>NC_080433.1:25554483-35554483 GCF_028018845.1 Melospiza georgiana | reverse complement strand
AGACTACTTTTTATCATTTTGACTACAGATGGAGGACATCCAGTTTTCTCTTCCATATTAACTGAGAATATACAGCCCTGACCAAGAATGTGGCCTGTGGAAACCTTCCCACTTGCTGAGTAGGAATTAATTATCCAGTCCAGAGTATTGAAGACATTCAGCAAAAAAGTCTGCCTTTTTATCTATTTCTGTTTCTTGGAAGTGTTTTAACACCTGCCATGCATCAGGAATCATTCACAAAATACATAAATATAAAATACAAGAAAAACATCCACACATTTATGCAATGTGCCTTAGAGCACATTACAGATTTGTCAGACCTTTTAAAATATGGCATTGGGAATAGCTTGAATTAAGGGCTTGGATCTAAAATGTCTGCATGGGGCATCTGAGAATAAGCAGGGTGAAAACAGGTCGGTCACAGAAATTTTAAATACACTTAAAAATAAGCCCTCATTCTGTCTTTCTGTATTTCTATTAACACCGGGAAATTTAACTTGGGAGCACAGACACCCTGTGACATTTTGAAATTTAATCCCAAACAAGATTCCTGTCAGAAATTCAGCCCCATGAAAATAACAGGATCCAATCAAATGCGAAAGGTGTGACCTAAAATATCAAAATAAAAATGTTGCTATGAACTCTGTTGGAGAGAACCCAATAGGAAGTGGCCATCAGACCACAACTTGGTAAGAGTAGCAGACAACAAGTAAGCAAAGGCATTGGATTGGAGAAACTGAGCGAAGGTAGTGTAATGAGGGATTAAATGTGGTGAAGTGTGGAAAAACCCCAGGGACACTGCAACAAGGTTTCTGAAAGAGGGAATACAAATGAAAATTAAAAACATGATGAAACTTTTGATATACAGACACACCTTAATGGCATTTTTATCTCAACACTTTCAAGATGTTTGCTTTAAAGAAAGCTTAAAGCATATGTCTGAAAAGTAAGTGCAAACATTTGAAAACATGAAAGGAAAATGGTAACTCTCCTGCAGTATTGATCAGCTGGGCTGGGAATCCTGTGGGCAAATGAAGACATGCATCTTTTACATCCCTGGTCCTGAGTTAGTTTCCTTAGCAAAGAGAAGCTGATACTTCTGAGATTCTACTTATCTCATCCTAAGGCAGACATCTGAAACAGGTCACACAGATCACCCTGTGAAAATGTCAATATATCTCTGCTGGCCACACAGGGAAGTGAGACAGAGCAGGTCAGCCTAAGGCGTCCATAATGTACAGCTCTGAAGGGAGGTAAGTTGAACCACACCCAAAGCAGCCATTGTTTTCATGTGAAGGTTATTAAACCCTTGCTGACTTGTCAAGAAATGCAAACAAATTTTCATGGGGACTCACCCTGAGGGTTATTGACCGAGGTGGTTTCTGAGGAGGATCTTCGTGAAGCCTGTCTCCCAAAGATGCCAGAACACGCTTCCGGTGGCCAATCAAGCTAATTTTTAAGACCTGAAATAATATCAAAAATACATCATTAAAAGAGCACATGGCAACCATTACCTGAACATCCATTCAGATTGAAGCCATTTTCTCTTTAAACCTTTTAACAAGTTAGTCCTCTAGACAGGCTGAGCAGACAGGGAACTGTGCAAGGCAAACAATCAACAGAGAAAATGAGAGGTGAGATCAGAGGAAAAACACTGTAAAATGAAGGAAGAAACTAGAGCATGTATAGGTGCAAAAAACTGGAAAAAAGCAGACTAAAACATGAGTAAAGAGGAAACAAAAATGAAATGAGGAGAAGGCAGAAGAGCAGGAAGAAAAAAGGGAAGGGAATGAGAAGACTGGAGAAGGAAATGCAAAGGTGCATGCAAACAGTGAGTAATGAGGATTAAAGTGATTCATGGGATGGATGAAGAAAAGAGTGAGAAACAGCCAGTGCTTGCTTAGAGGAGGCAAGAAGGGAAAAAAGGAATTTTAGGATGAGTAAATGTTCCAACTTCTAAATCTATTAACCATGCCTTTAACAGTGTTGCTAGGAAAGGCTTAAAACTGCAAGATTTGGCAGAGGAGGAGGGAATAGTTTCTCTCAAAGTGACCTTGCAGCTGGGAATGCTAAAATTGTTGGTGTGGGAAAACTCCATTTATTATGCTGAATGTTGTTCATCCTCTGCTTGTTTTGAGAAGTGGAAGTCCTGTGGAGAGATAACACACTCTCACGGACATGGGGGAAGCCTTGTGCTATAGAGAGGCAGGAGCCTCTCTATATTCCCTCTATATCCCCTCCTGCCAGCTAGAATGGAGCCATGTCCCTGTCCCTCTGTCACCTGGTGTGGTTAGCAAGGTAATGAAATAAATTCATCCTTTGCATTTTGGCTGTGGTTTGAGGGTTGCCCTTGGTTACCTGTATGTGCAGATTCACACAAAGTAATCTCCAAATATCTCATACAGTTTGTTATTATGTAGAATCATCCTTGTGTAAGAAACACCGGGTGGACAAGCTTTTACCCTGGAGTTGTATTACTTTTTTATCATATGCAAAATCTCTGTGGCACAGAAACAGGTCCATCAGTGGATACATTCACACACCTCATGCTTGTCCAAACTCCCAGAAAACTGCCAAAAAGTTGTCCCAAATTTACAGCAACTACTCCTCATTTGTATTTCTCTGTGTCCTTGCCTGATACAAAACCACTGCTCTCAGGAAAAGAGGGAGAGCAGAAGCAGCCAATTGGAAATTTTAAGTATTAGTGGCAAAAAAAGCATATTTCAATGGTATTCTTTAATGGCTACAATGGCTGTAGTGTAGAGTGTATAGCAGCACTAATTGTAGCAGCAAAACCTCTGCTCTGCAAACAGCAGTGTCCTTACATAACTCCTCCAGACTGTACGTGTGGTTTCATACTCCAGAGCTGCCTCCATTCCCTCTCAGAAAACAGTACTTCCCACTATATTTAGGACCACCGTGTGTCAACACCCCTTCAGCTGAGAGGAAGTTCTCACTCAACCTAGAAAAAGTAATAGTCCCCAAAAAACCTGGAAATGCTGCATCTTAAATGAACAACTACCTCAGCTTAAGCGGTAGCACTCAGAGCTGCAATTCATGAGAACAAACAAAACCCAAACCCCAGCAACTCCCCTGCTACATCTCTTAGATGCACGATCTCAAAATATGGTACAGCAACACGCTGTCATTATTCCAGTGTCCATGCCTACCCGTCCATTGTCCTGCCCATCCACGTGCACACGAATCCATCCACGTTTCCTCTGTTAGATGCCTCTGTGCCATCTGATACTGCTGAACATCAATAACCCCTTTGCTGCCCACATCTCCAGAGTGATGGGCTATGACATGGAGCAGATGGAGCCTTCCTCTGAGAGGCAGCTCACAGGGCTGCTGCAGACCCTGCAGCTCAGCAGCGGGCACACGCTGCGCTCCCACAAACCACCCTGCTATGTGCTGTCCTTTCAGTCTAAATCTAGAGAAGCACGAGCAAAGCTGAGATAATGCAGCACACAGAGAAATGCCTGAGGCATGCAGGAGACTTAGTTATGTATTCAGTTTACACTGAGTGTTAAACAGAAGGGTGCACAGTTTATCTCTGTTTTTAACTATGTGAAACACGTGAATGAACCACAGCTGCTTTAGACATTACTCAGGTAATGCAAGTTCAGTGAACTTGCTTTTTTTCATAATGCTTCCCCATCAACAAGATCATTTATCCAGAGATTTTTAAGCCAAGCTAAAGTTCTTTGGGTTGTTTCAAGGTCCTCAGCACTCTGACTGCCTTATTAGCTATATCAAACCACACAAAGCAATTTTCTTTGACTTCACAGAGCTGTTTAACAACAGGAGAGAACAAGGCATGTGTCTTGAGGGATACACACATAAGAGATTAGCAGACAGGTCTCAATGACTAAATTATTTCAAAAACTGCTCTCAATTTGAAGGTAATACAGCTCTTTAAACAGCACAGGCACTGCTAAGCTTACTCCACATTTTGTTTTTCTATTATAATGGTGGTCACCCCAAATGTGAATGGCAGGGAGTTAACGATGCAACCTACAGAAACATATGGTCCCCAGACAACAGGCAGCTGCATCCCAGCCTCATCTGGAGCACATACCCCATTAACTGAAGACAGCTGTATTCTTCTGGAAATTACTCCCTAGCAATTTTCTTACTTGGAAAACCTGTTTCCCAATGTAAAATACTGTTTTCTGAAACACTGCTACATTTGAGTTATGAGGGTTTAACAAACATCCTGAAACTCTGGAAACTCGTCCTGCGACGGATTATCCTTGACAGTATTTATCAAAAATGTCAAATATCACAAATATAGGTCAACAGTGTGGAATGGTACAGCTGCCTAAAGCAGTACCATAGAAATACGCTACAGTTGAAAGTCTTGCACTAAAGCAGCCCACAAGGTAGCCTTCCTGGTATATAATTTCTATAAATCAGATTACAGTGAACACTGAACTAACACTGAAAACAGTCAATACAGCGCACCTAAGTGTCATGCAGTGAGGCATTTTGTCAAATGGATTGTAGCCCCCTTACTACACAACAATGAAATGAGTGTGGCTGCAGGAATCAGCAACAACATGTCGTCAAACTCTTCAGAGTAGCTCAAGGCTGTCCACAGTATGTTATTTCATCACTGGGACAAAAGGAAAAGAAAAAAGAAGCATGTACATGACATGCTTCTTTCCACACTGATGGCAGGATACCCGAGACAAGAATGATATTACTCCATTTCACTTATTTGAAGTTGCAGTACAATTAAAAGAGAATGGGGCAAGTAATTCATCCAAAGCACTGACACATGCACAAAAATTTAATCTTATTTTTACTTCTGTACTCTGCAATGATTAGCATACAAAATGAAATTCCACTAGGAAATGTAAGAAATTCACAAATATAGCCAATGTAACACTTTGCATTTAGATCTCTGGCTTAGTTGACAGATGTTTCAAAAGATACATGTAGCCCAATAACTCCCTGATGACTGTGTATGTGCAAATGCTGGAATTAACGAGTTATTCCACCTAAAAATGAGCTTTATTTCTGCAACATTCTTCTGCCTGATCTTTTCTCTAATTGAATAATGATATTTAATACTGCATGATTCTACATTTTTTTCCAGAATATTACAAAGAATACTGAAATTCAAGACATTAATTCTCCTTCTTTTGGAATAATCTGAAAAATTTTTGTATGGACTAAAATTAGGATCATAATAGCACAAGAGGTCTGGACTAAATAGCAACTGGACACTAGGAACCACCTACAAAATATAAAATTAAAGAGTGATCAGAACAATGCTAGTGATTCTCCAGTAGCAGCATCAGACACCAGAATTCAAGAAAAAAATGGTAAATGCAAGCCAAAAAAATGGGATCTTCCTATTTCTGCAAGAAAACAGCTCAAAACACTTGCTAAAATCAATATTATTAACCATTTTACTGCTGGTCATATTGGAATAAACTCCAAGCTATCTGGAATTACAGATGAAGGGACACATTTGATTATTACCCCTCTCATGCCACAATGCTGCCCCACAGGGCTAATCCTAAAACATGGCAGGGCCCAGAATAGCCAGAAAGTGACCCCAGATCAACTGTGCAGCTCACCTGACCAAGGGGATTGAAAATTACAAAAGGATTAAACATACTTTATAAATTTTCAGCATCAATTTTACACATCCTAACCACAGAACTGCTGTCAACAGCTAAAACAAATATACAAACAAAACCCACCAAACAAAAAAAAAAAAAAAAAAAAAAGGGTAAAAACCCTCTATATTCTGCATTCTGACTGAGATTACTTGGTGTAATAATTGGTATATTTTGAAAATTAAATAGGCCCAAGTAATCTATGATACTTAAACTCAAAGAGGGCAGGTTTAGATTGGATATTAAAAAGAAATTCTTTACCGTGAGGCTAGTGAGGCACTGGAGCAGAGGAGTTGTGTATGTCCCATCCCTAGAAGGGCTCAAGGCCAGGCTGGATGGGGCTCTGATCCAGGGGCAGGTGGCATGTCCATGGCAAGGGGCATGGAACCGGGTGCTCTTCAAGGCCCCCTCCAACCCAAACCACTCTGTGATTCTGTGAATGCCCAGTGGCTTTAGCAGCACCAGACAAAGCCAAATCCAGTCAAATCATATCAGACTTCTACTGCATTTTTCACACGGGAATACTTTAAGCTCTTTCTCAGCACATGGCAACAGAGAAGCACCAAAGCATCCTGCTGGCCAGAGGCTTGCTGCAGCTTCTCTGGTGTCCACATCTGCAGGGGAGGCAAGTGCTTATTATGCCTAGGAAGACACCTGTAAGAGACTTGTTATTTCATATCATAATGATTTCACATCATAAGGATATGAAATATGTGTCACAATCCTGTGGAATTAATTACCCATTTGGAAACTGATGTCAGTTGTCTTGATGACAAAGGCCAATGGCTGTCTTCTAAATCCCATTTCTAGATGTTATCATGAGGAACTGATGTTTCTTTGGTCCCCTATCACTCAAATAAATAACTGAGATGCAGATTTCCATTTAAGACCATTGAGAAGGCAAAGGCCAAGAGTCTCCTCCAAGTAAACTTGCCATTGCCACTCCAGGTCAGAGTGAGAGAATTCATTATTTTTTGTAGGGGTTCTCAGGAAAGATTTCGTCCTGACTTGGCCAATCAAGCCATTTTTATCATTAAAGTGTTTTCCAAATTTGCTAACAGAAAATACCAGGTGCTAGTATTTTGGCTCCACTAAAGATAAAAATAGTAACAGTAATTTTGAGCTTGTAATCAATAAACATTAATATTTAAGTGAAAAAAAATCTATTTAATATTTCCTTTTAAAAACCTAGGAAAATGCAGTGAAATAAGACTTGGCTGAAACTGATACCTGGCCATTTTGACTCCTGAGGACGTGTCTCAGGTTGCATGCTGGAATGTTTCTTAAAAACAATTTTTTAATTAAAAAGTTAAATACACAGCTTCTTAAGAAATAAGTCACAGTTCAATCATTTTACAAGCCTCAGATGTAATGATAAACATTACATTTGTGCATTTTTGTCACATTAGTCTCAAACCCCCCTAAATCAGAAATCCTAAAGATCTGTTGTACATACAAACACCAAGATTGTTACAATAATGATTACCTATTCTAAGAGCAGGGCTGAAAATATTATTTATGTGAAAAATGGCAAGCGCTAAGCAGGTCTGTACATAAAGGAAAGCATTCCGTTTTCACAGGAAGTAAGTAGAAAAACTATTAGAGAATTTGAAAGGTGGACCACATTCCCAAATGTGTGCTAGAAGACAGACTGTTCCCTCCACTGAGGACTTGCATTTTCACCTGTGTGTTGAGCTAATGATAGATCCAGTTACTGGTTCAGATCAGATCTGAAGAATGTGTGGTCACAGAGACCAGAAGCACTTACTCCTTGAGGTCTTCAGAGTTAATCATGTAGCTCTACAGGAGAGCAATTGCAGTACCAATGTGTTATCCCACAACATTTTGCAGGATTACTTACACAGCAGATAAATTATAATTAAAGTTACTGGTAGTATAACACACTTCATAATGAGCTAATAATTTATTTATCTATTTTTAATAGGCAATTATCAGCAAAGCACATTAATCTGTACACAAGCATGAAATACAGCTCATGTAATGAGAAATAAGAGATGAAATAAAATCTCTATAGAAAATTTTAATAGCTCTGAAATGGATCCTTTTTTTTCTGATTTTGATCTATTTTCATTGCAGACTTACTTAATTCCAAGGAAAAGGAAAAAAAACCCAAACATTCAAGCCTATTTAAAGAATGAGACACTTTTTTACTAAGTAAATGGCTTTTTAAAAAACCTTCTAATAACACAGAATAATAAGAGTTTTTACCGTATCAGAAGAAGCAAACAGCTATTCACTGTCTGGAGTAAAAATGCAGATTACTCTAGCTCACCATCATAACCAAGGTTGTCATGAAAAGGTAAGCTCTGCAATATATGAATATTATCAGTAAATTATAAATATATTAATATATTAGGATTGGAAATGGTTTATTTCTATATAATGCAATTATTTAATCTGATAAAAATTGCAGCAAAAATAGTGAAGAACTTAAGATGGTGTAATATCTTCTACTACTAGAGTTAATGAAAGTACCTCTATGGTTTTTTTATTTCTCTTTAAAATCAGCATTATTTAGATATAAAATGATTGCAGAAAGACTGTTATCAACATACAGAAGGAAAACCCAAACACTGGAGAGAAGAACCTGGACTGAGGATTAGAACTAACATTGTTAAGAAATTTTATTCAGAACAGACCTATCTTCTCAGTATATTTGCCAGTTACCAGATGTATACATGAAGACCTAATTACTATTGCATCATAATCATTTCAGTTTAGTGAAACTATTTTTCTGTATTGTAAAACATTCACATTAAAAGCATTGATTCCACTCTTGAATAGATATTCAAGCCAGACCAAAGTTCAAGCCAGATCTATGCACAGAGGCTGTGGCTTCATTCTGGCTCTGCTATAATAGAGCCACAAAACCATGGAAATCATTTAAGTTGGGAAAGGCCCTTAAGGCCACTGAGTCCAACCACAGAACTAAAACTGCCAGGTCCAACACTACACCATGTCCCCAAGTGCCACTCCTAGACATCTTCTAAATATGTTCAGGAATGGTGACTCCGCCACTTCCCTGGGCAGCCTGTGCCAGTGCCTGACAATGGTTTTGGTGAATAAATTTTTTCCCAATATCCAAACTGAACCTCCCCTGGTGCAGCTTGAGGTGATTTCCTCTTGTCCTGTCACTTGTAACTTGGGAGAAGAGGCCATCTCCCACCTGGTTACAGTCTTCTTTCTGGTGGTTGTAGAGACCAAGAAGGTTCCCCCTGAGCCTCCTTTTCTCCAGACTAAGCATCCCCAGCTCCCTCAGCCACTCTTCATCAGACTTGGGCTCCAGACCCTTCCCCATCTCTGTTGCCCTTCTCTGGACACAGTCCAGCATGCCATGGAGTGCTTAATACAGGACATACAGCAATCCAAAATGTACTCATCCCTTACAGCAGTGTATATCCCAGAGTTAGGAACATGACAATGCATTACTGCTCTACTGGTAACATTAATATTTACCCACTTTATAACAGGAAAAGTTGTAAAAGAATCATCATAATAAAAATCTGAAAAGTGTTTGTAGGCTTTGATACAAGCACTGGTAATGTCAGTACCCTACTACTATGAACTGACAGCATGAAGCTGAGTCCACAACCCATCCCAATTCATTGCCAAAATACAGGTGCATTGTCCTATAAATCTCATGGAAACTGTGTGGAACTGCTTCCTTAGAAGAAAGATGTGCAGAAAAAAGTACCAGGGTTTGGCCCAACAGGAGGGGTTCTGAGCTGCAGTGGGAGCACTTGCAGCAGAGCAAGCTCCCAGGGATCTCCCTCCTGGGATCCAAAAATGGACCTGGGAGGTGGACAGGAAGCAGCTCTGTGTGTGGCCAGCTCCTCATCTACTATGTTCCTTGATCACAGAAATGCTAGCATTGGCACAAGTAAATGGGCTGGAAAGTATAGCCAGAGATGAAGGAAAGAAGAAGGGGTGGAAATCTCATTTTCAGCAGCTGCTTGTGCTTACAGCAGCACAAGCCAAACACAAGATGAACCCACTACAGGGAAACTGCAGCTTCTTTCACAATGGACCACCCAAAAGAGGAGGGCAGCTAGGATTAAAAAGACTGCAAAGAGACAGAAAGCAAATGCTTTAACAGAAACCATGGTCTATAAGCCCATGCCTTTGAGCACTCAGCAGCTCTTGTCTTAAGTTATCAGTTATCACCCTACTGCAGAGTGGCTGCTTACCCTCTGCCATACCTCTGTGGCTGACAGTGTGTGGCACACTGAAGGAAGAACACATTTTGTGACATGCTGGTAAAGGCAGCTTTAACTTTGGTTTTGGGCACCATGTGTTTTGCCATCCAGAAATGCCACTACTATCAAGATCTTAATTTCATTAATCTACAGGAAATATGCACCAACAGACATGACATGGTGTAAAGAGGATCCTCAACTATCGCTCTACCTGCACTGCAGGAACAGCCATCTGACCAATTTCATCACTTTTCTTCCAGCAAGGACACTCCCTAGAAGAAAAAACTTCAAATAACTGATAAACTCAGTAGAGGTTGTGACATACAAACTTAGCATAAAAAAAATTAATAAAAAATTGTCTCCATCTAATTATTTTTCCAGACATCTTTTACTATCTTGGTTTGTAATCTTTGCTCACTAAACAATTATTGAATGAAATGCCAGCCCCTCTCCCCAAGTTTCATGCTCCCATCCACCTTCAACAGGCTCATCCTTTAACACAAATAGAAGAAGTTACTGCATACATAAAAGCTATCGATTCATCTCAGCTCCAGCTAAAGTAGTCTACTGATTTCTTTCAGGTAGCCTGATTGATCAGCTGACTTGAAATGAATTAAGAGCAGTTTTGACTAATCTACATTGAGTTTGGATTGTGACGCTGCTTGCCAGATGCTTAACCCCAAATCTCGTACACTTTCCAAATACCTGATATGGCTTAAAAAAAGCTATTAGTTCTCCCTTATATCCTGGCTTTGTTCATATCCTCAATGCTGTCACGACGGTATCAATGATAGTCCTTATCTTAAAAAAGGCAATGGCCACCATGGCAGAGCAGAATCACACATCACAGGCAGAGCCAGCACCATCCTGTACTTTGACTCTTAATCTGTGAGGAGGAAGCACCGTGGGTGGGAAAGAACAGGCTCTATAAGCACAGCAGGATGGCTGGATTAACTCTGCCAGGGGCAGCAAGGGGACAGCAAAAGCATTTCTCAAAATATCTTTTTCTTTCATGCTTTGAGGTAAGAGCAGGAAGGAATACCATCAAAAAGTGGTGTTACAAAAGGATACAAATAAAGTGGCAAAAATATTCATTCGTCAATAGCTCAAGTAAATTCTTCGCACGTGGCTCTGAGCAACACAACGAATTCCAGCAGAAAAGATTATTGTCTGCATGATTTGAGAGAGATCGAAACCACAAGGCAGTTCAGATCTTACACATCTTATGCAGATTCCTTCTTTAAACATTCAACATTAGTCTGGCTTAAGAAAGAAACATTTTTGTACACTACCAAATTAGAACAAAGCAAGCTGTACTGAAGAGCTCTCCAAACAAGAGGCTGATTTTGTACTATGGTTCAAAAAAACATAAACCAAACTTATTATTAACAGTGAAAACTAGCAAAGTTTTGGTCATCTCAAACTTCTTGTCCTTAAAGTTATTTTATAAATGAAAAAGAATATGGATGTATGCTTCTGAATCCACAGTTTGGGCAGGTACATTATTAATGAAGCATTCTGACAAAGCCCACCAATGAATGGGTTGTCATGGGATTTCTTGCTACAAATTCTATTTGAATTTTCTCAGTGAGAAGGGCTGTACAGGACTGACTACTCATACAGGGTAGAGCAGCATGTCTTCTGCACCTCTACTCTTTCTCCTTTTTCTCTTCAGCGTTATCAAAAGCCCCCGAAAAAGCAAGGTTCTCTTCAAACGGATGACAAATATCACCTCCATGGCTCTTGCTTTGATTTTCTCCTTTTTTACCCTAACTCCATCCAACCCATAGAATAAAGTCAAAAAAAGGAAGGACGGTTCCAAGGATTTCTCCATCAGTAGCAGCAACTTTTCCCATCAGTAGCAGTAACACCATCAGGTCCTTTCTGGCAGAGTGTTACATGAGGGGATATTTGGACCTCCATGAAACCAAAAAGACTTAACAAACCTGTGGGTTCAGCTAACTGCAGGAGAGTTGTCCCAAGCTGCAAGAAGTCAGATACCCAGAATCACATCTATAATGATTTCCAAACCACACTGAATGTTGTTGAGAATCTCTCCAGTCTCTAGTCATGTCTTTTTACAATTCTAAATATTGTAATTCAGCAGATATCTTGGCAGTACTAGCTTGAACTTAGCATTGTTAGCTTGACAGTTGCGCTCAATCATCTTAGAGGTCTTTTCCTACCTAAATGATCCTGTTATTATAAATATCCTTAACGCAACAACTAAACCCTCTGATCCTTGAATTATGGTTTTTGTTAATATTTAACCTAAATGGTCACTTCTGTATCTCTTGTTCTGTCCTCACTGATTTTGGAAAATAATTAATCATTATGAACAGTTTTACTTTCTTCTGCAAGTCATTTATTGTAACATACATACAATTTTGCAAAACTCTCCTACCAAGAATAGAAATTTGTTTTCTTTTCCTAGTTTGTTTTAAGTGAGCATAAAGAATACAATGTATAAACATATTATCCCAGGTGAAATATGAAGGGAACTGCGCTAGGAGACAGAAATCTACAAGTTTTTAAACACACTCCTCTTGCTACTATGCACAACATTCCTTTTTTTGTGTTCTGTTGTTGACGGATGTTCAGTCAAATACACAGTAGCTCTTGTCCTCCCGCCCAAATTATTCCCCCGTAGCACTGTTCAGTGATATACTCAGAGCTCATTAGATTCTCATGTGATCTGTACTTTCAAAATAAATCACTTTCACATTTCTTCAATTAAATCTTATATAACTGATTCAGCCCATTTATGCATTATGAAGATCATACTCTATTTTAATCCTATTTTACAAATGCTACTACAGTGTAAAATAATCACCTTTCAGATCAGAAAAAATGCCATGAAAATCCACATTTGTTTGGGATTACAGCAAAAGAAGAGATTAGTTTACATGTATGTTTATATCTCTTAATTTACAGTATTAGATGCAATAGCCAGAGGCATTATTGTGAAGCCAAGTAAGTTCCTATATGATCCTGTCACAAACGTGCACTACTGTACAGATCACATGAACTCACTACAACAAGAAATCCTGTCATGAGCATTTTACACCAAATCACCACACGAACTGTGATTAATGATGAATCAGAAGAGTAGATTTAAATAAATAACAAGCAAAGAGAAAAAAACTCTTATTATGGACAATTAGATGATAATGTAACCTACATATTTGCTATGTTCTAATATGCAGCCACCTAGGGTATGTTCACATGACTTACTTAAAATGTATTTCTGAGTTGTACTAGAGAATTAAATAACATTTTGGCTTTTCAAATTAGTCAGTAAGCCTAAATTTAGTCACTGTTAAATATAGTTTTAGAAAGACTACTATTCAAGCATACATCTCATTTATGTGGGTTTTTTAATTCTTCCTGTATTTGTGATCCAGATCTGGACCCAGAAGAGTGTAAGCTTTTTCTCATTTTAAGAATCCTGACATTTAAACTTACTTGTTCCTGCTGTAAGATCCTCTGAATCATAAAATATTTTCCATTCATATTTTGTGTCCATATTTTCCTTCCAAACAGATTTTTCACAGATACTCAACTGCATAAGTAAACCAAATTTCTGAACAGAATTGTAAGGAAATGACTGTGCTGAATTTAAAATATGCTTTTGAAATGCTATGTTATATTATATTTCTACATTAAAAACCACAGGCTTACTTAGCAGTGGGAAGTTTCTTCATTTGAGGAATTTTCACAAAGAATTTACCAAGCGCTGATGTTCCCACTGAGCCCCTGCAGCCGGGTGCCCTCCCTGGCCATGGGCCCAAAGGACAGAACCAGCACAACCTTGCTGCAGGCAGGCGTTTGCCATCAAAGTGTGGCATGGATGGACTGGGAAAAATGCTGCAGATTCTTCACACTTGAAGATCGAGAATGAGACATAAAATTAGCAAAGCATTCTCAAATCGTAGAACCACAGGATAAGCTGAGTTGGAAGGGACCCACTGGGGCCATGGAGTCCAACTCCTGGCCCTGCACAGGACACCCCAAGAGTCCCACCCTGTGCTGAGAGCAGTGTGGAAACACTCACTGAGCTCTGCCAGGCTGGTGCTGTGACCATGTCCCCGGGATGCTGTTCCAGAGCCCAGCCACCCTCTGGGTGAAAGGAAAACACTGCATGTACTGGCTCCTCAGGATTGCTCAGGATATGAAAAGGCGTATTTCAGTCTGGAAAACTGTTAGAGCACAGTGCACTAACTAGCTCCCTGGAATTTCAAGACTGTTCCCAGACAACAGCAATCAGCTGGCAGAGCCTTCTGGGGACTGACACAGAAGCTCCTGTTCAAAACCAGAATGCTGGTAGGTTTAGGGATGGAGGAGTCTGAAGCACAGTGGAATGCTACAGTGCACAAAGTTTCCTACCAGACCAGTGAGCCCTTCCTGCTTGGAGCTGCTTCACTGCCATCCTGCAGCTCCACTGCTGCAAGCAGGGTCGTGCTGAATGCATTGCTGCATGCTTCGTATCTCTGGCTTCACCTCAGGCATCAAGGACTCTCTCATCTTCTCTCTAGAGAGAGCTAGGACTGTGGAACATTACAATCTACATTTGTCTTACAGACCAACAGGAAATAAGACTTTGTACAGGCCAGGGATTCCTGCACATCCATGCTTGGGGAAAGCAAACAGATGACAAAACACCATGTGCAAATCATAAATGAAAAGATGGTGAGAGACACCACGAGTTACAATTAAGTACTAACTGTACAAGGAATTATATCTGTTGAGAACTTAAAATGCAAATGTTAAGTTTTGCTAATCTGCTCCTTAACTGCAGATACAACCAACGCAAGCTCCTGAAATAATAAAGCAAAATGAGAATTTGGAACCTACGAGAGATAAAATGAGTGCTGGAATTTTAAGAGGATGAATAACATGGGAGAAGAATAGGAATACCAGAAAATGGGTCATTATAGTAATCAGATGAGAAATAGCTAATGGAAGGATTAACATTCTACAATAAAATTAAAAAGCAACTACTTGAAGGATATCAGTAGGTGACATCAGAAGGCATTTGTGATTACTAGAGTAGATTATTTTATCTGTTTCTTCTGGCTGTTTGGGTAACTTTCCTATTTTCTTCTTTGCAAATTCAACTTCCTTCCCTCTCTGTCAACCTTCTCCTTCTCTCTCCACATCTTATTTTCAGCTCAAGAAACCCCGAATTCCTTTTCCTTTGCAGCTTTCCTCTAGGTCCCCTTCATTTCTTTACCACCCATCACTCATCACCCAGCTCAGCAACTTGCAACCACATTCCCACCTCCTTCAGCCAACCCCTGTAGAGGTGAGAGGGAGAAATGACAGCAAAAGAACGAGCAAAAACTGCCAGCCAGTGAATAAGGCAAAAGGTCCATGGAAAAATGGAAAGGAAGCAGTTGGATTAATATAAAATCAGATTTGATTTAATGGCATCTGCTCTCCTCCATAAGCAATGAAATAACAACTTAATGAACATTTTTAATGTATGTTTAACATCTATTATATATCTTATTTATAGGATAAGTGCTCAGGGTTGCAGAAAAAGACTGCCTCATTCTTCAGCAATCCCTGTCCTTATTTTGCAACTCTAGGATACCGTGGAAATGAAGAGAACAAACACCCACATACGTTTCTATTCTTTCATGGTCTGTGCAGCCTTGTACAAGTGGTGCTGCAAGGAGAACTGCAACCACCTCCCCTCATCAGCTGCAACCTAGGACTACTGAGTTTACTACCACACATAGTAGGATAGCTTAGTTTTTTATTGAGATAAAACAGAGAGAGAACACAATGTTTTACCAACAGGAAGCATTTTGCAGAAGGGCTGGCTATTCAATAACGTTTTGAAGAAAGAACTGATTTTGTGAACATGGGCTCCTGCTATGAAATATTATTTGTATAATATTGCGTATCTAAGTTTTAGTTATTTAAAATCCCACGAAATCCCCTCACCAGGATACATTTTCTTACTGTCTAAACGAAAAATTATTACTGTGTCATGGTGCAGGAAATACTTAGAAAAGATAAAAGTTCACTCTTGTATGTTATCGTTGTATCATTTTGATAAAAAATTTCATAAGCCCCCAGGAACAGGCATGTATGTTAAAATCATCTAGGGTCATCTTTAATAATTTACAAGCTTCAGTGGTTCAGAATTTCATTTTTTTAACAAAATATGGCATGTGTTTGTATCAGCAAGTTTTATCCCCCATTATCCATCTCTCTCCTACACCTTTCTAGTATAAAAACCCCTTCTGCTTGCTGACAGAATACTAATTTGGCTTCATTTAAATGCTAAAGCAATATAGTCCAGCTACCTCATTTAAAACATATGTAAAGCTGTGAAACAACTGACAAGCACAATGAAGAATGTCTACCATAAGATTTGCAAGGAATTATTTTTCAATAGGTGCTAAAAAGCCAAAAGCTTATCCTAACCATCTTTTCCCCCCCCACACATATATCTCTTAAAATCAGGGAAGGGAAAAGGGCAGTATTTCCCTCACAGCTCACTATTTCATAAGACCTGATAAGATTAAAGGCCAGGTGATATATATACAGAATACATGTATATATATATATATATGTAGGTTTCTCTTTGTGCAAGGACAGTAATTTATTCTTTAAAGTTTAAGCACATTTTTATTCTGCCTGTGTGATAAGGAAATGTGCATTAACAAAGCCTGCATCGAAAATAAATCGAGGGCAGGAAGAATTTCCATATATGAAGAGTATAAAAACTCTAAATACAGAGTTCTCTATGGATAAGACCTGGGCTGGTATGCCTCAGAGATACCTACCAGTGACCTTCATTGACAAATGTCTCAGACCACCCTCCTCATAAAAGCACAGTTTTAAGGCATAAAATGGAAAGTATAGTGAATTTTGCACTGGCATGATTCATTGAGTTGATTCCAAACACTTGGTGTGCAAGTATGCGGGGTTTAAATAAACACACCCACTCTTCAGTAAAAATGCGTGATGTGTGTTACCATCTTTGTACATGCACAATGGCTAGAAAGCAGGAGAGAACTAATGTGCAAGAGACCCCTCACAGTACTGCAGCAGAGCCAGCCACAACAAGCCTGAGAAACAGAGACCCCAAAGCCTGGATTGGAGTCGCATCAATATCCTCCAGGTCAGAGAAAACAGGCAGGTAAGCCTCGTCTTTCTGGGGTACACAACCAAGGAATTACTCATTCAGATGTTCTCACGGAGGCTCACACAACCTATTTTAAAGTCAAAATCGAGGCAGCTTCCCCCACCCCAAACAAAAATGCAAACACAAGCTACAGTGCTAAAATGTTCCTCACAACAGCAGAGAATGTACATGGACAAGTGAGATAGCAAAACCTGATACAATTTACAACTGAGATTAAGATGAGATGAAAAAAACCTTTTCTCTCTAAAACCTGTAATTCTTGAAAGGTTAAAAAACCCCCAGAGATTCAGCAGAAGAGTCACTAGTAAAAATAATTTCTTTCAGAGAATAAATGTAACTTTTGTTGTGCAGGTTGCAAGAAGACAAGAGCCATTGTTGGACACACCTGTATTTCTAGATGGAATCATCTCATTTACAGTTCAGCACTTTAAAGAAACGAATATGTGGAAGACCTGATTGCAGTTCTAAACCTGTTTTGTGCAAAAGACGAATGCAAGACTGACATAAGAAGCTGACCCACATACTGAAAAATAGGATCTAAAATTAAATGGGAAAATGTACATCATTATTTTAACTTAGCTCAGTTGCACAGCTAAATCTCTGTGCAGCAAACTGAAAAGTTATCTATACTCTGCAGATTATTACACACTCAGTGAACACACATTTAAGTAATTTTTGCTAGGTTAGTTACATTGAATTTTTCATGCATTTTAAAGCTGGACAAATGGTTAAGAAAATAATTCAATAGGTCAGGTGTTTCATTAACTTAAATATTAACAACAAAAATCCTCCAAGCAGAATCAAAATGCCACTTTTGGTTGGGTTTTTTTTGCCCTTGCCTGTGGATCCATGTACTTTTTGCAGGGCAGGGGAACCCAGTGAGAAGTCTTCTCAGCTTGCTGGAAGTACCAGAGTGCTGGACATCTGGGGCTGTGCAACCTATAAACCCTATAGAAACTGCTCACGTCTAGATCCGAGCTAACACTTTATCTTTTGTCTAGATTTACACTTATGTTCTTGGTCTGAGGCGCCCTGTTCCCAAAGGAATCTTTGCTTTGTAAGAATTTCTGAATGTACACTGAATACCAGCTTGACACTATTTAATAACAAAGCATACACGCACTAGAACTTTGAAAGCACTTAAAATATTTTCCACAAGCTTATAAATTACCTGCCTGCAACGATCTAATGCCAGTGAAAGGTTCTCTTTCAAACACCACATACTGGTAACAAGGATGAGAACCTGGTTTTCTTGATGTCAATGTCAAAATACCATTGACTGGAATGAAGCCAGTGTCTTGCTTGGACATGCTGTACTCCAATAAAATAGGGATTACACTGCATTGCAGAACTGAAAAGGATGGGTAAAGTCAAAACGAAATGGTAGAACGAAAGCTGACTGTGTAAAAATAGTATTTTCTTATTCAGCAGACCTACCCTACAAATATATTCAATCTCATAACTGCTTATACTCAGAGCTAGAAAAACATCCTAGGATTACTTTTTATTTCAATTTCAGAGATGGCCCAGTTATGGTGAGAGTAAGCAGATCCTGTATATTGTCTTTCACTCTTGTGATTTCATCACAATTCTCAACAAAGTCTATCTGCTTCCCAAAACCACAAACTTTTCAATCTCAGCTTTGTTAGGAAGACAAATGCACAAGTCCCATGACCACATGGACAGTTTTGAATTATGTAATTTTTTTCCCCTTATAATATTTAAAGCCCTGAGAGTAACTAGTTTTTCATCACATAGATAATCACTAATTAAAGGACAACTGAACTTTCACACTCTACACACAGGAACAGTCTGCCCGAGCTGGAGCAGCCCTACTGTAAATTGCCACCTTATTACTGTATAAGGGCAAGATAGAAGTCTTACAGAGACCAAATTGGACTTTCAGGCAACATGCATATTATAATTAAGAGAAAACTCTTATTTCCAAACTTGACAACTTTTTCCTTGTGGTTCGCAATACAAAATGAACAGGGCACTTTGTAACACTTCTCAGAAGCTTCAGCTTTTCACAACACTGGGTTGTCAACGATTCTAACTCACTGAAGTTCAAGGAATTCACAATCTCTGAGGGATGCAAAGAAAAGCTTGGACACAAGTGAAATCAAACTACAAAACCCAAAACTATATGCAAAGAGGAGAGAAAGTGTGTGACGTTATCTCTCCCTGACTGTATTCTGTAAAGGGTTCTGTTGAGACTCAGGTGTAAAGGTCACTGCTGTCAGGGCTAATCCCCTCCTGCCAACCCACTGCTTCAGTGTGTAAAACAGAGGCAGACCTGAGACAAGCTGGGCACAAGCTGCAGTTCTGATGTGCTTCTCCCCTCTCTACAGGAACTCCGCCCAGGCTGTCAGTGCTCAGAGCACAGACAGCTCAACCCAGTCACAACTTTAATGATATGCTAAGATAAGATGAAGATGTTAGCAACTTTTACTAATAGCTGCTCTTGATCCTATATTGTCAACTCAACATTTCCAGTCTGCTTTGTGAACACCCACGGTTTTTTACAGCAGAAGCTCACAAGGATCTCGGGTCTCAAGAAGAATGACACCCTTGGTGAAATGAAGACAACTGGACACATCCCATTTGCTGAGATTTGTCCTTGCATCTCAGGCATCCAGGACTTCTGCCACTCCAGGGTAAAGTATAAGAGAAGACATGGGCCATCAGGATGAAATGAAAAAGGGCAGTAAACTGAACATCAAATGAGTTTAGAACTGGAGTGCAGGGTGCAAAGTACACGCGCTCAGACACAGCCTCCTGCTTCACTAGATAAATAAGAATAGGGTAGAGCAAGGTGATTTGAGAAGAAAAATATGACACAGTATGTTTTATTCCACAGCATGCTAAAAAATGATTAAAGAAATGTGAAGAAGAATAAAAGACTTGTTCTTTGAGCTTTACTTTCAAATACAGCTATATAACACAGAACTATTCTGATACATGGCTGTATGCATCACTTCTATGTCTATTATCCAGCCTCCTAGGAAAATGAAATCCAAACCTACAGATTTTATCTTATAACAGCAGCACAGGTTTTGTGCAGTGAGCGCTTATGTATGGTAAAACACGTATTTAGCACAGTGAAAAACACAGTCCAGGCTCAGGGGTCTATTCCCACTGCATTTATACACTTCTAGTATTCTGGAAAGTTAGTAGAAGCATTAGGAGTAGAATAGACTACTGTGAAATGAGCTCACAAATTAAATTAAGAGAGGGAGAGAGCTATGAATAAGTGAATCCCCTGAGCCAGAAGAATGCCATGCTGGAGTGTCACAGAAGCATATACAATATGCGCTTCTGTGCACCCACTTTGCAGTGGACCCATGTAATTTATTAACCTGACAGCAATGCCATACATACCCACAGGCTTTTCCTAACCTCCCTCCTGCCCATCAGCATGCTTCCACAGAGAACTGCCAAGGAGACTGACACAATGAAAATGCAGTGGGTTTGGCTGCTTTTCAACCTTCTATATACCCTGGAGACATAAGGATTACTTATTATTAGCAATTAAGAAATTGAATCCACTATCCTACATTGCATATGATCAAGCTTTATTGTACTCTAGTGAGTCTTATCATAGTACAAACATCAGGCTATAAGCCCATTTTTTAATGCATTGACTTTAATTTTATATAGAGTCGACCTTCCCTGTTGTAATGTGGTCACTTGATTCCGTATTGCTGATGAGAGTGTGGCTCTCGAGTCTTTGAATAATGCAAGTGTATGTTTCTGTCAGTGCAGAGAGGAAAAAATACTAACTTGATTTCTCTTTCCTATTTTCTTTTGAACAAATGCAAACCTGTGGATTAACTGAAAAAATTGAGGCTGCAGGTGAAACTTGGCATACTAATAGGAATGAAAACCCTATCTTCTAAATCCCAACACCATGCCTTATTCATGAAATCATCCTGGATTTACTTGCTGTATCCACACAATCAGAATGGGTAAAATACGACCATTAAAAAACATCTACCATGTGTGCAGTCTGGCCAAGCACTGTAAGAAGTGATTCACTCTTCACTCTCTGGAAGCCTAAAATCAGATGTTCCACACTATTTTCTTATAGTGGTCTTTGTTCTCATTAACTAATGATAATATTTATGAATGTAACAACACTCTTTCTCATGGAATACTAGTTTAAGTGAAAAATTATTATGGCTACATAAGAGACATTGCATTTTCTGATCAAAGATATAAAGACAATCCAAATCAAGAACTGTCCAACATTAATCCTTGTAAAAAAGTAAAACATCTGATAGAAAACACATGAGAAAGCAAAAGTGAATTTCTAATGTCACCATCCACCACATCACTCCACTGCCTTCCATCCCAGACATATTTATCTGCCTCTGCCTTCCCAACACATACATCGAGGAACTTTCCCACCAACCACAGCATTCTGCTCAATCCAGCTCCAATCCTTTTCCCCTGGGCAGAAGACAAGAGTACCACAGACAAGTGCTGGTGGCTGTCATCAGTCAGGGTGCACTACTGCAGTGAGAAGAGCAGTATGAGAAGTCACCTGTTACTGAGTGTTTTTATTTAAGCCAACGTGCCATTCATCACACAGTGAGTTGCTCAAAAAAGGCAGCTGGTGATTGGCCAGTACCACCAGCAGCATCAATAACAGAACATTTTCCTATGGATTTTCATGCCTGTCTCCACAATCCTTCCCTTGGCCCACAGCAGAACTCCTCCTCTCTCTGTATTATTTTCAGCTTCCTCCATCCTCACTGTAATTTCAGCTTCCCACCATGGCTTTACTACTCAACTGTGCTTTTTCCTACCCTCAACAGTGCAAGATACAATATCCCCACCACAAAGAGGACATGAAAAGAGTTCCCTCTACTCACTTCCATGAAAGTTGTGGGAACTTAACACCTCTGAAAGAAACCATTCTTCCAGCTCAAATGGCCAAACAGTTTGAAAGATCAACAGAATCACTGCAAGACCATACTTCATAAGTTAAAAAGTATTCTCCAAAAGGCAACTTTAATGGAGTAAATAAGTGACCAAAAATGCTAAAAAATGTGTCTTTTAATAATACAGTTCAGAACAAGAACATCAAATCTTATTTCTTATGTAACTTTACATAACTGCAGTTATTTAATTACACTCCACCACATCAAATAAGAGTATTGTGCTACTCTTAATATTCTTTTGCTTAAAACCGAGAAGTTAAAGCACTCCAAATTTAGATTCAATTCCATCTTTCTGCAACAATTAACACAAGTCAGCATAACAAACCTGGGCTGTGCACTCGTGTTTACTTAAATGACCTGGCACTCATGTAGAGGGAATGTCATTCCACGCTCCTGTCAGAACAGTGATTAATTAAGCAACTGTCTTCAGTGATTCTTCTCACCTTAGCATGCACATCCAGAATTTATACACAGCATTCTTTTGACACAGATTAGAAAGAGAGATCTGATGCTTAGGAAGTGCAAGGATCAAACTGATTTCTGAGCTTATAACACATCTACACTAACATATTAAAGTATTTTGAAACCTGAAAAATTCCAGTTCTTTGATCATTTATCCACAAAGGAAAGCATTTTTACCAAAAGAGCCGTACAGGTGACATCCTATTCAGCGAAGAACCAAGTCATCAACCTGGCTGCTCAAATAATGAAAACATCGGCAGGCAAGTGTTGTTCTCTGTCAGTATCATAACTGCTACTGGGGAATTTTAAACAGCAATGAAACACAAAGCTTACCAAATCTGGGGAATTAAGAAATTCCTACAGTCCATGCTAGTGTGCCTCTGATGATGATCCAAGAGTTCTCTAGACACTCCCAGTGCCAAGATAAATCAACACCGAGCTCTAACACACTACACACTAGGTGCTGTCAGAAGAGGTGAAAGTGAGGTGAGGATGGTCAGACAGGCAGTATGGCCAACCCTGAATGTATGTTTCCTTAATGCGTAACTTTCACTTGATAGGACATGAAAATGTAAAAAAAAAAAAAAGAAAAAAAATTCTTCTAACTTTAAAATAACAGAATTGTATATATACTGAAGTCCTTATCCAGCAATGGTTCCATATTTCTTCTCCTTTTGATGATCTACAGAAAAGAACCATCCTTATTCATCCTTTTGACTCATGCTGAAGCATAATTGCTGCTCTTTTCTTATTTATTGCAGCACCCATTTTCTCCCATTTGTCCTTTCTGTTTTCCTTTTATTTATTTTGAACTTCTACATTTACAGATCTAGAAACAGTTTTCTAAATGTTATTCTTTTTAACCCTATTGTGCTTTGGCTTTTCTTTTTCTTTTCTGCAACTTTTCAGAAAAGCCAGGTACTGTGAAAGTGCCATTTTGCCTTGTTTTATTTACTCACTGTTTTTGCTGAAATGGAAGCCAAAAAGACAAGGAATACTTTAGTTCTTAAGACACTGTCCAAGCCTGCAGCTATTTACTTATGAAATGATTATGTCGATGACTGTGTTAGAAGTCATTAGAGCTCTAAGGGAAAATGTCAAGTGCGATACAATACAGAAACTACAACAAGCTGCAATGTTACCCACAGCTGCAAATATTTCTTTGCACAGGTAAGGTATATTGAAATAAATTTTGCTATCTCTTCTATCCTGGTTTTGCCTGCCCATCAGCTGTCCCTTGTAGACTAGTCTTGGTCTCCATCACAGACTGCTAAATGCCTCATTTTATTTAAATTAAGCAGGATCTTGCTTTGCAAAAAGAACCCCAACAAAACAACAAAACAGACTGATCAGGACTACAGATTAATAGCCTTTTTAAAGGTAAAACCACCAGGGTAAGAAAATCTCTATGAGTGGAGTGGAGGTGAACTGAAGCTTTCTGGAGCTGTATGTGAACATCCGGAACAAAAGTTGAAAGTCTAACAGGCAATCCTGCAGGTTAAAAAGAGTTGCAGCTGCTAAAAACTGAGGAAAAAGCCAATGTTTACTCAAAAAATAGCAGAATTATAAATGTGATTTATTATTAAACTTCAGTCCTTGCAAGAAGGAAAGGTGTCAAAAATTTAGGCAAGGGTGACAGAAATTGAAGCACAGGGCCAGGCACTTATCTTTTGTCTTTGGTAACTAGTGACAGGACCCAAGGGAATGGCCTGAAGCTGAGTCAGGAGAGGTTCAGGTTAGATATCAGGAGAAGGTTTTTCACCCAGGGGGTGTGTGGACACTGGAACCACCAGGGAAATGGCCATATCACCAGCCTGACGGAGATCAAGAAGCATTTGGACAATGCTCTGAGGGACATGGTGTGACTCTTGAGGATGGTCCTGTGCAGAGCCAGGAGCTGGACTTTGATGATCTGTGTGGGTCCCTTCCTGCTGAGGATATTCTAGGGTTCCATGAATCATACTAAAAAATGTTCAGCCATACCCCAAACACTAATTGGCTAATGCTGAAGACAACTTTCTTCTGAGTCAATACGGCTTCCACCATCAAGAAAGAACAATTGCATGTTTCTGCTTCAGTGTGACCACAGAAATCCTCCTTCATGTACTCAAAAGTCCTCCTGCATCCATGGACTCTTGTGAGACCTGGCATCTGACATAACAGACAGGGATGGAGGTGCTTACCTGGCTGAGAGTAACCTGACCTAAGAGGAGCAAGCATCAAGTTAACGGGGACTCCACCAGGACTGTATATGCTTCCCTCTCACAAACAGCAGCAAAACTGAGCAAGATGAAGAGCAGTGACATTTTGGCCATGGCCACAGCATCCAGCACCACCCAGTCAGTCACTGTGTCAGCAGTGGCAGCAGGTGGCATTAGCATTTCCCCTGAAGGCAGCTGCGACCATTCTGAATTTCCAGACTCGTGTGAGAAAGGAGGCAGTGGAGTGGCCTGGAGACCACCTGCCAGTCTTCTTGGAGGCAGAACCGAGCTGGCAGCCTGCCACAGGAAAGGAGCCAGCTTCTGCCCTGGTGACTGGCAGGTTTGGCCTTGATCCCTGGAGGAAAATGTATTGCTGCTGAAAAAGCAAGCCTGTCTCTGAAAGGCCAAAAAAGCTATGAATGGACAATTATAGCTACACCTTATAAATCCCCTTATTTTGGTAGCACTTTACTACTTGTTTTGTACCTGAAAGAACCCATTTTAAGACACTAAATAAATGATACAGATTCTGGTGCTTTACTAAATAAATGGACATTCTTGGTAATTAAGCATTTATTCTACACAGCAGAAGGAAATATTCTAATGGACCGATTATATATTTTTTCCATGGTATGGAGCACATAAAAATAAGCAATTTCAATAATCATTATTACTGCTCCAGTATATATTAATACATTTCAGATAAATCATTGCTTCCACTATCAACTCAGCTACTGCTCCTGCAAATAAAGCAATACCTTGTTACCTAGCAACGAAGCAAGTCCTTGCTATGGTGCAAAAAAAATACATAAAAAAGGAAATATATATATTTGTATATTCCCGTCGTTTCATGTTGAGAGAACATCCATAAAGAACAAAGAATAATCCACTCAAATGCCCTCAAATTCAGTACTTAAGTAAAATGTTTGATCATCCACATTTCATGAGTATTTTCAGAAGCTCGGTCTTGATTAAACACGCAGAACCTCTTGCTGACAATATAATGTTCTTGCGATGTATTTCTTGGAATATTTTAATGCATACATAAGTACACAGCCGTAACACATATAAGCCATGACAGGCTCTTAATGCTACATCTGATCTGTAACAGAATAGGAATAGGTATCACAGGGCTTGTTTAAAGTTCGTGTGCTTGTGCTAAATCAGTTCCTCTCCCATTTAACATAGCAGTGCATAGTATTGCCTCTTACTGATGCAATATCTCTTTTTAGGGTGCTGTCGTTCGTACAAAATGTTCCTTGAGTTTTATTTAAAAAGAAAATGTACTAAAAGCCCCACTAGTTTGTTGCTTTATAATTCATGTCTGTTTCTGACAGATTGCCAACACTGCGTGGACAAAAACAAATAAGAGTAGCTCAGGAGTGCTACTCGTGTGGATGAGCTCGCGTGGTTACCAGCATGTGTCTGGTACATGCTTTACTCAGAGCTGAAGGAGGCAGCACAAGGATTCGTGGCCCCATGAGCACAAAGTATGAAGGCATATCCTTCCCTATGACAAGGACTGCAAGTAAGCTTTTGCAGTAGAGAGAATATGAAGTCATGAAAATTGCTGTCCTGAAGGCCTGCAGTTTCATTAGTAGGTTCCCACATCCAATAATGTCTAGGTCATCACATTGCCCCCAGATACAACACGAGATACATCTTAAGACAACACAAATTCCACTTAAAACTTGGTGGCTAATCACATGCCACTACTTCTACTCACAAATTAGAAGATCAGTAAACACCACACAAAAATTTTGAATGTTGCTCTTGCTAGCAACATCTCTAGGGAAAGCATTCCTGAAATATTCTGTTAATGTTCTCTTGAAACTTTTTGAAGTCACCTATCTCTTAGCATGCAAGGATATTGGCTCAGTTAATCACAGCACAAAGGTACACACAATCCATATCATGCTGCCTCGAACATCTGCTGCTGCTGTAATCCTTGATAATTCATAGCAAAAATATTCAGAAAATTGTATGCTTGCACCCCCAAAGGCACCTTAGTTTTTGTGGCTCTTGCCATTATCTCTGAGCTTTATATACCAGTTGGAAATTTTTGCAGTTTGGTGTTGCCCATTTTTTACTACTCTTGCAGTCTTGAACAACCAAGGATCATAGTTCACCTCTCAGAGGAATGTGTGGAGTTCAGCAAAATGCATTATGCATACAGAGGGGGCAAGGATGAAGTATCAGCTACTGTGGTTTTCAAAAGCCTCTTGCAATAAAGATTTTAGGAGTTAGTGTAACACTGGAACTTACACATATCAGAAGGATAAAGCAAACATCAGAGACCGTACCCCACAGGCTTTGCACGACGAGGTTTGTGCATGTTGTCTCTCCCTCTGGAACGCGGTCTTCAGCGACAGATGGCACAACCACTATCTACAGATGGCTCCAATGGGGGCTCCATAGCTTTGATAAATACTGCAATCAACTCCTAGGATAGGTATGGTTCAGGCAGCAGAGCTAACACAGGGAATAAATCTCTCAAAAATGTAACTGTATAATAATGACACACATAGCATTATCCTAAACAGACAGATGAAAGGCCAGGGCTGTAACTGAGCTGACAGAAATTCAGGACTGCTTAAGAGGAGGTCAGTAGTTTAGGATAAAAGTGTAAGAAATGAGCATCACTCAATTTCTTATCTACTTTATTCAGAAAAACATTTTCACTTTCATCATGGACCAAGTGCTCCTGTTGAAATTATTCTTGCTTTCCAGTGGGATTTGTTTTACTTTGGAGAGGCAATCAACCCTAGTTTGGTTGGTAGAAAACATCCTTGCCTCAGATGGATGATTCACTACAGTGAACAGAAGTATTTGAGTCTACTACTCTACCAAATCAAAAGTCATGGACTGATACTGAAGCTATTTGTAGCAGACTAGCACAATCTTTTCTAACCTTCTAGAGAGGGCTTGAAATAAGAGCAACTGGAGTGATTTCATAAAGGAACATTTGCTTTAGTTGAGACAGTGCCTCAGAGACCCTGCTCTCTCACTCCTTACTGCTCAAAAAACCAAAGATGACTTTGCAATATCTTTTGTGGAACACAGCGCTACTGATGAGCCACATTTGCTACAACAGAATCACAGAATATTTTGGGTTGGAAGGGACCTTCAAGAACATCTAGTTCCAACCCTACTGCCATGGGCAGGCAACCTTCTACTACATCAGTTTACCCAGAGCCCCATCCAGCCTGGTCTTGCACACCTCCATGGAGAAGGAGTCCATAACATCTCTGGACAACCTGTTTCAGTGCCTCATCACCCTCACATTAAAGAATTTCTTCGTAATAGCTAATCTAAACTTACCATCCTTCACCTTAAGGTCATTCTCCCTTGTCCTAGCACTATGTGGCCTTCGTGAAGAGTCTCTCTGCAGCCTTTTTATAAACCCCCTTTGTTGTTAGCTGCCTTCAGCCACTCACACTTTTTGACATTTGGCACAAGAGCTTTCTACCAAGTAGCATCTACCAGAATGTTCTCATTGACCAAGCATTGTAATGCTATGGACACATATGCAATTCAGAACACACCAATTCCATACATTTTAGATATTCAGTTAAATAATAGGAATATTGCACTTTCAAGTTGATGTCTGAGATGCACTCTGTAAAACTGAACATGCCCTTTGCTCTGATTTGCATAGTACATACCTAAGAAAAATATCACCATCAAAATATCTCCCTGATACATTAGGGTGGATGGGCTCAAGTTCCATATGGAGTCTTTGGATTACACAAGTTCCCCAGCCCACACCTGGAGTATAACAGAGAACAATGTCTTTACAGAATCCTCACAAATGTAGCCCAGTAAGTCTTGCATCCCAGAAAATAAAATAATCCTACCCCATTAGCAGGCAGTATTTCAATCTTTCATACCAGCTCTATCAAAATCTAAACAAGAATATGACTATTGAATTCTCATCTGTGGAAGAAGACACCAGGATACAAATACAAACTGTAATAATTTAAACCTTGATTGATTAAGGTCCAATTAATACAGTATCCAGAATCAGTCCTGAAGACCTGAAGTTTCTATTCCATTCTGCTGTCGCTGTTTTCCAGACTCCAAACACAAAACACTAAACTTGCTGTTTTCAACTACTCCTGTTCACAATGTAACAAGTTCCCTAACTTTCAACCTTCACAGCCTGTAAATACAGTGTACTGTAGAGTGAGGAAGAAGTCCTCTTTGTCATAGCTTTAAGAAGTAGAAAAAAACCTCCTTTATCTAATTTTTTATGATGATTAACTCAACTTTTATCCCTTTTCAGATTATAGAAAACCATGACTGACATTGTTCTCTCTGAAAAACTGCTGTGTAGAAAAAGGGAGACTGAGACTGCTATAATGTCAATGTAATTTCTGAATGCATCACACAATCTTTTGTAGCATGTCAAAAGCATAAACAAAAACACTCCATGTGTCACAGCCTACAAAGGGTATCACATTTGATAGCATAATAATGCATGACAGGTCTCTTAATGCTTCCGATGTATCAGTAATTATGTAAATGCCTTCAAATTTGATTATACACTCGCACACACCATTAACGTTTGAGCCAAATTCAAGCTGCTTTATCCGTGAATTCAGCAACATGAAGACCTTTAAACCAAACTCAGTTATGTCAGTTTTCATACTGCTGGGCTAGACCCTCTGCTCACCACAGCAATGTGTGACAAAGACCGACTGAAGTTATACTGTGATGCCCTAATCCTCATTTTGAATCTGTAGGACACGAGGATGCCTCAAGATTGGGTTAAGTTTCAACCACCTGCTTCCTCCCACGGGCAGGGAGATTCAGAGCTTTGTCTCATCACTGGGGCCCTGTGCTGAGGTAGGAAGTCAGGAACAGGAGGAACAACAGGAAGCCAAATGGCGAGATCCATCTTGGACACCATCAGTCTAAAGGATTCTCCACACACACTTTGGAAGGGCAGCACCACCTCTCCTTTGCCCATGGAGCAGCACAAAGGCATCAGGGCAAAAGATCAGGATTTGGTTTTGGGAATGGAAGAGGTGAATAATGAAGTACAAGATCCATAACATAAAAATATAAACTTAGACTAAAAAAACAGGGGGGAAGTAGAAGAAAAAGAAAAAAACAACTAAAAACCCAAAACTGCTGAAGTCCACTTAGTTTAGACATTCAAATCAACCTCTTTAGGAACACCTGACTGGTAAGGATTTGCTACATTCCTAATGAACTAAAATAATACTTCAGGGATATTATTAGTTTTTAATAAGCCCCCCCACTCTCTTAGTTATGTCATCACTGCATTAGGATCAACATAACAAGGTTTTAAACAGGACTGGGCTGTGGTGGCTGAAATAAGATATTCTAAAAACAAGATTTATAAAAATGTGACACATCAGCCCCTAGCAATAGCAACAATACCAGATATAGCTTTTGTATAATGCATGAACACAGGATTACTTCCATGAATCAACAGTTTTGCATTAAAGAATAAAATCATCATCACATACGGATAACTAAAAGTGAAGATTGCTTAGAAAAGAAGAAATTTTACTTTACATGAATATTTGTACCTCCAGTATAGAAAGAGATTATGAAGGTCAAAGAACAATCCTATTACTTAAGTTACATAACTCAAAGCAGGGTGCATGCCCATGTAAAAACAACATGGAAAGATGACTGCTGGTTTGTGTTTATTCACTGCTTCTAACTCAGATTGTTTATTTTACAGTACTTCTGTTCTTAACTACTTTTGCAAAAGAAATTTTTTCTTCTGTAAGCCAAGAAAGACATTTTTAAAATTCAATTCTATGTGATGCTCTGCAGATAAAACAGGATCTTTCTCTTGCAAAAAATCCCAGCATAGATTACCAATCTCAGACATCAAAGAGTGAGCCACTGGGGAATCACTTCCCAGTCTGACCAAGCTACTGTCCTCAGCTGAGGTGATCTGACCACTATGGGCACCACCAAGTCCTCAGGCAGCACACCTATGAGATGGTGCACCATACTGAGAGCCAGCAGAAGCAAGTAGCAGCTTTGCTTTACTTGTGGAAGTATTTAGGAAAAGTATTCAAAAAAGAAAGGAGCTTGTAAATTTTCTTATAACTACAGTAGTCTTCAGTCCCTCTAATAACCAAAAACTGAAATCTCAATGCAGTCAACTGTTTAAATGGGGAAAAAGATTGCTATTTTGGGGAGCTATGATTTGCTCTCTAGCGTACATTTTAAACATCATATTTAAATGAACATTAACAATATTTTTAATGAGCATTAACAATAATTTTATTACAGAAGCGTAGGCCTGCAATACTACCCTTAAAATATCAAGGCTAAAGGATTTCAACAAAATTTTCAACCTAGGAACACCACTTGCTTGTATATACAGTAGAACATGCCATATTTAGTGAAATATACTTCAAAGGGAAACTTAACACTCTTCAGCCAAGCTTTCCAGATCAGGACCACCCAACTTTAGTTTCCCATTTCCACAGCTGAGCATTTACAGAGAATATCAATTATAGTAACACTTCCTCTAAAGGCACCTTTCCCTTTGAAAACTACATATCGAGTTTCCTCTTCAACATTTCATTTTCTTTGAAGTTTTAGCCAATTAATTGGTCAATGCAAATGAATCAGAAGAAGTAAATAAAATCACGTTAAAAGATGGCATCTTTAGCAAGACCCCACAGGGTTTCTCTCAGTGTCAGAGCTCTCGTGACTGCGATAGCAGCAGGAAGACTCTTGCTATCTTCCAAAGGGTACGTGTGAAGCAGGCCAAATGCTTCTTCACCACAGCGATAACTGAACATATTCCATTGCTTGTCCCTCTTCCCAGTATCCGGGAAGATTATTTCTGACAAGGTACCTGAGACATGCTCTTCAGCCTGTGCAGTCAACAGAATCAGTGGTGCTATGACAGTTTTCACTAGCTGAGAACTGTGTTCAAAACCTCTGAGCGCAAACCCTGAGGGTGTGTGGTGCCTCCTCCTGCCCTGCGCTTCCCCGTGCGCATCATCGCTGCAGAGCTGCTCTGCTGAGCCCCAGACAGCCCCGCAAGGAACAAAAATGGTAACAGCAAGGACTGGCACAGCCAAGAACTACAGCTGCAAAGGGCATGTTTCATCCGGGCAAGCCCAAAGATTATCCTGCACTGGTTGGTGAGGCTCATGAAAGGAACATGATGCGGACAGAATTAAACAATTAAACTTGCTGTTACTGTGCTGTGACTAACACATACACAAAGTACTTAAAGGACAAGTATGGAGGTGCCTGGTGGCACGCTGAGATGGTTCAGTGCAGGCAGTGGCTTGGCAGCACTCAAGTCCCACCATCACACGATGATTCCAAAATCTGTATCTTGTGCTAAGGTTTACACAAGTTAAAGATACTCATGCCAACAACAAAAATTAGGATTAGTAGAATTCAAGCAAAAAATGACAATTGTAATATTTCATGTTCTTTTCATATTTTAATGCTTAAAGAAGTGAGCTTTGCAGTATAGAGACAATATTAAAGATTTATCGTCATTTTGCATAAGTATGTAAAAGTGACATGGATAGTTAATTAATTAAATTAATAACCAGTGGGGAAATCCCTAGGAAATGGTTAGTGCAACACGTTTTTAATCCTGTCAACACCTGTTAAACATAACACTTTCATGTGAATTTTTAACAAAGATGAGGTTTGGAAGTTTTCTTATAATGTGCTTCTTGTAGAGCCAATCTTTGCTTCTGAAATACCCAAGCTGGGCATAACATGGATTAGAAATGAGAAGTACTCACAAAAGCCTATGGAAATCCTTGAATTCTTGTTTCTTGCTAATGCTAAGAGCCAAATCCCTACCACACTCAGATTTTAAAGAAAAATAATAACTTACATCCAGTTTATAATGACTTCATTAAAAATACAATGAATCATACAATAATTCCCTTAGGTTTTGCTGAAGTAGTTTTCTGTGTGACTATTCACTTTAATATCCACTTACCTCTGTGGTGGTTTATTAATATTGGTACAGAAAACTGAAGTTCTATGTATTTTGATTGTATAATAATAACACAGGTGCTTCACAGACCAATTGCATACTCATTAATAATGTACTTTCCAGGTGGCTGCACTATTAACAAAGTAACACTTTTCCAAGGTTTTACAACTATATATGAAAATATTCCTGGAAAACAAAAGCATTAACTTAGCACAACAGTGGCATAACAGCTCTTTGATTATGGAATCCTGAAGGAGATAATTAGCCCCTTTTCAGTTAACTTAAAAAATAAATCTTTTAACTATTTGCAAACTGGCATTTACAGCATATCTCCTTATGCTGTGACATTATATAAGATTGTATAAACAGTAAGAATTTACTAGATTATTTTTACACACATTTTTTATGATTATTTTCAAAATTATTGAGAGCTTTAATATCACTTTCAGTGCGGTAAGATGAAGCTTGAGAACAGTGAGATGATCATGCATTACAACAGTAAAACTTCTAGAATTAAAATTATTCCTATTATCCATGCATAAACACATACATAAACACACATTGTAGTATTAAATAATAATTCTCAATGAACACTGTAACTGACTTCCCATTTTCCCATATTGGGAATCATTACACCCAAACATTTTTGTGGCTCACCAATTTACCTGTGGTTTGTACCATCATTGTATTGAGATGCTTAAAGATATCGAGTGTAACAGTGTTCTTCACTGAACAGATACATGAAGAAGAAAGAAATTATCTTCTGTATACCCATGGTAAAAGAGACACATAATTCCACCAATATCACTGCAAAAGCCTTATTTCAAAGTACACAGAACCAACTAAGGCAGCATACATGCAAACACCCAGAAGCACTGAAGGTCTGACCCCAATCTGCACCAGGAGGACCAGTCAACTAACCGAAGAGTTTAGAAAATTATCTACAGTTGGACAAGCAAAACAAATGTTTATCACCTTCCCATTTTGTGACATTTAAATGTACTGCAAAACGAAATGCTTATTCTTCGCTGTAGAGAAGCACTTTCTGGAAAAAAAGAACTTCAAAATTTAAACAATTGTCTAAAATCTTCTGTCAATGAGGCAAAACTCCCTGCTGACTTCATCTGCTATTATTGCAGCTTTTATTAAATGTTGCCTTTTTACAGCCTCAGAACTTAAAACATTCTAAACAATAGAAAAAACTCTCTCAATGTATGATGATTGCAGGAAACAAGAACAGAATGAAGAACAAACCAATTACATGTAACAAACGTCGTATAAATCATGTTGGATTTCCTGCATCAAAAAGCTGAAAAAAAAGTAAGAAAAATGACATATCTTTCCTTAGCATGTCCCAGTTTCTTGTTTCTAGAAAGAGGAAACTCCAAAGACAAAGGCCTGGGAGAAAGAACTTTCACCTCAAGCTTCCCAAGATCCCAGCCGACACTTATTTCAGGCACCACTGATAAGCCTACAGAACGCGTGGTACATTTAGAAAAAACAGGATGGTGACAATTACTTAGTTCTGGACCAGTTGGAATTTCCAGTTGGTTTTCCCAAAGGAAAGGTACTCTTCTTTTAGCGAGGGATCATGCAAGCCTTGGAAACAAGCCAAGATATGAATATCCACAAGGGAAAAAAAGTACAATCTTAACTGTCCACAGAGCGAGTACATTCCAGTGCTGAAGAACTGCTTTCTAACATCGAGGAAGTGCCCTCAAGTGATAGCACAGCCAGAGATTTTAGAAGGTCCTCAGATACACTGTCACTGCTCATTACCTCTTCTCTTGATCAAGCTGTGTTTCAGGCATTTGACTTTAACCCAAACTCAGTTCTCAGGGCACAGATATTCTGGGATTTGAGTCCTAATGAAAAAAGAGACCAAAGCTGGGTATTGTTAACACTGATAACTCTGTGTTCTTGTTATTCCTCTTGAGATACCACGAAGATGCTATCCAACCCCAAAGGATGGGCCAAGCAGGGACCAAGTATCATTTGCCTTTACAAAAGGCATCACAAAACTCTCAAAGATGTTCCTCAGTCCACAGAGTCAGAAATAACCCACCAGTAAGAGGCTGAAGGCAATAAGGAAGGAACGGAGGATGAACAAATATGGTCCTGGATTTTCTATGTGCTTGAGCATTTTCACGACAACAAGAACCTCTCTGTGATCAGAGGACAGAGAACAATCTCCAAGGAGATGTACCAGCGCTCCTCAACCAAGAATGACCATTCCTTTATCAAGGAAGAGAGACTATCTGCCTGGTGATTTTCCTTTGGTTAAGGTTTGTTCAACACCAGTTTTTCACTTCCTTAGGCCAGACATAACAATTGCTACCTGCAGCTAACATGAAGCCATCTGAAATGTTGCAAGATACTTCACTTCAGAGAAATTAACTGCAGGGTGACAATGTCAACAAGATCCTTTAACACTATGCTCAAGTTTGTCAGAGTGAATTCAGGCCAAATTTGAGGGTTTTTTTAAAATAAAGTATCTTTGGAGAGAGGAAAAAATGTTTCTACCTGACTGAAGGACTTTTAGAAAAATTCTACTGCTCCAGAGTACGTAAACAGCAAAGAAGGAAAACAACCACAACTGAACACCACCCAGAACACTTGACAGTATATAAGTCCACATCAAAAGCAATATGACCACTAAAATTGACCCAAGGATGCCCCACTGTGTTTACACGTAATCCATAAAACAAGACAATCTCTAAGAGCAATTCAAGGTGCAGACTGATACTCCATTATAGAGCTGAGCAGTAAAAGGTATGTGAAGACCTGCATCTTTGAACTGCAGTGCCCAAAATACTCAGCATAACATGCTGAAACCCTGAACTTACCACCTTTTGAATCTTTTCTCCTCATAGGCAAAAAAATACAGAAAGTCCATGGATAGAGACAGCAAGCAAACAAAGACAATGAAACAACTTTCCTTGCTTAATTACCTTGTCAAAGCCATCTTTATCTGAAGCATAACCCCTTGAAACTTGGAACCATGACTACTGTCTTGTAGACAAGCTGGCATAGTTGGCACATGGACTAAAAGACCAAGTACAAGCAGCCCTCTGTTATTGCCTACACAAAGGGAAAAATTGCATTGGATCGTAAAGAGTGCCAGTATGGTACAATTTTCTGAAGGTGTTATTCTCCAGAATTTGACTGTGATTTCTTAAAAATAAGCTTGCAGCTCGTAGAACTGTGAAGACAACATTGAAAATGTGAACTAGTATAAGCCAATATGTTCCCTAATGTACAAACACAAAAATCACATACCTCAGAGTAAAAACTGGCCAGTTCATCACAGCGAGTGTTGATTTGGAAGATTAATATAAAATTTCAACATTTAATAAGCAAAGCATTATGATAATAGGATCATCAGAAAAAAAAATCTTTTCATGATTGGTATTTGGCAAATGAGTAAGCTGGACCCAGAATGGTGTCATTCACTCTCATCTCTGCTTTAACCTGTAGTCTGCATGCAGAGCAGGTCTCAGGACCAAGAGCCAAAAGAGCTTAAATCCAAGGCTTGACAGTTTCTGAGTCTGCCCAAAGCAAGGTAGGAATTTACTATTTGTGAAGAATATTATTCACTATGCCTATCATTAACATGCAACAAATAAATACAAAGATCCTTACCAAAATGCCAATTGTTCAATGTTACAACAAAGCAAAACCTCCATCCTTCTGAGTGATAGAAACAAATTAAAATTAACATTTCTGAAATGGAATTCTAATTCCTTCAACATTAAAGTGTCTTTTTCTTGGACTGTAAATGAAATCATGACTGACCCAGGTCACAGCTCCCTCTTAAGTTCCTCAGCCGCAAAACTTTTACCTAGAGCCAGTTTGCTTTAGGTTCCTACTTCAGTGCAGCCACCTTTGATGGCAGCTTCATTGCTAGTTCTGCTCCCAATTTTCACATCCTCTACCCTGCATTTTTAACCCAATGTGCCCACTTCCAGTTAGAGGCGTCATTCTTCCCTCTCCCCTACCCAAGAAAAATGCAAAGAGAAAAAGCAGCAGACTCTCAGCTTTCTGAATTAATTTTGGGGTACTGCATTTCAATGCCTCTTAAGTAGAATGAATATGTACACTACGTTTTAATTTGCCTTCTTCCTAGATAAATTTATATCTTCCTGACTATCACATCTCCTTTCTCTGGAAAAAACAATTATAAAGAGCCCACCAATGGCACAGAAAGCAGAGCTTACTTAGAATACATCAGCGAGCTCTTCCAAATCTCATGTGTCAACCATTTGCAGAAATTCTTGAAATGGAACTTCTCAGGTGTGTAAAGTTAAGAGGGTGTGTGAGCGACAGCACAACAGCAGCTTGTATGTGTTATACTCACGTATCAAGAAGAACAGATCTCTTAGCAAGCAACTGCCAACAGACCAAAATTTTCTGCTAAAATCACTTACTCTTCATTTTTTCATAGCACCACTGAAATTTTTAGAATGCTATCAGAATGAAGCTTTAATTCCTTATCCTAATTACACACCATAGGACCAAGGCTTTATACTGAGCAAACAAGTATCAACTTCACATTAGCGCTTACAATTTGTGATCGCATTTATACAGGAAAAGATAGTCATACAAACAGCCTTCCACTGAGGGTATTTTTCTAGCAAGTGACTATATACTATATTTTGTCATATACAGAAGAGGACACAAATTGGTCCTTAAAGTGCATTCAAATGGCAAGTTACTATCCATCACGCCAGGGTCTAACAGCATTTTGTGCCTCGTTAAAGGAACAAGTTAAAAGGTTCTTTAAGATAAGATACGTTCTATCAGTAATCCTGTCAGATGGACACTGTAGCCTCCTCATTAGCCCCGCTGCTCTAAACGGCATGGAGTACACCTTGATTTTGGGCACGTTGGCACACGTTGCCACTGCTCGCATAGCTAAAGGAATTTTGCAAGGCACATGGCAACATGCATCACTCCACATGCTAAAAATGCTCAGGAAAACTGTTACTGCACGTGTGCAGCAAACTAAATTCCAAATTAAATTCTCAGGTACCGTTTGTCTCCCAATACCAGTACTGCATTCTCGACGTGCAGTACAATACCTGCTCATTACTGTGTATTTTTCAAACATGAGTCTTTTCCGAGACAGCGAAACACAAACCATCATTCTCATCTTTACACACTTCTGCTTTCCATCCCTTTTGTTTTTTCCCCCCCATAACCGTAACATTTCGCCCAACCAGCGTTCCTGAAACACCGAGCCGGACAACCAGCGGCGCCGTGAAGGCGAGACCTCGCGTAGCAAGTTTCGGACCAGGGCACACCACGGCCAAGTTGCCAGACCCAAGCAAGCAGAGCTTTGCAGGCGCACACGGACACGGCCCCCCCGAGAGCCGCTGCTGCGGACCCTGCGCGCCGCGCTGCCGCTCTCCCGTGCGGCACAGGAGGCGGGTGCCCGCCCGCCCGCCCGCTCACCCGGGACTGATCCCCGCTCCGGACGGCTCGCAGGGAGCGCACCGGGGCGGCCGGGACTGCTCTGCTCCCGCGGCCACGGCGGCCCGGTGAGAACTCACCAGCCGCGAGCACCGGCTCCGTCGGGCGCCTCAAACTCCGTCCGCCCGCCGCCCACCGCTGCCCCGCGGCCGCCTCCCCGCCGACCCCCGCCCGCCCCGGAGCGCGGCGCCCCGCAGCGCCGCCGGGCGGGAGCTGCCGCCGCCGCCGCTCGCCTCAGCGGCTCCGGCGAGGCGAGGCTTGACATAATCCTGCGAACGCAGCAACCGCAGGCGCCGCCGGCTCCCGCCCGCCCGTCCCCCGGGGTCCGCTCCCGGCGCTTCCCCGCGCCCGGGGCCGGGGGGGAACGACACCCGCTCCGGGCCGCGCGGCGGGGCGGGGGCGGTGCCCGGTGGCCCCGTGCCCGGCCCCCCGTGCTCGCCCAGCACCTCCCCTGGCCCCCGGTCTCACCTAGGAGCGGCGGCGGCGGCGGCGGGCTGAGCTGCCGAGCCCGGCGGGGGCGGGGAGGGAGGGGAGAAAGGGGGGCCCCGACGTCTGCTCGGCAGCCGCTACCCCTCCGCGCTGAGCATCTTCCCCGCGCCCCGCCGTGAGTCAGGCACGGAGAGCGCCGCGGAGCCGCGCGCACGGAGCCCCCGCCGCCCTCCCCGTCCGGCCGCCGCCGCGCGCGCGCCCCCGCCGGCCCCCCCGAGCCCCCTCCCGCTTTCCCCGGGGCCGCGCGCGCGCGCTCCCGGCCGCGCCGCCCGCGGGGGGGGAGGGGCGGAGCGGGACGGGCGCGCGCGCGCGCTCACCGCGGCTCGGTGCGGTCCCGGCTGCGGCGGGCGGGCGGGCGGGAGCTGCCGCGGCGCCTCCCCCGGCCCCCGCCGTTACTATGGATATCGATGGAGAGCGCCCCGCGCGCCCCCGCGCACTCCGCGCGGGCGGGGCGCTCCCGCGCGGCGCCGCTGCCCCGGGCCTGGCGGGGGCCGCCGAGCGGAGCCGGGGCGGCGCGGGGACCGCGGGAGCCGCCGGCCAAACTCCGTCCCCGCCGCCGGCTGGCGAGCGCCTCGCCTCGTTCCCTTGGCAGAACCACCTTGCTTTTTTTTTTTGTTTTTTTTTTTTTTTAACACGAGTGTCTACATAAATCACATCCGAGCTCGAATTTCTGCGTTAATACGAACAAATAAGCATCCCACGGGATTATTTACTTCAGCGACTGCATCCCATTAAGCAACACCCGCGCTGCCTAATAAATGAAATAAAATACAAAAGATAATGCCCCTATAATTTAACTTTACAAAATGTCAGAAGACAGAGTTGCACTTCCAGTCCCCCATGGCGGCTCTTATCTCTTACTCTGCTTCCCTGAGGAAGTTACACACTTGATGGCTGAGCACATTATCTGACAAGCTCAGCCGGTGGAGACTGGAAGAAGCATTTTACCAGGTCAAACAATTTTACTCAGTTACAGCAGGTGAATTGCTAGGGAGGCTGTGGTTAGTAACGCCCGCTGCATTTCTGCAGCCCACTCCCGGCAGATCTATCCAAGACATCAGCCAGGCAGGTGCCTCAGGCCCCAGTCCTGCCATTGGAGGCTTTCTGTCTTTTGTGAAATAAAATCCTTAATAAACAACTGGAAGAAAAACAAAGTGTTTCTCTCTGGGCAGCACAGCTTTATACAGACAAGTCATAGTGCTGAAATTCAGTATCATTTTCAGCCCTGCAAGAAGAGCAGGGATGGATGATGCAGTAGCTGCAGATGCAGCACACCAGCAAGGCAAACTTTCCAGGTGTACAAGTTCACAGTCAGTCAGACTTCTCAGAGACCTCACACTGATTAAATGTAGAAACCTAATTCACCAGCCCTTTCATCTGACATGTTCAACTGCACGTGCTTATATAGAACTTCAAGCATAGATGGCTTTGAGCACCAAAATAAATCGTACTTGAGGCTCTGAGTGTATGTCCCTCAGAGCATTAATTAAGTCTCAAACTAATGCTAAGCTGCATTTTTTCCAAAGCAAGTCTTTCAAGGAGTAAATGATGACATTCACGAATGGTTCTCTTGGTTACAGAGTGCAGATAACATGCACATAGCCACGAGCTCAGCGACGTATAGCGGGTTGGCTGGACTGACTCAACCACAAGATAGTGCTGACTTTGAATGCACTGCTCCGTGTGTGAGTAAAGGCAGCAGTGTTTGCCTATGAATCACAGAGATCAACTGCTGATTATCTAAGAGTTGAAAGGAATGCTTGAAGTAGTAATGAAAACCAGAGATACAGTTTTCTATACCATAGCTGATTTCATCTAATTACTCCTGCCAAAATAATGTTGGGGAACTCTAAGCATTAGCTCTAAAGCACATTTTAGAATGAGATTTGGAAAATTATTTTGATTTTAACTGACTACTCTCTGCTTCTTTGCAGAGCTCCATTGTTTCAATAAAATCTTATAGACACAGTCTGGTGTTTATACAGATTTGATGTAGCCCATCTGGAGAAGGACTGAACAGAATACAAAAGTTTTGTTTCATCCTGAATCAGGAGAAAACATAAACATTTTGCAACATATCCTGAACAGAATTCCAAAAACTGAGTCTGGAAATATGAAAATGTCCATTTCAAAACATTTTTTTTCATCTTTTCAAAACATGTCAATGCAGTTTAAATTTTAATGTCTACATTGTCAGTGTCACTTTTGTCAAAGCAGGTACTTTGGCAGCATTTCCTTAAAATGTTGAATGATGTTTATAGATTTGTCTGTACTCTTCCAATACCTTGGGTCTCCACATCTCTATCCCTGTAACTAACAAGACTTTTAGCACAGTCTGAACTTGCTTTGTCCTTGATTTTGTGATCTGCATTTTTAAATTGAAATCAGATCTTTAGAATAGGTGGGATGTGATCCATTAACAACTGTCTGAGTTAGGAGCAATAATTACATGGAATTGCTAAGCCAGAGGAGGAACCAGTTAAGGCTGTCAGCAGGAGGCCAACCTGATGATGGCAGAGCATAGTGGATGTGCCAGCCGGTTTCTATACCTGCCATAAACTTCATTACTTCTATTGATTGCAACATATTCCAGCCTAGAGCAGCTCTCCACGAAGGAAAGAAGTGTGTAACACACAGCAAGTCCTAGCAAAGGACGAAGGTTTCTAGCAAGATGGTGAAAGAAAGGACATTTTTAGACATTTAGAAGCTTAGTGAAGAGGTGAACATGAACCTGGATTTTGTAATGTTTTGACAGGGAAGATCTGCATGATTTCACCACTAGGTACATTTCCCATTCAGCCACTCTGACCTTCTTTTTGCCTGGCTTCTTTTCCAGCCAGCAGCACTTTCTCTAAGGCCTGACCACCTACAGGTGAGCAGGTGCCAGGGCTGTGTCAGTGGTGACTGCACCTGCAGGCTGCCACTTGTACCTGGTGCTCACCCTGCTCCTGTGATGGAGCTGAAGAGAACGCTGCTCACTCACATCCTGACAGGGCCAGATATGTAAAGATAAAAATCAATGAAGTGAGAGACCTGTGTCACAGCAGGAATGTTCTTTGGGATACCTCTCAGTCTGTTTAGAAGATCTGTTACTGTAAAGTAAGAAAAAAAATTGCCTCTCTCATGGGCAGGAACAGGCCATTTCCTCAGTTAGTGCTCTTGTGGGTGTTACAAGCTGGACTGAGATGGGATATGAGACCAGAGACTCTGGACAGACTGCAGTCCTGGCTTGAGGGCCCTGTGAGCCATTCTATGCATTCTATGTTTCAACAAGTGTGATCACTGTCTTTTCATAAAGGCAGAGTAAGTATTTATTTTAGCAATGGGAATCTAGATAGAAGAGAGAGGGATCCCTTAAATTAGTTTTATAAAATATTTTTTAAGCTTCAAAATCTTGGATGTGTATGTTGAGGCCAAATTTTGTCAGTGATTGTATGAGTGGATCTGATCACAAAAATAATTTTCTTTTCTCGGAAGATCCCTGTGATTTTTCTTGAACTGATCAGCAAAGTATGCTGATGTACTGATCACAATGATCAAAGCCTGGTCCAACACTTCCTTTATCTGTAGATCTGTGGATCACTACAAGGAGCTGCAACAGCTTTCTCCTTTACAGCAATGGGACAATCCTGTCAAATTGTTTGGTTTTGTAAATGGCTTCATATTATTTTTGGGTGCCATTACACATTCCAGCAAGCTTCATCCATTGTGGCTGATTAGAGGCAACGTCCTAGGTGTTAAAAGCTGGAGAACAGTAGACAACATGTGATTTTCCTGCCCTGGAGTGGCTCAGGCTGAGCAGCAGTGCTTCTACTCGAGCGTCTTCAGCAGTGTCAGATGAGCAGCACGACTTGCCTACCAGCCTCATGGCAAAAGGCTACCACTGCTGTCTTTGCCTGAATGAAGCTTATGTGACCAGTAGGGCACTACAACGAGGAAGTCTCCATTCCCAGAGAATGGCTAGAACAGGATCTGCTTTCCTATATTCAGCTGGTATCCAGATATGCCTTAAAATCAGGCACACTGGGGAATTCCTCGTTGTGGAAACCACCTGTGGGCAGCAACATTCCAGAGATTCTAGACGTGAGTCACCTCCATGTGAAAGTAGCAGAAATTTCTTCCACAAATGAGATTGCAGAAATGGGAGGTTTGGATTATTTCTGGAAAAGGATCACCCTAACCTATAGCATAAAAGACAGTTTTAAATAAAGAAACCAGTTACCACATGCATACAGTTACTTACATGCAAGATTTCCCAGGCTTATCACCACACTGCACATTGATAAATAAGTCAAAACAGACCTAGATTTTTAACAAAATGTCCCCTAAAAGTTATTTTTTCTACTGAGAAACAACGCTACGTGAATTTCACAGAAAGTGAGATCTATTGAAACACAGGGAGGAAATCTGTTTTCTGGTTAAAATTCATTGTTGATAAACACTTGATTAGCTTCATACTGGAAGTTTTAGTCATAAAAATTAATGTCTTTTAGCAATGAAATTTATTTCTGAAAATAAGTTGAAACAGCTTCTTCTTAGAAGAAGTACTATATCCTGATTCTTCAAATAACGTCTCCAAAGGTTTGTGCTCATTTATTTTCTTTCACCAGTAAGAAAAATTCTGCTGCAAAAGTCTGTGTTATAATAACTTGATTCTTTTTTCTTAGAGATAAGTATTTGCTAATTGAACTGCTCTGCTGATGTCCATACTCTAACTAGTTTATAGTCTATCAAGGGGTCTAGTGAGTTAAAGCAAGATAAAATTAAATCATGTTTTCAAGTAGAGAAGTGATCTTCATTAAAAAGCAAGATGAAATGATTGAAAATATTTAACCAGACTGCTTTTATAATCTTTTTTTCAGAGCCATGTTGATTTTGAATTTCCTGAATTGGGACTGAGCAGATTGGCTTTATACCATAGGTTAGCAGAAGTACACGTAAACATAACAATATACAGCTATTGAGTAAAGAAATTGTTTACACACGTTTACTGAGAAAGCATAATCATAACATGAACCTAAGAGATAAACAGAATGCATATTTGAAAATTTTACTAGTAAATTACACTTGACAAAACCAGCCCCTCTAGCTGGGGTACATAGCTGGGGTCCCTGTGCTGGGAGTGTACAGGTGAGAAGGGACACGTGGAGAGGGAGAGCTGCAAACAAGAATCACAGAAATTCTCTGCACTTGGTAAAATCTGCTTAGGTAATGCCCATGCTCTATAACTCGACAGAGACTGTAACACTTGCACCAGGGCTGCAGCAAATCAGGACAAAGGGAATACAATAACTGAAAATAGATGGAACAGCTGTGTTGGCTCAGTAAGGAGCAGGGACTTAAGTTCAAAGTCAGGAAGAAAAAGGAAGTTGTCATTTTTTGAACACAGAAAGGTAACAGAATGATGTTTTAAGCAGAGAAATCTCATAGGGAATTTAAGCCAGTCCTGCAAGCTGGCTTTATTTTCAGCTCTAGGTCAGCACTCAGATGATGATCTTCCTGTATAGGACAAACACTTCTGAAAGCTTAAATATTCCAGGAAAAAAAAAGAAAAAAGTCAGGGACTAGAAAGAAATGTAGCTATCATACTACATCCAGAGTTGTCTTTGTACATTTCTTTTAATTCCAATCTCAGAATAAGGAACTGAAATGTCCTTGTTTCAAATAATCCATAATTTATTTTGATATTTATTCTTAAAATTGTCCAATGTTAGAGAGCATTTAAAAGAAACTGATAAATTTGGACTATACAGTCCCTTTGGAAAGAGCAAGTTCTAAAAAAAGTTGTGTGGGCATGCAGTTATTGTAGGAACCAAAGAGATAACTGCAGGTATCTTCTGGAAGCACTGGAGTATCTGCAGGACCTGGTCCTATGGTGTGCTGGGGTTTGAGGAGAAATTCTCACTGGCAAACATTAATTATGCCTTCCCTTCCCAAGACAATCTTCTATAAAGAAATAAAGTGTTAATAGAATAAATTTAATATCTGAGGATCAACTGAATATACACAGAGGTCTTGTCCATACAGACTCAAACAACATCTGGCTCTTGCTTGCTGAGAACTAACAAATATGTGGGTGCCAAAGGCATGGAGTAACTACAAATCCCCTTAACCTGCCTTTGAATGAAGTGTCAAGAACTGATCTGGTCAATTACCAATGCTGGGGGTGCTTATAAACATGGAATGTGCTTATAAACATGGAATATTGGTAAAGTCAGTTTCTCTGAGAGCAAAATTTCCCTAAAAGAACCACATTGCAACCTGAATCAAAGCAAAAAAAAAAAAAAAAAAAAAAAAAAAAAAAAAAAGAAATAATTTCTAGAAAACTGGAGAATATTTTCCATTAGAAATATTGATATGAATATAATGTATAATCTGGTTTCAAGTAGGTTAATGGAAAGATAAAAAGAAATCTAGGAAAAGTACATGGATCCATTTTATTCTTGTCACCACAATGGCTATTCTACCTTTGACTAATTAGAAAAGAAAATAAAGACTTGAGTGAAGATATAATCCAATGTGTGATCAGAAAGCAAAGCAATGAGAAAGAGTGAAAATCTGCTCTTAATCTTGATTAAGAAATGTATAAAGTGGAATAATACCTCAGAATTATAGAACAGAATATTTGTTTCCCAGTAATGAGATAATTAACCATGGACCCATGGAGGGGATGTATGTGAATGTTAATGTGCATGTATTTACTGGGACAAGGGAAACAATAATGGGATATTGAAGTGAAGTAGGGAGATACCCAGCTCAGCCATTTGGTGGTTTTTATGTAGAAAAGGAAAGCATAAAATCATGGAAGTAGCTTTGTTCTCTTATTTTTTCTGAAAATGTATAATTTTTAAAGCTTGGAAGTCAGAAAGGAAGGGATAAATGCTTCCCAGAGAGTTAGACAGAGAAGGCTACTTGAGGAAATTAATTTTGAGCTGGATGGCACAGTTAGTACAAAAATACCATGAGATGATCAGATTCTAACAGAAAGAAAACTTGACTTTAGAAACACAGGCATATGCATGCAGATTGTATACCAACACTAAATAGATGGCTTCAAATATATATATTTAATGTCACTGTAAGATGCATTTAGATGTTTTAAAAAAATCTAAATTCTGAATATTGCTATTGGTGTCAAAGGCCATGCTGCAAATAATCATTGTGTTGTAATGGTGGTCATATTATATTTGAACTATTCAAATATTAGGCACAAACAGTCTATTTCTAAGACAACTCAGCATAAAATTTCTCAAGATATTACAAGCAGATTGAGAAGTGGATTATAAAGTAGAGTGATTAAAAGTTGGAAGAGAATCAAAAGATATACGTATCCTTACTAGGGGATTTACAAATGCTGTGTTTTGAATAAGTAAAACAAAATTAAATATTCCATATTAATAACTTCTCTCCAAAAAAAGAAAAAATATTATTGACTATCTTTCCAAATCAATGAATTTCTCACAGGATCTATAAGTAAGATTTCTGTGTTTTCCCAGAAGAAGAAAAAGAATCCCTTAAAGTCTTTTACTACAGTACAAGAGCCCTTCTGAACAAATACCACGGTGAATCAGAGGAATGAGTAGACTACAAACTATTACAAAATGTGTCTATGAATACTGATCCCACGTGAAAATAAATGGAATAGTTTAAACTACAATGCTACTATTTTGTTTTTGCCTGAGAATTCAAAACGTCTGTCTATGACCATAAATATGGACATATTACACATGCAGACTATGTTCTGAAAACGTTTTCAGAATACTTTCTCCATTAAATATTTTTGGATTTCAGTTTCTCATCATGAATCAATTAAAAGGCATTTCGAAGTTATAGAGTATTCACTGAAAGAAAAATCTTAATATTTATTATTTTAAGAAATAGTTTAAAATTTTAGGCATTAGTCAAAGACAAACCCACATTAATGATTCAGAAAATTCCTATCTTTTATGGCCAGAAGCTTTTTCTACATAAAAAATGCAAAGCAAAGGTACAATGACCTTTAGTTCTCTCCCTAGGATCAAATATAATTTTATCCTATATTAATATTTCACATGGCTACAAAAGAGAGAAATGTGTTCTTTTTCTGCATGAAGATACTGGAATGTCAGCCTGTAAGGGAATTTGTGGCTGGGGGCAGGACCTGAGGGGCTGTCTCCCAGCCCAGGAACACCTGCATGCAGGAAGGACAGGACACACACTCCTCCTGGGCTCAGCAGAACAGCATCAGCTCCTGCTCCTCTGTGCTCACACCTGGCTGGCCCGGCAGGGAATTTCAGGGTTCTCATGGCTGCTGCCCCTCTTAACATCACTCTTCATTTCCCTCCTAAACTGGCCTCTTCCTCCCCCTTGCTTGTAGGGTTCCCTTTAGGCTCAGAGGTTATTTTTCATTCACTCTGGAGAAGCACAAGGCAAACTCTGAGCAAGGTGGCAGTGCAGTACTCGACAGTGATTAAAGACCAGGGAATTGTCGAGGGACACAGCATTTAACAGGATGTGCTCTGGCCAAGCCAGCTGAGTAGACTGGAGCTGAACAGAGGTGTTTGGAAAACAAGATCCATGTGGAATTATACAGCTAAGCAATTTCCATCCACAGGAAAATGACATAACAAGAACTGTCTGCGAATAATTAAAGGCATGTCATAAAGTAGGCCAGATTTTTTGATTAATCAAAGAAGACTGAGGAACTCATTTAACATGCAGAGGGGAAAATTTAGGTTACACGTTAGGAAAGGCTATAGAAGATTCGAACAAATAAGAGTTCATATGCAAACCAGAGTGTGCCATCACTTGCTTAAAGTGAAAAACCTCAAGAAGTCTTATTTTCTTTGGGGTTGTTTAGAAATAATTAAATAAGCTCTGTGCCTTACAAGAGAAAGTACCAGGTGACCCCTAGAGGTCATCTCAAGACTGAGCAACTCTGCAGCTGCAATCGCCTCTGGCTTTTGTCAAAGGCAACAAAACCACGAAAATGATTAATACCTTTGTACTTTGTACAGTAACACGGTACTTTGACCACCCTCTGGATAATTCAGACATCTTCATACTATGTATGAAAACCATTAATTTTCATAAATGGTGTGGTTGAAATACTGTTAGATTAAGGATGTTGGTGTAACCTTATAATATAAACAGAGAGTGATGATTTATGGTGAATAAAAATATGGATTTATAAGTGAATAAAAAGCGGACTGAAAAGCCAGACTATGAAAGAATACATTTCATTTTGTCAGCAGCAACGTTTTCAAGGCTGCTGTAGAAATCAAATCTAAAGTGTTATAACATAGAATTGCACACGACAGTGGCTACCTGGTCCCTACTATTGTAATTTGCATCGAGGGGAGACGATCACTGCTAGCATGGTGCAAAGTCCAGTGCCTTGCAAATGACATTGGATGTTGCATATTTTCATCCATTAATAAATATTTCCAAGAAATTACTTTTTTTCTCTCTTCCCTTTCACAATCCTGCATTTGGAGAGCCTCCAAATTTCTTTCTTATTTCTAATGAGCTTTTGTGGACAACGAGACTACACTCTTTCCTTTCTAAAAGAAAAAAGTTGTTCTTCCCAACTATGTATTAGTCAGTGGCAATTTTAGCAATCATACTTTTGTCAAGGTAAAATCTTGTAGATGCTTCAACTCATTATTTTAAAATAGCATTCATAATTACCTATTCAAATTATTTCTTGAATTTAGCATGGTATTCTGCAAAGGCCAGAAGGGCTGTTAATTAGTTTTTAATTAAGCTGAATGTGATAGCTTTTATGCATATTTTTCCAGCATAACATTGTATGTATGCATGGTACATACATCAGTAGGAAAGCAGAAAGGGTCTCAATGACAAAAGTCTGTCAGTCAATGAAGATGTGTCATAATTCTGTATACATTCATTTGTGATAGGGAAAATAGGTAGACTGGATTTTTTAGCAGATTCAATTGACTGTCTCAAGGGAGACATAAGCAAGGCAGCCCAACCAGGCCATTTTAGATTTCTGTTATCAAAATTCTGCCAGTTGATAAAGTATTAGAGTTTAGCTGGCTGTATGACTCATTTTGATTCACCTGCATGATTAGTTTGATTTACCTGTTTCATGACAGTTTTTAAAGTCAGCATTTTATATTTATAATGTTTTAATACAGTATCTGTATTGGTGACACCAATACATAACAAACTACAAACTCCAAGAACAAGCACAGAAAAATGAAACTCTTTGGTAATCCATGCTTCTGGAAAATTTAACCTGAAATATTTTTGGTTCAAAAGCCTGAACTCTACCCACAGCTTTGGGGTTCAATACAGCCTCACCTAGAGCAGTCAAAGGGGTTTGAGTTGCTTTTTGTATAAGTTTCTCTCATCCATTCTGTTTCTTTAATGTTGTTTCAGGCAAAATACCAGCAAGATGGAGCATGTTCCTGAATGGATACTGATTTTTTTTTCCTTTTATTTTTTTGTAGTCAGCAGAATCTGGGCAGGCCAGAAAGAGACGCTGATTTTTTTTTTTTTCCTTTGGTGGTGCATAATTTTGATAGTTATTTTTCATTAAAATATGGGAAGATTCACTCATTACAATCTATAAAGCAATAGCAGGTGGTGACAATAAAATGAGAGCTTTCAGGGTGTCAAAAAAGGTAGACCTAAGATAATCAGCATTTTCAAGTTGTTTTCCATTCTGGTGCAAGAAATCAAGCAGTTTACTATTGATATAGGCAGTTTTGTTGTTGATAGATAAACCTATATTTTGTAACATTTAAATAATGAATATATCAACAGGTATTTACTCACCAAAGCACCACATTCTATCAAATAAATTACATTTTAGAGGACAAAATCAATTTTAATAATACATTTTCTTCAGTTTAAATGACCTAACTAAAGGTAATCTTAAATAAACATATTGGGGGGCTCCAATAGAAAATTCTAATGACAATGTAATACTTTCGAATTTGGAACTATTTTTTATCATTCTTTCTCAAAGGTACCTTGCATTTTTCCACATGCACAGAACTAGAGATCTCAGCAAATGAAGAATACTGGAATTGCAGAACAGAATATAATTATTCCTTACCAATCTGGATTCTAGTATAGCGATTATAGTGGCAAGGGGGCCATGCTACTGGAGCAACCTACCAGAACTTGAAATTATTCAAAAGCAAAACACTTCAGTCTGAGCCTAGAGAGGAACAGAGTCTTCTGGATAAAAATAGAGTGGAAAATATGCTAATGGTTCTGTAAAGATGCTTAATCTAGTTTTGGTAGACAATTAAGGTGAAAATAACTTGTTCCTGCAAAACTACTTATTTTTCTCTTTGCTTTTCTTTAGAAGCTACTGCTCTTTTGGGATTCTGTAGAAATTAATTCAGCTTTACTATTTTTGTATAACATTCTATAAAAACACAAATTGTTGCACTATCTGTAATTATTTTTTGTTATCCAATGTTGCATAATCAGCAGTTGCATAAATCAACATCTCTAAATTCTCTCTTCCTTGTGTTAGCAGCAGGTGATACAGTGGTCATTGGAATGAAATATAATGTATACTACTGTGGGAAAACTCAGAGTAACTTCTGACACCAATATGTTCAAACCTAACTATAATAGCTCAATTCCAGAATTAGAGTTCTCATATGGGAAACTTCTGCTGAAGTTTTAAAAATGTAAAATAAAGTATCTTTCCTTACCTCTTTTAGATGAATGGAAGCACAGTAATCTTTCAAACTTGAAAAAACTGATTTCATACTCTGTATTTTTCATATTCCAGGAGAAAAAAATGTTTCTTTTGTTTCTTTTCCACCTTTCCCTGTATTCTTTGGTAACTATATTACACGACAATCTAGTGGTAGATTTCATGCCTTTCTTTAGTTAGGCCTATTTCCAAACACGCAAAAAACCTCCAAATCTGTAACCAAATAAAACAGCCTTTTGTATTTCAGTGACATACCAGTATATTTACAGCCATCTATCTATTGTATTGAGTAAAAAAAGAAATAAAGGATGACAGCATCAGGATAAGATTCTGTCTTAATGGGAAATGTGTGGTCAGCAAGGAATACTTTGAATTATGTCTTAAGCAGTTAGAGCAGCAGCAAGGGCTGGTAACATTGCTCTGAGCAAAGACTTGCCAAGAGCAAGAAGACCAGGCTGGGGCTGGGGTGGTTGTCATGAACCAGAGGAATGACTTTCCATGAAGGAAATAATCCCAAAAGAGAAACTGGATTATTCATTTTTGTGGAAATACCGTGGTTTATTAGGTTTGGATCAATCAAAGGCAATCACATCAAACATCTGATGTTCTTCTTCTTCATGCAAGACTGCTGAGGAAAAAATTCTTTAGATCAGTTAAGTAACTGCTGTTATGGTTCTCCAGTGAAGGCCAGGTTTGAGATAAGAAAGGAAGAAAATCTTCCACTGAGAAGGAACAACCAGTAAGATGTTTCCCTGAGAAAGACGTTCCTGATCCTGATGGAAAGACTGGCTCAGTGAGACATTTTGTGTAGTAGCAGTGATTTTATTTAATCAAGTAAGACATTTTGTGTAGTAACAGACATTTTTTTTTGGTGTAGTAAGACACTTCATGTGTGTTAAACAAGGAGGAACTCCCCAGCTCATCTAAGTCTGTGTTACATGAGCATCATTTCCTTACAGCCCAGTCAGCTGTTCACTTCTGCCTGTCTGTGCTGAAAATGTCACTTGACTGGCAAGTATCTGAACATAGTTGGTCCTGGAAATGGTGACTCAATCCCAAGCTCCTGTCACATATTTCTTAGGGCTATAAAGCATTGATTTAATGACACAGAAATCCCACCAAACCCATGAACGGCAAGGTGGTTAGAAAACAGCTAATGCCAACTTCATAAGCAACAGACTTTGTGTCTGATCTTTACAGGATCTTTACTTCCAGATACCAGAGGAAAGGGAGTTGAGACTCCAAACTGACCACTACACCCTACTGCAGCATGATTAAGGAGATTTCACTGCTCTGAATGAAAATTTCCTTATTTTTAATACATATATTGGATCCCCTTGCATCCTCTCCCTTATAGAGCAGGCATCCCTTGCAGCACACTGACAAAACTAAGAAATTGAGATTTGCATCAGACATTTTCTGGGTGATGTTTGCCTTCCTGATAGGCCTCTAAAAACTTCTGAAAATTCACAAGTGTTCAGAACTGACCCTACAGAATGAAAATGTTGAAGTGCTTTATAATTTTAGAAATTATTGCAGGTTACAGTCTACTAGAATGTTAAACAGCTTTTATATTTATCATTTGGATTGTACAGCTGCCAGATCTTAGTAATAGCAGTCCTCTTTATTGTGATGGATATTGTGTAAGGAAAGCCCATTACACTGAACAAAATGCTTCTGGTTGTTTAATGAATGGTGCTTTTCCTTGTGAGTAAATAGCAAAGTAGTACACAAACCACAGGCCATGTTATATAAACATGATACCTAACTACTTGCAGTTGGAAGGGGAAAAACACTGTTAAAGGTTTCCAGAAAACACATAAATCTTACTGATTGAATCTTATTTTGGATCATTTACTTCACTTTATTCAGTAAATTACCTAAATTCTGTAAGTCTCATACTTTTTTCATTCAATACATCACTCCTCTTGTATCATTATTAATTTTTTTCCTGTTATTTCTCCTTCTGTTCCTGCCTACATTTATTTTCTGCACCTTGCATTCTCTGATTTTCACTTAAAACTCTTAAAAAACCCTATTTTAGTTAAATAAAACAAGTTTTTAGTGACGTTAAAGTACATATAAAGTGAGTAAATTACAGATAATTGAATGAAATATAATCTTAATTACAAATCAGAATTTGTAAAAATTTCTGAGACATCAAGGAGTTTGGCGAAAATGTACAAATGTCTTACCACTTCTGCTAATTTACTAGAGTTTTATTTATCATATTTATCTAGAAGTATTTTGGTAAAGGAATACAGACACTTACAGGCAGATATTCCACCAGGACAATCAAAGGATGTGAGATTCAATTTCTGTACTGATTTTAAAAAAGTATAGCTAAAAATCATCAGAGCATCTGTATTACAAGGTTGGAGAAAGATCAGAAGCAATGAGACTTCACAGTTTTTCTGGGAATAAGCACTGAAATAAACAGGACTGATCCTGTGTGTGGTTGCAGGACAGAAGATTAAGGTGGTGACAAATTATCAGCTGTAAAGGGCAGATTTCATACATATAACATATTGCTGCAAACTCTGTGTAAGTCTGAAATGAGTTTTTATTACATCTTCCATACTATTAGGAGGCTTAATCTCTTGAGAAATTTTCATTAGTTGTATTAAAAAAAAAAAAGCCATCAGCCAGCTCCCTTTTGCCAGTCAAGGATTCTACTCAAGAAACTCTGTGTATATGCTGCTTTGATCTTTGTCCCATTATTTCAGTTTCATGCTTCCTCTCAAAGAGTTTTATAATATCCACTTTATGACAAAAATAATTTAACTGCCAAATGAGAACTCCCCTGATAAATCTAGGCTTTCTGAATGTTTTTAAAAACATGATAGAATACAGCAAAAGCTACACTAAAACACATCCTTTTAACATCTGAAATAAGCAAGATAAAATTCATTAAAAAAAAAAGGATTAAAATGGGCATCTGGGAAAAAAGAGCAATCATGGTAAATATGAGCAAGAGTTACAGTAAGATCACCTTAGGAACAGTCTCTCAAGATTTGGTATAAATTGTAGATGTGAGAAGATGCTTGGTAGCAGTGAGAAAGCCTGGCAGCCAAGATGTTTCTACATCCAAGATACAGTCATTTTCTGTCCTAAATTTCATGGTAGAAACCCTAACAAGGCGATAGTGATGAAAGCCCAAGCAGCAAACATTCGAGGTTCATAAATGAAAGGCCCAGCTGGAAGCTGGACTTCTAATTTAAGGCACATAAGAGAAAAATATTGCAAAGCGGAATTGAACATACTTACATTTTTAGTATAAAAATCATGTGACAGGGAACCTTATGATTGTTTTTCCCCCTAAGGAAGATCAGCATAACAATATGTCCTCATAGGTAAGGGCTTGCTCATCTTTACAAACCTAATTTCCATCTGTAGTACAGTCCTCTGGCCAAATGAAGTATTTTAGGGTTGCCTCACTGGATCTCTAGTTTCTACTAGATTTACTAGTTTCTCCTGGTGTTTGCACTTGTACTTTTCTGACATATCACTGTAATTTGTTTACTTCCCTAACCACAACAAGATATTGCATCAATGACTTTAATTTCTATTTAACATCAATATTTCAGGTTGTCTTGCCCAAAAATTGATTCAAAGATGTTAGAGCTGGAGAAGATCTTTATTAGTATCCCATTAAATCTCTGCAAATTCAAGTACATTTTGTATATTTCCAAGGGTTTTTTTCCCCCAGACTAGATTAAAAGGTCCCAAATGAAAAAGTTTTGGCTATTTTCACAACAGCTTTTTAACTGCACCTCAATGATGCTTTATGTTTCTGATACTGAACTCTCAAGTTCGGTTTTGTTCTTTACTTTTACTAATGGCCTTTGGTGGCATTTATTCTTTTGTGAATAAATTTATTCTTACTTTGTATTTCAGTCATTTGCACACTATTATGTTACTTCTTGTGTAGGAAAAGTTGCACAAATATTCCAAAAAGTCTATGCCTTTAATCAAACCAGGTCTCTTGAATGCTTTATAATATTTTTATTTAGTCTCAGAAGACCAAGGTTAATTTGCTCCACTGTGCTTCCTTTATTTCACTGACAATGCTATTCTCATAAAAATGTTTGATATTATTTTTGCAGCCATTTCTACAGATGTGGTTCAAAACAAGACACCAGCCTTCCTATATTTATATAATTTCTAATAAAATTTTCAGTTTGGTTTAAATAAAGCATTTCTAAAGCTTAGTGAAAGCCCTGCTTTATCAGATTGCCCAATAGATACAGTAGCATAGGAAACAAAAACCACAACACCTACCAAAAGTAGAACCACTGAGAATTGACAGTGACAAAAGTGACAGAAGAAGATATTCTAGAAAGTGATTACAAACAGAAACTTCCAATGCAAATAGGTATGTTAGATCTGGAGAAGGCAGGAAGGAATAGACAATAATCCCTAAAAAGCATGCAGAAGGATCATGTAAACTGCTGACAGGGAAAGTAGACATCTCAATAAAATCACACTGCACACTATTTGTTGAGGGTTTCCTGCACAAAGAAGGCTGTGGAACCTTTCATGGCTTTCCTTCTCAAAGCCCCATATTCATTTACATGTTCCCTTTGCCATCCTATTGCTGTTCCCTCCTCCCTGTTTTCCTTGCCCTGCCCTGTGAGCCCAGAGATTCTGCTTGCCCATGGTGAACTCTGGCTGCACAAGGGCAAAACAGAAAATTTATGTCCTTGACAAATTGACTGTTTTCAGTGTTCTGGAAAAAATAATGGGAGGGAAGAGGATTGGCACAAATTAGCTAGCTGGATGATAATAATAATAATGAAGTTTAATAGTCTAAAAGTGACAGTTATTTTTGACATGCAGTGGACAGTTGAGGAAAGACAAATGAGGAACAAAGTGCAGAGCCAGCAATTTGTTGTGCCCAATTACTGCCCATAGCTGATATGCTGACAGAACAGGGAGGAGTCCTGCTGCAACTTCTGGCAGAGGCAGAAGCTGTTTGAAAAAACAATATGAAGGGGCAAATTCTGGCAATTCTTGCAGCTTTTTTCTTTTTGAGAAGTTTTTCTATTTCTGCCATACCTTTGCATAATACAAGTAAGTCACTTCAGTACGGATGCTTGTTACAGAAGGGAAGGAATATATTCACCTGTCTGTCATACTGAAGGAAACACTTGGGATTTCCCCCAAATTGAAGATGACACAGAAAGACAAAGTGCTGGAAGGAGTTACCAAAAAAGTCATAATCTAGACTTGTGAGGAAATTGTAAGAGAAAACATCCTGGGGTTTTTTAGGACAAATCTTGACTGAAAACTTAATTCCTTTCTTGAGAGACTTAATACAATACTGGGCAAAATAAAAACACAAGGACGCATTCCTTGAGCCTTTGTTCAAGTATTGGAAAGACTAAAGGAAAAAAAAAAGGTGTTATTGGAGCAGAACTCCTTGCAATACCACCCTTGCTCTACTGTATGTGTGGCCACTGTAGGGGGGTCAGAAGGATACAAAATTCACCATTGAGCACAGACTTCTAAGGTGCCTCAATACTATCCAGAGAAAAGTGAGCAGCAACAATATCCTGCAGTAAAGGCCTGTGTATTTCTGACCAGAGAGAAGTGCTCTTCAGATGCAGAAGACATTGCTGAGAAGAGTTTTACTACCCAAGCATGTAAACTGCTCAGTATTAACTTTAAAATTAGATTACATCTCTTTATGCTAGCATGTGGACAGCAGTGTAGCGCAGTGCTTTTTTAAATGTCTAGGAAAAAATGCGATATATTTATGAAACTGTATAACAGATTTTAAAAAGGGGGGCTTTTTTGTCTTTTGGGGAGAAATAATATAGTTTAATGTGAAATGCTGGGGATTTTTTTATGGTAAAAGGAGTATACTATTGAATATAAATGGTGCAGTGACACAAAAAATCTTAGATTCTAATGTATATTCTCAGTAGTATCTGAAGACTCTGGCCTTTGCAAACATATTTTTCTAGCCCTATTTCCTTTGAGTCCTCTCATCTGGCACAGATGGCTTCTAGAGGTCCCTTCCCCTTTAAATTACTTGGGATCCTATGAAAGAAACAGGGTACATGGAAGTAAAAGTAACTAAGAGCTGAAGATATTTTGATGTTAATTATACTTTAAAAAATAAACTCTAGCTTCAGTGTTTTTAGCAGATAGTTAGAAGAATGCCTGTATTTGAATGATGAATTCATACAGGCTGAATTCTGCCTCTAGTTACTCAAGTTCCTTCTCACTGACTCCCTCAGACTCTGTAACTTGTTTAAGCAGGATATAAAATAGTTCATGGAGTGCCACCAGGCCAATTCATTTGGGGGAATTTATATAATGTCTTTCAATAAGTAAATTATTTGGGGTCAGACACTGATAATTTCTTTAGATTTCAGTGACATTACCACTTAATCTGAATGCCCAATAACCAAGAGAGGCAGAAGGTAACTTTGAAAAGCTTTTCAAAACAAAAAAAAAATACAGGTTAGAAAAGTAACTTTCTTTCTAATTTCATGGAAACATCTGATTTAATAATTAGCAATCATATTATTCTCAAATTGCTACTCCTTGTAATACCTGCAATTAGATATGAGCAATTATATAATATATTTATGTGTATCATAATTTTTATGTGAACACATAAAGGTTTGCCTATGAGTAAATTATATAAAATTTCAAGAAAACTGTAATATGCAATAACAACTACACTAGTTAAATGACAAAGTATTTGCCACATTAAATTGTTATTGCATGATAATTACCAGAAATTAATGTAACTCAATTAAGATGTTATTCTTCCCCTATAAACCACTCAGAGAATGGCTACAGCACATTTCCAATCAGCATCAGAATGTATTATTAGGCCTGAGGCAGTAAGGCAGGTAAGCTTCAAGGACTCCTGTCCACAGAGCAGGAGGGTATTTGGATGTCGGCAGGGGCTGTGTCCAGGTCTGTTACAGAATGAAAACTCCCTGCATTCAACACAAAAATCCCAACAAGTCTAAACAATTTGTCTTTGCCAGTGACCTTTAGCCAAGGCCTGGATATGTCAGAATAAATTATGAAAGGCAAATACCCCCACCTTAATAGATAACTTACTCTTTTCTCATTTCAGTAATGTATAGATTTTGAATAAAATTTACTATGATAATTCTACCAGTATATGTAATTCAGAATTCTTTCATGGCGGTAAAAAAACTTGAGGAAAATACCCTGACTTTTCCAGTTTCTATCCACGGGCAAACAACATAATATGTTGCTTTCAGCAGAACAAACTCCTAGGTTGTGTTCATGCATTCTCTCTGTCATGTACCAATTAGCACTGTTCTATCTTTTCCCCAAAAGGCTCGGAGGGTTTGCTGGACTGCATTCCTTCTGAGTCACAACAAAAAGCAGAAGTAACTCCTAAGTTCAAATACACATACCAACAATGAGCTACTGTTCAGGACAAGATCTGTAAACTTCAGATTGTACTCTTTCACGTCCCTTTTTCTTCAGCTGACTGAGCTAAGTACTGGGGTAAACTGTTATTCAGAGCTCTCAAACCTTAAACTGAGATCTGATTAGAAGTACTCTGTGCAAACACACACTTGAAGCATTGTTCTGTCTATTTTTCACACATCTTTTGGTTTTCATGAAATAAAATTCGAGTTGTGGAAATGAAGAGCCATTCAGAAGAACAAATGTAGCCATTGACTATAAATACCCTTAAAAATCAGTCTGAAAATAATTAATGCATTCAGTGCACAAATAGACCAGTGGTGTGAAATGCAAATTTAAAGAATGCCAGAAGTTATTTCTGATGCATCCACTAGCCTGCCACAACAATTTTATTTTGTGAACTACTATATGTAAAGCATTACTATTATTGATACTTAATCAATAATAACTGAAGTATAATTGGAAACATTGGAAATTGCTAGTAAACAGTGCCTTTTAAGAACCAACTACATCCCATAAAAGGGAAGCAGTCAAAGCACCAGGATGCATCCTAAATATAAAATCTATTGAGAAAACCAGATAATTTCCTACAGTGGAAAGCATTATCAGTTCCTCTCCACCCTCCATTTAGCAGTCCCCTGTTCTTATGACCTTTCTTTTAGAGCTCCCCGTTCAGCAGGGGCCCAGTATCTCTCTCTGGATTTGTGCCTCTGAATGGCTCCCCAAACCAAGCCAGTGGGAGCCACATGTACTTGGGAACGTGCTCAGCACTTTGCAGAACTGGAATCACCAAAGAGTTCCCAGGCAAGCACTGGGACAGAGTGAAGTATGGGTCACCATCCCTACAGAGCACCTCTGCACTGCCAACAGCGATACATGAAATTTTATCAGTCATTGAAATCAGTCTGGGTTTGATGCTTTGGGTTTTGTGGCAGCTGGATATTGGATTTATGCCACATTCTCTCTCTTTACCATGGGAATTGTTTCTTCTTGCATAACAGTCAAAGGAAAAGAGAAATATTTTGCGGGAAAACAGTGATTTAAAGGGATCAACCTCCCACTGATGTCCATGGGCATGGACTCTGAATGGTTCCTTTTGGACCACACTCTCATCAACTCAGTTTAATTAATTTATTGCTTTTAAAAGGATGGGCAGTGAGTTTTAATTTATTACATTTTAATGACACTTGCTTATACTTGGATTGGACATTCCAAATCAAAGCCTCTCTAAAATAGCTTAAATTGAGCAGCAGCATTATAAAGTAAAAGATCAATGGCTTTAGATTGGCAACATTTTTGAACAAATGAAAATCTCCGAGCTACTATTTGTTTTACCTGGAGCTAATGCACATGCCATTAGAAAAACAAAAACAACAACAACAAAAAAGTTGACAGTTGCTCTGTGGCTCACTGATAATTACTTTCCTTGCCTTTTCATGAAGATTTAGCACGACCATCATGCCCAAGTTTCTCAATTTATAGATTAATTGGCCTGAAGATGCCAAATCCTTAATCCCTACAGGTGAGGAGGTGTCCATATTGCCCAGCAGTAATTCTTCTGGGTAACTACATCGTGTTAACAGGTTCTCAGGAGTTCCTAGATCAGGAGTCAGTGATCAACATTAAAATATTACTTATGGTTTGTCTGCAACAGCAGAAATGAAAAAATAAAGAATTCTAAACTGGGAATTTGAGAACCTCTTCTGAGGCATATTTCATTACCATTTATTCTGAAAAACTCTCTGCTGAAGTTTTCCTTGAACATCAGGGGATTATGGATAAATCACGAGGAGCACACAAATGTTGCTTTAGCTTTCTCAAAAAATGAAAGCATAAATGAAAAGTTCTGTCACTGGGGGTAGGAGAGGAAGGGAAAATATGACTAAGCCCTGCAGTTCTGGCACATTAAGGGAAGGGAAGGACTGTCCTGAAGCAGGAAAACAATAACATAAAAAATAAAAAGAAAAAAAGTTATTAAAGTACTCAGAAGAATTCTTTTTTTTTTTTATCTGATTCTTAGTTCAGTTCATAATCAGATTTTTTTCTATTTATTTCTGGTTGTCAAGAACTGTGGTTTTTATATCAGTATTTTTTCAGTGGGTTCTTTTCTAATTCCAAAAAGAGTTTCAGGGCATGTATTGGACAGAATGTCACCAAAAAGGACTTCAATAGTTCCAGAACTTACTCAAGGCCTGGGCATGGCAGCCTTTCAAATGAAATATACACTACCATGCCTTCTTGCAGAAATGTCATCAATAATCTTTGCCTTTGGAAAAAACCATTCAGTTGCTAGCCTGAAAAGAGTTAGTTAGGAAACTACACAGAGCACCCTAACAGCAACTGATTTACGAAAAAATTGGATGAAGTGCAAAGAATAAACAGACCTTTTTCCTCAGGACACTTTTTCTAATTAAAAGTAAACCAACTTCCATTTCATAAAGGGTTTCTTTAACAGCTATAGTTATTATCAGCCTCATTTCATGCTTGCAATAGAAAATTCTGTAGAAAGGAGTTCAGATGTCATCTCCAAGGAGACTAATTCCATAATGAGCTGATGGGTTTCAGGAAGATATCATTGCTTTTCCTTCCTGTTGCCATGTGCTTTGGATTGTGCTCATATTGAATTACAAAAAATCCCAGTGGTGACACTTATTCTGGAAAATTTTCATATTATTTGATTAACAGCTAGAATAGAGAAGTGCACTGTTCACACAACTTTCTGCCAATCAGGTAGTACAGTGTGAGGAAGGAGGAACTATTTTAAAGTGCTCTAGAGTGAAACATCATTTTTCTACTTAGATCATGACTTGAACTGATGGTATTATGTTAGTGCTTTGGCTGACAGTCTTTGATAGCCAGTTTCTCCAGACTTAAGAGAGGCTTTTGAAGTCGTTGTGAAAGTGCTTTTGATGGCTGCTCCTGGAAGATTATATTGAATTGTGAAGTTTTAACAAAAAACTGAGTCCGTTATGCAGTATCATGGTTTAACCCCAGTTGGGATTAACTCTAATCCAGCCAAAACCAGCACATGCACAGAAATGAAGTGTATAGATAGGATTATGGGAAATTTATAGAGGTCTGGGTTTGTTTTTTTTTTTAATATAAGTCTTTCAGCAAATGGAACATTTTCTCATTTTCTATAAAAATGCAGCTCTTCTCTATACATTGAAGATTTTAATTGAAAAAGCAATAAATTTCACTCCATGTAAAATTAGGGCCTACACTGGTCTATTTCACCCTGAGATAGGTTGTTATTACTATTTCAGTCACCTCGTCAAGCAGTCCTCTCCACAACTATCACAAACAGATTGCTCCACATCTGCTTTGCTCAGAGAACTCTTTGATCCTTTCAACCTACGACCCAACCCATTCATTTATCTAATTTTTACCTATATGTAGACATATTCAAAACTTGGCAGTTGGTAATTCCAGCACAAGGCAGGCCCTTTGATGGTAATGCAGAAGTCCTGTGCCTCTGAACAGGCACAACACAAGATCCTGAAGTTTTGTGCCTTTAAGATGAGGCACATTTAACTGTTTCATTGATGTCCTAGCAATTACACTTCTTGTAATTAATCCCGTTTCTAGGGGCAAGTTCCTTGCCAAGGTTCTCAGGGTGAATTACCGAAACTCAAAGTCAAAATAACCTTTTTCAGTGCACATTTCCATACATGCTGTGTGAGAAGCTGGATCAGATTTTTACCTGGCTGTCACCACAGAATCATGATGTGTGTTCAGTATTTTGGGTCTGATTTGAAATACATCAAACATTTCCCTGAGACCATGAAAGCCGTCAGAGTGCAGCCAAGAGAAATATCTGCTTTCACCTGCCTTCAGCCTGTTTTCTACCCTGTGAGAGTTCCACCATCAGGCAGCCTATGAGAAAGATAAGTAACAATATTGTAGAAAGTCTCTAATCCAGCAGGTACAAAGGGCTCTAAAATAACCAAGTCTCCCATTGCTGCTTGCTGTATAGGATTTGAAAAATTCTGTGCTACCTCTATATTTAGTCAGTAACGACAGGACAAGACTTCAATGTCCTTCAGTCCTCCAGCTGCTTAGGTGTTTTTCTAATGGTATAGCACCTTCAGAGTATTACTGAAGCAAGAAAACAGAGCAGTAAAACCAATGATATTTTCCCCCCACTACACATTTTAATCCTTTATCTGCAAATCAAATGAGACTTCTCCCATCTTTTCTGATTGGTTTGACCATTTCATCTCTTGTAACTGCTTCTGATCCTCATTTTTTCATTTGGCAATGTAACACATTCAGGAATAAATATGAATGCCCTTGAACTTACCATATATTAGAATGAAAGAAAAAAAGTCCAAGAAACACACTAGCAGAAAATTAACATAAGGTCACAAATTTGGTGCCACACCAAACTTTTAGAGAAAATAAGATTTTCTTATACATAAAATGAAATTAAAACTGCACACGCTTGAGACTAAATTATTTTAAGCTTCCTTTAAAAAAACATATAAATGCTATAAGCTATTGTTACACAATAATTAGAAATTATTTTTCAGTAAACCTCCACTTGTAAGTAACACTTAAATTTGAGCCTTAAGTGTATATACATCATGATCACTAATTGGTATAGATATTGCTGCTTCACTTTGCTTTGGATTTGGGGGACATGAAAGTTCAAGCAAAGCAATCTAGAGTTTTAGCTGCATGTTATGTAGGTAGTTCTTCCCCTGTTTCATCACCATCTTGTGGAAACGGAGGTTGTTCCTGCATTTAAATCAGAGTTAAGAGGCAGGACAATGTTTTATACTTCAGGACTTTAACAGCCTTGTGTGCCCCTTTTAGTCCTCCCCTCTGAATCATTCCTGCACATCTTGAAAGCCAGGCCACGAAAGGAACACTGTGGTATTTCCAATGACTCAGCTCTTTCTTCTCTGCCAACTTGTGCACCTATTTTGACCTTATTAACATTCTGGTCAGAATCCCTTTCCTTCTCACACAAAAAAGATAAAGTGAATGGAACCTGAAAGTACATGAATATGTAACACCCATTCCTTCTTCAGGTGTCCTGTCCAGACACTGCCAGTCAGAGTAGATTTGAATCTCTGTTTAACGGGTATGGAAATACTGTCCTGCCAAACTAAGCAGCTGACCCAGAAGCCACATCTCATTAATACTATTTTGTATAGTATGAATAGAGATCCTTCAAGAACAGGAATATGTCAGAGACTTCCTAACGATATGTTCACTCCTGCTGTCATCAATTTAGTCCAAATTCTTGGAGAAGGAAGAATTGATACTGCCCTATACCTCTTATTAATACACTAACTAATTCATCTATATAATGACTGAGAAGTAGTATTTCTACAGTTGTCATAAAAGTAGGAGAAAAAACATAATTATAAGAAATAGAAATCTAGGTTTAGAGATTTCTTATTCATATTTCAAATTAACTGTTTATTAACCTGAAATGTGTGTTTACATTCACATTTATGAATTGGCAGTCTTGGAAATATAAATACTAAATAAATTCATAAGACTAATAGTCAGAACCTCCCTTACCAAAAGGATTCTAGGGGAAGTTAAATTTTTGATAAAGAGCAGATGCCACTATAGCTAGCAAATTCCTCTAACTGGAAGATGCCATAAGACATACAATGCCTGTTGAAAAATGGATACATAAAATAAAAAATAATCCACCATATTTTCAAAGGCATACAGGATATATCCTTGCCAAATTAAGGTCCCATGATAGAACTTAGTCTTTTACTGGTGAGTACAAATTAGCAACATCTTTCACACATTTTTAAACTATATCATATGCAAAAGTAAATTGCTTGTGTGCAGGAATAAAACGTGCTGCAGCTGCTCAGTGATACTCAGAAATTTGTCTAGACCATTTAGGTAGACTAAATATGACAAAAACACATTGTACTGGCACTCACATGGCATCAAGATGCTGGTCAGGGTCTAGTTTAAACATTTTGGTCTCATGACAACTTCCTGGAATTGATCATTCATCTCAGAGAGAATGGCTTTTCAAGGAACACTTAGATCCTTTATCCCCTGTATAGTAAGAAAGTGGTTGATAAATTTTCTTGTCCTGTTTATGAACTGCATCTGGTATCACTAGCAGAACACTGCTGGAGGAACGAAGAAACTTTATGTACTTTTTTATCTTGTTCACAGAGAATCAATTAGTAAAACTGTAAGTTATATCTCAATCACATGTTGTTTAAAAGGAAAGATCATTTCTCCAGTGTAATGCATTTTCCCCCCAGTTCAAAAGAATCTGATAATGGCAGCTTATCTTTGGCAGTTTTCAGCTGACAAAAAGGTTAAATATATCTCATTGAACTAGATCTCTCTGAGCCAATTCAAGCATACATGTTGTTCCCTGCTGACTTGATCCTCTATGCCATTATCCTTGCCTACAAAAAGAAGGAAATGTTGTTTAACACCTATTGGTCGCTCTCAATCTTTATGCCATTTGCTAAACCCTCAGGTCTCAGGATGCTGAAGAACTTTTAAGTACATCTTTCCAATTTGTGGGGTTTTTTTGATTAGTAGCATACTTTATTTCTGGCTGGTGCTATCTTCAAAGAAAGGACAGCCCGTCTTGGAAGGGTTAAAATGAAGTTACTAGTCTTACTACTTTTAAATCCTTTGCCTCTGCTTAGCAAGATGTGTGGTAGCCTTTGAAAGGCTATTGTTAGACTGTATTCCAGGGAAAACACTAAAATGGAAAAAAAATAAAAAAGAAACAAGAAATATTGTCAAATCTTACTCTTCTTCCCGGAAAATGCTCTTCAGTAAGGGAATCTAAAATGTTTCTTTCTTTTAGCACCAAGTACAGCATAACATGAGGTAAAAAAACTGGTATCAGCAGTTAATACCTTGCTTTATCTGTAAGAGATGAGAAAGGGAATGAAAAAGAAAAATCATGTTGCTTTAATAAAACCGAGCTATGCCTCCAAGTCAGCAGCTGCACAAAAGCAGAAAGGAAGAGTTACATTAGAGAGAAGAACAAGGCAGAAGAACTAGAAAAATGCCAGAAAAAGTCAAGAAAAGGAAGACAGCACAGAAAAAGTTTCATCCAGGAAAAAACACTGCAGATGAAACAGTAGAGCTGAGCTCACTGAAGGACAGTGATTGACAATGCACAAATGTATTGGCCTTTCTAACCCTGTCCTAAAACCTGCTGAGGACATGAGACCACTGCAAGTCTTCTACTTACATGGGACAGACAGACCCTCCACTTATTAAGAAATAAGAACAAGAACAGCTATGATCCATGGCTGTACAAATATGCATTCATCCTGCACACTGCCTTTTTGCATGCTGCTTTAGTTTTCCAGTCTACTATGCTGTTATACCTCAAAGCTACAGTTCTATTACTCTGGAAGTGCATTTTACTGAAAAATGCCATTCAACTGCATATCCCCTTTAATGAATTTCATAAACAAAATCAAAACAGGCTCTATAATGTGCAACAATTTCCTATCCAATATTAACCACTCAAAACCTAAAATCCACTTTACAAATAAAGCACAATGTTCTCTTGGTCATGACCCCAAAGCCCAAGAGGACATCTAAAGAACCAGCATTGCAGCCTCTTGAGAGCATTCTGACAGACTCTCCAGTTTTGGTTCCCATCTATCCCCTCTGTGTAAAAACCTCTCTGATATGCAGGCACTACAAACATCTACCACATGAAATGAGTATCATTCTGTAATTTGGGTACAAGTAACTTCTTTCAGCATACAAACAGCAGTAATTTTTGTGAAACAGGGAAGCGTGAGGCAAGGTGGGTCTTTCAGAATAAAGTCAGAATAAATTATAGCACCATTAGTATCTGTTTCAGTCAAGAGTTTCATTATTCAGTGTTTGGAGAAGAGTGAAATTTCAAAATGTAATGCTACAAGGGAACTTTACAGATATTTATGTTAATGGATCAAACATACCTAATCAACTGGTACTTGCAGTGTCTTTTGCCCAGCGGTGAGACGTCAAATATTAGCTCAGAGAATCACAGAATGGACAAGGTTGGAAGGGATGGGTCATTTGATCCAACCTTCCTGCTCAAATAGGGTAATTCTGGATCACATTGCACAGGATTGTGTCCAGATGGTTCTTGAGTATCTCCAGTGAGGAAGACTCTACAACCTCTCTGTGCAATCTTCTCCGGTGACCAGTCACCTGCACAATAAAGAAGTTCTTTCTCAGGTGGAACTTCTGTGCATCAGTGTATGCTCATTGCCTCTTGTCCTGTTGCTTGGCACCACTGAGAAGAGCCTGGATCCATCCTCTTGACACCCTCCCAAAAATAGTTACAGACAATGATGAGGTCCACTTTCAGTCATCCTTTCTTGAGGCTGAACAGACCCCGCTCCTTCAGTCTTTCCTCATAAATGAGATGTTCCAGTATCCTCATCATCTTTGTAGCCCTCCACTGGACCCACTCCAGGACCTCCATGCCTCTCTTGTACAGAGAAACCCAGCACTGGCCACAGCATTCCGAGGCCGCACCAGGGCTGAGCAGAGGGATAGGATCACCTTCCTCAACCTGTTAGCAATGCTGAAGGGCTGCAGAGCACTCTGGAGCATTGGGCACGCCTCACAGCTTTTGCCATCAGTGAATTTGCTGAGAAAGCATCTGCCCCCTTCTCCAAGTCATTGAGGAATAAGTTAAACAATGCTTGGCTCAGTATGGGACCTTGAGGGACACCACTAGTGACAGGCCTCCCACTAGACCCTGTGCCACCAGCATAACCCTCTGGGATCTGCTGTTCAGTCTGTCCTCAATCCACCTTGCTATCTACTCATCCAGTCCACACTTAGTGAGTTTGCCTATGAAGACATTGTGAGAGATGGTGCCAAAAGACTGGCTGAAGTCAAGGCAGGAAATATCCACTGCACTCCACCCATTCATCCAGGTAGTTGTTTCATTTCAGAAGGCAATCAGGTTGGTCAGGCATTATTTACCTTCAGTGAATTCATGCTGACTATTCCTGATCACATTTCTGTCATCCACGTGGACAGAAAAGGCCTCCAGAATGAGCTGCTCCATTGTCTTTCCAGGGATTGAGGTGAGGCTGACTGGCCAGTAGTTCTCTGTGCCCCCTACCTCTTACCCTTTTTGAAAATCAGGATTCCCTTCCAGCCTAACAGACCCACCCCATAATGTCACCTTTACTAGTTTGCCCGAGCTTTTATCGTGACCCATAAGCTCTTGACTTGCTCATCATCCACCCCAAGAGCTCGATACATTCCAGGCGTTGCCTCACACAGAGGGCAACTCCACTACCACCCCTTCCTTGTCTGTCTCTCCCGAGAAGCCCTGGCACTGCAGTCAGGCAAGGATCATTCCCACCATGCCTCCACAACCACAACGAGGTCAAAGCCCTGGGACTGCCCGTGGATCTGCAGCTCCTCCTGTTTGTTCTCCCTTCTGCATGCATTGGTGTACAGGCACTTTATACAAGTGTTTGGTGGTCTCAGCATCCCAGCAGCAGTGGGGGCTGCAAAATGACATGCCACAGTCATGTCTTGTGGTTATGTCTTTGGCTTGCTTGACTTTAGAATTTACTGACTAAAACCTGTAATTTATCTTTTTTATGCTGAGTTTTATGGCCAGTGCAGGCATATTTTGACTTATCAGAGTATATGTCTATTAAAACCCCTTCAGTGGTTGATTTGCCAACATTAAAATGGCTGATTATAGGCTGAGAGAACTGGGGAAAAAGTAGCTTGCCAGATGGCAGGGGCTAAACACTTTTTACGAGATACAAAGTATCTTTGATTACAGCTCAAACTACAGCTTCATTTAGGTTGTCAGACCTAAGTTCTGTGTTCAGACTGCTGTGCCAAAAAAATAGACTTGTCCCACCAGCTGAAGCCACTGCAAAAATTATCCTGTAGAAGTAATGCCTGGTCCTACCTCCTTCTCTTCTTGATGCATGAAGGTACTAATGATCTCCCATGCTTTCCAAAGTCATCAGTCATCACAACTGCTCATCTATTCAGGGCAACCCATTCATGTGAATCGCACTGTTAATCACCGATGCTCCCACCTGCTCTTTAACATAATGTTGAGATAATGTTTTGAAATCTGTTTTGAAATAATTTGAAAATATTGCTAGCTGGGGGCAAAAAATTAAGGAATTGGTGGAGTTTGATTGTAACTTTAGGAATTTTGTTCCGTAGATATCTCAACAATCTGTGAAAAGATTCCTTAATGTGTCAATATCTGTTCGGAATGTTATGTAATTGCTCTTAAAGGCATTCCTCAAGAGACACCAGCATCCTAACATCCCAGTTTCTAATGAAAGGTGGAGAAATGCCTGCAAAAGTTGGAACTTGGCAAAATTTTAATATAAGTAATCTTGCTGGATATTCCCTAAATAAATTTTTGCTGAGTAAAAAAGTACTAAAAGTACTGTCTCATACTGGGACCTTATCACCAGTATCCATTTATGACTATCACCTTATTAAGAGCTTAAAAAATATGTAAACAGACTTTTGTGACATAAAAGATAACCTTTTTTTAATAATTTTTGAGTGTCACACAGTAAGTGGAAAGTGAAAAAACTACCTTTAATAATTAAAATAACTTGAAATGTATTTTGCCTGATCCCCTACAAAAATGCAAAAAAATAAAAGAGATGATCCAGATATCTAGGTATACAGTGCATGCCAGTATAGCTTAGAGAGAAAAAAAAAAAAGATTTTAAAATAATAATCTCTCTGGAGTGCAAATAGCAATTAATCATATAGTAATCTTGAGATTTCTCCCTTTTGATCCTATTCATTATCCATTGTCAAGTGAATTGTTCTTTCTAATTTTCCCAAAAGTAATTATCATTCAGTTTATTATAATAATTTTCTTTTTTGTCGTTCGTGTTCACATTTAACTCAGGTTTCTGTTAACTGCTTCCAACTGTCTATTTATGTCATTAAACCTTTTCCGGTCATTTTGCTCATTCTTTCAAGTTCCCATTCTCCCACTGGAGAACTGTATCAGTTCCCATTGCAAACTTCCCCACAGCCCTGCCAGCACTCATCAAACCATTTTGCAAGCATCAGCTCCACAGACATGCAAATAATTTTGCCTTTGAGTATACATAGTCTATAACCAACACCACTGACAATTTGTAACAAATATAGAAGCTGGAATGGCAGCCATGAAATACATTTCACATAGTCCACTCCAGTCATCAAACAGGAGTATTAACAGCTTGCTATTAACAGCTTGTGTCAGCTTTGAAGGATTTCAGATCCAAAAAGAAAGAGCAGGCTCAGTACGATGCTCCTAATTCCTCATCTTATCTAGATGCAGAAAATATGAATGTGTATGCATGACTCAAAGGAGTTCACTCTTGTTATTCAAAAACCCAATATCCTCATCAGTGCAGAAATACTACCATCATATATTCCCACACTACACAACTAACAACACTGAGGTTTAAACAAACACAATACTAAACTGTACCAGAATCATTGGACAGGTTAGTCAGGACAGTCAGCACAACATAAAGCTTGTTCAGAATCAGGGAGTACTGGTTCTATACAGTACTCCCTGGTCCAATACTGTACTTTTCCAACATCTGCTTTTGCCCCCTTGACCAATTAATATAATTTCTCCTCAAAGCTGGGGACACAGTATCTGATAGCTGTCTCACAGAGCAGATGTACAACACCTGAAAGACATCATTCTGCACAGCCTGCAGTGTCCCTCCTTCTCCCTCACAGCTGCTGGAACAGATCATGGCTCCCCTGTGGTCTTCGCGCACTGAGATCAGACTGGTTGGACAGTAGCAGTGAGAGAGAGAAAAACATCCTGAATATGGCCCTTGAGTCCTTGGTGACTCTGTGTCCAAAGATTTAAAAGAACTGCGATAACTCAAGGCTACCATGATCCATTTCTGTTACCACCTTTATCAAGACAGCATCAAATTATTCAGTTCATTACTAATTCAATGATGTTCCAGTGATGTTCCTCTAAGATACTATTGCTTATCTACTGAGATGTGCTCCATGAGACATTTTCCACAATTATATATCATATCAGAATATTGTGCTACAAGTCCTAAGCCTTAAAATAGGGGCATGGAAACAGGAACAATAGTCTAATATTAAGAAACACTCTTCTGTCAGAATTTTTCTTCTTTTATAAGAGGAAACAGAGTCAATGCCTGAACAATGGAATAGATGGAGGTTTTACTAAGGTTGTTTTGTTGGATTTCATGTTGATTCCTACTGCAACTTTTCCTCTCTTTTGAAATATTTATTGCTTATCTTTACTCTGTTTTTACTTTCCACTCTTATTTCTCAGATGTTCAGCGTGCCACTGTTCCTACAGGTTCTGGAACAACAGCAAAAGTAAAGCTGTCTGGGCTGTGCTCCTGTTAACAGCACTTTCCCTTTGGACAGTGATAAAGGAAGGCTCTCATCAGAGCCATGACATTGGTACCATGCAATCAAATGCACCTTTAAAAGTCTGCGGTGGCTTATCTCACTGAATAGAAAAATATATAAACTCCACTGTATACTCAGCAGCATTTATTCTCATTTTTCTGCCTCTCAGTTGTTTGGTTGTGTTTTATATGCTCCCCTCCCCCCAAATTCTACACCCTTGAATGAAAGATTTCTCCCATCAAAACCAAAAAAACCCAACAACAAAAAAGCTTTCATGGTCATGTCCTCCTTTCTAATCAACAATTTTTAGTAGGCTTGGAGTTCTATTGAACTTTGCTTCTTTTCTTGCCCCTACAATTAGACAATAGTGATTTACAATTTCTTTTCTTGCTGGTCCAGTCTCTATGCAACAATGCCTTTCAAACAAATTTTCAAAATTTTACTGTTTTCTATTAGTGCAAGAAAGACTAATATGTAACCTTGCAATTCATCAAAATTATTGCTATCTCAAATAAAATCAAATGAGAGATCATTTAGAGTACTTGTAAAATAATTTCAAAAACAATTTTGGAGTCATCTGGGAAAAATGGCATGAAGCTATTTAAAAATACCAATTTTTACCCTGAGGCGGACTGCACTGAAATGAAATACTTTTACTTTTAAAATGATTTAAAATTTTTACCTTAACTAAATTGACTATTTCTGAATCTTGTTTGAAGAGAAATGGAAGGAAAACCAGGAAGGAATAACATTAACAGTGCAACTGAGTAGAAGAATTCCTAAGATTAGAAAAGGAAATGTGCACCATCTGGATGAGAAGTTTCTAAACTTAGGCTATTAGGTTATATGGTTCATGATTAAAATCTGGCAAAAGCCTTCTTTTCTCTGGCAGAACAGACAGTATCTTGACTCTTGAATAATATTCATGATACTGCTTCAGAGCAGGGAACATTAGTTTCTAGGGATATGAAGTTCTGGATCCCCTGGGAAGAGGCCAATCTCTTGTTTGAGTTGAATACATTTCACAGATGAAGGGGAGGAAGAAGAAAAAGATCTTGCCTATTTACCATGGATGCTATCAGTTGGGAAAGCAGTTTGGCAGAGCTCCATACAGTGGGCTAGCAAATATCAATAACAGTTTTATTTTTTTGGTTGAAAGGACACAACTGTTTGAATCAGTCCCAGTAACTATTTTACTTTTTAATTTATCAATATTCATATTCCAAACTAGAGCAATTAAAAGATGGCTTTAAATGTATTAAAAATATATCTAAATTTAGAACTACTTTTTTTAGCTGTGCATATGTTCCTTATTAATGAAATTATGCAAGACCATCTTGAAAAATCTGGGTATCAGAAGGGATTTAGGACACCTGAGAAATCATTTTTCCAGGCACTACACCAGAATTTCTTCTGTGCAAGGAAAAAAGGTGACTAAAATGAAAAACAACTAATACCACTCAGAATAATGCATGAAGAAAGAAGATATTTTATAATTGCTTAACTTTACACTTTTACCAGAGAAGAAACCTTTTCAATCATGATGAGACAGCACAACTCAGCACAGAGTACATCAGTGACTTACAGCACTGCAGACACACCAGGGAGGGGATTTGCCTTGTCCAACATACACAACTTCTGGGCAGAACAAATTAAAGCAAGCAGAGTGCAATAAAGCAGCTACATGGCTTCTTACTAGGTAAGTTGCCACTGTCTCCTGCAAATGCCCTGGAGGTTAGGGCTGCACAGAGCTCTCTTCCTCAGGGACTTCAGCTCCCTCTAAGGCTATGTTCTGCGTTTAGCTTGATTATTCAAGAAACTGTGGATTTTATTGAAGACATTTGGAAGACTGACATACCCTTATAATTGTTCTATTTTTATAGATGTTTTTGCAATAATAATGGCAATTATTTTCTCCTAGTCTTCTAAATTCTCAGTTCACAAATTAAAAATATCCAAGAGAAGATAGTCTTGCTATGTTCTGCATTCTCACCCTCAGATTCTAAAGAAATTAATCACAAGGGTAGTATTTTCAGTTAAATGAATGTCCTGTCTTTCTTAATCAGTCTCCATGTACACAATAGAATATGAGCATAAAAAAGGTGCATTTCCGATAATTTATTCACCTTAGAGACATTTGGACAATATGTCTTTTATTACTCAATTATTTTCTTAGATTTCTCAGAGGCTGTGGAATATTCAGGGTCACTTGCCTTTACAAGGAGAACAAGCAGGCCAGAATCCCCTCAGGCCAGGAACTATCAAAAATGAAGAATCTTTTTCTAAAACTGATGTGAAAAAAGATAAACCACGACTAATGCAACAGCATGGTAGTCTAAAGTCTCAGCATGCAGGCTGCACACAGGAATTTTCAAGATCATGTATCTGATTGTGAATCAGGGGAATTAGTTCCATGAATTATAAGAGAATGTTGGACAGATTAGAGATCATAACTGTTACATAAAATTTGTTGAAAATAATTTAGGAAGATTGGTGTCTGATGGTCTGTTAAAAATGTCAGCAATGCCTTTTTCAGGCAGAATGCAGAAGCTTTTTCCCTTTTGAGGAGGAATGGATGTTTCTGATTTACTGCAGACCAGCTGGGTGCAGGAGGCACCTTCCCCTAAAAGATGGCACAAAGCCATTTTTTACTCTAGGTCTTGGGCAGCTGATTTAGCAGGGAAGGGAAGAGAATGAAGGTAAAATGAGCTAAAACAGCAAGGAAAGGAGCTTCTAGTATTTGAATGCAGAAATACACGTACTGCAGCTGTGGCATTACAGAGGCAATTAAATGGGTGTTCCATAATCTTAGCTTGACTCACAAGCCGAATGGGATGTACCATTTTAAAATTCTGCCTTCATGTGCTACATACGTGAATAAGTGCTGTATAATAATGTTCCAGCTCCAGATTAGTGGAGACAACATGACTAAGCGCGCTATTTTAATCACCTTTGCAACGATGATTACTGTAAGACGCTTCTGAGAATCTTTAATCCGAGTCATTCATCTCCATTTCTTTCTTGTCACAATCCACCCAGATGCTGTCTAACATGACCTTTCTGCTCCTATTTCACTGTGCTGTTTGCCAGAAGATTTTTTTTTATTCCCATGCTACTTCGTAACAAATATGCCTTATTGCTGTCTTTATATAGACTGAAAAATAGTGGTTATCTCAATATCTATGATAATCTGTTTAAAGAAGTACAGTGAAAGAGATTGCACAGGAAATGCATTTATTTAATTCTGCTTCTTCCATCTGCTCTACCTTTGTTTTTAGAAAGGGAGAAAAGCAGATGCAGGATGTTTTTGTGGAAGAACAGGAACTTTGGATAAAACTGCTCATTTACTAAAGGACTGTCGGTGGGATACCATCACTGCAAAGCACCTTTATATTCCCTTTGTGCTACCAAATTTGTATACTGATAAATAACAGTGATCCTTAGCTATTCTCTCAGGATGTGAAGCTCATACAGGAAAAAAAAAATTGCAAAACCTGCATTCATTTGATCCAAGTTTTTGCTACATCTTTACTATTCATGTAATAAAATAATGCTGATCCCAAATTGGTGATCTCAGAGGGCCTCAGGTAAGCCAGCAACATCTTTTTATGAGAATTATGTTAAAGAGGCTTACCCAAAATTCAAATGGAGGGCTGTGTGTTATCTTCTGTTCTTTACAGAAAATGTAGAAGAAGTGATGGACCAAAACATCCTATATATCTGAGAGCTCCCATTCTGCTATGCTCCAACAGATGGCAGGGCTTCCAGGAATTTCTAGGGATTTCCTGCTGGGATCCTATGTAAGGTATGGTTGTCCCTCTGCGTGAAAAAAAGGCAGAAGAACAAGCCATCATAAAGCATAAGGGATATCCTTGTGCTATTTTGCTAAATGAATTTATGTAATTTAAGAAAGAGAAAGCTATAATTACCATTTTTGACTGCTAGATAGTGTTGCTGATTTTTTAAGCACATCTCTATAAAGGGCAAAATATAAAAGTTCATCTTGTTCTAAAGATAGCATTTGTTTTCAGAGCATCACCTGTTCTAAGTGGTGGGATAGCTCTGGAAAAATAACATGCATTTAATGGTGTCTATTAGATATTCAAGAAAATAATTTACTTATAGGGAACACCTTCACAGAGTTTTGTGTAAGGTTGTCAGACAGAGCATCTGCTAACTACTTGAAATAAAAACAAGGCCATTAAGATATCCAGGTAGGAGAGAAATAATAGTCTGTGGAAACTCTGGCAATGCACTGCCCTCAGATCTCTTTTTGTAGTTCCAATAGTAGTTACTTTCTGAAACAAGAAGACTGAAAGCAGTACTTGCTCAATGTCTGGAAACATGGAGTTAATTTCTACCTGAGACTACAGAGGTGAACAAAAATGAAGGTCAAATACCTGCTTCAATAGATCTGACTGATATTATTTAAGACACTACATTACTAGTTGTCTTGCTGGTAGCAGCAGCTCTAAAATGCTATTTGAAAAGAGTGGCAAGAGATCACTGGCAATTAAGACATATAAATGAATGTTTCTGATGTAGCAAACTTATAGAATCTTAGATTATGTTGAATGAACTCTGTGATACACTTATAGCTTGCCGTAAAATATATGTAACTTCCCTTCTTTAGACCAGCATATGTTTGATTTTAGTTACCATAGAGAAGGAAGAGCCATAGTGGCAATGACAGACAATTTGAAATTCTTAGATATTTCAAGTCTGCAGAGAATTTAAGAATATTCTGAATTTTGAATTAGTCCCACTGAAGCATTTTTTAATAAATTTAGGTACTTATGGTCAAAGTACATGATATTAAATGTCATTATGACCCTAATGGTGTTTGCAGTATAAGTTTATACTAATGAACATATTCTTATGCATAACTTCCTATTTAAATTATACTAACCACTACAAAACTGTGGAGTATGTAATCAATAGATTTTGTTCATTTCTGTCTCTACCAAAAAACATTAGAGGTAAAGGGCAGCCCAATCAAATTTTAGTGAAGTATTTCATTCCATTATGGAGTGTGTGAATTAGGTAACTGGGCCAAAAGTAACCAGCTTAATTCACCATGATGTATCAGCAAAACTGAACAACTGCCTTGGGGTATTAGTGCCTTAGAGTTAAAATTTTTAATCACTACATATAAATAATCACGTCAGAAATATGCTTCTGATTTAGTATATAATTTAGAATAACGGACATATATATTACTCCTAAACCTGTCCTAGAGTCAAGTATTATTTAAGAGCTGGTTCCTTTAAGTGGTACCAGAGTAGAAAACCTGTGAATGCAAAAGTGAGCATACAGTTGCATCCAGATATCTTGGGCTGGTGTTCAGTGCTGATGATATGAACTTGGACACTAAGGGATACTAAATTGCTTTCCTTAACTACAGCAGACAATACCTCAGAATTGCAAATGAGCTTTCCTCCCTCCCTCCTCCCCCAGTTTGCAAGATCTATATATTCCCATGACAAAGTTACTTCAAAAAAAGTATGTCAAAGCACATTTGAAATGGCCAGTTCACAAGGTATATATCTACATATATATATGTGGAATTTCCAGAAATACTTACTTGAAAAAATGCTGACTCTACTGTGGCTGTGTTTAGACTCATTTTGAGGCTAGTTTTTGTGTGCCTATTCAGGCAAATGAGTCAAATAGCAGGACAGTTAACAAAAGAGAGAATAAGAACACAGAAAATTTTGAACTTAGAACACAGTCATAAAAATTTATAAGTTTCTTTTAACCAGTCTTGGAACACAACAATACTATGTGACTCATATATCCAATCAAAGCTCTTTAAAACAGCTTAGATGTTGAATTTAAAGTATTTGCAAAGAATATGAATACTAAAACTTACTCAGAAAATTTTTCTAATGAGTACCTTTGAAAAAATTATAATATGTTCATGACAAAAACACATGCAGAAACAGAGCTAAAACTAATTAAATTAACTATTTCCCAGGAATTATTTGAAATGTCTAGTTTTACCAATATCATATACCAAACTTGCAAAATAAGAGTAATAATGCCTTAAAGCAAGAATACTATCAGCCCCTTCCAACTCACCAAATTCTGTGTTTCTGCAACAGTAGCCAACATTCACACCCTTGCTTGTGATGATATTATTTACATTTGTTTTTAGCTATGACAGAATACAATCAGTCATTTTTACTTAGTTTCTCATTTTTATTACACTTGTTTCTGAAAGAGCTCAGTATTGTTACAACTACTGGAAGCATGCTAGATGACTTACAGTACAGAGAGAAGAAAATTAATTTTATGTCAATGAGTTTATTCTAAGAATTTTTTTACTTTAGCTTTCTGGCAATTTCTTATCAGAAACCCCAAAAGAGATTGATTATTTGCATATAATCAATGTGTACTATATATCTGGGTAAACATAGGGTCACAGACTTCTATTTAAACAGATAATGAAGCAGCAAAATAACTTCACTTGATACTGTGTGTAAAAATTAGTTACAACCCCTAAAACTGTTAATTTAGCATGAAACCTTAAATCATAAGACTAAATGGATATGCAACATCAACCCAGCAGTGTGGCTTTAGACCAACAGCCAATGAATGATCCGCAGAGCTCACTTAACCCCCACTAAATAGATTTCCTACTGCTCTGTAGTTGCTAGAAACAAAGAAAACAACCAGAGTGAAAAAAACAATCTTCAGATTAGAGATATGCTAATATTTCCCTAATCAATAACAAATTAGTAATGTGATGGTGCTTTGAGAAGGAGCTGGAAATTCCCTCAGAAGAAATGTATTCAAGGTGTGCTCCACAGGAAAGAGGAAAGTTGTTTGGAAAGTCAGGATTTAAATTTGAACTTTGGGGATAATAGCCCACAGTAGGGCTTTTGAATGGTTTCTTTCTCTAACCAAGAAACTGTGAGGAGGAGACTGCTCTCCCTCAAGTCCACAAATCACAAACAGTTGCAAAGTGGAACAGCTGAATCAGTAGCTAAATAAAATAAAACAGATTTATTTGAGTAATTTTTTACTACACCTTCTGCAGTTTTAAAATTCACATTTGTATTTGAAGTAGATGACTTTGAGGGTGGCCTGAGAGATAGAGTAATGCAGGAACAATAGGAGACACGATATCAGATATATCATACAGGCGGAATGTTTTTGAATGAAAAGGTAAAGAGAGACAGAGAGGGCAGTGCAATGCACTGCAAAGATGATGATTTATTAATGCACTAAATTATTAAAATGGATGTTAGTTGTGAAATGTGAAAACCAATTGCTTCTATAAATTCAGGGTTGTTCTGTAATTCATTCTCATGATTCAACAATGGACATAAACAGTAACATGAAAAGCTGCCAATAGATTACTTCTTCTCATTTCCTCTTCCTTCTCCAGTAGAAGACAGAAGTATAATACGAAGAGCAATAAGCCTATTTATATATATATATTTATATATATTTATCTATTCTTATATTCTAATAAGAATATATTTCTATATTTCATATAGAAATAAAGAAATGGTTTCAGAGAAAAACTAGTCTTTGCTCACTAGCAGCAAAACTGTGATTCCCCTTGGAGCTTTGTAACAGTCCTGGCATTTCTCAGACAAAAAGAGTGAACCTGTGCTTACCTTTCCTATAGTCATAGCAGAATGAAGTTACCAAGAATTGAAGGTTCAGGATGTCTTGGGAGACCTACTTTTATCCCCTGAATAAAGGCCAGCCACACTATGCTGGATGTTTGGTAAACAGGCAGGCAAATGCCACTTCAGACTGGCATGTCATCAGAAAAGCACAGTGTGGACACAAACCCGGGTATCATTCTCTAAGAAGCAAAAATAAATAATACAGCATCTTTAAGGTTCTAAGATACAGACACCCATGTTTGTATGACAGCAGGAAGGAACAGAGTAGTTTGAGGCTTGTATTTTTTTCCTAAGTTTTATAGGAGCTTGGAGGAATTTGCCTTCTGGAGGGTATGGATTCCTCCAGAAGGTTCTCAGAGATTATAGTCTCAAAAAGCAGAAGCAGGATACTCATGGAATATCAAATGTTGCAGAAAAAACAGACTGTTATTCACGTTTAAAGAAAATATTTTTCCACGTTTGCTTTTTTTTCTTTTTCCTACCAATTTTACAGGGGACAAAAGTTTTCTGCTTCTCTGCAGATTTGATATACAATGCACTTGACCAAGGACACTGACAATTTGGCTAAGTGTTTTAATTTCTTAAAAAAAGTGATCTTAGGAGATTATTTTCTCTCTATCTTACTTTTTTTTTTTTCCCGGCAGTATTTTTTTTCCTTGTTGCTACTGATCCCCATTTTTCAGTACTGTTTTGATATGCTGAAGATACAAACTCTATGGAAAGTCAAAGGGGTTCACATCCTATTTTTGTTTACTCTTTTCCCCTTTCTTATTTCTCCTGGGCTTTTGCAATTCAGGCTATCTTCATAATTCCTTGCATAAAAGGAGGAAGATGCCTCAGTCTTCTGTTCTTCTGAAACCTCAGTTGCTATGCAGCTGAGCTCTCTCCTGGCTTCTGCTGTTGTATGACCACATGTAATGTCTTCTCACTTGGAAAAAAAAAGAAGAAAGGTATGAGCAGGTTAGCAGTGCTATTGTATTCCATTTCTCATCAAGTTTTAGACATGCAACAGGTAAAAGACTGGCATTGAAGCCACTAATTCAGATCCTCTGGGTATCTCAATCTTGGTATTGATAAATCACCTTTATGGAAAGGCTCCTACTTAGAGGACCAAACCAGGGTACAGCAATAGATAATGCAAACCTGCATGTTTGATCCTAACCCAGAAGACCCTGTTTGCACTGGTTAGCATCAGTTACAGATTTAGAACACATCCTGGCCTCACAAGCTTATGCTATCAGTATTAGTAAATTCAGCAGACAAAGGCAAACTTAAACCAGCATGGGGAGAAAACCTTGATAATGTGAGGTGGCCACCAAAGTATTTACAGGCTGAAAACTAAATAAGCAGCTGTTCCAGTGCCATCATCTAAACATGTTGATCAATTCATTACTAGTAAAGAGACTACAAATAATAAAGTAGGCTACTTGCTTTCTAGTAAATTGATTTAATGTTTGCTATTTCTTCTTTGGAATACTCACATTCTGCAAGGCATTTATCTTTTACAGTAACAATGAGATACCATCTTTATTCTGGGAGCTAGCATAATTCTTACATCACAAGTGAATATTAAAAACCATCAGCTTCTTAAAGTGAAATACAAAACTAGGAAATGGTTTATAAAGGATATTGTGATTGACATATGCAATCATAGAGAGAGACATTAATGAAACAACACATCAAGTCCTGGATGCTGTCTGCTAAAATTAAAAAATATTACATCAATTCCCAGAAAAAACACACACACATAAAAGCTGTGACATTAAAAAGCAAAATACCTTGTCTGGTGGCTTCACTTTTTGATAGCTCTCTGTTTCACTTATAGTAAGCTCTCCTGCAGGTCCAGAGAGGTGCTTTCACTTCCAGGGGTGCTCTTTCTCTTGATCACCATTTTGAATGCTTTCTGTAATACCTGCCCTCCCCTCATGATACAGGAGATTGTTCTTTGGTGCTGTTCAATAACATGGTAGGCTCTGCAAATGCAAAAAACTTCACAATCTATTCCAAATCATTTAGGAAGAAGCAGATGTATCAGCCTACCACAGAGATTCTTTTGCTTTCCAAACTTAGAAAGACATGGCTTAGCATTTGGTCCCATCACTCCTTGTTGCTGTGACCAACATCTGAATGATGCCTGGAATGCTTGCAATAATAAAGATGAGATGGTCCTCCAAGATGTAAAAGCCACTGCACCTCCTGCTTGGTTGTGGGTTTCAGAATAAACAGCTTATATAGTAAATACTGACACGTAAATAGGTCTACTGGTCAAAAAGAACCAACACCATCTAGAAATACTGATAATACAGGTTGCAGAACCCATCAAAGTAATCAGAACTAATTCATTAAGTCTCAAGAGGTAAGCATTTGCCTCCTCCTGGCTCAGGAACAACCTTTGCTGAAAACCATCCAGATGCAAGAAAAGTCATATCCTCCTGGAATCACTGCTATAGCACAGGAGAGGGAACTGGGTCAGAGTCTGAACAAAAGCTGAAGTCTGGGACTGCAGCTTCATATATTCCTGGTGTTTTAAGCTCTTCTGGGAAAATAGTCTTTTTTATGCAGTAGGGAAAGAAAGAATTATAGTTCTCATAAAAACAAATACAGGCTGCTGCAAATCTAATTCACCCATTGCACCCAAGAGTAAAAGATCAGTGATCTGGATTTGATTAGCTACTGTATATATATTTTTTTTTCAAATTATTCTTTCTTTAAATTCACAAAACTGGATTACTTGGCTAGGTTGCTCACAAGTTGCCTTTATTTCATAATAAAATGGCAGTAAGACTGCATGAAAGAGAATAAGGTATAAGCTGGTCTTTGCCTTCCATTTCAGGCACCAGATTCTGCCAGTGCTCCAAGAGAAGGGATTTCATCAATTTATAATGCAAGGCAAGAAAAGAAAAGCAGCAACGCACTGAACAAGACTAAATCACAACTTGCCTTTGAATCAATGAGCAGTGCCCATCAGCAAGCCTGAAGACTGCAGAGAAAAGCTGCTAATTCCAGCAAGGATAGTTGTTTGTGGCTAAACTGCTCAGTGGAATGGAGCCAGGGAGTGAGCCCAGGCACCACACTGCTGATCATACATGTTAATTAACTGATAGCCTTCACCCTGGGATGGCAAATTAGCACTCTCTGGGGCATAGTTCTCAGGACAGTCTGCTCCAGGGACCATTCTCACTGGCTAGTTCAGACATCATCCCCTGTTCTTTTGGAGGTAAGGATGAGATTTTTGCTGAATAGATGTCAATCAGCTCATGTCATTTAATTTCAGAACCCACAAACAGTCCTTAATCATGTTCAGTTTGTAATCTAACTCAGCCTCTCTGTGACTACTCTCAAAAAATCCTTCTTTAAATAGTTTCTAACTTTACAAGAATGTATCTTATCCTAAGTCCATCCACAGAGAATGGCCTTGATGGTTTTCTAAAACTATACACTGTGTCTTCATACACAGAACTTAACTGCTTTTCTTTAATCCTTAAAAGGCTCACATGCTCTGCTATTTTGTCAGTGTTCTTACTGCAGTTAAAAATAGAAAAGAAGAAAATTCAAGTTTTGAAGTTGTAAATACTTCATGATAACTGAAAGTGTCAGTCAGAGGATTTCAATGGACCAGTTAGCAGCAGGAAAGTTGCAGAAATATCAAACAGTACTACATTTCTTGGAGTCTGTATCCATTTTAACATTTAGGAGTTTCTCCACAACTATGAGATATACAACCTTTACCTGAGTGGAAGTATTTTGCTTCAGAAATAAGATAAACTGCTTTCAAATCTTTTTAGGTGAAACTTCTGCCTTCCCAATTGTCACCAAAAACCAAACATAACATCAAAAAGCATACAGACTCTGACTCCTCTGGCTTTTGCTTGCTTCTTTTAATGAAAAAGAACATTTCTTTGCTCAACTTATATGATGTATTTGATGTAGTAGAAACAAGAAGCTACTGGATCACTTCAAGAATGATCAGAAACATTCTAAAATTCTTCCTGCTCCACCCTTCGAATCAGCCCAGAGGATCACCACACCACTCAGACTTGGTGACTCATAAAAGTCAGAAGTTTTCTGGCATATTACTCAACATGCAGTCACTGCTATGATGAGAACATTGCTCTCATCCCCAACCACTGCAGAAGAGATCACTATCCAGATGAAAAGGGAAAATTTTCCAATAGAACAGAGCTCAGTAACATGGAATCTGGATATCAGCACAATTATATTCCCCATCATACAGTTCCCATTGAGCAGTAGAGGTCAAAAGCAAAATTTCAGAATAAACCAACAGTTTAGCATGTAATAATTAGGCATGGGGGGTACCTATTTCCTTCCACTGACCTTGGAGAATGCCTGCAAAGTAGCAGGGATTCTAATATGCTTATTTTAAAGAATAGAATTACCAAATTATATATCTACATTTTTGTGAACTTAAATATAACAATAACTACTATATTTGTTAATAATAAGTACAGCATTTCATCCAACATAACTTATTTTCTTGCATTTGCAACTGAAAAAGACCTAAAGGGTAAGAATGTAATATTTTGTGGAAAGCGTTAACTTTCTACCAGCCTTCATAGCCTGATCAACTCAATTTTTAGAAACCTATGAAAGTTTGAAATTAATTTATATAAGTAGAGGTAAAACAACCCAAACAATAAGAAAACCACCAAGATTCATATTCAACTTAGCTAAAGTTAAAAGAGCTGGATTGTCATACACAAAGGAATGACAAGCCAAAGTCAGATATCCTAGAAATTATTATCAAGTAGAAACATTTAAAATGTTCCTGTATCCTATATCCTGAGGAGTTTCTCCAGAGGCAAGCTGCTGCACCTATGCAGGAGTGATCCTCAGTAAAGGTGTCTCTGTTATACCCAGATTTTGACATAAAGGATAAGGAAGAACAGAAGCTTGCATGGAGACCTTGTAGCAACCTTCCAGTACCTGAACAGGGCCTAGAGGGAAGCTGGAGAGCAACTCTTCATCAGGAATAAGGAGTAATAGGTACAAATTGAAAGAGAGGAAATTTAGATTGGATATTAGGAAGAAATTATTGTGAGAGTGGTGAGACACTGGAGTAGATTACTCAGGGATGCCCCAACCCTGGCCATGTTCAAGGCAAGTTGAAGCAGCCCTTGAGCAGCATGGTCTAGTGGAAGGTGTCCCTGCCCATGGCAGCAGGGGCTGGGACTAGATGACCTTTAAGGTCCATTTCTACCCCTTAACATTCTGTGATTCTATGATAAAACCAAGCAGACTACTACATCCAAATCTCCGAATGTGCTGAAAGATCTAAACAATCTCAAATTCCAATAAAAATGTAGTGATATATTGAAAACTATATAAACAGCAAGGATGTTACATTCTGGACAATTCTAACAACTGAAGGAAGGACTCACTAGGTTCATGCCATTGCCATGTTGCATTCAGACACTCTACACTTCTGGTGAGCCCAGAGCACATCCCCTGTGCTGTCCATGGCCTCATGGAGGCCCCAGACACCACCATGGGGAAGCTCTGCACAATGACCCTGGGGCCATGTCCGACCCCAGCCCCCACACACCCTGCCTGATCCTGACACCCCCTGTGAGCCAATATCCCAGCACAGCCTGTGCCCTTCCCCAGAAGGTGCCCGATCCCTGGGGCTGTCCTGGTCCCCCACAGATGCCCTGATCCTGGCTGGAGTGGTGGGTGAGGCTCGGCTGCCAGGCCCTGCCCTGCTGCCCTGCGGAGCCCCCAGTCTCGTGGAACCCTGTCGCTTTGGACTCTTCCTAAATCTTGTAGTTCCTTTGTCTATTCTCAAAATCCATTCCTTTCCAGCAGCAATGGAGAAACATGACTTTAAGCGTTCTGCAAAGCAACTGCATCAAGCAGACGCCAGAGCTCTGTGACATGTGTTACACATCCGCTTGGAAACACTACGGTTTTAAATAACAGCGCTCGCGACTTCCGTCGCTATCTCACAGAGGGGTTGAGTCATTCCTGGCTCAGACACTGCCAGTCAGAGGGAAGAGGCCGTGGGCAGGAGGCTGCTGTGTGCCCACACCGCCCCACCTGCCAGGCACAGCTGACTGCTGGAGCGCTGTGGCACAGCCCGCGCAGCACCAGGCTCCCCCTGTGCCACCCCTGCCCCACCGTGAGACACACAGATTCCCAGTGGAACCAAGTCACAGGCTGAGAGGTACTGAAGCACCAAGGGAACAGCTGCCCAGATGTGTGGCCTCAGCCTGTGCACAGCTACTGACAATACCACACCTGTGGTAACACAGGTTTCAACAGCTATTCCCTCAGATAAAATTCAAGATGGAACAATTCATTTCTAAAGGATACACCGGCTTCCATGGGGTAAGCCAGGATGTATGAGACCTCTGAAATCACACTGTCACGCTGCAGTGCAGGCTAACAGAGCCTGGAAGGCTGTGTTTTGCTTGGTTTTTGCCTGATCAAATGAAAATAAAATTTAAATCGCTCATTATAAAGATGGATAATAAGCTAATTCTTCTTCTAGAGTGGACAGACAAACTGATTATGAGTCAGAAAGTCACTGTGCCAAACACTGTGCAGATAATATGGTGATCCCTCCTCTGAGGAGTTTGCAAAGTTAAAGTAGTTATGTCTGCAGAGTGAGCAATGGAAGAAGTAGCAGGCTTTAATTTACAGCTGATGGCTAAATTAGAAAGCAATCTGAAAACCTGGGTATCATTGAATGTGAGAGAGCTGACAAGTAGAGCAAAATTGTTGGAAACAAGACAATAATGGAAGATATATAACAGCAAGTGCCTAGATTATTCTCACCCATACTTTGTATCAACTCTTAGAGCAATTTTTCAAAATTATGTATAGTGATAAAGTAAAACACAAGTAATAAGGGCAGGCTGCCAAATAGTACTTAGAATACAAATCAAAGGAGTATGCTGGAGTACACATTAAAATTTAAACCTTTCATCTGCTACTTGTATGACAGTATTGTGAGAAAGACAGAAATGGAAAACTTTTGTGCCTAATTAAAACTCCCCGTTGAGATGCAAGTCGTTAGAATTTCATATAAAGTGTTGTTACAACAAGACAGTAATGAAGATGGGTTTTGGTAACTAAGATAAAGAGGACAGGGAGTTAAAGACAGACATTTGTCATTACAGATAATGGGATATTTTTAAACTAGTTTAATGCACGTGCATACTTTATAGTACCAGGGTAGAAATCACACCGAGGGCACAAATTCTCCTGCCTTTTCCAGAATACTAGGATACAATGCAATGAGCAGAAAAATAGAGGAAGAAGCAAAAAAGAATCCTCATTTATTCAAGCACTCTTCAGTACTAGTAGGTACAAGCCAAAAGGATACGTGGATCCTTCTAAATGTGTGCTCTAGTGCCTGGACACATTTCCTGAACACTGTTTAATTTACTAATATAGACAGAACTATGGAATTCACAGATCTGAAGTCACAACTAATTTGGTAATGTACCATAAGCCAGCAAGGTTATGTCTACTGCTTGCAACAAGTACAAATCCACCAGCAAACAGACACACAGAATTAAAGAGGTAGTATCCTGGGAAGTCCACATGGAAATGAATACAATAACAGTTTGGAAAAATATGTGTGAAATCAGAATTTTAATCAAAACCATTCTTAAATGTTTTTTGTCTCTAGTAGTTTCCAAAGTTCTCTTGGTGTATCAAGAACCATCAGGGCAATCTGTAATCTGCCAGGCTAGTCTGTGACATTTTATGTGTTCTCCTGAGAAACAACATACCATAAGAGGTTACTCTAGAAATAAAGCTAACAATTACAAAAATATTTAGGACATAATAGAAATAGTCTTTTGAAATACCGAGAGAAAAGAAAAATACTTACAGGCTTCTCAGTTCAAGGTCAATTCTGGCAATGCACATTATGAACCATACGGAAAAGCTTTTCATGCCAAAATGACTGATCCCTGTGGTTTTTATTTTGAGCAGTAAGACAAGACTGAAATGTCCAAATATTGGCAGAAGATTTTTTTTTTTTCATATAATGATGTAAATTTTGTAGATCATTAATAATGGAATTCTCCAAGCATGTACTCTTCCTTTGCTTAAGGTAGGGCTTGTGGGCAGAGCTGAGGCAGAGGAGTGTTGTCGCAGCACCAGTGTTGTTGCTATCGCACTGCTTAGAAACAAAAGTTAAAAATAATGCTCCTTGCTAGTTCTTCACACTCACAAATGCCTTAGTATTGGTTACTATGATAGTTCCTGGTTATGTCAAGCAAGAGTAGTCAAAAGAATTGAAAAGCAAACCTCTAGTATTTGTTAACTCATGAGATTCTGGGGTTTAATCATAAAGACTGAGTAGTTTTTTTGTAGTTGAAAGTTATGTCTGCTTCAACTTCACTAAGAAATTCTGGCAGAAATAAATTTTGCAAATTCACACATTTCTGCACCCAGTATTGGCTATTGCATGCCTAATTTCATTTGAGTACAAAGAATTTCTGAATTGCAATATCTAGTTTTAGCTGGTTTTATGTTTTTCTAGAATAACTGAGGTCACAAGGGCATTTCAACACATGAATCACAAACAATTGCACATTTGATCTTCTATTTACCTGGTATTTTTAGGTAAGCTTCCTAGAGCTTAGAAGGCATTCACATCACACCTTTGTAATACTTCTGATATGGAGGGTTGGCTATGGCAAGATGAAAGAATTTTCATATTTAGAAAAAGTGCACCACTTTTTTTTTATTATAGAAAGATGGAGCTTTCTATCTCCGCCAGCCAAATAATTGCTTTCTAAAACATGCCATAGCACTTTTCAGATTGGCTTACTCTTTTTGATGAATGTTGCAGTATTTTGAGATCCTTGCATGCAGGGAAATACCTCTACTTCTAGTCTTGTTCAATGACCAAAGTAGATCTCCATTCTATACCTACCATGAAAATAAGTAAGAAGATTATTCTGGCAAAGTGGGGCACCAATCCAGTTCCCTGCACAGGTTGTGTGGCATGGCATTAGATTAAAATAGCTGATGAGTAGATGATTTGCACCTTTATATTTAACAGAAAAAAAGCTCTCTTAACAGTGAGCTAAAGAAAAAGAAAAGAGATACCAGATAAATCATAATTATCAGCAGTACATGATATAAGCTCTCATTTCTGGCCTGATGGGAGTCTGTGTTGCACTGTGGACCTCTGTGGGTCTGACAATAATTTCTAGTGTCTCAGCAGGACTATTGTCAATAGGTTTGTATTTGCTGCATATGAACCTACATACCCACCAGAAACAAGACCACATATAGTGAATGATTTTAAAAAACATCAGAATTAGTTTTCTGGTGTGCAGACTGGGAATTTATCATATCTGTTATGCTTAATTTTCTATATTATTCTCTGTAATATTCCAAAACTCATTCACCAGCATATTAGGAAAATGCAAACACAGCTGAAACAAACTAAGTCCTGTAGTTTGTGGAAATATTTGTAGTAGTTACCTAGCATTAATAACATGAGCCTTGTTTGCAAAAATAACCAACTGTGTAACAATAGAAATGGCAAGAAAAAAACAGCCAGAAAATTATTTTGTAGAACCAGCAACCCACTCTAAGCCTTCTCAAAAGGGTAGGATTTGACCACACTGACACATCTGGGAGAAACAGGTAATATGGCCTTTGGGTCTCAAACAGCAATTGCAGCCTTTAAAGAAGAATACAAGTTGAGAATATACAAGCTCAGTGGCTGCCTGAAGTTGCATATCTCAGGCCATCTGAGAGAAAAAGTTGATAAGCATAAAGTGATTTTAATAAAAATATGAGTGGCTGCACCAGGCCATAGCAGAGCTCTAGAGATGTGTTTAAATCAACATCCTCACTTAAGCAATGACTCGTACAAAAAGAAAGTTCCCCTGGTTGCTCACATTCTGTTGTGACATTCCATTTTAAGTATAAAAGTGTTTCAAATGTAATAAATGTACCAATTTAAAATTCTACTTAGACTGATGATACTTCCCAGAAAAAATGTAATTCAAAGTCCATTGTGATTACAGTAAAAGTTTAAAAATTCAAGGTAACTTTGAGGGCTGAAATAAAACATGGCTCTAGCAGTTTAGATAAATACTAGCACTAAGATAAATACTTACTACTCAGCAATGGAATTACACATTATTGAAGTCTCATACCTTGGTCTTATTTAACCAAGGGTATTTTATCCTTAATCAATAAATAAAATATTAGTGCTAAAATCCAAAATACAGCTATATGTTAGGATTCTGACATAATCACAAGAGGTAAGAAAACAATCAAGAAAATAAAAAAGTAAAGGCACGGAATTACTGTGCACTAACATTCTCGATCCCTGTCAGAAGAGCACCAGATCCACCTAGTGGAAATTTCCTTTATTGCAATGACTCTAAAATGCCATCTTGTAAGCAGTATCACAAGATATCCTGCTTGGTGGGAAAGCCAATATGTGTTATTGTCACTGAATCACAGAATTTAGGGCTGGGAACATTACTGCTAGGTTTCTTCCTGTCATGCAGGACTATTATTCTGGCTTTCACCTCCCTTAAATTTATGAGAGGATGATGTTTACACTGTTCATTTAGAGAGAGAGAGAGTTTTCTAATTTTTCTAATTTTTCTTATGTCATTAATTTTTTTCTTTATTCTAACTAATTTTTCTTTCTTCTAACTAAATTAAATGTGTCTTTTTTGTGTAATCTTATTTTTTTAAGCAATTGGATACATTACTCTGACAAGTATCTGCTTTTAAACTTCAAACCTATAAAGTTCTGTCATGTTCCTTCAGTACTCCAAAGCAGTGTTGGCAACAGTATTAAATTCTATTACTGCTATAATTTAAACTCTCTGGTGAACTTTTTCTTCACAATTCCCTAAAGCAGATAGTTTTATCTTTCTGGGGATATGTGCAAAACTGTACTAAGATGATGCACAGAAATATCAAGGACACTTAAATATATGGTTTGATAACACGTCTTTTTACAACTGTAAGATCATTTCAAACTATTTTGTATTTTAAATTAATTTCAGGAATACAGGCAGGAGTTGGTGATTCTGCATGTATGACTGTTTTCAGCACATAAGAGAGCATCATCAGATTTCATTCCTTCTTTGCCATATATATACTTTTTTTCTAAGACAACACTAGAAAAATGTTTATAAAGTTTTTCTAGGCCTCAAATGTAAAGCAGCTGAACCCACAAGACATGCTGAGCTATACTTTCAGCAACTGCTTGGTTTGACCGTTTCTAAACATAGAATTAACATTTATGAGCTTGCTGCGAAGTTTACAAATTATCATCATATACAAAATTTATCCTTAGGAAGTGCAAATGGGTTCAAATCTGTAGGCATAGCTGTAAAGAGCACAGCCCTTATAAAATCAGGTCTGTGCTACTTGAATGGGATTTATCTTGCCTGAATAAAAAAATCACAGGTCCTGGATAAAACACAGAAATTTAAAACGGAAATTGGAAAATCTTTTACATGGAATTATTCTGGAACTTTTCAGCACACTGACTGGTCAGAAAAAATGAGGTTATTAACTTTATTCTTTCTATTCATAACTAGGAGCGTGGATTTAGAAAGACATGGTAAAAGTTGTTCTCTCTTGTGGTACAAATGCTATGGAAGTAGGAGCGACATAGTTGCAGGACTGAAAAAGCCAGACATATGATACATGGTGTTCCTAAGGAGTAGGCAGCATTCAGCAGTCTGGTACATCCAGTGGCTGTTAATGATAAAACGTGTTGATATACGATGGTGTGCTACAATTACTTTCTCAGAACATAGTGAGACTTTCAAGCACGTTTCCTCAAGTAAGAAACAGGTTTCTAGGGGAAACAGGTTTCATCTCAGGAGTTTTGATACTGGGACTATTTTTAATTATTATTTTTCCTGTATATCACAATTTTAAGTCAATAATTTCTATTGTATTTTCTCAACTAAAAGTCCAAATACAGATTCAGAGTAATATTAATTTTATGGCATAAAAATGTTCACAACAGAGATCTCAGTACTCATGTCAAGGTCCCTTTAATTAACAGGGAAAAATAGGCACCTTTAAGGCATGACTCATTTGATATAATTTAAGCTTTTGCTTTAGGACTAGATGAATCACATAAGAGAAATGGCTGCATATCTTCAATGATTATAGCAAGAAGCTAGACATGTATCTCCTATGACTGAGCTGTAAATATGAATTTCACTGATATAGTCAGAAATTGAAATTTTATCCTTCCATTTGTTCCTCCTTTTGTTAAAGCAGAACACAATTTAGCATGTTCAATATAGATCAAAGAAAATATTATTGATTTCATTCCAATTTCAAGTGATCACCTAGGTACATGAAATAAACTTTCAAGATGATTTTTTAAAATATTTAGATATTTTAAAATTATATAGATTTTAAAATGCTATTTATTTTTAATTTTTTATAATAATTTTCAGAATTTTCTTTTCATAACTGTGACACAGTTATGAAAAAGAGTGTCTGTATCGTAAGACAATTAATTTTAGTAAAAACAAAATAATCTGGACAGTTCCAGTATATCTATGATTGCATACTGTAGGATCAATCATCACAAGGAACTTAGAAATTAATACATGCGTAGGGAAAACATAGTTTTTTCTAATAATGCAATGTCTTGCTCCATTTCCACCCACTTAATGAGTGGAATATGCAAAATAATTAATATAATGGGCACATGAAAGACACAGTTATGAATTTTGCCCAACATTGCCCTTTATAATAACATAGTATTAGTTGCCCTATATAGTTATAGGCCTAATTAGCTATAGCTGCCCTATACAATAATTTAGTAAAGTTGGGCTGTAAACCCTTTTGAACTTCAATCATTTTGGTAATGGCTGGTTAGAAGATGCACTCTAAAATATCAATAATGTAACTGAGGGTTCTTCTGCTTATCCATGAGGAGGGAAACTGGTTGAGTTAGAGCTCTCCAAGAATACTGTTAGCCTTGTTTTTTATTGCTTATGCTGTAATATCATATGAAGACTGGCAAAAGAGAAGTCTTAAAAAATAAAAGCCAGGGGAGGGAGGCCACAAGTAAATTAAACATAACACAAGAAGCAGATCACAATAACATATATATATATATATATTTATGTGTATATATATATATATATATATATATATATATATATATATATATATATATATATTTATGTATATATATATATTTATGTATGTAGAATTCAATATATATATAGATACACATTGAATTATACCACCCTGCTAAATGATTGTGTAATTTTTTTTAATACTGCTTTGTATATAGCTTCACATAAACTGAACAACTCAGGGTATCCTACCACCAGAGACATTTGAGTGCACACATTTTAAAAATTCCCAGGAGCCTCATGGCAAAGTAATGCACTGAGCAAGTATGCTGGGTTCCTAAAGTATCAGTAAGTTTCACAAAGAAATACCGGAGAATTCCAAATTTTCAGCTGCTGGCAAGACAGCTTTGGCGAAAGCACCAAAGGTATAAGACCTCCAGACATGTCCCAGAATGTCCATTGCACTGACTGGTCTTTGTTCTTTCTGTACCAGTACCACTTACTTGTGGTGTGTCAGCTAAACTGGATTAGGAACCCAGGTGGGAAACCTCACAGTGAGAGCAAACGAGGTTCTGAAATGTTTTAATGGGAAACTACCCTTGAGATAATAAAGATGAAGTAGAAAACAAAATGAACAATGAAAATAATTTATTTCCCACAGTATTTTTCAAAGCCAAGTGTCAGCTAGCTACTAAAATAAATAAAACATGCTACTACTTATTATTATTTTACTAGTTGTGGGTAAAAACTAACTGTGGGTATTGTCATTAACACTCATCTCTTACAATTCCACAAAAAATTTGTTATAAAGATATAGCTCTGTTGATAGATACTTGGGAAAGGTTTTGGGATTTTGTTCCTTATTTTTGTTTTTAATTCTGGGGTTTTTTTTACTTGCAAGACATTAGGAGGACATGATGAAGACTAAGTCCAAATACAAGATTTCATATATTCAGAATTATGTGTGTTGTGGTTCTAGTGGTAGTTTTCTGCTTATCAGTAAACACATTTCTGACCCTCCTATTCATTTAAACTTACCTTGACATTTTCCCATCGGAAAATTTATATTTCATAACCTCTGAGTCTATTTAGTGTCTTGATAATTGCTACATCCACAGTCAAACAAAATAGGTGAGTCTCAAGACCAAATAAAAGTCTTCATTTTCCTATTAATTGGTCTGTGTTTAATTATCAGCAGTATCTTCCTGGATTCCTTGTAGAAAAATGCAGCAGCTAATTCCATACTTACATGGAAAAAAATACTTAGGTTAACACAAACAAATGGGATGCTAAAATGCTGATGCTTATGGAAAAATAACAAATTGTCAGCAATAAACACAAAATCTCAGCCATTTCGCTTAACAGCACCTCCTGCAAAACAGTGTGGGGGTTTTATCCTTGACACATTGGAATAATCTCTGTTAAATCCCTGGGGAAATGCAAAGAAGATAGCAGTCAGATTGCTTCTCTGCCTTATCTGAATTCCAGTGGCCAATAGAAATCTTATGGTGAAAAGCTGAAGCACACATCAAAATACGCAGGAAAATATTTTACCAAGAACCTCAGCTTAAATGAACATCTCCAAAGAATCTTTTATAGACTTTTAAACTCTTTCTCACATCAAGGCATTCTTGACACAAATCTTACCTGAAACACTATCCAATGTTTTATTTCTTCTACAATATATGACATATAGTCATCTCTCACATTTTCTGTAAATCATCATTTTCATATCCATAGTATTGTTTATTAATAACACCATAAAAATACTGAAAGTATTTTTTCTGATCATATTTTAGAGAGTGTTCTAGGAGCTCACTGTCAAACCTTGAGGGTGAATGTCTGATGCAAAGGGTCAGCAAGCTGATTTGATTAAAGAAAAACAGAAAATCTAATTGTGAGAGCAATTTTGAATATTTGAAACTCTCTATGTATCTGGGTAGTCATTTGCTTCCATTTTAAACAGACATAAAATAAGGACTGTCATCTATTTTATATGATACTTAGATACTCTTTGTTTCTTCAAAATACATAAAAATACATTTCTAGTCATTCTTGCTAAGCCTATTAGCTTCTCATGGCACTTGTTTCTGACTCTTCACATCTCATCCTGGCATGTATCTCATTTGCTTCTACCTCTCCTTAGTTCTCAGCTTCCTCTTGCCCATGCTTCAGTTCTAGCCAATTTCCAAAGCCAGCCACTCCATATGCTTAGAGGCATATTAGACTTCTGTCATTTTTTTTCTCTCACATTGTCACATCTTATGATTCTGATTCCCAGAGAGCCACAAATTACAAAAAAAAAAAAAAAAAAGTGTTCACAGATAGAGCAGATAACCTAAAATAATGAATTTTTTTTGGTGGAGGTCATGTACTAGTGCTACTGTACACTTTGCTATGAAAAGCAGGTGAGAAGAATTATTTCTGCTTGCAAACTGTTGCTCAGCTTCAACTAAAGAAGCAGCATAGATCTATCACTTCTCTTTAATAATGTAAATTTATGAACTAGCCTGGTGTTTTGCCATCCATCCTCCTCAGCTATGGCTTTGATGCTTATCTGTTGCTTATATAAATCTTACATAAATTTACTTATAAAGAAGGAAGCACAAAATACCTTGCATTTGGTTATGTTCACTGAAAACACAGTAGAACCATATTGTGTGTGGGAACACAAATGTTTTAAATACTTAGCTCTGCATAATTCTTCTTCTTGTGCTTTATGTGTGCACATGAGTGCATATGTATTGCTTTGTGGCTTACTGGAGGGAAAAGTATTTTATAGAAAGTCATTATGACTGTCTTTTCTGTTTTCAAGTAGATCATGCACGTAGAACGGGAAAAAATTCTTAGATGATAGAGATTGAAAGACAGTCATCAGCAACTCATCTGCAACCACTGAATAGAATTATTATTAAATGTATTAAAGGGTAGCATGAAGTCCAGACCCTGAGAAAAGCAGGATGGCCAGGTGCTTGGTTGATGCCTCAAGAGTGATAAAACATGCCATTTGGAAAACTCATATGTCCTTCCTTTACTGATGAATGTGTTCATACAAGCTGATTAGCTCAGGCAGGTTCTGATCCAGCTTTTAATATGTGAAGAAAGAATAACCAAGGTCTAACTAAATTTTTCCAGTAGCTTCTGTCATTAGTGCATCTGAATCAGGCACTTAGTTCATAGATTAAAAAAGCACAGATGAAGCATTCTAATAGACTTTGAAACTGATTTTCTGTTTTGAACCCCAGAAAACTAGAAAGCTTTCTAATTTCCTATTAACAAACTGACAGACTTGCAAGCTATGCTGTAATTCATTATCTGAATAACATTTGGAATATCATTGCACAAAAAAACCCACAAAGGTTAACTGCATTTTCTCAAATTATTTTTCATATTATTGAAATGCATTCAAATCCATACACATATTGCTTTTCAGATGAATACAACATTTTCAAGATCTCTACGTGGTACGAAGAACAGTCTTTAAAATAAGCAATGAGTGAGAAAGTACAAACTGAGGCAGGAATCTAAATCAGGAGTTAAATGTACATAATCTTCCAAGGTCTTGATCATTATGAAAGGGATTGCAAGTACATGCCAATAACTATTTCCAGGATGTAAACATTTGGGCTGCCAGTGTGTTATTTACATCTATGGAAAATTTATAACTGGAGAAAATGGTATTTAATTTTGAAATAATACAGACTGAATATAAAAGGTTTCTTGGCACCAACAGCTATTAGAATTGTGCATTGCCCTTTATGGAAAGCGAAACCTTATTCCTTTGAAAGTTAAAAACAGTGAAAGACAAAAATCCTTGAAGACGACTTTAAGGACTCAAGCCCTGTTGGCTGTAGGCTGCAACAGAACCTTTTACAGTTGAGTAAATATTTCTTTCCCCCTCAACTTCATTGTTTTGAAAAAATTTTACCTTACTTCTATTAATAATCTTGGTAAAATACTTTCCAGTCTTTTTTGAAATCCAGGGCTGTATCTGTGTGATACAAATGCAGTGGACTGCAGAGATATCCAAAGTAGCTCTGAACAATGTGAGACAGGAGAATCAGGCAAAAGACCCAGGGTAAGGCTGCTGTCCTAATTCTGGAACATTAATCACACTGATAGATCTATATGGCACAGCACTGCATTGGCTCTCACACCTGAGAATGTCAAAAAAATCTGTTATAGAGGGAAAATATTTCTAAAGTATTTCTGATCTTCAACATCTTTATAGTTAAAATGATTGTCATTCAGTCCTCTCCATCTTCAGCTATTGAAATCAGCTGCAAACAGAAGACAAATCATGCTAGCCAAGATCTGATACACTTGGGAATTTTAACTGGAAATATCAACCCTTCGCAATGTTTTATATGGCAATGCAGAAGCAGAAAAAAATAGATTTTAGATTTTAAAGAAGAATTATTTTTCCTACTGAAAACAGTACTGAACACAGCACACTACTGAACACAGTATTCTTTGAAAAGCACCAAAATAGTACTGCAGTCCTTTAAAAAATTATGTAATAAATTCTGCAGCTTTATTTCTTTGAAAAAGGGGATATTTCTTTGTGATTTTTATCACTGCAAATTGCTTCAAAGTAAAAGCAGAAGTATTATTTTGCAACATTAACACAATTATGTTCTTGTTTGCTTTTATGTATCATCACCTTCAAGAATTTTGTATTGACCTTCAATCAACACAATCTGTTTTAAAATGCCTTAAGCTAAAACTATGAGAGGTATGTTTTATGGGCAGAAATTGTAAGCATTTGAAACAAACCATTTATTCCAGCTCAAGTATCACAAATACTGTCTACAAAACAAAATACCCATAATGACATTATTTACAGCACCTGTCTTTCACTACAATCAACAATTCTTGTTGTAATGAAGGATGCTATCCTAAGCCTGCATATTTCAGAGGTCAAATTCAAAATAGGATATGTATAAAATTTCTAAATTAATATCAGCTTTATCTGAAAAAGGATATTATTTTAAAATAGAAATCCAATTTCCTTGCTGGCTCATCAACACTTAAAAGGTTAAGCTGGTAAAATTTTATTCAGGCCTCTTCTAAGCTATTGAAGGCAGAACAAGTTGTTGCCTAGGACAACAAAATATTTAGTGACTGCATTTTATCTGTTTTTGTAGAGAACTGGTGGGCTGGCAGAAGAGGTTATTTTCCAGGGGTTTTAAAGGAAATAAGAAGTCTATTGTACTCCCTGGAAAGGAGATCACATTCTGAAACTTGAAATATGAACCTTCTGATAGAACATCAAGATTTTAGACAGAAAATCAAATGATAAGGCAATTTATTTGTTCCCTGAATGGAGAGAGATTTTGTTAGGATACTTCAGAGACAGTGCTCTCTCTGGCAATAGATAGAGTGGGTTACTTTATAATGCAAGATAATTTTTTTAATAAATCAATCATTTGTGCTACCTTGTGTTACAGGACAAGAAAATGATCCTGCAGATGGAACACAATAGGTGCTAAAATTGCTCAGCTTTGATTATTAGTGCTAAAAATGACTGCCAATCACTACCTGATTATAATTTGTTTTGAAGAGAGTGTGGGGGAAGAGAAGAAATGAAATAAAAGAGAAAAAGGTGGGGGGGGAAGTTCTGATTTTAAAAATTCTAAGGCAAATGTTTGCTTCAGAAAGGAGGGAAAAGCAATTGCTATCTGCAAGTTTCAATGGCTAGATTTACAAATCAAACAGAGTGGTTTTAATATCACTTTTAAATCACAAAACATTTTTTTGTTATTGCCATAATGCAAGGAAATAAAAGAATCAGGAAAATTATTTCAAAGTATTTGTATCATGTCTTCTATTAAAATAACCTGTAGTACAAAATGACATCAGGTGGATTAGAAAAGAATCATTATGCTACCAAAAGAATAAATGTCATGACATTGTTCACAATGCAAATATTTCCTTCCTTCCTTCCTTCCTTCCTTCCTTCCTTCCTTCCTTCCTTCCTTCCTTCCTTCCTTCCTTCCTTCCTTCCTTCCTTCCTTCCTTCCTTCCTTCCTTCCTTCCTTCCTTCCTTCCTTCCTTCCTTCCTTCCTTCCTTCCTTCCTTCCTTCCTTCCTTCCTTCCTTCCTTCCTTCCTTCCTTCCTTCCTTCCTTCCTTCCTTCCTTCCTTCCTTCCTTCCTTCCTTCCTTCCTCCCTTCCTCCCTTCCTCCCTTCCTGCCTCCCTCCCTCCCCTCTGAACTCCAAGCACTGCCATGATCCAAAGTGGGAGTGGGAAGAGGTAAACACAACATGTTTGAAGGAATTGCCATGGTTTGTCATCTCAAGCTCTTTTGCAAGTAACAGTATAGAGGAAAGAGAATGATGTATTTTAAAAGTATTTTCTTCAGAGTGAGGAACAGATGGAAGCTTGCACATCAGATCCTTCCCAGGCTGTAAGATCACTACCTATGCAAAACATTACATGCAGAAATGTACAGAAGAGTTAAACGTGTTACAAAGTTAAAATACTGGCACATGGATTTGTTGAGGATACAGAGCTTCCAATGAGATTTCTGGAGACAGCCACTGCAATACTACAACATAACAACAGTTTCTAAATTAAAAGTAACATCCACAGTAATTTAGGAACTGAATGATGGCGATATTAGCATGCAAAACAGAAAGAGTCTGACAGCAGAAAGAATAATTTTCAAATGCAAGATCCAAAGGAACAAATTTAGTACATTATTGCAATTTGTACATATTTAATTATTGCAAAAGAAACAGATATCCATTATTAAAACTACTTTGAGACCTCTGTGGGTGCCCTGGATAAAGGGAATCTACATAACTCCACTATATGGAAAAAATGCTATTTGTATAATAGTGCATGGCTTTTTTTGTACACTTAATGAACTTACTGATCCAGTGTCAAAGGTAAATAGAGTAATTTAGAGTGATATCCTTTGTATTTGAAACCACAGTGGGTAACAGATATGAATGTAATCCAATTTACAGCATTGTCCTACAGTGCAGGAGGAAATGAACAAATCCATATACATCTTACCTCATGAAGAAGTAATGCATCATGATGAAAGCCATTCAGTTGCATACTCATCTTTTTGATATGAAAAACACAAACAACTCTTCTGTTGTCAAAAGAATGCTTAATATCCGGTTCTATATAATTAATTATATTAATGATCCTAATGAATATAATTAGGATAGCTTTGAAAATGAAGCCAAAGAATTTGAATGGATTTTGAAATTTTCCTTCCCATTTTTTCAAACAAACCAAGGTTGACCATTACCCATTTAAAAATTGTAGTTATTTAATATGAAACTCACCATAAATGTAGCAGAAATTGTTTCCCTGAATGTATTCATGCATCTTATACATAGGTTACTACTCTACTAATGAGCAAGAAGACCCAAAGTTCAGTCTGCCTGGCACAGAATTTTAAAGATTCACATTAAAATTTCAAAGGCTAGAAATATCTGTTCCTTAGTAAAAGAAGAACTTTAGTAAAAGGAGATATTGTAGGTGTATTAGTCAGCTAAGGCCTCATGAGAGTTCTGAGCACTAAGTTCAACTCAATGGTTTCCATAACTTAGACCTACAGGCTCAAGCTAGATATGCATAAAGAAATTCTGACTTTGAAATTAGACATGTATCACTGCCACTCTGTGACTGCATTGGAGCTGTAAAGAGAAGGACCAGAAAGATACAGAACAAGGATTTCTGGATGTCTGAAATTACTAAATGATGTAGGACTCTTTGGTTTGCAAATGAGACCATTGCCAGGAGAAATGATAGAAGTGTGTGAAATGAACCATAGCACAGAAAAGATAAATAGAGAAAGAATTCAAAGATGAATTTGATGTGCTACTAGCAACAATGTGTAATTTTTCCCTTACAAACTTGTTATCTGAGGACTGTAAAGTAACAAAATTGATGTCAGGTTTTGAGACTAGTTTCACGGAAGATCCACAATAATACTGGTCCCTACACCTATCCCAGGTGAAATAGTAGGAATTTAAAAATGCATACTAGAAATGCACACATGGATAAAGCCAACCAAGAAGAGTTGAAGTGACTGCATGTAAGGATGCCTCATATCTCAGGAACCTTCTGGTGTTCCATGAAGCAGTCAAAATCACATAGTGAAGGTTAACAATTTCCTTGATCTCCTTGTTTGCCTGAACTTCTAAAGCCTTTTGATGAAGTCACTCTGAAAACCCTTAGACAAAAAATACCCCAAAGGCCACAAAACAGCAGTCATTAAGCATTAAGCATTAAGCATTAAGCATTAAGCATTAAGAAGAGGTTCTCTCTTGGAGAAACAGCTGTTTAAACCAGGAAACTGCAGGAGAAATCACAGTTTTCAAGATGGAAGAAGGTTTCTAGTTAATTCCTCAAGAGATCTGTGAATGAACCTCAGCTCAATATATTTATTCATTCTACAGGCAAGAAGACCAGCAGTAAGATCAAAAAATTTGATGATGATAGGAACTTATTCCAGGTTAAAAAGTCAAGGACCAGTTGGGCCCAATTTCAGAAGTCCTTGAGCTCAAAACTGTTATTTTAAGAATGCTATGCAAATAATTCATAATATGCTTGTTCATAATATACTTGCTACATAGCCTTCCTTGGTCCTCTGTTTATAGTGATTTTTACAGACATCACAGTGGGTTACACAGACCTACTGATCTGCTTCACTATGGCTGCTGTTGGGCTCTTTCATTCCTACAGTAAAAACATCATGGGCTTCAATAATCATGTATCCACTTTAAATAAAACTAAAGAGTCACTTTTCCACACAGTATATAAATCAATTAAATTGTGGGACTCATCAGTGATTTTGTGAAAGGTCCAAAGTATTTAGCTATAAACTAATGGAAGGCAGTCCATTGGTAACTAATTTCTCTCTCTGATATATTTTGCTCTGATCTTGAACAGCAGCCATCATATCCTAAGAGAAACCAGGAGTGCAATCTGGGAGAGATTTTCAAGTATGCTTCCCAAAAAGTTCAAAGTTTGGACAGTAATTGAACCATAGCATAAAGATTAATTTTACATAAGAAAAAGACTGAATCATCCATGGGAAAGAAGTATGTATGAGAAAAGAAGCTCAGAGTGCAAGATGAACTAATTGAGAAGAAATGTAAACCAGGCCACTTCGATGTAACCCTCCTCCCAGGAGTTCAGCTATCTGTGATCCCAGACCTACTTTCAGTACAGCGCAGCTGTGCAACTGTTCTCAGCTTCCCTCTGAGAAAATTGCTAGGGCGTGAGAGGGAGCTGTGAGAGAGTGCACAGGCTGGAAGCATCCGAGATAAGAAAGGTAAAGTTGCAGACATAAGTAAGATTGTTGAGACAGGGAATACTGGCACCTCAAAGATTCAAGGAACAACAATCACATGAAGGGGAATAAAATCCTAACAAGAAAAAAGAAAGGGAAATCAGAAGACAGCAGCTCAGCACTACCACAGATCAGCCTGTTCAGTGAGCCCCAGAGTCCAGCTCTCCCCTTACCTGAGTGATGACTACTTGCCCATTATACTGAGTGACTCATTTGGTGGGGGTTGATTTAATGCCTAGTTCATTAGTCCTACAAAGTATTGTGTGTTACACGACAAATAATCTGCTTTGTGCTTTTAAAGTGTTTATATCTTGCCTGAAGAATCTCTATGGTAAAAGTTCCCTGAGGAGAGTGAGTCCCACAGGGGGAGGGTTACATAAGTAATCTAGAATAACAGACAAGGATAATATGATTAGTCATATAGAAAAGCATTTATACTTCAAAGCACAGGTGCACAGGAGGGTTAGGGGATTATAGAACATGCTGGACTTCTGTTTCAGCAGATGATATGTATTTCAGAAAAGTTCCTCATGGCTACAGCATTGAATAAATTATACCTGAATCAGGATACAGAATCTGATCTCTCTAATGAGCCAAAAAACTTTTGGGTTTTTGTCTTTTTTTGGGAGACAAAAGCAGAAGTGTTGGGAAAGTCTAATCTAAGAGAAGGCATTCTGAATACTTACAATCCCAGGACAAGAAAATTAGAACAATGCTTCCCAGAAAGCACATCACAGATGGAAATGGATCTGGGAAATTTCTAAATTATCTAAATGAAAAATTAATTACTGAAACAAAATCTAAATTGCAAAGTCTGACTTGTTGAAGAAGGACTGAGAATGCTGGTGGGAGCTTACAAGAAACACAAATGAATAACTTTTACAATTATTCTTCTGATTCAAATGCTTTTAGAAATTGCTGCTTGATTGCCTTTGAAGAAACACATGCCCTACGTACACATAAAAGTTTGAAAGAAACTAGCACATAAGTTAGAGATGACATTACTTTGCCAAAATAATTTGAAATAAATTTTAGGAAGATGAATGTTAAATTTGTTTTTAATGCCAGAGAGCCGGCAGGGGAACCAGAAAAGCTGAGGGAATGTGCCCTTTCCCACCAGTGCCTCAGGACATTCTCCTGCTTGGTGCTCTCCTCACAGTGCTTTTAAATACGCTTATCTAGATGATAATTTACAAGAATAATAAAACTGTGTTGGAAATAAAGAGCTCTTTTTAGGAAGACAAGAGGACCCAAAATTCTGATCATTCCAGTGTCATATGGAAATAAAGGAAAAACCACAAAGGATAACTTAAATCATAGAATCATTTAAGTTGGAAAAGACCTTGAAGCTAATTGAGTTCCACCATAAACCTAACACTGTCAGCTCCCACTAAACCATATTTCTAAGTGCCACACCTACATGTCTTTGAAATATCCCCAGGGATGGTGACTCAACACTGGTGACTTCCCTGGACAGCCTGTTCCACTGCTTGACTACTGTTTCTTTTCAGTGAAGAATTTTTTCCTAATATTCAATATGAGCCTTGAGGCCATTTCCTCTTTCTTATCCTATTGTTTGTTACTTGGGAGAAGAGACTGACCTCCACCTTGCTACAGCCTCCTTCCAGGTAGGTTTGGAGTGAAAATCTCTCCTCTGAGCCTCCTTTTCTCCAGGCTGAGCACCCCCAGGTCCCTCAGCCATCCTTCAGAGGATGTGTGCTCCAGACCCTTCACCAACTTTGCTGCCCTTTTGGGATACACTCCAGCGCCTCAACCTCCTTCTTGCAGTGAGGGATCCAAACAGAAGATATCTCTAGCACCAAACCTGTTTCCACCCCTCCAGGACCCATGCTTGACTTCCCAATAGTTAAATGGAAAGAAGCACCAAATATGAACAAAGGGATTCCCTGAAGCAAATTAGGTATGGCTTTCATGTCAAATTCAGTGGCTGAAGCTATTTAAGAAGCTGAAATGAAGAAGTTATCATTTCTGTAGCCCTTGATATTTTTTTATTGCATATTAGGCATAACTTTAATTTAAATTTCTTGTTCTATCTACAACTGAGGCATCCAGAGCCTCCAAACCAAGGGTACTCTGAATTATTTTTATGATTCTGAGTCTGTTTCTTTCTCTTGTTTTTCAAATGTCTGGATTTTGACCTACTCAAGAGAAGAGTCCTGTTCCTGAGTTAGTGGCTTTGACCTTTATGCATTCTTTTATAAAAACTTTCTGCAATAAGATTTTCTTTGCTAACAACTGAAGAAGTGAGACCTTTGAAATCAATTTCAGACATCAGGACTGCTGGCTGGAGCTAAGTACTTCGTTCTGACAGACTGCACAACGCTTCAAACCAATTTCTTGTCCATTTCTGAAAGATTCCCTCCAAATGAAAAAAAACCAGTAATAGTAAATACCTTTCTAAGCTACAGATTTTCTCAGCGAACATAATATCATTACATTGAGCTCCTACTGATTGGGAGGAATCAAATATGGCGGGACTAAAACAGTAATTCTTATAAGGCAAAACTGTTTTATTAACTTTGCTCTTGAACAATATAATTCAAACCTATCAGGTAGAAAAATATTTATCTCTATAGATTTCTGTATCTATAGAAGTATTTATAAAACCATTAAACAGCTTCTAATTACAACTCATGGCAAAAGGGGGTGTTTTTCACAAAAGTACAGGTCTTCAAATTGAACATAATGTTAAGCTTTAAAGTAGAGGGACATAAGGATTTTGTTTATGTAAGTTTTACAGAAGTCTATTCCTGTTAACTTCAGCGCAGGTACTCCCCTTTTCATCAGTTTAAGTATGTTTGGAATCAAACCACAAACCTTTAATGACGTTTTAATGATCCACTTGGGGGAGCTAAAGGGTAATTTGTTTGCAAATTGATTGTGGTAAAACGGGATGCAAAATTACAGAAAACAGTAAGAGCAGAATCTTCTACCTTTTTCAACTCAGTGCTGATTGATGATCTATATTAGCTTCTGAGGCAAAGGGTCCCAAATTCTTATTAGAATTCCAGCAATTTAGAGAAAAAAGAATCCCAGTTATAACTAGCTTAGCTGCAGACATCTGTAATGCATCAATCATATCCTGACTTCAATTATGTACCTACAAGATACATTAAATGAGACAAAACACACAAGGCAGAGTTTGGCCCTTACACTACATTTTTTCTGCCAGTTAACATCAACTGTGACAGCAAGAAAAGAAATTCTAACGTTCCATGGTTTTGTCTTCCAGCTAACATGAATTAACTCCTTTTATGCTTTTCTTTCTTTTGTTTAGATGCTGGTCTCAGGCTACAGCCGCCTGTGCCTTGTGCAGAAGTTACTGTGCTGCAGCAGGGCTTTGCACCATAGTTATGTTCTTTATTTCTCCAGCCTGGGACACAGTGGGAGCTGCTTCCTAGCATACAACTACAGCAGCTGCTTTATCTTATGCTTGACTGACTGTGGTTACTGGTAGCCCTTGGACTGCTCTGGGACTCTGGCACTAATCAGAGGCAGAGATGCAGCATCTCCTACACCTGAAGGAAGAGCAGAGCCTTTTGTCTGTGAAGAATCAATAACACGTGATATCAGGCTTCTCTCCATGTAGAGGTTGCCCTAAAAGTTAATATAAACTGACATTACAGTTGATTTCAGAAGTCACAGCAAAGCTACAATGCTCAATCTTTTATAGGAAAAAACAACTCACTTTCAGACACATAACTCACATGAAAATTCTTCTGGCAGAGCTGTACTGTCAATGTCTTCACTGTAACATTAGAAACTTCACTATAACAGCACAAACTTCCTCTCATTCCAAATTACCCTGCAGAGCAGTCCACATTAAAGTTTATGGTTGCTCATATGTGGGCATCTAATTAAACTGAGTCATGTAAATGAAGTTTCAAACAAAATTGATGACTAAATAAAAAACAGTGGTTTTTCAGAATAACTTGCTAACAATAAGGTTTCCTTATTTTATGTCTAATTCAGCTGGAGCTATGTGCTTTGTAGCCACAAACTCCCAAAACATATTTTTAAATGTCATTCTGCCTCCTGAAGGCAAACACAATCATGCTGATTGAATACCATGCTAAAGACAATGGCAAACTAAATGGAAGCAAAGGGTACAGCCAACCCAGGTACAGGCATGAAAGGTGTAGTCATTAAGAGCATTTGATGATTGTACTTGTGGTGCAAATTGCTTTTCTGTGTTCTCCTTGATGTACAAGGACAAGTACTATGTAATGTATTTGGGAGGAACTACTGCTATAAATTAATCAACTTACATTAATTAATTCAATCTCCCATATTTTTTTCACAAGGTCCATCGATGTATAGCCATTAATTAGAAAGGATTTGGTATAGTCACCCAGTTCAATGGAATCCAGCCATTCAGCTACAGAGGAGGGGTTGTAACCATCGTGACCAATCTGCTTCATCTGAAAAACAAGGATGAGCAACAATTACTGGTGATACCCATTAAAAACCTTCCCAAACAGGAGTTACACATGCTGTTTTCTTTGGGTCACTTATATTTTTCTCTGATCAACAGTCTTTTAATGGTTAGTATAATATGAAACTATTTTGTGTTTAAGCAGTAATAGAACTTCTCTTTCGATACATCTTTTTCTTATGGAATCTTGTCTTTTACACCAGAGTATACCAAGACTTTAGCTGTAGTTCAATTCTTTCTAGGCATCAAAGAATCCATAACTGGGGGAAGGCAAAAGGGTAAAAAAGACATTAATATCCTTACTGCCCAAAAATGTCAGATTTTCACCTCAGATTTCATAGAAGGGGAAGAAATTAGACTGAGAAATGGTTCTTTTTGTGTCATACTGCAAATGAAATATATGGTCTTGGTTGTATTATTCCTAATTTATCTTTCCTACCAGGCTATATGTTATTTTATAACAGCTGAACCTGCACTATTTTTTTTCCATCCCCAGGGAAGGTTTAAAAAAAGTCTCTTTCCTCTACCTGCTCGCATTTTTCATGGCATGGGAATTTACCATGTTTTATATTTCTCACTGTCTGTTAAGTTGCCTGAGATTGGACAAGTGAATCAGATATTATTGGAATGGAATTGACAGAATACCATACACAGAAGTGCACCATTTGCATCTATATAGAAACACAGCCACCTAATGTTATAAATCTTGTTTTCATAAAAAACTAAGAATACCTCTGGCATCTAATTTTTCTGAATTTTGTTAAGCTGCCAGGAAGTAAAAGCTGCAATTTCTCTTTCACAAATGCCTCTCAGTGACACAAGTGAAGACTTTCAAGACAGTCATTAAAGCTATTAAAGGTAAAACTTATAAAGCCTCTACCTGTGCAGTTTGTTCTGCCACACTGTTATAATGAATTTTAAAGTAACCTACAATAGTGGCAAAAATAAAAGTAGAATGAAGTAGAAAAAGTTATGAAATAGCCTCAATTTTCAACAGTATTCTGCACATATTGTCTTTCTATGGAAATGTAACTATTGCTAACTTAAAATACACTGAACCAGTAAATTGTTAAGAAGCTTTAGAGGGTTAGAAATCATGGGTTTTGCACAGGTTCTCCTGACTGTGCAGGGGTGACTGCAAATAGTAAAAGCCAGTCTCCCATTTTTGCCTACTAATATACATTCCTACTTTATGAGAAACAATGGAAGTGTGACAGAAACATAATGCTTTGAGGCTTAAACTCTCATATTCACGTTGCAGTGTGCCTGCATCACTCCTCTCTGGCATACTGATTTAAAAAAGGGTATGCTTAAACAGACACTTGTAAGGCAAGAACCTGATAAATGGAAGAAGAAAAATCTAGTATAGAGAGGTCATGAAGACAGGGAACAGACCCACAGGGAACACATGAGTCTCAGAAAATATAAGGTATTTTTGTTTCCTTTCTCTAACAAAGAAAATTGATGCACCATTAGAACAATTTTCAACCTATTCAGATAGGGCATGTTATGCAAATTATTTTTTGTGTTTCTTATTATTTGATCTTTACTTTTAATAGATTCTGGTTTTAATTTTTTTTTTTTTTTTGCTTCCTGATTTGAGAAAACCCATGCAGTCTGGTCCATACTTTAGCAAATTCATCAGCCTCTATGAAAAGTAAACACAACATGGCAAGTTTCTAAATTCTCAATTCCCACTGGAGACCTCCATCAAAAGAATTGTTAAAATTGATATCCCTCTACTACAACAGAGTTGCAAAGGGCTGCAGGCAAGTAAACACAGGTGAACAATGCAATAAACAAGAGGCTGAGAACAACTGAAATGGATGTGACAATTTCAGTGTTTGGATTTGGTGCCAATAGACAAAACTGTTATTGGGTCACTCAATAGCCTGCATGAAAATACACTGATCTGTTGTAGGGCAGCAGCTGATTCTGCAGGAATTTTCCCTCTCCCAGATTTTTGTCTGCTAGTATTCAAGGCCATGCTGCAGGTAGTGCAGCTGCTTAGCCTTGGATCAGATTTGTGTGAGGAAGAGCAGTGAGAAGTTTGGCCAGGGCTTTACCCAGACCCCACCTTTTGCAGGAGCTGCATCTGAACTCAGGTCCATGTCGTGACACTCACCTGAGCTATGCTGTAGGTACATCTGTGGCCAGCCACATTTGTTCCTCCTCAAACACTGACTGACCCTCTAAGGTGACCTTGTCCTCATCCCTGTGAGTGTCCTGTTGATTTGCCCTGGGATGTGGCTGCTCACAGTCACTGCCACTGTCCCTGCCCTACTCACCTCTGAGCTCCCAGCCCACCTGCCCTGGCAGGACAGTTGCTACTATCACAAAAAATTAATCTCAGAACTAGAATATTTACTATTGTTTTCAGCACAAAAGCATTATTTTGTTTTGTCATGAACAAAGTACTACTCTTTTATCTAAAACTTTAAAAGGCTTTCTAAAATGAAAATTATTAAAATTTCAGTATCTGTCCTCTTGTCTCTTTCTGTTTTTTAATAATACCAACTTTATTAACTGTCATTCATAGTTACCTGAATGTTTTCCTTCCAAATACTTACTGACAGACATACTGGTTATCTAGATGTGACAGTATCATTTATAGTATCTGCTTTTCATATAAAATGTTATTGAGTTTTTAAATAAAACCACTTTGAAATATCTGTCTGGAAGTGCTGCCCTTTTACTTTGTCAGCGATTCAGTTTAGTTGCATCTTACCCCAATCTTCATTAACAGGTCATGACTCTTAGACTGTATCTTTTTTTCTATGCTGCACTATTATCTTGGACTCCTTTCACAGATAATTTAAACTCTGTAGGCTTCCTTGTTGATTGATGTTTCTTGAAAGAAAAATTCCCTCCTACCTACTGAGTGTATTTCCATGGATATTTCAATCATTTTGCACCAGCTACAACACAAGCACCAGTGGTGTCAAGCATCCAAGTAAGTTGCACACTGTTTGACTCAGATCAATGTAAAATCTCTGAGCTGCAAGTCATGACAGTGTTTCAAATATTAATTGCTCATAAATAGGGGCACTATTGTTCTTCCACAGACACTACTACCAGTTCATTCAGCTGTTTAGAGAGCAATACCAATGTCAGCTTTTTCACTCACTGCAGAAGATTTTCATGGGCTGACTGTGGAAAAGGCTAGGAATTGAAGCCCAAAGGATTTAGAGAAAAAAAATGTTTAAGAAAATATGATTTTAAAAAGTATGGAAGAAGATGCAAACCATATGAGATTTCTCTCTTAGGTCCTAATGATACATCATCAGTATCACTTCCTTTGAAATTAATAGAAAGCAAAAGCCAGAAAGAGGTGTTTCTCATAATAAAATAGCAATGTCAAGTAGTATCCTAATGGTTTGAGAAACCCCTTACAAGAGACTGTCTGCACAGCAGACTTTTTAAAAAAGTGTATCACTGTTGTGTTGCTAGAGCATTTTACATTAGGATAAAAGGCACTTGAGTTTTTGGTCTCTGAAAGGTGGCCAAATAAACACAAATAGAGCTTCAAAGTAATCACATATGCACTAGAAAAATCAAGGTAAATTCAGTAGCATGGACTGTTACCAGTTTTCTCCGATCTTCACAGACAGATAGAGAATGAATACTATGTTCTCCAAAGGCAGTATCACTATGCAGTGGAGCTTAGGATCACTATCCACAAGCTTTTTATGTGTTGTACAAGGAGGATGAGATTACTTGACTTTCACTGCATTTTAAATGGTGGCTATGATTACTGTGAATTTATGCTTGTGTTCGTTTGGAAGAAAGGTCTTTTTAGCAAGCATATAATACTTTCTTTTACACTGCTGGCCCATTCAAGAGCTTTAAGGAGCATTTTTGGGAACTTACATGAAACTATCAGCTACCTAGCTAAGAAATTTTAGGTGGTTGTAATGGGGGATATAGCAGTTCTTTCTTGTTTCCTGTCTCTGTCAGCTGTCTGTTATGTATTATGTACTTCATAAATGTGGTCAGTTGGAGTCATATTGTTGGAAGAGGAGATCATTCCTCCTCTGGAGCACTGAAAGAAAAGGCTCAGAAGAGTGACACTTCTGAAGCCCAGAGAGCCTGGCTGGAACAGGGGCACCACGAGGAGGTGGCACCTGCAGTGCCTGGGCAGAAATTGAGCCTGCAGTCAGGGGCAGAGGAGCAGCTTTCACAGGGGAGGGGCACAAATGATGAAGGACCTGAGAGGACTTTGCATGTGCTGCTGGTAGAAAGGCACTGAGTGAAACAGGGTCTGCCTGCAGAGAGACAGCAGGTGAGGAAGAGCTGTATATAAACTTTTTGGGTTTCTATTCCATCTAGTCTGTCACATATTTTAAAAGTTAACTATTCAAGCTTGTGTTCTATTAATGTTAGACTTTTCTTTCCACTAATCAAAAGCCTTCTGTCTTCTTGTGGAGCTTGCAGCTTGCTAGAAAAAGACAGTACAGGCACATTCACTTCACAGCAGTGCTTGATTCAGGATCTTGCCTCAATGCAAGGTCCAGAATACCCCTAACTGAGTTCAGTGTTTCCTACCTAAGATTGTCAGAATTGCAGAAGCTATCCATTCTATGGTTTTTTCAGTTGGAATCTGTCTTCCAAATTTAAAGGAAAATAGATGCACGCCTGGGGGCTTTTGTGTTTGTTTTTTTCTTGTTTCTGGAGAAATGTAAACTGTTCCAATACAGAAGAATGAAGAAACCTCCCAGTTCTTCATCAGATACAATATGTGGGACAAGGCAATAACAGTTGTCATTCGGTGATAATGTATGCAACAGTTTGGACATATCCATTGCATAAAATGAAATCTTAAGAAGATCTAAAGATGAAATTTGTAGACTAAGTGGAAGATATTGTGGGATCTCAGCACCTCAGGATGAGGGTGCAGAGAGACCGAGACCACCCTTGGGGGGCTCGGGAGTCCTGGAATGTTGCCAGAAGTGTCTGGTGACAGGACTTTGATCCTACACAGGAGATGACACCTGTATGAGGACTGGGAGGATTTCACTGGGGTGAATGGTGAAGGGATAAGTTAATTAGAGTGTAGAACACAGGGTTTAGGATTTCTGTACAGGGGGGTCTAGAGAAGTAAGATGGAGGAATTGGGGCGTGTCCTGTCCTTCTTCTTCTTCTTGGCCTCCATCTTCTGTGGTGATGGTGGCACTTTGGGATTGGTCTTTACTAGAAGTGCACCGGTTAATAAGGGTAGAAGGTATTGGGGAAAAATTATAAATATTGTATACGTAACTTCGGGTATAAAGATAAGTGACCGCCCCAGGGGCTGCGGGAGTGTGCCCATGGCTGACTTGCTGTGCAGACCTCTGTCGGGCTGAAAGAAAATCTTTTAGATAAACAATTAATAAACACTGAGACCAAAACAAGATCAGAAGTCTCTCCTCGTCCTTTGAAGCGCGGGCTGTCCAAGGCCACTCTGAGAATTCCAGGTCTTTGAAACAGCCGAGAAACCGAGCAAGTGGCATCCCTGAGCTATCTCCGGTCATAAATCAGCAAAGAGAAACATGAAAATCAACAGATATGACTTTTGATCTCATGAAAAAGTTTAGGTCAGCTCCTTCGGGTTATCATCCTAGTCCGGTTACCAAAAAAAGGGGATAGCACTTCCTGTAATGCAGTGTATCTCCTTGCCTGCTGACTATTCTCAGAGCAGCCAGTAGATATTGTGGAGCCAATCAAAAATAAGAAAGTATAAAAGAAGCAGGAAAGTAAGTAAAACATCCTGTATGGCAACAGTGGCAGGATGAGCTGCATGCTACTGTTATCTACATGATGCAGATAAATGTCAGCATGCCATGTCTAGAGCGGCTCTCTGGTAGGCTCAGACAAAAAGGAAAATGTTTATGATATTTATTTAATCAGTGAGTTTTGAAGCTCATGCCTGGAGAGGTCTGTGAGACTAGTCTAAAACTGGTCTGAAGTAAACTCCTGGAACTACATCTTGCATGTATCTAATTGCTTCTACTGATTCATTCCTATTGTGCTGCATTACTTAAATAACATAGACTACACATTTGTATTTCAGACTTGAAAAATTCATGTGTTATATTGGATTCCAATTGCTTTTTTCTGTCCATGTGGTTAAAGATTTTGCAAGTGGTGCAGTGAGCATGTGAGTGGCCTCCCCTCAAACCAGAAAAGTAACTTCCAGAGGCATAAGAAGCAGGGAAAACAGCAGAGTAAAAAGCATGCCCTTTGAATCCCATTTTTCATCTTCACTTCCAGCAGACCAGAAAAAAGAAGTCACAGTCAGAAAGGGTCATCAACGTTTATGCAGCACCTCCTAGTTTGGAACCTGTCTTAGGAATGGAAGTGCTAAATGGGAGGTAATTAAACACCAGGACTGAAAGCATCTTGCTGAACTCTGCAGTGTCTAAGCCAATAGCAATATGGCAGCAGCAAAGATACATGATGTGATCTTTCTCTCTTACAAACACAGCATAGTTAATGAGCACATGCACAGTCATTCTGCTTTCCCAAATGCCAGACTCACTGTGCTTGCACAAGAGTGTTACATATGAGTAATAAGTCCAGCACTTTTGGAAGCAGAGCTTTATAACACCACTTGCAGACAGGATGTGCTTATAGCCTGCTCAAATCCTACTTGTCTCGTTCTGCAAAGCACCCAAGAAAAGAGGCTGGCTGACTGCACAGCACTGCTATTCCCAAACCTGCTTTGTGCTGAGACCTCTGTGCAGGAAGGAACAAGCTGCTTTAAGAATAGCTCTGAAGCCAGGAGAAAGCTGCTCTCAGCTAACATCTTTCTTCCATCTGTCAAATGAGAGCATGTGTTCCCATTATATGCTGGGAGAAGGAGCCATACACTGAGCATCCCACACAGAACCAATCCTCTTTCTTAGATAAATTTTGAGACAACCTATGATAATAATAATTTTAAAAAAACCCAACTTTTTGAACAACCCACTGAGAAGTCGCTCACACATAGGTTTGGGATGCTGAAATAGCTGGCCAATGCTCCTTAGATTTTCTATGTAACCTAAGTCTGACTAAAATTTTATGCCGTGACTGTTATTACTTTCTTAGTCAATTAAGCATACACTGCTCACAATTCTTTTCTCAGTATTAACTTTTTTCTCAAGGTATTTGCTGCTTCAGTATCCTTTTGTATGTTATCTCCACATCTCAACATATCTGAATTTCCTTTCAATAAAGCATATAAAATCCTCCTCCAAAAATTTATTGATTTCATTTTTTCATACAAAAGTCTTAAATGCAATAAACTCTGCCATGAAATTTGCTTTAAGACTGATGTAATGTATAAAATACTTCTATTTCAAGAATTAATTTTGTAAATGATATTTCTACCAGACTGTCTTAACTTTATATTATTAAAATAAGCCATAAAGTGCTCTAGTTAATATTGAGGTGAAACTTGAGAAATTTAAATTACGTTGGTACAAGACAAGAATTAGAGCTGCAAGCTCTAATCCAACAAAAATAAAGAGTATTTTGGAAAGAAGCATTCTGTCTCAAAGGTTTCAACCTTACCTACCTACTGGTGAACATACAATTTTTCCTCTTATGAAATGTTCTTCTCAAATACAGAATATAATGGGAAAACGTTTTGAGAAATCCAGGTAAACATACCCTTTTATACCTGCATAAGAGGCCACAATGCTTAATTATTCTATATTTGGCCAAAATGTGAGGGTTTTTTTTTTTCCATTTAAAACCGCTTCAAGCTCCAGAGAATGGTTCCTAATAAGGATACTGGTGTTTGATATCTAGAAATTCATCACTCTTTAGGAAGGAAGCAGTTATGAGTAAAAAAATTTCAGCTACTAAATACCTGCTGCATTTCCAGGCTGCAGAGATGAATATGTATCAGAACAACAAAAAGAGCTTTTAAAAAAGGTATTTTAAAACCTTGATGATAGATTTGTTACTTGATTTTTACCCTTTTAACTTTTAACTCAGTGCTGCCTGGGGCTTTAAGAAAGTGTTGTTTGATAGGTGTTTTTTAAAGCACTTAACTTCCACCTCAAAATATGAGCTAAAAGTATCTCAAGATAGGAAACATTATTAGTAAAACTAAAAATAACATCATCAGCAATGTCATTAAGTTAAAACGCATGGAGTCATTGAGATTTAAATTAAATGAGGAACAGAGAAGAGGTACATGTTCAAAACAAACAAACTAACAGAATTTTTATCTAATGAGATTCAAATTAGTGACACTCCAATTACGGTTTGAGATCTTAATATATTTAGATGGCATGCACTATTTTGAATGCAGGATGACAGAGCTGAACTTATCAACACAAATAGAAATACAGCAATGTTTAATGGTTTGTTGCAGGATGTGAAAGTGTTTTATGTATTTAGCAAGCTGTTGCGAATACAGCAAGGGTGTGTTACATTAGATAAAACTTCCCATGATCCTAATTTTTGGGCTCTAAAACCTGCCTTCAAAATAACTCAGTTTATATAGGAAATTATGTGTTTGTGTAAGCTCCCTTACATTGCTGAGTCATGTACATGGAGAAACATGACGCACAGCTTCAGCTTGCAACTGCATTTGATTTGGTGTAACATCCTTGCATCAAAGACAAGTTAAAAATGTGGTCCTTAGGGACTGCCTCTTTAGCTCGATGGGGAAGAAGCTAAAAACTCTCTCACCATTATTCAGCACATGCCTCAAGCCATCCTGCGTTACTTAACTATCTTTGGTACAGAATTCTTCCAAGTAACTGCGTAACCATCCTGTTCTCAACTGGTTTCAAGAGTACCTCCAGATCTCGATCCGGTCTCACATCAAGCAGATGTTAAAAGGACTGAGGTTGTAGCTCTATAACAGAATCTGCTCTCAGCATTAGTAAACTCTCCAAAAGCAGACCATATTAGCAATGCTTTCATAAACACCAGCCACTGAGTGCAGACAGCATTAACATGATGATATATTAACAATAACTTTGAAGAATGTTAATAAAACCACATGAAAGCTGATCTCTCTAAGAAGCATGAGAAACAGTATAAAGGTATCATCAGCTACAAGTTCAGCTAAAGATTACAAAATTTTTGTTTGAATGATAGTATTCTTGAAAAATTCATAAATTCATAGATAAACCTTTAATATCTTTTTTAATTCATCAAATGCTACTTTTAATACCCTACTTCTTGTACCATTTATCTCATTTGTCTAATATGGTACGTGGGAAATGGCTCTTTTTAATATCTTTGGTATTTCCATGTGCAGACTCACATTGCAGTATATATGGATTGACTAACACCTCCAGACACAGAAATTGCTTCACAACTTCTGATTTTCCCATAAAAAAGAAACCTTTGTGCTCTTTCTTACAAGTTATCCATCCAGGAAGCCTTGATGCACCAAAAAGCCTTTTACAACCATTTCTGCTTGATGAGCTAAACTGAAAAATCCTTTAATAACTCTTGTCATTCTTCAGCATTATGAAACTTCAAGTGGGATAATCTCTATTTACCTCGATTACTTCTGACATGCTGCTACCAGAACACTCAGTGCACCTTACACTTGATTTTATTCCTGCCTTAGTATTTTGCACGAAGTATCAGCATCTCATGTGACAGCCTTCTGAGCCCTACTGGTGTCTGCTATTCATCATTCATTCTCCTTTTAAAATTTTCCAAATCAAAGTAGCAATTTTTCATGTTAGGTCCACTATCTCTAGTTTGGAATGGTAGTAGAAGCCTCCAGTGATACATTCTGGTATGCAGAATATTCTATCACTGATTTTAAAATCTAGATTTTAAATGGGCTAGCGCTAAAAATGATTGGGAAAATGGCTGCAAGCTTTTCTGTCTGCAGCTGAGAAGCAAAATTGATATACATAGCAGAGAAGCAAAATTCATATACATAGCAGAAAATTAAATATGCAGCCTGCAGGAAGTCTCTGTATGTCACACAAAAGGCAGGTATTAGGAAAACAATCTTTCCCCTCCAATGCTTTTATGAGTACATATATAAGGGACAAAGTATTTCCAGGGTAACTCCTATGTTAAGAAAGGCATTCTGGGATTCATGGACAGCCTTATTTACACATATGTAATGGCAGTCTATAAATAGGCTGAAAGGTCAAAAGGAATTCAAATTCATTCTCAACAGCCGTCACGTCAAATTACAGATTTTAGTTCCCTTTGCTTTGTCAACTCCATCTATGCAAAGGGAGTTCAATAAATAGACATTGTTTTACGCCATATTTGCATACACAAATAATGTGTCTACAAAACCAGCAGAGTTACATCTATCTCCATTCAAAAAAGTATTTTAAATAATGTGAATACTGCAGGGGTTAGTTCCCTCAGTTGCATAATAACAGAAACTGTACCTTTGGGAGAAGCTGGATTGCTTGGAGTATTCTCTGTCTGTGCCCAGAGTTAAGGATTCCTATTTCCAGGAGATCCTGGTCCTCCATCACGTTGCTTCCCTAAAAATGGGGAAAAAAAGTGGAATAAAAATTGAAAACTTAACAGATGCCCTCAATACCCTGAAACAGGCCCTTCTGTCACATTTAAAAGAGAACACTTTGCTTAACTTACAGCATGTGACAAGAATAATAAATTACTGATGATTGCATTCATTTTCATGATAATAAAATATGGTGGCAGGTGCTTGAACCCATGGACTATTGCTACACTGCTGGCAGCACTGCTGGTGGAGAAATTGTAGCTCTCACTCAAGCCAAATACCAGATGTGATTGCTCTTTCATTTGGAACCAAGGACATGGCTACAGAATTGTTCAGAAACTCTCCATTTTTTCAATTCACCTCCTACCTCACCTATCTATTTATGATGTTTATTTCCCTCCAGATTGAAAAAAAATCCACACAGAATAAGATGAGGAGAGTGGATAAGGATAAAATTATTTAGTTAATTGATAGTAAAATGATGAAGAAAGGGACTGGTGTCAACAAACTATGCAGTCTCCATCCCCATTTAACTGTACCAGTTCAATCCTAACTTGTCACTGCTTTTATCTTCCGGCTTGTGGGCAGGTCAAATAGTTCCAAACATTCAAATAGCTGAAAAAGACCATCTGTTCAAATAATACACAAAATAATTGCCCAGAAAAGACAATGAAATAAACCTCCACAATTCAAGCATCTCTTCATAGGAGCTGCTAGCAGTAGGAGCTACACAAACAGGACAATACAATTCCTAATTTCAAGGAGTCTGATACCACCTAATAAGTCCAGCATTTGAAAGTTGATGATCTAAAGAGCTGTCAGTGACTATTGAAGGAATCATTGGAGACACAAGAGTGGCTCAAAAGGGGAATTGAAGACAAGGATCAAGTTGGAATAGCTGGCAATCTTATATTCTTTTTTGAACTTACCATTTCAGAGAAAAATCTCAGCTTTTAAAAAATACATTTTGTTTTTAAAAAATTTCTAACTATTACAGTTGAAAATAAAACCTGAAAAAACTGATGACCTGTCCTGATCTCTTACTCTTGTTGGAGTCTCATAACACTAATTGACTAGAAGCAAGAATTCTTACTTGTACTCATTTAATTTGATCACTAAATAGGTGTTATGAGAGCAAATCCATGAAAACTTCACCTCTAGCTTTCCATTTGGCTTGCTGCTTCTGACTTAGCACAGCTCTTAAGAAGTGGAAAAATGAAAAGCAAATAGGCACATAACAGAACATGCTTAAATGCTTTGCTGAGTCAGGACTTAATGAAGGATGTGACTTCTTTCTGAAAATAAAATCTCCTGTCCCAAAGCAGCATGGATTTCTTTCAAAAATCACCCTGGAATATGGAAGACTTCACTCTGTTCAGCTGCTAATTTTTCAGTCTTTTCAGATGGACTGATAAATTTACAGGTGTACCCCTGAGGATTGTCAAGTGCTACTCCACAGAGTACCCTGCGAAATCTAGGTGATGTCTTTTTCAGGCAATCGAGGAAACTTTGCAAAGCTATTATATTCTAAACTATACTTTACAGTAAGTGGTATGGTTTAAGACTACAAAACTGCAAATCATACCCTGAGACAATCTGTGTGCAGCATTCAGAACAGTGCAGGCAGAAACCTGCTCTACCAGGAGAAGCTGTGCAATGATGCCAGCTCAAGTAGAGCACCTGATATAAGAGTGCCTGCAGCATGGGCTGTGCAACCAGTGATAGTGATTAGATAGGGGTAATACCCCCTTCTTCTCCCTGGTAAACACATAAAAAATAAAATTTCCTCTTTCTGCCTTTCTCTTTTAAGTAATCAAAAGGAGGCTGTAAACCTATAGAAAAAAACCTTGAAAAAAGCCATCCGTTTTGGGCTGGATTCTCCAGCAGCTGGAAATAGCTAGCATAAATGGATTTAAGGGAACTGAGCCAACTGAGGATCCAGTCCAAAGCAAAGGCTATACATTTCCATTCATTTTAATAAATGCATCTATTTTGTTTGCAGCTACTGCTTTCACTTCATTTAACAGTTTTTTAGATTTCACCTTCATTACTGCATGATGTTTACACACAATCACGGTGTACTCATCACTGTTTACTGGTGCCAGTAACCTTGGCACACAGCTTCAAATATTACAATGTTTAAAACTCAATTAAACTAACAGGCACAGGAAAATAATTTGCATGTAGTTGCTGCATCGCAGAGAAAGCATTATTTTATTAATTCTTTGCTACTGTTTTTTCCTTATGTATTACTGAATGTATTTTTTTAAAGTATGTCAAGGTTACAAAAGCAAATATTTAAAACTCAGGAAAGCCTGGAACTCATGTTGCCTCAATAAGGCAACAACCTTGTCTTTGAATCTTTGAATGTGCTCAGGTTTTAGAGCTTTCCTGTGTCGACGTTAAGTATCAACAGTAGCAGGCACTCATCCCTCCCGTAAAACTGATTTTATTGTCTTCTGCCATGGAGCTAAAACAACTTTTCATCTTTCCACAATAGCAAGCCAGGGAAATTTAGATACTCAGTAAAATCCACTACTGCTTAGTATAGAGGAATAAACTCATGGCAGTAGAAAGCTGCTGTCTGATTTGCAGAAATACCTGTGAAGAGAAAGAAACAGCCTATCCCTCATAGTCCTATCTTCCAAGTATCTGCTCAAGTTACCCCCTTAATCCTATTCCCTGATTTTTTTTTACCTGATTATTCCTCTTGTGCTCTTCCAGTCTCTTTCCACAGGTTCCTACATCAAGAGTGAAGAAAAACTAAATTCCTTCTGCTACAAGGGGAGAAATTCTTTCCCTGCTCTTAGCTTCCATTTATTATAAGCTGGACCAAATGTAACCTCAATTAACTTTAGACATGACTTGGTAAATGTAATTAAAATTAATATGAATGCAAGAATGTCTTGTCACATTATTTCATTCTTAAAAAATAGTTGAGCTACATTAGTTGAAATATTCACCAAAAAGAAATTATCCTAGCAGACACCTAGAGAATTTGAGTCCAAAGATTTAACTTTTATATGCTTATGTGCAAAAACAGATTCTTATAACAGGAAATATGGGTGAGCAATCTCTATTGAGCTTTATTATTTCTGTAATGAAAACATAAGAGACTTTGTGATACTGCAGTTTCTTAAGTCTATAGGAAAACTTAGTTGGAAGGAAAACATAGAATTCACAACAAAAATTGCTTATACAAGGACAGATTCAGATCTCATACACTTCAGCTTACAGTGTTGAAATTCCTGTCTTATTAATGCACAATAGTCTAATGAGCTGGAAAGATCCTGCTTCTGAAGTTCCAGTTAGGAAAGAGTGCATCTGAAACCCTCCACCCCCCAGATCTGTGGTGCTGCACAACTCCCAGGATCATCATCTTCTTCCCTGTAAGCACACATAGGAAGCTCATCTCCTGAGCAAGAAGGCAGTAGTTTCACAGAACAGTTGGGCTCAAGAGCGAAGGAAAAACTGCATGTGGGAGACTGGAGGCATATGAAAAACAACATAATTTTAAAAACCCAGAAATTTTGCCAAATTCTGAGATAGTTCCTATAAATGAGTTCAGAACAAAATGCATAATGATACATTATGAAATAAAGATGTCACTGGCATTTATATGGGTTGTTCAATACAAAATCACCTCTTGCATTCTCCACCTAAATACAGTCATTCCCAGAAATTCTGGATTAGACCTAAGCACCCATATGCATTCTTCCTTTTGCAGAAACAAAAGAATGCTGAAGATTTGTCCCATAAGATAATAAAATATTGAACAACATATTAGAATTGCAGGCATGACTGTATGTTTCACATTCTTCCTTTTGTACCTATGTTTTTAATCTTCCTTCACATATTTTTTGTGCTGGGAACTATAATGAAAAATTCTAATGTCTGGTTCTGTCACCTAAGTAAAATGGTACAGAAGCTTTAAAAGAGTTGGCAGATGTATCACTAGACCTCTCTGGAAATTCAACCACTGAAGTTGGAAGATATGAGCTGTGGGGAACAAAATGACTGAAAAAAGAAAGAACAAATTGACTCTGAATTTAAAGTTTTCTTTCTCCCCTGCAAAGGAAAAAGAAAAAAGAAATAGAAGATTTGGAGGACTTCTAGCTTTAGGCTGGCAGTGCCAGCTTAATGGATTCTTTTGGTGTTCATCTATGTCAGCAGAGGAGGAAAAGTAGTAATTCAGGTACCTAAAGCTGTGCAAGTGCTGCTGCTCAACAGATTGAGCCAAAGTCATTTGCTGTGCAGCCATTGTTGAAACCCAGGTCGGCTGGAGATATCAAGTGCTACAAGGTAACAACAAGGTAACAACAACTTCTGTTAATGTTTTATGTTTCTGATGTACTGGAAACCGGTTCGACAAACAACAGGATTGGTGTGGACAAAGGAAGGATGACTTCTGAAGTAAGCAGAGGGCTGATGGGGCAGCAAAGGTGCTTGCATCACTCCCAATTTGCAGGGAGCACCTTCCATTCTCCTTTGTCCCCTCCCAGTCATCCGTGTAGTAATCTGCTGCATCACCAAAATAATGATGTCAGAAGAGGACACCAGCTCTGAGGAGCTGGTGCAGGTGGCATCCAGCACACAGCAGTGGGTAGGACCATGGTGTAAGTGTATGGCAGAGAAGGTCTGGTGGTGGTTGAAGTGCCTTGCCAATGTCTCTGCCAACGTGTACTGCACTGAGCCTCACCCTGAGGGACTGAGACCTGGCTCTGCAGGAGCACAGCTGGGACATTTCAGTGGAGCTGGGCAACAGGCCTCATACTTCAGCTTACAGAGCTGCTGGAAATATGGCCTGGCACAGAAAAGAAAATCTGCTGGGTTGTACGCTTAACTGGAGTATCTGAGACCGCCATTATTCCTGTCACTCAGAGAAGAGAGGTGGGAGCAGGGCAGGAGCAGATGGGCATGTTCTTCCATTACACATGCTTGGAGACTGGAGTCAGAGAGAGCAGACTCAAACTCAGATCAACAGCACCAAAAAGCTCTATTCTTTCTTATTTTCTGCGATTCCAGATGCTTAACTGGTGAGGGAAAAATATAAAGCACATCCTCAAACAAGCCTCCTCAGTTGGAATTTTGGAATTGTTTTGTTTCTCACCCATCTAACCCCAATATCCTTCCAAACTGCATCCTCTTGAAATATTGGACATCTAAACTGTCATCTGGGAAAAAATTAAAGACATCTCACAATGTAATCAAAAACACACTGAATAACTTTTTCATAAGATAAATTATAAGCCAAAAGGTCTTTTTCAAGATAACACAATTTCCCCACAAGATAAAAGAATTTATTTCTTAGAGACTTGCAAGAAAGGACTAGAGAAATGTAGCTTTCAGTAATGAGCATTGCTTCTTATTACTGCAAAAATTTCTGGCAATGTGTCACATATTTAATTTCCAAACAAGAACTGGCAAATGACCAGAATTTAGCAAGCGTCATTATAAGTGAAAGGTTGCCTCTCACTAGTATTTCCACTGTCAACATGAAAACAAGATCTGTAAGAATGACTACGGAGTTAAATGCCCAACTTGTACTTTCAGGTCAGAAAGATTTCAGACTTCTTAAGATACTGCAGACATTATTCAATCTAAAAACCTGAAAAGATTTTGTTAGAAAAATCCCCTGCAGAAGCATGGAATTTTGTCTTGGGAGAAAGATATTGATTGTAAAATATGTTCAGAAGAAAGGTCCAAGCAAGTTACAAAATAATCATTTGATAACATTCTTCCAAAATTAATTTGCTGTAGAACTACTGACACTCATTCTCAATCCTCACCTTGCTCCATTTCCAGTATTTACATTTATGACTTTCTTAGTAATTAAAAAATGAACAAAATCAGAGAAAACAGAAATTTTTCCATGTCAGTGCCATTTATACAGGAAGTAAAAACAAGCTACTACTGAAATGTTCACTAAAAAGAGGCCATTTCACTCAAAGATAAGGGTGGGGTGATAGCACCTGTGTACAAATTTGCAACCTGCATAAAAAGTGGTGATTTAAGCAAGGTCAGTTTAAAAAGGAGTCCCTACAGACCTGAGGCCCGTATGACTAAAGCTTTAAAGATTTCTTTCTGGTTCACATTCAGCTTTTCTAGAAATGAACCTGAAGCAACCAGCGCCATCCAAAGCTTTTCAAATATTGACATTCAAATGATCATACAGTCGCAGACCTTTCACACAACAGGAATAGTTAATTAAAGTGTAGTGGTAATTAACCAACATGGATAGCTGGGACAAGGATCCTTTTAGGAAGAATTTCTGCTATTTTCATCCCTCCTCCTTGTAGCACTGATTCATTACAAGCAACACAATTGTCACACGCAAATTAGCTGCACAGATAAGATGGCAATTGAAAAAATTACCTCTGATGTCACACTTGGCCCACTTAATTACTAATGCTGTGGACCCAACTCTGTCTACCTATTTAGTCATAACAATTCAATAATATAATTATTAATACTTACCTAAATTACATCTTAATGTCTTGAATGTATATTGTGAAGATAATTTCACTTCATTTGAGTAATGAAAATTCCAGAGAGTCTTTATTGTACCATTATTCAGATTACTTGCTATAAATGCTGCTTAGCTTGGATGCTAAATTTCTCAAAGGACCCACTTTAAAAAATCAATATTACTGTGAGCTAATTAACAGACTTCTAAAGTCTCAGAAAAATATTCCTTTCTCCAGTAAGTGTGTAAGGCTGTGGAGTGCTGAAAGGGGCAAAGATAATATTTTCAGACCTACAAAAAATGTTGAAAACCTACTCTGCATGTAACATGGAGTTTTAACCAGCTAGCACTGTGGTATTGCAATAAATAAGGAGGTGATAATCAAATAAGAAATTAACTTTTGTAATAAAATTTGGTGCTAATTGCTGCCAGCCAACATGCCTTCACTAAGAGCAAACAAATTTGGTGGCCTTCTGCAATGGGGTTACAGCACTGGTGGATAAGGGAGGGACAACTGATGTTCTCCACTTGGATTGTGCAAAGCATTTGACACTGTCCCATACAACAGTGGGGACAGTGTCTCTAAGCTGAGGAGGTACAGACTTGACAGATGTGCCTCTCAGTGGGCCTCTCAGTGGGTAAAGAATTGGCTGGATGGCTGCATTCAGAGTTGCGGTCAATGGCTCGGCGTCCAAGTGGAGAGCAGGGACAAGCAGTGTCCTCAGGGATTGGTGCGGGGATGGCGCTGTTTAAGAACTTTTTCAGCACCATGGACAGCAGGATTGAGCGCGCCCTGGCAAGTTTGTCACCAATGCAGCTGACACCGAGGACAGGGATGCCATCCAGAGGGACCTTGACAGGCTTGGGACATGGGCTTGTGTGAACTTCATGAAGTTCAACAAGGCCAAGGGCAAGGCCCTGAACGTGGGTCAGGGAAGTCCCAAGCACAAATACAGGTTGGGCAGAGAATGGATTGAGAGCAGCCCTGAGGAGAAGAGTTTGGTTGACATGACTGGGCAATGTGCACTCACAGCCCATGAAGCCTACGATTTTCTAGGTCGAATCAAAAGAATTGTGGCCATCAGGTCAAGTGAGGTGATTCTGCCCTTCTACTCCACTGTTGTGAGATCCCACCGAGTGAGCTGCATCCAGCTCTGAAGCCCTCACCAAAGAATGACTTGAACCTATAGTCCGGAGGAAGGTCATGAATATGATCTCAGGGCTGGAATATCTCTTCTATTAAACTAGGCTAAAAGAGATGGGGTTGTTCAGCCTGGAGAAGAACAATGTGATTTTTAAGGTCTCTCCCAACTCAACCTATTTTGTAATTCTGTAATTCTATGAAATATAAAAACTCAGTTCACCTCTCAGAGTGTCCTATACATGTATTTCCTTCCCCATATTTTTATCAACCATAGTCATATGTTTTAAAATGTCAGCCACCCAAATCACCCCAGAGAGCACAAAATGCAGAGTCAAAGATACGAAAATTCCAGGGCAACCTCCACACCTTAAAAATAGGTTATTGCCAGAAGCGGCCTGTCAAATAGCAGCAAGGAAAACATTCCCAACAAAATATGTAAGTTTTCACATACTTACACCCCAAAGTTATGACTGAAATCTTCAAGCACTCGTTCACCTCCTGCCTTCAACTGAACCCTGCTCACACTGGTGCCTTTGCCTGTGGGCTGCCTGGTGTTCAAGCTCCCAGTTCAGAGCAGACAAAGCAGATAGGAAACCCCATCAATCCTTTGTGGGAGTCTAAAAGTAGGCCCTCCTCTGAAATGTCATCAGGGCTTGATCTAGTAGGAAGTCTCAGAGCGTGCCCAAGGCAGAAACAGGAGCACCACATGAACTGCTGCTCTTTCTTAAAATGTGTCAAAAGGAGGAAGAATGGCTTTAGCTTTCTTTCTAATAGAACAGCCCGCCTGTTACCTATTTGTGCAGAAGGTAGGAGATCAGATTTACCTGTATTTCTCATACTCAAATTTCCTAAAAACAGAGGAAACTATGCAACAACTATCAGGAAAGGGAACTCTGGGGTTGAGAAGGAATTGCTCATTGGTCTTGTTGAAACTAAGTTGCTGTGAGGTTTAGTCAGTAAGTCAGAAAGAATATCTTCCTTTAGACCAGTGACAGCTGCCTGTGGTAAATCAATCTTCTTGCGCTGTTTCTAGAAATATTTCTGGTTTATATCTAGTGACTGCTAAAAAAAAACAAAAGGCAGAAAAAAAGCTAAAAATTCATGACTTTCATCCAAGTATCCTAACTTCTAAGCTACAGAGATGCTTGTATTTCAGTTTGAAAGAACAATGAAGCAGTTGTCCTTATCCAAAGGGTTGATTCACATGTCAAGATCCAGGGAGCAGGACAGGAATTCCAGCTTTCAAACAGCATCTAATGCAGGGATTCAAGTGGAAGCAAAACTTCCAGATACAACTCCTGCTTTGAAGCATCTCACTGGCTTCCTCTGCTTAGCATTGCACACCCTTTTTCTCCTTGCCTTTCTCCTCCTGTTAAGTTAAGCAGGGTCTTGTTGCCTTTTCAGTAGTAGACATCCTACTCTCAGGAACAGGAACTCTTCAGTCAAACATCATGATGCTCACAAATTGCTGCAACTCACTGTGAGTTTGTCATGGTCTTGGATGCCTGACTTGGCTGTTTTTTCAGTGCACTGTGTACTGTGAAATGGAGGCACCTCCAAACTGTCAGGTGCCCAAATCATTTTCAGGACCTAGCTGCTAGTAACTGGAGGTTGTTAGGTTGACTGAAACTGCTGGTTTGTTTAATATTACTAAATATAATAAAATATGAAGCAGCTCCCAAGAATGACAAATGCCAGAAAATGAATAGTGTTTTCTACACACCAGTGATTTGCTATGTTTAAATGTATTTCACAGTCCATCATGCTGCTTTTGATATGCAGCTGTGCAGTAAGGTTAAAAGGTAAGAGACATTGTGAGATAATAAGAAACTGGAATATGCTACCTTTTTCTAGTTAAAAATTAGTGTATTTCATTTGACTGTCAAATATAGTTATTAGATTGAGAATCATTTTAACATATTCTTACAGATTTTGTTTGCTAAGGCAAGCACAAAGGATAGCAGGATAGAATAAGGTTTTCTCATCTCCCACTGCACACAGATACCTTTTGCACATGATTTTTCTAATACAAACCTCTGTGATTTATTTCCACAGTATGTACAGAGGTATTACTAGCCAAATCCCTGAGGCCCAAGAGGTAAGCAGAGATGGTCTCCATTTTCTTCAAACCCCTTCTAAAAATAAGGGAACATTTGATTAAGGGTTGACATTTTTCTTTTCTTCCTTTGCTTGTTCTTGTAATTCGTTTCACATGGGAAGTGGGCTGTGTTTTTCTTATCCCTTCCAACTCAGCAGCCAGGAGGCTGGCTTTGTGGGCCCACTCCCGTCGCCACGGCAACCAGCGGATCGCTGCGGCGCCATCCCAGGCGCCCCGTGCCCCTACACAGGGCTGTTGTTCTCCCGCACCCCGTGGGGAGAGGCAGGCCAGCGCTCCCACCAAGGAGGACGGATTGTCGTTCCACTGGTCATCCTGGGCATCACGCATGGACTGCTGCATCACCGCAGGATGTGCCTCACTTCCCATGCAGCGGCTTCGGCAATGACTGCTTTGCTCCATGAAGCCTGTGTTCAGCACCAAGCAGACCCTGCTCCTCAGAAACACTGCAGACAATCTGAACTGGTCCTGCAGTTCAGAAGCATCAGTATGACCACACTAGGTGACATCAAAGGTCTCCCTAACTCATTGGTTCAGTGTTTCTGCTGTTGGCCAAAACTGCCCAGAAAAAGAAAATATATCAATAATTTACCTTACCTTATCCATATTTTTTCCACTCTCATCTTTGGGCTAATTTAAAGTTAAGCACATGGGCATTTAGCTACACCAGAGACTGAGTGATATAGATACATCTATATATACCCAGCAGAAGGAAGACCTGATTTTCCTAAATAAAAGTCTACCATAAATTTGAAGGGATACATGAGATCCAGCAGCTCTTTATCATTTTGAGGAAACTGATTTACCATGCCTTTTCTAGACTGCAGCAAAACATGCCTGCACTGCAAAGCTCTTTTTCTTTATTTCTTAATGTGTTGCAGAGATAACAGAAACACGGCCTTTCTTTCTTACAAATTAACTTTTGGAAGATATATTCCACAAGAATAGAAGTAAAAGCTCACCCTTCCAATCTGTGTTATGATGGCAGATCCAAACTTGTAGAGATCATGGCAGAAAGGATATTTCAGAATCAACCCCCCACACTTGGCACTGGTGAGGCCACACCTCAAATCCTGTGTCCAGTTCTGGGCCCTTCACTATGGGAAAGACACAGAGGTGCTGGAGGCAGTCCAGAGAAGGGCAGTGGAGCTGGGAAAGGGAGCACCAGTCTGATGAAGAGCAGCTGAGGGAGCTGGGGGTGTTCAGCCTGGACAAAAAGTTGCTCCAGGGAGACATTATTGCTCTCTACAACCACCTGAAAGGAGGCTGCAGCCAGGTGGGAGTCAGTCTCTTCTGTGTTACAAGCAATGGGACAAGAGGAAACGGTCTCAACTTGCACCAGGGGAGGTTTAGATTGTATATGAAGAAAAAAATCCTTTATTGGAAGGGTTGTCAAGAACAGAGTGCCAAGGGAGTGGCTGAGTCACAATCCCTGGAGGTATTTAGAAGACACATGGATGTGGCACTTAAGAACATCATTTAGCAGTGGACTTGGAAGTGTTGGGGTAATGCTTGTGCCTGATGATTTTAAGAGTTTTTTCCAAACTAAATGATTCTAACAGAGTCATAATCACAGATTGGTTTGGGTCAGAAGGAATCTTCAAACCTCATCTAGTTCCTGTCATGGGCAGGACAACTCTCATGTTGTTCAAAATGCCTTTCAACTTGATGAACGAGCCCAAAGAATGAGAGAAACACATTCCATGTATGCTAATCTTATCTAAACGGAAAAGGCTCCATTTTGGAAAACAACTGGGTAGCCACTGATATGTAAGAAGTGCACTCTGGAGTGATTCACTACATTTCTTTGTATTTCCTTTTCAATTCTGGACTACATATTGCTAATATTACACAGTATCATGTCATGTAGCATGGTCTAGCTACATCATGGCTAATGCAGCAACTATTACTGCATCTGTATCACCCAGAACCTATTAAAAAAACAGTCGCTACCACTTTGAAGCTGTTGAGTGGATCTCATATGAAATAATAAATACCACAGGCTTCAACATAGCTTGCCCACAAATTTCAAGTATCTTGCCATTGAACAATAACATTCATAATTCCAAAACCTAAAAATAAACAAGCACTTCCAAAAAATAAACAAATGCAAAATCAGATTTTTGGTTGTGTAAGCCAGATAGCAAGTTGCCTATTTTCTGTCCGTTTTTTCCTTCATGTCTGCTTATTTTTTCCTGTGCAACTTATTCCCAGCCCACATATTTTAAGAAACAGTTCTAATATTGTGACCTTTCTTTCTGTACACATTCTCTGCTTTATTTACACCTTTTCACCCTTTTGCAAGTGTTCTTGTATTGTTTATCTCAGATGCAACACAAAAGCAGTAATTAGACTACAATAGTTCTGTGTTTTCTACTGATACCTGAGTAGTTAGATGCTACAAATACTCACACAAGATGTCATTTTTACACCAGCCCATAAATTAGTTGCATATCTAATGGCAGACATAATCTCTTATTAACAGTGAATATAAGGAAAAAAAAATCCACTCACCTAAAGAAGTTTGTTCAAAGAAACGAGCTATGTAACTTGCATTCAGCCGAAGCAAGTACTGGCAGTGAAACCTAAAGCCACATATTGGTTTCATACACATTGTCCTAGCACCTTGATATAGCTCTCTGAACTCTCCTGACTAGCAAACAGTATTTGTCTTCAAGAGTCTTTTCTACAAAGGTAAGCTGCTTCTGCTTTTTGACCAAGGGGCTGATTATACTTCTCACAACATAGTGCATTTTCCTAAAAATCTGAATAAATGTGTTCAAAATTAATGGGGGGATAGTTTGATATACTCTTAGAATAATGTTAACTGTACACAGGCTAATTCAGCTGCAAAACACTATTGAAGGATTCTGAAACATTGCTACACAACTGATTTTTAAGGTGTTGGGATACCTACTGTCAAAGTCCATTAATCTGGAACTCTAGTGCCTCATTCTTTCAGTCACAAGGAAACCTTCATGCAAGAGTCCACCTCTTCTGGCACCCCTCTTCCTGATGTTGTTGTGATGAGTGTTTCCACCAATCCCTTTCTATACAAGGACACCGCATTTGAAAAATAACTAGGGATTCTTTGGGGCCTCCTCCTGTCCTAACTCAAGACAAGTGGTTTACTGACACTTTACGCTTTGCTCCATGAACTGGATTTTTCTAATTTAATTTTTCTTTGCAGTAAAAAAACTGCTCCTAATAATTTGGCTAGCACTTGTGAGTTTCCCTTGTCTCTCACACCTTGTGGTATTTGGTGCAAACAGACCAGTGCTATCAACAAATTGCGCAATACAACAGTGTGCTCCTGATCCAGTGAGAGAAGATTGTGGGACACTGTGACTTCACCTGATATAATTTCTAGATTTCAGTACACCTTCCTAAAAGGAACAGTCACTTCAATGAATAAAACAGACAAAACAGGAGTTACTAATCCCCACTACACATGATAGGAATGTCATGAAGCTACAAAATACCAGACTGCACATTGTTCAACATTGGCTAACTACCCTTCGCCCCAGGTTACATATCCCACATGGCATCAAACACACACTATAATTATATTTCTGAATAATCCAAGAATTCAGTACAAGAGGATGGATTGTACTTGGAAAATAAGGCAGCTGATATTTCTTCTTTTAGCCTTTATCATTCTCTGTGTGGGTCCATGTCTTATATATAGCTTCCCATTGAAGACCTCACCAGTAAGAATGACTCACTTTCTTCAGACTTTTTTTAGACATTCATTGAATTAATATTAGACAGCTCCAAAAAATGATTTAATGTATTTTATAAGACTCCATCAAAGCAAGGTGGCAATTTAATAACCATTATACAGATAAAGAATTAAAGTAGAAAAAATTAGGGCTAGAATTTAAAAAAAAAATTACAATATATTTATTATCAATGCATAAATGCAGATTGCTTTCTTCCATTTCAGTAAGTATTTAGTATCTACCTACATATTTATTCAAGGGACAACTGCAGTTATATTCAGTTTTAGCTGTGAGCACTCATACTTCAGCAAATCAAAATCTGCTCCTCTCCTTTGCCATGTACGTTAAAGAATTTTGAGTGCAACAGTTCGATCAGACAAGTTTGTCACAATTTGTAGCTAGCTGTCCGGGTAAATAAGAAGCCTGAGATACCTGGAAAATGGAAAAATCTCAATAACATGGAACTACAAAGCATGCTGGAAAGCATGGCCAACTTTCTGCAAGAACTCATCCTAAGCCCAGACAAGGAATTTTTCACTCAGCATCAACTCTGTTGGGTTTGAGGTGCGAGTGACAAGAACATCACTGTGAAAACCATCCAGTTAAACATCCCACTGCTTTTCAAATCAAGTAAAAATGTTTTAGATCAGTAAAAGAATGTGGATGTGAAGCAGACATCTTCTGTCCCCCATCTTTGTTTTCAGTTATTTAATCTCCTTTTTTCCTCTTCCCATCTTCTCTTACTCCCTTGGACCCTCCGTCCTTTGATTTACAGACCAAAGAAAAGAAATATGGTAATTTCTACTTAGGAAAGAGGAAATGGAGAAAAGGAGGACATAGGCTACACAAGAAGAGTCCAGCATGCAGGAATGATGAGAAGAAAGAGATCTCAGAAACCAAAAGAATTTTGGGGGAAGGGGTCAGATGTAGAGAACCTCAGAAATAAACAGAAAGGAAGAGTGGTAGCCAGCAGCTCCAGAGGAGACAAGAGGAATGTTAAGAAACTGTTCCTGACATGAGTTTGGTTTATGGAATAAAATTCATGACTTAAAGATTAAAGTAATGATAAATTACATTTAGAAAGCTCATATACAGAAAAAAAATGTTCCTGATTAATTAAAAAAAATATTGAATTAACTATTAAATACTTGTTTGATTCTTCAGGTAGTCTGGCTACCTCAGACTCCTTCCTGAGAAAGTGTTCTTCCCAACTAAAGCTACTTAGAAATCTGCATGACTTAAGTCAGACACCAGCAGATAATTATCCATAAGACAGCTCAAAATACACAGATATTTCTATCCCAGGATCCTCTCTTGATTTCCTATATGTAGGCCAGTAAAGTTATGCAATTTCCCTTCACCAGATAAGGGAATAGAGAGGCATTTTCTCCAAATACATAATTCAAATCAAAAGCTGACCTCAGAAAAGACCCTTAGATATATTGTCCTATGGATTATCCATGGATCAGGCTGCTTCTGCATGTCCTAGCAAGTTTTTTCTTTATTCTCTTTTCCCCTGAGTCTCCATTTCTTATTTTTGAAGAACGAGGGAATCAGAATGCTTTTTAAACAAACATATATTTGAAGTAGAGTTAGGAGATAGAGGGAAATCAACCATACAAGCAGTGAGAGCAGAATTTTCTGACAAAAAGCTCGGTATTACTGAGAGTCATAGATTTGTTGGTATGTTAGTTCTTTGGTATAATATTCCACTCCACTGCTACATAAAGTTATTTTTCTGAGCAGAAAGCGAAGATCTACTATTTCTATAGGCAATAAAAAAAAGTACTTAAAAATCAGAATGTCAGGAAATAAAAAGCTCATGGACAGAACAGACACACTTCCAAATTCCAAGGGAGATGGAAAACAAAATAAAATAACTTGCATTGTCAATTTGTAATTCCTTTCTGGCAACAAGAGGGATGCCTAGGGAGTTCAGAGAAGCTAACAGGGCTATAATATTCATACTATATTTAAAAATGGATCAAGGCTAAAAACCAACTCAGTTGTGCAATCTTTTATCCTAATGCAGCATAGCAGCTAAGAACTGCTATTTCTTTTTAAACGCCATCTTAACTTACTTCAAAAAGTGGCGTTCCTATGTGATTAAAGGGGAGCTGTTTGGAGAGAACAAACCTCAAAAAGTGAAAAAGATGGGAAATAGTTCTGAATAGTTCTGAAGAACAGAAGTTATCAATCATTTCAGAGATTGAAGAGCTGTAACCAGCTGTAACAAATAACATACTTTTTCTTGGCGTAAGCTGTAAGATATCAGTGAATAAACTTCAGTTTTTTCCCTTTCTTTGTGACTGCAAAGGGGGATAGTGCACAGAGGGGCCACTCTTTGCTAATTTTTGGCTGCTAAGTAGGCATTCAGAGAAAATACCATTTCAGATTTATACTGGTAGATCATTTGGTAGGTATTTATCCAGTGTATTTTTATTCATGGTATTTTAGTTTTTAATGTTTATTCACTTCTATTTCCAGTAACCTAAGCCCCCCACTTCTGTAACCTGGACAAATACTTTGGCTTTTATATGTCAAAACTTCCATCTGGGTATAGACTTTGGACCAAAAAATATTCAAATAATTATTATCTAATCAAAGACTTTCAACAGAAATCTAGGTTAGGTATGGTACATTTTGCAAATTTAACCCATTGATGTTCCCATGAACAATATTATTAAAGCATTCAATTTCCAATAATTTAATAAATTACTGCATAAGATAAGAGTAATAAACGTCTGAAATATGAGGTTTCAGTTAAGTCAAGGGTTGCATTTGCAACAAGTGCATGTGCCTTCAGTTTCATCAGTACTAGCCACTCCAAAGTAAATACAGTGTATTGCTGAATGGAGATTTTTATCCCACACGCACAATAATCAAGGTTTAATGGAAAAGATACAGAATAGAACATGTTCCATAGTGAATAAAATGCTTGAAGTGTTTAATGCAGAGTTTCAAAGACTACAGAAGTACATTATTTGGGGATTAAAGTAGCATTTGTATTTCTTGTTTTGCTGAAAATATATTTCAATCTGGATTGGGTTAAGAACAAGACCAGAGAACAGGTGTGAATTTCATGTGTGACCTTGTTCATTGTACTTACAATGAACAAAAGCTTTCAGTTAATTCAACCAATTATGCATATGTGGCATAAAATCATAGTTTAGACACAGCAGCTTGCTTTGTCTACACTGGGCCTTTACCTTACTTTCAGCAGATTTAAGAATCTATATTTTCTCCCATGTAAAGTCAAGAACATCAAACTTTTTTATAACTGAGCTTGTGCTTTGACCCATGTGAAGCACAGGCAAAGTTTTTGGAGGTGACTTCTGATGCACAGTTCTCAGCTTCTGAAAAAATTGTGACAAAAGTGTTTCTAACTGCATATACTTATTTTCAATTGTCTAAAGTTATAACCTGAAGTACTATAATTTTCTGTTTTCTAACTCTTTATAACTCAGTTTTTAAAATGCAAATGCATGCTCAGATATATAAGTATTTTTTTTCTATTATTCCAGATTAACAACACTATGCAAATGTACATCACTTCTGAATGAGAAAAAAAGGCAGTTTAGGGGGTCTCATTGTTTTAAATGACTACTGGGCTAAGGTCATAAAATTCAAGCAACATAGTATTAGAAAAATAACAATAGGTTTTATTTTAACTGATAGTTCTTTGAAGTATGTTCCTATGCATACTCAAATCTCAGTACACTTAATGAGAAAGGAATTTTGAGGGGAAAAATTCGTAAATAAACCTGTGATGGAAGACTCTGTCATAAGGCTTGTGAATGGGAGGGGTGAACTGAGGTCACCTAGGTACTGAAACTCTCCAGTTCTTTATTCCTAAGCATGTGGAATATTTCACTGTAATGAATTACCTTTTTGTGTAATATGTGTATGCACAAACATGAGTGTGTGTGTGTGTATGTGAATAGACAGAAAGGACAGCATGGTGATAAAGGGTACATGGGTGTCATGCCAAGGTTAAAACAGATGCTGGGGTGTTGATACCATAAACAAGGTAAAACATTCACCAATATGTGGGAAAACAAAAGATTTTGTTTTTAAATTTACTGAAGGACAGTAAATTTAGATATCCAGGAAATTTAGAAGCAGTTAGGCAAACTGCACCAGGAATGGCTTGCTTGCATGGCAATTCTGTTACAACACTCTAAAACAGCTTTTAAAAGGTAGCTGTAGCTTTACTTGCAAAATAAAGATGTCTCCCTTGTAGAAATTTTAGTGGCTTCTGACAAAAAAATAATTTCTCATCAAAATGATGCAGGGCAGAATGTGTTGTACAGTACATCTGTTTCTTTACTGGTTCCTTTAAATAGTTCAGCTCCCAACTGCTGAGTTACTTCATTTAGCTTTATTCTCTTCCCATTACATCCCATTGCAGCATTCTGTACACTTCCCCATTTTCCCTTCACCAGAGTCAGTGCTAATGACAGTAATTTTCTATTGCCAGTAACACCATCATACATTTCCCCCTTGATTTAGGCAAAGGTTGTATGGTGAATGGCTGAAGAGAAACAGCCCAGGAGGTTGGAGATCTATCCTGAGGATGAATCCTGTAATCTGACATACATATTAGTACTACATCTATATTTTATTTGTCCTCTAATAATTTATTCATTCTCCAGAAGTTCTCAAAAATGATTGCTAAATGATCGGGTATTTTCCCTTCAGTTTCTTAGAACTCTTGATCAAATATCACCTAACCTAGGTGATTCAGATATTCGAATTAACCAAGTACTCTTTTGTCTGTTTGCAATATGATTATTTTCACTCTTTCTCTTCCTCCAACTTCTCAGTGGTTTTCATTAACACTGTACTTGATCAACTATATTTTGTTCTTATTGCAAAACTAAAATGAATTTTATCTAATTCCAGCAGTGGTTGTAGATTTTTAAGTAGACCTTTTAGTTTTAGCATATTGATAAAAATTTCTCTGAAGGCATTTTACTCACACAGTTAGTGACATTGTATTTTCTCTCTTATTTCTTTTTTCCTTTTTGTATTTTGATTATTTATCTGCTCTTTCACAATGCATTCTTTCTTTATCTTATATTGTTTCTATTTTTTGATCAGCATTAATACTTGTTCATGTAACTCCCTGAGCTTTTCTCACCTCATCCTCTTCCTTCAAAAAGGATAACATGCCCAAGAACCATGCTTATTTCCAGCTATCTCTTTGTAGTCATTAATCTTTCTCTGAAAACTCCTTCAGAGTCCCACCATGCCATTATCTGTAATCAAGCCACTCTGTACTGCTCTGTCCTTTAACTTAGTCAGGGAAGTCTGTCATTGTTTGAAATGTATCTACTGTTCCAGATTCCATTTGATTGCTTCTTGTTGGACAGTGTTGTTCCAATCCAGTAATACACACAACCATATAACATGTTGCTTTGAGAATTTCTTTCATTCTATTTTTTTTAAAATTGAATTTTATTAAAAAGTACTCCCGTATGAAATAACCATGAATAAGCTGTAACTTATTACATACAGGACATTAGTTTTAAAACTGTAAATAGAACAAAAAACTGATTGTCCTGTGAATCTTCAGCCTTCTTCCCTGAAGCATAAAACCTCTTAGATTTTTTTGTCTTCTTAAACTTTAAATTTTCTGTTACTTTAAAGAATGTTTATATCCTGTCAAGTTTTCCCTAACTTTCATCGATTATCAATAACATCATCATACACATCACTCTATACACAAACATTTCTAATTCTTGAAGATTTACCAATGTCCCTTTTGGTCAACATGATCAGCTGGAAGGTTTTGGCCTTACATAAATACATAGCAAGAACATTTTACTAGTATTACACCTGTTATTTTATGAGTTACTAAAAGATCATGCTTCATTCTGGTTATTAGAGTTTTCATCCACTTTATCAAACTAGCTTTCAGATTAAATACTTGTGGCTAGTTTATCGTAAAATTGCATTTAGGGTCAATAGCCAATTCCTCACAAATGTAGTCTCAAAATACAGCTCATCAGTGTTTGTACATCAAAATGAGACCACCCTCTGCACTAGGCAAGCTTTGAGGTTTGAGCTTAAACACACTGTTTAACATTTAACATATTGTTAGAACAGATGGGACTGATTCCAGTCCTCGTGTGTCGTATTCACAGAAATATACCCTGAAATGGTGTAACTGGTAATGGTGACTGTACATGGGATGGCTTTCAACAACTGGATTTGGCCCTTTGTTCCCAGGGAGGGTATGACTGAGCCCAATACACTGCTGTGCACCTTGGACAAACTCTTACTTCTAAGACTGAGCTTAGCAAAATAGCAAATACACACCAAGTGTCACTAACTTGAATGGCAGAGGTTGAGTGCAAAGGCATTCCACCCAAGATACTGGCACCTGGATTGTGTACCAGGAGTGCAGCCCAAAGTCCTGTCTCTCTGCCTGGTATGTACAGCCTTGTGTGGAACAACATTTAATTGAAGATGGCCAAATATTCCAAAGCAACCAGTGAAACCCTCATCTAAAGGTTCACTTAGCACAATGTAGCATACAGGCAGATGGGCTCATCCCTGATTATACCTTCAAGGTAAAATTGCTTAGACAGGTTTAGATGAAAACATACTCCCTCTGACTCTCAAGGGATCCACCATACCTAGGATGTCTTAATGAAGCCAACAGTCTGTTTGGAGGTGTGTTTCTTATGAATCAACCATTCAAGTGAAATACACAAAAACTTTGTCTCCCTGTTGAGCAATCGTTATTGCTAAAACTTTCATAAAGTCCTTTATCTAGTGCAGGATCAGTTTCCAGCTTGCAGTGCTGTGTTTTTTGCACACACACATTAAATATATAGATACAAAAACATGAAGCAGATTCCTCTAAACTCCCTTCCCACTGGGGAATGAGCACTCCATAGCTGCATGCACTCACACAGGATGATGCCAACTTGCCAGAGACCTCAAGAGAGAATGACAGTGCAGGCTATTATTTACACATGCAATACTGGGTAGTACATTAATAAGCCCTTCTGTCTCTTGACTAGCTTGAGGAATACCATGAAAGAAGCATTAACAGGAGCATGTGGAATGGGATTATTTGTTAGACTCACTGCTGTTGCAGGATGACAGGCACAATCTTCAACTCTGGCACCCACCTGAGCTCTAATTTTCAGTTTCTATAGTAAGAATTTCTACTAGGATGAAAAAGATCTTGAAGCCTCGGGGCTAGATGTTCTGAGGGAGGAGAAAAAGCTCTAATAAAAATAATTTGTTTTCAGTGAACTCTGTATGGATTCTAGCCCAAACTGAACCATCATAAATTTTGTGTCTACATTATAGCTTAAGGAGATCTAGTACGAAACCATCAATAGAGCTTAGACAGTGGTTCAGGTGATCAGATGACTCTACTTTAATTTATCCTCAAATAACTACCCTAATAGTTATTCAGCCACCCAGCTAAATTGCATTCTGTGCTCCATTGGCTTTAATGTCTGATTAGGTGCTTCACTTAGTCAACCACAGAAATGAATTTAGAGTTATCTGAGGTGCTGCAAATGTTCATTGCCTGGAATCTGATTGAAACTCCAGACAGGTATTGCTAGTAAAGTCCAAGCTTACACAGATGTCCCAGACATCTCAATTTCAATATGAGGGAAACTGAACTGAGTTCTAAACATCTACTGATGTGCAAATAGACATGCAATTGTCTATATCTGAATTTTAAATCTGCCTCATTCTCTCTGAGCTAAATGGAAAGGTGGCCTACTTGAGGACCTACAGGTTCAAAGGTTACTGGGGTGAAGGAGAGGAAGACTCAGAAGACACCAGAATGACAGGGTCATTTTACTCATGCCAAAAAAAAAACAAAACAATGCTACACTGATACTGAGAAGAGCTCCACATTTTTAATGTTAAGTTCTGTAGGTCTGCCATGAAACTAAAAAAAGTCCTGAGTATGACAGTGAGGCCTTGATAAGGGGACCAAAACATGTGGTTCCAGGAATATATTCTAAGATTTTATTAGATGTGTAGTAAACCACAGTTTATTCCAGCATCAGTGGTACACAGCTAAAAATATGGCTTGCTGTATATCACCAACTTATCAACAGCCAGTTTTAAGGTTGCCTTAAACAGTTCTTAATTTCTGGGTAAAATACACACAGACAATGTCCTCTAAATCTTCTTAGGGTCCAGATGATGCACAAGTATCCCAATGAGTCCCAGCAATAGCCATTACAGGCCTGGAGAGCTGACAGCCTGGCTGCTGCAGGGGTTGACTTGCTTTTTAGGAGTTGGTTTCTGCAAGTCACGAAGGTCATTGCAGACTAGAACCCTTGTCTAAAATTTGCCTCTTTTTCATCACCATGGTCAGTTTAAGAAAGGTGTTGGCAGACTCTTTTTTAGCCTTCATCTAATGCCTAAATAATCAAGCTCTGTCCTAGATATTTTTGGTGAAAAGATCTAGTGGTCTCCACAAATACAGGACTTGGAGCTAATGTACATAGAGATTTTCTTTTAGGTGCATCTCACTCTAAAGAAATAAAATTGCTTCTGTCCTCTGTACTTGATACAGAGTTTAAGATCCTCAAAAGAGATTAAAGGCAAGAAGAACTACTGTGTATTCCAGAAGAGCAACTCCCAGGAATGACACCTGAGAGAAGAGAGTCTTCAGATAAACTTCAGCTAATCAATCTCCAGAACTAGTGAAAAACTGAAAGAAAAGAAAAGAAAAGAAAAGAAAAGAAAAGAAAAGAAAAGAAAAGAAAAGAAAAGAAAAGAAAAGAAAAGAAAAGAAAAGAAAAGAAAAGAAAAGAAAAGAAAAGAAAAGAAAAGAAAGAAAAAGAAAGAAAGAAAGAAAGAAAGAAAGAAAGAAAGAAAGAAAGAAAGAAAGAAAGAAAGAAAGAAAGAAAGAAAGAAAGAAAGAAAGAAAGAGAAAGAAAGAAAAAGAAAGAAAGCGACAGAGAGGAAAGGAGAAAGAAAAGCCAAAACTTAACTCAAAACTACATCTAAAGCACTCAGCTAAGGGGAATTGAGAAGGTAGACCAGGTCTAGCAGTGAGAAACCTGGTAAATACTTTTGTAGATAAGTTCATAGGATGAATACAAATACAGAAAATAATTAGAAGGTAAAGAAATGCATATGCAAATAAGTGAAAACTCAAGACATCTATGTTCAGTTTCTAGACGTCACAAATTCTGTGTAATTTAAGATTCATTTCAGCTGTCAAAGCATCAGGATTCTACAGTTGTCTGAGGGGTTTGGTGATATCCCACCTGAACTTGACAATCATGAAGGGCCTGGTTGTCCCTGGTCCTCAGCAATATCTGTCAACCTTGCCTAGATCTCCTGGGCTCCCTATGGTATTTCAATGGTACTAGACACCCACATTTAAGCAACTGACTTGATCTGTTAAACATTATGTCAGCAGGCACTTTGAGAATTAGTGCCTTTTGTATCAAATGCATAAGAGTTTTAAATCCCACCCTGCAGTGACTCTGTGTCTCAGTTTCCCAACAGTGGAAAAGAGAGAATTTAAAAAAAAAAACCCAAACCATTTATGCAATACTTAGACCATCAGGCAATGCAAGCCACATAAGTACTCGGAGCGGTAGAGACGCATGTCTTTTAAAAGCAGCTATGAAAGCCTAGAGTGTAATGCAAATATTAACTGTTGATAGTGAAAAATATGTTAGAATGCCAAAGATATAATAAAATGCTCCATATTTTTCTGTTAACTCACTTTGAATGCTGGTCCCTGTTCCTGTCATAGTGTGTTTTATCATTATTTTAAAGAGACTTTTTTTCATCAAACTGCAATAATAAGCGATAAAACTTCAGAATAGTTTAAATTATTAGGACAACCTACAAATAGATAGTTCTTATATACAGCCCTTAATCAGAACTAGTCCCCACTGGGCAATGATTTGATTGAACTGCTTTTATCTCTGAATGCAGAATGGAGTGTTTGATGAAGTTTCACAGTTGTAGAAAACTGCATGAGAGCTTTTAGTGACCTCGCACATTTATATATTTACATCTGTTTCTCTGAAAGTCAACTTTTTTTTTTCTCAGCATACTAAGTGATGTAGGCCTGCAAGTCTGCATAAAATTATAGTTTGTCCCAGGCATATCCATTGCACCTATCCATTGAAAAGATGCATAAGTTTTTTTACTGTTTACATCTAACTCATACTCTGTTTTATGACTGATTTAATTATTTTCTTCACTTTGGAATTGGTTTACTTGTGAAGTGGCCTTCACATTAAGAAATTGCAGTATCATCTGCATCTTCAAATACAGAGTATCTGCACAAAGTCACTACAAATTTCTACATCTGAAGGACACTGCAGCCTATTAGACAACAAATTATCGAAGTTAATGATGATTGCGTATCCATACACATATGCAAGCACATGTGAACCAAGACTCAGGACTGAATCTGCCTGGGGCCTACTAAAAATTATGGAAGTGTCATTCCTGCACGACCCTAACAGTGGGTAGGAGCTGCACTTGCTATGTGCGCAAACATGCTGTAAGTAGAATTAAAGTATTTAATGAAAAAACACTAATTTTCTAAATACTATGTTTCTATGCATTTTTAAAATATATATTGATAAAGTACTGAAAAATATTTTACTGTAAAGTTAATAGGAATCCAGCTGTTTCTTCATATGAAGTTCACATACTTCAGGTAAGATAAACAAATCTTCGTAATTCTAACCACAGTCTAGTGAGTAACTTTCCTAATGCCCAAGGGAGTCTAAACACAAGGAGTTAATTTCCATGATCTAATGAATTATTAACCATGAAATATTTTTATCAGAAAATCACCTTTTTATTAAAATGCTAATTTAATTAATAGAATCTTGCTGTTGAGAATAGTATATATGGGATATATTTGTTCTCAGATGTACGTTATTCCATGGACATTAATTATAACATTGTGACATTCCCTTTTCTATTCTGAACAGCTAGTAAAACCTGTACTACTAAATCATACTTAATAGGAGTGTGATGGTTGTTGCTTAGGCAACAGAATGAATAAATGCAGGTCAGACTGTGCTTCCAGAAAAAACAAAAGCAGAAATATAGTACAGAATGAATAAGAAATATGTCTTAACTGATTTTTACTGCATTGAACTATTAGATTTCTTCAATGTAAAGCAGCTAATCTATCTGAAACATTTAAGTTAATAAGATTTTGAACTCTAGTTTAATATGTAAACCGCTGTAAAAAATGTAAAGCTGTTCTGTCATATTAAGGAAGAATTCAATTTACTAAGTTTGGAATAATCTGAATTTTTCTCTTAGCATAGTAGGTGTTTCTCCTCTCATTTCCCTATATAATTTCTAAGTTTAATTTTCCCTTTAATATTTTTGCTGGGATGAAAAAGAGCTTTTAAAACACTTGTTTAAATTTTTCAAGAGAGGCTTTTCTTACATAATGCTGATGTATTTAAAGGAGTGATATAAAAAGAAATCAGTGGTTTTTTTCCAATAAAATATAGAAAATATTTGATTTCTGGCACAGACAAAAACTGAAATATGCAAAAGCATGATGAATGGTGAAATCAATAAATTGGAAATTATAAAACTACTGCAATTATACATTTTTTAATTACAACACAATTTCACAGCTCTTTTATTGTAATTGGATTTATGAGTCTAATCTTCCATTCAAGGCATGCTACCTTAGCTAATATTAAGAGTAATTATGTATTTCATTTGTAATATATCAGAAAAGGTTTAAAATTACCAGAAAACACCGGCTAACAGAGAAGTATGCAAGCAAAACTTAATCTGCCTGATATGTTAGAAGTTTGACTTGCACATTGCATAACAAAATCTTCTATGTAATATGTATGCTTATATAAGTAGAGTAATAAGAGATGCAGGAAAGTCACATAAATTCCCTGAGACCATGGTTCAGGCCCCTCCAGAGCCGGGATACGACTGAAAAGCCCTCCAGGGCAGTTATTTGACTTCTCTGGTGCTCATAATTTACCTGTGGTAGGTGCACCCCTCTGCATTTGTTATGCCACCTACAGCCTGTGTGAACAGCTTCCTTTTGTAGCTTCTTTAAGACTAAATGATCAGCTACTTATGTAACTAATGCTACAACATATATAAGAATATGTAGTTACATTTTGGGAAACTGCAGCATGATACACATTTTTTTTTCTTCCCTATATTGCTGGGCAGACAGCATAGCTTTGTTTTAAAGAATATTTAAAGGTGCAGGTGACAATGATTTTTACTGATCTAAGCAAATGATCACATGGTAGCCATAAAAAACAGGAAGAAATGTCTACTCTATTATTATGTGGAAATGGCAGAGATATGTCTCCTAATTTTTTGATCAGTAGTCCAAAGGCATATAATAATGTCAGCTAAATAATGTAAAGAGGAGGGACACAACTCGTGTGATGATTTTACAGATATAATATTCATGCCCTTTCACTTCTGTTTCTTATACGGCAGATAGAAGTTATGAAAAGTTAGAATTGTTCCAAGATATACATGGATACTTAAAATATATTTTAAAGGCATTTTAAAATATTTTTAAAGACTTGATACTTTTTAAGAAATGTAGTCGGGATTTTTAGAAGAGGCTCAAGTAGGAGGAATACTGAAGCAGGTAGAGAAGTGATTACATAACAGCTTTACAAGTAAGCTTCTCTCTTTACTGTCAATATTCATTTCAATGGAAAGTTTGTGCATGACAGGTCTGTTACTTTACACCACATGGTGATATGGTAAATCCTGACCTAACTAAAATTTCATTTCTTTCAAACATTCCTGATAAATGCCTAGAGTTAAAACATTAAAATGGAACAATTAATAGGAATGCATTACTTTTTCTCTCAGGGCATAAGTTTCAACAAGTGAATCCCACAGCCTGATTATCTAAGATGCAAAAATATTTAACCAAGACATCCAGAATTACTTGCAGAGAGAGTGCATTTCATTAAACTATTTTCTATTATGAAAATACCTCTCAAGGCAAGAATGGCATTGCATGTTCTTTAATTATCATTTCAAGTTAATGATGAAATAAAAGTAACAATGTGATGCACTGCAGAAAGAGGTGTTTGCAGCTTTTTTATACTATGAAAATTCTGCAATGGATTAAAAGAACTGTGCCTTTTTCTTCTTTAATCGGAGGATTGAGGAGGGAGAGAAAGAACATTAATACTCAGTTTTTATTTTACCAAATTTCAGGCTAGACTCTTTTGTAATGTGTACAGTCTGAAAGGTTATAAAAAGGCAGTTTATATATTAATTCAGCTACAGATAGGAGAGTGAAACACTAGAGAGATCTTAGTGCAATGCAGAATAGCTCTAAGGTTTTACGAGCACATACGAGACAGACAAAAAAGGCAGCTACAGTGTATATACACAGCCAGGCACGGAAGATTTCTTACCATGAATTGCACATTGTCAAATCCATTAGCCAGCAAGTGGTTTTCATACTGAGGTAGCCCAATATTTTCCAACCATTGTCCCACTGTCTGGACAGGGCATCGGGGTCCTGTAGGAGGGTGAAGAGGGAGGCGTTTAAGCAACGAATAACCATCCACTGGATAATAGCGGTAGTCCTGGGCTGAGAGGTGGCATTGCCACATCGTGTTCCTGGAAAAGTTGGTATCAAACGAGCCCGCCAGCTTGACAGATTAATGTTTTCAGCAAACAGAAAAGTCAGAAGTAAAACATAGTTTTCAGGGCAGTATATAACGTAAGGTCTGATCGCAGCTCTACATTTCTTGGTTATTAATCTTTACTACAGACCAGTACGTCATACAGTAGAGGAAAAAAAAAAAAAAGGCATATCAAGCTGTCAGCTAAGCTGCTCTCCGTTATATGTGATTGTTGGAATACTCCACAATGAGCAATGCACTGCCAGCAGCAAGAATTCTTTTTATCAAGTACTCCTACACTCATCAGTATGCAGCTCCATGCTTCTTGCTCCCCCTCGCTCGCTCCCCTTCATTACCCAGCCTAGGCTACACCTCGCATTTTCAATAATAGCCATCAGATAAGGCAGATTTTTTTTTTTGTCTGCAAGCTGTAAGCCTGCTGCTGCTGCTTCCTCCTACACACCCATCCAAGCGTCAATCTTGAATGATGAGAGCAGTCAAAACAAATGCAGAAAATAGCAAGATTCAAAAGCAACCTAGAGCACTTAAATCTGAATAGAATCTTCATACCAGCTATGCTTTACATATCTATTTGTTGTAGATTTTTACATTTCACAAGACATTAAGAAACACAGTACTTAAAGCATAGCCCATGGCATGGTTTACTATGCCTTCCCCTTTCCCCTTTTAATGTAAAATAGGTAGGGGTCTGCATCTCTGCTTATATAATAGCAAAACCCTTTAATGAATCAATAATGAATATATTTCACAGCTTCTCTCTCGTGTAGTACAGCAAAAGACATAAAAGGCACAACAATTTTAGTCAAAGTAATTAGATTATCTGCATGATTTCTTCAACTGTAAAATTTAAGGCACAAGAAAACCTTCATGCTGACATATAATAATTCAAATTGAAAAGGTCACCATTTCAAATGAATAATTAAAAGAATAAAATTGTAAGTTTATATCCTTTCTTACAAAAATGTGAATGATAGCAAGTAGACATAAGATTTGCATGATTTCTAGAGAGGATTTAAATTTTATCAACTATAACTGGAAAAAAAAGATTATGAATTTTAAATGAGCGGAAAATTCATTTTCTGCATAAGAAACCAAATATCTCATGATGTATTTCATATCTACATTTCATCTTTCAGACAGTTTCTCTCGAGATGGAAATATTTTATTCCTTTGTTCTGAAAGGAATGTTTACTAAACTTTTGTTTTTCATAACCATATGAAAGGACTTAGAAAAAAAAAGGCAGGAAGTCAGTATATTCAGGGTACAATTCCAGAAGGAATCCTGTCAGTGGTGCTTCATTTATTGAGCAAATTAATTACTTTTTTTGTTTTCTTATCCATTGCGCATCTCGAGCAATGACCATCTCAAAGGAGGAATGTAATTCCAGGCGTGAGGAAATTATAGATGTTTGTCAAGGGGATAATATGGAACTGATAGTACTATGGCAGATAATTGTTTCATAGAAAACCAAACCTGCAGTCTGACCAACACATTATAATACAATGTCTCTTCCAGTGCTACACAGAAGGTCCCTGAGCATTCACAGAACAGATTCTAAATATATAGAATTAACAATATTTTAACAGTTTCAACTCTAATCTGACTAGTCCTTGGACTAAAACTTGGATGACCTTTCACTTTGATATTGCTGCCTGGATTTTTGAAACATCTCATGCAAATTGAAGTCCATAATAATTTTGTAGAATAATTGTAGTTGAGCAAAGTGTGAAAGGTTCATTATGTCTTTGAAAAGAATACTGAACACTCACCAGGTACTGGTAAACCTGCAGTAGCCAAAGAAACTTTTAGTAGTTTTCTTATTGCTAAATGTATGTCAAATAAATGAATAGAGGATTAATTTTTTCTCAGAGAAAGCAGGTACACCAAACTGATAGGAAATCTAGGTCTGATGGAGATAGAAATGCATTTGTTCACACAGGTCTGCGAATCACTCCTATTTTTGAAAAGCTTTCTCTACCATGAATGAATATTTTTGTATATAGACAGATCACAATCCCTTCAGGATAGTGCCCAGGCATGAAGAAGGGTAGGCTATGCTGAGCTGAGATAAAAGAATAAAAGAACAAAATCGTAAGTTTATAGGGGACATCCCCCAAGTAGGCAAATTCAAAAGGCTGGGCAAGATCTTCAGAGTGAAAACTGAGAACAAAGGTATCTTAAATAAGATGAGAATTCTATCCTTTCTGATTTTTTCTTAGTTGACTGAGAATTAATAAACTTCTTTCAAAAGGATTTCTGATTCTGTCTTTCCCTTTCCTCTGTAAGCAGAAAAATTGATATCAGAGATCTTGTAAAGCATAATCCCTTTGAACAGATTATGCATGACTGGCTCTTGTATTTCCTATAAATGCAGAGACACAAATGTCTCTGCATTGTGTTCCCCAACATCAAAAATCTGCTGCCCACAAAAAGGCACACAATAATCAATATACTAGTTTCATGGTCGAACTGCTTCTTCCTTACCTTACTATAAACAGCATGGAAGCTATGCTGCCAGTGATGAGTGCTTGGCTCAATGCCTAGCAACAGTGTAGGCAAAATTCAGTTGCTGAGTGGCTCCCCAGACACATTTCCTCATGTAGCTGTTGGTACTGTGTCTAACTGTCTCCATGGCTCCAGCCCTGGATGATTATAGCACTGCTGGTCCCACTGTGCACTCTCTCCAACTCTGTCCTTTGCCAGTATAACCACGAGGCTGAACCCATCAACACAACATAAGGTTGCTCAGCAAGGGGAAAGAAAGCCAGGAGAAACAGTCAGCTTGCTGCCTAGTCCTCACCCCTGACTATTGTTTCATTGCTAAAGTATCCTGTTATCTACAAGGCTTTTCTTCCCTCCTGCTTCCACCAAAGGTTATAGCAAGGCAAAGGCAGGCACAGAGCCAGGACTGTTTGGATTGGGGAACTTGCAGCCCTTTAAGATCCTCAGATCTTTAGCCACTTCAGGTGTTTTACCTCAGGGGGGCTGCTTGGGCAGTTTTTCCTTGCCAGTGCAATGGGAACCTGGAGCAGATGCTCCTGCTTTGAGACTAAAAGGCTGTCTCCTGATTTTTTTTAAGTCTGTGACTCAGTGCCAGCCCCACCAGCGTGCTGCTGCAGGCAGTGCCTACACTTTGCCTATGCCTAAAGCTGGTGCTGACATTGAAAACACCCTGCAGGCTATATGAGATGGTCTCACCTCGACACACTTACACACTACCGTGCTTTCCTGCAATTTCAAATGACAAAAATTCCATGATAATCCTTCTGTGATACCACAATCAAAAGAGATGCATCCATTCCTACATAGGAGAACTGACACTTAAGTCTCTTGCAGAGATAGCAGTACTTGGCTCTTTCTTCTCCAAGGCAACAGAAGAAGCACACTGAAGTGATGTCTGCAAGAAAGATGCCATCTGGTATGCTATACGATAATTTCTACAAGACATCTTGTTCCCAATGGGATTCAGAATATGTTTATTGTGGGGTTTGGAATGGATTGAATCTGTAATATCAGAGGGCACATGATTTCAAACCTGTTGTAGGGCAGATCTGCTCTAAATGCTAAGTAATTTAAGGGCCTCTCAATTTTATTTTTTCTACTGTTAGCAATATGAATTTTTCTTGACTTTTTTTTTTTTTGTTTTCTGACTGAGGAGAATCATTATGAACAGAATATTTTAAACAATTCATTTTTGATATATGAATAACTGTTAAACATCGCTAAACTTAAATCCTTCTGGTGCTAAGGAAACAAAAAGTGGAGTATTTTAGTAGTGACTAGTAGTGACCAAAAAATTCTTGAGTAGAGAATATGAAAAAATGAATCATTTAAGTAAGCTGGCAGGTAAGTTTAGCAAAGCTGAAAAAGAAATTGATGCTACAATAAGCACTGAAAACTTTTTTTTTTTTTTTTTTTTTAATTAAAGCTTTCAGCTTCGTATAAAGCTAAATAGAATATAATTTCTGTATTTATGACTTCAGGCAGATACAAAAGTTACCTGTCTACATTGTGACAGCAGTTAGCATGGCAGGGTGTTCTAGTGAATAAACTAACCTAATGCATGTATCCCTGAGAGGACATTAAGGATAGCTAGGAACAGGATGGTGTATGACAAAAACTACACCAAACATCCAGCAGATTACTACAAATAAAGTTTATTATGGGAGAAGCATCCTAGGTTCCAAGAAAGGTATGCAGGATTCTGGTTTATCTCATGCATTTCAGTTATACTATAAGGCAGCCCCAAAAGTTTAGAGATTTTAAATGATCTTTTTCATGAAACTCTGAAAAAAATGGATGCCTTGCATAAAATGTATAACTTCTCTCAGCAGCCTGGCTCTTTGGATGATGATGGCACTGTGGATAATAATATTTGGTGATGCTGAATATTTCTCTGAAAGTGCTTTTAGAGACATTTTTCATGGCATATACAGAAACAAAACAAAATCAACAGGGACAGCTTGAATTTAAGTAACACTATCTAGTATCTATGATCTAAAGGTTATATTCCATTGCTTATGTGTGGCTCAGAACTCACAAAAATAGCTCTCAGATCACAGTTAATCAAGCTAATGGAAAAACCCTCAGTGACTAGGAAAAATCATCCTCACAGCTCTTTTCTGATTTTTATACCAATATTGATTATAACTCTACATTACCACTGTGTAAGTGCTGTATCTTTAACAACTATAACCTCAAAGTCAACAAGGAAAATTCATTTTAGTTGACAGATGATTTGTCAGCGGTGACCTGTACTTTGTGAAACACACTGGCCCTTCTACATGTTTGCATTTCTGACTGTTGATGTATTATTTACCCAGGAACAGCTCAAAGTACTCCACTGTATCATGAAACATACATTTATCACAGACACTTCAAAGTTAGAATATTTTTCATGTTCAGTTGATTGCTTTGACAACTTTAATTTAGCCTCCCTCAGAATGCATGCTGTTCAGTCAATGAGGAGCAGATTTTATTGGAAAACTAAAATACCTGTTTTCTAGAGCACAGCCACTGGACTAGGACTCATTTCTATTCAAGAATGTCATTATCATAACGCAGAAAAATATCTATATCTATCTATCTATCTATCTATCTATCTATCTATCTATCTATCTATCTATCTATCTATCTATCTATCTACCTACCTACCTACCTACCTACCTACCTACCTACCTACCTATCATATTTGGTAACATATATTACCATGCATCAAGACTGCTTGAGATACAGTTAGTCTTTCCAGATTTTGATTTTCTATTTTAAATTAATAGATTTTGGGGATTTTTTTTTCTAAAGACATTGGGATAATTAAATATATATATATATACATTATATAGCATTGTAACATGTATGACTTCAGTCAGATGTATATCCTTGGCTTACAATACAAGATGCAGCTACTGAATCACAAGTTAAGAACAGATGGATGTTTTACTGCAAGACCACAGGATCAACTGCATTGGATCAGAGCACAGCTTCATCTAGCTCATCTAACTTCATCATTCACCAGCTTCAATCACAGTGGCTACTATTAGATGACTGCAGAAGAGCATAAGTATAAGATGGACATTCAGCAATCCTTTCCTAGCATTTTCCCAGTTTCCAGCAATTTGCAGCTAAATGTCTTTCTGAAAGAGAAAGTGTCCTTATGCTTAATTGTCCTTTCTGTATTTTTCTGGCAGTTTGGTGGTTGAAATATGGTCTAAGAAAGAGTCATCCTTATTCTGACTTCAATGGAAGTTAATAATATTTTCTGAAAAAAGGAGTTATTGTCTCAGAGCAATTTCTGTCCTTTTCTTGGGAAGTTTTACGGGATAATAGTAACACTACACTCACCACCTATGAGTAATCATTTTCACTGCTTTCGTCTAGTAAGGAAAAAAAAATCCCCTTGAAAATTTACATGACACCATGACCAATCAAAATATTTTACTTAATTCAGTAAAAATTTTAGACTACTGTTAAAAGATAGTACACTGAGTGCATGTATATAAAAAAATGTATACTACATAGTCTTGCTAAAAATACTAAGGAAGCTCAACCCTTTATCCTATAATTCCTGGCACCATAAACCCAAATTTATGTAATTTCAAATTTGAGCAAGTCTTTTTACAGCTCTGTGCTAAGCAACACTGGACTAGCAAACAAGCAGAACTAGGTAACACAGAACTGGGTAACAGAGAACTATTTGAAGAAAGTGCTCAAAAATAGATATCTGCACAGAGATATCTCAAGAAGTTACATACAGCTGTTGAATAATCCATAGCCTTGATTTCATAGATTTGGTAAGTGCTGCAAGGTCCTGTGAAGAGCTGTGGAAATGAGAAGCATTTACTGACACATATTTTTGAAAACCTGAAGAGTGAAATTATACATGATGGAAGATTAAGGATTTCTCCTGAGGTGATTTTATAAATCAGATTCAACCTGAGACAGTGTGGCACTTTTTTTTCTGGTTGCTTTTGCCTAGCTGGGTTCAGAGGCTTCCTTGCCCCCAGTGCACCAGATTTCAGAGTGAACTTCTCCTTTGAACAGCTGATCAGGTAAATTCCCTTCTCTCCTTTCTATTCTTTCTAACTTCATTTTATAATTAATTTTCTATGCTCCCTGGTTAGCTCACTTCTTGTTCTTGTAAATTATGGTCATTTGCTCTTTCGTCATCCTTCACCTCCAGCTACTACAATTTATTGTTTTGTTTCACATCAGTTTTTTTTCATTTTCTAATATTTTTCTCCCACTTCCCCTTTCAAATCTTTTAAAACAGGTCAAGAAAAAGAATTCATTTAAAAATGAAATAACGTATCTGAGATTAAACTACCTCAAGATTTCTTTCAAGTTAAGAGTAGGTTGTATTTGGTATTTCAGGTAATACTAACTTAACTTCACTGGTCAGTGGAGTGTGCCACCAGCGCCTGGCTCTGCCCAGCAGGGGCAGACATCTCCTTGCTTTTTAGGGAATAACTATCCATCTCTCTTCCTGACAGAAAGTCAGGTGCTCCACAGGAACTTGCCTTATTACACACAAACTCTATAACCACCTTCTGTAATATTTATCTCCTGCTAACACAGGCTCTGCAGCTCCACAAGAAAACTGCAGCATCTTTCAATGAATAATAAAGACGTTACTTGAGTGGGTGGCATGCTGGCACAGCTCTGGCAACTCACTGGACTGTTTGCATATGGATGAGCTTATATAAACCCAGTTCATCCTGTCTGTGAGCTCCCTCATGCCAACGGCTCTATTCTCACTCTCCCAGCTCTGGAGCCTGGGGTCTTGTTTCAAGGATCTGTGCTGACGTTTACAACACTGCAAACACCTCTAGTGGAATTGTACTTAGTCCTGCATGGCTTTTTGGTTTAGAAATTGGAATGATACAGATGCAACGCTTCAGACAAGTTTCACAAAATGCATTCCAGGAATGATTCCTTACCTAGTTCATTTGTCAAGGCTAAAGGATCTCAACTTGAACTCAAGTGGTCCTGCAGGTACAGATTAGCTGAAAATGCACTGATCAGACTAGTTCCACCAATATTTTATAAAGATTATTGCAGGTTAATGATTATTTCCTGTACTACAAAGTATACCAAAACTGGAGGTGGTTTAATAAGCAAACCCAACACCTACATGTAGCCTCACATTCTGGTTTAGAGCTGTTTAGCCACATTTCTTGCTACTCATTTCAAAATTTTCAAGTACATGGATTTTCATCTTGCACAAATTTGAGAAGAATGGCTGGGCTCTATATAAATGCCATACTGATACACAAATAGGGGGATTTGTGTACTGACAAAATAATGTATTCTTTAGAATTGTGCTCTATGAAACACTTCAAATAGCCTAGCAGAGAACAAAAGTAGCACAAAGTAACTGAGATAGGCCATCATACTCTGTAAATAGAAAAGCAAACAACAGAGTTTGTAAGAAATATTTATCTAAACTCACACATGAAGTGCAAGTATTTATTGTCAATGAATAATAAATGCACTTTAGAAGTAGTTTCCAGAACAACTTTAGACTAAACGCTATTTTTAGCATTTAATGGAAATTCACATTATCAATCAATAATTCAACCTCAGCCATTCTCAGAATTGTAATAATACAATAACCTAAAATAAAGAGCAGTAATGGATAAAAGTAGAAAAACAGTTTTGTAAAATTCCTGGTATCATGAGTTACGTTGTAGGGCTGGTGAGTAGAATATCACAAATAATTTTTCAAGGATGTGAAGGCATTCTGATGCAATACCTTCCTGAATACAGGGAAATGAAACAAGAAAATACTGATCCTAGCATTAAAATAATGAACTCAGGTTAACAGTCTGGGTTAGAAAGTAAATGAACTCCCTTTAATAAGTGCAATATTCTGAATTACTTCATTTTCTGTAGGTGGAATGAAAACTAGAAACAATTTGGTGTGCTGTAAATTCTATAATAAGCCAAAGATTTTTCAACTAGCATGTGATGTTCTTGTGATTACTCAAAATGTGATTACTAGAAATATTAGTCCAAAGATTCATATCTATTTAAATCCAAGGACTACTAGAAGGAAATATGAGTGAATCAGCTGAATTTTCAAGAAACCACTATTAATACAGTTTTAGTAGACTTAGATCTCTATATTATTTATGAAAGATAAACTTCATCATAGTCTCACTTGCCACAACATCTCCAACCCTAACATATTTTTGAAAGTAACACTCCTAGCATTTCATACAAAACACCGCCAGAGATACTGAACAAAGTTTTAGAGATTTGCCACTAGAAATCACACATGAAAATAACAAACTGATTATTAAAGCCAAATCTGTAAAACCAATTTTGGAAGTTAGGAATATTCTGCTGCCTTTAAAGTATTTTCTGGCCACAGGCTGCAAAAGCCTCATTTTTCATGAGATATTTTTAATTCCATTGATGTGCTGATTCCTATTCTGCATATGTTTTTTCAACCTGGTATTGAATTTGATTCTGCTTTATAAATAAACGCTGTTCATTTTCGTCAAACAAATTGAATAATATATTAACATACATGTGTGTAAGTGGCTAAATAGTTGAAAGGTTCAGATTAAACATTAAGACTTAAACATATGATTTCTAAAGCTTTCAAGTAATCTGATAATTCTTTTCATATAATTTATCATGTCTTGAAAAAAATATCTCTTAACCTATGGAATTACAGTAGGATGATTATTAGAGCATTATAGAATGAGGGCATTGTTGGCTTGCTACTTTTTAGGCACATCAGCAAGGACTCTGGCATTAACCTTGTGAAATACAGCCAAAGTGTTTTTGTAAAGTGGAATGGTGGAAAGTGGAAGTGGAAACTTTCCCCACACCATTGTGGTTCATTGGAGAAACAGGCAAGACCTCAGTTTTACTGGAAATAACTTTGAAAGTGTTTCAATCTTTTTTTTTTTTTCAAGTTCTGAATCCCATAATCTTCCTTGGTTGATCCTTTTATATCTTATCTAGATGGGCAAAGCTTAGACATATATTCAACCCCATGGTGGGAAAAGATAAATTCTATACATCTCAGTGACCTGAGGGACTGCTCTGACAGATGAGAGAATTGACCAGGAAGAGCAGAGTGCAGCATTGACATCATCCTCAGAAATGCTTTTAAATCCACCTAAGTGTTAGGAACCCATTTACTACAAATAGAACCCAGGAGGTAATGTGAGCAATACTATTTTTTAAGCAACTTTCACAACAAACTAATTTGAGATCTAACGTGATTTTTTTTATCAGTGTGATTTTGTAAGATTAGGGCCCTAGGCAGGTATATCGAAACTTTTAAAGTGAGAATAACTTTTATTCACTTACTTTTGATTTTCTGTAGAGAAACATAGACAATTTTTCTAAGCACTGACCCCAAACATACTTAAACATCCTACTACTGAACTCTCCATTTTACTATTATTTGTCAGTATTTCTGAGCTTCATGCCCTTGGAAGTCACTGAAAATCTGATTTTCTGTCTTGCATTCTATGTATTCATGCCATTCTGCACTCTACCTCAAAAAACATAGTGGAAGTGTATATAATATCGCTCTATATCATGACATATTAACATACACATCTTCTTCATAACTCAATATCTCTCACTTCTTCTAGAAGGAAATTATATAATTTGAGAATATTTTAAAAATACTGAAAGAAGGCTTTAATAATAGTGGTAAGCACACTATTTGAATTTCCATAGATTTGAGTAGCATTCAAACTCAATGTGTGTGTGGTCACAAAGACTTCTTTTTAAACCACATTAACAATACAATGGGTGGATCAGCTATTAGTTTAAGAACAAAATAAAAGAAGACATGGTAGGGATTCAGCATGCATTCCTCTTTCTGAGAATAAGTACTTCTAGAAAATAAAAAAAAAAACCCTTTAGATCCGTCAAAATTTTCCAAAGAAGAATACATTGTTTGTATTCTGTGAAGGGAAAAATAGTTTGGTTTCTCAGAAATAATGGTACAGCAGACCAGACTGCTGATGGTTTTAATTTTTATTTTTTAAAAAGGAGAAAATTTCAGTATTGAAATAGGGCCTTAATTTCCTATGCTGTTTTGACATCTGATGTGGGAAAGTACCGCTGAAAAGTCCCAGCATATAAGTCAGTCAAAATGACATGTCAATCCTCTGGTTAAAAGAGAGTTTGTAGAAGACTCCTCTGTTCAAGCAGTCCTGCTGCAGACCAGGTCTGACAGCCAGTAGTAGACAACACCAAAACTGACAAAAATTAAGCTATACATTTACTCTCTGATGGATGTCAATATTTATGACATTATAGTTCCATTTTCCTAAGTTTCTTTGTTTGCTATCAATATTCTCTATTCCTTCTAGAAGGGATGTGACAGAAATCATTTATCCAAGTCTGTGAATATAAAGACTGAATTGCTTTGCAACAGTTTTGGAAAAAGAAGGCTAACTGAACAGAAAAAGCATGGACAGAGATAAAAGCTAAATGTTGATTGGCACTCATAGAAAGAGTGGAAGTGTAAAAAGAAAATGTATCAAAGACTACTTTGATAAATATGGTCCAATGACTTACATTTTTACTCTATTTTCAGCTTGGCCTGAGTCTTCTGTTGTTATAGGCTGTTTCAAAAAAATGGTTTATGAAGAATATAGAGCTGAATATTACATTTAAGACACTACAGGGTAAAATTGCTAATACAATAGGAATACTTGAGTATAAGAAAATAAAATAAATGCCTGCAGCTTTTGCATCCAACTCCCATTGCATTTGTTATAAAACATAGCTAAAAGCTCCACAATTATCTTGCAGTTCACCCAGTTTCTGTAAGGTTTGTTTTGGGACTAAATACATCATTAAAACAGATACATTTTTATCTCTTGTTTAGGTTTTTATGATGTAGAAGTAAAACAAAAAAAAATTACCCCAAATATATGTGATAACTTCTGTAGAATTTATATGATCTTTAGGTAAGTTCAGTGACATGCAATACATTAGGACTATCATGTACTCAGTAAATAAATGCTAAAAATATTTCTTCCTAATATTTTACAGCTATATGCCTTCTGTTCTCCACTATTTTATAATCTAGATGATTGCATAGATTTAAGTTGCCATTCAAATAATTTGAAATGAAGTTATTATTGACAGAAATAGAAAGATTGGTATGAATAATGCAGGGGCAGAAATGCATATGTGAAGACACAGTGCCTCAAAGAGTTAAAGGCATGGTCTGTTCTGATAATCAAGGACACTGCTGGCAGTGGTAAAACACTAGGGAATATGTTCCTGTCAAGAGGAGGAGTGTGCTCTGATAAAACAACAGCTCAGACAATTTATCAGCAGAAGACCCTGCACTACAGCAACAACATTACAGCACATTGCATGTGATATTCATCTTTTTGTTATTCCAAAAGGAAGGCCTAAAATATCTGAGAAAAGGAACCAAAAAAAATGAGTGCCGCTGAAGAAAATTTTGGATCCAAAGGGCCATACCACAGCAAAGGTTGATTCCTAAAGGCCTGTGGAAAAAAGCTTGCTTGTCCTAATCAAAAGGAATCCAATAGATACACTAAGAATGCCACAGTCAGCCTACCACAACACACAGAAGTTACCATGGACAAGCAACTCGGCCACACACACATGCACACCTCCTTGCTCCTGGGTTCTGAGTGTGACAGGCTCCTTACAAGAGTGGGACTGACTGAAAACAGATTTACCTGAAAGAAAAGTCACTTCTGCCTTCTGTAACATTGCATATTGACTTTAGTTATGCAAATTCCCCCCCGGCTGTTCTGCCACTGCAAATAAAATTCCACACACCAGTTGTTGACAGGATACAAGGAAGGGCAGAACCAAACACAAATGTGTGGCTCTCTTTCCTGAACGGCAGTCCTATAATTGTTGCTAAAGAGTTCAAAGACCTGCAGCTTAGTAATTTCAGACTGCATGTGTATTTCCTATCGAGGAAGCATCAAACAGCACGGGCAGCAGACACCAGCTGCTGGAGCTGCCTCGTCTCATCAGCTACAGAGGCAGGTTCCTTCTGTCTTTTTTGCCAGCTATGATATTACAGGTATTTTGGTCTTCTTGCACAGCTTCCCTTCAAAGGGAAGTTGGGAGAGAAGTGATGTTATCCTTATTGTACTGTCTGGTTGTTGTGGTTGGCTATTGCAAAATTATAGTTATGTGTTCAAAACTATAAGCTTAAGAGGTGTCCTTCTCAGTGAGAAATTTCATAGCTCATTTTATTAAATTCTATTAAATAACTCCACTTTAATAAAGATCTTATTTTAACCAAATGGAGATTTTAAAAGGACAAGGTAAATGCTACAAAACAGGAACTAAATTACAAAAAAATATATACTTTTAAGTCTATAATGTACCACTGTGAAATCTGCCTTATGTCAACATGCCTACACATATCCAATTAAAATTCTGCCTTAAGTACTTATATTTTATCTGTTTTCAGCTCTTGGAGGAGGGAGGATATTAACAGCTTTGGAGGAAAACCACTTTGCCAAAACTGCAACCATATGGCAGCAAACAGAAAAGGACCAGCCTAACAAGGCTTCATTTGTTAAAAGAAAGTTTGACTTTTCAGTTAATACATTAGCTTTTATAGGCAGAACCACTCTAGGGATGATAAAGGCTTCATGTCTGAGCAGTGGCAGTAGAACAGGGGGAAGACAGGAAACCAAAGCATGTAGCTTCAGGCAGTCAAGGGTTTTGCCCAATTTCAACAGTCTTACAGCTGTACAGGGTGCAACATGAATCCTTACTCTTCTCAGCTTTTCTGGATGTGGCCCCACCTGATTCCATCTTTTCCTAAGCTGGTGAAGTCACGTGTATTTTATTTTCCCAACCTTTGTGCTCAAAGTAATTTCCCTCACAAATCTGGAAAGTAAAATTTCTTAAAATTTTCCCCATACTGCAAAGCAATCATCAATAATAGCCTTGTTTGTATCAGTAGAGAAGGTAAGTAAACAAAGAAAATGACTTTTATAGGATGACTGTCTACAACTTTTGTCCTAAAATGGAAGATTTGAGAAAGAACACTACAAAATGTATTCTAATTCAGTGCTCTGTGACCTACTGTCAGTCCCTGGCATTAATTTTTGACTACATGACATTGAACCCCAAACATACAGTGGGTACATCGAGAAGCAATAAGGACTTTGTACAAAAACTTGACATAAATGGAATTGTAGGTTTATTCAGAATACAGCACAATGCAGTAGAGTCCTGCTTTCAAATAAGATATAGCTGGTGCAGTTAACTCAGGCATAGCCTTCAGCATTCCAGAGTCCTTCTGGTTTCAAAGCAGCCCTAAAAGAGCCAACTCATGAGTCTCTCTGAAGCTGTACACATGGGGATACATACTGCTAAAGTATGTATCTTCCACAAGATTTGCTAGCTTCCTTGAAAGTCTTTTTTTCCTCATGTGGTGTGATTCTGTTTCATATACCCCTTCCAGTAAAAAGCAACAATAATCTTTGAAAGGCAAGCACTCAGACTGTGTCATTGAGCAAGGTTTGTGGCCTTGATATTGATATTAATGCAGAGATGCTGCAAGTGGTGCTAGGATTATCTCCAAGCACAGGAAAAGGCACTCCTCTCACAAAAGGGCAACACAAAACCCTGTAAAATACAATCTTCCTAAATGCAATAAGAATTGTTTATTTCAGCTGTAACAAAAAAAGCATGACATTATGTTTCAAAATAAAATTTTAGATCAAGAAAATTAAGGTAATTCAGTAAACTCTACCCTTTCTGCCTCTAGGTGGAACAATGAGAGCACTCAAGGGTAGGTACATTCTCAGCTGACCAAAAATATCCTGACCTGTATATACACAGCAACTGTTTAGTGCATTTATGGACAGCATCCAAAACAGAATTTACAATTAGTAGAATTATAAAACTGTAAATCACCCTCCATGTACTAGAACATATTTGACATAAGTGACTCTCTCAAAAAACTAAAATGATTGTTGACTATTTTGATGTGGAATGACTTTCAACAATTATTTTCTTACTCGTTATTTTAACTGCTCTGATTTGACACAATGCTAGCTTTAATCATGATGATGATATGATATCCATTACCTATTTTAGTTCCTTTTTTTCTTGAAGTAGATTACTTTGTATTATTCCCATCCAAGTGATTTGCAAATATAAGTAAACTCTGAGTCACATACCTGCAAACAGCTACCAAGCTACAACTAACCCAGGTTTATTGCTTCGTATGTCTTGAAACACTTATTGTTGGAAAAAAATTGTTTATAACTAGGCAAAGAAAATATGAAATTTTAGTGTTTCTTCTTTTTACTTTACTTTGTAGATAGGCTCCTTCTAAATCGTGTTACCACAGTAGTCACAGAATCATTACAAAATAGACTCAAAGGGGTATAACCAGTGATCTATTCCATTCTGACTCAAGTCAAGGCCAGTTATACCCCAACTGTTATTCTTTCTCATTCTGGCAACTATTCAAAAGTCTTGCAGATGCTACTGGATGTAACCAAAGTTATAATCTTCCTAATAATAATAATCTATTTGGATGCTTCACTGTATCACCTTTATAATCTTGTCCTGCAGAACACAGGGAAAATGCACTTTAGGTAGTTTTAGACAGCTACATCTGAGGAGCTTCTCTAAGACACCAGTGCCATTTTGCATGCTTCAGACATTTAGACATGATGATCAATAACAAAAAAATGCCTGCTTATCTAACTCAGCATTAATGGCTCAGATGTGCTCAATGCAGTCCACACTCCTGAAGTCTGAATTTAGACATTGCGAATAAGATTAATCTGTCTGACCTACCATTACTTTGATCAAGCCCATGCTTTCTTAATTAATCTGCAAGAAAAACAGGTGAGACAGTGTCAAAACCTTAACTGAATTCCAAATACTGGACACCTACTGTTTTTCCCTTACCTAATATTTTCTATCCACTCCCAGAAGGGAATTAGATGGCTTTAATAGGTTTGCTCTTGAGCAAATCCATATTGTTTATTACTTATTTCTTCTAGCTACTTAAAGAAGTATATCTGTTCACTGACTTGTTTATTAATTGAAAATAATTCCCCACATTTTTCTTTCTTTCCTCTTTTAAAGATAAGATCTATGTTATTCTTATTTAGTTTTCTGGTACCTGACACATCCCTCATGAAATCTCACAGAAAGCCACTAATAGGCCTAAGTTTTGCAGACAGTTAAGAAACCTAACCTATATAGTCTGTTCTTTCCTTATCTACAATTGAGGTTTTAGCTCTAGGATTGACTGTGGATGTCATGTATTCACCAACAACCTCTACAGTAAACTCATGTAATACAAAATCACGGTGTGCTTTTCCCTTCTCTGCTCCTACTCCATGCACCCTTTCCTTTCCTCCAGGAGCTCTCTAAGGTACTGAACATCTTTTTGTTCTTCTATTAATGCACTAATATAATTATGCTATATTAAATCTTGCTACGTGCTTCTCAATGAGTGCTTTGGCACTTTTGACACGTCTCTACACATATGTGCTATTCCACCATGTTTAGTTAAGACAAATTTTCCTCATTTTGCCTAAGGTGGAAGAAGAGATGAAAATTTAGCTCAGCTGGTATTTTACACTTTCTTTTCACATTGGTGAAGATTGTACTACGGTCTTTTGTAGATTTCTATTGAAACCCCCACAGATTTGTCTTAAACCTGTGCCCTATATATTTCTTAAAATTATATCTTTGAATTTGTTGATATCTACCTTTTTCAGCTTTTTTCCCCCTGGGCAGTCTGTCAGTGTAATTTCTTACACAAAAATTGCAAATAAAAACTTCCATTACTATAATGTCCAATGTCTTTGGAAAAGATTCAAGAACAAATATATTCTTCACTGCTTCCCTGGACACCAACAGATATTTAAAAGCTCTATCTAATCCTATTTTTGAGATCTCAAAGCAACTGGTTTTGAAATACAAGCCAAAAGTTCCTCTCTTCTTCCCTGCTTCTATATGACTGTACTACTATTGTGATATATTTGATAAACTACCTACAATGTAAATTTTGTTGTAATATTCAATTAATTCTTGTTTTCCTCATTAACTCTTCAGTTATTTCTTCTCTGTTGCTTGTTATTCTACCATTAGCATGCAAACAGCTAAGATACCTTGCAAACTGACCCATGACTTTCTCTAGTCACTTCTTTAATCTTGTTTTAAATCATCCCAGGGACAAGACCTATGTTCAAGTTGCCTTATTTAAGATTATGATTTTTGTTCTTGCCAAATGGTTCTCATTTTAAATTTCTCTCAGGAGAGAGAAGAGCTACATTTAGGGTGTTATCTGACTGATGCTAGACTTGGACTTTATTTTCAATCTTCAACTTCTTTATTCACTGCCACAGAGCTTGATAAGAACATTTGATTTGCTAGGATAATTCTTAGCAAAATAATTTTTAGCATTATTATTCTTTATCCCATGCTAATGATTGGTGGAATCCTTTGTGATTTGGAAAATTTTGACTTTTTGAAGAAACCCATAAGCCATAATTTAAGTGCCAGGTGTTGTAGATGTTTCCACATCACCTTGAGTAGAAGATCAGTAGCCAGCAGCACCTTTCATTTCCTCTGGGTACCAGGGATTTTTTATTCCTTGGGCTAATGTTTGGGGTTTTTTTCGGTTATCAAGAGTTGTTCTTACTTGTTTCCTGGTCAGCACTCCTGCTTTTAATTAGTCAGAGGACATCAACAGTCATCTTCCTCTCTGCAGTTTTAAGTTTGCTCCTCCAGTACCTGTTCTGTTACCAAATGGAAAGCCCTGCTTTAATTTTTTTGTTCCTGAATGCACACTGTGGATGAAATCCTCATGAGCACACTCAGTTTTGAATCTCTCCTTTTACTGCTCCTCTAATTGCTTCTTAAGAGATTTCCCTGGAGATCCAAGTGAAGTCTTTCCAGATACCACCAGTAGGAAAATATAGGCCAAAGTTCTGGCAAGTCTATTCAAGAATTTCATCACAAGATGTCATCATTGTCTAATTTTAAATAAAGCTATCTAATTATGAGCATACAAGATATTTCCTCTCAAATATTTTCCACTAAGAATGAGATACTATGTAGTACAAAAAGCTCTTTATGATTGATCTAGTATCTGTGCTTGAATTTCATATATTTTTGTTTTTATTAGCAGTTCATGAAAACACTGAAGTATAATATGAAGTACAGGACTAAGCAAACACTAAAATGAAGGATTCCATCGGAAGCTACGTTTACTCTTCAGTATTACCAGGAATTTTGTTACTTGCTAAAAAGTTATTAGACAAGTGAAGTTGTTTGAATACAGCGCTCAATGATCCAGATGCTTACAGTTCAACAGCAGAAGTTTCTTTGATTTACACACTCTGAACATTAAAAATATTATTTTTAAGCTTTACAGATAAGCTTTTTCCACATATATTCAAGTAAAAACTAAAATCTCTCATATTTATACATAAACTGATGAAGTATTTCAAAATTATATTATGTGATACCATACTACTGAATTTTTATTCCTAAGCATAGGCCAGATCGTTACCTTTGATTGTGCTATGTTTAAGGAGAAGCCTGCTAGCAGTGAGAAGTAAGAACTCCTTATTTCCTCCTAGATAATCTATTACTTGGTTATTACTTACCCAATAAAAAATAATGTACTTGAAGTCTAACATTATAGTAAATCAAGGCGACCCGCTACAGGGAGAAATGATGGATCTGACTCTATTGATATTAGAAGGCTAATTAATTACTTTATTATATTATTCTATACTATATTACACTATATTATACTGCATTTAAACTGAAACTGCACAAGCACTCAACAAAATCTTGTGACTGTCTGCTGACCGACAGTCTGAACACACACTTGGCCCTGATAGGCCAAGGAAACCAAACACCACCACTCTGGGTAAACAATCTCCATATTGCATTCTACTGTGGCACAACACACGTGCAGCAAATGAGATCAGAATTGTTTTGATCATTCTTTTCTCTGCTTCTCTCAGGCTCAAAGAATGTGAATCCCACATAACATGTTTGATGCATGCAATTCATTTGATTCAATAATAGTTCCCTTTGCTTTGCTGCCTATATTGTGTTTGACTAAATCTGGAAATGGCCAAAAGGAATGAAAAGTGGAAGACATACATGTGAAGCTGCATATATTCAGGTCTATAGTAGAAAGACGTGTCGTTATTGCAAGCTGCATGTAAAGCAAAACTGATAAAATTAAAGGAAAGATAGCTGTACTTCAATTGATCATAGCTTGATGACTTAATTAAGAGCAAAATCAAATTATCATCCTAAACTAGCTAAAGACTGTGAAGAAGTTGACAGGAAAGAAAAAAAAATATTTGTGTTCAAAAAGCTGCACACTGAATAGAAAGTAAGTAAGGACTCAATGTCCACTCTGGGAAAAGAAGCAAAGAGTAGATCTTCTGCCATCTGCAAGGGTTGAAACCCCAAATGCCATATTTCTATGTCAAGAAAAATAAAGTTTGCAGTAGAAGTGCAAAATGGCTGATGACAAGAGTTGTAAAGTATTTTCTGATCTTAAAAAAGTAAAAAATGAAAAGCAGTAGTCAGTCATGGGAACAACAGATAGAGTAGTATTTACACATGACCAAAATATGGAAATTTTCAGACATATACTGTTGCTATTGTCTCCCTTTCATGGCTTTTACTTGCTCTGCAGCTTCTTACCCTACACCCAATTTTGCCTTTGGTGCCTGTGTGCTGCTGTGGGAAGCTGTCCCTGGCTGGATGCCAGGTGCTCAGCAAGCCACTCCATCACTGCCCTGAGCAGGACAGGGCACAGGAGAGAATAACACAGAAAAAAACCCCTTGGGTCACGATAAAGGCAGTTTAATACAACAAAAGAAAAGGTCTGTGTGAAACCAAAGGAAAACAACAGATTTATTCTCTACTTCCTATTAGGAGGTGATATCCAGCCTCCCTCTCCTTTTTCTTAGCTTTTATTGCTGTACAGCCCTGTATGGTGTGGAACATTCCTTTGCAGCTTGAGTCAGCTGTCTTGGATATGTTCTCTCCCAAGGTCTTGCCCACCCTCTTCCCACTGGCGAGGGGGGAGTGTTGGAGAGGCAGCCTTGATGCTGGGTGAGCACTGGGGTGTTTGACAGGTGAACACCTTTCTAGGTACCCATGCAAAGAACTGTGAAGGCTGCTGTGGGAAAGATAACTCCATCTCCAGCAGACCCAGTAAAATTACTATGATAAAATATAAGACACAGAAAACCCTGAATTATTTATCATATCTTCAGAAATTATTCACTGTCTCCTAATGTGGAGTTTGTCTGTGGACAGTTCTGTTTTCCAACGTTGCAAGTTGCACAATGAACAGACTGCCAGAACAACATGCCTAGCATTTCTCATGATATTGCCCCTTACTCTTTTTAGAAAAAAAATAAGCTGAGTTTGCTTGTTTTATCTGCAATTGTATTTGCATTCAAATCAGTTATTTTCTCTTTATCCTAGATCTTTTTCACTGCAAGCTACTGTTAAAATAGCTGTGTCAATTATATTTAATTGATAAGACACAGTTTCATCCTGTATATATGTAATGTTCCATGAAATGGACAGTTGTTCAAATATATCCTTTTCCCAGTTTTAAGAGATAAGGTACATAACATCCTGCCTTATGTATAAACCCAATGCAATTTTTAGCAAGGATGTACCAGTACAGCTGAGTAACACAGCTTTGCCTCAGGACTAAATTATTTGGACATGCAAGTCAGTTTTCCCTCCATGAGTTACGGAGAAGACATAAAATGCTTTCAAAATTCTTATCAGCACAGTTGCACAGGTTTATGCTGACAGACCAACAGGCTAAGCATGACTTAGGGTTCTTAGTAGCAGAGGTTTTCAAATTTTCCCATCATTGCTAACACCAGTCACTGTCTGTCAGCAACATTTTCATCCCTGTGACAAATATTTCTTCGAAGCAGCATTATATAATACAATACTTTAAAAAGTGTCAGCACTTAAGGGATTATATATACTAGAGTTCCATCATTCCAAACAAAACCTCATCTGAAAAAGATTGTAAAATACCCCCCTAGAAGAAAGGCTTCAATACAAAGACATTAATGGAGTACTTTTTCTGGTAAGATTTCAAAACAACATTAATGACTCCAATATGCTATTTAAAGCAGCAGCTCCAGGACACTGGGCCTAATGCATCTCTAACAGTAAACAACACAGATTCTGTTCATGGTTGTTCAAATATCTACAAATTATTTCAACACAGTGGGTTACTTAGCAATGTCTTATCCACAGTTTCCCTATGGACAATTACGTCAAAATAAACAATAGCTACTTGTTTTTCCTTACTTGTAGCGTGATCTTTCATCTCCCCCAGTCCAGTATTAATTCCAGCATCTATTGAACTCATGATTTTATCAATCTACAAAAGAGAGAACAGTGAAACAATTGTGGGATCCCATCTTCAGTATTTTATTTTAGTTTTTCATGCATAGATTTATGGCATTATTACCCTCATTAGGAAAAAAAAAGAATCAAAAATGCATAAATGAAAGGTAGACAATTAATTACTCCACTTTAATTTGGAAATTGCAATTTGATTTGAAATTTTGAATATTAGTAAAAACTAAGGCTTGGGACTAGTATTTCTTTTTCCATAGTAGAGTTCCTTACATACTGATGACTCTCATCATCTAGGTATGGCCAGTAGTGGTTTATTTAAGCAGCAATATTAATGAATAAAAAAATATCCTGTATGTTCCAAAGTATTTAAAATACACACAATTAGATCATTTGTTCAATTCATATTTCCAGAGAATTTCCTAGCCTCTTTTCTTTCCATTTGCCCCAAGGGCAGTAAATAAGTATGAAATATAGTTGTGTCCCCACATACCACAGAACAACATTCTCTGTGAAACAACACTGCACTGATCCCAAAACCTACTCACATGTGTCTAAGGCACATTGAACTTACTAGGTCAAAATCACTGTATCTATTTTATGTGCTGTAAGAACAGGACAAACCAAAAAGTGAATCAAAAGGTTGCTGTGGACTAAGAAGATAGACAAAGAGAAACACACTTTACTAAGCTTACTATTAGGACTAGTAGGAAAAGTATGTATTAGTCACTGGTGACAGGAGAAAGTCTGGAAATTATGACAGAATCTGAAGATTAAGCATTCATACTTTATACATAAATATATACATTTATATATGGCACTTTTTAAAGTTTAAGATCAAACCTTGATGACCATGTAGAACGGCAAATCTGTACCTGATTCTAATCAGGATTTTATAATAACATATCCAAGCTGTAAAGATCAAAACCTGATATCCTTAGTACATCTTCACTGAGAGAGTATTTCCCTTACAAAAGTGACTTTAAATGCCCTAACGAATCAGACACTTAGGTTAGCTTGAAACATTTTCCTAGAAAAATAACCAACCACATAATCAAACTCGGGGTTCTTTCTGAACGCAATAGCACCCTGGAGATAGATGAATTTCCCCACTGTAGTAGTTTTAAAGAGAAATTCTCACTTCTCTGTAGGAGCAGCAAAGATCCAAACGTTTCAAACTCTTAATTTACCTCACTGAGATGGGTACTTTTGTGTCTATGAAGAACCATTTACATTCTTGAAATTCAGCACAGGGTAAAAAGTTAAACATACGGTATCTAAAAATTAATTTAAATTGAATTCCAAACCCAAAATAAAATCTCTCATAAGGGCAAGCATGTGCACTATAAATTCAGTGTGGAAATTTCTGTTAGTAGTTCTGAATTCATTGCTGCTATAAGATATTCCCAATTCACACAGCAGCCAGGTATGTGCCAAGCATTTCACACACAGGCTACACACTACTTAGAGGATATGATACATAAGGAGGGTTTGTAGAATGCCCAATCAACTCTCTATTGCTGCCATTTTCTCCTGGCTCTTGCTAATGGGCACTGCCATAGTGGACATAATTAGCAAATGTGTAAACAAAAGGCACAGTTACTAAGGATTTTACCAACATTATTATTGTCAGCGATGAGGGCTTTAGTAGACAATAAATTCAGTGCCCCAAAAAGTTGCAGAATTACTTCTGGTTAACTTCATTCACTAGGGAAACAATAGACTTTATTGAGTGGGCAGCATTAGAACAGAAATGCTTTGCATTTTGTGCCAGCTGTTGAACTCCCATGCAGTACAGTGTGACATTCACTCTGAAGTTTGCAGTGTGGAATATTCACTTTTTATTTTGTCTCTGAAACTGAAAACAACAACAGTATCTTCACAAGACCATAGTACTTAAAAAATGAAAAAAAACTTACTTCTTCCCACTCTGATGTGAAGGAAGGTGTTCTCTCTGAATTCCCTTTGGAGCACTGTGGCTTTGGCGTGGGTTCACTCCAATTGCTTCTTGCTTTTTTATCATTTGGTGGATGGGTGATAAGATTAGAATCAGATTTTGAAACATTTTTGCACAAATGCATTTCCAGCAAGGTCTTTGGTAAAGATCGTATTCTGCCCAGCGTGCACGCTCGCTCCACAAATCCCCCAGTGCTGATAACCCATTGTTCACTGACCCTTGGTGCACCAACCAGGGTATGATTTTCTGCTGGTTTATTCTTAGTATGAAATATGGTTCTGTTTACAATTGGTGGCTTTTTTTTCTTAACAGGAGGATCAGAGGTGCTCTCTTTCCGTAGCTGTATCTGCTGCGCTGCGCTCTTGCTCAAAATGCTTTTCTCCAGTGGCCCACTGCACAGGTTTACTTTGCTGTACAGCTGCAGTGGATTTTCAGGTGGGTCACACGCAGGTGATGATCCATGAAGTAAACCTGCAAACTGCTCAGCGGGGTGCCCTTCAGGAAGCTCACTTTCAGTCGATGTTTCACCCTGGCTACGTTGCTCTGAAATGAGAGAGAGCCTTGTGAACATAAAAGGGTGTTAAAATACTGCAAACAAAAAACAAAATCCTTATTCCCCTCAAAATTACTTTTCAATGCTGCTGGGTACATTCTTATGTAATGAAACAAAAGACAACTATGCCATGAACTGATTTATTATTCTCTTAAAAAAATCTAAAATATGACTATATGACTATTTTATCCTAAAATATCTGCTGGTAGAAGAATAGCCAACAATGCTCAGTGCTATATATAAAACTCCATGAAAAAACAAATTTATAAGATAAAATAGGCCATTGCTATTCCATCAGCTTGATGATGTCTCTTTTAATTTGCTATTGAGCTGAAATGTGCAAAAATTATATATTTTAGTATGATGAATTAGGTAGGTAGTTTGTAGGTGGTAAAATACATGAAGAATCATTATTGTCACGAGTATTCTTAGTAATTTTTCTTTTTATAGCCTTATAATAATAGGGAATTTACACTATGATGCCTTTTTACTGACAGTCTCTAAGGAATAGATTTGAGTGCTGTTTTTATTTTCAGGAACTTTTGAGAATAGTAATAGTAACCATTGGGAAAAAAGAACAAAAAATCAAGTCTTTTCAAACACACTTAATATGTAACTTAGCACATACATAAACACAAAAAGCAACCACAGAAAAATGCACTACTTTGGCAAGGTTTAGAGTGGATTATTAAAATTTTATGACTCTTTTTTACGCTTGTTGCTGAAAGAACTAGGATGGGGGGAAAAATGGAGGTCTGAGGTGCCTCACTTAAAGTATTGCTGGGCTTAACATCACTCTATCAACATGGCATTAAGTCAGCATGTTCTACCCAGAATAATTGTGTCCCTACTAATGGTCACATCTCTATAACTACTTTATTAAAGATAAATAAATTCATCTCATTCCTTCTAGAAGTTGTATGTTCTAGATGGACTCTAACTGCAGGACTGTGAGCACAGCAGCAGCTACCACAAGGAATCGAGCATAGCATCATGACATAATGTGCAAAGATATTGAGCAGTTTTCTCCAATTAACTAAAATATCCGCTGACAAAAAAAAACCCCAATCAAATCTCAAAATATCCTTTCTAAAAGAAAGCAGTGCTTGACTTTACAAATGACAGAAGAAAGATTTTGGTGTGTACTTCAAAACTTCATCAACTCTTTTACTAGTCAGCAGCTTAAAAATATAAAATTAAATGTTTTTCTGTATATGATAAAATTCGAAGAACCTAAGAAAATACACTTTTCTTCTTGGAGAAACAACCAACTAGAATATACTTCAGACATTTTTGCAACCAAAAAGATGTAAGGTCTTATGGAGAAAGGTTAAATGTAGGATATGACAGAGCTTAAGGGATCAATAAACCTAGAAAAATTTGGTTTAGGGGAAAAATTCAGGGGGAAAGGAGGACATGGGGTATCCTCTCTTTGATTTCTGAAAGTTGCTGATTTATACGTATGTCTGCAATTTTGAAGGTGAATTCAAAATGAGGAATAAATTATGCAAATAATTAGTGGCTTTGGTGCTTTTCCTTTACATGAAAAAACTCAGTAGCTGAGATTCTGCTCCAGATTAAGACACATCATTTTTCTACATGGGTAGGAAGCATGTTAGCTTCTACCATAGTCAGATATCAGATTAATAAAATGAATGGAACCTATATCTCCCTGTACTCTGTTAACTGGGCTAACTACACTGCCAGTGACTTATGGGAGACAGCATTCAGTTTGTGTCCAGATACCTTCATGATATATCTGTCATGAACTGAATCCTATTTTGATGTTCTAGACAGGTATCTCATAGTTGTGTATTGAACTCATTGAAGAGATACATATTTTTTAATATTTAAAAATATATTTTAAATATATTTTAATATTTAAATCAGGAGGGAATAAATCAAGAAAAACAAAATCTTACAGAACCTGGATTGCAAGAAATTCACTATTAGTTTTGCTACATCTATGTTACTAAATAGTACTGGCCTACAGCTATGAGGATCTGAAGGAATTACTAGGCTCGTGTCCTTTAAGCTAAACTCTCCTTAAGACAGAGCTGGTCCATTCCAAATATTTACTGGGAACAGTCTCTTGTCTCACCTAAAACTTGCACTGTGCCGGGGTACTGTCTAGGTAGGTCTATTTGGTATTGGCCAAAGACTGACAAAACCCAAACAGTTTAAGAGTACAGACTGCCAAGCACCAGTGGCATCTCATGCCCTGATTTTGCTCAACTTATTACTGTAAATGACGTAAGTTCGTTCTTACTGAGAACACCCATTCCCCTGTGGTCAGTAAATATATTTACTGGCTACTAGAAAGTGTGTATCTCTCTTTGCAGCAATGCTGCAGTGATAGCATATCAAAACATTAATTCTGGTTGTTTGAGAGTTGATGCGGCAGCAAAGACCCCAAATATATTGTATGAGCCTTTTTCAGCTCGATCTTTCACAACTTTACTGTACTGTGAACACCTAAGTATATATATTCTACTTTAGGTAAAACTTTCATCTTTAAAATACCCACACAATACTTTAAGGAAGTCAGGAAAAAAATAAAACAAATGTTGCTTGTGCTCCCATTAGTCTTCTTATGTGTTAGCAAGTAGTCTATTCCACTTTTTATAAGATCACTACTAGTTTTCAAAAATACCCTATTTCATTTAATGTTGAGAATGAAGTTGCTCAATGAAGAATTTCTCAACATTTCCACAGTATCATAGAACTGTCCAGTTTGGAAAAGGCCTCTAAGATCGTAATCCAACTGTTAAACCAGCACTGCCTAGTCTACCACCACCACCACCAATCTGTGTCCCTAAGTGTCACATCTTTTAAATATCTTCAGGGATTTATATTCTCTTAGTTCAATAAGAGTGGTCTTATTGCCTACTTACTGCATTTTTATGATGCCCACTGTCTAAGAAGTTCACAAATATCAACTCACATATCCTTCTAAGGTGAGATTGTAATGTGATATTATGCTAATTTGAAAAATGGGAGATAAGGCACAGAGATATAATGCTGAAAATGCAAAAATGTTTAGGCATTTGATTTCAGATTCCTTAAGATTTTCTCTGTTCAGAGTATTAAACATTTTTAAACACAGAATATTTTCGAAGCATGGTTGCTATTCATTTCAGTAGATCAAAAAATCAGACCCTTAATGCCTCAAATTCATCATTCAAAAACCAAGGAATATGGTTAATGGCTACGTGGATAACCTTTGGTTATTGGCTACTTGGGTAACCTTTGGTCTGTCTTGACCAGGGTAAAAAAAGCCCTGGCAGAGACAGGGAGACTCTTATTAAAGAGACTTTTAATAAGAGCTTTATTAATTATGTGGCAAAGTAAGCAAAGATCTTATAGCTATATATTCTTCACTCCATGATTTTGAGCCATGCAAACCACATCTATACTAGGCAACAAAAAAGACTGGGGCTGTTAGGAAAAAAAAATCCATGTGGTCATGACAAAGGTTAAGGAGCAGGGTGCACTGCATGCTGCACTGCAGCCCTAAAACAGGTCATGCAGAGTGGTGCCATCTGCATCCCTGGACAGTTTCAAGACCTGGTTAGGAAAAGATATGTCTGATTTCATGATGACAGTCCTGCTCCAAAGAGGAAGATGGACTAGAAATCCTCCAGATATCCAAAAGTTTAATGAACCAATTATAATTCTGAATCTTCTGCCTTTTGAACTGATAACTGTTAAGGTTAATGCTCTTTGTATACTGACTTGTATTATTATTCTAGTTTCCTAATGAAGTCAATATTTATTACTTTGATGTTCAGCAAATAAGGAGAGCACAGAGATGGACTATAGCACTGCTCTAAATAGTACAGTAGTCTATCACTCCCTGTCATGTTCTAAAGAAATCACAGAAGGAAAAAATAAACCATACAACAGATAATCATAAAATAATTTCTGAGTATGAGTATGTTTTTCTTTCTTTTTCCAAGTCAGTATTTGTTGACCTAAGACCTGAAATGTTAGATGTTAAATAAGCTCTTCAAACTGCATCATTATCTAAAAATGCAGATTCATGGTTCATGGGAATATCCAATACCTCCATCTCAAGAACTTAAAGAATGAAAAGCTTTCCACAGGATAATACCACTACTACACCCTTGCTAAAATAGGAAACTTTATAAAAAAAAAATTAAATACTTGCTTTTAATAATTTCCCATCTCTGAGATAGATTTTTTTTTAATTGCTGCATATTTCTGTCATAAACTTTAAGAAGAATGATACTGAAATCAATATTTCTCCTGAGGCTTAGTAGCAATGCAAAAATGTGATATTTTATATATTATTTTCTGGGTTTAAACATATAAAAATAATTCTTATTTTGAATATTGCTGTGTATTGAAAAAAACCCATGCTATTAAACCAATTATTAAGTCTTAATTTTATTTCTTATTATTATTATTTCAACCAACTTAACTGGCACCAAGAATTTATATAAATAATTACATTACATAGGTCTGTACTCAGTGAACAGCCATTTAATAATGACAGCTTTTTCTTCTCCCAGACATTTGAGTAAGCTTTATGAGATAGAACTTTAGGAAAGGGGGTGAGGACACAAGAGAACATGAGAAGTTCAAACTCTTGGACTCAATCCCAGTGGAGAGAAGCATTCAGCTTATAAGTAATTTTTTTTTTCTTTTTGCAAGTACACTTATTTTTGTAATTAATAAAAAAAAAAGCCAACAGAAAGAGATCTTGCTTCCTTACCAGATACTGCTTTTCTTACCACTTTATCTTTTTACTTGTAAATAGTATCATAATACCAAAACATAAACAGATGTAATTTCTACAGAACTTTAGTGTTATTACAAGTGCACGTACAGCTTATCCATCTGAGGATTACTTCTGAAAATCACTGTGATACTGCCATAGCTGTGTTACAAGGAAAACATTTACATTTGGAACTACAAATAAATTCAGTTGTGCCATAATCTCAAAGCCACAGATACATATTGCTATTATCACCAGTTTATATACAACCAAACTGGTATTTAGGCAGCAGATTGCAATTCAATCAGCTATTTATTTTCACAGTGATGCACCCCAGCACAGTTGCTCATGGTACATATATAGAACTCCATGGAATACCATTTCTCACTTTCAGTATTTGAGAGTTATAATTTACAGATGCTTCATCAAACTCAGATATTTTTTCCTGATTCTGACTCCAAGACTGCAGAGCACATTAAGAAAACCAGAAGCATACTGAATACTGTGAGTTTTGCATTCATGTAAAATTGGAAATCATCTTATTCACATTTGTATCTCAAGAGATTCCATGTTCCTAACTAAAGTACATTCAGGAGAATAACAGTTGTTAATAACACTAATGAAAAGAGCTGTAATAGATAAATTATAATGACAGAGTCAGATCTTTAACAGGCATTGCTGTTGCCATGGCACAATATTTCTAATGTAAAATAAAAATCCACTAGAAAATTATTCTATAGCTATGGTAACAACTGTATTGTGACATGATTATTCTATTCAACTTCTGTTTTCATTTGATCCAGAAAGATGTTTTTAGCATCACACTTTGCACATGTGTAATATCTGCCCAAAAATGTATTCTCAACTCCCTTTTCCCCACATTCAGTTGACTGCTAAAACCAACAGTCAGAACTGAGCAATATTTGGAAACTACCCTCTTAAAGAAGGATGGGTAAGCATATTTGCATAGTAAAGATTGCTTTGCAAGCACTGGAATACCCTCAGTAGTGAGGATATCAGCTGTATAGCCAAAACGTTATAAAAAGGGATGATCAGCAAGAAAAGGCATAAGATCCAGAAAATTCATAGTATTTAAAAACAGAAGTAGCAATACTCAGGAAGTCTTTATTTCACACAGCAAACAACACTGTGCTCTGACCAAGCTACAGCTCTTTGATTGCAGCACTTTGGCTGCAGATATCTTAGATGAAGCAGAACAATATTTTCTCACTCAAGTCAAAGTTATAGCAAGGTACAATGGACCTTGCAAAGGATAGAACAACAAGATTACTAAGGAAGCGGTGAAGACTGTGGGCTTCTACTGTCACCAGCAACAACACAGAAGAGGAGCAATAGTGTCCAGCCAGACTGCAGTTTCTTCTTCTGGTTATTCCCAAATCTGAAGAAACCAGCAAAAAGTGGTTGGCAAGGTTGCTGTAGATGGTGTCCAGGCTCTGTCCCCAGGTTCCAACACTGCCAGCTTCTCAAAACCCATTCCCTTAGAAATCACAGTGAGTGTCTCTGTGGGTTGGGAGTTTGCTCTCATAAGCTTCAAAACTGCCAATTCACCCCTTAGCATAGCAGTCTGCACTTGACTGTGTACTGAGGGGTTTTACTGCCTCAGTGTCTCTACCTTCATCTTTTCCCTATGACCCATCAGGAAATGAAAAGATGAGAAAGATTTTCAGGGAAAGATATGGAGTTTTCTGAACGTTGCTTGCCAGTATCTAATGAAGAAAAAAGCTTTGGGTGAAGAAGGATATTAGGCAGTTATTACTGCTAATTCCAACCACATTGTAATGCCTAAATATAGTCCTTGCCCAAATTTTCAGCAATAACAGTGTAATATGGTACCAAGAGAGTTAATTTTAGCTCTTATTGAGATGCTTTGTCTCTTCTGTACATCTTCAGGTTTTTCTGTTACATGTATATTCTGTATTTGAGGAGGACATAAATGTAATTTTCAAAATCACATAAAGGGTTAACCTTTTACTGCAAAATTCAACACAGACAAAAATAAAGAGCTGCAGCTGCCACCTCCATAATGCCGTTTCCATGAGGATTTCTTTCTATGTGACTATATAAGGATTGGTTCCTAGACATCTTAAAGACAGACACGGTCTCATGAACCATCACATTTTACAGCACAAAATTCTGCCTTATGGCTGCACATCAAAATAAGGATTCTTCAGAAAAATAACATGCTAACATTTTTATGGACTAAACATATCAGACTGATAAAATAATGGTCAACATCCCTCAGGTGAAATGCTGGACAAATTCAACACACATTCAAGCTAAAATTCTGCTGGAATGCTTCAGCTTAGCAATGCAGCAAAAGCAAAAAGAAATCCTCTCAGTATGTCTCTAAGTTTTAGTGAATGTTTCATAAGAAATTCTGAGAGGTGAATGGCAATGGATGTAAAATGTAATTCTGCAGAGAGATCACATATAATCACACTGAGAAATTCTGTGGGGATCTCTTTTTTCAGCAGAAAGCAGTTGAGTGGGTTGTGGCTGTGCTCAGAAAGTACATGTTAATTTGACAATATAGTACGGCAGGGCAGAGTAATACAAGAGGAAAACTTGTTACACTTAATAACTAAAATCAGTGCAAAGCAGTATCAGTGTGATAGATGAGCTCTCGTATCCTTTGGTTGAAGACTGTAAAAAAACCCTGTTATACGTTCCACTCCTGGTATTTCACACATCACATGCAAAGAAGGAATGACAAATTCCTCCACCAAGTGGGAACAAAACTTACGACATACAAGGCAAAAGAAACTGTAAGAAATAGTGGATGATTCTCAAAATAATGTTTCTAAAAAGAGACACTGCACAACAATTTTGTTTAAAAGGAATTATTTGCCCTAGCAACAACTCAGTTTCCCCCAGCATGAGACAAGACCAGAAAGCAAAGAAAGTGTATGTTCTGCCATTTGCACTGACCATACATTTCTCTTTTCTAACCTTGATATAGAATATATTCCTGATCAGAGCAGTGTTTTTAAGATATTTCAGTTTGTCTCTTCCCTCATTCCATGTACAAGATCATCTGTGCTCTTTTTCAACTTATGTTTCAAATCCAGAAGGAATGGAATTGGTGCTTTCATAAGAAATAACGTAAAATAAAGGTGCCCTACCCCAGTTTTTTGCTAAATCTATTAGGTTGTAGGGACAAAAAAGTGTACAAAAATTAGGAATTTACAGAAAATATCTCTGGCTGTAGAATGAAATTTCAGTTCTAGATATAGGTACATATACAGTCATGGAAAATTACATTCAGATTTTAAACACTATGTGGACCATTCACTGAAATTTTATATATTTGCTTACATGTGACAGTATTGAAACTAATCACTAAAAATCATAGTCTTTTAGCAAACTTGCAGCTCACAACATTTTGTAGTTAAAAATACTGACTGGGGAAAATGAGAGAATAAAACCAAATTAACTGTATTTACTTTCTCCAAATGATTTATTTGGGGGTTGCAAATTTGACAGGATAACTATTTAAATTCTTTTGAAAAGTATTTATGAAACATAAATGATTTTACAAAACATTGACACAATAATGTGCAAAATAATTTATCTAAGAATAATAACTCTCTAGGTATATTTAATATCTCCAAAAGTTGTTTACTTTTCACAAGTAACTGTATTTACTTTAAAAAGTAATATTACACACAGGATGCTTAGAAGAAGATGTGAAACAAAGAGCAAATATTCAAGTGGCTAAATGCAGAGACAATATGGCCATTTTAGACACTACACAGTATCCAAAGTGATTGCAAAGGCTGATGGGTGTGACACACAACTTGGAAACCTCTGTCTTTCTGGTGAAGCAGCAAGAGCTCAGAAACAGTATTTCTAGTATCCAAGTTGGTCTAGACATCTGGTTTGGCATTAGAATTGTTTCTTAGAGATTAAATGCCAGCAGAGAAGGAGTACTGAGGGTAGGGTAGACGTAGACAATACATCTCAAAGAATCCTTTATAGTAGAATAAATAATTTAATGTGTGCATATACTCCATTTCAGAAGACTTACATACACTTACTTTAAATAGGAACTGAAAACTTGTTACTATTTGAAATAATGATTATTGATACTTCTACCAAAATAGCCATCAAGTTAAGAGTCCAGAACACCTGAGTGCCACAGAGCATGAAAGGCTGGCTGACACCAAGTCAGTTCCAAAATACCAGTTTATGATATTTTGGAAACATGTGCATTTGGAATATGAAATTAACCTGCTTTAAATTAACTATGACTGCTAGGGGAGTATCATAGTTAGCAGCCAATGTGTAGCCTTTTTTAAGCCACTAGGATGCAGAAAAGCATGTCTCAATTTTAGATACAGTTAAAGGAAAAACGAGCATTAGACTACAATTGCTTAGACATGGAAGAGTGGTGAGTGGCGTTGGAAGACAATTACAAACTTTCATGCTCCACCACAAATGACACTTTACAGAGCTCTCATACTATACAAATACAACCAAATAAACAAAAATATTATCATGAAAAACTGTATGATTCATCAGCTAGTTGCAGGACAGAAGCTCCCACAGAGACTGAGAGGCATAATTTAACGTAATTAAAACCCCTCTTACACAACAAACTGGAAAGTCACGCAACACAAATGCTACACATAGAAACTCTGGATAATTTACCTTCAGTTAGGATCATATAGGAGTTAGAGGACAGTTTCACCTACTGAATAGCTGCAGCAACAGAGTAGATTACCACTCACCCCACTGCTCTTCAAACAGAAGGCATCACTGAGCAGCTCCAGGGCCAGAGCTGATGTAGGAGTGGCTAACCTGCTTAGAGGGCTAATCAGCTGCCCCACTTTGGGCAGATTAGTTGAATTCACCTGGTTTATTTTGCTTGAGCTGGATTAAAAGTTCTCACAGAAACCCTTCTGCTGAAGCCACGCCTGGGGACATTCTATGAAAGAAGTGCAATGATACAGAGGTGCTGGTCACACCTTCAGCTACTTCCACTGACCTCTGCCATCCATGAAAGGAAGATATTCTCTGCAAAGAAGGGTCTGCTGTACTCTCTGAACCACACAGGCAGATATCCCCCAAAGGCACCAAATAGCCTTGCTTTTCTAATATGGTACACCTACTAAAAATAATATTTTCTTAACTGGGGATAATAATGTACATTAATAAACATTAGCAAGGTCTAATAAAGAGGACTAATTTATCAAGCTAAAAGGACTATAATGGTACAGCTTTCAAAACCATTCTCCAGACTAGTAGAAATTTATATATATAAGTTTGTTTAAGAGTCCAGAAACTGTAAATAGGAAAACAGAAACTCAGTCTAAGGGATCAGAATATAGACTAGTATTTGTGGGAATGATAATATTCTAGTCCCATAACCTACAGTCCCGATTTTGTTCAGCTAACAGTCTGATCAGAATACCAGGAATAATAGATGGTAGAAAACTTTACCAAATAATCTCATCCAGTCATTTGCACATCTTTAATAAGTAAAGAAAACTTCTTATGTAATTAGATACTTTAGATTTAGAAAACACCTTTTTTGACCATGAGTTACTTACTTCTCATCTACAATGCTTCAAGACAGGTGGTAAAAAGTTCTTTAGGGCCTTAAACCAGATACATCTGAAGCAAGGCAGATGTAGAATTTTATTGCTTAATTCTGCTCTAATTTATTTATATTACGCTTGCTGTCATCAACAATTTTATTTCCCTGTGAACTAAGGCCTCAAATCAGGCAGATCTTATCCTTCTATCATCTATGTATTTCAGCTGTTTAAGCAAGTGTGCTTACATTTCACCTGAGGAGACAACAGATCACTGAGACATTGTTTTGTAGATTTGTAGATGGGAAGAATCTCCATGAACAGGGAAGTTCCTTGTAAAAAGCAAGGTGAAGAGATACAGCAAATTGTCTAATTTACCAAATATACCCATGAGAAATGAGTGCAGAAGTAGTTTGTTACGTCAATCATAAGTAACAAATTATTGCAGAAACAATACTTTGATTGTTTCAATTAGCACATTCTTCACTTGGAAAAAATTGGAAATTAGATGATCATGGTATCCTGAGAAATTTAAAACAAGTCACTTTTATTCTCTTTCTAAAAGCAAACAAGCATGACTAGCAGCTCAACATGAGACAGCACTCTAAGAGATATACCAGAAAAGAACCTGCAGATTATTTATTTCTTTTTCTAAATTTTATTGTTAAAATATCAAGAAATTACCATGAAAAAATTTTAATCACTTTTCCTATTAAAAGTGGGCACACATCTTTTTCTTGTAAGAATAGGAAAGAGAGAGAAGGAAGGCAGAGAGAGAACAGGAGGAAAGAAAGAAGCCATTCTGATGACCACAGATAATAAAACCAGAAACTCTTGATTAGACTTTCAAATCAGAATTGTCCCCAAAAAAGACTTTTTTGAATGTGCAATGTGGTTTTATGGGTTTTTTGTTTTTTTAATTTTTTTTTTAATTAGCTTGCAAAAATCTCATGAAGACACAAAGACAAAATGTCAAATCTTTAGACAATGCTTGTTTCCTTAAAGCATTTTTATGGAAGCACCTATAATAAAGCACAGTAAAAAAAAGCAAAGATGGTCACACCTGGAATAGGTTGCCTTGAATTTTATACTGTTTTTAGCATTTCACATTAAGTTAATTAATTATTCCTATCTGCACCAACCTAAAAGAAAGAAGGCTGATGATGGTGGTGGGAATAAATGAGATTCATTAAGTATTTCCAAGGAGAATGACAGCAGTTCTTAACTGAACAGGGAGTCAACTACCAAATGGGACATGGATACTGGCCTCTTTCTAGCCCAGTTAACAGATAACTGAATTTTCTTCAAGTCTTTAGATGGAAAAGAAGGCACTAAGCTGTTAAAATCTTCTTTGCTCAGAGAATACATGGCAGGCCAGAATTCAAAGGAATTGAGACAGCTACAGTACTGGTAAACAAAGAATAAATCTGCACAGAGGAAAGAGAAATATATATATATATATATATATATTTTTTTTTTTATAGCAGTTTCATTTCTTCCAAGCATAACTTGGATAAATTCCAAAAAAACCCCAAAAACATCTACACATATATGAGGATATACTGTGTTTTCAACCAAAATTGACTACACCAATATGAACATTGATCAGTGAAGTTAAAAAGTAAATTTAAAGTGAAACTTGACTTAAGTTCACCACACAGTCAGACTATCAATATGAAGCCTAAAAGTCTGTCATTTGTAATTGCTTTCAAATTCTCTAATCAATTTGAATTTCAATCTTTTTTTGTCATTTGACAGAATCCCAAGACATGCAGTAATCATCACAGAGAAGTACAGAAGTTTCAATCAAAATAACTGCCTGCTTCTTAAAAATGGCATTTTTCTTCTACATCAGGTAAACCACACTTTCTACTGGAGCCAACACAGCGATGTTTATTGCACCAAAGATTCAGTATAAGTCAGTCATTTCCAAGGTCTGATTGTTTTTGCCACTTCCTGAAGTCAATTAGTTGAGGAAGACTATTAATAAAGACAGATCATCACACTTGTATGATTTTACTTCACAGTCCTCAGGTGAAGGGTGGCAGAATGCTAATCCTATAAGAACTCTTGTGGGAAAGTAAGAGTTCTGAGCTTTGTGATATGAGTTCTTAATGTATCTTGGCAGTTAGAGAGACTGAATCATAGAAAGTAAAAATATTTCATCTTCATTGTGGGGACGGAAGTACTGCTACACACCAAGATGTGAGAGGTCTGTGGTGAGGAGGTGATGTTTCCTCTCTACTCCACTTAGGTGAAACCCTACCTGGATCCAGCTCTGGAGTCCTCAGTACAGGAAAAGCATGGACCTGTTGGAGTGGGCGCAGAGGAGGGCCCCAAAATGATCAGAGAGGTGGATCCCATGAGAACAGATTGAGAAAGTTGGGCTGTTTAGCCTTGAGAAGACTGAGTGAAGACATTATTGTGGCCTTTCAATAACTAAATGGGGATTAGAAAAAAGATGGGGACAGAGTTTTTAGTACAACCTGTAGCAATAGGTCAGGGGTAATGGTTTTCAACTAAAAGAAGACATATTCAGACTAGATATAAAGACATAGTTTTTTACAATGGGGGTGGTGAAACACTAGAACAGGTTTCCCAGAGAGGTGGTGGATGCCTCATTGCTAGAAACATTTGAGGCCAGTCTGGATGGGGTTTTCAACTGGTCTAGTAGATGTCCCAGCACATGGCACAGGTGTCCATTGGATGACCTTTAAAGGCACCTTCCAACCCAAACTGTTCTACGGATTTTAAAGTAAGGCATCAGACAAAAGCTCTCAGCTGATTAAAGTGGACCAGAGCTTAAGGCAGTGCTGGCCTTTCTTCTTCAGGTATGGTACAATGCCTTTTAGGAAAACACAGCAGTTAGTAACACAAAATAATGAATTTAGGGTCAGGAAGTGCCATTTCCATTTGCCCTGCACATAAGAGCATAGAATAATGAGGCTCACCTCCCCTGAATACATCTGACACTGAGACACTAAATATGGAGATCAGATTTCAGTTTTAATCATGGGCTATTTCTTTAACAAATTAGTGTTTGTTGAAGTATTTTAAAAAGACAAAGCTCCTACAAACTCACTTTATTTCTATTTTACATTGTATTGCTATATGGAATATACAAAAAGGCTGCTTGAAGATACATGAAAAAGAAATCAAGGACAAAAAAAGAGAAAACTTAAAAGAAGAGCTACCTTACCAGAAAGATTAAAAATATTCTAGAAGAGTAAGCAAGAGAGTGAGAGTAGGGAAACACAGAAGCAGAAGTCAAGGGTGAATATTAATTATACATCTAGAGATATACATATTAATAGTTCTATATGGTTATATATATATTAATAGACCCAGGGAGCTCTCACCAGAACTGCACTACTCAACAAGGGCTTTCAGTCTTCCTACTGCATCTGTCTCTCCTGTCAAGAAACTCCTTTGATCAAAATAATGAAATTAGACCTCTCTGTCTTTCACTTTTGCTGTATTCCTTGCCTATGTTGTCACAGCCACATCAACTCTAAGTTACTGCCCAGGTACAAGCTAGGGTTTTCAAGTATTTGTTGAGTGGACACTAGTTAGTTTCCTGTTTCTTTATACGTGAAGACAATTGCAGGGAGTTTTAATTTTTACTGTGCATCTTGCCTGAAGTCAATCATATTTAAATGCAACTTTTCTTTCACAAACAACAATGACTTTATTTTCTGTATTACATTTGATTTTCCTACTTTAATTAAACGTATAGATTTGTCATTGACAATTTCTGGACTAAGTCATAATAATTTTTTCAGTATCACATGACAATCATGACAATCATGGGAAAACTTAAGACAAAATCAAGGAGAAATTTACAGTAGTTAAAGCACCTTTGAAAAACTGTATATTGACTCAACTAAAAGAAACAGAATAACCCCTAATACCTTTTAGTTATTCATTTTAGATGGAGTTTTTTTTATAATTTTGATAGAAGTCTTTTTTTTTCTTTTTAATTAAAGCTTCCTCACATGTTTAGCTGTGCCACAGTGAGTTTCTTAGCATATTCCACATTGACTCAGCAATCCTTTCAGCTATGTCATGTGGGAAGCTTAGCCATGCTGTTCTGAGTGGTAAACCGGGTTGTAAAGTCAAGGCTATTGCTAAGCAAAGATAGCCTTCAGTCATGAAGCCAGAATTTTTTCAGCATCATCAGACACTTTCTCAGTCCTTACATACTTATTTCTTTGGTGTGCAGTCTTATATATGGCACATGTTTTGACTCCTGAAGGAGAATTAGTGTATTCCTGGGCCTCAGATAAAAGACTGGTGTCCCAAGTGTTTTCTTCAGTCACTGTAATTTTCCAGAACAATTTGAAAACAAAGAACCTACATCCCAAACCCAACAAAAGAGTACAAAGCTCAAAGCTGGAAGTCAAGCTTCTGGCTTAGTGGAAGTAGCTACCAAGACCATACCAGATACCTAGACTAACACAAGGAGAAGTCACCACTTTGGGAGAATTAAAAAAAAAAAAGAAAAACTAAGGGCAGAGGAGGCAGAGTTCAACCAGACAAGTGAAAAGAAGATAGAAAAGGTCAAAGAGAAGGAACAGAATAGTGAAAGTATTTTTAGCCTGTTTCACAAACCCATGTCTTTCTTTCAAAACAAAAATTAAAAATCCCAAACACACATGCCCATTTCTACACAGACTTGTATTTGCCATCACAGGTATTGTAAATTGGAAGCTAGCAATACACACAAACACAGAATGTACTTTTCCTTCTGCTAACTTTAGAAAGAGAGCCATAACCTAAAAATGTAAAGTTGCATTCTAAATCCTCATGATTACAAACATATTCATGGAGATTGTACACCTAAGAAACAGATTCAGATGGAGGGAAAAAAGGAAAATAGCTTAGGTAGGTAAAAAAGTCATTGGGTTCTATCAGTTTAAAGAATATTACAAAATCTTAGGATGAATTTCAGCCTTTTCACTACACTTTCAGCTTTTTGACAAAAAGTTTATTTGATGAGCTAGGAAATTATGTAGCCTATCAACTGCATTCTTCAGAAAACAGAAACACTGCTAATATGCAGATTAAATGCTGATGATAGAGCACAAGAAAAGTTTGGAGGTGTTATGCATGAGATTGTTATTGTTCTGCTTCCTCTACAACTTCAAAGTCAGTTAATACAATAAGGCTCCCACATGCTCTTAAATTAAACATGTGAATGAGACAGATTTCTTCCTCGATTTCACGTATAAACACCACGACTGGCTTGGAGGCACTACCCATAACTGAGCGCTAGGTGTGACTCTCATCCCTTACACACCTTCAGCCCCATTAATCATACTAACATAAGGGTGGCACACAGAGCCTTTACTGGGGAACTCTCAATGGCATCAGGAGCACTTTATTGACAGCTGTGATCCTAGAGACACCAAGAACATCCTTTGGCTGTGGTAGATCATGTCTCACATCCCACTCCAGTGACACAGCCGGCAGTATCATCGGCCACATCGCTACATCTCCAGTGGCCTCCAAGCATTTGCTGCTCATAATCCTGTCTCCACCCCAAAGCTTTTCATCTTCTTACAAAAGAAATTACCTTCCCACAATTTCAGTGGGAATACTTCAGATCTGTCAGTAAGTACATGGTATTTTATTTTTTCCTCATAAATCTGACATCATGGCAAATTTCCACTCTCCTAATTAATAAGTAGTTTTCAAGGTAACAACTGTTTTTTCTGCATAATGTGGGAATGCAACGGTGCTTATTGGAGGATGGTTTTGCACATGTGACACAGACTAGCTGAGTAATAATAATAATATTACTGATTCAACTACATTCACCAATATGAAGCCATTTTGTGTTGGTATTTTTTCACAGCAGAAAATTCAAGACTTACTAAATCAAAACTAGAATAAAGATTTTACACATAGAGAAAGAAACTTGATTTTTATATAAGCCACTAGAGAGGAATTTATTTTCTTGAAAAAGACCTCAAGTATTTATTAGGATTTTACAGACTGTCAAGAATCACATGAATCAGGAGATTAGGATATTTTTCATTTAGTTCTGAAGTAAAATTTTTTTGAAGTATGAAGGAACAAAAATTGAACATAATTTAAGCTTCTAGTCTTAGTATCAAACTCAGGCTGAGTCATAAAAATCACTGAGGACAGCTGTGATTATATAAAATTTACTGTGTACCAGATGTTCACTGAGAGTATTACATTAAGAAATTGCCCCTTCCAAATAGAAATTGTGGTATCCAAAATATCTGATGTGGTAGTTTCCCTTCTACGAAGGGGACATAGGGTTCTACACAACTCCTTCTAGATAAAAAAGAGAATAAATAGACTGTATTTATGAAACACAGAAAATGTATTCATTGTGTGGTTTAATGGCAAATTTTCTTCTGGTCTGAAAGATGCTCTAACTGCCAGAAAAAAATTTAAGAAGTTAAAATTAATTTGAAGAAAATAAGAACATGCATTGAAATTCTGTTAAATACCCAAGTATCAATGCAAACGTACACTAGAAACAAACTCTGCAATATGAACACTTCAGAACTGTCTTGTTTAATGGCCTACAGAAAATCCACAGAATTCACTTCAATGTAACTTAAATACCTTTGCTTGCATTAAGTTCTCTAATCAGTGAGGCTGAATCACAAGGGGGCAAAGAGGTGATAGGAAAGGTCATCAGGAAGGAAAAAAAAAGACAGAACACCTTAAAGAGACATGAGATGTGACCACACTGCACTGACAATAGCTACAGTGTTTTGTACACAGCAAGAGAGCTTTAAAAACACCCTACTTGGTTACAGAAATCTTGCAGTATCATTTTGGTGCACTGAACAGGCTGCGAAGCTTGCTCCCACCCTGAGCAAATTAGCCCATGTTATGCTGCACTTCGATACCAGTTCTCAAGCTAGAGGCAGTTTAAAGATGGCACAATTGTCTGTTTTGCAGATATATTCTCAACAATTTAGGTAAAATACCAGTGCTGCCAGGAAAGACTAATGGAATTAGGCTTTGACTCAATTTGCCTATCATGCACGGATATCTTTAAAAATACAAACCTCTTTATTTTTAACTGTCCACAAGAACAATGTCACAAAACATTAAAAGCTATTTTTCTTAATGGAAGACATTCTAATTAAAGCAGAACAGCATGAAGAAAAAAAACACTGTAGTCCAAACTAAAATCTGCTATATTGCAACTCACGAGCCACTCCTAGCATTTTCAGTTGTTTACCAGGCGAATTTTGAAAATCACTTTAATATTAGTTTTCCTGAATTTCCTCATCTGCAATAACATCAATCCCTCTAAAGGGCTTTACGACCTGCTAAGGAAAACAGCACTATAGGAAAGCTAAGTATTATCAGCATCTTTTAAGATGTTTGTCAGACTTCACCATAAACCCTGAGTTTTTCAGAAGTCCTTTAAAAACTCTTTTACTGTGGTTTTCTACTTCTCTAATGTTTGTAGGAATCTTTTTTGATATGAAAGAAACTGAATGCATGTGGAAACAAATTTAACTACAGAGTATACATAGTTTAATTATATATATAATAAATTGAAAAATTGGAGAATGTTTTATAAAACACTCTGGGTATAATAATGATGTGTTACTCCTAGGCACACATATTTCAAAAGAAAATGGTTATGGTTTAACTCCAACAAAATGAATTTAAAATATTTATAAGATTTGAATGATTAAATATTATTTTGCAAAATGTGATTTTTCACACAGTATGATACACTGAATTTAAATCAGAGGCAGATGGTATCCAGTATTCTCACTGAGAGGACTGGTATGTCAGACAATTTAGTATTTTGTTCTGTTTAAGACAAACAGGGTTTCTAGGGTCTTTGAAAGTCATTCTATATTGGAAGGGGAACTAGAAATATGGTGTTCACTTAAAACATTTATTTACTGTGCAATGCTACACAGAAAAGTAAGGAGAAAAACTGCATCAGAAGTCTTCAAAGTTGTCATGAATTCCAGGTTCAATTAAATACCTTGCCCTTTTATGATCTTTCCCACTCAGCCCATCTAACTTTCAGACTTCTATTCATTACCATTTTTTGGGTAATAAAAACTGCATTCACATGCTTTAATACTGGCAAGAAAACCCTCCCAAAAATCTCCAAATAACCTCTGTAAATATAACCTTATTTCAGAAGCTGCGGCTGACTCACTAATGATGACAGAGATGACCACTGATCATAGAGTTTTCTAAAAAAAAAAAGCAATATTTTTTTGAGAAAAGACATTTTCAAGAAACTTTCTTGGTAACTAGGCTGTCATTGAGCTTACTGCCTAGAGCCTGATATGATTTAAGGTCATCTGAGTAACCTACAGAATTTAATTCCATACGAAAAGTAACATCCCTTGGGATTTTATACCTGTTGTGAGAATTAACCTTAGAAAATATGAGAGTTGAAACTCTATCAATCCAGCTGTGAAACTTCCATTTAAAACACCATTCTTAATCTTCCCACTGCACAGCTCCAGCCTCCAAAACAGGGTGTCAACCCTGTGCCATGCAGCCTTTCCTCATTGCTCCAAGTTATGACCCCAAACCAAATAATCTGCCTCCTCCTCTCCTACACATTCCATCTTTCCAGAAACTGACTCAATCTCTATGCTTTCTCACACTTCTTATCTAGTTTTCCTACCAAGGTAAGGACATTGATAAGCAATGCTGCACAGCTGTGGAAAATGCTTTCTCTAACTCTGAATATAATGTAATGCAAAAATAGAAGCCCAGATGCAAGCTACAGCCTTCTATGTCAATATCATTTTGTCTGTTTCATGTGCTCTCTCAGGACTAACAGGTCTCACACAGGTCTACAGGTTAATTGTTTCTATTTCCTGAGTTGCTGGGTTATCACACATTCATTGTACAACACAGAAATACTGTAATGGAGACAATACTGGCATCTGTAAGATGGTATGAGAAATAATTAACAAAAAATACACGTTTAAGACCCAGATATTTTCCACTTTTACTACTATTATTAGTGTTAAAGACTATTACACTATCTTCCAAGTTGTTTCTTTACTGAATACAATCTATTTGCCATTGGATTGAGGGGAGAAAAATACATTAATATTACCAGAGGATTGTTTTATTATTTTCAGGTCTCTCTCTTCTGGGTTCTCTAGACCCATTTCTTCTTATTCCAATAGTGGCTAAAACTTCATAAAGAAGATGCTTGTGTTGTACCAAAATTAATTTGTATTAACTACCATCCATTCACTTCAGTTCCAAGCACACACTGATACTCTCGTGGAGGAACACCATCACTAAAGGCTGCACACACCCAGGATGGGGTCACTGCATCTAGTCCTTCCTAAGAACAGGCAGCAGTGCTGAGAACACTGGTCTGAAGAGTTCAGAGACCATCTGTAGACATGCCATGAACTACAGGTCCCCAGGCAGCTCCTCAAAACCATTTAAGACATATAGCACACAAAAAAAAAAAAAAAAAAAAAAAAAAATCAAAAAATCCCCAGAGCTTGCACTGCAGTAAGTTGGCAGGAGAGATCAAGAATACTTTAGATGTCCTTGGGTCTTTCATGCCCACGCAATTCTTTATGTGAAAACACCCAGAGGATCCTCTGCCATACCTAACATTCATGAAGCTGTTCCTGACTAATCCATATGGTGTGAGCATCTGCCACTTTTCAGTATAATATTCATTCCCAGAGCATTGCATTTTCCACAGATAGCATGAATGATTAAAAAATAATAATTTTGTGATAATTCTGCTTCCGGGAAAATATGAAATGGTGAAAAATTGACATTATCTTTGGTATTTGCAAAGCCTCCTGAAGTGGATGAATATATGGAACTGCCTCAGCACACATTTAAGGACTATATTCTTATCAGGAACATTTGCTCAAGGAGTTTGTAGACAGGTGGGGGCTGGCCTCTTCTCCCAGGAACCCAGAGACAGGACAAGAGGAAATGGCCTCAAGCTGTGCCAGGGGAGATGAGGAAGAATTTTTTCACTGAAAGGGTGAAAGCACTGGCACTGGTTCCCCAGGAAGCTCGTGGAGTGACCATCCCTGCAGGTGCTCAAGAAATGCCTGCACGTGGCAGTGGTGCTCGGTCAAAGGTTGCAGTTGATGATCTTGGAGGTCTTTCCCACACTTACTGATTCTAGGACTGTGAAGACACAAATGTCTTTAGAAAGCAAATTGTGTAATGGAACTGTTCAGAACTAGAATGCATGTTTTTTTACATTATTTAAATGCAGCTTATTGCATTTAAAAATACTGAAAACAAAGTAATAAATCCAATTTTGTTTGATATTTACATTTGAGTACAGACCTTTTTATATGTAGTCTGCAAGTGCAGTTTTCCCCTCCAGGAAGTGACTTCATATTAAAATCACAAATATAAAACAGATTTGTCCAATCTGCATACAGAAGTATTAGAAGGCCAATAAAAACTTATGAGCTGTAATTTTTATGTCAATTCTATACTTTGACAATTACTTCTTAAACATGATGGACATTTCTTAAGTTGATTAATAGAATTCTAAAAAACTGTGGAAAAGAATTTTTTTCAAGAAAAAAACCCTTATTACAGAATTCATAGAATTATTTTGACTTTTTTTTTTTCCCAGGAAAAGACCAAATTTATATCCAGTTATGCATATAGGTAACTTCACTCATTCAAACCAAATTTATATGCAGTTCTGCATATAGGTAACTTCACTCCTTCAAAGTGACCAGTGAATTCCAGTTTACATCTGTGTGAGCAGAGCCACATGGGTATGGAACTGGCACACAGACTGCTGTCTCTCTACAGACTCTTTTCTCCTGATACTAAAATAGCTACAAGGCTGGATTTTCAGTTTAGCTGTAAGTGTTACAGAAGACATACCACTTCCACCACCCCCACAAAGAAAGGAAATTTTATACAAGCAAAAAGCAAAATCACCACATAGGTTAGCAAAAGGGCAGCTTTCAAATAACAAATTAACTCTCTACATTGTTTTTTAGCACCAGAGACACGTTGAACAGTGACGTGGCTTTTTCATACTCACATCCAGCCTGGCTATGGGAAAAAAAGTTGTGGAGAGCCCCTGCCATTGTGTTTTATTGTTAAAGGAGACTGTAAAATATAAATATGCAAAACGTGGGAACTGTTACACTACAGATCATTGTGATGATGGAAGATGAGGAAGGAAAAAATCCTCAAATCCATCATCTCTCCCTTCAGGTACCAGAACTCTACATTAAACAAGTGAGCTAAAAGCATCCAAGTGCCTTTTCCAAAGGTGCAGAAAAGTTATGCTCCATTAATTTATGCTAAAATCTAATTTTATTTCCTTCACAACTAAAAGGAGTAAAAAAAGGAATAAAATGTTTCATTTTTCCTTTCACTGTATATAAACATGTTCTTAAAATACCATCTTACTGCCTCAGGAAAAGAAATGTTAGCATAAGAATTTCACCTTTTCTCACTGTATAAACTCAACCCCCCCCAAATATTTCTAAAATATAATTACTGGTTTTGATTTTACAGCATCTGATCCATGAGTACTTATTCCAGCTAATATTTTCAAGAAACATACCATGGCTATTTTTGATCTTCCATACATTTCAACATAATTGACTGGTTAAATTTTCCTGTTTATTAAACAAAGTTATTGAAATTTTTAATTTGCAGTAGAACAAATCAGACTGATAAATTTTCTTGAAGTACTGGGCCTAGCACGTTCTTTCTGTTTAATCCAAGAGAAGGAGCAGTTAATTTTTATCTTTTTATCTAACAAGAGCTCAAGAGTGAAAACCATCAGTAGAACTTCTGAAAATAACCTGCCCAGGAACCCTGCTTCACAGAGCTACCTATATTTTGGGCAACACTTGGTCTGTGTGCAGAGAACATGAAGCTCTTATAAGAGTTTGGGATCTTCTGTACATCTCTGTGCTGCATGTTTTATGTGTGTCTCCCAACAGATCACAGCACTTGTCACTGCTTCATTTTTTTCTCTGACAAATCCCCCTCTAAGAACAGATGGAGGCTCGTGTCCTCAGAAATGCACCCTTGGTTCTCTGATTTCACCCAATGCATCAGCTCCAGGTCCATGTTTCTTGGGAGAACCTCCAACACAAAATACCACAGATTTTGTCTAGCCCAGGGGAGGTTGTTCACCTTTCACTTAGCAAAGTGTGATGGACAATGCTTTCCTTACAGCTCCCAGCACTGGGAGCTCACTCAGCCCTAACTGCATGCAGGTAAGAAGTGAGGAAGGAAGCAGTCTTGGTATTTTACTGGTTGCTCAGGCAACCAGCTCCACTGTCAGGAAACAAAACATGGAAAAAGTAATCTCACTAAATGGAAATCTACTTAATTCAGAATAGGTATCCAGTTTATAAAGTAGTGTGATGTTATGTAAGACCAGAAAAACAGCCCAGATTTGATGTGTATTTTACATCAACAAAATTGTAAAATAACTGGTACTAACAACTTGTATTATTTCCAAACTGCATTGAATCATCAAATGCATAGAATCACTAAGAAAGCTGAATCTTAAACCTGAATTTTAAACTTGCTTTTCAGAAAAAAATAGTCACTGATATTCAGCAACATTTTCATACCAAATAAAGCATTAAAACATTTGTGACTAATTTTGTGACTAATTTCTGTGATATCTATGCAAGGTTTATGGAAGCTATTCCCTTATTAATGTCACAGGAAGTTTTATGTCAGCAAGAAATAATGGATAAGCTCTTCTGAGTTGAATTACCAATCTGATATACTGAACAAAAGCATGGGCTTTATAAAATCACTGCAATCTAAACACTAGTCCTATTGCAATAAATTAAGGTTGTCACAGCACAGTCCTGGTACCAGCTTTCATTTTGCTGACACGGTTCAGGTGATCTCTCACAAAAAAAATATCTAGTTATCTATGCTTGCACTTTTAAAATATTAATTAGTAATGGAATAAAGAATATTACCTACACCATTAATATTACTTCCCCTCCCAATATTTTAGAAGAAATATTTGCCATAAGCCAGCTGTAATTTTAGCAGTCATTCTATAGCTGTATTTTACAGAGCTTAGATACTCTGAATTTCATTTGAGAAAAAGGCAAATGAATATCATTTGACACAAACAAAAATGTAGTCAGGGTATGTTAAGCCAGAAGGACAGTACAAGCAACCAAAGAGTTGACATAGTTACACAGGCAAGAACTCAGTATTTAGCATACTGAATTACATTAGAAAAGTAAAAGATGCATGGTCATTCCTTGTATTTTAGAAAGGAGAAAGTGATCCCTCTAAAGACAGAGGATCAGTGATAAAGATGTTAGGGCGAGAGCGATTAATTCCAGGCAATTATGTCTTAGAATAAGTAATTTTCAAAGCATCAAACACAGAAGAAAAAGCTAAATCAAAGCAATGAAGAAAATATTGAAGTAGATGCTACAGCTGCTCACAGTTCTTTGCATATCTCAGTTTAAACGTAAAATGCTAAGAGATGGCACTTAACCCAGTTTCTCACTTACAGGCTAAATATACATCCTTGATTTTATGTATGATTTCCACTATTAAGAAATCCAACAATAATATGTCACTTACAATAGTGGCTGCATTTCATATCTTAGTGTAGATATGAGCTTATGTCTCTTTTAAGAGAAAACAAGCATTGGTCTACTGCTGTGTCACAGATTAGCTTACAGTCAAGGCATATTCCTCTACTGTTGAATATAAGCCTTACATGTTCTGTTTATTTGATATAAATATTCAAGAACTCAGAATCCATACTTTAGGTTTTAAGAGAAATTTAAATTAATACTTATGTTTTGTTTTATTTTAAAATAAAATTGTTCTAAGAATTAAATCTTTGGCTGCTTTATGAACTGAACTGGATCAATCTCTCAGTTTTTCAGGTTTTCCTCTAGTGTTTTACTGCCAGGCTCCAAAGAAAACAAACCCAGAACAATTGTCATTAAACAGCACCTTCATTTCTCAATACCACAAACTGAAAGGCTTATATTGTTTGCCTACACAATGCTATACTATGCATACACAGAAACACATGCAATAATTCTCTTTGCAAAATAATAATAATTCTCCTTGTATAGAAATAAATTAATATCTAGAAGCACAATCAGTCCCACAACTGCTCTGATCCAAAGATCATGGAACACCTTGTAGCTACCCCTAATAGAGGCAGCTGCCTCTGAAGAGCACAATGGCAACCATTCAGCAGACTTATGAGCAGCATCACATCTTTTCCTGCCACAGAAACTAAACAATCCACTTTCTTTCCTCACATTTTAGATAGACAAGGATGTGGCCTATATCACATAAACCTTGATCAGCTTCCAATGATGCAGGAGCAAGGAGAGAATTAATATCAGCCATAACGGAAGAACTTTTGTTCTTGGTTTGTTTTCATAGAAGGTTGAATTTGTGTGCTGGAAACTCTAGGAAAACATGACCATGAAGAAGCATACATGACCATGCAGAAGCTTAACTTAGAAGATTCATTCTCTGCATTAAGGTTATAGATATTCTAATTAAGGAAGTACTTAAGTTTTTTTTCAATAGAAGTGATATTTGGCAAAGAATGTGCCATTTATTGTGTGAATTAATCCTGATTATTATGCCAATAATGCCAAATTAAATCATTATGTTTCTATTCTTTAATCAAATCAGCATTACTTGCCTTGCTTGACTCAGTTTGCATGAAGCACATACCAAACATTGGATAACAAAATTAAATGCAAAATTTGGGACAAATAAGTCAAGTAGAGAAGACAGCAAGCAGTTTAAAATGGTACATTTCAATGTTATGGAATTTGAAGAAAGGTTTATATTAGACTGATCAATTATGAAGTGACTCAAATATTTCAAAAAACAATGATGAATCCTTTGATTAAAAATATTTTTTAGAAACCAGCACTGCATCCAGAGATCATAAGAAATCTTGCTTAAACTGAAAGAAATGTCTCTATAACTAAATTAACACTGACAGCTGTTTCATAAGGGCATGTTTTTTTACTGATATTTCCCTGAAGAAAGCTCAGTTTCATGATAATGCAGCAAAAAACAGGTCAAAACTTGAAAGATGAGAATATTATACTGCAAGTTTTTAATGCAGGGTGAGATTAAATTTCCACCTGCAATTTTTATGTTCATTTAATCTTCCCTATAATAAATTACAGTACAAATGTCAGTGATTAGAGTACATTGCAATTTTCTTTTTAAAGATGCAAAAGGAGCTTCATGAACACAGCAACATTTTGAGTATCAATTTAAATTCCTTGGAGTGAATTTTTACCATCTGGGAAATGCTTCACACTTAACTTATTTTCAGTAACTCTTTGCAAAATACCAGGGCAGCACAGTTTTCACCAAATCTTTCTTTATCACAATTCTATAATTCCAATATGCTATCTAATTATATAAAAATATGCAGAATCACACTTGAACTGTAATTGGAAAAAAATTGCATCGGTTTTGCTTATTCAGGCTTTGAGCATCAAAAAAGCTTTGGTAAATACTTCACTGGAAAGGTACATTTCTATTGATAACCACACTTTTCAAAAGAGTTTTCATGTTTACTGTGCATCTCTGGGTCCAGAAAGAGGATCAAAGTGACCAATAGATGGGATCAAAAGAGAATGTCCTTTAACTTCTATTTCCTTAACACTACACCCAATACCATTGAACAATGCAAACCTTTCAGATTTTCTATAAGCATCTCCCAGCCTATTATGTGTCCCCATAGAGGGTATTCCAAAGCTGTATACTATTTACTATTCTATTTACTGTTCACAGAAATTTGTGCACACAGAAGAGAATGTCACATTAATTTCTACATGTTTAACATGCTTATTCTCAATTTTAAGTTTTACATCATCAACCAAATTCACCAATGTTTTATGTCAGCAGAAGCCCCCATGATGGATCATTTGAAGGAAATGTGTTTCTTCATTCCAACACAGGAAGGAATTGTGGGATTTGCACTAGATCTGGGAAGGTTGTGAACAGAATGGTGGCAAAATTAATAGCTTCAGAGATCCAATTTAGGAACTGAAAGTTCTAGAACTATTTCTAGCATGATTCACAGATCCTAGCCTTAGTGACAATGTGTCCTGCATTCACTTTATGTGAAATCTCCTTATAAACCATTCTAACACAAGCAGATACAATTGACTGAATGCCACAGCAGCAGAAATGGTGACACTAGAGCTTCATTGAGATGATCTTAAAATATTCAAAGGTTCAGAGTTATGCGGAAAATTGGTAAGAGAATGTTGCAAAAACCAGATAGTAATGGGACTATAGCTGTGATGGTCTGAACTAAGTATCTCTTTCTATGACTTTCTATTTATATAGTGCTCTGAATCTACACAGGGCCAGACTGTGTACTGCTCCTGATCTACTGTGGAAGTGTGAAAGCCTGCCACAAGACCTTACACCAGCTAGCGAGACACTTGTCCAAAAACCAGACAGAAACTCTTCCTGAACTGCATGGATAAGGAATGGAGAGATAAAGCAATCCTTTTTTTTCCTGGCATGTTACATCTTACACATCTGAAGAAAAGAGGCAAAGAGGTAACAGTTCAAATTATTTTGCATGAATTTGTACTGCTAAGTAAAAGAAAAAAATAATAAAAATAACAATTTTTTCTAACACCTCCAGGCTTTTCTAATAAGAACTTATCCAAGGAGATTCAAGTTAAATTTATCACTGACATAACAAACAGTGGACAACAGTCCCACCTCTTTATTTCCCAGAGCAGGTTGTGCCCAGCTGAGACAGACTTCTTTGATGCACCTCCATCAGAAAAACTTTTGGCTCTGTGCCACTATTTAGCCCACAAAGTGGTCTGGATGTTAAACGTTCAACTTAGAATGCTAAATGCTCAACTTAAAGTTAGGAGTTACATATTATTCTATTACTAAAAAAGATATTTTACTTGAGCAGAGATTAACTTCACATCTGAGGAAGCCACAGAGAACGAGTTATTTCATCTACAGGCAGAAATAATTTTGCTTCTGGCATCTACTTCAAAGCAATTTTTAGAATCTGAAACAGAAATAAGTGATGTACTGTGCTAAAATGTCCCAAATTGATTGCTAGCCTTAGAAAAACAGGAAGCATGCAGATTTAAATGCCTTTTTAGAGCACAGAATAATCCCAAGTCTTGTCAGTTAAGAGCACCAGTCCAATTCAGATCTGTTTTAAATCACTGTTCAGTTCTATCCTGTACATGTTCTACTTCAGAATTATACACTTAGTCCAGAATGATATCCCACTGGTTTTGAACTAATGTATTTGCCTCCAGTGTTTTTAGATAGAAAAAGCTCTTCAACACCAGTAATTTTTAATGTGTTGGAGTCTGATTCCAATTGAAATCTGCTATACTGAGTAAGAAAATCTCCACTATTACCAATAAGCTTTGGATCAGGCCCGTAGAGAATTTTAACTGATAATCAGCATTTTAAACACATTTTTGTACCAAATTCCATATATTGTCAGTATCAAATATTCTATGACACTTTCTATAGATAACTATATAGGTATAGTTATGTATACCTATTAGTGTAGGTACCTTGCAGAACACTGTATTTTGCCAAATACATTTGCACATTTTGGTCTAAATGCTGACTTCAAAGAATAATACAGCATATGTAACTACAGCATGTAATTAAAACTCCTTTATAAACAGTCTAATTTATTTTTCAGGTTATGAATGAATGAGTGATAACATGCAGAACAGTTTGCTATATCCATTAAAAAACAGGTACTTGAAAGTAGGATTTTAAAGTATAGATGAGAATTAGCAGTCAAACTGCTGACTATTATTTTCTCTTTCTTTTCTCTCTCCCAATTTTGACCTATCTATTAATTTCTTCTTGTTCTCTTTCTCATGGTTCTGACATTTCTAAGACAGAATACAAAATTTCTCACCAGATTTAGCATAATCATATTACGCTAAATTTTTAATCAGATTTAGCCTAATCATATTATAGACTTTTACCTAAGAGAAAAACTGGCCATACTGCTATATCTTCAGTTTGTTTTTAGTTCTCAGGATTCCAGGGGATGAGGGATATAAGGACTGCTAAGAATTACATTTCTTTTACAGGACAAATTATTTGCTTAGAAACCTTTTTCCTTTATTTTTTATCATCACTGCCATTATCCTTGGATTATCAGATTGAGGACTAAGAAAACTGAAAGCAGTGAAATGCAGTTAACATATTTTTTCTATTTTGTGTATTTTTTCCTAATACTACTTTAATGACAATATTTAGTAAACAATTCTTCAATCTTAATTTGCTTACAGATACGATGCTAATTGTACAAGATTTGCGGTCTATGGTGCTGAGGCAGAATTTAATTATGCAGAGTGATGGGTGGGTTTTTCATTTGTTCAAGACCATTTTAACTCAGTATCAATATCTGAACATGAGGTTTGGAAGTGCGAATGCCCTTACTGGTTGTGACACAGAAGAATGAAACAGGAGGAGAGTGCATATCCAGTAACCAAGCTTGGTTTCCAAGAGCTGAGAAGAGTGCAAAGAGCTCCCATAAAAAGAAATAAAGCTCTCATAAAGAAAACACAATATGATAGCTAATTACAATGACAAGTTTAGAACTTATTTGAGGCATAATAATCTAAGACCATTTAAATCCCAAATGGTGAAGAAAGGCAACAACTATATGACACTTTCTAAAGTAATTGTACTGATTATTTATGCAGCTGATGTAAGTGCTTAAGGCAATTCAATATTATCCCTGGAGTAATAGGAGGCAGAGTAGTTTAGACCAAAATATATGACATTATTAATCTCAAACAGTGCAATTTAAAAATCTAAAATATTGAAGTATACAGTAAGAGTGTTTACTTCATCAGGATTCCAGGTAAATACCATCATGAGATATTCATGCTTCGATGTTGTGTGTACCTCATTTTGTGATAGTGGTTTGCTTTCACTGACTGAGAAAAAACGTTTCCCCATGGCTACTGTTGCTATAGGTGATGCTTCAATTGCTGCTTTACTGTGGAAGAATGTTCTTGAGAGAAGGAATATATCAGTTCAGAATTTTCTGAAATCCTAAAATTATCATGTGTGATTATTTCCTGAAATAATCATTAAGACACATTATGACACTTGATTGGAATTTGAAATAGGTCTGTTCCAAAATTTTTCTACAAAATTAAATGAGGCACTTAGTACCTCAGTACTGCTTGCCTTATCTTTGAGATTAGTGTTGTTTCCGTTTTCCCCATCATTTTCAACATGTAGCTGTATGATAAAAGACAACACATCACTCAGGCATCTTGTAGCACCTTATCAAGAGTTTAAGAGTTCAATGCTAAGAGTTTACTCTTAGCATTCCCACGTGGATGCTAACCAACAGTGTTCCATCTCTACTGCACTGAAGACAAATTCAGCATTTGCCATACAGTAAAAGCATGAAGACACAGCAGATGGGGGCTGGGTGCTTGTTAAACCACCAAAGCACAGCTGCCTAAATTCTCTCAGAAACTCTTAAGTGATACACAGTCCAAGGAGAACTTCTCCTGACAACAGTAGACACCTCACGTAGACAGATACGGGCTGTCAGTGCCACTGGCATTACACCATTGAGGGGATTTCTGCCTATACTAGAGTATGGAATTTGGATATTTTACAATATGACAAAGAAAACAGTGATGAACATTTATTATTCTGTGTTCATGGTATAACACTACCTCCTAAGTCACAAAAAACTTGGGGGAGAATAGCTCATGCAGTACCTGCTGCTCTGAGAAATGTCTGTTTTTAGCTTTGAGAAAAGTGCCTGGTAATACAGGGAAAAACAGTCTTCCCTGTTCCCTGAACTTGTATTTTCAGCACTGTTTTTCTTCTTTTATGTTGTTACTCTATTTTTTTTTTTTCAGTGTCTCATTTGTCTTGTCTATGAAGATGACACAGAATACCTTTCCAGAGGAGGAGGGAGGGGAAGGCAATTTTGAGTATCATCTCACTTTATCTGAGGGATATGAACTAGCTAGCAAGCAGGTAGGGGTTATTCTAATTGCTTGGATAGACAGCAAGCGATTCAAATAATTGAATATTTATGGTTTTAACATCTAAATCCTGGAATTGTTCCCAGAAAAGAAGAGCAAAACAATAAGCTTGGTTATACAAAACCTGTATCTCATAGTTAGGCTTTCTGATGGTAAAAGGGACAATTACAGCTTTTTCCACAGTTGAAACATTCAGAATCTCTCATTTCTCATTGTTTTCATTCATCTAAATTTTTTTCATGGTTAATAGGAGCTCATTTCTGCTGAAGGCTTACAGGTGCATCTTCATTAGTGTTTTACTTTGGCTGGGAAATCTCTCCACAGTTCCTATTTATGGTGGTTTTGTTCACATCCTGGAGCAATCTTGAAGTCCCTTCCTTCTGGGTAAAATTAAGTGGGAATGTGAGCTCAAATGTGACTGCTATACCTTTGTTTACTTTTACTTGATTTACATGATCTGTTCTTCCATAATTTTAAGGTTCCACTAGACTTTCAAAGCCAATATTTTAAGATCCAACAAGGATCTATAAGATTCACAGGGTTCATTTGAAGGATATTTGGTTTTTACTCTTGTCTTAGTAATACCAACATTAAACTGCCTCTTAGAAGACTGCTGTGTAGACAAAAGTTTTTTCTAAATTCAACCCATTTATCAGAAACAAAAGTCCCCAGTGACAACCTTATAGTCCTACTCTGGGAAATACCAAATTAGAAATAAAAAAAGTAAATTAACTTTTAATAATTTGTTACTGAATTCTTTCTATTAAACATTTAATTCAACTATAGTATTTGCTTATAGTATTCTATGGAATCCAATGAAAACTAAAACTGAATAAACCTACACCTACCTTTCTCCTAATTAAAATTCATGTAAGCTGAACATAGCAGCATCACAGAGTCACAGAATATGCTGGGTTGGAAGGGAACCACAGGGTCATGGAGTGCAACTCGTGGCCCTGCACAGCACCATCCCCAGGAGTCACTCCCTGTGCTTGAGGGCACTGTCCAGACACTCCCTGAGCTCTGCCAGGCTGGTGCTGTGACCACTGCCCTGGGGAGCTGTGCCAGTGCCCAGACACCCTCTGGGTGAAGAATCTATTTCTGATACCCAACCTAAACCTCCCTGGACACAACTTCAGGCCATTCCCTCAGGTCCTGTCACTGCTCACCACAGAGAAGTAACATTACAGCTCTCAAGCATGCCTACAGATATATGTTTATATATATATATATGTGTGTGTGTGTGTCTATGTGTCTGATATCTTGATACTTTGATAAATTAAAATAGGCTTGGGGAGCATCATATTTGAAGAAAAACTTAAATTTAGATTTTAAAAAGCAAGCATGCTGGTCCCCCAGAGACATATTTAAACTAAACTAGATTTTTAATTAAAGTTGTACTAAAATGGTATGGTGAAATTATTTTTTGCATGTCTTTTTGTTTTCACATATGGATTGAAGTTTTGCGTGGAGATTTTTATTTCCTGACAAATAAACATCTTGCAAAAATTGCACGAGGACATACTTCTCTCTACAGCCACTTAGAGCCCGACTTGTGCCAGAAACATGGATCTCATCATCAAAGCAACAATCTACATGATATTTTAAAGAGAGACTGCAGATGATATTACATTGATCATCAGAAGTGTGACCCAAACTCCTTGGTGTGTGGTGTCTCTATTGTTGACAGAATGGATTCTGGGAGGAAAAATTATAGAGAATCTTGCCATTCTATGAGATATGTCTGGAGGCACCAATTCTTAAATATTTTCTTTAAAAATAAAAATCCATAGGAGACAATTAATATTATTCCTTGTGAGCTGTACAAGTTTGATCCAGAGTCCTTTTTTAAGAGGGCACTTCAGCATGATTTAAATATTAAGAAAACATATATAATACTACTACAGAGTAAGTCTTCAACGCTTTCATCCTTGTAAATACATAAACAATAAATAGCTGCTAATGAGATCTACAAAACACCAACAAAAGTGAAATTAAGACTTTCCTTCTAAATGATTTAGCAAAGGTCTTCCTTTGATATAAGAAAAATATGCATAACTAGGGAAAAATGTCAAGAGATCATTTGGTCAGAGAGTGCTGCTATTAACACCAAGGTCATGGCTTCAATCCCTGTATGGGCCATGCATTTAAGAGTTGGACTTTATGACTTCTGAGAGTCCCTTCCAGCTCAGAATATTCTGTGATTAGAACACTATTCTATGTCTCGGGAATTAAGAATCTTAGTTTTATGAACAGTGCTGTTGAAATGCAGAAAATTGGTATCAGATGGTGTCAGAATTTGCTGGGTACAAGTGACACAGAGGAAAGCTCTAGAACATGAACAGTGGACCCACTTTTTAGCCTTCTGAGTTTTGAAAGTATTATTGAAACAAAAGAGGGAATTCCCTCATGGTGATTAGATAGTTAAGTGTGTAACTCCTTGCAAAATTCCTTGTGGGAACAAAATCTGCATTTGGGTTGCATGGAGAATGGATCCATCCATAGACATACATCTAGTAAGGTTACATAACACACAGGAAACACCCAGGAGGTGCTTGGGCTTAGGAGGACCTTGGGCTGCAAACACTCAAAGGCTGTAACACTCTGAAGAGGTCTATGCCACTGTACTGCAATTACACATTTCCCAAAGGCATTTGTAATCAGTCAAATAGGGCACAGGGTAGATAAAACTACTCTTACTGAGACCCACCACATTATTGTCTGTCCTTCTGTTTTTAGTAAACTTATGAGAACTTACTTATTTGGGTATCTGACAGTTCTGACATATTTTCAGAGTACAGCTGTGTATCTTTCCCAGACATGGCCATGTGAATTTTTCTTCTTCAAATGAATGAGTCCAAGCTGCCAGTGAACCCTCTGCATAGCTCTAAGAAGATAATGAATCTCTCACTAGGTAAAAATTAGAAATGTAAAAAATTCCTTTCTATTTATTCAACTTTAGCACTAGAGCTACATTGCTATTATAAATATGAACTGAAAAGTCATATACACACCTTGTATGATCAAGTGCTAAATTAGGTGTAATATATAGTGTTTCTGTAGATTTTCAAAGAAATGTTGAGAGTTTCAATTTTATTATATACTGAATTTGTACAATCAATCATTTCTACCAAAAGGTAGAAATGCTCCTGAAAGCAAGGAGTGTTTTAAATTTTTTTAAACCTGCCATTATTTTTTAAATTTCTAATTACAAATCAAACTAGCCACCATATAAAAGTTACTCAATATAGCAAGAATCAGATGCGAATTATTTAATCTTGTTTAACTGTTTAACTGTTAAACAGTAAGATCTACTCAGTCATTCTGAAACCATTCATGCAATTGTCTCAGATTTGTTGACCAAATCATGCTGAAAAAAAGGTTTTTCAAGGCTGGAATCAAAATTCTGGAACTCTTAGCATCATATCCATTTTAGGAAAAATGACAGTGGCTATTCCAGAACGAGGGAGACTGGTGTTCAGTTTTCATCCTTCACTAAACAGCATCAAAGTTTAATTTTCCACAAGAACACTATCATCAGCAATGTACTCTGATATTTGTCATGTTTACATTGTTCAGCTAAAGTTGTTTATAAAATGCATAATAAATTAACTAATGAGGAAGACTGACTCTACTCTAGTTTTTGGACATCCACCAAGGGTAGAGAAGGCTTGTTTTCCCACCCCCATTTTTTCATACAGCTTGGAATGACATAAAGAGAGAAGATTGTTACATCAAATGATACTAGCATTACAACAGGAGAGCAAGGATCAGAAACAAAAAAAGAAATCTAGTGAGTTGTGTGCAAGGAAGAGAAACAAGAATTGTCCTTAATTCCAGAATGGCCTTGGGAGAAAAAAAAATTTTTGTTACTAACTACTGTGTTATACAGAGAGCTTTTTGTTTTTCTTAAAACTGGACATCACTAATTATACCCAGAGGACTGAAATTTCTTAAAAAAACCAGGCAGATTTTGCTATTTCCTTCAGTTCTAATCATCTCACATATGGCTTGGAAATACAGCTGGTGAGTAGAAAGCTTTCTAAAAGATGCAGAGAAGCAGAAAAGCAATTAAATATGAATAAGAGGACATGACACAGGAAAAAAAAAAACAGATTGAAATGTAAGATAGAATATCCTAAATAATGTTACAATCAATTTAACTGCATTCACGGGGTAAAAGAAAATTGTACCACAAACAATATTGTGAGGTATTGAAGACTGAGATATCCTAGGGCTCTTTGTTCACTGCCTTCACCTCACAATGGCAATTGTTCTGACTGATGAAGTGAAGAAGTTTTCAAGAGCATCCGTCCACAGCTTGGCCAATCTTATTTACAAAACATCCAATGAAAAGATAAGGGAACAATACAAGGCATGGTGACAGCCTAAAGACTAAAACAATCTGTCTCTGCAAATGGTCCTATTACAAGTTAAAGAGTTATTTTGCTTCTGGCTCAGTAAAAAAAACCCAAACCAAAACAGCAAAGAGCTGACTAAGATGACAATCAGATAAATATGAGTATTGTCCATAGTTACTCTGCTTCTAGAGATGGCTAAGAAGTGTAAATGACACATTACAGAAAATATTTCTTCTTTTGACCTTACATGTCAGGATAGTTATTACACCTGGGAAAAGCTATATTAAATGTAGATAAATAACATTTTTAATTACATTGCTTCTAACAGCTGCACTCATAACCTCAAAAGAAGGTTCCCCAAAAGAAGGTCCTTAGACAGTCCTTATTGACTTAATATAGTAGTATCTGTTGCTCCTTAGGGAATCATTTTATGGTTTGATGAAGCACTTATTTATCTGTGCTGACACCTCTCAAGAAAGGGAAGGTATGCAACTAAATGAAGTGTAAAAGATTTTAATAGTTGCAGAGAGACATGTATACAAGCACGCATACATTGCAGTAAGCTTTACATTATGCTTATTTCAGAGGCAAAAAAGGATTCAGAGAAATAGCTACCTCCTGGACCTGATAGCAGTGTAACACACTCCTAAGGATCCTGAGGGAAATTTTCCCCAGTTTTAGGAGAGTATCTAAAATTTTCCTCTCCAGCAGCATCACAGCATTGCTCCATCTCCTACCTTCCTCCTTGCCAGACTGAGGCTTAAGAATACAGGTTTTCAAAATTAGTAAAAATACCTTAGTATTTTTACTAAGGTAATACTTACCTAAGTATCAAAACAGATTTTTTCCCCCCCTATATTGTAAACAATAGCTAACTGGCTTTATTCAGCGTAAGCAAATAATGTGAGTGAAAAGAGCAAATCCTGTGAAGAATAGCCATTTGAATAAAAGACAGGCAGGCACATGGCTCAACACATGCCTTTCCACATGTGGTCAGATGGTTCAGAATTTGATGTGAAAAGAGATAAGCTGTTCATGTCATTCCTTGTTTGATTAACACATCCACTGCTATTTCTGACAACAGAGATTCAAGACCCATCTGCAGTTTTATTCCCTCAATATGCTTGCTACAAATTGTTTTATTTTCATATTACTTTACCATTTTTTAGCAATCTGAACGTCCACATATTGAGTGACATGAGACAGTATGTTTGGAGAGCAGGTTCACATGAGCAACTAAGTGGGTTTAGCCCAGATAATTCCTTTAAGCCTGAGAAAAAACTGAATGACAACACTGCAGAGGCATTACTGAAGGACTGTCATGAACTTTAAATTGGAATAATACAGTTAATTCCAAGGAGATTACCTTTAAGTTCAGGTGGCATGAGATTCAGGGGCATATTGTATCTAATGTTTCACGAAGGCACTAGCAAAAATTTTCCAATTTCTTGGAAAAAGGTATACTGTTTTTGACTGGAACAACAGGAATTGGTTTCATCCACAGCTTTCCAGGTATTGGCTCAGAAGACCTTTCTGCCACTAGATTTTTTGGTGTGTTGAAATATTCGTAACACTGAGATATAACTACAATGAGCTGCATGAAATTAATTTCTTTGAAACTGGACTGTGCAAAGACAATAGTAGTCAACAAAGAGAAGTTTATAATAATAATCAACCCTACATTTCCCTGTCCCTATGGGACAGACTGCGTCTCGCCTTGGATAACTCTGCAAAGGCTGAAATTAGAAGCAGCAAAAAGAAGGGCAACATAAGGAGACCTCAACATGCTACATCTGCTGGACAAGTTAATTAGAACAAAATATAAACTGTATGAGACAGTAGAGAGTATGATCCCCAGTAGCAATTCCTGGAATAGCTCTACTATGTCTTACTAATTGCATTCAGTTGAATGTAGCTATAAACTATAGGGAAAAACAATTTTTGCAGATGAAAAGGTTCAAATTAACCTGTTTTGAAGAATGCCCTGGCAGAATTTGTTGCATTGTAATCAAGAAGATGATGACAAAAATTAAAAACCAGATAAAAGAGGGCCTTAATTTGACTTTCAAAGCCATTTCATCTGGAAAAGAGTTTTCAATCAATGACAAGTTAGTACAGACTGGTAATACCATTTTTTTTTAGATATTATCTCCCGGATGTAGAGGTGTCTGGATAAAGGAGGTTGGAAAGCTTTATCTACCAAAATTTTTTGATTATTCTTATTTCATTACAAGCTAATATTTTCCCCTTTATCTGTCACTTGAAAACCATGTGTTCTTTTACTCATTAGTGAGGCTTTGTTAACAAAGACTGTGTACCATGAGCTTGCATACAGCATACCCAAAAAAAGCACTGGTAATAAAAGTTACTTTCTTCTTCTTCTTCTTCTTGGTATTTCTTTCACTTTCTATTTCACTTCTAGTCCTTCCAAAACTTTTTATAATTGAAAAAGCAAGGCTTGAAGAGTCTACATAGACATCAGAGTTTGATCTTTTCATATCAGCTCTTAATAAATGAGATACATGAATGAGAAAGTAATGCTGACAAATACGTGACCTACTTCGAAGAGCAGCTTTGCTATTGTCACCTAAAGAAACATTCCTGCATGAGAATAAATTCTGACTGCATAAAGGAATGCAACATAGCCAAGAATTTTAGGCCTGATCTCTGAAAGAAGTTTCTAATTGTAATAGGCTGTAGTTCTCGATTCTCTCAAAAGAAAAAGACAAAACTACAAGTTTTGAGCATTTGGAGCTGCTTTTTCTTCTGAAATAGGGCCTGTGATACAAAACAATTTCATCAGATATGTACTGTAAAGAAAGATCTTAAGACAATTATAGAAGGAACGGAAGGTGTGACTCAAATACCATTTTTTCAAAAGTAAAAGAAAAAAACTGTAGTCTACACATTGAAGATTAAATTCTTGAATTGTTCATTCCAGGCTGGTTTAAAGAAAAATGTAGCCTTCTTAGATGTATTAAATGTCTCTCACAGTTAAAGAACATGGCATATAAAAGCAGTAACAGCTACTTTAAGGTCCCCTCCAGTGGAGACAGCCTTTCTAACTAAGAGATAAACTCAGTAAATACTTCTCAGTACCACAACAAGATGAGAAAAAACTGTATCCTAGTTTACAATGAATGGCATACTGAATTTATTGAAAATGTACAGATTTTCATGAGCTGAAAATAAAGATTGTAATGAGATTACCTTCAGACATCTGCTGGCATTTTTGCTGCATACATGAATCTGAGTACAAAGATATTTTGTGAGCTGAAACAGAACAAGAACCTCTGCAGAACTGTTGTTTTAATTTCATGGCTCAATTATACTTGGGACAAGAAGACATAATATAATTATATGGGTTAGAGAAAGATCCATTATTTTGACTGATCAAGTGAAAATGAAAAAGAAAATCATCCAGACTGGCAGTTTCAATTGCAAGCGTTGATTGTGCCAAGTCAATGTTACCAAAAGGCCACAATTTTGTTGCCTTCCATCTTTAAGATTTACAGTTTCAAGAGAATTTGAGGGACACAGAAAACAAGGCAAGAGATCTCATAGGCAGGCATTTCCCTGAAAGCCCAGGCTGCCCTCTCCTGGAATGAATAATTTTGCACATCTCTGGTCTTAGTTCACGGTCAAAGTAACATGAGGAACAAACATCTCACAAACAACAATCACCCAATTGTCAGGTGTTTAATTTTTCATGTGTGTTATCTTACAGAACACCTATTAAATACCTGTAGTCAGATGACGAAAAAAAATCACATGCATCTTGCTGGGACAGAGTTGCCTACAGAAATGACTCCCTGTGCAATGAAGTGGTCTCACTTTTAGTACAGTAACTTATTATATTATGTATGATTATATTAGTATGATATTACTCCAATGCACTGGTGTCCAGTTTGAGGTGAAATGCAATGCTGTGAAAGCATGACCATTCACTTGGAATTCAAGAATGCCTCTCTGATGTCAATGATCTAGCACCAGACAAAGCCCTGAAAAGAGGTCACGCCAACGCTGCATTCACACGGCCTGCCCTACACAAATATTGCCAACTTGTTGCAGGTTCTTCCACCAGTTAAAGTCCAAAACAAAGGACAGAACCTTTATTCTTCCATCAGGCAACCTGATATTAAGGTATCTGCTGCCATCCATGCATGCAACATACCTGGTTTGTCTACTCTACTATCTGATGCCAAAGCTGAAGCACATATTTACCATTGTATGTGGCCTGTCCTCTGGATAACTAATCAGAAATGTTGACATATACCATCATTCAGATAATATGTCTCAGATATTAAATATATCTGTGAAAGTGTTCCATGTTTCTCTATTTGATAAAAATACACTTCTTAAAAATCAGGACCTCTGTTTCAATTAGGTGATGTAGAGGATTAGCAAACACCAAGAGTAAAACTGTGATCCCCAAACACAAAAAGGAACCATCAACAACAGGTTGATTTCTTGGTAGCAGACTATCAAAGGTAGTCTAGACCACCTCAGGTAAAGGTAAATTTTTCAGAATAATTATTTTTTGTATTCATCTCTTACTTTTATCTGAATTATAATGAATCATTGCAAAAGAAGAGAACATGAAAAGCACTGTAATTGAGTAGGGAAATACTTATGCCTTATTTAGATGGAAGTTTCTGATTTAGACATCCTGTAAAAAGCGTTTAAATTGTTTCACTCAAATGCACACAAACCTTCAATTAAACTAACCAGTATTTTAAGATGCAGACTTTCCACGAATTTTCAGAAGGTTATATTTAGATAATATGATGAGTTGTATCTGTTGTCACTGTAGATCATGAAAAGAAACAAGGGACCTTTCAGTGAAACAACAGCGATCTAAAGCAGAGAAAAGCTGTAGCAGAACACAGAACAATGTTTCTGCTGCTCCTTGCTGACCATTATTATTCCAGGTTCAGCTTTTAACATTTTAGATAAGAGACAAGCCTTAAAGACTTTTCCAAGAGAGACAATATTGATCTGTTCCTTTCAGATTTTATTCTCTTTCCACATTAGTACTTCTTGTCTCTTGCAGAGTTACCATGCATCATCTATCAGTATGGAATCAAAATTAACTAAATGATCAAAATAAAGTGTGGGTTTTTTCATTCAGAGTAATATTGTGTCTAATACAGGATCCTGTACATTACTTAAATAATTCCAGGACATCAGCTGAAAATGAAGGGCAGAATTGTAATTTTAATTGTAATTATTTCATTTACTAATGGCAAATTAAGGATTATTGATGGTAAAATGTACTATTGAAAAGCTTGTTGAAGATGCCCTGAATTTCAGTCATTTTGCCTGTTATTTTTTCTTAGCTTTCTGGGCAGAGATAAAAGGAAATTCAGTTTTCACTTAATCCATAAATCAAATCATCCACAAATTAGAAGCATAAAATTCTAAGGAGCACGACGTTATAGATCCAACCTCATAAAATTAAACGCAGTAGTTGGAAGTTACTGAATGTAGTCCATTGTAGATTCAACCAAAGAAGATAAGAGTCAAGCGAATCCAGATACTGTGAAGAACTTTAACAGAATTGTGCAACAGCAGAAATCTGGAGAAGTGAATTATCTAATGCCAGTGAATGTTCTTTCTGTTTTCTTATCTTTGCTTTTAAACATCAAGAAATATTTAGTATAATTCAATTACCCAGAATAAAATTGTGATTGCTGAAAAGAATTTACAGTAGGAAAAAACCCAGTAACAACAGAAAACAACCAAAACATTAAAGAATCAAATGACCCCAGACCCAGGAATAAAAGATACCATTCAAATTGCTTCCAGTTAAGTTGAAAAATATTTTCTATATCCTTTATATAAGCACCTTCTTTTAGTTTCAGTGATGACACATATATTATCTTTGTTTATATCATAATCCAAAAACCAATATGAATAATCTCTGATCATTTTAACTCTCTCTTCATCAAAGATAGGATTTCTCAGTCTTATTTCACAATAGTTTCCTAAACTTATAGTTTTCTATTGATCTAGCTGTGAAACTATTTTGTTTTAAACTCTACCAACTAGGAATGAAGAGGATTCATTTCATTTCAAGACCAATGCTACAAAAACCAATTGAAAAGTTTGCACTGAATTGTAACATTTTTGTTATTTTTATTTTACAGTAATCTACTCCTATTTATATTTTAAATACAATACCCTTTTAAACTTGATCTGCAGATCCCATAAATTAGCTACCAAAGACATTTCTTTCGTATCAGCTTTCCTGAGTACTATACCCTTCTGCCACAAATTTAGCTTAAATAAAGAAACTTTTATATGCAATTTGAAAGGACAAAGATAAATGCTTGTTTTGTTGACAATTTCCCATTCTTGAAGCTTTGATCTGTGAAAAAGGAAATACTTTAATCCTTTTCTACAGCATTTTCATTATGTAAATCTCTGTTTACAGATAAAAACTTCCTCTTTCCATCACTCCATTCAACTCTTATCATCAGAGGAAATACACTGAAGTTTTACTTTAATGAATCCCATCACTATTGAAGAAACAATCACAGCTTTCTTAGAAATCTTCTCTTCCTCATCTTTACTGGTGGTTACATAATGATTTCTAATTACATTTTTTCAACTTAAAATTCTTATTGGAGTATATTGACGACACAATGATGAAAGTAGATGCATGAATCATCATAATTTCAAAAACTAAAATGCCTAAATTCTAAGCAAGTCTGGTAATTAAAGGTTTCTTATTCAAAATATAATATTCAGGAAAAAAAGTATCCCTCATAATACTGGTCATATAATTATCAGAACTCTTTGTAGAGTAGTAAGAAAATAAAAAATCAGGAATAATTCTGTGTATTTATGATAAATGTATTTTACTACAAAAGACAACAGCAATTACAAGTTAAACCCAAGGACCTAAAGTTTTATAAAGCTTTGTTGACAGACAAAGTAAGCTTTTTTTCTATACCTGTAAGTTCTTTCTCTTCAAGACTGTATTCCAGAGATCCAAATGAATAATTAGCTGGACTGATTGCAGGAGTAGAAATAAAACTTGCACAGCCAATGGTTGGGTTAATTTCAAAATAATTGTGGCCGTGATTCATTCGGTGAAATTCCAGAGAAGATACTATGGATGTACGTTGCTTCGGCTACAAGAAAAATAGAAGGTTGCCATTAAAAATACAGACTTTTTATACAGTTTTCATCAGTTGACATTTAATAAACCTATTTTTCTTTGGTTTTACTTTTTTTATTTGGCTCAAAGGTTATAGTAGTAAAAATCATTTCATATGACAAGCCTATGTGTAGAGTTAATTTCCTTCTAAAATCTGGATTAATCTTTATTAGAAAAAATGCATGTCTTTGCTCTAATCAATTTAATTCAACATAAAATAGGCCTTTACAGCCTTGCATATAATAATTTCAACCATCTTTTGATAAGAAAGGGAGCTCTTCACCAGCTGCATTGCTGGGTACATCTTGCAAAACAATTAGACCGCTGATGCCTGTATAATGAAGTTTACTAAATAATATCAAGTGCCCATCACTCGAAAGCCACCCTCTGCTGTTTATTCCATTTATGAATGTGCCTCAAATATTCAAAGACTAAAGGGTCTGGAAGCTTAGGGGAAAAGTGTTAGCTTGAAATACATGAAATATATTTCATACATGAAATTCAAACTGTCTGTATGAGCTTTCATGCAACAGCTAAACAAATTGGCACCACTTTATTTCAAATATTTACTTTCAAAGGAAACCTCTGAGGAGACCCCATTTAATGGCTGTGCTTTGGATTGCAGAGCAGTTTTAAAGCATGAGAAACTAATTTCTTTTGGGTGGATCTACATCATCAGGTGTAGAAATTAAGCGTATATAATGTGTTCATCAGGTCTGCAACAACTTTTTCACTACATGGACTTTTTCCCATTGCACTGCACTACATACTAATACAGGCATAACCTTAGTGGTCAATACCACAGCTTTTAAGCCACAGACCACTGCTGGTTTGCAATGCCATGCTAAACAGTCTGTTGTACCACTTATCTGGTTCTATATCCACAGTACCCTAACCCCAGAATGCTCCTTGCTGCCTCAAGATCGATGACCTGAAACATCAAACACCTTCAAAATAGAGGAGGCCCTGCATTCACTTTTATAGCTGTCTGGATATTTCACAATAGAGAAAAACATCTCAGGAAATTCTGCCTTGGGAAACCAAACCTGGACAAAAATAAGAAAAAGAGAATAAAAGATGCGTCATCTCTTCTTGTTATAGCATGTCAGGCTTAACGTGTCAGAATATTTGTAAGGGTCAAAAATTTGTTCCTTATTAGTGTCATGAGCTAATTATTACCTTTGGCAACATAAGATCCTCATTGGACCACAAAGGTATTCACCATCCCTTATCTGTTAAATCTATCAATATTCCAGTGGAGGGATTTTCAAATTTGTTTTTGGTCAATTTAATTTTTAGGTTACAAGTCCTGCAATGCTTGTGTTATAAATGCTGAACCAGGCTGTTTTCACTAAAAAGTCACCCTTCATACTGGCATGAGAGAGACAAATTCAATAGAATTAGATCTGTATAATGTTGATTATTTCTTCAAGTTTTATTAGATATCATATGAATTAACTGTGTCATGTTAAAACTGAGAAAAAAAGAGAAATTTTGGTAAGCATCTGGAACTCATCTATGGTCCATTTAGTGGACTTACTTTCTTTAATTATTAAAACCAGTTTCTGCTTTGAAAGCCTGACTCCTAGCTCTAGTAATTTCATGGGAGAGTTAAATGAACAGGGACAGACTCCAACATCAAACAGTGTGGTTGGAAGTCATTGTTTGGGATCTGAGCCAAAATAACTCTCAGATCAGACCAAAAACATTCATCTGTATTAATTAAATCTAAATGGCACGCTTTTGCTAGACAACAGACTCATGAATGACCTAATTATTTCTAAAACTGAAAACGATCTCTGGTCATTTATAAGTACATTTCTGGCCCTTTCCCAGCAATGGTGGCTTTGCAGATCTGCAAACTCCGGTGCTGAAAAGGGGATACTTCTCTTAACATGAGGTGTGGTGTCTGGTTATTCTTGAGCCAAGACAGATCCTGACTAAAAGTGCAGCTGGAATGGTCCATCTTTGTCTCCCAAAGCAGCACCAAAGGCAACTGCCCTGGCCTTTGTCTAGTCAGCCCTCCAGCCACTGTTCTGTTTGTGTGTCCCTTTCTTAGAGGCAGAATAGCAGCATCTGATACACCATTTGGCCTTTCACCACCTTATTTTGGACTTGGGCATTATTATTACTGATTGGCAGAAACATATCTCAGTTTAAAGTCTTTCTAATTTAAGGCTTCTGCAGAAAACCTCTCTCAGCCTCTAGTACTGCACAGTATTACACTGCTGCAATATATTTGGAGTTAACAAGGGCCATCCATCAACATGTGCCAATAATTTTTCTATATAATCAGTCAGGAATCCAGCATCTAAGCCTTTGTAGCTAATTCAGAAACTAGAGGAACTATTTTCACTTTTGCTGTGTCCTGTAAAATGTTATGCTGTTAAAGTACACTAGTTGTTCATTAATATATGGTATGAGAGACTCAGTAAACCAGTTTGTGCTGAGTGTATCTCTTTGCCTTTATCTCTCTAAAGCACCATTTGCACAAAAACAAACTAACAAAAAAAAAAAAATAGTAGAAATCAATCAACTCTTTTTTACAGTTAGGATTAAATTCCATTCCCGGTTTAATCAACCAAATTTCCAGCATAGCTATTTACATGTACCCTAGGTATTTAAGCTCCCAGAGCACTCAGCCAGGATCTAGCCAATAAAAACACGATCTAGTGTGTGTACCAACAAGAGTTCACAGAACAATTCACCTCACCCCAGTCCCCTTTGGTATTGATTTTCTTGCCTTAATGCAGGTATCTACCATCACTGCAGATTCCTTAGGGCATCCCACCAGGCCTCCAGCTGCCACTCAGAAGAATGCAGGTCTCCTCTATTATATGCCTGTACAATGCCTGTGCATGTGCATTTCAAAGACACCTCTATAAAACCCCAAATGACATTAGATTCCTACTTTTCAGTAACTGAATTGAATCCTGCAACTATCCTAAGCATGGTAGGAGATCGGGACTCTAAATCAGACAGAGATTCTTATACGCAGAAATGAAAGCAGAGGTGTTTCAGTCCCAGATTTAATCTCACATCCACCTCACTCTTAGAAACACTCTAGAAATCTTTTCTTAGCATCTAACATCAAATTCCAGTCTTACTAGCAGTAAATCCTGACTTGGTTTGCTGATTGCCCCTGCCAAAGCCACTGTTTAACTACATTTACCAAGAACACTTGAGATTGTTTCTGAAAAATTCTAAGATTATTTACTATATTGAACACCATAACTCAGTCAAGGGTCAAGATTTCATAGTTGTGAAATACAAACACAAAACTCTGTCCCAAAGAGATAATGCTTCCCTCATTCTTCAAAGCCAGCTTTGTCATTACATGCCTTCCTTGTACTAATCCAAAGGTCTGGACATGCTTAGATAACCCTTGTGAAATTCTGGCATACTTATGACTTCACCACATCCCAATAAGTGTGCTAGAGAGAAAGCAGATTTTTCCTTAAGTAGATTTTGATTCATTGGATTCATTCATTCATTCAGTGTTTAATCCACTTGTTATGTGCAAATCTATTTAATTACCAATATTTACTTTTTAGGTATTACTTCACAAATATTATTTCGATCATCCTAATACCAATCTAGAAAACGCTATACCATCCTAAAATAGCATATCAAATCATGCTAATGAATAAATCTTCTAAATGCATAACAAAAAATGTCAGTACTAATCTTTAAAGATAACGATAAGATTTAAATAACTGCTAAATCATGTATAATAAAAATATTTTCATGTTCAGTCTGTAGCGAACATATATCAATGAAAGATATCCCTTTGGAACTGCAAACACAGGAAAAGCATCAAAAAACACATATTGAATTGCTTTTTTATTCAAAAGACAAGTAAGAACTTAATCCTTCCATTAATGGAATTTGCATGCAAGTTCTGTAATGCTACCATGACTGGCATGTTACACTATAAGCAGGCAAGGGATCATTCAACTATTTCTTACAACATTTAGCCGAGGCAGTAGGGCAAAACTCCTTTCTCAATTTAACACCAAAATATTTCTTCAGCTTTGAAGTATACTCTACAATACAAGCTTCTGACTTCACCTTCTTTTACCTATGGGATTTGTGTACATAGCACTATCATAGTCTTAAAAAAAGTTAATTCTCACAGTACTCGGTACTATGGCAGAGCTAGTCGCCCCATTTTACAGATGCTGAGCAAGGGTATAGATCTTTCCCAAGGGACAGATGTGTGGTTTTTTGAAACAATGAGAACCAATGAGCCTAAGGAAATTCTGCATTTGGCAAAACCTGGCAAATTCCAGCTGCCCTATATAATGTAGAAACTGGTTTCACTTACAATATATCATGCAGAAAATGTATGATAGAAGAGAAAACTGCACCTACATTCTCAAATTCTAGTTAGCACATAAAATACAGACTTATCAAAGAAAGCAAGAGGCTGCAGCCCCTTCCCCCAGGCTCATCTCACATATTTAACACCATGGGAGTGCACTCACATGGCCACTTAAATCCCTCATTTTGATACTTGCCCAGATGATTAAATTCTTTAAATTCTCTGATCAACTCACTCTTTCTTCAGAAATTTTCCTTTCTTCAGCTTCCTTCTAAAATCTCATTCTACACACTCATTTTCCCTTTCATAGAATGGTTTGAGTTGAAAAGAACCTTTAAAGGTCATTAGATCCAAACCTTTTGCAATAAGCTAGGACATCTTCAACTAGACCAGGTAGCTCAGAGCCCCATCCAATCTAACCTTGAACACTTCCAGGGATTGGGCATCCACAATTTCTCTGGGCACCTCTCTTCTTTTGTTTTCTCCTATCTATTGTTACATTCCTTCCAAATCTACTTATATTACTCTAAAAAGACCTAGACAGTATCCAGTTGATTCCAGTTCTTTTGGTGTTCTAAAATTTGATTTTCTGTTTTCTCTGTGGTTTTGTCATCAAGGTCTCTCAAAAAGACTCCCTCATGGTCCCATCTCACACTGACTTTACAGTCCCTACATCCCTCTCATTGTCCTTGAATACATTCAGTTTTAACCTCTGTCCTCCCTTTCAAATGCAACTTTCACATGACTTTTTTGGTTTATGCCTTTTGCCTCGACATTCCAGCATACCATCTCTGTTTCTATCTTTGTCCCTTTTGCTCATGTACACTTACATAGAAGCCCAAAACATTCAAAATTTTCCCAGTAAAATACAGTCTGGGACAGGACAGGCTTCCTTGTTTTCTCCTGTCCCCAGTTTGATTTACAGAAATCACCAGTTCTGATACATTCTCATCAGTCAATGTTGCTGTCAAGAATTATTTGATTTATAGGATCTGAGCTAAGGTGATCAAGTAGCCTTGAAATTGCAAAAACTGGAGATTACAATGCATCTGTGTTTGATTTATCTATGTCACCTAGAAGTGCAAGACTACATTGAATTATTACTACAATACTGAATCAATTATTCTCTCAAGCTTCAAAATATCATGTTGAAAAAGCTGAAGACACATTTTCTTTTTAACAGGGTAATATAATTTTCTCTTTTTTAATTTCACAAAACTTTATCTTACAACAACGATTAAAAATAAAATATAGGCAGTTTTAGTACCCATCTTGACATTCTTGATTTTACTTGTCAATATTTTAATTAAGTTTAAGAGCAGAAAGCAGAAAATACACAGAGGCTGGCACCTAATATATCCCAAGCAGCCACAACAGGAAGCTTGCAGGACCATGAGACTTAAAAAAAAAAAAAATTAAAGAAAAATGCTTTCACTGTTTTTTACTGTAGATTCTTTACAACTGATTTTAATGACATCATAGTGTCAAAGTCCTAGCAATTTCTGTTTGATTGATTATTAATTTAGAGAAAGACACTGCTTGCATCCTGCATGACCAGAAAATGCATATTACTTTAGAGTAATCTCACAGTCCCTCAGAATACTTGGATCACTCCCCTGCCAGTGCCATGCTCAGGAATGACACAGACTCAGCTCTTTTGTGTAGCCTGTGGTCAGGAAGCTGTGCTGTGTGACTCTGGGGGCCATAGAGACACAGTGCTTTCTGCTCTCCTCTGCATGTTATCCTACCTCTGCCTTGAAAGTCTCCCACTGGAGTAAGTACTTACAGGTCAGAGGGTTGCTGCCCCTTCTACCTGTGGTCTTATCTCAGATGAGAAACCACACAGGAAATAAATAAGAGAAAAAGTTGATCTGCCTCAGTTTCTATTTTCCTTGCCTTCTACTTTTATTTTAGTTGCAACCATATTGCAGCTGTGGGTTTTGAGGAGCAGCAATCCTGAATGCCAAAAACTGCAACACTTTTGGAGCAGTTTCCCTCCTTGGTAGGTGTGACCAGATTTTAAAGATACACAATTACACCTATCCTGGGAAAAAATTGCTTGAAATGAGATCCAGACAGCAAGAGATACATGTGATAAATAAGAGGAATGTCTCATTCCTCAGATATAAAAATTGTCTAGCTTTCAAAGATTAACAGTGTTATTTTCACTGAAACAGTTGGAAAATGGATGTAAGACCATATTCTTCAAAAAAGCTCAGCTTCCAGCTGCTAGTAACATCCTCCTTTCCACCTGCAGATTATGAAAATTACTTGTATAATGATATTTCTATATCATAAATTTGAAGGGTCAAAGTGATGGCTGTTTTTTCTAAGCTGCATGCTACAGACGACATGCACGTGTGAAAATGTGCATTATCAGATGATGATAAAGGGTGACTGTGTAACTAAGGTGCTCAAAACCCCCATACTAACAGAAACAAATGAAAATGCTAAGAATATAATGTAAGAAACGCATGAAGGCACAATAGATAAGGCTTTAATCTTCCATATTTTGAGTGTGTTCTGTTGCCAAGTATCATGTGTACTAGGGCAGGGCTACTGGCATGGATTTGCTCACACCCCTACAATTAAACTTCATTAGGTGTCAGAGAAGGGTCTTCAAGGCAAAATTATCTACCAGGAATGGTGCTTGCTCTATTCAAATCACAAATAAGGCCTGACAGTGGATATGTTTGGAGAAAGAAAATTGTACACTACCAAAATTATACCCGGGACTGTGTCCATAATTCAACAGCGTAGATGACAACTCTGCAGAGCTAAAGCTCATTTTACTAGCATAGATGCTCTTTTCAGTATCTGAACTACCTTTAAAAACAGTATTTCACCTGTCTGATACATATTGGAAAAATGTCTGTTCATATAGGAAAAATGTTCTACATTTCTGCCTGATTTGTGTTTATATTGAATCGGGAATCACAACCTTGAAAATTCCTCCAGGTAAGAAACCCATTTCAACCAAGAAAGACACATGCATGGACAAACGACATTCTAAAACTTAACACTCCTCACAACTGTGTGTTATTCTGCTTTAATTTATACTTGTGTTTTAGTATCCTGTTGAACTGTAATTAAATGCACTAACACACACTGTTTGCTGTTTTCATTAGTACCACGTACTGGGTAGATGTGTTTATGTTTTCTTATTAGACCTAATTAAAATATATAAATAGAATTATGTTTTATAGTTACTTGTCAAAGGAGATCTCTTACAGTGCATCTCTTTAATAATATTTTGTTTAATGTTGTTATTAAGTAGTCACAGAGTATCCATTATGCTCCAAGGATTTTTTTTTTTAAATATTCTCCTTTGGAGCTGAAACACATCTGCCCATGAATGCTGTGGTAAAACAGGTGAGTGTGGGGGGATGTGTGGTGGGGGAAAGGGGTGTGTAGAAATCAATCCTTAGAGATAATTCCAACCATATCCTTTTTTTGTGTTTAGTACTCAGTATTCCAGAATAAAATAATTTCATAATGTCTGCCCTATTTTCAGTCATGCTAGCCACATCTTAATGGCATTGACAGTATACCTCTTACTCTGCTTTGTTCCCTTTATTTCAAGGGCTATTTAGGAGGTTTATTTTTTATTCAACATCATTAGAATGAGAAGACATCAAACTGGGTGCAGTAGATTTGTATAGACATTCCCTGTCAAAGGGAGAATAATCTGAAATATATTCAGATAGAATCAAGGTCACTGACTGCTGACAACCACCTTAATGTGCTTGCAGCCCTAAGAAATACACACAACATTGGAAACAATATTTTCCAAGGAAAATCTCTAGACCAGGCACAAAAAGCATGAACACTAAATCTACTCATGTGTAGACTGTAGAATATATTTTTATTTTAGAGGGTTTGAAGAATGCTCAGCACTTCCCAGAAGTTCATAAAAGCACGTACACAGGAGTAGCTTTTACCTCAGATATGATCCCCCACAAAATCATAACTCTCAGTAAAGTTTGTTTTTTTTTTTTTTAAGTCTTATCTGCCTCTTGTGCTAAGCACAGACAGGGCACAAAGTCCAGCACCAAAACAGGGCAGCAGCAGAAGTGTGCACCTGAAAAGGAAGCACCATGTGCCTGCACAGCCTTCCTTCACAGTGATTTTCCTGGTTGAGGAAAATCAACCTGGCTGAGCATGCTGTAAGTGGAGCTAAGCACAGAAAGCAGCTCATAGGACAAAGAAGGTCCTTGCGTCCCCACTGTCCTGTGATATCATTCAGAGAGTGGAGAGGATTTATTGCATACAATTGTTCTCCAGCCCTCCTTTTTGTGGTAAAATGCAACAAACCAGATTTTCTCTGTGTGTGTTGCAGAACAAGTTCAGTAGATGCAACACGGAGTTCTCATGGTGCTGTACACTGGGGCAACAACCTCCAGCAGGGATTTCACTAAGCTGGCAGAGACAGGGACGTGCCAACTCAAGCACACTGTGACAAGGCATGCATTTCATTTGTGAACAAGGAAACCACAGCATGGTGCTAGGGGAGGAACCAGGCAGAAACAGTTTCATTGTTTCAACATGGGGAAACCGTCACACTAATCCCCTTGAAAAATTCTGTTTGTGGAACCATTCGTTCTGAAAATTTATTTTATGGAACTGTGATTTTCCAGTTTCCACTCAGACGATTTTTGTTTGTTTGTTTGTGTTCAAAGTAATTCCTGCCCCTACCAGCAAAAAGAATAATTTCATTGAATGTAAATCATTATCACTTTTTAAATCAGCTAGGGAGGCTCTGGAGCACACATCTCCAACAGACAGTCTGTCCATTCATGTCCTGGTCCTGGTCTTTCCCTGTGCCTCGATGAACCACAAACAGGTTTGACGGGCACACTGCACATGCAAAAACTGCCACACACATGGTAGCCCAAACAAGTGGCATAGGTCTATAAAAGGCTACACATGTCCTGCAGGATTCTGTTAGAACTTAAAGAAAAAGGAGACAATTTCCTTTGCCTGCTAATGTTTAAACTATTAGCTGCTACTATATTCATAGATGTCCTAGCCAGACAAATGAGGAGCCATAGATCGAATTGCAACTTTGCTTACTGAGGTTAAAAAAAGATAAATGGGGAAAAAAATTTGATTCCTGTAAAGACAGCACATCCATATTGATAAGAAAAAAAAAGATATTATGATGAATAGATTATTGCAGATCTTAGCAATAAAACAAGAAAGAACAAGATTATAAAATTTCGTCATGTCAGAAACACTGAAATTCTTTGTTCCTTTGTCCTCCTACCAGAAACTCTCTTAATAGCATTGAAACAACACTTTTAGGAAATTGAGTTATTCACATAAACTAGGGAAAACACTAATCCATTATAAATAAAATCAAAGCTACTTTTAAATAATCCACATTTTGACATCAAAAGCTGTACCTACAGTAAGCCATTTGAAACATATCTTAAAAAGACAAGAAGACAACATGCAAATGCTGGACTACATTTAATAACTAAATTTAAAGGTAGGAAGTCAAAATTCAGTTTTATGAGAATTGGCCCAAGACCCACAAGTAAGTAACACTGCCAAAAGAAACACTCTTATAGGGAAAAAGGTGCTCTTTCTCTCTCTATGGATACAGTTTATTTTTTCAAATGGAGCTGAACAAATAAATAGGGAGAAGTCTATTAAATTGAGTAGGTAATAAAAAACATACATGAAGCATCACAAGCAGTTTAGTTTTTTTCAGGCTTCATCCAGACTAAGAGCTGCAGGAACTGTGATAGAACAAGCTCCATTTTACTGTCACTTTCTAAAATTACAGTCTGATAAGGTAAGAAATATTTTACTCTTTGTACTAATGTAACTAAGGTAAAACCTGAAGCAGACTTATCTACTTATTCTACTACCCCATCTTATTTTGGATCCCATGTGCTGTGAATATACTCAGCAGCATTTGTCCTTAATTTCAAAGTGTATTATTTTCTCAAAGTCTCTATTAACTAGCAATTCAAGAGTTAAAAACTTAGTAAGTCTCATCTGGACAATCAGAAAAAAAAACCAAAAAAAAACCCCAAAAGATCAAGCAATTCCAGACCTGAGCTAAATTCTGTTTACTTCTTTTCTGCATATATGCAACTTTTTTAAAAAGTTTTTTTTTCAGAGACTGACCACAGGAAAATTTGAAAAGAATAAATTTATTTGCAAAAGACTAGATCACAAGTACAAGCCATAGCTAAGGTGCACAGATAGAAGAGCACACAGATCCTTGAGATACTGTTAAGTTTGTCAGCCTCAGGACTGAATGTAGCAGAGGTGGGTGGCATTGTGGCACTGTGGCACTGAACTTAATACTCAAATACCTCCAGGGATGATCATTCCACAAGATGTGATCCACTCCTGTGTGTAATCACCCTTTCTGTGAAAAAATTCCCCGTTATGTCTAGCCTAAACTTCCCCTGATGCACCTTAAGACTGTGTCCTCTTGTCCTGGTTGCATAGAAATACAGTGTTTCTCCTCACTGCTGGTAAACCAGTATATGTACAATCCTACAGAAAAGATAAGTAAGGCTACAAATAAAAATAAATATAGGTGTTGAAAGACCAGACTTCCCAGGCAGTTCCATCCAAGCTGCCAAAGCCTGCCTCATGCAAAGATGGCTGCTGAAGCATTTCCCATTCTGCCTTTGCTGGCACTTTCCTGTGCTGGATGCACAAGACATGAAAATAGGAAAGAAGTGACAGCTGTTCTGGAAATCTATATGATCCTTGGTTTGGATCTCTTAGAAATCAATTTATTTTGCTAGAAAAATGAAAAGAGGCCCTGGCAGCCAACAGAAAATTAATTATTTTGCATACATTGTGTAACAGTATTCATTAGTTTTACATGAATGATGAGAGGTCAGTCAGGAATAGAATCCCATTGTGCTACCCCTTCAAAGAGCTTGCCATGTAATTGAATGGAAGAAAGGAATTAAATATGCAGGCAGAATGAACACTAATGGTTAGCAAACAGCGCATTGCAAATATCTACAGCTCCTTTGTCTAAATTCTTCAGTTGAGGTCTTAGGGGAAGGTGATTAGATAAAAAGCAAAAACAAAGAAAATAAAGAATACTGGGGGATGTGCATAAAACATGAAAAAAAGGAGAAGCATAAGGGGATCTGAATGCTACAGTGTATCCAACTTGTCGTGTATTAGCACAGAGACTTAAAACATACATTTTGCCTGTCTGCTGCTGTTTTCTGTACAGGGAGCATGCCATGTGTAGGGCCACGTGAGAGACATTTTAGGAAATGTGGTAAAGTTCTGACCATATATATCACAGAGCTAGCTTTTGTTCTGCAGAACGATGAGAACACTGTGAGTCAGTAAATGAAATAATTTAAATTTGAAAATAGCTCCCCCGAATCTGCTGAATTCATTCAGAGTTAACTAGCAGGAGAGCATCACCATGAAGTGTTCTGGGTCCATCTGTTGGCAATATCATGATGGAAACAGCTTTTTAAATGCTATTTTCAATAAGCTATCACACAACAGCTTGTTTCAACAATATTTCATTACCTTTCTGTTTGTTTGCCGCCTACTATAAAAAACAGCTTGGAGGGAAGGAGGCATTTCAGTACTATAGACTGATGTAGGGTGGGAGGGACAGAGACACTACAGAAACAAGCAAAATGAGAAACAACTATAAAAATAAAAAATAGAAGAAACTGTAATTTTAGACTCTCTGCAATCTAGACTTAAACCAGCATGTGGAACCTGAACTGTGGTGGTGTCAGAAGGGGATGGTCTGCACCAGCCTGTCAATGGAATTATTGCAAAGTGACAGTGTCAGCCACAGGAAGCCAGTGGCTCTTAGACAGAAATGGCAAGTGCACCTAGTAACTGCCTTTAATTCTGCAAGACCTTCTCAACTGTGCACTCTAAGGAGAACTGAAAGGAAAATTCACCTCCAACACTGTGACACAGTCACTTGTGTGGTACCAAAACAACCTGGCCTATACTAGTCCTAGGAAAACATGATGTGTCCATCAGCTTGCTCCTCAAGTAAAACAAGTGCCAGTGACATACTGATGGTACAAAGCCTCCATCCAGACAGGCTCAGCTGCAGAGACCAGCTTAGTAATAAAGAACAGATGGCTGCACTTGAACCCAAAATTAGTAGGAGATGAAGTTCTTTTGGTTCACATTAAAAAAGTTTCACAATTAGTCAATTCAGCATGTAGTTGTCTGAGCTAGCTTTGGCACACCTAATGTCATGGCTTTTTAAACAAGGAAATAGATCATCCCAAGGTTTCTTCTGACTCATCCCATGATCCACAATTTTAAAATAAACTCCTCTATGCTGATTAACTCTGTATTACTGATTCAAGTTCTAACATGTATTTATTTTAAAGCTTTGGTTTTGAAGAGATGCACTCCTTAAAGAATTAAATGGAGCACTCAAGTTTCCCACACATTATGCATCGCATCTTGTTTCCCAAACAGTATTAGAAATATGGAAGTTCATAAGCAATACTGCATGGGAAAGTAAAAGAAAAAATACTAGAAAAATACTATAAAATCAAAATATAACCTTGAAAAAAAAGTAAGAGTATGGAAAAAACCAAAATACTGCATAAGGAGTTGATTCATTCTTAGTGCTATAAGAAATATGTACAGATACCTCTCTGTACATTTGGGCTCATTTATAAAATATTTTATCTTCTGCTGCTACTAAGATGATTGTTAAGAAGACAAAGTATTTTTTGTCCTGTTTATGTCTTTGACCTACTCAAAAGCATAAAGCCATAGCATCCTCTCAGAATACATGCATCACAGCCTGCTATTGAAAGGAGAAATACAACAAGAAAGGGGATGCTTCTGGTGAGCACCTACCTGAGGACGTATGACTTTCACTATGTTTTTAAGTGCAGTGTCTGGTGATGGAGGAGAGCAGTCAGGTGTTGGGCCTGTGGAGCTGTTTCTATGGTTACCAGATCCTGGTGCGGTAATTGCTACCTGAGGTGCATTATCTGTGAATAAAAATAACATCTATGTGAAATTACAAATACTTTGTGTATTTTGAAGTAAAAAAGAACTTTGAAAACAGAAGGTTTCTCAGAACACTATTCAAACTTATAAAATCTAATAGAATTTAAATACATTTGTCAAGGAATATATTGCCTAGCTACACTTATTTTTTCAGCCCATACATTCATTCTATGTTAAGACAAGATAGAGCATTCTCTCAGTACCTAAACAAAAGGAGGTAGAAACCAAGCATGAATATTTTACTTTCATTACCTTCTTTACTACATTACTGACAGTGAATTCAAATATTATCACTATAACAGGGGTGGCTTGAAAAGAAGGTTTATAATGCAACTTCTAGCTCATCCTGGAAAATCCTAACACATATGACCAAGCTCTACATATATCTTTGTGTTACACAGACAAAGAACACTAATACCTAATACCCATCATTGACAACTTGGCTTAACATTGTGATCAGCATAACTGATCAGCTAAATTACATGAAAATATGCTCAGTTTCTCAGGTAAAATTTGCATCTTCCATAGAGTTCTGCACGGAAATAACTTCCTTTCCAGCAGTACCTCAGCTATATAACCTACAGCTGGCTTAAAAATATCTGCACACCTGCATGTGTATGGGAAACTGCATGGGAAACTGCTCTTCGGACATATTTTGATCTTACCATTCTATGGCACTGGGATGAACCATAAAAACAATTTAAAATATAATTCTTACCTTCTCTAAATGTTCTTAATGCTGTTTGATCAATGTAAATTTAGTGAAAATCAGATCAGAGGGTAGAGAGGACTATGAAAAAGCTTCTCAGCTGTGAGAGCACCCAATCATTGGAATGACTTAGCGAAGGCCGAAAACTCCACATTTCTTCAGGCCTCTACAATTGTATCAGTAAAGAAATGCTTTAATTCAGATTCTGGGGAAAGTGCCATTGCCTGTGCATGGTTACGGTGGTTATTACATTGTCTGCGAATTTACTGAGCACCTTTCTTTGTGAGTTACAAAGATGTGTTCCATGCTCCTCAATGTGCTGTTACACCTGAAGCACTGCATCAAGACAATGATGTCAAGTCTCACGTCTGTCGGCCTCAACTGACAGCCTGCAGGGTTCACAGAAGAAAGCACGATTTTTTTTGTGATTGAGGTAGTTCTCCCAATATGTGCTTCCACTATGTGGACAAATCCACGCCTGAAAAACCCAAACATAATAAGCAAAAGCAGCTCTCTTAAGCTGGAGAATTTTTGACCAACTTCTACAGGTACCCACATGAACTCCTCCCTCTGCACAAGTGACAAATGGCTCAGTGAAAGCCAGGACTGCTCTCTCAGTCCTACTAACCTGAAAGAATTCCTTGGAAGGGTAACAGAGATATTGAAAAAAAGGAAATACCCAGTTACATTAACAGAGATCATATAGGATAAAGGGGAATAGTTTCAGGAAACTTGATGGCCTTTCCAGCTTACAGATACTTTCACAGCATGAGTGATTCTAGGAAATCTGCAGGATTCTTCCAGCAGAAACACTTTGTAACAGGATGAGGTTTCTAATCAAAGTTTCTGATAAAATACAGTCTGACAATTTAAGTCTTCTAAAACAAATGTCAAGCAGGAATGTTCTAAATTTCAGCAATACTGATACAACACTTAATGAAGGCATAAACAAAAATTCAGATGGCAGATTGACAGACATCCAAAATGGAGACATCCTGTATATAACCTCAGGTGTTACCTTACAGTGTGAACACTCTCTGCTACAGAAACAGAGAAGTCCAACTTTTTTCAAAAGTTTCTCAGTGAAATTGCCAGTCCAAAAGGTATGCAGTCTTACCACACAGATGAGTTCCTCCTAAATCATCATAAATGTGTACAGGAAGCTTGGATCAGAAGTAATTTATTTAATACTGTAATAAATGCGTGTTGATAAAATGTATCAAAACCAATTTAAACACAGTCTTAGAAAAGAACTGAAAATGAACTCTCACAATAACATAACTGACATGGAAGAATTTTGATAGCATTTCAGAAAGCCTTAAGTCTCTCATATTCTTTCCTGCCTGACCTGGTGTCTAACTTTATAATGTTGTTCACATGCACCATGTAAATGAGTATTCTGTGATATGAAAGCCCAGCTCATCAAAGGAGGGATAGGGATTTGGCAAGAAGAGAAACCTCTAAAGCATTGCCATACTCTGAAAATTTCATAGTGAGGACAAAGGCTAGATATACTCTGAAAATCTCATAGTGAGATAAAGGCTAGAGTAACACCTTAAGTGAGCTGAAAGTCTTCATGTCTTTTGCTCCAGGCTATGAAACAGCATCTCCTTTCACTCTATGGACGGACAGAATATCATCAATGAACCTCCCTTACTGAGGAATCAGAGAGTTGCTCCAAGAGACCCTTGCCCTCTGTTGGGGGAGCCACCAAACAAGGGACTACACTATTGTCAAGAAATGTGGGAACACAGGCACCATATACAGGAAGGTAAAAAATGAATTCCTGAGTGAGAAATGCTCCACATGAATCCAGCTAAGTGCACTTTTTTACTCACTGGTGCGAGAAACAAACAGGATGATTGTCTCTGACAAACAGCTAAAGCTATAAAGAACACAAACTCCTCCATACTCCATCAGTCCCTGCCTTTCTGTCCCTATTTCCCTGTGAGCCTGTGCTTAGCACAACTGCCCTTGAGCTACTCAGCACATTAAAGTCTTGCAAGTGAAATCAGGCAGTCTTGCAGGTGCAGATATTATCTAGATATCTCAAGGATGGATCACTCAAAGGGCACATCCTAAGAAACACAGATTGGTGTCAAGAGTAACAAATTCAGTTGTCTGCCCACCAGTTTATTCTGTTTCACAGCCTTGTTGATTGTCACCTCAGCTCAGTTTAACCACACTTCAAATATGCAGAAGAGGGTAACAAGGAGTCAAGCTACATGAGCAAGGTTTTGGTCTTTTCATAGGAAAGACTTCTTTGGTTGACCCTGTTCAGTAGTAGCTCACTAAAGGCCAGGTTTTCCCCCTTCACATGTGCCACATGAGCGGCATTGAATCGACTGTGAGTGACATTCTTGGAAAGAAAATTTACTGGAAGACATACAGGAGGGGGAACAGGGCTGTTACATGCCCCCCAAGACAGAGCTGAGAAAAAATTCTCAGGCTACAATGTGTGAATATAACCATAACCAATTCAGCAATATACACAATATGCAGCAACCTCAGAAAAGAGTAGTTACAGATTTTCTTTCCCAGCAAAATTAGGCAGCAATACAAAAAAAAAAAAAAAAAAAATTATGTTTTTACAGCCTAAAACAAACCTTTTCAAAAAGAAGCTATAAATTCTTTTTTTAAAAATAAACAGTCCAGAAAAACATCCAACTGTTCAGTATTTCACACCTTTCCTTTTTTCTCAAGGGGCTAAGTGTCTGACATGTAATGATTTCTTGTAAACAATTTCTTTATTGTGGACAGCTGTTTATTTTCACAGTAGGATGTTCCCATTAGGCAACCAACAATGATTTACTACCTGGGTCTGCTCCATCAGAGAGAGAACAACACCATCAAATTAGTTCCTGCAACCAATTTGTAGGACCTGTTTATGTATACAGTACTTATAGTTTCATTAAGAGTATCGTGGAATTTATTTTCTTTGGAATTAAATAATATAAAAATGATTTTTAAATTTTCCTGGTGACAATACTAAGGCAATTTTTTCCCCCTTCAGATAACTATGATGGCAACACTGCAAATTTCAGAAAAACATTTCATGGCAAAGAGAGCTTGGAAACTTAAGAAACTACCAAATTTACCCAGGAAAGATTAGCTCTCATGCTGAATTTCTGATGGGTGCTACAGATGGGGACAACAGGGAAGTAGTTACCAACTGTCATTCCCTTCCAGTTCCTGGCTCACATTGCAATAATCTAGATGTTTCTGTGTAAGTCACATAGCATCAGGCTCCAGGGATCATCTAGCAGCTAAAAACTAATGAACTGCAGCATGCTCTAACAATACTCCTTCCTTCCTTCCTCCATCACACGAGACGTTGTCACAAGGTCTATGTAATTCGAGCTTATTCTGATTTTTGAAAATGCCTAAATGCTTACTGAGGACTTGACATTCTCCATTTTCTTTATTTCAGGGCAAAGGAAATAGAATAGAACAAGGAAAATGCATGAATGTGGTCTTTTAGTATATTGTAAGAGCAAACTAAGACATTTTTCTACAGCTGTCTTCTAAAATGTCAGACAAAAACAAAAATGTCAACTGTTTAACTGAGATGGTAAAAAAAAAAAGCCACATACAGGAAATTTTGCCTTTTCCTGTGCTGTGTGACATGGGTCATTGGTTTCATATGTATTTTTTCTCAGGGAGCACTGCACAGAGAAAAAGGCCCTCATGGATAATAAGAGACCATAACACTCGAGTTCAACAAGTGCTTCATTGACATTTTCATCCCACTATGTATGTGCTGTGAGGACAAACCACAAACCACTCACTGAAACTTCTCTAAGGGATTATTTTTTCTCATAATGCATTCAAAGAAAAGGCACTATGTGTATACAAAGCCACAATATTAACTATCAGGCAAGACTAAGTACACCAACCAGAACACTTCCTGCATCCCAGCAAGCAAAATATCAAAAACCAGACACAGCCATGTTCCAGAAATATAGTTCTAATTAGATTTCACCTCAGAAATAAATCTTTAAAATGGAACACACAGTTAATCTAGTTTTCTACTTTCATTGCACAAACATGCTAGCATCTTTATCAAAATTTACAGTTATGTCTGTATTAGCTATTATATCAGTTATTTCTACAACTCAGTGTAATGGCAATGGATCAGCAGATCAAAAGCAGTTGTTCTGCATGACACTCCATTTAGATTATATGTAGGTTTCAACTTTTAGCACTATCTAGCAACTTATTTATTCTACCAAACACCCCCATACATGTTCCTCACAACTTCCAGCGTCCAGAAGGACCCTGTGCTTTTGGTGCCCCCCTAAAAGGGAGCAACACATCCAGAAGAAATCTGGTTTATGTGCTCCAAAGCTGGCCTGTAACTGAAGAAAATAATAGTAACTGCAAATGATGATCTATTTCATATTCACATCCAGTGCCCTGAGCCAAAATGCAAATGTATACACCACCTATTTTATTTCCATATTCCAACTATTTGTGGAGTCACTTAAATACTATAATCTCAGATTTACAATCTGCTATAAAAATGGAAGTGTATTTCACTTTAGAGGTATGGACTAGTAATAGCCCAGAACTAGATTATACACTACACACCTAATGTTGTGTTTAAATACACATACTAAATGCTAAAACATCCAAAAAGACAATATTAGGCATGAACAAAAATACTTAAAAGCACAAAGCCTAATCATTATGACCTTATAGAAATTTATACCACAAACACAGAGCCTGGACAGGTTTGTTCACTGCAAAACTGGGAGAGAAAAAAGACAAGGGTGGAAAATGAATGTGCATGAACACACATACACATAAATATATAGAGATACCCATGCACACATAAATGGACAACAAATCCAAAGGTACACTAGTATTAGCAATAGTTTCCTCAAGCTCTGCTTAGTGTAGAATATTTCATGCACTGTTTCAAACTACTGGAGAATGTGGGTCAAAATCCTCCATCTGTTTTGGACACCCCATCATCAGAGATAAGGAAAATATGTGCATATAGGTCCAGATAGCTCAGTGCCATCTGGGCTCAAAATGAGTTTTAGTGTGGTAACAAGACAGACCTAAATTTGATCAACTATAGCAGACTCAATTTGCTAGACTATTATAAAACTCTTATCTAGTCTGGCAATTTCTATGGGTTTGGATCTGTCTTTGGAAAAGAAGTTGGAGTGCCTTTGTCTGTATATGTTACATGTCCTCTTAACATCAAATATGTTGCATGAAGGCAAAAAGCTCTAAAAAGAACAGGGCAATGCTAATGATCTGCCCTGGACAGAAAGCAGTCATAATCCCAATAGAAATCTTGGAAGAGTAAAAAGAAGATATTATGGAAATAGTACTTATTCTGGAGGATCAGTCTGCAGTGACTGAATTTATGTATATCTCCTTGTAGAGAACAGAGCCACCAAAATGGCTAATTTAATTGACTGGTTAAGAAATTAACACATTAATGCAGGTCCCATCATGTGGGGTACCATTAGGAACAGATTTTAATGCTCTCTGATAATGGGGGAATGGTCATCTACTACTTCTAAAATCTTCACAGCTGGAATAAAAAAGAATTGCCAGTTATAATTCCACTGGAGTGATAGATAAACCAGCAATTTCTGATTCCTATGATAATCAAAGATAGGGATGCTTTATCAGGAATATGCTGATACTCTTATGATGAGAAGACCAAGAAACTTTTCTGATTCTGCTTCAGGGAATCTTTGAGCTTGATCCACAAGCAAGAGAGAGACACGGGCCCACATGAAGAGTCATCTGAATCTGACTCTGCATGGTAAAGAGAATTCTGGCCCAGTGATGACCTGAATTTTGTAGAGGGCTCATTAACAGCCCTTTCTAAGGCAGAGCAAGGAGAATCAACCCATTATTCTAAATCCAAACCTACAGACTTCAGTAAAAGTATGTGTGTTTGTATGAGGACAGCACTTGGGCTCAGTCCATTCTCTGTGGATCACTCTTGGCTGCTGAATTCCAGCAAGAGCAGATTTACAAGGCAGGAGCCCAAGCCATCAAATAGGAAAGAACTATCATAACCTAAAACTGAGCAGAGCAGATCATAAAATAGCAGGAACCACACTGATTTTATCTACAGATGCCGTGTGTAAGACTTCTTGGACAGCATGCGTGATGAAAATGTGTTGTCCCCTGTAAGTGGGGGACCCACTGCAAAGAGTAACAGCAATAGCATATAGTAAATTAAGCAGTTCATACAGAAATCCAGAAAAAAAAAATCTCCTATTTTGTCAGGGAGATAACAAAAACATTCATGTTACAGAGTAGCCTCAAACAGGACTAAGTAATTTCTCATAGCATAGGATTCAGCTTTAAAATTGTTTTACTTGACTAAATCCTCGCAGCAAATCTTCTCTCCTACATTAGTGTTCAATATGGAATAAATCTACAAGCTACAGATAAGGATAACCGTGTATTTCAGGATTTCAAGGAACAAACATTACCAGAGACATTTCAAAAGAACAGATGGAATAGTGAATAACAGAATCAGTAGGTAGCTACATTGGATGCATAGGGAGAATGGTTGGACTCAACTGTTTGAATTTGCTCTTTTGAATTTGCTTGGTTCCCACACACTTAACCCTGAATAACTGTTGTTCTGAGTAGAATTGTAAATATATATCTGCAACTGTCTTGTTGAAAGCACTCGAAGCTATCACTGGTCTAGTCTTGGATGTGGCAGTTATTTCAGGATTGTATTTGGAATTAATTACCAGTGAAGTGCATTCCAGTGGCAGCAGGGGGTTTGTTTAGTTGTTTCTGCATCATCCAAGAGAGTTGGGTATGACTATTATCAAGTTTTTATTTCCTCTAATCACCCACCTGCACAAACAGACTTTGGAACTGCTTCAAGCCTGCATAACCCTTGTAATACCAGGCAACTGTCTGGAAAAACATCTCTCATTAAGTACTAATGAGAGATGATGGGTGATTTCCACCATTTCCTGAGTAACCTTTTGAGACTGCCTCTGCAAGCTGCTGATGTCTAATTGAGCATTCAAAAACAATACCACACAGTTGCCATCTACCTTTTTTATTTTTGTGTAATGGCTTTTTTGTTGGCTTTTCCATATTTAAAAGGTTTGTAGTGAAATGATTGCACTTGTCAATGACAGGTATTTCACAGATTTCTGTATTTGCACTGTCTCAACCTACAAGCACCATATTTCTGGGAGTTCAGTGAAAAGCATACAGTATAATTACACGCGCCAAAATATTTTTGGTTATCTTAACCATTAACTAAAAACCAGGATGCCTAATAGTCTTGTAAAAAAAAAAAAACCTCAAAAAAGAATGGTAGGTATTGGGGATTTCTGTGCTTGTTTTTAAATCTAATTTATCAGTGAGAGGTCACTGAATGTGATCATATGCATGCCATAGTATTTCATAAGGCTTCTCCTATAAACCAAAGAAAATAACCAAAGTGTGATGCACAGAAAAAATACTCCACCCTTACAAAGGCAATAGATGATTACTGAATTAGGCTACATTGTCAAATTATTTCAGAAAATAAACTATAGAAGGTGGTGAGAGTGTGTGTTTTCAAATCATTCAAATAATGCCAATGATAGCCATACACCCCAGGGATAAAGCTCAGTTAATAAATAATTTAAGCAGTCTTGAAGATAAATCTCCCAATATACATCTATCTACAGCTACAGTGAAAGCCAATTAATGGAAAAAACCTATATTTTCAGTTCTTCTAGGTATCACATAATTAATAAAGCTCTTCATCAGAACACTGAAGTCAAAGTGCTAACCAAAATATTTTAAAACCAAAGACACAGATATGTCTTAAAATGTTTCACAATCCAGTTATTCCTATTTAAAGTATCTAAATTTTCAAGCAGCTTCAGAGAGATTTAGGAAGCTCAACTCTCACCCCGAAAATTTACATTTTTGTATTTAATATACATGCACAATGAAAGAAGTATCTTGTTAATATGTATTGCATATTGGATCATGTAACAGTTATATTCATTAGGCATAAAGAACTTGTCCAGCAGATAGAATACACTACAAATACACAGTAAGAATTCAAGGATCATTTATGGGCTTTATTGTTCAATTTGAAAGAGACACCAAAGCATCTGGACCAGAGTGGACCAGTTATATAGACCAATATGTTGCCCTGATAGTGCCCAAATGACTTGAGAAAGAGAAAGGAAATACTGTGGATAATTTTCAACCAGCTAATTTTTGGCACTATAGCATTAAAGTTTCTAATAACTCAAAACATCAAAACATTTGATTGCATTTTTAATTTCTGAATTTTCCATTTTATGATTAGTTTGCAAAACTTTTTTGCCAGATTTTATATATTTCATTTGTACATATAATTTTCACCTGAAAAATAATAAAATTCTACCCCTTTTACTAATATTCCTGCATTAATTTATTTTCTATCTCCTGCAATTCAGATAAAAAGATATATTATAAAAATGTTATACATTTAGACATGATTAATCTTACCTTCTGACTGACAAAGCAGGACTTACATAACTTCTCTGAGTGTTTAGAATCTTCTCAACACTTCAGCATATTTAATTTGCTAAAACCCCAGGTTTCTCTTCTTATTTTGGTTTTAGGTTCTCTAAGATCCATATGCTAGCTTTGTAAATTTCTTAAAATTCTTTCTATTATGTTTTCTCACTAATACAACCTACTACATTGATTATAGAGACCACAGATATCTAGTTTAGATAGACAGTTGGAATTTTTAAGGGCTGCAGTTAACTATACAGAGGAATGATAAAATTAGCATAAAACTTTGTATATATTGAAGAGCCATTTGTATTTGCCATTGACAGCAAATGAATAAATCTCAGTTTTTAGACCATGAAGCTTTGGCCTGTTTGGTTGATATAGAGCCAAATCAGTAGATTTAGACAAGAAGGAGTATTCCAGCACAGTGGAGCAGAAACAAAGAGGGATTATCATTAAGTAAAACAATTGGGAGTTTGTAAAGTTTTATGGAGAAAAATATGGCTTGAATTTTTAAGTTTCTGTACCTTACAGTTCATAAAATGTAACAAAGAATCACAATTAAATCACACTGGAATGCAGGTAAGAACTTAACTAAGAGACCCACACAAGTCCTGTCACTCTTACTGGTGGAACTTCTAACCAGTAACAACTTCCTAATGCAAATGCCACTATTCCATAAGAACACACTTCTGTTAAATTGATCACTAGCAAATTCTTCTTGCAGTTATATCAGGTTGGATGAGAAGAACTCTGAAAGACAACTTACATAATTGATTAGAAAAAGTTTTTTCAAAATTTACTTACACAATATTCACAGAAGTTCTCATATCTTTTCACCATAATGTACTATATAAATAGACAGAAAAGTAATGGAAACGCTCTTGGATAAAAAATTAGTGTCAATCCCAGTCCTATGGGTAAGAAAATGGTTTTAATTGTGCTGCACTATTTATTATGTATCTTACATCATGAGGAGAATGATTTCTGAAAGAAAAAGGACATGGGGTGAACTGGAGCTAAACTGGAAAGAGTATTCTCACTAACAGCTGTTTTTAATGTCATCATCCAGAAGAGTTACAAGCACAGTATACAGTGATATACTGCACTACAGAAGGAACACATCCTGCTCTGGAGCCACAAAATATGAAATGGCCTTTCTGAAGACTTTCTGTTTTCTGATAACCATAAAGCAGCTGCGTGTGAACATATCCTTTCTATGAGTTCTTCCAAAACTGAGATATTTTAATGCATATCAGGGAAAAAAAAAAAAAGAGAAAAAGACTAATTTGATATTCTATTATTCTGTTATTAGATACTATTAAATATACGCTGCATCTATATGTTTGTGGATTGGCAATAAAAACCTTTTCCCACCCTATTTTGATAGATAGCAAAACCCTACATGACTTGTACACTTAAAGTTTTCTTTTGAGGTGGCATAAAAAGAAAATGGTATAAAAAGAACAAGAATCAAATTTCTGTAAAGTAAGAGAAGAAAACTTTTTGGCAGCAAGCTACACGTTGCTATCAGGACTAGCAAAAGAGAAAGTGAAACAGAAGCAGAGAAAATGGAAGTAAATGAGTGGGTTTTATTTAGCTTCAAATAGAATAGGAGGATTTTTTTTAATGCAACACTGACTACCTTCACTAGGAATCAATGTTTTTCTATTTTTTAATCATTTATTACACTGAATAAAGCCAATAAATCTGTTAATTATGTAAAAAATTGGTTTATTTTAGAAATTGCTTAATATTGTCACAAATATTTTGACTTAAACAAAATTTAGCAAGCTGTGCCAAGATTTATGCTTTCCAAACATATCAAAGTTAATAGAGAAGTTTATTAAAAATTCTTAAAACATAATTCGCATTAGAAAGAATTCCCAGGGGAACACATTAAAACATATTCAAGTATTAAATACAATCTCAATTTTTTTCACAAAACTACAACATTTCAGTTGGTTTTTTACTGGAGAGGTTAAGACAGTGGAAATAGGAGTATTTTTTCTTTTTAGTAATAAAATCTAGTATTTCAAATCTGATTCATGCCAATACTGAAAAAAAAAATTATTAGCATGGCTATTCAGTTGATTGTATGATATAATACTCCAATTTTGACACAGTCAGTCAGCAAATCAATTCTCCTAAAGATCAGAAGAACCAGAAAAACTTTTTTAGTTTATTTGGTGGTGAGTAAAGGGAAGAGTTACTGTATGGGGTGTCTGGCATGGAGCTGGGATACACACAGGATGTACGCAGCTTTGAATAGAATTTTCATGTTCTGTGATACAGATATGGTCACTCATATTATAGTCTGATGCTTAGGGTTCCCCTGATCTTCCACATCCCTGATATGGGGCATAGAAACACAAGGGATTGCCCAGGTAATTAAATCTAATAGCTAAATCAAAGGTAATCACATAACAAAAACGGTGCTACCCATCTACTTGCCATCTGCAGCAAGTCACAAACCATTCCCTAATAAACTGTGTTAAACTTGCAATCTTCAACACAAAAATACCAAAAAAGCTGGAAAAACTATACAAGGAGCAGGAGAGATCAGGAGCATTGGTAATGCTGAGAATGTCTAGAGTACCCTAAGATAAGTACATTGCAGTGTCTATTGATTAAACATTTAGAGCTGAGCAGATTTACCATCTGAAATTAAGAGACCAAACAGCAGAGAAAGACAGAGTTCTTTGTGTGATCCAACACATACCTCTATTGCAGTTCCAGTGTTTCTGAAAACCACTTGAGCTTTTTTTACAGTACTTGAATGGCACTGTGTTATAGACATAACTCAAGTGAAGCACTAGCTCTTGAGCACTGAATCTCTCAAACTATAGGACTCAACTTCATCTTCATGCAAAATAGCACAGTATCTAGTCTTGAATATAAGAGGATAAAATTTATGAGCTCAAGATAAGTGGTTCTTCCCAGCTTCTAAAATGTAGTAAGAGTCAAACCAAAAAGCTTTGTAGAAAATTCAGGGTAAGGTTGGCAGAAAATTCACAGGCGCATCAGGAGACACGCAATATTAGCTATATACCTATTAAGATCTATGTGCAATGCTGTACCTATTTCAAACTTATATTCCTCTAGAATGCACCAGATGCATGTAAACTGCAAACAAATTAATAGATGAAGCTTTACTATTACTCCTAATAGTAGCAATTTGGTGAGAAGTATTTTTATTAATACTTTTTATTAATATTTTATTTAATGCTTTTACAGAAGTATTATTTCCCATTTATCTATTAAGTTACTGCAACTCATGAAAGGCACTGTCATTTACATCTGCTCAATTATCAAACAATCCCATCAGCATTCTGAGGCGTATTATTACTGACTAGAATGGAATATGTTCTATGTGGTCTATATATATTCCACCCCTAACTCAAAAGTACCACAAAGAATGTCGCAACTAATATTCATTTAACAAAGAAAAACTCAAATCCTGCTAAATAATATTTTCATGTGGGCTTTAAAATGCAAAACAGCCAAAAATAATTATGTTCCTTTGAATTATTGTTTTGATTTGAAAAAGGGTTTTTGTCTGACAGCATGCAGTCAAGTGTATAATGAGATCATTCTAGACAGTAATCACACCAGGATGGATGAAACTGAGCATTGGTCAGAATGAACACACTTTGATGAACACTCATTTGCAAAAATTGCCAAAAACTCCTGTGAGGGCTGATTTTTTTCAACTGCATTTTAATGAATAATAATAAAACCCAATGAAACATCAGAAAAATTTTAACATATGCTGAGCAGAAGCCTTTTTCCTTGTGTTTGAAGAGAAAATGGAAGCTAGTCCTTTGGAAAATGAAATTATTTCAACATAAACATTTACTGGAACATAATGGATGGGCGGAGAGTGCACGTATTTTGATAATGAACTGATCCCATGGTATCACCACCCCCATGTGTGTTAACTTCAAATATGACAGAGTATTTTTAAGAATAACATTTCATTCTTCAGGATATTATCAGAGATGCTATCCAGGGGAGCAATTATCCTAATTATATACTAAAAACCTTTTAGAGGGATGATAAGGTTTTAATGGAAAGTACATTAGAGCTGCAATATGTAAGAATTGACACCTCAATTGTGCAACCTCAATTCAGTCTCCTGTGCATACGCACTCTGAAGAAGCCTTTATGATAATAATGCTGTTTCTTCACATGACTTCTGCTGCATCAAGGTCATAAAAATGTGAGGGAAATGGACAAGGGAACAAGCAAAATTATGGTACATCACTCTAGAAATGTGGCAGGGTCAACAATATTATAAACCGAGAGATGAAAAATGTTTCCCCTAAATATCAAACAGAAACTCGTTGGATAATATTCCAAATGAATGTTAATTGAGAGCTACTAAAGCTATACATTTTTAATCAATCTATCTAATTTGTATCCAAGATTTCAAAAAGATCTGGCAAGAATTCATCTCAAGAAATGGTGCTGTCTCTTAATAGTACCTGGCATATTGATAAGATTTAAGACTAAAAGGAAGCTAATGGAGTAACCTCGGTCATTATAGGCTTTCAGCCTGAGATCAGGAATAATGGAATAGCTGATATGGATCACCATTAATAATAAATGGAAGGGACACAGGTCATGCAAACTAGCATTATTTCAGAAAAACTGGATCTTATTATTTAACCTTGTTTTTTAAAATAAAATGTAAAGTTTTTGGAATAGAGGTACGTACTACAAGGAAATTTGGATTAATAAACTTTATTCAAGTGGTCTGTCATTGCAGTGGTGAAAATTAAGAAAATTTTATACTGAATTCTTCCAAATACATGTGCATGAGAAGAGTGCACTACCCAAATGGAAAAAAGGTAACAGTTTTACCATCCTTATCCTGAAAATCTACAATGAGCAGAAGGAGTGTCAAAAAGCCTACATAGACCTCATTCCTTTCATGCTCTTTGTCAGGATTCTGAAAGCTGCCAGTTAAATGGGGAAGAGTCAGCCAAGAAAGCACTCTAGAAACTGCCATCACTGAATACTTCTGTCTGTTCCACTGTCTACTTCTCAGTTTATGACAGTGAAGTTTTATTTTAGCCCTGCAGGAAAAATTCCCATTTTTTTCAAAAGTCAAGAAGTGAAATAAAAAGAAAAAAAAAGGCAAAAAAAGCTGAATTCTTTTATTCCCAACACTGCAAAGAATTCATTTTTATCCTAGTGATTTGGAGTTAGTCTGCCACACATTTGATGACAAAAGTGGATGATTTCAATTTTCTAGTTATTAATTTGAGAGTTTGATGATAACAAAGGTTTGTCCAAATACAAAATTTCACTGTTTAAAATAGAATAACTAATGGAACAGCTGTGTTAGAGGAATCTATGGCTTTATCTCATGCTGCCCAGGACTGCCGAGAGGGGAAGCCAGAGGAAGAGCTGCTACTGAAACCGTCTGTAATTTATTTTCCCTCATCTCTTAATTTGTTCTACTAATACATTTATAATTAGGGTCAAATCCTAATGAAAATGGTGCTTATTTTGCACAACAAAAGTTAATTTTTTTCCTCTCCCTTTATAACTTCTAACAAAAAAACCCCAATTCCCACATTGTGCAGAAAACTGAAACAATGGATATTTTCTCCTTTAAACACTAGGGAGGGGAGATGTGCACTGTGGGTGTATCTACTGACAGCAGGCTACAGACATGTCAAGAAAGAATATGGGACAGCATCTGTCTTCAAAAAGTGAATATGGATCGCCTGGGCCTGTTTCTTGGCTAATACCAGAAACCTCCAAACCTGGACAACCTAGGAACAAACATCACTGTAGAAAGGATTTTCAGGCTGCCTCACCTCCTGAACACCACCCAAATATAGCTAGGGTGCACCACAGCTTCAATATGTTGTCACAACTGGATTTGAAGGAGGTAGGTAACAGGGCAGAAATCAGAGCTACACACCTCACTGACCAGTCTACAGCCACTTCCAACTACAGCAGTGTAGCAGATAATTTGAGAGGCAACTTCTGATTTCAGACAAAACCAGAAGGCCAATATTCTCACAAATAGTATCTCATTCTTCATCTCATAATACAAGAGACATTTTCCCAGTGTCATATCAATACTTAATTGACTAATTCCTAATTCTAATGAAGCACCTTCTTTTGGAAGATGATGTGCACAGTAAAAATCTAACTCAACTGAAATCAGCGTCAAAACATGTGCTAACACTAATGACATTAAAAATACATGTCAGCCTGAGACTCAGATCACTTGAACACACAGTTATTGAGACCAGCAGGTCTATAATCCTGTCAATAAAATAGTGACCAACACAAGACCATAGGTGAACTGTGCTCCTCTAGGAGATACAGTACTTAAAGTCAATAGAAAGCATCCTAATTAAATAAGACCTACAAAAAGCAGGTATGAAAATATCATTATGATGAGACAAAACTCCAAAGCTTCTCATATTTGTACTTAAAAAAATTAAAAGGAACTATAAAATGCCAGAAGATGCTTTAAAACTTAAAAGAAATTTTTAAATTGTAATTTCTGTTATACAAACAGCTACAGCAGCAAATACTCCAGGCATAAGTTTCAGGAACCTTTTCTGGTTTTGAAGGATCCTTAAAAAAGAACTAGATGTACTGAAGAAAAAACCCAGCAAAATGCAAGATAGACGAGCTATTGTATATTTCACTCTTCCATCAGCATTCTCTTGATTTTCATTAAAAAGTCACATGAAACGAAAAATCTTAACCGTAAACACATATTAATGTACTAGACAAAATCACTTCTGATAAATGTGCACTACATCCTGCACTACATCCTGCAACAGTTGTAATGACAGACACAAAACGTGTCACCATTGAAAGTCAGGAGAAGGGTGGTTCAGTTTCTGGTACTGTGTGCTGGCAAAGACGTGTATCTTGAAACTCTGAATGTAAACCTTACAACACTCTAAATTAACCTGTTAAAACAAGTCAGTTGATACATTCTGTACAATAGCCAAATTATGTCCATTTAGCTCAAACATGGGTTAAAGTAAGGAAAAGAATAGGAGAGAAAAACAATGTATAGGTCTTGACATTAAAATTCACTATTAATAAGTTATTGATCAAAAGTTCAGCTGAAAAATTTTGCTAATTTTCAATTTTTACTTTGATGTAAATTTTACTAAAAAGCACATAAATAGCAAAATCAAACTATTTTCATTTGGACTAAATATAACATTTAAATGGAAAAAAAAAGTATCTGTTTTCCAGTTAAACCACTTCCATTAGTATAAATATTTTAATCCAGATTTGATTTCAGAAGAGTTCTTGGAGAGCCCCAAAGACAGAATTTTAGGATATATCTATCTTGACTGGAGTTGGCCATGAATACACTGAAGTTGGAAATAAGAAGCTTCTTAATATTTAGCACAGAAATCAGTGTTTCTAATACAGATGACTTTGAAGAGCAACAGGCACAACCCCCAGATATTTTGAAGATCTATCTTGAAAGGAACTACATAAGGACTAGAATCTAAGTTTTCTCCCTGTAAGGGGAATATTGTCATCGTTTCAGGGCACTGTGAGGATCTCTTGCTCATTCTTTCCATGGCCTATGATACTCTTTCTGTGCTAGATGTAAAGGGGGATTATACCGTGCAAAACATCCTGAGAACTGGGAAACTTTATTTAACAATGGGAGCATTTCTCTAAGGCAAAAAATTACTTAGAGAAGAAAATGCTTGCTGCCTAAGATTTGCTCAGCTATTAGGTTGTTATGGAAACACAACCCTCTTTTGTCAGTGAATCAATTCCACCAAAAGGATGCAGGGCTCACGTTACAATACCCATGCCCTGCGTTCTCTAATGAAAAGCTCTGAGTGGCTCCTTGCTTCTCACTCAACACACAGACCAATTACACTCTTCGGAGATAATGTCCCCTTGAGTAACAGACAGAACAAGAAGGGACATTTGATTAGCACTCATATAGCACCACTGAATCACAGAATATTCTGATAATAATTCCTTGGAAGGGGTCAACAAGATCACCAAAGTCCAACTCATGGCCCTGCACAGAACAGCCCCAAGATTCTGAAGTACTAGTAAGTTCTAATGGCCCTGATAAGCATTCTGAAGTTCTCTGTTCACATCCCTGCTGCTTAGAAAATTCAGCACTGATGGCAGGCAGGTAGTAATGATTTAGAATATGCACCACAATATCGAAAGCCTTCATGAAACAGCCAGTTGTTTCAGAAACATTTGTGTTAAATTAGGCTAAATTTCATAGAGTATTTTCAGCTAGTTTAGACCAGCTGTTACCTTGCCTCCTTTATTGTGCTCTTCCACACAACTAAGATGACTTTCTTGATCATTAAATATCTTTCTTTGGAAGTATTTAATGCTGGGGAGTTAGACCGTAGGTCATGTGTTTAAGAGCACTATATCCTACTATCTCTGGTTTAAAAAGCATACCGAAATGAAATACAGCTCTATTAGCAGTCCTGCTCGAAGCAATTCAAGTGTGAGTGGCTTTCAGAAAGGTTTGTGTCTGACCCTTCAGATCAATTGGAGTTTCAAAGTGGCGGAGCATCGATGACTAAAGCTACACTCTTGAACTTCTATTCATCCAGACGATTTTTTATATCTGGCAGTGTGATGGTTCCTTCTTGTGGCCACTTTTCACTGATTTGCTTATAACTAGAAACTAACTGCACAAAACTGAAGGTATAAATTAATCAAGTTAGAAAATACGTATTTGGGATCTTAGTCTAAATCTGGAAAACTGAAGTGTGCAAATATTCAGGATTACTGAAGTCAAACAGAAACTGATGATCTGACAAATAAAACTTTATTTACCAAGTAAAGTATCTGATGATTTTGAAACTAAGTAGAGGACATATTTTAATGTTGATAAAAATGTTATCACAGTAAGGCTCTTTTTTCTATTCAGGTTGCTGGAGAATAGTCTCCTAGATATCTGTGTGAGACTGCTGATACAGTGTTATACAGCTGAGGTGGTATGACACACTGACAAGTTTTCAGGTTCATTTTCATTGTAAGGACAGGAGAGGGATGCCAGGCTGAGAAAGCAAAAAAAACCAAAAAAACAACTCTAATAGTGCAAAGAACTGGCCAGCTTGGGGACAGTTTAGTAGATTGTATTAATTCAATGTCAACTACTTTTTATTAATTTGCCTGTTGTAATTATGAGGCTATAAAAAGAAGGTATGATTAATTACATATTTATTAACTGCCTGGTCCTCCTGAGGAGTCATTGGCATTTAAGGACAAACCAAACAATTCCTTCAGATAACAAAAACATCCTGACTGACAACAGCAAGATTGCTTCAAAGTACACTCATCTGGGCAAAGGACCAGAATAGTTGCTATCTCTTTCTTTATGTTTCAGTTCCTTGCCTTGTGTTTGCTTGCTATAGGCAACTGGCAACACGTCACATATCTAAGAACAATTTTTATTCCTGACAGAATCCATACCTTTGATATAACCGGGTAGAATAGCTGTACAAGAGCTATCTTTAAAATTACTGCCTTGGGAATTGCTGACTGTGCAGTGGCTGAGAGCTCAGCACAAGTGAAGCCCCATAGTATTCACCTTATTTCTCAGCTGGATTTTGCAGCCCACACTGAGTTCTGCTTTGCCACAACTCAGCTGTTTTTAGAGTTGAAGATGGCTCACTAAGGTGTCCCAGACCTGCAGCCACAGCTAAGTAACATAACAAAACATAAAAGGTTCTTGAACTACAATTCTCTTATCCAATGATGATTCTCATGCAGTTGGCATAGAGAAATGTCTCTTGTCATTGAGATGCTTTATTAAAACTTTTGTTAATCTACATAGACAGAACAAATTTCCCAAGGAAGGTGGTTGTATTTTTCTTCCACAAGTTATTTGGGACAAACAGAGTTTGAAAAGTTCTATTTCCTGATGATACTCAAGGAGATCTAAAAATAGTTTAATTATTACTGGCCATCACTCACTACTATTGAAAATTTAACATGTGAACTGTCACCTGGTGTCACTCATAGGGAGTTTCTGCAGTAGAAATTTAAAAGCAGACTCAGAGAGATATAAATCTCCCTATTGGGTAGGGACATGCACTTAACTACAACTAAAAATAATTAGCATTTATTCCATAATGTATCTCAGATTTCATTCAATATTTCTCCTAAATAAAATGAGTGACACTATGAGGTGCAAGGATGGATTGTGGTACAGAATGTCTAAGCTCCTAAGGGTACAAGTCTGTAAGGGTCTTTAACATCTGAGCCCCAAAACAGCCCCAACACCTTAATCAGTATTCTGGACTCTATATAAGTGACCAAAACCACACTAACTTCACAAACATCTTTTTAAATTCATTTACACCTTCTCCAAGATTATTTGTTCCTATAGTTCACAAAATTTCATTACATTCCTAAAAGCAAAAGGAAAATACTAATGCATGGCTTATGAACTAATAAAATTTCATGACTATTTTTCACGATTAGATATGTCATGGGAATTTTTTAAACAGAAGAGCAGTGTAAAAATTAAAATGAGCAGCAGAAACGCCTAGTTTAAGGAATATTGATACTGTTGGATACAGTACATATCCAACAGGACAAGAGCCAACAGAAGAATCAGTCAGATTGATTAATGAATCACTATTTTATATTCATTTTATGGGATGGATCTATGCAATTTTAACCCCAAATTTATATTTTACTTAATGGAAAGAATGTTCTCAAAGAGCACAATATTTCAGAATATTCCTATCATGTGTTAACTACTAGTTTAAAGGTAGAAATTATGAGAAATTATTTCTGCCAAACTTGTCCTATTACCCTATCACAGGAAAAAAGAACAGTTTAACTTGGACTGAGACACACAGTCTTTCTTACTCTTAAATCTGGGCTAATTAGAAGCAATTGCTTTAACTGTGATCATAAACAAATGTAACTGTTCCTCTTCCTATATAAACCTAATTTCTTGCAAACAGACATATAAGTCACACAAAGTAGGGTTTCAGAAGTAAAGATAACCAACTTTATGACTACTTTTACTTTCTTTCTATTCAGTTTTTCTCCCTGAAAACAAAGAAGCCTTTACCATTTGTTGCATGGAGTTCTCATCCTCTGTGATTCCCTACCAGTTCAACAACAAGACTCAGGAGAACTACAGACCCATCTGTTTTTTCTCCTCAGAACCCTACATATCACATAGTACAGAAATTTGAAACAGCATTCCCAAAGTGGCATGTCTCAGTGACACAAAAACTGAGGGAGATTCAGGAAAAAGCCATGCAGAATTAGGTATTTATTTAAAATAAATGATCTATAATAATATGTAACTTATTCAAGCAATAAATCTATACAACCTAAAGTGGCAGGACAACTTTACATACAATTACACCTAGTGCTAAATTCCTTATAACTGAGCTTTATTATTAGATTTATTTATTATAAGATTTATTTAAATTGGTCCATTTCTAGTATAAGAGCTAACATGATTCCAGATATGGCTTGCAAGCAAGGCCAGTTAGATAGCTTCTACATTTATAGCTTAAAATAAAACTACATTTTTCTATACAGCCGAATATTGTTCCCAATAAAATGCCAAGAGGAAAATATCATAGTGGTATATGGAAAATTAACAGAAGGAATTACAGTACATTTGCATTGTCAACTCATTGATTTGTTAGATCTTCTAAATATCATGCATGCCCTCATGAATGTCCTACAGCTTTCTTGGTTATACTCTAGGCCTCTGACACACACTATTTTAAATTTTACACAAAACATATTTACAGAATAAGACATAAAAATGTCCTTTATAGGATCTGTGTTTCATTCTGATCTTAATGGATTTACTATGCCTAAGAGAAATGCTTATGTTCAGCAGACAGCACAGTTCCAAAGCTGGTATTTTAACCAGTAAAAGCTCCATCTTGTTTTAAAAAATGGAAAGATTTGTTGTTGAGCCCCATTATTAAGAAGACAGGTAATGAACTCCCCCTACCAATTTATTTGGTATATGTATGGTAGTCTTTCCACTACAATAAATATATTTATGGCAATTATTCAAGCAGAAGTGTGAAAAACAAAGATAATTTGCTATTTTCTTCCTCTACTGAAAAGCAACCCACAATATTGTCCTGCACAGACTAATTTTGTTTCAGACTATCAGAGCCAAAATCATCAAAGTCAAAAACAAGTAGTCAAAGCAAGTAGCCATGCTGATGCTCAAGACAGATTCTGGTCCATTCTGTGCAACTATGCCACAAAGATGCTATCCTATTTTGTGACACCCTAGACTGCTGCTTATAATTCAGGTTCCAGCAAGTCTTTAGCCCAAATTTAAAAGAGAGGTAGGAACTACGATCCACTCCACCTTACCTTACACACTCCAAAGCTGTATCTTGCTATCTGGCCCTCATACACTATGCCTAACACAGCTCTGGCACTCCTTCAATATTAGTACAGCTGTGAAATCAAGAAGGTGCTTCCCCTTACAGAGACCAGAGCAGTAGCATGATGTTAGTCAACAATCATCTGTCATCCCCATACAATACCCAAATCATGATTCCTAATCAAGATCACACAGGTCGGAAAGTCAATTGCCTGTTTCAAATAGGTCTCTGCTGCTGAGAACTGTCATTTGTCACAGCAGACTCTCAGTCCAATTACTTAGAGCAAAATGACTAAATTCTGAAATTCCTGTACCAGGTGGTGACTAATGAAGAGTTCAAACAAGGGTAATGGAAGAGATCATATAATTTTGGAGAACATATACACAATTCTGACAGATAATATCATACTTACAGATAATATCTGACTTAGCATAATTCTATTAGTTTTTAACTATTTTAACTCACTGCTGTTCAAACTTCATATATAACACAAACAGCAGTCTGTCAAACTGTCATTTAATATTTAATAGTCTCTTAATTCTCATTCACTATTTAATTTTCAAAAATGGATCAGATATACTTTCATGTAACATGAAAATGCAGAGTACTTTGAATTTTGAAGTAGTTCCATAATGTTGTTGCCAAGGGGTACTTAGAAAAAAAAGAAGCAGGTTGGTTAAAGGATTACGGCAAAATGCTTGTCTACAAGAAACCCTTTCTAATTTGGCATTTTGCAACCTTGTATTTATCTAGTAAAATACTTGAACATCTGCTTTGTTTTCACTTCTACAAATTTTGCTATTAATCTTTATTCTGATGTGAAGCTCATAGTAGCTAATGGAAGACTATAATCACACTGTGATAAACAGAGAACTGCATGCTTAAAAACATAAATCTACCTATTCTATAGATTAACACTTACCAATGACTGTGTAAATGATAATTTGGTGATTTACCTGGTCTTGAGGAAGGAACTCTTGCTATCTCTAGGGAACAAGGCTTTTTGGTCACTGCTACGTCTATGGAATCACAAAGACTGCTGTCATTTTCTGTAGGAACTGCATCCAGGGGTACAGAAGGTATTGCTTCCAGTGCGTAACCTCTCTTCTTTGAATAGGATTCCTGAAATGCAAAAATTTAAGTAGGTAAGAGAGATATTTCTCAGATGAAACAGGAAAAAGACCAGGCTCAATAACTCTGGCTAGCAGGGTGTAAAATTCAGCAAATTAAATACCACATTCTACTAAAATCCAAACTGTAACAGATCAGAAGAATTACTTGCATGCTAGAAGAGAACATTTACTTCTTTAAATTTTTGTATAATACAGTTCTTTTTCAGTTTACAGAAGAACTTCATTCATCAAACTTTTTATTTAATGAAAACTGGATTAGAGCTTTTGCAGTACCTGTTTTGCGAGCTTGTAATTCAGGGGATGTCTCATTTTCTTTTTTAATTGTATCTCATGAGAGCAACAATTACATTAACCACTACAATTACATACTCTTCAGGGATGGTTTTACAAAATATTTATATTACATATAAGAAAACTTAAAATATGCCTTGTACATATGGATGGCAGGATCCCAGGCTGTGAATGAAGATGAATTACTGCTCTACATTTGAGCAAAATAATGACAAGAGGTCCCATAACAGCGACATGTACAGCAAATTCTACTGATTAGCAAATGTTGAGGGAGGAGGAAAAAAGGAATTAGAAGTTTTACTGGTACAGTAATCCAATCAAGCAGACTGTTTCTAGTTTCAACCATGAATAAGAAGATAACACCCTGTTTTAACAAAGATTTATTTTTTTTAATCCCAGCAGAAAGTAATTTCATGGGCAAAGACATATTTCCACATCTTTCTTACATTGGACATATGGATGTCTCTAAAAGTCAAGCATCAGACACAAATCACATCTGATATAACAAAAGGCAAAGGGCAGGAAAGCACCCTGACAGTTAGATATTATTATAGCCCGACTAAGAAAATGATTGAAGAACATGATGCCTAAAACAAAATGTGGAGTAACAATTTCTTCACCAAGAACTTCTATTACCTAAGGTAAGCTATGGCTGTAGGTAACAGCACCTTTTTGGATAAATGATTTATACTGTTAGCATATAATTACATGACTCTTAGTTTTTTGGGTTTTTTTTCCTGGTCATTGTGTGTGTGGTAATTTTATCTTTATGCAAGTTCGTAGTTTGGCAATAATTCAAGGCCTCTTGAAGGATAGGGCTAGGATGACACCAAGAGCAGCTTCACTTCAAAATAATTGATGACTTCGGTAGAGACAGATTTAAATCTCATGTTAAATTCACAAAGAATTTGAAAATGAACACTGAAAACAGCAATCAGGGGAAAAATAATACAAATAAAATAAAGAGAATAATAATAAAAAATAAATATAAGAAGTAAATAATAAATTGAATACTAAGATGCATTTGTAATTAAAAAAAAATCAGTATGCACCAGAAAACAATACAAAATTGGTGGTCAGCGTTCAAAAAACATATCTAAATGAGGGATGAGATTGTATCTCTACCTGTTTCTACCTTTCCAGTTTCTACCTAGTCAGATTATGAGCTCTCAGTATTAGTAATCTCCCATATACAGACTATTAATAACTAGTTTCAGGTAGTAGACATTATAAAGAGTACAAAATTTTGCAAGTAGGTTTCCTGCAGCTCCAAATATAACTTTATTAACTTAAGCCACTTCATTCCTTAAATGAAGTTAATAGAAAATTACACAGAGGCATTGAAGCAGCTGAAGTGCAACTGCAGGACAAGAGAAGAAATCCTTCCAACCTTGAAAAAAAAAGAGAAATTTTAGTCTATCCATTTAAGTCCACTGTAAAAAGGCAGAGGCAAAAATTTATTTACCAAAGCAATGACTAAAACAGGAGACTTGAATTTAATCCTTGTACTCTTCCAGAAACATGCGTTTAAGTCAGAATGCCAAAACCCTAATTATCTTAAATCTGCCTAGAGAAGCCCATGAAGAAATACTGCAGCCTTAAAATTGTCACAAAACACCAAAGGGAAATTCTGTTCAGTGCCTGAATTCAGCTGCATTAAAAAAATAAAATAAAAGTTGGTACACCAAACATTAGAACAGACTTTGGATCATACTTTGTGTCACCCAACATTCTGTCTGTGAAGGCAGACAGCAGTGCTGATTTAGAGAACAGCGAAACCAACCTGAGATTAGGTCAAGCATGAAGTAACTGCTTCTCCTTCTGCAACACCTTGTGGGTCTAACCCTTCATAGTCAAAAAGTGCTGACTTTGTTTCATGTGTGTACCAATCCAACTTTCTAGAATTGCCTTCTCAAGTTGCTTTAGAGCACACGTCCCCTTTCATAGTTTGCATGCCCCCATTTTGTTTTTAGCTACCTCACCAAGTTTGACATTGCTGCTTTATACTTTGGATGGCAATACAGGGTTGTTCTTTACTTATCCTCTCCTTGTGATATCACAGACATATGCACTTACCACGTCCTCTCCTTTAGGGAATGAGAAATACTAGCCTACTTACCCAGCTGTTCCAGAATTTTGCCCATCTCTGTCACCCTTCATCCTCTCAGTTTACAATGATGTGACAGGGATGACATTTTCTCAGATTTCCTCATTCAAGATGAGGGCTCACCAAGCAGTCATACTGACATAATGATTTTTTTGTACTCTACTCCTTTCCTAATTGCTCTTAACATTCAGTTTGATTTTCTGAATGTTATTCAACATTCTGTAATTAACATTGCATGAATATAAATGTCAGAGAAGAATAAATAAAAATGATGGGATTACTCAGAAAATTGTCAGAATGTAAACTACCAGCAATTAAAGTCTTCCTAATTATCTCTCTAAAAAATAAAATATAATAATAGTATGTCCAGCAGAAGTTAAATGAGTTAGAGCCAAAAAAGAATTGTTAATACTTTAGAAAGCCAGAAATTCTGTCAACCCATTAAGTGAAGATGATAAACCTTTATTAAAAGGTGCTTATGCGCCAAAAAGAAAAAAGAAAATTTCTCATCACTGACATTGTAAAGTCTTCTAGTTGCTGCAAAATGTTCTCCATTCTGCTGGTACTGAGCATTTCTAGAAATTTCTAAGATCTAAACTAATCCACCAACTTAAACGTTAGCAGATATTTTAAGATTCTAAGTACCAGGTGGGAAGCAATGTGATTCTTTTCTTTTCTTAAAAGCTCTCAAACAAAACCAACTGCAACAGGTAACTACAGTAATTCTACATGCCCAAGTTATTATCAACTTCATAATAAAAAATCCGACAAATACTTTATCTTTAGTCCTGAAATCAAAATCAGAGTCTAATTTTCGTTTTAGAAATAGAGATCATCCAATCTCAAATTTCTATTAACCACTCCAAATTGCTGAACATGAGACATATAACTGACCACCAACATCAAGACAGAATTTATCCTTATTTGAAATTATAACTTCACAAAAATAATGTGCAGGGCTTCTAGCAAATTAAAATAAGTAGAGGTTTGGGGTTTTTTTTGTGGAAAGGATAAAAACACACAATAGAAGTAAAAAAAAACCCAATATGGAGAGTGAGTCACTCTAGTGGGAAATCACTAGAGAACAGCCACCCATACTGATCTATGTAAATTAGATTTTTTGTCCTGTAGAAACAGTAATGTGACACTGAAGTTGCAGAGCACATGCCAGGGACACACTGTGGCCCTTATTCATAGGCCTGCAGTCAGCTGTGCCTCCTCTGAGCATAAGTTTGAAAGTATAATATCTATGATACACTATCTGAAACCTGCACAGGAGTAAGAGATTGTTAATCAGTGGGAATGAAATTGTTCCTAAAATATCTATTTTTGGCCATTGCAAAGGGTTATACACAATTGTGAAACAATGTGCCATAATATGATTAAATCTTCAAGAACTACATGATGTTGAGTTGGACCTTTTTCCCCCACATTTTTCCAGGTGTCTAACTTCCCTTGCTTCTGCCTTCTATATAGTCTTGCCTTTATGAATCAAACTGAATGAGGTATGACTAAGGGCTGAGGTATATGCAAGTTTGTGTTTGTATGACCTATGAATAGAATGATAGAGGCCCAGGAGGCATCTAATCTGAACTGACACTCTGACAAGAAGATAGAATTTGTACTATACAGAATTCTTTTCATTCTGTCAATAACCTTTTCTATAAAAATCAAGTCACTTGAAGCTTTATTGCTTCCCTGGAACATGGGACAACACAGCAGGGTCACACATGACTCTTCTCTTAAAGTAGAAATAATCTGGGAAAAACGGAAAGGAAGAATGCAATGCAATGCACCTTTAGAAATATCTTTTTCACTTATATAGATAGTGAAGAACAGCTATTAAATTCTGACATACCCCTTGAGATTCACCAGGGTATTGTGCTGTCTCCTCTGGCTTGCTGAAGGCCAGAGAACCAGCATCTAGAATCCAGGTGGCTGTCCCTGTATTTAGTATGATCAATTCTGCCCAGCTGCTCCTCAGAAGAGTACTATGACACTCTATTGATGAAACTTTGGAGAGTTACTGATCTTATATGCTCCATCAACCCAAAGCTCCTGATTATCCTGAGAGTGAGCAATGAATACGGCATTTATGTCATGTATGTCATGTAATTATGGAATGGTTTGGGTTGGAAGGCACCTTTAAAGGTCATCTAGCCAAATCCCTTGCTATGGGGAGGGGTATCTTAAAGTAGACCAGGCTGCTCAGAGCCCCTGACCTTGAATGTTTCCAGGGATGAGCATCTACCTCCTCCCTGGGCAAACTATTCCAATGATTCACCATCCTCACTGGAAAAAATATTTTCCTTACATCTAATCTGAATGTACTTGCAGACTTCTTGACATTTGTAAACAGACTGATATATAACCTTGCTGGATTGGGACACTTCACACTGAAATATTAATGATAAGTAACTGAAGGTTGCTGAGAGGAATCAAAAATTCAAGCAAGAAAGAAGTCCTAACCAGTGACTCAAGATAATTAGAACATTTTTCCAACATGCAGCAAGGTGGAAAGGGAAATGTGGGAACCTGAATGGCATTGCCCAAGTTTGCCACAATAATGTACTAAGCAAAAACAACTGAAAGTATTTCCTATGTCACAACAATCCAAAACCCAAAGTAGATGGTGAAATATTTATTTTGACTGCCTTTCCAGTCAAAGATATCAAGAATAGTACTATAATTTATGGCTAGTAAAAACACATTTATCTATTACTAATAATTTAACCAAAGCAACTTTCATAGTACTACACAATTAGAATAAATTTTCATGAGTCAAACTATCATAAATGTTCATTGTTATGACAGCTAGAAATACTTGAATGTGTAATTTGTCATAGAACATATAATAAGGTTCATGATGTATTACAGAATCTGGAAAATCACCAATAACCTCATTTAAAGGTAATGACACCGGAGGATCTACTCTGGTCTGCACAAAGTATTTCTAGCAAGGATTTTAAAAGAGTAGGATCTTTTACTCTTTCAGCAAACATCTGAAATTGCAGGTTTGCAGTTGTAGGAATAAGACATGTACAGAATTAACTGAAATACTTAATTCCCTTCAAAAACCTGAAACAGCCCTTTTAAGGTTCAGAAATACTTCCACAGAGCTGAGAAAAACATAAATTTTAAAAAGCGTGTTAGAGTTGTTTTCTTTTTAGTTAGAAATGTAAATATCATGTTTAGCTTTTCAAAAACCATTCAAAAATTAGATTTGCTTTTCCAAACTTTATGTACGAAAAACTGAGCCTTATTTATATAACACCCGAAATATAGGGTTTTTTTCCTCTTTTTCCAATGCATAATTTCAAAAATCCACTTTTCAAATTTAAAAGTTCATACAAAAGCTGTACAGACATAAATCCCTGAAAGCTAAAGGTTCCTACAATGCCTTACAACACAAAGCTCACTAATATAGCCTAAACTATAAATGTGTGAAGACATGGGTAAATTGTGAGCAAAATGAATGCAGTGCTAACCTCAGCAGCAGAAACATGTCACTATATTTTATGCAGTGTTTTCATAATTCTAGCTGGCAGATATTCAGCATTTCAAATGAAGCTAGATTGTTGTAGTCATGTTACATGCTTTCCCATGCATTCAACACTCAGGCCATGGAAAAGAGCAGATGCTTCTTCTAATAAATAACTCACTGTGACAAAGAATACACTAAAACTGTACATAATGTGCTTTATGCAAATGTTAGTGGTTGTGTTTGGTGATGTAGTGTAATATAATAGTTTTAATAAACAATTATAAGTTTAGCTGAAAAAATACAATTATAAACAAGAAAGCAATTTCCAGTTTAAACATCCTCCTTTTTTTCTATTGTTTTCATGAAACATACTTTAAAAAATTATGTCGTATTTGAATTTGAAGCTGTGGGAAAATACCTCTTTAAAATAAAGGCTATTATATTAAAAAAAAGATAAAATGAGCTTAAACCTAAGCTCCATGGAAACAATACTTCTCTGCAAGATGCTTATGCTCTAATGCCTAGGTTTTAAACATACACACACAGCTCCAACAGAAGCATCAAATATGAAAACTAACTCTTTACATTATAAGTGCAGTAACCATGGAAAATGTTAGATACTGAGAAACCTTATACAAAATCAATATTTGACAGCAAATGCAGATAAACAATTAATGCTCTACTCTATGTTAAGCAGACTCACATTTCTCACATTTTGTAGCTTAATTTCTGTCAACTACTGTGCCAGTAAATGAAAAATATATGTGTTGCTGTGAAGGGGAGAGAAGAACTGAATGCACTTAAGTAAATCCTGAAGCAAAACACAACTGCTCTGTGAATAGCAACCTTACAGCTGTAAACTGACTTGATTGGAGAGCAGATAACTTCTGGATAAATTATGGGAGAAATCTTCTTTGAAAAGAGAGATTTAACACCAACCAACATGTGTTAATCCATTATCTATTACAAATAACCTACATATTTTTAAAAATCTTCTATATCTGCCACTACATCTTTTTCTGAAGTAAATACTCTGAAAAATTTGCAAAATAGAAACCAATTAATTGATATCACATATAATAAATTTGATAGAAGAGACAAATAAATGTTCGCTACTTCAGGAAGGACAATTTTCCATGTTCAAAAGTTTTTGAGACTGAAGAAAGAAAAATTTAAGTATTTTTAGTATAAAAGTTATTACTGCAATAGCATAAACTAAGACACTCTTAGAAGAATTCTCTCCTACACATGCTCCCACAGTAAAATAGAAAGAACAAGAAAATGTTTTTCAAAATAACAAAGTTACGGAGAGTTTTATTGTGAAAGTGAAAGAACTTCGTTGTGAATCACACTTTTATTTGTTACATAACAGAAAAGTAAAATACAAAATTAACAGAAAAAAGTTTGAGATTGTTCTTTAAAGATCCCAGCAGCATGCAAAGTTTGTAAAAGTTAATACTTCCTAATTAAATAGTACCAAATAAACTTTGCAGATATTTCAGCAATGTGAAAAGTAAGCCTAACAGTAAGAGACAGTTGGAGGGAAGTAAGCTACTGTAAGCTAGAAGAGATGCTTAAAAACAGTAAAACAAGTTTTTCCATGGCAACAGGGGAAATATGCACATTAGCAGTAAACACAAGTTAAGAGGATATTGCCCATATCTCCTACATTCCTAAATAACCCAGTGATTTTCTATTTCATACCATAGTTCAGAACAGTAGTTCTGAATGGGAACCTATGAACTCTGCTGTTTCCTGGCCAAAAGTGTGCCAAAGCCCACTAACATTCATAACAAGGATTTTTAGTTCTATGGATACAAAAAGGTTGCTGTTCTCTGGATACATTGCTCAGTGCTATCTCCTCATACTGCCTATATTCTTGGCAATTTTCTGAGGGCTGATGTGGCCATGTTGAATTTACATAGGTAAGATGAAAATATAAGGATAATACATGAACATAATTACTTCATTCATCAGTGAAGGAAAAGCATTACACTAATAAACACGCTACTTCCATATGGCTCTTTAAACAAGAAATCTCACCTTTTTATGTCAAAGCTCTATTGCTTTAATTGTTGCTATGATGATGTCTTAATTCATTGCAAATTCTCAGGTCTAGATATTGTGAAATGGAAATAGAATGTAAAGACTACATAAAATGAAATTAATAAAGATTATAAGGGAACCTAAACCACATTTTCAATAACATTTGAACTTAAAAATTTTTCCATAGTTTCACTGCAAGATTCCAGTTTGGAACAGTGACCATTCTATTTAACAAGAATTAAGGGGTCTTGCTTCAGGTTTGCAGTCATACTAGCTGTAATGAATACTTTTATTACAGGTATTCTCAGTCAATGCTGTTAATTCCTTCAAATACAAACAAATTACTATGTCAGAGTTTCCCAAAACCAAGATGGTAAAAAGTTCTCAGAAAAGAACTTTTCCCCTAATGATTCTATTGCTCTAGGTTCTGATTCGCTTATTTTCTTATATTTCATCAAATAATAACTCATCTTCAAAATAGCAATGTAAATGCTAGAAGTTAAACACTCGAGTAATTTGCAAACTCAAGATCCTTTCAAATTTTCATTATTGAGAAAACAGTGTTGTTAAGTAAAAGAAATTTGCTAATGGAATGCCTGGATGTCACATGAAACCACCTAAAGCCAGACAACAGGAAACTCTTGGCAGTGGGTCTTTATTCCTGGATCAAAAAATGACATTCTAGCCATTAAAAATCCAAACTGCGGAGTGTGAGGAGTTCTTCCTTGATCTTACAGTCCTGATGAGAAATAACTGTCCATAGGAGAAAGATGTTAAGATTGCTATGCTTGAGAGGCACCTCAAAAATTGCTCATGAACCTTGCAATAGAACATTATTGCATTCAAAAGAGATTATAAAAAAGATACACTCAGTCTGTCCACTTCACAAGTGGGTAGAAAGAGCTGAAGGAAAGCCTTCGGCTTTGTCAGCTGTGTACTCTAAGTGCCCCGGTGTTTAATTTGCACATAAATTCAGCTCAAAAGCTAGGCATGTGGTCAAAAACATCCCTAAATTCATATCTCACACTGGCTGGCTCACAGTGGCTTCCTGTTCAACAGAAAAGAGCAACCAGTCAAATACCTTCAGAGATGTTGACACTTTCTTAATGATACAAAGAGCAAGAATATCCAGATGGGTTTCTGAAGGAACATTCTGCTGTCAATACTTATTTTTCACAATGCAAAACTACTCTCTCTATAAAACCAGTGTGAATAATCACCTGCCTATATACAAATATATTACAACAATTCAGTAAAAAGGCTTCATGTGTATATAGAACTGCTGTCTGTATGCAGTATCTGCTAATCAGAAAAGCTAATTAGGGACAAACCTTTTGGTTTGCTAGTTAGACTGTTGGGCTAAAACACTGTCTGGGAGTTATACACCCAATTTTGCTAAATTCAAAATTAGGTAGCTATAAATAGGACTTAGCATTGCCTAAAGATTTTATTTTCTCTCTTTTTCTTCACTGTATAAAATATTGTGAAACAAAAACTAGGATGTTATAAAATTATAGCATCTCCAAAAATAATACAGTTGGTGTGATATTGTCAAATTATTAATTTACCTCAATGTCTTCACACTTAGACCTTTTATCTCAAAAAACTGTGAAATGCCTGGTGGACTGTTCGTGTTATACGGAGACATATTTATAGCAAGTTTTTTTTTAAAAAAGCTATCTCCGCCTTTCACCAAGGGAACACAGCTATTCTCCATACTATCAGGAGCATTACTGTGACTTTTTATTATAGTAGATTTTATGAAACAAAACTGCTTATTGCTTCTGGAAAGTGAATAGAGCATCTGCATTCTACAGCAATATACATGATGAACATCCGAGGTACAAAAACAGGAAACATGAGATTCCCATTTTCTAGCTGAATTGCCTTTTTAAATGACCTTAAAGTAAAAAGAAGTATTTCGCTATAACTGGCAGATCACATCTTCTATCCAAAGTAAATCCAAAATACCTTTTCATGAAAACATGAGGCAATGTAGTCTTATATATTTCCCTTTGATGTCTTAAATAAAGTCTCCCCCAAATTCAGTTTCATTTATTTTTCATCCGGGTCATGAGTTCTTCTCAACTACAGGTTGCTAGTAGTGAAAAAAATCATAACAATCAGTTTGGGATTTTAAGAAACTGTAAGTCTTAGACTAGTTTTGAATTTTGGTGAAAATATAAGGTATCTCTTTATAAAGTTCCATTTGTATGGAAATCCAAGTGGGGTTGAGCACATAAATGCTTATACTTAAGAAATTAATTGATTCAGGATCTATCCCATTTTTAGACTCAGTATAATAGATACCATCATTAAAGATTCTCAGTAAAATACAACCACCAGACATGATTTTAAACCCAAGCTATGCATTTCCTTTTGCACAGCAAGAGAGGATTCACAGTTAGATAGTACAAAGTTGTTCTTTTAAAAAGTCCAGCTGCCAGTCAGGTCTCCTCTTCAGAAAGAAATCAGGTCTATAAATCTTGCAGACTTCTCATGGACTCAACTCTACAAAGACATGATTTTCCATACTATGAAAACTGAAGTAAGAAAAAATATCCCTCATGGTCCCAGTATTAGCTTAGTTCTCAGATATATTTTTAACATAATTAAAAACAAACAAAAAACCCCATAGAAAATAGGTTTTTATGCTCAAAAACAGTCCCAAAATGTCAAGTGTCTTTAAACAGCCCTTCACAGAAACACAACCTGACACAAAGCTTGACTGCATGGCTAATCAGTGTAACAAATCCATGCCACAATCACCGTGTCCAGATATCTCCACTCAACTGATATCTTAACTCCAGACACCTCAACACCAGCACTTTTGTGCATAAACTCTTCCCCCTGTTACTACGGTAGGAGTAACAAATACAACGTATCTATGATGGCTTTTCCCCCCAGGAAACATTAATACTGAACAATTAGTAGCCCAATTTGGTCAGAATAACCAGGAAGATCAACAAATTTTCAGGTTTTAATATACTGCTTTAATATTGTTGTTATGAAGCAATTGAAGTCCAAACATTAGGTTTTTAACATTAAGCTGGAATTTCATGTACAAAACTAATTGCCATGTGCTACTGCTATCTATTCACTGGGCAATTCAAATTGATTTTTTTCCATTTTCCCATCATTTGAGAAGAAGTACTGAAAGCAAAGACATTCCATGAAAGTGTCTTCTGGTTACCACTAAATTTTAAACCACAAAACAATAAAAGGCAATATAATTATACTATGCAAGAACTTCCCAGATTACCATTGTGACATGTTTCAGTTGGTATGTGACAGTGCTCAACTCAACAGTAATTTCTACATGAATTTGAATACAATTAATAGGAATTAAATTTAATCTTGTAAACCACTACAGTCATCAATATTTCAGATTATTTCTGACATACATCAATAGTTCCAGTACATTTTGACACTTCTCTCCTTTCTCTCTCATCCTGTTTAATTTTGCTGTTTCATGATCATACCAAGAGATAACACATCCCAGCAGTGACCAGATTTACACAGTGCTCGACAGGGATAGCCAAATTTTCAAAACCAGTCATTTACAAACTGCAGAGGCAATCCTAAGCTTTTAAAGAAACTCATCTGAGGTCCCATAGCCTTATAGCGGATTATAGAACATAGGTGTTAGCAACAATATGAAAGAGATCTCTGGAAGTCATTTTATCCAAACTTGCAGCTGAAGCAGAGCTTAGGAGCTTGACCAGTCAATTCTGAAAATACCCAAGGATAAACAGACTATAACTTCTCTGGTTATACTACACACCTGTGTAGTAGTGTGTAGATTACACAACTAGCACAGTAAAAATGCATTTGCAACAAGACACTTACAAATGGGCGACTCCAAATTTACACTGGAAATTCAGAAGCTACATATGCAATACATACCACATGCAAGAATAAAACGTTCAGCTTCATTCCTTAAAACACAATCAGAAAATGCACCATAGCACCAAAATAAACTCCAATTTTTTCAATATACTTATTTCCTATCACTGTTCAGCAGGGTATAATCATCACCTGCTGGTTCTTTCTAGGCAGCATACATATTGCACTTTTCAGTAGCTCCTTCACTGTGTGGGTGGTGTGTTCCTGAAATTACTAATAAGGCTTAAACTTACTGCAAAAGAAACAACACTGCAAATCAAGAGTTTGACAGAAATATTTTCATAGGTAGTAGAGCTTTCCATATTATTCTCATTTCTGTAAATTTATAATCTAATCTACTAAATTAGGAAGAAAAAAAATATTTTTCACTGAAGGTTAGAAACTATAAGAAAGTATTACAGATAACATAACATTACTCTGGCTATCCATACTCAGGCATACTTTAGGTCAAAGCTTTCCCCACTTTGTCTATATCATCACTAAATAGACAGGTTTCCTCCCCTGTAACACAGAAATTAGATAAAGCCACAAGACTTTCTGTTTCTAATTTTGGAGAACTTCAGCACTAAGTAAAATGAGTCAAATCTGCTTCTTTACCAGTCTAGTTTGAAATTTGCTTCCACTTAATGTACTGAAAGGTAAAGTTATTAATGGATTGAAAGACCAAGATGAAACATTTTAGCCACTATTTTTTAATTAAAAACATGTTCTTTGATTTTGTTTGATTATATTAAAAAACAGAGAAGAAATACTTCCTCTTTTATACTACCTCCCCTGCACCAGGGCAGTTTAAAAATTACTTGAACATTCATCACATTGAACTTAAAATCTAAGAAAATTTTTGAGGCAACTGAAGATAGAAGGAGTTCAAACAAAAAGAATATGTTAAAATGAAAAGAAATAATGCCAAATAAAATTCCCAATATTAAAATTCTTCAGAAAGAGATAAAGAGCCATGCTGCCTCCCTCCAGAGAGTGTCAGTATGGAGGGTTTTTTAGGAGCAGATTTGATCTCTATGTGAAAACTGAGTTAGGACATTACTTAAATGCTCCATTCATCTCTCACATATCCTGAACGGACTTTGAAAATGTAAAAATAATTGCAACATAATGATTTTCAATGTCAGGCTTTCTACAGAACAACCTTAACTAACTTCTACAATACAAACAGTATACAAAATCTCTTCCCATTAAAAATTACTATTTAAAATTTACTAAAACAAGTACCCACGGACAAAATAACCTTCTGGAAGCTAGACATGAAATAAATAACCCTATTAACAGATGCATCAAATTCCAAACTTTAAATATTCCCACCATAGCCTGTACTGATGAAGAAATTATTACATACAATTCTCATCTCCTAAAAATATAGTTAGGAGTCCACTTTTTCTACCCTCCCTCTAATTAAAAAGGCTTTTTGGGGGGAATGTCTCTCTTGCACAGGAGAATCCTTGATAAAGTAGCTGGAGTTCCTACCTCTAGGAATTCTAGAGTTATATAAGCAGAATGTTGATCAGTCTTAAAAGGACATGCCAAGGTCTCCCTTGGATTTCATTCCCTCTTAAAAGATGAAAATTGGACACTAAGCTAGAAACACAGCATTTAAATACTTAAGTAAATTTGCCAGATATTTTTGTAAAGAGCCACGCATCCCAGCAACACGAAGATTTATACTTACAGCTTTTGAATCAAAGTTCAATTTTTCCATAGCAACTGCACTGCTCTCGTTACAGACATTTTCATTTTGTAACAGAAGTGTAACAAATGAGGTGTTCCTTGCTGTCATCATGTCAAACACACAGAATCACTGTCAGGATTTTTAAGTTGTATATACAACACAATTCAAGTCAGAGACCAGTCAAGCTGACCCAGCAGCATCTTAAATGGGACAGAGCTAAACCTGCCTTATCTAACAATTATTTTATATCATAATTAGAAAAATATGCTGGCATGACTGTCGTCAAGTTTAAGGTGTGTGAACTGCTTGCTTTAAACTGATAATACTGAAGGGATCATATAGAACTCTGCAGCACTCATCTCTTTGACATTGCAGACTGCCCTCTATTTATCTCTGTACATCAGGCCCTTAGCAGAGAAATATTCAAGGTGTGCTATACATGAAAAAAAATGGAATTATATACATACATTCAGAGTATGCTGCTCTATTCTCAAGAAAATGTGAATATGTACGTGGGTACTGAGCTTTTGCCCTAAACCAAAGATTAACTCCAGAACAAAGCAACAGCCCAAGTTAACCTTAAATCATAACCTACAAATGGAATAGACTCTCTGCTAAAATAAGAAGACATGTCTCAATTCCAGTCTCCAAAAATCCAGCTGCATATTCTAAACCCCTGAAATTTTTACAAGGCACAAAGATTTTTCCATAAAGCTCTTCCAGCACTTCAATTTTGAGACTGTAAAAGAGTTGATTGTTCTGTGAACACCTGTATTACTGCTATGCTGGGTCTTAAGTAACACTTTGCACTGAACATTCTATAATAGCCTTTCTAAAATGACACTTCCCAGCAGAGTAGAGACAGCAATAACACACTGCATGCCAGAAGTACCTCCAGACAAGCTTTTCTCCCTAACTGCAAAAAAGAAACCAAGTTTGTCAAGGAGATTACTGCCCTCTCCTTTGGCATACTGAAAACTGTTAGCTCACTAGGTCATAGATGGACATTTTCATAATCTACCCTAAAACTCAATTTCATGTTATCGTTGTGCCTCTGACTGTGTATATAAAGCAAGAATCAATCTTTATGTTTGTTCACCTTTGATGTGCAAACACACTATATTTATATGATTGTAAAATCTATTTTTAACTAAAGGAGAAGTGTAAAAATGAACTTGTTTGAGTCCAAGAGTAATTGAAGAGACTTTTCCCTATTTTTGGATCTTTAGGAGAGTACAAATTTTAAGATACCATGTCAAATACCCTTAACTCACTGTTTCTTCATGATGAAGTCTGCACTTTGATATGTTAGTGCACTGACGTGAGTATCAGAAACATATTTTTGTACTTTTACCTAAAAAATGCTATTGCAGACAATATATAATTTGTTAGACCAATTCCAGATACTGTTCTTAATCCAGAATCTTATATATATACTTTGTGTTTTCAATCCCTTAGAACAAGATGTTCTCTGCTGCTTTCTGAGGTAAATGTGAAAGATCCAACAGATTAGCTAACAGCTTGAAAGACTGCATGCACTGATGGCAACAATTTATACAAACCAAAGTCACTGGCTTTTAGTCTGGAGGTTTTTCACTACCTTTTTTCCTTTCTCCCATAAAAAGAAATCAACAAAAGACCAAAACTATCTCTGTCATGAATTTTTATGGATAGAAGCAATCTAGAAAGGCAATCTGTCATATCATAAATGAAAGCATAAGAAATATACTTTTTTTGTATTAATAATTAAAAATCTTATTATTCTCAGAGCAAGAAGGAGGAGATATCATAAGTCGGAGATTAAAATTTAAGTACAATGAATAACACTCATTCAGGAATCACTATCTTAAAACTAACATCATAATTGGAATGACTCTCTCTTTATAAATAGGAAAGACATACCAACCAACCAACCACATTTGATAACACATTTCAAATGCATCCTACAATTTTATAGCACCCTTTATGTATACCTTACCTAAAGAAGAAACAAGGAAAACAAAAGTATTTTCTAAAATTAGAAAAATTATTTCCTAAAATGCATTTCCAGGAAACAAAAATGGCAAGTATGTTCATCATAGGCAAGTTTAACAATAATTAAATCACAGGTGATAAATAAGAAAAGTTCCATTTAAGAAATACGTTTTGAAACAAATCTTTAAAAATGAGGAATTAGTAACTAGTACTCCGATTGTGAATCAGGATGATTCCAACAATGCCCCACTTTGCCAAATGTCTAAAATGATGGATAGTATGAAGTAGGAAACAGCTTCTGAAAGGGAAAAGGAATATAAAGGCTCCTTATCAAGAGACAGGGCAATGCTCATTGTTATTCAAGCACATGAGCTGCCATATCCTGTTTCCACTGACTGCAGGGAAGGCTTCAGCATTGACTTCAAACAGGTGCAAGTCCCACGAGACTTAAAGGGAATAAAACGTACAGTCACGGTATGAAAGCAACAGTGTATGAAGTGTGGGGAGACAGGATATGGAATTCCAATGTGGTACACAAGAATCTGACAAAGCTATTTAAATGTAGTGCCAAGTAAGGATGCAACTGGAAAAACACCAGACATTTCTAAACAGAAATTTGGCAGGTCTTCATTCAATGCTACAAAAAAAAAGTGCAGGAAAAATGTTACACAAACGAGAGTGCTAATTTATGGTGGGGGGAGAGAACAAGGGAGACCCAGAAGCAGCAATAAACATCATCCTGTTCTGGAGCAATACAATATCACTTGTTCAGGACACAGCTGCTGGAATGCTTTGGTAGATACTGTAGACTGATCTGCTCTGAGAGTTGCTGGCACTTCGACTCAAATATATTACCCATTTCTATTTATTCTCTTCTGTATTATGACGAACATTTGAAAACGTTTGGGAATTTTTTCTTTAACTTACATAATCTTCAAAAAGAAGTCTTAGGCTATATTCTTACATCAGTTGAGTTATGCATGATGTCCTCAATTAATTCTATAAAGAAAGTAGCTGAGATGTCATTATATTAATTAGAAGCTGGTGAAAAATAGAGTACTTATCCCAAAGGAAACTATGCGACTTCAAAATTTCTTTCCAGATGGAAAAGAAAGCTATCCAACACAGCAACTATCTGTCTAAAATAGGGGTAGTAAACACCAGTCTCCATATTAAACTCTTATGAATAATTATTATAGCAGGATGACTGAACCTCAACATTTAATTTTGGAAGCAGCTTTTGACATTAAAATGAAGAGTGAAAGTAGCAATTTTGAAGGGAATCAGGCAAGACTATAAATAACTTTAAGTGTTAAGGCAGAGATTAAGCATCTCTTCCATAGTTACTAAGTTTTATGATGAAAAGGAGATCACATACCTGTGCAAGCATGGGAAATCCGAGGTTCCTGCATCCATTACAAGGTGTGAGTGCCTCCCATAAACCAGAAGGTCCACAAGTATTTTCTGCTGCATCATCATCTTCTTCCTCCCTTGGTAATACACGCATAGAAGAAGGCCTCTGTGCATAAAGAAACAATACTTTCAAATTAAACACAGTGATATGTACTGTAAAGAAACTTTTTATCTTATGAACTTAAGAGTGTCCCATTCAGAAAGACCAAAAGATAAACTGCTATTTTAATCCAAAGTACCTACTCAACTGTTAAACTACTGTATAAAAATACTTTCTAAGGAAGGTGCACATTAAGCTACCTGCGATTATACTTTAAAATTGAGTGAATATATTAATATACCTACAAAATATTTATTGTTGTTATTATCAAGAAATTGGCAATTTCTACTTCATTTTGCTTTAAAATTTGCTCCAATATCATTAAGTTTAGGATATTCCACAAAGAATAAGAACTAACATTTGCCTGGATGGGTCCAAGATTTTTGCAAACAAAAACTACTAAATCAGTCAAAGGATGAGGTTTCAGGTTTTGCATTATATTTATCAGTAATAAATGTGTTATCTTATTTTGTAGGCAAAAGATGTATTTAAAGATGACCTGTATTATTTTGCTTTATAGTATGGAAGGGATGAAAAATATCAGGAATAATCACTGACTTATGAACACTGGCTTACATATTGATCTGAGTGATAAGGGGAAAATGCCGATTTTTGCTTAAACCAGAATCCTACTTTTTTATGAAAGACAGAAATAGGAACAGAGGTCAGTTTCCATATATTTATGTTATTTTGCTACACAGGACAATCTACTCCAACTGAATTGCAGTCGTAATTTTTACTAATTTTAGGAGAAGGAGGAGGAAAGTTAACCCAGTAATGAATGATTTTTAAAATCTCACGTCAACACAAACTGTTACAAGTAAAAACAAAAAGTAATTTTCACACACTAATTCTAAATTGGTATATGAAATAGCTCTTCTAGCCTGCTTCAAATTTGCTTGAGCAGCCTGCCTGATACTCAGATACTAAATGCTGTGTTTAGGACCACTTATTTCAGAAGTGGCTGGATCAAAATAGCACTGTTTGAGACAATGGCTGACCACAGCTATCGATCTGATGGTAACATTAACTCTAAAGCCCTGCTATGGGGTTCATGTAAAAATCATCTTAAAAACCCCAACACCTAAGTGCAGATTATTTTAGTCAATAGAATAAAGAAATGCATGGAGTCTGCTGCAAGGAAGGGAATAGAGAAGTGAAAGAAAAGTAGGAAAGAAAAGAAGTAGAGAAACAGCAGCAGCTCAAAAGATGAACACAAGCTGATGGAAACTGTAGAAGCAAAGGCATCGCACAGACAGGTACTAACTCAAATTGTGTAACACCTGAAGATCACTCAACTCTTGAGCTAACTTCTTAACACAAAAGTTGTTGGTATACCACTTATTTAAGCAGGGAAAATGTTTAGAAGTTCTATCTCAACTGACGCATCAAAGATGAGAAACACAATATACCCCACTCCATTATGCTGATTCCCCTCGGTTAGAAAATGGTAGTTCCCTTACTGCAGGCTTCATTAATCTATCCGTATCTTGTAAAGTTAGGTGGATTTATTTACTTTTTATTTTAGAAGTCAATTTCTAAAGCATTCTTAGCATGGTATTTCATTAGGTTATTTTGACACTCTAGTAGTACCACAGAATGTGTTGCCATAGCAACCAATATTCTCACACTGATTATTAAAAGCATCGGGTTAATTCTGCAGAGTGTAGGTCGTGAAAGACTATTATTGCTAGGTATTTGCATAGACAAAGGAAGCAGACTAGAGGTCTTTCCCCTCTATTTATGACACCATCTTCCATGGTGGCTGCCCTACACTTGCGTTTTAAATCTCAGAATTGCTGTACCAGAGAATAAAGCATTTCTTGCCCCCTGGAGTAAAACGCAAAGAACTGCAGCAGTGCTCAGCACAGGAAAGCAGGTGACACACATTAGCTGTAACCTCACAAGCCAATGGAAGTGAATGAATACAAAAGTCATATAAAAATGTCAGTGCACCCTGTAAAGGTAAAAAACACACACACAAGTGAGAAATTTTTAACACAACTAAAGGAAGATGAATTACAATAGAGTCACTGAAGGGGGAGCATATGAGTATGTAGCCATTACAGGAACAGAGTGAAAAAACTCCATGCCAAACAATTATTGAACAGTAAAAACAAAATAGACAAGCAGAATGAGAGTTGTACATTTCCCTTAGATGTATTTTATATAAATAGGCTAAGATAGAGTGCGAATCAGAGGAATTTAATGTCAATGTGAATGAGAGGAAGTGCAAAGTATCTAGTCAGATCTCCTGATCATTAAAAAGGGATCAGTCAATGCCAGAGTTCATTGGACATACTACTGGAACAAACTGGTACTGTCATGCAACTAGACAACACAGCTATGAACATGATACAGACTATTGTAGATCAGGCTGAGCTCTTTTTACACTTGTACAGATTTCTGCCGCCAATAAGGCACTAAAAAGGCACTATTTGGAAAAGTCAATTTGGAGGGTGAAGAAACAGTTATTGCCATCACCCTTCTCACCCATCCCTGCTTGACAGATGCCCAGTTCCTCCCAGGCAGTGGGAGAGAGATATGTGGGAATTACTGCAGGGAAAGAAAGCTGCATTTGCAAAGAGGAAGGAAGGAGTTAATAACTGCATGAGAGAAAGGGGTCACAAATGCCCCAAATTTGATAGACTGGGGTTGCAGACCCTGGGAAGAGGGATGCATCTGGAGGAGGCAAACGAGATACAGAAAAATCTACAATCCATTCACAGAGCTCAGACTGTCACACAAACCCATAAAACTCCAAACGCAGACCACACAGTTTCCTGTTACTGTCTCACAGCCTTCATTCCTTTCCCAGAACTCCCTAATTTTTCTGTTCTGTTGTATAATTTAATTTTGCCTCCTTAGAGGTCCTTTGAACATGAAAATCTAATTCTGTGTGTGCTACTGGAAAGCCTTGATATAGCCCTGTAGGGAGAGTTTTAGTAAAACTAAAGTTATTTATGCCCACTTCTCAGAAAATAAACAAACAGAGTAGAAGATATTTCTGTCAACTAAAGAAAAACAGCCACCATTTAGAACCTCTTATTTATGCCTGTTTGGAGTTAAAACAACCCAAACAAATGTAGTTAAAAATGCTATCTAAATCACAGCTACTCAATTAATTGAATTAGACATTATGAAATGGCAAAGCCAATATAAACTGCAGTACTGATCTTCAGTAAGGGAACTTCTGCCTAAGTTAGAAGAGACAAGCATAAGCAAATATATCCTCAACAGAACAGACAGAATACCTTACACGATGTTACATGATATTAGATAAGATATGCAAAACGAAAATTTGGTAGAGAAATTGCAAAGATATTAATAGAGAATTAAAGCTTTAATAAAAGTTCTGTTTTTTACTGGAACACTGAATCAAGTATTAGACATTGCTTGCAGTAGTAAAAGGCTAAGAAAGTAATTTCTCTGAGTAAAGAGAGAATAATAATCATACAGCAGTGAGAGAGTAGTAAGATCTAGCATAAGGACATTCTACCACTACAACTAGTGACAAATTTTCTTCAGACACTACTAAGCCTATCACATCATCTCCCATTTTCATACTTAATGAGTATTTAAATCATGTCTTCCAAAATTTAGGTATGGAAGACTTCCTTTTCATGCCTTCATCTATATAAACAGCAAAGATTTAGGTACTAGGACACTTCAGACTGAAGGACACTTTATAAAGAGCCTATTCATTATCAAAACACGTATGTACATCATATTGTCTATCACAATAACTTGGAATCTCTACCCTAATCTAAGAGAGCAAGGCAATATTTATCAACAGAGAGAACGATGAATACAGAAAGAAAAAGCAGAGCAAGTCTGTTCTACTCTTAAAAGTCAACAACAAAAGAAGGTGAAAGCAGCTTTAATCTTAACTATTATTTACAGTCACCAAGTTCACAGCTCAGCAGTTGTACATCATGTATAAAACATACAAAAATAACTTTATGTATGGCCTTCTTTTTATCAAATGTTAACTGTCTCCTATCTAACATATGACCTTATTACCTAGATAAGTTTATTTAAGGAATACAGTAAATTATAAAAGATGTCTTATTTCCTTTCAGTCCCTCCATTTTTCTCAACTTTTACTGAAGACTAGTCTGCTTTCTGCCTTGACATTTCTAAGCAGACACTGCTACTCAATTCCCTTGTTTCAGAATACACAGGAGACTTTCCTGGACTAGTCCAGTGAAACCTAAAATCAAACATCAAAACCTTTACTTCTTGTATGTGGCTTTTTTCACAATATCATCCAATTGCACAAGTATTTCATATACCCTTTCAAACAGTATCTGCTAGAGCCAAACATCATCAGCAAACTATGAAAGGTACAAAATAACAGGACATTTACTGTTTGCTATTGCATCATAGCTCTGGAGACATGAACATTCCCTTATCATTTATCTTTGTCAGGAAACAATATTTTTAAATGGAGCAGTAAAGATGAAATCCAGAAGGCAATATTGTTCTGCTTACGGGAGGCAGAAAGCAACCAGACATTTGATAAGCCAAGTGCTGTCACTCAGTTTGAAACAATGAGGTCAGCAGGAAGTTTCTTCTGTAGAAATAATTTGTCAAACATGTATTTTTCTATCATCCTAACAGAGATGTGCTTCTAACTCTCCTTGGCTCAAAGGACATGTACCTTACACTGTGAAATAAAAGCAAAAAATTACAGGTCTGTTACCTAGTATTCTATTTTGACATTATTATTACTAATAACTAATAGAACAGGAAACTGTTCCTAAATTTCTTTTATAAATTTGGATGAACAGGTCTATCTCTGCCACAGCTGTCCCCAGCAGCTGCAGCAGTCAAGCCAGGGACAGAAGAGCTGGGACACTGTTCTGTGCTCTCAGTGCTCCCCCTGCTGCTGCCCAAGCTGCTTTCAGGGGAAAATGCCCAAGGTTGCAGAAGTAAATGCCCAATGCAGAAGTAAAAAGAGCATTAGGGCATGGCAAATAATACAATCCGTTACTATTTTTCTACAGCAGCATCCCTGCATTAAGCAAACATGCCCTTCTGAGACTGAGTAAGGATTCTGAAAAGAAGGAGCCTCAATTATGACATACATCCTATGTCTCACTGACAGTGAAAGGTTTTGGGAACCTGGGCACACTTTTCCTACATCCCCCAAGGCCTTCTCCCTACTAATGATTTTCTGTTTCCCATCCTCATTATTTTGTCTTTCACCTTCCACTGCACATCTGCTGCCATTCTTTCACAAACATGTTCCAAGTCTGCATCTCTTTCATTCCCTCTGAGTGTGGGTAGAGTTTGACTGCACCTCCTGTATTCTGCAAATAATCAGGAAGACAAAGACAGTCTTGTACTTACAGCAGCAGAATAATGGAGAAGAGTACTCTGCACGTGCCTCTGCCTTAATCCCTGTGGAATGCTAGACATGTCACCTCAACATCTCCAAGAGGGTCGCTGAGGTTTTGCTCCTGATCTGCTGGCTATGCTGAAACTGAAGGTGAGTTCACACAAATTCTGGGCTACATCAGGAATCATCTTGGGAGACTCTGTATCTATTCTCAGTGGTATATGAGCCTAAGTACACTGCAAATCCCAGCTCCAGCAGTCCCAGATGTGGAATCTTGGTTTCTACACCACTGCCATCAGCCCAGTTTCATGTGATATTTTCTGACTGGGGGTCCCAAAGAAACACCACATCTGAAGCAGTTACGCCCTTGGAACTCAAGATCACTGTGATATCTGATTCTGAGGAGAAATGCCTGTCACTTGAAGTCAGTAGAGTCAAGTAAAACGATCGCACATAGCAAACACAAGATGCTTTAATTAGGCAAATATGATTAATTCACATACATTTACACATATATTCAACTATGTGGTTGTGTAGCTGCTGCCCCTCAGTGGGCAAGTGCCATTGACACTTATCATGACGAGCACCCCAAAATAAATCACACTGTCACCACAGCAGGATCTGACACTATACAGGAAATACATCCTGGAACCAAATGGGAAGTATAATGCACACTGAATAAGGTCAAAATTTTAAGTAAAAATGAGATTATAAAATGAGTACATCTGGACATGTATTGAAAGTAGAACAATACATTCAAAATTTTAATTCATCCTTGCATGTAGCATAAATAACAAATATTAAGATGATTCTTAATCTTTGCACTACTCTCATAGAAGGATGAAACCATTCATAAAACAAAAGTTTTAGGATTTAAAAACCTAATAGGTGATCTGTTTTCTCAAGTCATCAGTTCCAGGACCCAAAAAAATGGCCTGAAGTTGTGTCAGGGAAGGTTTAGGTTGGATATCAGGAAAAGGTTTTGCACCCAGAGGGTGTCTGGACACTGAACAGGCTCCCCAGGACTGCAGTCACAGCATCACCCTGACAGAGCTCAAGACGCATTTGGAGAACAGTCTCAGGCACAGAGTGTGAGTCTTGGGGATGGCTCTCTGCAGGCCCAGAGAACTGGACTTGATGATCCTTGTGGGCTCCTTCCAACTCAGTGAATTCTGTGATTTAATAAAAATTATATGTTTAATCTCTGGATTAAGCTACTTCTCTATAATGTATCAAAACATAGGCACTTCCATAACTTACTCCACTCTAATATATGTGTTTGGGACAGGATTGAACTGCCAAATTAATTTCTCTTTCTTAACATTAGCTAAAATAAAGTGAACCTGTGTTTGAAATACTTGTCTAACTTTGAGCACATACCTAATACTAATAAATCAGTCTATTTGCACACTTAATTTTAAATGTTTAATGTCAAAGCATTTCAAGTACTTTACCATGAAAAAGAACTTAGCATATGAAGCATAAAGCCCTAAAATAGAATTCATGCAGGAAGTCATAAAGACTGCAAGGACACTCTGCTACAGAATGCATCTCTAGGAATGCCTTTCCATCCCACAGGCATAGCAGATTTGACCTGTGTTGGTTTGTAAGGAAGGCTATACACAAATATGGGCTGCGCAAAAAGGGAAGGAATTTGGTACCTTTATTCTTGAGTCTCGAAATTTAACCACAAGAACAGTTGCAATTAAGTTAATGGAATTTCTCATGTTAATGACAGACTTTTGCGTCTCCCTGAATCAATATGCACATGACTCACTCCAAAATGTGACTCACTGAAAACCTCATCCACCAGATGAAAAAGAAGAAACTGATAATGAAGGGCATAGGAGCCCACATAAAAGAAAAATCAAGTGTTAATAATTTAAAAAATATTAAAGAGAATTAAAGGCTACAGAATATTTGCCCTTGCATAAAGGAAAAAAATCGTAATTCAAAGTAATGTAAATCACTTTTGGCTTTAAATATCTCAGAGAAAACACTACTTGAAGAATAGTTACAGAGGCATCTCTGTATTTAACAGCCCTATACCATCTGAATGTTATCATATAACATTTGAAAATCTCAGCGCTATGTAATTGCCATGAAAATCAGTTGTAAACCTTGCATTTTTCCTTTTTTAAAATTGTGAAAGAGAGGGTGGGTAAGTGGGTGGCAGTATGATGAAACTTACAGAAAACACATTATTTCTCATGAAATAGAGCAGAAGGAAGAGAAATTAAAGTAGGGGGAAAATCAGGTGGCACGAGAGTAGGCAGAAGTCACCACTTTATTACTCCTCCAGTGCACATTTTTTTATTTAGCACACATATTCTCAATAGGAATGTGTCAATGAAAACGCAGTTATTATTCCATTAAGCTGCTGTTGCCTTAATAAAGAACATAAAAGAAAATCCTACCTGAATAGTCAAAGGCAATCTAAAGAACTATATGCAGTACTGCATTAGTCACCTGAAGGTGAATGCTGGTTAAGAGTGGACAATCAAAAGAGCTTTGAAAAGCATTTTTGCTATGGGATTTACAGATCTAGCAGTAACAAATTACTTGTGGTTTGCCATGTTGGCAGCCAAGTGCTAAACATAATGTAAACACAACACAGTAGAACAGTAGACAGCTGAAATGTCTTAGAAGGCATAGAAGTTGAAGGCCTAACTAGAAAAGATCAGCCAAAGAATAATCTACCTTTTGTTCTCAGAAGCACAAGCAATGGCTCAGACTCTAGAGGTGCAGAAAACGATCACACACATCCCATCAGAGATGCAGCATACTATCAACTAGACAGCAGCTCTCAATGCAGCCTGATTTACACGGCACGTGGAAGCAGCATTCAAAATCATCTTCGATAGGAAGGCAAAGTCTTTACTATGGCCAATAGGAAAATCTCCCAGTGCGAAGTTGACATACTTCAAGTTGCTGCTTCTTCCTGTATTATATAGTTAAACCAGTGATATCACTGCAGTAATCTCAATAACCACTACTGACAGAAGATGTAGGACAGGGTGTGCTTTTTCTGTGCTAGCTCATTGGTACTGTTTCCTTTTGCCTGTGGTAAATTCAACACCACACATTCAGATCCACTGCAGTACAAGCACACCTTTATGTTCTTTTCCAGACACATTCCTAAGTAGCTGAAGACTTAGAATTTAAATTCTTTCTCCAGCCATTCATAATATAATGTCTTAAAGCTCCTATAAAATACAGATAAACAAGTCGGTAACAGGCTTTCATCTATAACTCCTGTGAAGCACTATGTTTCTCAGGAGGTATCAATAACTAAATAAGCAATTGTGAACTGTTAAAATTTAGATTTCTTAAAGGAAACACCACTGACAGAGACAAAAGCAAGGCAATAAATATTCCAATACCCGTAAGTAAGAAACTATTAACAATGGAAAGAAAGACCAGCATAGCAATAAATAAGTAATTATATTTTATTATTTTTGTCTAAGGCAGTATTGAGGCTGCTTCTTTGCAGATTAGGAACAGCCTATGTTTCAGAAATATTAGGCAGAGCACCAACATCAACAAAAATAATAGTGGTAGTATTAATATCAACAAAAATAATAGTGGTAGTATTAATGCAAATTTCTTAATCTCAAATAATTACTGAAGTAAATAAAATGGTAGAACCTCTCCTGAGATTTTCCCTCATGACACTAAACTGAAACTTATGGTAAGTTTAGGAAGGATAGAGGTCAAGACAAGAGGAATGAAAATAGATATTCAAAAATTGTGTAAGTCATTCAACCTTCACATTTCTCTGGAAAAATAAAGAAACTGCTGTAAAGACCAACACGTGCATCATGTGACACAACACATCAAGTAAATCTGGTTTTTTATTCTAATTGCAGTTTAAAAACCTATACTGCTGAAGTCAGGAAAGGATTCCAGTTATAATAAAGTCACAGAAAAGCTAAGGGGTGCTTTTCTAGCACACTCTTGATGTATGGGCAAACTTTTCTAATGCATACTAAATATCAGGCACTGGCCCTTAACTGAATTCCTCAAGATATTATATTCTATAGAGGTATAGGAAGCTGGTCCAGCATATTTTTCTATTCATTTTCTACTTGCTGAGCTTATTAACAGGGGCTGGAAAAATCTGTCAACAGAATACAATGAAACTCTACCTTATGAATGGTCAACTTTCAAAACTTAAGGAAAAAAATAATGAATTTATTTTATACGCCTATTATAAAAAAATCTGCTTGTAGCCACTAAGATAGAATAAAAATGAAATTAAACAAGCAGTCAAAACAAACTTCCCAATGCTGTAATTTCAGCTACTAAACAATTTTTAAAGAGAGCATTATTTTGTATTAGCTTGCCATGGGTGGTCATTTTGCCCTGTGAAATATGCACATTATTTATCGTTAGCAGTATTTGTATACCTCTTACAAAGAGGCAAAGAAAAGAAAGCAAGACTGTGGCTTCTAAGAAAGTACCTACTTAGCCAACTTCAAAAGAATCATTGAATCAAATATACTGAAACCATACATTTAATCCCCACCCCTTAGGATCCTGTAGAAGTTCACATGGCTCTGATGGATTAGCAGGCTCCATCTCCTGGTTACACCATTGGGATAAAATGATGCTGTTCCACTCACCACAGAAAACAACTGAGACGTATCCATACAGTTCTTACTTTTCTCATGCATTTCCTGTCAGATGGTGATCATCAGGCTTCACTGCAAGTTCCAAGCTTAATGACTTAATTCCTACACTAATGGAATAGACATTAAATCAGTGTTGACTTTAGTTATATACAAAAATATTTCTTTTTTTCCCCTCCACTCTTTGTAACTTGATGTGTAGGTATAACACTCATTTATTCTGAGACCCTTATGCATTTTAAAGAACAATCAAACCTGCATTGGTACCTGCTCACAACCTGGTACCTGCTGATAAGAGTTCCAGAAATTTCTCTCTCTTTCAGAAACATAAAAAGCTAAAATGTTCTGGAACAATGTGTTTTTTGTTTAGATTGCAGGATAGGTTCTTCTTTCCTTATTAACTCAGTTATCTTTTCCCTCAGGTAAATATATATATATGACTGTGAAAAACAAATCTACACATCTAAGCTCATTCTTCTTATATTCTACCAAAAGCAGTTTTTCCAGAGAGCAAAAAATATGTTTCAGAAATTAAAATCTGATTTTACCTAAATGTCAGCAAAGTCTTTCAAATTCCTTCTAGACCTCATACATCGCTCCATACTCTATTGCTCAAATGTGATAAACCAATACACCTTTGGAGTATCAGTGTTCCCACTTGTGATGCTCTAAATCACATAGGCAGAACCTGTATTTTGAGAAGACCAAGGAAGATGAAAAGAACTTTTTGTTCTCTTGTGAAGGAGAATCTGAAATTGTGATTCTGACTGGAACACTGGAGAACAGTCTGAGGACAGGAGAAAGCCAAGGGAAATGGAGAGCAGGAGTCCATGACAGATTTTTTTTTTACAAACTTCTAATGAATGTCAGTTCTTGAGGGAAGCAACTCCGGTTACCAATAACTTAGTGTTCCTGACAATTTGGTTTTATAATAATATCACAAAGAGTAGATGCTAACATTAAAAAAGTCACCTGCCTGGGTGGAAATGTCATGGTATTATCTTCTCATTCTGTTCTCCTTCCAAACTCTCTTGGAAGGTCCCAAATGAATCTGGAGACTGCAGCTTAAGTATGGGCATCATGTTGTACACTACTGAATACTCTCAGGATGACAGACCCTGAGGGTAGCACAAGAAACGAAAGAGAAGGGGTTCTGCTGTGCAGCACTGGCAACAGTGGCACAATGGCACAGGCAGCTCAAGCATGTTAAAAAAAATCATGAAACACAGATGAGAAAGAAGGTTCTCTAAAGCACTGAGTAATATTAAAAAAAAAAATATATTTAATGCAAGCAAATATATTTCATATTGGGGAGATGATTTCAGGATCAGTTCTGACAGAGCCCTCAGATGTTGGCTAATCCTACTGAGATTAGTAGATATCCTTGGTGTTCATCTAAGTATAATGAAACAGAGATGACTCTACATATGTGCTCAGTATTGAACTGAAATTGTTCTTGTAAAAAAACAAAATCTACTGTAGTCAAGTTAATAAAACCTAGCTATCAAACAGAACTCTTGAGTAGACAAAATTTTGCTAATCATTGCCACAGCACCCCAAATTTACACACAGCTTTATAACCACAAAGACAAACAAGCTCTTTGATCTGAAAAGCTTGTATTATAATTACTTTATATGGAAAAAATTCTAAACCCATATCCAAGGTCCTTATGTAAAAGATTCAGCTGAGATGAAAGGGTCCACAGCAGGGCAAGTGAAAGTGCTTGGCAGCATGGAAAGTCTTACATACAAAATAAAAAAACTGTAAGATTACTTAGTCAGGAAAAGGAAAGCTTTAAGAAAGAACAAGCCGGAAATATTACTAATTACAAAGTGTGTGCACAAAGCATTTGCTCTTTCCTACTCTATCAGATTTTACCATATAAGAATAAATGGAAGCATAAACTCAGTCAATAAGAGAAAATGCCTGTGTCTAGAGCACACATTCTGCAAAAAAGCAATACAGGGTTTTACACGGTGGTAAACAATGTGACAGACTGGAGCAAAAGGATTAAATACCTTTAGGCTTCACCACTGCAAGCTAAACACATAACAGCATTCAGAGAGATGCACTTGTCTGTAAGCTATTTTCCTGCTAGTACCTGATAGTCAAGGAATTCGCCACACACACATAATTGCACAGACTGCTTAAATATTCTAGAAAATCATTCTAGTGGAAAAAAGAGCGGGTACTTTTCAATGCAGATTAAATGAATTGGTGGTTTGGCCAGCACATTCCCCTAGTTATACTTAACTCCATGTAGTTTAAATCATACTAAGTGTTGGCATGTTTTGAGATTTTATATTCCTAAACAAGCAATGGCTTTCTCACAGGGTAAGTCTGTGCGCCTCATGGGAGGATTGGCTAGCAATCTTTCTACCCGAAATCACAGCAGCAGGGAGCTGCAGGCTAATTTAGTCAGCTGTGAAGCATGATACCAGGCAAATTATTCTGTGCAGAGCTCCACATAGCTCCTATTAGGACCCCTCCAACATAAATTTTCACAACACTGTGCTGAAGCATAGCCTAACCTACAGATACAGAACATCATCTTTTTTAATAGCTACAGAACACACGTTAGGAAAGGATACTTTTAGAAAGTCTGAACTCCACTAGGTAGGTGGCCTAAAACAGGGGGAAAAATTTTGTATCCAGTGGGTTTTCTTCTGCTTCTTTGTAATCACTAGCTCATGTTTAAACAGAATTTAGAAATCCTTTTTAAAGCAATTTATGGAAAGTATATAATTCCACACTGACCAAGTGGATGTTTGGTACTGGATGTCCCATTATAAATATCTAATGAAAAAAAGGAGCAGCAGCAACAGTTCTCAGTGGGAAATACTACTGTGTGCACTAGAAATTGGTAGTAGCAGATGGTTTTTAGTGAGGTGGTAGCTTTAAAATAAATTTTTGAAGTTATATAATCTTATCTTCAGAGTGTGGGTAGACCTCTTCAACAAGGGAATCTCAAAAAGTTATGTTTACATATCCTAGGAGTGATGGTCATCATACTTTCACTTCTCATAGAAATAAGAGTCAGTATATGCTTGCAAAATAGGATTCATTACTGAACTGGGTAAAAGAGCAACTTAATACAAAATTCTTGCAGCATCATAATTCGGCAATACTAAAATTATCTAACACTATCATAAAAAAGGAATTCAGTAAAGCAACAATCTTCCAAACACTGTCTCTCAATACATCATAAATACCTGCAAAATGCATTGAAGCTTTATTATCAAATTCACCAAGTGTCACTATATTAAATTATTTAAATTTATCTGTTTCTGTCCTTGAAGCCCCATACAATCAGGCCTGATTATCTTACTATTCCCTAATGAATAAGCAACCAAAATTGTTCTGGAAGGTGTTTTTACTGTATCCTCATTAGTAAGCCACTGCACATACTTCTGGCTTGCTCATCACCATTTTTCTCTGAAATTCTGTATTCCTCTCTCAATAATGCATGCAAGTGTGTGGTGTTTTTAAAGGCTCAAGACAGCAATTATTTTACTCGAGCATGTTTGGTCACTCTTAGCTATTATATTTCAATCCAGCCATTATTTATTTAAGTGTTAGATTAAAAGTAAAAACCAAAACAGTATTCTTGTATAATGCTACTAAACAGTTTACTACAATATTCAACAAGCTCTAGCAATTACTTTGTGAAACAATAAAAAAATCCTGTACTTTTTCTAAAAAAAATAATTGCTCTTTAGAGAAAAAAATTCATCAGAATAACTGACTTCTGAAAAACCATGCATACATTTTACCCACTCTAATATAATCTCTTACTCAACTTCTCTCAAAACCACATAATTCTATGATTTTGAATCTCTCCTTAGATATAAACCAGACACGATTATAGTTTTATTGCTGTTATATAGCCTCATATTCTTGCTATTCTGACATAAGAGTAAAAATTGTGTCTTTGACTATGTACCGTCACTCTTTTCAGCAATCTTATTATATTTTTACATATATTTTTTTCCACTCTCTCAACATGCACAAGTATCAACTCCCCATTCTGGATGACAGAAACTGACATTTATATGCCTGTGATGAAATCCAAATCTTTTCCCTGAGACTACACAGAACCTTTCCTCATGTTTAAATTTAAATTACTGCTGCCAGCCTTTATTATCTATTATATAACCACATTAAATTTAAACAGATATGCTGCTGCCACTTCTGTGAAATCCCTCTGTAGTGCAGTTACTACACGGTTTTACTATCTTCAGTTTAAAAAAAAATAAATTGGGGGCATCTTAAGTTTCTCAGTATTTATACCATGTAATTAAGCAAAATCTTTTAACATACACTCTGCTTTTAAGAACACAGAAAACTCTCAAGAACTTTTTCTTTAATCTAAACTCATGTCACAAATACAAAGACAGTAAGACATTGCATTTGCACTTGAAAATCAGTAACACATTTTTTTTGTCATGCTTCTGAACACAACAGAATAAATGTAAAAGCAAACATTGCAACCACCTACTACAAAAGATTAAAGAGACTGTTCTGAAGAATATACTTCAATGTGGAGCCTCAGTTCTATTGAAGTGGCACATTTTAAAATTAGTACTAGTTCAAAACAATCTCAGGAGTTCTCAAAAAACATGGAATACTTATGGTTTCTACATGAAAAGAAAACCACACTTTTCAAAATAAAGATGGAAATAAACTTTTGAATACAGAGTAAGATGAAGCTTTTTTAAGAGAGAATGTTAGGAAAACATTTTTCAAATAAAACATCAAGTTTACTAAAGAAAAATTCTGAGATTTATTGTATCCAACACGTACATCTAGCAAATATATATTTACACACACAGGCAAGTGGAGAAGTTCTTAATCTCTACTTTTTGTTTTGCAGTCACAGGTTGTCCAAAGCAAGTAAAAAGTCAAATATTCTTTGAAATCCATAGGAATTTCTTACATGTAGAAAAAGCCCATATTTTTATTTTCCGATATTATTTTTTAAAGAACACAATGTGCAAATGCATTGCAATACAGCTGGCGCATTTCTGGGTTTAATTAGAATTCTTAGTCCTGACATGAATACATACACAGGAATCTCACACCTGACAGGAAACTGGCAATGATCTTAGAATGCCACAGACAGAGGAAAGTAAAGCAATTTTCTTGTGGGTGCTCAGGATTCTCACAACACACACTTTGACAATCTTCTGTTCATTTTCCTGACACATTTAATTTTTCAGGATCCCTGCTTTGTACATTATACCTATTTAAATTGTCTTGCTTGCTGTTCAATTCACACAGATCGTTTGAATGCACACTTGGTGTATAACCTCTTTGCCATGATACACTTCTAAATTTAGTCCTGATGTTTTATTTTGTAGCTTAAATGTATGTCATGATGTTCCATACATTTTTCTCCTAAAGGAATTTAAGGTGTTCATTTTGAAGCATTTTGGACTATCAACTGTGTTAAAATGCACAATTTTAACACAGCAACGAGAAATGTTGGAAAACTCTTATATAAGATGGTTGCTTTTGTTCTTGAAATTACTGAACCAGACTGCCATCTATTGGAAAATAAATATTTTTTTAATTATACTTTAAAAAAAAAACAAACCTGAAACTGCAATCCCACTTAATTCAGCTTGAAAAGGAAACACCTTTCCAAATGAACTGTGATATAAATCAAGGACTTTTGTATATTTTTTTTTCCACCTCATGTTTTCTGAAATATGTTTTGAAGCACAGTTGCTTTTCTGACTCATGGAACAATCAAATCCTAGTGTTTTTTGAAAGATTTTTATCTAGGGAACATAGAAAAACTGTAATAGGTCAGCACTGAGCAAAACACAAGTATAAAGCTTCCCAAGCTTGCCTGTGCAGCACCAGTCAGGGCTTTCCATGTCTTTGCATACATAGGTCAACTAAAAAGCACATTCAAGTCACAATGGCCAAAATGGGAAAAACAAAGACAGGAACTGAAAGTAAAAATCTATGAAGTGACAATCACCCAGCATACAAGTAATTAAGAAATACTAGAAATTGCAACTAAAATGATGCATAGCTGTATGAACACCTTTTGGAGCTCTCCCTGAAGTAGAATTGCAAAACTGTGTTCAATCTGGCCTTTAATTTTGTGGAGACAATGAATAGGGGCTCGTTGCATGCTATGCTGTAATGTAAATATTTTAATGACTGGTAAAGGCAGACTAGGAAACATGGCATTAATATCTGCACAACAGCACACCAAACACAGCTGGAGTGGCAAAAGAAAACATTTAAATTATGACATTTCCAGTGCAGCCTTGACTTCCTTTAGTTTATCCTTAATAAAGTACTCTTCAAATTAAAAGATAACATGAACTTACTCTCATCTGACTTTCTGCTGTTAGCATTCAGTCTTTTCCTCCCTCTTCATTAATCATTCCCTCCAATTCAGGCAGCTAAGACAATTTGTTCCTCTGTCACAGTTCCCCTTTCAACTTTTGGAAGGGAAGCCTCCTTTGGGGACATTTTCACTCATCTCCAGATCTGTTCCTATTCATGTCTACACTATGGGTGTACTGCTACTGTCCTTACTTCTACTTACTGCTCTATTGTACTCTCCCTCTCCCAGATGTCATGCCTTCCACCTCACCACCAATTTTCCTAGTCAGCTCCTCCATGTCCCAAGGAAATTTAAGAGTCAAAACTTATTAGTAATTTGGAACTCAGAAGACTAAACCAAAGAGTTTCTTTTTTCATTTTGGTTTTTTTTCACTGAACCTCAGACCTGTGCAAACTCTGCTTCCGATTTGACTTGAAAATACTGTAAGCACATAAATCTCTGGGGTTTTAATGCCCTGTCACAAATCACACACCTGGCCAACAGAAACATATAATATAAACATGTATTGTTTTCAATGCAAAATTAGATGAAAAGAAGTAGTTCCTTATTACAAACATTCCAAAACTACTTGTTATGTTGTTGGATGACTACCTGTCTAATAACACAGCAAATGGAGGAATGGATTCCATTCTGTCCTTAACCTAAAAGACTTCCAACCCACTTCTTTCAAAGAAAGTATAGAATTCTCCAAGTGCTCTATCATTGAGCATGCAAGATGCCCAAGACCAGAAAAGGAAGAGAATGTTCCTATGAACAAGGCATCCAAAGTCCTGCTCTCCAGATTGCACTGGAGTGCAATTTTTCCAGTGGCTGTACAATGCAGAAACAATACTAGAAGGGATCATAGCCTGATGTCTGTACTTTATCTGGGAGACTATACAACCAATGGAAACTCACCCCTATGCCATGAGCACCACTTTTCCAGATGAAGCCTTTACTGTCAAGTTATTGTATTAAAAAGCAGGCATTCACACTACCCTTAAACTAAACAAAAACTGTGAGCCCCACTGTTTCAAACACTAGAGGTTGGCAGTTAAAATTCAGGATAGAATTCCAGCCTGTGCATTCTGGATAGACAAACACTCCTTTCTACAGTCCCAAATCAACCATAACCTCATTTAGTCTCAGCAGTTTGGGCCCTCCTGAAAAGAGCCAATTGTTTAAAAAAATGCTTTGAAATACACTTTGCGTCCTGATGTCTTCTCTTTCCCAAGCCTATGCTATCCTCAGGAGGTGGCTCCTGATGCTCCTTGCTCCAGCTTCCTAAGTTTATGATCCACAAGTTACTATTAAAATCAAATTCCCCAGTCTTGGCCCCCTATTTTTCTAAACAGTAGCACGATGCAAAAAATTCTGATGTCTCCAAGTAGCCAGGGCCTTTGCAGAATCTCCCTCAGGGTCACAAAGTGGCATGACATAGGATTTGGAAACTTTTCAGACTGCGGAACTACATGAAGTTGAAAAGCCTTCAACGGTCATCGTCTCTGGAATCGACATAAGTTTCAGGAAATGGCACCACCTAACACATTATCAATGGGGAGCTAACTTCTACACCTCTTCAGAGCTGATGCCAGCACAGCCAGCAATGAAAGTTAGGAAAAATCTGCTGATATGAACCTGAATATGAACTGATACAAACCTGAAGTAACTGCTCCTTAGTGGAAGCACACCAGGTGTAGCTCCAGCCCTCTGTTGGAGCTGGTAACTGAGAAAGGCAACACTCAGTCCAGCAGGCAGAAAGAGTCTGTGCTCCAGACAGACTCCATAGGGTGTCCTGTGCTGCCCATACTTTCAAAGGGTCTTGGAATGTGCAGTAGAGGCAAATATGAGGTGAATAAATGCAGACAAAATATAAGAACCCACTTAACCTACTGAGATTCTTACAGAAGCTTCCCATGGAGGAGAAAACTTTAAGTCAGAAAAAGCTGCAAGAATCTCTCTTTAATACATACCCAAGCAATCTATTTCTGACTCTCCACATCTATATACATCTTCACTTCTTTCTCTCTGTATCTTCATGTTCTTATATAAATATTCATTTAAGTTTCTTCAATCATTACTGTACTGTCACACATCTTCCTTGACTGCACTTGCTGGTCCTGCCCCCAGAGCAGTTTGGCAGCATTCACCTTTGCAATCATTTTCAGAGCTACACATATCTCTTCACTTTAGTGCTTCTTCCCAATTACTCTTTCATGGCCCCTTACAGAGCATATTGATTTTTCACATCACCCAGGGAGCCTAAACACAAAGGGAAGGCAGTACCTGCCCAAAATTAAAAGGTGTATCAAAAATGGAAGCAACTTCCATTTTTTTAATGCAAGATAGCCAGGTAGCATCTGAACAGACTGAATAACCCCAAAAATACATTTAAAATGAAATGGCTGCTTTAGAACAAACAGGAAAATCTCATATCACAGCGAAGAGTCCTCTCCATACGGATCTGTATAGCTGGGTTTACTGCAGGGGGAAACATATTCTGCCCTCCATGCTAACTTCATGTTGGGAGTGCACAGCCATCATCTTGACTACAGTTTTCTCTAAAAGAAAAGCTGGATGCCCCAGCAGGAAAGCACCATAAAATGCTTCAAACAGTCTCCAATTTCAAAGATTTGTTTCCACATCTAGTTCAATTCAAAATATATGAAATATCTAGAAAATATATTGCCTAATTTACCTTCATATTTCCCTGTCGCAGAAATCACAGATTTAGTGTCTGAATACTTTCTATTCATATTGTACTTCATTTAGGCCTGAGCAGACAGATTTATATGGAATACATTTTCTGCAAAACAGCAGCTGAGAAGATTTAAATAGCAGTTAGCACCTAAATTCAGAGAGACACTAGACAAGCATCTAAAAATGATTAAATGGGATTAGTATCTTGTTCAAATTCAGTTCAATATGAGTTATGTATCTAAACATTCAAACATCTAGAAGGGCTTTTCAAAAGTATCTACTGCATTTCAGGGTAGCTGCACATCTTCGGAAATCTCATTTTGTCTACATATGTCATAATAAATCCTCCAAAACATGAAAGTCTTTAACTTGCCATGGTTTTCCTCACAGAAGAGAGCATAATTTTTCTTAACTTACGAAAAACGTTAACTGAAATTTACAACTTAGCAGTTTTCCTTTGTTCTCTGCTTTATTCCCTGAGCAATCACATTTATTTAGTGTCACAATTTAAGTTTCAGTCTAAACCAGCTAAAACCAGGAAACCTAATGAGGAAGAGAATTAAAAAAAAGCCTTGTTACAGTAAAGAAAAAATTAATCCTAGAGTACTTTATTCATAATATTAGTAGCAATGAAGTTATCTTCAACTGTAGTTGGAAAGCACTGAAGTATCACAACCACAATTATCTGTATTAGAGATTCAATCTTCAATACCATTAGGCCACCATGAAAGCTATACAGTAATAAAATGTAGAAGAAAAATAACTGAGGATGTTTAGCTGGTTCTTTTGGTGGCATATCTGATCAGATTCTGTTAACATTTAGCATTCAGTATTAAACATACTGATCTCCACTGATTTCACAAAAAAACCCCTTCCTTGCACTCGCCATGCTCAAAACAAGTAACCTGAATTAGTGGTGACATGAAAAGCCATTCTGAGGTGTGCTAAGCAATACCTTTGGGAAATGAAGGGAACATTACATTCTAAATCTGTAAGAAGCACATGTTATATTTTTTTTATTATAATGTTACCTTGCACTATTCTCACTCTTTTATTATTTCTTTCTTGAATGGGCTATAAATAAATCAGATGTAACTGAATACATTGTCCTTGTATCCCATCTTACTTACTACATTAAGCTTGGTTTGGCTTCCACTGGTCATAAGATCTTCCTCTGATACTTTACTAAAATTTTCCAGATAATGGTCTGATAGTGTATGAGACAGATCTTCAAAAGAGTATTCCTTTTCTTGGCACAATTTGATTTCATCTAAGAGCTTTGATAATTCTCCAGTCACAGCTTCACCTTTAAAAACAGACACACCATTAGTCAGTAATTAGAATACTGGGGTAATTTATGCCTAAAAAGGAAATGCACATTCTTTAAACTTTATCATCTATTATTTTCCATACCTTATCTTCTAAACAATGATCTTCATGCACCATTCTCTGCTCAAAAATAATGGCATCTTGTTCCAGGCTAGGAATTTGCTTGAGGCAATCTACATACTTCTGCATTGCCCTGTACCTTGCATTTAATTAGGATGAATATATACTTACCCTTTCTATGTTTTCTAATCCTGAAAATTTATAGAAATAGCAACTATCCAAGAATGTAAAATTAATCCAGGAAAGGAAAGTTTCTACAAACATACAAAATCAATACCCCATACTCTGCATCGGATTCATGTTTGCTGCTGTAATTAATACACTACGTAAGCTCTGTAAACTGTGAGTGACTAAGAATGCATATCTCCCCCATCAAAGCAGCTATGCTTTATGAATAATTCTTGCTCACTCTCCCAGGATTAAATGGAATGGTGGAAGAATATACTGGGCAAACCCTACATGCTTAAAACATGCCTTCCTACAGCAGTCTATCAGAAACCCACACTTAGTGAGTTCTGCACTGTGTTTCATGTTTTCTCCTTAATTTTTCAGATTTCTTAACTAAAGAAATCTGCCAGAACAGTAAGAAAATAGGCTTTCTGTGTCTATACTGAGGACCACTATTGGAAATAGCAGTCGTAATAAGTACTAGAAACACACTGAGTGCTAACCATTCTGCAAATAATCCACTGGTAGCAGCAAGGCCTCCACAGACTGAAAAGCTACTCATTATGATCAACCACATTGGATTCTGATTATGTACTGTGTGTGTGTTACACAGCTACCTTTAGTAATTGCAATGAAAAATGAAAAAGACCAAGAGTTTCCAGGAGCAAGTAAGAAACCCCTTTTTTAAACTAGGTTTACAACAGTCAAAAGGTGAAAACTGCAGTGCCTAGACTTGATAAAATACAGATGCTTCCATGTTACTCCATCTTTGGAAATAAAATGCTGAAAAGGAAAAACAGAGTGAGCATATTAAGCTCAGCATACATAAACCCGACTTAAGTACGTTCACATAACTACAGAATCCACTGATAAAACTGTATCTGCTTGGTCTAGAACTCTGTTTCATTTTATTCATAGTTGCTGTTTGCGATGCTAAGTAAACACAAATACTCAAAAATATATTTAAAGTATAACCATGGCCAGTTATTACCAAAATTTTCAGAGAGAAGACTAGAAGTGGTGAATTAAAAGCATTTAATCTTTCTACTCTTAGTCAATGGTAGCTTTGCACAAAAATTGTAAATTAAGACAAATTATAATCGGGTTTATTTATATTCTGCTTTTTAATTAGTAAATTGGGATTATTCCAGATTAATATTATAACTAAAAATTGGAACTAAAATACCTAAATATTAAAAACTACTCCAAAATCATGATACAGTGATTTTTTTAATAAGAACAAGAACTACTGCTTCCTACAGAACTACATTCACGTCCCTAGTCCCACGTTCTCCCACATATGGCCTGCAGTATTTCTTACTAAGCAAGAATGTGTTCTGTGTGACAAAACTGGACTCTGGGTGAGAGTGCACTAGCTGACTGGCTGATTGCAGCCAGAATACATAAAAGACAGATTTTATCTATTTCTTTCAGGGCAGGGACTAATTAGGGCCTTTAGCCTCTATCCAGCTCCCTATTTTCATGAAAGTCACAGAAAGGTAATTGATACAGCTATCCCTCTTCCAAAGTTGGTTTAAATTATCTGAAATTAGATTGTCAGCGAATGGCAGACAGATGGATGGGAAGCACGATCAAGTACTATTTCTCTCCTTTAGTATCAGATTACAGAATACACAAGCAAAAGTCAGGTAGGATGTTTTACATTATTTATACCTTGTAAGAGGAAATAAGGAATGTGAGATCATAACCTTATTATTTTAAAAAGTAATACATATTTTAAAATTATTTGCTGCTTAATTTCAGAACAGACATTTCTATTGCACAGTTGGCTTCACAATCCTGCTAATCTCAAAGGAGCTATTTATCTTCACATACCACATATGTGTTAAGCACCCCAATGGGAAATATTATAGGAACTACAACATTTGTTCACTATTACCATGAAGATCATAACCTGACATGCATCAGGAAGCTTCATTCTCTCATGAATAAAAACTCTCCCAGTGAACATGTTAAAGAAAAAAAAGAACACGTTAAAAAAAGACCAAAAAAACTCAACAAACAACGCCAACAAACAAAAAAAATCACTACTAAGCAAAATAACTCACACAACAAAACCAAGGACAGGTTCAGTTATTTGCCAGCAGTCAATTACATTCATTCTGGATGATTACTGAAGATAGAAGTTAGGTTTGGTTCTACAGGTGGATGACTTTCATGAAAGACACCACACTCAGGACATGCCCTGTTTTAGTGGCTGTGGTGAGGAAATGGTAAATCAGAACATAAAATGAAAACACATGCACACAAGTGACTGCTACAGTGTATGAAAGCTGTGTTAGAAGACAAAAGGAAGAGCAGTACATTTGTGACCTTTGAAAGAGGCTTCCAAATGTGAAACCATTGGTAGATGCACTCATTAGGGAGGATGAAGTAAACTCAATTTTTAACCCAAATGCAAACAATACCTGCAGAGTATTTCAACATATTGAGTATTTTTGTTTTGCTTGATTATGCAATGGATAAGGTCAGATAAAGCAAAAATATTTAAGATCAAACAATGCAGTAAATTGTAATCCATTAGTGACCTGCCCTTTCTGAGAACACAGTTCCTTGCTTTTCTATATGACATGGATTACAGTGTATGTAAGTCAAGATAAGTGATTCATGGTAGGAAAAAAAAACAGACGATATCAATAACTTTCTCAAATTTTTTTCTACTTTGTAAGTTTGTATGAATGTTAATATTAAAGAGAAATTCAGTGCAGCTTTTGCATTCAGAGTACATGTATTTACTTTTAGCCTTTGGAGATGGAGGAACTTCTGGAGACAAAACGCAAGACTGATGTTCTGCACATTCCAGTGGGCATTCCTCTGAAATGCTTGCATTTCCTGTTTCCATATATTCTGCAAGTTAAAGATACAAATACACTTAAAAGTCTGAATTAAGTGGGTTTATTTCAATCAAAAGTATATTTTCTACTTCATTTTTCATTAAAGACTTTTCAAATTTTCATATTAAAATCCTGTAATAATTATTACTCATAACAATATTATTATGAATATTAATATTGCCATTGACAAACATTAATATCACAACCCTTTAATAATTATTCATAAACACTGCTGCCAGGCAGTCATTTGTTGAAAGTACTGTAAAACACTAAAATAGCCAGTGCTTCAGTCTGTGGAAACAGCTACAGAAATCTCATTGTAAGGGTAATCAGTTGAGATCATCCCTGTGTTTTTCTTGCCTCCTTGAAACATCAACATGACTGTTCTTTTACATTATTACAGTTAAAAAACACTTTTATTCTAAGTTTGTGGAGACTTTTTTGTCAAGATATTCAGGATGTTCAAAATCCATACAAACATTGATATAAGAAAGTCAAATACTCTGCTTGCAGCACAGATACAGTAACACAGGACATGAGGAAAAACCAAAAGCACCCCTGAAAATTTAGTTAAAAATAACAGTCTAAAAAGCAGTGTGCTGAAACTTCTGTTTTTTCTCCTTAAAACTTCCCTTGCCCCATGTTCACAACGTTTATAAAAACAGAAAAACATGAAATAATGAATGTGCTAAATTTCAATGTCATTACTGTTCTTTTCTTATAAATATCTACATTATTTTCATGTGCTTTTCTCCACAAGCTACCTCAATGAAAGACCAAAACATTAATGAATTGCAGTGCAATAGTAAATGAGAAGTTAATTTCTGCAATAGTGGCACTTTTTTCCAGCAGAGTAACTGGTTCTCAATTTGGGGAGTTATTCTGCATCTGCATTTTCTTGAGTTTATTAAATTTTTTAAATAATTTCATTGTGATAACAATAATAGCATATGTTGCAACACACAGAGCACCAAAGCACAATAATGTCTTTCATCAGTATCACACTGAAGGACTAAGGAGTTTCTGGGAAGTGAAATCTCCCCGATTTAATTTCTGCAGTCTATAAATGCACTTGTTAAGCTTGCTGTTACTCATGATTAAATAACAAATCCCAAAACCCAAATACAATCTGTGATAAAATAGACATCTGAGAAATTGAAATTGGAAATGGCATAGAACAGCAAGCAGTTTCAAAATGCCTTGCAGATTGTTGGGGTATTTTTTTTTAAATGGTATGATTTGAAAGTGCCATATATTAAGGTTAATGACTGGCAGTGGTCCCTGGCATTAGCTGTCATAAATTTCATCATATGAAAATTTTGTGTTTGTGTGGGTCTGAAAGCAAATACGAACTGTAGGAGACTATGAGAAAACTAACACCATGACAAAATGCTCTGGAATGTTTTCCAGCTCTGTCAGAGACAGTATTTGTCAAGTTAATGTGCAAGATGGGGATAGGATAAAAAGGAATCCATATCCAAAGAAAACTAAAAGAAAATTCATTAATGAAAAATGCTTGCTTGGTAATTATGCAACTGTCCAAAAGGAAACATAATTCTATCAGGTGAGTGTTACAATTATTAGATTATTACAGCTATAATTAGCAGAGGAAATAAAGGAGATATTGCGAAGAACTCTAACCTTGTTCTCACATAATCATACAGGTCTGTCGTTTTAAAGTAATTCTCTATTTTTGCTCTTTGTCAGTCCTCGCTTCCAGACCAATGCAATTACCTCCTGGAGGCTAGTCCTGAAGAGGAATCCCAAGTTCAAAATAAGTCTTAAATACTTACTTTAAAAACCACAGAGTTCCTTCCAGGAAATCTTTACAGCTGGCTGTCACAAGCTATGGCACAAAAAGCTTACAATAGGCTGGCTGCATACCAATGTTTTAGGGCACAACCCTTGAGACTTTGCGCTTTTGTGGGACTACTACTCCTAACTTGGTTTATACTATTGAAAATTCTACCAGATACATACAACATAAAGACAGGGCCTCAGTTTAAAGAGGCTTATAGTCTAGGTAAATGTACACTTACTCATAATACTGTCAGAGAGAGACACAGAACAGGTGATCTGTATCAAGAGCCAAAGAAAAAACACACAAAAGCACCGGATACTTTTACCAGCAGCTGCATTCTAATCACCTGCAGCTGGCTAGGAATCCATCTTCAAATCCTCACTGCTGGGTGCTTGAGAGACTGATCAGGGTGGATCATTTTTCTCAAAGCCAAAAAAGAATTCAGAACAAAGCTAAGCTTAGTGACTTATACCACTTCATGACCAGAACAGTGTCCCCATCTGTGGTTTTACACAATTTTAGAGGAAAACTCATCATTCCTACCATAGGGGACAGTAAAGGCTGTTTAGGACACAACCTGTCGAATTCATTATGGGAAGAATGGACCAGTTAACCTCTTCACCTTACAGCTCAGTGTAAAGTGAGGACTACTGCAGCTCTTGATACCAAGAGTTAAAAAAAACTTGATCAGTTTAGTAGGATGGCTTTCTGTAGTTACCAGATTTTGTCAAAGCCCCGCTCAACCTAAATTGGGTGCTGTGCACAAAAAGTAATACCATACAAGTGGTCACACAGCAGTGGAAATAAGAAGAGTGGGGAACATAACTCAAGCAGGGAACAAGCTCTGGGAAGTTCAAACAGTTGGAACTCCAGCTTTCTTAGTTTCTGTAATACCAGTTAGGCCAAAGCCAAAGAGATGGAAAAGACTGAACATATAAGCAGAGAAACACAGCTGCCTCTCAAGCATGAAGAGAGCATGGCCCAGCTCAGCTAGAGCTGCTCCTGAACTTCCAAGGAATATAAAAGCACAACTTGCTTAAACTTCAGCTCCTCTTAGATCCTAATTTCTCACCGAGGTTGTAGGGTTAGGAGCTCTGCTTTGTTTACAAACCTTGGCTGTTAAAGTAATGGTTATATTCACCTCGGAAAACTTTTTATTTTAATGATAAATAAAAACCAATTTTAATCCTTATTTTCCTTTAAATTAAGTATAAGCTGGTTTCTTTTTTTTATATACCCTACTTCAGCCATGCCATGTGGTAGATTCATATAGAATTCTTTCTAGAACAATTTTTCCCTAGGAAGACCAAAACACTCTTTAAAACCTCTAAAAAAGGCAAAAAGGCCAAATTTGACCAGAATATAAATATGAACACTCACCTTTTTAAGCAGAAGACACTCTCCAAGTAACTAGATCAGAGAAATAAAACTTACAGAAACCAGTCGCCTCCATAGCCAATATCCCTGCAGAGGGGTGCATACACCTCCTTCACACCTTCCTGAAGGGCAGCAATCTTCAAAAAACCCTCTGCCCTCTCTAAGATCTTCCAGAACCTGTCAGGGGATTCTGCAGCTCTATCGAGTGCTGGCCCAGCCAGGAAACTCTCAAAAAGCTCCTCCCAAAACAGTTCACTTGCCCCCATGGGAAGGAACCCTCCGAGGCTTTGTGACCCAATTCCTTTTCTCTTTAAAGCAGCTGCAGTAGCAGGAACCTGACTGGGAACTACCATGGTCAGGTGTGCTAAGGTGACAGACAAGCTGAGATGGAGCTTCACCTCAGTCTCCTAAATTTCAGAGGACAATCTCTAAATGGTAAACTGAATCCCAGAGAAAGTCAAAATCAATGGATGTTTTTGTGCATGTGTTCAGGGAAGATAACAGAAACAGGCACTGAAGTACTCCTACGATTGTGAGATAGGTAAGGTTGCAGCTAAACTTTAAGTCACAACAACAGCAGTTAAATTAATTCATGAATGCAGTCAATGCTCTACAGCCTTTGCACAAGGGCCTACAGAAGTTGAAAAGGCCCCAGAAAAACAAAACAAAATGAACCCATAAACAAAACAAGATAAAAACAAAACCAAAACAATGAAGAGGAATTTAGACCTCAATTATTTTCATCCCATGCAGCTTTAATTAAATTCTTGATTGAAAATCTATTCCATTCTTCCAGCCTTGACTGAGGCTGGCGTCCTGCACTCAACAGAATGGAAGATCTGCTTGTCCACAGAAAGAGGAGAGGGTGAGAATACATTAAAAAAAAAAAACAACAACAAAAAAAGCCAGTGCTAATGTCACCAAAGCTATTTAGGCAGAGAAGAATAGAAAGGAGTTATGGTTCTGCAGCTGCTTATGTATTTTCCATTTATTAATAATTTGGTAACAGGTACAATGTTAGGTTCCTGAGCAGCTTCAGCAGAATAGAGGAATGCATTTTCCACTGCATCTCCCTCCATACTGTCTGTGCAGCAGCGTTTACTGGGGCTCATGCCATTTTTCATCTGTTTATCTACTATCTTGTTTCATAATAATGAGAATTCTGCTTCCAGAAATAGTAAAAGAGCAAGATTCTAATAGACAGCATAGTGGGCTGCGCAGAAAGAGTTGAAAGACAGTGCAGCTTGCACCTGCGTCACGTTCACATGTGCTGAAACTAAAACACAGCTGGTTGGTTTAATTTTAGGCCTACTAGCCTTGGCAACATCCTTTTTATCTCCAATGCCTAATTATAAAAGCCCTATGTGCCAGTACTGTTAACTGCTTCAGCACTGAGTGCTCTTGTTTCACTGCACCCATGAAATGCATCCAGTAGCTTGGCCTTGCTTGGCACAGTATCCTAGTTCTCTGCTCTTCCAGTACATAGTACTTACATATCTATTTATTCCTTACTACATTAAGAATCTAAACCCTAATAAGCATTTTGAGTTCAATGCTACTCAGATCTGATGAAGACACAGAAAATGATGTGGCATATACAAAAAAAATAGAAGTAAAACCTGAACTGTCATTTCTATTAATTCAAACTATAATTAACAGGACATTAAAAAAAAAAATAGGTCTATAGTTTACTCAACCTTTTTCCTGCTGCTCATTAAAGCGATCTTTTAATTTATTTTCCTTCTACCAGATAACGTGCCAACACCTCAAAAAAGGCAGCAGACTTTGCAAACACACACACACATATAAAAAAACTTTTGCAGAAACTTCCATTGCTCTTTTCTCAGGATAGGGAGAAAAGGTGTAAAATAAAGATCACAGGAATGCTAGGATCACTTCTAAAACCTCACAAGCAAAAGGCCTTGCTTCTTTAAACCTACAATCTGTAAAAAGTAGTTGTCTAAATACTCTTTAAAAGAGGGAGAACAATTTCTATCCACAATTCTTAAATTCTGGGAGGGCATTTATTCACAGGTGGCTATCAGCCTTACTGGCTCTAGTATCAGCTCATGGGATTTAGTATTACTACCTCCATTAACTGCTTCCAAACACAGAAATTTCATCTCCTTGAAGGAGTTTCTTATAAATAACCCCAAAGCCAACTGATTTTCTTTCTAAACATTTCTTCCAACTCTGTTATTCCTCTGCATAACAGGCCCACCAGTAATACCAGTCACATAATTTCCTTGCCCACTTCTGCCAGCCTGTTCATATGCATCCTTTAGCCTTGGTTTTATATTTTGAAAGCTAATGTTTTATGGCAGGGACAAATACTATGCTATGTTAATACTATAAACTGTAAAGTGACACTCAGAACAGTGCAAGTGGGAACCAGAAAAAATTAATGACAATACTTGGTGATAACATCTTAGTCTATCCTTGCAACAAGGTAAAAGAACAAATAAATCCCACTTTGTCTGCATAAAGCACAACATTAGCAAGAAACTTAAAAAAATTGGCCAGTAATTTTCTGACATCATTAATTTAATTTCTATTTCCTATATGTCTACATGAAAGAGCCACGTAAGCTGCTCTAGACAACCATTTGAAGACAGCAGCCTTAACAGGAATGTATCTGGAGGCCATGAAATCTCTCTCAGTAATTGCCCTTTCTTAGCATGGAATTCATTATGCACTGAAGTCAAACTCAATTATAGTACATTCAGGATTCCAAAAATTCTAGTGCTTCACTGATTTTTCAGCTACAATAGGTATTTATCCTATTTATTCTTCACATTTTAGTGAAGACTATAGTCAGCTGTCTTTTAGAGGAGGGTAGGTCAACTGCATCATCAGTAGTGCTAGTACTGAATCCTGATTTTTTCAACTTCAGCTCATACTTTGATGGATAAGGATTCAGTGAACATTTTGCTGATGAAAAAGAATATATGTAAGTTCCTCAAAAGAATATATGCGAGTTCTGAAGGAGCTCCTCAGGTTGTCTTAGGAATCAGAATGGCATCTTGTAACTATTTTTCATTCTTGCACATCACTTCTGATTATAGGCAGAGAGCAAAAATAAACAGCTGCTCATTACAAGACAGTTTCATCACACTAATAAGAGCTGCAACTACTAAGCAGTCATTTTTATACTTCAAGGCATACTTTTGAAAAAGACTGCATGGCAAAGCAAAAAAATTGATTGAAATTAATAGATTTCTTTTTCTGTGTGTGTGTGTGTGGTAAAGACTGAGGGCAGCTACTGATCCATCAATATGAGAAACCCATGAGAGGGAGTGTGGTGCTTTTTACTCACAGAGCAAAAAAATATTCATCAGTGGGGTTAGAGACTGCAAGGTTTTTACAATAAGGATAAAATGGAACAAAAAAGAAGCAATAAAATTAAAATTAGTTTAGTTGGTGATGGGATTTTATGATGCATCTTAAATCAGTACCTGAAGGATGATTGATTTGGATGTCTAAGAAAGTGGGAGTTCTGACTGACTGTTTTCCTGTCACTGAACAAGTTCCAGGATGACGTTAACACTCTTTTCCTCTACATGGTACTGCGTTCATGCTGCAGCTCTGTGAGGACTTAAAGGCTGAAGTTTAAGTCTGACTCAAATTAGAAACTCCCTTCTGTTGACAGGGGAAGCCCTGTGTCCCCCACACATCTCTTCCTTCCCACTTTTCAATGCACATTACTGTCAGTCACCTGGGACAGAGGTAACTTGGAGACCTGAATCACACAGAAGGCAAGCTAATTAAAACTATAGAAGGTATAGCTCTACATTTTTGATATTATTTTTCATTATTTTATATATATCATAAATATATATTTTGTATTCTACCAGTTTGTGAACTGAATCAAGTCACTTTGAAGTCCCATGTAAGTCGGGAATATGTAAGGGAAATGTGTAGGTGGAAGTAGAGGAGGAGGAAGGGGGAAAGTGAGGGGAAAGGCAAAAGAAAATAGAAGAAGGGAGAGAGGGAGACCTCAAGGCAATCTGTTCACTGGTTCAGCTCTAACATGAATCTGCTCCTTACAGGAATACCTCTCCTAGAGCCTGCAAAATTTTCACTATACTTATAGGAGCTTTGTATCTTCAGTCCATCATCTTACTAGAAAACTTTATGGAACCTGGTCAATTCTTTGATGTAGTTTGGAAGTAATTCAGAAAAGAAATGGCACAGTATGGCTACATGACCTCATTTTCTCTAAGAAATGTTCTTAGAAAATACAGTTATGAGGGAGCCTGTCAGGTGCAAAACCACCACTGAACTGATTAAAATGGCTTATTTAATGGTGGGAATAAATACAAATGAAGATGCAGCACTGCAGAGACCTCCTCTCTCAAATGCACTTAATGAAAGGCTAAGCTGAAAACACAGGGAACAAATTCCATAGAATTCCACAGAAATGGCGTTTAACACTGGATAATGTTGTAGTTCATGTTTCATCACTTTACAAACATCTTCTAGAGTAGAAGATTGAAGTAAACAATGAACTTCCATCAACCTTACACCATGAACGTATGATGGAGAATGAGAACAAATGCATGTACAGAAAACTTATTATTTCTCCTACAATAACAAGAAATACTGCCTGGTTGTTTTTTTTGTTTTTTTTTTTTTTTTTCATTTAAGGAAAATGAGAAAATATAATGAAATTGTTTGAAAAATTGCCATCATCTTTCAGTCATTTAGTTGCTACAAATCAAGCATTTCAATTGTAGGTTATCATTACAATTTAATGGAACTGCTACTGAAATATTACAATATGTTATGGTGTAATGAAGAAAGTTAAAAGACTAAGTATAAGTGACACACCATGGTAATGTCAGTGGCCTGCAAAAAAGAAAGGGTTTACTCTGAAATTCAAATATTGGACAACTTATTTTTGTTCAACTGGTCTTTTTAAATCAAAAGGCTGTTCCTTTGTGTAATGAAACATTTAAAGATTAGAAATCACAGTACACAATAATATTTCTCTATTGTATCTAACAAATGCGTAATTGAATATGCCTTACCTTGAAGTAGAGCTGCAATTTGGAGAGACTGCTGAGATGGATGCTCTTTAAGTATATCCAAAACTGTTCTACCCAAACTGTCCTTTATGTTGGTATCAATTCCTGAAAAAGAAATGGATCTGTGGTGGAATACTTAACCCTAAATGCTTTGGATTATAAATGTGTTATATCAGACTGAGTTTCTGACAAATTGAAAGCAAATGGTTTTACAACTGCATTACAGCTGAAGTAGAGGATACATTTCTTTTTAAAGCTCAAGCAGCCTAAAATTCACCTGCTGACAGGGATGGTTTTTATGTTTCTGTATATCATAGGGATATAAAGTAACCAAACTTGGGATTATTTTAACAGATTGCTCCTAAAGAACGACCATGCTGAAAAGGATATTTTGTAAAATCAATAAATTCTCTGATTGTTTTTCCTACATTTCTCTCCATACTACTTTAATTCATTGGGAACTTTCTGGTGGAACTTTCTGGTCCAGAGTACCAGTATGTGTTTTGGGAGCAAGACTGAAAAAGTTTTTTATCTATATGTTAATAAAGTTGTACTTCATGGCAACATTTTCAAAACTCATGCCATGAATAGACTGAAATATCCATGTGTAGAATACAGACACTATGAACAGCCACAGGATTTCCTCAGGTTGGGCTTAAAACTGTGAATTAAGTTTGAGGCCTGCCCTGGATCAGGACCTGTTGTACAGGGTACAGCATGACTCTACCTTTGCCTTGTAGGAGCTTCCTTGGAAATTTTGCCTTATGGTAGGAATGCTTAAGTTGTTTTTCAGTTTAGATGTGCTTTGATAAAAAGTAAAAATATTAAATGTCCTAGCAAAAAAACCCTGAAATTCTTCTCAGGACACCAGAGAAAAACAGAGGAAGCAGGATTTAAAAGGACATTCTGAAAGCACCCAGAAAAGGCTGCAGTTTCCTAACCCAATGAACATTTTCCTAATTTGCTTTGTGAGAAATACAAATTTTTTTCACTGAAAACAAAACCAAAATATTACTGGGCTATTTAGCAGTGGCAGTTGACTTTCATAGGCCAGACATACCAACTCACATCTTTTCTTTGTAGCAGCTACTTATAACATCTTCTGACTCTTTTTTTTAAGCAGAGCTAGAAAAGAAGGGATTGTTAGGTACAAAAGGCAGAAGTCGGGAGTGTTGCAGAAGTGCAGAGCATTTGGGGTTGAAGGTTCACAGTGAAGATTCTACTCCACTGTCTTGACAACTTTATGCTGGTAGAGGCTGCAACATATATTAATCTGAAAAAGGTGGGCTTTTTCAGTGGTCTAAAGGGCTTCCTATGCTTGTGTGATGTTCTCCAGTCCTTCCTTTTTTAGGAAATAAAACGGCCTTTTCGAGGGCAGGTAAAGATCCCTTTCAGCCGCCTTCTTTTTCATCCAAAGAGAGAAGTAACTCAGAAGGACCATTTTTTTCAGAAAACAGGTTTGAGGTCAGGGATACACTCATTGAGATTCAGATGAAGAGCCGCAAGCAGGATATACTTTCTTTTGCAATATATATGTAATACCACAAGAACTGATAATAAAAACCAACGAGATCCCTCAGTGTAATGGAAGTTCATGGATCTGTAAGAAATTATTTCTAAGAATTTTCATTCTCATTGGTATTACCATTTACCTGAGAAGACAGTTGTCTAGATAAGTAATTTACCTACAACAATTCTGAAACTTATTATGTAGTATTATGTTTGGACTTGACATCCCTGTTCTTTTCTTTCAGGACAAATGCAATTCTCTGAGATACAGCGTCTTCCCCTTTCTTTGCAGGCACTCAGTTTATCCAGGAAATGAAGAAGCAAGCAGAATGGTGTGTATGCTAGGAATAGCTAACTGAAGGAAATAAATGTGAACATGAATCTTCCGGTCTCTACATCAAAGAATATTCTTGGCTGCCTTTCAGACTGAATAACAAAATTTTACGTAGCCATTTTGTTCTCATAATACATTTATTCTCAGAATACAGTGACATACACTGAGTCATATATGGAATTTCTGAGTCTGAACATCACCTTTGTTCTCTGTGTATAGCAATTTCTTATTCTAAAAGAACACTGTTTTAAGGAGAAGTACATGTGATTAGATTTGCAAAGGCTGATAAAGATAACAGTAATTTGTATAACCAAAACTTAAGGACATACAAAATTAGGAAAATTAAGGGCATTTGTTCAGTGTTTCCTGTAAATCAGATTTACCTGTTTCAAGCAAAATGCGTACTACCTCCACCTTTCCAAATAGGGCTGCTTCATGTAGGGCACTCCCTTTTTCTGTCTAGAAAAGAAATATTATGACATTTAAATACCAATTAATTTTTCTGTAAATTATAAATAAAATATTTTTGCCCTTCTATTTTACTTACACATAAAAAACCATGGAATAGGCAAGAATAAATACTAGAATACAAGACAATTTTATTATTGTTCAAGACAAAACCAAAAGTGCTGTCAGTTCTACTGTAAAATTAATAACGATATAAGAAAATATAGTAGGAATGGAATACAGCTCCCTATTAACAAGCCTGAGTTTGTGAAAAATTTCTGAACTCCCCTTACAGGCAGTGAAATTCTACTCAGCACCATCATTGGAACACAGCTCTTCAGCAGTCAGACAGTTTACATGTGGACATCTACAATTAGATTTTTTTTGTATGAAACTGGATCATACCCTAGAAGGTCAATTCAGTTATATGTGAGAGATGCCCTAGGACATCCTGGGGTCCAGCTGCTGGTCCAGTTGATGTTCACATTTGATCTGCCTCACATCTGCCCCATACAGATGCCTTGGATACCCTAAGGCACCCCCAACAGCTTTAGATGCCTATGCTCATGTCATTTGAATTCTAACTTAGCTGTCTGTGAACTTGATTTTGCAGATTTTTTTGACACAAAATTCTTTGTGAGCAGACTTTTGCTCAAATAAAATTTATAGTACTGAAAAACACTCTTTTCTTAGCATTTTATACTGCTGCTACTGAAAAATCGGAACAGAATCATTTTCCATCCAATAGCATTAGCTAGAGCACTACTAGATCTCACTGAGTATCTGACTTACCTCTTTTTTATGGTAAATTAGATTTTGAAATTTATCTTAGACAAACATTAAAGATTTTGCTGCTTAAATTTGTTTTTTCTGTACTTTATCCAGTCATACTTACTATGGTAGAAAGACCTTAAAGATACATACATACAAAACCCAATTCTGAAATAAAATAGAAATTCATTATTAATTAGTTGTGTCAGAATGCATCAGAGTTACAGCAATGCAATGATAGGATATTTAGAAGTAAACAGAGATCCTGAGATAGGATGTGAGTACACTGTAAGTGTACATATGTCCTACTACTGCTTGGTACATGGAGGTAAAAGTGGAGCATGCCCAATGACATCCACATCCTGCACACCATTTACACTAACAGTATAAAAGAGAGGAGAAGGAAGTCAGTAAGAGAATATACATACGAAACACATATCTCAAAACAACTTCTAATATTTCCATTTTCAGAAGCAATCCAGTTGGACATTCCCAGGTTTATCTGGAACAAGAAGACTAAATATGGAGATTTACTTAGAGATGGTTTCAGAGTCCTTTACTCAAACAATATCTTCAGGATAGTTCCAGTTAGTGCAATTGACTTCAAAATGGGTAACTCTGCAACGACAGTGCAACCACAGAGGTACACACAGAGATTAATGTGCAGCTCAGACATTTCTGGGAATGAGAAAAGTTCTCAGAAAAGTCACTGATAGTTAAAGTTCTGATTACTGAAAGAGGCTTGACATCAGCAATTCTGAAAAAAGCCTATTATCCTCTTGGTGTCATATTGCATTTCCTTTGGATTGGTCACTTACTGGCATGACTATTAGGTGGATCTGGTACTATTAAAATAGAGTTCTCTGTCATCGAGGAGGAGCATTAACAGCAGGTCAAGGGAGGTGGCTCCTCTTCTGCTCACTACTGGGGGTCCACACCAGTTCAGTTCTGGGCTCCCCAGCACAAGATGGAGATGGAGCTACTAGAGAGAGACCCAAATTGTTAAGAAATTGGAGCATCTCTTCTATGAAAAAAGGCAGAGAGAACTGGGACAGTTGAGCCTAGACAAATGAAGGCTTATAGTGGATTTCATCAATGTGTACAAATATCTGAAGGGAGAGTATAAAGAGGAAAGAAGTCTAAGCAAGGCTTAGTCATGTCCAGTGACAGAAGAAATAATGAGGGAAAACTGAAACACAGTAGGTTCTCTTTGAACATATGAATTTTTTTTTCTTTGCAGGGAACTGAGCTCTGGTACAGGTTGTCAAGCAAAGTTGTAGGGTCTCAGTTCTTGAAGATAATTCAGTTCAAAGCTTGTCTGGACATGATCCTGGGCAACCTATTCTATGGGATTCTGCTTCAAAGGGGGAGTTGGACCTGATGACTTCCATAGTTCCCTTCCAACCTCAAACAAGCTCTGATTCTGTCAAGGAGAAGAATTAGTGATGTACACATAAACAATAAAATCCACAGAGGTTCAATTGTTAGAGGAAGCCAGGGCACTAAATTTTATTTCTAAAAGATTGAAACACAAAGATGAAAACCAGTTGCACCTTGACTAAAATCAAAGATATCATTCTGTACTAATAAGGATCCTTGTTTAATGGAAAAAATGGACTACATTAGTGACAACTGTACCATGATCTAAGACTGAGAAAGGTCAATGTTCTGGCATACTAAATCAACAGCTTTGAGGACGAGGAAGAGGATTTATCCTCTGATTACCCAGTTAAAGGATGAAAAGGATCCTGATATGATAATTGGCATGGGCAGCAGTCTTTCTGTTCATCAAAATTCCCCACTGGAGGAAAGGTAAGCAATATTTTCCTTGATGAAAACATCTTGTAAGAAATTGAATTAAAACTAACAGGAAAAGAGGAACTTCCTGTAGATGTGTAAGGCAAACAAATTAGCTGGGGGCAACCTAAGAACCTATAGTTCTGCTAAGCATAAAGGGAGTACAGGAACTTAAACCACCTTTACACATGTAATTCATAGAGTTGGAAGAGGAATCCAAATTTAAGTGCCATTTTTTTTCCATACATACTTTCTTGCTTCTTAGTCTATTCTACCATAATATTTCCTGTCATATCAGAACATGATCCTAAAATGCTTTATAGACATTCCACACTGCCCTGAATTCTACAGCAATCTGTGCTTTATAACTCTGAGCTCTCAGACAATAGTAATGAATGTCATGTCCCGGAAATGAGGTACATATTATGAACAATTTCTTCAAAAGAGGAATTTAAAACACACACCACATAAACAGTGCAAGGATCTGTACACTGCAAAGGTGATTTCTGAACAAGGGGGAAAATACTACCATGAAACTGAACTAAAACCAATCTGAGAATATGGAGATTGAAAGCACACTTGAAAGATGCAGGCGTGTAATCCTGCATAAGATGTCATGGAGATGAATTCTGACACAAATCTTAAAAGCCCTAGGCAGGACTTCATGGTAATGGTGAATAACTAACAAGTGAATCAGATCTCTCAATCCAAAAACTACCCAGAAGGCAGAAATGCCCTTGTTACCAGACAGTTACAAAATTCTGCTTTAACTTAGAGGGAATGCTAAAACTCAGGATGAACAGGGCCAAGAGAAATTCAGACTGGCTAAGTAGATGCATCTCTCTTTTAGATGTACATGTGGCCTACTACTTGAAGGTAGAAGTAAGTTCAGAATGTTTTATTCTTGTGCATTAGGCATTTACATAAATCACAAGGATTAAAAAATATAGTTGCAAGTAATTTCTATATATTAAGATGTCCTAGAACTTTTAGGTAGCTCTTTTTCACTTATAACAGAGTGCTTGTGCACCAATGTATTCTTTTTGTCTATACTATAGCAAGTGAGCTTAAGATTTATAGACAATTTTCACTGCTTTACTTCCTGAATCTTTCATTGCCTTGGATCATATTTTCCTGGCAAAGTAAACACTACCATTCTATTTGGAAAGTCTTTCCCAGTGATACTTAATACAGAAACTGCTGGCAATTTTTCATGAACAAAGTGAGCTAAAGTCTACTTGAGTTTGCTCCAATGGATAATATATTGACACTGGCATAGTTTTCTGTATATGGAATACAGAGAACTAGAGCACAAATTGTGCTAAACATAATAAAACAGTACCTGCCCCTGCTTACTACTAAATACAGGTCAACTGGACACATAGATCAAGCTAGGACAGGAGGACATTGTCAACAGCACACCAAAATACCCAGGTCAACTTGGAGTACAATTTGTAGGCTCACAGAGAAGCATCAAGGATTTTAATAATTACATATTTTCTTTTAATCATGTAAATATGCAAGAGCTTGTAATTAGGTCACTTGTCTAGTCCTTATTCATAGGCAGTTTGCTATAGTTCTGACATGGATTTCAGACAGAATCTGAAGGACAGAAGGTAGCTTTGCAAATTGATTCACAGAATATCCTTCATAGACAGTGAGAGCAAAAAGGAGGGGGCACAGCTTTTGGCAGAAATACCAGGGATAAGCAGTGGAAATTGCCATCATTATTGGAACAGACAGGGAAGGCAAATAGGGATAAATGAAAGTTGGATAAATAGAAGAGGCCAGTATTTTAGGGTATTTATAATTATTAAACTACTGTTTACATGAAACATACTGAACTGTGCAGTGTATTAATTTACTGAAGGTCCAAAGTCTCTGACTCAACCAAAACATGTATATTTTTCATATGTTTCAATTTAAATGAAAACTCCAAAGCATAAAGAGATGAAGCAGATTTGTATTGCCCACTCCTAAATAATTCCAGATTGAAGGATAGTGGATAGACCTGGGAAATTAATAAAATGTGTGATTAATTAAATAAAATAAATGCTCTCTTTCATTAGTCCAAATTTTTGCTGTGATTAAAAGTGCTGAAGGAGTAAAACAGAGAAAGATAAGATGGCTAAAGTAAACCTCCCATTTAAATAAATACATCTTTACAACTACAGAGTGATACAAGACAGGCTACTCCTATTATCATCTCTAAATATTCTGAGAGGTCTCTGTGGTGATAAACTGAATTTATTTAACATGTTTAAATGTGTGCAAAGTTGTTGTTTACCACATAAGGTTTTACTTTGTAAATTGTTCTTTCCCAAACAGTGATGCAGATCAATTTAATTCATAACAAAATAGCTTTAAGTGACAAGCTGATATTTTTTGCTCTCCTCACCTTAAGCTGCCAGTAATCATCAACAGAATTTTTCAGAGGCTATAGAAGTAATAAGTTAATAAGCCAAATTACCAATATGTTAAGTTGCTGAATGAAAAGGAACATATTGATAGAGAATCTGTGTACCAGCAAGAAAATAAATTATATTTCCTTATGGCAACTGGGACAAAACCTCTAAGAAACAAGATAGCCTAGTGAAAAAAAAAAAAATCTCTGCCTCTGAATAACTACAGAAAAAAATCTAAGAATATAAATCACTTAAAAGCAATTAGAATAAAGAAAAACACATACGAGTAAGCCCTATAATTTTAGTGGAGATGTCAGAGAGATCACCATTACTAAAAGAATCTTCCATTTCTTAAAAGATTCCAGGCACTGCATTTTTTAAAGTCTAGTGAAAAATTTTTAGTATAACTATAGATAAAAATGGCTTAGGAGAATTCGCAGTAGTGCTAAAATTATCTAGATTACATAAGAGGAAGAACACATTTCATAAAAGCATTGTGTAATATTTTGCCCTCATGTAACCATCAGTTTGTAAGTTGCCATGACAGAGACTATTTTCCTTCAATTATTCTATTTCTTAAATATCAATTCAGGCACCAGTTTCTTTCTAAATTTTTCCTCATTCTTTTGCTAGAGATAAAAGAGAAATCATACATTCAGAAATATGCATTTGAAAGTTCTATGTTGCTGTAGCGTTAAACTTTTCTAAATTACTGAAACTGTAGTAATAGAAAAAATGAGCTGCTTATATTAACCTTTGCAAAAGTCTCTGTAAGTAAAGAAAATCAAAATCAAATTAAATTGAAAGCTTGATGGGTGACAAATTCACAAATCATACAAAAGTGATTCACTTTAAAATAGTTTGAAACAAGTATCAACACTAACTCAAAATATGAGAGAAGTAATGAAAGTAGTAAAACAATTTTACCACATTTTGCGATGGAAGGCACTTGAGAATATCCACTTTTAATCTTAAAATACACTAATGTTTTCTGATTTGCTTTGTTTTGTTGATTTGTTTTTTTTTTTTAATCTATCTTTTCTTCTCCACTTCACATTCTTTTTCTCAAAACTTAGACCCTGATGGAAGAATCCAGAAATAAAAGTGTATGGAATCCAGGTCCCATCTTTCCATATAAAAGGGAATTTTGCGAATAAAGGAGTTTAATTAAAAGCACCTTAATTAAAGCTTAAAATAGATATTAATTTTAATTAAAGTTTAGACAAAGTTTGCAAGATTTGTTCACAGATTCACAGAATCTTCTAAGTTGGAAGTGACCCAGAAGGATCATCAAGTCCAACTCTCAAGTGAATGGCCCATAGAGAGATTGAACCCACAACTTTGCTGGTTTTATCAACAGGCTCTACTGCTAAGTGGTAGAGAATGTCTGAATGTGACACTAAAGTAAATGTAATTAATTTTGGTTGCTTGCTTATTTTATCTGAAAATAGATATAAACCTGAAACAACCTTAAATCGAAGCATATTTTATACAGTGAGAGAGAGACAGCAAGGAAGTTACTCCATTTATGAAGATTAAATCCACTCTACAACAAACAGTGCCATCAATCAAATCAAGAGAAATCATAAGATTGAGGCAACATTTCAGAACACATAACAGAATCCAGTCCTCTGTAGTTAAAAGGCCTGGACACCTTCCAGTACAAAGAATTGAACAGAAAATTCACTGCTGCTGTACATTGTGTCTCTTCCCATCTACGTCTATTTTATTTAAAGTTACCCCTTTAACATCCTTATAACTTACTGTGCATAAAACCCAATGTGCCAAAGAGCTGACAGGTTGGGACAGTAGCTGGGAGAGTGTATTGCTATAGAATTTTCTCACAGATTTACACAAGAAGCGTTTAGAAATGCAAAAATAAAAATTGTTATTACTTTGTAACTGGAGTTTAGAATGGAATACTTACAGGAAATAATTACAGCTCTCAATGAAACACTGTTTTAGATTGCTGTGACCAAGGGCCATAGCTCTAGAAAATCAGCTTACAGCCTTTTGCAGCCACTCTTGTACAAAATATATTTATACACACCTACACGAATAGTTGATATGATTTGTGTATCTACATGTTTCAAGACAACACTAAAATATGCACTCAGCTTTGAAGATACGTATCTTTCTTGAGTTATCCCTTTTAACACATTGAGTTGTAATAAATAGAGTTGTATTATATATCACCTTGCAGCATTTCTAATAAAGTAAATGCAAGTGTATCTTAAAGAAGAAAATGTAAGAAGTAATTTCATTTAAATCATAGTCTAATGCAGGGGGAAGGAAGGAAAGGAAGGAAAGGAAGGAAAGGGAGGAAAGGGAGGGAGGAAGGAAGGGGGTGAAGAAGGGAAGGGAGGAATTACACACTAACTTGGCAGCTGACATCCATTCCAGCCTCCAGAAGCACCTGCACGACAGCTTTGTGGCCATTACGAGCAGCAAGATGCAAAGGAGTGTGTTTTCTTGTATTACAGTTCATCAGGTTGGGATAGGCTTTGATGATCATTTTCACAACGCGCAGACGTCCATAAAGTGCTGCCAGATCCAGAGGTGTTTCCAGTTTGTTGTTTCTTATTGTGGGGTCTGTCAGCTCTTCCAGCAGAACAGCAACAACTTCTGAATGACCATACTGAGCTGCACAATGCAGTGCTGTTTCATTTTCATTGTTCTGTTAAAAAAATCCAAAAGCTTCAGATATTCATGTTTAATCCACAACAGAAATGCTCAGCTTCTATAAATTGCTTCCGTGAGCTCACTACAGAGGCAGAGTTTGTAATATAATGTATGGTAATATATGTTAAATGCTTCAAAATTACTCCACTGAAATTTTAATAATAACATATTAATACTTCAGCTTGCTGCTCTCAAGCAGATGAGCTTCTTATGTGTCTACACTGCTCCCAATCCATTTTAGCAACATGCCCCTCAAAACCTTGTAGCTCATGATATGCCAAAATCTGTAAACTTCTTTGATTCAACTGTTCCTGAAATTATGATTGAGTCCTTCTCTTAAAAATACTCTGACAGAGAACAATCTCTTCTTGATTTTGCTCATTTTATACCATAGCGGTTTATTATTAGAGAAATGGAATTATGGAGCAAAACTGCAGTGCAAATGTATCAGGCACAAAGTTAGTTTCATGTATCACTATAAAAAGTTACTATTCAGACAACAATTAAAACTCTGAAGAAGACAAAACAGCACCTATACAAATATTTACAAATCCTTTAAGCATTTGGTCTTCTCAGGACTCCAGAGAGAGGTATCTATGTGTTTTATGGCATTTGAGTAGGCATATGCTCACAAATATGCATGTGAACAGGTTTTTGCTCCATAAAGCAATGTCCTCCAAGTGTTTCTCGAAATATTACTCAAACTTAAGAATAAATATTGAGAATAAGCATTATATTTTGTAATTGTTTCCTTCCAATTCTGTCTGTATACTTGCAACACCAAAAAGACAACTTCAGGAAAAGACAAAGGAAATAGTTTATTGAGCTCTCTGAATTCTATATGTCATCCATATTATTAATACATCATATGCAGAATTTACAAAGCTTTAAAATACTCTAGATGCTCTAAATTTTAGAAGTATATACATTGACTGCTTCTTCTGATAAATTATTTCTAAAATGCTGTGACGGTTTAGGAATATTGTAAAAGAACAAAATCAATAAGCTATATAAAAAATTTAAGATTCATGTAAATTCAGAAAAGATGCAAAAGAAAGTTAGAGATATCACTCTAAACGAAGAAAAAGTGGCAAATTTGAATCCATAGTTCTATTCTTCAAGGAGAGAGCTGAAGAAAGTTCAGGGGACAGAGAACTGAAAACAGAAAATGACAATTGCCTTTTAAAAGACAGGAAGAATCAGAGATTCAGAGAAATTAGGCTTTGGGCTCTTACTCAAAAGCCAGCTAAGATAAGAATATTCATGTTGTACAGTAAAAACTAGAAAGGAGTATTTTTGGTAATGATGTTTCTAATTCTGTAACCAAAAACTCAACTCTTGGGTTTGTGGTTTTAAAACATGACTGTCATTTTCATCTCTTGCAATCTAAGACGACTCAGATGAACTTGGGAAACAGAAGAGACAGATCAATACATTCAGATAAACCAATGTTGCAGTCAAACTCATGGGTGTCTGCAACACTACACAAGATCTGAGACTAGAGTATGTTTCCTGCTAAACTGCAACATAGAGGCTAGAGAAGATCCAGGTGGAGAAGCTTCCACTGGCAGACACGGCTTGATGCCTAGTAAGTATTTAAATCATTGTGCATCATTCAGACCACCATGTCGGCTTTCTTTATTGCACAGACCAGAAATTCATATTAAAATATATATACTGTCACAATACTACACTTCTGCAACGTTCTACCAACTACCTGAAATAAGCTTTTTGTGCTCTAGTGACTTTAATAAATCTTCAAATAGGACCCAGCAAAGTAATTTTTTATGTACAATTGTATGCCCACAAACCACAAGCACAGTTTATTAAAATTAATTTTTAAATTTTTCAATATTTCATAGACTGCTAGATGAACAGGTAACTGCAGCCTGATTTTGTGTACAATTAAGTATGAACATCAGATAGTTGCACACAAAATGGACAATCATGGTAATTTTTGCCTACAGTTACTGTATTTATATGTCCGATGGACATAGCTACACAAGAAGTTGTGTAATAACTATACATCTAACTATATTGGCATTCTAGGAGGTAAATAACAAAATACATGCTTACAATTAAATATCTGTCCAAAATCATCTGAGAGTTTTTTGAAGAACTTATGGAAGTACTAATTGAACTACTTCAAATCTTGTGCCAACTATGCTAATATTGTAGCTTAAGAGTATTCTGATTTCCAAAGAAACAAAAATTTAATTTGCTATGCTATTTGCTTTTCTCAAAATGTGATAGACAGATGCAGACACATAGATATCAAACAGTACAAGTCGCTGCTGCTGAGCAGCAAACTGGAATTTGCTCCCTCTGGATAAAGAATATCCAGATGAATTTTCACACAAAGACATTGAAAAGAAAAGGTACATTTTAAACTAGCCTGATGCAGAAAAGCAAAGTAACAAAATGTTATAATTTTCAGATATATATTGTTGAACACTTTTATATGGTTTGTATTTGCCAAATAAATGCTACATTTCAGTTCATGACCAATTGAACTGATAAAAAATTAGAAAGAGCTACATATCACTGAAATAAAGCAAAAGAATGCAGCCTGGGCAAACATGATAATTAAATTACCTTCATATATGCCCTCATAACAAGAATTGTACATACTGTGTTATCAGAGCTGAGAGGTACTACCTAATTAAAACTTGATAGCAAAACATTCCACCTTCTCCAAAATGTAAATTAATAGCTTCAATTCAGGTAGAGAACAAAATTATTTTTAACCTTCAAAGAGTAAATTAAGACTTGCTTAACTGCCCTCTAAATTTATCTACTTTGACAATTTAGTACTACTTATATAAATCAGGTTAGAATGGAGAAGAAAGGAGAGGAGACTATTGATTTTAAGGTAGTTTGCCTTCATATCCCTAAAGTCACATAGTATTTTGAAGCAATATTTTAAAAATGCAAAAAAACTCTTCAAGAAATTGGCAACAATTTAGTGCTCTTGCCTGTATTTTCAGTTCCAAGCATAAACAATTGTTTCTGGAGCACAGAAAGTTTATGTGTTAACAGTCATTGCAATGAGCAGGTGATCTGCTAAAAAATACCTGCAAGCAAATTACCATTCTGTAATTAGAGCCTCAAATTTGATACCCAAGGGGTAAATAATACATCTAGTGCTGAAGAAAAAGACTAGAATCCTTCCAGCAATTTTGGATACTTCATGATATGTTAGCAACTACAAGATAGATTCTACACCTCAACGGTTCTAAAAGAAAGATTGAGAAATAAGAACCAAGAAAAGACATACAAAATGTAAGGTAAATAGAGTAGACCAATATTACGCAAACACAGTATTTTAAAAACAGAGGCCAACATTCGCGAATAATAATATTTTTGTCAAGTAGTTACTCCTACAGTGCAAAGGACCTTGTTCAGAAATAAGGAAAGCATTCTATGAGTCAGCTTTAAACCTTTTTTAAATTTTCTTCATTATTTGTTACAAGTGTTATTTTGTGGGCAAGATCCTGACCTTTTGTAGCCTTTCTCTGAATCTCTTCTCTTCCACATACAGCCAGAACTCAGGCTGGTGTGGCTGCAAACTCAACTCTGCCTTCAGTGCCCCCTGCACCTCCTCAGAATCTGCAGGCTGTGCTACATCATTCAGCTGCTAGGGAGGTGTGCCACTGCAAAATGTACAATATATCTTGAGGTCTATTAATTAGAGAGCAGATTAGCAAATACATTACAGAGACAGTTATTGTAGCTTGGCAGTCTGATAGTGAAGTACAGGAAGTATCAAGAGAATGAATGGCTATCATGAATATTATAGAGGCCCTTGTGAAGCCACTATTAAACTGTGGGTAAAATCAGGACATTTATTGTATAGTTGTGAAGTCCTTTTTTTCTTTGCCAAGCAAGTTTTAAATCTCCTAAAGTCCATGCAAATACTGTATCAGCAATGATAACCCAAGTACTGATTTAACACACCTTTCCAAAGGATGCTCAACTCCTTTTTTTATCAAAAAGGAGTTGAAAAAGGAGACTTCCTAAATCACTGAGCCATTTTTGTCACATAATCCCAAAGTAAACTAAATGAACAAAACATTTGTTATTAAAAGCTTTTTGCTTTTTCCTCGGTTGTGAAATGAGAATTTAAGTTGAAATTAAAGAAGGAGGTAACAATGGGAGATTCTGGTGGGACATTCTGGAAACACCTATCTATATATGCTGAATATACTCAAAAGTAGTCAACTAGAAGAAAAAAACAATACAAAAATATGGCTTTCATAACTAAATAAATAGAGAAAAAAGGAGTGAAAGAATATATGCAAGACAGAGAACGGAATGACCTCAGGATGGTCTTAGTTTCTGTATTAAATCAGGAAGACAGTTTCCTGAGAAGTTCCACCAAGAAGTTAATTATTCTGAAAAAATAAAGGAAGTTTGTCTGCAAGTTACTCAGAGTGAATTTAAATCAAATCTACTGACTCCCCATTGAAATTCACTTTTACTTATGTAAAAAAGTAATGTAATATGGTTGACTACTTTTAAAAACATTTTTTCCCAATTTATTGTTGCAATTGGCTTAAATCAGAAAGATTGTGTGTGCACTTTTTTTCCCTTCTAAAAAAATATAGTAAGAGCTGGAAGGGAAACACTGAAATTCATATACTAGTATCAAATTAATTGAGGGGTAAAACCAAATGCAGAATTTGAAAAGTATTGGGTTTGCAGGCTATTTTGGAACTGAACTGAACTTCTGGAAATCCATGAGGTATCACTGAGAGAAGTCCATGTTTCATTTGGATGATTTGGAGAACTTCGCAAATATGTTAAAATTTAGGTGTTTACATCATATGAATGCATCCTGGACTCTCTTCATATTCCAGAAGAATTGTTGAGTGTTTTTAAAGAAATGTTGGTGGGTTTTGTGGCAATTACAATTTGATGCAAAAGCAAATTCTACAGCACACTAAATCCATAAAAATTTCCCAAGTGTTCACATTTTTTCCTGTAAATTTTTCACAACTCATACTCCGTATATATATAATTGGAATATATTTTATTCATATTTAATAAGAAATTTATATATTTAATAGGATATATTTATATTTATCCCTGAATAATATCAGGGATTTTTTCCTGAAAAAACCAAGCACTGCATATTGACCTGTATGTGGCTGTTATTAAACATTTTTTCTTAAATTAGGATTTGTTATCAATTGTGCAATTTTATGATGAAAGTTGCCACAATAAATATTTTAGCTATCCAGATCTGTTTTGCAGAAATAAATTATAAATAGTTTGACTGTTAACAGCACACACTTTTGTTTTATTATCAATTAACAAATCTTAATCTCATACTGTTTTAATTCAGTTTATAGTTTACGTAATTTTAAATCCTCAATGAAGTTAAACCCTACATTTTTGCAATGTCACCATATTTTGTGATTTAAAACATACACCATGCCTGTCAACTAAGACTCCTACATGAAACAGTGATAGAATTCTTCATACATAATTGTTATGCTCTAACCATTCTCTGTGTGTAGAGCTGCCAGGCTACATTCCACTACCCCCATAATATAATTGTCATTCAGCTGTTTGTCTCTTTACTGTTTGTTCCAATTTTATGTAATAGGAACAGCAGGGGGCATTCAGAGCTTTAGATGCTGGATATGGTTGCATATGATGCTACTTAACTGCATTTTCAAAGTGTAGAATGCAGTTTCATCAATTTACAATATACCAAATAAAATTATTTCATCTAATATAAATTTATGCATCACGAGCTTGTCATTTATTTCTTTGTTCAGTCATCCAACTGCTTTCCCATAAGTTTTTAGAAGCATTTCTTTCACACAATTTCAATCAGATAGATGAAAACAAAAACATGTTACAAATTAGTTGCAATAATTTTTTAAATCATGAATGAAATTTTCTTAAAATGCAAACAATTACATCTTAATGTGATTCTTGGAAAAAAAAAAACACCACTACCAAAAAAAAGCAGAGGAAAAAAATAGTCTGGCTTGAGTGCACTATTTGCTGAGGTCAAAAATTGTTATGAAATATGGCTGTCCTCATCTCCAGCTCTCAGAAGAAAAAGGAAAGAAAAGTAGTCCAGGATTTCTTAGAAGCCACAGCTTCAGAGAGAGAAGTTAATAGATCGTTGAGGAGACACCTGCCTTACAGAGCCTATCTGCAAATAAGCAAAGGCCTCAGAATCCTACAGGCTCACGGGAAAGCACAACAGGTGTTAGGGTGAGGATGCCTCAGGTGTTATTTGAGGATATGTGGGTGGAGGTGGCTCTGTAACAACACCACATTCCCTCTTTCTGGGATACAGAGGATATTCTCCTGCACACAGTGATCATTAGCAGAGGGAAGTAGGTGCCAGCAAAGTAGTCCACACGCTAAACTTGGCCATTGCCTAGAGTGGAACATTAAGGAATTTACAAGGTCAGAAAAACTCTGTATATGTGAGTTTAACTTCAAAGTTTGATGTGATCAAGATGCCCTTAAAAGACTTAAGATGCAACATTTCTTGTGAGGATTGCTCACACATTTTCTATTGTAAGGTTTTTGGGTTAAACACATAAACAGAAGGACCTTTTTTGAGTCAGTGGTGTTTAGAAGTATCAGCTGCATCCCTGCTTATTTGCTCCAGTGATCAAAGCAGATACAGCACACCTAATCAAGTCTGACAATATTCTTAAAGTCTGAGCATATATGTGGGATTGGGGAGAAGTAGGTTTGAATTTACATTTCTCTTTCTGATCTTACTGAAATATCTTTTTGGCTCTCAGCCTCTTGGAAGCTCCTACACAGTTTCCAGTATTCTGTCAGGAGAACATACGTAATGTCTTCAAGCAAATGCGTGACACGCGATTCAATAGTTGCTTTTTGTTTTGTTGCATAAATAAAACTGAAAATACCTCTCCTTGACAAAAGCTAATCCTACAGTTCAACTAGTTTCATCCTACATAAAACAACTGATGAGAATGAGAAAGTTGGAGAATTATGTTAATCTGAAATTGAAATCACAAAATGACAAATTTTGAGTATTATTTTTTTCTTGAATATGCCAGAGTATTACAGGATATCCCAGAAGACTGCCACATGGACATATTTTATTACTTTACTTTCCTATATTTCCTGCACTAATACTTGATATTCATATCTTAGTTATTGTATGGATTCCAATGGCTAGGTGTATAACCTCAGATATCAAATAGATTACTCAAAGCATGGTGTTTGGAGTGTTTGTAATCTAGGTCTCCCATTTCTTATCTTCTCACTGTTTGCCTTCTGGCCACACTACTGTAGGCACTGAAAGAACAATTAATATGTAAGATTGCACTTTGCCATTTGAGGTGCTGTGGGGTGCCAGGTGGGACCATACCTGGACTTCACCACTCTCTCTACAAGGACCTGAAAATTCTGAGCACCCTCTGTCACACTCTCAGGCCCATGCAGATGTCTCAGTTACTGCAGGGTCTCAGAAGATCCTGCATTTCTGTGTTTGGACACAAATCCCTCTTTTAGTCATCTGGATAGCCTTGTTGGCTCCTGTGATTACACAGCCCAGACCTCTGTGGAACCAAAAGGTGACCGTGCAGGCAATGCAGGCAATTATAGTTTAGATCTGAATTAGGAGCTGACTCCCACCTTCACATTCCAAGTCTCTGACTACCTGTTGAAGATTGCAATGCAAGTTGTTTTCCATTACCATCTGTATGGCAGATTACCTTTGTCAAGTGGGCAGTTTGCCTTATCTCTCTCTGAGTGACCACAATCACACCTTCTTCAGGAGAGGAAATTGCTGATAACAGACTATTGAATGCCACTGCATGACTGATGAGAACTACAACATCCCATTGTGAGATGCTCCACCCAGAGGGGGGAGCCAAGCATTGCTACCCAGATATAATCCAGAAGATTTTGAGACTCTGGCATGGCTTTCTCCATGGGATTCCCCAGAGAAACAGCAGCTGTCTTCCACTGGATCTTCAGAGGAAGAATACATCCTTCTCTACAGGACCCCCTGCTCCAACAGAACCACACTTGACACTCCAGAAAGACTGCAGCCACATTTCCAATTGGACTGCCACCAACACCCCACAAGGTGTCAGGTTGAGTTCTGACTCTGTCAGTGCTGTTTTAGTGTACTGCGTTGTCTATTTTATCCTTTTATTTTTTTCCTTTCCCTATTAAAGAACTGTTATTTCCTGCTCCCATATTTTTTGCCTGAGAGCCCCTTAATTTAAAATTTATAGTAATTCGGAGGGGTGGGGAGGGTTTACATTCTCCATTTCAGGGGAGGCTCCTGCCTTCCTTAGCAGACTCCTGTCTTTCCAAACCAAGACACTACTCTGGCAAATGCAATTGTTTAATGGTTACTGTCTGCATTTCACAGCCTACTTCCAGCTCTTAAGCAGCTCAGCCTAGATGGTGTCAAATTTTAATCAGCTTCTTTCTATTTCTAAGTACTATTCCTATGAATGGACCATGGAAGAATACACAGAATAAAAACAGAAGGTGTATCATATGTTTGACAGCAGAATGCAACATGCTTATACTGCCCTTACACACTGTAATACTCTCAATAATCTTCTCTTGGTCTTTCTTTTTATCTATCCTTTCCACTGCATGTGCATCCATGCAGCCCATCTGGTTTGATATTTACCTCTGCATATCTGATTATTTACAGTACTCTTAAAATATACCAAGGATATTAATTTTATCTCAAAGATTTTCAGGAACTTAGTATCTCAGAGTAGAAAACTACAAATTTACAATCATACAAAAAAAGATGCAAAGTTAGAGTATGTCTTCATGTGATTTTTCCAAAGCAAACAGAAGGTTTTTGCATACTTTTAAAATCTAATATTCTTTAAGTCAGTGCCTATTCAGAAGAAAGGTATCTGGTATGCTTATAATGGAAGATTTTATCAATCTTGGAGAAGAAATTACTCAAACAATGGAAAACAGACTTTTTTAAACTTGTCTATAAATTGGTCAAACCCATAGAATATGTGCTGGATTTTTTTTTCTGATGATACACAAATATTTTTTATCACTTCACCTGTTCATTCACTCTGGAGTGTGATGGTCCATGATGGATGAGAATCTTCACAATATCTACATCTCCTCTCCAAGCAGCCAAGTGAATAGGAAAGTAACCTTTATTATCTGCTACATTAGTTGATGCTTCATACTGAAGTAATTTGAGAACTATATCCCTAGAAAACAGGAGGTAAATCTCAAAATCAACAGAAAACTAATTTTATTAAGTTTTTACATGAACATGCATTTGACCAATATTTTTATCCTGGAAAATAGAAAAAAACCAAACCTGTATTTCAAGCAAAACCGCTACAAAAAGTGAAGACAAATAATTTCTGAACATGAAATAGATAGTGAAACATAGACAAAAAACTATTAATTGATATTAATGATTCTTACTTATGAATACCATCAACAATATTATCATCAGATCTCTGAATCTGTTTCTTTCAATAGGATCACCTGGCCCTAGAATTATCTTTAGAATTTTCCTGTACAGAACATGTGCATGTCCTCAAGGCACTAAAGGCAGAGAAGTACTCTTGTCTCCATCACAGCTGAGCTCTGGAGGCAGGATGACAAGAGGATAGTTTGATGGACACATTTCTTACTGTAAGGCTAAGTAATAGTCTTTCCTCTTCTTTAAGGCATTATCTCAAAGATATTTAGGAAACAATTTAATGATGATCTAGCTAGATTTATGACATAGCAGTTATTTCATAGAAGTTATACATAGAAGTTATTTTCATTTTCCACACTCAGCTGTCTTATAGCAGTGAGGGGAAAAGTGACTTATTACCATTTTAATTCTCTTTATATTCCTTTTGGCATGGCTTATCACACATTAAGTGAAAGATTAGCATAAATTGGTATATTGCATCCCTGATTTTTAAGCAGTTTCCTGTACTTAACTTCAAAAGCTAAACTAAAAATCAGCTGTGTGGTACGATAATATTACCAAGTATGTCAGAAAGTAAATAAATTCTGTCTTGCTGCTGCATTTGTAGTCTCATAGTTTGACACAGTCTGGCCTCCTTAGTTATTAAGCTAAGAGAATCTATGATCCAGTGTGGGCAGCTCTATGCACATTTTTTACAAATATGGAAAGACTTACTGATTTGGCTCAAAAAAACCATTGAGGGGAGGGAACTTAATGTAGCCTATGTTATGACAAAGAAATTACCACAAATTAAGAGAGAAAATAAATCTAATGCTGTTATTCTTCCAACCTTGATAGAACCTTATTTAATTGCATATTGAAAGACAAATGTGATGAGTTATGAGGGAATATATCCAGCACAAAAGAAACTGCCAGTTGACTTCAAAAGATACTGGAGTCATCACATCTAAGCTTTGAGGAAAATTTAAGCTGAATTTTGGTTACTCCTGACAAGGTCAAATTCCATGAGAACAGCCAAAAAAAAAAAAAAGAGCAGGTCCACTACAGAAAGATTCCTGTTGCACAAAAAGTTCCAGAAAAATGACTCCTGAGGGAAACTTTTTAGTACACATAAGGTTTGAGAGATTTCCCATTAAATAATAGTTTGCAGTAAATCATCCAATGAGAGCTAGACATACACAGCGGTTCCTTTGAAAGGAGCACCAAACAAAGGAAGCCTAAACTGAGCTGAGTAGAAGAAGATCAGAAGAAAAGCTCTGCACAGATGAAATCTATAGATTAAAACATACAGGAATTTTTGGGAAGAGTCTATTATGAGATTTGAGTTACAAAATAGAACACGCATCTCCTCCATCCTTCAAGAATGCCCTGACCCATCACACTTATCTAGGATGAGTCTTTTTTAGTCCTTTGGCAGAACTTTTTCATTTTGTACAAATACATTTCAGAGAGGAGGAGACAAAGTCCTTAGCCCAGTAACATTACTGGGCTAAGTGAAATTACTTAGGAAACAGATTCCAGTGCCTGTCCCAGATATAATTAATTACTTATATAAAGCAGAATAGTTTCACAAAGAAAGAAAATGATCCCACAATGGCCAAGAAGGAGGGCATTCATCACATTCAGTGATCAAGCAAGATTTGAACAATGGTGTCCAAGTATCCCAGCCACAAATCATTGAATTATTGCTTTTCTTGAAAAACTCTGAAATCTCTCACATTCAACCTAGTGTAAAGTGGGAAAAATTAAAGTCCCAGAAGTTTTTAAAAGACAGGAACTTCTCGTGTCAAATAATCGTATGCCATTTTCATTTTGAATATCAAGTCTGAAAACTCAAATAGAGAGTAATGTATTGGTTATTTGTAATGACTAAAATAACAAAACTAGGACCACCAGGTATCTGTCCAGTTCTCTTGCTGTCCATGCTACCATTGCAGCAGGATCAGTATAATGGCTTGGGTAACAACAGGTCCTGAAACCCTCATGATTTATCACAAAATATCTCAAGATGTATTCCAGTTTAATATAACAAGGTATAATTGTGATTTCAATTAATGCTACTTATCCTGCTGAGAGTGTAAGGGGTCCTGGCAGCCAACACAGAACTTTTCAAAGGCTGTAGTTATATCTGCTGCTGTACATAAGTCCACATTTTTAAGTCCTCCCTGACGCTGGAATAAGTTTGGTCAATACTTAGTCTAAAATCATGATTTGGCTTTTGTGTGTTTTCAGACTTCATATTGCTAGAATTCACTTGAACCTCTGATAGTTTTAGTGTTTATACAGCAATATTTTTAACTTTCTGTGTAACTATTACTGTATTGCTAGTATTAAATATACCAATCCCAGTTTTCATCTATTTAAAATCAGCAATCTTTGCAAGTCAGTGCTTGGGATTTGGTTGGTCAAAAATCAGCAATAGCAAAAGAATCCATAAATAATGAAGAAAAATGCTGAGATTAACAGACCATTTTAAGAACTTAGGCCTAATTATGTGGAAGTAAAAATATATTAATGGATGATTCTGAACCTTCCTACACAGCTAAACTTTGAAAAATGCACAATATCTAGTTCAAGAGTTCACATTATATATTTATTTAGAAAATACATCCCATATTCATCAAACAATTGATCCATCCTAAAGGAAACAGGCACCTTTCTAGAATACAATTGAAGACATCCTAAAGTTTAAATTTTTCATTCGAACAATGCAAAAATTCTGCTATGAGTAAGATAAATAAACAACAGTTATGTGTTATTTTATGGACAGTCCAAAATCACATTAAAATGCATGCGGACCAGTCTTAATTTCCTCTGGGTTTGGATCAATTCCTCATCTCCCACAGAGAAGTTTAACCAAAACTTTATGTCAAAACTTTATTTAGTGAAAATACCCTTTTTTTTTCCTTGCTCTCAAGGGTATAATTACTAAATATTCTTTCCATGTTACTTTTGCTTTGATAATGATTAATCTCTACTGTTCTTTGTTTCACACAATTGCTTCCTGAAATGCTCACACTCTACACATATGTGCATACATACAGAAATATAACACAATATTTTCTGCTGCAATTTCCCAGCAATGAAAACTACAGCCAAGACCAGCAGCAACAACGCTAAATTTCCCCCAAACCGAGGAAGAATTTGGAAGAAGCAGTATAGAATCAATGGCTTTTAAACTACATTTCCCATTTGTCATTACTACTTATTGATATTGATGACACTGTCAAAACATCTTATATTAATTCATTCCATTTGGAAAAAAGGCACTTCAATATGTCAAGGTTTGTCAATTTTTGGGACAAACCTCAGAGCTACAATATGTTTTCTTGCATTACACAGTTAAGTATCATTCTAAAAATGATAAAAACGAAATGTTAGGCACTTACTTGTGTCCATTTAAAGCTGCATGATGTAAAGCAGTATAACCCGAACTGTCAGTGCAGTTTATGTTTGGTCCTCGCCAGATGCTGCAAATAAAGCAAAATTGTGATATTAATTTTTTGGCTTGGCAAGTACAGAAGTGTCAGAAATTTGATCTACAAATAACCTGAAGATCTCTGCAACAAGTGTGATTAAACATTAAGAGATGAATTACCTTGAAAGAAAGTTAAAATAGCAAGTGTCATCTTGATATCAATATAATTTATTTATAAAAATAATTTAACACATGCATCTATATAAGAGTCATGAACTTTATGTAGGGCAGACTCAAAGACTAATAACAGAATAGTCATTTCAATTAGAACTGTTCTCCCTCTATTACTCTGGTAATTACACTGAGGTTATCATCTGATTTTGTACTACTTTTCCACAAGTAGGTACTCATTGTCTTTAGGTCAGTTAGTCTAGAACCAAACAAACATCAGATTAGTGAGAACCAATCATATTGCTTAAAGGGGCAGGAAATCTGGGTTTTTTATTTACCTTGATATTTTAGTTCTCACTTTAGCCGATTATATTTTTTAAATAAATTAGATGCACTTTCAAAAATAAGTTAATTAAATTAAGTTTTGTTATCTTGCTGTATTTTACAGACAGCCTCATTACACGTCCTGTTTAACCAGTCTCATGATCTATTATGGGCTTTCTAAAAAACAGTAAAGGACATATTTTATTTCAAAGTGGAAAACGTGGCTGCTAATCTACCAAAACCAACAACTAAACCAAGCCCTGGAAATTGGATAACAGAGGTGCATTGAGAAGCAGCAAGCAGCAAATTTGAAACCGATTGTATCCTTGACAGAGGCAATTTACTTTTCCGTAACAGTTTTCATCATTAGTATTAAAACTTCCAGAATACAAAATAATGATTCCTGAATTAGTCTATATTCATTAGTTTCTAATACAGTGCTAAATAGTCACTGGGAAGACATATTTCCCTTCACTTCATACATTAGAATTAAGTGCTGTTGTTTAAAGAAAATAATTTGAAGCTAATAAGTGAAAAGAATTTTTCATACTGTCATTTTTCATTATCTACATCAGTAAAATGACATGTTATACTTAACAAATGATTTTTAAGATTTACCATTGAATCTGCATTTTATTACCTATAAAATGGAATATATATATTTGTACATATATATATATCCACACAAGGGAATACTGATGTAGACTGGTCTCTTTTTCATTGTGTGTACTTGAATGATTCATTAGCTCATAAACTTAAGCAGTTGTTTTCCTACAAGTAATACTGTGTGCATACAGAATTATTTGTGTGAAACATTGTGTTCTGCACTGAGCATAATTCTACATAATGCTGGGTACCTCACCTCTCTCTGCAATTTAATTTCTTGGAAGAACAGGATTGAATTATTTTCTTGGGTCCAAAGAAGCAAAGAAAAGAAAAAGCAGCTTTTTAAAAAAATCTGCTCAGACATCTACAGATGATCTTTTCTACAGAAGGCAACTTACAGATAAGACAAGTCATTCTAATCTTTTCAATTAGAGGAAATAATTTTAAGTTCAAGGAATAGTAAAAATTGAGTCCCTGAACTGCGAGCTCCTCTGCAACAGACAGATGTTATTTTTATGGCAAAGACAACCATTCCTTTCTATTAGAAGGAAATAAGTCCTTATCTATTGATGAGGTACAACCTCTCATACTTTTGCACAGTGTTTATCAATTATTGTTTATTTATTGAATTATATTTTCATCCTTTGATATATATACACCAGTTTATAGGAGAATGAAGAAAACAAGGAGTGGCATAGAAAGTAAGATTTAAAATATTACAAAAAAAACCACTACCAATCAGAACAATTTATATAGTTATGATATGGTTATAATTTGCTTGGTTTGACTTAGAGTTGTTAGGATTTGTCTATTGGCTTTTTTTTTTTAAAGTGCAGGGATCCATTAATTCATGTACTGTTCATGATGCACTAGGCACCATGAATTGAAAAAAAAAAAAAAAAACAAAGAAAAACTTACAAACTCCTACCAAAATTCCCTAAGATAACCCTCATTTGTTCTCCCCTAACTCTAATTTTCTTCTTTAATCCATTCACTAATTAAAGCATTGTTTTACTTCCTGACTCCAGTCTTAGGAAATATTTTTCTACTGAAACTATATCGACTTAAAAAAAAAAAAAACCTGAGACTTTGTTAGAGAGTACATAAATGCACCTGTGTCAAACTCCTCATGACACACGGGTTGGGCAGCTGAGGGGCAAAGGACCAAAGGCAAGGAGTAAATGCTGATGACACCAGAGACACCAGACAGGATGGACAGACTAATCACTGTCAGCTCCCAAAGGGTACACAAAGGCATGCTTAAAATCACAGTGTGGTTATCAAAGTACAGAACACAGCAAACACAAGCAGGACTTGGCTTCCCTTGGGCCTGTGCTGAAATCCTCTCCCAGAAGGTCCTGCATTGCAACAGGTCCAGAATATATACACAGGATATTTATGCTTTGATAACTGGGAATCAAATTAAATTCAAATTGGACAATCTGAACAAAAATCCTTACATCCTAAAACTCCCAGCTTCAGCTAAAGCTCTTCTCTTGCCTTTAGAACACAGCAGGACAGAAGTCCAGTCATATATAAGCTCCATAGATAGCAGCTGACTTCAAACAAAAGATTAGAATAGAATAGAGATTGAGGAAAACCTAAAGATCCCTCCTTTGGTATCATAAACATATACGATATGTGAAGAATCATTAGATATATTGATTTATCTGTGTATTAAAGTATCTGTAAAAATAGTAACACAAAAGAGGATCTGGCAGAAAACAAACACCACCATTCATTTGCCAGAAAAGAATATTCATTGAAAGAAAATTAGCAGCTCTTCAGAATAGTTAATATTGAATGCTTTCAAAAGCAAATTTCTTCTAGTGATGCAGTCAACCAAATTTCTTAATGTGGCACGCATTACTAAGTTAGGAATTTGTTTTCCCATGTACATCAGTAAATTAAACCTTCCCATTACTTAATTTTTAAAAAGTAATTGAACCTACTTTTTGTGGAAAAAAATTAGTTTTCATTCAATGGTGAATTAAAATACGATGATCAATTAGTTTCTTCCATTACATCTTGCTAAAGTAAGGCATAAAGAAACAAATGTTATACTATTTACATTATTGCTAAAAGCGGAAAGATCTCAACAGTCTGCTCTCATTGTGGACAAAGAATACTGACCTTACATGAACTGATGTCAAATATTAATTGAAAATACTCTTTACTTGGTAAGAAAATTACTGTTGTTTTCTTTAATGAGCCTAAGTAGTTACATATAAAGAGTAGAATTTTAAAAGACACATGAAAATGACAGATAAAAGAAAATGATGGTTAGTCAATTGATTTCTTATTTTGCTATGCTTTTTGGAAAGAAATAATTGTGAAGTGGCTGTTGTTACACACATATGAATAGAAAAGCAAGGAAATAAAAGCTTTTTCCAGTTAGTCATCACACAGACACACTCTCCACCAATAGTACAAGAACTATGCTTGCAAGGTATGCATAACTTTTGCATCACATTTCTTCTCTCTCTCTCTATATATATATATATCTGCATTATATCATTCCATAATCATTATACTATTTCATGACTATGCAATAATATTTCTGGCCCTTACATGGGAGTTTTGCTAAGATGAAAGGAAAATATTCCTGGTAAACAAGGAAAAGCATTTTTAAAAGCCTTAGAAACCAGTTCAGATTTACACAGCCTCTTACTGTTCCTGTGTTCCACAGAATAAATACACATTACAGGAATTTGTCTTGTTCTGAGCCAAAATCCCCCAAGTTTTCCATGCTTTTTGGTAATCTGGCAGAAACACACTGACTAAATTTTCTTAAACCCATGGCCAGGCTTTTATTAGTGCTCTGCCTACATTCATAGACATGTTCAGTTGCGTAAACTCAGTTTATACAAAGTACATGGACAACTTAACAGAGAATTTTGAAAATGCAATCTTTTACACAATAATATGTATCATCATTCAGATACCTAATAATTATATTACTTATTGTGAACAGCAGAAAAATATCTCCTCTTCTCTATTTTATGCACAAATACACCAAATGGACAACTCTTGCTCTAACCCATATAACTTAATAATGTTACTTATCAAATATAGAAGCATATATTTTTACTACATGTGATTTTTCTTTCTATGGATTCCTCTTTGTTAGAATCCAGTGCTATGCCAAATATATTATCCTATAAAAATATATATATTTCTTTTTCATGGATGGTTTTACCTATTATGAACACTCCTCTGCTGAATTTGATGTATGTCTTCAAATGACTTCAAAGAAAGTAAATATTTGCCTCTAGTAGCAGATAAAACTTTTTTAGAAAGTCACACTTTAAAGTCTAAAAAATAATTGCACATGCAAAAAAACCTGAAAAATGTATTTTAGGATTAATTTCAAACAGGAGCATTTATAGGTATTAAAGTAAGAAAAGTAGATGATATTTTGATTAAGGCTATCTTTTGTTTTCTTTTCATTATCAAAAAAACCTGTTGCATGAAGCAACAGAGTGAAAAGTCTCAAATTAAAATAATTTTTTAAAATTTTTATTAAAAATAAAGGGAATGGAAAATGTCTTATCAATTTAGTTAATATTGATCTTATGCTAAACATTTCTTGTATATATAATTCTAAATTAGTGCTTTTGACATATCAGTGTGAAATGTGACTCAATTTTGAACGCACTTATTTCATTTTGATTCCTCTTGTTTAGTTTCCTCAATATAAATAATACAACAAAATTAATTTTCAACTTATTCATGGGATTATGGATGTTACTCAAGTTCAGGTTCTAAAGCAGTTTATTCCACTTGCTTTCTTTAACCTAGATCTGTTTACAGTCTTGGCCTCAGTGTAAGTCTGCAAAACTGGAGGATTCCACCAAACTGTGATCTCATTTCCATACTGAGTGTCTTCAATTTGTGATTTCTAATTGATATAGCAAGAGCAATACACATTATGAGTGTGATTATTTAGTATACAACCTTTGGTCATTACTATACTTAGAGCTAGCTACAAAAGTGAGTTAGAAAAAGATCTCTTTCCAAATATGCAAACAGCAGGATCAACACTTTGAGTGATAACAGAAGCATGGAAGTAAAAAGTGTAATTTAAAAAAAAACATGTAGAAGAACAGGACCATGTCCAACAACGTAAGACTCAAAAAACAGTACCTTAGCAGTATTTATTACTTTTCAAGTTTTGTGAAGAATCATTACTAAATGAACACTAGCAGATTTAACAGGCTACATCCACCCAGACTAAAATTTGGAGTAGAGTGGCAGCATTTAAAATTATGCAAGTAACCTAGTGTCCAACAGATAGCCTCAGAGATACATGCTCACTTACCATTCTTGCTGTTACTAACTGCATTTTTGGTTAGAGAACAATGATACCCATGCCATCATTAGTCCAACCTGCCATCCATTGCTTCTCCAGTGGAAAGCACTATGGAAAGGTTGATTATAAATGACTGAAAGTCAGTGTGTTGCTGAGGAGAGGCAGGAAGCCAGACACAGAAATACCAAAGTGTCGCAGCACACACCACAGTCAAGAAGTCCACAATACACAGAGCATCACCATACAGTATCAGAAGGCTTCAACCCATATGGAGTAGCACCATACCACATCAGAAGGCTGCAAGCAGCTGCCCTTCTTGTTCTTCAGCCCAACCTTTTATACCCCTCATAGTACATGCATTGCACCTGTGTGCCTTCTGTTCCCTCTCATGATTGGTCAGTACACCTGGGCACTCCAGGTCTCATTACCTTCAATGCTGTTCACCTGCTTTTCACAGCTGCAGCCCACTAGGGATGAGGCTCTGCTGCCAATTACCACAAACTGTGTGTGTACCCACACCAAAGTCCTGGCTATCCAGAATAGATTAGTCATGATGGACTTTACAGAGATACAATATGGACTTACCCTTTGAATAACCTCATAATATTCAATATGGCCTTATCCTGAATAACCTCAGGATAAAAGAATGCAATTGAAAGAAAAAGGTTTTACAAAAGCATATTTTGATGGAGTTAGGACTTAAGTGACAACTTGAAAGGAACTCCTGAGATGAGAAATTATAGAACTTGCAAAGGAGGACATTACGATTGTGAAGTGCCCAAAGAACGGCTGGAATAGTACTGAGATGACTGGAAACTACACAAATTCTTATTCACATGTTAGGTTGTGATGAACACCTCCTGTTTATCTATAAAGGAGCACAAAGGGACAACAGAGAGTTGGAGAATCAAGTAATGCCCTAGCCCTGCTACTCTGGAGCTCATCAGAGAAGATCACCAGTGCATGAAAAGCCCATCCATGCAAGTCCAGCAGGGTACAGCAGCACCACAGCAGGCAAAGACACACTTTGTTGGGGTCTCTCTCAAAACTGTGCTGTGAGAGCCTCCACCCCACTGCCTAAGGGTGACACATATCAACATGAAACAATGCTGGATAACAATTCAAGCTGAGAGACACCACTGTCTAGGGCTATGGGACACAGATTCAGTAGGATTTCCAATGGGATATTTAGGAAGGAACCGAAGGCAGAGAAAGGGATGGACTTAGGTGATTTGGGGAGGAACAAGTTTGAGGAGATACAGGGATAAGGGGACAAAAAGGGTTGACCAGTTGTGTATAGCTGGTTCTGCAGCACAATGGGCTGGTCACTCAATCTTTCTAAATTCTGATTCTATTTCCCTGGACAGGGGCCTCTATCCTGTGTGCATGTATGAGGGCCAAACTACCCGCACCTGAGCCAGATGAGGGTTATTGAGAATATATGTCTGTCTGGCCAGGAAATGGAGCAAATGAGGTCTGCATACCAGAAACTGGAGGGAGACCTTGGATCAGAGGCTGCTGCTGTAATGTGGGTGTGTAAGACAGTGTGTGATTGGTTAAGAAGACCAAGGTGGATCAGTCAGCAAAGTAGGTGAAGTAGCCTGGGAGACAGTTGTGTAGCTGTATGTCTCTGAGGTTAAGACATCTATATTAAAAAATATTAGAGAAACCAGGTCTTGACATAGACCACTGGGAGGCACATCCTACAACTCTTCAGACTGGACAGTTTGTGCATGTGTAACTACATGCAAATTTATGCATACCCAGTTTGGGAAAGAATCTATCTAGCAAAAACATGTTGATGAGCACTCAGTTTCTCCAATTAAATAATCTTTACGGTAATATCTAAAACTAAACCAGAACAGAAGTCACACGAACTATTTTAACTGAGCTAGAACTCTGTTTACTCAAAGCTGCAATCAATTTCTCTTGAGGGTATGTACTTTTATCCAGATAGTCTTAATAGTTACATCACTTTAAATAACTCCAAAAGGAGAAACACATTGACTTCAGGATGATGTCACACAATGGAATAGGAAATCAGTTATGCTTTACTTTAAAAATCTGTCATATATAAGGTAACTTTGCATTTGACCTTTACCTAACCAGTCTGGCTTCATCATTCCTTATGGACTACTTATCTAGAAGTACACTGGCTGAGTATACTGTATAATACTGTGGCTATATTCAGAATGCAAAATGCTTCTTACTAGTACTCGTTAGCTTTTAGAGTCAAGACCAATTTGCCTGGAGCAGTTAAAAGAGAGAAAGCCTTCATCAGCTATGACATAAGGGCTCCTCTGTATTCCACTTGTCTATAGGGACAAGCTGGGGTTTTGCTTAGTCCACAGAGAACCATAGTAATTCCAGCTCGTCAGTGATGAGTCCGACAGATCTTTGGATTCAATCCAGGCTTCTGTCCTTGAAAGTACAGTCATTCTGACAGGAAAAAATGTTACATCTCATTTGGCATCATCCTGCAGAAGAATGCTGTAAGAACAACTACTAAATTATGAAAATACACAGTCCAAAACCAGATCAGCAGGCAGTACCTTTTATAAGTAAAATTTATGTTTAAGCAATGTAAATCATTCTAAAACCATTGCCAGAGGTATGTATGATCTTAGGTGATCTGAGCAATCTGAAAGAATACCACACAGCTAATGCTGAAGATCAGTGCATCAGATTAATTGTTCCTATGAAGAGCAACTCTACTCTCATTGTATCCTTAGTTTGGGTTCCCTAATACATATGAGGTGGTTGGGTTCTATGTATTTGTTATGAATCAGACCTATGCACTTTGTATAAGATCTACAGATTGATCAAGATTAACCAGGAACACAGTCACTGTGTTATTTACTATTCAGCCATATAACAAAGGCTAATTGCCTTGTCTATATCTTTAAGTGTGAATACAACACTTATGCATAGATTCATATATTAAACTCCCTCTATAAATAAATACTGGGTTCTTTCAACTCTTTTTAGACAACTAATACTTAGTGAAATTACATAAACAATAATTATTTTTCTATAATCACAACAGAAATCAGTCTTCTGAGTGGTTGTGAATATCCTTGCATATCTCATGATTCTAAGTGCATCAAATACTCACTCACCAGTTGGTTGAGGGAGGGGATTGTCCCATTCTACTCTGCATTAGTGCAGCCTCAGCACGAGTGCTGTGTGCAGGTTAGGGTGCCACAATATAAGAGTGATATAAAGCTATTAGAGAGCATCAAAGATGGTGAAGGGCCTTGAGGGGAAGCCGTTTGAGGACACTTGCTCTGTTCAGCCTGGAGGAGACTGAGGAAAAACCTCATTGCAGTTACAACTTCCTTGTGATGGAACAGGAGGGGCAGACACTGATCTCTTCTCTATGGTGACCAGTGGCAGGACACAAGGGAATGGCCTGAAGTTGTGTCCAGGGAGGTTTAGGTTGGGTATCAGAAATGGATTCTTCACCCAGAGGGTGTTTGGGCACTGGAACAGCTCCCCAGGGCAGTGGTCACAGACCCAGCCTGGCAGAGCTCAGGGTGCATCTGGACAATGCTCTCAGGCACAGGGAGTGACTCCTGGGGATGGTGCTGTGCAGGGCCACGAGTTGGACTTTGATGACCTTTGTGGGTCTCTTCCAACTCTGCTTATTCTATGATTTTTAGATTGCATAGACTTGTATGAATATACCCATGGATGCTGAGGTCTAGTATATACATTATTCTCTTTTGAAGAGCAGAGCACATCCCCAGAAAGACCATTCTGACTCCTCCTTTTGCAAAAAAAAAGCTGACATTAAAATAAAAATTTTTAAAAGCCACTCCTATATTACTTTTATCAGAAATAAACGGAAGCAAAGTCATATTTCTCTTTCTCTCAAGAATACAGATATGATGATATATTTTATTAGGAAAGATATTCCCTTAGCAATTCTTTTTCCTAATTCAACTGACCTTGAATCTTTAGTAAGAAAAGAGACTTTTTCCACAATTCATTTTTGGAGATCCAATACAGTGTTCCCATCCAGCATAAATTCATGGCGTTTGCAATTTTAAACACATTCTTATCACAGAGAGACAAAGTCAATATTTACTTGAAAAGGAGATTTAAAAACCTCTAAATGATTAATTATGCATCCTGGAACACTTACTGACATTTGTTTAAGTGGAATAAAAATTCCTGAAGCTCTGGCACTGGAAGCAGCACTGGAAAGAGTAACAATTTGCATCAAAGATTTTTGAATATGGATGCTGCTAGATCTGTGACCTCAATCCAGTACTAAAGATTGTTCATCTTAGAAACCAACCTGAGACTGTTATAGCTCTAGGACACAGAACAGAGCTTGCTATATATAGAGTCTGCAATTCAGCTGGCTTTAATACCTTGTCCTTCCTCATCGGGCTTTCCTCAAAAGTAGAGTAATTCTTTCAGACACTAGCAAAATAGACACAAAAAGAAATGCACAATTCTATTTCCCCTTGATTCTTGAAGGCCATCTCACATCTCATTCTCAATTTATGCTAAGATTTGAAAATGAGATTCAGAAATCAACTATATTAACATTAATCCCTGCATCAACATAATCAATCCCTCACTATCTTGACATGAAAATGTAACAGATGAGAGAGTCTCACTTCTGTTTGCATCCACATGATATTAAATGTTTTCCACATGATTTCCCATATTCCTTATTCAAAGCTTCCATATCTTCATGTCATCACAGCAGCAATAATGTCCAACCCTTTTGGACAACCTGCCATAACAGCCTAAACTTAGAACTGTGAAAGACTACAGCTCCAGGAGCTCACTTCCAAAACATGAATCCTGAGATATTAAGGCTCTTGATGTCTATCAATGACCTATAACATATGTAGAATATATGCATAAAATTTGTGATTTCCAGTAGAATACTTCCTTCGTTATTCCGACTCCATGGGCCTAAGCAGACAATAAGCAAGTCAGGGAACATCACAAGTGTGCAAGAGTAAATTTTTACAGGTATTTATAAGGTACTCGAAAGTAACCTTGATCAAAATGAATCAAAAGAGTACTAAAACTCTTTCCTGTTCTCCTGGGGTGACTTTATAATGAACTGTATAATACAAACATGTTTATATTTAATAACAAATATTAAACAATTTGAGTCTGTTCTTTGGAGAAACAATTTTAAATCAGAGGTGCCTCCATCCAAGTGCTAACACTCACTCTTTCCATCAGCTTTGAATTAACTTCATTAACAAGGACACAGCTTAGGAAAGACATGAAATATAGATATGACAAATGCATTATAGAAATGATAGTCATTGTATAGAAAAAATTAACACCTGTTCATCAACATTTCTTTCTTCTCTTGTATATCAAGTTAAATAAGGAAGGAAATTAGCTACTGCATTAAGTACAACTGGGCAAAATCAATCCACTAATTGAGTTTTTGCAGAGCCTTGAAGATTGGTCTTTATCAGACATACTGCAAACCTCAAATGGAATCATTGTAACATCTAGTCTTGAACACATAGAGCTATTATAATGTGAAATTTTCAAATGCTTTTGGCATAGCATAGAAAATCTGAATAAGAATGATACTGGATGAAACTATTGCATGATACAAAACTTTAAATGAGATAATGTTATTAACTGAGGACAGTTTGAGCATTAATTCTCTATCCTATGTTAGCTAGCTATGCTCTAGCTAACTGGAGCAGTAAGACAGAAAAAAGCTTTCCAAGAACAAAAATATAGAACTAATTCCTTAATCTCTTCTCTCAGCATATGTCATATTTGAAATAAATAATATCAAAACAGAAGGATGCTACTCAGCACACATTTCATTTGCTGTGCTTTGCCAACAGAGGTCAGAATTACCTCAGCAGCATCCAAAGCATTACTATGATCATGACTAGAAATACTTTTATTACCAAAAAATTACTTTCACAAAGACAAGTAACATACTTTAAATAGAGACTGAAGTTTCAGTGACATACTACAAAGATCTTACAAAGCTTTCAGATATGTATCACCACTTAAAATTTCCTGAACACTGTTACTGAAATAACTACAAAGGTCATATCCATCACATGACTGACAAATTATTTGCTAAGATATGCTAGCAATCATTTGGATCACTCAGAAAACATTAATTCATCCAACAAGACACTTTCTATTGAACAAAATCATTTATGACACAGAGCTTAGAAGGCAAAATGGAATTACAGTAAAATATTCAGTAAATTTTCAGTCTATTTATCATAGAATTCCCTGTTTAAACCCATTATAAGTTCTTGTTTCTACTCTATTTAAAAGCCTTATCAAATGTAGAAACAAAATCCAAAACTAAGAGGTTTAAATGACACAGAAGCTTCCACTATTAAGGAAGATTTGGCTGACATAGACTTTCAAAGAGCTTAAAAAGAACAATAACCCATCAATTATTTCCAGATGTATCTAAAGTGAACACTGTTTCAAAATTTTCCAAAAACCAATTACACATCAAGAAAGAAATATTCTTTGTACCTCAAATAGTTTTACTGTGGAATGTTTTCTAGAAAATAAACCTGAGACCTACTCCAAAAGTATTGCAAGGGCTCTGTAGAATTGCAGCTCTCTAGATCATGAACTTTTCAACCATGTTAAAATAAAAAGGCTAAATTTGGGGGAATGTATTTAAAGAATAGTCTTTCAGCAACTTTCAGCATCTTTCTGCTCCTTTAAATTGAACTGATAAGATGCTTAACAAAATCTGTTTTGGCAAATACCTTTTTGTAAAATATATAACAAGACTCAGCCCATAACAGGAACAATTTAATGTCTTGTCTGAACTGCCTATTTAGTAAGAGATATCAAGAGAACCCAAAATTGTCTGCAAATAGTCTTCCTAATATCATAGGTTAAAAAAACCAAAACATATTGCAGGAGAGATCCCGGTTCCACAATGAGACACCATGCAAAATGATTCATCACATCTCTCTCTCTAACTTAGCATCAGCACTATGGTACCTGAAGGATTCATGGAACAACTACTGTGATTTTTTTTAGCTGTGTTTAACCCAAAAAAGGCTCCTAAATCTTTATATAATTGAGCAGGAAAAAAACCAACCCCCAACTAAATACCTTAGGTACTAAACTAAATGTATCATGCAAGGCTAGACTGGCCTACAACAAAAAGGGAAATAATACTCAAAAAAATTTTATGAACTGCATGTGTAGATGGCAGATTCCATCCTACTTTCCTTTATTATATATATAAATCTCTCCTTTTGTTTCCCATTAAAGATCGTATATTCACAGAGAGGAAGGCATCCTTGTTTGTGAAATCTCCAGAAAGCTGTAGGTTTTTTAGAAAATTATGGAGATGGGAAGGCCTCTGACACACACGGGCTAGGTTCTCTAGAAGCTACTTACTATTAACTCTTAGAAGAATCCAAACACAAAACCCCTTGAAAAAACACACCCCAACTGAATTTACCTGATTCTGAATTCACTTTAAATTTCAATTATCTTTTATCTTGGAAAGAAAGATCTTTTACTATATCTCATTCTAAGGTCACTTTCATCAAGAAGATTTGACTGTTAGTTCAATCTTGGCTGTAAAATTATTCAGATGAAGCCATCATTTCACCAAAGGGGGCACAGTTGGATTTCAAATAGTAAGAAGAGGAACATTTATTCCCCCCCAAGTGCTTAAGGGCTGACCAAAACTACACTTGTCATATTTGGAGTCACACTAGGAAATCCAAATATATATACATATATCCTTCCACTGGAATTAAATTTTAAAAGTGGCCGAGGCCCAGCTAGTTGGTAGTTCATGGCTGGGCGCCCATGGTCCCACCACACAGGCAAAGAAGCTCTGACAGCATAAGTTAGCAATAATCAAGGAACATTTCTCTCCTAGGTTGAGGGGGTTGTAGAAGAAGGTAAACATTTTAGAATCATCTAATTACCAGAATATCCATCTCCTGGATTTTCACAAAGCCACCTGAAAAGAGTGCAAAGTGATATGAAGGAACTTGGCATCTTAAAAGGCATGAAAACTCAGCCCAAATTGATATCATCATGCATAGCACGATTTGAAAAGACACACACAGCACATTGTTACTCCTATATACTGGTAATTGCGACACTGAATTAATTGGGGGTACATTATTAGCATAAAGATTCCATACAGCCTTGATTCCATACAGACTTTGATCATGCCAGTTCAGAGTAGACTGAATACACAGAGAAGTTGTATTTTCTCTAGAAGCATAATCAAAGCTGGAAGGTTAATTTCTCCTTGGGCATGGAAACAGAATACCAGAATGCAGTTCATGGTTGCAGAAATTCTAAAACTATATCAAATCTACAGCAAACAAAACAGAAACAAAACTTCTGATTTTTTTTTTATTTGTAAAACATAAAACTTTAACTGTCCAACCAATGAAGGAATAGATGCTCATTACATGAAACAAAAATTTTAAGATAGTAAATCATATAGTTCTGCCACATAGAAGACAAAACTTTAGGAGCAGTCTAGGGTATGAAATAACTTCAGAATAGCTTGGGTTTTTTTTTTTTTAATGGCAAGATGAATTTTACAGCTTCAGTTTTGCAGCCACCACAGCTAAAAAAAAATCTTAAAACAGAGGTAAATTGGTACAGGACTGCGTTTTTAATTTTACAAACAGAAACTGATTTTTGTCTTTCCCACATCACCAAGTCACTCTGAACAACCTAACATCCCTAACAGATTCTCCAGACAATCATTTTTAGGCAGTAGAGTTTTACATGCTACTCTTCCATGTCACAGAGGCACAATTGTTTCAGGCCTCATTTACAAAATTGCAGTGGACAGTCTGGGATCTAGAATGTTTATATACTATTGAGACCAAAGCACAATCTATATCATTAAAACTATCTGGCTCTGCTTAACTCCCAGAAAGTGTCATGGTTGTATGCAGGACTCCCCATTCTGCCAGACCCTGAATGCCATGTCAGTCCTCTTGTCACTTCAGCTCTGAACCATTTAGGAACTCGGGCTGCACCAGCAATAGTAAACTAAAAATGTTTGGAACTATTTTCTGGCACTAAGGTCATACTGGCATAGAATGCTCCACACCTACACTACTCAAACCCTCTAAACAGGATAGCTGCATCCAGATTGTCTATCAGGCCCTAGGCACATATTCTTCAGCTGTGCTTGGTAGCTCTTGGCTTGGGAGAGTGCCACATGGCACCTTCCAGTACCCAGAAATGTTCCCTGGCACATTAAAGTTAGATGCAGTCTCACATTCCTGTCACAAATTTGGCAGAAGCGTGTTGCTCACCAGCAGCATTTATCACTCAGAGGATGCAAGAGCACACTGTTTTGAGTTTAGGTCCAGACACATCAGGATGAGCCTCTGGCCCACACCTCATGTTTCTGCTTTATGCTTTTGATTCTCCCAGCAAAGAGCATAGAAGGGAGAAGCAATGGTACACTGACCCTAATTCCTTTTTTAGCTCATTGTTTGACTGCTCAACACCAGGATAGAGGGATAAGGGGGAGGAAAGCTGTAAATGTGAAAATCCCAAACAATACACCACTGTTGTTAACTTGTTTTCTCCTCCTTCACCTGCACACTCATATTGATGGAAATTCCTAGCAGTGCATCCAAACTGCATTTTACACCTGCAAGGCAGTCTAGGAGTCTCATTCTGGTAAAAATTTAAGAAAGGAATCCACAATGGACTCAGAATGACCTTATTCCAGGAAAATATTGCTAACAGCTATAGCAGCATGAATGTCTAGCTTTTTAGCAGAAAGAACACTTACCAAAAAAGCAGCCCTTTTTTGATTCAAAAAAATCAAAATGTAGGCATAGGTATGAAAATCCTCCACACCAAAAAATACCTACATTTAAGTTTCATAACAGGGACTCTGGAAGAAACTTCATATTGTACAGAAGGAAGCCAGAAGTGACTGGGCAGGAAATAAGAATTAATCTCACCAATACAAAATAAATTGAAATTAAAGACAGTCAAAGCCTTACTGAACTGACACATTTCTCACTTCTGATTTCCCAGTCATCACAAATCAAGGAGAAAGAAGCCTTCTTAGGTGAGAGGGACCTAGTTAAACTTTGGAAATTTGTCCCACTTAGAGACATTATTTTCCATAATTAATTAAATGGTCTCCAGAAGAAAGAACAAATTTCTGTCTTGTGAGAACAGGTCAAGGATGAGAGTTGGATATCCATACCCATGATGAAGAATATGCTGGAACCAGGAACTACAATAGTGCCAGTCTGTCATACTATCTCTGAAAATCCCTTAAAAATGAAAAAGTATAAATCAGGAAATTTAAACAGAGAAGATAGGAACTCTAAAGCCTCATCACAGCTGAAGCAGGGCAGGAGACACATGCTATTGATCTCTGAGACAAAGTTTCAGCTTCTGGAAGGCTGAGGTAATAAAATCAAACTACAAAATGTTGTCTTAAATCTCCCTACAGTTCACAAGCCTGTAGGTAGGTCAAATTGTTTGATAATGTATTCAGAGCTTCTAGGAATTGAAGTCTTCACCTGGATATACTGATCTGAAAAATTAGCCAGCTTCCAATTCCAGCAGACAATTTTGTATCACTTTGTTTATGGATCACATGGTGGCACAGCACCATTTCCACACCTAATCATTACAGTGAAGTTAATATGGTGCTCTGGTCCACCTGAGCATGGGAAACTGTAACAGAAGATACTTGGAGTCACAAAGAGTCCAAACTACAGGACTACATACTGGAATACTCATAACCAATTTTAAGTTAAATTTCCCACATTATGGAAAAAAGACTGTCTTACAAATAAAGAGACACAAATGCCCTCTGTCAATTTAAAGATAAAACAGTATTAAATTTTGAACTATTCTTCAAGATGGACCCCTTTTTCTTTCAAACTGGAATGTATCTGGTTTACCACTGGTTTCTTATACAATAACAAAGGAACTGATTTCTTGGCCACAGTCACAAAAAGATGAAGGAAAATTGGAATGGCACAGCTATGGGGCTGGGAGGAGAGACTCAAGCAGATATCTTAACCAATGCCAGTACAAACTAAAACACCTATAAAAACAAAATTCAATTAATATTGTGTATTAGAAATAAAATTAATTTAAGAAAAAGGAGGAAAGAAATCAAAATTCTGTTCATGTGAATTGAGCTCCTACCAGCTGTATCCTGCAATTATAGCCATTAAAATTTGGAAGCAGACTGTACTACCTTCTTTACGCTTGTACATGGTGGATGAAGTGAATTACAGGCACTGCAGGTCAAGGAGGTCTAATTTCAGTTGCATTGTCTTATGTGTGCAGAAATCAATGAACCACAAACTTGTGGTCAACCACAAGACTAAAAATAAGAAGAACTCAAGTTAGTTATACTATAAAAGTAGTATTTTTTATTCTTCATTTACTATTTCTAGTGATGTGGTTCACTATGTACTCCTTTTATTTCAGTGAATAGTTCTAAACTTAGATCCCGACCCATGGATCTCAAATGAAACATAAAGGAACAATAATCCATATGAATATAATCCACAATTAGAAACTATTCTAGCTATCTCCTTAGCACACTTTATTTTAAGTTTAACTGATTTTAAATATGGTTATTGCAATAAGCAGAGGCAGACATCTGCAAATACAGAATAAACTCAATTGCAAATGCTCCTCCACATACTGTGGAGGGTTCCTTAAGTAGTATATGCATATACTTTGATTATTCACTTCCTCCCAAGGCCATTTCCATTCTTTGGAAACTATTTTCACACTTAGACTTTGAGCTATATCAAACAGAACTCATTTTTGTAGCCAGAGGAAGAAAGTTTCATATTCTCCAAAAGACAATATGTGGATTTTACCCTTACAAAGGTGACCAATTAGTCTTTTTATCCTGAACACAACTTAAGCATTGAGTGAATACAATATTATACCAAATTCAACATAGTTACTATCAAATCATCATCAATATTTCAGCATTGTAAAGACAGTAACATAAAATTGGGTTTTACTGTGACATTTGGTACTATACTATAAAACATAAATTATGCATAAAATATTTTGAAGTCAAATGAGAGAAGTTACTTTGTCAATAATTAAGGTAATAAAAGAACAGCAATTCCCCATGTTTTAAGTGTTTCCAACAGCATTTGATTCTGTTTTTATTGGTTCTATTCCTATTTCTTTATCCTGTAGTTAAGATGAAAACATAAAATGAAGGGAAATTATAGCTCTATAACACATGAATAAAATAGTGATTTTTTTCTCCTGATATTTTTCTGAATTCTTTTTATGTAAGGGGATAAAGTTTCTTTAAATAAAGCTGTATTTTCAGGATAAAAAAAAAATCAAAATAAAAACATTTGACAAACTTCAGTCCAAGCATAATTATTTCACAATTGTTACTGAAGGAAAAAACCTTAACTCCCAAAACTAAAGGACTAGAGTATCTTTTAAGAGTAGTAGAAGCTGAGTCTTGTAACATTGTTTAGGCTAGAGAAGGCTTGGGAGGATGTCATAGTAAGTATACAGTAGGAGGGTGTAGAGAAGGCAAAGCCAAACTCTTCTCAGTAGTGCCCTGTGGTAGGACAAGAGGCAATGGACACGAAGTTCAACACGTTACATTCCATCTGGAAATAATAAAATCCTTTTTTACTGTAATTATTATGGAAGACTTGAGTGGGATTGCCCAAGATTCAGACTGTCCATTCCTGGAGGTACTCAAGATCTGACTGGGTAACCTCTTTTAGCTGATGTCTGCAGATCATGTCCTGAGGTCCCTTCCAACAACAACCCTTCTGTGATACACATTAATTGTACATGAAGATGTGTGGGACGATGGAATGCAGGAGAATAGAGATAGTGCTGAAGGAGCTGTGAGGAGGAAGGGTCAGGTGGTTGTGCAAGGGACAAGAAGGAGTCAGCCAGCCACACGGAAAAAAGAGAGAAGGTGTCAGTGTTGAAAGGAGCTGTCCATGAGAACTCACAGAGAAGGTATGAAAGTTTTAAACTAAGATAAGCTGGTGCCAAGCACTGATGCTGACAAAGATGTATTATTTTTTTACTAAGAGGTCCACCTCTTGATGTCACGCATGAAAGCACATAAAACAGAAAATTCATCTGTAATTTTTTTTGCCTTCAAATCCAGAGAATTCAAATTGACATCTTCAACTATACAGAGCTTCACCTCCAAAAATTTATTTAGACACCAGTAAGCAGATTGCATGAAGAGTAACTCACTGATGGAATGATGGAGTAAATATACCCAGTCAATATACCCAATCCAAACCAATATATATATGTAGGGTATACCCAATATACCCAATCCAAACCAACCAGGTTTTTTCCTTTCTAACACACGTAAGGTAAGTGCACCTCATATTCCATTCTACACACACTTCCTCAGAAACTTGGAGCTAGGATGCATTAATAACATCCCTGCTTCTGATAGTGCTAGAGAGACATGTAGGAGATACATTGAACTGCATTCAGTACTGCCATAAAGTCCTCCCATTAACCACTGGGATAAGAATAACAAGACGGGTCAAAAGTTGATCAAATGACTTGTACTAAAGTAAGACCACAATACACAACTACCAAAAAAACTTGCCACATACCTATTTCTTTTCTCCTGAAAAATCTAAATGCTTGTGGTCCAGATGGCAAGACAATTTGAACAATTTCATCCTTTCAGTTTGTGACAATGTAAATAATGGACTGACTGGGGCAACAGAAATTCTATCCTGCTAAAAGATAACTGTCTAATTTTCAGAGGCTAAAGGAACTTCTAGGTATCAGAACTACTTTACCATGAAGTTGTTTGTGAAGAATGTCACCTTTAACAATGACAGACTGCAAGTGGAAAACAAAGGGAACATGCAATCATCTCTATCAACTCAAAGTGAAGAAAGTAACAGATAAGGAGAGTGACTAAATCAGTACACCTTAAATTAGTCAATGAGAAAATACTACTATCAAAGAGACATTAGTAAAAGGGAGGAGAAGAGAAAAGGAGGAAAAAATTACTCTTGTCCAACAGTCTCACTGCTTAAGAATCTAAGTAACAGTAGCAAGTAGTGAACATGATTGATCACAATAAATTCTTAGGCCAAGCTTCAGCACCAGAAGAACTTGCAGCTGGGAATATTGTTGCCAGAAAAGACAGAATGCTTATGGTGAGAATTTAACTGTGAAGACTTTCAGAATATATGAAAAGGACCTTTGGAATCATCTCATTCAATCACTTTCTCTGAGACATGAAAATCTCAAAGGTGGAGCTAATTTTGAGGTTAGTTCAGTTTTCTTGGAAAATTGTGCAGTCAAGTTTTACATCTCTTCAGTCATGGATATTACATCATCTCCCTTGTCAATCTTTTGCAGAGCTTGATTACCCTGTGATTTTTATCCATAATATCCAACATAAATTTCCTTGTTGCATTTTGTATTTGTCCCCATTTTCCCCTTGCTGTGCACACCTAATAAGACGGGGGCCCTTTTTGACACCAAAAGAAGTAGTTTAGTTCAGGACACCTTAACAAGATTCTGGTTAGTGCTCTTCTGTCTGAACAAACAGCTCTTTCAACTTCTTGTATGTCAGTGCTCCAGCCTCTTAATGATCTTGCTGTGTTTCTCTCTTCTGGATTTTCCCCAGTTGGTTTGTATGCCCTATAATGAAGTCCAAAACTACCAGTCTTTGAACAGAGGTGAATAGGTACTTCCCCCAACTTGTTGGCCATGTTTTCTGTTGACCTTCTCTGCTGCAAGGGCACATTGCTGACTTATGTTCTCCTCACAGATGGCAGACAGGTTAGCCAGCTACAAATTAGCCTTGTTAATCCAGGCTGATGCCTTCATTCACATTCTTGCCCTTTATGTACTTGGATATGCTGTCATGAAGAAAATACACATACCCTGATAGGGCTGAAGATATTAAAAAATTGAAGATGATTCAAGAAAGAAATAATTTTGCATTCTTTATTCTATACATGGTTTAATATAAGTCCAAAATTATAACAGCTGTCTTTCAAACCTTGATCTTACTTCCTTATTCATAGAATGAAGTCTAGATATTTTCCATCAATTCACTACTGTGAAACCCTTTGAATTTTCCATTTCTCTTCTAAAATGGAGAGCATACCACATTGTAAATAAATACTACCTGGATAAAGCTGGAAGGCTACTAATGTTCTGTGCTCTCTCTTCAGGTTCCCATGACCTGAATTTTTTTTCCATTAATTTTAAAGTGAAGTTGTTTTTTTCTAAGGCCTAGAATTATTAAAAAGACAGTACATACAGGATAGGTAATATTGTTCTTTCTCGTCAGGTTAAATACATTAAATACTTACAAACAAATAAACATACATTGCATTGCCAGAATTAGGCACCTCCGCTAACACTCAGCAGAGTAATCTAAGCAAAGAACACTATGCAGCACCTTAAATCTAGTCAAGAGGAAATTCCAAGACATACACGTTTCTGAAAACCTCCTCTTCTTTCAAGGATAAAGTATCTTAAGACTAAAGAAAGATGCCCTCAATTTACAACCATAGATTGGAGGGACTTTCAGAAATATAAGTAGGCATCACCCCTTCCTAAGAACTCAGAAAAGCTGACTCCTTTCTTTTCAAGGTGCTCAGTGGTGGTGGAAAATAATTAAAAAGGGCAATGAGAGCATTCACCTGGGAAATACCCTGACCTCCAGTCGCTTAACTAGCAAATGATTGCTTCTGTATTTTATCTAGAATTGACCAAATATATACAATCGTAAGAATAATAAATCCTGACACAGGCTTTGCAAGAGAACATTTAAAGCATGAAAAAGAGCAAGGACTTTCTCTCAGAAACCTATAACAAGTCTCTATGATAAAACCTACATTGAATTATGCAGGAGATTCTGCAAATGGCTTGTGGTTTTGATGACAGGTAATTTATTAAAATCTGTCAAACAAAAGTAAGAAACACAGAATTTGTGGCAAGATATTCATGAAAAAAATCTATGGAGTTACATCAAAGGAAAATTAGGACATCTAAATTTTACCTGCAGTAGCTTTCAAAAGTTATCCCAGACATATGCCATATTTTTATGATTGACTTTTCTTGAATGTAAGATTGAGAGATTACTAGATATCAGAAAGCATAAAATAACTATTACCCTACATTCCATAGGAACTTAAATCCTTACAGATCAAGTAAGGTTCCAAGTAACATTCAATTCTTTAAATTACTTCACTCCTTCACTACTTAATTCATTTAAGTAATAATAACATTTAATTCTACTACTCTAATCCAGGTGGTTCTACTACTTGTGGCCCTCCTTGCACACAGTAGGAACAGAACCTTTTACAGCCAGCTCACAAGAGAAGAGAGAATGGTCTAAGGACCTAGAATCCTTCAGCATTAGGTTGGTTGTTACCAAATGAATAGAAAAAGTGAATGGAAGCAAACTTCATTTAGTTGTGTAGATTTTAGCTGTGAAAAGAGCAAGAGGCATACTCCCATAAGAGTACAATTGTGCTGAGAGCATATGAGACAAAGCTGGGAACAGGTATGGGAGCTGTATTAACTTAGAATTCTAAGGACTGAGACATTTCCTTATGGGATTAAAGGGTTAAAGCAGGAGATACTCTCATTGCTAACATCCTGGTCTGTCAGAGTTCAAATTTACCAATTATCCTGAAGCCAGCTGCCAATACTATTCCATTCTAAATTTAATAGTCTTGAGAAAATATTATCTTTCTAAATTAAAATTATTTGCAAAGGACAGGGTAAACCACTATCAAGTAAGATATCCACTTAGGCACACACATCCATCTTTCACTCTCACTGAACACAGTCTCCCTGCTTTTTCTACCTCACACTATACACTTGTTCCTGAAGAGCAGTACAGCTTTAAAGACTGTACTTTTATCCATCCTTTTCAGCATTTTTATCCATTCCAGCTAATTTAATCCCTTTCTCCTACTTTATTTCTCCTCATGCTAAATAAGAAGCTTCTGATAGAAGCTTCCATTTTCCAGATGCATATGAATTTGGATGCCTACAGAAATTTTTCAGATTACATGCTTGCTTTACCTTGAATTCTGAAATTTCTGATCAACTAATTTTAAAGTATTTGCTCATAAGTTAATGGATAGTCTTGCACAGTCATCTTTATTACAGACTAAAATTGAAGTTCAGTTGAAAGCATCACCATTCAAATTTGATTTCAGGGCAAAAGAGCAAGATAAATAGAGAATAATTTCACACTAAAACTTGGTCTGATAATATATTAATAATATGAACGAGATGAAAAACATTAATTATCCATGTAGGACTTCCTCAGATCTTAAACAAAAATTTAGAATAGTTGATCTATTAATTAAAAAAAATTAATTATCATTTCAAACCATCTTCTGAACGTTGATCCATTTTAAGTCTAACAAAGAACAACAGCTTGGATTTACTTTGACCACAACTGTCCCACTTTAGAAGGAAAATCTGACATATAGAAGGTTTTGGCGTGATGGGTAATGCTAGATCCATTTAAATTAAGCTTTAATGTATTTGGTTAATCTGTTATCAGTCAACTGTATGACGTTTCACTGATGTTGCTTCTTGTCATTTCTAATACACTGTCTATTACACTTTCCAGGAATTTTCAATCACGCACTTCGCTATTTATAAACACCTGAATAGGAAATAGTTTAATACACCTGCCATGGGATAATGTAAAACAAAACTAATGCATGATGCACTCATTGCGACTGTTTAAATATCATACTCCTCTCAGAATAGCACTGCAATACCCTGAAGATGTGCTTCAAGTTCCTGTTGACTTCAATATCCTTGGTAATGTACTAAAAGGGAAACATCTCTAAGACAGAGAAGAATATTATTTCTCAGGTACAGCCTCAAGAATCATCATCTGAAGGGGCTTTTTTAGACTCACTGCAAACCGCATCTTCAATATGGAACAACAAATAGGACAGTTCTCGCAGACCCAGTGTAAAACTAAGATCTATTTCAAAACATGAGCACCTCGATATAAAGTTCGTTATAATCAACGTGCTGGGTACTGCAAATAATCACTAATTTTCACTACCATGAAAGCCAGATTATCACCAGATTTGATAAAACTTCTGAAAATTAAGTGGCAAACCTGTACAAAAGCCATAATTTTATCAAGAGAAAGAAGCACACATTAGACCAGCAATCTTCTGCCATGAGAAAATTTTCACCAATCTGAGGATCTTCCCTTAATTTAAAATTCTTTTTAAAATGATTGAAAATATGTCACTTTACTGTCTTAATACATCATTTAAGTAAAAAATACTACCATTATCTGAGATGCCAAGAATAGATCCTGGTGTATAGTCCTAAATCAGCTACATGTTCAAGTAACAAATTTTGCTCCAATTACCTGCAGGTATTGACAGATCAGAACTCCCCTAGGTATTTAAAAACAAAATGAACCAGGCACCAGGATGTGTCCCACCCACCAACTTCATAAAATACACTATTTTTATTACAGATATCGGAGAAGAGGAACAAAAACACCAAGATGCACCTACTGAAAGTTGAATGGAACTGAATACAAAAATGTAGAAATCTGAGGAACTTGAAATAAATATGAACCACTGGCCCATACTAAGAGATGTGAGAAGAAATTACAATTTCGGTACACACTTTCATCATCTTGAGAAAAATTTGAGATAAGTTGTTGGGAACTTTTCTATTAGTGTCACTTGCCAATACTGTGGGTTAGTATTGTAAACTGGGACTAAGAGTATTCTTACAGTATGTTGCTACAGAATTTAGGTTCTCAGAGCTCTCTTGAGATCTCTCTTTTGATAGTTTAAGAAGTCTATACATAGGGTGGTTATCTAAAGAATCCGATACCAATTTGTTCACACTCACTATTCTTAATATATTTTGTTTTTAAAATTTTATTTTTCTTCCTTAAAATATTCTTGGTTTATCAAAAATGTTTGTGTTTAACCCATTCCTGCAGATTATCAGGGCTTTATTATAGTCTAATCCTGTTTTATAAAGCATTTTGCAATAGTTTCTAGCTTTTCAGTATCGGTCAATCTGACTAATGCAATTTTAGTTCCTTCCTCCAAAATGAAAATACTTCACAGAATCAAACTTTGGCATTTCTCTAAGTGACAATTTATTTCAAGACACTGAACAAAGGAAACAAACAGGTTAGAGGAATATGGCAACTCTCAGACTGGACTTTGCTAAGATTGGCTTGGGAGTCAGCCACATTTAAATGCATCTTTCTCTCTTTTTTACTGTTTGTGTAGCCCTCTGGCTACTAACATTAAACAGAGACTATGAATGGTAGCTTATTCTATCAGATTTTAAAGTCTCTTATCTAGCAACACTTTAATCCATGACAACATTCATGTTCAAGCTAATGTTTTTTCCAACATTAAGGTCTTAAGAATCACAGTATCATTTTATTTACTTCAATCTAATTATATATTTAAAATTTAAAATGTTGCATATTCTGCATTCCTTTCATTATTCAATTTTATAATTGTCTTTTAAGATGGGACCTAGTTCTACATAAATTATCATTCATTCATAAGTAATGTTTTCTGCTCAGGTTCTAGATAATGAATGTTTTTTTGTTGTTTGTAATACATTCCAAGTTAAATGATAGTAAGGTATTATATTAGAGTGAGAGAAATCAACATTTATTGTCATGATTTTTCCTTCTGAGAAGGCTATACACCATACCAAGGGATGAGTTCAGTTCTTCACAGTTTTCTTTAAAGAAGAATTCTCAGATACGGCAAAAATTTTCAAGCTAATAATCTTCATAAATAAAACATCCAGCATATATATATATACACTTTAAAAATTAGTTATGTAGCATGAATTCTGAAATTTGCTTTTTTTGGGTGGAGAAATTTTACCAGGTCTTCTCCCATTGTTCATCAGCCAGATACTTTGAGAACGTAGCTTTCATGGTCAAGATGGATTTATAAAAGTGTTGAATGCATTGACATTCTGAGACTGTTTCTCTACTTGGAACATATTACTAATGCAGAAGTTCTAGTGCAATCCTGCATCATGCATATATATGCTGGATGTGAGCAAAACAGCGCTTTTCATGGCACTGAGGAATTCTCCCATTCACACTGCAGAGTAACTAATCAAACCAATAAAATTAGCTTCACGCACTGAATGATTTATTGGTCCATTTTAGATATATTTATATATACACACAAAAATAAATGCCTTTTTTCTCCTTTTCAATCAAAAACTTTTTGATTCCAATTTCTCAAGCATATTCATGCATGTTTTTTTTTGAGAAATCCCTTAAGTCTTAAAATTTCCAAAACTATTTCCATACTGCTTGACTGCAGCATTCCCTTCATTCTACTATAATAATCAGATTTTCCTTTATAAACAGGAAGTTCCCTGAGTGTACTATTTACACACTAGTGCACTCTAAGATTCATCCTACCATGCAGAATTAAATAAATCACGGTCTTCTGTACAAACCATGCTAAAAAGCTACTGCCCATCAGTAAAATGCAGACTCAGATGTGTTCTTTCTCTGACTAACTCCTCTTTCTTTATGGATGGTGAATTTCACAAGTGCTCTAGCAAAATGGCCTATTATGCATTACCTCTGCTACCCAGTGTAAAAATCACATTTTGCTTTGCTTATGATTAAACTGCTTTGTTTAAGTTGCAATGCCACATGTCAGATTTCTAAGAAAGGTGATCTAGAGCAGTAGAATAGGGGACAAGGGAAGAAAATCTAAATTAGCATATTAAGGGAAATTTGCAGGAAATTAAAATAAGCTTAAATGAGAAGACAGAAAAGAGGACTCAGGCAGGCAAGACATGAAATTTGAAACTAGGCTGTTCAACAGCTGGGCTGTTGAAATAATTTAAACAGATGAAACAAAGACTGGTAGGATTAGCCTCCCAAGGTAAAATGAAGGGCTGTGAAAGGACACAAAGAAACACAGGATATTCAGAATGAAGTCTAAAGCTAAGAAAACAGCTGGGCAGACTAGAAGAGCTGAACATTCATCAAGTGACAAGTGTCTAACACTTGTAAAACACCCTTCCAGAACGTGTTTTCCTAAAATGAATGCCACAATAACTGGGGAAACGTCAGCAACACTTTCAATAAAATAATAATGCCCATGACCACTGGCTACCTGTACCAAGCATGCTAGTCAGTTCTGTGCAGCACATCCTGAAGTGCCATTTCTCACTGATCTGCATCAGGTTCATGTAGTTAGTGGCTTACAAGCTTCATAAGGCCAAAAGATGACTTCTTTGGCCATGAATACTGTGGTCTTAGCCCATGAGTTGCTATCATGCAGCTGGTCAGTTGAGACGCAAAAATTGAACAGGTCTAATGCATCTGAGCGTTGATACCACAAACATGATGGAATTGCTAGTTTATCACATTTTTTATAAAAGAAAAAGGAAATTGTATATCTACATATAATAATGTAAAAATATTTTAAAAAATCCCACTGAAAAGACAAGAAATGGCATAAATAAGTTATGCATGCATTTTTTCCTTATTAAAACTGCCTCAGTCTGTCTATGTAACCTACTGTAAAGGTAGTTCATGAATTTGTACAACAGAGCCTGCTAAATGCAAAGCTAAACAGAAAGGGAAATATATTCTGAATGGACTAGAGGACTGCATGGGAAAAATGAATACATTTGTATGCAGGGTAGTGCAGTATTGACCTAGAGATGCAGACCTCTTGTACCACAGAGGTTTTCTGACAGTAGCAAAGTCTCTTAAATCTAACTTTATAAGAATGATCATCAAGCATGTAACTTTCAGAATATCCACTTCATATTCTGAGTTTGAACTGCACAAGCACTATACACAGTTGCCCTGCTAGTCAGAGGAAATTGTGCTTTGCACTTTTAAATGGTTTGTGATGACAAATATTCTTCAAAGTCAGAAAGCAGGTTTTAGGTGTTTTGAATCAGGCATCTAAAATTACCCAATGATGTTGACCCTAGTGTCTCAGGGCTTCACATATCCATTTGTATAGTGGAGTAATAATACCCTGTCATCAACAAAGGTTGTTTTTGAAAATAAATGCATTATACTTGCAAAACTCTGCTGTGAAATAAGTGAGGAAAAGAATTCTCTTTATAGAAACACCTACAAGCTGTGCGTCAAAGGCATAAGCTAACAGCTACAATGAGAAAATAAAATACTGAACAACGACTAAGAGAGCATCATCCCTCTCATATGATTAAAGTGGAGTGAATTTTATCTGAAGAACACCATGTGGTAATGTACAACATTCAGTGATGCACACAATATGCCACCGACATGGCACAGTTCATGGGCAGACTATCTGCAGAGAAATGTGGGTACACATACATAGGACTGCCTGCAAAAGCCAGTTAGGACTTAGCATTTCTTGGCCAACTGTGTGCATTTATAATGCTCCTAAAACTAGCTGAAGTCTGGAAGAATTATGGCCACATTTGCATGACACTGAACCTCAGCTAAGAAGTCCCAAGCTAAACGCAAACTCGCTCTGTGTAGCTCTAGGCTGGGTAGCATTGCTCCACACACGTAAATGTAAAGAGAACCATATATAGATTATTAGGTGGCTCTGTTGATCCTGGCACAGATGATGTCATTTACAGATAACATTGCTGTGTGTTACCTCACCATGCATTCCAGTACTTCAGCATCTAAGAGATCCTAAATTTGCTCACCCCACTTTCTATGATGCTTTGCCTAGACATAAAATCTTTAGGAAGGAGAGAAAGAGAATTTTGAAATGGAGTGCAGAATATGATCTTAATCTCTGCAAGACAGATTTTTACTCATTAACTAATCTATCTCTTTCTCAAAACAATTGCATAATGAGAAGGACTTCCCTTCTGTACCTTTTCTTTATATCTCCCCTAAATAAATATGTCTATTTATGCTTATGTTTTAACTAACAAAATCACATCTCCAGGTTTTTTATAAACCAGTAAATAAGCTAGTCACTGTACTTTTCCTCACTCTTTCTACTTTTTCATTACTTTAATTATCTTATTCCAAAGCAGCCCCATTGTAAATCTGAAGCACTTATGTGTGAAGTTCTTTTGTGTACATTATAAAAAAGGCCCATCCACTACAATCTAGCAACATCACCAAACCAATTAAAAGGTATGATCTAAAACTTCTCTCTTTACTGCCAGAAATCCCTAGTCACACCTTTTTCTTTTTTCACTGTCATCTAAATTTTTTCTGAAAACATATCAGACATCCTCATCTTCAGCTCTCTGTTCTGAAGTAGTTTATGTTATCAGGTATTTCTGCATAGGCTTTTATTTTTTAATGAACTTATCTATAATCAGTCAAATCATCCAACAATTCTTTAGGATACTTGCTGTCATTATTATGCTAAGTCTCAGTTCATAGAAAAGAGTATACAACCCAAGCAGATGTCCATATTCTAAATAAAACATGTCCTCTCTATTTCAAAATTTTCCTTTTTAATGTTGGATGGGATTATGGGTGACTTGCCCTGTTTTAGTCTAATCATACTTGCCATTGGCTCATCCTCAGGAATACCAACTTTTTTACTGAACAAAGACGTCAGTTTCTCCCTTCTTAGATTACTTTGTCACTGTATCCTTCTATCTTACTATTTTCAGCTCAATAGGCAACGCTTCCTGATTTGTGTTCTTGTATAATTTTGCCTCAGGTGATTCTCTTTATGGCTTAAACTCGTGGAGAGAGGGGAGAGAGATGGTGGTGAGGCAGAAGCTGGTGCAGAGATGTGGTGAGAAAGGGATGAATGGAAAGGTAGATTATTGGAGATAGAGTCATGGGGAGAGAGAGGCAGAGAAGGGGGAAACAGTGGGAACAGGTGGGCAGAGAAACCAAGAGAGACGGATCAGAGGAAAGGGGAAGAAAGAAATGGAGATATTAAAGAAAGACCTCTAGGCTCCAAATTGATAGATTTCAGTAATGTACTATGTTAAGGAACATATTTTTCTCCAACCAGTTCAGCCAGAAGTCACATATGAATAGTAATTACTTCAGCAGATAAAAATTATTGCACAAATGTAAAACTTCACCACAGACATGAATGGATTGATGATATTCATCTGAGAAAGGAGCAGTTTTAAATCTTGTTCAGTGCCTAAACAAATGAAACCTACAACCAATACATTCATAACTGCACAGTTCTGCTAAGTCTATAAAATCACAGAATCCTCTGAGAAGTTCAAAGTCTTGTACTTCCAAGCCCATGCCACAGAGAAAAATGCAGGTCCACTTCAAACGGTGCTAAGGCTTCTGAACCTACAATCACAGCACTCTAACACATTTCTTACTCATTCAAAAATGTTTAATTGAAAGTAGTGTTTCAGAAAGGTTTCAATATAGTACAAGCAGAACACTCCCTTACTTCGCAACAAATTGCCTTTAGAATTCATGAAAGTATTTGTCTTCCAAATTTTGAGTCTCTGGTAATTCCACTTTTCTATGTGAAATTTAAACTAAGAATCATTCTGAAGTGGGGGGTTTTCGTGTTGACTTTTAAGTTTTTTAAACAGAAAAGAACAGAATGTGAAACTAAAAGCTGATGGATTACAATGAGAAGATTAAACTTAAAAGTACACCTTATACCATCATTCTGTTTCCCAAACAAGTGTCATGTCCAACACTGCTTGTACATTTTGGATTTAAAATCTTTAATCTCTTTGAATATTTTTATGTAACTCTGTATAATCTTTGGTCTGGGGAAAAGTACATGCTGGGTAAACCAATTACAGAATTCTCTTGGGATAAGACCAGAGACTTGAACCTGAATCTCCACATCAGAGGTGAATTACAGAGTTACCAGCTTAACTACTGTTTTGGGCTCTGTTAAACTCCATGCTCTTTGTGTGGTCAGAAACTTAGACCACAGCAAGTATAAAAACAACCACAGTTCAACAAGAAAACCTGGGGTTTTTTTTTAATTGAAGATGGCTTTTCATGCACTACTACAGACATACAAACACTCCTACTTTCTTGAAAAAAAAGATATTGATTGGGAGGGAAGAGGACATGCACCTTCGACATCATCATATTATTGATGCACGCCTCTAAGGAGAGGAACTTGGCTCTTTTCACTGAAGCATAGATCTATAAACCAGACACATAACTACCTAAGTGTGACTTAACTCATTTCAGGATTTTTCAAGGTTTCCTATATAGAAAACATAACTCAAACTTATTTGCAAAATGTCTTCGGTATGTTTTCTCCCACTTGCATTATTTTCTGGAGGATGGTGATACCCAGTCCTGTCTCATTAGCATTGAAGTAACATCCCACAATAGAAAAAAAGAGATGTGTGAAGATAAAGTGAGCAATTATTTACATTTAAGTTTTTAAGCTGTAGTGGAAAATACTGCCCTATTGAGAAATTGATAGGCTAGCTCACTATTGATTAACAGTGAAACACAAACACAACTTGATAGTGTTTCAATTGGAAAAGAGAATCTAATGATCAAAGCACTAAAAGAACTGGAGACGTGTAATATTTAGTGCAGTAACACTCAGCTATACAATATCATTAATGTGGTCAGTGTATAGTTACAGAATGCATTGCTGTTAGCCAAAGGCATTTTCTTCATTTGGAATGTGAACTAATGCTTAGGTGTGCAAGTCTTCAGCTGTTATGGTCAGAATAAATGATCCCAGCTTCAGCCTGAGAATCCATTTGAATGGATGAGGCAAACTTCTCTTTGCATACTGTAATTGATATATGTGCTTACTGACCCCAAAACCTGCTTAAAAAACAATCACTTGAAAATTATGGAAAAAAATCAGGTACTGTATTACATACAGCCAACTTCAGCACAGCAGCACAACACCAAATTAAGAGACATATTACACTTCAAATGAGAAGTTAAAGTCAGGCTACTTTTTCCATTTCTGACAATTTTTAAGGTGGGTCACAAATCTTTAATCTTAATCCCAGGTGTTACCAGGTTTCTAAGAATTTTCAAATCTAGCGAAAGCTTCTTTGCATGATGCCCATGAAAACTAAACTTATAACATCTTTAGAAAGAAATTCTTCATATATGAATCAAAAATGGTTTAAATGAAAAACAACTATTTTAATCATTCCTATTATTGTCAAGTCCTGTATGCTTAGATGTGTAATAATGTACCCTAATGGAGTTAAAAAGGGAAAGAGATTTGTCATCAAAATTATACTGCATTTTCCTGCAATGGTCTGAACGTTAGGCCATGTGACTAAAATTGCAGAAGTATGCCCTGAGCAGTGCTCTCACAGTCAGGACAGCCTCCCTTGCTGCTCTGGAAAATTTGAAATAGCTCCTGACAAGTCCCTACGTGAGTGTCAATTCAGCTGCTTTGAAAAGTAGCATCTGCCTTATAGTTACAGTGAAAAGAAAGCCATCCTTTGCTGAGTTCGGCATGCTTTACCTGAGGTTCATCTGATGCCCAGTAAATTTGGTAGTGCAATACTGTGAAATTAATCTGGTACATAGATTGCTTTCTATGGAGAAGAGAAAGAAAATCCCCAAAGACCCAACTCTTCAGGAATATAATGAATTGTCAGTTTTAGCAAAAGGCTCATTTTCATGGGGAAAATCTCAGCTGTATTCTGGACTTTTCCAAGAATCCCAGAAGACTACAATAATGCATGCTGAATGACAGTTGCATGGTGATACAGCACCTCACAAGTCAAATGGAACTTATCTGCAGAGATGCATATGACAAGCTGACCTTCTTCAATAATTGCTCTTGATTCTTCTTTAGGAATTGTGACACTCAAAAATGGTGACATCTTGTGTAATTTAACAAAGTCAGATTTTCAAAGGAGATTTGGATAATTAGCTACTGTGAAGATTAGACAAAGTAGTAAACTTTAAAATAAAGAAGTCTAGACATTCTGGCTCTATCCTTTAAAAAATAATCCTGAGGCCCGCTTTCTCACTCTTGACTGAGCTTTTTCTAAGCCCAAGAACATATTTTACCAGAAATACCACAAAAGGACTGAGTTCCTTCCTTCTGCCATTTTTCAGAGATAGTGGGTTTGGTTTTGGCATTTTCCCAAGTAGCTAGGCAAATTCATCCACACGTGCTAGGGGTCTCTTGGGCAAAGACCGGACAACATGCAACCACCTCAATGTATTTTCCTGTCACTCTCTAAATAAATTCATTTGCCACTTCAAAAGTTGTCATCAGTCTTTGAGGAAGGTTCTGAAAATGGACCTCTAGTATTTTGTCCAGGAAATTACCATGCCCTACTTTGTAAATCAGTCCTGTATCCCTGATCTTATATTTTTCATCAGTATTGTTTCTGTTCTTTCAAACTACCCAAGGAATTCTGCTTTATGTTCAATTTTCCATGCCATTTCCAGCCAAGTGCCTTCTGCATTTACCAAAGTCATTAACCTAGATATCTTATTTTTTTTACATATGGACTTCCTGGCCTTGAGGTGAATACCTGCAGCAAGGTTCTCCTTTCCAAGGCTGGCACAAGCAACCTCAGGATTCTTCACATCCTTTCTTCCCCCTTTCAGGCTGGGCATCACAGTAATAGTGAGAAAGGAAGGGATGATGATGAGAAAAAAATCCTATGAAAACAATATTTAGTTACTGAGGGAAGGGAAAGAAATCTCTTCATCTCTTACTACCATCATAATTAGCTGATTTATTCCCTGGAGATTATCTACTGAAATAGGCAGCCTAACAAGGAGGATGCTCCCTTGGCATTTTAAAAAGGCGACACTTCTAAACAAGTGCTTTTCTCAAAACTCAGTCTGTGTCCTGTTACAACCAGCTGAGCTTTAAAGCAAAAGAATGAGCACAAACATTGCAACAGTTCATGTCATAGCAAAGACTACTCAGGCACTGGAGGCAGATGACAAGACTTCTGCTACTTTTACTCCTTTTATACTATTTATGTCTGTGTAACTCTTTCTTGCTTGAATGACAGAGACATAGATGCTCAGTGCTGAAGCTCCTTTCTTTTTTTGGTTAGGCAGTAGCAACACAGTAAGTACCACAGACCAAGAACAGCTTCTCTTCTGAAGTAACTCATTAGTTCTGGTCCACAGTTTAAGTAAGAAAATCATACACATCCCATTTATGCCTCAAGCTATCTTTCTAGGGCATAAGAGGAAACATTCCATCACTAGGGAATGACCTTACTGTTTCCCACAAGAGAAGAGAGGAAAATAACATCTTTCCCCTACACACAGCTCTTTCATTTCATCTCCACACTTGACTTTCAACAACTAAAGTTTGATTTTTCTTGCCTCACTTTTGCTGTTTCACATAATATAATGGGAATCTTGTGCAAATGAGTATCACTAATCACTGAAAAGAAAAAAAAAAAAAAAAAAGGAAAAAACCATCCTCCAGTATCTTAAATTCTACATAATGTCTCATAAACATACTAAATACACATCAGGAGTTATAGTTTTTCCTAGATTATTAGAGATGTCTCAAATTTCTTTGTGTTCTATTCACCACCATATGGGTAGTCCATATTTACAATCTCAAAAGAAATGCATTTTTCTCTGGAAAAAAATACATTTCTGTGGAAATATATACATAACTATATACAAAAGGAGTGTATTAAAATGTGTTGTGATTGCAAAGGCAAGGATTAAAGTTCTGATGCTCAGTCACCCTACTAACACATAAGTATTAATAATAGTCTTAATCACATGGTTTCCTTTTATTGTACAATGAATGATCTTCGAACAGTTGAAGGCCTATCCCTTAATGGGGATGATTGAATAAAAACTTTTCATTTTGAAAATCAAAGGTATTAAAAGGTGCATTGGTATTTATTAAATCAATTAAATAAGGTAAGAACAGGAACAGCAGTTTAATGCTGCACCACAGAACTGCATTGTATCCATGTCTGTTCTCTAGAAACAAACCTCTGAGTATCTGAACAGATCTTTATGCATTTGAACATATAAATGCTACTTAATTTACAGAGAATGTTCTTCACATAATACTTCATTAAGATGTGGAACCCTTGCTGTGAGATGTCATGAATGCTAAAAATTTGCACTGCTTCAAAGACCAATTGAACAAATGCACAGAAGAAAAAAATCCACTGGAGCTATTTAATACAAAGACAATACATCTGTTGTAGAAAGCTGCTGTAAATTGCTAAAAGCTGTGAGAGAGTACACTGGAGAAACTGTTACACACTACGTGTTTGCTTTGCCACTATATTCTTCTAAGAACAGGCTCTTGACTCACAGTCAAAACCGGAGAAGAGTACTTTGCTAGACAGACATTCATTCTGACCATGAAGAGCCACTCCTATAATTTTATACTAACTATATTAATCCTGTGAAAAATGAGCTCTTTGAAGTCACCAGATGGAAACACCAATTCAACACAAACTTCTCACCATAATCTCAGAGTGCTGCAGTCAGCATTTTTAAATGCAGATATTAAAACCCTACCCAGTCACTGAAGTACAGGGACAGTAAACTCATTAATGCTGTGAAGCAGTCAGATACTGTAGTGACAAACATCACCAAAAAAAAAAAAAGTCCAGGAGAAATATTAATCATTCTTTTTCTAGAGAAGAGTTTGAATTTTGCGCAGAAAATGAGGCTCAGGGCTAAACACTGAGTAGTAAGCCAAAAACGCTGAATAACTGCTTATTTAATGAGCACTGTCTATCCTGGGCCACAAGTGAGGAAAAGACTACAGATTGTGTCATTAAAATAAAAACATATAATGCCTGCATTCAGTGGGACACATAAAAACTTGACTGGCAACCTTAATGTTATCATTCATAAAAAAAGCAAACTAAAACTCCTGAAATTTCACCCTGTAGTGTCATCTTGGAAAACTTGACTAGATGATTTATCATAAGCACTTCTTCCACTTAAACTAATGTCATGACTGGTGGCCCTTTATTAACCACTATTATAGGAATTTATTTTAGCACTAAACGAAAATGAGACTGTTTGCAAATGCATTTCACAAATATAGCAAGGAAATATGAAAATGTCAGGCTTTGAATGAAAACTGTATTTCAGTACATACACATTTTCTTTCAATTCTGCTGAATGAATTTTTCTTTATTTTGCCCTGTTCCTCATAGCTCATCTCCTAAACTTCTCTTGCTGTCCTCAGTGCTGCTAACTGCCATGGTCAGTCTCAGTTCTTATTCCTAATCTCAACTCTTCTACCCATTTCCTTTACCAATCATTTCTTTTCAGAGTTTAACATACAGCCTGCTTGCAAACCACCCCAAATACCTTGATTCAGGTCTTCTCCTCTCTTCTACCCCCATTTCCTCACCCAGAACATTTGCTTATTCCATACCTTTAGAGGCTTTATTTTCTGCTTATGACAAGATGCCTCTCTCTCTGAAATCAAGACTTGCATGGTCTACATGAAAGTAGGAATATAGGGGATAGATTTAACTGTTGTGACAGGCAAACAACAGATTTGTAACATGTATGTATAATATATGTCGTATGCTTTATTTCCACAAATGATTTATTTGGTCCTTTGAAGCATTACTTGTGCACATTATGTGACAATATCCCTGGCAGATCTACCACTTGGTTATGCAAGAGACTGCTCTGCAATAAATGTGCACAAAACAGGAAGCGCGGTGATTGCAAATCACTTATGAGCATATTTTGACAAATTAACTATCCAGATGACAAGAAGGACATGAAAGCGCATAAATAATAACTTGAGAAAGCTGAAAACTAAAAATAAGCACAAATTATGTTTTTAAGAAACCTTACCAATGACTTAATTGAGATTCTGGGGTCAAACTGCTAATACGAACATGCTGGGGATGTTAATTTGCAAAAAATAACCTAGAGATTCACTGTTCATATGGAGTGACATCTAAAAATAGAAAACAACGACCCTAACAAGTCAGTAAGTAAACACTGAAGACATTAAACTCAGGAGTTAATTTTCAGAATACCAGTAAAAACTACACTGGAAAGTATTATCATGAAGGTTTAAAATTCAAGCAATACGCAGTGCTGAAGCAAGCAAAATACAAGCAATATGCAGAAAATACCTAGTCCAAAAGACAGTCCCAAATTTGATTTATAAAACTCTTTCTTTTTCTTATTTTCTCCAAAAGGCATCTATCTCTTGGACATGTCTCATACTGTGACAGTGTGAATATTTAACAACTTAACCTATTTCAGCACTTGTCCAGGCTATGAAGGATTAGGAGAAAATCCACATACCAATCACACCATTCCCACAGGAGAAAGAAGTTACTAATGTGTGAATTCAAAGACTAAGTGTAATATTTTGGTTTTGTAATGACTAACATGCCAGAAAAAACGTACAACACAAAAAACTGTCCAACTCCAGCAAAAGAACCTGCAGTGGTGTAAGAGGCTATCCACTCCCACCTGAAGGGCTACACAATGTGTCTGCCTGAATTTCATGAGATCCCAATGAGCCCATTTCTCCAGCCTGTCCACGCCCCTCCTTACAGCAATTCCTGATATGAATGTTTCTGCTGCAGTTTGGTGTCATCTACAAACCTGCTATATGCAAAATGTTGCAATCAATACTGGCCCTGGAATCCTGAGGAAACTCTCTAGCAGATCCCAGCAGTTGGATTTTGTACAGTCAATCACACCCTCTCACAGTCCAACCAAGTTTCAACCCATCTTATCATCCTCTTATTCATCGTAAGCTTAGTAAATCCATGCTGGCTATTATTAGATTTGTTCTCACCCTTTGTGAGAGCAGAAATTGCATGCATAAGGATACACTCTGGAACTTTCTCTAGGACTTAGAATAGACTGATGAGCCAGGTGACACCAGAACCATTCTTTTGCTCTTCCAAACCATGGGCGTGACTGTGGTTACCATATTGCAGAAGTCCCATACCTTCTTGGTGGTTTCGCATGGTCCTCACAGCACTAACTCCATCTTGCACACAACACAGCCAACAAATCCCATCCCACCCAGCTAACCCACTCCTTTATAGCATTCATGCTTATTGGACACAGCTGTGGCCTATTAAGGGCAGGCCTGCTCCTAATCTTTGCTGATTAGTACAGCTGCAGCTCCTCAGGGGTGAGATTGCCTTCTGCACTATCTCTATTTTCTTACATTCTATCCCCCCACACATGACATTTTCCTTTTTCAGTCATCAGAAACTTCCCATGTTTGATACAATTCTCCAAAAATTAACAGTGACCTCACAGTAATATGGGTTCCTCAAATGTAAATGTTCCCCTGATCTTCCTCTACTGTGGGGACTGTTTCAAAAGCTGGCAAGTCAAACTGTATAGCCTAACTATAGACTAACCAAACCAGAAAAGACAATGAGTCATTGCCTTGTTCGTGAGCTTTGTCACTGGGTCTTCTGCCCCACCAAGCACTGAGTCCGTATTTTCTTTTGATGTCAACGTATTTACTTTGGCCTTTCCTATCTTCCTAAGTTTCAACTCCAGCTCATGTTTTCTAATTTGTTTCTTGTACACTTGGAGCATTTTCAATAAACCTCATGTGATACAACATCACGCATTTGAAGAAATTTTCATGTCTCTCTAACTTCAACCATCCAGAATTCTGCCCCTTGGCCAGCTAATCTACCGATCATCGATCAGTACCTACTTTCTACTGCTTCTGAATTAACCCAAACCAGCTATACAACACAGAAGGAAAGAAATTCCACCCAAATTTAGCTTCAACCTACCTATATATCATTTTTAATATATTCTACATATACTTTCTATTACAATCGTTTTCCTGTTCTTCAATGTTTACCTACAAATATATTTAAATAAGGGATATGTTTCATCTTAAAATAATTCAATATCTACTTTGGGGTGAGCTCAGTCACTCTCTATGCCCCCTAACAGACTAGATCTCCATTGCCTGTAATAGGAACTTAGACACCTGGCACTGACATCAACACTACAAAGACATAGCTGACACTGGCCGTTTTATAGAGGAACTAAATTGCACTCAAGACATCATTTTGAACATTTTTTCTTGCTCTAGAAAATGTAAGTGCAATACATAGGAAACAGTGTAAAATGATTATAATAAAAGTATAACCTTGTGGAATTAAATCTCACAGAACCTTTCTCACACTAGATACCTGTACATTAATAGAAATTCATAGATGTTAAGTGAGGTGCAGAACATTTGTTGTATTACTTCTTAATGCAAAGTGATCATACTGAAAATACTGCCACCAGGAAAAAGTAATTAAAAATAAAAAAGGTCTTCCAATAAAGGCTAGAAGTTTTAAAAAAATGTATTCCCTACTTCCCAAAAGTGTCCATGTACTTGAAAATGTCATATGAGTAAGCAGAAATGAACACTACTTACTACTTACTATTTAAAATTAAAAGCTGTCAATATATTTTACTTTCAAATATTAGTATACGATTGGGATGTGTATTCCAACTGGAAATGGCCAGCAGAGAAATTCCATGGCAGAAGGGAATTCCAGCTGCAGAACTCTTGTATCTGTCACTTCCCCAGGTGAGCAGACTAAGCTTGCTGAAGAAAAGGCACTGTAACTGCACTCTACATTACACTGTCCCTTACAGATTATATACCAGTTGCATAAATTAAAGCAGTTTATAGGATGCTTCAACTAGTGCCTTTGTCAGGAAAATAAAAAAAAAAATGCCTAAAGCTATAAGCACTCCTTAGCAGCTCATCCAGGAATGCTCATACAAACAGAAACGGAGGCCAATAAAGAAATCTACCTGTAGAGTTTTGGAAACATGGCTATGTCCTGGATCCCTACTGCAGTGACTGTGAAAACACCTGCCCTAAAAGCACCTGTATTTGTTCTTCATGACATTTCCAACTTTGACAAGATAGCAGACCTTTCAGATTACAAAATTCTTCATTCCCTTTCGTTTATTTCCCCTTTTAGTTCCACTATAACATTACTACTTAAAAACAGTAATGTCATGTCAATGTCAAAAATTTACAAAGCAGCATTAATTCTACTGAATTACCAAACCTCTAAAATTATAAATGGGGAAATATACAGGAGGGATGATCACAATGACTTCATAGGGTCCTCTGTGGAATTAGACACTAGCCATCTAGTGGCTAAGGATTCTATACGAATTCTAAAGGTATTGTTTTAAGTTACAGTCACTTCAATCTTCTGAAGGTTGTTCCTTACCTTCTCCTTTTGACACCTTTGTCAAACTTCCCTTACTAGTCTGCCTGGTTCCATCATAAGCTCCATCAGTCCTCCCAATACAGTCACCATATCTTGATCCTATCTATGGGCAGATAAAATTACCTTGGTAGATTTTACACTAGATCTACAGTTCTTGGTGGTCAATTTTTGCATTTGGTCTAACACTTAGGAAAATTAATAGAACATACACTTCACCAATACTCAGAAAACTATTTCTGGAGTAAGGAGATGTGAGAAGTTTATCCATGGAGTTTAAGTACAGAGCTTAAATCTGGGATCATATTGAACTCCTAGGGAAGATTTATTACACAGACTTCGTGAATTGCCTTGCCTTAACCATCTATCTATAACCTGGATATTGTTATATTGCTACCTTTACATATTGTAAATATTTCAAACTAGAGAAGAAATCTAAGGAGTTCAATAGATAAAATGTTGTCTGAACTTTGAAAGCACTTATCAAAAAGAAGACTAAAAATAAATCTAAAAAGGGTAGAAGATAACAAAACAAAGGCTAAGAGAAGCTCACATATTTGCAAGGGAAAGTAGAGTCAATGCATCAATCAACTATCACTAATACCAAATAGCATAAACTAACTGTTGTCCTGATTATTAGTTTGCATTCCATACTGAAAGGCAAAAAGAAGAAAAATTAAATATGTCCTCAAAAGAATTGGATTAACTTCTCCAACAGGATAAAGAAGGTAAGTGGGAAATCTGGGAATGCTGGGCTCTGCTTAGGACATCAGTACAATCCCCTTCATTCATTAAAAGTAGTGTAACTAAAATTAGAAATAAATATAGAGTTACTGGATGCCGTATTGAACTATGTAATAAATACTTTCCATTTTATTATCTGTGCTGGTTGTCTGAAATAAATACCTTGGAATTATGTGAGCCCAGAACTCTGGAACTGCAAGTCTCACATAACACTATCTTGTTAAGGTCCCCTTACCTTAAACAATGCTAGCTGTAATGAATAACAGAAATAGATCCCTTATTCTTGTTAAGCTGGTCCATTTGTTATTCAAATTATAACATGAAAAAGCTTTAAAACTGTTTAACTAAAGCTTCATAAAGTATTTCAACATTTTAAATACTTCCTGCTCTACAAGACCTACCAAGTGTGATCTGTTTTCACAAAGGAAGCTGAATGAATCAGAGGGCTCTGCACAAGGACAGAAGAGGATCTGTGTGGTTTTCAGCACACACTGAGGCCATCAGGCTAAACTGTGGCTTTGCTGCAAGCAAGACACTGCTCTGAGAAACAGATGAGGAAACAGATTGCAACTCCCAGACTGACAATCTGCTTGCCGTGTTTCTTACACTTTGGAGGAGAAATAACTTGGGCCAGGCCTACACAGGGTGTAGCTGCGCTAAGTAAGGCTGAGCAAAGAACGAAACCGTTCCCGGCCACAGTGCCAAGCGTGGAAGGGGAAAGAACCAGCTCCAGGCAGGCTGCTCCACCCTCTCATGCTGTGTAATGGCAGCAGCCAACAAAGAGCAAAAAAGGGCCAGTCCAACCTTCCCTACTACTCTGTGCCAGTTCATATTAATTAATATTCAATCCCACAGTCCCGTTAAAAAACCAAAGCTCTTTTAACGCGTTCAGTTTAAAAAGACTAAAAATTAACGTATAACAAAAAACTATCCATTCCTGCTAGTAACATGGAAGAAATGGGCATGTGCATGGCTACATGTGGCAAAATGAGGTAAGGTCTCTGATATACATTAAAACCTCCAAAGTTATTTTTCCTAAAAATTCTTTGAAAGAAATGAAGGCTGTCTCTATCCAACTGTGAAAAACTGCTGGTCAATTAAAACATGCTATGTATACAGAGATAATCAAATTAAGAAAATTAAAAATACCAGATTTGTTAGAAACACATTACTCTTCCTATGTGTTAAATCCTTTAATATGCATTTAAGAATTTGGGATACAGAAATTAATGATAAATTCTAGAGAGACTCTGGGATTTTACTGTCAAGTTTTGATGTTTACACTGGAATAATATAAGAGCCAGAGAAATTGCAAAAAAATATGTGAAAATTCTATTTGCAATCTGAAAAAAAAATCCATAACTCTAAACTTCAAAAATGTTTTTTTAGTATGAAATATATTTAATACACTAATTTATGACAATTCCAGTGGAATTCACAAAGAAACAGAAAAAATAAATTTAGGCTTAAGTCTTCTAAACTTTGAATGTTTTATGAGGTGTCTCAAGAGAGTAAAAGAAGACACTCCAGCCCTGACCTAATGTTTTGGGTTAGAGACCATAGGCAAAACATGTAGCACAGCTTTAGATGTCCTAGTGTAGCACACTGGGAATTTAGATGCATCTCCAGAGTTCCTGGTTCTTTGTCAAAGTCCATCATTCCATTCAGAAAACACCTGGGCACCTAAACTACCACTACGTACCCAAGTTTAAGCAACCAAATTACATCAGGTGTTTACTTAGGTTACTTGCTCTAGGATGTTGCAATGCTTTATGCTGACCTTTGCACCTGTAGAATTCACCCTCACTATACTGAGCCACAATCTTTACAATACAGAGCAAACTATGGATATTGAGGCAGGGCGCACAAACTACCCAGGGCAGCCCTTCAAAGCTTCTCCTGAGCTGAAATGAGTTACAGAGTCCACACAGTCAAACATCACTGATTTGTTGTCATTGTTGCAGATAAACCAATCTGGCCATGAGGTATTATGTAGTAAGTATTACAGATATCTGGGTGCATATGAGGTCTTAATTAAGCATACATCATTTTTATGTACTTTGCACATACTCTAAGCACGTGTTTAAATTCTTGCAGGAATTCCTTCATACATTTATATGTGTGCTTAAACAGCCTTCCAGAACAGAGCTGTTTTCTTCAACTGTTGTCATAATTTAATGGCTTAGGAATTAGAAGTCAGGCCTTTAAAATTTATATAATTTAGTCTGCAATTAGTATCAGCAAATAGGTCCAGCTATAGAATACACATACAAAAGTTTGCCTTCATTTCCCCCCAAGTACCATAAAGTACATTAATCGTTAAGAAAAAAAAGCTGTTATAAAAATGTAAATAGGACATCAGAGCTCAGATAGTTTGTTCATTGGTTCAGATAACAATCAATGCGTGTTTTTCAATTTATGAATACTAAATTTCATTCACAGGGCACATAATTACTGTAAAGACAAATTCAGGCAAAAAATCATGTCTATCCATAGAGCGTTCATACACATAAACTGAGTTGTCTTCAGCACTTGGAAGAAATCCAAAGGGACAATGTAGTCCTACTACCTAGACCAATGAATCAGGCACAGTATTAGTCTATATACATGCTGAAAGAGCTGGACTTTTCCAAGCTAACACTAGAAACAGCACTGCCAAAAGGAGAAAGAAAGAGCAACATGCACCTTTCTCACCACAGTGGGATATGTACAGTTCTGGGTCACCATTTTTGAAACTGAGCAATAATTATGATCAACAAAACAGCAGGAGTTACTGTCAAAATTACTCCTAAAAATTAAATAAAATTAAGAAAATTATGCCCCTATATTTTTCTCTGTTGCTTTTTAAAAATCAACCGTCAAAAGTTTTTATTCTAACAAACTGTATGCAAAGATACCAATATAGCTCTACTAGTAAACTTCTTCGGGTTTTCTATTTAAAAAATGTTTGGATCCCCCTCAAATTCAAACTTTTATAATGTACAAGTATGGCTCTTCTACAGCTTTGCTATTATCTGTAAGTGTTGATTTCCCAAATAGGATCAGGATGTTCATATGACTCTCACATTGTTTCCATGTCTTCTGTACCAAGATAGATCCAAGCTTAATCTTACATGTCATTCTGGACCTAATCCATAATTAATGGCATCAGTTAGATCATGGAACATTTCCAAAAAAAAAGGAAAAAAAGCTATGTCAAAATACCTGTCACATATAATTCTTTCATGAAAAACATTTAGTATAACGCACACTAGTTTCTGCTTTAAGCATTCCTGCTGAACCCTCTAAAAAGTCCTATGTCCCACAGTGTGTTAGATTGTGAATATTTAAGCATCATTAATGATGCTTACTGAATTCTTTCTAAATTAGAAATATTTCATCATACAGCTGGATGCAGCATACAGCTGAAAGTTCACTCTTCATTTCTGAAGCTGTGTTTACAGAAAGCCATAGACATTCTTGTTGACATTAGTAAGAAATGCCATAAATTAAACAGTATATGTTTTACTCTGCTTTACTTCTCTTCAAGCTAAGTGCACTTCCAGGAAAAAAAAAAAAAAGCCAGTTGACTTTACAGCCTAAAATTCATCAATCCTGAGTAACAAACAAGGGCTGTGATGACCCATCTGTATATACAAAACACACGGTTCACGTGTTCTGTGTACACAACATACAACAGTGCTGTTTAATAAAGGGAGGCAAGCACAAGCAAATGCACCCCCTCTGGATGTACAGAACTCACAATATACAACATGAAATTAACAGTGCAAGAATACAGCACAGGCACTAGCCCTGGAGAAAGCCTCTGCACAAACCATGTGTTAGAACTAGATTATAAATGGCCAGTCATTGTACTGAAGTGAACTTACTCCTGTACTTAGAAAAGTGGGTATCATATTTCAAATTCAACTGACTAGCTGGCACACTTCTTCCTAAGCAGCCTATTCGAGTAGAGTACAAAAAGCAATCACATGGTGTGTTTTGATTTTGGTCAATGGGCTAGTAATTCAACAGTGGTGCAATACCTAATTGAACAGGGGCGCCACAGAACTTTGGTAAACTATGAATACCTGAACTGTTGTTGTTTACAGCACTAAACCTAGCTTTAAAATAGCAAGATTTTTATAAAAGAGTTTAAACAGTAAAATTTAGAGAGTTAACAATAAATTTTCCCTGATAGGGAACTTGGAAATAATATAAATATCTTGACAAGAAGGCACTGGCAAGAGAAGCACAAATATATTTTAATTTAATCAATTTCCATTGTGCTAGGCCTTTTCTTTCTTTAAGGAACAAAAAAAAAAAAAAACCCAAACCAAACCCCAAATTTATTCAAGTTCTAGGTCAACAGTGCTTCAGTTCATTTTTTCTTCTTTTGCTATGCCTAGTTTAGTGTTGAACACTAGGACTGGACTGTGTGCTGCAGACCTTCTCTGCTCTGAATACAGTCAGATGCCATAAATGATCATGACAATGCTCTGACTTAAGAGCATGATGAAACTTATGATCAAAGCTATGCTGGAGATGGCAGGAGATACGACTAATGACTGAAGTTAAGCCCTATCACCCAACATGGGCAGTAACCCAGTTTCACTCCACTAAATCCAGGTACCTGAAAGTGATGCTGCTCTTACCTAACCTGCTCCCTAAGTTTTACACCTCCTCTGCCTCGATGATCTCCCACAAAAAAAGGTTCCCTTTCTTTGTTTTGTAGGCTTATTACGATGGCATGCCTAATTTCCTCTGCAAGCAAGGGTAGAAGCTATGGGTGAGGTTATGGGGTGAAGCTATGTCTTTTTACACAGAATTCCACGATGCAATGCCTTGTCTGTGATAAACACTTTCATTTGTGATTAAAGTAGCAATTGGAAGATGGAAATATCAAAGGAAGGGTAATTAATACATTGTATGTATTAGCCCAGCAGTCAAAACATAAGTTCTGCACCACAGCTAGTAACAGAATGAACAAGGACCCTGCAGACGCATTGAAGGCAGGAAATTCAGTACCACTATGTTAATAAAATGACTGCCTGTGACTTTAAACCCTGGCATGCTTGTACTTGGCGAGAGAGTGAACGATTTATTGTTACTATGAAGGATGCGGGAATGGAAAGGAAGATGAGAGGTGCGATGATAATAATGATAGGGAAGAACAAGTTAATATCCCCAGCATTTGATGGGGAACGATGTCCCTACCTCAATAAGCTGGATAAGGGAATAGCTCCAGATCCACTGCCCAGGATCCCTCCTTTCCTCCCAGAGAGGAGTTTCTCCACCAGAGCCACATTCCCAGTGCGAGCGGCTTCCAGCAGTTCCTGGTCCTTGCCCATGGTCGGGAACCAAGCAGCCCCCCACGGGAGAGCGGCACCCCGGGCCACTGCGGCCCCCTCCCTCCCTCCACAGAACGGTCTCCCCTCCCCAGACCCTGCCTCAGAGCAGAGCACAGCAGAGATTCCTGCAGTCCCTTCCAGACCAGCAGGAGCAGCAGCAGGAGGGAGGAGGAGAATCACCTCCTCCTAGTTTCACTGGATCATTTCTGGGTGGAGTGTGGAAGAAGGGGGGAGGGAGGGAGAGAAGGAGGACGAGGCCAATAAAGAACCTCCCCCCACTCCCATGGACACACAGCCCCGGCCGAGAGGATGGGGCGGGGGGAGCGGCCAGCCTCGGCCCCTATGGCCGGACGGGCCAGCGGGGATAACAACCCTCACAGATGGATAGACGGATGGATGGATGGACGGACGGACGGAAGCGGGGAGGAGCGGGCGGAGGGAGGCAGGGAGGAGGCGCAGCCCTGCCGTGCCAGGCCCGTTGCTGAGGAGACGCGGCTGGCGCGCTCCCAGTGGCTGCCCGGGCGCGGCGCCCCTTCCGCCCGCCCCGGCGCTCCGCCGAACCCGCGCTCCACCGCGGCCGCCGCGCCCCCGCCCGGGCCCCGGGCCCCGGCCCGCCCCGCGCTCCACTGCGGTGCCGGCAGCGCCGCCCGCCCGCGCCCCGCCAGGTGGCCCGGCCGCGCCCCCCGCGGCGGCTCCGAGCGGCCTCAGGCAGCGCCGGGCCGGGGCCGGCTGCCCGCGCTGAGCACGGGGGGCTTGGGGAGCCGAGGGAGCAGAGGGAGCAGAGGGCGGCTCCTGTGGCGGGCGCTGAGGGACGCGCACCCGCCCGCGGGGCGATTGCCAGCAGGTGCGGGAGGGGCGACGGGCCCGTGGCACAGTGTGCGGGGCGGGGACGCCAGCAGCACTCCTGCCGTCAGGGGCGCGCCGGGGGCCCCGCACGGCCGGCGCCGGGGACACGGCACGAACAGCGCCGGGGGCCCCGCACGAACAGCGCCGGGGACACGGCACGAACAGCGCCGGGGGCCCCGCACGGCCAGCGCCGGGGGCCCCGCACGAACAGCGCCGGCTCCGCTGCGCGAAGCGGTGCGGGCAGACAGGAAAACCCGGGCCCCGCGGGGGTCAGGAGCGAATCGGGCAGGCGGGACTGCCGGCACCTGCCGCACGCCAGGGTCGCGGCTTCTCAGTATTTCCAAGGATAAGAAATACTGAGTATAGGTATAACTGAATATAATAATATAACTGAATATAACAATATATTTCGTATCAAATCCAGTTCAGCCCTTCTGGAGCTCCCAGTTCTGTTACAGAGACCTTTTAAATTGTGTGACTTTTCCAGGCTCCAAAATTAATCATTCCTCGTGGATTGTGGGCTCTTTCAAGCCACGCTGAAATTATTCAGTGCAGGCCAACTCATAGGCAGATCCTTGACAAATACATCGTCTGATACTGTGCACGCGCAAGAACTAGATTATAGCCCCGTGTTCCTGTTTTAATTAGTATTTGGGGTAGGTAGGACCATAGGTAAATAAGTTATGATCCCTCGCCCTCCCCCCACTGGGATCAGTGGCACTCTCCCATGTGTTCCCACTCTCCTCTTGTGTTCACAAGAAGCAATGGGAGCAGTGGCAAAATAACATTGTGTTAGGCAGAATTCTAATGTTATGTTTTCAGACAGTATTTATTACACCAAACCTATGGTACATTTAAGGCAATGGAAAGGTCCTTGTTGATTTCACAAATTATTTGTTTTAGTCCCTGACAGTAACAGTTCTACCGATGTTTTTGTGTTTCTGATAGCTAATTAAGCAATTTTAATATCTTAAAAATTGATAGAAATTTCATTGTGGGGTCTGATTTTCTCTTAGAAAAGAAAAAAAACCAATCCTTATGGAGACCTGTCATTTCAATAAAGTCATCCACAGAAACAAAACAGTATATTTTAGCTAGAAAATGTAATTTACATAGTTTTTCATTTTCAGGATGTAAAATGATGTCTTCTCCAATATTGTCAGCAGGACACAGAACTGAACGCATGCATAAAATTAATAAGGACTCTAACTATAGCTTTTCTTATTGAAAGAGTCTGATATAAATAGCAGTTTTAAGGCCTGGTTCTGTGATCACAAGTGTTTCAATGTGGTTTGAATATATAAATGTGTAATCACATGAATTAGGATTTATAGTTTAAGTCCTTAGCCACAGCAGTCACAGTGGAAAAATGTAATTCAAAACCAACTAAAAAGTTGTGTCTTGTTGGCACCCACTTGAGCATTAACCAATTCCAAAGAAGTTACCCATAAACTAAGAGCACCCCTGCATTCTGAATTTGTGTTAAGGGTGCCATAATTTCCCTGTTTTCCTCCCTTGCTTTTGATTTTGTAGGCAGTCACATGCATGGCCTGATAAACACCTTCTCACATGTATCCTCTGCATGCTCTGCATGAAGAGATTCCTTCCAGTTTGCTGAGAGCCTCGGAAGAGGTGCCAGTATTTGGTGAGGAGCTAATTGTAAGGCAGGAGTGTGTGCATAAACCTGCACATTTGTGAAAAATTAGATTAGAAGCAGATGCTAAGGAAAATCTCAGGTTTTCAAGAATTTGTATTGTTTATGTGGTTGGATCAGCAGATGGCAAATATGACTCAGTATAAATGTTACATAATTCTTCTAGGGAAAATAAAATCTCAAGACTGTGCTCTAATTGAAATGATCGTCCAGAAAGCTGTTGAAGAACAGCAAGTAGAATCAGCATAGAAATATCAATGGAGCAGATGCATTCAGTAGCCAGCAAATTCAGAAAGATTTTATGAATGTAGAAAGGCTCAAAACCCCAGTAAATCCATAGCCTAGTGCCCAAAAAAGCCTGTGAAGGCTGAATAGAAGATTTAGTTTCATTAACAAATACGGCAGAACAGAGTAATTCCATCAATTTGAAAAGTGAAATGTAAGCAGCACTGTTTAATGGAAGGGTTAAATGTGAATAAATTCTAAGGGCTACTGAAGAGAAGAATTGAGAACATGGGCTGGTCTGTTTCCAGAGATGAAATCGACAGTGGGCTGTAGAAAGAAAAACAAAGTATCTAGACTGAGTTGAATGTAAATGGCCAAACCCATTCATTAGATTAAGTGCACTCCTTTGTATTTTTAAATATCTTACTTTTTTTGCTCTGGGTAATATCAGGACAAGACTGTGGAGTGTTTAAAGATGTATGTATGATAAATAAGGGAATTAGACACAGAATGTAGAAACACAACTGTATAATTTGCAGTAGTTACAGATGAGAAAAATAATACATAAAACAGCAAAGAGATCCTTCAAAATGTTGTATGTTTTTGAGTAGTGATGTTCCATATGACAGCATAATTTTGATTCTAAGGTTTTAGTATTTGTAAAGACATTTTAAGTTATGACCACTGCAGCTGTCAGTGTCTAAGTGGCATCACACCTTCAATCTCAGAATTTCTCTCAACACAACATATGCTTTACCTTCTGTTTTCTTCCATTTTCTAAAATACCAGAGAGAGCACTTAGCCTACCTAGAAATTCTTTAACTGGTTTGTCATTTGCAAGGACTAGAAGTGACTGTAAAAAGCAGGGAGTTTCCTTAATGTTTTTACAATGCAACTATCACTCGGCTTTGTTCTCATATCAGGGCGACAACTTCTTCATTTCTTCCTCCTGCAGCCTCCCAGAATTAAAGGCAAATTAAATGGGTGCTTTCTAACATTCCATGACTTTTCCCTCTTTATTTCCAAGCAAATGTGTGGAAGGAAGTATGAAAAACTGAGTTGTAGGTATTGAAGAAAACACTAAATCCATGATATTAAAAAATAGTTGTGTAGAATAGCAAACATATTGACATCATATTTCAGGACTATGTATTATCAGTCCTCTCACTTAAAGATATAGGGAAGGCCTAAGATCCCGATTACAAATTCTGAGGGGTATTCTGAAACAGAGCTCAAAATGCTAGAATAAACTATCAGCTCTTTTTGACAGCAGAAAATAAATTAGCATTAAATTATTATTATTTATATTATTATTATTCTGATTGTTCTAATTATTATTCTAATTTTTGTGAAGGCTGCCCAAGAGAAAGCAGTATTTTTCATGCATCTGGGTGGCAAGTGTTTTTCAGTCTTGATATTGTCTTTTGCTCTTTAGAGTGCATATCTATAGCATAAAAAAGAAACTGAGTTTCAAGCCATGAGCTCTTGAGGCCAGGTGTGAATGCCATCATGTCCTGGTTGCCTGCCAAGGTGGAACCTGGATGCAGGTCAGCCCTCCTCGGGGATAGGCTCAGCAGGTAGATGGCACAGTGGACATGGCCTCGCTTTGGAAAACTGGGACACACCATAATACTCACATGATGCTTAGTTTAGCTCTCACCACTGAAATATGCAAAAGGACTTGCATCCTCCCCCACTGTAAAAGAAAATTATAGAAACTGAAGGTACTAAAACTAACTCATGAGGGATAAAAAAACACCAAGAATTCTGTGGTCTTAAAAAACTGCATGGATTCTTGGATTCACCCAATTAAGTAGAAGCTGAAGTAATATGTGAGGAAAAAGCCATTTTTGACAACCACAACAATCCTGTCTCTGACCAAACAATTCTGACTGGATTCCATTTTCTATAAACACTTCCTTTCAAGCATGTTGGAAATTTGCATGGGAAAAGAATGGAAAACCAGTCCCTTGGTGATGTTGCACAACAGCAAGGCACTGTCTCAGCATTTGCAGTGACCTCATGGCATCCCCTTTATGGGGCTCTGAACACGTTAAGGAAGAGCAAGAAATTAAACTGTGATCCTGTCTCACAGCCACAAACCTACAGAGTCACCTGAATATACGATGGGAAGTGTGCTGCATTCCCCAAAGGGCAGAAATGTCCCACTGCTGGAAAGTGTCAAGGACACACACACTGCAGGTTGTGTCAGTGCTGGAGAGCCAAACCTCCAGAATATGGGCGTGGGATATTACTGACAGAAAGTCAGTTCTGTTGCTGTGCCATTTCCAGTACAGCTGTGATCTTGCTCTGATGGCAGATGCTAAGGTTAACTGGGATATCTATACATATCTTTACATGTATTTCTTGTGTCAGAGCAGGTGGGATTAACAGTATGATTATTCATCCAGTCCTTCTGCTCTGGGTTAGGTTTACATCAGTGTGCTATCAAAATATGCCTGAGACTATTTTTCATGCATTAGAGAGAAATGCACAATCAAATGTGGATACAAGTTGGTAAGAGCAGCATGCTGATTAGATGCCCCAATCCAGTGTGTGCTGACAGATACAGTGCAGTATTAAAGCTTTGCCTGTACTGCTTAATGCACAGCTTATTGCATAAAAAACAACTTGTTTCTACCTTGATACATTGCAACCTCTTTCGGACTATGAAATATTTTCATCTTCTTATCTTCCTTTTAGGATATGTACAACATTGCCTACACATCAGATTCTGACTGCCTGAAAGAAGGATCATAGAGAAGTCTCAGCTGCAACATGCAAGTGACAAGGGACTGCAACTGCAAGTACAGACAGCTGGTAGAATTGTGTGCAAGTGTTACCCTTGCTTTCCATCAGTAACACCCAGGAAAGCAGCACAGGGGGCTGGTGCACTGTAAGGCAATAGCATAGCTAGAAGTGTTCTGCCAGGGGGTCTCTTCTGGTTTGTCTCCTCTAATAGTAGCTATCCTACATGAATACATAGTGGTAAATCACTCCTCAGAATTGATATAAATGGTTGAATGAACACTCGTACAATGTGCATTCCTTAGGTATGTTTGTATTTGTGCATACGTGTGGTAATCACCAACAAGGTAGAATATATTTGAAATTTCAACAGAGAAATACATGACAAAGATATTTGATTAATGTTGCAGTGGGAATTAACCTGGAACCAAATGGTCACAGAACTCTTTTTTCTCAGTATAACATTGTCAAATGTACAGTATTCCACAGATTCTCTTACTCGCTTTATTTTACCTAATCCATGCAAGTTTTAGCTTTTGTGCTTATTCTTAACACAAATTATGCAGATACCTAACTTTGCACTGGATTCTTGGTCTGGCCAGGTGTTTTTTCCAGTGGATATAACTATTTGTGGTGAAAAAGTAGTTGACATTTCAACTACCAGGGCTTTTCTGTACAGGACAAGTCCAAGGTGTTAACTGTAGTTAAAGTCTCATAAGCAAAGGTGTTGTTGAAACAAATCAATAAATAAAAATAACTTGCCTGGACCAGATTCAATTCCCCAAAGAGTCTGAAAAACCTCAGATCTAATACTCACAGAATTAAAATGATAACCTGTGAGCTATTGTTTCAATTGGCCTATTGGCCTTGGTACTAGATGAGTGGAAGGTGGCAAATGTGATCCTAATAACCCCTAAGGGGCTTGAAGGAGCCCTGGAGAACTACTGAGTTGATTTGCATGCTTGGAAAATTGGTAGACACCTGCCTGCATACAAGAGTGAAGATTCAGTACAGCTTTTGGAGAAGCAAGTCATGTCTCGTGTTTCTGTAGGAGTCCTTTGGAGAAGTCAAAGAGCATATAGAAAATTGCAAGTCAATCAATAGGTTGTATTTGGCTTTCCAAAAAGCTTTTGACAAGGTCCTTAGAGAATACTTTTGAAGAAATCAAATTGTTATTAAGAAGGACGATTCTCTTGTGAGTGGTTAAAGGAAGGAACGTAAAAGGGAAAAATGGTCAATTTTCACATTGGTGAGAGGTTGCCAGTACAGCTGTGTAAAGGTCTCTCCTAGGATCTGCACTGTCCAGCAGGCTCATAAAGAGCCTCTGAAGAGAATAAGAAGTGAAATAAAGTAGCAAAACAACAGATTTCAGGATAGCTTGGACTAAAACTGAGTATGCAAGAGTACACTGTTCTAGTAGATAGTAAAACAGAAGGTAGAATTCAATATTGTCAAAAGAAAGGAATAATTCTTTAGCAGAGGGATATTTTGGATTTCCCTTTTACAATTCCACAACTGCTGTTACATCTCCATACATGTCTATAAAAATGTCCATTTAATGCTATATGATAATCAAAACAGCAAACACAATTATTGGGAATTATTAGGAAAGGAAATGAGCAGCAATATGTCAGTGTATACAACCACTGACTTTGTGTTGTCTCAAAAACATTACATCAGAACTAAGCAAGGTACAGTAAAGTCAAAGGACTATGATCAGATGTGTATTATTTACAGTCTTTGTAAAGCCTAAATAGACTAGACCACTTCAGCTTTAAAAAAATTATAACCATAGGGAGATATAAATAGAAGTATATAAAATAAGGGACATGAAAAAAGTAAATATGAAACAATTATTTTCCCTAAAGAATAACTTAGGAATCACAGTGGCCAGGGGACAGACTTAAACCAAGTTAACATATTGTTTTCATTCAAATATTTTAATTTAGAATAGGCTTGGGATTGCTTTTTATTCTACTTGGAAACCCATGCTTTTGTTTTGAGAAATGACATGTTAGCATGCACCTGTATATGTGCACACTGATAGCAACACAGCACAAATAACAGGTATGTAAGCTTTGCTCATTGTCTTGCTAATTTGTTTTATCTCAGGTTACTGCCTTGTGTTTGTGTAGTTCAATGGAGTCTTCCTATGTAAAATACACAGCACAGTGTTTATTTACTGTGGTTTCATACAGTACATATACAACCATAGTTATTCTGATGTTAAGGGTACTGCTGCTGTCTGTCAAAAAACCAAATAATATAAAATTTGTCAGAAATGGTGATTTTGTGAAGCTGGTACTTTGCTCCTAGCACAAGATTAGGGCCCCAACATATTTTATTCAGTTAGCCCAACAGTAAAAAGGTTCTTCATTCTTAATTACTTCTTCAAGCCCCACAAAACAACATTCTAGAGTGTTTATTAAAATTAGACAGCTAGTCCTGCACTGCCTAGGGAAGAAAGTTATTGCTTTTTGCATGAGGACATGGTTATGCAGTGAATTTCTTAATCTCAATTACCTCTTGTGTAACTGGATTACAGAGGAAAATATTAACATGAGTAATTTGTTTGCTGGTGTGCAACTCCCTCATTTTGAGCCTTCTAACAATACAATAAGTCTTGGTCTAAAAAAATAATTGGTAAAGTCTGTGGCTAAACCAGCCAATTAATTTGATTTACACTTACTCATCTGAACTGAAGGTGACTATCAACCCCAGGCAAAAAGACCTGATTTTATTTCAGCAGCTAAGTAAAAGCTAAGATCTCAAAGGAGGAACCATGCACAAAAAATTATTCCATGTAAGATTAATGTTTCAAGAACATAATAGTGTACTGACCTACCCCAGAGCATCAGCAGCAAAGGTAGCAGAGAGGATTACAGGAATACCAGCATATCCACGACCCTCTTCTAACTGGAGCTGATTCAGAAAAACAGATCTAGGAATTAATCTTTGCATTCTTTCACACTGGAAGAAAGAAAACTGGTGCAGCTATTTGAGAGAGAATTTCTATTTCCATATTAAGAGAATAGAAAGTACAGAGACACACTCTGCTATGGATATGCAAATAGGCTGGCATAATCCTAGAAAAATACACAATAATTAATGCAAAGTAATCTTTAATCAAATAATTAAGTATACAACAAATTGGAGCTAAAAAGATCCACCTCCAATAATGCTGGGTGAATAACTAAAGTAAGATGAATAATTCAAGTAGGAAAATTCTGAAGTCACATAAATCTGATAACTGCTGTTTTCTTACATTTGTTTCCTCTTTTCACACCTCTGGACCTACCACGCACTGTAGTTTTCTGAGAATAGACTTTGTAATGGCAAATTAATGAGCTTCTATGACACTACTATTTATCACATCATTCCTTTTTATATTGAAGATACAACAAAACATTTTAAAATTTGAAACATCAAAATATGGAACTGCCCAGTTTTATTTTGATGTTAGTATTTCATCAAACTATTGCTTTTCCCAGCAATATCCCAGTGAAGACACTACCCTGCATTAGCCCAATCCCATTTCACAGAAACTTCAGATGTGAAGAGACCTTTGAGGTCATCGAGCCCAACCTTTGCCCCATCACTGCCAAGTCCACCACTGCACCGTGTCCCTTAAGTGCTACATCTACACATCTTTAAAATACCTTCAGGGATGGTGACTCCACCACTTTCTTGGCTAGGCTTTTCCAGTGCTTGACAACCCTTTTGGTCCAGAAATTTTTCCTAATGTCCAACCTAAACCTCCCCTAGAACAACTTGAGGCAGTTTCCTCTTGTCCTATCACTTGTTTCCTGTGAGGGGAGGCTGCAACATTTCACCACCATCCCCACCATTTGAGCAGGGAAGCAACAGCTCAGATTTGCTGTGAAAGCCAAGTCAATTTCTTTTTTTTTTTTTCTGATAGGATTTTTTTTTACAGCAAATAATATTTTCCAATTATTTTGAATGTACCTGGATCTAATGCACATTGTGTATACAGTAACTAAACATTTGTAGCACCTGATTTAATTATTATTCAGTTTGTCTGTTTATTGTGCATTTTTCTCTTGCTACAATTTTTAAATTTCCTTTCATAGAAATTCTCAGTCTCCCTTTTCTACTTCTTTCTAGAATACAACCCTGTATTTCTCACATCCCTGTTAGGATGCTTGTAGTGAAAATGTACATCATGCTGAGAACGTGTTTGTGCTACAGCTCTGCCTTATCTTTAGTCAAACACAGCTTCAATTAAGTTCTCACAGAAATCACCTCTAGTGTTTAGAGCTTAGATTATTCTGGCAAGCCCATTTCCAGTGGATATCAGGAATGGTAGAGTGGGTGAGATTGTGGAGTATCTGATACCTAAATTTCCTGTTATTTATAAATCCCACTTGAAGTAGGGTCTCCTTATTGGCATAAGAAGTTTCCAAGGGTCCTTAAAGTGAAAGGACATGAGCAAAGTGGGAGATTATGACAGTGTTTGTCAGTTAGTATCCAGCAAGCACATGCAGTATGATGTTGCTCCATATAGGAGTTTTATCGCCAGATGGAGAAGAAAAAAAATAAATCTGTTACTGCCTATACATTACTATTTGCTGCTAAGTAAAAATATTCCTTTTGATTCCAGCCATTCCAGCAGCTGTGGATTTAAAGGCAGCCACACTGACATTAAGGTTGACAGCTATTCAGCCACATAGGAACATGTTTTCATGAATAAGGTGCTGAGAATTTGTTCTAATGTGTTGTTTTCCCTGTGCTTATTTCAAACACTCTCCCTTTTTCCTCCTTGACTTACAGTAGCTAAATAAGAGACATGTTTTGCATAATGAAAAGGCAAAAGAGATTAACTCTAGGTTGCCTTTGCCTGCTGAAGTATTTTGTCAAGTCCCATTTCAAGGAGTCTTTTTAAAAATCTCCTTAATATTATGACTTTGGAGGAATTCTTTCCTGTTGCATAAGCTGAAAATGCTTCTCATAATAGCAAAGGAAGGTTTAAGAACAGCATTCAGGTCATGACCCATCTCAGATATTTCTTCAGATGACCATGAGTTTGAAATTAACTTACAGTTTCCATGAGTTACATTGTCAGCTGTTAGTCACTTGGAAAAATTTAGGACCCAGCTAAAGCAAATAGCTCTGATACTGCTTTAAAGAATTTCTCAATGACTGTTTGTAACTTACCATATTTCTTACATTACTCCTGAATAGGAAATTAAGTGCTGGGGGTGACATATTTGTTATAATTCTTTAAGAAAGCCATGGTATATATGCTTTCAAATACACACACACATACAAACTCAAAAAGCCTCTAAATAGATGGGTTTTTTTGGTTGATACTCCACCAATAGCAAATCTTGTGTTTAGAAGGAAGTGATTTTTCAGGAGACTTCTTGCTATCTTCCTGCTAAGTTTCAACAGAGAAGCCTCATTTCTCCCTAAAACTCAGTTCAGGTAAGCAGCTGTGATTTTGCTGGTGTCCAATATATTGTCATGTTCTGCAACATATTCTAGTATTGGCACTGCAGGATGACATCTTAAAAAACTCTCCATTGTACCTATCCAGAGTTGCAGGGTCTTTTTAGAATTAAAAATAAGTGGAAGAAAAATACTACATTAGGATTCCAGTGGAATAAAGAGACAGCTGCTTTCTATGCTATTTTCTCTATTTGATAAAAATAAAGCAACCCCATTCCTACAGTAAATTTTATATAAATTGCTTTTCTCTCTGCTTAGTCATTCTGCCTGTAAGTTTTTGAATAGCCAAACAGGATATAAAAAGAAATAACTCCAGATCACTTAGCACACACTATGGTGTTAGTATAAACTGTCATGTTAGATTACCATCTGGCAAAGGTGCGTAAGGTAAGCGTTTGTAAAGGATTACATTTGGTTATTTCCAAAGAAACACAGCAATTTTTGTTATTAAAATGAGGGGTTCTTCTAGTTAGCGAGGAAATTAAACAAATAAATTGTTGATATCAAAGTGGAGCTTTTCATCTATACAATGATAGGAAAACCAGAAAAAATTATTCTACACTTCTAAGAGATAATGATGAAGCACAAGAAATCTGTTTAAAAATCTTACCATAAAGGTGACAATATGTAGAAAAACAAATTTTTATAATTTATTTAAAGCTAAAAGGAGGAAGAAAATCTCTCTTCTGACACTGTTCAGGCAGTTCATGTGATTTACCTTAAGAGGCAAACATATGCCATAAAGAAGGCAGTAGAAAGGAAGCCAGCTTATCTAAATTAGCAAACACTAACCCTGATTTTCAGTCGTGCTGCGGGCTGGAGCACCATTAGCCGCTGGAAGCTGCCGGCGGGCCGTGACCCTCGGCAGTGGCGGCGCCCGCCGCGCCCCCTGGCGGCAGCGCGGGGAGGCTGCGCAGCCGAGCGCGGCTCTCCTCACCGCCAGGGGCTGCACCGTGGTAATTGTCACTGCAAAGGCGCTCCCCAGGGCTCAAAAGCCCCACGTTACTAGAACAGTATAATTACACTGACAGAAGCTGTTTCTGGCAGTTGCACCCTCCGTGCTAGCGGTGGAATGAGGTTTGCAGATTTGTTCCACAGATAGGTTGGGCAGAGGCTGCCTCTTTATTCAGCACTTACTGCCTCAGAGCACCACTTCCGAAGTGCTCATCTGTCCATGTTTCTGTCAAATGTTTAAAATACTTACCAATTATCTAACTCAAATTAAATCATGGTGGTTCAAACAGACTGTCCTAGGAAGACTGCATTAAACCAGTTCATGCATTATGCTCCACACACTGCCATCTTACTCTCAAAGACACAGCATAAGTACATCTTATTTTTACTTCCAAAGCAATGTTCTCAGAGATTGTTAAAACAATATTAAGATTTTATACCGAGATTACATGGCAGAAAGCTTTAGGAAATACATATATTCCACTTCCACTCATACTAAAATGAGTGATGGTGACAAAAAAAAAGGCAGGAGATAGTGAAGGAATAATAAAATACAGTAATTTAATGTAACTGCTTAGGAGTGGCTTGGGCAATGGCAGAGCAAGCCAAAAAAATGTCCTTTAAAAAAAGTTATATCTACCCATTTAATTATGCGGCAATATGAAAGATTCATCTCTTTGGGATGCAGAAGCTACTTGGGAGAAAACATAGGCTATCAAGAGTTTAGTTGATTTTTGAAGATTTAATTCCTGCAACTTGTTTCAGCTAGCATAACACATACTTGCAAGACATTCTATAATATTTGAGAAGCTGAGAGTTGCAAAAATGTTCTTGAAATATAAAGTGTTCAAAAATGTCTTCCATAAACTTTAAAATCAGAACAATTTTAATTAAGTTTTTATACAAGCATGCTAAAAATACCTAAAACTGTAAACAACTGTAACTACACAGCTTTTATTTACCAGCAATCTTTATGCTTTTTCCTAATTTTATTGAGAAACAAAGCTTTATTCCTCCAGCAAGGACCGCTATTCCTGTCCATGTTTTGCATCCCTGACCACCAGTTAGCACAACCTTGGTGCTGCTTGTGCTCTCAGGTTTCCTGATGTTACTGAGATGGGGGAGGAGGTCACTGCCAGGGCCCTCAGCCAGTGAGCTGAGCACACTGCTTGGTGCTGCACCACTGGGAGCCACGAGCCTCGGCACGACAGAGCCTGCCACTGGGTTCACAACCAGACACAGGAATTGGGGCTGCTCTTCAAAAATGGCATGGCTTGGAATTAAAAAAAGATAAGGTTGTATTGCGGGGCTGTCAAAAAACTCATTTCCCTGTTGGGAGGGGTGAATTAGTGGATGTCACAGTAAGTGCCCACAATTTCATGGGTACTTAACATATCAGAGAGGTGATGCTCTGTTCCTACAGCAGAGAAAAAGACATTCATTTATACCACCAGCTGAATTGGAATCTGATGTACTCTCTAAAATGTGCAGATGAATATAGTGAGCTGAAAGTTCACTTGAAGCATTTTGCGATGAACATTTTGAGAACTAGACCAATGCAAGCAGATTATTTTATATATTTATTTATATATATATTTATATATATATTTAGAAATCATTGTGTCCATCACTGCTTACCTGAAATCTGGTCACTGAAGGGAGTTTGCTTCTGTGATACTTACATATACTTGGTAGTCTTGGAATTGTAGATGCTTGATAGAATTCTTTACCTTTATCATCAGATTCTCCATACATTTATTAAAAAAATATTTTGAATAAAGGTAACCATTATCATGGCAGACATTGGAAATTTTCTGCATGATCTCTATCATTTAGAGATCATTTGTGATCCCAGATTAAGACTCCCAATTAAATTCCTAAGTGAGACAGTGTACAAACAGAACATGGCTAATGGAAATGGGAAATAAAGGACTGAGGCAGAAGGGACCCAAGCAGGTATGACCTCTAAAGAACTCCCTCTCCACCAGGCTTTTTATAAGTAATACTGTAAGGCCACAAAGTTTTGATTTAGAACTGGGGCTTACCAACAAAGTTAGAGTTGCAGTGAGAACTGGAACAGCACATGCCAGAAAGATTCAGTGACCAAGCTTGGGAAAGGGCACAGCCTCTTTCAGGTGAGCTAATGTGAAAGCTTCATTAGATATTAAACCAGCATTTCTAAACAAGATGAAGAGTGTTAAGCTAAACTGTAGACCAGCTTAAATTTCCCCAGAAAATGTAAAAAAACATGGTAACAGTTTTCCTCCTGGACTTCTGGAGTCAGTTTTCTATACACAATGAAGTTCTCCAAACTATCTTCCATTTAGGTGTTTGCAGAATAAAAGCAAGAGGCTCTGCTGATAGTACAAATTTCCTGTCTAGGAGGTTATGAACACAGCAGAGCCTTGAGGATGAATTAAGCCTTTTTTATTTTTTTAATCTGAGGCTTTTTGTAACTACTTTGTTTAGTATAACCTACTAGAGCTTAGTTTAACTTTGTACTTTCAAACATTAATAAATTAACTCTCCCTCTGCAGTTTTTTCAACAGCAAAACTAATTTCAGAATGACACTGTACTATCACTCTCAGTATTGTCAAGCTCACAACCAAGCACACCCATCTCCTCTGAACTGCCCACAGGTGATGTTCAATACTGTGCAACGGCCATCAAGTTAGAAATGTATCCAGTTACAATGAAGTGCTAGGAAGTGATACCCTGAATTTCAACAATTGTACTGAGAAGGGCTGCTTTGGGCTGTTATTTTGGATTTGGTTTGCAATTGGTTTTTCTCAAAACAAGCAAGTTTTTGTTTATGTAGTAAAAAAACTCCAGACATTTGATATTGCTATTTATTTCTTTTTAAAAATTAGATAATTCTCAATGTAATATTCTAGCAACATGCTACGAAGCATTCTATACATTCCTTCTTCAAAATAATTCCAACTAGATCTTGGCAAGGATAAACCAAATAAAAATTACTTTAATAGTACCAACCAGAGTTAAACCAAAGGAGAATTCCTCCCCTGAATCTGACATCATATTTATGTGAAATTGCACCACTCATATTTAATACTGTGTTGTCTTATGTAACTATTCAAATACAAATATTTCATTTCTTTGATAGAAACATTGTGTGTATATTTTTTCATCTAATTCAGAATAGTAAAATAAAAATTTCCATGGGAATTAAGAAGAGTTTCAACTAGGGTTTCATATGGCAGGCTTTAAAATAGTGCCTGAACCAGTTCTTCCACAGAGTTCTTGGTTAAAATCTGCACACTTTCAACAACTATTTCCAGCAGTGCAAATTATGTGTCCTCCAAAAAAGTTATAATGAAAACAATTTAATTAAAACTGGTTTGACAACCTGAGTATGCAAAGTCAAACCACACGATACTAAATATTTTTTGAGATTTGTTTGCTTATCTACAAACAGAACTTCCCTCCAAGATCCTATGGAGCAGAAACAATTGTGGTAGCAATTAAAAGATTTTCATTTGTCAGATTCAAGGTCACTAGTTAAATTATTCAGTCAGTTTTACTTCCAGCAAAGACAATCTCTTACAGGCATGTATGGTTTTGTACGTTGTTTCCTAAATTGTTTAGAAGCACACTCTTAAAGTCTCTATTTTATGGTGTTGTGCTTTTTTGCTTATTCATCTGTACCAGTTTTTAGCTGAAAATTATTGTTCAATTTGTACAAATCACCCATAATTTAAACTGTATAATTACATTTCATGTAATCTCACAATTTCTTTGGGTAATTAAGTGATTCTCTACAGCTTTTTTATCAAAAAAAAGAGCAATATACAACTAATGAATCCCAGTAGGATTTTCCCCCCTCACAAGCACTGACATTATTTATTTAAACACACTGAACCAAATCCTTGGGCATGTCTGATGAGTTGTGCAGGAATCAGACACGCATGCAAAATGGCTCAAAGCTCACCTGTCACAAAGGGCCAGATCCTATATCAGGGCTATATCCTCTTCACAGAGAAAGGAAAAATAAAGTGTGAATGTCTAAATTACATCAACTGTACAGATACAGTGGACCTTCAAGCAGAAGGAAAGCCCAGTAGTATGCCCTCTTATTTAAATTCTCCAGCATTTACTGTTTTATTTTAGGAGTGCATATGGAAAGGATATATGGAACTCTATAGCACCAGAGGATTGTACTTAAAATCCTCTCGGGGCAAATTACACTGAATGCAGGGCCAGTTTAGGGCTGGTATTTTAATTTTCAGTAGCTATACTATTCTAGAGGATCTAGCCTGTATCATCATAGTGCAAATGTAACCTCTTATCTATAGATATCTTCTGGTAACAATCAAACATAACCTTAGAAAAAGAGGTATGCCTTGTTAGTGAGGCATGGTACATGGACTCTGCGATGTACCCAGGCACCTTCTTTCATTGCAGAACCATCCACTTTTCAGAAAACATTTAAAAAATAACATTTCCTTTGATAATATTAAAAGTAGATGATATGATTTTTTCCTCAGTAAATTAATAAAGTACAGTATAAACTGATTTTTCCAAAGTCATTTCAGTTTAAAATGGGCTGAGAAAAGTTACAATGTTTAATGATAATTTCAGAAGAGTACCTGGTTCACAAATATTTTTTTTTGTAATGAGAAAACTGTCTGTAAGCAAAAAAATAACCACATTTTCAAGTGATTTGCAGACAGTATTTTAGGTGCCACCACCACCTGCAGTTATGATGATGATGCTTTGAACAAACAGAAGTGTCCTACTGATGATCAACATTCATCCTCTTCATGCGATGAAGCAGGGCATCTTTTTCCATTTGGACCTCAGCAAGAGCCATTTTGGCTTTGGCTAGTTCCTGTTTGAGACATTCATTTTCTTCAATAAGCTGAAATGAAGGGGTTAGAAAAGAAAGCTATTAGCATAACTCCATACTGATGACTTTTTCCATTTCAGTAACTTCTGAAAAACCAAACGCTCCCATTCATTGCTGGGCAGAGGTTTGTTGAGGCTGAGCCAATTGCAACTGATTCTCAGTCAGTGAGCGTAGAACATGGAGAGAGTTAATGCAATCAGCTCAAAAGGTGGGATAGATAGTGTTTCAGCTGTGCCATTTCCATCCTGGAGTGGAACGGAAATGACCCAAGATTGTGAGCTCTAGGATCAGATTCTTACCCAGTGAGAAAAACAGCAAAATTAATGTGTGGATTTTGTCATCGTCCATTCAAAATCTGGTATGACTGATAGATGAGTACAGATCTGACCAAACAGCTAAGTCCCTTGTTTTTGGTAGCTGTGTTGTACAGGAATGAAGGAGATGGGGAGAAGAAAACTCCCTTATAAAATTTCTTCTGACTTAAAGGAAAAGGGTCAGTGTGCAGTGTATTATTACACTATTTAGAAAGCAGTGTTAAATTGCTGAACCACATCATAATATCCACGATCCATATTTTCCATTTCCAACAGATTTCTAAACAAAAGTCTATCACAGGCCCACCCCCAGATAGCCTTACAATTATGATTAATAATCATTGTAAGATAATTTTGAGGGGGGAAAAGTGAAGTCAAAATGAGTTTATACCTCATTTTTAAGGAAGTCAGATGAATCCCTGCTTGATTTAGAAGGTCTGGGTGTCTCCCAAGTAGTCTGCGTGGCTTGGTCCTGTGTTTTATATTCAACAGATCCCACTGCTTGCTGCAATGTGCTGCTTGAATTCTTCATCTTTGACACATCACTTACTTTTTGATTGTCTGCATTACAGAAATAGTGTTCAGGGGTTTTGTCAAAATTTTTTTAAGCTTTATTCTTATCAGTACAAAATTAAATCCACCTAAAACAAATATACTTATAATATTAAGTACATTAATATTTGCCTCTCAAAATCAAATTTAAGAGTAAAATTTAATTAAAACTCATAACCTTTTAGAGGAAGAAAGAAACAATAGGTAACTTCCAGCCTGGAGAAAATAAACACATTTTTATATCGACCTGTATCATCACCACAGAATATGCAATCTGAATAATCAGAAATTTGAGAACTATTACTATTGCTATTCACTTAGTGTCTCCAGGTCCCTCTGAAGACTGTATTTACATTTAAAGACACAGTGAGATAAACCTGCAGAATCACATTTTTAAATTAGAAAATAATCTTAATTACTTGCCATTAAAGAAATTTTCTAGTATTTGTAAGTGAAGTACACTATATAACACCTCTTAAAATATACTGTTGTACATTAAGGGAAGAAGTCAGGGTCATGGTTTTGCAGTAGTTTCTACAACTACCTGCAACACAAAACAATAAAGACAGCAACCACCTTGAAAATCTGTAAAGAAAGGCAATTTTTTTGTTTGCTTGGTAGAACAAAGGAACCCTAAACTTATCATGATGAAGTGATATGCACTGATGAAGCATATCCTGATGACATTATAAGCATATTTTTTATTTCTCCCAGATTGATTCAACTGTGGGTTATCACAGCCAATACACTATTCAAAAAGGTAATCTTCTTTTTTTGTGACTACACTTAGAATTATGGCATATGGCAACACAGCTTACACAAATTATCAACAGTTATCATTTCGTAATTAGTCACAAGTATGCACAAAGGAAAAAACAACAGGATTATTGAATTGAGATCAAGGTGCAGCAACATACAAACCTCTAATGAGAAAAGTGCCATCATCATTTCTTTCTATCCAGAGTATGTCAATATGCAGTTTTATGGGTACCAGCTCAGATGCCTTAAGATTTTCACGTGGACTGTCATCCTAAAAAACACACATAATAAAAAATGAGTTTACAAGGAAATGAAAATAGTTAAGTAGGATGTTTATTTAAACATAAGTGGATTTAATGAAACTTGAAAGGGAATGTTTCAGAGCAGAATTTTCTAATGGGATCTCCACTAAACTTTGGCTTCCTTTCTTTTCCCCCAGGGATCGTTTTAAAGGCTCAAAATTATCTCTGGAGTAAGTCTGCTGAACTCAATATAGAGTCCAACAAAAATACTTCAAAGTGTTTTTACAGACATCTCAATAAGATTATACCCCAACTCAAGACATTTGTTAGCTCAGGAGCTGAGTCACAGATAAGAAGCCTGTGCTATATAGTGTCTGATCTTCCCTTGAACTATTTAAAGATTGAATGGGTACAGCTATCATTCTTGAGCAGATTTTGTCTTTTCAGAATTTAGTTTGGGATGACACCAGCTGCAGTTTAGTTATACTACTGTATTTAACACAAGAGAAACTTCACAAATTACTTCTTGGGGTCTCCCCAGGAAATCTTTATAGTTCATTATCCCTGTCAAACAGAATAATGAAGCCAGTATAATCAGAAACTATACATATCAGCATTAAATGTGTACCAAGAAAGCTGTTGAGATACAGCTTCAAAAGCTTCTTGAAACAGCACTGAGATTGCAACAGAAAATGCAAACAATAAAATAATATTTCCCAAATTCCTCCCTTGCCATGAAACACACTGCATGAAGTCTCATGCAGAAGAAATAAAAGAACCTACTGCATTGAACAGGCAATGCAGCACACATTTGAACCATATCTTCTCACACTATAATACCCAACAACACTAGAGAAATTAATCATCTCTGTGTCAAATCTGCAGTTTGTCAACCATCATGAGTAACTGCACCGTGACTTGTGTGCACTGCTGAGTGAGCACTTTGGTGCTTTTGCTGCCAAGCAGAATCTTGTTGCCAGTTTATTATTGTACATTCGCCATCTCAAGCAGCTGCTTTCCCAAGAACATTTTGCTTAAGTCAGCCTTCTTGCCAATAAACCAGAACAATCCTGGTTTTAAATGCAAGTGACTAAGTGTAAAGGTTTTGCTATTTGCATTTAGGCATTCATGTTTGTGATCCACTGAAATCTGAGGAACAGATTCACAGCTCTTAGAGAAAATGCTTATGCTAATCCTGTAGAGAAGGAACAACTCTAAGAGTGCCCAAAGATCCTCAGGGGATGGAAGGGCTGTATCACTGAGGGAAGGAATACTGATGCATTTTGAGTAGAACACAAGACAACTGCCCTTCCAGTCAATAATGATCTTGGCAGAATCAAGACCTTAGCCCCAGATGTAGAACTGGAGCTGCTCTTCCAATCCTCGCCTTGTTCAAAGTCTGTATGGGTGATTATTACTGTCCAAAGCAATGTAATAATTCTTTATGTTTGTTTGTTTTTCTGTTGTTCTACACCCCTCAAAAAAGTGTCCTTATCTTTATATTCAGTGGCTGTGCAGCACAGAATTCGCCCTCTTATTTAAATGTCTGAAAGAAAGTCCCCTAAGAGACTTGAACAGAAGTGTCCTCTTAATGTTACTATTTTAAGATATGGTGCTGAAAATGCTTGCACTGTTCAGTATCTGTTTCTAGAAGAACATGAAATTTGGGTTGTGTTCAAGTGGTTTGTACTGTAATTCTATAACCCTTCTCCTTATTTTGTACCTAACTTTCATTGCAAGAGCTACCCTCCAACTAGGAAAAAGAAATAACCTTTAAAATCCATGGTAAAATTACAAAATGGTTTGTAATTAGAAAATATATCCTTTGCTAAGCAAAAAAGCCCAACCAGAAAAACCCACCTTGTGCCTCTAGAACCTTACATATAAAATTCCCAGACACTGTCACTCTACAAGAAAGATTGGGGAGAGGGGGAAAAAGTATAAAATGTTAATTCATACAAATAGCTTGTTCATGCAGAAAATTCCCCTCCAGGCATACCACAGAGCTAACCAAATCTATGGATTTTAAAATTGTTTTAGCATTATCTAAAGACCTTTCAGAGTATGCCAGCAGTTTCTTTGAAGTCAACTGTATCCAGATTAGTAGTTTATCATCAAAGAAACAAAAACACTTTTTTTTTTGGAGCAGCCAAGTATCTCATTGTTAACATACTTTTAAATTAATCCTTGCATTAGAAACTTTTATCTTCATAGGCATCACTTCTGCGACAGTTTCATCTTCTAGAAAATGCTGAATGTTTGTAAGAGAAGATGTTAGAAATTCAGCACTGAAGTTCTCCACATGACACTGAAGAAACCCATTTTTTACAGCTAGCAGGGAATGTACAACAGCACTAGGCCCGCTTTCCCATCTCAGACTAATCTCAGGTGATGAATTAACAGGTCCAGCCACAGATTTACAGTCAGAACCTGTTGCAAAAAGAAAACAAATTTGCATTAAAATTTTGCATTGTACAGAAAATCAATTATGATGTAATTATTTCCACCTCTATTGTCCAACTGACTTCCCAAGAAGTATCATAGAGTTATTATTCATTAAAAGCAGTGTTGCAAATACAGAACTTCAGAGCAAATTTCTAAGTATAGCACTTCAAAGTACAAAAATAAAGAGTACATATAAGGGCTAGTACCTCACTGTGACAAGAGAAAAGACAATGCAGAAGTATCACCATCCACAAAAATAAAATTGTTTCCTTGGTGCCTCGACGATGGATAACCAATTGTTTTGCATACTTTTCCACTAAGTCATTAAATTTCAATTCAGAAAAACATTAAAGTCACTTCACTCTCTCAGGAGAGCAGGTATTTTCTTGGAAAGGCTGAACTTCCTGACTTGGGAACCATGAGCAGCAATGCAGTAAGATAGAGAGTATGACCACATATGCATTACTTGAGCGGCAATAGACTTGAATGCTAAAAATCTCAGTCACTTTCCTGCTAATGTCAGTATCTTTAATCAGTAAGGACAATTACAAAATTGAACATAAAAAGTTCTGAAAACCATAATGAACTAAACTAAAGTAAAACTAAAATAAAAATTTAAGGTAACCAGATTGCGGGAGGTGGGCAGTGAGCAGTAACCATTTTTTGTATAAAGTAGTTCCCCATGGGATTCTCAAGTCATGTCATCACTATGATGGCTGGCCTACAGAAATTATCTCTATGACAAGAAGCACAATCACAGTAACAGAAAAAACAAGCATTGAAAGGTGAAAGCTACCTCAAGACACTCAAGAAAAATCACTGCCTTATGTCAATTCATCATGCAACAGATGCTGCCTAGAGCTACAGCAGTCTGACAAGGTAAGTAAGTGATTTGCTTTTCTATTTGTACATTAATTGGGTTCCTCTTCCTGTGCAGTGTGCAGGTTCATGGATGACCTGGCACAGCAGCAGAGTCAGGACTTGTGCACTTATCTACTGGCACTAGAGTCGGGGTAGATAGACACACTGTCGATCTGGGCTGACAAAGACCAATGACAAGATGAACATGAGAACCTTCAGCCTCTGCTACGATCCAGAATCTCTCCCTTTGTCACCTCTGTGAATAGGAGTTTCCACAACACTGACAGCCACGACTCCATCCTTCCATCTTTCCAATGTTTGAGAAGCGCTAAATCTCATATTCCCTTTCTCCACAAAAACCCACTCCAAAAACCAAGCAACCATACTACAAGTATCAACTATCTTTTTAGGCTCAGTCCAGACAAAAGTGAATAAACTACCAGCAGCCCAGGAGAAAGAGATACTCTCCAGAAGAAGAACAATGATCACACTGTTCAATGAATCTCTGCAACTGGTTCAGGAAACTTTGTTTCACCTCAAGGATCCATATACTTCCCACACATACAGATAAAGAAATAAGCAGTAGGTGTCCTAAGTATTTCTGCACCTGAAAAGAGTGCCTGCATCATTGCTGGAAGGATCCAAAGTACAGAAAAAGAGCAGAGGAAAAGAACACACATTTAGTCTCAGCCTTGAGTCAATTTTAGTTATCTTGCAGATACCTGAAAGGGGCAGAGTCAAGGGAAGATGGAGTAAAAAATGCTTTAAAAAAATCTGGAAGCTGCTGTGAACTGCTGTTGCCTTCTAAGAAGCAGGTTCAGCATGATTAGATCTCAGTAAAAGCACAGCCCTCCCACAATAATTCTGCCATACTCCATCCCTTCTTCTTTTAGTTTTGCTGCCAGGCAAGATCAGCTAAAGTAGCAGTCCTGCATCCAGCCCTGCAGGGAATTGCACAGCTGCCATGTAGCCTTCAACTTAGTCCAGCTTTTAGCTACATTCTTCCCTTTTTACATCTACTGCATTAACAGCATAGTATATTTTAAATGGTTATTTTCATCCAGAGTATCTTGGAGACTGTAATTATAAGTTGAGTATTCACTGCATTGCATGGTTCCTCAGATTACTGGTTTCAATTGTTAATGCAGCACTTGAGAAAGTTTTATTAAAGGTCTTGAAGAGGGAGGTTGCTTTTATTGGGATACTATCATACACATTTGCTCACCTGTTCTTTTAGCTGTATTTTGTTACTATTAACTCTTTTAAACAGTCTCTTTTGATCTGATTCTCAGCTTTTTCCAAACTTTTTCTCTTTTAGTTCTAATAGAAATGAATATGGGACACAGGGAGCAGGAGCAGAAGATTCCTGACAGTACAGAAATCACAGTGAAGAGAAAAGATCAGTCGAGAGAATATGTACATTACAGAATAGGAGTGCATAAAAATGCATAAAAATGCATAAAATACCAAAAAAAGTGTTGTTGGCTCATCCATTCAGGTACCTGCCAGAAAGAGAAAGGAAGAGATACAAAGTAGAAGTATTTGGAGATTCCAATCACGTTATATCCTTTCTACCCATAAAATAATTAGACTGCACAAGCCTCTCATTATCAGCTGAGAAGCATTATCACTATGAGAGACTCCAGTTGAAGATACAAAGAAGAGCAGGAAGGTGGTATGTTCATATTATATACTCCCTCCAGCTTTTACAGAGGATATGGCAGATAACCAGAAGTCAATTTGCCTGTATGAACTGAAGGTCAGCCATGAGTGCTCCCTGCTGGATGTTTTCCTAGCCTTCAGATGCTGACTACAACATCATGCAACAGCTGCTCAGGCAGCAGCTGCTGGCAGTGGCTCAGCTTACCGGAAAATGTGTTCTTTAGCTAGGGGATCAAAGGTTGTACCACCTCCAAACCTGAAGCACCTGCTGAACAAAAGCCATGCTGATAGAAGGTTGGAACAAGAAAATGGCAGCCAACAGCTGCTACAGCTATTTCCTCAGAAAGGAACTGAAGAGAAGCTGGTGCGTCAGGAACCTGCCCCAAAAACCCTACAGTGCAACATCCAGCAATCCATGTAGAAGGCTGGCAGAGGGGAATAAAGCAGACTGTGACATGAGCTGCCACACCAATACATCATGACAAGGAAAACAAATCATCCACGAGAACTCAGTTTTTCTGGCAAAGTGTGTATATATTGTACTCATGCCCAAGAACAGCTCTGAAAGACACTGGTTGATCTAGCTGTGCAAATACTTGGCGTGAAACTATACTATTTGTATTAAGCTTAAAAAAACCAAAGACAACCAACCAACAAAACCCCCCAAAAACCAAAACAAACAAAAAAACCCAACCCAAACCAAACTAAAAACAGTTGTCTATCTTTAAAGCTTGTATTTCCTGACAGAGGAAATGTTTAAAATTTTCTTAAACCACATATTATAAGCCTGTTTAAACAGTGTGTGTCATTTAATCTAGAGAAACTGATCTTGAAAAAAAAAGAAACATTCCTTCAAAGGAAGGTACATAAAGCAAAATACTATTACAGTCATAAGGAGTTCCACCTTCAGGAAACAGTAACACAATGCAATTTGCCATGGTAACACCCCCAGCAGCCAGGCCCCACACAGCCTCTCATTCACCCCCCACCAGTGGGACTGGGGAGACAACTGGAAGGGTAAAAGCCAGAAAACTTGTGGCTTAAGACAAAGACAGTTTAATACAAAAACCAAAATACAAGAACATAGCCCCATACCAGTCACTAGGAAGACAATTAATTCTACCCCAGCCAAAACCCCCTCATAATGCAGCTTACTTTATTTTCAAAAAAGCAAACTAATGACCAGAATTCAATGCAATGCACCTTTTAACCCATACGATCACATACAGTTCCATTTATTTATTCTTCCTTTTTAATGTATGGCAATGAAGAAAGAAATCAGAGTTCTAAACTAGCATAAAAGGGATGCTAGGCTAACATAAAACTGTGTTTTCATTTTTATTCACTTGGAACAAATGTTTCCAGCTCCAATTTCAACACGCTGAATTGTTAGCTCTTACCAACAGTTCTGTTGCACAGATATTGTCGAACACCAATATTTCCTAGTTGGTTTGGTATCACTTGATTGACCTGTAAGCATATTTCTGTGTCTTCTCCTCTGATGTCAATTTCACCATTAATACCAAATACTTGAAAAACCACAACAGACATCTGTCAACAAAACCCAGATAAAACAATATAAGATTATAAAATTATTTTACAGTGATTATTGTTTGTAAGGTATGTCTCAACCTTTTCCATCACAAAAGGAAAACAGCCATTTGTATTGAAAGCCCTTGCTCACAGAGAAGCAAAAAGTTCTCATTTTCTTATCCTTTTCTTTTTGTACACATTGGCTTCATAATAGATTGCTCAACAGCCTGTCCAAAGACAGACACTTGTACTGATGCCAATTCAGAACTGGCTAGAGAAGCCATGGAAGTGAAATACAGTTTCCTTACTGACAAGAGAAGCACATGACCTATGTGTTACCTGAAATATCAGGTATCTGACATTACCTACAACTCCTTTCAACTTTATGCATATCATAAGCACAACCAAGCACTTGCAGTGCTGAATCAAACCAGGTTAAAAAGCTAGGATAGGCTACTAAACTTTGGCTATCTGCATAGTAGTCGGCCCTTTTTCTCTATTTACAGGGTTGCAGTATTTTTAAAAAAGAAGCAGAAGCCAGTTTTAAGTCAGCTTTGGTATCAGAAGATGTGTATCTATCATCATTATTAGTATTTTGGGTTCATTTTTCTAATGACTCAAAAAATCACCTCTAAAAGGAGACATTTTATTTGTGCTTCAAGGTTTAATTTACAGAATCATGTGTTCTAATGGAATTCAATAACATTACCATTTCTTCACTAGTCTCATGGGCATTTTCTGAAGCAGCACTCATGGCATCTGGAGATGACCCATCACAATTTTCCATCACTGTGCCTCCTTCATGGACATTTCCTGATGGACTTTGATAGTTTGTGGCTGTAATACCTTCCAAACACACATCAGAAAAAATGTGAATTTAGCACAGCATAATCTTAATCACTTCTCCATTAAGAATAAAGTCAGTGACTGTTACTGAATGCACACATTAACTCATTTTTTAATACGAGTTGAGTGGCTTATTAAAAAAATATTTATAACTGAAGTGCCAAATCCATTCCTCTTATAGAGAGTTCCAAGTTCTAGATGCTAATCAAAAGTAAAGCAGGATATAGTGACAAAACCAATACTGCACTCCACATGCATTGTTAAAAAAACCTGTGAAGGCATTTTTTTAGTCTTCCAAATCAAATAATATAAATGTGATGCAGCCAGAAAAAAAATTCAAGTTGTGTATCTAAAATACCGCACAGTGCCTTTAGAGCAGACGCTTATATGTTTAGAGAAATAAGCTACATATCTTTTTATTAGAGCAATCATAATCATGATAGTGATTCCTTGACAATTGGAAAGCATAGATACTTAACCTGCAGTTAAATATTGTTTAACAAGCTAAAAAGACATATAAAGGTTATTTAAAATGGAAAGTGTATTTCATGGCATACTCCCACATAAGCACATGCAGGAATACTCCTACAATTCAAATATATAACAGGCTTGCAGTCTTCTCATTATTGCTCTAGACTGAAGAGAAATCCTACAGAAAAAAAACAATCTTATGCTAATTAGAATTATCAGAAAAGAGGTATCAATAAGGTCTTCTTACTCTATTTCCTGACATGGGAAAATTATTTCATCAGTATATACACACATGAGCAAGAATTGGACAAATACCTGCTATTAGACAGTCAATACTTGGGAAATACTCCTTGAGGGATGAACTGCAGGGAGACTACCAAACCTATCTGACTGGTAATTAGCACAGAGAGCATTAGTGAAAATTCGTTTCTTTTTTATCCACTTCTAAAATGAAAGCTTCTTTACCACTTCAAGTGTAACACTGATTCAGGCTCCAACCTGTAAGTATTGCAGCCAAAGCAGTTGCTTTCAAGCATAGCAAGGAACCAGTTCTGCCTAATTCAAATTTGCAACACAGCACTTCAATGCTCTTACTTTACTTAAGAGAGGAAAAATAAGCAGTGTCAAAATTAAATAGTGCTGCTTAAGTAGCGCACGTTATTGCTTTCCCCTGAAATTATATGTGGTGAATACACTTTATATTACTGGTGAAGGTAACAGAAATAGTCTTGTAAAGTATCCAGGATTTGCTGGACTACAATCCTTTTGAGCATGACTTGAATAACAAATAAGTTTTTCATGTATTGCTTAAAAATATTTTGTGCAACCTGCTTACCTTTCTCCAGAAAGCTTTGACTATCACTTCCATCACTCTCTATCAAATGATCCTCTAGCATCATACTATCAATAGAGATAGTATCCAGAGAGACTTGTGATGGACTTCTCTTCATATTTTTGTAAGAAACAGAGAATGCAGGGAGGTTGGACAAGCAGCGTTCCTTGGGCTTAGCACTTTTAAAATATAAAGATATGAGGAAAATATTGTTTATATTAAATAATACATAGAATTTACATTAAAAATTCCTCTAAACCAAGCAAGATATAAATGAAAAAGTCTGATTATTCAATAATCCTTTGACAAGACAAGGTAAATGTAGAAACAACACATATTCATGTAGGTATTTATGTCAATACTTCTCTCAATACATATTTCCTGACACTTAAACTAAAAGTAAATACTTTAAATCAATTAATTAACACTAATTTTAACTTCTGCTGAATGCTGGATACTGGATAACTTTTTACATGCTTTAAAAATTTTCATCTACTAGAACACAGAATCACAGAACAGCCTGAATTGGAAGGACCATCGAGACTAACTCTTAAGATGTTCCCTTCCTGACTGCTGAAAGTACTGGAAGTCTGTGGCCAACAAGATTTCTAAATCTTTTCAAAGAGTAGGAAAACTATTTAGTATTAATTTTCTATACCTTGAAGAAGACTGGGATGCAAACATTTTAACTGAAGCCGCTTTGTCTTTGTTGATTTCAAGCTCTTCAGATTCTAAGGCAGATTCTGTTTCCAAGTCAGCGACTTGGTCAGGACAGCCTTCAGTTGTGCCCTCCTGTTCATTTAACTTATTTGAGAATATGTTTCTGTCATCCTCTTTATCAATGAAAAATTCAGTAGAATCTTCTCTCTTATTTAGAACAGACACCGAATCCCTAGGATTCAAACTACTCTTCTCACTTAGAGGTCCACAGACCTCTTCAGAATCACTTCTACTAAAAAGTCCACTGCTTCCTCCTTCACTCGTATCTCCCAAACCTTTATCTGATGCATCATCAGAAAACGACATTGCTTTCTGAAAATCCATATTACTGTCTGATTTAAACAAAAGAGGATCTATTAAAATTCCTTTATTAACTTCAGCATTCAGAGGCTTGCAGTCATTTACATAACCAAAATTAGTAATACTAGCTTCCACTATCTTGCTACCAACTAATTTACTCTCTGAAGTAAGAGTTTCCCCATTTCCCACATGGGAGAGTTCTGATGCCATGGTACTTCCTTCTTCCTCAACAGGAGATTTACAAGGGTTTCCCTGAGTCACTGGATGGAGCAGTAAGGCTACTTCTGCAGTTTTCAGTAGAATCCCAATGCAGACATCTGTTTGCTTTGCAGGTTTTCCTGTCACTGCCTCTACGTCCTTCCTTAAGTTTTCCAGGAGCAATACAAGAGATTCATGGAGAAACAGCAAAAAAAGATACTGGTAGTGATTGATCTGCACGCTTACATGTTTCTGAACATGGACAAGAACATGTACATCTGCATCAGAGGAAGAGCTTTCAGAAAGCACTCCTGAGGTCTCAGACATTTGAATGCCATTGGTCAAAGGCTCTGTCTCACTGCTGTAATACTCCTTTAGAAGTTTCTTACGTTGCAATCTATTAGAGAGATCACTAGATTCACTTTTTGGAATGTTCACGGCTGTCTGATTACGGGATACAAGCTCTTTTTGTGACTTTGCAAATCGTATTGGCTGACAAATCCAAAGTGAAAGTGGGAAAGAGTCCACAAAGCTTACTGGCCGACCTTTCCCACTTTTCGTTCCTTCGTAATCTATCCAAAACTGGGAAAAATGCATGGCCCAAACATCAGTAGCTGCAGATGTCTTTAATGCATATTTATTCAATTCTGGAATGATATAACCCTTATAAACATCGTGCATTTTGGTATCTTGTTCATGAGCATGTCTCTGGAAGATTGGATGTAAAAGATTAAAATTTTTGGGGGACTTAGGAAAAGTGGTGAAATTTCTACTGAAAAATTCTGAGTCCTTGAAGTTCTGAAACAAAGCTTCTAGATCAGAGTGTCTGCAGTTTGGGGAGCATCTGGTATTCGTAGCAATCATCTCTGAACTTTGAATGGAAAGTGCACGAGGTTGATCTTTATGAATTTCAGGTTTGTTTTCAAATGGGATGATGATCTGCAAGGGAGAAATAAATTTTTTCTAGTTAAAACTATGTAGATTAAGAAGGTATACAATCAAAGAAACAAAATAATAGCCATGACAGCTGATACAAAGGAATGTAATTACAGTTTTATGAGAAATCAAGTACAGTGAAACAGAACAGGGATAAGTTGGGCTCACAGACTAAGATTTATGTTCTCTCTCATTTTTAAGAAGGATGCTGTGGCATCAATATTTGTACAAAACAGAAGGGTCTCAGGCTTTTCATCAATATTTGCACAGAAACATAAGCATCTCAGGCTTTTCTTATCTGAAGGTCTTAAATTTAGTTCAGCTATATTAGGCTGAAGTGGCTCATTTCCTCAACTCAAGCAACTTGGTCGAACGTTTCTTAAAGTGTTTCCAAAATTTACGGCTTTGCAAAACAGAGAATTATAATTTGGAGTTCAATCTGGCATGTCAGATTGGGTTTTTCACCATATCGAGTACTACAGTGTTTTATTTCTTTGTTAAGATACAAGAAATCAGTTAGATATGCCACTGCAGCTAATATTCTTAATTTTGCAGAATTTAGATCAGGTATTTTTGACAATTATCTGATAATCATAATATATTTGTTTCATCAGGAAAATGATAATGTATCTCAACTTCTAAAGAACACAAATAGTTCAGCACACTGTAATTAACTTGCATATTTTTAGTGCATATTTTAAAATAGACTTATTTTATTTCAAATCCTGAATCTTAAATTGTTAATATGTTAATAATTGTTAATATAGTTTGGCTAATATCAGTGACACTCCTTTCTATCACAATATCTCCATTCTGAATCTAGAAAGGAGGAGTAAAAAAAATCATCCCTAAAGACACAAAGATGGGGGTAATGAAGCTTCTTCATTTAAACACAAGGACTCAGGAAAAAAAAAAAGTAAAATAATTAACCATTCATAAATTCATCATTTGCTTGAATAAAAATAATGCTGTTAATACAGGGTGACATAATTAATTCAAATCAAGATTTGAGAGATGTTAGAATACTTTTATCCTCTCGTAGTTTAGTAGGCTATTCCCATATAATGATTCAATAGCAGATTAATCTATATTTGCAGATTCCTGTCATTCACTCTTAATAACTGTTTCTAATCAGTACAAACCATGTCCTTGTAAAGTTCCATTAAGAATGTAGCAACAGGTTAGAAAAATAACCATCTCTCCATTTGCTGACTTTTTAGAGCCCTTGAAACCTCTCCTGTGTGCTCTACTGAAGAGACTCATTTTGTTCACCTGTGAACCTTGGAAACCATACAATGAAATGCCCAATGCAAACAGGGTTTGGGTGGGAAATTTATCTGCTCCATAATCCTTTTTTTTACAAAGAAGCAGAAGACAAGGCAAGCAAAAATTTGATGTTCAGCTGCATTAACAAGCATCACTCCTCTGCAACAAGCATACAGAGAACTCATGTACCTGAACTACACTAACAGCCAGCATGAAACAGAAAATGGTGAGAATGGGTTTTGGAGAAGGAAATAAACCTTCAGATGAACTGCTTTCTTTACTCTAGAGCATTCACTGACAAGACAAAATAGCTTTGATATAATACAGCCAGAGGAACAAGGCAGGACCCTTGCATAAATATAGAGTACAAATATTAATTTTTCACTCATTTTTTTACTTTAGTGCTCAATTTCTTTTTAGCTCTGCTATGCCAAGTTCGCTGACCACAGGGAAATAATTTGTTAGTATTCCCACTCAGATCTTCAATACAAAACCAAAATACCCAAACCAAAATAGCAGGACACAGATGAAGTAGTACAGGAAACAAGATGTCTGCCTTCAAAAAATCATATTCTGCAGAGTTTTTTAGAGAAGCATTTTTTCATTCATTTAGGTATTTGTAAGAGAATAACAAAAGAATTAGTCTTCCAAGGAACCACAAAACCCCTACTCAATGACAGCATACCTTTAACATTAGTCCATCCACTCTCACATCAACATGTTCATCTGATTTTGAATTGTCATTTAACTTGTACATGGCCATGAACTGAATAAGACTCTGTTTCAAATCCAACACAAACTGGTTTAGCCAAAGAATACTTCTCTGATCCAGAGTGAACTGCAAAGCATTCAGCTGGCCATACAAATTTGGACATGGAACTAAAGGAGAAAAAAAAAAAGAAACCATGAGAATAACAAAAATGTTTAGGGGTTGGGTTTTCTTTGGTTTTTAAATGATTGCAAACTTACAATTTCACCAGTACTTTTCATCAGAGAAAGAACTGGAACCCAGTCCTTTAGTCTCAAGGAAGAATTGTTAGGGCACACCTGAAGTGATGCTTCTTTCTCTCACTCCAAGAAAGTAACTGAATTTTTGAGTGTATAAAAACTAAGAACAGAATTAAGTCTGAAGAAATGGGGAGAATATTCTCATTACAGAAGAAAGGGAAGACCATGGAAATCTGCTGTCCTCAGTTTCCATCCCCAAAAAATCCACTAACATTTCTGTATATAAGTCAAGGCCAGCCACAGAACACATTCCCACAATAACTCCAGCAGTTCTTCAGTGCATTTTAGGTATTGTTGCAATAATTTGAGTTCTTTTATGTAGTCAGACAGTGAAATTGCAGAAACAATATGTGGATGCTGGAGAATGAATAATTCATGTGCCAGTAAAAATGCTGCAAGTGTTTTCAGACTGAACAAGCATGTTTATATAAATCAATATTAACAGAAGTTTGCAGGAGCAAGCATTGTGGAAGCGGAGCAGTCTTGTGCTCTATCCATTTTAGAAAGCCATTACCTATTTCCAAGCTTTAAGCTTCGCAAAGGTGAAAGTAACACACAAAATTTATGCGTCAGTACAACAACCAAAACCAAAAACATTAAAAAAGTCTTACTAGGAAAGTCCTTTCCATCTGGGTAGTAATATTCAGTGAATTCAATATGAATAGCTGGCATTTCTGGTGGAAGATAAAGTGACTTTTTATTGCAAGAAATCAGAGCTTTAGGGGAAGAACGACACTGGTCTGCTGTTGAAACCTGTAAATGATAAAAGATTATTTCATTAACACATTCCACTTTTATGAATGGTTAAGCATTTGTAGTTGCATGGTACAGTCCCCAGTAAGGTAACATTCCACTGCTCTTGGGTGTAGGCCCCCAAACAACATAACAGAAAGTACAAAGTGCTGATGAACAGCGACAAACAGTTAACTGCCTTGAAGCAGAAATGACTCACATAGAAGAGTTTCACAAGAAAATTGTTTTAAAGGTACCAGATCCCCTTCCTTCATACAAGACAAAAGGGAGCAGGTCACTTTCAAAGGTGTCCAGCAGAAGCCTAGAATGATCTGATTTTTAATTGCAAATACTACAGCTCCTGTTTAAGCATTTATGCTTGGATGGAGTATTTCCATACAGTCTGGTCTAGGGATAGATAAGCTAGGTAAGTTTATTACACACATTAGGTAGTTCTTGTTTTATCATAAGAACAAATTCCAGTACACAGGCTGACTCTCAAACAGTGTGTGTAGCAAGGAGTTCAGCATGCACCTGGCAGAGATGTGTATGCTTGGATATGCCTGAAGGTCTGCTTCACAGGAGAATCAAGATGCTATGGAACAGTAATGTCCATTTCTCTTTCTTTACAATGTAAATTATCAAACAAATAAGAAACCAACATTTGATATATATTTAACCTTAAATTTCATTGAATGCCTCCTAGTTTAAAAGGTATGTTGCCAAAACAAAGCTTTTCCATTCAACAGTTAGTAGGTCAAACTGCTAGTTTGAAATTACCCAGTGTATTAATATTGAATATATGATGATGTCTACTAGAATTTCTCTGGAAACAATAAATACATGACCTTTATAAGCCTGCTTCACTTTATGTAGCTGTTTTCAAGAGGCAAACATAACTGCATTAACAGACACAAAAATTCGAGTAAAATGATGTATTTAGAAAAATAGCTTTTAGGAAATTGCATAGAAATAATGCCAATTTAAAAACTGTAAATGTGTTTGTGTAGAGAGGAGGAGACAAGAGCAGAAGGCAAATGGAAACATGAACAGTACAAAACAATAAAATAAAATCACTTCAGATCCACATAAGGCTCCCAGCAGCAATCTGCAATCTCCCACAACACCAGTAGTGATATGGCAGAAAAGTGTTGGAAATTGGAAAAAGAACAAGCAGAAACCACAGTGACAAAGGACACACACTAAACATTTTTGTTAGGACCTGAAATTTAAGAGTAGATCCTCACATATCACTGCAATTCTGCCTAATGGAGACACACCTTCTCTATTTCACTTGCCTCAGAATAGTCAATCTGGACCACAACCAGCAACCAAAACTACTCATTCTAACAAAGGGAAGGGGGACAGAAATGGTAAAAGTGTCTGCTCAAAATACCACTAGAAAGGGAGTGGCTGAAAAAAGATTTTAAAAACCTAATAAAACCTCTTAACGGTTTTTAATGTACTTTGAAAAATATAAAAATAAGAAAAGCGTAATATACAAAACCACATATTAAGATATTAGGCACACATAAGACAGTACAATGAAAAGATTAAATTTGAATTCCAAATTCCTAATTTGGAGAACAACAGAACTTAGATCCAACATTTAATTGTGATAGGACCACAATTTCAACAAAGCAGAAGCAGGTTCAAAAAGGTCTACCCCAATAATGAATGGAAAGTCTCATTAATTTCAATGGGCTTCATATTGTCCCTTAAAAACCACAGTTACATAACAGTAAGGGTGGAGTTACCCCAGTTTTACTAACTTAAAGAAATGTACCTGATATATATTGAAGTCTGCAAGTCTAACCACAATAGGACTAGACATCAGTTTGCCCTTTGGTTGTTGGGAAGATACAGAGGAAGCCCTAGATGTTCCTTTCGGCATCTGTTCCTTGCCTGTAAGAAAGAATAGTGATGGAATCATTGAAAAAAAGAGTCTTTTTTCATCGTTTTAATATTTCATGGAAGTAGAGAATTAGTGATGTAAAGAAAATACCTGTTTGTAGGCTCTGAGGAGATACAGCAGGTGGTGATTTAGGAGGAGAATCTATGACCTGATCCTTCACAGCCTGCTTAAGCAATTCAACATTGCTTTTGAATTCATTTAATAATTCTTTGGCCCATCCACTTCTGATTTTAGTGGCATCACTGTAATGCATCCAGTGATCACAGCTGTCTCCTGCAAATAAGAGAAATGGGAAAAATATTAGCTCATTTGAAATTTTGCTTTTAACAGGATAACATGTTTCCACTATTTCACAAGTATTCCTCTAACTATAAGCTCATTGCATGCTGTAATTATAGAACAACAGCAGTCATACCAGACGTTAAAACAGAAGTTATATATTCCATATACATTCCGTATTCCAAGTCTCAGCACTTCACAAAATCACTCAGAATATAGCATTACCAGCTGCCTTATAACACCACTAACACTCAAAACATCATTGAGTATTTTCAGCTCAGAGAAATCTTACGACACATTAATGTCATATGTGAGAACATGCAAAAAAATGTTCAGTTGAAAAAAAAAGTGAGAGCAAGTAACAGAACGATGTTCTCATGCTCACTTTTTCCAAGCTTATCTTTCCTGCCAGAACTGTGTCCTAAGAAGTTCCTGGTCCCTTTCCAGAAATGTATTCTTTTTGTCTTGGTTCTCTAGCACCTTTATGGCACACAAACAACAAGGTAAGTTCAAGAAGTGCTGCAGCACACACAGCCTTAAAATCAATCCCACTGGAAATGCTTTTGTCCCTGCTTCCAATTCCAACATGTTTCTGTTGGTCAAGCACTCAAAACTCTGAAAGAAATCGTGGTATCTTCAAGTAGTCCCTGTAAAGACATTCTACTAACCTGTTCAATAATAAGGATGCAATGACAAATAACTTCTATCACTTGGTACATCACTCTTTAAATACTGCCATGTGAAAATTTACTTTCTTTGGGACTTAATGACTTTTTGGATACTTACACTGGGGATAAGCAAATATGATTGCTATTAAAATAGGAAAATTATTTTGGAAAAAAATTCTTTTAAGTCTAAATGCAAATATTGCAGCATTAAATAAACTTTTAGACTGATGCCTGCCTATCACAAGACATGACATTTTTCCCCACCCTTCTTCACAGTTATCTTTGTCGGTTATTATCATTTTTATAGCTGAGGAGGAAGATAAAGGAACAGGGAAAAAAACAGAAATGGAACAAAAGGATGAAGATGCATTAGACTGAAGCCCATGACAATGGGATTCTCCAAAACAGGGCTAGCAGCATGGGGTTACTCCAAGCACATGCAAGCAGACTCTGAAGGACCTCCAGGACTTTGTAAGCAACACCATAGGGAAAGCTCTAACACTCCTTCTGGGAAGCCAGTTTGGGCATCTGCCTCTCTGAAGGACAGGAACACTAACACATGCAGCAGCATGTGAGAGAGCAGAGCCACCACACTCCTGTATGCAGTCGCACGGCTGCGATCTCTTTAGGGTCACAGACACGTGGCGAGACAGCACACACAACTGAAATGCTGAGGGGATGAACACGGGCTTTTGGGGAGCACAGGAGGGCACGCAGGGCAAGACCAGTGGGAACAGATGGAGCTCAGCCTTAGCATGGATCACCAGTCAACTGAGTGTTTACAGGCTGGGAGTAGAGGACAGACTAACATGAATGATGACATCGTGGATTTCTGCTCCAGACCGTCTGATTAGAAAGATGATCAGACCCTGTTTGGTTGTCACATGCTCTGTGATGTAGCCTCTTTTAAAATTTTTAGATTTCTACTAGAAATTTATGAGAAACACTTTTCTCATAAATATTTTTTTTTTGTAATAAACACTTCTTTGGAAATTGCTAACATTTTTTTTAATAACAATGCTTAACAAAAGGCTACACAATTGAGCCTCTACACACCGAGGTTCCTGTTCAGCAAAATAACGTAAAAAGCAAAACACTGATTGGAAATGGATATAAAAGGATAGTATTCTATATATGAAAAAAAAAATCAACAGATTGATTCCTGCTAATAACCAATTACTGAATTCTCAATATGCAGTACTGCCTTCCTCTGTCAACACAAAATTCTCTTCATGTCAGAAATGTGTAAACACTGTTTTGTTGACCAAACAAAACAGTGAAAAGCATTTGGCCTAAACCAGCTCACTCACAGAAATTAAACTGGTTCCCAGATTGTTGCTTTTGTTGTTTGCATATAGAAGGAAGTAAAAAGGTGCCTTTCAAATGGTTTGAGCATGATTATCCAAGCTGTATATGTGTATGCACAAATTTTTTTAGCTTTCAGACAAGACAGTCACAGGTAATTCATAAAAGGCTTGCTTTCATACCTGCTTTGTGAAATGGATAATAATCCACTGTTAAATAGCTGAAGGAAAGCTGCATGGCCCCTCCTGTAACACGTCTGTTTGGGTCTGCAAAACAAAACAATGCTTGGCCCTGCAGACATTGCATTTAGTGTGTTAGTTCTCATGCTGCTGTAGTCCTTTAAACACCTAACACCTACTTTCTTCCCCTTACTGTCTCTCATTACAACCTCATTATCTTCCCTCAATATTTTCATTCAGATAGTCTTCACTGGTTTCTAAAGATCAGCTTGAGCTTGTAGAATTCTGTACTCAGTCACTACTTACAAATTGCATGCCGTTTTCAATGCTACTAAAAAGACAACATCTTGAAAACGCATTACTGCAGTTTTTCTGAAACAAAACTTTTTATGCTGAATATATGATTATAATCAGTCTTTGAAGTCAACATTAACTTTCAAGAATACTATATAATATAATTTTATTTGACAAATATTGCAGTGGAGGGGTCTTCTGAAAATCTTCTCTTCTGACTTTTTCCACTGTTGAATTTAAACTCCAAAAATAAAGGACCAATAAAAAGATCTCACTAGGAGGGATAAATTCCAACCACAGTAGATACACTGCATGTAAGGAAATACATCTCCAGCCAGTGAACCTCATGCTCTGCTGTTATGAAAGTCTTTCCTAACCAAGGAAATGTATTTTTGTTAAACCCTACGTTTTTCATATTTTTCTTCAGCAGACCTTGTATGTTTCCATAAATTTTTCAGTGACTAATAATATAGTAGACCTTGTACGTTTCCATAAAATTTTCAGTGACTAGATATACAGTAATATCTCACTCCCTATGATCACTTTTGAAAGGCATGAAAAATTGCCCTTATTTGTCCTCTTTTTTTCTGATTCTAAATGTGACTACATGCAATAGGCTTTTGTTGAAAAGAATCAGTACAAGATTTACACACAAAATTTTAAGGTCACAGGACACTCATTCCATTCTTTCCATGAGCTGCAGACCATATCAAATTGTCTAAATTAGTAACACAAAGAATAACACTCTTTTATTAGTTTGCATTTATAAGAGTATTAAAGAAACAGATTGTATAGTGACCCCTTCAAGCCACAAAAATGTTGTCACTGTATTCTTCATAACCCAGCTAACTTATACAAGACCCAGCAGTAACAATCAGACTGATAGAATAAGTTCCTAGAAGACAGAAAAAGCACAGAAGTACTAACACTCCTAGGTTTTGCAATTATTCTAAAATAATTACATTTATTAATGAAATGCTGTCCTAACAGAGCCACCTAAATAGGTTTACATGAATCCATAGACACTGGAGACAATTCTAACTATTCCTCTAAACTAAAGTCTCTTGACTTTATTGTATTATTATTTTCTAATTACTATATTCCTCAAAATGTCTCCCCTGAAGATGATTATGATTCATAGACATGCAAATTTAAAAAAAAAATTACCTTTTTCTTTAGAGTGGATATCGTCACATATATGTAGGTCCAAGTGGGAAATTACTAAGTGATAGGAAGTTTCCTTAACATCAAAATCATTAAACAATTTTACTATTGCATCGTTTTGATCAGGTGCTGCTGTTGTCTGGTGCGCTTTCACCTGCTGGGAGCTGGGTGCAGGGGCAGAGCTCTGTAAAAATATTTAGTCAATCACATCAATTTATGATGTTTATTGCTTCTTTCAAGCATAAGTATCTGTCTCCTTACACAACACAGGCATTTGAAACAAGGAAAAATCTGCATGACATGCATTCCCCCTTGGATCATTACTGAGATTTAAGTTTAATGTTTGAGAGTAAAGCTAAGTTGATCTAATGGCTGTGTGCACTGTACTGCACTGCCAGGGCACACCCCATTCTCCCCATTCCTCACACTTCCTTACACCCCTATCACTCACAGCACTGGTATTTTTCTAGCTTTTGTTGCAAGCTGTTCAGGGAACGAAACCAACAGTGGGCTCCATTCTGCTAATTTAGTTCCTCAGGCTACATCACAACAGGGTCAAACATAAGTCAGTGCCAGTGTCAGAGAACAGGTGAGATGCAAGTACAGGGCACTGAAGAACCAGAACCTCCCTGCTCAAGAGCAGGTAACCATTACATTGCTGTGGCTAAACCTTCACATCACAGCATAAGGCATCAGGGCCAGCAAAAGAACTGAACTCTGTTACAGTCCACTGGCTTTACTCTAAGAGATCCTCTACAACTGACTGTACTCAGTAATCAACCACGTTTTATTTTATAGCACTTATCTTCTATAAGTGTACTTGTCCTGCTTCTTCACACACAAGAAGAGGTGCCTCCCCTCAACACTCACAAAGCCCAGGTGGTCTAGCCTGCTCTGTGTGCTGAAGAACACCAAGATTTACATGCAGCATCAGCAGCACAGATATGCCAGCAGAAATATATTTAAAGTAGAATTTGTTTTCACTATGTATTCCAACAAGAGCTGCATGAAGGTAAGCTCTTAATAAAACCTACTTTTTCAGTACCAGGAGAACAAACTGGACAAGCATGTTAAATTATTATAGTAACCATATCTACCCACACATTAAGTTTACTTTAGTGTGTCTTAATTATTTAAATTCATAACCATAAAATACTTGGAGAACAAATTTACTAAACAGTCAATAAAGAGTTAAGTAAATACAGAAGTCTAAACACTCTGTACATGGGTAAAGAAATAGAACTACTTTTTTTTTTCTGCAGTTAGCACCAATACACAAAATCTTGCAAAGTAAAGACTATTTTAAACTATGATTAATTCCTGGTATAATTTAGGATATACAGCTGAATGAAAATGAGTAACTGAACATTCTCTGAAATAAAGTAACACAACTAACCACACTGTGTTGTTTTGTAGAACTCCTGATAAATGATACAGTGAGACAATTATTCCTCATACCTGGGCTGTTTCAGAAGCCAAGCTTTTCCTCTGTTCTGCTGATTTCTCTATGGCTTCACTAAGAGATTTGGCATACTGCACCATGGCTTTCAATTGGGAATCAGTCAAAACCCACAGCAAATCATCCAGAATCAGAACCAGTTTGGATGCCACAACATTACAGTCTTTTAACTGTAAAATAAAAATTTTAAGACATCGAACTAAGTACTTACATTTCTTATATAAAATATGTGGGGTAAAGAAAAGCTTCATGCAAAAAGCAATAACAAGCATTTTTTTATTCTAAATCTTATTCCTCTTACTAATTAAGGAGTACCTAACACACAGTATATTTATGCTTCACTCTATGTATTTGGCATGCATCAGATATTAAACTGCTGCATTTCTCCGAATGTAAGCAGTGTAAATATTACCAGAATCTAGAGAGAGAAAACAATGAGATAAACAACAATAAACAAAGCTCTGCAGGTCAAACCATTTTATTAATGGGACCTATATAAGGTCTTCATTTTCAAAATCTGTCTGCAGTATTTCTTGTAAACTCTGCAGTCTTACCAGTGACATGTTATTATAAATTTAGTTCAGGGAATTCTACATTCAATATGGTCTAAATTTAAAATCTTTACTATGTACATGTATGCATTAAGAGCATGAGTTATAAATTAAAAAATAAAATAAGACTTCAAATTTTTCAAGTTTACCCTTCTTTTAAGCGTGACCCTAATTTTTGATTGGTTAGTAATCAGTCGAACTGGAGCACTCATTATTTCATGCTTAGAACTCTGGATTGCATCAGCTTCTATTCTGATCATCTGCCAGTTGATTTCTTTAAAAGTCAAGACCTTTAAGACAGAAAAAAAGAGAAAAACACCTTGATGCAATATGACAGCTACTTGCACCTAGCCCTGTGCATGTGTATGTATACATCTGTACATATGTACACAAAAACTCACATGAGCCATACAGTCAGAACAAATACAACTCACTTGTTGTTCCACCTAAAGGTGTCAGGAAGCCCTCACCCTGCTTGTCACAGAAACACTAAGCTACTTCCAAGCAGGCTGAGGTAAAAAGCAGCATTTAAAATATTCAGAAGAAAATAAAAGTTACAGCTATTGCATGCTAGGTTGCTTTTGGGAGAGAAAAAAAATGATAGTTTAGTTTAGCTTAAAAATGTTAAATAAGAAAAGGGCAGGAGATGAAGCAAAGCTACAGGATAGGAGAGGGTTTTTTTTTTTCGGAGTGTATTATTTCAATTAAAAGAGAAAGTTAAACATTGAGCACACAGCATGCCATGAATACCCCACAAGCTCTGAATCCACTACATGGATTTCTACAAGGCACAGCAAGCAAATGTTAGAGTAATGACGACACAAGAGTATCAAGTACAGCTGGACACTGAAAATCAAATACGGAAAGATGAACGACTGTCCAGCAGGACCATCATGGGGAACATCAAATGAACGGGATATCAGTAGGAAAAACCAGTAATTCCTGTTTACCTAAAACTCCTTCCTGCATGATTTGGATGATGGGATCAAGTTCCCCCAGTAAGTTCACAGATAACACTAAGCTGGGAGAGAGTTGATCTGCTGGGGGATAAGAAGGCACTGAAGAGGGATCTGGACAGTTTGGATTGATGGGCAGGGACAATTTTATGATGCTCAGCAAGGCCAGGTGCTTGGTCCTGCACCTGGGTCACAACAACTGCAAGCAACACCATAGGCTGTGGGCAGAGTGACTCTTCAGTACTGGGTCCCTCACTTCAGCACAGACACAGAGGTGGCTGGAGCATGCTCACAGAAGGTAATGGGTCTGGAGCACAAATCTTGTGAGGAGCATCTGAGGGAAATAAGCATGTTTAGCCTGGAGAAAAGAAGGCTCAGAAGCGACGTTATTGCTCTCTACAACTGCCTGAGGGGAGATTGTGCAAATATGGGGATTGGTTTCTTCTCCTAGGCAGGAGACAAGACTAGCAACAGGACAAGAGGAAATGGCCTCTAGCTGCACCAGGGGAGGTTAAGGAAGGGACATGAGGAAGAATTTATTCACTAGAAGGGTGGTTAAGCATTGGAATGGGCTGCCTAGGGAATTGTTAGAGTCACCATCCCTAGAGAGTTTCAAGAAATGACTGGATGCAGCACTTAGTGCTGTGGTTTAGCGGGCATGGTGACGTTTGGTCAAAAGATCTTGCAGGTCTTTTCCAACCTTAATGATTCCATGATTACTCTCTGAAGAAACAAGGATCAGCCATGAGTAAAGAGCAAGATGGAAGAATTTGTTTGGTATATGACTTATTCTTACTTGTCATTCTCCTCTTGTCAATTTGAAAACCTTACAGCATATGTCCTGAGAAATGCAGAGACTTAAGTAAATCATACCCAGTGTGTCTAGAAAGGAGGTACACTCCATCAAGTGAGCAAGATGCAAAGTGCAGTGCAAAGCATACTGAAACACTTTTTGCAGAAAAGCAGAATACATATCCTCTTCATACAGGAGATGCAGTGTGATCAAAAGCTTTTAAGTATTCTAAGGAGATTGCTTATTATATTAATAATGTAGCTACAGTGCAAAGCTAAATGATTATGCCCTAAATATATGGTTTAGCACATGTTATCTTCAAAGTACAGCACTGGTTTTGGTTTTTCACCTTTTCATGCAATTTGCTGCTAACAAATTATTCACTGTAATATCTAGAAATTTGTTTCTGGGATTAATTGGATAGGAAAGGAACACTCTCCCAGGGAAAGCTCTGTTGTGTACAGGTCAACTGTTCAGAATCAAATTCTTCCTAAAAACCACAAAAACAAAAATTCTGGCAATACAAAACTCCATCTAGTCAAAGTTTAATTTTTCCCATTCAAACTTCATTAACACGGGAGCATAAGCATACAAATAAGCTGCAGGAAAGGAAAACAGTCAGAATAATAGTTTTCAGCTTCTTATTTTTGTGGCATTTTTAACTGATATTCTCTAGGGGTTTCTTTCCCTACATAAAAGTCAACTACCAGACTCAACTCTGGAGTAAGCTGGCCAGATGTATGATGCTAAAACAAGTCTCCTTGAATACAATATTTATAAACCTTGCCCTCAGTATACAATTAACTTTGCTTAGCTGGAAGAAGGCAAATGAATGATGTATAACAAACTAGCGCTTCCATGTGTTACTCTCCAGGACAGTAGAAACATATATACTTTACTGCTATTACTTTTTTATATATGCATAAGATTTAGGTATTCCCAGAAAATATTTGCACAAGAACTTGACTAAATTTAATTTAAAACTGCTTTAGAAAAAAAAATCCTTCTCAGGCAAATTCTCACAAGCAAATAAATAACCAGATAAAACTTGTAAAATATAATTCCTGCTGCTGTTGTTGTTATTATTATTATTACTACAAATAATAATAACAACAATAATAACAAAAAGCACAACTTCTTATCCTTCCATATTTAATATACAGTTCTTTGTTCTTTCAGTACTCTCCAAGTCTGGCTCAGTTTGCATTTTGGAACAGTCATTCACTTGGAGAACATAAGAGGGAAACCATACACCTGCTTGCCTTGGTCTTTGTTCTTGCCTAAGCATCCATGTTGGCTCTTTGATCTGACTCACATCCACCAGTTTTACATATTTGTGCTCCTAAAGAGCAACTGAAATTACTGAGCACAGAATGTCTCCATTCCCAGTAATGTTTTCTACCCTGTAAAAGGGTGAAATTCAACTTCTTCCTTTATCACAAAAACAAGGGGAAAAAGTTAGTAAATGGTATTATTTACCTCTCCACGTTGAGCTTCTTGTATTCTGGTAAATCTAAGGTCAGCATGTTCCCAGTTTGCATTTACACTATATATTCTCAGCTGGGAAAGTTCAAATGAAGCATTAAAGGCTTTTGCACCAATCCTTATTATGATGGAGTTCACAGAAACTGAAATGCCTTCTACCACTTTTTCAGCAAAGCCATATTCACTAAAAAGTGAAATGCCAACATATTAAATACGAACCGAGTGAAAGGGCACAAAATTAAACAGATTAAATAAATTATGAAACAGATGTTAAAATAAATGAAGTCACTAATGTACTCTACAGTTAGCAACTTTTACTCAATACACTTGATGCAGTTTACAATAATTTTCACTCTGTGATCCTGATCTCTACATTAGAATATATATTTGACTAAGATAAATCTACACAAATTATAACATTTAATACAATCCTTTGATGTTAAATTACATGGATGAGATGTTAAATTACATGGATGTATGTATTATATGTTATTATACATACATTAAAAAGCAGTCTACATCATTATGCAGAAAGCCTACTCTTCTTTATAAACATAAGGAGTAAATCATGTCAAATTAATTACTTGACAATTCTAGTCTGGTTAGTATTTATGTCTATAAGTCAAAATATTTTGTCCATTAAAAATAATAACTTTCAGATATTCAAAATAGTATAAAGTATTTACTTTATTTCACTCTATAAAGAAAGGCATCCTAAATGGTGGCTACACTTCTACAGTAAATCAACATGCATTCCAGTATTAAAAAAGATTAAGCTGTTGTAAATAATTTTTAAATAAAAATCTTATGTTCTGAATGTTTTAGATTAGTGTATGGGAAACTGAATATTAAATATTATTTTAACATCTAAAAATTTCCACCCTTTTGTTTTCTTGTGGGTTTTTTCTGCTTGTTTTAAAAAAATCCCCAAAAACTTGTGTGGTTTGTCATTCCTTTTCCTTTTTCAACTTTCATTCTACACAAAATCTCTATGACTGTGATTATCAAGCTGTACCTTAGGAGGCACAGAGACCCATGGAATTCTATACATTGCATAGAAGTTACTACAAGAAAAAATATTGTATCATCAAATTTATTTCTCTGTATATAGGGCCCTGTGACCATGGAAAAATGTTTTGAGTCCGTGTAAAGGAAATTACATAAAATCACTGAAGTCATATTGTGTTGTCCCATCAAATTGCTTAAGTTTTGGGCTACCCAGTGTGCATGTAATCTTTCAGTAAGAATCAGTTGATACAATTAAGGAAATGGAACTTCAAAACACTGCACTAACAAACAACCCTTAAAACTCTTTAGACAAAACAAAAAAGAAAAATTTTTAAAACAATCATGAACATTATATGTATTTTCAAAATGAATGAAGGCAAGATACCATTCATTTTTTAAAAACTTAATATCAATTAAACTCAGAAAATACTTGATATAGCAGTTGCACCCCTATGGAATGTACCTTGCAAGCTCTATATCTAGTTCTGTATCTTCTCTCCAGACTTGGGCCTGGATAACTCCATTATCATTACTCTACTTCACACACAAGCAATAAAATAAAAGTTTGGAGGAGATGGGAATGGCAGGCTGCAACCCTATATACTTCTAAAAATTTAAATTTTCAGAAGTCCACAGTCAATCTGTTTTACATAATGCCAAACCTTTTTTGACCAATTACAGGTAAGTACCATCACTGACCTCTGCCCGGATGCAGTTGCTATAGGAGAGGGTCCATTAGGGGCACGTGGCTCTTCACATGTGCTCATTTCCATTACAACTTTATCCAAGGACTTGAAAAACAAAACAAAACAAAACAAAATTGGAGACCTTAGAGGTAACAAAGTAAATAGATGACATATGAAGAACCAAAATCCAAAAAAAAAGGTCAGTTGAGAACTTTTTCTGAACTATACATAAAACATTTCCTACCATGTCAATTTTTCCACAAACTTTTGTAATGCACTAGAATTACCTTTTTTAAACTATTTCTTATGTTTTTGAGTTCTAACACACACCCCCAGTCAAATATTGTATCTTAAAATTCTTGATCCCTGAATATTATTTATCCAACACATCAATTTTCAAAAATCACATTTCAAAATGGACATGCTTAAATGTGTAGTTTTCTGAACTTTCTTTCTATATGGTTGTTCTTTCAATGAAATACTTAATACTTAATGCAAGCTGATTCAAAGCACAACAGTTAAGATTTTTTTCCCTGTCTAACTGCAGCTTTCTACCAGCCCTTTTGAATTCCCCCATTTATGTTCTGAGATCAGACAAATACCAAAACCCCTTTGTCCTCAATTTTAGATTTTTCATGATTCAACCTGCCTTAATTACTAGATTATTATCATATTGTATTAATCATGCCCATTGTCATAATCTGCTTGCTCAACATTTTTCTGTGCTATTCTTATCCATGAAAACCTGGCTACAACCAAAAAATTCATGAAGTGTCTAGTCTGGGTTTATTTACACTTCACTGTATTTTGATGCTTAAAGGGAAGCCATAGCTGTTAAGAGTAAATTTGGACATTTTAGAATTATTTTTTTAGCTGTCTCAATGATTATCTTTCCTTGAAAACTACAGAGAAATAAACCAAGAAAAAAAAATCCCTTAGTTTGAGGATGGTGAGGGGAAGCCAAGATTTCTCCCAGTTATCCTAACAGTTTTGGATGTTTGACCACTCTTTTAAAAATTCCCTTTACTACATGACTAGTGCACAGAACAGTAGGACATGGATTCAAGGAGACTGCACAATATAAAAAAAGAGGTAACAAAGAATGCCTGGATGCAGGTCTATGTCTTTTTTCACTGGCAACTTCTGTACTTGGATAGAGTTAAAACCAAAATCACTGCTCAAAACTATCCTGTTTATCATATAAAACCAGAACTGGGTCATGAACAAACAGTATGTGCCACTATGTCAACAGACTGATTCTCACAAAGGGCAACTCAGCTTAGTGAAAGTCCCTTTGGCTAGACAAGTGGGTTCTAGTTATCCAGTAAGCTGTGCTAACAGAGGATGCTATTCCAATTCAATTCAACTCTCAGTAGCAAAAATATTCCTTCTTCCCATCCCTGCCAAAACACCAGAAGTTCAGTGATGTAGTGAAGGGCTGAGGTTTGGCACTTGGGCACCAAATTCACTTTCCTTTAGAAATCACAAAGGCTGTTGTACAATCTACCATTGAATAGTGAACTTTTGTTACGTGTTTAATGCACTTGTTCAAGGACACCTTTACGTAAAAAGGATTACCTTGAAAGTTATTTTAGCCTCAAAGAGTGCTAATGTAAGCTCAACAGGAGCTAACCAAACAGTGCCTCGCTACCATAGGTCAAAGTGTGTCATGTTTAAGAATAGCACAGCTTAAACCCATTTCCTAATTTGGCAATTGCATCTCCCAGCCAAGTGGTTGAATCATCCCACCTCAGCATTACCAGGCTTTAAGTTCTGGATGTCAGGAAGAAGCAGTACAGATGTAAGTACATTCCAACTGGGTCACTAGCAAATGCATCAATTATTTAAAACAACATGTCTTTCCCAAGTCTGATTCAGAATGAAGGAATTACAAGCACATTCACTGCAAGACTGGGAAGCATGACAGCTAAAGGAATATTCACTCTTAAGCAAATGCAATTGAGAAAGTTTACTTACCATCAAATACATTACTTCTTGTGCTACCACAATTGTTAGTATATTTAAAGAACAAAGGAGAACAAATGCGAGAATTAATGCGACTTCTAATTGTTGTTGAGTTCTATTTACACATTTTTCCTCCTATTTATATCCAGGCTGAATCCTAAGTGGTTATAAAAACCCTATAAATGCCATGTGTGACAAACCTGCTATAGCTGAGATCACTATGTAAAGTACAGATGTAGAACTGAAAAGTCCTAGAAAAGACCGCTCCAAAAGAAAGACAGGAACTTCTAAAAGAGGTGACTTGGACAAATAACTACCCTTCAGGTAAGCCCAAATGAACATGCAATGACTAAAAACGTGACAGAAGTGAGCTAACAGTCAAACATTACAGTGATTACACTGAAGCCACAGATTAGGAAAATAAACCTACCAAGGAAAACATTAAGGCATTTTGCCTTGATCTGCTGCTACCCAGAGGACACTTAGTAAAGGCCAGTTAATGTTTCAGTTATTTCCAGAATCATATCAAGAGAACTATATAAATATTGATATAGATTCTGCTACTCACAGTACATTTCAGAGTTTATTTCAGAACTCACCAAAGAGATGGGATGTGTTTTCAATTTTGTCCATGGTATCTGCAAGAGAAAACACTACTCTAAAGCAAATTAAATATTAAAAATACAGTAAAATAAATCACACAGAATGTGTTCTAAGCATACAAATTATATTTCTAGCTTCTGAACTCAGCATAACATTACTTTCAAAATATTAAGTTCATCTGAACATACTGTGTGGTAACTTTATGCACACTAGGTATTAAAAAGTTTGAACCTCAAAATCTACTTATCACTGAGTAGAAAAACAGAGGAACAAAGCAGAATCTGTCTCCTTAACAGTGAGTTGTCAAGCATCAGAAAAAGCATCACAGTCTTGCACATTATTTCCTTTAAAAGGAAAAAAAAAAGTACATTTCCTTTGTTGACCTACAACTAATTAGATGTCTGCAACAAAACATCAAGTTCACTGCATTTAGAAAAATCAGGACAATCTCCCACTGTGGGAAAAAAAAGCAAAGAAAGAACACTAAAAAAACAAACAAACTCCACCTAAAGACTAAGGAGGTGTTAATGTTTCACCTGATTGTAACTTCAGTCAAGAACAAGGCATACTTCATTTCTTAATCCCATGTTCATATATTGTGGTAGAGATGATACACATTGTTTCAATTATTAGCAGCCACAATGCTCAAAAATGCAGTATCTCCTAGATTTACTGTGTTGCACACATTTCCCACAGAGATCAGAATCCCTCCAAAAGGTATTTTTGGAAACAGGAACAGAGCAAGTGGGAAAGCAATAAATGAAGAGGAGTGAAGGGAGAACACACAAAAAAAGAGAATAACAAATAATGATGATAGACTAAGTACTACAGACAAATACAAACTTTTACTTCTACATTTTCAAAACAGGCAGGAATGAATTCTACTCAGGAAGAAAAAAAAATTAAAAATAATCCCTCTTATTTTCATTATTTCCAGATGTATTTTATGTCATCACATGAGAAAGAAAAATAAGGAAGAAATGATTGCTGATAAAATCTTCATTGTTCTTTAAAATTTTATCAAGCACTTATCAGAATTTCCTATTAATACAAAGTTGCTTGAAAGTTTACAAAGACAAAACAAAAAGAAAAAATAATTGGTTAATTACCACTCCAGCCTAATAAAACACTCACCCTAATGGATGCTTTATTACAAAACACCTTGTTTATAGCCAGCCACGTTGGAAGATCCAGCATGTTCTGGAGTACCTCTTGATCCAACTCTAAATTGGTCAGCTGACCTTCCCCCTTTAACGTGCTCAGGTTGATCTTGTCAGGTGACAGATTTTTGGTGAACCTAAAAACAAACACCCCTTAAGTAAATATATATAAAGCAATCAAAGTTATCTTGCATATCAGTGGCAATTTAACTTAAAGCAATGGTCCGGGGGTGAAGAAATCTTTGATAAATTTCACTCAGGAAAGAAATGGTATGATGTAATTGATTTGTCCCTCTCATTTTTTCATCTCATTAGCTCAATTTATAAATACATAAACAAAAATATATTGTGAGATATCTTATAATTTTTGTGTCACCCAGAATAACAAATGATCCTTGACTCAAACTATTGAACTATTTATTTTAAACTATATAAAGTAGAATTGAATCTATTTCACTCTTTAATTTTTTGAAATGAGAAAAAATCCCAAACCCCTAAAATTATTGTCATAAACAGTACCTTTCTATATTTGGTTAAAATCTTGCAATAAAACAGTTTTATTTACAATATTAATTCGATTTAGTCATAGAATTTAAAGACCAATTAGAAATACATATACAACAGCATGAGGTATATAAAATATTGGATGAAAACTTGAAAGCTCAATATGATATCCATGTGGTAAAAAGTGTAACTAGTTAAAAGCGTACATATAAATTACTTTATATTTCAAATGCACTAGGATTTGATGATACAATGAAACAACCTGTGTGACTGTGTCAAATGGTTCACATCCTTGTGAGACAGTATGACAGAGCCCATGGGTACCCTGCCTTCAAACCAACAGCTGTAGCATTGTGTCTACCATAAGCTATGAACAGGCTATACTTTGCCACACTTTCAATCTGCCATGAAAAAATTGTTTCTGCTCATGAATTGAGTCTAGTTTTGCAAGACTAGGGAGTAGAAAATACTGCTGTTGGCAGTATGCTTTGTGACTTTTCCCACCAAAATCTCCTGGTGCTGCTATTCTCCAGGCAGAGAGCAAAGGGCTTTGTCTGTCCTCAATGAGGGAACATCACTCTGCAGCAATGCCCCAGGAGGTGCAATTCCAGCATTTCCTTTCCATTCAAGAGACCAGCTTCTAACTGAACTACAAGGTCCTCATTAAGTCTGATTCTGGAGGAGATGTGGAAGAAGATGAAGAAGGTCAGCAAGCTTTCATTTTCCTCTTAACAGTTTCCAAATACAGCTTGAAACAGAGAAGGCATTTTTTGAGTCCAACTTCCTGACTCCATTCTGGGATGGTTAGGATGAAAATGCATTTACCTAGCCTGACAAAATACAAGCAGTATGTATTTGCAAATAATACTAGACATGTTTCTTATGACAGAAGTACTGCAGTTGTTACTGTATTGCTTACAGTCATAAATTATCCACAAGCAATGAGATGTAATTCTGTGAATAATATAGTTTCATAATTTCAGTACTAAAAATATATTGAGATAAGGGTATTGATAAATGTATTCTCCTTGGTAACTAATGTACTTCCAAATGGTCTGTTTAGAAACATTATGAGGAGAATAAGGGACTTGAATTATTTTGTTTTCTGGTTACCCTTTTTTCTTGCTTTCAACAAGAAAGAATAATGACAAGAGCTAAATAATGTTCCTCATTAAAACAACCTATTAGTAACAGCAAAATATAAAATTTCCTATCTCAGAAACCATTGCAAAGTCTCATCTGACTCAGGTAGCACAAAATTCCTAGAAGATAAAAAGCAGTCATTGAGTGTTTTCAGTCACCTGGTAGTACCTCTCAGTCTTGACTTTCTACGTAAGGGTCAACATAAGAATTACAAACTGGTGTCATTTAAAGACACATTTACACAGCAAATGCAAAACCATTTTGCCATTACACACACACAAGTCTCCTGAGACACATGCTCTGTGAAAGAAGTCCCCCTCAGAGTTCCCTGTAGCTCAGCCACACCAGAAATGCCTCTCAGATTGGAGACAGATCTAAGCATTATCCTGGATCACAGCTGCAGACACATCAGAGGAAACACACAGGACCTACAAAAAGAGGTTTTCAAATTTCAGAGTAAGAAAGATACCAAAATACCAATCAGGGGGAGAATGGCAACAGCAAAGCCATTTTTGAGTTACTTTCCATTTCCTTTCAATAAACAAAATAGAAGCCAGTTTCTCTCAACATGGAGCAGAAGGACAGGGAAAAAATTCAAGGACCATCACTTTTTCTATATATTTTTTTTTTAATTCTTCACTCAGAAGAGACAGACATAAGATGATCTCTGCCTGTTAGGACTGTACTCTTCATGTCAAAAGTCATGGAAGGAAACTCTCAACAGGGGAGCAGTTGTTTTCACAGATTGATTTTCAGTTTTACAAACTACACTTTCTTTCTCAAAACATATCTGAGGTTTGAGTTACTGTGTGATAGTATAGATTTCAATACAGCTTTAATATTGAATTTCATAAGTAGAATAATGCTGTAAAATATTTACAGTTTAAATGCAAGAATCCAGAAATACAAATTTGTCAATATCACAAGCTGCCTGACACAGCTCCTTTGGGTACATCTACACACCTATGCAGTTAAAGATAAATGGTTCAATTTACAAAGTACAGACTAAGAGTTTTGTGAAATGCATAAAAGACTGTACAGTAACAGTGCAGTATTAAGAATCAAAGAGGAGTAAGTTACAATCAATATATTTTGTCAGGACACAATAGCTATTTCAGTTCTCTCCCTCTAAAATAACTCAAAACCTACATAAAAGATGCATTTATTTCCTTGCCTAAATTATTTATTTTCTATAGATTTGTTTGTAATACCACTGGCTTGGAGCTTCACCATTCTGGCAGAGAAGATGGCCAAGAAGTTGAAAACAGAAACAAAAAAAAACCACCAAAATAGGTAGAGAAGATGGGAAAACACTCTTCTGAAGCCACAAGCTTATGGTTTGCATAGGGAAGGCCACAAACCACACGAAGCTTGGAGCAGTGCTCCCCAAAGGCCTGAAGTGAATACCAGGTGCCTTGTCAAGTTTGACAATAGAAATTCCAACCTCTGGATTTAGCAGAGAAATAAGAGAAGTCTGGATCACATTTGGACACAGATTCTCAGATGTTTGGCACATCTCCTGAATATACAACTGCTTTCCCCAGCTCTACCAAGTGCCTTCACTGCTTTTTAAATAAAATTTCCTCAGCAATATGAGTCTAAATGGATGCTCTAATCATGATAAATTATCAAATCACAGTATGTACCACAAGTTTTGCTTATCTCCTTGTTATGAATTCAAACTGCTTAAACAACAGGCTTTGAAAAAGGGAAGCATGACCTACTAAGCACTGGCAACTGATCAATAATAGAACAGCAGAAATGGAACATGAAGATACCTGGGTTTTTTTTACTGTTTCACCTGGTTGAACCATGTTATTTGATCACTAAGGAATATTAAACCATTTCTGAAACAAGAAATATGGTCTTTTTCAATTGAGTTTCTCGGGAAGATATTTCCTTCCCATGACTCTAACAGAATGAAGGAAGTCTACTACTATTCAGTTCACTATACCACTTCAAACTTGAGGATTTCAAGTATGGAAGAGGAATAGAACTAACTCTCTGTCAAATTTCCCACAGGAAAAAAAATATTGGGATCACCAGTGTATACTATTACAATTGAGTTCCTCTCATTCAACACAACACCACAAATCATAGCTGATTTTAAGTAACTGGCTTGATCAAGTACACCCCTTACTATCTGTGACACCCAACTGGCACCCTCTTACACCCTCCAACATCAGCTTGTACATGAGAAAGGTATCACCCCTTTTCCCACTGGTATTGTGGCTACTCCACACAAATTCCTACACGCTTTATCCAATCTCACCATGAACATTTGCACAATTGTCTGATATAGATTTTGTGTCTGAGTGCAAGATGGAGAACCCTCCATGGCCTGCTGGATGTCCAGCATGGAGAGGATCTGCATCACCTCGTGCAAAGCACTTTGTGAAGGTGCTCATCGCCCAACGCCTTGGAGCAGGACAGGGCATTTCCTTGTTTACACACCCAGCCGGACCTACTGCTCTTGGGCTGGCCATGAGTTATAGCACACTGGACAGACCCAAAATAGCACCTACAACCCTACAGCTTCAGGTGGGACTTTTCATGCTACTGTATAGGACCTCAAGCACCTAACAGTTACCAGGCTTTTTGACCTATCATAGTCTAAGAACTAATCTTCCTTTCCAGGGAGATCACTAATTAGGACCTTGGCTCAACAAGGAACCCATATTTGTGTAACACATCTGGTGCAGTGTCACACCACCTTCTGATCCATCCCATTGTAGGAGCCCTGAATAATACATCTGCTTTGCTGACACTTTTCAAATAATTGCTTCCATTTCATTACAACACAAAAGGACTTCAGCACAGACTCCCACTCCACGTGACTTCCTAAAGACATCTTAGAACACTGCTACTCACTTCAAGACCTGTTCCACACTTTCTCAAATACTGACATCCCCACCAAGTACATAATGCCTCCCCTAGTTAATTCTGTAATAACACATATAGGACATTATTTTCTTTCCATTTAGAAAAGCTGTATTGCTTGCTTTTTGGGTACAGGCAGAACTGAGACAGCTGCTGTCATCAGTGGTTATTATCTAATTATGTGTTATGAAGCAGATCTGCAGAGACACAGCCAAGCACTGTGCATAAATGAGGAGCTTGCACTGCACAAATGATAATCATGTCGCAAGTAAAACATTGCTCAAGCAATTTACCTTTCATTTATGATAAACCCTCACATAGATCAATATTAAGCTTTTCTATTCCATGAGTCTTTTCACATCAAGCAGAGAAATGGCCAATATGATCAACCCAAAAGAAATTTATTCAAATATGACAGTCCTATACATCATGCCTTAACGATATAGTGAGTACAAGATAATATAAAATCCTGAATATATCAAACAATATGTGGCAATACATACACAAGTTCCCCATCCCAGGCAGCAAAAAAACTACCTCAATTTGGTTATAATTGATAACTATTAAATATACTTAAACTATTAAAAAAACCCCAAACTTAAACTCTTAAAAATACCACTTAAAATACAATATTCTGTACCTAATGCAAAAAAAAGCCATTTGATGAAAAATAACTTCAGAAATTTAAAATCATTAAATAATGATACAGCGTAAAAGCATAATACCTGCTTTTTGGAAATGGTATCATGTATTTATATGACATTAGCAGGTATCTTTTTTAATGGTAACTGATCAGATCTCACAACAAAGTAAGATCTTTTTGATAAGATATTAACTATAAGAACTCTTAATTTTAAATAAATAAATAAAATCAGTCACTTTCTTCTGTAAACTAGTTTAAGAGCTGTCTGATCCTTCAAGTATATCAAATACAGAGCTAATATATAATAAGTAATGAAAAAGAATTAAGTAGATGCAAATAATAAACAGTAAATGTCATATAGCCTAAAGATATTGGGAAATACCCAGATTACATTTAGAAAATACACGTCAAGGTATGTTTATAATGGGATTGCTGATTTAGTTCACAAAACCAAATTTAGTTTAGTACTTACAAAAATCCCAAAGAATCCAAAACACACAGCTGCATACAAACAATTATTTTTTGCATAATTTTAAATTACAAAAAGAAACAGGAGTGGAAACTCAAGTAACATTTAACAGAGCTCACTTCACTCCTAAATTTATATAAATACATACCACCTCTTACATTTACTCTACAAAGGTGGGAGAGGGGAAGTTACCTGAGGGCAAGGTATTCAGACATAAGGCCCCTATTCCTGGTGAAAGCAAGTGGTCAGTTGCCACGGCTTCAGAGAAGCTTCTGGTACTCATTTTGGTAGTAAGGATATTCACAGCAAACCAATCTCCACCAGAGCCAGCTGGGATCGCTGTAGGGAACGGGACACAGGGGACACACAAGGGATCAAGTTCAAAGGGAAAAAGGAGTGATACAATAATGTAAGAGAGTTTTAGCTGAAGATAACTGCAGTTACAACAGTTTGTTACACATCATGACACTACGGAATTCAAAAGGAAACAGGCCTGTGTAAAACACTAGATTCCTGTGCGAGTATCCCTTGCTGTCTGATACTACAGTACTGGAACCCTGTTTAAATGAACAGCTTATGAATAAAATTTTAATCATGCAGAAAAGATCGATACAATGTAGCCAAGTCATTTCAGGGACACCCAGTAAGTACATTTGGAAGATGAGGAAGAAGACAGCCCAAAGATGCAGCATAAGAGGGTTTTATTTTTAAATGGGAGACAATTTTTCAGTTTTGTTTTGCTTAGCCTGAGATTTCTCATATTATTTGTTCCTACTTACAGTGTCTCAACCTCAGCTATTCAAAATTCACACTAAAGAAACCTGATTCTAGAGATGTAGGGGAATGGGACTTCTAGATTTGTTTTTGTGTTTGGGGTGGTGCTACAAAGACCTGCACACATTTGACAGTCTCATTTTGCAGGCTATGAAATTTTAGTACAATCAGCTCTTCAAAAAAAAAGCTCTCTGCTAACTGTCTGTCTTCACTTCAAAGAGATACTTCAGCTTAAATATAATTAATTCCTACACTTTCACCCTTTTGGTTGCAACAAAATGCAAACATTTGGACAGTGACCTTGGTAGGCAGTTCGTTGGGATATCAGAACAGAATTTAGGAGATTTATCACTAAAGTGACTTACAGATACCTAGTTACAAATTATTCTTTTCAAGTCTCCAGACCCCAATAATGGAAGAAACCACGACATGAAAACTATTTCAGAAGTAGGCAACCACGCAACTTTCAGATTCCTGGGTGGCTGGATCCAAGTGTTACTTCCTTGGGAGTCAGAAGGAGCAAGTGTGTCTGAGGTAAAAAACCCAAAACTCTGGTGTTTTCAAGCCAAATGGTAAAGATGCATGGCAGAGCTGCCACCAAATCTGTGCTGGGAACATTCTTCTTCCAGCGAGGCTCGTACATCCATCCAGGGGAGGCTGGAAGAACTAAAAAGCACAGCCTAGTTGGAACTCCTTCCTCTCCTGTGTTTCCTTACCGAAAAAGAAGATAATGAAGAGACCTGAACCTTGGTTAGCACCAACTCCACAAAGGTGTACTCCTACAGGAGTTACTGGATTGAGAAACCGGGGTTGTTGTGCAAGTGGCCAAACCCAAGATACTCTTGATACAACTGAGTAATTACTTGTTAGCAATTATTCTGATGATTCACAAAAAAACTGTGAAGTAAATCACTTTGCATAAGCTTTTATAATTCCATTAATGTCTCATCAGAAATTATCTGATCTCCTTTGTCCAATCTTCTTGTAGAAAAAAAGAAAAAATATACCAAGACACTTTAAAAAGCACCGCTCATTCTTGGAGTTATTTAGTACTGATGTTTATTCTGCTTCAATATTAAAAAAAACCCTCAAAACACTAAGGCTTTGGCAGGAGAAATAACAAATTTTTAAAAAATGCAACTGTGGGCTAGTTTTGATTCTTACATACTCCATAATCACTTGACCTTAAAGGACAATTTTATTCCTTACAGGTTTTATTTAAATACCCATTTTTCCCAGGGAATACTTCATACCAGTGTGTCAGATACTTGAACAGAGCAATCTTCAAGATAATTTTCATTGTGAAACTTACTCATATTCTGAGAACTCTTTAAAGAAAATGATCACATACAACTCAAATGCTGCTGATTAATTCCTCTTGATTGTGCAAATGTAGTAGTTTTTATTATGTACGCACAAGAGTTGTCTTCAACAAAGCTTCAGCAGAGCTTTAATTGTACAATGTCTGTAGAATTAGCATTTAGATTTATAATACATTTGCAAAAATAACGTAAAACAAACTGAAATGCTCAAGTCAAATTCTGTGAGTTTACTTTATTAATCCAAATCCTACTGAAAGTTTAAGAGATCTTTCTGAGACATAACACAAGATTTAATATCAAATCTTAATAAAGGTAATGATTTAGAATTTTTCCAGAAAATGCATTATTGCTAATTTATCTCCAAAATACATGTATAATTTCATAAAGCACCACAGCAATTTCAGTTTGAATTCTGGAAGATGTTCTGTTACATAGTAATAAAATGCAATATGATGCATGAAGCTACTAACAAAAACAGAAGAGAGTCAAAGTTTTTTATTTCTGTTTTAAAAAGCATTTATTGATTCTTACATGCTCATCAGAACATTACTAAGATGTTCACACAGAAGAAACTGTTGGCACAAGGTCTCCACTTAAATACTACCAGTATTGATTTTCAAACATAAGGGAATTTAGGAAATACAGGATTACAGTGAAATTTTAAATTGCTCTTTCTCCTTCTTGTCTGCTGTCTAAAGCAGTTCTGTTTTACTACTTGTAGTTTTTTAGGCTTATTCTTTCCCTAGGTGCAGCATTATGACAGACATAATGCTAACACCTTCTGCAAGCATTCAGATACAATACAGACTCATTCAGAATAAGAGAGATTATTATGTCTACATTGTGTTCTGCAATTTTCTCACATACTACACAAGCCAATGAAGTCAGTCACCTAGAATACACTCTGCAAAATTAGTACAAGCAAAGAGAGAAGCGGAAAAGCACACACTTTGTGTTCTTTGGCTGGCTAAAGGAATTGGATAGCTTTCACAAAACTAAAGTGACACAGAAGTAGAATACACAAAACTGAAAATAAGCAAAAACCTACTTATTTTGCTACTAGCAGAATTTTCAAAGTTCATCCAAACAATTTTGGTCATTCACTTTCAGGAAGGAAATGGCCCATTCTAGCCCAATAAAGGTGTTACACTGCTTTACCTAAAAGAAATCAGATCCCTTGAGAGGACAACATTCCTCACCAATCAGGCATGTCTGACTGGCTTAAAACCAGGTCAATATGCAGGGTAAATACTTTGGTAGGATGCATATCAGTTGTACCAGATGCTGTAGGATACCATTGTTTATATCAGTACCAGCTGATTCCTGATATTCATACAATTAGGATGTTATTCTTTGTACAACCATTCTCCATATGAGCTTTAGAATGACTTCCTAATTATGAGATGAAAACAATTGTCACAAAACTCACTGCAATTTTCCTCTACTGAAATCTTAGTATGTTCACATCTATTGATTCAGATAAGCAAAAGCAAAGGTCTAAGTTCATGCAGAACATTAACTAATGACACAACTGAAAACAATTTCTGCCATACCAAACACTTCAAAACCTCTTACTGTATTCTTTGTGGAAAATAAAGATGCAAACTGGAACTTTTTAAGTTGAACTGCGTGCTATCATTAATAAACTTAAGAGTTAATATTAATTGAGGTGAAGACTGTCATATTCAGTGTGGCTACTTATCAGAACAGCAAAGTTTATAAGTTTGCTTTCATGCTTCTTACACAAACAAACAAAACTGATTTTCACAGAAAGGCATGGATCATGCAAATACACAGAAGACTCAGACTGCTCATTAACTAGAAAGCGAATTTCAATGAGACTGGTATCCAAAACTAAAAAACACCTGAAAACACTCTTATACAAGTCCGAGTTAGTAATACCTGATCTCTGTATGCACCTCCCATCCAAAAAACCCAAGACTGAAACCCCTGCCATGGAGATGATCCCCTCAAAACCAGAGACAGTATTACAGTAACCCCACAGTGAACTTGCACAGGGCAATCTACATTCCTACTGGAAATCTTTAACACCATTGTTTCATACACTTGTCCACCAAGTCTGAGAAAAAAGAAGGAATGCTGAAGGATATCTGCAATCATCACAGCAGAGCACTGAACAGAAAACTTTGCAATAAAAAGGTGCTGTTCAACAACAATTCTCTCACCACTGAAAACACGTAACAAATGAACATTGAACTGGAACACAAGTTCCAGTTCAATGAGGAAGACCTTTACAGTACAAGTGAGTGATCCCAACTCTACAGAGAAGACTTCTCCTAGGGATGGAGTATCTTTCCTACCTCTGTAAAGGATGATGCTGTTATCCAGACGCTTGTTTTCATTTTAGGGCACATATGAAACCAAGACACTCCATCAACTGCATTCAGTAAAACCTCACCTAACACAACACGGAGATGTCACAATTTCAAGCCTCCAAATGGCAAATTCATCTCTTCAATTTAGTTGATACAATTAGTTTCATATCCTACACCAAGCACCACATAATGTGAAGAACAACAAAAACAGACATAGTTTGTTCCTAGCCCTTCCCTCCTCATTTTCTATCACAGCCTTGGAAAACAATGCATGTTGAAGATAGAGAACACTTAAAAAAAAATTTAAAAGACTGAAAGAGCAAAAAACTCATCACCACATCCTGACATGAGATAAAGACTTGTTAAAAACTGAATAAAATAAGCTTTATTACCTTCACTGCTCTTAAACTGTAACAAAGCAACAATAACCCCTTTATAAAGGTAAAAAGTAATTTGGATATCAAAACCATTTCAAAATGCAGTTTGGGTCATCTTCTTATTCTCAGACTTTAAAGACTCATACTTATGAAATATTTTCACTGTCTAACAAATGTAGAATGATGAGGGCTCCTTCTACACCAGTGTCCATTATCAGTTCATCTAATAAAAGCACTGTGAACTGCTAAATGGAAACTGCATTGCTCAATGACACAATGCTTCCAAATTTGCAAATACAGTACCTAGATAGGAAAAAGAGTAAAAACATGATTAACAGATATTGCAGTGATCTTCATGGCAAACATTGCCAAATCAATGATGATTTGGGGAGCTGGACAAGATTTAAAGATCCCTTCCAACCTCAACTGTTCTGTGGTTTGTGGCAAAAAAATCAAAGCACTTCTCTGTAACTCAAGGTACAAATTCATATCTTTGTTCAAACATAAAGGGAAATAAAATATTAAAAAATGAAAATAAATCAAGATAAGAGGGTAATTCTTTCCACTACATATGTACCTCTTCCAATAAATTTTAGTCCTGCAACTAATGCCTGCTTAGTTGAAGCAGGCAGCAGTTGCAAGAAACTATGAAAACTGCAGAACAGTAACTATTATAGTAAGAATAAAAAGTGAAAGCGTCCTTTGGCACGCTCTCTATTACAGGAAATTCATTATGTATTTGGCTCCTTAGTCACACTCTCACAAAACTTATTAATGAAAATCCTGAATTAATACTTTTATATTTTTTGCAGAAAAGTCAAGGTCCTGAAATTTAAGCTCATGTCACTTGAATTCTGCTTTCCTGAGTAATGAGCTTCTGAAACCACTGAAACACCTGTTCTGCAGGAAGTAAAGGCATTATCTGAACATGTAATGAACAACACCCATAGCAAGGAGCTTAATAATGCTGTCTACAGTTTAGGCATCAAAAACACTCTTTGAATAGTATGGATTGTGAGCATCAAGTTCAACTTGCAAGCCACGTACCACTGGATATATCCCATAAGCTTTCCAGAAGTGATAAAATCTGTCATAATCATTTGACAGAGCCTTGTTGAGTAAACATTATCACAACAGACAAGAGAGGAATCACAAACATGACAAAGTACTTATTTCTAATCTATTCAGATGCTCATTTGAAAAACTGGACAACAACCGAGGCATGTTACTCATGCTTAGTTCCCAGATACATTTTAAGAGTTAACCAGTAGCACAGAGACTAGAGCTCACTTCTCTTCCCGTACAGCTTGCTACATACATATCCCTACAGGAAACAAGCTGCTAAATCCAGCTATTCCAAGCACACTGCTGATTAGAAACCTGACTCAAGGCTGATGACATCTTCTCCTTGCATTTCCATTCACACGGTGCTCTGTCATTTTCATCCGAAGAGATTTCTTTGTCAGCATTCCCTGCTACATAACTCATGAGCAGGGCAGAGCAGAAAAATTATTCTACTACTGCTCCATACATCACATTTAGCAGATAGATATCAAAGCATTTGGAATGAGAATTATGTTCTCCATACGCATCAACAACAGATTAGTCAAATGACAATCTGTCACTTCATTTTGTTTGATTCTCTATAAACACTTTTAAGATATACTACACTAAAGTGGAATAGAACATTTTGTAAGAAAAAAAAAAGTATTTCAGATTGTATTTTTTAAGATATAAAAGTAAGCTGTGAAGAATTAGCAACGCTATGGTATTATGACAGATCAAGTACCTAACAGGTTTTCGCCTCTCTTGAGAAAATGGGAGAAACCTGATGCGGCTTTTTAAAACTGTATAAATCAGATTGTGTACTTTCTGTGATTTCTCCATCTTTTAAGCACACGACATTGACAGCTAAGAAATTTACAGGAGGCTTGTTTGTTTTGTTTCAGGCCGCGAGGCACCTTAGACATTATTTTAGTCACCCAGAAAACCACGAACTTATTTTCACCTCTCCGCATGCACCTTTCTGTGGCCCGGCCTCACCTGCCGGGTGTCTCAAGAGCTCGGAATTGGCGAGCCGAGTGCAAGGACACAGGCCGAGCTGCCCCAGCCCGGCCAGCAGCGCACCGCGGCGGCTCTGCTCGCCCCCGCCGCCCGGCAATCACGGGGTCGGGGTCTGCCCCGCTTCTCTGCCCCCCGCACGCCTCGGGCAGCGGGGGCGGGCACCGTCAGCCCGGCGGTGACTCACTCGGTGACTCCCTCCTGCGCCAGGCAGGAGACCGAGCCCCCTCCCCGCCTGCGCCGCCAGGCACCGGGCGAAGGAGCCGGGGCCAGGGGCCAGCTAAGCGGCTGTGGCCGCCGGACAGCCCCACACGAGCGCGCAGCCACCTCCTCCGCCTCCAAATCACTACGAGGAGGCGTCTTCGGTTCCCCCTTCTGCGCGCAGAATGGACCCGGTGCCCCCGCCCAGCGCCCAGACCGGGGGTCGCTCACCGGGACAGGGACCCGCAGTCGCCCCCTCCCCGCAGAGTCTCAGCTGCCCGGTGCACCGCGCCCCACTGACCTGGAGAGATGCTTCAGGATCTGCTTCTTGATAATCCCCGCCATGGTGTCTGCCTGCCCGCGCCCCTCACGACGACCAGCCGGGACCGGGAACGCGCCTCATCCCTGCGCCCGCCCCTGCCCGAGGTGGGGAGAGCGCCGGGAGCGGAGCCGCTATCCCCACTCGCGCTTACTCGACGCCCGGCGCCATCTTGGCCGCAGCATCGCCTGGTGACGGGGGCGAGACGGGGCGGGACGGGCCCGGGGCCCCCGCCCCGCGCGGAGAGCGGCGGCTCCGGGCGGGCAGAGCGGCGCGGGGAACGGGGGCACGGCCCGGGAACGGGGACAGGGACAGGCGCACGGGCACTCGTGGCGCCATGGGCAAGGGCAGTGGCGCCTCCGCCCTTCACTTGTTCACAGACCCCCTGCCCGCCTGCTCAGCATCTCCGTCTCCATTCAGCGCCCAAAGCCTCTGCCCACCTCAGCCCCACCGCCCACCTTTTCCCCGCTCTCTTTCGCCAGCTGTTTCTTTCATCCCTCTTCAGCCTTCCCATCTCCAAATTCTGGAAGCTGCAAATTCTCTCTGCATCCCCGCCTGTGGCTCCATCCCTCTCCCGCCTGTGGAGCGTGTCCCAGCACCATCACACCTTTGCCTGGGCCTGATCGCGGACAAGCGCAAAGATAGGAGAGCTGCAGCTTCTACAGCACCGCAGAAAAGAAACAAGGCTGGATAAGATAAAGAGCTTACCGGCAGAAACTTACAATGCTATGGCAAGAAATTTACATGTACACACACACAAACATATAAATATCCTATCCCCAAATTGCTCAAACCCAGAGACTTGTAAAATCAGGCTGTTCCCCAGATGCTTACATTTTGCTGGGTATCTGTGACAAGTATATAGCCTATGAGTTATTTTACTTTTGAGAGAACAGCCGCTCATGCTGTAGCAAAATCTCCAAGTCAGTTAAGAAATTAATATCTTGCATAAGTTTTGTTCATCCAGACACGGTTTTGTAACCCTTTTCCTCTGGCACTCCCTCATTCATAAAAGGCATCTTGAAATATTTCAGTGGTGGGTAAGCAAGTATCCTAAAAACATTAAAACATTACCTGGAAAAAGAAAAAAAAGAAAAAGAAAAAATTATCAGTCAGAAAAAAAAAAAAAGTTTCAGATGTGACCTCCATACACAAGATGGGCCTCTGTAATAGAGCCTGAGCTGCAGAGGAAAGACATCAAATACTATTTTCTCTGCTTCTCATATACATAACATTAATAATTTACAAGTGATGAACGAAAACCCCAAGGACCTTTAAGTCAGAAATATGAAGCAGTATAGAAAAAATAGGTCAGGAGATGAACATTTTCAATTGATTTTTCCAGGCATTTAAAAATCAGTTGTGTAATACTGACCTCATTATACTCTTAAGGAGATTTATAATGTAGGAATGAGCTGTGTATGAAGCTAACACTTTTATGCCTGTTTTCCGTTCAGTTTTCTCAATTAGGAAAAAGTCTACCAGTATCATGGAGAAACAATAGTCATCATCATGATGGGTCAGCTTCTCATTAAGAGAGAAAATACAAGGGGCAAGGAAAGCAGGGCCATGCCATATGTTCTCTTTCAGGTGTCCTGCAAGCATAGCTCTGGAAGAACAGGGGAAGTCCTGACGCTCTTCACTGATGTCAGAACTGAAGACCAGAAATATTTCTGTCCAGCAGGATTGATTTGAGTTGTGACCTCATGTTGCATCCCCACGTCCTGGAGCATACTGTGAGGAGGAACAGAGGAAAATGCACAGATTAACACCCACCACACACCACACCCTCCTCCCCCAGAAGGGAATTAGAAGGGCAACAATGTTGATTTCAGACCTTCCCAGACACCATGGACCTGCATGATGATCCTCAGACTATGTCTGGCCTTTGCTAATCCCACCAGTCCTGATCCTGATTGTGACCTGAGGATTGTTTTATGTGCTTGATGTTCCACCTGCTTAATTGTCATGTTTGCTTGATAACCTGGGCTCTGGGCTTCACTCTCATGCCTGTCTGCCTTGCTCCCTGGCTGGGGGTGGTGGGACAGCCCTGGCTAGGGAGGCCCTACCCTGCTGGCCACAGTAGCCCTCCCAGCTCCTGGGTTCTCTCCCTCTCAGAGCAGCTGGCACTCATGTCACTATAAAAGAACCCCACCTGTGAGCATATCCAGGATGCTGAAATGATCTCAAAGAAAAAAATTGTCTTGTATTTGCCATAGGTATTCTTAGGGCCTATATGCAAACACAACAGAATTTGTGAATTCAACAGAACACTCAAGAAGCCATGGATGAGGATTTTTCCACCAGGCAGTCATCTCAGCCAGCACCCTGTCCTTCACCATCACCCAAACATGGGTACACGGAGCACTGTTCATTGATGCAAGGTCCAGGATAACAGCCCTCTGTGTCAAAGAGTGCGGAAACTTCTTCCTCAAGGTAATCCTTCTTTGGATGCTCCAAACAACCTGGAAATTCTGTACTTGGCCCCACTCAGTCATTCTGAGGCTGCTTGTTCCCACAGACTGGAGCACCTGTGCTTTGTAGAGGGTGTGCACAGTGAGTTTGACTCTCTCACAGTTTCATGTGTTCATGGGGATTTCTTAACTGTAAAAACTGGAATGGAGTTGAGAGGAAAAAAAACAAAACCAACTAGAGCTCAAGAAACTTCAGAAACATGAAGGTCACATAATTTTTAAAAAAACTAATTTTAAAAAATCATTTCCCCCATTAAATAAGGCAGTAGGAGATGTATGAGAACAAACTAAATTTGAGCTAAGTTTCAGTTAGTGCTTTGTATAGTACTTGCAGAAGGAGAAATCTGGCATGCCTTCTTATAGATAATGCAAAAGATAATGGTCTGTCTTCAAATGCAGATGTGCAAGCTTAAGTACTCTAATTAGTACCATTATTCAAAGAACATCACAAAATATCAATTCTCACTATTGTAAGGGGCAATGTACAAGGTTTGCTACCACATGGACTTCTGAAATTCCTATTTATTTGTCCTTGCTATGTGGCTGACTTGGTCTGTGTTACCTCCTCCAACAACAGCAGAAAGTCTTATCAGAAGTGCCATTGGAATATATGGGTGAATGTGTACACAATCTCAATAAATATGTATGAATTGCCCTCAAGTAGCAGTGACAGTAAATACAGCAACTTTAGTTTGAAGAGATTTGAAATATTTATGTATATCAACCACTACATCTAAGTAAACTCTTAAAAGCCTGGCACTTGTCCTACATCCTAGGACAAAAAAAAAAGGAAAAAAGCAAAAGTAACTCCTAACAAGTCATTGGATGATAAGAGATGAAGCTTCATAGAACTGGAGCTAGTATTTAGAAGGGAAACATTAATTTACTAAAATTTGGCTTTCACTTTTATATTCACAAGGCAAAAGTTAGCAATAGATATTAGGACTTTTTTAATCTAAACAATTATTCTAAGAACTTTATATTAGTAAAAGGATTAAGTTAAAGTTATGCAGTTTTAAGAGTAGTATTTTATGTTTCTCTATAACACTGAATACCTAATAAATTTGTTACTATTCTATGTTTTGTGTATTTTGGATTTTAATTACAAACCCAAAATTTACTATGAGTATACCTGTCAGTAGGCAAAGAAGGAAAACAACCTACAGTGTTCTTTAAAAAGCACCCAGGAGCTCCTGAACTTGAAAAACAGACTTTTGATCATTCCTGTGACCTCTTCTCAAGAATCAAATAATGTATCTGCTACGGTCAGGATTAAGGAAGCTGTCCTTAAGACACACTTCCTTCACAAGCACATAAAGAGGATTTGTCTAAAAGCAGATTACCATGTGTTCCAATGAACATCCCGGCTCGTGGAAAGACATTTTTTATTTGTTAGGGGAGAAGAGTCATCATACAGAGAAACAGTTATTTTTAAGTTCAGGAAAGTCAATTACACACAAATACAGAACTGTAATGCTCTTTCAGTTTTACTGGAATACAACAAAGGAACTAGTGATGGCAAATCAAACATATAAATAGAGGAAAAATTCATCACCAAGACAAGTGCAAGGGGCTGCACCTGAGATACATACCCACGGAGCCCAGTGCAGGCTCAGAGCTGTGTGTCACAGGAACAGCCTCGTGGAAAAGGGCCTGGGGGTCTGCATGGACATCAGGCTGAATTGCCCTTAGCAGTGCCCCACTGCTGCAAGCAGATCCTGGGTTGCATCCTCAGGGGCATTGCTAGCAGGGACAGAAACTTGATCATCCCACCCTGCTTGGTGCATTTCAGGCCACACCTGGAGTATTGTGTCCACTTCTGCTCCCAGCAGTTCCAAAAAAAATTGTGGACAACTGGAGAGCATGCAAACTAAGGAAATAAAGGTGATCAAAGGCTCAAGAACACGCACTGAAGAAGGACTGAAGGACTTTGTTTTTTTCTGGAGAAGCTCAGGGGACCTTATCACAGTATTGTGGTACTTACAGAGTGGCTACAATGATGGAGGCACTCTCTTCACAAGATGACAAAAAACAAGGGTTAAGTTGTACCAGCAGAGCTTTTGTCTTGATATAGGGAACTTTTGCCCAGTGAGAACAACCAATCACTGCAAAAACCATTCCTCAGGGAGCTCCTATTGCAGGTTTTCAAGATGGTGTTGGACAAGGTGTTAGATTATCTCATCATGGTTCCCTTTACTACCAAAGGTTGGACCAGATGATCTTTCAGCACCCTTCCACCTGGTGCTGTTCTATGGTTCTGATTCTATGAAGGTGTGTGCTGCTATACTGCACAGACTTCAGTAAAACAAAAACTGGTCAGCAACAGAGAATTCCAATAACACCGTTTCCCATACTATTTACAATAAAAGTGTTAATTATGCATGCTTTGAAAGACTTTCTACATGAAGGAAGGTTGTAGGCAGCTGGGGGCTGGCCTCTTCTCCCAGACAACCAGGGACAGGATGCAAGGGCTGACTCTTAAACTGCACCAGAACTTGTTGTTATTGTTTCACAGAAATGGTGATTAGACTTTGGAATGGACTGCCCAGGAAGGCGGTGGAGTCACCGTCCCTGAAGGTGTTTAAAGAAAGGCCATGCATTAGTGCCGTGGTGTTCAGTCATAGGTTGAACTCAGTGATCTCAAGTCTTTTCCAACCGAATTGATTCTGTGACTCTGTAACAGTAAAACAATGATGATGGAATTTAGAGTTGTCTCCCTTTCCACTGTGTCACACTCTTACATAGCCCAAGCCCCTGTTGCTGCGCACTTCTCAATGACATCGTCACTCAGCACCTTTATCCCGCGGGGCGGCGCTCCCGCACCGCAGCATCCCGAGCCGGCAGGGTCACCCGAGGCAGTGTGTACCTTTAAACCACCGCCACACCGGGCTCTCGCCCCAGCCATCCCCGCCTTGTCCCCAGCCGTGACGGCGGCGGGGAGCCGCGTTCCGGGCCGGGCGCTCTCCGCGGTGACGCCATGTCACCGCCCCGCCCACCGCGTGACGAGCGCTGCCGGGTCACGCCCGGCCAATGGCTCCCGCCGGCGTCACGGGCAGGGCGCGCGCCCCGCGGCAGAGGCGGAGCGCTGCCGGCACTCCCGCGTCCCGCGGCCACGCGCGCGCTGCTCCTCCGCTCTATGGTCACCGTACAGATCCACGGCGGTGGCGGATCTATACTGGGACGGCGGCGGCCGTGGCGCCGTGGGGAACATGGCGACGCTGGTGCTGGATAACGGCGCCTACAACGCCAAAATCGGCTACAGCCACGCGAACGTCAGGTGAGAGGCCGGGACGGGACGGGGCGGGGCGGGCGTTGGGCGTCCCCTCACGGCATCGCCGCCGCCGCTCTCCGCCGGCCCCGCTCCCCGCGCCCCACGGCCGCTCACCGGCGCGCAGCGCGCTTGCGCTCGCCGCGGAGAGGCGCGGCCTGGCCCCGCCCCGCCCCTGCGGAGAGGCGCGGGCCCGCCCCTGCGCCGCGCTGCGCACTGAGACCCTCTGTGTCACACCGTGCTCCTCTGTGTCACACTCTGTCCCTCTGTGTCACACCGTGCCCGTGTCACACTTTGTCGTTCTGTGTCACACTCTGTGCCTCTGCCTCTGTGTCACACCCTGCCCCCCTGTGTGTCACACCGTGTCCCTCCGTGTCACACCGTGCCCCACCGGGCGGGGTGGGGGCAGAGCCCCTGGCGCTCTTCCTGCTGTGCAGGGGGTGGCGGAGGTGGGGGTGGTACTTGGTTTTCCAAAAAGTGTCTCGTCTATACAGCAGTTGTCAGAAATTAAAGATTTCCCTCACAACTGTCTCCAACTAATGGACTAAAGCCAAAATACATCAGCAAAAATATTATTGAAAGTACACTGTTTATGAAAGTGGCTTAAAGAAAGTGAATGTGTCTCATACCATGTTTAATAGGAAACTTCCCAATCTTTTCCAGCGTTATTCCCAACTGTCAATTCAGGTCAAAGACTGCACGCTTGAAAACCTTTACGGCAAATCAACTGGATGAAATTAAGGATCCCTCTGGTCTTTTTTATATTCTTCCCTTTCAGAAAGTAAGTAAGATATCTTCAGTTTAACATTAAAGCCCAATGTAAATTGTTCCAAGGAATAGTTTTCATACTGTATGTCCCAGCTGCGGGGTTATATGTGGTATCATAGAAGAATCAGTCAGCAGTGTGAAGTTTAACAGTCATAGAAGTGTTTAGGTTGAAAAAGACCTTTAAGATCATCAAGTCCAAAAGTTAACCCTGCACTGTCTGTGTCCCTAAGTGCTACATCTGCACATCTTCTAAATACCTCCAGGGATGGTGACACAGCCAGTTCTCTGGGCAGCCTCTGCCAGTAGTTGACAGCCCTGTTCGTAAGAAAATATTTCTAGTCTAAAATTCTCTGGTGCAACTTAAGGCCATTCTCTCTGGTCCTGTCACTTGTTACCTGGGAGAAGAGACAAAACCACCACATCACTACAACCTCTTCTGAGGTCACTGCAGAGAGCAAAAGGTCCCACTTGAGCCTCCATTTCTCTAGACAGCCTGCCTCAGCTGGTCCTCACAGGATTTGTTCTCTGAACCCCTCACCAGCTTTGTTGCTCTTCTCTCGACTTGCTTCAGTCCTTCAACGTCTTTCTTGTTGGGAGGGAGCCAAAACTGAAAGTAGGATTCAAGTGATGGCCTCACCAGTGCCTGGTGCAGGAGGGCAATCCCTGCCCTGGTCCTGCTGGCCACTCTATTGCTGACACAGGCCAGGGTACTCTTGGCCTTCTTGGCCACCTGGGCACTGCTGGCTCATGCTCAGTGGCTGCCAATCAGCACCCCCAGGTCCTTTTCCCCTGGGCAGTGTCCCAGCCACTCTGCCCCAGGCCCGTAGTGCTGCATGGGGTTGTTGTGACCCAGGTGCAGTACCCCGTCCTTGGCCTTGCTGAACATGGTAAAATTGTCCTCAGTCCATCAATCCAGCCCATCCAGAAATCTTTACAGAGCTTTTCTACCCTCCAGCACATCAACAGTCCTACCCAATTTATTGTTTTCTGTGAATTTATTGAGGGTACACCTGATTTCCTTGCCCAGATTGTTGATAACAATACTGAGCCCTGGGGAACACCACTGGTGATGGGATGCCAGGTGGATGTAGCACCATTCAGCACCACTCTCTGGACTGGACATCCAGCCAGTCTTCTGGCCAGTAAAGAGTTCATCCACCCAAGGCATGAGCAGCCAGCTTCTCCAGAGAATGCTGTGAGAACTGCTGTCAAAGACTTTCCTGACTTTGGTAAAGTCCACGTAGACAGCATTCACATCCATTCCCTCCTCCACTCAGTGGGGCACCTAGTCATAGAAGAACAACAAGTTTGTCAAGCTGTAATAAACCCATGCTGACTGGACCTGATCACTTGTATGTCCCCTACATGCTGGGTGGTGGCACTCCAGGTAATCTGCTCCATAATTTCCTTCCCTGGCACTGAGGAAGACTGAAAAACTTTTGCCAAAAACAATAATGTACACAGAAAACATCATGTACATTGTTTTTGTAGTGCAGTAATCAATGTATCAATGGGGAATATTTGTGACATACCTTAATCCTATGTAACATTTACTCCTTAGCCTAAAAATGTAAATTTAGACATTTTAACTCTCAATTTTTTTATATTACCAGTATCAATTGCTGACTTTTTTTAAGGTATAAATTTGTTTCTAAATTCCTACAGGGTTACTTGGTGAACTGGGATGTTCAGAGGCAGGTTTGGGATTATCTCTTTGGAAAAGAAATGTATCAAGTAAGAGTCTTTTCTTAACTGCATATTTTGTGTGCATTAAATACTAATGGAATTAACAAATACTAAGTAGAACAAGTGATCTTACTGTTCTTGTTAAAAGTGCCTTCAGTCACAGACAGATACAATGTAGTTAAGAAATCAAGAAATAGTAAATGTAAAAGGGAGGAATGAGCTGGGTCAGTAGGCCAAAATACATACCCATTTAGTAATCATGTTTGGCTAGCCATTTTCTACCTCTGAATAACTTAAAGGTATAAAATATAAATATCTGATACTTTATTTTTTTCATATCACACAAGCTGGATTTAGCACAGAAAGCGTATTAAGACTTTTTTCTTTTAATTTTTTTCTTTTTAAAATGTTATGTTTTCTGGAAATTCCTGAGTTTTTTCCAACACCTGTGTACTGAGAATGAAAGTCATCCCTCAAATCAACTTAGTCTCTGTACATTTTTATATTTAAAATATAAAGTGCTGGCTTTTGATACATAAATTCCATTTTTGTTTTGGAACTGTATTTAATGTAATTATGGTTTTTAAAATTTGTTTTTAATTCTTCTTCACAAGTCAAGTCTACAGAGACATACAGCTGGTAATGTTTTTATGGCCATATCCAGTTATGATTGAAGTAACCGTATTAAGTCCTTTCTAACAGAGTGTTTTAGATACTGGTGAACATGGAAAATCCAGGATCCTTTGCTGGCCTCAGCAGAGGCCACTGGGAGTTTCATTATTGATTCCTCACTGTACAGGGCTTTGCTTATTACACAAGTAATCTGTGGCGCAAGTGCTGAGCTGTCAAGGGGACTTATTTTTCTGTAGCTGACAGGATTAGTGTAAAGTATTTTAGATTAAAATTGTAGTGTTGCTTTGTGGTGTCTCTTTAAAATGTTGGATTACAATTTGTAAGGATGGGAACAGAATCAGGGTATGTATGAAAGTGTTGCCTTCTCTTGTGTTTTTTACCCATTAATTAGATAAATTTGTATCACTGATCATGAAGCCCTTAAAAAAGCTAAAACATTCTAAGTCTAGCTTCTACAAACACATATGGCAAGTGGTAATCATGACTTCAGATTTACATGATCTTCCACTGCTGCAAAAGATGGTAAGGGATTTTTAATTAATTTTTACCTTTTATGTACTGACAATCTTAATGTGTTTTTTATAGGTGGATTTTGTAGATACCAATATAATTATTACCGAACCTTATTTTAACTTCACTTCAATACAAGAATCTATGAATGAAATTCTATTTGAAGAATATCAATTTCAAGCAGTTCTTAGAGTAAATGGTGAGTATGTCTCCTTCCAGTTTGCATTTATGTATTTTGAAGCTTAACTCTTTAAATAAATGAATTAGCAAGCACACATGCACACAGTAAAAAATAGTAAAAAGTATTCCTTCAGTTGCTTCCTTGAATAAAAGTGGATTAAGTATTTTTAAAATTATATCTTTTACAAATTCCAGCTGTACTCTTGTATTACTTCCTAAAGAGTGTCATGGTATATAAGGACAGGAAATTTGAGGAGAGTAAGGATGACAGAAATAACAGATGGATTTTGGAACAGAATAACATTTAAAGAATTCTACCAAAACTTTGCATGAAGTCTTTGATAGCTTTCCTTTTTTAGGGGTATAGGATTGGTTTTTTTGTTTGGTTTTGTTATGTGTTAGCAAATAAAATACAGCATTATGATTATGAAATGTATTGTGTCTCAAAGGGAATGTGTAAACAACCATACCACCCTTCTGACAGGTAGCTGGACACAGGATACTCCTTTTGATAAGTTTGATAAGTTTGTAGCATGATTAGACTTTAGAGGAAATGGAATATGGACTGGAATTCCTGAAAAAGATTAAACAGGACCATATATAACACTTAATTTTACCCACTGCCAAAATGAATTAATGCAGCGGCTGTATTACTATGTATTGAGGTCTTGAAAGTCTGTCAAAAGCATTTAAAATATGAAGCAAGTACACCTTCATATCACTGTGAATTCTAAATGTTCATATAAAAATGGAATTCAATTTTTTCTATTTCAGCTGGAGCTCTTAGTGCACACAGGTATTTCCGGGATAACCCATCTGAGCTGTGCTGTATCATCGTGGATAGCGGATACTCTTTTACCCACATTGTACCTTACTGCAGAAGTAAAAAGAAAAAAGAGGCAATCATCAGGTATGCTGCAGTATATATTTTCTCGAAGAACTGTTTGCTGTGCCTGAAGTCAATGACAGAATTCCTCATGTTACTCTTTTTCTGTAGGATTAATGTTGGAGGGAAACTCTTAACCAACCATCTAAAGGAGATCATCTCTTACAGGTAAAGCATCCTAATTTTCACTCTGAAACTTGGTATGAAATGAGCTAGAAGTTTATGGGGTATTCTTACTGGTTCTGTGAATTTTAGATGAATTGCTCTTTAATGGAGAAGGGAATTTTTTGTCTGTTATAATCTGCTAGCTACCATCTTGACCTTAAGATCAAGATGAATTAAGATTGAAGAATTAGGCTGTTTTTCAAAGTACCAGTGTTTTTGAAGTTGTTGAGGTTACCTGTGTGTTTACAATTATACAAGTCTTAACATATTTTCTGAGTAGATCATCAGTCAGTTTGCTGACTGATTATATCAATACTGCAAAATAAAATGCAGTAGGATCAACCTTTCATTGGGATCCTTCAGCTTGGAAGTATATCTAGGTAAAGGTCTTTACCAAAGAGCTACTGGCAGGATTACAGCTGTGCTTGTTAGCAAGACAGTGGGCAAATGCAGGTTGATGGATTTACTGAACTGTGAAACGGGACAATATTAAGCTCCAGTAGGCCAGGAATGCTTTTGTAAATTGAATGCAAGTTTAGGTATTGAGACAGTAGCTTCCTGTGGCTGAAAAACAATGGTTGCTCAGTTCCAGACCAAAACTGGACAGGAAAGGGAACGCTTAATTATTCTCAAACTTCTGTGGTTTTGGTTTTTGTTGTTCACAGGCAGCTACATGTTATGGATGAAACACATGTAATTAACCAAGTGAAAGAAGATGTGTGTTATGTTTCTCAAGACTTTTACAAAGACATGGACATTGCCAAGTATGTATGCAATGGTACTAAATGTAGAATAATCTGTTTGTACAAACAAAACTATACTCTTAATCAGAAAACTTTCCAGTTAAGTTGAAGAAGTCTTGTTGGTATAAAATAGCTGGAACTTAGAACTTGTTTTTTATTCTGTTGAATTTTACATTCTTTTTCAGATTGAAAGGAGAGGAAAATACTGTAATGGTAGATTATGTTTTGCCAGACTTCAGCACAATCAAAAAAGGATTTTGTAAGGTAATAATAATTCTAAAGTTTTTTGGCTGTTTCCTGCACAAGTCTAGTGGAGAGGTTAAAAATACTCCCTTTTTTCTAATGTACTGTAGCATCTTTCTTGCTATGTATTCATTGGTAAAGTTTTTCCTCAGTAAATTGGGATGACAACAAAATACTGTTTTTTAGCACAGCATTTTATGTTCTATTATTTAACAGTTTTAGCTTTCTGTGTTTGTGCTCTGTCATGTAACTTATCCATATCATTATTAAGATTTTGAACATTAAGTTAGGAAATGTTTTCTCTGCTTTGATGTTTTTTGTGAGTTTCTCTGAATTACATTTAAACACCCAAATAAGGTTGAAAGTTCAATGTTGTAGAAGAGCCTGAAATATCAGTGAAGACAGTTTAACAGTTTTATCTCATTTACTGAGCCAGCCATAGTTTTGAATGCAGTCCTATACTTTAAGGCTACTCTCATGCCTACCTAGTTTTATTTTGCTTTGGGCAAAACTGCAGTTGGTAAGAGCAAAGTCACTTCAGATTTAATACTGGAGTATGCATCATTCTTAAAAGAGTTGCTGATAGATAATATGACAATGGCAGCATACACTGCCTACCTCTGCAGGACATTAAATGGATCAGCTGAATTTTCTAGGATGTGATTTCTTTTCTTAAGCAGTGGATACTATTCATATCTTTAATTTAGCCAAGGGAAGAGATGGTGTTAAGTGGAAAATACAAGACCGGTGAACAAATACTTCGTCTAACAAATGAAAGATTTGCAGTTCCAGAAATACTTTTCCATCCTTCGGATATTGGTATTCAAGAGATGGGAATTCCTGAAGCCATTGTTTATTCTATTCAGAATTTACCTGAAGGTATATCCTGAAAGTATTTTGAAAAGGACAGGGGGGTGGGAGAAGGAGGGATTGTTGTAATGGCTTGGTTTCATTTGGTGTGAAACTGACCAAAAGTCAGTAATTTAAGCACCAAAGAGTAAAACCTTTCTGACTGCTGTTTGTCAGAAGTAATACCAGGGCTTTCATTTCATAGATTATGTATAAGTATTATTATTACAAAGAAGATTTTCATAGGTTTTATGATGCCATGTATGGCAGCATTTAGGCTATTAATGTACTCTTAAAAAGCCTTCATTTAAAATCCCTCTTGAAAGGGAAATTGTGTTGGCGATTGTGAAATTTAATAAATACAAGAAAACAGTAGTTATCAAAGCCAAATTCTGAAATCAGAGAGAACATAGGGTGATTGATGACCGTCTCAGATTTCTCTTTAACTGATATGCTGTTTAGATGATCATAAATTTTTTGTACGCATATTTATTACTTCTGTTTAAATTCATAACAAAATTGGAAATATTACCACCTTTAATCTTTAGATATATGTTCCATCTCTTAACTACATATTTACTTAATTATTTTACAGAAATGCAGCCTCATTTCTTCAAGAACATAGTTCTGACTGGGGGAAACACCCTTTTTCCAGGCTTCAGAGATCGGGTTTATTCTGAAGTTAGATGTCTTACACCAACTGACTATGATGTTTCCGTTGTTCTTCCTGAAAAGTAAGTCCTAAACTAATAAATAGAAGGGGCTTTATCTTTCTAGCAGAACAAACAATAAAGTAGGGTTTCTTCTGCTGATTAAGAAGGTAGATTGAGTAAAGGCAGTTATTTAAATATTAAGTGAACAAAAATTGTGCAAAAAGCATGTTTTAAATCAGTGTATTTTCAGACAAACCATATAAACTAGTGATCACCTCTTTGCTCTGTACTATACCTAATGAAGTTAAGGAATTGTTTTTAGAGTCAGCCTTTTTACTGTAAACAGATAATTAAGGCTGTATTGTAACTATGTAAGATTAGAACTTAAGTCTTTTACTTAGAATTTTCAGCATCTGAAAGCTGCCAAGTGGTATATAATTAATATACCACTTCAGGGGTTAGAGAGGGGTAACATCTTTGCAGAAGGAGTGCAGACAAAATAAGTATATTTTGAATATACCAAAAAAGTCTACTTTTAAAAAAGTATTGTTAAGGAGTATTTTTAAATACTCATAAAGAATTACTATCTGTGCAAAGCAAATACAAAGCATATCCATGTTGTTCCCTCTTCACACCTGCATTCAAACAGGCCCCTTTTTAAAACCCAAGTCAGGTAGCCCTGCTAAAGTTTCAGACTTTGTCTCATAACTTCTCTGGAGCTGGATGGTTTGATTTAGCAATCAAAAATGTAGTTTAAATAGGTATGGCCAAATGAAAGTCTTGGAAATCATCACTGCATATTTCTATTTTAAATGAATCTATAGAGGAGTAATAATAACTTTCATTTTCCAGCCCTATCACTTATTCTTGGGAAGGTGGGAAGCTCATTTCTGAAAATGATGATTTTGAAGACATGATAGTAACTAGAGAAGACTATGAAGAACATGGACACAATATCTGTGAAGAAAAATTTGATATATAGGTAGCATAGTTGGATATGTTGTTATTCCATTGATTTACTTAGAATGGAATTCTTTGAACTACAACCTCTTTTCCATCAGCTAGGATTGTGTTTTAGCTTTCCTGTATTGAATTGGGTTGAGAAAAAATGTTAAGAGTTTAGAAATAAAGTTTTACAAGCGTAATACTATGAAGTAATATGTTCACTGTAATTTCATTATGTTTGTATCTTTTCTGATGGCTTCATTGTATTTTTATTGCAGAACACCTCAGTGCATGAGGCAATAAAAATATCAAATGCTTTTATTGGTGTGATGCTAATACATAGTGAGAAGAAATGTTTTGGTTTTTTTTTCAAAATGAGTATTATTCTACCTCACATATTCCACTGAAAGGGCATTAAATGTATCTTAGAAGGAGCCTTTGATGTTTCCTTTCCTGCAAAGAAATACATGAGTTTTATTTTTGGTTATTTTAGTCAGTAGCTACGAGGGAAATATACTTGAAATGTGACCATTGCTATAGACAATATGCTTAGGCTTTGAGAAAAGAGTAATTTGAACAATTCATTTTTCTAAAGGGTTTTTAATTTAGTAGGTTGTGGAGTTTTTTGTTTGGTTTTTGTTTTAAACAATGCCTGAGCAAATAAGCTTCCTGCCACTCCCATCTTTTTGATAAGAAGTTGCCACAAAGGTGATGAACAAAGCCTGTAGCTGTGTTCTGAGTGATGACCCATCTGTGTCCTCTCCAGGCATCCTAGATAAACACAAACACCCCAGAACTTGTTATTTCTGGCATCAGAAGCTGTTACTTTGCCATCAGTTGTGCAGCATGGCATGCAGGAGGGAGAGGAGCCTGGCCTAAGAGGCAGAAGGCTGGAGGGCCAGGCTAGATGGGGGTGCCCCACCTGGCCTGCTTGCTTGCCAAGACAGAGGCACTCAGGGTGGAAAATGGACACTGGAGTATGCAGTTGTGTCTCATACTCCCTCTCTTGTCTATCCTAACCTAAAGCCAGTAAATATTCCTACACAGTGCACTTACCTGGCTACCTTGCTTAAGGGCAACGTGGAAGAGCAGCCAGTGCTTCAGAGAGAGGGAGACAATCTTACTTGTTGAATGTGGCTTTTTTTACTTTGGAAGAAGCTCAAGGTTGCTTTCCTCTAGTCTAACCTGCTGAAAGGAATGAAAGGAGTACCTTCCTCCTGCTGTTAGCAGCTATGTGAGCCACACAGGAGGCAGCTAGGGTGTGAAGGCATGAGACCAGCACCTACAACTTGTTGGACACAGATTGTATGACTTTGTGTAGGACATGAGTAAGTCTGGTACACTGTCACTTTGACAGCCACATGGAGAAGCCTTGTGTCCCAGCTCTGGTTTTTTAACTAAGTGCTTCATGAAAGTGTCAGCATACTTTAGCTGGGACTCAAACATACACATTCTCATGAAAGCACTAATGAACTTTTTGTAGGAGCAAACATGAATGCTCTGTGAATAGAAGCAAGCCTCCTTTGAAGATGGCAACACTTGTGCTTTGGTAAGACTGTACTGAAAAGTACCTTGATTAAACTCTTCACTCTGAAAACTCTCTACTTCAAACAAATTCATACTGACAATTTGATAGCTGTATGCTAGAAATCATAAACAGAAATGAGTGACAGGTTCCAAGTTTCCTTAGCACATGATTGTGTATCAGACACTTAAAAATACGTGACAGAACTTTCTAAAGTCCAATAAAATTTTTCTAATTTTGGAATTTAACTGAAAACCAGTAGTCTATAGTTCACCAAACCTATTCTGTGGGCCCTTAGATGTAAAATAACAAGCTTCTGTCAAGAGAAGATTAAAAGGTAAGTAGATCCTCTGTTAGGGTATGTGAATAAAACATGGCTGTCAAGAGCTCTTCCTTTCTCTTTCAGAACTAGATCAATCTTAGCTTCTTGTGCCATGAACTGAAGGGAACCACAGGACAGCTATGAACTGCTGCTCAGAACACTTCCTTACTGTTTAATACCTGGTTCTACTCCCCTTGAACTGCCTCTTCCCAATGAACACACTATGAAATGACAGGCTCATCACTTTTTATACAATTATTTATTACATTTAAATTACCACAAGAAAATTCTAAATCAAGTCACAAAGTGCAAGTTTGTTTTTTAACAACACAGTGTTTCCCCAAAGCAATTTCCAGCCCATCCAGCCTACAAACTACCATGTTATCACCTCTGCCAGGTGATAACCTTATTACCAGGTTTAGTATTTTGAGTAAGACACAGTAAACAGACTGAAGACAGAGAGAGAAAGAGAGAGATTAGAAAAAAACCCCAAAAAACAATCAAAACCTCTTTCTTCTAATACTCAACACCAGAAGCACTTAGTCAGGAAATACCTTCCTGTTTACAAGTCTCAATAACCTGCTTCTGTATATGCTCCCTCTTCTGGGAGAGTGACCAAAACCCCACACAGGGCTAGAAAGAGAATACATGGCCCTGTAGTGTAAGGATTAGGGCATTCACCTCTGAAAGAGGAAACTTGGATGTTTTTCCTCCTCTAGAAATTATTTATTTCACACTGGTGAGTCACACTTAAATAACAAGTGCATAAACATGGATTCATAGACAGAGATTTGAACTACATTCCCTGATTTCTAATAGGGCCAGGTAATTTAAATAAGGCTACTTCAAATATGCAAGTTAACTAAGTGCACAGGTAATAGGTTGTGTTGTTTATATCTTACAGTGCAACTATTTTAATTTAAAACAAACAAACAAACAGCACTTGTTCTGAGAAAGCTTTGGTATCCTGCTCACTTGACTGTATTAGAGCCTACAGGAGGATGGAGACACCTAAAGCAGCACACTCACAACAGCAAAACATAACTCATTAAATCATGCTTCTAGTGGAACTAGTCCAGCACTGGGGCCAAGAAAATGATAAAGTAGAGGATCTGTCACACGGGGAAGAGGCTGAGAGTGCTGTGATTGTTTAGCCCTGAGAACGCTCACGGGAGGGAGTGAAGAAATCTGAGCCAGACACTTCAGCAGTGACAGTGAAAGGACAGGAGGCAGTGCAAGAAATTCTGCCTAAGCATAAGGCAGCTTATTTTGGTTGGGTATTTTCTTTTTTCTTTTTTGTGTGGAGGTAGGGTTCGTTTGCTTGTTTTTAAATACTGTGAGACTGGTGAAAGTCTGGACCAGACTCACCCAAGAGGCTGTGGCATTTCTGTTTTTGTAGATACTCTAAACTCAACTGGAAAAGTCCTTGAGCAGCCTGCACTCATCAACTCCAATCTGGCTGATGAGAGTAGACCAGAGATCCCTTCCAATACCAAGTCTTTGAGCCTTTGTCCAATACATGACTAAATGTCTGTTGCAAACATCAAAGAAGTAATGTAACCTCTCACACTATATCACATATTTATTTATTATTAAAAAAAGGCTGACAGAGCACGAAAAAGAGAAGACTTTGGGGTGACCTAATTGTTGCCTTCCTGTACCTTAAGGGAGCCTACCAAGAGACGTGGAGAAGATTTCTTCAAAATGTAACTTTTTCCCTGAATTAGCAGAGGCTCAGTCTGCCAGAGTGGGGAGGCAGTAACAACAGGTTGTAATTACTGACTGCAAGCACACACAGCTCACCTGCCTAATAAATCCTTCCTGCTGCAGATCCAAAACCCACTAACCTGCTTCCAACACTTTTTACACACTTTGTACACTTTTACAATATCCACAGGAGTCATAACCTATGGTTTAAGATGAGATTAAGGTATTATTAATTAAAGATAGAAAAGATTAAAACCCCCCACTGATTATCAACCCAAGCATGGCTCAGAACATAGATGTGGTTCAGACAGAAAGCCATGGGGTTGTGGGACAGATTGAAAAAAGTGCCAAACCCTGAACTAAAGGCAGCCCAAGCAGTGAGCTGTTACTACTTACTTACAAATAATTAAGTATATTTTGCTTAAAAGATAAATTAGATTTAATGCCTTATAGCAGCATAGTAATTTTGTTAGTTGTAGCTTCCTGAAATTGAAGATGTAAAGACGTAAGATAAAAGCATTTTTATGAGCAGTTTTCATGTGCCTCCTTCAGTCTTTAAAATAATATTTAAAAAGGCTGTATTGAAGTCTAACCATTTGGAGTACAAAATTCACATGTAGTTTTACAACCACTACAGTAGACAAAAGAATGGTATTTTCGGAATTCTTTGATTAATTTCTTCTTTTGCTTCAAAGGAACAGTAGGGTCATTGTCTATCTCTTGAACCAGTGCTAGAAGATACTGATTGGTTTGTTGCTTTTGATCTTCATATTCTTTAGCAGTAATGCGCTGACAGAAGGTGAAGCCTTTGTGAGAAATCAGAGGTTCAGATTAAGTTTCATGCATCATGTAAAAGTCTTGTTAAAAAAATAAGAAACATAGGTATATTGATATTTTAGTTCAGATGTGATTACAGCTAGAAGTAATGTGAAACATACAGCTCTCCACTGAGAATGGACAGAAATCTAAACATGAATTGCAAAAACAAAGTTGAAAAGCAGTGTTACAAGTACAGTATCCTAGAAGATTCTGTATTGCAAAACAGGCCTGCAAGACAAAGAGCAAACACATTTCTCACACAGAAACCACAATGAAGGACATTACACAATAAGAATGGCACCTTGCATTTGTCAGGATCCAAAGGTTCTCTGTGACTAAATCAGATCTGTAGCAAGGCTCAGTACCTAATGCAAGTGAACACATACTTTGGAGAAATAGTTGGCTCTAAACCAGACTACAAAAATCAGGAACAGAATTTAGGAGCTTCTACATGAGTAGACATCTGAGCATGGTTTGGGCACCAGAAGCAGAGGTGGTGCAAGAGGGATACTTAACTCAGCACACCTTAGCTATTAAAAGGTTGTGAATCTCTGCAGTGAAGTGCTGCCCTGCAAGGACTCAAGCCCCCTCACTGGGCAGGTGAGTTCTGGCCTGAGGAAAGACAGGCATTCAGCTACTCCACAGACACTTTTCATTCCTATCCATATTAGAGAGCAATTTGGTTGAACAAGTGTCGGTTGCCTAAAGGGGAAAGATTTCTTATTAATCCTTCTTTACAAACACCATCTTTAGGCTTCACATAGAGAGTAGTATTAACCTGAGCTGTCAGAGTTTTCATGTGGACCTGTCCTTCCCTTCTTCTAAAGTGAGTTTGTCAAACACCAATACTTTTATGGTTTAGTAGAATCAGATGAAGAAAAAAGACAGCTCTTTTAAAAGGGAAGGCTTAATAAATGACAAAGAGATTAACTCTTAAAACTTCAGCATGGATCTTGAGTTCTGTGGTTTCAAGTGTCTTACTAGATTAAAACAAATTCCATAGTCCTCTTGCTGGTTTTAGTCTTTTTTATTTCCAGCAGACCTAAGGATTACTTTCCTGCAATTGACAGACCCCTTTTCTTATCTGGGTCTCCCAGCATTTCCTCCTGCTCCCACCTGGACTTAAGAAGTTCACCAGCTAAGAATGCTCAATAGCTCCTAGGAAAGATTTTGGAAAAAGGGAATATGACACCAGCATATGAGGCACAGAGGAAAACAGGAATATGCCATGCCAGAGAGCTTACAATCAGATCAAACTATTTCAACAAGTTGATGGAACCTATATGCATTTATAGATTGGAACCCCAAAACTTAGTAAGAAAAATTGAATATGAGGTTTGTGCTTCTGTTGTCTCTTCAGTGTGTCAATGGAGATCACACAGGCTCTGAAAATATTACAGACAGGCAGCTCTTCCCACTGCTGCTCATCTCTGTATTCTTTGGCTTCAAAATATGTGATTCTCAGAACACTGAACAAGAAGGAATTTGGCCTCATTCCAGAATCCAACACAGATGGTAAAAGATTCTGTACCAAACTACTTCTCCAGCAGCTGCTGTATTAAATGCAATATTACACAGCAAAATAACTTAGTGTAATTTGTTTCCCGAGGGATTTCTCTTCAGTGTTTAAGCACACAATGCACTGGCAATACAGGAGTCAAAGAAGATGAAGAGTCAGAGAGAAATCCAATTATTTAAGCCAACCCTATTAATCAGTATTGGCAGCAAGGCCAGACAGAATGTTAGCTCAAAAGAAATAAGCTGGAAAGCATTAACCCCACATACAGAAGGGTAGTGTAGCCTAAAAGGAAGGCATTTGACACTTGGTGCATAAGTCCTAAGATCTTAATAAACTTTAAGCTTACCCAGAAAAAGGAGAGAGTTCTTCAAAATACTTAACAGTCAAAAAAAACCAGACAAAGTCTGTGCTCAAGTCGTATATCAGAACCTTGAACTACTGAGTTCTGTGACAATTTATAGGTGTCTTATGGCAAAAATAAAAGACTACTGCTCCTAAATACAAAGTCTCATCAAATTCCCAAACCAAATTAGAAGCAAATCACTTCAGGAAGCACATTTTGCACTACTATTTCCAGAAATAAATTATTTGGTAAAAAAAAAAAAAAAAAAAAGAAAAAAAATCATAGCATATCCAAACTAGATTAATCAAGTCCTTGCTCTCCAATATACAGACCAATTTTGCAGATAGCATATAATTTAATATTTAGTGCATTAGCCACTAATCCCCCTAACGCATCAAGGGGGGGGATTTTCTTTTCTTTCTTGCAACAAAGAAGTCTACACACAATTATAGTCAACTGATGATAAATTAGTTCTTATACAATAATTTATATAAAAACATTATTCCATCATCTACCTGAATTGATATCTGGATCTTGCCCTTCTAGCAAACTCTGAAGTCTCCTACTCGTTAGTTCCAGAAGAGTTAAAGGAGCCTGAAAATCCAACCCAACAAAGAAAAGATTACAAAAGCAATACTTCTGTATTTTTTATAATGTAAAGCTTTCAGATAACCAATTTAAAAACACATAGTTAAATGCAGAAGAATCTATACCCACATTTTTTTTGTACACATTTCAAAGTCTCTCACAGAACTGCACTAAAATACATAGTTTTACTAAGACACATGTGTTTATTTCTGGCCAAAGAAATAGGAAGCAAAAAGTTCTAGATGTTGTTTTCCATGGCAAAAACTGCAGTTTAAAACAAGCTGATTTCAGCTTTCACACAAGGCTCTCAATTGCAGCTGTCAGAGTGAACCACCATCCTGCTGTCACTGCTGCACAGTTCTGGCCCTGACTCCAGTGGGGAAAAAAGGCCCAACCCTCAAGTCAGAACCTTTAAAAAAAATTAAAAAAGGGGGGGTTGGCTGTGTACTAACAAATACAAAACCCTCACTAACCACTTAATGCTTTCAAACTAAAATGGAGCTAATAAAAAAAAAAAGTTCTCCCATGTCTTGACCTGAAGTCGGAAATGGAAATCAATATGTTGTATAAAAATAAAAACCAGTACTTTACTGAAACCAAATTTCTGTGAAGCTCATTTTTAAAGGGTATGGTAAAGTTTCATCTTTTCACACATGACAATATGATGAAACATAAATGAAGGAGATTATATGTGTATATTTACACAACTCATCAAGTTTAATAGAAAGGCTATTAACATGTTGCGGTTCTATTTGTTTTCTTCAATTTAGAAGGTAACATTCCAATTTAGAAGCTAACATTCCAAAATGCTGAAGGATCTTTTAGAGTTGTCAGAGCTGTACATATACACTGGGGTACACGAGCATGCCATTTTTCTACCACTCAGAGTATGCCAGTGAACTTCTAAAGGAGAAAGACATTAAGATACTTAGATATTCAGTAGGCATTCATTACCAACAAGATGTCAAAATGACTCTATAAAAATTATTAATATTTTAAATTTTTTCCTAATAGAAATCATTCAAATACAAAGAGAGGATATAATTTATAAAGGATTGCAAAGCTCTCAAAAATCTGTCCTGTATAGTGTGGAATAACTTCTCACCCTGTTTGGCTGTACTATTATAAAATGGAACATTAAACACAGTTCCTCAGACTTGTCATACTCAAAAAAAGGCAATTCATGGCATTTAACATTTAAAATGACAAAGCCAATGATGTTGATGTAAGGAGAATGATACCTTGAAGAGCTCTGCGTGATTGTCCATCAGAAACTGAGTCAGCAGTTCTGCCTGCGCTCTTGACAGGGTCCTGTTTTGTAAGATGAACTTTGTACAAGTCTTGATGACCACAAATCTGTTCTCAAACTAGAAAAATAGTACCCAGATTTGGCATTAGATTGACTTCCAGAGTGCTAGCAAAGACTAAGTGCAACAGGATGCTATCAGTGGGAAACAGATCACATGGAAAGGTAGTAAATGGAATACTTCTAACTAGACAAAAAATTTAGCTTTACTATGACAAACTGCTATTTTTCACATTAAGCAAAACAGACACTTACTTGTTTTTGCAATCTGTAGCCCTCAGATTCTGATGCAATGGCTAGGAATGTAAGGAGCCTGTGAAGTTCTTCACTGATATTTGGTGCTAATAATTTTAAATAAAGTTGTAATGCCTCCAGAGCTTGATCTGTTTTTCCTTTTTCTGTCATGGAGTTAAACAGCACATCCAAAGTTACTATTCATTTTCAGAGTCATGAATACTTATTTAAATCCCAATAATAATCTCAGTTTTTGGGGGTGTTTCCTTCCAAACAAAATTCCATATTGTTCCAGTTATTAAACGATTCTTTTCTCAATCCACAAGTTTTCCTTTTTCCTCTCCTACCAGGGGCAGGACGGCAGCAGGCAGTGAGTGAGCAGCTTTATAGTATTTAGTTGGCAGCTGGGGTTAAGGAACAACAACCCAACAGGACTCAAGCAGCAGCAACAAAGCCTATTTAGGTGTGGGATTAATGTTAAACTTGTATTTAAATGAAACCCCTCTGGTTTACTTGCATGCATATGATAGGAGGGTTCTTAATAGTCCCTTTTATAATTTTAAATAACTTCTATTACTAAAAAGGACCGTATGTCCATAACTTTAAAAACCTTATTCTGGTTAAGAGGAAAAACTGTATAGCAATGATTTTAGTTTTATGTTATTACTTAGTAGTAGCAATAAGACAAATTCTGACCTGGGGTAAGTAACTTTCCAATGGGAAAGTCTACATATCAAGTTACCCACAGAGGTTGGTGAATCTCTATCCTTCCAGATTTTCAAAATTCAGTTGGACCAGGCCCTAAGCAAATGGATCTAACTTTGAAATTTGTCCTTGTCTTGAGTAGAGGTTCATAATAGTGATCTTGAGCATTTCCTTCCAACCTAAAAAGTGCATCTAAAATGGCATTGCAAATGGTGTCATGATTCAGTCAATTGATACTTAGTGACTTCTACACAGCTTCCATCTTTATTTTTTGTTCCAGGTTGCTCTTACCTATAAGTTCCATAATTCCTGAATGGATATCAAAATCCTGAGTGGCAAGAAGAGAGTCCTTCTTTTGATTGTAATACTTCATAATAACATCAAAAAGAATCTTCTTGTATGTATTCAGACTGCTGGGGTTGTCAGTGCTTTCAGGTAACTGCTGACTAACCATCACTAGGAATTGGTCAGGAAAATACTCCAAGCATTCAATTGCAGCATAGAGCCATGTGTCAAGCCTGCAGAAGGAAAAGGTTGTTTTAGTGCTTGCTTTAAAATGCTCTACCTATTTTTATTTTCACAGACTCATAGAATATTCTGAGTCAGAAGGGACACACAAGGATCATTGCATCCATCTCTTAAGTAAATGGGATTGAATCTGTAACCTTGGTGTAATTAGCACCATGCTCTAAACAACTGAGCTATCTCAGGGTCCATTTAATCCTCTAAAAGAAAACTAGATTGAAATAACCAGGCAGGTCAAGTCACATATATGAACCACAATGTTGAACTGGTTTATTAAGCAGTTTGTGTAACTTATTTCACTACAGCAGTTCAAGAACCTGCTCAAAATGGGCAACCTTCATGTTTTTCTGATGCTAAAGGCAATACACCTGAGACAAACCCAGACCAAAACAAGCTGCAATCATGCCAGACTGTCACTGACCCCAGGAACTCAGCTAGTATTTAAAAACCAAACACCATCCCCACCATTACTCCAACACACACTGAGAACCCACCAGGGCTAACCAGGGTGAAAAAACCTGATCTTTACAGAAGAGAAAAAGACAGTTTGAAAAAAGAGGAAAATAAAATTGGTTAAATCCCAGAGGACTACATAAGCAGTTTATTATATAACCTACTATAAAGGCATGAGTTTTCACAAGCATCTATTGTCTCTATATCTTAATTAAGGAAAGAAAATGTAACCTAATTATACACCTAAAATTCAGGTGTATAATTTATTGTGGATGGAAGCCAGAAAATCAGAGGAAAAAGTCCCAACCATTTTGTACAGAATGAATATAAAATCATAAGAAATGTGTGGGGCAGAAGAACAATTGCTTTTACCTGATTCTGGATGTAAAATAATTTGATCTGAACCAATGACAAGTTGCAAATATAATTTAAGATCCACAGAATCTTATTTTTATCATGGAGAACAGAAATAAAGATAGTGAAATTACAGATAAAAACTGAATTAATTTGACAAAAATAGTCATTCCTAAGACATTCACATGAGCCTTGACATATTCATTAGAAGTATATGCAAGATAGAGATCAACCTCAGTACACTAAACAGGAACACTACAAAAGTAAGAGAGGACATAAGGAAAAGAACATTGACAACATGCAGCCACATTTATATTCTCATTATATAAGCATTCAGTGCTACAGCTTGGTTTCTTCTTTTCTCTTGCTAACAACAGATGCATTATTGACTCTGTATCTTCACACCACAGCCACCAGGAACTGTGACAAAGACTCAGAATAAAGTTTTCATGTTCTGATATCTGTTACAGAGACCTAAGAGTAAAGAATCTGATCTAGAAACTGGGCATGTTTACAACATTCAAGGTTAAAGTTCTAATGTTTACCTGAAATGCTCAAATGTCCAACTCTAAATACATACTTTTTGTGAAATCACTTAGCACTTCTGAAAAGAAGTCAATCACACTAATGTCACCTCTGTCTACAACTACACAAACATAATGATGTCTGTTTGTTCATTTAACACAAATTTTTGATCAAGAATAAAATAAAGCCTTTACTAACAAATTCATTTAACAGATATAAAACTTACTCGGGCAAGTTTAAGCTACATGCAACCTCTCTGTCCAGGAAAGTATTTGATATAATCATGTCTTCTTCTTTGCCAAAACTGTCTGATTTTGTCTTCACTGAAGACACCAAGATATCTTCTAGAAGGGGAACATCAATTAACTGCAGCAGTCGTAGCAGAGCTTGCTGTTTCCAGACATCTTCTATTACTGATACCATAAACAAACAAAAAACCCTCAGAAACCAGATCTTACGTAAACAACTAACCTTTGTTTTTATTCACTAAAGAATCTTTTAAGTGTTTAAACAAAACACAATAACAGAATAGGATGAAGTTGCTGTGCTGGGTAAGAAATGATCAAAATAGGAATGCTAAAAAAAAAAGTCTCCCCCATCATATTAGGATTCAGAATAAACTACTCTAATTAGTAGAAGAAAAAAAAAGACAAGTGAAAAGCAAAGGAATCACATAATAAAGATAATCTTAAGTATTTTCAGAAATAGTACATTATGCAAAAACATAACCTGGTTGTGTTTCCTTCTGTTTATAAACATTAACCCCTTTAACACTTATTTAGATATTTTGTTATTAGCGACAGGTTAAATTTAGGTCTCTGAGGAGCATTGTTCAACAAAAATGGGGCACTCACTGCAAGATATAGTGAAGAACAATCAAGTTTTCAAAAGAAAAAATTCAATCCTCACCTCCTTTTGAAAGCAGGCGAGTTGGTTCATTAACCATGATCTTTGGAGGTAAAGATGCATGAACATGTATTGATTGAAGAAGCTCCTCAATTCTCTTTTTATCAGCTGCTTCCAATGCTAAGGGGTTTGAAAGTGTGGTGCCACACTTTCTGCTTAGGGAGGGGGAAAAAAATATGTATAACAAATACTATTAGAACACATTTGGCTTTCTGTTACTTACTAAAATGCTCTTAAATCAGAACTTTATGGCTTCATTATATATGGAGTCTATCCTGCTGCTAGAATTCCTATTATCCACATCTGCTTTGTGGAAAGGGCAAGAATATTGATTCCAAATACTGTTTGCTAGTTCCACTTTGTTTACTGGCTTTTAGTAACCAGCTCATTCATGCTAAGTTTCAGATTTCAGCACAATTGATAGCAAAACCAAATTATTCCTAGTCTTATTCCTAGGCTACTGTGCCAGACTCTATTCGAAATAACAAACGGCAGATCAAAATACTTTACCCCAAAATACCTGGAAGCATCTGCAATTCAGACATGACATTTCTCCAAAGTGGCACAGACTTTTCAGAAGTCTCCAACACCTGGTTTAGTCAGACATAACTTCATTTAAAGGTATCCCTCCTTAACTTTTTTTTTTTTTTAAGAGTAAAATTAGAATAGTTCAGAATAACTCACTTGGAACATCGCTTTGTTTTCTGCTTGCAGATTTGCTCAGGAGATAAGCTTTCATTGTCCTTATTCTTTCTTGGAAGAAGAGGATCAAGACTGCTGTTTACAAATCTATAGAGACTAGTGTCCGTGTCTTCAAACTCTGTTTCCTTCCCATTCTTGAATAAGTGAAGCTTGGCTCCAACTGGCTCAAACACTTTGTGATCCATCAATGCTTGGCATACACGGACCCCCTTCAGCCGAGAAATGTCATTGCAGCTAAGGTACATGCTTTGCATAAGATGGCTCAGTACCACATCAACAGCATTGGAGCCCGTGAAACAGTTTCTGTATGTTTTCAGGTGTTGTCTACGTCTTTTGATTTCCACTTGATTGTGAAGGGCATGTATAATACTATTCCACAGCTGAGTTGCTTGAAAAGGACCATCGCACTCTGAAAAATGTTTATATGAAATTTGTACAAATTTATAAACTTTTAATACTTAGAAAATACACTGTGATTTTGGTTTTATATTTAAAAAAATATTCAGAAATCAGCTGAATTTTACAAAGACAAAGATAATATTTCATGACTCAGTCCTTGTAAGCTGACTCACACCCACTACGGTAGAGTCAAGAGAAGAGAACAAAAATCCACTAAAGAGAGGTGATGAAGATTTTTTTCTGCCATTGTTGTGACCACACATATTGTATGTATGTGCTGCACACATACACATTAAATCATTAGAAAATCACAAAACAGCCGAGGTTTGCAGGGACTCTGGGGTCTACCAGGTTCAACCTCCCTGCTCAAGCAAGGCCACCCAGAACCAGGTTTTGAATCACTCCAGAAGCCGAGATTTCCACACACCATATCACAACCTCTCTGGGCATCACTGAAGAGAGTCTGTGTGAAAAATGTCAATCACTTGTTTTTAAAATTTTGAGTTTGATAGTAATAAAATGGCTATAAAAATAGTGATACAATTAGAGTAATAATATTTTGGACAATTTGAATTAGGACAATATGAGACAATAGAGAGAAGGAATTATGGATGTCCTGGTACCTTTTTCTGAGCAGCACGAGCCCAGAAAAGGACACCTGTTAACAAAGGATTAACCCTTAAAAGCAATAGCCTGATGCATATTCATACACCTCATACATGATGTATAAATTCCATTCAAACACAGGATTCTGTCTGGTCATCGTCAACTTCTTCCTCTGAATCCTAACAGCACCTTTGAGGCAGGAAGAAGTTAATTTCTTCTGATAAGAGGGCAATAAATTCTTTTTCTCTGAAAGATTTAGGTGTCCTTCCTTTAAAAAAAGTATCCTACACAGCATAGTTTCTATTTTAACATTTTTATAACCTAAAGCTATGTTTAACACACTACTTAAGAGAATTAATACAGCACTACCTTCTAACACAACACATATAATATTCCTTTTAATATTTGCGAAAGCCAATCATAAAATACATGCATTTTTCACAGTCTGCCTCCATGCTCTTTGCACTCTTCCAAAGACACCCCCAAGCCTTCTCCCGGCGGAGCAGCCCCAGCGCTCTCAGCCCCTTTGGGTGAGATGCTCCGTAGCCCCCAGTTGACCTTCACACACGGCGCCCAGCTCAGCAGACGACAAACAAAAGTGTTTGCAGTGCATTAACCGCGCCTGGCACCCAGCCCAGCTCTGCCAGCGGCGTCCTCCGTAAGCTCAGCTCCAGCGGCACGGCCGGAGGAAGGTTCTCTCCCCCCGTCCAGCTGCCGAGCCTCCCTAGCCCCGTTCTGCCCGCCGCCCGTCCCGCCGCACCGGCAGCCGGGGGTGCAGCTCAAACAATGGGGAAACGCCGGCCCCTCGCAGCCGGCTCCGCTCCTCGGCCCCTCCAGCACTGCGGCGGAGAGACGGGGATGGCGCTCTTCGCCCACCTCGACGCCGCCCGCTCCCCCGGCGCGGCTGCAACTCGCTCTGGCTGCGGATCCTCCTGAAGCGCGGAGTCAAATACCCCGCCATGGCCGCGGCCGGGCGGAAGCCGGCAGAGCGCATCACTTCCCGCCCGCCGCCCCCGGCCGCGCCCAGCGCCGCCCCTGCGGGTCGGAAGTGAGCCGAGCTCCGGCCGCCCCCGCCCCGCCGCCGAGGCTGCCGCCGTCACTATGGAGTAGTCGCGGCAGGACGGGGTCAGAGCGAGAGACGGAACCAGCGTGACAGGCGGCCCGCCGGGCCCACAGGGCGACGGGCGGCCGGGCGCTGCGCCGGCAGTTTCCGCGGGCTCAGGTGAGAGGCCGCGGCCCGGGTCGACAGCGGCTGCCCGTGGCCTGGTGGCGCTGCGCGGGGCGGGCAGGGCCGGCCGGCTCCGCGGGGCCGGTGCTCTCGGGGCCCGGGTGCCCGGCGCTGAGGGCTGGAGGGGAAGGGCCGCCCCGGAGGCTCGATCGCCGCGCGGGGAGCGCTGAGCTGCCCGAGCCGGCGGATCGCGGGTCACCTGCCCCCTGTGGCCGCCCCCGGCGCGCTGCTGCCGGCTGCCCCGCGGAGCAGGAGCGCAGCACCGGCCCTGCGGCGCGGAGCGGTGCGAGTCCGCTCTCACTGGAAATAACAGTAAACACTTCATCCCGGAGGACTGGCCCGCAGCAGGCTTACCGGGGTTTGTGCAGTGCACAGGCTGGTTTCACCTGTCACCAGGCGACAGACGGAACCTTGTTCATGGATCTCGTTCCGTGGGATTTTGGTAGGGATTCAGCTGAAGCTCAGTACCGAAATGGTACATGAAAGTTAAGAAATTGACGTGCGGTGAGGGCAGCCTTGTCCAGTGCTTCATTGCATTTGAGCCTCTCGATGATTTTGTAACAAATGCAAAAGCCTGCTTGTGCTTTAAAAATGCTGGGGTTTTGTCATTTTATTTGCTGTGACTCAGTTGTTCCAGCACTTACTTCTGTGGATTGATCCTGGCTTGGGGCAGGGGGATAGGATGCGGCTGGGCAGCACCAGCCTGCAGGTGTGGGTTCCCAAAGGGGGATCCCAGCTTGTTGTAGTACTGTGGTACTACTGTGCAGTGTGCACTCCCAGCCATACATCAGATGAAGCTGTGAATTAGTTTGAGGTTAAACTGCTGCGTTTGCATTATGCAGGGTTTTTTTTTTTTATGAGTGAGAATTGAAAAATGGTGGACAGTCTTTGTTTTGGACTTCAACAGCCAGTATTTCAACATTTTGAAAGTTCTGCCTGCTTTCTGAGTGCAATGTTGGTTGTTGCTTACTACCTTGCTAAATGATTGTTCTCATCATGCTGCCGTATGATTGCTGATGTACATCAGTATAAAAACCATTACTGATTGTGAGGGGCATTCATGAAAAAACATATTGAACATTCAGAATTTTTTAGGATTAGTTCCAGGTTTTGCAGAATCAGTAGCATTGATATTACTCATGAAATTCAAACAGGAAGAGTTTTTTAACATTTATTGAATGTCCTGTGTGGCTTGTACAGACACTGTTATGCTTCAGATTTTGCATTTGTCTCATTTATTACCTTTTAACTTGAAATGCAAATTTCATTGTGGGTGACTGACTTGATTGCCACTTGGTTATTATTATTTTTTAAAAATACTAGACCAGTCTTAACTGAACAAACAAGTTTTCCTACAGTTGAGAACTAGACTTCTGTATTTCAGATGTGGTTAACTTGTCATGGTTTGTGGTATTAGAGATACTATCCAAACGAGATGTTTTTGGTGGGGTATGGATTTTCCAGGTACCTTGTTCCTGTTGACATGTATAGGTTTTTTTCCTGAAGTTGGTGATAGCAATTGTTTTTATAAAGCAAAATCTATTATTTTAGCTTATATTCAGATGTTGATAAGAGGATTTCTACAAATTTACAGTTAGATAGATGTAAGCTTTAAACCCCATCTGCTGATTGAGAAATAAGTTGCTTGGTACTGCTTGCTCAGAAGCTAAATTAAACAATAGTTTGCCTACTGTCAGGCTGGAGGGGAACAGGTTGGACAGGGTCTACCAGGCTTGAATTTTAAATTCTGGCACTTCAGATACTGGAATGCTGTTGACATTCTCACCTAGTGGCTTTTTCAGGCTCTTCACTGCAGTTTGTCTGTCACCCACAGCAGAGGACACTTCTGATTTAATGAATACTACCCCAGTTTCCCACTATCTCTGTAGAGAAAGTTTCCTTTCAGATTTACACAAAGGAATTTGAACATGCATCCACATACATTTTCTTAATAATATTTCTGCAGTTAATTTTGCAAAGTGTTTTAGAGTCCTAACAAGATGGTGTTGCATTGATGCTAGAGAAGATTTGATGGCTGGGAGTGAACAAAACAATGGAAAAAGCACGAGATCTAAACCCAAGTAAATTAGATTTGGGATTATCTTAAACTCGTTAGGATTGATTTTATAGTCTTTTAGCATATAGAGTTTACCCACAGAATAGCTGCTGAATAAAATTGCTGAGAGCTGGAAATGCCTATAGATCCTTTTCAGAATAATCCATGATCCTTGTTTGTGCCTATTTATTAGATTGATAAAAAGTTTCTCCATACAGGGATATTAGCCAGTGTCTTTATAAAAGTTTGGTGTAGGGCTGCACAGTTAGGACTTGCGTGTGTTTTTCCATATCATGAATCATAAAGTAAAATTAATTTCTTGTAATAATAACATTTCAAATACTGAAATAAAATTACTTAATAAAGGAATTCTGTGTTTCCATAACTATTTCAAGGTGTGTTCTCAACAAAACACTAACTATATACCAAACAAGTTTGTAGTTATTCTTAAGATTGTCTCGTTGATTTCTGACACAGCCTCTCCTATCTGAAGGGTCAAGATAGAGCAGCACAGCCGTTCTACGTGCAGTGCTGCACTAAGATTTCCTTGGGGCTTGGCTAATACTGTTACACACAATTGCACTGGAGGGAATTGTCCCATAACAGGGAACTTTTTAAACAGTTTTGTTTAGTATGTTTATTCCCTCTTTTACATTTACAGACCTCTATTACAGGTCTGTCTTTGCAATTACAACCTAATCAGATTATTTGTCCTGGTTTGTAGTAGAATCAAATCTATAGTACCAGGGAGAGAAGGAGTGCATGTCCAGGTAACTTCAGTGTGGTTGGTTTTGGTTTAAGTTTGACTGAAGGATACAGATGTTCTTACATCTTACTTGAAAGAGAGACTGAAGAAATATCCCCAAGTGTTGCTTTTGAATATACTACACAATACTGATTCCAGGAAATAATTTCTTATTGCATTCTCTTTTTCTTTGCTCACACAGATAAGGAAGCTGGATGTCTATATCTTTTTTTTTCTGCTGTTTCTTTGCTGCCTGCATTCTTTCTTGTGTATACATTATCAGAGAAACAATGGCATGAATGGCTTCAGAACTTGTATCTGGCAGAATAGGCAAGTCAGATTTATTAAGAAAATATAGAAAACTCTGAAAGTCCACACTACAGGGGAAGATGAAGTAAATTGGAAGCTGCCATAGTCTTTTACCTCTAAAATTTGAAAGGTGATGTGCAAAAAGCTTCCTTGCACAATTTTGGTAAAGCATAAAAAGATACTTTCTTGTTTCCTTCCCATGCACTTAAGTATTAAGCTCGTTAATCGTTGGATCATACAAATGGTAATGTCACCAGTCTGATGGGCAAAATACTGAATTTTGAGCTTGTATTTTGGAAAGCACTGCATAGGAAAAAATATTTCTGTTTTTTACTTGCTGTCTATATAGTACACTTCCATTATTTTGCTGGCCTGGGATCTTAAACAATCCTTCACCTCAGACAAATGAGTAATTCTGTGAGCACTGGAATTAAAGGAGTCTGTGTTCCTTCAGATTTGTTTCTCTATTGGATGGATACTAATACACAGAGTGTGAAACTTTCCTGTCGGGGGATAGTTTACAAATCCTTTGCATTATTTGATTACAGTTTCCAATAAATGCTTGAATTGAGAAGACTGTGAAACCTTTGTTTTCTTATCTTTGTAGGATAAGCCATTGGTGCAAACTGAAACCATGGAGTCCATGCTGAACAAGCTGAAGAGCACTGTCACAAAGGTGACGGCTGATGTCACCAGTGCAGTCATGGGAAATCCCGTCACCAGGGAATTCGATGTCGGGCGACACATTGCCAGTGGAGGTAATGGTCTTGCTTGGAAGATATTCCATGGAACTAAAAAATCAACAAAGCAGGTGAGTTACCAACTAAAGACCTGTGTTTATAAGCATTAGATGGCAGATTGATTGGTAGCAGTTGGTAAGTGGCAGCTGCAGTCTGACTGGACAGACTCATGTTAAGGGTAGTGAAATGACACAAAAAACTCAGCGTTGTTTAAGTACTTTGTTCTCAGACATGTAAGTATTACTTGCTTTAAGTCTTTTGTCCCAGAAAGAAGTGGTTCTACATTCATAGCATACAATTTTGAACCAAGATCAAGAATTCATCCAAGTTAAAAGTGACCTGACAATAAGTTTACTTTACCATGGATTGGTTCCCCAGTTTGTTGCAGCTTGAGCTTTTTTTTTGGTAACAATTCTGAATTTTTACAGTTTAGAATAACCATGAAGTATGTCGTCATTTGTTGTCAGCAACCCACACTGTAGTTTTTTGCTCAGCTACCCTACAGAAATTGAGAACTTAGAAATGTTAAGTTATGAGATACTGTAACAGGAAGGCATGGGATAGAGGAGGAGGTTGTGAAGGAAGTCATGCTTTCGTGTGCTGCTTTCAGATCAGTATTGTTCCTTTTTAGTTTCCTTAAAGTATTAGGGTATAGAGCACCAATACTCAAGCATTTGACTCATTTGAAATTGCATGTATAAATGAATATAGGACTATGACTTCATAGGAAGGTTTGTAAAAAACAGAGTTTAAGAATTATTATTACAGAAAATTATTTTGTTGCACTGGAGAAATGTGAAAAGTCTTTTTTCAAATTCAGGGAGAAAATACAAGTTTCAAAGTGTAAATGAAGTGTTAATAAATTATAGTCTTTAGTTAAAAGTAATGCTAAGAAATGTGAAGTCACTTAGACAATGCAACAGCTTGCTGCAAATACACCAAAAAGAAATGGACACAAAGGAATGTAGTTGGAAAATGTTTATACAATCTGTTAGATCATAGGCAAATAAACAGTAGCAAATAGATATATATAATAGAATAAATAATCTGCAAAGAATGTGTGATCTGATTCTGTGTGACAGAGTCTGAACAATGTTTAATCAGGTACTTTTGCCATGTTTTCATTTTTTAGCTGGTGCAGAGCTCTGTGCGTCTTTTATTTACTGATTTTAACCCAACATAGCTGTTCATTTGGGCTTTTTTTTGGTCTTACTCAGCTATACACAGTCATAACATTAGAAGCATGATAATTTTGATATGTTTTATACAATCTATGTGCCCAGTAAGCATTTGACCTGTAGCAGGTATATATCCTTAAGGTCTAGAGAGTTACAGCAAGTTTCTTTCACTGTATAGTTGACAGAGTATATGTAACTAGTTTCCTGTCAATCACCTTTTTCAAGCCTTGAATGGGTGTTCTGACCAATACTTTTACAGAGTTTTAGTTCAGGTGCTCCATGTGGTCCTGCAATATATCTGTAAACCCTGACTAACATCCGTGCAGTTGCATGCCATCATTAGTAATTAAAAATACAGCAGCAGTTGTACTGCGTGGAATTTTAGATGGCTGGTCTTCTGACATGCAGTTCCCATTAAGTATTAATATTACCAGTTAGGTAACACCATGTCAACATTCACTTTGCCATTGCAAAACAAATGGTGCAGCAATACAGGCTTATGGTATGTTGTATTGCAATATATGTTCTTTAACATTTTTTATTTCCCTCCCATGTACCTTCTGAATGTTCTTTGGGCTGGCTGTCATTTTCAAGGTGATAGCAGTCACTTTTGTGAAGTTGCACATATTTGCTGTATTACAAGTGTGTATATCTTAGGTTGAAGCTACAAGGTTTTTTTGCAGTGTGTATTGTAATCAGACAAGTAGGATGTAAGACCTTGTTGTTGTCGCTTTACCACAACACAGTAATTTAAGTCTTATAAGTCTAATAGACTTAATAGTTTAAGTCATTGTAGCCAGATGAAACAACTAAATTTGAAGGTTTTAATGTTACAGCAGTAGATCCCTGAAATCTTTGTTTTCAGGATTATTTTTGTTCCTGTTTTGAGTCAGTGGACAAATATTCCATCTCTGGTGACAGTAAATATCTATAACTTTATTCTTCTTTTCCGAGTTCTGCCTGGTTCCTGCCTTGCTCCTTTTCTAGGATTTCTGAATGTTTATCTGTTATTATTTTTTTAATGTACCTTGTCTTTTCTTGCTTACTGTGTAGGTGACTTAGTAACAACCTAACAGAATGTGTGGAAATTACTTACCTGTGTGCATATGTTTGTCTGGTGCTATTTCATAGCTGATCTACTGCTGTTTGTCTGAAAGATTTATGAGTCACTCTGGTTATATATAGGTGTATAATTTCACAGTATGTATTACAGCTCATCTTAGATATAACTTAGACTTTATGCACTTACACTTTTTTTTTTGGCACAATGTGGCACTTGTCCTTCTGCTTAGAAAGTGCAGTCATAAATAGATAGGGTAAGGTCACAAAGCACTTGCCAGCTCAGTTGTAAAGCTAGCAGAAATCAGAAGGTAAGTCCCAACAACAAGGCTACAGACAGTCAATAGGGTCCTAATGGCCTTGAGTCAGCTGGTTAAGGATCTGAAGCACAAATTGTGTTCTCTGCTGCCAGGTGCAGGGAATTATGAGTTTAAACAAACCATGCAGGATTGCAGCAAGCACCAATAGAACTTACTTAGACCCATCAGAAAATATTCAAACCATAGGTGATTTAAATACTTTCTGATTCTTTTCACTTGTCGTCAAACAGAAGTTTTTTCATAAGTGCAGTCTTAGTTTGAAATTTTGTTATTGTTCATGTACTGCTCAGTGCATTTCTTCCATCCCCTGTTATTGCTCTTCTCTGCCTTGTGTAAATGTTTGATCCATCACACATAAAAGCTGGAGCAGGGAGCAGATATGGATAGAGGCAGGAAACAGGTAGGAAAAGTGTACTTAGTTGAGTTAGTTACAAGTATTCACCTGCTAAGGGCTTAATGAAAATAGCTAAAAATCAATTTTTTGTGTATTGGGCTGAATTTCATATTTTAGATAGCCTATTTCTGAAAGTTTATAGGGTTTTATTTAATTAATAATGAAGTTGTTCATGTGAGATTTTAATTAGAGTAATGATTATAAAATGTGCAATAAAAGAGCATTGAGTTCCTCTTGGGACTGCAAACTGTATTTTCATATTATTTTCTACTGCTTTCTAACCTTTATTATTATTCATAATGCTGTTGTAGCAGCATATAAAAGTCTGTTTCATGATGAAAGGTTTTAATTTCTTGTTTTCATCAGTTGATAAATTTCGACGTTAACGACTTCCCAGATGCTGATGTAATCTAATTTTTTATTTTATATCGACCTCTATAATTTCAAAGTTTCATACAGATTTCTTAATTTTCTCCTGCTCCGGTTGCAGAAGTTGGAGAGGATTTCTCTGTTCTTAATGTTTTTGGTTTTTTCACATCTTTAAGCATTACAGAATTCTTAGTGTTTTATCATGTGAATGGTCTGATCAGATTAATAGACTACTGTGACTCCTTTGTCAGATTGTACTGGTTTGGAGCAGAACACTAAGACAGGACTTGATTTAATAAAGCAACACTTGATATATACTCAGAATATTTTAACTGTTCATAGTAGATATAAATGCTTTGATCTACTTAAAATCAGGCTGATTTCTGACTGTGGATCTGCTGCTTTGTCACTGTGTAGGTAGGGGTTATAGTTTACTCATTACAATAAGGTACTAATGTTCCTTTATACAATAAAGGAACATTAGTACCTGAATTCAAAATGTCTGTTTCAGGATTTATCTACAGTAAGGTCTTCCATGAAAGGTCTTCCATGACTGGGACTAAGAAAGAACAAGTCAGTTTCTTTGGTTATTGTATTGCTGGGATTGTACTGTTGATTGAAAAACCACATTTGTATATAATTGTGTGTAGGCTTAGATTTTGGCTGTGTTATATACTGAGAGAATTCTGTTGCTTATTTTCAGGAAGTGGCTGTTTTTGTCTTTGATAAGAAGCTAATAGACAAGTACCAAAAATTTGAAAAAGATCAGATTATTGATTCGTTAAAACGAGGTGTTCAACAGCTAACTAGGCTTCGACACCCTAGACTACTTACTGTACAGCATCCATTAGAAGAGTCCAGGTAAGCCGTAGTAAAGTAGAGAACAGTTACTTTTAATCATTGTTTTGGTAGTGGATGTAAACTGTCTGGAACATTCAATACATACATTTGATCAGATTCAAGTTTAGTGTATTTATTCATATGACAAGGTATTCACCCTATCCCCATATTCCTCGCCCCCCACCACAGAATGCAGTTTGGATGTGAATCAAATTAATAATCTATTGCTTGATTTTAGTCCAGTTGCAGCTGTAAGGCTACACATGACCATTACAGCATGAAAATTTGGTGCTTTAATTGATTTTGCTTTCAAAGAATTCTCTTAAAATAGTTTTCTCTCAAAAACTTTTTCATACATTTTGTTCCGTGTATTACATGTATGTAGTACATGTGAGATTAGAGATTTTTGATAAATTGTATGTGTTGTAACTAAATATGTGTTGAAAAGGCCTTCAGGTGCCCATCAAGAAAGACAAAATTCAGCATGTTCTTCTAGTGCTTATTTGATTTATGAAAGGTTGGTCACTAGGAACAATAACTGGTTGTCTTACAGATTTATTGTTCAGCTGTAGGGATTACAGCACACTAAAATCTAACAGAAAATCAAGCTTTTATGTTAAAATAGGAAGCTGATCCTGGTAATACCAAAGAAGATCATGGAGGTTTTAGGGTTTTTTCCCCAAAGAGGAAGGGGGTTGGACTAGATGATTTCCAGAAGTGATCCTATCCTAGGTAGCCTGATAAAGATTCATTCTATAATGTCCTTCCTTTCTGTGTTGACTTTTTCCAAATGCTTTCTAGAAGCTGAGAATACTGTAGGACTGCTTCATCTTTGCAATGCCTGCTCTGAGACAGGTTTATTGGATTGCACTTACATATTCATATCTATCTTTCCTCCAGTGCTAAACACATTTCACATTAACAGGGGCTCAAAGCTGCTATAGCACCTGTGATCTAGGATATCCCTTACAATGGCCAAAAGAAAATCAGGTAGCTGAAGACAGCTCTCAGTACTCTACAACAGTAAATAAACTATTACATGCTGAATGGCCTAGAGTCATCTCAAATTATAGTGTATGCAAGTGAATCCCAGAGTATACCTCTGCCTTCTTCCTAAAATTGTCACAGCTTTCCAGTTGACTCAGCAGCTTTCCCCCTGAACTTTGCCTTTCAGAAGAAAACACCCAGATTGATACCTTTAAGAAAGCTTTGGTGGTGGTCTTGTGAGGTATTTAAACCTTTTGAGTAAAAGTAACAGTGTAGTCACATCAGAGTTGTTTGTGAGTCTTTAGTAATGCCTTACCTCTTGCTTCTGCTGTCTTTGTTTCCATACTCAGCACACTCAGCTGCTGGTAGAAACGCCAGAAGCACAAAACCTGTACAGTTGCTGTTACTGGTGTAACAGTTTTTGGAGAAGATTAATAAAATAAAGGTTTATGTAGAATATATGTGTGTCTAACCTTGTGCAAGCATGCTGTAAGATTGCTTTAGGATTTCAGGTCTTTGCAGAGTGTCTGTTCTTGAAGAAATCTCTCATGGGTGTTCTAGCTAGACTGTACCTGATCTTTCTTTTTCTTCCTTTTTTCTTCTTTTGTGTTTACCCAAAGTAGCGTACAGTTGTAATGAACTGCTTGCAGGTCACCCATTATATTCCTCCCTTATGATGCAAATAGATACTTGATGCACCTGGAGGGCTGAAGTAGATATAGAAAGAAAGGCCATACCTTTCTGACTCTAGTGTGTAGATAGTTTTTCTGCTATTAATAGAATGTTTCTACTAGAAATTATTGGTATCCAACATAGTTATATTAAATATAAATGTACGTATTACATATAATGATTTAAAACCTCTTAACATGCATTTATTTGAGTAACTCCTTATTTATACTGAATATGTAATATGAGTATGTTTATTTACAAACGGTCTTGAATTACATTAACAGCACTGGAAAGCATTATTAATTTATATTTAGCTTGTTATTGAAGAAAAGGATAAAAAAACAAATTGTGGGTTTACTCATAATATCATTCCTACCCTTTAAAAATAGTAGTAGTGTGAATTGGCCCTTATAATTTACTAGACATTGCATTTGTTACATTGTTCCCCTGTAGAAAGCATATGTATTTTTAGCTGTCACTTTTTATTTTTAAAATGTTTTTATCTTACTATTCTGACTTTCATGCTGATATTATTCAGGAAACTGTTAAGGCAGCTGCCTTATATGGCAGACATCACCTTCTGCAAAATTCTACTATTTAATTAGATTTACTGCATCCCTCCAATACTGTGCAATACTGTGGCTTGGGCCCTTTTTAAAATTACCTCCTAAAGTAAAAAATAAACAGCCATATTTTTATTCCCTCAAACCAGCAGTAATCAGAGAGTTTGTTATGAAAACCATGGAATAACTGTTCCCTTGGTATTTTCATCTGTGCCTTAACCAGTACTAAATGGATAAGCTCTATGGTAAAGCTGAAGTCAGACTGAAAAGAAAGTACTTTGTCATTCTATGTTCTCATTTTGAGTTGTGTTTGTGACAGAAACAAGTTTTATAACCCTAGCCATATTAATAGAAACATGAAAGGTATGTAATTATCAGAATGGGAGGGAGGAAACCAAGCAAAAAAATTGTGTCAGGTTGGCTGACACTTAGCATTCAAAGTATTTTACTTTTCACTTATTTTTCTTCTAGAGAGGCAGTAGATAAAACTAAAGTCTGGATGGATAGTAAGAGGTTTGCATGTTACAGTGGCCTTATTTTACTTCAAAGGTCAAGCTTGTTAATAATTGAAATACTAAAAAAATATGTGGTAGTTTCATGCTGAGACGTGTCTTCTGATGTTTTTATGGAGTGATAAAAAAGTTAGGCTCTGTCTTCTTGCCCAGAACTTTAGATTAAAAAAATATCTTTGTTACTGTTTTTTGGTTTCTGTTTTCTGTGTCCATACTGATGCAGTATTTAGTGTTCTCATGAATTAATGATCCTTAAAGCAAGTATGTGTGCTACCATCCATGTAGTGCTTTCTCAAAAGAATCCCTTTAAAGCAATTAAGGAGTGAATTGCAATGGCTCTCCAGGATCTCCACTGCTATGCAGAGCAGTGTGAAGAATGTGGATGTAAAGAATGACTCTCTCTGTGTTGCATGGAGCTTGGGAAATTGAGACATTTATTGGTTTCCAATATATAGGACCAATTCTGAAATTTTGACAGTGTTACAACCAGTCCTTATGTATGGAAGTTTGCTTCTTCTGTTTTCAAAAACAATTGACACAAAAATGCATAAGCAAGACCATTAATTTTTCATGAAGAAAAGAAAATCAGTAAAATAATTAGAGAACAGTCACTTCACATGCAAACTGCTGTTCATGTAACAAGTGTATTTGTCTTTGTAGGTCTTCTCTGTCAGTTGTCAAAGTAAAAGAATATTCAGGTGCTCCCTTATATTAATTTAGTTTCTGATCATTGTCTGACCTCATTAAGTACTGCTTCAGTCAGGGATGTGTTGGTTTAAGGCATAGGTAGAAGTCTGATTTTACAAATTTTAATAGCCATAAGAATTAGTTGATGAATTTGTCCTGGATCAGGACAAGGAAAGCATTATTTAAAAAAAAATAATTATGAGGCATTGTGTGAATCATTAGTGATTTATATGAATGTTAGAGAATAAAATATCCTAATTCTAGTAATTTTTTAAACTTCAGGCATTTATGTGTTTCTCTTTAGTATAATATTAAAAGAATTCAAAACCTGAAATATAATGTGGCTTTTGGTAGCACCAGGTGCTTTGGCAATATAGTTGATATTTGTATGGTTCTTTATTTGCAGTCAAGAGATATATTACATTTATGTACAAGAAATTTTTTAATGCATTTCCTATACAGGGATTGCTTGGCATTTTGTACAGAACCAGTCTGTGCAAGTTTAGCTAATGTTCTTGGCAGCTGGGACAACCTACCTTCTCCTTTACCATCAGACATTAAAGAATACAAACTTTATGACGTGGAGACCAAATATGGTTTGCTTCAGGTATGGTACAGGTTGTCTTTATAATTTTTTTCTTCTTTTAATATTAATGATTTTTTTTAATGAAGTCAGTACACTGCCAAAGTTTTGTCTGCCTATATAAATCAAGTAATAGTGATGTGAGGTAATAGTGCCCTGATCTCTCTAAGTGTAAAAGAGGATAAACACTAGAAGCTCTAAGGTGCTACACTTTTTTTTATTGTTCTGACATGTAAAATAGAAACTTCAGTTCATTTTTATTTACCATGTAAATGTCTATGCTACAACTGTCTCTGTGAATCTTTCCTTTACGTTCTGTGAAGAACCATTAGCTCCCAAGGGTTTTTTTGATGAATATATTGACCAGCTTCATAAAGCATTTTTGTTCTTCTGAGATGGTGTGGCCTGAGAGGAGAGGGGAATGCACCACCACACTTATGCTGTGATAGTTAATTAACACTAGTAATCTCACCTGTTGATTACCCATCTGTGTTTAATTTCCTTCATGCATAATTTTTAAGGCATAGACTAAAATATGAAAAATTGTTTCTTAGTTAACTAAGGAATTTAACTGTGACCATAAGAACAGAATTTTGTAAATGTCTTACAGAATGTTTGGGGAAATATTTAACCTGAAATAATGATCTTTTATGAACAGGTTTCTGAAGGTTTGTCATTTTTGCATAGCAGTGTCAAAATGGTCCATGGAAATATTACTCCTGAAAATATAATCTTGAATAAGAGTGGAGCATGGAAAATAATGGGCTTTGATTTTTGTATCCAATCAACAAATCCATCTGAACAGGAGGTAGGAATCTTTATCTTTATCATCATTCAGTTTCAAATTCAGGTCTTTGCCTGAAACCAGTTTCATGATTTTGCATTCCAGTACATAGCCATTTATTTAATATTCACCTCTGTATTTTGTTGGCCAGAAGTTAGAACATATGGCACAGGTCTGGATTGAAGTGCTGCATTTGGTAGTCTCAGAAAAAGAGCCTGAGTGAGCTCAGTGGGGTCACAGTAGACTAGTGCTGGTTTCAAACAGAGGCTGGAGCCTGTGCCACTTCTGCTCCCCTTTATGTTGGATGACTTGCAAGCCTAACTTAGTGTGTTCCACTTACTCAGTGCCTGGCTGCTACCTTTGAAAATTAATTCCATCATATCTAATGTTTCCTCATTACAGCAGTGCTTTGATTTTACATTACACTTCCCAGCTCTAATATTCAGATAAAACTGCATCAGGGAATCACTCTAAGCTAGACAGAGAATCTTTACAGTTTTGCTTTACTGTGTTGCTGTTTGATTCATAATTGAATTTGAGTGGCTTAATTATTTTTCACTGCTTGAATTTCTTTTTGAAAACGGTCTTTAAAAATCCTTGATAAATGTACTTTGTTTTGCTTCTCATACTTCTCTTGTAGCCAAAGTTCCCTTGTAAGGAATGGGATCCAAACTTGCCATCCTTGTGTCTTCCAAATCCTGAGTATCTGGCGCCAGAATATATTCTCTCTGTGAGCTGTGAGACAGCCAGTGATATGTACTCTCTGGGAGCTGTTATGTATGCGGTGTTTAATAAAGGGAAGCCAATTTTTGAGGTCAACAAGCAAGATATTTATAAAAGCTTTAGTAGACAGCTGGACCAGGTATTTGTTCTTTTTATGGTTATTGTTTATTGATTTTCATATTTGAAAAGTTACTACTGTAAAATAGATTTGAATATTGAGAACACTATCAGTGCTCCAACATAAACCATCTGACAATGGTATCTTACCCTGCATAAATATAACAAGGAAAAACATCATAGCAAAATATGAGAAATAAAAATATGTTTAGAGGAGGTTACATGTACCAACTTTATAAACTAAAAATTGCATTTTTCACCTAATTTCTCGGTAAACCTGTTGAATGTGGTTTTGTGAAATAATGCTTACCTGTTGGGATGAACAGTATGAAACACCTGGCAGCAAATTACCTGTGTAGGACCACTGTAGAGGGCTGGGTTTAGAGTGATTTGATCACTTGACATGGCAGTTGGTGTCCACTTAGCTATCACCATTTCACATTCTTTGTGGACTGTGAGAATTAACAGAGGACAGCATCACAGTTAATTGGATCAGCTGACATAATGTCTGCTCATATGCAGGTTTCCTTTGTTGTAAGTGCTTTGGGTGCCCACTGCCACACAGTGTGTACTGTGTTTTAATGTGTATAGACAACACCTCAGATAATGACATTTGCCTGTTTAAAATATCGTGTTTGTGTTCTCTGATAACCTGAACTACAGCGGGAAGTTTTAAAAACAGAGATGGGACCTGAAACAGGTAGGCTCTTGGGAAACAGAGGAGACTGTGAGCAAGAAGAGAGGGATATCAAATGCATGGATAGAGAAACCATCAAGAGAACAAATGTTGTATATTGGAAGTAGTTACATGCAGAGTTTTCTGACTTCATGGTGTTCATGCTTGAATTACTTCCACAGCTGAGCCGTTTAAGCTCCAGTACTCTTGAGAACATACCCGAGGAGGTGCGTGAGCACGTAAAGCTCCTCCTAAACGTAGCTCCAGCAGTCAGACCAGACGCTGATCAAATGACTAAGGTCAGTCCATGGAAAATACAGCAGCCATAGGAAAGAGAGAAATTACTGTTTGATTTCTAGAGCTATTTTGAAGTGTTTTCTGTGAAGCATTTTATTTGAAATGTTAAGTATTTTTTAACCATTTAGATGTAATGCTAGTTGATGGCAAAAGTTATCCTTTTGCTGACATTTATTTATAGGGAAAAAGTGGGTGCTGAGGCAGAATTTAGAAAATTATTCAATTATTCAAAAATTATTCAATGCAACACTGTTTTATTCCTTTCCATTCAATTGGAATTCTTTCAGTGCTATGATTTTATACAATTCAATCTTTAAAATTATATTGGAAGGATTGGAAAGTGAGGAAATGATAAAGGGCAGTAAACATAAAGATTAACTTTTGGCTTATGATTTTTGGTATATTCTTAAGTGTGCAGAATAATAAAGTATATTCAGAAATTGTTCACCCTAACAAAGCAAAATTTAATTGCAAGTAGGATTTAATGTAAATTTTAATAAGGCAAAACTGTTGCTCCATTCTCCTATATGAAAGTAGCATTGTTTTTCCCTTGTCTTATGCTCCATTTTCTCCAATCTGATAGCTTTTCAGGTTCCTGCTTATAGTTTTGTTTTGCTAAAGGATTTTATTATTTTGCTGTGGTGTAAAAAGATGGTATGCAGAGATAGGAATCAGTGATTTAACTGTTGAAGAAAACAGTGGGTGAAGAAGGGAGAAGGGAGCAGGTGATGGTTTTGTGCACGTATATGCTGAAAGATGAGAGTGAGGGAATTGGTAGATATTTCTTAGGTATCAGCTCAATTTTCTGAAGGACTACAACAAACAAATCTGTGAGGGGTTGTATTAAGCAGTATGGTTTTATAACGATGTTGAGTCTCTTTTACCACATCTGCACACTGAATTATAGGGTAGAGATATCAGAGTTTCCAGGGTTTCTGGAGTTTCCAGGGGTGGGAGCCCAGATGTAGGTCATCCTGTGTTGTAATATAATATAATACAATACAGCATAATTATTCCTAGAAGAATATTTAATCAAAGTTTTTATTTTACATTACATTTTTTGTAAGCCCCTTACTGTATATGAAATAATGTTTTAACTTAGATACACGTAACATGCATGAGTTTTGAAAAATGCTAGGAAAATTCTGTCTTAATAATCAACCTGTATCTGAGTATTTTACTACTAATGTAAAAATTTAATTTTCTAATTGTTAGTTGCAGACATGTCATTGTAAAGGCTTACTGTCATGCATTGAAAGGGTAGGTAGATGATAATATTTTGGAATAATTGTAGCAGTGTCAGTGTTGTCCCCCTCAAGATCAAAACCTTTTAATCTTATTTTTAGATACCATTCTTTGATGATGTAGGAGCAATGACACTTCAGTATTTTGATTCATTATTTCAAAGGGATAACCTGCAGAAATCACAATTCTTTAAAGGACTACCAAAAGTTCTGCCAAAACTACCTAAGGTATGTCTGAATGATGTCTTGTAATAGCAAGTTTGAAAATATATGAACATCTGTTAGCATTTTGGCACTGGAATGCTGGACATTCTGTAGCATTGTACCATAATAGACTGCCGTGAGACTGTCAGAATAAAGTAGAAGGAAATAAAGGGAGATTAGAATCTGCTTATTCTGGAGGTATTCCTCAGCAATCAATAATACTTTAAATGGAAAATGGCAAATAGGCCAAATTAGGAACCATCATTTGCATGTCCTGTTGTAGTTCATCCCAGTTTGAAAGGGAGTTGTCTTCTCTCTGCTTAAAGGCTTTCCCTGTGTTTCAGATGCCATCATTGCTCTTTGAAGCCAATTTGCCACCTTTTTTTCCTATAAGATTGCTTCAAGTTTTTTCATAGCAAGGCAGTACTTTAATGTTGAATGATGCAAAGCTTCCTTCCCTTAGAAGACTAAGTGCTTTCCTGTGCTGGCAGCGCTCAGAAATCTCAAAGGCAAATGCCTGTCATTACATATTTCTCCTGTGCAGTGTTAAGCAATATGTCTAGACTGGCTCTCTTTCCTTTTGTGGTATACCTTAATTTATATAAGCCATAATGCATATGTGATAGAAAAGTAGTTTAATACATAGTAGAATAACTGAGCTTCTCAACCAGTGCATTTAATTTCTGTATTTTTAGTTCTGTTTTGCACTACACAGTGCAACACTTAGACTCCACAGTCAATACTCTATTATTTTTAATTTAGTAATTTTTTTGGTTGATCAGAAATGGTAGGTGCTTTGAATTTGGAAATAAGTGGCATGTATTTCACCTAACTTTAGACAGCCACTGATTAATCAAATAATCTTTAGGGCATTCTTTTTATATTTTTTTTCTGTCTTGAAAGTATATTTTATGAGGGAAATGACTACGCCCTTGAACCATATATTTCTTTTTATTGACTTCAAGAGCATTTAAGGATGTCTAACGCTACAGTAGACATCCACAGTTTTAATAGCTGTTTCATCAGCAGAATCCTAGTTAGGGAATGTGTCTGGAGTTTTGCAGGAAGGTATAGTAGGATTATGTGTTTGTTCAGTGAATGATGGGGTTCAGAAACAAAAAATTACTAATTTGGAGGGTTTATAGGGTATTTTTAAGGGTCTTCTTAGGGTATTTTTAAGAAAGCATATGGAGCATGATTATCATAACTCATGTGTGGCTCAAAGTCATATTTCCTGTACCATTAATTGCTTTTTGTTGATCTTCACACTTGTTAATTTTGAGTGCAAACAGAAAATTAAACAGAGTAGCACAGTGTAAATTAACTACAGTGTACTCTGCCAATAAGTGATCAGAACTAAAAATTATCTCTCTACGTTTTTGTAAATACCAGGCTAATACAAAAGCTGCTGAACTGGCACAATGGTAACTTACTGCAGTGCAGTACATGATTCATACTTGGGGATTTTTTCCTTTTAGCGTGTTATAATTCAGCGAATTTTGCCTTGCTTGACTTCTGAATTTGTGAATCCGGATATGGTACCCTTTGTCTTGCCTAATGTTCTCTTAATTGCTGAGGAGTGCACCAAAGAAGAATATATCAAACTCATTCTACCTGATCTTGGTCCTGTTTTTAAGCAGCAAGAACCAATCCAGGTATGTTAATATTATTCATATTACAATTTTTGCATTTGTTTTTGTTTTCCCTGAAAAAATGACTAATTGTTCTATTTCCCTTTTCCAGCTTCACATGCATTGCCCAGTCTGCTCTGTAGTTGTCTTGATTCATTCAAAATAGATTTTTCCAGGATATTCTCAAAGCCTCTACCTTTGCTTGTTTATATGAGTTCTGAGGGTATATTGCATTTATAGATGAGATGAGATTTGCAAAAAAGATTTCATTTACCACTTGGTTTTGGTTGATTGTAGGAGATATATTTCTATGCATGTTAACACATATCTTGGCAATCTGAGCAGGATTGTACGGTGCAGTTTGCATATATTCTACCAGTAGATGAACCTGGGGATTTTTGAGTTGGGTTTTTCTTCTATCCAGTTTGCTGACGTTGGGATCATGGGGTGGAAAAATTGTAGCATTGACACTCTCTAAGAAGTGCTCTTTAACAGTAGCATTTGTTTGAGGACTGTGCAAAAATTTTTGAAATTAATTTCATTTTTGTTTGGCAAATGTAATGGGTAAGTAAAATATGCTGTTTTCTGTGCTGATTAAATGTATAACATTAAGACATAGTCGTTACTGTAAAGGAGCAAAAATTTGCATCCTTTTGTCATCACCCTGATGATTCCTGAGAAATCTGTCATAAAGTAGGGCATTGTGCCTCCACAGATGAGAGACAGTTATGCATTCCTTCTAGCTCACTCCTGTGTGCCATTATTTATCTGCAGAGTACTGAAAGGGCAAGGTAAACATAGCAGACCTTTGATTTCTGGGTTTCAGAAAACCGGACCAGAGAAGTGTCATTACACTGTGGAGGCAGGGAAGGAGGCAGCTGTCTGAGAATACCTCAGGAAATTTGTACGACTTAATGCTGTTTATACTTTGTACTCTGAAGCTTTATGTTAGTTCTTTTGTCTTGAAAAAAGTCAATGTTTAACTAACCAAAAGCCAGTGAACATCTCATTTGTGCTGTGTTATCCTAAAAGGTAAATCTGTGTTCTGTTGCCTTTAGCATTAGATTTGTGACATAATCCTTGCTGCAAATGTTTGTAGCAAAGTTACATCTGGAGCATAATGGACCCAAAAGCTGGTTTGTATTTTGAGACATGAAGGAAGCAAAATACAAACTTGGAGTCAACTCATAAAGATAGGTCTTTGCAAAGCTTTTCTGTGACTATCTAGACACTATTCTTATGCTGGTATTTTTAATGCAAAGTACTGCATGGCTTATTCAACTATTATTTCTATGGTCTTTTTAGTATGGCAAAGTTGAAGTAATCTATGTCATGTTTTCAAAGTTAATATATCAGGAATTCTGGAGAAAATTACAGAGGTTCAGAATGCCAGAGGATTGTCACACCTGGAAATCTATCTTTGTACAAGGCAGAAATGTCTGGTTTCTGTGTGCTTCTAACTCCTGGAGAAGGGCATTCAGGGAAGATGCCAGTGTTTCTTCCAAACACTCTTTCAAGATGTTACAGATTTGTATGAGGGGCCTGTTGCTTGACTTTAGTAGGATATTCAAATTAGGAAATGAATGCATCATAGGAAAGCTGCTCTAATTCAATATGAAGAAGGTCAGGTAGTGTTCACAATGTCTTTTTGTAAGGGAATTCATAATATGAAAATGGAATATATAGATGAACTTATTCTTGTTGTTAGTGTGGAGTAATGTGTGCTGTATGTTAACATCTTGGCTTACTTTGACATAGCTTCCCAGACAAACCCTTAGTTTGTATCTACTGGATTCCATAGGCAGCATAGGATGTGCTGTAAATTCATTTTCTAATTCACTGCTCAGAAGTGGTCCCTGACAAGTACTGGGTCCTGCATTAATGAATGATGCATTGTTACTTAGAGTGCAGCTGCTGTTAATTGCTAATTAAATGGTGTGTGTGAATCAGTACCTTCTTAATTTTTACCTAAATAGATAAAAAGTATCAAATAGAATCCTAGAAGCTTAAACATAGAAACTGTAATTCCACATTACATGGTTAGGGTTGTTAGAGAAGAGCAGGTGTTAAGAGAACACGTAAGGCTTAAAAACTCAAGTTTAGGACAAAGATTATGTATTGAAGAAAACCATAAAATTTAGCTTTAAAACTGGTCTCATCCATTTCACCCTGATTACATCAGAATCAATGTTCATGGAACAAATGAATGATTTTTTATGTGTGTGTCTGCAATTTGGGAAATTATACATTTCCAACAAGAAAACACATATTAGCTGCACTATAAAAATCTATTTTTCTTCTCTGTAAAGAGAAGGTGGAATAAATAAAAGGAGAAAATTTGCAATGGGGTCTTGCTACATTTCTGTTTCTACACTTCAATGCTTCTGTTTATTTGACATAGAAGCATTGATTACCATGTATTTTTAGACAAAAATGTAAGTGTTCCTATAAAATACTTGGCTTTTTGTTATAAATGTGATACTTTTAAACATAATTTATCCATCAGTTTATCCAAATAGTTTAACCTATTTTCTGAAAGGAGTTCTGCTATCAATGGATGCTCAGTGTCCCCTCTAGCACCTGTCCAAGTTGTAATATTAATCTTACGAGTTACACAGTGCTCTGTATTTGAGACTGAGCTGGCTGAGTGATTTAGAATACTGTTTAACCTTTAGATGGCTAATCTTAAGCAAGATGCATATGTGCTATTCTAGTTTTTAATGCAATGTGAATATTTTATTTGAGGTTTTTTTTAATTTTAGGATACACAATTTCCATGTTAAATAGAATAAAGGCTTATTTGTCCATCTAGTAGACATAATATTGTTTTTATTATGTCCCTATTTTGATTTTAGACACATGAAATACAGCTTATATATGTGGAGTTGTGGTCAAGTGCTTTGAAGACAGAATTTGAGTTACAGTTTTTTGGAAGTTTGGCTTCAGTAACAGTGATGTGTGTATAAAAATTTTCCAGGGATGTATATTAACAAAAGACCATAAAGAGAAACAAGTTCTTGTATTTACAAGTTCTTGTAAGTAGAAACAAGAACTCCTTACTGAGTTATTATAATTTCTTATTTCTTATAAGAATCAGTCTAGAACATGCATATTTTGTTTGATTTGTATTTGCTGCTTTTAAAATGCAATAACATGTCAAAGTGTTTTTTGTCTTCCATGCCTTCAGGCAAGCAACATGGTAAGTGATCATATTTCTTGAGTTATAAGAAAACTTCTCAAGTTTTTTTGATATGATACAACACACTTTAAATTGTAAATATATCCTTTGCAGTTAAAACTTTTGGCTTCTGAATTGTCTTTCTTTGAATAGATATTGTTAATCTTCCTGCAAAAAATGGACTTGCTTCTAACCAAAACTCCACCGGATGAAATAAAGAACAGCGTTCTACCGATGGTTTATAGAGCCTTGGAAGCACCTTCAATTCAGATCCAGGTATAGTAGTTGCAGCCTTTATTTAAAACTTTCTTTTTTCCTCATTCAGCTGACATGCCAACTTTTTGTATACTCATACAAAAAGTTTTGTAAAAACTTGTTTTGTAAAAAAGTGTTTACTTAAAAAAAAAAAGATAAAACTGTATAATATGCCCGAATGTTGAAAGAGATGAATGCTTTATTAAAGAATAGTTATTTCTATTAAAGTAAAATTTAGTTTCCTTGTTTTCCAGGAAGGTAACCACTTGACTGTTGTTCTAATGCTCTTATCTTAGATTCCTACTAGCCACCATAGCAGGAAGTAGGATATGCATTTATATTTCTCTGCCTGTGCAGCAGAAACCATGCAGGCATGCATGCCTGTACCAGTCAGTGAGAGGTGGCTGATTCTGAGCTCCTGCTGGTGAGAACATCTGTGCTGACAGTTACCTCAGGAGACCTGATGTGCTGTAAAGTCATATTAATCTGCATTCTGGTGACATTTTTTAATATATCCATGATTTTTTTTTCTCCTTAGCTTTCTCTACCTTTCTAAGGTTCTTCTGGGGATTTTTTTTTTAATCATTCAACTGCAATTAACTTCCAGTTACCCAAAAACGTTCAGAAATGGGAGATAATAAAACAAAATATTTCTGAAAGGTGGTTTTGGATAATCAGATGTGACTTTGCCTTTGCAAAGCTTTGTAATATTAGGGGCAAAGGTTTTTGTTTCTATATATCTGTCATGAGTTTCTTTCTGCATCAGTACTTTGGTTACTGACGTATTTACTTACAACATATACTTAGTATTACTGTCTCTTTTTTTTGAGATTGGACTGAAATTATGTGTTTATTTTTTTCTGTTGCTAAAGGATGGTTAGTCCTGACATGATCTTTTATCATTTAGTCTATCATTTTACTGCGGTATTATTGTTAATGTATTGATATGATTTATCAAATTGATAAATCAAGAGATTGGTAAGATTGGTGAGAGATTGGTAAGAGATTGGTAGTTTGGTGTAGTAATAGCTGGGTTTTATCTAAAGGAGCCTCATGAAAATGCAAGGTATTCTTGCTGTTTAAATATTATGAATTTATGAATGCTCTTTTTTCTAAAATCCATTTTTGAAGATTCTGTAAACATGCCATGATGCTTTATTATTATAGCTATTTTTAAGTAGGTGTGATAGATTAAGGGTAGCTTAGTTGAAAAGATTTCCTTAAATATTTCCTTAGGAGGAAAGCCTAAGAAGACATTTCAGACTAACTGATACTGAGTAATATTAGTACTAATTTTATAATAAATATGCATGTTTCTTTTTAAACTTGTGTGGTTTTGTTTTTTTTAGGAGCTTTGCCTAAACATAATTCCCACGTTTGCCAATTTAATAGATTACCCATCAATGAAAAATTCATTAATTCCAAGAATTAAAAATGCATGTTTGCAAACTTCTTCTCTTGCTGTGAGTATCATAGTAATGTTCTCTAGTGTTCAGAAAATGTTGTAACTTTTAATTACTTTGGGTTTACCATGTTGTGTCTTTAAAGAAAAGCCAATCCTTGTGTTCTGATTTCTTACTGAACTTTTTTAAAAAAACTTCTTAAAAGTGCAAAAGCATCATTTCTTTGCTCTAACAATTTTTAAAGTTGTTAACAATTTACTGTGTGGGTAATAGTCTAAAAATGACTGAAGTGAGTTCCACAGTAATACACATTGACAATGTTTGTCATGCAGAAAAGCTAAGTTTTTGTGAGCATAAAAACGAGCATTTTTCTTTCATGATACAAAAGCGTTTTTTAACTTGTCTTGAATTTTTCAGTACAAAGATTATCTTACTAGTTTTGTAAATTTGTTTTGGTTTTTTTCCTATAAATAAAGACTTTGTTTAATTCTTATCGTACTTCACAGGTCCGGGTAAACTCACTGGTGTGTTTGGGCAAGATTTTGGAGTACTTGGATAAATGGTTTGTGCTTGATGATATTTTACCTTTTCTACAACAAATTCCATCAAAGGAACCTGCGGTGCTCATGGGAATTTTAGGTAACTAGTACTTCCAGCTTTCTCTTTTGTGCTTTGATATTGTAAATCTGAGAGTTTTCTGTGTTACCACTGAACATGTTTACATAGTGTATCCCTAAAATGACTATTAAAACCTTTCTGGTTCTTGAGTATGTCCCTGTTCAGTTACCTTATGTATGACATTTGAGCACTAGTACATATATTTTTAGTCTTCAGGGCCCGGTGCAGTTCTGAGTACTCACTGCAGTTCTTGGGCTGTGACACTTACATGGACTGGGTGCTCCACAGAGTCAGAGGGGCTGTTTACTTCAGAAGAATATATGAACTGTCATCTTTCAGATGCTGGAGCTTTTGACATGTTACTGTTGCCTTCTTTTACCTCTCTTGCATAGCAGATGCTGTAAATGGTGGTGTACAAATCTGCTGTTCCTTACTGCAGGTTTTGTTAGACTCATTTTGTTGGATATTTAGGGACACAGTTGTGCCTGTGGGCAGAAGTGGAACACAGTCTGGGTGAGGTCTCCCAAAATGACTAACAAAACCAAATGGTTTGGTACTGCTGGGAGGGGATACCTCACTCCCATTTGAGCTTTCCTACTGCCACTTGGTGCTTGCCTTTCACTGGGTGTGTGATTTTAGCAAATTGAATGGGCTTAAGGAGTCCAGATGACCAGAGCCACTGCCAAGGAAGAGTTGTGACTCTTGGCCAAGTGTGGAAGACAGTGACTCTTTCCCCTCCTGACACCAAAGTTGTGTAGACCAGTTGTAACAGCTGAGCTGCACTGCCTCATTAAACACTGTACTCATATGTGATGGCAGCACTATTTTATTTGCTCAAAAGAGCAAGAAGGCATCTTGTCTGTACTGATCTAAAGCTGCCTGTTTCCCTTAACCCTTGCAGCTTTGATTTTTACTTGCTATCTAAGAATAAGGGACTCTATTTTTTACTTTAGTTCTGTTAATTCTGAATTCTACTCAGGTACAATGAGTAAGTGAATCCTGGTTTGGAAATTATGGGCTGAAATCAGCAGGCTCTCCTTTCTTCCAGAATCATAATACAGTCCTTCACTGTCTTTGTCTTGGTGACAGCTCTGTTCTACTACCATAGAAAGTGAGAAAAGCTGCTGTGTCTTTTACGCTAGTATGTTCAGTGTTTGCCACCAGAACCTGGACTATTTAAGCAGTTTCTTCCTGTCAGAAACTCTACAGAACTTAACACTTGGTCTCTCATGCCTGCCAGGATTTTTTTTCCAGTGAATTTGAAACAGATAAAGATTATGCATGAGTTCTGATACTATGTGTAACAGTCCAAAACTTCTAATTAACAGTTTTTGTAAAAAAACCGTCAGAGACCAGGATGATAGTTAATCCTAGCTACTTGTAGTGAGCAGGAGAGAACATGTCCTTAGTTGATGCAGCTTGTTTTCTCAAGTGGCAGTGTGTCAGTTTGTGGCAAATTGCTTGCACATCATCTATTCAGAGCTGCATATTCTCAGATAATTGGCCAGAACAATACATTCACTAATATTAGGTTTCATAGCTGCAAAGTATGTCTTTGGACATGTTATTGTTCTGAAGTGTAGCAAAGCCTCTTGTTTGTTGTGGATCAGTACTTAGCCTTTAAGATCTCTTGGTCACGTTTGTCCCTGCTTGCACACAAACACAGTGCTTGCTCAGAAGATCAATACATATATGAGTGTGCTGCTTCGAGTTTGTTCACATTGTTTACTAAACAATTTCTCCTACTTTGATGTTCTGTGTCAGGTATTTACAAATGTACATTTACTCACAAGAAGTTGGGAATTACCAAAGAACAGCTTGCAGGAAAAGTATTGCCCCATCTGATTCCTCTTAGTATTGAGAACAATCTTAATCTCAATCAGGTAGGAGCACAACTGTTTTGCATGCTTTTCCTTGACAATTATCTGAGAACAAATTTAAACTGTTGTCATAAATTCATTCATTACTGCATGTCTGTGTCTATTGTGAAAATAAGCAATAGAAAAACCCTTCCAATTTTACTGTATTTCTGTGTTTGAAGCTTGTTATTTTTAGTCTATTTAACTGATCTGGTGTAAAATTTCAAAATTATTACTGTCACCTTCCAAATACCCTGCAAAAGCAGTTAGCTACTAACATAATAAGTATTAAAATAAAATGCTGTGATGCTATGAAATATTGGGAAAGGGAATAATAGGATGGTTTGTTTGTTTGAAAATGAATCTGGTAATACTCATGTAGAGGTTTTGTCTGCATTAGCCCATTTCAGTTTTTTTAGTGGCATGTATTTTTCCGTGTTTCACTATGCACTCTGCTTGTAATTTGCTAATGCACGAGAATGAAGGTGGAGTATAAATTATTTAAAAGTCTACACTATCTTACATTGTGTATTATGGGTTTATGAGGTATTACCTGCTAAGTTACACCTATCTGAATTCCATCACTGCAAAATCCAAACTACTTATGTATTTCTTTTCCAGTTCAATTCTTTTATTTGTGTTATAAGAGATATGCTCAATAGATTGGAAGCAGAGCATAAAACAAAACTTGAGCAACTTCATGTCATGCAAGAGCAACAGAAGTAAGTGTTAATGTTTTGTGTTGGAGAAGTAGTCATTTTTTGGCAAATGTTAGAGAACTAGCCATAGCAATAAAAAAATCAGATAATTCTAAGTTCAGTAGTTGAGAATTATCTCAAATAAGCACAGTTGGCAGAAGATCCACTTCTGTGTGCTAAGCTGCTTTCCTGTACTTGCTGAGAAATAAACCATATCAGAGAAACATAAACATTGCAGCCTTTTAGAAGGCTGGGATATTTTGAAGTACTTGGAGCTATTTTATGGAGCCTGATATGAGGTGAGATTTCTAAGGCAAAATAATTTGGGATACCTGAAGTCTGGATCACCCTCCTCAAAGGGAGAAATGAAGACCATGGGAGATTATTAGGAGGTGTTTGCTACTTCTCAAAGGAACATTTGCCAGTCTCCTGAAGGCATTATATAAAAGTGGTTGCTCTCAGTGCAATTGTTTGGTATTATTTAAATGCAGAAGAATGATCTGCATTGTTAGATTGATGCTATGGATGTGATTGCAAAGTTGTCTTGTTGTAATATACTCTGCACTGTGTAGATCCTTGGACATTGCCAACCAAATGAGTGGGGCTGAAGAGGCAAGATCTAGTGGTACAGGCAATCAGGTAAGTAACAACATGTAACTTACTCATAGAACATTGAAATCTAAAACCACTTAGTTGATATTTACATAGCCTTAAATTGCACTCTTTCACATAATGAAATTTCTTTTCTTTGAACTTAAACAGATTGACAAGGTATTTAATAATGGAACTGACCTTCTCACTAGTGGATCTGATAGTAAAGAGAATGAGATGTCATCAATACAGAGAAAGGTGTGCTCTGCTTTTTTTTTTTTTTTAATTCTTTTTTTTCCATCTGTCTAATCCAAAGCTGATAGGGTTTCAGAAAAAGAGTGTGTAAATAGGTACAATATTTAAAGCTTTAGTAGAAAAACTGCTTTATATGGTCACATGAGAAGGTCCATGAAAAACGTTCAGATCATATCCTTCAATTTACATGTAAGCCTTTCCTTGAATTTATGTTTGAATGAAGTAGGCAGCAATTAGGATTATAAATTTGTGGTCATTTTCTTTCTCCTTAACTATAGATTTAAATGAAACTGAAACTTCACCACTGGATATAGGTAGGAAAAGCAAAATAGGGATCCTTATGATAAAATGACAAAGAGAAATGAAGATAAAGTGTAGAATTTTAAGTAGTAGTAGAGACTAACTTTTACTGTACCTTTCAAAGTTAAGTGAAAACAGTCAATATGTGGTTAAATACAAAAAGTAAAGGAAAAATGTAGCATAATATAAAATATAAGCAGTAATACAGTAAACATAAGCTTTAAGTATTGTAAAATTCTTTTTGTACTAATTATAGAAATAGCTGCCCAGAATCTATGTTTTATCATTTTTTTTCTAGTTATCTGAATGCTTGCATTAAAGTAAGGGGGAATGATTTAATTATTTCATCCTTCAGTAGTATTAGCAAAAGTGGAGTTAAAATCCTCAAAATACTGTTGAGCAGTTTTAGAATGAAATTCCCTTTTCAACTCCACAGCCAATATTAGGTTTCACTGAATTTCTAGATCAAGTTAGTAACCATATAAAAACAAAAACTGTAAAGAACACTTTTTCTTACGCCCAATATTAAGGAAACAAAGCTAAAGTGGCTTTGCTGAAATATGTCTTTTATTTGAGATCTGGCCAAATTTCTCATTATGCTGCTCTTAATATTATATTTATTTGCTTGAAGTACTTTCTAGCAATATGGTAAATATAATAGTAGATTTCACTTATTGCCTTTCTCTTTTGTGTAAATAATTGATTTACCACAGATTATTAAAACAGCAGTGCTAGGATGAAATAAAAATATGAATGTCAGAATAAGCGTTTTTTGCAACTTACTACCCGTACTTTCCCTTTAAAGGCCTCACTTACTCTGGAAGAGAAGCAGAAGTTAGCTAAAGAACAAGAACAGGCACAGAAACTGAAAAGCCAGCAACCTCTTAAGCCCCAAGCAACTACAGTGACACCTCCAGTGAAGCAGGTGAGAGAGAACAAACAACTGCATTGTTTCCATTGGAGCTCTGATGCTTTTTCAAGGGCTGTATGCATTTAGCATATTTTTCCTCCTGTGAGTCACTCAACGGCACAGCTGAGAAAAGCTAAATTGAATTTTCATGTGCCTTCTATTTGCATAATTAGCAATATTTCCACTTTTCAAAATGCTAGGGTTTCCAAGGGTGTCATTATTATAGGAAGGTCATAGTACTAGATAAGGAAAAAGGACATACTAAAAAAGGTTTTTCTCTGAAGAGTTTCTTAAGGAAATATATAAGATTTGGGGATAGGAATGGGGCATTTAAGCAGTCACAGTAGTGCTTTGTGTGGAGTCTTAGATGTCAAATTAAAATTGCATAACAATTAGTTTTAAGTAGCAAAGAACACAAATACTGTAATTTCTCTTGTGTATTTCATGCGCATTTGTGCACATTTTGTGCACAATTCTGTGCGATGAATTCTAATTTGTGAAAAATTAATTTTCCCCGGGTCTGCAGGGGAAACAATAAAATACTGTTGCTAGAGTGTCTGTACAGGAAAAACATTTAACTGCATTTTATGTATTTTGCAGACAAAAGACTTGACAGATACCTTGATAGATAATATGGCATCTTTGACCAGCCGTCCTATCAACCAAGCTCAAGTTGCATCTTCAAACAGCTTCTCTTCCATTCCTTCTATGGGTGTTGGGATGGGATTTTCATCACCCATTGACAACACAAAGAGAAATATGACAAATGGACTAAACACAAACATGGGGTTTCAGACTGCTGGATTCACCATGGGAGCCGGTCTTGCCACTCAGAATTTCTTCAGTGGTCCAAGTGCAACAGGAGCAACCAAGATGAACATGGTACCACCTGCCAATATGCCAAATTACAGTCCTATGAATGCTGCATCTGCAGTCTCTCCACTGACGCAACAAAACAGACCCCCAGACATGTCTGCTTTAGATAATCTTTTTGGTCCTCAAAAACCCAAAGTTAGCATGAAGCAGTTGGCTCAACAGAAATCAAGCCAGTGGGTCAATCAGTTTGTGCCACCTTCAGGGTCCCCGAATGCGAGCAATACAGCCTTGGGACCTCAGATGAACATGCTAGCACAGCCAGGCTTTGGCATACAGGGTAATCCTTTCTTTTCCCCTCAGAACTTTGCACAACCAGCAAACACAATGACAAATAGCAGCTCAGCTAGCAATGACTTAAAAGATCTTTTTGGGTAAAATGTTTTGTTTTCTTCCTTCAAAGATTGGTGAAATTTGGATCATGGGTAAGCTGATTAACATCTTGTTTTTATTAATAAAAGCATGACTTGGGGAAACTTTCAACCCAGCAAAGTAGAGACTTCTGGGCAGGAAAAAAGGCTGATGTTTCATTCACCTGGTACTGCAGTGGAATTGTGAGTGCAAAGTCATCTTACATGCTAAAGATTTCCTGTCTCTTTACCAACATGAGAGTGCTGAAGGTAGGATGTGTATATTCATCTGAAAAAGAAGTATATTGAAATTATTCAGAGCTGAACTCAGTCAAGTCCAATGAAATTCCCTACAAAATTTTGTTTAAGTTCAGCAAAAATACTTATGGGGTATAATGCTGCTATTGGATGCAAACCTGGAGAATTACTCATGTTGCCTGAATTTGTCACAAGCTGTCATTTTGTCCTATGACAGTTTGCAAAAAGAAAATTCTTCAGCTGACCTAAAAATTTTGATAGCCAAATTATACAGAGAGCACTCTAACCCATAACTAAGGGCGAGACTAAGAAGGGAGCATATTTTGACTTTCTTGTCTCATGTAAGCCAATGTAATGAATGTGGTAGTAAGATCTAACAAGATTCATCAGGCATAAGAAGTTGTTCTAAAACTTGGTTCAAGTTTGGGACAGAGGAAGAACACTGCTTCAAAGGTCATGCTGGTTTACAATCTCTTTTATAATGCCAGATCCTTGTTGCAAGCCCCATAGCAAAAGCAACATACCACTTAAGCAGGATTTTAAAATACATGTGGTGATTTCATCACATTTACTGTATATTCTATTGTTTTGGCTAGTATGATGCTGCTTCTAACTGATGTGAAAAAACCCTGTAGTTATGAAACCTCAAAAAATGAATGTAAATGTAAAATTCATGTTGACTGCCCCAACTGTGTAACTAAACACATGTCACATAGTTACACAGAAATATCTTGAATTAATTAATTTGTGGCTCAATTGAGACAATGAAAAAGGATCACCTTATACAATTTGCACAGGATTTTATGAAAAAGCAGACTGCCATAAATTGCCTTGACTAAGAGTGAACTATTTCATTTTACTTTTGATTTAAATCAAGTCCTTATGAAGGATAGATTGACATGAAGTGATTTCTCAAATACGGATTTGTAAGCTCTAGAGTGTATGATAAATACACAGGTATTTCAGATCCTTTTTATTGTATTACGCTAAATTCAATAAAGGTCTCCAGAAATCCACATAGTGGTTTCTTCTGCTTCCAGAAGGTGTATGTTCAGCTTGCCCATGGTGGAATCTCTGCTCTGTCAGATACTACTGTTGAGTTTTAACTTCTTTTTCCCTAAGAATTTCAAGAGCTTTCTTACCTAGAATTTTGCAGACTATAAATGGTTATTTTGAGAAGGAAAGAACTAGTTACCTTTTTTATGGAAAGCCTACTTGCTTTATTTTTCAAAGCCTTTCACTGAAGAAACTCTTCTTTCATTTGCTGCTTAAGAAACCAAAGGGCCTTATGCTGTAAATATGACTTGTATTTTGTTATACTTCCACAGTTCTAAGCCGTGATAGCATTAAGCATATTTCTTAAAGAATTCTTTATGTATAATAGCTGCTGCTTTAGTCCTATCATTTTAAAATACCTGGGACCAATAAATCTGTGGTCTGGAAAACAATACCTAATACATTGTGATGCTTATGTGCTGTTAATATTCATGGTAAGCATTGTAGGTTATGTTAAAATATCCATGTAAATTGAAGTACAATACTAGAACTGTTGAACTATTTAAATTCATTTACAGTTGCTGGCACTCTATACTCTCAATCACACTCATGTCTTCTTTTATGTGTTTTGTTAGGGTAACCTAAGGCAAGCCTTTGAAGAATTACTTGAATCTGTATTCCTCTAAATTATTAGGAAAATAGGTTTATATTAAAAACATCTCATAGGACTCTACAATGTATTAAATTAATACATCTATGGCAAAGGCAGTCATAAAAGTCAGTGTCCTGATGTGTCTGGACTGGGAGCTTTTCAGAACTGGATTTACTTTAGCCTATTGCAGGGAAAGTAGAAAAAAATTATCTGATTTCATTTACTAGACCTCCTAAACTGTGTGGCTTGGGTATGTGCTTTTGGCATGGGCTATACCAGAACATACACTGTTTTGTAAGAACAGAGTAAAAATAAATCCTACAGGTTCAAATTAAAATAAGCTCTTTTTTGAAGTGGTAATGCAATGGAATAAGGTCTTTATCTGACTCAAGCAAGAGGCCTTTTTTCATTTATATTTGAGAGCATAACTTTGATTTCTCTTGTTTGCTGCAATTTTCAGAATGCCCAGAATGGAAGAACAACAAAGAAAACTGGAAAGGGTGCTTACAAAAGCTCTAACAAAATCTTCCAGTTATTTAAATTTTTTTTTAACTCAATAAAACAAAAGCACTGAGTCCACTCTCTTTTTCACATAGATGCTTCTTGTTTAGTGTGTCAGGAAACTCAGTGTGTTTGAAGTTCTCAAATGATTTCTTCTTAACTTAAAGGAAAGAGGACTTGCAAGAGGTAAGTCACCATGGCCATGTGCCACTTGGCTCCTGCTACAATAGTTTTTCTTTAGGAATCCTTGGCCAACTTGATCTCTCCACTTACAAGCTGTGGTTCTGAGGCCTTGCAAGAGGCTGGAAGACTTGTTTTGTGGCCAGAGTGAATTGTTTGAGAGCAGCAGTTGTGCTTCACATCCAAGGTGGTTTTTGGGAAAGACAAAGGGAAGGGACAATGTTACAAAATGTGGGTATTCCAGGAGCCTCCTGTAGCTGAACTTGGATAGAAAGCAGTGCTACATGTAGCTTGGCCTCTAGCAGAGGGTCTGCCTAGTCCTCATGTAAAGTAAAGCAGAGAAAGAACAAAGGTTTGAAATTGGTACATGGTTGAGAAACTACAAATGCTGTTAATGAAATAGTAACCTGGTAATAAGTTACTCTTTACAATGCCTTGAGGAAGACAGTAAATTACACTAAATTTTTGCCCTTCATATCGAACCTAATTTAAAGGAAAAATGTGAAAGCCTGTCAGGTTGTATCATGACAGCAGCCACTCTGCACCCACTTGGGTCACCCACTGTCAGCATGTCTTCATTTACTGTGGAAATGAGGTCAGGGTCTGGGCTGAAATGCCCAGCCCATCTAGTTTACATTGATTTGTAAAGGGAAGGGCATAAGTTCCTATTCTTGAAGTGATTAATCTATATTTTGTTTTCTATCAAAGGAGAAGCTAAGTGAAAATACCTGCACATCTTGCATCAGTTGTGCTTTTCCTGCTCTGGTGTATGCTAAATGAATATGACTGCACCAAGACAGCAGTGTTTTCCATATTAGAGCTCTTGGTTACATTTGGGTTTAAGTGTTAAAGTGTCAGAAGCATCCTCTCAAAACTCAGTCACAGAAAACAAACTAATTCTGCTAGAGGAAAGGATTGTAATAAACAGGCTTGAAAAATCTCTACTTGGGCTGATGGAGAAAAAACTACTGAGTTTCAGATGAGCTTAGAAGCCCCCAGTTCTGACTCTTGAGAGAAAGCAGGAATGAAATGGCACAGGTGTCACTGGGGGAGGGAGCTGCTTCTGTTCCTTCTCATCACACAAGTGGTGTGACTAAGGCACAGAAGAGCCCTTGGAACTTGCTTATGCAGGAAGGCAGCAGTACCAGTGGAGGCTTTTGAGAGGTAAAGGAGTTACCAGTTATCTGGGAGATGAAGAGAGAAATTTACTGGGAGCATGGGTAGATCCTGGTTTGTTTTAATGAAGATACTTTGTTCTCCTCACTGTGAATAAGAAATGTTGTGGGGAAGTTGTGGCCTTACACAAGTGTTAAGTACCCCAAGCAAAAGGCTGAATTTTTGGATGTGTAGGTGCACAACATTTCAAGCCTTATTCTTTAAAACTTTCCTTTTCTGTTTCGTCTTTTTAGCAACAACTGGTTCACATTTATGTGGAACCTTAACAAATACCCTGATTGCCTTTTAAAGTGAGAAAAATGTATGTTGACTTTTGTATTATAACCTCTGTTGTAATGTTATCTGTGTCTGTAGATAGATAAGTGTGATTGTATTCTAGATTATAGGAGTTTTGGATTTTTCGGTTCAATTGCACCAAAAAAAAAAAAAACAGAGATTAAATGAGAAGTTAGATTTGAATCAAATTCCATAAAGCTTCCATACAGGCTAAGAATTATATGATACTTGTGTTATCTATTATTAATAATACATGCCTAGTCTGCCTATATCTGGGTGACTTGAGCAGAAAAGGAAAGTTTTTAAAACATAAGTTTATGAACACTGGATCTTGCATTACTGGATCTTGCATTACAATGAAGTTTTTGGACTTTGGAGTGACCTTTGCTTATTGATTAAGGTCTTTTTATTGGGGTTGGGTGGGATATTGGTGATTTGTGCCATTTCCAATGAAAGAAAGGAGGGGAAGTACAGAAAAAAAAATACCCTGCTGTATATGTAATCCTTCTTTTTCTTTGTTAAGAGATATGCTGCATTTTATATACTCATTGTGAACTTTTCCTTTGGAAAGCTGTGAGGAAACCTGTCTGGAGAATTTAAGATGAGTGAGCTGATTTTCAAGTGAGGTTCTGCCTTGTACATTACCTTCAATTAGGTTTTGACTGCTTTGAAAGAAAATGGCACAAGGCAGTAAAACCTTGGATTCATACACCAAATCCTCTTGCCTTTCAGGCCTCACCCTTGTATCAACATAACAAATGAGCCCTGAAGTTGTATTATCTTCAAGTTCTCTGGAACAGGTCTAACTGCTGTACAGATTTCTGAGATGAAGCTGTAAATCAAAATGTGTTATAGTGAACTCAGGCCTTGTGCAAAATATTTAATACTTGTTTATTTGTCTAATTGTACAGTCTCTGTAGTAGTGGCAGTTTTATGTTCTGATTGTAAAACATTAAAATTCTCATGGGATTTATAGTGATATTGTTGTTGTGTCAGCCGTGATTCATAAATAGAACCGTCATAGCATGGCATTAGTGTATATCTGATTTATTGGACAGCTCTTCAAAACCAAAATTATTCTTGTATCAACTTTTAGATCAGTTACTTTAAAGCTATGTAAAAGGTACAGTGACAGTTTTGAGAAATACACATCACTTTGTACTCTGAATTAGGTTGCCTATGGAAATAAATGAATTTTCATATTTTCATGTTGGAAGATATTTTTATTGGTAATTTTCATTAAATTAACGAACAGTAACTTCTACAGAAGACTTTTCCCCTGTACATTTTGTTTGAAATACAAACAAAATGTACTTCCCATGTACTTCTGAGATTTATCCCATGTACTTCTGAGTTAATTTCTTAGAGATTGCTGTCCAGACATTTGTCAAATGTCATCACATATTGCCTTCATGCAGTGGATTAAAGTTCTGGGGGAAAACTGCCACACTAGATGCCTTTAAAATTAGCATTTACCTTTTCTGATGACACATAGTGATCTCAATTTGCATTTTCACAGCTCATTGATCCCGAAACTAGCCCTTTCTCTAAACCTGGTTTCAAGATTTGGCAGGTTAGAGTTTGCCAGCACTCTGAAGAAATGTAGTTCTCAGGCTTTTGTGTGGTATAAATTGTTCAAGTACAAGACATCTGATGTCTGATCTGCTTAGAAGCAGAGATGGTGTGGGAGAAGAGAGTGAAAGAACAAAAAGATAGATGAGGTGAAAATGGAAAGGTAGCATCAGCTGGCTTCAGTTCTCTCTTTGATTTCCCTTGCTGAGGATGACAGCAGCCCCTTTCCTTCCACAGCTGTATCCATCAAGTGAGCACAGTCCTGTCCTGTGCCAGCCCCCTGCTGAGAAAATGCCTGCCTTAATTTGCTCAGCTAATCACAGTCCTGATCTGACTGGCATGTCCTTCACCCTGGAAATGTTCTCTTTATCTCTCCATTTCTGGATATTGGTAGGATCCATAACTCCTACCTGTTTCTTAAGCTGGAACGTTTCAAGTGCTGAAATCTGGATGTTGTGAGTTGGTTTGTTGTGGAGTGAAGTTGACATTTTTGTAAACTTTTTATGAATCCAGATCGCCTAAATCTTCAAACAGGGAAGCTGGTTGGTTTTTCTTTGCCTGGAATTCTCTCTGCCAACTTTATTGGCAGCTAATTGTCCGCATTTCATCACTTAAATATCTCTAGTCCAACCTTTGGATTTGTCATACACTAGAACTTTAGATTGATCTTTTTTATATCAGCATTTGTAGAGCTGTGTTACCAGCTGGAGACCACTGCAATTGCTCAGAGGATTGGAAAATGGTTCATAAGGTAACAAGGTGGATTCTGATTTCCTGTGCCAAACTGACAAAGCAGGAATTCAGTTTACACTCTTATCCATGGACAACCCCAAAAGCAGCTCAATAAATACTAGTTATTCAAACTGAAATAATTTACTGAGTATTCTAGACATAAAATTTAAACTCTAGGCTTTTTTTAAATTTTTTTTTCCCTCTGTATGACACCTGTCTATGAACTGTATTATGATGGATCTATTTCAGTTTCTTCCTGCAAATTGAGGCTGTTCTAGGTGTGAAATGATTGGAAACTCAGAAATGGTAGAAGTTTAATGACCTACTGATATTTACATACCAATTTTTTAAAGGTGTTTTTTTCCATAGTTTTGCTTGTGCCTTAATTATTATTTTGGCTTGTGCCATTAATTATTATGATGGATTTTTTAAAAATGCTTCACCTTTTGCACAACCTCAAAAGACTAGGTTTTACATTTGCCTGCAATAATTAGGCAAATAATCAAAGAAGAACCTCCATTTGTAACTACATCAATGAAAACATTGTTATGTTTTACCTGGGAAGCAAGGGGTTTGGGAGCTGAAGTTATGACACAGGCAGCCTTTGTTCATGTCAGTCTGTTTCTCCTTGATGCAACCTAGTACTTGTAAGATTAAATAAAATCAAAACCTTGTAGAGCTTGATTTCCAGCAGGTGACTTTAGAACCAAACACCACACAGAAGAATAACTGCATATCTTCTGAACACAAAAATGTTGGAGTAGAGAACTAAAAAAACCTAGAATTGCAATTACTGCTGTTGCCATTCAGATGAAATAAACACTTACCTGTGGTACCAATGCTGTGAATAAGCATTTTAACCAATGTCACAGCAGTGACTTCAAATATTGCAAATAGGAAAATGCTAATGAAGCAATCAGATGTTTCTCTAATTGCTGTAAATTTCATTTGAAGAATCTATCCTAACTTGTCACCAGATAGATATTTTTATTATTTTTATCTTTTAAGAATTTCTAAAAATAATTATGTCTTACAATGATTTTGACTTACAATGAAACTCCTAGAAAATCAAAGCAGAAGAATCAGGAAAAACTGAAATTAAACTGGAATATAATTTTCATACTTTTGTTGTTGAATGGAAACTTCAGTTATAGACCTTCCTCGAATAGCCTTATGCTACAAACCCTGGCTTTACTTGGCTACAAAATAGGAAAAAAATTAAAGTATTTGTATAACTATATATAATTTTGATGCAAGCTATGCTTAAATTCTTGATCTGTTATATAGATGTGTTATATAGTTATATATAAAGCTAGCAACAGAAGTATTTTCTGTGTAATTTTCTGACTTGATAGATACTAGATGTAATTTCTGCAATTGGGTTGATTTCAGTATAAAGTACTAACACTTTAATCATTATTCTGTGTAAGATTAAATTATTGTTTCTCTATTTCTATTATCTGGCAAGCAGGAAACTGTTAAATTAGCTGATTTTTTTTTTTTTATAGTTTGATTGTCCTTACTGGTTTTATGTTTCCTAAAGAATTCATTGCTTGAGTCTTACTGATTTACAGCCATTACAAATGAAAGATTTGCAGTGAAATAGCAAATGCCTCTTGCAATATCTTCATTGCTACATTTTGCAAACCAGAGCCATACAGCTGAAATTCTTTCATTTAGCAAACAGTAAATATTTCTTAAGCTAACCAGATCATTAACTGGCTGCTGGGTAGGAAGCGTTACCTTATTCTATTCATGACATAGATAGGACAAAGCTGTGATTTCCTGCACATTGCAGAGATTAAATAAGTGTGTCTTAAATTATGTGTGTCTCTTCACGCATAATTTCCAACTTAACTGAGCTCAATTCCACATGTAACACTTCTTTTGTCAGAATTTTCCTTTGGACCATGTGCCTGCTACTTTTCCAGGCCCCTTTTGGTGAAGGCATTTCTTGCATCTACTTTCTCTTCGATTTTTTCCTGCATCAGTGCTCCCAAGCAGCGCATGGCTTTAGAAGTAGAAGGGCAACCAAACTCAAGGGCTTCTGACAATTTCTTTTTTCTGGTGATGCTTGTTAAGGGAATGCTGACTTTATGACAGTGACAGGCTGAATTTTGTGCTTGTTGCTTTTCAGCTGGAGATTGTTGCTTTGCCATGAGAGGCTGCAGAAGGGAGCCTAACATGAGGCTCTGCATCTCAGCTTGATGGTCCAGCTCTGGCAAGGCAGTGGAGTGGGCTGATGAGCATCTGTTTGCCTTGTCCTCTATTCTACAGACAATATGAGCCTGAAGTAGAAGTGTTAAAAGCCGCTGCAGATGAGTGAAGGATTACTGAATCCAGGTGCCAGAGTGATAGAGCAACCCTTCAGTGCAGAGAGGCAGAGTTCATGGAATTGTTGAAGGAAAAAAAAAAAAAACAACAAGAAGGACAGTGGAAACTGTCATCTGCAAAATGCCGGAGTACCTAGTGCCTGCCCTGCAGGGTTGGACCTATTTTCTTTGAAATTCTACCTCCTGCCCACCTGCTCTCTTCACATTCCCTGGGCCTGTGCAGGGAGTGCTGCTGGATGCTGTTTTATGGAAGAGCCTGACTGGTCCTGACAACTATTGCTGCTGCTGCTGGGCAGCAGTTTGAGCTCTGATTTAATCTAGTCTTAACACTCTTATTGGAATGTTTCATTTCTCTGCGTTTGTTTTTTTGTTGGAAATGACTACTTTGTAAAATTGAATGAATATGAATAGGAAGTTGAATAATTCACTTTTTTCCCCAGTCCCTGTTTTGCTGTAGCAGACATTTTCTAGCAAAAGTTAGGTCAAATATTCAGTATGTAAATATACATAAAAATTAGAGACATTAGAAAGGGACTGTATTAAATATGTGTGTTTTAAAACAAAATTTATTTGAACAAAAACAATAGTAATTAAAAGTACTGTCCTGAGCTGTGAGTTACTAGTCACTGTGTCCTTCAAGAAGATACAGTTGCTTAATTTCATTTTTCTTCAGTACATTTTAATGCAGGCATTGTGAGAGAAGAAATTTTGCTTTCTATGTTGCTCAGTTTCTTAGTTTTGAAACACGAGTGGTTTTAAATTGAAATAGAGCTGGTTTCCTTTCCATTCTTTCAAAAGAGCTGCAGGAGATGCTAGGTGTTTAGTCAGTGATTTCAGCTAGTTTAGCAATGGAAGTACTTTTAAAATTATGGCAAAAGCATGTGGGTTTTAATTTTTTAATTTATAGATTGTAAGAGATTTGACATATTTAGTCATTGACATCTGTTAATACACTTACAGTGTATTAACTGACATCTATTGGCACTTAAAATATTGCTTTGAAACAAATATCTTGCTAAAAGAAAAAAATCTTTATCATTTTAAGCTGTCTCTATGTCAATTTTAAAACAAGAAAAGTTTACATGAAAGGTACTCTGGAGCTTATTTTATTCTAACATAACTAAGCTCTAACTGCAGTTCAGCATAAACACAACTCCTCTTTCAAGTCAGCCTGAGCATTTGAAGATTTTCATCTCTGTTTTTAAGATTAATGTGATTGCTCAGTCATCCTTCTCCCTCATTCCTTCTCAGCCCTTTGCAACTTCAAACCTGTTGCCCACTTTCCACCCTTGTTTGATGAAAGTGTTGTTAAAATGCCAAAGATAAAGAATTAATGTAAGTTTTATGGTAACTGTTGCCTCATTAGAGGGACCAACTTTGTACATCGGGTGAGGGAAGGGCTGTAGGTAGAGATAGGTCTGGAAAATTCATGTAAGGGTGAGCCCCAGAAGGCAGGTTTTATAAATTCTGTTCTTCATGTAGTAGTGAGTTTTATTTTCATGTCCCACAGTTTTGGTTTCCAACAGTATTTAAAAGGAAAAAAAAATTTCCTTAACTTGTATCATGATATTTTCTTTTAAAGAGTTCAAATCTAGGATTAGAGAAACACAATGAGCTGCATTCTATAATTTAGTGAATCAATCAAGTAAGAGACTATTCACAAATTGGTACCACCATAGGTTGTTATGAATAGTATAACTGTACTGCCTGGCATAGATTATCTGTTAAATGTGGAGAGAAGATAATGCCAAAGACTGTAAAATGTATTTTTCTAGTAAGAGGTAAAGGGAAAATACAAATTTGAAGAGGTAGAATGATCTTTTGAGTAACTTGCAATTAAAAGATTTCTAAAAATATCAAAGCAGTTCCTTACTGATTTACAGCCAGAGACAGGCTGTAAAATGTTATGACAAGTTAATTTCAAAATGATCTGTAAGGTACAATAAAACTGCCATAGGGTGTCACTATAACCCAAGAAACTTTCAAATAAATTTCAAACATTACAGAAATAGTCTTGTCCAGCTACAAGACTTTTCTTATAAAGCTTTGTGAAAGTAAAAAAGGACCTATTTTTAATTAACAAAATGTATTCCTGTATGCACAGAAATCATCATCAAATATATCTGTTTTCGTGAAATGGTGTAGAAAATGTGCCCATTTTCTTTTTACAGAAAGAAGAACATACTTCACATAGGAACTTTCCACATAGAAATGCTTAAAAGCCCTCTTACAGTGTAAGGTAAGAAATTAGTACTTAATTAGAAGCTTTCAGTAAGGAAAATTATAAATAGGAATTCTTATTTCTATTGTTATTTTTTTATGTTATTAACATCCCAAGAGCCTCTATTTTTATTTTGTGTCCAACTGTGATCAGATGTTTTTCATACCAGCAATCTCATCAGGAAGCAGAAACTAGAAACTAAAGAGGGATTTTTTTTAACCCTTTTAAAATTTAGAATTAGTGCTGGTTTTGCTGCAGTTATCAGGGAAACAAACATAACATCTGACAATTTGACTTGGGCTGACTCAGCATGAAGCATTTCAATCTGGCAGGAAAGCACTCAGTTTTCATATATGGTAAAATAGAAATCAGGGTTCTGAAGTCTTTGAATCTATCCTCATTTATGGCAGAAAATTGTAGATGTGAAGCCATAGGCTTCAAAATCTGAAGGACTAGATTGATCATTTACTCTAAACCCTTGTATAACATGGGATCCCAGGTCACCTCTTTTATCTTTGACAGCAGATGCTGTAGATCAAGAAGGCTGAATTCCTGCAGTATCCCCTTTTTTATGTAATGTTACAATGGCTTTTACAGGTGCCAACAGAAATAGGGTCTCCAGTACACCAGACATTGTACAAATACAAAGGAAGAATTGGATTAAACCCAAAATTTTGTGCCTAACAGTAAAATATGGTTGTGATCTGAGTGAACCTCTTAGGCACTGGTTAAGGACATGACTTAGTGGACTTGCCAGTGCTGGGTTAACAGATGGAGTTGATGATCTTAAAGGTCTTTTCCTAAAAGAATGATTCCATGATTCAATGAAATCTACCAGACAACTTTTATCAAGGCCTTGTTCTTGGGCAAAGTATTGTCAAACTCCCAGTGCTGTAAACATTAAAGTCTGCCAACCCTAAGACCTATGTGCAGGTGAAACCAATATTCATTATCTCTGCATCATTACTTTGCTCCATTTGCAAGAAATGGAGGCATTTAAAACTTTCAAAGATACTTAATTTTGAAGCATCAAAACTTTAAAATTCAATTTAATTTTAAGAAATCTTCAGTTAGTAAGAGAGGTCACTCAGGATTTTCTAGCCTTTGAGCTCTTGGTAAGAGCTAAAAAGGCAAAGTCAACTTGCTTTAACAAAAGAAGGTTCCTCCAAATAACAAGAGCAAACTATGATCTAAAAATCATCTCACAAGCATCAGGGATGTGATCTCATGGCCTTGAACTGAAAAGAAACTGATTAAAAATTGACAAAGTTATTCTTGTGTATTTCCACTGGAGGACCCCAGCAGCCTTTGGTTATTGTTAAGGTTGATCACAACACAAAGTGAAGCATCTTTATGTTAATTCGGCAGACACCAAAAGGTTAGATTGACTTTCTTAGGATGTTAGTGTCAGGGTGTCAATTACTGTGATAATTAAATACTTGTAAAGAGATCAAAATTTTGTGTTTTACAAGCACTGGGAGAAGTGACTGCTTGCAAGACAATAAGCACATGAAATGTGTATGCTATCCAGTCTGCACTGAAAGCAGTAGCAAAAATCTCTTTTAAACGTGGCAAAGACTTTACCCTGTCCACTGCGTTGAGGAATCATCAGTAGGAGCAGCCTAAAGATGATATTTCAAGGCTTTTCAACAAAAGAAATAACTAAAAACATTAGACAGCTTCTAGGTGTGCATTTACTTGTACCTGTAGAAAATACCGTTCCACATAAGTTATGTTTATTGCTAGTTCTGATACAAGCTTGGTTTTCATAAGGGGTTGCTAAAACTCTGAATCAAGCCCTGTGTCTGCAAGGCACAGCTCTTGTTAGGAAGGCACATCTCCTGTAAGTGCACTTGACCAGTTTCGAGTTTTATTGCAGCTCACTTTACTCTTGAACACCTGAGGTAGTGATGGAGCAGTGGCTATCTGCATGCTGGTTTAGGTCTGCATTGGGTCTACAATGTGGTTTTAATACACTTATTAGTTGTCTCTAGGGATAGGAATCTGTAGTTCCAATAGTAGTAGTTCAATTGAAACTTGTAGTTTCAATCCGCAAGCTATATGAGCCATACAGTTTTAATTTTGCAAAATATTTCCTTACAAGTGCAAGCAAATTCTGTATCTTGGACTTAGCCCCAGCTTGCAAACAGCAGACTTAAAATGAAATGATGTAATACATTGTGTTTTAAGGAGGTCTGAGATAGCGAAAGAAGAATCACAATGTGGTATAATTTCTGAAAAAGAAAATTAGGGCACAGGTTAAAACAGGAAAGAAAAAGACAGTAATTATGACAGCTGGGTCTATAAGGGCTGTTATCATGTTGGGTCTTATCCAGAAAGAGTTCCTCAGCTGGTGCTCTGGAATGCATGCTGGGATTAGTCCCACAGGCATCGCCATGGCCTCACCCAGCACATTCCTGTTGGGAATTGGGTGGTGCCCCTGTGGATGGTGCCCCAGCGGGAGCAGGGCACTGCCAAGCTGCTGTGACAGTCTCTGCAGCAGTGCTATGGAATCCAGGCAGTGCTTTGGAATCCAGGCTTTGGAATCCAGGCAGTTTGTTACTTTGTGAGCCTGAGGAGGAGGAAACAGAGAAGCAGCACTGCTGCTGTGGAGCTGCCTGCCCTCAGAGAAGCAGGAGTGAGTAACACGCTTTCTCCAGGCCTTAGAGAAAGCATCTGTGAATTTCTAAAGGGGCTACTGCTGAAGCACTGCAGATGTGCAGGAAGTGAAGGATTCCTGAGAGTAAAGAGGAGGGAGAGAGGAAACCTGCTGTGAGAAGTGTGTAATTCAGTTAATAGTGAGGCAAGGGGTATTGCCTCTAATGAGAGACCCCTACATCCTTGGGGGGAGCACACTCTGCCAGGGGCCAGCCAGGACAGATCTCTGAGGGAACCACTTGAATCAGCCCCAAATGCATGGAGGACAGGCTTCAGACATCTGTGCTAAATGCAACTAGAGAATGTGTGGGTAAGTGAACAAAACACCACATTTTAAGCATAATTCTTTTCTTGTGTCTACTCTGTGCTCTCTTCATCCAAACCAGGACCAGAAGACCAGAAAGATGGACAAGATAAAACCCTTTTTTCCACAGCAGCTGGCAGATATGGTTTCTGAACACCACTTTCCAACCTGAGTTCCAGTCTTCCAAGTTAATTCCTTGCACTGGAGTTTGCAGCATTTCCAGTTTGGAGCTGGGTTCTTCCATGATTTCAGGCATTCAGCTGCCACAAGAGCATTCAGAATACTATCTCAAATGCCAGCAAATACATGTTTCTTTACATGGAAGACAAGTTTCACATGTATATATTCTCAAACCCATATGTACCTCTGGTGTCAGGCAGCTGGGCTACTGGGGTTCATTTTCAGTGTGCCTGGTAGAAATTGGAGGGGCTGCTTTATTGCACACACGTGGTCATGTTGCCTTGCCATTGTGGTGACCTTGCTGCTTTGCCTGTCACACACCCCAATGGTCAACCAGGATTAGGGGTCTGGAGTGAGAAACCAGGAGGAATTCCTTCTTTTTGCTCGGTTTGGAGATGGCCAGATGCGAGGAGGAGGAGGAGGAGGAGGAGAAGGAGGAGCAGCTGCTGCAGGGAAGATCACTGGTCAGTCCTTGAGCTGGCAGTGACAGCAGTTGCTGTTCAACCCAGCTAGAGAGAAACTCACCCAGAGAAGCCCTGCCAGGGGCATGTGGGTAGTGCAGAGACCTGGAGGTACCCATGTTCTAAATACTTGCTATGAGAGGACTGTTCTGTGAGGACAAATGTGTTGGCTGTGCTGAGCCAACGCTTCCTACATCACATGAATTATTCAAAGAGGAGAAGAAACTCTAACCAGTGCTGCAACAAAAGACACTGCAGCAAAGGCAAACTCTCAGCTCCTAAGTATGATCCCTCTCCCTCTCTTCCCTCCTGGTTCATACTAGGAATAAAGGATTTCAGTGAAAGCTCCTTGCCTGTCTCACATAACCCTAAGAAAATGTATTTTCCAAAATCACCTTCCTCAAAGTGGAGCTGGGACAATCCAGACTTTTGGTGTTTGTATTATGGAGAATTCTAAAACCCAGAGACTGGGGGTCCATGCAAGGAGCCAGGAGAGGAATGAAGTGGTGGATGAATGGATACATAGCTCTTTCACCGCTTTGGCCCAGATTTACATCCCACACAAACCTGCTCACTCAGTTCAAACACCCAAATGAGGAGTTTTTAAGAGAAAAAGACATCAGATCTAGTTTGTTTCTCTGGAGGAATTTCTGGGTTTCTTTTTTTCTCCTCTCTGTAGAGTCCTTCAAGGCTCAGGGCCCACACTTTCCCCTAACTTCTCTAGAGCTAGATCAAGCTCTACAGAAACTGGGGTGAAAGTGTGGCCCCTGAGCCTGGAAGGATAAGGACAGTGTAGGGCAGGAGGGAGGGTTCAGAGTCACCCACTGGCTCAGGGACACCAGGTGGCCTGCGAACAGGAGCTGGGGTTGCTGGGTGGGCAGCTGCCTGCCCTCCACATGGCAGCTCTCAGCTGGGGACTTCCAGGGGCAATCAATTCTTATTGTGCTGCTGGCCTGATGAGGCACTGACAGGTACTTCACTTTCCTTGCAGGAGTGAGGTAATGTGCCAAACACAAAGCTCTCAGTTTTTCTAGCAATCTACCGAGTTTCTGCCTTCCCCATCACCTGAAGGGGGAGGGACTGATGGGAGAGGGAATATATTAAATGGTTTGTGGCTTTGGGCTTTTTTTTCATTTGTTTGGGTTTGTATTATTTTTTTTTTTTTGGTGGGTTTTTTTTTTGTTGTTGTTATTTTGGGGGTTTTTTGTTCTATTTTTTGTGTGGGGGGTTTTTTGGTTTTTTTTGTTTTGTTTTGATTTTTTTTTTTTTTTGTTTAACTTGTCCATAACCCAATCCAATATCTGAGGCCATGCCAAAAGCAGAAATTCTTCACTTGACCCCAGCCAATGTGCAGGCATGATGAGTGGAGTGGCCAGCTGCATTTCCACAAGAGTTTTCATTAAGTACTTTCTGCCATGCTAGGAAGAGTGTTGTCATGCAGTCACACTGAGTTGGACTGGTTCACCTCTTTGAGCCACTTTGTGTTTCAAAATGCAATGGATTCAATTTATGGCTGGTCTCCCATTGCTTATTCAAACAGCATCGCACCAATGCCCCTCCATGCCTGTCTGCCCAAGGGCCCAGCAACATCAATAATAAATGACCAGGCATGGGAAGGCAGCTTTGGGTTCAAACCAGCAAGTGTGTTGGGGCAGGGGGCCTCCCCTGAGTGGGGGGTACACAGTGAATGGGAGCTGTAGCTCGCAATAATTCCCTCCCTGCAGAAAGGTCTCGTAAATATTTAATAAACTTCTGGCCCTTGCCATAGATGAGGTCTTAGCGAACTGGAGTGGCTTGAGGACAGGTATTGTGTCTGTTACTATAGCACCACCTTGCACAGGATCTCGGTGTGAAAGAGGCAGGGGAGGGAGGGAGGGGGGGAGGGAGGGATGCACAGAGGATGAGCCCCAGCGAGGCAGGCTGAGGTTTGCCTGTGGAGCAGGCAGCACTCCTGCCCAGGGAGGCTGGCCTGAGCAGCACCTGCAGCTCCCAGCGTCAGCCCGGAGCCGCTGCCCTGCACGCGTACCGACAGCAGGCACCAGAGCTGCTCCCAGGGCCACGCCGAGCCCCTGAGTGCTTCTGGGGGGGCTTTGCTCTGCAGCTTTTCCCTTCTGGCTTTGCAAGATCTGACTTTATTTTTTTATTATTATTATTTTTTTACCCACTCCTTTCTTAAGCAACTGGTTGTTGTTGCAGAGGTCACCGAGGGGGACTGGTGGAGGCTCCCGGCTCTGGCATTGGGAAATATGACAGCAGAAGTGAATGCTTGTTAACATAAGGGATTTATTGAAGAAGAAAGACAAAATGCCTTTCAAAGGGCTTGGTTCACTGAAAGAAAGATTTTTTAACCCAGGAAAGGAAGAGGTGAAGAACACCATTAGCGACTCGCTGGGGAATCTGAGAAGGTAAAACCCAACAGAAAATTCCCAGACAGGTCCATCGATTCCATTTATTAAGAGAAATGCAGTATAGAAAAAATATGTAAAAACATAAAACAGATTATAGAGTTGCAAAATTAATATCTGAGTAACAGAGAGTGAGACAGCTTGCTGTAAGAGAGAAGATGTAAAAGGAGCAGTTACAACAGCATATGACTGTAGATCATAGAATATTTATATCAAAAAAAGGTGAAAATAAATGATGAAATAATGTTCTAATATTAAAAAGAGCTTGAAGAACTGTTTAATTAAAAAACCTTTAAATAATTAAGTGTGATTAATTCTGTGGTTTAACTTGCACAAGAAAAAGCAATAATTTAATGAGAATTAACACTCCCAATGATGGCACTCTTGAAATTAGACTTAATGTTTTTAAATTACAGGTTTGGGGTTTTTTAAAACTTGTTCCAAATCAGAGAAATAAGAGAAATAAGAGAAAATGTATTGAATAGAGATGTGTATGTGTGAGTTTACTGACACTAGCAAATTAGAGAGAGAATAAGGAGAAGCAGCTGTGTGCTATCAAAAGCAGAAAAAAGGTTTAAGATTTTCATCTTAATCTGATAGTTTTACGAACCAAGAAATGTAGGATTCTTATTTTTAGAGAAATTAAAATCTGATGTAAGAGATTCCCAGTTTCATACAGGGGAAGATATTTCTCATTTAAAAAGAAGCTTATTTATGTTTGTAATGGCTAGTGACAACACTTATTTGTGTAATCAATAGATGAGAGCCAGAGGAGTTAGTGGCATTTCTCCCGTGCTTGATGTTGTGTTTTAAATCTTTGTGTGGATCAGGCCAACACTTTAACTGAAGGTGTTTCTAGTGACTGAATTATATTTGCTTTCATATCCACCCCTTTGCCTTCTATTGGGAATGCTATTTTGAGTCAAGAAATAGTAATTCTAACCAAGCATTTGATCACAAGAAAATGTGTAAGAATTTACACATAACATACTGCAGTTATTCTATTTCTTTATCACTTGAACAGAGTATCTGTGTTCTACACAGTTTCTACTTAACTTTTTTTACAGTGTTACAGATGAAACCTGTTTTGCTTTACTTTTTTTACTTTTATAATACTCTACAGTAATTCCAAGAAATCTGTTTATTTTTTAGAACATTGATTAAAGTAATTTATTCAGTGATAAATTCTCTCTGCTGTAGGCTCTGCCGGTCAATTTGACCAAATACCTGTAAGGTTTGTATCCAGTGAATATGTGGTGTAGCAGCACGCTGGGCTCACCTTAGATTATCCAGATTGCTCTCCTCTTGTAGCCATGTATTAAAGCTGTCATGCTACTTCCTACACAGTTGATAGCACAGGTAGCCAACTTCAGGAGCAACACTGCTCCTGAATCAAATTAACCCAAATATCACTTGAGGTGCAAGAAAGTTTGCTGAACTTAATTATTTTCTGTTTTAAATGTAGGTATCTCAGAGCTTTTCTTAGATATACCAATCAGCAGAGGAAATAATCCAAACTATAAAATCTTTTTATTATCTCTGCAGTCAGATCTAAGTAAGAATTGCTGCAACTTGAGCAGTCCTGTAGGAAATACGCAGTCATCTTTGAAAGTTTCCATAAATGAATGAAACATGCATGTTTTTAATATGAACTTCATTCTCTACAGCTTAATCTACAAATGACAACACACACTTGTGTTTTTATATGGTGGCACATATATCTATATACCAGCTGCAACCTTGACTTTGCTTTTCATCCAATACAATTGTCTTTAATGTGGTGAAAATCAGCAAAAAATTTGGTTTCTCTTCTAGCATTCATCATAGTTTGATGAATTATTATAAAGCACATCCTTGATTAGATCTCCAAGTGTGCCTTCACTGACTGTGGTGTGTTGATGTCAAAACTGACAAAGTGGGTAGAAAAACATGTTCTAACTTTGGTAAATATGACTGGCCTGTGCCTTCCTGCCACATTTCCTCTGTCTTGCAAACGAGAGAGAAGCAGATGCCTGGCAAGAGCAGCTGCTCCATGGCAATTATCCGCAGTCCAGCTCAAGTGCTAAAGCACAAGCAGCATAAAGCAGCTTACTGCCTCCTCACAGGTGTGCTTATTTGTGGGTGCTGCAAAATAAGAGTCCGCTCACAGGAGGTGACTTCAGGGTGTCTGGATCCTGGAAGGGAGGCAGGGAAGACTGAACTGGAAGACCCAAGAGCCATCCTTTCTTTAGGCTATTGGCAGCTGTTTAATTTGTGAGATCTTAGAAAATGTTTTAGAAAATTTTGTAAATGCTTTGTATAATTTTTTAATACAAAAGTGTTTTTTTCTTGATTATTTTATGCAGCGGGGCAGAAAAAACCCAGAGAATTCAAGGCTTGGGTGAATGAATATCAGAGTTGTGGCTCTGTCATCATTATGTTTCTCAGAAAAGAAAGATTTCCTGCAGATCTTATTGACAGACACAAACACTTTGGTCCTTCTGTGAACTTACTGTAGTCAAGGAAGAAGCCAAAGACTGAAGTAAGATATTAGGCTCTCCCTACTCTAAGGATTTCAGGAATCCTAGACCAGCTAATGGCAACGGGGGGCTTCTTGGTGAAGTGGGAAGTGTTTAAGTGGGTTTAAATATTATCACTTTTAATGTGAAAAGACATATGGGCCATGGCAAATGGCTGATGTATGAAGTGTAGCCTTGATAGGTGTTGTTCTGGCTGCTCTAGATGTCCCTTGGTGAATTAGCCTAAATTGCTGAAAACTGCATCTTGAAGCTGGGTGATAGACACTTGTAGACAGGGCTCTTCTGACTGTGGTGGATCATGGAGTTATTCCTCTCAGATTTTCCCTTTGTGCAAAAGCAGGGGGAGCTTGGTGCCTCCCAGACTGTGCAGTGCTGTGAGCACTGTGTGGGGTGAGCAGGCCCAGCTGATGCACGAGTTGTGCCTTTGTAGCACTGTTAGTGCCAGGGCACAGAGCACTTGTGCAGCGCTGCACCGCAGCGCCCAGGGGCCCAACATCCCTGCAGTGCTCCTTCACTGCACCCAGGACAGACTGCCCTGCAGCCCAGGAGTGCAACACCTGGGCCATGCAGTCCCTCATGTCTGAGCCTTGCTGTGGGTTTCATGGAAATACCATGCAGAAACCAGCAAGAGAGGTCCCATGCCCTGAGTAACTCGAGAGAGTTGGGTGTTTGTGCTGGGATTTGGTACCAATGCATCAAATACAGGATTTCTTATGGAAAGTTATCACCTGGACAAATCCCCGAAGAATCAATAAGATCTTACAAGATTATATTGCTTTTGTATTAATGATTTTTTTTGTTATTACTGTATTTCTGGTTATTGATAATTATAATTACTAGTTTCTGAAGTTATGCAGGGATCATTGTAGTTAATGGATTTGTAGGTGTGAGCTTTGAACATTGTGTATGATTGTGCTGCAGCTGTGAAAGACTGCCACATCTGGTGAAATCCATTCTAGAATGTTTTAACACAACAGACATTAACATTTGTCTGTTACTGTACAATCAACGAGTTTTTAATAAATGAAATGAAATTCTAGTACACCTAGAAAGAACGAATTCCTCTGCTAAAACCCCCTTAAATACAGAGTGTGCTCTAGGGATTTTATTTATTACTGATAGGGATTTTTAATATTTCTTTCATGCATTCAAAATTCTGTATATGCCAGAGTAGGCATTCAATAAAAAAGAGAAATGTTGCATAAAGTTATTATGACATTTGGGCACAGAATATGGATGCAGATTCAAATAACTTAGCCCTTCTTACTTGCCAAATGTTGTACATTTGCTGAAAAAGGAACAAACAGATCTAAGAAGTGAACATGTCCAGTGCAGGAAATTGCACTGTCCAGTGCATGTGCACCTGCATCTCCTGCATGAGGCTGATAATTAGAGCAGAGCACTGGCCCTGAACCAGTTTCCTTCTAAGTAATTGGTAAACAACTAGTAAAAATTTTCACTGACACTATGAAAATGTATGGATCAGTTGGAAGATAAATTTCTCATCATTCCATGGAGTTGCCATATTTTCATTATGTACCTGTTCAATAAAATAAAACCAAAAAAGCAGTGCTGACACTGGCTGTGTGAATGCCTGCACTTTTTAAATACCTATGTGTTTGGACTGCTACTGAAAAATAGTTTTCTCCAAGACAAGCCTGGTATGGAGGCATTGAAATTAATCTCTGGGAGCAGGAAATAAACTGCGTGGATTTGGGGTGATGGATCAGTCCTCAACTTGCTTCTTTACATTAGTCAAATACAATAGCAGAATAATGAACTTCTCTGCAGAGACAATATTGGTCCATAGTTCTAGTCCTAGGTCACCACTTTTAGCACTGAATTTGGAGCAGAAGGATGTTTTCATGCCTATCTGAATTGACAGCCAGCTGAAAACGTCCAGATGTTTTGGCTTTGCATGAAGTGTCTAATTTTTGCCAGCTGCCCAAAATAAGGCACCCCCTAAAGTCTAATGTCTCTCTTATAAATAGAGCCTAATTTTGTGGAGAATAGTTAATTGATTTAATTCCATCAATATCTTATATTCTGTTAGAGAAAGACAAATTATTTCTTTTGGCTTAGCACTTTGGAGATTATAACAGTTCAAAAATAATTCTTCAAATTTTTTTCACTTCCTGAGGTCTTTATTTTTAATATCTCATTCCTTTTACCTTTACCTCTATTAACACATAGGGCATGGAATACTGGTGTCTTCTTTTTCAAGTGCCTGACTGAATTAGTCTCTGTAGTCCCATGTCACTAACAAATGCTGTTTCCCTGCAGGTGAATCATAAGATCTCCATCACCCCCAATAACACCACAGTAAGATCACACTCTCTATGTTACCTTGCTTGAATGCGAAGGCTTTGCTCCAGTCTGACAATGAGCTAAAGATCTAACTTCGCAGTGAGCACTGGTTTGAGAAAGGAATAAATAAAATAATCCCAGGAGTTCCCTTTTGGCCCCAAACACTGTGATTCTAGTGTTTCTTGAAAACGTGAGCTGATGGACTGTAGCACGCTTATTTTCTTTTTGCTAAGACTATGGCTGAAATAATGGGTTTATATTGTGATGTAAAAAGGAATAATATGGTAAATGATGCTCCAGTTAGCTCTAGAACCTAAAAATGACATTTTGAACTGAAACCTTATATTGGAAAGATATATTTAAGTGCACAAGAAGCCATACTTAACATGTTTATCTGCAAACTGTCCAGTGCAGAGTACTATCTGTTAGATTATGGGTAGTGCATTAGACTTAAAGCAATTGGGAAAAGCAGTGATTTAACCAACATTGTCCCAAAAAACCCAACCCAGTCAGATGTAGCCCATCCATGTATGCTCTGTCAGAGTTGTTTATGTTGATTTTCATACTGAAAACTGATGTTTCAAATGCATATCAAATATATACATTAGATTTCAAATACACTCAACCAGATATGTGGAAGAAGGAAATATGTTTTTCCTTATCAGAAAATAGTAAATGAAATAATCTCATCATTTTACATGGCAAGCTGGGCTTCCTTTAGGTTAAATATTTTCACAGTACTCCATGGCAGGCACAAAGAGAGCTGGATCCTGAGCTCAGTGCTTCAGGGTGATGCCAAAACTGAAAGGCCTGATCAAGGCCTCTCTTAGTAAAGGCATAACCTTAAGCTTATGGTTAGTGTTCAGTGGGTTAGTCACAGCTAGCCATGTCCTTCAGTGTTTCAGCATGTCAGAAAAACCATAATCTGCATTTTAAAATAGACCTGTAAAGACAGTGTTAGAAAAGGAATTATTTAGTTCTGGTCTGGTGGGTGTGTCTAGTGGTTTCTTACCTCACCTTTCCTATGACAGACTTTGCCTGGTCCTGCAGCACGATGTTAATAGCCCTAATCAGATCTCAAGACCAAATTAAATTTTAATTGCACTATCATGCAATTCCAGATTGCATGAAAGTGCCATTTTGTTCAATATATCTCAGGTAGATTGCCTGTGGGAAAAGGAAAGGCTGGATATGCAAAGCCTGAGGAGTGGCACTCCTGTGTTAGTTGGTAGCTGATGGGCAAATAAAGTCTGGGCCTGTCACTTTTGTGTCTTTAAAAGGGGATCTGATGCCAGAGAGGTTTCTCCTCTACTGTACAGCTCTGATTTTTGTCTCACAGGAGAAAACAAATTCCAGGAATTTTGGGGCTGAGTGAAACCATGCTTTGTGTTGTATTTGCCTTCATCCTTGAAATATACTGGCAGCTCTGCGTAGTAAATCTAGTCAGAAATTATGGTTAATTTAATAATATGTAAATTTTCCAAAGAATCAATGGAATTTATCACAACAGACTTCCAGTTAGATCTCACAGTTTTGCTCATGAATAGCCTGGGAACATTGTTGCAGCTGGCTGTCTGGCTGGGTGGTTCAAATGTGCAACCTTCAGAAGTCATTCAGGCAAAAGTGTGGTCTCTGCTAACCTTTCACAGCCTGTCCAGCATTAGCTCACCTCACAACTACCCAAAGACAAGCACCTCCCAACAGGAGCTAGCAGGTGACCGGAGCACGGGGCTGTCCATCCACATTTCAGCAAATTTTACTGAGACGACAGGGCACCTTCATTTTTCCTTCCCTCGTGTGTTTAGGAAGCTCGATGGCACCAATGTGGAGGAGGAGCCCCTGGAGCTGACGGCGGAGGGGCGGCCCGTGGCAGCGAGCGGGCGCCGGGCCGCGCCGTGCGAGTGCCACTGCTGCGGCCTGCCCAAGCGCTACATCATCGCCATCATGAGCGGCCTGGGCTTCTGCATCTCCTTCGGCATCAGGTGCAACCTCGGCGTGGCCATCGTGGAGATGGTCAACAACAACACTGTCTATGTCGATGGAAAGCCGGAGCTGAGGGTGAGAAAATGGTTTCCTTTCACTGCTCTGAGCTGATCCCACTGCGAAATCACCCAAATGCCACATAGCAAGAGAGAATGAGGGAGACACATCAGTCTTGATGCACGTAGATGCACAGGCACTTAATTCCTATTTAGGTGATGAAGTCACATGAAAAACCTTCAAGATCTGAGGATTTGCAGTGTCACAGAGAGGGTTTAAGTACCTGAAATGAGAACTGAATTTGCATGTCTCCCAGGTCGTTGATATGTCAGCTGTAGACAGATTTTGCTCTGGTGGCAGAAGCTTTTGCTCTTTACTGTCTCTCAGGGAAATGTGCTGTGATGCTGCTGTAGAAGGAATTAGCAATTATTTTATGTAGGGCTGCAGCCACTGCATTCATATCAGTGGATAATTCTCAAGACCTTAAAGCAGTCACTGGCAATAAGACATCAGGTTTTTGACAGCGTAGATTGTTGTTAGGAGCTATTAAGAGCTAGGTGCCAAGCTGTTTTCAAATTTGCAGTGGATGGCATGTGGTCCATAGCAGATCCTACACAGCTTTATCTCAATGCACTCCAGCAGGTACATCCAATCCATACCACAGCATTCCCTATCCTCCCTCAGTATTCAGCTGTGATGTCAAGTGCCCCTTTGTGGGTTTTATGAACTTAAATCTCTGCATTTGCTCTACTTGTTGACTTATTTTTGGATATCTATTGAATGTTTTTGGCCTAACAAATTCATAGGAATCTTGACTCTAGAATGAAATGCTGTGAAAATATTCATCAGCTTTTCTCCTACACTTTTTAACTTTTGGTAAAGAAGAGTGCAGAAAATGTCTATCATAAATTTCCAATGTTAAAATATGCCTATCTCCATGACTCATGATCATAGGAGCCATGCTTAGACTTCCTGCTGAATTTGTATTTATTCAGTCTATTCCCTGATCTCCGTGGTCCTTCTGGGACTTCCAGATTCTATACTTAAGCAAGAGAAAGTATGTGCCTGCTTAGGTTGGGAAGCTCAGAAGAGGTAGTTTCAGAAAATGGGAGTAAATTTCTTCCACAAATCTAAACTCATAGTGTTTGGGTATGAGCATCTCCTGAATCAGGAGGAGCCTTCTTCCATATCTCATGGTGTTTTTACCTTCAGAAATTAACACTACCTAGAAACTCAACTGGAAATTGCCAGTAGAAAGTTAGGTGTTTAAACAGAAGTGCCTCAGCACAGGAAAGTGGGACACATCAAAATGAGTACTGATGGGGAAGGAAACCCTTTAGCCTTCTGTAAACATGTCTGGCTAATTAATGCCATCTGGCTGTAGGTCAAACAGTGAGCTGTTTTTCAGTTTGCTTCTTTGTGAGCAAAAAATCAATGTAGAGGGAAAAACTTTTTTTCTTTAACATGCAGAAAGTAATATCAAAAGAAGAGATGTCAATGCTTATCACTACAGCTGCCAGTTCTGTGTGGTATTTTAGTGAAAACTGGCTACTCTGGCATCACTTCTAACAAAAGATAAACTAGTCACTGGCTAGTGTTACCTGGTTTTATTTTCAGATTGCTTTGTCTTCAGATGTTCTCCCCGCCTCCAACTCTTTTCTGCCCCATGCCATTTGATGCTGGTAGTGGAGGATCAGAGTTGGGCCCTGACAGGGAGAGCCATGAACAAATCTGACCAGGAAATAAATCAACTCAAAGGCTTTAAGCAGCCTTGATAAGCTTGGGAAAATGGATACGTCCATTGAAAGTTGTCAGGTCCTTCTTATAACTCTGAGCAGTCTTGAAAGCAAAGGCTTCAAGTTTAAGCAGCCCATGGGGAATCAGTGGCAAGTGGCAAAGTTGAAGGTCCAGCATTAGGTGCTTTATGGCTGAAACCTTTCCCATTCGTAAGAGCCAAAGCAGTAATTTCACAGGGGAATTGAACATCCTTTTGCCTTAACTGGAGGTTTTCAAGCCCAGCAATCCTGAGCAGCCAGTGTAGAGAGGCTTAATTTGGTGCTCAGGGTGACTTCTGTGAGACTTGTAAGCAACAGTTACCTCACAATGAGAATGCTTTATCTTGCAGCATGTGTCCCATTTCCTTTACAGACAGCCCAATTCAACTGGGATCCAGAGACTGTAGGACTCATTCATGGCTCTTTTTTCTGGGGTTACATTGTGACACAAATTCCAGGAGGGTTCATCTCAAACAAATTGGCTGCTAACAGGTAAGAAAACAACAAGCAAAGGAATTAAGCTTTAGAGCCTGTCAACTGTTTTACACTGTGTAAATGGGAATTACTAAAATAGCAAATTAGCGTTTCAGAAATGCACATCTGAAGCTGAAAATTCAATATTTATCAAGAATTATTATTAATAATAATTAATAATTAATAATAATTGATTAAAAATATTTCTGAGGACAAGACTTCCATTATGGGTCTATTGCTGATTTTTTTAATTTAACTTGTTTATCTCAAATATTTACACATTTCTTCTCTAAACAATAATGCATTCTGAAGAGTTCAAGGAAAATCACCTAATACTTCCAACAATAGTCGAAGCATTTGTCTTTAAGAAGTTGCCTTAGTGCTCTTTACCTCAACTTAATACCAAACAATAGTTTTCCAGCAGTGCTTAGTCTTCCTCCTTTAACTGTCCACAGTCTCTGTGGACTGAAGCTGGGAATAAAGGAATTCCAGAACTATTTATGATCTGAATTCTCAAATCTATCCTCATGCACACAAATAGCCTTGCCAAGGCTGGATACAGTACTGACTATAATTAAAATTGCATAGGACTTCTAATAGAGCCTCCCAATTTCTGCTTGGTGAAGTCTGAGAATCTGTACAGATTTTTTTTTTTATGATCAATGTGTTTGTCGGCCTTTTTTTTTTTTTTATTCAACTGCTTTTGAAAATGTGAATAAGAAAAACTAGTTAATTTTGTCAATGTTAACTTTGATTTTAGACTTTACATCAAAAGGTCTTCAGAACTTTGAGTATTATCACAAGAGAGAGGGTTGTTGTCCGAAGATAGCTGGTTGTGAATGAGCTCATGAGATGTGTATATTAAGGGTACTTGGGATCTACAGATTAAAATAAAAAAAGATGGCTGGTACTAACTTTGTTCTCTGCAAACAAGATGTGACTTACCTACAAATAGTCTCAGAACTGGAAAGGGTCTTTAAAACCAGTTTTATGTTGTACTTTGCCCCAAATCTTTGCATTCTGCAAAGAGCTATGGGGGTTACAAGACTGGGATGTTCTTCCCATCCATATGCCCTTGTGGAAATTTCTCCAGAACAGAATCATCCCACAAAATTGCCCAGATGGTTCAGTCCTACTCTGCTCTGTCCATAACCAAAAGTTACTCAGAGTTTGGTTTGCACTGCTTCTTCAGCACTGTTCTCATCCTCAATTATTTATTTCTCTACCACATAACAGTGCCTAGGCACAATATTTTTCCATCTGCCAAGTAAGCCAAACAAATTAGCTAAGCTTAATAACTTCTCCAGCCTTTCTAGTCTTGCCACCAGCTTTTGCAGCAGAAGGGCTCCAAAACACAGATGTGGACACTGTTGGCTAAATAATTAAGCATATTATTAGTTTAGCTTTTGTTTCCTTAATTTGCTTGCAAGTAGTAAAAAATAACCATGTTTACATCATAACTTGATGTGTTCTGTCAGCAGAGTGTTTCCTTAAATACAGGCTGTTCACAAGCACAGAAAACTCTGCATTTATCCCTGTGAGAGTTTCCAACTCAATCTAAAACTATGCTATAACATCACATTATGGATTTGCCCATCATAACTGGGTTTAGGAGTAGAATTTGCTGAGGAACAAAAATAGCTCAAGAGATGAGCTCAAAGAGAATTTCTATTTGTAGTAATAGGATTCACTAAGTCCATATTTTTCCTGTATTCCTCATTTACCCAACCAATTTCAGCTTAGGTAGGTTCACCAGTGGTGCCAAGTTTCAGTTTCAGTTTCAGGGGTTATTTGCTGAGATACAGAGCAGGAAAACAGGGGTTCTGTGGCCAATGAACCTACCAGCCCTAGAAAGAGGAAAAACTTTCTTTTGTCCCAGATGCACTCTGGAAATGAGATTCTATGCTAATAATGACCTTATAGATTTAGGCAAAGACTCCTTTGCCACTTGTTTAAACTTGTGCAACCTTGAACATACCTACGGACAACCCACTCCAGGCACTTCTCTAATGCACATAATTATCTGTAATAGTGAGGGATTCAAATGGATCTCACAGTGGCTGAAAATATTGAGTGCTTTCTGGGTTTGCACCAAACCCCTCTAACATTATGTAATTTACTCAATACATTCTACCAAATTGATGTGGTCTGCATTCCACCAAAAAGTTCATCAACCATTTACTGACACCATCCATTTAACTTGGTGCTTATCCTCAAACACACACCTAAATGTGATGTCAGAATTGCTTGGTGGATGCATGAAACACAAGGCACCTCTTGATGTCAGTTTTCAGGAAGAGCACCCTGCTGGGCAGAGGAGTCTGTAGCTGCTTTGATCCAAAAGTGGCAGCTGCCCAGGAATTGTGGTAGTGAGGACAGAAGAATATGTGAAATGAATTGAAAAAACCTGGAATATTTCTTGTCAAAGTGGAGACGAACTTCTTTGGGATAAATGGCAGTGAATTGATGAAAAGATGCTGCCTCTGTGGAAACAATACTCAACCCTTTAAATAGTAGCAGAAGAGTGACTGGTTCTAATTCATTATAAATGATGCATTTACAACCTAGGGATATTAACAGTTGGCATTAAAAGAAGTAGCAGAGATTTGAAACTCAGTCTTTAGAGATAGCTGTTTGGATAATTAAACATGTTCTCTTTGTTACAGTTTCTTCTTTCACATGGTTATTAATTCACATGGTTTGCTGTAGTTCCCTGAGTCAACAGTGTTATGATAACAGACCTGATATTCCTATTAGTGGTAAGAAAGCAAAAGGCAGAAGTCTTTTCTTCAGGGATCACAACAGAGAGATAATATACTTATTTCTCAGTTAAATGTTTACTTGACTTTTAAAGCAGTCTCCTAAATGTCAAGATATGACTGTGGGCTTTGTATTCCAATTCATATTTTCAGACTGTTTTCTATATAAATCAATTCATTTGTCACTTAGAGAAGTGACAAAGGAACTGATTTATATAGAAGCCTGCTCAGCTTCTTTGCTTTGGTGCTCATCTGTTTAGTGCTTTCTTGTCACTCAGATAATGAGCTCTCTACGTGTGGGTTTTGCTTTTGTCAGTAGGTGTAGAGAATTTAGAAAAAACAGTGTTGTTCTTTGACTGTAAATTTTTCATGCTATAACGCAACCATTAACCCTACTGTGAATAAGATCAGACACAAAAATGAAATCACATATATTTCCTGTGAACAAGTTTTCAGAGACTGAAATGCAAACAATTAAAAAAAAAAAGAATTGTAACAAAATATTTTAAAATAAGTTTATAAATATTTATAAAATGGAACATGAAAACACTTCTGAAGAATAGATAATAATTATATTCCCTTTTATGCTACTTTTCTCCATAGGGTATTTGGTGCAGCTATCTTTCTAACATCTACACTGAACATGATCATCCCTTCTGCAGCAAGAGTGCATTATGGATGTGTGATGTTTGTAAGAATTCTTCAAGGTTTGGTGGAGGTAGGACCACACACCATTTTGGTCCTTTCAAACTGAGTTTGATTTTGAGATTTGGTTCTAGAAGTCATAAAATCTCTTTTGATCAGGGTTTCTCATCAATATACAGTTTTACTTGCTGCTCATTTTGAGGTTGTAATTTTTAAATTATACTGATTATATTTCTAAGTTTACTTAAAGTAAAGAAAAATGTATATTTCTGGTGCTGCAATTTGAGTTGTTTTAGTTTTCTTGTGCCATCAACTGCATATACTAACCAGTGTTTTTATCTCAGAACATGTTACTATTCAGGTAATGGGTAACTCAGATTAGTGTGACAACCTCATACTCAGGCAATCGAGTTCTTCCAGACTTACCTTACCTTTCCTGTATCATTCCATGGTGACAAACAGCTAGGCAGTAGGGATAGCATCAGCAACTGCTTCAGGTGGAATGCAGTGAAAGCAAATCATGTGATGTGTGAAATGTCTGCCAGGGTGTCACGTACCCAGCCTGCCACGGGATGTGGAGTAAGTGGGCCCCGCCGCTGGAGAGGAGCAGGCTGGCTACCACTTCATTCTGTGGTGAGTCCATGGGCCCGTACAGTTCATGTAAGCATGTGTCCTTATTAGATTTATTTTATTAATTTCATTATTTGAAGGAGTTGCACAGACACTCTGCCCTTTGCTACAATCACCTTGTACCCTAAACTTAGGAACCTGTGAGTCCTTTCTTGTTTAATATGCCATCATTTTATCATTTAAAGCCAACACCAAAATGGCTCTCATAATAAACTGAGTCTAGAGGTTCACATGAGAGAAATTATATTCTATTTTTTTATTTGCATCATCCTTAGGGATTCCATTTATTATACATACTCAATGGATGCTTCTAAACAAGCACACATTTAAAAATTATCTGAAATTATCTTCATTACTTTAGGGTGGTTGCTCAATATACTGCAGCAGAGGTGATGTAACTTCTTGCCAGCAGCTGCCCTGCTTCATTCTGTTTTGAGTTATGATCAGACATGTGCTTTGCTCTCTTCTCTGTGTCCCTTTCCAATGCTGACAGCTGAAGATGAATGTCTGTAGGAGAAAATGTACAGTAAAGATGTAAAAGTCACAGGAAAAAAAATTCTGTCCATCAGCAGTAGAGTTGTGTGGCTGGGGAAAATACAGCACTAAAACAAAGATAGAAAATAAAAGGAAGAGTGAAGCAAGTGGGTAAAAACCCATGTTTGAATATTATGGGAATTTTATTTTTACTACAGATGGCTTCAGGTTTTAATTATTTCGGTGTTTTCACTTCCTGCAGAAGAAAAGATCCAAATAAAAGCCTCTCCACTCAATGTTCCGTCTGTGAAATTTCTAGCATGGGATCTCTATAGAAAGATCCATCCTTCAGCTTGACATCCATTTTAGTACTACAGGTCACTGATCCTTGCACTTGAAAGGTGCATAGGAGCAATGGAAAAATTAGGAAAATTCAGGTTAAGCAGGTTCCTGGTTTTTCTATCTACACTCTGGCCTAGGGCTTTTCTGTAGGAAAGCTGTAGGAAAAATTAATTACATGAAGATGAGGGAGAAGGATTGCTGTGAACCATTGCAAAGAAGTATTTGCTAATAAGTGGAGCATTAACAAATGTTTATTAACAAAACATGTACTATTCTCAAAACCACAAGTATCTCATTTCCTAGAATAATTCAGAACAACACTCTTCACGTATAAAGCCATTGGCACTGTCTTGCACTGAAACCTATTATCTAGATTGCACTTAAATACTCATCTCTTTCCACAAGACACTTAGAAATATATTTCACCAGTATTATGTATTTCCCAATCAGAAACCTTGGCACAGACCACATTTTTATCCTCTTTTATCCCCCTGTCAACATTTGCCTATTTATTCCAGCTGTTTGTTTATGTTGTTGATATGAATTAAGCATGGTTCCACAGACTCAGGGTTGGTTTGAACACCCTCCCTGCTACCAGTGCTTGTATGGTCATGGGTCTAGGGCCATGACAAGAGCCTCCCAACATATCTGCAGCCATCAGGATTCCTCCATGAAACTTCTGAAACTCGGTCCATTATCTTCTCCAAATCTCACCTCACACACCACAGTGCAAGGTGGGATTTCTCACTCAAGAGCACACATATAGCTTATGTCTCTGCAGTTTTCTGTCATCAGTCTTGGATTTTCAAATCCAAGGATTTTCAAATCCTATTTCCCTACAGGGCACAACTCTGCAAAATGAGACTGGTGATGCACACATATAGCTTATGTCTCTGCAGTTTTCTGTCATCAGTCTTGGATTTTCAAATCCAAGGATTTTCAAATCCTATTTCCCTACAGGGCACAACTCTGCAAAATGAGACTGGTGATGCATGAGGGGTCAGTTCTTCCTGTTACCCCAGTCAAAATTTTGCAGTTTCCATCCCATCCTCCAAGTTCATAAAGTCAGTCAAACACATCCTTCCAGTTGTGCTCTCATGAGCACCTGTCTGGATCATGTGCTCTGAGAGCTGGGCACACCTACCACAGCTGACATGTTTTACTGATCTGTTTTCTCTTCAGGGTCTTACGCAGGCGCGGTGGTGGCCATGCCCCTGGCAGGAGTGCTGGTACAGTACATAGGATGGTCATCAGTCTTTTATATTTATGGTGAGTTGCCTAACATGAGGGACATCTGCCACTAGATCAGTACTGCCAGTCGTTTGCTAAAACCTGTCTAACAAGGACGGATCAAAGTTATTTTGATGAATAAAGAGGTTGCAAATGGGTGCTCCAATTTATTCCCTGCTTATTGCAGATTCTGAGAGCTTTCATTTTGTAATCGTCTGTTACAAAAGGTTGCAAAATTTTTATGACCAGGCTGCAGCCCATGGTCACCCAGTGACAGGATTGGATGCAGTTGCGACACAAACTCTTGCTCCTCCACAGCACAAACACTTGTGTGAGACCTGTCCCAGAGTGGACACTAACAGCAAAAATTGCAGCAAATGCTGCTGACAGGGAGCCAAACGGACCTGAAAACTTCTGCCCTGAGAAATCTTCCCCATGCTGCCCACCTTTAATAAAGCAGTGCCACCTTTACAAAATGGTCCCAGGGGTATGACCTTGTGGCTGATCTGTGATGCCTCATTCTTCCCCTCACAGTGTATGGCAGAGGTGGCTGCAACCAGCCTTGCACATCGGCAGCCAAGTTAAAGTGGATTTTCTCTGTCTTCCCCAGAAATACAGGGCACAGCAAAAGATTTGCCATTGCCACCTTACAGTGAAGTCTCTTCATGCAGATTCCCACCACTTTATGGGCCATCTGCTTTTTTTTCCCCTAGGTCCTACAGAGAGGTTTTTGCCTGCCTTTTCTTTGCCCCATGCATAGAAATAATAAAAGTGCCAAAATGCTCAAATGCTTTGCAAGCAGGCATACAATATACACAAAGTTAGTTGCCATATGTTGTTACTTCCTGGGCATAATTTCTTTGCAGGTTTTGTTTAACTGGCATTTGAAATAAGCTTCAAGGCTTGCAGATACTGAAGTGTAGTTTTATTGGCTTTGAAAACCAAGTTGCTTTTCCTGCCTCTTCAGGAATGTTTGGGATTGTTTGGTATGTGTTTTGGCTGCTTCACGCCTATGAGAGCCCTGCTGTGCATCCAACAATAACCAGTGAAGAAAGGATATATATAGAAACAAGTATAGGAGAAGGAGCCAGCCTAGCTAATGCAAGTGTAAGTAAAAAAAGGCTTTCCTTGTCATTTGTGAGCACTTTTGCAGTAGATCAGCATATGACTGGATGGATACTGTTACCTGAACTAGGGGCTTTTCCTTTCAAGAAAATTACAGAATCAGACTCTTGCAGCTAGACTGGATAAGTACAGGAAAACTCATAATGCTATTTAAGCTCTTTGCTTATGGATGTTCTCTGATCTAGGGAGGGAAAGGATGGGTTGGGAGGGGGAACCACACATTCTGATCTCCTGCTCTTGAGTAATTGTCATGTTTGTTCTCAAAAATAATAATGGATTTTGCTAAATAAGAACTTGACTGCAGATATTAAATTATCCAGCTGCCTTTTGAACTCCTGTTAAGGATGATTGCAAATCTAATAGCATAAGGACTGGGTTTCTGCCCTGCTCACTCTCACAGCTCAGATCCTTTAAGATTTCTCATCCTCTCTCTGAGAAGATCCTGGAAACTTTGAGTTAAAACCTATTTCCCCATCAAATTTCCCTCTGTTCCCTTAGGCAACTTTTTTTGCCAGTTGTGAAAAACAGAGGTGTTTCTTGTTCATTCCTAGCTTTCAGTTTTGAACAGTCTAGTACAAAGTAACTCCAGGTTTTTCCTCTACATGTTTTGGGTAGCAGCCTTGATGCGAGTGTAAAGTACCAGACTGTCTTTTTGGGCATGCATCTGAAATTTGGCTGATCAAGTCTTGGCTGAAGACACACACACACACACACTTGTTCCAGGTCATGGATTTTCATTGCAGTACAATGGTTTTTCTGCAGAGAAAACTGGTACCAACTTCATGGGTGCACACACAACTGCAGGCATACCAAGGCCTGTAGAACACAATTAACATTTTTTTCAAAAAAAGGGAGAATGTCAATGTGTATTGCCATAGCTACAGATCTCAGCTTCTGATTGGAATTCTATTAAAAATGAATAGGTCTCTGCAATATGTTTCCTGCTGTATGGAGTACTGGAGCATAATACTAATTGAAAATGCCAAAAAAGCAAGTTACAGGCCTTTTTTTTCTGAATTGAACTAATTAGGTTGAAGCAGGTAGCTGTTTGTTGCTGTGCTACTGCACATGTCTTAGCTTGGATAACCCTTTTTCCCCACTCTTTTCAACAGAATGTCTCAAAGTGCATCAGCCAAAAAGTGGGGATGGCACAAGGTTTTCTCTAGTTTTCTTTGATTCTTTTACTGCTCCTGTTATCCTACTAGCAGGATTCCAGAAGACCTCAGGTAATTTCAGTAAGCAGGGCAATAGCAGTGCAGTGTCCACCTTTAACATCCTAACTTCTAAGAAGGATTCTCTACCTAGTTTTCCCCAGCAATTCAAGTTATATATTTCACTTGCATTTTAAGTGATCTGTGATGTAAGTTGTAAGCAATGTATCTAATAGACTTGATAATAAAAGATATTGGTTCTTTATTTTGCCTCTATCTACCCAAATTTTTGGGGATTTTTTTCCCTTAGAAATTTAGTACTCCGTGGAAGAGATTTTTCACTTCAATGCCAGTTTATGCAATCATTGTGGCAAACTTCTGCAGAAGCTGGACCTTCTACTTGCTCCTTATAAGTCAGCCTGCTTACTTTGAAGAAGTGTTTGGATTTGCAATAAGCAAGGTAAATGTATGAGAATAAGCATACCATGCAGGCATACCATGGCCTGTAGAACACAATTGGGAGATGCAGCAGGAGAGGTTCAGGTTCAACATCAGGAAGGATTTCTTCACTGTAAGGGTGGTTAAATATTGGAATGGTCTGCCCAGAGAGGAGGTGAACATCATATGTGGAGATGTTAAAGAAATAACTGGGCGTGGCACTTAGTGCTATAGTTTGGTTATTTGAGGAGAACCAGATGGACCTGGAATCATTATGGTAGATTATTCCCGGTATTTGGCATGACACGCTTCTGCTGACCTGACAGAAATAAAAGTATGTGAGCATGAAATGATTAGCAAAAGGAAAGAATGGAGAAGATGATTTTGGGAAATAGTTGATTAAAAGCCCCCACATATCGTGAAAAACCAGTAAATGGAAATGTACATTTTGTTTAGTGTTGACCATTCAGCATTTAACCAGCTAATTTTTATCCTCTTCTTGATTTTTGTGACTTTTCATTAGCTATGAAGATCAAATTCTTTACAGGTTTATATTCCGTGCCACCACCATTTCATTAAAATCAGAATTGTTATACTTCCTCTTTAGAGCATGAATGAGGAATACAGAATAATTGTTTTAGAAAAGTTTTAAAAACTCTTTCATTTAGCATACATACTTGCTATGTGGTAATTATTTTCAAGCAAGTCTAAGGCTGATAATAAAGAACATCATTATTTTTCTGTTCTGGGAGCACTGTGTGCCCAGCTTCTGCAAGAGAAGCAATGGTTGTGCCATGGTAGCAATGACAGTCTAAATGGCCAAGTACAGCATGGAGATGAAGAGGGATATTAAGAAAAAGTACACCTGTTTATTCTGAGCTGCTTTTCATTAATGCTAGAGTTGCATCTCTGTGAACCTCACTAATTTAAAACCAGTGTAAAACCAACTGTCAATGTAATGAGATTGCACATTGCTGAAAGTAAACTCAAACTTCTCATTAAATTACTGCTTCAAAGAAAATCTTCTGGAAGATGACATGCTGATCTCTAAAACTGTCTCAGGGGTTGCACTGACTCTGATCCTATTTGACATCTTCATTAATGACCTGGATTATGCAGCAGAGCGTACCCTCTGCAGGTTTGGAGATGACACAAAATTAGGGGCAGTGGCTGCTACACTGCAGGGTAGTGCTGCTGTACAGAGGGGCCCTGGCAGGCTGGTGAAGCAGGCTAACAGGAACCTCATGGAGCCAATGAGGGAAAGTGTAAAGCCCTGCACCTGGGGAGGAACAAGCCCATGCACCCATATGGAAAGCAGCTTAGCAGAAAAGGACCTGGGAATCCTGCTGAACACCAGGCTGGACACGAGCCAGTAGTGTTTCCTTGCAGTAAAGACTAATGGTATCCTGGGCTGCATCATACAAAGGCCACCAGGTAAAAGGACATGATCTTTCCCCTCTACACAGCACTGGTGAGGGCACACCTGAAGTACTGTGTCAAGTTCTGGGCTCCACAGTACAAGAGAAACAAAGACATACTTGAGAGAGTCCAATGAAGGAATGGAAATATTTCTCTTATGAGAAAAGACTGAGAGAGCTGGGACTGTTTAGCCAGGAGAAGAGAAGGCTCAGCAGGGTTCTCATCCATATGTACAAATATCTGAGAGTGTAAAGATAATGAAAATAGGCTCTTTTCAGTAGTGCTCTGGGCACGAACTGAAACATGGGAGGTTCCTTCTGAACATGAGGAAACACTTTTTTGCTGCAAGGAGGACTGTGTACTGGAACAGGCTCCTCAGAGTCCTCAGATCCTTTGATCTTCATTGCTAATGAAAAGCCACAAAAATCAAGAAGAGGATAAAAATTACCTGGTTACCTGGTTGTGGAATCTCCATCCTTGGAGATACTCAGGAGCTGTCTGGACAACATTTCTGGGCAACATTCTCTATGCAATCCAGCTTGAGCAGAAGGAGGGTCCTTCCAACCTCAGCAATTCTGGGATTCTGGGAAAATGAATAAAAGGTGAACATCAGTTTGTAGGCTGTAATCCCACAAGAATAAAAGGAAATCAATGTTTTTACATTTATGATTATTTAATTATTTGTAAAATTATTTCATTTTATTTGTAAAATTATTTCATTATGTCAGGTTTTATGCTGTATGGTCTTCAGTCCCTATGCAATGTGCAGGTGTTTCCTTCCTTTACACTGAGGCAGGAAGCAGGGATTGATTTGTTGTTCAGGAAGGATATCCTTGAGAACAGAAATAACAAAAATATAAAAACGCAGTTGAAAACCAAGATAAAGCACTCCAGTATCAGGACAAATGACAGGGCTTTGTGATGTCTACAACAGAATTTAATATAAACAGTCTTCTGTGCAACTCTTTAGAGTAACTATGAGTACTTGGGATATTGCATGGCATTTCAAAGGTGATATTCTCACTTGTGCTCTGGCTTCCCCTCCTGGGCCACAAGGAGATCTTTCTTCCCTCACCCAGTTTTAAGCACCTGCTGTAATCAGATAAAATGATCCAGGGGAAAAGAAATGAAGCATCATTATGGTTCCTGTTCTCTTGCCTCTAAATCTTGAAGGAGAAAGGACAGTTAAGCACGCATTTGTCTAATTGCAGGTTGGCCTTTTGTCTGCAGTTCCTCACATGGTCATGACAATCATTGTGCCCATTGGAGGGCAGCTAGCTGACTTCTTACGGAGCAGGAAGATCTTAACCACTACCACTGTAAGGAAGGTCATGAACTGTGGAGGTACTATTGGATTCTGAAAATATGGCATTTCAATGGTGTGCAGTCAGTCCAAGTATCATAGTTTTGCCCATGTTTAACTGTAATAAGAGACAATTTACTCAAGATTGCATTTATAGCTGGTTAATCTGAAGCTTTAAGTGGAGAGCTGATGCCTCATGACATAAATCCTTAGTCATATGAGCATGCTTTAAAAAAGGGAGGAGACAAGAAGTCTGGTTAATAATTGAATAGGCAATAGCATAGTATGATCAAATAGGCCTCATCCTGCAAACTCATACAAAGTTAACCCTGTATCATGGTGCTGGAGGGACCCTTTCCCAATGGATATGTTCTTGAAGTAATTGGCCATGTTCCCATTTGCTACTCCCAGCAGAGCCCACTGACAAGTTTAGACCGGAAGGTTTAGGGTGGGGGTAAAAAGTGAAAGATGAACAAGAAAATTTTAACCCAGCATGAAGTAATTTGTTTCCAATTCCATAACTGAACTGAAAAATCAGTGACATGTAGGGTTGATATTGAATTAGAGAAAAGATTTCAAGCCAGACAGCCTATGGAGTAGTTAGTTGCCCTCTGCCAATTGCTGGCTTGCATTATTTATAGATGGCACAGACTCCCAGAAATAGAGATGCCTGCAGCCAGTGATATCACATAACTTGGCTATGCATCTTCAGAAAGGATGGTTAAATTAATTGTATTTTCAGGGCATATTAATAGTGTCATTAAAACAACAAAACAGAAGGGTTGAAATGTTACATATTAGAAAATATTAATTTCCAATAATGGCAGAGACTGAAAGTTCCCTGTGATGCTCAGGGATGTCCTGTTGTGTTGGTAACACAGTTGTATGTAAAATACTCTTTTGTTCCATTTACCAAGAAATTCATGTATCACTACAACCATGAGAAGTTAAAGGCAAGTGTTTTTCTTCTTTCACTCAAATGTTTATGGGTTTGTGAATTTTTCTGCTCTTTGCAGAGACTTACTTTCTCAATTTTCTTCCTGTATTCCTCTGTGAATACAGTGAATTAACTTCACCAATAGTTTGGGTCATGTATACAGCAGTGAATGAGGAGAAAAAAAGAATATATTCTCAAACAATAAATATACAAATACTTCTGCAAATGCACAAAGCTCCCAGTTGTGTTCAAGAATAGTTAAATGATACAAAATAATTTTCTCTCATTTTAAGCTGCTACTCTGGATAGTGCTTATTAGTATTTTCATTGCAACTAGAAATTTAAATACAATTCATTCTCATGTGTTTCATTGGAAGGTTTTGGGATGGAAGCAACCTTGCTTTTGGTGGTTGGTTATTCTCACACAAAAGGTGTGGCGATTTCCTTTCTGGTGTTAGCAGTAGGCTTCAGTGGCTTTGCAATTTCAGGTAAGAATTAATCTTATTCTTGCTTTTACTATTCATGATAAAACTGATGTTATTATCCTCACTGTTCTTACTGTCATAATTTCTATTATTTTGTTTGCTCTTAATGTGGCAACTTATGGGGTGTTTTTTATTTCTTCCCATATCAGAACTAATTTACTTTGGTATCTATGAAACATGTTGCACACAATACCTGAAGCTTTGAAAAGAACCTGCTCTTTATTGATCCCAATTTACATCAGCTTTATGCTGTTATTTTCTAATATACTTTTACACTATCAGTCACCTTTTCATCCTATTTATCTGTATGCCTAAAAGGAAAGAGACAGAGAGAGAGGGAGAGAGAGAATTACTCTGCAGGGAATAGTTGCACAAAGGCTATCAGTTACAATTCTGTCCCAAACCCTAGCACCCAATTTCTGCTTCCTATGTCAGCCCTCCCTCCGTTGCATCCTATATCCAGCCCTTCCCCAGAAGTTGTTTCTAACACTTTCATGAGCCTCACCCACGTTTTGTAGTGTCAAGCTGTTTTGTGGCACCATCAGTACCAGCATCACTGAAAAAAACTCCTCTTGCTGCGAAGATTAAAGATTTTCTTAAGATTGAAGATCTTCCAAGAAGACTGCCAAGAACATGAATCTATTGAACAAAATTGACCAGCAAAGTAACTGCTGGTGTTCAGTTATTTCAGGATTCTGCAGATGGGAAGTGGTTTTTCTGCTCAGTTACGAGGTGCTTGCATAACTGGTCATTTCTATCAATCAACTTTTATTGCAGGATTTTCCCAGTAGTCTATTTCTTACCTTATTTATTACCATGCACTTGAAATTTATCGTCACTTCTCGTGATCAACCATAGTTAATATGACTAATTTTCATTAGCTAAGGAATGATAAATATCTCAGCTGACATTTAGTATTTGTTTTTATTTCTTAATAAAATATGTGCTCAGAAGACAAACTGCAATAAGGATAATTATTTTTCCTTCTGGTTTATATTCTATTTTTCTATCATGTTGTTAAACTGCTGTTAAACCACTCATGTGGTTATAAAACACTGAAAGAAATGAATTAAAAACCCTACTACATAAATAAAAAGATAGAAGACATTTCACTAATTTGAGGCGTTGATTCCTTAATTAAAAATATTTGCCAAGTTCACTGTTCAGGTATGAGAAAATGGAAAGTACAGACACTTTAAACAGGGCCAAACGAAACTTTATTTTCTGTACAACATAATCTTTGGAGGTGCACTAGGGAGGTTGCTAACCTTTTTAGCCTTCTTCGGCCAGAATGGCTGCAGAAAGCCCTGTTGGCCTGGTAGTGCAATGCTGTTCAGCTGGCTGTTTCTCTCATTTTTTGTAGGCTTCAATGTGAATCACTTGGACATAGCCCCTCGTTATGCCAGCATTCTGATGGGGATCTCCAATGGTGTGGGGACGCTGTCAGGAATGGTGTGCCCACTCATTGTTGGTGCTATGACAAAACATAAGGTAACAGTCTCCATGTTTTCTAGGAAAAGGGTTAGGTAATGCAACAAATTTAAGACATTTTTTAAAGATTCCTGGGGATACCATTCCATCATTCAGCTGCTGGTCTCTGCAGCTTCTTTTTGTTTGTCTTAAACATGCACTTTTTAATTACCACTTTGGCCTAATTCTCAGCTATTATAACTAATTATCTGTCTAGGCAGATATTTTTTAATACCACCTGAGTCTGAGTCTCTGCAGCATCTCCATACAACTGTGCAATGCTTATAGGGCTTGGAAAACTCCTCTACAATGCATCCATAGCCCTATGGTAGAGAAGCAAGCATTGATCTACAATAATATTTGTGCAGTTGTTAGAGAAATCCTTGCATTTCCAACTCCACAAATATCTCACATGCAAAAGAGAAACTTTACTATTAAAAAAAAAACAACAAAGAAACCCAAGTTCAATATATACTGTAGTTATATATAGTACAAAAAAAATCTTTGCAATGGTTCTCATACGTTGTTCTATCTTCAGCATCAGGAATCAAACAGTGCTCACAGTCATTCCCCAATATGAGCTTCATGGCATAATTTGGAGAGTGATATTTCTTATTACTGGAAACTTAATGAGACCTGCACCATTCTTTCAGACCCGTGAGGAATGGCAGAACGTCTTTCTGATTGCAGCCCTGGTGCATTACAGTGGTGTGATATTCTACGCTATCTTTGCCTCTGGGGAGAAGCAGGAATGGGCTGACCCCGAAAACCTCAGTGAAGAGAAATGTGGCATAATTGATCAGGATGAACTGGCAGAAGAAACAGAGATGAACAATGAAACTTTTGTAAGCCCAAAGAAAACGTATGGTGCTACCAGTCAAAATAGTGAAGTACAGAGAAGGGAATGGAGGAAGCAAAAGCAAGTAACTCAAGACATGGAGGAACAGACTTCTTACCATTGTGAAAATGGAAATTTTCAAGATTTGTCTTAACACTTGAAACTGTAAGATTTGTATAGCAGCTACTCCCATGACTCCTGCCTAGCTGCCCCAAATCATCAGGTATTCACATTTATTGTCTTATTCAATTATGTAACATCTGGCCACATGGCTAGATTTGAGGGGTGATAGTTCCCTCCCAGTGGTGTGTAAAATGCCAACAATAGGACTGGGATAAGTGATCCTAAATCCTCTCCTAGCCATTATATGACCTTGGGAGAGCTTCTGCGCCAGTTAGATGACCAGCCCTGGCAGGGCTCCTGCTTGATGCAAGCTGTAGAATTTACTGTAGGAGCAAGGAGTTCCCTCATCATCTCATCTGAACGGAGAAAGGACAAGTGATACCAGATGGTGGCTCCACGGTGATCTGTGTAATCCCTGGGTCTCCAGTGGTGTCACAGTCTGTAATGAGCAGCCCTGCTTTGCCTTTTTAGGTTTCCTGTAGGGTGGCATTTGAACCACTTAATCCATGTCAAACCACAAACTCATGCTAAAAGATCAGAGCAGAGGGAAAAGTAAATATATGGCAGTAGGCTGTAATTAATTACTAATAGTCACTCAACAAGGGGAAGAGGAACATGTGGCAGAGGTGGCACAGGATTCCTTCAACAGTTCCTACAAACTGATTGGCAGATATCTTTATATGCACACCCCACAGAGTGTGGATAAGACCATAAAATGAATACTTGTAAAATTTCTCCCCCTCCACAGATTTTGTGCTGGCATGAAGTAATTTTGAAAACAAAATCATCGTTAGTGATGCAGTATTAATAATCCTTATGAAAGGAAATCTTAGCCCTGTTTTGATTAGGATTCTCACTCAATTCATCATTGTGCAGTAATTTGAATATATTTTTCTAGTATTATACTGACAGAGTTCCTGCTCTCAACACCAACAGTTCTCGTTTAGGTGAACAAGCTTTCTTACAGGAGTATTTAGTTCTGGATCTGTAACTTTTCAATGCCTCAGTCTTGTTCTTGATATGAATGAAGTACTGTACCATTTGAGAGTCAACAGGGTACCTATGTATAAAAGTAATTATCCTCTGCCATTGGTGTACATTTGACAGTATAAGGTGGCTTTGGCCTTTTTCTACCATTTTTAGAATCAAACAGTGGAGCATGCTGTATCATCTCAGTTAGCTGCAACTCAGAGACTCATTGTGGCATTAATACTCTTTCCAGAATGGATAATATGAGTAAAATGTGATTTAATTTGTCTCTCATTATGACTACTGCCTCATTAAATTCAAGTGAAAGCTATCTTGTCTGGCCTATGCTGTGCTTTGTGATGTTTCAGTATTATTGTTCTTGTGAACCATGTGCAGCCACTGTGATGCACACAGGGTTTGAACATTTCTCAGATGCATTTTGCTGTTTTATTGAACTGCAATTTAATAGAATGAGTGCAATTACACTTGTACAACCATTTGAATCCATGGATTATTTGTCTTCCCTACAAACAGGTATATTGGGAAGTTAGCTAATTCTCTGTTCATGTGTCTTGTGCCTCTTCTACTCAGCGAAATCCAATCTGCAACTGTATATGGGTAAGAAGGAAAGTGAGTTGAATGCCTAATTTGACTACAGTGAAGACTTTCGATATGAGCAGATAATTTAATGAAAGGGGTAGTTTTATGGTACAGCTCAAGACTGCTTTTAAAAAAATCAATTCATTAATAAGCCAGTCAAAAAAAAAAAAACAAACTTGTCACTTTATGCTGTTAAGTCAGAAAATAATATTTTTTTTCAAATTCAAAAACTCATTTTAGACTAGAGTTCCTTATTTCACTACTGATATTTAGAACAGGTATAAGAAAATGTCTTATTTCTTTCAGATGATAGTCAGCTTTTGGGGATTTAATTGCTAGGAACTTGGGTCAAATACTCTCATTAGTCTATCACAATAGCAGGACCAGCTGCTGTCAAACTATTTTGCAACATTCACCGCAATTTACAAAAGAAAGAGGTCCACCACTTTGCATGTGCGCAAAGCAAACAGCTTCTTCCTCCCTCTCCAGTAACGTAACATTCATATAGTTGCTACAGGAAGTCTAATAGGGAAAACCATATTATGAAAGGATTCAGTGTAAGAATCTGTATAAGTATAATCTGAGAGAGAAAAGAGAAGACCAGACAATGTATTACTCCAGAAGCAGTAACATTTGCTTAGAAGCAGCATCATTTTTCCAGTAATGATGAAGGGTAACTTTCCTGTTGTCAAGAGGAATACAAAGGGAGCGAATGCTGTTGTTATGACAAAGAACTGCAAACATCCCAACCGTTTGGGATATTGCCAGCTGGCCCATGAGGGCTTGGCTGCCTCTCTGCTGAGTGTAGCTGCTATTTTTTTCCCGGTTGCAGATGCACCACAGCTGTCACAAGTGACAAGCCACAGCTCAGTTTAGCGGGATCATTTTGTATCCACAAACAGATTTAGTTCAGTGGAAGTTTGACTTCAGTGGACATTTGAGCATTCATTATTTAATACATTGAAAGAAATAGCTTAAAAACATCTGGACAAACTTTTGCATTTAAAAACCCCTTTTCTTTTTTGTCTGAATTTAACTGCCTATTAACCCAATATATCAATTGGGTTGATAATAATATATCAGCTCTTACCAGTTGAAGTTACATACATGCCACAGTGCTTTTCCAGGCATGCACAGTGAGATGTTTGGGCTTTCTCCCTTTCCTTTTCATTTGTTTAAATATTTCAGGTGCATTGCATAAAGTGTAAACATCAGCACTGGTTGGAAACTAGGCTTTTTTCCTGGAAATCTCTGAACTTAATCAACTCTTTGATTTACACAGTGGCTTCCACAATCCTGTATGACAAAGAATAAAGACAACCTATTGAGAACAAACTGATTTGTAGCTCCAGTTTTGCTGGATGTTTCTATCTGCAACATGGTGCAGTAGAATTTTCTTGTGGAATCTAAGCAGATATGGTCACTGAGGATGTTTTTCCTACAAAATGATTTCTTAAAATATGTCAGAATTTGGACCATTTAAACAATCAGGGAAACTGGTATATCCCACTCAGACTTCTAAAAAGTCATGTCTCATATGGTAGTAGATGTGAATAATTCAAATGATATTTTCTATGGAGAAATAGTAGCTTGATTACACTTCATTTATTACACTGTTTGAATATTTTTCCGTCCCCGTGTTGAAAATAACTTTTGCATATTTTCAAATATGACAGTGCTCATACAAGTCAGAGTTTGATTTGGAAATGGCTTTCTGATTGCAGAAGGAAGCAAAATGTACTTTACACTGGAATAGAGATTTTAATTAAGCCAGAGGAAGATTCAGCTCTCCATACGTTGAAATAGTAGAATAGTCCACAGGAATGAATTCAAGCCCTGAGGAGAAAAAAAGCAGTACAGTCCCAGGAATATGTTGTTCTGTGTTGTTATCTACTGATCTTTCTTAACAAAGAAACCTATAGCTTTTATTTCTTTGACAGTTTATATTTTTTAGGCACAACCAGTAGACATTTAATGACAATTAATACTCCTCTTATATTTTTGTGAGAGTTAAAAAATGCTCCTTCTAGTGAGAAAGGAGAAATTAATGACAGAAATTATGAAAAATTCACCTGAGTAGGAATTTCTTCAGGGAAATAATCACTTAGTCCAAAAGAATGTACAGACTTTGGGGTGAAATATACAACAAGGGCATCCAGATGTTGACAAAGCGCTGGGAGGAGTCTCATGTGTAACATAATTAACTAAAAGCAGGCAGGTAAAAATTAACTGAAGGTCATGCAAAATGTGTTAAGGCTTCATATATATGTTTCCAACTGATTTCTTTTGACAGTTACAGAGATCTGTAAGTTTAGTCATTATTTTAAGGAAAATTTTGTAAACCACCAGTTTTTTTATCTTAATTTTCTCTTTATTTTCCATTGAAGATCTTAATTTTAGACTGCTATTTAATTATTCAAATTTTAAGGAAGAGGAGTATTTATTGGGATTTAAAGAGTAGAAAGGGGAATGGAGAAAAAGAGAAAGCAAATTGCTGCCACAGGGCCATGCAGACAGAAGGCTGAGGATGGATAAGAAATCAAATTTCAAATCCTGGAAATAGAACTTGGAGTTCTCTAGATTTTTGAGTTAAAAACCTACAGGATGTGTGCCATGATCTAATATCCTCCATAATCCTAGGGTCCATGTCAAAGCTTAAGTCTCATGAAACCAGGAATAAATGGAGAGATTAAAAACTCTTCATTCTTATGTCTTCCAAATGTTAGATTAGATAATACTGCTGGAAAAGTAACATTACTAATACTATTGCAGATCTATGTGTCCATGCAGAAGACAGGCTTCCTAGTAAAAAAGCTTTCAACTACTTACATACTGGCATCAATTATTTCTTAACTTCCATTTGATAATGGAAGTGTTTTGCTGTGACAGAAAAAAAATTTCCCTGATTTATCTCAACGTTTTTGGTTTTGTATTTATACTATTTATAATTTTTACAGCTCTTCTGCATGCAAAATTACATAAGTACAGAAGGAAATTTATGTAAGAAATGTAGTAAGATTGTACTTCTTCATGCTGACCTATCTATAGGATAATAAGAGCCAACACATTTTTTTCCACAAAATATTTGGATATTTAAAGTCTTGATCACAATAAAAACTTGACTCATTTATTTTGTTGTCTCCATCTCATGTTGTTGTATACTGCCCCTAAATTTAATTACTGTATTGGATATCTGCAGTAGCTAACAGACTAACTTTGTTTATGTATAACCATATTTATCTGCTCAATAAAGACAGTGCTCTGACACCTGCTGTACAAATTTTTGACAACTATTTCACTCCTTGTTTTATACTTAGTTCTATCTGCATGGCAAATTCAGAACTCCTCTGAGCAGGTCATGGCTGTTTTGTCAAATATGTGTCAGGAAAATAGTGGAACTCATGAAAAATACATCTCCATTGGCTCAGAGCTTTGGTTGCCCAGAGGTCCCTGACAAATCTTTGAAGAACCAACCAGGAAGACAACAATGTTTATAAAACAGGAAGTATTTGAGAACCCCCAATAAAGATACCTCTGCTCTCTGCTGGCAGTCATCACCAGAAGCAACATGCCAGGTGCTTTCTCTTGCCTCGGAACGACTGTAATGAACATAAGGGGAATTCACAGGAGAAACTTGCTGATATGGTGATTAAGATAAGAAAAATGGGACTTTCTTTTTTTCTAGGGAGAGGAATTTGATCACATCTGCTTGCTCCTTGCTCCTTCTCTGGTGTGCAATCATAAGAAAGATGTCTGCGGTTCCTGAGAGACCCCATCTTTTTCCTTGGCAATGATCAGTTGTGCACTTTGTACTGGCACAAATCTGCAGGAGGCTGGAAGTGGCTTATGGGCCCTTGCTGGTTTATGTTGGGCAAGGGGAAATTATAGCACTAACATGAAACTTGAATTTAGACATGAAAGAGATTAACATTAAGGACAATCAAGTGAAGGACAATCAGTGTGAATGGATGTAATGTTACTTCTGTGGACTAATGCTGCTGTGTGGGGCAGACACGGGCAACTGGGAGTAACCCTAGCAAGTAGGTTTTCCCTCAGCAAGAGAATGTAATAGAATTACCTCCGTCCTGCACTGTTCCCTTCCCATTTCCCAGTGCCCCATACTGGCTGCAAGTTTACCTGTTACAATGCTTGGATGGAGTGAAGAAGATTATTGCAGTCACACCAGACCCCTATCTTTACCTTGTATTTTCTTGTTTTCATGACTGACTTCCCTTGACCCTTGCTAACTGATGGAGTGGTACACCAGACACCAGGGCAGCCCAAAGCCAAAATTAGCAAGGGTTTGCTTCTTAGCATATTCCTTCTTTTAGTTTAGTTTATATTTATTTTATTTTAATTTTATTTTAATTTTGCTAGGAAGAGGCAAATTCTGTGCCAAGATTCGTGGCAGCAGAGGCAAATTCTGTGCCAAGTTTTGTGGCAGCAGAGGCAAATTCTGTGCCAAGTTTTGTGGCAGCAGAGGCTGGAACCGTGTCCTTGGTGGGCAGCTGAAATGTTACCCTGGCTGGCCAAAGGTCAAGGCCACGCTGGCCTGTCCTGCTCCCTCAGCTCTGCCAGAGCACACAGCAAACTGTCACGCTTGTAAGGGGCTGAAGGGCAAAGTTGCTGACAAAGCTGGGAGGGGAGCTGCAGTCAGGATCTCTGTCTCCTACCCTTGTTGGCTGCCTGGGTACAGGAGCTGTCAGACCATGAGAAACATCTGGTGTTTCTAAGAATTTTCTGCTTTCCTTATCCACAATCTTACTATACCCAAGGAGCCACTTCTATTCCATTTTAATGGAAAATTGTGAGCAGCTTAAAATACCCCTTGTCAACTGGCATCTTCTCTCTCCCAAGATATAGCCCAAGCCTGGAGCTCATTATGCATCAGTGCTCCCAATCTCACCCTCCTTCAGTTCCCTTGAGCTGTACCTTTGGTCCATGCACCCCTCTTGTCCCCTCCTTTTTCACCAGCGTGGTGGCAGGTGCCCCAGACTGGGAATCACTCAAGGTCAGGTGGATGGGGCTCTGAGAAACCTGGTCTAGTTGAATATGTCCCTGCTCATAGCAGTGGGGGTGGAGTAGATTACCTTTTAAAGGTCCATTCCAATCCAAACTATTCTATGATTCTATGATTCTTGGGAAATTTTGTGTCTTTCAGAGAAGATGTGGTGCTGACTCATGTCAGATATTGGGTAAGACTTACCTCAAAAGAAACGTGCCTCTTCAAAAAACACGCAGGAGAAGTTTGCTAGCAGGTTGTTCTCTGTTTGTGTCAATGGCTGGCATTGGTTTCAGAGGACACAGACACATATTAGTTTGAAAAAAAAAAATCACAAAATTTTTTCTTGAGCCATCAAATTACTGCAAGAGCTGAAGGTCAGCAAGGCTTCCTGCCCAACACACCACACATGCAGATTTCCTCATTAGGAATGCCTGGTACAAACCCTAGTAGGAAGCAAAGCATTTCCTCCAGTAATATTTTTGTTAATGCTTCTCCCAACAAACTATGAAATATCTAAGAATGATCAACTGAAGTCCATCAAACTTGAGTGGAGTTTGAGTTTCCACACCTGGTGTTCTCCCCAAATTGTGGCTTAACATTTTAATTTATTTAGTGGTGCTATATTTGGAGAGATAGGTTTCTGTAGCTAGGGTCTTAGTGAAAGATGCCCAAGTCAATTTGGCTACTCCACAGGGCAATCCCTCACCAGCTGCAGTAGCTGAAATTCCCTTTGTTGAAGTTTGTAGGATACCTGTCAGGCCATTTCTACAACCTGTCAAGGCCCCTCTGAGTGGCAGCATGAGGAGCTGTCGCACTATCCGCTCCTGCCAGCTTTGCGCCATCTGCAAAGCTGTTGAGGGCGTGCTCTGTCCCATCATACAAGTCATTAATGACTTGTATTAGTTTTTAATTACTGGTCTTATTCATATTAGTCATTAATGACTGGTCTTAGTCTTCACTCCAGGGATATACTCCAAATCACTGCCTCTAGCTGGGCTTGCTGCTGCTCATCCCAAACCTTTGAGACAAACAGTTTTGCCAGTTTCAAATCGAACTCACTGTGTACTTATCTATGATGTGCTTTATGATTTTGTCAATGAAGACAGTGCTGAAAGCCTTGTTAAGTCCAAGCTCTGCCCTTGTTCACTGAGCCTGTCTTCTTGTCATAGAAAGTTATTAGGTTCCTTCCCTCCTTCTTAAAGACCAGAGTGATTTGATTTTTTTCCCAGTCATCAGGCATCTCTCCCAGTAGTTACAGCCCCTCAAAGGCAATTGAAAATGGCCTTCCAGTGGCACCAGAAGCCCCCTCAACACCCTTAGTACATCCCATCAGAACCCATAGACCTACGCATGAACAGTCTGTGTAGATGCTCCCTAAACTGACTCTACTCCATGGAGAGCAAGACTTTATTGGACTTTCATACAGGTTTCAGGTACCTGGAATTCCTGGAGGCTGCACTTATAAGTGAAGATTGAGGCAAAGGCAGCATTGAATACCTTGGTTTTCTCTGTTTGTCAGGTAGTCCCCTGTCCTATTCAGCAGCAAACCCGAATTTTCCCTAATTTTCCTTCTTCTGCTTATACACCTGCAAAAGTCTTTCTTGTTGCCCTGCACATTTCTTGCCATATGCAATGGTGGCTTTTAACTTTGCTAACACTATCTCTGCATGCATTGCATGCTCTGTATTCCTCCTGGATCATGTAACACTGCTTCTACCACTTCTACACTGCTTTTCTCTGATTTTAGTTAGAAACTCCTTGTTCATCCATGTAGGCCACCTGGTGACTTTGCTTGATTCATGCCTTAAAGATGGACTGCTCTTTAACTTGGAGGAGGTGGTTTTTGAATGACACCCAGCTCTTTTGGACCACTCTTCTCCACAGGGCCATATCCCATGATATTCTTCCAAACAAGTCCTCAACATGCTGAAGTATGCAGAGTTATGGTCTACCATCTAAAGGCAAATAATGGAGACACACCAAATTTTTAATTAATTTCTAAAAGTCTGAACTGGGAAGTAGATTGCTAAAATAACGTTGAATTGTGAAATTAAGTGGAGAGATTAAGCATAGGTACAGGAAAAGAGTGTTTTTCCATACCTCACTTATTGCCTTGAAATAATCCAAGGTCAGTTGTAAATGCAGTCAAGGTCTCATTTCATTTTAGCACCTGCTGGCTGACATTCTGATTAGAGAAATCATGTGTCTCTGCCCACTTTAAATGGTAATCTCAAAAAACTGTATCCAGGCAATTATGGTTCAAGATTTTCCACCTGAAGAAGCAAGGAACAGTATATTAACAGAACAGAGATTTATTACATTCAAGAAGACTAAAATATCTGGTTAATTATAGTTAATTCCCGGAATAAATTGATGGTATTCCAAACAAGATTTTATCAGCTTCTTTGCAATACAGCCCATTTTACTGGCATGGTGTTCAAAGGTTTCTATTGCAACTCATATTTAGGGGAGTTACATAAAGCTTGGTGTAGGAATAAGTGACAAAGGTTTTGTTTATTTCATATTATTATCTGTTGACTTTAAAAGGCCTAGGTAACAAGACAAGTTAAGCAACAAGTCAATGATTAAACGGATAAGATGGATATCAACTCTGCTAGTTTAAAAAGATATTTAGAAAGTATGAAGAAAAAAACCCACTTCTCTGAGTTGTAAGAAATTTGACATACTAAAATTTTTCGGTTCTGCTTTTTTAAAGTCTCTGGTATTTATTAATTATCCTCTTTCTCAGGCAATTTGTTTTGATATAATTTTTAATATTTGAGGAGAGGCATATTTTTGGCATATTCCATTCATAGATCAGCTTTACAATACAGAAAAGTTATGCTTTGTCAGTTTTCCAGAAAGATTTAAGACTTCTTCAGAGCAAATGTCTTGGAATATAGACACTATCATGCAATAGCAGTGACATAAAGGTCTTGCACAGTTTAAGGTTACAGTTCATCACTTATCTGAGCAGCAGTTCTGTCATTGGGAAAATAGCAGTTCCCTCACGTTTTCTAACTTTGACTTACCACCCTTGAACTAAATTGAAAGTGGTAAGAGCTAGGTATATTCTTCCTTTGCTCTCTCTGGAATGAACTGGATGTGGAGCAAAAAAGAATGCAATTTTATGGTTTATAAACATTTCCAGATTGATATCACATATCCAGAAGAAAAATGCTTTCTGTTTTGAAAGACTAATGTTGCTGCCTGCAATTTTTTCCTCCTCTATTAATCTTTTATTTGGCACGTGTACATATGCATGTTTAGCAGCTGCACATTAGGGAGACACAATCTGAAACAGAATCATCTGCCTATATCTGGATAATTTTCATGCATACAGGAAGGAGTCCCTTTTGTTGTTGTGTTACATGAGGGTGACTTTCTGGAGGTATATATTACATACTGGAAATAATCAGTTCATTAATATTAGAGCAAGATCAGTTGCATCTAATAATCGCACTGTTACTCCAGTATTTGGTACCGGTGATGTTTCCATCAACTTCTGCTCCTGAGTTTATCAGCAGCAGCTATTATGGGGAAAGACAACTGGAAAATGAATAGGGTATGATTTTGCCCCTCAGTTGCTGGTGATGTCAATTTAATCACATGTAGACATTCTCCTTCCTTTGAGTAGAAATAACAACACTTACACATGGACATATACGTGCTTCATCTCCCAAAAAATTCATGTGTCATTTTGCTGCAGCTGAGACTTATCTGTCATCCTCATGATAACCAGAACAGCAGCTCCCAGTTTTGGTGCTATCTTGTTTTAATTTTTCACTCAAATTTAAAAGATGAGAACCTGGAACTGTACCTTCCATTCTATATGGTGGCTGGTTCATGTGGACTGGAGATGTTTTTGTTAAGCAGTTCTGTACATCAAATGGGTTGGTAGAAAGCCTCCCGAATCCTATAGGAGCCCATTTATTTGCTAGCTCCTGCTGGACAAAAGTTAACACCAGGACTGGATGCTCAATCCAGTCACTTCTCTGAAGAACTTCCTAGCTGGTATTTCTGTAACAATAACACCTTCCTTTCCCCATTTCCATTGGTAACCAGTTTCTGTGTCCAAGAAATACCAATATGGCTGCAATTGGCTGTGATACCTAGGAATGAACCCTGCAAGCTCTCGAGGATTTATTCCACCATGGATTATCAGCTGAGCAAGGGCCATCTCCTTATGAGCGCATCACTTCCTCTGGGAAGGCAACTCCATTGACCAAGGGAAATAGAAGTTTTGGTGGATAGGTTCTAAACTCAGAGATCTGCAGGCAAAGTCTCCCACTAACTTAAGGCAATTTTGAGGAAACATCAAGGGAAAGGATAGAAATCTGTAATTTTTCTCCATACTTGTGAAGAGCCAGTGCATAGGGAGGAACAATGGCTCAAGTTGCTGATTAAGTTGCTGAGTAGGTGAGCTGCCATGCTTTGAATTGATTTTATTTTCCCCTTTTTCTCATAAATTTTCTTGTATTACACACCTGCTTAGAGAAAGAGTTCATGCCTAAAATTCATTATAAGATTCCCTCCCTTATGAAGGTTTTGCAGGAGGGGGTCACAAAAGACAAGAAACAGAACTAGACAGACTTTCCATGCATTAAACAGAACTAGACAGACTTTCCATGCATTCAATCTCCTCTAGATAACATGGTTTTGTTATATGTTTTGTGTTTTGGGATGAGATGGTGAGATGGAATACATCAGCCAAGTGAGATTTGACATAAATGAGGGATCTGCCAATGCAAATGATCCCATATTTTGGGATGAGACCAAATTTTGGACAAAAATGGTATTTAGATTAGATACTGATAAATGAAGCTTTTGTTCAGATTGAGCCCAAGCTAATACTACTATGAGATAAGTAACCTCTCCATTTCCTGATATGCTTTATATAAATTTAATAAGCTTTATACCACATTTAGTTTCTTTCTTCTAAAAAGGGAAGTAATTTGTTTTCAGAAAGCAATGATGTCAACTGAAGATTAGGAAATAAAGGAAAATAAACTAATTCTTCCAAGATCTATTGTTCAATATCCCTTTAACTTTCCCTTCAATAACCACACTTTTCCTTGATCTTCAAATCCCTCTCTTTCCTTAGTTCTTTACTAGATGGAAAATAAGAGCACGATCAGATCGACCTGGGCCCTGGTACATCAAACTACTTTTCTGAGTTTGGAAATATCTCAGCTATGTCCAGCACCCAACATTATCTAATTTCCAGTCCCTTTCATCTCTTCTTAGATGAGTGGAGTCATGAGTACTCTTCAGCTAAACTTGTGACATATCTCAGTATTTTCTCTGCTAATTGGGCATTGAAGGTCTAGTCCTGCTGCTACTCCTCTTGCCTGCCACAAGTGATCATAAGTTCATTGTTTGTCTAAATTCTCTTGGGGAACAAGGAAGAGTCAACCAAAGCTTTGAGAGCTGCTCTGCAATAAGGTTTTGAGGTACTACTAGGCTTTAAAACAGCCTCATCTGGAGTCTCCCGGATGCCTTGCCTGTGGGAGATGCTGTTTAAGTTCAAGCCTGGCCTCCTACTCCTGGTTTGTGTTAAGTGTATTTGGTGTGGTCTCCTCATGCCCTGGCTAATGAGTGGATTTTTCCCCAGGTGGACTGCAGGTGTTGAGCTGTAGCCTGTAATATCTGCAGCCCTGCCTCTGCTCTGCCTCCTGGAAGGGCCTTGGGCTGGGGCAGCAAGCAGTGTGCTCCCAGCCACGCGCCTGGCCTCACCTCTTCCTGCTGCTCTTGGTTGGTCCCTGGATGGCCCCTATCCTGATTGACCATGCTGTCTCCCCTGGGCCTGTTGCCATCAGCAACCTGTCCATTCAGGTACTGTGGAGCTGTCCTTAGCTCCAGTTTTATCCCCTCATGGAACAGCTCTGCTCCTGCTCCTTCCTGGTGTACAAGTGCCTGCCTTGCCAAAGGAAGAAGGCAGCCTCTCCCAAACTGAGCACTGCAGCATTACTTACAGTGGAATCTGATGTTCTGTTTCCTCTTAGATGTCAAGGCAGATGTGATGACATCTCCATCAGCTGCTGAGTGTGCAATATTCCCATTTTTGCCCGGTTGATCATGGATGCCTTGGGACAGGATAGGGAGATTCCCCCAGGCTTTGTCCTGGGGACCTCTTGTGCAGCTGATGCCAGATCTGCAGCCTTCCCTCTCAATGAGTGAGAGCAGTCATCTGCCTGCAATGCTTCAGGGCATGGTAGAGCCTCCTCTAGAGCAATAAATTATACACCTGAGGGTTTAAGAGGTTAACAGTGACTCTGCTTTGCCAGATAGCATCAGCAGAGCTTGTCCTGCACCTCCACTGCTCTACACTGTCCATTCACATGCTGTCTAATCTACACTTCCCCTCCCCTCCTGAAGAAATGGTTCTTGGCTAGCTACTGAACTAGTCCTTTTAAACATCTTTTTCTTGGCATTAGGCAAAGTATGAGAAAAAAGAAGAGTTTTAAAAGTTTGCAGAATGAATTTACTTGGTGCGATTATTTTAACAATTCAAAAACCCATCTAAAAAATTCTAAGATTTATTTATTAATAATACCTCACTTGTCACCTTTGACATTTAGTTTAAGAGAACTACTTATTAATGAAAGGACAGTGCTTTTATTTACTGGAATAGATCAACATTTCTTAACAATTTTATCTCTCCAAATATTTACATAAATGAAGGCTAACCCTTATTGAACTCAATCACTATCACACTGTAAAATATCAAAATGTCAGGAGAAAAAAAAACTGTAAGAGTACAGTATATATTTAGCCCAAGGCCTCTAGGAGAACTTCTTATCAGCTAATACTGTACCAACATGTTTAATTTATAGCTGTGATTTCTTTAGGAACTTGTGCACTTGTAACCTCTAGAAGGGGGTAAAGGTGGGGAAGAACATTTAATATCAGTGTCTTAATTAAAATTTAAAATAATAAGAGATAATCTAATGTGAATACCAGAATTTATTAATAGAAAAACACATCCAAATTTTCAGTTAAGTTAGCTGGAGGGAAGTAGACCAAGTTTCCCCTACTGAAACTTAACTTTTTGATGCTGTAGCTGATTCCACATATAGTGAGCTCTCCTCTTGCACCCAGGAGCTGTAAGATGGTATCTTACATATATGGTCTCACTAGAGCATGCTGGCTAACAATTAACTGCCTGCCACCAGGGAGGAATTCCCCCTCTTAGGACAGATTGTTCTGTGGTCATTTTACCCTTCATGACATTCCACTTAAACTATGTGTCTGGCAAAGACAGATCATTTCATCAGGGCAAAATATAAGATTATTAAATAAATTTTGCCCTGCTCAGAAAGTGAATAATCAGAGAGCAACTTATAATGAAGAGGCTCTGATTAATGAAACACTTATTCAACAAACTATACTAATCTTAAAAGCAGTTATTCCTCCAATTTTGAAATGCAGGAGGTAAAAAAAAGATTAACAGATGTAAGAGTTAACTTATTGAAACTTTGCAGCCATTCCTTACCAATTTTTTAACCTGTACAGAAACAACTATAGCTATGAAGATTGCTTAATTATCTTCAGATTATAAAATTAATTGTAAGCATGTCACAATCTTGGACCTCTTTCCAGAAATGAAAAGGTGAGGGTTCTTGAGCATGAGAAATGGCTGGTTTGAGGAGACAGACCAAAGTGGTGTAGAGGATGTGTATCCTCTGGGTAGCAGTGATAGATAAAATGTGCTACAGGGATGAAAGAAGAGATGAGGGTGATTGCTGCTTAGTGGCACCTGTTTATGGTCATGTTGTAAACACCTTCTGAGCTGAAACTGATGGTTTGTGCTGAGGCACAATTTTGTTTGCATGATCTCGTAGGTGTCTGCAATACCATTCATTCTGGGAGCTGTAGGAATAGGGAAAAACAAGTCCTTGAGCACAAGTAGATCTTGGTCAAGATACCTGTCCCTTGGCCTGTGAAACAAACACAGATCCAAGGTATCTCACTCATTGTGACTGCTGCAAATTGGATCTTTTGTCAGAAATGCCCAGGTGTTTTCAGGGTATTGACAGCTCCAGGTGCCAGTTGGAAAAGCTGATTTATCTTTCAGCCAGACCAGACCTACTCCTTGTTGCAATTCCCACCTGCCCCAAGATGTTTCCAGGAATCCCTAGGTTACGAAGATATGTTTTCCCACTGGCAAGACAGGAAGTTTCTCCCTTTGCATCTTAGAGAACAGAGAAATTAATCCATTGGCAGAGATCTATCTGGCTTTAGCTCCTCATCTTTACCTTCCCTGTGGGAATGACTGTCTAATGCAGGAAAGAATCTGCCTCCAGTTGTGCCAGGGGTGATTGAGATTGAATATTAGAAAACTTTCTTCACCAACAGGGTTATCAAGCATTAGAACTGTCTGCCCAGGGAACTGGTTGAGTCACCAACCCTGGAGCTATTCAGAAGTTGTGCAGATGTGGCACTTCTGGATGTGGTTTACTGGTGGATTTGGTGGTGCTGGGTTAATGGTTGGACTCAATGACCTTAGAGGTCCTCTTCAACCCGAACAGTTCTACAGGTGTCATGTGTACAATGTTGTTGGAGCTCCAGAAAACTGGCTGTGAGTAGTCAGTAAGTTTTTCAGCTGCTGTAAGAAAATTCTGATCAAAAGGAGCAGGTACTGGTTATGTGGGTGCATTATTTCATATTCTTTTTAATGTGTGATGATGCATTCATTTGGACGTGGAGAGAAGGAAATCTTGAAGATGAACACCCAGCCTACTTTTTTGTTCTTTCCCTCTGTCTCTTTCTGTACTACATATTTCCCACCCGCACTTTTGATGGCAGACTACTTTGTTGCCAGGATTTGTCTTGCCTTTCCATGAGGTACCTTGTCAGTGAAAGTGTGGAATGGCATTTATTTCAGTGGAGAAAAGACAGAGTAGCAAGAGGAGGAGCAAATGAGCTATGGCAAACACCCCCTTTGTTTCATGGAATGTAAAGTTTATGAAGTGATATTTTCTAGGCAGACAGATTTCTAGCTCTGTTATCTATATCCCTGGTTTTGTTGCTGAACATGTATTTGGACTGCTAATGACATAGATGTAGTGTAGAAAACATACTCTTTGTCAATTACAGAAGTAATGTTACTGTTGTCTGGAGAAGTTTCAGGATGCCAGATAATATTCTGAAATTTAAAAAAAAATTAGAATGCAATGCTATCTTAGAGGAGACATTCCATTTATAAGTATCTGTGTTTGAATATTTCCTCCTTCTATTCTCTCCCTTGATGCTGTGTTTGTAATCTCTTGAAACACCACGGAAGATATATTTAATTTGCTCCAATTCCTTTCTTTTCAATTCTCATTTGTACATGAACCACAATAAATATGAACACCTGGCTTTAACCAGTAATGCCACATGTCATTGCTACAGGTAACATCTCCTCTTTTGATGATGTGGATGATTTCTTTGCTTTTTCCAATAATATCTTGAATATATTGATTAGTGGACAAAGCACGACTTTGGCACTTGCCTCTCTATTATTGTAAGGAAAGGAAAAATGTTTTAATGCAACAAATGTGTTGGTGGATAGAGGCATTAAATTCCATTTCCTTTGTGCTAAACTCTTAGCTGTCTGATAAACAATATCCACACAGAGGAAAATGCTCTTTGGAAAAGAACATTCATTGAAAGTTAGTCTCCATGGACTTCTAAAAGGCAATTGCTCTGTGCCACCAACTATATCAAACCAATGCTGGGGGAGGCTGAATGATGAAAAAGAAATTTCAGATCTTTGATACCTACCAAGAGACCGAAAGCTCCATGGCACATAATATGAGATTTGTTGGATTTCTTGCCTCCACTTCTGCCTTTTTTCCTGGTGTGGGACAAAACCCATCACTGGCCTCAGTATGACCAAATAAATTGGGTTTTTTGGCATATTAAAATGGCAAGTGCTTTCTAGGCACCACTGGAGTGGACATATAGTGAAAAGTGTCAGATGGGCTGTTGGCATGCTTGGTTAACGAGACCACCTGTCTCCTGTGGGTAGAGTTGTTTTGGAAGAATTCTCTTACTTGAAAGTACTTTGTCGATTTTGCTAAATATTAATTTGTCAAAGAGAAATCTCATTGTTTACAGGAGTGAGATGGTGTTCAGAGAGGCAGAAATGAGGACTGAGAGAGACTTAGTCTTAAATGTATTTATCATGTGTCCAGTGCCTGCTGGAACAAGTTGTAGGCATAAATCCCTGGAAACAGTAGTCTCTTGGGAGTTAGTGTCCAGTGACAGCCTTATGGCATCATTCTCCCATTGCTCTCTTCAGAAATCTGTCAGACCAGGACTGTTTGGGTGGCTACCAGGTGAATTTGCAAGGGACAGAACACATAAGAGACTCATTGTTAATATTTTCATGAGAAGTATAAAGAATTTATAGAGAATTTGAGTTGCCCTGATAAAAGCTTGAGGATTAATATACCTTTTCAAAGTAATATTGTTTTCTCTTAAAATGAGGGAAAGTGAAGGAATTTTATTCTTGGTAATTTTAGGGCCAGCAGCTCTCACCTCAGAAAAAGGACCTGCAGTGTTTGCTGCCCAGTGCCTCTCTTTGCTCAAGTAGGAGGCACAGCCTGTCTTTGTGTATTCAATCTTTCTCAGACAGTGTAAAAATGTAGGGAAGGATGGACATCAAATGCTGTGTGGCAATCATGAACTCACTTACCATGAGTGATGCTGTCAGTCATCTCCTCTGACTGAAATTTGTCTCAGTACCACTGTCAGATCAACTCATGCCCATTGGGTATGTTTAGCAATGCAAACCAGGGAATTACTATGCTTCCTGTGTAGGTGGGATGTTGAAATAAAACAGCCTCAATCCATTTGTTTTCACTTTGATTCCCTCTGCAGGGTAAATTGGGATGTGGTAGTTCAAGGTCCCCTTTCTGTCCAAGACAACACATCAGCATTTTCAGATACAGTGCAACCCACTCAAGGGTGTGGTTTTCCATCTACAGGTACCAATTTCTTCCCCCTGTGCACACCTAGTGCATGAGTCTGATAGATTTAAAATTAGGGGCCTCAGTTTCTTGTCTAAAGCTTTATGCGATGAGCCCAAATCAAAATGATGCAATTTTTTTAGAGATTGTTGCAGATACAGGAATTAAACTTTAATGTCCTTGCATCCTCTGATGGTGACATTTATAACCTATTCTGCTTCAGTACTCAGTGTAATGCTCAGTCTCCATAAAAAGTATGAAAAAATAACATAAAGATTAAAAACCCAAGTTTATGTCTTGGAAAAACATCTGGGCTCTTTGGATGTGAAAGACGAGGCTGAAGATGTCATAAAAATGTACATGTGCAAGGAAGGTTTTATAATTAGCAACAAGGTACTATCACCCCAGTGTCTGAGTTAACTTCCCCTCTGCACTCGATCAGAGTATTAACAAGCATCTCAAATCTCTCTGCTGATGGTCAAGCTGGAATTCACAACATTTTAACACAGCCCATGTTTGGAGAGTTTCGCAAAGAAAGAATTGTTAATGAGTAATCCTTGTCCATTAGGGCACTGAGCCAATAAACCCAAGCTTTGATTCATTGTGTTATCACTACAGGCTTCTGCTAAACATGAAAGAAAAACAAAACAAAAATGTTCCTATGTGAGAATCATTAGGATACTGAACTGAGTGAAGAACTGTCTTACATCCTGCCATCTGCAGTCTTCCAGAAAAGAACAGTAAGTAATAATTCCTTAAACTGATAGCTTCTTGCTGTTGCGTAGTATAAAAGTAATTTTATCACCTGAATTATTTAGTAGATGTTAATGGATTTTTTGACCAGAAACAAAAATTAAAGTGAAGAATAATTTAAGAAGTCATTTCATCCACAAAACTGTCTCAAGAGTAGGAATTCCCTTTGGGAAAAATAATAAGGTGAAAAAGAAGGTCATGTGGAAACTTCTCTTTAGAAGCTGGCTTCTGTGTGTCATTGGAACAGAAGGTGTAAGTTTGATATTGAGACTTTCTTGCAACAGCAGTATCTAGTTAATTGTGTGCATTAGCTTTGAAATTTTTTCTCCTTTTAGAAACAGGAAATATTTTCAATGTGATTAATGGGAGAACAGAGGAAAATCCAGAAAGGGAAAATTATTTGTTTCATACATAATTTTCTTTGACAGTTCTGTGTCACATATTTCAAGTGCATCTTCCAAAGTTGAAGATTTTAGCACATATTTCACATAACTAGGAAAAGTAAAAGAGGGCTTCAAATTTCAAGTGATTTGAATCCATTGCTAGTTTTTAAGAAAATGTAATTCTACTCTGAGTGTTTCTGCTACTCATTTATCTTCAGGAAACTATAACTGTGGCAGAACAAATTTCACTTCTGAAAATGTTATTTTTATTGCTATTGCTTGTGTTACAGGGAACCTAAATATCGGGAATTATATTGGAATGGCACTAGTCTAAATAGCAGTCCATAAACAAGTCAGAAGTGGAGGGCTTGCAGATTTTTCAGGTGAGGCATTAAAAACATGCTGGAGAAAGCAAGAAACACAGAAATGGTGTTTAGGAGGTAATCTCAGGCAGTCAGAAGCTGGCTCCACTCTTTGAAATCACTTACCTGCTTACAGAAATGTCATTGATACTTCTCATAGAGTTTTCAGTTCTACTTGGGACTCAGATACCTGCCTTTGCTTCAGAATTAAGAAGTAGGAATATTCTATTATTTTTTTCTGCGTCCTGTGTCTCTTTCCTGCTCTGATTTCAAACTCCATATTAAGAAATGCAAGAGAAAATTTCAAATAAGCCCAATAACGCTCGTCCTGCCTCTGCTTCTCAAACTTGCTGGTATGGTTGCTCGCGTTTTGCAAGAGTTGCTGTGTAGTTGCCTGTAGTGCTGTGCTTGCCAAAATGACCTGAGAGCAGCAGGCTGGAAATAGAGAGCATGAATCTTCCTAATGTTGTCAGGTCCCTTTGATACAGTTTAAAACAAACAGGTAAGCAAATAAAATAGCTTCTCAAATAACTGAGGCACTGCATTAAATATTCTACAGAAAGGCCATGAGGCCACATCAAAAGCCTGTGAATGAGATGGGAATCCATGTTCCCATTGATGTTAACAATGTTTGGATTGGGCCATAGATTAATGATGTTACTGAAATTTCTCTTTGAGCAATAGGCAGTCAGATGTGTGAAGAATAGGAAAATATTATGGGACAGATGGAAGGAAATGTACTTCACTAATATTCGTGAAAGATTTTGCATGTGCTTTGATACATCTTCCTTTGCTGAGTAATTGAAGTAGATTCAACTGTTCTTTTGAAAGTAAACCACAATTAGAGCCGTCATGAATCTTTTCTGATGATCAAACGTATTTTTACATTTACTTGAAAGTGTGGGGCCATTATGCTTTCATTTTCAGCGAAGCCAGTTGATTCAACTTTAATTATTTCAGTAAGAGACCTGGCTTTGCTGACACAGAAGCCAGGGAAAGCTTTACTATTGACCATAGCAAGGTCAGGGTAGTGCACAGATAAGAGCCCACAATACACCTGAAACCTCGAGTTCAATGGTAAGCCCCATTGTCTCTACATACATATTTGTATACCTCAATGTACATGTATCCCATTAGAAATCTGAATAAATATGTATATACACCCATACAGTGGAAAAACAAGTCCCATATATAATAATATACTAGTAAATTTTCTTAGTTAAACATAGAACATATAAACACACATGGATTGTTCTGAAGTATGTTAAAGGTTACATGTAACAAAATTTTAGGCAATTCCGAGATTCTAACATGCATTTGAAGACAATAGTCTCAAGCAGTTGTGCACATATTTTACTTTATACATACTGATCTCTGTTTTCCTTTGCTTTATATTTTAGCCTATGAAATAATCTCCAAAAGTGGTAGAGTAAATTGGTTTATTTAAAAAGTTAACTAAAAAATATTTGGAAAAAAGAATCTTTTTAATTTATCACATACCTTTTCTTTTCTCTTGAAGGGCTCTTATTTTGGAGAGCATATTGATTTCCTGTGCTACCATTGCCTTTATTTCAGCTTTTACATGTCAGATGCTCTTTGTTTTTGTTGTTGCACCTCAGGATGGAGTATCAATCCAATACAGTGACCTACATTATTTCCCAGAACTGAACAGTTATGGAGTAAGTGTAGCTTCAGTGCTCTCTACTGTGTACCTAGTGTAGGTCTTGGAGCTGGAAATCAGCACCTGCTGCTTTTAAATACATGTGAAATTAATTATATGGGTACATCTAATGTGGGCTAGATAGCTCAAACCAGGCTGGACTCAGGACAAAATCAAACCCAAATATCAATCAGTATTTAATGAAGAATTTGGTGTTCAGTGAAATCTTTTACCAAAGCTAGATGCATTGGTAAATATATTTCTGGTATTTTTTATGGTGATCTTGTGGCTATCAGAAACCCCAAGAAGATAGGAGTAATCTCTTCCATGGAATCTAGTAAATTGTCAACATCAGCTGGATATATTAAAGACAATGAAGTATTATAATGAATGGGGAATTGTAAAATCATCATGAAAATTTGGCTTGAACTGAATCAATCCAGACAAAAATATATGTGGCAGAAGGCATAGAGTTACAAAACTTGTAATGTCGTACAATAGTGCAGATTATTAAAAATATGTTCTCAAGATTCTTACTATCAAAAAGGCAGTATTAATAACATGAGGTTTGGGTCTTTTTGTGTGTGTGTGCAAAGAATAATAGATTCTAAGGAGTCCATCTTGAGGTTAAAGAGGTCATTATACAATGACATGTTAAAAATGGAACGTCCTCAAAGAAACGAGAAAGAATTTTATAGACATATCAAAGAGACTATAAAAACATAGACCTTTAGAAAGTTTCTAAAGGCTTTCTATAAGCCTTTAGAAACATAGCTTGCCCTCTTTCTTCTTATTTGCAGCACAAACTAGCAGGATGCAGAATATAAAACTTACAAGCTAAGAATGTATGCATTGAAAGTCTGAGGATATACTGGCAGTAAATATCTTTAAATAGATGTCTTCCTGGGACTGTATTTAAAGTATTTTTATATACCTTCCAACATTCCCCAAGAAGATAAATTCTAGGCTCTGTATTAACAGAGAGGAATTCACAATCCCAGTGCTGATGTTAGGTGTTGCAGTGTTAAGCCCTCAAACAGGGGCTGATGAGGAGACATGAGAAGCAGTAGTGTCAGTGGTGGAGCAGTCTTCATGTCTGGCTGTAAGGAGAGCTGGTCCTGCAAGGAACTCTAAGGGCTGCACTCCCATGGGCTGGAAGGAAGATATTCACGAGCTGGGACATGAGGAAAGGGTGCTGATGGTCTCTCTTCTGTGGTCTTCAACACAGAAAAATATTCATTAGCCCTCTGAAAATACCTCATTTTGATGATTTTCTTGCTGGCCGTTATAATCGTGCTGACTGCCGCTAGCTTCTCCCATCACAGAACACTTCTAATGGGCTGTAAGAGGAATCCCACCCTAAGGGTTTGTCATGGGTGTTTCATGAGAAATCTGTCTGTCAGGAATTTTAAGACCTTAAAGCCATGTGAGTAGCCCCACATCTTGATTTCAGCAGATAACTTCCCTGGAAAATGAGGCAGCAAGGCAATAAAATGGTTGGAATTAAACATGGACGTAGTGGGGTGGCTGGGCTGGTTGCCAAACCCCATCCAAGATACAGGGAGTTTTTTTGCTGTTGCAAAACTATGTTTCTGTGCTAGATTTGAGACTGTGTTTATATGTGATTTGCCTCAAGAAGCCTATCTGGTCTGTGATACAAGTAGCTTTTGACATTTCTAAGTAAACTGTTTAAATTATCTCTGGGCAGACATTTAAAATGCATCTGTCTAATTAGAGGGCCTCTGTTTATGTTAAAAAAGAACTTAATGAATCCTTACAGACAAATCTGAATATAATTGCAGAGTGTGCTTGTCACTCACTCTCACAAGCTACTTCCCAGCCTGCCCAGCACTGGGGCCTCCTGCAGCATTCACGTTTTTGTCAGATGATTTCATTTCTCCTCGAGGAACATTCTGGGCCCTCACTGGGAAGCAGACAGGGCTAAAACTCTCAAATGCCTTCAGTGAGTGGAAATGCAGTCCCAGGGACAGTCCCACGGTAATAAAACCAAATAAAGAATTAAGACTGTAAAACAAAGTAAAACAGATTGCTGACAACTTTGTGCAGAATCCTCTTGGCGTCCTCTTAGTGAGACATTTCCTTGTTGGAGCTCTCTGTTCTCCTGCTGGTCCTGCCTCAAATGCAATCTGGAGGTGGCACCCAGGTGAGCTGGGCAGGGGAGCCCCTTCCAGGGCTCTGCCAGCCTCCCCAAGGGAGGGTTGTGTGGCTGCTTGAGACCAGAGGGAGCCAGTGGGCAAGCCTGCTTATCAGGGCAAGGCTCAGCTTTCTGCTGTTTCTGTGTTTCTGTGGCTTTTTCCCATCTATCTTGTTCAGTAATTACTGAAGACAAGATAAAGAGCTGGTCCCTAGAAATTAAACTCGTTTCCCATCTGTGTTCTTCTGATCTAACCATAAACTTACACTTTTTCAGGAAGTGAAAACAATGAAATGATGAAAGGGTGGTGAAAAATAATGCAAACAATTGGTATTGCATGGTAGGGGGGCTGGGCAGCATGCTCTCAGGAGGTCAGGCTTCTGTCTGAATATTTGAATAAATTCGGGCATGAATTGCTATTAATTTAAAATGACCAGAAAGAGAGCAAAAAATATGCCACAGCAAGGAAAAAACAAACAGGCTGGATGTAGCTTTTTATTTAAAGGCTGAATTAGGTTTTGTAATTTCAAGACAATGTTTGTTACAGCAAATATTGAAACAACCTCCTGCATTCTGCTTTACACTAGGTACACAAAAGTTAGTTATCTTGTTTTAAATATTCGTTTTTGCTTCATATTTTTCAGGGTCTCTTTTCAACCTCCTGTTTAATCAGCATATTCCTCCTGAACTGAGGAATAAATGGGATCTGAAATGAATTTAATAGGACATCATCAGCTAGCCTCTGGTGATGGATTTCCTCTTGCTGAAGGTCCTCATTTGTTTGGTAAGTGACCAAACTGGGTTGAAATAGCAAGCTGTCCTATACTCAGAAACCCAGGAGAAAATGGACTGAAATTTCAAGTCGAGGATATTAGGCTGAAATGTGCCAACCTTCTTGAATCTTCAATACCAAGGAGAGGAATAACAAACAATAGATCTGTGGTGTTAATGCAATCCTGCACGTTATTGCTCTCATCACTGCTCACAGCAGAACCTGTAGGTTGTTTTTGTGACACTCCTGATACTGGAGATCATTTGGCAAAAACAGACCTTTGTATGGAGGCTGGATGTTTCCTTCATGTGAGTCACTTAAATCAGGCTGAGCAGATATATTTCCAGTTAATCTGTAACGAAATTATAGTGCAATGTATTTGCATTGCCATATTATGCAAATTTATAAAAGTAATTTCACCTAAATTAAAATCCCTCTCTTATTACAGCTGTTAAAAACTTATCCTATTAACTTCAGTGCACAAGAAAATTTATAAAGCAGGCTGGAAGATTCTCCTTGCTCGTTTCACTGAATTTTTCAAGGCTAAGCATGAGTTTGTTAATAAGTGAAAAATTCTTGGTCAATATTTTATAAGCATGGATAAGCTGTTTTCTGGTATATGTATCACTAAGAAAAAAAAAGATAATAATAAATTGTTTTAGCCTCTCATTAGAGGTGTTCAGAGCTTAGCACAATGGAGATTTAATTCAAACTGACATTTCTGTAACATAAAGAAATAATGTATTAAGGAGTTGAATCAGGGGTCTTAGTAGGAAGAAAACTTAGGACTCCTGCTGTGTTTCACTTAAGCTGACTTTGCTTTTGTGGGGTGTCACTCTAATATGGTGTCTTTTTTGCTTTTATAGCTGGAAAAAAAGCCTATGAGAAATAATATGCAACTGAGTGCATAGAGAAAGTTACTCATTGTGAAAATATGACTCCATCCCCACAAAACACTTGTAGGAAATGGCTTTGTCTCTCAATTCTTTATCTTTGTAAATTATTTGCAATTTTTGTCATTCCATTTTGGCAGGAAGTGACTTATAAACCCCAGAAAACAGGAAGAAAGTTTTTCTTTTAGATAGTCCTTATAATGCATGTTTCTTTTAGATCTTCTCATACATTTCAGCTCACAAGTTAAAAATTGCTGGCTTACAGACATTACCCTTTACACAGTCTGTCTCCTTTATTCAAAGATGCACACTCTCATTCTGTAAAAAAACCTTGGAAATACATTTTGTTTTCACTCTGTTTTATTCAGTCAATGGGGAGAGTGTTCTTAAACCTTCAGAAGCAAATCTAATTGCTACTCCAAACATTAACTCCAGGTTCACGTCTTTCAAAAAGAAATGTTGTCAGTTCTGAGTTGCTTGTGCTTTGAGCCTCATGGTTATTCCAGGGCACTTCTACATCCCTACCCTCAGGACTTCTAGATGCAGCAGGTTTCAGAAAAAAGGTTGTCTACCTTTCAGTAGATGAAAATTGTATGTTGCCATTTTAAGAGTATATGTCTAAGGTAAAGTATCTCTGGATGTCTTTGGAGATAGTGTGTTTTAACCATAGTTTTTCACTTCTGCAGTTATGAGTCCCTGGGGAAAGGGCCTCAAAATGCAAATGAGGAAGGATCTTTAACCTAGTTAAATTCAGGGTCCTTCCCTTCAACCCTGTCTTCTTGCAAAATTGCTTTTTTTCTAACTCTCTACTCAGAAAAGTTATATATTTGTGTGGCACCTGAAATACATACAGTATGTAACTCAAACTGTCATTTCTATGATATGTAGTTAGCTCCATTTTATTTTCTGTGAAAGCACCTCATATACAAGTTGCTGGTATGCAGGATACTAAGTGTGAAACTTCGGATATCAGAAACTGAATTATTTCTAAGAAACTGAAAAGAAAATAAAATTCTTAGTTTGAATGAACACCTATTTCAAGTATTTTCAAGTATTTCAATTATTCTTGATGGCCTGAAAATGTTTTCTTGTAATGTGATGCTAAAATATAACAAGACAAGAAATGCCAGCCTCACTGTAGATGTCTCTAGCTGGGAAAGAAGGTTTTGGGGGGAATGAACACTCTTAAAAGCTGTTTGGAAAAGGATGAGGACAAATAAGAAAAAAAGTATCATGTAACAAAGGGGGGGGAAATCCAATATATCTAAACTTCTCAATGAAAGAACAACAAATATAACTGAAACAACAAATAGAACAGTGCCAAAGAGTAGCTTAAAAGACTGACTCCTTTTAAGTAAATCTGTAAATTTTTTTTCTGCTTTTTTTCTTGGCTTAGTTTGGTTTGGTTTGATTTGTGGTTATTTGGGGGTTTTTAGTTGTTCTTTTGTTGGGGGGTTTTGGTATATTTTGTGGGGTTTTTTTGTTTTTTGTTTGTTTGTTTGCTTGTTTTGTTTTGTTTTATTCGGTCTTTTTTGTGTGTGTATTTTTAAAATAAATAAGAGTAATGAAAAATTTGTTAGGGTCAAGTGTCCAAACTGATTAAACAGCTTCAACATTATAAGATATATTAAATAACTTCTTGTCTTTGGCACCACCTGGCAGTTGATGCAACATCTGGCTTCATCCCTGCAGAGAAGATAATTAGGCTCATAACTGACCCCCAAATCAAAAAGAAACAAACCAGCACAAATTAAAACAGAAAACATTGGATGCATAATAATTATTAAGAGAGCCAAACCAAACAGAGTGGCAATGTGGGTAAAAAAATTAATGAGAAGGACAGATTGGATGTGGCTTTCAGCAACCTACTTATGAGGAAGGTATCCCTTTCTATTTCAGGGTTTGGAACTAGGTGATCTTTAAGGTCCCTTCCAGCCCAAACCATTCTGTCTTGTCATACAGGTGTGTCCAGTATGGTCTGAGCACTTTGGCCTTTTTTTGAGAATGCAACATTTCTCCACTTAAAAAACCTGCTTCCTGTGATACTGGGGTGGTTAATCTACTGTACAGAACCACGTGCCCTTACCAAATATTGATTGATAGAAAATTTGTTTGTTACAAAACCCCAATAGGTACAAAAATACAATGGCTAGGCTACTTGCAGCCATCCCCTCAAACTGGTAGCCAAATTTTATCCAGGTAAATCCACACTTGGAGCAGACATTGTTTCCGGCATCTACAAACAAGTTGCTTGTAACGAAGTTAATTAGTAAACTATACAACCCCTGGTCTGTGTCACTCCTTTCTAATCTTAAAGAAAGTTCTCACAGTGAACAGGACACAGACAAAGCAGAATTAAGAAGTTTTGTGTACATGTAGACTTTAGGAGGTGAAAAAGGAAAAAGAGAGGGAGAGAAGGACTGTGGCACCTTAAGGAGAGTGTCTTTCATCAAGAAATGGACAGACTGAACACAGCCTGAGGTAGGATATTGCCATATTCTCCCTTGGATATTTTTGTTATCTATTCTTGCACTCTTCCTAGAAATTGTAGGATGCTAGTAGGCTTTTTACACCAAGTGATCCTTAAAAGATGCACAAATAATTTGTTTGGAATTAAACCAGGATTTTGATAATGGTTATGCCATGGTTTCCAAATTACCTAATTCTGGATATTGTTATTTTATTATGTTCCTTCATGAATAATGAAGGAGAGCCAGGGGTTCATATTTTAAACCTTCTTAGAATTTAGTTCTCTTTGTTGAACTTTATATTAGTGGAACAATAACTTTTATATTAAAATGTGATATCTTTGTAATTTCTGTTATATTCTGCATAAAATCATATTTACCTTGCCCAAAATCTCAGTATCATTCTGCAAACTAAAAACAGTTTCTTTATTCCTGCAAGGAATATTTCTACAAGTCAAATATTTTTTGAAGCTTCTTGTAAAGTATTCTGCGAAAAATTTAAAGTAACAAAAGTAAAACTCTCTAATAGGTTTCAGTTGCAAGTAGAAAAAAATATTTGTAAAACAATGATCGTACACATGTGAAGGTTTCACTTTGTTTTTAGTAAGCTGTCAATATTTTTGTAAAAGGTTTTAATTGAAAAATACTTATTTACAAAATATAAGATCTTCAAATTGAAAAAATATACAGATGTAATAAACTTAACATTTGTGTGTGCTTAAATAGTCTTTCCTTAAAAATCTGAAAGGTATCCCTCCAAAAGGAAAAAGAAATAAGTGGTTCAAAGTATTTAAGATCACACAAACAAAATGTCGGTGTAGTCCAATGAGCTCATTTCTGATTTCACTTTCACTGCTTATGCTGCTGCCACTGCAATGATTTTACTGGGCTGCTCATGCTTTAGTTGCATGAGAGCAGTCCATGCCAGACCTTTATTAATATATATATCTGGAGAAAAGCTTATGTACATTCTGCTTGGTAAGATAAGATTACTTTTCTTCTGTGATAAGAAATTATTTATTCCAGACTCTCATGTACAGGTTTACAGGTACATCATGCTCAGGTCTACTTAAAACAAACCAAATCAAAACCAAACAAAAACCCTCAAAACTTGAAGTTAAACTGGGAAAACCTACATAGTTGCAACCTAATTATCTTCAAAAATTATACTGGTCTTTGAGCACTTCCCAAAGCTTAAGCTCTTTTACATAAAACAAGGCCACGTTCTCTCAGTCTCTCTCAAACCTGTCTGGTTTTCCTTTTCCCTTCCATTGCTCTGAGCATGGACTCAGTTCAGCTAAATTGTTTGAAGTGTCTGATGGAAGGAAAAAGGAGGTGATATGGGCTGTTTGTCTTTTTTTCCTTTTTTAAACTTAATTAAGATTCTTTTTTTGTTGTTTGTTTCCCTTGGAAGCAGAGTAGAATTAATGATTGGGAAGATTTTTCTAAACACACTTGTAACCCAAATGGCTCTACAGTTGTTTAAATAAACCCCCAGTATTGTCTCAGGATGTGCTGCAGTCCTTTAGTAGCTCTGAGTTTTTCAACAAGCCCTGATATTTTTTTCTGTGGAAGGAATGTCGCCTTCTCTTTTTGCTCTTTCAGAGGCCCAAGCAGTTCAAGAGGCTGGTATACAGCTTTTTGTGGAGTTTCCTGTGTATGGCAGAAAGCTAAAAATCAAGTATTTTCCTTTTAATTTTGGGATTGTGCCACTTTCTTTTAGCAAACTCAACTAATTAACAATGAGCAAATGAAAACAGATTTCCACAGCGAACAGATTCCTTTCCAAAGAGAGGCTGAATGACTGTGTATCCCACAATTAACCCCATATTTACCATCATCAAGGTACCTGAGGTACCTTGACCAGTCTTCATGAGCAGCAGTCTCCACAAGTGGTAAATACAGCTAAAATACCACTCGCTAAACCTATACTGGACATGAAATCTTTGCTGTCCTCACCCTTTACTTGTTTCATCACTGCTGTGGCTGGCAGGTATCAGTGACAGTCTGCATCTGATGCATGAAGCTGTAAGGTCACTTCCAGGCTCTTTCATGGAGTCCCCAGATGCCCTCTGTGTGTCTCTGCTTAAATGGCATAACCTTGGATTCAGGGAGTGCCTTCTGCTACTCTGCTTCTGCCACTGCAGCACTTGGTGCCCCGGCCTCTTCCAGAGCAACAAAAAGCAACCATAATTAAACTAATTGCTGGTAATAAAGGGCACCATTATTCTCATTTGGTTTTGTGTCACCTTTATCCAGACATATATCTCAGCGCTTATTCTGGAACTGGGACCTCAACACTTGTGATTGGCAAAGATGTGATGTGGGCAATAATAGAGAAGCCACAAAAACCCAAAACAGTCTCATGGCTTCTGCAGCATGGTAAAATAGGAAGGGCAGAAAGCTGCAGAGCAAGAGTATGAGACCTTGAAAGTGAAAAAGCCAGTGTAATTAAAAGATCTGTTTCTGACATTAACTGAAGTGAGACAAAGGAGAGGGAAAGATCCCCCACAATAGATTTTAATTATTTTTGTCATTACAGATGTTCCCTGTTCTTAACTGTTGGCATTTCTTCATTGTTTTTGAGTCCTCACAAAAGAAGGACACTTGTCCATGACCAATTTTATGTCAGCAAAAATTGGAGTTCTTCTGAAGTATTATTAAGTGACGGTCACCAATGAGCATTAATCTATGATTTTCCTGTAAATACTGCTGTTGATTCAAATAAGACTGGACTGATCATCTTCCTGGAAATAGGCACTCTTTTTCTCAGACTCTCTTCTTGGAACTATTGAAGGAATTGAGTCAGAGTTTTCACAAAACCACAAGATATGGCCCTCTCCAACAGAAAATAAGAAATAGTTCACAAATAACTTTTAAATTCAGCTTTTCAGTTGTTTGAAGTGGACTGGATTTTACCTACACCATCCAGGGACTGCTAGATGTTGCTGTGCTTGGAGTACAGAAAAGAAAAGAGGGTTTAGTTGTCTGCAATTTAAAATATGCTATTTGATGAGCAAGGTCAAGGTAACCTCCATATACCATGTTGATCCCGACAGGAAAGGTTGCCACTCCTTGTGCCACTGCCAGCTCTGTTGCTGGCTCAGGGGTGACTAATGCTGGCTTACAGAGGTGCTTCCCATGAGAGCCTCACAGCTGCACTGAATGGCACAGGGGCTGGGCACCAGGCTGCAGAGGCTGGATGGTGAGAAGGTTGCATTTCATCACTTACATTAGGAATGTCTTTCTTGTTCTTTCCTGGTAACCTCACCTTCCTATTTCAGGCTCTTCTTGAAGGCTTAGTTCATGTTTTCAGTCTTCTAATTAAGCCTCACCCTTGTCATTTTTCCCTAGTGAAGTTTTTGTCTGTCATGATGTATTCATTCAGAATTAATACAAATTAACATGATGTTCGAGTCTTGATTTAGCCTTCACCAATACCATGGGGGTTTTGCCATTTGTTTGGATTTCTTCCATTCTGCTTTTAGGCCTAATTTGGGTTGTTAACTTCTCTGGGGTGGGGCTGCTCTTTCTAATAAACTGAACAGTTATATGGTTACCTGCACAATATTTTTCAAGATTTTTTATGTAACTGCAAGTGCTGGACATTTCCACCAATTATAAAGGAGTGTTTGAGAATGAATAAATTATTTTTAAAATTTCTTGCAGTGTATTTGTGTAGCAAATCTGAGTTTAGATAATGCAATCTTTGTGCCTGGTTTTTGAGATAGATGTCTGGAAGCGGAAACTTCTCTGATAACTAAAATTTCATGGTAGTAATGGAAGTTGGTTTTGCATTATTATTTTCCAGGTGTCCTTTCAGAACCAATGAGTTCTCCAGTGCAAGAGGCAGATGTGTCACCTTATGCACAGTACAACAATGTGCCATTTCCTCAAGTTCAGCCTCAGATCTCATCGCCACCTTATTACTCCAACCTAGGCTTCTACCCTCCACAGCATGAGGAATGGTACTCCCCTGGGATGTATGAACTCAGGAGGTTACCCTCAGAGACCTTTTTCACAAGGGAGACAGAGATTATGGACATCCCTGCAGCCAAAAAGCCCAGACTGGGCCACTCTACGGGAAGAGTGAAAGGAGAAGAACTCTGTGTGGTCTGCGGTGACAAAGCCTCTGGGTATCACTACAATGCCCTGACTTGTGAAGGATGCAAAGGTAGGGTGAAATCAGCTAATGGGCACAGCAGCTACTCAGGTTTTTTGGGTTTGGTTTTTTTTTGTTGTGGTTCTGTGGGCTTTTTTTACTTTTCTTGTTAATTTTGTCCAAATCATTAAACATACTAGAGATTTGCACTTGGAGCCTGTGTACCCTGTTCTGCATTTCCCCTGAGGCAGACTGGCAGTGTCTCCTACCACTGCCCTGTGGTTCTACAGCATGACAGGCCAGCCTCCAGCTCTTGAGCACCACTAGCTTTTGGTGAACTGAAGGACAGCTTTCTCTGGACACTGGCAGCCTGGCTCTGCTCTCTGTGGAAGCCGCTCATGCCATTCGCTGCCTCTGGAAGGAATGTGCCCATGGAGGCCCCTGGGAGCTGAGTGCTAGGCTGCCCTAGAAAATAGCTAAAACCAGCCCAAGTGCCTCATGTAGGGTGCATTGAAGGGAAGTAAAAGCTGTCAGCCCCCACCTGCAGGCTGCTCCCAGGGACTCTCTTTCCCTCAGCTCCCAAAGGATATGATGGGTGTCTTCAGGTTTGTGAAATTAAAGGATTTCTAGTTCTATACTTTCTTCTCAGGATAGCCCCTATCTGTAGGGAGGGAGCTTCTTCAGGAAGAAGGTTGTATCTGTAGGACAAACATCTTGCTTCGTAAAAGAATGTCATTCAGATATTATTATATCAGGATAAATGTGATGTAGAAAATCATTACTGTCATGGTAAACATGATTGTCAGATATTTTAGCAGAGAGGGACAAGAGATTATGTCAACTATCATACCTGAAGAAGTATAATATACCTGTGACAAGGCTGAGGTACATTATGGCCAGAAAAATAGTGCCCCATTTTTTCATCCTGTTCCGCAAATAAATATTTCAATAAAATTTCTGTTTTATGGATAAAGACTAAAGCATAGTCACTACCAAATTACTAAAATGTCTTAATGTGGAATTCACTGTTATAGAGAGTAGACCTGGACCTAATATGTGCTTTATCTATCACAGAATCATTTGTGAGGGAAAAAGAGATCACAAGAGTCGAACACTCAAAACATGAATACAGTCAAGGCTCATGCAGTTTATTTCAATAATTCCAATAAATAAGAGATTAATTTATTTCTGCTGTCTGAGTGAATAGTCTCAGAGTCAAAAACTGTGACTTAACTCATATTAATGCTGTCATTATAAATCTGGTTAAACTCAATTTTGATGTGACAATTCCAAGCAATGATACTGTTAAATTAATTCTGTTGGTAAGCTGTTCCTCCTCTTTATCAACTGCAGTATTTAATGTGTGAGAAACTTTTCAAAGACTTAAAATTACAAACTTTGAAATTTGTATAAAATGTTTCTGGAAGAGAGGTTAAAGCTATGAGGTATATATTCAGACTAAAGCCCATGGTGAAAGGAAAAGTGCATCCCCTTCCCTACTGATTCAGTTTGAATCACTCTATATAACCATAATTTTACTGCTTTATTGGGATAATCTGTTTTATGTTTTTGTTCTGTTTCATGACTGCAACATCAATTACAAAGAATAGTACCCTTGATCAAACATAGTAAAGGTTGAATTACTTAAAGATAATGGATTCTGTTTCTACAATAAATTTTAAAGGTGACTAAAGTACCAGCTGATTCAGTAAAGACATGTGCTGAGGACAGTAATTCTGTCTGACAAGGCAAAGCAGATACCATGTTTTCTAGATCTCTTGATCATCCTTGTTATCTGTGGAGTTTTTCACATGGGTATACATTACCTTCAAAGCATGGAGACCAAAATTAGGCTCGGCGCTTCAGTTGTGCTCTTATCAGTGAAGTATAATAACTACCTCACGTGTCTGTGTCTTGAACCTCAGATGAGATTATCCCTCTTTTTGCAACAAGACTGCTAATTCATGCTCAATGCGTGCCCAAAATAATATGCAGGTCCCTTTCTGTAGGACTAGTGCTCACCTTAGAGCACCTCTGCTCCATTGAGGCAGTGGATGTTCTTATTCAAAGGAATCAGCTTTGCACATATTTTTATGGGATTCAATCCTCTGTGATGAATATGTTAATTTTTTTTATTATTATTTCTTTCATGGGTAATGTATTCAGCAACACTTTCCATTCCCTTTGGTTTTCTTTCTTGGACAGGTGAAACAATATTAGGATCTTATCTATTGTCCTTATGACAATATTCATCTGAAGATATTGGCAGGAGTATATATATATATATATATATATTTCTTAATATATTGTCATCCATAAACAAATATGTATGAACTATTTCATTGGTATTTTACATAATATTTACAGCACAAGGAACAATACACTGTGTTTAAACTTGCCACTGTGGAGATAATTTCTGAAACAATCTTTGCAGACTAACATCAAAGACATTCTAGTACAGCCTCAGCCTGGACAGTTATACTGGGTTTTAAGGGCCATTGCTAGGTGTTACAGGACAAGTGTGGCATAATGTTGTGCTTGTTTAATTAAGCCACAGAATGAGTTCTGTTGAAACAAAAAGTGCTCATCTTTGAGATCCCTTTCAACCCCAGCCATTCTGTGACTCTATGAAAAGCTAGTTACACATCCCCTCCATGCAGGCTTGCAGTAGGAGTTTTTGCAGTATTCAAACCACTCCTGTGCTGCTTGATGTGTCTCACACCAGACTAGAATTCTTCTTGCAAAAAGGGTCCCTCTTTAATCTTCTCCTTACACTAACACCCACCATGGGGGTATGGGGCAAAAGAACGCCAAAAGATGATTTGATGGTATGACAGAGCAGAGCAGGTGCTTTGTTAGCAACTCTGAATTTCAAAAACTTTTAAATTTAAAACCCTTCAGGATGCCAAACAGAGATGTTTCCAAAGCTTTCATCTAATCTTTTTACAGCTTCCCTCCTTCAACTTTCATAATTTCCATGAGAAAAAATCAGCATCAGTAACATTGGAGCAGCTCTACCATAATTAATCATATTCATGAGTATCTCAGAACAAAGAAAATTCAACATTTCCAGCCAACATGAGCTTTTTGTAATTTGGCAAGATCAGATAAAAATTAGACTGTGCCAGAAAAACCTTCAGCTTTTGGGACAGCTAACCCTTTGTTAGTTTAACATACGTTGTTTCAGAATTTACCTTTAAATTTTAGTAAAACTCCCCCTGTTATAGAAAGTCACATTTCTGGCAATGTAAATTCATTTTGAATTAGTAGTGAATAATATATACAGAAATTTCATTCATACCAAAAGCTAATTTCCAAGTTAGTTATGAAGAAGTCTGTTCAAAAAGAAAAAAGTTATTTTGCTCTTCATTGCAGATAATTTCACCTTTCTTTTCAAGAGAAAGTATTTGACTGCTTGAATATTGTTGGTTCCTAGCTTTTGCATCCATATTTTTGCCTTTTTCTTTCTTGTATCTCTTTAAAAAATTATTTATCAATTTTTTTCTTTCTTCCATCATGAAGTAAATGCACACCTTGTGAATAGGTTAAGTGATAAGTCATCAATCAGTCTTAGAATGTTATAAATATTTGTGCAGAGCTTTTCAGCATTTACTTCTAATTAATGTATCATAAACAATACAATTTTAAATTTGCAAATAAAACAATGAATTTTATAAAGCAAGTGCAGTTGCCTTTAACTGACAGTGAGAACTTACAGCTTAAATCCAGGCTTTTTTTCCTTCCCTGACCAGTAAATGGTAATGTATTAAAACCATGTGAGTGATGAATAAAAATAATGCCTGGGGCTTCTGGAGGCTCTAAGTAATCTGCATTTCAAAAGAGACCGATGCCAGTCAACTGTATTTGTTTGAAGAGCAGCCAATAAAACACACAGCATGGAAGAGATTTCAAGCAGGTATTACTGAAGATTCAGAGAAATGCCAGATTTTTTGTGACCAGGTAGTGGAATTGTTTTACTGGTTGCTACACACCAGTGCATGGAAGAGATTAGGTAACTATAAAATCATGGGGCAAATTTGGGAAATTGTCATCTGACAATGCACAATTCTTCAAACACACAGACAATTCTTTAGATTCACAACTGAATGTGCTCTGTGATTTGATTATGGGAGACCGGCTCTTATCTGGTCCCTCTTTTAATGCATTAGAGTGTCAGGTTGGAAAACAATAGTTTTATTGTGCCAGGCAGGGTGATAAGAAAGCAAAAGCTTTTTGAATAGCTCTGGTTAATATAAATGTACACAGAGCTCTAGTTTGAAGTACAGTATAAATCAGTGATGTGGCAGCAGAAGCTCCCAGGAGTTTATTTCAGAAACCTGCCCTCACATGGGGAGGAAAACTGATTCCCACTGTAGCTGGTGCTAAATAGTCTCTGCCACGTGAAGGGCAGTGTTAGAAGATTATATTGGGACAGTGACTAACACTAAAAATTCAGGAAACTCTGACAGCAAAGATTCTGTTCCTTTGTGATGACCCTTATTTATTCACATTTATTATCTTGTCTGCCTGATGTTTTGCCCGCGGTGCCGCTCTCACAGATGGGCAGCAACCAAATAGGAGATTTGGACAGACTTAGGAAGGGTCCTCTCAATTTTTTGTATCAGTTGCTATTTGCAGCTATAACTGTGCAATTTTTGAGTGAATACAGTGACAATACCAGTAGAACTACCTGTGCAGGTGAAATTAGGTGACTACTTAACTCATCAAGTGGACAATACTTAGTGAATAAGGCTGGAGGATCTTGCAAACAGGGGCAGAGGCCACATGTACAATAGGCAGATAGACTGCAACTTCCCTATTAACCTCGGGGGTGGGTGAGCAGAGCAGTGTGTGGAGCTTCTGTTGCTCCCAGGAGCAGGGGGAAGGGTGAAGAATTACTCATCTCTCTTTCTGTACATTCTGCACATTCTGCACCTCAAGAGACTTAGCAGACTAGCATTCTTTTGCACTGGCTATTTGTATGGTATCACCCTACGGCTCTAGTGCTTGTGCTCAGCCTGCTATGGGCAGGTTTCAAATTTGGGTCTGAATTTTCCCAAAATTCACAGTTACAGGACTTTACTTTGGACTAATGTCTAGTGTTTGGGCTCATTTTTTAAATTATATGACTTGGATACAGTTGTCAGTAGAAGTATCCAGATTTTAGTCATCCAGGCACTGACACAAATTGTTGATCTGGCAGAACATGCGTCATTTATGTGCAGATGGAGGTGAACTTCACCTTGATGACTTTGCTTCTGAGTGTTTTCTTTCATCTATGTCACTGCTGTTTTGTGCAGGATTCTTCAGAAGAAGCATCACAAAAAATGCAGTATACAAGTGTAAAAATGGAGGCAACTGTGAGATGGACATGTACATGAGGAGAAAATGCCAGGAGTGCCGTCTAAGGAAATGCAAGCAGATGGGCATGTTGGCTGAATGTATGTATACAGGTATTTGCATCATGCAGTCAGAGGGTGCATTAAACACTGGGTTTGCTTGAGTAGTCTGGTTTTGCCAAAGTTATAAAAGATGTCAGATGGCAGGTGGAAGATGAAAGAAGATGCTGTGCCTGTGCATCAAACCCTGTTGAAAGACAAATGCACTTTTAAGCAATGGGATTTACCTGGTGGTCAGGGATGCAAGGACATAAGAGGTGAGCAAATGGTGGAGGAAGGCCAGTCCTGCTCTGGATGACAGCTCAGTCTGCTTGAGTGCGAAGGAGCAGGGGAGGTGGGTCCGTGGGAGACAGTCAGGGTTTTGCAGTGTTATGGAAGCCAGAGCAGGAAAGTCCTGGCGCTTTTCTTTCCTCCTCTTTCTGGGGCTCCCCCAGTCAAGTTCTTGCTGGCCAAGTCCAAGTTTTGGCACGTACACAATGCCATTTTCAAGAAAAGAGCGGGAGTGTTGCTAGCAGGAAGTCTCTGTGGACTTGCCAAATGTATGTTCCCAGACCTCACCCAGCAATCAGGCAAAGCTGGGTGAGGGCTGGCCCTTTTTTATAGTCTCATTAACTTTTTTCGTGGTGCTACAGGCACATAGGTAGAACTCATAGACACATGGGTCCCCAGAAATGAGCCCAATGGATTTTAATAAAGTTGCATAGTAAAGCAAATATTCTATTCAGACTGACAGTTTATAAACTTTATTGAGCTTCAAGCTGGATAACTTAGAACAATGGGGAGATTAAAGTACAACTTTGAACATGTTTAAAGCTCCTCTTTGAGTTATTGCACAATTTTTGTAAGCTTGCTCCTGAAAACACTCTGTAAATATCTGCTCTTTTGCCTTCCATGAATAAGACTACAATTTATTCTTCTTGATGGCTCCAGTCACTTTAGCATACACGTATGTGTGAAATCAATTTAGGTTCATACAGGAAATTAATCTACTTGGAATTTTTAATATATTTCTATCCTTCAATCTGATCAGAAGATGCTATAGTAACTGCTGGTTATATGAGAAACAATAAGCTCCATCAATATTTCGAAGGTGTTGCCAGCATAATGTAATTAATCTTTCATTCTGCAAATTGAACAGGCTGCAAAGATACTGAGATAGGACATATTCTTGTGCAATACATAAATACATGAGCAGACCCCATTTTAATGGAAGAACCAATGCATTCTGCATTGTCAAAGGAAAATAATTCCCCTGTGGAGCTCACCCCTGCTCCATTGATGCAAAATTTTGAGGATTCAAAATAGTATGAGTCACTCAGTGCAGCAAAAACCCCGACAACCCACTGCTGAAAAAATAAAACCAGGTCAGCGTAAATAATACTGACTGGGACCACATGAAACTTTTATGCTGGCCTATCATTTTCACAAGCTGGCACAGGGGAAATAAAAGCCAGTGGGTGCTGCTGCCATTTGACTCCCTCTCTGCAATGGAAACACGGGGTATCTTGTGTTGCTCATGACTTAACCATAAGTGTGCTTTAATGCACTGCAATGAGGATGTTTGGCAAGGCACCATTTAATGGCTTTAAAGTAGGAGTGTGCTGTATAATTGCTTTTTGTTCCAGGCAATCTAGGACAGTAAAACATGAAACTTCTGGTAGGATAGGGCATTTATTTGAAAAAATATGACTAGGAAATAAAAGGTTACCTTGAACTTTGTTTCACTTACTCATTTTGTAGGATTGTAATTGCAAGCTCTGTGGATTCTTTTTTCTGTCTGAACAAGGAGCTAAAGTATTATAAATATTTATGGCACAGCTACTCAACAATCTTTCTCCTGCCCTTTATGTGCAAACTACAGACAGACCAAAATTACTACCCATCAAATTCAGTCATTTTCTGTCATTTGGATCTAAACTGCAAGTTTCTTGGGTGAAATGTCTACCTAGGGAAGACCCAGGTTCTGCCACTCTTCCTAGAATTTAATACTCATTGAAACCTAGCTATCTCTGAGCTAAAAAGTGATGTCCTGTCTCACACACAAGTTTTTCAGATGACTTAAATGGAGCCAGAATAAGATATCAAGGTAATACTTAAAAGCAAGAAGCATGAGGAAATTCTGTCGTAATGCCTAAGGCACATGTAAAGCAAATTTTCCCTAGGAAGGCAATAGACCAGAACCTAAGCTGGTGGAAAACAGCACAAGCCCATTAACAGCACCAAAGGATGCACTGAATAATTTAGAAAAAGAAATCTATGATGCTGTGTGGCACCACAAATTACATGGCTCAATACCAATTATTATCTCTATCATTCCTATTCCCTCCTTTCAAGGTATTCTTTGCAGGTCTTATTTTAATCATGTAAATTTCCTCTTCTCTCAGCAGTTCAGGTAGGTCATTTTATATAGGGCTTAAACAGGAAATTAAAAACATTTCACAACGAGATTCACTGGTTTCATGGTATCTTCCTCCCCATCATATACTCACTGAATGGGCCTCTTTTCCTGCTCTGCATTTTTAAAGGTGAAGAATGGGAAGGATACTTGAGAGAAAAAAAGAAAGAAAGACAGGAAAGAGAGAAAGAGAGAGAGAGAGAGAGAGAGAGAGAGAGAGAAAGAAAGAAAGAAAGAAAGAAAGAAAGAAAGAAAGTCCTATGCTTAAAATAAATAGGTTTATTTTTAGATGAATACTTAGTTGATTACTTGTTCATTTGTGATTTCTGACTGTCTTCCACAGATTGTGCAGGGTACTTACTGTTCCCTTCTTTTGTTAGAAGAAGAAAATTGATAGTTTTTAGGACATCCAAACAAGGTTGCTTCCTGGTTCAAAGTACTGAAATGTAGTCTAGAACAAAAAAAAAAAAAAAAAAAAAAAAAAAAAAAAAAAGAAAAAAAAGAAAAGAAAAAAAAGAAAAAAAAGAAAAGAAAAAAAAAGAAAAAATCCCATACCACAAATTCAAAAATCATTTTTTGCAAGTGAAACTCTATTGTCAAATCACAGCTTTATGCACTTCTCTAATACAATGAAAAGTAAAATAACAAGACCAGCTGGGTAACTTCTTAAATACATTTTAAAGGTATTTTGCCAGTCTGAGTTTACATTTTCAGCTTTGGTCTACCTGTGTAGTGAGGTAGACCACTAAAGCCTGGAGATCCCCTCTTCTGTGTGGGCTTTCTTACTGTGCGCAACAGACTTAATATTGCTTGAGGATTATTGAAAATATCCAATGCCCTTCATGTAAGAACAGCTGCACCTGCACCATTGTTTTGGATCAGAGCAAAAGAGCATTACTTTGATGACAGTCTTCCAGTTGTTCCTATTTTTTGCACTTTGGCTCAGGTCTTGGAGCACATGAAAGGCTTTTCACTTCTATAAAACTGAAACAAATACAGTATACTTCCAGCATGAATGGGCTTTTTTGCCTGTAAGAATAGATTAGACCTGGTCCAAAGCAAGACCCCTGACATGCTCAGTGTGTGGATTCTGGGCCAGCAGAGCCAAGTGTTTTCCTCTGCAGATAAGCTCCATGTGGGGTAGACCACTCATAGTGTGTGCTTAGCTTGTCTCAGTAGGATCACATCCAAAGATAGTGACACGTTCAGGAGATGATCTGCACAGGTAAGAGGGTTGTTGATGTAAGGGGCATCCATGGGCATGTCTAAGTACCTCTTCAGTGCCTCAGGCATTTATAAATCCAATTGCTTTGTGTTGCTTTATGTGTCCCAGGTCTCTTAACAGAGATACAGTGCAAGTCAAAAAGGCTACGGAAAAATGTGAAGCAGCCCCCAGATCAGACAGTCAGTGAAGACAACGAAGGCCATGATGTGAAACAAGTAACTTCTACAACTAAAATATATAGGGTAAGAGAATTCTTGTAATAGCTCATTACTGGTGATGTGATTTTTGTTAAGTGCATCTAGTACAGTGAATAAAGGGTATTGAAAACCCTCTGGAGCTGTCTGCGTTGATTAAAACTCTCTTTTCAACTAAGTCAAGGAAATACCTTGAGTGTAGATGTAGTTCTGATATTTTTAGTCAAAACCCTGTAAAGCATCTGTAACATGCATGCAGTATCTTTTCTGTGGTACAAATATCACATACATTGAGGTGTGATATTCAAACTTGAACATACCTAGTTATTTGCTAATCATTTCCTTATTTCTGATAATTAACCACACAAACCTATGCAGTTTAACAACATTATACACCTCTCTTCTGTGCACTTCTATAAAAGCCTCAGTGACAAGCAAACCTTTTATCTCCTTAGTCTCCAAATGGTGAAAAATGGATGTATGGCTTTTGCCTAAAGCAGGAGATGCTACATCATTACTATGACTGCATTTCATGATGGGCTTTTATTTTTTTTTTTTTTTTTGCCAGTATAGGAGAAGGTAGAACTTACCCCAGAGCAGCAGAAACTTCTTGATTATATTATGGATTCATACAGTAAACAACAAATACCCCAGGAGGTGTCAAAAAAGCTAGTAAGTATATCGACAAATTCATTTTTAAACACTGATAATGAGGTTGAGGATTACAAGGCAAAAAATATTTATAGTCAGCATAAGTAGGAGTAGTAAGTAGAGCAAACTGTGGGCTTACACTTTAAGTATGCTCAAGGTGGGGCAGAATCTTTCCCAACAATTAGACCACATCTTTATGAAACTTAAATGTTAAGAAAAATCTTTCAACTGTAGAATAAGACTCTTATGATCAAATCTAACCTTTGCTGATTGGAGCTTTGTTTTTTCCATTGTCAGTGTAGGCAGTGATTTGAGTTTGAGTCACTGTCAGTTTTCCTTTCCTGTAAAGACACCAGCCTGGAATCTTGAAAATATTTTCTAGAGTAAAAGATGCTGTCTATTTCTTATGCTGCCTTACAAAATACTTGGTTTTGACAACATTGGAGACAAATTACAGTGTTTGGTGGAACCTTTGCCTGGTCCAGTCTAATAGCTCTTGTATTTCATGCTCCTAAATAGGAAATGTCAGTGAAAATTAACAGATTTTGTTTGGTTTGATTTTCAACAGTTGAATGAGGAGTTCAGTGCTGAAGGAAATTTTCTGATTTTAACAGAAATGGCCACCAGTCACGTGCAGGTTCTTGTGGAATTCACTAAAAAACTACCAGGTACATCCAGGGTGTTGGGGAAATATTTGTTATTGCAATGCTTGCATGCCTGTGTGTTGCCTTTTGGAAAGCTTTGCATATATTTTAAAGACTATTTAAAAATGCCTGATCCTTCTACACACTGTTTAGATATTGAATAAAGAGAAGGTGATTTGTGGTCAGAAGAATAGTAGACTGAACAATCCAAACTCTGCTACTCCAAGATGTGGCACCCTTTAGCTATTGACAGAGAAAATGCTCAGAGAAGGGATTGTGTCTGTAGAGAGATTTTATTTTATATATTGCTGCAGTGCCAACTAGTCTGCCTCTAAATTACCACTAACACTTGCTAGACTCTACTTGGTTCCCTTTGCTGCTTTTCTAGCAATGTTTCTAGGTTATAACACCCACTGAATTGTGAGTCCCACACAAGAAATTTTTCTAGTTGGTGGCACCAATATTTATGGTCCTTGCATAGTGTGTTATGGACAAGTGCTGAAAATCTGAGTTTATTAGCATTTTTTTAACTCTCAAGTTCATGTTACCTCAAGACTGAACACTGGGCATATGGTAGAGGTCCCTTTTACTAAGGAAGGTGCACTGTAACACTGAAAGCAGCATGGCAGTGGGAAAGGAGTGTAGAGAGCTCTGGTGGAAACACAACAGAAGATGTTATGGAGCAACATCAGGTTAGACAAAATTCTCACTATTGGTTATGCACCACCACCCTTTGCTGATCCTCTAAAATACCATGAACACTGAAATACGTGTGTAATCCTCATAAAATCTGGGGAGGTTCAAATTAGTGTCATGTGCTGAAGTTCAGTTTTGAATGTCTGCAGCAATTAGCAAGCCTACTGACACCAGCATGGAGGTTATGCAGGTGTGTGACACCTCGCATGCAGGAATTGCAGGACAAAAAGAAGTGGGAGCTGTTTCTGTTGCTGTCTGATTTGTCTCTAATGTGTCCTCAGGCTTCCAAACCCTTGATCATGAAGACCAGATTGCTTTGCTGAAGGGCTCAGCAGTAGAAGCCATGTTCCTCCGCTCCGCTGAGATCTTCAGCAGGAAACTTCCCTCGGGACACACCGTCCTTCTGGAAGAGAGGATCCGCAATAGTGGTAGGTGTCCTGTTCCATGAGGCAAAACCAAACCACACCATTCCACTTCTTTGTCAGCATTTGGCCCTTGGGAAGCTGGTAGGATTGTTTAGTAGCACTGAGACAGATTTATCTGAATGTTCTTTACATTAACTAGAACAAATCTAACTGAGCCTCGAGTCTAAAGTTCATAAGGTAAAGGATTCCTTACAAGTACCTTCCAACTTTTGTGAATAATGCTACATCAAATAAACCTAGTGCATGTCCCCAGTGAAAAGAATGAAAGAATGATGAAGAAGAGCTACTACCATTTCAAATTGTTCACATAAAATATTGGTAATTATGCTTTCAAAGACAATCCCCATAAGCAGAAAAAAAAAATATTTTAGGATGTTACTGAAGATGACTGAAGGCAAGCACCTATTCTTAGGGTTGTTCTGGTAAAATTGAATCACACATAGAAGAATTATAAATATAGCAGGGTTTGAGTATGTTTTTTTCTTCTTAAAGTCCATTGAAAGCTCAATGACTCTGATAAGTTCCACTGGTTCTAGACATAGATTGTAATAATTATGAAAAGCCAAATGGGGCTAGATATTGTTTGTTCCTTAGAGCAGAAGTTGTGTTGTACATTATTATGCATTTTATGTGCTCCACCAATACAATACTGAATGTTTGCCTTTTTCAGTATTGACCAGCAAGCTTTATCCAACCCTCCATTGATAGATACCTATCAATGAATATTCAAAGGGATCAGCAATTCTGAATGAGAGTCAATCTATAGATTCTGCCTTCTGACTTTCCTTTTTAAGGATCAGAAGGAGAAGAGACAGAAGAACGTGTAACCTTAATATTAGTCATGGGAATGGGCTTGAACTCAGTTCAGAAACTACTACTGATGTAGGCAAAATTAAGCCAATATTTACATAGTTGATCCACTGAAAAGGTTCAGAAAACTTGAGAATAATTCACTAGCTGAACATATGTATTTATTTTGGCTTGGCACACTCATTATAATTAGTAGTTTTTTCTATTTCTTTCATTTTCATTGATTGTAACAGGGTACTATTTGATGGACTGGAAACAGTGATTTCCAGAGTGATTTTAATAACTTCTGTTCCAAGTTCTGCAGGCAGAGAAGTATGCCAAGAAGGTCAGATATGTTTCCTGGAAACTGTAATGATTTGTCACAGATCCAAATGTCTTCATTAAGAGATTTTTTTACTGGATTATAACCCAAATTTTTGATAAAAATAGGCTTTGGATAAATGAATCCATAGGGCAACATGATTACTGAAAACTTTTCTAATCTATACAATGAGTATGAAGCTTCTTTGTTTCAGGTATTCATTAAAAAAAAAAAAAAAAAAAAAAAAAACAAAAAAAACCAAAAAACAACCAAACCCAAAAGCAAGAAATATTTTAATCCAGAACATTACATAAGCCCTTATGTCATACCAATAATTTTCCTTAGTCATAATGTAAAAATATTCTGTTCATTTTCTGCAGCTATGGAATCCAGATGAGATGCAATATTATATTTTACAAGTTTGTGCTTGACTTCATGATAATACAACTGGCTGGAATACTGCATTGTATCCTGCCTCAGTATTATTTACCTGTCATGTTGCAGATTTAAAAAAAACACATTTTGTGTAGAACAATTTAGAAGAAACTTGTGTAGAAATTTCAAGACAAGTAACAAAGGTGGTATGTTTCCTGCAATTCTTTTTTTTTTTTTTTTTCTGCGGGAAAAACTCCAGGGTAAATTAAAAGCAAACTCTTAGAACAAAAACCTGGGCTGAATAATTCCCAAGAAATGAAACACAGTAACTTTTTTAACCTGTGTGCATGTATAAATACAAATGTGTAACTTCTTGCTCTTGAAAGAAGCTTTCTAAAATGTCTTCCCTCAAGCCAGGATCAAGTTGAAGACATAAGAGGAAATTCTGATGTTGGAACTTCCCCCCCATGTATTACAAAAGGATAATGTATTATCCAGCTTACTGCTGCTGACTGCATTTTTTCCTTCTATTAATAGCCAGAATAAAAGAACTCATATATTTTATTTCTCTACTTAGTGCAAATTCAAACCTCCTTTAAAAGATTTTCCTTTGCTGCATTTAATGGGGCTGTGACAATAAAAAAAGCAGCTTGTAAATCTTTGCATTTCTAGCTTAATTACTGCTACTGGACCTATTTAAGTTTTAAATAAATTAAACTTTGAAATAGTTTTAAAATATCTACTATAGAAATAGCTTATTTTTGCAGTTTAAATATTCATTATTTTCGTGTGTCAAAGTTTAAACAAAATGATAGAAAGGCATCCAAATTCTTCTGTTATCATTGTTTATAGATACAGCTTTCAATGTTATTTCAATAATATGCAATATAAATTACAGTAAAATAAAATATTACAAGTATTCAATATTAAAAAATTAAATATTTTGCAGTTCACACCCCTGAATGTCATAGAACTCAACACCAGGGCTCTAGGTTTCATGGTAGCCTGTACCAAATGTGACATTAGAGTAGAAATGTAAACAATCTTTTCCAGTCTTAACCAGTAAGGACAAATGCTACTAAAAGCTGCAGCTGCCCATTATCATGTTATAGACTGGTCCAAGAGACAAGAATGGCCAGAAGAGATTAAACTCCTCTTTTTCCATATGCCTCGCTGGAAAACCAACAAATGAACACAGAAACACAAAAGGCTAAATGCAGCAAACTGAAACATACAAAGACAACAGAGAGCATCAGAAGAAATTCAGTGATGGCTGGGTGGGAGTTTGAAAATCAAGATTATAGGTAGCAAATTAAAAAACAGCATCAGGATTATTTATGGCTCCTAGTGAGGTCCTAAACATTGTCATGCCAGCAGCCATAAATTATTGCTGGTAGTCAGAATTTCTGTCTGTATATTTTTAGGTACAGACTAATGTCTGAATGTCACAGAAGTTCTATTGTCAAGCTTTGATGCCTGTATCCATAAAATCAGGGAGGGAGGTGGTGATTCTGCCTGAAAGTCACAAGCTGTCCAGCATTCTGTCACCTGCCACCATGTCCACTTTGAAGCTGCTCTCATCTATTAATATTTATGTTTTCTCTGCTCTGCTTGTATGGGATGTTTGGGGTTTTTTTCCTGATAAAGAAGTCAGAGATCTGGTGGTGATGACCTTTGAGCATTATCAGCATTCATTTTCATTCTCATGCTGATGAGGCATATTTTTATTTCTCAGCTTGTGCATATTGCTCAAGTCCTGCTGCACCTCAGAGAATGCCTTTGTTAGAGCCCTGATGGTCTTTCTCTGTAAGCCATTAGGAAAATTCTTGCATTAGGTGCTCCTGTGACTGAAATCCTCTCCTACACACCCTAATATTGAGAATTAATGAGAAATACAGACTTTTAAAATTTAATGTTACTGAGATTTGTTGCTATTTACTCATCTTATTTGATGCTTCACTATGCATATACCATATTGTGATTGACTCATTCTGTGAAAGGCTGACATTCTAGTAATTTAATGCTTGGTGTTTTTCTATTATTTTGAAAGTAAATTCTCCCCATTATTGAGCAGTACACTCTTTTTAAAAAACAGAGCTGTGATACAGAAATTTTTCTCTGTGAGTATTTGTAGTTTTGCTAAAGATACCAGGTTTCAGTAGTCATGAAAAGACAGAGATTTTTATTTCGTCACTTTACTCTACAGAGCAGTTCTAGGAATTTGAGTATTGGGAAATAAAATACTGATATTGACAGAAAGGGAAGAATCTGGACCCAAATTTGAAGTTGGCAGCAGGACCTCTGACATTGTGAAACACACTGTTGTCTTCCTGGATGGGGTACAGGTGCTGAAGTACACTCAGATCCAAGATAAAAAAAGAAATAGCTGCACTTTCAAAGCATTGGCAAGAGGCCACCTCTTGCCATCGAATATGGGATACAAAGTTCCCACTGATTTGGATAAGAGGCTCCTGCAACCAAAAGCAAAGTTTGATATTGGAGCATGGATACCGAATAACTTCCATTGCCCTTGTCTTTTATAATTTGGTTATTAGTACTGAGCAAGGGTGGTGCTTCAAACTTCCCTTGTGCTGGGGTTTGTGCAGAGAAACAAAATGATCTTCACTGACTGTCCAAAGTGTCTAACCCTCCAAATGGTCATGTGCATCCTCGTGGAAGGACACATCATCCTGTGACTCAAGGTAGAACTGGCACACTGCCCAAAACATTAGGAAATTTAGACCACTCTAAATTGCAAAATATAGGGAAGAGCTTTTCTGTCCACACACCTTTCCTGCACAATCTCCCACGCCGAGTCATCCAGTTCTAGGTACCCAAAGCACAATTAAAGTTGCTAAAATTATTTAAATCATATCTACACAATAGATCTATACCCATGAAAGCAAAACAGATGTTAGGAACCCAATATCTTTTCTTCTGCATAAGTGTGTTTCTTCAGGCCAAAAGCATTTTTAGACTCTGCCTGTGAAGACTAGCTGAAGGCACTGCAGATGCTGCTGGTGTGTGCCAGACCACATCTCTCTCTTGACTCTTGACTCAGGCACTGCTAAAGGAGGGTATGTGGAAAGGTCACTTGCACCCTCCTTACAGGCTGGGTTTGTTGTTTGTTTGGTTGCTTTTTTTTTAAACTAAGGTTTCTTTGCTTGCAATTATGACTTAACAGAGGTCCTATAGATTGCTTTAAAGCAGAGGGGGGTTTGGTACTTGGTTGTGAGTTCTGCTCAACACATGCTAAGTCTCATTTAAGTTGGCCATTTAACCCCTACAAGACAACAGTAGACAGAAAAGAATGTGCCCGTGCTCTGGTGTGTCTTCTCTCCTGGCTAGATTTTCCCCTGGTTTGGCACTCAGCATCACAGGGGTGAATTTGGTCAGTGTTTAAAGCACCATTTATGCATTTGAATAGCTCAGAAGGGAGAGCTAATAAGCAGCATGAAAAACAATTATGGTAGATAGAACAATGTGAAAGATAAAATGTTTGTGAGTAATTAGAATATTTTATTTGCATAAAGCAGCTACTAATATACCCTTGGTTTCATATTCACTAATATTTAAATGTTTATAAAGAAAAAATGATCTCTATCTATATTAATAACACAGTGTTAGTTACTGTTAATTAGCATTTACTCTCAAGCTTTCTTTTTGCAATAGATTAATTATTCAGTTTTGCAACACAGCCAAAGTGGACGAGAGAATCTGCCTCAAAAAGCTGGCAATACTGGTCTAATATCACAGTAAATACGCATATTCCAGAATTATGTTAAACAGAAAATTATTCATGGCCTGAAACTGCAAACCTTATGATATCAAGTATCAGTCATCTTACCTTCAAAGAGTAATCATAACAACAAAACTCTAAAAAAGACAAGATCTAAAGTAATGTTGTGCCTTGAACTACAGATGGGGATGAACTTGTGCAAGTAAGGGAAGTTGAATGAATAATGTTCATGGGTTTAAATCTGCTCTAGCTTGATGCTGCAAAGCTGCACTCAGTAAAGCCTGTATTTCCCAGTGACCACACTTGGATTTACAGCCAGACATGCATGAACACAACAAAATAATCAAATGATCTGCAGCATCTTCTGCAGGTGGCTGAGCTAGGTTAGGTAGGAATTTGTACAACACAGAAAGATGCCCAATGGCATGTGAAGGATAAGCATGTTCTTACTGCCATAATGCTGCATGAAACAAGGTTTTTGAAACCTTTTTGAAGAAAGTTAGGAAGGAGGTACTATTAGCAGTGACCAGGAAGCTCTACCTGCCTGACAGCTCTGTACAGGGCTCTCATCTGATCTAAATATAGAAGGTAAGGCAGAACTAACTTTTCTGTTCTCAATGAAGGCAGAAATATAATTTCGTTTATTTGATTTTTCTTTTCACTTTTGAGCTATAATTTGTAGTAATGACTTTGGGAAAATCATGTAACTCACTTCTCCAGCCTTTCCAGTTACAAGCACAAATCACTTTTAATTCTTGTTCTGATAATCTGAAGTGGCAACATCTCATACAGTAGCTAGGAAAAAAAAAGCAAGAACTATAAACATCTGTTTCCTGTGTTTCCTCGTTGTTTTTTTTTTTTTTCTTTCTGTTGGAGCTTATTAAAGCCAACCCGAAGCGTTTACAATCACATTAGGAAACAGCTCCCTCTTGTGACAGAAAAGCAATTTGTGTAACGTGCATGCAGGAAGATGTACTAATAGCAGGGAAACTTCAGCGTAGGTGGGATGACAGCAAAACTACTAAGAGAAAAGATTCCATTATCCTAGCTCCAAAATTGCTCGTTTTTCATGGATTTTTTTTCATAATTGTCTTGTGACATATATCAGTTTAAAAATTTTGAAGTTCTGTTCTCCCTTGGAAAAGTGGTAAATCACTTGCATTGCTCAAACATCCCTTTATAATTCCCTTTCATAACTGTGGTTATATTTCTTTGTTTGCAGTACACTAATGCAGAGTTCTCTGCAGTAATTTCATTTGCTTTCACATCTATACTCATTTTTTGCTTTACCCTTCCATACTTAATGTTAGCTTAGAAGCTCTCTGGGCAGGGATTGTTTCACTACGTGCTTAGGCATTGTTTGGAGCAGTGAGGACGTGAATTTAGGTCCTCACTACCTTTTCCATATCCTGTTTGCCAGCACCATTTTCATCCTACTTCTGCTATACAGACAATAGGATTTGAGGAGTTTGGGGTCACCAAAAGCAATAAATCAATCCAGCTGAAAGCTAGCCTGAACTTCAAAAGAAAAAAGAGAAAAAACCTTCAATTTATGAATATGAGAAACAAATGATGGGAGTCAGCCACAGCCCACTTCCTACCATTTCTTGTTTCCTGTCAAGATGATTGTGCCCAGCAGCACAATACCTTGCACAGAGACTTCTAAAAATATCAACTTTGTCTTAGACTTTTCTCATGTTGTTGCTGAGCTACTCACTTCCATGAAAGGAATTAATTTGCTCTGCTTTAGGGCCCAGCTTTTCACTTCTTTTTTTCCTACTTTCATGCACACTTTAAGACTTTGGTGTTCCGTATATATGTACTACTTACATATTATAAGGAACCTTGGCATTTCAAACCACCCAAGAGGGAGGCAGGGGGTTCCCCAAAAGTTAGCAATTACAAGTATTCAAAATTGTAAGTAGTTAATGCTGATGACTAACAGCATAAGTCTCGCAGCACCTTAGATGCTATGACTATTGTTTGCCCTGAAAGAAGGGCCAGCTGAGTTAGTAACTCCTACAGGACAAGCTGACCCACATCATATATATCCCTTTAATTGACTTAGTAGTATTGAACTCATCAAGGAAACAAGATTTGTGGCTTGTAGTCTGAAGTGAACATGGGTTGCTCATGTCATGTGCTAAAAAACATGACTCAGCCATGAAATACACCACGCCCTACAAGATCATTCCTTCACTGTTGGGACACATAAGTATTCCACTGCTTGAAGTAAATTCACTGTCACAGTAAAATGTGACTGTTTCATAGTTGAGTCAAATGACTTCATGTTTCCTTCCTTTGAGTTCCACATGCTGAGTTTCAGTTTTAATTTTTATCTACTGGGGGCACTCCAAACCGCACTAGTCCTGGACTTCAGCTTGGTGCTGTACACAATGCTCAAACCCACATGAATTCACATGGCTTCCAAAGGGAGCTATAAAGACTTCTCCTAGAACAGCTCAAAATTAAGACTAAATCTACAAGAGATCCTGTGGCCCTCATCTGTGGGAGCCAAAGAGGTTCCCATCCTTTCAGCCAAGGAAGGCCAAAAGGTTCTTGCTGCAGAACCACTGTTTTGGATGTCTACACTGCTTCAGAGCTGCAAGCAGCTGCTGTCAATAGTTTAGTGTCTGCTCCGAGTGACTCACATATCATTTAAAAAAGGAATAATTTTGATGTCACAGGACTTCTCTTTTACACCAAAGAGTAGGATGGAGTACATCTGTAACTCAAGGCTAACTAAGAACATTGTGATCTGATGACAAAGTCAGCAAGAAGTAGTCCCATTGGCAGGCCTTATTTGGAAACCCTAAAGGCTTCTGCTGATGGTGAATCACATGATGATATTCTTAAATAGGCCTGGATTTTAGCTATTTTTGGCTCTGTATTTTAGAACACATTATTTTATGCTTTAAGGTAGTAGTAGTTGCATGCAAGCTGATCTTGGACTGCAGGTAATCCTAGACCTGATGAAAGTTTCAGGCTACATAAAAGGAGTAATTAAATGTCTTTATGGAGACAACTGAAGCAACTGCCCAAGGCAGTTGGCTGTAGAGTTGGGCTGGAATTAAACCATACACCCTGAGAGATTTCCACATACCTAATGCAGAGACAGGGAACATGGGGTCTGCTTCTTAATGAGGATTATCAGCAGACAAGGAAACCACCTATGAGACTTGTCCTGAAGATCCAGATGGACAAACCTGCAGAGTGAAATCAGTTGTTTGAAAGAAAGACCTTGAAACCATGCAAAAAGAAATTGCCAGTGTTTGCCTGTGTCTAGTTTTCTCTGGAAAACAAGGATTTGCTTGCACTTCTGTAACTAATTGTTTTGTATCATGATTTCTGTAGTAGATTTAACTCAGCAAGACAGTCAATATGAAATATTAAATAATTTCTGTGTAGCAATAAACCAGAGTGCTTCAATAATTAAGACATATTATAACAATTTTTTCATTCTCACAGGTATCTCAGATGAATTCATAACTCCCATGTTTAATTTTTATAAAAGCATTGGAGAGCTGAAGATGACACAGGAAGAATATGCACTGCTCACAGCCATAGTTATCCTGTCTCCAGGTAACTTCTCATCCAGAATTAAATATTAGTGGTTCTGGAAAGAAAGCATGAGGAGTAGACGTGAGATTTGTAAAAACTTACATTCTGCATGGAGTAAGTCAATGTGCATGCTCATTCTGTATATTCAGTTGTTAAACCAGAAAAAAAGCACAGAAATGCAAACTCCAAATGTCCTGCTACACCCTTTGATTTTGAATACAAGGAAGAAACTGCTTAAATAACGTTCTTTTAAAAATTAAGTGTATCTCTTCACTGCTTAGCAAAACAGGCTTCTTCCTTCAGAAAAACCCAAATGTGGCTACATAAGCACATCATCACTGACCACTGTGGAATGCTACTTATTTTAAAGGGGAATTGGGAAACCTATAACTTAGAATAACTTAGAGTATGGCGATGGAGGTCTTCAGAATTTATTGGGAGGTTTCCAAACCAGGTTTCATGAAAGATGGGAAGATGAAGCATTTCCATCACTCTTTGAGTGACTGTGTCTCGGGACATTTTTTTACACCAAAAATCCCATCCTTCTCTTCTCCTCCCAGTCCAAGTATTCAAACACGTTTCCATATGAACAAAATAAAAATACAAGTATTTTCTAACAAGGAAATTTAATCTGAGGATGAAGATGTTTGATTTCACCCTGGTGACCTGCTTTTACACTCTTCTCGCTAAATTCCCCAGGAGTACTACACCTCCAAGATCTTAGGGTGTTTCTCAGCTTTTGAAATGCATTTTATGACATACTCTGGTGCAGAATCAGAGTATGGAGGGATGATGACAGAACTCCAGTGAAACATTGCAGAGTTAAAACAGTTCAGTTTTTAAGAAGGTTAAAAATTTTCTCTAGTTAGAAGTGGGAAGCTTACATGAAAACCTTAAGTTTATGCAAAAATAGAGCATTAAACATTTTTATTTCATATTAATTTGAAAATAAATATTCTTTGTAGGTATGAATATCAGTGGCCAGTGTAAATATTTGAATATTTTTATGTTACTTATCAGTGTAAATATTTGCAGTGTATCAGAGCGTATATTTGCTAATTACTTCTTTTCTTTAAAACCATAATCAGATCGACAATACATAAAGGACAGAGATTCTGTGGAAAGGCTTCAAGAACCACTGCTGGATATTCTACAAAAAGTCTGCAAACTTCACCACCCAGATAACCCTCAACACTTTGCATGCCTTCTGGGCCGGCTCACAGAATTACGGACATTTAACCATCACCACGCAGAGATGCTGATGTCATGGAGAGTGAATGATCACAAATTCACACCTCTTCTCTGTGAGATCTGGGATGTGCAGTGATGGATACGTCTTTATTTTATTTTAGGAGAAATATCTTTTTAAAGGACCACATAGCACTTATTTTCATAGAGAAGTTCCCACGGTGCATTATATTTTCTTTACTGCATTTTTATAGAAACATGCCATGGATTCATAAAAGTCATTTTGTCCACTATACACAGAATATTGTATAGCTATCAGACCCTCACATGTGAGTATAACTTTTTCTGTATTTATACCTCTTGACCAGAAAGAGCCCACCAGCTCTTCAGAGGAACCCAATTAATTCCTGCTGCAATTAAGCTGATTGCAGTAACTGTTCCTCTGTAAAGAAATGGGGAAATTTAAGTTTCCATTCATAATTTTTCATTGCAGTGTTTTTTTGTTCTTTACCTCTGACAAAGAATATATTCCAGATTGTTACAGTAATAAACCAGCTGAAATGGTTAATGTCACAGTCATTAGCTGTTCAACTCTGAAATGTGTTCATGTTAAGGTGCGCAAGATGTTATTTCTTCACAAAATGAAAAATTATGTAATGGAGAAAAACCACATACACACAAAAACTCTTTTAATGATATAACATGTAACTTCAATTGCATTATTATTTCGAAGTAAAAATTACACAGTATCTTTACTTAGTGAAAGTGTGTCACATGTTATTTTCCTTTATTACTTCGACTGCTGGTGTTTAATAGCTCTCAAAAATGCCATCGGCAGCACCCCAGGGACAGGTCAGCGTATCTGGATGCTGTGCGCGGAGGTGCGGGTGCCGCCAGGGTGGGGGGGACTCGGTGCGGGGCTCCGCTCCCAGCGACGGGGGCAGCGCTGCGCCGAGCGCTGCGGGCAGAACGCCGGCTGCCCGTCGGCTCCCAGCGCCCGGGGCTGCAGGCGGGCCGTGTCCCAGCCCGAAGGCGATGTCCCAGCTCGGAGGCGGTGTCCGAGCCCGGGGCCCGTGTCCCAGCTCGGAGGCGGTGTCCGAGCCCGCGGGCCGTGTCTTAGCTCGGAGGTCTGTCCCAGCTCGGAGGCGGTGTCCCAGCCCAGGGCCGTGTCCCAGCCCGGGGCTGCTGTCCCGGGAGCGGGGCGGTTCCGCGGCTCTGGGCCAGGTGCGGCGGGCACGGCCCCGCCCCCGGCGCCGATTGGCGCTTTCGAAAGGAGCGGCCGGCGCGGCGGCGCCCGCTGCGCTGTGAGAGCACGGAACAGCACAGCCCGGCCCGGCACGGGACAGGACGGCACAGCACGGCAGAGCAAAGCACGGCGTGGCAGAGCGGTGGGTGTGACAGCAGCTCGCACTGGGGGGTGGCGGCGGCCCGGCCCCGGCCCGCGGGGCTGAGGGGCCGGGCTGCCAGCGGGGCGCTGAGGCGGGCTGAGGGGCCGGGCGGGCAGCGGGGCGCTGAGGCGGACCCCCGCTCTCCGCGGTGCCCCGGGCGCGCAGCTCCGGAGCGGCGGCGCCCGGGGGTCGGGAGCTGCAGGGGCAGCGCTGAGAGTCCCCCGTGTCGGGGAGCCCCGGCAGAGCCCGGTGCTGGGCGGAGCCGCTCGCTGCCATCGGCCCGGTCACACGTCCAGCGGCAGCCGTGCATCCAGCGTCTCTGTCACGGATGTCGGAAGGGAAGTGCCTCGAAACTTACCCTGGGGAAGGGAGAGGGGAGAGTTTTTGCATAACCGCCTTCAAACCAGTATCTCCTCCCTACGCAGGCGTTTGAGGATGCAGTGCTGTTTCTGTAGGAAATTTGCCCCGATGCTCTTGGCTAAAACACTCATTCATTTTGCTTAATAAGCCGAAAAACGTCTGGCTCCTTTCTTTGCCCAAAAGCTGGCCGTGTTCCAGGGATGCTGTGTGTCACCTTTGGCATAGTGTCAGATCAAGACATGGGAAAAAGTACATGTATTCCTTTGGGAGCTCTAAGGCCCAACTGGCCTATGCATTTGAAATTGTACCGGGTGGATCTTTCAGAATAATACACGATTCTGTATTTAAGTCATAATTAACTACTCCTGACTGTGGCCAGCCAGCAGCCTGCTAAATGGGCACCGAAAAATGCTTTGCTGGAAGAAGTGTGGGTTAGAAATGGGAGGGAGAGAAGAACTTGCCTGTGTGTGTGAGGGAGCAGCCGGGGCGGTGTGTCTGCTGTTATCCAGCCTCTGCCCAAACTGGATGCTCCTGTGGGAAAGCAGCCGTCTGCATGTCTCCTGTGGAGATGGCGGCTGCTGAGACGAAGTGCTCCTCCCCGATTTCGAGTGGGTTTCTCTGCTCTGACAGGTGTACCCGGGCCCTTTGTTGCCATTTGGTAGGGGAGAGCGTGCTCGCTGCCTCTGCTTGTGTGCGCTCCATGGACAGGTGTGGAGAGGCAGTCTCTGGGGAGAACAGTCAGCATTCCTTAATGTAAGGAGTTGGTTGCCACCTTAAAGCCCATCACCTCGGACTGACCAGTCTGGTTCTTTCTCTTTCGTGCCTCTGAGGCCTCCCCAGGGAAGCAGAGCTCCTGCTGACTCAGTAATGCAACAAAAAGGCTCTGAAATTGCTGTAGTGATGGAGTAGCGCTCCGTTCAGTCTCCTGTGCCTACCCCTTTTCTTTTGCATGTTGGTAGATGTGTCTGTAAAAAAAATCTTGACTATCCTGTAGTATGTTTCAACAGATACTGACATGACAGCTTCTTTCATTTCGGTCTGTTTATAAACATGGGTTTTGGTAGGCACTGTCAAGACTAAGCCGGTTGCTCTGGGTTAGACTGTTGTGACTACCTTTGGGTGTTGATAGAGTAGAAGATGATGTTATATATCCTAAATATAGGGTGAAGATGTGGAAGGTTTCTACCCAAGTGTTTTCTTAATGAGCCTGTTAACAGAAGGCAGTTTAATGAGCCTGTGAATCCCTTTAGGTTCCACTTAAGCTAGGTCAATGGCTGCTTCATCGATGTTTTAGCTATCTGTAGAGTTGTGGATTTTGTTTGCTTGTTTGTTTACATGTAAACTGTCCAGTCAAGTAAAATGGGATTTGGTTCATCTTGGGCTACAGAATGGGTTGTAATTAGTGTAGCACATCCTGCTGGTTGGGGCCCACTGAGTGATCCATACGTCCTGATACAGCTGATCCTAAGCAGGCTATCTCATGGAGTATCTAAGAGCGTGTGTTAACACCCTGAAGTATTTGTGTTAAGTGCTTTAGTATTTGCTGACTCTGCTGTTTCTCAGAGTGTCTGGGGGCAAAGTGCTGGGCATCTCTGTGGAGAGCAGAGGCAAACTGTGGCCTCACAAGTCTGTGTGGGTCATGTCCAGGGTGTGTCTGCACCCCCTTTCCTGAGGAATGCCTGTCCCTATGCCACATGTCAATAGATAGGGATGTTTTTCTCATCTCTCTTACCTGGTGTTGATCCATAGCTCTAGTCCTTCACTGGAGGTTTGGCACTCAACCAGCTGAAAGCAATTCTTGCCTCTCCTAGTATATAATTTGTGGTTGACCGCCTGTCTCCCAGTAAATCAGTGTCTCTCTATTGATCCAGCTACAAGGTGTGGCTAGGTGACAGCTCCTCTCCTTCCATCCCACAGAGCCATTGGCAGCAGAAGTACCAGCAAAAAAGAGGGGTTTTCTGAAAGTGGGGTTGATGGGGGATATCTGAGCTTGGAACTGGGCTCGTTGCCCCCTAGTTGGGAAAAGCTCACGTTTCTGGTGTTTTCCTTGTCTAAAGGGGTGAAGCAGGGCTGGAAAAACAGGGAAGAAACAGCACCAGAAACAGTAGGAAGAAGGGGAAGAATTTTTAAAATAATTGTTTCTACTGTGATGGGCTTATTCAGTCCCAAGGGACCTTGAGGGTATCAAGGTCTGCCTGGAAATGGGAATGGCACGGCCTGAAGCTGTGCGGGGGATGTGTTACAGTGTACTTTTATTCTGAGCTCCTTTCTTTCACAAACTTCAGTGTCTGAACACCAAATGCCTGTTGAATGAGAGCTGATAAAACTGGCATGTGTAGAAACTGATGCAGTCCTATCTGGAGCAGCCAAAATTCAGTATCAGATACTTACTTCATTCATTATGTACAGCTTTTTGATGCAGGGAACCCAACTGGTTTTAGAAGAAGTCAGATTTGGTTATGACTCTGCCTGGTACTGCAGTATTCACCTCACCACAGCACCTTCTGCACACTTACAGGCAGACTACTTGAAGGTGGCAGATCTGGGTCTTCTCATCCTGTGCCTCTCACAGTAAGTGATAAGGCTACATTGATCTGTATTCCCTGCAATCTCTGAGCTGAACAGTTTGGCATCTGAAAATGGGCAATTGTTACTGTATTACTTTTCAACTCAAAATTCATGTGCTGTAGCTTGCATCATCAGAGGGGGTTTTTGTTAAGTGTTTTTCAGATGCCCTGATAATAAGTGAAGCCTTTTGGCTTTCTAGGGAGCTCTGACATATGGGCTTACAAATTAACTTGTTTAAGAAGAGCAGGCCCTTGAAGTTCAAGTGCCACAATTTTCCTCAATCTCCCATTTTCCTTTTTTTTTGGCAAGACTAGTTTTTGTTCGGCATGCCACAAAACTGCAGATGCTGAGCATTCCTGTGATAGCTGCAGTGTGAATATTTTGCTTTGTTCATGTTTTGAGTGCTCCCTGTGAATTAGGCTGTCCTTTGTTTTCCCTTGGCAGTTAATATGCTAGAGCTCTTGTTAGCCTATATGGAACTCCTTATTTTAATGAGACCAGCTTCTCTACTGGCTGTTCTGCTGTTTTTTTATTTATTTTTTTTTAATCAATGAAGCCTCTTATTGAGCTTCTCTTAGGACAATAGCTTTCTTATGCCAAAGGAAAACGTATTCCCCTGGACAAAGCTGTGGGAAGCATAACATGCTCATTAGTAATGCTTGGTATATACCCTTCCCTTCCCTTGTTCATTCATAGAAGGAAAAATGACATCAAGGAGAGGATGTCTCTTTTTTTTTTTTTTTTTTTTTCCCCTTCCCTAGAAATAAAAGGAAGGGAAAAGATATCACTGGAGTGTCTCTGATAAGGTCTGAGAAGTGCTAGCAGTCCTGGTACAAGGAAGTGTCTTCACCTGAAACCAAACTGGTTGCTCATTTGCCAGTCGTAGAGGTAAGTTGTTTGAAATGCCTGGTATGTGTGGTCCCATGTAGTCTGTGAGGTTTAAGGCAGTGGGAAGGAGCAAGGAGGAGAAAATGACACCATTCTGCTTTCTTATGTAGGATGAAAGGTGAGAATTTTTACAAGATTTGTGTTTTCTGTGATGAGCTTTTCAGTCTTTTGTCATAGGAAGGCCACGTTGTGCAGGAGAGAAGATGATGCCATATACATACAAATCCTAAATATCTGGGACAGGAGAGGAAAAATACTTAATTTTAAATGAAAACAGATGAGTTAAAAATGTCTGATAATGTCTGCAATCTGGTTTTCAGCTGAATCAGTAAGATGAAATTTTATTGCAGCTATTGAGTAGCAGAGCAAGTGAGTAGTTTTTAACAGGTTTCAAGACGCAGATAGGAAATTTTTGACATTGTAAAATACCCCTGGAAACTGATTATGGAGAAATAGCCTCTGTACACATGCATGCAGCTAACCTGGCAATGCTGCACAACTTTAGACCTGGAGCCTCCTGGGAAAGACTTAGTAATCTTTAGCCCAATGTAGAGCTTGTGCTGGATTTTCCCATGGTTGAAAATATTGCTGGAAAATACAGTGTGGGTTTCAGGAGAGAAAGAGACTGGATTGTATCTAAAGTTCCCTTAATGTTCCTTTTGCCAGGGATTTGTACTGATAACTATGTTGCTGCAATAGTTTGCAGCATTCTGTTGAAAGCTTAGTGCATGCATGCTGCCTGCAAAGTCAGAATTGCAACAGAGACTTACAAAAACATTGATTTCTGTCATGTGTCTATGCTAGAACTTGATGATCTTTAAGATCCCTTCCAATGCACACCGTTCTAAGATTCTGTAAGAGGAAATCTTACTTGTCAAAATAATTTCTTTGTTTTAAGGTTTTCATGATATTCCAAGTATTTAATGTAAACTCAGGATACATATATCTGTCTGCACACATGTATGAGATGCACTTGTGATAACTTGGAAGGAAAAGTCAGAGCCAACAGTGTTTAATCCAAGAATCGTTTGAAGTATGTGCGTTACTCTTTGACAAAATAAATGTCATACAGCTCCTAAAAGTCTTGCCAACTTTAGAGCACTGTTTATGCATACAAAGTCAGTTGCTACTTTTGCTGTAATAACTGCACTTTTATCTGAGGGCAGAGAACTGAATTTGACTGAGTACTGGATCAAAACTTTAGCTACTAAGATATTTCCCTCTTTCCCCTTCCCTTCCTATTAGACACATTCTTATTTTTCCAAAACAGCACTGATGGGTTTTTCCTCAGGATTTTCATGAAAGCAGGACAGACTGTAATAAAAATCTCTTATTTTTCCTCAGGAGGAGAAACTAATGTAAAGCAGGTGACCATGCAGAATGCAGTTCAGGTAAATGCCTTTTGAAGTTTTTAAATCTTGTATACATGTATAATACTTTTTCTTTTTAATACAAAAGTTTACCCTGAAGCAGATAAAATATTAGATTCCCCAGTTACCTCTGATTAAAAAAAAAAGTAGTTGTTTTCCCCTTTTACAAGGAGCAATGTGACAAGGATAACCCACTGTTATTATCAGATAGATGACCCATTCACTTCTTAGTGCTGTTACTTAAGGTTTTGAAGTCAAAGCCTGAGATTATTGAAAAATTTCCATCATGATTAAAAAGTGCCTTTTTAGTAACCTTTTATTCTAATTAATCACCTAAGTATAAATAAATGAATGCATTTTACATACACACTGAACTGAAGGCAAATAGTTAAGAATACCGGAAAGATTCTGGTATTATTCAGTTAAAAATTATTCAGAAAAAATTCTGGAAATTTTTCTTCAAAAATTTCAGTGGGATCCTTTTCTTGAAGTGTAAGTTACCTTTCATTTACAAGATATACAGTTCTGAAGAGAATTGCTAAGTATTTGTGTTCAAGAAATGTGTTACGTCCTTGCATGGAAACATTTCCTCTTTTAATGCTATAATTTTTAATGATTTGAGCACAAAATGCCTCTGAAACATTTGATTGAGAAATCAGTAGTAAATTATGTGATAATTTGCAGATTTCATGACTTAAAATGTTCTGAGTTTAAAAAACCCGAAGCATTTAATGCCTGTTGTCTTTATTCTGTATTCAGGCAAATATGTAATTTTGAATCCAAGGCAGTCAAGAGAAGGAATGCAGAGTGTATTGATGCAGGAGTTACTAACAAGAGCAGAACCATTTGAATGCTCTGTAGGTTTGCTATATCTGTTGAAAGGGAAGTGAACACTCTTTGAATAGTAGTTCTTCAGTCTAATTCAAAGCACAAGTTTTTGTTATCTGACTGCAAATATTGGAGCCTCCTGTCCTCAGCTTACTGGACTCCTCTGCAGGTGTGGTTTGGAGACGAGCTTCCCCTGAGTCCCCGAAGTCCCCTGACTCCGAGGCACGGGCCGGGTCTGGCAGACGTGTGCCTCTATGACCAATGGATATCTGTGAGGCACGAGGCCACTTTGGTGCCCATGCAGGAAGATCTCTCCATCTGGCTGTCTGGCTTGCTGGGTGAGCTTAAAAATAAATCACTCTCTCATGAATTTCAAAGCACTTCCAATGTTCTAGTCAGCACTGACGTGTAATGTCTATAGTACTGTTAAGAGCTGGTGTATTTGAGCTTGAATGGCTGGGAGAATTGCATTAAAATATATGCTTTGATTTCAGTTTTATTAGCTGCCACCTCTTAAGGGTTGCACAATTAATAATTCTAATTTATATTTATGAATCTTGTTAGTCTAATTGAAATCTAATTAATCTAATATTTTATTTTATTTTACTTGTATATTTCTTCTGTTTTTCAGTCTTTAACACTGGAATGCTGTTTGATTTGCCTCTAAGTTCATATGAAACTTCTTTACCTTCATGGAGTAACTTTATTATTGACCTTCTTTTTCTTAAAGGAATGGAAGTCAAAGCAGAGCAACTGCTAGAAGAACTTGATAATGGGGTACTGCTTTGCCAATTGATTGATGTTCTTCAAAACACAGTTGAAAAATGTTGTAGCACAAATAACTTAAGGGTGAGTTTTATAATGATTTTTTTAAAATACAAAGTCCTAAATCTCAAGTAGTAGTTACAGGAAAAGCAGGTGAGTGAGGCTTCCCAAAGAAGTTTTTTGTACGCTGTGTGTCCAGAGACTGATTAACAACAAAGTGGCTTTATAGATGGATAAACTCATCCAATAAATTGCTTTCTTTGTTAATCACATCCTAAGGTCTTTACTAGGTTTTTGGTTTGTTTTCAGTAAAAATCTTGTCAGAGGAGGATCTAGTCCAAGTCTGGAGTTTGTTCCCCTGACGCCAGTGTGGGTTGTTCCTAAGATATCCACTGGCATTGGTGCTATGTTTTATGCCAGAAAGTGATGGCTGAACTCAGGTGTATAGGTCAGCCATAAAAGTATCCAGACCTGCAGATAGGCTTCAGTGTTTCCATTGAGAGGCAATGCTTAGTTGAAATGTGAATCTCAAGCAAGTCTCTGTTACTTTGGAGTACAAAGGCTGCAGAACTAAGGACTGTTCACTCAGTGACTATTCACAATGATAAAGTAGAATGCCTTCTATATTAGTGTAGCTTTTTTCGTGGAATGCACAGTGAGGTGAACATAAAATAGTTACAACTGTTTCTGTACTCTGAATTTAGGGTGTATTTTCCTTTGAAAATATGCTTTGAAATCTGTTGGCATTATTGATGTGTACAATGTACTTTTTGTTTTCTTCCCTTGCCAGAATTTTCCTATGAGAAAAGTTCCATGCAAGAAGGATGCTCCATCAGGATCTTTTTTTGCCAGAGATAATACAGCCAACTTTCTTAACTGGTGTAGAGCCATTGGAGTTGATGAGACATACCTCTTTGAATCTGAAGGCTTAGGTAGCTCTCTCTTTTTGTTAAATTTGCTTTGATCTCTGTGTGAATCACTACCTGGTCAGGGAGATGCCTTGTTACCGACTTTTGAACTTTTTCTCTTGACTCTGCATGTGTCGTGCAAGCTCTTATTTATTTTAAGGCAGTGTCCAAGTACAAGCTTTGAAAAATCAGTTCAGTGACTAATATAACTTGCATGATGCTTTTGCAAACTTCTGAAAGTTACTGTGTGGGATGAAGTGGGGACTGAGAGCTGTGCAACAAAATACTGTGTTTTTCTTCAGTAAAAGGAACCACTGAGAAACAGGAGAAAAGTGTGGTTTCACTTTCTGTGTGTGGGAAGACCACAGGGCCATAGAGTCAACTCACAATAAGATCCTTTATTTGGTATTACAGCTCATTTTTCTTGCAAAAATCCCTCAGAATAATACATCCAAGATGGTTAAATTTGGTAACAACATCAGGGCATTGTGTCTGAAGTGGCAACAGCCTGTTGGTAATTAACATTTACTTCAGGACACAACATTACTCTAAACCACTTGTATTTTCCCATTTATAAGATAGTTATAAAAATAAATATTACCAACTATGAGCATGCCTGCCCCAGTGCACAACCGGTGCTGTACAGCATCTTCTAGACTGGTACAATGGAATAAAATTTTTTTGACTGCTAGTTAAGAGGATTGTACTTTCATCACATAATAAATAAGGAAATGCTCTTCTACCCGCTATTATGTCAGTAAAAATTAATTGATACAAAACTTTCTGTGGCAAGCCAAATTCTGTTTTTTGTTGTTTGGCTTCTTTTTTTTTTTTTTAGTAAGAAAAATATCTGCCTGTCAGCAGACTAGCAAAAAACTGAGAACTATCTTTGTTTTCAGTAATTGTATGAAATTGTCATAATATTTACTGTATTTTGAAATCTTTGTTCCATTAATGCTATTAATTAGCATTAGTGTTAATTAAAGGCTATTTACATACTGGCTGGACTGCCCATGCATCTCGACTGGATAAGTCATCTTTTAAAATAGTTGAGAAAACTCCATCATTTACATATTTAATTTTGATTAACTAGTGAGTATATCTTTCTTCAGTGCCAGGAAATACAGAGTAGAACTGAGTTACAAGAATATTTTAATTTTTTTTTTTAGTTCCTTGTTTGAATTGTATTGCTTAAACATGTTAGTTCCTGTAAGTGGACAGGTAACTAGAACCTGTTTAGCTTCCCTGTGATAAGCAGACATGATTTCCTAGTGCTGTGGCTTTCACTCATTGCAAAGAAGTGTTTTGAAGTCTGTAACTCTTGACACAAGCTTGCTTTGTGGCATAAATATCTTCTGTGAGCCTTTTTGGCAGCTGAAATGAGCAGACTTGCAGCCTCCTAGATGAAACATTCTTTCCACTGATGTTTTTCATCAGTCTTTCAAGCCATTCTTCATGAATGAAACAGGGGAAGGATAAGTTGACAATTGTCTTTTTCCCATCAGGGACATATAGCAGCACCTCCTGAAAAGTGTAGATGATTGGGAAGGAAATAAATCAAGAAGCTCCCGAGACAGCAGAAATTAAGAGTAGGCATTGTGGGGTGCCCTTTGACAGCAAGCCAAAACAAATGTCCTGATCTTTGCTAGGGATTTATTTGGATTTCTTCCTTTTGGACTCAAGCAAATTAAAACACTTTTGTTACAGCTGGCAAATTCACACACACACATGCACATACACTAAAAAAGAGATTAATTGGCCTCTAAAAGTAGCTTCGAAATTATGGATTTGTCAACTTTCTGTTCTAGATTTACCCTTCATAATCGGATCTTTTAAAAAGCAGACTTAGAAACTGGAGTAGATGATGTAAACATCATCAGAAAATCTGACTTCATACTTGGACTATACTTTAGGAAACACTTTTAAAGCAAAGGCACTTCAAATATCAAATTGATATCAGAGGGATGTTGGGTTTCATTTGTAAAGACAGAGCTGGAACTTTTGAAGCAGTGATAAGAAAACATCTGTTGCTTACTGAACTGGTAACAGTCACCCAGATTGTTCTTTCCCAGCAGAGGTTTAAAACCACTCAGGCTGACTGGCTGTGTAGCCATCCACTTGTGAGCTGGGGCCCTTGCAGTGTATCTTCTTGTGGATAATAACCTCCAGAGTGCATGTACTTAGCTGTGTCTGTAGGCATGAGCATGAACAGATGTGTGTGTTTTCCTTTTTGTCATTTTTAAGTGCTCTTCTGTGATATTGCATTTGGGAGTAGGGAATGGGAAGTGTTCACGTCTCTTTCTTTCCTGTTCTCATCAAGAAATGAGATTATAAAACACATTTCTCTTAGGAGGAAGAGTGTTTTCAGGAGTGCCAGGATGGGTTTAAAGATTTTATGGAATAGAAAATTAGAGTTGTAAAGCATGTAGTGCATTGTCAATGATAATGTACCTTGCCTCTGGGTAGGATGATGGGAAATTTATAGTACTGGATACGTCATCTTCCCTTTTCTTGGCTGTACCTAATTGCATAGGCCTCCTGCAATAAATGTGAACTATAACTCCTCTTTGTTCTCTTCCCTTTTAGTGTTGCACAAGGATCCAAGACAAGTGTATCTTTGTCTGCTGGAAATTGGGCGCATTGTATCCGGGTAGGTGATCCACACCTGCTCCCAACAAGAAATTGAAGGACACATCCTACTAAGTAAAAGCCAAGACAAAGTTAGGACATTATTTGCAGCTGTCAAGTGATGTTAATTCTGTGCAAAAAGTAATGAGTAGCTTTTCTAGGACCATCGTACAATAAGAATGTTTTTTTCAAATATTTATTGGACTCTTTCCTTGGAGAGGTGCTGTACCATGCTGGTTTCTATAGCTGTGTTTAAGTTATACATTCACCCTATAGATAATGTGTACCTCTTGGAACAGCTCACTGGGCATTAAATACAATTCTAAGGGTTTCAATTTTTCAGCTTTTTGGAAGGTATCTCTTTATTATCTAAATGTAGACTTAATTTATGTCTAGTGCAGAGCTGGAAGCTTTAAGATAGTCTATCTAAATTGGATGTGACCTCAACTGTATAGTTTTGGCAGTATTTTTACTGTATCCTCTGGTAACACCAAGGCTACCTTAGGAAGGGCTTCTGCTAGAAACTCAGAGATGCTCCTTCTTTTAGATTATCAAGGCAATTACTCCTCTGATTGATTCAGATGTCCTTGTCTGTCAAGCCATTATAATTTTACAAGTTTGTTTTCATTTGTTTCTTTTTGTTTTCTTTAATAAATTAGTAATTAAACACTCTGCTTTGGTCTTTGAGGTATGGAGTTGAACCTCCTGTACTTGTAAAACTAGAGAAGGAAATTGAGCTAGAAGAAACCCTGCTGATGACCTCTGGGCCACCATCACCTCTTAGCACACCAAAGTCATGTTGTCACCATGGGGAGCTACACGAGGCAGTAAGTGCTACTTGCTTAGTGGGATATAGGCTTTAATTTAAACTCTTAGTTTTGAACTTGTATGATCTGTCTCAGTATGGACAGGCTGGTTTTCATCTAATATGTGTGAGCCTCTTCAAACAGAAGGCTATGCACTTCTTTTAATCAATTTTTTTTGTTTTGTTTTGAAAATATAACTAAAATGCTGTTCTATATGTTTTGGAGTGCATAGAACCTACATTGATTTCCTTTCCCCTCTTCCTTTTCCTTGCTTCTTTGAGTACAAGAAATGATCTCATTCAATTTTTCTGGTGTCCATGTTCTATGACTGCAATGAATGTTGCTCTTCAATTTGATCTTTCCATAAAACTTCATCAGGTGTTAAAGTAGGCTTTGATGAAAGTCTTTTGAAAGAAGATTTTAAAATCAAACCTCTGTAGCTTTACCAATTGGAAATGAATATGTATCCAGAAAAGGAAATGATTTGTACAGCTTGTAAACTGGTCCAGAGGAAATGATGAACAATTTTCCTATTCTGCTTAAAAATTCATTTATTTTAAAGGTCCTCTGTGTTGTTATGTAAAAATTCTGTTTCTGTGGGAATGTCAGCCACCAGATACACTTTCTCTGGAAACTCACTATTTCTCCTTCTTGGCAGTAGTCTCACCCTTCCAATTTGTTGCATTTCTTAGTGGCTCTTAGAGGCTGATCTTCTCTAACCCAGCATTTCTTTGGGGGCTCCTTTTCCCCTTTTTTCAGTTGTTTCCTTCTTGGATCTTCCATCTTAATAGAAGATTAACTCAATAGATGGTTAAACTTGTGCTTCTGTCAAAATACTAACAAATGCTTTCAATATAATAACTAGGTAAAACATATAGCAGAAGATCCTCCCTGCAGTTGTTCCCATCGATTTTCAATTGAATACTTGTCAGAGGGACGTTATAGGCTGGGAGATAAAATACTCTTCATACGAGTAAGTAGTTTTTAAGAATTCCAATTTATATTTATTTTGGGGAGAGCAATGCTTTTAAGTGAAATACCTCATTTTGATGGAGTTGTTTTAGAATTGCAGAATTATTTAGGTTGGGACAACTTGACATTCAATCCCTTATTCTAAATAGATGTAATTACTCCATTCTTTAGATCTTTGATCCACAAACATTGATTTTTACAACCACACTAAACTAAGATAATGTTTCTCTGTGATGCCTCTAAAATTTCAGTAATGACTTGCAACATAAATAAGGAAAATGCCATAGAATATCCTGAGAATATTGCTTGTTCAAAATCTAGATTCTTGGTGTTTATAATTTGAGGGGTTGTTGAGTACTCTTGTCAGCAATCATAAGAGTTTGTGTTGCAAGGACATAATTTAAATTCAACCCATGCCCAGAACTATGCTTACTAAACAAAGATTCTTACAGAATGGTTTAAAGGTCTTCTGTAAAGATCTTTCCATTATTTCCTAACACAGAATTACTACCTGTGCAGGAGAAGCTATCTAATAAAATACTTGGGAAGCAAAAACCTTGTTTATAACATAATTTCTATTTCGAAATGTTTCTCTGTAAGAAAGAAGTGCTATTTTTAGTCAATTTCAATAGGTGGCAATGTAAGATGAGGAAAAATAAAGCAAGATAAGAATTTCTCTTGTTCTTCTGCTCCTCTTTCCCATTCTCAGATGCTACATGGCAAGCATGTGATGGTACGTGTTGGTGGAGGCTGGGACACTCTTCAAGGTTTTCTGCTCAAATATGATCCATGCCGAGTGCTTCAGTTTGCAACTCTGGAACAAAAAATCCTGGCATTTCAGAAAGGGGTCACCAGTGACAGTGTCCCCAGCTTGTCAACTAGAAATCAGGAGCCTCCTCTTATGAATCCAATGTCAGCTGTCAATATGTTTCAAAAGCAGCCATCAAAACCTCCTGCTCCTGTTTTAGGTCTTGGAGCCAGTGCCAAGAAGGCTTTAGCTAAACGCCCTCAGTCCCCTGCCCTGGCATCACCCAGAGTGACCCCATCTTCCACTGCCAAGTCATCCACAGTCAGGTCCAAATTACAAGGGTCCTCAGCAGCAGGTGTGCAGTCTCCTTTCAAACCTGGCACCTCAAAGAAACTGGAGTCTCCTGCATGCAACTCACCAGCTTCTGCTCCTTCACAGCCTGGAAGCAAAAGTTCTTCGCGTGCAGGAGCAAGGACAGCTCCTGCTCCCTCTGAAATGTTGCGCAAACGTATTCGATCCCCCGATGCTACCAAGGGAAAATTTGCCCTGCCTCAGGGCTCCCCAGCATCAGCACATCGTGCCCCCTCACCCTCTAAAAAACAGCCATCTCTCTTGTCTGGGACAGCTGGAACAACCATTTCAAAGCAGAAGTGTGTCCCTGCTAAATGCAGACCTGTATCTGTCACTAAAACCAAGGTGAATTCAGCTGTTCCCAGGGCTGCTCGGCCGCCGGTTACAAATCTGCGCACTGTTGCCAAGTTTGCACATTCCCAGCAACTCCTTGCAAAAACTCCTGAAAACGATATTCAGATCTCAGGTGCTGGGTCTCAGCATCCTCTGAGAGCCCCACAAACAACTTCTCACCTGGCAAGAAACTTGAAAACTGCTTCTGAGCTAAAACTTTCCGCTTCTGCACCTTCCCTTGCTGTTAGCAAAGCATCAAAGTCACCACCTCCGTTGTTACCTACAAGCAAAAATGTGTCATCAGCTGGCAGCAAGCAGCCAAATGCCAGTAATCCCCCTCAGGTTGGAGCCTCTTTATCCAAACCTGCTGAACGCACACCTTTGTCTGTTGTACGGCTTCCTCAAACTTCAGCCAAAGCAGCAGTGACCAAAAAGCCAGCACAGCCTTCCACAAAAGGTCAGCATTCAACCAAAAACTTGCAAACAAACAAAAGCTTGGCCCCAGCAGCCAAGAAGCCACTTCCAAAGGAACAGACATGTAAGAAAGGAACACCTGGTGCATCAAAAGTTCCTCTTACCAAGAGCGGGCAAGATGATCACTATTTTGTTATGACAGGGACTAAAAAGCCCAGAAAGTAAACTAATTTGTTACTTTCTGTGGAAGTCCCTGTCTTGTTCAAAAAGGCATCTTGTGACTGCTACACTGAGGTCAAGGAAAAAAGCTAATAACACTACATTTAATATGAAATATTAGGTATAACATGCCTTTTGCTGCCTAACTTACTGTAAGAACTGTGTTTATTTTGCAGTTTAGAAACTTCTATTTGGATATGTTTAGAAGTGAGCTTACTTGCTGTGTGGCACTGTGGAACGGCATATATCCTCGATCTGCTGCAAAAAAGTGTGGGAGAGGAAAGGGGAATTAAAGCTGAAGCTTTTGCAGCAGAACTCTGGTGGTTCTGATACATCTGCATTGAGGTGTGTGGCAAGTAACAGAGCTGTGCACAAGCTGTAAAATGTCTAATACCTCAAACAAAAATGTGGGTTTGGTTCACTGGTATCCCTGAACCCAGTCTGGGTCACATGTTTTAGAAAGAGAAGAATTTTCTAGTCATATTTAGATTTGACAGAAGCTGTTATGAGTGTTCACTGTGTCCCCCCATATGCCTTAAAGTGGATTCAACTCACTTGGAAGTGGAGCTTGGTTTGGTTTAAATTGGACACCAATAATCATGGCCTTGATTGCTCACTTTCATTGTGCCTTAGCCTCTCAAATTCAGAAGAGAACTCTCCAATGAGCAATGCTAGCTTTAAAACCCTGGGCAGATAACCTTGCTTAGTCCATATTCAAATCTGACTAGCTTTCTTAGAAAGCTCTTGCTGCATGGAGGGATGTTTCTGAGTTCTAGGGAAGACACTTGCCCCTGAGCTGGAGCCCCACGTCAGCTCCTACTCCTGGGTTGGAGCCCCAAAACAGCTCCTGCTGCAACAACACTGAGCTGCAAGCACTGACCTGTTCTAACAGAGCTTTGCTGCTCTGCACGAGTGGCCTTTGCATGTAAGACTGAATTGCCAAATACTTTTCTCAGTGCTACGGGTTAATTTTTGTTGGCGCTCTAGTCTGCAGGGGCCTTTCTTGTTTTGTTTGTGGACACCTCTTTCCTGGCTCTCCTCTATCACTCTGGAGGTGAGAAATAGTTTCCCAAAGAGGAATATAGCCTGCATTTGCCTTTAAACATCTTAAAGTGCCAGAAAGCTATGCACTGTTTACACCGGGCTCCTGAAGTCTTTCAGTGAGTTAAACATCCGTGGTGCTCAACACCTTTACCCTTGGGGAGTGAGCTTCATGGTAGATTGAGAACTACTGTCTTTGGGAGTAGTGCTGTTTGGGTTATTTTGGGTTAATGAACACTTGTCCCTCCAGACTCTGAGGAGCTCTGAAGGTCTTTGAAGACACACTGGTGGTTTCCACAGACCATCACTTCTGCCCTCCTTTCCCAGTCTATTTATGGGCAGGAGTGGATATCACTGCCATAAAGGCTCCTGCATGGTGGAGCTGGGAAGTCTTTTTAAAAGGAGAACAGTTCCGTGTAATATATAGTTTCTGTTGTTAAGGGGTTTTATTTTAGTTGGTTTGTTGTTTTTTTTTTTCCTGGAACTAGAGTAAGCAAACATCATAAACTGAGTTCTTATGCAATGTGGCAGAATCATAGAGCTGCTTTTCTGAGCACCTTGTTAGCTTATTTTATTTATTTTATGATTCTATTTATGCGTATCTACTGTACAATACTGCTCACAACCTGCTGGGAGTAAGCAGTAGATGCCAGTATCCAAACTGTAGGAGGAAAAGAGATCTGTTTTGATAACACGGACACAAGTCCCACAGGGTCCCATACAAAGTTGTGTGTTTGGGGAAGGCCTTGGGCTTGCTTGTTTTAAATGTACGCTGGTCAAAGCCACTGCTTCAAGGTTAGGCAGAGCATTAACTATAGTGGTTTCCTGTCAGGTTTGATAAATCTGGCACATGGCTTCATGTGTTGAAAGCATTTTTCAGTAGATGACTTGCTTTTTATTTTTGGGCTTCCAAATGGTGAGTTACATGCGATATATCTCATGCAGATTAGCTGACTTCTTGGGGTTTTCTTTCTGTAATGGGTCTGAAAGAGATGGAGTTAACTTTCTTCATAGCATCCCCTATGGGGCTGTGTGTTAGATTAAAACCTAAGCCCACGTTGATAACATGTGCTGTTGTTTGGGCTGTTGCTGAACAACCCTTCCAGGGTCAAGTCTCTTTTTCCTGCTCTGACCCCCACAGCAGGAGGCAGGAGATTGAGAGTGACATGGCTGGGAACTGGCCAACCTGAACTGGCCAAATGGCTATTCCATATCATAAAGCATCACCTCAACAATAAAAAGAAGGAAGAGGTAGAGAAAGAAGGGCGTGCATGTTGTGTGGCTTCTAAGGTGGTTTTTTGCCAGCTGGCTGGGCATGGGAGTAGTGAAGGATTGCCTTTGCATCACTTGGTGGTTTACTTTTCATATCTTTTCTTCATTCATTAAACTCTTTATCCCAGCCAGTGAGTTTTGCTTTTGCTGCTCCACTCTCCTTATCTTGCAGGGGGTGGAGGAGAGATAAGGAGAGTGGGGAGGTGTGCACAGGTACTTGGCTTCTGAGTGGGGTCAACCCACAGTGCCTTTCAAACCATTTACAAAATTCTTAGCATCAATTTAAACACTGAGGGTCTTGGATCATGGTGTCAGGCAAATTCTGCCTTTCTGAACTACAGAGAAAATGAAACAAATGGCTTTGTCTTTGTCATATATAATATCATGTAATAAACTGAATTTTAAAGTTCAAAATTGAAATAAAAATGCATAAACTGTTACAGTTGAAACCTTAATAAGCTAATCTAAAGTTATACATGGGTAGACTTGTTTGGTTTTATTATAAAAATAATGTATTTGAGTGTGATCCAACTTCTGTGGAAATTGTTGTCGCCAGCTGCATAGTCATGTAACATGAGGTGAGCCAAGAATAAAGTGTAACAAAGTACCTCCTAATGGAAATGGATACTATTTTTACAATGATTGTTGCCAAATAGCAATCTAATCTTCAGTTTATATTACCTTTTATGAGGGAAAGATAATTTGGAGCGATAATCTGACTGAATTCTCCATGTGATATCCATGTCCTCTGTATGAGTACTTATTTAAAATAAACATACACTGCACCTTTTTATATGCACACGTGTTTCTTCTCCTGACATCTTTTTGCAGGGAGGGGAAAAAGAATGCATTTCAGAAGGCTCATGTTTTCCCTCTGCCACCACATAAATAGTAGATTCCATCTCTGGCATAAATAGCTGAGTCTAATCCATTGCTTTCTTTGGAGTTCAAGACATTTTTACTCTGACCCTGTTGTCAGTGTGACTAACTGGGGGAAGGGGCATCCTCATCTAGGAATGAGCCTAAGTAGTTTCAGATATACCAAATAGTTGTGTTTGCAGCTCTACTTGAAATATAAAGCATCTGTACCATATTTTCCCTGCTTATATCTTGTCAACAGAAGCTCTCTCTGTCTGTTTCCATTAATGACAGAAATTTAATTAGTTTTGTTGGGTGGAGAATTGGGTGTTCTCACTGGAACCACCTAATTAACTTTTTTCCCCTTTCCCTATTCTATTTTTTTTAAACTTTTTTAAAGCCTGCCTTTGCCTGCTGTTCCAAAGTGTCTTCAGTTCCTGGCAGTGTGGTGCTGGTGCCTAATCACGCAGACTGAGCCTTCCACTTCAGCTGTGTCTAGTAAGCACGTGCGAGTGGCATCTACTATAGGTGTTAGCTGCAGCTGTTTTTTTAAAGAGACGCTGTTACAGCTGGCCCATAAAATGCAAAGGCAGTCCAAGATTTTCTCAGGTAAGTATCCTAACCCTATTTTATATATCCTAATCATATCTATCTGTCTACCTGGTAAATTTCAGGGCAGTTTTCCTTCTAAAACTTGAAGCACCCATAACTTTGAACATCAAACTAGGCCGCTCCTTTTCTTTTTCCCTACAGTGAAAATGAAATCTGTTAGGTTAGTGAGTTCTATGGGGTCATCTGGTGTCTTTAATTTTCTAGAGACTAGTCTGACAATGTAAACCCCTTAACTTTTCTAGAAATGCGCAGACAAAACTTTTCTCTTTGATTCAAATAAAACCTTTAGCTAGCAAAATCCAGATTTGGCATGAAATAAGTAATGCAAGAGACATTTAATGCTATAAGACCCTTTCATTTCATGCACATACATTCTTGAAAACTTCCTTTTCATTATTTTTTAAAAAGCCAAAATTGAAGATACTTCCTTAATAAAAGTTTTGAAAAATTAAATTGTCTGAAATGTAGATAAGTTCAACACTTATACCTTTCCAACATTTTAATAAAAAATAAAGCATTAAAATATTTGACGGGTGAGATGTGCTCACAGTTCAGATCTAGCTAGCCAGCAATCCCCATTAACTGAGAAATGAACTTTCAGGTGTGTCACCTGGTGGGAGTGCCAGCAGTGGACAACTTTCTACTTGGGGAGGGGTACTGATGTCTAAAGCAAAGCTATTATGGCATTTTGTGTGAAGTATTTTGTTCCAGATGGAAGAAAACCCTTACAGGATGGGAGCAGCTGGCCATTTCTCCAAAGAATGTAGCTAGGCAGAAAGTATTGACAGATTTGTTGTGCTAAGAGTTTTTAGAAGGTAAGATTGCAGCACAGAACTTTGATGTAAAATTGGCCTTTAGTGCTGAGTCAGAAAGTACTGTGCAAAGCTGAGGTCCTATTAAACAAAGCCAAACTTGCCTGCTTCCTCAAGCACCCTGTTAGGATATTCACTCAGGAAAAAGGGATTATATTAGTGTTTGTCAAAATACTCAGACAGGGCACCTCATAAGAACCATGTTAAAGTCAGTTACATGCATTTTAACAGTGGAAGCATATACTTTACCTCCTGCATTTTAAAATAAAAGCAATTGTTGAAATTCAGGTTGAGAATCTTCTAATTTGCTGAACTTTTATTTAAGCACTATTATTATTTACTTTTCTGAAGCACTGCTGCTGTAACAAAAAGTGCCTTGTAGCAGAACCTATATTCCCAGAAGAACAGAAATAATTACTGTGATGTGTCATCCTGAAGAACAATATGCTGCTTCACAGCTTTTTTTCCTTTTTGCTGAATACACTGCTCTATAGACACCTGTGAAATAAAACTAAAATAAATTGCTTTTACTGTGTACACATTGCAGCATTGACCCTTGAAGTACCGTGATGTTATTTATTGCTGCATCCAAAGAAAAGAGCAGCAGAATGAGTTTATTTAAAAATCAAACTAAATATCTTTGTCTGGATCTATAGCCCTGGTATTAAGCTCCTGTATAATACATTAGATTTGGGAGGTTTTTCTGACTACCCAATTGTATAGTCTGGATTTTAAAACACTCTTGGCTGTAGTAGGATATTTTGCTAGGTCAAATTATTTACAAAAATATCCATGAAGAAGCATTTTTGCTGATGTACATAACAACGGCCATAAGAACGTCTGCTAGATTTAATTGTTTAATGAAAAATATTGATAAGTCTCTTTGTGATTTCCTTGTTAAAACCCCATGAGTTTCCCCAAGACTTGGGTCCTTAAGTCACTGTTCATTTACACTGGTGTGTAAAAGTGATGTATTAGGTCTGTGAAGTCAAATATTCACGGTTTAGAGAAAGCCGTAATTCAGATGGGTACGTGTGACTGTTTCACTAGCATACATGATGCACTTGGAGTACTGTGCTCAGCTCTGGGGCCTCAGCAAAAAAGGACATGGACCTGTTGGAGCCAGGCCAGAGAAGGGCCATGAAGGTGATCAGAGGGCTTGAGCACCTCACCTATGAAGACATGCTCAGAGAGCTGGGATTGTTCAGCTTGGAGGAGAGAAGGCTCTGGGCAGAGCTCATTGCAGCCTTTCAGTACATAAAGAGGGCCTTCAGGAAAGCTGAGGAGGGGCTTTTTATGGGGGCATGTATTGAGTGAGAGGATAAGGGGTAATGACATTAAAGAAGGTAGGTTTAGATTGGATGTTAGGAAGGAATTCTTCACTATGATGGTGGTGAGGCATGGGTTGCTCAGAGAAGTTGTGGTTGCCTCATCGGTGGAAGTGTTCAAGGCCAGGCTGGATGGAGCTTTGAGCTACTTGGTCTAATGGAAGGTGTCCCTGCCTATGACAGGAACATTGGAGCTAGATAGTCTTGAAAGTGTCTTCTAATCCAAACCATTCTCTGTTTCTATCATTTCGACACAGATGTCCATTATCAATTATGATTTCATCAGAATGCTGTTTCCCTCAGGCTGTAGAAGAGACAGTTCTGCCTGCATAGGGAGTTGTTCAGGATTGGGGATTCTCTCTGTACATCAGTGTGTGGCCCCTTGCCTTACTTTTTAGCCTGTGCTGAAGACAGTAAACCATTGTCATATGGGCATTTGCAGGATCTTATCCCAGCACCTGAATGTTTCTTGAGGCTTATCTCCTTAAAAATTGAGAAAAGTCAGGGCTGAAAGTCGCTGAGATTAAAGTATCCATTCAGTTGAGTCAATTAACTTGCACTTTAAAGTAGTTGATGTGATAGTGTGGTGATACAGGACTGAACTTTGAAATTTCAGGTGACTTGGCTTTATATCTTGGGAGTGCTTAGCAGCATTGCAAATGTGAGTAATGGGTTTAAGTCAGACACTTATAACAAGGAAGTAAAGTACCTCTTTGTGAAACAGTGAGCTTATCTCAATTGTCTAATATCATGCAGGGAGGTAGAAAGAAAAAAGAGGACATATAAATCTTGTTCATAGAGAGAGAAATTTTTTACCTGAAGCAAGAGAAAATCATACAGCTTTCCTGTATTCTTTCAACATGTTCATCTACTTCTCCCAAGGATGCAGAACCAATCTTCAGGAATTAACAATTCATCTCATCTTAAATGCATGTAAGGGATATGAGTTCAGGAGCTACAATCAATTCTGACCAAATTATTTCTGTCATTTCCTAAACTTATAATATCTGCCTCTGAAATTATTTGACCATTTTGTATGTTGAAGAAGACATTCTGTAGAATGAAACTAAAATTCTCTCTGTTCTGGACCACACTGTAAGTATTGTTGGACAAAATGAATGGCACAGGTCCATTTCAATTTAGCTATTCTGCTCCGTGTCACCGCACACGTTCTCCCGTTCAAATCAAGCAAAAATAGGTGCTTGGACTAGTGAAAGATACAGCTAGGTTCAAACAATGCTTGAGTTATTCAGCTGGGTTTGGGCTATAACCTAACAGTATAATGGCAAAGGTGGAGGGAAGAAAACAATGAAAAAAGACTAAGAAGAAATGAATGAAGAAAACAATGAAGAAAGACTGCATACAACATAGAGCTGATGCTTCACTATTTACCATTTTTTATTATTCATCTTCTTAGCCAGTCACTACCAAGTTAGTTAACAAACTTCTTGTGAACATTCTAATGGAAATGGGTGCCTGGAGAACTGTAATTTGTGAGAGAGTGTTGCTCTTGCTGTGACTGAATAAAAAGACATGGTGATTGATTTTCCAATAATTGGATTGGGAGGGTGTTATAAAGCTTTAAAATAAGCACATAAGCTTAATTTAGGTCTTTTACTTTTTACTGCTTTCCCCTCCCTCAATAAGGAAATTATATTAAGCAGTCATGAAGTTGTACCTTCAGTCTCAAAAACCTTTGCTGAAGTTTCTACAACAGCACTGTTCAGGCCTTGCCTTCTCCCTCTTCACCCCCAGATCTCCAGTCACAACCTACAACCACCACAACCACATAATGGGGCAGGCAGCCTTGTCCCATTTGGAAGATTAAAAATCTGTGTCTATCTCCAAAAAATAAAGAAAATTTTGACCAAGAACAACCTGGTGACTAGGTGACTGCCAGTGGATTGGATGACAGGATATTGCATTTCGAGCGCTGGATGTTTCAGTAAGATCTCTCTGAAGCAAAGATTGCAGGTGAGCTCACTCTTGTTCTCAGCTCAGCTTTTTGCTTCTCTGCAAATGCTCTTCTTGGGAAATTCTCATCACTAAATGTTCTAGCAGAAAATGAATTATGGTAGTGTTTGGCTTAGTTTGCCTTTCCCTTGACACACAGATATACACAGAGGAGTTTTTTAAAACCAAATTAGAAATGTGTGTTTTGAAAAATACTGCAGTGTCTTTAAAAACAATGAAGTGGTATTGTGACAATAAAGCATTTGGTTTTAGCTGAACAAGTACTGCTGTCTATAAAATCTGATTCTGCATAGACTAATAAAAATTCAAGGGCATGTGCTGTTACATTGCAGTCTATAAAGTATAAGACAAACATGAGATGTAGTGATGTTTTTCAAAGCCAAGTGAGCTCAGTGTTTTAAGAGGAGCTGGGTATGTAGTGGTGTTTTGAGAGGCTCTTTGGAAGGAAGCAAGGCTCAGGCTTTCTGTCTGCATGCTTTATTCCTATGCAGCAGGAATTCTCAAGATCTACTCAGGACAATGGCATCCTTAAGCTAACCTCAAGCCCAAGAAGTTGCAAAAATGTACCTTAATGAGCAACCTAATAAAATGCAGTAAAAACCTATGCTTGCCGTTCACTTCAACAAGTGAAATTCAATAATAGCAAATGGGAGTTTGTTAAATTGAAAGCAACTATTTTTGTACGTGTTCTTTTTCTCATAATCCTATTCCAAGAACTGGAAAAAAATCCTTTGATTTTTTTTAAACAGTGAAAACTGCTTATGACTCAATTATTAAAGGCTAAACAATTAAATTTCAGGGCAGAAATATGTGTTTTGAAACAGAAGTAAAAACATTAGGTGTGGGGGGATAGAATGTAGGAAAATAAAGATAGTGCAGAAGGCAATCTCACCCCTGAGGAGTTGTAGCTGTACTACTCACCAAAGATTAGGAACAAGCCCGCCCTTAATAGGCCACAGTTGTGTCAAATAAAGATAAAGAGTGGGTTAGCTGGGTGAGGGGAGAGTTGGAGTTTGTTGGCTGTGCTGTGAAGGAGTCAGTGCTGCGAGGAGATACCCATGAGAAATCACCGAGAAGGTATGGGAATTTTGCAATAAAATGACTGCAATTAGGAGTCTTTGTGTGGCTATGTGCTGAAATCAGGAGTGAGTTCAGAAAAGGAGAATAATCATTCAAAGTTTTTGAAGTTTTTCAGTAAAGCTACATTACCCAGCGACAATGAAAACTAAGCTTTGCCATTTGCTATCTATCAAATTGTTAATTTTATTCTGACAAACCTGGGTGGCACCTGCTGGAGCCCACTGCATTTGCAATATGTTCCTCTTGCAGGGGAGCAAGGTTACCCTACATTCCAATGTCAGCATCTGCAAAGGTGGGGCAGACATGCCTCAGCCTTCAGGGCCTTTGGAGGCAACAGAGACTCTGGAGGTCTGTGTGGAGTCTGTGTAAGACAGGAAATTGGTAAAAGTTACCAAGCTGAGGAGAGGATTTGTTCTACACTGTGCAATGGGAAGGCTTAGTCAGTTTGCTTTGCTTGCAGAGCAGAGGTCTTTCTTTGAAGGCTTAACTTGTACTTCTGTAAGAAACCCTGCTGTAGAATTCAAAGCCCCTCTGTGTCTCTGAGCACGCACACTTTCAGACAAAGGTGAGACCTAGGGTGCCAGGGCTCTTGGGACAGGATCTGTTTGTTGAATGATGATGTAGGTTACATATTTCAGGCAGCTAGCACTCTGCAGCTCAGTTTTCACCCCTGTTGACTGAGTGTTTGAGTTAGGAAGAGACATCCATGACTTGTATCTAATACACAGTGAGGTTTTCCAAATAGATTTTGATTGATGCTCTCAATTATTTTTTGTCAAGGTCTGTAGCAAACTCTGTGTTATCCATTTGTCAGCACTTGCAACAAAGCTGTTTTCTGAACAGAATTCTCCTTATCAGCTAGGAAAACTTGGTTAAATAGAGAGGACTGGGTAAACTTCATGCTGCTGTGAAGTCTGATCTTTTTCATTCTCCACTTCCATAGTAAAAATTAAAGCTTTTAGGATTTAACTTTTGTTCAGCTGGAATATCACAGTTATTGATGGGAAGAGAAGCTGTTAAGCTTAAAGACTTCTTCCTGTGTAGGCTGTAGAATGCAACAAGCCAGTCTCTTCTTGAGCTACTTGTCTTTTCATTAAAATGCCAATATATGTCACCAGTATGTATTTTTAAAAAATTAAATTAAATAATTACTTCAAATTTTATAGTGCACTACTGGGACAATTCATAACTCCTCATCTTGAGTCATCTAGGTTCCACACTCTGAATACTTTCTGCTAGAATTTGGCATTCAATGCCTTGCACTAAGCTTTTTCAGGAAAGATGTTTATGGTCATTGTTCTCATGGGCTTTTTCTGCAGTGGGGATTTTTAATGATGTTGCAGTCCCTAGTGTAAATATACGTTATTTTTGTGAATTTAATCTGTTTGTCATGCATTATGCTCCAACTGTCCCCAGCCCCTCTGCTATGTATGTCTGAAGCAGTGATTTGCAATGCTCCTACCTCATCTTGTGCAGCTAAACAGACAACCAAAAAAAAATAATCTGCCCTCTCAACTGCACCGTTGATGAAGTGAACATCCATAGCAATGTATTTTATTGCACTAACATGAAAAGTCACAGCAAGGGCTCTCAATCAAATTGAAGTTATCTGACAGATAAGCAGTCTGAGGCGACTAGCTGAACATCAAGGCTTTTGTTAGTGACATAGATCCTTCTGTGTGTAAGCAGAGCAAAAGTCTTTCTTGTTGTTTTATTTATTTCCAAAACTGCTATTTACACTCTCTCCTTCCACAGGAAGCAGTCTTAAAATCCTGAGGCAAGAAGACAAGGAAATCCCTTGTGGCTTTTAGTGCTTTGTGTGTTCTGGCTCTGCCAGGTGTTCTACCCACTGCTCTGCAGTGAGACAGGTGGGAGCAACACCTTGTCCTTAAAAATTTATTATTTTTGCCTTGATCTGTAGAGATCCAGGGTGATTTCCATCATCTGCCTGTGATTTGTAATCTGTCCTGATCTTGGTGGATGCCTTGTGTAGGGGAAGACAATCTGTGATAGTGGAGGCTGGTACTGCTCTTCCCCACAGAAGTAGACAACACATTTGTGGAATTACCTCCCCAGAATGAACTCTTAAGTGCTTATTGAATCCAGGAAAATAAATGGAAGGAGACTGGATGACAAAATGGATAAAGTGGGTCATGGTTTACACTTCCTATTTCAGGAAACCAATTTAGCCAGCTAAATTAGGTAGCTAGTTTCCTTGTGCTGTATTGTTACTTAATGGTAAATAAGAGTAAAGTTCTTATCAGTAATTATTCCCAAACTAGATTTTTGGTCTTACTACAGATTACTCCATTTAATCCTTCTCTCTTCATGTATGGGAGAAGCTTATGAAAGCTCCCCTCCTAAGCAGTGAGTATATGCCCTTCTGTTTTACGACATGGTCTCCTGTGCACCTTTTCTGTGGTTGAGTGCAAATCTCTGTCCTTGGATGTGTATCTATAGTCTCAACATGAACCAAATGAAATTACTCATATGTCAGCAGATGCGACGTGAGTACACGTTGCACATAGTACTTTCATGTATATGTGTTTTTCTTTTCTACCAAAAGTTAATGTAAATATCAGTTCTTGTTAAAACCAGATATGAATTAACAGCCATGGAGGGTCTGACTCACCCTTGGCAGCATATCTCCTCCAAGGAGAGGCAGATAAAGGATAATTCCCTTTCTACAAAAGGGAAGGGATAGAATGATTGCTAAGATGTAAAAGAATTAAGTCATGTCAAACCCCTGTTAATATAACATGCTCTTTTTATCTGGTTATATGTTGGCCAGTCTACCGGCTAACACCAGTATTTGAAACCTGGACAAGGAGAGGTTAAGCTGAAAAGTTTGAATTGGGGCACACGTGGATAATAAAAAGCTAAAAGCTGTTTTTCTGCTTAACCTAAACTTTGGAAAAAACCCCACGTATGCACTTTCAGTTTTATGCTGTGTGTGAATGTCAAATATGCTTAGCTGGAACAGAATTTCTTGAAAGTAATTATTGTTGTCCCATTTGGCTAAATATACCTATAAACATATCAGAAGTATGCAAGACTAGAAAATGCTGATATATAGACTTAATAGTTTGGGGGATGGGGTTATTTGAGACCTGGTACTCTTAGTCTCTTACTGTGATTTTTTTTGCCATGTTAGCTGTATGTCATCTATTCCCAATGTGTATATTTTAAGTGGAAAGAAATGAATAAGGTGGTTTATTCAGAACAGAATATTTCAAAAAAGGAAGAAAAATTTGGGAATAAGATGTCTCAATCCTTTGACCTCTTTGACGGGTCAGAGAATTTGGAGAACCTTTTCCAGAGCAGGTAGCCCTATGCAGGGTTGCTCCTCTGCCAGGATTGCTCCTGTCTCTCTTCTGCCCTCCTTCCCTACACTGCAGAGCTTTTGATCAGATTCCTGGGCTAAAAAGAGCAGTTAATACAACTGGGGGAGTTTGACCCTGGGAGAAAAGGGGTGTCCTGCTTTGCCTCCCTAGCATATTGAGGCATTTCAGGTTACTGTTGCAGGGGTTAAGTGGGATGGTCTGGGAGCTTCAAGAGTTTCCAGAAAGTTGCATGCTGGCCACCCGCAGCTTAAGCTTTTGGAGGAAAATGTCAGGGTGTGTGACTCAGGTGGCCGCGGTCTGCCTCCCATGGCACTGGTGAAGGAGAGGAGCTGGCTGGCTGCTGACCTGCAGTAAAGCTCAGGCCCGATAATCTGCTGAGCTTTCTGCCTCCTGCTCTGAACAGGAGCAGGTGAGGCGGAACAGGATCTCAGGTGGAAATGTAGCAGTAAAACTTGCCACTGGAGTCTCTTGGACTTGGATTAGTTTTGTTATAATGTGTATATTTGTCTCCATGTAAACACTTCCTTCTAATGTCCCGTCTTTTGTGCTGATGTATTTGGCCCACCCTGCAGCAGCCTCATTTTCCTATGCAAGGGCTGCGTCTGGTTTTACCACCACAGCTCAGGGAGGGTTTAGCAGCAAAAAGGAGTTAAGTGAATAAATATATGTGTGTTTTTGCAAATGTGTTTGTGCCTTTTTCTGTTCCCACCTCCCTGAGAAACTGTTTCCCTATGGAGCAGCCTGACTGGAGCAGCAGCCGTGTGAAAGAACAGCAGCTCCTGCTCCACTTCAGCTGCAGGAGGGGAAAGGTGTGGCTGATTGTGAAGATCAGGATTAGTGGGAGAGGAGAGGAGGGAGGGGAAAAGAAAAGAAAAAAATCCCCAAGCCTTTGAATGGCAAGGCTGCACTTCTAACATGTGGCCAGCATGTGCCATGCAGGCTTCAGGAGGCAGCAGGAGCATGGGTGAGAGACACTGACTGGGCGGCAGCAGCAGCAAGAAGCATCCTAGCAGGATGGGGGATTCCAGCACCCCAGGAAACAGAGGAGGTCTGGAGGTGCACAGGCCAGGACAGACAGTCTGCTGGTGCTCTGCAGCAAACTCAGCCTGGAGCCCAGGCAGGACAAATGCATGGACCATGCAAGGTATCTTATTTTTTCATCTCTCTTACTTTTGACTTGTTACATTATAAGGTAAAAGCAGGAATTTACAGGGTTATGTTCTTGCTGTATAACATTCCTGCATTTATGGGGTAAGAGGAGCATTAGGGATTTGATTTTGAGTATTACTGCTTCAGGAGGATATACTAAAGTTTAGGGTTTCAGGGAGAACTTTTGAGCTGTGGTGTGTCTGTGAGAGAACAAGGCTGGGAGCGATCCAACAGAGAGAAAACGCAGAGATGCAAATCCACCACTTTAGAGAAAACTTCAGAGGGAAAGGGAAACCTGTCTAACAATGGAACAAGTGCATAAAAAAAAAGTGGATGCATGACAGGAAAACCTGGGGGACTAGGATAGCCAGCTTTGCATCCATGTTCAAGCTTTAAGGTTTGCTCTTCAGGACATTGCCTCTAGAATGCTCTGAGGGACTATCAAGCCCTTTTCAGTCCTCTTCTCTTGGAAAAATTATTCCAAGGTATAAAATTTAATTTCTGTATTGCTGGTAGAGGGTGCATGTGTTTGTTTCTCTGCAAAGCACATCCAAACGCCTGGGAAAGGCATTAAGCTCGTGGCTGGAACATTGTCTCTGGATTCATAGTTGTCCTCTTGTTTCCAACCTTGATTCTATTAGGCTGCTAAAGAGTCTCCTGCAGCACATCTCAGGCAACCCTTTCCCTGCCTTGATGTTGTGAAGTTTTGTTGAGAGCTGTATACTGCTTTCCTTTTGCTGTTATAAAATTAAAATTTTTGGTATAACTTAAAAGGCATGTAACCACAGCAAAAGTCTCTTTTTTTGGATTCTTCTGGTTCAGCTGCTGGTTTGCTGTCAGTTGAAAAGACAGGCAGAAACAGCCTGTGCATGGATCATGCAGTTAAACACATTGTTGTGCTGCTGCAGGTTTAGCCAACATTCCTTGCATTTTGCAATGATCCCTGGTGTTGCACTCACCTTGAAAGACACGTCTTTTAACTATGACAGCTTTGTCAAGTGGTTTTTTTTGTTCTGAGTTGAAAATTTTCAGGGAGTGTTTTCCCCCCTTCAAAAAAAAAAACAAAAAAAACCAATTGAAACTAAAATTTTCTGCAAACCAAACAATTATGGCTTTGAAATTCAAGAATTTAAAACTCCTGTATTTGCTTCTCATACATACACTTTAATGCTTTCATGGGTATGTGTGTTTATATGCATTTCATATCTAGGTGCACATATATATTATTGATATATACACACATGTGTTCTATATGTGTTGTTTTAATTAGACATCTATTTTAATGTGGCTACTAGAAGTGGTTATGGTGAAAGCTGTTCTGAACTGATGTGACTAATGAGATTAAACAAAGTCAAAAACTTGGATAACTTGTATTCAGTCAAGAGTGCTGAGTTGCTCTATTTATGAACTTTTTATAGTCTAGCTTAGTTTTTCAGCATAAGATTCTGTGTGTAATATGCTTACAGCTGCATGGTGTGCTCTCTCAGAGATGAAAATTAAAATTAGGGTGGTGGTTTTAGTATAGGCAAAATGACCCTGCAGTGGTGAATGGATAAATAAGACAACTAAAAGTCTCTTTGATGTGATGTATCTGTGTTGTTGTTTGTGGTTTTTTGGGTTTTTTTTCCTCAGAAATGATCAATTCAATGCACTTGCAAATGAGTTTGTGGAATGATTCTTTATTGGTAAAGTGAAAATCAATGTTTACAGGAAACTATACTGGACAAAGGAGTGGCTGCAAGGGTATTTAAAAATCCGAACATAAATCTTTATGGATATTTTCATTAATATATCAACAGTTAAAAACAGCCATAAATTTCATATCCTATGTACACAGATTATATTTTAATGCTCCCATTTTCCTGAGCCTTCATGATAAAGCAGTCAAGCACTATGGGATGATCACAGTCTTTAGTCTGTGGCTATCTGTATTAAAACAAACCTGAATTACAACTAAGAAAGCTGAATAAAACCTGTGACCTTTTAAGTTAGCTGGGCAAAGCTCCATGTTCAGTAAAATTGATGGTCTCAAATGTGCTGAATATTTGCAAGAGAGATAGAACAATATATTGGCAGCTAGCTCCCTAGAAAATGCATCAATTTATGTTTAAAAAAAAAAAAAAAAAGAGCCAAAATTTTGTATTAAAAAATGATTAAGGTAGGGAGGATGATGGAGCTTTTCTGTTAAATGTGCTGTCAATGGCAGTACTGTCTAGTATTGAACATTATTTTACTACAGTTCACTGAATGTTTTGCAGTGCCACTGAGCTCCTTCTCTGGAGTGGACACACTTGGAGGTCCTTGATGTATGGGTCTGTCTGTCTAGTGGGAAACACAAATAGCTCTGAGGGCACACACACTTATTTGAAGGGGATTATTTCCTAACTCCTAGAGGCTCTTCTTCTGAGAAAACTGATGGAAAATCAGTTCTTTGGTTCGGTTTTAAGGGACCTATATTAGACAACTGCTGCTCTTCAGGTGCTTAGTTTGATGCTTAGTTGCAGTGACAGAAATGTGGTTAGAGCAACTGGAATGACTCTTGTGTTAGATACTTTCAAGTTGCTCTTGCAGAACTTATGAGCCACTTCTGAGTCACCAGCTCCATTCAGGCCTGCTCTACTCTTGGCTTCCTGCAGGTGAATTCAGGAATTCCTTGCATGGCCATTACTGAGGTCTGAGTTTCTGTGTTGTATTTCAGTCCTGGCTTGATGCAGCAGCCAAGACTACATCAGACTTGTAATCTTGTTGTGAGTGTTGCCATGATGGGTGCTTGTGTGACCATCACAGGTTTGATTTGTCTGCATTTGAGAGTCCAGTTTTGTGGATGGGACGTTTTGTATTCAGATGCTCCTAGTCTTGCAAGTGTCACACACATGAGAGTTAAAATTAAGATACTACTTGTAGGAGAGACATATGTAAGTCCCCTTATTTTGCAGCTATAGGAATTTTTTTTCTTTTTCTGTGTTTTGGGATGGGATGCTGGTGAAACAGCAGAGGTAATATCATGTGCAGCAGAGTAATCTCTTCAGGGAATCTCTCCTCCACAGTTCTGTGCTACAGTGTCAGAATAAGCCCTATGGTTTTGTGTCTCAATGTCATATGCAGTTGAGCTTTTACTAAGATGGAATATGAATCTTCAGAAAGTGCAAGAAAGAAAATCTGAAATATACAGAAGAAATCCTGAACCACTGCTTGGTGGATAAGAGAATTCCTGAGGACTGTAGCATAAGAACAGAGAAGTGCATGTGACAGTGGAATGGCTGTTTCCCACTTCCTGGTTTCCACTGAGATCTGAACCTTACAGGGGTCAAAAAAATCACAGTAAGCTGGTGCTTAAAAAATATAATTAAAAAAATAAGTTTAAAAATATATTACATATATATATTTTTAAATATATATATTAAAAAAATAATTAAAAATTCAACAGTGGCTTTCCACGTCTACTTGAAAAGCCTTTAGGTTGCAATGCATGAGCTCCTGCAAAAAATCCAGGTGTGAGCAAGACCACCACAATCTGTGAATTCCCATAGCAATTAGAATGTTATTTCACATTAAATGTTTCTTGTTAAGTATAGGGAGGACACATACTGAACATATTCTTTCAGCATTACACCAGCATTTAACAGTGTTACTGATAGTGGAATATCATATTACAGAATAAAATATGGCATTCTTTTCCAGGGGACAGACAAACTTAATGGTCAGAACAGGAATTAACTTGCTATAGCTTCCTTGTCCAAAATTACTAGCTGTACAACATAAGGATACAGGTTTTAACTCCAGGTGTTTGTTGTCAGGTTCTGAAGCTGTTGGCCCTCTTGCAATAGGACTGCTTCGCTGGAAAAATCTGTGTGTGTATGGGAACCCTGCCCTCGGTCCCACTGTCCCCGAAGATGCCTGTGTTCCTGGGTGTCAATGTTTCGCTACACAGAATGACTTCTCATGTCCATTGTCCTGTCCAGCATCACTTTCAATCACTCCAGTGCCTTCTTACAACAGTAGTAGTCAAGAAACTTTGAGTCAAGACTCCACAGGTAAGTGAGTCTTTTTTTTTCACATATCCAAGCTTGGTTTGATCGGCAATTTTCATGGTCAATATAAACAGCTGCTTCTGCTGCCAGTGCTTTGATTGCTCCTAATTAAGGATCAGGCCACAGAAACATCATTGAAATGATGGTTTATGGTTATGCAAAGTAATGCTTAATCTAACAATTTCCCCCATGGTTGAAAAAGTGTCAGAAACAAAGATGTTCTTAGCAGCAATAATACCATTAGTGTACATTTTCTTTGAAACCAGTAGGCCAGCTGTTTGATGAGGGTGTATGTGTCATGAACATATTTTATGAAAAATCCTTTTGTTAGGATCTTTTCTCCTGAGAAGCTGAGAGGCCTCAGAAATTAAATGTAAACAATAATTATCTGCTGCTGTGGAATGCAACTGGTGCATCTTTGATTGGTCTCATGTGGTTGTTTTTAATTAATGGCCAATCACAGTCCAGCTGTCTCAGACTCTCTGGTCAGTCACAAGATTTTATTATCATTCCATTCCTTTCTATTCCTTGCTAGCTTTCTGATGAAATCAGTCTTCTATTCATTTAGTAGAGTTTTAGTATATAATTTTCTTTTAATATAATATAGATCATAAAATAAGAAATCAGCCTTCTGAAACATGGAGTCAAGATTCTCATCTCTTCCCATGTTGGAGCTGCCTGTGAGTTCAACAGGGCATCCATGTTAGCATATGGAGGCATTTGAGGACAATCTCTTCTGTTCGTGTTATAAAACTTCATGTAATGGAGGATGCCCTCATGTGTCTGTTGTGCTCAAAATGCTGCTAGCAGCTGGCTAATCACAAAATAGGGTGTACAAGGAGCATCCAATTATGTCTGTGGCAATGCACTTCTGCTCCCAGCCTGTAAAAAGGCTGACATCCATCAGGAGCTATCTGAGGCAACAGCAGTATGCTGATCACTGGTGGTGATCTTTCCTCCCAAAGTTTGGAGGTCTCAGGGTCTGATGGAAAGACGGCAGCTGGTGAAGAGTTGTGATGTCAGGACAAGTCACTCGACCCGCAGTCTGGTTGCGTTTGTCTCTGAGAGCTCTTAATGATAATGATGATGGGAAGTGGGTCATGAGCTCAGTTAAAATTTCTGGCCATCAATGAATCTCTCATCTATATGCTTCCTAACTGAACCCCTGCAAAAGGATTATAATTTCTGCTGCCTAAGTTTTGTTACTGAGTGAAGAATTAGAAGGTTCTTCCTAGCTGCCAGGTAAAAGAATAGCATATATGGAGAGCAAGGTATTAGTAGATCCAGTATTGAAAGGCATAATGGTGGAAAAGTCTAAATATTCTGAAAAGTCTGAATATTCTATTCATACCTAGAGCTGCTTTGAATACCTAGTGCTGATCAAGTTCTTAAAATTGTAATAATTGCTGGAAACTATGGCTGAATATAATCTGTAGTAAAAATGATAGTCAAATATGTATATTACTGTGGTTTGTATTACTGTTCTTTTAATTTTAAGTATTGCCGTATATTAATATAATTTAGTGTAACTGATGAAGGTGTTACAGCATGTTGCCAAAAAATAATGGGCCTGAAACTCTATGGTGGTGCTGAAATCAAATCAAAACCCATTTGTCCATTCCCAGAACTCTCTGATCTAATGGCTCAATCCTCTGAACCTGGATGCTCATGACAGCTGGAAATCTCAGGTTCCAGCACTTCAAGCACCATTCCTGATATCTGCTTTGATGGTGACACTTGCTAAGCAGGAGCATTAGGGCAAATGCTGCACAGCTTCAGGAAGGTCGAATGTTGTGGCTTTCATTTACCTTTTTTTTTTTTTCTGATATACCTTCTGCTTTTTCTGCTTAAGAGCTGTGTAAATATGCATGTCCTTCTTCAGTGCAGGGTTGATTGTATGAAATCTCTGACTATATTCTCTAGGCCTAATTTGCATCTTGGTTTACATTACCATCTGTTCTACTGATACAAATACTGTGTGACACTTATTTTTCCCACATGATGAGTGACAACTCTGGTTTTAATTTGAAGTGGTTTTGGGACGGTGAGGTAGCAAGTGAGGAGTCACTTGACACCTAGAGGTCATGCTGGGGAGAAATGCTAATTTAAAATAAAAGAAAACAGTAGTAGCGTAATTAAACAGTAGTAAAACTTGATAAGAAACTGTTAGCATTGCAGAACAATTTAGTAAAACTTGATAAGAACCTGTTAGCATTGCAGAACGATTTCCCAGTTCTAAAGTATGGATACAAATAGCCAAAGACATCTTTAGGACATTATATTAGCAAGCAAAATACAAATGCTCTAATTTTCACCTTAATTTAAGAAGCTACAAGGTCTTTGAAGAGTTCATACTGAGATGTTTATGAAAATGTCACACTGAAAAGCAGCATGGCAGCATAGTGTCAGGCTGGCACACAAGTGATGTCCATTTTCAGCAGGGCAGGGTGGTGCGTGTTCAAAGTTCTGGCACAAGAAAGTGCATTCCTCATCCTGATAATAAATATCTTAATTCTTTATCCAATGAAACAATTTATAATCTGTGGGATTTTTTTTTTAATTTAATTTTTAAATCTAATCCTGCAGCAGAGTAGAGGGTACTGCATGTAAGCAGAGTGTCTTACCATTACTGCTCAGGGGTAGAGCACTTGTGCCAGCAGCTGCTCCTTACGGCTGGATGTCACATCTGCAACTCCAGTGCACACCCTACCCCTGGGTTTCATTATAACACTACTAATGCAGAGAGTCCTCAAGTGTTTTAAACTACATCAGTTTTCAGGGACTGTCTTGCTGTGATTGAAAAGCTTGTTTGCAGCATACAGCACTTCCGTAGAAGCTCAGGCAAGAGTACAGTGTCAGCTGAAATGGGGGAGCTTTTGAAAAGACAGAGGGTAACTTAGGGACAGATTAATGAGGCGGGGTAAATCTTAAAGTTATATCCACACTCATTTATTTCCAAGACTACTTGATCAGATCATTTACAAAAACTTGAAATGCACAAGAATGCCACAGGCTTACTGTGCTGCTTCTCGTCTGTGCATTTACAATTAAACTCTCTATAACATTTTAGTAGCAAATTCTTTAAAAAACAAACTATGCTAAACCACTGGTATATAATGCACTCAACTCACACAATAGAGTTTAAAAGATATCTTTTTTTAACTACTGATGGTGGAAAAATTCTATTTTTCCATTCAAGCAGGGCATGTGTGGGACCTTGTAATAAAGTGTGCATGGCGATGTCTGAGCTGGATTTCAATGTTCGAAATAAGATAATGATGTAAAAAAACCTCAGTGTATTCTGATACAAAGTATGAAAGATAAATCTGCAGCTGGTTTTAGTGGGTGCTTTGCATAGTACTTGAAACATTAGTCTCAATTTAGTGCTTTTGTTGCTTTGCAGCATTTTGCAATGCTAGATAATTTACAGAATAGTGTCAGATTTTGTCCTTGGGTATAGGAGTATATTAGACACCAGAATTAATCAATTTCATGGACTGTGGAAGGGAATTGTTGCATTTCTAGTATTAGTTGTCATTTGAAATAAGGGGGATTGAGAGGATTGCTCTGGTCAATAAAAGCCAGGCTTCTGTTTAGAATGAACAAAACATGAGTTATGCTTTACTTGTTTTCTAACCTAAAAAGTTGTGAGGGAGTACCAGAGAGGAAGGTCATTGTGGTAAATATTTCATAACTGCATATTGGTTTTTGGCTGAGTCAAGAAGAGTTCCTGTTGATTAACTTTGTCTCTTCTTATGATCATTATTCAATGCTTAATTACATTGAACACTATATTCCAGAATGTACAGAAGATTTGCTAGACAACACCAGCTGGATTGAGATGAATAGATTTGCACTGGGTAGAAATGAGTCATAAGCTGAACAATACCTGTCAAATTTGTGCCAGCTACAAATTTTAAAGAAATACAAAATACCAGAATTCATAAAAATACTGGATATAACAAGAAATCTGTGCCTTTTTGAAATGTATTTCCCATTTTTCTGATAATAATCTGAATAATTTCATTCAACTGCTTCTGACCTGGAATTAGTGCACCTTCATCTAGACTGTATTTCTCTTGTTTGTTCATTACAGGGACTTGTCCCCTTGTATGCTAGCTCAGCTGTTTTGAAAGCAATTATATTGATTTGCCATGAATTGTTCCTGAAAAATATCTCAACTCTTTGTTATCATCTTGTTTTCTTCAAGGTGGTTAAAGACAGCTTGATTTATTGCTGACTTAATATTTGTCACTATCTCTTTCCAAATAATGATGTTTGTCTGACTGGGCTGTAATTACCTGAACTACTTTATTTGCCCTTCTTCACTGTTACAGGACCTTACTCCATCCTTTCTTCAATGGAACAATCCCAAAAATGCATTTAGGCTGCTAAATCCCAGCAAAGCAACTGAAAGGGAAAGTAGGCAGCTACTTTATTTTCTTGGTCTGAGCCTGGTCCCTGGTGTGTGAATGTCCAGAGTAGAGCTATTTCAGGAGAGCTTGTACTTCACGACAGAGATAGGGAAAATGTAAAGGACTCAAGATGGATCCTCCTCAGGGATGCATTTGGGCCTGTCTTACAGTTAGACAGAAACACAAACTTTGGAAAAAAATAATACTGTGATCATAGTACACAGCTTTTGCAACCATAAGTAAACCTGAAAGTGTTCCAGGTTTATTCCTCAAAACTATTGGAAGTCTGGCTGCAGGTCATGTCCACTCTTTTATTTACATAATTTCCTGTGACCTCTTCATTTTATTTTGCATGCACAATCATGGCCTGAAACCTTTGCCTTTTGTTACTACGCTGCAAGACATTGCACCTGCTGTGAATGCTGTATTTGACATAGGCAAAAATAAAATTATTTTTATATGTGTTTCTTGATTTTTAGGTAAGTGCTTACTTATATGTAGTGTCTGATTCTGCAGCTGTCTTGTCTTGTGCAGCTTTTAAGTTTTAAATAGTTCAATAACAGTAAAAACCTATATATAGAAACCTATATATATAGATATTTTTGATGGTGCCTATTTTCTAGAGTGGTATAAGATTCCAGTAATATCTACTTTATAAGTTAGATCCAGTGGAAGTAGATCCAATGTTAACTGGATTCTGTAAAAGGAATAATATTGGCCTGCTTAAGAATTTATTTGTTCCCCTGAAGAAAAATGATACTTTGAAGAATTACAATGTGAATAAGGCGATGATTGAGGGGGACATGAAAGCAGTCTTGGGATGGTGAGTGCTAAACAGGTGAAAGATGAATAGTGGAGTTTTCCCAGTACTGGTTTGGAAACAAGGTTAATATTTTTATGGAGGATTTTTGCCTGGAAAGGAGGAGTGCATTGGTGAGATGTGCGGATGAGTCTAAGGTGGGAGGTGTCATCACTGCTAGGAATATGCAGAATGTCAGGTAGGAAGAAATGGATGGCTTTTTGGAACAGAATAAGGGAAACTTATGGAACACAATGGTGCAGCTTTTGCTACTGTGCACAGCAAGTTTTTTACTTTTTCTCCAATAACTTGTGAGTCTTCAGCAAGAAATAGTAGAGAAAGATCAATTCAGCTACTATTTGGAGGTGGGCTGCAGCTATGAAAAAAGCAAATGGAGGCCTGGGATGATTCAGGTAAAGTATTTGCTACAGAGGGAGAGATAGAAGATTTTTACCTAAACTGACTGCTTATTTTCAATGAGAGTAGAGATTTACTGGGGCTTAAGCAGAGAAAAAACTATCAGAACAATAAGGGAGAAGAGTAAAAAAAAATTTGCTGTGTTTAGACTCACAAAACAAAGGCCATTTAAAGAAAGAAAACCCAAGCTGTAGGTTTCTGTTTATTTAATAATCTAATGTTTGTAAAGTTTGGGGAAATAGCTGAGTCTGAAGAACAGACATCTGATCCATCCATTTATCCTGACCAGCAGCCTTCAGAGTCTGAGGAAACTGCAAAGTGACCCTAGAGATGCAACTCCTCATTTTAACTCTTAAAGTTAAAATGAGGCGTTGCATCCAGTTGTGTTTGCTCCAGTTACAAGTCTTAATATGGAGGGGTTATAAACTGACCAGCTCCTGGGGATTCTGTGCAAAAGTGAAAGCCACAAGATGGTGCTGACACTCCTTACTGTGGTTGAAGGCATTGTGAGAGATTTAGCAGAATATGCAGCAGCAATAAAGTCAGTGGATCACTTCAGGCTGCAGTTTGTGGTTAAGCATTGATTTTTGGTAAAAAGTCCTAATGCATTCTTAGTATATTGGAGGGAAAGAGGGAATTAAAAAGGTATTGGTTATTTCTGAGGTTGTTGTCTCATCAATTGGTGATTGATGAAATAATGAAATTGAGAAATAGAAAAAAAACCCACAACTTTGTTATCTCTGATTAGAATCCTTGAATTTTGGAGCCTTTTAAATGCCAAGGACGAAGTCTGCTGTGCCCACAGTGTTGCTGACTGCTTGTGCTTCTCTGCTGTTTTCCTTTTGTGCTTGCATCAAGGGAGGGACTGTTTTGGGAGATTGGCTTGGTGATCTCTGAACAGCATCTTGAAAGGAGTTAACAAGAGGTAGACAGCGATGAACTGCAGAAACCTAATAGAGAGCTCCTGGTGGTGTTTATAAAGCGGAAGAACACTGTTGGCAAAAATGTTCCTTGGGAACTTTGTAGTCAGCTGAACCCAAGAAACAATGAAGTCCAGCTGACAGCTACATAAACTTGTCTCACTGCCCTGAGAGCAGCCTGCCTTCCCTACCCTTCTCTCCTGTCTGCCAGCACGAGCATCATGCCTCTGTTCATTAATCATTGCGGCCATGAAGAGGGGAGGCTTATCCTTGTCAATTCTTTCATTCAGCCACCAGCAGAATCTTTCACTGTTAAGAAAGGTTTGCTGCTTTTCTCAAAAATGAGAGGAGTGCACTTTCAGAAGTGCTAAGCACTATGGAATGCCTTTCTTCCAGTGCTATGTCATCTTTTGCTCCTGAAATGCATCATATGCATTTTCCTTTTAATAAAATGAGACTAAATGTGTTTAATTTTATACCTGAAATGGCTGAAATGCATACTGCATTCAAAAAATATGATAAATTAGGATCTTACAAAGAGTGTCCTTGCTGACTCTTGGGACAGGGAGGGCCATTAAATCTATACTTCCAAATATCTAAGTGTGCTTACTTAATCAATTTCAAAACTTTGGCTACCAGCCGAATTGCTTTTATGATTGAAATTGCAATACTGTTTACTCAAAGTTCTGGCTGACATTAACTGCACAGGCCATTCTAAAACACTCATGTTTAAAAGGAAGAAAATAAAACCTGTGAAACTTCTGTGCTCTTCTGACCTTATTGTAGGATCGAGTCTAGAAGCTGCTGAACTTCCTGATTTGGATACAGCAAAGCAATGAAGTGGGTGCTTAATGGACTTGAGAGTTGACAATTTATCTGCTTCTCTAATTATTCTTACCACTTATCAATGAGAAATCAAAATCCGCCTAGATACAACGAGCTGGTAGTTCCTGTAAAATGTATTTGGAAATGCCAGCCAGCACTGATCATGCTGTTGGTTCAAGGCATTTAAAACTGGCCGTACTAGCATGTGCCTCCTGAACTGTTGTACCAGTGCGCTCCAAACTTGTCTTCAGAGAGCATCTTTAGAGATGGAAGTGCACTTACTCTCCTGCGTTCTCTTTGTGCTAATTTTGAAACTAGCTGGAAGACCTGGCCACCCTGTTTATCTACAATGTGGAGATTTGCCCTTTTTGCTGATCTGAGGTTGGCGCATCATTGCACAAGTTCAAGCAGGAATCTCACATTATCCCTGTTTGCTTCCTGCTGGTGCTTTATGTGAACCTAGACTCAGGAGGGAGTGTAATACTCAATCTCCTCCTCACATCACCACTTAGCAAACACAGACTTAGATTGATAACATTCAATTCTTTTTGATTGCCTTATTTGGATAGGCAAATTTGGATGTCCAAACTTATTTGGATAGTTTTTCTTGGATATATTTCTACACTGTCGATTGAGAACCGTTGGGACAATAAGAATTATTTTGAATATCAGACTTCATGGAGACTCCTTTTCTCTGGGCAATATTTTGGTTTTGTAAACTACTTAATTAATGAAGAAAAGGATTAGGATGGATTTTGAATCAGTAATTGAAGAACAGGTTTTTACGTAAGGATGTATCTTCCTACCACTCTTCCAATTGCAGCCTTCTAAGTGCTAGAGAATCTTCAAGGCTTAGTGAAAGAAGGAAATGTTTAATTAGTCCTTTAAATCAAAGGAGAGTTTGTGAACAGCAATCTGTTTCATTCTCCTGTCAATGGCATGCCTTTCCCTGGGAACAGTGTACTTATCTTGCATATTTTATAACCAAAACACTACTAGAAAATAAGCATAAAATTATTATTTAGTATCTGCTTGTTAACTTTACAGAATCAAAAAAAGGCTTTCCCAATTTTACTTACAGAGAAATTAAGGGTCTAACAATAGAGTTCTTTTTATTTTGTTTCTCATTAGAGAATATTACACAATTAAACCTTGAAGTGTTCTATATGTAAGTAACTGATATATCCTTCAGCAGGAAAAATTCCTAACTTTTATTATAAATCTACTTTTGATAGTCACATCAAAGAACATGAACCAAAAAAACCACCCAAATATCTAATGTGTTTTCTTTATTTTTTTCCAATTATTTTTAAATGAGCTGTTTCATTTTTCTGTGGATAATGAAGCCTTGGTCCTTTAAAAGAGAAAGGATGTGTCAAGAGTTTCAGATATCAAGTGGGAAGCATTCATGTGTAGCACGGCAGTACAAGACTGAGCCAGAGAGCAGGAGCTGTATAACTGAAATGGAATTAACTACATAAAATAGCTCCAGTAAAGCCCTTATTTCTTTTTCCTCTGTTGTTAAAGCTCAGTTTAAGGTAACCAAGCTTTGTATCCCATTACTCCCCTCATTGAAAGAAGAGTAATGAAGTTCAAGGAAAAAACCTGGAATTACCAATTTTAAAAATGCCATCCTGACTACCCTTTCAACTACTGTATTTCCCTGTTTTTGCTCATTTTTAACATTTGTTTTTACATTTCTTCCTCTTCAGTCATTCCCCTAATTGTATACCTCTGAAAATCTATTTTCCTTCTTCTTCCTGCCCACCTCTTTGGTCTGTGTACATATTGTGAATTTGTTCCCTAGTTTCTACCTATTTTGCATTCTTTATTTATAGCATTTCCAGGGAAAGGGAGCTTGCAGCTATGCATCTCTGCTTGCCCCCAGCCTGCTTCTGCTCAGCTCTGAGGAGGTGATGGCTGGAGGAAGCTCCATGTATGCAGCTCTTCCTGTCACGCTGGCTGCGGTGTCCCATGCCTGGATCACAGGTGAGGTGTTTTGCTTCGCTTGAAGCTTTAGGAAACTGAAAGGTTCAAATTGAGACAACAAGCACAGCAAACCACTGTGGTGCCTGTAGCTCTCATTCAGTCAGGATGGAGGATGCCCATGGAGGTGGCAGGCTGCTGCTGAGGGCCAAGGGGAGAGCGGATCACTTCATTCTGGAGAGCTGGTCCATGGCCAGCTTCTAGCTGGTAGCCTATTCCTGTAACAGATGAGCAGAGGGCTTATTTGCCAGATATTGATCTGGTGTCCAGTAGAATATTTGCTCCTGAGTGCTTGTGTCTCATTGCTTTCAGCTCTGCCATGGCATTTATGTCTAAGCCATGTGTTTTGGTTGAGAAGACCAAGTAGCATTCACTGTAAAGGGCAAAAAAACTCTTGGACAGAATTCCTAAATGTACTGACGTGCTTCCTGTTGAATCCCGATTACCCTGCTGGAGCCCCCTTAATCCTGAGTTTTATCTTGCAAGTCAGGACTTTGTTTAAACTCTGCTGGAATCAATGGAAAGGCTCACTTGCAGTGCAGCATGAGGTAATTGAACCTATGATAAACAAAATTTCTATTTAAATATACCACTGCTCTCTCTGTCTGTGCTTCCTTTTGTCCATTGTTTCCTACCTCATTTTTCCCTTCTGTCCTGGAAATAAAGCTGCAGTAAATCTGAAATGGGTATTTGACTATCTGTTGTGTGCATAGAAAAAAACCCCCGAGGTGTATGTCAGACATCACTCTGGAGTTACAGAAGTAATTGCTGCTTTTCAAATGACAAGTTCTCAAAGCTCAGTAATCTTCTCCACATCAGGACTAAAACTTACAAATACACCTCGTGCAGAAATACCTACATAATTCTTTCTTATTCTTCTAAGTGCTTCCCCTGGGTGCCTCTTTCTCCCTTGCCAAAAATACTGTCATTCATATCCTTGAAGCACTTCAGTTTTTAAGATGAAAATATTGAAGAGTGAAAATAAATTATTGGAGATTAATTTTGTGGGAGAAGGGAGAGTGTTCATGCAGGTCTATGCATAAAGATAAGAACATGCTGTACCTCAGGCTTGCTGAAAACAGGCTTTTATTATTATTTTTTTCCCTTAGGCAGATATTACGTTATGCCATTCTGTGTATAGTAGGCGAGGGAGAAAGAAACAGAAAGGTGGAGCCATTATTCAACTATTCTGCATGATCACAAAGGTAGTGTTTATCAAGTCAAACCAGAAATCAGATATCTCTAGGTGATCTTCAAGTTAGCAGGTTAAACAAAGTATTATCTCTTGTTATCAGTACAGCTGGTTATTGAGAACCTGTATTAGTAAACATCCAATGTTGCATTAAAATAAAAGGCATCTTTGGCAGAAATTATAAGCAATGAAGCTGTAAAAGTAAAAAACTGTAGCTGTATATTTTACTGGTTTGAGTTATATAATAGTCTTGAACTGAGACTGCAAGAGGGTGAGGATGAGATTAAATGAGTCATTGTTAAAAATAGGATGTGGGATTGAATTAAATGTTGAATGTGCTGGGCAGCTGAATTGAGGATGAAATTTGCAGTGAGAAATAGACAGTATCTGTATCATATAAATGTTGATTACTATATAAACACATGGTGACTAGGGACAAGAAAGGGACTGCAGAGGCAAGAAAGGCATCTGACTGGTCCAGTGGTAGGTGTTTCCTCCCAGGCAGGGAGATAAGGCACAAGGCTTTTTAGTCTTTCTTTATGTTGAATACCATGAGTAACAAGTGGGGAACTGACTGTAAAAGCCAGCTGGAAATAGCGAAAATAAAATTCAGCTATTTTGGTGTATACAGAAAAATCATGAGCTCAGCTTGGTTTTATGGCTGGTTAGAATGGGGTTTCTCTCATGGCTAAGGGATGCAGTAGTTCAGTTCACGAGGTGAAGGAAGAAGTGGTCACTTTTAATGATAAAGGCGGCAGAAATTATGATCTCTGGCTATTACTGGGAGCCAGTAGACGAGAAGGCCTCTAGCCTGATCCAGCACACCAAGTTTTAACTTATATTCATACAGAGTTTAAAGGTGTTGAGCTGGAGCAGTGGTTCACCCGCTTGTCACTGTCACTCATATGGCTTAAAAAAATTCCCTGATGAACATTTTTGTCAGAGTAGAGTAGCTACTAGTAACTGTGTTGGATGAGCAAGCTTTAGATAAAAAGAATGATGCATTATGCTGATACTGTGTGGGCATCTAAGTCCTCAGTTTGGTTTAGATACTGTAGGGGAAAAAAATCACATTTCTCTAGGCTTATTTTCTATCCTAATTTTGGGCATGGGTGACATTAAAAAGCAAGTTTTTTCAAAAATTAAACAAACCAGCAGACGATGCGCTGGTCACCGTGGAAACCAGGCTTTTGATGAAGAGGTTGTATATCTGGTAATACTTTGTACTGAGTTCTGATTACAACAAAAATCTACATTTCTTTAAAATTCTTTCACATCCTTTTCTGCTCTACAGTTTACTTTTTAGAAGATAGAAAGGAAGAAGCTGTAAAATAAGATATTTACTTTTAAAGTACAGAGAAGTTCTTATTTCAGCAAAATAGGAATCCATTTTGCTGAAACAAGGTTTTTCTGTGAGGCTAGAACATGCAAATGGAAGTGATGGCAAAGGAATTCAACAACTCTTTGGACATGCATCAAGCTTAAAGGCCAATTGCTTCAAAGTATATGTCCAAAACTCTTTGAATAAGGTTGTACCTAAAACTGGACATTTGCAGAAATAACACCCCTGAATTCATAAACATCCAGTCTCATGATCTCAGTGAAGTTATTCATGCACACTGTGGGCTTAGTTCAGAAACACTATCTTGTATAACTTAGCAACCCTGAATTTTGTCCTTAAAAGTTTTATTAAAATATTATTGATTTTTTTTCATTTGAGCTCTGATATATGAATCAGGCAGTGCATATCTGAAAGCTTAAACAGAAGAACCTGTAATGACTGAATAAAAATGGTTTTACACAAAAATCTTGGGATTGACTGATGTAAGCTTCAGTAAAACAGCTTCTGAGACAATTCAGAATAATATCATGTAAGGTCATCTTCGTAGGAGTGGGAAATTCTCATTTAATGGGCTTATGTATATAGGAGAGCTGATCCAGGACTGAGGTAGCTTCAGTGCATCTTTTCAGATACAGTTATTATCTTGTCCTAAGACTCACAAGCAAGTGATGTTCTTGCATCATGAACATGCTGTTCATTCTTATTTTGAGCAACTTAGCTGAATACTAAAATAACAGCAAAACTCACTGTGAAAAAAAAATTAAATTTTTATACACATTAATGTGACTGATAATATATTTTTCTTTAAATGAGCAATTTTTATGGTAAACTGTAATTCCTTTACCAAAGTTTATTTAAATTATATTGTAACTATTTATACTATAGTTTTAATACCATGCTTTACTACTTTTAATTTAATATGATGTTTTTTAGTGTATTATTTCCTGGTCAGGTAATAGTATTTCAGATCAGAACTGCATCTACATTCACTATATCTTGTGGACTTTCAAAGTCTCATCATCCTTCTTTAGCTGTGGAAAGTACTCCAAGATTTGCCACATTACTCTTTTGAAGTTGCCTGGGTCTGTTGAGGTTCTGTAGAATATCTCGCCCCTGTGACAAGAGCAATCTATCTCAAGAGTAATCAGACACATTTTTACCTTTATTGATAGAACCTCTTCTTAGTGGAAGACTACAGAACCTCGTTTCCCAATTCTTCAAAATACAGCATATACAGAGGAGAGTTTGGCTCAGAGAAAAAAGCCTCATTTTTTCTTTCAGGCATACTGTTTAAAATTTTCTTTGGCATCTGAGGAGACTTGACTTAGATTTGAAGGTCTTAGTAGAAGTGTTTTTTTCTTAGTATTGTTTTACATTGATTTAGAATTTGAAGCAACCTAGCAAAGCAAAACACTTCAAGCATGTCAGTGTCTAGAAATTGTTTGCATACATGATTAGTTGCAGTTTTGCTATTTTGATATTTCATTTAAAAATATGATTATTCTTGTTTCAACATTTACATGGCAAGTAAATATTTGACTCTGCAGATCCTGTGCATGGCTGTCTTTCAAAACTGAAAAAGTCCCTCTAGCTCCATATGCAGTAGTTTGTTTTTCAAAAATATTTGTTTTGTTGCATGAAAGACACTGATTTTTGTGTTAAATTCACACATTTCTTTTAATCTGTTTCTTACTTATACAAGGCAAAAAAGCTCCTGCTTAATAAATCTAGGATTTTCTATGGTGGTGACAAATATATTAATTTAATAAGCTGGGCTAATTTTCTATATTAATATATCTTTATGCAGAGCACTTCTGGAAAAAGTAAATCAGTGTAATGTGTAGTTAATCAGTGTAAATGTGTTAGTAAACCACTCTGAAAATACTAATATCTGATTATTCACATTTACATTACTTTAAGTTATTGAAATAGTTGGTTTTGCTTTTGTAACTGAATTAAAATATAGGTGTATTTTTAAGGTCTAGACCTTCCAGTCAGTCCTCTGTAAAGGGCTTTCATTTTCCAAGAAGAATAAGCTAATTAATCATAAATACTGCTGGGACCATGATGGATGACCTTACAAAATATTTAAGCTAATGTGTACTTTTTAGCATGCAAGCAATCTTTTTACTTTAGTGGTTCTTTCCTGAGCTTTTGGTTTGACATTCAAGTGTTTTGACCAGTTAAGTCTTGAATGCTCAGGGTGGTTGATGCCACTCCAGTGACAGGATTTGGCTGTCTTTGCAGATGACCTCAGAGTGCACCTTTGCTTGTTGTAAGGAAACTTGCCACTTGGAGTCTTCTGGGAGGTTTTTTTTATAAAAATTTCTTTGGCAGCTGAAGTAATGAATTAATTTAGTCTGCATTGAAATAGAAACAAAGTCCTTTTACAAATTCCATAACTTTTTGCCAAGAGGTTGGACTTAACAGTCTCATGAATTTATTCTTGAGAAACGTTGACATTCTGCAATGTTGCTGCAGAAACACGTGTGCTTGAAAATCTTCAAGTCTTCTGGTGTGCTTGAAAATCTTCAAGTCTTCTGATAAACGACATCCCCTCTGAAGCTTCAGAAGGTTTTTCCCTCTTCATTTTGTTTTATAACAATTTTCAGCTGAGGAGCTCTGTGATTGACTCCACTGTGTGTGAAGGTAGGTGTGCTGAGGAAGTTAGTTTCTACTATGAATACAAATTTCTCTGAATTGGGAGTCAAAGGGACAGCTGGAAGACTTCTTTTACAGGCCAGATCTGTCTCCTATATATTTTTTACTGCAATGTGGTTGATCCCAGTGGAGAGCTGAAGGCAGACTGAAAATGGAAAGATTTGTAAGGTAAGCATGCAACGAATATTCCAGATGGTTTGTTATTTATCAAAAAGTGAGATGGTCCTGAGGGGACTGAAAATACCTCAAAAGTTACCTAAGCTTGGAGAAATGTATTAGAGAGCATGATGGCACCCTGTGATCAGAGGGCCTGGAGGGCCAAGAGGGACCTCAATCCTGCACTTTGATATTCTAGAATCTGGGGAGAAACCTTGGGAAATGGCAGCAGCTCTACTGTTAAGGAAAAATAAGCCAGGAGTGGTTTTACTGCATGTTAAAAAGCAGATGAGAACAACAACAGAAGGTCAGGAAGCTGCCAATAAATGTGGTTATGGGAGCTGGGAGGCAGGAGGAAAGTGGTTGATCCAGCAGCCCCTGGAATGCCCACAGGGCTCAGCTCTGGGGGAATGCAGCTGTCCTATTTCTTTCCCCCTACAGCAAAAAAGGTGCTTCAGGAGTTTCAAGTGATAGCTCAGGGAAGGTTCTGTCATCTTATAGGGTTTGGTTCTTTTGTTCTCCTCTGCAACTTTGTCATCAGAAACCAGCTTTTGGCTCTGACAGAATAAAATTGTACTGCTTTCACCTTTTCAATCTTGTTATTAAAAATGAATCCCAAAGAAGCTGGCAATATTAATGTACATAACTCTTCCAATTACAGCCAGTATGTATGGGCAGGCACTAGGGAGGTAAAAAGGACACCTCCTGCCAAACTACAAGGACAGTTTAAGGACTGAGATCATGAGAGGCCAAGTTACAGGGAGAAATCTTCCTGTCTGGCAGAGATTAGTGTGTCCTCACACCCCACAGAGGTTGTGGAAAACCAGCTCAATCCTTTCTTGGGTGCCTCATGTCATGTTTGAAAAGGGTGGTGTGGAAGCTGTAATTGCTTTGCTTCCATGCTGGTCTGATTTTTGCACTGAGGATTCACTGGTGCTCTTCTGGCCCAGCCACTGGGATCTCATCAGTGGGGTTTGTGGTTTGCAGCCCCTCTCCCTTTGGGAATGTGCTGCTGCCTCAGCAGAGGCAGAGCCACCATGGAGGCAGGCATGGCAGGAGGGACTGTGCGCTTTTTGAGGTGACCTGAGCTGGCCCTGCTGTGATGAAAGCTGCAGGCTGACCCATGCCAGTGTCCTTCAGCTCACTCCCCACCTGCCCAGACAGATTGCTGCAGGCACATGCAGGGTGCAGAAAGCTCAGCTCAGCCAAAGAGCAGAGCATGGACCCTGGGCTGTGCCCGTGGTGCTCGTGGGTTGGTCTCCCAGTCACCTCCCTCACCAACCTGACTTGCTGGTGGCAGGTTGTTCTGTCATTGCTTTGCTCAGATCCCTGCTGGGACAAGAAAACTGAGGTGTTTCATCTAGTCAGGAATTTATCACCTGATCAGGCTCTCTGAAGGGAAACCAAGGGTAAATAGGAAGAGCAAACCAAGGGTAAACAGGGGAGCAAAACCCATCTCACTTTCTGGCAGTCCATGCTTTAGTGGCAGCAACCAGGACAGCCTGATCCCCACATTGTCCTGGGTTCATATGAAATCATAAGTGTAAGTTGTTTTTCTGACTTTAAGTGTACACTGAGTTTAATTCCCTGTAAAGTTAACAATTTTTTTCTGAGTGTATGGCTATGAGACTAATGGTTCTGCTGCATTATGGAAATTCAACAAAATCTTTCTTTTCAAGTCCCAGGCAACAAAGTGACAGAAATGTGAGGAAGGAAGGAGAAAGGAGAGAAAAAAAGAGCTTTATAGCAAAAGTTGGTATTAATCATTTGTTTGCTTTATTTTCTGCATATCATAGATTATTTGAACGAATTGATCAGTCTCATTTGGTGTTCCATATGCATAGGTGAAAAATGATCTCTTTTCTGGCTTGTCATTACCTCTTGTTCTACAGCTACTTGTGGTGATCATATTTTCTTAAGTCACTTTCTTCCTGATGATCTTTGTTTAGTGTGAAAATGGTGATTAATCTGAATAGCCAAACCATTACTTCTTTCAGGGCTACAATAGCACTCAAATCCCAGCTCTTTTATATAAACATGAGGGGGAAACAAAGCAACATTTGAAAATTGCTGTTCTGAATCTGTGGCTCTAGGAAGCGTGGAGCAGGTCAAAAAGTCAATATGGAGAATTTTTTTATTTTAAGCAACCTTTCTCAGGCGATGACAGGAAAAGAGAACCAGAGCATGGCTGCACACAAAACCTACTCCTGCTTTCAGGAATGTCTTCAAATAATAATATTTGAAATAAAATATATATAAACTATTAATATTATTATTTGTAATTGAATAATATTTATTCTATATAATTCTATATTATTATGTAATAATACTTGTAAAAAATTATCATATAATAATATAATTATATAATATATCTATTATATATATCTATATTACATATATATATAATATTATATATCTATATAATAGATATATATAGTTATATATCTATTATAGATATATATCTATAGATAATAGAAATATTATATATTGTATCTATAATATAATATAATTATATTAGATAGTTATATTATTATATATTATCTAAATATATATAATTAATTGTTATTATTATATTTAATAAAATTTAATATTATAGTAATATTTAATTTGAAAAAACATAATAATAAATGGAAGTTAATATTTCCATGTGTGCACTGATCATTCATCATTCTTTGGTAGCACTGGGGAGGCTGAGAGTGTGGCACAATAAGCAGGTAGTGTTTGTTTGGTTCATATTTCTAGCCTCTCTTCCTAATTACCTCTTGTACTTTGCACAGGACATTTCCCCCACAGCGTGCATGGGGAGCTGCAGATGGAGTGTTGTGATGTATCATTAGTGCCAGCTGGACACTGCTGCTTGCATGATGCTTTAACAGCAGAGTAATCAGCACCTAGGTCAGCAATCTTTCCATCCAGTCGTACTTCCATGTCATAGCAGCAGTTATCAAATCTCTAAGCAACACAACAGCTTTTTCCACCAGAGATTTTCAAGTCCTTCAATCTTCTTTCCTTGCATATGATTTATGGGGGTGTCAGGCAACTCTTGCTTAAGACCTAAAGCAACTTTAGTTCAGATATCAATATAGATTCATTGTGGGCCCTTACAGGAACAGCTTTTTTGGCTTACATGTGGATTTTCTTCATGAATCTTTCTGTTGAACTGTGTAGGACTTGGTGAGTTTTGTCTTCCAGGGCTGGCACATCAATGTGTAGGTGTCTTCCATTTTGCCAGCAAGAACTGCTTCCTTTTCTTCACTACAAAGGAGAAAGCGCTCCTGAGTAGGTGAAATATTTTTAAATTAAATATAACAGCAGTTACCCTGAAAATAATCATAAAAAAGTAAATTATAAGTGCTCCACTAGAAGGGATTTGGATGAGTGTGTGTGTACGCAGAGGAGGAATGGGAACTAAAACAATGTATACAGATCAAATCTAGTGAATGGTCTTATTCAAGCAGAACTGTTGCAATATCAGTGCCTTTTTGCTTCTCATATTTCAGACTGGGGTGTTCCACTTGGGAAACTTTTTGGGAAACTTCCATTTCCCAAACTTTTAGTATTTTTTTGTTCTTTTTTCACCCTAGATTAAAATTTAGACACGTTACTGCTGTCTCAAAACTTGCTAGACTAGTCCTGTCTAAGCAGCAGATCTGTGGTTATGTGTTGGAGCTATTGCGCTGCACCTTTGGCTTCTAGGTGAACTGAGGTTACTGATTTCCCACTGAGCTTCCATTATAAGTGTTGAAGTTAGATGGCAGAGCACAGTGCTACACCACAGAGACAACACTAGTCTCTCATACAAAAACATACTTTGAAATGTTGAAAAACAATTTTGAAATTCATTTTTTTCAATTTTTTTCACATTAAAAAAAAAAAGAAATGCATCTAAATTGACAGGGAAGGGAGGAAATAAATACAAGCGTTTCATAAGGCAAGAACTAAGTAAAGCATTTCTGTCTGCTTCAGTCAAAATAGCTCACACTGTCCCATAAAGTTTCTTCACTTAACTAAGCCAGAAGAATCTGTAAAAATATTGCAGAAAACCTTTGTCTTCTTGTTCTCGCTATAACTCACTCCTCGGTTTACCTGGCAAGCCGAAGAAACTGGTGTGCTGACATTTTTCGGCTCTTTCTACACTGGAGAATCGACAGCAGTCTAAAAATATTGTGTATTTTAGTTCACAGGTTTTATGTACCACCATAGGATACAGGGATAATAATCAGTAAATACACACAAAATACTGAGTTAGTCACAAACAGATACTAATTTCATTGCATTTTGTTGATCGCATTAGGTCCTAAGTGCCGTGTGGTGAGATTTATTTCTTGGGGGGAGCCCAGTTCTTTAGAGCTCCTTTTATAAGGCATTTTACCTGGGGACACAAGCTATTATTAAAAGGTTGTTTTGAATTACTGTTGTCTGTGCCTGGCAGTATTTATGAACGTGTCCTGAAGAGATGCATTTACAAGTATAGTTTCAGTTATATGCACTACTTAACGATTTCTATTTTCATTTCTCTTGCTTTTGGTATTGTAGAGATCCAACACAATTATTAATTGTTACATTTTTAGAATTTCTTTTTCCTACATTAAAAATCCATGAAAACCTGGAAAGCCCAAATAAATAATCAATTTTGTGGTTATTTTATTTTTGTTTCATATCTAAAATTTTAATGTTTGGATGCCTGAAAATGGTCTGTGCTTCTGAACCACCTAATTAGATAGTAAGTTGACTGAAAAGATAACTTCACTTTCTGCAAGAGCACTTAATAATCCCATTAGTATTTCTAAGATGCACTTAAAATATTTCTATAGAAGAAAAACTCCTTTAAACTTCAATAGAGGAGACTAAGATATGGGGAGCTCAACCCAGCCTTGGTAGGTGTGGTGGTATTAAAAGGTCAGCATCACATGGAGTCACTTTCAGAGTCTGATCAGCCAACTTTTGAAACTTCTCAGTGTGAGATCTTTTATATAGGTCCTTGCTGAGAAAAAGAACCCAGTATAAAAATCTCTTCTTTTCTTGGCTCTGCCTGAAACACCTGTTGAAGGAATTCAGGCTCTTTGATCATGATGTGCATATGTGTGTATATATTCACCAGTGGATATTATTATTATTTAGTGGTTATCACTAACAGTTTTGCTGCTGTTTGTTTCTATTTGAGAGATTTGCTTGAGTGATTGTTCTTGAAGTTTGGTGGGGTGTTTTAGAGTTGCAGAGTAATTTAGGTTAGAAGGCATCTTGAAAAGATCTTGTCAAGTTCCTATATCAGGAACAGCTTAGATCAGTTCAGATTTTTATTGTTTCAAAAGAGATTCATTCCTACTTGTTAATAAAGGTATGGTAAACTTCAAATGAGAAGTTAAAAACACACTTTGTCTCTTCAGAGAGATCATGCATTTTTAATTATTATGTTTTATTTAAATTATTATTTACTTAAACCTCTAAAAGGTCAGCAGTGAACACGCCAAGTGTTTAACAGTCTCTACTATTGTAAGCTCTCAAATGTTTGTCACATGTGCTTGCATCATGTCAGGGTGTCTGACCCTAAAGGCCCTTCAAATCTCAGTGGCCTATTCATGACATCTAATGCTTTCCCCCATATCCCTGTGCTGCATTCTTAATGTTTTGTTTGCAGATCCTCTCACCATCTAGTTTGCAAATTGTGCTAGAAGTAGGTCTGGATGCAGCTATGAAACAGAATCACTGCACCTGGATACAGGGCAAAAATTAGCAGGGGATGCTCTGTTGGGGCTGCTCTGATCATTTCTCCATGCTGGGTCCTTCCTCTCTGCTGCAGCACTAACTTCAGGTCATGTTTTACCTCCAAGTAGTTGAAGGATTAATATATGGTCACCTGCAATTTGACTAAAGGTCTGACACAGCTTTAAGACACCTGCTTTAAGAGAGGGCTGGAAAGCCCTTTTAAGTGTCTGGGTGCCTGTCTGCTCCTGCAGGGTGCCCCCTTGCTCTCTAGATGTCAGCTTTCCCTCCTTTATTCCTCTCAGGACCTGAGCATTGCAGCCTCTCCATCCTGTGTGACCTGATGTAACCTGCCTGTCTCCCCGCAGGTTAGAAAAGTCCTACCAGCTCCTCTCCAGTCTACACTCTGAAAGGGATCTCTGTGATCCATATGTGAAGGAAAATATATATATATATATTCTTCACACATATATATATACACACACACACATATATAAAACTTATTTTCCTTGCTTTGTTAAAAGCTCGTTATTTCTAAATCTTCACCAACTTTTTTACCTTACCATCTTCTACTGCTGGTAGTTCAGTGCCTAAAATCATTCATAATGGTAGTTTTCTTTGGGCAATCATAAAACTTGTTTTGCTGTTATGAATTTCATTTACTTAGTTAAGGGAATAGCTAGAAATAAATGGAATATTCTGTACCAATAAATTGCAATCTGTTAAGAGTGCTTTAATTGCTTCATATGTTAGGACACTTGTTTCTTGTTAGAGTACATGGTATAAAATATAGTTAATATGGAGTTATGTAGAGGTAGCATAACTGAATTTTTTTTAAGTTTTAAAATATTTAATCATTGACTATTTAATATTTCCCCCCTTTTTTGAAGAATAACTTTAAATCAAAACTACCATTTCTTGGTCTATGTATTTTAACAGCTTATACCTACCTACAAGCTTGGGCTTCAGGCAGCAATTGATTTGTTAGAGCCCTCTTGAAGTTGCTTTAACAAAACCTGTTCTTTATGCTTTAAGAAATATTACATGTCTATAATTTTCTTACTTGATTTATGGAAAGTCTTATTTTGAGGTCCTGAGTTGGAGACAAATGATGTTGTAGATATTGGAACTGGTAATGGTATTCTTGGTATGAGTTGTGTCCCTCAGCTACCTCTATCTGGTATTGATTTTACTGTCCCTTTAGGAAGGAGAAGAGAAGGTGGGGAGAATATTCTCACTGTCTTTTCGTTCCAAAATTGTAGAATTTTGAGGTGTTTTGATGTGGATCTTTTTGGGTTTTTGGTTGTTTTTTTTGACAAATGTTGGTACATAAGCCACTTGTGGATTCATGGATAACCACAATGAAGCTATTTCTCTCATATAAAACATCCAGGAAAATTCTCCATAAGTGAGACAATCCCTAAATAGCATCTGGCTACTATTCCCTAGATAAATTCCTTTTAGATAAATTCTCTGGAATGCAGACAGGGCCATTACTGATTTTTCAGCTAAAGGATGGCTAAGAGACATAGGTTTGGGGGAGTTGCCTGAGGTTTTAGATGTTTCTTATGAACAGCTTTTCTGCTAGGGGGTTTGGCTTTATCATTGAAAAGCTTGGTTGTTGTTTGCTTTTTTAAATTGTTGCAGCAAAGATCTTTGAAGCTCTCTTACCAGAATGAAGATGCCTCAGTGAGCAGCAGCCATTTCTCTCCACACAGTCTTGTCAGCTCTGTACTGCTTCCCACCTGCATTAGATTGAAACTTGCACTGCAGAAATTGAAGTCCCTCTAAATGATTACTTATTCACTTTTCCTCTATCTCGATATTTTTAGTACTTCAGAAATAGCTGTATGGATTTTTTTTATTTTTTATTAATGGTCATTTTGATTTTGCTGAACTAACATCTTCTGCTAGAAGTCCATCATACTTTTTAGCTTCCTTTCCATATGCATGTGTTGTTCAGAACCTCCCTCATGCAATTTCAAGTCATGTAGCAGCAACATAAGCAAAAGCTTTTGACCACCCACTTTTCTTGAAAAAGAGATTGATAAAATTTCTACTTGAATTGACATTGATAATTCCTGTTTCATGGCTAAGAGATTTGAAAAAAGAAGTTTTTTATAATTATGAAATTTTTGTTTGTCTGGAAGTCATTTAAGAACATTTTATGTTTTCCAAGGAAATGACATTTTGAAGAATGAATTCTTAAAAATAAAATGATATTAATTTCATAACTGTAAGATAAAAAGGATAAAATACAAAAAAATTGCTGTATTGACAGCCATCAATATTAATGAATGATTAATTCAGTAGAAAATAAATAAGATTTCTCTTATAACTGGAAGTAACAGTATGTCAGGAATTTATTTTTTTACTCAAAATGTGTTGGTCTCTTAGAGGTCTGATGTAGAAAAGCAGAATTTTCCATGACAATGTTAAAAGCAGATATATTCAGTAAATATTTCTGTTCTGTATTTAAAGGGAAAACTGATATCATAACCTGAAATACTTCATTCCAATACTCAGTATTGGTGCATTTCTAATTAGAAACCACAAATTATTTTAGAATAAGTAGAAAGACATCTTGTTTTATGGTGCTTTAAAAGAATTGTTTAAATTCCTAATTGAGCTAAAAAAAAAGATCCTGAAAAATTGCAAAGGAGCCATATGACAGAGGAAAAGATCAGAAAACATCTGCATTTACCAATATGACAACTAAGCAGGGATTTTTGCCAATTCTCAATAGATCAATATAGAGGTTAAAAGGCTGATAACTGAAAGCACTTAAATTTAATGCTTAATAAAAATAGAAAAAACAGAAAGTTGAAGGATATTCAAGTTGAGAAATACCAAGAGCTAATTTTCTGAAGTCACTTTCAGGCAGGATGAAGTTAGGAGAAAGTTGTTGCTCTCATCACCCTCCTCAACACCAGGCATAACATCTGGGCTTGGGAACACTCACAAGTGTCAAGTAGTAATCTTTCTGTTAGCATTGCCGTCTGTTTTGAAAGCTTATTGCAGAGTTTAAATGTGTTTTCTTCTGCTGATTCCTTCTTTTCTCATGTTTGCACCTATATTGGCTATATTTTTAATTTTGGTTACCTATGTATGTGTTATTATCTGTATATATCTTAGTGCACTAGTTGGAAATGGTAATTACCCTCCTTTGTCATTTGCTCTTTTTATCTGCCTTCATCTGTGCCTACTTCCTCTAGAGCAGATCTCATGTTTTTTGGGCAAATTATGTTTCTGAAAAGGAAGGAATAAATATCATGCATGTCCTGTTGACAGTATGAAACCAGCTAATTAAAACCTAAATAAAATATAAGAAAGTAATGGGCCTTCCAATGTCCTGTCATAGGAGGGGACAATATTTTATTAAAAACCTAAAACCAAGACAAAACAAAAGAGAAAAACAAAAAAACATACAGAAAAGTGATATCTTCTGACCAATCTGGGATGACAGCCTAGTGTTCTGCTGTTGCTACTGAAATTTGTATGGTCTTGCACTATTTATACATTCAAACATTTTGGAACAGATTCGTTGTATTAAATTGGCCTTTAGATTTTTAGTCTGTGCTTCAAGATGTAGAAGCCATGATTTACTATCTTTATTTTAAATGTTGTTGTTGTTGTTGTTGTTAGGCCTTCTCTTTCCCTGATAGGTTTATGTTGTTACCTGGTGTGATCTGAGTACCTGATGCTGATCAAGTAATATGGGAACCACTGCTGGGAATGCTTTGATGTCTGTTTTCCCCATGCTCCCCCCTTGCACAACATGGCCTTTTCATCTTTTGAAATGTGAATATCAGATGTATGATATTCATGATTACTTTGTGATACAGCAAAAATTCAGGACTGACTGTTCTAAAAATGTTTTGGAAAGGTAAGCATCTGACTTTTTCTACTGGCAGAGTGTCAACTTGAGGTAAACACAAATTTCCATGCTGTATTTATGTTTCCTCCACTATGGACTGCATTGTGAGCAGGATCAGATTAATTTCTCCCTCCACTGTCAAATGCAGCCGCTTGTAACTTAGAATCGGGAACATCCCTTGTAAATTACAGTGCTTAGCAATTTTAAATCTGACTGCACCACTTGACTGTTGACTTGGTTCAATGGTTTAAATACCATAGGAATAATTCTCTCCAGATCCTGGATATAGTTATTGAAAATTAAATAGAGGTCTGGGGCTTTTTAAAATCTTTTTTTGGTGTCAAATAGTATGGTAGAAAGCAGCAAAACACTTAATCTGGTTGTCATCTTGGCAGGTGCGGGGAGAGGAACTTTTTCTCGTGTATTTTCTATGGGTTTGATGCTCGTGTATTTTCTGGGGTCTGTGATGTCATGTCAAAACCAGCACTAGCTCTAACAGGGCCATTCACAACAATGGGACAACGCTGTAAAATTTCATACAGGCTTCTTTTTTCTTCAAAAAGATACCTTTGAAGAGGAAGCAACATTAATGTATGTTTTACATAGGGGAGGTACCGGCTAATAAAATTACAAGGTAAATGACGCCGATATCCAGACCTCCAAACTTTTCTTGCCCCTGTAGGAGTGCAGGGAGGCAGCAAGCACCGCAAGCCTGCCAGGGCGCAGCCGGAGGAGCCTGTGCCTGTCTGGGCGCTGCTGCCGGAGGAGCAGGCTCGGAGCCCGGAGAGGAGCAGGCTCGGAGCCCGAAGGTGCTTGGTTTGCCCGTGGGTGGGTGCAGGAGCCCCGGGGGTGCCGGGCACGGCCGGACCGTGCCCGGAGCTGTCGCGTCGGGCTGCCCTGCCGCGGACAGCTGTCACGCTGCCACCCCTCGGGTCCTCTGATTGGGTGCTCCCGGAGACTGATTGCAAATGCTGATGCCGCTTCTGTGGTCCTTTCCACTCGGAGGAGAAATCTCTTATCCCCACCCCCAAGCCCACCTCTAGGATGTAAGTAATGGTGAGAAGATGAGGATGAAAACAGAGCGCTGTGAGTGACTGGAAATCCAGCAGCCCGGTTTAGCTGCAGTGTCATGTAGGAGTCGTTTCCAGACTTCTTACCTTTGGTTTTTCGGCACAAACTGCTTGCAGGTTTTCGAAGGCTGTGAAAGGACTTACCGTTTGTGTGTTTGTGCTTTCTGTGCATCAGCACAGTACCTTGCTTTTCCCCTGGACAGCTGTGTTCAGAGCTTCATGTGGGAATCTTTCTACTGAAGAGAGATTAAAAAAGATCCTTAATCTGATTCTCTTTGGATCTTTCTATTTTTATGGTAAGTGCCAGCATATATTGGCTGAGCGTAGCTTCTTTGCTGCAGTGCTCGTGCTCTCTCCCTCTCCCTCCCCCTTCCCCATCTGTTTTTCTCCCCCGGTAGTCTTAGATAAGTCTCGTGACCTTCACTTAATATCTAGTCATAATTTTCAGCATCTCCGTAGCCGATGCTGGCTAAGTAAAATGCAAGTTTTCCCTTTATTTTGTTCTTTCCCTGCTCTGACCCGCAGCTCTGAAGTATTGACTGCAAGCTGAGTGCTGCCTCTTTGTCCTTGAAACGGGAGGCTCGAGCATTGCTCCCTATTGCCTGTGGCAGCAGCGGGATACGCTTCTGGGGAGCTGAAAAGACACTGGGTAAAGGTGACAGGCTCTCCCCTCTAGGTCTGTACCCCTGCACTGAGGGCACAGATGTCCCCTGCTTGAGCAGCCACCTAGAAAACTCTGGAGCCCCTCAGAGCTCAAGTGTGAGCATACATGTGGTTTGAGCTGGTGTTTGCTCTCCTTGGCATGGGACAGATGGGCTCTTTCAGCATTTTCTAGATAAGCCTATGTCATCAGGTGTTTTTAAGTTGGACCTTTTGCATCTTACAAGTGCAGAATAGCTGGGACAAGAAGTTACAGAATAGGCAACCTAATAACCCTCATCCCTATCCAGTCCTTACTGTTGCAAATTGTTAGCTTTTTGAAGTGCTTCTACATCTCTGCAGTAGAAAAAAAAGTGCTTTTAAATGTCTGAAAATAATCTTTTCTGGTTTAATTTGTGCTCTAAGCTGTTTTAACAGCTTTGATTTTATAAATAGGAAAGGTTGTTATTTAGACCGCAGTAAACTGTGCCCTTAGTTTTGGTGGGGTTTTTTTGTTTTTGGTTTTTTTTTTTTTTTTGTTTTTTTGTTTTTTTTTTTTTTGTTTTTTTTTTTTTTTTCTACTTTGTTGCACGAGATTTCAAGTAAAGCAAATACACAGTTTCTGGAAGATAGATGTTTTCATTTGTTTTTGATATGAGAGAATTGCAAAAGTATTTCTTTTAACTTAACTGTGTTTCATGCTGTGGATTCATTATGTGGATTGACTATGCATAGCCCTTACCGACTGCAGGAATAATAAAACCTCTGCTACATCTTCAAAGGTCCACTAAAGGCATAGATATAGCACTGGCTCAAACTTGTCACAGGGTGGTCTGACTTCAAGCAGAGCAAAGAGGAGATGTGTTCTTATACCTTTGTTTTACAGAGGTAGGATAAGAATAAAGCTTTTATTCTGTCTCTGCATTGCCTTTTCTGGGTTTAACAAGAGATATGCTGGTGTCTGGGAATTTTTTTCTTGTGACTTAATAAAACAATTTAGTTCCTGATTTATCCTGTATTTCAGAGAGTTTTGCTTCACATGAGCTGATCAGTTGAATAGAGTTTGTGTACCCCCTTTTCCCTCCTTAATGAGTAAAAACTTTAGAAAATGCTATTTTCAATACCCTTAATTTCTTTTCTGTACTTGGGTGTAATGTCCTGTTGTATTGACAAGCATGCATGAGTGTGGTGCGGGAGAGGGAACCCCAGGTTAGACAAGAGGCACCTGGAGGAGGAGGAGGAGGCTTACCCAGATCTGCAGGTAGAGGACTTCATGGTGCAGTGAGGTACCTGCTGCATTGCCCTCAGAACAAGCAGCAATGGCCAGTGCGTAGCCAGATCTCAGTGCTCTGAGTCATCTCCCCCATCAGATCTTGGCTTTTGGCATCATGAAGAACCCACTGGTGCAGTTGATCCTGAGCCTGGTTTCCCTTCTCACTGATGCAGTGAGGGCATGCTGCAAATTTCCTTCTCTGGCAGGGAACAGACCAGTTTTGGCAATTGTGCAGCTCAAGGAACTGCCTAAAAACCTTTCCCCCTAGAGCCGCCTTCCCCACTGTCTCCTACAGAAAGGCACTAGGACTGGTCTATGTGTTACTTAACTCTTTCATATCAGTGAAGGTGCCTGAGTTTGTTCTCTTCCAGTTTCAGAGAGTGCTGACACTATGGCAGCAGCAAAGAAACTTTTTGCTGTGCAAGATATGCAGGGCTCCTGGTAACACACAGAGAGAAGCAGTCTGAGACCCTGCACAACCTGCAGGTTGTGATGGTGCCTTGGAGGAATTAGGCTTAGGCTTTTCTTGATTAAATGTAAAAAGTAATTTTGTGCATGCATTTGAACTTGGAGTTTTTTACCATTTTCTCCATATAAAATTATTGCAAACCTAAAAAACAAGCAGTTTTGCAAAATGCATGCACCGCTTAAAATATCCCGAAGACCTCACAGTTAATTTACAGAACTTCATGCTATTATGTTTTAAAATATTATTATAAATTCAGATATTCCTATGCCCTAAAATAATCTACATTCCTACCCAACAATTTACCAGAAGTGTGGTTGTCACTCAAAAATTACTAATGTTTAGATAAAATAATCTTGTAAAAGCTAATTTTGAACATAAGTGCATAATCATATCTGTCTTTTCCCATAAAAGTTTAAAAGCCAAAGTGCATACTGTAATGTGCTTTTGCAATAACCTTGAGGCAAAAGGAAGAGAGGAAAATGATCCTGAAGTATTTTCTCCAGTTAAAACTATATGAGCTTGCAATGGGATGTTTGCATTTGGAACCTAACATCTGAGTACTGCAACAGAGAAGTCTGTGCATCTAAAATCCTTGCCAGCACATCCTGTTGCAGGATAAAGGCTTGAAAAATAAAGATGCAATCCTCTGTAACAATCTTGAGAGGTATAGAGAAGAGTGAAATTTCCCAAATTATATGAAATTCAAGTAGGTAGATATGCTGTTCATTTCTTGGGAATTCTGTGAATGCTGTAATAGGAAATACATGCATAGTACTTCCTTGTTTCACAGCGTGGTGTCATGTTAATTCCTTTGCAGGGTGGCTGAAGACTGCATAGAAAACAACTGCAGGGAAAGTAAAAAAAAAAAAAAAAAGCTCTGTTCCTTAGCCAGCCAAAATCACCCATGGTCTGATGAAGTCATTGCATTTTTTTTTCTTGTATATGATCAATATGCATACTTCATCCACTTGTCTATAGAAGCAAGTTTTTAAAAGCTTTTTACTCCAGAAATACTCAAAAATATACATTTATGTTGGGAATATAAGTTGGTATGTTTTTACAGAAAGCTCACTCATTTATCCATACCGCTTCAGTAATTTTATGCTTTTCATCCGCTCGTGTCCTTTCTGACAAAACTTATGCAGACAGCTATTGATTATCACTGGCTGAAGAACTCAGGCAGGGAATTAGCCATGCTCCAACTTCCCTCTCTGCCCCAGACTGGAAAGCAGCACTGAGATATGCATGTTGCAGAGCTGAAGTCATCAGTACCAGCAGCACTCTGGCTGGTGATTTTTTTCCTGCTGTATCAGTTGTGCTTTTACCTGGCTCTTTCTTCATCCATCCTGACCCACTAATGAGCCCATATGAATAATCAAAAGCCAACTGCACCTTCTAGGCTTTCTCCCTTATTCATAGAGCTGACTTTAAAGGTGTTTCTGGACATATTATCCTACTAAGTCTGCAGATTTTGTCCAGGATGATTTCAAGGACTCTGTAACTCTAATGTTGCAAGTATTACAAACCTTTTTCTCTATATGTTTTGCAGCTTTAACCAGTGAGCTCTCTTCAGTGCAGTTGCTACTTTTGCAGTTTATAGGTGTCTGGAAATGCTGTGTATGAGCACTGTGCTGCATAATGTGTCAGAAGTTCAGTGCTTTGGGGAAGTGCTGGGCAGGGTGTGTGTGTGCTACGTGCTGTCTCTATGTCAGTGGGAAAGGATTTGCTTTCAGACATTGATATGTTTGTTCTGTGTCTCCTGTGCATGCCCTGCCTTCTTATAAGTGCTTGCATCCTGTGCCTGTCATATCTCAGGATGGGATTGCATTTTCTGCTTTTGTACAAGTGCAGAGTGCAGATCTGTCTGATTCTTCATGGAAACCATGGTCCTTCATTTCATGTCATGCAGATTTGTTCTTATGTAACTTCTGCACAGGAAACACAGGACAATCAAGTGAGAGGTGTTTGTGTGTTACAGAACTTTCTCCTGCAGAACAAAAGTCACAATTATATAATTCCAGTCTCAGTGGGGTAACAATGGAGCAGCACTAGGCCTGTTTGACTTGACCAACATTAGCTGTTTGCATTCTGGTAATGTGAGATTGGTTTAGAATAGAGAAGTTCTCATTGTATAATATAAGGAAAAATAACAGTTTTGTTAGGAGTTATGGGTTAGTTCTTCAATATTCTAGTAGAAGGGATCTTGGCACTGGAGCAGGCAATGCAAGTGTTTTAATCTCTATGAAAAACATCCTGAGCAAGATGAATATCACTAAGGCTGCAATTACATCCCCAAATAAAGGAGCTAATGATGTGCAGCTCTCTGCACATGCATGGATTTTGCTCTAGAAAAGAGCAGATCTAAGAGAATGTTTCCAGAAAAGCCTCATATTTCTAAGAGCTGTATGTAGATCCTAATAATGCTGCAAGACCAGTCCTTCAGAACAGTTTCCCTTTATGACCTCAGGAGGAGTTACAGCAGTCTGGCCTCCAAATTCAGCTCTGAGAGAAGACTAGTTCCCAACAAATGGTGAACTTTGAACATAAATCCAGAGATTTCCAGACTCAACATTTGCAATCTGATTGTCCAAAGGGAGGCTTGCTGTCCATGGACTTTGGACAACTTGGTCTCTCAAAAGTCCATACTACCATGGATAAATATATTTTAAAAGAAAAAGAGATTGAATCTTTTGAATGCATTCTCTGGACATAAGTGAGTTCTAAGATTCCAGGATTATGTAGTTATTGATGATGATCATAGGAGATGAGTTTCCTGTGCTCTCTATAGAGGTAGAATACCAGAAATTTGTACTTCCAGAGGGTGGTTGAAAATATGCCTGCAAGAGATGTCCTAATCTTCCTTAGAAAATTATTGCTGTTTAACATGAAGCTAGGAAGAGTAGGCTTCTGTATCATTTATCTATAGGGTTTATGTCACTAGTGCTGGGAGATTATTAAAATAGTGCCCACGTCAAAACAGCTTTTCTACCTTCATCCATTTGGTCTTGTTGCAACCCCCTGCAGTATTGACATTAATTTCCTATTTTACATAGTGCTTGCAGCCTTCAAATATAGAAAAATTTTTCTGCCTTCCTTCATTTTTAGATGAGGAAGTTAATTAACAAAATCACTTGAGAAGAGAAAGACAGAATCTCCTCTGAGCCAGTTTGCTGTATGGAAAAGCTGGTGATTAGCTGGCTTGGTGATCAGCTGTTTTGGATCAGCAGGAGATATATTCCCTTTTCAGACCATTTTCTTTGAAGAAACTGGTTTTCATTAGGATTAAGCATAATACTTTATACATGATGTATTAGACCACCAGAGACTTTTTCTAAATGGATTGATAGTTCTTGGGAAACCACTGCAAAATGCCAGTTACAATCCAGAACTTTGTGATGTCCATTGGTATTTTCCTATGTATCCTGGTAGACATACGACCTCTCTACATCTTGTTCATCTATCCCCCAGCCTCAGTTCAATTCTTTTCTTGTTTGTGCTCTGTGTCACTCACTCTCCACTGTTTTCCCTTGGTATGTACTTTTTTTGCCTTTTTACATATTGATTTGCCTTCATATTTTTCTTAGTTTTGCTTTTCTTTTGTACTGAGGGCTGGAGAGGGTTATAACCATGCTAGTTGCCATCCTGAGCTGAGTTTCCTCTAGGCAGAACACTGCTCTGATTCAGTGCCTAGGGAAATGCAAATATTGTTCTTTCAGTGTTTGTAAGACCTTGGTCTGCAGTCCCAATATATTGCAAACCATGCATAGAAAAATGGAGAATAAAAGGCAATGACAAACAGGTTTGGCAGGACAAAAGGCCTGGAACTTAGGAGTCAAGTAAAATGTCACCCTTGCTAACATGAATATTCTTTTCTTCATCTAGCAGGAAAATCATATATTTTGTAGCTGTGAAATCTGTGATCAAAGAATCATAGCAAAGAAGAATTAAGCAGGTGATACTGGTCTGAGTTATTTCAACCTCTCTGCAGTTTCATGCAGACATTGCTGCTTTGGTTTATGTTTAGTGTTTTTGAGGCTATTGCCATAAAAATTCTTTATTTTAGATGTGGGGGAGGAAAATAATTAAGTTGAATGCTCCTGTACCCTCAGGGAAAAGGAAAGTATTACCTCTTCTAATTTCTTGTTGTCCTTTTTTCCTAGAGAAATATCTACAACATTTGATTTTCTAGACTATGTTGTTTAAATTAACTCTTCCAGACTGGTGAAAATTCCTGATCTCATATAAATTAAATACAGGGTAGTCATGTTTCTACCCACAGACTTTTGTTTTGAATGATGCTGCATGCTTCTAATACTTGTTCTATTCTCTGCCTCTTTATGATAACCACCAGATGAGCCTAGGCATAAGAAGTCCTTTTAAACTGGTCACACTGAAATTGCTGTTGAGCCATAGACAGAATTTCCCTATTTTCCTTTATAATGTAGGATTTGTGATTTTGATTTCAGAAATGCCCTGGCAAAACTTTGGTTAGCCTTCTACTTCAGTATGCTTCATGGAGTTTACTTAGTTTATATTTCTAATAATCATAGACTGAATTATTCTGATTAATATCTTACGGTACAATTCTGATGATACAAACAAGTTTCCATCAGTAGTCAATGTCCCATGATAAACTTGTTACTGTAACTTCTCATTGCACTGTTGTCACCTGGAGCAGTTCTGCAAAAATATATGCATTCTTATGTAAGATAATACTACCTTATTTTATTTTTTTTACCTAAAAACTAACATGACGCAATTGTTTTGTGATTACTATAATATGTTAATATATACCACAATTTTTGTGACAAAATTTACAGTTGCTTCCTGTAAAGCTCAGTGAGATCAGCATTCAGGTAACACTTTTTCTGCGGTTTTAATTCTGCCTCTTATATTTCTGCTTCTATATCTGATCTTATTTCTTACAATTCTGCATTTTGTGCTGCTGCTTCTTGCTGAACCTCCTGTCCTTTGACCCTCTTCCAAGCTCTGCTCCATTCCCCCTCCAGCATTTCTCTCTCTGCTCCTTCTGTTCTTTGCCTGCTCCTCCAGACTGCGTCCAGCTGTCCCACTCACATACTGGTGTTTGTTTTTCACTTGAAATTTTGAGCCTTATTGAAAATATGAACACAGACCACTGAATTGTGATACTTCAGCAGCACTTGTTGTGCAGGTCACCATTCTTTGCAGCAGGAACCAAAACTTTCTATGAATTGTTTGTTAAACAATGCAGTGGATGTTACAGGTGGCATCACAAGAAGAAGCGGGGGCTCAGATTTCAATGTTGTTAAGCCATTTCCTCACCTTAAGATACGCTGCTTGAATTGAAATTTAATATATGTTGCAGTGAGGAGGCATAATAGGTGTGTGCTTGTCCTGATTCTCCTTGAGTGAGGTTGGGTGTCACCTCTGCTTCTAAGTTGAGAAGGGAGCTAGGTCCAGGATATCCAAGAGGGACAAGAGAAGAAGGAAGAGAGATGGATGTGGCACATATCCACTGGGGTTTGGGGTGGGTTTTTTTGTTGGGTTGGTTTTTTTTTTTTGGCATTTGTTTTGGTTTGGTTTTGGTTTTGGGTTTTTTGTTTGTTTGTTTGTGGGTGTTTCATTTTCTCTTTGACATTTTGATTCAGGATCAGATTGTGATGAAAGAAACTCTGCATTTGGGAATTTCTATGTGCTTTCAGTTATCATGTGATAGCATGGCAATTATTGCACAGGAGCTTGTTAGTTTTCAAAAATTCAAGTGTCTCACTCAAGATCACACAGAAACATATGTCTTGGTTCAACCCAGGACTCTTGAAACCTGTGCCAGTACCCTGCCCATGCCAGGTTAGCCTGTTTTCCCAGAGTGACAATATAGGAGAAATGAAGATTTTAATACTAACAGATTTATTACTAACATTCAATACTAAGAGATTTATTACTAACATTTAATACTAACATTCAAATACACAAGTAAAGAAAAAACTTTCAGTCTTCTAGTTTCTAAAACGAGTAAAGGACCTCAAAGATTTTTTTTAAAAATGAAAAGATTTTTTATTTTAAAGACAAAATCATGTTGTTACAGAGTGTGGAGAAATATTTAGGATATTTCCCCAATAACTTTGATAACGCTGCAGCTTGTCACTGCCTGTCTAAAAATTCCAGTTGTTTGTTTCCAGGGCATACCATGATGCCTGGCTAGTTTTTGATGTGCTCTGATTGCAGTGCACTCCAGGCTAAGTAACTTGCAATTGTTGTGTTTCTCTTTCACTGTTGTCAAGCATATGTTGTGTTTGCTGAATGGAATCCAGGGGAAAACGTGTTCTGAGGCCACGCTGTCAGCACTCACGTTTTTTGAACTGCACTTTTAGAAACGTCTGTAAGCCTGTCAATCAATTTTAAACTTTGGCTTTGTGAGTACTTCATTGCACTCTTGGATGATAGCACTGCTAGTTTTATTTTACTGAATACTGTGGGAGGAGGCAACTTTGAGCATTTAAGAATTATTAAATGCCAGAATATTGGTTGCCTGTATTTTTGTGATATCCTGGAGATTTTAGTCATATGTTGACATGCAATGTTTTCCTTGAGTTATCTTGGTTTCTTTTTATTTTACTTGTGAAATATTTCATTCTATGATCCAAAGCAGGCTCCAAACAAAAACCAAACAAATATTTCCTGATATTTCTATTTTCATTGCAATCACCACAACTTCTGCTAATGTCTAGATGGCAAATAATTATCCTTCATAGAAACTATGATGTAAGAAGATATTATTTCTGTTCTTGGTGTCATCTGTTCTTATGACTTCATACATAAGAAGCTGAGGTTTTTGATGTGAAAGAGAGAAATGCTCATTAGCTGAATGTAAAACATCAAGGGCATGATTTTTTTCCTGTCTCTATCACATTATAGCGTTTTATGTAATAAAAATAAGGCTTCAGTGGACGCTGACTGTAGCTATGAGCACCATAACTTTGGTGTTGTCTGCTGGGTGCTTGGACAGTGACATACCCCCTCTGAAGTTACTTCCTTAGCAGCATAGAAAGCAGAGGAGGGTGTGCAGTTGAGTACCTCAAATTAAAACCCAAATTCTTTCATCCTGAGACCAACCTTTGTCTTCATGCAGTTTCAATGTGTGTTTCTATATGGCTCTTCCTGCTTACAGAGGCCAGGTGGAGCTGATGCTTATCACAGAAGTCCATCCTGAGTGCACACTGAGGATAAAAATTTCTGTGTGGTCTGAAATTAAAACTCATGTCATGTTGCATAAGTGCAGAAGTGCTGAGTCTATTTCACAGATGCAGCCTTAATCCTGGCACTTCTTAGGCACTTGACACTGTAAACTCAACAGCCTTCTGATATAGTTGTCTTATATGACAACACCTAAACATTTTAAAAGACTTTATAAAATCCAGTATTTTCATCCTCTGATATTGAGAAAAATGTTGGTTGTATATGTAAGGTATTTGAGAGCTTCAATTTTCGTCTTCCTTGTCTTGAGCATGGTGAGGGGCCAGCTTGGTAGCCATGGCTGACATTCCAGGGCTGGGAGAACTGTCAGAAGAGGGAAGCATATCTTTTGCTGCTGAACTCCCTGTTGATGGCATTTTAATGGAACTAAGTGTCCTCTACTGCCACAGACCTTCTTATCTTGACATTCCTCCTCCTTCATGGTGTGATGTGACTGCTAGCTGTGAGATCCTGGGAGAGAAGGTGTCTACTCTTCTACCATTACAGTGATGCCCTTGAGCTGTAAGAGGGGAAAAATACACCACATCAATTGCTGACAGAAAAAAAATAATTAGGCAGGCTACAACTTTAGGTAATCTTATTTTTTTTACAGTAATGACCAGCTCTCAGAGGTAGGTAGGTGGATGGATGGATGGATGGATGGATGGATGGATGGATGGATGGATGGATGGATGGATGGATAGATAGATGGATGGATAGATAGATGGATGGATAGATAGATGGGTATTCACAGAATCAATTAGGTTGGAAAAGACTTTGGAGATCATCAAGTCCAACCTGTTGACCTACCACCACCTTGTCGATCAGACCATGGGGCTGAGTGCCATATCCAGTTTTTTCTTAAACACCTCCCGCCAGCAGTGGTGACTCCACTACTTCTGTGGGCAGCCCATTCCAATGCCTAACTCTTTCTGCCTTACTCTGTCTGTGAAGAACTTCTTCATAATGTCCATCCTAAACCTAATTTTCTCTCTCTGAATTTCCAACAAAGTTGCTTTTAAATTTGCCTGAGCAGATTTCCCAAGTCAGAAATGGCATTTTAAATCTTGAGGCATCTGTGTTTGTATATGCATGGTTAGTGATTTTATAGCATATTCATTGATGTGGTTAATACTTTAAAGCTGTTTTTTAAAATGAAAAATTGATGTTGATTAACTATTATGTGAGCACAAATTCTATCTTTACAGTTTCAGTGTTATAAGTAAATCCAGTTAAATTGTGGAAGTGTTTTCATTCCTTCTCATTAACATAGTTTTGGCAAAGGGCTTTACACAAGTAGTGAAATTGCAACTGATCAAGTCCAAAAAAATTTTTAAAAATCTTCTCTCCTGCTTTGTGTTGTGAGTAAAGCAATTAATACTTTGCTCATGTGCCCTTGAAAATAGCCTGGGCACTGCTCTGTTTCAGAAGCTTTGACAGCATCTGGCCAGTCAGCCAAGGTTACGGGAATGCAGATTTTGAATCAGCAATTGCCTGCTAAATGCTGCTGGAGTGTTGTTGGCAGGAAGATGTCACAGCATGGCATCCTACAGTGCCTGTGGCTTTGTGGTGGTTTGTGACCTGCATTTTGCTGTCCCAGGGCATGAACAATAATTCTATTTAATTCATAATCCCAGGAAAGGGCTTGAAGCTGTCTCCCTGTTGAGGTCTACTTTATACCTTACTCTGGCTGCAGCTGAAGGAGCTGCACGAGCTAATTTTTCATGCTTTACAATAATTTCTTTAATTACTTTAGGGATTGAGATATATCAGGGGGAATATAGTGGCCTGAATACTCTCTGAAGCCAAAACCAGAGAATTGCAGAACTCAGGTAATAGTACTAAGGATGCTCCTCCAGTCATTGTTTATCACTTAGAAGTGTAACTTGAATGCATCATTTAAATGTTTTTACATGTAATCACACTAACAATTGTCAGCTAAAAATACTAATGCTCAGGAGTGGAGAGGAGCCATTTGCATAAATAGAAGTATGCAGAGCAAGATAGTAGGTTTATTTACTCTATATAGCAGTTTTAAGGCACTAAGCATCTAATTCTGTGTCAAGGAAATTAGAGACTTATTGATTTCCTCGAAAGGATATACATAAAATGCTCATTTTCCCCACACAGACCATTTCCTTTCAGCATAAGCAGGCATTTATTAGTTGATTTAGGGCAAGCTAGGCTTGCAACCTTCAGTAACTAAGCCAAGGGTCACCTTTGTGTTGAATTTCATGCTTTGTGAAAGTCTGGAGAAATTTTTCCTTACTCTTCATATGAAAATCCTGACGCACCACTAATATTATACCCTGTTAACTGCTAGATGCTGAGCACTTTGGTGCAATGTTAATCCTCTGGGTCTAGTGCTGCCATTTTGCTGAGCAAGCTCAGAGTGCAAGTGTGATAAAATAATTCAGAGACAGGTGCTTTCAAAAAATGGAGTCATGCAAGACACATTACAGATCTTCTGTGTGTCAGTAGGAATTGATGTAATTGAAAATCTTTGAAAAAGTGAGAGAGAATCCAGTGCTGCAGTTTGTTGGGAAATCAATTGCAAGTAAAAATGCATGCTTGTCATTTCCATTCTTGCAAAAGTACTGCCTGGCTGAGGCAGAAGCAGCTGCTAATCTGTAGTCAGTAAATTTCAACACCCCAGTAGTTGATATTTACAGCATACAGTGATACCTGTCTGGTTGATTTTAAAATAAATTAACAACCAAAAAATTTTAAAATTCAAACCTAGCTTGGTGTAATATTTTTGATTGTAGTCACATCATCTTTAATGGATGGGTATCAGTTTTTATAAAGCACAGCATATTATTTTGAAAGTTTTAGTAAATGATCCATACAATTAACAGTAACAGGGAGTGAGTGAGAGTAAATGAGCTTTGTCTCATTCCTGCTTGGCACATTAAGTACCCCCTAGTTTCATTCTTTTGCTCAATTTGTCTCTTTCATATAAAGACAGTAAGCATTTGAGACAACACATTTTTGGTTTTTTTAAAAGCATGTGATGACTAGACATATTCCTCCAATCATTGTTTACCACTTAGAAGTGTACCTTGAATGCATCATTTAAATGTTTTTACATGTAATCCTACCTGAGATTGTGAGACCTTGGACTCTTGTTTGTGCCTTGTACAGATTTCTAAACTCCTAATATTTTTTAGGTCTGTTTTGGGTAATGTCAAAGTCCTGACAGAGAAATCTCCATTCCTTCCAGAAAGCCCCATAAAACACTGAGGTCAACACAGCAGCTGATACACTGGGGACAAAGATTGAGCAACTCTGTGTCTGGTTTGCACAATGAATGGTTGTCTTGAGTAGAAATTCTTTGTGGAGCTGAGACACAAAATATCTCCTCATTTCTCTGCAATTTTTTGACTAACTCTAATTTCTGGTGTTTGAAGAGGAATGGAGCTGCTAACGCAGCAGAAGTGAATGGCAGTAACAAGTGGAAGTGTGAATGATGAGGAGCAGCAGGGTCAAGAGTTTTCTCAGCACAGTTTGCAGTTTGTGAGCAGCACAGATGTAGAGAACTTGAATCTGGATCTTTCTGTGGGCGTTCAACTCAGGTACCTGGGAAACAAGCAGAGTTGTTTTATTTAAATTTCGCTTGCCTGCAGCAGAAAGATCACTTAGTGATGGTAATTAGCAGTTATTAATGGAGATGATTTAGTCTCACTCCACGGATCATCCAGCCTCCTGGACACTCTGGAGTGCAGAGGCAGGACACCTGGTCCATACAAGGATAGTCTGAACAAGCAGTTACCTGATGTAGGAGCAATGTATAAGGCCATGAAAATCAGTGCTGTGTCATTTTGTGTTTAAATAGACTTTTATATTCCTCAGGGTTGAAAAAAAAATAACAAGGTGAGGGGGGAGATATTTTCCCTTTCTCTTCCTTTAGGAAAAAATGTGTTTTATTTTAAAAGGGAATTGAACATAAAGAATAATAAAATAGCATAGGAAGTATATTTTAGATATAGAATTTGCTTAGAAAAATTGTGGAATGTGTGAATGAGGATAGGATATATTGTGATGAAAATTGCATTTTTCACTGCTTTAAATCTCTTTTTCTTGATGTACATTTTTCTCTTTCCAAACCACACTCAAGTCAGCACAAAAAAATAGGTAATTAGTCAAATAAACGGTCTAAATCTTCATGTTACAATCACAGAAGCCCCATGGATTTTATGGCTCTAAATTGTACATTGAGTTTGAAGGCTAAATTGCTAGAAATTAACAATTCCTTTCTTAAAGTCTTTTGAATGATCAACTAAGAAAAGAAAGAAATACTTTTCTGCTTTAATAGTATTATTTCAGGATTATTGGATAGAAATAGCCCTGAATTAATCAACAGCTTAATTTGACAATTCATTTTTTATTGTAGGTATTCACTTGCAGACAGAAAAAGTGCCTTTGTTCTAGCTAAGAGAATTGCTGGATGTGTGTTCTGGTCATTGGAGATAAAAACCCTGACAGTTTTGTTCACACACTCCTAACTTTATTGATGCTGTCCTCTGTGCTGTGGAATACACCCTTTGCTATAATTTTTGGTGGAGAAGAGCAATTATTCTGTTTTCTCTGCACTGAAACCTGCATCCTTCCAGATTGCTAAAGAAAACTGGCCTTAAAAGTTATCATGCAATCCTGGCCTTGGGCACCTTCCCAACCAGAAGAAACACAATTTCAGTGGGCTTAAGTCAATGTTCTTCTACTGCAGAAACCTCAGGTATGACAATTTCCGTTCAGAGATGTTCTGGTTTAGCCCATAGTCATTCATTTTGCTGTTTCCAGAGATGAACAATGGGACAATGCCTAATTCAGGATTGAAGTGAAGAGTGTTTCTTGGCATGGCTGTATCTGGGAGCTTGTAACAGTGAGGTCTCTGAGGAACATTTTTGAGGAAATTGGAAGGGGGGGAAAAAGAGATTATTCTACCACAGCATGAAACTGAGAAGGTCCATCTCTAGACCTACTGATGCTGACCATGCTTAGCTGACACAGTCCTAACATTTGCTGACAGCCCACAAGGGAAGCTACCTTAGCATGGGCAAAGGCGCCACTCAAACTAGACAGCCTCAGTGCAGATCCTCTGTAAACCTGCACAAACCTTGCAGGTTCTGTTTGCACAGAATTAATTTGAATATAATTTAAGTACTATCATAGGGAAGCTAAGCTCTTTTTAAAGTTTTTTGCCACATAGTCATTTTTTCAACATTGTCCTAAACAAGATTTGGATTGCCTCCTTTAGTTTATTTTATTCTGGTGTGAAAATAAATAAATAGGGGCAAACCTGACACTAAATAATTGTAATAAAGCTAGTAAATAAAGACCATTTTCTTCTCATAAAAATCTTAAAGTATCTGGACTGGACTTACACATTTTTATATCTCCCTTATGCTGTGAATGAACTAAAATAAGGAGAAAAGTAGAAGACAAATATAGAGTTTTTAAAAATACTGCAGTTCCCATGCTGACCTTTCCACAATAATAACATGATGGTATAAGAAACATAAAATATGAATTCGAGCTTCAAGATGTAGGATCTTACAAATTTTTAAGTGAGTGTTGTTGAAAATCTAGATTGAATTGAAGTTCTCTACCTTTTCACATAGCACTTCTGATAGAAACTGCTTTTTTTCAGACTTCTTTCTGACTTTAATAAATAATTTGGAACAATAATTTTAAAACAAAATTGCCATGTATATGATCCTGGTTTGAAACTTTTCAAAGAAAGAGAAAACAAAATATTGAGATTTAGGCAAGGAATGTAAGTAGCAGTGAGATAATTTTTGAGCTGCATGATGCAGTTTCATGTGGGACATATATGAATGTATAGGATTTTAGAGGGAAATCCTATATCCACTGGGATGTGATATATGGAACAATATTCTCGCCAGGAAGATCCAACTATAGGTACAGTAAATTGTCTCTTGGTCAGAAATCCACCCCTAAGTGTAGCAAGAAATTTCTACTATTTGAATCTGTTTCATTGGATTTTGCAGTGCGTGTTTGCTTCTGAAAAGCTGCAGTGCAAAGCAGCCAGACTCCTTACCCTGCTCTTGAAACCCAGATCCAGAGGAGCTGCAGGACACTGCACAGGCTGCAGACTAGGGGAGAAAAGCACTGGCTTGGGATGTTTGCCCACTTTGGCTAACTTGTGTTGTGTTGAGATAATTTATTTGAGTGCTGTTTCCCAGAGACAATGAACACAGAGACAGACGACATTCCCGTTGGTTCATCATCAACTTGAACAAAACTTCTTCACTAATACTGCAGTCATACTAAACAGAACAAGGCTGTGTCAGCAGCAGGATGATGACAAAACCATCCTAATATATTAGCAGATGCAGGAAGATAAGTAAATCGTGAGTATGAACTTCTTTGGGCTACCTTTTCATGAAAATGCATTGTTGGTAAATTTCTTTAGATCAATTTCCCATTGCAATGAGATCAGTATTTGAAATTTTAGTGAATCACTGAGGTTCTCCTTAATTATTTAATGGCCCATTTATTTTAATATTTTTTTCTGGAGAGATACAGAAAATGAGGTAGGGGGCTGATCTCAGCATAGCATATCTGGAAGATGGGAACCTTCTGTCTGGTTCTGCCAGTATTTTGCTATTTGAGTTTTGGTCTAATCACTTGGGCCTTGCTACAGCTTTGTTGATTAGGCTTAGTGACAGACACTGTTATAGCTGCACCACATCCATATAGGAATGAGCAGCACAGGTGGGAGAGATGTAGCTTTTCTTGTTCTTCTTGTGTGGAATCCAAGGAGAACACATTCACCACTAATGATGCTACACTGATGACTGGAGCAGAGACAGTCCTTCATGCCTTATCTTCTTGTGTGTAAAATAAAGTTTGTCTTGTGGGAGAGATTTGAAGGATGGATCAGCCAAAGTCTGAAAATAGAGGATAAATGTCTAAATTGGAAATTGTAAATTTCCATTAAGAATAACTTGGTTCTAAATTACATGGGAAATAGCACAAGTTTGCTTAATTTAATTGTCTGCCAACAGGCATGTTTATCTGTAATAGCTGTACCTGATCAGAATTTAGCATCTGCAGTGGGCTATGGGAATGAGTCAGAGGAAGGTCACTGGTGATGCAGCAATATGTAGTGTGCAGATTCAGCACTGGCTGCCGTGTCAAGCACAATCCTTGAGTTAAACTGGAGTTTATCACCTCACTTTTAGTGCATTTTTACTTAGGTTTGCAAGTGAGTTAGAGAAATGTTCCGCCATGCTGTCAAACCAATGGCATCCAAGAGCTTCTGATAAAAAGAAATTGAAGGTCGCTTCTTAAGATCAGCAGGTTTATCTCTAATCCAGTGCAGTAAAGTAAATTGACTGTGTATTTTGCAAGAACAGCAGAAGTTTCAGAAGAGCTGTGAGTATAGTGTCTCATCCATTGCTACAATAATTCACATTTGAGAGAATCCTAAGGAAAGGCCACGAGATTTTAATGATGTCTTAAAACTAATGAACCTCCAGAAAATGTGGTTTTGTTTTGACTTTCAACTTAATACCTGAGTTGTTCTTACAAGTTCACTCAGTCATGTGGTGTTTCTGTCCATATTGTTGCTAAGACCTCCATTACTACACTATTCTTGCTGAGGAAGATATTTCAAGCTCGGTCTTCATCATATTGTTGTATTCTGGAGAACACATCCAGGATCGTGCACATAACAAGTCTTTACAGCTGAAGCCTATTGCTAAATTGTAAATGGATTTCTCTTTTTATAAGGAGAAGTATTTAAAGTATTAGTCTGGATTTTCTCAAATGCTGCTCTTCTCTTGGAAGAAGGGTAAAAATAGTCTGAGCAGCAGTTCCCAGTTCTTGTACTACCATCTTGATACCTGATTTAGCAGATGCCTCTGCTTGGTCAGCACCAGCAAAGAGCAAGCAAGGGTTTCTGCCTTCTGCTTTAACCCACTGCCTCTGCCCGCTCTGCAGGGCAAAGCTGTGGCTGCTTTCCTGCCTGCTCAGTGTTCCCCTCCATCACTGCTGGTCTCCATTTGGCAGCCAGTGCCAAGTTATGTCCTATTTGTACTTTTCAGATGATGTAGAGGTGAAAGAACTGACACTGCAGATTTATGATTAGTTTGGTCAAGACCACTGCAAAGCCTGGCATTTCTGTTCGTTGGCATTTCGTATTTCTGGTCAACACCACCAATGACAGGGCTTTATTTCACATGGGAGTGCTGCTACCCTAGGGGATAATTCAAAACATTTCTTATTCATTCCTAAAGTCAATTAAAAAATTAAATTCAGGACTCTTATCAGTGCATGCACACACACACACAAAAATAAAATCGCTTAGAACGTGGCACAGTTAGCTGCTAGCTGATTTCTCTTTATATACTTATAAGGGTGAGCAAACAAAGGAGCACATCTTTAGCTTCTAGTTGAGTATAGCACACGTGATAAACATATGTTTCAGTTTTGGATAACAGTTGGTGATCTTTGTTTTTCTGAAGCCTTGCTTGCTGATCAGCAAAGAAACACTGGCAAAATTTCCAAACAAAGCATCTTCCCCGGGAAATGATTCCTCTTGTGTCAAACATGGACAAGACATCAAGGAAAAGGAGTTATGGGCAGTAAAGTAAGGAGGCATTTACTCAGTTATGCTTTAAATCTTTTTCCCCCACATTTAGTTGTGGCAAAAAAAAAAAAAACCACAAAACCTGTGTTCAAGCTCCAGGAGAAATGGTACAAGATTTTTATCCTCCTGCTTTTTCTGATTTGGATGTTTTAATGTGTTATGATAAGGCAAAGACAGTTGGAGACATTGCGGCAGTACCTATGAAAGCATCCACAGTGCAAAGACCAGTTTTCTAAGCCAGTCCACAGGAGTGAGTAGGCCTAAGAGCATAGGTAATTTATCAGCACATGTTCACTGGTTGCTGAATTTTTTATTTTTGCTGCTTGATTGTGCATTAAAACCTACCCAAGGCTGGAGGTCACCTTCCTAATGGTAGAAGAGAGATAGGCTGATGGTTTTTATTCTGCTGCAGCCATGTCTAAACCAAGAACTGACAAGCTGCATGGATATTGGCATGTCTCAAGAACTTGAACTTTGCTCAAGCCCAGCTTTGGTGCTTATGTTGCAGTGCTTAGTCTATGGCAAGTTTGATATCACTGGAAATTCTGACAGCAGGAGGAAGCAGAAGAGTGTGAGGAAGCCCCATCTATTTCCATCTGGATTGTATGACTCTTCGGAAATGCAAGTCAGCTTGCATGTTACACTGGATAGTGTAAGATAACAACAATCCCTTTTGCTTCACAGGGCATTTGAGCCTGCGAGTAAACTCAGGGAGTAAATTCTGCAAGCACTTGATAAGGCTTCAATTAAGTGTTCATCTTGCAGCCAAGCACTAAATTACCTGCCTTTCCAGATCACTAGCTATTTGCTGATTAAGCTCTGATCTCCATTTTGAAAGGATTGCTGTCATTGAAACAACTGCTGTATCACCTCGCAGCTGATGTAGCACCTTCTGCAGTCCCTGTGCTCTGCTCAGCTCCCAGCAGGCAAACCACAGGAGCAGGAAACATTGCTGGGAAATGAGAATGCATCCTCACAGCTATTTAAATTCCTGACTCCTCTGTGTTTGGTGAGCTGCAAGGAATCACTTCCATGTAATACAGCTTGTGCTTGCTCTGTAATTATTGCAGTGTGCATAAAAATTTTACGCAGGCATAAATTTAAAAAAATCATTTTGCTAAATGAGAAGGCTGCATTCAGTTCTGTCTCAGACAGGACAGCCACAGCTGTGCCAGGAAGGCAGAGCTTGTAAGATATTCATACAGGAGACACTTAATGAAAAAAAAGAGTCAGCACCACTGGGAAACAAACCATACATGGAGGGCTGTCCAGTGCAAATAGAATAAAACTACTCATTAGACAGAAAATACAATTTCCTTCTTCTAAGTCTGCACATTTTCAGTAATCCCAGGCACTGCTTAGGGTAATGGTAGTTTAATACACAGCAGTGTAGTTACAGAACGTCTCTTTACCATCAAAAACCGTGGTCCTGATGGAAAATGTGAGATTATCAAGTCAGTACTGTAGATTAAGCAAATCTGTGAATGATAAAAAGTGGAGCAGAAACTGCTAAATCAGACTATTTCTTCATCTACATCATTCTGGTTAGCAATGGACTGCTCTTAATGCTATAAAGGAGAGTGAAGCTTCTTCAGAATAAAATATGGTTATGTAATAGGTTGTATGATTAGCATCATATTATGGTGATACTATGGTGATGCTTAAGAAAATTAGGCCTTTTTTACTCTTTGAGATGAATAGTTTATCTCTCTGAGAGACAGGTCTATTATCCCATGTGGTATTCATTGTCAGAACTTGCAAAATTGCTAACACATTGATTCAGGACATGCAGGAATAATTTTGTGCTGTTGGCTTTGATGGTGCTTGTTTCTCAGAATATTGTCCATGTAATGGATCTAAAATGAGCCAAAACTCCTGTTATTGATCCAGTGGCTTCAAGCCAGCAGTTCTTAATGTCAGAAGGGCAAGAATCAAGACCGAGGAAGTAGAAATAAATAAGAGAGCTCATATGAACTGTCCTGCATTTGCATAAACTTGAAGGACTCTTTTTTACCTGGAATCTTAGCCCTGGGATATTTCCTTCCTGCTACCTCGCGCTGAATGGAGAATAGAAACCTACAAGCTCCTGAGTGAGAGACAAAGGGAGTATTCCTTTCCCTCTGAAAATCAGCCACGAGGTGGGATGTGAGCCCTCCTCCCTGCCAGCTTGCAGAGAGCCAGGGAAATGGGAAGACAGTAGTCAATTAGCAGGAACGTCTATGCAGGAAGTTATTTTAGAAAGAGCTGCTCTCCCTTGGTAGAAGAGCTCCCACAATGTTTGTTTGTGGAGAGAAATGAGCATCCAGAGTCTGTGGGGGTACTTTTAGAAGTCTTCAGCTGTGAACCTTTAGGCTGTGCCGTCTATTAATTTTTGTCTAGTAGCTCTTGGACCAGTAGTCACTCTTGCATCAGGAATATTTTGGTAGATTTTGCTTGCCATTACGTTTGTTATGTTAACTTTATTCCTTGAGCACCAAAATTGAATGTAGTGCTATGAACAGAATAAGGTATTCTGTGACAAGGAACTTGTAGTCTAATTCAGGCACAGTGACGCACAGGCATACATAATATACATGATAAGGATGCAAATTCAAAGCAACAGAGGTGTCTTGGGAAAAATCAGTGCTGCAGGCTAATTTACTACTTCTGAAGAGCTACTAGACTGCAGAACATAATGAAAACATCGAGCAATTCAAAGGATGTCTTTTCCTTCTCTTTTCTCCTTTTTTTCCCAAAATGCTAATTGCTGATGCATCATCAAATGGAGGGACAATGCCAAAAGAGAGATAACAAAATTGGGATCCTCTCTATATTCCTGTTTTCTGAACTGGAGCCCAGAAAAGAAAATGGAGGATTTCTTTACTTTCTCAACTGGAGTATGCATTGTGAAATTAGAATTTCATTAAAATAACAAAAAAAAGAAGACAGGTTGAACCTGGATTACATCCACTATTGATGTAATAAAGGTCCTGTTGGCAATGTACTGTAAACTTCTCAGAAAATATTGAGTTTCTGCTTGGCTTTTTGTGCACCTGTAAGACTGAGACATTGGACATTGCTTTTCTTGCTAAGTATACATGCACATGAGTATACGTCCTTTTAGGATCATAAGGAAATGATTCTAAAAGGTAGGTAGATACCAGGGGTACCCAAAGCAAACAAATCCAGATTTTAATCTGTTTCCCAACCTTAATGTCTAGTGGGAATCCACACAGTTACATGCACAAGCAAAACTTGGGAAGCAGTGATCTTATTGAATTTGCTGGCAGTCTTTTACTTTGCATTTGGACTCTTGATTTTGTGCCATCTATGGTGATTCTCTTTCAGGAGTGTCACCCAAGATTTCTTATTGCTTGTGTGTCAAATCACATTTCATTTAAATGTTCAGTGATGACAGTGAAGGAGCTGTCAAAAAACAAGATTTGTATTCCAAACTCATTAACATAATGTAGCAATTCTGTCACTGAAATTAGTCCTTCAAAACACACCTGAATCCAGAGGTAACTATAAGGTCAGAAGAAGCAGAAGGAACACAGCTAAAATGTGTATGGACAGAGAATTTTTCTGCAGACTTTCAAGTGATGGCTGGAAGTCCTGACACCATCCCTGACATACAGTGTGTTCACACGGGAACCACCTGGCTTCTCAGGAAATATACTGGTTCCAGTTGAAGAAAAATGTGAAATACAGGACAGCTTTTGAAAGACAATGATCAAAAGTTCAAATGGAGTTTTGTACGCACAGACATACAAGCACACATGTACCCATGGATTATTTGAAAACAGAACCACCAATAAACTTAGTTAATTAAGGGAATTAACTAAATATTTCTAGTGAGATCAAGTGTACTTGTTTATTAGCATTTTGATAACACTAAAACTGAGTCAAGAACTGCTTTAATTTTGTTGGTGGGTCTGTGACTGACTCTTGTGGTAGATGAGCTATTAGCATGGTGACGTTGAATTTTTCTACTTTTCTGAATGTATTTATTTTCACTTTGCTATGTCTATAGGTTGAAAGTGATGCATTTAACTAAGTTGCATGGACAGGTCCTCACAGTATATGTTTCTGGACTGCCCATATTCTTCTAGGGTGACCAAAGGAGGATCACTGAGGTTGTGTGCATTTAGCAGTAAGTAAGCAAGGAACTTTTCTGTCTCATGTTTTCTTTATAAGGCTAAACCCATTAAAGACTCTAAGATATTCAGTTTCTGTGGGCACTGAGTCAAATACCTCTCTAGGATTGGTTAATACTAGGAACAAAAGCAGTATGTCTTTCTATGGCATCATTTCATGAGGTTGAAGTAATTCTTTGATGTCTTTTTAAAAATGTGGTTACCATAGGTTATTAGAAATCTCACAAGGTATCTCACCCATTCGTATATTCTTATGTTCACATTGCACGTGTATTATGTTGTCAGTGAAGTACTCCCATCTTTTCTTTTCTCAGGAGTAAGATTTTTTATGACTCTGGTCAAAAAAATGCCAGATACCGATTTGAAAATACTCATTTTCATTTATACTTCCAGCAAAAGGATTAGCATCACATTGCAGGGTTTTTCTCTCAATGCACTGGTGTGTTAGCACTGTAAAAAAACTATAGGTTGAAGAACAAGTGGATAAATGTTTACTTTGGTAAATGCCTTTGAAAACAGCAGAGGGGTCTTTTTTTTTTTTTGTTTGATTGGGACAGAATTTTAGAAAAACTACGCTCTCAGGTGTGTATCTTTGGAAATTAAGTAAATTATCTGATTTCCAAGAGATTCAAGCACTAAGAGTTGTCCACAGACACCTGCAAGAGAGAGGTTAACTCTGTAATGAGGGTATCAGAAATCTAGTTTGTAGTCTGAAAAGAAGTACTCATACAAATTTAGGTTGAAAAAACTCTGCCCTAAATATTAGCAATTTCTTAAGCAAAAGCAAGACAAAAAACAACTGCTGACTTTAGCAACCAAATACCCATCTGGTTCTTTGCATTGTGTGAAAGCAACATGCTGCAATTTTGCAAACAGAACAATTTTATTATTTAATTAGTCTCAAAAGCTAAGCAATTCAAGGAAATAAACTGAGTCCTAGAAAATTAAACAAAAAAATTAATATCAGCAGGCCTGGTGCTCAAGGGCCTTCCTCATCAATGTAAAAATGACTGATTTTGTTACCAGCTGTGTACTCTGCTAAATAATGGGCTTCAGCTTGCAATTTCTTCTACATGTGGCTATTTTCTCTGCTTTTTTGTTAGCCAAGATTACTGAGGTGTCTATGTGTTTGGAAGACCAAGCCTATTGAAAAGATGAATGTGATGGGAGATAATATACAGAACCCTTGCTACCTGGCACTGTGAATGGGAATTCTGGGTTTCTGCTTTTTGTTATGGTGCCTCTTTTGCTGTGAACACTGGTCTGTCCTGTTCTATGTATGAAGGCAGCACTCCTGTGGGGAGTTACTATGCTGGAACAGGTTACCCAGGGCCTTATCAGACTTGTAGGTTTTAAGCTGAGAGTCAGTTTCTAAGAAAGAAAAGTTTGACTTATGAATGTATATGGAAAGTCTGCAAGGCTAGAGGGTCATGGGATCTTAGGGGAAATGGACCATTGTCTTCAATGCAAATAGCAAGGTGAGGTTAATACCTTCCTGTCTAGTCTGCAGCATGTATTGGGAGAGCAGCATCAATTCCTCTCACAGACAAGGAATCCTTCTGGAAATATTTTTTCATTTGCTTTACAACTTTGGTGTCAGTTTCAGGGACTGGTGTAGCAGATCCTTGTTCACAGAATATACTAAGTTGGAAGGGACCCACAATGATCATTGAGGCCAACTCCTGGCCCTGCACAGGGCCATCCCTAGGTCAGGATGTCATACTGTGTGCCTGAAAATATCCAAACCCTTCTTGAACTCTGTCAGGCTGGTGCTGTGACCACTTTCCTGGGGAGCTGTTCCAGTGCCCAGACACCCTCTGGGTGAAGAACCTTTTTCTAATACCCAACCTAAACCTCCCCTGACACAACTTTGGGTCATTCTCTCAAGTCCTTTCACTGGTCACCATGGAGAAGAATGCCTGACCTTGCTCTTCCCCTCTTGAGAAAGCTGCAGAGCCTGCCCTCAGTCTCCTCCAGGCTGAACAGAGCAAGTAACCTCAGCCATTCCTTATACATCTTCCTCTCAAAGTTCTTCACCATCTTCGTTCTCCTCATTTAGATGTTCTCTTAATATCCTTTTTTTTTATAGTGGCACCCAGACTGCACACAGCACTGGAGGTGAGTCTGCCCCAGTGCAGAGCAGAGGGGACAATCCCCTCCCTTGCCCAGATGGTGATGCTGTCCCTGATGCCCCCCATACAGAGTTGGCCCTCCTGGCTGCCAGGGCACTGCTGGCTCATGTTCAGCTTGCCACTGACCAGGACTGCCAGGTCCCTTTCCATGGCACTGCTTTCCAGTGCCTCATTCCCCAGTCTGTCTGTCCATCCAGTCTGTCTGTTCCATCCCAGTTGCAGAATCCAGCACTTCCCCTTGTTGGACCTCATACAGTTGGTGGTGCCCAGCCCTCTAACTTGTTGAGGTCTCTCTGCAGGGCCTCCCTGCCCTTGAGGGAGTCAGCTGCTTCTCCCAGTTTTCTATCTGTTTGCTTGTAGAAACGAGCTTTGAATGTGCTGAGTTTACTCACCAAACCAAGAAGCAGAAAAACCAAAAATACAAATGTGTTTTCTGTTTGGCTGTTCCTGCTGCAAGTTGCTGCAGACCTAAGTTAGTTGGAAAATGCCTGCTGCTTTTTGTACCAAATATTCTTAATGTCCTTTGTCCTTGCTCACCCATATTTGAGTGAGCTGACCTGATGCCCAAAACAGATCTCCAGGAACTGGAGACAAAATCAGCAGTAGTTGGGACAGCACAGCAGATAGAATTTTCTTAGCCCTCTGTAGCAAAGGCCATTAGCACTACTTTCTGAAAGTCCTATCTCTTATATGTTAACAACAAATTACTTTCAGGTCATGGCTTTGAGGGTCCAAGTGTGGCAGCTGCTGTCAGCAATGACTGTGACTCTGGTAGTTGACAGTCCCACCAATAAAGGCAGAAACAGGGCTGTTCCCAGGTGTCCCCCAAGAGAAGGACAGTGCATCAGCTGCTGCTCCTGTTGACAGAACAGGGTTGTAGGGTTGTAGATTGGGTTTCAACCTTCCCCTATGTGTTGGTTATCCTGTACTGCTCCAAAATGCCTTCTCACCTCTATGGTCTTATAGAAATTTACTTTATCTGGATATTAGATAGGAATAAATAATAGGAAATTTGGAATAAAAAGAGAGAGGTTACAGTAAAAATTGCAGGCAAGCTGTGAATAAACATTAAGAATATTTGTGCTACTGTTAATACTGAATATAATGCTCATTGCAGAAGTTCCCACAGCTGGAAAGACATCTAGATAGCAATCATGGAGGTGCTTAAAATGATATTATGAGTAACTTTGCAGCAACTACTGGAAAAGAGAGGTTTTTCTTAATGCATAAGAGATTATTAGATTTTGATACTGCTTATATTCTTTTCAGCATGGTATTTTTGAATGCCAGGTGACCCTACTGTATACTCTGAGCAGATCATGTATTTGTGGCAGGATTGAGGAAAACCAGTAACAACTTGAATCAGCTGGAAACTGAAATAAATTTAAATATTTATTTAGAGCATTAATGTATTTGACTCTTTGGAACTTAAAGCAGTGGCACCATAATTCAGTGGTGTTCCTTCTCACCTCTACTCAATAGCAAAACAAATGTTGATCCATGAAGTACGCTGAAACACAGTGGAAATAAAGGTGTTTCATCACTATGTTGTCCCTCTGCTCCCCTAACTACAGCAATAGGGACTTACCTTGCTGCTTCCTCCACATATTTTTGCAGTGAGGGCTTCCTGACATTGCCTTTTTGTTTTTTTCCTTCTAAAATTTGCAACTTGCTTTGGTGAGTAACACCATTTGGCAGGGGAGAGCAGTGCTTGCAGAGAAAGGCCACAGGTTATAGGGGAGAGAAGCCAAGGAAAGCTTGGCACTGCTGATGTTTCTCTTACACCCTCTACCAGCTGGTCCTTCCATTTTTCCTCTGATTGCTAAAACTTGTATTGAAAATTCTCTTGTATTGAAAATTCAGGCACTTTTGCAAATATTTTATTTTATTTCTCTGATTTCTTTGTGCAAGTGTGACTGTTGAAAAATAGCATCGTCTCTCAGAAACTCAATTTCCATTACAGTATATATCCTCTTAATTGACATCTTTAGTTGTTTTTTTTTAAAGAAATGTGAACAATTAAATGCTATATTCTTAGCCTATCACAAAGGTAATAATACTGCTGTTAGACTGTATCTCTGTTATTTCTTTCTTGTCTGGCAAATGATTCATCTACTCTCATTCATTCTTTTTGTCTCGTTCACCTTCGTTTGGCTCCCCCAAACTCCCACACCAAGGAGTTATCCGTGATCAATGTAAGGCATACAATGTTCATAATACACTGGTTATCCTGCAATCCATTAATGAAGATTTTTGACAACAGGGCTGAGTATCAGCCAAGTCAACATCTCCCCAAAGAACATTTTCTGTATTATTTTTCATGAATTGACACAAAAGAATTTGTTCTTCTACATGCTGTTCCAAGGAAATAATTTGAAATACTTAGAAATTATTAAATTATTCATTGTAAATGGCCAAAGAAAACATTTATAGGGTTTTGAAAAAGTCCTGAAAACTTGTAATTATAGTAGTAATTTTTTTTCATTAAATGGGCCATGTACTGCAGGGAGCACATATATCTTCCTGGGAGGAACAAGAATTTATTCCCTCAGGCAGCTTGGCTGTAGATAAATAGAAGGTTACATATAACATTTCAGAAGGCAAGCAGAATCCAATTTAGTGGGAAGTAAAATAGATAAATAGAGAAGACCATTATCTCTTTGGCAATAGATATGTATAATTTTAAGTTAATATAAGGTAATGAAGATAGAAGCTGTGCAAAACCAGGCACCCTCAGATCACAGAATGAAAATGTCTGGTGGAAAAGGTTAATGCAAAATATCTAAGCTAATCCAACATTAGGAAAATTCAGGTCAAACCAGGGATTAGTGCTTTTTGTTCTCTACTGATAACCTTGATGTTTCCATACTTACCTTCCTCACTCTCATACAGTCACTTAAGCCCCATATTCTTTATGCAAAAAACCCCAAACCATGCCTCTTTCAGCTCCTGTCTCTTCTGTTAGGAGCAACAGTGCCTAGCCTGTGCCTTGAAAAGCTGCAAATGAGTAAGTACCAGAGATGGCACTGAACAGCTGTTTCTCTGGGCAAAACTCATCTGTGCATCTGTGAGCAGTTGGGCTTTTTGTTATTTGATATGTGAGTGGCAGCAGCAAAGTGAGGGTGAAGGAAGAGGGCAGATTACATTAAAAAATCCCTCAGTTATTTTCTGCCAAATATTTTTGCCTCTCTGGAGCATCTGCTCCAGTGTTTAGTTTTTTTTTTTACCATTATAGAAATGTTGTTTTGCTAATGTTAACAAGATCTTAATATAAATTCTGTGGAATTGTTTCTGAGAATCTTTTCTTTCCAGCAAATTTTTCGTTTGTAGCAAATGCTTTTTGACAGATTCGTATGTCTTTGCTGCTTTGATGAAAAGCTATCCATGTTTTGCTGAAACAGAAAACCTTAAAAATCAGAATTAATTCATAGGCAAAGGAAAAGTTATAAAATAGTGCTTTGAGAGAGGAAAAAGAGGCAAAAAGCAAACATTTCAGAATTTACTTGCCCAAAACTAAATGACAGCATATGTAGTTTTATGTTGATTTAAATTATTTGCAAATTTAAGTCCAATTCAGCAGTTAGAGCCTCATGAGACAAATAGAAACTAATTGAGGAGATTACAGTTTGTTGAGATCTTGTTTCAACAGAAGTGAGACCCTTCAGCCTGTCCCCATTCACTTCAGCAACAAAATGTTGCTGGGTTCTCTAACAGAACAAAGATAATTTTTAAACTCTTCCCTCCCCCACATCCCAAATTCTGGTGCTCACAAGGTAAGGTTACATTGGAGGGCAATTCAATATTCAAAGGAAACATCTTTCTAAAATTCCAGTCTCAATATTCTGGCACTTCCAAGGTAAGGGCTATGGGCCAGACTTGTGTGTAAATTAAGGAAAGACCTCTCTGAGCAAAGTGCTTCAAAGCCAGGCTAAAATGCCTTTTAGATGTTTCAAACCAAGTGGTTTTCAAGTGTGGAGTCCTAGTAGAAAGTGAGTACATTTTAGCAACTAAGAGAAAGACAATTTCAAAGGCAGAAGCAAGAGAAAGAGGAGAGACTGGATTAAAAAGAGTTATTTAGTGCAATGAGAGGGAAAGTACAATACTGCCAAGGCAGCTTGCCTGTTCTACTGTTCAGGCAGAGAAGCTAATTTGATCCTAATATGTTAAAGAATTATTGATAGAGTACAGGACTGTTATACTGGTAAAAGGAAAAAAAAAGGGGGGGGGGGGGTAATAAATAGCACCTTTGTGAAGGAAGAAAAAGAGAAGCCTGGAATTTATTAACTAGTTAGTTTGGGATTAATCCCTGAAAATAAAAAACAGGAAAACTTACTGAGCAAGTAAGCTGTTGAATAATATTTAGAAGGTAACAAGGAGATGAGCAGCAGTCTTTAGATTATGTAAAGAAGAAATTTCATGGAAGCCATCTGATTTTCTCGTGTGAGAGAACATCACGTTTACTGTATGTGGGAGAAATAATAGCTGACATATTTCTTGGCTCGGTAGTGGTTTTCACAGAGTCTTTCATGACACTCATTTGCAGACTGCTGAAGCCTGATGCTCATGAAACTCTTACAAGATGCAATATTGTACTAGAATGTTCTGAAAAAGAACGGGCACAGAATAGATGTCAAGCCAGTTGCCCTGAAACATTGTGCAGCACAGAACTTTTCACAGAGGTCAGCTGGAGTTTGGTGCTAGGCAATTCCTGATAGGACATCACAATCTATGGCATATGCAATATGCTATTCCATTACATCTTTTATATCTGTTCAATTCTAAGTACATTTACACATTACACAGACGTGTTAGATGTGCTGCAGGAATGTTGAAGGGCAGGAGTCAAACCCAGATAGCCATGATAAACAAAAATGGTCTCGAAAAAAGCTGTATGCTATTCAGTTGGGATGACCACATTTAGGCACAAAAAAATCAACTGCAAGTGTGGAGGATGGGGAACCAGAAGTGGCTACTTTCTGGAAGAAGATCTGGGGGTGGGGGAGTTACAGTGATACAAAAACTGAGTGTGAGCCAATAATGTTGTACTGCTGCAAACAGGCAACATAGAGGGGTGTAGGAGGAGGATTGCTGTGAGGAAGATACCTGGAGAAATCCTCCTTCTGTTGCTGGCACACAGAAGATCTCAGCTGTAGTATTTTGCCTAGTTTAAGGCAGTCCCTTTCTAGGAAGAGGTGGAAAAGCTGATGGAAGAAATTTTGGGAGAGAGCAGCTGAAAAACAAGGTGTGCAGGAGTTCAGCCAAGGAGCTGCTGGTGCTCGGTCTGGCAGAGTGGAGACTGAGAGCGAGTGTGTTTGTCCCTTCTGTAAGGTTACACCAGAGGTGGTGGCAGACAGGAAAGGAGTAGTCTGATCTCTCTGTCCACAGCAAGGAGATCAAGGAGACCTTAACCTGCAGTAAAGGAGCTTCAGACATGAGGGAAAACTTTCTAATCATGAGGAGAGTGAGATGCTAGAGGAGACTGCCTGGGAACAGACAGCCTGTGCCATCTCTCCTGGAAGATTTCCAGGGTGGGTTAAAGCAGCTGCATGAGTTTGGTCTCTCAATAGAGAAGGTAGAGGAGAGCCTGGGTGATCTTGCAAGCTCCTTTACTCCCTGTTTCCTGTGTGCTCTGGCCCTAGCCCTGGCAAAGCAGGGTTTGTATTTCCCTGAAAAGCTGTCACCTGCTTAACTCCACAGCAAGACAGCTCAACACAAGCATCGCTTGTGACGGTGTTTGCAGGGGTCTGAGGAATGAGGGAAGAGACAAGAATGTTAACTCCATGTTTCAGAAGGCTTGATTTATTATTTTATGATATCTATTATATTAAAACTACACTAAAAGAATAGAAGAAATTATTTCATCAGAAGGCTAGCTAAGAATAGAAAAGAAATGGAATGATAACAAAGGCTTCTGTCTTGGACAGAGTGTGAGCCAGCTGACTGTGATTGGCCATTAATTAGAAACAACTCTATGAGACCAATCACAGATCCACCTGTTTTATTCCACAGCAGCAGATAATCATTGTTTACATTTTGTTCCTGAGGCTTCTCGGCTTCTCAGGAGAAAAAATCTTAAAGAAAGGATTTTTCAGAAAATATCATAGCTACACATCACCCATCTGGTGCTGTTGGGGCACCATTACAGCACCAGAATTTGGGCACCATTTTAATGTCATTATAGCCTCTTGCTCCTGTTAAACAAACAAAGTCTCAGAGTATCTTTTGTGGTGCTGCCGAGCAGCTTTATGTCCGACTAGACTCTGACCTTTTGGATCCAGGCAAGCTGTCAGGCTCTGAGCTAGGTGTACTTTCATTTCTATGGTCCTTGTGATGCTTTGTGTCTGCTAGGATTAGTGCTCTGACTCCGGCTAACGTTTCAAGTTTGCAAGGTGTGAGGCTTCTTTAGGGTGCATGTGTCCAGGTAGTACTTTAAAAGAGCCCCAGTTACTATGTAACCTCATTTTATTTAATGAGTTTGATCTGTCTTATGTCTTACTTTTTAAATATCCCTTGCTACATCCAAGAACAGCTGTGAGCTCAGAAACTGTGTCTTCCTGAAAGGTTGCAGTGGAACATCTCTGTGAGAGTTTGGCTGCACCTGCAGTCGCTCACATGCTGTCACTACAGCACTGTACAACAATCTGCTGTCTTTTGGGCAAATATAACTCACTGTTTCAAAGGTGCTTGCCTGGTATAGAGTGGTCACATTTTCAGTGATAGTTTCAAAAACTCTTCATCCAATAAAAGCTGATGACAACTTAATAAAACCAAACAGGTTTAAGTAAAATTATTAGCAAAGCTTATGTGCTTTAACCAAGAAAAGGGATGGATTCTAAGGGTATAAAGTGGCAAATGGCATAAAACTCCTTGCAAGGAACCTCTGACAACATTTTAATTCAGATCTGTGTTGACAACAAAAGGGTTAGTGCACTTGGCATCTTTTATCTGTCTTCAGCTTTTGTATAGGCTCAGTGTCTTCTATTACCTCTGCCTTGCTATTGTGAATCTCAAGAAAAGTTTTATAACATGTGTAGAATTGGATAAGCAATGCACTGACATTTTTAAGAACTGTATAGCAAAATCATTCTAGAAGCATCCCAGGTGGTAATTATGTAGTCAAAAATCACTCCACTCAAATTAAAATGAATCTTCCTCTGTGAGGCAACTTATGAGTGAAGAAGGCTCCATTAGTTCATTGTGTTTCATAGCCTACAGGTAACAGAATTTTTCACAAGGAAATCTGAACTTTGTTGCAAAAGATTTGGGAACAGTAATTTTTACTCTTATTTGTGGGAAATACAATAGTGCTAGAGAAAAATATGTGTTCAAGTAAGGATGTCTTGTAAAAATGGTCTTTTTGTCAGATTTCTTAATACAAAATGAGCGACTTTTTATTGTTTCAAGTTCTGCTTTTGTAGGAAGGCTCCCAGTTTTGGCAAGAGACCCATCCTGCACGTGTCTCTTAACCCTGCTTCCCTCCCCAATTTCTCTTGGTCTTATATTTTTATCAGCTTATGCAAGCTTATTTACACACTGCATATTTTTCAGCCTTGAAATGACTTTTCTTGCAGTCAAAAGCTCTATGTTGCTCAAAAGCTCTATGTTGAACGTACCCATGTCACTAGAAACGGTCTACTTTGCTGAGGGCCATGCAAGTAACAACCTTATGGGTAACCTTCAGCTCTGGGATGCTCTGTAGTTTTGTTTGGAAGCGTTGCTCTACCTTCCTTGTCATTATTTTTGCAACGTTTTTTGAAACAGATTACCCTGAGGTAATTGTGCAGTGTTCTACATTTTGCTGTAGTCTGGCAGATCTTCCTTCTTGTCATAGTGTTCCCTAATCAGGAATGTTAATGTTGTTGGGTGTAGAATATCACTGTGACTATATTTTGTAGAGATGGCAAGTATGACTGCTACTGTAGTAATATTTATGATGACTGATGACTTGTTACATATATATATATATATATATATGGGTTTTTTCCAAAGGTATGTAAGAGTATATACACAGAAGGAGAGAGGCATAAAAAAATCCTTGTTCTGCTTTGGTTTTGTTTTCTGATTAATTTCCCATGGGTAGGACAGAGACTTTTAATAGATGATTTTTATTCTCTAGGTTTGTTTTTTATTGAGGTGAGTTCTTTGTTTGTTGGCTGGGTTGCAGGGGAGGGGGTATTTAGCAAGTCTCTTTTTTTTTTTTTTTTCATTTAAAGAAAGGTAAGGTTTCTCTGGAAGCCAGGCAGCCTGAGGTAGAAATATGTTGTGTATGGATTTGGTGCCTAAGGATTTCCCTGCATATCAGGAGAGGAGTGGGCCACAAAGGCTTCAGAACAGATTTTCCTGTGTTATACTTGTCCCAGAAGTGCTATTTCCCAGCTCTGAAAGGAGAAGCAGGCATCTGCTTTCATTAAATTATATATCTAAATAACACTCAGCATACTGAAATATTAGTGAATAACACAAAGTTTAGCACCTGCTAGAAATAGGGTTTTTTTCCAGATTCTGATTTTAAAATGTAATTAATAGATACTTTACTGAGGGCAGTTATATGAGGATGTTTTTGTTCTTTTTGGGAATAAATTGTTTTTATATATGAAATTTATATTCATGTTTTGGCATTTAGATGTTGTTTGTATCTGGATGTAATAGTTGAAACAGAGCGTTAAATTCACAGCAAATTTCAGAGCTACTTTCCCAATGACAGCTTCATTTCCAGCACAATCTAAAAACCTTCCTATTATTATATGGTGTCCTGTAAATAAGCTGTTTCCAGAAGGCTTTAGAGAATTAAATAACCGAGGCAATATACATCACAAAAAACAGTGCTGCAAAGACATTGTACTGCACTTGAACAAAGGCAACCAGATTAATTAAAAGATCAAAGATAAAGGAAATGGAGGAATGTACATTTTAAGGGATCTGAAATGAGACAGAGAGCAAGTGAAATGCCTGGCTTTTTTTGAAAGAAGGAAAATCTTTGAGTGGCAAAAGGGTATCAGGCTCCCAAGAGGCAGAGCTGCCCAGGAAGCCAAAGCAGCCCCCGAGATGATGCAGCATGAGTTAGAACTGAGCACAGCAGAGTGCCAGGAGGACAGGGGCTGGCTCCTGACTGGGGTACCTTGGGCAGTCACTGAGCATTGCAGGAGGGAACAGCCAGTTTTATTTTCTGTGCTTCTGCCCAAGCCCTGTGTAGGAAAGACATGGGGACATGAAGCAGCACCATTTCAGGTTGAGATGTCTTCTCAGAAATAAGGTTGCACTCCACCCTTTCATCCCCTGGGCAGAGCAGCAGACCCCAGCTCTCCCCATTTTGCGGCTGGTTTGGCCCTCTGTTGTCTCAGCTCAAGGTCACAACACTGGTGGCATCAGCCTGAATCAGGGCTGCCCCTCCCTGTCAGCAGCTCCTTGCAAGGTCTTTTCTGCGTTGATGGCATATTTCTTCTGGGTAATGGGCAGTGAGACCTCCAGGTGAAACTGCCACCTTCACGTTTTAAACACGTCATTTGCAATTGAGCTGGCTAACAGGATGTGCCATTAACAACAAGAGCAGAGCCTCTCTGGCAAACAGGGGTGCTTGCTATTAGGGTCACTTGTCAGTGATTTACTACTTTCTTTTCTCCTTGTATAAACTGCAGGTCAAGATTATCACACCATCAGCATGAGGTATGTTAGCATGAAACCATAAATGTCTGCATTCAGAGAAAATTACAGCATATCAGCAGTGCTGCATCATCTGTGACAATGTGACATTGCTTATGGTGTGACTCTGCTGGGGAAAAATGACTCTTTGGGAGTGAAAAATAATTAATAGACTCCCAAACAAGTCTCTTACTAAACATACATAATAATTGGCAGGGACCTTTCCTTCTTTTTCTTTGCATTTTCCCTCTGTTTCTGGGGAGGGGGTCTGCCCCTCTCAGCTTTGAAGGTGGGTGACTTCCACAGGGAGATGTGTAAGACAGACAAATCACCTTCACTGTTGTTTCTTCTTGTGCTAAGTTGCCTTGCAGTGATTTCTCATGATTTCAGGTAAACCTGGTGAGGAGAATCTGTGGTGAATGGATTCTACATCTGTTCTTACATTTGCTTCAATTCTGTAGTAATATTAATAATAATTGTAATGTTTAATACGAGAATGTTTCTTCTTACTCTCTCTGACACTATGTATTGCAGGCTCCAGAACTGGTAGATACATGACTGAATTTTAGAGGTTACATACTTTCTATTGTCTTTGATAATTCATCAGCAAATATAAAAGCAGGAAAGGAGAATTTTTCTTTTACTAAATACCTAGGGAGGAAAACTGAGAACTAGAGAGAACCAAGAATGACTAATTACAGAAGTCGAACACAGCGGGAGAAAATTTAAGCTCACTTTTCTTTTGATACCTTCAAAATTGTATTGTATATGTAGAAGTAATGTTCTCATCTTTCTCAGCAAGGAAAAGAAAATCCCCATTGTTTGTGAGTCATGTAAATGTGTGCCCCTGAATTCGCTGTTTGCAGAGGGGTTGGATGCATAGCTGCAGTGCCATCCACTGAGATATATGTAGACTGATCAGTCTTCAACCTATTTTTTCTATAAGATCCATTTCTCCCTTCAAGTGGTATGCAGGTTGCTACAGGTTTCTATTTTCATTTTTGTCTTTGCTGGATGGATGTGGTTTTATTTTGAAAATGTTTACTCTTTTGTTAAGGCCAGAGGTTGCTAATGCTTCATAGATAAATCTGGGCTTCAAATGCTAGGCTTCAAATTCCTCTAAATAAGTTCTCAATAATCTACCACTTCTACTTCATCTTTCTGAGATACAGTAAAATTCTGTCTATCATCTTAAAGATTCTCTGCTGGGTTGCATGGAAATGGGGAGCTTCCCATTGGCCCTCCATGGGGCTGAATTAGAGAACATCCAAAGGAGGGCAGCAAAGATTTTGAAGAGCTTTGAGAGGAATGTGTATGAGGAATGGCTGAGGTCACTTGCTCTGTTCAGCCTGGAGGAGACTGAGGAAAAACCTTATTGCAGCAAAAACTTCTTGTGAGGGGAAGAGGAGGGGCAGGCACTGATCTCTTTTCTGTGGTCACCAGCGACAGGACACAAGGGAATGGCCTGAAGTTGTGTTAGGGGAGGTTTAGGTTGGGTATTAGAAAAAGGTTCTGTTTACACATGATATTTCTAGCCAAAGGATCAAAATGCATTTGCATTGGCCAGGTCTAAGAATGTGAAGGAGTCACCTGCTGTGTTAGATGCCTTCTGCCACTGAAAGTGAACAGACCCTCTCTGTCTTTTCCCAGACTGATGAAGCCCCTCTCTGCTCTGTTCCTCAATTTGCACTGTATGATGCCAGCATTTCTCATGCCCTAGGGCAGGTAAACTGATATACTGCTTTGCTTTATCCTGTCTTTTCTCATGAGATGCTGTTCATCTCAGGATGTCATTCCATAATTCTGCTGGGATAGTGCTCAAGTCCCCTCAGACAAATCCAGTCTTGAGGGGAGGCCTCATCTCTCAGCAGATAGAAGGAGATACAGGATGAAAGTTTTGCCCTTTGCTATCTGCATAGTCACACAGTGAACATTTTTGATTACCTGTTAGAGCACTTAATTTTTGCCATTTCCCCAGATTACCTTTAGCCTTCAGCAAGGCATGATAAGTTATTGACAGAAGCTCAGTCTTTTTCTTCTGTTATAAGGATTAATGGTGTGGCAATGTAGAAAGTTCTTGCTGCTTGGTATTTCTATTGCCAGCAATGAGCAAGAAGTTTCCGTTTCTGGATAAGGCCTTCTGTTTCATCAGGGATGCTATTATGTGTGCTGAGCTAGTGGCTCTGGGCTAAGGCTGCCATGGTTGGCCTCTCTGGCATAGTGGTTCAGTATTGATTTGTTCATGGATGAGCTCTTCACTAGTATAAATCATAAAGTAATATTTTTTGGTTTGCTTAGTTCTTCGTTAACCCAGACAAATGTCTGGTGCCAGGTCTTGGACTATCCCCATTGTTCACTGGCATGTGTTAGCTGCCTTGAGCATCCTCAGAGTCTGGTAAGCTCTGTGAAGGATACACAGATGTAACTGATTGTTATTTGAACCCTTTTGCCTCATTGGTCTGAGCATTTCCTGGATGACTTGGCTGGAGTCTTTCACATGTCCTCAGATACCTGATGTTTGATGGATAGACAGACCCACCCCCCTTGAGGTTCTCCAAATACCTGTAAAGATTTGAATGTAACTTAATGTCATGCTCCTGGGTTGTCTCTACCTCAGCTCTATTTCTCCTGCAAGTGTCCTTGCTGAAGCTTTGACACTTGGTTCAGTTTACACTTCATCTCTAGACCCTGGCTAATGTTTAAAAGAGATTTAAGTCAGCACTACTTATGAAGTCTGTCAAATATACGGATGAGCCTCATTGCCTTTCTCAGTATGATGGGACTTCACCACAGGAAGTGGTAATTTTGTCCTAGGATAAACAGGATGTTGTGGTTTTGTTAGGATCTGGATAGGAATTTTTCCTACTAATTAGGAATTTGTGTTCAGAACTTTGGTCCCTGATTTCAGGACTGTGAAGCCTTCCAGCCAGAGGGTCTCCTCCCTGAAACCCTTTGTCTGGAAGGCTGTTGACTGTCTCAGTAGGTGCGATTGCATTACTGTCAGACCAGTCTTAATGACTCCTCTGTGGTTAATACAACCAAGTGTTTCAGGAGGCTTGGGCTGCATAGAGAGAAAACAGACTTATTGCTTGAGCTCTAATCACCCAGCACCTTGAGGGCACCATCTTGCTGGCATCTGCCAGCACTGCTCTGGGACCTTGGCTTACCCTGCATTTCTGCCATGTGGAGGGTGTCCCCCATGTCTACTTCTGCAGACACTGAAAGGCACTCTGCTCTTTCATGGCTATCCTAGGGGCCATATTTTTGTGTAGCAGTCACAGATTGCCTCTGTGACATATTAATAATGCTTGGCCACCATTCTTCAGGCTAATTGTGCCACTTAACAGCGCTGCAGGAGATTACATTTCAGTGAGTCCCCCATCCAGCTAGAAAACTAATTGGTCATACTGGTCTAATAGCAAATTTGCAAATTTAACAGCTGAATGGCCGGCACCTTGTTCTAGTAGCGCTGAATACTTTGTTCTTTGCTGCATTCACACTGCAGCTCACTCCCGTCTGGAAAGGATGAGGTACAGCTATGGTCTGGATTGGAAAGAAGAGCTTGGACAGCCACTGTTCAGTGCTAATGAGGAAACACTGGCAGAAGGGAATAAGCTGTGTCTTTCTCCCTTGACAGGCAAATTCATTCCTCTTTTCTTATTTATGAGCTCTCTCAGTTTAAGCCTAGTCTCCTCATCCTGTGCCATTAACACACCTCATTTTGAGTTAGTCCCAGAGTGGCCTTCCTATCTGGAAGTATTTATGTATGTTTAGATTGTGTCTTTGAAGTGCTGCCTTCTAAGCTGGAAACATCCACAAGGGTTTTGTCTCTGATTAAATGATTCCTTTGTTTTTCCAAGGTTATCTATAGCATGGAACTTCCAAGTTTATAATGTAAGTATTTATTTCTTGTGCTGTGTCTTTCCCTCTTTTTTGAGAGTAAGGTAAAACAATCCAGCATCTGTTTTTTAGTCCCATTCTATGCAACAAAAATTGTCCAGAACTTTTACTATATGTTCAAATGTTTCAGACACTGTATTCAGCCACTGTGTCCTCACTTGCTTTGTACCTTCATGTCTGGGTGGGCAAGCTCCTGGGAAGATATCAGGTACATCTTAAGGAGGGAAGGGAAATCACAATATGATGCTGGGATGGCATATGTGTCTGCCTGTGTTGGCCCAAGGATTTCCCAAGCTGGTTCTGCAGTCACTTGCCCCTGATGCCATTCTCCCTTCCTCTGTGTACTGGGTTTCCTTGAATTGCTTTTTGTTTTAGTGCAAGGAGCTGGTACTAACATATTGGTGATGTCATGGGGGAAACATCATCAGCTTGAGCAAGGGTGATGAAAGAGAAGGTTCAGCTAAACCCACTACATTTTCTTTTGGTTTATTTGGTTCATTTAGCCCTTTATTAGATGAAAAACACACTTCCAACTTCAGGCTCCAAAGAAATTCTCAAACACTCTGTTTAAGATCCCTTTACTGTTCTGCAGCTTGCTCATGTTGAGTAAATGAGAAGCAAATCATGGCCTAAAGAAAATGCCAGTCACAAGAAAGGACAGAGACACAGGAAAAGTAAAGGAAAAATACAGGTGAAGAAAAAGGGTACCAAGCACACAAATGATGGATGCTTCACTACTCTTTGTAGCTTACTCCTGAACATGGCCTTCAAAGACACATCATGGAGTGGTTTAGGTGTGGTCAATCTCAGCTTTGTTCTGAGCTATTGGTGCTCTGTGGAAACCTTCAGCAACTTCTCTGCTATGAGTACACAAGGAGGTTGAAACTCCTAAGGATGACTGTCTGGAGTGTGGCTTGTCTCCATAATTCTTACAAAAACCCTTGTTCAAGAAACAGTGTGAAGAAAATTTGCAGTTTAAACTAACTACATTCTCTATAAAGATTAATGGGTAAAAGGATGAATGTACCTGTTAATGACAGAGATGACAGCCTTGAAACGTTTATACCACTCTAGCTGTTTGCACATTGAACTACTGTTCTCGCTTTGCTCAGAAAATCAATTTTTCATCGTTTAAAATCTTTATGCTGAAAAACACAGATCTCTGGGACAGTAAAAACAAGCCAGATTTTCTTTAGGGAGCATTCCGTTGCCAATATGTGTGATCTGTCGCTGCAAGAGAAGGTAAAAAGGTATGGGGAGCACTAATTTAGAAGTAGCATTGCTGCTCTGGAGTCTGGGGAATGAGATGGTGACTGTTTCCTACTCTATTTGCATTGTGTTCATACCTGTAACTCTGATGCCATGCATCAGGGATTTTTTTTCCCTAGGAGTCCGAATAGATAATTACAAAGCACATGGATTTACTAAACTTTATAATAATGGCAAAGAAGTAATAGTAATTATTTGCATGTTCTGCCATTTTTAAAAAGATGTTTTCTTTTGTTACCGTCATGACCACATGTGTTGAGTGAAAAATAATTCTATATAACTTAGACTATCTTACATTTACCATGTGGTCTTATCACTGATGTGATAAGCTCAAGTAAAGAGGCTTTCTTGGATAGTCATTCAAGGTAAAATGAGTAATGCCCAGGCACTGCGCCACATAAGTCTCAGCCTGGTTTTCCTTCTGTTGATTTAAACCATAGAGCTTTAAGGTCAAGCAGGTCTCTGAAACAAATTTGATTCTTTGTATTAAAATCGACTCTGTCTACGTCAGACATTTTAATTGTGCATGTACAGATACTTTTGCCTGGAGAGATAAAATATTAAACACATAATGAATAATGCAGCTGTCTCACAGTACTGTGATCTTTATGTGAATAAAGAAGCCATAAATTGCCTGAGTATTGAACTGGCACAACATTTCCCAGTTTAATTTGCCGGTGATTTCTGCAGTGACAGCTTATGCAGGGGCAAGCTGGATGACGTAATGTTGAAAATTGTATGTGTTTTAGAGAAGAAATGGTGCTTTTCCATCTCCCAGTGCAGGAACAGAGCTGTGCAGTTGTCTGTTTCCTGACAGCTAACACAGCTGTGTAGACAGGCAAGGTTTAATGTAGCTTTGCACATCACTGGGGAGAGGAGATGCTGATAGATGGAAACACCCATGTGAAATTACATCTGGAGCCATGGAAATAAAATGGACAATGCCTTAGGTAAAGAGCTTTTCAGTAGTGACCTTTGGCTTCTAGCCTTCTCTTTGGGGATGCATTTCACTTCTTTCTCTTGCCACACAATGTCACTATCCCTAGCTGACTGCCAGTTTTTCTATTGAGTTTCAGCTACCCCAACCATTCTTTCCTTGCCTTTCCCCCATCCTATCAGTAGTATAACCTAGCCTGCTGGCTACATCTGACCACTAGAAAATGTTGCTTTTTCCCTTCAGTTTTTTTGCCTATGGATGTACTTTTTCTTTCATTTTTACGTAAAAATAGATATTTCCAAAATTTTTCTGAAAGCATCTCTTCTTCTGAAGTTGTAGTTACTCAGAGGTTATGTCCTTTAATCTTCAGGATTAAGGTGGAATTTTCATTCCCATTTATCTTGGTGAGAGCTGAGCCCTAGCACATTTCTTCTTTAAAGAAAAAACTTTTAAAAGGGAGAATTTCACTTTTAAAATTAATCACCATGGCAACCTTTACAGTGAGTTTCCAAACATAGGAAGTTGCCTTTAAGAAGCATCCTCAGCTAAGAGAAAGGTGAGTTTTTACAGCTTCTAGCAATGTTACCATAGAATATAAGGTTTTACAAGAATCAGTTAGAGGGACTTTTATATGCAAAAAGAAGTTAAATGACCCTGGTGGTTTTAATTTTATTTTTTATAAGGATGCTGCATGCTAACTAATCTCATCATGATGCTGGCTTAAAATAGACTTGGAGAACTAGATAGAGCCTGGTGGTAATACTTGTGATATCACTAGATTTCATCTAAGTAGATATTTAGTTAACAATTTGCCAACATTTCTCTCACACTTAAAATATTATTTTTCTTTTTTCTACTTCTGGACTGCCTTTTCATGCATGTTCAGAATCTTAGTGAGAAATATTTTTAAAATTGGAAAGCAAAATGAGGTAACAAAACAGAGGAGGAGAAAACCAGTTGTTTATGCATTAAAAGAAGAAAATCCTTCACACATTAGAGTTCAGTGAAATGTAACTTTAACAGTCACATCTTATTTCTCTCAGTACTCAGCTTGATTATCTTATATCCTATTTTTGGTATGTGTTAGATCCAAGGAATATGTAATTTCTTTTCCCACTGGAATTTCCCCAGTGGGGAAATTGTACTGATATTGTACATTAAATGGAATTTTGACATTTTCTCTGAAATGGTAGCTCTGGTGTGTCGTTCTGAAATAATCAAAATAAGAGCATTTTAGAATTAAACTTTCTTTGTCCAAAGTAGTTCTTAGACTGGGAGAAGGAGCTTACATCCAAAGATCTTGAGTCTCTGGGCAGATTTCATATTTTCAGGTAGGAGGCCGATGGACTGACAAGAGAAAGCCACTTTTTATCAAATTGCACAAATATCAAGGAAAACTAAAAAAAAAAAGCCACCATCCAGTTGGTTCTACCAAGGTTGACTATAATGATCCAAAAGTGTACCAGGGTGTGTGGGAGTGTTCCCACACTGCATGTAGGAAGCAGGAGGGCAGGTCAGAAGGGGACTTTCTTTTCGCCTTTTATGCAATCCATAATTGTGAGGTCTTGAGCTGCCCACGGGAGGCTGTCTGAGCCACACGGCCAGAGTCTGGGGTGGGCATGGTGGGATTCGTCCTCATCCATGAGCTCACCACCCAGGTTTATTTATTTAGCTATATGGCCACAGTTGTATTTCACTGGTCTTGCTCCCTGCCTGAAAAAAGCAAGCTGGTTCTGTTGGGATTAGGGCTAGCTGGAGCTGTAAACACTCCAGAACTTCTCCATGCACTACGGATCTGGAAGAAGCAGATTACAAAGCACATCTAAGCAGATGAAAGTTTTAGAAAGACTTTTAAAATTTATTACATTAATATAGCAAGTCATTTAAAGGTGACAGCCTTAAGTTCAATACCTGAGTAGCTCAATTAAAAATAAGCGCAGTTAAAAATAAGCTCAATTACTGCATTACTCATGTTATGTAATATCTTCAGAAAAGTTTAACTTTTAGAGAAAACTTAGCAATAAAGTTATTAACACTTATCTGAAATGCATGTTCTTTTGAGATATTCTGCCATCATGCAGTGGTATTTTTATTTCATGTGAAATGTGGTTAAGGAGAAGATTGTCTTTTGTGCTTTTGTAATGGAGGATAGGATTAGTGTGATCTGAAGGGCTGTTCTTTCTTATATGTACAGGGTCCTGTGAAGAACTTTATATTAAATTCCAAAGTCAGCTGAAGCTTGACAAGGTGTTAGGTCAGCAAGCAATTCAGTAAGCTGTACATTTGCAAAATACCATTGAGGCATGGGATGGTGTCTGCAAGAAAGCTGATAGTGGGTCATGCCAAGTGACTGCAAGCTGAACAAGAATCTTTAAAAAAAAGAAGTGACTGTTGTGAATTACTGTGGCCAAGTTTGTGAAAAATTGGCTGATGGCTTGGCTGTATGCAGATTGGCAGATGTTCTCCTTCCCCAGCCCTTCTGATGGATAGGATTAGAGCTGGGTCACAATCTTTCCCATAATATCCGTCAGCATGTAGTAAAACCTAGTGCATAATCCTTTTTACTGAGAAAATCATGTTGTCCTGCATTTACAGACAATACATGTTCATTTCTATTGAAAGGATGAACAGTAGACTTTGTGCATCATAAATAAAAATTACAGTTTTAGAATAAAGGAGATGAGATGAAATGAGCTTTGCCCTAGCACAGTAAGGGAGGAAAAAAAAGAATTTTCATACATTTATAGTACCTTGCACTTGTGAAAATGAGAAAGAAAGCAGAGACGGATTTATCATTTTGCATGAATTAAGAACCTATATGGTCTTTGTATTCATTGAATGTGATTTTAGAGTCACTGAAAATTATAATTGAGTTCTAAATTGTAGATATTCAGAGACTGGCTTTGAGATATTTTCTTCTGATTGAAGCTAATATTGAAAACATTTTGACATATAGCATTAAATTCCAAGAAAGAAAACACAATTATGGAACTGATAAGAGCACCAGATATCTCAAGGATGTTTGGACAGTAATTTTTAGGACTTACAAATGTTTATGCATCCTCTTTGTATTTAGCCTCATGTTTTGGTTCTGATATATTTATCTAAAAAATGGATTGTTAACTGGAAGACTTGAAAGAAAAATAAAGAAAGGCTCAGTATTGTCAATGATGAAGCTATTTTTATCTTGACTGCCTTAGATTCACTTTTTTTAAAAGTCCCATCATGGAAAAATGCATTTTCAATGGATTAAGTTTTCAGAGTTGCAAAGGCAGAAACAAACCCAAAATCCAGCAGTTTTTGAAAAAGAGAATATGTTACAATCAGTTTCTTGCCATGGCTTGATCACTGAAGGTGTTTTTGTCAGAAGTCATTAAATGAAGACAATGCCCAGTGTTCGACAAGGAAAGGTGCCACATAAGGTGATGGAAAACATCATGAACATTATCCAGAATTAGAGAAAATGCTATTCCTATCTAATATTCATTTTCTCACGCTTTCATCTACTTCAATTCTAACTCATCTACATATTTGACTTCTAGACAGACAGTATGCTTTATTGATTGAAGCATTAAAATCATATATGGAAATTTATTCCCAGATTTCTGTTCATGTAATTGTAATTATGACTGCTGTGATTCATCAAAAACCTCTTGTTAGCTGGCTCATACTGCATTGTAAATGAAGAAAAATATTTCTGGTTGGTGGTTAACTCTTCATAGAAATTTAACAAGAACATTGTTTCTAAATCCAGACTTTTCAGGATGTAGAATTATGTTCATAAAGGATTAGAAACAAGAGAGGAGTCCAGTGGGACCCATGGTTTTCAGTGCCATTTTGATTCTGCGGATCAGACACAATATGACAAGGTACTCTTGGCTCTTTCTTTCTGGGAGTATATAAAACAGCTTTATGGAGATATGTCTAACCAGGCATCTCCTCTGGGAAGGAATAAGGCAGGTAGATTGTTTGGGGTTTTTTATGTTGTTGACACTTGGGTGTTTTGGGTTTTTTTAACAAAAATGCATTTATGCATGTCTTGATGTTATATTTGTTTGGGTTTTTTTTTCCTACTGAGTAGCTGCCCATCAGTTTCTCTACGTTTAATTGCCCTACTAGCAGACTCTTCTCTTGGTTTCTCAATAGGCTGCTGCCTGTGTATTTGAGTTTTCTTTTTGTGGATGTTGTATCACCATAGGAGCAGAGTGCACAACCACTTTTAATTGTTCAGATACTGTGCATTGCTCAAAGACAGACCCAGTTACAACATGCTAAGATCTTCTCAGAATCACTTCAGGATTTTATGGCCAGTTTTGGTGATGAAGTTTCAGTTTAGAATTTGTTCAAAAAGATTTTGTTCTACACATCTTTTGGTGAAGGTACTCAACTATGGACAGAATGGTACTTGTGAAGAGAAACTGACTCTCTGCCTGAACCTTCTGTTGGCTTCAACCCTCAAAACCACTGTGACATTCAGAAAAAATTCAGCATCATTGTCAGACTGGAATGTTCTTAAAAATAAAATTTTCAGTACAATTGCCATACTTGCAAGTGTAACTTAGAGGTATTTGTAATATTTTTACATATGCAGTGAGATTTTTTAAAATTATCTTTTTTACTTTCATTTGGTGGTTTTTGAAAGGAATGACATTGAGTGTCAGGGTTAAGAGTGAAGAAAGGAAAAGTTTTATGAAAGAATATTCATGAATGCCCTTTCACTGAGAAAGTATCAATCACAGGAGCTAAATTTAGGCACTGGTTTCTTTTATTATAGGTTCATTCTATAATCAAGAAAGTTTAGGTGCATTCAGAAAATTTGTGTTTCTTCTGTGTCTCCTCTTAAGAAATAGTAACATCAAATTAATATCCAGTGTTTTATGTAGTGCATAAACATACCTGGAAGTTTATCTTGCATGTTTGCATGTTTTTCTGAATTGCTAACATATCAGAAAATCATTTATGAAAAAATAGTAGGCCTTGCAATTGCATAAGGCTGTTATTCAGTAAGGGAGTTAGAACATGGACTGTCTTTTATAAAACCAAATCTGTTAGATGCCTTACACCCTACAATGCAGTTACTACATTTTTGTAGTATTCTACCATTTCTTCTCATTCTGCTATAAAGAGCTCAAGGAATTGAAATGGTATTTATGAATAGAGAACTTTTTTCCATGTCTATGGAATCTGCCAAATTCAGGCAATCATTGTGTAGCTACTGTTGTCCCTCAGGGTTTATTAGTCTTCCATCAGAAATACAGTCTAGCTCAGAAGAATAAGCAAGACCTGTGCTTTGTTCTATCAAGATGAGCATAAGCTGAGAACAATCAACTGGATGCCTGTGAGGAACGTATGTGTAAACATGGCAGGTTTAGGTATTCTTTTCAATGGTATTTTGTTGCTGTTAATGGTCTGAAGTGTTGCCAGAAAGATGAGGTGGCCGATGAACACAGACATTCGTTGGCATCTGCTGCACATACATCTGCCACCTCTTCTGGGGGTCATCTTCACTTTATGGCCATTTAGAAAGCTTGGCACCATAGGCTTTATTACAACCAAAATCATTACTTGCCAAGAGGGAATGTGCTGAAAACTAGTGATGCACAAAAGAAAGACAAGTAGTACACATGCCTCAACATTTCTGGTAAAACTGGCCCTTGTAAATATGTCTGCCATGGAGGAGCCTGGTCCAGACACAGGTGCTGCAGCAAGCAGGGCTGTGGAGGCTGGTGCCCCTTCCTTGCAGAGCAATGCCCATCCAGGCTCCGATGGAACTTACACAGCACATCCTTCCAGCCCACATCAGAGCCTTCCCCAGTGCCTCCTCCCAGTGGGGATCCAGCATCAAATCCTGCACACGTGAGATGCTAAATCCTGGGACATGCCCACAATGGACAGCTGTTTCAGAGGCTAAAAACCCTCTCACGTGTTGGACTTGACCCAACACATGACCAGTTGACCAGTTTGACATCGTCAGGTTTGACTTGAGCATTTGACCAATTTACTCAGATACATATGTGTTCAGATGCATGTTTGCTTAAAAAACATTTTAGTGAAGTTTATGCTTTGCTGCAACATTATCTATATTTTTTTTTTATTTAGCCGAGGGAGAAGTAGAAGTAAATTTTATTGTCTTAAGGCCTGCCCCTGAAGACATTGGCTGTGTGTTTTCAGTGATAATATATCATCGAAAGTAAAAGTCAGTTGATGGTTGATGAGGCTAACTGTGAGCATGGAGGATTTAGACACCATGCCTGGTGTCTAAAAAGGCCCCATATCCAAGGCTATAGCACAGGCTGGGTGGAGGCAGGGAAGTGCACTTGATCTGCTGCTTGAGACCGCCCCAGACAGTGTGACCAGGGCCTGACACTGGAACAGCAAGAGGGCACTGATGACAGGGCATCCCTGGCATGGGATGCAAAAAGAGAAAGTTAAATTAAGCCTAGTTGCTGTGCTGAAAATCATTACTATCTGTGCCATGGAGCAGACACATTCAGACGTATCCTGAGATACCTTCTTTTCCCATCTGTGAAGTCTCCTGAGGTGTTTATCCTGTTTCACAGATGATGTCTCAGATTGATTGCACTGCTCTGCGTTATGGAGAATATCCGATTAAATCAGATAAAATGAGACTTGTGATATTTGCAATGTAGCAGTTGACATTCAGGCAGCAAATTAAAACGGAGAGAAAAAAAAGAGAATTCTCTGCTTTTAAATCTACCTACACTTAGAATACATCTGAATGGTTAGTGCTGCTTTTCATTCCTCAGCCAGTAAAAAGCATCTGGGACTTGACTTAGTGCTTTCTTTCAGAGAGCACTGTGGTTTGCTCCAATGTCTGTACCATGCATTACTGCTGTGTGTGCATTTACCTTTTATTCTATGGGTAAAAAGCTCAAAATCAGCACAAACAGATTTAATGAGAATGTTCTTGATTTTGAAGATCAGAATAATAGCTACTTGCTAAGAAAGAAAATTATTTTAAATGCAGTGCTTTCCATAGGTGAAAGTCAGTTTTAAATCATCTCAGTGTTGAGTCTATTTTCAGCTAGTAAATGCTGTGCATATATAAAAAAATTAATAAGACAAGATTAACTGCCTCTTAGAGTTTCCAAATCAATAAGAGGCACTTAAGGAGACAGATTAAATCTTCATTTTTTTTTTTTTTTAGGAAAAACTGCCTCAAAGAAAGAACTGCTGATGTGATGTTATTTGTTGTGACAGAAACTGAAATATGAATCTATCGTTTTTTCTATGATCCTACATTCATTCTAATGCAAGTCTATTCCCCTTGATAATAGAAACAGCGAATCAAAATCTGAAATATCCAATCCACAGAAATTCTAATATTCTTGCTTACCGTGCCCCCCTTAGAATTTATTTTGAGCACATTTCTGCATAATGCTTAAAATATTTCTATTAGAATTTGCTTCTGGACAGCTAAAATGTTTCATCTTAGTTGGACTTCTTGTATTTGTTGTATTTTGTTATATTATTTTGATTTGTTTTGCTTTCTGGTTTGGATGTTTATGGTTTTAATTATTTCTTACTATTTGTATATTAAAGTAAAATTTGTTGATGATTGGCGATACAGATGGTGTTTCAGTAATTGAAATGATAATGGTTTTTTGGCTTGCTCAGAGGTAACTGATATTCTACTGATATTCTATTGTAATTTGTATTCTACTCAATTTGTTAGATTACATTTTGCAATGCATCAAGTTCTTAAAAAAAAAAAAAAGGCAGTATGTTCCAGTCCAGATAAGTTCAGAATAATTTTCTGAACAAAACTTTTGACATTTTGACAATTCTTGACTTCGGGGTTTTCTTCTCGTGAAAACAAATGGCAATCTTTTGATAGAAAAGCACTTTACTGAAAATGTTTTATCAGCCTCAGTTTTTGATTTCTATTGTGTTTATCAGATTTCAAGGCCAGGTGTTTTTCCTCACTGTGATTTTCATACTGGGCCAAGCAAAGGAACTTTTTTGAATGCTTTTTTTTTTTTTAATTACTCTTCAGCATGAATGTGATTCTAACACTAGTCAAGTCCAATAGGAACAATAAAGTAAATCAAAATAGATACTAAATAAACAGAAAGAGAGCAGTAAAAACTGTAACAATGAAAATGCAGGCAATCTGGTTTAGGCAGTTTAGGCAGCTGGGATGGTGACAAATTACACTGTTTTCAGGTTGCTGGGTGAATTTAAGTGAGGTACACTTTGCACACAATTGTTAGGCATTTATTCCAGTAGCCTCATCTGTATAACATATATGCACTCTACAGTGTGTTTGTTTTTTATACAGAGGAACTAAAGAATGAATTGTCAGACAGAAATAAAAGTACAAGCCTTAAAAATTAATCAAATTAGGCACCTTGGGGGTGGAAAAAAGTTTCATTTATTCACCTGGGTTCACAACTCTTGCATAGGCATCACCCTGTGTTCAGCACCATGGCCCTGCAACACGGCTGCAACAATCACCATTAACTCAACAGCAACCCTAAAGAGCTTTATGTTCACTGAGCTAAACTTTTCACACTAAAGGAAGACAAGTGGATTTTCAGAGTGCCATGTAGACCATTAAAGTAGGACTATTGTGACTCTCTCCAAGACATTTTCATGACTTCAGGTTGTAATCTTGCCTCTCCTTGAGCACTTTGGGAGTTTTTCTGTTATGCTAAATAATCACTGTTGAACGTTAGCTTGTTGTAATTCAATAAATCACATTCAGGGCTATGAAAGCAACCCTTTGATGGCAGGCTTAAAGTGGGCATGATCTTTTTATTCATTAGGATTTCAACAGACTTAAATGAACACTGGCTCTGGAAGCTGTTTTACCATAGGTAATGTAGCCACTTTTGTAAGGAAGAATAACATAAGAACCTCAAGCAAATGGTTAGAAGAAACAATCCTGAGTTACTGAAAAATTGCCCAAAGAGCTGGCAAATATGACAGGGAGGCAGAATCCATCTACAAGTATCTTTGGGCAAGTGAAACTACAGGAGAAAGAATAAAATGAGAAACTTCATTGTGTCACTGTGTAAATCCTTGGTGAAAGCACAGCCTGAACATCAAGGGCATTTCTGATTTTGCTTCTTGAACCTTTTTTAGGGCGCATTTCAGGTCTTCATCCTTTGAAAAAGGCAAGGAATAGAAGAGTGACCAGGGATGATTGGAGACATAAAACAGTTTATTAGAAAGGAGCAACAGTCTAAACTGGGTCTCCTAAGCTCAGGAAGATGACAATAGAGCAGGGGATATGATAGAGTTCTGTATTACCATGGAGAGGGAAAGGGAAGAGGTCATTCATGATCTCTTTCAATACAGTACTTCCATGGATAACAAGTTTCAGAGTTTCAGACCAAAAAAAAAAAAAAATAGTTATTCCTCCACCAACTCTATCTCTAAGCTCTGTGGTTTGTTTCCAGGGAAAATATATGTGCTAAAAATGGATGTAAATTCTGAAGCCAACTGGAAAAAAAATTTGATAAAAAATAAGAGAAAAAGTAACATTTAGGCCACATCACCTGAAACTGCTACAGATTTTGGAAATCCTGTAAGGTCTCCAATATTTAGGAGGAAGTAGGCTGGGAGAAGCAATCATAAAAAATCTCAGAAAACTGAACACATAGTTTGTCAAGATGCAAAGTATTAGTCCTTCTCTCCAGCCAGTGAAGTTCCTGGAAAATTCTGAAAGCTGTAGCTTTTCTGTTTGCTTATCTGAGGGCTTGCAGTTGTGAGGTTTTTTACATCTGATGTAGTCACAAGTATTTCAACATTTCCAAATCAATACTTGAAACATAACCTGATCTTAGATATGATTTCATAATCACATGTTATCAGTGGCAACATACTTGATGCTGCATTAAAGAGATGATATTTAAACTTTTAAGAACTGTTTTAATCTAATATGGGAATCCTAATGATGTTGCCACATTTTTCATCAAGTTAAGGATGATTTCTGGAGGTATTTTTTACCTAAGTAATACATAGGGTGAGAAAAAAAGGGAACTACCTTTAGACTATGCTTTCAGGCATGTGTACAGAGGACAGCAGGAGAATTCTTCTTGTATGTTCCTTCATTTCCACCTAGAATTCAGAGCAAGCAAAAAAGTCCATCATGTACAGCTGTTTCTCTGCTGAATCTCAGATTGAACTGGGTTTGCATGAGAAACCTTTTACATCGCTTCCCTTTCTGAGATCCCCTTTATCAAAGCTATCTTTAAAATATGAAAAAGCTGAAGCTGTCTGCAGAGCATCATTGACTTTAATGGGAAATGTGGCAATTTGCACAAGGAAAGGAAAGAGTACTTAGTTTATTAAGGTGGACAAATTAGCTCACTTTCTCCTTCTCTGTGTGTAAAAGTTGAAAGCAACTAAATATCTCATTTTCCCATTTATATACTCCTTAAAGCCTCATCTTCTGCCCTCTGCTCATGCTTACTAAGTGCTTCCTTATAATCTTACTTATCTCTGCCTTGATGACTGCAGACTTTTAGAGCTGCTTTACTTTTTGTGACCATGTGTGATGGAGTAGCTGAGATTTTCTTCCTCACTTTTTGTGCTCTCCTGTACTTGGTCTGCTGTGAAAAGAACCTTGAAAAAAAAGCCTGCCTCAATCTGCTCCTAAGGCCCTCCATATAAGGCTGAAACAAAAACAAAAAAAAAAAAGACACACAGAGAAAAAATAAATAGATGGAGTAATTGGTCTCCAACAGGAGCACTGACACTAACGATACAAAACTAAAAGGACTTCCTGCACCTGCCAGAACTACTTTGTTATCCCAGGAAAGATCTACAAAGCAGGTCAGGACACTTGAGGCTAATCAAGGACTGTTAGCTAATGGATTGTTTGTATGACTTTGTAACTCTGTGCTGTCTTATTATTGCCTATTCATGTTCACATAATCTTTGTATGTTCACATAATCTTTGTCTAGAGACAAACACTTCAGAAAGGAACCTATAAATAAAGGCCTGTGACCCAAAGTGGTACAAGATGGAAGAAAACTGGGGCTAACACAAACCTGACAGTCAGTGCGGGAATGCCTTCCCAGGTGGAGAGATGTCTCAGTGCCGGCTCAGTATAATTTGGACACATGACCTTTCTGACCCAAATTCAGGTGCAAGAGTCTTCTCCATCAGTACCAGAGCCGTGCCACTGTGCTCAGTCCCATAGCAGAGGTGCAAGGTGCACAGCCAAAGAAAATGTCCATCAGATGCATGGGCAAAGTGATTTCTGAGTAGTACAGGATGTTGCTGTTCATGTTTGTAGCATCTGATGAGCCAACAAAACAAATAGTCACACAAAACTTTGCATTCAGGCACACTGTAGTGTTTGGAATGTTAATAATTTCTCCCTCCTTTTTCTTTTTTATGTTTGATTTTATTGCTTCATGACTTGGAAGTACTTTATTACTCCCTTTTAATGTTCTCATATGCAGGTTTTATCTGGAGCATTATAAATCCCTAAGTGTCATAAGCATATTACTACTTTATAAGAGACAAAATATGCTCAATGTGGAAGGATTGATGGTTTAAAAAAATCTATAATAAAAAGACTTATCTTGGAGCAATAAAATTTATCCAGAAGCAGGATAGAAGCTGCTCTTCTCTGCTGGCAAACTGCCCAACTGAGATGTAATGGCAGGAAGGTAGTGAAGGTGTTTTTCTTATATGAACCTGCAAGCTCAGAGTCATGGGAGAATGAAAGGTCAGTAAGAAGAGCAGCTCCTCATGGAGGCAAAAAGCTTGTATGAGGAAAAAAAAGAATAAAAATACAGGAAAGGAAGAGAAAGGCACGTGGATGTTTGAAAATACAGAGAAAGATTTTTGATGCATGCAGGAAAGGAAAAGAGCTGAATGCTATGTATAATATGTAGAGGCTTAAATCTCATCCAGCTTCAAAACACTGGACTACTTCCCACTCCTACTGCAGCCAGCCAGGTGCAGGTGGCTGAGTCCTGTCCAGGAGCCCTCCAAAATGAAAAGTCAGCTGTGGATGCTGGACAGTATTTAAGCCTTTCACTTGCATTTGCACTGAAGCCCTGGCTCAAAGTGGTGTTTGTGAGCCACAGGGCAAGGCATGAAAAACCCCTGATCTTTTTAACTTCTGTCAGAGCATACCAGTGTGATTGCACCCAGCTACTGAGCATGAATGCCAAGCTCACTTAAAAATCACCATGCTGCAGGGACAGGTACAACCAAAGGCTATACTGCTAGGCATGCAATGGTAAGGGGATTTTGTGTCAGCAGCTATATGGCCAAGGCCAAAGGCAGGAGAAAAACTCCACCAAATACAATTAGTTGAAGACCCAGACTGCAGTGTGCTGCTGGAGAACTTCTTTCTGGATGTCTTGTGTGAGTATTGTCACGCTGCAACAAAGTAGTTGATGTCAACTTTAACATCTACTCTTCAGAGACCTCTCTGATCCACAAACCCTGGGATTCAGCAGCAGCGTGGGTTTTTGCAGGAAGAGTAGGGAGAGTTTTTTCTCTAGAGTCTGCTTAGTGGCAGCAGTTCACCAGGCTTTCCTCAGCCATCAGCTACATGCATTGTTCCCAATCTCTTTTCTACTTCTGATTCCCTCTCCCTGTCTGTGCTTTTCTGCATGTTATCTCGGGATGTATTTTTGACTGCCAATATCTCTTTTAAAAGAACTTTCGCCCACATGAAAACAAGGTAATGCTGCAGCTTGTGGCAGTATTACTGTCTTACATTTCTTTAGACTTGTAGTTTAACAAAAGAAATACACATAGGAAAGAAAGACCTGATCTTTCTCTGGAAAAACCTGAAATTATAATGAAATAAGGACACTTGCATCTTTGTCCTGTAGCTCATTCTTGGAAAATAATGGAAATTAATTCTCCTAATAAAAGGATATATTCCATGGAAAAATAACTGCAATACCAATGGATTGGAGTGAAAAACTTCCAAGTATACTGTATACATTTGTGACACTCTTTGTGTGTGTTGGTTTAAGGCACTTTTAAATTTTAAATATGTCTAAAGTAAAATGTAAATGTAAAGTTTTCTGTGATACTGGAATAGTCTTCCTCATGTAGTTTGGAGGTATGATTTATCATCTCTCTTTAGTGGAAGAAGCAAAAGGTTGCATATAACCACCAGCAAGTTGTTGATGGAACCTAATTTTGGATGTGATCAATCTGCAAATTTTGCAGTTCTTAGGAACAGCAATCTGGCAGCAGTATCCTTTATTTTGATGTCTGAAAAAGAACGTGCTGCAGAAATAGTTTAGGAAGCTCAGTCACAGCTGCACAAGAGTTTATAGACATTTTCAGAATGTGAAGAAGCAACTTAACTTGAGCCACCGAGTAATGTAGCAGTCAGTTTATGTTTGGAACCAGTTCCTAAAATAGATCTCTATTTTCATGATCAAATGAAAGCACAGCCTTACTGAGATCCAGCAGAAAGCATGTGTTGATGACAGGCTCAAGTTTAGTGCTGAACGTTGGCTGACTCCGCCGTAAGCTTCAGAGGGATGATTGTTTTAAATGATGCAACAACCTGTGGTGATGCGTAAAGAAAATGGTTGTAGTTAATTTTGTAATACCTTAGGGATAATTGCTCAATATTTTGAACATCACAATGTTCCAGTGACTGCAAAATTAGTAAAGAGCTCATTTTACAGCTGGGGCTTAGCTTCTCACCCTTTGAAGCCTGTTACAGCTGGCATGGTCAAAGAAACATGTTGTCCAGGCAAGCTCATTGTCATTCTGTGCACATGGATTGGTATGCTGCCTTTCATGAGAATAAGGTGACTGGGATTTGCTCTGTATCCTAGGGATGTGATTTCAAGTTTTTAGGAGCTGGAAGTTACATTAGCCCTAAAACCAGGATGTAGGTGAGCAGCTGCTGCAGGAAACTCCTCATGCCTTCACATTTCACATTGCAGGAGATCAGCTCTGGAGTCAGGACGCAAAAACAAGTATTGAGCACTCAGCTTCGATTCTGAATGCACAAAGCCATCACAAAAGAAAGCAGTTTGCACAGCCTTTGCCCCTGTGTGCAACCCCACTGTTTTCAGCAATTGCCTACGGAAGTGGTGGCTCTCTTCCCCTTGGCAGTATATTATGGATCAAAATGGATTAATATTTCAGAGATTCTAAACCTCTTCCATGACCTGGAGGTTCACATACATTGACTTCCAGGGGAGCTAGAAGAGCAGAGTCATTAATGCATTCTTGGACATTTCAATTCACAAAACTGAGCAATCTAATCAATGATATCCAATGATTTTGAGTGACTGCACTTTACAATGTGCTTACAATATCCACAGTTTAATGCTTTAGGGTCTGCTTTTCCATCTGCTTTTCAGTTTGCTTATTTATATCTGGTTAGGGTGTTTCATTTGGTTTCTTTAAAAACAAAGATAGTTTGCTGACAGAAGCAATAAGTGTCACAATAAATAAAGTGTAAAACAGTAGTGTAGAACTATCATTCAGCCTTCTTCTCAAAAGAGATTGTCTGAGTGTTTTCACCCAGAGTATACTGAAAGAAATTCAGGTGGTGTTGGAGCAATTGCATCACTGTGAACAGGAGGAAGTCAGAATCAACAATTTCTGTAATATAACATTTCTTTCTTCTAAGACTGTCCATTAGCCACAAAGGAAATTTCCATTTTGCTTTTTTCTTTGGAAAAATAAAGCCTTGTCTTTACTCACAATTTCAGTATAAAAAATGATTATGTGACAAATTTGAGATTTTTGGTGTGAAAGACAATTTCCAGTACTGACAATAAGGTTTCACAGGACAGGAGAAAGTGGAATTTTTTCCAAGCTTTAGGTCTTACTACTGTCATGTGTAGCCTTATTGCTTTCCTCAAAACAGACTTTTATTTTTTCCTTAAAAGCCAGTTAATGCCTCTAGCATCTTTTCCATATGATGAGACTTCCTAGTATTGGGTAAAGGTTCAGAAGATAAGAAATAATTTCTGACAAATTCTAATCCATCAATCAGAAAACTGGCATTTATTAAACTTTGTGGTAGCTGCCTCATTTATATTGCCCTTTGTGATCTGTGTGGATATTTTAAAGGAATGGAAGATATTTCCTCCTGCAGATCAGTAAATTGGTAAACCATTACTATGTATTCATTTAAATATCTATTACTATGGCTGAATCTGATCCCTACAATACAACAGAAAAGGTGTTCACATTTTTAATTTTCCAAGAAAATTAATCTTTTAGAGTTCTTCTTTTGGTTTTTTGGGGGTTTTTTTTATTTTTTTTTCTTTTCTTTAAGGATGTTCTTGCAGCTCCATTTTAAACCCTGACAATTTATATTTTAGTTATTCCATATTGATCTCTTGTATCTAACGGTACTAATTCTTATTCCTGTCAGGTATAAATTTGTCTATTCATGGGGCTGAAAAGCGTGTGCAAGTCTGTCAGAGGAGAACTGCAGCAAGCTACCCAGTGTCACAGCATCCCACTGTGGATGGGCATCCCTCGATCCCACAAGCCAGAGGGTCAATAAAAATGGAAGCCTCCTCTTCCGGATCTACGATTTCATCAGTCACTGGTGGAAAAGCAAAAACCCATCAGCCAGGTAACAGATTGGCCTTGATACCTTTTCCAATCCCATTTCCCATGTGATGTGCCATGACATGGCAAAGCTGGTGTTAATGGCACAAGGTCACCCTTCTGTGGAAAGCAACCTATTGATTGTCAGAATACTGACTGATGTTCTGTTCACATTTGATGTTTTTGTCAATTATAGATTATAGGGAATAACAGCAGTTGGGACAGCTGAAAGTGGGAAACAAAAATGTAAGTTTAATCATAAAAACCCCTACAATGTGCAGTGGTATCCAAAATATTAATGCAGAGAGATTTGGGATATTGCTTTTTAATACTGCTTCCCTTATGTATATTTAATTTTGATAAGCCTTGATCTAATTGCTCTAGAGGCTACAGATATCCCCCATGAAATTCAATAATTGACACTAAAATTGGTTTTGACCAAATACACAGTCCAGGGTGTAGATCAAACTTGCTGTAACACTAACAAAGCCCGTGGATCTGCACGACATCTTACAACATAGATTAACTGGTTAACAAAATGAAACTTTTCAAAAGAAAGTCAAAATCTCCAGGGAACCATCAAATTCTAATTCGCATCATGAGTTCATTCCTTGTTATGATAATTGAAAGTGCTATTTTAGAAATACCTTTTCTCATAGCAGAGAAGTACATTTGTACTGGCCACGCTCAGTGACTCTTCACAGTGAAAATTAGACACCAAATTTCTTTCCTGAGCAGAGAAAATTAAAGCTGCCCACGACGTCTGTTTTGTAGCATGTTTATTGAAGGGTCTCAATAATCTTCCAGTGGTGCTGCCCAGAAAAGAGCATGATATGTAATGTATGCAGCTACTTGGGAGCTGAGAGGCAGAGTCTATTTGTGTGAGACAGACAGTTCTGCCTGCAAACCCTTAAGTTGCAGATCTAGTAAATGGCTTGATTTTTATAGAAGTTTAAATCTTAGATTATCCCTTGTAAGTTGATATAGAGGTCTATTGCCATGAGTTTCATGCACTCATAGTATTTAGTCACCATAATCTTTGTCAACACAGATTAAAGAATTTACAATGACTCATAACCATATGCTTTGTTTATTTTAGTTCTTCTGTTCACTTGTTTGTCCTGTTTTTTCAGCTTCTGTCTTCTTCGTACAAGTAGAGAAATTGCTACTACTGAAATGTTGCTGTTGCTAAAGCTATATAATGATGTATACAGCATGTTAAGAGATTGACAAAAAAGTCCTGCACCACAGTTTTTGAAAAGTATCTTGAACATGCACAATAGCACTCATTTTGAAATGCTGCATATTCTACAGCTATCTGTTGATAAGCAGGGCCTGTGCTTGAATATTAAATGGTGTTCATGCACCACATGCTTTTGCACAGGACTCTGATTGAGAAAAAGATCCCTTTTTAGGTAGACCTCAGAGGTTTCCTAAATGGAGCTCATTAGTGACCATTTGGATAAGGATTATCTTTCAGTATATGAGTTAAGTTTCATCTGTCTCCTCTTTGGACAGTAGGAGCATCTGAGAACCTACTGAGGACCCTTTTTGTATGACAGGAGTCCTCTCTTGACTTACAGTCCCAATTTTTCATCTGAAATGAAGAATCATTTCTATTATTTGTGTCTGCCTTTTCAATTCTATTTGAGACCACTGTATTTGTGTTTGTATCCAGGTTAAACTGCAACCACTTGAGCTTTGTGCAAGTAGATCTAAGAAAGATTATGGTTGGCAGCAGCAGCAATAAATAGCACTCCTAAGAGGAAATTCTGATTTAAACAAAAAATCATATGTTCTTCATTCAAAGTCAGTCACAAATTAACAGCTGTAGATTCATTACCAAATTAAGACATCAGTTGTCCAGTGGCAGTACCTTATCTCAGATATCATAAGCAGCCTTATGAGACAATAAGCAGCGTTATAAGACAATGTTCTTATATATATTAACTACTCAGATACCAGATCTTACAGCAGTCTTTTCTAAGCTGTCATCCTGCAACTGCATACAGTAAGTTTGTAGGGTTTTGTTCCATCTAATTTTAAATAGTTCATATAATTTGGGCTTTTCCTTCTGTTAGACTGCTGTTATAATCAAGTAGCTCTCACTGTTGGAGCAGTATATGCTATACTCTGAAATTTTCTTTGTCCGGTTAGCAAGTACTCCAAACATGAAGGCAGTTTAACATGGTAGAAGGTATTTCTGGGACTTAAAATGGCATTTTAATTCTTATCAGTGAAAGAGACTAGGACCATGGAAAGAAAAGATCCTTGATAAAGTACAGGTTGAGAGTATTTTTCTTCTTTGATAGCACACTACTTCTGTTTTCTTCACAGTATATTTTTTCCCTTTGCATAGTTTCTTCTTTCAAGAATGACAACTTTTATTACCTATCATGAATTCTACTTATTTGACAGTAGTTGCCTTTGAATGAAGTTCACAGGTAGCTGTATGCTAACGACAAGGAATAACAGATACTGTTCATCGTTCCACCATTCCTTTCCAGCTACTTCCCTGCCAGTTTTATTTGTAACTAGTAAGGAGTCTGAGGCTCATGACTTCTATTATTAATCTGAGTGTTAGAGTGGCTAGGGAGCGGTGAGTAGTCTGTACTGTACCTTATTTAAAAATAAATAAACTTTAAAACTTTTTTGTTCGAGCTTGCAAAGAGGTACTGCTCAGCCATGAGCAGAACTGCAACATCTGTGCTTGGATTTTAAGCAGATATAAAGGTATCAAGAAACTGAAACAAAACCCAGAGGAAAATGGAGAAACAAGTGGAAGAAAAAGGCTATTAATGGGGAAGGGAAGACTCCTGACCCCTTTGCAGGTGCGCCCATACAAGGGAGCTTTCTCTTAAAAGAAGGAAAGCAAAGATGAGTATCAGCAATCAGATGATAAATTTAGATGTAATGGCATTAAGGCAAATATGCATTTCTTTCCAAAGTCAGGAACAGCATGGTTTTAGTTTTGAGAAACATCTAGTTACCGTCTTCCATCCAAATGAGCAGCTGTGGTGTGTTGTGGCTAAGTGGGGTACAAGGCTGCTGAAGCTGAGAGTCCAAAGCCGTTGTTGGCTGCAGTGAACTGGCACAAGGCTCCTGAAGACAGTGCAGAGTAGTCGTGTCTGTGCTGCACAAGGAAGGCTCTCTGTAAGAGCAACAGAATGAAGCATGAAACAAGCCTAGAGGGGGTTAAGCTGCCATCCCAGGCCATTCCCTCTATGTCATGGTTAGGCCATTCTGGGGACAGAAAAACACGTCACCTCCCTTCTGACGGCGCTGAGCCTTTGCTGTGCAACAAGGAGTGCTTTGGTTTCTGGGCTTCTGCCTGCTCCTTCCATTGTTAATCTATTCCAAGTCAGAACAATGTTACCTTGGCTCATTCTCTTGGTGACAAATTCCTTTATTTTCAGATTCTGCAGAACTTGTCAAACCTCATATTTCTAGGAGTCCCTAAATTTGCTGGCTGTGGAAAAAAAAGTCTTATTTAATATGTCTAAGCAGCAGTAAAGTAAATGCTTTCATTGTGACAAACTCTAGAATCTTCTTAGTTATTCTCTACTTGCAACATTTCCTAACACTTGTTACCCATTTTGTGATAACAGGAATTCAGAGGTTCTCTGGCAAGGTTTTCTCTCTCTGTGTTTCTGGTAAAACCTTAATGCATTTTGAGGTTTAGATATATTAGTGTATATACAGTAATGTAGATTGTAACTTTTATCACTGTTACAAATCAGTACTGCAGGCAATCTACCGGAGCAGAAGAAAGGGTTGCTTTGAAATAATTTATTTCCAAAATTTAGTTAACATGTAAAGATTCTTCACTCCAGGAAACACATAAAAATATTCTAGAAAATGCTGCTTTCAAGAATTTACTGTTCAAAAATGTCTCTTTCAAAGCCAAAGAGCTGTACATTTTGGAAAGGACATTCCTTGCTACCTGAAACTATAAAGACATATCCATGATACTTGAAAGAACTGTATGTGCTGAAAGGACTGGATCCTGGCATTGTGGTGAAAGTCTGCTGGGCTCATTGGAATTCAGTGCGGAACTTTTCTTGCACTCTCTTGTTTTTTGTGATAAGAAATATTTGATAAATTACAAGCTTAAAAGAAGGCATGTTTGCTTTGGACAGGTTTCCCTTTATGTTTGGGTCCTCTTTTTTTGCTGCTTATCAGTCTGCAGCATTTTTATTGATGACTCTACTTGCTCAGCTTGTAAATAAGAAAGAACTAGGGGGCTTGGCCAACAGAAAAACTGACTTGGGAGGCAAGTAAAAAGGCCTTGGTTCTTGAAACTAGCAACAAAGGAAAAAAGGAAATGTGTTTAATAAGCTTAGTCACAAATTAATTAGCATTGAATTATCAAAAGATCTTGGACTGAAGCCTTCAACAATGATAATTTACTGTGCAAAATATATCCTTTTCTCATCACAAAATATGCATATGCTTGTTAGCATTCACATTTGATTGTAAATGGTCTTTATAAGATCTGTGTTAGTTAGATGTGACTTGCTGGTTAAATTACACTTTCTTTTCTTTGCTGACTAGCAGGACATGTGGCATGCATCTCTCCTAGATTAGAAGAATAAAACCCTGCAAATAATTCTGCCAGGAAGCTCTGTCATGCAAGTACTTCTTGGCAGCAAATGCATGCATGGCATGGGGATGGCTGATGTAAATTCATCTGGAAATTTGAATTCACACCGACAGTAATGCTGTTATCTTACTTGTCTAACATTATTAAGGGAACAATCCTTTTTAATATGCCTTCTGCTGGGTGTACACAGAACTTTCTGTCATGTGGAATGAAGCATAGAAAATGCAAGCAGATTTCAAAAAAGTTTAGTATTCCCCTCATTAAGCTAATTTTCATATTAAAACCCCCACATGTTTACAAGAATCATTCCTGTGCAGAAGGACTTTAATTTGGACATTAATGTCAAAGAGACCAGCCTGCATATTTAACTTTTCCCTTTCTCTACAGCTTGTGTACAAAGCAATGTAAGTTCAATGCACAGAGCAAAATTTCTCCCATGTTGGTAGTTCCAGTGTGCTCTGTGAGCACCTCCCTGGTGAGGACAGACTGTTCATTCTCCTGCCTCTGGGTGCACTGCAGCCTCTGCAAAGCTCCCAACAAGAGGAACAGTTTGCCTCATTACCATGAGGACCTTTTGTCACCAGGCTGAGTTCGGGACACCACATGGTGATTGTGCAGTACTTTGAATTTAGGAGCTGAACTAGGTAGGAGATGATGCAGAGTTTGAAATCTTCTGTCAATTTGCTTGGTCATTCAGCCCTTTACCTTTCTATGACAAAAGTAGCTTTAAAAATTTATGGTCCTAAAGTATCAAGTCTCCTGGAATGTTCATTCTAGCACTTTGGAGAACACTTTTGCTACAGCATGCTAACAAAAAAAAATTTTAGTGTATAAAGCACTGTTTTTCAATGCTGTCTTACTTAATATAAATGCATTTTATGCAGGCAGAAATTGCATCCCTCTGTCTCAATTTGTGCTGCATGTGGCACACATAAGCATTGAATTTATCTGGGAGGGACCTGTGCATGCCCTCAATAAGGGGCTTCAAAAATAATATTAATAATTTGAAGTGGTGACTTTGAGGATGTTTTGTGATTCTTTGAGGGTGTTTTTAAACTTAATTCTTTTCAAATACTTTTTTTTCCTTCCTGCTTTGATAACTCTCCTGTTTGCTGTTATAAAACATTATTTCATTCAGCCCTGAAATCAATTATGCATGTTTACTTTAAAATCAGAACAATTCACCCTCAGATTTCAGCTCTCCTGGCTGTTGTTAGTTTACAATATGTAGTCACCTCACAAAGACTGCAAAATGCCACTCTCTGTGGAGATCTGTTCCTGATTGTTCTACCATCAGAGTGTTTCCTTTCAAGGGGAAAAAATAGGAAAAGGATTAGGACTAAACTCACTGATCCTAGAGCAAGGTTATAATGTCCTGAGGCCAGTGTAACATAGCTGTTTTAAAATTACTTGACCATTCTATTCTGAAAAAAAAAAGATATAAATTTTTTGCAAAGTTTCTGAGAAAGTAATGACCCATTTATTCTAAAAAGAATAACTTATAATTCAAGGAACAGTGAGAGAGACTTTGAATAATCAGTTATTATGTTCCTGCAATGCTTGACTGAAAAATGGGACTTTTTCTTAGCTCTATAGTTCTTGCTTAAAGGGGTTTAGCGTTATGTAAGACTCTATTTCTAATGTTAAATATGTTACATATATTCCAAAGAAAGATTCTTGCAGGAAGACTGTCAAAAGATGGAACAAACTAGCTTCTACTTTGGCAGAGATGCTTTTAAAGTCAGAAAAGGGATTTAACTAAAATAGGGCTGCATAGTGTTATTAATTTCTACAAAAGGTTTGTAGAAAGTCCAAAAGATAGCAAGACCGCTTTCCTAAGACCAAGTCTGCTGGTTCATTCTGATATCTCAAAATTCTGCCAGACCTTCCTTTATAATTATAAATTTAAAAAAAAGAAAAAAGAAAAAGTAAAAACCAAACAACCCAAACAAACAAAAGCAAAAGCAACCCAAAACCAACCAACCAACAAGAAACCCAAGCTAAACCAAAACAAAACAAATCAGGAGGGGGAGCTTATTCCTTGGATGAGTAGACATGCTACAGGTAAGTGCTTCTAGGATTCTAATGGACCCACTAGAAATTCCAACCAATGTACTGTGGTGCCAAAAAAGCTCAAAAGCCCTAAAGAGTTGCATAAAACTCATCACAACTTAGACCAAGCATAAGGGCAGCAGCAAAGCAAAAAGGTGAAGTCATTTCTAATCTGTCCTTTGTTTCTGGGAACTTCGTTTGGTTATTACAGACCTCTGACTGTTCCTGTGCCATGAGTGGGTGGATGCCTCAGGAAAGCAAATGTGTCCTCTGTGTGTCTTCACAGAGGCACAATATTTGCTGCTCCCATCCTTGGGAGTGCAGCTCTGTACTATTTTATGTTTTAGAGGTCCCATAGAGCACACAGCATCTGACTTTTTGAGGTCTTCTTCATTAATGGTAACATTCAGGGTGGTTAAAATAGAAAAAGGGAGATGCCACCAGAGTTTGGTACTTTGTTTAGACCTTGCTTTGGGAATGCACCAAACACAGAAAAGGAAATCAGGACCTATTACACTGATGAAAGATTTTTAAGGATCATCAAAACTGCACATTTTTTCAACTGCCCCTTTTTTGTTGCCAGAATGCCTGAAAATTATGACCCTTGCTATTCCAATATTCTCCTACTGCTTGTGAGGGAGACTCTGCTTAGTGCCAGTTGCTGAAAATAATCTCTTTGGGGTAGTCACCTTATGTGAACAGCCCAATACTACTCCATGCATTTTAATGTCAAAGTGCTCTATTTCTCCTTTGCAGATTTTGGTAATTATAGTAGGTTGCAAGGCTATGTAAGAAAGGCCAACTGCACTAGTATAAAGGGCATGATTCCTGCTGTTTGTAAGGTTCTCTCAAAGACAAATTAAAATTTTGAGAAAGAATATTTTTACAAAATGTTCTACAAATATTGGTCCCATTCTTCCACTCCAGTTTGTATCTGAATGATTCTATTTATCATAACATCTCTCTAATTTTGTCTCCACACACCCAGACTGGTAGGTCAGAACTATATCCTCTCTCTGTAATAGACTAGGGTGGGATTCATTGATCTGTGTTTAGTTTCTGCACAGGAAGGTATGTTTAATGGGGTCTGCATGGTAGCTCTTGTCTGAGACAAAAGTAAGGAAGACTTTGCAATGGCAGTGGATTTCTGGGCTTCATGGCCCTGGCCTGGGAAAGGGCTCATGATGCTGTAACTGAGGAGCAGGCCCCCTAGCTCATGAAAACTGGAAACAAGGTAAGTAAAAAGGGGAGGGAGGAATTTGATGATGACCTGTTAACTCAAAAGTGATGCAGAATATAAAAGGAACAGATTTGTGGGAAAAGGGATGTTTGTAGCTTGGAATGTTTATTATCCAAATGAAACCTTCCTCTCCAGAAATCTCTAAATCTTTCCAAACTGGAAGGAACAGATTGGGGATGGACTGGATGTACTTGCACTGTTCTTACTCCCTTTGGCTAAGCACTTGGTGTCAGAAATAGGATCCTGCCCTGCATAGACCCCTGTTCTGCTATCCTATCTTCAGGATAACCATTTTCACAATCCTATGATATGTTCATTCCTCAGCAGTCTTAGGACAGCTGAAATTCCCCAAATGGTTAACTCTGGTACTTTTTGCCAGAATTAATTACCAGCTTATGTTCAGACTGGGAAGGCAGTGCTGTGGTACAATGTGAGTATAACTGGTTGTTACATTAAAACACATCTGAAAGAGACACCTGGGTTCATTTTAAAGCTGTCTTGATGTCCCACATTATAATAAAGTAAATATTTGGTGCACTGAAGTTTTCTGTTAGATTGTTCCCTGTGCAGCCAGATTTTCTGTTTGTCTCATCAATAGAGAGAACTGGATGAGGGTTTTGCATTAAACTGTTTGTTCAGCAAAGATTTTTCTCTCCTCCCCTTTATGAATGGCCTGGTAATGACTTCTGATATTTGTAAAGGGATTTATCACTCACAAGTAGTTTGATTTTTCAAACATGGACAAATGTTTGAAGATCACATGTGATGGTGATCTTTGATATTTGTGTTTTATATGTGTGCTCACATATAAAAAGAGGAAGAGAGGAGAGGAAAGAGGAAAGAGGAGAAGGTAACAATCATGCTTACTATTATTTTTACAGAAGTAAGGGTAGTAGGAAATGGACTGGATTGCTCTTACATTTCTTTCAAGATCCTTATTTGCAATATACAGCTGTGGAGAAATGTCTTTGCTTAGTTATACTTAGTTATATATACATTAAATGGCTTTGTGCCATTTTCAGAGTGTATCTTGTGAACACCCATCTCAGGCATTGTGACACTTGAAGAGGGCAGCTTTGTTCCCCATAGGAGAGACACTCTGCTGCCTTGTCTCTTTGTACAATCACTGAAGATTTTTTTAGGAGGTAATTCCAAAGGCTTGTTGTGCAACTCTGTTCCTCTGCTGATTCCTTAGGAATCTGAACCAGGGCCAAATAGAGCGGAGTGATTGGAAATGTTAGTCACAGGGATGTGCTTGTGTTCAGCGTGAACATTTGGGTTCTTTCAATAAGCAGAACACTGAGGCATCTTCTGAGCATGGATGGGACATGAAGCAAGAGGTTGTGAGCTTTTGCAGAGCTGTCCAGTAGTTTGCCCATGTGGGTTCTGCCCATGTGGCAGACATGGATTATCAGCTCTCTGCAGCTGTTGTCCTGTTCAAATTTGCTGCTTAAGAGGTGCCTCCCCCTTGATGACAGGAGCATAGCCTTGGTGGGTTTGACAGCACTTAACAGCTCATTCTGGGCAATGGTGGAATTGGAAACACGAGAATTGAGAGCAATCAGGACCCTGTCCTATACTCTGGTGTTCAGGCTGTTGTGACAGTAGAGGACGTTTTCAAGGTATTGCTTTGCACCAAGGGTTATCTGTCCATTTTTCCTATGGTTGTCTCTGGAAAAGGCATTCACAGCATGAAAGAAAAAGAACAAGTGCTGAACATAGAGCTCCCTGCATCTCTAGGTAAATGGCACAAACTTTGTTTGATGCCAGCCAGGGTTTCATGGAGGGAAGAGTGGACACCATATGCCATCAAAATACCATAGTCTGTGATAAATCAGTAATATTAAGTGTTCAGAAATCTCCCTTTCACTACTACTGCTTCTGGAAGATAAGAAAAGAATTTGTTCTAATAATAATTAAACATGTCATGTCTTGCATGTGTCATGCATTACAAAGCAAAGTGAATATATTTTTAAATTGCCTTTCAAGAATAATTCCAGTATATTTATCGCTGTGCCTTTGACATGACCATGCACAGATAACTATGGCATAGGTACCTCAATTTAGCCAGAATGATTTGGGGTTTGAATTTTATTTCCTAATATTCCTTGGACTTTCTCATTGAAAATGAAGAAGACCTATATTTTTGTTCCAATAATTTTCAAAACTAAAAAGACATTTTTGTGCTTTAACACTCCACTTGGATGCTAACAGGCAGACAATGTTATTTTATTCATAAACAATGGGAAATCCATGAAGATAAATGGTGTTTTCTGCATAGTAGAAGATGATGTGTTTAGCTATACCAAATAGTGATAGATGACACACTTTTGTTTCAGGGTAATTAATAAACCAATAAAGAATATCAAAAGTTATATGGAAGTTCTTATGTATTTATAGACATCTATGGCAATCTACAAGGGCGGAAGTTTTTCAAAGGTTTGCAAATAATTCCACAGTGTACCCAATCTTTTCAATCTTGGAAACACATTGTGTATTAATGCTATTATTATGGAGTACTTTGTCTTAAATCAGAAGTGTCCAAAGGCCTCTCAATGTGTATCATTAACAGTTCCTTAAAACTTTCCCAAAAATGTGGATGTTTGTAGCTAGTCGGGGCAAACCGTGTGACATACATTGGTAAAAGGAAGTACCTTGTATTGTGAAAAACTGACACTTTTAAGATATTCCTGTTTGTCACTCCATGTGCATGTGTAGATATGGCAGGCAGCTGGTCTTACTCTGATGTTACATTGCCTTACATGTAAAAATATGCCAGCAAGTTCTCAGAAACAGAGAATGAACACATGAGTATTCCTGCCTTACCCCCACTGCCCTCTTCAAAAGGAGCCCAGAACTGGAAACAAGCATCAAAATGAAAGGAGAAGGGAACTCACCTCACACACCCCACCATCCTTAGTAGAAATCTGAAATTGTGTTGAAGGTGTAAGGTAGAGGAAGCTCAGTGCTGCTGACAAGGAGCAAGGGTGGAAGGAAAGTTTCTGGGTAACAGTCTTTTTCCAGAAAGGAGTCAAGTGTTGGACTGGTGAACCAAAGTTGCAGTTTGCAAACAAAGACTTTCTCTTCTGTGTAGAGAAGAGGAAGTGTAAGGCAGGACACAAGACATGTTTCTGCATCCTGCTCTGAGAACATACTTAGCAATGATAATTTTGTGTTGTGAAACTCTGCACTACTGTACATAAGATATTAAAGGCAGAAACAAAAAATTAAATACTTTTGATATATTAAAAGCTATCTAATGTAATCACTGAAGTACAATCGATGTATACAGTACTCACCTTATTCTATGGGATAGAAAAATGCCTAGGCAGCATGAATATAGCAATACTGGTTGGTGAGGAACAAAAAAGAACATGACATAGATTCTGACAGAAAACACTTTCTGACCAATGTAGCAAAAGCAGCTCTCTCTGAAAGACTTGAAAGACTGACACATCAGCCTTCCACTTAATGAAATAATTATCTATCTCTGAGCTACTGCTTTCAAGCCAACTTTATATTGCTAGGAAGACATGTGTATATTAATATATATTTGCATACATTCTATGACTCATAGAACCGCTTGTGGCTTTTTCTGAAGCAATAATTGAACAAAAATTTTCATCAGTTGCAGTTGTGCTGTCCAGTGCAGTCATGGGGCAGGTCCTGGGAAGGGCTGCTGTGCTGTGCATTTTGTTTCCACTCCTGTCACAGACCTGAGAAGTGCCAGAGCTGAGAGCAGTAAAGCTGTGCTGTGCACACACATGCAGACCCCTGACTAACATGTATAGGAAATGCTTAATGCAGTTTCCCCTTGAAACTCTGCTTTTGATGCAGATGATCTGCTGAGAACTCGCAGGAAGAAGCCAATAAAAAATATGCCTGAAGGGATGATTCTTTATCCCTTGTTGACATGGGTTGGCCTACAGTGAAAAAGAGCACCATGCACAGCAGCTTTCAGCTTGCTTTAAAGGGTCTGCTAAGAAGGAACAACTTGTCTGTAGAACTTACATGCAGTACTTAGTGTAGCAAAACAAACCTGCCCATGTCAGAATTATATTTGCTCTTGCTAAGTATCACCCTCTTAGAGGGTGATGGCAAAATCTCATTCACTACAAGTTGGAATGCCCTTGTTTAACATCAGTACTGTATTAACTATGCTGGTACACAAATTGCTTCTCTGACACATTTGGTCATTTTTATATTTAGAAGTATGTTAAAATTCTTCTGACTGAGAACAAGACTTCTCATTTAGCTTCTAAAATTAAGTCTTTAAAAAATCTTGTTTGTTTTCCTAACCTAATTAATTGGGACCCTACAAGACAAATAAAAGAAAAAGTATGTTAGTTTATGCACAACTTTATGCATCAATAAGTAAATCAGAGGAGTGCCATGAGTTAATTTAAAATATTATTTCAGTTGACCTAGAAAGTCTCAATAAGCTGAGAAAAATTTGAGACTGATCTTTACAAAAGAAAAACCATACATTTTTTAAATCTAATATTTACTTCACTTTTGTATGTGTCTATTTCTCATACTTCTGTGGAAAGAGAGTCCTTACCATCGTCTCAGACAATATTGCTTAGATTTTACTCAGTGGGATATGTAATTGATAAAACATAAATCAGCAGCTGCTAAAGCAAGAAGGAAATGCTAAAGGCAGGTGAGTGATCCATCAATAGCAACAGTGGCATCAGATACTGTCTTTGCATGTAGTATTGAAGATCTGTGGTAAGGCAAAGAAAATAAATCTCTGGAACATGGGTGAGGTCACTGTGGCTTTTTCCAAAGAGCTGCTGGTTTAAAACCTCTGTCTGACAGCAAGCCAGAAATCATTAATTTGGCCAGTCCACAGCCCACCACATAGGTGATGTTTCTCTCAGCTAAAAAAATGCAGTAGTCCCACGTGAAAAGTAGATGCTGACAGAGAGGGAGAATAGAAGTCCAAGTGCCCTAATTCAAGTCTTTATTGACATCATTAAGGTCATGGGAGAAGAAAGAATTGTTGAAACCCTTAATATAAAAGCTATGCTGTTGGTAGATATTTTTTTCCCTTGTGTTGGTAAAGGCAAGTTTGTAATTAGCTATGTGTTTTATCGCAAATGATTGGTAGAAGATTACCCCTACAATTTTGACTGAAATCAGACTGGACGCTGTTAATCTGATATCTGTGCAGTGAGGCCAGATATTAAAGTTACTGGGAATCAGACAAGTATAGAACACTGTCATTTCTGTGTGTTGCTGAGAGCTCCCTATACTGCAAGTGGATCAAATACAGGAGAGGAAATTCTAATGCAGCAAAATTGTCTTGAGTTCATTGTCTGAAATACAATCAGGTTTAGGCTGGTCATTTTCTGATCACTTCCTAGGCATTTTGGGTTTGTTATTTAAAGAGGGGCTTTGAAGTCAGCTATTTAAAGCTATTTAAAGAGGGGCTTTGAAGTCAGTCAGTACATTCTCCAAGAGTTTAATTTTATTAACAGGTCTATGGTTAGATAGTCCCTCAGATATCAGCACTTTGGGACCTCCATAGGTGACTGCCACTCCCTTTCTCCCTGGCCCAATTAGTTCAGATCTGCTGGAGTGCTGCAGGGATCCTGCTACCTTCATCTCTACTGAGGAACAGCAACTTAAATGTAACAAGGATGGAGGACTTGAGGGAAGAAAGAGTATTTTATATTTGTCCATATTGTCATTAATTTCCTCTAACTAGGGTTGAAGTGCAGAACAAAGGTTCTTGGACGTGAGAATGCAAGTATGAAATGGTGTTAAAAGCAGCACTTGAGTATTTAAGAAGAAACAGAATGATATCATTTGCAAAGCTGCTTAAATGAATTGCTATCCATTGATTACTTTCCTATTTCTGTCATATTTGTATGTATTTTTCAGCAGTTGCAGTACTTTTTCTTGGGCCTTAGAAATCTCTTTTGGGGCAAATCTTAGCCTCTCATCTCTGAGGTCATCTGCAGATTTCCTGAGGCTGATATTGTATGAATAATCAGTTGTCTCACTTAAGAAATTCTCTTTGTTGTACATCATTAAATGCTGACTCCTGCTGCTGCTATGACAGATTGCTTTGCAGGAATCTACAAGGGGAGTTGTCTCTGATGTTAACAGTGAATCTTTGCTGTGGAACAAAAGAATATGCTGAAGCAAGCACGAGATAATTTTAATTTTTAATATTTTAACACTGAAAAATAATAAAGGATGAAACTGGTCAAAGTGTACCTATTTTGAGATCTGTACTCCAAAAAGTGAAGAAGGGCCTCTAAAGCACTTTTGAGTAATTTTGTGCCTAGGAATATTATTTGTCGCTCCCATTAAGGCAGTTGTGAGATAGTAATTTGGCAAGGAGAAGGGGAAAATACAATGGGCTAGCTCAGAATTCACAATAAGAGCATCTTGCTATAGGCAGCCTGTAGATGAAAGGAAAATGCTTCTTTCCAAAGCATGAGTGATAGCTTCTAGTGAAGCACAGTAACCTGAATGACCTAAAATTTTGTTCTTCTACCTCGGCCTTTTTGCCATGAATTCCTTCCCCAGATATCACCCTGACCACTGAAGGTCTTTGCTAACTCTGTGCTTTAGGTACTCAAGAGCATCATGTCTAACAGATGTCTTTGTGAAAGGTTTTCCTGCTAATCTTCAAAAACCAGAGGTATTCCCAGTAGTTCCCTCTTTCTCTCTGTCTGTATCCAAATACCCTGTAGCCAGCATCTTGTGCCTGTTTGGCCATTTTCTGTCTGCTCTCAATATGCAGCCACCTTTCTCTGATTTCAAAATTTCCTGCTTTCTTTGCTAATGTTGAAAGAGCACCGAAATGGGCAAATCTTGTGCCTATTTTTGTGTGTAAATAGATTTGAAATTGTGACCCACCAGAATAAGTTTTTATTCTACAATGCTTTTAAACAGCAACCATTACATACCAATGTGAATCCATTTGAAATGGACTCCAGTGCTGGACTCCTTCCCAGGCTATGTCATGCCATCAGGTTGGCATACAAGATCTTGCAGTGCCCTGCATCTGAAACGTGCTGTCCATGCTCTTTTTGTCCTAATGACTGTTTTCTGTCTTGCAACTTACTTTGTGTGTGTGTTTTGTTTTAGTCTGTTTGTTCCTGTGTCATTTGTAACAACATCTCTTGTTTGTTTTCACATTTGGGAACTGGTTTCGTAGATGGTATGGCGAGGTGATGCTCATGGCATGGCAGCAATGGTCACCTGAATGAGGGACTTGCCAGTGGTGACTCTGCACCGTTGCAGATAGCAGAGAATGTTGTTGTCTCATTCTATTTAGCTTTAAGTCAGTCCATGTTCTATCTGAAGCTCCTTGGTTTGAAGAAAATTTGGTTCTGCTAAGGAGGAAAAATGGAAATACCTTCATTCAATGTGTATGTTTCCTCACCTGAAGCCCTTGGCTGGATTTTCTACTGCACTGTCACAAACCCCATCAATCTCTTCAATTTCTTCAGAAGGAAGAGAGGATTTGCAGGTTAACCAGCTGGAAACGCAAATATGGATAAAGCCAGACATACAGAAGACAGATGTGGACTTTTCAGAAATTCTTAATGCAATTCAAGAAAGTAAGTTCTTCCTTGGATGCAAAATTGTGTTTACAGTAGAAGATTCAATTGAGATGTATTGAAATTATGACTGAAGGCAGACACAAAGTGATGAACTGAATGATAAGTATCTATTATTAAAATCTCTCAGGAAGTTCAATGGATTATTGGAGGCTAGTAAGTAATCTTTTACTATCAGAGAAGTCATTGAAAGATTTGAATTGCTGTGTGCCAAAGGATTCCAACAGTATATATTTTCTATGCAGTCATAATCAGAAATAAGATGATTCCTGGTAGTTTATTCAATGCTTTGCACTCCTGAGCAGCTGTGTGAACTAACAATATTATTAAAATGCTGCAGTTGGGGTTTGAATAGTGGATTTGAAGTTCCAGTTCTTCCAAAGTTTTGGGCTGTATTCACATTTTTGCAGCCGGTATTTTTTGGGAGAGTCATGAGGTTGTTACAAGCGAAGGTCCATGTGTCTTAGATGCTGTACAGAATTATCTCTTTTTATGTATAATGGGTTGTGGACTAAGAATTAATTGGTTCTTAAGTCCAACTGTGGAATGATCTCAACACTTGTGCTAGAAGTAGAGCTACTCTTGTTAATAACAGTGGAAGACACCCCCCCTACCCAAGATAGATGCAATTCTGGAATCCAGTAAAATCTGGAATTTTGAGAATTTTTCCTAATAGTTTGAAATTCTTACGCAGGCTGAGAGTCAAAATGCAAGCCATGGCTTCCTGGCCTCCTTATTTTCCAGTTTGATTTTAAACTGGGTGTTTGGTATAGCAACTTTCTAGAGTGAGAAACAGCAGCTTGCATTTTAGAGTGCTAAGGATGAATAAGAATGTATAAAAACCCAGACTCTGCCTCATATTTGCCACATGACTAAGGAACCACACAGTGGTAGAATCAGGCTGTTTAGTGGTGGTACTAGTTTGGGGGAGGAAGGAAAATGCTCAGGTTAGATAATGGAGGTAATAATTTGAAATTGAATCATCTTATTACTTAAGCTACAGGTTTAGGATGAATTCCACGTTTTCTGATGTAAAAAGCTTTTCCCATCAGAAATCTTATTGTGAGGTTTTGTCTTCTCCCTTCTCCACACCAGCACAGCCCAGATTTAGGCCTGGGGGCAGTCAGGATGCAGACTGGAGAGGCTGAAAAGGCACTGCAAAGTCTTTCAGAGGTGAATAGACAAGAGGGTTAAACATGGAGAAGCAATTTAATCTGGGAGTGTTTCAAGAATTAACATTTTGATTTATGGATTATTCGCAAGCCATTTGAGAAGCATGCAGCTTTTACAGCCTGGGAGAGAGTGTTTTTTCTTTATCCAGGCACAGGTGCTGTTGGGAAATTAACCTCTATGTCCTTTAGCTACATCTCCTTTATCAAAGACAGAAGGAATTCTGTACAACCCACTTTGCAGAAGCTTATTGTGTGCCATGGGGGATGTTGTCACCTGCAGTCTGTTGCAAATCCCATCTAATTGGGTAAACATATCTAAATATTCCTTCTAGGGTGGTTGCTCTAAACAGTCAATGTTACTTTTATTCCCAGGTTTTAGCATTGAATGATGCTTTTAGAAACCAAATAATTTTTTTTTCTTGCTAAAATAAGCTTGGAGTATTGATCTTCAGCTAGTATTATCCAAAGTGAGAGTATACTTGATGGCTTGGTGGGACTTCTGCTCATAAAATGACAACGAACAGAAGCATGACTCTGAGCATGTTTCCATCTTCTCACACAATAACATAGGCAGGTCCCAGTTTTTAATGAAAGTTCTTATTTTTCGGCACTTCAGTTTCAGCATCTACCTTCAGAAAGTTATAAGAGTTCTCTTGTTTTTTGAGTCCTACTTTATATCAGCATCTTGATCTGAAGTGACTTGTGGACCCACTGAGATGGTGTGTGGACTCCTGCTCAGAATTTATCAGCATCCAATTTCCAGAATATGTAGTTCTACTATATTTGGGATAAAAAATATTTGTATACCCACTTTTTTTTTCTTTTATTCTTCAAGGGATTCTGAATTATCAAGTCATTTTATTTATTTTTTTTGAAAATAGAGCATGAGGGGGAGAAAAGAGTTTGCATATTTAAGCTGATCTAAAACCAGAGGGAGAATTCTTAATATCTCCTGCAGCAATGCATGTGCTGCTCTGTATTCCTGTTAAATTTCGCTGCTTAAAAATACTGTACAGTAGCAGCAGTCTGTCTCCCAGATAACATTTATGTATATAATGAAGCCATTATATATCATTCTGTTAAGGACATTTGTGGGTATAAGCACATCAGGGTCTGAGGGGGACAAGAAAGATGGAGCCCTGATCATCCTTTTAACAACATTTGGCTATGGAGGTGTTCAGTCCCGTGGAGTGGAAAGGCTGAGCAACCTACAAGCAGCAGGAGAGTTTTGTTGGAAGTACCATCACCATTACTATTGTAAAGCAAACAGGAATTGCTATATAAATTATCTATTTAATTTTGTGGAACAGTATTTTATTAACGTATTTTTAAGAATATAAGGAGACTTAGGGTAGAAAAATTATCTCAGCAAATGTTGGGGGCCCATATTTTCTGTAGTGACCAGCCAACATGCAGTTGTCTGTGTATCTCTGATATAAACAATTTTCCACTGCAGGCAATCTGAACAAGTCCTGGTACCTAATTTCACTAACCAGATGAGAGTTGCTTCCACAACTTCTTCACTGCTGAGATGGATTGTGTCTTAAAATTATCTTAAAATCAGATATTTTTTTTGGCTCCTCACAAGTCCTCAGGATAATCCAGTAATTCTGTGTTTCTAGGCTACTGACACATTCACTGTCATACACACCAAACTCTGTATTTCAAAACATCCACTTAAAAACTACGAATTTTGCAACCCAAAGCATTAGCAGCACTTCAAGAAGCAGCAATTCTAGTAACCCAGAGGCCACATCTTTTATACCAAAGCAGTGATAATGTCAGAACAAAGATAGTTTCAATTCCCTCGAGTACAACGAACAGGCAAAACTTTCATTTTTACAGCTTTCATTGATGCTGTCTGCAACAGATAAATGTATCTTGAATAATCTTCAGAAAGCTTACCTGTCTAATTGTTTTTTGGGGTTTTTTCCACAGTTATTTTCAGATTATACTGAGGTTTTAACCATACACAGATTCAAGTGCCACCATCATGGAGGCACTGATGGGTTTCATTTCAAGTGAAGTTCAAGTAATTCAAAATGTTTTCTGTTTCAGTTATTCTTTCTCTTGAATACTGAGATTTATTTTTCTCATATGAACATGTGTGCAAAATCTGGTCATGATCTACATCCACATTATTATCTGATGGGGTGGAATGTTTCTAGTTGTGACTTTTGAAAGAGTAGGGACAGTGAAGGATATGAGGTTGGGCTGTGCTGTGGTTTGTTGTGGCAGTTCACCTCCCTTTTATAAGCATCTCTAGTATGGTTTTTGTGGACTGAAATGAATGAAGGTGGGAGAAAAATCTGCAATATTACTGCTACCTGTGCTACAAATTGGAATCTCTTTGTAGCCTTTTAAGCCTCCTAAAGTCTCTGTGGTTTCCCTTAGGACACTGAGGAGCTGCAGGCTTTCATCATATATAACTAAACAAGACCAGAAACTCAGAATCTCTCTTACAAACTATGGTGCTTAGCTTATCACATAAGCCTATTATTTGGACATGAGGACTTCTCTGCTGTTGCTGGAACTTTTAGTCATTTTCCAAACAAAACTCTTGTAGTTAAGAATACAATGTCTTTCATTAACCTTGTCCCTATTTTATGCATGAAAATGAAGATGAAGGATTCTTGAATATTCTGATAGGGTTTTCTTTTTTTATTGCCTACAGATGTAATAATAGACTTTAGATGCTCTAAATGACACGTACAAAAAGGAAGAAAACTTTTCTCCATGCTCATGATTGACAGGGAAAGAGTAGTATATTTAAATTGCAACATATGTCGGTTTTAAGGATGAATATTATGGATAAGACTCTCCTGCTTGTGAGCATGAAAAATAGGCCACCTGCAGAGACTGGGGAGTTGGTATCATCAGCGATTTTTTTAAGAGGACTCTGAAACTGGGCTATGACCCCTGAAGAAGGGAAAGGTGAAAAGGAGGTCACAAAATGTTCATGATCACTGGGAACAGTTAGTGGCTGTTAATTTCTGGCAGCTATCCAGTCTCTCCACAGTGGGGGAATGGATTTTTACACCTGCAGCCAGTAGTTGGAAATGGAACTAAGATGCTGCCAGCAATTAGAGCATTTTGGCTGTTACTATAGATTCTCACCAACAGGAATTACAATTGCCTGTCACTAAATTAGGGGAACTGAGGACAAGCAAAAGCAACAGGAGTTTATTGCACAAAAGAACAATGATTCTAAAAGTCAGTCAAGCTTGCAAGAAATGCGAATAAGGATATGGGGTTAGACTAATTTCTGTCAAGATTATTAGATATTTGCTCCCACTGTAGTCAGTGGAAGAGGCTCGGTAGCTAGGACCTTTGGAGGTGCCTTCTAACAGTTATAACTTTACTTTTATAATTTTGGATTTTGTCTATGAGGCATGAAATTGGAGAGCTAAAGTCCATCCACAGCTGAAGCATTTTTAGTGATTCTCAGCTAAGGCATTTCTCTTCTCCTGGCACACATCTCTTCATCAGGTTTTTCACCAGACCTGTAGTGCATGGAGTGCAGAGTGAACCTGCCTGCCCTGCTCCTCCCATCTGGCAGTTACTCCAGAGCTTAATATCTATACTTTTTGTTACTTTTCATCAGGGTTGGTTTACCACAGCTTAAATCTGTAGATGTAAGCAATTGCTTCAAGACTGAGGGCTGTGTGGTAGGTGGATCTGAAAGTGTCAGATTTATATGCATCAAAACATGCCAAACTGTGAAAAGAGGAATATCTGCCCAGGTTTGTTTACTCAATGCCTTTCAAGAAACAGTATTTATTTAAGGCTTTCTGCCTCTGGCTGCCCCACAGGTCTGTACAACTTGACGTCACACTTTGTACAGTAGGTTAAAAATCTGCCTCCTAAAAAACTTCCAGAGACAATACTAGTCCAGAAGCTAGTCATTTAAGCCATTTGCCCCAAAAGAAGCTGAGAAGATAGCTATGGCTGTTTTATTGTGACAACAGATTGCTTATTTTTCATCAGAGGGGCGTTGTGGTGTCCTAAATCTTTATGTGGCACATTGATGAAGAAAGCATTCCAACAAGACTCATCAGATTTTAAGATTAAATAGTATATAATTATACCAGAACTAAAAAGTGAAATTATTGATGGGTTACACTTGCTGTCTTCATTTGGTTCAGTGGTGATTTGAATGTATATTTTTATTTTTGTTTTTTAGTAGCTAAGGATGTCAACATTTTTTTTGATGAGTTAGAAGGTGTGAACAGCCCTTCCAAAGATGATGATTCCCTGCTTCACCATGGTAACTTGACCAGTACTTCTGACGATGCCAGCAGGCTGGAAGTTGTGGGAGAGGTAAGGACACACAGAATTATTAAAACAATATTTATTCATGCCCATTATAAAGATGTAATAAATGTAATTTGATTAAAATCTCATTCTCTACATCAAATTGTGTCTAATCTTTCCCATGAGAACTGGCTTCCCATTCTAAGATTATAATGCTGAATTACAAAATATCTCAAATTCAAAAGTTTTGATTTCATGCACCCTCAGTGAAATATCTATACTAATCTAAGGCTTCAATGCTTCTGAAAATGCTGGAAAAATTTTCCCTATATCCATCCTTTAAGAGGACAGAGTGTGGAGGGGATTTATCTACAACTCCCATGAGAAGCATTGGGTGTCAGTTATGAGACACATTCCCTTCCAATGAGGAACAATTATCACCTGATGGTGCATAATAGTGATTCAGAGAACATAATCCCTTTTAAAATCTGTCCTAAAGCAGTCAAAGTGTCATGGACCCATGATGAAAATTTGGATCCTTATTTCTTCCTGTGTCTTTTATGAAGAAAGGAACAATATGCCCTTTAATTTTGCCTCCCACTGCCCTGACACCCATGGATGTCATGGTTGTTTCCCCAGCAAGTGAAGGGACCAGGGACTTTTCTCCCTTCCTCCACCTCAGGAATGGAGCTATATCTAGGCACCTTTCTGGACTGGTCTGATGTTACCTGCAAGATTTCCTGAGGAATTTTTGGCAGAGGGCTGACTGGAACAGATCAGAACTGGCAGAGACCACGCTAGTAATTTAAAAAGAGTGGAAAACCACAGGACATTGCTGAGGGCCCTGCCCTGACCATCTTTTGTTTACTAGTTTTGATAGAGTTTAGAAGAGGCAATTAGAGATTATCTTTTTCAAGAGCTAGAGGGTTTTGTGGTGCAAATTCTTTTGTGCAACACTGCTGAGGAGAGAGACAGAGATTTTCTTTGTTCTAGAAATTCAGCCCATAGAGAGCTGCACTCCTCGAATGTTTAGACAGATAATTAAAGCAACATAATTCAGGGCACCCTGAATATGTTTGACCTTGCTCACAATTTCATCTTCTTTAATCATAGCTCTTCTTTAGCTTCCTGTACAATGTACAAAGGACTCTCTTTGCCTGCTTGCACCCTAATAGGCAAATCTGACACGATAGTCCCATGTTGCATTTTGGGACTATGTACCATATGGTCTGTAACAAAAAGGAACAGGTGAAAGGCACACATCTTTTGTAAGTTAAAGAGGAAAAAATAACATAAAATTATCTGAAGGATCATCATGCTGCTTTTAATGTAATAATATTGAAAAAACAATACCTCAAAACATTTTTTTTCTCTTAGATGTGTTCTTTTTTGATTTTTTTTAAGGGAAAGGGAAACCTTTGAGGAATATGAACAGATTTAAGGGGTCTTTTTGAGGAAAACAGCAATGTAGTTCACATAAGGTGTAAGATGGGGAAAAAAAAGGTGAAAATTAGAAGTCTTAATGGGACTTAAGGGATGCTGCAGCCTACCAAAGAGTTTCAAAGTACTTGGTCCCTGCTGAATTCTAGAAGGAAAAGATACACTGTTCAGATATATGTGTGGTTTGTATGGATATGTGTGGGTAAGCCCCTCACCCTAAAGCTCCCCTAGCATATGCATGTATATGAGTCATGTCTGAATGCTGATGGTTCCCAGCTGAGCACAAAAATATAAAAACTGCTGTATTCCTTGGAAAACGAGTGCAAATTATACAACACATATTTTATTCCAGCACAGTCATAAAGATAGACAGAAATGCTGAGCTTCTTGTTAGAGTGAAGTCTTCACTCTTCTACTTTCTTCCAGCATCCTTTTTTAGATGAAAGAATGGAGGTTTGACATACACGACTGCACCACTTTTTTACCAAAAACCAGTCAGATCTAGTGCTATATGTTTTTTCTTCCTCTGTTTAGGAAAACTGAATTTTGATTTTGTTACACAGGTAAGGGAGATGCAATATCTGGAGGAAGGTAGGACAAGTTTCTGTCCGGCATAGCATAAGCCAGAGTATTACAATACTTGGATGATGCACAAGTCCTGAAGTTGACACTGCTGAACCAGCCCTGACTGTCTCAGTATCATGTTAGATCCTCAAGAGTTCTTGAAAGTCCATACTCAGTCTATAAAGTTGCCTTAGAGTCTGTAACAGAGAGCCAGAGAAAGGGTTCCTTCCCAGAGGCTGTAACAGTCTAATAGGGTTTATCAGTCTGGCTTTGACACACAGTGCTCCTAAATTGAAAAGGATCTTTAAGTACAGATAAGGATGTCCAAGCTGCCTTTCTGAGAGAAAAATTACAGTACTGTAGCTGGTAGTGTTTCACAAGCCCAAGAGAGGTAATTGTCCCCAGCAGTCATACTTGAAGTCCAACAAGCCAAATCCCTTGGCTGAATCTCATAGGTACTCTTTAGTATAAGGCTTTGCATTCACTGATGAGTGCAGGGCAAACCAATTTTCTTCAGAGAAAGAAGAAACTTAGGAAGGGGCAAATCAATTTTTCCAGTGGAGTCACTCCTGCATGCAGAGAAGGACACAGTCCTTAAGGCACTCTCAGGATGGGTCTGAGTTCAGATGAGGAGTGTGCATTTGAAGTGGATCTCTCAGTTCCCCCTACCCATGATTTCTTTGTGGTCCAGAGCAGTGCAGGATTTTAAACCTGCATTCCTTATGGATGTAAATCCAGTGAGTCCTTCAGACCAGATTACAGTGGGCCCAAAGTGAGCCCTTAAGTTTACGTAGCATACACAGCAGATCCTCAGCATGGATTGTTTTGCTCTGCAGCTCCTTTCCTATTACACTAAAACCACATATTGACTCTGAGTACTGAACAAGAGGCTTGCCAGGAGGGTTAGAAATCACAACAGGACCACCAAGCTGACCCACAGCCTCTAAATCTCCTGCAACACCCTTCCTTTATTTAAATAACCTTAAATACCCTTGGGGCTGTTAGGGCTTTTTTTTATGTATTCTCAACAGAGATTTTTAGTGGAAAAAGATAAAATGTGTCTCCTGAGCTGTTTTCACATTTAATGTTCTATGAAAAACACTTCTCCTATCTTGATAATATCATTTATCAGCGTGATATGCAGTATAGATATAAATAGTTTGCTACTGTTTTTTCCTTAGAGATTAAATCCTTTTTCTTGCCTTCTTTTTGGGCTCTAAGAACTGTTCCACTGTATCAAGTCTGCCCTAAGTTGTGTCAAGAGTTAGACACTGTAATGAAAGAATGTTTAAAAAATTCCTTTCTTCCTTTAGGGAACTGGATGTACCAAGGGGATGGGACATTTGGGATGCTTTCATTGGTTTTTCCATTTATTCAAAATGCTTGCTGAGAATCAGAAAGATAGCATATACTAAACTCTTTGAATGGGAAAATTGTTTTGGGGGGTTTTCCTGTAAAAATAATTTTTCCTATTATAATGTTCACTTTGTGATTTAAATTCAGAAGCAATTATTTTATGGGGAAAGTATTTGTAAATGCCCTCCTTCCCCCAGATGTGAAAGTCAAAATATTCTTTTTTTTTTTCTTTTCAGAGACTTGATTGTGTATTATAGGGCAGGGCTGGTTTTGTCAGGAATAGCAGAGTGAGTTTTGGAAAAACAGCAGTAAATTAGCTTAACCTTCCCTTCAGCTTAAAGCTGGACTGATCTTGAAGTTCCTGAAGGTCCCTGCCCTTTATACTGCTCAGAGGGAGTGCTGTTTGTTCCCATGTATCCTTCACAGTGTACGTTTCCTGTATGAGACCATTGCTCCAACCATTGCAAACTGCCATGCAATTTCAACTTCTCTGAAAGTGAATGCTTAAACCCTGGGCAGAACTTGTATAATGTAGAAGTAGTGTTAAATTGTGGGGAGGATCTGTAGAGAATTTCATCTCATGACTTACTGGAAAAAGACCAGTAGTTTGGTATTTTATATCTCAGGAGAGTGACCTGTTCATCCTCTTATGAACAGTGAAATCAAGTTGTGTTTCTCTGTCAGACCAAACATTTGAACAGGCTTTTTTTTTTAATATATAAAGAAAAGAGACAGTATTTATTGCTTTTATTGATTTTATGTGCTGCCACACCAACACACCAATAATTTTTTCCAAATAAATCCATCCTCAGCTGTTCCTTAAGCAAGGAATATTCAGTAGTTAGTTTGATGAGGTATAGTGAGGTCAGCACAGAATCTTCATATTGTTGTCTGTGTCCTATGGGGCAAAGTAATGAAAATCTCCATGCCAGGTTGTAGTGTTTGCCACTACAGTAAACCATAATGACAATGTTAATGGTTACTCTTTTTGCATGTACAAAGACATTCAGCCATACTAAGTTCTTAATTTTAAATTTACACTTCAGTAACACTATTCCCTGCTCTATTTTATAAATAAGAAATTATTCCTAACCTTTTGGAGAGTGGTGGGGGAGGGAGGTTGGCTTGTGTTTTCTATTCTCTCCTATCCCATCCCCATATGTCCAAGCATTTTCTTAGACCTCCTGATGCCCCCTGAGATCCCCTTAAGTAGCGAAGTCTTTGCTCATCTCAGATGAAATCAGAAGCACTGTATGTGAAGAGCCTAAAACTTGAACAGCTTGTTGAGATTCCTTATCTTTCCTGTTGAGTAGTACTGAAAACTGATGATGCCAACAGCAATGCAGCAGTTATCAAGGAAAATTAACATTACTGAAATGCTTGATTTTCTCTTTGCAGGAAGTACCTGATAAGAACAAAACCAATGGACTATATTTTAGAGATGGGAAATGTCGGATTGACTACATCCTTGTGTATAGAAAATCTAATCCACAGACAGAGAAGAGGGAAGTATTTGAGAGAAATATCAGAGCAGAAGGACTCCAAATGGAAAAAGAAGTAAGATATATTCCTTAAAAATACTTTCATGTTGAAGTTATATAGAATCTGGGGGTATGATTCGTTTACTCTGAAACTCCTTCACTCTGTTGTAGCAGTAGAAAAATGCTTTTAAGCATGCCTAAATATAGGCCAGAGCAGGGCAAAAGTGTAGCCTAAAGGAAAATCAGACACAGGGATTGAAGGCCAAACAGGCCATTACAGTCATCTTTTTCAACCTTGTGCACAAGTAGGCCACAGAACTTCATCTGTTGTGCTGTGCAATACAAAAAACAAGTGCTGGGTTTGAATGGCCTGAATTCTACTGAGTGCAATCCATATTTCTGCACTACATTTTCTTCTAGCTACGTGCTCCACTATTTGCTGAGGCTCCTGGTACTCTTTCCAGAGACCTAACTAGATTCCTGCCTTCCTTTATCTGTCAGCTTAGGCAAAGCAACGTGAGAAGTATTTTAGTAGTTTGAAAACAGCTTAAAGTTTCTCCTTCTGTCTTAACCCTAAGCATTGAAATAATTGGGCAGTACATAGGAATCATTTATATCTCTGTTATTTCCCATATAATGCCCTAAATAAAAGATATACTCTTTTATGGACAAGAGCATAGGAATGAATGCAAAATATCTAAAATGTATTGATATTTTAGGTAGCAGGAGCAAGGTTTAAAGAGACCATATCTCTTTTGCCAAGCCTATGATCTTCCTTAAACTTGGATAATGCGCTTAAGCAGGTCTTAAGCCTCACTTCCGTCCTGAACAGCTATTGCTTAGTTTTTCTTTTATTTGTGCCTAGTGGACTCACACTCATGCTAATATGCATTGTCATACTGCCACTGATGGAAACAGAAGAGGAATTTTCAGAATATAGGTGTTACACATTATCTCCCTTTCTTTCACTGAATTTTTGGTCCATGTGTAAATATTCTGTCTGTGTGCTTGACATGCACAGTTCTTTGGAGAACACCAGGGAGGAAAAAGGGGAAGCCTTTACAGAAAAATGAAAATGTTTCTTTTGTTTAAATGTTTTTGACTGAACATGGGTACTGATGTACGTAAGTGTATTAAGAGCATTTTACTGCTTCCACCAAAAGTTACCCTAAACTATTCCTTCAAATAAGCTGCAAGTCATCGTCTTCAGTGCTGCAGTAATTGATAGATGTTTTCAATGCCAGAGATTGTTCATTATTACATTTCCTGTATATGTGCTACTGCCTATAGGACTTGTAACCCAACATTCAAGAACAGGGGACTGTTGCTGCAGCTATTCACCTTCACATCCTAGAATTCTGCCCTGTTTCCACCAGGAGAGATGCTGACAAAAACTCAAAAATTTGGGCAGTGTAGAAAAGAAATGGGGTAGGAATCCTCCCTATTAATACATATGTCTAATGGTTTCAAATAAATTTTTTCCTACTTTGTGGTTTTTGCAGATTTATAACTGTGCTAAGGCCAGCAGTGAAAGCTATGAAATCACTGTATATTTTAAGTTGTATGAAACTTATCGCAACATTCTGTGCTGAAAACTTTTTCAAATTGATGATTTAAGCGCTTGCTATAGAGGACTTTTTTTGGCTTTCAGGATCATTTATTTGGACTTTGCTGCCTAGGCTGCATGAATGATCTGCCAATTTGATTATTCATTTCAGTTTCTATTTTGCTAGTGACATGCAGTTTTATTTCTTACTGATCTCATTTGCCCTTGCTGTGACTTCTTGCCAGCATCAGTAATTGTGCATTTTCTAAACACAGAATGATCAAAATGAGGTTGTGCTACATGACTTGGGCTAATGTTTTTAAAATCAAGGGTAGAAATCTTTTTTAACACTCTGACCTAAAACTAAACTCTAGCATGTACATTTTATGATCATGTTAGTTTCTAAATTAAATTATAATCCTGAAGTAAATATGTACATTCTTAGTACACTCCCTCCCCCATCTCCAGAGATTAAGAACAGTGCTGCATAACACTTAACATTTTAAACTTAGCTGTGTGATCACCTAGTGTCTAGAATATTTCTCATTATTTTTACTTCTCCTGTTTTTGAGACCGCGCGTCATTTTGAGTGTTAATTCTGGAAAATTTTAACTGCAGGGTATTTTTCAAGTTGTTCACATGCACTATACTGTTTCCACTGGAAGCAGTATAGTGCGTTTGCTCCCAGATGAAATGAGAAAACTGCCTATTTCTTTGGCCACAGAACAATTTCACAGAGGCAATAGGTAGTAGCTGTTGGACTGAAAGAAATTTTTTACCTTCCATGAATTTTGAGTGGTTGTTGGTTCATCTCCTTTGGCTACCAGCTGTTCATATCTTGGCATTTGGTTGTGTTAGCCCTGTCCTTCTAACATGAAAACAGCGGCAGAGAGGAAAACTTACAGAGCTATCCTGCACAGTGCAATTTCAAACCCATATGCCTCACTGCAGGGAGGGAGAAGTGCACTGCAGTGGCTCACTGACAAGTACAGCACAGTGGAACTCCCAGGAAGTGCAGAATGCAGGGAGCAGTGCACACTTAGCAGCATGAAATGAGAAAGTGACTCTGAAATGAATTCACAACAGCTGAAATAACTTCAGGCACAATGTCAAGATCATGTAACAAGAAAGTTCTCAACAGATATATGTTTCTGACTCCAGGAAAAGGTGATAATATTTTGCAGATATTCCCAACAAATTCACACTTACAGTCTTCAGCTGTACCATACCACTCTGCCTTGGAAGTTCTGCTAGATTTGGTGCTCAGTACCTACAGTAATAAAGAATGAGGGGATCCCAGACCATGGAACAGATAATTAAAATAATGACAATTTTGACCAAAAAAAAAAAAAGAAAAAAATAATGATAAAATATTTTTAAAGAGTGAGAAAAATTAAAATTGGAAAAACAAAATGAAATAGTAAAGATTTTAAATTGAAAACAACACTCTAAGAGTGAATGCTATTTGAGTGCTACAGTACAAGTCATTTTATGATGCTTCCCCCTGCTTTTCTGTGTATGTTGGTTCTGGATAGGATGAGTGTGTTGACCCTGTCACAGACAGACACTTGCAGACCACATTCAACACATGTGATCACATGCAGAGATGCTCAAATAAGGTAATCAAAACTGTAGATAATTCCTGGAAAAGAGACTGTGTTTTCTTTTCACCAGGTGAAGCAATTCCTTTGTTGATTTATTCTCTTTTCCAATGTCTCACAAGTGAGATAAGCAACCATGAAATCCTGGCTCTGGGATCCTCGCTAACCCTGCTGCTCTCATTTTTCAATACTCTTTGCAGAAGACTTATGTGTGGGGAAAATGGAGAGGACATTCTCCAAGTAGAGCATGTTCTTACGGGAGATGAGGCACCTATCCCACTGTAAGTTTGTAGGCACTGATATCACCTGTAAATATCGCATGAGACTCATCCCTTCCAGAGCTGGTGGGCAAAAGGTTAACAGGGTGTTACTGTCCACATTCTGATGGTACATTTCAAATTTATGTTAATACAAGATAAACCTGAGACTTAGATCAACCCACTGTCATGCAGTAGAGAATTGTGATCAGTTTTATGTGAAGAGAAAATATAGATAGCATCCATTCCAAATTAAATGTTCCTCCCTGTAGCCCAGCAATTTCTGGAAAACCTGTCTTTTCAAGAGAGAATGAAGAGTCAGAATTACTTTGAGCCCATGATATTTTTCAATATTTAAGAATAAATATTTATAAATTTAACCTCTTGACCAAAATCTGGGGAAGTATCCTTTTCCCAAATTATTCCTGCAGCATGGATTACCATTTACCTGTCCTAAATGACCAGGTAGAACGCAGCTGCTGTAAAGAGTATCTATGCAGTTCTGGTACACAAATACAGTATTACAGAAATGTTTCAGTAAGATACTTTAAACTACACTATCATAATAGGTCATGCATGGAGGTGGCCAGCATGCAGCAGCTAACTTATATTACTCATTCACTTGCAAACTTTTCAAGCTGCACTGTAAAGTAATGCAAATGCAGGACAGAGGTGAGAAATTTATGCTGGATGAACAAACACAGACCACACTTGCATGTGTAATTTCTACAAGAGAAAAAGAAGGAAGTCATCTTGCATTTAGCTAAGAACAATCTATCCAAAATGAGTCTGATGTTGGGTTAGGATCTGATCATGTAGCCCTAGGAACAGACTACATTTAGTTTGAACATAGCATGATATTTTTGGTTTTTCTGCTTCTCATGACTATACTAACGTATATCATACAGAGTATTTCTACTACTAAATGTACTTAATATGTTATGCTTAATGATTGTGTTCAAAGTTTTTAATTTACAGATTATAAATTGATTTAATGCAGTTTACTTGAAAAAGGGATTAGCAGACAAGTAGAAAGGGAGTGATAGAAGTGAAGTAAATGGGAACTACCCACATGAGTAGTGAAAATAATATTCAGGCCTTTTATTTTATTTTTTTTTATATTTATGGCAACAAATGTCTCAGTATAAAAGCAATTAACTACTTTAAACCAATAACATTCCTTACTGCCCTGGAAAGCTGGACTCCTCCCAGCTACTGCAAGCAGAATGTGCTTCAGAAACTAGCTTCAGATATTTTACAAGTAACAGCCAATCCATTTGGACTTCTGCTGGCACATTGGTCTTTGCATCTCCCTGATAAATGATGTCAGTGTAGTGCTGGTCCAGCTTTCAGGAGAATCCAAGTTGTGTGGGTTTTTGACTTACATGCCTGATTAGAAATTTAAACTTTGTCACCATAAGTGTCAAGCTGTCACCAGGGCACCTCTAATTGCATTCGCTCCCTGCCTCAAGCAGCAGCTGGCATTTCTGGTGCAACAGCTGGCAGCAAAAACACAGCTGGTGTATACAATAGGTAGTAGAAATACATAATATAGGTGTTCTCTGGGGAAAACCCAAAAGGACAAGAAAGAAAAGCACGGTATAAGCTTCAGTTGTGTTGTATGAACAAACATCTACTAGTGGGCATACTCAGAGTCTTAAGTTATGGTAACATGACCCTAGAAGTTATATTTTGAAATACTTTCACTAGTGGATACAATATAATTACAGAATACTATTATTTCGTGATTTTTCAAGTTTGCAAGCAGATGTAGATAGGTTCCTGAAGAGCTAATAATAGTTGTGTAAAGAAGTTTCTTTTAATGTAGCTGTAACTTTGTGCTAATGGGGCAGGACGTAAGAAGCTAGAAACATGCATTCAGTAAGATAGATATATTTAGCAGCAAGTTGGAGTCTGCTTTCAAGATGATGAATGTTGAGAGAAATTACAGCTGACAGAAAGAGCACGCAGAGTATCTCCGTGACTTTTAGCACATCCCTGAGTGTAAAAGGAAAATAGACCTATGACCATGTCAAAGTGAGCTAAAACTTAGAAATAAAGAACAAGAAAAAGCTAAGAACTTCAAAGACTGAAACTTCTGATCACAGTGTTCAGAAAGTGATGATGTGAAAGAGACATTATAATCAACAGCTATTGCGTCTGAACTTAATGAAATACTATCAACTTTCTGGAAAAAAAATGACGTCTACTCCTTTTTGTTGTTGTTGTTGTTGTTAGTACTGCAGAACCAAAACAGTTATGAGAGACTGATCTGGTTTTTTCTGGTTTGTGCGTCATCAGCGCAATTGTTCATGAGATTCCTGTTACATAAATGCTTTTTTTCTGATTGTGATTCATGGGTAGAAAAGAATTGAACTGACTTCCAGACCCCAAGTGGCACTTGCAGATCTGAGTTAGAAAAGGTGTTTTATAAATGTAACTTATGTAATTTGGTTGTCTGAGCCACACACAATAAAATCTCAATGCTTTTATAGTTGATTCAAAATTTATTTTTCCAGTTATGACTTCAGTTTATCCAGTTATTGAAAGAACAATAACTTTTTTGTAGTTTATTGCTCCTACAGATGTAATTTAATCAACCAGGCATACAGTTTAAACCAGAGTGCTCAGTCTATGGTCAACTGACTTTTTACGACTTGCCAGGAGAGTTTGTGTGGTAGCCAGGAGCAAGCTGCAGGTCGGCCGGAAAATCTTTTCCTGACTGAGAGTTTTTATTTGGTGCTCATATCCTTTCCCTGTCTTGTTGAGCTTGCTCTGCACATATCAAAAGCACCCATCCACTAGAGAAAAGGGTGGCTAGGGAAAGCTTGCACCCTTGAAATTATACCAGCTGTCGTCTGAGCTTTTTGACAGAGAGAAAGATAGCTATGAGCATGCCCATGTGAGATGTGTACTGGGAAGCACTGGGACAATGGTGAGAGTGGTGATTATCCCTACTGTGCATGCGTGGTAGGTCAAGCAACATGCAGGTTGTCACCTATGGCTAACAGGTTTCCTTTAGGCCAAACTGGCATCTGGACAAAACTAGGCTTTCTTATCTTTGGAGGAGATGAGACCTAGTATTGGGTTTGCATGGCAAGGTTTTGGTGGTAAGTGAGGCTGCAAGGAGGGTTTCTGTGAGAAGCTGTTGGAAGCTTCCCTCACATCTGTCAGAGCCAGTGCCACACAGCTCCAAGATGAACCCACTGTTGGCCAAGTCTGAGCCCATCAACTTTATCACCCCTGTGATAAAGTATTTAAAAAGAGGGAAAAGCCTGCGGCAGACCAGCGGCCAAAGGAGAGGAATGAGAATATGTGAGAGGAACAACTCTGCAGACACCAAGGTCAGTGAAGAGGGAAGGGGAGGAGGTGCTCTAGCTGCTGGAGCTGAGATTCCCCTGCAGATGATGGAGAGGCAGCTGTGCCCCTGCAGCCCATGGAGGCCCTCAGGAGAGCACATATCCACCTGTAACCTGTGGAGAACCCCACACTGGAGCAGATGGATGCCCAAAGGGGGCTATGAGCCTGCGGGAAGTCCACACTGGAGCCAGCTCCTGGCAGGACCTGTGGCCTCCTGTGGAGGACCTGTGGAGAGAAGAGCCCATGCTGGAGCAGATTTGTTGGTAGGACTTGTGACCCCATGCAAGAGACCCACCCTGGAACAATCTGTTCCTGACAGACTGCATCCCATGAAAGAGACACACCCTGGAGAAGTTTGTGAAGAACTGCAGCTTATGGGAAGGACTCAAGTTCAAAAAGTTAGTGGAGCACTGTCTCCTGTGGAAGGGACCCCAGAGTGGATCAAGGGAAGAGTGTGAGAGGTCCTCCTGCTGAGGAGGTAGGGGCAGCAGAGACAGCACATAAAGACCATTCCCTTAGAAACCACTGGGTAGGAGGAGGTAGAGAAAAGTTGGAGCGAAGCTGAGCCTGGAAAGAGGGAAAGGTTGGGGGAAGGTGTTTAAGGTTTGGTTTTATTTCTCATTATCCTATTCTAATTTGATTGATAATAAATTAAATTAATTTCTCCAAGTCAAGTCTGTTTGGCCCATGATGGTAACAGGCGGGTCATTTCTCTTTGTCCTCATCTAGAGCTGTAAGTTTCCTCTTCTATTTTCTCCCATTTCCTGATGAAAAAGGGAGTGATGGAGTGCCTTTAGTGGGTATCTGTCATGCAGCCAGGGTCAACCCACCACAGGTGTAATTCAACGTTACTCCACTACTGTGACCAGTGTCAAAAATTCTGTAGCTTTCATGGACTCTTGTAAGTTGTTTCAGTGTCTCATTTTTTCTGATCCTATTATTCAATATGTAAATAGCTACAGCTAATGAACTAACAGTACAAATTATGCAGCCTGCAGGCTCTGTATTTTCATGAGCAGAATACCTATTATTATTAGCAGGTGCAGCTTGTTATTTAATGTTTTAAGCACTGTGTCTGGTTGCATGCACAAATCATGGCCAGGGACATCAATATGACATAGAACTATGCCTGCAAAAAGAGAACCAGACTGAAATGCAAACCTAACCACAAGCATTATAAATGAAAGTGCTTCCAGCTATTTAGTTTTAAACACTGAGCTATTCATTTCATCTCAATGCAGACAGAGCAAGTGGAAATCAGACTGTCTTATTATCTAATGTACATAGCAAAAGGAGTCTCTTTTCAGCAATGTTCTGCAGAAAAATGTACAAGCAGAACAATGTCCTTTCCCAGGGAGTATTCTGTACCAAAAAACCACAGTCACTAAACAGTGGAGAAGTTTCCAGCTGCTTGAACTTCTGAGGGAAAAGTTTTAGATTTCAGATGCTATGTCCACTGTACAGCACAATGGCCATTTAGAAAAAAAAATTGAAGAGATAAATGAAATACTGGATAGATGGTGACTGAATTCAAATTTCAGAATGCAGTTTTTAAAGATAAATTTCTTGATTATCTGAGGGAACCCATAAATGAATATGTTTCTGAGTTGACAATTACCAGCCTTTAACAGGACATTTTAAAACCAGTAGACTAAACAAATGTTGCTGAAAACTTTAGCCACTTTTCAAAAAAAAAGTGGCTCTTTAAAGGAATAGGGACGTAATACAGAAAACACATAGATAACTGAATAGGAATTTTACAACCCCAACATACTTCTTTCAGGAACAGGCAAAATTTCTTGTCAAAAAATTTACTGTCTTCAACATCCACAAATCAGAACGTCAAAAATCTTTTGAAGGAAAAAAAACAGACGGGCAACAGATTAAGAAAAAATGATCATGGTTATATATGAGATGTCCCCTATGTCGAAAGATACCTTTACCATAACTGGTCTTAAACTGCAATTATTTTTGAGGTGTTGTTTCACCTGCCAGCAGCATCAGGAATAAGCATAATGAACAAGGCTACAAACGCTTAATGCACAGTGAGAGTTTTCATTGCCCAAAGGTGACATGACTGGTTTGCTGCAACACTCCCTTACAGTAATGGCTTAATAAACAAAAATCTAAAGTTGTCTCTAGGGAACAGAAGAACAGAGTACATAGAAACCCGGCAATAGGCTTTGTATTCTCATTTTATGTTAATGATTTGGTGTTGAACTTGTTTGGAGAACACAGCACAGTATTTACAGCATTATGCCTCTAAAACAAATAGCAATGATTGGTCTTGGGGACATTTACATCTTCCCCTACAGCCTGAGGTGGTGTGGGGCTGTCCCTCTGCAGGTAGTGCCAAGAGGGGTGCATGAACCTGGGAGGGACAGTTCCCTTTCCACTGCTCTTGGCACAAGGACTACAGGCCTTCTCATTGTCTGATTTTCTGTCATACAGGGTTAAGTCAGGGTTAAGTCAGTGATGGAGCAAGTGGAGCACTGGTGCTCTGTGCCTTGGATTAGCTGTATCTCAGATGTGGGAACAGAACAAAATAGAACTAATTACATCAGAGTTCAACTTTCTTGAAAAAGACCTTTCAGTTTATGGGTCTCTGGGCCCAAATGAAATGCAGAATTATCCACTGCATATTTACATATTTGTTTCTTGCTGCTTGAATGGTAATGAAGTGGTGTTGTAAATGAAGTTTTAAAAAGCCTGACCTGAGGGAAAAATGCTTCTGACATAGCCATACTAACTGAAACTTCTGTCAGCCAGTTAGTCATGTCCTCCTGTTTAAAGTCTTATCTGGTTTACAAAACTTTCTTCTGTGCACAAATTATCTTTTATTTTGTAATCTAAAACCTCTTGAAAGAATATGTAAAAATACATTTTAGACAAAACTGTGTGAAAGCCCTTTTGAAGCCCTTTTGTTTCCTCTTGGGGATCTTCATGGTACTCACTACTCTTCTTAGGTACAGCTTGTTTTTGCTAATAGACTCAAATAGACCTTTCCATTTATAACAAGATTGACTCCAATTTCTTAAAATATAAGAACTTTTTTTTTTTTTTTTTTTTTTTTTTTTTTTTTTTTTGTCTAAAAGCCATCCTTTACACCTTTTTAAACTTTGAAATTTTTCAGAGAGAATAAACCCTCCACAGTGAAAATGTAGATAGGAGAAGAACAAAATGGAGACATATACGTCTGGAAACCATGACTATACTTTGTCTTACAACATGCAAAATTCATGTTCTTCTCCTCAAGAAATTTGTCTTTTTGTATTTAGATTTCTGCATTTTTTTGTGAATGATAAGTTAGTAATCTATTCTGTGACCTCATTTTCTGGGGAACCTGGAGAAGCTCCAGAGCACTGGTGGGAAGGCATGTCTGAAGGTCAACTTCGTGAAGCAGAGCAGTCACCAATGCTAGATCAGGATGGTCATGGCTTTTTTTTATAGAATTCTATAGGTTTTCTATAGAGAACAGCCTGGCCCCTCATCACTAGAGCTCTTGAAGTTGTACTGTGAGTGCTATTGCTATTGGAAACTGACTTTCTGAGACAAGACTGGATTAAACAAATGTCCTGAACAGCAGTTGAGAGAATAGAAGCTGTGATTTTTAGAACATTCCAGGTCAATGTTCTTGTGCAAATTTATGTATTTTATCATCATTAGCTTCAGAAATTCACAGGAGAGAAGAATCCAAGTAATGAAATCCAGTACAGAAAGTACTGACCAAATTCAAGAGGCCTTTTAAAGTACAGAGGACACTGATGGGAGGCTTTGTTATTTAAAGATCTGCATTTCCCTATGTCTTCTCTGCAGGAAGAATTAATAGGGTGGGATGGGGGAAATGGATGGCAGCCAAGGCCTTGCAAAATGTTCCAAATCAAATGCTGCTGCTGGGATGTGTCCCAGACAGCTGAGCAGTGCACTAGAGGCACCCAGGAAGGTGCAGCTGTAGGCAGTAATGTGTCTCTGCTACTGCAGAAGTTGATGTGGGTGGTGAGGAACAGGAGTTCAGGGAAAATAAGGTGGTTTTACTGCCGAGCCTCAAGAGGGAAAAAAACCCCAACATATAGACTGTAGCTGTTGACAATGTACCTAATCTGACTAGGTAGGAACAAGCCCTTGATACGCATCAGTTCATCTCATTCTGAGGAAAATAGAACAAATGAATCACACCTTGAAGGTGCCTGTTCCTCTCCATTGCAGACATCTAAACTTAGTTGCCCTGAATCCCACCTGTGGTGTCTGCTCCTTGGGAGAAAGCCTTCAGGGAACTTCTCAGGATCAGTGGGCTTAGAGACATGATGGTGACAGTGTTTTGACACAAATATAGTGGCCTGCCAGTATCCAGCAGGGAAAACTGGGTCAGATACCTGTCACACACCATATCTACAAACTACTCAAGACAAACCTTTTTGTTTGCCCTCTGTCCAGGTGTTATCTATAGATTTATATTAATAGATATGTGGATTGCAAGATCATACTCAGTACTGGTATAATGTAAAGTATGCAACTAATGGAATTGTGTGACAACTGAAAATTTCCATTCTAAAGCCCCAAGCTATGGAATGGATTAATGTTTCTGCAGTTTTTTTCCATTATTTGACATTTTTTGTTCTTTGATGTTTTGACTGGGAATTGATGACTGCTTGCCATGCTGATTTACGTTTCCATCTTGGGCTGGATTTTTGTCTGTCTTATGAAAAGAAACACAATTCATATCTCCTACTAATGTATTATTCCAGCCAAAAGGCACAACACAAAAATTGTTTGGGAAAGGTGAGTGCTTCAGAGTTTTGGGAAAAGGGGAAATTTAGAATGATGGTGAGAAAGCATAAGAGGATACTAAAATCAAAATGTGGAGGCATATCCACTTTAAATCATGGCAGATATGTAAGAAAAGCTCCCTTCTCATTGTATAGCTCCCACTATAAAAATGTGAAATCTCTTTGGAAATACAGCACAAGCCCTTAACATCTTGAAACAATTGCTTTGTATTTATGGAGAACATCTTAACAGAATGCAGCAAAGAAGAAAGGCAAGCAATTAATAATCACTAAAATTGATTGGACTCAGCAAAGAGTTTTAGCTGAAAAAAGGGAAACATTTTGAATATGTGAAAATATTTCATTTAAACAAATTCAGTATTAAATATCTCATATTAAAATGTTGTACTAGTTGTTAGAAATGCTATCTTTACAAAAGAGAAAACATATAATCCAGTGAAATACCAAAACATGCTATTTTGTATGGACAGTTTTTTAAACTAAATTAAAGTGAAATTTTCACCTATTTCCTGAAAAATCTTTAGAAACTTTGTCCAATTTGCTGAATTTTCATAAAACTTATTGAGTTTAGTGTTAAAGAAGAATATTTTTCTCTCTTAAACAGCATCACAGCTGATCACTGGAATGTTCATACAGGACTAACCATGCCTGGCTAGTGAAGCTTTTATGTGCTATCTTCTTAATTCATTTCATAGATTGCTTGTAGAGCATGAAGGACATTTTCCACTAGACAATATGTCACATAAAAGAAAGCCTCATTTCCTAAACTCATGACTGGATTCTTGATGCAGAAACGATCTAACAGAAGCCTTTGTAATCAGGGTCTCTGGACTGGAATTTTATTTCATGACACTACAGAAAAACAAAATTAGATCAACAGCCTGGGACATAGTGCTGGGCCACAGTTTGCTTCAGGTCTCATCAGTATGTACTTGGACATGAATAGATTACTTGCACTTACATTCCTTATCCTGTGTTCAGAGGTTATCCTAAAACTCCTAAAACTAAAATGGGAGCACGTCAAAATGCATCAAGTTTTCTTGAACACCTAGAATTTGTGTCTTCTAAATAGTGCATATGAACAATTGACAAACATGTACATCTACAGCAAAGTCCTGGAGCACTGCCAAAGAACTATTACCAATACCCAAAAGCACTGATCTCTTTGATTGTGTTACTGTTGAGTTTCTGGTCACTTGTAGATTGAGTTAAGTGTATGCCTCTAACAAAAGGAAAATATGTTTCTGGTGCCCTTTACAGCTAAATTTTGATCTTGAAGCCTATAAGACTGAAGATCTCAGAAAGCAATTTTAAGTAAAATAATAACATATTCCACAGTAAGTACAGCACACAGAGATATTGTTGAAACTCTGAAGGATATTGGATGTGCTTGAAGAAACTTATGGTTTTAATAGCACTTTTGTCTGAGTCCTCTGTGATTTTTTATCAAATAGCTCTTTATTGATTTTAGTATGGTGAAAGCAAAATATGTGTCTGTGGATGTGGACAAAGAGTTTAAGTAAAGAATCATTTCTGCCTTCTTGACAGGGTTTATTACAGTAATATCCTCATGAGAGCATAATATAGGGCTTCTCCTTTTATCCCAGGCTAAGAACTCTGAGCCACTCATATATTCCTTACAGCCCCACATGCCAAGTCCAAGAAATTCTTGTCTGGTGTTTGATAGCATCTGACCTAAACCTCCTTTGCTACAATTTAATCCAGTTATTTCTTGCCTGATTGAGAAGAAAAATGGAGTGCAGTTCATTCCTTCTTAATCATAACTATTCCTTACTTGTTTTTCAAATGTTACTGTGGTCTCTGCTTGGCATTTTCTTTGGTGTTTTGAATTCCATCTGTGTTTTGAACGATGCTTTCCCCCAGGTCAAGTTTCCCAAAATTCTTTATCATTCTTATTGTCCTGCTCTGATTTTTCTTTAATTAATCCATCTATTTCTTACTCAGGCTGTACTTTGCACCCTGCTGAATAGCTATACAAAATAAAAGACTAGGGAATTTGAGTCCTGTATGCTCTTAATTTGATTTCTTTTTTTAATCTTCATGCACATTACCCTGTTCTGGCTTCTGTTTCTGGCTTCTCTTCTTGATTCTAACAGTGATGTTTTGTGTGTTCATCTCTTCTGCATTTAACTCTCAGCCACCTCTCTATCTTCTGTGCTACAAGAATGTGTTTGTCAGACACTAGAATGTAGCATGAGAAGTCATTTGCCTAAACACAGAGCATGGTTTCCCCCTCCTCCATTTTCCTTTGCTCTTCATTATACATTAAAAATATTCATATGTTAGATAAGTGCATCACTTTAGGCACTTGGTGACATTTCCAACATTAGACTTTCTATTTTCTTGTCAGTGTTGCTGCCACTGCACTTTCCACCAATGATGTACAGTGATGATGACTGCTCAGTTGTTACCCAGAGCTCTTTCCTTATTAGTATTTTGATATTTTCCTGTTAACCTTTCATGTTTTAAAGGGGAAATGGCATCTCTGTTAGATGAGCTCTTCGCTTAAAATCTGCCAGAAAAAAAAATATTTCAAAGCTTTCAGTTTTCTCCCATTTTTGTGCTTAAATACCATCTGGGCAAAGCAAGAATCCACGCATTTTTGTTCTCTTGGTAGTTTGGGAAATTTAATATATGTGTATTTTTTTACAAGGGTCCTCCAGTTTGAAAATTAAGATGACTTCCTGTTACTTTTTCAAACCGAAGTTTTAAAAAAATAGAGCTCTGTAATTGGTTGTGCTCGAGAGGCTGCCATTGGCACAGACCTGACATTGGAGCTGCCTCTGTTGTACTATTGTATTTTCGGGGTTCTGAGATAAAGGGAGGATTGATGAATCTGACTCCATGTTCTTAGAAGGCTAATTTATTATGATACTACATTATGTAAAAAAATACTATACTAAACAATACAGAAAGGATACTTACAGAAGGCTGAAAAGATAATAAGAAAACTTGTGACTCCTTCCAGAGCCACAACAGAGCTGGGCCATGATTGCCCAATAAGTCAAAACAATTCACATGAGACCAATGAAACAATCACCTTCTGGAAAAACAGTCTCCAAACACATTCCACATGAGCAAAACAGAGGAGAAGCAATGAGATAATATAGTTTTCCTTTTTCTCTGCAGCTTCTTAGCTTCCCAGGAGCAAAATCCTGGGTGAAGGGATTTTTCCAGAAAATATGACTGTGACATTGTATGTCACACACAGCCAGTGATGGGCAGGCAGCTCTGAGAGGAACCTGGTCAGAGAAATGTGACTTTGATAAGGAGATAAGCAAGCAAGATGCAGATGGGATTCTGAAGGAGGAAGCAAATACGAGGAGGAAACAAACACTGAGAGAAGTACTTGTCAGTTGTGTTTCTGGATATGTGTGTAAGACACAGAAAGGGGGGAGTTGCTTTGAAATATTGGGGTGAAGAAATTAGTTAATTTTTATAATTTTGTGATCTTTCTTTTTTTGAAGAGCAATATGGCATTTGTAGACAGTCAGGTAATAACATCATTTTAGAAAAGAAATTCACCAGTTGTGCTGCTGTGATGACAGCAATTCAGTTCAAAGCTTTCAGTCCTCAGTACCAAGAACTAGGAGAGGTGTGTGCCATACAACTTTAATGCCATTTCTTCCTTTAACAATTCACCACTCTCCTCTGACATTCAAAAGAGGTTATGCATGATGATGTATGTGTGTTTGTAAAGCACAAATAATTGTAGTGACTCTGCAAATCTGCATCAAATGATGCAAAGCACATTCCTACACTACGTGTCTCAGACACACTGGATGTTATATTTTAAATATTTAACAGGAATAACAGCCTGCAGTGTATGTGCAATTATAAATCCCTAAGAAGTGGTTTGTTGAGATACTGTTCTGCAATTTGCAAAATTTTCCCTGTTTTCTAGTGATGTAACACTAGTGGAATTTCCCTCCAATTTTGAAATATCTTTTATAATATTCATTGGGCACAAAATGCCATGCTTTTAAGAAAATTCCTTTCCACAAAATTATTATTGTCTATAGAGCCATTCATGTATGGTCCATATTGACTTATTACAAAAATTATCTAGTGGAGTTATAATTTTCTTATCAGGAAATCTCTGTAATAGAAGAAAATGTCTATCACAGTGCATCTATAAAGAGCGTGAAAAACTGGGATTATTAAGTGAAGTGAGATATTGATTTTATTTCCATGTTAGGTTTCTCTACTTCCCTATAGAAGGGAACGAAACAGATTGCTGTAAGCATACATGTTCCAGAGGCACAATAGATGAGAATTTCAATTCTACTCCAAAATTTTGCACTGAATAAAAGGATCTGAATAGTACCACAGAGCTAAAAACTTTTTTGCAACTTCTGTTTCACTTATGGGCTGTGAATTCTTTGCTGCAGCTCTGAGAGGCACAGTCCTTATAAAAAATGGGCAAAATGCTAAAAAAAAAACCCAAAAAAGATAGAACTATTTATCTCTCAATAAATAAAAAAGAGATTTGTACTTTCCCAAGCTGAACAAGCTGCCTTTTGTAAGCTGGGGGCTTCTTAAAGACAAATTTATTTTTTTTATCCCTAGAGAAGGACAGTATGGTCTATTAAGTAAAGACTCTTCATTTCAGCAGTTTCCATGGTACAAGTGAATTTGGAAAGGGGGATTCTTTGCTAATGTATGTGTTAATTTTGGCCTTCATTTCACACATCATAGGCATCTGAAAACTCCAAATTTTTCTGCAAACAATTTCAGGATTAGTACCACCTCTTTGCAAGATATGCTATCAGATCAAAACTAACATTATGTCATGTGATAGTGATGTTGTCTTTCAAGAAAAAGAGGACTGTTTTCTTGTTGTTTTCTGCAACTCCTCTCATTAAATCTGCATGTCAGAGCTCTGAACTAGGAGAGGAAATCCTCTCTGTGCTCTATCACATTTATCTGAACCATTAAGATACTGAGTTCCATCTGGTGCTGCTCTGCTCCTCTGCGTCATCCAGGAGGTGTGTTCATCCAGCACCTTATGTCAGTAGGCACACTGGGAGCAGCAATGATTGATCGATAGCAGAGGTCATGTTTAGGTGTCTGCCTTACAATTCATTGTGCCATGTATGGGCATTGCTTTATCACAATAAATTAGAACAGCCTGAAGGAAATTCATAATTTGCCCTTGTCATACCTTGACCTTGTTTCATTTAAAGCATGTCTCACAAATGAAGGGATTTGTGCACAGATGCACAAAGGATCCAGAGTTTTGCCTTCTTAGTTTAGAGACATTATGTATTTCAATTTCACCTTCTCTCTAGTTAGATTCTAATTATCTTTGCATAAGAAAGTGGGGGATTTCTTCTGTTTCTGATGTGTGGGTTTTTAACATCAAATGATCTAATTACTTAGAGGTCAAATTACATCGAGCTTAGCTGAGCAGACAGGTCATCAATGTACAATCATGTACACCATCAATTATTAAAAACTTCCATTCTGCACTAAACTGTGAGATTTTTTTTATTATCAACATGAAATGGTAGTTTGCTAAAGACAACACATTAAGATGTATTTGCCTTTATTTCTTGGGGTTTTGTATTTAATTTTTTGTGGGAAGTCTTATACAGTCTTAGCATGGTTTGGGATTTAAAATAAGGTCAATCTATCTAATTTTTTTAATATTAATTTTTAACTGAATATTGGTAATTAAGTCTATTCTCACCATCACATTTTGCTTTGGAAAGAACTTTCCTTTCATGTAGTAATGGTGGTATGCCTGAAGAGATGGCTGCTCTACCATATGCTCTACCATATGCAACAGCAATTTACAAGTTGTCTTGTAAATATGGCACATTTACAAGACAACTTTCCTTGTAAAATTTTGTTTGCATCCTTTTAGTGTATCAGATCTTTGGAGTACCTTAGTAAGACTACAGAATGCAGTTGCTCAGAAATTCACTTTGTCCATCTTATTAAAGAAATATAACAACTGTATAACAGTTTGTATAAAGTGGAAGAAGAAAGGGAAAATGTCTTGCTCATGCTTCTGCCTTTAAATGAGGAAGGCAGGAAAGTTTTGCAGCAATTATTAGAACAACGTGAAATGAATTATTAGAAGATGGCTCCTCAAACTCTTTCCAGTCCTAATAATCATTGCAGTAAGGTAAGTAAGGCACAGAAAACTGAGACATTAGTTGAGTGAACAAGCGTTTGAGTTGCCCAGACTAACAGAGTTTATGGTAGAAACTGGTAGATTTGCGAATGATTCACATTCTTCACATGCATCTTTCCCCTTTATTTAACTGGATCTTGGTTTTCCTTTGGTGCTATTTCTTCCCTGGAAAATGAGAAGCTGTATTAAGTCTGAGAAGGAGCAGTGGGAGTGTGCTCCCATGACTTCCCTGCAGAGCACCTGTGTCCTGCACAGCCAGGTGCAGAAACCCATCCAGGTGTTGCCAGTCCACGTGCTTATCTTATTCATGCCAGCATGGGACTGCACCCAAGATAAGAAACAAGCATTTGCATTACCCCACTGCTTCCCCTTCAGCACAGCCTAACACCCCTGCCTGTAGTTACTCATGTGGTGGTGAATACCTGGCTTGAAGAACTTGGGGCTGGTGTCATGTGGGCTGAGCTGACAGTGACCTTAAGAGTATTCTCTTCTTGAGCTGTGCTCTTGTTGAGCTCATGTGTGTCTCCCTTTAGAAAGAATTTTGAGTTGCACCATCAAATACAGAGGTGTACAGAGAGCCGCAGGGCAGTTCACTGCCTGCTGGAAAGTGTGGGTGCTGAAAGGCCTTTGGAGTACAGATTGATAGTCATGTATGTATTTCTTGTCTTCCTTGAGCTGAGAAACAAGATTCTGCAGAGGGCGTTGTACAACCAAAGACCTTCACAGTGCTGGAGCATGGGCAGGGGCTCAGAACCAGAGCTGCTGCCAACACTTCTGCATCCACGTGGAAGTTCAGCCTGTGATATCTTTCTGTCCAGAGACATTCTGGTGCCCAGGGAGGTTGCAAGGCCTCCAGCCACAGAGATATTCAAGACCCCACAAACCACTCTAGTTGTCCCTGCTTAGAGCAGGAGATTTGACTAGATGGCCTATATTATCTGTGATGCAATAAGCAGCTTATTCAGTTTTCTCTAGGTTATGTGTTTGAAAAAGCTATAATAAGCCTGCCTGCATCTTTTTGTGTGTTTTATTAATTATCATGTTTGTGAAATTAACTGTTGGACAAAAGATAAACTGCCTTTTTCTTTACCAAAGCAATGTTTTTTCAACAGGCCTCTAAATGCAAACATGAATATTTAATGGACAATTCATTAAATGTATATATTTTCTACTTCAAAAAAATATTAATGAGAAATAAACCCATACAGGAAAAATATTGGCTTTATATTTTACCCTTGGGGTAAATCACAAAGGAAGCTGCCTTATAAAATTTAGTTCAATTGTGTGATGCACTTTTAATGGCCTGCGATGTCAAAAGAAAAATAATGTACTGAAGAGGCCTTTCTTAGGCCCACAGAACAGCCAAGAGATTTGATGATGTCAACTATGACTATATAAAGTATTAAAATTTTTTATGTAAAATTTGAGCTCATAACTGACGTTTCATTGAAGAGAAAAAGTCACATACTGTTTCCATAAGTAAAAATGCACTATTCTGCCCAGAGATTTTTGCTATCTGCATTTTAAATCTGCAAATAATGATTTCATATGTCTATAGTAATTTTCCAGTCCAAAGGAATTAAAGGATATTTCTCAGATAAAATCCATATTATTAGCTGTGTTGTCACAGAGATCTTACCTAGATGGGTCTAACCTATATTCATTCAGTATTTGCTGATGGAATTATCAAATGTTTTATCATTACCTCACAGTCATATCAACCTTTTCCATTAAGATAGTCATGCTGCCGATATTTCTAATTCTTTTCTCTCAGAAGTGCAGTCCAAGTCAGAGGATATTGTTTCCATGGTTGATTTACTACATCTAAGTTACCTTACTCTAAGACTCATTCTGCGGATTTAGATGACATTTGTTGGAATTAAAGACTTCCTTCTGATGTGGTTTCTTATCTTACAGGAATTTGTATTTCTCTACTGCAGATTGTGAGCTCATCATTGCACAGTAAATTTGAGCAGTGAGATAGTATTTGCATTTTACTTCTACTCAAGTAACCTACCCTGTTCTTGAAGCTGTCCTCCCACTCACGTATTTTTGTCTACATAGAAGGACATTGCAACCATTTCCCCTTGTTCTGTTCCACAATTGAGATCCTGTCATATGCTGCCAGAAATTAAGCACTGTAACAATGACACCTGCTCTGAGCTGGAGTAGATGACACATTGCCTGAATGCTGGCAGGAAGCAGCCACCTGCCTGCATTACTCCACTGGAGCAGGTCCTCTGCAAGCACTTGGCAAAGTAAAAGAAAATGCACTTTACTTCATCATCATATTTTGTCATGAAATTTAGATTACAAATTTTTATAAAATATAAAAATAATTCTAAATTGTAATCATGTGCCTCTGTCTCCTTAGATCAAGTTATTCTGCATTTCACATGTCAGTGTCCTCAGGTCAAAATTGGTTTTATGAACAGCTTCCTATTTTTTACATTGGGCTACCTTTTTATTCTTCTTTTCATCCTTACTGCTTTTGCCCTACAGTTTCTTGCAAGTCAAAGCTTCTTAATATCCAAATTAAAATGTGAACAATATATTCCCCCTTTTCACTAAACCCATGCTTTTGTTGAAGGTACATGTGTGAAAGATATTGGCACCATTATTCATTAGGTTCCTCAGAAGCATGAACATGGAGATGAATGTTTGTGAGTATGCAATACTTTCCCTGAAACCAGACGTATATTGACAGTATCTATATAATTGCCCAGTAATAATGTATGCGCTGGAAAAGTATTGGCAGAATATACTTTCTGTTTTTCCAGCTCCATGGAATTGCCCACATGAATTTACATTTACTTTGGTTTTGCAGAGGAAGAACAGTTTAATCAACTAAAATTTGCTGGGTTTTGTTTTTCCGCTTAATTCACTCCACATGGCAAATCAATCTGTGCTGTTAAGTAATTCTCAAAAACAGTGGAACATGTACTAGTGACTATTTACTACTCTGCACTCAGACATCATACAGAGCTAGATTACAGAGAAAATTGTTAATGGAAGAAATATGTTGATTTTGTCTCCTTTTCTGTTTTTCCCTTCATTATGGTGTTACCAGAAATTTGCCAAAATGTAAAGAACTGTTTCTGTTCTGCCTTTTTCACTGGCCTTGTAGGATCTTCCTACAGTAGATGACATTAATTCTAGTTACTAAATTGGTTTCAAAATCTTATCTCATTTTACTTTCATGAGGAAGGCTTTTAAATGTGAAGAGAGATACAGCCTTGAGAATTTTTCTCTTAAATTATGATAGGGGAAACACCTTAATGGTAAATTCTGACTTTTTTTTTTCACCCTATTGTTTTGCATACATGAATGAAAACCTGTCTAGTAGCCTCAAGGCAAATAAACAATGCCACCATTCAATTGGAGCCACTGTAATTTTAACCTTCTGCAAGGTTATATGCTCTGAATAGGTTTTCTCAACTTTCTTAGCTTTTAGACTCAAGAAATGCTTAAATCAAGGTGAGTACCTACAGCTGCTTTTGTCTTGTAATGACTGGACAATATTATTGATAATGAACTAAAATTAGCAAGGAGGAGGAGAATGTTCAAGAGGATATTTGACAAAAGATACTAATCTTTAGCCTTAATCCTGGAAGGCGGCCTGCAAATACAGCAAAATATGAGCTTTTCAAGAGACATTCCATGTCAGCACATAACTCTGCTTCTATTCAGATTAGCAGCGATAAGTGCAGAATGAGCAGAGTCAGGTCAATAGCAAATACATATATATTTAAATCCTGCCATCAAAAGACATTAGAATGCTTGCAGAAATACTGGGAGTTTAGTAGCCCCAACCTAACCAGCACTTGGCACCACTCTGTGCCTGCTTTAGAAGGACAACCTGACCTTTTACAAGCTTTCCTTGACCTAGTTGATGACAGTAACTCACCACAACAGGTATTTCTGTTTTTGGAGTTACAGAAGTGGCCCATGCTTTCGCCTCATTCACTCCTTACATAGTGACTGGAGAAGAAAATGTGGCTTTGTTTTAAATGTGTTTGCAGTTGATTGGATTTCTTTGGGAAATAGCAATGTCTTTACAAACTTTATGACAAAATAGAAAGGGAGCCTTGCCAGAAGGGGAAGCCTATAATACGTGGACCTATAGTCCTGCCTGTATTCTAGGGCTGGCAGCAATGATCCAGTACTAATGATGCTTGTCAATAAAGCCCAAATTTATATTGGCTATCTGTAACTCAGACTCTGGTTATCTGAATTCTACCATACAAACCCACTTTGAAGATCAGGTCAATTAAACTAAATAAAGCTTGCTACCGCTTCTCAATGAGAATAACAATTAAATACAGTTCTTGTAACAAATAAGGGGGGTTTTAAAGGAAAACAAGTCTAGAAAGTGGTAGTTTTGAGCCGACATTTCTCTGCGGAAGAGAGCAGTTCTTCCACAGAAAATATTCTTTTCTCCAGCCAGTATCAGACAGTGGGTTGCCCAAAGGCTGTGAAATCTCTGCCTGTAGAGATATTCAGCAGTCAATGGGACAAGCTCCTGTCTGAGCAGGCTGATCTAAGTTAGCCCTGCTTTAGCCAGAGGCTCAGCCCAGATGAACCCTAGAGGTGCCTCCCACTCTAGATGAGTCTACAGCTATCTGATGCTGGTAAGTCTCTTGTCATCCTGGTTTTACGCTGTTCTGAAGACGGCCAAGAATGTTTGTTAGTGACCAGAAGAAAATCAGTTTTGTTATGAATGTTCGTCCTCAATAAATCCGTTCAAAACAACCAATTTATTTGAATATTGGTCACCTGAAAATAATTGCATTGTGATATGGTGCTACAGGTCAATTCCAAATATTTATTCAATTTCTGTGTTTGTTTAAGTGTTTTGTCTCATTGGCCTGCGCCCTTAATTCCTCTGGTTTTCTTTCTTCATTATCTGGACATCGCTTTATAGCAGATTGATCATGTCAATAGTTGTCTTATTTAAGTTTCCAAGGGGAGTAATGTTACTTTGATTTTTGTTTGCATGTTCCCATAATGTGAAATTGAGTTTACTTCTCCAAATCATTTAACGAGCCAACCCTTGAAAGTCAATTACAACAGAAAAATGTTCCTCTATTCTCAGTTGAAACATTTATAAGATGAAGGACTCTGAGTCTAAATACTGATCTAACCAAGTTTAGGAGATTCCATTCACTAAAGTATTTATGTAATGAAGGTAGTCTTCATACTATTGTTTTTTCAGACATTTTAGTTAGCTATTTACTCCTTAGATTAGGTGAGTGTGACATCTCATTTAATTTATCCTCCATCTGGATTTGTTATTCTCTTTCCAGTCTTGTTTTTTCCAGCCTTGCTTTTCTCAGCCTTGCTTAGTGCTTTCCTTTATGAGCACTTAACATGAGCAAACCCAAGAGAAATGGATTTTATATTAATAATTTAGTATTATTATTTCTTTTTTTTCTGAATATAACTGAACCTGCCAAGTGTATTTTGATTAGATTTTCTTTTGGTTAGATCTTCTGTTGGCAAAGCTAATTGTCATTTTGAAAACATTTTAATGTGTCAACACAGCAAGCTATAGAGTTAAAAAATATTCTTTAAACAGCTGTATTGCGATGACCATTCAGAAGTTTTTCATGTTTCTGCATGAAAACATGTAACAAATAAGATACCAAATTTAGATAGTGTTCACTTGTAAAACAGCATCTTCACAAGTCATGTTTGGCTCCCACATCTAGTAAGGTTCAAACTATAATATGCTGGAAAATACCTATAAACTTCCAGTATAACAGCCATCACTAAGTTTAGAAGCTGTGTTTAATAAATTCCCCTATTTCTCAGTTTTATTATTCTGTCAGTACTGCAGTTTCTTTCTGCATGTTGGTCTTCTGAAATAGTTCTTTTGAGGTTTGGTGGATTTTGTTCTGTTTTGTTTTGTTTTTTAATCTAAGCTATTTAGGACAAAATTGCCAATCCACTCACTGCTGACTTAACCTCACCTTTGAGAAAGCAGTTTGCAGGAGATTTTTAGAGTGGCAGAATTAAGTTTTGGTTTGGTGGTATCTCCGTGCTAAATTCTCATGGGAGAGTAGAAGCTAATTTGTGAAATGTACCTATAAAGAAAAACATAATTAAAGCCTGATTTAGAATCCACAAAAGCCAGAGAAAGAGTGCAAGTGAATTCATTGTCTTGGAAGCAAGTCTCTTGGGGGCATTTTGTTGCTGTTATGTCATTTTGTATTGAAATATTTTTCAGAAATTCATCAGCAAAGAAGAAAGATTTTTTTTTCCTGCAGTTTTTAGCACCAGAACATCACTCATTCCTTTGTATGTTAAATCCATATTTGCACCCAGTAATATTTTGAGTACAAATATCTGTGTCCATTATGGTCCAATATTATAGTTGTTTATAAAATGTTAACTCTATAGTGATTGGGTCTGGTGGGGTTTTTTCCTTTGTTTTTGTTTTGGGGGTTTTTTGCTTGTTTATTTGGTTTTTGGAGTTTTTTGATGTGCTGAATAAAACCATATATATGTATCTTAAATGCTGGAGTTTTCATTCCTATCATGTCACAAAGTAGTAATAGAATTTTAGCCCCTCTAAGGACAAGGACGTGCAAATTCAATAATTTCAGCATTTATCAGGGTAGGGGAGGGAGAATGTAAAAAGTATAAATGTCAGCCTCCCACTCATCCAGTCACAGTAGTTTCCAGATAAACAATACCAGATTTAAGAACTCCCAGTAAGTAGTGTTAACCAAGAATTTATGTGAGAAACATTGAATATAGGACAACATCTAAAAATCTAGGAAATCATCCCCAGAGCTGACTAACAATTTGCTTGCCTGGTTTTCTGTCATCTTATTTTCCTTTTCTCATACTAATTACACCTTTACCTATATTTTGGAATGCCATCCACTTGAATGTCTAAAATTGTATCACATGTAACTTCATGAAAATTTAATTAATATTAATTCGAATTTGAGCATTTAATCTTCCAGTATTATCATGTGGCTCTCTGTGTTCAGCCAAACCTGCTGTAGTTTTCTTGCAGAGCACTGTGTCTCCTCCTGAGTGCAAACAGACCCAAATTCCTCCTCTTTCCTCTTTGTTGCACATCCTCTGGTCTTTGCCAGACAGCTCTCTGTTAGGCAGCAGCCATGCTGATGTGCACGCCCTGCACAAAGTTTTCTTCATGAGATGTACACTCAGCTAACTCATAGATGCATCTGTCTGCCCTCCATGTCCTCTTTTCCATGTGAAGGAGGCACACATGCAGGCCAGAAGGGATTCCCACATGGCTTTCAGGACAGCAGAAGAAAAATAGGATGACAAAATACTGAAACAACATTTCAAGAAGAGTATGGGATTGTGACACATCTCATTGACCGCTGACTATGGTCTCTTTCTTTTTTACTTCAAAAAGTAAGCTCTGGTGGCTGTTTTGTTTCTCTTTTTCAGTCATCCCTAACAAACAGTGACATCATCTTTGTGAAACTGCATGCCCCTTGGGAGGTCCTGGGCAAATATGCTGAACTAATGAATGTAAGAATGCCTTTCAGGTAGGTGTAGCTGCATTTTGTCTCAACCTCCAAAGCCACACTATACTGTAAAGTTAATGTGGTAATAACACCAAAATGCCTGTAGAAAAGCTCTTCTATAAGATACCACACACCTTTAGGCAATATAAATGGAGTTCCTTAGATACCACATGCATTGTTGTTTCTTGTTAAAGCCTACAATTTCAGTACAATACTGGTTTGAGATTAAGATGGGCTGTAGCAGTGCAGCTTTTTTCATGGGGTATTCTGTCCTCAGGCCCTTTAACCCCTTCAATGCTGGAGCCCCCTGCATACTTGTGCGCTGCTGTTTTTTAAATGGACATTTCATTGAAATCAATGGGAGGTCAAGAAGATCCAGGTACGTAAGGCAGCACAGAAAGTGCATGTCTGTTTGACGTATCTGGTATGCACCTGTAAATTGCTTGTATAGTATGTAGTTAGTATCCCATAAATAAGTGTAAATAAGTATCTCATCTCATAGGAAAACAATTTAGGCTATGAATGCTTTTTCCTGTGAAGAAAATGGAGAACTTATATTAAATGCTACTGATAACCAGATTAATTCCACATTGAAACTCAAGTTCTTTTTATAATTGATTAAATATTGTTTGCATGTTGAGCTATGAAATTTTTTATGTAAAATATTGCTTTTATTCTGCTGGTTATCAGAACTCTTAAAGTAGCATTAAGACTTCCACTGGAACTGACCACAACCCATGAACTGAGAGACCTTGACTTTTCTTTCAATTAGCAGGGTTTGTAATATAAAGCTCCATTGATTTTAATGGAATTGCTCCTGAGCAAGAAAAGAATCAGACCCAGAATATGCAACTAGTGAGCTGATGCCTTTGTAGGATTCCTTCTGTTTTTTCTTACCTAAGTATGAAAAATGCCTCTGATACAAGACACTCTGTAGCAGTAGAGAACTCATAAGGTAAAATGGATATGTATTAAGGACAAAATTGCAGGCTTATTTTGTATTTATTTTGTTTTGATTTTCACAGCAAATCTTCAATTGCTCTTCTTTATGCTTCTGTTGCTAAAGAGAAAATTCTCAAAGCAAGTCATTGGAGGATAGGAATATTCTTTTTTTAAAGTGTTCCTGCCATAGAAACAATTCATTAGGCCAAAAGGGTGCCTTCTTTGACTTCTGTGGCATTCCTTGTGATGGACCTGCTCTGGCAGTGGATTGAAGTCTCATGATTCAGAAATACACCAGGAACTCTGAATTTAGTCATGGAGCAGCTTATCCTTTCCTGATCACTCAGTAGATAGCAAAGTAGGTGTCATACATATTATATAGAAAGCTTTGAAAATACTGAGGTTTTCTTGACCTGCTTCAGGATTGTGGCTTCATTCTTTCCACATCCATAGAAAGAGAATTACTACAGCATTGTTAAGAGGAAATCATGGTAATTCACTAGTGACTGCTGGCCAGGTTCTTTAATTTTTTCTTAAAAACAACGGTACAGTTTAACATTTCAAAAGAATTTTACAAAGTGTCCACTAGTCTAAATGGTGTGTTCCCAGATGCCTTTGTCTAAGTCCTTGATTCAACAGCTGCTGATTGCTTATTGCTCCTGATTATTCAGGCTGGAATTGTGCAAGGTCCACACATCACTGAATGAAATCCTTGTTGTTTCAAAGCAGGAGGGGAAAAGTGGTGGATACCTCTGAATATTGGAAGCAAAACCAAGAAGAGGATGGCATCTTCAGAAACACTTAGCTTTGACCTTTCTCTGCTGAGAAAGGTTGAGCAGAGCAAGACATTGAGTATATTGAGTAGAGCAAGATAAATAACACTATCCAAAGAAGGCTGGCCAACATGAAATAGTTTTAAAAATTTTACTTCACCAGCATGATATGGACTCTAATAACAAAAATGTTCAAAAGTTCTGAAAATTAATCTGGAATGCTAACCAATTCTTTAAATTATTTGTAAAGCATTAGTGTTGTCTTATTTTAGAGGATTTCCAAGGAGCTTTCCAAGGCACCAACAACATTCCTACACTACATCTACTACAATACTTAGAACATGTGTGATGTAAGCCTCCATTTTCCAGAAGTGGTACAGTTCTACATTACACAGTGGAACCTCTCAGAATACAGAGAAACCACCTTGATTTTGCAATCACCTTGAGGGGATGACAAAGTCAGCCTCTGGAGAAGGAAATCAGAGTTTGGTCAGGCACCCAAATTTTCCAGAAAGGAATATGAGTCCCAAATCCACACTCAAGAACCCTCAGATTTTCTTAACTCTCGTGAAGATGTGATCTCTGTGCTGAAGGCATTGTGTCAGATCCTGGCAGCTGTGGTATGATAGGCATCTATGAGAAGAACAAGAGCAGCCAGCAGGGGAGAGGCCCAGGACGTGGACTCCCTGTCCTGGATCTACACATGATGGTTAGGGGCTGCCCTGCACTGCAGGGCGGGTCAGGAGGCAGGATGGGAGTGGGTTCAGCATGTGTCTGCTCGTGTCCCCTTGTCTGCTCACTTGCTCATCGTTTGCTCTCACTCAAGCTTATTGCACTGACAACAGAAACCAGCCTGAATGAGGGGCAGAGGGAGTGGCTGCACACTTGGCACTTGAGCACATGTGCATTTGCTTGTGTAGCCTATATTCTGTTTCAAAGGATGTTATCCCAACAGGAACCACAGACCCTGCTCTGTACTGCATGCATTACAGCATATTGCAGCATAAGGTACAGCTTTCCTGGCTTTTCTAAGTGACTCCCCCTTGTGTTTCACCAAATGCAGCTTTAATAACTCACTAGTAGATGTCATATAATTAATCCATACTTGTGTCAGTCCTATGGAATTCCTGCAACAGTTTATGAACTCTGAAATAGAAACATCTTCGAATCCCCATCTTCCACACATGACAAATAACAGAAAAGGAGGAGACAGTGGGAAAATGATGATCTTCTGGCAATTCTAATGCCACCAGTGTCTGTGTGGCTTCCTGTGGCGGTTCTGTTAATCTCTCTTTTAGTCTCTTCCTCCACCTCTTACAGGCTTCTGTCTTCAATCTCCTTTCCTTCCTTGCTAGTTCATACTGTAACTGACGATGGGTTTTCTTCTCGACTGGCTTCATTTTTGCTGTTCTTCCAGGAGAAAAATCTATTACCTGCATCGCCGATACAAGTTCATGAATAGGTGAGTACAGCTCTCATGCCAGTTTATGCCCATTTGGACCAGTAACAAAAATAATGGTTAAAGTCAAGCTGGATGGAAAAGTTAATCAGTTGTGTTTGTAGAAATTATAAAGGGAGTAGTTACATACTAGAACATCTACAAAAATAACCAAACAGAAGTTGCATTTTTAAGGCATCCGCATTGTGAAAGAAGCAACTAATTTTATCAGTTTTGCCTTTTTTAAGAATAAAAAAATATTTTTCAACTGATGGAGTCTTTAAAGAAACAGATGTTAGGGCAAATGCTGTACCTCTTTCTTTCCATGTAGCTCATTAGGGAATTTCTTGGGGTTAGAGTACCACAGTTACAGGGGGTTTTCCATTTCCATGAACCCTGCTTACTTGTAACAGTGATGGCATTATTTATTTATTGCATCCTCCATGGGGATGCTTAGTACTTTGTTGGTAGATAGAAAGCCAATGAACCAAGCTTGAGAGATGTGTATTTTCCAAGAATCTTTGAAGTGCTTTCACTCAATTATTAAATACCTTTAAGGTTATGCTTGATGCCCAGGTTATGTCTGACTTTAAGCAAGGAAGCTCTTTTCCTGCAGCAGTTTGCATTTTCTTTTTGATACCTTGGAAAATGAAATGAAAATATCTCCAAAATGCCTAAAAACTGTACAGACTTGGCAAAATCAGATCATTTATATATGTACAATTATCTCTCTCACTGTATGTGGTATTTAATGCCATGGTACTCTTGATGCAGTTTTCAAAGGAGTCAGCCCCTAATCTACTCTTTTACTGAGGTCAGTGGAAATATTCTCAAGAACCTCTAAGAGAGAAAAATTAAATTTGAAATACCAGCATTTTGGAGTAAACAGCCGTACCATTTTGCACATAATGTCAATATATTTGCATCCATGGGATGATCACTCTGCAGTATGAGCATAATAAAAAGCACTTTGGATATTAAGTTATGTCAGAGTGTGCTGGTAACTTGACAGCACCAGCACATTATGGAATTTGCCTTTTCACATTAATAAGCACCAAATGAGCCCTTTGTGGAGTTGAGACATTTTATCTCTCTTTGGCACACAGTAATAAATGCACACAAATCTTCTAAAAATTTTGATGCTGCCTTATTTTCCATTCCCACCTTACAATAGATGCTATAGCAGCTGTTAGCTTTGGAATTGGTCTTGTGAAATGGCTGCTTTGACTAAAGCAATAGATAGGAAGGAGAAGGTGAAGGTTCCAATTATTTATATGTGCTATATGAAGTTTTGCTTCACATTCATTTTCTTATGAGTCAGGATGCAATTTGAAGTCAGGATGGGAAGAGGTATGATCTTTTTCTGGTATTTAGTTCCTGAGTGATGAGAACACTAAATTCAGTTTTTATATTCAGGTCTATAAATAGCTACTTGAGGAAGAAAAGCTGTAACTGAATGGCCCTAGAGGGGAAAAATAAAACATATTCAGCTTTATTTTCACTTATGTGAAACTTAGATATATGGCTTCAATAAAAGTATCTATTTCCTCTACTCATAGTTCAGTGTAGATTACAAGTACCCAAAGCCTTTCTTCATTTTTTGAGTTAATCCAAAGTTATGTTGACATTTGTGCAAAATTTATTTTAGAAAGGAGTTTAGAGCAGGTCTCTTGCAACTTGTGAACCTGACTTGAATTTTCTCTCTGAAAAATTCTGGTGATCTCAACACTTCAAATCACAAAACTTCCCTACTTTAAAGGAAAGAAAAGGTATCAGACACCTTATAGCACCTGCATCATGGTTTAAAACTAAACTAATAGAATAGCTAGCACCACAATATGCATAAAGTTCTATGAAAGCTGACCCACTCATAAAAATCAGTCCAATTCAAAACCTTTTTTTCTTTTCCTGATTTTTCTTTGAAAAACTTTTCTATCCCTATCCTACTTTATGGTGAGAAAACAGTTTCATTTAAATTTTTTGAGAAACTCTTTGCGTGAGTTAAACACAATATGTATCTTTAGAAAGTGGGTGCTAAATAAAGGCTAGGCTTAGAGAGCAGGGGCAGGATTGAAGTGGGAGACACTCTGTCTTTGAGGTACTGTGTGAAGCAGCTACCTCTTTATCACTCCATCACCCAATTGTTCCTGAGTAGGTCACACTGCTTTCTAAACGACGTTCCCCTATTCAGCTGAGTGTGGGGAAAATGAGGCATGGATTATCCTTGAAGAAATGATAAAAAAATAGATTTTTAACACTTGTGTCTGTACTTGTTAGCACCAACATCACCCTTTCAGCTTTTTCCTTTTGCGAGATGATCCTGTAGAGTACAAAACCTGCACTGCCGACTGACGGCACTGTTGGAATGAGCTGGAGGAAATTTTAAAACTTGGTTATTTTTCTTTTCCAAGGAGATATCTAGGGGGGCTTGCTTTCCCTGCAGGAGGCTGTGCTGCATGTTCTGTGCTTTGCAGTAAGGTTTTGCAACCTTCTCTGACCCGTTTGCCAGCAGGCTGACTGAGCATGCCAAGTAATCTGAGTCTTGGGAATGGCAAACCACTCGAATTCTGGGTACACTCCGTGAGAAGCCAGCATGAATAATGCATTGCTGTTAAGTGGGGAAAGCACTCAGTCGCCTTGTGCTGTGCTTGTGTGGTGTGATAAACCTGCAGCAGGCAGTATCTCAAACGCGCACATTGACTTGCAGCATGAATGGGAAAGGATTGCAGATGGGCAGGGGTGTTAATTGCTTTGAGAATTCAAACGAGTTTAATTAACAGGAATGGAACAGGATATTTAGAAAAACCCTCTTCCTAATCCCTCCTCCCTTTTCCATACCCAGACAAGCTAAGCCTGTTGAATATACACAGGGCTTACTGAATTTACAGGGGGAAAACCAGAGGCCAAAGGACAGGGATTTCCCCTGAACTTACTTTCCCTTGGCATCTCTATCTGCCTACACAGACTAGCTCAAGGCTGTCAGGATGCTGCAGCTGGAGAGTTACAATGGATCAGGCCCTTTAGAGCCCTGGGATCTGACATCTCACCTGCATTCAGCACAGACCTTTGCAAACCACCTCCTCCTGTGCCCAAACTGCTCAAACTCAGTGCAAACACTGCCCATGGAGAGGTTATGATTAATTAAGTAATTAAATCTTATATTAAGTTTACATGCATATTCCAGTTTTCCCAAACAGTCCTGATGATAAATTTACACACAAATGCAACATCTGACACCCTTTGCCCCATCATGCTATTCCAGATTGGAAGTGCAGAAATGAGAATTTAACAGGTACAGCTGATTTATTTACAATTTTGAAATGTGCACATGTTTAAAAATAAGCATTAGCTTCCTTGTCCAATTTAAAACCTGGTGGAAGAAGGCTGACTATTCCAGGAAAAACTCTATGAATTTTAAATGACAATGTGTAACATTTTCACATCACTTCCCCATGTATTGCTGCCTGGATATGGGTTGTCCTCCCTCAAATTGGCTGTGCAGAGGTACCAGCATTTGCTGGTCTTAAGAGTTCTTATGTTGGCTGTTTAAAAAAAAAACCCAAAATAACCAAACAACAACTACAAAAAAAAAAAAAACCAAAAAAAAAAAAACAAACAAAACAAACAAACCCCCCAATCATATTTCCAGTCCTTGAGTTTCTTTCAGAACTGAGCATTAAGTTCAAAGGAAGTAAGGGAAGTAAATTCTCATCCTTTAGCTCCGCTTCTGGAAACATTCAACCAGTGACTGTAGTATGGGCACACTCCATAATTTGTAGTCCATGATTTTTGCAGGGATCAGTGGTTAGGACTTGGAGCAGGAGTCACTGTACTAAACACAGCTTTCTTAGGAGCTTTTCATTATAGCATTCTAGTATGGATTTGAATTTGGTTTTGATTGCCTTCTCCAAAGAGTTCTGGTTGTTCCCTTCATTTCACTGTGTATCTTTGCATGAGTGCACCTGTAGTTAAATCCGCCCTTTATTCAGCTCAATCACTGTTTGTCTTCACCTTCCAAATGTAAGAATCTGCATAGCAGTCACTTGTTAGCTTATACACCTGGAGTTCTGGTTTCATGGAGGTTGTAGTGTTGCAAGAAACAATGAAATGAACAAAGTAGCCTATTTTGTAATAGGATCAATTGCAAAGTAAGAATCCATGCGGAGAGCAGTAATGGCCTGTAACTTGCTGGGTTTAGCTGCCAAAGATTTTTGTCACAATCTCTACTGTTCTAATGTTTAGATGTCCAAAATCTAACATTTCTTAAGCCTGAATTTTAAACTAACTAAAAATGTGAGAAATAAAGATTTAGAGAACATGCCAAGCACTCATTGGGCTTAATAAGATTTATGGCAGCATGTACCATCAGCGTTGCTTTTCTGATGAGACAAAATAAATGCTCCTCTGCAGAAAGCTGGTTATGAGTAATCGAGTTCGGCATATGTAATTTGGTCTGCCTCAACAGAAGTCAAAAGACATTGCACCTTTCCTAATTGTAAATATTCAGTGTCCTGGTTTGACAACCTGTACTTCATAATGCAGTGGAAAAACCCATTATCACAAATGCTCATACTTATCATGTGCTGCAGGATCGAGAAACAGATAAGCAGGTTCCGAGGATGGCTGCCCAGAAAGCCAATGAAACTGGACAAGGAAACACTGCCAGATCTGGAGGAGAATGACTGCTATACTGCTCCATTCAGCCAACAAAGGATCCATCAGTGAGTATTCTATCACATCTCAGTGGCAAGGTGAAAACTTTTCATTCTGGATTCACCTGGGAAAAAATTGATTTCTTTGTTCGTGTCTTAAGGACTAGTGCCTTCATATTAGCCCTTTTTCACAAAAAGGGAGAGATAGCTAGTCTATGTTTCTATTAACTAAAAGTCCAGCTCAAAGCTAAGGAAATCAATGGGAAAGTTCTTTTTAATTCACTGGAATTTCAATTACATCCTTCAAGAAATCAAATGGCTATTTTCTCTCATGTCAGAATTGCAATTGTTCTGTTTCACTTAAAGATGTGATTAAAACTTTTCTCAGCATTCCTTATGTCTTTAGAATAATCGAAACAAGTCCTTCATCACTAATGGTTGAAATACTGATACTTGCATTTCATTCCTAGTTATGACTGTAGAACAAACAAAACTCTAAAGAAAACAGACAATGTCAATTTGATTGCATTTCTCTTTCAATTTTACAGAAGCAAAACTCCTTGCAAAATGGCAGTGTTCAGACAGTGTTTAGACCTAGCAGGGACACTTTTCCACCAATAGCACCAGTGTTGGACAAATGTCAGAGAAATCACTTAGGCTACAAGAAGTCTTTATTCCCTTGCAAAATGCAGAGCAGAAAAAGTCCCACATAACTTCCATAACTCGTATGAAATTTAAGGGATGTTAAATTTTTGATGTCTTATGGGTAGTTACAGTGTTTGTGATATGGGAAACAGTCATTGGCTGAGAGCAAAGCCACAAAGATTAGGCAGCACTGTTGAGGGTACTAAAAGAAGACAGAGAACGAATTATAGATTGCTCCAAATTCTGAAATATGTGGTTTTATTCAGGGAGAAGTCAGGTTGATAAAGCTCTGAAATACCTCATTTTGAATGAATAATTTTTCAGAGATTTGATTTACTAGCTGCAATAAAAATGAGTAAAGTAAACCTCTGCCACAAATGGCATCTTTCCAAATACAGCAGAAAAACAAGAACAGGTGCAAAACTCCAGGGAAATTTCAGTAGAAGTCTGTTTGATACAGAGATGGGTCAGTTATTGTGCCCTGCATGAGGAAGAGCAGGGCACAATAACTGACCCTCAAAATTCTCAAAATTAGTTTGAGAATAGACTAGTGATACTAAAACCTAATAAATTGGGATGTCAGCATTAATGTTTTTATTACCATCAATATTAACTGCTAACTTCCCTTAAAATTGCTGCGTGTGGGAAAGGGGTTGGTAGTTTGTTCTGAGAGATTTTTTTGTGGCTGAAAGGAGAATTGACATTTATGAAGAGTATTTTTAGAGTTTGTTTTTTTTTTCATTCTTCTGCCTTGCTCATGTTCATGTTGGTAAACTGGCAGGAGAGTTTATAAGAAGTGTTAGTTTCATTAACACTCCTGCTGTTGTTTGATGCTTCTTTTACATCATGGCGGCCTTGGAAATTTTACTCCCTGGCAGACCTGACATTCTCTGCTTAGCTTTCTGTGTGTAGTCTTCCTATGCTTTTGTTTAGGGGTTTATAAAATGTTGGCTGAGCTGGCCTCCTTCTCCCAAAAGATGCTGGCTCTGACAGCAATGGTGTTCCTATCATGCTTCAGCCTGTTTCCCGTGCCTGGCTTGTTTTGTTTCACTAGAATTTTGAAATACAGTGACTTGTTCAATATTTTTCTACTGAGTTGCATGCAGGTATTTCAATTTTTTTAAACCAGAGACTCACAATATTGTTTTAGGAATGTGAAGATAAATGATTACTGAAATTCTTGAGATGCTGAAAAGAAGAATTGCCATCTACAGTAATGTTATGATAATTTAGCTTGCATTTTGTCAGTGGCAAGAAAAGTCCATACATTTTGATATTTGGGGTGGTTAAGGTTTTGCTCTCACCATATGACTAATTCAATGTAATTACACTGGAGGCTACAAACTTGTCTTGGGTGGTTGCTTGTGGAGTTCAGTGTTCGAAGACCACATCATCCTATAGTCTAGAAGAGCAGTGATGATTTCTTTCCTGCTCTGGGGCCTTTAGCTGTGACTCTGCCTCCTCTTCCATCACACAGTTGTGCCAAAACTGATTCAGAGAGAGAGCAGTACAGGACTGGAGGGGTCCCAGTACCACACCAGCGTTCAGCTAGCTGACCTCAGTGTTGTTTAAGACTTTTCATTGAACATATGGCCATTTTTTGAGCAAAGCAAATGTTTGTAACTCATTCAGTTCTTGAAGTCCTCAGAGAATGCAGAATAAATGCAAGTTTTTTAGTCCTTTTGCACTGTAATAAGGTCATAGCTGAAAAAATGCCACCAGTGTCTGCTTTTTGTCAGAACTTATGTACAGATTTTGAGTTTTAAGTTTACAGTAGAAGCCATACAATTTTCCTGCAAATCTAGAATCTAAGTGAGAGGAAGAGATGAGTAGGAAGTACATTAAATTATTCTTTGAGAAATACCCACAGGAGCCTAAAATATATAATCAGTCTTTTAATTACACTGATGAGGATTTTTCTGGCTATTGTACAAGTATTTCTGGAGAGCAAGATATGTACTTTTGGCAGTTGAAAATATTTCAGATTTCTGTGTTGTCATAAATTACCGTTTTTCCAAGATATGCTTAATGAAGACCATGAAGTAAATCACTCACCATTACAACCATCTTGAAAGCATAAAACTCCATACCCTTTGTTTTCAGATAAGATCTCCATTGCCTCACAGTAGATTTTGCCACATATCCTACCTAGAGGCTGCCAAATTCTTCCTTTTTTCCTGGTTTCATGTGCTTAGCATTTTCTAAAATTTTATGCCTTAAATATTCATATGAGCTTGGCTGTATTTGAAATACTGCAATTTGGGTCTAAAATTCTTTATTTCTTCCTTTCTTCATAGCATCAGATGTCTTTAACATCACCAAAGAACAGGCAGTTTATCTTTTGTGATCTAGCCGTAATTTCCACATAGAGGGCTCCAGTCTGATACAGATTTTATGTGATCTGAGTAGAAACTTCATTTATGATAGTTTCTTTTAAAAGCATGGAAAGACAAAGAACTGACAATACTTACAATTTGGTGTCTGGGGAGGAAAATAATTAAGAAAAAAACCTTACCAGAGCTAATTTCCATAGGAAATAATATTTTTTAAATATTGATATACAAGGAGTATGAGCAATTTTATTAGATCATATCAATAGACTTTTTTTTTCTTGCATTTTTCTTTCCCATTCAGATGAAAAAATGTCAGATGTGGAGAAATTCAGCTTTCAAAATAAAATGAAGTTTGTTTTAAGAGGCACAGCTAGCCATCTGTCCTTTGTCCAAAACTGGTATTGAATGACATTTGTAAGATGTGCCTCTAATTTTTGCAGCACAGCTTCAGGTTTTCTTTTAAAGGCATTATGGCATACTTCATAGGGTATATCACAAAATTGTCAGTACAAGAGAAGACCAAAATTAATCTTATTTCTTCAGTAATAGAAAATCTCTTTTTGGAGGAAAGAATTTCTGCCAAGCACTTTTTTTTAATTGTGTTGAATACAAAGTTATTGTTTTCAAGATAGACTTCTGAGTAGTGTCTCTTTTTTGCAGCCACAGCTTGGAAAAGACTGTGTTTATACCAAAGTATTTCTTCTGAAAATTATCCATTACACAAATGCACAAGATATGAGAAATGTTTACCATTAGACACACTTAGATGTTCTTCTACTACATCTTATTTATTTCATGTAGTCAGCTGCTAATCACTTGGGAATAGTAACAGCAGCAATTAGCTGCAATTTCTGAGATAACTGTACACAGGCTAGGGAAATATGTTAATTGCTGTTTAGAGATTTCAAACTCTATATCAGGAACTATTTCCCCTTTGTTTTATCTTTCAAAGGCAATAAACTCTCTGATTAAATATTAACCTAATATATAATTGAATAACCACTTAAATATTTATTACTTAGTGAAAATAAGATTAAAAATTTACTCAATTAGGAGGACTAGGATAGTAACTCGATTAATTAAGCCACGAGTACCAGAGGTTAATGGAGTTCTTCTCATTTGTATTATGTCCCCTTGTGGTACATAGGTCTTATATTTTTTCCAGATTTCCAAGATATGTGTGTCTCAAAGACAACTTGTCTTTTCAAGCTTTTCCAGATGTTCAAATTGATCTTAACAAACTCCATGTCTACCAAGATGATCTGTGCCTTGAGTCCCCTCACCCCAAAATCATGGATAGATCAGGGATCTGCTACAACTGGAGACATGGCACAAGGCTGCATGGACACTTACTTGTTTTGAACCAGGATGGTCATTCTGGTGTTTAAATACATCTACAGTATAATAACTATACATTTTTTAATGGCTTTTTATAAATGGGGAATCACAGTTTTGCAAATCCTGCTCTCGAACAAATCTTTGTGCTGCCAAACTTGGACATGCCCTGCAATGTTGTTTTGGGTTTTTTTATTCCCTCTGATTCTGGAAGTTTTAATTGCACAAAAATAGAAAGAAGCAGGGCATCCCTGAAAAATATAAAAGGTTCCCTCCTTCTATTTCAGGTGAATATTTCTAAGTGAACTAAGTTAAATCAAGAAGCGATCAGGGGAGAAGACTGATCTGGGGCAAAGGCAGAGGAAGGTGGAGGAGAGATTTGAGATTCAGCACTTTCATGACTTTCTATTTTACTTTGGCAGTTTTGAGGCTGTGGTGCCAAATTGGAAACAGAGAGAGCCACTACAACATTCTTCATCCCAAAGTGACCCTGTTTGAGGCCCTGTATGGTATGAAAACCCCCTGCTAGCCATTAATAAAAACGTCCTTTTACATAAACAAGACAGTTAGCTGCAGCCTTAAAAATCAAGCAAAATGAAAATCAGCAAGTGCTAATAATATAACCATTTTCAAACAAATAAAGTAGAGAAATGTGTGGTATTATTCTCAGGGGAGTACTGCAAACTCGTGTTGTTGCTGTTGCTACACCTGGTGATTTACTTGCTCTACGTTAAATTAGCTAAAAACCTGCTATTACCTCAGCCAACAGGTTGGCTGTTGGCTCTGTGATTTACCTGGGAGTACAGAAGGTTGGGCATTTTTCCTGTGCTAAGGAATACACTACTCACATAGAGATCACTACTTCCAACCACATCTGTGCTCTTAGTTTGCTCTGCTTCCAGCAGAAGGCAGTTTTAGATATGGCGTCAGACTGCTTCAGTGTCTGCGGACCCACAGTGCAAAGATACACACGGATCTGTGCATGCACCCATCCCCCCTTTGTGTCTTTGTCAGCAGGCCACAGGTGTTCAGATTTCATCTTTTTCTATCTTGTCACTAAAGCAGAAAACATTCCTTTTCCTGCCTTTTGCTTTCCCAAAATATAACAAGTAAAATAAAGCAAGAAAAGCAAACCCTCTGTTTTTCAAATGTGTATTCAAAGATTCAAGAGCTAAATTTACACTTTAAGGGTTTGTAAAACCTGCAAAATTACCAAAGACAATGTGTGAACAGGAATTCATTGGTATTTTTTTCTTGGTTGAATTTGCACTATTTGAGGTCTTCCTTTAGACAACAGTTAGCTTTGCTGTGCTTTCCTATCCACAGAAAGATAGTTTGAAATTTCCAGTTCACAGTTTAGTTAAAAAGGTTACAAATATAGCTTCAAAGCAATTAACCTTCACTGACTCTTCATGTCTCTTACAGCATAAATGTAAGAGCAGTATTTCCAGAATGACATTTTTGAAAGGGACTTTAATTAAGGATCAACTCTGGAAGCTTTCCTTCCAAAAGTACTCTCATTATCTTCATTGGGATTTTTTTTTTGAGTAAGGATAGCTCACACACATAAGACTTACAGGAACAAGTTAATTATTATAGATGTTGTGGAATAAATCACTGGCTTTATCTACCTATACATTAACTTCACAGGTAAAAAAATATAATGTATTAATCCTTACTTATTTTTTGTCTTACAAAAGAGGCGACAAAATGATGAAAACCATCAGTGAAGAGTCTCATAAATAAAGTTTAAACCCTTACTGAGCCTGAAAACAAGCTGTATTGCTCTTATGAATATTCAAATCCTTGAAATTTGAAAATTAACAAGGGCAGCAGAAACAGAACAGCAGAAACAGAAGAAATTCTTCCACCTAAAAGCAACAAGGGTTAAAAAACTCGCTAGAAAGCTTCTGCTTTATACAGTTCATGTCTGTATAAAGTCTCAGTAATGTCTGATAAATGTTTATGTGTACCTAGTTTGAAATTGTCTTCAGCTCTGGCCCCTGTGAACTGAAATTTGAAGTGTGGGATTCTTCACAGACTGAGAAGATATTTCACCTCTGAGTTCTTCATTGGATGCTGTAGAACATGGAATAGCTTTGATGATTACTCCATGAATATGGATTTACCACCCACATTCAGAAATAAGACAAAGTGAAGCACAGAAATTTGGGGGGAAGAAACGCCCATGAAGCTTGGGAAGATGGGGTGGTGGTTGAAAGGGGTAAGCCCTGCACTGAGCTGCCTGATTCTCCCCTGACAAGAGCAACTCCTGTGACTTTCAAGATAAATTGAAACCTCCCTGACATTGTTCTAATTTATAAAACCCTATGTTCAAAATATGTTCAAAAATAAGTGAGGATTATTTTTAAATGTTATCACATGCAGTTCTATCCCAAAATAATGATATTGTTAGGGATGGTTCAGGACATCTAGAGGACTCATTTTTGGCACTACTTTTTCACCTTTGCTGAACTCTAGCATCTCTTCTTGATCCATGTCTTCATGAATAACTTTGGAAAACACTCAAGGGCATGTTTTTGACACACTCTGAATATGGTGAGTCCTTCCTCTCCTCTCCCCCTCCTACCCTTGCTGGCACATGACTGGGCAGGGCAGAACCTCTGCAGCTCATATTCTCATAGGTGTTTTGGGACTGCTTCAGCTATTCTGGAACAGGCAGAGTTCTTCATGGCAGTTCTCATACTGAGGTGCTTACATCTGCTTCACAGACACGTCTGGTTATTTCTTCTTGCCCACCTGAGATCAAAAGCTATAATAACACAATTACTAAGTTTGCAAATGAATGCAAATTACTGAAGTGTTTCTTTAAACAAGTGATTATTTCTTTGTTTTTTAGAGATCCCATAATCCCTGATTTTTGCCTTTTTGCATTCATGACTCATGAGAATAGAAATTCTTAAATACAAACAGAACTATTAAACAAGTTCTTCAGAAAAGATGTTGAAATGGCTATCTCTAGTTGCAGTATGAGACAGTTGTGATAACAGACAAGCAAAACAACCTTGTATTACAAGGAAAATAGATTAAGGTGTTATCTGGCTCCATGTTGCAGGTTTCCCAGATAAGGTGATCCAATTCGCAGTTGAATCCTACAAGAACTCGTCAGAATGACAAGTCAAGCTAAGTCAGAATGAGAATTACTGTGCTGTTTTGATATCTGAGAAGTTATCTTCACAGTTCTTTAACTGTCTGGGAGGTGGGATCTTGGATAGTCAGGCAGTAAAAGAAAATTAAATAAAGAGCAAAAATCTCTAACTATTCATTTCTGTTTTACTCCTGCCTTTTCATTCGTTTCTGCTGCCACACAAACAGCCTATTACAGAGTTCCATCCTCAGCTGAAAACAACACTGTTCTACCTGCTTCACAGTTTACATTTTATAAAATATAATTTCTATCAGCATTAAGATTTACATGAATACAGCATGTTTTTTCTCTCAAAATACTTTTGTTAGTCATTACTTCACATACTGATTACTTTCAGCTGAATTTGGTACAGATGTAGCAGTAAAGATGCATCTTTATATCCACATATCTTTCTGTATCTGAAAGATAAGTTCAGTCCTACATACCTTTTGAGTAACAGCAGCTTGAAATAGCATAGTGGCCCCAAACTGCTCCTATACAGAAAAGGCAGTGGCCTGTGGACACCAATTGCATTTGCTGTTTGGTACCAGCCCACTGGTAAATCAGCATGCACGTGGTGGTCAGCCAATATGCATAAATCTAATTAACTTTGGTAGGTACTGTAGGGCATGAGTAGGACTTTGGGAATAGCAGGGAAATGGGAGGAAGCCAGAAGTACTGAGTACAGTAGTGAGTAGATTGTAGGCACAGAAATGCCCTGTGAGTATCTGGGGTGATGTGGCAAAGGAGACATGACATGGTAATCTCTAGAAAACCAGGTTTTATTACTTCTGGTGCTCTTGGAGCAATTTCTCTTACATATCTTTACTTTAGGAAATTTTTTTTACTGTCAGCCTTTGAAGCAGAAAATAAGGATCTTATGTACACATTGTATTGTACTGAAAATTCAGCTGAGAATTTTGATAATAAAGAGGGAGTACATGAAGTTCTCAAAGTCCAGAAGTTGGACTCCTCGTTTTTCAAAATTACTGTGGAGGTGCAAAGCTGTATATTATTTCCCATGGGTAAAGATTGATTCTGGAAAAAAAAAAATTCATTTGGGTAAAATTACCTGAGGGGAAAACTGGGAAGTGAATCTCACATTGTGCAAAAGAGAAGGTGAAGTGAATCCACGCCAAGCTCCTGATTAAGATGATCTCATTTAAGGTCTTATTTGTCTAGTGTGCTCTCCTACAGACTCATCTCTCTATGACACCTCTGTGACTTTAACATTTTATTTATCAGTTCATTCAATTCTGCAGCTCTTCAAAAACACAGATGAGGAAACCAATATTGTCTCCTGTCCACAGGGTTTGCTGGGGTTTTTAAAATTTATTCTATCTAACCTATTGAACAAAGTACCTGTATTCATACTTAACTTGATAAGTGGCCTCTGAGAACTAATTTTCTACTGCATTTTAGCTTCCAGGACCAAATGTAGGAGTATATGATACTTTTAATTTCTAACACAGTATTCAGTAACAGTTTTCAGTAAGAATGGTTTACCAAGTAGATATTTCCAACTGACTCTTAATGGTAAAGCATAACAAAAAACCTGGAACAGATGTGAAATTCTACTGCTGCACTTACAAAGATATGTTTTTGCAATTATCTGTGCAAGAATTTTGTAGTTTTCAGTGAATTATCTAAAAGTGATGCATAATGAATACTTAAGTATCTTCTAGCTTTCTCCAGATTTCTCCACATAATTCTTTGTAAGAGAATGAATACTGTTACTGACAGCATCTCACCTGGCTAATCATCTCTTAATCAAGTGTCTTTTATCCTCCCTGCACTTGCTTACATAATGTAGATTTTTAGAGTGCTAAAGAAAGTAATGGAAATAAATATTTGCCTTAAATGTGCTATTACATATTTCTGACATGCCCTTGGTTTTTATTTTCTTGTAGCTTCATAATACACAACAAAGATACTTTCTTCAATAATGCTACAAGAAGTAGAATTGTACACCATATCTTACAAAGAGTGAAATATGAAGAAGGGAAAAACAAAATTGGTAAGTACTGAGCAATGTGCTTTTAAATATGTCTTTAAAAAAAGAAAGGAGAAGTCTGCCTGGCCTCATAACAGACTATTTTCCTTCCTTTTTAATCACCTTGATTTTGACTGTTTCCATCTCACCCACTGCTGTGGTAGGGACTTTGCCTGGAAGATGTGATCATCTCCCTGTAATGTCAGTCAGCTTTCACAGGCACATCACCACATGGGATTTATCACCTCTGCAAGGGAAGAGGCTGATTTAAACATGAAATATTAACAGATTAGGAGCAGTGCAGCAGAGAGACTCATGGATGAAAACCTTTATTCTTTCCTTAAATTGTGCTTGGAAGGATGGCAAGATTTGTGCTGCTCTATATCAGGCTACAGGGCTTCTCCCTGGATACCTATCCATCCCTTAGGATGGAGGACTCTGTGTCTCTGGTGTTGCTGTAAGTCAAAAGGGAGTTCACCACTGATGTCCTCAGTGCTAAGAATGCTGTAACTGTGGCTAATAATGCATAACTGTGGCTTCATTTTCAATTAGTGAATGGAGTGGAAATTTGGAGAGGCACACATACAGGCCCAGGAGAGCAGGCAGTGACAGAGGAGGGATAAATATTGGCCACCTTCTGCCAAACTGTACAGAGCACACACAGCTTGAGTACCACACAGAGACAAATGCGCAGACAATCTCCATAAAACTCAGTCTATTTCATTTCCCTGCTGTTTAAACCTCACTTTTCCTGAAGAGGAAAATATCCCAGAACTTCACTTCTTTCTTTCTTTCCCAGCTGCTGGGATGAGGGCAGCAATAGCCCTGAGCACAGCTGACGTTGCATCTTGCCCAAACACCTGCAATCCCTGCCTACCTCAAGATCCCAATCTCCCTCACAGGTCAGCTTGCGCTGTACCTGTAGTGAACACAACCTTGCACTGATCACTGGGCAGAGCAAAGCCCAGCTCTGCTGTCCAAGTTTTACTTTTCTGACAGAAACATTGGAAGAAAACATATTTTGCCAGGCAGATAGTGATGTTACTGCTGAAAGTGTTACTCATGTTGACTTAATACCTCTCATTGCTGTGTTCTTGCTGCCGTCTGTCCCCTGTGAATTAGGAAAGGAATCAAGACTCTATGCCTCTTGGTCAATAGGGTTCAAACACCTTCAGGTTCTTCATGTGGATTGTTTTGCATTGCTTGGTAACAGTACAGTCTTATTTTGGTGATTTTCCAAGTGAAAAGCACCAACATCTCGGCAATCATTATTTCTCCAGGCTCTCACTAAAGAGGGACATGGCCTGAGTGAGTGGGTTGTATGGTTACTTTTTTGTGGTAGGATGGATAGGAATGATTTTTTTTTTTGGGTCTTTTAATGCTGCAGCTTGTGTTGTTCCTTTCTGTCTGTTCAGCAATTTTCATAAGACAGAAGCTGAACACATTTTAAAAAGTTGTTATCATACAGAAATGATGAGTTTCTGTTGCTTTAGTGGTCTGCAATTCAAAAATGTCGAGACCTACCCTGAAGATTTTAGCTCCCAAGATATGCAGCCTTTCATCTAAATAGCTTTGTCAGACCATGTTTTATAATGTCAAACTTTAAACCTGGTGTAAAGTCTCCAATTTCAGTGAAGTTATTCTAAAGATGGATTTGGCAAATTAATCTTTGAGCCTCTAGCATAATAAATGATAGATTTTGATTAATGTTGGAGCAAGTCTTTCTCTGTATTATTTCTTAGTTATCAAATTCTAAAGAAGATTCATTTTTCTACACGTATTGTGTACTGTCAATTGGCTTCCGTCTTCATTTAGCCAGTTTATGAAAATATGTTTTGCTTTTTACTTCACCATTTTTCTGCTCCTGTTGATAAATAATTGAATACTTTTGATTCTTAGGTCTGAATCGATTGCTCAGTAATGGCTCCTATGAAGCTGCATTTCCTCTTCATGAGGTATTTTGCTCTTTTTTTTTCTTTTTGAATGGACATTTCCCACAAAATTAATTCTTAATTGTGTAATTATTTATCCTTAACCTTATTAATGTCTGCCTCTGACATGCTTCCATTTAGCAATGTTTTTTTCCTTGGGGAAAAATTAGGGGTATTTCTTGCAAAAAGAGATGAGTAAAGAGGGTTGTTCCAGATTTGTTCTGTAAAAACTCTTTGAGTTGAAATATCAGTATGCTTTCAGAGAGGAAAAACATCACACTCTGCGGGGCTTTTTGAGATTCTCCAAAGATTTTCTTTGCATTTTTGAATATAATCTACTATAAATTTCTTAGTAAGAATATTCTCAAATCTTAGTGACATCAGTTGATTTTTTTTAATGCCATATTTAGCTTTTGGAGCACAAGTATGTAGTTTGCATAAATTGTGTTATCCATGCTGCTAATAAGAGTGATTTCTTAAATATTCTTTTTTGCTGCTGTTATTCATTAATGTCCAGATTTGTATTTTAGGGAAGTTACAGAAGTAAGAATTCAATAAAAACCCATGGAGCAGAAAACCACAGACACCTGCTCTATGAGTGCTGGGCTTCCTGGGGAGTGTGGTATAAATACCAGCCCCTGGATCTTGTAAGGTAAGACTCACCTGCTTTTGCTATGTCGCATTAGAGATGCTTTGAGCACAGGTTGTTTCACTTCTGACAAAACCATGAAAAGCTTATTTTATTCATGTGGTTTTTAAAAACTGATCCTGAAGAAATGGGAAGCCATTTAGTTCATGGTGACACTACACCCAAAGAAATATTTAGAGAGGAGTTTGTAGAAGGACCTGAAAGAGAAAAAAGTTTCCTTCCAGAGTTTCCTGACACTGTAATTTGTAATGAAGTGTTTACAGAATATTTAAGAGAAAAAAAAAAAAAGGAAGAGAAGGATCTGTGGAGACTGGGTATACTTGATTAGACATCTGTCCACAGGAGGAGTTCCTCCTTGGAGCTTGGCTTTGGTGAAAGAAAGGCTCTCACCAACTAGATCTTCTTTTTCCAAAGAGCAACCACATAATGAGCTCTGGGGGAAGTTTCATGATGCTTACAAATGGCACAGAGCAGAGCTTACAGTTGCTGATTGTGCTACTGTGTTCAAAACACCAGCGATGGAAGTCTCCTCTGTACCACTGCCCTTTAACTCAGACCAGCCACATCACCACTGTCCAGATTTTTATTCATCTTGGAAGTAGTCCACAGAGAAGAAAACACTGAGAAAGCTGAGATGTGATTCCAAGTTCTTACAGCCCTTTAAATTAATGTTTTCAAATAGCCTTGCATGCACTAATAGGGGATTACATAGTTCTTGTGCATATAGAGTGAGCCAGAGCCTTTACTGATTGTGAGGGCAGAACTAATATTGGACAGTAATGGGCTTTTTCTACTTGAAGAGAGGAACATGGAGCTACAAGAGCCTATTAATAAAGTCTTCATATGTATCAGGAACACTGAAGATACATTGACCATCAGGAAGGGTCATCCACAACATTCAATTGGTCCAGCTTATGAATTGCCTCTTTCATAAGTCCTGTAACTAATAGAAAACTTTGATTTATTCTCAAAATTGTTAGCAGATGAAAGATTTGTAGAGGGTAGCCCTGGAGACAGACAGTGTTACTGATTAAGGCCATATAAAACCTATCCATTTCATAAAACAGAGAGTTTCATTTCCATGGATAAAAAGCTAACCAAGAAATACAATAAAAAGTTGTACTGAGTCATATAATTGTTTAATGCTTTACAAAAGAATTTATTAAATCTCATCATTTAATCCCAAAAGTTTTTATTTCTTTTTTTAATACCCTGGAAAGAAATTTTGAATTTTTTGTCAAATTACACAATAGAAATTTCTGATTTATGGAAGAGCCAACAGTTATACCAAAGGGGTTTTTTGCTTTTAATTTCCCAGTACACAACAAGATATTATTATCACAGTACAAACAGTACAAACAACTCATCTCTATGGTTTTATAACCATTTTTCCATAGTGGTCAAGGCTACTGTTCTTCATCATTTCTTGTTTGTGAGAGTGCTCTTGAGGCAATATCTGGTGTTTGGTTTAATTTGATGATCAGGCATCTGAAAGGTTTGTGAAAGTACGAGAATAAATGGTAACAGAATAAGCAATGTTAGAGATATGATTATTCTGGACCTTTGTAAAAGCCTTCTTGCATTGCCTGGTTTTAAATGTAAAGATTTTTAAAGAAAGTTTATTTTTTCATCAGACAGATTTTTCAAAATCTATTAAAAAAAAAAAAAAGACCGTTGCTATAGACCCCCTGGCTGAAGTCAGGAGTGTCCTGCTGCTGTTGAGAGTAGGTGTTCACCCAAAGAGGAGAGGGGCAGGGGGAGCTGTGAGATTCCCTGAGCATTGGCAGCAGCCTCAGTCTCAAGCCACCAAACTCAGCAGGAGCAGAGCTGCAGCCCCAGCCCAGCCTGCCGTGTGCTGCCTGGAGCACGTCCGCAGCTGTGATGGATTCACTGGATGAGGGTGGCAATAAAGCGAAGGGGATGCCTTTTCCTTCTCACTTCACAGATGCTGGAGTACTCACATTTCCTCAGCTCCTGCTGAATTTTCAGAGGATCTGAAGATTTGGGAGGAGCTAAGGAAATGTGAGTAATCCAGCATCCATGAATGAATCTCCCACTTCTGCAGTCTCTCTCAGCAGTTCACATGTCTATTGAGCTGGAGACTTTTCCTTGAAAAACTGATGACACCAGCAAGACCTGCTGTTCATTTCACTTGGAAGTGGGAACCCTTTAAAAAGAAGCTTTTCTCAGTGCCAGTTCTACAGCAGGAAAATCTCTTTTTTCCCCCCATAATAAGAGTTATGTAGGATTGTGCTTGAATGGTGTAGTGTGGTCATCTGTGCAAAAGGAGTGACTGGGTGTTGATTCTTCCACAGACATCTGGCCAGAACTTACACTGTTAGCTGACATTATGCTTTAAAAAGGCTAAGAAATAAATTAGATGTAGATAGTACATTTATGTCATCAATAGATGTGCTATTTCTACCCTAAAGTCAAGTTACCACAATGGTAAGTGAAAATATTCATACTCCAGTGCTGTTTTATTTTTTCCTCAGATGTTAAAATGAGGTTTCCATCTCCTATGCTGCCAATTTGGCAACTCCAGATTTCATTTAATCTCATCAGCTGGCTGTTATGGAGATACTAGTCACTAAAAATAAATGAGAAGAAGTCATTTGAGGGAAATTGCATGATTCTGCTTCCAGTCTGCTTTGAGACACGTGGCAGTACGATGGCGCAGAGTTGGCATAATTTACAAAGCCACTCCTATTAGTCAACAGATGTGGTACCATGATTTTAATTATACATCTCTTGGAATTTAGTGTCCATAGATACTTTAAAAGAATATTTTGTGACCTTTAGAATTGATTATAATTGGAAAGAAACAGGTCTCAGTATATTTATATGCTCTGGCACCCTGCAAATCAACAGAAACTGTTGCAGTGGTGATTCCTGGGGACTTTGGATCACCTCCTGCACACTTCTGTGCATTGTTGCTTCCCTCTTGATTATGCACAAATTGGTCCTGCTGCTGCTTGTGCATGTAATTGACAGGACAAAAATGCAGGGAGAAAACTGGATTTTAAGTGATTGTAAATGATTGTAAATGAACTTAGAAGCAAAAACTGATGCCTGAGTAATCTGCATTTTGCTCTATGTTTCCATTAAACATCTTGACTGCAAGCTGACTACTCCCTTTCAGTCTCCTGTCAAGCCTTCCTACCCACCCCATTTTTCTGACATGAGAGCTTCATATGTCTAAAACACCTGCTGGAAAGCTCTAGTTTCTGTGATGTAGAAATTTCTGTAGAGGATTTCATTCTCACTTGCAAAAGAGTTAATGAAAATAGACAGATCCTTGGCTTGAGCCCTGATAAGTCTATATTCTAGATCCATGACTTCCTCCTAGGCATGTTGAAAGCAAAATATTCTGTAATGAGGGTCATTAAAGATAGGATAATCCAATATCACATTTCATAGGTTGGAAATTAGACTTTGTAGCTTAATGCTTTCAAAAAATGTGCCTTATTGATAAATATTGATATTGAAATCTTGACCCACTTAAGTCATAGCTCTACCACTGGAATGGGTTGAGGGGATATACAGTTCACCATTAAGGTAACCGGTATTGAAGGGCTAGTATACAGGCTAGCTTACAATGAGAAGCTGAAATTACATTTTTATTATTATTTTGATGGTGCAATATATATAAGGATAGGAGAGATGGATTATTGTGTTAGGTGCTTGGGGATTTTTTATGTCTCTCCTTTTTAGGTTAGTTGTGGAGAAAATTTTCTGTGGGAGAACCATTAAAGATTAAAACAATTTTTTTCTGTCCATATTAATAATCTGAAAAAATGGATAGTAATTAATTAACAAAGTTAACGAGAACACAAATATGTTATCAACACTGGAAAATTTCAAAGAGGCCTTGAAATGAGTAGAATGATAACAGGTGAAATTTAGGTATAAGTCATGCACAGTGATGCATTCTGGGAAGAAACCTCTGGAATTCTTTGTGTACATTGCAGAGCCCTGGATGAGAGAGAATTGAAGCAAGCTATATGAAATTTCTGTTCTTTACATAGTGATAGAAGAAGAGAAGGAACAAATTTATTTTTCAGACAAATATTTAGGAGAAATTGAAGGGAATGACAAAGGCATCTACACATTTTTCATCTCCTGAGGGTCATGATGGTCCAGAGTAACTGAATTACATAATAGAATAAATGTGGAACTGCTCTGAATATGGCACCTAGGCCTCCAAAGACCTTCTCACTGGCATAGTTTTTTTCCATAGCATTTAACTGAGTGGTATCTGAGCAGAGACTAAAAGGAGAAATATGCAAACCATGGGGCCAGAAGACTTGATATATTAAGTTGATCCTGATGCAATTTACAGTAGTACAACCTGTGCCTGTAGAGTACCAGCTGTGTTGCAATGGGCAATAATGGAATATCAAAGCTGTTTATCCATATTTAAACCAATACATATCAAAGTGATGTCAACATCTTACATTTAATTTTAAAACCCAGCTCAGATGCCTTTTCCTTTCTTTCAGAGATGGGTTGCTCCCCATCATGGACAGTCTTCTTTATGCACACACTGAACTTTGCTTGGGTCTTCATCTAGGACGAAGGTGTTCGATTTCTAGATCAAAAGGAATACTATGGTTTGCACTATTAGATTGAATTAGGTCTCAAGGTGGTGGGAGATTATTTTTGCCATTAATGCTTGTCAGCTAGAGGGTTGGAACAAGGAAGCATTCATCCTTGAGTACAGGGAATGAAGTAAAACATAAATCTTGATGAAAGTTAGGTGGACTTCACTCCTTTGAACTATGGAGAAAAATAGGTCATCCATATTTAGTGGAAATAAGCTCAAATGTGAGTTTGCATTTTTGGAGGTGCAGGCATAGACTGACATCCTAGATGTCAGGAAAATAATCAGGCCAAAGGTTTCATTTACACTCTTAAGTCAGGTCTTAAAAAGCAGTTTGCAGTGTATTTTTTACAATCAGACCTGCTGCCCTTCTCAGAACTGAGCATGTTAGCATTGGCTTACTGTCTCTTTAGTCTGGGAATTTGAGTCTCTGTTGAATGACAGAAGAATAAAAACAAAATGACAATACTTGGGTTCTTATACAGAGCTGGTAAACTCAAATGAAAATCGTCACCGCAGATCAGTATCTTCCATCAGAACACGAGCTCAGGCCAGAGAGATATTTCCCACACTGGAAATTTTTAAGAACTTGAAAACTGCTAATTTTGTGCAGTCCAGACCAAGTGTCCTCCAGTGCACTCAGCACTAGAGACAGTCGTAGTTCTTTCCATTTTTCCTGAGAAAGTTTGGCCAATGATGTTTCGTGGTAGAGTAGAGGAGCCAGCAGTGCTGGCTCTCTGCACTTCTTCTCTGGATTCATCAGAAATTGCATCATTAGGGTGAAAGAGTGTTTCCAGTAGCAGCTATTTTCAAATTGAGTGGATATGCAAGTTTAAGTTGTCTACAAAATGTCTGAAACACAAGCATATAATCTTGCATGATTCTTTAAAACCAGTCTTGCAAATAATCCCCTAAAATCTACTGTGCACAAACCAATAGGACAGTAAATGATTCTGCTCCTCTGCTGATGAGTTCAGCAGGTTTTTGTGTGCTTGATGAATTCTCTAGCACATAAATAAAGGTTTGGTTGCATTTGGGAGGAGGAAAATTCCTAATGAATATGTATGTAGCAAGATAAAACTTTCTGGCTACTTTGCTGCTAGTTTTGAGCAATATATCTAAAAAATCAGGATCAATTCAGACTGCTTTCCTCAAACCATTGCAAGATGATGGACCTCACTTGCACTTCACTTTCCACTGCAGTAGAATCGTGAAATTAGTTTTGCAGAAACTGAGCTCAGAAAATAAATAATCAGATGAAAAGAAACTGTATTGGAGAATGAACTCTGGTTAATTAATTTCTTAGAACTAATTTGAGCTCAAATAATTTTTGCTGTTATACAAGCTTTAGGGATAAAATTTATTTCAATGCAATTATTCAGGCAGTAAAATCAAACGGCCAAAATCAAAGCACACCACCAATTTCCCACATACAAAGAATTAGAATTTCTAAAAGTAACTCAGTGTTTCCTTCATGAGGTCACCACTTATCTAACAGTAAACTGTGGTTATTGAATTTTTAAATTAATGTTTTAAGTTCATTACTGAGGCAGGTCCCTCAGTGTGTATTTAAAAGCTTAGTTGAAGGCTTTTTATCCTCTTTAATCTACTCTTCAGATATGATAGAAATATTTTTTCTACTAGTGAGCAAGATTAAGTAGATTATTCTAATTAGCAGGTAACTTTGCTGTGTTTTGTTTTAAAACAGACGGTACTTTGGTGAGAAAATCGGGCTGTACTTTGCCTGGTTAGGCTGGTACACAGGGATGCTCTTCCCAGCTGCCTTCATTGGATTATTTGTCTTTTTGTATGGAGTCACCACTTTGAACCACTGCCAAGTCAGGTAACGTGGGAACTTTTAAAAAGAAATTGCAACTGTGGGTTATTGTGAATAATTTGAGAGATCTTCCCACAAGCTGTTAACAATTTCATTTTAAACTGTTGAATGAGCAGTCAAGAAAAGACTGCTCAGTTGTTATTAGGCACCCAGTATCAATCTTCCCATGTTTTATGATCCTGAATTGGGATGAGAGGAAAGTCTTCTTGCCCAGCTCCAGTTGTTAATGGTGCTGGCAAGCCAGAATGAAGTTGGGAAAAAGCAGACTCCTCCATTACTCTTAAAGAGGCCAGCACAAGAGTGGGGAATTTTCACACTCTATAAGGCTTTTCCCAAAGATCCACCACAGAGAGGCATTCCTCAGATGAAGAAATCCCTGGACCTTCTGCTGAGTGCTGCATCTCTAAGTTTTTGTGCACTTGAGTCACAAGAATAACTTTGTCTGAAGTTATCCTTACCCTCCTCCTACCAAAGGTCACTGTGGCTCAAGGAGAAGCTGGAAATGGTAAAGAGATGGTGCTAGGTTGTCCCTGGAGAACTGCACTCTGGAGCTGTGACTAAACTCTGTAGTCTTAGACAGTCAGCAAATATTAATTATGCACATGCAGTTATGAACATCTTGGCTTCAGTTACAGACCAGTTTTGCTCAATAAGTAACTGAATATTAGCAAAGCCTATCAATCCAGACAGATTGTTGTAGTAATCAAGCTATTAATTTTTGTCTTTTCTATTTTTCCAGTAAAGAAGTCTGCCAAGCCACAGATATCATAATGTGCCCTATATGTGATAAATACTGCCCCTTCATGAGGTTGTCAGACAGCTGCATTTATGCCAAGGTATGTTCTAGGCTATGCAAATAAAGATACTTCCTGGTAAAAGCATGAATTTTGCCTTTTGCATTTGTCTTTAGTGAGCCTGGGTAGATGAAATCTTGAAGGGACGGATCAGGTTCACCCAACATTAACACTGTCTTTCACCAATGTTTAATTTGGGTCGTAAAATATTTGTATGCAATCTGCACTTTGAAATTCAGCAGTGTCAGAGGTTGTGTTCTAGGGCTATGTGTTACAGTGTCCTTGACATCAGCCTTTATCTTCTCATCCATCCTCTCTGTGTGGCTCCATAAAATTAGTGCTTTGGGTCTGAAATGATGCTCACATGTGGTGTTGGCAAGGGTCAGACCCAGGCCAGGCTGGCAAATAGTCCTGTCAATTCACAGGTGGACTTCACATGTCAAGGGAAGGGTCCTTAGGATTGTCAGGCCAGCTAAACTCATGATCACATAATTTTAGTTGGAGAAAATAAAAAATAAAGGCCTATTATCACAAATTGATCACATTATTAATATATCTCTCAGGTAACCCATCTCTTTGACAATGGAGCTACTGTCTTTTTTGCTGTTTTCATGGCAGTGTGGGGTAAGTTTTCATTTTGATATTAAGTAATTGCACTGTCTCTTTCTTAAAGAATATGATGCAACACAGGCCTTTTTATTTTCCAGCACACTTTTTATCTGACACTAAGAAAAAGAATGTAGGGTAGAGACTTTTCTGTTTCTGCAATAGGAAGATGCAATTGGTTGAATCAAGTTTTTATTTGATAATAATTTTTTTATTTAAACACAAACATGAATGCAATTATGTAGTGTCTACACAGTAATATATATAAAACTCTGTGGGAATTTCTAACCATTTTTAAATCCATTGGTACTAAGGCCTTCTCTTTATTAGTGCTCAGGATAGCTTAGGGCAGTTCAGTTTAGTGTCAGTATTAAAATGGAGTAGCATTTTTCCCCACCTTGCAGAAAGGCAGTAAAACTTAGATCCATGTAAGCTGGTTGCAGTGAAAGCAAAGCTCTGATGAAATAAATAAAAGATTTCATTGAATGGCAAATTGATCCGAGTGTGGTCTAACTGTTGCCATGGAGGCTGAATTTTGCCCATAGAAATGTTCTATTTTTGGCTCAACTATTTTTCCTACTATGTCATGTAGGCAGAATTGAAGGCAAGAGGAACCAGTAATTTCTGACAGCACAAAAAATAATTTCAAACAATCCCTGAACATGCCCAGCCTCTTTGCTCCTCCCAAGCCATTGTGAGAGAAGGTTAACAACTGTAGAAAATGGCTCTACAAGGGGACTCAAAAACAGCATCCAAGTCCTTGAGCTACCCAGATTTAGTCATTGTTCTCCTGTTCTTACTCACACATCTCCAACTGCTTTGGAAAGGTGTCCAAGTAATTATGACCAATTTTAAACTGCAAATCTCTTTACTGAACCATAAGAAATATCCAGGAGGCAACATGAGAGCCACCAGAGCAACACAGATTAGCTTACCTGTCTATCTCAGTTCCTTCCTCCAATCAAGCCTATTTATGCCATTTCATGTAATACTAAAAATATTCAAATATTACAAATCACATTTAAGAAAAATCCACAGATCATACAGTCTTTAGGTTTCTGCTTGTTATTTTGTCTTTGTTTTAGAGCTACACAGAGTTAAGAATCACCAAAAATTTCTAAGCCTTAAAGATTTCCCTTAGATACTTACTCAGCTTTTCCAAACTCTTTCTCCAAGTTGAGAATTTCCAACACAATATACAGGCAGGGAAATCTCTAGGTAGGAAAATTGATGGGTTAACATTGCTGAACATTTCTGGCAGTGTTCCTAACTGCTGGTGAGCACTTCTTCAGAGTGCAGATTTTGCACCAGTGCTTTTGTCTCTCTTTAACAATAACAGTGCTTTCAGAAAACAGCTGTGCTCACAGCATGGTTTCTGTGTCTTAGCAGTGCCCCAATCCAGGGCTGTAGGAGAAGCAGCTCTAGGTAAGGGGAGTCCCTCACAGAGGTCACCATGCCCAGTCCTGCCTTGTTGTCTCTGCCTTTTAGAAGTCTGAGGAGGCTGAACATGCCTACCTACAAAATGTTGTAGGCCCTTGTCGAATTCCAGGGTTTTCTCTTTTTGCTGATTTACGCTGATTTAGGTTAATTTATGGTTGTCGGTTTTCTGTTTCTCCTGCTGGCTGATTTATGTCCGGAGATAGCTCAGGGATGCCACTTGCTCGGTTTCTCGGCTGTTTCAAAGACCTGGAAAGGCCCAGAGTGGCCTTGGGCAGCCCGCACTTCAAAGGATGAGGAGAGACTTCTGATCTTGTTTCGGTCTCGGTGTTTATTAATTGTTTATCTAAAAGATTTTCTTTCAGCCCGACAGAGGTCTGCACAGCAAGTCAGCCATGGGCACACTCCCGCAGCCCCTGGGGCGGTCACTTATCTTTATACCCGAAGTTACGTGTACAATATTTATGATTTTTCTCCAATACCTTCTACTCTTATTAACCGGTGCACTTCTAGTAAAGACCAATCCCAAAGTGCCACCATCACCACAGAAGATGGAGGCCAAGAAGAAGAAGAAGAAGGACAGGACACGCCCCAATTCCTCCATCTTACTTCTCTAGACCCCCCTGTACAGAAATCCTAAACCCTGTGTTCTACACCTTAATTAACTTATCCCTTCACCATTCACCCCAGTGAAATCCTCCCAGTCCTCATACAGGTGTCATCTCCTGTGTACGATCAAAGTCCAGCCACCAGACACTTCTGGCAACATTCCAGGACTCCCGAGCCCCCCAAGGGTGGTCTCGGTCTCTCTGCACCTCAGTCCTGAGGTGCTGAGATCCCACAGGCCCTCTCTTCTCTCTTTCCTCTCTCCAGTCAACAGGAACCACATCTCTCTCTAGTTAGCCTCTCCTTCCTCCCCCTTCTTCAGCATCACTGTCAGACTCCCAGCCCCAATCCCAGACCCAGGACTCTCCACACCAGCCTGCCAGGACTGAGCAATGCACTGCCCACCCGTGCATCTACAGCACCAAAGTCTGCAGCGAGATAAGAAAAAAATGCAATAGAAGCTGCCCCCGGGTGATGTGGCTGCTGGAGAGGAGACTCCAGCAGAGCAGAGCAGCTGGGCTGAGAGCTTTCCCCCGCACTTGTGGTGGCTCACACCGTGCTTGGGAGTTGGCTGCCAAGAGGGAGGGAGGGCAGCACCAGCAGGAGCTGTGACTGTAGGGAATGGCTTGGGGAATGGGGCAATCCTCTGGCTCCACACAAAACATGCTTCCTTAAAGAAGAGTTTGCAGAGAAACAGTGAGATTGTGGAGGTATTTTCCATGCAGACAGGGCTAAAGAAACGTTAGAATAAGGGAAATCACACTTCCCAGGGATTTTCTGCTCCTGTATTTAAGAGCTGGCTTACTGCCTGTGTTAAATGGGTTTTCAGTCTGCAGTAGGACTACTGGCAGCTGCAGGCATTGCCATCATGGCAGTAAATCATAGAGGAAGAGAAGAATCAATGATAGCAGTTTGATTCTGGAAATGTTTTTTCTGTCAGCATGAAACAACTGGCAAGCTCAGAAAATATTGGCTGTGAAAAGTTCAGCCTTCCAGATGATCCAGTTTGACAGACACTGACATATTAAATAATTATGGCAGTGTTTTCATAAAAAGAGAATGAAAGTAAAAAGAAAAGGCAGCTAGAACTGTGTTACCACTTTAGCCAGAGTTTATATGCTGTTTTATTATGTAAAGTATTTTCTTCACCATCTTTAGATCCATTAGTAAGCTCCCATGTTGACAGAGAAGCCTCACCCATTTGCTTGGGGGTTTCAAAACCAGCTGTGGCCACTGGTCTCTCCATGAAGAGGTGATCTGTATGATGCTTTCATCCTTTTGCTCTAAAGACATCTTTAGTTGATGAATTAAGTTGTCTGCTCCCATTTTAAATATAAATAAAATACATCTCCAAGTGATGAGCAAACATCTGTGGCCAGGCTGCAGAGAGGAATTACCATGACAAATGCTAGCAGGGGGTTCTTGATTTGTGGAGCAGCAATGAGCCTGACTGTAAGGCTCTGAAGCTCAGGGACCCATCTTTTATAATGCTTCATTGTGGCACTAGTGAGACCCATCAAAGAAAGTTTGGAATTTAAGTGTACCAGGGGATACTGGAATAGAAGTACACTTCTCTTTAAAAAATACATTGACCCTTCACCTCACTTATTTAATTTCTGCCTGGTGTTGGCAAAAAAGTAAAAGTAATTGATAAAATAAATTTTTAAAAAGCATGATACTTGCTAAAGTATACCTGACAGCCATATGACTTGAGGAAACTCTCATTTTTAACTGATTTATCAAAGGACAAAAAGCCTCTCTTCAGTGCAGTTAAGGAATTCATTATTAGTTTATATAAGTTTTTTCTGTATTGAAGCTTCTGTTGAAAGGAAATACTCTTTCAAACAGATTGGAGCTATAAATCATTGTGGCTTATAGGGAAAAAGTGAGTCCCTGTAATCACTAATTTTTTTAAAATCTTTTCATTGGTGAACAGATTGCCATTGATGCTCACTGAGATGTGATCATCTCAGAAGCTGGAGAACAATTTTTTCTTGATGACATTTTCCAGATGTCCAACGCTTTCAAAAATAGGGAAGCAATATCATGTTTTGTGTTTCTGTACAAGGGAGAAGCACTTCCACTTTGTTCTTTATGTATGTCTTGAGAAGTGTTTGGCTTGATGATAAAGCAGCTCCTATATCTAGGAAAAGTTCCTCTCTTTTTACTGCTGAAGTTAGATTCTTACCAAAGACAGAAATTGAGAGAAAGGTATCAATTAAAAAAAATATTAACATTTAAAGTGAAGGGAAAAGTAATTCTCCTTAACAAAATTTAGGTAAATTTGACACTCAGTTGACTCCAGCATGTTTCAGTAAAGCCAGATGGAATTGTAGATTTTGATTTTCCAATTGAGGTACTGGGGAAACCTATTGCAAAGCTATTACTGCCTGGATGTTTCCAGAAACTCTAGAGCAAAATTCTGTAACTGTTCAAAAGGAAAGTTCAGCAATTTATCATTTCTAAATCCATGCTGAAGGCAGAGTAGGCTGGTGGTATTTTCTCTCTCTGTACACATCTTTGGGGAGCTAAGGGATGGAAGAAAAATGCTTTTTAAATTTTTTTCCTGTGCAGCATGTTTCCTTTGATAAAGGAAGCAGCTTTAGAACACTCACTGAAAGGCAAAATTGGGAGGGGAAAAAGAGGACTGGCATGAAGAATTTAACACTTTTTTCAAGCAATAAGAAAAGCCAACATAAAACAATTTTTCTGTATGTATCTGTTAGTCTAATAAAAGATATTACTTTCCTACAAATCTTGCCTCTAGCATAAAACGTTGACATTAATCTGCTCTCCAAGGAGACAGAATTAAGGGTGTTCTTCAGCAGGACTCCTGGCATATAGAATATATTCTAGGAGTCAGGATGGGTATATTAAATGGTGCTCTGAAATACAATAGAGAGAGGATTTCTGAGAGAAGATCAGGGTAAAGCTATTTCCTACAAGAGGGCCATTTGCATTACGAGATAAGATCACGACTTGTTACAAAAGCATCTGAGGAAATGATGTTAAGACAGCTGCTTGTACAAGTGGATATTGAGGAGCCAGCTGCAAGGTTGAGTTCTGAAGCAGGACAAATGTAATAGAGGAAAAGCTAGTAGAAGATCTGGGAGCTAAGGCCAATAAGAAATGCAAAATTCCGAGCAGGAATTATTGAGAAAACTCAGGATCTGGTTTACCCAAATGGGAAAATACAACTGTGTCCTATTGAATATCAAAGTCGGAAAAGGATGCTGAAGTTTATATAGGGTATTTGTAGTTAAAATTACAATTAGAGAATAAGCAGAGAAATTTGAAAATGCAGTTCTTTTATAAGACCTCAGTAGCACATTAAATCAATCAAAGATAGTTATTTATAGCACATTTGAAAGTATCTAGCAAGGGAAAGCTGCATACTGACCTGAATAGAGGGAGAAAATTGTAACACAGTGAAAGCTAAAACAGTACTGTACAGAACATCATATTTGCTACTTAACAATTAGAAAATAACTTTCTAAAGAAGCTTCAGGAACTTCACATTCACATACTTACTCTGACAGGTGCTAAATGTGCTAAACACAATATGCATAAATTCCTCACTCCAGGTGTGGGAAAAACAAGAAAGAAAAGAAGTATTGTTCAACAAAGGTGTATCTGAGACATTCAGGGCTGGAACTCAAACACCTACTGGAGTTCTGCTACCAGCAGCTTCCTGGAATGGGAACAAAGTGGCAGAAATCAATCAGGCTTCTTCCTCCTAGGTTTCCAAACAGTGCAGGACTACTTGTTTAGCCTGAACAAAATAATTCAATATGAGCTGATAGGAGAGAAGCAGTTCTGCCAGGAAAAAAATTAAGGAATGAACCATGTTTGTGGTTCAGTAGCAGTGGAGCCTCATTAGCTCTTACTGGTTTTGCTGATCACCACCAATCATACTGCAACTAGTACAAACATTTATAGGCTTATGACTCTCTATTAGACTAAAATCAAAGTGCTTGTGACTAGGTGTAACATAATTCCAGCTTGCAGAACAATAATTACCTGATATATGAAAATGCCCTCAAACCAAATATCTGCTTCCTTAAACATGCTTTTGATACCTTACCTTGTCTGCTTGTACTGTTTATTTCCTAAGCACACTTTCACTGCACTAGCTGGTACAATAAAACATAATTCTCCCTGTCTAAAAATTAACTTTTACCAAACTGATGCCAGTACTTAGTATCAGGTCCCATTTTTATCAATATGCTGCAGTAGGGCAAACAGCCCGTTAAGGAGACACTTTTATGACTGGATGTGAATTATATTGCCAGATGATTGTGACACTGTTACAGCTGATACTGTAGCTAGCTCATGAACAAAGAGGTTTATGTTCTCTGGGTATCAATCTGCTGCTTCTCAGTGAGCAATAAAGGGCAGGCTTCCTCTCCACAGTGGGAGAAGCCTACCCATTGATTTGTGTTAACTTTAGGTAGTTTCTACATCCTTTACACAAAATAAATGTTTAACACTGCTGTAACTTTAAGCAGGCTGAGTTTTAATCTTTGGATTATGAGCATATTATGCTATTACTGTTTCCTTGATTTTTTTTCCATCACACAATGAAAGCACAATTGTCATATCAAAGTGGGAATTTCCTCAAAAATCCTTTACATTCAATTGGTCTGTGAGTGCTCCAGGAAAGCTGATACCTTTATGTCTGATCACTCTGTCAGTGCCCTGTTATGGTGACTCTCCACTGATCTGCCCACTGGGTTAGAGGATGGTTCCACTGACTTGTTCAGGGACACACACCAACAGCAGAAGAGAGACCCTCTCCCGGGTCTTCACACTTCAATTCAAGTCTTGCCCACTGCTGACAACTGCCAGAGCCCTTGAAGGACTCACACCAACAGTTTAGGGGACAACACTCTTTATTAATATACACACTGTGAGTGGAAAATTATGACAGGTTAAAATTCAAAGACAGTGACAGTGACAGTAGCTGACTGCAAAAATTAATTCAAAGCAATACCCAGACAAGCTCTAATCATCAATCAAACCTAGCACAAGAGGATCATTCAGAGACTATAGAATACAATGATTACCCAATAGATATTCCTTTGGAGGAGGAGACAGTTCAGCCCATCCCCTGATCCCAGAAGTTATGATGGAGTCTTCTCTAACTTTTCCCCATTCTTAACTTAATTTTATACTATTTGTTTACATTTAGATGGAGCTTGAGTGGCTCTGGTGATACACACCTTTGCTACTGATAGATTAAAATTCTCTCACTTCTCTCTTAAAGACAGAGTCAATGAAATATAAAGTGCATGCCCAGTGAGGGGAGGTTGTACCTTGAACGTGGGTAACTTTGGGATGGAGGTGTGTGTTAATATTACAGTTAGGTTTTAATGAACCCAGTTTATCCAAGGACAACGATTTCACCACAGTTGCTGGCTCAGCAACAAGACACCTTCTCCTATCTCCCCTGGCTGAGGGGTGCTGTGCCATTTATAAGCTGCAAAGTGCTATCAAGTTCCCCTCCCTGCAAGGATTACTTCAGAGCCTGACCTCTGTGTCTCCATTCTGCTCCACCCTCCATTCCATTGCATTCCATTGCATTCCATTGCATTCCATTGCATTCCATTGCATTCCATTCCATTCCTCTTAGCATTTGCTTAAATTTGAAGATTGTGTATATGGGGAGTCATGGTGGAATGGGTTTCGGGCATGCCACCCACATTCCATTCAGGCAGCAGCAAATGTATTTTACCCTATAATTTCTGTACTGTTCTAAGTTCTGTTCAGAATGTGAATACAACCTCCCAGCTTTCTCTAAATTTTACTCCCAGTCATCTTCCTATAGCAGAAAGGCGCAGACCTGTTACTCCTTCTTGAACTCCATCAATAAGGGCTGTAGTACACAATGTTTAAATACCAGACATAAACACCACACCGCACATACGAACTCACATACTGTAAAAATAAAGGGGTTGAATTAAAAAGGTGTAAACCAGAAGTTCTCATTTCCCCAGCAGTACTCTGCACATTTTCAAATGCACTGGACTGTGCTTTCTCTGGGTTCTGGTTTCTGTGTCATGTAAATGGTCTTCAAAGAAAGAAAGTTACTCCATTATGTACAATGGCCCCAAGAAACCTCTAGCTTCATCAGAAATCTGCTTTATCGAGCAGTGATGACTCACAGGAATGATTTTATTCTTTGAGAGCACTCCCTTGGTTGGTTAGAAATTAAACATTCTCATTTAGCACCAAATGAAATCTCTAAAGCCTCAATCATACTTGAAGCAAGCAAACTAATCCTTAGAAAGCAATGCTTTTTGAAAGCAGTTTTGATCATCAGCATGATTTGCTGTTCAAAGGAACCCATTTATGCAAAGAAATTAAAATAATGTAACAGCTTCATTCAACAGTTCTGTGATAGTCATTAACATTTTCTTGACTTAAAAACAATTTTGCATCTTTTTCTCTACTTGCTTTAGCCACTGTTTTTCTGGAATTTTGGAAAAGAAGGCGAGCAGTAATTGCTTATGACTGGGACTTGATAGACTGGGAAGAAGAAGAGGTTTGTATAAAAACATGTACTCCTTAACCTTTAATACAAAATTATATGGTTGAAAATGTATGGTTTTATTTTGCATTTATTTTCAGTTCATTCTTTAAATCTTAATAAACTAAGAAATAAGGTTTTTCTCCTCAGATGTTTCCTCTGGAATGTAAAGAAATTTTCTCACTTTTGTCAATCTAAATTAATTTGAGAGATTTCAGGAAAGAAATGCACTATGGGATAAATGCATTTTTATTTTGAAAGGTGGAAATTATTGACAGTCCAGTGTACCCTGAAATTTGGCAAATGAGCTTTTATCTATTCTTTTAGTTTGTCACTGAGAGTATTGATGGAAGGAAAGGCTTTGAAGCTTGCACCAGCTTCTGAACCTTCAGGTGCTGGTTATCTTAGAGAGAGAGAGAGAGGGAAAGAGAGAGGACTTAATTCATTCTTGTTGGTACAGGAAATCCCCTTAGGGAAGGCGCTAAACTTCAGAAAATAGCCTTAATCTTTTCCTCTCTGGTGATCACCAGAAAGAAACTCCATGCTCTTGGGACCGAGAACTTAGGTCTAAATAGAACTAGAAGGTTTTATTATGCAGGAGAAAAGCAAGATTCAGTGAGTGTTAAAGAAAAAGTGCTACTCCAGTGGGATTTGGACATATAAGTGTCTATAAATCTGCTCTCCTTACTCTACAGAAGCTCTTGGAGTGATGGTAAGAGGCTGCTGTAGTGGTCTCAGTGAAGTTGAACCTCTACATTGCTGCTTTGGTGGAAGATTTTCTTTTTTATCAATCTTGCCAGCAGAGAATCAGCCTTCTGAGTTATGGGATTTTTGTCTGTATGAGGCAAAGTAGCTCAATGAGGCTATGAAATGGTGGAATTGCTGGTAGGATTTTCTTTTAAATGCTTAATTACTAAGAAAATGACCCAAGAACGTAACATGAAATGACTTACACAACTGGAAATTGATTTCTCTATATCAACAGGAATGTTGTTATCTGTGCACATATGCAGTCACTTCTGGGTGATACCCCAGGACTATCTTCTTATTTATAGGAAATACTCTAATATTGATTCAACTCTTCTGAGATTAGCAAGCTGCTCTTGCCAAGGCTGGCAAGTCACAAAGGGATTGAGACAGTCCTGCCTGAGGTTCACATAGTGGTCAGGATTGGCTTGCAGGGATCATGTCTTCTCATGGCTAGTTGCAAAAAAAGCCACTGCTGCTGATGCAGACAGCTAAGAAAAAGCTTTACCAAATTTCAATTTGCAAGTGCCAACTATAGCTTCCTCTGTGTCCCTGGAATGAGAAGGAGCCTTTAAAAAACAAAATAGAATAGTAAGTACAGTAAGTATGAGGCCTTCTTTATATTTTTCCTAGGAAGTCTGGTCTTGCAGATGTTTGCAGTTTGGGATCTTATATATCTTCATCTTTCACCATTTAAACTACCTGGATTTGGGATTATGCTGATTTATAAAGCCATCCACCTGAATCTTCTCTGATCAGTTCATTTACAAATATTGAATTTCCTGACACTTGTTTTGGGTTTTTTTTTAATAAGATATATTTATATTCCCCTGGCAGATTATTTCAGTTTGGCCTGCAGGATGATATTTGCATGTTGGTAATTTTCAGAGGATACTTGCTCCCTGTTGATGTCAGATGGTCTTTTATTCTCACACCAGAGTTCTTCCAGCAGACTGTGTCAACAAGACCTCTGTCAGGAGCAGTGGTGACAGCTAAGCATGTCCCAGCTTCAGGGTCAGCCCAATGGGCACTGCCTCCTCGGCTTGAGTATCTAAAGCTGCACTTCTCCATTGGAACTGCACCCTCCCTCTGAGAAAAACACAGTTTGGAAGCGAGTGGTCCAGATGAAAGTGTGGAGAAAAAATGTGGAGATCATTTCCCTGCTCTGTGGCTCAAAGCCCACCTCTTCACTTTGCCATTGTCCTCACCTGCAAACCACAGGCTTTGCTTGGAGACTTACTTCTGGGGATGCTATACTTGTACCAGTGATCAAGATTCAAATTTTCAATCTACAAATTCTTTTTCTGGGCTATAGAGGACAATATGGTTGGACTAGGAAGGATGGGACTATTTCAATAATTTACTTGTTGAAGGATTAGAAAATTCTTGGGGAAAAAAGGAGGTATTTTACAAAGAAATTTAGAATAGTTCTTCTAGAGCACTAATACATGGTCTAAGGCAATTCACATTACTCCATATAATGTGTAATGTGAATACACACATATAGGGTTTCTCTTATTAAAAGTTGGAATTCTCCATGTGTGAGAAATGGGAAGGAGGGAGAACAATCTGTTTTATGTAGATTGGAAGAGATTCATCCTGCGGAGTTTCATTGGGAAGTTACATGTTAGTGAGATACCAATGAGAATTTTGACTCTAGAATGTGAAAATTTTTCTCCTAACATGCTACGTTCTAATAAAATCACTGCTAATTAAATTTCCTCTCTGCTTTCCATTCAGTTATCACTAGAAAAAATCAGCTGATGGCTTTTATTAGTTATTTCAAAGACATCGATTAAAGAGTTCTATTTACCATTTTAAATCTCAAGCTTTTGATAATGAAGATTGTTATTTTATTAACAATATGTGTCTAGCCTTTGCTTGCTTTAACTTTCATTGTCAAATTGAAAAATAAGGGTTTTATTACAAAGGGAAATTTATTAATTCCTAGCACTAATATACTGAAAAAGCAGCATTTATAAGGCTTCCTATCTTTTTGTTATCACCTTCATGTTCTAAATGAAGGGACAAATAAAGGAAACAATGAAGACAATGGAAAGGAGAATTGCACTTATTCAGATATGCAGCCTTGTGAATTCCTCACCACTTTAGATTCTCATCCAAGAAAGGTATACAGCAATCCCTGCAATGTCTGGGGATTTGAGCTGAGAGTCTCCTGCCTCTTTTAACCATACATATCTGGATTTCCTGCTCTTGCAAGCCAGGTGCGAGGTGGGAGACACGGAGAGCAATGGCATCTTGGGTGGGCATGCCACAAGAAAACAACTGCATGCAGTTCCTGGCACTCCCAGGTGAAATCTGGCTTCTGTTGCTATTTGTAGCATATTTTTTCTGTTTCTTCAGTGTCACTTTCTTTGTAGCATTAACCTCAGCCAGACACAGTACTGTTTACTTGCCCAAGCATTGCTGAGTATCATTAAACAGGTACAAAGTGTCATGCCAGATTTCCAAGGTTTTTTTTTGAGAATGTCTAAAAATAGCATTTGCATTATTGCATCAGCTGGAGATTTTAGGACATGTGGGTATGATAAGAACTTCCCTACATTACAGATTGTAAAAGATAATCAAACCTTGGCTCAGAGAGGGGTACAGAGAAGTAAAGGTTTCTTGTCTATGACAAGCCAGCTGGCAGAGCCCTTGCGCAACCTACAGGGTAAAATTCTCAGGAGCCCTGCTTCACAGCTATCACACTCTGTCCTTTTTCATGCCCCTGGGCACACAGGAATGCTCCTTACATTGTTCCTTCTGCCAGACTAGGGTCTGGTCAGCTTCCTTCAGCCCTGACATGGCAGGAACTGCTTGAGCAAAATAGAACAAGAGCAAGGTATTACTCTGCCTCCACAGAAACATGCTTAGCCTTTTTGTATAGCTGAGGTAAGGCTGGTTCCCTCAAGCACATAATTAGTCACAGAAGCATTGCAGCTAGGCATACATGCCTCTCCATTTTTTTTTATAACTTGTTACCAGGTTGCTGCAGGAATTTGGAAATTAACTGTGTTAAGAAAGCATCTTCAAAACTTGGAAGGAGGAGAATAAGACATGACTCCTTCCCCCCTTCCTCTTCAGGGAATTTTTAAAAAAGGATGTAGAATTTTAAGATATCTCACCTTTATTTACATTCTGAAGACTTGAGTGAAGAGTTACCATTCACCTATTTCAGTGCAGTCATTTAAGGTCTGGGCATTTCCAGCTTCAGTCAGAGTTCAGTTACATGCAGTTGAAGGGCTGGAAATGACAGAAATGTGTAAGCTGGTTCTTGTCTGCTCCCTTGTAGCCAGCTGTACCACAGAACAGCTCTCCAGTATGCAGTAGAGTACTACAAACACTGCTCTAATATCTGCCAGCACTTGTGAGAGCCCATCCACCCAACCTGGTGCTTTATCTCACCTCTCACAGTGTCCTGGATGCCAGACTGGAACAAGGTGACACAGAACACGCAGCTCTTGGTGATGTTAGAGCAGAGGGGTGGCACTACTGCCGGTGTCACCTGCACCAGGGGTGATCCTGTCTTCTGGCAGTGCTGTAAACAGATGTAACCAAATCTCTCCCCAAGTAATCCCCAGATTTCAATTCACAAGAGGGTTTTTCCTTTGACACATCTGCTGCTGAAAGATGTTCCTGCTAATAATATTGTCCAAGTTAAGAAGTAATTAAGCAGCATTAGATGGCATGGATCCTTCTTCAAATGCTGAGAAGTTTTGTTGGTAGTGGAAGCGTAACCAAATGCCTAGCAATCAGCAATTAGGCTTGGAAAAGGAGGTTTGGTTGTTAGGGTTTTGTTGTTGTTGATGATGTTTTTGTTTTTTCTTAGTTGTAAATTTCCAGTATCAATAGGATAATGTCAGACTGAAAAATTCTGTGGTATCAGTCTTAAAATGATTTGTCTCGCAGCCATGTAGTTTTGAAAGAGCATTATTTAGAGGAATAGCTAATTGGGGATTTTACTAAATACTTTCAGTACTTACTTTTATGAGTACAGTGATTTATTCTAGTTCTCATGAAGGAGACCTGATTTCCCAGCTCAGCTTTTATAGTAGCTGTGCCAGCTGCTGAATTCAAAGATGTAATTCCCCAGAACAGTGATCTGATAACAGATTTGAACTTTCCTACAGAGTTTTTCCTAGCTGGGCTGTATGTGAACATTATCTGTCTGCTCTTTTAGGAGGAAATACGTCCTCAGTTTGAAGCCAAATACTCCAAGAAAGAACGAATGAACCCCATATCTGGGAAGCCAGAGCCTTATCAAGCATTTGCAGATAAATGCAGCAGACTCATCGTTTCTGCATCTGGAATATTTTTTATGGTTTGAGAACTTTTATTTATTTACCAGTTGAAAAAGAACAAAATATTATTATCTCTGCTAGTAGAGTAGGTAAATATTGGATATGACTGCTTGAAAGTGGAATGAGCTCTATGCATGTTGAAAATTTATATAGCAAATCACTTGAGTTTCTGTCAAGTCCTACACTGGTACACTCTTCACTGTGTCCACAGATAGCTAATCCCTTCCTTCAAGGCTGCACCTGTGACATGTATGTAGTGACACAAGCCAGAACAGTGACACTATCACATTCAGGCACCAACTTGAGCTGGCTGAATTAGCTCGCTGGTAGCCTTGCCTGTGTAAACAGTGCAGAACGATGGGGAAACCATAGGAGAAGCAGTTTTTCTTTGTAAACTTCCCAGAGAACATAAATAGGATGCCTAGAGTGCTTAATGATGTTAATACAATCTAGTTTCTCAGTGTGTTGAGGAGATGAGGAGAGTTCATATGCCTAGTGCAGTCGAAATGGAAAAAACAATGTTCCTTGATTAAAATGATGCATTTATCCCTTTAGTTATGCAAAACTAAAAGGAGCAGCAAAATCTCTCCTAACAGAGAGCTGCATGCACTTCTGCAGAAACACCCCATCCTCTAATTTCAGTGAAGCAGATGTGGGCTGTTATTCACATGACAACAGGAGTGGTAGCGCTGCTCTTGAAAGCACAGTGCTGGTCTGGAATCAACAGACTGCCACGGGATTTACTGGGGCTTTTCCAGGAGACAAGACAATGATAGATGTGTACAGCCTCAGGAGCTGTGGAGAGCCAGGTAGGTGAGCTAACCCAGCAACAGGGCAGAGGACAGTAAGAGACTGATGGCTCCAAAATTGCCCAAAACAATCTAGGTCAAGAAAGGCAAGAGCATTATTGAGATGAACTGTGCTCTGGTACGTCAGGTGGATGGACACCCTGACTCAGCCCTTGAGGACATGTACTCAGGACTGCAGTCTCTGCTCAGAATTGATACTACAGCTCCCATATTTTGTGTATTTTCCCCATGTTTTTTTTTTCTTGAAGGGTGGCAGTATTTTACCTTGTGCAAACTCAGTCATTAATCTTCTTGGACTAGTGATAGATCTCACTCAAAGTTCCAGAGAGAGTAGCCTTGCTTTAAATTGCATGCACCCCAAATTATTGTCCCCATAACAGCCCTTAAAACAGGACAAAAATTATTTTCACTGAAGTTGCTTTTACTGTTAGCATAGCATGGGCTTCCAGCAAGTAAGAAAATCTACACTTTTTTGACCATTTAGATAAGAATAATTTTTTTAATTACACCTTTAACAGGGGATATACACTTACCAAACTTCAAGTTAGGGCAGTTCTTAAAATTTCTCAGCATGACTCTCACAGTGTAGTAAATAAGGCAGCTCAACCATTGCATGAGGAACATTAAGCCATTAAGCAGCCTGGCTCAGCTGTGGCTTTCTCATTCTGTCACATTTGCTAAAGTTTCATCACAGAAGAAATCACAAGGGAAATTTAACTGGTTACCTTCTCTAGATAGAAACTTTCCAGAACTGTAGGAAGCAACAGCTAGCTAGGCTGGCTTGGCAGGGCTGTTTTTGAGGCACTGCTTACAAATGGAGACATTTTTGTGAAGATTGAAGTCCATCAGATCGCAAAATCCATCCCAAGTATGATACCATCAACCTGCAACAGCAGCTTGAGACTAGCCTCTGTACATCATGTGCAGATAAAGAAAATTTCTAATTCTCAGAGCTGGCAATACTGTTTCCCACATTAATGTTAAGGATGAGGAACACTTTCAAGAAAATATTTAAAACTGAAAATTATTTTAATATTATTTCAACTGTATTTTTCATTATGAGAAATAAAAAGAACTTAACAAGAAGAAAAATCATCACATTGAAACCTTCCTCTGGAATAGAAAGGAATGCACTTTTAAAGTCTTTCATTTCTTTTAATTTTGAGAGTTTCAGGGACAAAGTAACTCCTGCTGCACTGGAAGTTTTCAGGTTCTTCTCTCTGATTTTTTCTTCCCTTAGATCTGTGTGGTGATTGCTGCTGTTTTTGGCATTGTTATTTACCGTGTTGTGACTGTCAGCACTTTTGCTGCCTTTAAGTGGGCTTTAATCAGGAATAACTCTCAGGTTGCAACTACAGGGACTGCAGTGTGCATCAACTTTTGCATCATCATGCTACTGAATGTGGTGAGTAAAATTAACATATCCAAAGTTATACCTAAGCTGCCAGAGCAGTAGATATCTCAGTCAGCAGACAACCAAATGCTTTCACTTATTTTTTCAGCAGGAGTGGAGTGTCTTGCTGAGCCAGACATGGAATTATTGTTTATGGACATCATTCACTATTTATATAAAGTGCAATTCCAAACCCAAAATATTATGCAGAGTATGGTTGAATATTCTGAAAATATTTTAGGGAGACGATCATACCCTTGCTTTATCCTCTGCCACTTCTTTCCCTTTTACATGTATGCAGTTTTCAGTCCACTTCATTAATACTCTTCTTTTCAATTGTGTTTTGATGTTTTTTTTTAATATAGTGACAAAGCTATTTCGTATTTACACTATTTTCAGTAATTCTAATTTCAGCTGTCATGGTAGTTTTCCAGTGAGGATATGCATATGCAGGCCCAATGTCCATAAGCAGAACTCTCTTGAGCTGAAAGCTTCAGAAGGCTTGAGCAGATGTGATTTGTTCCAGAGCTGCCATGGCCTTTGCCAGCGTGCACCAGAGACATGGCCTGGGTGCACTGCAGTGGAGCTGGCAGCTGTTGTTGTGGGCTGGTTTGGAACCAGACTTGGGACAAAGACAAAAATGGAATTTCTATGTGGCAGCAGTCCCAGTAAGAGAGTAGAGCATAGATTAGATGGGAAATGAGTTCCCTCCTTCAACTGAGATGCTGATACTCCTGTGTATTGCTCTGATAGCAATGTGTCTGCTCTTTGTTGCTCTTGGCAAGATGTGTATGGCCTTCCACTATCAGGTTTTGTCAACTGACATTATAAAAATGCCTTTTAGGGGAAGGAGGGTTCAGCCTACAAACCAGACAGGCACTGGAGCCAGAGTGTATCTCTGCCTACTCAACAGCAAGCATCCTCTGCAAACAGCTTGTTAGGCTTCCCTCCAGGAGATATACTGATTTACTTCCTAGGGAAAAGATGAGATGTTATTTCAGGTCTGCTCATTTCCAAGGCTGGCTTAGACACTTCTTTCTTCTCTATCCCAGCATTCCCATAATCTAAAAATTCTTTTTGACAGGTCCTTTCTTATTTGGCAGGAAATTCCAAGAGTGTTTGCTGCAGGACTTTGCTTCTTTCTTTGAAGAATGCAAGACTGGATTAGTGACTAAAACAGTCTATCCAGAACTGTTGTTTTTCCTATGTTTTCCCTTAGGTGGAACTATAGGCTGAGAAAGGACAGAAAGGAGGAAACTGATTTTCTGTCTGAGATTGTACTGAGGGCTCTCTTCTTTTATGTTATTTTTATTTTATTGGGTTTTGTCTCTAGATTTGGGGGATTTTCTTTACTCTACATAGAGCACACAATAAGCATAAAAGAAAAATATTGAAAACTATACATATATATCTATGCCAGTGCAACATCCATTTTCAAGCTCTCAGTGTAAGTCATTGTATATGCAGTGAAGCAGCAAGAAAGAAATGCTGCACAAATGAAATTTCTTCATTCCCAAAGAGTTTAACAGCTCTGAGATTTTTCTTTTAAATAGTGGAAGACTGCTTGAAGGTGCCTTTTGAGAAACTTTGTTTTATTTCTTAAAATTATCAAATAAGTGGAGCACTGCAAAGATGGATTTCTCTAGCCTCATACTCATCACCATTCAATAAACACCACAACCTTAGGTCTGGGTATAGCTCATGGAAGAAAAAGATCCACAAATATGAAACTGCAGGAGTTTTTCAAAGGAAGGTTTTAGGAGCATAATCCTTTGCTTCCCGTGATGGATTAATGTAGTTTACTGAAGGGCAATTGTGGGATTTCTTTTGGGAGAAGAAAAATCCCCAGAAGCAATTCAGGTAGTAGAATCCTGCGTGAACTGTGATTCAAGAAAAGCGCCAGAAGAGCAAGAAAAGATACAGTAATAAAACCAGAGCAGGCCAAGATGTGCATAGCAGTAGAGAATTCACTGCTAGAAGACTTGAAAACCAGCAGTGATTTTGATACAAGCTGACAGCCTCTCAAAGCATCAGGGGAAAGGTCTAGACCAGACATTCTGAGCACACGACAAAACAAAGTGACCCTCAAGCATAATGTCTCTCAGATAATCTTGCAGCCTGACCTGGAAACAATCAGTAGCTTTACCTAGGCTATGTAAAACTGTTAATTCCAGTAATATTGCCCATGGAAAATATGAACAGAGAACAGAATATGATCCCAAACAGGGTCCCTTGAGGGTAGTAGTGATAAACGACAGAAGCAGACAATTAGATCCAAACATTGTTAACAGAATCTCTAAACACAGTCTTACTGTTCCAAATGGAATAGCAACAAATTGAAATTTTAATAAACCCTTCTGTAGAGCAGTGAACATTTATAAAAAAACCACACTCCCTGCTGGGATCAGGACATTAATGCCCCAGACATTTAGCACGTTTACAGTTGCCCTTAAGAGATGCTTTTAAACCAGAAGAAACTACCTTTGTCATTACTTGAAACAAAACCATTTACTCCAAAGGCAGTGGAAAACTATTCTAAGCATGAAGTGGTTGTTAACATGGATGAGAGATTTCAGGATGACTTCAGCTCTGAAGCAGGCAGTTTGATCTGTAAACAATACATAATTCAATTTAAGCAAGTGATTCTAGGGATAACTGCAAATAAAAAGCAACTTTGCTGATATGCACTGTAGGAGTAAGTAAATACTTGAGCTTGAAATATGAGAGGCTTTGTATTCCTGCAGGCATCAGTGAGAGTTAAGGACATTTAGCAATTCGTAGGAATAGGCTCCAGACTCATTTAAAGCAAATGGAAATAATTGTATTAATTTACTCTAATACTGATGGTGTTGGTGATGTAGTTAATAGGTTCAAAACTCCTTTGCAAATACTGATTGTGAAAAGCCTCCAAGTTAGTTTTGTAATCTTAACAAAGTTTGGAGTCTCCTGGAGAGTTTGAGAGCATGGTACTTGAAAGTGCAGAAAGTACCACTTAGGATTTAGAAAAATGACACTGGCTCAGAGTAAGAAATGTGTGGGGATTACTAAAGATTTTCTCTGAAGTAAGCCTGTCCTCCCAGTGTTTTTCCTCTCAGCACCAAAGTGCCAAGCAAAACCAAAAAGCTCCAAATAAACAACATATCCAACATACCATAGCATGCTCTTCTAGAGCGATTTTTCCCTTGTGAGGTGAATGTTCCATAAGTAACTAAAACAAACATCTCAGTCCTGCTGTTGTTTCTTCTTTTCTTTTTGGAAAAGTTCTCTCACCCTTTTTCACTCTGTATATAAAGTAGGGGCGATGACAGCATTTCTTCTCCATATATCATGGATGAGCATTAGATATAAAAACTTTACTTTTCCTTGTTTGATTATATCATTATTGTAATATTATGTAGTTTTATTATCATTATCAGAACATCACAGAAATCATCTGCATGTCACATTTAACATGTTCTCTCCATTTTTGAGCCAGCCATGTAACTAAGAGGCTGATTCTTCTCTGTTACAGCTGTATGAAAAAGTTGCTCTTTTCCTGACAAATTTAGGTAAGTAATGTTAAATATAAAATTGAATAATATTGTACTTATTTATTGGTCCATAGACCCTGATAAAATTCAAAATGTCTGCATAAATATGAAAAATCCTAATTAATTTGCAATCTATAGGAATTAATGTTTTTCTTATGTTTGTAAAAAGAAAGTATATAAACTAAACTACTGTGCCATTCAACCAGTGGTGACAACAATCATCCACCTTTGTTCTTGTTTCTACCCCCTACCATCTAAGAATGCAAACAAATTGTTTCCTGTAAATACATGTAAAATTTTTACCTTGGAAGAAAAGACATGAGTTTTCAGACAAACTTAGCACTCACAACCTCCAGGGTTTGTAAATGTGGAAAGGGAGAGCCACTTCTGGAAAACAAATTCATCGCTTGAAACTAAGGTACTGATTGGCTATCAAACATCTGCCTTTAAGAAGGGCAGTAAGGAGGGAAAATGACTAGGTGAATCATCAAGTCTACCTACACTAAACTACATGATGTTCTAAATTTCAGTGATCCTTTCAGCTCACTTGCAAAGGCAGTCTTTATGCTAGAGCAAGGAAACATGTTTTCTAAGGAGAGCATCCACTGCCAATGGGGTAGCAACAGGCTGTCATCCATATACCCATGGCTCAGACAGGGTCTGTGGAGATCCTGATATATTATCCTGACATATTTGGAAGATTGCAGTAGTTGGGGGCAATGGGCAAAGGCTCCTTAGTGTCAAGAAGCCTGAAATGAGACACTGGCTGAAGGCCTGTTAAGCAAACCATATTATTGCACGTATACAAGTGGTTTGAGGAGCTTATTTTGAGCTCTTGAAAACCTGTGTACATTGATGATGCTCAGTAAATTATTTTGGACCAGACGGACAGATTTTGAGATTTTGATGCTTTGATGCTCAAAGGAAACAACTGATTTTAGCTTCTCACAGGGCTCTTCTACATCTGTATAAAAAAGAATTATATTCATTTCTTAGTAAACTGAGAGTGCTCATTTGTATGCTGTAGTTTTAAAATATTTTTGCTGTCCTGTATCCATGGAGAAGATATCTGCTAGCTACAGCTGGGAAATACGACTTTCAAGTTTGTGAATTGTACAAGTTATGTCCTGACAGCCTGGGGACAGGTAGTAAGATATATTCTAGAGACCTTGAAGCTTGATTACTTTCTGTTAGGTTGTCATCAAGGTAGGTCTGCTTTTTGCAGAAAGCACTTGTATGAAAATTCAGCAGGTCAAGTTTTTTCGATCCTGTTCAGATGATTTTGTGATTTTTATTCTGGTGGCCTAAGGAACTGATTTGATTTCAATTATCTTTATCAGTGTAATAAGCTCAAAGTAGAACTGACAGCAAAAGTACATTGAAGACATTGAGGATGTCCTTCTTCAGCTTTTGCATGACCTTTTTCAGAACTCACACCTGTGCTCCTCCAGAGCATCACCATTGTCTCTGATGGGCATGTGAGCAAAGCTTCAGCTGCAGCAGCCTTGTTATAGTCAAACTTGTCCTTCCTGCAGACTGGCATCTAATGAAAGGGCAGCTCCAAGTAAAGATAATCAAGTTTATTGCTTTTTCTGTACTTCTAGTACTTTACTGGAGGCTGCTTGGGAAGCAATATATGATTACTATCATTATGATACTCAGAATCACCATGAGTAACTCCACTTCTTTGATTACTCCTGTTCACATCAATGGTCAGCTAACAACCAGCTCCTGCCAGCTGGAAAGCAGTTCCAGACTATGGAACTGGTGTGTTGGCATGGACATTGTTTTCTTAACTTCAGTCTTGATATTTCTTGAGATGGAGAATAAAGGAACAGCACCCAAAGGCAAGAATATGTCTTCCCCTTTCCTGTTTGCCTCAGCCCAACCACTGAAAAATATTTTTTCTTGGATTTGTGACAAGCTCCCTGGGACAAGGAAGGGAAGCCTTGCAGTGGCACTCCTCTGATATATGTGGGCAAAGCCATGAAACAGAATTACCAGGAGGATTTTCTTCAGTTCAGAGTGGCATCTCTAACAAAAAGGCATTTAAATAGCTTTGGTGGAGTGGCAATGTCATTGTGGTAGGATGCAGAAAATTATACAAGAGAAGAGCCTGAGCCTGTAAAGACCACTTAAATACAGGTGGGATGTTTAATATACACATTACCTTGACCACTTTCTTACAGTCTCAGGGGAACATACATATATATGCAGACACCAGAATAGATTTCTAAGTCTCTACAAGCTCACTTGCTGAATCCTGCTTCTGGGTACAATTTCCTCTGCCAGGTTATATTTTGAAAACAGCAGGCTAATTTACAAATATATTGCCAGCTCTTACAGGTGTGTGCAGCCTTTGTGCCAAGGGAAATTGATAATCTGAATAAGCTTCTGAAACTCTGATCATTTTCTTCACAGAGCAGCCTCGTACAGAATCGGAGTGGGAGAACAGCTTCACTCTGAAAATGTTTCTTTTTCAGTTTGTCAATCTGAACAGCTCTACCTTTTACATAGCATTCTTCCTTGGAAGGTAGGATTGATGTCTGCACACTCATGTGCAAAATGAAGTAGAGAGAAGAAATAAAATTGTTTGTGATGAAACAAAATGGACCATATTATCACACATATCAAAATGCAAATTCCAGCAGAACAGATTGCAGTTTTATACTCCTTTCAGAGGCCCAGAAACAGATGCAGTTTTCATTTCCTATCACCACATGGTCTTAATATTAACTTAACAATTTCACTATTGGAAACAGATGCATCTCACAATACTATACATGCAGGTCATTTCACTCTGGTTTTATGTGTGTTATTTGTACACATAAATAAAGGATAGGATAAGATAGGATAGGATAGGATAGGATAGGATAGGATAGGATAGGATAGGATAGGATAGGATAGGATAGTTCAGTTGGAAGGGATCTGCTCTGATTACATGATCTGAACTGTTAAGAGTGATTTACGAGCTATCATTTGGGGGGGGTTTCCACATATATATCTATTATATTTTTTTTTATTTTATATTTTATATACATGTATTTTGTGTATTTATGTGTCTATCTAAATATATATTATTTGTTTCTCTCTTTCTGGTAGTCTACTAAAAAAAAGACCTCCTTTTTAGTAGAGAAGTTTTGAGTAGAAGAATCCATTAGTATGGATTATTTACATATGGGAAAACTTTGGGGCAAAACACAGGAGAATAGTTAGAAAATTATGCTTTTTACTTCAAACTAAAATTTTCACTGATTTCACAGGAAGGCAGACATCACAGAGCACTTTATCTTGCAAGGAAGTGGACTGGCAGTTGAAAGCCATTTTCCAAACTGACGTGAGCAGTTTGGGTCAGATTTTCCCTCTGCTCTGCATATGTTGAATATCCAACAGCAGAGGATTGGTATCAAAGTAAAACTGAAGCAAAAACATCTGTAGTCCTCCATGAGGACTATTCCAGGAATACCCATAAAACTTTTTACAGCATAACATCTTTTATAGTTACACCAGTCACATTAACACCAGATTAAAATTAGAGTGTGAGCCTTCTTGTATTACTGTGAACAGACTGCTGACACAACATAGTTAATCTATATTCCTGTGTTAAAGATTTACAGGACACCCTGGTGCCTACCTAAGGCTGATAAACCGGTGGAGGCTGGAAGAGGTGAGTGTTTGATAACCTGCATGCTGATTGATCTGCTGCCCACAGATGCCATGGATGCAAGCAGAGGCAGACACAGAAATCTCCCCAGGCAGTTTTGAGTGTCTTATTGGGTCATTAGGTGCTGTCTAACTCCCCACTATTGACACTACCATCTGCTACAAACACATCTACATATTGATATATATATATATATATATGTATTTCCTTTTCAATGCTAGCAGTTCTAGTGTTGCCATCACATTCAAACAGTGGTATTGGATGGATTAAAGGTTCCTCACACTGGAAATATTTTATCCTTGGAATGAATCAAAATCAAATATGAATCTGACAACTTTTTACTTTAAAAAAAGTCCTTTCTTCTCAGCTTTTCTAGCCTTGCAGACCAGAGAGCTAAAATAATAAAGTAATGAATTAAAAATCCAGACACATAAAATGTATGTAAAATTTGACCAAAACAACTAAACAAACTTCCCAAACAAGCTACTGGCATAATGTCTCATGTCTATAAAATTGAATTAATATGAAAAGCAGTGAGAGTTTGGCTTTGCAAGTTACTCAAGGACCAAATCCATTTTATTTATTTTTTTAAATAAATACATTCAGAATTCAAAGCCCATTTGACAGTTATAGGAGGTGAAGAGAAGCAGTTTCTGGACCAGTCATTTACTTTCTAGTGCTGCTATGTGCACGCTGAAATCCCATGGTTTCTTTCCTGCTTCACAGATGAATAATTGAAACAGCTTTGCAGATAAATGACAAATGGTAAGTGGAAAATGTCTGCCAGCTTGAATTTTCAAACACATCTGGATACATAAATATTTTGGTTAATAAAGGCCATTCAAATATTAGCAAAACAAACAAAAGGATTTGAATTTTAAGAAAAACGTGTCAATTTTGCAGAGAATCCTGTTAATTCAAGGGAAGAATCCTAGATAAATGGGCTGACAGAATTTTGTTTAACATCCCTCCAAAACCTATCTGGGGCTGAGCTGACTTGCTACTGTCAAAGGAAAACAGTTCTATCTTCCTTCCTCACCCTGAGGCTTGCTCCTTCCTCTTCCTCTGCCTTGGTTCTCACTTGTCCAGCTCTGTGAGGAGCTGTATCAGCAGAGGAGTTCCCTGTATCAGCAGTAAACTTCCTTTGTCTGACTGAATCAGTCTTCTGCTGATTAAGTGGGCTGATTCATTTCACAGAGGGATCAGAGAACATGGAAAGAAACTCATCTTTCTGCAGGAGAAGAGATGGAAGGAAAAGAGAACCAGCTTTGTGAGGAAAGTGCAACAATGAGGTGTTACAGGTTGGGTCAGTTGCTGGTGGAAGCTACTCTGAGTAGTCCCTGTTTGGCTTTCCTCAGAGAAAAAAAGAGTCTAATAATAAAAAATAGTCTAATAATAAAAAAGTTATTGACTGTATCTCTGCTAGGTCTTATTAGAAATAACCTGCTTTAGAATACCATGTCCAGGTATCCCTCCAATACCCCTCTCTTCACCTGTCAAATTTTGCCAAGTCTAAGACATTTAGTTACACTAGTCCAGTGTCCATGGACATGCTCAGACCACAGTTTATATATTATTGATGTTATGGTTGTAACATTGCTGCTACTGCATTAACACTGCACCCACCTCTCTCAGGGTATATTCATTTAAGCAACTGATTCCTTAAACCAGAAGGATGATGATTTAGTAATAACAACAGAGAAGTTAAAAACAAACGAACAGAACCCCCAACCCAAAACAAAAACAAAAACAAAACAAAACAACAACAACAACAACAAAAGCAAAAAAAACCCCACAACCCCCCAGAAACAACAACAAAACCAAACCTGTCACCCTGTTAATCTGAAGAGATGGTAAATTAGGTCAGCAGAAACCTCAGCAGTGATCCATGTTCTGAGAGCTGGATAATGAAGTATGTATAAGTAATTAATGTCTCATTTTATTCCAGGTCATAACTAATTTTTCTCCCTAAAAGTTAGAGAGAAATAATTCCAGTTCTGTGACAGTGATTTGACTTATCTGTAATACCCAAAATTGTAAAATACATTTTGAATGACACTGTTTGGATCTGCAAAGTAGAAAACTTTTCATGCCTTTTTGTTTTTTCCAATACCAGATAAAAAATTACCTAAATTTGTACTATCTGAAGATCTCTCCCAAAAGCAGCACCACTGCTTCAGGGTCTGGAGCCACTGCTAAAGCAAGCAAGCACTCAGCAAGAAACACTAAGAATTGTTGCTCAGCAGTGAGAGATTTTTAGTTCTTTGAGAACAGCTTTGCATGGTCTATTCAGTCATAGATGTTAAATAGTACTCAATTAATAGTTCTAGGTCTATCCTCTAGGCATAAACTGTTTGGTTTATGTGCAGCCAGGAGGAATTTTCTCTTCATTCTTTGACTTGATGCACAGTCACCCTCCCCAAAAGCAATTGAAATCAATGGAGAAACTTGGTGGCCTTTGCCCCTGCCCTGCCCACAGCTGCACAGCACATTAGAAGCACTGCTGTGAAAACTGCAATGGTTTCAGCTGACTCTGACCTCTGCAGAGAATTAGGTGATAAGCTTGAAATGCTGGCAGTATAATACAGTGTCATCTGTTCCCATGAGTTTACACTTCTTTAAAAAATAAGGAGAATACATTTAATTCCTTTTTAGTAAATGATCCAGTACCATTTCTAGCATTTAATAAATGCTTTAAAACTCAGCATAATTCCTGTTTAACATTTTGTTTCTTTTTTTTTTCCTGTAGTGCCACCCTAGTGGATGCCTTATTGATCTCTGTATGCAAATGGGCATTATAATGGTGTTAAAGCAGACATGGAATAATTTCATGGAATTGGGATATCCGTAAGTAAATATAATACCTATGCTTCCATAGGTCACAGAATATTAAGTTTTTCTTTTCCTTATCACCAGTTAATAAAGGCAAGATGCAGTAATCATTGCAACAGAAAGTACCCCCAAGGATACAGAACTCCAGATATATAGATGATGTTTGGGGCTTTTTTCCAGACTGGACACAGTTTGCAGAAGTGAAAGTGTAATATAAATATTAACAAATAAGTAATACATGGGAATTACTTTATTTTGTTAAATTGTATTCTGTGTTCTTAAACTCCTTAAAAATTACAGGGTGACTACTATGTTGCTTACATTAAAAATATTATATGTATAATTTCTTAGCTATATTAGTAAGTTCTGAATTCTGTTTCTTGTTGGGTGATAAAAGATGCTTGAAAGAGCAGTTGTGAGCTAGAAAAAATCCACTGCTGCCACATGCACTCTGAAAGATAGAAAAATGTACTGACTGGTATGTAGACAAGTTCCCTTGTGATTTTCAAGGTAACATGAAGCTGTGCCCTAGCTAAAAGATTGGCAATTACTGATTTCCTATTGGTTCATTCCTTATTGATTAGTGTTTAATGAGCATGTTTAATATGATTAATATAGGTTTAATAAGATCAGCGTAGTTGATGTTAGAGAGAGTGTGGATGGTCATCAAGGGAAACTAGCAAGAGTGAACATCTAAGAGAGAGCTGACACTGTCAGGAAGTTTGCCCTTGCAAAGTTCAGAGGGATTTGCTCCATCTTTCCTGGGCCTAGCCCTCCTTGTCAGTATTTTGCAGCTGTTAGGGCTGCAGGGATTAGTTGGGATGGGCAGGAGGGAACAGTAGCAGCATTGATCCTTCTCTTTCCATTCCCTACCACTTTTGTCAATTTTCATTAGAACTGTCTACTTTCTATTCATACAGATTTTGAAAGTTAACAAAGAGCACAGAAGAGAAATAAAAGAAGGTGCTTGATAGAGAAAGGAGGAGATTGTTTAGGAACAAGTGGTTTAATAGGAATTAACTGCTTCAGGTGAAATGAATATTCACTTCAGAATCACAAGGAAAACCACAATATAAAAGACACAGTCACAACACTGTGAAATGCTTCAACTTATTCTGATGAGAGATGTGTTTGCTCTCCAGACCCTTCAGTCCATCTTCTAGCCCTGAAATGCTGCAAGCAGATGCATTTCCTTTCTGTGTGAAAAACACCTTTCTGCTAAGAGCTTGATGGCAGCCAACACAATGTGGATGACCAGAGGACTTGCAGGCAGCCCTGCAATCTGTACCTGAATTCAGTTGAACTGCACTCAGTTTCACCTACACTTCTTTAAGACAGGAAAAGCTGTAATCTTCCTGATAAATTACGTAAATGGAAAAATAATCTTTGAGATTCAAGAAAACAAGCAGCTGTCCAAACCCTTACCCAAATCTAAAGACTATTTGCAGTCACTTTGCACCATTCACCAGACCATTCATAGACCAGACCAGGCTACTGTGAGGGCAAGAAGTGAAGCATTGTCAGGAAAAGGACTGAATTATTTGGGTGATCTATCATGCTTTTTCTTACTGAGACAAAGTGGCCAACCACAACATCAGAGAAAATCTGACATTGTGATGAAAATCTGTCATTTGGGGGTTTTTTTTTCTCTCTACTGTAATTCTTAACTAGTGTCCTTTGTTTGCCATACCAGTGCAACTCCCTGAAAAGGTGTTGTTTCAGATGTGAGAATTCATTTTACTTTTGGCTCACTGCCTTTCTCAGTGCTCTTACACATGCATTTCTTTGGGAACAGTATCTTCCCCCTGATGTCCAGTACAGGTCCCCCATTTCTTGAGATGGAGGGAGCTCCTATTTCAGCCATCCATCTCTCAGCCACCATGGTAGTTCAGACATTTCTTTCTGCCTCGTTCTCCTCTGAGTATTTGGCTGCAGACACCGTTCAGGGTTGCCTTTTCCCTCCCAGGGTTGCCCGGAGACTGTTACCCTGCACTCTCCAGAGCCATGCAGAGATGCCGGGTCGCACACAGAGGAAAGAACCAAGCAGCATTAGCACTCGTATTTACTGAGCTCAGCTACCTCCACACAGCATTGCATTCTGCCACAGAAACAAACCATGAAGTGATTTGCCATTCTGTGCAGAGACAAATAAGTAAACAAATAATGAAAATATGTCAAAATTCTTTCATCGTTTTAACAACATAGAGGCTGGGTTTACAGCTCATCAGCTGCATCTGTTTTCATACTTATTATGCTGTGTCATCATCCACATGTATTACTAATGCTCAGTTTTCCTGTACTCTGGGAAATGAATTTTGCAGGATATGTTGTGCCTACTTAAGCTCTTCCAACTTTGTGATAAATAGCCATTCATATTCTTTACTTTGTTTCTTTAATTTAAAATGTAGGCTAATTCAAAACTGGTGGACCAGGAGGAAACTTCGGCAAGAGTATGGCACTCAGGGAAAAACAAGCTTCCCACAGTGGGAAAAGGACTATAATCTGCAGCCTATGAATGCTTATGGACTCTTTGATGAATACCTAGAAATGAGTATGGCTCTAACCTTCATTGTCTCTCTTTCACTATATTTTAATGGTGTTGGTGTTTTGATGATGTGGGCTGGTGAATTCTTTTAATTATCACTACATGAAGCTAAGGAGACTGCAAAAAGGTTTTCATTCTCACAGGTCATGTGAGGAATGGGAGTCAGTTTTTAAGAACCAAACCAATGTAGTTAAAAACGCTGCTGATGGTTTGCTAACCTTCCATCTATGAAATATTTCCCATTCTGGATTTGTTTTTCCAAACCAGAGCCCAGTTCTTTATCTGCATAAATTTCTGAAGAACTTTGCTGTTATTTTCTAAAGAAAGTTGTCTTGTGTTTTTCCTTTGAAGTGCATGGTACAAACCAGCATGCTTATTTATGTTTAAAATCCTCCCTCATTTACTACCTCACATTAACAAAGTAACTTACTGCCAAGAAGGCATTGCTCTATCCAGATGAGAGAGGAGAATAACTGCTCAAAAAAAGATATTAAAAAAGCATGAACTTTTGCCTATGTGACTGAACTGCATATGTCATGATTGTTTTTTTCCTTTTCTGCCTCACACAATTCTTTTCAAATTAATGGGAAATCTGATACTCTGAAAACCTACCTCTAGAAACTTAAACATAATTTCAAACTGTTTCCCCTCTGAACTATTAAAAGGAATATATTCATCCCTAATCTTTGCAAATATTGAGAGATCCCAGTTGATGCTGGAGTAAAAATGTCCCTTTCTAAAAGCACAGTTTGTCCCCTTCAGAACTTCATTCCAAATTACAAAATTTACACGGTGCTGTCCATTCCAGGGGCTTTTTATTCTTTCTTCTAACTTTTGACAAGGACTTGCTGTAAAACTGCCACTAGACCATTATATAGTATGACATATAAGAAGTGTCTGTAAGCTGTGTACATATTGCTTATTTGCATGCACTGTTTGGTGTTTTAGACCTTAGGATTGGATCCTAACAGTTATTCTGTGATATTTCCTTTTATTCCCCCCAGTTCTTCAGTTTGGGTTCACAACCATTTTTGTGGCAGCTTTTCCACTGGCACCACTTCTGGCCTTACTAAACAATATTATTGAAATTCGGCTTGATGCTTACAAATTTGTCACTCAGTGGAGAAGACCTTTAGCTTCAAGAGCCAAAGATATAGGTGAGCTCTTTGTTAAGAGGTGTTTGTTATATATATGTGTTATTCATCAAAGCTTTGACCACTTCAAGAGCAGATTAAGGTATTTTCAGTCATATTCCCAATTAATAATAAACCCCTTGATTGTTCAAAAAAACTTCAAGTATCTGATGCCAATCTACTTATGCAATTAATAGTACAAATAATATTGGAAAATGTCTTTTAGTGATTTTCTGGAGGACTTAACAGCCAAGGTGTAAAGTGATCAGTGTTCTCTGCAGGTGCCTTGTTGTAGCAGATACAGATACTGTGCAAACACATAATGCTGCTCAACTTGAATATAATAACCAGGGAGACCAGTTGAAACACAAAAGTCAAGTTGAAGTGGCCACCATCCTGTAAGGAACCTGTGTGATTTGTATTTACGTGGCTGAAGCCAAGCTGCCCTGTGACTCAGGGGCCGTGCCCACCGGGTCCCTGGTGGGTCAGACAGGGTGGGTCTGGATCCCAGCACACAGCTTGCTCTCAGAGAGTCACACCTGCATTGCTAAACACAAGGTCTACACAACCTGAGGTCATCCAGCCACACACACATTGCAAAGGATCTCTGAACTTATTTTGGCTACAAAGCTCTTCTGTCCTTGCAGTGTGCAAAAGCACAACACCTTTAGGAAGAACTCAAAAACAAATTCGTCTGCCCAGCAATGAATGCCTGGTGTTTTCAGAAGGGCAAATAGGAAACCTCAGTAACTCGACCAACAATATTGCAAAAATCCATAGCCCACACCAAGAAATAGCAGAAGCTCAGGCTTTGTGCTCTTAGAATGTTCTACCATGTACCTAAAGTCTGTGTCTGATTAAAGCTTTGAATGAGAACAGTGTGGGTTCTGGCACAAGCCTGGACATCAGCTGTGCATGGTATACACTGCAGACATAATTTGTAAAAAAAAAAGGTTCTATAATGTAAATATTAGAAGCATAGAAGAATACCTTTTTTTCATGTTGATTCAGATGTGATTTCTCAAAATAAATTGCATTCTGGCCAAGTTTCAGGGGCAATTGAATGCCTCGTTAAATCAATGGGTATGTCTAACCTTCCTTTGGTGTGATTCACAGTGATGAGGTCTCACTGTTCAATAAGAAAATTTATTTTTACTCAGTGACTCTTGGATAAAAACTACATAAAAACACCTTGTGCAGCAGGGGAAACTACTTCAGATCACGCAGTATTTCAGGCACTTTGGTTCTTGTTTTTCCTGGAGCAAACATGCTGTCCTTGTTGAACAGGCATCTGGTATGGGATCCTGGAAGGCATTGGAATTCTTTCGGTTATCACAAATGCATTTGTTATAGCGGTGACATCAGATTTCATCCCTCGCCTTGTTTATGCTTACAAATATGGACCCTGTGCTGGCCAAGGAGAAGCAGGACAAAAGTAAGGCTTTTATTTTGGAGGGGGGAACAGATGTGCATGAAAATCTCTTACTACTTGAATAGTTGCAGTATTACTGTCTGTGCATGTTCTGATTCCACTAAACCAAATGTATTGTTTGTGTTTAGGTAACAGTTGCCAGATACCATAGGTACCTGCATACCTGATGGTCTGCATACTCACAGAATGGGTGGCTGGGTGACTGTGATCCATGAGGTTACTTCTAGGCAAAAATGGCAGAGCTATTTCAGAGATTTTGTGTGTGTGACAGGATGCTGCCCAAGCTGTACTTCCCAGCTGGTAGTACATGGATATAATCCTGGGTTTTTTCTGAAGCAATGCTGATACAAATCAGTAAAGAATTGTTGAGCATCCTAAACTTGTACACTGGGGGTTTTCCTGATGTAATATTCAGCATGTATTACTTTAAAAAGTAGTGTCTAGCAAGAGGAAGAAATGTCCAACTAATACATCAATATGTACTCACAGAGGAAAGCAATTTGTTTTTCTTCTAAAACTAGAGTTCTTAGGTTAAATCTTCCAGGAGACATTTGTATCTGAATCCCTGCTGCCTAAGTGGATTTTCTTTCAGTGTTGCTAAACACGGAGATTATTTTAGCATGTGCATACTACCAGGAAGCATGAGATAGTTACTGCATGGCCATTTGTGAAATCCCAGCTGCAGGGCTCCAGGAAGGTCACTGAATCCAGCCAAACACAGACACAGTTTGCAAATGCTCTAGCAGTGCCATTAGCAAGGAGCCCTGCTGTGCAAAGAAGCTAAACAGTAGACAGGGACAGAGAGCTTGCATTCTGCTATTGGACATATGGCAGATTGATTTTTTTACTCCCTGCTGCAGAAAGTGAGTTCATCTGTTGCTGCTTCTTTGACATCTTTTGACTGTCAATACATTTAATCATACTGACAGAAGAGGGGCATCTGGTGTGGCAGCTCCTGATTAGCAGACCTGCTAACTCCTGTCCTGCAAGGATTTGGGCGTTTTAGCTGGAGCTAGGGAGGATGTTCTCTTTACTTTCATGGAGAGTTCAAATCCCTTCAGGGGCAAAGTGGTCTGGTGACAGTTGTTCCTGAGCACGTGCCTCTGCTTGTGCCATTATAAAGATCTATAGGATACTGGGGCAATGTCAGCAACTCTTATTGCTAAGGAAAGCATAAGGAAGGGTTTTCTCAGGACCATTGTGGATGAAAAACAACACCTTTAGACATATTTCTCTTGGGATTCAAATATGACTCAGTGGCTTTGAAACAAGTTCTGCACAGGGGAAGTAGTTTGGCTCACAGTTTGGCTCTTATCTTCTTTTCACAAACCTCTAGCACAATTTTTTCACACTTCTGCTTTGAGTGAATTTCTAGATGAGGCTGTCAGGTAGTAATATTTTGAAGGAGCTAACCTGTATTTAAACTGTTTATGTCAGCATTCTGAATAATGTTATTAGTAAGTACTGTTGCAAAAGCAGGAAGATATTCAGAAATCCACAGGAATAGTGAGTTTTCTCAGATTAAGGATTGAAGACCCTCTGTTATTGAATAGCTTAAAAGAGAGAGGGATTCTTTTCTTTCAAAAACCATCTGTAGGTATTAGATCCATATGATACACAATGATACTAGAAAAATACTGGAATTAAATTAAGTTCCAAATGTAATCAGTATGAAGACAAAGCCAGTTGGTTTTTGAAAATAATTTCTCAAAGACTGTAAAGTCCATATTTAGGAAAACCCAACCCTTACTGTGCATTATACTATGCACCAAGATAAGTAGTGTTCCTATACTTACCTGTGTTTGGGCAGTGCAGCATGAACAGCACAACACATTTTGGCCAGATCTCTCCAGCTTTACTAAAACAAACTTGAACCTTTTATTGAAACCCACAGGCCCTCAAAAGGGAACATAACTTCTCCTACTCAGTGTTCACTAAATTTTGCCTCACGGTGTTCAGTCATGCTGGGATCTTCTAGAACAGAGTTCCTCTGATTAACTGGGCATTTTCTAAAAAGATGTTTTAAGTGTATTATCTTTCCATCTCATTTAGTGTCCCTTTGTGCTAGTACCATGAGTGTAACAGTGGGAATATTTTGATTATCTTCCTAACACTCCTCATTATTTTGTCTGCCCCTATTGTTCACCATTTAGGTGACTTTTCAAAAGTAACCAGTCCCAATCTTCACCATTCCTTCTCCCATAGAAATCTACCATTGCTTCACTTTGATTGTTCATCTGACCTACTTTAGCATTTCTTTTATATTGCCTCAACATCCCTTTCAAATATTAATAAGCACCAAAATTGTACTTTTGGATTTTATGAAACCCAAGGGACATCATCCTGGGTACAACACTTAATGGAAAAACCTTGCTGTGTCCTGCTGACAGCATTTTGTCCCCTCTAGGTGTATGGTTGGCTATGTTAATGCCAGTTTATCAGTATTTCTGGTGTCTGACTTTGAAAACCGTTCAGAGCCAACATCAAATGGAAGTGAATTCTCTGGTTCACCATTAAAATATTGCAGGTAAGTTTCTGGTCAACATACTTCTCTGTTTTAGGACATTGAAATGGAGAAGCATCATAATAAATCTGGAGTTGAAACTAAATTTTAGAAGTTAAAAATTGAAAGTTTTAACTGTGCTGTTCAGGTTCATGCTCTTCTTGGTACTGCTTGGCTGTTACCTGCATGATTCCTTCCTCAGATAAAAGAGAAGCAAAAAAGTTGGTATCTGGAGGGTGTTCCTAATGCAGGATTTTTATGGTGTCGTGGCTTGACTCAGACACAATCATCATGGATAAATATGGTATCAAAGGGCCATAATAGGTGCCTGATTACTTAGGCACCAGTGAGAACCAATTGTGATGAGATGATATCACAGGGCAGGCACAGGAAGTCAAGGTTGCACAGGCGAGGCCACACTGAGGTATTTCACAGCTCTGACAGACATAAACAGGCTCTGTCATAAGCTGTCTTTACGAAACCTCAAATCCAACATTTCCAAATTGTGGAATTGGTAATATGTTTATGTCATTGATTACTGGTGTAATTATTAGTAATAATCATATACTTGTGGTTTGAATCAAAAGAAGATGAGCAGTTAATTATCTGCACGTCTTTGTCCTCAACAACAGATTGGAGAAATTGCAGTCTGGGAAAAGTTTGTAATGGCAGATTTGTACCTGAGTGAATTTGATGGCCAAAAACCCCAAGGGTCTACATAAAGGTCTTAAATAGTGTCCCAGCCAAAAATATCAAACAAATAAAGCTACCATTTTTAATTGCAATGTTACATTTCAAGCATGAGACCTGGTAGTCTTTAGGAGATACACTTAGTCCCAGTATTTTTCATTGTAAAGAATTAAAAATCCTTTTATGAATGCCTAAAGAACAAAAGATACTCTGTGATACAGCAAAAAATCAGTGATACTTGCAATATTGTGATGTTTTTATGAATAGGAGGACTTTTGAGTGGTATAGCATAATAAATGGGGGGAGGGCCATGAAGATGCTGCTCCTTAAATTTGATGATGGAAATCCCACAATAAAAAAAAAAATTGTCTGCTCAATATCCCCTAAACAGAACACTATTAAATTTGGTGTGATAAATCTCCAAAAGACATATCTGTCCTTTTGGGAGACACTGAATTTTTATGTATATCTACCCTTGAAAGAAAATTAACATCTTTCTTTATCTGAGTTTATCAGCTTCTTACCAAACTCCATTCTACTAAAGCATCAGTCATTTTAATTGCATTTCAGAGCAGATATTGATAGAGAGGTTAGGAAATATTATGTTCTACTGTGTAATAATGTAGGCATTTTTCCAGGAAGGCAGTATGTCTGAAAAAAGTCCCAGTTAACTTCTGGTTGCCTGGAACAGAGATAGTGCTGTGCTATTCTGGTTGTGTAAAAGATTTCCCCATTTTTCATGTGTAACATTGCATTCCTAGTGAGTAAAAAAAAAAAAAAAAGAAAATATATACTCTACTGGGACTTGGTCCAGGGATTTCTCTTTTTGGAATGTTTAGGATATTGTAAAACATCCTAAACTATGAAGTCAGAGTGCTACTTGCTCAAGGAATGATCTTCTCAGTTTTTAGAACTTATTCCAGAAATACTGCAATTTCTGAGAGATTTGATGCTGACTAAGATGTCAAGACAGTTTATTTCAGTCTGTATAGCACTCTCTGCAATCTAAGAAAGTGAAGCTTCATGGAGAAATACAGATTGTCATAGGGACTAAATAATGTTTATTTCTTTTATTCATCTGCATTTTCATTAGTTTCTTAAAACTAACTTAGTGATCAACCTGTATTATTTACTATGGTATTTTCAATAATTTTTACAGTGGGTTTTATGTTCCATCTAGGAAACAGATGAAGAAGTGAAAATTTTTTACACTACTTTTAAATAAGTTTTCCACAGTTCTATTTTAGAATTAACAAACTGCTAGTAAAAATGGACTCCAGAATGTGTGACTTGAAGAAATTCATGCTTTGTAAATACAATCTTGGAGTATTCCCAGATCCAACTTTCCCAATAGATATCTACAGTTAAATTTTTGAGACCTAAATTCTTCCAAATAACACTGTGAGAAAAGACACTAGATCAATTTCTCATGTGGTCCTCACCTCTTGATATACCAAGAGGTGCAGTGCTGGCTCTGCTCAAGTCAGGATGAGTCATGTTTTACACCAGGGGTGGCCAACTAATTGATCAAGGGCTAGGTGGATTACATAGGGCATTTTTATATGGATTTTGGGAGAACTGTCAGGCTGACAAAACAGGGACATTTATGAGTTCAAAATGTCCTTGAATAAAGGGAATAAAGTGTCCCTTGAATGAACAGAGCATCCCATCCTTCCCCAAGTTCTGAGGAGATGCCTGAAAGGTACATGTTGTGCTGGCAAGGGAGATGCTGTAGGGTCAAAGCTCCTCCCATCCTCTGCATTTATTTCAGGGGTTTTCTTCAGACAATGGTTTCGGTCCTTTGTACCCAATTTTTACTAGAACTCCTGGAGTGCATCTTACTTGTACGTTTCAGCTGAAAGTAAGTCCATCTGCATGAAGAGAAGTGTGGGAAGTAGAGGTGATCAGCCCACTTGCTTCAAAAGCAGGCACCTGACCTGAAATCAAGCATTGGCACAGGCCCAGCCTTAGAAGAAAGCAGCATTAGCGTATCCTGTGTAGTTCGGACTGAGCTCATTTTTGGTGCAGAGAATGTAATGATCAAAAGGAGATAAGTTTTGGGTTTGCCTTCACCCAGGCAGCAGTGTAGAGGTTGCTAACTCCCACACTGTGCTTGTCTTTCAGGTACAGGGACTACCGGGACCCTCCGCACTCGCCCGTGCCCTACGGTTACACGCTGCAGTTCTGGCACGTCCTGGCAGCGCGCTTGGCCTTCATTATTGTGTTTGAGGTCAGTGCCCATCCACGTGGCAGAACAAAACCAAAAAGGAAACATATTTCCCTCTGAAGCTTTGCTTTGGGCTGATCTATGATGGCAGCTGTTGAGGTGTTTTTTGTCTTAGTTTCTTCTACTTATATTGTGCTTTTTATTCTCGGCTTTGCTTTCTGAACAGTGATAGAAATGTAGGTTCTTATAGAAAAGGGAATATAACACTGAAAACTATAGCAGTGATTCGCAAAAGGGGGAAATAAATGAAGCCTTTATTTACTTTTTTAGTAATTTGTCTAGGTTGGGAAGGCATATGCTGATTGTTGAGTGAGGATAAGGGTGAAGGAATATGAGAAGAAAATATTAATTCTGAGCAACTGAGAAGCAATAATAGTTAAAGTTACAGTATTTACACATCTAGCTTTTTTTCTTGTTTGTTTTTTTTTAATGCCTTTCATTCCTCCTGAATGGTTGGCATCACAGAGATGATGACAATGAAAAGGATTCAATATCTTTGTCTATGTTCATAAAATTAGTTTTTACTGTCAGTATTTCAGGTGTCTTTAAGGTAAACAAAAGTAGATAATACCAACTTCCCATGACTGGTATTCCCATGCTGATTTTGAAAAAGAGAGCCAGAAGAGTAGACAAATAGGATAAGATGATTTACCAAAAAAAAAAAATAAAAATGCAGTTCTTAAGGCCTAATTTCAAGAGCCTGAATATCCCCACCGGAATCCAGGAGCTCAACATCTCTCGAGCACAAGAAGTTTGAAATACCTTTTACACCGTGAAGAAGCCAAAGAAGGAACACATCATTTTAGAAAACATTTTACTCTATCCTCTGCTCTGAAATCATAGCTACAGGGCATTCAACACACATATGGAAACTGTAGTCACCATACTGCCATATATGTAGTGTTCATGAGCACATATTTCATTCTGACTCACAGAAGAGTGTAAATTCATTCTGAACTGAGCTTTCAACACACCTCTTTGAGTAACACAACAGAAGCATCAGAGCAAAGGTGGAGAAGAAGCATTTTCTAGATTATTATTTCTATTCCTTGTGGCTCAGCAGAAGCCCAAGGACTTCAGCAGATTCCCCGTGATTGCAATTTTCAGACCTCCCCAGATGAAGGAATATGGTGCTGCAAGCTGGGCTCTCTTTTCCCTTTACACTGGATAACTTATTAGTTTCCAAGGAGATAATTTCTTCCATCATCTGTTCCACACTTGAGTAAATATTAAGGGAAAGAAAGAGAGAGAGATTTAATAGAGTCCTGTTGGGCTTAATCCCTTCTAGTTTCATGGGCAGTCAGTACTGAAAGTCAGGATATGCCTCTCCAAAAAGGACTGCAAGAATAGTCTTGGAAAGTCAGCCTAAGAATTCTAAAGACTGAAGAGAGTCTGGCCTCTTGATACACACTTGACATAAATGCAGCACAGCGTAGGCACAAAGAGAAGTGAGGCAAGAAAAATGAGCCCTGTTCAAATCTCAGTGTCCAACCAAATGTGTGACCAATTGTGGAATAACTTTTAGTGTTACCGGGCACATCTGAGTTGACTTTACTTTTTCTCAACCAAAGCCATAGGCTGGCTCATATCTGCCTCCCTCAACATGAGCCACTCTGTTTAGTGACACTGCAAGCTGTCTCCTTAACTATATCTCTGGAATCAAAAAGGTAATTGCAGCAGAAACCATGACCTATTTTTTTTGAAAACACTAAGGGTTGTATTGTGATTGTCGCAGTGCTTACAATAAAGATTGCACAAAGATATAGAGGATTCAAGATAGGTTTTTTCATAAATTAAGTAACTGCCTAGGCTCAGGCCTCTTTTTGGCACACTGAGTGTGGTTTGTTTTGGATAACTTAACCTCCTTTGAAAACAAACAAAAGTATTTCGTATCACTGCAAAAGGAATTCTTTGTCCAGGCTAAACTGGCAGAAGAGGCTTTTTTCCCCTCTTTTTAGGTTTGGCAAAAAACTCCAACAATTAGAGTATTGTGAGTTTATTTATCGTGTGGGAAGAATACATGGGAAAACATTTTACATTCTCTTTTCAGTGGCTTTCAAAAGAAGGGTTCCTCTTGGAGAAGAAAAAATACCTTTATTTCTCCAATCTAGAATGTATGCCTTTTCTGAGATGGAGGATTTTTTTGTTTATCTGTTCCTCCTCTTAAGTGACGTGAGTAAATCTCCAAGCAGCATTTCTGATCAAACAGAAAAGGACACTCATGCAATCCTTGGGCATCAAACTCAAGTTTTGATGTGTCATGCCTAAAATAGGAGGGTCAAAGTGTCAGTCAACTTCTATTTAACTGTGGTGTTTGCTAAATAGGAATGTGTCTTTGGATAAGAGACACAGTGTAAGAAAAAATGTTTAGGTTTTGTTTTGTATAGATATGTTACTGCCTTTGTATAGATTCAACTACTTCAAATTTTGATGTGTTTATGGCAAAAGGAAAGTGTTACATCATTTGAGCTTCCTCTTCCTGCAGAGCAGGAACTAACCAGTACTAAAACCAGGCTCTGTCCAAACAACCTTACAGCAAATCATGACCTCTGGGCTTTGAACACACAGGTCATAGAACAGTTTTGAGGCTTTATTTTAACCCATCTGCTCATAATTTCTGCTGTGACCCACAATTCACTGGCTGGCTGGAGTTTTTGTGGGAGAAAAAACTTCTTTTTTTTCTCTTAAAATTTAGTAATGGATTTCGTTTAAACACAGCATCTATCTGCATATCAGGAAGAGATGGTTTTCAGAAGATTCAGAGATTGTTTTCTTCCTGAGGTTTTAAATTTTTCTTTCCCTTTTTTGTGTTCACAGCACCTTGTCTTTTGCATAAAGCATCTGATCTCCTACTTAATTCCAGATCTTCCAAAAGATCTGAGAGATCGAATGAGGAGAGAAAAGTACCTGATTCAGGAAATGATGTATGAAGCTGAGCTAGAACGTCTGCAGAAAGAGCGGAAGGAAAGGAAAAAGAATGGAAAATCTTATCACAATGAGTGGCCATGACAGGATGAGGAAGAAACTGCTTAAAAGAAGATAAGAACTCTTGTTTATAAAAAAAATCCTGGTTTTCTACAGCAGAGAGTGCACTGAAAGGAATAGTTAGTAACGTGTGCACCTAGCACATGTGTGCCCCTCTTCAATGGGGTGGATTTTGTCATAAGCCTTTTGAAATTAGAGGTGTTTCCAAGGCTTAGTCTACTCCAGAGCTGATGTCAACATGAGCACATCAGACCAACACTAAGTCTCTGCACTCTTGCCAGGAAGTTCCCAGGCCCTGACTAAAACTCGGGGCCCTGAACTTCAAAGCAGTTACACAACTTCCAGTGCTTTACAGAACTTGGTGATCTTCCGGCTCATTCTCATGAAGTTGCTACTTCACAAGCAGTGACTGCGCCTTGGCAACGTGGCAGTGTTTGTCTGTGTGTGTGGCCACCACCTGCAGCACGTGCATGGCAGCGTTGCTCTCCTCCACAGCGGACCCAACCGCGTTAGTTTGCATTTGCCACCAGTTAAGGTCACGTAGCTGGACCAACCATTTCCATTGCTCAACAATACTGAAGTATTATCTAGAAGGAGATGCATGATCATGAGTCTGATCAACTGGCCTGACAATGCTGAAAAATGTAGGCATCAGAAGTGCAGACAGCCAAGCATCTGAATGTGGCCAGAGGTATCTAGCTGTAGGGTCATTTATTTGGAAATGACACTGTGAGAAGTTGGGAATAGATGTTAAAGTTTTGAATAGTGCCTTTTCAGCTATAGGACTGTCTGGTGTCTGGAGGAATGAAATCAGGTTAGGGCATCTTGCCCAGAACTGCCCACGGATTTGTGTTGCCAGATCACATTGAGGCCTAGTCAGGAATTAGGGTGTACTTACACATGTAACACATGTCAGACAGTGTCTTAAAGATCTATCTGCCTAAGTAAAACAAAGAAAAAAAGGCAGATGAACAAGGTGAGCAGAATAAAACACAATCATCCAGAATATCTACACTTGTAGCACTTTCTGTATTTATCATTCCATTATCTATGAAGGGGTGGAGAGAAAAAACAAAACAAGAGACTGTAGTATGAAACAGCTTGAAATCCCTAATGCAGAGCAATTCTGCACAGGCTGCAAATGAGACTTGGGCAAAATAAGCCACTGTCAGTATCCTTTAGCAAATTCCTTAATATTGAGAAATTTAAAATTTCTGATTTAATTAAGAAATTCATAATTTCCAGACTATTAACCCAAAAGAGTGGACTCGTATCTTTGACTACATCATTTGGATAGAGCAACATGAATCAAAATTCTGACTGTTGTGAAATCTCTTCAATCAGTTGTTCCTAAAAGTTATTCTGGAAGTAATTTGATAGAAGGAGTAGAATTTGCCCTTCTGGACAGATCACACAATGCAAGATCCTACAGATGGATACCTCAAGCTCCACATGACAGCAGGACCATTTGCACCAAGACAAATATCAGCAAATTAGATCTATTAACTTTTTTCCACTGCAAAGGAGAACTGTGCTATTTGCAAGAGAGTGGGGAGCTTTGATGAAGGCAATATGACTTGAGGAAGGAGAGGGATGAAAGAAAATATGAGCACCCTCCTCTCGGTAGCCACCGCCTGCCTACACAAAAAAGCAAGGAACCTCCTCCAGTAGCAACCCTCCATCCTACCTGAAGAGGATAAATGATGTAGCAGCTCCCTTTTATCAGATCCTGGCCCAAGCCTGAAAGTCCCATGAGACAACGTAAACACTGAGGGAATTTCAGGATTAGTCTGTTCTGTGTTGGCTTGGTGCAAACTGAGTGGGGAGCACAAGTAATGGTTGTGGGGTAAATTCCTGACTAATGAGGAAGTGAGTTTGATCATCTTTGCTTCTGCTCACAGCAGCAGTGGACATAGCCCACAGGACAGCGGGGAAATGGGAATATTTCTGTCTCTGTAAATAGGGGGTGGGGTTCAGGCAATGTTGACCTCCAATACACACATGCCAGATGGGTTAGTATTTACCACCCACCACCTACAGTTGCAGCCTGGGAATTTTGGGGCAGGAGGGCTGGGCAAAATCATATTCAGACCAAATTCTCATGAATAATTGGATTATTTTGGATACCCTCCGTTTAATGTCTAAACCAACAGATGACCAGAGCTTAGAAACTGTTTACTAAGTAGTAAAGTGAGACATGAGCCATGCATAAAATCAGTGTCACCCATATGAGCAAGATGGACCTTTGCAAATCCCTGCAGTAAGATGCAGCTTTGTCAATTTAGATCTCAGTAACTTTGAAAACTGAACTGAAATACAGTAGAATATAAACTGACTTCCACTCCAGAGAAACCACTGCAATAAAATGTGCCAAAACAAATCATGTGCAGCAGAAATGCAATAGATATAATTGCTTTTGAGAGTAGTTTTCAAGATAGCTGCATTAGGATGAATTTTCCTGACAACACATTGCTAGAAGATGTGTCCTGCTCTGCTCTAAACAAGATCATAGGTTGGCTGCTTGCCAAGCCTTTGTTGAGTGTGATGCTGCAAGGGGCACTAACCTCCCTGGCAAACCCTGAGTACATCTCTGTCACTTCAGTTTGACCAGCCAACCCATCGAGGTTTCTCTGCTGCTGGTCTGATGAACAGATTTCCCTGGAGTCCTTCAGAGCTACATAGCAGAACACTCAGGAAAGATTCCCCTTTTTATTTACTAGAAAAATAAAATACAAATAACAGTATAATGATAATTGGAATTTTAATAGTCTCTAGAGAACTAATTTATGCCATTCTCTTCCTGATCTGATGATGGGTTTTGTTTAAATCTTCATGTGACAGTCCTGTATGTTGTTTACTTATTCCAGCTCCACAAGAGCACTACCTTCAAGAGAATGAGAAAAAACTGCAACCTCAATGCATGGCACAGCCATTTTACATAGCAAGCAGGACAGCACACATCAGAGGATTTACTGTGAAATCATCTTGCAATCAGCATAGGATTGTTCTCCATAGGCCATTCTTGACAGCAGCATGTACTTCATGAGCAGTTACACACCAGTTTTTAAAACCAAGGAAAAAATGTACATTGGGACTGTTTTTCAGCCCGTTTGCTAAGTTTTTTGCATTCTGTCCCATGCTGGTTTTACAGATCTTAGAATAAAAGATGTAAATGAACAACCTGGATACTCTGACAAAAGAAAAATCTAGGAATAGAGCATCATCTACGTTCAAGTCACCAAATACTACAACAGAAAACGTGTTTACAAATCAGTTCTTTTTTATTTTAAATCTTTCTGAGGGGAGTTACATTATAGACCATATATATTATATATATATATATATAAAGTATATAGAGAGATTGTTTATTTGTAAATAGAAAAATTAAAATTCTATGGAGAAGAATGTCAAGTTTTCACACTTTAAAAAAAATCATCAACATAAAGCCATGTTTGATGCTTGTACAATGTGATGTAATAAACTTTAAAAATAAATTATGCACATGAAATATTTACTGCTTGTCATTCATGAGTTTCTTTCTGTTTACTTTATTTGTTCAGCAAGCAAACTGACCAGTCAGATAAAAGCAAAATTTAAATGCAGACCAAAAAGAGACAAAATCTGTCACTATTTTCTCTCTGTGGTTCTTTTGCGTGTTCACATAGTCAAATATTGTTACTGTTGTGGTTTTATGATTGGGGTTTTTTAATGTTTTTACCTAAACAGGTTCCTAATTGTTTTGTCTCATGATCCTGCCAGATGCTGCACGTAATTTGGACACTGCAGAGTGCTCCCACTCCTGTGAAATGAATCAGTTCTGAGCATCCCACATTTCTTTATCAGGAGAGCTTTTAGCTGGGAGAGATGAAGGATCAGAGTGCAGGAATATGGTGGAGACTCCAAGAATTATCTTGCTTTTACACAGACAAGGAAGGCCCTGGCTTAGAGTTCAGCTAGCAAAGGACAGTATATTTTCCCAGAGAAAATATTATTGAAAATAAGTTAATTGTTTTAATTAATGATGTCAAGAAGAATATAAGAAAAAATAAATCCAAAAGAGTCACTTTATAGCTCTGCAGCAGTCATGGGAGGTTGGATAACAAGAAATGGAGTAGCTGAGCTGCTTAGGTCACCTGCAAAGCATAAGGGTGTTTGTCTCTAAACTGCTTACGGAAAGATATACTTCCCAGTGACAACTCATCTTGATGATATGATTGTGGACCAATAAATATCACCTGGCCCAAACCCAAACTTCACTTCATACCAAAATTCAAGTTAAATGACTGTTCAGTGCTTAAATAGTGATTTCAGAAATAAAGGGGAGGTAGGATGGTAATTAACTAATTTCCTCTGTTTTAAAAAACTAAGTGAATTCAAAGCACAGAGCAGAAAACTAAATTTTTTTAAGTGTGATAGCCGGGAAGATTAGTTTTCATGAACAAAACAGGTAGAAGTTACAGATGATCTAAGGCAGCATCAACTACAGCACAGTAATTTCAGCACAGAGTGATGCAGAAAGGACATGCTGATGCTGTTTCACACAGCAGTGACCAGTCACCCTCTGGAGAAGCACATTCAGACAGGAATTCAGCATTTGGATTGGGAGGGCTGTAGCCATACTGGCAGGCACACATCAAGTGCTTGCTGCAGGCTTCTGTTCTCTGTTACAGCTCTCTCACAAAGCACAGGTACACAGAGGCACACCAGTCCACTTCAGCACTCTGCAGCAGCGTGGAGATAGCAGTACCTACCACCCTCTTTCACATCTATGGGCTGAAAGTACCAGGTTGTAGAAATTGTTATATTCCAAGGCTGAAGAAGATTCCACAGCACAGAATGCAGTATCTGTTTCTGGGTCATGAAGACAAGGCACAAGGTTGAATGAGCTGCACTTATCTTCTGAGACTTGAGAAGCATAGCCAGCTGATTCAGTCAATGGGCTAATTGTCTCAGAGTAACTCAGACAGTCCCAAAACAGAGACATTCCTGTTCTGAATCCTAGAAGACTTTATTCAGGATGCTATTGTTTGTCTCAGATCTCAGATAAAGGGACACAAGACATAACTCATGGGATCTATCCCACTTGATCACAGCCCTTCTACACAGTGGCTTTAGGCACTGACCTGTACCAGAGCTACAGCAGAGGAGTGGGAAAAGGGGCTGGCCCTAAAGTCTGCACTGGATAATGCAAAAAAATGCTTCAGGAGGCATGGGGGAAACCTGCCTCCATCACCACATAGTTTTGCACTGGGTTAGCTCATGGAGTCACGGCCTTGGTGGCACCCACAAAGTGTCTGGCTGCCCTCTTCTCCTGGTCTGGTCCTTGGAGCCCATTTTTTCACTTTTGTTTTCTGATCCTAACAGTTCATCTTATGCAACAGATCATCAAATGTCCTCTGTCACAAGGGCACAGAAAAAAATTGATTTAGATGCTACAGGGCTCCAGTCAAGGTAGCTAGCACTGTGTCATTTTCCAAGTTACAGCAGCTCAGTACTTGGCACAAATGCAGTATAATTTTTAGAAAGCTGTTTAAGGCATGCAGTCAGTTTTTCACTTGATTCTCAAGCATGACTGCCTTCTAAGCATCACAGCTCAGCTTTCCTGCGATGGCTTTAATTTTCCAGCTTAATTTTGCTGCTGTAGAAGAGTTTTAAACATTCCTGTACAGCCATAGTTAAAGTCTGAAGCACAAAAACAACACAGTAGGTCAGTCTGTTCCCCACTGTACCCAAAAGCAAGCAGGAGAAGAAAGCAATGGGAGTTTTCACGCTCCCAAAACACCAGCACAGGGCATGGTCTCACGTGGATGGGCTGTTAACCTTCTGTTGGCAGCCCCACCAGAGGACAGGCTATTCCATAAGCCCTGCAGCCCTGGAGAAGCCTCCACTATATGACATCATCTGTGATCCCTTCTCCATCCCAGAGAATTGTGCAGGGGGCTCTGCACACCTGCCAAAACACAGTAGGCACTTGCCTGATCTGAACCAACCTTGAACATGAATCCCCAGGGAGAAAACAAGGGCTGCAAGAACACAAAGAAAGTTTCAGCTCATAGCTGGAGAGAACTGCTGTGGCAAATGCAGAGACAGCCTCCACTCTTGTCCAGTACAGCCAGAAGGGAATCTTCTTTATTAACATCTCTGTGCACTGTGCCCAGCCCAGTGCAAGAACAATCCCAGCCCAGCAAGCTGGGCATGCAGCAGAAGGCTGCTGTGGTTCTGGTCTATGGCACTGAATAAAAAGTATAAATAGATTATTTCCTTCATGAGGACCAGCTCTGTAAGGGCAAGACAGAGGAGAACAGGGAGATAGGTCATGAAAGGAAAGACAGTACTGACTCTTGCCTTTACCACCACCAAGTCACTCTTGTAGCTCGCAGCAGTGAGCACAGAGAAGAAGGTGCCGGTAGCCAAGAAACAAGTGGGTTAAAAAAAACAGAGACAGCAAAACCAACAAAATAAATACACTCTCAGAATCAGTTCTACAGAAGAACCAGATAGTACTAAATATACCTCCTATACAAAAAAAAAAGACCCACTATTTCTTGCAATCTGATAAGGTCCCACACCCTAATCTCATCATACTTTCAATGCCTTAAAAGGAAAAAAAAAAAGGCCAGAAAAACAACCATGTCTGGGAGAACAGTATTCTTTCCAAATAAAAAATTCACTCTGAGGGTGAAATGAGATTAAAAGCAGATATTTTCCAGGAAGCTCAAAACATCAGGCAAATATTTCACATATTGCTTTAGGCTCTGTCACTAAGAATCAGAGAGAGTGAGGAAGTTCAAGAAAAACCTGATTCCTTTCTTGACTAATGTCAAGGTCATGCAAAGGCGATAGTGCCACAAAGCCCAGCAGATGCCTGCCCCTGACCCCAGCAGAGCTGGTAACCGACCCAGAACAGGAACATCAACAGTGCTTGACATGAACAAAACTGTCCTCATGGGCTGACACGGCCTTGTGTCATATGTGAAGACCATTGACTTTATTCTTGTCACTTGCAACATCCATTTCAATGTGGCTAAAGGCAGGGTTGTCAGTTCCTTCATTTGCCATGGTAAATGGTTTCCAGTTCAACACTTCCACTTTCTCTGGCTAAAAAAACAAAAGACAAAAGCCATGCTGTGAAACAGAAGAAAGAGTCTTCCTCTCTTTGACCACTCTTTGGCCAGCAGAGTCAGGCCTGACATACAGGGTTGCCTTGCAGGAAAATGTGTTGGCTGCTGATAGAGCACATATACTTATTCATTGCAGTAGATGGTATTTTTCTAGGGGCATTGAAAGTTTTGTATTGCATAAGGTACTTATTGTGTAAAATGTTCTTGTAACACAAAATGTTCTTGTCCTGCAAATTGGTCTGGTTGTGCAAAGTTCTAATTGCTGTTTTCATGTCTACTCATATGTCACCACCAGGTCTTTGAGCTACTGACTCCCAACCCTTTATCCTTGCCCCATCTGCGACAGGAAGAGCAGATTAATGTGCACCATTGCTTTGATGTCACATTTCTATTATGGAAATGGAATGAGATATTGAGCTTCTCATGTGCAGAAAGTTGCTTAGTTAGCTCTGATTTTTTATCTCATCAACTTTCTGCAGTATTTTTGATTCCAACCACTTGTTATTCAGCTCTTAGCCATATAAGAGACAGACACATAAAGAGACTTGTTTCTGACTCCAGGCATAAAAAGTATGGCTGTGGACATTTTAGCTTCCATATGGGTGGTGGATTGTTTTGATCTTTTTCAAAAGACTTCAGGGATTCAGTTCCTGGATGGTAGAAACAGATGTTGACCCATTAAAGACGGTGAATGACAGTAACTGCATAGCTGATCTCCAGTACTGACATGGGCAAATAACATTACAATTGTATGGTAGAATATCCCTTTTTTTCACTGGTGTTCTTATCCAGAAGCTGAAATACATAGGATCATTCTAGAAGGAGTTGTAAGTATCAAGGAAAAACATTTTGCAAGCTGGACCATCTTAAAGATATTATTATTGCCTGAACTACTGAACAAAGCTGAACTTGAATGCTCAGCTGACGATATTGATTGAAAAATGATCTGTAGTTTATTAAAAAAAAAATTTCCCTGTATTCTCCCTTCTAATGGATGTTATTATCCAATAATATTTTTCTTTTTCTTAGGATGAGAGCTATGAAACAGATACACTGACTAGAAATGTTTTTCTCAAACAGTAGCCAAAGTTACAATAAAATTCTGGCCTTAGAGAACACATGTTCACAAAAAAAGGAAGCTTTGCTGAGTCCAAAGTGTGCCTTGGGGTAGCTTCCCAGAGGCCAGTTAGGGAGTATTTAGCAGAAACATGGAGAAAACTGTCCCTTTTCTCAGTTGCTTCTCTGTTGTTGACTGAAGCTAAACTATGGCAAAACTGCTTCCTTGCATTACTCCCACCTGCCTTGTGCTCTCCTACTGCCTTAAAGCAGATAGTCCTATCAGGCAGCATCAGGTGCTATTCATCCTGATTGGAAAGCATGAGCCAGGAAATTTGTTTCCCTTCGTCCCCTGGAGGAAAGGTTGATTTAAATCAGAGATGCACAGTTACACTTACTTGTTCAGTTTCAGACCCTGAGAAGTTGGACAGGAAATCTTCCTTGGTCAGCAGGAATTTAGGATCTGTGTTCTGCTTTAGTCCTCCTACAAAACAGACAAGCTTTATTCAGCCAGCTTTACACATGCAAACCATGTGTCAGACCCCAGCTATGGGCACCAGGCCAGGCAAGCAGGACAGAGTCATGCAGCAAAAGCCAATCAAGCAATCACAGACCTTAGGGATCATTTCTTTACAAAAATGTATACCCTGCTCCTCTCAATATATAAAATGATCCCTCAAAGTCTATTTGAAATGCCTTAGCTATTTCCCAGCTTCCTAGATCCTCTTTGGATTTCCTATTTTGGAAAAAAATGGAATCTGGCAATCACCAGAAAAAAATAAATTGCATCTGGAACTACTCTGCCAGTCCAGGAGCTCTAGCACCAAGTGCTACCCTGAACCCTGAGCTCCAGTTCTCAGCTCCCTATCAGCAAGACTCCTGTCTCCAAACTCACTAGCAATTTTTATAGTGAATTGTTTAAGAGCATCCCCAAGATGGGGGGATCAGGGTTAATGGAGTGTCTGGGCATTTTTAAGGCATGGGAGATTAGCTATTCTTAGGTGGGAAACAAAAGTGATGTAGGTGCTGGGAATTAGCTCTGCTTGCTATCTGAGGCTTAAATGGAATCTTGCTCCATGAGAAGCAGGGTGACATTGTGACTGGGTTAATTCTTTTGTGCTTCTGTTCTTGGGCTGAGTATTTCTTATCTGGATTCAGTGAGTTGTGCAGTTTTCATGCTTTGTTTCATGGCCTATAGGTAACCTGATCCCTACCAGGTAAAAAATGAAATTTGGATTCAAGCATCACTATAGCAATGGGAAGAGCATGTGCTTGAAGAAACGTGTGGAGCAAATCTAAAACCTGAGAAGAAAAATAAAATTAGATAAATGTGGCTTGTGCTTATTAGTTGCAGGGCATAGGGAAGTTAATGTAAGTGAGTTTGTCTACTGAGTTTGGAGTTTCATAGTCCTGGAGCCATTGTGGATCAGTCCAAAAATTTGAAATCAAACAGCCTCCAAGATGAGGGCTGTTATATGAATCTGGCTGGGGATACTGGGAAAAGCTGTGAGAACAGCTGCTTTTTTGCTGTTTCTGCCATGCATAAGGTAAATGACAAATGTATCTTGCATCTGACCTGGATGCAAAAATAGTGAGGCCATGGGCTGGAACTGAACTCCCCATTCTTACCCATGGCAAGCTGCTTTTTCCCTTTGCATAAAACTACTGGGAAACTGAGAAAGAAGCTAAAATAGCCATGCAGAGGATCTGCAGCTCTTAGGCATGTTCTTGAGGAATGTGGTGAAAAGCATGCACTCTATGGATGCAGACAACAGCCCTTGAGTGCTCTGAACTCACTCTAAGTCAAACTGCTTTTGTCCTCTAGAAGCATGAGTGTATTTCCTTGCTCGGAGTTGTTGCCATGTTCAGGGACAAGTCTTAAACCTCCAGTCCCTGCAGGCATCTAATAAAACAGGAAAGACAGATGTCTTTTTTTTTTCCTTCTTTTTATGCTCCTTAGGTTTAAAAATATGCTGAAACTTCTTGCTCCTTAGAGATTTGTAGTAACTTTTGCTGTGAGCAAAGACCAGGAGCGGGATGCAGAAGCGCTGAGGGGAGGAAATTCGATTTAGGATGGTAACCTTTACACAGTGTTTGCAATAGGTTACTGGCACTTCCTGCAGCTCTCAGGACATCTTAGTTTAAAAGAGATCTGAGACACATTCAATCACAACTCTGAAACTAGTACCTGTTAAGAGGCTAATAATTATTCCCACAACTACTGTGACGAGTGTCCCAAGTGTGCTGAAGTAGAGATAAGACAAGGAATACCAGTTGTCTGCCAGGGCAGGCCTGAAATAAAGCAGAAGAAGTGTTAATCTCTCCATTTCTGTTCCAAAAACCTTGAAAGTGCTTGTTTCCAGACAGTGTATAAATACAGAGATACTTTTGAACCAAGCAACCTGGTAATCTTGAGCTACCTCCATACAATCATATGTGCACTCAAAATTTGTGGCAAAATTTGCAGAACAAGTTCCTTTGTAAGAGACAAGGCTAGCCAGTACAGTGAGGTAAAGCATGAAACAGAGCAGGTAAAACAGGACAGTCCTGTCTCCGCCGGGAATCTAGTGCAGAGCTGAACACTCTAGTTATCCAGATGAAGGGATTAACTTCTTTAGCAAGGGTGGGATTATTTAAAGGAAGGGGCACAAAAAAAAACCAACAAGGAAATCTCACCTATGCAGCTCTAAACAGCCAGAAACAACAGAGCAACTGTCTTCACACCTCATTCTGCTCTCCCTCCAGAGACTATGTGCTCTGTTGCAACAGGTGTTTCCCAGCAGCCAGGAGCAGTGCTGGAGGGCTCATGCAAGAGGTGTGGTGTATGAAACCGGATGTTGGACACCCAGTGTGCCAGGGTATCTCTTGATTGTACAATGCTCCAAGGTGTAAGGATTTTGAAACCCTAGAAATGCGTTTTTTCAGCTTTTTTTTGTTCCTGCTGTTCTCTTTATTGCCATTCATGTTAAACTTAACTGTGATCATCTAGAGTAAGACATTTGGCAGTTGCAAAGTGGAGGAAATCCCGTGTATTTTGCCCATTCTGAATGTACTGATTAGAGCTATTCTGCACAGATAAGTTGCTGTAGGTAGAGCTGCTAACCGGCATTTTGCCCTTTAACTGCCAATTACGCTAATTCATATGACAGATTGTGGAAGCTAATCCAATAACTATAAATGATATCTTTGTTTAAAACTGTGGTCCACAGTAAGGCATGTCCAAGCCTTTGAACGCAAATATTGAACGGAAGCTTTTCAGATGAATAGAAATACTCACTTTGACTTCTGTTGTGGCATAACTCAGACAAACTACTTCAGTCTGAGAGGAAAAAAAATGAAGAAAACTGCTGCATCTCAAAGAGTGTGGTAGATAGACCAGAGAAGGATTATTATAGTAACCCAAATACTGTACAGATGTTCATGTTTCTTAAAAAAAAATGCATACTTTGTTACTGTACTTGATGAACGCATGTACCTTTCTGCACCTGGTGTACTGAAAACCGTTGTTAATGGAATTTCTGTTGATGTTAAATTTCCTAAGGATATATTACATCCCACAGTTGAGAGATGGAGTGGCTTGGTTCTCTCTGGAAGTGGAGGATAAATCTGAGATCCAATTCCAACCCAAAGTGAAATAATGAAACCACTGACAAGACCTACAAATGCTCCCTGCAAAACAAAAAGTGAAACTTAGATTTACATGAAAAGCAAAAGATATTTGAAAGAAACAACAATTAGATGAGTAAGAAATAGTCAAGATAATCTGAACAGTAGCCTCCATAGCAGAAATGAAATATACAGTTGGGAAGTGCTGGGGAGTTTACTTCATTCCCTTTTGGGGAAATACAATGTTTTTTCACATCTCCTGAGCACACCTCTTTTTGTTTGGCCACTAGGTCTTTACAACCAAAAGATAACTTTGATCTTCATGGTATATGGGAAAATCCTGCTTTATTTGAGGCCCTCCTTGAACAAATTTTTCAATTTTTTAAAATTTACTTTAGTATATATATATATATAATTTTCAACTGCAAAGGGTAAAGATCAGTGACAAGTAAACCTATAAATGGTAATAGTAAAATATTATACTAATATTAATATATTTCTATATTATTACAGTAATATTACTATAATAAATTAGTAAACCTGTAAATAGTAATGGTACAATTACTAATACTAAATAGTAATCCTGCCAGACTAAACCATGAACCATATCAACAAAGTTTGTCAAATCCTTTTTTTGATGGAAAAGGTTTTTCTTCTGGAAATTATAATTTTACAATATGGAAGCACTCTGAGAATACCCCAATTTGGTCTGCAAGTGCCTAGACTCCATTTTTCTGGCCTGACCCCCTTTTGCTCAGACAGACCAGCATTCTCTGAGCCTAGTGGTTGTTCGGCTGTATCTCAAGATGCATTGTCCCTGCTTCTAAAACTGGTTTTAAGAAATCCTTGTCAAAGCTTCATTTTTATTCAGATCATTTCCCCCATCAAAATCTCTTTGTGGGATGGAAATTCAAGTTCCTATACAGCTCTGACTGTCATTTCCTTGGGATAAGGAAGAAAGGGAGCAAGGGGAAATGTCCTCATGGAAAGTACTAAAGACATCTCCCTTGCTGCCCAACATCAAATTATTAGTGTAAGGTGAAGCCCAAAATTATCAATAAATTTTGGATGAACAGGTCTTTAGATTTCTACTTACGATTCCATTTGCAAAGGGGCAGAGGATTCCCAAGGCAAACAGTCCTAAAAGGGGGCCACCAACCATGCCAAAAATGCTGAGCGCTGCCTGGGGAAGGAAGAAAGTCTGCTATCAGGTGCTGTGCAAGGAAGGTAAAGCTTCCAAAATGACAAGAAGAGAAGATGTTCAGAGAGAAATTATGAGACTTTTTTAAGTGCTGTGTACTCAGTTGCTAGGATTTGATATATGGATGCTTAAAACACAGGCTGAGCCATGGATCCTTAAAACACGGGCCATGGGTGCTTTCACATCAGTACTCAAGAAAAATAAAAACTTATCTCATAATGGTATTCATTACCACTATTTTCTTACATAATCTATTCTGGGTCATTCAACATGGGCATGAAAAAGCTGTCTGGCACCTACCTGCAACAAGGCTCCCAGAAGAGATGCCACCGCAGCCATAGCAATGCAGACTCCACCATAAAAGAGGCCTGTGAGTGAAAGGCAGAACAATGTCTAAATCTGCCAAAGTTGAAAATCACTAATGGAAAAGTTTCTGCCTAACCCAGCATGGCCCTAACACCTCCCAGATAAAAGTGCTAACACCTGGAGTTTTTCTAAGAGAGCCTGAATTGGCCAAAAGGTCAGGTTTCTGTTTACATTAAGAAGAGATCATGCAAACTTGATGAAATCTTCATTCTGTGAATTAGTTAATAAATGCCAGCCACACGGATTAAGCATAGTGGCAATAACCCACTTATTGTTCACCCTTCTCAGCTAATCTCCTGTGTCATTGTCCTTATTTTGAGGGAATGATTTTCACTTCTCAGCCAAAGTCTAGGAAGCAAAAGAGTAAACGCTGGCAGATCACTGGGAGCTGGCACAGTGACAGAGGACATCCCAGGTCACCAGGACTCAGTGCCTCTTTCCAGGAGCTGTAACACTGGCTTACTTGTTTTTCCCACCTCTGCCCCTGATGAGTTTCACTGCTCTAGCAAGAGCTTAATCTCACTATTCATTGTGGTGCGTCAGGCAACTCGTGACACCACAAACAACAATTTTGGCATAAGCATTGTTTGCAATGTTTAAGAAACTTCTCTCAGGTGACAATATTTAATTCTTGTTACCCACCCACCAGTCTGCCATGCTCCCTGGTATGGGATTCAACATGATAGCACGTTGGGATGGAGGTGTTTTCATTCTTACTACAAACACTTTCTTGGGCTACACCTGCAGTTGGTCACAGACAGTACCAGTAGCAGACATGGCAATTTCATTTCACAGATTTAAACCATCTGCTCAGTCTAGTTCTGATTCTCTTTGAGTTACATTAAACAGAGGAGCTAAACAGAGTGACAGTCTGAGAGTATATCAGCGAAGATGTGAAATTTCTTGTTCTCTGGAATATTTTAGGGACACAAGGCTACTGCTTGCATATCAATTTTAAAAAAATATTACAAAAAAGCTTCCTTTGCTTCTCATTTTTGACAGATGAAAGAAAAATAGCAGGTCTTTAAGTCAGAGATATTTGGCTTTGTAGAATTGTGAATCAATACTGAACACAGATAGACTGCATCTTTCCTTATTAAAGACCAAACAAGATGGTTTCCTTTTTTCCTTAAACTCACTTGTCCCCCATTTGTGTAAAACCTACACAGCTGATCTTGTCTCCCCCAAATGCTGCACCAACATAGTCCCACTGGTGTGAATTACTTACTCCTGACATACACCATCATAAGCAAGGTCTGAATCAAACCTTCACTTTGTAAAGCAAAAGCAGAAAAGATGTTTTCCAGACATACTCATCCCCATGGAAATCCATGACAGCTTCTTTTCAGAGAGAGATTTGAAGTAGGGCTTAATGAGGTCTTCAACAGTCACAGCAGCCAGAGCATTGATGCTGGAGGACACCGTACTACAGAAGGCAAGATTTATACAATTTTTTTGTACCTTAAAAGCTGAAATCGTACATAACAGGTAGGTTACTGGCACAGAGAAACTGCCACTGTCTAGAACAGCGCCAGAAAATTAATGTAACTGCTGCATAGTTTTAAATAACCTATTATTGTAGAGAATGCAGCTAACAGCTTAGAAAAACTGTTTAAAGTAATTATCCTTGGTGAAGTCAAGGCACATACTGATGAAAAGTTGGGCTGGACCTGGAGAACTGAATAGAAATATCTGTTATATATAGCTAGGCTGTAAACACTACTGGTATACATGATACCTTCACAAATTATCTACAGCGTATACCTGGGTATGTAAAATTCCTACATCACTGTTTACTTTTAATGCACTCTCAGAGGAGAATTCAGATCATCTAATTAGGGTCACCTAAAAATTAGGTAAACTACATGCTTACTAAATTAGGCATCTACAAATCAAACTATTGAAGGTTCCCTGTGGGATCAGAGAAATCAGCACTCCTAAGGCACAACCAGGTGCTCCTTTGTCTAAGTGTACCTTACTCCTGCAAGCCATCAGCTTATCTTCAGCATAACTAATATTAGTGAAACTAATATTTTGGCTGTTCCCTCTATTTATGTAGCTACAAGTATTCAGAATTTTAAAAAAATTATTCTGGTGTCACATTCGTAAGTTTCTTCATTCCTAACTCTTTGCTATTGTTCAGAGCCTTCATTGAGACAATGTTCCTTAAAGATACTCCTTGGAAAAGCTGAACAAAACACTCCCCAGTATGGGACAGAAGGGTATCAACCTGTCTCCTACAGTACAAATATATATAGTGGTTGTTGTTTCATGGGATTCATTCAAGACAACCGGAAGCCCGGAAACTCTAGAAAAGAAGGCTCTAGAGATCAGGGGTAAGGAGAGGCAGATAGCTTTGAAGTCATGCAGGTTTGAAACTGGAAAATTAAAGATGAGCAACAGGAAATTTCCCCAACTGTAGCTCTTTGGTGTAATAATGCACCATAATACTCAAAAACTCATATAGCAAAAACTCATATAACTCAAAAGCACAAAGAAGGATTTGTTAGTGTTTTACATGACATGTGGCTTACTTTTTCCTCATGTTGTTAGTAGGGAACTCCAAACTACTTTAAGTCCTAGGACCCAAATATTGAAAACTATGGATTTTTAGGCTGCATCATCAAAGAGGTCATAGTGATTTTTTTTAAGACTAGAAATCAGCTAGACAAAGAAATAAGTTCAAAAATTTTAGTATAAATACAACTTTAGCTCCAACAAAAAAAGGCGGGAAAAGGTAGCAGTTTCCAGATTATTAAATTACCTTAATGTCCCACTGTAGGCACTAGCCACAAAAAGTCCCGGCACTCCTGGGAAATCACGCATGATATCCAGCACTAGGTATGGCATTAGCTGAAAAATTCAGATTAAGAAGTATTACCATCTTGCCCTAATTTTTCATCTTATCATTGTATTGTTTTTTTACAGCCTTCTCACTGGCATTCTGTCCAGCTATTCTAATTTTTAATTGATTAAAATTTTCTTGATTTTTTACAGAGAAAACCAACCCTAAAATGTCCACTAGAGCTACAGAGAGTCTGTTGAGACCACCTAGCTGGGGTGTCATACCACCAGGACCTTGTTTTCCTGTGACAATTGTAGAGGAAGCTAGGGCTGGGCAGCAAGTGCTTTGTTCTGTACATCATTCCCTTGGGAGGGCTGGGTGCCACAGATGCTTTTTCTGCTGTTGACTCCACAAAAAGGGGTTCATATACAGTCCAATAAACTCAGATATTGGTACCCGAGATCAATTTCCATACAGGAAACTGTGTGCCATTTTTTGACATTTGCAAGATCTGAATGCTGGGAAGAGAGAGGAATTTAAAGATTTGTTTCCCATGAACAATTTTTTTTTTCACAGACAAGTTGATATTTTTAGTATCTTACTCCCAGTTTCTACCAAATGAATTTGACTGACAGGAAAAACTTAATTTTTTTCCAGCTTCTACCTTGGGTCTTATTTTATATTACTCTTAAATATCAAGTGGTCCTGCCTCAGGTGCTCCATGGTCTGTGCTCTTCTCCTGCCTTTTCAGCTACTGTCCATTGGAGCATTATCCAGAGCCTGTGATTATCTTAGGCTTAAGCACACAAATAAAAGCTATTTGATTTCCTTGGGCCCTGGCTCTGGCCAGTCTATGGGCTGCCAAGAACTCTTGTTCCTCAGGTAAACTTGCTGCTCAAGGTCTATTTAGGGAGAGATCATCATCAGTGGTGAGGTGGTTCCTCTGCAGCACAGTCTGATTGCCCATCTCTCCTCTGAAGGAGGGAAGGATTCACCATCACTAGCAAAGAGCTGCCTGCTAATAGCCTTCCTCCAGGTGTGTGCTTTGGGCATAAGTATGGTTTGAATCTGAGAAGGATTTTGCCTTCATCAGTCCAGGGGAATTTGGGCTGGATGACACAAAGCAGCGCACCAGGACCCACAGTCACTCACAAGGGCACTGCTGCTCTCTTCTCCTCACTTCTCTTCAAAGCAGTTTCTTGCAATGCTGGCACTCCTGAACCCATTTTGAGTAAAAAGCCCACACATTTGCAGAGGTGGGCGTACTGAGAGCTCTCCACATTGCAGCTCTCCCTCCTGCCCACCTTACCAAGTGCTGAGTGATTTGCAGCTCCAGGAACTGTAATTTCAGCCTGACACAAGGTTCCATCATGTCACTGTTTCCAACTCCCTGACTCTTGAACTGCCTTTGTCTAGTTATTATGGCTGCAGAGGAAGGATACCCTCCCACCACCTGCCCCTGAGATGTGGGGCTGTACCTGGTCGAGTGCTGACACCTGTTTGGCCGTCCATGGGTCACAGTCTTTGTAGATGGAGTAGAGGGCCAGCCCACACAGTGTGGCACAGACCAGGATTGCCCAGAGTCCCACCAGGTTGATGTAGAGGGACCTGCACCAACACACATGGAAACACCATGTTAGAGCTCAACATCCCACAAAAGACCCTGCCAGGGCCAAGAAAGGAAGCGCTCACGCCTGCACCGAGGAGATTCCCAAGTCAGCAGCTGTCTGCCAGCAAGGGAGTCACCATACACCTCCCAGCATTTCACCTGGAGAGAGATCACGTTTCTGCATGTACAAATGACATTTCTGGTTTTGGTGTCACTGTCTGAGCACTTGTCCCCTGACAATGGAGATGATGGGAGCACCAGAGCAATCCCACATTTCATCAAGTGTACGAGTTGCACATTGCAAGCAGCAGGCCCGAGGATGCTCTTTCCCCCATGCCACACCCCGTGACAAACCCCAAGCGGATTTGTGAGGCGGGGTGTTCCAGATCCAAGTGTGGGGTACCTTACAGTCAGCACCAACATTCTTTTGCCTCTGGAGCTGCAGTATCGCGCTTACACAATGCTGGAGTTGTCCTTGTAAATCTACAAACCTCCCATTTCCTCCTGAGACAGTCTCTGTGGGAAGCAGCAATGAGAAACTGGGGCCTGGGACCTGGTCTGGAGCTGCCTCTGGCTGCCACTTCCAGAGAACAGGGATTCTCAACAAGCCCAGGGCTTCCCCTTCAGTAACTAAACAACTTGGAGTCTGGTATCATCCAGAAACTCCCCACATCCTGATGCAAGTTTCAGCTTCAGAAAATGGGGAGACCAGACGTGTTTTCATCAGGCAATAATTCTGCCTTTGCCACACAACAGGCAGCTTCTACTGGCAGTGAGAAACAAATTGTTCTCCTTGCTCAGGAGAGGGCTTTTGCTTTCCATCTAAGAGTCTCGTTTTCTCAAATGTTTCTAAGCTCTTTATGTCTCCTGGGTCACAAATCTCTTGGTATCTCCAGGGTCACAAAGTTCTTCTCACCTAGAGTGGTCATTTCAAGCAAACATTGGGAGCAAGGTCTTGAAAAACAACGTTCCTTTCCAGCAGCTGTCTCCTGGTTATCTGTGTATCACTGATAGTGATTTCACTTCCTGACAGATCACATATCCTGGACCTGTACCAATTGGTAAGGCCTCCTCTGGGAGGACATTTGGTTTCTGTGAAAATATATCTATGCTTGCAATGATTCAGGAGGCCCTTTAATGCTTTTGATTCCCAAGAAAGTAATGGGAAACAGCCTTTGTATTTCTGTAGAGGACCAGCAGGATGAACAAAGAAGTAAACCTAACTTTATAAGCCTTGTTAGATATTGAAATGGACATTTCCAGAAAGGTATAATGTACATTAACTAACTGAACTATCAGTTTTATACAATAGAAAAGTTATCAGCAAGCACAATGCAAACTCTTAGGAAAGACCTATATAAATAAAAGCTGATTTATGTATAGTAGAGGAAACTCTGCATTTTGCCTTGTATTTGCAATTAGGAGGTGGTCTAAACACATAACCAACAGCAATTTAAATTTCTCTCTAAACTAATTCAGTAAAAATGAAGTAGTCCTCATAGATGCTTATATATTGATTGGATGTCTTGCATCCACTTAGCTGAAGCTGTTCCTCCACTGGCATAATCTATCTTGATATATAACACCCAGAAACTGATTTAGCACAAAATTTAACCAATGAGTAAAATCAATCCAACTCTTTTGAGCAGATGTAATAGAAGAATTAGACTAGAGCCTGTAGTGAAGATTAGAAAGTCAACAGAAACAGACAGAAGCAAAATAAATTGTCTTGTTTTTAAACAATTATTGTTTTTAAACTGCGTCAGTGTTTGACAGACAGCTTTTTTTGTTCCCTTGTGATTTACATCCCAGCTCATGGTACACCCTATGACTAAGCACTAGGGAATAATAATTGTAGTACTGTTGGAGGGAGGTGTTTCCATTAATTCTACATTAGTAATGGGGTGGAGTTTGCGTGAAGTAGGCATTTTGACTGCAGAAAGCTTATTTTCAATTATTTGTTTCAGTCTGTTTCTAAGAATTTAGCACTGAAATATGCCAGCTGATGACCTTGAAAGGAGAGAAAAATGTGTTAGGAGCCCATATTTTTCTGACACGGTAGCTCTCCTGCTCTGAGTGCCTCTTATCATTCAGATGTAAGCATTATGTTCAATTTGCCTAGTGATTGTTCAAAGATGACAGAATGTGCTCCTACCTACTGGTGTTTCTTGAATGGGTGAAATCCTTTCCCAAAGCCTGAGAAAATTCCTGTTCTTGGGCCACTGTTAAAGGCTTCCCCAAAACCTGCAAGTTAGGATCTGTGAAGGAATTATTTTCTGAGCTCTGATGTTACTGTGCTGTCTCTCAAAAAGTCTTACAGTAAATGACACAGGGGTAAAAAACCCTATTACTTTGACCTGATGACTTCTGTGTACAGATTAAATGACAATAAGAGGTACAGGCCATCAATGTGACCTGCCAAATGTGTTTAATTACACTTGAATACAAACTAGATAGTCACCACAGAATAGCAGTGTTTATAGTTGTGACAAGCTGCAACTATTATGCAAAATTATTTCTCCATGCAGAGAAATATCTTGCACAAGCAAGGTGCAACAGAATCCAACCACCCATGCTAGCAGGACAGGGCTCTACTGATTAAGGTTCCACAACCATTAATGAGACAGCCTAAATTCCATCCAACCCCCTACAGAACCAGATAGCTTCCAGCCCTGACAAAAGCTGCTGCAACAGCTCAGAAAAACTACCCTGAGGCTGCCATGGTGTCAGATTCCCTCTAGTCACACTCTGCTTCTGAAACACTCTGGAAGTGTCTCTGCTCTCAAAGAGGGTAGGGAGGGCCCAAGAGCGGGGCACAGCCCTGAGTGGAGCAGGTGCTGGCAAGAACAGCCTGACTGGCACACAAATCTGGCACAATGTATGCATCTGTTCTCCTATACACAGTCATTCCAGGGAGATGTGGGATGTGCCTCCTGCCTCTGCAGCGCTGAGAACCTAGAACCCAGCCATGTGCCACAGACTGCAGAGAAGTGACCTGGTATGCAGGAGATGTGTCAGGGAATGCTGAAGACGTACCAGATAACAAGCATCAGCTCATTCCTGTCTGCAGCACAAATGGCTGAAAAGCAGATTTTCTTTACTGATATAAACAAAATATTTCAGTTGTAAATGGTACATGATTTTGTGGTATTCTGCTAGCCTATGAAGTGAAAGCCTTCATAAAGCTTCTTCTCTCTATGTCACTGTACCATAGAATGACTAAATGTACAGAGACTATAGTTATGATGTGTGCTTCTATATTTCTTCTAGAAATTATTTTCATGAGATCACTAGTAATTCTTAAATCCTGTGCTGTGAACTAATGGAATGGTTCTAAAGATAAAGATAAGATAATAGACCTAGTAAATATGCTCCATTCTAGAGTAAAGGCTCATCAGAAATGTTTACACTCAAGGAAAACATAACCCTCTGCTGGTTTCCACAGTTAATTCCTTAAAAAATATGTCATGATTATTATGAACACAAAATACATGATTGCTCAGCTTATCAATGAATAAGTCATTTCTGGATTTCTTCACACCTATATTGATTTTTATAGGAAAATATTTTAGTCTTTACCTATGCAAAAATCCCCACACAAGGATTTAGGTTTCATAGTGAAGATACTGTCTTGATACTTCAGCATAAGTACTACAATATTTGGTCTTTAGGTTGCACATAAACTTAATGCAGCTATTTCAATATGGGAATACTGGTGCAGAGAAAAATTCAGGCACAAAGTTCAATGTTACAGCAAACACATGTCATTCACATACCAGTAATTACTGTGTAAAATTTCTTCTACCTGGTCCACAAAACAGAAGGCAAAAGTTGTTAGCCTTTATAATGCAATTTATACAGACAAAATACCCACTCATTCCTTTAAAAAAAAAACCTCTCTTATAAAGAACAGCCGCTGCTAAAGTCAGAGAGTACCTGCAGACAGACTTACAATTTTGCGTGGAATCTGTTTTTGCATGCGATGTATCTCTGGACTTGAGACTGGTTAACCCCGTATATACCAGTCCATGTGAAAGTCCCCCCTATAACAATCGTCCAGAAGGTGTGCCTTTGCAAAGGATTGGGATCAAAGCTACAATGAAAGGAAAAAGAGAAAGCAAATCCAGAATATGAAAGTCTTCTTAATATGTAAAGACCTTAATGCTTAGAAGAAATAATTTCTCCATGCTTGTTCTACTAGCAACTTTGGCCAGATTTTGAACATTAAGTTACTCTAACTTTACGTTAAGCCATAGAAGGCAAATTTTAAAACTCAGAGCTAACATCCTGAGCCAGTGAAACACTCTGAACTGTCCAAAGGTGAAGCTGGAAAGCTTTATTTGCCTATAAACTACAGTCTTATGTAAAGTTGTATGATGCTTGTGATGGTTGTGATGAAATGATGTAGCAGTAAAAAGTGTAATGTGCCTGCTTATCTAGAGGGACATCAGTCTAACACCAGTATAAAGGTGTGTTTACAATCCCAGCCTTTGTGGACAGAGGCTCTATAAAACATTTTGCTGGTTTACCTCTAGGTAAACAGCAGATTTTAGGTGGCCATTATTATTTTTAAATCAAACTTTTAATATAGCAATGAATTATATTTATCTTGGTGAACACTGTAGTATTATTTCACCTATTACATCCTTTACTCCTTTTTGTTTTCCATCTGTGAACTCAGTGACCGGGAGAAGAATCAATGCAGTACAACCACTGCAAATAAGCCAAACAGATTGAAATAAATTACTGTTAATAAGGAGAAAAAATCACCCACAGATGAATTATTTACTGAAGAATTTGGTGAAGAATCTACAGAATAACCTGATTAATATTGTGAACTGATAGATAAAGGACAAATCACAATACTTGTCATACTGAACTTTCACTAACAGCGATGGGTGGCAGTTCTCAGAAGAATCTTGTATTCATCAAAGGTACAGTAACATTTTTAATTGAAATGGTCTTTGATTCAACATTGTCAGACTGAATATTCTTGAACTTTTAAAGTGACATTTTTAGGCTAAGATTACTTACAATAATGGAGGGTAAAATACTATTAAAACTACTTCTACTTTTTCTTGCAGGAAAAAAAATCCTCCCCTTTTCAGATTAGGCAAAAATTATTATTTTCCCATTTGTTTTGGTCCAGTCACTGAAATGCCAAATCAGCTGTTTGCAAATTGCAATTATAAATACAAATGTGCTGTCCTATTTACCATTCTCTTTCAGTGGAATCCCAAATGAATCCTTAAAATACCTACTTGACAAAGTAAAAAGGTTTTTCTCTTTCCAGGATTTTGCATGGAGTAAAACCTAAAAAATATCCCTCAAACAAGGTAAGCTTGTTTAAAAATATACAGAAACTGAGTCACAACTTCTGCCATCCTCCTCCTACAGCAGCAGTTTAATTTCACAGTTAGTCACATGAGCTCTATTTGTAGGAACAGAGAGGCACATCCTCTGCAAGTACAAACTCACTCCCAGAAGTTTAATCTTCCTCCATGGTAGGAATCATTTACAATGCGTCCAATTCCCTCCTGAACCACCACAGCTCGTATAATCACAGATGAAAATCCAGCAACCATGATTCCAACCTGGAAAACATCTGTCCACACCACTGCCTTCAGACCACCCTGCAAGAGGAAGAGCATGTATCAGGTACAACAAGGCAGCAGCACTCCTGCTTTGCACTCACATTCAACTAACAGAAGCACTGCCATCTGTATTATGGGTAATAGATTAATATAATCTTCATCTTTAATGGAACTAATTCTGTACTGATGTCTTTAGGAATTGTATTCTGGAAGCTATTCAGGACATCCTGGCCTTTCTTTGAAGTGTAGGGGATTTACTTTGGCCATACACACAGTTTAATCCAGTATTTCCTTCACCACAAAACCTGATTCAGAAGTTTGTACCAAAAGATAGATTTTCAGACAGTGCTCATCTTATTTTCTGTAAGTAAGTACCACTAACTCCAGAAGGTATACCATTCATCTGAATAAAAATAAACATTAGTTAATCCACCATATGCAAATAAATTTGTCACTGAGGTTCCATTTCATCATTTCATCTAGACACTTGGTCAATTAACGCTGAATTAAAGACCAATCTGTTCATGTGGCATGCTATTTTCAGTGGCTCTATTCAATAACACACAAGACTGTTACAGTTGCAGTTTGACAAATTGCACAGCAAAACCCTACTAGAAAAATCACAGGAGAATTCTTAGAAAGGGAAATCTACCTTTTTTGCTATTCTTTCAGCAACAACAGAAGTTTGAGTGTATCATAACAAAATATATTTCAGTTGCATAGAGGCTGTCTATGCATTCAGAGAAGTCCCCGGATGAATATGGTCCTGTGGCTACACCTGTAAAATGTAATTCCATGGAGTAACCTGATTATTAGGCTTCTTTTTAATAAATTCCATATTTGGTGTGAGTGGTGAAATGAATCCATTTTTCTCAACTGAAGGGCCCACATACCAATGTGCAGTAGAACGTGCAGACCACGCCAGTCGCCACCACTGCGCCCCACAAGTCAAAGCCAGTGACTGAAAGAGAGGGAAAAAACACCCGTGTGAATGAGGCACTGGGGACAAAAGACTGAAGGCAAATTATTGGAAAAGGCTAGAAATAAATTAAATGCAAAAGTAGGAGGTATAAATGGCAATGAAAAGATTAGTGTGTTTAAACCATGGGATTCACCCTAACCAGCTGTAAAACTGAAACAGTTGTTACAGATTTGGAAACTGCTAGAAAGTTGAGATTTATTTCAGGACAAAAAATAAGGAAGCTATTGCCTTTAATCTGAATACTCCCAAACAACAAGTCCAATATGTCCCAACTCAGGAAGGTTTTAAAATATATGTCATTCCTTGAAACACCTGTGTATTTGGTACCGAGCCCTTAGGCAGGGATTTAAGCAAGTAAACAGTTTGGGGGTTCCCCACAGAGATAAGGTTTTCAAACATTTCCTGGAAGAAATGTGTCAGAGCAAAAGGCTTTCTTCTATTCTTCCTTCTCTTAAGGATTACATGTTCCTGCTATACAACACCATGCTGTGGCTGACATACAGGTTGTCACTGCCCCAGCTTGGCATGCTCACCTGCTGCCAGGCAGGGCATGGGGGGCTCCCTGACAGAGAGCTCAGGCTATTGAGAAACAGTGAAACAAAACTAGTGAAAAACATAAGTTACTCTGATTAGGAGCCAGCTAATTCATAGCTTGGTTTAGCATGTATTTGCAAGGCAAATATAAATATCAAAGACACAAAACCTGTGGAACTTATACACTGGAGGAAACCAGTAGAGAGAGAGTTGGGTTTTTTCTTCCTTTTTGTTCAATGAACAGGGCAAAAAAAAAATTCAATGAGCAGAACAACTGTGACTTGATTCTAGCCAAAATGATTCATTTTTTATTTGCATTTTGTTATTCCCTTTTCTTGACAAATTAACAAAATTGATGGTGTCAGATTAGAAGTTTAATATGGCTCTTTAGAAAAGCTCTTGCCCTTTTAGAAATGAATGTGGCCCATTTTCAAATCAAAGAGTCATTGTGAAGTAGAAAATGGAAATATTTAACTTTGTAAATATCACAATAAACATCTTAAGTTAACAATCTCTTTGCTGTTGATTTGGTTTTCCTGAAAAAAGGACAGACCCCATTAAACAGTTCCAGGAAGCCCAAAATCATATTTACTTTTGCCTTGCTCTCATCTTGAAGAATAGCACTTAACCAGAAGAATTAAATTTGTCTTTACTGCCTGGATTGCCTTAAAAATTTACTTAAGCCTTCTCAACTTTTCTGAATAAACCATTATCTACAGGTATTGCATCAGAGGTAGAGTAAATGAGAGCTAGTATTCCCATAAATCTCTTCTGTAATTCCTTATAGGTGGGGATTAAGGGACTAGGACTTCAGAGTTCCCATTAAGAGACTTCACAGTCAAGCCCTGAGCTATATTTTCATGTGTTGCATTACCAAAAAAAACCCCACCATACCAATACTACATGAAGAAGAAATTATATCAGTAGAGGAACAGTTACAGTATACTCATTTTACCTTGATTTAGTGCTAAAGCTGGAGCATAAATGACAATACCAGTGTATAAAGTCTAGAGCGGAAAAAAAAAAAGGAAATATCAAAATAAATGTAAATTCCTAGAAAGGTGATAACTTTCTGACATGATTTCTTTTCAAGTATCTAGGTAGTCTATATTTTCTAAATTCATCATTGTTGACAAATAATTTCAATTAGAAGACAAATGTCTGAGGCTATTAAGCTCTACAATCTCATACCCTAGAGTTCTTAAAACAAATACCAAGGACTCTTAAATAAAAAATCCATCTTCATCTTCTCCTGCCTTTTATAATTAATTTATTATATTCCTTTAAAACTGCAAAGGAAACAAGAGCATAAGAAAGTTAATGAGGTTTACACATGGTTTGTCAAGGAATCTATTACTATCATTTTCTCAGTCTCGAGATCAATATGCCTTTCAGTATCCAGCTACAATTCATGCGAGTAAGAACACAAAATATTATATTAGTTACTCATTACGGATAGTGTTACAAGGAATTATAACCCTCAGCCTGTAAAACAAAGCCATACACAATTATATTTTCAACCACAGTAAAGACACAGGCAAATGAAGGAGCTAGTCTATCTACCTTTGTGGGCACAATGGGATTCATACACTGATATCCTCAACTTTTTTGTATACGGTTTTAAATCCTGTTTACTTCTTTATCACTGTTATTACTGCCACAAGTTCAGCTGTGACATGGGTCAGGAGAATGCAGCTTCCAATGTGCTGATAACTTCTGTGAAGGTCAGGGTCTTGATTCAAAACATCTGGATCACCAATAGGTCGTGAGCTGACGCGCATCAGCTTTCTATGGCTGGACTCTCCTGACTTTCTGATTTACAGGGATGGGACTTGGGCATGGAAAAACAGCAGAATCAGATGCCATCCAGAATTCAGCCAGCTTCTGCCCTTCCTGCAAGTGTCCACCCTAGGCACAGGTGGCAAACCAGAGGAGGATTGCTAACCACTAAATTACTTGCCATGGCTTTTGAGCAGATCAAAGCCAGTCCCCGAGGTGGAGCTCTACCACATGGCCAGTGGCTATGCTGGGACAGATCCAAGAGGTAATGGGAGTGAGCAGCTCTCTACCTGTATGAGGAAAGCAGTGTGCAGAAACTTCTCCACCCAGCCTAACCTAATTGCCCTGATCCCCTGCTGCGCACCTGCTAGAAGCACATGCCAGAAAGGACAGGGGGGCCATTGGGCAAATAGTTATTCTTACCTGTGTGCTACACCCTGCCACTGTGTGTGCATGTTTGTTTCTCTCAGTGCCATGAGTCCTCTCTAGATTTTCATATATAGCTTGCATGACAAGAAAGCTGCCAGTCCTGATTAGTCCCTGGTGAATATCTTCTGAAACTACCTATTCCACCTCTCAGCCAGCTCCTGACCCCTGTCTAGCCCAGTCAGTGTTTGACTTGCTGTCCATACAGTGACTGTCAGCATGTGAGGCTGATATGTAGAATCATAGAATGGTTTGTGGTGGAATGGTTCTTTAAAAAACATCTAGTCCAATGCCCCTGCCATGGACAGGCACACCTTGCAGTAGATCAAAACTCAGAGCCCCATCCAGCCTGAATTTGAACACTTCCAGGGCTGGGCTATCACACTTCTTCCCCAGACTATCTTGTCCAGTAGCCCACTATCCTTGTTGCAAATAAATTCTTCTTTCTATCCACTCAAGATCTACCTTCTTTCCATTTAAAACTATCATCCCTTGTCCTGTCACTATAGGCCTTGGTAAAAAGTCTCTCTCCACCTTTCTCATAAGCCCCCTTTGAAAGGCTGCAATAAGGTCTCCCCACAGCCTTCTCTTCTCCAAGTTTAACAATTAATCCCAACATTCTCGCCTTTCTTCACAGGAGAGGTGTTCCACCCCCAAGACCATTTTTGTGGTCATTCTCTGGACCCTCTCCAAGAGGTCCATGTACCCCTTGTGCTGGGAACCCCACAGCCAGATGCAGTACTTCAGGTGGGGTCACACCAGAGTGGAGTAGAGTAGACAGGGAAAATCACCTCCCTCAAACTGCTGGCCACACTTCTTTTGGTGAAGGACAGAATTGGCTTTCTGGGCTGTGACCAGACTTTCTGTCTCGGTCAAATTTTTCATCCACCACTATCTCCAAGTTCTCCTCTGCAAGGCGGCTCCTAATCAGTTCATCCTTCAATCTATACTGACATTTGTGATTGCCCCAATCCATGTGCAGGACCTTGCACACGGGTTTGTTGAACTTTATGGGGCCACTCCTCAAGTCTGTCAAAGTCCCTCTGAATGGTGTCCTTTCCCTTTAGCAAATCTGCTACACCACTGAGCATGGTGTCATCCACAAACTTGCTGAGGGTGCACTCATTCTCACTATCTATGTCATTAATGAAGGTATTAAATAATATTGGTTCCAGTACATACAGAACTCATTATTGGTTTCCATCAGAATATTTAGCTGTTGACTGCAATGCTTTGGATGCAATCATGAAGCTAATTTTTTTCTTTTTAATAGTCCATCAGTCAAACTCATACCTCTTCAAGCCTTTTCATTCAAGGGATTCAGCATGAGAACTTGTGGCTTTCTTATACACAGTGAATAAGTGCCAGAATCCTTGAATCATCAGAAATTAAAATTTGTCAAAACTATGATCACATTTTTGTGTCAATTTAAACAGGACTGATACAATCTTCAGTAGGGTTTTTTTGGTTGTATTATTATAAATCCTTTTCTTTACCTTATTTAAGGAATTAATATTCACAGAAGAATTAAAATTGCACCATTAAAATCTTGGGAGGTTTTCTTTCCTCACTAGTATTTAATTTATTCAGGTTAAATTGTAAGTGCTTGGCAGAGAAAGCCACATATAGATCTTTGGTTAATTTCCTTGAGCATGTATTTAAGTTGCATAGAATTATTTTTCTCATCTCTGCAGGCAAAGATTATGCTTAGCTCTTCCAACTTACGCAACTGTGATGTCCTCATACGTGCTGGTGAAACAGCGTCAGGTTTCACACATGCCAGCACTCTACTTTTTCCATGAGCTTGTGTATCTGTAAAAACCAGCTAAGCAGCACTGCCCAAATCAGTAATGAGCACTGCATTGGGAACTATCTTACTGGTGCAAGTGTGATTGCCCTGTGACTTCTGGTGTGCTTTAAAAAAATACAAAAATAGACAAAAACAAGCATGTACCTTAAAAAGCTTTCTGATGGCATAGACATTCTTACTTTGAATTACCCACAAGTCCACTTCAAAACTGTGAAAAGAGCACATTTTTGTTCTGGTGCATTTGACATATGCGCACTGACATTTGGAAGCTGTGGTCCTGTACGGACTCTTTGAAAGGGCCAGATACAGCAAACTGTACCAACAATAATTTCAGAGATTGCATTAGTTTAACATGCCCCAGGGTAGTAATCTTCTAATTCTCAGTTTGCAGACAGACACCTAAGGTTTTTCCAGTGGCGATGGTGGCGCAAACCCTTGTGCAGTACGTAAATGACAGTTCCTGACAGCCTTTTTTGTCACCTCTCACTGACCCTTGAGAATTAGTCAGACTCTGAGAATCCACCCAGCCAAGGATGAACACTGCTGCTGCAGATAACTGGCTCACGTTTGCATTTTGAACTCATTGCAGGTTTCTCCAGCAGGCAAGTGAATCACTGCTCTTCACACTGCTATCCTGTAGTGAAGGGTGACTTGTCTCTTGGGCATGGTGCTGATGTCAAGTGACTGCTCTGGGCATTCAACAGTGCCCACACAGACCCAGGTTGCAGGGAGCCCAGCACCCGCTCCCCACCTCATTGCTGAGCAGCAGAAAGAGCTTTGTTTCTCCTGCTCCCAGCCACCCAGGCACTGTGGTAACCTCCTCAGCTGCTCAGAGAAAACAGCCAGTTACGCCCAATAATTCTGGTGGCCCCAAGGACCACAGAACAGCTTTGAGGTTTACTTGCCGTTTGTATTATGAAAAGGACCGTTCCACAGAGGCGTAGATATTTATTAAACCGAAGTTCTAAATACTGCAAAAAAGAAGAAAAAACAAATGCTTACATTGAAATTTGGCATTATTGATGGGACTGGAATGAAGTGATATGCAATACAGAAAGAGCAGAGTGTAGTTTTTACATTTTCATGAATGGCCAAAACTCCTAGAGTCCCCTTGTTTGGTATCTCTTTCAACTCAGTTTTCTTTACAGACTTCACCAGTGGGTAATAACACACAAACGAGTGAAGCAGACATAAGCTAGTCACTATACAAGGGTGTCTACAGAAAAGACTAGAACGTATTATCACAGAATCACTAAATATGCTGAGTTGACAGGAGCAAAGATACACAAGAGTAATCAAGTGCAACTCTTAACTCTGCACAGGGAAACCTAAGAGTTTAGGTTTGACATAGCAGCCAAAAAACAGAACCCACTAGTTTTGTGAAATCAGAGAGAAAAAAGAAAACCTTGTGACTATTCCTACATCTTAGTCAGTGTGGAAACTCTGGCATTACATGTGTGCATTTGAACTGCTACAAGAGAGGGCAAAAGATTTTCAGCAATTAGCAGCTTCTCCCCACATTAACCTCACCTTCTGCACTGCCCAAGGCAGCCTGATATAGTCTACTGATAAGTCAAAATTTATCCTTTTGTGAAACAAGAACCCTCACTTTTCTATCGAGGTTGGACAGCACAACCTCTAAATTAGTCTGTCATGCTGTAGAGCAGATTTCTTACCACCATCTGTCCTAAAAACCCTCTCAGTGTGTGGTTGTACAAAAGAAATCTCAATTGCCTGACAAATCTGTCCAATCAACATAAACACTGAAGCACCTAAAAGGGCTCACTCACAAACTGAGCATTTAAAATGTGATCTATAAGCATGTCCACACAAGGAAGCAGTTTTCAACCCCCAGTTTTCAACAGACAGACACAAAAGGTTGTTAAAAATCTGGACTCTGTCCAGAAAAAGAAGATATATCTTTTATAGGCACATTACTGATTCAACACCAAGATAAACAGTGAGTTTCCAGTCATAATCATAAGCTTTTATTTAAGAGAGCCATATTGAAGTATCATCATGACAGTCCAAAGATTAGTAGATTAAAATACGCTGGATGACACCAGAGAGTTCTGTTGGTGAATTCTTATCTAAATTCACTAACAGAAATCTTGTTTTCAGCCTCCAGTGCTGCAATGTCTCTGTTTAGTGTAATAAAATGCTAAAGACCAAAGTAGCCAGTCAAGGACTTTCACCTGCACCGATGCTCCTTTCCCAAAGTCCTCTGCAAAATGAGCAGCTTGCTTCCAAATCTGCAGCTGGGAACTATCTCCATGCAGGAAGATAAACAGGTTGTATGGACATTTTGAATCAGAAGAAAGCACTGACCAGATGCTTTCCCATCCCAAAACTGTCAGACTTCACCGGTGATTATCCCACTACCCCAGCTATCTGTGCTGATGGCTGTAACTTTAACTTGAATGCTGTGCTTAAAACCAGCTCAGCCTTATTTTGGTGGAAGTACAAACTTTCACAGACAGAGAGCATTTGTTGACCTCCTTGTATAATCATGAGGGAGAAGACATTCAGTAGTGTAAACAGCCTCAGGTGACAAGGAGTCTCTTCAAAATCTCTAGGAACAGTACAAATACATACTCTGCCAAAGAGTGACTTTTGTGGTTGCACCTTAGCTTAGAAACTAATCTGGAGGGAGTGTGATGTGATGCGATAACTCTGGGTCCTATGGTAGATGCTTTTGTGCTCTGGTTTGGGTATATTAATTACAGATGATTAATGACATGTCACCATCCAATCAGCATTAGGATTACTCCACCTACTGAACTGAGTATCTGGCATGAGGAAATAAATCTAGTATGACACAGCTCCTAGCTAAGGCAGCAGGGGTGAGCATCACCTGCCTGCAGAGACAGTGTGGGCAGACTTGGGGACAGAGAGGGTTGCAGCCTGTTTTCTGGAGTGTGGTGACATAGGACAGCACAGAGTGCAGGGAATTTGGAGGAAGAGAAGGTGGAGGGCAGACATGTAGAAAGTAGGCACGAGAAGCCTCCCAGTTCCCTAAAAGCTGGGGAGAGCTTCTCCCCACTCCACCTTACCTCATAGGTGCTGGTAATGCCCAGCTTGTAGAAGACAGGCAGGAAGATCTCAGCACTGCACAGCACCACCAGGCCGTAGGTGATGGCAAAGATGCAGAAGATGGCACCATAGCGATAGATCTCAGCAGGGGTGCCCAGCACCGTGACGGCTGACATGAAGCTGGCGGTGAGGGACAGTGCCACCGGGAGGGCACTCATGCTGCGGCCTGCCATGAGGAAGTCCTTTGATGTCTTCTGCCCTCCTCCCACGAAGGCGTAGTAGATGCCAATGATGGCCGAGATGAGCAGCATAGCCGCAAAGACCACATAGTCCCACACGGTGAAGCGCCCCATTCTGCCCGAGGAACTCACTCACCCTTGGAACCAAGAATCTTCCCCAAAATCAGAGGGGCTGCTGCTGCCTCCGCAGGGCTGGCACGGGATGGCACAAGCAGGAGGAGGCAGATGGGAACGGGCCCCCGGGCAGGTGCCCCCCGCCGGGGCTGGGGCAGGCGCGGTGCGGTGACACCAGCGGGACAGAAGCAGGGTGCGATGCGGTGCCACCGGGTGGGACAGGTGCGGTGTCCGCCGCCGGGACGGGCGCGCTGCGGAGCGCCCGCGAGGTCCCCACGCGTGTCCCGGGGCGGGAGCGGGCTGCGCCGGGAGCCGCCGCGCGAGTGCCGCAGCCGGGACGGCGGGCGGGCCTTATACGGTCCCGGGGCCCGCTCCTCCCCGCGGCGCTGGGCGCCCCCGCGGAGCGAGAAGGGGCGGCGATCCCGGGCCAGGGCAGCCCGCCCCGCGCCTCCGGGCTGCGGGATGGCGCCGCGGCACAGCACCGCCTGGACGCGCTTACACCGCAAGCTCCCGGTCCAGAGCTTCTGGAGGGAAAACATTTCACACGGGAGTTCCCCAGGATGGAGAACCTACCCTCGCTCGTTAGCATATTCCACCATCTCCCCGCTGAGGTGAAAATATAATTTAATGTATACATTTCCATGAGTTGTGCAATCTGGAAGGGAACTCACTGAATCAGACTTACCAAGACGAGACTGCTGAACACTGCAGTTGTGCAACCGGGAAACCCTACTACCTGCACTGTGCTCACAGAAGTTTTACTAATTGTCTTCAAGTTCAGGAGTCAAAGTGCACACGAACATCACAAATGGAGCTTCACACATCTTACCCAGAGAGGAATACATCAAAAACACCTATAGGATTATAAGGTCATGCATGTCCAGTGGTGGAGATGTGCCTATTTCTATAGCCAGCAGTAGATACAGGTAGATCTGTTATCTACAGATACAGTAGATAACAGCAAATGCCATATTTGGCCACTTTGCCATATATTAGCAACCCCAGATGGGGAATGAAGATGAAAGGATGCCAAAGCTGACTCAGATGTGCTTGACAGCATGCAGCCACACACAGCACACCTTGTGGCAGAGTTTAAAAGCTTTGCACAGTAGATTTCCATCTTGAGCTGTACATTGGCAAAGTGCTATGCTGGAGGTGATTACCTAGTAAAAGTCAGAACCAGCTTGAGGATTAAAAATTACCCTGTTTTCCTTCATGGAAGGTAGAATAATTTTCCTTCCTGCCCAGCCTCTTCTGGCTGTCATCCACAGCTGGATAAACTGGAAGTTGTCTTTGCTGCAAGAGTTCTGGGTTCAGCTCAAGGTGCTCTGAGCTGCCTGTATCTGACCACTTTGAGACATGGTTTTCAGCAGCCTTCTGTATCTTGGACAGAAATGACCAGACAGACACCTGACAGCCAAGCACAGATGATGGAACATTTCTCTCTCCTTGGGAGCTCTGGAATTGCAGGCCTTTTGGAGTTATTTCTGAGTGCATATTGGAAGGAGGGGGAGTAGGTGGAAGTCTGGTCTGTCAGGATTATTAAGTTGAGCTGTGAAACCATGTCTGTTTTGGACTGGTGTCTAGATGCCCATCTGGGAGTCTGAATGGCCTTGAAGAGACAGAACCTGGCCATGGTGTGCAAGTGGCATGTCCTAATCTCACCACAGCAGGTTAGGGCATCAGTCTCTGTGGCCCAATTACTCTCTAATTACTTATACAATGAGTAAGAGCTTCCAGATGTCCTGTTGAGGAAGAGCAAAAAAGAAACTTATGCTTTACATCTACCAGTTAGGCCATTGATTTATTGATCATCTGAAGTGGTTGCCCTAAATCAACTTCTGACAAGGTGAAAGAAGATAAACCTTCCAAGCAAAGCTTCAATCAAAACCAGCACATCCTCACTCAGTGCAATGAACTGGTGCTGTCCAAAAATAAAGTATTTGTTGTCAAAAAGCATGAGCCATTTTTCACAAGAAGGACATAAGCAGGCTCTGGCCCAGACCCACAGCTTGTGCTGCTCAGAGCTTCATGCTCAGTGTCCTTTGTTTGCACTTCTTCAGGAATTATGTTGCTCAAACCATTCAAACAATAACATGCATTTAAAGTATTAATTACACAGGATTAATACAATTTTGATTTGGCTTCTTTATAATTTTTGACATAATGTAAACACGGCAAGTGATAACATGTACTGGAAAACAAATCATGTTTCTTAACTGAAACACAAGCAGCTATGAGGAAATGCACATCACTCTGGTTTCAGGTGGCATCCTTGGTTCTTTTACCAGTAGTGTTAAGCAAATTGTCTTTCAAATGTCATCATGATTGACGTGGCATGAAAGGCTGGATCCTCCAATGTGGTTGTTTCCATTTTTGGAACCAGCAGCAAATCTGTATGATGGCCATGTTCTAAATCACAGCAAGTGAACCTGGAGAACAGAACTAAATGTTTTTCTGGATTTTTCACACAGGGAACCAAATTAGCTCTATTGGTTTGTGCTGTGTAACAGAGACAGAACTGCAAGTATTTTCTTTTTCTCATTGCTACAACAGATACGTAAATGGCTTCCAAACTCAGAGAGTGTCTTTCATTATCTTCTTGTAACACTTTTGCCCCATCTCCACTGGGCCTTATGTAGTGTCTCATCTCACTGTGGTTGTGACTCTCTTTTTGTAAGATCTACTGACATCCGTGGGATTCAGTGTTTAATAGCAAGAGGGGTAAGACTCACATCTCTCCAGCACCCTCTAATTAAAAAGGCCATGGATCTGGCCAAACAAACCCCAGACTGACTATGGCTCCAAATGGTTCCTTCCTTGTGATTGTATTGGGCTCATTTCCACTCTGGGACAGCTCTGTGAGATATTACTGGAAGTCTGTAGGAAAGGACATTCCCTTCCTGTTATTTTTCACATGGATGGGCCACTGCATTGGGAGATCAGTCAGGTGTATTTTCTCCTATGGATGAGATAAATATATTGAGCCCTGAACTTGGAGAGATGCTGCCCATCTCTCTGAACTAAGTTGTGAAAATAGACTTTGAGGGATTATCCTGCTTGTAGACAAATGTGGGCATGGGCAAAAACAACTGTAAGTGAGGGAGGAGAGCACTGGAGGCCCAGTGACCATTGTTCAGTGGTGATGCAAGACCCTTTGCATTTTGCTTTGGCAGCCTGGGAGCTCTCCAACTTCCAGTAATTTTTGTGCTGAACCGCACATAGTCTGAAACGAAGCAAAACGAAGCTGGTGTCCCTACACCAGCTGAGCTGAGTTTGCAGATCAAGAACAGTTCATAGTCAATTTTATTGACCTGGGTAGTGCCAGGACTGGCCATTGTTCTCTGCTGCTTACACAAGAATCAGTTTGGAAACCTTGCCAGAAAATGGCTGGCTGTTGGACAAACAAAATAATTTCAAAACAAAATCTGCAAAAAATGGATGATTTATTAGGAAATCAGGGACGTGGGATGATGCCTTGTATATATACATGTATGCATGTGGAAAGTGTTTGCACTTCATGCAGTGACCACAGTATACCATCACCAAATCTAGAGAAATTGGGGCCTCAGAAAGATTAAGGAGCTATCAGTTGCATTGAAGTAGATGGGGAAAAAATGCAGGATCTCATAAATGTTCCTGTTGAAAGGAACACTGTTGCAGAAGCTGAACCTCTATTAAGGGAATGGTGAGACCATTTGAGAGGAAGACCTTAAAAACACAAAACTGCAGGCAAAGCTTCTCATCTTTTAAGTTCATAAGCCAACCAACAGTGATATGAGGACCCAGATTCAATTTGCTCCTCTGTTCATGGAGCTAGCAGTTAAATTTCCTTTACGTCACAGTTAGTGTTAGGAATAACATATCAAAATTAATAATTTACTCCTAATTAGACTGTCAGATTTTTCTCACAATGCAGTACTTCAAGTAAAAAAAAGTACTTTAAAAAAATGCACTTATTTTACTTTTGGAATATTTTAATTGCAGCAATGGCTTCCTATACAGCATCACTTGTCACCTTGCGAAGCCTGGTGAAAAGGAAGCTCATTGCTGATGGCATTTCATATTTCTGAACATCAGTTAGGGTCAGTTGAATATACCCTAATCTCCTCTACTTGCTGTGCTTTTCCACACACTGCTGTTTTGAATTGCTGAGCATAGTATAGCTAGTTACCTTACTACTACCATCACTGGCTTTGCTTCTCCTGGTTTAATGCTCCTGTTGTGGTTTAATCCCAGCCAGCAGCTAAGTACCACACAGCCACTCAATCACCACCTGCCCCTCACCTTGCAGTGAGGAGGAGAAATGGAAAAAAAAGAAAAGTAAAACCTGTGGGTTGAGATAAGAGCAGTTTAATAAGCGAAACAAAATAAAATCTAATAATAATATTTATAATAAGGACAATATTAATAATTTTAATTAAAAGGGGTGGCAGGAACCCAAAAGAAACAAGCAATGCACAATACAATTGCTCACCACCCACTGACTGATGGCCAGCCTCACCCAAGCAGCAATTAGCGTCTCCTGGCCAACTCCTCTCAGTTTATATGCTGGGAATGGTGTTCTGTGGTATGGAATATACCTTTGGCTAGTTCAGATCAGCTGTCCTGGCCATGCTCCCTCCCACTTTCTTGTGCACCTGCTCACTAGCAGAGCATGGGAAACTGTCTTGGCTTAGGGTAAGCACAACTTAGCAACAATAAAAACATCAGCGTGTTATCAACACTCATCTCATACTACATTCAAAATGCAGCACTGTACCAGCTACTATAAAGAAAATTAACTACCCAAGCCAAAAACATGGCAGATATCTTAATCTCCCATAGTCTTGTTTAGTGATTTTCTTAGCTTTCTTTTTAGTTATTTTTTGTTAGCCCTTTTTCTGTTAATAATGTTTGGACATGACACAATTACCCTGAAAGGGGATTCAGAAGAACACCATCATCATCATCATCATTATCATCATCATCAATCAATATTCTTTGTGAAACTTGGATGAGTTTCTTCACCTGGCACATGTATTTTGAGCACAGGGATTTTTTTTTTTACAGAGATGTCCCATAATTGTTACCACTTTATATCCAGTAATATCACTAGGGTACATTCCCAAGCATCCTTTTAGAAACTTTTTTCTAATAGTAATTTTATAGAAATGCCTCTTGCACAGACTGTGTTCTGTTTGTGGGCAATAACAAGGATGCAATGATATTTGCAAGTGTCTTATGTCTTAAAAAACAACCATAAGCATAACAAGTTAAATATTTCAAGAAGCATGGTTCCCTAATTCCATGTGTGTCATATTTCCAATCCTCATCCTATCCAAAACCTACATTTGAAGAGGTGTAGAATTGGTAAAGGTCATTGCTTCAGACACTAATCATTAGGAAGTCCTTCAGGGTAACAACTTTTTCTTGAAGTGTTTGTCCTCTCATGCTTAGCATATCTGGGACACAAGGACAGAAAGAGTGACTTGCAAAGAAAGAGATCAACAAGGAGAAAAGAGCCAAAGAGTCACAAAAGTCGTGGTTTATGTTGACATTTTGAATGACACCTTAGTTTGTTTTTTCTATGTTCACATTCCACTGAAATTCAAATGAATGCAGTTTGCAAGGAAAATAATTTAAATGTGAGTACTTAATGGTCTTGAGAAGGGAACTTTATATTGTGTAACCTACTAATACCAACACACCTTTTAAAATCAATAGTGAGCGCTCCAGGATTGAAGGAAGTACTTAAGTTAGCCTTGACTACTGAGCATTTAAATCTGAACGATTGGGAGTCTATAATGCATTTGCTGGAGAACTCTCCTCTTTCATCTAAAAGAACAAATTTCAAAATATATTTATGGGCTGTCCATGCAGTGAGATCTAGCATACATAAATACTTGCTCACAAGAACAATTAGTATGGGAATAAAATTGTGGTACAGATTTTACTTCTTTAACTCAAATGGATAAATAAGTTACATGTTTGAACTTTATACCCACGGCTTTGGGATCTTTTGTTTATTTAAGGTGTTCAATTCTGCATCAACAGAATTACAATTCAACTAGTTTGCTTACTTGCAGTTAATGTATGAGAAAAGGCTGTCAAATGTTCACCAGAATGATGAACAAAAAAATTGATTTTATTTTCTGAGTAAATTTTTCTGAACTGTATTTTGTTTCCGTTGTTTCCTTCTTTTTTTCACTACCTGCTATCCAAACCATCTCAGATCACATGTTCTAGTTGATGTTATTTTGATATGTGTTTGCTTTAGGTGTACCATGTAGGGTACTTCGGTTATGCAGCTTGGCTCCCAGCTGAAGGAGAGACAGGCTCTGCAGAAAGAAATTGTTGCTTTGATATGCTCCCTGGAGGAGCCCGTCTCTTTGCACTTTCTACAGAGGAAGCCTCTGGAAATGAGCCTGCTAACTCTGCCACTTCAAAATACTCTGTAAAATTTTGCCTGCCGCTGCCCCAGTGACCTAACTAGCTTTTTGATTATTTTGATTTATTTTTGCATTCATAATCCAGAGTGTCTATCATCAGTTCTGACATCTCCCTTATTATCTGCCTCCCATCCTCCTTTGTAATTGCTACTGCTGAATCCCCTGTGTTCCCTCAATCCTTTCATCTCCACCCCCATCTCTTCACATTAAGAAACTTTCTCTTCCTCCTCGCTCTCACACTTCTTCAAGAATCCCCTTCCTTTAGGACCCAGAGTCTCATGAGGCATTTCCCCCAAAATTGCTGTTTCCTATCCACTTCATTCTTCCAATTTTTTAATGTCTCTAGGAACTGACTGCCTTGCCTCTCGTTTAAACCCCTTTTTGGTCATCTTCAGTTCTTCTACTCTCTGCCAAGGCTGCCCATGCTGAGATCACACAGACACATACATTGCTTGGAAATGTTTGAAAGCAGTTATGCATATTTATACCAGCTCTGTGTGTTTAATTGCCTTGTTTGTCATACATCCTCAAAGCAACATCCATCACCAAAAGCAGATGAAGAAGGAGGATTTTCCCTCAGGTCCAACCATCCGCATCTGTTGACTTTGGCTTGGTTTGTTTCTTCTGTTTCCCTCTATAATGTGAGATTTGTTACACCTATTTCTGATGCTATCTGGACATTTCAAATAGCAAATCCCTGTTTTTTCTGGAGACTAGAAACACTGCCAGCATGCTTGGTCTCTCCCAAGATGCTGCTGGGACACACTGCAGGTTTTCTGGCCTCTTGCACTGCAGACTTATAGCTGTTGCAGGATGCTAAGGAGTGGTGGTCTGTGGTGGGTGGGGGACAGTGCATATGAGTCATGTGGATGTTCATGACCAAACTCCATGGCAGGAAGATTTTATTAATTCAGGCACACCAAGACTCTTAAAATTAATGTCTCTTGCTTTAGTGTATTGTTTTCCAGTGTTGGCATGTGTTCAAATAGACTACTGAGTGGGGTTTGATGAAAATGTGGATTTGGGGCTAAGGCAAGGGGGAAGAAATAATAACTTCAACATGCTTTTTTAAATAGGCAAAAAATTGTATTGATCTAGCATCATAAAGCCTCCACAGCTTCTGCACAGTCAGTTTAATACCATGTGATAGTGTTAGCAGTTTGCAAAGTTGGTGAATGATGTGATGCACAAGGAAGCACAGCAGTAATGGCAGTCGAGCAGAAACATTTTGGCTGCAGCTGGATTTAAGGGACTCCATCTCTTGGTACAGCAGGTGCTCTGTATCTGTACAGTACCATTAGCTGATCCTCATTTTAAAGGGGCTCATTTCATCTCACATCAAAAGAGGAGCTGGTGGGAACCGTGCAAGCAATCTTCTACTGGCTATGAACATCAGGTGAAATACCCTGCCCTCTGTGCAGCCAGCAGCTATAGCCAGAGAGGCGAACTGCACCCCTGTGCTAAGTGCTTGCCCAGTTCAAGCAGCCAGGACTTCATCTGCTTCAGTCTTTTGGGTTTTCTCTCTTAATTGGAGATGGAGGCTCATTTCCTTTTCCTTTTTTACTGAAGTGTCGATCTCCACCTAGATATCTTTTACACAGGGATCTATTATTTCAGTATGTTTGTTTTATCAGTTATTTCAATGGCTCCTATTTGATCTGATCATAAATTAGACCCACAAATCGGTATTGAAAGCAGCAGCAGTGTCCAAAAAGTTACTTACATTTTATGATAAGAAGGGACAGCCCTAATTTTCTTTTTCTTAGTGTTAGCAACATCTCTCCAGTGACAGCATCAATAACATTTTTTTGGTGTTTTTTTTGGTTGGTTGATTGGTTGGTTGGCTGGCTGGTTGGTAGGTTGGTTGGTATGGTTTGATTTTTTGGTGTTTTGTTGGGTTTTTTTTCTGCTTTATATAGACCAATATTGGAAATTTCTCATAAATATCTGTAATTTAGCAGCTGGTACCAGCAGCTGATGACACAGTGGAAGAGCCAAGAAGGGCTGCTTTGTCTCTTGATGTTGTACAACTTTTTCTGCTTTTCTAAGGTACTCACAAATATTTAACTCAACAGAACACATCAGAATTAGACTGCTTCCTAGCAGTCTCATGTATGTATGTTTAAATATTTTTCCTTACAGTACAATGCAGAGCTGAGATTATTAGATCCTTTCTTTGGAGTTTCAGCTTTTGTACACTATGTCTCTTGGATCTATGAGATCAGGAATGGATAACTGAAGTACTGACTCTATTGGAACCTGAAAGCAAAGTTACAGCTGCATGAATACTATGACAGTTGAAACTTCAAATAAGAAAAGAAAAAGCAGCAAATTAATTAGCCAAAACATCAAACCTACATACCTAACTTGCATTCCATGAATGAGATGGATGCAGAGATATGAAGAACAGTATCAATTGCTTTGTACATTACCTTCTCTTCCATCCCAGGAACATGCCATTCCTTTCAGGGAGCCTGGCCTTATTTTTCCCTGAATGGCATGCTGCAAACAGACTGTTAGTAGTCCCAGACACATGACAGACAGCCTGAAATCCAGAGGGTTTCTGTCAAATCCAAATGCCCCTCATTTTAATGGTGAGTGTGAGATGCAGGAGAGCATTCACATCTCTCTTCAGGAACAAGACTCCATCCTGCCTTTTAATTTTCCTTTCCATGCACCATGATTCCTCTGTGAATCCTCTTCCTGCTGCTTCTATTACTGTTGCTTTCAACAAGGCTGTAGCCAGTTCTGTTGCTACTGTTGTGGCAGAGCAATGGATGAGGAACAACAGCTGTAGCCACCACGGCAAACCTCTCCTGTCCTGGGTCTCTCTGTGTACATGTGGTCTGGGCAGAAATCAGACCCTTTTTCTTTCTAACACAAATAATTTCTAAAACTCTACCAAAAAGAAAAAAAAAACACCAAGAAAAACAAAATAAAAACCCCCAAAAAACCAAACCAAACCAAACCAAACCAAACCACCACCACCACCAACACATAAAAAACCACCCCAAAAAACCCCACAAAAACCAAAAAACAACAAAAACCCCCAAACAACAAACAGAAAACCAAAGCCTTAAAAAAACCCCACATGTGGGTTCCTACTGGGCAGAAAACTGGCATGAATTGCGGGAACATTGTGCCAGGGATTGTATTGATGGTCTATTGGTGTGGATAGTCCCTGCACTCTGGTGCTGTTCAGTTTATTTCAAGAGTTGGAGCTAGTACAGCCCACCTATTTCAGCTCTGCAGCAGGATCCTGACTTGAAATAGATGGCCTAGGTGTGTCAAGGCTTGAACCAGGTCGTCAGTGCCCTTCTCTGTGAGGAAAGTCCCTAAGTTCAGGATATTTCAGACAGAAAATCTGGGATCTAAATTCCAGGCCCTTGTTCACCCCACTCTGATCAGCAAACCTAAGGGTTTACTCTTCTCCCCATGATTCAGCTAGCATTGACCTAGAGCTGCATTATTTGCAGAATTGCTGTGCTTCAGGCAAATTAGAAAAAATGTGGCCCAACAGTTCCACCACATTGCAGAACAGGATTCCAGTATCTTGTCTGCTTTGATTTTGAAGTGCTCTCAAGAACATCCTACATAATCTTGTGGGGTTTTCTCCCGCAAGGCAAGGCAAAGTGCCAGCTAGAAGCTGAGGAGGAAACTGGCAGTGAAAATATGTCATTGTGTTACAAAGGGCTCATCTTACTTTGCAGACAAATTTAAAAAATAAAAATCTGTTTGCTTCATTTGAAAGAATACACCAAACTGCATGATACACTTGTATAACCTGCCTTCAACTCACGCCAGCTTCTCCCTACAGGAGGATTTTGAAGAACTCCTGTGATGCAGTAAGTTTACAGCCACATCCACCCCACCTGTGTGGTGACTCGAGACAGGCAAAGAGAAAGGCTTCTGGGTTCACAACCAGCTCAGATAACTGTTTAGTGTCTTTAATATTGATTGAGAAACCTAGCTTTGGGCAGCCAAGATTGGAAGTTGTTTGGTCAAATTCACAGTTGTTTCTGTTGATTTATTAGCCTGTTATATTTCATTTTGAAAGGAAAAATGCTCACACAAGATAATTACCTATGTAAACTCCACTATGCCTCTATGAATAGGGTAAGAAAATGAAAATTTGATCTAACTCCTGCGCACCTATGCAATCTACAATGTCCTCTGGTTAAAAATAGTCTGACCTGGCTGCTCATTGTCTTGTGTCAGGTAACATGTCCTTTAAGTCAGAAACTCAGTGTCAGATGGGCTTCTGGAGTATGTGCTGTGCTTGTGATTAATACACATAAAATATGACAGAATTAGGGCAACTCAGTAACCCTGTTTGGATACAATGAATTTATGTAGTTATTGAGCCATGTCATGTAGGGGGCATCCACAGGGGCAGTTGCAGATATGCACATATAATGGAGTCATCCAGACTTCCTGAGACTACCAATCCTAGGATTAATTCTATCCTAACACAGATGTTTCAAGTACAAGAATATGTCTAGAGCGTCAGTGAATAGAAAAGAAGACTGAAGTTGGTGCTCAAAGACAGACACATTTTACACATATAGGTTATATAACCTGAGATTAATTCTGCCCTCTGAAACCATCCTGGGTTAAATATTGAGGTATTTCACCCCAATTACTACTATTAGGCTAAACTACAGACTACCAGAGGGCAAGCCTGCTTTGCTTCTACATAAAGTGGCTCTGGCTCTTGCTGAGTCCAGCAAGTAGATTTAGAACTGCAGGACTAAAAAGCCCAGGAATGGAGGAGACATAGGAATCTTAGACCTGTTTCAGGAGTGCTGATGGATTAGAGTCAGAGATTGGTGGCTGTAGCCACCAGTGGGTGTTTGAAGAAGTCAGATCTGAATTGGTGACTACTTTGGTAGACATGCATGCACTATTTTACAAAGGTTTCCTCTACATGCCTCTACAGGCATTACTACCAATAAGACATTACTCTTCAGAAAGCCACCTGCTTTTAATTTTTAATGCCTGTAGCATAAATTTCTGAAGGAGAATTGCTGGCAGGAACCATCAGATAATCACGGGGTGCTGGAGCTGGGGCCTGCCCAGAGATGGGAAAACCACATCTCTTACTGGAAAAGAATAAGTCCTGAGGCTTGAGGCGTTGCAGTCAGAGGGGAGTGTATGTAATAAAGATATCATTAACATAGCTGCAGCTCATACAAGTGGGGAAGGGCCCTTCTGGGTCACTGAACCTTGCCAGCTGAGGCAGCAGACCTACTGTCCTGGCCATACTGGTATTGATACCTGGGCTATGAGCCTGAGGCTCACTCAGGTGTACCTCCAAGTATTCAGTGGTATTCAGTGCTGTCTGACACGCAGACCATGAGTAGCTCTTGCAACCAGAAACTCTCAGGAACATCAGCAGCTGCAGGTTTACCTTGTCTCAATCTTCTGAGAAATTGCCAGTTTACAAACACAAGAAGAGCATTTTTAGGCTTTTTAAAACTTCCTCTAATGTCTTTTATTTTTGGTGATGATGACTTCTGCGAGCCAGAGCACACCTGAGCTCTCCTCTCCATTACATCAATGTCAGATTTTGCTCATTTCCTTGGATGATGTTGTAGTGCAAGCATCCCACAAAGTTCTACAACTCTATGAATAGATGCTATTCATAATGGAAAAAAGATCTTGTAGACTGGTTTCCGTAAGTACACAATAGGTAGGAGACATAGTAAGTGAATTTACTATCCACTTCTGGAGGGTTATTTGTGCTCCTAAACTGTTGCATATTGGTCCCTAAGGTCTTGTGGATCTAGACCTCTCAACGTGCTTTTGGATGCCCTTTCTATGGAGATATTTGGCCTTGAAATCACTTAAGCCAACCTTTTCAAACTTAAATGCCTAATTAAGCATTCTCTTCCTACCTGATGCAAACGCCAGAAGTCCTTTCTATTTCTACAGCAGAAGAACAAGGTTTAAAGCTGTCTCAGCAGCTCTGACTCCACAGGTGCTGAAGCAAGCACGTTCCCCTACCTATCCAGATGACTATCATGCTAATGGCTTACTGCCTGCCTGTGGGCAGCCTTTCTGGGTGCACCTGGCACTGTTTAACCTGCTGGGTCTGTTCGAAGCTGTAGGTCCCTACGTGCTCTGAATCGTGAACTTCAGCTGTGCTCAAATCCACCTGTGTGTCTTTCCATCGGAATAGCCTGCAAGCCTGGTTCCTGACAGTGGCCTGGTCTGAACAGCCTGCAAGCCTGGTTCCTGACAGTAGCCTGGTCTGAACAGCCTGCAAAGCCTGGTTCCTGACAGTGGCCTGGTCTGAACAGCCTGCAAAGTCTGGTTCCTGACAGTGGCCTGGTCTGAACAGCCTGCAAGCCTGGTTCCTGACAGTAGCCTGGTCTGAACAGCCTGCAAAGCCTGGTTCCTGACAGTGGCCTGGTCTGAACAGCCTGCAAAGCCTGGTTCCTGACAGTGGCCTGGTCTGAACAGCCTGCAAGCCTGGTTCCTGACAGTAGCCTGGTCTGAACAGCCTGCAAAGCCTGGTTTCTGACAGTGGCCTGGTCTGAACAGCCTGCAAGCCTGGTTTCTGACAGTGCCTTGAGCTGCCTGAAGCAGGCAGGACGGGCGGCCTCGGCAGGGACAAATTTTCAAGCTGGCCAAGACGCAACCTGGAACGACGGCGTGGTTCTGAGCTGTCCTTACTACATCTGCCCGCACCAAAGCTCCTTCCACCTTAACTTCATCTCCCACCTCACTCACATGTCCTTCTCCTGCAACTGCAGCCGCAGGCAGAAGCTCCCATAAACCGTGATATTGCAAGGAACGACCAGTTCGTAACCATTTACTCTTGTGCGAGGACTTGGTTTGCATGTGCTTTGTCTGCGATGAACATTTTTGTTGAGGTCTGGACAAAAATCACTACTGAGATCACGGAGCTAGGCAGCGGCCGTTTCGTGACGAGCCATCAGGGCTGTGCTGTGGGTTGCGCTCGGCCCCATCATGGTTTGACCATAGCACAAACTGCTCCTCCCTGGGCACCGCTGTGGCCTCCCCCGAGTACCGAGGTGCCTCAGCCCGCCGCCCTCCACCAGAGCGCACAGACAACGGCGGAGCGGGGCTGCTCTCTCCACAGCTCCCACGGAACCTCCCCTCGGTGCCAAGGTGAGACGCGGACAGGACCCAGGACCCGCCCGCCTCCGGGGACGGGTCTCGTTCGGCACCGCCCGCCCCTTCCGCCGGCGGTCCCGCCCCTGCTCCCGGCAGCCCGTGCCGGCATGGCGGCGCCTGGCGCTTAGGGCCGCACGTGTGGGACTCGCTGTGGGGCCCCGCCGCCGCCACCATGAAGAGCAAGCCCACGGCCCACAAGTCGGGCAACACGCACCGGGTGAGCGCCCGCCCGGACGCGGCTGCTGGCCGGGGGAAGGGAGCTCGGTGTTAGTTCAGCGGTCGTGCCCGGCTGCCGAAGCGGCACGGCGGCAGGAGGGGCGAGGGTGGGCGGCGTGGCGGGTTCCGCTCAGCGCTGCGAGGGTCCCGGCCGGGGCAGCGGGGCCGGAGAGCGGCTGCTGCTCCGTAGCCGGCAGCTCCGGCCGCCGGGTCACCCTCCGACAGGCAGCAGGCTCCCCGCCGCCCTAGCGTAGGACATAATTCAGTGAAATTAACCGGGGTTGTTTCAGGAAGGCTGAGAGCGGGGCAGTTTGCTGAAATCTGGGTAGATTTCTTTGCGTCTCTGTCATCGTGTTGTGCAGGCGCGTGGGCCGCGAGCCTCGGTTTGCAGGTCGGGAGGTAGAGGGTCAGTCCTGCTCCTGTGCGTTTTGCCTTCTTGTAGGGCTGATATTGAGAGGTATTATCCGGCAGCCTGTCTTTAGGAGTGGGGTTTCTGTTTGCAGTGTGTGTACTATTGAGAGATTTGGAAGGGCTGTGCTCAGAACTGAGCAAGAAATGTGTCTTTTCTTTGCAGTTTCTTACCTTTTCGGAGCGCCTAAGCAACATTAATATTGATATTATTCATCGGATTGACAGAACTGGGAGCTATGCTGAGGTGAGAGCAGCAATTGTGATTATTTTCTGAAATAACATCACAAACAGACATAATCCATGAAAGAGTCACTTAAGAAATTTATTTAGGAGGAAATTGGAAAGGAGCTCCTGCAAGAACTGCTTTTTCTGGAGCCTCATTTCATGCTTTGATCCCTTTTGCTTTTACCTGGTCTGCAGTATTGCCATTGAGGGACTTTGTCGGTACCACCCTAATGTCTTCCATGTGGCTGATGGGCCTGTTTCTGATGCTGCTGTGTCATTTAGCAGTCCTAGGACCAGACTTGGAAAGACTTGCATGTGCTGAGTATCTGAGTAGTTGCAATAGAATCTGAAGTTTGAAAATCATAAGCTGAAAAAGACCTCTAAGATTATTGAGTGTAACTGTTAACCTAACACTGTAAAGTTCATCATTAAGCCATGTCCCTAAGTGCTACATCTACACATCTTTTAAATATTTCCAGGGATGATTATTGAACCACTTCTCTGGGCAGCCTGTTCTAATGCCTGACCACCCTTTCAGTGAAGAAATTTTCCCCAATATGCAGTCTAAACCTCCTCTAGCACAACTTCAGGCCATTTCCTCTTCTCCTATCACTTGTCATGTGGGACACATCACTTGTTACCTATGGACACCCACGCATTGGCAACACGTGTGTAAAGTAGGAGCATGTGTCTTTATGGATCACAAGGACCATTTCTATGTGTCATATAAATCATCATTATGATTATAGCACTTTGCAGGTTATTGCCACCCGGCCTTCTGGATTGTTCTGAACTTCCCACTCAATAGCTGAGAGGATGCCAAAAGAAAATCCCAAGGCATTGGGCTGGGTGAACTATGGCTCAGTATCTTAGATTATCAAGGCCAGTCAACAGAGGTATAAAAAGCAATTATGCAAACAAGTCCTGTCATCAGAAAATGTTTTCAAATGTGTTTTGAATATTGAAAGAAAGTCATATTTTCAGGTAAACTCCATAGTGCCTGTTGAAATGATTTCTTAGAATATTCTTTAAATGTTTAAGGCACTTGATAGTTGTCTTCATTTGAACCTCTCATCTTTGCAGGACACATTCATTAGGGTTGGTAGCTATTTTTCATCTTTGTTTTGGCAGGAGGTTGAAACCTACTTTTCTGAAGGACTGCGGAAATGGAAGGAGCTGAACCTCACTCGCCATTTTGGTACGTCATTTATATTCATGTTTTCTGCTTCCCTTAGACTGCTAAAATATGGTTTTTCTTCATCCAGAGCCCAGTGGGAGACTATTGACTGGTTTTTGGACTGGGCTGTGGAGCTGTTATTCTTTTACACCCTACATGCTTACCAGGGACTGGACTAGTTTTCAGGGCTTCTCTTTTGTTTTTTGAACAGTGCAATTCTATAATGAAGTGGCCAACAAATGCCAGTCCTTCAACCAGCTGGTTTATTACCAAAGTGCTGTTGTGCAGAGCTTGAAGACACATCTGCAAGTCGAAGGCAGTCTTGCTTACCAGCCCCTATTAAAGTAAGTATATGGTCACAAGAAGTAGTCATAACCCTTGATGGTATTACATGTGAGCATGACTCCTGTTGTAAGTATTCTTTGTCTTTATTGTGCTTGAGGAAAATATTCAATGAGATGCCCAAAGTGGTCATATTTCCCTGATAGAGCTTTATGGTTCTAAGTCTTAAAAAAAGTATAGTTGTGACAAGGCAAACAAATTAGCTGGAGTGCTTACTAAATGTCAGACATTATATTAATGTGCTTTGTTTGACATTAATAATTTGTTTTCTTGTTTACTGTTGTCTGCTTGATTTTTTGAAAATCTTAAGATTCTTGCCATCCCCAGCTGCCTAATAGGTGATATTTTTTAAAAAGCGATGCTGCCTTTCTTTCCAAGGGGACTGTGCTGGATTATGCAATGTTTGACTAGGTTTTGATTGAAATGCACTAACATTGGTGTATTTTCTGAAACACAGTCTAGTGGTGCAGCTGGCTCGAGATCTTCAGGCTGACTTCTATCCTCACTTTCATGACTTCTTCCTGGCCATCACCAAGTTATTGGATACACAGGATACAGAGCTGCTAGAATGGGCTTTTACCTCTCTTTCCTATCTCTACAAGTATTTGTGGAGATTGATGGTGAAAGACATACACAATATATACAGGTAAAAACCATATTTAATGCCTGTCTCGATCAGCAGTTACTAGATGCCGTAGAAGTGTAAATGCCACATGAATGCATGGCTTAATTCTTCAGTGTACTTTTTAGCATGCTTTCTCACTTTTTCTCAGAGAGGAACTGGCCAAGCTCCAGGGTGTTACCAACTGCAGGGACTTCTGGGCTTGGGGAGTTCCTGAGCTGCAGGTGCTTGAAGGCTGATTTCGTACATGCTTGCTGTGTTTTTAAACCTTTCCCAGGTATCTGCTTTTGGCAGCTGCTGTAGACTGAGTGAGCATGTGGCCTGACCCAGTGTGACCACTTGTTCAGTCTGAAATTGCTGATGTAGATGGGCTCTTACTTTTAACATAGACAGTGGTTCCATATTTCTTCCTCCTAATTTCAGTTTGGAACAGATGGAGCAAAAAACTGGTTACAGATTTCCTCCCCAGCCCAGGCTAAGCTGTTAAACATATTGAAAAATGATCTGCTCAATTTGAGAGAATCTGAAGCACCACTCCCTCTGCAATGAACCTGTGATGAGCCATCTGTCACTGTTACTGATACCAGCAAACTGCAAATATTTGTCAGCCTTGCAAACTGAATCTTTCAAAACTTTTAAGTGTACAGGAGAGCCTGTTGGCTCAACTGAAATACAAATCTGGCATATAAATCAACTCTCATTTCACTTACTGCTGCTAAACATATATTTGGAAAATCTTGATGCTGCAATTGAATCTGTGTAGATCTGCAGATTTGAAAGGTATTTCTGATTGTGGCTTAATTTGCCTGGCACTGTCATTTGACCTTCTTTGCAAAACTCTTGTTATTTATGCAGGGAGAGTGGAAAGGAATATAGATGAGGGAAGGTATTGGCCCTCTCTAGGAGTACAGGTTCTTAATGTTTGTAAAAAGTGCTAATGTAAACTGGAAACAATTTTTTAACCAGCGGATGGCAACTATTGCATTGCCCCTAAGACAATGGGTTATTTTGTGTCTTTGTAGCCTGTACAGCACCCTGCTGGCTCACCACAAACTCCACATCAGAAACTTTGCTGCTGAAAGTTTTGTCTTTCTAATGAGAAAGGTAAGTGGGATGCTTGTACTTTGGTGCTGTCTTAATTTTGAGGTGGTTTTTGGATTCAATGTGCAGTATTAGGTTTTCTCCAGAGAAGGGTTGCAAAGCCTGAACTGGCATATAGCATGTCCTGAGTTGTCTTTCTTTGTCATTTTGTTGTTTTGGGGTTTTTTTTGTCATACTGAGAATGTCATGCATTCTGTGTCACAAGTGGCAAATAGAGGCCTTAGCACTCTCTGTTTAGAGACATTAAACTAAATGCCTGTAGTTGGTTTATCTAAAATGACTAGAAATAGTAAGGTCAATCCTGAGGAAGGGAGGCTTGAATTTGTGTGTGCACATTTTTTTACTGTCTTTTTCACGAATACTTAAAGGCCTTTGTAGAACTGAAATTCTTATGACGTTTTTCCACTCCTGAAGATCACTGCATGTAACATTCCCAGACAGATCAGCCGAGATCAGGCAGTAGCAGCCTTTCATGGAGTAAGGAGAGAGGGAGTGTTAATTGTTGGGTTTTGTTTAGTCAAAACATACAAAAGCCATGATTCCTTAGACTGGCTAGCAAGTTTGAGTATCCTCATTTTTGTCCTAAGTTGAGAGACCTTAATAAAGCATGTTCATTTGCTTGGTTGCTTTTGGAAATTTCTGAACTTCAAGTCAAATCCTCAGAAACTGAGGTGTTTACAATATTGGTCCAGAAGTCCCTGCAGTATTCTCAAGTGTGGTTCTAGTTTTGGACAACTGGATTCTGTGTTCAGTTGATTCATGTCTCTGTCTCATCAGGATAGGGACTTTTTTGTTTCAGTTGTCACCAGTTTAACAGTGCATTTATGCACGTGTTTGAATGTGCATGAGAAGAATGAAATCCATATATTTCAGCTGCAGTGACTTCAGCAGACCTGTGTACATTCTGGGATTGTGGGAGCTGTAGCGACTGAATAGCTGATCAAATTTCTTCTTTGAATTTCCTTGTGTGGTCACAGAAATAATGAGTTTGAACTGTTGTGGGATTGCAGAACTAGGAGAACATGGTGCTGTGGAACCTTTTGATTGTCTCTGTCCATCTGGCAGCTCTGAATAGAAGATAATGTTTTTTTCTCCTCATGTTTTGTAGGTTTCTGATAAAAATGAACTCTTCAATTTAATGCTCCGTGACCTGGGAGAGCACCCAGAAAAGGTGGAAGGTGTAGGACAGCTGCTGTTCGAGATGTGCAAGGGTGTTCGGAACATGTTCCACTCCTGTGCAGAGACGGTAAAAACAAGATTGCTGCTTTAACTGTTACTGTAACAGGCCTTAGGCAGTGCTCACTGAAACCAGGGGTGTTTTCTCCTTCACCTCAGTGGCTCCTTGGTGATAAGCATGTTGGTAATTACCTGGTAGGATCTGAAAGCCTTCTAAGAATAATTTTGGAGACAGGATGGTTGTTTTAAGTAATTCCTTTTCAGTATGCCTGTATGCTGATATTGCACTTCTTGCTGATATTTCAGATTTTAGGTGATAGCCAATTTTTTTCTCAGTTCTAGAAAGAATTGAGATCACTGGAATATTTTAGCAATACCTTGCACTAATTGGTTTTAGGATTGCTAGACTTATTCTCTAAGTGTAAGATCACTATATACTCTTTTCCTGTGCAGGCTGTGAAGTTAATTCTGATGAAGCTGGGGCCTATGACTGAAGAAAAAGTTGAGCTACCATGGGTAGCTGTTGGAGAAGCCTTCAAGCAGATGATCAAATCAGCTGCAGTGCATATCCATAAGGAGCATTTTGACATTGTCTTCAAGTGCCTGGAGGTACACTGATTGCTTTTCTTCTTACTGTTATTTTTTTATTCATGAGTGACAGAGAAAAAATTCTGCACTTATTGTAGAAAGTGTTTGTGTTTTACTGGACCAGAAATGAGTTTTTATCTGATTTGGGAACACAAAATACAGAGTCGTGAGAAAAATTCCACCCTTCTTTTCTAAGCTCAGAGTTATCCTGGTGGCTGTTTTGTGAGTGAGAAGGGAGCTACTGCAGGTGAGACTTGGAACTCAGTCCTGTGGCTGGGCAAGGTTGGTTTGTACAGTCTGCCTTTGCATGCACTGCAGAACCCTTGATGGAATGTAGTGCTTGTTTTATGTTGCTGAACTATTGGTGGTTCAAAACCACTTTATGACAGTAAAAGGGAAGCTTTTTGCCCTTCAGAGCTTTTTAAGGCAAAGAGTTGGGTTAAACCTGGAAATCCAAGTTTGAGCCTTGCAGCCAAGTACTGAAAATCAGAATGGTTTCAGTCTGGGTGTTCCTGTGTTGCTGCTTGGGGGTTGCACTGTGGTCTGAAGGAGCACAGCTGAGTGCTGTGGGCTGTGCTGTGTTGGATCTGGGTGATGTAGAATAATCAGCAATGACACAGCCTGGCAGCGTATTTTACTTACCTGACCAACATTTAAAAGTTTGCAAACATCTGGTAGGAGGATTGAGGCCTCTTGCAGCTGACAACAGACTGTGTCAGTTGTGCTCCTGAGAGGGATGAAACAGGAAACTGCAGGAAGTGGTTCAGATGAGCTTTTCTAGGGTAGTCCTTCCAGCATGGGTAAATAATTCCTATTGGTTACTTCTTGAGACTGCTTTCCTGTGACTAGCCAGTTTCCTAGAAAATCCCATCCTGTTCCTCTGGCCTCACCCAATATGATGAGCAGTTTTAACCTGACTGTCATCAGCTACAGATTTGTTTATCACTGAATGTTTTGTATCCCTGAGGTTTCTTTGACTCAGCATCTGCAGTTGGTATGAAATCTTGGAAATTTGTGACATATTTCCTTTTATTTTTAATGAGGCTTTTTCTTTTACCCTGGGAACTGATGGATGCACAGGGGATATCTTGCTCAGAGCAAAGTATTCATGTAGTCTGTGATAGCTGTCTAAATTGGGTTCAGTTTGTTGGATCAAGGGTAGAAGTTTATATTTTCTGTCTCTCTGGACAGAAAGAAACTCTAATGTAGAATGTAAATTATATAAGTAATCTCTCAGCATCACATTAGCAAAATGATGCATAAAGTGTAAAAGTACCTAAATTCTGATAATTCCAGTGAAAGCTGGCTGCTTCCAAATCATTGTAGGTGTGGAACTCAATATTTCTCTTTCCTACTTTGTATGTCAAGTATCAGCCTTTCTGGGGACCCTCATTTTAGGAGTTCCTTGTGTTTCTGTCCAAGGAATCTGGGATGTGTTTTTACCCGAGGGAAATTTCACAGTGTTTCTGCACAGTTTAATTTGTGGAATATGTATGAAAGAGCCAACAATAGTTTGTTGGGCAGCTGAGATACTGATTCTTCTGAATGTCCTTCAAATAGCAGTAAGTGAAACAGAGTCTGTTCATTTATCTGAAGCATTTAAATTCTCTATTTTATTTAAACAGGAGTCACTCCTAGATTTGCAGAGGAAAATAACGAAGGTCAACTGCTCTGTGGCTTCAGAGCAGATGGAAAGGATTCTACAAGCTTATCTGATCTTAGTGGAACATGCAAATGGATCTAAAATCTCACTGCCTGAAGATGTCTGTCAGGTGGGTCAAACTGGCACTTAGATGTGTCAGAGAGGTATTGTTTGAATATGGAAGAGGTATGGTCAGCTGAAGCATTTATACACATTTCTAATGCATCACTGGGCTTGGGATTTGAGTGAACAGAGACATACATATATTTTGAGTATTGCTACTTCTCTGATCCTGTGAGATTTTACCTCTGTATAGTGATGTTAGTGTAGCCCAGCTTTAAATGAGCAATGGGGAAAATGAGCTACTGCTTCTAGAGTCTGTTCCTGCCACTGTGGAGGAGATTCCCCCCATATCACTGGTATAGAGCATTTCTGCCAGATTCATGTACATTTGACCCCATTGGGCTAGATTTAGGGCCTTCAGACTTCAGTGGGGCTATTAGGATTTGTTTCTGTGGGCTGAAGCTTAGAACTCTGCCCTCCTGGTCCAGGGACTGTCCAGGCCATTCAGACCAGATAATGATTATCTTCTTGGACAAATATGAGTTCTCTCTTTTCATTTCAGGTTTTAATGAAAATGTTACAGACACCATATCTCTCATCATCTTGCTGCAAGATGTTGCTGAATGCCATTTCTGCATTCCTGCTGGCAGAAAATGTTTTGTTGCCAGATTCTTTGACCAAGGAAGCTATTCAGAAGGTAACAAGGATTGCTGCTTATACCACAAATCCCAGTCTTCAAATTCCCTAGAGCAGGGTGATTTCTGGACATTCTATTTCAGGCTAGGAAATATGCTGTAAGGTTCCCTTCAGCCTTTTTGCACAGATAATGAAGAACTTGCCCAATGCCCTAAATGAAGTCTGATGAGGTGTTGGGGTTACCTGACAATCTTGCACAGGCTGTCAATATAGCAGTGTCACCATGGCAGACATCATTGTAATGAAATCCAGGCTTCAATTCAAACACCTACAGCCTCTGTAGAGAAAGGAAGGAGAGCAGTGAAGGAATGCATCCTACCTGTGGTGATAAAGCAGATCATTGAGTCAAACTTAGTGAAAAAAAAAAATAAAAATCATTAGGTTTCCAAGCATTTAATGAGTATGCCTTAGCCTTGTGGACAGGGTTCACACAAGTGCACTTTTGATTTAGAAAGTACAGGGGTAAGCATATTTCAGTAGTACCTTTGCTCCTGGAGCATTGACATTATTAGCTGCATACATTCCTAACAAATGTAGTGTTGCAAAGATCAACAGGAGATTATACTATGGAGTCTGATTCTTTAGTTTTCATGTTACAGGAAATTATAATTTTGCAATTAACAGTGTGGACCATAGTTTGTAGTGTGTGTGAAAAAATATTTCAAATAAAAATGCCACCCAATTTACAATGGGAAGGCAAGACTTGCAGTTGTTTAAAGGAGATCAAATTTCATCTGGTCACTTGTGCTGAAGTAAGATTGGTTTTGCCTGTGGCATGAGGCCAGTTTTGCTCAGCAGACTTCTTCAAACATTTGAGGATATTTGTGTAGGTTTGTGTTAAACTGGAGGAGGCTTAAAGCTGTCCTTGTGTTCTGAAGGGTCTGGGAAAGAGAGATCTGGGTGTGTCTTTTATCTTGGCATTGAGGAGTACTGATCCTGAGTGTCTCAAAGGACTATTCCTGTTTTGGATCCTTCAAAAGCACAGAGGTTTGCTCTGCCCATGAGGTAGTAAGCTTTCTGCAACGTGCTGCAGAGAAAAATGCCAAGTTGAAATATGTTTTGGGCCTAAGCTTTTCCCTAACATTTAGTGTGTGTGTGCTGCAGTCCTAGAACTTTCAGCTTCTGTTCTCCATATCACACTGAAGAGATAGCTCAGTTGTCTTTGCACAGAGATAGTAGGATCCAGCAGTGTTGGTCAAAAAAGGTTGTGTCAGTAGGGTTTGTTAAAAAGGACTGTGCATTTCTGTACCTGAATTGTCACTTGGAAACAATGCTGCTCTGTGTGCTGGAATTAGCAAGAGGACCAGGCAGAGTATCTCAAGAGTTCAAAGAATGCTTGAATTGTATACCAGAAAACATGTCCCATGGGTAGTGAAGAGCTCACTATGAAATGTCTCTCATTCTGCAACCTTTCACTTGCATCTTGCAGGTATTTGCAAGTAGATTTGAACGGCATTTTCTTTTGGACTTCTCTGAAGCAATGTTCACAATGAAGCAATTTGAGAGGGTAGGTGGAAGTGATTGTGCGTTATGTTTATTTTTGTTGCTAAAGGGAACTGGAGATTCCACAGTATACTTACCTGCCTTGAATGCTGAAGGATTGTTGTGTATTGACATGATGTTTATTTGAACTTCTGTTATGATCTGATAAGAAGGAAAGAGGTTACTTGTGCTATTGTGTTCAAGTTGTTAAGGGTTCTCAGGGTTGGAGAACGTGATAGGTATCTGTTCACAAAAAGAAGCTTGTTAAGAGGGTAAGTGAGTTATGGATGGGAGGAAGAGAATGAGTTCTGAAGAAACTAAAGGGAGATGAAGAGTAAGCTGTATAAGTGATGATCGGGAGGTATCAAATTAATTAAACAGAATGAGAGGTGAAAGCCAAGTCAAGGATCTGGAGTGTCCTGATAAGACTGGATTTGGTGCAAAATGAGTTTTTGCATTAAATTACCCAGTCCCTGCTGGTGTCTAGGGGCACCAGAACTGATAAGTCCAATGCTTTGCTGGCTTATTTGTGAGCATTTATATTTCCCTGTGGTTGGTGTCAAGGGTTTTTTGGTGGATTTGATGATGATTAAAAGACTTTCCAATCTTTGACCTTTTTTTTTTTGGTCTCTTCAGCATTTTCTCCCATGCTTTCTAGAATACATTGAACGTTGCTTCTCTGGCACAGATGCCATCGCAAAAGATGAGGCCGTGGCAATTCTGGCTAAACTCATTTTGGTGAAAGCAGAGCCTCCTACAATTGGTTCAATGGCATTTGAAAAGTATCCTCTTGTTTTCACTGAGGCATCTGTCAGGTGAGACTTGTCAAGTTTAGCTAACAGTAGATGTGTCTGTGTGGCTCTAGGCCTAAGGGCAGTGCAGAGCACATAAAAGTTGCCCTCCAGTATTTGCTGGAGTTGCATAAAATGGCAGCATTTTTGGCAGATTTGCAAACCAAGTGATATAGTAGGACATCACTTTGCTTTTTGAAATCATGTGAGAAGAGATGCTGCTTTGGAAAGGTGGTTGCTGATACAAACAGTGTTGTGGTGCACATATGGTGGGGATCTGTTACACCGTGATGCAAACTGCATCCCTTGGCAGTTAATATTTGTAGTGAGTGCAGCAGTTCAGCTTCTCATCATTGCTAACCTCCTGCCTGTGCCCCAGCTTTTCTCCCTGTATGCATATGTCTTGTCCAGGAGCTTTCTTGGCAGCAGTACAATAGCCTTGCCATAGAGCACAGCTGGACATCATAGGACATGTAATTAATCCAGAAGCAGCACTGTGCTGGCACAGCTTGACTGCTTTTAGTTGCAAACCTAGCTTGGTTGCAATGAAGTGGTTGCTTTCCCCAGAGCCTCTTTAGAGAATTAGGGGTAACCACTGAAGCACAGAATGACCATTGCTAATTTAATGATAGAGATTTTTTAGTAGTTCTAACTCGGCTAATTCAAAACTTTTGACGTTGCATTGCCTTTTATGTAAGGTCTGGTTTTTCCTTTAAGCAGTCTACTCTGGTTTTTTCCTATGTTTATTTAATAGTAGTGGAAACACTGAGGTTTTGGGAACAGAAAGTTGAGTCAAAATGATTAAATTTGGTTTTCTTCCCTTTTTTTCTTTGTTTCTTGATTTTTATTTTTTCAGTGGTTTGGAGCACAGAGCTGCAAGGACCTTGGTCCTGCTTGGACTATTTTTTTGTGCTCTTGCAAAGAGTCAGTAGTGTAAATTACTGTCAGGAGACATCTCAAGAGTTGCATACCCCGTCTCCTATCTAGTTTTTAAACACTCCAATTTTGGAGATTTCTGAGCTGCCTCTGGCAGTCTGTGCCAGTACTTTGGTATCTTTATACTTATACAGTTGTATTTTTATTTATTTGGGCTTTTTGACTTTTGGCTTTTTTCTTGGGTTGTTAGGGGTTTTTCCCCCAGTCCTCAGTGTATAACTTCAACCTTCTTTACAGCAGTTTAAATCCCTTGCTGCTTATCTTATCTGCTGGAAACATAAAGAGCAGAATATTTCTTACTCTTTGCATCAAGCTTTTACAAATAGCAGGCTTTCATCATCATACATGTCTAAGATCTTCTTTCTCTAGACCAACAATCCTAATTCCTTGAGCTTTATCTCATAAATTTATTTTCTTAAGCCTCTAATAATTCTTATTGTTGGCTTTTTATGAGCTTCTGTATTTCTTGAAGAGTGAAGCCTATGCAGCTCTCTGGCTGTGGTCTTGCAAGCACTGGGTGGAATGGAAAGATTGCTGTGCATGAGTGTGAAGGACTCCTGTTCATATGTTCCAGTGTGGTGTCAGCCCTTTCTGCCTGCAGATAGGCTTGTTGGTTTGGGCACACCTTGTGATTCCATTTAAGTCCCAAAACTTTTACCTCACTGATTGTTTTCTGTCATCCATCTGTGTCAATGTTATTGTGGTTTATTAACAACAGTTGTAGAGATGACTGTCAGATGTTCCTGGGGTCTATATGTCCCAGCTGTGAGGGTGTTCAACTGAGAGCCAGTGTCTTTTCTTCTAGAAATATTATTTGAACTTGAAATAAAGAGCTGACATTTCTTGTGGGCCATGTTTTGTGCTCTTCAGCATGACTAGATTATGTTTTGTTAAGTAGAGGACATTGAGAAGAAAAAAAATCTCTTGTTTTATGCAAGCCCTTTTTGCTAGAAGTAGACAACATAATTTTGAATATCATAGGAGCAAAAGGAGCAATCTCTGATATGCAGTGGTGAATTATTAAAAATTTTGGGTTTATTTTTAGCTCTAATACAAGACAACAAACAAGTAAAAGACAAGGAGAAAAGACAGGAGTATCAGTGTTGGATCATGTACTGTCCTTAATGCATTTACCAGAGAAGGAAGACATCACTGACCTTTCACAGTCTTGGGTTGCCTTGGTTGTACTACCCCATATTAGGTAAGTGATATTCTAAGGTACTGTGGTCATGTATTTCTGTAGTTCTGTCTACTTTCTTACTGCCTGTTTGCTGTCTTTCCATAAGGAATCACTTTACTAAGGAAAAGATGATAAGTGCTAGTGCTAGGCTCAGGAAACTGGGGTTAGAAGACAAAAAGAAGTGCTGCATGGAAATCCCGTGAGTCAACAGTAAAGACAGGAATAGAATATCAGCTTCTTGATTGCCTACTCACTAAATTTGGTGCTTTAGTGTATAGAGATGTTCTTGACACATTTCAGTTTGTGTGTTTTAAGCATTATCCTCTCTCAACAGTATTTTTTCAGTAATTATTGAAGGACTAGTTAGAAAGAAGATGCAGTGAATGCTACAATTTAAATTGTGAGTCAGAAATAGCAAAAACGTTTTGCTGCTGGTTTCAAACTTGGAATGAGCTACGTGTAATTTAATAGAGGTAAATGGGATAGAAAATTTTATATGTAGGTGTCAGTGTAACAGAAATAAAAGTCTTCCCATTTGTTTTGAACAGACCAATGAACAAAGACCACATCCTGCCTCATGTGACAAGTTTTATAGACTCTCTCTTCACAGCCATTGGCAAAGGCAGCCTCTGCAAAGGTCAGTTAGTTACTTCCTGTTTATTTGCTTTTTGTTGATATATAAAAAAATAAAAGCAATTTTTATGATTGTACAAAGCATGGAAATGAATAGTGGTAGCATTGTGTCCAAATTACCAGCTTGACTTAAACTAGAAGAGCAAAGCTTGGGAGGAAACAACCTCCAGGAAACAATGGAGGAACATTTGCTGTTCATAATAATGATGGGGTGACAGATGTCCTGCACAGTGGAAGACAGAGGTAATTGGGAAAGAAAAGAAGAAAGATTTTCTTCCTCTTTTTTTTTTCCTCACTATCTAAATCAAATTCAGGCTGAAGCTGTCAAGTGAAGGAGAGACTATTGACTCAAGCTCCAATTCAAACCTGTAGTGCAAAGTTTAGGACATTAGCATCTGTCAGTGCATAGTTACTCATCAAGGACTGCTATAAACTCCAATTAAATATCATTGTCTCAAACCCTTTGAGCTCCATGTTGGGTGCCAAAAAAGACTCTTGTGGTTTAACCCCAGCTGGCAACTATGCTCCACCCAGCTGCTCATACTTGCCCAGTGGGATGGGGCAGAGAATCACAATAGTAAAAAGTGGGAAAGTTTGTGGACTGAGATGAATGCAGCTTAATAGGTAAAGCAAAAGCTACACACAGAAGCAAAGCAAAACAAGGAATTTTACCACTTCCTATGGGTGGGCAGGAAACTTCCAGGAAAGCAGCATTATGCCATGCATAACGGTGGTTTGGGAAGACTAACACCATCACTCTGAAGATTCCCCAGTTTATCTGCTGAGCATGACCATATGGTTTGAAATACCCCTTTGGTCAGTTGGGGTCAGCTGTCCTGCATGTGTTCCCTCCCAGCTCCTTGTGCACTCCCAGCCCACTCACCAGTGGGCTGGTGTGAAAAGCAGAAAAGGCCTTGATGCTTTGTGAGTGCTGCACACTGATAACAAAAACATCCCTGTGTTGTCAACACTATTTTCAGCACAGATCCAAGCCAGAGCCTCATACCAGCTGCTATGCAGAAACTCAGCTCTATTCCAGCCAAAACCAGCACATTCTCTGCCTGTTATTCAGAACCATTTATGTCACGCTCAGGTACCACACTATCCAATGCAGCCTCATTATCTACCTCTTCCCCTCCCATCCTTTGATGCAATATTATTCCCTTAGTCTGTGGACCACCCCTGTAAAATGTTCACAGAATATCTGCTGAGTTCATTTTATTCACAAATCTGTTATGGCGGTCACTCAGGACAGGAGAGGTGGCCTCTTGTGTGGCATTGTTTGCCACCAGAGTCAGCTCATGTTAATTCACTGCTGCACTTACACTGCTTCTTGTAAAGCTTGTCCTCCATTGGTTTGGGTGGTTCCTGCTATAGGAATTCCTACAACATGTGACTTAAACCTACAACATGCTACTGAAATGGGTTACAACAATTTAAAGTAGTATCTTTTATAATCTCCACCCCAGTCCCTTTGGGCCAGGCCACAGGGCTTAACATTGCAATGACCTTTTCTCCTTGCCCCTGCTGGGGTTTGAATTTCCCCACAGTTTTGTTAGGGGAGTACCTGCTCCAAGTGGAGTCTTACCTACAAGTCCCAGTTTCTCCTGGGGTATACCTGCTGTGGTGTAGGCTTCCCCATCACCACAGGTGTTTTGGGGTGCACCTGCTCCAGGGCAGCCTTATCCATGGGCCACAGTGATATGCCTGCTCCGAATGAGGCCTTGCCCATGGCTGATCTCCCTCAGGAGTGTACCTGCTCTGTCATGAACTTGTCTATGGCCACACTGAGGTGCTCCAGTATGACCTCATGCATAGCTGGGGAGGACTCACAGTGTACCTGCTGCAGCATGTACTTACCCACAGGCACAGATGCTTCAGGTGCACTTTCTCCAGCCTGGATTTACCCTTGGGTCACAATTCCTTCAGGGGTACACCTGCTGCAGCATCGATATAACTAAACCCATAGCTGCTTTGAGATGTACCTACTCTGTCATGGACTTAACCACAGCCACAGATGCTTTGGGATGTGCTGCTCCTGTGTGGACTCGTCCACAAGTCACAGTTCAATTGACTCAAGTTCACACTGGAGTTCCAGCCTGGCTGGTACAGCAGGACAAAAAGAGCAGCACTGCCCTGGCCACCTGCCCACCTGGGTGCATTGCCATGGCTGTTATCAAAGTGCTCCCAGGTACAGCAGGGAAGGATGCTAAGCAGTACAGCACTACAGCTGTGGAAGCAAAAAGCAGGCACTGATGATCAGTGGCTGCTAATATACAGTAAGACAAGCAAGCCTTATGGCAGGCACAGAAGCTTGCTAATTGATATTAATAGCTAAACAGCAATAACAGCTATCAGTCAGGGTTCAGCCTAGCCCATTGCTACCTTGCACTGCTCAGGCTCTGTGTGTGCCAGAGACACACTGCTGTTTCTTCTAACCTTGCAAGCCACATGTTGGATACCAGAAAGAAGTATTGTATCTTAACCTCAGCCAGCAACTGAGCCCCACACAGCTGCTTGCTTACTCAGCAGGGATGAGGGGAGAGCATCAGAAGGGTAAAAAGGGAGAAAACTCAAGGGTTGAGATACAGATAGTTTAACTGATAAAGCAAAAGCCATGCATGCAAGTGAAGCAGAACAATTAATTCACCACTTCCCAAGGGCAGGCACGTGTTCAGCTATCCCAGGAAAGCAGGGCTCCATCACTCATAACAGTTACATGGGAAAACAAATGCCATGCCTTCTTCTTGCCTCTGTTTTAAATGCTGAGCATGGTGCTGTCTGATAGGGGATATCTCTGATCAGTGGGGTCAGCTGTCCCAGCTGTGTTCCACTGGGGGAGTTAGTTTTCATCACAGTGGCTGGTATGGGGCTGTGTTCTGGATTTGTGCTGAACACAGGGTTGATAATACAGAGATGTTTTTGTTACTACTGAGCCTACTGCTGCTGCCAGGGCCTTTTCTGCTTTTCATGGTGCCATGCTGCCAAGGAGGCTAAGGGTACATGGCAGGCTGGGAGGAGGCACAGTCAGGACAGGTGACCCAGCTGACCAAAGGGTATTCCAGACCTTATCACTTCATGCTCAGTATATAAATTGTGGGGAAGGAGGAGGAAGGGAGGGGATGTTTGAAGTGATGGCATTTGTCTTCTCAAGTCACCACTACATGTGATGGGGCCCTGCTCTCCTGGAGATGGATGAACACCTGCCTGCCCATAGGAAGCAGGTTCTTGTTCTGTTTTGCTTGTGTGCACGGCTTTTTTGCTTTATCTCAACCCACAAGTTTTCTGCTTTTACCCTTCTGATTTTCTCCCTGATGTTGCTGGTGGGGGAGTGGGCAGGTGGCTGCAGGGGGTTTGGTGGCTGGCTGGAGTTCAATGACAACACCTCTCCCAATGCCTTGTGTCCTCCCAGCCTCCCCACTGGTGGAGTGGGGTGAGGAGCAGGAAAGCCCTTGGTGCTACGTGAGTGCTGCTCATTGGTAACAGAAACATCCTTCTGTTATCAACAGTTTCCATCACAAATCCAAAACAGAGCTACCTACTAGCTGCTATGAAGAAAATTCGTCTATCCCAGCCAAAACCACCACACCATCTCTGACCCAAGTGGCACCACTACTTCTAAATGCTGCATCTTTTCTCCAGGAAGAGATGGTTACTGGTTGTCTTCCCTCTCTGGCCAGGAAAAAAATTAACTGAGCCTGCATAGAGCAGGGCAGTTACTCAGAGAGCTAGAAAGTATTTGACCTTGTGACAAGCTATAAACAACTTCTGGAATGCTCCAGGTTGAGTGTTCATTGTTCCTTTGTTTGTAAGGGCTGTCTGTCATTTTTCATTTATAATACCTTTGTTAATATTCCTAAGTGTATCCACCAATCAGGTCCATTGCTTTTTCTTCTTTAAAGAAACTTTGTCAAGCATTTAGGTCTTTCTTTTATCATATTTGCAATGTGTTTATGCTGTCATGATTGTTTGATTGGTAATGAACTTAGCCTAAAAAAGGAATATCTAGAATTTCTTTTCTTGGGTCTCATCTTTGCTGGCAGTAGTAGCAGCACTGCTCAGGCTCTGTGTGCATGCCAGAGGCACATTGCTATTTCTTCCTTTGTTGATAAGGGAAAAGAAAATAAATGCATCCTCAGTCCTGTACTCATGCCTCCTCTTGTCCCATATTACACTTATTTGCTTGGTTTTCTTCACCCTTCCCCCAAACTAGAGTTCCTGGATACTGTTTTCATCCCCTGGCATTTTTTCCACCTCCATGATTCCTGCAATTCCTTCACCTTCTACTAGGACTTCAGTCCTCTCTCACTGCCTGTGCGAGGCTCCCAGCCCTGTGCTCTATTTGACCTTCCTGCCCTCTGAGCCCTGAGGCAAAGTGCAAGTTCCAGAACTGGGTGTTTTTGGTGTTGTGGTTGCTGTGGAGTGCAAGGAAACAGGCTTGAAAACTGGGTCAGAGCAACAGCAAGGTATCTCTGGCAGCTCCTCAGGGCCAGTATGGAAGTGCTTCCCTTATTGATCACACAGGAGTGTCTGTAGGGAGGTGGAAGCTGCTGTCTTTGTCCAGCATGGCCATACTGCTACCAAAGGGCATGCAGATTGCAGCTTGGGAACTGTTCTTACACTAAAGATGCAGAAAGTTTCCTTCTGTCATTACTTGGTGTTTCTTCTCTCTTTGAGGAGCTCCTTGTGGAGGTTAATGGTTAGCAGGATCTGGGAAATCACATACCTGGGGAATTAAGCAACTGAGAATAGAGGAATTAGGCAACTTAGAATAGAGGAATGTTCGCAGAGAAATAAATAGGATATGAATGCTCACTTCTCTTTCTTTTCCATTGGCAGCATGTAAGATAGTTAAATCTTCTAAAAATTTTCTTGGATTTGCCTGGTTTGGGAACAGTATTTCTTTACCCTGGAAAGAGGCGAAGGAGGGGAATTATATTTTTTTTTATTTTTTTAAAAGCAACCTATTTGCTAACTTTGAAGTGTGATGGGAAAGGAATTGCCCTTTCTTGCCTGGCAGGGCATTGGCTATCTTGTGCCTCTGGGAAACCCTCCATCTCAAAAGGAGTCTGAGAGGTTTAGAAAGGAGACAGAATTCAGCAAACCCTGCCATTCACTAATACATACTCAGTCTTTAGGTATGTGGGGCAGCTTTAAAGATCTTACACAGTAGTGCATTGCCAAAGTTCCAGAGTTTATAGGCACCTTTGTGGTGGTAGCATCCGTATGTATTTTTGCTTTGTTTTTGCTGCATTCATATCAATTTGGCAGCATTTCTTCCTTTTGAGCAGAGTGCTGTCTGTGACTCCTGCCACAGTGCTTAGCTCCAGATCCCTGCTTTCTGCACATGTGGGTGTGATGGAAACATGCAAACTGGGAGCTGTCACAGCTTTCAGTGCTGGCTTGCTGGAGGAGGCACTTACTTTGATAGCCAGGGAAGCACTTCTTTTATGTGTTATGGTTAGAAAATACACATGCCAGTTCTGGGCTCCATATGCTGCCTTATTTCTCTGACTCCAGCCATTTCAGGATGGGAATGCACCATACAAGCACAAGTCACTGAGAGCTGAGTAAATTTACAAGATGTTCTTGTTCTTTCTCTGCTCCAGGAAACCTGTTTGTGGCCTGCCAAGCTGTAAGTACTCTCCTTAGTTTGGTGGAATCTGCTGAAGTACTCCATTTGTTACCTGTGGAGCGTGTCAAGAGCTTGGTGACGTAAGTAAATTCTGCCTGTTCGTGGTGCTTCGTGGTTTTCTTTGGTAGGGCAAAAATTTGCCTTTGCCTTTATATAAGAGCTGGTTAAATGCTTCTTTGTGTGCTGTCCATTCTGTTATGCTGGTGCATTGCTGGTGCATTGCTTCAGTATTGTGGTTATGTAGTGGAGCAAAGTTGTAGGCTCTTTTTTTGGAGAGCCAGGTAGATGTAGTTCCTGTTCAATGACATTTTCTCTGCAGACTGATGCTTTCTTAGCTGCAGGGCAGTGTGTCAAGTAAGTTGGTTTTAGTTTTATGTTGGAGTGCTACCCTGGTTCTAGTTTTGCTTTGGAATGCTGCACCTAGTAATTCTGTGTTACATTATAATGACAAAAGAGACAGGAACAGCACTTTCTGAGCTGTGTCAAAAGCCTGAGTTTGCTCCTGGTGTTGGGATTCCACTATGTCCTTACATACCCATGTTTGTGCTTGCTCCACAATGGGAGGAGATTTTGTATACTCCATTTTATTTATTTTCACTCTATTTAACTTATAATTAGCACAGAAAACTCTCTAGCTGGAGGGACAGGGAGAGAGCTTAATGCTCTCTCTGGCATCTCCAAGTCTTTAGTGTCTTGAGCTTCAAAACATCCTGTTCATTTAGGAAGTTATGGTGCTCATGTCTGAGGCATGATGGAAATAAAACAACTTGCCCAGATCAGACAGGAATTATTTGCAGTGAGCTTTAGCCTAATGCTTTCCTGTCAGCCCTGTGCAGGGAATGTGAAACCTGCTTGGAGCAAGGGATGTAAGGTGGCAGAAGGAGGTTTCTCTGTGAGGAGACAGGATTCCTGGGGTCTCACCTAAACCTAGATTATTTCTCTTCTGTTAAAGTTGATCACTGACTGAGCACCCGGGCAGTACCAGAAGCCCTGGTGTGACCTATGCAGGTTTATTTTCTGCAGCTGTGTGTCCAGCATGCAAGCCTCAGCTTGACAAGTCTGATTGACACAAAGGAGGGATCTCATGCCTCTTGGGCTGTCATGGGTTTTGCAGCTACAAGTCATTGTGCTGGTGAAGTCTAATTTCATTGGCCTGCAGGCAAAGTCTGAAATCCTGGAATTTTCCCTTAATGTTGTAGTTATCACTACTGCCTTGTTTTTTAATACCAGTGTTGTTGCAGTGCTTTCTGTATGCTAATAAACTCATCTATTGTTTTAGCACTTTCCCTTCAGACCCCTCTGCATTGCTGTTGGCTGATCTCTATTACACAAGGCTGGCATTATGTGGCTGCCAGGAGCCCCTTTCCCAAAGGAACCTAATGGACTTGTTTGAGAAGTTGCATCCTAATATTTCCACTGGTGTTTCCAAGGTAATCTGCTGTTTTGAGCACATGCAAAGTAATTTGTATTTTAACAGTCAAACATAAGTAAACTTAATTAAATGATAAAGTCTGGAAGGAGAAGCAGGATGAGACTGTAAAGCCATTACTTCCATAGTGTCTGCTTAGACCTGTGTCAATGGGGCATGACTTAACAGAGGTTAACTGTTAGCCCTGTCAGCCTTGCCTCTTCCCTAGAGCTAAATCAGGGCAGGAGCATAATGCATTCACTTCTAATTGCTTTCTAGACTTCAGGAATTCATCTGTTTCTCAGCTCCAAGATGAACCCAGTGAAATCAGTGTGCTGTACTAGACATTAACCGCTCTGGAGGTGTGTATTTGTCAATCCATGTTGCCTGACATATGCTTCTCCTTGGAATAGGTCCGGCTGTTGACGGTTCGAATTCTAAACCATTTTGATAATCCACCTCCTGCACAGATTGAGGTAGGGCTAAAGCTTTTCATTTAACATTTCAAAGCTATCTGTGTTTCATGTTTTGTGTGAAGTGTTGTTCACTTAGCAGAAACAAAATGTATCTGGTAAAGGTGGTCTTCTGCTTTTGTCCTTTCACATTCCAGTCTTATTTCTTTTTCCCCCACCTCCTGGTGTTTTCAGATGTGTGCCTAAATGGTGAAAACCAGAGCAAGTCCTTTGACTTTGTTCTTTTGTCCGGAATGGCCGTGGTTCTGTATAGTTTTTTTGACGTACTTTTCAATGAGATAAAGGTACTCTAACAGAATTCATGTCACTTGTTTGTTCAGGGTGATGGCACAGGGGAATTCCAGCCATTATTTGCCACATTGCTCCAAGCAGAACTTGTGCCAGCAACAGTGAATGATTACAGAGAAAAACTTCTCCATTTGAGGAAACTAAGATGTGACATAGTGCAGCCTGCAATACCAAGTGGATCTTTACAGGAGGTAAGTATTTATTGTCAAAAATCAGTTGTCACATTCCTTTATTCCAAGAGAATGTTCTTATTTCATCACATGGATTGCAGAGTTTTTAATGAGAGTGCATCAAAAAAGTCAATTAAGTCTCAGATTAGATTTTAGAAAACTTACTTGTTAGTAGGGTTCACAGATCCCATTGTCCTCAGGAGTACTGTGTTTAGTAATACAACAGTGGTATCCAGATAAATGGCCCACAGTCAGATTAATCTGGGTTTGATGCCATGGAAAGGAAGGCAGATGATTCCAGGGAGAAACAAGATGTGAGCAAATTTAAACTCATGACCTTGCCATGTCCTCAGTGTGGTTGAACATTGGTAGGGCTCTCACTGGCCGTTGGTGACCTCACTTCTGGATCTTGCTTCAGCAGGAAATTTTTTTATGCCTGTAATTGTTGAATGTCCTCTGCTGCTGAGCTAAAGGGGGCCTCACATCCGTGAGGAAGGATTGTAGGTCACTCCTCCATGTAGCTCAGTGAGGAGCCAGCCTAGAGATCATGCCATTAGGCCTAGTGCAGTGAATACGCCTCTGGGCAAACTTTCATCTGTCTGAGGTCCCCCATTTTGCTGTGGCAGCACTGGAGTTGGTGAGAGAGACAGTCCAGATCATCTGCTGAACTGGTTTTTCCATATTCATGTTATTTATAGTTATAAGGTCTCAGTGTAGCTTACAGTAAATGGGTTCTAGATTTCCACATGAAGCTATGAGGAAGTAAATGGGTTCTAGATATTCCACATGAAGAAATTATTATGTATGTGACATCCTTCATCTCTTGTAGCACTCCTGAAAACTTCTTAGACCAGTTTCTTCTTTGAGAGAAAGAAAGGTTAGAGGAGCTTGGTTGGTCTTTAACTAGTGTTTTTTGCATCTCACAAGGTGGTGTTGTGTGTCATTCTAGGTGCCTCTTCGGTATTTATTAGGAATGCTTTATATTAACTTCAGCCCTCTCTGGGATCCTGTAATTGAACTCATAACGTGAGTATATGCAGTTGGATGCTGCAGTCTGTAGTTGTGTCGCAGGACATTCCTTTCATTCTTCTGTGAACTGAAGCTGAGGTAAAAAATGTCCAGTTTGGAGAGATTTGTGCATGAGAATATTCATGTGAGATCTTCTGAAATTGATTTGATCTCTCAAATCTCAGCCTGTGTAGACTCTTCAGTTTACTTCCTGATTTTTTTTACTTCAAAGCAAACTTGCAACAAATACAGTCAAATAGCATCAGAGTTTCAACAGGAGGTTTTAGTCAGAGGTAGCAGGATTTGATTTATGTTTCACAAATGCTTAAAGGAACAAGAAGTCTCTCTGTTTCCTCATCTGCTAACTTTTCTGTCCTTACTGGAAAACCTCTAAATTGTACTAAAGAGTAGGGAAGTCTTAGCATGGTGAAAAAATAAGTGACTTCTTTCAGCATGACTTCATCTTCATTTTTTCTCCCTTTGTTGTATGATTAAAAAGGATGGGATTTTCCTCTTCAAACCAGTGAATTAATTAAAGAAAAAAATTAAACCAGCTCTTCAAAAGATATGTCCGTGTTAATTCTTCCTTTGATTCTATATGATTTGCTGTACAGAAGTCAGTAGAAAGCTTGAGAATATTTTTACTCAATTTGAGTTCATTTGAAGTCATGGGATACAACCAGATTATTTTAATAACAGTTGACATTTGGGATCCATGAGAAATGGCAGGGAAGCGCTACAGCTGCATTGTGCAGATGTCCTGTCTCTGGACAGCCACATTAAAGCAGTGATCAAAGCCTTTGATTGTGATGGTTGATAACTAGCTGAGTGACGCTTGCCTTTTCTTATCTTCCTTCTAATTTCATGCTGTATTCTGCTTTGTTAGTTCTCATGCAAAGGAAATGGAGAATAAACAGTTCTGGAAGGTCCTGTATGAACATTTGGAGAGGGCTGCTAGCTATGCTGGTAAGTCACCTATCCTAAGCATGGTTATCATAGCAACCCAGCTAAATGGTGAATTATGTGCCTGCTTTTCAAGTTCCCCAAATTTATGTATGATGGGGGAATTGAGAACCAGTACTGCTGTCGTGTCCAGGACAGGAGTGGAGAGCCTTGTGAGGAAGCTGTGTCTCCTGTCCTAAACACCAAGCAGTAGCTGGAAAAGGCCACCTGCATTACAGGAGGGAGTGGCAGGTTGTTGGAAACCCTGCAGCAGTTTCATCTTTGCTTAAGGCTGGCACTGCTCAGACTGGTCAGGAGCAATGACAAAACCTGTGTAATGGTGCAGACCATCTTTCTGCTCCGTGGAATTTCTGCACACAGTCCTTGAGTTTCTTGAGGTTTACCTATGGGCATATGCAATCTAATATTTCAATACAGAGTCACAAGTGTGCAGCCATTTGTGAACTTCCCTGTTACTCAGGGGAACTGAGCCCAGTAGAGAAGTGCCAGGATTCCAAGGCATCCTAGAACACTTTCTAAGCAGTGTGTGTCTTTCAGGTCAGTGTTAAATACAGTTGTGTCTAAACAGGTGCATGTCACCAAATGTATTACTTTTGTAATGGGGGATGGATTCCTTGCTATTGGTGATGAAGTAACCTGAAAAGATTTTCTTATCTCTTCCATAGAAATGGAGCTGCAAGATGAATTAGATGAACAGGAGGAGAGCATTGCTGAAACAGAAAGTGAGAAGATGCCAGAAGGAGAGGTGGGGACTGTCTTTCTGGAGCAGCTGAGGAGTAGAACAGACTGCAGTGAACGGCTGGACCACACAAATTACAGGTTCCTACTTTGGAAAGCACTGGATAAGTTTCCAGACAGAGTGGAGCCTCGGTCGAGGGAACTTTCCCCACTTCTTTTGAGATTCATTCGGTAAGGAAGATTTATTTTTCAATTGAGTGGACACATTGCTTTCAATGTGTTGCTGAGCTTTAAGATTGGCTATCCCATTACAGACTTTATTTCTTGAATGCATGGCTGATGACGTGTCTGTTTCCAGTAGAGATAACCTTTTAATTGGACTGTGGATTCTGTTAGAAATGAAGCAGGCTGAAGTGAAACTTACAGTAGTAGGTCTCTGCTGCTCATTCATTGACTTGACATTGTCACTCTCGTTACTCAGTTACAGAGTGATTTCAGTGGAAATGAAGTTCCTCTTTAATGAAAACACACTTTAGTTTGGAATCACAGAATACCAAAGTGTTTTCCCCCAGGATGGGGAAAATACTGATTTTGTTAGAGGCTGATTCAAATTCCTGCCCCTGGAGGGAAAGCAATGGTGTGCTTGCATATGTGGGCACATATCAGACAGTATGATGGACATAGTAAGATGTTACAATAAGAATGGTGAGGTTTTTAGTTGATGTTGTTGCCCTGAAACCTTGAGAAATGTTATGCTTCTAATTCCTTTCTTCTTTTTTTTAAACACAGAAATGAGTACTACCCAGCAGATTCCTTAGTGGCTCCATCTCAGGATCTCAGAAGGAAAATTAGTGGTACCATAGCAGCAAAACAAATACCCACTGAAGAGGTGAATGATGTTGCTATGGAGGAGGAGGAGGAGGAGGAGGAAGAAGAAAAGGAAGAAGGGGAACCAATTAGTATAGGAGTACCAAAAAAGAAAACAAGAAGAGCTGCTGCTAAGTAAGTATTTTTAGTTTTCCCTTTTGCTCTCATGGAAAGGCAGATTCAGCAGCTCACATTGAGATACAAGCTGTGGTTTTGTATATATTATTTTTTCTTCTTTTGCTTGTGCTTCATCATTTCTCAGTGGTTTACAAGTCAGAAATTCTGCCTGTACAGTACTAAAAATCCAAACACGTTGCCCAGGTTTTATCATTATCTCATTACCTGCTGACCTGTCTGTGGTGTGTTTTACTTAAGCAAAAAATATGTAGTATTCTGAAGTTTCCAGAGACTCTTGTACCTGATTTCCCTGGCTTCTCTGTGCATATCTGTTAGTCTTTGAAAACTGTGGGCATTGCCAAACACTTCAAAAAATTAGATTATTTGTTTAGGTATAGAATATTTGGATTCTGGTGTAGAATATTGAGATATTTAGGTATAGAATATTGGGATTCTGCCATTTCCTACCCATTATAAATCTTGTCTTCTTAGGGACCAAGGTTTTTATTTGGTAGGCTGAAGCTGCATGTTGCTGAGTGTCATTGTTGCAGTGCTGAATGCCTGAGAAAGTTGCTCTTTGTATGAATTCTCCCCAGTGATGACATCTGTCAAATATCCCTTACAAACACAGCACAAAGATTTATATTCTGACACTTCTGCAAAGGATGGCCCTTGTAATGACAGAGAACTTCAAAATGTCACCTTATATGTTGGAACAAGACAAGTATACAAGTATTTGATATGTGACCTAAAGTGCCATTTCATCCCAGGTGTCCTATGGGTGTTTCATTTTTTTTCCTAGATTCTGGCTTGTATCTGCAAGTTATCAGCAATTAAAATACAGTGACAGTCCAAGATATTTTGTTGTTTTCCCAGCCTCCATCTCAGAGCATCCGTGCAGTGAAGTGGAAACATTAGCACCCGGTAGCTGTAACAAAGGCATGAAAGATTTACCGGGGGTGTGTTAATGAGTTGTGGAGTGACCTCCCTTCCCGAGTCATGCCTGTGCCAGGGAGGACTCCCTTGTGGGCCTGCACCCTGTGTCCTGGGAGGTCTGGCTGAAGCAGGGAGCACCTGCCCCAGACTCCCTCTGGGATTCCTGGAAGGCATCCTACTCATCCCTTGTCTGTGCCCAGCCATGGAAGAGGGTGGCCCAGCTCAAGTGTCTGGAGGATTCAGTGTAAATTAGCAGCTGAATGAGGACAGCTTCTGCCAGTCCCACAGCACACATGGTAGAGGAGATCTCACTTATCCTGGTCTTCTCTGTCCCTTTCCATGAGGAGGAAGTGGGGCAGATGTGAGGTGACCCTGCTAGTGCTAGAGGAGCTGACTCCCATCTGTCCCTGCAGCCCAGTGTTAAGTCCAGCACAGTCTGTGGCTGAATGCAGCCCGTCACATTGGTAGGAGCAACATGGGCACCAGTTATGGACAAGTGAATAAACAAAGAGATAAATACAGAGTTTTGGTGTTCTAGGCTGGGTTGGCAGAGAGAAGTAAGCTGCATCCTGACTGTACCCCTTTCTTGTGAAAAAACTGAGCCTACCCAGTGCTGCTGAAGTAAATGTGTCCTCTGTGCAGTGAAGTGACAGCTGGAAGGAGCTGCTTAGGGAGCAGGACACTTCTTGAGATGTCTGAAATACTGCTGAAGACTTGGGATCCTCTTGTGTTTTGTTTTATTTTCTTTCTTGTTAGTGAATTTTAACTTAAGTTCCCTGTTCGTTTGTCTCCGGGATATTTTTAAAAATCATTGCTTTGTTTTGCAGGCAACTAATAGCCCACTTACAAGTTTTCTCAAAATTCTCAAATCCTCGTGCATTGTTTTTGGAGCAGAAGTTGAATGCCTTGTATACCCAGGTGAGGCTATCTGCTTACGTTTAGAAATACTGCTAATAAATCAACTCTTTCTTATTTGAGTGCCATGTCTAATACTGAGGAAAGCTGTCATTTTTTGATCTCAGCTGTGATAGCTGAAAAAGGAGCCGTCCTTGGGAGGACTTTCTAACAGGCTTCACTTGAAATGAGCCCCTTAGGCAAAGACCTGGTTAAGATACCTGGCTTAGTTTGCCAGGCACTGGCAAACAGATCTGACAGCTGACAAGTAGTAGTCTTTGGCAAGGTGGAAGAATGGCTGCAGAGTATATCTGTTTCACTTACACTTCATGGAGGATATGGGGAAGGAATTAGAATCCAAAATTTGGGGAAGATCTAAGGAGATCTGTCTTTGTCTATAGTGTTTTGTATACTAAGAGTATGGCCAGTATGTACAAGAGATTATCAAGCATCAAAAAAGGAATTTCTTCTTGAAGAATATTCAATTTGCTTGATTCTAGGGATTTCCCTGAAAGAATTGTCAAAAGTATGACTTCAAAGAGGGATTCTGATTCTTTATTTTACAATCCTTAAAATGGTTTTGCTTTTTAATTTTTTAATTTTACAGGGTTGTGTTGGTTCCCAGTTTGTGGATTTGTTCAGGTCATTGGGGTTTGCTCTCATTGTTCCTAGTTTGTTTTCTGAGGCTGTGGGTGTTGAAAGCTCCATTCCTTAGTCCCTGAATTTGACAATCTCTAGTAGACATCCACTCTGTTTCAGTCTATCTCGAAGTATTGCTTAGAAAAACAGTTGATCGATGTGTTTGCTTGGCTGTGTTCTTAGCAAAATATTGGGCAGTCGTGTAAAGGTCAAATCACTGTGGGAAAAACAGCCTGGCACAAGAAGATCATTTCATCATTTACTGTTTGAATTTCTATGTCTTAGTACATGCATTGTCACGGCTGGTGTGTCCATCTGGCATAGGGACGTCATGGCAGAGTGACCTCTGATGACACTTGCTGTGCTATTTAGTAAGAAACTGAAGAACTGATAAAGATGCTGCCTGGGGAAATGATCTGTATTTCTCAACCTCTTTTCCCTGTCCTAATGAATCTCAGAATCACAGAATATGCTGAGTTGGAACAGATCCATCAGGATCATTGAGTCCAGTTCCTGGCCCTGCACAGGACACCCCAGGAATCAACCATGTGCCTGAGGGCATTGTGCAAACAGTTCTTTAACTCAGGTAGTCTTGGTGTTGTGACCACCCCTTGGTGTTGTTTAGTGCCTAGGTTATGAAGAGTCATCTTCAAGAGAGGGCAAATCTCACTGAGACTTTGCATACCAAGTCTTCCAAGTAGTTTGTGTTTGTCACAGGAAAGAAATACAGATATCTTGGAATGGTTTGGGTAGTCTGCTTTTTAATCCAGTCTTAGATACACAGCGGATAGCTGTGATAATAAATTGATGATAAATGCAAACTCATGATGGTCCAAAAGACATCTATGAAAAACATAATATTACAACTATCCTATGTAGGTAGGAAGGAAAAGTATATATGAACTGTCAGCAGCCAGGCCCCTTTTTATGAGTGGAAGTTGTGCGTGTACATCTTGGCTTTTTAATGGCAACACATACATTCTGCTTCCATTTGAATAAGCTAGTCCAAAACCTGCTTGAGCCTGAGCCTTTGGATTGTTTCACTATTTTCAGTAAACATTTCTACCTCCTAGATAGGGACTCATTTTCTTTCATTTGTTATTTGCAGTTACTGTCTCATCAAGACCAGAATGTACAGAGAATAGCTCTTGACTGTATAATGACATACAAGCATCCTCATCTACTGCCATACAGGTAAAAGCTTTTATTTATTTTTTTGTTTGTTTGTTTGTTTGTTTATTTATTAGCACTGGTGAATTTGCCTGCTATCATATCAGAAGCTTGCTTTGGGGTCAGTTTTATTTGGGGTCCTGTATTTGTTGAAGACATATAGGTAAAGTTTCATTTTAGTCAGCTGTATGTTTTGTATCTAAGAGAGGAAATCAGATCTTGAGGTTGATCAGTGTCTCTTTTTTTGTTTAGAGAAAAATAGCAACACTTCCATTCTGTACCAGAATAGTGTCAGTAGTGTTAGTAGTTCCATCATTTTCAGAGATGTCTTTTGTACTGATGATTTGTAACAACCCAAAGAAACTGACAGCATAACACTGTGTTTAGAGTTAAATAGTTTCCTTGAAATACATCCAGGACATACTTGTCTACATCATTAGCTTGAATTTACTGGCTTTTGAAATATTTTTTTATAAAAGAGTGAGAAAATAATACTTTAATGTTTTGTATACAGCAGGATAGATAGGTAGGTAATTAGATATAGATGCATTTGTGTGTGTATCTGTCTATTTTTATAACCCTACCTGCTTTCAAATAATGTTTATTACTCTCAGGGAGAACTTGCAAAGGCTACTGGAGGACAAGAGCTTTAAAGAAGAGATAGTCCATTTCAGTATTTCTGAGGAGACCACGGTAGTAAAAACAGAGCATCGACCAGATCTCATCCCTGTTCTTATGAGGTGTGTTCTCAAGTGTGAGTTCAAAAGCTTCATGGCAGAGTACCATGAGCAGAGAGATGTAATGCTGCTTCTCATTTTGAATAATTGAGATAAACCCATGCTTAATGCTACAGTTTGATGACTTAGTTTGTGATATTCTGTATGTTTTTCTTATTAACACATTTATATAATGTGTTATGCAAATGGTGTTTTCTTTAAAAACAGCATTTTGGCACATACTGTTTCTACTAAGGATTACAGAGAACTGTGAGGACATTTCAGTTCATTGAGTGTTGCCAGCTATTTGCAGTGATGTGAATTGTCCTGCAAGGTAACCAGTTTTATACCTGAAGTTTCCAGCAGAGCTTCCATTGTAGAAGCAGAAGCTGATCTTTCACTAGTATGTTTTTGGGCATTATGTAGGATTTCAGTGGAGAACCTGAAGAGAGAACTTCCACTAGAGAATATTTTTAAACCGAGTTTCTCCTACAGAAAGAGAGGTTGGAAAACAGATGGCTTGCTGAAAGCTAATGCAATCTCTTTCTGGTTCTTGAAGAATTCTCTATGGCAGAATGAGAAACAAAACAGGGAGCAAAACACAGGGCAAGTCTTCAGCGAGCACTCGCATGTCGATCGTTCTGCGATTTCTGGCCGGCTCGCTGCCAGAAGAGATCCGGATGTTCTTGGATCTGCTCTTTGAAGCTGTGAAGCAATTCAGTAATGGTAGGTAGGCCACAGAAGCTGGGGGTGTGGTATTCCCTGACTGTAGAGATGTGGGAGGATAAATATGCTTAGTACTGTTATGTGCTTCAGTTTGTCTCTTGACCATGCCTTGAAGGTATGAAAGTAAACCCTTGGTAAGGACTAGGTTTCCCCCAAGTTTCTCCTTACAAAGCATGATTACTCTGTTTTACATGTCCAAGGTCAGAAAAGCTGAACAACTTGCCACAATTTTGCAAATAAGTTGTAGCAGGCCAAGAGTGGATAGTGTCTGGGATCATAGGCTAGCCTGAGTATCAGGGCAGTAAAGAGAACTTGTAAAGTGCTCTGATTCTGTAGCAGTGGGAGACATCTAAATATCAGAGAGATGGAGAAACAGAGCTGTTCTTATTTAAAAATCTGATTGTGAGGATCAGTAATTTAGGGCCAAATTCCACTATTTTTCACTAAAATATTATTCTTCGTAGTAGGCTTATCCATGGTGCTTCCCTAGGTAATTTGCTGTTCCTTTGCCTATCACAGGGCCTTGCCAGACTGCAGTCCTTCAAAGTATGTCAGAGTTGGATTTAGCTAAAGTCCTGCCTCTTGGGCGTCAGCATAGCCTCTTCAATGGTCTTGAGGTTGTGTTGAAAAACATGGGACATTTGATCCAGCAATACCTGCCTGAAATTCTACAGATTCTGCTCTGCATGACTGCAGTGGTATCCTGCATCCTCCAGCAAAGAGAGAAGGTACAGTACATGCAAACAATATACAAACATGTAAATTAAGTTTTTTCTCTCCTCCTCCTCTGAGCTTACACATACAGACAGAGCTTTATTGATTCAGATAAAGATAAGTTGAATGCCATTGTGAAGCTTAGCAATTAGAAATCTGTCAAAATAGAGGCCAGTGGTACTTGTCTGAAAGTGCTGCAGGGCTTAAGCAGTACAGGCAGAGTTAATGTACTTAGAAAACTGATTTGAACTGTGTGTTTGTTTGAACTACTGAAGAAAGAGTTGGAGGTGATCTCTGTGCATTGTTCCTACCTGTTTTTTGGAGAGATGGGCATGAGAGAGAGAGAAATGTTCTGTTGTAAACATGTAACAACATTTTATGGCTGGAAGTAGAAATTTGCCCTAAAGATGGAGTGTCTTGGCAGCAAGGATAAAACATTTGAGCAGGGGAAGGAGAGGTTTAAAGTTCCTTACCTGAAGACATTTGAGCAAAGCTTGTCCATGAAGTGTTTTGTTGCAGTGCTAGACCTCAGAGGAGCTCAGCATTGTGGATGACCACAGTGATTATCAGCCCTTTGTGTCTCCTGTCATGGGACACAGGAGGGACGTGACTACCAGCCATGCTTTCAGCACACTAGAAGCATCTTCAGCTCTGTGTCAGGAGTCTTACTAATCCCTTGTTACCATTTGGGTCTTAGCCAGGTACCTGCAGAGCAGTGGAAATTATTTTTTCCCTTGCTGAGCAATGGCTGTACATGCAGAAGGGGTCAGGTGAGGAAAACATCCTGTTAAAGATTGGTTGCACCTGAAGGTGGGGCATGTTGGTTTATTGCTGCCCTGTATGCAGGGAGGCAGCACAGACATCCCTGAGCTCTAGTCCAGCTACTTGGGGTCTGTTGGCAGCTGCTCAGAAAATGTAACACTGAGCCAGGCTTTTCTGTCTTCTTGGTGCTGGTGCAGAGCCTGCTCATGTATTAGGTGGGAAGCAAGCAAACTGCACAGTCATCATCATCACTGTGGTGTTGCACGGTGTTAGGAGATGATGGCCTGAGCAAGTGGGAATGAATGTTTTGTCACCATGAGCATGTTCTTGCCAAGACCCAGCTGTGAGCATTTGAGGTTAGAACTTGCTTTGAAAAAAATTTATCCAACAAAGCAAATCCTTGCAATAGGCATACAGTATCCAAGGTCTCATAGTTGCCTGCAGGCTGCACAGAACCTGGTAACTGTCTTAATTTATGAAGAAGATGAGCAAATTGGAGGACGTCAACATCCCCCAGTCTGACTTCAGCAGTGCATTGCATATGCCTGCATGTTTTCAATGAGAACAGGAGACAGGAGTTCTAAAAGCTGCTTCACTAACTGCTAGGAAAGCCACATTTTGCCAGAGTTGCTACAGTAATTCTGTCATGGTTGTGTAATATCAGGATTGACAGTCTGTTGTTTGTCTGAACTTAATTTAGCAGTTCATTAGACCAGGGGCTGTTAAAAGCTCAAGTAAGAGTGTGAGAAATCTGTTTATCTTGACTAATAATTAGAAGACATTCTTGGAGTTTGAGAGTAATTTATTGCAGACTGATACTGCCTGGAGAATTAAACATCAACTTTGACCACTTTTAAGACAAGTTATTAATTTACCATTTGTGGATGCTGTGGGACAGAGAGAGAGAAATGCTTACCATTTCTCTCTGTCTGTCCCACAGCATCCACAACCATTTCCTAGTGATTGTGTTCACTGTTGAGTTTCTTTGTCCTCTCAAAGGCTTGATCTCAGAGAACTCATGGTGATTGGATAGTGTGAAACCCAAAATGACTTCACTTGGAGGTTGCCATTAGCAATAGTATCCTGGTTTGTGCTTTCTTTGGGCTTTCAAACAGTTCATTTGCCACCTGGAATCTGATTGCACTCCATTGTACACTTTCAGCATAGCTCGGGAGGTCCTGTTGCAAGAGCTTGATCAGTTCCTTCCACCATCTCCTCTTTGTCTTTTTTACTTGTGATTTTATATTCTTGGATCCACTTGTGGTGGATCATGATATGGGGACCCAAAAGAGCTCCAATATCAGACAGTGGCTTTCATCTGCTCTCATGAGGCTTTGTTGTTTCTGAGGCTGAAGTTCATTACCTCTGCACTGTGGAACTGCTTCTTGTGCTCATGCATTGCACAGTATGGAAATAATTTAGGTTACTCAGGTCAAGACTTCTCTCAGGGAGGAGAGTCAGAATGCAGCTCTGCGTGAATTCGCTTACTGAAATGTTTTTCCAAAGAAAGGCTGTGGAACATAGCCACTAAATGGGTACAGGAAGCACCTTCCTGTAACCAAATGCTATAGCCCCCACCTGACTCCACTGGAAGACATAATTCACATTCTTTCCTTCTCTGTTCCTCCCCCCTTCTCTTCGTCTGTTGATTTCTTCCCAGAAGATCTCAGTGTACAAAGTACAACTTCACTTTGAAGAGGTGATTTCCGTCCTTTCAAGTGTAAAACAGAATTGTTTAAGTGTCAGAGTTGGAAATCTAGTTAATTGCAGTGTAGCTTTCTGCATTGCATCCAAAAGGGGCAGATGCTACAGGGTTAAACTTATAAGCATGGACTTTTTATGACCTGAAGGAGTCCTGTGTAAGTGATTCGGTGCAGGAACAGGCAGGCCCCTTCTAGTAACAATTAGGTCAGCTCTGAGGTGTACATTGCTACTGTGAACAAGTTACAAGAGAAAACAACAGAGGTTTCTGCAAAGAATGTGTCTGGATGTGGTCAGTCAATTGCTGGTTTAATTTCAGAGCAAATAGTTGGTAGTTGTTCTGCCAAGGTCTTACTGGGCTGGGTTTTTTGTTGTTTTCATTACAGGTCCAACCTAGGTTGATTAATCCACTGAAGAATTTGAGACGTCTTGGTCTCAAGCTTGTGGCAGAGTTTTTTTCTGATTATGAGACCTACAGCTTTAGTGTGGAAGAGATTGATGCAGTTTTCCATGCTGTGGTATGGCCTCAGGTAAGTATTTCTTGTTTTTCCAAATAACTTGTTTGAAACATGTACCATGCAGAAAACTCCAGCTGTACTCCAGTCCATCATGTCAGCTCTGTCCATCGCTAGAGTGGATGTGGCCTTGGACAGATTGTGGCATCCCAGTGTCTGTCCAAGGCCAGTTTCTTGGCTCTTCTCTGATTAGTCCTGGAATAATCAAGTCACAGATTAAAGTACAAATTAATTCATATGAATAAAATGGATGCCATTTCTTTGTTCTTTAACCACAGAAGCAGACTTCTTCCCTAGATGCTTCAATGAAGCTAAATAATACGAGTAATTTCTAGGTGTACTTTGCTACTTTTCTGTGTGACAGTTGTTGGGTAGGGGACTGCAGAAGCAAGTGCTGCTGCAGGAAGGACCCAGGAGGGTCTGTCAGTGGGCTAAGTGATCTTGAGCCTGCCTGCCAAGACTTCCATGTGAATATAGTGACAAAGCACAGGCATGTGGCTTTTATCAGAGAAATTCAGATCGCCTCTGAGCTTGGAAAATGCACTGCTGTGCGATGAAGAGAAGACACAGAATTTAAAATTAAATTATATTGTCTTTGTCAGTGCAGTGGCTCTGGGGTTGTCAGGGAGTGCCTGTACCAGCTGCTGGGTTGTCTCTGCTCTAAAAGCAAGCTGTGTCCATGAAAAGGTTAACTGAGTAAGAGAGACTGACTGCAAGCATGCTCTTCCATAGAGGCTTTTAAGGTATCCAAGTGCCCAACTTCCCTGCAGCAGAAAAGCCTGTTAAAGAGCATTGGTCTAGTTTGTGAAACAGCAGAGCTGCTTCTCTAGACATTGTGTTTGTTTACTCCTACACTGTTTCTCTTCTCTACCAGTAACAATATGTGATGTATAGTATGGTTATGTGGACAAACAGTAGATAAAAAGTAGCAGCCAGTGCATATAGCTCTGTATTGCCCTGGGCTGGGCAATGGGGAAGTGCATGTTCCTGGTTTGTCCATGGAGTCTTCTTACAGCTGGGGTGCTACGTGGGAAAAGCAGTGAACATTTGTTGCAGTTCCAGAGCAGTTCAGGCTATTGCAGTTCCAGGCAGTCAGCAAAGCACTTAAAGCTTTCATGGAGCACAGTGTTTGCAAATTCTGAGTAACTCTGAACAAGGTGTACTTTTGTTACTAAATAGTTAGAATGCCTCTTGTCCTTACATATGTCAGGAAAACTGATGGTTTTGAAGCTTGGATGGTAATACGATCCAGAAGCTCCCTCTGGAGTCTTTTCTGGTGAACTTCATGACGATTTGGTTTTGGCAAAAGAATCGTTTTGACTTGTGTGCTTTCCTTTTTTAAAACTACAGAACTGAGGTGTGTAAAACTGATGGAGAGGGCAAATTGGTTTAAGCCTGTTGAACCTGCAGTTGGAGCTTGCTGTTGTTCATAGCCCAGGATTTTGCTGCAGAGACTTGTTAGCAACAACACAACCCAAACACAGGTGGGGTTGTTTTGGATGCAGAACCCTGTGAGGAGATCCCACCCCAATAAGATTTCCAGCCTCTCCAGTGAGGCTGTGGAGATACAAACCAGGTGCTGCAGTCAGGGCATAGGCAGTGTGGGAGGAGTGAGTTTTGGGTGCTGTGCTTCAGATTTTCTAGGTATGTCTGGGGGAGTTTGCTAAGCCTCTGTGGCAAATGTGAGGTGTTGTGGGAATCTAGTTTCAAGAGAAGGCAAAAATGGTAGCTGGAATACTGTATAAACAGAAGTGAAATGATCTAAGAGTCATTTGACAAATATTGAAGAAGTTGGAAAATTACCTTATAAAAGGTTGAAATTACTTTATAAAAAAAGGTAAACTGTAGAATGTGAGGTCTTTGCTAGAGAGGACGTTTTCAAGTGGCTTTACTTACTTGTGTTGCATTGGTATCTGATTTTTCTCTCCTTTAGGTCTGCAGATTGGCTTCAGAGAGTCAGTATTCTCCAACTTTTCTGCTCAAACTCATTCACACCTGGAGTAAGAACCCCAGGTAAGTGTTCTTCTGGCAAAGAAGCCTAAGTACTTCTGAATACATAAAACTCAAGGAAGAAAGAGCACACTAACAGGCTGTGAATAATTGTGTCCAAACTTGTATTTTCTTTTTCCATTAGACTCTAAGCTGGGAAGCTTTCCAGTTTATGCAAGAACTCACTTTTTTAATAGGCTACTTTTTCCATGTATTAATAACTAAGCACATATGCAGCCCAAACTGAACTCACAGGTGAGGAGGAGATCTGATTTCTGAGGGATATATTTGTCTTGACCAATGACTTCTTAGTCTTGTGAGACGGGAAGTCAGTTTTACAATATATAATTTCGTTCGTATTTTTAGAGTCTATATTACTTTCTATTTTATGAAAGAGTATGGGCAAGTTCAGCACAGAATCTGTGACTGAGAATCTGTTACTGAAAGTTGTAAAAGAGCTTTTTTTGATTGTGAGAAGTTCCAACTGAACTGCCTTGAGTGATTTTTGCCTCTTCCTCAGACTCACTGTTTTTCCTTTGCTAAAGTACCAGGTGTTTCTCTTGAGACACTTCATTGGTAGGCATGAAGACGTTATGCACAAACTTCTGTTAAAAGTGATGTTGCATCACTAGGTTAGGAGCAGACTAAGACGAGACTCAGGCTGTGGAGAAAAGATTAGAAAAGGGACTTGATAACCTCTCAACCTCCGTTCATTGTATTTTTGATGATGCTGTTCTGGTTTTTGTGCACTTTTTTCTTGGTTGAAATGGAAGACGGTCATTATTTTTTGTGACTTCTCGCACAGTAGAATTGTAAGCTGAAAATTCTGAACCTAATTTTTAGTGAACCTTTTTATAATCTTTCAGGTATTTCCCTTTGCTGGCCAAGCAGCAGCCAGATCATCCAGAGAGTGATATACTGACAAATGTTTTTGCTGTGCTGTCAGCCAAGAATCTGTCTGAGGCCACATCCAGCCTTGTGATGGACATTGCTGACAGCCTTCTCAACAGCCCAGATTTTGAACCCACGGAGCAGGTTTCCAGTCTGAGCGTGACTGACTGTGTTGTCATGGCCACTGGAGACGTGACAGAAGGTATGCCTGCCTGAGAGTTCTCAGAGACCTGTTGGGTGCTTTAGATGGAGGTGGTAGATTATGGTGAAGCTGTTCTAAGAATACTGGGGAAGTGGACCTCCCAGCAGAGATGGAAACATCAATGTACAATCTTGTCTTGTGCTCAAGAACTGTAAAGTCCTGCTTGCTTCGTGGCTGATGAAGTCCACGTTTGACTGTCAGAGTCCTGAGCACAGAGAGATTCCTTATGAAGAGAGCAATGTTGACCTGTTCTGTCTGTGAAGCTTTGACTGATACAAGTTGAAGAACTGCGTTGCTGACTTGGCTCTGTGCCTAACACCAGGCTTTATATAAAGGCCCCATTCCTGTATGCACATGATCACTTTAATGTTTAGTCTGTGCTCCCTGACTGGAAAGACCTGGCATCTTTGAGAGTTCATAGACAGAACAGTAGTGTGCTGTGTTTGATGCTGTGGAGAGAGCATCAGTGTGCTGCTTTCACCTGCAACTCAAAGCTAGTGGAAAGGAGCATGTGCCCTTGTTATGGCAGCTTTGATTTTACACAAGAGGTCAGTGGTGGAATAAAGAAAACCACATTTACAAATGCTCCAGTCATTTTAGATGTTGGCACTGTAGAAGAATGTCCTTGGTGCCTTCTGATAAGCCTACATATATGAGGGCTGTTACTGAAATCTATGAGGAGAGTGGTGTGTGCTTGCTTTGAGCTCATCTCAGACATGTTAGACTTGGTCTCAGCAAGTGCTGGTGCTTCTTCCCAGCCACCAGCTGCCCTGCATGTTTATAGCTCCCATTTACTAATGAAACCTCCCTTATCCTAATTTCCCCTTTGTATAGGGTTGGATCTCCCTTCTGTTTCTTGCAGCAGAGTGTCTTGGGTGTTGCTAACTGTTGTATCTCTTACAGAGCCCCTCAGCCTAGGTTGCCAGTTGGTCCTGCCTCATGTTCCTGCCATACTTCAGTACTTCAGCAAAACAATGTTAAGTATGGAGAAGGTGAAAAAGAAGAAGTACAGAGCTCAAGTCAGCAAAGAGCTGAGTATACTTTCCAAGTAAGTGATTTTTAGAGCCTGAAACAGTTAAAAAGCTGGAAGGAGGGAGGAAGAAAGAGGCTTATTGTAATAGTTTCCAAATTAAAAAACACTGTGTCTCAACTTTTTAAAATTTGCAACAGTTGTAAATTGCTGCATCTGTCATTGACCTTGCTGTTTGCTGGTTATTGAGGTGATAAGTTTTCAGAAGTTGATTCTAGCTGATTTTGTTGCTGGTACTCAAACCTAGTATCTCTTGAGGTTAGGGAAAAGTGCAGAAATGTCTGCAGTCATGTGGAACTGAATGCTTAGGCTGGGACTGTGAATTTGGTAGGTATGCTCTGTTAGCCTGGATAGGCTGACAAAGCCTTGTGAAATGACACTAGTGCTGACAGACTTCTTTGCTCTGTACTGGTGATTGAAATTATATAAAAGAGTAAATTACCTTGTCCAATTCTGCAGGATCAGCAAATTCATACAAGAAAAGAGCCAGAATTCAGTGCTTGTGAGCCTTCTCATCCCTTTCCTTTATCAGACTAACATGGAGCAGGTAGGTCAAAATTATTTCCTCACCCCTACTAAACATATGATTTTATTTTAATCAAGTATATTTGTTTGTTTAAAAGTCATATACATGCCATTTCTCATTATCAGCCTGCAATCAGGTCTTCACATGTTTGTAGTCTGTTCAGAATGCAGTGCCACTGTGTGCTGATGTGCGCTACTCACCCAGAGGTGCCAGTGCCCAGACTGATTCTGTTCCCCCTTGTCATGGGGAAGGTCTGCAGAAGTTATAATGCAGTCTTTACCTTCTTTGACACTGTAGCCAATCCACCAAATTGCTTGCAGTGTTTGAAATAATTGCTCTTCTTCACTGTGTATTTTACGCACCCCAAAGCCACAGGGTCTGGACAGCAATGTAAATTTATGTGGTTGAGTGTGTGGTGTGCGTGGTGTACTGGGCAGTGCTGCATTAGTCTGCTGCTGGTTGAAAGGCAAAGGCAAACCATATACAGTACTATTTTGGGGGTTTAAATCAGTGAATCATTAGGGCACCGCATGTGATTGCTGTTGAGGGAACTCATACAAGAGCTTTACTGTGCAGTGGCCGGGTCCCCTCACTGGAGATACTCAAGAACTGTCTGGATGCAATCCTGTGCCAAGTGCTCTGGAATGACCCTGCTTGAACAGGGAGGATGGACCAAATTGACCTCCGTGGTCCTTTCCAGCCTGACCCATTCTATGAAGTATATGGTGCTGTTAATGTTCACCTCACATATTCAAGAAAGACTGCTTTTTAAAGCTCCATTAGTTCTCCTGACCTTTGAGTCATGAGGAAAGACACATAAAAGAAGTCTTTATCGTGCTGACAGTCATCTCTTAACACTGTATTGTTTCTAATTGAGAGGCTGCAAGTACTTCTGAGAGATTTGATGATTGCATTGTGTCCTAATTCTTTGTTTTCGTTCAGTATCTCTGATCTGAATGAAGTACAGCAATGTGCACTTCGTGTCTTGAAATACGTCCCAAGGAAATGAAATAATCTTGTGAGTTCTCAGTAGTTATTGAGAGTTATGTGTCTCTTTCAGGGTACCCAAATTGACATTCTGGAGACGGTGCAGAACTTGCTGAGGCATTGCTCAAACCCTACAAGCTTTCTCAAACCACTGGCAAAGCTTTTTTCTGTCATCCAGAACAAACTGTCTCGAAATAAGTTGTGCTTGGTATTTCAGGTATTGCATTTCTACATCTTTCTGTGCTTTTTTTTAATTTGCTCTAAGAGATCAAGAAAAAAGTGATAGCAGTATTTATCTTGGTGCATAAATTTAAAAACCTTTTTACTCTACTTGTTGTGTGAAGTGAAAATAACAGAATTCTATGTGATAGGAATGAATGAGCTGCACAAAGATTTGTAAAAGTTTTGGCTTACAGCCTGGTTGATGTGAACCTCGCCAAAGATCTTTAGTGTAAGAGAAGCCAAGCAAAGCACTTAAACTGCAACCAATCCTGCATGTTGATGAAATTAGAATGGATTTCAGTATCCTGAAGACAATTTTTATTTGTATTCTTCTCTCACAGTTTATAGTAGGATATTCTGTATTACTTTGAAGTGACATATAAATTATTAGCAGTAAAACACAGGAAACATACAGTGTAGATATTTGGAAACTTAGGACTTAAAACACATATCCTCCAACTTACATGAGAAAGGCTAATGCTGCTGCTTATTTATTTTTTGACTGAAGTGGTAAAGTCTTGAGTTAGCCAAATTTTTAACAACTATAAAAGTTAACTGGGTTTTTATGTTTTTTAGACTTTATCTGACTTGGATGCTAAGTTGAAGTACATTACTGATGTTGTTAAGGTATGCACAGTTTTTCTCTCTGCTCCCTTTTTCTCCCAATATGGTATGATCACATTTCTGTCATTTTTCATTAACAACTTGTTGCTCTGTCTTAGCTGAATGCCTTTGATCAGCGACATCTGGATGATATCGACTTTGATGTGCGTCTGTCAGCATTTCAGTCAATCACAGCCCACATCAAGGAAATGCAAACAGTGGATACTGACTTCCTCATCCCTGTTATGCACAACTGCTTCTACACCATCCAGGTTGGCTGAATGTTCCTTCCCTTGCTATATGCACCATGTGTCCCTGATGAATCTAACTTTCAACTTACTTCCATTGGCTGATTTTTGGCACCACATAACATTCAGAAAGTATCTTTAGGTATTCTTACAAACATGTTTTTGAAGTTTTGTCTGTTTACCTTTTCATCTGTGTGTCCCAAAAGGCAAGCACAGTGCAGCACAACTTTCTGTCAGTGAGCAATGGAACTGTTTGGTCATTTGTACTGGATAAAAGGCACGTTACAGGCTTGAAAGGCTGATTTTGGTTTGTTGCAGCATGTTCTGGTTGTGTGGGTCTGCTGGTAAATGTAAAGAGTTTTTTCCTGATGGGTAGGTTGGGCATTAATTTGGGACTAGAACTTCTATAGGAAAGCTCTTAATAGTTTCTGAGTCTCTACAGGACTCGCTGTGTTGTATCCAGTGGTGCTGTTCTGTCCCAGCTTTTGGGTAGAGAAAGGTGTCAGAGCCAGACTCATGCAGTGCCATTTCTTCATCCTCTCAGCTCGGGGACATGGCTCTCAGTGACAACGCAAGCCTTTGCTTGACCAGTCTCATCCACCGACTGGCAGAGATCAGCCACACAGAAGATGAGTACAAGGAGCTAATCCAGCACACTCTCCTGGAGTCTGTGAGAAGGGGTCTGAAGAGTAAGACTGAGGTAAGGCAGTGGTATCTGATCACACATTTCCAGCTATCTTCATGAGATGTTTTTTGGGTGAGTTCTCAAAGTCCTCTACTGGGATAAGAAGTGCAGGTACCCACTGTAAACTTACCCTTAATATGAAGCCTTATAAAATTCTAAAAGAGTATAGAAATTACCTGTGTTTCTCTGCTGTTGTTCAGCTTTTCTTAGTTGAAACTCGTTTTTTGGAAGGGAGGCTTTAATTTATATGCAGCCCATAATGGGTGCATTTGTTGTTACCAAGAATTAGGACGTTTGACTGAAACACTTGTAAATGACAGCACTGCTGTTCTCAGGGGTGTGTAGAAGCCTCTCCAAGGGATACTTACCATTCACTGCTTGCTATTTTTAGAGCATCCAGCAGGACTACACATCACTGCTTTCCTGCCTCATTCAGACATTCCCAACAAATCCTGAATTCCAGGATTTGGTCCAGCTGACCAACCGCCATGATCCTGACATGGACTTCTTTGAGAACATGAAACACATGCAGGTAAAAAATAGCAGGCATTTCTTAGTACCTCTCTTCCCCTGCCAAGCAAAAGCATCTTACTGTGAGGGGATGTTTTGCAAAGCATCTGTGTGTTGTCTGCAGAGAAATTGAACCTGTGTCATTAGATACTGTTACAAAAAAGAGGGACGTAGGCATCATCAGGAGTGATAGAGAATCAAAGTTATGTTTCTGTCTGTAAATGTATTAGGTTTATGGTAGCCCACAGTCAGCAGTATCCCGAACATTCCTCTGACAGGCATGGAATGGGTCTCTGTTTTTTCTGCCCTATTCCCTGCTGCTCTCTGGAGGCTCTGCAGCCCCTTCCCATTCACAAACCTTAGCAACACAAATGTTACACAAAGCCTGGTTTTTCTTGCAGTGTGAAAATACATTAGTTCTTCTTTCAGGGATGCAATCTGAGAGAGTCTTTGCTATACCTGTACTTATATGCAGTTTGCATATAAGTTGCAAGTTTTTAACTTTAATTTTCTCTGGTCTTTGCATTTCATTGCAGCAGCTGCTGTTTGCAGTTGCCTCCCTTGTCTAACACCTCAAGATAGCACAGTCTTATGATTGTGAATCCACAATGCCATTGACTTGGAATATCTGTTGAGGCAAAAGGCTAGTGAAAGCCCAGAGATTTAAGGAAAAAGGCATGCCTTAGAAATGACTGTAATATGTTTATGCCATTACCTAAAACTGGGACATTTTCAGAACTGCGGGATGTAGGTGCTCTCTCGTGCTAGCTGTGACTCAAGCACCACCTCATTCACTCTCTCCCATGTGACATGTCTCAGATCCACAGGAGAGCACGAGCTCTGAGGAAACTGGCAAAGCAGCTCACTGAAGAAAAGCTTGTGCTGTCTTCTAAATCCCTGCAGAACTACATCATGCCTTATGCTACAACTGCAATTTTCAGTGAAAAAATGCTTAAGGTAGGCTCTTGCAATTGAATGCATCTACTTGAATATTTTCACATTTCGTATGTAGCATTTCCCTTAAAAACCTAACCCCCTTAGACAGCTGATATGTATGTGAAGTGGGTGTCTCCATTGTAGATAAAAGTGCTGTGCTGGTATTGCTGGCAGAAAGAGGATTTGGAAGGTGCAGAAGCAGTCTGGGCCCAGTCCTGTATCTGCTAAAAGGTTGATCTCTTAACTGTTTGGGTTAGGTTTTTTTGTTTTGTTTTAGTTTTTACTTGGGGTTTTATTTGTCTTTATTTTTTTAATCAGCTTCTTATTTTCTTCCCTCTGCCTCCAAACTTTTGTCTTCCTGTTTAGTTGTGATACTCTTTGACAGTAGACTGTGGGAATATAGTCTGCATCTAGTAACAGAGGTGGGAATAAATACAGTTTTCTCTGGATTTAGAGAGAAACTGCAAGAATTGGCTGGAAACATCTGAAATCAATAGCAGCTTTGTAATTAAAATTTGAAGGCTGACATTTTTTTAGTCACTTTCACTTTCAGTGAAATTACTTGTAGTATCAGTGTGGACAGACTTTCCACCTGTGGCTTTTAAAAGCCAGGTTTCACTCTTCTGTAGTTCCCTGCACACTACCAGGAGAACAGCAGACCTGCTTCTATCAAGTAAAGTAAATGTCTAATTTGCTTACTGTCAGAAATGTTCTTCTGAAGCTGAAACAATTAGAGCTCAGGCACAGGACCCAGCCCCTGCAGCAGTGCAGTCTGTGCCCCTCAGTAGAGTGACTGAGTAACTATTTGACCAGAGGGCAGTAAAATGTGTGGATTGAAAATTTGATAAAGAAACAGACATTTTATTTCACATCTGAAATGGGTTTATAGTTGACCAGCAATGTGCCATGTGTTTGTGGTTGGATGCCTTAACTGGTTCTTGTTCTTACTTCTTAGCACAAGTGAGCCCATAGGTTTAAGTATGTGAGAAAAGTTAAAAGTGTGCAGAATAATTTGGAGGAAGTGGGTCTGGAGATCTGCTTGATAGACTGTGATTATTTTTTTTCCTTACTTGATGCTCTGGAGGAGATGTATAAATACTGAATCCCAGCATCCCCACTAGACTAGACATTACTTCTGTCTTTTGTTGCTTTGGATGAAGAATGCTGCAGACACGTGGTCATTGTGAATGCTAACAGCAGCTGAATTTCTCTCTTTTGAGCAGCATGAAAACATGGTAACAGCCTCAGTTGAAGTTGTTGGAGCTGTCTGCCGACACCTTTCGTGGTCAGCCTATTTGTACCACTTAAAGCACTTCATCCACGTCTTGCAAACAGGACAGATCGGTACGAAGCTGGGAGTCAGGTGAGTACCACGAGCACTGCTGCTCTGGGTTTCTCCAAAGACTGCTTAGGCGCAGTTCAGTGTTTTTAGGAGCATCTCACGGACTTTGGCCTCTTCTCTGAGGTGAGGGATTGCTGGCTTTGAGGTGGACTTAGGCGAGTGAAGGTGGGCATGGCTTGCTGCCTGGCGCTATGAAGTTTTAACAAGTTGTTACTTTATTACACCATGTCTCACTGAAGGCATGGCAGCAGTTGTGTCAGGCTGTCCCTGCTCCTGGGACGCCTCTGTTGCTCCAGTACCACTCTCTGTGAGGTTTCACATTGAGCTGGGTCACAGAATATGTGTGCAGCTGAGAAGTAACCAGTTTTTATTTTCTGGGGTGTTTCAGGATAAACATCCTTATGGTGCAATGTAACTAAATCTGATGTTTTCCAAAAAGTGCCTGTAAGATTTTTCTGTTGTATATGCATCCTCTTGGTTTTGTGCAGAGGGCTGATCTTTCTTCGTGTTTTCCTTCTGCAGCTTGTTAGAGACAGTGCTGGAAGCCTTTCACTTTGACCATAAAACACTTGAAAAGCAGCTTGTGACCATTGACAACCAAGGTGAGCTTTTTATGTCTGCTTGTAAAAACACTCCTCAGACTGCTCAAATGCAGCTAATCAAAGTTTTGTGGTTTACTCTTGACATCAGCAACTTCCTTTTTTTTAAATGGGCATCTTGGAAGCTAGCGTTGACTTGTCTCCTCAGGAGTAGGCAGATTTTCCTCCTGTGTGTTGACAAAGTCAGGAGAGGTGTAGGGAATCATGTCCACATTACCACTCCATCCCAGGCTTCTGTAAGCCAAAACAGCCCAGAACCTGTGTGGTTTTCATGGTTATCTGCAGCCAAGATGTCCTCACCTTGCTTCCCTTGCCATTGCATGGGACAAAGTTGTATCTTCAGCTTCTTCACTATTGTGGTTACCTATGTTGGGACCTTTAGGTGATGGAGGAGGATGTCTCACAGCTGTGCTTGTCAGTAGCTCTTGCCTTGTGAAATCCTCAGTTTTAAGTGAATGGCAGTTCTCTGCAGTTCAGGCACATTGACCTTTGCTCAGCTGACTACGGGGTTCAGACACAGAGTAGTGAAATCTTTGCTTTAAACCTGGCCCTGAGGGTGCTTATCAGAAACCAGCAAGCCAAAGCTTCTTTACCCAATAGAAGCCTGGTGCTTATTGGTGGTTTGCTGTCACTGGTGGTAGGTAGGAGCTTTATGTAGAACCAAGCTGTCACAGGAGTCTCAATTAAGGGCTCAAGTTTTGTGTTCTCCTGTATTTACCTGTACTTTTGGCAATTACTTGATAGAAGCTGCTGCCGTGGACCTCGAGCCAGTGGTGGAGGCTGAAGAAGCCATGGAGGTGGAGCAGAGTGAAGGGGAAGAGGAGGAGGTTGAAGAAAAGAATGGGAAGAATCTCTCTGAGAAGCCAGTAGAACCTGAGCAAGCAGCTGAGCCATCTGAAAATGCTGAACAAGTGCCCAAACCTGTTTCATTCTTACCTCGAAATAAAGAGGAGCTTCAGTGTCTGATCCAACACATTCAAGAAACAGTTACAGTCAACATCTTGCCTAAATTGCACAGGTGTATTGTTGCAAAGGTGAGGAGCTGACATTTGAAAGGTCCTTTGTAGGCTGCTACTTTAAGGATTGGGATACTACTTCAGAGCCAGTGAAAAAGCAACATATTTTTAAAAAATGGACACAATGAGAGAGACCATCTGAAAGCACAAAAAAGGCTTCATGCCCTTTGCTGAGTTGTGGAGATTACTGACAGACCTTCTGGTCAGTATGGATGTGGTGTCCTAACTTCCCTGCTGAGAACTGTCTCAAACTGCACAAGTGAAATGATTCATTTTGTCCAACCTCTTGAAGAGTTCTCAGCCACTTGCTTGCACCAGCCTAGTTTCTGTATTGAAAACAGGGATTTATCTCACCTGTCCTTTAGCTGTCTGGGTTTTTCCTGCAGTCATCAGAGGAGAGCAGCCTGCCATACTGGCCTCTTATAGGGTTTGTTGAGAAAAACCAGAGTTCGTTTCTGTATATTAAAAGTGCATTATGTCTTGCTCTCTTAAAAAGGTTAAAAGAGACGAGGAGCACAAGCTTGTGAAATCCAATGTTGTGAATGATGATGAGGTAGTTCGTGTTCCATTAGCTTTTGCAATGGTCAGAATGATGCAATGTCTTCCCCAGGAAGTGATGGAAGCCAACCTACCAAGGTAAATCCCAGTGGGGCTCCTTACATCCCAGTGGGGCTGTTCATTGTGCAGGGAAGGAGTGCAGGCACCTTTCTCAAGCTGTGGTTACATACACGACTAAAGTCATGAGGGACATCCTAACAGACCTTCTCCTGGAAATTCCTGTTCCTAGGGACATGCACCTCTGCACCTCAGCATTTAACTGCTGTAAGTCCTGACCCAAGAGCAGAGCTGTGAATCAAGGTGCAGAGGCAGGGCTGGTTGTGCTGGGGAAAGAATAATGTACAAAAAGAAAAGACAATCAGTAGAATGTCCTGAAGGGCAGTATGTGTGTGTATGCCTATAAAACCTCTCTGTGAGGCTGGCTGTGAGTACAGCTGTGGTTGTGAAACAGTCCTGAAAAGCAGCTTCCTTGGCAGGGTAATTAGTTCTGCTCTGCTTGGATATGGACAAAGCTGTCTATCTTTGTTTCCAGCATCCTACTGAAAGTCTGCACATTCCTGAGAAACAGATTTCAGGAAATACGGGACATTGCCCGCAACACCCTCATTAAAATCATGGAAGTGTTGGGAGTGCACTACCTTCTGTATATCCTAAAGGAGATGCGGTCTGCACTCATCCATGGCTACCAGGTAATGCTGAAATTCTTCCTCTTCTGCTCTCTGTAGGCTTCTTTTCTAATATATTGGGAGGAGAATCCAGAGGGAAGTTGCTATTGGAATTGTTTTGCACTGGTAGAATAGCTTGGCATAATACAAGTAAATATTTTTGCTAATGCCTACATCAGTCTTTGTTTTGCCTTGCAAAGTCAAGTCAAATAAGGGTCTGTACCCTCAAAGAACTGAGAGCCTAAGCCATTTTCCTAGTGAAGAGTTGGGGTCTGAAGGGGAAGGATGAATTTCTGGTTCCAGTAAGATTAGAGGAAATCTTTCCATAAGGTCATGAGGGCCAAACAGTATCTGGGGGGAGTTGCCAAAGAGACTGCACAGGCAGTGTGTGTGGTGATGCTAGTTGAAGGATTGTTTCCTAGATCCAGAGCCAAGGCTCTGACTATTAATTCATCTTTCCTCTTTCCATGGTTTGGGTTAAGAATAATTTTTCATGTGAATTACCACAGTGGAGTAGCATGGGCTTCTAGCTGCTGTAACAGTGAAAGAATCAATTAGAGCAGCCTAAGTATATCAGTAAGAGCCCTGGGGAGAGAGGAGATTCCAGCCCTCTTGCCAGTATGGCGTGGGATGGGGAGCCTTTTTCTCTTGCTACTACATAGATTATCATCCTCCCAGTGTCTTTTTTTCCTGTAATGAAAGCTCAAGTGCAGTATGTGTCTTGTGATGTCTCTGGTATGGGAGTGTCCCCATGCAGTATGATTAATGAGGTCAATGCAGAGGTTTGGAATGATCTGTTCTCTTTTTCTGTAGCTCCATGTGCTGACTTTCACCGTGAACCTGTTACTGAAGGGCCTTACTACCAGGCTCAGTGCTGGTGATTTGGACCCCTGCTTGGATATCCTGATTGAGGTAAAAGCTGTTCAAAGCTAAAAGAAAAAGCATCATGAAGTGCTTGTGACATATTCTAGGAGGGGAAGGTTTTGTGTAGGTTGTCTCTGATTTGATGGCAAACTAGGCTGTTGTGTGTGTACTGCCAAGGAAGGAGGCACCAGTAGGCCCTGTTGTAGATGGGAATCAAGAGAAGGCAAGTGTCTCTGGGGCTGTATCCTGAGCCCTGCATCTTGAGAGGGGATGGATTTAAGATTGACACCTACCTGTGTTTTCCTGTACTCTAAATGGCTGAGCAAGTCAGTAGACATGTACCCAGTGCAGTCCACAGAGCCCAGGAACTCAGCTGGCCACACAGATGGGGTATAGTGGGATGCATTGATCTGACTGCAGTCCCAGTCCTTGTGTCACAACACCACAGAGGGGTGTGAGAACAGTCTCATCTGGTGTACTTAAACAAGGATGTTCTGTGTTGACAAAGGAAAGATAGGTGTGATTTGTAGGAAATGTGGAGAATTGTTTTTTCTGTGAGCGGGGAAAAATAGTGTTGTTCTGTTGCTACTGGAGAAACCTGCTTTTCTTCAATCATTCATTTCTCTTGCCTGTTTTCCAAAGATTTTCAACCAAGAGTTGTTTGGGAATGTAGCTGAAGAGAAAGAAGTGAAGGGTATTGTCTCCAAGGTCATGGAAGCACGCAAAAACAAGAGCTACGATTCCTATGAAATTCTTGGGAAGTTCATAGGAAGGGGCCAGGTGACAAAACTTATTGTGCCACTGAAGGAGGTAAGGAAAGTCAGCCAGTCTCACAAACTGTGACCACTCTCAATTCTGTAAGGTGATTCTAGAGCCTCTGGGTAGCTACTTTGAAGTTACCTATGGAATCTTGCTTTGGCTTCCCAATTTCCTTTAGGAAAGCAGTGAGACTTTACTGTTGATATCAGGGCAGGGAGTGGCATTCTGAGAAGCTTTTAACTGCTGCTCAAGTGGATACATCCCACTTTGAGTTCTCCATGCACTCTCCCTCTGCCCACTCTTCTTTCCTCTGGAGCGTAGAAGTCCTGCAAGGCTGTTTTGTGGTTTAAGCTCTTGTGCTTGGAGGAAATGTCAACAAAATGTATCCAGGGTCTATCCATGTGCAATAATTGCCTTTTCAAAGATGCAGATTTTTTAGCAGAGTGCAAACTCACACAGGAATGGAACCCTGATTTGCTCATTAGCTCTTGTGTCCTGGTGGCTGTAGCTGAACTGGCTGGAGGCTGACAGGAGCAATGGGCAGGGATGTTGGTGCAGAGCTGAGGCAATGGGATGCTATTCACCTAAAGAGCTGGAGACTGTGACAACATGATGAGAGAGAAATTGATCTAGTTGCTCCCATGATTTCTGATTACAGATAATTGCCATCAGGCTGTCCTCTTAAATTCTCATGGTTTTACCTTTGCAGACTCTGGAAAGCACCACAAGCTTGAAGATAGTCCGGAAGGTGCATGAGGCACTGCGTCACATCATGGCAGGGCTCATCTTCAACTCAGACATGAATGCAGAATCCCTCCTCCTCCTCAGTCATGGTCTCATCAGTGAAAATTTGCCTCTGCTCACTGAGAAGGCCAAGTGAGTTCCTGGATGTTGTTCAGATGGTCTGGTATTGGTTTGCTTGCAGAAATGGCCGTTCTCAAATCCAACTGATCAAATGCATGAGAGTTTAATTACTTTCATTCCCCTTTTGTTTTCAGTGTAACTAAATCATTTGTGCAGTTACAGGGCAAAAAGAAAGCTTAGTAATGAGAGTTAGCATTTGTGGAACTCATGGGAGTCTTCTCTTGCAAGGTCCCTTGACCTTCAGCAGGGCTTTTTCACTGTCTGATGAGTTGATAACATGCATTAGGATGTTAGGATGGAGGAACAATGAACAGTGTTTAGAAGCAGGGTGCAAACATTTCCATGGGGCCAAGGAACCAGGAAAAACATGGTCTTTCACTTCATTGCTTTGCTGCTGGGGCAGAAGATGAGAAGAACCATCAGATTTTCTCTCCATCTGGTGGAGTCACTGTTCAGAGCTAGGTTTAGGTGTCCTGCATTTGGTGTTACGTAGGCTGGCTTTCTCTAGAAGTCTGCTGTTTGCAGACTTCTTGGAGCAGTGTTTGTAAGCCACCAGTAACTGATGTAATGATCAGTAAAGAAGAGCAGTGAGTAGTGGCAGGATGTGTATTTGCTTGAAGGAACTTCCAAAGTTGATCTGTCCACTAAGAAAAAAGTGACGATGTTATACTCATGATTGTGTGTTTGTTATCTCTGGAATAGTGGCATTGTTCTCAAGTCTGAGTCCTGTCTGTCAGGCTGCTTTCAAACTGATTTTATTTCATTGTGGGCCATCTGTGACCTGCTTTTGCTTGCTATGTGGGAGGCAGCTGAACACAGTTCAGCTCCTTTTACTCCCAACAGCAGGATTGTTGTGGAGAGGGTTCATATCTGAATATTTTCTTTTGCCATGCATACACTGCTTTTCAGGAAAAAAGCTGCCCCTCCTCCAGACCCTCGGCTGCAACCAGAGAGCTGCCTGCTGCTCCAGCCCACTCCCACAAGAGGAGGGCAGAAAGCTCGTGTCAGCAGCAGGACTAACACATATATCCTGGTTGATTCAGGACTTCGGGTAAGATCTCCTCAGATAAAAAACTTTACATTCAAAATTTTGTTAAGGGTATGCAAAGTAAAGTATTCTGGATATATTGTTTTAATAGCACAGCCGTTAGCCTTAACTTCACTTTGTATATTGTAACTCCAGTGGTGCTTTTAGAGATTTTTTTTAAGTGCCTGTTGAAGTATTTGGGTGAGATATGGCACAAGTTCTACTATAACCTGAAACAGTTGTGGGACCTTACTTGACTCTTTTGTGTTCTGGCTGACTTTGAGATGAATGTCTTGATTTTTCTATTGCAGCTACTGCACATGAGCCTGAAGAGATCCAAAGTAAATTCTTCTGAGGAACATGCTTTGGAAATGCTAGACCCTTTTGTTCCGCTGCTTATAGACTGCCTGAAATCTATGGATGTCAAGGTACAATTCTGAGCTGAAGTCTGTCTGTTCTGTCTGCTGTACTATGGGTCCTGCCCACAAATGTCATCTTGCAGTTGACTTGCAAGAGGAGAGAAAGCCACCAGGTTTTCAAACCTGCTTTAATAGGTGTGCAGATTAAATTGTTTGAGGACATGTAATCCCAAGGGAGTCTTGTGGCTGATGGAGGACTGAATACTCTGCTCTATGTTGCAGGGGGCAAGTTCTCCTAGAGAACGTTCATAAGAGGAACTTAGAGAGTGTGTATGAGGATGTTCATGAGATCCTGTGGGTGCTGGGAGCAGTGTTCTCACAACTGTGGTTTCTTCTGATCCAACTCCAAAGTCTTCATTCCTAGCACTGTAGGCAGCCACTTTTTGGGACAGCTTTTGGTTTGAGTGAGCGTAGAGCCCAAGAGTGGAAGGCATACCTCGTACCCTGTCAGATACTTGGAGTGGGGCTTTCCATGTCTTGAAGGCAGCTCTGCTTCATATCTTTACCTGATAAAATCAAAGTTATAGAATATTTAAGTCACAGATAGAGCTTTCAGAACTGAGAAACCCTTGTGTTACCCATGAATGGTTTGAAAGAGGTTGAGTTTGTTAGCTAACTGCCTTTTACCACTGTTGTAGATAGCCTGACCATGTCTGTAAAACAGTGAGAAGTGTTCTCTCAATGTCTCTGTACCCACGTGCTGTCCTTTGGCTCTTCCTTCCAGGTGATAACTGGTGCTCTGCAGTCCTTGGTATGGATTTTAAAGTTCCCTTTGCCTTCTGTCAGTACAAATATGGAGTCACTGATCAAGCAGCTTTTCCTCTTGCTGAAAGAGTTTGCCAAGACAGGAATAGCCAAAGGCCAGAATTTCCACCTGGTTGTGAGCTGTTTCAAAGTAAGTCAGACCCAGCTCTGCTCATTTCTGCTTTAGGATTAACTTTCTAGAATGAGACTCTTCCAGCTACAGATCCCTCCTGCAGCTGTCCCTGGAGAGGTAGTCCGGAGATCACAAGCTAGTGAGGAATGTGTGGCCTTGCTTATTCTTTCCCAAATACAAACCTAAAGATAGTTGCTCCCTAAAAATGCACAGCTTGTATCTGAAGAAATGTCTTTATAGAAACATGTTTGCCTTCTTTCTTCATTTTAGTAGTATCTTGTTCCACCTGAGTAAATCCTGGTAACTGAATTGAGACGTGGGAAGGGTACAATTCACTTGTTTACTTTTGTCTCACAATTGCCATCTGAAAGCAAAATGTGATGAGAATAGTGTTGGCCACTATGTTCTAGAGCAGCAGTTTGTCTTTTCAGGCTGAAGTTGTATAAATCAAGTCAAACTTCGGTGTGCACCTTTATTTTATGGCATTGCATGTGTACTGACAATGTGCCATTTGATTTTGTAGTGTGTAACAATACTTGTGAAGAATGTAAAGAGTCAGATAACAAGCAAGCAGCTCCAAGTGTTGCTTGGCTTTGCTGAAGAAGATATTTATGATTCATCACGCCAAGCCACTGCCTTTGGCCTTCTCAAGGTATTTCTGTGCAGCAGCTGTGGGTGTTCTGTGAGCCACTGGAACAGCAGTGATTCTGCTTTCTGGTGAAAGACTGTACATTCTCACGTCAGGAACAGGCTGCAGATGCTGTTGAAGCTCTCTGTTATAAGACAGGAAAAGTCAACAACATTTTACTGTTTGACTTGTAGTCCCTGTTTAAAAGTGTTTGGGAGGTTGTTTTGTACACAGTGCATATGTGGATGTGTTTGGATCTGTTTTTCCTAAAGAATCAACATCTCTGATCATTAGCTCAGATATTCTGTATTGCCCAAAAGAAACAGATATGGATGTGTGAAGTGTAAGCCATCTTTTGTTTTGTTTTGTTTTTTTTTTCCTTTGAGTTGCACTTTCTGTGTGTGAGAAAGTCTGTGTTAAGGTACCACCTGAGACGAGTGTTGTCTGGGTTGTAGACACTATATAAGCAGAATGATGTGACTCCAGCTATGCTTTCACATTTTCAGGCTATTTTATCCAGGAAGCTCATTGTCCCTGAAATTGATGATGTGCTGCAGAAGGTTGCCCAGCTGGCCATCACGGGTCAGAGTGAGCCAGTGCGAGTCCAGTGCAGGCAGGTTGGTGGAGTGAAGAGTTTCTCACTTTATTTACAGCTGTCTAACAGGCCAGAGGGCTTAATGTGGCCATCCTGTCTCTCACAAACATGTGCCTTGGCCCTGCTGAACCCTGACCTCTATTTCCCCTTCTTTACTGATCTTTATTCTCCTTGTTATCTGGCTTCAGTTCTTGAGACTGGTGCATAGCAGAATCACAGACTCCTTGCCTATAGTGAGACTGTGGCATGCCTTCATAGAACTGTAAAATTGTTTAGGTTTAAGATCATAGAGTCTAACCCTTAACCCAGCACTGCCCCATCCACCACTAAGCCATGTCCCTGAGTGGCACATTTATAATTCTTTTAAATACCTCCAGCCTGTTTTAAATAATCCACCACTTCCCAGGGCAGCCAGTTCTGGTGCTTGACCACCCTTTCAGTGCAGAATTTTTTCCTAATATTCAATCTGTACTTCCCCTGGCAAAACATGAGGCCATTTCCTCTTGTCCTGTCACTTGTCATGTGGGAGAAGAGACCAATCCCCACCTGGCTACAGCCTCCTTTCAGGCAGGTGTAGGGAGTGATGAGGTCTCTCCTGAGCCTCCTCTTCTCCAGGCCAAACAATCCCAGCTTCCTCAGCCACTCTTCATAAGACTTGTGCTCCATACCCTTCTCCAGCTTCATTACTGCTCAGCACCTCAATGTCTTTTTTGCTGTGAGAAGCCCAAAAATGAACACAGTACTTGAGGTGCAACTTCACCAGTGCCAACTACAGGAGAGCTGCTTAGCAACAATGACATGATCCTTCCTCTGGAGGCTTTTAAGCCAGTGTAACTAAGCTTTGCTCTTTTTTAAGCCCCAGGATAAGCAAATTTGCCACAAATCCATAATTGCTTTCCTCTACTTCCTCATTCTTTCCAAAGTAAAACCCACTGAAAGACAGAACTGGTTACTTTGTCTCAAGCATTGGGATATAGGTGCAGCAGGATCAGGAAATGTAGCTTTCATAGTTACAGGATGGATTTGGAAGGATGCAGGATCTCTTCACAGATGCCTGTAGTATTTTAAAAACTGATCCCATTCCAGACACAGAGCTTGGCAGCAGTTGTTGACCCTTTGTATAATAGGAACAGGATGAAAGGGATGATTCTCATAAGTTTGCTGCTCCATCACTAAATTGTCTTCATAACCTTTTTACAAGCTTACCTGAGTGTTTATTTTAACTCCTCTCTGTATTGTTTTTTCTTTCCAGATTTACTTAAAATACATTCTGGATTACCCTCTTGGTGACAAACTGAAACCCAATTTGGATTTCATGCTTGCACAGCTGGAGTGAGTTTATATTCCTGACTTGTAGTCACTGTTCTGTGAGAACAGAACTTTGTTTTTAAAAATTATTCTAGTATGCCAAAAAGCTCTTTGTAATGAGCAGAAGGCATGAATGAAGTCTTTATTTTCCTACTTGTAAAACACTTCCCATTTCCCAAGTCTGGCTGTTTGATGAAGCAAATGCTTTTTTCTTATCCCTGTTTCACTGCTAATATCGTTCTTTATCTGTTTGTAAGCAAAAGTTCTATTGTGTGCTTAGTGGTTTACCACCTCCACTGGTTGTGAGTCATCATAAAGTCGCTGGTGAAATGGAACATCCAGGAGGAATAAGGGAAGGTGCATTTTTAGGGGACTGCTGTCCCATGGCAGTATCTCAAATGCAATTGCAGGCACAATTAAAACAACTGTACCAATTCTGCCAGTGTTGTGCCTCCAACCTCCTGCCGAGCTTCGCCCCTCGCTTGCTCAAGGTGACAGCAGTTACCAGGTTCCCCAGCACAGTGTGGCTGTGCTGACTCAAGTGGGCTGTTTGTGTCCCAGAGCTCTTGTCCATGGTATCAGGCCAGGTCTGGTAGCTGTTGTAGAAGGATCCCTATCAGTGCGTGTTTCTGGAATTGGTTGTTGTTAAATTGTTGGCAACTTCATAGGGGAATTAACTCATTCCTAACAGTTAATCCTTTATTTCTTCCCAGGTATGAGTATGAAACTGGGAGGGAATCTGCACTGGAGATGATTGCGTACCTCCTCGACACGTTCCCGCAGGTAACGAGCACCCCCTGGTGTTCCAAGAATCAGGCAGTTACTGTGGGTTGCAGTAACAGCACTTTCCAAGCAGTTTATTTTGGAAGCACTTGCTAGTTCCTATTATCTCTTATCATGAGCAGAACATTCACTTATCTCCAAAGAACCGGGCTTTGCTCCAAAAGAGGAATGACATGCTGGAAAGTCTGCAGTACTTCTTTGCCTAATGTGCTCTGTTTGCAAGTAAAATAAAGCTGTGTCAGCTGGAGTTTGGATAAACTCAATCGTGATTTATGGCAGGAAGAAACACAACCAGATTAGGAAACAGACTAGGAATAGAAAGTGAGAGTTTTCTCACTGTAAGGGTTTTTCAATATTCATGAGAGATTGTTGATAGAACTGGTGTGTTCTGTTTGATTGGCCTGACTGGAGAGGAAGGGCTTCTCAGTGGGGTGGATCAGCATGAAAGCTAAAAAATAACTGTGTGTCTATACAGGAACACATAGGCAAAATCCTAAGCTGCCTTGAATCTTTGCAGCTGGAGCTTAACTGTGCATTCAGGACACTGGGAGAAGTGCAATCAAGCAAGAATTTGGAAGGAAGAGAAATTCTGCACAGTAAGCTGTGCTTCAGCACTGCCCGATGATTTAATATTTCACATTGGTTCCTGGGAACTCTTTAAGGTGGCAAAGAGCTGCAGTCTCTGAGAGAAGGACATTTGGCTATTGCTGCAATACTGAGGACTTCAGCCTGTTTCAGTGAGAGCTGGGCATGAAAATGCCCTTTAAGGTTTCACACTCACTTTGCTGACCCAGGGATATGGTAGCGAGTCAGAGTCAGAGCAGGGCTGGGGCTGCTGTAAACTCCCTGTGTGCTCCAACAACAGGGTCATCCCATTTTAGCAGTTCAGCTGCCTTAACATGAACCTACTCAGGGCTAACACTGCTCCTGAATATAGTGCAGCAAATACTCCTCTTTTTATCTTTAAATGCCAGAAGCTGCTTGGGTATTTTTGGTTGATAATGGTTGTTTCTTTCTAGGATCTCCTGCACAAATACTGTGGGCTGTTTTTTCTCTCTCTTTGTATGATGATGATAAACGATGACTCAGCCAAATGCAAAAAGATGGCGGCTTTGACATGTAAATCTCTTCTCCGTAAGATCAGCAATGAAAAACAAGATCTGATGTTTTCACTGGTCACTGAGTGGTTTCACAGCAAAAAGGTACTCTTTCATCTTTTCACTGACCAGGTCTGAACTCTGTTGGAGAGTAAGATTAAGGCAAGTGAGAGATTGCTAGTACCAGAGCTGGTGGGTTGGTGGATTAGTTGTTCCTGACTTAGAGAGCAAGAAATGGTACAGCTTCATAAAGCTGCACAAATATAGGGACCTGCTGATGCTTTAAGTCAACCTACAGACTCCTTGCAGCTACATTTTGCAGCTCTCTAACAGTTCCACTTTTGGCTCAGTGTAATCTTTGCTCAGGTTAGAGTTTTGAGCAAATTCCTTAAAGCTTTCCTGATCCCAGCATTTTGTGCTGACTTTATCTCAGACGTGCTTCATTCTGTTGCTGGCAACTGGAAGGCAGCAAACCTGGTCTTCAAGATCTGGTGTTTGGATCTGGGTGCTTGGGTGACAAGCTGTCCTCTAGCTGAACCCAGGTTCTGTCCCTCTACACTAGTAGAGTTAGCATTCTTCAACACTTCATGGTTTCCATCCTAGGATGTTCAGTTCTGGTTTGTAACTGTAAGCTGCCTGTTGCATTGTGAAGAGTTGAAAAGTAACTCCCAGATTTCTGCAGTTGGGATTTCAGCAGTTCTGGCATTCAGTTTTAGGGTGCATTCCCAGGGATAACTTGTGCTGCCAGGTGCTTTTATACCTTGCTGGCAGCATCTCCTTTTTCAGTATACTCTGAAAACCAGCTTCTCTTAAGGTGCTGTTGCTACAGGCAGAAAGTAAGGGTTGCTACCAGCTCCTGCACTTGGGAGCTGCAATATTTGATTATAAGAGTTAATTTTTTGTTATTTTTTGTGTGTCAGAGCTCACACAGGAGGTTGGCTGCCCAGGCATGTGGTTTGTTTGTTGAAGTGGATGGAGTAATGTTTGAACGGCGCCTTGCAGCAGTCCTCACATTGATTGAAAAAGAAATCAACCCAAGTAGATTTGAAAATGTAAGTAACTTTTCTCCATGCATGAAGCTCAAGTGAAGAGAATTAAAAAAAAATGGAAAAAGGGAAAAAATGTAGGAGAGATTTAATGATTGAACTTAACTGTTCAAGACTGAGGAAAGAAACAAAACACACACATCTGTTCTGAAGAGGACCTCACTGACCTAGAACCTTATTTTTTGCCTGTAAGCCCAAATTTGATGTCATATGTCACAGCACAAGGGGAAAAAAAACTTTGCAAAGCCACCTGGCCTGAGCCTGCAACTGTGCAGTGTAACCAGCAGATATATTGTTCCTTGCAGTGTGGGAAATGTGTCTGCTAGCTGCAGAGATTTGTGTAAGCATTGATTTCAGGAGTGCATGGCATGGGACTCTGCTTTGTCCAGTGTTATCTACAGCTTTAACTTTCAAAGTACTTCCTGTACTTTAAGACCATGGTTTTGTTGTATGGAAGATCTTTTTAGTGCACTTGATTAACTCAGAATAACAAGGCTGCCTCAGATTCTACTTGGCATGTGATAATCCCAAAGGGATCCCAGTCACTGTGCCTGGAGAGTGGCCATGAATGTTACTTATGTTCAGCATGCTGCCCTTGCACAAGAGAGAAGAGACTCTCAGATCTGTAAATTGGCAAGAGATGAAAATAAAATACCTGCAGTGAGGAGAAATTTGGTGTAATCACACCCTGTGCTGTGACGTACTGACAGCTGACATCAAGCCAGCTGGTGGTTGCAGGCAGGCAGCACACACAGTGTTGTCATAACATCTCAGGGCTCCCCAGGTGATACAGACAAACCTGCACTCAGCTGGGCTCTGATGAGAATCAAATCTGCACAAGTACATGCACTGACATAATGTGTGTAATTGCTTGCATTTAGAAACCCAGCAGTTTGTTACAGTCATGTCTGTATGAAAAGCAAGAAGAATGATTCTAATACAATCTCCTGCAGAGATTGTCTCCGGAGGAAATGCTTCAGTGGAGGTGCTTCTGTTCTGTTTACATTGGGAATTGGGTACAAGTCAGTCTTCTGGCTCTTTTTGAACGGTTGATCTGAAATTTATTTAGCCAGGACTAATCAGGACTGTCCTCAGGTTCTCATAAGTATCTTTCTTGACTTGCTGATTTTATTAGATAACTGAAGAAGAAGAGGAGAAGGCTGCAGATAGGCTGCTATTCAGCTTTCTTGTGCTGGTAAAAAAGCTAATCACAGAGTGCAACTTGATTCAGTTAACCAAGCACAGTGATGTTGTGAGCAGGATCTGGGGTAAGTATCATTCAGGAGTTAGTACAGCTGTGCTCCAAGAAAGATTCTTTGTGTGCCTTGTGGTTTTTCACACGCTAATAGAAATGACTGAACTTAATTATACAAGGTTTCCATTCTGCAAAATGCTAACACACAGCAGTTATTGGGCAATGAAAGAGAAGTTGCTAATGGAAAAGGTTACATGCTTGATGAAAACAACACACCCTCTGTCTCAGTTGCTGGGAAGTGCTTTCTATTATCCACAGAGCAAATAATTTGAAACTATTGCATGTTTCACCATAATTACATTCTCTTGGATGAAAACATTGAGGTCTCCTGAGAAGATGAGATTTCCTTGATCACACATACCAGCCAGAAAATGATGACACTTGGTAATAGTGCTCTAAATACTGTGCCTGTCAGGATGTGAAGACCTGGAAGTTACTTGATTCAAGCAATTTCCCTGTGTGCAAGATTATAAAACATGAGGCTGGTTATTGCCATTTTGTTGCCTTTAATTTAACTGCTTCATTTGCTGCAATCAGATGACCTCATGTGGCTGGTTAGTGACTTTAAGGAGTCCAGCCTGCCAGGTGCCTTTAGTGAGATAGCAGATAATCATTGTTATCCTGGATTTTGGCCAGAGGTGAGACAGGAGAGCAGCTCCATGTCTTCTCTGAAGTATCCTCGGCCTCTCTGCAGGGGTTTGATTTGACCATCAGCAGCAGGCCCAGCTGACACAAGCCAGTCCCCCAGACATCCTGGGCAGATGAGCTGTGGCACCGACTCCCCATGGGGACTGTAGTTGTTGCAGAAACATGACTTGCCTGATCACTGTGGGGACATTTGGCTACCTGTAGGTTTTTGCTGCTCTTCACTTTGGCTGGATTGAGTTGCTAGAAAGTCTTTTATTATATTCTGAGCAGATTAGCACAGTTCATTTAATTCACCTTTTTATTGCAGCATATATTGCAATAAAAATAAATTGTTGGGAGTGGCCTCATTCTATTTTTGCTCTCAATTTCCTTTGCTGAAAGAGGTTTTCTTTTCTCCAGATCATGTCCAGTCTCACCTGTGGTATCCTCATAGCTGGGTCTGGCTGACAGCCACTGAGATCTTTGGCTTGTTGTTTGCATCTTATAAGCCAGAAGATCTTGTCAACAGATGGAAGGAAAGAAAGTCAGGGAAGAGAAAAAAGACACCAGCAGAGCTGTCTGCATCCACAGTCTTCTTGACTGCTGAACTGGACAAAAAGGTAATGATGTCCATACTACCCCTTCACTCTGCTCATGCTCATTCCCTGACTGGGACATAAAAATAGTTCAGTTTGGCCTGAATGTTTCTCTTTTAGTCACTTGTCTGCTGTCTAATCCTCATCACTTAAAGCATTTGAGGAGGTGGCTCTGCTGCTGGGAGGGGGCTTCTCCTGGGGTCTTACTCTCAGTAGCACAAAAATACCTTTCCAGATTGAAAGATGCAGGCAGAAGTTGTGTTGATCTTTTGGTCTCCCCTGGGAATTGCCTTTGGTGACTGCAAAATACTGCTTTGAGTGTCTGCTGCCAGCTCCCTTCAGTGGAGTCATTCCTTTCTCATTTTTCATTTCCCCAGATGAAGGAACTTGCATTTGCATTCTGCCATCAGCTGCAGTCCAAGTTCCTGGACATGTCTCTGAGTGAGCAGGTAAGGGCAGGGGCTGCAGGAGGGCACAGGGCAGGCCCTGGCATGTGAGGGATGTTGTGTCCTAGGTGGTGGCACAGGACAGATACACAGTACAGGGCTCGCTGCTCTCTGCCCAGGGCACAATCCTCTGTCACATCAAGTCTTGGCTCTTACAGAGGCAACCCACAGTGACTTACTCCTCTGTTTCCACACTTCAGGTTATAAAGAATTTACTTTTTGTGGCCAAAGTTTTTTACTTGCTAGCCCCTGCCTCAGAAGAAGGTAAAGAGGCAGATGGAGAGCTCAGGTCTGAAGTGGAAGAGCAGGAGGTATCAGAGGATGAGAGAGATACTTCCGCTCAAGGAGAGGAAGAAAGAGAGGACACACAAGAGAAAGGCCAGCCAGCCACACTGCTGTGGTTAATGAAGAAGCTCTCTGTCATGGGGAAGAGAGAAGCAGCATATTCCCCTAAGGTCCCTTTAAAGGTAAGAACAGTGTAGTCCCGCTGCTTTTGATGAGGTGGGCACTTCTGCAGGACAGTGTTGCTCTGGCTCTGCTTTCAGGGGACAAGGGGCAGAGGGTGCTGTGAGCTGGCACTGAAGTGAGGATTAGTAGGTGCTGAAGAAACACCTACTGTGTTTTGGGGCTCTCAGGAAAGGCTTGTGCCTGTCCTTGCTAATGCTTCCAGCCTCTTGAAGGGTGGGGGAAGAGTGGTAAACCCCAGGGCACCAAGCTGAAGAGAACAGAGCAGTGCCTTTGAATGCCCCAGAGTCCTCATGCAGGCAGGGGAATGGCAGCGTGGAGTAACTTGCTAGGAGGAGGGGGGAGGTGTGGGAGAGCATCACCAAAAGCACTGTGGTTCCCCATGGTGCACAGATAGGTTGAACTTGTGTGTCCTCAGCTGTTGAGAACAGTGAGAACAAGCCTGTTGCTCAAAGTGTCAACAGCTGCCAACCCAGTCCCAGCTCACACAGCAGGGGTTGTGTCTCTAAAGGCTGCACTTGGATGCAGTAAGACCTTGAAAGAGCAGTGAATTTGTGACTCAGGTGTCTAAAACAACACCTCCTGTGCTGAACAGTGATGCATGGCCCTCTGGTAGCAGTTCAGTTAGGAAGCTTCCTTCCAGCTTTCCTTACTTCATGTCCCACACACTTCTTTTCAGAGAAGCTGCATCTTTAAGTTCCTGGGAGCAATCTCGGTGGATCTGGGGCAAGACAGGATCAAGCCCTACCTTCCAACAATTCTCACCCCTCTGTACAGGGAGCTGAACAGCAACTATGCAGAGCAAGGTAAGGGATTTCCCTCTCAAAGAGGAATGTGCATCACAGCTATGCCCCAGTACAAACATTACCTGCCATTCCTTTTGTCTGATGAGGCATTGATATTGTAATCAGTGAATTTTACCTGCTTGCTGCCTAACCAAAATACCAGGAAGGGAGGAGGGTGTATGTCAGCTGAAATAGAAACCTGCATGTTCAAAGACTGGAATGAAGTTAGGAATGCTCCTGTGTTCAAGTGGGTAAAGCTTGAGCATGTGGTGTAGTAGGAAAAAACTAGTACTCAAAGGTGGGCTCATGGTGGCAAGACTTAGAGAGTCCTTCCTGAGAGGAGCTTGGAAGAACTGTTTGAGAGACCAGGGGAAGTATTTGCCCTGCTCTCAGTTTTCCTTTGCACCTCTTTGTAGCCTTTTTTCATCCCCAGTATCTTTCTTTTCCCCCAGTGATTGGAGGTAATATATTGCCACTAACTAGTGATTCCAACAATTAAGCCAGCCCTTATTTGGCTACCAAGGATGCTGACTGGAATAATCTTTATTTCCAACAAAGCCTATTTCACTAGAAGCCTACTGGCTATGTATAGAAAGAAAGCCACTTGTAATTACCTTTGGAATGACTTCACCATTCTAAAAATTTTTTTTGCTTCTCAGAAGCTTTGTTTGTTTGTTTGTTTGCTGGTTGAAAAGCTACTCTCTGGGAAAGCTGGTGGAGCACCAGCGGATTTCACAGGCACCAGTTTGGGCAAGGTTTATCAGTGTAGCCATCCTTTATTAAAGAAAGAGGAATCCATATTGTGCTCTTGGCTTTTGTTCCATATGCTGAAAAGATAAAGTAAGTCAATTTTGTTTAATAGATCCAACACTGAAGAACCTTTCCCAAGAAATCATAGAACTTCTCAAGAAGTTAGTGGGGCTGGAGGCCTTCTCGCTGGCCTTTTCTTCTGTGCAGAAACAGGCCAACCAGAAAAGAGCAATGAGGAAAAAGCAGAGGGCTTTGCAGGTAAGATTCCACTTTCTCTTGAGAGAAAAAGAAATAGGGCTTCTCTAAAGGCTTGAGAGATGCCCAGGAAGGGGAGTTTGAGGAAGAACTGCATCTTTAATTAGGACAGTTTCATCAGTTCCTTTACAAAACTTGGAAGAAGCTGTGTATGATCAGCCTCTTGCACAGGTTCTGGCTGACAGGGATGGTTTTCTGCTCACCTGAAGGGCAAAGCAGCCTGAACACCACCCATGTGTTATTTTAGCAGTCACCAGTTTCTCAGGAAATTGATGATTTTCACAGGGACTGCTGTTAGTTGTCAGTGAACTAACAATATACTGGTTTTCCTTAGACTGTAGCAAATCCTGACATTGCTGCAAGGAGGAAGCTGAAGAGACACAAGAATAAAGCAGAAACCAGGAAGAGAAAGATAGAATCCCTGCGTCCTATGTACAAGGCCAAGCGACATCGAAGTAATGCACTAAAAGATTTGGCAATGGTGGAATGAAAGGGCTTTTCCTTCCTGGAGGATTAATTTATGAAAAGTAATACTGAGTTAAAGAACTAATTACTGTTTTTAAAAGTACTTACATATTTCAGTTGTATTTATTAGTATTTTTATGGCCTTTTTCATCAAGGATCTTAAGTAAAAACTTCTAAATTTTTTCCAAACCTGTATATTTACCAGAGCATGTACAGTTAAATGGGAAACAACTGTGATATTTTATATTAAATTTTACTTCATTTGTAAGAAATGGGTTCTGTGATGATTGCATTTCTGCCTGTGAGCACACTGGTCTGACTCCTGACTTGGATTTGTCCTTCAGTTTCTGCAGCTACACTGAGCTACTTACCTGTCACTTCTGGCTGAGAGTGCAGGAACAACAGCTCATGAAGGTGGAAGTTAAATTCAAGTCACTGCCCTGGCACATCAGGGCAGTAATGTGTGCTGAAAACACTGGTTTTCCTTTCAGACACCCACTGAATGCCATGTTGGCAGCCAGAGGTGCACTGCTTGTGCTCTCTTGCTGTACCTCACTGTAACAGTGTGTCTGCACTGCAGGTGCACCTCTGCAGGTGTTCGGCTACGTGGCTGCTGGAACTGGCAGCCCTTGGATTTGTTCCTGTACGCAAGCAGCAAGCAAGCAGCCTCTAGGAAGCAGCACACCCTGGGTATAGCTGACAGTTCCAGATTTTATTAGTGTTCTATCTACACCAATATGCTGGCCACCAAACCACCAAAGGAAGGGGGGGATGACAAAAAAAAAACCCACCAACTTTCTCAGCCAGTAAGACTTCCATACAAATTAACATAAGTACATTCTTTAAACAAAAAGTAAGAAATGGAGTATCATAATGTACACATTCACTTATTTCAGTTTTACAATTGAAGAGAGGCATCCACATTACAGAAGTCAAACTCAAATCTGATCTATTTACAAGTATCTGTGGCCTGAACATACTTAACTGCAGAAAGGAGGATGCTGGCTATAGCTGACACTTCCTTGCACTGGTCAGTTTTGTATCACTGCCTGCTCTTCAAGGCCTCCACCAACCTAGGAGAAAGGTTAAGTCAGTTTACTGAAAAGTCATCTCATTTCTGCAGAAATACTTCCAGCAGAAAGCCAGTCATTCTTCTCATGTAGACTTACATCAGACTATCCACAAATCCAGTCTTATTTAAAAAAAAAACCAAATGTGTAAAATTAGATACATGAATGAAACATAACTAGACTGATACTCACCATTCCATTGCTTCATCAAGCCCTGTGCCTTTAGTTGCAGAGGTTTTGAATATCTGCCATTTTCGGTCCTTCAAAGCTGGTAAGCCAAGGGCATTTGCCATTTCTGTGGGAGTCATGGCCTGTTCCATGTCCTGTTTATTTGCAAACACCACCAAAATGGCTTTCTTCAGCTCTTCTTCCTAAAAAAAAAGCGAAATCATGGAAGTTGTTGCAGAGACTTCTATGGAATTTAAGGAGAGAAAACCTATACAATATAAAACTGTACATATAATAAAAAAGAACTTCAGCAGCTCTCAATTATTTTGTTTGCTGATTTCTGTTCTGTAGAAAATTCTTCAGTGAAAGAATGGTGTTTATTTTCCATTCCAGTATGATACTGGCATTTCAATTCCAGTATGAAACTGCTTCCTATAGGAGCAGTTTCAAAACATGGCCAGCCCAAGTTATGAAACAAGCTGGTAGCTGGATTTAACAAGGCACATTAAATGAGCTTGCAGGTATTTTGGGCGGCAAGGCAAGAAAGAGAAAGGAAGTGTTGCTCAACTGATCTTACTTCCATTACCTTGTTCTACATTTGTTCTTCAGCTTCAAAACATTGTAGGATGTCAATTACTAATTACTGTCAATCCTTCAAGGCTTGATCTTGCCACACTGCAGTATTGAGCAGCTGTCCTGGCAGGCAGGTAAATTTTCATATGACTGCAAGGCTACATGAAATTAACTGTCCAGGTAATGCTGCACAAACCCATGAAATACCTGCAGAGTATTCAGTGCTCTGTCAGTCAGAAGTGCTGCATGGGCTATGCTGAGGGCTGAAGTTTCACAAGTGAAGTTGAGCTTCACTTGGTTCACTGAATCAAATTTCATATTTACTCAAAAAAGAAAGGTTTTAATTTCTGAATTTATTTTACTGATAATGACTGTGATCCTTGTTTTCTTACCTCTAACATAGCAACAAGCTCTGATTTTGAAGTGCCAATTCTGTCTCGATCACAGCTGTCCACTACATAAATGACGGCGTCTGTGTTTGAATAGTAACACCGCCAGTAGGGCCTGCAGAGGAGACACAAGTTCCAGTCATGTCATTTGCATGTCAGCAGTTAGCTAGATAATCAAAAACAGATCACCCAGAGGAAGTAAAAACTCTCGGAGGTGAAAAGCCCCAGGAGGCAAGTAGATTTCTTCAAGGGGCTACAAAAACTAACGGACAGTACCAATACTCTCTGAGTCACAACAAAAAATAATTAAGAAGCAACTTGAAAACAGGGAAAGAACAGACAAGCTGGCGACAGATTTATTTGGGAATCAGACTGCAGGACATCAGATCCATAACTGAGGGATAGGAAAGCAAAGTAAGTTTAAAGATGTAACCAAAGAAGGGTCACCAGAGAAATCTTAAATGAATAATTAATACAGGCAATTAAATAACAAGGATCAAAACAAAACACATTTTTCAGAATTACTGTACTGTACTGAAACTAAAAAGTGAAGGAACCTTTATCTCACTAACTGCACCTTCCTTACTAGCTAACTACACTGCACCTTGCTACTAAGCACTGAAAAAGGGATCAAGGGGATCATACAAGGGTACTGTTAATGACTCATTACAAAACTTGTGAAGCTTGCTAAAAAAATTACCATCTATACCTAAATCCAGCTTCACTACTCTTAAGAATGCAAAGCCAGGCAGTATCTTTCTGGGTTTTTATCACCCCCTCCATCCTTTCTCAAAATGCAACTCAATTGCCTACTACACTAATAAATTTGTTTGTCAAAGTAAAACCGAATACAAATGAAAACCCCAGCTAGTTTTTTTCCAATCTGTGCATCACAGGTTTTACAAACTGAATTCCATTAGACATGTTCTCCTGAGAATGGGCTTTTTAAAACTTAACCAATTTTCAGAAATGCCTGCTATGAGAATTCCAAGAACTTAGCACTTTTTAGAGAAAGTTAATTGACTTTAAGAACTCTATTACCTTATGCTTGTCTGTCCTCCTAAGTCCCAGACTTGAAATTTCAGATTCTTGTAGGTCACCGTCTCAACATTGAAGCCAATGGCTGAAACAAAGTTAAACAATTTTACTGTTGGTAATTTTCCTGTTTTTCTGAAGAATATCACAGCACTCAGTTTAAAATTTTCAGTAGCTGCATAATAAAGTTCATGCCCTTTGAAAAGCTACCCCAACAAACATGACTCAAAATAATGCAGAGATATTTCTTTTGAACTAATAAAACCACATTGTAAACATATTGTAGAGATTTGTAAGAAATGCAAAGGTTGTTAAAAATCAACAGCAGTGTGTCTGAAATCACCAAGAGAAACAGAGCAAGGGTTAAAGAACTGTCCTGCTGTGATAACCAAGTACAAAACTGACAGCAAGAGAGCACTAAAGAATGTGTCCTTCTGTTCAAACAAGGTCTGCACTCTTTGAAGAGCCACAGCAGAACCAAAGCAGAACCAACTTCTCAGGAGAGGACTCGATACTGATGTCTGGAAGATGGCAACAAGGCTGCAGTATCACATATGTCATTCCTTGTCCTGCCAGCCCAGAGAAACACAGCACAGGGAAGTGAACAGTGGGCACAGGCTGCTTAGAATTTATGGAAGCTGAAATAAGCAAAACCCTCAGGCAAAAAGATTAAGTCCCAGCAAACTGTTGGCTTCTAAAAGGTAATAGAGGCCTGAGCAAAGTGAGATGCAGGAGGAACACAACAGACATGACAGGGACATTAAAAAGTCAAGCATCCCTTGTCCTTCATGTTCCACAGAGTGATCATGGCCAGAACACTTGGGCACACACACTGGGTGGGTGTGGCTGCATGAATGCCAAGACAAGTGGTGAAATCACTTGCATTTTTTAAGTAAGCATCACCTTCTCCCTTGAAAGCTCACATTGAGTTTTGTTACATTTTATAGAGACTGTAAAGTTAAATAATCTGCTTTCTTCTTCTCCATGTTAAACAAAAGTTTATATAACCCTTGTCAAAAAAAAAGGTACACCATCCTATGTACAGCAACAACGACCTCTGAAGTTCACATAATACCTGTATTTGGAAACAAACTAATTATAGAGTCCACATTTACCATCTATTGAATGCTGACCTACCACAAGTAGTCTGTGAAATCATGCTAACAATCTTGAGGTCAAATGCTTTTTGAATTTTTTAAGGCAGCATAAAATATTCTTTTCTAATACTTTTATCCAAGAAAAGTTCTTAGATACAACAGTGCAAGGCTCCCACACCATCAGGTCCTTCTGTTTATGAAGGAAACATGTAGTAAGTTCAGCTGGCAAAGTTTCTGTGTCAGAGCTACAGGCAAATCACAGGCTCCAGGCAAATACCCTCCCTATGGGCAGATCACTTACTTGGAATGGTGGTAACAACTTCTCCAACCTGTAACCTGTAGAGAATGGTTGTTTTTCCTGCTCCATCCAGCCCCAGGATGAGAATCCTCATCTCTCGAGTTCCAAACAAACTGGAAAAGATGGTGGAGAAGAAGCCCCCTACAAAAACCAGCAGAGAAAGACATTTCAGTGTCAGCCAGCTCTGTGGAGGATATGCAAAGGCAGACAGACCAACCTCATCTCTTGCTGCCCTACAAGTCATTTCTCTTCTCCACTGAAAAAGCACAAGTCCAGGTTGTTGCCCAGATGGCTGTGTGCTCATCAACATCATGTCCTCCTGGTTTATGCTGCCATTTTATGATTTTATGGTAGCTCGCTCCAGCAAATCACATTGCAGCAATATCAAATCTCACTGCAGTTACAATTTTATTTTTTCCTTTTCTCTCCTTTGCCAAAATATGAGTCATCTGCTTTTTGGCTTGTATCAGACTCTACCTTTTCAGTGCCAGAGACTATACAAGGACCAAAAGAAGCCTGAAAGAATTCAGCAACAGAAGATGTCTACGGCCTTCCACAGGATCAACCACTTCTTTTTTTCTTCAAATTAGGTATAAATCAGTTGGACCTATTAAATCAGTTCATTACAAACAGCAAAGCTGCACCAAATCAAGTATGGTAATGCTACAGAGAAGTCTAGCAGCTGATTTTAAATGTCCTTCTCATTCTTTTTTTTTTTCAAAACCGGCTTGTCCCAGCATCTCATTTATTCTCTAAATGCATGCAAGAGTACTTGTGGCCAGGCTAGTATCTGATTTATGCCTACTAGATTTTTAATAATAAAAAGAATGCTGATGTTCTAAGCCAGTAAGAATTACTTTTTTTTTCCAAAGATGTTTATAACAAAAATACCTAATGTTAAATCATAACTTTGTACATACACTTAGAGCCTGCAAAAGGTAATGAAACATCCAACAAGCCAGAATCACTGACAACACTGATAAATATACCAGAGACAAATTAAGAAGATTTGTGACCAAAATCTTACTGAAAGATGCTTTGATAAAAATTATTCCCTATGTTTGCCTATCTAGGCATCTGCTTTTCCAGGGAAAGGAGGGAGCAAAGTTTATACTTCACAGGAAACTGAGACTGATAACAGGTTGCTTTATCTCTTCTAGGCCCATCCCACAGAAGCCATACACTACAGACCTGGAAAACAAGAAGTTATAAGGGACCATCAGCTGCCAGTCTGCATAGTGCTGCTCATGGCACCTCTTACTGCCAGGCAGGCTAATAACTTTAAGAGAACTGAGCTGGAAAAAGGTATTTCAGTAGAAACATCACAAGCAGAAGGTTACCACTGGTTGCATGGAGGCCTAAGATGCAAAAATTCTTTCAGTCAGTAACTTTGCTTGCCGCCAGACACCTCTCACTCCCTCTTTTTATACGCTATTGTGCCTGCTTTTCCCACACTAAAACACTGCTCAAACACCATCTGCAACAGGGCAGGTTCACCTCAACAACTCAACCCTCGGATTAAGGGCCTCTCCTTAAAATACCCTCTACTTCATTTACCGGTCTGCAGGACCTCCTCTCCTAATCCGCTCTCATCAGCAGCCCATTACAGACTCGATTCACAGTTTAATTTTGCCAGGTGTCAGGAGTACAGCACCTGAGGACGTGACCGAGCACACCCTCCTGCGGCTGCTCGGACCATTCCCCACGGCAAGGCAGCCCCAGGGCGGCCTCCGGCCACTGCCCGGTTCCCGGACAGCCGGCCCGCGGGCAGGGCCGGGCCTGAGGGCGGTGGGCATCGCCAAGCGCGGCCCTCAGCCCGCTCTGCCGCCGCCGGCGGGCTGGAGACCCGCGGGAGGGCTCAGCACCGACCCGTCCGCCCTCCCTGCCGCAGGGAAGGGTCCGGATGGACGGCATCCCTCGGGCAGCCGCTTCCCACCCGCTCCTCACCCATGTCGAGCCGCTCCGCCGGCGCTCCGGCCCGCCCCGCTCCGCTGCCCTCGCCGCGCTGGCCCTGCCGCCTCCGCCCGGCTCCACGTCGGACTCCGCGGCGAGTAAACAAAGCGCTCCGCGCCCGCCGCCGTTTCGACACACGGAGCCCGGCCGCGCCCCCGGCGCGGAGAGAACGGCCTGGGAGGGGGACCCTCGCCGAGCCCTTCCTGGACACGCCCGGGCGGGAATCAGAGTGGGGAGAAAGGTCTGGAGAATAAAAGCCGCGGCCCCGGGGCCCGCGCGTGGCGAATCTGCGGCGGCGGGAGCGCGCGGCGGGCGGGGCGCGGCGGCGTCACCGGCCCGGGGCCTCGGCGCTGCCCCCAGAGCCGGGCGGCGAACGGGAGCCGCGGCCGCACAACCGACCGCGCCGAACCACCGCCTGCTGCATGAGGGCGGCGTGGGGGAGACCTCGGAGCCAGCACCGTCCCTGGGTTAGGGACAAGAAACATTCCCGGCTGGAAGTGAACAAAGTTCAGCTGTGTAAAACGCTGATAGCAAGCTGCTCCTATGGATTAGCTAACAGGCTCACTTGACAGCAGCACTGTCGTCATCCCTGCATACAAATTATGTCAGCCATGTAATACGGTTGCACAGATAAGTAAATATGAAATCATAAAAAATGTGAACCATTACATAATGAGAACTCAGAGGAAACAATGTACAAGGCACACATGAGCTGGGCCGTAAACTCAGACTGAGTTAAGGGAGAAGTGCAACAGATCTCATGTCAATAATCAATGATTATGCTTTTTTTAATAGCTTTTTTACAGAAAATACAGGGATATATGAAAATCTCATAGGAGAACAATCTAACTGTAGAACCAACCTACCATTCATGATTACTGGCTTCCTCCCCATGCACTTCATTCTGTCCTTATACTTGTGTTGAAGCAAGAAAAGCACAGAAACCTTTACTCCCCCAGCCACAAGAACCAAACCTATAGCAGTTACCTTCCATGACTTTTATCACTTTTCTCATTTAAACTTATTCAAAGAGAAGCAGCTTGTACTTCTTCCAGCTGAATAAAAGGTAGGACGAGGGGAAGCAGAAATTAGCAGTTCACAGTGCAAAATGAATATAAAATCCACACCACAGTAATCAGTCTGCAAGTGATGACACATGAACTCACTGGTTTCATTAAATCTCTGTGTGAAATGGGAACAACACAAAGATGTTTTAGTTTTTTCTGAAAACATCAACAAATGTAGTATCATCACAGCTGCAGAACTTCCTGTTTCCTTGAAGCCCTCCATTAGAATTCTTTCTTGCTTGAAATTTTACATTATTCATAACTCAGTTGAAAAGAATCCTTTATTTTTATGTCATGTTGGGAGCAGTAGGAAAGAATACACAAAACTCATCCACAGGGATAAAAAAAAGTAACAAAATAATTTTGGCAGTACTTAAAAAATGTCTGATCTATAAAATGCAATGACCCAGAAGGCCTGCCCTAGTACACAGCTTCACTGGGCAAGCAGCATCTACCAAGTGCCTTTTAGGTCCTTGATATCCTTAGGAGACCACGGATGCGTCTAACGAGAGCTTGAATAAAGGTGTACCGCGAGCGAATCTTGGAGTATAAACCCTCAATGTCCAGGAGCTTCTTCTGCAGAGATTCACCAAAGCTGTTTGTGGCTTCAATCTGAAGCTGAGAAACAGAGATTTGATGAAGTCATTAATACAAAATCTTTTCTTCCTGAAATGCCAGCTTGTAATCCACTGCCTGTCAACCCCTTCACTATGATTTATTCTCTGACCTGCTTTCCAAATAATGGGTTTTTCTCTAATAAGTACTACTTATTCTGTTTTAGGCATTACTGGTTATAATTCAGCTTCTTCACTCATTGTCATCATACAAACACATCTTCCAATTAATATTTTCCTAGTCCTTTAGGGACTCTTTAAAGAGTCTGTGTGCACCAACAATATTTTTTTCATTAATGCATATGTAAAGAGTCACTGAATTAACTCCATTTTAAGTATTTTACCAAGATGATACTGTATACTTTACTTTTGAACAAACAAAATAAATTACACATGCCTCATGACAAAACACAGCAACTTTTCTTACAGTTCTAGATCCAATAAAGGTACTCGAGACTGCCATTTTGAAGAACAGTTGTTTTCTGCATAGTCATAGAAATGTCAGTGAGATTTATTAATATCTTTTTCCGGCCACTTCTGCATCAAATTTACACAAACTATTTTATTTCTGTGTAAGTGAAATTACTTCTTTTCTACCATTTACATTTTATAGTCTCCTCAGTTCTTGTTACCGTTTTGATCTCATTTCTCTACAGCCTAGCTGAAGCTGACCCATAGTGAACAGTTTCATCACAGAGAATTGAGAAAAATGCCCTCATATTGCAGGTCTTTCAAGGATATCTGGTGTTTTTGGAAAGCTGTTATTAAAAAACACCATTTGACTGGTTGGTAAGAGAAGAAGAATGATTATTTTATAAGTATAGTTCATTTTTTCCTTAACTTTTCATATTAAGATTCAAAGATATGTGCACAGCAGCAAAAGTGCCACCTGTTTCACAATATTTTCCAAAACAATTTTGTAATGCTTCACTGATTCTAAATTAAGTTCTATGTTGTTGGTGTTACTGCAGGTTGTTCAGAAGTGGGAAAACAAAAGTCAGACTGCTTCTAATAGCTGCAGGGTAGCCAGGAGCCTTCTGTACCCTGCAGCAGGCTGTCACATCTCACCTGGTCTATGTCGTGCTGGCTCACTCGATTCAGTCCACTACTGAAATCCAAGCTTGGCTCTGATCCAAAGGAATCTGGCAACAGAAAACAAGATGTTAAAATTGTGTTGGCTGCTCCACACTATCCCTGTATCAAGTCATATAACAAATTTAAAACAGCGTTCCAATTTGATCCAAAAGTAAACTTGGGCATTAGAAATTACACAATTTTTTTTACTTAAACAGCTTAGAGAAAATACATAAACAGTGAGTCATAAAGATTTTGAACACAAAATATGGCACTCCTCTGCAAATCTACTCTCCCTGATTTCCTTCCATTTTCTTTCTTTTTTTAAAAGATGAAATTCAACAAACTTAAAATCCTCTGGCGAATCAATGGTGGCTATAATTCTACATTTTAAATACTTTTAAAACCACCAATATTAACTTTATTTCATAATTTCATCTTAGATTATATTGAAATATTTTCCTGTGCACTATTTTGGATCCATTATCTGATTGTATTAGCTGAACTTCAGTTAGTTTGAAGGACAGAAATAAAAAAATTAGTTACATTTACTTTCCTTTGGAGGTTATGTGTAATACACATACCCCAGAAGTCTGGGAGTAAACAATATCAGTATTTCCAATTCTCCAGTGGAATATCCAGAGGTGTGCCAAATCCAAAATCTCTTTTATTAAATATAAAAGGCAAGATATTAATAGTAGGAAATCACTTTTAAAGCTAATCACAAGAAGGTATTCAAAGGCATTTTGATGCTTGAGAAATTTTACCTTGCAGCCTTCCTTTCTTAAATGACATCCTAGAGGACAGCAGTGGGTCTTGGGAGTCAGTGGGTGTGCAGTGCAGTAGGTAGTGTTCCAGATGGCGCCAAAGGATGAAGAGACATATTTCTATGATATCTGCAGACACATCTCAGTGAAGGACTCCAATTTGGTTGTCTTTGGATTGTACATTATGTATAACATATATGAGCATATTTACACACTTGGAAACAGCTGAAGATGTCAGCTCAATCACCTGTCACCTCCTACACTGCCATAGCCCAGTGATGGATCGCTCACACTCACTGTCCTCATCACCCTGCAGAGCCTCAAACCAGCCCTCAGGAGGACTGCAGAGTATGGAGTGCTCATGCGGTTTGTAAAGGTGCCTCAGCAGCATACAGCAAAGCTGAGCTTATAAATCCAGGCACGGCAGGAACATCTCAGGTGACAACAGAGAAGTGTGCAAGAGCACATCTTTCCCAAGGGAGGTTGCAGAGGAAAATTCTGATCTGTTGAAGACAATTTTTTTGTGCATGACTGGTTATTTCCATAGAATTACTGGTGTTTATGAGATTTAGGTTTATGCAAGGTTGGCTGTTTGACTACAAACTCCTATTATGACAGACACATCAAAATTATTTTTCAAAGTATTTCTTCCACCATATTTGGACATGTGTGAATGTTTATGGGGTCTGGACACTAAAACTGAAGAGCTGGGCTGTAACAATTCCTTTATTGGCATATTGCAGAAAGTCCTAGCTGGGTTTCAAAATGGGAATTATTAACTTGAAAATCGTTACGTTCTGGCAGTAGCAGAGCAATACCCTTGTAAGTTAATTGTCAGTATTTCAAATTTACTTTTGCAAAGAATTTTTGTTCAAAGTGGTCAGAAATCCAGGTAAAAAAACCCTGTTTCTATCTCTCTGCTTTTCTGGATCATCACCTTGAGGGTCATTTCAATTGTAGAAGGATACAGGAACAGAGGGAGAGCAATTTGGCTCGGTTATTTATTAGTTTCACCAGGCGCCGCCTTGCCAATACGTATTTTTGGGAAGTGGAAATCTTGTCAACCCCAGCTGGCATAACTGACTGACACAACTGTGATGGGAAGAAAAAAAACAGAAAGACAGTAGCAAATTACAGAACATCAAGAGAAATAAGCAAATAAGATTACTTACTAATATCTAGAACTTTCTTCTAAGCTACTATTTCTTTACAACCTTACTCTCTATTTTGAATTTGCATAACCTTGCTGACCAAAAAATGGAAAAATGAAACCCATCTCCAAGCAACTATAATGAAAGTCACAACTTTGACAAAGTTAAGCCAAATATTTCCCCTGAAGTTTTAAATCACTCATTCTGTGGACCCCCTTCACCAACAACAGAAAAGATTATGCACAAGAAGTGGAACTGCTTGCTTATCAAAGATGCTTTGGAGCCTTTGTTACAGCTGTGTCCAAATTAGTACAATACAATAACTACAGACTCAGAAGAACAATTACCTCTTTTATTTCATCTGGCGGCAGTTGCTCCACATTTTGCAGTTTGTTAACACTCTGACGATGGCTGTCATAGTAACTGAAGAAATCGCTAGTGCTCTGTTTCAGCAGGTAAACAATAATGCCCAGGCCAGGCAAATGCCAATATGGGACGACTGGAGCTTGTGTATCTAGACAAGATGTTGAAGATAAGAAAACAAAACTAATAAATCCCCAAGAAATCAATAAGCTGTGCTCTCTGTCAATAACCTAGACAGGAAAGCACTGGCAAGTATATTTTGCCCTTGTGTCAGAAGTAACCTAAACGTAATTCTAGGCAAAAAGTTCTGTGACTGCAGTACTAAAAGGCAGTCAGCCTAGCGCAGTAGTGAGTGCAAAATGTGATATGTAACTAGATTAGAAGACTTACTATTTACATATTTAATCCATTCAACTGCATAATAGCACAGTGTAAACTCTTGCCATGTGTTGTAATAGAGTTCCAATCAAAACATATCTTACATGTCATAAATGAGGTCCTACTTTCAAATAATGTAATCCAGCACAGATGCTGAAATCTGATCTTGACTTCCCACTGTCTTGTGCTATTTATTTACACACACACATTTCTTTACTGACATATATTTCTGAGGCTGTCAATGAAAAAACAATTTGTTTGTTTTAACTAGGATTAGTTTCTGATTTGGCTTAGTGCAAGGTTGAACAAGCATGGATGCCAGAATGAGAGAGTGAGCAGCTACAGTATTGGCATAAAGTGACTTAAACAGTATGTGAAACTACAGCCTCAGGTTCACTATTTCCTAGTAGCCCAAATGTCACACTGTTCAGGCTCATAAAACAGCAAGTCAAAAATCTCACCCTGCCGAGGCCCATCTCGGTTGGTTGACTCTGACAGGCTGGGAGTAAACAGACAAACAGTGTGCTGGAAACTGGGGGCGCTTTGCAACATCAGTGACTCACAGTATTCCATCACGTTGGCACAGATCTGCCAGCAAAGGGAAAAAAAAAAAAGACAGCATGTCAATTACAGTATCTACGGGCTTTGAAGCATTAAATTTTACATGGACAAACGTCAGTGAACAATATGCTTTGCTCCTCTCTTCCCACCAGATTGTTATGATTCTATTTTCTCGTCGGTTACAAACTCTCCTACTGCAAGTCTAGGATTTGCAACTTTGCCTCTTTCCCAAACCTGCTAGCTAGAATTTCTGGATAATTTTAAGTCCCCTTAGGCTTTAAGTTAGTGTTAGACATTACCCTCTATACACAGCTTTCATTTTGAACATTTCTATCAATTTAAGCCTTCAAAATACACAGTTTGTATGCGAAACAATAAAGGTTTCTAATGCAAATGTAAGTAAATACATTTTCAAGGATTACTTTAAATAAAATGTGGACTCCTATACCACACTAAAACCAGTGCAGAGCATTACCACTACCATACGAAATAATGATAACCAAACAAATCTGCACAGCAGGCAAAGTGTTGAGACTGAAGCTTCTTGTATCTTGTGTCCTTACCTGTTGCATGGCCAACTCAATTTCATCCCTCTTGTTCACTCTGTCTCCTGCTAGGTTATCATCTTGCAGCTTGAACTGCCGTAGCCTGTCTGACCCTCCAAACCGACTCAGAAGTCCCAAGCACTGGCGCTGCCGTAAGGAATGAACATTTAAATGAAGTGCACATTTCTTTTCACTTAAGTGATACATGTTCTTTAAAACAGTATTAAGAAAGAGATGCAGATAAAACTTATGGCACTTTGTAAACAAAATGTATGTTTTTAGTGTTTTAACTTACCTTGATTTAATTTGGAAATTAATGGCACCCTAAAACACTGCCAATTCACAAATGCACAACTTTTCTTGTGTCTCTTGCAGACTATTATACAGAATACTATCAATGACAGTTTAGGTTTACCCATTCCCACACCTAAAACACCTTTACCTATACAGACAAACAAAATCTAACATCCAGTAAAAGCAGAGTACAAAAACTACTTCAGTAACAAATAAATGAACCACTAGCATGTCTGATACACCAAATTGTTCAGCTGGAGACATGATTGTGGCCCAAGTGGTAACAGGCTGTTTCTGCATTACTTCACATGCTTTGGTGTTGGCTTCAAATTTTTCTCTTCCCCCAAGTCCTAAGCTAGGAAGGGAAACAAAGTCCCTGATGCAACCCTGATGCTGTCAAGTGTTATCTTTTCTAATGCACAGGGAAGTGTGGGGAGACACCAAAAAACAGACCATGAAAACCCCATCCCACTCACACGAAAAAAATCCTCACACATTCTTCTTGATGCTGGAAAACATCTCTTTCCCAATTGCTACTATTCAAAGTAAAAAAACAGGAAGAAACACATCAAGGCAGCCAATTCTAAAAGGACATGGCTTAAATATATTACTTTATTACCTGAAATCGCCCTATGTGTCCTTGTAGCTCCATCTGTGTCCCTTCATTAACATCCATGTCCAGCTCATTTAGCACTCCTGATAAAAGACACAGCCATTAAGTAACTGTTTGTTTGGGGTTTTTTAAACAGATTTGTGCATTATTACATTTAAATACAAGCATTGTTCAGAAATATTTCAGCCAAACATTCAACTTGTATTTTGCCTATTTTTTGAGCAAAACATTCAGATATGAATGCAGCTACCAGGAGATGCATGAGAGCATGCAGCTTACTGTTCTGGTAAGTAATCAAATGAGGGCAAGGAGGAAGGGAGGCTGGCATGGAAACTATAGCTGTTGTGCAAAGCTCTGTATACTGTAAGCAAAGAAGCACCTGGGCTTAACCTACAGCTCTGCACTCCTTCCTACAGTAGTCAGACATTTCTCCTGAACAAAGAAAACCATTAAATCAAAATAGAGAAGTTATTTTGAACTGGCGAGCACGCAGAAGAAACCACTATATCCATCACAATCATTATTAGCCCTTTGTGAAGAAGTCACTCAAGAAAAATGGCAGTATGCTAATTTGCAGTGCTTTCCCCCAGGAAACTTTATATTTTAAACAAATAAAAACAAAGAAGACATTAAAAAAATAGGTATACAAACAATTTTCTATCTTAATTTCCTCAGTTATAGAACTTATTGAATAAAAATGTTTTTTTGAAGAGACCACAGATACTTTGAGCACTTCTATTTGTAAATCGCCTCCAAGACGCAAAGTACTTAGTGTGAGGTAGCATGATGAAAAGACAATGGGAAGTCAGATACATATGGGTAAGAGCACTATGTCTACTGCATCTTTACTTCAAGAAAAAATTATTTAACACTTCTTGATTTTTCTCAGAGCTCTACATGTCAAAAAAAAAATCTGTATTGTCATGGATATTCTCTTCTGTCTTACTGTTTCTTTACAGAAAACAAAGCCTGAGATTCATGCAAATGGGGTTGAGACTTCAAAACTGCAGTTCCTACCAGGCAATGCTGCCTTGCTGATTATTCCTGTCAGGGAGGCCAGCTCCTGGAGAGATCCAGCACTTACATCTTGACACCTCAGGATTGCCTGGATTGTATCTGAATGGGAAATGAGGAACTGCAAAACCTGCACAAGAAAAAAAGAGAAAATATGAATGACTCAAAATTTAATGGCAAGCTGAGAGGAAACAATGCTTCTGAAGAACTTTAAAAGACCTCGTGTACCAGTGAGGATGGGATTTAAAAACACTAAAACAACTTACTTTCAGAGCAAAGGCACACAATTTCTTTGAATGAGCAATACCAGTGGTACTCAAGCAAGTTTTGGAACTTACCTGTCCTGCAGCCTGCAGGTGTTGTGCCATGCTGGACGTGAGGATCACTTGGCACAGCTGGAGAGCTGGAAGCAGAATCTGGCGGTAACGCTCCACTGGGGCAGGAATGAACACTGGGGGATCTCTCATTGCATACATTCTTAGGAGGCATAAAAAGAAGGGAGAAAACAAAAGATAAAGAGTGCAAGAAGAATGAAATCCACTAGTGAGGCAGAGCCTCAGCCTACAATCAATCAAGAACCGAAAACAATTTGTATTTCAATAAGATATCTAGACCTGAACTGACTTTCTATTGGAAAAGCAACACATTTATGATACACAGCTGCTGCCAGACATTTTCTGTAAGCAGGGAAAATTACTTCTTTGTATTATGCTACACTAAACTAGATAACTTTGTTGCAGAAATACCATACCTGCTTACTGATATATAAAACTAGGTATTCTCAAATATTTTAGGAAGAGTTGTACTTAATTCTAAAGCAACTGTTAAATACAGTCCTCCACCAAATGTACTGTAGGTTTTATACAATCTTATTATGTCTAATTGGATCTTTCAAATAGTATACTTTGTCTAAGTCCTAAATTTTTCCAAAGCATTTCAACTCTCTGTGTAACTAAGAACTGTGAGTTTAAAAAAGGAACCAAGGCTTGAAATCAACCCAGGTAATTTCCCCTAAATATGGAATCTTTATCTCTGAGATCTTCTCTCAATCACCTCACAATGACTAATGTGGTATTAAACTTGCCAAGTGGCACATCAAGAAACTTGCCAAGCAATATATAACCGTGAATATTTTTTTTCAAACACATCATGAAATATTCCTGAAATAGCATTTAATTCACTGGTCTCTCAATGCTTTATGGTGGAGGACAGACTCTGCCCTTCACAAACTGCAAAGCCTCCAGAATAAGTTTACAGTGTAAGCTGTTTGTCAAACATAACAGCATAAATTATTTAATAATAATAATCATCAGTTTTATCTGAGATATCAATTTTATGTAGTCTAAGTAATTAGCATGCAAGTATGACGTCATACCCACATCTGAAATTTTCCTCTCAATGAAAGGTAGCTTTAAACTGAACTGATAGGTTTAAGAAACACACACATAAAGAATAAACTCACAAGTCATTACTCAAAAATCATGAGGCTATAGAAAGATGTGATGTGCTTCCAGGAAGACTGTGTTATGGTTTCCCCCCCAGCCAGGGCAGCCACACTTACCCCTGGTGGTCTGTTTCGGGTCGCATGTCATACACCTGGCACTGTGCCAGCCGCACAATGACGCCAGACCGCAGCAGCTCTAATGCACCTTGCTGACTTTTGGCTATTCGAGTGAGGAATGCCTGCACAACAGCAGAGAGGGTTAAGTTTTGGAGATGCACAAAGAGGCTTATAAAGTCTACTTTCTCACTTGATTTTTGCATCATTTCAAATATATTATTTTAGTAAAATATCCTGAAGGAATACTTTCAGGGCAAGTAGCTCAGAGTGCAGCTGCAGATTGAGCTCTGGGTGGCAGGAGCCCCAGGCAAGAGCCTGTGAACTGCCCACCCTTTGCAAAACAAAGGGCACGAGAGATGTGGGGCACCAGCCAGAGGACTGGACACTCAGAGACATGGCAGGAGGCAAGGACTCAGCAGAAGGCCCCAGACTGACACACACAGACTGCTGAGAGTACAAAAACCCAGGGGTTCCTTTGTTCAGGGTCCCTCCTCAGAGGCACCAGCTCAGGCTCTTGTTCCCGTGTTGCACCCTGATTAAATCATTTTAAGGATCCAGATGTCTGAGACTGCCCTGGGAGACCTGGGGTCAAACCTAGGGTAAGGAAACCTGGTCTGAGTGTGTGAGTGTGGTGAGGGTAAAGCAGGGCACCCATCGGTCACTGAAGCCACTCATTATGTAGGGGCTTTGGTCCCAACAGGTAAAATCTCTGGTGGTACAAGTGTGACTGCCAGAGTGCTCTTGAATGGTCAGACAGAAAAGCTTCCTTAACATTATCTCTGAGTACAATCAATGCAAAATGTAGACAAACAACTTTAACTAAGAAGTAAAATTAAAAAATGAACACTGTAACACAAAATAATTTCTAAAGTACTGTTACCATTTTGGACTCATAGGTGTACAGCGCCTTGAGCAAAGGGGGCTGAGGAGTGAGCAAGCTCTGAAGAGCCAGGTCATCATCTGCCAGGCTATCCACAAGGACCTTCAGGTAGCCACTATTCGAGAGATACAACAGCCACTGCTGCTGCTTGTCTACTGAAACAATGTGATCAAGTAAAGCCAATGCCAGCATCTGGGATGAGGGAAGAAAAACAAACAAATCAAAACAGAATTAAACATATAAGATCAATGAGACTTTTAATAAATACCTAGAAATGTGAAATGCCAAGCAGTTTCTTCTAACAGCTTCTTATAAGCAGAATGCATTTCTTCACTACAATTGCAACCATTTATGTGAAAAATATTTTAAGATTACTTTACACTAGTATGGTAAGAGCCAATTACCTTTCTCCACTATTCTTTTAAAAAACATTAAAGATATTGTTGAACCAATAACTAAGGCAAAATATTTTAAGGAAGTATTGCCTCAAGCACAATTACTATTTAAAACTAGTTTGCCTTCTGAGGAAATTCTCAACTATTGGCTACTATCAGAAATTACTTCTTCATGAAGTCACATCTTCCCAAGCTAAGTCCATGACTTTAAAATGCTAACAAATAATTGCAACAGGAGTCCCTATCTATATCTATTGCAGCAGAGCTTTCTACCCTTATTTTTAAATAATAGGACACACAGCCTCGTTGAGAAAAAAATTAATATGCATGTATGGCTCTACTTTCAGCAGCTTGAAGGATGAGTAGGAGGACAGAAACATGAAACAGATCCTGTATCTACAGAAATGTTCTAGTTCTACCTCATGAAACTTCCCATCTCTGCACAGATGATGTTCTTTAAAACAAATGAAACAGTAATTTTAAAAGAATAGATTTGTTTACCCTGCCTATTTCATGGCCATCACAAGCATCACGACAGACCACCTCCATCAGAGCTGCCCCATAACTCTCAATAGTTGCCATGTTTTCCCGTTGCAATTTACTAAACATATCTTCAGGAGCTGTCAAATGTTCCCACATAGTTTTTTTAGCTGTAAAAAGCAAATAAAACAAAAAATGAAAACATTCAAAGATAGACATCTTAGCATTAACTTAGCTACATCCATCAGAGCATTCTCTCTATGCCTCGCAACAGAAATGCCCCAAACAAAGTCAAGGGTTTTTAAATGAACTGCAAATGTTCTACAAATCCACCCTTCCTTGAATATCACACAGACCAGCCAGAGCAAAAAGTGTTATCCTGTATACATACACACCCTTGTAAATAGTCTGCTTAAAATAATTCAAATGTTCAGAACTTGTTACCTAGATAAACTAATAGGCCTAAAACTGGAAGTGTTCAAGGCCAGGTTGGATGAGGCTTAGAGCAACCTGGTCAGGCGTTCCTGCCCATGGCAGGAGGTTAGAATGAAATAATTTTAAAGGTCCCTTCCAACCCAAACCATCCTAAGATTCTATGAACTTTTACTGGGACCAAAGAATTCAGTATGAGCTAAATTAACAATGTGACTTAAATGAGAGAGAATGAAACCAAAGTCAGTCAGACACTTCAAAGGGGTCATAACAAATTCATAGTTTGTTTTTTTCCTTTTACTACTGTAGCTCAAAACCCAGGCCAAGTAAAAGTCTGCATGCAGGTAACTAGCTCCAAGATTTCTTCTCAATTCCTGTCTGAACAATTATTAGAAACACTAATAATTCAAGTATTTTAGCCATTCACAGAGAGAATGTGGTATTTACCATAAGCACTCAAGGATTAACAGCAACTCTGGTTGGCTTATTTTTTGCTTATTTTTTTAGGAGGGGATGGTGGTGGGGTATTGTGTGAGGCTTTTGTGTTTGTTCCCCCCTAGGGAGATCTTCAGATAAAGGAAGAGAAAGGGTATGAAATTATAAACAAACCTTGGGGTTTGTTTTGAGGTTTTTTGTGTGGTTGGTGTTTTGCGCTTTTTTTGCTTTGGAATTTGTTTTGGGTTTTTTTAAACAGGATCACTATGGTATGAATGTACATAAAGATGTGAAGACATAAGCAATTTATTTCAGAGGCTCTTAGAGCAAGATGTTTTCCATCTATTTCCAGAAGACAACTCAGCATGCAGAAACTGTACCCTCCACGGTTTAATAACTCTTTTCCAAATACAGTTGGACCATACCTGCTTCTAAAGTGTCTGGTTCATCTGGTCTCTGGGCAATCTGCAAATAATAAAGCAGTGATCCATAAAGGTGTGTCCTCACTCTCTGGAAGCCACCACCTGTTAACAAGAAACATTCACAATTAAAACCAAACAAATGTAAATTCCATAACACCATCTTCCACTGGCACCTAATTTAACTTTCTTATGGCAGTGCTGGCAAAAGTAAATAAAACTATATTCCTTAAGGTGAAGTTCTACTGTTTGCATAAAAGTGTATTTATGAGTAAATTCAGCAAGTTTATGCTGTTCCAAAAGAATGAAAATATGAAATTCTTCTTATAGTCATTTACATATTTCTCTTCTGTTTGCTGTCCCGATTTTTTTTAAAGTGTTTGCTAATTTTGTTTTTAACATTGCTTACATCTATACTAATCATGTAAGATCCACCTAACTGACTGCAACAAAAAACTTCACAGCAGTATCTGAAAGCAGCTCAGCCCATCTTTTTACTCTTGGCAGTTGGAATTCACGTACATGCACTGCAGAAGTCAACACACCTGTTTTCAAAATGAAATCCAGCAGCTTTTTTAAGATGATGTGGAGGGAGGAGTCACCAACAGAAGCAAAACCCATGGATATGCTCTCAGAGCCAGGTGATGAGGTAAAAGAACCATCCAGCATCAAGGCATACTGGGACTGTCCTGCCATGGAGAGTGCAAGTGGCTGTTTCTGCTCCGTTTTCACAGACTGGCTCAGGTGGGCAGTCAGGGTGAACACAGCCCCTGCCACCACCGGCATCAACTCCTGAGCTGCATCATCATCAAGGATCTTAATACAGAAGTAGAAAGACCAAAAAAAGGCAAAAGAGAAAAAAAAAATGTTTAAAAGTGTCTGATTTCATGAGTCATTAAAGTAGTTAAATTAGCCTCTCACAACTATTAAATTTATGTATGCATAAGGATTTCATTAACATGACAGTATTTAAAACACATAAAAATCAGTAATGTCAGAAACTTGTTTAGAAACCTGAGTTGAACATATTTTAATTGAGAAGACCATTAGCCTTCTGGATTTTTTTTACATAAATTACAGGCAGACTTATAATCAAATCTGGATAGCAGAAAGGGAAGAAATGTCTTGACATTTGAGATGCTTTATTAGTCAAATATTTAAACCTAAGCTAGAGAAAGAATAACTGGTATCTGCTTTGCTATACAGCTATTTTATTACCATTAAAAATGTGAAGGTACTACTTAAAGAACCCAAAGGGTTGAGCATCAGGTAAGCATTAAGGCAATGTGGAAAAATACTAACAAGAAGTTTGCATGCATTGTTTTTGATCACTCTGTCATCTGGAAGGTAAATCTGGTATATCTTTATCACTAATGCTGAAGGAGCTTTCCTTTTAAGCAATATAGTAATTTTGAACAGTAGTTCAATTATTTTCAATAGACAGTAACATTTTTTTTCTCAACTTCACAGAAGTCTTCACCAGGATGTTCCAGAATATTAAGAGTCTGGAATTTCCTCTTTGTAAAGATTGTAGGAAAGAAATTTCTTCAGCTAGTGAAGGCCTTCTTTGTTTCCTGTTTTTTTTTTAATTCAGTTCAAATAAAAAACAAAACCAGCACTACACTATAAATAGGTAACTTTTAGGTAACTCTTTCAGAAAAAAATAATGGTAGTAACAAAAACTAAATCCAAAAAGTTTACTTTTTTCCTAGAAAAGATAAAACTTTTTAATATATATTTCTCAAAACAAAACTCTATTAATCAGAACTACAAACCACATAACTCACATAATAAAGCAAAAAAATAATAATACCCCAGCAGACTAAAAAATACAACAATCCTTCATTAAATTTTGCCTTTTAGAATGGATGGGTCAGTAGTAACTGTTCTAGTCTGTCTCAAAACTTATTACTATAACTCAGCAGTAAAACACCTAGACTTTTAAGACAAACTCTTATACTTCCAAAAGCCCTTCTAATTGTAAAATGTTTCATTTTTCTACTGTGAAGTTTCATTCAGCTCATTAATTTTTCAAAAGCAGCAGCAGTAGGATTTGCGGTGAGTCATCTAAATGCAGTAAATTAGCAAATGCAGCAGTTTGCCTTCAACCTTCAGTAAGATATTGTTTCTCATCAAAGCAGGGTGTTTCTTTTTCACCCACCTTTGCCAGACTACCATCATGCTGGATGATACTGAAATGCCTCTGAAATCTGCCAATATATGGTTCATAGTTCAACAGTAGCTATGCAAGAATACAAAGTATCATCTCTGTCTCTTCTATCAGCATAGCAGCAATCAGAAAACTAAAACGAATACTAAAGGCAGACAACATTTTTTTGGACTACAATCAAAATTGCAGCACTTTCACATAAAAAGATGCAGCAACAAAGTCCAAGGAGCGGGCTGATTTCCAGCAGAGCACTACCTTGTCATGCACATCCTGCAAGAGATCCCGGATAATCAGCTGCCTGTCCTCAGCCTGGATGAGGTCCTGGGGGCAGGCAGTGAGGATGATTTCCACCAGCTGTCTCCAGGACTCCAGAGCATGCCTCTTGGCATGGAGGCACTGCAGCAGCTTGTTGCGCTCCACCACGTATTGCAGGATAGTGTTGATCTCCTGAAAACCCACCACAAAGAAACTCAGTTACTATGTGCTAAAAGAAATTCATAGCAAAGACAGAATTCAAGGTGATAATTTTTTCTATTAGCAGTAGTCTTCAGAATAAAATGTTAAGTCTTCAGCTTACTAGAAACAAAGTGCTACTACTACTTCAATAAGGTAGCCCATTCCATTTCTGAGCTGCTTTTCACAGGGCAGACATCATTAATGTCTCAATCTCATAGGAAAAAAAATCAACCAGGAAAATTCTTTTCTAGCACTTTAAAATGGAAACAAACTATGAAGAAACTATTTGTGCTTTTTTTTCCCATTTAGTCTGAGTAATTTCCCCTTTATCCTTTGCATCCATGTAAGCAATTTTGACTTTAGTTGTTTTCTGAGTTTCCTGCCATCTGTGAATCTCCAAGTTCACTGAAACTATATCTGTGTAGAAAAAAGGAGAAATAAATCAGCATCCCTTGTGAAAGAAAGGCAAAATGATCTTGGCCATAAGATGAACATGCTTGTACTTGAACAGCAGATCTTGACATCAGTGTGTAACTGCTTTCTGTACAGTGGGGTGAGGAGCTGCAATTGTTATCACTAATGAGGAGGGAAGAGGTTAAAGAAAAAAAGAAAACAGATCACAGGCCAGCTGTTTAGAGAACAGTATGGTAAGAAGTACCTTAGCTTATCAGTTTTGGGGTTTTTGTCTTGAGGAATTACTAACTCTAAGTTAGGACTCAAATCCACAATCTTTTATAGTAATGCTTACTGCTTGACAGGCTATGAATCCACCAAGAGCAACAACAAACAACAGTTAACTTTTTCTGTACTTACCTCCATAAGTAAAGGTCTCTGGCCTATTGCTGCCATTCCTTGAAGGGCATTGACTTCTGCAACCAGAACTCTGTGAACATACTGAAATTAAAAGTGACATTTAAGTGATTGTACCAGTTTAACCTGGCAGGTAGGTAAACACCACACAGCAATTCACTCCCTGCCCCAGTGGGGTAGGGGAGAGAATTGGGGGAAAAACAAAGTGAAATTCTGTGGGTTGAGTTAAAGACACTTTAATAGAACAGAAAAGGAAAGCAGGGGGGAACAATACACCATTTAAACTAATACAAACAAGGGATGCACAAATGCAATTGCTCACTACCTGCCAACCACTGCCCAGCCAGCTCCTGAGCAGCAGCCCACAGCCAGCTGTTCCCTTAGTTTATACACTGAGCATGATATCACATGGTATGGACCTTTGGCAAGTTTTGGGTCAGCTGTCCTGGCTGTGTCTCCTCCCAGCTTCCTGAGCCCACAGCCCACTCACTGAGGGGTTGTTTGAGAAGCTGAAAAGTCCTTCACTAAATAAATACTGCTTAGGAATAGCTAAAGGATGAAGTGTTGGGAACATTACTGTCATCCTAAATCCACAACACAATACTATACCAGCTACTATGAAGAAAATTAACGGTACTTGAGTCAAAACTAGGACAAGCGACAAAGGAAATGTATTTGTATCTTCTAAAAGAATCTAGGAGATGGCTACATAGTGACAGATGCAACAGATGGACTGGGATTGAAACAAGTTTTACTCATTTTTTAGGGTCACAAATTCTTCAGGACAATTTATAATACACGTCAAGTACTTGTCACAATGTGATACATTCATAAGTAAAGCCTCCAAGAACTACCACAGTACACAACAACATTGCACATGTAATTGTGTACACATATGTAGTTGTGTGCTACTAACCAAAGAAATACATATCTGAAAAATACACTTTTTATGTAAAAGCAAGTTTCAAAGTATTATTAACACACCGATTTAATTTTTTTTTTAATTATTAAGTTATAAAATACCGTATGCAACTTGAAAACAAAGACCAATGCTAACCTTGACATTGCAGACCACTTGTCCACGTGCATTCTTGTGCTCACAATTAGTAATGACTTGCTCAATTTGAGCCCGGTCAAAAAAATCCAGTTGTAAAGGCTCTGGAATGTCCTGACTGAAGTCAATTGAATCCAGGATATTTAAGATCTTTCTGCGTACTGGAAATGCAAATCAATTCAAACTGTATTCAGAAGTGTCAACGGGAAACAAAAAAATTAACAAAAAGAGCCTAATTTACCTTTGTAAATCTAAATCTTCAGCCTAATGAGTAAAGTTTCAAATGAAAGCATTAAATCTTCAGAAAGTCAATCTATCAATCTATGTAACAGGTTTAAAAACATTTTCTCCAGCCTTAAATTCTTAAGATGTCTTATCTTGTACAGTTCTCCTGTTACACATGCATGTCATCCAATATTTACAAATACAAGACTAATTTTTTCTCCAAAATGAAACCAGGATGGTTTTCAATTATAACCATTGTAGTCTTTTATTGAGAAACGATAAAGAATCTGAATTTATTAATTTATGTGGGACTTACGTTCTTTGTCATGAAAATACAAATATGTTCAGACTTAGCAACAGTCTCACTGTTTCTACTTGTTAGCAATTAATTTGATAGACTGCCACTCTCCCATTTCATCCTTGCACAGATACCTAAACATACTCTTCAAATTGCCTTTCAAGTTCAGTGTGTTTTTCACTCACTCACTTCTTTTTTTTTCCCCCATACTAAATAAAATTGTTTCATGTACTGCTGCTGTTTAGAACACCTATTACTTTCTTTTCTGAAGGGTCCTTTCTGGAGGTGGTTCTCCTGCCTGTTCAGGATCAGATACACTTTATTGATCAATAATCAACAGTCCTAACAGTTACCTTTGGAAGCAGTGTCAAAGTGGAGAAATCCACTGACTGATCGACTTTCGTCTTCCATCCCTCCTTCACCATCAGCTGAAGGTAATAAAACATACTAAATAAATTACAAAAACATATCTAAGTGAAAAATATAACCTACTTTATTAATAGTGAAAGACAGGGCACAATGATAAACTGATAAACCTTTCACATCAAAGCCTTCTAAGACAATATACCCTTGAACTCTTAATCAAATGAAAAAAATACTTATCTGTCAAAAGCTATCCAGTTATTATACACAGATCAGAAAATCCTAGAAATGCTTAAATAGACATCTCACTCTTCAGTATGAATAATGCAGTTGGATGGACACCATAAAATGAGTAGCATATCTGAACAGTTTCCCATACTCAGATCCTCTAGGAGGAAGAGAGTGCTATGGCTGACAAAAGTAAGGGAAAACACCATACTGCAGTAGCCTGTTAAAATATCTTCCATTTATTCTACCTTCTTCATGTAAGGAGTTTTATTGCCATCTGGTTTTATTTTTCTTAATTTACCTCTACCTTGTTCTAAACCTCTGAAATCTTGCCTTTTTATTCAACATTGAATTTTACACTACATTGGGATGAAATATCACTTTTGTGATGTTATAATGTTAAAAGCAAAACTGATGTGTAGCTACTATCTTCTGTGAGAGGGTTCACAGCTTGTGATAGACATTAAGACAGAGAAACTTTGTCTTAAACTGTTTACCATGGAAGACTGTCCAGCTTTTCTATTTTGTAACATTTCTGAACAGCAGCTCAAAACAAATTATTCCACAAGTTTAATTATTTTTTAATATTCCCCATCCTACCACATAAATTGTTTTTAATTTTTCTACCAGCAATGAACAAAACGATGCCCTGCTTTCTTTCTCTTTGGAGTCTACAAACATCTTTCTTCCCATACCACAAATGAACTGCCACAAGCTTATGAAGAACAGAATTCAAATGAAGTGTCTCATTTCCCATTTACTGCAGCCTATTTAGCCTCACCATAAGTCCCTCTTACCCAGGTATGGTTTCACAGGCATGTCATCGAGCAGCAGATGCAGCAGCCTCTGCGTGTGGGAGCGCTGGCGGTTCAGGGACGTCACTCGCATTTCGATAGCTGCAGTCTTCATTAGCCAGGACATTTGGTTGAGTGTTGAAATCTCATGTTCTGGACAGGGATAAGGCAACAATTATAAAACAGCATAAATAATATTACTTACGCCAAGGAAAGCATTTTTAGAGGATGCCATTAGTAATTGTTTGTTTACCAATTGTTTACAAAACAAAAAGACAGAGATCTGACAAAAGCCAATAAATGAGCATGTGGTTATTTTGAAAATAAATCATATACATATATACAATAAGCATATATGCATACACAACCAAACTGGACACAACTAACTGTTAGAACAGTCACTGTGAATAATGCAGTGCTTCATGAGCCAACGGGGTCAGTTACAATTTCAGTGAAAATAACCAGGCATTTACCCAAGTGAACTGTAGTTTTAATCAAAATTGGTGAGACTGGAACACAGGTCTCCTAGAATCTTCCTATCTTCATCTAATTTAGATTCCTAAGTTACATAAGAATCATCTAAAGCACTTTTACATGCTGGATACATGTACTTCAATGCTAAGTTTACTGGCATTGAACAAAAGATTGATGGTCAAGCATCTGATAAAGTATATTTATTCAGTTTAAGACACCTGAGAAATCTTGGTTTGAAATACAAAACATACATACTAGCTTAAAAGTACTTTAGTCAAAGAAAGGGGTGACATAGGTGGTTACAACCATCAGCCTTATAATCCCTTGGTTCTTTATAATATTATTTTCAATATTTTTTTTCCCATAGTAAGGTCTAACAAAACTACAATGATAATTGCAATACAGTTTAGGATGTGGTTCTGGAGACTTAGTACACTCCAAAGATAACATTCTTTTCCAAAAGTTCAGCACTAAAAATCTAAACTTCTTAAGTAGGGAGAGTTCAATTTTTGCAGAATTAAATGATTAGCAGAGCCTGCAATAAATTCAGTTTAATAATGCTACCTATGTTTCTTCTTTCACTCCAAAGGAGTCAAAAAATACATTGAATTTTAAGCATGCACAATCTTAGCATAAAAATTACCTTTGATAGAAAATGGCAAGTACTGCAGCTGAGTGAATAAGAAATCCTGACTGGTCCTCAGATATCTCATAGTTGGACCTGAAGTGTCAGAGCATGCACACAACTGATAGATCACCTGACAATCAAAAACAGTAGATATCCATGTATGGAATTTATTTTAAAACAAACCAACCACCAAATCAAAAGCATAATGCTGTTCTACTGCTCAAACAATATTATCAGTATTTACAGTAAATTTTCCATCAGCTTTCTTCAAAATTGAACATATTATTTGTAACAGATGTTGAATTATGATCTTAAAAGGACTACCAGCATGTGATGACCACAATGGCTGTTTGTTCACAACACGACAACAGATGAGCCTGTTTGTTCAGCTCACTTAAAAATTAGTATTTTTCTGTCTGCATGTCCACCAAGAGAGGATATATAATAAATTTTCCCTGCTTCTACAGAACTGCCTTTTGCTTTTAATAATGTTTAAAATCCTTTCTAGTGCCCATGGATTTTCAACATGATACAAGTGTGCGAGCATCAGCTACCTCACACATCTGTCTAACTCAGTTGTCTCCCCCACCTGACACCCTCTCAGCCACACATATGTACATTCTCTCACAGCTGCAGAATAAAGCAGAGAGTTTCACTGGCTTAGTTGGAATTTTATGTTATTTGCTATCATACTACACTTCCAAAATTAAAAAAAAAATTAAAATTGGCACATGTCACAATGGACTTAAAGGCTGACTAAAAACATTTAGGTTAAGTTTTACACATATATCCTAATTCCAAGTTTCTGACATGAGTGCAGATCTTTTGATTTCTGTGATGCTGCAAGATACTTTTTGAACAGAAGAAGGTAAAATAGAAAGAGTTCACTCTATATAGAAACCTGACATATTCATTTTAAAAATTAAACTATTATCAGAGTCATCAACCATCTGTGTTCACCAGCCAAGAAGTAGGAAATTTTATTTAGAGTTTACTTTCAGTATATGCCAACAGAAAATATGCTGAATACCTGGTAACAGAGTTCTGCAAGATGGGGAGATTCCCGAACTGCTGTAGGCCCACTCCTTGTCTCAGTACCCTTCTCCAGGATGTTCAAAATAGCATGAAGGCAAGTCCGTGGGCAACCCAAGACACCTGAAAAGAGAAAAAGAACTTGACATTCTTGATCTTACTTTCCTCCATAGCAAATACAGGTCAAGTACACAGAAATACAGAACCTAAATCGTTCAGATACCCTCTGCTACACTATACTGCTCCACAGAGCTGCAACAAAAACTTCTGGCAAAGTTTTACCACCATTACTTAAAATCAAAGAAGGAACCATGTTTCAGCAAAAGCCTAATGAAAATGTTTCAGCAAAAGCCTAATGAAAATATTTATAGTTAGTCTGTAGGCTTTTGAGATGGTAATGAATCAATTTGAATTATTGTTTTACACTTTTAAACCAAGAGTCATTTGACAATTTCAAAGAACAGCTTTAAAAATCTCCTGTCTTATTTTACAAATACAGCCATTTAATGACTAATTCTCCTAAAGGCACCTGACGCTGCAACTGTGGGGAACAGGGAATAGCTTTTAATACCGAAGTCAAAATTCTGTCTTTTTGCCAAAATTCTTCCTTTAGCCAATTAATTCTTTAATCAACCCTAAAAGAGGTCCTGAAGCAGCAAAAGCATCAATAATCAGAGTTCTTACAGGGGAAATAATCTCTGTTTGAACATGTATAACTTATGCTTTAACAGGAAATTATTATCTTGAGGTAAATGTCTTACAGTCATTATTTCTTCACATTATTAACAAGAAAACTGAAAGATGTGGGCAAGGTCTCTCACACCCTTGAGACAGATTTCCTCATCACTGACCTAACATATGATAGATGCCCTGTAAAATTGTGTGGGTGCAGATCAGTTACCTGTATTGTGTAACTACAGGTATTTCACAATATCTGAAGAAATAAAACTCAGATCCTATCTATATTTCATTTAGAACTATGAAGAACTAAAAACTGCTGGTCCAGAGCATCCAATACAAACGTGAAGATAATGAGAAATAATCTTCTCAAAAAAACTAAAATCAAATTATTGAATGTTGTTCAAACTTGTTTATGTAAAACATCCTTTAAAACAGTTGGGAAATAATCTTGTATTTCAGACTGGAAGGGACACCATGACATCTCAACACCAAACTACTGCTAGCTATGTAGCTAGGATATCAAACCATTGTTCTTGGCTTCAGACAGTTGGGTCTTGAAAACTTCCCAACATGAAGACTGCATGACCTCTACAGCCAACCTGCTTCACTGTCTTCTGGTGAAAAAATTTCTCCTATATCCAAATTGAGCCTCTTTTGTTTCATTTTATGCCTACTGCATCTCATCTTCCTGCTACACTCCTCTGAAGAGTCTGGTTTTATCCTGTCATTTACATCTTTGCAGGTGTGCAAAGATTTCTATTAGGTTTCCTCAGAGCCTTTCTCTTTTCCAGACTTCCCTTAGCTTCTCCTCACAGGCTGAATAATCCAGCTCCCCCATCATCCCTGTTAGACTTGCTCAGTCTGTTTTGTAAAATACCAATTAAAAACTGAGGAGGCAAACAAGACACAAAGTAGCACCCTATTACTCTCACCAATTCAATCTGAAGGCAGCAGGAGTGATCTTTCTGAACTTTGCATTGTTACATATATATTATTAATATATTTATATATTCCTAGCACTATCATGAAATCCCACATTGTCCTAAAAGGTTTTCTTCTACAACATTAAAAAACAAAACTGGTTTTCCTTCCTATAAATAATTTTAAACAGGAGCTTGAGCAAGGACAGAACAATAGCCGAGAAGTAGAACCAGTTAAAAGCAACAATCTCTTTAGTAGGTTGACATGTTGTCATTTGCAGGTACAACTTGGATCATCAAATCAACTTCTTTCTACTAGGGACACAACTACGATGCATTAAATAATAAATACATTAATGTTTCCCTTCTAAATTATCATTATCCCCCACAATTCTAATTTCAAGTCTGTTCCAAAACACTTAAACAAAGACTCAAATCCTAAAGTTCTTTAAATGCTGCATTTGAGTATTAATACATCTTTTCATGTAGCTTTTGAGGACTTGTTCAAGGCCTGTTGTTTTATTCTTTAATTGAAGAGGAACTGCTTTTCCCCATAAATTTCCCAATAAATCTTCTCAGTGTTGTTAGCAGAACTAATTAAATGGCAGATCAACCTCTCCTCTTCATACCTGGATCTTGCAAATTTGTGGTGCTGACAGGTTTCTTTAGTTCAAATCCCAAGAGATACAGAGCTAGGCTGGGAGGACTGCACTCAAGAGAGGTGATAAGGAGATTCAGAATATGGATCCTGGTTTCGTGATGGATTTGTGCCCGCTTCTTCTCCGGCTCCAGCTCTTGATTAGAAAAAGGAGAAAAAGCAGATACAGTGACTAATGAAGTAAAAAATCCATCTAATAGAATAATCTTTAGTGTCTTCAAGTTAAATACAAGAATGCTGAGGGATGAACTTTTATTACTGCAGAGAGATACAAGAACAAAATTGCAAATTACGGTTAATACAGCTGTAAATAATATAACCAAAGCAATGTTAAATACTTGTCTTCTGAAAACAGACTCGATTTGGAGCTGGCTCACCATACTGTGGACATACTTTAACAAAATACAGGTACTTTTCATTCTGTTTAAGGTCCAATTCCACAGAAAACAAAGGAAGATTGTTTCCTGACTTAAGAACACTTTTTACACTTCTTTCAACAACTTCATTCCATGCAAAAGACAACTGTTTAAGCCATTTTAAGAAGCGTTTTACATACCCTCATCTGGATTAATTAATTCTTCTGCATCTTCATTGTCTAAACATTCCACAAATCCAGCCATCAGCTTCTGGCTAACACTCTGTATTCAACAATGGAAGGATGGAAATTAAGACAATTTTAAGAGTACTAAACCAAATACTTCTCATCATTCCCTTCACATAATTTGACAGAACTTCTGGAGAAAAATTATATAATCTACTTAATAAGCAAGAGTTAAGAGTCACAGCTGTTCTAAGAACAGGTTAGCAATTAGCCAGTGAACAGAAAAAAAAATCTACTGTTGTTACATATGCTAAATTATTCTCACAGATTGAAGACTATAAAGCACAAAAAGATCTCCCTATCTCAAAGGATATTGCCCTTTTTCTTCTTGAAAACAATCATGATTTTGTTTTTTTCAATTAATGAAGTAATTGTTTTACCAATGCCACAGTAAAAGACGTTTTATATGTGGGTAGATATAAAACAAAATATAGTTTTAATGTAGTTTCCTTTATAGAAACATTATGAAGCCCTAGTATTTCTCCATCAGTTTCTCTTTCCAGATTCAAAGAAACAAATACTTACCTGATCATGTGTGAAATCCCCAACTAGTTTTATCTGGATGTTGGAATTATCAGAAATACAGCACAAAATCTTGGCACTTTCAAAAGCTAGTTCAGGATTGCTGTTTCCATGGTAAAGATACCTTCAAATACACAAGATTATGGCAACAGAATTGCTGAGAATTTAACTTTTTAAAGATGGATAAGAAATTAAACAACATTTAGAAATGAAACATTAACAAATCAAATTTTAAAAATGAAACATTTACAAATCAAATTACATGAGATAACATTAAAGCTTCAAACAAAATTTCACCCTGTATGAAACACTGAATGCTAGTTCATTGGGAGAGATGAGTAGGCTGACTAGGGATAATAACCTTTCCTGGAATTTTTATCATTCTTTTTATCAAATATCTACATTAAACACTGCTGCAGAAGTTAAAACAACTGCTTGTAGGCATTTAATACAGAAAATAATGGACAACACTGTAAAACATGGCCAACAGCCAAATTCATTGAACTTTCCCACTCTGTGACAACCAAAGTCTGGGGCAAAATGTAATTATATGCAAGGTAATCATTGAACATAAGGTAGACAGGAAGAAATCATGAGGGGGGGAAATCCAGAAAGAAAAACTATAAATACAGATCCCAATCTTGCACTAGACAATCACAGTTCATACCACCTGTGAAGACATCTCGCCTCACCAAAAAAAAATTCATGAGATGCTCTGTGTGAAGAGGAACACTGACTAGTGAAACCAATGAAAGGATCCAGGACCCAAACACTTCTGTGCCTCCAAAACTCCTCCCTTCTCAGTACTCTGCACATACCTAGCAATATTCACCACGTGGTCAGCCTTTTTAGTGCGAGGGTTGATTCCTTGCAGCAGCTGCTCCAGAGGTGTGACAATAAGGGAAAGGTGGCTCTCCCGCAACAGATCCATAAAAATGTTCTCCTTCTGTAGGGTTAAGTTCAGAAGTGCAAGGCAATACTGTACAGCTTTCTCTAAATGCTTCTTCCCTGCAGTGCACAAAGAACATGAGAAACACAGAGGAGAAGCTAAATAGACTACATTTATAAATGTCATTCATCGAGCCTTGCACCAAGAAAAAAAACCTGTCAGTTGTTAACCAGTAGGAAAACTGCCCCCAAAATACAATTTTTATATGCAAGAGATACAAGTTACAGATATGCAATGTTAGCTTTAAATCCTACCTACTATACATTTTAACTTGTAAAATGAATTACAAAAATGAAAAATGAATTCTAGGCACATACCAGGAAATGGAGCATAAGTATCAAGCTGCTTAACCCCTTCTTCTAGCAAGCTAAGGCAAAGTTCCAGCATTGGAGACTCATTCAAAAGATGATACATCAAATTGAATCCAGGTGGTTTATATGCTATTATTTCTTCTCCTAAAGACAAAAGGAGAAAAAAAAAATATAACCTCCAATAAAAACCCCCTGTTTTACTTAAGTTAGCATAAGCTACAAAACCTAAAAAGCCCCCATGATTCTAAGTAAAATCCCTTGCACAAAGTCTTCAGAAATTTTCTTTATATAGAAGCCATTGAGGAAATTTTAAAAGTTTGGGAATAGTTGTAAAGACAATTACCATTACTTTCCGGTACCCAATAGCACAATCTCAAATTTAACCCTAAAAAAGATCTTATTAAAAAGAAAGTGGAAAAAGTTTATGTCCCCCCCGCAACCTGCACAAAGACCCTGAATGAGGGAAAAAGTATTTCCAGAAGTCAAAGAGAATGTCCACGATAAATCCCTATGACTGTTGTAATAATGTATGCAAAAACAAAACTACTAGCCTAAAATTCAAAGACCTTCGTGATATGAAATAAAAGGAGAAGACTAATGCTTCTGATTTATTTAGGCTCTTCATGAACTCTGATAGATAAAAGCAGGAAAACAGTAAGTATCTTTTTTAACACACAAATTGTGTGTGATGTACAAGGGTACAAGGGTTTCTTTTGGCACCAGCTTTAAACATGCCCTTCTTCCATTCATTCTGTGTGTGCAACTCCACCACACACCAACAGAGAAGACATGCCAGTGTGGAGCCACACACTGAATCTGCTTGAAAAATGCACCTACTCAAAACTAGATTAACCCACTTTTCCAATGTATCATGTAACCCACAAATAATCAAACAAGTTGAAGGATTAGCTGAAGACAGGAACAAGCTAACAAGTTTTCTGAGCTAGTTATGCTGCCAAGTACTCTTTGTCAAAGCATGAGGCCCACAGGTCTTCCAACTCAAAAGATATTTACAGTTAAAGAAGTGGTTCTCACAGCACTGCTACAAGAAAATCCACAAGCATCACAATGGAATTCATTATAAGAAACTTTGTTTCAATAAAAAAAAATTCTAGGGCTCAAATAAGCCCTAGATTTCCTATAATGAGGCAAGTGTAATCTACTTTAACCATTTAAAGGACAGTTGTTCAGAATTAAATTACTTCAGGTCACAATTCCACTGCTACAGCTTTCAATAATTCATATATTAATAGTGTTAATACTAAAAGTTATCTCAAATACAATGCTGCCTTTAAATTAACCCTACAAATAGTAGTGATTTAGATAGAGACCAAACAAGTCCAGAGGAACAAGTCAAAACTGAGGTGCTGTTCAAGTGTCAAATGGTGCTCTTCAACCAAATCAGAAATGAAAGAGAGAGAAGTCATCCTCCCAGCAGAGACAAAGTAGAAAATAGTGTACATGAAGACCTACTGAGTCAGCAATGCAGATCTCAATACTACGTGGAAATTTTTAACATCTTCCTATTTTAAAGTCTTGGTCTAGCTTTCCACCAGCTTATTTGCAATATTAAACAAGATCCCAAGACAGAAGCAACAGAGCAAAACAAGCTACAATTCTGTTTGTCAGTGAACAATGAACAAGTTAACCTTGTAACTCCACATATTGGTCCACAAAGTCTTCAAGTTGAGGCTCATAGTCCCGCAATAATTTGTAAAACACTTCCAGAACTACCTCAGCTACTTCCCACTGCAGATAATGAAAAAACAAATAATACACAGATTAAGGCTGATACTGAAGCAACAAAGCCAAGATGACAAAGAACACAACACATACTGCAATGATGTACTGGATCAGAACCATGGCTAGCATTTCAAAATTATATAGTCAAGCCAACAACACTATAATTCATCGTGTCAAATAATTTGAAAGCCCCAGCTTTCTTTCTGAAGTGAAAGGGGAACATTGAAACAGATTTATTACCTGCTTTAAGCTCTGTTACACAATATACATATTCGGATATTGTATTATTGTATTTATTGCTTATTCGGATAAGCAACAAATAGTTTTTTCTTATGTATATAGCTAAGAATAGATCAAGAATAGCCAGCTTCCACGATTCAGTTTAGCATGTGCCTCCATCCAGAAGTATTTCATCCAGAACCAAAGCCAAATTCCTTGCTTAAGTAAGTCAGAAATATTTTCTGAGGTAACATTGAGAAAAGGACAAATGTGACTTGTAGGTTTGGGCATGTCATGTTCAGAAATCATTAGCCATGTAGTAGACTTGCAGAATCCTGCAAAGCAAATTGAAATTTAGGAATACAAACTTCTTTTTTAAAAGACAATTTATACAGGCTCCTTTAAAGTATATCCTGATCTATGAGTTGAAATATCACCTGCTTACAGAATCAAAACACTCTCAAATGCTCTAGGTTACTTTTGCACAGCTTTCTCAAACAGATCTAAGCCATATCAACAACTATATCCTAAGGAAAAAAAATATTTTGAACCAGAGCTTACTTTTTCAGCAGCTTTCCGGTAAGCTCTGGTGCGGAATCGGAGAAACACGGAATCCCTGAGGAACTGGAGGTAGGGATCAAAGCCTGGAGGGCGCAGACCTGCTCCCAGGTTAGCTGGGAATGAACTCTCCACCAGTGTGCTGATGAGTCGACAGAAGGCGCGGGTTAAAGGATATTCCTCATAGCGGGACTCAATCTCATTCAATTCAACCTTCCCAGGAGGACAGCAGAAAGAGAAGGAGACAAATCACAAATTTTGTGGGAGGAAGAAACATGTGAGAAATAATATAATAGCATCATCTGTGAATTACTTCACAGTGAATCAACTTAGCAGCATTTCTGTCTACAGTACAACACAAACAGAGCAAAAGCAGCAAAGCATCAGTACTGTTCAGTTCAGCAACACATATTCATTCCTTTCTGAGCTAATAGAAGATATGCCTCAACATTTACCTATTTTGTTTTTATTTACCACTGTTGCTAGATACAAAGTGAGCTATATACCAAGACGTAACAAAAGTGAGTCCAATTTAAGAAAAATTTAGTAAGAAGTGCTCATGAGGAATTTGAGGGTTTAGATGCTGTTCTGTTACTAGTATGAAGCTGAACTAAATGCAAAAATGGATAAAATTTTCCAGAAATTACAAGCAGGCTTGAAAGTAAATTACAAAGCAGTGAAACAACAGCGTCTATTAGAAAAGTTTCCCATGGACACATGAAGGAGAGGACGCCTCTGCAAGTGCTTCCCAAATGCATATGCAGATGATCAGAGAGGCTGCCAAAGTACAGAGACTCTCTTACCTCAATACCAATTGCCTGTCTCTGGCCTGGACTTCTCACAGTTTGTAATATCTTTGAAACAGAAAGAGAAATGAAAACAGACCAACACATTTCACATGATCAAAGTGTATCTCCACAATTTTTATCAGGAGTAAAAAAAAAAAAATACTCATCACGTTTTAGATCTAAGAAGAGGTTTTCTAAATCCTTTTAAAGGATAAAAAGCCAAGATTTTTCTATTTGAGAGGCTGAATTATGCTTGACACTTGTATGCTTCCAGCTTTACATTCTCCAAGATCTGCATCATGTTTTCACATTAATGATTTTTACCTTATATTGGGTACGGGAAAGACATTTTCTTCATTATCTCTTAAAATAGTGTATTTTAAGAAATATCATAAATTAAGAAGCAAAGGTGGTGAGATGTCATTATTGTCAGGGTATCTTATTAGCAACTAAAAATAAGGCAGCAATTACAGTTCAAACAGGACTGTTAGGAAACCTGTACTGATGTCAAATAAGCACAGCCAATGACATCTCTGAGGTGATACTGTCATTTTCAAAATCATTTCAAAGCATTAACTGCTTTGAACCAATTCATTAACTGTGAAAAAAATTATATCCAACAATGGCAAAAAGAAAATTTAGGAAGAAATGCAATGCTATTTCAAATATACTACTGGCAATTTCAACTAACTTGGATGCTACAGTTCTAAGCACTGAAAATCCTAAAATACCTGTGTATATTCCAGGGATTGCCAGAGTGAAGCAGCTATTTCAGGAGATCTTCCAAAAGCAGTAAGGGTTTCTAATAGCTCTGCTTTCAAAATAGGAGGAATGCTGCACTGCAGAAGTCCCAGGATGACCACTACTGGTGTCCACTGAGGGTGCTCACAAAGAGCCAAGCGAGCATTCTCACTCTACAGAGTAAACAGAAAACAGAATTGCAGATTATTTCTTTAAAGGCTTTTCATGTCTTACAATCTCTAATTCACGGTTCAGCACCAAAGACTCTTTGTACTTGAAAGTACATATGATATCAAATGAATAGCAGACAATTCCAAAGCCAACCATTTTAATTAAACAAAGAGCGGAGTATAAAGACTTACAAGTACTCAAATTGTGCCTATACACAGAAAAATTATTTGGATAATACAGGCTTCTTATAACAACCTGCTTTTTTTAGTGGACAACCATTCATGGAATTAGTCTTTAAGTACTTACATTCTAGCAGCTTCTTCAAGCATGAGTAGAGGGACATTTCTTCATTTTTCTATTACAAACATTCGGTATACTCCTATCTCTATGTATTTCTATGAACCCACAGTTAATTTGGATGTTTTTTAACAACTTTTTTATCATTTTGTTTTAGTCTAAGAACAGGATCATCACTCACGTAAGCTCCCTAGAGACTCTGAGATGAACCACTGCACAGGAACAAGCCTCTAGCCTCATCAAATGGTAATTCCCTGCATCCTTAGAACAAATTTATCTTCATCCCAGATTATGATTTAATGATGCCACGAAATATTACTTTTAAGAGCTCCCTTTATCCATGCATATCCAATACGGACATTACAGCTCAAACAGGATCACCCCATTATCATTTCTGCCAAAGACGATTTTTAAAAATCATATTTAGTTTCACTGATCTGTCTTGTGTTTGTGTCAGCAAAACCAAGGCCATCTCACTGTATCACAAAAATTTCAGGCTGCAAAATCTGGTACTTAAGAGCAGAATTATACACTATTCAGAATTACAGACAACTCACAATACAAAATTATGCACTGCAATTTTATTCTCCTGGAATTCTCTTCCAGTCAATTCATTCAAATAATTTTACACCCTTGGTTTGGGGATGTTTTAAACCATAACCCCGGAGGCAACTTTCACAGCTGATCACATCCCTTGCCAAATTTCTATCACCTCCTTTTGAATTCAACTAATACTTTTGCTTTTTCAAACTCATAAATAAAGGCAAAGAACTTTCCTACTCCACAGTGACTTATTGTGAATATATCTCACTTCTGAAAGACATTACCAGCTCCATTACCAGCATGAGAGTCAAGTAAGCAAGAAAATGAGCAATACCAAGAATACAGGAAAAGGAATCATCTCTTTCTGCTTCACCTACACCTTCAGTGTTTGGTCATTACAGTTACTCCTTCCCATACTTATGGAGTTCACTAATAAAATGACAACTGCTAGATAAATTTTCCTTACATACTTTTTTTGGTCAAGGAGAACTTCAGAGCTGAATGATGATGATTTGCAAGGAAATAAAGAAGTTTTAACAAAGAAAAGCAAATAAAATGTTACTTACCCAATTGACTATAACAGTGGTCAGCTGTAAAAATGCAATTAATCCATCCTGTTCTTTCTGTGTGATGCCTCGGAGAGGCAGGTGACGGTACTGGACACTGTCTGCACTTGGCAAGTCTTTCCTTAAGTGCTCATGATAAAGCATCAAGGAGTGGAAGAAATGCTCCCAGGAGACAGGACTGCCACCTGCTCCTTGGATGTTTTCCGCTAGAAAAATGACAAACAGGTGACGAGATTTTCTTTCTACTCTTTCAACAGGGTGAAAAGCAGGATGGCTAAAACTAAAAGTTTCTTATCTAAAGAAAAAAGTTAAGTTCAAAGGAAAGTTATTGTACGCAAAATTAATCATTTATGTTTGGGGACTTTTGCTTGTTTATGGGTTTTTTTGAGACAGAAAAGTGCTAATATGAAGAACTAGCATAAATAAGTTTTCTGTTTTATGAATTGGAATCTTTGCAGCATTTTTTCTATTTTCAAAGAAGAGGGGTTTTTAATAATTTGACCAATGCAAAACTGATGCAAGACACATGACTGACTAGCATCTCCTACTTTGAGAAAGTGCTATTGTATTAAATGAATCCAAAAATTCTAACTGAACAAAGCGCTTCTGAAGAAAGTTAGCTCAGAAAAGTTACATTGTATATTTTGTAAATACAGCTAGCTTTAAGACATTACTTATTTTTTGTTTTATAATAAGCAACACTGACATTCTGCACTTCTTATGGTGCTAAGACATGGATTTTTTTTTTTTAAGTATTATTTTGCTAGGTGAATTGCTCCCATGGTGCTCAGACATCTAACTACCTCATCTGGCAGGTTTTATTTCAGATTACATTTTCAAGTAAAGACTTCCAGTTTCACCTTTGTACTACTAATGAAATGTTAAAAGTATGAGGCCACAATTCATCTCAAATGAGTCTTCGCACTTTTGGAAAGAAAAGGAGTTGAGAAAGAGCTGAAGTGTCACTTCTCTTACCATGACTACTGCCATTGACTTTTAGCAAACTAAAGCAGTAATGAGCACACTGAGGCCCACTAGCCAGTCCCCGCAGCATTTTCAAGTATGGGATGTAAATTGTGGAAGGAAGTAGATCTCCCATTTGCCTAACAAACTTTGACAAGACAACCTAGAACAAATAAAGATCAGTGTTTAAAAAAAAAAGGAAAAGCTGAGTATTAGAGGAACACATTAAGAAGTAAAAGTCAGAAAACAAATTCTAACGTAATGAGGGCGGGGTAGACAAGTTCCTTTGCAGACTGGCCTATTCAGTGAGACACGTTTGAAAGAGAAACTAAACAAAATAACTCATGTGACTGCAGAATATAATAACTCTGCAATTCTGTATTTCTAGTGATAAAATTTACTTCAGCTCCCAAATGTTCCAGAGGAGTATTATTAGCACATCTCACAGTGCAAGTAAAGAATTCAGTGTGCTTGTCATATACCTGAACAGTGACTCACACACACAGTGATTCCTTTCAGAGACATTAGGCTTGCTTGCACCTGGCCCTAATTTAAGTTGCCAGTATTCTGGGTGAGTCTTGGGATGTGTCTGATTTTTTGCGGTTTTTTTTTTTTTTGGCTAGGTTTTGCCTAGCACTGCACATTCCTTCAAAAGGGTTGACAGAACCCAAGGTACCCAAAGAGTTTTTTGAATGTCTACTTTACCTGCTTAGATTGTATCCTCATTCTAATATTAAGTTCTGTCTCTTATGGACTATAATTTTAGGACTTTAAATAATTTAAATATTCTTAGGACTTTTTACCCCTAAAATACTATCAACTGCAGTGAATAAAGTTTTGGTTTTTTTATTGTTAAGGAATCTAACTTCTCAGTTAAATGAAAAAGGCGTGCAGAAGTCATCACACAAAAAACACAAGAGAACTATCAGAATCCATTCAGCAACTGTAACAAATCAAACCTAAACAACATTTTCAAAGAGGTTTGTTAGTACTCTTTCTTGCTAAGTTTATTGACAACCGTGAATGGCTGGCAGAAGCAACAACCACCATGCCATGCAGAGCAGGACACATGCAATTCAGTCACTGAAAAAAGGTAAGGTCTTCTTAGAGGTTATCTGTAATAAGGATACCAAAAAAAAATTTGTTGCTTGAGGGTTTTTGTTAATTTAGTTTTAAGTTACTAGTAATTACTCAAGAAAATGGAGATAACCTGGCGCTGAGGGGGTCGCTGGTGAGCTACTCCAAGGTAGGAGCCCATGATAGTGGAGGTCTGCAGGGGCTCTGATGGACACCAGTACTCATGGGCAAGCTCCAGATTAAAGGGGTCCTTCCTGTACAACTCAGCAATCTGTCAGAAAAAGGAAGATGCAAGAAAAGTAACAACTCCAGGAAGAAAAAAACAATTACTTCAAAAATAAGCACTGCTTCTAGATTAGCTATAAAAATCTGAGAGGCAAAGCACCACAGGGCAGGTGTTCCAGTTCTTAAAACTTTCTGAAAATCACAGCTTCTAAATAACAGAACTGGAACTAGTGACAGCCAGCAAAATTCAGAATGCACATATCAGTGAAAATTTAATAATTTTCTATTTTACTATTATGGATTAAATCATTGCTAAAAAACCCAGTGTCATTTCTCCTTAAACAACCATATGCTTACCTTTATACATTAATTTTACAAGTTAGGTAGTATCATAATTAGAAAACTTATCTGCTATCTCAACATACAAATTTCTCAGAGCAAAATTTTATTTCTTCATTTAAGTTTCCTATAGCTATATGAGATGCTTAAGAAAGCATTTCACTACAAATTTTCCTGCTGATGTCCTATAACCTGAAGGAAATCTTTGGAAAAGACTAGTAATACAAGCTTTTAAATTATCAGAAAATATAAAACACCTCAGAGTTCAGTACATGAATCTATTTTTCAACACAGATTTTTCTGAATGTGCAGTAAAGCAACCCTAATAGCTAATATTTAAACAAATATAAGTATTTTCATTTCCATTTTATTTTATTCTGATTTTCTTTATTTTATTAAAAATATGACAAAATCATTCTTTAAAATGTATGCTTATGGTCAAAACTCTACTGAAATAAGGGAATTTGTAATTCCATCAGTCTTGATGGAGTCACCTTACTGAGCAAATATAAAACAGTCTTCCCAAACTTTCATTACAAATATATCAACACATAAGAATTATTTAAACATTTCAATTATTTATCAGAGTAATTGTCAACAGTGGGGTAAAACCTCTAAAACCTTCAAATGTAAGAAACAATGCAGTGTTTGCTTACTAAAAAATAATAAAAACCATGACATTACATCAGAAACCAAGGCAGCAAATTAACTCCTTTATATGAAAAATTATAGAAAAGTGTCTGTACTTAAGGAAAAAAAAAATTCATCTCAAAAGGGAAAGATCCAGCACCATATGGCATCATTCAGGTACAAGTTTCAGATGACAAGTGAAAGTCACAATCATTATTTGTCACAGTAATTTACAAGAAAATAAGGCTTACTAGAAGCATTAAATGCTCCAGATCTCTCCGAAGGGAAATAGGTGGATCATTACCCATCTGAATACTCATGTGGATCATGCGAGCATCTTCGTCAGCACGGTTCCTCAGCTGTTTCACCTGCAGGATTTATGAAGTGGAAAAGGAAACAGTGGTCTATATTTAGCTAAGAATGAAATAAACAGAAATAATGGAATTGTCTACATGGCCTATTAAACTAAGAAAGCAAACGTACTTGCACAAACATGACAAGAATATTAAATTTTCTATTTTTTCAATCCTCTCTTCCTCCCAAGAGCTTGCATGCAAAGTTTATTGATTGACTATAACTTACTGCCAAAGCCCTTAGAACATAGCAAAAGCCCTCAACTTGTATCATAGGAATTTTTCCTAACTGACTGCATCAGATACTTTGGTTTGGCTCCAAAAGGTGGATCCTTTTCCTCTTTCTAATTTAAAAGCTAGACAGCTTAGTTTCAAAGGATGCTAGACCATTACTCACAAGGAGTGAAAAGAAACATGTAATGTAAATGCAAACATGAATGCAAAATATTGATTCATGTATATAGATCTGTGGATTGCACCTTTCTTAGCCATTAAAGGCTACTCCTACTTGCAGCTACTTCACAATTTGAAAAGGTCAGAACTGATGCAACTTTGGAGTTACTCCGTCTCAGCCAGAAGCATTATCACATGTCAATAAATACCACAGGAAAAACAAGAGAGAATAGCAAGAAGAATGGCAAGCAATTTTTTTTTTAAAGTAACCATTTAGTCAGCATCCTGAACTTCTTTGTGTTGAAAATGCTAATTATTAAACAAAAACCAGCTGACATTTAATTTTAAATTCAAAAAGCTTTTGACATGAGACTCCAACAGAGGCTTACAGAAAGCAAACTGACATGAGATTAAAAGTTTTGTTAAATATTAAGGAGACATTGAAGAACAAGAAACAGAAGTAAGCAACCAATTCAACACATAAATAAAACATTCTGACAGTCAGTAGAGTCTAGTTCATGGTCTATAACATATCTCAATATGCAAAATTGAATGAGCAGCAAAATAATGTGTCTCATTGGGAAAAAATAGTTTAAAATAATAGTAATAGGAAAACATTATTAAAAACTAGAAATAACTTTGGAAAGGGTCAAAGCAAACTAGCTAAATTGGTATACTAACTGAACAAGAAAAAAATGTTGATAAGTTAAATAATGAATTATTTGATAATTAATTATCAAGATCAGAATAAATATAATGGAGGCAACCAAAAGATTTACCCAAATCATCACTGTCAAGCAACATAGATGCAAAAACTATGCAGAAGAATTAATTAAAATGATGACTTAGAGATTTAAGTAAAACTGAACAAAGGTTACACAGACACACAAAGCAAAACAAAGATCCCGCAAAACAGACACTTCTTTTTACCTAAAATTTGAGATTCAGTAGAAATAACTAAGGACATAAGCCAACCACTGCTATCAACAGTTAAGACAAAAAGTTGCCTTGTAAGGCTATACTCAATTTCCTACTAACAATTCCCTGTGAAACAGCTAGTACTGACTTACATCAAACTAGAATGCATGTCAATGGTCAGATTTTGTCTTATATTCTGCATTACAAAATCCTGTTTGTAATGAACATCTCTCTTTGTCCTCAGGCATTAGCTACAACTAACTGAAAATCTGAGCCAAAGCAGGAAAAAACCAAAAAAACCAAACCCAAACTGAAACGGAATTTCAGCATCCATTTAAATTTTAATCATGTAAAACAAACACCACTACCACCATAAAAGCCTGTGTTGCAAATCTCACCATACTGAAGTGTTTTAAAAACCACATTCTATTTCAGTGTGGAACACAAACCCCAAACATTATGGCTTCTATAAAGCAAACAGGTTTTCTGAAGCTGGACCTCAAGCTGAGCATCACATCTGAATCTCTGTGCTACCTTGTAAAAATAACAGAAACCTAGAAGAGATGCCCACACTTCTCAGTAAGTGCTACTCACCCAAACAACTTACTTTCATTGGCATGAGTGCAAGGAAGTCCGTGACAAGGTTATGGATTTTGCGAATGTAAAATTCCTCCTGGTAGAAATTTTCGGACGCCACAACAGATTCAGTGAGGAACAGGAAAACATAATCAGCAATCGCTAGCTCTGCCATTGCCTCGTCTGCCTCAGTGAATTCTGCTAGAGCTGGGCAACAAAATTCACAAGAGGGGAAGAAGTAAGTAACAATCTGTTACCAAACAAATATATTTCAAGATACATAGACATGCAAATTTCCATGCTTCTATCAGGTCTGTTTTTTCTACTATACAGGAGAACTAGACTGAAAAAAAGATAAATTAATGGCAGATGATGACCTCTATTCTGTTTTAATAAATGTTACAGTGCGTATCCATTTACCCCAAAAAAACTAAGGCAGTCAACCAAGAACCACAAACCTACTTTATTTAAACATTAAAGATATTGTTTACATTTTCTTTTTTAGATATTTTGAAGTAGACTCAATTTTGACATAGTAGAAAGCTAGATGATTTGTGAGGTTCGGAAAGGAAAAAATAAAATTATGAATAGATTTATCATCTCAAGATACTGAGGTCTAACATCTACAGATGTAAAAAAAAACACGATCAAGAATCCATTCTGGATTTAAGCAGATTCAAATGATACTAAAACTGAAAATTAAATGCTTGAATTTTCCAGTACGTTAAAATCTCTTTCCCTTCAATGAGGCACTATTAATCTCTAGTAAGTAATTACTTCTACATCTGTGTACATTTCAGAGCAATTCATTTCACTACCACCAAATCCACATATAAAAAGTTTTAAGGAAGTAAATGACAACACTTCAGAAAGGTAATGGATCCTTTGACTTACACCACTTGCAGCCTCTGAATACTAATGTGCAGCAACTGAACTTTACCTGTCACATCAGAGAATTGGGATATTCCTCGCAATGTCAGCGCCCAGGCTAATCTGACAGTGGCTTGCAGGCCGGGTAATTTCCAGGGCTGGCACTCCTGAAGCCGAGTGTGGATCGTTGCTATGTACTGTCTTTCTGCTAGCAGAGGGAGCCGGTGCATCAAGTCTTCAACAACAAAAACAAAACCAATACTCAGTAAACAAATGGGAAAAAACACATGCAAAATCCTGCCAATTTGTTACTCATCAATAACAAAACTGCTCAAACAACAATTTATCCATCTGCACAATGTAACCTCTGGGAAAGCTGCCAGCATTACCTTCACGATCCTCTGCCCCTTGTTCCAGAAAGCTGACATCAAAGCAGTAAAGGAGAGCCATGAGAAGAGACAAGTTCACGCCATCCAAGGAGCCATCAGCTTCCACTGTTACCTTCTCCAGGTAACTTATGAGGAGTAGAGTGTCATCCTTACTCAGGGGTGACTGACAGGTCCAGACAAAGAGACTTTCAGCCAAGGACTGTCGGCACTCTTTAATGAGATCAGAAACCTTTACAAGACAAACAAACAATAAAAACCAACCCGGTTAATGTATCTATTCTGGTAACATGTTCAATTTCTCCTTCTCAGTCAATCACGATGACTGGCTTAAACAAAAAGTCACCCTGAACACAGCAGCTACAGAAAATGCTGGGTTGATTTGCTAAACAAAAAAGGACCCTTCTGCTTGTTAATTGTATTTATATTGATATGTATTTAATGAAAGGTGTAAGTAGATATCTGGGAATATGACTACACACAAACCAGTATCCCTGCCGAGGCCAAGAGACATCAATCTAAATAGAATTTACATAGCTGTAAATGGATCACACAGAAGGCACACTCCCTGTCTCTAATTACACAACTGCACTGGCAGTTACCCCAGCTACAGTCAACCTTCCCTTTGCCCCCAAAAAAAATCTTCAGGTGAAACTAAGGTAAATTAAGGTAATTTAAGATAAATGAGAAAGATACTCTTTTCACAGTTTCTAGATTCATAGTAAAAGTGTAAAGCTAGTTCTTCATCCAATGGAAAGTAAATTGATTTATTATTACACAGAATGATTTTAAAGCAGATCATCCATTAGAAATGAGATCAAAAATTAAAACAATAATATTTAAAATCTTCCTGCCAGTAAAATTATGCTGCAGTTAGTGACAACGTCAATTAAGCCCAAGAACTACAAAGATGACACTGTATTTAAGCAATTTTCACTTGACTATTAGAAATGCTTTCATTCATATTAACACAATTGGGCTATTAAGAGAATTATTCACCTGACTCAACTTGGTTTCCATCTGTTTTAATAATTTGTGAATTAGTTCACTTTTCTTATGTCAATATTGCAGATAATGGTAGTGCTGATAATTTAAAATACAGACTTCAGAATTTAGAAAAGAAGAAATTTACACACAGTGTAAATATTAGGCTTAGATTTTTACTGTTACAATTCTTCACTAAAAATAAGACATGCCCTAGCATCTGGGAGCAACGGCAAAATAGAAATGCAGGAAGCAATGTGAATCCCACACTGATATTACACAAGCTGTGGAGCAATACATGTAATCTCAGACAGCAGCAGACTTTGTGCAAAGGCAAAGGACTTCTTGCAGTCTAACTCTATCCTAATGTGTTGAGTAACACAGAAGAATATCCATGCTCAGTGAATTTTACCTCTTTGCGATGTTTCTCACTGCCCAATCCTCGCTCTCTCTGGAGTTTATCAAATTCATTGTTCAAATCAATGTTAGACACAAGTGTGAGGATCTTCTGAGTCAAACCCTGCTCCATTAGGTCATCTGTAAAGCGTGTTGTCATGGAAATTAACTCTTGACTGTAACGGAAAGAATAGAAATTTAACAATTAATCATAGTTTTCCAGTCACAAACATGTCTAAAATACTGAATCCCATAAAATGTATTTGATGACAAAGAAACATACAAATAAGTTACATCCAGAGAGTAAATAAAGACGCATCACTAATCAGTAAGTAGTGCCCTCAAAATATTATGCTGAAGGGATACAGAGTCTTAGGCAGGGATCAGCTAGTTGAGATTTCTATTAAAAGGAAAAAAGTATTATATATAAAAGATGAACACAACTCACAGGCTTTCTTATTAGTAAATACAATTTTCCAGATACTGCACTCACAATTTATATTTACACTAGAATACATTTTTTCATCTTTCTCTAGCCAACTTGGAAGCAGTGTGCACTGCTTTCTTTTTCAAGGCAAAAGTATAATAGCATATAATGTTCACCAGTAGACAGTACATTTCTTTTAAGTAAATCCAGGATCAAAATTCCCTTTTACAGTACACAGAAAGTCAGAACACAGCAATGTCCTCAAATACTGAGCAATGACCAATAGTTAGAGCAACAATGACTGGGACAGTGTCTGAAATAAAATACTGCCAAAAGGTGAGGTAGCATGAAAGAACTGAAAGTAAAATAGATATCCCTATAATCCAACAAAAATATGAGCAAAATAAGATTATACTTTAGAAACAAACATGAAAGCAGCTGCACCATGTTACGAGAAAAAAAGCAAATCTGAGACTATACATATTCCCTTCAGTCTAATTAGTTCTAAAAGCACTCAAAACCAAGAGTTTTGATCAGCTTCTTGCCCTGATACACACCTGAGTTCCAGTGTCCACGTCTTGCCTTGGCGTGACTGGATGAGGGTTCGCAGTGAATTGGCAATGCACCTTTTCCCATCCCAGTACAACAGAACTGCCACTAGACCTCTGGTCAGGCCAGGAAAGTGAGGCTGCTGGTGTTCTCCTAGTGAATGAAATGCACAGAAATAGACAAAGAGAGCTAAACAAACATGCCTTGATAACAGCTCTGTATCTTTGTATTTCTAATTGAAATATAAATATGGTATTCAAAGTAACTGTGGTTACTCACTACCACTTTGATCTGTTTCAGACACTAAAGAAATCACAGATATTTTGGGTGCTATTGGTAAAATTATTACTCAACTACTAAAACATACAAAAAATTTTTTTAAATGCTAGTCCAAATGGTATTTGCCACTGATACGTACCCATCTTAATAATCAATTTGAGATGATTATCATAGAAATATATTTTATTCAAAATGAAATTTTCTATCTGAAACTACATTGAAAATTCAAGTTCAAAATAGAAAGTGAGCCTGACTTGAAGATGGCTTTCCAAAGGTGACAAATTTGCAATCCACCTCTTTAACAAATTTTTCAAGTTAATGAACAGTAGCTAGTAATAACTAACAATTTTAACTTAATAATTCTAAAATCAATCTTCTACACAAAGAATGTGTCACTCTCCAGAATACTTCTCTTACTAATCAGTTATTAGATTAGAGAATCACACAGCAATATATAACTAATACATAATTTGAAGAATCAGTGTCTATTACACTGCTTTATGGAAAAATTCTCAATCATGTTTTAATTATGTTTCAATTCAATGATACAGAAAATAAATCATAAAACCTCCTCAGAATATGCCCCCCTTTGCTGGGGGCTATATTAGCTGAGCATACAAACATTAGGGTTTGCCACCATATGACATTATAGTGAGAATTTCTTTTTAAGAACATTCTGTGATAGGAAGTTAAGGCCTTCACTGTATCATGCCTTCACTTTAAATGTACACTTCAATAAGAAAGCCCTATTTAATCTGTATTTCTCCAGATCTTGAATATTTTCCCTTCTCACCAGCTAGAAGGAGCTCAACAGCTGCCAGCTCTCCAATATCAAAGAGGTCACTGAGGATAAAGGCTTCTCTGATGAGCTGCTCTGGCAAAAGCCTAGTTCCCTGCTGACCCTGGATAGCAACTCCTTCTGTGCTTGCTTTCTGAATTTTCTCATGCTGCTGAACATTTTTTGGCTGCAAGAGAAACAAGCATCGGAAGTTATTCAAAATGGCAAGATCAAATACTGAATAAAGCTTTACTCATTAACACTTCCTCACAAATACAGTTCTGTCAGGTTAAGTTGTCATCATAAAAACAAAGGCAGTGTTTTTAAACAGAGACAGTAAAGGCATCCTAAAAATGCTTCATGCTTGGACAGCAGTGGTCTCTTTGTGGGAACGTAAAAAACTAATCTTATACAACCAGTGCTGACATTTAGTTTACTCAAAATATTAGTGGTTGAAAATAAACTTTGATAAAATTCTCAACAGGAGTTTATATCAATTCAGTGAAAGACATCTGGGTTGTTGATCAGAACTGTTGCGTTACTCCCAACTGTTCTTTACATCATTCTTTTTCCATTAAACTGAGATGCTAAAATATACTGGTGAAACTCTATAGCTGACTGTTAAATTTTCTGACCTTTCAATTTAAAAAAGCCATCTCCTATTGGAGAAACTGCACCTCTGAAAGACGATATATTTCTAGCTACTACCCTACAATCCACCAGCCAAGAAACAGGGAGTTTTTTCACATTATCTGGCATTCTGAACAAGACACATTCTGTATTTTTTAAGGTCATGTGTTCACCTATTTTTTGTTTGTCAATCTGATTGAAATATGAGCAAAACCAGACAAAATACTTTGTGCTTTAGTTCAGATACACAAGAGTAACAAAAAATGTTAACACATGACTGATGGATCATCAAATACTTTTAGTATTCCTTTCAAAACAGCACTCAAATAATGAGAGAAAAAAAATCATCATAGATAAAATTATCCTGTAGATGACACAATACAATATGTATGTATTTCTTTTCCCACTTAATACTATTAGTATTCTTATGGCAGAACAGGACTGATATAAAACATCTGTGTTATGTACTACAAAAATGTCACATGAAAAGGATGGCCAGGGTCTAAAATGGCATGTAAGACAACAATATAAGACAGAGGAAATCATCAACTCTCCAGCTCATTCCAGAAGAGAGCATCAGTCCAGTACCGGATTTCTGAAGAGAGAAATGAAGTCAGATTTGTGCTTCTTTAAAACTTGATCGAGACGATGAACAGCTTCAGGTTGCCTTTTCCAAATGGCATTCATTACAGTCTGCCATATGTCCTTATATGGACCCCACAGGCTTGCAGCTAAAAGAACACATAAAACAATGTATTTAAAATAGAGAGAGGAAGAAAACAAAATATTTCTCTATTGCTTTCAATAAGTAGACTCTTTTTTAGTTTACTGTTACTCTTGGCATGTCAGTATACTCTTACACCCATCAAGAAAAACATATTTTCCTTTCCTAAGGCACAAAACAAACAAAAAAAACAACAATGGTCTGATATAAAACTTAATTGCATCCAAAGAAGTAAAGAACCAAAAAAGATTATGTATACACCTAAATTCTGGTGCTGAAAGTCATCTTACAAGAATACTTACAATACAGGTATTAGGTTGGAAAAGACCTTTAAGGTCATTGAGTTTAAGCATTTATCTGACACTGCCAAGTGCACCACTAAACCATGTCCCCAAGTGCCACATCTACATGTCTTTTAAATCCCTTCAGAACTATGACTCTACCACTTCTACAGAACACTCCAGAAAAGGACTCCCTTCACTATCAGCCAAACAACACATCAAATGAATTACAGCAGATGGCTAAAGAAAAATTGTTTCAACCATTTGCAAAGGTTACTACTTAAGTGAGTAAGCTGGGCAAACCAAAAGCAGGTTAAGCAAAAGCAAGCTATTTAAATCACCCTTATTGTTCCTACACTGTCAGAGATGAACCGGTGTGTACTGAGCCAGTCATCTGGAAGGGGTGTCAAATCCTGCCTCACTAATCAGAGAAAAACATTCTCTGTTGAGAGAGCACAAACTCTTTGATTACTCAAACTAAAATTGATATCCCTCCCAACAATCAAAATGCCAATCTCCTAAGCTTCAAAGTACCTCTAGAATGTCAGATCAAAGACTGCCATACTTAAATGGTGAAGTCTACACACTTAAATGGTGAAGCCATTCATGCTGAGTAGCTACACATGAATTTACAAATGACTGAGACAACAATTTAGCAGTGCCAGTATGGCTGTGTCAGGCCAACCTGTAAAAAAGATATAAATTTGCCTTTTCTGAGCATCAGTGTTTTAACTCCTACAATGTTACCCCTGCCTAGAAATAGCTACTACTGCATGCATAATTTCACACATAGCTGTAACTGGCTGTCCCACACAACTTCAGAGTTCAGATTTATTTCCACTTGAAATTGTCTTTTCACTCTAACTACATTACCAAGTCCAATAAACACCAGCAGCCAACCACAGTGCCTGCCAAAAGCTGTTCAATTACTTCCCTGGCCCATTTGTTTGCTCTTGTCCCTACCACATCATTGCTTTGCATCAGCCCAAACACATGTACTCTAGGGAATTAGAACAAACTAAGGGTCTAAATTCTCAAAGCAAAATCTAATCCAAAAAGGAGTTGATTTTCAACAGGATCGCATCTTCAACCCAGTTTGCTCTGCAATGGCACAAAGATGAATTATTGCAGAAAAAGGAACAGGCCCCAGGAATAGAAAGAGGTGGGACTTCAGCAACCATGTTGACTTTTTCCCACTTAAGCTGTTCTATTATTACTAATTTTAGAAAGGCTAACTGTCCCATCAGGGACAGCAAGAAAAGACAGGCTGAGTTGCTTCTCTTGGCAACAGTGGCAGTTGATGCTTATATGCCTGAACATTTTGCCAAGTGATAGACCCAAACGTGATATGCCTGTTCCCACAAACAATATACTATAACCTAAGGCAAAATTTTTACTAGTTCTAGTACCACATCTGCTTTAATTTTTTCTCAAAATTCCTGTAAAAAACTCCTTATTCCTCTAGGTTTTTTTAAATTATAAGGCTATAGACTCTCTTGCTGTGTAACTCATCAAATAGTCTCATTTGAACTACTCCAATTTTCACTTCAACAAAGCCATAGCTGTTTATGAAGAGTCTTTGCTTTATTACTGCTTTTCTGTAAGGCTACAGGGATGCAACCCATTCAGTGAGATCAAAAATCTTCTCAGTAAAATCTGCCTACCACAAGAATGGAGGTTTTAATTCTATTAGCTAGAACTAATAATAACTATTAACTGTCACTATTGACATTCAAAACCTTATTTACAGACCTTTTGGCCTATATGGCAGTTATAACTTTTCCAGAGGGTCTCCATTCTCCTTCTGTTAACCTAACGAAGCTCAACAAGAGTAAATGCAACATCTTGCACCCAACACAGAACCACTCCTAGCTGGGAACCAAGGGAGCTTCTGGAGAGCAGCCTTACAGACAAACACCCAAGTGTCCTGGCAGACAGGAGGCTGAATACCAGTCAGCAGCACAGGCTCATAACAAGACTCCAGGCTCTATTAACAGCTGTAGCCAGCAAATGCAAGTAAGTGATTATTTAGGCATCTCAGAGTCCTTAACTCCCACACTGTCTAATTTTGGGCTCGTCAGAGCTAGACACTGAAATAGCGAGCCAGAGAACAGAATGAATGAGAGGCTGAAAAAAGTGACCTGGTTCAGTCTTACAAAAAGAAGGCTAAAGAGGGATAGGGGCTTTGTTTTCTCTAACTACTGAATGGCACTACATGCAGAAAGCACGGTAAGATTCTGGATCTATTTCCCTTTTGCCTCTTACACCACACAGCACTAGGAGATGAGCGTAATACCGAAGTGATGCCTAACCACATGCACACGGAGCTACACAGTCCCCGGTAAGCAAGGAGGCCTTGGCTGCCGGACGTGACTCCCCAGTAGGTCCAGCCAGGCATGGCGGCAGCTCTGACCGCGGAGCTCCGTCCCCGTGCAGCTCTGCGCGGCCCGAGCCCGGGCACCGCCGCACGGGCGGCCGCACTCCAGCGCCTGCCCGCACACCGCGCCCACACTGGCCGGGCGCCCCGCAGCCCTTCCCCGCTGCCCGCCGGGCCTCGCCTCGCCGCTTCGCCACGCCCGGCCTGCCCAGTGCGGCCGCCCCGGTTCCGCGGGCTCGGAGGAGAGGCGCAGGGCCGCCGGCGGCCGCGGAGCGGGATAGCCGCGGGGAGAGGCGGAGGAGAAGCCGCAGCCCCACGCTCAGATTGTTCTTACCCGAATTTACCGCCAACGGAGCCGCCATCTTGGGCAGAGGGAGGCGCGTCCGGCGCCGGCGCCCGAGGAAGGCCCGGGCGTGCCTGGGCCCGCCTCGCTGCCGCGGCACCGCGCGGCTGGGCCCGGCAGGGGCAGCGGCTCCGGCGCGGCGGGGCAGCCCCGCGCCCGGGCTGCTGGGAGCTGTAGTCAGTGCAGGTTCAGCGTGCCAGCCCGCTTCGTGTTCGCTGCGGGAAGGGAGAGCGCCGAGCTCCTGCACTCCCGCCCTCCTCCTCTGATGTAAATAACACAGCGACTCCGTGCCGTTCCGTTCTTCTTTCCCTTTCCCTTTCCGTGCCACGCTCAAGTGAGTCTTTCCTTCCAAGCCCTGCCCTGTAAGCCCTTTTCACTGAATATGGCTAAATATCTGACTTCAGACACTGCACTGGGAGATACATTCACTAGAATATTTAAATTTATTTTTTTAATTGAAAAAAAAAAAATATCATCAGGATGATTCCAGCTTGTCTGGTTTCTGATTGAAGTCTTTAAAAAATAGATACAATGAATAATTTTTGCATATGAATGAAGCTTTACAATATTGTATAGGGGAGGATTAAAAAAAAAAAAACACCCCTCCCCAAAAAAAAAAAACACAAAAACCCCACCAGATCTGATAGGAGTTATCCTGTGAAGAAAGCTGCATTTAAACTCAACGTATGTGCAAAAAAGAAAATGAAAAAGTACCAGGCACAAAGAAAAGAAAATAAAAAGCATGTTTATACACTTATTCATCTGGAGCTGAGGAACAAATATCAGTATCTTAGAAGTAGTCTGTGTCTGAAGTCAATTTACCATTCTCTGCCCCAGTAGTAGTCAGCATTCTTACAGAAATTCCCTCCTGTATTACCTTTAGGGTAAAAAATTCCACTAAAAGTACTCATTTACAATTCCAATTGTTTCCCTTCTTGAACTTTATTAAACCACTATTCCATGTTTGCAAAACTATGTCCAATGAACTAGACCCATGGGAAATGGGCAAAATAACTATCTTTGCTTCTGTAGATCTCCCCTGTAATGGGATGGCAGAGGGGTAGTAGAGAGAGAGCAGAGCTCCTGGGGTGAGACTGAATTGGCAAGGCAGCTGCAAGAAAAAGGAGACAGAAAACAGAGAAACTGTTTCACTTAGTTAGAAGAGGAGAGAGAAATGAATATTTTAGAAAAGAGGGGAATTCTCAGAGTTCAGTAGATGAATGTGTTCTCAATAATTTGGCCTAATTTGTTGATTTAGTCAAAGATCCCATATTTCTTTGAGATTTACCTTACCCTGGTCATAGCCATGAACAGAACAGACGTATAATGATGAGAATGACAGTGAATTATTCATTTCATTCCAAGAAATAAGTGAAGTTATTCCCCAAGCAGCTGAACTAAAGCAGCCTTGGTACCTGGGTGGGGCATTCCTGTATCCTCTCCTGGGCATCCTTCCCTGTGAAGCCATAGTCCTGCAGGTATCAGACAAACTTGGAGATGCCTGTGCTGATCACCTGGCCACAGCAAATGTAGTGGATAGCTTGAGGTTTTGCTTCAGTCTTTCCTTCCACAGCGATTCTAATTTTGATCTTTTTCCTTTATACATTCCCTGATTTGCACTAAGTTTATGAGCCCTCTAGCCTTTGATCAGATTAAGTTGAAATTGACTCAAAAATTGCAATAGGTTCAAAAGTTACTGAAAAATTTGGCTTACAGTGGGATTTCCTAAGCTGTGTTTCCTTAAGAAACATGAAGTTTTAAAGTAGAGAGAGAAATAAATAATTGATTAAAAAAAAAATAAAAGCCTTTCCCAGGTATTAAGAGCTGTCATATTTCTTTTGGCATTCAGGTACAGCCAGATTGCACCCACTTTTTTTGAACTCTGTTGAAGGAAAAAATCCTTTCTAACCACTGCAGATTTAGTATTTTAAATTTCCAAATAATTCTTTCCTCTCCTTGCCAATTGACCTAGGGTCACATAGCAACAAGAAAAAAAAGACAGCCTGAAATAGTGGCTAGCAAGGGGTAGGTCATTGGGCAGCTGAACTGCAGAAGAAAAAATACCACATTTGGCTCCAGCTGCACAGCATTTATTATATTCTTTCTCTGTCAGCAATGTGATATTTTAATGCAAAATAGTTGTGACAGTTCAGCTCCTAGTATGGATGAAGTAAGAGAGGCATCTAGCTGCACCATACCATACATTCTGCACATATTTTTATTCGCATAACTGCATCCATCCATCCATGCTTTAATGAGTAGGAAAGTCCATGAATAGTAATTCTTGCTTATCCTTGCTTTATTTGCTGTCCTTTAATTTAGGTTCCCATTGTTTACCCAGGATCACTGGCTGGTTTGGTAGTCTATTTTTGACAAGTCAATATAGGGAAAGAATACCTCACTCCTCTCCCTAACAATAGCTCTCAGCAAGTTCTGCAACACAGATGGGTTCAAGAAGGGACACCAATGTCTTTCATCCTTAATTAGTAGACAGAAATCTGTGAAGTATCAAAGGTAGGCTGACACTAAATACCTGGGATGGATATTAATTCCGCTGGATTCCAGGGAAAGGAGGTTCCAAATTGCGAATTCTGGGGTAGTGAATTCTGCTTGTGTGGTGAGAGACCTACATTAACTTCTATAGGTGGAAATAACTCTTAGCAATAATTCAAATGAGCTGCACAGTGAGAACCTACTCTTTGTAACCTGTAGGTGGTTTGTGATGTGCTACAGGTGTAACATTCTTAATTTTGATAGCACTGTATTTGGTGGTTCATAGTCAAATCATACATCAAGATAGCAAGATAACAATGATGATGATAGAATTTACTCTCTTTACATATTATTATTACAAGGAAGAATAATTATTAGCCAAAAAAAGAGTATTGTTCAAATGCCTAAGAGGCCCTACTTAATTTCAAACCTTTAATCTTTAGTGTCATTATGATCACATCTTTCACATCTCCATCACACGATGGAAAAAAATGAAAAAATTATTTTCAGCATTGCAGCTGAAACTGAAAAAGTTGCCTTGTAGAACTGCATCTACATAAATAGACCAGTCCTTGCATTGTGAAATAGGCCTCTTTCCCAAAAAGCCAGAAACATTTCTGGCTACTGGTTAGTCTAATAAGACTTCCTGGAGCTCTTGTTTTGACTGACACTAACTCTGTGCATCTCAGCTTACTGTTCTGTAAAAATGGGTATAGCATCTCACAGCAGGCCTGGAATGCTGATTGAATGGATCTTCAGCCTGGCCCCATCATCTGAATAGAGGAAAAATAATGTATTTTTGTTTTATGTTAGTTGGCAGAGTAAAAAATCCTGAATTGTCTTATGTGCTGGCTAAATTTCCTAGAAACTTCTTAGTTATAATCCTGTCTGCTGCAAAAAGCATGCTTTGTATATGGAGATAGTTTGCTTGGCATCAAATCTTAGAAAAAGGTCTGAGATCTTTGCCTTCAGCATTTCTCAACAAAATAATTTTGTAATTTCTCTGTCTTCTATCCTAGATATTTCTAGTGTCACCACCAGGTATCTAAGCTCATCAAAGAAACTGTGTCAGGTTGTTGCTAGCTCGTGTAAGTGGTTTATCTAGCCAAAAGCAACAATGAGCTAAAATTCTCAAAGTTACATGAACACCTTCCTTGGGGTCAGGGAGCAGGGGGAGACAAACAGCAAGTGCTGCCCTCCCTGTGTAGGTGAGGACAATTAGTGACTATAGGATCTGACCAGAAATGAATGCCTTGATAAGCAATATCCTGCTTGTCAGTGGGGTCTGTATGAGCCTTGTTCAGGCTTCAGAGGTAGAGTGAAAATACTGTTCTTGGCTCTGTCATGTATTGTGAGTTATTTTTTTTCCTAATTCCTGCTTTGGGGCCCTTAAAGCTATCTGTTTTGTTTCTGTTTCTTCTCTATTCTGGAATGAAGAATAGTCTTTCTGTAATAATTTCCCCATTCAGCTACTGAGGGCAATGAGGCAGTTATTAGCCCAGAAGGTGATCTGATTAGTGTAATGATGTAGCTGCCAGTAATTGACAACAAGAGGTGCAGAAACCTACAGCCAAGGAAATGCTGGAAAAACAAAGCATAAGCAAAGTGAAGATATTTGATATAGTAAATAGAAGTCTTGGCACATCAACTGCTTTATTGATATTCCTTCTGTTCAGGGATGTACATATCAAATTTAAGGATGGCTGGTGTTTTTGCAAGTTGTTGGTTTTGCAAATTCAGGCTTTATCCTGTAATTCACTCTGAGCACTTTCTAAAGCATTTTGTAAATATTCTGCAGCTGATTTACTTATTTCATTATTTTGGGTTCCCATCCAAGAACAGGTGGGTTGGAATAAGTGCAAAGCTATGACAGTATAATGAGTTCACTTGGGCAACACTGAAGATGTGTTAAACTGCACAAAAATCTCTGTGCTATTAATGTAAAGCAGAGGGTTTCTGTAACTAGATATAATGTAAGAAATGGGAGAGGGAGTCAATTTAAACTAAATTGATATAAATCATTACTTTATACTTACAAACTGAGTGAAATTGATATAGGAACCAATGAGCCTCAGGAAAAGGCTACCTTGCAATCTCTACTGCAATGTAAAATTGCTTCACAAATTATGCTACCATTTTGTTAATTATCTTCCCAGGACTGTCCACTTCTTTGGAGTTCTCTGGGCAGAAGACAAGAAGCATCCTGTACCCAAAAGATGTATGCAAAATATAGTTTGTGCACTTCTGACAATTTGTTACTGAAATACTTTCCCTGTCTTGATGGTCTGAGATAACTTATTGGAAAAAAACCCAGTGTAAATAGATAGTGTAAGAAAGGATTTGCTTTCTGTTCTGGTCCATTTTTTTGTTTCATGTAAGTTTGCTGAGAATCAGGAAGAATTATGTTCAGGAGCAAGAATTTAAATAACATGGACTGAACAAATTCAATTTCTGGAACAAGAAATTGTATTAATCGATTCTGATGTCAAAATATTTCAGTGGAAGTCACCTGTCTGTTAAAGTCTTCTGCTGTATTTGCATCACTCAGCTGCATTCCTGGGCATCTGCCTAGTAACAATGTAATTTTGTTTTTCTTATGCATCACTCTGAGTCCTCTTTAATGAGCAGTTTGTCTGCAGAAACAAGTAGTTATGGTGAGGTCCAGCCCAGGAGAAGCTTGAGGTACTGACTCATTCTGAAACACTGTGGGAAAGGTTTGCTTGCAGGTATATTTAGACTATAACTACACAAGGACACTAAGCTATGAGAAACCCCTAAAAATTAGGTGGCCATAGTTTTAATGAGGATTTGATTATGCCTTTTGTGTGTCTTAGTTTGACATTGTTTCATATTAGCTGATGATAAATGTGTTTCAAAGTATGTTTTCCCAGGACTTCTCAGAAAGTCTAGTGTCAGTTTTGAGGTGAGATCTGAAGAGCATTATAGGGAAGATTGATTCCTCCCTTTCACTGGAGGGTTTCAGATTACTTGTTCAGGTTGTGAGAGGCTTGCTAAATTCTTCCCTTCCAGCTTAATATGCAACTGCTACTTCCCACAAATGTTGGAGGGGTCTTTGGCATTCTATGCTCTCAGTCTCTTGTTAGTGACACTTAACTTTGTGAAAACAATTAAACCTCCACCAGATATGCAACTGGAACCTGCCAGGGAATGGGGCAGAGAAAATCCCACCATTCAAAAGGCTAATCTGACCACCAGGTGAAGAATATTTCTCTTGTGATTTGTCTCAGTGATCAAGTCTTTTTGACAAACACATCAGCATGTGTTTGACTCAAATATTAATTCACTTTATTTTCACAAAAAAAGCCCCAAACTTCTGTGTTAACTACTTTGGAGACTTCTTGAATGCCTGAGCCATGTGTGAAAGTGAACTACCAGCTCTGTCAACATGACCAGCTGTAACTTTTTTCCTTTACAGATATTCCAAACCTAGGCAAACCTCTGTATTCAGAGTGGATTTTTTTTCTGATCTGAGCAAGAACAAAAGCATGTTTTCATTTTCATTGATCACAGCCATTCTTTCAATACTTTCTGGTTTGTTTACCTACTCAGATAAATCAGTGAATCATATAGCCCCAGTGCTCTCAATAAACTGATTTCTTGTTTGAAAGTTGTGGCTTTTCTCTCTATTCATGGCTCCACGAAATAATGATCCAGCTCCAAGAACTTTCACACATAACACAAGACAAGGAGCTAGCTTTTTGTGGAGCTAGTATCCCTCTAGATTTAACAGCCTACTTCATTTCTAGGAATCCCTGTCTCTAAGAAACTTACCTCCTCTTTAAATACTGTGCAATCACAAACTTGGACAGCATTAAGGGATAGCTATTGTCTGCTGGTATTTAAAATCAAGGGGAAGAATACAATGCAGTACAGTAAGTGCACACTCAGCTCTAGTATCACCCAGGGCAGCGTGTGTTGTTCTCACCGTGCTTCTCTGCCCATATCCTACAGGTTCTCATCCAATCATGGCTTACATAGCTTAGTAAGAAGTTCTTCAATTTAAGCATGGCTGCCATGCCTAGAGCCAATTGACACAAGGACTGCTGTGGTAGGACAGGAGTAATCACTTCTTTGGTAACATTTTGTCACATGCTGTGACATGACCAAACTGCTGAAGCTCAGCCTTTTCTCAACAGGGCACACCTTTCAGATAATTGTGCTGTCAGTCTGCTCCATGGCAGTTGTCAGCCCTCTGCAGACTGAGACATGTAGACCTCCTGTAACGAGGATATACCCGTGCTCTAAACTTTAAAACTCTATATAAGATAAAGATGAGCCATGAAAAACTAATTTGACTCTATCCATCATCTTATTCCACAGTTATCTGAGAGGAAAAGTATCAATTAAAGGTGAATGCTGTATCAGTGCTAAGTTTTCTTAAGGAAGTACACTGCTCAGAATATTAGACAAGCACCTTTTACAGCTTTGATGGTTCAGTCATGTCAACAATTACAAAGCAATGCCCAATAAAACTCGACTAGGCCACCTGGTCCTTCCTTTTACAGGAGTACAGCAGAACCATTACTCTTTCAGCAGTTTGCATGTTTTGAGATCTGAGTGCTTTTCTGTGCATCAAAGTAGACATACCTCAAAAAATAGATACCTGATTTTTTAAACTATTTTTAAAAAATATCCATAGTGGCATTTTCACTTAAATTATTAAATTTAAATAATCTTGGATTTTAATGAGATCTTGAAGATGAAAAATTAACTCCCTTGTCTTGAGTAAGAGCTCAGCTGAGATAACTCACTGTTTACCTGTCCTGAGGTGAGAATGTATGACTTCACTCCAGTAGGAAAGGTCTGAGAGTGCTCCCTCTGATTTATGTGTCTTTGAAGTAGGCCTGAGATGAGTCAAAGTATATACTGCTCAGAAGAATGAGGAAAGGTATATATTACACAGAGGGCAGGAAGTCCAATGTCTAGGTTCCTGTCTGCAAAGAGGAGTGAAGAAGCAAGCAACCAGAACTCACTTCTCTCTTGTCCCTGACTTTGGCCAAGTCTTTTTATACAAATGGGAAGCAGCTGGCTACCCACCTAATCTTAATGCTTGTAATATTGTACATAATGTTTTCCACAGGGTAGGTCTAACATTCAACACAGAATTCCTGTGTGGAAACTTGCAGAATGGAACTGTGTTTCAGAGATGAGTCTTCATTGACCTTAGGAGAAGTTGCAAATGCTCAGTTGTTTTGGAAATCAGGATTCTTTCATGGGATCCCATGCAAATATAAACACCTAAAAGTTTCAGATTCTGTGGCTTTTAGACATTACATTGGTTTGTGTACTAGTCAGGAGAAATACTGCTAGGCATGGACTAAAGCCACACAAAACACTGAGCATATCCTACCTTCTTCCCATGACAATCTGACAACTGCACTGTATATTTCAAGGCCCAGAATAAAGGTTTGCATAAAACAAATTATAAACACTTCAGGCATGCATGACACAATACACTATCAGTGAAAATGTCTAGGGCACATCTGTTCTGAAGCTTTCCATGCTTCAGAATTTTTCCACGCAAAAAATAATTTTCCCAAGTACGGTAGCAACGTAAAGAAAGTAAACAGGAGGAAAAAAATGAAAATGTGAAAGTAGGTTAAAATAAAAATCAGTACCTGATTTATTTGCTTTAGAAAACCATGGCACCTACCAGAGTTGACTGGCTACAGTTTAATATAACCTATTTAAGATGAGGTCATTTATCATTCCTTAAAACCCCACAAATGCTGGATTATTAGGAGTAAAACAAACTGGGTCTACCCAGGACTTTAATTCCATGTCTGGCCTGTTAGCAGGAATTCTCATATTCATACACTGATGTACCAATGATTTTAAAATGTTGCCAAGGAAAACATAGTACAATTTTAAAATTCATATGGAAGAATAAAAAAATGTGTATTAAACCAGAAAAGTATATTTTCATGCTTTAGGTGTCTTGGTTAATCTATAAAATATGGTCAGGATACCAGCTTGGTCGCTGTTTCCCCCGGGTATGTTCCTGACCCCTAGTGGCTCTTGGCCTGGTCCTGTCATGGTGCAGAGTCCGGGGGAAAGATGGAGCAGAAGGGAAAGAGGGCAGAGCAGCACAAGGCACACAGCACAACCTTCCCTCTGTCGGCGTGTCAAGCACAGGCTAAGAGGAAATGTTCTCTATCAGAATATAAGAACCAAATTTCTCTGTACAACAAGCAAATATCTGTCATAAAAAGTCTCACAGTGCTGCCTCTATGCAAAACTGATCTAATTATTCTTGGATCTCTCATTTGTCCTCATTACAGCTGGTTTCCTGCAGCTCCTTAAGGAACATATTCGTATTTCTGATTAATAAATGCTTTGACTTTACTACTTCATCTATTACTTTGCCAATCTAACCTATCTAATCTCAGGCTTGTCTCTCTATCAGCATTATTTATATAGCATAAAATTAGCTGCAGTAGGTCACATTCCTTTCGGCAGAAGGAAATATATCTGTCTGGAAAATTGCAAGGTTGTAGCTGGAGCTTGGCTGGTACAATATATTTACAAGCGTCAAAGTTCATGCCAACCCTTTAATGCAACGTCATACCTTGCTGACAGGTGAGCTCCTGTCACACCTGGCTTAGGCAGAACATGAGCTCCAACACAAGAAAAAGTCACTGGAAGTTCTTGTAATGGACAGTTCCTGTTTATACAGCAGCCATGCAATCAATATGCAGGAGAAAGTATTGCATTTTCTCAAGTCATGCACGTTTTATTTCATCTCAGCAAATCCCATATGGCTGAGGCATTTTTATAAGAATGTGAGCAATTTTGAGCTCTGTGGAAAATGCTGAGTGCTGTTGGATGAAGGCAGAGAAGGGCAGAAGAGGAAAAATACATTCCTTTGAATGCACTAATATAGAAGGCAATTAAGGAATATGACAATAATGAGCAATCATTCTGTCTTGTAATGTATGTTTTGCTTTAAAGAGCAGGTGATGACTCCCTGAAAACAATAATATGTAACATAATGAAGTCCTGTCTACACAGGCATGTTATTTCAAATATTTCAGATGAGTTGGCTTGAGCATATTTGTAACAATTGTTTTAAAGTGGCTGGACTTTCTTTTTTTTGCATGAATGAAACCCAGGCTCACTAGCCCTCAGCTATGAGCTGCATCTAGTTTATGAGAGAATTCTGCCCATTTTTAATAATTTTCCCTCATTGTATAATGTGATAAGGTTTCTTTGGTGTCTGGCCCCTGAGTGCTGTCTTGTGTTCCAAGATCATCTGGATCAAGTATACTAATCACTCCTGCTGAATGCTGATGGCTTCCATTGCAATTCCAGTATACATGTGTTCCTCCAGATGCACACTTTTTTTTGAGTACCACCTCTTTCCTTCCCTGATATTGTCTCATGGGTTATGTGTATCAGCACATCCAGCCCAAACTTTATGGCACTGCCTCAAATATTACTATTTGTGACGGTTGGTCAAACTGAATGCAAGAGGGACATTGCTGAGAAATGGACCAGTTCTGCCATAAAGCAAAGTAACGCTGGCTTTTCTACAAGAACTGAAGGGGTGTGAACAGGACCTCCAGGACTTCTAATGGGCCAGAATAGGATAAGCTGTGAAAGATTTATTCATGGGAACTCAACTGTTGAACCTCTCTATTGTAACAGACCCAGGTGACTTACCACAGCCATCAAATGATGTCACTTCAAACATGGAGTAGTAGGCCTAATATTGTTTTCAAACCACTGAACTGAAATACAAAGACTGAGGTTACAAAAAAGCTGTTTGTAATCCAGAAAGGTGGTTAGCCTGAAAATGCTGCTGAGGGAAGCATTCCTGTCACGTCCTGTATTATGTCACAGCTCTGCAACTGAGCTCTAAGCCAGGTGGTATCCAGATGCCATCACTGGCAGGGGACAATGAGCTGTATGAACCATGAGCCTGTTTCCATCTGTCTAGAGCCACCCTCTCTGCTGTGGCCACCATGGTGCTCCACAAACAAGGTCCCAGTCTTGTGTTCCTGCCTTGTGCTGCTTGCTACACATCTGGGCTCACTGCTGCTCTTCCTGCCACTCAAAAAACTCTCATGGGCAGCATCCCATGAGTTAAAAGGAATACAGATTGCAGGGCAGGCATATTTATTGCAACATCAAATGCAGAAAAAATAAGCAATAGCAAATGCACTTTGGCTTATAATTTGTTCAGCATTCTTTAGCTTCCTTTCACATTTTATAAGATGAATTACCAAAATTAAACATTTCAAAATGCTGAGATTATAAAACACTTGTAATCAAACCTTCAGCAATATAAAATTCTTGAATTCAGGCTAATTGCTTTACAGTCTGTTCCCTTCTGGTGCACATGATGCTGACCTGCATGTGTTGCAGGAGATCTTAGGGCAAAGACTGTGCTCCATTTTTATGCACAGAGCAAAGCAGTGCAGCCCTCTTGGTATCTCATGTGTATGGTCTCTCTCACTTCTGCAGTTGAATATACTTCAGTACCCTTCTATGCAATGATGCACATTCTTCTGATTTATCCATTGCCTTTTGATCTAAGACTTTTTCTCAGCTCTTGGAAACATATTCAAGGTAACATTGCTACAGAGGTGCACATAAAACTGCAAACTCAAGCCCTGTTACTATTCAATAACAGGAAACTATCTCTCTCTTTAGCCCAGCATCTTCTTCTCGCCTTCCCATTCCAAGAGGAGCACAGTATTTCTACAGAAAAGAGATGCAGAGAGAGAAAGGCTTCTTATTTTTTACACACTATGAGGTTTGCTGAGAACAACCACTTCCTAGGGAAGCCCAAACTGGAAAAACAGATGGGAATGACATTGCAAAATTGATTAAAAAATGAAACTTATGATCATTGGCACTGAGTTCAGTGCAGAAATAACAAATAATTGCAATTTATCTCTCACAACAAAGGCCCCATTATGATGAGGAACTTTAGCCTTACAGGTTGCTTAATGAATAAAAAATACTTCAAAAAGGAAGAGGATAGGAAAGAGAAGTTCAAGGATTCTATGAATGGATTTCAGCACAGGAACCAGAAAGCAAAAAAAGAGCTGGAAGGATGTTTATGACAACTTGTGTTAACTTGGACATGAATGTCTAGATTCAGAGGAGTTTGGGATAAGGGAAAAAAAAACGCAGGAAGATTTGCTGTAAATTGTAAAAAACCCCCAGTCCTCTGAAGAATATTAGGATGTTATGCCACTACTTCAGGTGCACTCTGTGGTTAACAAATAGTGGGAGCTTCTTGGAGATCCCCACTACACCCTTTCAGAAAACAGGAATGATTTCTGCTTTCTGCAAAGATAGGTGCACTTAGCAGATAAGGTGTGCTATGCCAGAGTTATGCTGAATAAATAAGGTTGCAATGAAAAAAATTGGTTGTAGCATCCCATTGAGGTTCTCAATTTCCCCTAATAATTCAAAAACATAACAAAGATACATCTCTCTCCTTATCTTTATAATATATTAATTTTTCACCACTCTATTCTCTCATTTAAGAGCAGGACAATTCAGTCACCTTGTTTTCCTGAGCAGCATAGAGATCTCCTTCCCCTCTCATGGACTTCCAAGTGAACATCTGCCACTTGCAGCAAATATTGATCAGAGTGTTTGTAAGGCTCCTCCACCTGCCCTTAATTTCCCAACTAAGCCCTTTATTATTATTTTACAGTTAGTCAGAACAGTCATGCAGTTCCTTTCTCCAGTGCATTTGCCAAGTAAAAGGCATCATTAGTCAGAGAAGCAGAAAGATATTTAGACCTCCAAGAGTGAGGAAAGGAGTGGACACATCAATAACATCCATTGCAGTCTGCAGAGCAATTCTTATTTCTGTCTCAGTAAATAAGGCTGAATTTCCAAAAAACCTGTTATTAACCATTGTATATAATTCTATAACATAGAACTTTCTGTAGTGATTCATAAGGCTTTGCAGAAGCTTGAGAAAAAGAATTTTTTTTCAGCCTGAATTTTCAGCCTGAAATATAGGCATGTTCAGCCACTGCTGCCAGTAGAGCTTGGGGTCATAAACTTCATAAAACAGGAAGTATTTCCTCAGGACCAACACAGTGAAATATACATGTGATAAATATTTCTAGCACATACTGGTAGACCATTATCAATCCCAGTGAGCAGAAAGTCCACATGTAGAGGTGCTGCTGTATTGTTTCTTTGCTGCTAAATAATCAGACTGCAATCTGTACAGATGCTTTGCAACTTTACCATCCTAAAGTCCCAGCATGATTACTCTCTATCCCAACCAGGCATGGAATGACTCAATCTCCACCTCCTCCTTTCCTGCCAGTACACCACCCCACCATCATGTCTTTCTCTAGTCCATTCTCCATACCCTCCATCGTTTCCTCCAAGCAGCTTGGCAGCCATTTGAAATGGTGGTGGCTTAACACTGGAGGAGTCCTGAAAATAGCCTGGCTTCACACCAAACTGCAGAATCCTAGCAGGTTCCTATGTTTGTTCCTCAAGACAGTGACTGTGGATCATTGCCCAGGAAAACAATTTCCCAGTACAGGGTGTGAATCAATGCATGACAGTGCATATGCAAAAAATGTCAGGGAACTGGGGGCTGAACCACAATATATAAACCATATGAACAGACATTTTTACTCTAGCTGGTACATATTGGTTATTTCCAAGAAAATGTGTTCCAAAAGCTTTTCTTTATGAACATGGAAATGATTTCTTAGAAACAGTCCTGCTGAGTTGCCAGACCCATTCAAAACAAATGAAATCCAAACATTTCCAAAAGTAAATAAGTGTCAAAATGCAATTAAGTAACCTTATGAAAGCAATTCCAATTACTTAAAAGTAATTAAGGACATCTTAAAACTTTAAAATGGCCACATGATGGCCTAGTGCATTATTCTTACCAGATTAAAGAAGAGGTGGAAGCAGAGCTAAGAGGTGGAAGCAGGGCTATGGATAACTTTTGGTGACATCAGCCAGAGTAGTCTTCAGCCATGTAGATTTTTTCCTACATTATTACTGGATGCTGCTATCTGTTCATGCAGGTCTCAGCAACATGATTTGAACAGACTTTTACTAAGAGAAAGACTCCTTAATTCTGAGTTAAAAGAAAGCACAGAGTTCACTTAATATTAACAGCCTCAATTCTGATTCAAAATTGCAGGTTTTAGTTATATTATTTCTAACCTTTATTTCCAAGTCAGAATACTTGCTTTTAATCAACAGGAAATGTTGCTGGGTATTAGGTGTGTCAACAATCACATCACTTATATAAGTTACTTACATAATGGGTACTTCTGGAGCCTAATGGTTTATATATCAGTTGATAAGAAAATATGAAAATAATAAAGTTTTTGAGAAATACATTGTTATATACATACATTCATCTGGATTTGATTAATATATAGTAACTAGTTACTTTTCCATTGGTATATTAAGTGTATGTTACACTCTAAGATATATGCAGAGAAACAGGATTTCTCACATATATGGGTGTTTACATTCCATTTAATGTTTTGTTTTCTGAATAACATTGCATTTGAGTTCACCTGTCAAGACTACTGCTGAGAACAGCATATCTTTTTATGGAGACCTGGGTCTTGCTGACAGCAAGAAGTAGTAAAGTTAATTTGTAGAGCTTTCCTGTGGGGGACATATGTATATCAGTCTAAAATTTAGTATGCACAAGGTAACATTAACTTGTTTTAGAAAGGAGATAAGCTATGTCAACACAAGTTCCACTGTTAGCTGAACAAAGCTGTACTAGTATAATACTTCAAACTAAGAAACAAAAGTAAAGGAGAAAAAAATCCATGCCCTCAAATGTAATTGTTGTGCCCGTGCATTCGGTGATGAACACCTCTTTGTCCTACCAACTGCTGAAATAAGTCAAATTCTCAGGTGAATATTGTCATGGCAAAAGTATTAATAGTTTGTGCACTGGAGATAACTGATAATTAAACACCCAGGATGAGGCTGGCTGCCCGGAGAGCTAAGGATGCCAGGCCAGGAAAGCCACAAGAGAGCTGTAAAGGCGATGAGTAAAAGCGCTCTGTCAGCTGAGGTGTCTTTCGCGCAGCATCGCAGATCGGAGGAAAAAAGAGAGGGATATGCGTGCAATGTGAACAGGTCCATGGCACAGCGTGTCTGTGGTAGAAAGAGGGGATAGAAGCAATACAGTTTCTCTGAGTTTCTTCAAAATAAGAAGTGAGAATAAAGCGAGAGGAGGGGGAGGCGGGAGGTGGTGGCCCGGCCGGCTGTGGCGGTGGCAGGGCGCAGTCCCGCTCTGCCGGCGGCCGAGGGCCCGGGCGCCGTGAGGCGGAGCTGCCGCGGCGGCTTCGCGGGGACCGCGGCCAGCCCGGAGCGACCGAGCCGCTGACAGCCCGGAGAGACCGAGCCGCTGACAGCCGTGCCCGGCGCTCCTGGCAGAGCACTGCACAGCACAGCCCCGACGTTGTAGCGAGCAACCGGTAAAGTCCGATGGGGATCGCTTCGACCCGGCAGGGGGAGAAACCCCAAAGCAACACTAATGACAAGAAAAAATATTTTTTTTAAAGAAATCAACCCACTGCTTGTAAACCGCGCGGTTCAATGTCCGGCAACAGGTGGCTGAACTTGCAGGGACTTTAGGGACGGGGATTCCCCGAAGCAGGGCGGTGGAACGGCCCTGGCCGGCGGAGAGCTCCAGATCTCCGGCCTGGCAGAAGAGGACCCAGCTCCGGCTAGGGCCGCCTCCGCCTCCTCCTGCGCTGCCCGGGCCGCCGCCGCCGCCTACAAGTCCCGTCATGCCCCACGCCGTCGCGGCCGCTGCCGTCGCGCCCCGTCCCCCCTCCCGCGCCGCTCCCCGCCCACTGCCGGCAGCGCACGCGCAGCGGGGGCGGCGTCCGGGGCAAGTCTCCCCAATGTAAGATGGTGGCCGGGCTGGCAGCGGAGCGCCCCGAGCTTGGAGATCGCCCGTCCCTCGCGTAAAGGTCGTCGGAGCAGCCGCCCGAGCGCCCGACCGGCTGCCGCCACACGTCTCGTCCCAGGAGCGCCGCTGCGGGTTTCTCTCCTCCGCTTCTCTCCTTCCTCGCCGCCTCTCTCCTTCCCTCCCCACCCTTCTCCTCCTTTTCCCCTCGCCTCCTTTCCCGCACGCTCACTCACCCACCCGCCCGGCCGCCCCCGCCGCGCTGGGCAGCCTGAGAGGGAGAGCCGCGCACACGCACCGCGGGCCGGGCAGGCAGGAGGAAGGCGGGTGAGTGCGAGCTGAAGGCCGGGCCGGGGAGGGAAGGAGGAGGGAAGGAGAGACGAGGAGGAGGCGGGGGGGAGCCGGGCCGCTCTGACTACGAGAGCGCCGAGGCTTCGCTGGGACGGCGCAGGCCGCAGCCCACCCGCCGGTGCACCCCCGGCGACGGCAGGACGCGCCGGGCCGCTGCCGGGCGCCGAGGGCACCGGGCCGTAAGGGGAGGGCGCGGGGGCGAGCGGGCGGCTCCTCCTCCCCGGGGGCACCGGGGAAGGGGCTCCGTCCGTGCCGCTGCCCGGAGGAGGCTGTAGTGGTTTCCTCCTCGCCCCCCCTCCGGCGCGGGGAAGCCCTTGGGCCGGGCCGGGCCACCGGCCGGGCTGGCGGAGGGACGGTGGCCCGGAACCGCTCGCATTTGCCGGGGCAGGCCGGTGCGGCCAGGCGCGGGCATCGCAGCGTGATTCACTTAGAATTTGCGTGGAAATTTCCTCTCTCCCCTTCTTCCTCTTCCCTGGAGCCAGGCTCCATTTCTTCTTGTGATAGGCACTTTTTTCCTGAGGGAGAGGCAAACAGATGGTGAATGGCAGCCTCTTAATTTTGGTGTTATTTTGGACAGTCCGTGCAACCTCCTGAGATTTGTCTGTCAGTAAAATAACCGGTATGTAACTTTCTGTCTCCTGCTTGCAAAATCCTAGAAGCTCTTTCCAGTTTGTGTATTAGCAGAAGCAAATGACAAGGCTGAGTATGGGTGCTCATCCTGCTCCTAGCGATGGTCCTACAGCTCTACCTGCCAGTTTAAAAGTGAGCAGCCGGTGCCTTTGTATGTACAGTAAAGGGGAGGGAAAATACACTAGATAATTATCTTAAAATGCTTTGTTACCGTACCAGAGAGGATTTAATTGTCCATGGCTTGTATGCTTCTGTCAATGTGGTAATACTAAGTATGCTGTTCAGAAGAGAAGCAATTCTCTCCAGAGCGTATGTTAATGTGAGCAAAATCCACAGCTGGTTAAAGCTGTGGAAATTCTAGACCTGCAGATGTTGGCTTACTCCTGTCCAAAAGTTTTAGGAGTTAATGTTGGCCAGTCACATGTTTACTGAGCCTGTACAGGTTTCTAGCTTGCTGTGTTTTAACTGCCTGTGTTTTGTTTTAGTTTTGAAATGTCTTGACTCGAACATCCCTGTACTTTGACTTCATATTCATGTAAACATGGTGTCTGGCACTAACAGAAGAGCACACATACTGAAAGATGAATATGTAGAAGAATGAAACTTTTTCTAGCCCCTTTCACTGCTTAAAAAGGAAAGAGAAAAAATAAAATACAGGCTTCTGAAGAGCAGGGAATAAAACAGCTGTTTGACTCAAGAGGGTGAATTAGTTTCAGATGGCCTACAAATAGCCAAATGTACTGCTAGTTTCACCTCTGTAATAATGTAGTGATCTAACTTGTGGTCTAGGATTCAGCTGTGCTGCACCTTAGGCTTTTGGAATTCTGCGATAGAGTTTCCATTTCATAAACAAGATGAACACGTGTTTAGAACTGCTTGGCAGTTGAACTTGGCTGTATTGAAAACTAAGTTCATTTTAGGGGAAAAGATTGTTTTGGAAAGGGGGAATACAGTGATAAAATTATGTATTCTTTTAACTTGCATGTTTCTTTAGGTGCCTCTTCGTTAGCTGTTAAAATTAGGGTGTTGGAGGATCCTAACAGTTTTTCTCTTCACAGAGAAAAGGTGATGAGTGTCTGTCAGGAATAGTGCTCTACTAGTTTCTTGGTACTTGAGAAAGTTTAAGACCATCCTTAGAGTGCCAACTAAATAAAAAACTTGGGTCAAAAAGGCTGGTGAGAGAGCATATGCAAGTACATGGCTTTGTATGTAATAAAAATAATCTTTATGTAAAAGTACATGTTTTCCTTCATGGCTATTGTTCATAGAGGTTAGGCTATTCTTTGTGAGCTAAATATTTTTGAAATAGCTCTGACCAAGATCCTAAGTATGGGCCCTGAAGGCTTAACTCTGGCAACTATTGCTCAAAATCTCACCTGTCTCTTTGAAATAAATGAGATTATTTCAGATAGACCACTCTGTAAGCACAGGTAACTGTTAAGTGGCTGATAACAGATTGCATCTTGGGCTTTGGTTGCTCTGGTAAGATGAGGCTGATCTATAGGCCTTAACACATGCTGGAAGGAAATTACTTGCTCAGCAAGATTGCTAGGGTCAAGGGTTCTTAAACTTTCACACGGTGAATAGTGCCTTGGGTTGTACAAAACACCTCTTGTCCCACTTGCAGTTATGCTGTATTGCTGAGATAAGTTGAGTAAGTGCATATGGGAAAGACTGCACAACTTACCTTGCTTCAATGTCCTGAATGTTTTTTCTCTTTAAAGATGTTCTTTTTTTTTCAGTGTGTATCTTTCTACCTGTTTAGTCCCCTTTTTATTGGATGGTAACAGTGTGAGGAGATGGAACTTTATGAATAGATAGAGTCCCCATCCCTCTGGGCCACCCTCTTCTGTTTCTTGGAGGATAGTCTATGACTTTATTGGTTTCAGAAGGTTGGTTAATATTTGTTAACATTTTAACAACTGTAAATACTTTCCAGACTTGGAAAATTAGGTGCAGCAGCAAATGGTTTGGCATGGCTTGACCTGCTGTTCAGGCCTTCTGGTTCTTCCTGTAAGTAATTGGGAGGGCAGTGCAAGTGTCTAGCAGGAAATATGAATAGAATATATCTAAGTAAAAGCATGCATTAGATTGTTTGGACCAGTTAGGTGCATGTTTTTACCAGACTGGGGTTTTTTCTGTCACACCAGAAACTTTGACGTGCTTGGTTTTGTCAGATGGCATATTTCTTGTATGAGTTTGAAAAAGGAATCTTCATCGTCTGCTTATTTCAAAATTGTATTCAAGATTATACAGATTTAGTGAGTATTCAGGACACATGGTTTTGGCTTCTGGTTAGCTGTTATTAGACTGGCTGCATCAGCTCAAAGGGAAGAATTACTGTTTAAACCAGTGATTTCCACACAGTACTAAAATCAAGTAAGTTTTGTGGTGATATGTTTTATTTTCTTTCCTTCCACTTGGCTGTTCTGAGAACTTGACAACTTCAAGGTATTTCTAGTAGGAATCTATCATCATTTAAATGGAGCTGGCAAGTGTTTTCTAACCATGGATGTGCAAAATAAGGTGTTCATAAATCTCAGGCATGTGCTTTAACAGCTTGAGGAAGCCTGCATCCAGAGTTATCAAGACAAATACAGGCCAAGGAAATGACACTTCTCGTCCTTTTCTGTGTATCCTGAAAACTATGTTTTTATTCTGGAGCAGAATATGGTAGTGTTGATTTCATAATGGTTAATCAGTTGTTAGTGTATTTTTATTGAGGTATTTCATCTGTTGCTGGTTTTCAAATTGGGGAAAAATAGGTTGGGATCAGCATAAGGGAGATTTTTTAATCCTTTAGTCACTGAGTTAAAAATAAAGGTGGATGTAGAGATCAAGCAAACATGCTACTGAACTTGGTGGAAAGGGAGCTTGGATCTTTTCTAAGGCATTTTCTCTGATCAGTGCTGTCTGATTTTGATCCAGTTCTGTTCTCTTGCAAGAGAAGAATGGAAAACTTCATCTGTAGCTTTCTAACACACTGTGATCCCAGCATCTGTTTCTTCTGTCTCACTGTTGTCTTGAGAGCAATAGATGCCTAATATGAAGCGGGTTTCAATTGACTACAAAATGGGATGTAAAGTAATTGTACTTCTGCATATCTTGGTTGGAAATGGAGGGTCACTTGTTGTAGTGCAGGCTCTTGTACTGTCTGAGCCCCTTCTGGGCTTTGACTATTTTCCTTTCTCAGCTTAGCAGTCTTTTGTTGCTGGCAGGTGATATTGCAGTATTTTGTATTTGATTGCAAGAATCAATTATTAGCACTAGAAATTTGGGGTGGTGTTTTTGTGTTGTTGGGGTTTGATTTATTTTTGTTTTCTTTTTTCAAAACAAATGAAGTGAAAGAAACTGCAAAAATGGCAGCACACTTCTGTCTTCATTTCTAACGAGTTCTTCAGATTCAAAACAGAATCACATGAGCTTTGTAGGGATGGCCAAAAAATGTGATAGGCATGTGTACTGTGATTTTCAAGCAGTGCTTCATCCCAGGTTTTACTTTGGGCCATTTTTAGGCCTTTTTTGTGGTTGAGTGCTTATGTTTCACGCTGCTGAGGCCTAATCTTTTCCTTGCTTAACAGAAGGGGGCATTTATTTTCTCCTGGTGTGGATGTTCTTAAATGTTTTCTTCCAGATAAGATTTGATATGCAAAAGTAGTAACTAAAAGGGTAGCAAACTTAACCCTTGTAGAATAAAATACACTGCATAGGTAGACTTGCTAACAGTTTTTCAGGTTATTTTTTTTTTCAGAAGCACTGAATTCAACAGGTGAGATTTATTTGAAAGCAGACTTCATGTTATATTTTGGTTTAGAGTTGCTTTCACCAGTATGGATTTAATGTGGATCCTGCTTGAATAGTGTATATTAGTTTTAAATTGCAAGATACATGAGCTGAGACACCTTGAGTATGAAATACTGTACTTGCAGGTGGAGTAGTTTTGTTGTTTCTAAACCTGTCTCTTATTACATGTTATAGTAAGTTGTCATCCAAAAAAAAATCAGAGTTTGAGTGGAGGACTGGGAAGAAGTAATTATATTTGTATGTGCTTTGGAGCTGCCTACCTGAAGAGTTTATGATAGCAGTTTTGATGAAGGTTATGTCCCAGATAGGTAAGCATTTGGTGGCTGTTGTTCAGAGTTTGTTTTCTACTGCAGCTTAGAATTATAGAGAAATAGGATAGGGAAAAAGTCTGTAGCAATGATCACTAGATGTGGGGAGAAAGTATTCGGCTACTTTTTTGTCTTTCTTTGTCTTCTCTCCAGATATAATGAATGAAGATAGGTATGTGTAGCTATAGCTGTGCCTGTCAGTTAGAGACCTAGAGCTTCTCTGTGATCTGTAGATATTACCTTGGGCTGTTGGACATTCAAAAATAGAAACTATTCCCTGTCTTTGAATAGCTTCTGCTTCATGACATGTGACTTTTTTTTTTACTGAATGGAACTAGAATTAGTCTCATTCATAAAATGTCTGTCCCCTGAGAGCTCTTAAACTAGCATAAAATAAAAGGCCAAAACTTGCTGGGTCAAAATTAGTGTTTATAGGTCAGCATGCCCAGTAGTTAATTTGAATGCATTTCCTTCAATCAGTGTGAGCTGTGGGGGCTCCTAAACTCCTGAAGTTCTGTTAAACACACTGGTCTGAATTGAGAGAGGCCCAGTAGCATTAATCCAATTTGTCTAGTGACTTAATCTTACTGCCATTTATCATGTAACTGCTGCTCCTCTGAAGGAGCCTTCTTGCATGTGTTTCTGTTGATCATTTAGCATGCCTCAATCCCTTTTCCTAAGAAGGTAATCTTCCCTTTTATGAAACTTCATCCTAGGTTAAGGGTCAAGTAATTTATAACTGAGAAACCACGTTAGAGAAGTTAGAGCTTCCTCCCATCTTTGAAAGCTCCTTTGCTAATCCTTTCATTTAGTAAAGCATATATTTAACATATTAGTGTGGTTTCACAGTTAGTGGCAAACTGGTTCTAGGACATAGGTGGTAAGTCTGAAACCAGAAGATGATCGCTGGTTTTCCTTTACATAACTGTTAGTGTATGTTGAAAATATAGAAGAACAGCTGGGAAGTTTAAGGAAATAGCAGCTCTTATATCAGGCTGTCTTCTGCACATGGGTAGTGCTATCTGACTGGATTACAGTTTCAGTTGAGTCTTGAGTAGTGGTTATAATTGTGAGCATGCTTCAAGGTATGTCCATTCTCATGTTTTCACCAGTGTAATGGCTCCCTCCTTTCACTGAGCCCTTTTAGAGACATTAATTTAGTAAATTTTTATGCTCATACTCTCATTCTGATTTCAGTTGAGGCTTGTGATTCTCTGGGGGTGGGGCAGGGCATAACTTGTATGAGAACTATTCCTCTGGTTACTATGGTGTACATACATAGCACAGTGAAACTTGGTGAGAGCCAGCTGTGTTGTGTGACCATGTGACTCTGACAGTCAGAAGAAAACACCATACCTTGGGCAGAAACCGCTTAGAATTGGTTCTGTAGTATCTTTTCCTGGGAAACCAGCTATTTGCTTTTGACTTCAGTGTCTAAAAAGAGAACACTATGCAGCCATCTTTATAAGGAAGCCTGTAGTGGCACGTGGCTTTTATTCTTTGAGCACAGTTGTATAGAGCATAAGTAAAGTGAAGAGTCAGAAAACAGGCAGTTTTGGAGTAAAATGTTTATTCTCTCCCTTGTAATTATACCAGTGACCGTGAGGGTGGTTTTTTTTAATTCTTTGCATGTATGTATTAAACTAGTGACCAAAGGTGCAGCAAAGTTTGTTTTCAAACTTATGTGATTTGGTGTAATGAGGTGAGAAGGAGGGTCAGGTTCCTTTTGGCGTTTGCAGTGCTGTACTCATCTGCTCTTAGCAAATGAGCTCCTTAGTACCAGCTGCTGTTTCTGCTGTATTCAGTGTGTGCCACCTCTGAAAGCCTGGTGCAGGTAACTTCTACACAGGGGCAGTGCAGCATCTTTTGATTGTATTGTTTTTTCCTGACACTTGTGATGGACTTAGAAAATACCATAGTGTATGAAAGTATAAGGAAGGAGATGGACTCAGTGTCACTCTGTTTTATTTGGGTTTTTGTTTTACTTTTCTTAGTTACTAAATAGAAAATCAGATATCGAAGAGCATATTCTCAAAGCTGACAACAGCATAAATGTTTCTGAGGCATCCCTAATGTCTTCATTTTGTATTTTGTTTCTTCTGGTTTTAAAGGAACTTAAGTCTATCAGCCAGTTCTTTGTTCTCTTAAAGCAGTTGTTTGATTTTCTTACGGGTTTTGATTGGTTTGTGTCTCATATGGGCTTAGGCTTCTCCAAAGGAATTGCATTCAGCTGCTCTTGGTTGGTGAAACCTCAGACCTGTCTCTTAGTATTAAAAAAATCACAGCATTTAAAGGACATGTTGGGCAAGTGTATTTGCAGTCAACTTGAACTTCTGTGCTTTTTATAACATATATTTGTCACAGTCTGACAAATTGTTTGAGATTTCATTGAGCACTTCATATGTACCAAATGACTCCTTAAGTTCACCTGCCTGAGTTAATGCAGCTCCAGGTAGTGGAGGTAGCAGTAGAAGGAATTTATATAAATCTAATACTACATATTCTCCTTAAATTTGTGAAATACGATGTTGTTATTTCTCATTGTTTTCCCCTTTTTTTTTCCTAAGAAATTGCTTTAGATGTGTCTCTAAAATTTGTTTACCACAGCATATAGATTATGTTCAAGCAGTTCTGTGTTCTGTTCCTCACTGGGATAAAGGTGCTTCCCTCAATGCACGTCTTGATCTGTCTCAGCTTTGTTTTTTAGTAACAAATCTGTATTTCCCTGAAAAGCAGAAGTAGGCAGTTGTAATTTGGGTGGCAGATATGTGGGAATAGGTATTTATGATGTGGGTGAATATTGTACAGAGCAACTGCCTTTCTGGATTTCTGACAGGTGTGTGGAGCATATGTGATAAGATGGTTCTTTGACTCTCCAGAGTTTTTCTGTGCTTCTTGTTAAATTAATAGTTTGAAATAAATCTCATTTTTTTAATTACCGAATGGAAAATAAAGTAAAATTCCAAGTATTTTGTGTAGAAACCAAAGCAGCTCCAAACTAGAATTGAGTGTGACTAACATGGTAGATGTTTTTACCATTTTCTGCTGACTGATGTCAGTACGTTACTGAAACAGCATCCTGCTCTTGGCTGAAGCAGATGATGTCTTAAGTGCAGTATGCTTGCTTTCCATACTGAACTCCAAGCTGATCTTTCTTCAGCTAATAGACCTGATAGCTCATTGCATTTATTTGCTCTGGCCTTTTAATTAGATCTACCTTTTGTGTTACACAACTGTTTTAAAAATTACTAAAAGAGAAACCTTAATGCCTTGAATTATGTGTAGAGAATTTCAGATTTTAGAGAAGCCTCATCCTTTGTCATTTTCAACATGAAACAAGAAATAAGCCACAGGCCTCGTTTCCACCTACTTTTAGATAGTGCCACAAGTTTGAGCATAGGACATGTGCTGTATTTGGAATTGACTTTACCTCCCAGGTACACATCAAGAAAAAGCTGAAATGGTTCACTCATTTGTTTTTGCCTTTGGGCTTTGCAATTAATAGCTACAGGGGCTAATGCTTTATTTACTTTTTCACTCCTGAAAAAGTGTAGGCACCTTGGTGTAACTGTAGTCTCTTTAAAGTGTAAGTGGGTTTGTATGTATTAAACTTCTGTTGTATCTTTACAGTTCCACTGTGCCTTGTGTATTTACATATTAAGACTGTTATACTGTGTAACAGAGTGCTCCGGGTAGGGAATTATCATAAAACTTATATTTTTGAAGCTAATATTGTAAATGTAGGCAATGTTTTTATGTTCCAGACATGTTCTCTAACCTCATCATCATCAATAGATCTATTCCATTGGGTAAAGTTTACTACTTAAATGTTTGTAGGATCACAGCCTTAATTTGTAGTATTTTGGTTTTCTGCCTTGAGCACCACCTAAATGCAATTAAGTTGTAATGCATTTCTGTGTTGACTTAGGTTTAAAGTGGAAAGTACAGACAAGTTCATAGAATCACAGAATGGTTTGGTTGGAAAGGACCTTAAAGATCACTTCACTCCAACACCCCTGCTATGGGCATGGACACCTTGCACTTTTCCAGCTTGCTTAAAGCTCTATCCAGCCTGGCCTTGAACACTTCCAGGGATGGGTCATCCACAGCATCTCTAGACAGCCTGGTCCAGTGCCTCACCACCCTCATAGTGATGAGTTTTTTCCTAACATCTAATTTAAATCTACCCTCTTCCAGTTTAAAGCTTTTACCCCTAGTCATATCACTTCACTTCCTGATAAGAGTCCCTCTCCATACTTCTTGTAGGCCCCCCCTGGGGTACTGGGAGGCTGCTGTTCAGATCTCCCTGGAGCCTTCTCTTCTGCAGGCTGAACAACCTCAGCCTCATAGGAGGGATACTGCAGCGCTCTGCTCATCTGTGGCCCTTCTCTGCACCTGCTGAAACAGTTTCCTCTCTTTATTGTGCTGGGATCCAGTTAGTTACCCAGCCAATAATGTTGTCTCCCAGTTGTCCAGTGTTCATTCACCTGGGGCTTAAACTGCTTTGCCTCTCCTGATGGTAGTGAGGGGAGAATGCTGCCACATTTTGCACAAGTCAGGTTTGCTTTTCTCCACTTGTGACTAAACATACTGAGTGGGAATGGCTGAGAGTGAATCTGGGGGTGGTGTCTGCTGTCTCACAAGTTTTAGCATGAGGTTGAAGGGGCTGACCAAATCCTCCTTGTTCCCTGTATTTCGTGGTAGTTTCTCAAGGATTCTGAAGAATGATTTTAGGCCTGTGCAATGATTTATTTTATTTGTATAGATTTTTTTAATAGGCTGGATGATGAGTACAGACCTTTTTCTGACACATTTGCTCGAAGCATCACTGCTTCTTCCACTGTAGCCCCCCAGCCTTTTCTTTTGAGAAGTGCTGGAGCACATCTCACTTACTGGTAGGAGATATGAAATAAACCTTTGGATACATTTCTTCTTCACTCCTTCTCCTGTCTCAGGGATTTCTTGACTGACTAGTCATGATGTGAATTTTCCAGTGGTTAATAATTCCTGATATTATTTTCTCTGTCAAAGAGTATGGGACTTTTTCTGAAGAGCTGTTACTGTTCTGAAATATCTTACTGTTAGTCTGATAAGTAACTTTGGAGGATTGGGAAGACTGATACAGGAACTTCTGTGTGTAATTGTTGGTAGGGTACTCTACCTTACCAGGAATTTTCTCCAAGGGCTGGAGTACTTGTGGTGTCCTTTGGTGCATGTTTTTGTCTAAACCGACAATGGTTTAGACAGCAGCCCTAATAATGTGCTCTTATTCTCCCTGATATATTTCTGATCTTTGAGGCTTGGTAGTTGGTTGGTCTTTTCTTTCCCCCTCAGTTCAGGGCATCTTTTTTTCTTCCTGTGTGTATAGATATTGGCTTGTAAAATTACAACTCTTCATTTAACTGTGTGATGCTTTTCTAAAAGTTCATCCATAACTTTTAATTCTAATTTAGAAACAGAGCTGCAGACTGACTAGGGGATGTTCTCTTTTAGAGTTGATGTACATTGTTGAGAAGGGCTATAGTGAGCCCAGAAAGGCACTATGTATAACTCATTTTTGCTTGTACTAGAGCAGATTTTGATATGAGGTCTTAGTTCCTGCAGTTCTATCTGGGGAAGTGCAGGGATAAAGGTAACAGCTGCTTTGAATCAAAACTTTGTCTTGGAAGACTTTAAATCTAGCAGATGTGTATAAGAAGTAACAGTTTGCTAAAATTCTGCCTGCTGTTAGGGAAATGCATCCTCAGGCTGCAGAAAAGACTTTGGGAAGCAGGAGGAACTAATGGTTGGAGTACCTATTTGCATGCTATTGAAAATACTGAGCTGAACTTGCTAGAGCAGTGTGTGGAAGGCAGGCAAGAGACAACAGGCATGCATTAAAATAACTTCATTTAGGATCAACGTGTTTCTCTACGGAGTGGGACAATTATTGTGACAGGTGAAAGGTTCTGTAGTGTTTGGCTTTGAATGTTTTGATGCCCAGCTTGATAAAGCACAGTGTAATATAGACTTGTTTTGCTTATTTTGATTTGAGAAGGATGTTAAATGGAGAACCCTAGAGATCCTTTCCAGCTGGAATTATTCTGTGAATCTGTAGCAAAAACTGTGACCATCCTCAACTTCATGAGTATGAAATTGTCCACGTTAGAGCTTGAACTAAAAATCAGTGATAAGCCTATAAACTCACATGAGGCTTAACAAGACCAAGTGCAAGGTGCCTGCACCTGGGCTGGGGCAACCCCAGGTATCAGCACTGTCTGGGGGATGAGCAGATGGAGAGCAGCCCCTCTGAGAAGGACTTGGGGGTACTGCTGGATCAGGGGCTGACCCTCATGCTGGGACATGAGCCAGCAATGGCACTCACAGCCCAGAAAGCATCATGTAGTGACAATCAAACTGAGAGCAGGCTTGGCTTAGATATTAGAAAAAAATCATTACTGTGAGGCATTGGCACAGGTTGCTTAGGGAAGCTGTGGATGCCCCTGTCCTAGAAGTACTCAAGGACAGGAGGGTTGGAGCTCTGAGCAGCCTGGTCTATTGCAAAAGGTGTTGCTGCTCATGGCAGGGGTGTTGGAACTAGATGATTTTTAAGGTGCCTTCCAATCCAGGCCATTCTGGGATTCTGTGTTAATTGCCTTAAGGCAGATGTGGCTTCAGTGGAAGTGCAGGAAGGTTTATTTAAACTTAAAGATACTCTTTGATGTAAATACTGAAGCTTATGGATGTAATGCAGAATCTCTGAATCTCTTGCACTGACACAGGATGTTCATCTTCCTAAAGTTCAAGGTGGTTGCTTAAAACCTCAGTGATGAAATGCTCAAAATGGAATGGGAAAATAGCAGGTTTGCTAGTGATGTGCAATGGGATGGTGTGCCAAAAAAAAAAAAAGGAAATGAGCGCTGATGGGATCCCTCAATGCTACAAAGTACCACACCTGAAATGTTTTTACACCACTGGAGGCAGCATGAGGAACAAGCAAGACTAGCTCCAAGCTTTGGCCCAGTCCTAGAAATTTGATGTTGGCATAAGTGAAACCTCGTGGGATGAGTCTTGTGATTAGTGTGCCCTGTTGGATACTTGCAGGCTCTTTAGGGGGAATAGGCAGGGCAGAAGAGGTGTGAGGAGGATGAGTGGGGTTGGGGGGTGAGGGTGGCTTTTTTTTTAATGGGAGGGATAGATAGAATCTGTGGAGTGCACAGTTGTCAATGGCACATTCAAGAAACATTTGCACAATGCTCTCAGGCACATGGTGTGACTCAAGGTGTCCTGTGCTGGGCCAGGAGTTGGACTCAGTGATCCTGATGGTTCCCTTCCAACTCAGCTTATTTTATGATTCTAGCAACTTTTCCATACACTGTCCATGGTACTGCAGTTGCAGACATTTCCCTTCCACAGCTGTAGTAAGGCTGAGAGTGTGTTGGAATAAAAGTGATTTAGTATTGAAGTTGGGCTGGATTGTATGTGTGTGGGGTGGTTGTGGGTGTTTTAATTCCAGTCTCCCTTGTAAGGTTTTTGTTGTTTGTCCTTCAGGTTAAGTACTTCTGTCCAAAGCCCCAGGAATAGCAACCAGGCTGTATTTGGTTAAATGTTTGTGTCTGTAGTTGTGTCTATGTAGAAAGGTGGGGAAACATACTTTACTTCTATTGGTTAAAAAGCACAATTTTGATAATCCAGAGTAATTTCTCCAATTTGTAACTGCAAATGCACTATGATTTATCTTAGGGCAGAATTTAGTCTAAGACCTTTAGGTAGCTTCAGTGTGATGATCAGGACTATGAATAGAGCCCCTAATGAAAGATACAATTAGGTGTTGAACATTGTGATGGTGTTTCATATCTTCTGCAGAGTCTCTTGGGAGAATGAAGGAAAATCTGGTCCTAGCAATTAGCTTCATCTTTGCATTGTACCAATAAATAATGTCCTTTACACTAGTTATTCTAGATTTTGCAGGTATTCTTTCTCAGACTTGGGAATTTTGTTTGAGTAATTAGAAAAGTGTTTTTAAACTAACTCATTATTATCTTAGTATTGTTCTTAGATTAAATCTGAAGGATGTGTATTATTTTCACCCTATTAGGGCTTGTATTTCCTTTAAAAGCAAAGCACTGGACAGTAATTATCACTCTTGACTCTTAAGACTTGTGAGGGTTTAATGGCACTTGCAAAGTACAACTAATGTGTTTGTAAACCTTTATAGAATGCTGTAAAGGAAGTGTTTGAGCTTTTTGTGTGTCTAGTACCACTCTTTGTTTCTTTGTTAGTCAGGAAGTTTAGCAGGTGTAATGCAAATAATCATACACTAATTCTGCCCTGGAGGAATGCAAAGGTACTTCATTCTTTCTGCTGAGCTTTTCTTGGTTTCTCCCCATGGGTGGTAACTGGTTGGTTAAGGACAGTGTGTGGGTTACTGTGGGTGCTGGATTCCTGGGCTGACAGGTGCAGTGAGTGGTGCTGTGCTGTAGAAGTGGTGTTCTGCAACTCAGTGTTCCACTGAAATACTCCAAACCACGAGCAGCTTGCTCACTCCTCCCTCCCCCTGCAGCCAGCCTGGGGAGGTGAAGTGGAGGCAGAAAGGTCAAGACCACGTGTTGAGGTAAGAATTTACTGGAAACAGCAATGAGATAAGGCATGGATCAGTAACAGCAGCAATACAAATGACAGAGGGTGCAAGAAAGAGGTGAATGATGCACAAGTGATTGCTCATCCCAGGAAACCCTGACAACACCTGACTTCCCTCCACCATACAGTGTGACCCAGAAGGGATGGATTCTCCCATCCCTGGAAAATGGCCTGGAATAACCTCTGTGTCATAGCAGTGCCCCCTTCCTAACTACTGTAAAAACTAACCCTGTCCTCACTGGGACCAAATTTGAGTTGGATCTAGGTGCCAGCGGGAAGGTCAGAATTCTAGAACATTGAGTGACTACTGAGATGTAGTGCTATGCAAACAAAATTTTGGTGTTCTATTCTAAGAGCAGAGGTGATGAAGGACAAGCTCTTCATCTATGATTTTTTGAATCCCTTTTTTTTCTTGGAACTGTTGAACATAAAGTGTTTTCTGTTGTGGGTTGTTTCACTCCTATATAATTTCAGTGAATTACATCTATATTTTAACTGCTGCTAGACGTATTGAAAATAAAATTTAAATAATATTGTCTTTGTCTAAAAACGCAAGTGTAGCATTTGTAACAAGTAAAAGCTGTTTTGAAAGATGGGGGAAGGCCGCTTATATTTGTTCAATTCTACATCATAGTAATTTTGTAGATAATTAGTATAAGAAAATAATTCTGAAAGACAAAATGGCTTTTAAAGATTGATGAAAGTTGAGAAGCAGATCCTATATGTTTTGTGGAGAACAGTAAACTTTTCAGTTTAAGCTGTTCTAAGTTAATTTTTTTTCTGTGGAAAGTGCATAGTGATAAGGAATTCTAACAATATGCCACTGCAGTTCTCCCTAAAATACTTGGCATTATTTACATACATACATGTAATGAATTTTGCCACCTATACCCCGAATTTGTGTTGATCTGGGAGAAAAGAACAAATGTGAGATTTGTAAACACGTTTAAATAGGAAGCAGATGTATTTGAGATGTTCAGCAATGATAATGGTGCCTATTACAGACACTGTGGAATGACTGTTTAATAGATACTTAAGGGTTTTTTTGATCCCTTTTATACTGATGCAAGATGCTTTTTTTACTGCTCAGTTGTATGCTGAGGGCTCTGTTTTTTTCCTTTTACTTTGTCTGAAAAGACTTTGCTGTAGTGGACGACTTAAAATGTGTATGTTCCAAGAGTATCCTAAAGAGATCTTATACCCCTAAGTGTAGCTATTGGTTTTTTCTGCCATAATGTAGTTGATTTTGATCTATGTACTTTGCAAATAACAGTGTTTCTCCTTTATTGTTTACTGAGAATATCAAGGTAAATTACTATTAATTCTTATGCACACTCTGAGATAAATTTATCTTTAACTGTGATAAAAATTTGGGAAGTAGCTTTGTATCAAGTGTTGAATATAAGTTATAATTAGGACCTTTAGTATATCAGTCAGTAATTACTGAATTTTTAAAGTGTCAGACTTTATCATCCTTTTCTCCTGTCCAAAATGAGGGCTGCAGAAGTAGCATCTTGTTGGGTGCAGAGATAGTACCTTGTGTTAGAGCAATAAAATAGTTCATTATATGCATTGGTTTAATAAAAGATGCAATCTCAATGTACTAACTCTGTGGCTTTTTTAGAGCAGGATGAATGTAGGAATGTATGCAAGGCACAAGGGTGACTTTTTCATCTTAGGCAGTTTCAGGACTCTGCAGAGTTGTGCAGTGCTAGGAGGAGACAAGTTGAAACCTGCTGTGGGCACATACTTTGCCTTTGGTACCTCTGTGTTCAGGGTGTAGCAAAGTGGCTTGTGACTTCATGTTAAAAACCTCAATTCTGCATAGTGATGTGCTATTTTATATGCTGTCTGTGCATCTAATCTAGAGGGAATATTCTGTGTGCTCTAACATTCTTAGTCTTGTACATAGCTATGGTTTTTCAAGGACTTAAAACAATGGGTGTGACTATTAATGCTCTTTTAAAAGTGTTCAGAAAAATTTTTAGTCTTTCATAGAAACTGTTTTCATATGAAAGTTGAAAAACTAAACTGTGGAATTTTCATTGAAAGATGGTTACTGGGAATATAGTTCTTTACCTTGTGACTCCTTGTGGAGGAGAAATGATGTAAATTCTGTGTGTGGTTGGTTTGGAGCTCTTGCCTTACATAGAAGGCAGCTAACCTGGCAGCTGTTGTGATCTGTTACCCTAAGGAATGGGGCAGTGGGAAGCATGTCCTTGCCACTGACTGATGTCAGCCTGCTTTCCTCTGCCTGGGAGAGGATGTTACTTTTCTATTACTCCATAACTGGATTTCTTCTCTGCACTACCTACTCCACCCAAGGAGCATTTCCTTCCACAAGGTCAGGGAATTGAGTTGCTCATGTTCCAACGGTAGCAAGAATATTTCATCCCTTTCCATAGGCTTGCTGTTTGTATAAGAGGTGGGAATCTAACTGACTGACATTCTAGTGTGAATTTGGGCACAGTGATGTAGTTGAAACCTACATAACTAGATATTAATAAACAGAATGGAAACAAAATGGCTGGAAAGCACTGCAAAACCCAAGGTGCTTTTATTCACCCTGACTCTTCATTGTTGACTGTCTACAGGCGCAGTAATGCTTTACAGGCAGTCTCAGCTACCAGCATTTTTCCAGGTGTGTTATGTCATCCATGTAAACTCTTGACAGCATCTGATTTACCTATCTGTGCACAGTACTGATCATGAGCCTTTACTGTTACAGTAGGCAAGGATAAAACACTAACCTCTTCCAAAGACAAATGTCCTATCTTAAAAAGTGGATAAAAATCTGTAATTTTATTAAATCAGAGGAGCAGAAGATACTGTATGTGATTACTGTATGGGTCTGGCCCATCATGCAGGTGGGTATTAAAAGAACCTGGAATGTGTAAACTGTTCCTTGTCAGGAAGCAGATACTCTGGGTGCCATATCCCTGAAAAATATGATATTCCCCTGCTGTCTCTCTTAAATACTCAGAAAAAATGTTGAGAAATATCTTTGTATAACTCAGGGAGTAAATCTAATGCTAAGTAAATCTAATGCTTTCATTTTGAAAGTGGACATTGCTGTTAGGGACAGTGGCAACCACTCCACTGTGATGTAGGAACAGTAATATGGGTTTTCATGTTGCTCTTTAAAACAATTACTGTTCAGCACCTTGCAGATGAAGACTTAACCACACCAAGTTTCTATTATAGGTCTGGAATCACACACACTAGCCCACACAAAAGTAGCAGTGCAATATGACCCATTGTTTTTTCTTATTTCTGCACACACATTTCAGATGGAATATCTGTGTCTTTAAGACTAATTTTGAAAGGCTTTTTCTCATCAAATTAGGCTCTGTGCTTAACTGTTTTCCTGAAGTATATTGCATGTCAGATTCAGCCAGTGCTGTCTGTCCTGTACTAAGTATCCATAGTAAGCATAAAGGTAAAAAGCACACATTTGTATTTCATTCTAATTCACTAATACTTGTCTTCCTGATGCCAAGATCCTAGAAATTCTGAACAGTAAAACAGAGTGAGTGAGTCGTTTTTCTTGTAGAATGCAACTGCTGAACTGATTTAGGTTTATTTGCATATTAATTTGGCAAATACCTTGATTAGCAGGGGTTTATGGCGGTTTATAACAGCTATGTAGGTTAGCCATTTTCCCTTTCAAAGTGAGATTTGCAAATTATTTTCCTCCAAACTGAGTGTGAGTTGCTTTTTTAGAGAATCAGGTTTTAGAATATGTGTGACTAATGCTGTAGTTATATTCAAGACTCAAACATCATAAATCTTACTAAGTGGAATGTTGTAATGAAAAGAGAATGATATTGTCAGAAGAGTAGTCAGAAATCGTTGAGTTCTGAAAACCAAAGCACAAGAGTCAATAGCAGCACATCTCAATCATGTGGTCATAGCAAGAGAGAAGAATGTTGTTTTGCTCCTCACTGGATTCTGTTCTCAGGGGTCTTGTACACCAGTCTGGACACACTGAACAAGTCTGTCCTGAGTAGCTGTAGTCCTTGGCCCAGCTTGCTGGAAGAATAAGGAGAAGTAAGGGTGCAGACACCTCTTGGTCCTGTTTTGCCACAGTTCAGGAGTTATGGATCCTAAAGTGATGTGTGTGATGGATTATATGGCTGCTTGTAGAGTTAGGCTTGTTTGGAATCCATAGCTCTTTGAAATTGCTCTTTGGTACTAATGACACTTAAAATAAAACACCATGTACATTTTGTTTTTTAAAGAAGCCCCTGCAGCTTGTAACCATATTTCTTTGTGGTCTGCTTTGATATGTTTTTGTATGGGTTCACCTTCTCTATAGAAAATGCTAGGAAAGCCTTGCTGAGCCTGTAGAGGCCTCTTTCACGACCCCTGTCTTTAAAGAGAAAGGATTGTTCTGCTGAAAGAACAATCGGTGGATTGCAATACTGATCTATAAACAAAGATGTTCTTTCTGTATTTAATGTTCTAGACCTACTACCTTGAGCCTTCTAGAATCTCTGTTCCTGCCCTTTTGTCTAGAGAGGACTGTGAAGCTTTTGGGACTGTTCAGTCCTGAGAACTTTTGGTGATTATCATGGTGCTGGCCATGTAGAGTCTGGTACTGTAACAGACCACAATAAGCAGAGCTTTTCAGTTGTCCCTGAGAGTGTGTAGCCAATATAGGTGTACACTCCAAAAAACTCTTTTCCTGACACTCCCATCTCTGGCCCCAAACAAAAAATGCTTGCACTGTTACTGATGCAAGACAACCTTCTACTTGTGTTTCTCTCCATAGTGGGGAAAAAGTCAAGGATTTTCAGAGAAAGCTACAGCTTTTCAGGAGGTCATGATGGCATACTGAGTTTTTTCCTTGCCTTGTTTTTTTTTTTTTGTGCTTCCACGATCTTGTAACCATACTAGGTTGGATGGTGTGAAGTGTTAGTGGGGAAAACTACCTTTCACAAAGGCAAGGATCTCAGCTGCTGTGGGAGGCTGCAAAGCAAACTCATTCAGCTTGTTTTGTAGAAAGGTAAGAAATATTTTACAAATGCTTTCAGGTTTTACTGAGATCTAAACATTCAGCCTCCTAAGTCTATTTTCATTGATCACTAATTCAATTAAGGAATGAGTTGTAGATTTTCCAGGAATGGAGCAAACTTGCCAATATATTCTGAAAGCTAATCCTGAGTATAAGAAGTGTGACACTGAACAGTGGTATGAGTTTTCTTGTGTAGTTTCAAACATTTATTGTTTCAATAGCAACCTAATCCACGGATAATACTATGTTCTTACAACTTGTCCTTAGTTCTTGAAATCTTGCATAGTCTCCTATTTCAGGGAAAATCTGGGTGTTTTCTTGTGAGGTGGTGTTACTACAGTCATCTCAGCTCTGTTAGCACCAGCCCTCTGAATTCCTCTTCTGCAAGACGGGTTCTGTGCACATAATGTATCATGTCTAGAGCAATGATTGAGTATAATGGACCTTGTTTAGGAATGAGTGATCCTTCTGTAAAACAAACTGTGCAAAGAAGCTTTCAGTTTGGGGTAATCTGCCAGACTTTGAAGGTTTTATGTTGGTATTTCACAGTAGAGGTGCCTTGTGGGGGGGGGCAAGGAAAAGACTTCATGTTGATTCAAGAGGCCAATTATCTGGGGAGGCTAACAGTAGCCTCTTAAAACAAAATTCTTGTATATTGACCTCCTTTGTTGAAATTCTTTGATACTGGTCAGCGGGATTATCTTGTAAATCAAAAATTTTGGAGCACACTGAATTAGTTCTTAGAACAATGCCTATGGACTGTGATTGGTTTGGAGTTTCTTCTTCCCCAGGAAGTGATTTAGGCTTTTCTCTGGCTCCTTTGATAGGGCCAGATTAGTAAAGATGAGTAGATGCTTGTGTGCTGGTTGTATGAATGCCTATCTAGGGACTTGTCTCTCATTCCTGTTTGTTGGTGTTGTAGGTTTGATCATCATCAGAAAAAGTGAAGAGAAACTTGATTGTGGTACTCATCTCTGTGGGGTGCTTGCCCTTGCTGGGGAGATTTGGGCTTTCTCTGAAGGTGCCCAGGCTACATGTGATGATTTGTTTATGCTCCCTGGGGCTGGTTGCAGGATGTTCTCTGTGCTCCTGCCATCCTCCTCATTACAGAAGAATTCTGGCTTTTTGGTCCACTGTGGAGTCTTCCCCATGCCTTGCATCCATAAGATTTAGATGGACTATTTTGATCCGTGGCAGCCTGCTTCCTCTGTTTTATACCTATGAAGGCAGAATAACGAGAACAAGCTTACTTTGGCAGCTAACTGGAAGAACTCTGGGTCACAGGCTCATGTGACTTGACTTTGATTTACCTTATCAAAAATATGGCATTATTGTCAACTTCAGCTCTAAATTATTGGCAGAAGTGGGCTCAAACTCTTAATCTGAACAAATACATGATTAACTAATTTTCTTCCCAGAAACTTTATCCAAAGCAAAGTAAAAATACATGGATTTTCAAACTCCAGCTAAGAATATTCAAGCAGAAAATGATTGAAGATGATCTTTCTCCACCTAAAGGCAATCTTGACATGATAAGGTTTGCTACCAGGGGATAAATATGCACCCCCATGGACACTGCTCAAACTGGGCTTGTGTAGCCTCTACATTTTTATTTTGTCCCTGCACATTTTACATATAGGAGTACCTGAAGTTCTTCAGAAGTCTGTGCTCTGTGTATTTTGATGCTGCTCTTTTCCAGAATTTACTTCTGTTGATCTTTAGGTTAAAACTGCCCTCTTGGCTATTGAATGCCATTTGCTAATGAGAATTGACACTACCAGCATGAAAAGCATTAGAGAAGAGTCCTTCTAATTAGGCAGTATGAGGCCATGTAATTTACATGTGGATGTGTTGTTTCTTTTTTCTTCAAATGTTTAAGATTTCAATTGTAGCTGTCTGTACAGATTATGTATGAAGTTGCAGTATATTGGGAGGTGCTTGGATCTGTTTATTTGAGATACTGCTGTGCCAAGAAATAAGCTTTATTTATAATAACAAGCAAGCCAACAAAGAATAGTTTGGTCACAAGCAGCTTTTTCCAAGTGATATCTGGAAAAATCTGTAACTAAGTTAATCTCTTTTGTCAATGCTAAAGTTTTGGAGTTGGATTATAACTGGTTTTTTGTGTAATAATGTTCAAGTAGTATTACAGAAACATCTGTCCTCCCAGTTTGCACTTAGATCAAACCAATCTCAATGTAACTAATGTCTTCATAAAGTTTTTATCTGTTGCTAGTGACTAGATGACTAGAAAAGCATCTTATGGACATTATCTCAGTGCTATGGGTAAATGTTTCTCCTTAATAATATATGGTATTGCTGGACACAGAAATGCTTTTTGCTTTATAGATTTGCTTATGATGTCTTTTAAAGTCTTGTCAATGAAAGCACTGCAATACAATAGAATCCTGGGAATGTCAGGTAGTACCTGGAGTGTGAAAATAAGATCAATGCAGTTGGCAATTCTGTGTGTGTAGTGTGAGTGTGGTTACCTGGCTGATTCAGTAGTTAGTAACATTAAATTAGCTTCTTGTAGGTTTTGTTGATCAGAAACATAATTTCCTGATGTATTCTACAGAGAGCTGTGAGATTTCATGGAGTGTGTAGCTGTTGCCTGACGAACTCCTGGTAGCTATCTTCAGGACTCCTAATGAAGTTATGGTGGGAGAGCTTTTCTTGATTTAAGTTAAACATGAGAATTTTAATACTTTATCTTTTCTGTGTGAAGTACAGGCTCAGCAGGTAAAAACTGGGTTCCTCCCCAGTTGCCTTATCAACAGGGGTCACTGACAAGACTTTGTGAAAGTAAACCTGGATATAAGTTATAAACTTGTGGAGACAAACCCAGTCAAACTTCTAAGTAAAATGGCTTTTAAAATAAATATAGACCGGAATTTATAGCTCTTTTGCATAAAGTTTGTGAAGAGCTTTATTCTTTAACCTCATTGAAGTTTGTTTGAAAGCAGATCACTGCATTAATTGTGTTTGATTTTATAAATTTTCACTCCTTATTTGTAGCAAGTAGAACTTGTATTGAAAAAGTATTGGATAAAAAATGAATGTGCATGTATGGAGGGAGAAACTTCTGCCAACTTTTCAGGCCATGTGTACTAACACATTGGAGCTTCTACAATTATCAATGGAGGCAAGAAATCCCAGTTCCAGACTATGGGTGGGTTAATATATTCAAGATGTTTGTAATACTTAGTGATTGGGAATGGCAATTCACATGTCAGCATTCTGTAATTGATTGCTGATTGCCATTCCCTTACTCAAGCTCTGTATTTTTCTTGAAAATTCAAAATGCAACTTCATTAACTTTGGCTTGATGCTCCTAAAGAGAAAATTCTGGCATTGTTCTTCATGTGCTGAATCAGGAACACAGTCAGGAGATCTGTTAATTTTTTTTTCTCCTTTTCTTTCTTTTCTAAGTGAGCTGTGGACCACAGCATATTCAAAAAACGTGAGTTACGTGAAGAGAAATTACTGCTGAGTTACGTGATTAAAAAACTCTCAAATTCTTCGTGTTGGTTTGACTATATGTAATCAGAGTCACTAAAAGGCAAAATACTTGATTCAGACTTGGAAATAGTTTAAAGGGGATAGTACAGAAAAGCTGGTAGTCTGTCAGAAGCTGTTACTGCTCCAGCAGTTTTCCTTGAGTTCTGTCCTATGTAGAGGAATGACAGCAGCTGACTATTGCTTCTACACCATATCTCTAGATCCACAAGTACAAAGTGTTTAATATTTTTAAAGTAAATAATTTTACTATCTCTGCTTCATCTTGACCTTGTCAAGAATGGCTTGTATGGTGATGACTGGCTAGAGGTTTGATCATTATCACTGCTTATTCTATTGTGGTCTTCTTCAGTTAAAGGCAAGAGCTCCAGTTAGTAGCCATCTGCTGATGCTGCTGCTCCTAGGGCTGACCTAGGTGTGGAAACATTACCTTGAGACAGAAAGGTGTGGTTCCTGTTGGCTTTATGGGAGAGCAAGTGCAGCTTCAGAGAGGAATCTCAGGAGTTTTTTGACTCTGATTAAAGAATGTAGATTTTATTATATACATACTAGGCTACTTTTCCGTTAATTTTTTTCCTTTTGAGGTCTTTTTAGAAACTTTGAGTGAGACAGGCTCATCTTGTATCCCTCTATCTGTACTATTCAAACTATTCTGGATTATCACATTTCATGCTTAAAAAGACTTGAGAAGGTTTCATTGCTTCCAGCAGGACACTGAGTTATAAGGAATAAAGCTAGAGTCTGCAGAATTAGATGTTCATTTGGATTCCTTGTAAGTATCCACATGATTTTGGAGTGAAATGATTTTTTTTTTATCTAAGTTAATGTTAGACATAAAAGTACAAACTCTAGGGGAGGCACTGACATAGGCGCTTCACAGTTTGTGACTAGAGAAGGGATGCAGTAATAGTTTGTGTTTTGCTAGTATAAGACAGCATTTCCATTGTAGTCTATGGCTTTACTTTATGCCAGTCTTCTAATTTCTGGCATCAGCTGCCAGTGAGTTTCAAGATGGAATTGTGGGCACTGAGAAGTGCTTGGACTTTGACAAAGAGTTTTTATTCTTCTGAGCTCAGTGCTTTGCATTATTACTTGATTAGCAGAAACACTCAAGCTGGAATCACTACTCATCCAGAACCTGTAGATGAGCTGGATAAGGCTTTCTTTCTCTGTCTTAAACTTGTTTGGGTGCTTTTCTCCCCTTCCAACCCAACCACAAAGTCTTTTTGCTTTCATGGATTATGGAAAAACATGAGAGATTTAATACTGTTGTTGCTAAAAAATCAGTAATTAGGCTGATATTATGTTCATGTTTGCTGTTTAAAATGACTTGAAAATGGCATCATAACTGTTGCTCTGTAAAGGCCAAGTTATTTGAAAATACTGGACAACTGCATTAAAGCCTAATAAAAACATTTTAATTGAGAAGGTGGAGAAGAAACAAATAAACATTAAATACTCTTACCTGTTTCTTGAAGGTTGTTTTAAATAAATTTTTAACACATACATAAGGAACTTAAAGAATTACTTAAAATTTCTTCTGTCTCAGATTTTCTTGTGTCTTAGCATCCTTGAAATCAGGAAAGCAATGGAAGGGAACTGAGGGGTAGTTACTAACCCCAGCTGGATCTCCCATATCCTCATTCTGAAGTGTATTCAGCTGTGTTATTAAGCTTCAGAGTGAATAATTCTTAGTTTTATTCATGTCTCAGTAACAAGGAAGAAAGGTTAGCTTTTACATTGATTTGTACTCTTTCTATTAAAGAAAAACTGCTCAGTCTGTGAAATCACAAACAATGTTCAAGGAGACTCTTGGCTAGAGGCAAGGCATGTGGGGTGGTCAATCCCCCCACTTAAACAGAAAATTTACTGCTTTCTGTGTGTCTTGTGTGAGGGTTTTTTGATAATACTAGTATGTGGCTGCTACACTTCCCTGGTTTGTTATCACTTTGTTATCACTTAATATTGCTGTGACAACTTGGCACTTCATAAGGAGAATTAAAGAATTTGGAAAGTTCCTGATACACTTAGCAGGTTGAGAAAAGAAGCCATAAGCTGTGATCATGCTGATTTGGATTTTATACCTAATTTTCTGCAGGCTGTTTTGGTAATTCTTACTGGCTAAAGGAATATATGTGTGTCTTTATAGTGCATGGTGCTGCAAATAAGAGTGCATATCTCTTCAGTGTCATCAGCTTCTATCCCCCTTTTTTGTGCTTGTTCCCCCCTGCCCCTAGCAGTTCTACCTTTCCAAGTATTATTCCCAAGATAATTTCAGAAGTGTGTGTGTTGGCTACTGGATACTATTCCCCCAAGAGCAAAAGTGCTGCCTCTTAATGATTAAAAATCTTAGAATCTTTGTAAAAAATCTAGAGAAAAAATTAATGTGTAGTGTGCTTTTGCTCTTATGACAAGTTACATTTGTTTGGTTATGCTTTGTGTGGTACTGTTTCTGTACCTGCTTCTTCAGAATTCTTCTGAATTCCTCAGAATTCTTCTGCTATAGAGAAAGGCAGTTAGCTAATGGATATTTAAATCTCTGGAAATCCGTTTGCAGGAGTTTTAACTGAATTTTCTTTTTCCTTCATTTGGATAACATATATATCCAGGAACGAATAAGAAAACTGCTTACAGGTTTTTTACACTGGACAGTATAATGGCTGTAGTTTTAAGGAATACAGATGGATAAGCAGGCTAGGACTTCTAAAGATGCTGCAGTGGTCTTGTTCATGCTGCACTGTGAAAATGCAAATCAAGAGGTTTTTTTATAATGTGAAAGCTGAGCTGTCCTTGAATGCAAGTTAAAAAAAATAAAAATTACATGCTTAATTCTGAGCATACTGTGTTGGTGTTCTGTGCCAGATTGTTCTTCAGTGGTGGTATGACTTTCAGATCAGACCAGTTGGAATATTAAGTCTGTGTGAACTAATGCAGCTGGAGCAACAGGTCAAAAGTAAATCCTTCTGGAAAATTATCCAGAAGGTAATGGCTGCAGCTGAGTTATGCAAATGGATTATATTCAAATACAGTCTTAGTCTTACAGCCTCAAGTGGGCTGATTTTCCTGTGTGTGTAAGAATTTCTGGGTCATTGCTCTTTAAAGGATGTGGAGTTCTTCAGACCTGTGCTGTTCTTTCTAATTGGATTTGAGAATATTTGCCATTATTATTAAGAATGCTATCTAGTACAAACTAACACAAGAAACTTTTGTTATAGAATGGCATGTTCTCACCTCTTCTGTGAAGAAAAAAATGGACTGATAAAAACTCTGATACCTGGAAGCTTGGAACAAATGCTGGGGTTTTTTTTCATCTTTTGGGTGAAGGCATCCTACAGAAACGTGAATAGCCTGAATGGTGCCAGGAGATCAAATGAAAATGGGAGATGGTGAGAGAATTACCTAGGAGACAGGAAGAGAGAGCTGAGCTGTCATGGGAGATGGAAGAATATCCTGAATGGCAGTGCAGAGGGGAAGGGTATTGGTGATGTGGTGACTGGGGGTGGCATGTTGAATTTTTGTGAATTTTGGAGTTTAAGTTCTAAATTGATATGCACATCATGTCTCAGTGTATGTAGCACCTTAGTAGGAACTAGACAGAACACAACATTGTGGAAAAATTGTACTATGGCACAGGGATGTGTAGACACCCCAACTGCAAAGCAGGTGTTTCATGCTGGAGTGCTGTGTGAGCCCCATAAAGACCCTCCATTCCCCAAACAGCCTGTTTATAGCCACCTGTGGTTGCTGTGTGATTGGCAAGTTGGTATATCTAGATCATGTTTCTGACAGTGACTGGTAGCAGATGCTCTGAGGAGAGGCTACAAGGCATGGAGTAGTAGCCTTTTTCCCAGTAATGAGAGATTTAGGGATTTCAGAGTAGTTCAGATGGAACACATTTAATATTAAACGAGAGCAGACAGATTTATTTTTGTTTTAGTATTACATGCTATGGTCTCTGCAACATCCTTTGACAGCAATTTGTGATATATGATTTGCTGTATACAAATGTGTAGAGGTATGGCTATTTTGCTTCAGTTGTTGCTTGAGCACCTACTTTGTCAGAAGGAAATAACCATGCTGGAATATATATACCAATATTACATGGTCTCTGTGTGTGACAGAGACTTAAACTATGTAAACTAATAATTGTATAGGCCATTTCTAGTTCATTATCCAATTGCTTTAGACATGTAATATCTCTATATAGCGATGCTGTAAGTACAGAAAATAAAAAGTAGAGATCTGCAGAAAGTGGAAGAAAAGGAATCCTAGAACTGAATGTGATTGAATGTGGAAAATTAATTTTTACAATTAGAGGCCAATATTATGCTTGTAATTTCATTGAGTGAGATGACCTACATGCTGGGATAGTGTTGTCTTGTATAATTATGTCCAGACCTTTATGAGCTTGTGGATGAATTTGTCAAAATCTTACTTGGCCTTTTTTCCTTCTGAATAAATTGTCTTGATTCTGTTAATGACTTGCAAGAAAGTAAGTTATCTGAGTAAATAATATCTTACTTGGCATTCATGTGTCACTGTAGCCCTTTATGCAGTGTTCTGGGTGCTGTAACAATAAGCCAATAATGACCAATTCTTGGTTCAGTTTAAATGAGAGGAAAGTATCTTTTTGTGGTCTGTAACTTCTTTTTCTTTGCCATGTAACTGTCTTAAAATAGTTTGGGTTTATAAAGAATGATTAGTTCCTTTTTCATTTAGCAGGAGTCATCTGACTATTTTTGTTATTAGCTGTCTTGAAGGCGTGAGGTAGAAACTTCTCAGGTGCTTTCTTTGGCTGTGTTGCACTGTTGCTGAACATGCTGCTTGAGCAGTTGCTACTTCTAGATGTTTGTTTCTGTGTTTTCACAATACTTGAGCCAGCTTCTGTATGGCTGTGTGATGGAGATGGAGGATGGATTTAGTTAAGTGTCATGATGCAAAGATAGTTATGTTTTGTTCTTTTGGTTCAAGTGATGGTACAGCTGCTTATGCTCACCCTCTGAGACCATGAGGGTGAGCTCCCTAGGCACCTGTAGGGAGACACAAAGCAGGGGAGTGTCTAGAGGCTTCAGTTTTGACCTCTGAGCTAAATAACTTGGGGATAATCCTAGCCAGTGTAACAGTGTTTTCAGAAGTACTGAGATGACTGCGTTATTCCTGGTCGTACTTTCCAGACATTTGGGACTTTGTCAGCGTCTTAACTTTTCTTAGCAGTTGTTTGTCCTGCAATCAAAATGTAGCTGTAGATTATAAACACAGTAATAAACATCCCAGAAAGAGGCCGTGGGGGATAATGGACTTTGTAATTACAGGACATGATTTTACAATCTGTAGTACATTTTGCTTTAAATGTTCAGGACAGTCAGGAAATAGAAGTAGGAAGTGAACTTTTCATTGGTCTCAAATGAAAATTAGCTTGGATGAATTCAGGAGCCTGCTTGCTTGCTACTGAAGTGTCTTTTGTTCCCAGTCAGCAACAGACCCATAAAACTCAGAAAAGCATAGCCCCTTTTCAGTACTCCTGAAAATGTTGGCTGTCTCATATGTCAGTGTTGCTAACCAGGTGATTGTAAAATCTTACTGTATTTTAATGTGAGTGAAGGGCTGGTGGGAGAAAGGGACCTCTCTTCTTTGGTAGGGCTCAAAAAAAGACAGGCAAATACAGGGTAGCATATCAAAAAGATGGAAAATTATGTGGAAGTTTCACAGATTCTTCTGAATTGTGTGGATGACTTTGTGAAACAGCTAGTCTTGTGTCTGTTACAAGGATTTGGTATGTGCATATGTGAACTTTCTGCCATATGGATTATCTGCTAACTCACCGAATCTCCCTCAGTTCTGTTTTTAAATCAGTAAAAATTGGCTTTTCTTTCTAGTGTGCCTATGAAAGGTTTTATTGTGAAGCTTCAATGCAATGCAGTGATAGCCTTTCTTACTTGCACTTTGAAGAAGTGGGTGTTGTTTTCCTTCTAGCAGTCGCTAGTGGAAGCAGGTTGTCGTAAATGTGCCTCAGCCGACTTAAACGTACCCCCCTGGCAAAGCTGGCCAGAAGGAGAGTGCTGTGCTGACAGAGCTGCTGATTCTCCCCTGCTTCAAGGAAGGGATAGCCCATTACTGCTGCTGTTTGCAGTCTGCTTGTCCTTCTCCCTCCAGCTTGTATGTGGATCAACACGGAGGTGAAGCGTAGAAAGGGATGTGATCCTTCAGCAGAGTGGGAGCAGGGGTCTTGCCAGGGGGAGCTGCCCTCCCAATAGCATTGTGTGGGCAAGCATCTGCATACACTGAAGTTTTGAGACTTCTCATGGCTGATGAATTTCAAGAGATACAAGGCCAGGAAAAAAGCATGGGTTTCTGTTTGCGTAAGTTTAATGAGCCCTTACTAAAGGTTCAGTGCACAGACTCCGACCTGTTTCACTTCAAGTGTCAGGTATGTTTGAACTTTAAGTGAAACATTAGCTAATGCATGTCTGGATATTTTTTCCCTTCAAGAGGCCCTAAGTCTCCAAATACTTTCTGGGATGTGAGTCTTTACTGAGTTTTTTCATAACTAGATTTTGAGAACTTTTGTCTGTGACACTTGTATTTTCTTAAAGCAAGTAGCAAGGCTGGATTCAGTCCATGTGAGAAGAAGAATGTGTTTGTATTCTCTGGAGCTAGCTGCCCCTCCTGGAGGAGAACTTAAACTTTAAGGGACATGTTTACTAAAATGAACTGCCAGCAAATGGAGATGTTCTCATGTCTGCTTTAGAGAGATGAGGAGTGTGTGTCAAGTCTCAAACTGTTGAGGAAAAACAAGGCATAATAAGTTTATTTTTTCCCCTGACTCCTCCCCTCCTTTTTTTATGACCCCTTTTAAAATTAAGTAGGGAAAATATACTGCTGGAAGTTAAATTTGCTTGCTCACTTCAAGTGCAAAAGAGAAAGGCAACAAGCATCTGCATCCTAAATGGGCTGAAATCACTAGGTATATTAGAAGTTATGTTTAGGTGAGCACCCTCAAAATAGTAGGATCACTTTTTCCTCAACTGCAAAGTCCAGTGGATTTTATCAGGAGTAACAATTGTTTGGTGAAGCTGATTAGACACAGCTGTCATCTGCTAAGTAAGCACTTAAAGTTAATAAAAATGTCTCCATTTTTTCCATTCCGTATGTGTTTGGAAAAGAACTTATTAGTTGGTACAGTACAAGGGATAAAGCACAGAACTTCATATTTCTGTAGTTTGGATGTTACCTTTTACAAAATCACTACACCTAAAGCATGCTGCTGGACATTGTCCACTTCTGCTTCATCTCTGTGTGAATATTTCGGTATAGTGTCCTGTAAACAGGATGGCGAACTGTTGGAGCCATGTTTGACTTCAGTCATTGGAGTTTTGGATATGTATGTACCGATTCTTTCTGCTTGTAAAGCACATGTAGATGTGCACAATCTTCTTCCTTTTCTCCTGAGGCATGATTAATTTCATCTCTTTGAACTTGATCCCAAAGACAAAATACTCTGGATCAAGCACAACATATAATACCGCCTTTTGCTTTTTGCTATTGCTTCATTACTTTTCCCATGCTGTTTATCTGGAATTGTTTGGAATAGTCTTAGAGCTGACTAGTTACTCTGTGTTTCTTGGTAGGGCATGAACTGTATGCAGAATGCATTTTTGATGCCTTTCTCTGCATGTTATTCCAGATTTGAAAAGAAACAACTACTGTTCCAATGCAGATTTCAGACACAAATCCTGGTGTATAAACCCTTTTGAAATGGAGACACACTCCAGTGGAGAATCCCTAAATGGGATGCTTGAATGGTCTGTGGCCAAGTAAATAAATATTTCCTCAATTTCAAGAAACATGGCACACAGCTGCTACTTACTCCTTGTTGTAAAATAACGAGCCATTTGCTGACTGAAGCAAGCTATTGACATTATTGCTAGCAGCTGCTGAACTCTTGGTGTTAACTTAAACAGCTCATAAATGTTAATTATGTTGCAGTTTTGTTAGAGCTCATCTGCATATCCCAGAGGCACTAGCTAATATGTCATGCTTTTTATCCACGTGAACTGATGACATTTCTTAGTGGAGATTCCAAATAATAACTTCCTAAGTCAGTTCAGTGATTTTACTGTAGTGGTGAAAGTTTCTCTTTTAACTACAGTTTCACTAGTACTAGTATAGCTTTATTTAAATGTGTTTCAATAGGCTCAGAGCTGCTGAACATGTGATGGATTGAGTATGAAGTATAAAGGAATATACTGAGTGCTCACTGACCTGTTGTTGGGAGATCTGTGACAAAGTTTAACCCAAAGCCAAACTGAGCAAAATCTGTTGAGTTTATCCCTTTGGTTTAAAGTCATTTTCATATTGTTACGGTTTTGTTGCTGTACAAGTGTGAAAAGCTTACACAAAGTGTTTACAGGCTACTGTAAAAGTGTATGTTATCTGCCTAATAACCACTAAAATGTTCTGGGGCCTTTTACCAGTCCCTCCCATTTTTCAGCCAGCGGGAATGTGTTCTTTAAAACAAAGCTCCCAAACAAAGTAATCCTTTTTTCCCTTCAGGTCAGATTCTGCTAGCATTCTTTGTAGGAAACACTGGTAAACTTCCAGAACCTGGTTTTGAGACTGTCAAAATGATTGTGAATATAGTATGAATGAAAGCACAGATAATGAAATGAAAGCTGCTGTATTATGATCCAAGTTTAAGTTTTTGATTGTAGTCGTTGTGACAGTCAGAAAGAGGGCAGTGTTGTTGCTAGCGCATACTATATAGAGAAGTTATACTTACAGTATCTAATAGTTGTTCTCTCATCCTTACTTTTTTGTGGTCATCCAGTGGACCTTTTTCTCTCAAGGGCAGTGGTATATGTTTACCAGAAGTACACTTTGTGCTTGGAGGATATACTGCCTACCAAAGTAGCTGGAATTGCAGGTAGTCTGGTCTTCTGGTATCAGCCTGTAATTGCAGGTTAACCTGGTGACAATGCAGCCATTCCCATACAAAGCTATACGCTCTCTGCTGTGTATTTGGATGGTGCTTTGATTGCATGTGTGGTTTTTTCCTCCTCAGGGTTTTTTCCTGGCTGCTTGTAGAGGAATTTCTGTCCTTGAAGTGGTGTGCAGACAAGAATGAGTATTGTAGACTGATGCTAGACAGATCTGATCCAGTAAGGTAGGGGGTCCCAGCTTGAGCTGGAACCTCTTGGTCTTTTAAGATAGACTTCATGCAAGGAAGTGTGATATGGGGTGAGGAAGATCAAAATACAACCAATTGTTTGGTTTTTCTTTTTTAGGGGGATGGGGAAAGTATCAAATCAGTGCTATGTAAGGCTAACATCAGACCATACTGAAATCTGTGACCAAGGGTTTGACCTCACAACAGTTCAGTCATCTTATTTCCAGGGACAGAATTAAATGTCTCTCTTCCTCAGACAGAGGTGTGTGAGAATTGGTTTCTGGATTTTCTCATAAAAGCCTGGAGAAATACTGGATAGTACAGAATCTAGTAGCTTTTGGTTAGAAATGAAACAGAAAACTTTTTGGTAGAGGGGGGACTCCAGATTGTGTGTGTGCGCGTTTCAGTTATAATTCCACTAGTGATGTTTTGGGAAAAACATGATTGTAAAAAGAATTCTGTGTTTTAAAAACTTTAGAGTTCACTTATTTCTAAAGAAGTGGTGTAGTTCATTAAAGCTAGTGTGACAATCCAGCTATCAATTCTGGTCACATCTTTTCAGTATTTATCAATGGATTTTTAGTTTTTGTTCATTTGTTCCTTTTATTTTTCTTCCAAAGGTCCACCTAAAAATTCTATTCTTGCCCTTGATTTCTGCCCCATCTACATGCATATCTCATGCAGCAGATGGAGACAGCTTGTTGAGATGGGACACAATTTCATATATCCAGAGTGTCACTTAAATAAGAAGAAAACACCCACATTAATTTTCTCAGTGACTCTAAGTGTCTTGTTTTGAGACTGAAAGTAAATTTCCTGTGCTGCATCCTTAAACTGAGAATAGAAGCATACTCAAATGGCTGATTTCAGGAAATTAATAGTGACTTGAATATTGGCCTTCTTCAAAATTCTGGTTCAGAAGTATCTTCTTGTGGCTGCACTCCAAATTAAAACTGGAGCTTTTTCAACCACATTGTGTGTCTTTTGGCTTTGGTGTGAATTGGGTGCTGATGAAAAAGATAGCTGACTTGGATGGAAGTTTGACACACGTAGAAAGATGTGTACCTGAAAAATCATGGCTAATGAAGTAGTCTTAAGGCTGATCTAAGATCAGTCTCTGGATCAAAACAATGAGATAGAAAAAAGAAATAAATTATCCTGAGTAAAAAGCTTTCCTTTGTTTTGTTTGTTAATTCTGTAACCTCAAAAGTTTGAATGGATGACCTAAATGTTACTGCAAATCTCATTGTTCCAAGTCTCTGAGCAAAGGAATAAATTGTTCATAAACATTAAGTCCCGCATTCAAGGATTTGACTTTGGGTTTGTAAAGGACTTCAAGAAAGCAGTAGATAAAGGAGATTTATGTACATACTATACAACAGTGTGTGTTATACACTGATTTCTTTGCAATCTGCATTTTGAAACCCAAACAGGCCAGTGAACTGCCAAAGTGTTCCTCTGTCCAGGCGGGGAGGGTGCATCACCAGTACCACCTTTTTATTACTTGTAAGGCTTGTAAGTAGGAAAAAACAATCAAATTGATTTGGCAGAAACTTGTGTTTTAGTAGATAACTTGTGTGGGGAGAAGAAAAGTGATGAAAACCTGAAATGTTAAAAGGTACAAAAGAAAAGTTGTACACAGTTTTAATAATATTTTTTCTTTTTATTTCCCTCTTACAGACCTTCAAGTGCTGACCTTCTTGGTCTATTAAGTTATTATAAACTTTTGCTGCTCTGCGAACATATAAAGATGTCTCGCAGCCCTGATGCTAAGGAAGACCCTGTGGAATGCCCTCTTTGCATGGAGCCTCTGGAAATTGATGACATCAATTTCTTCCCTTGCACCTGTGGGTACCAAATCTGTCGTTTCTGTTGGCATCGTATTCGCACTGATGAGAATGGACTTTGTCCTGCTTGCAGAAAGGTAAATCCCTGGAACAGCAGCTTGTCTTGCATATTTCACAAGGCTTTTGTATTGTGTTGGTACCAAAGACATCCTTTTCCTTGAGGGAAATGATCATCTAGCCATGGCCTAGATCAAGGGTGAGGTGTTGGATCTTTCAGATTCTGTCTCCCTATGTATTGAAGCTGTTATGACACAGCTGGTCTTGGTTTATTAAATTCAGAACCGGATTGGTAGGGGAAGCTTCGGGTCAGAACCAAGGCATGCTGATGCTGTGAGAACTGCTAAAAATAAAAATCCTTTGAGTTGGGGTACTAATGCATTAACAGAGTCTTTTCAGGAAGAATAGTGAGTGTTCCAGCATTGGGTTTACTGAGAGCTAAGGTTCTGTTAAACTGAAGAGCTGAGAAGCAAGTTTATAGAGCACCTTCTTGTTTTGTTGTGGCACTGGAGCTTTTTAATTCATATTTTAGTGGATACTAAATGTATAAAAATCTTTGGAAAAAGATCCACTGGTGTTAAATTTTGAAGCATTTCAAAGTCTAGACTATTTGTCTAGTATTCTGATCTTGTTGATAGATGCTTGAAGGTAGTACTTGATACCTCCCCGTGTTCTTGATGTCTGGCTGATTTGGTTGGCCACAGCTGTAAATGTCAACTTCACTAAGTTGCCTGTTATTTCTTTTGAATTATTTTATTTCTCCTTCTAGTGTTTTGCTTAAACTCATTATTTCCTTTTCTTCAGTGTTTAATAAAATTCCTTTTCAGTATCTTCTTGTCTTTAATGACTTCCCTTGACTGTAACTTTTTTGCCTGGCCTTTCTCTTCTTGTAGTTGCAGCTACTTATGTGTTCTTGTTCTCCTATTATTTAATCCTGTTTAATGGTCCTGTCCCTAGTTTATGCCTCTCTTGTCTTCCTGTCTCATGTTACAGCTTCTTTTTCAGACCCCCAGTAATCTTACTTGGTCTCACTATCTTTATTCACTGCCACAGTATTTTATAAGCACTTCCAGTCATATTTTCTTGCTGCTCTTTTGAGCTTTGGCCACGCTAGAGCTGCTGCTGTTGACCTGTGTTTGGATGCCTCTGAAAGCCTGAAGGTTTTCCCACAGCAACATGTTTGTTTAAAATTTCTGTAAATTTGCTGCAATATTTGAGCTCCGTGTTCTGCAAGATAGATCCACGTGTTACCAGCCAAATCCTTCTCCACTTGGGATACCTGCTGTAGATGACACATGCTGTATAGTAATTTCCTACAGTACAAGAAGATTTCTACTCTTCTGATACAACGTGAGATTTCTGGGATTTCCTTGTCTAAGTTGCTTTGTTTTCCTGGATTGGTTACACTACTTTTTACCTGTTTGTTATTTGAAGTTTGTGAAATGTATTTGAAGAATCACAGAAGCAGTGTGCTAGTCACTGGTTTTGGGTGTCTGAATTCTTTAAAATATGGTGGCCTCTTAATGTGGAATGCTCTGCCCTATGGTTGGATGTGCAAGTATTATGATTGGATGTGCAAGCCTGATTGGATACAGTTTGTTCAGAAAAACTGTTCATGAGGAAACCTCGAGTAAGTGCTATGATTGGAGTGTAACATACTGGCCACTCCTGGAGAGAAAGGAGACATCATCTTTGATAACAGATGAGGATTATGTTCATACATTCTTCATTTATGGACTGCAAGATACACTTGAGTGGATTTGGAGCTATGTCCCTGGATTGTACGAGACTGGCCTGAAGAAGTCTGGCTGAGGAGGACATCTCTTCCGTGGCACAAAGACATTGTCATGCAGAGACCACACCAGGACCTTGGGAATAAATCCTCTTGAGCTATGGAGTTACAGCATTAAATAAGTGAAGAAGGCATCTTTTGAAGTGTGCTGGACAGAAGGAACCAGGTATGTGTATTTGTGTTCAGTGTGTGTAAGTAGTCACTGTCTGTGCATAGTAAGGCTTCTGGGGAAAGAGCTGAGCATTTTTCTATTTGTAGCTACTATATGGTGCACATTGATTGTGGCCACTTAAAATGCTGAAGCACAGAACATGGCAAAGCAATAAAGTTCTAGCAGGAAAGGTTATAGTAGGGGTAAAATGGTTTCAACAGGTATGCCATATTGTTATGATGAGTATACCAGTGCAGGGTACTTATTGTGAAATGGACTGTGGATAAACATACATTAAAACAAGGATGAGTTTGTTATTTACAATTACATAATAGAAACCTGCTATTTGTGCCAATGTTATTGAATGCAGTGTGACTTATCCAGTAATTTGATCACTACTCCATGGAGAAGAGCAGTGAACAACCCCATGTCCAGGGGTTTTGGTTGAAGAGTTTGGGGGAGATTTTGGAAAGGTCTGTAGTAAAATAGCTTGGCTAAATGCTGTGGTGGCATATATGCCATTAGATCTTAACTGTGCATTGCATATATACCATTATCTTCTTAAGCTTCTTTAATTCACTTCTAACTGAAAAGATGTTAGCATGTGGTTTCTTCTGCCCAGGGGAGAGTACTTCTGTGTGTTTGAACTGTTATATAACTTAATATCTGCACATGCAGAATATGTTCATGTGGTTGCAGTCAATTGATTTAGCCTTAAGTTTCCTCCTGTGAATAATAGCAGTCTACAAACATTTGCTTTAGTAAGGTGCTAGTGTGAATTAAATGCTGGTTGGAAACTGGTACATCTTAGTATTAACATGTTAAAAACTTTCTAAACTTCATTAAAATCATCTGAAATAGCCTTGAAAAATGCCTTATTTCTAGAGAAATAGAAATTGTTTCTGTTTAATTCCCTAACTCCAAAAGTACCTACTTCAAAAAAATATTGAGCTATCTGGCTTTGGGTTCCTGATGCCCTTCAGAATTGTAAGTGTAGCCAGTTGCAAGATACCAAGCAAGGCTTCTTGTTTTTTCCACTTAATTGATTTCTTAACTGTGAGTGAAATAGCTGCTGACTAGACAAAATAGAATGAAAATATGCTGTATTCAGAAGAGACTGCTGTAGCCAGAAGCTGGTTTGCTTAGCAGCAGACTTGCTGGTTCTGATTGTAATGCCAGTGATAATTCTTTGCAGGGATATTTCTGTTATCCTTTCTGTAAAATTCAGCAGTCTAGCTCCTGTTTGCCATGTGAATAATACATACTGTTTCAATTGCTTAATTAGAACATGCCACTCTTAGCCCTTAATGTCTGTTCCTGCACTTTTTTAATCCAGCAACAAAAAAACCTAGCTTGTTCATGTTTCTTAAGTATTTTGCTCCTCCACCAAATAATGTAACTTGATAGACAGTTGTTCCTGTGGTGTGGCTTTGGCTTTTTCTCCAGTTCCTTGACTGAGCGTCCTTTATCTCTCCTATGAGAGATGTAGCACCTTGTGCTAGAGATGGAGGGAAATAGCACACTGCTTAGATGTATGATCAAGAAATTAACATGCTTGGTCCATGTTTCTCTACTACTTCTGTGTAAAAGGAACACTTAGTCTTAAAGCACAGTCTCCAAATATCAGTGTTTCTTCCTGTGCTTTTTATCCCACAACTGAGTCGTTTGGTGCAACAATTGATGTTTTGAAATAGATAGGAATTTATTTTCTTTAATGTAAGTATAATGGTGTATACTGTGCATAAACCTTATTCACTTCCTTTGTATTTCTTGTTTCAGGACCTATTTGGTAGCAAGACAACAAGTGGGAAATGCTGGTGCATCCATTCTGTGGAAGGAATGTGACCTGCCTGGGAATGACAAAAGCAAAGTGCTTGACAAATCACAGCTCAGCTTTCAACAATTGGGAAATGGGGGAAAAAAAGTCTGAAAGGAAACAAAACTGAAATAACAAGACAAAATTAGTCAGGAAGACTGAGAATTCATCAAGGGCCTTCTCTGATTAGAGAAACAAAGACTTCAGGAGACATTCAGACTTTTGGTGATGTTCCTGTAGGGTCTACCTTGCACTTAGTGTAAAGAAAATTTGGTCATATTCCATGATGGCACACATTGTTTTGGGAGCCTCATTGTTTTTGTCTGAAAAGCATTGGTATAACTTAAGTGAGAGGTGTCAGCTGAACTTAGTGAATTGTTGATGTTGATATCTCCTAATGTCTTGCATCTGAAAGTACATCAATGCTGATACTAGAGGTAGCTACTTTGGTTGGATCTCAAATCCTTTATCAGCTAAGGCATTAGAGACAGTATGTTAAGCAAGTATATTGTTTTAAAAAAATAAGCTGTAGTCATGTCAGTAGCATTTCCACTTTTTTGCTGCAAAACCTGAGAGGCTCTGTTATGTATAGTCCTCTCTCTACTTCTGATTTGTAGGGTTAGACAGCAAAAACAACATACCAAATGGTGCTGTGAAGTACACCAGCTGTCAATCCACCTTGCTTGGCTTTCAGAGACTTGTTCCAGCAGTCTGCAGTGCATGCACCTGTTTGTAGTTGAACCATCATCCAAGTTTGTGAACTTCGTCACTGGGAAACCATGACTCTGAAGATGAAATAATTTATTTCCCTATTTGTAGTCTGATTTTTGTCCTTTACTTGAAAGGAAAATGATTTCTAATACTATTTCTTTTAGAATTAGTTTCTGAGATGTTGATGCTATGCTTATTTGCCTTCCACCTTCTTTAAATGTGCAATATCTCCCAATTTGTTATTATGCCACACATGATACATAGCTAGGAAATCATCTACCCCTCAGTTGTTTCAGGGTTATTCTTGGGATTCAAGAGATGTGTACAGATTCATTTATAGGTCCTGCAAGTCAGCATATCAAACTATTTCCATTCCTTGGGAGCATGAGAAGCATGTCATATGGGTGATGCACATATAAAACATGTATTTAATACAGCCCTACAGTATCTAGTGAGAACTTCAGAAGATTCTGTTGCTCAGACAAGTGTGGTTATCCATGGTGGGACACCATTTGCTGCTGCTGCTTAGTGACTGAAGTTCCTATTCTGCTAGTCTCAAGCTTTCTGCTGAGATGGAGACATTTCTCTTTCCCTGATTCTCAAGCTGCCCAGTTGTGTTCTACTAGGAGTTTTTATGCTTTCCTGTAGAAATGCAAACTACTATTTGGACATAGAAATGTTCTGTTCAGAGTTATGCTTGAGCTACCCAGGATGTTTCCTGATTCATGTTCAGTACCTCCAGCAGCAAACAGCTGTACAGAGAAGGAATATCCTGTCTGATTTGCTGCTCACTTGTGAATATACTCTGAATGTGGCTGGACTTGGCAAGAAAGAAGCTGATGAATTTTGACACTGCTGTAGTTTCCTTGAACCTTCAGGAGCCTTACTGAATCTACTGAAAACCATTAATGCATTTCTTGCACGGTACCAGAGAGCAGCACTCTTGCAAGTTTTGCCTTGCATAGTATGGGATGTGGAGTAGGAATTAATCTTTGAAAGAATGGATTGTGGATAGGACATCACTTGATGTAGGGCAAGGCATATTTTTGGAACTGTATCTGTTATACTGGTGCACTTTTCTTCCCATTCCTATCTGAACTCACTGATAACTGAGATAACTCACTCTTTGCCCTGAGTAATCTTTTTCTTCTTTAGTTTACGTGATTTACTAATACAGATTTTGAGAAGCTCATTAAGTGTAAAATTATTCTGCAGCTCAGAAGTCCTCATATGTAGATGTGTTAAAACACAAGATAATAATTGGCTATAGCAAATCTCAAGTGACCTTACTAGTTGGTTGTTGGTGTTCATCAAGTGCATTTTGAAATCTAAATGTATTCAGTGTTAACTCTGAGTTAACTGAGTAACTAATCAGAGTAATACTGAATCTCTTTTTGAGAAATGCTATGGTTTTGACTGTTCTTCAAGAGTAACTTGAGCCCTTACTGTGTTTTCATGTTAAGGACACCTGCTAAAGTGTCTTACACATTTAAATTCCTTCATCATACTAAGACATGTTCCAGAGGTCTTGATGTTTGACTGAGACACCATCTGCTCAAGTCAACTGTAGCATATTTGCAGAAGATATCTTACATGTAGCATAACAATGCTGAACTTTAAACTGAAGAATGGATTTTGATTTGTCTGGGTATATGCTCAGAAGGTTATCAGGTCTGAGCACTTGGTGGCTCTTGGAGTAACATCATGCAACTATGAGGAAGATATGCTTTTAACCTAAACATTTTCATCTGTTGTAGATTTTTCTCAGGTTATTTAGTATGACAGCTAGTTTTGTACTCTTGTCATTAACACAGGACAGTAAGGAAAAAGTTAAACTCATTTTTGTTGGACTTGCACACTGAAAGCTTTGGTTATAGTAGTACAAGCAAAGACCTTAGTTCAACATACTGGTGAGCTTGAGCTTAGCTTCTTTGTCTTAAGTCTCTGTCTAAATTCACATCTCCTGTACTCTTCTCATTTTTTACTTCTTGGTGTTTAGAAACTCTTCTTTCTGTTTGAGATATGTTCTATGTACTTGTTTTTGTGCTTAGCATTGCTTTCTGTGTGCAGTGTGAAACCTCACTTTTCAGTCTGAAAAAACTGGGGCAGGTAAGGAATGTGGGACTGCTTTGAGGGGTAATCTGGGGCAGAGGACAGTGCACTGTACTCTGCAAGACCCAGCTAAAATAGGGCCTTTATAGCATGAATAGAGCAGTCTTTTTCGGTAACTCTGAGGATGCTTGTACTTCTCTTGCATACTTTTGAGATTAAAATATACAGTGTTATATCTGTGAGGAGTTACCTGTAGGGATGGAGAGACCAAATTTCAAACTTGTACATAAGCATGGTGAGAATACTGTCATTAATTGTGTTGAAATCCCTCTCTTCACTAGAAATTAACCATGTAAACTTTGAGTAGTATGATGATGTTACTGTCTTGAACTTAGTGGACCACTGAAGCTACATTTGTATTTTAATTTCTTATCTCAGAAATACTTAAAGATACTTAAATGTCTTGAGTATGTTCAAGTACCCAGATCTGTATCAGAAGTAAATATAAAGTGCATGCTTTCATCCTGCTTACACTAAGCTCTTGTTAGTGTAAACTGTATTGGCTGTCATGTTGCAGCTGCTTGTGATGTTACCAAACTGACTAGGCAGCTGGGTTAGAATTTGGTTGCCCAAGTCAATATTATATCTATAAACAGAAGAATTCCATGTAAATGCAATTAGTTTACCCTTCCCAAAGGACTGAGTATGCCTCTATAATGTGAGTGTCCGTAACAGTCAGATCAGTATAATAAAGAAATTTTTACATTAAGACATGGCAATTAATGGTTTTCAAAGGTGTTGTTTCTTACATGGGTTGGTTTTAATGCTGCTTGTTATGTTTAGCCATATCCAGAAGATCCAGCAGTGTACAAACCACTCTCCCAGGAAGAGCTGCAGAGGATAAAAAACGAAAAGAAACAGAAGCAAAACGAGAGGAAACAGAAGATATCAGAGAATCGCAAGCATTTGGCCAGTGTACGGGTTGTACAGAAGAACCTTGTCTTCGTGGTAGGGCTATCTCAGCGCCTAGCAGATCCAGAGGTGAGCAGTTCACTCTTGCAGATCTTGCTCTTAACTTGATGCTATGAAACATTGGAATATTCTTGTGTTTCTCTGAAGTATACAAAATTAAGCTATATCAAAATGGTTTGCTGCTGTGAGGCCTCCACTTCTTAAGGAAACTTAGCTTCCTGCTCCATAATACCCTCAAGAAGTGTTTGTCTCTGTCTTAGGGAGTACAGGTGCTCTGTCATTTTTTTATTTTTTTGGGGAAGGGGGGAAGTTGTTCTTTGTTTAATGATAGGAACTTGGTTTTAAGCTAAAAATAAGCATAAGGGCTTTTCAGGTACTCTTTTTCCTAGGCTGGATCTGCTGGCACTATACAGCTAATACACAGTGTCACACAAACATGTAGGGACAGAAGAAAAAAGCCAACCCTTGGAAGTATATACTAGGAAGAACCATAAGGATTATGTCCTTAGGAAGTTGTGGGGAAAAAGTTAATAAGAGGAAGACCCCAGAAAAAGTTGGCCTACTACTCTGCATCATCAAAAATAAGGTTTTCACTGATTATATTTAAAATGCTTTATTTACTTCCATCATCAGTCGTAGGGGCAGGTGGCCAGTGCAGTAAGTGCTAATGCATAAAAGTATCTTGAATTAGAATATGGAGGAAATGTACTACAGGGTAACATAGATGTCTTTAAAATTACAGTGCCAGATTAAATTCACTTTATCAAACTAAACTATCTGGAGAAGTCTCAAACAGAAGTGGGTGTTTCTGAGGTCTCAGAGTATAGTCTGTATTTTGCTAGACTGTTAAAGAAACAAGTGTATAAAGCAAAGCTGCTTTTAGTGAAGGAGAACAAAAGGAAGGATAAGAAGGGAAGACAAAAAAATCAATTAAAACTGATCTGGTGTATAACACTTCAGTGAGTACTGAAATATAGCAGCAAGTATTTGCAAGCAACTGTCAGCACTGGCTTGGGGCTATTTTACCATTTAAAAATGCAGTATGCATTTATTATTGAAATTTAATTTCTTTGACCAGATGGAGGATTTGTAATTAAGAGAAATAGTAGTAAATACAGTTGATTTTTATATTTTTTTTACACTTCAGATAATTTTACACTGAATACTTACAGTAACTAGGAATGGGTTTATTTGGGGGATGGGGATGTGCTGCACTAGGTGTATTGGTAGCAGTATTCTCAGTGACACACCAGAAAATAGTGTGTACTTACTGAATGTTGCATATAGCACAAGGTGACTTGATCTTCAAGAAACTAAGCCTGAGAGAAATGAGCTAAAAAAAGCATATACTATATTCAAGTTTTCTACTTAAGCAGGCAAAAAACTCCTTCATAAATTGAGATTATTTGGAATGGGAACTTGGCTGTCATGTCCTGTTTCTGGAAATAGGTCTGTGGATCATAGTGGAGTGAAGTGGATCCTCTTCTGTTCTTGTGCTCTTAGGAGAATTGTGAAGGCTGTGCTGTCATGTTGTACCAGGAGTATAATCTGCAATATGCTTAGGTAAAAGGGAGGTTTCTTTAGGAGTGTCATTCTCTTCTGGAGTGATGCCTTCGAGGGTGGGTGTAGTATGTTTCAAGAGGATGTAGACCAAATGAGGAACAGTCAGAAGAGACCAATGAATGCCTGGCTATCTATACAACATAACCTGTAGTTATTTGGGAGGTTCCCAGTGTGATGCTGTTAGTTCTTGAAGGCATTGATGCCTGCTTGGGAAGGGAGAGGGGCAGTTTAATTCTTGGATCAGTACAGTTCACCTCCACTATCCAATGCTAATATGAAGGTGGAGCAGAGGAAACATATCTTCCTTTATAACCTCTCAGGTTATTTTCTAGAACTAGAAATGCCCTTATTTTGTCTATCTTCAGTCTGAGTAGTCAGTACTTTTGTACCTTCTTCCATCACAGAACGGGGAAAAAATGGCTTTTGGTATAAATGTCACATATATAGCCAGTTTCATTGGTACACAGGTAATGGTTATGCAGCAGAGTTGCTTAATATGCTGGTGGTGTTCTTGATTCACCCAGGGTCCCTAAATGATTTGTCAGTACTAACTGATCCCTGGAAGGGCAAGATGAGTATTTTTTTTCCTTTATAGATGTGATCATCCCTCATTCATTTCAACATGATATTGATTCCAAAATGTTTTTTCTTGTCCCTAGAAATTTTCCTTTGTCTTCCTTTACTTAGTCTGGTCTTGGGAAAACTTGAGGTTATCTTGAGCTAATTGGTTTACTCCCTTTTTTTGGAGTGTGGGGAATGGCAGTCAGGATTCAGCATTTTATACCTAGTAATTAATATAGCTGAATGCAAGTTTAAGGTGTATTGGTATTTGGAAATGAGAATGAATTTGATTTTTATTTTTTAAATCAAATTATAAAACAGGTTTATACAGGAACTTCCTATGCTGAATGTAATGTGTTTTGCCAGGGTGGGATTTGAGTAATCAGAGTACTGAAAGAATTTTTTAAAATACAACATGAAATGTGGGATATTTGTCATTAAAGTTCTGCAGTGGCAACATACTTTGTATTGCAAGTAACCATGTTTTTATGTGGGAAAACAAATCTAAATCTTTGTGCTCTTCTTTTAGGAGAGACGTGATTTTTATTAGTTAAAGGTTTTAGCTGCACAGTTTCACAGAAGAATAGGTACACCTCTGTATGAATTTTAAGTTTACCATTTGAACTTTCTTTTCTTGTAGGTTTTGAAACGACCAGAATATTTTGGGAAGTTTGGTAAAATACATAAAGTTGTCATTAATAACAGCACATCATATGCAGGCTCACAGGTAAGTCAGAGGTTTTTGTAATTTTTTTATTTTAATTCCTTTAGAGAATACATGTGTGCAGAGTGATTCTAGGGCTCCCTATTTCTGATTAAGCAATAGGTAAGAGTGTAAAAAGAAAAAAAGGCCTTGCAAGAATCAAACTACCATTAAGTTACTGGGACATTTTCCAGCCAGACTCTTAAGCTGGATGCAGAATTCAACATGGAAAGATTGAAAATTGAGAGACAGGATGAGAAACTTTAAAGAAGCAGCAATATAGCATTTAGTAACTAATCTGCATTTTGGGGATAGAATGTCTTTTAAGTATTTTTAGAACATTAATGCAACATAGTGATGGATTTCCTCTTTTCATTCTTTATGTATCACAAATGAGTTTTTATGGCTTCTACCTTTTTTGTCAGTTTCTTGTTAAAAACATCAAACCCTAAACATACCAGTTTATTGAGTGATTGGCTAAAAAGGTGACTTAATGGGGAAAGAAAAACAAGTAAAGAGTGTGTGTTTTCTTCCTAGGGTCCAAGTGCCAGTGCATATGTAACCTACATCCGGTCAGAAGATGCCCTCAGAGCCATACAGTGCGTCAATAATGTGGTGGTAGACGGCAGAACACTTAAGGTGGGAACATTTATATGCTCTTGCATATGTGTTCTAGAACATTAATATCAGGGATTGGCATACAATTTTGTTTGTGTTGGCTTTTGACTTCTTTTCCTGGTATTAATCTCAAAATGGAAGTTCAGTGAGCATCCAGCTGGCAGTGTTTTGGTGGGTTAGCAGATAACTTCTTAAAACAAAGTTTGAGGCAAACAGATGGACCTCCTGTCCGTGCTCATGGTGGCTTTTTTGTTGTATAGCATAATAGTACAATGTGAAAACCCCCTGTTTGCTTTTATAGAATGTTTCTGTAGTCCATACACCACCCCTCTTAAAAGCTCCCTTGGAAATCAAAGGTTTTTTCCCTTTTGGTGCCTGTGTAAACAGGTCTTGAGGCTGATTTGGCCAAGTTGGTGGCTATGGAAAATCTAGTTACTATTCATTTCCTGACCCTGCTTACATGTCTCCTTATGATTATGCGAATATTTACTGAGGCTCTTACATAGCCATTTATTTAGATTAGGATGCATTTTTATTTTCATCCAATTATCTAATCCTCAAGAATATATATATTTCTTACAAATGGACTTTTATTCCATCTGCATCAAAAATGCATTATGGTGGAATTTCTATTATTGAGATAATTTTTTAGATAAAGTTATATCTTACATGGTTAAAAGCATTCTTAACCTCCAGTATTTTTTTTTCCTTCAGGCATCATTAGGTACAACAAAATATTGCAGTTATTTTCTAAAAAATATGCAGTGTCCAAAACCAGACTGCATGTATCTACATGAGCTAGGTGATGAAGCAGCTAGTTTCACAAAAGAAGAAATGCAGGTAAGTGTAGTGAATGGGAAACACATGAAATGTGCCGCATACGTCTTACTGTTTATGATTTAGTCTAATATGTGTCATGTGTTGCTGAATGTTAAGGCAGTGATGAATTTTGAAATCCAAGAGGTGATCAACTAGTTGGATATTGCAAAGAACAGTTAGGTCAAGTTCTTTCATTGCATGCTGTTTTTAAAGTCTGAGAAGTCCAGTGAGTGTTCATAAGGCAAAAAGATGGAGATAAACTCTTAGCCTGGAATTCAAACAACCTGAGCTAACTACTTTCCCTTTTTTCATACTAAAGTAAGGTAGTGTCATTTTTGATCTCTGTGAATGAAGTTAGTTCAGATCTGGGTTTTATTGTAAAATTGGTGTGTGGGCAGTTATCATGGATTGGCTCTTGTGCTGTGACTGACCGTGCTGTCTAAAGCCCAATAACCCTCCTAGCCTGTGAAGCATTTGCAAATAAAATGTTGAGGGTTACTACAATAGCACATAAAAAATGGTGATGGGATTTTTTTTTTACTATCTCAACATCAAAATGCTTATTTTCTAGAGTAGGGAACCAAGTAAATGGATAGCTGTACTGTCTCAAATGGGGTACATTTGGAGCAGACCATTTCTGGTCTGTCTCCATCCTCCTACATGAGGTGTGGTAAAGCTGTTAAACTCAAGTATGTCAACTTTGCATCCATGCTGTCATTTTTGCATGTGGTCTGTCCCTGAGCAGAGGGTCCCCACCCTTAGTGCCAGCACAAATTTTGTTCTAGTAGAATTTTCTTTATATGTTAGGCTGAGGTAAGCTGGAGAATAAAGAAGAATGTCCATACCTATTAAATACTTTCCACAAATTATTTCTGAGGATTTCAGAAGATAATGGCAGTAGAAGGAAAATTCAAGGACAAACTAGGCCACCTTCCCTGTATGTTTTCCTGTATTTCTCCCACCACCTAGATCTGTTACGTATGCATGTTTGGGAGTATGTTCCCGTCTAGTCTTTTTAGTTTTTTATAGACCTGTCAGCCATGAATTTTTTTAATCCATTTTGAATCTGTGGATACTGCCAACTCTTTAGTCTTTTGTGGCAGCAAGCCCCAGAAATTCACTAGCTGTTTTGTATGAAGTGCTTTCTTTTGCCTGTGTTGAACTGGGAACTAGTTTGTTTTGTCAACTTTCCCTTAATCTTAGCTTCATAGTGCTTGCTGAAAGCAAAACCCCTTATTCACCTGATTCATTGCCTTTCTGATATGGCAGAACTTGATCTAGTCTCTCCCAGTTTTCTCTCCAAATCATAGTTTCTGGTCTTATAAAATTTTAAAGCAGTTGCTCCATTTCTGCAGTGTCTGTTGCCCTTCTCTGTATTTTCTAGCTGTGTCTTTCTTGAGATGGAGAGATCAGATGCATCATGTGGGGGAAGCCAAGTGTAATTTATCAGTTTTCGATGTGTTGTATTTAGTGTGATACATGATTTTTTCCTTTTGTTTTAGTTTACTTGAAGTGGCCTTCTTAGTGATGCCCAGCACATCTTTTGTGGCTAGTGCATAATCAGCTGACAGTTTCAGAGCTCTGTTGGCAGTAACCTCAGCATCTTTATTTCTGAGCTGTAACAGCCAGTTCACAGATCAGGAGTGGGTTACTATGGTTTAAACTGCTTTTCCCTTCTTGTGTCACCTGACATGTCCTTGGTGAAGCTTATTTGCCACCATTTGCTTATTTACTGATTTCGCTGGGTTTTCTTTGAAGCTCCTCATTATCAACGTGGCAGTTTATTACTCAAAAAGCTTGATATTGTCAGCAGAGAACTTGCTTTTAAGGCCTTTCTCAGGCATGCTGATGGTGTTGCATAGAACTGATGCCAGTCATCAGTCCTCATTGCTTGCTTCTGCACCCTAAGAGTTATACTTTGAACCATCTTCAATTCAGTCTTTCTATGTTGCTCTCTTCCATGGCAGATTAATAAATATCTGGTGTGAAACCTTATCAAAAATGTCTTCTTTCAAAGTTTTGTGGGGCCTCTCTATTTATGTTTACTGACTCTGTGCACGTTAGTGAAGCAGGGTTTCCCTTTACAAAAGATACTTAAATTCAATCCCAGTGGTTTGTGTTTATCCATGAACTTCTATTTTTAAAAATCATTGTTATTGTTATTATTATCATCTTGTAATCTTTGGAAGGATGGAGGTTTACTTAGCAGCCTGGAGTTCACAGAATCTTTTCTACAGCCCTTTTTGTGGAAGTCAGTGGCAAACTGTCAATCCTGTGGCCTGACTGCTAGTTAAAATTGATAGGCTATGTACCTTGGTCAGGATTTCATTTTCATGTGTGAGTTTCTTCAGAAGTCTTGAGTGGATTTTACATCGTCTTGGTGACTTACATGACTCTTCCTTCCCTGTTCCTTGTTATATTGCTTAAACTTTTATTGAATTTCATATTGCTTTCTTAAGAGTAATTGGAAATTATACACCTGCTAAGTACATTGTTCTTTTGGTGTGCCAGCCTTTCTGCATTTGTGTGTCAGTGAATTTCCAGATCCATTTAATGAAATTGGATGTTCATTGTTTCAGACTTTGACTCTGTATTTTTTCAAAAAATTGACAATGGATGATTTGTATTCTTGGTTAAATAATTAATAGATCTAAACATAGTGATAAAATAAAAAGAATTGATAGAACTCCAGGAAGTCTAGGAAAGTGAAGTTGAGAATATCAGGTGGGTTGGAAATGCCAAGTTTGGCCTCTGGGTTGTCTGCTATAAATAAAATAGAATTACTACAAGCTTCTATATGGGATATTAATATTGTTTCTTTCTTGCATTTGTGTGGCAAATAAATGAACTTAAGACTGACCACTGATGTACCTGGCTGTGATATTCAGTCTTTAGTCACTGAAGCAAATTGAGAGAGCCAGAGAGGTTTCTTCTTATTCATCTGCGTAACGTTTGCAAATTGTTAATTGTGCAAATCTGTGCATCAGCCTAGTTGCTACAGTCATAGTGGATGGTGAAAGAAGCATTTCCAGGGTGCAGAATATCTCAAGGTTTGCATTTAGGTGAGCCATACTGTAGAACCACACTTTTTCCTACTTTAGGTAGCAGCTTGGATGTAGACACTGACCAAATGGGTAAGATGATGCATATACCACATGTTTCCATCCTTCTTGAGAGGTTTGTAAGTTGACTACATAAGGACACATTCAGAATCAGTCAGTAATGGAGAATTGGAGGATTAAGTAGCAAAAGAATGGAGTCATTGATAGGGTTTTACTTGAAGTATTCCAGTGAGATATGCAATTGGCCTTCTACAGGCATCCATAAGGGAATGTAGTTTAGAATCAGTACTATTTTTTGTATTTTGTCTATTCATGCATAAATTTTTGTAAAAAAAAAAAAAGTTATATTTTTGTTTTAGGTCGTAAAATTTTCCTAGGGTATGTGCACATTGACTGTACATTAATTCCATTCTTGTTCCAACAAAATAGTAAGGAATTAATGTTACAGAGAGTTAAATTTTATATGTAGAAGTAGTGTGAGAGCTTTTTAATCAATACTGAAGATCATAAATTTGGTGTTTCAGATTTAAGATTCAGAAGACCGGACTATAAATCTTGGCACTTGTTTCCTTTGCTAGAGGACATCTTCTAGTATCTGGAAATGGTAGAGAAAAGCTATTGACAATTTCAAATTCACTGGTTTATTTTGTATCTTGATTCAACTCATAATAAAACTTAACTTTCAAACAGTAATTCTTAGGTTGGAATATTGTAGCAACCTACAAAAACCATGAATGCTCATCTTGGAATTCAGATGTTACTGTAAGTGTTGGGGGTAGGAGTAGATTTTGCTGGTTTTGTTTTTTGTATTAAGCCACAGAATGTTATCTGCAAGCTAGACTGAAAAACACTCTTTTCCTTCACTTGCCATATTCTAGTACTCTGGAGCTGAATTGGACCTCCACAATTCCTGAAAGCAAGAAATTGTTCTCAGTTGATTCAATTAGCTGAAAGAATATTTCAATATTTCAGTTACTAAAAAGAATGATTTATCAGTTATTGCTTAGAATATGCTGTTTGTCATGTCATACACCTCTGCTGTTTTATTAAGCTAATATAAAATTGCTTTCATTTCAAAAGAACTTTTTGTTTCAAAGGAACTCTTTATTCCTTCCCATCTTCTGAAAGGCTTAGTATGGTTGGAATATGAAATGCAGACTGCCTTGGAAATGTCACTGTTTGTGATTTCTATGGTATATTTGTGAAGTTCTTGATTAGAACTGAGGAGCAAGTTCTAATAAGGTTGTCAGTGCTTTTCTCATTTAGAAGTCTCAAAAAATATAAATCGTATAAATAGGTGATTTTTAGGCAAGCTTTAGAGCTGTTGAGGTTACATCTGTGCTGAGAGTGAGAAGCACTGTTTTGAGTTTGGCAGGAGTGAGCTGATAAGTTGCAAAGGCTAAAATTGTAAGCTTTGGGACATATATACGGGCATATTATATATATATTTAAAAATTATAACTATAAATTTATATATTATACCAGTATTCATTCATTGTGAGTTTCTCTTTCCTTAGGCGGGTAAGCACCAGGAATATGAACAGAAACTACTGCAAGAATTGTACAAACTAAACCCCAACTTTCTCCAATTATCTACGGGTACAGTTGACAAGAACAAGAACAAAGTGACAGCACTGCAGAGGTACGATGCGTAAGTACTGGTGCTGGACTGCCTGGTTATTCTTTCTGGTTATTCCAGAGAAAGCTTTTATTCCTATTTCATGCCCCAAATTGCCTCCTGTTTGTAGTACCTACTATATGATAAAATCTGATAGGTGTTCTCTGGAGAGACATATTGTTTAGGAGTGATATTCTCCAATTTAGAATGTTCCCTCTGAAGCCGCTCCACATTCCTCCCCTTGCCTTGCCCTGTAGCAGGCAGGAGAGGAGAACTGGAGGCACAGAAGGTAAAAATCAGAACAATTTATTGGAAACAGCAGTGAGATAAGAAAACAGTAACAGCAACAGTACAAATGACAGCGGGTACAAGAAAGAGTCCAATGATTCACAAGTGATTGCTCACCCCACAGAAGCCCCCAGCAGTACTGACACGACCTCTGCTAGGCCATGCTGTCCCAGAAGAAAGCCTTTCTCCAGAAAATTACTTAAGGTCGTGTGGAATTGTCCTAGGCATGCCCATTCCTGGCCACTGCAAAAATTAACCTTGTGCTGGCCAGAACCAGGACACATGCACCGCTTTGTTCTAAAACAGAGCGTGTATCTTCGGAAAGAAATGTGTTTTGCATTTGGATCAGTAGTTCAGAACAAGGTATTCTGAAAGAAGACCTTTGTGTTTTATATTTGTAAAACCAAATGCATTTTTTAAAGACCAGATGTGTACTTTCTTGGTATGATTGGTATCATTGTGAATGCAGTCTGTATTTTTATAACTGAGCTATCTTACAACCTTAATATGTTTTTTTGCATCATGATTTATAGTGCAGTCCGTATTTTTTTATTATGTTGTAACTGCAGATATAACTTATTATGCCTTGCTAAAATAATATTCTGTTGCTGTAGTTTGTTTAGAAAGTTATGAAAAGATAACTGTCTATATGAGCATGTAGTCACACAAAGATAAATGAAAGTCTGAGGTTACCAGTCCTTAATTATTCATTCAGATGTCATATGTAAGATAAAGAAATAAAAACTGTTGACAATTTTTCCACTCCTTTTTGTAGGAGTTTGATAAAGGAGATGAGAAGAGCAGAATGTGAAAGTTAGATTGCACTTCATATGAACCTTGACCTTGTATTTAGGGTTTTTGTTGTGAGCCAGTTCATGCACTACTGTGTTTTTCAGACAACAGTTTGCCAGTGGCAGCATCACTGCACAGCCCTCTAAGCAAGACAGTGGGTACTGTATCGAAAATACTGTCAATGGGTCTTGAGTGAGCAGAACACACTGAGAACTGGTATTCCAGCTGGTGTACTGGGACTATTTTCTTTCTTTTAATTTCTGGAGGCAGTTTCATATGCACTTTGACTGCAAGTGGTCAGGGCTTCCAGAGGGATCTTTTTCCTTAAGGACAGAGCTGCTCCCTGTTTCTCAGGCACTGGTCCAATATTGACTTCAAAGGTAAAGTGCAGCAAGCAAAACAAATACACTAGTTCTTGAACTTGGGTATTGATGATTTCAAGTTTGAAATCTGAACTAATTTTAATTAGAAACCTGATTAGATCCCAGCAAAATAAATTATACCAGTGTGGGAAGAACGCACTATCTGAAACTGCAGCAAACTTTTATGCCTTTAGGAAGCAATTAGGCGTTGGAGCTTGGCCAGTCTGTGATGCTAACATTTAGCACTTACAGAAAAAATGGCATGTAACTCTAAAGGCAGCAAGTGGTAATTTCTGGAGGTAATTTCTCTTGTCAGTTGAACAGCATAATCACAGCTTGGACTCCTCTGTTCTTTGCTAATGCTTAGGTACCACCTTTAGGGTTGCAAAGTGAATTTCCTGCAGCTGGGATTTGGACGTGTTTTGTCGTTGCTTTTGCACTGGTGAATGAATGCACATTGTTCTTTCACAGTTTCTACCCAATTGGCTTCTTGTAGGATTGTTTTTGTAGGATTCATTGATAGGATATTCATATTTCTAGCAGTTTGTCACAACCTCTGACAACTGCAAACTGGTTCTTGTGTTTCTGAGGTGCAGAATTTCTGTTTCATAACAGAATGGAACAGAAGTTGAGCTCTAAGTAGTAGATACTTAATTATAAATATCCAGTAGTAGAAAAGAGTTTGTTAAACTTTTAAGTGTTTTTCTAAAATTGTTCTAATTTGAAAGGTCCTGCTTGCAGACCTTTTCTTCCTGTTGAAGACAACTGTTAAAATCCCCAGGGCCACACTGTGTACTCATCTCCTGCTATGTTACTTGATAGTTGTGGTAACTCTGTTCTCTTAAAATTGGAGATAGACTCCACATTTAAGACAGATCAAGCTTTTTTTATTTCCTTGATGACATTTTTCTGAAGAGCTGAAATGAGTGTTTTCTTATGCTACAAGAACAACCAACTATTAAGCACATACTGATCTTTTAGAGAACAGCCCTGCAGAGACATGCAGCCTGAACTTAACTAAAACAAAAAAAACCCCCCACACAAAACCCCCCACCCCAAAATACACACCAATTTGTTTCTCTTTTCCTTTTTCCTTGGATGCAAAACTGACTTTTAACTGGCATTTTAAAGTTTGTTTTGGTGTAGAGATGGCTTTGCACTGTAGCATAAATTTGGTTATTTGAAATAAATGGATTGACAATTTTCATAATCCAGATTTCAATTCATTTTTGTACAATGACACTATTAAATGACAGATATGCTGCTGCTGTCTCTTCATTCCCTGATGTTCTGTATCTGATCAACTCATTAGCTCTAACTTAGTCCAGATGTGAGCAAAGCCAAGATGAGATCTGTAGATCAGGTCAAGGTACTCATCTATGTACATATTGTATATGTAGCTGAGAACAGATGGATACAGAATAGCAAATCTTAAAATACTGAGATTTGAGAGGAGCTACTATTACTAATTTTATCTGAGTAGAAAGCATTTGTGTTGCTATAAGCAGTTAGTGAAATTTCCAGATTCTGACTGTGAAATTAGTAAGTTGACCTAAAAATGTAGAGTAAGTGTTGGACCATGTAATAGAAATATACCAACGTAGGAGTGCATCAGGAAGGGCATATATATTAAAATATTTTGGTGAAAGCTGCTTTATTACGAAGACAGGACTTGGACACTAAAACCAGCTCCTCATAAAGCAAATGGAAAGCCACAGGTAACGTAGAAGAACACAAAAGAAGATATTATTATAATAAGATTGCAGGGTTGACAGACAAACTGTGTTTGAATCCATTTGGTTATAGACTATATTCCATTTTGCTTAAATTTGTACAGAATGTAACTATTTACAGCAAAAACTTGGACTTTGAGTCCTCTCTTGAACTTTTTCCAGTTCTAATGGGCACTCTAAAATGAAATTTAATATTGCTTTTTAAAAGGGAATTAATTATGGTTTTAAACTAGAAATGAAGGAAGGAGTAACTTGAACCATGTATTTGTCTGGCTGATCTCTTGGTCTGTTAGTAAAGCTGTGGACTCCTCTGTAGGTATGAAACATAAAACTTCATCTGTTATGGCCAGGCGTGATAGGACCTGGAATATAAAACATATTAAAAAAAAGTATGACTTAGCTCATGACTTACAGAACTTAAAAATAGTTATGGGCTAAAGCAAGTAATTCTGAATGAGGTATACAGAGGTCTGGACACTTGAACTATTGATGGCATTTTTCATTTTTATTTACATTTTTTCCCTGTTCCTCAAACGGGCAAGTTTGGACTTTGGGATTGGCAAAGCAGCTATCTATTCAGGAAAGAAAACAGAATTCCCTCTGGTTTTCTCTCTACCCTATCCCACTAATTTTTTATGTCATCACCTTTTAAAATCTGAAAAATAATATCCAGATAAATCTATTCTTACGGATTGTCTGGCACAAAGATTTATTTCCCCAGTGTTTACAATTTTTAAAACACTTTCTTCATAACTTGAACTCTTCTATTTTTTTTTTATTTTACTCTTGCCTTTTTCCAGACCCAACAGTAATAACAAAGATGCCTGGCCATCATTACAGAGTTCAAGTAAATCGGCCAACGGTTTAACAATGGAACACAGGAAAACGCCTCCTATATTAGAAAATGGCACAGACCCAGAACACATGACTCCAGATGGTGCAGACTCAGATTTCGGGTAATTGTGCTGCCTTTTGTACTTCAGACAGCTTGCTTTCTCTCTCACTGATTGGTGTGGAGGGAATGATTCTTCAGTCTCTCTGGTTGGAGAGCTGGATACAAATCCTGATCAGGTCACAAAAAGCTGGGCTTAGTGTAGCCCGTGTTAAAAAGTCTGATTGGCACACTGTGCAGGAGAACCCTAACATGAAGTTAGTGACAGTACAGGTAATGGCTGAGGGGATCATCAGCTTATACAGCTGCACAGTCTCAGTCAGAGCTGAGTCCTTTCTTTTTTTCCATACCGAAGCTTCCACAAAAATAATATGCCATTTGCTGTACATCAGGAGGTTTGTCACTTGGAAAAGCTTCAGTAGAGGGAAGTTAAATGTTAGGGCTAAAATATCTAATTTCCTTACAGTGATGTGTTCCAGAAACACAACACAGAGGAGAGGGTTCCCCACTTAGCACTCAGAGGGACAATAGGGCAGCAGGTTGAACTGAGGCTTCTTTGTGTAGAGGAAGTAATTCATCTGTTTACAATCATCTCGTATTGCCAGCCAACTTTTTTTTTTTTTTTATGCCCTTCTTGAGTAGAACTGGTGTCCTCTTCCACCTTATGCATCACTAGCAGTTACAGTCCTAGTCTGTAGTCATGCTGGTTTGTTTTTTATGGACCCCTTTAGGTAATAAACATTAGGCTCATTCAGAGGTTGGATGGGAAAAAAGCAAGGTAAACCCTAATATTTCAAGCAGTGGTGCTGCTGATTAGGTAGCCAGTCTTCATTTTAAATCAATATTGAACCAATGCATTAAAATGGAGAGCGTTGTTGGAAGTGGTACCTTCTTGTTAGGCTAAATAGCAGTCCCCTTGAGGAACAATCAGAGAGCCTGGGAATTGCATCTCAGCAGTGATGTGCGATTATTTTTTTTTTCTGAAAATAATGTATTTAATGTAAATAAAAATATTGTAGTCAATAGATAATGAGCCTTATTCATTCCTGAGGACAAGAAGTCTGTCTTGCAAATAAAAGCTCCTTAGGCAGGTTCAAGTATAATAGACATTTTCATCATTTAGATTGTCAGTAAAAGTTGTCTTACTCATAGCTTTTTAAACTGCAGTATGGTGAATGTTAGCACTGTAGGAAAGGAATTTGACTGGAATATCAGCTCTTCAGTCAGAATTGATTGTGTAATGAAGAGTCTACAGCAGATTTCTGTGCTATAGGAATTTAGAAATTACTAACCAAATGCAGTGTGTTTCAATTGCAAGAGCTTTATTCATGCTGTTGAATCACTAAGCAGAGAGGATTTGTAAATCTTCACTGGAGTAGTGCAGTGATTTTTCCTTTATAGTCATAAGTATTTCAGCTTAATTTATCTGTTTGAGATACTGACTCAATCAGTTGTCTTTTTTCACAAAAAAAGGTATTGATGATTACTCTTACACAGTGTCTTTTAGAGTGGAGAATTCTGCTGAGTTTCAATTACTCATTTTGGTGTGAGGGGAAAAATTACAAGTGGAAGAAATCTTACAAATAGTTGACCTTACTGTAAGGCTGTATGCAGTAATTAAAGTTAGCAGCACCAAAGGCTGTTTGAAAACAAGGTGTATCTAGAATCTGAAGTCTGCACCCAGTTAAAAGAAATTGTTCCATATATTTTTCAACATCATGACTGTAATTTGACTTGTATCATGTTCTGGCCTCTTAGTGGAGCTGAAATTCATGTTCTTACTTCTGATGCTTGTTTGTAGAATCTTTGTATTAGCCTGTGGAACCTGATGCTTGTGCATCTTTTCTCATGGGTGGATGAAAATGAGAGTAGCTTGAAGTTGCAAAGCACTAACACCATTTCATTAGTGCGGTATTGAGATTTATTGAGGCAACTCACAGATGCCTGTAAGAATCTTGAATCCTGAGATGTGCCATTTCAGCCAAGTCACAATAATTTGCAGTGAATGGCTTTCTGAGGTGGTTTTCTGCTCTATCTTGTATTATCCTTATTTTTGGCAGGTTTTTGTTATGTTTTTTTCCCTTCTGTCATCTCAGACCTCAGTCTTAAAGGCTGACGGAAAGCTTAACTTGCCACCAAGACTAAATTGTTAATTTAATGTTTTATCTGTCCCAGATTTATTTCAGATTTCTATGGAAACTGAAAACTTGTGTGTTTGGAAAATAGATCTTTTCCAGTTTCTTTACAGTAGTATCATAGATGGAACTGACTGTTACAAAATACTGTCATCATATAGACTTGTAGGGTTTTGTATGGCATAGAGCTGCTATGAACATGTTCAAAACTTTAATTTTGTTCTTTAAGGCAGTCAACAAGCAGAATGGAGAGTGGTGAAAAGAAGTATTACAGTATATGATAAGTTATTGGAATGCTTATGATTAAAAAAGCAGTCTCATAAAAAATAAGTGCACTTTTTACCTTTTTGATCCCTGCTTTTTAATTTTTGTTATAATTCTAAGGCTTTTCTTCCACTACAAAAGCAAATGTTTATTTTTCATGTTAAATACTTGAGTCTCTTACTGTCTTTTTCCCTCCCACTTTTGCAGCCCTATCGATAAACCTTCAGATTCCCTCAGTATAGGAAATGGTGACAGCTCTCAGCAGGTAAGACACAAAGATAAGTGCTCTGAAAGTAAGTGGGTTTGAGGACTCAATGCAACTTGCCAGTTGGAGGAGCATGTGTTCTCTGAAGTGTCTCATAATTGGCCATTGGAATAGGCTGTCCCAGGAGGTGATGGAGTCTCTGTCTCTGGAGGTGTTTAAGAAAAGACAGATGTGGCACTTAGTGCCGTGATCTAGTTGACAAGGTGTTTAGTCATAGTATGGACTCAATGAATTTAGAGGTCTTTTTCCACTCTAGTTTATTTTGTGATGATTTTAAACAAAATTTAAAAATGCTGTTGATAAGTTGATTTTTTTTGTTTGACCTTGTGCTGAGGTATATATTAGCAAACCTAATTGTGGCCAGGAGTTTTAAGGAAACTTTTTGTCTGAGTTAATGAAGAATATTTTTATATATCAACTCATGTTCTAATTTTTCTCTTTCTCTCTTGCTTGTAGATAACAAACAGTGACACACCTTCACCACCACCTGGTTTAACAAAACCCAATCCAGTTATACCCATCAGTTCATCTAATCACAGTGCACGGTCTCCTTTTGAAGGGGCTGTAACAGAATCACAGTCACTCTTCTCTGACAACTTCCGGCACCCTAACCCCATCCCCAGTGGGCTTCCTCCATTCCCCAGCTCTCCACAGACTTCGAGTGACTGGCCCACAGCACCAGAACCACAGAGCCTCTTCACATCAGGTACATCCACAGCTTACATGGCTGCGTGCTGCTTGCTTTTGCAGTTGCTTAAAACTCGTACAGAGTTGTGCAGAGCTTAAACCTGTAGAACCTGAAACTCTAGGACTTGTTCTAGACTGTGTTTTCCCCCCTTACAAATGGTTAAATTTGTCACTTAACTGCAGATGAATTGCAGTTACCTAAGGATTTCTTCTTAAATTTTGCAGAGCTTTCAAGCTGCATGGCTAAATTATCAGACTGCTTACTTTAGTTTTTCTTAGCAACATGCATAGGATGTGACATGCATGCTTTAATGTTTAGTGTTACAGATTTTTATTGAGAGTGGGGAAAATACATGGTATCAATATATTTTGATGTGATAATCTGTAATTCTAATATCAAAAGCTGTTGTGTAGAATTTTCTTAGTATTCTACATAGTTATCTGAAGGTGTCTCATCTTTTTCTTTGAGGTGAGATTCTATAAATTCAGACAGGTTATGTTTAATTTCATCAGATACCTGTATTTTTCAGGTACTCTCCTATGAAATACCTTGTCATATGCACAAAACGTTGTTTTAGTTGTAGTTATATAGTCTTGGGAATAGTTAACAGTATTGAAGAGCTCACAGATAACTCTGAGAGAAGTGTTACGAAATGAAATGAAACAATATGAGTAAAAAATTGAATGTAAATAATATTAAATAGTTAGTTTACTTAGTGATTAGTCATCTTTTGATGTTTATCTTGCTCCTGGATATCATAATTCTGTTTGTAAACAATATTTATTACCAAGGAAATTCCTTTCTGCTAAGGCACTTGATGTACCAATTTTGTGAGGATTAAGTAGCAGTGAGAGAATTTCCAGGTAGTAGAGATCATACTTAATATAAAGTGTATGGTTGTGGTTTAAATAAGAATGCAAAGGACAAGTTCTTGTTGGTTTAGCAACTCTTTATCACAGATTTTAGAGTGAAAATAGAACTGTTGATTTCTTCTCTGAGAGGATGCTGAACCTTCTTGGAGCAGCACACCAGGTCCTTACCAGCAGAGGGAGTTAATGTTGCAAGTGATGCTACCCTGTACTTAGCACATTGCTTGACCACAATTTTGAGCAAAAATATTGCAAAGATAGACCAGAATTCACTGAATCTGCATAGCAAACTTTACGCCATCATGAAAAGAAGTAGTAACTGAAAATGAGGACAAATTCTGATAACTTATTGCAACACTGCCTCAAAATATTTAACAGTATCTTGTAATGCAGTTCCCTTTTTTTATTTTATCATCTCCTCAAAAATTTGACTTGTTTCTCTTCATAACGATAGACAGTAGGGGATTTTTTGTGGGTTTTGTTTGTTGGTTTTGGTTTTGTTTTTGCTCTGAGGTTCTTCCTTTTGAGGGGGAACATCCTGCTTATCTTTTTTGCACAGCATTACTGGTGAAAGCAAAATATTGAACTGAGTAAAGACCTTATTTATTATGCTCTGCTTGTTCACACTTCCATGAAGTAGTATGGGGTATAGAAGGTTCTAAGCAAGTGGTCATTGGTCTCTTTCTGCTTGGGACTATTCTTGAAAATACTTTCTGGGTAAGGTTTTCCCATGGTTTTTTAACAGAGCAGCTGTGCAGTAAAAGTGTTATTTACTACTTCTAGCACTTCACCTTTAGTAGAAATCTATGACAGTTTGATCTGAATATGGCATTCTAAGCTGATGAATAAGGTATCTTTGGGGGACATATAAAGTAGTATTATATGGAAGATAAAAGACCACAGTCAGATACACAGGCTGAAGCTTTTATATGGAAAAATTATTTCTAATTCTTTTTCTAAATCCTGTTCCTTTCTTCTCCAACAGAAACTATACCAGTATCCTCCTCCACAGACTGGCAAGCAGCTTTTGGGTTTGGTTCCTCCAAACAGCAAGAGGACGACTTAGGGTTTGATCCCTTTGACATCACCCGCAAAGCCTTAGCAGACCTGATTGAGAAGGAACTGTCAGTCCAAGACCAACCTTCCCTTTCACCCACATCTCTTCAGAACCCTACCCCACACACTACAACTGCCAAAGGGCCAGGTTCTGGATTCCTGCATCCTGCTGCACCCACAAATGCCAACTCTCTCAGTAGCACCTTTCCAGTCATGCCACAGAGGTTTCCACAGTTTCAACAGCATCGAGCAGTTTACAACTCCTTCAGTTTTCCAGGCCAAGCAGCTCGCTATCCTTGGATGGCCTTCCCACGCAATAGCATCATGCACTTGAACCACACAGCAAATCCCACCTCAAATAGTAATTTCTTGGACTTGAATCTCCCACCACAACACAGCACAGGTCTGGGAGGGATCCCTATATCAGGTAGGTGAATAGGGACAATGGTGAATATGACTTAATTCATGCTCTCAGCTTCTCTGAGTCAGAACAGGAAAAGGAAATAGCCAGCAACAAGCAGTAGACTGTTATCTCTTGACTGTTGTACTAGGTTATGAACAGAGGGAGGAATATTGTTTTAAATAGGTCCTTTGTATTAAAAAAAAAAAACTTACTGGATATTTAGCCTTGTAAATGTTGAGCTTTATAAGGAAGGTGGAGTATTATGTGCCCGCTTAATTTTGTGCCAAAGCAGATTGGTATTTTGGTTCTTCAGTCCTGCCAGACTGGCTTTACTTAAGAGTAGGCCCTGGAAGTGCATTGTGACTTTCATGTTGGCCTGCAGGTGTTGACCAGAGTTCTTAAAGTAGTGCAAAAAGTTGTAATGATGGTAATTTGTGGCAGATGTCTTGGCTGGGTCATTCCCTGTTGCACATAACTGAGTGGCTGCTCAGTAAAACATTTAGTGCTGTTCATTTCTGTACTTCAGATGGCCTTAATATTATGCTAATCTTCACTGAATGGGTGCTTGCAATGTGTGTAAGAGGATTCATCCTGATTCTGAGGCCCTTGATGTTGGAGAAAAGTAAATGTGAAGTCAGGGCAGTTTAGGCTGCCCTGAGTGGATTAATAGGCTCTTGCATCAAACATAACAACTAAGGAGCTAATTGTAACAATAATTGTCTTGATTAAAAATTTACTTCTGGGGTTTGAAGTTCTTCCATACTTCCAATTTAGCTTGTCCCAAACAAATTCTTTTCTTGTAACAAGGGAAAAAATTGTATTACATGAATAATGCACTGCAGGTAGAAAGTCTCTGTTAGCTCTTTGTAGCCTTGAGGTGGAGAAAACTTGCCCTGGAGATGTTGCCAGTATTATTTTCTTTTCATGGGTTTTAGAAGTACTAGCTTTACTATAAGAAAGTGACCTAGGAAGAAGTTAGTGGGTTTTTTTGTGCTCTAGTGCAAGAAGTTACTTTGCTGTACTTTGTCCTCTTTGAAGGCTTTTTGCAGCTGCTGTACTGTTGAAGGGTCTTTAGGCTGATTCAAGTATGAACATGGTCTATACTGCTAGGGCAGGTAATTCAAAACTCTTTACACTGGCAATAGCAAAGTTTTAAGCCTTAAACGACTGATATTGGTTGCACAAAAAAAGAAGTTGTTTCTGGCATGGAGTAACAAAGTACAGCATCCATAGCTGCACTGTTGCTCCCTTTCCCCTAAATTACGTACAACTTTCAGAAAAACAACAGGACATCACTTCTCAACACTACCAGTCAGTTGTAAAGACTGTTACTTTGAGAAGACAGTAACAAGACTATTTTATAATCTGGGGGACCAGAAAAATCCTTTAGTGTTGAAAAAGATCTGTTCAGCTTGATTTCAGGTTTGCAAAAGTATTGCATTATTTTAATTTTAGTTAGTGGTTTGAAGGTGGAACTTCCTGTGTTTGTAGGAGACTTGTAGATCTTTTTTTCAGCTTCTGAAAAGCACGTTGTATGGTACTGGTTGATGCACAGCCCAGGCCATGTGCTTCCCCCATATGTTTTAAGGTAGCAGAATTGATATTTAAGTATGTCCTTTTTTTGTACGCAACTGCTACAACCAATTAATCCAAAAATGTTTTTGGCAAATATCGTGCTAAAACCACAATAAACATGTGCTGTGGTAACCATGGAAAGTTCTTTGTGTTGGTTTTAATCTGTTGTTATAGAAAATATTGTTAGTTGATTGGCTGACAATTAGATAGCTGTTGCTGCAGCGCAAACACTTCTCAGCTGATACACGTCAGCATTGATGTATCTTGAAAAAAGGATATTTTGCACAAGGATGGATTACTCCTTTTCCTGCTGCCAGAAATCAGCTGAAGTCTCAGTTCTGGTTTAGCTTGCTGGGTTATGAGCTTATATTATTTATATTTATTTTAGCGCTCTAACTGCTTCAGAAGTACAAATAATTTGCAAGTCAGGAGATGACCTCATAGCTCTTTTCTTGTGTGCTGACTTGATAGTTTCCAGTTTTGTTTTGTTTTGTTTTTTTTAATCTACATCTAGAGTACAGGTCTCTCAATGAATCTCTATTTTCTGTTTGAAAAAAATAATTCCTGTTCTTTGTTTTTAATCTGTCAGTAGCAAGTATTTAATTACTGAATTTTCCTAGTTTCCTCGTTTAATTTACAGATACATCTATCTGGTGGGGTCAGGGAAAGAAAGTTGTGTCCAAGTACAGAGAACTCCTGTGTATAAGACTTTATCATACCCTAGCTGACCTGCTAGAAAGGCAGTGCATATCGTAAGAGCTGTTTAGCAGTATGGAACAGTTGTAGTGGACCTGAAGCTCCTTTCTCTTGGTTCTTTAGTTAGTCCATATTAGGATGTTTTAGTCAATGTAACCTGCTTGACTGGTTCAGATATAACAGGAAAAGAAACCAAGTGTAGGGGAAACTTTGCATTCTGTCTTGTAGCAGAGACCCTCTACTGCTGTAAAAGCCACATGTTTCTTAACGTCTTTGATCACAGGTTTTTACAGGATTATAAATTCCTAAAGTAGTTAATACTGGACCAGTTACTGGTAAAAAAAAAAAAAGGGGGGTATAGGAATGGGCACATGAGTCTGTATCTGCTTGCTCTATTTAATCAACCCTTTTGAAGCTTTTTATTTATGTCAAAACAAGCAGATCTAATAACTTCTATAAATTCACATGTTAGTGTAGTATTTTCTAGGCTTTCTGAATTTGAGTTGGTTTCACTAGGTGTATTTGTGGTATGGAAGCTTGAATTAAGAAAATGGTATCTTGTAAACTGCTGCTGTTTGTACTTTAGACGTTATTATTCACATGAATTTGAAATGCTCCTGTGTGACATGTTAAATGTAATTTGCTGAAACTGCCTTTTGTTTATTTCAGCTGTGCTGTATTCATAAACTCACAGCTTCAGGCAGGTCTGTTCTGTGATGTACCCAATTGAAATGGAGGAACACAGGCACTACCTACGTGTTTTTTTGTTTTTTTTTTAATTAAGCTCTCACTTAAAAATAATTTCTGTATGGAATTTGGTTGCTTATTTCTTAGAGGCAGTAGTTAATTATTAACTAATTCGGTGGTTTCCAGTGAAATGACACATGATTGACTTCATAGAATTACTATGCATGTATTTGAAATATGTCATGCTCATCAGGCATACATTTGTCCCCAACCCATATTTAAGTGAACTTTTTGATTGATTGATTCCCAGAGTAACTTTTTTTTTCTTCCCTCTGTATCATTTTTCAAACTGTAGCAGATGTTTCATCTTGTCATTTTCAGGGACAATTTAAGCTTATTGCTGTTCTCTGGAGTGGGATGGATTAGATGGTTTACTATGAAATTATAAATGTGTAACTGTGCTTCAGGAGAAGAGTCCAGTGACTTCTTCATGGACACTGTGATTCTTGCTGCAAGCAATCTTACCCTAGATTGTATGCAAGCCATCCTGAGAGCATTGGCCAGCAGCTATGCTTTGTTCTGCAGATAATGCCAAGGGAAAGATTGATTTACTGGCAGCAGTGTGGGTGTGTGTGTGCCTTTATTTTTATTTTACTATAGGATAACAGGAAACTCTTTGTCATTTGATAGCTAGTACACTATCATCTTTGCTACCCTACTGCCTGGTGGTCTGTTCAAAAATAATAGGTATAATATGGGATCATAGAATAAGGTAGGATGCAGATTAACAGTGTCTTTTGGGACATATGTGTACAAAATGAGATGTATACATATTAATTTATAAATTTAAATGTATGATTTTATTTCTTGAATTTACTGAGTGGTTGGTACTCATTGATTTTACATAGAAGTACATAGAAGTACAGTTACATAGTTACATAGAAGTACAGTTACAAACTCACAGAGTTAAAAGGATTAGGAAAAAGTTGAAAATGGTTAGTCCACATTCCCCATCAGTTCTCTGCAAGATGAAGTACTTGACATTTTAAAACACTGGCTATTACTTCATTTTGTAATTTCATAATTACCCTGAATGTGAAACTTAATTGTAAGCTCTATGTAGACCAGAATAATGAGGTAGTTTGGCCTCTTCCAAGACTACTCCTACACCTACACTCCTGTGTATATTCTTCCCAAAAAAATCATTGAAGCCCCTGAGTTGGAAGGGACCCACCAGGATCATCAAGTCCAATTTCTGACTCTGCACGGGGCAGCCTAAATATTATGTCTCAAAGCTTTCTCCAAATGCTTGTTAGACAGAGACAATTTATGTATACCATATATTAAAAATCTAAATAGAGGAAAGAGTCAAGTGGACACAGACAGATATGAAGCATAAAGAATTTAACCTTATTTAGGATGGGAAAAAATATTTTATTTATTGTCATTGAAGATAGCTATTGTAAAAAGTTCATCAAGATATTTTAACTGTGCAGCTGACTGATACAGGAGCTGCCATAGGATATTTCAGAACATGGGGGTTGAATGTAATAAGCCTGTGTAACAGAATATAATGAAGAATCAAAATTTTCCCAAGACCTTTTAGTTTTGATGTTATGGCTTATATCTGTTGAATATGTATATCCTTATTGATTGGTGTTATGTATATTTAAAGATGAGACTTAATAAATGAGTAGGAAACTCTAATAATTTTGGGTGTCCCCCAGCAGTGTCTGTGGTAGTGGTGTTGCATTCCTTATCCAGACACAGATTAGCATGCACATCTTCATATCATGGCTGCATTTAGGTTTTTGGGAAGCAGTAGCTGGTAGCAGAGAGGACAAAGCAATGATGGTTTTATTAAGAAGGTCCAGCATCTTCCCACCTAAAGTACTGAGCTCTTCCATTTCTGACCTATTTATGGTGTTGCATCTTCTGCTGCTTTAAATTTTCTGGCCTCTATGCTCTCCAGCCATTGAATTTGTCTTGGACATCAAATCCTTTCTTGCCTAATGCTACCTTTTAGACAAGATTTTAGTAAAACAAGGGAAGATCCCTATATGTTGGCTGTGGTCATATTACTTAAAGACTATTTACAGCATGAAAAAGGTGACATATCAGAATAAAGGTTAACATGTTTATCCTTTAGTACTAAGATTCCTTGTCTGACTTGCTATTTTCCCATAACATAATTGCATTTCCATTTGAGAGACATTTTTTTTATTTGGTCTTTGTTTTTTTGTCTCCTCTCCTTGGGTTGTTTCTGTTTTGTGAAAACAAACAGATGCATACTCCAAGCCTTGTTTTATACAGTCTTGGATGGAAACAGAGAATTTGTGGCATAGGAACTGACATTTTCCTGTGGTCTCAGGATAATGATTTGGTACAGGGTTTTGGGTGTGTTCTGCTACTGTGCCTCTTCAAGAGAGGGTTTGGGCTATGTGGTATGACTGTCAAATTCAGCATGCTGTAAAAATTCTCCAAGTGCTGTGTAAAAAAGGCATTTGATCCCATACCCTAGCAACAAGAATGTGACTTAAACAGTGGCGCCTCACATCCCTTTATGGATGCCATGGTAAAACATTTTCCTGTACTCTTCCTCTTGACCTGACAGTGTATGAAAGCCTTAATGCCTGTTTTAAGTACTGGTTTCCTTACTCTTAACAGTAAGAGAGACATTAGTAAATTATTTTTCTGTCCTAATCTTTTTAAGAAGACCACTTGCTCACTTGGTGTTCTTCCTTGGTCTTTGGCTTTCCAACAGCAGCTGGACAGAACGCATGGCAGCTGAATGTCATCTTTTCTGTGCCCTCTGGCTATATCTATGCCTGCCTGAAGTCTTTTTGATTAGGGGTAAATATTGAAAATAGGAAATTTGATGAGCATTTTAGCTGATACATCTAATAGTTGTATAGGTGCCACATGTGACATTTCCAAAGGCTTACCTCTTTTCCAGAGTGCAGAGCAGCTGCTCTCAGAAGTAGATCTGTTGCCCTGATAATAGGGTCACTCCTCATTTGAAACTGCTTTGAAGTTGTAAAATGAAAAATGCCTTCTGTAAACAGCCCTCAGCTATTTACATTATTGCTTCTACTGATTCTTGTATATCCTGGTTTCCTCAACAAAGAGGACTGTTAGTACAGCCTTCGCTATTGAACATTTTGTTCTTCTCATCAGTCATTTTGCTCACAGCACCCTTTTTTTCCCATGGAGGTCCTTAGTCCTCCATCCTTCCTCTTCAGGAGATGCTTTGTATCTGTGTGTATCCCCACCTTGAAATTCATTCTCCTTTTATTTCCCATCATAACTTATTTTCTGTTTCACTGGTGAAGAAGTGTTCAGTGCAATATGGAATCAATCCGTTTTGAAATTAAACTTTTGGCTTGCTCATTTTTGTTTATCTGGAGGAGTTTAACATTTTTTTCTTATACATCCAGGTTTAACCTAAATAAAATGGAAGTGGGATTTCAGATTAATTTCCAAAATATTAAATCAGTGTCAAGATTGAAATCCGCTGTGGCTATTCCTTTTCTTAGCTCTGGTGTCTTGTCCCTTAACTCTCATTCACTTCCTAAATTGACTACAAAGGCCTGGCTTCCTTGATATAATCTTCTCATGGTCTCTGAGAGAACTTCATCCACAGCACCTGTCCTTTAAGTGTTGCTATTTCTCCATCTGTTCCAAAATCTCATCTTGCCCACCCACCCTTCCTTCCAGTGCCTTTTCAGTGCTAATACTGCAACTGTTTCCTAAATCCTGTTGAATTTTTTTTCCTGTGATTATATAGGTGATACTGTTTCAAATAAGGCTTGATACATAAATATCTGTCTTCATCTCTAGCTTGGCTTTAAGGTCTTACAATTTTTTTTAAATCTTTGATTTCAAGATTTTAAGCATGACGGTGAAAGACAGGCATCCTGCTTTTTTTTTTTTTTTTTTTTTTGGTAGCAAGATGCCTATTTTTAAGTGTGTAATTTTATTTTGGAAGAATATGTATGTGACAAAGAAAAAAGTGGAAAAGAAATCTCCACTTTTGCTGCAATGTATCAGAGGAGTGACTAATCACATTAACTCTACTACATTTGAAATAAACATGGGGTTGGCTGAAATAGGTGGCCTGAGTAGCTGACTCAGTCTGCATTCTGGACTGTTAAGTCCTGTCAGCTTTTTTGGTAACTTTCCAGAAACAGGGAGAAACAAGCAGACAGGAGTTTTTTCACATCAAATTTCATTACTGTTTTTGTCTGTAGTAGTGTCACCAAAAGAGCTTCACCTACACTAGATGTTGGCTTTTGCCTGGGTCTTAGGGATGGAAGACTGCATTTATTGTTAATAGAACCTCTTTAGGGCTGGTTCACCAAAACATAGAAAGGCTGTTTCCTTTCACAGGTAACTGATAAGATATTGGGATGGCTCTGCAGTAGTGTAAGAGGCAGTTCTGTTGTCTTATGTGTCTCTTTCCTCCTGCAGGCAGATGCTTAGCCTTGGGATGCTGTGTTCTCTTAGATGCTTTTCTGAAGCCACTTCAAAATATGCATTAGGTCCCTGGCATGAGTTAAAAGGTGCAGCTGTCTTAGTGATGTTAAAAACATGGCATTTTCCTTTTAAAGACTGGAAAGTGAGTGCACTTGGCATTGCCACCTCAGTGTCTAACAAAAGGCTGTGCCTTGGCATGGACCTGAAACTTTGGCTCTTTCTTGGTCTATTTAACAAAATACCAGTAATGATACATTTCAGCAAAAAGTACAAATAATTCTAAGGCTTTCTGCATAAACTTTTTCTAAGTACTTCAGCTTGAAAAACAACTGAGAGAGCTAATATAGTCTTTTTTTAAATTGTATTGGGGGAGGAGCATAAATTAATCCTGAAGGAATAGCAACTGAAAGAGCAGCTTTGCAAATAGTGTTTCTCCTCCCAGTACTGCCAAATCACATTTGAGGGCAAAAAAATTTTTTTTCCCATCCCTTGCCATCTCTTGGTTTCTTCTACACAGCCTCGCTTGAACTTCATCTTGTCCTCAGAGGAATTATTTTAAAAAACCTATTTAAAAAATAGGTCACTTCTATTAAAAGACAGCATCTAGTAATCAGAATGAATTTCATGTCATGGAAGGTGAAAACTTGGTTTTCTTGCAGTTTATCTAATTTTCCCACAGAATTATTGAAATAATTTACAAATGCATATCAGCCTTAATTGTTTGCAGATGTGGGAAGATTAGAAATGAGTTTATCATTTGCCAGAGTATGCTGTCATTGTGCTACTGCTTGTCTCACAGTCTGAAGTTGGAGGGTTGGTTGATTGGTTGGATATTCCTGGGATCCAGAATCTCTGTAACACGACAGGCTCTTGGTAATTGTTACTATAGCTTTGAAGATCTCACTTTTTTCTTTGCAGTTTCTAGTTACTGTATTGCCCATAGGACAAATTTCAGATATTTTGGTTTTATTTATGCATGTATCTATCTGTGTACCCACAAGTATATTTGTAGACGTGGGCTTTTCTTTTGAAGTCAAAGTTTGTTCTATTGACAAACAGGGTAACCTGGTGAGATTGAACTCTGATGCATGATGTGAGAGGAAGCAGTTTAGGTTAAAATGAACTTTATTTCCCAGATGAATGGAATTACATGCTTTCTGAGCTTTTTAATCAAACTGTTCTGTGTGTAGGATTCAAGTATCTATTTCATTTGTTTCAATATCTTAAATCTTTGTGCACTTAGTTTAGATTTATGGTAATATTAAAGATGATCAGCACCAAACCTGTTTTCTTATGGAGTGAGTAATAAAAAATGTGGGATGCTCTGGAAACATTTTCTAGGAAGTCAGTCACGTTTTTTAAAGCAACTTGGAATCTCAATTTAAAATTTGCTTATAGATGGAAATTGGGTTGCTGGCTGCTATAATTATGGTTTGATCTCTTGAGCTGTGGTAAGTGTAAGTCAATCAGAAGAACTCCCCAGAATACTTGATGTAACACAGCTTTTCTCAAGCCTAATAAAATTCTGACACTGTACATGCAAGCAAATATGAGTCTTCTTACTGCCCTCATATTAATGTTGTAGAAGGAATTTCTTCTGAAAATAAATGACATTTTCTGACTCATAACATTTACGTAGTCACAGAAAGATAAAGCGTTGTACTGTCAGATCATCATCAAAAATCATTTAGAAAATCTTATTTTCCCCCTTTAAGTGTATACTTTAGAATTAGTCTATTCTACTTGATAGTTTGGCTAACTCGCAAGTTAAGTTGCAGTTGGATTTATTTGACATTGAAAAATAGTGTTCTTCTGTTTATGTGACTGTCTTTTAAATTGAGTGGAATTGCTATAACCATGGAAATCAATATGGAATGGAGGTAAAATGTGCTTTATTTGCAGCATTTTAAAGCTGAGGGTAGTCTGGTGTCTCTTGTCTACCAAGGCCAATTTTGTAGGTGTGTGTACGTACATAAATTGTATGTACATGTGCTCTTTTGTTTCCCCGGCTCTTAGAGCTCATGACTGCAAGACTTTCACTTGACATTCACACTGTGAACTGACTCTTAAAAATCTGGGGTTTGTGAATTGTCGATCTGTTTCATGTGTAGACAATGTTTGTGAGGCTTTTAAAGGTTCACTGCAAACAGCTTTACCTTCTAGTGCTCCTCTCTCTTGATGTCTCTCTAATGTGATGAAGTGGCTATTTCTATTCCTGATGGGCAGCACTGCTGTTTAAATGTGGACAGTTTCCCTCTTCTCTAATCTGCCAGTAACATTCTTAAGTCTCTGTGAATGGATGAAACTTCATTTTTTGGTTTATGCATTGTAGGATTTCTAGGAGTCATAGAGAGTCAATGAAGCTGAGAGAGAAATCCTTTAGGTCACAGATGTTTAAATGGGATTTTATTTGTGATTTAAACAATTTCATGAGCAAACAAGCTTATTACTCATACTGAAGTGAAACAGATATAGTTCATATAATAACTGTTTTTTAGATGTTTAAATATACAACCTTTGAATGAAATGCTTTTGACTTTATGTAATGTCATGGTCATAATTTTTTTTGGATGTGACAAATTGTCCTGTCTTTCTCTCCCCCCCTCAAAGGGAAGTACTGGACAACTCTTTCAAAACAGAAATACAGTGAAAAGTTATTTTGAGATCAAAATAGAGAAGCCCCAATCACTTCTCAGAATAGGGCAATAGGCTGTTTTGGGGAAAGCACTTACAGTCTCTGAACATGGTAGCACAAGGCAGAGACTGGGATCAGAGATGTCACTTGAAAGGGTATGTCTCTGGTGGCCCCATTTGTTTCTAATTGAGTTGAAAGACTCTTGGTGAACTCCTGGTAGTTCTTCCTGATTTTTTTTTTCTCTCATTTTTCTTTGGCTTCAAAATTTGTTGTACAGCATCTTTGAAGATTTCCCAAGGTCCTTTTTACAGGCAGGTTGTTTAAATAGCTATTCTGTTACTGAATACACCTTGGTAGTCTCTTTGCTTCTTTTGTTGCCATTCTTTGCAGTCTGGTATTATTTTTCTCTCATATGATGATTTCCTCTGATTTTATTTTACTTATTTGACTCTTTTCTATAGCTGACACACTGTGTGTCTTGGTCGCACATATGACATACTGATGGGTTCTTTGAAAATAAATAATTGCAACCAAGATTGGCAGCAGTGTTTGCTTATCAGTGGGACTAGAATATTTAGAACATGGAGTGAAGGTATTTAATGTTTTTACTCAATTAGCATGAAAATAGGCTTTTGTAATGGCTTGGAATGCAAGTTATGTAGACCAAAGAAATGCTCTTGCTTTACCTGTAATGTAACAGTCTTGTGATTTTTCCTATTGGTCGTTATTTACTTAAGCATGTACTGGGTGAATTTTGCTTTGGATTTTACCATAGGCTTGTATCAAAATTGGGACAATGATTTGAAATTATCTAGTCACTGTGGAATACTCATTTTAGTGGGCTTGTCTCACACTAAGAAAGCTGGCAGTTGTGCTATCCCATCAATATAAAAGATTGAGTGTGTCAGTGTCACCAAAATGGCACAGCCAAATTAGAAACACCTTTGGGTCTTCATTGCAGTGTCATTGTCAGAATTTTGGAGTTCACAGAACAGCCTTTATCAGTGCAGCAGACGCTTGTGCACACATCTTCAGAAGTACTGATTATGTGCAAGAGAGCAGTATTCTGGCTTGGCCATTAATCCTCTTCATGGCCTCTCCCCCAAATACACACAGCTTTGGCTGATTTGAAGGAGGAGTGCTAAGGCATTGCAGGTAGAAAATGAGGTAAAACTGCTTGACTGTCTGGTAGGATGTGATAAGGGGGCAATGATTTTATTTAGAAATTCATTAAGTGACTAGTTTTATACAAATTAATGTTCAGGCTTCTCAGAATGTATTATTTTTCTTAAGTTAATTTCAAATGTTCTTTTATTTAGATTGGATGGACAAGTTACATTTGTGATGAAGCTCTTTTTTTTCTTTCCTTTTCTCATTCTAAGACAGTGGTTGACTTTGCAAATTTTACATACAAGTGCTTTTATTTCACATTAACATACCACCTCAGACAGAGGAAAATTTCAGTGCTGGACGTGTAGATCTGTTCACCCCTGTAAACACAAGTTTCCACTGGACCAGACGGGATTATGAAATGTACATTGAGGGAAGACCAGAGTGCAGGCTGTGTGTTTGAGAATGTTTTTCATGTAAATAGTTCTGCTTTCAGTGATGCTTCATCAGGTTATTCTCTATTTTGGGAGACAAAGGGCATGAGGGGAGGAATCTCATATTTATCTTAGTTTATAAAACACTTTCTTTGCAGTCATCTGGGTTTTACTTTTTCTTCTGTGTCTTCCCACTATCAGTGGGCATGCTGCTTTAAGCCTTTTTAGATTAGCCTATGGAAGGAGACAGCATTTTTACTCGAGAGGGAAACTGTTGTATTGGTTCTCACACCCCTAGGTTGTTCACACCCCTAGATTGTAGTGTCCAGCTGTAAAGTCTGCTAATAGTCAGAAAATTACTTCTTCCAACCAGTTAACTTTAGAAGTAGGGAAAGACAATATGCAAATGCCCTTTTAATTACATCTGTATTAACTGAGAACTAGCTTTTTCTCATTTTTAACTGTGGTCCTAGCTTCCTTATGAAGCATAGACATATTTAACAGGAAGAACAAACCAGCTGATGGATGAGTAATGATTTCTGAAGAAATGGTTTTCGTTCAGTTGGTAGTAGTAATTTCCCGTCTCTGGGGTGGATTTGCATTTTCACTTAGGCTGTTTAAAACATGCCATAATTCAGCAAAGAGGTGCTTGGGTTTTTTGTGTCAGGTGCCAATGTTTTTGTCCTAACCTGCAACACACCTGTTTGGGAAAGACAATAAATTTTTTGTAATTCTCTATTTTGTCACTTGTATACCTAGGAGCACAAGATTTTATCAAACTGACTCTCTCATAGATAGCAAACAACACCATTTTGGTAGGTACTGAATCCTTTTAGGCCTTTCATCTCTTGACTTCTTTGAATCCAAGTAGATTTTGTTCAAACAGTTGAGGTAAAGAACGGTCTTCCTCAATTTATTATTTCCTGTTGTTTTGTGTTAGAGAGGGTACCAAGCAGTGGTGCACTATGCCTGCCTCAGACAGCAGTGTTTCCTCACCAGAAAGGGCCAGCCTTTTCCATTTCATGAGAGTCTTGTATCTAAACACTTGCTGGCTTTCTTGACCCTTTTGTGTGCTGTATTGTGTCTTTTTTACATGGAGATAACATGACAAAAACATACATATTTTCTTAGCCCGAGGAGACCTAATGCCCTATGACATGAATTTTCCTATCCTGATCCTTGTAACATCCTGCAGACTTTGTCTTAGTCTTCCTCGATGACATGTTGCAGGTAGTTTACCACGGGTTCATTTTCTTGCACAAGAGCTTTGAGGCATGTTGGTGACTGAGACCCTTGCAGATCCCCAGCTCACAGGTGTTGAGATGAGTATGCTTGCTTGTGTAGTAAGCATTTTTGTGTGCTTTTTGCATTGCAGTAGAAGTAAATAATTAAACAGAGCTATTTCTTTGCACAAGATTTTTGAAGCAGCAATGAGGAAAAAAAGTGGAAACTAATGGTGTACAATGCAGAATTGTTGTAGTTATTTCTGTAATTGTGAGCTGGCTACCTTTGTTCCAAAAGGTTAATTTAGAACTTGTCTCAAATGGGCTTATGGGTGTTCTAGAGGATTGTGAACCATATCTCTTGAGGACATTTTCTACTAATACTTTCTAAAACTTTGATTTATTATTTTTAATCTCAGGATTGTAGGTTTTGATGAAAAACATGTGGCACTTAATTCTTTAAAAGCATTTATTCTGTGCAATAGTGTTCCAAAGGAAAAAGGAGGAGCTGTGAAATGACAGGATTTCAAGTAGTTTTCTTGTTTGGTTTTGGGGATTTTTTTCTCCCCCTCTCGTTACTAAAAGGTGATTGCCCAGGACACCACTTTTTTCTGAACATTCAGCTTTACAAAAACTGCCAGGGCAGGTTTTGATAGCAATTGAGACTGCTTTCTTTACTCTCCAAAATAAGGTTGAGTTAGTGATGGCCTCTGATTTTCCAGGAAGACTTAAATCTGTTCTGCTGATGATGAAGTTATCAGTATTAGGAAAGTATCTCTTTATAACAATTCTGATTGAGATCAAGGTCCTTTCCTCAATCAGGACAGGCAGAGATGTTTGGGGGGGGGGGGAAAGGTTGTGTTCTAGATATTTGTCAAAAAGACAAGCATGTGCCAACATACTGCCTAACTCTTCCTTTCCAAATAAAACTGACCACAAGCTAATGAAGTATGACTTCCTGTATGAGATGATAAATACTGGAGTGCTCATGTCTGGTTTGTCCTGTTTGAGATACTCAAAACGAGAGATGGATCACAGAACCAGATAGTTTGTTCTAGATAGCATGGTGTTATTTTTGTGTTGAGGGATCATTTGCTGTAGCCACATTATTCTGTTGTCCTTTACAATATGTCTTGAAATGTTGAGGCAAGTAGTTGAGACTTGACTGCTTTGGTGTCTGGCTGGTTTGCTTGTTACCAAAGTTTTGAGGATACTGCTGTGTCAGAAATTATTCTGAAAGATCTTTAAAGAATTTTCACTACTGTTCTTCAACTGCAAGAGGAAAATTCACTCCCTCCAACTTCATTACCATTTTCTTCAGAAGAACATCTCTAGGGCTGTGAATGCGCAAGCTATAGCAAAACAAAAGACATCTGTGATTTTCCTCAGCCTCCCTGGTTCCATTTCTATTCCAAAGCCCTACCTAGCCTTTCTTCATTTTGGTGCACATCACCCTTTTGAGCCTGCTGCCCATCAATAAAGCAGCCAAATTGCAGCAGCTATTCTCATCAAGTACCTGGTAGATTTTCCCCTGTAAATAATAGAGGGAGAGCCACTGTGTCCTTGGTTATTCGAGTCTCTGAATCAAAATGGGGAAATACATATTGGGGGAGGAGTTATATCTTTCTCCCATTCCCTTACACTTTGTTTAAAACCTGCCAGCCCCTCTGAGTAATTCATCAATCATGGAAACACTGACCCTAGGTTTTGGACAGGGGAAGTATTAAATTATTAGCTTAAAAAGTAAAAGCAAAATCCCATACCCCACCAAAGAAGGACATCTGTTTCTAACTTCAGCTTTTTATTTTTTTATCTTTCATTTTTTTTTGTTGGTAAATCTCCCAGACAACAGCAGTTCTGTAGAGAGTTTAAATATGAAGGAATGGCAGGACGGGCTAAGGGCACTTCTACCGAACATTAACATCAACTTTGGTGGACTGCCCAATGCTTCCTCCCCCTCCAACGCCAACCACAGTGTACCAACGTCCAACACTGCCACCACCGACAGCCTGAATTGGGACAGCCCTGGCAGCTGGATGGACCCCGCAATCATCACAGGTAACCGTTTCTCACTCCTTCAGCTCCACTGGCAAACCATCCAATGGGGATTTGGCACAAACTGATTTACATCTGGAAAAAAAAAAAAAGAAAAAAAAAGAAAAAGTCAGTATGCGGTGGTCTCTTCCAGCTTCCATCCACAAAACCTCAAGGGTCCAGGAACTTTTGTGGAACCTCTAGGTATAACAGAGCGTCACTTAGGCCTTTGCAATGCATGCCCAGGACCTTTGCAGGCAGTCAGGTGGAGCAGTGCTTTCCTATAGGGTCAATCTATAAGGTGTCCCTTCTGCTGGATGGCATGTCCGGTATGTGCGTCGCTGGTCCTGAGGCACTAGAGGCAATCACTGGACTTGGTTATTTAAAAAGGGACATACTCCACTTGTTTATAAAGCTCTCTTTTATAAGGCTGTCTGGTTGTGTCTCTCTGTTAGAGAGGCTGAAGCATGAGTCAAGTAGGCAGAGTAAAAGGTGAAGCATAAGTGTACTGGCAGCTTAGTGTGGTGAGGTTATGTTGACAAGGAGGCAGTTCTTGAGCAGAATGTTTGATAGGAAAATGTGTTTTATGCAGAAGTGCTCTGAGGGTGAACTCTCTCCTATCTCGATTTAATGTTAAATGTTTTTTGGGCAGAATAATTATGCATAATAATGTAAAATGCATTTTCTGTACAAACTAATCATGTTTTTTCATTGTTGCTTTTTGCTAGGTTAAATTGACCTCCTTCATGGTCAGTTTGTCGCTTCTCCTCTGACTTGCCTGTACCCCTGTTTTTTTCTTCTTTTCTTAGGTATCCCAGCCTCCACAGGAAACAGTTTAGACACTCTTCAAGATGACAATCCTCCACATTGGCTAAAATCTCTTCAGGCCCTCACAGAGGTGGACGGCCCCAGTGCAGCGCCATCACAGACGCACCACAGTAACCCCTTCGGCACACAGATCCCTCTGCACAGAGCCAGTTGGAATCCCTACTCTCCTCCTTCAAACCCCACCAGCTTCCATTCCCCACCTCCAGGCTTTCAGACAGCCTTCAGACCCCCCAGTAAAACCCCCACAGATCTACTACAGAGCTCAGCGCTGGATCGTCATTAGGAAAGGAAGAAGAAGAAAAAAAGAAAAATAAGACCCAAAACGTTAGAAATGCAGGAAGTGTCCCACCCTGACTCCTCCCCACGCCCACCTACTGTTCCTTGTCATATCTTTCTTTCTGAAGAATCCAGTTCCTGATCAAACTTCCCCCCCAAATGCAATGCCATCACAGGGTCATGACCATTCTTTTTGTTAAGTTTCTGCAGAAACAGTGTTTGAAATACGCTGTTTGAAATACTTTCTAACCATTCTAAGAAAAAAAAAAAAAAGAGAGAGAAATCAAAATGCAGTCTCAATGCTTCAGGAGAATATTACTGTCTTACGTCTTTTGCACATGAGTATTTCTGCCTAGTGGAAAAGTGTCAATCTGCAGTAGGGGAAAAAGTGCAATGCAGAATCAAATGCAAGAACATAAAAATGGTATTTAATTTAAATGAAGTTACTGAACATGTGGGGCAAGCAGTGGCCCAGCATTTATTTTGCATTCAGTGTGGCACTACACAGGGAAATTGCTATGTTGGGGTTGGTTGTTTTTTGTTGGTTTTTTTTTTTTTTTGAGCAGGGGATTTTATTGCATCAGTCAGAGTTTGACATGAAGTGTGTTGAAAGACAAAACACTTATAGCTATGAGTAACTGGCATGTTGCTAGAGTGGTTTAAAGAGGGGAGAATAAGATTTTTCTTTAATTTTGGCTTTAGATTTCAAGTAAACTTTAATGTTTTAAAAGTATTCACAGATTTAATACCTAGCATATACGTAATATAATTATAAGCAGCTGAAACACGAGTGATATTTACTTCAGTCTTTCTGTCTCCTCTGTCAGTCTCTCTTTTTTTTTTTTTTTAAAAGATTCACCTGATTTGGGCACTCTGGGATAGCACTGCATTGGGGCCACATGATCACCATCAGGAGCAACCTCTGACCTCCTCTGCCTGCAGCTTTTACTTAACCCTGTAGTTTCTGGACGTTTGTGCAGTATTGAAAAGACAGGAAAAAAGAAACAGATAAATAAACATGGTTATAACCTGACGCTAAAACTAAAACCAAGGAAATGTACCTCTTTCTTCAGAATTAAAACTAAAATCTTAAATAAAACAGAAAACTTGATGATGACTTCATGTTTGCTTTCTGATTTTTTTAACCTTGGATTTTTAATTACTGCATCTGGTAAAAAGTGTATGCCATTGCATGTTTGGGGTTTTCTTATCTAAACCAGAACTACTTTATCATTGGAAATACTGCTTGGTTTGGTAACTTCTGTATGGAAGGGTGGAAAAAGCATAACACTTTAAATCTTTTAAAGGGATTCTGTTGTCTTTACTCATGGCAGTAGCTCGAGGAGTCAATCTCTGTTATTGGTGCTATCATTTTAAATCTGAAGCATGAAAATCTTGTTTGTATTTTCTGAATTAAATGCCATGGCACTTGGGATGGATAGCATACAATAATATGCCTGACGATATGGCAGATAATTTGTTACAGTTCCCTGTGTTCGTCAACAGCCTTGCATAAAAGTTTAAAATATGTCACTGCACAACAGGGGATGAAGAGCTCTTAAAGGACAGAAGGCCTCCAGTAAGCTTTTATTCTTGGGAGCAGACATACTTAAAACCTGTAACCTTGTGGTTGGGCTGCTGTTTGATGTAGCTTAGGAGGGTGGCAGCAGAGAGCCTGAAATTCTAAAGGTGCCTGTGCAGAAGGATCTCTCACCTGATGTGAGCTGCACAGTTCAGGCTGGCCGCCTTCTGAAAGTGTTGGCTGCTGGCAGGGGCAAGGAAGGGAATTTCCATTGATGAACCCTAAATGGGGATGGGGTGGGGTGAGGAACTGGCCTGTCAGGAAGTGGGAACAAATGCTGAATCAGCCCCTGGACAGAGGAGCAAAGTCTTGAATCTGCTCAATGTGTTTCTAAATATCCTGTTACACAAAGCAGGACTTGGTGGCTGCATGCTTTTGCTTTTCTCTCACTTGCATTGCCATGTTAATGCTGGATTTATTACTCTGTTTTAAGGGCCTGTATGTGCTCTGTCTGATCTGACAGCATTGCTGCGGATGAGTCATGTGCCCTAGTTACCTGGGGGAATGTGCACACCCTTTGATGCCAGTGCTCCCCAAAAAGTAAACTGTGTTTTTGTCACCCAGCCATTTCCTGTAACTGCTGCTGGTGGGAAGAGAAGTGCTGCAGGCTGGAATGGCCTCATCTATGGCTGTGCCTACTGGTACCAGTGGACTGGGGGTGCAGCCCAGCAGGAACTGTCTACTGGAGGTGTTGGTGAAGATACAATTCATCTTTGGTTTGGATTTTTTTTTGTGTCTCCTTCCACAGTTGATTGGCAGTTTTCCACCTTTAACATTGTTTTAGAAGGGTGCTCTTCCTGACCCTGAAAATAAGCAAGGCTCCAAAGCAGCTCCAACTGCTTTCCATGTACCACAGCAATTCCTGAAGCTGATGCCTTCTTCGGTTTTTTACTTGTCCCTTTGCTGCAGTTTAAGGGGTGCTGTGGCAGCCCTGTGCCCATGGTCTGCTGCCACTGGAAACCAGGTTTTAGCTGCCTGGGAGACACTTCCTCCCTGCTGCCATGCAGCACCTGGTGTGGTTGGCCTGCCAACAAACCCTCAGCCTTCAGGAAGAGGTTTGCAACTACAATGCTGCCTTCTCCTTATGGTGCTGCTTCCCCAGGAAAGACTTCTTGGTGGGTAATGTTGGCATTACAACAGTAAGGTGTATCAGTGATCAGACTGGTATGTGCTGGGTGCAGCTTTTGTCACATTTAGCCTGTTTTTGTGTCCACTATCTGATGCGGATTCTTCATCCCCTCAGTTGGGAACCAACCTGGTGTTGCACTCTGTTCAACTGTGTGGAGCTTGCCTGGGTTTTTCTCCTGAAGTTTTGGGTTTACCGATAAGGGGGAGGAAGGTGGGTTTTTGTTGTATTGGGGGTTTGTTTTTGGTGTGGTTTTGGTTATTTTTTTAAATCAATTGATGGAGTTGTCCTATCGCAAGAAATTCTATACAGGAACATTTACTGAAAAGAGAACATCAGTGCAATTGTCTTAGTTCACAGTCTATTGTTTCTTATATTGTGTGGATACTTGCAGTTTTTTCATGTGTTAAGCAAAGAGCAGTGCTTGACTGAAAGACTGGTGACACAGGACTGGCAACACATTCGGTAGATAATGTGTAAAGGATGGGCCAGACTTCTCTTCCAAAATGTGCTTGAGTATGTGTTGAGGGAAGGAAGGGGATTGTTGGCCATGAATGTGTTGGTATAAGAAGCTGTGTGGCATTTTTAAACAAATTTACAATTCAGGTGCAGTAATTTGAGAGTGAGTAGTGCTGGATTGATAGTAAGAGTTCCTGCCCTATGGCTTCCCCTCCCCATCTTTCTAATATCAAACAAGGGAATTATGTTTTTTCTAGATACAGCAAGGAATAAAATGTCACCTTCTGGCTGAGGTGAAGAGCCATTGCATGAATTCTTTTTCCTTTAATAACTTTCATTGCCTGGTTGGAAATCAAGTGTCAGCAGGTATGTGGTGTTGTAAATGCAGTGTCTTGAAAGACCTGTTTTAATCACAATTAAAATAGAAAATAAAATTTAAAAGGGCAAAAGAAAACAGCTAAAGAGGGGAAAATATTTAAAATGTTGAAAAAAAAAAAGTTTAAAAGTATTAAGGAGAGTCACTTGCAACTGGCACGTGCTCAGCATGTACGGGTTACTGAGAAGTTCAGTTTTCCTCCTGCTGGGAAAGCTCTGGCAGTGCCCTGGGCTCCCTGTGCCTGGCCCAGGGGTCAGGTGTCAGCCGGTGCCCGGGTTTGACCCGGCCTGGTGACCTGAGCAGCAGCTGCTGGCAATGAGGGAGGCTCTGGTTCTCTGCTGGGCTGATCTCAGGTGCATTCACCCCTGGCACCCCCTGCCTCCTGCAGCTCCTGAAACGCTGCTGCAGTGCTGCTGCTGGGGCAGGCACTTCAGCGGTGCTGGCCGCAACCGACTGGGTCAAACCGCACCTTCCCCTGTCTCTGAGGATTTCCTGACCTCAACTTTTGTTTTTCTTTCTCCATCACAGGATCTTGTTCACTAAGTTTTTTTCCCCTTAGATGCTCATATAATCATAAACATTGAAGATGTTGGATTTTAGGGAAAATGGGGGATGGTTTTGGCTTTGTAGTTTTGTTTGTTCTGTTTTAGTTTGGAGTTTTTTAGAATTTGGTGGAGTCGTCATGCTGCTGTGGAGATTTCTGGCTTTTTTTTTTCTTCCGGTGGGAAGGAAATGGTCATGCATCAATTTCCATCCTTATGCTTGTAAAAGAGCTTAGAAAAATACACTTTAAGAGCTTGTGGTTCCTGGGTACTTATTGTTCATCCCTCTCCTCAGAACATGTGGGAGCTACCTAGTTGTAAAGGAGCTTGGCACTAGTGTTGGTCTCTAGCACACAGAAATTCACTGCTTGGCAGATGTTGCATTGCTTGGGGCTAATTCCCTCTGGGGAAAGCTGTTGTGCTGGGATAAAAACTCACTGCTCAGAACTGAGGTGTGTCAAGAAGCTGAGAGGTGGCAGGCAGAGTGCTTGAAGGGTTGGGGGGCTGGGGTTGTCACCAGCCTGACTTGAAGGGCTTGTAGGCACTTGTAACATCTTGAGGGGAATGACCTCTCCTCCAGTCCAGCTGGAGTTCTCAGGGTGGCCAGAACTTGTACTGTGCAGTGGTGTTTGGCGTGGAGCTGTGCTTTGAGTGCTTGTTGCTTTACATCTCCAGTAGCGTGTGGCTGCATGGCCAGCTGTGAATGTGCTTGCCACTTCACTGGTGTGTGGTCATCTGTTCCAGCTGAATGCAGATGTAAGGGCTTGTGCTCCTTCCTCTTTGCCCTTATCTCGGCATTTTTTTTCCTTCTTTGGGATGTTCAACTGATAGCCATGCCCAAAGATTCTTAGCTTTTTCGTATATTTGTAGCTTTGCAGATTTTTAAGATACAGTTGTATGGTTTCTAGTACCTTTCCTGCCCTCACGTTTTAGAACAGTAAGCTAAACCTTTCTAACACATTCTTGAAATTTTGTTTAGTCTTATTCTTAAAAAGAGAATTTCTGACAAGGATGTCTTGTTTTCCACCAGAACTTGAGACATAACAAGAAATAGGGCATAGAAGCCCTGGGGCTGACCTAAGGGTGGGTTATTGGGGCAACTGTACCTGCTGGATATACTGACTAATTGCACTTGTAAAACTGGTAGGAATCCTTTATCACAGGTGTGTGTATAGCCATATCTGCGCACCCAAAAGCTTTCATTCAAGAATTGCTTTTTATCTTACCTCTCTTAATATTTTTTGGAAAGTTTTTGTCTTTTGATTCCAGGCAGCAATAGGAAGGAGCTCTTGAGTTCTCTTCTCTTAATAGTTGAGACCATAAACAAAGCTTCTAGAGAATAAAAATGTGAAGTATCATCATAGCTTTGGGTTGCAGTGTAAGAAAAGGCATAGCCTCAGGATGCTGTGATCCACATGCAAGAGTACTGTTAATGAGTAAGGTGTTCACCTTCCCTACTTTTCTGGGCTATGCCTTGCCCAAGACACACTGCTGTTATGTTTCTGTGGCAAACTGAGGGCTCTTCAGATGGAAATGGCCATACAAAGTTGTTGCCATACAAGTTCAGGGAGCTGGAGTGACTTGTGGTGCTCAGAATTGCTGCATTGTGAGGGTTTGAGGTGAGTTGGGTGACCTGGCAGCTGCAGATTTGTTACTGGCTTTGCTCATGAACAATACTGGTCTAGGGGGGTCTGATGCAATGCATTAGGTGTGGAAGTCATTTGAACAGAGGTGGCATCACTGCAGAGGAAAACAGTACAGAAAAGTCCTTTTTAATCTAAAATCTGTGGGAGAGTGATCTGCCTGACATCTGATGGTCAGGACATTCCATCTCCTACAACTCAGGTGAGTCTTTCAGTGGGATACAGGCATCACATAGTTACTGTTGTCTCCTGAGAAATCTTCATAGATTGCTATTTCTTTTTCCCAGTCCTCAGACTTAAAACTTTGACAAAAATGTGTGTGTTTGAGGTGCATAGAGAGAGAATGAGACTTGCTCAGCTCTTTCCTCTTCCTACCAGCACTTAAAATGTTACTGTAGAAAGCTTGTACTGCCAGAAGGTGGCTGTTGTTTTCAAGGTCACAATGAGTGTGTTTTTATAATTTCATACCTTTAGTATTTGGATGTTACAGGTCCCAGCACTAATCTTGGCCAGATCTCCAGAGAGTCTGAGATCTCTTCTGCCAGTGCTGAACAGTCACAGAAGGCTGGTACACCAGCCTTCACTGGAGAATTTCGAGTTGTGACCAAAGCTTGTTTAGCTCTTTTGAGATAAGCATGCAGGCTGAGGTTTACAGTGTAGAGTCTGAAGGTTAAAATCCTGTTTAAAAAAAGAACCAACTGGGAGTGCATTGTTCAGACACTCAGCAGAAAGCTACTGCTTGTGAGGTTTGCCTGGGACAGTATGGGCAATGAGTTGGCCTTGCAGCATCTCCATCCCACTTCAGATGGTTTCCTTCAGTTCCAAGGACCAGCTCTCTGCAGGATATTGAATGTATATAATTTAAATTTTAAAAAAGGTGATATATGTGGTTCAGTGGATGCTGGCTCCAACAGGAACCTCTGTGTAACATGGCAAGAATGCATGGGATTATAGTCTAAGAGCTTTGCTTCTTCCAGTTTGCAAATTACTGGAAGCTTCTATAGAGTTGCTTTCCTCCTCCCTCCTCATTTGGTAAATAAATGCAAACTGTGCTTCTTGTTGCCTCGCTGATGGTGCCTTCATGAGTTGAAGCTGAGTGTGGCTCTTCACACTTTCACTCAGCTCTTGCTGTGCTGGTTCAAGGAGCTGAGGCAAAGACTAAAGGATAGATAGGGAAACTTGTATGGAGCTGACCTTCCTGCCCTTAGCCCATATTTCTTCCCTTGGTTCTCCTGCTGCTTGAGATGACTTTTGAGGAAGACTGTGTTCTTTTTCTTGCTGGAGAAATTTGGCTAGGACAATGATTTGGGATCAAAGAGTTTTGTTAGGAAGCAGAGTTTGCATGCACGCATTAAAAAAAAAGTCAGGAAAATGTTACTCCAAGGAAACTTTTCAGTTTTGTCAAGTAAATAATTTTTAAAATACCAATTGTATAAAATGCTTGATTCAAGTTGACAATTTTCTCTGTACAAAAACTACTGTGTCAGTTTTTTATTGAAAATGCCAGCTTTTAGTCATGACACTTCATGTGAAGTGAAGTTGCTGACAAATCAGCAACTTTCTAGACATGTTTGGCAAAAGATTTTTATATCTGCAATGTGCATAATTTCAGTTTATAGTGAAAGCAGATGTCAATCTCTAATAGTATATAGCAAAAAAAAAAAAAAAAATCACACTTCTGGTTTTCAAGCCTCACTCAGATCCAAGGAAGAACAGAGTCCCAAATGTATTTTTTCAACAAAAATCTCTTTGGAGAGAGAGAAGATTGTAGTGAGGTTTTTTGGATTCATTAAAACATAACAAGGGAGAGGAACAGAGAAAGAAGTAGATAGGGAAAGTCTCATTCCCATCCTATTCAATTTTTCTTTTGAACAGTTTACCTTGAAACGGGATTATTCCCCTCCCTGTGCATTAGACTTGGCTGGAAGAAGAGGGAGGAGAAGGTAAGGTTAGGATGTGAGCTGAAGGGAAGCTCACAGCAGGTCTTGTTTTCCCTGTCCTTTCTAAGGCATCAGTTGCCTTAAGAGAATGAAAGATTTTTTTCCTTCTTGTGCAGTTGCTGGTAAATGACCACTGCCAACATCATCATTTTCCAGGGATCTGTAAATGTTTTACTATCTGCTTCCGGACTTCCCATAGCTTGGTCATGTGAAAAAAAAAATACATAGGAGATGAAATTGGAATAGATTCCTTTATTATTAGAAATAGAAAAAAACAGTGTCCCTAGCCCTTATTCCAGGGAAAAGTGGCAGCAGTATCAACATCTACTATCAAACCTCCTCTTATCACAAGGAAGTGCTGCCTTGCATCTTTTTAAGGCTTCTTTCCTTGAAATGCGATGCAAATGTTGACAGAAAGGAAGTCAGCAGAATAAAACTCCCAGCCTTTGTAGCAGGACTGTATGAGTGTCCCATGTTGGATCCTCGAGCCAGCAGGGCATTCTGGGGTGTTCCTTCTTACTGCCAGCCCCTCCTCTGGCACCACAGCACCTCTGAGATCCCAGCAGTGTCTCTGCACAGACTGATGTCACAGTACTCACCGAGCCTGTGTGGCCAGAGCGCCTCGGGCACGCTGCAGGGCACAGCTGTGTCCTGGGGTGCAAACAGGGGCTCGGGTGTCCTGGAGTGCCTGGCCAGGCCCTGCATGTGCTCCTGGAGCACGCCCCTGGACTTCTACCCAGGAAATGTTGGACACAAATACAGTGTTATTGCTTTCTGAATGCAATTGATGATTAGCTCTTTGAGTCCTGCTATGGGTCCTGATACAGGTGATTTGAATTTCTAATGCTGGAAAAAAAGAGATGAAAAAACCCCAAGAGTTGGGTTGGGGTTTTTTTCTTTCCTTTCTGCTTTCTTTTTTCTTCCAGAGCGGGTGTTGTTCTGTTTGTTTGTTTTCAGATGTGCTAGATTCTTTGTATGAAAGATAAATTAATGTCTTCCCCTTGACTGGCTAGCTCTGCACTCTTGTCAATACATCTTCCAAGTCGAAGACTGTCCGTATAGAAGTGGGAGGATATGGTGACTTCTGAATGCTAACAAAAAAACCCTTTAAGTCTCTATCTATATTCAACTGCAATTAATTGTAAATGCTTCCAGATATCTAATCTCATTCTTTGTTCCTGGTAGCTGTTTACACTTTCAGCCTTTAAAACAGCCCTAAACAGAAAATCAGACTCATGTTCAAAACCTAGAAGTCTATATATAGACTTTAGGTTAAGCCGAGGCCACTCAGACTTGACTTGAGAAGTTTATAACCCGGAAACTCCTCTTTGAAATGTGCACTGCTGGGCAGGGGAGGGAAATAAAAGGATTATATAAAAAACTGTCTTTCAGCATGAAGTGTCAGGTTTTCTCCATTTGAAAACCCAGGTGCAGTAATTGGCTCTTCCGAAATGCTTTCCTGAGCTCAAGGAGTTAACAGCGTTAAAAGGGGCGGGGGGGAAGGAAGTGGAATGGCAGTTTAAATTCTCAAACCGGCTTGCCGAAGTTGCCGAAGAGCTTGTGTTCCTCCAGGCCGGCGCAGCCGAGGGGCAGCCGGGGCCCGCGGCCGTGCCGGGGCAGCCGGGGGCCGTGCCGGGGCAGAGGGCAGGGCAGGCCGCTGCCCGGGGCGGGGCCGGGCCGCAGCGGCGCCGGGGCCTCACAGCGCCATCTTCCCGCGGGCACCTCCGGCTGCTGGGCTGCGCTGCTGGGAAAGGCAAGCGGGACAGGCCATGGTAAGGAGCCTGCCGCCTACCCAGTGATGCTGAGGCAGGGCAAAGGGAGCCCCGGGCTTCCCTCCCGCTTGGAAAAGAGCAGCGGCTGCAAGGGCTTCGCTGCCGTCGGGGCTGGGTGGGGAGCACGTCAGAGGGTGAAGCAGGGGATTGACTGCTCAAGGACTTGAGCTGTTCTACACTGGTGCTCCTGCCTGCGGGCAGCCTGCGAGCAGCTCGTCCCTGTGTGAGGAGCTTGGGAGGCAGCGGCAGGGGCTGGTGCTGAACCGTACCTGTGGAAAGCCAGGTTATCGCAGCCTGCGAATGCCCCTGGGAACACGGAGCTGGAGACGGCCGACAGGTGGTAATCGCGCCGGTGGTAGTGCTTGAGTCTTCCAAAAGCCTTCCTGCCCCTCTCGGCCGTGGAGGGGCCACGCTTCCGTCCTCTGGCTTTCCTTTGCTGCTGCCTGCCGGGTGGTGAGAGACATGCCATGCAGGTGCTTGCTTTGGGCTCTGTGGTCGGGCTTTTATTTGCTCACACCCCTGGAAGGATCTGGCATGTTTGTATCCTACGGCAGCGCTGTCACCCAATGATTTTACCCCCTTCCTGTGTTCCCAGAGGGAAAGACTGATGGTGTTGCAGCCCTGCAGATAAGGGCTGCACTACTCAGGGAAGAGCAGGCCTGTGGGGAGAAGTGTGCTTGGTGCCTGTTGAAAGACTGAGATGCTCTCTCTTGCTTGCAGGGATTTTTTTTTTTCTCCTTTTCCTTGTGAACTTCTGCTAATGAGTTAGGCTCTTGGTTAAGGTGTATTCCTAGCTGCATGGTCCCTGTTACTGTAATCCTTTGCCCAGGATACAATCCTTTGCTGGACTGTAGTGTGTGCCAGGCAAACTGGGCGCTGCTGCTGCTGAGATGATTCTCTGTGGCTGTGGTCCTGCTACCTCTGTTTGCCCAGTCCTACTTCCCACCCAGCTTTTGGTGACTTTTCTCCCAGCTATTTCCAGAGAAGAGTGCTCCTCCTTTCCCTCCCCAGCCCTGGGCTGTGCACTCAACTTAGCCTCAGAAGAGTGATATTCCTATTAACCATCCTCCACGTACTGTCTGTTCCCTTCTTCCTCTGATAATGGGGAGCTTTTTGTAGATCACCAGGCCCACAGAATCATAGAACAATAAAGTGACCCCACTGCAAGGAGCAGGGACACCTTCAACTAGATCAAGTTGCTCAGAACTCCATCCAGTCTGACCTTGAATATTTTCAGGGATGGGGCATCTGTAGCCTCTCTGGGCAACTTGTTCCAGTGTTTTACCACCCTCATTGTAAACCCCATTTTCCTTATATTCAGCCTTACCCAATCCGCTTTCACTTTAAAATAATTGCCCCTTGTCCTATCATAAGAGGCCCTGCTAAAAAGCTTGTACCCCTGTTTCTTGTAGGGTCCCATCAAGTACTGCAAGGCTGCTGTAAGATCTTCCTGGAGTTTTTGCTGCTGCCTGAATGCCAAGTCTCACAGCCTTTCTCATAGAAGTGCTCCAGCCCTCTGATCAGCTTTGTGGCCTCCTCTGGGCCTTACTCACAAGTCCACGTCTCTCTTTAGGGACCCCAGAGCTGGATGGAGCACTCCAGCTGGGGGTCTCACTGGAGCAGAGCAGAAGGGTAGAATCCCCTCCCTCACCCTGCTTTGGATGCAGCCCAGGATACAATTGGCTTTAAGGGCTGGGAGTGCCTTTGCTGGGTCATGTCCAGCCCCTCATCCACCTGCACCCCCAAGTCCTTCTCACAGGGCTGCTCTCCATCTGTCCATCCCCCAGACTGTACCAATACCCGGGTGCTGCACATTGCACTTGCTCTCGTTAAACCCATGCTTGATAGTTCCAGATGTGTGAGCAGGAGGGTTGTGAAAGGGCACAGGCGGGTCCCGAGTGGGCACAGCCCGCGTGTCTCAGCAGATGGCAGCAGCGACACTCCCTCAGCTGCCGCTCGCTCCTCCCGCCCCGCCTCCGTACTCACCCGCCGCGGCTCTTCCTCGCCCTGTCCCGCCAGCAGCACACGGCGAAGGAGACGGACAGCGCCAGGATGACGGCTCCGCTCAGCAGCGACGCGGCCACCGCCATGCGGGACCCGGTGCCCGAGGGCTGCGCGGCGGCTGCGGGCAAGGGCCGAGAGCGGGGCCGGGCTAAGGGAGCCACCCTTGCTCCGGCCGCCGTCCCCCGTGCAGGTAACCCCAAAGGGACGATCCAGAGAATGTTTGGTAATAACCATTATAAAACCTCATGGTGATGCCAGCCGGCTCAACACACCAGAGAGTTGATGAAAAAAAAAACCCGTATTAATACATCATATTTTTTTCAGATAATTAATATAAAATAATCACACGGGGCAGAAAATAGAAAGCATTTGATGTGTCTTGCATAAAGCATAAAGGTAGTAGACGTTAAGCCCTAAAAGAAGTAGAAAGGAAAAAGGTTAAACAGGAAAAGTAGGAAAAAATTTAAATGTGATAAAGTTAAAAAAGGGGGGAAAGTTTAAAAGGGAGAAAAGTTAAAAAGGAAAAAACGTTGAAGATGTAAAAAAGAAAAATTTAGAAGGGGAAAAGAAAACAGCTAAAAAGGGAAAAAAAGTTAAAATGTTAAAAGAAAAGTTAAAAAGTATTAAGAAGGGTCACTTGCAACTGGCACGTGCTCAGCATGTACGGGTTACTGAGAAGTTCAGTTTTCCTCCTGCTGGGAAAGCTCTGGCAGTGCCCTGGGCTCCCTGTGCCTGGCCCAGGGGTCAGGTGTCAGCCGGTGCCCGGGTTTGACCCGGCCTGGTGACCTGAGCAGCAGCTGCTGGCAATGAGGGAGGCTCTGGTTCTCTGCTGAGCTGATCTCGGGTGCATTCACCCCTGGCACCCCCTGCCTCCTGCAGCTCCTGAAACGCTGCTGCAGTGCTGCTGCTGGGGCAGGCACTTCAGCGGGGCTGGCCGCAACCGACTGGGTCAAACTGGATCTTCTTTGTCCCCGTTTGGGGTGGCCGGGTCACCCCACCTCCTGCTGCCCCCGCTGCCTTGGTCAGAGCGAGGAAGGGCCCGTGTGGGGGCCGGTGCTGCCCCTGCCCACCCGAGCTGGCTCCCCCCGGCAGCGGGGCAGGGGCCGGGTCCCGCCCGAGCACTCCTTACCCTGGCACTGGGGCGGGGCGTGGCTCCAGGATGAGGTGCTGTCCTGGCGGAGGCAGGCGAGCCTCTGGCTGCCCACCAGCTGGTATCCCTCCTGGCACCAGTACACCAGCACCGAGCCCGGGGACACGCCGGAGCCTCTGTCCACGTAGTAGTATCCATGGCGTGGCGGGGGGAGAGCTGGGCATGGCACTGGGGGAGAAGGGGACGTGTTAAGTGTAGGTGGTGACAAAGGTCCCCCCAAGTGATGCTGTGGAAAGAGCTGCTAATCTCCTGTGTCACTCCTGCAAGCCTCTGGGACATTGTTGTTTGGTGGTTTGGTTTTTTTTTTTGTTTGTTTGTTTTGTGTGTTGTTTTTTTTTTTGGTTTTTTTTTTTTTTTTCATGTGTGTGGTTTTTTGCATAGTCCAAAGGAAATACCTTAGAAAGTCTAGCAGCTTTATCTGGAAAATAAGCTTTTCAGTTGCAGACTCTCCAGTGTGAGCAGCTACTGAACAGCAGAAGTGAGACTGGAAAGGTGCAGGCTGGGGAGAGTACATAGAGAGCAATTTTTAGGAGGGAAAGGAAGAGAATGTTTTTTTATAACACAATGTTCTGGGAGAATATTGTTGGTTGGAACTTAAAACAAAGAAATATTACTCTCTGCTAGACAGAGAGACTTTTTTTCTTCCCAGCCTTTAGTTTGTAACTCACAGCTATTCAGAGCTGCTTAATTATCCTGCTTAGACCATCTCTTTTGCATTGCACTAATACCTAGGGAGAGCCAAAAGTTAGGTAGGCTCCAAAAAGAATGGCAGTCTGACCATGTGCTTGCCAACCCCCCCACCTGGATATTCTACCACGAGGCCAAGAAGGTGTGGTAGCAGGCATCATGGGTATCAATATCCTAAATTAAAGGAAAATACTCTGATCAACTCTAATTTAACCAAGCTTAAAACCTGCAGGCAGAAATGTGTTTTATCTAGCTTAGGGGTAACTTCTGTGGGGAATTCAAGTGGAATAGTAAAGCTAATGTGAGAGAAAGGTCTGGTTTCCCTCTGCTTTTACTGCTTTTACTGAGATGGTGTAGGCTTCTAGTCCAGTGGAGCTGATAAGAAACAAATGAGGCTGAGTAAGATCAGACTTTCTCTAATTTCTGCAGTGCTGTTAACAGATGTCTGTATGAGTTAATTCAGCGGTGCCAGGGAGGCTGCTGAGTGCCTGGACTGGATCTGTTTATGATTACATTGTCCAGCAGTGGTTGTTATGACCTTTGCCAATAGTCACCATGGTTTGGAGCATCACATGGGCTCTCTGAGCTGCTGCCAGCCCTGGGTGGGTGGTCATCCCACAGCAGCCCTGAGGCCATGTCTCACTCACTGGGGAATGGTGTGTGCTTTGCCCTGGAAAGTGGATTAAAGAAAAATAATCACCCTCAGCAGTTGGAGATTATTTGTGCTTTAAAAAAAAAAATCTCTATTTCTTCCCAAGGGTCGCAGCTCAGTCTCTAGGGGTAGGGATGTGTTCAGTGCTCCCACACCCTGAGCAGACAGCTGGTCCATCATCATATGCATGGATGTTATCGTGGAGGGGGACTTTTTACTGTCAAAGGAAAACATTAAGTGTCGACTTTCCTCCCTGTGCCTCCTGACTGCTTCTGGTGCGACACATCTCTCCCATATCACAGAAGCCTTGTGGTCCCTGTGCATGCCCTGGGAGTGCCGCTGTGTCCGACGAGAGAAGCACCATCATGCCCTCACACCGCATCCCTGCGCCCTTCCCGCTGGCTCCGAGGGCCCCAGGCAGCCCCAGAGGGAGAGGGGGGATCGCTCATTTCAGTACCTGAGATGTTGCTCTGCGCCTCCGTCCCGTTGGCAGCGGCTCCGGGCAGCCCCTTTCTGACGTGTCCTGCGCCGAGCGAGGCGGTCCCGGGCCCAGCAGCATCGCTCCAGGCAAAGCTCAGGCAGCTCCAGGGCAGCAGGCAAAGGACGATGCATTTCCCGAGCCCGTGTCCCGTCATGGTCGGGGAAACGCGGCACCATGGGGTGCCTGGCCGCCCCGAGCGCCTGCGGTTCCCCTTGGCGTCTGAGCAGCGATCAGCTGGGCTCTTAGTGCATTAAGCCCTGAGCAGCAAAGCTAGCAGCCGGCACTCGCCTCTCCTCCGTGTCGGCACAAGCCCTGCGTCCCTGCTCCTAGCACTGCCAGCCTTGCTCTCACCTCCAGAGCCCCACGGGGAAGGAAAACAGGTGTGGGAAAGGGAGTGAGAAAGAGCAAAGCCTTAGGATCCATCCTTTACAGCCCCTGTCTGCGGAGACTGGCTGTTAACATCTCTCCAGGTGCTGGAGCTGCACATCAGGAACCCTCCTCCTCCTCCATCTGCCAAAATCCATGTTTGAGCTCACTGCTGAGACTCTTATGCTGCAGACCCTCCTGTGCTTGTCTCATCCTTCCTGCCAGAACCTAGGGCTGATTTTCTGTCAGTGGCAGTGCAGTGGGATATGAGCCACGGGAATCAAAAGGGTTTCATAGCAGCAATTCTGCTGGCTTTGCCACTATGAGAACTGCAGAGAAATCTGTTTTTCTTTTCCTTTTCTCTGCTTGGCATCTCTCTGCCTGTCATTTCAGGCTCTGATGTTTTACAGGTGGAGGGGCTGTAGTAGCAATCAGCTCTTGCCTCCTGGAATGTGTGTTGCTCTCACCTACCCCACCTGCCTGCTCACTTGTGTACACCCATGAAGAGAAAAGGTGCTCCATGGTGCCTGAGTGCTTGAGAGCCAGATGTTTTGGAGCAGCAATGCCTTTGTGCCAGGGCTCTCCCCAGCAGCCAGCAGAGCACCTGTGTGACCAGCAGGACTTTGGGGTGACTTTTGGAGCATCTCCTCCTGTAGCTCTCTTCTCTCCTCCTTGCACCCCCTGGAGCTCCCTTGGCTCTGTGGGTCTCCTTTGCCCCTCCTGTACTGCATCCTTGCCTGCGGGTATAAGGGTTAGAGGCTGTTATTCACTAATAGCATTGGCACAAATACAGCCTTGCATGGAGATGGGTCAGTTTTTGTTCATTTCCCTTTTTTTATCTGTGGCCTTTAGCTGTAGCCATTGTGCTGGGCTGCCCCAGTGGGTTCTGAGGGGGGGAGCAGCTTCTATTTCTAAAACCCAGCAGTGGCCTTACCATCTTAGTGTGATTTACTGTAGTGCATAAAGGAGAAATAAAAAGGTCAGATAGGATCGAGCTCTTGTCACATCCCATCCCAACACAGGGATGTAGATGAGGATATCTGCTGAGGGGAAGGGAGTTGTGGGGCCAGGCAGTGGCTGGACCTGGCTTGCCTTCCTCCCCAGATGGGACCTGCTCTTGCTCCCACCTGGAGTAGTTCAGCAGTACTCTGGCCCTCCTTGCACTTGCAGAGAGGTTTCTTGTAACCTCCATGAGGTTTTGGATGTGGGAACACCTTAATCCATCTCTCAGTCCTTTTTTTGTTGTTGTTGTTTTGGCTGGGCCGGTATTTCTGGGTTTCTCTCCAAGGGATTTTTTTGATTTCTTAGGAAAACCTGTTTCAACCTCCCATGGCTCCTAATGATCTTGCTTAGAAACTACTTTCATTTCTTTACTTTTCTGGTTAATCCTTCTTAAGCAGTGACCTTTCCTTGGCTTCCCCTGGAGAGCAGACCAAGGAGGTATGTTCCTCCCTGTCTCGGTGAATATTGCTGGTTTCTTGGGAGTTTTTAGTTTTTCCTTTTTTTTTTTTTTTTCTTTTCTTTTCTCTATCTGACTGCTGGGATTTTGCTGCTTGCTCGTGCAGTAAAGGTAAAAGCTGTGAGGCAGGCTGGACTGTGTGACCGTGTAGCGCTGTCACAGAGGATCCTGCCTTGGGGCATGCCCCGGCTCAAACCCCGTGGTCTCCTGGCAGCTGGAAGCTGGAGCGCAGGGAGCCCCCTGGGCTCTGGGAATACATCTGCCTGGACAGGACCGACCCTGAAGTGCTCCCTCTATTGAGCCTGGAATCTGTGCACCTTCTCCTGCCGGGGTTTACGAGCTGGTCGCCCCCGCTGCCGATGCCTGGGGACGGTGGGAAGAGCCCGAGGCAGTGCCCATCCCCGCTGCTGGATGCGTCCCGGCGCGCTCCAACATCCAGCATCGGCCCAGCACACGGCAGGAGCGTGGCCTTCAGCCCGGCTGGGCAGCAGCTCGGCTTGGCACCCGTGCCGGGGAGCGACCCGCTCAGCAAAACCCCGAGACACAATGACCACGCTTGTGCTCAAAGTGCCGAGTGGGTGACATGGATTAACCCTTTGCTAATGCTCTTAAGAGCTAGCCTGCGGCTGAGGGAGATAAAGGGGCTTGTTATTGCAAAATCAGTATCCTGCTGGAGTGGGATTTCAGTGCTGTTCCCAGTTCCTGCTTTCCAGAGGCAGACATCTGCATCGAGCACCAGGCTGTTCCTGCAGGGAGTGAGCCTGGGCTCAGGAGAGGAGCATGTCCATGCCCCAGGTCAGTCCTTAGCTCGTGAGGAAGGCTAAGAGGAAGGAGCAGCTAGTGGGGAAGCTGTCATGGCCACAGGGCTGCGCTCTCCTAGCTCCACGGTCTTTGCTGTAGTTGTCCACCTCTGCTGTATATTCCCCGTGGGTGATCTCCTTCCAGGGCTGCTTCTCCATCACAGCAGCCTGCAAGGCAATGCTCAGCTGATGGTTTTCAAAGCTGGCTCAAATGTCTCTTGTGTTTGCACTCAGATCTCCCTGCTGGCTGGTGGGGATGCACTGAGGGTAAAGCTTTCCTGAACCAGAGGCATTTCTCTCTACCTTCTCTTGTGCCCCTTTGAACCTTTTCAATCTTCCCTCTGCAAAAGCGTCCCTCTCCCACACTCCCGCTACTGAATTCTGAACTACGGAGGAGTTGTGGATGCCCAGAGAAATTGTGAATGCTCCATCCCAGGAAGTGTTCAAGATTGGCTTGCATGGGTTTGAAGCATCCTGACCTAATGAAAGGCGTCCCTGTCATGGCAGGAGGCTTGGAACTAGGTGATGCTTAAGGTCCCTTCCAACTCAAACTACTCTATGATTCAATGAACACACAGGTACTGATTTCAGGTCAGTGACCATGGGTAATCCTCTTTGCTTGCAGAAGGTTTTGCAGACAGGACATAGAGATGTTTTGTAACTAAATTAGTAATTGTAAGTCACTTGCTTAGCTCTCTTGCTAGTCCATCCTTCATGCAAGCCAACCAGGGCTGGAGCTGTGGAAGAACAAACTGTTCCGCAGAAAGATTATTGCAGTATTTGGTGTTTTGTTGGGTTTTTTTGCAGAAAGTCTTCATGACATGCCTCTTCTGTACTGCACCACTTTTATTTCATAGCCCTGAGTTCCCTTTAGACACACCTTTGTTCAACCCCAGGAGCTGGGATTCAGTGCCACAGGTTTGGGAGATCACTGTGGATGAACCTGCTCTCTCAGCAGGGCTTGGCACACCTCAGCGAGTCTGCACCTCCCTGGGTTAGATGTGCACAGCCCTGCATGGAGGGATGCCTCTCATTCAGCTTTAGACATCTTCACCTGTGCCAGTCACTCTTGGTTGGTTCATAATTTGGGAAAGAATATGGTGCTAATAACACCAAGGCTGTGGGCTCAATCCCTGTATGGGCGATTTACTTAAGAGTTGGACTTGGTGATGCTTGTGGGTCCCTTCTAATTCAGAATACTCTGGGAATCTATCCCACTTGGGACTCCAATTTTAAGGTGCACTGGAAGTTTTGGAGGTAGTCACTGAAGGCAAAGGGAGTTCCTGTATCAGTGCTTGCATTGCAGAGGCATAAAATTTGAGCTATGCCCCCTCAGGGGCATAAACTGAGCCAACCTTTACTGTAATGAGGACCTGGCCAGGTCACTTGACTGACAGCAAGAGATATGCCAGACACACAAGTCTAAAGCAATCTGTATTATATTTGTTTGTTTTCTTTCCTAAAACATTATGAGTAACTTAAAAAGGTGTGTACTTGCTGATTTATACTTAAAAGTTATTTGTATGTCGTCATGACTGTCATCAATAATCAGTAGTTCACAACATTGCTGTTCAAACATGCATTTTTGCTAATTGAATAATACCTTGTTCTGGAAAAAACCTCACAATGTCATAATTTATTGATAATCCTGTTATAGATACTTAAATATGCACATAAATGTGCAGGTATACATTATGTATACAAATATTTGCATTTCCTACTTTTCTTACTTATTTCCAAAGGCAGGATATTCCAGGCTGGGGCATTTCACATGGACCCCATAAATTTTTACTTTGACATATACATTGTGCTATTTCATAACCTTCATCCAGATTCCAGATTATTAACCTTCTGTTGACCAGAGGTGGGTATTGTTAAACTCTTCATTCCTAACAGGCTTAATGTTCAGGCTTTTGGCTATGTAGGACTTCCTTCTTGTGTTTTTTATTACAATCTATAACCTCTTGGTACTCTAAAAAGTGTATGTTTTGCACTGCATGATTTCCCAGGGGGGAATCTGGTTTTCTGCCCAGCTTTTTTTGAGGAAAAGGATTGATGTTGTTATTATAATTTTGTTCTTCTCATCCTGTTCACGTAATACTCTTTTGTGTGGGCAGTACCACATGCTAGTCTAGGTGACACAGGTGTTGTTACGCATCCTGGTCTTTTGGATGTTAAACAAGTTTAAATTGTTTAAGAAGCCCTGGTTACTGAATGCCTGGGTCTCATCTGAATACAAGGTTATGGCAGGACTGAGGAGTCATTGAACAGATGCTGGGCTGAAAGTAACAGGTATTTTTATAAAAATAAAAATTTACTGAGAAGATAGACTAGCCCCAGAGGAATATTGTGCTACTCTAGTCCAGAACTAGATGATCTCTAAGGTCTCTTCCAGCCAAGCCCTTTCTGAGTCTATGAATCTATGACCTTCCAGGTCTTTTCTAACACAAACCATCCTATGATTCAGTGATTTTGATGTCTTAGAATTTATCTGTCCAGCAGGATGTAACTTCACTGATAGTGTTTAGAGCGATGTTGTCCTATCCTGTAATGCAGTCCTGGTCTCAAGAGAAGATCTGAGAATACCAAAGCTCTACAGAAGGAATAGGGACATGAGTTTATTTCAGTTCCACTGCATCCTTCAAGGAAACCAGGAGATAAAAGTGTAGGTGATAACATGCCCCCCTCTGAAGGAGTTCTTTGCAATTGAAGCTCACTGCCTTAGGAAGCCATTAAATTAAATAGAATTTGATCTAAGTAGGGGTAGGGTGGCTGGAATGGTTTGATGGAGCATTAACACCATTAGCAACTTTAAGAAAAGTGTAACTATGCTTTGGCCATCTGATGGTCATGAGCTAGGATGCTTAGCTGCATAGGGATAATCAGATGACCTGAAGTCATCTTTTTTCAATCTTATGTTTTCTATCCCTCTTTGGTGTCATGTTCTGATACTTGTGTGAAAGGAGAAGCCACTGCCTCAGTGTTCCAGGAGCCAGTCACATCCACACCCACACATCCCTCCAAGATTACACCAGCAGAGACCAAAATCCATCACAGTAAGCAGCTCCATCAGCCAGTGAGTGTTCCTTTCCTCATCACACACACACACACACACACACACATATGCTCTCAGGTGCACTTCTTCCTCATTTAGACTCAACCATAATTTTCCTACAAAAGAGTCTCAGGCATCAGAATTTATAAAATAAAGAATTTAATAGAGAGTACAGCAGCACGTCAACTTGAGCTGGATGCCTTCAGAGAGGGACCATGAACAAAGAAATCCCAGGCAATTATGTGCTTAAGATTATACACCTGCCCTTCATGTGCTCTTAATGCAGTTTTTTAGTCCAGTGGGGATTTTTGGTCTGGGTCTTCTAATATCTTATTGAACTCTTTCTCTGTCTTCATGCAGGCAGGCCATTGCCTTATTTTATTGAGTTGATGGTTGTAGCATCCTTATCTTCTGTTTTGCATTACTTTTGTACCTGTTCACTGGCAGAACATGGGGAACTAAAAAAGTGTTAGACTCAGCATAAATATTACAGCTAAATAATCAGTATATTATCAATATTCTTTATCCTAATGACAAAACATGGCACTGTACCAGTTACTTGGAAAATTAACTGTATTTCAGCCAAAATATCTCTATGAAAGTCCACAGCTTGTGGCTCAAGGCTTCAGGAAATCCTGCTGCTCATGCTAAGCAACTAAAGCTAAGCAAACAGTATTCTAAATCACACAATATTTCAACTATGACTCATTCTATTTCAAATTTATTTAAGCTAAACAACACATATATGCCAACACTTGGTCCTTGGTCGCTGCCATAAATAAATTCACAGAAAAAAGCTTCATTCTTTTCAGGCTGTAATAGGAGTATCCTACAAGATTACAATGTTTGTATATCAGCTAAAATATGCAATAGTTTATATATGAAGTAAGTGAAACTGTCTAGTAATTGAATGTTCCAAAGATGATGACAAAGATATTCAAACAGGCCCAACCCACACAAAAATGCAAGTTGCTGTTTAAACAGTAATGAAGCAACAATTTCCAAGGCTGTGTGGGATGCCTCTCTGATATCCTCCAGCATCCTTACCTGTGGATGAAGTTTTTCTGCCAGCAGTTACTGATTCTCTCATTCCAGGGAAGGGCTGCTTTCCAGATTGTTTGAATGCCAATCCTCTAATCAGCTGGAGGAAAGGAGTCACTTATATAAGCCCAAGAAAATGAAATACTTCTGCAATACAGCTCACATGAATAGCTAGGACTGAACACTGTTTGGCCCCTGAAATCCAGCTTCTGCATCTTCTCACCCCATTTCTTTGGGGCTGTTTTGACTGAAAGGAGTGGGAATTTGGGAGGCTTTCCTCTTCTGACTGGTTCTTTTTCAAGGCAGCTGGTGAAGGCAAACAGAAGGCATGACACCCTCTTCAGAGAAAGATATCAATGGGCTAGGTAACCCCAGCTTTGAGGTGAGTCTGCTCTCTGAAGGGTAATTCTTGCATAAAGAGGTGCAAACCCTGTGGAAGGAGGAGAAGGGGGAAGCCAGGGGCTGGGGCTGCTGCAATGATTCTGGTGTGTGCTAAATTTCTGTCTCGGCTCTTATTGACAAGAATCTGAGGAATGATTTCCTCACTACAGCCCCTGCTGCTGCTGCAGGCTCAGCATACTTTCTACTCTCTGGCACCCTTTTAACTTCTTTTCCCTCCACTATTTCTAAAATGATAATGTAGATGAATGGCAGTGCATGTGTATCTGTACTGAAAAACAGGTGAGATTGTAGCTGTGCTCCTGTGTAAAGCATTTTATGTATTCGTAATACAATAGAATTTTATGTATTTATGTATTTGTAATTACAATAGAATTTGAGTTGAGTAAAGACTGTGTTTCCTTGTCTTTTGGACGTATTTCCAGTGAGGTGAATTGTTAGAAATGTAGGTGAAGAAGAGATTTGGGTGTCAGCTGAGGAGGGCACCCTGTAGAATTACAGATGTGTAGTAAAAGCTGTAAATGATGTGCCAGTCCAGGGCTGTGTGGTACATTGACAATGCTGCTAGCTATAACAGCCATGGGCAAGGTCCTGGGATATGACAGCCCTCTTCCTATCCCAAAGCAGGGGTCACCTCCATTAGAAACTAAAAGTCTGCTTATTTTCTGTCAGCAGGTGTGAGGGAGTGGAGTCCTACAAACATCTTGCTACCTCGATACAGACCACCTGTCTGTGCTGCCTTGGAGGAAGCATTTAACCTCCTAGTGTACAATCCCACATTTCTTGTGTAGCTCTGGGTGAGCTTGCTGTGTGCAGGGGAGGTGCTGTGCCAGCTGTGGGCAGAGCCTCAGGGAAGTGCTCAGAGTCAGTTTTCTTTCATTATTTTTAACAGGCTCTCCATTTTATCTTGTTCTGCCATAACATATCAGAGTTGTGAATTTTTATGGTTTGAATAACCCTAGAGAAGGTAGAACACAAAGGTCTTTTACGTGTGGTTCAAGCAGTTCCGTTCCTGACTGCCTCCTTGATGCACTTACTTAGGGTGTGATGGAGGGCTCTCGTGCTGTGTCTGGAGCCTGAGGCACAGGGAAGGTGCACTGGTCCCCTGGATTCATGGGAGCAGCTGGGCTGAGAACCCTGCTCCAGACTGCTCCTGCCTTGTTCTCCTGCCAGCATCTCAGCCTCACAGGCTGGCTGAGGTTGGAATGCTGGAGATCACCTTTTCCAAACCCCTGCTCAAGCAGGGCTGTCCAGAACCAGCTGCCTAGGGCTGTGTCCAGACAGGTTTTTAATATCTCTGAGGATGGAGAAGCCACAACCTCTCTAGGCAACCTGTGCAGTGCTTGGTCACTCTCACAGCAAAAAAGTGTTTTCAGATTTTAAGATGGTACCTCCTTAATTTCAGTTTGAGTCCAGTGTCTCTGCTCCTTTCTCATCCTGATATCTCCACTCCATCCTTTTCCTGATGAGCCCTGCTCACTCCCCTGCAGCTCCTGGGGAGGGTCAAGCACTCATGTGATGATCATGTGGGGCTGTTACTGGCACAGGCTCTGCCTGCCTGGAATATGCCTCCTGGTTAATACAGGGGAAATTGCAGTGAAAAGAAAGGAGCTTACTGCTGTCTGCCTAGCTTAGCATTTGTCTACCCATGGTGTAATTCAGAAGTAATTGTCTCCAAATAATTCCATGCATGGGCAGTCTTAAGTACCTTGCTGTACATTTGTTAATCCATGGCTCAGGCTCTCTTGTTCTGAAATGAAAATGTCAGCACAGGGAGTTATTAAGGAACACCTTTTTCTCTTGAAGTTTATGCCTGAGTCAGTTTGAATTAAGTCTGCCTTCACCTATCTATTTTGAAGTATCTGTAATGCTCCCAGTTTGCCCAGGCTGGATAAATATGCTGTGTTTGTTAGAGGCTTCTCCAGCACAGGAATTCCAGGGCAGAGTCTCAGGCTTTAAGTTGATTAAGGCTGTTTATTTGAGTGGTACTGCAGTAGAAACAGCTTGAGCTGAGTGCTGCAGGGGAGGGCCCTTGAACAAAGAAATTCATAATTAATTCAATGACACCCTTACAACCTGAGTTCCACACCCCTCACACAACAGTTCAGATCAATGACAATATGAGGGTCTGGGGGTTTAGGGATTACATGGCCTGTTTTCAACAGCATGACCTAAAATGGGACTTTGGAGACTCAACCAAGAGAATGCAAACCTGGAGGTTTCAGGCAAATGATTTTGGTAATAATCTGCCACACCTGCAAGACTTACAACAGAATGCAACATTAATTTTATATCTCTGTTCCTGACCACAGCACTGCCTGTTTGCCCCCACCAGTAGACAGGCCAGGAGTGTTACTTGCTATTGTGATGGGTATTTTGGTGTCTTCAGGTTCCTGCAGGACTTGGAGGATTAAAAACACAAAACAAAAAGAAGTTTGCTGCAGATAAACTGATTAGGCTTCTCCACACAGCAGGTTTCTGTCCCTGCCTGATAGAGCAAGGCATCTCAGCCCAGAAAAGCCCTCTGGTGCCAGGATGCTGAGGACTTGCTGGTTGGAGATGGGCCAATGAAACAAATGCTTTGGGATCTTAATTAGCTTTTGCATCTGGCTGTAAGTGTTGTGGTTTCCCAGGCAGCCTCCTTCCACCCTGTGTGTGCACAGGGGTCAGAGTGGGCTGGAAGGAGGCACGGACAACCAGGAGAATTTGCTCAACTTAAAAGCTGTGGCAAATGAAGCAAAGCACTACTTTGCTTTCCTTGGCAAAATGCGTCTTTATGTAAATAAACACTGTAAGGCACAGAGCTCCCTGGGAAGCCCTGGGGCTTCTGCCTGCCTGGCAGGAGATCCAAGCCTTCCTGGGTAGCAGTTTCAGGCAGCTCCTTTGGCATGGATGCTGGGATTTCCCATCCGCTGGTGTCCCTGTGTTTCAGCCAGCTCCTCTGGAGGAGCAGGGTTTTCTAGTGGGACAAAAGGCAGGTGTTTTATCAAGGCACAGCACTGGTAAAGGTAAGCATAAGGAGATTGAAAGAGAAGACCCAGGAAATGAAATATAAAATGTGCTTCTACTCAGTAATTAGTGGCAGCCAGGTGTTTTAGAATGTTTTATAAAAAATGCTTTTTGGGTGGAATTGGCAGGAGGTACAGGGACCAGAGGACAATGCAGCTTTCACTGATAAGCCCACTGCACACTCTTCCTTGCTTCTGGTGTCAGTTTCTTCGTCCTTAACTAGATTTTAATGATATTAACACACTTTGGATGTCCCTTTGAGATTGAGACACCCTCTATTGTTTCTTCAGGCCTAGACACACTAGCACATAGAAAAATTTTCCATATATGTTTTGTGCCTCTGTTTTAATTTCCCCTCCTTGTTTTTGTTTTGTTTTGTTTTGTTTTTTTAATATTGTGGCACTGTTGAAAGCTGCACAGGGGGTATTCCTGCCAGATGTGGAGCATGGCTGCAAGAGAGGCAGCTGCTGGGCATCTGCAGGGCCAGGCTCTGGCTAACAAAGTGTCTCTCCTGTTGTCCAGGGTAAACATAGGAGCCACTGCCATTTCTCACCAGCTCATGCTGCCTGGGGCCCAGAGGAGGGTGGAGGCACTAGCCACAGTGGGACCAAGCTTGGCTACACTGTCACAGATGTGCCTCCCTGGTATCTGTGCATCCTGCTGGGCATTCAGGTGAGACGGGAAAGCAGGTGCAGGCTGGGAGTAGGGGAAAGTTACGTGGCTGTTTAGCCAGTTAATTGGGGTGAAACATGAATTTGGGAGTGTTGTACTTTCACAGGGCTTGAATGGAGCTCTGAGGCTGGATATGAGTGAGCTCAGGTCCTTTGGTGCACATCCTGAGCACTGATCATTATCATCATGCCCACAGCTACATTGCACCCTTTGAAGTGCAAATGGTCAGGCAGAGTCCTGGGGCTGGGATCAGTTAATAAGAACATGTTGGGTACCTTGGCTGAAGGTAGCCAAAAGTGTAAAGACTTTCTGAACTTCTGCCTTCCTATGGCAACAAAAGCCACATGCTGTTTTGGCTGGTGTCTGTGCCAGGTGTGTTAAATGACCCAGTGCCACCAATGCCATGCTGGGTAGGGAGCCTGTGGGAAAAGGGACCTCAGAGTCATTAAGATAATGATGGACTGTGCTTGGAGGTTGGTGGAATTTTGTACTTTGTTTTCTTAAATAGAAATTTAGAGTGTATCAGCCCAACACATCTGCATCATAATTTTAATAAAACATGCTTGTAGTGAGTAAAGTGTGCTTCTGAGTGCCACCAGTTCCACCTCTGCAGTGCTGTGTTCCAAAGTGAGAGTGAACAACATAGGTTAATAATTAAAATAAAAAGAGGTTTAAAAATTGTTTTCAGATTTAGTCATTAACAACAGGCCATTGTAGAAATGTCTGTGACTCCTCTGACAAACACAATGCCCAATTCTTCCATTCTTTGGCACTCACTTTTTATGGTTATCTATAATTGTGCTCTGTGAGAAAAGCTACTGATGGCAAAAAATGTGTAGCTCCAATTTGCCAACTTTTTATGTCATCCTTTGTGGTGCCAATGAGATGGACTGAAATATTTGCATTCACTTTGCCTGATTGCTCTCTCCCGGTTCCTTGGGAGGCCCACAGCTTCCTGGAAAAGTATGTCCAACAGCTTTGTCTGCAGATGCTGGGGATAAACTGGTTGTGTCTGACAGTGGCCTGGGAAGTCCAGAGCACTACAAAAGGTCTTTGGGCATGTAAAGGAGGAGACATTTCAGTGGGTGCATTGCAATTCTTGTAGTTGCTTTGGAACAGCCCCTAACAGAGCATTAAAGCTGTCAAAAAAAAAAAAAAAAAAAAAAAAAAAAAAAGAGAGAGGATGGGTAATGGGGTGGGTAATTTTAATATAGCACAAATCTGTGAGTTCTCTCAACAACATAGTAATAACAGACAGCCAAGTCTGTGTCCTTCTTCACCCAGTCTTTCTCTGTGGCTCCTAGCACTTCTTGACTGCCATAGGAGGTCTTGTAGCCGTCCCACTGATGCTCTCCAAAGGCCTTTGCCTCCAGCATGACCTACTGACCCAGAGCCACCTGATCAGCACCATCATCTTTGTCTCAGGAATTTGCACCCTGCTGCAAGTCCTCTTTGGAGTGAGGTAGGCCAAATTCGAGAACTGAAAACGCGAGCAATTACTGGGTGCTAGGCCACCACCCTGTTTAGAGTTTAACAGTGAGTCATTTGTTACCCTTGGGCAATCAGGGTCCATGCCAAAGCACCCTGAAACTTTGCAGGGTTACCTTCCTGCTCCGAATTTTCCATCTCCTGATACTTCGTATACCTTTTGTTGGGCTTACAAGGAATCTGTCCTCAAAATAATAGAGCGTTGCAACATGCAGTAAAAAGTACCTGCTTGCTCCTTACCCCAGGGATCTTCCAGCTGAGGCAGGAGCCTTCTGATTTGGGCCCAGAGTCAAGAGAACACAGATTTTACAGGAAACTCTAGGGATGAAGTCCATCTGCCACCACTTAGGGACTCAGGGAAGAGTTCAGCAGCACATCCTGGTATGTGGTGCCACTTCCCATGCTCAGGGATTTGGGGCATAAAAGGTAAATCGTTTGCTGATGAGCAGCTAGCAGTGAGATGAGCATGGAGTTGCTATTCAGTACCCAGAAAAAGAAGTATTTAGTGACAGAGATGACTGCAAGTACTCCCCTTTTCCAGAAAGACCCTGTATCTTTGCTGACCTTGAAACATTTCTTCTATTTCCCTTGTCACAACTCTGGGCTGTCTCTGTCTTTCCACAGGCTGTTTTATCCTCCAGAATGGTGGGAACCTGTGGTTTTTCCTTCAAAACATTCTTTGGCTTCTGAATCTGAGGGACTCTGGTTAATCACTGGTCAACTGCCAGCTCCACAAAATGTTTTTCTTCCTCCTGCTTCATTCACTACCGAAACTTTTCTGTCTCTCTTAGTCTTAAGAAGTGTTTGTAGACAAACTTCCTGAGGAGTGCTCTGCTTCTACATTGTTACAGGATTAGTGGAGGAAAGAGGAGCACCTTGACCACAAAAAACAGAGAAACTGGGTTTTCAGCTAAATTCAGGCTGGAGTCCATGACCATCACTGCTGGTGCAATTCAGGCATTCTGAGTTCTCCCAGGCACTCTCCAAACACCTGAGTGCATTCCTGAGAGCTGTAATGTCCCCTGCTGTCTGTTAACTGGGGATTAAAGAGTAACAGAGAGCCTCTCTCCCCCATGGATGAATAGCTGATTGAGGTACAACAGGTCAAATTAAGTGGTAAGGAGCTGTTCCCATGGGATAAACTTGAATGGCTTTTGCCATGTTGAGGGTGCAATTGCCTTGTTGCTGACCCCAACTGTAAGGCATGAGGACATTCATGAAGCAACAGCCAAGGGAAAAGCTGACCCACTGCAACCTGCAGCTCAGTCATGTTACACAGCATGAAAAAGCAGCAGTGGGTCCCAGACAGTCACTGGAGACACTGTCAGAGGCTCCTGAGGGGAGACACAGGTCATTTGTTGTTATGGTGAGTCCTGCTTAGTAAATGCTTGGACATCATATACTGATTATCAAAACATAGTATTGCCTTCCCTATTTCTGCAGCTTTCCCTCTTGCAAACCCCACAGGAAAGAGTTTAGTGTACCCCATAAGCATCACCTTGGCACCCCATTTTCCTCTGAGCCTACCCATGACAACACTGGGCACACCCATGCAACTCTGGCTGTGAAATATCTTAGGGACCAACACAACAGAAACTGTAAATCTATTATTAGATTCCAAGTCATGGCCCTGGGCCTTCTCTGTTTCTTTTTGTTTGTTTCTTGTGCCTTGCCCAGCAAAGTTGTTTCAAAGCTTTGACAGTGTTTCAGTTGCACATGACTAGTATAAATATTTGGTTTAGGTGACAGAGACATGGTCTGTTACAGCTACACCATCCCCTAATTCAAGAACGTTAGAAATTCCTCTGTTTCAGGGAAAGCTGTGCCCTGCAAAAGCAGTCACCTGAATTGCCGTCCTATGGCTTTTCTGAACAGGTGCCATGAGAGCTCCTGGCACAAGGAGAGGTTGCTTTGGGGGCTCCTCCTAAGGGTGCTCCCTAAAGAAGGAAAACAGAGGCACCTTGGAGATTTCCCTTGGCTGTTTCAGGGATGTTTTGCCCACCCTCAGGCAGCTTAGGATTTTTCAAGCACACTAGAGGAATGGTTAAAAATACGTGCATTGCAATGGGGGCTTATGTGGAGCTTTGAGGAGTCAGTCAGACCTTTTAGGTCTCTGTCTCCATTTCTTCATGCATGGAAAAAGGCTGGTGCAGCTCAAAGGAGCATTGGTCTGCTGTATAAATCCCTGCATGAAGCCAGTGCTGAACTCCTCTGGAGATGCAAGTTCCTTGCTACTCTGAGGGATTCCCAGAGGGAGAGATACTCTAAGCCAGGAGACATGTGGTGTGGGGGGAGAGCCAAGGACTCCCTAGTCACCCAGTCAGTGCCCACAGACCCCTCCATGCAGGTTTCCTTTCTAGTTTCAGTGGAAGTGAAGAAGAGGAATTGGCATTAAAACCCAGTGTGCTAAATGCCAAGTCACATTTTCTATCACCCTCAGACTGAGGATTGTGACATGGAGAGTACTTGGTGCATGCCCTTGTGTGCATGAGCACATTGTGAAGAAAACCAAAGCAGCCAAAGGGAGAGAGGCAGCAACTAGATATTGGCAAGATTGACTGAACTTTTCTTCAGCATCTCACCGTCTTTCTTCCATGGTCTTCTTCCCCTGCCAGACTTTTCCTGCTCTGTGCATGTCTGTGGTCTCATCAGCCATTAGAAGCACTACTTCTTCCTTAACAGGGGTAGCAGGGTTGGGCTGTAGCACCCATGTGCCCCTCCATTGCTGGTATTTGAACCTCAGCTCTTACCCCATGGCAGTGCTCTTGTGTGCAATGGGCAGCAATTCCTCCCCATGGTCAGTGACAGTGACCTGCCACAACAATTCAAAAGATCCTGTCAGAGGCCATGGGCAGACTGATTTTTAAATTTATTTTGCTTTCCTTTCTCTCACCCTTATAGAGCAGAGTTTCTAGCACTCTCACTTGTCATGTTTTTCCCTCTGCTTTCCTTCCAGGCTGCCTATTATTCAAGGAGGGACTTTAACATTCCTGACCCCCACCTTGGCAATGCTGTCTCTCCCCAATTGGAAGTGCCCTGCCTGGACAAACAATGCCACCTTGGTGAATGCCTCTTCACCAGAATTCATCCAAATCTGGCAGACACGGATGCGAGAGGTATATTACATTTTCAGTGGCACCTGCTTTGTATCAGGGCTGTTTCTTTCAGTAAAGTGCCTGACCATATCATGGCCATCACAGCTGGAAAAACTTCTATTCCAAACCTTGGCCCTCAAGCTGTTGCAGCTTTCTAAGCATCTATTCTCTATCAAAAAAAAGTAGGTGCTTCACTGCTGCTGAACAGGGGACATGCAGACCTCCTCATGTGATTTATGGTCCCTGCAAAGTCTCCACTGGTCCAGTCAGATCCCTTCTCTATAAAGCAAGGTTAGCCCAGAAGAAGAAAGGGAGGGAAAATATTTTCTAGGAAACAACTGTGTCTAAGCACAGGAAACCTAGTAAAAAAATGCAAGGCAAAACGTACTGTAAATATTAAGGAAAAGGACATTCTTAGGTAATCAGAAGGGAGGAGGAAAAGTCAGGGATCTCACGGCCTTATTCTACATCAATTGCCTTTATCAGAGCAAGTGACCAAATTTGCCTCTGTGGATCCATTTGTTGGTGTGTTTTCCAAACCCCTTGGGAAGTGTTGAAAGCTCACCAGGGGTTTGCTGTGCAGCACAGGTTGCTCTCTGCTGATACACATAAATCTGTCCCAAGGGCACTGCTGACGTCTTGTTTCAGCCTGGGTCATTCACCCAGCCCCTGGAGCTGGGGGAGGAAGGAAGGTGCTCAGCACCACAGAGGTTGCAGCTTGGGCTTGTTACCAAATCTGAGAAGGCAGAGAGCAGCCTTGCCCCTGTCTGAAGCTGACACTGAGGTGAGCAGCATTTCAGAATGTAATTGCTGGCTCCTTGGCAGTGATTGTCAAACACTGGGAAGTTCGGGGTGATAAATGTGCTCCCAGAGTGAAACTGATACTCATGAAAAAAAAAGAGGCTGTGATGAGTCACTTGCCTCAGCAGTGTGCTGAAGAGACCCAAGCCCTTCCCAAAAGGAAGATCAGTGGAGACCATGGCCCTGCTCCTGTTTTTGGGGCAAGACCTTTTCCCCTGACTTGGGCAAGCAGGCAGGACAGTGCAGGGCAGGTGATGCATGCTTGGTGGCCCAAGAGGACAGGGAGGAGGTGATCTCTGGAACAAAAGTCCATCGGCCAAGGGGGGAGTTGCTTTGCTGCTGCTTTGGTGGTCCTTCCCACATGTAATTCTTAGCCAGGTTTGTCAGCAGGAGGCCTCTATGCCACTCTGTAACTAGAGACTGAGCCTGGCTCTCGTGCTGGATTTGCACTCACACGAGGAAAAGGCTCAACAGCTGGAGTCCCTTCCAACCTCTGTTTTTTTTTCCAGGTGCAAGGAACTATCATTGTAACTTCTTGTTTTCAAATCTTCGTTGGATTTTCTGGCCTGATTGGATTTCTGATGAGGTTCATTGGCCCTCTGACAATTGCCCCCACTATCACCTTGGTTGGACTACCTCTGTTTGAGTCAGCTGGAGATATGGCTGGGCAGCACTGGGGCATAGCATTCCTGTAAGTCTCACATCTCTGTGGGAAAGATGAGAGTACACAAATCACCTGCCTCTAATATGAAACCAAGTGTCACAGTCTGTAGCAGAGTTCCCCTGGGTTCAAGGTTTGTATGTTGAGCACCAACATGTGACAGGCTTGTGCAAGGCAGCCATGTGACATAGTCATTCTCCTCCAATCCCCAGGAGGTTAAGCTCTCAGCAACAAAGCAAAACCCAATCATGAGTTAAAAAATCATTGATTTTTGTAAAAATACAAAGTCCATAGGTCAGTAGTGGTACAAGCCTTCCCCGTGTGTGCAGTCTCTGTCACAGTTGTCTACACAAACTGTCTTATACACCCGTTATTTAAGTTTAAAAGACATTCCTAAAATGACCAAGTTGAGCATTCAGGCTGAAATAGTTGGTGCTTTATGTATTGTCTTCACATGAGTAGGAGGAATGGTTCCTTCCAGAGTCCTAAGGCTGCTGAGCACTTCTGTTTATGCAAATGGACAAAATGGGCACTCACAGTCTGTGTAGCATTAAAACCAAAAATGGAAACCAGTTCCTCCTCAGACTTTCTCCCTCCAGCCATCCAGTGCTTTGAATTGTGTATGGCATGGAATGTCTTTGCAGAGAAGTGAGGACAGAATTTTCTTTTCACTGTTGGAATTCTGCCTGTCCCTGACTACTGCACCTACAATTTGTCACCTTTTCACATAGGGAAAACTACCAGTTTTCCAGTGAAGTCAGTACACTTCAGCTGGGGCAACTGATTTCTCACCAAATCCTATCCAGATAAATTCATTCCATCTGTAAAATTTAAATTTGTTGTAAAATAATGAGGAGGCCTTCAGAGGCCTGGCTAACCCAGGAAATGTCCATGGTCTTCTAGCAGCTCAGCAGTTGAAGTGGGATGCCCAGTCCCTGCCCTCTCTCCACATGTGGTAGCCTCCAGCTTCCTCTGGTTGGCCCCTCTGGGCAAAAGGCACATGGGGGGCAGGCTGTGAGTGCACCCAGATGTGGTGCTGTTCCAGATGTGTCCTACACAAGGGATGGGAGAGGAGCTGCAGCTGCAGTTACTTCCATTGTCACGAGGCCCGGGTGCTGCCAGGGACACAGGGAACAGCCCTGCCATGGAGGGCCCCTCCTCAGCTCAGCCCTTGCAGACACAGAGCCATGCTCTCCCCTTCTTGGCTGGCTGGGAGGCCTCTGAGGGCACCATGTGCAGCCCCACAGTCCCAGCATGGGTTTTTCTTTCAAAACAGGGATTTACACAGCCAAACCAAATCCTCTTCTTTTACTCTGTGTTACAGGAGCTTTTTGCCTCTTGAAGAACAAAACCTGAAATCAGGAAAGAATAAATCCTGTATTTCTAGTATATCTGAATTACACAGGCAGAACCTGCACCTTGCATGTCTGTCAGGTCTTTCTTTTAATTATGAGGCATTTTTAACCTTTCTGCAACAGTGTCGTGCTCACAGGTGCACTGCCTGGGGTGTCAGTCTTGAAACAATAGAGGTAAAAGAGTTATTTGCAAATATGCAGAGCTATCAGTAGATTGTGATGGAAAGCTTGTTCCTTGTCTAGCTTGGTGGAGTGGAGAGCCACCCTCTGTTGCTGAGAGCCTGTTTTCATGGGTCTTCTGGAGTCCTTAGTTCTTGGGTAGCAGGTGTTCACTTAGTGTGGGGACAGGTGGGCAGCTGGGCACTCCCTTTGTTTATGGTCTCATTTTCCCTCCTTCTAGGACTACTTTTTTCATAGTTCTGTTCTCTCAGTACTTGAAACACATTGCTGTGCCGCTGCCATCTTACCAGAGAGGCAAGAAGCCCCACTCCTCTCCAGTCTACCTCTTCCAGATCTTCCCGGTACGTTGGGGTTCCTGGATACCAGGGAATTGTGACAGGGACTGGTCTCACCCACCCTGAGCTGCCTGGGCTCTTTCCACTCGTTTCCAGATGAGTGAGTGCTTCCCAGCTGAGCCTGTGTGGTAAGGGGCAGAGAGGAAAAAGCTCCCCATGGCCCTGATTATTGGGAGGGAGAGAAGAAGAGAGGGCCACCAGGAGCTCCTGCTGCCTCTTTGCCTCCCGTCCGTGTGCAGGGAGAAGGGTCGGGCGGGGACACATTGTCCACCGCAGCCATACCCTAACCAGCCCCCACTGCTGCTTGTGATGGGCAGGTGCTGCTGGGGCTGTCGCTGAGCTGGCTGCTGTGCTACGTGCTGACAGTGACCGGCGTCCTCCCTGCGGCCCCCAGTGCCTACGGCCACCTGGCCCGGACAGACAGCCGCGGGGACGTTCTGTCACGGGCTCCCTGGTTCCGCCTGCCTTACCCAGGTACCGCCGCCTCCCCTTCCCCATCCTGCCTGCTCCTGCCTCCACCTCCACTTACCAGGAGGAGAGGACATGTCAAAAATCAGGCGAACAGCCACAGTTCAGAACACAGTTCCTGCTGTTCTTCCTACCCCGGGGCAGATTTCAGGGCAAGTGAAACCCTGAAATTCCACCTGAACCGAGCTCTTTACTTGCAGGTCAGTGGGGAATGCCAACGGTGAGCCTGGCCGGGATCTTTGGCATCCTGGCCGGGGTGATTTCCTCCATGCTGGAGTCGGTGGGGGATTACTACGCCTGTGCCCGCCTGTGCGGGGCCCCGCCGCCGCCGGAGCACGCCATCAGCCGCGGCATCGGCGTGGAGGGCATCGGCTGCCTGCTGGCCGGGGCCTGGGGCACGGGCAGCGGCACCACGTCCTACAGCGAGAATGTGGGAGTCCTGGGCATCACCAAGGTGAGCCTGGCCGCACGGCGGTGCCTCCCGGAGGGCTCCCCGCAGGGTGTGCACATGGCTGTGTGCTGGGCCTGGGCAGTGAGCTCAGGCCGCCTCCCCAAAGTTTTATAACTTATATATTGTCGGAGTGCCGGGGGCCAGGACGGTCGGGACAGACGGAGACGAGAGATCTCTGCAGCCAGGTGATGGAACTTGGGGTTTATTGCAAAGGGCCTGGGTGCAGGGCCCTGCTGGGAGCTGCCAGCTGCAGCTCGGAGCTGGCCCGAGAGAGGAGAGGGGTAGAGAGGCTGAGAGAGAGAGAGTAAGGGAGTAAAAAAAGGTAAGAGCATGAAAGGGTAAGAGAGTAAAAGGGTAAGAGACTGAGGTTCTTGTTACAATACAATAAATCTTCTTCTGTGTTGAATATTCTAATTCTCACTAACTAATTTAGTACAATATACAAATCCTATAGCATTTACATACAGCCTATAAGAATTATTACATTACCATATTGTGTTACATTTTAAACCCTAAAAACAACTCTTTGGACCCTTTCTGCCGAGTAGGGTCTGCTCTGACCTGTGGACCTGTCTGCAAGCAGAGGGTCTTGCTTCATCAAAAGGGGATTACCTTCAGTCTGGCCATGCCATTGTTTTCCAGTTGTTCAGTAACTGAGGTATCTCAAAGCTTGCTTTCATTTCAATCTTGCTTATGGTTTCTATATTCTCAAAATCTTTTGCCAGACAATCATGTTTATAAGGCTTTCCTGTTTCATCTTCCCCAACAATATATAACTTAGAACATGGGAAAATTGTGCCTTGGCACATTGGTGACCAGCTCAGCAGCACTGCAAATGACTTAACAGAGGTGAGCAGTGCTTCCCTTTCTCTGCCTCTGGCCTGCATAGGGAATTAGTGCACTCACTCAGATACCTGGCCTAGGTGAGGCTGGAGAGACAATGCTACATCTGAGATAACCCATACGGGCATGGAGAGGGAGAGGAGAGAAAGGGAAAGGGTGAATATTAATAGGGCTTCAAATTCCACAACTTCTATAACCCAAGGATGGCAATCATGTGAAATTGATTTAGACTATTTCTTCAGGGTTACAAAATGTGATTGCAAAGGTTTGTGTGTGAGTCCCTTGAGTATATTAATTGCACTTATCGGGGAAAGAGATAAGCTGGACAATCAGATCAAAGATTTTCACTAAGCTTTGCAGCCATAGGATAGGCTGCCAGACATTTAGGCTAACTGGACAACATTTTCAAATCATTGCCAAACAAGCAGAAGAGTTGTGAGTCAGTAAATAAATCCTTACAGCTTCCACTCCATAATATTGCTTATTTCACTGGATTTCATAAACCTCACGATAACCATTTTTCACACATGGCAGTGTTAGTGTCTGACTGAGGCAGCTGCCTCGAGCACCAAGGGCTGCCTGGATGTCTGCATGGAGTCCAGTTTAGCCCATCACCACGTGTGCGTTGTCACTAGGGAGTCTGTGCATACAAACCATCTACCTGAGCTGGCTCTTCCTGATGTGCAGTTTGCAGCATGCTTGTATGTATGGGATGCTGCCCAATTTCATAATTGCCAGATTACAGGACATGTATTCTCACAATGTATGCCAAGTCCTCCAGGAGGACATGCCATCCTTGCTGATTCAGGAGAGGTATTTCCCTTGGATCCCACCTCTGCTGAAAATAGAGTGTCATCTCAGTCAATTGAAACCAGTGTAAACACGCTGGCTGGGACAGATGGGGGGTGCTGAGAGCACAAGGCAGATTTAATTTCTTTTTGTACGTGGGAAATACATTCTTCCATAACAAATGGAAACACAAGGAACTTGTTTCCTCTCTTAAACACAGATGTCCAGCACCACTGGAGCAGTCTTTGGAGATCTCAGATACATACAGGGGCTGACAGATAAGGCAAGGAGAAGCTACCAAAATGCAACATCTTACATGGCACCAGGCACCAATATTTAAACTGCTTGATCAGGCCCAGTATGCCAGTATTGAGAACTCCTTTCCAAGAAAATGAGGATTTTAAAGAGAGATAAAGGCCTGAGAATCACCACATATTGTGGGGAACCCTGCAGTTTCTTCAGCCTTAAGAAAGAGAACTGATTTTTTCATTTTCCTGACATAATTGAAGCAAACTCCAAACTAGTGGCTTTAGCAGAATATGGTCACAGTGCTATCACTGGATTAGGTCTTTTGCTTTTAAGGCCAACTCCATATACTTGGTAATTCAACATTTTAGCAAATTGAGACTTTGAATCTTTGTTCTAATCCTGAACAAATGGATCTGTTGACTTTTATTAACTAACATTTAGATGGTAATAGTGTCCCAAGAGTCAGCCAGGGTATAAAAAGCAATGAAGCACTTGAAGGCAATGCATGATTTTTTTTGAAACTCCACACCAAATCTTTTTTATTTATCTTTCACAATCAAGAAAGACTTCAAATATTTTAAACTGACATGTTTAAGAAATACTTAAAAAGAGACACTATTAGTTACTGAGAATGTTTTTGTTGAAAGCATTCACAAGCCTGTCCTGTAATTAGACATTCTTCAGATATTTGAAGGGAGGGATTAAAATATTTAATTGAATTATAAAATGTTTGCAGAGGATTACAGAGCTGCCCTGACACAAATATTGTAAGTTTAGCATGATTCTTTGGCAGTCCAAGTTTTGGTGTGGGCAAGGCTTATCTCGACTTGGAAGTTTAAGGAATACTGCTGCTTTCCTTTTCACTTTCTATATAAATGTCTCTTTCAACCCTTTGTTTGGCAGATACTTTTTCTTTCCTATTCATATGCTCTAACAGATCTGAGTAAAGGGCATGGCTTGGTCCTTCAGCCCATCTTTTTTGTAGGGCTTAACCAAGAAAAGGCCTAGGGGAAGAAATGAGAAAAAAATGGTTTTACTGAAGATAGATGGGTGATGAGAGATAGGGACAGAGCAAAAGACTTCCTCACTTCTTATTTTTTGACCATAGAAAGGATAGATCAGATCCCAGAGCTTAGGATGGAGCAGCCAGCCAGCTCTGGTCTCTGAAGGGAATGGAGGGATCATTGTGGGATACCTCATTGAAAGCCACTTCTGGATGTCAGTCCAAACCCTGGCGGAAGGATTGTCCAGTGAACTGGCTGGGCCGTTGCAGTGCCAGGCTTGTATGTATGCCAAGATATTTCTAGGCTAAAGCAAGAACAAGTGGATATTACTGTGCTCTTAATTATTCTTCTTTTTTAATTTCAGTTTAATAGCAAACTGTTGAAGTTCTGTCAGTAGTAGGAGAGAGGATAACACAAGTAAATAGGTGTGATGCTTTCAGAGTGCCTTATGTGATAAATATCTATGGTGCACAGACACTGATGCTTCCCATTCAGTGTCAGCATCCCAGCTCACAGCACCTGTCCCTGAACATGCCATGCAGTGCTAGGGCCAGAGCAGCAGCACCTACCTGACAGGCTGGCTCTGGAGCCTGCCCCCTGGCCTTCCTCTGCCGATCAGTGCGTGACTGCCTCCTCTTCCTCTTGCTGCAGGTGGGGAGCCGAGTGGTGATCATTGCTGGTGCCTGTGCCATGCTCCTGAGCGGCATCTTGGGGAAGGTTGGGGCCATGCTGGCCAGCATTCCCATCCCTGTGATTGGAGGCATGTTCCTCGTGATGTTCGGTGTTATCGTGGCAGTGGGCATTTCCAGTTTGCAGGTAAAGCTCTGTGAGCACTGCTGCCTCCCTGGCGAAGGGGACTTCATTTCATTGAAACAGAGAATCATAGAATAAGCTCAGCTGGAAAGGACCCATCAAGACCATCGAGTCCAACGGCTGGCTCTGAGCAGGACACCCCAAGAGTCACACCGTGTGCCTGAGAACATTGTTCAAACACTTCCTGAGCTCTGTCAGGCTGGTGCTGTGGCCATTTCCCTGGGGAGCCTGCTCCAGTGCCCAATAACCCTCTGGGTGAAAAGCTTCTTCCTGATACCCAACCTAAACCTCCCCTGACTCAGCTCCATGCCATTTTCTGTCACAGGTCATGAGATTTAAGAGATCAGTACTTGCCCCTCTGCTTCCCCCCATGTTGCAGACTGCAATGAGGCCTCTCCTCAGGCTCCTCTTCTCCAGACTGAACAGGCCAAGTGACCTCAGCTGCTCCTCATACAGCTTCCCCTCCAGACCCTTCACCATGCTCGTGGCCCTCCTTTGGACACTCACTAATCACTTTATATCTTATATTGTGGTGCCCAAAACTGCACACAGCACCCTCAGTTTGAAGTCAGATTCTTACAGAGTGTATCAGCTATAACCACACTGCAGCAAATGCAAACATTTACGTTTGTAATTCCTCAGGTAAAGATAAGGGGCTGTACCCAGAGGGGCTGAATCCCAGAGGGCTCCCTGGCATGGGCAGGGCTGGCTGGCACTGGGGACTGCAGCATCACAAATGCCCCAGCAGCACCAGGGCTGGGTCCATTCCTGATTCCAGAGTTTGCATCCCACCATATCTCATGAACACAAACAGTAATCCAGAGTTTTGTGCATGTAATGTATGAAATTTCTCTGTGCAGTATACAGATATGAACTCCTCAAGAAACATCTTTATCTTTGGATTTTCTCTATTTGCTGGCCTCACAATTCCCAACTGGGCAAGCAAAAATAGTGCTCTGCTGAAAACAGGTAAGAAATGACATCAGAAGCATTTTCTGCAGCATTAAATGGAAGTAAAGGCTGACCAGAGAAATCTTTTAAAATAGTTTTTTCCTTATAAAATGCTGAAATCTGTGCTTTGACTGTTGCCTGTTTCTTTCTGAGGGCTATTATTACCTTTTGCCCTGGATGCATAGATCTGGTGCAGAAATCTCTCCTTATGGTCAGTGACTGAGTTGTCAATGAATGAGGCTTTCTTATGTGCTCATACACAATGAAATGCTGTGCTTTCAAAATGCAAGAGCATTCTCCTCTACTAAATTCCATCAAGTTCACTTTATTGAAATTTTCAGCTCTCCAGCAGCTGGCCCTTCACTGTGTCTTGTGTGACTGATGTCTTCATCACAAATGCCAGTGTCCTCTCCTAAAGCATACATGGTGTGCTGGCTGGGCTGATTAAAGAGCTGGGCCCACAAACCCCATGCTCTGTAGATGTCCTGTCAGATGCCCAGTGCCACTGGGCTTTGCTCATGGCCATCCTCAAGGGGAGACATCACACCTGATGAGCTTGTGCTGAAATCCCATGCTAAAATTACTCACATTTCTTTGGGAACTGAAGCTCGTGCTCTGTAGGGAGCTGTTAGGTGTTGTGCAGGTGCTGAATGTGTTTGGAGCAGAAGGTGGCTTTTTCTCAGACAGTGCTGGGGTCTGCACTGTTCATAAACTCTTAATGTATTTATGAGCCATTTCCTGCCCACTGTGAGTCTGTGAATAATCATGTAGAATAAAACTGTAGGTCTGAAACTGGCTGTGAGATCATTCTCCCTTCCACTCCAAATCTTACACTCTGCTTTGGATTTGCAAGTCTTATCCAAGCAAGCCTAGTCCAAGCAAGCATGCAGCTTGCAGCCTCTTGGCACCAGAAATGTTGCTGCTTAAACAGGTAAAATGCTCTTCCTACACCACAATCCAAAGGTTTTTTTTTTTTTGCTAGGGATCATCCAGCTTGACCAAGTGATCCTGGTGCTTCTCACCACTGGCATGTTTGTGGGTGGATTTCTGGCATTTATCCTGGATAACACCATTCCAGGTAAGATTTGCTGAAATGAGCTGGTAGTCTGTGCCTGTCCAAGGGTTTGTTCCCTGGTACTTTTTGTTTTCATGACTCCTGTTCTATGGATACAGTTGTGCTGGCAACCATGAAACACCGTGTGACTGCACTCCTCCCAGAGAAGGTTGAGGAACAGGAGACATCACTGAAATGGTCTCTGGCTGGAAAACAGCAGCTTATCAAAAATAAAATAATTTGTCAGGAAGAACCCAGGCTGAAGAAAAGGTTTATTTGGCAAGCATCTTTCAGGGAACATACCTGCCTAAAACCATATTGCTAGTTAAAAGGAGAGAGGAAAGCAGCTGTAAGAAGTGGAAGGAGCCAACGTGTGCCAGCATGGGAGCTGCTAAAACTGAAGCTGAACTAAAGCCACAGAAGTGGAAAGCAGTAGGAAAGGCTGGTGCTGGCCCTCACAGGCAGCAAAGAGCCTTGGATTTTCATCTAGCATGGGGAGGGAGGGCATAAGAATAGGAGAGGAAACCCTCTTTTCTGCTGCAGAAGAGCAGGAAGAAAGGATGCTCTTTTCTGTAAGATTCTGTTACTGTCTGAGGCTTCTCAGAAAGCCAGTCTCCTTTTGGCTCATTAATTTTCCTGCAGCCTTCAATCATCAGCTCCTCTGGGCAGAATTTACAGGTAGGATTAGTCCCTTTCCCAAGAGGTTCTTTGCTGCCACAGCAGTTACAGGCACTTAGGAATTCCTTTGGCTAGGGTAAATACCTGTGACTGACTAGTAACTGCTGCTCTGAAGTGTCTGTCTGGGCAGTTAACATCCAGCCTTGCTTTCCCAGCACTGCATGAACCTCCCCTTTGAACAGTTCTTGGATCTTCTGTGGCAGGTGAAAACTTCTTGGTATACACGATTCCCATGGAAAGCATGGAGAAGGCTGCTTATCTGGAAGCTGTTGCAGGAAAAGGATTAATGTCTGGAAGCTCATTAGTGAATATTTGTAGAGTTCTTTGGAGCTGGAAGGGTTTAAGTAGAAGGGATTTGTATTTTGTGCTGGGTCTGCTGGGATTTGAGCAGTGGGTGTGAGGCACACAAAGCAGCCCTGCTGTTTTAAACACAACCTCACTTTGCTCTTGCAGGAACACAGGAGGAGCGGGGGCTCCTGGCATGGAAGCAAAGCCACAAGGGAGGGATGGAGAGCTCTCAGCTCATCTCCAAGGTCTATGATCTTCCCTTTGGCATAGGCACCAGATACTGCAATGTCTCCTGGTTTCGCTATCTCCCTGCTTGCCCCAGAAAACTGTCTTGTGACAAGAGAATGGATGAACTGAAGGCTGCTAGGCAGAAAACCAGTGTTGAAACAAGCTTAGAAAGGAACTCTGAGGTTGGTGCTGATACACCAATCAGCACCAATTGGGGCTGATACAAAGATATAAACACTTTGCCTGCAAATGAACTCATCCTAGAAACAGGGGTCTGAAAGTGTGTCTGCAGCCCCCATCGTCTGAGCATGAGCTGGCAGCTGTTAGAGGGGGGAGCAGGAAAAGGATAATGTCTTCTTCTTCCCAGCTCTGCTGACTGCACCACTGATAGCCTTGAAGAAGTAATTTTTTCCTTCTCTCTCCCTGCCTGCTCACTTGTAGGAAGAACCTGATCCCTCCTCAGGGAACACCAAAGCCCAAGAAATGCCTAGGAAAGGTTTTCTGTTTCCTTCTTGCACTGACCCTTGGGCACCCTAAGGGGCAGCTGCTCAGTTCAAGCAGGAGGGCTTCTTGTCCCCTGATGTGGCAGCTGAAGGAGCTTCCCTGACATGGGCCCTGCACCTCTCTCAGGCATCCCTTGGGTTGGGTTAATCCCCAGCACCTTAAAGCAACACCCACCTCTCACCTTGTGTTTTATACCTCATCGTGGCCAAGGGGAAGGAGCGGGTGCCTCTAGGTCATGATTCATCTCATTCCAAATTCCCATCATTTAGCCAGTCAAATGAATGTTGTTGTAAGAGAGGCATCTAAAGTTAATGGGATGGATTGTCTTCTGAATCTGTCTCTTCTGCCTCAGACCACAGAGGGACTCTAGGGACCTTAGTTAGGTTCTTAACCTAACAGAATAAACCAGCCTTACTGAAATGTATCCCATCTTTGGAGTCTCAGGAGAAACAGGCTGGGCACCCAACCTTACAAAGATGAAGGAATCCTCATCAACTATAATGGAGAAAGCACTTCTGCTCACAATCTTACACATCCCTATGCTGCTGCTGTGCACTGTGTACCCTTGTTGTACCTGTTTGGTCTAGTGTGGTGAAAAGCACTTCTCTGGAAAACAGATGTGCAGGTTATTGCTCCTATTCCCTATTAGCCTCAACCTGTAGGGCCACATGCAAAGTGATCACATGTGGTCCTGTGGTTCCTGGTGCTGTGTAATAAAATTATTGCTGTAGCATAAGTTTGTGTTTCCTTCATTGAGATTAATACTTGTTTTTTGCAAGTATAATAAATAATAACACATACACTGTAATGGTATTTCTCAGGGTGGTTGCTGGAGCAAGTGGCAGGTGGTATTTAAAGAATCAGTTGCAGGTATTCAAAGAATCACTGCACTCCTGTGAACTGTGATCACGCAAGAGAAGGGATCAAAGTAATGTGTTCTTCATCTTCCCCTTAATGTCATCACAATGCTTCTAGTCTCAAAGCAATGCCAGCATGTCTAAATGAAGCACACTGGGAAGGCCAGGGAATAGCAAGGCTGCACCCTGGAGAACTCTGAAGAACCCTTAAACCCAAACAGGACCCCTGTAACCCCACTTTCAGACACAGCAGTGTGACAAACATTCATCTGGGAGTGCCACCACAGCCTCAGCTGCAGGGCCAGAAAGAACTCTGTAGTGTTTATTCCTCCCTTGTACTTCAGTACCCAGCTCCACGTGTTTTTGCCTGAATGTATCATGCTTTTATGCACCAAGGCAATGCTGGGCCACAGTCCAGGCCTCTTGGACTCAGTCTAAAAGTTGGCTGCTGAAGTTGGACAGCTAGGCACAGCAGCTTTAGTTTAGGTTTTAAAATAAAACTTCCATCCTTTCTGTTTGTGATGGCTGGTAGCATGACCTCAACATAACCACTATCAGAATACAGTTGTTCAAGTCTGCAGAGAGCCTTTAATGATAACTCAGAGATGTGAAGGACTTTATTCAATGTCACAGCACTTTTAATTCCAAGACACTATCTGAGCAGCACTACTCATCCAAGAATTAGATGTGGAAGAAGAGCACAGGGCTGATCACTCAGCTTTACACACTTCACAAAAGTAAATAATCCAAAGTGTATTACTGTGCCCACACTTTTTTGGGTGACTGGGGAGTGGGTGCTCACTGCTGCTGTCCTCATAAAGAGACAGAAGAGCCTCATTCCACTCTCTGTGAGGAAATCCCTCTTTCCTTATGAGCCCAAGATGAAAAATTGCACCAGAAAAATAATTACTGCCAGGAGGTGACTTTTGCAGGGTGCAGTTTGAGACCTGCATCCTGTGGGAGTGTGCAGACTGCCACTGATCTGGCCTCCCTGCTGCTCTTCCCACACCTTATGCTAGGCAAGGTCACATAACTGTACATGCCTCCATTTCTTTGTGAAGCAAGGCTAAACATTAAATAGCAATGGGTAAAAACATATATTAATAAATAGCTAAGACCCTTAAAACCTTTAAAAAGTATAAATTACTCAACTGATATATCAAGAATTACTAATGAGGGAAGGAGAAGTCAATGATAACAAACCAACACAGTGTCTCCACACTCTGCTGAGAGAGGCAGCTCACTGAGAGAGGTGAGGCTCCTCCCATGCCTGGTGTATCTGGCAGGGCTTGGCAAAACATTGCTGGAGACACTGCTTAGAAATCTTCATCATCGAAGGTCTCCGTGCACCGCAGCATCACGGTCTCATGATCATAGTGAAGGTCTTCTTCCTGAAAGCCCCCCCAAAGTCAAGCAGGATTAAAAACCAGAGGAGTTCATTGAATTTCAAATCTACAGTGAGTTGGTCAAGAGCTGATGTACCAGAAAATGCAGCATGAGCCCTCCCTCCTCTCTGAATTTGATGAGTTCCTGAGGTGCCTGATGAAGAAATTTTCTGCCAATTTCTTTCTAAAATCACTGGGCTCCACCCTGTGTCTATTTACATCATCTAGACAGCTGTTACTGACTGTGGTAGCAAGTTTGTCACATAACAGGCTCTGAAGGTATGACAGCTTCTTTGAGGCCTTAACTTCTACCAACTTCAGGCTTTGCTCCACTTTTAGCAACAGAAGGAAAGGGTCTTCTCTTTCACCAGTTTACAGACAACAAGTGGCTCTTGAGAAATCAAAGTCTGGAAGATAAAAGTATTCATGCCTGCAGTCCATCTAGTCCACCTTCTGCATTGATGCAAGACTCTTCAGTGAAATACTGCTTTTAAAAATAGGTGCTGTTTGAAAGTGTATAGCTTAAGAAGCACTAAATACCACTTGCTTGTCAAGGGACTCATCTAAAATCCATAATTTTAAAAGAAAGTGTGCCTTTGAAGACACAAAGGTGCTCAGTACTATTTAGAAAAAAAACCCCACTGCGTTTCATTTGGGTAAAACCTTTGGATCTCAGTCTAAATTTACTCTTTACTGCCTTTGCTGCTAAGCTTCTCTTATGATGTGACCTTAAGACAACAGCTCTTGAAAAATTACAAGATTGCTTAACTAATCTCATGCTCAGAAATATTTATCTATCATATACTGTAGAAGCATGTTCCTGTTCTCATTTTGGGGTCCCTGCCCTTTTAAGAGTTCTCCCTTTCCTTGTCCAAATTATTTCCCCTCTCCTCTTGTGTGAGTCTTTCTGAAGCTTTTTATTCCAGTGGGGTGCAAGCCCCTGGCAGCCTTGAGAGCCAGGGCAGTGGCTCAGGAGGAGCTGTGCTCAGTAGCTGTGACCATCCACAGTCCAACAGCAGGAGCTGCAGTTTGTACCTGCACAGTTAACCAGAAATGACAGAACATGGCAGTGCCATGAATGACCAGCAATAAAATCCATCACCTCATCAGCTCTGCAGGTGAAAGGAAAGGAGACCATGGGCTGCCTTTTGTATTTCAGTGGGGTCCCATCGCATGCCTTACCTTGGTACTTACTGTACTTGCTACCCACCTCTGTATCTCCTACAAGGTGTGTGCACAGTGTACTGGGACACTGCTTTATCCTTGAGATAATTTGTGCCAGCACTGCCCAAACTCCTGTGCTAGCATGGCACCAGCACAGGGAAGGGGAATGGTCTGCAGAGGTTCAGTCTGGTAAGGGAAGCAGGACGGGTTCCTTTCCCTGTCAAGTCCAGCAGTCTCTGATGCTCTGAGCAGCCAATTTCTGGGGGAAGGTGAGTAGCCTATACTGATCTCTCTGCTGCTGCCTGAGTTGGTGTGTTTCAAGCTAGCTGGAACATCTTCTATCCCTGCTCTGCAACCACTTTCATAACTGTCTCAATCTGTTTGCTTTGAGATGGATCCGAATTTCTGCTCTCAAAACAAAAAATAGCTTGTCAGTCATATTTTCCTTTTTCTACTCTTTTGCCTCTTGGCAGCACCGTCTAGATGTGTTGTTCTGCACTCTAAATCAAAACAGATTGTGACCTTCATATTATCTAGCCTGGGTGATTTCTGCTCAAATTCCCTTTTTATTGTCTTATCACAGATAACTAAAAGTTCCTGTGTAAAAGAACCCTTTGCAGCTTTTTATTTCCTTTTGGATCTACATAGTACAGTCAACTGCCAATTTCCAGTACTTTGGGCTCTTTAGCTGCTTGCCTTCCCATCCCTCCCAGCCTTATTTTGAGTCTTCCTCTTTAAACCTTGAAAGAGACACTACCTGTTACCATTCCACCTCATCTGGGAGCTGTGAGATGGACTGGGGCTCACACATAACCAGGCAGCCCCAAGCAGAAGGACAAGATGAGACTATGCCAGGCACGACACTCACAAAAGAAATTTAAAACCAGAAAATGCCATATCTTGCTTAAAGCTTTTCTTTCTTTTCTAGGCCTGCTGAGTTCATAGTCATTTACTGAAACACAAGAAGATCTCTGCTCTTACACAGAACATAGCTAGTCACAGACCAAAGGGCTGTGGAGATCAGTGCCTGGTCTCTGACAACAGCCAGCAGGGGAAGTTTTGAAAAAAGTGCAAGAATTGGGCACACAGTGTGCTTGGTTTTACAATAAACACTTGTACACTATAGCAAACTGTGCTGTGAGGCCCTCCTGCACTGGGTATTGAACCTGGACCTTCAGATTTAGTAATTGCCCATGGATTGATGACCCTGGAGTCTAAATGTGGTAATTTGTATGTGCAAATATTTTTAATATGTTGTTTGTTCATTTTATTTAGTGCTTTCTAGTTCTTCTAGTGTTAGACACGAGTAATCATTCTGTGTACTGCATCCACACCATGTACAAACAAAATGGATTTGCAGTACCCCTCAGTCTTTTTTTTTTTTGTAGAAAAGTCCTGCTCTTGACAGTACTCAATGCCTTTTCCTGTGCTTGCTGCCATTCTCTGCACCTTCTCTAGTGCTACTCTCTCCAGGATGGGGAACCAAAGGGCACACAGCAGTCTCTCTGTGACAGGTTCAGACAGTGGTGCAACACCAGTTGCTGCTTTGCTTTCTGTCTCAACTACCCCTCATCACAAACCTTCTATTTTCCTTCAAAGGAGCATCTGCTCAAGTACCAAAGACCAGGTGGGAACTGGGCACTAGAAACCAGAAAACCAATGGCTGCTGTGGAGGTACCACTGACTCTGAACCAGAACAAGCTCTGCCCTTTCAGTTCTTTACCCATGTGCAAGCTCTGAGCCACCTCCATGGCAGGGAGACAAGGGGAGGAAGAACAATGCAAACACAAAGATTTCTGGCTCAGCAAACTGCAACAGTAGGCTGAAGTTAAGGGGAAGCTCAGGAGCTTTTCATCAGCTCTTTCATGAACATGAATATCCTGCTTCTAGGGCCTGCCAGTGGAGGGCTCAGGGCAGGGAGCCTGGCTCCCAGACAAGCAGAAGCTGGTTCTACTGAGCTGAGAATGAAGCAGCTGGGGGTTGCTGGAGAGCTGGAAAGTGAGCTTTGCCTGCTCAGAGGAGATCACTCAAGCTTTTCACAAGGAACTTTCATGCAAACAATAATAATAATAATAAAAATTTACAATTCCTCATGTCATTTGCCATTTTGAATAATATTCAAAGTAGTGCTCACTCACACTTAACCTCTTACAAAGGCAATGCTACTGGCCTTTTGGAATGACACATCAAAAATTATGTTCTTTTTGGAATCATTCTGGACAATATGATCAGAAACATTGAATACAAAAATCCCTTTCTGACATAGCTCCTGAAATACATTGCTCTGAAATATGCTGCTCCTTCTATAAGGAATGCTTTGACAAGGCTTACCTGGCAAAACTGTGTATTAGTGAAGAAGAGGTGTTTTAGGAAGTCAGTGACCTGCACATAGAGTCTCTGGTGATCCTCTGGATTTTCAGAAGTGCAGCTTGCAAATGCTGAACTGAAAACGGAATCAGATAGTGTATTTAATTTTCTGTTCTGTTCTCCTTACTTTCTCTCCTCCATATTTTACTTACAAATTAAAAAAAAAATTCAAATTGTTTTCAAGATGGTTCTGATATGAAAGAAAATAGCCAAGCAAGACAGGGAGGAGTTGTGATGGATGCATTGATGAGATACTGTTTGCCCAGTGTAAGGCAGATATGTAAGAACAGAGAACAGAAATACAAGGAACTGGTGTCACAACAAGGAGATTTGCTGATACATACAGCATGGTACAACAATGGTTATTTGGGAGTGTATTTGGTAGGGTTGTTCAGAGGAACAGCTCTGACTTCTGTAAAGTTTTTGAGTGAATGCAGTAAGCTGTGATGATGAAATGACATGTTAGCTATAACTGGCAGGTGTGTTCTCAGGTAACTGTGGCACAAAGCTAAGCTTTTCATTCTAGACCTCACCTCTGTATTCTTCCTGGGATTTTACAAAGTTCTGCCATCACAGCTCTGTCCAGAATTACAAGGTGCAGAACAACAGGCAAGAAAGAGAAAACAAATGTTGACTATTGAAATACCAAACTGATTTGGGACCTAAAACAGATTTAAAAGATTATAGCAATACTTTGCAGTATTAAAGAATACTTAATCTTATTTTAAAAGCAAATGGAAATTGTGACCTAATAAATGTTATTTAATAAATAAATATTTGTTAAGGTTTTTTATCCCTTCAAGTATATTTTGATAATCAGCCAAAACAACTTTATTTAAATTTATTCCCTTCTGGAAGTGCAATCTGGAATGGTGGTGAAAGGAAGAGAGTCACATTTAATATCACTCTAAATGTTGAAAAATAAGTAGAAAATGGGATTAAACCCCCACAGATTAAAAACATTATTTGCAAAGAGAAACAATCTTAACAAAGACTAAGTAGCAAGAATACATAAAAGATGAATCATCATGTGATTTTCCTCTTGAGGAAAACAATGCTTTTCTTTCTTTGGTCTACTGGGAAAAATCAAAGGCAGTGCCAGCTTTGTATCTGACATGTTCTCTTCTAGGTCACTCATCTGAACTGAAGAGGAAGGAGATGTTATTATTTAAAAGGTCCTGTGTTTCTTTGGTGTTACTGTTCAGGTCAACCACACTTTAACCTGATCACCTCCATGTGACTGAATTAGGGTAAGACAAGGGAGAAAATGTTGAAAAATTATCATTTTTGTTTCATTAAACGAGAGTATGGCTTATGATTAACTGATTTATTAGGGAATGCCTCTTGGTCCTCACAGGCCTGGTGAGAGAGAAAAAGAAAACGTTACAAGTACTGTAAACTGAAAAGACAGAAAGCTGTGCAGAGTGGCAAGGAAAATCAGAAGGACCCCAGTTATCCTGAAGTGATGGGGCTCTCAGTAAGTGATTGTTACTGATTCTGCTGTAAATGACCATTAGTTGTTTCACTTTTTCCCCTTAGAAGGAAGTATTATTGTGAGCACAGCTGCTGGAGGCTGCTATTCTGACCATTTATTAAAAAAGAGCTGTTGTCCTACTCCACAGAGCACTTGCCATGGACTGCTGACAGTGGGCTATGAATGTATTGTGTCTGCCAAAAGGGGTGTTTGTAATTTACCTCTGGCTGGACAGTCCCTGAGCCTTGCTTCTGTCAAGGAAACCAGCAGCAACATCAAATGCATCTTCAAACATCACCTAGCAGAGAAATCACTTCAGATGTCAGCATATCCAGCCACCTAAAAAGGTTTACCTAGGGCATAATTTTTAATAATGAAGTCTTTAAAAGCATGATATTCCTTCTTTACATTTAACAGGTATGGTTACAGCTAGACTAAACCAAGAGATTTTGTGGAGGCAGGAATAATGTGGAATAACTGTATTTCATGGCTAGGAGCACAAGGTCAGTCCACTCCCTTAAGCCTGTGCTTCAACCTCTAGGAATTAGACTTCACATTACATCTCAAAAAAAAAAAAAAAATCAGTGAAAATCATGAATTGTATCAGTGCCTTAGAGACTCAACTGTGGACTGCTGCTTATGGCTGGAGATCTCAGTCTCTCCAAAACTGACTCCAGTTAGGCAAAGGAGTTTGGATGCTCCTTATGCCAGACCACTAAAGTCATTAGTTCACTCTGCCATAATGCAGCTCACACACTCTCTGTGCCAGAAATACCACACAGGGAACATTCCATGACATTTCCTGAGGCAATGAGCAATATCAGTTGTGTCCTGTGACTCAAAAAGAACATGCCAATGCCATTTACTTACATGCTAAAGGTAAACATCTGTCCCTGCCTTGCAGCTAATCAAATTACACATAGCTCTTCAAGCAGCTACTTACTTCAGCAGTCACTGCTCCAGGAACCATTGATAGAACTGGCTGTTATTTACTCAATCTCTTATTAATAAATGCTCTGGTCTACTCAGTCACTGACTTCTTGGATCTGCAGAGGTGCATGGTACAGGCAGTCATTGACCCTGTACCACTGGCACTGGTCTAAAAATACTTTCTCTTTGCTACCAAGTGCTTTGATGAAAAAAACCCCACCCAACCCAAAACACAGGAGGCTTTGGCAAACCAGGTATCCCTTCTGGATTTAGATCATCTGTGCTCTTTGGAGAATGTGCAGAGCACAGTAACTGTGTAGTTCTTGTTCTTGCTCCCTGTCCCTGGACCAAGGTAGGGCAAACTGAACTGTTACTTAGCACAGAAACTCCACAAGTCAGTGGAGACTAACAGGATTACTACCGCTGCCCTTCTGTAGCTCACTAGGTATCTCACCAAGAGAAAATCTGGTGCAGACACTTACTCAAAAACTGCTTATTGTCTCCATGTACACATTCAATGATCTTGAGAAAATGTAGTTACAATTACTGTATGCTTGCAACTAAAAGCTGCAGAGTCAATCAGCATCTGAAAGCTTGGAGTTTCAGAGGCAGACTATGAATGTTGCTGAGCACTTACTTCCTCTGGTGTGGAGACTGAGGAACCACTGGCTTCCTCACTGTTACCTCCGCTGTCCCTCACACTACCTTCAGTGCAAGCAGGCTCTGGGCAAGCAGCCTTGGGATCCATGAGGAAATCTCTCTGGCTACAGTACTGCAAGATGCTGTCCCTGCTCTCTTCAGAAAGCTCTTGCCAGAGATGGGAAATAGCTGTGGAGACCTCAGGAAGAGGCACCTCTCCGGTGCAAACAATTCCATGCTCTACCAGCAGGTCCACTGTGTGCTTATAAAAATACAGGTATCTGGAAGGAAAGGAAAGGAAAGGGAGCATCTCTTAAGAGCAGGCTATAAGGCAGCCATCTACTGAAAATCAGCAGGACACCAGGGAGTAGCTGTGATCCATACTTCACTGACTCTGCCTCCCAGACTTCATACAATTACTGAATGGTGCCCAACACTGACAATTTCATCTGCAAAAGGCAGGCTCCAGCTTCAGCCTCAGCAGGACTGCCTCACAACAGAAGCTCCAGGCACTGCAGGTTGTACAGGCAAACCTCATTCTGGAATTTAATACATTTTCACTTACTTGCCTTTGTATCCTTTGAACCTTTTGCACTGCACGTGACTTTTTATGCATTTACTGGCATTGCACTGCACTTTAAAGCCCTGGCTGAGGTTGTATCCCGATCCATTAGGAACTGTACATAGAGACAGACAGACACTGCCCCAGGTCTGGATGCTCTGACTTATCCATGGGAGCTCCATTTCCTCCACTGAACATCTAACACTGACTTCTATGCTGTCTGCAGTGAAACTGGTGGTGGAACACAGGGGTGATAATTTCAACCCAGTGACTAAATCTCAGAACAAGCCTGCTTCTTCTGTTAGCACTGCGTGGCACAGGACAATAATGTCTACTTCAGAAAGCAGCACTGAAGGTTATTTTACATTAATTAAATGCTTAGAGAGTCTCAGACAAAAATAAAAAGATCAAAGGAGTATAAACCAAGAGCAGATAAACAAACAGCAGTCATTTGCACTATGTTTGGGCTCAAAATGATTCCTTGGAAGATGTCCCACATGAGCACATTTCCTGATTAACTGAACTGTATTGTATGAGAAAGTAACTCAAAAGAAATAATTCTTTTTTATTTGTAAATATTTGTTCCAGCAAACCAATATTGAAAATATAATTTTGTAGGTAAACATAAACCTGTTTAAACCTAAGTTTCCACACTCTGGAGTATTTTCCACCACTGCTGGAGACAAAATACTGGAAGGGGAATAAGTGCTCTCATGTTAAGTATTGCACTCACTAAGATTTCTGGATGTCCAGCTCCAAACAAAGGACCTGGAATTTCTCAAGCAGAAGAACATGAACCAGCATTAGAATGCTCTGCTAAAGAAATTAAGCTTGATGCATGAGTCAGCTATTTCCTTCCCAGCAGGAAGGAGCCAACCACATTTTGCACTGGACAGAGTATTGTGAAGTCCTACCATGGTATGTCCTGCTGCTGAACGTGGGAAAAAAAAAAGTCAGCCAAAGCTCAAAGCATTTCTGATACTTCCCAAACAATCTGATTTAAATGGTCACCAAAAGGCTGTTGCTTTCTTTGCTGAAGAGTCCTTGTCGTTTTATGCCTGTTATAAAAGTCATTTTTTGACAAGAATTAGCAACAAACCAAATGCAAGCTGCCCTAGGACTACAGGATAAGTGCCAGAGTCTACACAGTACAGGCCCTGGTCTACCTGGTCAGTAAAGAACATGAAAGGCAGGTGTTTATGGCTCTGTCGTGCAGTCTTTGATGAAGCAGATTTTTCTAATCCTGAAAATCTTGATTCAGCACCTTTCAAGGTCTTCTAAACGATACCTTAACTACAGCCACCTCCAATTCTAACAGGAGCAAAAGCAGAGAAGGAGCAGGAAGCTGGTGCCATCTGCTGGTCCAGCTGCAGTCTCCTTTTGAGAAAAAACCCGGTGATCAAAGGGATTTTTAGAAATACACAGCAGTTCAAAGCAAAAGAGAAGGAACTGCAGAAGTTTTTGATTGTGGTGGTGATGCCATGGAAGAGATGCCAGCTGCAGCTCCGGATTCTCCTGCACTGCATGCTGTTAACTGTGGAATGGTTAGGGTGAAATTCACTGCTTGATGGTATAGGATAGATGGCACATGCATCTATTTCTCCTATCTTGGCAATCAAATAATCGTTTATCCTGTTGGAAATGCAGGAGAAAACCTCCAAGTACCTCCTGGTGTTGTCTGACAGGGATGGGAAGTACATGGAGTACAATACTCGGTTTTAAGGTATCATTAACTTTGGAAAAAACCAGTAATTTTACCATTATGACTTCCAAATAAAATACATAGACACTTGACATGAGAACAGTAGTCTGACTTTTAGGTCCTGCATCAGGCATTTAAGAGCTTAAAGGGTTTACACATCCCCATCCACTAGCTCTAAGTGTAACACATGAGTGTTTAGGTTCCCCCCTTCCCCAGTGCTGCAGACAATTTTGCATTGTTGCAGAATGCATTCTGGAATCTTCCAGACAACCACTGTGCTGCAGCCCAGAGGCTGAGGACTCTAAGATCTTACTTGGTTGAATCCAGCCTTACCCTACTCTGATCCCACTAGAAAAGTACTCCAAGCTGCCAGGAGCTAAGGGTCTGCTTCTGGAAGGGGCAACAGTGTTCAAGCTCCTCCTAACAATGCCATTAGAGGAAGGATGAGCATCCCTGTGAGGTAAACAATGTGCTTACCTCTGGTTCCTGCACCTCCCTGGAACACATACAGCTAGACTCTTGGCAAATTCATCTGGTGCAGCAATTCTTACCCTCCTAAATCTAGCCCCATGGCAGGGATACAGTGGTGAAGTGTGGCAACACAGAGACTGACACACTTGAAAGAAATTTTCTTCTTTTTCTTAAGAGGTGAAAAACCTTCAGGGATTTACCAAGGCCTGAAAAGCTGGGGGCTGCTACAGCTCTAGGAGTCCATCCATGGGCAAGCTGCAGGGACTTAGGAAGTGCTCAGCTTCATCACCAGCAGGGCCACAGTTGCTGGCACACGGCTTCTGTGAGGCAGACACAGGCTCCAGCAGGGCTGCATGAAAGGCAGTGCCTGGATGCACAGTGATAATTGCAAACAAATGAAAAACCTGAAGGCAATATGGGGTGCGCCTACCGTTCAAATTCCACTAGATCTGGGGATAAAGTGTCTGAAAACTGGATCAATTCTGGCTTCTCATATTCTTCCAGGGTTTGTTTTTCACATTCTTGAAGCAAATACCAGATGGCAGAGTCACTTTCACTCATATCTTCTGAGGCTGATGTAGTGCTGGAAAGAACACAAGGGAAAGAAAGCCACATTAATAACTTCTCAACTGGATTAATAATGCCCTCGTCATGGTGACTCCAGAGCCTAGGGGCATTCCTCCCAAGCCAGCTTTTTCCTCCTTTTGCTTGTAAGGCAATGAGACATCCTTGCCAGAGATCAGCTAGGAGGGGAAAAAAATACAAGCACTGACTGGCAATGAGAACAACAACATGCTTAGAATGTGTGTGCACTCCATGGGATTACAGCAGTCCAGGTGAAACCTCCTTGTCCTTTCTTCATGAGGAAAACCCTCTGCTTGGAAATACAGTAGCAATGACAAGGAGTTTCAGAGATGCTGGGATGGAAGCAAGTGCAAAATATTATCATCTTTTTCTTGACTGGTACAAGCCCTTACCTCTGACTGCCAAACTGCCTCCTGACATATTCCTCCCTGACTTCCTCCAAGCTGGATGGGCTCCCATCCTCCAGACTGCAGCTGGCTGTTGTCAGCAGAAAGGTCACTGTCACATCAATGGCACTTTTGGCTTCTCTCTCACCCTCAGCCCCAACCCAGCAGAACACTGTCAACAACTGGTTCTTCACAAGTCAGAGTTTTTCATTAGGCAAAAATGATGTGAAAGAAGAAACATCTGTCTCTCCTAGAACATAACTAGCACTACTGGGAGTTTATGAACACTGAGGAACTTAGAATCAATGCTTTCTTCCTAACATTGATTTTACAGAACTGATGGTGAAAACAACCTGCAAACCAAACTCTGGGCACACACTAGTCAATACAGAATTTGGTTACCTTATAATGAACAAATTGCATGTGAGAAACCCTGACATCCAGCCTGTCATTCACAAGAAGTATGGATTTTACATATATGTGAGTACATAACAAGGGGAAGCTTGCCTCAAACTCCTCTCAACCAGCCTCCCTGCTTGTTATCCTTTCAATTTTGCTCTGTCAAATTATTCTTTCTACCTGTGACTCACTTTTATGGGTTATCCAAGGATGTGGGTTCAGATGAGGTTGTTCATTTTAAGCACTGACACTTCTAATTGATTCAAATTATTGGAGGTACAAGTCACATGAATAGCAGGTTTTTTTCTAGCTGACAGGAATTTGGACACTTGAAGGGACAAAAAAACCTGTCCAAAGCCTCTGTACTATCAGCCCCTGGTTGTGCTTGCTGTTAGCAGAGGCAGTGGCCACAGTACTAAACAGAAGGCACGTTCTTGGGGGTGTGAGGCCCCCCAGCAGGAGCTGCCACAAGTGCAGACAGTACCTGCTGGCCAGTGTAACTGGCCAGTTACACAGGCTGTAAGAGAGCAGGGCATGGGGATGGCCTGCCAAGCTGAAAGAAAAAACTGTAGCATCTCTCTCAACCATTTATATCAGAGTACACTCAGAGGCTCCCATTTCCTACCCTAGGAAATCCTTTTACCCCACACCACAGCGTGCTGTTGTGCAGTCTGAGCTCTGGCAGGGCAGGGTGCTGGTGACAGCTGTGACTGGCACTGTGCCACCCTGCTGTGGCCACGAGGAGCACACAGCTCCTGCAGCAGGCTCTGGGTGGGAGCCTAAGGATGCAGCCTGGGCACCCATGCCAGCCCCACACCTGCTGGGCTGAAGCTGCCAAGGGTACTCAGGCTGGATGGCCTGCTGCCAGGGGATTGCAGGAATTGTTTGTTTCCTCCCTTCACCTAGGCTGGGAAAGGCTGAGTCAGAGGGGATTTCTGAGACAGATTCAGTGCTCAGTGCATTGACAGACTTCTCACTGTCCCTTACTTATTGCTATGACTAAACCCAAAGCTGGCTGTGGTTAAATGCACAATTCCTGGGTACTTCTGTCCCTATTTAACAAACACATAAAAACCAAGTTCAGGCTCTTTGTCCAAGCAAATACTTGCATACAGTTACCTTTCATCTTCAGCAAAGAACACAAGGTTTGCTCCAGCTTCTGGATAGATGTCTTAGCCTTACGCAAAACCTGATACTAAACATAAGAAGAAAACAGAACTGATTGTTCTCTGCTCTAACTACATTCATGTTTTAACATGCCCTTGTTGCTTTGCTTGTCCTTCATGTTTACCTTCAGTAATTTCCATGTCTCTGGGAAAATATATTGTGAAAATAGTGTTGTTTCACTAGCTACCCTTATACATATGAAAAGGGGAAAGAATTAATAAAAAGGTAAACTTCAATAGGGAATATAAATATTTGGGTATCTATTATACAACACATACACATAACACCCCGTCACACAGATATTTGCTACTTAACTCAGATCTTTTTCATCAGCAAATGGTCTTGTTTGGATCGTTCTCTTCTTGGAGCATGTCCAGAAATACCATGCTGTGAAGTCTTGTTGGATGCCTACCAACTTAAGGCATAAGATTTTACTGATGATTTCCCACGAGACTTTTGCTAGGAGAAGTCTTTGCCATGTTCTACATTGCTGTAACCTGGATTACAGCAGCATAAAACGTGGCAAAGGCTTCTCCTAGCAAAAGTCTGGCTTAACAGGATTAACTTCAGTGCTGCACATCATTCCTCCATCATCTATACCAAATACAACTGAAACCATATGGCCAGTGCATTTAAACACACACAACTCCAAAATATTACAGGATTTTTGTGCATGGTGAGACCATCCATATCTACCTTGCAGAGCTTCCATGCCGGGTATTTTAGCCAGGCACCAAGCACTAGGATTACAAGCAACCTTCTGTACTGAGACTTTTAAAGATATTAAACTTCCTTGGCTCCCAAGAGTCACACAAGGGGCACGAGACACTGTGAAAAAGCAATTTCAAGGACTGGCATGTGAACACAGCCCCCTTAGACCAGGCTAAGGAAGTTGTTGTATAGTCTTGGCTTTGGGGATCCTGCTGACTTCAGGTTAGCTTGTGTCTTGCTCAAACATGGCAAACTGAACTCTTACCTCAACCTACATGAGGGCTAAGGGACTCAGCAGGCACAAGCCACATAGAGTGGGATTTAGCATATTCAGGGGACAATTCCTGTCCTAAACAATCATTACTCTCTCTACTTTACAAACTGGAAAACTGAAGGCAACCAGTGGAACTAAAAGAATCAGTTGCAGAGTTGAGTTGATACTCCTGAGGTTTGTTCCTCTGCCTCGAGCATGGTAATTTTAATCTTTTCAGTAGTGTTTCAAGTAAATTTCATCTTTATAAACAATTTTGCTTAAATAGTTTCTTCCTTTAGTTGAGACCAAGAAACAGTACTGGTGCTTGTTTTTATTCCTGAACTTATTTTTCCACTGTCATGAAGACAGAGTGCACCTCACAAAGCTGAACGAATTATTCCTTTTCCCCTAATTCCTTCTGTCCCTAAACTCACTGCTCTGATTTCAGAACAAAATGCTGTGACATCAGCTTCATCACGGGGTCCCTTGGTTTGTTTCCAAAATACTATAAAAGAAAATGCAAAGCCATAAAAATGTGCAAAAAAGCCTGGAAGAAAAGATAAGGCACATGATAAACTCATGACCCAGGACTACAAACTGGACAACTCGCTTAGGCTGAGTTGGCAGCTTTAAATAAAGAGATCCAGGAAAGGTGCACACAGTGAAATTACATAGATATTGGCACCCATAAAGACACAGTGATCATCCTCAGAGACTGAGGCTAAGCCTGGCTCAGTGTGAACATGCTCATGTACGACAATGATGCAGAGAGAAAGAGTCACTGTTCGCACCTTCGAGGCACAGCTCTCTGACTGGGATAAAACTCTTCCCCGCAAGCTGCTGAAGAGTCTTGCCAGAGGAACCCAGTGGTGTGCCTGTGGCAAGTGCTGCTTTGCCATGCAGTGTTCTGCCTCTTGCAGGTGTCTCAGGGGATTGAGACTCGCTTTGGCATGTGTCTTCCTACAGACTCCAGCTGTGCCTGTTGAAAGCTGCAATGCAACATTTGTTTATACTGAATAAATATCTAAGTGAAGGGAAAGAAATCTTACAGCCTGCACAGTGGATAGACAAAAAGAAAAAAAAATCTGGCTGACTGACAAGAGCTTATCTTTCTGTAGAAAATCATGGAGTTTGAAATATTTTCTTTGCCTGAGAGATGCCTGCCTGTTAAGTACTTACTAAAACCTAATTCACCACTAACAATTAACAGCAACCCAGCTGAAGCCAGCCTCCCATCTCCTGCACCCTTCCCTACAATGATTTATGTTTCATTTCCATGGAAAAATCCAGGGCTTGCCTCACAAAGCACTAAGATTCCTCTGCTCCCTGGTGATAAATGACAGGCTTCTTTACAACATAGATTTTTTTTTTCCAATAAACTGTGACACATTGGTGTGGGCAACGATACCAGACATACTCTTGCACGAGAGGGCCAGATCCAGGCCCAGCCAGGCCTGCCACAGCCTGAGGCGCCCGCCTGGAAAGCCCTTCCCGGCTTTCCACTGGATTAATGCCCCCTGCCTCGCTACCGACCGCAAGCACAGCCCAGAGGTAAGAGTGCCCGCCCCTGCTGCTCCGGCGGAGGTCGGGAGGCGCGGGCCGGCCGGGGGAAGCCCGTGAGGGGCCGCGCCGGGAGCCTCTGGAATGGCCCGCTCGCTCCGTCTATCAATCACCCCGTCCGTCAATCACCGCGCCCCGCCCCCAGCGCCGCCGCGCCTCCGCCGCCCGCGCCGAGCAACACCAGCCGCACGTGGCGGGCGGCCAATCGGCGCGCAGCCGCCGCCCGGCGGCGACCAATCAGAAGGCGGGAAAAACGCGGGCTGGACGCGCCCGCGGGGTGGAGAGTGGGGCAGGGAAAAGGCGCGCAAGGCACGCCGGGAGTTGTAGTCCCGCTTGGGGCTGGTCTGGGCCGGGTCATCCCCTCCTCTCCCCGCCCCGGCCGTGGGCGGGCGGTGCCGGCGGCGCCGCGGGGCCCCCATGGCGGCGGCAGCGGAGCGCACGGACGAGCTGGTGCGGGAGTATCTGCTCTTCCGCGGCTTCACCGCCGCCCTGAAGCAGCTGGACGCCGAAATCAAGGCGGACCGGGAGAAGGGTTTCCGGGTGAGTGGCGAGCGCATCCCCGCTGCCGGCGGGGCGCTGGGCGCGGGTTCGCCCCTGGGAGGACGCGCTCCCCGGGCGGGCCGCGGGCGCCTCTTGGCGCTCCGGGGGCTGGGCGAGGGCAGCGGGCCTGGCGGCGGAGGGAGCCCTCGGAGCCTCTGCGCTTCCCCGCCGCGCTGCGCTGGGCGCCGGGGCCCGGCCGGCCCGCAGGCGGGACCCCGCATCCCGGAGCCGCCCGGCCGCCCTGCCGCGCCTCAGGGACGCGCAGGGTCCTGGCGGGGCTGAACGCTCCCCTCCCGCCCGGCTCCAGGGCCCGTCAGCGCAGCACGGCGGCTCCATCCCCTCGCCTGCCTTGAGCCGGGGGCTGCCGCTCCCGGCAGCCGCCCCGCCCCGCTGGGCAGCCCGGCCGGCTGGGGACCTGTGACCCGCCCGCGCTTCCTCGGCTTCCAGAAGGGAAGAACGGAGGAGAGCCGCGGAACGAGAGGGCAGGAAGGCATTCCTTTGCCTGCGTCTTTTCTCGGTCATGGGATTTTCATCCAGCGGCTTTGCGGCTCCGCTCGTTTGTTTGTATGTCTTGAGTACCAGCTTGACTAACTCGTCACAGAATTTGCCAGTCTCAAAAATCCAGTTTCAGTCCATTATGTTTCGTATTCCTGTAGCAACAGTTTTGGGCTTTGAATGTCGTGCTTTGAACAGTCAGATTTTTCTTTGACCACAATATGACCACTACTTTTATCATTAATAAAGCATGTCGCTTTTATTTTTTAAAACACCCGCACTTTGCTGGTGACATAATCTGAATTGTTGTCCAAGAAGGGTTTGCTGGAGTCACAAACTTCAGTTTTCTATATCTGCCAGAAGCCACGGAGATAAAAGTTGGGGATGTCCTAAGATACTAAGTGATGAGGGGAGAGCAAGCCACATATTAAACAGCCTTAGTTTAATTTTATACAGGATGCAGTTTATTCTTTTTCTGATGCCTGTCTTGGCCATCAGAAACCACTGAACAAAAAATCTATTCCCACACTACCATTCTGCCTTATTCATATTGCAGAAATGATTACCAAAGAGACATAATGACACAAAAAAATTGTTCTGCAAAATTTTATGCTTGCCTTGTTAGTAGATGATGTTACTAAAGATAAAGGTACTTCAAAAATTGCAATGGAGCAGAACTGACTTCCTCTTTCTGTTGGCTAAATGCAGGTATTCCTTTTAGTCTAAAAGTAATACTTTTTTTTCAGGTGCTGCACTTGAATTTTAAATGTTTAATCACATTATTTTTTTTTATTATTGTCTTCCACAGGCTTTTAAAGGAGGTGGAAAGTTTTGCTTGCTTGCAAAAAAATCCATCAGTGGGTTTCAACAGAATGTGATATTTCTGTCAAAATCTGTTTGGCTATGCTCTGTCATATTTCTTTTTCCTTCATTTGCAAAGTGCTGCAGAGTGGAAGAATGCTAATGCAAAATGCAGAGTGTTTCCAGGATTAGAAAATGGCTAATGCATAAGGATCGTACAGTCAAAGCTTCTCAGCACTAAGTTACAGAAAGTCTTGTGCCTCAGGAGCCCTCCCATGAGTGAAGTGCTCCTGTTTTGCCCTCTCTAGGTGGATAAGATAGTGGAGCAGCTGCAGCAGTTTGTGCAGAGCTACGACCTGGCTGCCCTGCGGGATTACTGGAGTTATCTGGACCGACGCCTCTTCAGCCGCCTGGAGGACGTGTACCGGCCAACGGTGAACAAGCTGAAAACCAGCCTGTTCAGATACTACCTGGTCCATGCCATCCAGGTAGGGTTTCATTTTTAGGCTACTTTATAAAGGTCCTGATTTCTGAAACCAAAGCAATAAACTGCCTCTGTGAGACTCTGCCAGGCCTGCAGTTCATGTGTCATGATCAGGAGTTTGGTGCAGACTCACATGACAAGCTTGTGTGCAGCATAAGGAAACTCGGGCAACAGGGAAGCGTGGTTTGCTGGGTGCAAGATATTCACACTCACATAAAGACAGGTTTCCCTCAGAAAGGGTAACAGTACTGCTAGCTCAGTCCTGCTCAGTTAACTTAGATACTGGCAGAGAACACAAGGTTCAAACTGGAACAAGGAAATGTGGAAGAGAAAATGAATGTCTTTTTGCTTGCTGTGAATAGAACAGAAAATCATGTGTGAACTTAAAATGAAAGAGATTTTTTTCTGTTCAAACCCTGGAAAGTCGATGTATATTCTCCCCTTGATTCTTCTTGGTTCCATTCCCTGACTGGAGATCGAGGTGTTAGTGGAGGAGTCAAAATCTAATACATCTTACTAGAAGTGTGCTTTTTCATGGTTGGTTTTGCCATGTGCTTACCCTGAGGTGTGACAGTCCTGTCTGAATAATGTGTCAGTTGGAAACCCTTTCAAGCTGCATCTGCTGTAGCAATTTGAATTATACTTTGGTCCTGTGTATGAATGCTCATGTCAGTGCACTCTGCACTGGTTTAACTGAAATCAGTGTGTTTGGTTCGATTAGTCTCAGCCTTTAAATAGGATTGTGGTGACTAGAAAGAAGTCTTTTGGATTAAGTACATTTGTGAGCTTCTCCTACCATATTTGGGATTCTTTTGTTTCCTGGTGAATCTGTAACTAACCACTTGTTGTGTCAGGGTGGTGAAAATAGTCGTGTTCATAACAAAAAGCAAATGTTCCTCAACCTAATCTGGTGGCATTACCGGAGTGTGAGCCCTGTTCTTCTTGCTGTGTTTCAGAATGGCCGCAATGACAAGGCGCAGGAGTTTTTCCTCAAGCAGGCCTCCGAGCTCCAGAACCAGGCAGAGTGGAAGGATTGGTTTGTCCTGCCCTTCCTCCCTGCTCCAGACTCCAACCCCACCTTTGCTACCTATTTCTCACGGCAGTGGGCAGATACCTTCATCGTGTCTCTGCACAACTTCCTGAGCGTCTTATTTCAGTGCATGCATATCCTTCTTTGCAACTAATAGTTACATCTCCCTTGCCCTGGTGTTACACTTTGATCAGTTATGCCAAGGATATAGTACTATGGAACTTCCTGCTTTCAGGTGATTTTTTACAGCCAAGACTTAATAGAAAGTTGGTGTTTACCAGAGGATGTTGGAATAGTTACTGCTCAATTATCTGACGATATGTGGTATTCCCTGGGCAAAACAATTGTGGTTGTTGCTGATGCTGAATCATCCTCATGCTAGTGACTAGAAATCTTGTGCACATCTTGTTCTGAAATGGTTTTACTCTTTGCTTGACATAGTACAAAACAGTCATACAGCCTTGGGTCATAATCCATAACTGTACTGGCATCTGCTGTTAGATCCTTCCTTGGGTACATTATGTTCACAATATTGCCTAGTAACAGCTCATTATAATAGAGCAGTAGATTTTTGGCAGGAATAAGTTTTTAGCCCCACGCTAGAGAGTTCTGTCTTGTTTGGTGATGGGCAGGCTTATGCTGCAGCTGGAATTCAGCTCATCTTGAACTGTTTAGTGTACAGTAAAGCAGTAGTAGAACTTGTCTTGCCCTGCACTTCTGACTCTAAAAATAAACAATCTAAAAATCCTTGCAAAGTCCACATGAAATAGTTTGTGCAGCAGCAAAGTGAAAAGTTGACTTAATTACTTAAGCTGTTGCTAATCTTCTGGTTGTGCACATATTTTTTGCTAATTGTATGGACTGGGCAGCTTTGTTTTTACAGATAAGTGGCCAGTATGGAGTGCTGGCTTTTAGGATTAAGCAAGGTGCACACAAGTTATCACCTCGATTTTCTTTAACATTGCATACCAGTTCCAGTCATACTGAACTTTGAAGCTGAATGTCTCAGGACCAGTCTCATACAAGAAGAAAATGAATCGTTGCGACATAAGGTCAGAACTGAGATCACTCTTTAGCTGCTGACTGTGTGATGTGAGTTTTGTAAAGTTGATTCCATCCATTTGAGAACATTGTAACTGTTTTGTTTGGTGCAGTTATTCTAAGGCAGATTCTTTAAGTCTTTTGTTTTATTTTGATTTATCTTTCAGTTATTTCCAGTAAACTTAGGGTTGTGATCATATTCTGAAATGTGTGTTTAGGATATTCCTGTTCCTCTGCTGGAGGTGATTGTCTCTCCTCCCTGTGCTGTCTGACAGGTGACTGAATACTATACAAACTTGTTTTCTGTTACACTTCAAAGTTAAAACAAGGTGAAACTGGTAGCAGGTTAGGGATGTGTGTCGTAGAGTTATAGAATGGGTTGGAAAGGAATTGTGGCTGATTTTGTGAATAGTATTCAGTCACTTCCAGATTTTAGCTGATAGAGAAATAGAAGCAATAGAAATGGGTAGTAAATTCTGGCAAAGAGACAGAAACTGTTACTTCTGAAATGGCCCCTTCACCATGTTTGATATGTACTTAAAGCAATTTGGACCAACTAATGGAAATATTGTGAGTGTCTGTTTCCCAACTCTAGATCTTACAGTAAACCATAAGAAGGGTCCATTAGTTCAGACAAAATGTTGCCCAGCTCCATGTCTTGTGTTTGACAGTATCATCAGCAGATACTTAGGGAAAGGAGGGTGTAACATGGGTCAGTCATTTCCATGTATAACTTCTGTTAAAGAAATCTGTGAAATCTTCAGTTTAAGAACTTTCTAAACTATAGATCACATGTGGATGATCACATACAAGTAGGAAGGCTTATTCATGTAAGCAGAACTTTAATTTCACTTCCTCAAACATACCAAGAAAAGCTCTTTCTGTATAAATACTTCAGTAAAGTTTGTGCTTTATACCTCCTGTGTTACAAAACATTGTTGTATATTGTGTTTCCTGTTTGTACTGTTTTAATAGCTGTTCAACACTGTCCTAGAGATAGAAGTTTAATAGAATAATTGCTTTTAAAAAGGAGGCAGTTCTTGGGAAAAACCCCAAGATTTTTCACTCTACTGTATGGAGTTAGAAGGTCAGTCAAACATTGACAGGAGGGTTCTGCAAAGATGGTCAGTGAGTAGGGACAGAAGATGAGATATGTTTTGCAATAGAGCTCTTTCATTTCCTCAAATTTTGTATTATTTACTTTTAGGCAGAATAAACCTATGGTTTGTGTTTTGCATGTTGGCTGATATAATTTGCAGTCTGGATTAAAGTTTTCTGACAAATTGACAGAATAAAACTAGACTTTCCCTTTTAGTCAACTCCTCAGGTCAGAGGGGGAACCAGCTACCTCTAGAATACAGGTTTTAAAAAAGGATGTCAATAAATACTGAATTTTACGCTAGCTGAAATTAAGTAGTGACTCTGTTTTATGCTTCTGAAACAATGCAAATACATAAATAGCAAGCTAAGATTTCTAAAACTCATTTTTCTTCCTGTATTTTCTTTCCTTAAATAATGTGTTAAAAAGAAAAAAAAATATATCTGAAAAACAAACGTACAGAAACAGAAAAGCCTTGAGGAACTCTTTGTGTAAGAGTCACAGGCATAAACCACATCTGTTCCAGAAAGCTGCATCCTGAGGTTCCTCTCTACTAAAGGGAAAAAGAGATGATTTTCTTTCTCCACAATGTGGAGGTAAATCTCACTATCATGCTTGGGAAGGAGCTGCACAGGGTATGGAGCTGGATTTCAGGGTGACCTGGTTTCACTGACCTTGGTGCACCCTGCCAGTCCAGCAAGCCCTTGGCTGTGGGAAGGAGATTACCTTCTAGGCTCCGTGCCTGCCCTGCCCTGCCTCAAACTGCCTGCATGGAGAGGGCCTGGTGAGCTCTGCCCTGCCCAGCTCCTGTTTCCCAGCACCACTGATGTCCCCACAGCCAGCCCCAGGAGAGGAATGAAGGGTTCTAAGTAGGCTCCAGTTTCATGGGCCCGAAGTACTGATTGTTTTGACTAATTGGACTAATGTGGTGCTCAGCCAGTCAGAGCAACTTTTTTCCTTCCCCGCCCTTCTAGAGCTGTTGAAATAAAAGGAGTAAACAACTCCAGTGAGTGGGAAGGAGGTGAATCTCAGCGACCCTGTGTTTACTTGGCTCTTTTCTCCTGTCCTAGCTGTTTGCTCTGCAGGCTGAATCCTCTCGCATGAAGAAAGAGGAACTGGAGGTGGAGCAAACAGTTCTGCATCACAAGTTGCCTGCATATGTGGCCAACATGGATCGACTGGGGGACTCTGAGCTGTGAGTGCCTGCAGGAGAAGAGCTGGGGACAGGCTCTGCTGCTTTTGTTGGGTTAGGGAGGTTCCTGGAGGGTCATTTCCATGTCCCCTGCCCTGGGATTCAATGCAGAAAGACATCCAGGCAGACCTAAGTAGGTTTAATGGAATTCATGACAGGTATCTCTCCCATCTTTTGGGAGGGTCTTGCAAACCAGTGAGAGCCCAAGCACACATGGAAGTGATTCTGCTCTGCTGTCAGCATTGCACTGAGGTGTTCTGGGCATCTAGGGCACTGGCAGCAGTGCAGTGCCTGCAGTATTGCTCAAGTGAAGTGGATTGGCTCTTGATTCCAATTTACTTGAGTGCCTGCAGTGCCATAGGTGAAGGCCCTGTGTTGTTTTGTAGATACTGTTACTGTATGACCCAAAGGGATTCTTGTTACACAGGGATGTTTTCTTGCTTTTGTAAAGTCAAGGGAGAAAGAGCTTCTCTTCTGTGAGGCTCAGTTATGCACAGATTTCCTCATGAACTTGCTGCAGTTAAAAGTGTGTTTTATGGCTACATCTATTTTGTGCCTATCTCTGGAAATTAGGCAACATACACAGTGATACAGCTTCTCTAACTGTTATTTTTTTACTCCAGTACAGGACAGGAATAAGATTGATTAAATTATCCTGTTGCCAGTGACAGATAGAAATTGTAGCAGGTACTACACACAAAATCTTTTAATCTAAAATTTATCTTATTAGGTAGACTTAAGTGTTAATTGAACTATCTTGGTGACAGCTCTGCAGTCTTTGCACAGTACAGGCTGCAGAGTTAAGCTTGTGATATATTTTTTAAACTATGTGGAAAGCCCTGATACTATCTGCATGTATGGAGGAGTGTGACATGAGGGATGGGGTAATTTATTCCTGTATTTATTTTTCTCCATTTGAATTAGAAAAACTTGCCTAAGAAGTGGCAAGTGTATGGCTTGCATGTGTAGCTTATCTCTTAGTCTGGGGACCAGTTCAGCTGCTTATTTTCGTGTCTTCTACCAAAGCCCAGCTTTGGTAGAATAGTTCATCCTTGCTGAGTGGATAGGAAGATCATTGTATTCCCCTTGTCCTTGCTGCCGCTCTGCTCTCAGAGGAAGCTGTAGCAGAGTGAGGTCAGACAGTTGTGTTCTGGGAAGCAGCTGCTGCTCTTGGCATTGTGGACTGAGAAGGGAGGTGTTTATAATCATACAAATGGGCTGTAGCTCTCTTATTTTCTTTGGGTCTGGATTTTAAGAGATTGAAGGCTTGTGCCATAAAATTGTTGAACATAACTTGCTGTTTATCAAAGGGTGTTCAGTGAAATATTGGATGCTGAATGTCTCTGAAAGTAGGTCTGTTTTGTGCTATGAATTGGGAATCCCATCTGAATAAGTCCTACAGAAATCTGAATTCCCCTGCCTTTCCCTTAGGGTCTTTCTAAACAAGCCAGATAGAGTGGAAGGAGTTTTAGGTGGCTCTAAAGGGGATTCAGCAACAGTTTGAGCTCACTGTCTCAGTGGCATCTCTGAGAAGTGAGCTTTTGGTTACAGTAACTGTAATGACCTGCTTCAGGCACTAACAGGATATTTTCAAATAGGGTTTTAGTGCATAGTGGTGCAGTGGCTTGCAAATGAACATCTGTCTTGCAGTGGTTCAAACAGCTGCCACTTCCCTCAACTGGGTGGTCTTTGGGCAGGTTGCTTTGCTACACTTTCATACTCCATTTGGTGGTGTTTTGTGTTTTTCATTAGTGATATGACCTGCAACCAGAGGAGTACAGCACATTCTCTTCAGTCCCGGGGAGGCTTTCTGTCCTCCTTCCTCTCCCAAAGTAAAAAGGGCCCTTCCAGACCAGTCCATTCAAGTGGGGCTTCTCCAATGCAGGCTAGCAGTATGCTGCTAGGGAAGAAAGAACCAACAAATCACCAGGTAATTCTCAACTCCAAGCTGCTCAGTCTCCAAGGAATTAACTTGCAACATGGCACTGCTCCAAGCTTCTGCTTCCACCTGTAAAATTAAATGTCCTTTCCTGCCTTGCAAATGTGTGCTGGGCCTGAATGCAGCACAAGAACAGCTGTTGTTATCTAAGAGCTTGGGGAGTCCTTCAGGTGCTTGGTTGCTTTGCTGCTTCTTTTGCTCTTTGTTCTGCAGCCTCTAGAAGCATAACTTTGCCCAGTCACTTCTCTGCTTTCCAGAGTGCCAAAGGAAAAGAAGGAGCAGTGAGCTCTAAGGATGGGAAGAGCCACTTCAGTGGTTTGGTGGCAGGCGAGTCCAGTTCCCTGCAGCAGCGGCAGAAGCGCTTGCAAGAGCACGGGAAAGAAAGGAAAGAACTGTTGTCAAAAGGGACCTTCCAGGTACTGGTCAGCACTGCAGGGCTGGGAGGCAGAAGGCTTGCATTTCTGTAAAACTATGGTAAAACAAGTGCAAGTATTTCCTTTAAGCTTTGGAATTGCTAGTCAGCAATAACTGTATCAAAGGTTAATGTTTATTGTTAATCCAACTCCTGCACTTGGTTTATTTCTGTGTCCCTGGAAGTTAATCAGTATTGGCATTTCAGGTGGAAGAAGAATTCTTTTCAACAGCCTGGTCCTGAGGTTTCATTAAGGTTTCATTCACTTTCAATGGTTGTGTTCAAATACCTTGTTAAAATCCCCATTCCTCGGTGGTAATAAACTTGGCTCACTCATCCAGCCAAAGTGAGTTCTCTTCCTGTAGGTTCTTATGCTGATTTGTACAGGCCCTGTGTAGGACAATAAAAACTAATATAAAATTTTCCTGGATAGGAATGGAACTTGCTTTCCTAACAACATTTACTTTTTGGAGTTTTTTGTACTTTACTGTTGCAGTTTTGCCTGGGGGTATGCCCTGCTTTAAAATCTAGTGAAATAATAAAACTGTGTCCTGGATTTTAACTGCTGAAGGTCAGCACATTGCTTCTATTCACCTGTGTGTTGCCTGGCTTTCAGCAGCCATGTTGTCAAAAAGTGCAGAGCACAGGCAACATCTCAGCCCTTGTTATTTTGTCTGTATGAGACATTCTGCCTCGTGAAGAAACAGTGCTGAGGGACTGTTGCCCTTTGGCCCTTTGTGGCTGTTCTGTGTGTGGGAGTGCTGGTTAAAGAGATGTTACTCTATCACTCAGCATTCAGGGCCTTGAGAGAACTTTTTTATTCATGGTTCATCTGAAACACTTTTAGTATTGGTTGGAAAATTGCAAAGCCCAATTTCTTGGTAAGTTTCCTTTCACTTCCCTTTTTCTAGAATGTTCCACGTTAATGCAGTGATTTTTGGGATGTGTGAAGATTGGTCCTTGTGCTCTTGGGGAAGCTTGATACTCTTTAACTTTCTCTTGTACTCAAAGCATGTGAACAAAAAGGAAACTGAAAGGTTTTCTGTCACGTGAGTGCCGTTAACTGGTTGTTACCTTGCCTCCTTAAGTAGGAGAATAATTCTTGGATTTATTTCCCAGTCTAATCCAGCTCTGTGATTTCAGATGATTTGATTATGCAGGGCTTGGTCCATTGATCCTGATGAGAAGCTACTGTAAATTAGGCAAGCATGTGTTACAGAACAGGAGTTCATAACCATCAATACCAATGCCATTTTGGGGACACTTAGCTTTCAGAGGATGGTTTATCAAAAGAATGCTAGCAGATGGTTTACCACCTTATGTGCTGTATCTGCTTCTTGTTCAATTTCTGGTGGCAAGGGAAGACTAAGCTGCTTCCAAGTATTTCTGCAGTGCAGATCTTGTCTCATTCAGATACCGTCACTTCCTCAAACTCCATTTGTTCTGTCTGCCCTGTCAAATTGGGTTTTAAGCTTTTGGACTCATGTGTCAGCTCTACTGTTGTCATCAGTCAGTTGGCTGCAGTGGTGACTGCAGTGTGCACAGTCTAAACCTCTGGCAGATGAGGATAATCCATCCACTGGAGCTTGAGAGCCAAGTTTTTGTGCAGGTTTGCTGAACTGCATATTATACAGACCTAACTTATATTGCTGAATGCAAGAATTCCTTGAAATATGTTGATTTTCTTGTGAATCTGAGCTCTGATAGCATGTAAATGGGCCTCTGATATTGGCTGAGGTATGCTAGAAATGTTGCAGTTCTTTTCATTCTTACAGGAAAGTATATAGCTGGCACATGGAGGGGGATATAAGGGACTCAGCAACTAAGCAGATCATATTAAATAGTGCAGTTGTGCAACACATGGTCCTTGTACTCAGAAAGGTCTCTGGCAGAAGGAGTGTTGGGCTGACAGTGCTTCTGTTTTGTTGCAGCTTCTTTTCTTTTTTTCTCCGAGCCGCCTGGGGTAGCTGAGGAGCTTGATATGGAGCTGCTTCCTTGTATTTCACACAGGATTTCTTCCTTCAGGGCCAAAGTGCTGAGAAGAAGACAGATACTAACACAGCTGAGGCAGAACCATGCTCAGAGCTGCATGCTGAGCAAACAGAGACTTCAGCCAGAACGCCTGGCGGCAGTGCAGAGGCTGTGGGGGTCCGGCAGGAGCAGCCTTTCATCGTCCTGAGCCAGGAGGAGTATGGGGAGCACCACTCATCCATCATGTACTGCAGGTGAGGCACTGCCAGGGAGGGCTGTCCCGTAGCAGCCTCTGCAGAAGGACCAGCTGTGTCTGCCCTCTTTCTGCCAGCCTCTGTTCTGTCCAGCACATTGGATATGTACTCTCAGTTGCTGGGCAGTCAGGTTGGTGTGACTGAAAATAGCATGTAGCTTGTGCTACATGTGAGAGAGGACAAAGATTTTTGAACAGAGATATTTGTGATTGGGCAATGCTAGCCAGGAGGAAAGTCTCTTGGAAAGCAGGTATTTTTTAAGGGCATTATGCTTTATGTCTGGAGCTTAGTGTGCTTTGTTGTGCCAGTTACTGTGAAGTGAGCAGGAAGTAGTGCAAAGAAGTTCAAATTCTTGCACAAGGAACTGGTGTGTGGCCAGGAAAGGAAGGATTAGTGGGTTACATCTAAGAATTTGAGGGAGAAGAATATCCCATCAGTTTCATTCTACACACAGGGTTGATTGTTCTGGACGGAGGGTGGCCAGCTTGGATGTGGATGGGGTCATCAAAGTCTGGTCTTTTAACCCCATAATGCAAACAAAAGCTTCATCCATTTCCAAATCTCCATTGCTGTCCCTGGAATGGGCCACCAAGCGTGATCGGCTGGTGAGTAGTCTGTGTGTGGAAGTGCAGCAGATGATTTGGGGCCATGCTGCAACATATTGCATGTTGGGGCAGCAGTTAATTTCCACAGGGAACCAAAGCCTCCAGGGTCTAAAAAGAGCTTGAATGGGGAGTGTATGCTTTGTATTGAGTAAGGAGTTCACCACTGCTTGCCCTGAAACAGAAATTCTGGAGTGCAGTGTGGGTGCAGCTGCAGGATAGAAGCAGTGCCTTTGAGAGAAATGCCTGTCTTCACACAGATCACTCAGCAACTTGTAAACAGGCAGAGGCAACTAAGTGCAACAGCCTGTGGGAGGCCTGCAGCAGAGAGCTGTGGACCTTTACTCGTACTCTGAGCCAGCAGCAGAGAAGGGGAAACAGGGTTGTGGGGCTGGCATTTTACTTGTGCATAAAAAAGTGTGAAAAAAGCTCCATGGCCAGTTCTAGACTGGTGACTTAAGAGCTGAGGGTTTGTGTGTGCATGAGGAGCTTGGATCTTGTTTAAATAACATGGAAGTTTAAATGTTTCCTATAGCCCTTTTTCTCTAGTTCTGTTACTAGAGAGGAGCCTTAAATGATACACATTCCTTTGAGTCCTTGAACTGTTTCTAGTGTTTCATGGCCTCCCTTGGCAGATGCAGGGCTCTATGAGAAGGCTGGCCTGCAAATGAGGCAGTATTTTTTCCATTTTGGCACTGACAGTGCGTGGTTTGCTAACCCCAAAATGCCACCTGTGAAGAACTGGTGCTAAAGCTTGTCTCTTCTTTGGCTTTTAGAAAGCAAGTTGTTGATGCAGTTGTTGCACTTTGTTTGTTCTGATGATTTTTCTTCTGCTTTGTGGAATTCATTTCATTCTTGCTAACAGAAGGATTCTTCATTCTGAAATACATGTAGGATTCATCAGCAAATTAGGCACTGAAGTGACAAAGATATGGCTTGCTCAGTTTTCTTTTATAATGCATCTCTTCATTACTTAAATTTTCATTGAAATTGTAACACTACTGATAAAGCATGCGTGAGCTCTTCTGGATGATTTCATCCTCCCATGGGTGAAAGGAGTTGGCTTCTGCTTGAATTTCTCTTTAGCGCACAGTTAATAATCTTAAGCTTCTCTTTACTTGGACCCCTAGACATTGAGACTCCATACATGTTTTGCATCCCATAGGGTTGAGCCATGATCTAAAAAGTGGTGTTTATGCCATCTTGGTGCCTGTTAGATCTTTTTCTCACTGGGAAGCAGGATTTTTACTCTGACTTCTGTGGCTTTGGGATAGTCCCACTGTGTGATTGCACAGGAAGACAGGATGTACCATAATGGAGTAATATTATATTTAGTCTGAATGCATAAATAGAAAAAAAATTACTAAGTCTTGGTGGTTGTCGGCCAGCATCATTGTACTGCTCACTCACACTTTTTCCATCTGCTTCCTTGCTGGTTTCAAGCTGTTGCTTGGCAGTGGGGTTGGGACAGTTCGTCTTTATGACACAGAAGCAAAGAAGAATCTCTGTGAAATCAGCATTGATGAAGACATGCCCAGGTAACTCTGGAATACTGATTTTGTATATAAATAAATGATGTTGGTTTTAATAGTAAACATCTTAATGTTCCTGCTGCTTTTCTGCAACTGCAGGACTATTCAGCCTGCATCTAGAGGGCAGTCCCTGCCTGAGCAGTGTAAAACTGTTTAGGTAAATGAGAGACACTCAAAAACTAAGCAGATGAATCTGCCCTGCTTTACAGTGCACCCTGTCTTGCAGACTCTTAATGGGAGAGCTCGTAGGTGAGTGTTTTGCTTGAGGCAGCTGCAGGAGAGAGGTGATTGAGACCATGTGCCTGTGTTTCAGGATCCTCTCGCTTGCCTGCAGCCCAAGTGGTGCCTCCTTTGTCTGCTCTGCAGCAGCCCAGAGCCCTGTCTCCCACATTGACTTCTCAGTAATCAACTCTGGGGGCAAAAGCATGAACCAAGTTCCTGGGAAGCTGCTACTGTGGGACACTAAAACAATGAAACAGCAGGTACTTGCTGGGTTTCTTTCCTTTCTCAGTCTGCTTGCTGAGAATGAGTGTCTTCTGTTTCAATGTCTAGGAGCCCTCTTTCTAAATTATGCTGACTTTCTTTTCAACACCCTTCTTTTTCCTCCTTCCTCCTTTCCCCTCTGTCACATTCAGGATAAAAATAAATAATGTAAGTAGCTGCTGGATTGGGTGAAGTTTTTTGTTTTATTGGTGTGTTGGGATTTTTCTGAGGAATTCTTCAGAATAGTCCATGGCCTTGTTTCTATCCTGGCTGCAGAGTTTGTGACTGGAAATATCCCAAGTGGATTGAATGACGCTTTGCTAAGGCTTTCTCCAGTTGAGCTGTACTGAAAGGTTTTCGTTGCTGCTGTTTCCCTTGCCTTCCCTGCTTTCCCAAGAAAGCTTGGCTGAGGTGAATTGCTGGTTTAGTGTCACAGTACAATGCTGCTGCCAGACCTTGAAGTCTAGTCATTAGAGGTGTAGGGCTCCTAACCAGAGTTCTTGTTACTAAATACCATTTTCTTTCTTCCTTCCCCTGGAGTTCAGCTCTTCAGCACCTCCAGCTCCCATTTCTCAGCATTAATGCAGATTTTCCCTTCCAGCTGCAGTTCTCCCTGGAGCCTGAGCCCATTGCCATTAACTGCACAGCCTTCAACCACAATGGCAACCTGTTGGTCACCGGGGCTGCAGATGGGATTGTTCGTCTCTTCGGTACAGTGCAAAGGGACCTGGGGGTGTTGGTTGGTAGCCAGCTCTGAGGTGGCCAAGACTTGCATCTAGGCTTGGATCACCAATAGTGTGGCCAGCAGGATGAGGGAAGGGATTGTCCCCCTGCTTCTGGCACTGCTGAGGCTGCATCTCAAACAGCATGTTGGGTTTTGGGGCCCTCACTACATGAAAGACATTGTGGGGCTGGAGCATGTCCAAAGAACAAAACTAAAGCTGGTAAAGGGTCTGGAGCACATAAGGAGTGGCTGCAGGAGCTGGGGTTCTTCAGCTTAGGGAAAAGGAGACTGAGGGGACACGCTACTGCTTTCTACAAGAACCTGAAAGGAGATTGTAGCCAGGTGTTGGTCAGTCTCTTCTCCCAGGTCACAAGGGATCAGATGGGAGGAAACAGTCTCAAGCAGCATCGAGGGAGGTTTAGATAGGATATTAGGGAAACTTCTGTCACCAAAGGGATTGCCAAGCATTGGAGCAGGCTACCCAAGAAAGTGCTGGAGTCACCATCCCTCGAAGTATTTAAAAGATGTTACAGATGTGGCACTTAGGAGTGTAGTTTAGTGGTGCAGTTGGCGGTGTTAAAGTTGGGCTTGATTATTTTGGAGGTCTTTTCTAACTTAAATATTTCTGTGAAACTGAGTAGTGAGGTGGTCCCTAGTCCTCAGCTGGCTGCCTATAGCAGGGAGGCAGCATTAGGATATGCTTGGAGACCAAGGTGGAAGCTGTTGTCTCCACAGGAGCTCTCAGGAGTGAATTGACATAGACTTTTCCTGGAGTACATTGGCTGGAGACCCTGGTAGTGCTGCTGGATTCGTTGTTTCTCTCCTGCTGAAGAGGAGAGTGAATTTGCTCTTAAGCCATGTGGTCTTGTGCTGTGCCAGAGAGCAGTACCACTGGAGGCTGAGTTGTGAGGAAAGCAATTAATGTGAGACCTTCCATTTAAATGCAAGGGCTTCACATCACTCCTCCTTTTGGGAGCAATTTGTGTTTCTCAGGTTTTTGTTCTCTTGAACCTTCTATAAAGGCAACTTGAGCCTCCTACCTTTGAATGGGGAATCTGCCTCTGGTGCAAATGGAGGCTGCAGTCCCAGGTCTTTGGGAGGATAGATCTGTCAGCAGGTGGGAGGATGGGCAGGATCACAGGGGGAGGAGGAGGGCCAGTGGTGCTTGGATGCAAAATGCCTGCAGTTGTCAGTGAGTGTATGAGCAGCCCTGTAAAGTCCAGTAGTTATAGACAATGATTTTTGTGGCCAAAGTGACAGCAGGAGTATAGGCACAGGGTGCTGGGACTGGTTTGGAGGGCTGGCACAGAGGAACATAAAAGGCCTCCCTCTCTGCACCTCAGCTCTGTGTGAGTAGGAGGAGTGCTCAGTACTGCTCTCCCCTCAGATATGCAGCAGCACGGGTGCGCCATGAGCTGGAAGGCACACGATGGGGAAGTCTACTCCGTGGAGTTCAGCTATGATGAGAACACAGTCTACAGCATAGGAGAGGATGGCAAGGTAGGCTGGGGATGACCTCCTACTGCTCAGCTGGCAGAGAGGTTACTTCTGGAGTCTTCTCCATATAGTGGGGACAATTGTAAAAATATGTTCAGATTCTGGATGAAATGTGGGCTGCTAACTGCAGTCTTAGGTGTGCAGTAGCACCCTGCTCCAGGTAATCTGCAGAGAGAGTGGCTGAAAAATGTGTTCATAGTTGGAGCTGTCTTTGACCTTGTGTGCAAATCCTTTTGTTGGTGACATCCTTTTCCTAGACAATCCATGTGAGGATGACCTTTCTCTGCCCCTGAGATGACCACATTTGAGATTTGGGATTCACAGGGAGGCATATCCTTGACCACTTTGCATAAATCTTGTCAGCAGCTCCCTTTATAATTGTTATTGCAATTTTTATTATTGTTTATAATAAACACTTCAATTTCTGCAGTTCCATAGTCTTCAGCAGTAGAGAGAGGTGTGGCTCAGGGAGGGACCTTAGCTGAGGAGTAAAGCAAATTCTCACCAGAGTACTGCACGCAGTGTGGAAAGACACATAGGCAGTAGTGCTTGAGGAAGGCAGGTGCATATCTTTGCCTGGATAGAAGGCAGTCTCACAGCCTTTGCAGCCTGTGTTTTAATAATATAGCCACTTAGGTAGAGATATCAAGAATGCCATCTTCTATTGAGGAACACCCACTATTTTGCTTAAAAGTGAAAAAAGGCAACTGCACTTGCATCCCAGTTAATTTCATTATAGGCTTTTCTCCTATCTTTCTCTCATTCTAGTTTATTCAGTGGAACATCCATAAAAGTGGTTTGAAGGTGTCTGAGTATGACCTTCCCAGGGAAGCTACAGGTCCTTTTATTCTGTCTGGGTACAGTGGCTACAAGCAAGTCCAGTTCCCACGAGGGCGGCTTTTTGCTTTTGACTCTGAGGGCAATTACATGTTGACATGTTCTTCTACTGGGGGAGTCATTTTTAAGGTAAGTCTGAAAAGTAATGGGGACTACTCTTAAATATCCATACAAACTTCTGTTAATTACAGGGGTGCAACAGCAGCCTCTGGAAGTTTTTAAGCAGCACATACCCATCCTGGCTCTGTCAAAGCTGCTGCTCAGTTTCACACAGTGTGCATTTTAGCAGTGTGTAGTGAGTGTACTGCAAGTGTTTGGGTCCTACAGCTGGAGTATTTGTGCTCTTTCTTAAAGCCTAGCTTTTAGTGTCCAATGACTAGGACAAAGTTTTAATTACTTTTTTAATGTATGGATGCATGCCAGTTCAATGCAAAATGTATGATTGTTGACTGGTGCTCATGTTCAATCTGCCTTCTGTGCCTGCTGATTCTACATTAGACCCAGCCTGATCCTTGTTCCTTACTATGTACTGAAATGAAACAAAGGGTAAGGCTGAATGGTTCTGAGTGCCCAAATTTCTGTGCTTCATTAACAAGTGTTACTTATCACATGCCCATGCACTTGCAAGGCAGATTAGATGGAAGTTTTACTTTGCATCTGGGGCACTCAGAACACCTGAACCAACATGAACTATAGCTTAGGCTTATGTGCTTCTCATCAGTGTATGCTCTTATTCAATTACTGCAGTTCAGTTGATGTCAAAAGTTGAGCTGCTGGAGAGCAAATGCTTCTGTAGTGAGACTGGAAGCTTCCTTTCTCGTGTGTGCTATACATATCTTAGTATCTCCCTGATTTTCTGCTTACTTAGCATGCTTTCTGCATGCTCTTAGAGATACAGAGTCTCTATCAGGCTTTGGTTTGTCTTGTCAGGTGCATTGCCCCCACAGAAACGTATCTCCTTAAAATATTATCTTTTCTTTCCTTTTAGTTAAATGGTGAGGAGAAGGTTCTGGAGAGCTGCCTTTCCCTGGGAGGACACCGAGCTCCTGTTGTCACAGTGGATTGGAGCACAGCCATGGACTGCGGGACCTGCCTCACTGCTTCTATGGATGGGAAAATTAAATTAACAACCTTACTGGCTCAAAAGTCTTAACCTGGACAGTACTGAAGGGGGAAAGAGCAATAGAGATGACAAACCCAGTGTTAACTCACAGGAACAAACTGCATGGGAGAGAAGGCAAAAAAGTCCCTCTTCTCAGTGTAGCTTTTGCCTCTTGATAAATACATTTGCCAAACCACTGTGCAACAGAATGCCAGTATGGGACTGGATCAGTGGCAGCACTGAAAAATAAGTCTCCACTAATCCATTGTGGCAGCTGGACTTCCTCTGTTAGGGAGTCTTGAGTAGCACATGGCTAAAAGGCTGTGGTCACGTCTGGGTTCTGCAGAAGAAGGTGAGGCTGGAGGAAGCAAGCATGAGGCAGCACACTGCATGACAGTAAGATGACTCAAACTGGAAAGGCTGATGAGAAACCAGAGTATTCTTGGTATAACATTTGTTGTTATTATTTTGTTAGTTTGTTTTTATTTGTTTTTTTTCTGTAAAAAGAAAATATTCCCTTGCATTTGAACTCTATGCTTTGTTCAGCAGTTGCTGCAAAACATGGAGGGTGGTGAGGGCAGTGATGTGCCAAGTCTCCTGCATGCAAAAAAGCTCTTGTGTTTCCACCAGGTGCTTCCAGCACCACATCTGCACACCAAGGTGAACCAGACATCCAGGAACAAAAACAACTGCGTTTGCTTGGATGTATTGTGTTACCTTGGCATAGGTATCTGCTACCAACCAGAGCAGAAATTTGAGTCAGACTTTGAAATACTTGTGTAGGAGTTCAGAAGCTACATAATGCCTAGCAGGTACCTGATGGTGGAGAGGGGGAGGGAGGCCAGGACCAGTCTGGCCCTGTATAGGGCTCTCTGTCACTGGAGCTGTTTCTTCCCCCTAAGCCCCCAACATCAGGGCAAGTGCTGTGCTCAGGCATTGCATAGCCCTAAGCAGATACATGTCATCTGCTTACACATTGCCATGGAGCTTTCTGCTGCTTGTGTCCTTGGCCTGTATTGGGAGTTTGTGGTACTGTTGTTCCTTGGCAGAGCATACACTGCTGGAAAATGAACAGCCATTCATGAGCCATATGGGTATCCATGCTCACAGACAGCTGTTCAAGGATAACAGTGCTGGATACTGAAATCCTCACTACAGGCATATTCATGCTACAGGTACCTGTTGTCCATGGAGTAACTTGCTCCTGCTGACTACACTCATAACGCCGTCTTCCATTCTCCAAGATTAACAGGTCTCCTGCCAAACTGACGTCTAAATACAGGGTTTCCACCTCAGTGGGATATGATACTAATGGTGCAACTGCTCTTCATGCCAGTCTGAGCTAATGTCCCCTCAAATCCAGTGCTGAATTCGAACTGGCTTCAGGAATTCCCAGTGTTAGTCTGGGAGTTTAGAGAGCTCTCAAATAGGAGCCTTTGCCTCTCAAAAGGCCAAGAAAGATTGTGGCTGTATTCCAAGCCCTGCAGTGCTGACTACATTGCATAGGGGTTTTAGAATTTAGAATTACAAAATTACAGAATGGTCTGGGTTGCAAGGGACTTAAAGCTCTTCTAGTTCCAACGCTGCCATGAGCACAGCCACCTTCCACTAGACCATGTTGTCCAAAGCCCCCTTTAATCCGGTCCTGAACGCGACCATGGATGTTACTTTCTTCCAGATGTTATCTTCCAGCCCTCACAGAGGGTCAGTTGAGGTTTCTGGATAGAGACTACTCTCAGGTTTGTTTCATAAGTAGGACTATGAGCAACACAAAACCCCCAAACAGGGAAAGAAAGTATAAAAACATGTGCCAGTCCAAGGCTGCTATGCAAAATGATAGTGCATTAGCACAAAATTGATACTGTGCCAGAAACCTGGAGGGAAGGAATGAACATGTTTTGCTAGAACAATGCTCCACATGCTGTATTCCCAGAGGGGCTTTTACCCCATCCTTGGCCCAGGCTCTCCTCTCCTCGCTTCCCGGCACGAGTCCCCGCCGCTCCGGCGAAGCGCTGCTGCCCTGCGCGCCCGGGCCCACAGAGGGCGCCCCGGCGGCGGCGGGCGCGCTCAGGGCGGCGCCGTAACCCAGAGCTCGGAGCGGCGGCGGGCCCGGCCCGCCAGGCTGCCCCGGGGCTCGGAGGCTGCACGCCTCGTTCCCAACTCCCCGTCTGCTCCGCAGCTGGCCCAGAGCCGTGTTTGCTCCTTGACGGAGTATCGAGGAACGCGATATTGCCTGCCTGCCTGATCAAACACGGGGCTCTGTCGTGACTTGGGTTTTACGGCGGTCTGGGGCTGCTTTTCCAGCTGCCCTGTGTCCCTGTCGGGCGGGAAGCAGCCCCGGTGTGACGGCGGAAGGCGCCCCGGCGGCACCGCCCCGCGTGGGCATGGCGGCTGGGGCTCGGCGGCGGCAGCTCCCGGCCTGGATGGGGGCGGCGGGGGACGGGCGGGCGGCGGCGGCCCCGTCCCCCAGCGCCGGGCGGCGGCGGGCGGCGGCGGGGCGCAGGTAGCGCCGCTGGGGCGGGGGAGAGGCCGGGGCGGCGGGCGGGAGGGCGAGCCCAGCGCTGCCCGCGCTGAGCGTCCCCTGTGCATTGCCCAGGCCCGCGGCGCTGTACTGCATGAACGAGGCGGAGCTGCTGGAGGTGGCCCTGGCGGTCCTGGCCGAGGTGAGCCGGGACCTCTGGGGGTGGGGGCGGCAGGGCTCCGGAGGCCGGGCAGGGAGCGCTGTTGCCCGCGGCTCACTGGCGGGCCGGAGGCGTGCCGGTGCCGCAAGGCTTTCCCGGCCTCTCCTCTCTGTCCCAGCGGCGCTGCTGCCTTTGCAAAGCAGAACCGCGGGCCTGGGGCCTGGCGAGGCGTGGCTCACGGGCATGGTGGGCTGCCCTCCTGCTCCTTGGGTGCTCCCGGCGTGAAGTCATGCACGGCCGGCCCTTGTTGTTTTCCCTCCGGTCAGAATCTACAGAGCGAGGAAGATGAGGAGAAGGCCCGGTCCGGGAGCGAAGAGGAGCAGGAGATCCCGCCAACACCACAGGAGGTTCCTGGAAGCACGGGCAGCACGGATGGAGGCAGTGACCGCGGTCCGGCACTTCCATCCCCTCCTGCTGCTGGTGCTGAAGCAGAGGGGACAGACGGGGAGAACTCTGAGGACGATGTCCTGAAATACGTCAGGGAGATCTTTTTCAGCTAACATCTCTGACTTCCCAGGAGAAGAGGGCACAATGGGGAGGGTGTCTCCTCCCGCGGCCCTGGGAACGGAGGGAGGAGGGCCTGGAGGGGGCTGTGCATCCATCTGCTGTGTCGGTGCCCTGTGTAGCTGGTAGGATACCCAGGAAGGCCAGGGGGAAAGGAGGGAGGTACTCAGTTCTCCCACTCTGTGCTGGGCTCAGTGGGATTTGGCTCCAGATTAGGATGTGTTTGATTCTGTTTCACATTTCAGAGCATGGACAGATAAAAGAAGACATTCGGGTTTCTGTGAGGATCCCTTTGGTGGGTTGGTGTTGGGCATGGAGGTAAGCAGGGAGCTGCTGACCTGGAAGACCTTTGCTGGCAGAGCTACATGGCCGTGGTTCAGCCACGAGGCTCCCTTGTCCTTGTGGTCCCTCAGTCACAGCTGCAGCGGGGCCTGGCAGGCTGTTCCCATTGGGCCTGGGGCTGAGTTTGCCTCCAGACTGCAGCTGTCTTCCCAATGCTGAGGAACATGAACGGGAGCAGACTGGCAGTGGCTGGAACTGCCCTGAGGGGGCTGACCCCGTGGCAGTGTGCATGGGGGTCTGGGAAGGGATGAAGATGGCTCAGTGTCCTCTTCCTAATCAAAAAAAAAAGGACAAACAAACAGCATGAGGCCAGCTGTGAGACCATGTATTGAAATGAAGAATTGGTCAAATCAGCATCACCAGCCTCATCCACACCAAGGCTGAAGCAAGAGAAAATAGACCCTCATGTCCCTTGAAGCAAATTCACTCAGCTGCAAAGAATATCACTGTTAAGCAGGCATTCTTTATTTACATAAATTCTTCCAGCCACTGGATGAATTAATGCAGCATGTACTTACAAAGCTGTTACATATTCACTACACAGAAAATCAATAACATAAAACTCCGGTTTTGAAAAATGATTATATGAATTGGAGTTAACCGTCTCAGTCTTTTCTGCCATCTAGTGTCCTGTAGGGGTTATTACTACCCCCTGTAGGGGTTTTGCTGGTCGTTGAATCGTCTTCTTCACTTGTGCTTTTATTGCATGCTTACTTGGTGCATGCTCAGTCTGTTATCTTGTTTTCAAACTACAAACCTGCTTCTTTCTGGTGTTACTTCTGTATTGTCCTAGACGGACGATACAGAAGTATCATCACAGCCTTGAAGGTTGGTTGTTGATTGGCTGTTTATTTTAAGTGATATGTATCCTGTCTAGTTATGAAGAAATTACCTACTTGGTTACATTTTCCTGAACATTTGTTAGTTCCTAGTTAAACATAAGGTACAGATCCTGTTTTCAAACTCCCTTTTTTATATGGTAGGGTCAAATGTATTAAAAGCATTTTGTTAGTTAATTGCAGATTTAATCACACACTGTGAGGTACTAGCAACTTTTTTTACATAGACTAGGTATGAACAGAGGGCTGTGCCCACTGGTAGCTGGTTCTGCTACCTTCACTGCTCTTTGGGGCCAGAAGTGCTGTCACTGATGCTGTGCCCCAAACTGAGGGATGTTACACACTGTTGTACCTGGGAAGCTTCTGTGCTGTGGCTGTCATCTGCTGCCAGGTTGATGCAGGAATGCTGCACACAGCAATGTGACAGAGCATGGCTGGACACGAGCCTTTGGACTGGGAATCAGATTTTTGCTAGGGAGTAAAGCTGTATATGGATTACAATTTTAAATCATGTTACCAATAGCTCTTGCATCTTCTTCACTGTCAGATCTTAGTGGGCAGGGCCTCCTCAGTTAAGAGGTTTTCACACATATGTGTGTGCTTGGCCCAGCTGAGGTACACAGTGACAGTGAGAATCTGGAGCAGTAGCAGAGCCTGAGTCCCAAGCAGTGCCAGGAAGCCTCCAGTGAAATCAGAGGGATGAATCCAGTGTGAGGTTTGCAAAAGAAACATACCCAGGCCTCCAGACAGGATTATCATCTTGATGAAGAGTATGATGCGAATCATCTTCCATCCCTCTCCCCGCCCTTTAAATGTGGAATTCACATTTAAAACAAAAGGGATGTGGAAGAGGATGAAGACCAGGCAGGTATACACACAAACCCTGGCTAGTCCCAGTTGTAGTGGACTGATGCCCATTGCCTGCAGATGCTGGGTGTCCAGGCACTGCAGCTGCCCAGCTGTACCATTCCACAGGCAGAAGTTGTAGAAGCCAATGCATTTGTCAGGGAGGTTCACCAGGTTCCCGGCCTCGTACAGCAGAGCGTAGCACATCAGGGCCAGGGTCCCAACAGCCTCCAGTAAAGCCAGCATGGGCAGCAGGTTCTTGGCACACCACTGTGGCAGCACACCCATCCTGGTGCCTGCATGCTTTCTTGCTATCATGGTAAGAGCTGCTGTGGGGATGCCTGTTGAAAAACATGAAGGGGGGACCCCTCAGTTGTTGCCTCTTATGGCACCCTTCCCAAGATGGGCTCTGAGCCTTATGGCTGGGGTCTGGGGACTCCCCTTGCAAACAGAACAGGAGTGTCCTGCCTAGGACTGTGCTGCACATGTGTTACTGCACTGTGAGGGGGGTGCATTTGCTGCACTTGTCACAGCAAAGGTGTGACCCATGTGTGGACCAGTACTGGGAGAGAGTATGACTCAGCTCCACACATGCCCTTTGCATCATGATCTCACTGGAAAAGAGGCATTTGTCAGCAAACTGCAGGGATGGGAGGAGAGAAAAACTGCTGTCTGGTAAGAAGCATGATAAGAGCTATTCTGGGATAATGCCTTTCTTTCAGCTTTTATCAGACAAGGACATCCCTTTTGATCTTTGGACTACGGAGTAAGGTGCAGACGTGACAGGAGCTGAACTGCAGGGCTCCCCTTGTCTCCTTGCCCTTGTCCTATAGCTCTGGAACACCCAGTGCCATTGATATGGGTGTGAAATGGGTGGCCATTTCCAGCATTTCCACCTGGAGCTCTGCTACCCACTGAGGCTGGTGGACATGGTGCTCCTCTGTCTCGGTTGCCTGGGGAGCAGTGCCCTACCCAGACAGGCAGGTGCCAAGCTCAGAGGGGCACCCTGGATCCTCCTGCAGCCATTGGGAGATGGGTGCTACTGAGACACACCTGTGATTGCCATCCACCTTGCTCCTCTCCCAGCCTGGTTGGCAAAGCCGACTCTGCTCCTCTCCCCGGAATGTGTACTGTCCTCTAGTGCCGTCCTGCAGGCTTCTGCTTCACGCTGAAAAACAGGGAAATGGCATCAGGAAAGGCTATCACTGCCTGCAGAGTCACATGGCATTGAAGCACTCTCCAGCCAGGTCTGCAGAGAGGCACAAACACAGGACTCAAGGGACCTTGGCTTCAAGCCCAGCCTTGGGCTTGAGGCTTTGCAATTAACTCTTCCTCCCTCAGACAAGCTTCAGCTGCTGAGAATAATTTACCACTTTCCTTTAAGAAGTTCACATTGGCCCTACTGTCCCCTTCCACTGCCTATTACCCAGTGGTATATTATTTACTTAAGAATTGGACTCTGGGTCCCTTCCTGTTCAGAATAGTCTGTGAGTCTGTGATAACCTGGATATCCTCCTAGACCATCAGCCAAAGGTGATTATGAATTTGGTACAGCCTGTGAGTTTTTAGAGTGCCAGAAGAGACTCTAATAAATCTGTACTCAGTGCCTGGTGGTGGTGCTGCTGACTAGAGACCCTTCAGCATTCCCCTCCCACTCCTCATCTCTCCCTGGAAACTTGGAAGTGGGGCACCTCTGTTTAATGAGCACAGAGATGAAGCTTCTCAGTCCCAAATTTCTCCCAAGAGAAGCACACACACAGCATGGAAGGGGCTCACAGCATCAGATACCAACCTGTCCACTTCCCCTGGTCGCTTTTCCCTCACTTCTTGTAGCCTCCCTTGGAGGGCTTCTTCTCAAAAGGCTTCTGGAGAGACTGGAAGCTCACATGGAGGATGCCCATTTTTCTGAACCTGCAATGAAGACAAAAGCAACCAGGAAAATATCTGTGCTCGGGCACAGGATGTGCTGCAAAATGAGACCTCTGGTGAAATGTAATTCACCATGGTTTCTCTTTCCCCTAGTGTTGCTTGGTTTGTCTCACACATAGTCTGCTGTGCCCAGGCATTGTTGCTCTTCCTCTCCCTGTCCTGCAAGGGCTCACACCACTCATTGTTCTTCCTGCTGCCCTGCCTTACCCTGAGAGGAAGAACAAGCTGCACTTGGAGGGAGCTCTTGGCTGCCTGACCAGGTCTACAGGGATTTCTGCAGCCCAGCTGGCTTTTGGCCCTGCCTGCCCACCCACCAACCCTTGCTGTTGTATTTCTTTAGACCAGTTTCCTAGGGAAGGCAGGCTTGTAGAAAGGTGGCTTTTTGTTCAGTCATCTCATGCTCACTCCCTTGGTATTCATAAAATGTACAAGTTATCAAAATTTGTCCTAGTTGCACATGTTTACTAGAGAGGGGACAGAGAATTAAATTCCCATCAGGTTTATGGTAACATATGGCAGGGGTGGAGGACAGCCACCTCAGAGACCCTGTGCTGCTGCGCGATCTCTGCATGCATGGGGACCTGGGCAAAGCCCATGGTACCTCTGCCCTCTCCTCTGCTTTGAGGCTCATGTGTGTAAGGACATATTTTCCCAACGATGTCCCTCTCTTCTTGGTTAAATTGCTGGCATCTTTGCCTCCTGCTGCCTCCCCAGTAGGTAAATCCCTGTCCCTACGTGTGACTGATAGGACCAGAAACATGCCTGGGATGGCCCTGTGCCCGCTGGATGGAGAACTGGCCTGGAGGCAGTGAAGGCTGAGACCTGGCACACAGATAGGACATTGGTGAGCTCTGCAGTTCATCACTGAGGCAGGTTTAGCAGCAGCCTGGCTGAGAAGCGAGAGACAAACAGGAAAGAGCTCTGACCCAGCGTACAGCTTGGGTTTTCCCAGACAGTCTCACTGCCTCTAAGGAGGTGTCTGTGCCTTTGGATGGGAAACTCTGTGGCTCTTCCTCAAAGGTGCAAGAAAGGGGAACCTGAACAGGGCACAGCGAGCCCCAGCCTGGAGTCAGCGTCCTTGTTCCTGGACTGGCATTGATGGAAACGCTGGGTTTCACCAAAGCAGAGCTCTGTGTCTCAGTCTCCCGGCAGAGACAGGCCCTGTGGGAATGGCTCAGGAGCTCCCTGAGATCTCTGTGTGGGAGATAAGGCTCCTGGGCAGCCTCTGTGCTTTTGGGACTGCCTTCCCTCTGCTGCTCACAGGCAGTGGGCACCCTTGCCAGGCTGGGGGCTGTGCCTTCCTCTGGCAAGGAGCTGGCGGAGCCCCTGGGCAAGGGGACAGGAGGGCACACAGCCCTGGCACAGGATCTGTGCAGGGACAGGCATCTCTGTGAGCCGCTGGATGCCGCTGCAATGGGGCTGAGTGCAAAGAGGCGAGGGAATGGGCATTTCCTTTGGCACTGTAGAGCCCCCCAGACTGTTTGACTTTCCTGTCTCCCCTCTCCCTGGCTACTGAGGGAAGAAATGCTGTACAAGAGTAATGGGAAGGCGTCGTGCTTTGGACATGACACTCTTCCATCAAGACATCTGTCCTGTCCCTTCCCCACCTCCCCACCCCAGCTATCCGGATCGTGTTTCCCCCTCAGGGAGGATAAGCTGCGGAGAAACCGTGGGTGAAGAAAGGCCATGACAAGCTAAGGATGGCTGGTACACAGAAACCAACCAGCAGCAAATGGGACAGACTGTGGGGGAACTGCCTTTAAAGAGTCTTAAAGCAGGGGAAGGACCCTCCAAGACATCTGCACCCTGCAGCACCACTTCTGGCAGTCCTCCCCAGTGCCAGTGACATTAGAAAGCGGGGTCTCAGTGCAGGATACTCACGGGCTGCCCATGTGGGTGGGAGCGGAGCTGGAACACGCTGCGGAGGGCTGTGGTGCCGGGATAGGACGCAAGCGGTTCTGCGGCTGCTGGCGGAGCTGCGCCGGCCGCGGGCTGTCCCCAGCCTGGTTTTGTGACGTGAAGATCGCTATCTCTGCTTTCTCTTTCGGTTCTGAGGGCCGTGCTGTTTCCCGATATAGAGTCAGCTGCCTCTGACCAAGAAAACAAACCAAGCCCAGCTCCACAACCTGCGCCAGGCTCGGGCTTGCGTTTCCTTTCCTTCTCCCTGCTGTGCTAACCAGCGCGAAAACCTGACCGGGCTAAACTCACCCAGATTGCCGTGCTCTTAGAGTAGCTTGGGTGTCCGTGAGGGCTTTGATTAATTTGTTTAGTTTTGTTTGGACACTTCTTTGGAGGTGACTGACCGTCCCAGCACGGATGTCAGTACCTCAGCACTGCCCTTCGTGCACTTTGGACACGGTTCCCTCCCTCCCTCCCTCCCTCCCTCCCTCCCTCCCTCCGTCCCGGTGCTCCCCAGACACGGCGTGGCTGCAGCTCCCTGCCCGCAGCCGCTTACGCAGGCACAGAGCAAGGTGCCAAGGTGCCTGCTGCTTCAGGGAGCCACTGACACCTCCAGTCATGGAAGGGACACAACTCTCCTGCCTTTAGCCCTCCTGGGCCGGTCTGGAGCTGTTAGTCCTACCAGCAGTCTTTGTGGTGGGGTTAGCCCTCCTCTGTGTGCTGGGGCTTGATGCATGTGGGACACCTAGCCATTGTGAAAGATGCATATTTTATGATTGGCTTTTTGCAAGTATTAAAAAGAATATTATATGTGTTGTGTTAGAAAGTAATGCTGTGTTAATTCTCTTAAGCAGTGTGCTAAATACAGTTTTAGGTTATAAAAAATGTTAAAATAGAAACTATGCTATTTTGGATACTTTTTTTTTTTTTAAAGAAAGGACTCACAGCGAGATAGCAGCCACAGGACACCTAAATCTTTCAGAGAAAGGGAATTTATTGCCCTCTCAGCAGAAGAAAGGAACTTCTTCCCACCTTGAAGGCGCTGTTAGGATTCAGAGGAAGAAGTTGACGATGACCAGACAGAATCCTGTGTTTGAATGGAATTTATGCATCATGTATGAGGTGTATGAATATGCAACAGGCTATTGCTTTTAAGGGTTAATCCTTTGTTAACAGGTGTCCTTTTCCGGGCTCGTGCTGCCCAGAAAAAGCTACCCGGACATCCATAACTCTTTGTCTCTATTGTGTCATATTGTCCTAATTCAAATTGTCCAAATTATTATTACTCTAATTGTATTATTATTTTATAACCATTTTATTACTATTAAACTTTTAAAAATTTAAAAAACAAGCAATTGGCATTTTTCACACCATGAAGCTGATTTTCACATCATAATTCCATGCTTAGGCATGATCTAGAAATGTCCATGTGGTACACATGTTGTGAGCCTGTAATACAGGCACTCACATCCAAGAGCACAAAGTAAGTGGAAAGAAATACAGGGGGAAGTCCTAAGAGAAGCTCAGTGAACAGAGGCATGCAAGTGGTGGTGGGGGGTTGCCTTCCAATGTGCCTCTGTGTGTGGGATAACTCAGCATGGAGAGGGACAGGGGTCTGCATCAAGGAGTTCAGCTCATGGGTGGCTTAGGCAGGGGTTCTGGTGGGTGGGGACAGAAATCTTGCAGCAAATGAAGTCCAGCAGTCCAGAGCTGCTCAGCTGAAAGAGGAGAAGGAAGCCTTGGGGCTGAACATGGCCATCTTCTAGCATTGGGGCTGATGGCTGGGAAACTGAGGGATAAGAGACTTCTGAGGCAAGACCTCTGTTCCAGTGAAATAAAACTCTTTGGCAGGGGTGTGTTTGTGCTCCCAAGAGGGAGGGGTCTTGCCCTTTGGGAACAGGATTATTTTTTCTGTCATTCAGGGAGAAAAAGGGTATATAATTTTGATGTGGTGATCAACCAGCTCCTTAGCTGATCTCAGCACCACAAGTGAAGCTGCTGTTTCACTGCCATGGGTAGAAGGCACAAGCAACTCCTTCAAAAATATCCTTGCTTTCACACTGGGGTCCTGTTTGCTGGGGTAATCAGGATGACTGCCACACTGGGTCTGCTCTGCCATGCAGAGCATTTCTCCCTGGAGTGATTGTTCCCCTGCTTGACTTCCAAAATTTTGGAATTACTGACTTCTGTACCCTTAGGAGGTGATGTTGAAAAAGTTTAAATGTTTAAAATACGCCATTTGGGAATGTTGCTCTTGGAGTGTGGCATCTCACTGGCCAGAGCTGGTTGCCTGATTGTGCCCCTGTGGCAGAAGCATTTTTCAGTGTTTCCTGAGGAGCCCCATGTCTCCTCCCCAGCAGGGTCTCAGTCTCTGCTGCTTTTAATGCCTCCTGGGATGCCATAGCTGACAAAAGGGAGAAGTCCAGTCCAAATCTGACTCAAGACTTGCCTTTGGTCCCAACTGACCTTCTGGGGTCTTCCTTCCACACCTTTGGCCGCCTCTCTAGCAGGCAGTTCCCCTGCCTGCTCCTTCCAGGTGCTTGGGCAGGGAAGACTGTGCCTGAAGGCTGGGCAGGATGCAGTTTGCCTTTCCATTCCCCTTCCTGGAGATGTTTTACAGGTGTGCTCTGCCTGCCTCTTGGGCTTCCAATGCCCAAGTCTGATGATGGAGTGGCTGGGAAGGACAAGTCTCATGGGGATGATGTGAGCAGGGAATGATCATCAGCATGTCCCATGGAGAAGGAATGGGAAGGGGGAGGAGAAAGAGAGCAGGGCTTCTAGCTGTGTGTGCCTGGAGGTAGGAGAGACTGGATGGAGTGTTTGGGCTGCTGGGTCCTGTTTTCTGTGGGTGGGAAAGAAGAGCATGTTCCAGGAGCCAGCTTCTGCTAAATTCCTGTGTGACTCTTGCTTCCTGGAATTGTTTCCTGAAATGGACATAATTTTTGCATGCATTAGGAAGATTTATGTGGTTTTAAAGTGGAATTAACTGCTCTGCAGTTCTTGATTTCTCATTTCTCATTGTGCAGTTAAAGCAAACACTCAGCAGTCTAGTAATATTATTATTATTAAGGAAAGTATGAGATAAACTGGGACTTTGCAAAATTTTTTACCCTTCAGTTTTAAAAGTAAACTACTACACTTTATCCCACATATGATTCTGTGGGTTAATACTCCAGTCTGGCTATAAAACACAGAAACACAGAAAAAAAAAAAAAGAAGAGCTGGGATATTTATTTATTTATTTGTTTGTTAAACTTCCTCTAAGCAATGCCCATTCCGGGAAAGCCTAGAAGAATGTGATCTGTTACATTTCACCCCTTGGTTACTGTACACGATATCTAGGAAGGAAATCTGCAGCTGGGGGAGGAGCTGCCAAGCCTGCAAAAACATTTAAAGGGACATTCTTTATTAATTCTCCTCTTTGGCAGGCAAGCTCTTACTGATCATAACATTGCAATATACTCAACCGTACCGTGCTTAAACTGTACTTGAACTCTGCTTACCGGGACTGCCTGTCCCACAGAGGCCAATTCCAGCTGTAATGATCTGTGCAAGCACCTCCCCTCACAGAACCACTGGGTGAGGTCCATGGTCAACAGGTGAGGTGAGCCAGGTCTGACAGAGTATGGGGTGGTTTGTCCCTTGAGAAACAAAGAATATTTACAACATTTGTTAAAACCTTTTATTCTGAGCAAAGAGGTGCCTTTACAGTTGATATTGAATTTCATTAATCATATTTAGCCCAATGAGCACACTATTACAAATGCATGCATCCTACTGCCAATAGGAGAAAATATTTTTTAACCTCTCTGGAATTTGCCTTGGGTTTGTTTTTTCTCCACTGAGATTGCTGTCAATCAGTAAATCATAATGTAGTAATGTGATGAAGACAGTTTAAATTACAGGAAAAAGAGCTCTTCCAAATGCTGAGATTGAAGGAAATCCAGCCAAAGAACTCTGTACTTCTCTTTGTGGAACATACCCTTTACTGAGGTTTGAGATTATAGAAAAAAAAAGGCTTATTGGTATTTAAAGAATTAAACAAACTTGCAATGTTTACTTTCTTTCACTGGCTCAGGTACTTGAACTATCTTAGGTTGAGTATCAGTGCCTTGAGTCTGTGAAACAGAGTAGTGCCTTGAGTTTCTGAAAAAAGAATAGAAACAGGAATGAATAATTATGACTAACAAGTTCCAAAAGATTGGGTGACAAAGAGGTATTATCTATCAGTCAGCCACTTTAGGGGATGTTCAGGGAGTGTACACCAGGCTGGGACAGGGGAATCTTGGTAAGAGTTCAATAACTAATGGGAGAAAGTTACCATGTAAAGGCTGGTATTTTTCTTTGGGTGACAAAAATTTTTGTTTGTGTAAAGTTACACTAATTAAAATAATTTTTTATATATCTGTCTCTGGTCAGAAAAAAAGCCCCAAATAGCCACAGCATGTTGCTCCTGGGGTGAAAAATACAGGTAATTTTGCTTTCATGACTTCTGCTCTTAGCCATGCTGTGAAAATGTTCTCCTGATGTTTTAGGGTGTTTTCTCTATGGTGTCTTGGTGAACATTTTGATTCATAGGGGAATATTAGAGTTACAAATTAAAAAAGCCCCATAACCCAAACCAATAATTGTAAATAAACATGATAATCACAATGCCAGAAGGAGTACATGTAAGAAAGCTGCTCAAGGCTGAATCCTTTATGCTGTTCTTTTCAGAAAATATTTATGAACCTGGACACAAACATATCATATTGACCAGGGAGCCCACTTTGCACTCAATATGGCTTGTTTATTTTTAGTCTGGGAACTGGACAGCTATGCTTTCTCAGTAGTATTAATTGCCACTGCTCTGTTTTTCATATGTTTGGGTTTCTGAAAAAATTATTGTCATAAAATGCCAAAAGTCAAGAAATGCTGGTCTACCTTTTGAACCAATGAGAGCATTAACAAAGCAGTCAGCATTATAAAGTGCATGTACATAAAAAGAATATCACCCATTGAAATATCAATGTGACTTCTTTCCAAATAACAGTTTGCTTTCTCTAGGCAACAATAACAGTGCTCCTATTTTACATCTTGAGGCCATACATTTTTCTAGGCTGAACATCAGCAAAGTGTTGTTGAGGGCTACGTACATCTCCAGCATGAATTTCTGTCAAAAATTCTACTGCAGCTGTGATATTCCTTGCTATTCACCTTTTTTCAAATGCCTTTAGCAACTTTCATCAAGATCAACAACAGAAATTTTGTTAAGTCTTTTGATCTAATAAACTTAGTCACTGAAGTAGATCCACATGGGGAAATGCACATACATAATCACGAGAAGAAGAAAAGTTGTTTCTTGAAGGGATCATGATCGATTTGATAAACTGTTGTTACTTGCTTTACATAGTAACAGCATCACCCTGACATGTTTTGCTTCTGGTACACATCCAGCAAAAGAACTTTATTCATTGCCTGAAAGATGTATGAATGCAATGCATACAATTTCATTGCATGAAATGTGTCTTTGCTTGCATTTTAGCACCAAAATGACAGAACAGGACCTAGTGAAGCTTGGCATGACAAACAGTTTTGCAATGTATACTGCTGTTTATAGGTCTTAGCAAGCATAGCCTTACATAGCCTCAGGCTCTTAGGTGGCCAAAGTGGGGTTCAGTCCTGAACATCTCCTCCTCTGCTAAGTTTTCCTTTTTTCTGTTGTTTATTTACAGTACTTATGTCACAACAGGAAGCAACAATTTACAGGAACTATTATTGTTGGCTAAATTTCATCCCCAAGCTTTCTAAAAGTCGTTTACTCACAGGAGTTTGCTTTGCATGTCTGTGGGAAACCTCTTGAGTAATAGTATGTTAATCACAAGCATGAAATAAACAAACACCAAGTAAACAAGGAGAAAAACATGCTTCAACCCTTTTTATCTCAGCAAAACAAGCAAATACAGGTCACAGAAAAATAAAATGTCTCCTTGTCTGTCGCAGACATCTTTTCATTAAAAATCCTTCTTTAGGATTTTTCCCTTCTGAGAAGCTGAGAGGCCCCAGAAACAAAATGTAAACAATGGTTATCTGCTGCTGTGGAATGCAACAGGTGGATCTGTGATTAGTCTCGTGTGGATGTTTGGAATTAATGGCCAATCACTGCAGAGCTGGCTCTCTCTCTGTCTGAGCCACAGACCTTTGTTGATTCATTATTTTCTATTCTTAGCCTAGCCTTCTGATGAGAACTTTTTCTTCTATTCTTTTTAGTATAGTTTTAATGTAATATATATAATAAAATAATAAATCAAGCCTTCTGTAACATAGAGTCAGATCTACATCTCTTCCCTCATCCTAAGACCCATGTGAGCACTGTCACACTTCTCCTCCTGTGAAATCGCTCTTTAAATCTGAGGCCACATTTGCCTATGAGCTTAGATGTAGGCAAAGTACAAGTGACACCAAAGAGCAGAGCATGATACTCCTTGTGCTTAATGCTTGTGCCCTCCCCATCCTGACCCTGGGACTGCTTAGTCAGCTGTGCTGCAGAAGCTGACAGGTGACAGCCACGTTCCTTGGGACAAAAACTGCCTTCTGGATGATCAGGGTTAAGCTACAGGGAAAGTGAATACTTCTGGTCTGCGCTGCTCGTCTGACTTGTTCTCTGACGATGCATCAAGATCACAGAACCGTCACAGAATCACAGAGTGGTCTGGTTGAAAGAGACATTAAGGATCACTTAGTTCCTAATCCCCTGCCATGGGCAGGGACACCTTCCACTAGACCGGGTTGCTCCAAGTCCCACCTAACCTACCTTGAGCACTTCCAGGGATAAAGCACCAACAGCTTTTCTGGCCAACCTGTTCTGGTGAGTCTTCACCCTCATAGTGAAGATTTTTTCCTAATATTTAATCTAAGTTTATGCACGTGTCTTTTTATTTTCTTTGTGTTTCAGCACCAGTTGTGTAGCTCAGATCTTGATTTCTATACTGTGGACATCTTAAATTTGATGATATAGATCCAACCTATTAATGTTTCCCAAAAGAGAAGTGTACAAAGGTTTTGTTCCCTAATAAATGACCATGTCATGGCCACAGCTCTTCATAACACACAATGCTCACCTCTCTAAAATCACCTGCACCTCTGATCTCACAGTCTACACAGAAGGAGTGTTGGAACCCTAGATTTTAAACTTTCTGTGCTGAAAGGCACAGACCCACAAGAGAACACTATATTTAACCTGAAGATGTGGAGAAGGCTTCCAAAATTGATTGATAACACTAGAACTGCAGGTGTGTAGTTAGTTAGAAGTGTATAATATCCCAGAGTAGAAAACTTAGAGTTTAAAGTTTTAAAATATAGTAATAAATATGAAAGAAAATGAAAGTTTTAAGGCAGAAACAGGTTGTTCTTTACTTTCTTCTTCCTTCTTCATAAGTTTAGGTGATATTTTGTAACTAAACAGAAAAGTCCACATTGTGGGCTTCAAAGGATTAGTTATTGAGTTGAAAAGGAAAATAATCTAGGTATCATTTCTTAATTGGATAGTTTAACCTTAAAAGACCTTATAACAAGAGATAGTTAATTATTTTGTACCTTACTAATGAAAGACTGCAGAACTCACAGCTATGAGGCTGTAACACTAATAAGAAACAATAAACATCTAAGTCTGAATATGAACTCTTGTCCCAAGTACCTTCAATCCCAGCTCCAGAGGAGCTGATCATGTTTAATAGGTGTATTGTTTGGTCAGCATACAGATCCTTGCTCTGCTGTCAGTTACCCTGAACTTCACCACTTTGGCTAAAAGCAATCAGAATAGTGTCTTCCATGGTTAATGAAATAAGGTTTACACAGACCAAATAATGCACCTTTCACTGTGCCTAGACTGATCTGCAAAATGAAAGGCTGCAGAAAAAACAGCATATTGATTTGAGTGATGCAATAGACCAAGCTCTGTATCACCACAGTTCTTTTCTCCTCAGAAAGGCCACCTGGCACAGATACAGTGCTTTGTTTTTTCCAGTGAGCTGCCTATTAAGATTTGATTATAAAGTTTATGTGCAATATTTTAAAAAGTGTTAAATTGAATAGTGTGACTCTTGAAAGTCCAGTTTAGTAACAATTCTAACACTTACTCTGTCATTCTTTATGAGATACAGAGAAGATACAATAAATTGTGGCATATCTGAATAGTTCTAAGTTACCTGGAATTCCAGTTTAACACATCAAAATTCAGGACATTGGAATTTACCCTTGCTTGCTGTTTTACTGCCTTCTCATGTTCCTTCAGGCATAGATAATAGTAAGAAATACCACAAATTTAGTTTATTGCTTAGAGAAAGCCATTATCAAATTTATTATTGCTATAAACTTACAGCCTATTATGTTTTTTACAGCTGGACTAATGAGGCAGGAGAAGAAAGAGTGTAGGGAAAACTTCCTTTTCCTGATTGTTATTTACACAGTAGTCCAAGAATACATTGTGGAAATACTGTCCTTTGGAGTCCAAGTCTTTCAAATGGAAAGGAGTGTTTTGTCTGCAGCCTGAAGCATCAGTGTCCTATAAGTTAGGGATCTACAGGCCAAAGCATTCATTTGAAAGAAAATGAACATTATTTAATACAGGCTGTAACAAGGTGAAAAACATTAAATGTATTAATTCCGATGCTGGCTTTCTGCACAAGAGCCTTTTTTGTGTTAGTTTGTTATGCAAGTTAACCTGGAGAGATTTAGTTTACTGGTTTAGGGTTTAATTTAATACCAGAAGGTTTAATTTTATATCCATCAATGCCTTTGTGAGTAGAAGTCTGCACAAGAAATCAAAGCCCTTTGTAGCAAAACATACAGCAAACTTGGCAATCTTTGCTATCAAAAGGACATCTGGGATCTATTCTAAACCTAACTTCATTTTCAAAAGTGGCTGTATGCCAGAAAAGAAGAAAATGAAAGAAATAAGGAATTGGATAAGTAAATGTTTGCAGAGGACATGGGGAGAAATACACTGAAAATGTCTTGAAGAACAAGATATTGTTCTTTTCTACTCTTTTACTCTGAAGATATAACCAGAAATGAGATAATATATTAAAAGAAAACCTGCGTAATATTGAAATAAAAATAACTCATTCTGAAAAGAAACTTTATCTAAAAGAAGCAATCAGAAAGGCTTGGGTGCAGTGCAAAGATGTAAACAATACCAAAACAATAAGGGACACAGAGACATCAAACTAACAAAGATATAGTGGAAAAGAGAATAGGGTATTCTAAAGGGAAAGAAAATAAAATTACATTTTGACCATGCTTTAGTTATACCAGATGGAAGGGGAACATTTCTTCACAATAGATCTGTGTTTGAAGTACAGCTCCTGGCCTGTTAAAATGCAGAAGTGATTTCCCACAAACCACCTGGATTAAATATAGGTATTGCTTTCAAGACAAAGACAACTCCTGCAGGAGTTGAGCTTTACTTGAGTCACCAAGAATGAAATCCATAAAGCCCTTTGTTGTCCAGGAATTCTTAGTTCCCCCTGGATGCACCCTCACTGTCACTATTGCAGCCTTCTGCTCAGCGCCCTTGCCACTTTTGGAGGGGGGTAGTGGTGGTGATAGTTAAAACTTAAACTGTGTTTCACAGTGAGCAGTATAAGATGTGAACCTTGCAGAACTTAGACACCACTGGGCCTTCAGAGATGGCCACCAGGTGCTCCTGCAGGTTGTTGAGGCGTAAGGATAGTAGTGGGCAAAGTAGCACGTGTCTTGGTCAGGCAACTAGAACATCCAAGTGAGGGAGAAATAGTAATGTCTGTCTTGCCCTGCACTGTTTTTGCAATTCTTGATTTATTTCCAGTCCTTTACCAGCCATTTCTTGTGCTGTTCCTTAGTGCTGGTTTCTGAGTGCAGCAGGGGCCACAAGCCATGTTTGTACAGGCTGTTTCCTTGCTAAAGCTGTCAGCAGTGAAGCTCTGAAGCATCCCTGCCTGCACATTGCTTGCTTGGAAGCAGCACCACTGTGTGTGTGTGTGTGTGCTTGTGTGGAGGTTGATGTGGGGTCAGCAGTACTTAAACACAGAATTCGTAGGCAGAGAGCAGACAAACAGTGGGATGCTGGCTAGCACTGTGGCATGAGGTAGTGCCAAACAATGTGCAAGGCCATGAAGAAGCACCCTGCAGTGAACCAGGTGCAAATCTGATTCACAGTGTTATAAATCTAAGTCTAAGCAACAGCTGGGAGAAGACCCTTAATCTCACCAAGCATGGCAGTAATGCAACTGGTGTCTTGATTAAAACTCTTAGTAATAACTAGAGTTTCTTAGAACATTCTCCACACTATGCTTTAAAAGGAGGTGCTTAAGGAATTTGTTGAGTTTGTGTGTATGATGATCACCTAGAGAACACATTCAGTGCCAAGCAAACACCCATGTTCTACTGCAGCTTGATGTTTGCTGTCCCAGCAATTACTAAATTCTTTTAACTGCCTGCAGGTCATTCCTCAGGAACAGGAGGGACAACTGGCCACACTTCAAGGCAGCAGTTTTCTTCCCCTTGGTTGGAAAGTTTCATTAATGAAGGCTGAGAATCACAACACCACAACACCCACATTTCTGGAGAGCTGTACAGGCTGAAATAAGGTTCACTTCCAGTGGCTTGTGCACGAAGTTCAAGTCAGTAATTAATTCATGGGAAGCTGCATTTTTAAAGAATAGCAACTAAAAGATTGTAAGAGAAATCCCTGTCTTTGTTTGCAGAAAGGCAGGGAGCTGAGGTTCAGAGTGCTTCTCCACATCTTACCCCTTGCAGTAAATTTGCATGTCCAGTTGCAAAGGACAGAGGTTCCTTCCTACACAGCCCTTACCAGTTCTCCTGGGCACCAAGTGTAGCAACTTACTCATGACAGGTAATATGCCCACCCTGCAGAAGCACCTAATTTCTAAATGAACTAATCTCAAAGAGTACCAGTGCTTTTCTGTGTATTACAAGCCTTTACTAACTGTATTTGCCTCAAAAAAGGTTCCAAATCCCTTTCAGTTTTGAGCTTCTGAACATTTTGTGGCCACAACTAGATATCCTAGGATTGCAAACCTATTATAATCCCTTCTTATCCATGTAAAAGTATCCCAGGACCAAAATCAACAACTGCCAGAAGTTCCAAGTTCATCCAAGGCAACTGGATCAACTTAGCAAACACAGGAAATAATAAATAAATCTGATATTCAACCAATGACAGTGGAATAAGGCAACTAATCCCTTCAACTCTGTCCAATGAATCCTTGCCAGACAGAGAAGTCTGTATTCAAGAACTGATCCAATCTGACCAGGTTTTGTTTATAAATTTTGGCAAAAACAAAATATCCTTCCAACACAGACTTCAATGTTGATGTTGCAGTTACACAGATCTCATATTTTTCACTTTCTCTTTTGGCTCTTATCTTTCTTTGCTCATATTTTCTCAACAAACTCATTTTAAGCTGGTTCATATTGTTTTTCACTGAGAACAATGGATTGAGCCAAGCTGGACTTCTGTAATAAGTAACAGGACAAGCAGAACTTAAAGAAGATGAGGCAGATGTGTAACTGGGACTAGTTTGCTTCCCCATCCACAGCAAAATAATTTATTCCCAAGTGCTTTAAAATTACATGGAAAATCACATTGATTCATCAGGTTTTGAATTCTACTTGTAAAGGAGATCAAAGCAAGGGCTTCATCTGCCTACATCTGACAGCAAGGTTTCTTAGGCTGTTCACGTCTTCTCCTAAATAAGTCACTTCCATATTTTGCTATGGATGGGGAAGCAAACTAAAACCTCCTTAGTCAGGAGTTTGCTATGGCAGCATTGTGTCCAAACCTGTTGTAGTGTACAATGATTCAGGGGTGGTGAGTATCCACTCTGAAAAAGGAGGCAGAATAAGGTCATAGATGTCTCAGTCCCACCTCTATGCATTTCCAATTTTTATTTTATTATTTCTGAATTGCAATTTGTTGTATAAATAAGGCACACAAACTGCCTTAGTCTTCACTAACTCAAAATAGGCCTGCACTAGGACTTCTGTACAGCCTGCACAAAATCAGTCATTAGCTGACATTCGCATTTAACCCTGTAGCCCTGAAACACAGTGCTGACATTACTAGTAACTGGGCATGAGGTTTGTACTGAAAGTGTAAGACCTCAGGACTAAAGTCTGAACTTTATCTGCCTGCAGCTTTGTTTCACTCAATTTAGCTGTGACAGCAATTTCTCTAATTGACATGTATGGCTAATTTGTTTTATTTTGTTTGCCTTTGTGTGGTGCAAACACAGGCTTATGCAGACAGTAACAAGGAGGAGCTCTGTGCAAAAATGCAGGCCTACATCTGGACAAACTGCATTTTAGGGGTAACAAGGAGACATCTGAAGTCAGTGGGGGGGTACTTGCTTGCCAGCAAGGAATTCTTCGAAGCTGGGAAAGGCCACTCAAATGAAAACATGACAGGCAGAGAAAAGGCTTTGAAAAAAATGTATTTATTGGATGGTTGAGACTGCTGGTACTGTGCACTGACTGCAACACTGCTCAGAGTTAATTACTTGTCATAGGATCATAGATATGAAAGGATCCCCTTTCAAACCATTTCCTATCCTTCCTACTATCTCCTTATATCAGGCCAAAAGACAGAAGTTTGGTTTCATGTGTCTTTGTATTTGCTTAGGGTCTGAATCAGATACAGCACCAGTAATACTAATTTTTTACTAGAAAAAAATTTCTCATTGCTTTGGTCTGGTTTCTAGATTTAATTCTCTTCACAACAAAACCCCATAATAAACTATTTTTTTTCATCTGAAGGATCAGGTTTCAAGTGTAGATGAGATCATATATGAGAAGTAAAGGAATTAAACACAAAACTGATGAACCCATTTTTAACCTGTAGTGGATACCTAACTCTGAGGGAGGTCTGGCTCATAAATTGGTGGTTAAGGGTGAGCTGCAAGCTGAGACTGAGATAAATACTCACCTAGGTCAAGAACCATTAAGTGTGAGTAGATCAATTTCCAATTTTGTTTAGACCTTCACAGTAATTTGAAGATATATTTTCCCTTGCCTTTTCTTCCATCCTGTGGTTTTACAGGGAAAATGCAGGGGAATAATTGAAAGAGTTTTAATATGTAAGAAGAGTGCTGACTATCTTCTGTTACAAATTATCTAGGGGGGAGTCTTCGTACTAAATCTATTACATTTAAATACTAAAATAAAATTGAAAGTACATAGCAGGCTGGTTTGATTTTGTTTATTTCCAGAGAAGAGCTGCCTATTTTGGTTTGTTTTGTGGCCGGCAGAAGAATCAGACCCAGTGTCTGTAATCCATGTACTGCACCAGTACCCCATGCCTGGATTACATTCCTGCCCCTATAACTGAGGCAGGATGTTCTCAGCTGTCTGAGGAGGCATGAGCAGCAAGGTCTGGTGGGTTATGTGAAGAAGGCCCAACAGAAAGGTCAATTTGCACAGGAAATTAGGGATGACTGTGGTGTTGGAGGTCACAGCCACCTAAGCAAACTGGCTGGACTCCTCCAGCTTCCTCTGTTGTCCATGAAGGTGTGCACTCATGAGGAACAGTTCGGAGCACTGGATTTTGGATCTGCTTGGGTTTGCTCCATGGAAGACCTGCTTTTCCTCCACTGGTTCTAGAGGCACCAGTGGTAGTTCCTTGGCTGACACAGGAGTCCAAGTAGGTCATGTGTGAATGTACATCCCCAGGATTTCTCTGAATTGCAGGAAGGCATGGTTGTCCAGCCCCCTGGACCTTGCCCAGAGCAAGTCACAAAGGGGACACATGGCCCCAGAAGGGGCTGTGGGTGATGTGTTCTTTACTGAGCAGAAGAGGGAGAATTCAAACCTTCTTCTTGGAGTGCTCAGCATGTTACTGTGAGCTCTTGATCATGGATGAGACAGAAAAACAGAGCTCCACAAACATTCTCCAGTGCTAAACACCCATGGGAGTTCTGCTGTTTGCTGCCACAAGGCAAACGCCACGGCCTCTGTATCAGGAGTTATATTTGTTATGGGTGTATCAGTTTGTACACGACATGAGGGGCTGACCAGCGCTTTTTCACACACCCAGGAGAGTTTCCTCCTCCCTGTCACAGTCACACTCACGCGTGGTTGCACAACCCCCTCTAGAGTCAGACTCTGCACCGTCAGCGCTGGAAAGCAACGGATGAGTTTCTCTCTCTGTAGGGAAGATGGTCCTGAGGGGTAAGCAGGTTGATTTCCAGAATTGCTTTTTTCTTTTCCCAAAATGCCAGTTGAATGATCAGATTTACTACCCTTGTATAAACAATAATTTCTGGAATCTAATAATAAACCAAATAAACTCAGTCATATGCTCTTATTTCAATTACCCAATTTTATTTCTATCATCAAGATACTTAAAAAAACCCCCCATCATCTCAATCAGAATCGTGTGTAAGGTGCAGTGCTTTGCTAAGAGTCCACCCTTTGTGTAGAGAGGTGAACAGGAGAGGCAGAGAGAGCAAGGGTAGGAGGCAGGAGTGACTGCTCAGAGTTTGGAGTGGAAGAACTACCAATGAAAACTATGTCAGAAATCTGTCTTGTCCACTGGGCAGCATTATCCCTTACATGAGCTCTAAAGTTTGCTGCTGACAGGGGGACTTCATAGCTTAAACTTTAGTCTGGGGTCCCCAGGAAATTTGTGTACCTCTGGTGAGAATTTTTGTATTCTTTCTTGGAAAAAAAAAATGCTTGTGTCGGTAGCGGCTTGATTTAAAATGTTTTCTTGAAGCTTTATATTGCAAACTGGTTTTCTCTCTAAGTCTTAATTTGCTTCTGATTGAATCAAGGATGACAGGAATTCAGGATGAGTGCGCTAAAGTTTTGCTTGATATTGAAGAAATGCTCTTCACAAATTATTTATTTTTTAAAGGATCTGTGTTTTTTATATATATATATATATATATATATATATATATATATATATATATATATATATATAAATAATATATATAATATATAATAGATATATTCTATATACATATATATGCATATATAAAATTTATATATATATATTCCTTAAAATAATTTTATTTGCTTTTGCATAATGAAGTGATAGGTGCTATTTTCAGATTCTTGTGTAAACTTTATGAAAAATATTTTGGACACGTTTTTCTTTAATCTTATTCTTTCTACAGTGTCATAGCACACCTAAAGTGCTTTGGTTTTGTTACTTCTTTTCCAAAGAATCGTTTATTTCTAGTGGAACAGCTAAGAGGGCAGAGAAAAATAATAAGGGCTTTTAAAGAGGTCGGGTGCTGTTGCCAACAGAGAGAGCAAGAATGGCCACGAGATGGTAGCAGTCTGTCAGAGAAGGCCAGGAGAGGGATCTCAGCTTCTCTTCTTGATCCAGGGAGGCAAATGCCCGCTGTGAGCCTTGTACCATACAGTGGAACATTGGCAGTGTAGGAGCAGAGCTATTTTAGAACTATTTTTTGGAATTATTTCACTCTGAGGTGATGTCGTGTGAGGTAAACAATGAAGAGCAGCACCACAGGCTGCTGTGCCATGGCTCAAGCCAGGATGCCAAGTGCAAATCCATTTTAAATCTGCCAGTGTAAGCTGGCATTGGGATTGTGTCCTGCTGGGAGCCTTGGCTGGCTGGGTCAGCCCTCCTTTCTGGGCTGTGCTCATGGCACCCAGGCTGGCACAGCCCCAGCTGCAGGGTGCTGGCCTGCCACACCCCCCTTCTGCCCTGCTGGATCCCTTCAGAGGAGCACAAGGGGTTAAACCCATCCTGCTGGGCCTTGTGAGAGATCAGGTGTCATCCACTCTCCCCAGCTGACATAAACTTCATGCTAACAGAAAAGGACAGTGGAAGCTCCATCATGTGCCCTGTCTGGTTTGACAGCAGTGCAGTCATATGCCCACATGTGATCAGATTAAACTTGTGCTGCAGAGTGATCTGGCAGTGTGCAAACCCCTAATCATGTGCACACACACGGGTTTGGGGGAAAAAAGAGAAAGTTTTATTTCTGCTGCTTCTGCTGTAAGATAAAAGAGAAAGAGGATCTTCTAACAGACTGCTGAGGCAGAGAAGTGCAGGGATCATATTGGTCTGGGTTGAAATTACCAGAAAAGATACAGATTTTTCTGTAAACCACTTCTCTGTGGATTCTAGCACAATTTCATCCTTTTTTCATGCATGGAATTTATGGGAAGGTGTGTGAAGGCTGGCAACACTTATCTATCTTGTATCTGTTCTGCAGCATGCTTGAGTGAGGTTATTGTGTGTCAGCAGGACTTAATACAAAGGCAACATTCAACTCAAAACATCACAAAGTTAATTTGACTCTGCAGTGAAGACTAGCCCTGCTCTTCTTGTTCATTTCTCTGTACAAATGCTAATTGTGCTGCAATTAGCTGCAGTTTCATTTAGGCATGGTGCTCAGATGCGATGCTCAAACACCTTCCAGCATGCAGTTTAAATACTTCAAAGCCAGCAAAACGGTATCAGTGTTTGTATTGAACCAACTTTCATGACCATTTGCTTCCTGAGAGCTGTAACCAACACTCTGAGCAGCCTTTCCCTCTGTGAAGTCCAAGTTTTGTGTGAGCTTTTCTCCTCAGTGCTAATAATTTAAATACCTACTCATTACTCAGTAAGACTCTGTCCCTGGAGGCAAAGGAGGAGCCTAAGTGTCACTTCATGTCCCAAAAATGAAGACTTGGTTTGCCTGAGGTGCCTTAACCCAGTGCAAACATGCACACATGCTTTAGATTTCTCCCAGTCTCCATAGGACTATTCTTAGCAGCACAGTGAAATGTGGTTGTGTTAAACGTGCTACAGAGAAGGTTCAAAATAAATCATGTCTCAAATTGACCTGATTCTCTTTGCTGCTTTCTTTTGGCTATAATACAGCTCACAAAGGGAGAAAATGCTGTACTGAAAGTAACAGTTTAGTTAGTTTCTCTCTGATGCAACTGTTGACACATTTTTCTATTTCTGACTTAATTTCCATGCTTTCCTTTGATTGCACAATTCTCAAAGGTGCATCCTCCATTTTACAGAAAGCAAATGGTTTTAAGAATATATATATTGCAGATACTTTTAGCTAAATAAAAATAATCTACTCTCTGGATACTTACACAATTGGCTCACTTATGGGATTTGGTAAATCTCCATGAATTTTTACAGGTATTTAAGAAGCTCCAAGTCAAGCAAGCTCCTTTAAATCCAGTTATTTTTGCTTTGTTCTTTTCTGTTTTTTACAGACATTTTGTTCTCTCAGGTCATCTCACAGCGTCACATCCCCAGCAGCCAATACTGATTCTTGTGTCCATGCTTAGGGTACTTTTTGTTGTTGCTGTTGTTGTTGTTGTTTGTTTGTTTGTTTTTGTTTTGTTGGGTTTTTTTTTCCCCCAGTTCCATCTTCAATAAGCCTCCTGGACTTTCTTGAAGATTTCATTTGCAACTGCAAAGAAACCCATGTGTATTACAAGTCTTCTATGTGGATTAAAAATGTTTTAAAATACTTTATTTCAAAGACTGGACATAAGAGTTCTTGAAGATCCATGGAGCTGGGTACTTGACACACACCTGAACTCAGAAAAAAACACACCTGGTATGCAAAAAAAGTAAAAAATGTGTAAAATATTTTTCTGTTTTCTCTAACAAGTTGCTTTGAGCCTGTAGTAATGTTTAAATTCCTTCCTGTGTTTACTGAGATATCAAGGAGGTCTGTAAATATGTTTCTTTCCTATTTTCCTCCAAATGTTCTGGTTCTTGTATATAAAGAGAAGTTTCTTCACATACTTGGGGAATAATCAGAATATTTTTCTTTGTAAATTCAATCTGTTTTAAAGTCTTGGCTGAAGTTCTTGAGACCTGTGGAAACAACCTGAGATCACCTAAAAGGAAATCTGAGATATCATGGTACAAACCTGGCCTTGCAATGTCAGAAAGTTTGCAAGCAACAATATATCCCCTTTTCTGAGGCAATGCTGTTTTAACTCAAGTGCTTGCCCAAATCAAGTTACTGTGTTCCAGCACAATCCCTTGAGAGAAATGGGCAATGCTGAGAAACTTTTGGAAATGGTTGGGGAAAAAAAGAGTCACAGCAAATGGGTGATGACCACACATGGATCTTCCTGCTCCTGCACGTGATCTCAAGAGGTCAGGAGGGTCATTTAATTATATGGTTGAGCAGCACTTAGCACAGCAAAGCTTTGAACCCTGCTAAAGGTTTTTGGATGTTATGGGAATGCCAGTAAACACTGTGCTATTTAACCAATGGTTATTGTAGTGCTTTCAGAATTTGTTTTGTTCCCACAGTTTTTATTTTTATCCACATTCCTCAGCTATGTGTTGGTGTGACTATCACTGCCATTGTCTTGCCAGGATTGGTCCTCACTGCATTCTAGTCTACTTCATTTTTGGATTCTGAGCATGGCACTGACCTCTAACCAAATGCAGTGTCCCTGCTGAGCTTGGCACCTTGGGGCTTTCCCTTGCTTGTGAAGAGTTAATCCTGTAGCTGAGGCTGGAGCAGAGCTCATGCCATGCTGAAGCAGGTGCTGTGCTTGGTTAGATGAATCCATCCTTCAGCTCCAGCAGTTTTATTGACTCGATCCCCCTTGGCAGTCCTGCTATAGACACCTAAAGCCAGGGGAGGTGAAACCATCCCTGGGTACCTGCGCCATGCTGCCCGTGTAACCAACCAAGCATGGGAACATGGTGTGTGGAGGGGGCTCAACCCAATCCCCATCAGTTGGCTGGGGGCTGCAGGGGCTGTACCCCTGCCCACAAAAGGGGCTCCTCTCAATTTTCCCTGTTCTGTGAATCTGCCATAGCCATGCCCACAGAGCTGGCCACATCTAGGGCAGAACATGAGCTCCAGATAACAGTTTCTCTCCCTTTTTCCCTCTGCCACACCTTCCCTCCCTGCCCTGTCCTCCCCTTTGGCCAATCCCTGCTGCTGTTCCCAGTGCTATCCTGGTGCCCATAGCCATCAGGGGGGATTAGGGCTGGTGGCAGACCAGGGGTAGCAGGGCTGATGAATTTCAGTGTTGGTACAGAGTCTGAGTCTGTGACTTGCAGTAAAGATTGCCTCTGATTTAACACTCAGCCATCCAGGATGCCCTGGGATAACCAGGCTTGTGTCTTAGAAAGACCTCAATAAATTACAGGGCAGCCAGAAGTCCTCTTTAGCTCAGAGATTACACTCCAAAATTGTAGAATGCAGGCTGATGGTGAGCAGCAATATGACACCAGTGCTGGGAGGAACAGTGGCCAGCTTTCTAGAATGGCACAGAAATGAGGGGGAAGTGAGAAAGCTGATGGGGAAAATGCTTTAGGGTGTGAAAGTTTTGTTTCACAAAAGGGAAGGTGAGCAGACAGTATGTGCCCACTGATGGCAGCTCTGATCCTATGGCACTGCATCAATAAGCAGAAGCATTTGGACACCAGCTGTCCTACTTGTGTTAAACACCATGAACTTGGATTAACATTCCCACAGCACAAGAGATGGAAAATGTTTTGTTATTTTCTCATTTACTTCTTTGTGGAAACATGCTGTCTGGAGCTGAAGTGGTCTGTGTGAAATACTCCCCGTGCCTTCAGTGATTTTGGGGCTGGCGCATGGGGGTCCTGTCTGCATTTCACAGCTCAGAGGTGCTGGGCTGGCTCCAGTCAGAGCAGTGCTGTGCTGAGACAGCAGCCTGAACCCCGAGAGCAGCACAGCAGTTCCACTGGTGATCCATTTCCCTGCAGGAGGATCAGCTGAGCATGAGCAGGCTGCTGGGCTGAGGGGCCAGGCTGCTTCCCAAGGCAGAACTCTTCTCTGGGCAGTAACTCTGCAACCTTTGCAGCAGGCTCTGCACCACACAGAGCTGTGATATAACAGACAACATGACAAACACTAACACGGCTGAGCTTATTTTAGTGTCTCTGTTGCAAGAGAGCTGTACCCAGATTAGGAAAATATGGAGTAGATCTGGTGATGCTTAATAAGTCAAGAAGATCTGGGGCTGGCTGTGTAAATCAGCATAGTAGATCTATAATGCAAAAACACTAAAAAGTTCAATAATGTTCCTACTTTTAAGATAAGAGCAAAGCCTCCTGGCTCACTGAAATGACAACAGCTCAGATAAAGTAGAACTGAAAAGGTAATGAAACCACTGCACTAACTTTAAGCTATCTGGCATGGATGCTGCTGAGAAAATTGGTGCAGCAGCAAGAATTCTGCATGGACTGCAAAATGCTGCTGAGAAGCTATAAAAAAAATCACCATAGCTTCACATTTCAGCTAGTTGAAACACAATCCAGAAACTAGTATGTATGAAACAAGCTCCTGCTCTTCTTAGACTTTTCTAGACTGCCTCCAGCCTTGGATGATTTCTTCTATCTTTTCCCTAAACATTTAAAAATATTTTTTCTAATGCACTGACCATGAAATCAAAGCATAGTGACAAGCATCTTTCTTGCTTTGATTGTTTGTTCTGGATTCTTCAGAAATAGTTCATGAAGTCCCTGCAGACTGTAGACCACAGACTGAAAATCATTTAATAATTCTCTTTGCATGTGCCTTGCAGATTCCTGGGACACAGCCTGCTCTTCAGCAGAAAAATCAGGGTGATGCCTCACAAATGCTTTAATAGGTTATTTGAGACTGAAGGTGTGGTTTTTAGGGAGTATGTATGGCAAAAAGAACCTGGGAGACAACAAAAGGGCTAAGCAACATTTAGAGTATGATAATGAATGATGTTCTTAATTTCTTTTTGCATTCAAAAATTTTCTTTATGGGGTGAGAGCTAAGTGAGTTTGTGGAGTAGAAAAGGCTGGTTAGAGTTCCTCTGCTGTGGCTAGGTTGGGGTTTTTAATTTTAAATTTGGGTTAGGAACAGTGTGTGGCTGTTACTTTCTTCTTCAGTTATATTTTTAACTTTTGGCAAAGTTCCATAGTCTTGAAGATGTTTATTTTTATAGATTTCAGAAAACAAAATAAATAAAAACAAACCATTTGGATCTCTGTGCTTGTATAATTCAATGTCACGACTATGACTTTTTCTGGTCAAAACCAGGACCCAGCAGCTGTTTTTTTTCTGCAGCTGTTGAGAACTCAAATAATACTTGATAGTGTTAAAGGTACAAAATATTTTTTTTTAAAACCCAACCATTGTCTTTGCTTCCAATAAGAGAAAGTTATTTATGCAACGGCTGCCAAAAGATGAAACTCATGTTATAACACTGCATTTTTCCAAGCAAGCCCATCCCAGCAGCTGGGGAGGGGCTTACCACTCATTTTCCTACTCTAGGAAATACTTCCATGTGGGGAGAATTTATCCTGAGACACAAAGACACCATTGAGGATGGACATCCTGGACCCCTCTGTGCTGGTCCTGGCCCCAGGTACTATGGGACTGCTCCCCTCCTGCATGACAGGGGGGCTGTGGGAGGCAGCTGGAATCCTTATGCTCATCCTAAGATTCCTCCTCCATCAGCTTTGGAAAAGCTTGTAAATGTTTCTATGGACGGGGAACTTCTGTGTGTTTCAGAGTCAGAAATGGGAAGCTCAGAAGGGTCTTCACTTGGCACAGCCTCACCCAGAATGGTTTTGCCTCAAGGCCTGTGAAGCAGGAGCTAGTAGGGCAGAGGTTTTAGGGCTCAGTTTTTGCAGAGACTCGTAAAGGATGCCACTGTCATTAAAGGAGCTTTCTGATATTTCTGGCTCTAAAAAGTCCAATAAAAATTTAAGTGGGAAAACATACCAAAGTCACCCTTATTTTCTGTATTTATAGCTCCAGTTCTCCCAATACACCACAGATGTTACTGACCATACAAGGCTGCATCCTCAATAAGGACAGTCCGTGCTGGCATCTCCTGAAGTCTGGCATGGCCAGGAGCTGAGTGCCCGGCACTGTGCAGAGGGGAAGGCAGGCACAGGAACCCCTGGAGGAGCAGCAGGCAGAGCCAGCACAAGCACACCAGGAGTTCCATGAGAGCAGGACCCGTTTGGCAGCCACTGCCACCATGCTCCAAAGGGAGCTGAAAGGAGGCAGCTGAGTACAGGGCATGGGCATGTGCCCCCTCCCACACCTGTAGCCTTGCCAACTCTAGCACTGGAACAGGAGCTCCTGCCACGGTCTGTGCAGGCTGCTGCTGACTGCAAATCCAAAACATGGCCTTGCTTCTGCAGCTGGACTTTGCTCTGAGGCAACAGGGGTGTCCTGGATACCCTCTTGTTAAGGAAACCTTATTTACTATTAATATATTAGTAGTATCTCTCTCTTTTGAATCCCTTGGGAATCTGCAGTATTCCCTGTGCTTCTGCTATATCAGGTGTGGACCCTACCTGCTGGGTTGATCACCCAGTTTCTGCCCTAGGTGTGTCCTGCCAGCTTTCCTGAGGCAATAATTCACCACCTTAGCTTTGCTTTGAGTAACCCAAAAGATGCAATATGCTCAGTTAAGGTATTAGTGAGCATGAGGCAGTCTCCTCTGGTTTGCCATAGATGGCTAAAAGGTTAAACCAACAGCTACCTCATCTTCTCTAAAATATTCCTTCTTGCTAATTATTTAATGAAGGCTAAGAACTTTATCTCTTTCCACAGTAAATCCCTCATTCCCATTGCTTCAATGAACCTAGATGGTTTTACTGCTAGGATCAGCTGCCATCACTCTGGAGAAGCAGGAGGTTGACACTTGGAGTGGTGATGTCTCAAAACCAAAATGTGGAAAGAGACTAATTGCTGGAAGAAAACGCAGTTCCTTGAAGCAGTGCACACAAGATCACCTGAGCTTCTCCCAAGGACCCAGAAAGCCAGTCTTGTGACCAGCTGCAGTAAATGTTAGGTGACTTATGGGTACAAGGTCAATTTTCAGCAGCTGTTGCTCTGATCCTGTATGTAGAGAATGGCAGTGAAGTGTAGTTTTTTAATCTTCAAACTACTGCTAGAATGGAGTAATTGTAAAGATTATTTTATCTGCCCAACAGGAAATTTACTTAACCAACTTCCTTAAGTAGCTTCTACTTATCTTCACAATGTCCCATCTGAATTCTTTAAATGCTGCTCCTAAGTAACACTGACTTAACAGAAAAAACATCCTCCCCCTGTATTTAAATACAGGTGGTGTCCTAACCTCTCTAGGTCAGAAACAACATGAAGTTTTAATAGTTTTCAAGTGACAATATTCTAATTGGAACCCAACAATTGCAGTTGACTACCACTGGCCAAAAAATGAATGACCACAACATCCTCTTCCTGGGAGAACCAAAATTAATAGGAATAGGTTACTTTTGTCAATATAGTACTCTTGTCTCTTCCAGGGGAAGCACTGAGGAAACTTGCAGGTAGCATCAAGTAAAACAAGTTGGGGGTATTTATGCATTCTGAGAGAAAAAGGCCACAGATCTATTAATTTCTTTTTTTTTCAGGTGTGAGTGTTTATTGTGTGAACTCCTTAACTAAGGGTACCATAGATAGTAAAAGTGTCTATAGGTTCAGAAAGTGTCTCTACTGCATCATGAAGGAAAAATTTACCAAGTGCTATTGTACACAAAGACATCATCTCTGGCTCAGGATGTCCTTGAGTGCAAATCACTGGAAGCTATCAGATATGTTAGCGACATCCTGTGGTATATGTAATTTGTATCTTGTCCTTTGCTACAGCTGGAGACAAAGTACTGGGTCTGAAGGACTTTTTTTCTGATTTGGTGGAGACTTTTGATTCTTGTGCTTTTCTGCAGATTTCTTATTTAAATCAGACACACAGCAGGCAGCAAAGAAGACTTATTTTGCCTGTTCTATAGCAATAGACTAGAAAATTTGCAGTGCCTGCGCCAGGCTCGGGGGCATTGGTTTAACATACTTGCCAATCTCTGTTCCGCCAATACAGGTTATTGCATTCAAACCCAGTTCTTGCTCATGGAATCCCACCTGTGCACCAGTGGGTAAGCATGGGTATTAGCCTGTCAAACACAGCTGGCATCATCCTAGTGACATCCTGTACAGTTCTGACTTGAAAGCCTCTCCAGTGGTTCTGCACAAGAGCTCTAAAATGCTTGGGCCACAGATGTTACCCTCAGCATATCTATCTCCCTTCCTGTCACACACTCTTGGTTTGAAGATCTACAGGGCATAGATCATGTGAAAAATTATTTCTGAGTTTCATTATTGCCTCTGTGAGAAATTAGCAATGGGGTTCTTATCTGAAATTGCCAAACCAGCCACCAGATATGATTTTACTTTTCTGCTGCGTATAAGGAAGACTCACCTCCTATCAGAAACAGTTCCCATGAAGACATTTCTGGGTCTGATCAAATGGCCTTTTGACCATCTCTTTAGTAAACTAAAGAGGATTTTAGGACCTTTGATGAAAAATAAGAAAACTGTTTTTGTTACTGAGTACTGTTCAGCAGCTGAGCTGCAGCAATGAGTTGCTCTTGTGCTCTGAGCTGGCTGCTTGCAGAGATATGTGCAAGCCCAAGTCACTGTGAACTGTATGTTATTTGACAATTGGAGCAGCCAAAGAGGTCACCCTCTCTAACCCAGTCAGTGAGCAGCAACCCCCTTGACTTGGATTTGTGTCCAAGCTTTGGACTGATTTATCCTCTCTGTGTACATTCAGTGCCTTGTCACAAAGCTCAAGGGATGGAAGTGCCTATGATACAGATTTTTAAGTAAAGTCAAAGTGAAGACATGGGAAGGACAGAGAATGGATTTTGCCCTGTTATGTAGCTCCCAGCCACAATTACAGTTTGAAAGCAAGCCAGAGGATTTGTTCTATTGAGAATCCTTGGGACATTTATTTGAGGTTCAGAGAGAAATTCCAGGTGGCTCCCACAGTATGATTTTTTTCAGACCTTTGAAAGATGTGATTTAAAATTTCCTCCGTAACTAAATGATTAAAACTAGCAACAACTTCCTCCTGTTTGCAATTTAGTTAATATTAAATTTGTCTCTATCATTTTTGTCTGAAGGAACTTGGGAATCCAGTTCATTTAGAGAGATCAAGAAATAATGTTCTTCTGAGAGTAGGCACCCAAAGGCTTCAAGCTCCTCATGTTCTATCACTGTATCAGCCCTGGGCTGGGAAATGAGGGTGAGGAAATATTTCTTCCTGAAGAGTTTATCAACAGCATCTTGTCATGAAGGCAGCTAATTATTATGGTTAAATGCTGCTGGAAGTTCTGGAATTCTTATGAGTGCAAATTTTATACACATACAAAAGCTACTGTAAGAGAATATAAAATCATAAAGCCTTTTCAATCAGACAGTTCACTGGTTTGCAGCAGGTTGGAGGATTTTTTGGAGGTTGACCTGATCCAAAGCTTATGGAAGCCAGTGCAAAAACTCCAAAGAGAATCCTGGCTTTAATTCAAGGAATTAAGTTGTATGCCTTAATGCCATAGGATATTATTGCACTAAAGAGCTTATTAAGATTAAAATGGGATTAGGCATTACTATGAATGAATGCAAAAAGTTTTCATGGCTGGGATAAAGCTTCAAAGCTTTATTCCACATTTCAGGGATATGGTTCTAGACTGAAGCAAAGAAAAATATATTGCATATCATAGCATCACACACAATGCAGTGCATGTTGTGCCTTCCAAAGTGAGAAACCTGGCACTGATGGTAGGATGTGGAACGAAAATCTTACTGTATTTTCCAAAGAAGCAGTTCTCACTGAAGAGTGAAATGAAAATGTCTCATGTGCTTCCATGTTCTCTGTTTTGAGCTTGAGATTTTTCCTGGTTTTTTCATATTCATTTTTCAGAGGCTGAGGACCCAGCATCTCACTTTGTCTTGTTATCAGAAGCTTACAGATGGCTGCTAAACAGAGCTTCCTGTGTATGTAGCTTTGATATTGTAACGGTTGAGCAAGAGTTTCATATGAAAAGCAAACTTTCTATACATCACTAGAGTACAGCTTGAGAGACAGCAGCAATGGATATGGCCTGGTGTGACTCCTGCAGGGAACTACGCCTGTTCTGTACCAGATGTTCTCTGCAGGGGATTCTTGGATGCTTTCTACAACACAGTCACACATGTACTGACTATCAGAGCCTTCCCAGTTCCCATGGGGACCATGTTTTCCCAGGGAAGGTATTTGTCAGGATTTCTTGATAACAGCTAGTTAACATTTTGATGTTATTTTCAGACAGTTCTTCCTTGTTTCATCCTTGCTAATATCTATCCTCCTTTGTTATCTATACCCCACAGCTGCCTCCAGGTGGGAATCATAACTCCACCTGGCTCTTTCAGGGGGCTGTGCATGCTGGAGCAACTTCCCTGATGCCTGTGAAGTCCTAACTCCTCCTTTCTTCATTTTTGTTTACTCTTCATCCCCCTTCTACACGAGTTCAAAATACAGAACAGTTTATCAGCTTTTGTCCTGGAACTGAATGGACCTTTGTGGATGGGGATGCAATGGTGTTAAGATCCTCTCAGATTTATCACAATATAGCTTCTTGTGGTACTCTTTCTGTACAGGCAGCTTTAGTTCAAAATTGCCTCCTTTACTGACCATATTTCGTTCCAATGTAATTGTTGACTTGCTTTCCCTCTGCTCTTGTCTGAGACTGGTGCTTACCAGATCATCTAGCTTTAGGTGTGTGTTTGAAAGGATTTTCCCCAGTGCCTCCATCTGTGTGTTCCTCATCCCAGCTGTCTGTTGGTGACCTGGCCAGGTACTGACATTTTCAAGACTGTCTGAGCTGCATCTTTGCAGTGCCCCCTTATTACTGAAGTTCAGCATCCTCAGGCTGGAGTAATGCCCTTGCTTGGAGACCAGGGTTATAACTCATTCATTAGTTCACAGTGATGTACTTACAAAGTGCCTGGAAAGACCTTGGTCCCAGGGAATGTTGCTGGTAAAACTGCAGTTGCTAAAGCCAGATCTAATACAACTTGTTGTTTTCCACATGGTTGTCCTTCTGTTATTTTGCTTCCCTTACTGTCAGACCTGCAGCCAATTCCCTGGTGCAGACAGATGCAAGATTGCTATGCCCATGCCAGCAGCTGTCTGGGTGATAGAGATTTGAGCTGGCTTGAATCCAGATAGCTCTTGTGAGATGAGCAAATGCATTTGCCGTCTCCCTGTGCCTAGAGAAACCAATGTGGTGTTTTGATCAAGCAATGGGAGTTTGTGCCTCAGGTCACTGGTGGGGCAGAAACCTCTGTAGGGCTGAGGAATTGGCCTTGCCTTCCATCTGCCTATAGCCTGTGTGCCCCTCTACAGCCCCTGTAAACCTGCCTAGGTCATGCTTCCAAGAGATGTGTTCCAGCAGCCCTCAGTGGTGGGGGTTTTAATGATCCTGGGATTTCTATCTGTTGCTCCTTTTGGTGTCCTGTCCGGAGGTGAAGGGAAGTAAAACATGGGTTTATCAAGTTCTCCTAATAGCACAAGACATAGATTTTCCCCTGATGTTATTCCTGCTCCCCTACTCTGTCACCCATGATCACAGGGTCACTGTAGTGGTAGTCTGGAGCTCGCACACTTTGGTGTGTTTTTCTCCAGGCTCTCTTCCTTCCTGGGTGGTTGTGCAGCCACAGCCTCCCAGAGAGAGCAAGGGACCGAGTTCAGCTTGCTCAGTGCTTTATAAATTATTTGTGCCTTTTGTGGATGCTCTTGCTCAGTATCATAACAGGCTCAGAACTCCTGCAAGTGCTCCTTGGCCAGCTGCTACACCCTCCCTGTGTGGCACAGAGCACAGGGCAAAGCAGCTTTCTGGGGCTTCACCACAGTCCTTATCTGTGTTCTCCGTGTTTCTGAAGGTATCATTCCTTCCTGTGGACTTTTCCTGTGCTGACCACTCTCCTGACCAAGGTGTCAGGGTACCAAAAGCATTCTTCATTCCCAGTGCCCCCCTGTCTAAAGTCCTACTCTTCACCGGGTAGTGCAGTCCATCTATTTCTGTCACATCCCGGGTCTGCTCTGACATCTCGGCAGCCTGTTGTGTGTGGAATATGTGCTGCTGATTGCTATGCTCAGCCACTTCATTTACAGCCTCAGGAATGTGAGAGGCCCTCAGAAAAACGCCAGAGGCAAGAATGTGTTTGAAAAATTCCTGAAGGCTTTGATAGAGAAGGTATTCTTTTCACCCAGCAGGAGCAGCAGCACCAGAATTCTCACCATATTTATGCTAAACTTCAAGAAGAGGAACAACATAAAATGTGAGAGCACATGCTAAAGGTAAGTTGAAAGTGACAGAATTCAATCCAATCGTTATTTCCCCCCTGCACAGAGGTTTCAGCCACCCCACTCCCTCCAGGTGGATCACAGCTGGTGTGGAAAAGGCTCAGAGCCATAAATGCTCCCTGCCTTGGGCTGTCAGGACAAACTTTGGAGGTGCAGGTGCCTAACATTAGGGTACTGAGCTGATCCCAGCTCCAACAGCCCTGGCAGCCCTATGGGGACTGGGAATAAGGCTTCAAAGTTAAGCAGTCTGGTATGAGGAAATTCCAGAGCTGAGCACATTTACAAGCATGTGACACGATCTTTTATTTTAATTGCATAATCTTATGTTCTGTCTTTTTTTTTTTTTTTTGTTTTCAAATCTGTCTAGATTTGCATCACAGCAGTGTGGTGATGCTGAAACAGACTGCTGGCTGGAATAACCTGCCCACCCTATGGAGCATTACATAAATGCTCTCAAAAATAGACTTCTTGTTCCTCAGATCTCCAAGCTGAGGCTCTGGATCTTACTGTCTGAGTGAGATCTGACTCAGAGAAAATAAGACTCACTAATGAGTACTTACAGCTGCAACCACAACTAATGACAGCTGCATTTTAAACTTCAAGATGAAATGTTAAGTACTCTGGAAAATCAAGTATTAAAGACCTAAAGGTGGTGGGTTCTCTCAATTTGCCTAACTCTCAAAATCCCATTTATAAAATAGAAAAGTGCCCCACAAAACACAGAGTGATATTGCCAGGGTACATTTTTTAGCCTACACCTTATTGATCAATACCATAGGAAAATGTGAGAGTGGCTTGATACTGAGTGAGATGCTGATTTGAAAACTGTTGGAGGATGGTAATTTTGCACTAGTGCTCTTCAGGTCTCCTGAAGAATCCAACTTTGGGGTTTTTAAAAAGGTTTTTAAATTTTATGTTTATTTATTTTTAACTGAGACTCTTGAGGCAATTTAGATGGGGAAGTGGTGAAGGGGGGGAGAAGGAAGCAAGTCAAGTGCTTCTCACTTTTCCTAAGGTTCATTCTTCTTTTCTTGCAGAGATTTGGGTTTAATTAACTTTTTCACTAGTCAGAAACTGGGGTCAGTGAGGATGGGACTCAAAATTTGGTTACGGCATTAAGTAGACATAAATACATGAGAAGATGTTTTTCTGGCTTTCAAAATGTGGTTGGGAAGGCTTGTGTAAAAAGCTCTCACAAAGGGAGTCCTGGACAACGCATATTTGTATCTCACAGGATAGAGAACATTCCAAAGACAAAAGACCTTCAATTGGACACCCAGTAACGAGTTGCAAGGAAAAAACTCCAAAGATGGCGTGAAAGAAAACACTTCCAAGGCTGAGATTTGACAGCATAACACGAGAAGGCGAATGCACTTGGCCAACTTGAAACCCCTATGGACACCTAGAAAGTTCAGCAACAGAAAGAAGCAAGAGGGGATGAGTGTTTGCAGCTCTGTCTGGCAGCCATGGCACTGAGAAGGAACTAAGTGGCATTCACATCTCAGCAATTCTTTTCTATAGGGTAGAAAACATGCTGACATTCATTGGCACTGAGTCCTAGAAGATGTAGCTGGCCAAAAGATTTCAGCCTGAAGGAAACCATGTGCAACACTTTTGGGAGAATATACCAGTCATCACTCAGGAAAAAACTGCTTCTCAGATGATATCACAGTCAGTCTTTATTGCCTATTGTTTGGAGATAAATAGCTGTTTTTCTCTAATGAGACATGATAAGTGACTTTCAGGGCTTTCCCCAGGAAAGGAAAGGATTTCAGAAAGAAAAGCTAAGTCATCTGCCTTTCCCTGGCTATATTTTGCAAGCAAGTCAGACTACATTCTTAAGATTTTTAAAACATTTTTTATTAATTTTTATTCCTTTTGACATGTTTTTATAGTAAAATAACAGAGAATAATGTATTACAATGCATATAGAGTGAAGTCCTTCAACAAGCTGCTTTAACACATTTGCTTTCTTGCACCATAGCCATCTCTCACTGAAAAATGGAAGTTTCAGGAACTATGGCTCATTAGAAAAAACTCAGAACCTCAGGAAAAGCAACCATGAGTGTGTTTTAAGACTCTTCTTCTAAGCCTCAAAATTCCTTACAAGTAAAGGAATGAATGTGATTCCTATTAATGAATAGAAATGATTTTTAAAATAACTAACAAACTGTGTTGGCTCAAAACACCCGTCTTCTGATACAGCTCATCAGCTAGGTATGAGAACTGGGTTGTGTGTGCATTCCTGCTGGACTCCTCCAGGAAGGAGAATGGGGAAGTTCTCTGAAGGGAACTGGGGCTGTGGCAATCAGGTGGGGAACTACACCAGGACCTGATTTGCTAAAAACCTCAATCCCTGGACTAAGGAGAATTTTGCTTTTACCCCAGTTTTTTCTGACAAGGTATCTCACTGTCTGTGGACTGTTTTCCCAAGGTCTGGGACGAAAAGGGAGCAAAATGATGAATTAGAATTTCCTTCTCTTGTTTTTGTCGAGTTTAAAAAAGGGAAAACTCAACTAAAATAGAGGCAGCCAGCTTGAAAGATTTAAAACTGGATCTAATGGGTCTTTTCCCAGAGAGAAGAGGACAGACTGAGAAGGTGGAAAAAGGATCATATGTAACAGGATGGCATAATGGGAGGGAGAGCATGAGAGTATTGCCATACAAGCATTCACATTTAAATGCAGAAGGAGAGGGCTAGTACAGGAGCTTGAAAAAAAAAAGAAATCAGTTCCCTATAGTAAAAGCTAAGTAAAAGGTCATTTATATAAAGAACATTTAGGGAAAGAAGAAAAGCATTAGAAGGTGAGAAAGGCAGGAGAAGCTGGAAGCAGGTGGAAAGGACAGAGTGCCTCTGGCCAAGGAAATAGCTGTGGGTTGCAATTAGCTAAGTGGTACAGGGCTCTGCGCTGCGATGGCGCTGCGGCTCTGAACGCTCCACGCTCACTGCTGCGTCTAACGGCAGCAGGGCTGGATAATAAAGGCTGTACTCTGGACTGCCAACAGGAATTCATTCCCTTTAGCTTTGGTGCCCCAGCTATATTTTAACTGAAAACTGCGAGCTTTTATTTCTGGAATAACAGTAGCAGATAACTATGGCACCACCATGGATTTATATCAATGCTTTTTGCGTGGGGATCAATCATTTAGAAGGGATTTGCTCTCCTCTCCACAATCACTCCTTGCTCCCATGAACATGTTCAGCCTAGGAAAGATAAGATAGGGGAAGGCAGTTCTTATGCAATGAGGCTTCTTAAGCTAAAAGCAATGACTAAAAATTCCACCTCCTCTCATGAATACTATGTAGCTACAACAAACTTGCTCCTTGCCTGCAAACAAGCCAAAAGCCCTTCCCTAATGCCAGGGGATCTCGGTGCCTTCCCTGAACGTTTGAGTGGCTGTGGGTGCCTCACCACAGGGCAGCACTCACTGCCAGAGAGCAGCAGACACAGATCGATGGGGTTAAGTGGATTTCTCTGTGCTTGTCTGCATGTACACATCCCGCCCTTCCCCTGCCTCCCTCCCTGCTCTGCTCTTACTTCTCTCTGGGGACACCGTTTGCCTGCTTGTCCAAACAAGCTCCAGAGACTGAAATTGCCAGGGAATGAAGAGAGAAAAGCCTTCCTACTTATGAGGGGCAGGGTGAAGGGAGACTTGTCCTACGCTAAATACAGGGAAGAGAGAGCAATTACAGCAATATCATTTTCTGCTGCATGTGGCAGGACTGCTGGCACAGCCTGGTGACAGATCATAAGGATTCTGTCTTAATAAGCAGCAAGCATGTCCTGGGGAGCAAATGTCTCATGTAAATATGTATTGGCATGGGGACAGGTGTCACACAGGGCTTCCCATCAAAGGAGAGGAAATACAGCATCATTTGGAGGGCTGCTTCTTTGGAACTGCAACCACAAAGGAATGAATAATAGGATTAATTCACTTAGCTATTGATCTCAGATGCACACATTTTCATTTAACATAATGAGAACAGCCAGACTCTCATGGTTCATAGCCTGTGGGCAGCACAGCAGAGACAGAATTTGCAAGCCCTTTTCCCCATTTGCTGATGAGGTAAATCTTAGCAGCACGTTCCTCATGGAAGCTGCTGGGGAAGGATCTCCTATGGAAAACAGCCTAATGTCTGGACTGGTGTGACTCTAATGCTGCTCTCTACAGATGTACTCTGAGCAAATAATAGGTGGCCCAAATAACACGGGGACCTACCCATGGAAATTCTATATAGAAAGCTGAAGAAAGGGAGGGAAGGAAGAAAACAGAACAGGCTGATTTAATTCTGTCTGGACATACATGCACACAATATCTCAGCTAATCAGGGAAAAAGTTCAGATACAGCCTCCCTGTATCGCCATAAACATTGAAGACCTATGACAGTGAGAGAAGAAAGAATATGGTGCAGGGAGACATTAAGACATTTTTCAGTAGTTTCATCACATGGAACATGAGGTCTGCTCAGGGTCCCAAATAACTTCTTTGCCAAATTAACCTGCAAAGTTAAGTTTCTCATAACTAGCTCTTACAAAACCACCTTGCCCATAAGCAAGCGGATGCAAGGGCCAAAAGTAAGTGTCAAAGGTGGTAAAGACCATGCTGGGATCTGTGGAGTCACCAGGTGACACGAGCAGAGATGCTGGCACCTTAGATGATCCCGAACTGGGCCAGCTCGTGCAGTTCCAGATGGCTGAAAGCTTCCCATGGGCAAATCACGGTGATATCTGCAAAAGAGGGAAAATGACAAATGTGTTCTCGTAGCCCAATGCACTCCTTGGATTTATTTTTTATTAATGGAAAGGCTGATTTACTCAGGAAACATTAACAAAAATGAGATTCCGTTTGAAGGTTAAATGGGCAGATGAGCATTTCCAATCTGGTACTACCTGTCAGACCAAACCAAATCAGTGTACTTTCTCTCTGTGAGCAAAAGCAAGCCAGCAGTTCCTAGTCTCTTCAGTGACTAGGTAAACTGGTGTAAAAGTTAATTCCAGTTATGTGGATTCTCCTGTTCTTATAAATTACCTGTAGCCAAACTGTGATCTCCTTGAAGACATGTGCAGTTTTAGATCAGATGCTGAATAATTTGGCCTACAATATTCAGGATCTGTAACTCTCTCTTCATCAAAACTCCAAAGTTCTGACTGGCTACAGCTCATCCAATGCATTCTTCTCAATCCCAGATGGGTACATAAAATTCTTAAAATTAGGATTCTGATGACAACACAAACACTTGACCATCTGGGATTTAGTTTCTGTGATTTTTTGGTATTAATAGCTTAGCATTTAGCATTTATTTGAGAATCTCATGCTGCTGAAATTCTTAGCCAGAGTGTTAGCAGAAAACAAACAAGCACTTCTGCAGCCCAGTGTAGGTAGTCTGAAGCTGAAACATACACAAAGAGTCTTTTCTTCACATAGTGTATAAGCATGAATGTGGCAGCTTGGGCAGGCAGAACTAGTCTTCAATGGTGACCCTGACAGCTGCAGACAGGTCAGGAGAACAGAGGCCACCCCAGAATCCTCTCCCATGATCAAGTTAGTCTACGCTAGTGCTAAAGCAGGGCACGACAACATCCTGCAGGGCTTACCTGTGCCCAGCCCCTCCATGCCTGGGATGTCATCTCCAAACCTAGGAGAGAAAAGAGCAGGTAAGGAGTGAGTTTGGGGCAGCAGCAAGGAAAGGGGAGATGCCCCAAGCCCCCAACCAAGGAATAAGAATTGTGGGTAGGGAGCAGAAGAGGAGCAGAAGAGAAGCAGCTCCAGGCTGGAGAGCCCAGGGGGCAGGGGGAAGCCATCTCCTTGCCCAAGGGACGATGCACAGAAGCGCAATGTAGCAGCGGGGAGCGATTCAACCAGCATGGTTTCTTTTCTTTCCACAATTCCCTTACCCTCTTACTCCTTTTTTGGGGGGCTTGCTCTTGAACTGCCTTGTCTGCCTCTGCTTGAACTTGGGGGGCCCCTTGCGCGGTGTGGTGGGGCCGGTGGGAGCATCGCCCGTGTTGAGATTGGCGGCCGGGGTCTCGCTCATCGCTGGGCTGTGGGCAGCAGGCACGGGCCTCTCTCAGATCCCTCTGTCTGCAAGATAACAGCAAGGACTGGCACAACGCTCTGCTTATCTCTTCTAGGCATCAGTAGTCAGATGACAGAAGTATGGAAAATACAATTGTGACAGGATTAAAGATAATGGTATTATAGATGAAGAAAGATTGTAATGAGTACAAATTAGGCAGGGTAGTGCTGCCTTTCATCTGGCATGCTGGAATTAAGATGCCAAACAAAGAGCACTTGAGCTAAGGCCAAAAAGACATTTACCCCATGGTGCAATGTCTTGCAGAGCCATGGAGACTAACACCTCCTCTTGCCTCAAACACAGTTGCAGTCTTGGAGACAGATTGCTGCAGAAGTTTGCCCCATAATTTAGGTAAAATTGGAAGTTTAGTGCCAATGATGGAGTTTTTTAATAGCTAGCTTTGGAATAGCATTGCTGAGGTTTTTGCTTACTGCTTCAGGACCTGACTACTACAGGAGCCATGAAGACACATGTATGGCTTAGAGAAATATCCTGTCCTTGGGAATCACCATGATATACTTCACCTGTTCTCATACTTGTGCCTAAGCATTACCTTTGGAACGCTGATGGATGTGGGACGCTGGGCTGGAAGGGTCCTTTGTCTGCGTGGAGCTGCAATTAGGGCCCAACATTTGTCAATACCAAACTCACGGGAAATAGCACAAGATGGTTGCAAGATTATGCAGAAGGCTAAGGCATCACACTGGAGATACCTTTGAGGCAGAAGTTTATTTCACAAATTTCTCAGGATTTAGAGGAATAAAGCCTGTAACTTTGCCCAGGATATGGCCACTTTGGTATTTTTGAGCATTATATTACATGTGGTGACCCCACTTCACCACACTGTACATGACCCAAACTCCACAGGGGATAAATAGTTATCAAGGAGCAATTTCTGTTTAGGAGACATGTCTCCTGTTTTAGACAGCAAAACTGCTGCACTCTGAGCCTTTTGCTTCCTTCCCAGAGAGGACAGCTATAACTCTCACCAGTGCCCAAAGAGAAGCAACCAGCCCTTCATCAAATTTTGTGCTAATTAGCACGCCATTAGTAATATAATGGTCTGAACAAGTGCAATTATGGATAAAAATAAATGTAACTTCTTTCTTTCTTCCTTGAAGTCACATTTTCCCCATGACTGTTATATATCTCCTATCTCCAGGTGATGTAATCGCTGATGGAATTAACTTCAGGATTTGGTTCTAAAGACTAATCTCATTAGGTCACCATAGTACTCTGGCTTAGTCCCCAACATCACCTGCCGTGACACTCTGGACTTCTAATCTCAGCACTATAAATGTCATCAAAGATTTCTTTCCGTATTCTAAAGAGAGTTCATTCCTTTATCCTGAAATAGCCAGAGCATTGGAAAGCAAATCCTTATATACAAGGAGAAAGATCATCTGAGCAATCCTCTTGTGTCACTTCCACATCCATGTAAGGTGAAGATCCATATTTCTGTATGTGTGGCAGTCTGGAAATACTTCATCCAGAGCATCTTTCCATCTGTGGTGGCAGTAGGATGGTTCCAAATGATGGCACCTAGAGGCAGGCTAGTTCTTCTGTCGCTTGTGGTCAGGCTTCTGTCTCAGCTGTAATATCCCAAGCAGGAGACTGGACAGGTTCCAGCAGCCCCAAATGGAGCAGCAGATGGTTGTGTCTGAAGCTGCAGAATGCACAGATGCTATTCCCCCGCGTGTAACACAACGCTTCCTAAGCACACTCTGTGCCCACAAACACAAGGACCAGCTCAAACCCTGGAAGTTACTTATTTGGCTGCCTTCTCTGCAGTGCCTGAACAGTTGCCCAGTATTTACAGCTTTTTCTTTTTCCTCACAGCATGGTGGCAGGACAGGCAAACACTGTCACCTTCTTCTTTAACAGAATGAGAATGGAAGTGCAGTGATAGGTATGACCTGGACTGCACTGCTGGCAGGAGAGATGAAATCTTTTGACTCACAGATTTTTAGGGCCAAACTGAGAGATAAAGGCATTTTGCCTCCAAAACAAAGACAGAATTTTGTCCCTTTCTGTTCCTCAGTATGGGAGGAATTCAGATGATACTGCCCTACAACAAAATGCTTTGCATCAGAAAGCTGCTCCATAGCATGTCTGCTAATGTGCCAAACTCTATTACTATGTCTCTTTCTCAGATGCAATTCTTACCAGTAGATTTGTCTGTCTCAGTGCTAGACCCCACTCCTGAACTAAGAGGGACATGCATCCACTTTTAAGCACCATGTTACTTGGCACCCTTCTCAAGGGCTACTCCCAAAAGTACAACAGAAAAAACAAACCAGCTAACAGATTTCCATCACGTAGGACTGACATCCAAAACTTGAAAGATGTATTTGTGCTCCATCTCCTGCTGAATTCCTGCCCTGCTTCAATAACCTCTGCTGTGCACTGGCATGTTACCTTAACAACACATATGTCTTTGAGAGTCAAAACCTCTTGAGTCCTCGAGTCCACATTTTGTCTCCAACTTCACTCAGTAGAGAAATAGCTAATGGGAAGATTCAGCCCTTGAAGTTTCTTTTTGCCCCAATGTGAAGTAGTTGTATCCATTTACCAGATATTCAATAACCCAGGATTTGGTAGGAAAAAGGATCTGCCCAAATCACACTTCATCCACTCTCACCTGCATGAATTCAATAAAGAGCACTCAATGAAACTTTTAGCTAGGGACATTTCTAACATTAGGGACAATTCTAACTTCTTCCCTTCTAATCTCCCTCTACTTCTAATTCTCTCCATGCATCACTACAAAATGACAGAGGATGGAAAGCAACCTTAATGCCACACAACATCTTTCCTCTTGCCACTGAAATCAAGCTGCCTTCCCACCATGGAGCTGGCGGGACTTGCTTGCCACCATTAGAGTCAAAGAATTTTCCATTCATGCTGGAGTGGGCCCTGTCCCAGAGCATGGAAACTGCCCCAGTTCCCACACCTTGGGAACAAACTGCCCCCACACACAGCCAGACAAGCACCCCAGGATCACAGACATGATAGAAATGCCAATGACAGCTTCTTCCCATGGGAATTTCACAGCCTTTTGTCTTACCATACCTGGTTACTTGGGATAGTCCTTGGTACCAGATCAAACAGGTGGCTTGACAAAGGTTCTGAGTCTTCTCTAGATCTCTGCAAGTGGTCTGCTGCTTTCTCCCAGTGTTTCCTGGTCTGCCAGAGCTCCCTTGCTCCTGCCAGCAGCAGCACACAGCTCCTGGGCAAGAGCTGATGGCTGTGGGTGCAAAGACTGTTGAGGCATAAGATCCTCTGCCATGCACTTCCTCTGCTCCCTCCTCTGACGAGGTGTTACCTAATTGCCCCTGACAGCATTTCTGCTCAGTCGAGGGCTTAATCCTCTAGGTAAGAGCTTTGCTGGCATCTGAATGCTAATTATACCTAATACACATTAATGGGCTTATCTCAGTTGCGTCAGAAATCCCACCTCGGGGTTGTTGGCCAGGTTAATCATCCTTCTTTTAGTTTTATTTAAATTCAAAGGGGCTTGAATACTACTGACGAATGCTGACTCTTTAATCTGCTCCATCCTTAATCTCTGACTCCCTGTGGAAAATGTCTCTGGCAGATAATGTAGATGCATCACTTGATCTTCTTTTCTCTTTTCAGACCGTTCTGGTTCTGGTATAGGAACTTATCTTCCCCTGTCCAAAGCTTTCAAAAATACAGGTTCCTCCGTGTGCACTTGTCTTACACTGCCTCAGGGTGTCAGACACAGAACCTCCATGAGCCATGGCCCTCCATGCAGACACTCTTCTGTGAGTAGAGAGGAACCAGGGGGAAACATCCTTGTGCTCACATTCTCTTTATGGGTTTCTTGCATGCTCAGATCTTGGCCTCAGGAGAGCCACCGCACCATCCTTTCAGGCTTTTGTCAGGGAGTATCAAATCCAGGGCCTTTGAGGAGTCTCACAGCTCCAGCCTCAATTGCTTGACATGGCTGATCATAGTGATAGGAAGAAGTCCATGCAGGTTCATCCTTTTCTGCTCCTGTGTCTTACACAGGATTTCAAATCTTTTATTCTGGCAGCAGTTTTAAGACCAAGAACACGTGAAAGAGGATGCACTCTAAGAGACAGAAACTCATTTCCAGTAGAACTATATTCCCAAGTGGGGATCACTGGAAAGGCTATCCCAGTTGAGAGAAGGGATTCAGTGACAGCAGAGGTACAGCACTATGTTATGACCTCTTCATTGCTGTGCCCTGCAGGTGTGGCTGGGCACTGGGGCAGGGAACACAGCTGCCTGTCCCAGCTGCTCCCTGGCAGCCCCCCAGTGCTGCTCTCAGCAGGCTCAGCCAGCTGAGGACACAAACCAGGGGGTTCCAGGGAGCCCCAGCCCAGGGGTGCCCAGCCCAGGGGTTCCTCAGCAAGAAGAACTGAGCAGCCTCTGCTTGTACAGCCAGGTTTGAGACAAACCCCTGCAGCAGCACCTGCCCTAATGATAGAGGAAATAAAGCAACCACGCAAGAATCACATCTCCCTCTCCCAGCTACTCGATCTGTTCACACCCTCCAAGCACCAACGTCCAAACTTTTTCCCCCATGGAGTTTTATCTGGACTTTTCTCTCCCCTGGGTTTTTCAGCCAGTTCCTTTTCCATCCCACTGCCCCCCTTGAGCTATTGCCTTGAGCTCCCAGGGAACACTCACAGTGCCAAGGGCTCCTCTTGCAAATCATTCAACTCCCGTCCTCCAGCCTGGGCAGGAAGAGTCTCGAGGTGTCCCTTGTCCTCCAGATATACCCTGCCACCAGGTGACATCAGGCCATCCCTCGTGGGCGGTGTCTGCATGGCAGGGCTGGAAGGGGGGAGCACTGTGGGACCAGGGCTGGGCAGGCACGGCTCTGGCAAGGTCTGGAGGAGCAGCAGAGCCTCAGCACACTCCTGAGGGGTGATGTGCCCCTTCCTGCAAGAATGTTGTGGTTTCTCTGGAGCTTCTAGGGGACATCTCTGGAGAAGCAAAGAGAAATAGAGAAATAACCTGCCCTTTGAGGGGTGCTGCTTCTTGGAAACACAAGTGTCTGCACATGCCAGGGAAGAGAGAATTCCCTATCCCTCTCCTGTGCTGGTGAATGCCTGGAGGGGTTTCCAGTGAACCTCTCAGAGGTGCTGCAGGGGTGAAGACACACCTTACAGAGCCATGCACACAGCTAGCCCAGTGCCAGCAGGGCTGAGTCCGCTTAAGAAGTCCTAGGGAATGCTGCTGAGGTGCTGCAGGGCTCAAGGGAAGCAGATGGGAAGGCAGGGGCAGAATGGAAACCTTTGTGTTGCACGTGGGTGGCCAACCAGTCACTCCTGAGGCCCAAGGTGTTGGCCTGAGGGAACAGCCAGGTCTCATCTGGGTACCAGCACCATTGTCACTGGGAAGGGCCCTCAGAGGCAGAGCTCAGGCCATTCTCCACCCCACCAAAACTCCATGTGTGGCAATGCACTCTGTTTTATACCCAGCCCTTGGTATCTCCCATGTGTTCTAATAGTCTGCTGTAACTGCCTGGAAGATCAGGGTCAGAGATGGGGAAAGAGTTGGTGGAGTCTCAGGGTGAAAAGAGAAGGTCCAGTGTCCTGCAAAAAGGCACTGGGAGATCATCCTCATCCTCAGCTGCAGCAGTGCCTCAGCCATGGCCTGTAACCTGTTAACCACAAGGCTAACAACCCTCAGGGGCTCTTGGCCCTGGTGAAGCACCTCACTCTTACCCTTGCTGAGCATCCTCCTCACTGCACAAGATCAGGCCTGGCGGGACTGAAAATAATCCCAGTAAATGGAGCAGCAGCAGGAGAACCAGAGCAACACAAAGTGTGGGGTTGTTTATGATGGATGGGATTTGTGTTTGGGTGAGGATGGAGGAGGGGATTTTGGAGCAGCCAAGCCAGCAGGGGTGTGGCTGTGTGTGGCCAAGAAGGGACAGTCTCTCACTGATGTGACAGGCCCTGGCAGGGAACACCAGTCCAGCACTGCACTGGTGCTGAGCAGGAGTCCCATAGCTGGGGCCTCTGACCCTTCAGATGCTGAAGTTAGACAAGATAAATCCTTCAGTGAGACTCTTAGCTTACATTAAAACAAATCAATGAGGTCCTAGCCCTTGAGTGGGCACTGAGAAGCTGGGAAGTAAATCCTAGCTGCAGCTGAGAGGCTTTCAATCTAGCAGAGAAGGAGCAAACACACATTCCCACACATTTGAGACAATCACACAGCTTTCAGAGGCTTGCAGTAATTTGTGGGCACAGGAAAGAGAACGGGGGCAGCATCTTGTTGGCATCCTCTCTTTCCCTGTGATGACTAGAGCTTGTATACAAATGTTGGAGATTGATTGCACTCATCCTCTTCTGACAGCAGAAGTGATTACTGTGGGCAGGGACCTGCTTGTGTGGATATAAAGAGGTGCAGCCTGCTGGCAGCAGACTCCCTCCCATCCCTGCTGCTCATTCCCATGCCTCCATCTGCTGCAGACAGGTTTCCAGGGGCTCCCCCTCCCCTTCTGCCTTCTTCTGTGTAGGTAAAGTTGCTGGGGAAATCAGCTGTACAGCCCTGTACTGCTCTTTCCTGAGGCTTCAAAATTTACATATGTTCAGGCTGTTTGTTTTCAAAATACTCCCTTTGTTTTCCTGTTTTCCCAATGAAATCTGTCTTGTTTCCCTTTAACAAAAAGTGGACTGTGGGAAAAAAATATTCCATGGTGTCACATGAAGATATTTTTTTTACCACTGACAAAACATGACAGAAACTCCCTAAAGGGCCCCACTTCTCATGTTCTTTCTTATCTCCCAGGATAGTGCTCTCTCTCCATCCATACTCTTTCTCCCTCCCCCTCACAAATTGGGTGGCATTTACTTTGCAGAGTTGTGGGTGCACAGCTTCCTTTTAGAGCAAGAGGCACCTGCTTCTGTTTGTGCCTGGCTGCTGCCCCAGATGGGTGACAAGTCCTGCCCAGGGACTGAGAGCCCAATCCCTGTCCCTCCCTGCCCAGGCCTTTCTTCCCCAGGAAGGCCAGTGCCAACTTTTTGGGCCACAGCAGCTGCCATTGGATCCAGAGCAGAGGTGCACCAGAAACCATGGTGTCCAGGTGGTAGCAGGAGTGCAGTCCTCGTGGCCTCAAAGGAAAACTCAGGAGCTTCATCACCTCCAGCCAGATTATATTCTGTTCCAAGGAATCAGTTAAAAAACATCTCCAAGGTTTCTGACCCTATTTATGAGCTGGTGTAGCCATGGAAACGGTAGTTATGCCAGAAATAGCAGCTCACTTGAATGACAAAGAAAACACAAGTTTACAAGACAGTGATTTTTCCAGAGGCTGACTGGGCTCATGGGACTGTGGGAGGAAATCCCAGCTGAGGCACAGACTCAGGGACGCAGCTGATAAGGGCTGCGGTCGGCGTGGGCCACAAGAACTTTTGAAATGTATCTCTACAAGCTTGTGCCACGTACTTGCATCTCTACAAGCTTGTGCACACTTGCATTGTGCATTATTGATAGAGATTTATCGCTTGCCACAAAGATATACCTAAGTGGAAGTGAGCAGAGAATTAGGCAGGCAGTAAAATGTTGGTTTCCCTCCTGAAGACAGGCAGCCTACCAAGAGCCTCTGGATCCCAGGTGAGGGAACCATGGTAGGACCTGGATTTAGAATGGCACTGGCTGTTGGTCTCACAGAAGATCAGTGAGGTTGTCATGTCAACAGTGTTTTGGTGAGAAGCCTGCAAATGAGGACTCAGAGGCTGTAATCCTCCCCCTGCAGTGCTGACCATGCTCCTACGCCTCATGCCATTTGTGCTAGTGTAGAAAAGACGGACAGATACAGGGGACTGGGCTTTCCCTGCACAGATATTTGGTTGTTTGACTGCATGCAAATCAGTGCATTAAAAATGCAGAGAAAAAGGCATGCTCGTGGAGAGTTTTATCATTTTTCCTTCGGGAAATCTCGCACATTTATTTTGGTGTTGGGATGAAAGATCCATAACAGCCTGCAATAAACAGGGTGTGCTGACTTTGGGAATCTGTGCCTGCTGCTGGATACAAAAGCTATGTTCAGTGTCCCTGAGCTCAGCTTGCAGAAGAGCCTGATCTTGATACTCCCACTCATACTCTGGAGGCTTCCCTGGCAATAGGGCAGAGAGCAAAGAGGCTGAGATCTGTTTTTCCACTGCCAGGGCTGGAGAGGGAGATTTCCACGACCAACCTGTAGAAAAGAATCCTTTGAGGAAATACGAATTAAGTGATAAGGTTTTTCTGAACCATCAGCAATGGCCCTGTCTGTGCTACAAACTGGGTATTGGGGACATAACTAAGTCCTCAAGCCAAATGGCCACTGCAAAAGCTTCTGCAGGAAAAATGAAGTCCCTGCTTTTCTTAATTGGTCAAGGGTGCTCTACTTGCACATGTTAGAACATCATTACAGGCCCCAGGCTTCCAGGCACAAATGCTTTAGGACATTCTGAGGCTTTTTATAGCAGATGATATAAAGCCATGTAGTCTGTCCTACACTTCATTAGTTACCAGAGTTATATTTTCTTCTCAGCAGTGAGTCTGGCCTTTCTTGGAACAGATAGCCAAGCCTTAGCATCTCACACTCACAAGACTGCTGTTAGCATGATTTTAGTAACTTACAGAAACTTTTCCCTGATTAGCATAAATAAAAGGAAAACCAAAAGAAATGCCCCCGCCCCTCTCTCTCTCTCTCTCTCTTTTTTTTTTTTTTTGATAGCTCTTTTTACCATCAGATCTCAGGAGACAGAACTACATTTTTATCATTCTTATTTGTAAATATGAAAGAGATGGTGGAGAGAAAGTTCATGGACCTGCAGATAAGACTCAGCCATGCAGGCATCTGCTGAGGAGACTGATGCTCTTGGCCATGCAGCACAAAAAGCTCAGTGTTTCTAACTGCTTTGTGATTCATTGTCTAAGAGCATCCCCATGCTCATTGCAAAGCTGTCCCAAGAGAAAGCAATATCATTAGTGAGCATCCTTTCTGTGCACTCACTTTGCTTAATGTCTGCATCCAGGCTGTTGGTAATGACACAATAGGAATGACTTTGTTAGATTGTTTTATAAAGCATCCTTTCTTTCTTATTTTCACTCTACCCACAATTAAAATATCTGCTTTTTTCATTTATAAGATTATTTTTCTCCTGAATTACATGTACAAGCTCAACATTAATATATTGAACAAAAACTTCGCATTTTTCCCTTTTTTATCAAGCCCAGGTAGTTAATGTGGTTATCTATGTGACTGCTATAAATCACAGTTTGTGATTGCCCTTAAAAAAATCACAGTTTCCATAGTATTGTCTCAAGACCCTTATTCAGATTTTTCTTTTCTCATAATTGATTCCTTCTGTGTGAATTACATGCCATGTACCTGTGAACAGTGATTAAATGGTAGACTAGCACTCTCCAAAATCACTCATTGAAATAAACAGAGAAGTAATACTGCCTTGTTAAAAAAAAAAAAAGGTGTGTTTTTATTTAAATAGAAATCAGAAAATCAGATTGCTCCAGAGCTTTGTTCAGTTTAAAACAGTGTAGCAAATGATTCAGTGTCACTGGGCTAAGAAGCAGAAACTGTACACAAGTCAGCTCCAGATGTCTCCTTTCCTGACAGCTCTTTTTCTCATCTTTTTTTTTTTCTTCTTCTTTTTGAATGATTGATTCTTTCTCCTTGGAAACCAGCAGCCCAATAAAGGAAGGCTTTTTCCTAAACATTTTGTTAAAATGTTTCTTTCTTCTTCTTAAGGGGGCACATATCTTCCCATGGCTTTCACACCACGCAAGAGGCATTCTTCCTTCCTCCTCCTCCACATAAAAGCACTGCTGTGCAATCTCATTCAGTTCAGCCCTTTGCCACCATTATTATGATTTTCTTCATGTAGCAGTTGAGGCTTTCAGAAAGAAATGATTGCTTCTGGGGAGCATCTCACACTCTCCTTGGGAACATTTGACTAATGGGCAGAGGAGGCAGCTCTTCTGCTCCATTATCTTGTCTCTTGGGGTGCTGCTCACCTCCCAGACACATGGATGCTAAATGCTGTAGCTGCCATGTGATAGCAGATCCCTGGTGGATGTAACTGTGGAAGAGAAAAACCTAGGGGATCAAAATCTGAATAAATTAAAAAAAATATTTTCTCCTTTTATTGCTTAGGTGTACTGCTAATACAAAGCCTTCTGTTTTCCCCTCAGGATCTTGCACAACTGCAGAGCTTAATGTTGCAATGTTTGTTTGTTTGTTCATTTGGTTTTGTTTTTGATGGCCTTTCATTGTCAGATTCCAGCCTTTTTTTTTTTAATTTAGATCCTCTACACTCTTGTTTCCCACTGGAGGCACACACTTACAAATTGCTTTGAAGCTTCTTATTGGGAGGCTGCTAAGGATATTTCTGTGCCAAGGACCTGGAGTTGCAGTTTGCTTTCTGGTCCAGTCAAGCATCATAAACACAGCATAGAAGAAGTGAATTGTTTTGTAGTCACCATTGCATGTGGGGCATGCACATGTTGCACAAAGGATGTTCTGACAGTTTTATATCCATGAAGATTTATTTGTGGGACACTGACAGCTGATAGTGTACTTCATGTCTTGGAATGCTGAAAGTTATTTCTAGAAAAAAAAAAGAAAATAAAGAAAAAGAAGGGAGAGAAAAAGGGGAAATTTCCCCCACTGGCCAGCTGTGAAGGGCAATGATGGGGTCCCATAGGAACAATCTCCTCTGAGGGCTCTCTCTGATGCTGCAGATGATGACAGTGAAAGTGACCAGTAGGATGACTTCTTTCCATGCTTTCCCTTGGTACAATTTCCATCAAGACCCACTTAAAACTTCTATGGTTTATTTCTGGGTCTATTTCTGTTGGATCTGGGAGGAGAACGTTCATCATGTACAAATGTTGCACATTCATTTCTTGTTAATCTTATGTGAATATACAAAACTGGATAATATTTACTGAGAATTTCAATAGCCACTGGCTCTTCTGTTGAACACCACATTTGTTTTTCTCCTTTATGTACTGAAGTCTGCAACATAAAAGAAAAAGAAGGAGTGGGAGGAACAGCAATTCTCACAGCAGTTCTTGCACGAGAATCCACCATAATAACACTGTGGGGGTTTGTGGAGGCAGGGCCGTGAGAGCAATAATATGTGAACAGCACAAGTGCAATAAAGGAAAAACATTGCCACAGAGAGGCTGGTAATTATTGTCTTGTGGCTTTGAGAAATGCTATATAGCTGCAAGCAGCATGCCCTGAGCTACAGGGTATATAAGGCACCTAAGAGCTAGCCAGAGGCTGGACACAACCTGACTAGAAGCCATAAATTCTGGCATGCAATCAAGTTCCTTGTTGAGAGTACTGTTAACACAGGAATGTCAGGGCGCAGCTGGCAAGGGAGATTTCCCAAGGTCAGCAGAGGAGGAGAGGATGCCACAGCTCTCCTAATTTAGTCCCAGCTTCAGCTCTGGCTGTTTCAGAAGAAAGTCACAACACAGGGAGGAATGCTTGAATAAATAACTCCTAACACCCTGCTTGGTGATCAGCTTAGAACTGAGATTTGATTACACTTGCTGAGATTTGACCTTACATAACCACCTGTTTTCTGAGAGGCCCTAAAATAATCCAGTCCCCTTTTAAATCCAGCTCTGGTGGGTGACTTCTCTAGGACACCTTCACCTGCAGAACACTGACTTCTGCCATGGCACCAAGTGAGGGATGGAGAGCAAAAGCTGCTTTCCTGCATGCCAGGCTCTGGAGAGCAGGGGATGCAGAGAAGACACCCCTGCTCCCCCATGACAGGGACCATCATCTTCCTTCACCAACGCCTGTGCTCTCATTCACCCCCTCCCACCAACTTAGCTCTCCCTCTCTGTCCTCACTGAGCTGCTCTGCCCATCCTCAGCCTTCCTCAGGCTAGACTCTGAAGGAAACTGGCTCACTTTTGCCCCTACCCTCTGATCCCCCACAAAATCCTTTTCCTTCCTCTGTCTTCCTGTTTCCCTTGCTTCCTCAGGGGATTGTGAAGTGACATGTGAAGTCTTTGCACACCTTCAGGCTTGTGACAGGGGTTATGGGATTAGCACTTTAACAAGCCTGAAAGCTGCTTAGACAAGTATTAAACTCCAATCTCTCCATCTTTCAAAGAAATCACTGCTGGAGGAGCTGAAGAGGTGGAACACACACTCATGTCTCCAGGGGTCAGCTCTTCCTCCAGCTGAGAGCCCTCAAGTCCAGTGTCTAGGGTGTTTGAAAGGATTCTCATGCGACTTGGGGTTGGAAGACTGAGTTAAACCCTTACCAGAGGCTTTGTGCTGGCACCCCAAAGTGCCTTCTCTCTCCTTGCCCTCCATGCTGGCTCCCCTGCCTGACATTTTATCTAGCCTCCATCCCTTCCTTGCCTTCCCACCCCAAGGGCTGCACACTCCTTTGCAGCACTTTAGAAGGGGTGAGTAGCACCAGGGAAGAAGAAATTAGGCACCACCTCTCCTAGGCACATCAGGATCAACCTTACAATGCTGACTTCTAAATGCTGACTTCTAAATGCTGACTTCAATGCTGACTTCTTCTTGCTCTAAAGTCCTGGGGCAACTTGTGCCTGTGTTTTATTCAGAGATGAAGAATTCATGCTTCATTGGCTGTATCACCCTGTTTATCCCACTTAACTGAGAGTCAGAGAAGGCAGTGCTGGGATTACCAGAGTTGGGTGGTACCTTGTGGTGCAGCGAATGCTCCCCACAAGGCAGGGAAAGCTCCTGTCTGAGCTCCTGGACCTGTCACCTTGCCCGGTTCCATCCCCTTGTGACTGCCTCGGGAGCAGATTACCTCCTCCATCCCTGCAGGGAAGGGATCTTTGCCTGCAGAGAGGGACACCATCTGGGGACACCATCTGGGGACACCATCTAGGGGGCACCCATGGCCAGAGCTGACACTTACCTTGCTGCACCTGCTGATGTGAACTTGCTGAACTGTGAGATCGTCTTCCCAGCATGTCACCTGTACCCTTCCTGGGGCTGTAGAAAGCTTGAGGAGGAGGCAAAACTCATGACAGTGACAGCATTCAGCAATATTATTCACTAGACAGAAATCGTAGTTAGTAACTGTGTACTGAGTTCAGTGAAAATACAAATTAGTAGTTCCAAAAAAATCGTTTTACAAGAGCAGCATTAAAGGTATTACTCTGTTGAGACTCTTAAAATTTCAAACATGGATTCCCTACCTGGACTGAAACTTATTTTTATTTTTCCCCTCTGAGCTTCCAGCCTGGTAAATTTCAACTCCAAATTAGACAGTTTTTGAATTTACAAGTAGGTGAAAATAAGAGATTCTAACAGGTAAAATTTTACTGGATTAGTCACTTTTAAAGGTCATAAAGTAGCTCTGTTCCTCAAATGCAGTGAGCAACCTGTTCCACAGAAGATGGAGATGACATTAAGCAGCACAAAGCTGCAATGCACCACCACTGCAAAAAGTTCAAATCTAGAAATACTGGATACCTAATGGCAGCAATCCAAATTCAAAAAAGAAAAAAATGCCTGATTTTTTTAAATCTTACTGTTTTTAAAAAAGTCAATGTTTATTGTTTCCAATAGGGTGCTACAGACATATATGACTATTGGGAGTACAGGCTGTGTAATTGAAGGATATGCATTTAAAATTTTGCATAAACTTTTTGAAATAAACTTAGACACTAGAGGTTGATCACACCTATTATTGTGTTGTATTAATTGTGCAATCAGTTGTTATCAATGGGGTAAAACTAAATAAGACCTAATCACAATATTTTAAGTAAAAAAATATTATTTTCCAGCTAAGAACACATTTGAAATTTTAGCATGTTTTTTGCAATAAAACAGGTACACTTTAGGAGTTGTCCCTGCCTCCTTCTGTCACAGACAAAAGAACTGGCTGGGGTTGGGCAATGTCTGCCAAGAGATGATCTTCATGGCATGGCATTAGTTTGTCACAGATTAAATACTCAGTGGCAGAGATTTGCTGTCAGTGATGTCCTGCTCCATTGTGGTTCAAACCTTTCCTTCCTTCCAGCAGAGCAGTGACGTGGTTCCCCAGCAGGATGCTGGGTATGCTGACCCAAAGGATCGTGCCTGGCTTCTAGGTTCCCATCTGCTTGGCATGGTGTGATTCCAATGCCTACAGCTCCTTCTCACACTGCTTGTGAACAGGAAGAGGAGGAACAGAGCAATTACATGATGTCCCCATGATTACATGCTGACTAATTTCTAATTTAGGAGTAAAATCTGTTTCCCCTGCATGCTAGGCAGATGAAGCCATGTAGGTTGAGTGCACATACATATGGCGGCACAGAGCTACACATCCCTATACCTTTATGCATATTTGTGGATGAACTGATCTTAATTTATGCTCACATGTGTTTAGAAACAGCATGTAAATAGCTACACAAAGGCACGTGCACTCTGGTGTTTAACTAAAAAGAAGCCCACAAAAGAGACCAAGCTAATTTCAACTGTTCTTCAGCAAGAATGATTGCAATAACACTACTTACAGTTGCACTGTACACAGTGGCTAAAACCAAGGGAATTTCAAACCAAGCATGAGTGAACAGGAACCTCAACCCACACCTCCTCCCAGCTAAACTGTGTTCAGTTTCTAAACTGAAATCAGAGACTTAGCAAAGAAACCAAGATGAGAAACTGCTGTACAAGACACAGGGGCTTCCTCAAATCTTTCCACAGTAAACACATCCAACTCTTCACAGCTTTGCCAGGCCAGGACTGCTTACGTGAACAATATGAGCTGCCATAAAGTGGCACTGAAGTTGAAAGAATTTGCTCTGTTCTTTCCTCATCCTCATCCCCATCCCACTCAGCCACTGGTGCTGGCATAAAGGTTTAGTCCCATTTGTCCATTATAAACAAGTATGGGGAAACCTATCTGGGTTGAAAACTCACCAATGTATACTCACACATTTGCTTACATCTCACACATTTGCTTACATGTTTTTTCCCTGGTACCACTTGAACTCATCTAACTACTGCATTCAAGTCAGGTCCCATGTGCTGGCCTAAGGGAAGGGTTAGTGTAGCAGTGAAAAGGAATGGCAGAGAATAAAATAATTTTTCTTGATGGTGAAACTAATTAATGGAAGCTTGAAATGTTTCTGAGGTTATAGCCCCTCATAAATGGGAATCCATTGTCAGACAGATATATGCTCTGTTTTTGCCTTGAAATTCATGAGGCAAGGATCGTTGTGCTGCCCATAACCTAAATGAAAGAAATATCTGGCTGGAAAAATCAATCCCCCCTGTTCTGCGATCTGTTAATCCCCGAAGAAGATCCCTTTCCCTCAGTTGTTTGCAACCTTTAAAATTTGTGTACAATAAACACTTTTAATGGATATGTGGATCTGGGGCAGTGAATGTAAGCCCATTGGCAATAGATATGCTTTGCTTATTTTGCTGCTGTAAATGCATTAAGAGCAGTGTATCAGTCATGGCAGGCCCAGCTTTGTTGTTTGCAAACCAATGATCTAATTTGTGGTGCACTAAGGACGATGTACATGAGGGATTTATGCGACTGATGAACTAAGTGGGCACTCCATGAGGGGCAAAGAAAGAGGAAATCTGCTGATATTTCACAAAGTAAGGGGTGTAAAATCTTTCTGATCATTTAAGCAACCCTGGGAAATGAGAGCTTTTTCTTCCTGAGGTAGCTGATCTTGGAAACTGCTTCTGTGAGAAGGGCTGGGAGTTGGGAACAATAAGCTGATTAAGTGCAGCAGGTTGCAGGAAAAATGAGGTTCATAAGAACCTCCATTTCCAACACTGCTTATCTTCCCACGTACGCAGGAATACACAACCCGATTCTCCGCATATTTTAATCGGTATAAATCAGCGCCACTTTTTGAAATCGACCACAATTACAGCAGGAAAATAAACAAAATAAAAGCCTGGGGAGGAAAACAAAGCCCTCACCCCCTCGCTCCCGGGCACAGCAGCCCGAAGCGGCGCACGGCGAGCACTCCCGCGTCCCCGGCCGGGCTCGGCTCCGCAGACAAAGCCCTGCGCACCTCTGCGCAAAAGGAGCGGGCGCAGACAAAGCGGGGCAGGCGGCGGAGCGCCGCAGCATGCGGGGCCGCCAGGGCTTCCTCTGCTGCGGGTGGGCTGCTGCTGCCGCCGCTCTTGGTTTGTTTTTTTTTTTTCGCTGCGTGTGAGTGTTATTTTTTTTTTTTTTTTTCTCTCTTCACCAACTTCCTTCCTGCTCCAACTGCCAGAGCTCGGGGCTGAGCGCTGACAGCAGAGGAGGACCCCGGCCGCAGGCGCCGCTCCGCCGGTGAGTGCGAGGGGCGGGCGGGGGCAGGGGCACGGACGGCGCGGCCCCGGCTCGCTCCCCGCGCTGCTCCGCGCCCCCGCTCCGGGGCTGGCGCCGGTGCCCGCTCCTGCCCGGGGCGGCGGCAGAGCCCTGCCCGACCTGACCCGACCCGAGCGGGAAGCCAGGCTCCGCGCTGCCATGGGGCCGGGCAAGGAAGGGAAGGGCCCCGCGGTCCCGGGCCGTGTCCGGCGCTCCCCGGGCAATGGGCTCCCCTCTGCACCCCGGGGCTTGGGATGGGGAGGCCGGGGCTGGGGGCGCTGCTGAGTCCGGTGCGCTTCTCCCCCATCGCGGAAAATTACTTCCTCCCTGCTAAACCCGCTTCCTGGAGATTAGCCCTCGGCCAGGGGGTGGTTTGGAGAAGTGATGAGCAGACGGAGGGCAAGTGAAATGCTGTCCCTCTGACAGCCCTTTTTGTGCCCCGTGGAGGCACGGGGGGTGAGGAGGTGCCCACCCTCCGCCTTGTGACTGCCCCTCCTGCTGCAGGTGCGAGGGCAGCTGTCTGTCCGCGGCACTGGCTGAGCCCAGCTGCGGGACTCTCGCACCTCCCGCCAAGGCGTGATTCCGTCTTTGCCTGCTGCAGCCATCTCTCGCTGCCAGGGACCCCTAGCCCTGCCCTTGCCCCCTCCCTGCTGTTTCACGGGTGCTGCCAGGCCTCAGGGGTGCAGGTGACGCAGGACCGTGGGCTGGAGCTGCAGAAAGGCAAGAAAAATGTAGCAGGGCAAGACACCAGGCACACAGATTTCTCCTCGCATATAACAGTGTAGGGTTAATTTTCTCAATTTAGTGAGGCTCTTGGTCTGAATGGGGGTTCCGTATTAGGCTGGGCAGTGGCACAGAAACTCAGGAACCCCGACAGCAACATGGTGTCTCTGGTGCCTGAGCTCAGGCATGTGTCTCAGCTTGCAGAGGGCACCAGCAAGTAGAGGCAGGAGCTGCTGAGACGAGAGCTTTCCTCTTGGTCACCGCCTGCCTTGGCGTTTGGCAGGAAGGCAACGTCAGGTCCATGGCTTGGGGAAAAATGCCAGAACTTGGTCTGATCGGTGCCATCCTGAGGCGCCTGTGAGCCAGCAGTTGTTCATCCCAGACAGTCTGGCTGGTCCTGTTCCCTGCAGGATCTTGCTGTTGGCATGGCAGATTGTCTGTGCACCTTTCTGGGAGGTTCAGAACCTAAAAGCATTCCCCCTCAAGTGAGCCACCCCCGGGGGCTGGCAGGGACAGTCTCTGTGGCATGTGTGGTGCAAAGGGAAGGTCTGAGTGATGAGGAGGAGCCAGTCCAGTCTGACTCTGCCTTTTCTCTGCATGAGATGCCTCTTTCCATCCCCTGTGATAAACTACAGGAGGTGGGCATGGGAGGATGGGGGCGGGCAGGCGCCTGAGCTCTGTGCTCGTGCTGGTGGCAGATGCAGCCTGGTGTTGTGGAGAGCTCGGGTCAGTGCTCAGAGGTGCAGCTGGAGCCCAAGTGGGAGGCAAGGCTTGGCACTGGCTGTCATGGCTAACCACAGCCTCCTCCCATGCTGAATGTGGAATGGCACTGAGGGGATTGAGGAGCTCTCTAAGGTGACTCTGCTGGGGCCACAGAGTGCTGGGGCATGTGTAATTGCTGCTTTAGGGAGGGAGGTTTTGGTTTCCTATCTCGTGAACTCAAGGGCCTTTCCTATGGTATTTGGGTATTTCACACTCCTAGGTCTGGGCATGAACTGAGCCAGGGTTATTCAGCTGCTGGGACCTGTTTTTTTTCCCTGTTTGTTTGGGTTGAGATTCCCTTTTATTTCCCATGTGCCCATTCTGTACTAGTTCCTCATTCACCACAGAATTGCAAAGTTGTCTTGCAATGGCCATTTCCAATTAAAATACCTGACTGAATCTTCTTGTTTGTGTGCTGGTCAGTTCTTTTCTGTCCCTTTGCAACGTGCCAATGTACCACTCCTTGATTATTTTTCTTCCCTACACTGGAATTGCTCTGAGAGGTCTGCATACTACTCAGAGTTGCCTGGTACCACTTGATGATTCACCTTAAACAGATGTTTTTTCCTTTTTTATTCTTTTTTGTGTGTGTTTCTTTTCTGTTTTAATAAATGAAAAAACTAATGCATTAGCTCCCAGTTTAACTTTTGGGAGCAGGGGCAAATGTTAAGGCCACAAAGCTGCAGAGAAGGACAAATGATTTGTTTGGAAAATTGCAAATAAGGAAGCAAAAGGGCACTTTTTAGTAGGGACAGTCTCAAAGAAGCCTGAGTGGAAGTGAACTGAATGATCTGTGTAGCTTGACCAAATCCTTTTGCTGCCAAAGACCAAGGAATGGCTTGCCCATGTGTGACAGCTGTACCAGGGCACTGCTCTGTTTTTCAGCCTTTCTCCCAGGAGTGGGAAGGTGGCTGGGACCATATGGCTGCCTCCTGGAGGCAGACACAGCGCTGCTTACCTCTCCTGCCTGCCTCCTGTTCCCCATCCCATGCTCTGCCCCTTGGATGCTATTTCCCTGCTCTGGCTCCATTTGGGCTGCCAGCCCAGCAGGTTCGCTGCCCGTGTGCCATTCAGGACCAGCCTTGCTGACTGCGGCTCAGCTCTCTTGCCTCTCTCTCCCTCCGAGGGCACCGCTGGAGCAGCACGGCTGTGCCTGCTCCTCTGGGCTCCCATCCTGCTCCCTGCTCAGTGGGAAGGGCTCCTGCTGGGTGCCTGGAGCGAGCTGTTCGTGGGAGCGCAGGCAATGCCAGCCGATAGACTTTGCTGCCCGCTTCCTTGAGAGCTTCAGCTGACTTGCTAATCTAAGAAAGTGGCTGTCAGATATTCGACTTTATTGTGAAATGTGGCTTTTAACCCGTTATGAGAGGGTGAAGGAAACATCTGTCCTAGGCTTTATTCGTGTTTCTCTGCGCTCCGGCGTGTGGCAGTGGCTCTTTGTGCGAGCCCTGTACGATGGTTTGTAATTGCAGGGTTGCCGGCCACAACTGTGCTGCAGAGTGGCTGTAAATCACTCTGGCTTCAGCCTCGGCTCCCGCACCTCCTCCCTGGGAGCGAATAATGGTGTAGGTCTGCGAGTGCGCGTGGAGCCTGCAGGGAGAGGAGCGGGGGTAGGGGCGATCGTGTTGGAGCCAGAATATCAGCACAGCAGTGTCTGGGTTGCAGCCGATCGCCGTCGCCATTTGCCTGTAGGAATCCCGCTGCCTTGGGCGCTGGGTGGGTGCCTGCCTGTCAGGGCACTGAGCCGCACTGTGAGTGCCCCCATACTCCCAATCCACAGCAATCTCTCTGACTGCCCCCTCCTCTGTCACCCAGACCAAGCCACCATGACTGAGAAGACGCAAGAGCCTCATGTGGAGGATGATGATGATGAGCTGGATGGGAAACTCAACTACAAACCTCCTCCCCAGAAAACACTGCAGGAGCTGCAGGAGTTGGACAAGGATGATGAAAGCCTGGCTAAGTACAAGAAGTCCCTGCTGGGAGATGGACCTGTGGTAGTAGGTAGGCTGGGGCACACTGGCAGGGAGGGACTGGGGAAATGTACTGCAGCAGTGTGCTGTTGCTTCAGAGAAGAGGAATCCTGTTTGCCCAGGGACATGCACTGCTTGTGCTGGAGGACTGGGGATGGGCAGCTGGAAAGTTGCACATAAAGGAAGCACAGAAGATGCTCAGAGTGTTAGGAGTTAGGAGGATTACTGGGGAGTGCTGGCATCAGAAAAGAACTTGTGGTGGGAGGTGTGTGGGTCTCAGAGGACTTTTGGGGGTTTTGAAGGGGTCAGCCTATGCTGAAAGGTGGTCTTGTTGCTCAGAATGATCCTAAGAAGGAAATTTTCTGTGGTGGAAAGGCCACCTCTAGGTATTGTGATGGAGGCCAGAGGGATCCACGTGGCAGGACTGGGAAGACATGTGGTCCTGTTGTGCTAAGGAAGCCTGGCATTACTGGGTGTTTCATGAAATGCAGTTTCTGTGTGGCAAGGCATCCCTGTTTCTTCAGTGTCATTCCCCTCTGATTGCATCTAATTTTGCAAGCTGACAGCTTCCCCCTGACTCTTCCTACCTGCAGACCCAACAGCTCCCAATGTGGTGGTCACCCGACTCACTCTGGTCTGTGACTCTGCTCCAGGACCCATCACCATGGACCTTACAGGTAGGCACAGGCTCTGCCCTTGGTCACAGAGGGGAACAAACAAAGGCCCTGGCATGCTCCAAGTCAAAAGAGAGTTTGTCCTTGGGATGCTACAGTGGGTTTTAGAGGAGCTCTGAAGTCATCTTAGTCTTGTTTCTTATTTTAAGGTATACACATATAAATAAAAAAGAAGCAGATGTAACAGAGGAAAATATTGAGGTATTTTCCTTCATCTAGACTGCTGTAGGAGCTCCTGGGTTTCTCTTGCCATCTCTGCTTGCTTCCTTTCAATGACACTTCATGAGCACAGGGGATGTGCATGCATTTGGGTAGCAGGCTGTATTGAAACTTCAGAATCGAGCAATACTGCAGTTCCGGCTCCTGGGGCCATGGGGAGAGAGCCTTATAAGGGCTTTTCTGCAGAGAGAGGAAGCTGGGCCTGGAGAGGCAGAGAGGCTTCCTGTTCACCCAAAACCACCCAAAACCCCTGCGGGGCCCAGGCAGCCTTCCAAGCTGGGCAGGAGCTGTGGAACCAAGCTCTCACCAAGCCAGGCTGGGCATGGATGGAGCATACACACACTGCTGCATCTGCTCTGCAACAAGCCTGTGCATAGACGTCTTTGTGTACATGTTCTCAGACCTGTGTGTGCTCAGGCATTTTCTTCTGTGGGCACAGATACATACGAGCACCCAGGAATTTCTGTGTGTTTGGTCACACAACTCAATCTCACAAGGATGTCTGCATGCTCATTTTACAGGTGTCATCCTTTGAAGGGATGCTCACCTCTGGCAGCAACCCCACTCCCATCTTCCCCCCTGTGCCTGGTCTCTCCTTGCTGAGACATCTCTAGCTAACACCTTGATTCTCTTCTTGCAGGCGACCTCGAAGCACTCAAGAAAGAGACCTTCGTATTAAAGGAAGGGGTGGAATACAGAGTTAAGATCCACTTCAGAGTGAGTTGTTTTCCTTCCAGTTGCTTCTCATCAGTTGCTAAGGCTGGTCAGTGGCAGTCTGTCAGATAACCAGAGCCAGACAGAATGCCTGCCCAAAAGCTGAACACTTGCAAAGCTCCCCTATCTTCAGATGTTGTTCTACCCAACAAGGGATGAGGTATTTCCAGGAAATAATTTCTGCTTGCTCATCCCTTGGAGGAAGTTGGTTTTTGTTTGCTCACACTGATAAATGAGTGGTTGAAAAGCCAGATGGGTAGTTTTGGCTGGGTTTGGTTTTGCTTTTTAGCCACTGGAAAATCTTTACTCCACACTAAGTGGAAATTAACAGGGGAGAGAAGAGAAGAGAAGAGAAGAGAAGAGAAGAGAAGAGAAGAGAAGAGAAGAGAAGAGAAGAGAAGAGAAGAGAAGAGAAGAGAAGAGAAGAGAAGAGAAGAGAAGAGAAGAGAAGAGAAGAGGAGAAGAGGAAGAGAATGGCTATTCATGAAGTACTGATTCAGTCAGTGATACTGGGCTTCATGTACACATTAAGAAGATGTAATATTGTAGCACTTGGCTGAAGATGCCTGAATTCTTCAGGTTGTGATATACCTAAATGGGCTTATTTCACCCTCACTCCCATCAATCAGTGTGTCAGCCATTTCTTCTGTTTACAGCTGAAAATGGAGCTTGGCCACGCTGCAGTGTGGCATCCAGCACTGAACTGATCATCTCTGCAAGTGCTTACTTCAAAGCTGGGCTTGGAAGAGAAGGCAAAAAGGGAAGAAATAGAATTCTCCTGAGACAGATGAGGGAAGGTGTTAATACTGTGGGCTCTGTAGGGCAGATTTCCCTTTTTCTTTGAGGCTTGCTGTCTCAGAGATGAATGCCCCCCAATGCTCTCCCCTGAGACACCTCCAGCTCTCTTTTGTGCTGTGAAATATTTCCATCTGTATCTGTGCCTTGTTGACTGGAGACACCTGAAGCCAGACAGGTTATTCTAATTTCGTCCCTCAGTTCCATGGCTGGTAAGGGCTGGTACTGTGGGAATTCTACCCTGGAATGTAAAAGAATCTGTCCATGTTGTTTTCAGATTGAGTAGTGTGCACTGTGGGAAGGCAGTGTATGCTGGAGGGGAGGAGCAGCACTGGATACATCCAAGCTATCCATGGGAGATTTGAGTAAAGATTTATGAAAACTGTCCCTGTCTTTTGAGAAGAAAGTTGCCAGCTCCCCATGGAGCTTAGAGAGCACCTGGGGGCTGCCCACCCATTGGGGCTGAAGGGATGACTCTAGTTACCCATGAATGGTTTCCAGTATGAAAATTATTAAACAGGAACTCCCTGCTTCACTTTTCTTTGTCCTCATCAGCATGTCTTGAGACCCTTACTGGTGTGCTCCAGTCAGCTTCAAAGCTGGGCAAAGGACAGGGAAGTACAGGAGCTGCACAGAGGATGCTAAAGGTCTCCAGGTACCTATGGAGAAGTTGTTTAGGGACCTGTTCAATGTGCCCTGTGCTGAGGGTCCCTTCTGTTGGGAGCCAAGATGGGTATTGTCCTTCAGGAGGGGGAAAATCATCAGGTACAGAACCAAAGCTCCTCTCCTGACACTTCTGGTTCCTTCCTGCAGGTAAACAGGGACATTGTGTCGGGACTGAAATACGTGCAGCACACCTACCGGACAGGGGTGAAGGGTGAGTAAGAGCCCTGCATGCCCTGCACAGCACTGCTCCTGCCTCTGTGTCCCTCCTCTGGAACAAGTGTTCTGCAGCTCTGGGCTGGGGCAGAGGCCCCCTTGCTCCCAAGTCCCACCCTGTGCTAACACTCAGGAGGTGGCTTCTCAGCAGAGTGCCTGCTTCACCCAGGACAGTGGTTCCTTGTTCTGTGCACACTCAGTGTGAGCCAGCTCTGGGCTCTGTATGCTACACCCCTGTCTGCAGCAGCAAAGTCCACAGAGACTCTGCTTGGACAGTGCTTGCCACAGGTTGCCTCTCCATACAGAGCTCTTCTCCTCCCCTCCACCCCCTGTGCAGTTGTTCAGCCTGTGTGGAGCTTCCCACCCTCTGAAAGCTCTTCAGAAGCCTTTGGTAAAATTCGGACCTTCTCTGTGAAACTTCCCATTGTGTGCAGGACCCTGCATTTGCCCCTGGGTTCTCCTCAGTGCTGCTGGGCTTGGACAAGGCAGAGGAAAGCCCCATTTTGCACACACACACACCCCACATGCCTTTTTGTGCAACCACCTCTGAGGCTTCAGCATCCTGTTCAGCACACATTGCTGGTGTCTTCTCACCAGTAGAGAGAAGTAGTGGGAAATCAAGGTAGATCTTGAGCCATATGCTGGGTGTACTCACAGCCAGAATGTTCAGCTTTCTCCCAAATTTCTCTCAAACCAGGACAAGTACATGCATGTGAGAGTGCACAAACTGAGTTGCCTGATCACCTGCCCATCCATCTGTGTTATCCTTCCAGCTGTCCTTATGCTTCACTAACCCACTTTTCCCCCTGATTTTGCTCTCCTTTGCTGACATGGGCTGTTCCTTTCTCCCCCATCTCCTTTCTGCTCTTTTGCTCATGGCTTGCTCTCTCCCTCATCATTCCCCATGTGAGGGGCTTATTCCCTGTGGATTGTTTTCTCCTAGTGGACAAAGCCACGTTCATGGTTGGCAGCTACGGGCCACGGCCAGAGGAGTACGAGTTCCTGACGCCCGTTGAGGAGGCTCCCAAGGGTATGCTGGCTCGAGGCACCTACCACAACAAATCCTTCTTCACGGATGATGACAAGCACGACCATCTCACCTGGGAGTGGAACCTGTCCATCAAGAAGGAATGGACAGAATGAGTTCACCCAGTTTGCCTTCCCCCTTCCCGTCCCCTTGCCTCCTGCACCAGTCTCCAGGCCTTCGCTGCTTCTTCTGATACACTGAGAACAACCCAGCCACCACCCCATCATGACCATAATGGGTTAAATTGCGAAAACACCTCCCTCCCTCTCCCCCAGTACTTCCTCGTGTTGTCCCCATCTCTCCCATACCAACTCCAGTCCTGGAAGTGCCTTTTCGAGGAAACAAGATCACCTGGCAGGGGTGGACTGGTCCCTGGAAAATCCCTCTCTTGAGTTACACTTGCCATGTGCTCTGACTCATTGTAAAGGGTTACTTACCTCCCGTGATTGTCTCCTGGTCTGTGTCTGGTGCCCTACCCTGTTAAAATCCATCCTTGTGCAGGCAAAGCCAGTCAGGGGGAATGCAGCTAGATGCCGTAACAAGACTTCAGTGTCTGAGAATAAAACCAGTTTCTTTCTTCTTTTCTGCATGAGTGTCACATTCTTTTCTAGAGCATGTTTCTCAGTGATGTGTGTGTGGAGAATGCAGTATAGGAAGGCTTAAGAGCATATTTCAGCAGGGAAATAGCCCTCCTCCTTCAAAGCAGCAGCCTTACACTATAAGCAAATTATTTCAGAACAGTTTCCTTCAGGGATTTCATTAATTCTTTGAAGCCAAAGTCTGGCTGTGATGGGGGTAGCCACCAGGGGTGGACAGCCCCCACCTCTCATCCCAGATGGCTGCTGAATGAGCCAGGGAGCTGTAACATACCCTTCTCATGTTTAGCACTTACCCTAGCAGCTGTTCCCCGGAGCTAATGCAAGAGTTGCACGTCCTCGTGGCCAGCTTGCTGGCCAAGCACAAGGGAACATATCTTCTGGGATCCAGCACCTGGAGGGGGCTGTTCTTGACCCAGCTGGGGTGTCTGCTCCCAAAGGTGCAGGGCAACTGCCAACGCCAGTGTGAGGGCACACCATGGCGGTGTTGGTGCAGCTCTCCAAGGCTGATTCCTGCACTGCAGGGAGGGGCTCTCTCCAGCCAGGCACTTATCTCAGGAGCTGGAGGCTTTGCCCTGGGCCAGCTGCTCCCTTCCCACCACCCCAGGAAGGCTGTGGGTCCCCACAGCAGCTGACGTGTCTCTCACTGAGGAGAGGACTGAGCAGGGTGGCATGGCGAGGAGAGGGAGAGCTGGAGCCATGGGCACATCCATCTTCCCGTGCCTCTTTGCCATCCTGCTTACCAGGTGCTCCCCAGCAGGGTGTGCTGGGGGGGGTGACTCTGCATCCCACAGTAAGTGAGCTTTCTTCCTGCCTTGGGGAAAGTGGGTCTGCTTCAGGGAGTCTTCCTTATGCTGCACAAACGTGTTCTGCTTGCAAGAGAGGTGTGTGGGTTGTAAGGTTGTGATGCTTGTGTAAGAGCTGTAAGGTTGGGATGCTTGTGTGTGTGTTGGGGGGATCCTCTTTGAGCTGCTCCTTGTGTACACTCTGCCCAACCCTGACCTTTGCTCTGCAGGCACAGCCAGCACCACAGACAAACCCATCCTGTTAGACAACATCCCAGATGCCGAAGCCTTCATCAGTGGTGCAGAGGTGGCAGTCATTGGATTCTTCCAGGTGTGTTCACAGCACCTCCCCTCTGCCAGTTGTGGGCTCTATCCCACCCTGATGAGAGCATGAGGGTGGATGTGGTGTAAACACCTGCCAAAGCAGCTGTTGTCCCAAAAAGTCCCCACAGTGCTGGGGCTCTGACAGGCATGTGGAGGGATTGGGTGATGAGTGACAGAGAAAGCACAGGGAATTTGGTCTGTGCATGGAAAAGGAGATGGAGTAAGGGAAGAAGATGAAGGAGGTTGTAGGAGCCCTGGAGCAGGAGAGAGGGAAATGCTGCAGGGGAAGGAACAAAGAAATGTACATGGTAGAGAAACAGTGTTGGTGAGGGGTGAATGGGAATGTCAGTTATTTGCTGTAGTCAGCAAAGGCAGAGGAAAGCACTGCCTGTGTGACAGGGATGAGGAAGCCAAGTCTCAGGGAGAAGTGATAGTGCAAGGCCTCTGAAGTCTGAGAGAGTCTGGGCTCAGGCTGAAGCCTCTTCGTGGGGAGGATGTAGGCATGGTCTCTGTTTCACTTCTTTGTTCCCCAGAGTAGGAGTAGATACCCTTGAGACCTCTGTCTCTTCTTATCTAAATTCCACTGAATTCAAAGATGAGTGACAGCTATGAGTCCCTTGCCCTCCCAAATGGCATGAGTATTTTTCCTCAGAAAAGAAAAGGAAAGCATTTATTGAGCTACAGCACTGTAAAACAGAAGCCTTTTTAACAGGATCCTTATCACTTTTAAGTCCCTAAGTTGCACCTTTTTCCAGGTTTCCTTTGAGCTCTGTTCTGCTCTTCTGCTGTCCACACACTGCCTCATGTCAGAGAAGGCTTCAGACTTTCAAAACCAGATCCTTCTGCAAGCGCCTCCCTCCTCCTGCCCTGTGCCTGGGCTGGAGGGCAGTCTAGGGAGGGCATCGCGCTCTTGGTGCAGGGCAGTGGCATCTCCCAGCCCAGAGCGAGTGAGGGCCGATGGTGCTGCCTGTGCAGTGCGGCAGCAACAAGTCCGTGAGCGGTGAGGGCAGGAGGCTGATGCCCCAGGGCCCTGTAAGCGCTGATCACAGAGCCCCAGCCGCCTCCACGTCGGTGCCTGCGGGCGATTGGAGCTCCTCGGGGCATGCTCTTGCGGCGCTAAAGCTGCAGTGCAAAGCAGGCAGGCAATCTGCACACGCAGAAGGAAAGTGCCGAGCGCCTCCTTCCCCGAGGGCAGCAGCTGGGCCTGCGAGGCCTCCTCCCCCGAGGGCAGCAGCTGGGCCTGCAGCAGAGCTGTGCCCAGAGCCGCCTCCTGAGCTACAGCAGGGACACGGCTCCTTCTGTCCTGTGCCACTGTGGCCTCCCTCTGCAGGACTGCATTCTTCAGAGGCAGACGGAGCTGCTGCCGTGCAGCCCCAGTGCCAGGAGCACGGGGCAGCCACATGTCGGGCACTCGGTGCCTGAAGCGCGGCCGGGCTGCATTTGAACAGCAGATAAAGACGTATGTGTGCCATGAAGGCTTGGCTCTTGGCCTGAAAGCATATTCATCCAAATAAAGCCCGTGTTCTCCGCTCACCATGAATTACTTCTCTGCTGCAGCCTCTCAGTTCGCTGCAGAATGTGGCTCGGCAAGCTTCCCGTATAATGAGCACGGCCTCCCCGACTGGGAACAGCATGCCGTGATGGAAACACAGCACACTGCTCCAGAAACCCCGCGTGTCTCTGAGAAAGGGCAGTGCTCAGCCTGATTAAACCCCAGGTTTCCCAGGAATGCTCCAAAACTCAGCGAGACTATTCCCACCCTCAGCTTTAGCGTTCTCAACAGAGCAGTTGATGCATTGGCATTTCCAAAACAGGTCATGAGAGATGTTTTTCTTTGGATGAACAAAGAATTTTGTTTTCCATTCTCTCTGGGCTCACAAACAGCTGAGCTGACAGTTCAAACTAAAAAGAAAAACAAACCGATTTCCAAGCAGAGACCATGTCTTGAGAATTTATATCCAATAAATAGAAGTATCAAAAATACATCATTAAAAAGTTGGGAATGGGAACAGCAAGGAAAGCTTTAATACAGGCAAAGGATAGCTGTAGTTAATGCTCTCTGCAAGAAAGAGAACGGACCTCAAAATACTGAGAAATCGCACATTTCTATCCTTCGATGCACCTGAATTAGCTACTTTTTACAGGATGTACCTAAGATGTCCTTTTAAAAGGAACTATGATACTGATAAGGCAAGGTGCTAAAAATTTAATGTAGAATCAAGGTTAGCATTAAAATGGCGATGTTTTTATATATGTATATATTTTGGAAACTCACACTTATATATACATATATACATATATACATACATACATACATACATATATGTTTGGTTTTGTTTTGTTTTAACGAGCTACACCTATGTTCTGGCGAGTCCCCAGGGGCTCAGCACCATCCTGGCGGGTTCCTGATCCGCACGAGGCGGCGGCAGTGGCCGCTCCCGCGGGGACCGAGCGGCCGGCAGGTGTCGCGCTCGGTCCGCCCGCGGCCCGTGCCGGTGCCGGTGCCGGTGCCGGTTCTGGCTCGGTCCCTCACCGTCCCTGCTGTGCCCGCAGGACGCGCAGAGCCCCGGAGCGGAGCAGTTTCGCCGTGCGGCCGGACAGGTGGCGGAGGTGCCGTTCGGGCTCAGCAGCAGCGCGGCCGTGCTGTCGCACTACGGCGCCGCGGAGAACACCGTGGTGCTGTTCCGCACGGTGCGTGGGAGCGCGGCGGGGCCGGGGGGCATCGCGGGCCGCTCCGTCCCGGAGCACGCTGCCAGGCAAAAACCTGCATCTCCAGCATAAGGGTCTGGGTCCGGGTGCCTGGAGCGCTGGTGTGGGTGGGAGAGGGTCTTGGACGAGTGCATACAGCAGTAAAAAGCATAAAACGCATCTCTCCTTAGGGCAAGCCAAAAATAGGGTTGTCATTGGCAGTCAGGCTGTCTGCCCACCTCAAAGTACATCCCTCTTCTTGCCCCAAAGAAGGCCTTTGCTTTTCAACTGCAGAGTGCCTGTCGCTGAGAGATGGAGAGTTAATTACACCTGGTAAGATTCTCATGTTTAGGTGATGGCCTACGGATCTGGGTCAGCACCCAGAGCTCTGCAAGGAGCAATGCCTGTGTTTCTACATGACCTGCCCAGAGCTTGGCATTAACTTGGATGGGGTTTCTGTGGTTTTGGAAAGGGTCCTGAGACACATGAAAAGCGTCTAGAGTCATGTCACAATGGATCAACACAGCAGGCTTGATACCGAAACTTGGCAAGTGTCGCTTCAGGCAAAGCTGTCTCCTAGGGTACAAAACTTTTCCAATGAGACAGAAAACACATCCAGATGAGGTCTCTGCAGTTAAGAGATGCTGTGCCACCCTACACTGTGGTTTGCAGACTAATTTCCTAAATACACTTTAGACATTAGAAGTCTTGCTTTGGAGTTTCCTAGGGATGGATGCTGTGCCAGATCATATCTCATGACTTCAGCTCTAAGTGCAGGTAGCTCAGTATAGCCTCAATGTAGCTATATTTGCTGAAATTTAAGGAGATGGCATTGGGAAGAGCCATGTGCTTGCTGCAAAAGTACCAAGAAGAGCTAAGAGCAAGGATTCTACTGGTTACATCAATTTCCCCATGTTGCTCCTTCTTGCACAAGCATGGCAGTGGCAAACTGCAGAGGTAGGTGTGTCTGAAGAGGAACGGGGCCCCAGGCAGCACAAGATGTCCTAAAAGCCAGTGAAATGTTGTGACACCAGACCTCTAAGTGCTTGAGGTGGGGAGAAATGGGTACACACCACATGTTGTAGGGAAACTAAATATGGCAGCTTGGCCAAGTTCTAGATCCAGTCTGTACAAAGATTGGACAGTTTGTTCTCTTTTTCCCCCCTCATCATTTCCTGCACCATGTTTACCACTGATATTATCCAAATAATTAGAAAAGAATGATCTAAGAGTGAGCAATAGTTAGGCAGATCCTTTTATTTAACCTTTTATTTGCTAGATGTTGCAATTTTCAGCAACACCCATTTCAATTTTGGTTCTTAGTCATTGTGGTTTTCTTCCAAAAATATTGAAAAGATCCTTTGTTTTTGCACTGTGCAGATAGTGAGGATGGCTGCACTGGGAGAGAGTTGATAAAATAAATTGTTTGGATTGTTGGAATTTGTATTATATTGAATATTCTTTTTTTGGAGCCAAGTTTTTGCAACTGAACTCTTCTTTAATATGGAAAAAAACAGCCAAGAAAACAATGTACGAGTCAGGTTCAAATATGGTTGACAATTCACTTGTCTGATTGTCAGTTTTTCTTAAATTATCAGACACATTATTTTTTCTTTTATCCTGTGATGAATAATGTGTAGGAGTAAGAGGTCAGAGATAAAAAGGAATTTTAAAAGAACGGATACAGGAACTTGGAATCAAATACTCATTTGAAGGATACAAAGATGCGTCACCAGGATAGAAGTGAATCAGAGGCATAAATTAATTTTTTTATTTGCCTTTGCAGTGTATGAAACACTTACAATGCTTAGAAGTTTAAACCATAATTACAGTAGTAGGAGGGACTGTGTCAACTGGTGAGACTTCTTTGTAAATAGGGGAAAGAAACAGATTTATTCTAGTAAGAAATCCTGATAGACCTAAAAAGAACATAGTTAACAGATGCTAACCACCTAATTATATGGAGTGATAAAGACATTTTGACTAGAGCTTCAACTATTAAATGCAGGCTATTTTCCAACCTTATTTTCTTAAAAACATAAATGTTGAGTGCTGATTCAAGATGTTATTATCCCCAAATGGAAGTCAGAAATTTCCAGAAGCCCATGAAAGCCAAGAGAAGACTTTCTGTAGAGTCCAAGCTGCTTCAGACTGGTTCTCAAGGCCTGTCTGATCTCACTGCTCAGGTGTTGCACTGTCCTGATCTTATTTACTTGAGCAGAGCTGCCCTTTCATGTTGTGCAGGAGGAAAACCTGTGAGAGGAATCAGGCCACACTGTCTGAAAATCACCAGCTCGTGTTGTCAGACAGGGCGGGTGACTGGTATCAAAGACCTTGCCAATGACCACAGAACAGCAAAAATTACTTTAGATGTCTGCACACCACTGGAAAAACTAACACAACAACTTTCAGAGGTTGTCCACATGCAGAGAATAAAATCTGAGGTGTGCATGTGGACTGCTTCTCAGCCCCAAGAACGTCATTCAACATGTGTATCAATGGCTTTCAAATCCCAAACTTTGATCCTACTTCATGTCAGAGACCACTGCTCCCATGGCTTAGCTCCATCACGTCCTGTGGTGGTACTACTCAGGAACCCTGCCCTTAAACCCTAGTGTATTGCTATCATTCAGTGGTTGCCTGCTTTTTTCTGTTTATCAGGTCATGAAAATCTCAATAAAATCCCATCATTTTGAGGGGATGAAGTGTGGGGAGATGTGTGGCAGGATGAATTTTCCTCTAAAGCTGAAATATGCTGGGTTTAATATTTTTTATTTTATTTTTTTTTTTCTTTCCTGCTGTACTGGAAGAAAAATCCTCTTTTTATTGGAGAGATTTCCTGCTTGCACAATGTTTCCAGGAATTCCATACCGGGCGATGCCAATGTTTATTACTTGTAGAAGAAACAGAATGAGCAGATGAAGATGTTTAAAAGGGACATAAAGCCAGTTTTGATGTGAGGAGCTAGACTACTTAATGGCCTCTCTCCACAATGCCTAGAATAGTTTGTAGCTAATTCTCCCTGTCTCCAGTGCATTGAGAGCTGGTGGTGTAGGGATGTCTGGAGCCCTCAGAGATTTCTGTTATACCATGAGTTTGGCTTGTCCTTTGGAGGCTGGAGACGGCTGGGAGAGCCTTATCCCAAAGTGCAGGCTCGTTCCTGTAGGTTCTAGAGCTCCAGAATGGTGATGGGAAGAGTTGGGATTGTGCAGTGGGGGAGAGAGGATGGTGGTGTCCCAGGGGTGGGTGTCTCTGTGAGTGAGGGCAATCAGCGCCTCTGGAGGAGGTGCTGGGAGGAGAGGACAGCTGTGACCATAGGTGTCTTTCTTTGCCTGACTCCAGGTGGACAATGACCGTCGGGATCTGGACATGAGCAGCGGAGAGGTCGATGCCAAGAAGCTGATCCGCTTCGTTCGCATGAACGAGCTCCGCCTGGTGACAGAGTACAACCCTGTGGTAAACACCAGCTCCCTGCACCCTCACCCTGTGCTTGGCCTTCCTCTCATGGTACCCTCTGGGCCCAGGTTGCACATCCAGATGGATGTGATAGTGTGGGATAGATGGGACTGGGGAAGGCACACAGCTCTTCACTGCTGCTCCACATGTGGACTGGAAGCAGATTTGCTGGGGCATGAGTGTGGTGGGAGAGGAAGGGACCCATCGCAGTTCCTTTGGCTTTCCAGTAAATTTGGGATGTTGAGGGACAGAGAACTCCATTTCTTACTACTCTGCAGGCAGTGCTGCTTCCTCCCATGGACATTTGCAGTGTTGTGCCATGCCTGCAGAGCCTGCTCAGCCAGAATGCCCTCTCTTTGACAAGCCTTGAGCAACATGGAAGCTCAAATGACCTGCTCTCAGAAGACAGGATTTATGCATCACTCAGCACTTAGGGCATGATGTAAGCCCAAATATTTGAATACATGTTGAAGAGCAGGTTGGGAACTTCCCAAGCAAAATCTTTCCCATCCCTTCCATCATTCCTCCAGAATTCATCAGTTCAATAACAACTACCACCACAAAAACAAACAAGCAAGCAAGCAAACAAACAAACAAACCAACCAACCAACCAACCAACCAACCAACCAACCAGACACAAAATCAGGCTTAGAATGCTTCCATGTTGGCCATCTTCATTGGCTCACCCATCTGACTGGCAGTGGTAGGGTCCCAGTACCCCTCCCTGCTGCACAGGTTGACCAAGGATTTAGGTTCTCCTGAAATCCTAGCGGTTCCTTGGTCTCATTGCTGTGGAGTCAGCAGGTGTTAGAAGCCTCAGTTGCTGCAAGGCTGACTTCATCATTGCTGATGGGGTATTTTGTGGCCTTCTGGATAGCTATAACAGCGCTGACCAGGCTCAGTTTGTATCAGAGACGAATGCCCCAACCTGTTGCAGAGCTATACCTTTTCAAGATAAACTCAAGAATCATCTAAGAGAACCCGATGCATTCAGTCAGTTCAGTTGCAACCCACAAGTAGGAGAGGGTTTTGTTTTGAAATGTAACAGTTTGTACATTTTTTCCCCCAGTGAAATATGGTAGGATTTTGGTTATTTTTTGTAACAAAAAAAAAATTGTTTTTTTTTTTTAATCTTCAAAAGGGAAAATTACATTTTGAAATCACAAAATGTTTCTGGGGACTGCTATATCCTGCTCCACTGGCCTAACAGCCCTTTAAGAATACCCAAGTCACATCAGCAGGGATGATGTTCTCGTCTTTGTAATTTCCCAGACCTTCTGAAACCTTGGAGCCCCTACTAGATCCTTCTGCAATTCATGGGACAATCTCTCTTTCTTGATGCATTTCTGTTGATGCTTTGGGCTCTCACTGCATGGTGTCCTGTTTGGCACCAGGCTGTCTCCCTGACTGAGAATTCCTCAGCTGTTCAGCCGGTCCCCTCCACCCTGATGTCAGTACAGATGTTGTTGCAGTTTCTTTCCCAGATGCTTTGGAGCTCTATCAAGGTGCTGCAATTAACAGTGCCTCCTGCAGTCCCTGGCCCAAAGCCCTCCCAGCTTCCCTAAGGTAGCTTGGTTTTTCATAAATATTTATTCCTAGTGCATATGCTGTTTGCATCCAAAAATGCTGCAGGTCAGCAGATAATGGGGTCACATGGCTCACACCAAGTGCTGCCAAGAGCTTCTCTCCCCATACTGGGGCCCTTGCTGTTTCTCCCGCATACTTTAGGAATTTTTAGGCAATGTTTACCCCGTGGGTTTTTCAGGAGAGTCAGATGTGATGCAGCCCTGCTGATGAGCTCTGCTGATTGCTCTCGCACAGGGTTGTGTGGACAAGCACACCTTTGTGTGGAGCTGCTGGAGGAATTGCTGCTCCCTCCTTGTCTGCTCTCACCCCAGCCTTGTCAAGGGGCTTGCTGCTGGCTGGCTTCATCCTCACCTTCAGCCTCATCCTCTCCATGAGCTCCTCTAACGCTTCCCAGCTTAGCTTGCAACCCCTCCACTGTTCCCCACCTCAGCTGCACACCATCAGAAAAGTGAAGGGATACAAAATATATGATAAATATTAAGCAAACAGCAGAGTCCAGTGTGCCAAAGTCTAGATGCTCTGTTATTCACGGCCCTTGCCAGCATGCACTCCCTGACCCCTTCCTTGTTACTCCTGGAGCATGTGGAAACTTTGTGCTGCCACTGGCGGGAGCTGCACAGGCTGTGCCTCTGTGGTTTTGGTGGCACTAGGGAGGCAGCAGGTCTGGCCCCACTCCTGTTTAATTTGAGGGAGAGGCTGCAGGCCGGCAGGAAGCAGACAGAAGTGAGATGAGGAGTGAGCGAGTTCATGGAGATGGTGCTGTGGCTTCTTGGGCAGTGACAGCCCTGGTTCCTCACAGAGGGCCAGTGTGCAGAGCCCACCTGGCCCTTGCCCAGGGTCTTCTCTCACCGTGGGACACAGAGACAATTTTAACCCTCAGCACTCAGGATTGTCCAGGCCCTCAGGCTGCTGAAACTGTGAACTCATCCCCATCCTACATACAGTGTAACACCAAAGAAAGAAAATAAGGACAAACACCCACCTTGACACCACAAATCCTTCTCACTTTCTTGCTTGTTTTTCAGACAAGTGCTGGACCTCAGTGATTTAGGACACCCTTATATTCAGTGTTTGCTGGCCTTGCTCTTCCCATCTTTAGTCTTCCTGTATTCTGCCCTACTCCTACTCCTCTTGCCTAGTCACTATCTTAAGGCCAGTGATGGACCTTTGGGGTCTTCAGACCCTTGTCTGGAGAATACGCAAAGCCAGGGGGGTAAGAGCTTCTGCAAGGAACCTGAATTGGATCCCCCCTGCTTTAAAGAAATCTGTCCTGCTTTTGATGCTGACTTGCAGAGAAGCCACAGCTGAGCCATGTCCCACTGACACTGCATCCAATGCCAACTGAGTGTTCTCAGTCTCCTTGTCTGTGTTTCTCTCTGTGCTGGGCAGACAGCAGTAGGTGTGATGCAGAGCTCTCTGGTCCTGAACCTCCTCCTGATCACGGACAAGATGTCTCCAAAGCACCCCGAGCGAATGCGCAAGTTCCGGGCGGCGGCAGAGCTCTACAAGGGCAAGGTGAGTCCAAACAGAGAGAAACAGGGGCTGTTGGGGAGGAGAAAACCCAGTGATTTCTGCCATGAGTGGGGAGGGCATAATCTCCTCTGTGAATCACGAGAGCAAAGGTCAAGTAGCAGGAAAAGAGGATTATCTGGATAATTAAATGGATGGGTTGGTTCTGTTCACCTTTTGCCAGTTTGCCATCTCACGGGGTAAATCCCCTCTGTATCCTGCTCTCTGCTCTCCTGGTGAAACATCGGGGACTTTGTGGCTTTTAACCAGGCTCCTTTTTATGGGGAGAGGACACACAGCTGCTGCTCTTCAGTCTGGCAACAGTTGTGCTCTACTGATGTGAGAGGTGAATTTGTACCTACAGCCTGCAGGACGCCAAGGCAGCTTATATAAGTGACCAGAGAGCAAATAATGTCAGTGCTTCTTAACCCTTTCACTTCTGGAAATAGCTGCTTTAAAGGAGCTGCAAATTGATTGCTTAGATTTCCCACACTAAGGTGATGAGATAGATGAGGTGCTTCAGAGAAATTTTGCCTGAATCTCATTCCCCTGGGAGCAGAGGTCCCCAAATAGTAAATCATCCAATGTCTGCTTCTCTGCCAGCAGCTGGATTACAGTGGAATTTGTGTCCAAGGAGCAGAGGAATGAACTTGCATTTATCTATTGTGAGATGTGTGTTAAAGTGACAAAATTAACACTGTTCTCCTTGAGAAGCAGAGTCTGATACAGGTCTCCACCTCGCAGCTATTTCTTCCAACACAATGCTGTTTAGCATCAGTATCCTTTGCTGATGCAGCTGCATCTAGTTTTCATGTGACTTGCCTAGATCTGAGTAAATAGCTATAATTTTCCTAGAAATACTTCACAAAACATTGGATAAAATGTTCTACTGAAGTTCAGACAATTTATGAATTCTCAGCAAGCCAAATCTTTGAGTTTTTTTATTTGTTCAGGCACATTTCCAAACGAATCAGTCAACAAGTTTGCCAGAGTAAAGTACAAGAATTAGAGATGTGGGGATTTGACTAATTATTTCCACTTTATTGCTGTGGTACTTGAGGACACAGAGATGAAGTGACCTAGAGTGTAATAAGTTATTTTTCCCAAAGGAGTGGTACTCTGAGGAGTTAATTGTGTTTTGGACTGCCCTCCTAGAAAGGAGTGAGAGAGAGCTAAGATCTCTCTGCTTGGATTTTAGGTCTGGATAGAAAAGAGTAAGCAGAGTGAAATGCCTGCTTGGGTTTGTCCCCATTGCTCTGCCATATAGAAAGACCTGAATTAGTTTGGGTGTCAGTGGCAGCCACTGCACAATGCCATGAAGATCCCTGCTGGCTAATTTTCCTTTGTGAAGTTATGTGTTGTTGGAACCACCAAGTTAATTGAGGCTTGCTTCAAAATAAGTATTGATTAGATTTTGCCTTTCAGCAGCTTTCAGTCTGAGAATAAATGCAAGATTCTTGACTTGAATTTTGTTCAGGATTTCCAGTGAATAATTCCTGTCCTGTGGGATAGTGGTGAAAGGTTTGTTTGTGCCGAGGGGTCAGTGCTACCAGTGGTTTGAGCAAGGAATCATTGCTGTGCAGTGGAGAGATGTTCAGGCTCCTGTGAGCACGTTCCACTGCATCCAGCACTGCTCTACAGCGACTGCAGAGTGCCAGAACAGACTGGGGGTACCTGGTGTGTGCAGCATTTCTACAAGCCAGTAGAACATAAACAGAGACTCAAAAACGATCCCAAGCAGGAGAAGGGGAACTGATCCTGTCACTCATCTCTGCTGCACGCTGATGGAAGAACAGTCCTTGTCATTGCCATCATCAGGGGGAGGGAAAAGAGAAACTTGTCACATGGACAGAGAGATGAAGAGGAGCTGCTGCTGCTGATGAATGACTTGGTTGGTTTTTCTTCACCCCAAAGAGTGAAGAGAAAACATGGAATTGTGAAATAACTGAGGTTGGAAAACATCTCTAAGATGACTGAGTCCAACCTTTAATGGATCATGAGGATGTGATTCACCTGCCAGTTTCTGGATTATGGTTCTTTCACCTCTGGTTTATGATATTTTCACTTCTGCCTGAGGGACAGCTGAAATTTTCAGCTGGAGGATCCATGAGGCAGGATGGTGAGGACTTATATTTGAAAACAGTCTGAACTGCACCTGCAGTAACAGTCAGTGCCTGGAGGCAGCTTTAATTTTCTAGATATTATTGTGGAAACTGAGCCTTGTAAAATGTTGGAGACAAAAATGCAAATGATAGATGACGTTAAACCAGCAGAAGCTGACCACAATAAGAAGAAATATGGTAGTTTTGTAGCACTTTTTGAGGAACAATTGTGGGTGGATAACAGCTAACAGAGTTCAGAGCACTGCAGCTGTGGGAATAAATCCACCAGCCCTCTTGGATCTTCAATCAAATATGTGCTTATTTGAGAAAGTACTGCCAAGAGTCCAGGCAAGGAAAGGAAATGCTCTGGAAAGGAGATGTCAGGGTTTGCATTGCTGAGCCAAATTAGAATACTTATATTCAGTTTTCTTTCCACAGTGTCAGAGTATAACATGGTAATTACAGCTGGTGTAACTCATGGGCGTTTGCAGAAGTATCAACAAGGTGATGTTGGGAATAACAAAAGCAGGTTTTTTTGCAGCTGACATAATTGGTTTCCAATGTCAAAATGATTTGGGTAAGGATGTTTGTAAACGCCCTTTTAATTTAGATGTAGGTCCCTTTAGAAATGGAGTTTGAGAAACTCCTGGTGTCCTTCACGAGTTCTTCCATGAAAATGAAAAGATGACGGCCTTTCTCTTGCAGACAGTCATTTGTACAACTTTTATTCTTCTTGTCAGACACTGAGGGATCCAGAACTGAGAGACATAATATTTAGAGATGCCTTTTTTAGTCATGAAGAGAGAAGCCTGTAAATACAGACTTTTTATCTCACTTAATAGATATCTGCAGTAAAGTTGGTTTTATAGCTGTCTTTTTTTTTAAATTCATGACTGATGTTTTTGTTTTGCATTGATGCACTATGATGTAAGAAATTACTCAGACATCAGAATTTGATCTTTTTGCTTATACAAAACAATGAAATTCAGCCCTCTGAAGTTCAAAGTCAAACCCTGGATATAAGGCTTGACCATCCTTTCTGTTTGTCTTTGTTGGAGGAAAAACTAAACAACGGCCAATTGGTTTCTATCATTACAGGGCTATTTTCAATTATCTTTAATTCCCTGGGCAATAACATCATTCCATATCCACCAACTTGATGTTCTAAAAGCACTGGGCTGGGAATCAAGTTGTTAAGACATCAAGACTGCACCAGTGTAGAAAATTTATGAAAGGTGGTTTATTGCAAGTGACAATGCACAGAAAGGGGAACATTTTGTGTGAAGGGGTTTCTCATTAATGCAGGATATCCTTCAGTGCCTGAAGCAGCAGATCTCTGAGCACAGGCAGGAAGATTGCTACAAAATGAAAAATATTATGGAAATAATCTCAGAATTTAAAACACCCAACCAGCTGTTGTACAGGATGGTATGAAATGGAAAGGGAACTTTCTGTTTGGGATGGAACTAACTGATCTCTAGCAGTGACATTAGAGTTGCCATTATGAGTGGGATTTGGTTTTGGTGAATTCTGGCTTTGGTGGGTCATCTGAGTAAATGTTTTAGGCTCTTTTTAGTACTGAGAGAGAAACAAGGGCATATGCCTCCTTCCCTTCTAAAATGGGTGGAATTAAACGCCTGTCACTGTTTATTGTAGAGATTATGTAGATGACTGGCTGAGACAAGACTAGGATCTGGACGGCAGAGGTCAGGCAATGTGAATCCTGCCTCATGGTCAACGTAATTTTCTATGGTTACTGTGTTCATTTTTTATGATTGCAGCTGATTGGGAATCTCAGAACAAAATAAATTCCTCATGAGAGAATTCCAGTTCCACAAGATGGCATCTATCATGGAAATGTGACAACTGAGAAATTTTCTTGGTTTTCAGCTGCTGTGGAGATCAGGCTTCCAGTCCAGTGGCCTCTGGGCCAGCACATCCTCCCTTCTGCCCCACAGGTGTGACCCTGAGACCACACAGGTCCTGGCAGGGCTCCTGGAGCACAACCAGCAGAGGTGGGCCCTTCTCCTGAGGGAGGACCCATCCCAAGTCACAAACCTTCCAGGAATGACCCTTCTCATAGGCATTAAGGGGTCTCCTTCTGAGCTACAGTGGCCCAAGTGCAATTGCTCTCTTTCCTGTATTTTTGAATGTAGGCAGAGAAGGAAACTTTGCTGTGCTTTGGCACACTGTAGCGATATGAGCCAAATGGGAGTCATTAGAGAGATCCACGTCAGGAACTCTGAATGACTTGATGGTATCTCAGCCTCTCTAGCTGAGGGGCCAGATTGTGTGTTTCTGTTTCCTCCTGTGGGGAAGAAGGCATTCGGAGTTCTAAATCTCAACCTTTTTGCTCTTTTATTCTTACTCTATTCTTGGTATTCATGGATAAAGTATGTAGATATTTTTAGTTTTGGGTGTTTTAGCAAAGTCTGGAAGCTTGATGAAGTGAAGAATATTGACTAACTTTTATTCATGTTACTATTTTAAAATACTATTCATCTGTTTTAAAGGTGGTGGAGATTTTGTATAGGAAATAATGCAACAATAATTTTTTTAATTACTTATTATTTAATGCTTGTTTTAAAAAAAATTGTTGTCTAGTCAATCTCTTATAGAGAAACCCAAAAGCTGTTGAATGCACCATGAAAAGCAGTACCGTTTACTGTACTGACACTCTGAAAATGCTTCCCTCCAACACTGGCCTCTGTTTCCAGCTTTCTAGTTGAAAAGAGAGCCCTAAAACATTTCATACTGCTGTTCCATCTGAAAGCCTCTTAGATCATGTCCCTAGACCTGTGAACCTTAAATATGTGACCCTTTTCTAGGTTGGTGTTTTATCCTGCAAAAAGACTAATTAAGTGCTCTGGGAGAAGTATCCCACCACCTGTCTGCTCACCAGCTTTTTGCTCTTGGGGCACAGTTGACTTTTGGAAGAAAAATTACAAATGGTGAATATCACATATCCAGTGAAAGTGCTGTTCCTGTTTCTGTATTTCACTAAATACTGAAGCTAAACCTTACAGCAGCCTAAATACCCTCCTTCTCAATAAGCTGTTGCCTAGGAAAGCTTTCAGATATATTTGTTTTTGTAGAACATAAATTTAATAAGTAAAGAATTTAGTATTTATGAAGTTTATTTATAGAGAAGAAAACAAGTTTGGACCTAACTTGAGTGTTCTTCATTGAAAAGAAAGAAAAACATGAGTCACAACCTGGGAACTGGGCACATAATCTTCACATTACATTGCTTCTTTTTTTTAAGCTCTTATTTTCTTGTGTAAGTGAAGCCACAACCTCGTCCATAGGTACACTGAATATGCTAGGCCCAGTAGATTGCACAGGGTAAAAAGAAGATAAAATTACACATGCTAGCTGGGTATTTTTTTCATTGACTTGGATCTCATCTACTGAGGGATTCTATTTAATCAGGTCACTGATTAAATTGTTTAACTGCTATATTTATTTTCTCTTATGAATTTTATAATAATGACTGTAGGTCATTCTCATCATGTTGAGCTTCTCTCCTCAGGTCTGAATGCTCCACTGAGCTGGGCTATATGGACATTTCTGTCTTGCCAAAAACTTCTGTTTCCCAAATCCTTGCATCCTCACTTCTGCTCACTTCAACATGTCCTTTGGTTTTGGTACTCTCATGTTCTTATCCTTGCAGGTTCCTGATGCCCTGTACTTCATTCTCACATTCTTGCAATGGAATTTGATTCTTCCCACACCAAAACCCCTTTTTACACTGGGTCTTGCAAGGATGTGAGCATCCTATCCAAATAACATGCAAGTAATGGATTCAGCTTCTTTGACATTTGCTGTTAAGATAAAAAACATTTTGTTTCCTTATCTTTTAAGAGAACAGAAGCTAAGACTCCCTTCCTGTCATTCTGTAGATATATTTTTAAAGAAGGTGAAAGAAGACATTTTGTTTGGTAGTGTAAGTCTGGACTTGATAAAATACAGACAAATGTACTGCATGGAGCTGCTAGATAGTGGCCAAGGAGAGCATTGTCCTAACAGAGTATGGACGGTTTTCTCAAAATCTTTATAAAAATATCACTGTTAATCTTCATATGATCACTGCTTGGGGATCTGTTCTCCGTCTCAGCTTCTGTTTTTCTCACGTTTTCTTTCGTATTTCCACCACAGATCCTCTTTATTCTGTTGGACAGCAATTTGCAGAGCAATGAACGAGTACTGTCATACTTCCAGCTGAAGAAGTCCCACCTGCCAGCTCTGGCTATATTCCACACCCCAGATGATGAGCATGAAGTGGTGGCTGTGGATGACATCTCCATTGAGCGTGTACAGGACTTCTGTAATAGTTTCCTACAAAGAATGTCAAAGGTAAAGGGGGGCCTGATGATGTTGGTTACCAGGCTCTTGGAGAAGATTACTTCAGCTCCTTGAACTCCTCCCCATCCCTGTCACTTTCTCTTTCATGTACACTTCCACCTGAATATCAGAGAAATTAGATTTAGGGCAGAGCAGAGGTGGATGTCTTTGCAGACCCTCTCTCTTTATTGACCTCTGCCTTCCAGCAAGAAGAATTCACTGATCTCTGCAGCTGTATGAAGGTCTCTGTGAAGCATCTATCTTTTAGGAACAGTTAGGGAGACAAAGTGAAGGGTGCTTTTGGATGCTGAGAGGGGAGGTGGTGGATGGCAGCATATGAGTGCAGGTCAGAGAGACCAGCGGCATGGATAGGAATTAAAACTACCAGGAAGACTACAGAACAGAGTGTACAGATTGGGCCTTAGGACTCTACCAGTGGTCTCTGCTGGGAGAGGCACAATTAAATCTTCATGTTCATGCAGTGTTATAAGTTCTCTCTCTGTCAAAATTCATTCTCCTGTAGCACAGAGTCTTAGTGTTGTGTGACAAAAATGACATAGGGCAGTGGCATAGACAGCAGAGGGAGGCGTTTGAGTTATTTTGTTTTTGTTATCCCTATACTGAGAAACCAAGTAATGTCAAAACTGATTTCATCCCTCTGATGTGTTTTAGAAAGAAGACAAATCTGAGGAGAAGCCCCCCAATGAAGAACTCTGATTCTTTCTCAGCCAAGAGGATGACTGTAGCCAGAGTCTGTTTCTGGTCTATGAAGAGTTCACTCTGCCTTACAGCTCAGCAATTCCTGAGCCAACTCAGTCGTGGATTCCCATCATCATTCCATCTACATACACACTGTCTGTCCTCTCCAGGAATCTCTTCTCTCTTATCTCTTCTCATTTGTTGGCTCCAGAGCTCTTTTTTCAGTACTTCAGGACCTCTGGTATTGTCCTACAATATGTCTTTCTGTGCCACTGTTGAAACAAAGGGTGGCACAGTGAAATGACAATATCTGAAGTAAGGCTAATATTTCCAGGGATCTGTTTCCCTCATTCTTTTGGGTTTTGGTGCCATGCTGGGATCCACTGTCAGCCTTGCCTGATACTACAAAGAGGTTTGTTGCTTGATATCACATGAAATTTTCCATTTATTTTACTAAATAAAGCAATAAGTGAGTGGCCTGAATTTTTATGCAAATGTTTTTTCCCCACTCCCCTCGTCTTTCACTTAAGGACAAAGTCTCTATTTATGAGTGGATAAGCTCAGAAAACTTCCTTTCTCTGAGTTTACCCAAAGCAATGCCTACCCTATCAGGCTGGTTGCTAAAAGTAATTCCCTATGGAAATGGACCCATTGTCAATAGATATTTCCACCAGGACATGAGATATCTGAAGTTTTGGGACCAGAACAGCACTAGGTAAGCAGGTCTGAGATGGTGCAGCAAAACTGAATGAGCCTAAGATGTTGCAGTCAGTAATCTTACCCAGGACAGGCTGTTGTGGATCAGAGCAAGGCATGCTCTCACCATCTGTATGGCCAGGGAAGAGAGCTGTCTGCACCAGGTGACCTTTTGAATGAGGGTGTGTACAGGGGTAAAATATAAAAATATATGTCTGAATTCTGCTGGATCCCCTTGTGGCTTTTAAGCATTGAGAGAAGACTGTAAAAGTACAGTATAGATGTTAAGAGTTGAAGGCTGTGCCCCAGAGAGAGGGGAAGGGTCTAAGGTGTCAGAATACCTTGCTGCTTTTGCTGTGGGAATGGGCAGAGGTTGTAGCACTGGGCTGGAACGACCTGTGAATGAAGCAGCTTTGGTGTTATCTGTGTGAAGGTGGGAGCACAGGGATCAGCCCCTCTGAAACACCGGGGAGCCAGGGGCTCCCATCCTGGACCCTGTCACACTTCAGCTCTGAGGATGAGACATGGCTCACCTCCCACAGGCCCAGAACCCAGGCAGAGCAAACTCACACCTGCCTTCCAGAATCCTCATGGCAGCGACGTGTGATGGGTCTGAACTCCTGGTTCTATGCCAGCCCTAGAATGTGCAGGGCTGTATCTCCTGCCAAGAGCCCTGCTCACTTTCCCTCAGTTGGAAAAGTGCTCCTTTTTACAGCAACAGCTTGCTCCTCCCTAGGAAGGGTTTATTCCTTTATCTGCAGTCTGACAGAGAGGGAGAGGTCTTCTGGGGAGACATCTGGGAGGAGTCTTAGCACAGTAGGTGTTTCCAGCACCATGCACATCTGTCTGTGGCCCAAATCAGAGTGTGGGGGCCCTGAGCTGCTGCACAAGCACCCGAAGTCTGTCTTGGCCAGCTGCAGAAACTGGGCACAGCGACGTGACTCTTTCTCAGTGCTGCAGGGAAACAAAATAGGACATGAATGAAGTTCTGGTTCTGCAAACAAGCCTGAGAGTAGAAGCAGTGTCCCCAGTGACTGTGCTCACTGTGTACACAGCTAATTATAGGGATAACTTTTCAGGAGCTTATGTACACTGGGGACTTTAATTCCCTCTGCACCTTCCAGGGCTCTGCATCTAACCAACAAACTTGGGAGCCGCAAGCAAGGCACAGGAAAAGCCTCCTCCTCCTCCTTCTCCTCCTCCAGCGGTTCTGCAGTGCTTTTCGGGACTGACACAGCACAGACAGCCCTGGGGTGCTACACACAGATGTGCACAGATGTGGTGGCAGTGGAATGAGGGGGTCTGCCTTACTCCCTGTGCTCAAAGGCTTCTGCAGTGCAGCTTTGGTGGGCTTAGCCACTGCAACAGGGCTTTGGAGGCAGAAACCAGGGGCAGAATCATGTGCATGGGTCAATCTCTTGTTTGCTTTATTTTTGGGCCTTGTGCCCCGTTGTGTGATCTCTGACCTGAACTTGTGATGGATGTGGCCCAGATGTTTTGAGCTGTCTGGGGAGGCTGGTTTGGTTTGCAAATGGAGGAAGTGCTAGATGCAAATTGACAGATGGCAGGATGAAGGGGTTCCCTTTCCCCTCAGCACTGCAGACATACTGTGGTATGAGAACCCCTGCTCTGCAACAGCATCTGATCTCAAAGGACATTCAAAATATCTTAGATGAAAGCTCCATTTGCCTAACAGGAAAGTGAGGCTGCAGAGGCATGTCAGAGCTGCTGTCTTCACCCCAGGGAACAGGGAATTGGGTTGTGTTGTGTAAGATGCAATTTCATATCCATCTTTGGTGGGAAAGGATTTGAACATCTCCAGAAGCAGAATGTTATAGAGACCTGGAGGTTCAGCAAGGGGACCAGCATTTTCTTATTTTATTCCCTGACTGTTGTGTATGACATTAAACAATGAAGTGTTGCTTAGACATGAACTAGCTCCCATCTGCTTCAGGTTGAACCAAGACTTTGTATATGAAAATCTGTGCCTCAGCTTTGCCACTTCAGTCCCACTGCACTCAGAGTTATGGCTCTGGCTGCGGGGGACTGCTGAGCTGCAGAGAATCTGCCTGCAGAAGGACTGAACAACCTTTGCACCTGCCCTGAAGAAGAGGAGAGGGCACTGTAAGTGAGTCTGCCTTGTCTGCATTGCTCCTGCTCTTGGCAGTGCCTGGGAGGTGCTGAGAGACCTCTGAGAGCCAGCACAAAGGGAGGAGAGGTCAACCACCAGCACAGCAAGGCAGGACTGAACTTCTTCCTTTCTTCTAGCAATCCTGCCAGCTTTGAATATTGTTTTTTAAAATCTCTCAGCTATTTCCCAGAATAGCTATCACAGAAAGAAATTTATGGCGCCTAAGTCAGATCCCATCTCATGCACAGAAATCCAGCACTGAGCTGGGCCTGAGTTCCCAGCACAGGGAAGAGATAGTGATGATTTAGAATGACACATGGTAGGAAAAATTATCCTCCTTATTATAAACAAATGAAGGACATGGCTGTCTGACACCTCTGTTCACAGAATCACAGAATGGGTCTGGTGGCAGGGACCAGTGGGGTCATCTGGTCCAAGCTCCCTGTCCTAGCAGGGTCATCCCAGGGCACACGGCACAGGATTGTGTCCAGATGGTTCTTGAATATCTCCAGTGAGGGAGACTCCACAGCCTCTCTGGGCAATCTGCTCCAGTGCTCAGCCACCCACTCCATAAAGAAGTTCTTCCTTATATTCAGGTAAAACTTCCTGTGCACAAGTTTCTGCCCATTGCCTGTTGCTTGGCACCACTGAGAAGAGTCTGAATCCATCCTCTTGACACACCCCTCTCAGATTACAAACATTGATGATGCCCTCTTTCAGCCATCTCTTCTCAAGCCTGAGCAGGCCCTGCTCCCTCAGCTTCTCCTCATGAGAGAGATGCTCCAGTCCCTTCATCCTCTTTGTTGTCCTCTGCTGGACTCACTTCAGGAACTCCATGTCTCTCTTGTGTTGAGGGGCCAAGGATAGATCATCTGGAAGGAGGCTAAACCAATACATCTGGGCAGAAATATTAGAAACAAACTCTCTCTTGCTGGTGGACAGATCACAGGACTTGTCCCTCTTAGTGACCTCCACACAGGAGGATGGCTTCCTCTCAGTACCACAAGTGACAGCCCATGGGACAGCACAGACCTGGGGACAGCTGACACAGGAGGACGAAATATTGCCTGAAGGACACAGCTGGGACAGTGGTTTGCAGAACCATGAAAGAGGAGGGCAAGGAAGAGCCAAAGGCTGTTTTGAGAGGAGAGAACTTGCCCAAGGAGTGATGTGGCCAGCAATGGGTAAGGGTCAGTGAGGGAAGGTGCTGGGTGGATACCACAGAGAGCTGATAATGGTGTAGAAGAGAACACACAAGTGTTTTTTCTAAGGCTGCGAATCAAATACCTCTTTCACCCATTTTGGCTTAGTCACTAAGGAAACTTCAGAGGAATATTTTCAGTGGAAAAAATCTGCAAAACCACAAGATGCACATTGAATAAGAGCATACTTGTTCTCTCATTTGAATTTCTCCCTTCTCTGCTGAAGTGCCTGCAGATCCATACAGGCAGGCAGGCTAGTTGCATGGTCTGTAAAGCAGCAGTTTTTTCTGGGTTAGAGGAAAGGCCCATGGATAGCTGCATCCCTGCCTGCACCAAGCCTCCACATATGGCAGCTATGCAGAGCTGCCCTCTGCACCCCAGCTGCAAACAGCGCTGTGTCCTCCTCCCCTTGAGCTCACCAGGGCTCATTGTATATCCATGGATCACAACAGCCCCTGGAGAGCCCCACATGGTGTCCACATCCAGGCTGAAATGCCAGCCCCATCCATTCTCCAGCCTGAGCACATGGGCTGTATGAGCACTCCAGGTTTCTCCTTACCCCTGTGTAACGAGTATCAGATATTCTTTGTGTCTTCCTCCTTCCTCTCTTCCTAGGCAAGAGCCCACATCTCATCATTTGTTAGGGATTAGTGTAATTCTATGCCAGCCATGTCATGTGTTCTGTCTGTCTACATCACCAGCATTATTTCTTGCCTTTTACCTTGTAGATGAGGCATTGCAATCTGTAGCTTTCTCAGTCCAGCTTAGTACAGCACATCATTACTTCCACAGGTGCCAGAAGACATAGCATGGGTGCAGTCCAATTCTAGTTCCTTTGTTTGTGTGAGCAACTGCAGACAAATATCAAGTCCTTGAATATTCTAATCAGCTGTCAGAAGAGCAGGATGGGAACTTGCAGTTTTCTTGTTTTCTTGCTCTGTTAGTTGCTGGAAGGAACAGAATAATCACCTCAAGAAAAAATGTTCAGCTGTTTTCTTCTCCACTAAAGGAGGGGGAGATAGAGGAAGAAGAGAGGGCTATATGCCTGAAAGATTGCATTTTAAAATACAGAGGTGATGTTTTCAACATAAATCTGTTGTGCTCAGAGTATTCTTTGGCATCTTGGAATTCAATGTGGGTGTTGATCCTGGATATATCACGACTTCCCATTGCAATCAAGACTTTATTTTCCTTGGCCAATTCTTTCTGTTCTTTGGCTGAGAAACAGAAAAGACAGACAGTAACTTACCCCAGGCTGTTGATGAAGCCTGTAGGCAGAGCTGGAGACAGAGCCCAGATCTTCTGCATGCAGATCTCCTGAATGTCAGCCACATGGCCACACTTTCCCTTCACCTTCCCTCTCCCTGTGACTCCCAATGGCTATTTGCTCAAGTTGAAATGGCAGTATTTCCCCATGAGTAGAAGGCTGTCTTGTTTTGTTGCTTGTTTGGCACAGCTGCAGCCAAGCAGATCAGGATTGTTGTTTTCCCTCCATCTCCCACTCCTTGCCAGTGAGACCTTTCCTCCTGGATGAACTTCTTTATTCTTTTGGGGTCTGATGGTGAATGGGCTTCCTGGCTGCATTGCTTTCTCCAAGCAGTTGCCATGCTTTCTTGGATCCCTGGGCATCCTGGGTTTCAGACCCCCTCTCGTAGCAATGTTTTCAGGTTTTCTGCTCTGTTGAGATACTAGTAGTAGAGAAAATATTATGTTAAGCAGATATTAAGAAGATATATTTGTGTCATCAATGTTTTAATTTTGCATAATTAGTAAATTATACAAAATTTTATTTTGTATAATTATAGAATATTATTATTTTGTATAATTAGCAAATATTTGAATATTATTGTGTTTAAAATATTTTATTACAAAGATATTAAGAAGACATATTTGCATAATCAAGAAGTACAGGTGGCAGGTGAAAAGAAAATGTGAATGAACCCTTGCTTGGTACATTTTAGTCATGGCAAGACAGTAGCAGAAAGGAAGGTATTGTTAAAGTGAAAGGCAGTTTCTCATGCTATAACTGAGGTAGTAATGCTTATATCAAATGATCAACGGTCTTTAAATGTTCATCAATCTTCTTTCCACTGACCTGTTCTGCCATCCACGAGTCTGGACACTGCCATGCTTAATGGGGCTTTCAGGTGCTTCCATCTTGCAGGTCTCTAGCATGGGAACAGCACATCTTTGGAGTCTCTGCTGTGACCAGGTTGCTCACAGAGACACAAACCACTCTGGAGAGATGCACTGCCCCACAGAGCAGCAGGCAGAAGCAGGGTGTCCTGAGAATCACCCTGGTGAGGTTATTCTCAGGATCCCAAACCAGGGTCTCCTTTCTCTTCTTTCTGCCTTGCTATCCGCAGGCAGCATGGAGACTTGAGCGTACAAGGCACTCCACAGGTTCTCTCTCAGTCTCCACGACAGGGCTGGCTCTCACTGCACCCTCCTCCTCCCTGCTGGCCCCCTGTATCTGTGTGAGTGACAGCTCCTCTGACCCTGGTACGATTTTATTTCTCTTTTTGCCCATACCCATGCCCTAGTGGCAGCTCTGCCTCAAGCATAACACTGCTGCTCCCAGGGAAAGTGCCTGCCTTATCGTTTGTGCCCCAGGCACTCTCTTTTAAAAAGAGCAAATATCCTGTGCCAAAGGAGAACAGAGAGAAACCACCAGGCACCCTCTGTCAGAGTGGTGATGAAGAAAGACTTAAGCAACACAAGCAAATGGATTAGCACTTTGCCTGGGGCCCTGTTCAAAGGTTTCTGAGAGTGGTATTTCAGTGGACTCCTTCTTGGCAAGTCTGGCTTTGTGATTTAGGACACTAAAATTCTTCTTCTTTTAACAATAAAGATAACTGCATCCAGAACAGTTCAAACTCAAGAAACTGCTTTACCAGCATTTTACAAATAGGGTGGGATTCTTTCTTTGGCTATTCCTATGGAAATGAGGTGATCTGTGTGTCTGCTTGTCCTGTCCCCACTTTCAAAATATCAGACACACCTGACAGTAGGGCAGTGGTCCCTAAGGTATTATGGTGCTACTGGTTTTGTGAGACCATGTGTTGGGCAGAAGTGGAAATTCTCAGAACTGCATGATTAGGTTTTTCATGTCAGGGGCACCGTAGCCTTACTCATAACATGCCCTCACATCCTTGCTGGGATCCTCAAGTCCCCCAGGATGAGCTGTCTGGGAGCTGCTCCTTGCCCATTGCCTTTAATGGTACCAATGGTTCTCCAGCTCACTCAGTGCCACCTTCCTGAACATTCATGCAGGATTGTTTACTTCAGTTTGGGCTGGGTTTATCTGAATGTCTGTCCTTGTGCTGGGAATCCATCAAGCATGCAAACCCAAAGCTCCTGAAGTAGTTGGCTTCTATTTCTGGCCATGACAATCAGCCAAAGACTTGGCGCTGCTTTATTTATGTTTGTTATATTAAATCTGTCTGTGAATTTCTCTGTGACAGACAGAGATGTCACAGATGGGCAACATGTGTGGGAGGGGACTGTTTCTGGACAAGCACCATCCTCCTCTGCTTCTCACCAAGCTCCACCACCCACTTAGAGAAATCCCAGGGAGCCCATTCCCCAGATCACTGACAAAATCAGCAAAAGCTCCCACTAAGAGCAAGTTCCTGGGGCCCAGGAGCTTTTCAGGGAGCCCACACCATTTGGCAGAATGAAGCCACCAGGCAGGCAGGGACAGGCAGGAAAAAACTTCAGCAGAAAGACATCAGGAATCTTTTTCTCTAGAGCAGCTTAAGGTAAACCTTGTGCCTCAGTGCTAAGTTTCGCATGGAGGAGGCAGAAACCTGACCTGAGATTTCAGGTGCTTGCTGACAGGCAGGGGAGAAGGAGCTAAGCCAAGCTCTCAGCTGTCATGCCAGCCTTGCAGATCTCTCTTCAGTGGCAGTACAGAGCTCCTCATAGCACTCCTGCTGCTGTTTCACTGATGGTGTCCCCTTCAGGAAGTGCAAACTCAGTGTGAAAAATCATTTTCTTATGTTCCTGCTTACTCAAGATCTTCCCAGATAAGGTAATGACAGAGATTTCTATTTAGCAATCCAGTGCTTCAATAGAGGATTGGGGCAGTAACAGTTCATTGTCAGAGTGATAGCACAGAGAGCCCAGAGAGATCAGACAATGCAGAAGAGCTCCATGGGATGAAATGCCTGTGCTGACTGCAGTCCTTACTGCTCATTTCAGGTCTCAGAATAGACAAGGGTCTGTTTAGGACATAGCGGATATGTCTTATTTATTGTGTAGTGTTGCTATTTTGTTTATTGGATCCTCCAGTAGGTTTGTTAGTTCCTCCTCCAGTTCACTAGTGAAATGACCATCAAGAAAGACAATCACCTGCCTCAGAGAGATGAAGCAACAGACAGATGCTTGGCCAAGTAACACGGGGGGAGGTGTGTTCTACAGATGTGTACAGATGTTTGGTATATAATATATGCACAGCAGAGATTCTCATTCAGTGTCTGCTGTATGGAAATGTATGGCAGCAAACAACATTGTCACTAATCTTGGGCTTAGCCAGCCAGCAGGGCTGTAACTGCTTGTGTACCCAATATGTGACTCATGAAGTGTATTTTCCTGATAAATGTACAGTAATATTTTCCAGTGGCTGTAGGTGGGAGACAGTGAAAAGAAATCCCAAATAATACAATCCAGTTGGTGCCAGGAAGTATTGTAAGCAGATTCTATTACTGGAACAGAGGGGAAGAAAACATTGGTTAACGACCAGGAAGAACAAAAGTGTCTTTGTTGGCAAAAGTCTTTAAAGGAAGATTCTGCTGTGGAAAATAGTAGAATGCAATTTCTATGACTGATACATGTTGTAAGTCATATGTGTGTTTTTATGTGATTTTTGACATCTGTATCGAATCTTAAAATTACATCCTTCATCAGGTAGGTAGACAAAAAGGGACAGACAATTTCAGCAGAAGAGACCCTGGTCAGCTTTTTCTGAGCAAATGAGGGGGAATGTTGAATCCAGAACCTCATGCCTGCAGCACTGGTGTCTTGCTCTTTTTCTTGTACACCCATCCTGGTTTTCCTCCCAGTGCCTGGCTAAAAGGATCATGAGATGAAATGGAAAGAGCTCTGAAAGAAACTTATTACCAAGAAAATGACTTTCAAAGCTGCAGAACAACTTGAGATGGGTTTGGATAAAGAGTTTTCCATACTAAGGACATCATAAGAGGTCTTTATACTGCCTTCTGATACATCATTTTGTAGTGATTATTGTTTGCAATATTGAAGTCAGAGAGGCCAATGCAAGACACTATAGAAACCAAAGGTTATTTTATTTCAAACCACTCTGATTTCACTCACTCAGACCAAGATCCTCATAACCACATATTCATAGGCAACAGAAGGCATTTGTTCATACTATTTCATTTTCTGGCAATCACATAGAAGGTTTAATTCATGGGCTGTGGAGTTCTTGTCAGGTCTCTGGTGTTTCTCTTAGTTTGGCCACCATATGCTCATTTTAGATGCATCTTTTGCATCCTGTAGGAGTTGGCAGTAACTGTTGTCTATTTTGTCTCCATCCTTTCCCACCTGTGAGTATCATTAGAACTCATCCTCCTTTGTCTTCTCATCTATGTATCTTAGAGCTCAATCTTGTTCTTCATCCAAGCACCATCATCTCCAGGCATCTAATTTTTTTCTTTTAAAATCTTAGTTGTACTCTGCCTTTTGTTTTAAGACTTACCTGGTTCTAAAGAGTGATTTATTTTTTTCCCCCCATCTGGATATCTAGAGGATCTGTGTCAATATGCTGGGATTTTAGTTATCTGCTAATCCAGCTTCCATCAGTATGGGCTGCTCTTGTAGCCCTTCTTATGCCTTTCTTCCCAGTGCTTCTGTGCCCAGACCTCTTCTTTGTTCTCCATTTCTATTATTTTATTGTTTCTTTTATAATTTGAAGAAAATAGAGACCACTAATGACAAAGACACCTCTCAGAGAGTAGTGGGTTTTGGAGTCCAGTGCCATTTTAGGAAGAAGGAAAAACTAATCTGAAAGATCTGATTTATCACAGAATCATTGAATATACTGAGTCAGAAGGGACCATCAGGATCATTGAGTCCAACTCATGGCCCTGAGCAGAAAACCCCAGGAATCACACCCTAAGCCTGAGAACATTGTCCAAACATTTCTTGCATTCCTTTTATCTTTCCTTCTCCTTTTAAAATTCTTTCCTGCTTTATATGAACACAACATTTCTTTATAAAAATGCCCAGTTGCCAAGTTTAATGCAAATAAAATAAATATGTATACAAAAAAGCATATAAACAGTTTGAAATTAATATTAAGGAAAGTCAAGTCAAATGATTTGACTACCATATGATGTTAGGAACATTAATATAATTTGTAGTTATGCACAAGAAGATAAGAGTAATCAGATTTCATGCTTCAATAAATAAGAATGCCTTTCTTCTTGCCACAAACAGCATTTCACAATTAGCTGTGTATTGTGTATTTCCCTTCACTCCCTAGCATTCCTTTGTACTCTATCTGATCTTAACAACAGAGGCCAAGACCAGGGGCTTGATGTGCCACAGAAAAAGTTATTTGCATATTTGCAAGTTGTTGCTCAAGACAACATTTATGATCCTTTAGATACTGAACTGAGATAGAACAAAGAAACGGATATAATACTGCAGGGATGCTTGTAAATACTTCAGTGGCCTCCTGCATTCAAGACAGACAGAACATAAATGTTTCAATCCAATCTTAGCTTCACAAGGGCTGGCAGATTTGGGATCTAAGATGCTATCCTAAGTATGCTGTTAAAAAAAAAAAAGAAGAAGCATTATTGGTTTTTTTTTTATTTACCAGATGGATGAGAAGAGTGAAACCACAGCTGCTCTTATCTCTTCCCATGTCTGTACAGGAAATAAGGCGGCTAAATCTCATCTGATCCCAAAGAATTAAGCAGGTCAGGACATTTTTGTGTTCATGTGGTGAAGCAAGGGGGATGGGTGTGGAAAAAGAAGAGACATTTCTGTTCCCTTTTCCCATAAATGCAACCCAGAAGCATGCCTTGTTTATATAGACAAAGCTTGAACATTTTGATTGCCCTGTTTTTCATAGGATTCTTCAAGTACAAGAAATGCAATTTTCTTATATGGGTTATTTAATCTCTGTGCAAGAACCTCTGCCAATTTTTTCAACATCCAAGTAATATTAATATTATCCTGTCTCTTCCTCCTTTCCCGGACTGAAGGAGAAATATGCTGATCAGTGGATGTGGACATGTGTGGGTGGGTGGGGGTGAAGCCAAAGGAAGCAACAGAGTTAGCTCTTAGCCCTGAAATGTTTTGGTTGCTTTATTCAGTGAACTGAATAACCTTCGTCTGACTTCTGTGAAATTTTAGTCTTCTCTGCTCATGAACTTCCTATTGCCAGCCAAACACAGCTGTTCTGGCAAGTCCTGGCCAAACAGAGATAGTCAGTCTTTGAGGTAACTCAGTGATATTCCATGGAGTGTGCAGAGCTTTGGACTTGAAGGCTTGAGCCAGGCTCACTGTTTTCCAACAAGCAGAACTGGAGAGCAGTGTGCTCCCATTAGGCTGTACTGCTGACTCCAAATGCTCCTGTATTCATAGCCAGACTGAGATTTTTCTAGCACACTGGGCTTTGTTTTGAAGCTTGATGGATTACAGGGAGTAACTTTGAGGATCACAGCTGCATAGAGGTTGTGTCTGGACACTAATCTCTGAATTTCAGTAGAGTACATGAAATTTAATTTTCCACTAACTAATTTTCCATCACTAACACAATGCAGTGCTAAAAGCCTCCCCAGTTTACCAACCAACCAACCAACCAACCAACCAACCAACCAACCAACCAACCAACCAACCAACCTCCACAGCTCACCAACTTTAAACCTCTCCTTATGGTCATGATTAATGTGGAGACAGGCCTGAATTCTCTAAGTCAGAGCAAGTGGAAGAAGAATTATCCTCTCACCCTCTGAATTTGTTCAGGGAAGAAGGATCTGGGCCTTTAAATGGTGTTTATTTTCAGTCCTGGTCCTCAGCCCTGGGATACTGAGCAACCATTTGTCCCAGAGCCCAGAGTGACATCCTTCAGGTTGGACATGCAGGTGTACTCCACACCCATGGCCAGGAGAAAGTTACTGGCAGTTATTATGTAAGATGGAAAGGGAAGCTTCTGAACTGCCCAAAATGTTGGAGGAAGCATGAAAGGAAAGAGCAGTAAGATGGTGTGTGAACCCTCCTGCCCACAGAAGACTGACACTGTCTGTGAGCTTCAGACAGTGGTTTTTACAACACTCCAAAGACTAGATCACATTGTTAGAACCAATTTGTATTTTCACACTGGAAACTTTTACTTTTGCAGAAAGTTGTAATGCTGGGGGCAAAATTTTCCACAGGGGAAATGTCAAGACAGGTCAAAGATATGTGTTTAAATATTTTTGAAAAAAACTCCATCACTTATTTGTTATGAAATTACTCTTTTTTCCCCATTCCATCATGGAAGTGGAAATTAGTCACTGCAGTTATTTTGAAAAAAAAAGTTTGATTGATATGAAACTAGATTTTCCTGTTTATATGCTCCCCCATTCTTTTAATCTTTAGAAAATTTTAAATCTAGTTTTGAAATGTTTTTTTTCCCGAGGTTTAACTAGTATTTGAAGTAATTTTTAATTTTGAGTGGCTGAGTGAGTTTTCTGCCAGAGCTAACACACATTCAGATATGTATATCAAGTTCTTTAAATATCTGAAATGTGTTCTGTTTATTTTTATTTCATACTCTTTCATAGCTTCTGTGTTTAAAAAACATCTCCCTTTCTAAAGCTTAGTGTCAGTATGCTAGTTTTCAGCACGATTTATTCCATGAGGTTGTTGACTTTAATTATATTGTGGATAGTCAAACACTCTTACTTAGTGGCTCAATTATTCTTGCTTCTTGGACCAGTTCCTAGGTATTACTTAGGACTAAATGGAAAAGTAAAAATAAAGTCTTGTTTTCTCATGTGCTGTAGAACTAGTTGTTCTAAGGAGCACTTGTTTATCAGGTTGAGAAATCTCTCCATAAGCCATAGACCATGTGGTGGCTGACTAACTTACATCCTGAAACACAGAAGCAAATTTGGAAAGGACTGTCCAGATTGGTAAATCCAGTTACTGTATACTCAGGGTAACCTGGGTTTGGAAACCCTGCTCAGCTGCAGACCTGATAGGGTTTATTCCCTTACTGGAGCACTCAGCAATCTGCTGAAGCCTTCCTAGTATCAGCTGGGCACTCAGTGAGGGAGACATCCATGTGGATCATGGCTAAAGACAGAGGCTGGAGATGGGACTTCTCCTAATCATGAGAGCTGTGGACTGTGACACAGCCCCTGGGGGGGACTGGAAACAAAACCTGACTGCTCGTCCATTGTTCTGCTGGAAACAACACCTGACTGCTCGTCCATTGTCCTGCTGGAAAAGCCTTGAGGTCAATGCAGGCATGGAGAGGCTTAGCAACTCCCACAGGCTATGGTGAAAAGGTCTGTCATTTCGGGTGTGAATGCAAATCATATTTAAGTCCTCATCTATAGCACTCCCAGCAGAATTACTCCATGTGGGGGGTGACCTGGGCCATGCAGAGGAATCCTGCTGAGATCTCCTTGGTAGCTTATCCAGTGGCACCAACAGATGCCCATGTCTGCTGGCACATTCTCAGTAGATACCTCAGAATGCTGTGTCCTTACCTTTATGATTGTTGGTTCATAGTTCTTCTTTTTGTTTCCCAATTACTTCTAGCTTATGAGCTTTTAATTTACAGCAGGATTCTTACTGCTAATCCCGATGGCAGACCTGGACCTTGCCCTATTGCAAATTATTCTCTTCCTGTTAATGAAGATTTAAAGGTCATCCTTTTCATCCTGTAGGAGCTCTCAGACTTCCTTTTCACTGCTGTTGATCTCTTGCTTTGTGTTATTGACAAAATTCCTCAACAAGCTTTCATTTTTAAAGCCCGTCATTAAAAGAAGTAATGTAAATCTAGTCCCAAGAGAAATTCAATTGGCAATTTCTCATAATTTCTCCTTTTCACTGCTGAGGTTTTTGGCCCATTTGCCTGGTCCCCTACTATCTTGCCATTTTGGTTTTAATGCCCATTTTCTTCTACTTAACTAAGAGTTTACCAGATGGCACTGGGACCAAACATTTACCAGTATCTAGGCAGATGAGGGTGACCAGATCTTCTGAGTCCTGATTTATTTCAGGGTTCAGCATGTCATAGGGTTGAAACTTAGATGACCCTGAAGAGTGGTAGACAAGGGCAAGAAATGCCCTCCTGTTTGCACTACTTTTTAAAGGTGGTTCCTGATCATGCACCCTTTGCCTTGAGGACAGTTCAAGATTGCTGTGCTCAGGCTCTAAGGACCAACAGCTGCCTGTACAAGGACACAAATAACATGGTACTTCATTGCCACAGTGAAGTCTGAACCTTCCCCAAACTCATAGAGCACTGAAGGAGCTAAAGATAAATCCCTTGGACAGGAGCTGCTCACTGTTCTCTGTCCAAACAGTGGTGGTTCTTTATCTCCATGGGTGTGCTATCATTCTCATTTTGGGCCAGGAGCCCAAAGCCCAGTCCAGCACTCACAGGTGCTGGGCTGCCCAGCTCTGCTGTAAGCCCCATGTGAGCAGAGGGTGCACCTCAGGGGGTTGGGTTTGTGTGTAGCTCTGTCACTTTTGGGGGTTTTGGAGCTGACACCTTTGCCATGTGAGTTTCAGTCTGATATTAGACTGCCATTAAGAGGGGGATCAGTCGTAAAAGCAGCATGAAATGAGATGGGAGAAGGCTCCTGGCCTACTGTTCCCTGTGGAGGAACAGGTGCCCTGGCTAGCACTGTAGCTTGGGACAGAGTACAGCCAGAAAAGGAGGGGGTGAAAGGCAGGGGGGCTCCTGCAACAAAGAAGGAGACTGGAGCTTGCTCTCATGTGTCTGTCCACTCACTGCTCCCAGGCACAGAAAAGCCACCTGGATGTGGCTGTGTCCCCTCTAGCCGCTGTGCGTGCTCTGGCTCTGTCCCTTCTGGCTCAGCTCTTTGATGTTGCTGGCTTCCCGGCTGTGGGCAGAAGGTGGTTCTGATGGTAGCCTGGGGGTGGACCAAGAGTGGGAGAGGGGAGGAGTCACTGATCGATGCTAATGAATAAAAGGTCCCTCTTCTTCGGTCCAGGGTGCAGGACGCCAGGAGAGCTGCCCCCTGAGACAAGAGCTGCAGACTGGCAGGGAAGCAACAGCTTAGTGAGTATTCAGGGACTGCCTTGCTTTTCCTGGACAGCTGCTTATTATCATTGCCTTGCTGGTGCTTCACCGCTGTAAAGTGTCAGGAGTGATTGCTACAGCATGTGTAGTGTTGTGATTTTCCACTCCAGCAGCAGACACATCAGGGCTGCTTTTCTGAGCCCTCCTTTATTTGTGAGTCTACAGAGATTTCCCTGGCATGTGCAGATTTGTCTTAGCTCCTTTCTGTATTTCTAACCAGTGGATGCTGAAAGAAAGCAGAGGGATTGGGCTCACTGTGCTGCATGGTATGTTACCCCCAGGGCAGCCCACTGCTGCTGAGTAGGGGAGATGTGTGCTGGGAAAGCATGGAGTGCAGGGGGAGCAGAAAGGAGTGCTTTAGCAAGAGGAAGAATTCCCCGAAGGAGATTTGTTGGAATAGGGCTGTGTAGCTGGCATGCTCATTCATCCCTTGAAAAATGTATTGCTTCTGTGGTAGCAAATGAAACATTGGGGTTAAAGTGGTGTTTGTGGCTGTTCTCCTGTGGTTGATGGCAGGGTATGCTCCAGGCATTCTGGGATCAGAGTCCTCTGAAATGCGAGCAGAGTCTCCTAGGGAGCAGAAAGCTCTGCCCTGAGTGAAGGCAAATAAAGAGGGTTTGGCTTGAAAGCGTGTTGGAATTTCTCACAGCTTCACTTTCTTTCCAAAGTACACCCAGCATCTTCCTTTCTGTGCCCCACTGCTTTCCCACTGGAGTCTGTCCTCCAGCCTCTCCCTCATGTTTTTCTTTATTAGCAGCTACTGTACAAGACATTTGGGAAACCTATAAAATTCACATTCAACAATAAGTCCAAAACTTCTAAGTTCTAAGAAATGAAAAGGATCCCAGAGCAGAGAATTTCCTTAAAGAGACTGGAGTGGCAGGGCACAGAATGGCAGCAGCCAAGTCTCAGTTCCTGTTTCACCTTGTGTCTATAGCAAACTTATAGCTTTTCCCCAAGTTCTCCTCTTCCTTTCAGGCTAAACTCTAAACAGGCAAGAAGTGGATGTGTATGGGGGGACCTTGATGGTGCAGGACTGAGCTGCTCTTGACATGAGATGAAGTGCAATTCTTTCTCTTTGGGCTGAAGTTGAAGTCTCTGGTCAGTTTTTCTTCTTGAGATAAGAGGCTTCAGGTAAGGGTCATGAGTTTGACATTGAAAGAGTAAATTGCGAAGCCCAGAGAAATATTTCTCCAATGAATTTCACTCCTCACTGATTAAGTGTTAGGCTCTGGCTAGATGCCCCAGTGGTTCTTGGCTGTGTTACCTTCAGTGTGGCTTCACGGATTGGCCTCTGAAGGTGACAGCAGTGACAACAGCACAGTGGTTTGGGGAAAATGGTCTGCAGCCAGGGTGCCTTCACTTTGCATCCTGTCAGTGAGAAATCCTGATACCTGCCTATACACAAAGACAAAACAGGCAGTAGTCACAGCTTGGATGAGACACAAGAATGGTTCCTGTGGCTTAGGTTCATCTCCAGGCAGTGTGTGGGGTTCCAGCCCCATCACTGCCACTGGGAGGGCTGGCAGTCAGTGGTGCCCACCTCCCTCCCTACCTTCCCTCCAGTAAACTCCTTCCCTCTCACCCAGCAGGGACAGCCATCTCTGTAACTCCTTTTCTCTTTCACTGCTTTCTACTGTTCCAAGAGCTGGAGAGTGGAACACCCCATGTTTTGTCCATCTCTGCTGCCCATGTTATCGGATCCAGTCAAACTCTTCTAGGTGTTGAAGGCAAGGTAATTCTCCCTGAGACTGCTGGCCTCGAAGATTCATCCCAGATGAAAAGCCTTATGTTGGCTTGTTGCTTAAGTGCCCATGAGGCAAGGACTGCTAGTGCTAGACCAGAGAGGGAAATGTTTGCCTCTGACTCCACCAAGATGCTGTCCTTTGGGCTGCAAGAGGAGTCTGGAGTCAGCCCCACAGTGAGAGCCTTCAAAGATAGAGTTCTGGGTGCTGCTGTCATCTCAATGCAAAAATCATGATAACACCAGCAGAGGGATTCTTTCGGGTTGCTTCTTGTGACTCCTGAAGCAATAAAGTAGGAGATGAAAAGGGGCAGCAGGTTGTATTCCTCCTGTGATAGCTGGCAGGCTGACATTGCAGCAGAGGGCAGCTGGAGAGAGGGGGACTGAGTGGGACAGGAATGTTTGAAGCCTCATGCTCCATGTCTCCACTGGCAAAGCTGACAGAAGAGTTGGGCTGGTTGTATCCAGACAGAATATGGTGAAGGCAAAGAGAGCAGATCAGAGGAAAAATCAGAAAAACAAACATTTATATTTGGGATCAACACACACCTCTGCCTTTGGGGCCCTGGCAGCCTGTGAAATTCCTTCCACTTGCCTAGGCCAGCTTTTCTGAGTGTGGAGTGCTAGTGACATGTTTGCCTCTGGATCATGTCCCCCAGCCCTGAGCTATGAGGGGAAGGGGGCATGCCCCTTCCTTCCCAAAACCTAATCCAGTCTGCTAATAGAGGATGTTTTGTAGCAGCTCCAAGAAGAGTGTGTACCAGCTAGCTGTCACCTTGCCCAGGCTCTTTCACAGGCTCCCTCCTAGCTCTGTTTTCATAATAAACATTCCACTGCTAATTTTGCAGTCAGCCCAGGATCTCCAGCAACCCTCAGTGAGAAGAGAGCAGAGCCCAGTGAGAAGGACAGAGTGAGAGGTTGGTCCCTGCCCTGGCACAATGCGCGCTCTCGTCGTCCTTGCGCTCCTGGCTGTCTTGGTGCTGGCTGCCACTTCCTATGGTAGGTGACCTTCATTACTGGGTAGAATGAAAACTCCCAACCTGCAGACATTTATGAGTCTGTTCAGATGTTTGTTATTTAACTTTGTGCCTTCTTTGCCCTTAACTTGATCTCTTGCCTGCTTTCCTGCCCTTGTGTCAGACCCTCCTAGCCCTGATCCAGAGCTGTTACCTCCAGCCTCTGGAATTCATGGTCCAGGATGCTTTGATCCCTTCCTCTCTGTTCCAGCTCACCTCACAGACTGCTCCTCTTGTTGTCCCTTTGTTGTCTGAACTATGATAAGACTGCTAATTCTTAATTATTCCTTGCTAATTGAAAGATTTTCCTTTTTCCTTTGGTAATATCATCCCCTTTTCCTGGTGAGGCACACAGTTCCATATTGGTGGAATTAAGATGCTGCTTCATGCAAGAATCAAGTGCATTTCACTGTGCTAATCCATTCTCTAAAAACACATACAAGCTTTGAAGGCAAATAGGTATCCTATCACTGTAGTGTCAGGAGCAGAAGGTGAGGAACTGTGCTGGACAATCCGGCTGGATGACCAAGTGTGAGTCTGGAAGCACTGACTAAATCACCAGGTAGCTCTGTATTAAACTCCTGAGCACTTTAAACTCCTCATATAAATTCTAGGTCACACCACTGATCCCTTTCTCTTCCTTTTGGACATGTGCCTTAAAGCCTGGCTTGTCTTATTTCTGTGTTTGTTCCATTGACCTGTGGTGTATGAAATACTGAATCCCATCAATACAGTGTCATAATACATGTTTCATTCTTTCTTTCCACAGAGTCCCATGAGAGCATGGAGTCCCATGAGTATCTCAGTAAGAGACTGCTTTACTATTTTACTGAATTTGAAGAGTGCTATAGACATGTCCCAAGATCGTTTACGTGTACTCCTACTAGGGATAAAATAGGTAGAACAACTGAGCCCAGGGAAACTGAATTTACTGAGTGATGGAGTTTCAGAATGAAAAGGGAGAGAGTTCAAAGAAGACTTCACATGTTTTGGCACAAGCTCATACTCCTATTTTGCATAGAATATAATGAGAATTGGAAAAAAAATTTTAAGAACAGAGCTCAGGTCTCTGTTCCATGTACCAAAACCAGGTTAACTGACTCTAAAAAAGGGCATTGCTCAAAAAGCTCTGGGATGAGCATGGAAAGAGCCACTCTAGAAGCCACATACAGAATTTATTCTTCCCCAAGTACAAGGAGAGCCTTACTCTAAGCACCTTGGAAGCAGGCAGGGTGTGTGAATAGAAGGGATCCTTTGGCTGGAAGAGAGAAAGAGAGTGTCACAGGAAAAGCATGAAAAGGGTGAAGCGTCTCACTTTGGAACAAGCAATATCCTGGAGAGGTTAGAGAAGATGTGAATCAATGAAAAAGAAATTAGGACATTAGGACATCTGGAAGAAGGACTTCACAAAGCAGACAGTCAGCAACAGAAAGACACGTGACATCCACACGCTCCTGAACTCTGCAGCAGGACTCTGATGTTTCTCAAAAATGTCAGAAGGAACTTTCAGGCCCCCCAATCCAAAACTGCCACACAAACTTCTCAATGACTGTCTAACCTTGGAGGCAAATTTACTCAGGCCCCTCCTATGCACAGTTTCACAGTTCTTGTGGTTCTTCTGAGTGTGCTCAGATGTCCCATGGTCTGTGTAGCTTGGTGCCTACCTCTTCTGGGCCAAGCTCCACTCAATCAGAGGGGCTGTGGCAGCAAAATCACAGTAACGTTCCTCTGGGTGGTCTGAATAAAAGCAGCATGGGTACTTCTGTACAGGCTGCGGTGGCCATTGACAGAGCCTGTACATGAACCAGCCAGGGGACAGGGGGGAATATTAAAAAGTCCTGGATTTAACTGTACACAGGAGGGCAGACAAGGAAGCTGTTGTAAAGGAGGAAGCCAGCTTTTGTTGAACTCTGGCATTGACAAAGTGCCAGTCTGAATAACCCCTTGCTTTTTCAGATCCCTTCCTCAACAGGAGAAGGGCCAGTGACTTCATACAGTCTGACACCAGGCTCAGAGGCATCACTCAGGAGAGGTATGTCATGGCCTCGGGAGGCTGAGCTTGGGAGTGGGGAGACATTCCTCCTAGCCAAGACAGGCTGTTAGCAGGGGTGGCAGCCATGCTGACTGGTGAGAAGCCTCAGTCTCTCTTTTCATGTGAGGTACCGTTTCAGTCCCCAAACCCAGGAAAATCAAGAATTCAGATAACACAGAGCAGGTCCTTTGATTTGGAAACATGTCACATGCTGAGAAGACTGATTAATTTTTCTGAAGGAAGCACCAACAGAAGGAGAGAGAATGAATGTGGGATGGTCCAAAAGAAAGCTCAGTTTGAGATCTTTTGTTAGTCCTCAGCTCTCATGCAGAACTTGCATGACCTTTTCTAAATCAAAGGGCCATCTGAGGGCCTCCTTGCCTCATTTATAAAATACAGGGATAACTAATTTCATGCCTTATTCAAGGCTTGTGAAAATAAAGACTGAAGCACTGAAATAATCTCTTAGCGAGGCATAAGGCAAACCTTCTCCTCAGTACCAGTTGATCCCTTTGCAGAATATTTCAGGTCTTTTTTCTATGTATATGTTTGGGAAAGAGCAGAAGAGCTGAAGAGATCAGGCTGAGGAAGGCTGCAAAGAGAGGACCCTTCCTCAACTTGAGGCAGGAGCCATTCTCCTCTTCCTATCACCTCACTTAGCCCCTAAATAAAAGGTTGCCTGAGGAGGCAGAACATTCCTGCTATAGTCCCTGGGTGTAGTAAACACAGAAGCTGGTGTGCTAAGAGCTCTGTAGCTGGATGACGGACTCTGATGGTGGATCCTTGTGGAATTTTTCATCACTCGGTGTCACCAGTTGTGGTGGTGTTCACTGGGGTCCCAGGATGAGGGAAGAGACAAGAATCTTGACTCCATATTTCAGAAGGCTGATTTATTATTTTGTGATATATATTATATTAAAACTATACTAAAAGAAACGATTTAATCAGAAGGCTAGCAAGGAACAGAGAAGAAATCGAATGATAAAATCTTGTGACTGACCAGAGTGTCCGAGACAGCTGGGCTGTGATTGGCCACTAATTAGAAACAACCACATGAGACCAATCACAGATCCACCCGTTGCATTCCACAGCAGCAGATAATCATTGTTTACATTTTGTTTCTGAGGCCTCTCAACTTCTCAGGAGAAAAGATCCTAACGAAAGGATTTTTCAAAAAATGTGTCTGTGACAGATCCTTAATCCAGGCGAGGAATTCAGGACAGGAAAGGGCTGCAGAGAGATGTTTAAGATGGCAGCACTTACCCCTCTTCTCTCCTGCCTTTCCAGGATGAGGGAGCGCAGTAAGGCGCACTACGAGCACCAGCGGGAGCTCTGCGAGGACTACTACCCGTGTGAGATGTACGCCTACCGCCACGGCTACCCCGCGGCCTACAAGCACTACTTTGGGGGCAGGAGGAGGACCAAGTAAAGGATGGCCTGTCCCCACCCTGGGGCCTGGAGTCCAGGGCATCCTCCCCAAAATTGCAATGGCTCTGAAACGTACTCAGTTGCTTGTATCCCTGTATGTTATCCTGCCTGCTGCTTCTCTCTCATGTAGCCATGGATTCCGACACTGTGTTAATTAGCGCTGAGCTGATGTAGCAGAGATCACAGAGAGTTCAGGATGTGGGTGTTTACTACAAAATAAACTGCTGGTTTGATACTATCTTCTCATGAGTCACAGTATTTTGGAAGGGGGGTATGCAATTTTCCATGAAGGAACTGGATTTGTGTATCATACATTCTGTTGCAGATTATGGGGAAAAATGTCATTACCTGGCAAGCATATGGCTTTGGAAGAACCTATAATGTTCTTGTTCCAGGTTCTACAAGTAGCTTCTTTCAGAGGTCACTGGACAGTTTCAGCTCCCAGTCTTAGTCTAAAAACAGGGGGCTGTTCAGAATGTGAACACACTTTTTGAAAATCAAATCTTTCCTCAGTTGGGGAAACAAAATCCAGAATGCACTTATTTAATCTTTAAACGAAGTCAGAGTGAGAGTTGGTGACAGAAAAAGCCTGTAAATTGCCTTTTGTTTATCCAGCTACCATCAGGTCCTGATGTTAGGTGCTCCTTCAGAAAGGAGTGTGTGGTCCAGACTTAAATTTGTATTTCCTTTTGCAATCCCCTTTCAAAACCCTTCCATTTGAAACTACTCTGGTAGCATTTGAAAGCTGCAGAAATCAAAGCTGGAGAGGGGCTCCTGCTGGTAAATAAAAAGAAAAAAAATTCCAACGTTTGGGGTCAGGCCCAACTTTGTTCACATAGAACAATTTCATTTGACTGTTCACAAATGATTTGAAATCAAGATGTGGCTTGACCCTGTGCACAAGTTACTGAGCTCTGCTGCACCTCTGAGGAGTGAGTATGGCTGCATTCTGCTCACCATCACCAGGGCCTTTCCCCAGGCCAAAAGGCACCAGTGCTGGCATGTCCAAGAATTCCGTGCTGCTCTGGGCTTGATAGCAGCCGCAGCAGCTGGGACACGCCTTGGTGAGATTTGTGTGGGAGACATAACTTCCATCTCAGCTCCACACAGATGGTTTCAGCACTCACATCTCCAGGCTTACACAGGCATCTGCAAATTACAGAAGCTGGAAAGATCCATGGCATGCAATCAGTCTGTGATGTATAAAGTATCCCAATGTTGACTAATCTGTGAAATTAAGTCTGGAGCCAAATTTACCTGGCTCATTAGAAACATGCATCTCCTTCCAAAATATGCTTCAAGGTTTGCCAGCTTTGAAACTGAATGTGATTTATTGATTGAAAACACTTCTGATAGGAAACTCCACCCTGACAGTTGCTAAAGTTTTGTCCAGAGGAAAAAGTGAGAGAGAAATAATTTTAAGGAAAAAAAAAAACCTGTACAGATTAGCTATATTCACACACACTTGCTCTCTATGTGCTCAAGTAGGTGAATCTTGCCATCACCAACCAGAGCAAAATCACATATGCTGAAGTCAACAAGTCTGCAATGTTTGGGTTTCACTTGACACTGCAGTGACACCACCACAACAGAAGGGACAAGGTCTAGTGCTGTCTGGGTCTGTGTCCAGAAATATCCAGTGATTCCAATCCCCAGTTAACCAGTATAAATAATGAATAACACCAGAGATTTCTGTGGGATTTCATTAGCATAGGCAACAACCAAACAGATTTAAGAGACTACATGCCGGTTAGAAAGCTTGGGAAAAGAATGGGAGGATAAATAAAGCTGTTTGGATTGCTAGAATTGTCCATTTATATATTTATATTATTTCAAGTATTCATCTGGAAGCATAACTTTCCTAGAATACCTATTATTTTTAGATGTTTATTTACTTTTTAGCTGTTGCTCTTTTGCTGGAATAATATATATACAAGACCTTTTGCTGGACATCATTAGTATATATATTCAGCTTTTCTGACTGTAGAAAAGTTAACAGGGACAAAAGTTAGGGTTTATTTTATTCCTGAAAATTCTCTAAGCTAAAAGACAGTGTTTCTAAGAATTGGAAAAATCCCTAATGGCTCTGATTTTCCTTGGAGCCTCCTAAACTTTACTTCTGTCGCCCTGCACAAGGATCTGAAGAGAACTGGATATGAAGTGGAGAAAGATTATATCTCTGCTACCAGAAAGAATGAGCACACTTGATTTAAAAAACCCACAAAACTACCCAAACTTGGTCACCTGATCTGTTCAGCCAGGAGGAGATCTCATTGCAGTGTTCAACATCCTCCTAAGGGGCACTGATAGCTCTCTGGTGATCAGTGACAGAACCCAAGGGAACAGCTGGGACTGTGTCAGGGGAGGTTTAGTTTGGATATCAAGAAAAGGTATTTCACATCCAGAGGGTGTTTGGGCACTGGAATAGTCTTCCCAGGGCAGTGGTCACAGCATCAGCCTGACAGAGCTCGTGAGGAATTTGAATAATGCTCTGAGGCACAGGGTGTGAGTCTTGGGTATCCTGTAAGGCCAGGAGCTAGAGTTGATGATCCTTGTGAGTCCCTTCCAACCCAGCATATTCTGTGATTCTGTGGTTCCCATGCTCTTTGTGGGATGTGGCTTTGGTAACTTGGGTGGTGAGTTTGGGGAGTGTGGGGTTATTGACACATAGCCCATGCAAGGCTCTTGTTGTACCAAGTAACTTTAGCACTTGGGTTCTGAAGAATAAAACACTTTTGGAGTCTAAACGTCTATTTGACTATTAGACAAGAGAAGCCAGGATAAAGCTTCTAAATTATGAAGATTTCCAGGAGAAAAATAGAAAGGTCTTCCCTCAAACTAACTTCCGAAGTTCCTAAAAGTATAAAAATCTCATCTCTACAAAGTGATTTGGTGTAACTGTGAAACTGTCGGAAAAACTACAGTGTTTGCCCTATGCAAACTGATTTACAGGTTTCTTTACCCTCAGGGTAATGAGTCAAGGTGGGGTGGAAGAAAAGGTCACCACTGTGTTCAGTCTCATTTGAGAAACTCCACATGAGAGAGCCCCATCACGTGAAAAGAATTGCTCTACTTCAGTGTGTGCTGGTCTCTCCTCTGGCTTTCCAGCATGACAGAATGACTTTCAAGTCTGTAAGAAAAATGATTTTTTAAAATCCAGTTGTTTTTCTTCAACAGCCCCATTCAAAACCTCAGATAACATCTTCTGGAAATGCCCCGAGCCATGAGATGGATGCCAAAATGACTGCCAGGACCCGGTATCTCCCAGCCCAAAGGACGGGCTTTGTTTTGGAGCGCACACACAGGAACGCAAGCCAGACCCCTGATCTCTCCAAGAAATCACAGGATATAAACTGCTGCCCAAAAGCAAGCCCCGGAGAACTTCAATAACCTCCAGGAAAGCTCTGAGGTTAGGGAGACTAGCACAGCCAAAGAAGACATGAGGAGTCTGCTGGCACTGCTGATCCTGACTCTGGCCCTGGCAGCACTCTGCTGTTGTGAGAAAGGTAAGGGGACATCTTCCCAGGAAGGCTCTCAGAGCTGCTGAACCCTGCAGCTTGCTGTCAGCCTCCCTCCAGCCAGGGAGAGGCACAGAGCTCTGGGGGAGGAGATCACCCCCAGTCATTGCACAGCTTCAGGTCTCTGCTGGAGAGTCATGGGTGACAGAGGGCTTGGCAACAGAGACCCCCATCTTCTGCTGGGCATCTTCTTCCACTGGTCAACACCCACTCACCCCCACCTCCGCTGCATGTTGAATTGCAGCAGGGAATTTGAACATTTTTAATATGTTTAAGATTTCAACTGGTTTATCATTTAATCTCTTTCTAAATGATGGGTGTTAATAAAATCATTTTGGGAGAAACAGAGCTTCTATGTAAGTGGGGGGAGCAGGATCAGTCAGTGGTGGGATTCAGTTACAGAGAAGGATGACTCAAAAGCATAGAAGGACTCACAAGCAGACTCCTTTCTGTCTGTCTGTCTGTCTTCCAGATCCCAAAGAACCCTCAGGATCTCTCAGTGCTGACAGTGAGTATACCATTCTGCCTGATGCTCAGCTTCATTCTCCTGCATCTGCCTTCTTTCTCCCCTTTGACAGGTTCAAGGGCTGAACAAGAACCATGCTGAGTCCCTCCCTAACTCTTCCCCTTTCACTCCCTAACTCTGCAGTCCCTGAGGGGCAGGAGCACGTGCAGCAAACAGACCCCCTCCCGTGTAAGCAGGTGACAGGAGGGCAGCCAGTGTCCCTGCAGCAGCAAGGCCAGCACTGCTCACCGTGTGCAGGTGGTTGGCAGAGCCTCCCTGCTCTGACCTGCCCTCAGAGACCTGCCCAGAGTGTCTGCTCATCCCCAGGCTGCTGTGAGAGCAGAGGCTGCCCACATCAATGGGTTGTGACATCCCTGCCAAACCCAGCAACAAGGAAACCCTGAAAGAGAGGGGCTTCCTTGGCTGCTCCTGAGTCCCTCCTGTCAGGTCACCTGGGATGCTGGGATTTGCACACCTTGGGTTGTTCACAACTTCTGCAGCAAGCTGATCCTGGCAGAAATCTGTATGGAAAATCCTTTTTGTTCTCTCATGTCTCTCCTTTCTCACACTTTAAAGGATAACATTGCTGCTGAGAAGCATGAAAGCTGGTATTTTTCCAGTGAGCCAATACAAACACAGATTGGGAAAGAGAAAAAAAAGATGTAAAGACTATTCAGGGAAAGGTGATCGTTTCTGACAATTCATTAACTGGCAGTTTCTGTGTAGTCAGTATTTTGATCCAGACTAAAGCTCAGTTTGCTTGAGATGGGGTACCTCTCACCTCCAAAGAGAAACACAGCCAAACACTCCATGATGATGAGGGAAGGGACAAACCCCACCCTCTCCCCACAGGCAGAGATCTGAGAATCTTTTTTTCCCCAGAGACAGCAACAATTTGGCAGTTTCCAGGCTGAAATGTGTATTGGTGTGCTGCTGCCTGTGCTGCTGCTGTGCCAGCACCTGTGCCCCCCTCTGCTGTTGTGGGACCATCCCATGGAGTGAGGCCGTGCTGCGCTGAGCCCTGGCTGGGGCTGGGAAGTGGCTGTGCCTGGTGTTTGTGGGGGTCCTTCACAGCACCATGGTGTTGGCACAATGACAAATCAAGGCAGCAAAGAAGAAATCTACAGACATAACGTGTTAGTGGAGAGCAGGGGCAAATACTCTCATGGCTGAAACATCTCTCATGTTCTCCAGGTTCTGAATGCTGGAATCTTTATACATCTTGGGTGAATTTCTCACTGGGTGATGTTTACTGTCACTATTTTATACTCTTCACCTTTCACAGAACTCTGTACATGTGAGCACTGGTATTTCTGTGTGCTGCCTGTTGCTCATGGCTCATTGGAGGTGCTTTAAGGTCTTCTGGTTGGTATCCCACATCATTCTCAGTCAGAGTCCAGACACAGAAAGGAAGCCAGGACTCTAAAATTAACCAGGCCAGGGAGAGAGGGTGCCATTCTCCTAATTTTGTTCTTATTCATATTTTATGCCTTCTGCACATTTGCTGCAGATGCAGATTATGGTGTGTGATAAGGAAGTGGAGTTTATGACAGAAAAAGCCCTTGCTTCATGGAGATGTGAAGGCTGCAGTGAGGAGGGAGCTTTGAGTGGACAGTGGGATGGGGAGAGATGAATGGACCACTAGGATGGTTTGTGGAAGTCATTTGCTTGTGAAGAAAGCAGATTCTGCTTTTCAGAGGTTGGACTGGTGTCATGGACATATTTTATGAAAAATCCTTTTAGTAGGATTTTTCTCCTGAGAAGCCGTGAGGCCTCAGAAATGAAATGTAAACAATGATTACCTGCTGCTGTGGAATGCAACAGGTGCATCTTTGATTGGTCTCATGTGGTTGTTTTTAATTAATGGCGAGTCATGGTCCAGCTGTCTTGGACTCTCTGGACAGTCACAAGATTTTATTATCATTCTTTTCCATTCTTTTTCCTTGCTAGGCTTCTGATGAATTCCTTTCTTCTATTCTTTACTGCAGTTTTAATATATAATTCTCTTTTAACATAATGTATATCATAAAATAATAAATCAGCCTTCTGAAATATGGAGTCAAGATTCTCATCTCTTCCCATGCTGGAGTTGCCTGCGAATTCAACATTTGGTGACCCTGAGTGAGGATCAGTTCCACAGACTGGTCTGCGTTTCAGTGCTGCATCTCTAACCTGACGTGCTCTCTCTTGGCAGGCATCAAGATCAAAAAAGAAGTTGCCAATGCCTTTGTGAAGAGGAAGAAGAGAGCCAGTCCTTATGAATGGTAACAGCCCAGGAGCTGGGCTGAGAGCTGGACTCTGGACCTGCTCTGAAGAGGGGGTGGGAAGGCCATAGGGCATGACAAGGCATTATTCTGTTGTACATCTATATTATTACCTTCATATGTTGAAGGAGAAAGGCTGTAGGAGACATTCAGTAATGGAAAAATGGTTCTTTTTTCATGAAAACCCATTTGAAGGCTCATAGCTGGACTCTAGTATTCCTCCCAGGGAGAAAGACAGCACTACTGTGCTAGCCATGGAGACAGTGGGATACAAGTTAGAAGCTGCTCCAACCTACAGGGTCATCAGAAGCAATTTTTAGGATAATGAAAATCACAGAGCCTTGGTCATTGCCTCTGGTTTCCCACAAAGGAACAGCTTTTCCCACAACAGCTTTGTTGCAGGAATAAGACTCGATCAGCTTGGCTGTTCTTTCTGAAGCTGTAGAACATATATTTGCTCGTGCCAAAAAGGATGCACAAAGATTTGGAGAATCCCAGCTATTTGAGAAATTTCAGGTAATGCAAGGAAGTTCTTCATACGTTTCATGGAAGAGGTTGTTAAGCTACTCTTTCCGATACAGAAATAAAGTAAAAATTCATGAGGTACTGGTGGAATTTCTGTGGTGGTGTATACAGTCTTCAGGAAAGATTAACCAAACATAGAAGAGGAATTGAGAATGACATTCAAAGTGTACAGCTGAGATTGTACACTTTGGATGTACAGTAAAAATATTTGGACTTTCTTAGCCTGGCAAAAAAGAAAAGAAAAAAACTATGTGAGATAATGCTCCTGTATACAACAGACGTGAGGATTGTTAGAGAGAACTGTTTAAGCTGAAGGAAAATAATGGCTAGTGGGCAAAAATAAAGGTAAGCAGGAAATAATAAAATAAATATATAATTAAATAAATAACAAAGGAAAAAATTTCCTGTGTAGGTGGGGAATGAAATTGAAGACAAAAAAACAAGCCAGATCCTTACAGCTTCTGTGGTATCATTTGCTGATAAAACCTCAAGAGCAATTGATTTAATTTGGGTTCAATCCCATATTTCCCAGCATTGATGAAGCAGCCTAACCCTGTGCAAGCAGATGTTTAACTCAGCATGACCAGTGCTCTGCTGGGTCTCCCTGGAGGATTGCAGGGAGCATTGCTCCAGAGGATCACTTCTTTCCTGTCAGTGTCAGGTGTATGAGCAGTGCCCAGTGCCTGGGCTGAAGCTGCAGAGTGGTGTCTGTGTCTCCTGCAGGTACCTGGAGTACTACAAAAGCCCGATGGAGCAGATGCACGAGCGCTGTGAGAACTACCCCCCCTGTGACTATCTCTCCGACCAAGTGGGGTTTGCCCTGGCCTACAACCGCTTCTTTGGCAGGTACTGACCGTGGGAAGGTCTCTGCTCCTTTGCTTGGAACACTCCGAACCCCGCAGGAGAAAGAAACTGTGCCTGGGAAGGAGAGAACGAAAGCATCTGGACTGGCATCTTCTGTTGTGTCCCCACTAGCTGGAACACCAAGGCTGGGATTATACCACTTGTTGAGCTTCCATTAACTTTCTTCCTTTCATCAATAAAGTCTCTCTTCAAACAACTTTTATCGTATTTTAAGCTTCACCAGAAGACCCTGTCTTATTTCCTTCCACCTGAATCCCTAGCACACAATATTTGGAAAATAGGGATTAATTTCAAGAAAACCACTGCATGCCTTAGAATCATCACTAGATCTCTTATCCTCTTCTGCAAAATACAGGAGGGTTATGGAAGAAGAATGTCACAGTGTGTGTAAATGTGATGGATCTGATCCTGGGATGCTCGCTGTGAAGAAAGAAGAACACCTGCCTCCTGTTCCAATTAGTGGGAAAGTTCAGTATTTTCATGTAATATAATCACATTAAATATGCATCACAGTAGGATCATTTGTAAAGATAGAAGTGTGCAAACACTCTTGCATAGTTACATAGATAGCAATCAGCTTCTGGTACACTCTTCTGATTACTCTGTTATAAAATTTGCTGTATAGCAACAATAAATAAATCCCAAAAAGTGTGTTTAAGGAGTCCTTTTAGATGACCCCAGCATTTGTGTACTGCTTTTCATGACTGTAAAAAAAGACTTTGAATTCTCTTGGTTTTTCTGGGTTTTTTTCAGAACAAAAGAAAAAAACAGCACACAAACCCTCTTCTTCTCTGTTGCTTTTGCATTTATGCTTGAAGTACCTAGACAGCTAAAAAATAAAAAAAAAAAAAAAAAGAAAAAAAAAAAAAAGAAAAGAGTGCTCTAAACATTATGAAATTTAAAAAAAAGAAAATTTGTTCAAGGATGGATTGAAATTGGAATTGGGGCAGTGTTTTGTTTATTCAAGACAATTGGTAGCCATATATATATATATATATATATATATATATATATATATATATATATATATATATATATAATGTACATGTGTTTTTATCCACATATTGTCTTCCCTCTGCACTACTTCATTCTGTCCTCTGGCATTAATATTATACCTTAGCAGCTTTCTGCATAACCTTCCTAATTTACTCTGTCAGCTTTCCTTCCCTGAGGGGTGGACAGCGGATCACACCTCCAAGGACAGGGACTGCGGATGCTCAGGAAACTGGCAGAGTCAAATCTCTGGTTACATGTGAGCTGGTGCAACCACCCTCAGCTGCTCACTGCAATAAATTCTGCTATGTCAAGCAGGCTGGTCTGCTGCTTCTTTCTGTTCCTCTGTACAACCTTTACCTGAGGTAAAAGAGATGCCTGGAAGACACGACCTGCTTTTGTGAAGCCTGCGGAGCAGGAACCCAGTGCGTGAGGCTTCCTTCTCCCCTCCCATGCCCCAGAGTGAATTAGAAATGATGACACTGAAATTTAGGTCAGAGGTTCAGCACTCTGTGACACTGAGGGAGAGGAGGGCCAGAAAAGCCTTGTCCTGCAGTAAGGACACAGGAGAAGTCTGCAGAGGTGGCTGCCAGTGTGAGCCTTGCTTGGCAAGCTGCTGTGGCTTGCACTGCTGACACTGATTTTGGCCAAAGAGAAGACAATAAATGTCTTCTCTGCAGGTCTTGGTCCAATGCTCGTGACTGGTTCCTCTATTGACATAAACTAACGGGGCTTCACTGCTCACAGTAAAATCCTCCTCTGAACGCCATCTAGTAAAAATTAACAGAGTGCTTCATTGAAAATAGTGAAATTTTTGCTTGGAAAAATACCAGAGAGATTAGCAGCATCCTAATATCCAGTGTACTAATAGAATAGGGGTATTTTGATTGTTGTATGCTTTTGTTAGCACAAAAAGTTTCCTGTCTCTATTTGCATCTTTCTGTTAGTTTTATATTTTTTCTCTCCCTTTCAGTAAATATTTTTTCAGGCAAAAAGAGTTACACCCGGAGGCCTCCATTATGTCATCTGCTCTGTGTCATCAGATCTCTTCATGGGCTGAAGTCATTATGACCTTTGGGGATCTGAGCACTCAGATCGCGTTACAAATTTACTGCTGAAATGGAGGAATTCGATTGTCGCTTGGTCAATGCAGCGCTAAGCACCGCCACAAATCCTCTGCTGCCATCTTTCGGCCTTTGTATTTGTTGTCGTTAATGATAACTTGCGTTTGGAAATAGAAATTCCTGTCCTCCTGATTCCCTTCATACGAAACATTCGCTTACAGGTCAGAGGGGAAAACCAGGGACATAATTTACAAACGGATTATACGCAGCTGAACTGACATTTTAGTAGGGGTGTTTATCATGCCTGCCAAGCTCCCAAGGGAGCCTGGCCCAGTTTAGCTCTGTTTTATCTCCACACAAACAGAGGTGGAGTTGCCTCTGAATAAATTCGTGAGCCCTCCTGTGAACTCACTTTTAGCAGTCAAACAACCACTTTGTGAAATACAGCCCAAGATAACAGAGACATTCCAGGATGGAGAAGTAGGTAGTCTGCATCCATCACTTCATGGCACTTCATGGCATCATCTCATGTCACCTGCAGCAACTGCTTTGAAAGGAGCCCAGTATGAGACCTTTATGTTGACCCCCACCCCATCTCAGCAATATTTTGTAGATGCTCTGTCCACAGACTCCAAGCAGCTTCACAAATCTCCCTTATCTCAGGGAATCACTCCATGTCTGGAGGTGCCTCCTTCACCCAAACTATCATTATCAGGCAATGGAAAATAGCCTTCACTTTTCTGTAGTCAGAACCAAAGCCTTGACAGTTCTTGGCCTTTTTTCCATACAGAAAAGTTATCAGAGGCCATGGGGCTCTGTGGGTGAATAACTCACTGCCAGCATTTGGAAGGGTGTCCAGAAAGCAGCTGCTAGAGAAAGGTTTGTCTCAGCACAGGATCTGCTTTCACACACTCATTTTGGCTGTGCCAGTGCAAACAGTCCAGCAAAGTGCCACTCTGCAGTGCTGTAGGAGGAGGATTGGCAGCACAGGAGTAGAAAGCAGGGGGTGATAAGGAGGAGGAGAGTTAGGTTATCACTGCTTCCAGATGGGATCCCAACCTACCTTGCACTTCTGTGTTGGCTTTATCAGAGTCAACTTCTTTAAAAGGGCTTTTAGACTCTTAACCAGGGAGCAGTCACCCTGGCACATCACTCCTCAGGAGAAGTGCCTTAGACTTCTCCAAGCCATGGTTTTCTTCCTTTTTGCAAGAACAACAGCAAATACCTTGGAATCAAAAGAACTGTCAAGGTGATGGACACTCATGCCAGCTGAAGTTGGTGCAACTAGACACTTCCTTATGGATTTTGGGCACATTTCTGCCAGTAAATTGTCTGCTTGGATTGATTAATGACTTCTGAATTGCAGTGAGAATTTGGCAAATGATCTCTGGTTGAAGAACAGCCACGAAAAACTGAGTGAAAATTACAAATTGCAGAATTTTCCAGTTCAAAGAAAAACAGAAAGAAATAGGTGCAAATTACCTTTCCTTAAAAAAAATGTTCTTTACAGTGTCTTGGGTGGACTCTGGGAAGCTGGTGACACTGGGCAGCCTCCTGTTGCTGATCTTCTCACAAATATTGATAAAAGAGGTAAATATTGCTCTTTATTTGAAATAATGAAATTGCTTATACCACAGAAATATTTTTTTTTCCATTTGAAACGTGTTCTTTAAGGAGTTTTGGGTTCAACTTAAACTTTTCTGCTTTCAGTTCCTCTGTTCCATTTCTTACCTTTCTTAATTTGTTTTAGTTACTTGGTTGGAATTTTCCTCTTGTTTGCAGCCAGATGATTTCATGGAGTGTTTGTGAGTAGACCTCATGGAATCTTTCCTCTCATTTTCCAGCCTGTCTATATTGACAATGCTCCTGGGAGATTCTAACGTAGCACATCCATATCAAATAAGAACTCTGTCATCCTGACCTGTGGTGGGGTATAGACAACAACCTGAGGTTGCTCAGGAGGGTTTTGCTAAAGATTTGTTACCTGCCTTGCTTGCTCAGCCAATAATGACAGAGGGGCAAGGAAAGGATAGAGAAAAACTTGGCTTGCATCCACAAACATAAACAAGAAATTGTCACTTCTCATGCTTATCTTCATTTGCTTTTGTGTTGCAGGCCGTATCCCCTATCCCGATGGATATGGCTCTGCAATCCTTTGACGACCAGTATCTGGGGTGCAGGGAGGAGATGATGGAAGAACTGGAGCAAGGAGACTATTTCCAAAAGGAAATAGCTGCTAACAAGGACTACCTGTGTCTCTGGAAGAAGGCTCAGGAGGCTTTGCTGAAGAGTCCTGCAGGTCTGCTGAGGGAAATGCGTGACAGCCATGCCACAGCTCTGATGGCTTACTCCATGAACTCCTCCCTGCACTCCCAGCTGAACTGGGCCACATCCACAGCAGGAATCTCTCCAGAGCACTACAGACACAACTTCAGCTTTAAATACTTTCACTTCTACCTAACAACTGCTATCCAGATATTGAAGGAATGGCAGAGCAGCATGGGGAAACATAAGTGCTACCAGGTGCACAGGGGTGTAAAGGATTTATTTATCGAGGCCAAGGAAGGCAGCAGGGTGCGATTTGGCCGTTTCACTTCTACCTCCCACCTCAGGAGTGAAGCTCAGAAGTTTGGGAATGAAACTTTGTTCACAGTGACCACTTGCCTGGGAGCAGCTATGCAAGGCTTTTCCTACCACACATCTGAGAAGGAAGTCCTCATTCCCCCTTATGAGATATTTCTTGTCAAAAGCTTTCTTCAAACCCAGCAGGGTAACCGGCTGCATCTGCATTCTGTGGGGAACTACAGCAAGTACCAGTGCCAGCTGGTGGAAGGTATTGTACAGAGGCTCCCATGCAAGGGGGCACAGGACAGGCTGCTCTCCACTGCCCCAGGCAGCCCTCACCAGCTGCACCCACATGGGGCCACACTCAAGGCCAAACCTGTAGCTCACCTGCTGTGTTTGCCTATGAGATCCACAAGACCCAGCTTTTACCCTGTTTCAGTTTGCTGTGAAACCTGGGACAGCCCCACAGCTCACTAAAGATGAATCAACAGCAGGTCTCAAGGCTCTTTGCAGCCCCCATTTATCCCAAGTGTCACTGCAAGGATGTTGTAGACTCATGGCTTTGGGTCCCCAGCATTGTTATTGCAAGAGTGGATGAGATTTGCTTGAACCAAGTAATCTATGCTGGTGTCTTGCAATGCTGCTACACTTCACGTTTCAGGACTGTTCTAGGCTTTGGTCCACTACTACTCTGGCAAGCTAACACTTCCACGCTTATCTCTGGCAAGCTGAGAGAAGTGTAAACAAAGCTACTGTCATTTTAGCAGTGACCTCTCTCCTAGCAGGGAGAAAAGGTATCCTTTGACAAAGAACACACTGAGTTTCCTGGTTATAGAGAGAGCTCAATGCTGGAATACCTCATGGGGCCTATTTCACATCCCTGCCTTTCTGTGAGTCTACCACCAGTCCAGGACTCTTGCTTTTGTCTCTTTGTTCAGCAGTATGTCAATGCGATCTTTGAGCTCAAACTATCATTTAGGAATGAGGGTTTGTGCCTCCAAAGCCAAACTAAGAGATAGAGTTGAGAAAAAGGCCTTTGTGGGCAGAGGTTGTGTTAGCAAAACCAAAAAGCTTTAGGCAGTGAATAGAGGTCTGAATGACTGCTCTCTTTATTTTCTTTCAGCTTCAAGAAGCAAGAACAGTGGTTATACTGCACTCGCCTCTGCCATTCTCCCAAGTGTGCTTGGAGTTTCCCTGTGCTTGGCCCACAGTCTCTGATTCTCTGGCTGCATCCAGATATGTGCCCGTGAACAGTAGGCAAGAAGCCTCTGGAGTTCCTGCTGCTACAGAAGGTTCAATCTTCCCTCTGCTTTCAGCTGAAACTCTGCACCTGAGACTGGAACATTCAGCCTGGTTCATCAAAACAGACATTCCCTGTACCATTCAGGTAGGAGGAAGGTTATCTATGGCCTTTCTGAAGACTAGATCAGGGATAACCTTCACTGAAGACAGCTTTGTCCTGAGGCATTCAGGAAAGACACACAGGGACTTTGGACTCCTTACAGATCTCTTAATAGCTTTATTTTTAGTGAGAAAGAGTCAGTCTGTGGGATGTGGAAGGCACCATGGCAGCAAATTTAAGTGGGTAACTGGGCAGCTGTGCACATCTCCTTTGGGAGCAGGGAAAGATGGTGCCAAGATGTGCATTGAGGAGTTGGATTATTGTGCTGGCTGAAGAGACAGAGAAGTGCATTAAGTTGTGCAGATTCTGGCAGACCCTGAACAGCCTTTCTTTGCCACTCTTAAAAAAAAGATGAACAAACATTTCTGGAATGATGTCTGACTCTCAAAAGCAAACAGAGGAAATCCAGAAGGTGTTATTACAGGGGAATTACAGAGGAATAAAGGTGGATATATTTTTGCTAGATTGTGACATTTCTGAAATCAATTTTCCAAACTGCTAGCCCAGCTGACCCATTCTTCCCCAAGACATTAGCTGGAAGAAAACATAGACAAAGTTCTTGACAGCCTTTGCTGGGACCTTACCAAGCAGCCAGAAAAATATGGCGTAAACAGCTGGAAATATTCTTTCCCTGATGGCTGCAGGAAGTATGACTTTGACTTGCATTCTCCAAAGTAAGGGAAGTGCTGTAAATTAATTATTCTTAATTGTGATGGTTTTTGGTAATTTTGTGCAAGTCCTAGAAAACAACTACTTTGCATCATCCTCAGAACTATAATCCTTCAGTCTGTAAATACTGGTGGGTCTACACAGAACTGAACAGTCATTTCTGGGTGGGGGGAATAGACACAACAAAGTCAAACTCATAACATCTACGTTCAAGGGACAAAGCAATTGAAGACTGAGTAATGACATGTTTTGTCATGTTACAGTTCCCTTAAAATTATTTCTATTAGTCAGATAATACACTGACTAGATGGTGCAAGCATCCCTTGGTAGGTGGAAGCCCAAAACATTCTCCTTGCTTGGGTGCCCATCATGATACCATTTTGACTGCTAAGAAAGTTATGTCCTTCTGCTTGCACCTCTGAGTTCTCACAAGGCCAACCAGAGATACACTCCTGGGATAGTGTGCAGCTCAGAGACTGCTCCTGATGTTGCCTTTGCTTGTGCCAGAGCCCTGTCAAGCTGGGCTGGTTGCAGCAATTTCATCAGCTATTGCTGTGGTTAGATGTGCAGCCAGCAGTGTTCAAGCAATTGCAACTTCCTGTCCCACTGTACACTTTCAAAACCTTATTTTCAGAACTCAGTTCAACCATCTGCCTTTTCCTCCATTTCTTTCCTATGGCAAAAGGGGTCTGAAATTGCATGAAATGGTAAAATTTATTTTAGCCTTCACTGCTTTTCAGAGCTGAGTCTGGGCCTCCACAACACTTCTACTCTCATGGCATCAGAGACCTGGCAAATTGCAGCAAGAAAGGATGACTGACACCCCAGATCAAGTATTTTCCTCCAACTTAATAGGCCTGCAATAATAGCTATTAATCCTCCCAAAAGATCCAGAGTAAAGCAGGAACAAAACTGTCTTCATATTGTTCAAATTATTTTCTGTCTTGTTCCAAACTATGAGGGCTCTAAAAGAAAAGAATTTGTATCCACTGCAAACCCAGAAGACCTGAAATCAGTTTCCAGAATGTGACCCACAGGCAGCTGCCAGCCTGATCAATTCAATTCACTTCAATACTGCACGAAGTATTTCAGGACTACATGGCATTCTCAGTGGAAAATACTCAGCAGTCACAACTAATTGACATTTCCAGAACTATAGCAGTTAAATCATTTAGTGTTCTCTTGCAGCTTATGTTCTCATGCCCACAGCTCTGACAAGAGAGTTTGGCACTCTGACTGTGTTCATTAGAGTTGAATACAGCAGCTCAGCTTTCAGATGAAAACACGTTAGCGATTGCAAAGTGCACATTTTATGCTTCACCTTGTATTTTCATCTGAGAACTCAGCCATCCTCTAGAGTGGAAGCAGTGTTCCTAGTGAGACCCTTGTGGGCTGCAGGTCCACTTTTCCAAGGACAAGAGCATGAAAGATGTCTAGCTTGGTTGAAGGCATACGTGCAAGCTTATCTTACTGGAACAGACAAAGCCTATTTCCACTCTCTGTGGTGTCTATTTTTCAGTTTATGTGGGACCATTCAATTTTTCTTCTGTAATTTGCAGGTGTACAGAAGCAGTCGTTGCAAATATTCATTATTTCAAGGCATAGGTGCAAGCATTAATGTTTATATTTATAAACAATAGAAACCAGTAAAAAACATAATCTTGTATCTATTTGAATTAGAAGTGCTGTCCTACACCTTTTATGTTCTGAGGACAGCAAGTAACACCATCCCCTTTCAGCTGTAGCTGCCCGTGATGGCACCTCTGCAGCAGGCAGGAGGGATTTGTGCTGTACCCATTCTCTCCAGGAACAGAAGGCCTTTGGATGATCTAGTAATTGGGAACTAGCATTGAGTAAACTGAATTCTCTTAAAATTGGAAGGAAGGGAAGAGGAGGAAGAAAATGAGATGAATCTGGGTAAACATCACACAATAGAATTAATGACAGGCAGGCACAGGATGCAGCTGAAGCCCAGCCTCTGGATCCCTAACTCATCACATGCTGCTGGAAAACACCAGGCGAGCAGAGGGGAAAGAGGCTGAAGTTACTCTCCCATACACATTTCAACAGGAGCATTCAGACCAAATCAGGTAGGCAGTGTAAATGTTTAATTAGAAAAGTTTCTGTGGTAAATCTCCACAGAGAAATCACTGGAGAAATAGAAATACAGAAATATATGTGGCCTGCCTAATTCTAAAAGGAAAATATAAAAGCTAATGGAAGTGCTAATGTGAAGAGTAAGAAGTAATTTTAACATTAGGAGATATAAAATCTAGAGCAGCTGTAAGAAGCTGAAATAATCATATGTAATGAACAGATTCTAAAAGTCTTCTCCACACCTGTCTAGTATGTAAAATGTCTGTTGAAGTATTATTCCTTCTGAAAAAATTTGTCTTCTCAGTTTTTACCAATAAGGGAAAACAAATGACCTTACAACAAAACAGCACTGGAGTGGAAAGGTTTTAGTATCACATTGAGTCAGAAAGCAAGCCAGCAACATCCCTGAGGCAGGATTGATATGAAATCATAGCCTGCATTATCATGGCTTTATGTTTCCAGAAAATCCCAAACCTTTACTGTATATGTATTTGGCTCCCTACAGCTTGTATAAGAAGATGTGTTAAGCAGTTTATTCTCTTGGCAGAGATTCAAGGTAAGTGGCTGAAAGAAATATACAGTACTGTGCAAAATAGTGGGGGAGAAAAACTCTTTTCAGACTGGCTTGTGTTTCAACACTGAGATTAAAAGTTGGCAGGGGATTGTGGAATTCATTCTGGTTTTCTACAGTGACCTTGTGGGGGAGGGTGTGTTTAGTAAAATACAGCTGGGTCAGTGTCAGATGATTTGCAGCTAACAGATAGTGCAAGAACTACAAAGGACCAAAATGACACAAAGGTATCTTTTCAAGAAGAAAAATCTGGGTAGTCCCCTACACATAACTATTTGTAGCTCTAACTGTGATATGTAGGCACTAACAACAAGAAGAGAAACATAGAAAAAATGCAAAGCACTGCACAAAAGTGGCCCAGATTTGCAATAAGAGGGCTGAGACCATGAAAAGTACCAACAAAGAAATGAGTCATCCTACTCATTCATAGTTTTCCCCTGTAGCAAAGATGTTTGCATTTAAGATGAAATAATGTTAAAGCATTTTCACTTTGCAGCTGGTGAAAGGTTAAAGGAAGTGACAGTGTTGATTGCAGAATCTTAGTGATGAGGAATTACTCCATGATCACTGTTAACTCAGTCTCTTTGGACTCTATGTTGGCAAGCAGTTTATGAATAAATAAATATCAGGGCAGGAAATACAGTGAGAGATATATGTAAGGTGATATAGTTTAGGATGGGGTTATTATAGACAATTTTACTATTCATTATGAATTCAGAGGATAAGCTTCTTAGTATAAGCACAGAAGGCTTATATAGTATCGTTTTCTCTTGAATGTTAGAAGAAAAAGGCTATACTGGCATAAAATACCTTTTATTGTGGCACAAACCACATCCACCAATCATCAGGTTTGCTGAAAAATTGAACGCCACTAAATGGATAAAATAGGCTACAAATAAAATGCATACAAAATGGTGCCTGGAACAACCCTTTAATCTTTAGGCCACATCTTTAATTTTGCTGATTAGATGAGATTGTTTCATTTTTGAACGAGTGAACTAGTTCAGCTTCTACCATCTTCAGTTTCCAAGGCTAACTTTTGACTTCAATCTTCAGTTGCCAATGGCTCACATCTATTTTACCAATCTGCCCATTACATATTTGTTAGCTATTTTTGTTGCTCTGAGCATACCCAATGTCTTACAAGGTGCTTTTCCAATCACTTGGCAAAGATCCAGAACAAGAATTAAGATTTCTACATTTACAAACTATGCCTTGGGATTTGGCCTGCTCAGTATGAAAAGAACCAGTGGGGCAGAGACAAAGCAGATTTCACTGCTCTTTAAGGGTTATGGTTATGGGTGTTAAACAGAGTAAGAAATGTCTTTTCTCTCTTGAAGTAGCCTATTTCTGAAGAATGGCATTGAGTGACCTCCTTTACCCAGATAATCCCAAGAGAAAGCAAGAACTGATCCATCTGCATCAGGAATTGCTTGACTGTATGTCCACAAATTTCCATGCAACAAACGAGCTGGTTGGAGTGCTGAATGAGCACCTGGGCTGCACCATTACCCCCATTGAGATGAGAGAGAGCAGTACAGTCAAGGAAAACTGTGAGAACATCATTCAAGTGATGAGTGAGATTCAGCACCAGGTGCAGAAGATTGACAGTGACATGAAGGACAAGCTCGAGCCAGTGCTGTACCAGAAGCTATATGATATCAAAGAGCCCGAGCTGGAGAAAATTGCAATAGCCCAGAGAGTTTTTTCCATAATTTTTGGAGAAGCAACTTCAACAGCTGCAATGGTAGCTATCAAACTTCTTGGCTCCAATCATTTAACTCTCACTGTGAGCAAGCTCATCAGTGTCCTTGCGCAGATTGGGGCCTCTGTTCTTGGGGGAGTTAGCATCACCATCATTGGGCTGGGCCTGGAGATGATTCTCCACGCCATCCTGGGAGCTGTGGAGAGGAGCCAGCTGCTGACAGCTGTGAGGAGCTATGAGAAGCACCTGGCTGAGTTTAAAGCAGCCTCAGAAAAGTACCAGCGTGCCATACATGAAGTGACTTCTTTGGTGAGACAGCAAGTTCAGTAAATGAAGGTGGAGTTCTCTCTCCTGCTGTCACAGCAGCTGCAGCAGCTTATGCCTGCAGAAACCTTTTTGATTCATTATGACAAATGAACTACTGATGGCTTTTTATTTTCTTTTTTGTGGCAGCAGAACAAGAAAAGTGACAGTTCAGGAAATACATTAAGAGAAAACTGGTTTACAGGTGTTTTGGGGGGCAGTGTTTCAAATACTTTGCACCTTTCCTTAAGCTTATTTTCTGGGAACCACTGTAGGTAACCTTGAACTGTAATTCATACTGGAGACAATAATACAGACTGCTGGACTGGTAGTGGTGAGAAGGTGTGTTTCTGTATCAAAGATGACAACACAAAGGGAGAAAACAATTTCAAGAAGGCAAAGCATGTGGAGGCTTTATGAAGACATCTGTGGTTGCTAAACCCTTACTGTGGTTTAGTGCTTAATCTGATAGACTGAATTCAATTACAAGAACTAGCTGAAGCATATTTAACTGCTATTTTCTGCCTTCCTAAGGAGCCAGCAAGAGATCTTCTTTAAATAAACTCTAATCCCAGTAGATTGGCAGGTAAGAGAAGCCTGGGCCTACATGCAAACAGACACAACCTTGCTCCACCACTGAAAGAAACCAGCTGCTGCATTCTGGGTGTACCTGGCCATGAATAACCTCTTGTGCTTGTGATGCTCTGCTCCTGCCAACTCACGTATAAAAATTTCTGTGCAAAGTTGCTCTTTTGTTGATTGGAGTGGGATTATACACATGTACAAGTGCCTGTAGGATTGCAGCCCTATTAAACTAAAGTTATTTTCAAGTCTTTACCTGATCCCACCAATGTGGGACTGCCAAGAATATGCTCAGATTCTGCATTTCACAATATGCTACCAACTGTCCTTATTTTTTAGATTTTAAAACCAAAGCTGGGAGCAAGAACATTATTTGTAGTGTCTTGCTGTGATTTGCTGTGAATTGTTTTTTCTTGATCTTAGAAAAAAAGGTAATTTAAGAATTAATAAAAATGTACATGAGTATTGGAAGACTTCTCTTTTCTGTACTTGCTTTGTTTTGTTTGAGGTTTTTTTTAATCTCAAAACCAATCTTAAACCAAATAATAAATAAGTATTAGAAGTTTCATTATACAAGCAATTATTTTTTTTTTAATCCATGATAGACCAATCTAGGAGGGTTGTGCATAGCTTCCTTTTTTTAGTACCCACTTCCCCCATACTAAAATCATATCCAAATTCATACATGTTTGCTAATATTCAATATTAGCAATCTTAATTTATTAATAAGTAGATAATCCCTATGAAATAAAGAAATGAGCAAGATTCACAACCCTTCCATTCTGGGGTTTGGGGGGGGGGGGTATTTGTTTGTTTGGTTTTTATTCTCTTCTCCCTAATATTTTCTGACTCCTGTTTTATGCACAAAAGCCACTAGATGGCAATGAAACTGCTGGTACCCAGCAGCTCTGCCAAGTCATCAGGGAGAAAGCCCAGGGATCGGGAGCAAAGATGGGAGCCAGGGCCTGAGAAACTGGGACCAGCTGCAGACTGGGCTATGTGAGTCAGGAAAGGCACTTCAGCGGTGGCAGAAAGCACTGCCTTGCCTGCACGAGGTATTGAGGTGGATAACGTGGTGACCTGAGGCATCACTTCTCCAAGATGGAACATCTCCTGTCTCCTGACACAGATGCCACTCAGTTTAGAGGTACTTCTGCAGAGGCAAGAGACTGTCAGTCAGCAGAACAGCAAAATCCGTGTGTTGGAGAGGCAGGAGGTCCTGGCTCCTGTTTCTATGTGCAAATGTACAATCTAAACTAGGAATTAAAATCAGCTCTATGAGAGGTTGCCAATCACTGCTGTATGAGAACAGTGGAGTCAAAGAAAAACAATCTGTTGTATTTTTCAAGCAATTTGCCCACACGTTCTTGAATGCAAATGCTAAGCAGTGTCAGGCGAAGTGAGGTACACAGTGAAGAACATAGAGCTATAAAACTGCCTCTAGGTATATCCTTGTTCCTGGTGGACTTAAAGGAAAGCAGGTTTCCCCAAAACAGATTTAATTCCTGCTCTCTCTAATGCTCTGGCCATAGTCTTATGTTTGGAGCTCCAAAGATGTCATAACCAATCTGTTGATGTTTCCCCTCCAGACTCCTTCAAGCTGCCTCTCAGTGTCACAGAAGTACCAAGTGAAAAACGTGAGAGGACTAGTGTCCTCCAAATCAGCAGACACTGCTGAGAGAAAGCAATCAGGGCTGAGGCAGTACCACTGTCCCCACTGAGCCCAGGACTGCCAGGACAGAAGACCCTAAGCCTTGTGAGGTGCAGCTAACCTTCAAAGATTCAGCCATCCCCCTCTACATGGCATGGCACCTGACAGCGATGTGTATGGCCACAGCTTTCCATCACATCCTCTTGAGTGTTCTGCCTTTGCTCAAGCTGTTGTTCTGGACAAACGATTAAGAATTAAAACTGAGATATATGTGTCTAAAAAAACCCGTGCAAATCAGCCCAAACCAGTGTAAGCTGCTTCCAAGCCTATGTGGAAAAACAGTATGGTTGCAACCAAAATCTGCCCAGCTGAATATTTTTTTTCTGGTGACAAGAATAATACAAAAAGAACATGCCAAAGAGGCACAAGGTGGGGGTGACCATGCTGTGCATGTGGTTAGCAAGGCTCTGTAGGCACTGAGAGCTCCTGAAGCCTTGGCTCTGAGGATGCTCCTTGACTTTGACTTTGTGCAGCTTGTGACTAAATACTGTAAATGCTGGCATTAATGTGATGTATAGCTTATACTCCTTTACCCATCCTTCAATGATCCTTACAAATTAGTCAACTGAGTCTCCATTACTTGAAAAATTATAACAACATTTAGTTGCACGGTATGCTCACCAGGAGCAGGGAGTCTAGAAATCCTGCCCAGGGATCTGACCACCTCTGCTCCCAGATGCCACCTGTGCAGAGAAAAATTTCCTTTCTACATCTCCTCCCCAACATGCTAGTTCTTTAAGCCTGCACCCATACTTTATTGTTTGCACATTGATGTTTTGTGCATCTTCCTCCTGGTTCCTCACATGCTGTGGACTTTTGCTAGAAATTGTGCTTCTGGCGATGACACAAAGCAGCTCCCACCAGGTGTTCACCAGCCTCGTCAGTTCACCACAGCGGGGGCTGTAGGAAGGGACAAATACCAGAGTATCTTCTGTGGTGCCCGACGGCATCAGATTTTTATCAGATTTCGTACAGAGGGGTCCCAGCCCCGCTCGCAGGGGAGCAGCGCTGCGGGCCCGCAACAAACCATGGAAGGGCCTGGGGCTGTGGGCAGTCCCTGCCCCCGCAGCGCTCTGCACCTATGGACACACGGACAGCGGCTTCCCACACGTCCCCCGGCTCTGCCTTGTTTCAGGGCACGGGGGGCACTTTGGGGGAGCCTCCTGGAGAGCGTGAGGGAGCAGAGGCCGCGTTCGCAGCTCTGTTTCCAGCGCAGGCCGTACGGGAGCATCCCTCCCGCACCGCGTGTGTCCACCCGCTCCCAGAGCCCGCCGGGGCCGCCTGGGCGCTGGTCTCTATTACTATCTCTATCGCCATCTCTATCGCCATCTCTATCCCTGTCCCTGTCTCTATCTCCGCCAGTCCCCGCTCCCGCCCCGCCTTCCCGCCCCTGCCCAGCCCCAACCATAGAGTTGAGGCCGCCGAGGGTGAGCGAGCGGCGGCGGAACCATCGAGCCGCGGCCGCCGCTTCCGGAGCGCGGCTCCGCGCCGCCACTCGGTGCCGGTGCAAGATGGCGGCGGGGCCGCGGCGGCGGCGGGCGCGGGGCTGAGCGAGGCCGCGGCCGCCCGAGGGAGCCGGAGCCGGGCCCGGCCGGCCCAGGGGTGAGAGCGGCGCGGCGGGGCTGGGCTGCGGGGAGAGGAGAGGCGGCAATTCGCGCTGCCTCATTTTCTTCCTCCTGCCATCGGGCGGGAGTAGGAGGGGGGGCTTTCTGCCCCGTTCCTCTGTCGCCAAAAGAATAATGAATTTAGTGCTTGATTATATATATTTATTTTTTTCATTTTCAGCCGTTAACTTGTTGCGTTGAAACTCTTTAGTCTGGGTCCTTAGAAGATGTGAAGTCGAGGTTTCAGAAGTTTGTTTTCTTTCTCTTTAGCCTTTAAATATTAGAAAGACGGGAAATACAAGGTGTAAATGTAACTCCTGCCTGTGTTTGCTGAGCTTCCCACCTAAGGAAGCGATAGTGTCTTGCAAAAGCAAAAACCAAACCCACCCCGGTGCTTTGGCAGGGAAGCAGTTTTGGAGGGGAAGGGAGAGAAGAAACATCTCTGCCTGTGGTTTGGACACTTATGTAGTCATCTGTAAGCTGGAGAAATATCTAAAGACAGGAAATAATTTTTTGCAGAATAATCCTACACTTGCTGATACAATGGGGGCTGGGGAGAGATACCATGAGCAGTTAGAAGTCTGGGGAAGGGAGGAGGTCTATGGGGAAACATTTGAAACAGAGGAAGGTGAAAACTGGAGAGCACTTAAAAGAGTGAATGAGAAGATAAACTCTGATACGCTCTTGGAAAAATAAAATATGTGTTTTTCCCTGCCCTGCAGCCCTCAGTAGTGTAAGCACAAAGCTTCTTGGTTTGAGTTGTAATGTGAATAATAACAAACTCATCAATTAGCTTGAAATTATAAGCTACTAAAGTAGCAATAAGTATGTACTTAGTTAAATAGTAGTACTTTGTTGGAGTAGGGCAGTTTTGATACAGGTGCTGAACTCATAGTCAAACCTTAAAGGTGTTTGGGCTCTTTGAGGGAGTAACTTGTTCATAGGCAGAAGAGAAACAAGCATCCTCAAACTACCAATGTGTAGGACCTGATACCATGTTATCTTTTCCAGGTCCCTCCCTCCTTTTTAAGTTTCATTTTTTGAGGCAGAAGAAAAAAGATCAAAATGGGGCGGAGATCTACATCATCCACCAAGAGTGGGAAGTTTATGAATCCCACGGATCAGGCCCGTGAGTATCCATGAAAGCTGAGCAGGGAGGAATGGGGAGTGCCTAGAGGAGCAGGTAGAAAGCTTTCTCTGAGGGTAGAATCCTCAGGATAGAACTGAGTTTCTCTAATTTGAAAAGTATTATCTCAGTTTTGTGTGGGAAGGCTGCTTGCTTTCATGCTTCTGCTTCTCTCAAGTATTTACCTCTTGGGTCTCCACTGGTTATCAGTGTTGGAAGGCCTTTGTACTTAGCTGCTGGATAAACTGCAGGCTGCTTCCTGGGACAGAGTTAATCTGTCCCAGGCAGGAATCTGAGGAACATGTCAAGTTTTGCAGGTGCTCTGGTTAGATGGGGGAGTTGTCTTACTGTTTTTTGTCTATTTTTGGTAACATGCCAGGTGCTATCAGTGCTCAGTGAATGAAGAAAATCCAGACTCCCACAGTGGATATGCTTTATTTCAGAGGCATTCTCAAAGCCTGCTTATTTTTAAAGTGTGTTGTCTGATGACTCTGTTTCAGCTTCTGTGCAGCAATCTTTTCATGATTGCACCTATCACTGTGACTTCGGTTGCCTATTGTTCTTTTAAAGCCTTGCTTCTGCAGACATGAAGACTGTAGTATCTTTTTTTTTCCTGTATAAAAGACAAGAAATAGAAATCAATTTCATGCTATATTTCTCTTTCACTGGGAAGCAGTAAATCTTTGTAAAATGAGTGAGCTGTTGAGAAACAGCCCTAGTCTTGATGAAGAAAAGGTTATTCATTAATTTGATTTTGTCTTTCAAGTTGTTACTTTCTTTTTCTTTTCCCCTGTAGGGAAGGAAGCTCGGAAAAGGGAACTAAAGAAGGTAACTAAAGAGATTAGGGAGCATGTAGTTGGCATTTCCTATACTGTGTATTGTGTGTGTGACTGTAAAGGGCCATGAATAGACTGTGGATATTTTAATTGATATCCTAAGACTGACTACTTTGGAAATACTATCCAAACATGTAGTTCAAAAAAACATAGAAGTCTTGTTTGGAGTAAAGATCCCCAGACATTCTTTAACTTGTATTTATTTTAAAACGTTGCTGGAAGTACTTAGAAATTAAAAAACCCCAAAATGATAAAGCAAAGAAGCAAGCAACAAACCAAATAAAAAAAAAAATCCAAGCATCCAAGAGTCACACACTTCTTAGTGTGTCTAATGTATTTTGTCAGTTGGTTGTGTTGATTGCACTTGACTTAGTTGGAGTGAAGAAATGATAGTAGCATTTGCAATTACCAAGATAGTGGAATTAAAATTACCAGAAGTTTTAACTACATTTGCTGCTGATTTGTGTCATGGTGAATGTTTTCAGGGCATTCTGAGGTGTGATTTTTTTTTTTCTTCAGACTGGAAATACTGAAAAAGGGGTAACAGATGTTTTGTGTCTTTCTACTGTGAAACTTTTCTGTCTGCTTGATCTCTGATCTTAGAACAAAAAGCAGCGGATGATGGTCCGAGCAGCTGTGCTGAAGATGAAAGATCCGAAGCAGATTATCCGGGACATGGAAAAGTTGGATGAGATGGGTGAGTGAGAGGTACCAGGTGCTGGACTTAGGCCATGGTTTATGGAGATGCACAGTGTAGTTTTGACTGCCAATGGGAGAGACTGAAATAGAGTAGTTGTTTTTTTTTTTCCTTTCCTGTAAGAAGAGGGGATTGTGTATCTGGGGATTGATTATGATTTGAGATGTTGTGGTGCCATCAAAGAGGACTTTTTTCCCAGAAGATGATTGATAAGAAAATCAAGTAGTGTGTGTGAGTGCTGCTAATGTAGAATTCAAGGAGGGGATTGTCAAAAGGCTGCAGACTTCCTGAAAACAGGGATTGGAACTTGCTTTGAAATAGTTCCATTCATCACAGTTGTGCAGTAGAGTAATTTGCAAATTTTTGTCTTTTTGTTTTGCTGTCTTGGATCAGAGTTTAACCCGGTACAGCAGCCACAACTTAATGAAAAAGTGCTGAAGGACAAGCGCAAAAAGCTCCGTGAGACTTTTGAGCGTATCTTGCGTCTCTACGAGAAGGAGAACCCTGACATCTACAAGGAGCTGCGCAAGCTGGAAGTGGAGTACGAGCAGAAGAGAGCACAGCTCAGCCAGTACTTTGATGCTGTCAAGGTAATGCTTACTGTATCTCAGTCTTGTAACTGTGGTAGTGTATTCTGTTTGCTCATTAGGTGTGACTGTTACAGAGGAAGGGAGATTTGTGTGAGTTCAGCATCACGTGGCCCATATGAAATATTAATTTGCATGGTACCTCAAATTAGAGCATTTCAGTGAGGACAGTATGGTGGTTGTCAGGTCACTGTTTGTCTCTGGCATGCTGATCTCATTCAAAATGAAAGGAGGAAAGGGAAATTTGTATTGCAAATCAACAATATCAGCCATTTGTTTTCTGTATTAAAGAGAGAGTGAGCTCGTGAGTGTGCAATTGGTATTTCTATGAATTTCTGCTAAATCTCTTGCTGGAAATAATGAGAATTCTTTGGCATTCCTTAAAAACCTTCCTCTAATATTCCTCCCTACCGTGCTGGAGAACATAGTGTTTAGCAAGTGCAAGGTTCTGTAAGACTTCTTTTTTTTTCTTCTCCTTTAGAACATGCAGCAGTCTGTGACTTGAATACTTAAAAAACACAAAAGCACTGCTTGCCTGCAGTCTCTTCATTTCGTAGACTGAAGGTCTAAAAGAAGGTGAAAACCTGACTCAGTTTTGACTGAAATACTAAAGCTTTTCTTGGGTGCATTGCAAGTTCTTTGGTTTGCATTGAAGGCTTTTGCTGTTAACACTTTCCCAAATTTCTTTCATGGACTGCTGCAAGATAACAAACCCTAAGAACAGGCACATTTGACAAGTGGTGGCAGGTTCCATATGTTCTGTACTTTAAAAAGTAATGAGATTGTGTAGTAGCTTCTGTGGAAGTAGCCTATTCTCTTTTTCTATTTTCCCCCTTCCCTTTCAGAATGCTCAACATGTTGAAGTGGAGAGTATCCCCTTACCAGATATGCCTCATGCTCCCTCCAACATCCTCATACAGGACATCCCCCTTCCAGGGGCTCAGCCACCTTCTATCCTCAAGAAGACATCAGCCTATGGGTTAGTGGAAAAATAAACTTATGGGGGAAGTAAAAAGAAAGCATTCATATTATGGGGGAGGAGCTAGGGGTAGAAGTAGAGGAAATATTGACTTGTAGAGGTTGGGAATTCTATGCAAGTGAATTGTTCTTTCTTTTAACCGGACCCCTTCTTAATCTTTCCCCCCACCATTAGAGCTTTTTGTTTAAATTTATTTGAGTAATACATTATGCCTTTTAGCTTTTGTCTTTTTCATATCAGGAATGTAGATCAGTAGTAGTAGTATCAGTTCATATTGGAGCCCTACTGTTATGAACATAAATGCCCTTTAAATTGCCCTATGTGTGTTCTGTTGTCCTGCTGCCATATTCAGTGTATATGGATAGTTCATATAAACTCCTAGTTTGCTTGGTTTTGTTTTGATTGGGTTTTTTTTTATTCATTCTACTGCTATTTTTTTTCTATTTCTTTCTGAATAGCCTTCTGTTTTTACCAACTCTGTGATTATTTCATTCTTCTTCTGCGGTAGGATTCAACAGCTGATTTTTTTCAGTATTGTCTTCAGTTGGTTTCTGAGCAGCTTTTGTCTGATCTTCAGTCATGTCTTTGTTTGATGTTGTAAACTCCTTGTGTCAAATCTGTACTTTCTAAATGTTCATGTTTCTTTTTTAGAAGTCTGCATAAGCAGTGGTGAGAGAAGGCTCAGTAATTCTCCTAAAGGCACATTTGCTTTAATTGTGCTGCTGCATTTCTCATTTCCTTTCCTACTTGCAGCCCACCGGTTCGCTCCATGTCTGTGCTCCCTCCCCCGGGGCTCGGTGTGCCGCGTTTACCTCCGGGCAGGAAGCCCCCAGGCCCTCCCCCAGGGCCGCCCCCTCCTCAGGTGCTGCAGATGTATGGCCGCAAGGTGGGCTTCAACTTGGACGTGGCGCCTCGAAGGCGAGAGGAGGAGATTTCTTACAGTTCTGAAGCAGGTGAGGGCTTCCCTGTTCCTCTCTGCAGTTTTTCTTGACCTCTGTTCGGCTGTGGATGGTCCTGCTGTGAATGCGGCGTGCCCCAGACAAAATGTTCTCTGGCATTGTGAATGTTAGCACTATTTGAAGGACTCTTACTAAGTGATTGCTCTCTGAGGTAATTCAGATAGATTCATAATATCTGCAATTTTGCGACCAGCTGTATTTTTAAATGTTGAAACTTTTAATTGCATGTCTCAGATACTTTTTTTTTAGGTTAGGTTTCACAGATTAGATTTTTTTAGATGAATCCTTAACAGTGCTGGAACACTGTTCATATTAAAAAACCCACTCTCAGAGAAATCGTCTATTTAAAAAACCCATCAAATAAACACCCCCAAACCAAAACTACAACAAAACCCACAATGAGCTCTGGATGTGCATTTGCTAGGAGAGCATAGGTCCTATTTTTCATACAGTTGCTGTATCATCCTTAGAAATTTTTGTGACTAGATGAATTAGCTTTATTTCATGCCAGAAGACATCGAAATATTTCAGTGTTAGGCAATTGCTGAATAGAAGTTGATGAATCAGCTGCAGTAGCAGTTGCCTTCACTTTTTTGCTGTGTAAATTAATAAGCAGGTTAATATGAAATCTTACAGATTTTCCAAAATATCCTTTAAAAATATGTGCTAAAAAGTAAAGGGATGACAGTTTGACAGTGCTTTTGCTAAGGGCAATGTTGTGACTGCAAACATACACTGGTGTGAAGGAATATTTTGTATTTGGAGTTGATGCATTTCCCAATACTTTCCTTTCTGCAGGACAGCGAGGCCACGATGATGACATGTCCAGCACCAGTGAAGATGAAGGTTATCCTGAGGATATGGATCAAGACAAGCACGATGAGAGCAGCGATGACAGTGACAGCGATAGGTCGGATGCAGACAGTGAAGGAGAGGACTTCCTGCATCGTGATAATGACAAGGAGAGGGAAGGTGGTGAAGAAAAGAAATCAGGTATGAAGGGGAAATGAAAGACAGGGAGTTACTTCGAAAGAAAAACACTACTTGACAGAGCTGAGGGTGTGTGTGCAATTTATTTAGTCAACTAACAATGCTCTAACTCACCTAAATTCCAGCTAAAGGATTTTTAATAATAAATGGGTCAGAAGGAGGCTATCTAGAAGTAAAGCAACTTTCAGATAAACCTGTTTTCTTAGAAGTTGAGTTAGCCTATAACTCACAAGCTGTTTGTCACCTGAATCATTGCAAAATTAAGCCTCAATATAAAATATGCTCACTTGCTTGGGGGAGACCTGTTGGTAGAGAATACTAGGTTAGCAAAACTTGAAACAATCAGAAACACCAGTGCAAACTCTTATCTAAGAAGCATCGTTATGTTAGACTGATGGGCTATCCATACCAGGTATCAACATAGCTATCTGATTTTTCTTATTTTCTCCCCACTTCCTGTCACCCTCACCCTGCTTTCCCCAGGTCACAGTGTCCGGTTTGCAGACATGCCTGGCAAGTCACGAAAGAAGAAAAAGAACATGAAAGAACTGACCCCACTCCAGGCCATGATGTTACGAATGGCAGGTGAGTCAGGTGGATATAATATGGTGGTGGTGGTGGGATGCCTTTAGGCTTCCAGTTAAGGTTTCAGTTTTTCTGTGGGCAGCTTACTTTGCCCAAGTTTTATTTTATAGAGTAAATATTTTACTGTCATAATGTGACCTCTGCTGAGAGTATCAGCTCTCATTAGGTATTTGAGTTATAGTTTGGTTTTTGCTCTTTTTTTCTTTTGTTTGTTTGGGTTTTTTTTGGTTTTGTAGGTTTTTTTAAAATTTATTTTCAAGTAATGTGTGTGTTTTGCATAGCAGAGTTGAAGTGAAGAGTAGCAATTTACTTTTTTTTTCTTCTAAGCCTTTTCTTGATTAGCTTTTAAACAGTTGTTCAAATGAAGTACAAATCTCTTTCTGAAAGAGAAAGGGTAACATTATGTATGTGCTCAGCATGTAACCTGTAAGGATTTGTACTCCCTCAAAATACCCTTCTGTTGAGATAAGTTAACCAATAAAACAAACTTTGTTTTAAAAAGAAACTCCAGTATCTTTCAAAGGTGCAGGAGTTTCTTGGACATGGGGATTTTGTTTATTGTGGCGTTGTGTCCCCAACCCCCTATTGCCTCTCCTCCCCACAAACTCCTTTAAGGCAGAGATTAAATAGCAGAACTTTGGGCTGGTAGTACAAGTTTCAGGTCCCAGAGGAACACATAACTCTTGTTGTCAGAGATCTCTCTAGAGCAGCAATGATTTTTCTGTTATTATTTTTATTTGTTTTCATTTTATGTTTACCAGTAAAAAGTGGTCAGATTTCTTCCCTTTGAAGTAAAGTTTATCTTTCTCTTGCTTCTTTTTATTTAATTCTGTGTACTCAGTTTTCTCTGATGTTCACAAAGATGTTATGCGTAGACAGATTTTGTAAGGGTATCATCTCCATATCTAGGCCAGGAAATTCCAGAAGAAGGGAGAGAGGTGGAAGAATATTCAGAAGAAGAGGAGGAGGAGGAAGAGGACTCAGAGTCTGAGGAGACATCACAGCAACAGCAGCAGCAGCAGCTCAGTGAGGAGGCACTTGCAGAGACCGGGTCATCCACTGCGACTTCCCAGGCGCAGCAGCAGCAGCAGAGTGCCCAGGCTGTGCCTCCAGCTCAGATACAGGCACCTCCCATGCCTGGGCCTCCTCCTCTGGGACCACCTCCAGCCCCTCCACTGAGGCCCCCAGGCCCACCCACCGGCCTTCCTCCTGGCCCTCCACCCGGTGAGTGCTTGGTGTGCCCTGCTCTGAGGGGTGCAGGCTCTCAGGCGGTGCTGTCAGCGTGGGACTCTGGAAGCTGCACAGTGGGTTGCAGGTGGAGTATATGTAGCCCCTTACTGGGACCTGGCTGTCATCAGTCTGCATCATTGTTGCAGTACCTTGCTTTTGAGGCATCAGGCTCCTGTAGCTGTAGCCTTCCTGATGGTTGTCTTTGTTAGAGCCAACACTGGCAGACAGCAGCAGAGCCAGTGTACGAAGTGGAGTAAAAGAGCAAAAGTTCTTAATTTTAGTCCAAAAGAAAAATCAAATGCCACAGAAAAAGGTTTTTACTGTTTAAATTGTGACAAGCTCAGCTCAGAAGCTGTTACCAGTTACAACTTAATTATCTGGGGAGGAACCCTTTTTCCATTATACACTTTACCTTCATAAAGATGCTTTAACAGTGTAACTGCTGCCTCTCCTTGAGATTTTTAGAAATTCTATTTAATCTGGCAGCTAGGTAATACAGCTTTCATTGGTATGTTGAAGATCTTTATCCTTAGCTGATGAGGAAGTTGCTGGGACATGCTTTTAACTGTGAATTAAATTTCTTGTTTTTCACATGAACGCTTTCAGGAGCTCCTCCGTTCCTGAGGCCTCCGGGGTTACCGGGGTTGCGTGGGCCTTTGCCTCGGCTGCTGCCACCTGGTCCTCCCCCGGGGCGACCGCCTGGTCCTCCCCCAGGCCCCCCACCAGGCCTGCCCCCAGGTCCTCCTCCACGTGGCCCTCCTCCTCGTCTGCCCCCTCCTGCCCCCCCAGGTAAGGGCTTCTGTGTGTCTCAGTGCCAGGTCTCTTCTTGCTTGCTTTTCGCAGTCTTGGCTGTGGTGATCCAGCCAGTGAGGCATAATTGGCTGCCAGTTTGCCTTTGTTCCTGGCTCTGGCTGCATTGTGCCGTGTGCTATTACATTGTTCTGTGCAGTAACACGGAAGTGCTGTGCATAGTTTGGTAGCAAAAAATCTGCCCTGAAAAAAAAGGGAATTTCAGAGTTTAGATTTTTACTCTGCTGGACTCTTTCTAAAAAGCATCTGAGTGCTGTAATGGCACTCCACTAAATAAATTGGGGATCTGAATATTTATTTTTTGTGCCTGGGTCAGACATTTCTGATGACTCTGAAATTCCAGTGGGATGGATTGACAAGAAACTTTATTCTCAGATTATAACTTTAAATTTAAAAGGGAGTGATTTAAAAAAATTAAATTTTTAAATTTAAAATTCAGATTTAAAAGGGAATGATAAAAAGCTCCTGTGGCTTTCAGAGCCTGAAGAGAAGCATATTCAACCTGGCGTTTAGTGCAGATTTGAAAACCTTTTTTTTTTTTTTAAACCAGTGCTGCTGCATCTTGTTGGGGATTCTTTCATTTTGCTTTTTGTTCTTGGCATTCTGAGCCTGTGCGCTTTTTTCCTCAAATATTTTGAAATTCCCAGATGTGGAGACAGCTCTCGCTTTCTTCTTCCAGGTATCCCTCCTCCTCGCCCAGGCATGTTACGGCCGCCCCTGGTGCCTCCCTTAGGACCTGCCCCACCCGGGCTGTTCCCACCAGCTCCCATTCCAAACCCCGGGGTGCTGAGCGCCCCGCCCAGCCTGATCCAGCGGCCCAAGGCGGACGACACCAGCGCTGCCACCATCGAGAAGAAGGCCACGGCCACCATCAGCGCCAAGCCGCAGATCACCAACCCCAAGGCGGAGATCACGCGCTTCGTGCCCACCGCGCTGCGCGTGCGCCGCGAGAACAAAGGCGCTGCCGCCGCATCCCAGCGGAAGCAGGAGGATGAGCCTGCCCTGCCCTTAACCAAAGCTGCCCCTAAGGCTGGCGCGTCTGCCCCTATCTCTGTACAGACAAAGGATGATGTGTATGAAGCCTTCATGAAAGAAATGGAAGGTCTCCTGTGACCTGTCGTAGTCCTGGTCAGCTTTCCTGCCCCTCTGAACACTGCAGAGGGAGAAGAAGGGAAAGTCCTCCTGCAAGCAACGAAAGGGCATGACTGGAAATAGTTCCCTACCCACAGGTTAACTTGCCAGTGTGCTGTGAGCAGAGACCGCTGCAGCTGAGGTGTGCCTGGGCACCTCCTTTCAGAGCCACCACGTCCACCTGGGGAAAGGAGATTGCAGTAAAGGAGGCGATGCTGCTCCCCTCAAGTCCTCCCCCTTCCTTAGAGGGAGATAATTATACTCTGGGGACGGGGGTGACTATTCCCTGCCAAAATCCCCAAAATCCTTACACACCCTGAGTGCTCTGGTGAGGGTAGTGGAACAGGTTTTTAACGAGCCAGAAAAGTGTTAGCAGCGTTTCATACACAAATGGTTGTCCAGTTTTTATTTTCTGTACTGTTTTTTTTTTCCTGTAAATATTTTATAATCATGTTTTTAGTTGCAGTGAGGTTGATCAATCATCTTTCTTCCAGGGTAGTCAGGGAGGTCATTTGTTGCGTATACTGTACACTGGAGTTTTGCATCCTATCCCCTTTATGGTCAATCTTGATGGGATTTTGTTGGCTGGGGAAACTTCATTTTGTCTTGTGAAAGACAATAAATGTTCAGTGTATCAAAATACCACTTCCCCTGTGATTTGTGAGAAACTAACATGCAGGTGGAGAGGGAGGGGGGAGGGTTCTTAGCTCACCTTGGAAGATGATAGAGTCATTCAGAACCTCAGAAAAGTAATAATCACATTATTAATAACATATACTTACTTTTTCCTACTAAGCTTCTGCTATGTTCTTAAATTCCTAAACATCCCTTTTAATACACATATCCCTGGATATGGAGATGATACTCTTATAAAATCTTTATTGGTAGGTAGTAAAAACTGAAATCCTGATACACTACTCATAATTACAAAACAATTTATTTTATACACTGATTGGGAGGTTTGCTTCATATCAAGCCTCAGATAACTGTTGGGTGCATCATGGACAGGCTACCTTAAGTAAAAATTAGTAACCAATTTTAATGTTAAAAGATTGACATAATTTTAGTTGTGGCTAATATTAGGATAGCAGACTAGCAGATAGCTCAGGCAATATGTTTAGTTGGCTCTACGTTTCAGGTTTTGCTGAATGCACCATGTTTTGAGGTTACATCTGCTTTAAGAAGACAAAGTTATTAGCTAACCAAACTTACACTTGAAAACTTTGAATCTGTTTTCACAAATTTCACAAATTCTGGACATAATCAAAAATGGTTGCACGGCAGTTCTCTGTACCGAGAACATAAAATTTACATGAGCCCACCCACCTAATGCATATTGTGTGATGTAACTACACAATCCTTGAAACACGAAATTCTTTGTTTATTAAGCAACTTCTGTTGTGGAAGTTAGCTGATGACATCAGTTATGTTTACCAAAGTTGAGAAAATTCATCCTGAAGTCAGATAATTCAGTTTGAAAACACCAATGTGAGTGATTGCGGCAATACTGAAGTAATTTGTCTCTAGAATCAGAGAAACGTCGTGTATTATGTCTTCCTGCTTAGTTTATACACCTATCAGTAGTGCGGGGGTATAAATGCTCCTACTGAAAGTAAAGCTTCTCTTTTATCATAGCAGTAACACATTTTTAAAGCAGCCCTGCAGGTTTAAAATACAGGATTATTTCTGAACCGGCAACCATGGCATTGAGGGGGTTCTGGGGAGGCTGCTGTGCTCTCCCGGGCCGGCCGGGCTGTGCTCCCGCGCTCTCCCGGGCCGGCCGGGCTGTGCTCCCGCGCTCTCCCGGGCCGGCCGGGCTGTGCCCCCGCGCTCTCCCGGGCCGGCCGGGCTGTGCCCCCGCGCTCTCCCGGGCCGGCCGGGCGGAGCCGTTCCCCCGGCGCTGCCCTCGCTCCCGGAGCGGGGCCGGGACCGGCAGCGGGGGCGGCACCGCGGGAGCGGCCGCCGGCGGCTCCCATTGGTCGAATTTGGATCCGCGGCGCCATTGGTCGGAACGAGCCGGAGCGCGCCGCATCCAATCAGCGAGCCGGCGGGGCGCGCGCAGGAGCTATAAAAGCGGCCGCGGACGGGGCGCGGAGGCACGTGACCGCGTCAGTCGGTTCGTGCGGCGGCGTCGGAGCGGGAGCCATGTCGGGTCGCGGGAAGCAGGGCGGCAAGGCGCGGGCCAAGGCCAAGTCGCGCTCGTCGCGGGCCGGGCTGCAGTTCCCCGTGGGCCGCGTGCACCGGCTGCTGCGCAAGGGCAACTACGCGGAGCGCGTGGGCGCGGGCGCGCCGGTGTACCTGGCGGCCGTGCTGGAGTACCTGACGGCCGAGATCCTGGAGCTGGCGGGCAACGCGGCCCGCGACAACAAGAAGACGCGCATCATCCCCCGCCACCTGCAGCTCGCCATCCGCAACGACGAGGAGCTCAACAAGCTGCTGGGCAAGGTGACGATCGCGCAGGGCGGCGTGCTGCCCAACATCCAGGCCGTGCTGCTGCCCAAGAAGACCGACAGCCACAAGGCGAAAAGCAAGTGAAAAAAGTCCGAGGAGCGCTCCCAACCTCAAAAGTAACCCAAAGGCTCTTTTCAGAGCCACCACTTCCTCATAAAAGGAGCTGTACATCCTAGCAAAAATACCAAACTAAACACCTCCCTTCCCCCTCCCCTTTCTCAGAAACCCTAAAACGAAACTAAAATGAACAATCCCCCTAAAACACCCCAAATCCTTTTAATCTTAGCTCTTGGAAAAAATCCAAAACCAAACCGCCCTAAATACTTTGCATCTTAGCTCTTAAATGATGATCAAAACTTTGAGAAATCTACTGTGTAGTAAAATAAATCACTTCGCGTTAATTAAAGTTTGTTAAGATTGTAGGAAAGAACCTCCACCCCCATCAGGCCTCTCCTTTGTCAGCTCGGCCCTCTGTGAAGTTCAGGTAATTCACTGATGTATTTAAAAACAGCCCTGTCCCCTCTGAACAACTTTTAGACCTACAGATATTGTTGGAAGTTTTTTTTTTTTTTTTTTTTTTTTTTTTTTTTTTTTATTGGTTTAGTTTTGTTGCTGTTTTGTATTAAAAGGCATTCCGAGTTACTAATCCTTATTTCTCATTAAAAATCTTTGAGCTGCTGAGCCCATTTTCTGCCTCAAATCTGAAGGAGTTTGAGAATAATTGTTCATCACAACACCCAGGCAATCTGAGGTGAAAGGGACTGTTGCCAGTTTTGATTCCATCTTCTACATAGTGCTGAATATAAACCATAAATATGCTGAAATAGAAACATAAAATCTGCTATTATTGGTCAAAAAACATATTTTAATAATTATCCATTTGAAAACATAAGTTACATTAATCATAACATTGTCCAGAATTTTAGTATCACCAACAGTTACAATATCAAGAGGTAAAAAGGAGGTTACAGGCCTTTGTCAAAACAATGGGTTATAGGCATTAATAAACATGTCAGAGAATACTTCTTTTTATGCTTTGTACTCTGAAAAACAAAGTGCATTTATTTTTAATTGAAGCTTGGTCTTGGAAAAGAGCCTCTGAAGAGTTTCCCCCCTCTTGCTTAGCAGCCAGCTGCTCCAGTGCAGCAGATCCTTCAAGACATGCCATTTTTAGTATCAATTCCAGTGTAGAGAGCAATCACTGGACAGTAAGAAAATGGAATATTTAGGAAATTGCTGTGAAAGAGGAATCCTGACTGATCACTTGAGCAAGTTTTAATTTGTTCAAGTAATGGCAAAATCAGCAGCAGCAGTGTCTCCTTAAACAATGATGACTCAGATTTTTGCCACTCCAGCTGTATCAAAATAAAAACACTGACATACTATGAAATGAGAGGCCACTGGTTATTATTATTAACAAAAATTGGCCGTGTAAAGTTTTTATGTCACCTAAATTATTAAGAAAGTGAGTATTTCTGTGGCAGAGGACGAGGGAACCATGTCTGCATTGTGTGCACTGAGCAACACAGCACAAACTGCTGTGCTGTAAAAAGTCACCTCCTTCGGTGGGACAAAAAGCCCTTCACGGGACTTTAACCCGCTCCTTGCCTTGCTGCATAACGCACCAATTTAATTTCTCTTCATTATTTTGAAAGAGGTAAATGGTTTTGGACAAAGGAGCTAATTTCTAATCCATATTCAGTGCTCAGGATGAGCCTGTGTTACTTACTCCTCTTTGAAATCAAATTGCGACTAAAATATCGATCTAAATCCCTCATTTTCAGTTCAGATTAAGAGAAGACCCTTTAAAGAACGTTAATTAATTACTTTGGAAATCTGGTTCCCCACATCGCGGATTTTATTTAGAAGGAAAAACAAAAGTTTCTCTCTCCCGCGGTCTGTTCAGGTCCAGGACTCGGTGTTTATCGCCTCTTTTTTAGCTCACCCGTTGCCTCTTCGAAAGGAAACTCGGCCGAGGGGAACAAGAGTCTTTCTTCTCCACGCCGCCGCGACCCGGGGGGGGGTCGGTGGCGGAATTTCCGCTAAAAAGGGCCCTTTTGGGCTCCTAAGAAACACAAACCGAGCGGGGCGAAGGCACCTTCCAGCCGGCTGCCGGGGCGGGCCCTGCAGCGCACCAATCAGCGCGCGCCTCGCTCTATAAAAGCCAGGCCGCCGACTCGCTGCAGGCCCAGTGCTCTGCCCGGCTCCGGACCCGGCCGGCACCATGTCCGAGACCGCGCCCGTCGCCGCTCCCGCCGTCTCCGCGCCCGCCGCCAAGGCCGCCGCCAAGAAGCCGAAGAAGGCGGCGAGCGGCTCCAAGGCCCGCAAGCCCGCGGGGCCCAGCGTCACCGAGCTGATCACCAAGGCCGTGTCCGCCTCCAAGGAGCGCAAGGGGCTCTCGCTCGCCGCGCTCAAGAAGGCGCTGGCCGCCGGCGGCTACGATGTGGAGAAGAACAACAGCCGCATCAAGCTGGGGCTCAAGAGCCTCGTCAGCAAGGGCACCCTGGTGCAGACCAAGGGCACCGGCGCCTCCGGCTCCTTCAAGCTGAATAAGAAGCCGGGGGAGACAAAAGAAAAGGCGACCAAGAAGAAGCCCGCAGCCAAGCCCAAGAAGCCGGCGGCCAAGAAGCCCGCCAGCGCCGCCAAGAAGCCCAAGAAAGCGGCGGCGGTGAAGAAGAGCCCCAAGAAGGCGAAGAAGCCGGCGGCTGCAGCGGCCAAGAAAGCGGCCAAGAGCCCCAAGAAAGCCGCCAAGGCCGGGCGCCCCAAGAAGGCGGCCAAGAGCCCGGCCAAGGCAAAGGCCGTGAAGCCCAAAGCGGCCAAGCCCAAGGCAGCCAAACCCAAAGCGGCCAAGGCGAAGAAGGCGGCGCCCAAAAAGAAGTAAGGTGCCTGAGAGAAATTGAGTCTGCTCATCTAAATAAACCCAAAGGCTCTTTTAAGAGCCACCCACTTAATCTCAAAAAGAGCTGAAACACTATGCTGCTACATCAGCAGCCCCAAATCAGTCACAGATTTCGGTGGGAGTTCACAGGGCGTTAATAAAGTTCAGATTTTGGGTACGAGTGCGCTCCGCAGCGCCTGCGTGGGAGATTGGGACTCCCTTTCCAAGGCAGCGTGTCCCTGGGTGCGTTTGGGAACGCGGCGATAACAGCTGTGCCCGCCCCGCCCCTGCCCATTGACCGGCGCCGCCCGGAGCCGAGGGAGGCGGTGTCGGCGGGGCGGCGAGCGCCCTTTGCTCCGGTGCCCGGGGCCGTTTGAAAGTGCCGCCCTGGGCCGCGATTGGGCCCGCGCCGCCTTCCCGCCGCTCCGCCCTCCGGGGCCCGACCCCCCCGCGGCCCCAGCCCGGCCGGACGGTGACGCGCGGAGCCGCGCATCGGCCCTCCCTCCTTCATTCCCTCCCTCCCTCCTTATCCCCCTCTTTCCCTCCCTCCCTCCGAGCCGGGGGGCCGGGTAAGGCGGGCCGGGGATCGGAGCACGGACGGAACGTGCGGGCCGTGCCACGGCCCCGTCCGGCGGCAGCTGCAGCGGGGCCCCGGTGCCGCGGCGGGGCAGGAAGGGCTGCGCCCCACGCTCCGGTTCTCCCCGGCTCCCTCTAAATCCTGCAGTAAATCACTGAGAGCCCTTTTCTCGGCAGCTATCTCCTGCGTGACTCTGGGACCATGGGTGTTTTAAGCCCGAAACGCCGCCGTTGAAATATCTAATCCTACTACGTGTACTGACCCCCCTCTAAATTAAGCCACCAAGACAGAAAAAACCTTTTATTTTACTGCTTTAGTGCATTTAAAGAATGTGCTACGTGTTTTGCGTAAAAGGCATTTAACCCTTAGAAAATTTAACCAATTTCACCTTCCCCGCGGGACTTGGAATTGGACAAGTTGTTGCTGCTTTTTAGTCCCTTTTGAGAAGGAACCGGATTAGAGGTTGTGAACAAGTTGATATACCGCGCATAAACAAGATAAATTTCCCAAAAATATCAGTAGGTACATTTAAACTTGCTAGAACACCAAGTGATCTAAAAATTAACGTGCAAATGGTAAGCTATTTACATACCTCCCCACTAAAAGCATTGATTCAGCTCTTTTATTGAAAAAATTGGTGGCTCTTAAAAGAGCCTTTGGGTTAAAATTGACGGTCCGAGGCGCCCTACTTGGAGCTGGTGTACTTGGTGACGGCCTTGGTGCCCTCGGACACGGCGTGCTTGGCCAGCTCGCCGGGCAGCAGCAGGCGCACGGCCGTCTGGATCTCCCGCGAGGTGATGGTGGAGCGCTTGTTGTAGTGCGCCAGGCGCGAGGCCTCGCCCGCGATGCGCTCGAAGATGTCGTTGACGAAGGAGTTCATGATGCCCATGGCCTTGGACGAGATGCCCGTGTCGGGGTGCACCTGCTTCAGCACCTTGTACACGTAGATGGAGTAGCTCTCCTTGCGGCTCTTCTTGCGCTTCTTGTCGCCCTTCTTCTGCGTCTTGGTCACCGCCTTCTTGGAGCCCTTCTTGGGCGCGGGGGCGGACTTGGCCGGCTCGGGCATGGCTGCTCTCCCTGACTGCGCGGTCACAGCGATATGCCGGATAATGCGATTACTGCTCTATTTATAGGGCCCTTATGCAAATTGCTGGTATCAGAAAGCAGCACTTCCATTGGACAACTTCCTTAGTGACGTCATTCGCAGACCGAGGTGCTCTGCTATTGGTCCTTTTTAAACACCACGCTAGGATTGGTCGTTGATTCGAATACTATCAGCCAATCAGAATGAGCTCTCTCAATCCCAGCCCTGGTGCCGAAGCTCCGCTGCGGCGCGGCCTCTCCCCGGCCCGGGGTCCCCCCCAGCACCCGGCGGGTTCGGAGCAGCAAAACCTCCTTAAGGGCATTTCTGAGGAAAGAAAAAAGCAAACCCAGAAACAAACAACTTGTGAGGGGTTCTGCTACTGTTTTTTTTTATTTTCTTCCTTTTATTCTTTTATTTTTTTTTTTTCTACAAGAAGGAGCATATCTTCATAGAACAGTCTGTAACAGCCACGGCATAAATGTAAAAGGGAAAACGATGCAACAGATGCAAGGAAAGATATGGAGTCTGGAATACAAGCGCTGTTAATCGAGTTGAGAACTAATCCTTTTGGCCCATAGAGTGTGGTTTCTTTTTCATCAATTTAAATGAGATGGAAGCGGTGATTTAATTTGTAACATTAAATGATTGGATTTCTTCTCAGATGGAATAAGTATTGAAGTATGTGTTTAAGCCAAAACCATGATAACCCTAAAAATTAGATGTGGATTTTATTCTGCAGTTGGAAATTATCACAAACCAGAAAATCAAGCTGTTTTCTTGTTAATATGAATTCATTGTGCAAGAGGAAAATATGATTTTATTTCCTTTTGGAAACTTTAAGGACTGTTCAAAGAATGGACTTACCTGGTATCAGAGGAGAAAGGTTTCTTGTGTAGGCTCATGCCACCTCTCTGGGACAAGGGAAAAAAGAGATCTTAGCAAGCTGGTCTTGCTTCTGCTCTCTTTTCCTTTTTACCGTGCTGAGCAGAAGCACAGATCCACAAAGATCTCCGGTCTGTTTGCAAAGTAGTGGAGTCTGAAGGGACGCAGACAAAGGAAGGGTGGAATATTTTTCCTTCCCAGTGAGAAAGGCTTACTTGAAAGTGCTTCAGCTATTTATATCTCCTAAACTGTGGAAGCAAAACAGTGTTGAAAAGAGCAGCTCAATTCTACCTTGGTTATCTCGCTGCTCTGCTTTAATACCTGCCCTCTCTCCACAGCCCTGCTGCCTCTCATCCACAACAGGGATCTTTGCTGGAGATTTAGATTAATTTCTGAACATAACTTTATTTTACTGTGGTGTAATTTTCTATGGGGAACACAGAGAAAGGAACCAAGAAGTCCCAGGAAAAGGTAAAGAACAACTAGGCCATCCAGAGGAGACAGGACATAGCAATAAGGAAAATTGCAAATTTACTGATGATGAGACACATCTGTCTTGTGGTTGGGATTATGTGGGAAAATTTTAAAGTGCATGAGGAACCTTAGAATCACATTTGAGAAGCTGGGTTGCAAGGCTGTGGGCAGCTATTGTACATCTTTCAGTTGTTGAGACTGAAATTTTAGGCATAATTGCATGATTTGCTCCATACTTTGTCACCTGTAGCAGCAAGTTTTCTATTCTAATTTTGTAAGTTGTTGAGTGTTGTTATCATTTGAAGACCCTGTAACTCCCTGGAGAAACATTAAATATATGTCATTTGTCATTTCAATAACAAAATTTAAGTGTACTAAAAAAGACCAATATGAAAAAAAAAAAAAAAGAGCAAAGAGGGGAAGGAAGCAAACCATGCATTTTTCAAAAGATAAAAGAAAGAATGAACATTTAAAACTACTAAATACTAAAGGTAACTAAGATGATGGAACTCATTAAAATGAATGCAGCTGTAGGACAGCAGTAAGGAAAAAATACTGGTTGTGTTCAAAAAGTAATATTAAATGAAAAAAAAAAAAACGTGAAATGAATAGTTCAATAGCTTTAGTAAAGAGCGAGACCATGAAAATCACCACCACGTGCCACTTTTTAAAAGCACATGAAGTGTGGTATAGGTTTTTGTCATAGGTATAGTAACAAGAGGCATAAATCAGATCCTTCATCAACACATCAGACCCACAAAAAAACCAAAGCTATGTGATCATTAAGTCTAGGACATGGGACACAAAAAATAATTCCACCACGGTAGAAATTTACAGGGTTGCCCTGACAGGGAATAAAACAAGCAAACACATGCGTAGCATCTTACTCCCGTTTCTGAGCTCTCGGCAGAAACGGGTTCATTTACCGCAGAAGCGGGACCGCTCTGTCCCCTGCCGGGCCGGGCCCTTTGTCGGGCACAGCTCGCTGGCGGGGGCGCAGCGCGGGCGGGACGCGGCTCCGCCGCCATTGGCCGGGCTGTGCCGCAGCCCCGCGGCCGGCGGGGCCCCGCTCCGTGCGGGCACCGAGAGCCCTCGGGCGGGGCCGGGCCGGCGGGCGGAGCGCGGCGGGCACGGGGAGAGCCCGGCCGGATCCGCTCCGGGCCCGCCGGGTTCGGGCTCCGGGGGCGGGGCCGGGCCCGAGCCGGGAGCGACGGCGGCAAAGGCCCGGCCCGCGGGGGGAGGGGCGCGCACAGAGCCCGCCCCGGCCCGGCCCCGGCGCAGTCCCCAACCAGGTCGGACCGCCGCCCATATAGACCCGCGCGGGGGTTGGCTCGTCTCATTGCTTTTGCTGTTCTGAGCGTGTGAGCATGTCTGGCCGGGGCAAGGGCGGCAAGGGGCTCGGCAAGGGCGGCGCCAAGCGCCACCGCAAGGTGCTGCGCGACAACATCCAGGGCATCACCAAGCCGGCCATCCGCCGCCTGGCTCGGCGCGGCGGCGTCAAGCGCATCTCGGGGCTCATCTACGAGGAGACGCGCGGCGTGCTCAAGGTCTTCCTGGAGAACGTCATCCGCGACGCCGTCACCTACACGGAGCACGCCAAGAGGAAGACGGTCACGGCCATGGACGTGGTCTACGCCCTCAAGCGCCAAGGTCGCACCCTCTACGGCTTCGGCGGTTAAACTTAACATAGTTCTAACTTACACTGTTTTAAACACCAAAGGCTCTTTTAAGAGCCACACACAAATTTCACCATAGGAGCTGTTAATTACTGATCCTTATATCCGTGTGGATAGGGTTATTAAAAGAGTTCTTACCTGTAAAAGGTAAGAATTTAGAAGTTCTCATGGGGCTAAAGTCATTGGTGGTGAATACGCTAGTGAATGTCCACCCAGTGCAGCTTGCATCACGCGCTGCTTATTTGTTTTTAGACCCAGGACCCTAACTGCGGCACGGTTGTGTAAATGCAGCGCCCGAGCTCTGGCGGTTACAGGACGGAAGTGCCTGACGTTACGTTGTACTTTCTACTCCAATAGGAATGGACCAATTACGATCCTATAATTTGCATAACGCCGTTATAAATAGGGGGGGTAGGCGCCATTTTCGATGTTGTTGTGTTACGGGGAAGATCCTGACAAAAAACATTAAGGATGCCTGAGCCGGCGAAGTCTGCTCCAGCACCGAAGAAAGGCTCCAAGAAGGCGGTGACCAAGACGCAGAAGAAGGGCGACAAGAAGCGCAAGAGGGCAAGGAAAGAGAGCTACTCCATCTACGTGTACAAGGTGCTGAAGCAGGTGCACCCCGACACGGGCATCTCGTCCAAGGCCATGAGTATCATGAATTCTTTCGTCAACGACATCTTCGAGCGCATCGCGGGCGAGGCCTCGCGCCTGGCGCACTACAACAAGCGCTCCACCATCACCTCGCGGGAGATCCAGACGGCCGTGCGCCTGCTGCTGCCCGGCGAGCTGGCCAAGCACGCCGTGTCCGAGGGCACCAAGGCCGTCACCAAGTACACCAGCTCCAAGTAAAAGGACACAAATTATAAACCAAACGGCTCTTTTAAGAGCCACCACACGTTCCTTATAAGAGCTGTGATTGCAAATACCACTTTTTAAAACTGTGGATTACGTACTATGAATCCCAAGAACTTTACAATATAGGTTTTAATTATTACGCAAATTTTCAGATTTTTTATCCTCTGCATTACTAGTTCAAGTAATTACAAGCTCTATTTGTGAAATTTGTGTGTGGCTCTTAAAAGAGCCTTTGGTGTTTTAACAGTGCGAGTTAGAACTATATTAAGTTTAACCGCCGAAGCCGTAGAGGGTGCGACCCTGGCGCTTGAGGGCGTAGACCACGTCCATGGCCGTGACCGTCTTCCTCTTGGCGTGCTCCGTGTAGGTGACGGCGTCGCGGATGACGTTCTCCAGGAAGACCTTGAGCACGCCGCGCGTCTCCTCGTAGATGAGCCCCGAGATGCGCTTGACGCCGCCGCGCCGAGCCAGGCGGCGGATGGCCGGCTTGGTGATGCCCTGGATGTTGTCGCGCAGCACCTTGCGGTGGCGCTTGGCGCCGCCCTTGCCGAGCCCCTTGCCGCCCTTGCCCCGGCCAGACATGATCACACGCTCCGCTCAATACCGCACTGCGCTGTCATCTTCCCTCAGCGCCGCTTTATTACCCGGGAGCCGACCTGGTTGAGGACCGCATGGAAAGGCGTGGTCTCCTCCCCGGCCCCGCCTCCCCCGCGCGGCGCGACCGCGGCTCTTTCCCGGCCCCGCTCCCAGCGCTCGCCTCCCTTGGCTGCTCTCCCGTCCCGCCCCGGCCGTGCCCCCGCGCGGTCACAGCTCCCCGGAGCTCCGAGTCTCGGCCCGGAGCAGGAGCCGGGATCGCCGCACCCTCTTCCGGCGCCCCCTTCGCCTCCCTTCCCCGCTGCCCGCGGGTCTGCGGCAAAATCCTGCCAATGCGGGCCCTCGCCCTGCGCTCCCGCCCCGCCTCTCATGCGCTGCTCTCGCCTCGCTCATCCCGGCTTCTGCTCCTGCTTTGGACGCTTCAAGTGTTCCTTTTTGATTTTTTGGTTGTTCGCATGTGCCTGCATGGACACCTTCCTCGGGAGAATTTTTATAATCTCTGCCAACCTTGTCCTCTGCGACCTACAGCTTCTTTCCAAGTTCTTTTTGTTTAAAACAGTAGGGGAAGGAAATGCTCAAGCCGTGTCATGGCTAGAGAACTTTACCTTTATTCCTTTTTTTTTTTTTTTTTAATGTAATATCGAATTTCCTCAGTGAGGATTAAAGGGTGAAGAGTCCTGTGGCCTGTGTTTGTTTTACTGGGCTTTGTTTATTTGTTTCCCTGGAAACAGAAGCGCTCACATGTGCTAACACATACATCTTGTCTGTCATACCTTTACCTATGCAGGGTAATTTTCACCATTTCTAGGAAAGCTGAAAGCATAGAAAATAAGAGACCATAAGGCAGAAGACTTTGCTTGCCACAACATTTTCTGGGAATGCTTCTTACGAGGGAAGTAGGAGACCTCTTCTTGCCCCACACTGTAATGGAAAGACAATTTGAAGTTTCTCTCATTTGGGTTATCCCCTTGCTAAACATGCACCATTTAAAATAGGAATGCTACTCATAATTTTACAGTCAATACCAAAATACAGGTGAGTGTTCCAGTACTACTAAGTTTCCTGGATTAAGGCAGGATTGAATAAACTGATAAATTTTCCTTCCTGACATAGATATTATTAAACTAATTTATATTGAGATTAAACTCAATTTCACAATTAAAAAACATTTAGGGCCACTTGGCATTTTCTTTTTCTAATTTTACAGCAAAATTTTTTCAGAAATCTCTATTGATTTGGGGTAATAATGAATAATCTTTACAGTTACTAGAGGAATATTGACATAGAAATAAATAAATCCTTTAAAAGTATGAAAATAAGAATTTACCAAAGAACCTTTTAGGGATTTTGTTTCGGTGTGATTTCTGTTTTAATTTGCAATTAGTCTTCATATTCTGAGAACTCTTATCATTATAAAACATTTTCACTGGCATGATTTTGTGTAACTTTGAAAAAGAGAAGGAAAAAAATGTGCTGCTGTAACAATAGTCTCATTCCTTAGGATCATTCTTTCTTATTAATGGCTCACACATTTTAGGGTAAGAAATTTCTTTCTTTACCTGCTCTCATCCTCTCAAAAGTGTAGTAGACATATGATCAAAAAGGAATCTGCTGTCTTTTATAAGACAGATTTATCCAAACTACTTTTTCCAAACACAGGTAAATAATGAAACATTTCTGGATTTGGTTGGTTTTGCTGGGGTTCATTCATTTGTTTGCTTGCTTGTTTTGCTGTGGTTATCTTTCAGCTCTTTTTCTGTTTCTCTCTGCACCAGACAACTTTGTTCAAAGCTCTTCAGCCTTCTTTTATGAAGCCATAAACTTACTGATAGAATCTATTCTATAACTCAGGCAACTGCTTGGTTTGGAATTGTGACTCCAGCGTTTAGGGATGCATCTTAGTGCATTTGCTTTTCATTCTTCCCTAACATGAGGCCCTCTTGGCTTTCCTGCTTGGTCACCTCCTGATAAGCACGGCCAGCCAATCTGTTTGATTCCCACATTTCAGCTGGAGTCTTCCACAAGGCAGTGACCCATCCATTTGCACCTGTGTGACACCCTCCTGTCACATCAGCCTGTTACACTTAAAAAAACCCATAAAAAAAACTAAAATAAACCACCCCAAAACAACAAACCCCCTAAAAACCGACAAACCTCACCCTCTAAAGTCTTGAGGATAAAATTTTATTACTTGAAAGTGTTCTTAAAATACAGCATATACAGCTGCTTGCAAAATACTGTGTGTTATGAAATACCTCTATATTGTAGTCTTGCTGCCATGCATTTTAGGGCCTTTAAATTGGATGAATTTTATAAGCACGGTAAGAAAGTCTTCCCATTTAAAGATCCCAGTTACAGATCTTTGAAAACATATAATGACTGCATGCACACATGCATGCACACACATTACAATTGTAATTCAGTCCTCACATCATGGAATCAGTGTTGAACTCACTTTTCATTTTATTTCAGTGTAGGCTGCACTCGTGCTGCTGCGAGGTGAACTCAAACTCTGCATGCACCTGCCTAAACAACCACAAAACCCAGCAAGGACTGGCCTGGAATTGCTGCAGACTCTTACAGTTTTCAAGCACTGGATGCAGAGATGAGGTGACACTTCTGTTCTGGAAATAGTTCTGTGTTATATTGGCCTACACTGAGAATACCAAAGGAGCCTGAGAGTGACAGATGCTGGCAACCACTCCATTTTCCTTTGGTGTCTGTATATTTACCACTCTTGGACTCTTAAATGCATCCCTCCTGGAAGTGAACCAGTCCATATCCATGTAGTGATCTTAAATTTTTCCAAACATGTTCCTTTTCCCGAAAAACAAAACCACAACAACCTGTCAGATGAGTCTGCCTGGAAGAACTGATGGGAAGTTCAAAACTGGCCCAAATAAGGGAAATAACATTTAATTTTAGCAACCAACAGCATACTTCATTTAGGAAAAAGGAGGGGAAGATAACCATCCTTAATGTTCTGTTTCACAACATAACCAACTTGAATTGCAGCTGGCCCTGTCTGTTGCTTAGAAGTGTTTCAATCTCAGTGTGACAAGGATTTTGACAGATCTAGCTGACTGCAGCAAAGCATTCAGAAATTCTGAAGTGCCACTTATCATTACATTGGTGCAATGGAGATCTTACCTGTTTTCCATGTATTATCAGGAGTTGGAATTAATTCAGGAAACAGTCAGACCTCAGCACACTGAATTGGCATCTAACACACACAGAGATTTACATTTGACTTTTTGTTGTTCCTGAAAAGCTGAGTCTCAGAAACACTGTTTTGTTTTGTTCATGTGTTTTTTGGTTTTTGTGTGTGCTTTGTTTTTGGTCATGCCTCTCACATCATGCCTTCAGCTCTAGATCCATATGTTCATTACAGCATTGGCACACTGTCCTAAAATCCATGGGACCATATGGAACACTTACAGAGAAGTATGTCATGTGCCCTCTGGATCAATTACTTTCCTACTGATGGCATCACAAGTTGAAGGTCCTACAGGCCAGAATTTTGTGTGGCTTCACAGATCCATCCTGATGGATCAGTGCTGTGCTTGGAACAGCATAATAAATGAAAATCCATGTGCAGAGGGAAAGGGGATACCCATAAATACATCAAATACTCCTGGCACTAGATCTTCAGAAACAGAGTGATTAGCAAGAATAAAGTGTAGAGAGAGAAGCATTAAGGACATAGAGGATATATAACCACTTTTTTTTAATATCTTAACTACATTTAACCCCCCCATGAGAACAGATGACAGCACAGCAGGGCACAGACTTGGCTGATGTGTAAAGACAAACTGATCATTAAAAAAGCATCTTCATGTTAATGGACTAAAACCTCATAGTTCTTAAGGATAAAAGAACACGAAGGGTGGGGAACCAGATATGGAACTGAACATTGTCATTCCATGTAAAGCACTGGATGAAGCACCAGAGGTGACCCAGATGAGAGAGGTGAGGAGGGAGCAGTGTTGGGGCAGGGCCACGCTGCCCTTGTCATGTCCTTTGCCACCCCAGTGTCCCTGCAGGAGTGGGTTTGTGACTCTGACACGTCACCCTCAGAGCAGGCTCGGGCTGAGGCTGGAGTGCCCAGGAAGAGAAAGGGGTGGGGAAAGCAGGGCTGGGGCAGTGCCAGGTTCACCCTGGCATGGCTTGGGTGGCACCACTGCCCCTGGGGCTCTGGACTTAAGGGCTCTTTGAACCTGGAGCCAGACCAAAAAGCACCTTTAGACTGAGATGCAGGGCACCATGGCTGGCACAGATGACAGCAGTATGGAGTGAGCAAGGTTGGGGCATGTCCTTTGCCACCCCAGTGTCCCTGGAGCTGCAGGATTTGTTTCTCTGATCCCTATCACTCATCACAGACTTGGGCTAAGGCCTCCAGCCAGATGGGCTTACCCTGTTTTATGTACAAATGGGTTTAATTCAAACTCAGTTTGCATTGGTTTGATACATTAGTGTTCCTTTATGTTGTTTTCTTTTTATTACTAAACCCTGGTATTGCCATAACAGCTTCACTGAGAACAGAGCTTTCCATCTTGTGTTACAGGAAACTTGCATTAACTGCATTCTGCATATTCTCATTATGTATTAAGTAGTTTAGCATTAGTGGCTGGAGTGGTTGTAGCATTAGGCCACAAGAGCTGATCAAAATAAAAGGTTTTGTTAAAAGCTAATGGTGCTACAGTAACCAAAGCAGAATCAAAAAGGTAGGGGAAGACCAAGGAAACAACTCCAAGAATTGAGGTAATGTCAGATAAAAAAAAAAACCAAAAAAACAAACAAACCAGAAAAAAACCCAAAAAACCCAAAGCCAACCAACCAACACAAAAAAAAAAAAAAAAAAAAAAAAAAAAAAAACAACCACCACAAAAAACCCCAAAAAACCACAACCCAAAAAAAAAAACCCAACCCAAAACAAAACAAAAACCACCTCACAACTCCTAAAACAAAACAGACAACTGACCAGAAACAAGTGATGGACTTGGGAATTGAGTGCTGGGTGCCCCGTGTGGGATTAAAGTTTAATTTTTGGGGCAGTGGTCACCCTTCAGAGACACCCAACTCAAGCTGAAACCTGAGAACCAATGAAACACAAATTGAAAACATTCACTAGGACAAGGGCATTAATTAGCAGGATCCTAGGGTCAGACCCTGTTATTGTGGCCAGTGTAATTAATGCCATCATGGGAGTAGCTGACAAAGTGCTTTCTAATATATAATATAAAATTTTTATAAATGTGGATAGTGTTGTGACCATGGTGTTTGCACATCTACAATCTGACACGTGCTGGGGCCCAGGCTGAAGGTAGAATGTGACCTGAAGGAGAGGAGAGGGCAGAGCAGTGATGGCCAGGCCTGCAGGGAGGTGTGGTTGGCCAAGTTCAAACTTGACTTTGGTGGAATGAACAGGTGATTCAGATGGTGAAGAAGCCCTCAAGAGGGACTTGCAGATTGAAACATGTTTAGACCTATCTTTGCATGCTGGCCTGCATGGAAAGCACCTTTACAAAATACTTACTCTAAGTAGTAAGTTCTCATTTGAACCTTGCTTTCATATGGATATTTATCTGTTCAGATTTTTTCAGAAACTAATAGCTGTCAAGTAGGACTGATTCAATTTTTTTTTTTTTTTTTTTTTTTTGTTCTAGAAAGATGCTGTCATCAGACCTTTTATGTATTTGGATGAAATGAAGAATTTCAGCAGAATGCCAGTAGTGATGCTCTGTTTTACCTGTTGGACTGATAAGAACATTCTTCCAGGCCATGATTTTAATTTGAGCGAGTTCATCCATGGAGGATGATAAAGGGCCAGGAACAGTCCTAGCCAAGTATCTTGCTGAGCATCTAAAATCACCTGCAAATGCACCTTAATTACCAACAGCAGCTGTCAAGCCAGTCCTCAGCTGCTCAGCACAGAGCTCTTGCTCGCATCCAGCTTTGCCTTGGCAGCATTCTTTTATCTCAGGCTCCCCTGCAAAAAGCAAAGAAATGCAGCTGAACCTTGCTGGCACCAGAGGAACCTCCACGTTTATTCCTGCTTGGACTTAGGGAATCTTGCACCACATCACCTGTGTCTGCCTGCCACCCATTTGCTGTGCATTACACCCCAAAACTACTTCAGGCTCAGGCATTATAATTTATGGTTTATATGAGACCTGAGAAAATAAAGAGCACTGCACATCTTTCTTTCTCAGCTGATGAAGTGTTAAGAGTTTTTCTATTTTTACCATTCGAGCATGCAACTCTCTCTGAATTAATCCAAATACTTAATTTAGTAAAAGTTTGAGGTCTTCAAAAGACAAGAGGAAAAGAGAGATGAAGGCAAATAAAACCTGTCTCACTGCTTAAATATAATTTGTTACTTCAACATGCAAAAAACCCCAAAAAACCAAAAACAAACCACAAACCCAAACCTCCCCTCTCATCCCAAACCAAAAAACCCATTAATTCTGATGCTACATTTTTCTGAAATGTAACTAGTCTGACCAATAGCTTCTATAAGATATCAAATATCTTCTAAACAAACCGCTAGAAAAAGCGATTTTACTAGATGTAATATTTATTTTTCCTATAAGTATATGCAAACAGGTCCAGGTAAACATGTCTTTGGCCGTATCAGAAAATGAAATGAGTTAGCTTTCACTACATCTCATTTCTGCAGTCCCACCAGCAACCTGCAGAAATAAAAAAATCTGTTTGGAAAAACACCAGTCATATGCAATGAACAAATCTGGGGGGATGGATGAATAAATCACAGCAGAGACTTCTGAATTCCCAAAGCCCGGCTCCCGACGCCTCCCCCCTCCCTTTCAACCCTCCGAGGCTCAGACACAGAAAATGGCTGAAAGCGAGAAAAACAGAGGAAAGAAAATGGTGTCGAGGCTCTTGATTGGTCGGATTTTGCTGCAGAGTCCAAGTTTCTCACAGGGAGAAGGAAATATTCCTAAAATGAAGGTTTTATCAGCAGTTAAGACTAAACTGAACCTTGCAATCTTAGGCTTTCTGGGAGAAATATTTCCTCTAAGCATTTCTCAGCGGCTCCTTGTTTCCTGGTTTAAATGAAGGCTGTGTTTAAGCTTCTAAAAGCCGCCGGTACTCATTTGCAGCACCGAAAAACCAAAGGGACATAATTTCTAATAATTCAGTGGAACAGCAGGCTCCCCAGATTACTTAAATCTACCTGTAGCATTAATATATATATATATGTAAAGGGACCAGAAAGTCCGAAATAATTTTAGAAATGTACATTTTCCAGGCAACTACACATCTAATGACTAGGAGAGCAGGGGTGTGTGTGTGACTGAATTTACAGTCAGAGAGAAATCCGTTTTCTAGGTAGGTTCACAAAAATCACTGAACACGACCAATGGGGAAGAGCCTCCATTTAGAAACCATTCTAGACTTGCTAAGTTTTCCAGCACAGATGCTTCTTGGAAAACACTCGGCCTGTGGTAACTTCAAGAAACCTTTTTGGGAGCCTCGATAACGACAGAGAAGATTGATGCAGCCAAAAATCCCCAACCATCCATTAAAGATGTCACACGTGCGGTGCTAGACGAGACTCCAGCAAGGAGCGCGCACACGGCTCGGGAAAAGGACTCTGGAAACATCCTTGCCTCCAACCTCGGATTCCACCCGCCCCTCCACCGCTTTTGGAAATATTTGATCTCGGGAATAAATTGCAGCGCTTGAAATGGGCTGGAAATGCCCGCGGGACGTCGCTCACGGCCAGGAGCGATAGAGCATTGAGGAAAGCGCCGATGGAGTCCTTCCAGGGAGGGCGGGAAAGGAGTTCTTGCGCTCTCAGAAACAAAGCGAGTGCCACAGGCCCCCCCCGAAACTAAATTAAAAAAAAAAAAAAAAAGGGGGAGGGGGGACGGCGAGATACAAGATACGATATTGCTGCTGAAAAACGGTGAGGTTAAATGAGGGACATAGAGGCAGCGCATCTGCAGCACACAGGAGACATTTACAGTGCATTTAACTTCTCCAGCCAGAGGAGCAGGATTCTACAGAACTGCCCTTTGCGAATTCAAACAAATTGTATCAAGACATGCTAACAGATAAAACCCACTTATCTTTTAAGTAGATAGCTTCCCTTGGAGAACAGTAAAAGCTGTTTCCTACAACCAAAATGACGTGAGATAAAAAATGGAGACCAGTTTTCAACCCTGAAAGAAAATCTGACTTAGCAAAATCATTTTAAAAGAATTACTGCACAACAGTTTTGCAAAAGTCAGGATCTGACTCCTACAAAATTCAGTTTACGCGTAATTTTGTACTTACTTGACGCGCAAGATCCTCTCGACTTTAAGCCACCCAAAACCATCACTTCTTACACATAATTAGGATTTTACAGCTCCTTAATGACGTTGTGGTGGCTCTTAAAAGAGCCTTTGGGTTTTCGATGGTCTGAAACTTCCGTCTGCCGACAGCTCAGGCGCGCTCTCCGCGGATGCGGCGGGCCAGCTGGATGTCCTTGGGCATGATGGTGACGCGCTTGGCGTGGATGGCGCACAGGTTGGTGTCCTCGAAGAGCCCCACCAGGTAGGCCTCGCTGGCCTCCTGCAGCGCCATGACGGCCGAGCTCTGGAAGCGCAGGTCGGTCTTGAAGTCCTGCGCGATCTCGCGCACCAGGCGCTGGAAGGGCAGCTTGCGGATCAGCAGCTCCGTGGACTTCTGGTAGCGCCGGATCTCGCGCAGCGCCACCGTGCCGGGCCGGTAGCGGTGCGGCTTCTTGACGCCGCCCGTGGCCGGCGCGCTCTTGCGGGCAGCCTTGGTGGCCAGCTGCTTGCGGGGCGCCTTGCCGCCCGTCGACTTCCGCGCCGTCTGCTTCGTGCGCGCCATGGCTGCCCGCCGAGGATCCCGAACCGCGCAGGGAACGGAGACTGAGCGGGCAGCGGCCACTGGGGCCGCTATTTATGGGCAGCAGCGCGCTGTGATTGGCCAGCGCGCAGAGCCGGGCTGCCATTGGACAAGGGCCGAGTTTGAAAATCCCGCGCGGTGCGGGCGGCGGGCGGTGGGGGGGAGTAGGCGGGAGCCGCCATCGCCGCCGCTCCCCGCCCTCCCCCGTTCCCCCCTCCGTGCCCGCAGCGGCCGCGCTCCCTCCTCTCTCATCCCTCAGCTCCGCCCTGCCGAGCGGCACTGGCGGCCGCCCGGAGCACACGCACAGCTGCGGCCCGCAGCAGACGTGGAGTTTTTACTCTGTCTCTGCCGTGGGTTTCTCGCAGCCTCTGCCCGGGACATCCTAGATTTAAGCCCCTTTTAAAAGGCGTTTACCCAAATGCAGCCTTCCCTGCGCATCCCGAGCTACCTGAGGTTCATTAAAGCGCTCATCCTCCCTCTTCTGTTCTTTTTTTTTTTTTTTTTTTCTTTCCCCCAAGTCTCTTATATTTCCTTCTGGTTTCCTATTGTGTTGTCACTTACGCATTTCTTAATTCTGCCGTGTTTCCACTGCACGGTGGTGTATTTTACTAATGTCTTCGACATTATTAAAGTACACCACTTCCTTATGAAATCTCTAGGACTAATAAAATTATGCTGTTCTCTATACCATAATGGACCTGCATTGCCTGTCGCTATTGGTTTCGTTACATATCGTCCTTAAATCATTACAGGCTAATCCCTAGTTTCCCGGTAAACAAGCCACTTTGGTTTATGGCCAAGTCACTCCAGAATGACATCTCGTATTTAAAGGGGACAACAAACTGTCTTTGTGAATAACTAGTACGAATAAATAGTCTGAAATTAAGACAGAAACCTTTAATGGCTTTAAAACTCTTTAGGGGCTTAACATGCTTTTTATAGACCTGCGGGACCAACTGACAGAACAGAACAGACAAGAGGACCCAAATCTTTCTAGATACCTAAACAGGATAAACAATTTTCCCTCATCTTCTGACAGCGTGTTCTAACCCAGTAACTAAAGCAGTACAAGCACCCACTCACCGACAAAAACCTGTGATCGACTCTTTTACTGAATATATGGGTGGCTCTGAAAAGAGCCTTTGGGTTGAGAGTGACGGTCCGAGGCGCCCTACTTGGAGCTGGTGTACTTGGTGACGGCCTTGGTGCCCTCGGACACGGCGTGCTTGGCCAGCTCGCCGGGCAGCAGCAGGCGCACGGCCGTCTGGATCTCCCGCGAGGTGATGGTGGAGCGCTTGTTGTAGTGCGCCAGGCGCGAGGCCTCGCCCGCGATGCGCTCGAAGATGTCGTTGACGAAGGAGTTCATGATGCCCATGGCCTTGGACGAGATGCCCGTGTCGGGGTGCACCTGCTTCAGCACCTTGTACACGTAGATGGAGTAGCTCTCTTTCCTAGTCTTTCTACGCTTCTTGTCACCTTTCTTTTGAGTCTTGGTGACGGCTTTCTTAGAGCCTTTCTTAGGAGCGGGAGCGGATTTGGCTGGTTCCGGCATTTTACGGGTCTGTCTACCTGTTTACGGGTCTGTCTGAGGTCTGGCTACCGCAGGAACGACGTAGGTACAAAACCGGAGCCACCCTTATTTATAGAGACGGTATGCAAATGAGATGACTCAACAGTGTCCTTCGCTATTGGACAGCTCGTCTCAGTGACGTCACATACCCTGCATCTTCCATTGGTTGACTTTCTCATCTGCATTCCCATTGGCTAAATTCACAATCCCTCTCTCCTCCAATCAGAAGTCCAAGCCAGCCTCACCAGGAAGGTATAAAAGGCAGCGTTTAAGCTTTCTGTGCATTTACTCATTTTCGCGGCGTCTTTTATACTTCTGTCGCGCAGTTTTTCCGCGTACTCGGCCTTTTTTTTTTTATTCCAGCTCCGTGAGCCATGTCGGGTCGCGGGAAGCAGGGCGGCAAGGCGCGGGCCAAGGCCAAGTCGCGCTCGTCGCGGGCCGGGCTGCAGTTCCCCGTGGGCCGCGTGCACCGGCTGCTGCGCAAGGGCAACTACGCGGAGCGCGTGGGCGCGGGCGCGCCGGTGTACCTGGCGGCCGTGCTGGAGTACCTGACGGCCGAGATCCTGGAGCTGGCGGGCAACGCGGCCCGCGACAACAAGAAGACGCGCATCATCCCCCGCCACCTGCAGCTCGCCATCCGCAACGACGAGGAGCTCAACAAGCTGCTGGGCAAGGTGACGATCGCGCAGGGCGGCGTGCTGCCCAACATCCAGGCCGTGCTGCTGCCCAAGAAGACCGACAGCCACAAGGCCAAAGCCAAGTAAATCTCGTCTGACTAACAACCCAAAGGCTCTTTTCAGAGCCACCCACATCTTCCTAGAAAGAGCAGGAACGCTTTACCCCAGGAATACATGCTGCATTAATATACCGGAAAACTTGAAATCTTAAGGGGCGGTGTCTATTATGTTATGTATCTCTGGGCTCTGCCTTGGTGTTCTGTCGCTTCCTCCCTTTTTTCTTTATCCTAGAAGTTACTTATGTAAGCGTGCATCAGTTAACCTTTTTGAAAAAAAAAAAAATCAATAAAAGGCAGCGGTTTCCACGGATGAAATCGGTCACCGCTGTATGGTTTGAGAGGAGATGTGGGCTCCACAAGGCTGCCTCTCCCTCCCAGCCGGTGGGTTCCGTGGGGGGCAGCGCTGCTCCCCGGGGCAGGAAGGGCGGGGCGGGCCGGGGCGGCCAATGCGGCCGGAGCGCGGGGCTTTCAAACCGCGGGGAGCGGGGCCCTGCCCTGGGCCGGGCTGGAACGGAGGCTCCACAGCCTCCTGCATGGGGCTTCCTGCCGTTTGCTGCTTTCTGTGCTTCTCTTTTCTCTTTTTTGCAGCCTTTCAGGCTTTAAGATAACCGTAAGTACTTTCCTGGGGCGCCGTCCAGGAGGGTTTCCAAAAGATGGCATCAGGTATTTTGAATTAAGAGTTCACTATTGTGATGGGTGATGGTGACAGCTGCAGAACTGGCTCGAGTGTCAGTTCGTGTAGAAGCCCTATGGAAAGTCACATATGCCCGGGAAGGGAGACAGGATGTACTAGTCTGGCCCTGAACTGGTGTTGTAATTCTTTCTCCTTCATCCTGGCAGAATGAGGTGCTCTTGACATTTTTCTGCAAAAGTCTCCTTTACTTATAAATTATGTTCTCCTGGATCCTGCTGCCTATAGCTTCCCTGAGCTCTTAAGTGCCACTTTTTTGGCTTTGGTAGCCTTAGCTGTCATTTTAGGGCCCTTGGTTGCTACGGCTGCTTGGGCCTGCTCGGCTGCGGGAGCCCCTGGCGCCCCGAGGAGAGGGCACGGCCTTCAGGTGTGGAAGCTGTGTTCTTTGGAGCTGCCAGCCTCTGCATCGCCCTTCCCGGGGTGCCAGGGGCTGGAAAATCCCGGTTAAAGGCCAGGGATCGGGATTGGCGGGGAGGAGCTTCCGCGCCATTGGTGCCTGCGGGGCCGCGCTGCTGGGGACGGCGGCAGCTCCTCTCCTCCCTCCTCCGAACAGGGTAATTTTGGGGGTTTTACCTTTGTTTGTTTGGGTTTTTGTATTTTTATTTTTAATTTTGTTCCCGCTGTAAATAACATGGCCTTCCCTCCTTTGTTGGAATAGGTGTAGATAAACGACGCTGTAGCTTGGTTTTCTATCAGTAATGTTTTATGTGGAAAACTGCCCGAAGGGAAGGCAGGAATGCAGCGCCGGGAGCCTCCGAGTGAGGCTGCCCAGGGGCTGGGGAGGGGGTTTTCTTTGTTCCTGAAATCCTCCCTTGAGAACTAAGGCGAGGAAAACTCTGCTTTTCCTTTTCCCCTTTTTTTTTTTTCCTTTTTTTTTTTTTTTTTTTTCCGGTGTTATGCCTCAGGAGGCGGAGGAATGAGTCACTGGGGCCTTGTGTTAATGGAAAATGTTTTTCAGGCAGAGGGAGATAACGTGGGAGTGCCCGGCTGAAATCTCGCTTGGAAACAAGATAAGAATCGTGGCTCTGTTTCTAAGCGGTATATGATTCTTAAACAATTTTCAAAGGTTGTGTTCTTTTCCGTTGCTTGGTGATTTTTTTGGTTGTTATTGTTTTGGGCTTTTTTTTCCTTTTTTTTTTTTTGGTGGGTTTTCTCCATGTTTGTTATTTTGGATTTTCCTTTTCTTTCCCAAAATAGACAGAAGACTTCTCCCCCCCCCCCTCCTTTTTTAAAATAATCTCTGTTCTGCTGGAGAAATTGCATTAGATATTAATAATCTACCATTCAGAGCTGGACTTTGACACAGCAGGAACTGCAGGACTTTATTGGTAACCATTCTGAAATTTGATGCTAGAATTAGGTTTAAAACACTTCAGGGTTTTTTGGTTTTTTTTGGTTTTTTTTGTTTCTTAATTGCAATTTTGCTCTATTTTGCATATTTGGCAAAATAAGCTTCCATTGGTGTATATTTAGTAGAGAAGGAAGAGATAATGTGGGCCTGGAGAAGGGAGTTGATTTGTACAAGGTTCTGATTGGGCCATTTGAAAATCCTGAAACAGAAACCTCTCTCGGGTTTCATTTTTGCCCTTGAACACAGGGTGTGAGGAGGGAGCATCTCTTTTCAAGAGCAATATTCGTATTTCCTTCTCAGGCACTTCAGTGTTTATGTTCTGCTTCTCTTGGAAATCGCATGTTTTGGTTTTGTTTGGTTTATTTCTTATTTCCTCTCTCCCTCTCCCCCCCACCCCCGCTGATGTTTTAAAAATAATTAGGAAAATGTATTTTAACAGTTTTCAAATAAGATACGGGTAGGTTGTATTGCAGTGGGAAGTGTTTGTTTTTTTTTTTTTTTTTTCTGTCATGTTCCTCACTAGACACTCGTTAAGCTCAGCATTGTAATCCATAAAGTTCACGATTTTCTAGCCATGTTTCCTCCTTGAGACAGCTCATGTAATGAGCTGGCTTTCCTTATACAGAGATTTTTAAATATCGTGACATTCTCTATGCCACCAACAGGATTTTCATGATGGGTTTAAGTGTATTTTTGTTAGTAGAGGAGATTTGATGAGTTCTGTATGCTAACTCCTCTTTTTCTTCAGCTAAATTATGCCTGGAATGTTTTAATGCAATTGCTGCATATCTGAGTTTCTCCTGGCCAGTCATTCACAACTAATGGAGAAGGGCAATATGTTTTTCTACCTCGGGTAACTGCTTGTTATAAATGCACACATTTTCTGTCTGCATACCACAGTTAAATGAAAGACCATTTCAATATATAAAAGGTTTTTATATATTGAAATAGAAGGGAGAAATGTATTATATTACTTCTTTGAGTATGGGACAAATGAGGGTTGAAAGTGGTGTTTTTTTTAAAAGCACAATATTTTATTTCATTGCAGATGTGGAATTTCCCTTCCCAAATACAGTTTTGTCTATCCAGCCAGCCTAAATTCTCAAAAAGGAGGAAGGCCTTAGATTTAAGAACAGTGCATCACTGATGCTTTTGATCATGAAGTAAACATTTCGTATCATATGACCTTAATTTACTTCTGAACTTTAGGTCCACACAAAATATATCCTTATGCTGTAAAGTACTAACCATAACATAGGTAGGGCAATCTCTCTGATTGCTTGCTCCCATGTAAATGTTATTTAACTTGTAATTATCCAATAGCTTCTTGTTTTTCCATAGAACAGGGAGAGATAATGTGCAAGACAATATTAAAAAACCAAAAACAATCCCAAAGAAAAACAAAACAAAAAACTCAAAATGAAACTATGCTCAGTTGCAGAAACATTCAAAAGGATGCTAAGAATCAAATTTTAGAAACATGATGTTATAAAAGAACATTTACTTTTTGGCTTTGACTTAGTAAACATAGAGTACCAGAAAAAGTCCTTGGATATTAATTTCCTTCCAAAAATCTTATTCACATTGTTTTGGTCTTGTTTTTTGGTTTGGTTTCGAGGTTTTTTATTTGGGTTTTTTAGTTTGTTTTATAAAAAGACTGTCTATGCTTGATTTTAGTCTGGAGATCTGATTGAGGACAGGATAGAAATACTGTTCCAACTCCCTTGGTAGTAAGCAGTCTTCCAAAGTCTTAGAGGATGACCTGATTTTAATTTTGTTTGTTTGTTTCATGAGAATTTTACTTCAGGCTAGAAATTTTATTGATAATGTAGGCAAGCTAGAGTGTTTACCTAGACCAAACGTGAAGGGAATTAATTAATTACCTCATACCAATGCTATCCCCACGATGCTCTAGGCTCTTCCTTGCAAAACTTAAATGAACATTTGCATCACATAGTCTATGCAATGGTTAAGCTTTTATAATTCTTTTATTAAATTGCTCTCAAATTCCTTCACTCAAATTTTTAGTTTCTTTAGTATCTTTCTGCAATACCAACATAAAATACAGTTGGAGCATCTTGCAAATCTGGTGTTATTCTATGTAAATAATTGGAATAATACCATTAGTAATTTACTTTTCTCAAACACTTAAGCCCAGACCTGCTTAGACACCAAAAGTACTTTTTAAAGAATAAGTTACTGTTTATTTCTCTAAAATGCATAGTACAAGATCAGTCTAGACTTTGGAAAACATGTAAGAAATTCGCTTTTCTCCATCCACACATTTTGGAAGCCATTGATGCTGACGCTCAGGACGTCTGTGTGGAGGTGGAAGCCAACAGCAGATTCTACAGCTGTAGATTTGCAATGGCAGCAAACTGCGTCTGCAGGTCACAGAAATGCTTTGAGTCTGTTATGTTTGTGTGAATATAATGTAATATAATATAATGTAATATAATATAATGTAATATAATATAATGTAATATAATACGATATAATATAATACGATATAATATAATACGATATAATATAATACGATATAATATAATACGATATAATATAATATAATATAATATAATATAATATAATATAATATAATATAATATAATATAATATAATATAATATAATATAATATAATATAATATAATATAATATAATATAATATATATATGTAATATAGATATCAGATGTAATATATCTGATACCAACAGGACAGCGGATTGCCGTGAGCCCGCCCCTTGTGTGCTTTCCCTTCGCCTCTGTGACACCCCTGTCGTTCCCGTGGCACAGCTCAGGGAAGGGGAGGCTCCATCGCTCTGGAGCGCTGCCCCTGGGCCGTATCCCGGCTCGGCTCGGCCCGGCCCGGCCCGGCTCGGCGGGGAGCGGGGGCCGCAGGCACCGCCCGCCTGGGCTGCAGCAATTTCCAGCCAATCCTGACCGGGCGGCAGCTTCCCTCCCTCCCTGCTCCTCCTCCTCCTCCCTCCCCCATCCCTTCCCCTGCCTTCCCTGCGCTGCCCTCCCTGCCCCCGAGTCCTTTTCCTTTCCCTAATCCGCAGCCGGTGAGGATGGATCCGCTGGAGGACCCCGCGATGAGTGACGAGCATCGCGCCCTGCCTGCTGTAAAACCAGCCCGTGTTTTGAATGCTTCTCGTATTCCTTTTCTCAGCTGCTAATCTGTGGTTTTTGACTGCTGTTTTGTAATACCGCGGCTGCTGCCCGGCCTAAGGGGGGAAAAACCTCAACAGCCAAACAAAACCAAACAAATAAAACCCTAAACAACCCACTACAAAACCAAAACAACCCAAGGAGCAGTTGGGATGTTCCAGCTTGCTCTGTTAGAAAATATTATTTTGGTTCTGCAGGCTTCAAAGCTGAGAGATCAATGCTCCATCCTACATGATAAAATACTTCTGTCAGGAGCTCCTGGTCATTGCATCCTTCCCCTCTCCTTGCCCATTCCGTCCTGGAACACTCAATGCATGGCTGCAGGTACAGAAACAACCCTGCCACAGTGACAGGGCTGATGCAAACAAACCTTTTTTCCTCTCCAGGAGGCACCTCTGTATCACATCTTGGAGGGGTTTGATTGTTTCAGGCCTCTGCACTCTGCATACAAATGATGCCTCTTTTCTCTTCTCAAATAGAAAACAAGTCCTCTTCCTGTAGAAGTTACAGGTGTTTCCTGTCATGGGATTCCTTTATGGCCTTCACAAGTATTTTCTGAGGGAATCATGAGAATACTGGCACAAACCAGGGTGCTAGCAACATGGAAGCCCAGGGAAAACACAAAAAAGTAGTTAAGAACTCAAATAGGAGCTTTTTTGAGGGTGAGTTTTTTGTTTGTTAGTTTGGTTTTATGTTTTGGCCGGGGTTGGGAGGGAGGAATGGGTAGAATCATTTTTTTGTTTGGGACTGGCGTTTTTTGGGGAGAGGATTTGGTTTTGGTTTCTTACCTTACAAAAAAACCAAACTTGATCCTAAGGACATGCATGTAGTGAAATGGATCTGTTTATGAACTATTTACCACCAGTGTTAGGGCTTGTGCAAGCAGCTGTGTAGTCCAGAATTGATTTCTGTGAGGAGAGAGATGGCACCAATTTCTTTCCACACATCATCTTTCTCTCTTCTCTCTGATTTGAAAAAAAGCCTATAGAGTAAGGATCTATTTACTTTTAAAAACTGCCTAGGAAATTTAGACAGCATTTCTGATGTCAATAACTCTTTGGTTGTAACTAATTTTGTTATTAGATTAGACTTCATAAGTTTGATATATTTAACCCCTGACCTGCTAGGTAGTAAAGGTAAGCAAGAACATCTTCAGTCAGTGGTCTTTGTTCTGAAGGTGTCCTAGTATGCTTAGTAGAAAAGCCATTTTAACCATTAAATCAGCTTTATCACTTTTCTCAGAAATTTCTTTACCTCTTGCAATAGTTTATTTATTTAGAGGCCAGAAATGTGTACACTGCTGGGTGGAACTATTGCTACAATGGCAACAAGATACAAAATCCTGTTTTATTCTCTTTTCCTTTTCTGGTGTTTCTAGACATTCAAGTAAATTTCATTGTAGTGGTTCTGAGCATTGAACACATTTGTTTAATTTATTTATGGTTTTCAAATGTGGGAAGATTTTTTTTATTAGGTGCAGTAAAGGTGGAAAATGGTTGGTGAGACAGTTCTGAAGAGCGAGTTGGGAATCAGGCACAAGGGGAAGGACAGGCAGTGAAATTGCAAACTATAGTTGGAAAAAAGTAAATAAGTGAAAATTTAACTTTAAAGAGTCTGGTAGTAATTTAGGCACACTGAGGTGTGGAGGGTGCGATTCTCCTTTATTGTGTGCGGATAACCACAGGGGCTGCACAGGGATTGCCAGCTTGGAGTCTCCATGTCAGTAGGGTGCACAAAGCCTTAATTTTGCTTGTGCTGCAGCTTTCAAAAATATTTTATTTTCCTCTCAGTGGAATTAGACAAGTTCTGTAATACCTAGTTGTGTTGATCATCACTCTCGGCAAAAATCCATCTCTATTTTTAGCTGGGCTTGTACATTTCATATGAGAGTGCTCTGGGATGCTCATCTCCCTAGGAAGATGATGCAAAAAAGATTATTCCTTTTCCCTCACAAATGTTTCATCTAAATAAAGTAGCACTATCATAAGCTTTTGCTTTAGGAGATGAACCAAATCGGTATCTCTGATTTCAGTATTTCCATCAGGATACTTTTAGCTGATTTAAAAAACATACCCATAGAGAGTTTATAAGTTAATATTAATTCTCCTAAGGATGTAAAAATACATGTGCTGGCAGATCCACTGAGAGATCAGTGACTCCTTCAGCTCATCTAACAGCTTTCCTGAAAAGAAAAGCAGATCATTTAAGAGAAAACAAATTTGAAAATCACATTGTTTCAAAAGCCTCCTCAAGGGGATGGTTTTCTTTTGGGATGGACTGGAGTGTTGGGAGGAAAGTCAGGATGAGAGATTGAAAGCAGATGCAGAGGGGAAGAGAAGTGCTGAATTGCTGGCACTCCTAGAGTGAGCAAAGAAGTGGAGTCACTCTCTCGGTCATTCCTGCCATCCCCAACCTGTCCTGCAACACTGGCCATTAAACATGAGACTGGCCATAAAATAAAAGATGTCATATAGGAAATGAAGTGTTATTTCAGGATTCGGTGAATTCAGATTGCTTAGAACTCCTTTTTACTTTTTCATAACATTGAAATGTTTGCGTTCCTGTGAAAAGGTTGTTTGCTCCTCCTTTTGAGTTAAATTTGTCTATCTTCAGAAGTGTCCTAATACTTCAATACTTCACTACTTCACACACTTTATACCCACAGATGCTGGCAAGAAATTTAGAAAAGTAACACCCAAATAAAGTATGTTAAAATAAAAACAAGAAAATTAAGCTACATAGTGTGAGAAAAGATAAATTTGGGTAAGCATTACATGGACAACCTTGAAATATAGAGTATTTCCCTGAATAACCCAAGCACACTGTAATGCATGAATGTATTCTATGTACTTTTATATTGCTGTCGTATCTGCAAGGATTCTATGTAAAATTTGCCATAATAAAAATTTACTCTAAATAATCTGTGGAGTTTATTCTTTTGAAGCTAAAGTATTGCTTAGGAACAAATTACACTGATACCTGTTGCAGTTCTTCATCTGAGTTTGTCTTAAGAATACTTAGAAAGTGAAGGACTCCGGATAATGATAAAAACTTGATTATTTAAGGTGGTCTACTACAGAGAAGATCAAGAAAATATGACTTCAAAGTAAGCAAAGGCTAAATTTGATGGAAAAAATATTAACTGCACAATAAGCACCACACGAAGAGATCTCGGGAACTAAAAAGCATCAAGAAATGGATTCTAAAAGAGATTGCAACTTTTTGACAAAATGCCAATTAACACTGGACAAGGGAGGTGAACCAGGCATTTTGCAAGGCAGAATAACTATGCTCATTAAGCCACATAAATAAAATTAAATTTTTTAATTCAATAATTTGCAAGAATATCAGCACCTATACATTTGAAATGAAATTAAAGAAAAGCTACAGAGTAGATGTACCAAAAAAAAAAAAACTGATTAAAGACTAAATGTGCTACATGAAAAGGGAAAAGTAATTCTTAAAGGAGTCCTGAAGAGACCAAAATAGGTCATCTGAATATAAATAAATAGAGAAAGGCACACTCACCACTGCCAAGGAAAAGGTATGTGATATCAAATACTGAGAGCAGTAATAGACAGGGAAGAATATGTTTTATAGTTATACAGAAGTTTTACTGACTTCTATCTATGTTGTAACCCATAAATGCAGTGACAGCAGGGGAAAGACTGCGTATAAATATCTGGGTTTTTTTTCCTTGAGTAAGTGTAATGATAAATACTGTGCAAAGACAGTGATTCTAAATCTGTTGGTTTTGGCTGGGTTGGAGTTATTTTCCTCACAGTGGTTTGCATGGGGCTATGTTTAGCATTTGTGCAGAGCACCAGGTTGATAATATAGTGATGTTTCTGTTGTTGCTGAGCAGGGCTCACACAGAGCCAAGGCCTTTTGTGCTTTTTGTGATGCTACAACGGGTGAGGAAGTTGGGTATGCCTGGGAGATTGTAACAAGACCAGGACAGGTGGCCCCAGCTGCCCAAAGGGCTATTCCAGACCTTGTCACCTGATGCTCAGAATATAAAGCTGGGAGGAGGAAGGAGGAAGGGCAAGGCATTTGAAGTGATGGCATTTATCTTCCCAAATACGCATTTCAGTGATCAGAGCTCTCCCAGAGATGGCTGAACACCTGCCTGCCCATGGGAAGTGGTCAATTCATTCTTTGGTTTGGTTTTCTTGTGTGTGAGTGCAGCTTTTGCTTTCCCTTTTAAACTGTCATCTCAACCCATGAGTTTTCTTGCTTTTACCCTTTTCATTCTCTCCTCAGTCCCACTGGTGGAGAAATGAGCAAATGCCTGCATGGCTCTTGGTTGCTTCCACAACAACTGGAAGAGTTTCATCTGTCCTACAACCATCATCAATGTGGAAATTCAAAGATAAATATGTGCTTGCTATACCTGTAGAACAAATACTTTCGTATTAATAGGTATAAAGAGATGTAAACACTGCCTGGCTATCTGCAAATGAAAATACGTATCAGGGTGGTGGCCAAACATAACCTGTATTAAATAACATGCATACAAAAGATCTACAGAGAGAGAAAAGTAAATTTAAAAGTCCCCATTATCATCTCCCCTGAGAATGAGAACTTCTCAGAAAAGGTAGTGAAAAAAGACAAAACAAAACAGCGATGGCTCAAATGTAAAAATGTGAATGTGCAAAAGTACCAAGCAAAACCTTTTCACATTCAAGAAGCATTGTATAGTAATAGGCATCCATTGGAAACAGGGAAAAGAAGGGGAGGATCAAACAAATTGAGAAATAGCTCACCGGCAAAAAACCCCAAACCTGTGCACTGCACACAGGCAAAATTAACCAGAGGATAACGCCTGCCAAGACAGATGGTATATAGCCACTGCATGGGATAGCATTTATTTGACAACCCTTCCAGAACAAAGTAAAAATACTGCAAATATATAGTCATAGTAAATTTAAATAATAACTCGGAAAAAGTAAAAGTAGTATATATATTCATAGTAAATGTAAATAATAACTCGGAAAAAGTAAAAGTAGTTGTGTACATGCAAAGCTTGAAGCCTTTTAGGAGTCATTTCAGCAGAATTGACTCATGCAGCCAACAGACAACCCAGCAAAAAATAACACCTCCAGACCACTTTTGTGTTCAAAAAGTAATAAATTGAGAAGAAGGAAATTTAAAAAAGTAATGCTTTATTATGTTTCAATAAAGAATAGGACCATGACAATTATCCATCACATACAACATCTTTAAAAGCACAGACATAATGCAGATTGTTTAATGGGTACAACAGTAAGAGATACAAATCAGTTCTTTCATTAGGTCACCAGTCCCATAAACACAGCAAAGCCAAGTGATTATTAAGTCAGAGATGTGGGACAGACAAGGCTTCCCTACAAGGACAAAAAAAAAAAAAAAAAAAAAAAAAAGTCCCACTCAAAGGGGAAAAGAAATAAAAATCGCAAAACATTACAGCACATTACCCGCCTTTCTCAGCCTTCGGCAGAAAAGGTTTCATTTACGGTAGAACCGGGACCGCAGCGCCCACTCTGTCCCCTGCCGGGCCGGGCCCTTTGTCGGGCAGAGCTCGCTGGTAGCGGCGCAGCGCGGGCGGGACGCGGCTCCGCCGCCATTGGCCGGGCTGTGCCGCAGCCCCGCGGCCGGCGGGGCCCCGCTCCGTGCGGGCACCGAGAGCCCTCGGGCGGGGCCGGGCAGGCGGGCGGAGCGCGGCGGGCACGGGGAGAGCCCGGCCGGATCCGCTCCGGGCCCGCCGGGTTCGGGCTCCGGGGGCGGGGCCGGGCCCGAGCCGGGAGCAGTAGCGGCAAAGGCCCGGCCCGCGGGGGGAGGGGCGCGCACAGAGCCCGCCCCGGCCCGGCCACGGCGCAGTCCTCAACCAGGTCGGACCGCCGCCCATATAGACCCGCGCGGGGGCCTTGCCCGCTCACTGCTCTCGTTGTTCCGAGTGCGTAACCATGTCTGGCCGGGGCAAGGGCGGCAAGGGGCTCGGCAAGGGCGGCGCCAAGCGCCACCGCAAGGTGCTGCGCGACAACATCCAGGGCATCACCAAGCCGGCCATCCGCCGCCTGGCTCGGCGCGGCGGCGTCAAGCGCATCTCGGGGCTCATCTACGAGGAGACGCGCGGCGTGCTCAAGGTCTTCCTGGAGAACGTCATCCGCGACGCCGTCACCTACACGGAGCACGCCAAGAGGAAGACGGTCACGGCCATGGACGTGGTCTACGCTCTCAAGCGCCAGGGTCGCACTCTCTACGGCTTTGGCGGCTAAACTCGTTTTCTGCAATAGTCCAGCGCTTCTATAACACAAAGGCTCTTTTCAGAGCCACCCACAAATCTCAAAAAAAGAGCTTCAAATCGCTTTTTTAATAGTGTTTCTTTTTGGGGTTAGAGGGAAAAGGAAAACAGGAGCTTGTTTTTCTCGGCTTCCCGAATACTCAAAATTGCTTAGCCGTCTTTTTGGGGTTTGGGGAGCAAAGTCTCATACTTGAGTAGGCACGAATATCCTGATCTTTACTCGGGGAACGAAACGAGGGTAATGGCTGTAGTGCTTGACTGGGGGCTCTCATAACTGTAGGAAAATACTTTCTGCAACTTACGTTCTTTTATTTCCCCCATTCTCTTACACGCCGACCGCCACCCGCTCATCCCACTCCTCTTTCCAAAAGGCAAGGGAAGCGACACAGCCGCAAAAAAATAAACTCGGGGGTAGGTCGGGGCGAGACACTGTTCCCACAGCCTCTGGCGCGGCACCGCTTTTACCGCCACAGCCTGCAAGGGGAAGGGAGGGAGCTCCTGAAATGGCGGCGCTCTTCTCTCTGCCATTCGGTGGGCGGGACGGAGCGGGAAGAAACAGCCACGACCACCCCTTAGCGCCCTGCGCACCACAGACGGGGCTGCGAGCCCCGTGATCATAAAATGCCCCGTCAGCCGCCCCCACCCCCGCTCCTGAGGCTGCCCCTTCTCTGGCACCGCTCCCGCCTGCACCAGCACAGCACCGCCCCTCACCCCCTCTCAGCCCCGGCGCCTTTACACAATGGTGAACCTCACAATGACCCAAACACACGGGGCACAACGGGAGGGCACGGCTGGACACTGCGGAACGCTCCCACTCCCCCAGTTATCCCTGAATCGGCACTACACGCCGAGCAATGAAAGTGCTTGGCACGGGCTGCCCCTGCCTGCACCGCAACAGAGACAACAGCTCTCTCCAGTGGCCGTGTGGTGGCTCTTAAAAGAGCCTTTCGGTTTGAAGGAGAAGGGCAGGGAGCTCAGGCGCGCTCTCCGCGGATGCGGCGGGCCAGCTGGATGTCCTTGGGCATGATGGTGACGCGCTTGGCGTGGATGGCGCACAGGTTGGTGTCCTCGAAGAGCCCCACCAGGTAGGCCTCGCTGGCCTCCTGCAGCGCCATGACGGCCGAGCTCTGGAAGCGCAGGTCGGTCTTGAAGTCCTGCGCGATCTCGCGCACCAGGCGCTGGAAGGGCAGCTTGCGGATCAGCAGCTCCGTAGACTTCTGGTAGCGCCGGATCTCGCGCAGCGCCACCGTGCCGGGCCGGTAGCGGTGCGGCTTCTTGACGCCGCCCGTGGCCGGCGCGCTCTTGCGGGCAGCCTTGGTGGCCAGCTGCTTGCGGGGCGCCTTGCCGCCCGTCGACTTCCGCGCCGTCTGCTTCGTGCGCGCCATCGCTGCCTCACTCACGGACGGTGGGAAACAGTACCGAATCTCTCCCTGCTTCCCTATTTATACAGCTCGGCGGCCCCGCCTCCCCGCCTTGATTGGTCAGATAGCGGAGAATTTAATTGGGTTACAACTGAAGCCGCTCCGAGCCTCGGAGGTTACCATCAAATCTTGTGTTGTTTCCTTTTTCTTAGAAAAGCATCAGCATCTCTCGATGTTATACTTGCATTATGTCTATTTCTAATATTTATTTTTCCCAAAGTTTTATTCCGAATAGTACTTGCGGCTTTGCATTTTAAAAAATGTAGCTATTTGTAAAGCTTTACATGAAGAGAACTACAATCCCCCAAAACCACACACCAAATAAAACAAACTTATAAGCAAGTAAACATAACAGAAAAAAACTCCCAAAACAAAAATTAAAAAAAACCCAAGTAACAAACAAATAAGCAAAAAAGAATCAGAACAAAAATTTAAAAACCCACTAGGAAAGTATTAGGTTAAGAATGCATGCAAAGCACCTGATTCCTTTGTTACTACTTGCAAAGAAATATAGGATGACAAAATATAAGTAACCAGTTTAAATAGAGAATAAAATATGAGTAAGGAAACCTGATTACAAACAAGTTATTGGATATTCTTGGAAAATAGGTCTTTTATCTTTACCCACTTGTAGTGGCGGAGTAATTTAGTTAATTAAAGGAAGTGGTTAAAAAGCAGCCATGCCGGCTCGGAAGAAAGGGAAGACTAAGGAAAAAGGCTGTTTTGGGTTAGGTATTTAAGAGCAATGCTCAGGACAGGAAGGGGTTAACGCGGGATTTTCAAACCTTCCCCCTGAGCGCGGCTGTTTCCATCGCCCAATCAACAGGCAGCGCTCGGATATAAAACCGAGCTGGGAGCGGTACTTGGGGTCATTGTTGGAGTCCCTGCTGGTTTTGTCGCAGAGCGTAGGGTGAGTGAGGCAGCGATGGCGCGCACGAAGCAGACGGCGCGGAAGTCGACGGGCGGCAAGGCGCCCCGCAAGCAGCTGGCCACCAAGGCTGCCCGCAAGAGCGCGCCGGCCACGGGCGGCGTCAAGAAGCCGCACCGCTACCGGCCCGGCACGGTGGCGCTGCGCGAGATCCGGCGCTACCAGAAGTCCACGGAGCTGCTGATCCGCAAGCTGCCCTTCCAGCGCCTGGTGCGCGAGATCGCGCAGGACTTCAAGACCGACCTGCGCTTCCAGAGCTCGGCCGTCATGGCGCTGCAGGAGGCCAGCGAGGCCTACCTGGTGGGGCTCTTCGAGGACACCAACCTGTGCGCCATCCACGCCAAGCGCGTCACCATCATGCCCAAGGACATCCAGCTGGCCCGCCGCATCCGCGGAGAGCGCGCCTGAGCTCCCTGCCCTTCTCCTTCAAACCGAAAGGCTCTTTTAAGAGCCACCACACGGCCACTGGAGAGAGCTGTTTTCTCTGTGTTGCGGTGCAGGCAGGGGCAGCCCGTGCCAAGCACTTTCATTGCTCGGCGTGTAGTGCCGATTCAGGGATAACTGGGGGAGTGGGAGCGTTCTGCAGTGTCCAGCCGTGCCCTCCCGTTGTGCCCCGTGTGTTTGGGTCATTGTGAGGTTCACCATTGTGTAAAGGCGCCGGGGCTGAGAGGGGGTGAGGGGCGGTGCTGTGCTGGTGCAGGCGGGAGCGGTGCCAGAGAAGGGGCAGCCTCAGGAGCGGGGGTGGGGGCGGCTGACGGGGCTTTTTAAGATCACGGGGCTCGCAGCCCCGTCTGTGGTGCGCAAGGCGCTAAGGGGTGGTCGTGGCTGTTTCTTCTTCCCGCTCCGTCCCGCCCACCGAATGGCAGAGAGAAGAGCGCCGCCATTTCAGGAGCTCCCTCCCTTCCCCTTGCAGGCTGTGGCGGTAAAAGCGGTGCCGCGCCAGCGGCTGTGGGAACAGTGTCTCGCCCCGACCTACCCCCGAGTTTATTTTTTCGCGGCTGTGTGTGTCGCTTCCCTTGCCCTTTGGAAAGAAGGAGTGGGTTGAGCGGGTGGCGGTCGGCGTGTAAGAGAATGGGGGAAATAAAAGAACGTAAGTTGCAGAAAGTATTTTCCTACAGCTATGAGAGCCCCCAGTCAAGCACTACAGCCATTACCCTCGTTTCGTCCCCGAATAAAGATCAGGATATTCGTGCCTACTCAAGTATGAGACTTTGCTCCCCAGACCCCAAAAAGACGGCTAAGCAATTTTGAGTATTCGGGGAAACCGAGAAAAACAAACTCCTATTTTCCTTTTCCCTCTAACCCCAAAAAGAAACACTACTAAATAAGCGATTTAAAGCTCTTTTTTTGAGATTTGTGGGTGGCTCTTAAAAGAGCCTTTGTATTGTAGAAGCGCTAAGCTATTGCAGGAAGGGAGTTTAGCCGCCGAAGCCGTAGAGAGTGCGACCCTGGCGCTTGAGGGCGTAGACCACGTCCATGGCCGTGACCGTCTTCCTCTTGGCGTGCTCCGTGTAGGTGACGGCGTCGCGGATGACGTTCTCCAGGAAGACCTTGAGCACGCCGCGCGTCTCCTCGTAGATGAGCCCCGAGATGCGCTTGACGCCGCCGCGCCGAGCCAGGCGGCGGATGGCCGGCTTGGTGATGCCCTGGATGTTGTCGCGCAGCACCTTGCGGTGGCGCTTGGCGCCGCCCTTGCCGAGCCCCTTGCCGCCCTTGCCCCGGCCAGACATGGTTACGCACTCGGAACAACGAGAGCAGTGAGCGGGCAAGGCCCCCGCGCGGGTCTATATGGGCGGCGGTCCGACCTGGTTGAGGACTGCAGAGGGAGGCGGGGTCTGCTGCCCAGTCTCCGCCCCGCGCCCCTCTTCTCCCCTCGCCCGGCTCGGGCTCCGCTCGTGCCCGCCGCGAGACGCGGCCGCGGCGCTTTGTGTGCCGTGTTCCTCGGCCGCGCGCGGCTCCGCCTCTCCTGAGCGGGCCCGGCCTCGTCCAGCGCTTCCAGCGGCTCGGGAATCACGGAATATTCTGAGAAGGGAAGGGACGGGACCCACAAGGATCATCCAGCCCGACTCTTAAGTGGCTGGCTCATCCACAGATTGAACGTACACTATTGCCCTGTTAGCACGGGGCTCTAACGAGCCGAATCAAAGTCGAGCCTCACTTCATTGTCTCTGCCCGCCGGCAGGCCCCGCGTCCCTCTGCCGCTCTCCCGTCCCGCCCCGCTGTCCCCTGCGCTGCTGGCACTTCCCCGGCACCTCTGGTAGCCCTCAGCAGCAGGAGCGGGGGCTGCCACCCCCGGCCCGAGTTTCGGGCTGCGGCGCCCCTTCCCCGTCCCTCCCCGCGGGTCTGCGGCAAAATCCGACCAATGCGGGGCCTCGCCCGGCGCTCCCGCCTCCCCGCGCCGCCCCTCCGCCTCTCGCTCGCGGGGAGCCCCACGGAGCCGCCTTTCCCTTTGTTCGGGTCCGCCATGGCGGCTTCACGGTCGTTCTGTCTCCCCGGCCGCTCCCACAGCCGCCCCCTGCTCCGTGCGGGGCTGGGCCGGAGCCGGGAGCGAGCCCTGACGGGCCGCGGGAGGAAGGGCCAGCCAGGGGCTGCAGCGGGAGCGTTCGGAGCAGGGTTTCCCCAGAGGCAGCTCGGAGGGGCTGTTTGAGGCAGGGACCGTCCCTCCTGCCCGGCCCAGCCCCGCATTGCTGGCCGCAGCTCCGCGCCCGCTCCCGGCAGCCGCGGGCCTCGGGAAGCAGCATCCGCTGCGGGGCACCGAGACCCCGCAAGAGAAAGAAAGCATTGCGGACATCACAGACAACTGTCTGTATGACATCTGAAGGATGAGCACTAGCCAAACAATTTTTATTCCAATGAGGAATCCAGATTTTTTTCCCATGTGTTTCACCCTTTTGCGGAAAACACGTCATGCATGCTGCTGACTGGACGTTGGACTGTATTTGTGAAGTGAATGAATAAATACTGAGAGAGCTATGAGACTGTATTTCTAAATTAAATCTTAAGATTTAAAATATTACAGTCATGAGACTGTATTTCTTAATTATATCTTTTACGATTTTAAATATTACTCACACAGAACTGATATGCCTAAGGTGCTTGCCAATTCTTACATTTTTAGTATTTTATAGCCTTTAAATGTGCCTACTACTATAAAATTTTTCATATCCTTTAAAAATGGTGCAGTCATTTATTTATGTATATTCCTTAATATAATGTAGAGAACCTCAGCAACATCTCCAAAATTTTTCTGGGGATAAAATATTCCCTAAATTCAGGGGGAAAATGCAACTGAGATAATCATGCTTTCAGTTGCAGGTGACAAAAAGGTGCAAATATTTTTATAAATATTACTGTGAATTCCTTCTTTCAAATTTAAAGAATTGCTACAGTATTAGGAGGAAAATACATCTTTAATTTAGATTAGGTTTGCTTTTCTGACTGAATAGAATGAAGTTAGACCCTTTATAGACTAACTGGGAGATTTGTCAGTAGTGGCCCTGCCGGGCTGGTGCCCAACATTCCTGTTTGGCTCCACAAATTCTGCTTTGTTCTTCATATCTGAAAATCTGTGTATAGCTATGTTTCCTGAGGCAGTCAGAAACAGCTTTCTGATTACTTAAGAAACCCAAAAGAAATTATGCAAAATCTTTTGGTATGTCAAAATAATAATTTATTCCTAAGGCTTCCTAAATGCAGAGCGAGGATCCTAGCATAACTTTTCCTTCCAGCAGCATAACCACTGCAAGGCTTGGAAAATCCCCTTTGATTTCTGCCAGAGATGGGTGATGGAGAGGCTGAGACCAGCAGCCCAAAGTAAATAAAACAGCTGCAAAGCCCTTTCCTCAGTAAGTGTAGCCCATTAGGTACAATTTAACATCATCCCTTCTGGAAGGGATGCCTTGCCTGTGTGTTGCTGCAAGTGCACACAGACGTTTCACAGGTGTGTCTGTTAGGGATATATTCAGTTCTTTTATGGATCACAGCATTTTCGTAGGCAAAAAATAATTTTAAAAGAGAAAAAAGAAATTTTTGCTGCTCAATAGAATCCCTAATAAAGTTATTTCTACTGTTTATTGGAGATAATTTTTTAAATCAAAATTTAGTGTCCAATCCGCATGTTTTAGATACTTTATTTTCCTCATGAATTTGGGCACACGGCACCAGGGGTTAAATGAGAAAGGAAACCTTTGCGAAACTCAGCTTGGTTAAAAAAAATTAAAAATCTGTAGCTTTTCAAGTGTTCATTAATTAGGACAGTTGCCCTAGCTCCTCATTAAAATATAATGAGGAAATTGCATTTGTTTATTACAATAAGGCAACAACTCACCATGACTGCACAAGAGGCTACGTAATTAGTTAAAAAAGTCATTGCATCAGTGGATTATAACCAACTTCAAAGCTGCTCATAATTTTCTTGAGAGCCTAAATGGCAATTTAAATCCATATCAGTATCTGCTGCAACTGCCATAATAGGTGCAATAATATGCACACTAAAGTGATGTAAGAGCTGCTTAATAGGTGCGTTTTTCCTAGAATTGCAAGCAATATAGATGAAAAGGGCTAGAAAATCTCTACAAATATTTAACCATGCAGTTTTCAGTCTTTTGATACAGACTGACATCACTGAGTTACCCCCAAGCATAACAGTGAGCCGCAGCATTTAAGTAACCTTGGTTGCAGATTCAGATTTTTCATTTTTGTCACAGATTCTTTAGAATGTGAAGGTGCATTGCAACCCAGTGACACAGCTAAGGCACCATGTGATATGGATTTCCTCTTTTCTACTGCTTATTGCATATCCAAATGAAATGAATTAATTTATTTAAGCTTGCTTAGCTGCATTCCTTCATCCACTGGAATTTACCTGAAAGCTGTATTTAACACCAGGAGATTTTCCAGCTCTGCTACCATTTAATTCATCTCATTTTACTGGATTTTTACATTGCCTGAAAGCTGTCTTTAACATCAGGAGATTTCCCAGCTCTCCTACCATCCAGCTCATCTCATTTACTGGATTTTTACACTGGAGACCTCATCACTGGTGAAGGCACTGCTGGCAAAGACAAACCCGGGGAGTGTTCAGGGGTGGATCTGAGCATCACAGAGGATGAAAGTCCAGGTACTGAAGTAAATGAGTGTAAATAAGTGTTTGGAATGAAATTCTGAAGCATATAATGAATTCTTGGTCAGATGGCAGGAAGAATTTGGAGGGATGCACTGGGCTTAGCTCCACACTCAAAGGATGGGGCCCTCTCTTGTGCTGCCAGCTCTGACCTCCACATACAGGAGGTTGTCCACAGAGAAAGCCAGCTCATATCTCTACCCCACAGCCTTTTTTTTTTTCCCCCTGTAATCCCAGTGCTTTGACTTAGAGATACACACTTGTGGCCCAAAAGCCCATCCTAACAAGGGCTGCAACAAAAGCAGCCTGGACTGAAGGTGGAGGTGATTCTCCTGTTCCACTCAGCTCTCCTGAGCCCCCAGCTGGAGTGCTGCACCAGCTCTGGGATCCTCTGGCAGAGGAAAGACAGGAATCTGTCACAGCATGTCCAGAGAGGGCCACAGAAATTATCAGAGGGCTAAATCATGTCACCCATGAAGAGAGGCCGAGAGAGCTGTGCTTGTTTGGCCAGGGAAAAGCAGGTTCTGAGGAAATCCTACACCAGTCTTTCAATACAGAAAAGCTTCTTTTCAGGCCTGTAGGGACCGGAGGAAGGACAATGATTTTAAACTGAAAGAGACCACATTTAGAGTGCACATATGTAAGGACTTTTTTGCAAGGAGGCTTGTGTGACACTGGACAAGGCTGTCCAGAGAAAATGGGGATGATGCCCCATCCCTAGAGGATGCCATCCCCAGAGCCAGCCAGGATGGGGCTTTGAATAGCCTGGGCTGGTGAAAGGTGACCCTGCCCACAAGCAGGGTTTGGGTGAGATAACCTTTAATGGTCCCTTCCAACCCAAACCATTCTGGGATTGAAATTTTCTGACAAACATGTGTGCAGAAATCTCCTCTGGAAACTAAGTGTAGAATGCTCATGTGTGTTAAAATGAAATTTTAATTACCATTGCAGTTTTTAAAGAAGAGAAGTGTAAGGGCCAGGAGATATTAAGCTGTAGTAAATAAAACAGCATAATAAAACTACTACAACCCTAAACGTGTCCACTTAAAACCAAAACCTTTTACCACAGATACCATCTGTGGATACCAGATTAGTCTGGTGCTCCAGCAGCTCTCTTCTTTATGTTTCTCTCCACGAAGGATCCCTGATGCCCTGCTTTGGCCATGGCACAATGCTGCCTAAAAATCCTCTCAGCTGCAGCTTGAGGAGGCACAGTGGGAGAATTGCCTTCCCCCAAGCCCAGGGCACTCCTCCTCCTCTCCAGGGGATGGGAAGGGCAGAGGTGCAGCAAAGATGAGAGCAATCACCTCAGTGCAGTGTGCTACATACAGATGGGGCTGCTGGGAATGTCCTGGCAAGAGGAATCAGCCAGTTTTCCTCACAATTTATAAAAATGAATATGAAAAGATTTAAGGTTGTGCTCAGGGGCGATATTTGTGCCAACAATATAGAAAAGTGTTTTGCCCACTGTTAATTGATGCAACAAGAGTAGCAGCAATGAACAGTGAATTTATGAGTAGAAAGTTTGAAAATGCCTCTTAAAATGGGAGCATAATACCACTAGAAGACTCTCCTGAATGGAAGTGTTACACTGTTTCTTTAGATTGCACATCTGATTAAGTAGAGATGTAGATCAAATGCCATCTTTGCTAAGGCATTCCTCATTTTATATTACATATATTTAACATATATGTCACAATATATTACTTATATTTAACATATAGGGAACATGTATTTACATATAATAAACATACATGTAATATATTTATATATAGAAAATACATATATTTAACATATAGGGAACTTGGCATCTTGAAAAGAACAAAGGCCTTCAACAGGAATAAAGAAAGCCTTTTTTCACGGTTAGATGTATCTACATCTGGGCTTTAGGGTAGTTTATTTACCTTCATGCTGCACAGATTTTGCCACTCCCACCCGTGCTGTAGCCACCGTCCTGCGTTCTACACCCTAAGTAAGCTGTGGAACCATGAAAGGTGAGCGGAACAATTAAGTTCTTTACTGAATGTAACAATGAGCAAATGAAACAATTACAAAAATATTAACATCGATTTAGAAACATGGTTTGGACAGCACATGTATCAAGTCTTCAGTATAAACTAAGTTTTAAAAAACCGAAACACAAGTTCGTTTGAGGTTAATTTGTACTAATAAAGACTCAGTACCAGAGCACCTTTCTAAAGAGAGCAACACAACTCTTTTTCTGAGTACGTGGGTGGCTCTGAAAAGAGCCTTTTGTTTAAAATGTTATGTCGTGCAAAGTCTGAGCGGCTTTGCTCGCCAAATTTACTTGCTCTTGGCTTTATGGCTCTCAGTCTTCTTGGGCAGCAGCACGGCCTGGATGTTGGGCAGCACGCCGCCCTGCGCGATCGTCACCTTGCCCAGCAGCTTGTTGAGCTCCTCGTCGTTGCGGATGGCGAGCTGCAGGTGGCGCGGGATGATGCGCGTCTTCTTGTTGTCGCGGGCCGCGTTGCCCGCCAGCTCCAGGATCTCGGCCGTCAGGTACTCCAGCACGGCCGCCATGTAGACGGGAGCTCCAGCGCCTACCCGCTCCGCGTAGTTACCTTTCCGGAGAAGCCGATGGACACGGCCCACGGGGAACTGCAACCCGGCCCGCGACGAGCGCGACTTGGCCTTGGCTCGGACCTTGCCTCCCTGTTTGCCGCGGCCGGACATGGCGGCTGGACGCGCTGACGAGCGAGGTTGGACACGGAGCAAACCGGGACAATCCTCCTGACGCAACCGCCGAGGCCCTTTTATCCCCTCCCTGGGCGGGACGCGACCGCGGCCATTGGCTGGAGCCGGGCTCTGCCGAAAGAACCAATCAGCGGACGGATCCTACTGAGACCAATCGGCTGCAGGGACACGCGCTGCACGGCAAGGGCCAATCGAATTTCGCGGTGCTGATACCGGTAATTTGCATACACGTCTGTATAAATAACGGGCGCCGCGGCCATTTTGTATGCTGAGCTTCCTCTGGGTAGAGCAGCGCTGCCAAAATGCCCGAGCCGGCCAAGTCCGCCCCCGCGCCCAAGAAGGGCTCCAAGAAGGCCGTGACCAAGACGCAGAAGAAGGGCGACAAGAAGCGCAAGAAGAGCCGCAAGGAGAGCTACTCCATCTACGTGTACAAGGTGCTGAAGCAGGTGCACCCCGACACGGGCATCTCGTCCAAGGCCATGGGCATCATGAACTCCTTCGTCAACGACATCTTCGAGCGCATCGCGGGCGAGGCCTCGCGCCTGGCGCACTACAACAAGCGCTCCACCATCACCTCGCGGGAGATCCAGACGGCCGTGCGCCTGCTGCTGCCCGGCGAGCTGGCCAAGCACGCCGTGTCCGAGGGCACCAAGGCCGTCACCAAGTACACCAGCTCCAAGTAGGGCGCCTCGGACCGTCAATTTTAACCCAAAGGCTCTTTTAAGAGCCACCCACGTACTCCATAAAAGAGCTTTAACACACTAGTGCCTCGGTCTTACTGGGTATTGAAATCTTAATTAAAAAAAAAAAAAAAAAGGTAGATAGAATTTTAAGCAAATGTTTAGTCAGCTACTTATTCTTGAAATATTAATTACGGAGTCCTTGAATATTTTTTCAAATTTGAGGTAATTTACTCTTCTTAAATGTAAACGTTTAAACAGTTTTTCAATAAATGGAAACAGTATTTTTTTACAGTAAGGACAAGAGACAATACTTTATAATTTGTTGTATCCAAATAAAAAGTTTCACAGTTAAATTGGCAAATATGCTTCACCAAGATTAAAACAATGTTTAATAACTTCTATGAAAAGGCGGAGGGAGAAATACTCGGCCCTTTTGCTTCAGAATTTTTTTGTGCTGAAATATTTTGCCTTGTGTATGGCGACAAGCACTACAGGGCTGGGGAAGGGAGAGCACCCCTGAAATGGGGCAGACGCTTTAGAGGGCTGAGATCTCCCGGAAGGCGGGCCCCGGGAGCAGGGGTGGGCTCTGGATGGGGAGGGGGGCACGGAGCGCTGCCCGCGCTTTCTCCGTTTCCCCCCATCCCCTCCCCCTCCCCAGCAGCGCGGGCTTTTCCAAATTTCCCCGCGGGCCAATGAGCGGCTGCGGCTCCTCCCAGCAGCCAATCACAGGCGGCGCCGGCGTTGCGCAGAGCCGCGCGCAGCCGCTCCGCCCCCCGCCCGCGGCGCCGCTGCCCGGCCCGGCCCGGCCGAGCTGAGCCGAGCAGAGCCGAGTCCCGCCGCCGGCCCGGCAGGGAGCGGGCCGGGATCTCTGCCGGCTGCAACCCGCCCCCCGCCCCGGCAGGCGCCTCCTCGGGAAAGTAGGTCGGTGAAATCACGCAGAAATCGAGCCCTGCCTCAGGCCGGCTCTGGCAAGCGGAAAGGTCACTGCCACGGAAGCGGAGGAGCCGTGCTGACAGCAGTTCCCGGCTGCGGTCACTAAGAGGTGTGGCGGTCGCATCCGTGCTGTTAGGAATGGCGCTGATTTAGAGCAACGAAAGGAACCTCCACGCCCCAGAAAGGTACCCGCCCTTAGTAGTCCCTTTAACATAAACACCCACTTGCGGTGCTCCAAAAAAAAAAAAAAAAAAAAAAAAAAGAAAAAGCAGCCTTTAGAAAGCGTTTTCGCCGGGAATGTAAACTTTTATTTTTCCAAGTCTTAGTGTAAAACCAAGTCCGTAAGTTTAGCGTCCCATCCACTCCACAGACGAACGTCCCACACGGATAGTGGCGAATAGTTGGCTCTGCTGCAGGCACGGAACTCAGTGATGGAGTGTATCAGCCCTTTTGGGGACAATAGTGGGTGGCTCTTAAAAGAGCCGTTGGGTTTAAAAGTATTTCCACTTCAACACTTCATTTCTTCGGCGCTGCCTTCTTCGCCTTGGCTGCTTTCGGCTTGGCCGCCTTGGGCTTGGCCGCTTTGGGCTTCACCGCTTTCGCCTTAGCCGGGCTCTTGGCTGCTGCCGCCGCTTTTTTGGGCTTGGCAGCCTTTGTCGCTTTCTTGGGGCTCTTGGCCGCTTTCTTGGCCGCTGCAGCCGCCGGCTTCTTGGCTTTCTTAGGGCTCTTCTTCACCGCCGCCGCTTTCTTGGGCTTCTTGGCGGCGCTGGCGGGCTTCTTCGCCGCGGGCTTCTTGGGCTTGGCCGCAGCTGCTCTCTTCTTGGGGGCTTTCTCCTTCACTTCCCCGGGTTTCTTGCTGAGGCGGAAGGAGCCGGAGGCGCCGGTGCCCTTGGTCTGCACCAGGGTGCCCTTGCTGACGAGGCTCTTGAGCCCCAGCTTGATGCGGCTGTTGTTCTTCTCCACATCGTAGCCGCCGGCGGCCAGCGCCTTCTTGAGCGCGGCGAGCGAGAGCCCCTTGCGCTCCTTGGAGGCGGACACGGCCTTGGTGATCAGCTCGGTGACGCTGGGCCCCGCGGGCTTGCGGGCCTTGGAGCCGCTCGCCGCCTTCTTCGGCTTCTTGGCGGCGGCCTTGGCGGCGGGGGCCGCGACGGCGGGAGCGGCGGCGGGAGCGGTCTCCGACATCGCTGCAGAGACTTCTTCCTAATCAAAAGAAAGTAATTGGGCTACAGTAACCCCGATGCCTGAATTTATAGCGAAGCGGTGATCTGTGATTGGTGCTTTGCAGAGCCCGCCTAACTGTTAGCCAGGAAGAGCTTTTCCTCCTCCGAGTCTGTGTTTCTTCGGAGTTATAAATTCATATTTTTCGTAAAAAGAATGGCGCAAAATCACCCCAGTTTCTTCGGAGAGTGAAGAGAAGACGGTGGACTTTCATTCGGGCAAGTTTCTTGCCGTTTGGACCGCAGATGGGAGAGAAAAGCCGTTTTAAACCCCGCGTTGTGAAGCCAGAAAGACCCCGGGAACGGCAAACTTTTGTTTTTCCTTCTAAATTAAAATAAAACACGTAGATAAAAAGTCTTCCCCGTAATGCAGGCTTACTCTTTGGGGGGTTTTCTTCAGATTAGGACAGAAACCGAGTGAGCAGCTTGAGTATTTTTGTCGTAAATTGATTTCAAAGACAAGGAAGTAACACAATTTCATGGCTAAGCTTTGAATATGGATAAAGATTCGGCTCTCTTAACCATATCTTTAACTATTAAGGATACGGTATTTCAACATATTTTCTTGTTTGGGGAAAGGAGGAGACCTTCAAAGGAATATATTTACTGTTGAAAAGTGTTTGGAACTTGCCAGGGCTACTGTTTTTGTTGTTGGTTTTTTTTTTTTTTGTGTTGTTTTGTTTTGTTTTTTTGTCTGGTGCTTCATAAGTGGATAGAAAGATTTTGATATTTTTACGAATAGTCTGTCTGTAAAATGAAGCTGTTAACACCGACTTGATGCCTAGAAATCCCAGAAAAAAGGCTAGTTTAACACTTTCTCTGTTACAATAGTGGATGCTTTTCTTTATGACTTACAAACATCCTAGGCAGACTTGGAGAGGAAAAATGTCTAACAGGTATAGATACACTAGTATGTATAATATGCTACTTAAACAATTATGGAGCCATCTGAAGCATCAGTTATCACCAAAAAAATTGAATACTGTGGAAATCTGGCCTTCATGAATCGAATGCTACAGTTTCAGTATAACTTACAAATATTTGGACACTGATTGTTGGGGTTTTGTGGGGTTTTTTGTTTGTTTTGTTTTTTTTTTTTTTTTTTTTTTTTTTTCATAGGTTTCATATTCCTCCAATTCTTTTCTTTAAAGGAAAAGGAAAAATCCTCCCTATTGAGGTTTCCATCTCAAGCCTAAGAGTACTGAAATAATTTTCAGACAATCCTCATAAATCAGAATCAGTTTTAATTATCATAATCCTTCCTAATTATCGAGTTTCATAAAGTGACCAGAGAAATTAATTTAAACTTTTAAGGATATCAATTAATTGTTTTGGCTAATTTTTTATTAAGTTAGAAGACAAAAGCCTCAATTGGTTTCTAATTAAAAAAGCAGCCAGAATTTTTTCCCCTTACTTTAAATGAACAAGTTAAGATCAAACTTAATATTTTACCACATTGTACTTTGTAAAAAATTGTCATGCAAAATGTCAGTAGGTTATTTCAATAAAAGAACATCTTTTCTAACCTGGATAAATTGAGATTCAAGATGACATGAGGTATGTTACAAAGGGGCCTGACATGCTTTTTGATACATTGAACGCTGAAGACACAAAGTTATACTTGATAGCAAGAAGTTTTAATTTAAATAAGGCAGATGAAAAGGATAATGATACAGTAGATACATTAAAATTACATTTCAAAACAATAAACTGTGGTGCTTCCATATTCTCTTTTATTTCTAGTTTTATTTTGTTGTGCTTGCATGCAGGTGAGATAATAAACACTCTGAAGGAGGGGAATGGTAAGGGGACATTGTCAAAAATTAATCTTGTCAGTACTGCACAGTAAAAAACTGACTGAAAGGGATTTTGAGGTGGGCTCTGAGATCTGCCATGCCTCTCGTGAATGTGACATTGGTCCCACAGCAACAACCAGACCGAGTCCACAGGAGATTCTGAAAGTTCAGTGTGGCAAGTCGTGTGAGCAGTGTGAACACGTTGGAGAGGTAAAAAAGTGTTTGGTTAGGTAGGATGAGGGCATTGTGCATATTTTCCAGTCTAGATGAACAAAGATAAAGCGGAATCTGACTGTAAGCGATACAAGGGGAGTCGGGAGTGTTGTCATCTCTGCGGATCTGTTTAAGGTGGTGCACATTCTTCAGAGAATAAAGGCTGCACGACGATTAATGTGCTTTAATCCCTGCAGCTTTGACAGCTGGGTGTTAGAGCTCCCTGACTGCTTTATTACACTTGAAACTGGCCGGGAACCTGGGAGGGACAGGGAGTGGACAACAGCTGCTCTACAGGAATGCAGCTGCAGCCCCAGGGGTGCATCCTCCTTGCACCTCCCTCGCATTCTCACCTTTGAGCTCCAGGCTTGCTGTTGGTAAAGCTGTTCCCAGCCCACCAGGAGAGGAGAGGTTTCCTTCCCTTCCCCCATAAACAGACCGGAGGTTAGAAATAAAGACAAGAAAGAAAGTGGTGGGAGATCTTAGATCTTCCTCGCTGAGCGGCGCAGGCATTAGAACTCCGCCTGCACCAGGTGAGGATTTCTCTGGTAAATTTATCTACTCTTTAAAATTTATCTACTCTGTGATAAATTTCAAAGGCACAGGAATGTTTCTGGGTGAATTAGGGGTTTCTTTGTTTGGGTCCTTCTGTTCTGTTTTTGTAAGGAAAGCATAGGAAGGGGATTGTAAAGGTTGTCATGTAAAGTATTTAAAGGGTAGAATGTAGGACTTCTCTCCCTTTTGGTTCTGGGTGCATCCCTGTAAATCCTTCGTGCTCCCTGCTCCCTGTCTGGAGTTGCACTTCTGGAGTCCTTTGCTTTTTCCTAGTAGCCTGACAGTGGAACATTGGGAGTCTTGGCAGCTGGCCTCCGGCATTGTGTGTCAGCATCCTTTATTGTATCTTCTCCTTAGCCATCACACTGGCTCTTATCTGCAGAGAATTATCCCTGGCCTACTTCTGAGAGGACAAAATGTTCCTGGTCTGGAGAAGGCAATTTTGTTTTCTCTTTTTTCTCTCGTTTATTTTTTTTCTTTTTCTTTTTTTTCTTTTTTTTTTCTTTTTTTTTGTTTTTTGTTTTTTGTGTATGTTAACAAAGAAAGGGGATTTAGAAATATGAAGTGGTGAGAAGGGGAAGTTTTTTAGGGGTTATTCCTGCACTCTGGCCAAGCAATGACATTTTCTACTTAATTGGGTTAAACAAACTTGTCAATTGCTTTGAGCAATTTTCAGGTTTGCACTGCTGGAAATGGCTGTTAAATGCAACTCTGAACCACAATGAAAATTCTCCTATTTTAGAGACTGATCATTACAAACATTGACATTTAACAATTGACATTGCCTTTGGTGTTTTACTGATAAGAGGAAAAAGAAAACAAAGCAAGCATCTGAACACATAATTTATCAAATCAGTGGTAGATTAGGGAACAGTTTTTTAACAGACAAAGAAATTTCCTTTGTGTGGAGCAAAATTACTTGAAAATAAAGAGAGTTTTGAGGGTGAGCTGATAATAAAAATTGTTTCCATTTTCCATGTGAAAAGATGATATTTAAATGTGACTCATTTAATAATTAATGAGTCACAGCAAACATTTTAATTAATTAAACAGCAAACATTTTTCAGTATTCTCCCTGGTTTCCTTTCCAAGCACCCTGTACAATTGTTGTCTCAGTTTATCTCTTACCGAGGAACTCAAGCAATTTTTTTTTTTTCCCTCTTTAAATGTGCACCCAAACAAAACACAGCCTCACTCCCTTGCACCATCACACTCATGTCCAGATTCTCTTGCTCAGCTGCACAGGTTACAGAGGAACCTAAAAAATGACAAAGTGTTTTCTAATGCAGGGGTCTTCCAAACGAAAATAATTCATATATAATGTAAGAATTCCTGAGACTATATAGTAGACAAAAAGCTTCTTTTCAAGAGAGAAGCTTCTCAAGGAGGAAAAACATTAGACAAATAAAGGCAAATAAGACATTCAGACTGCAGGAGGAGAGCAATCCAGATAAGCTGATTAGACAAATTTAGCTGAAAGCCTACACTCACTTAATTACAATTACTATAGTTAGGACAGTGAAGATACAGAGAAATTGACAACTTTTAACTGGAGTATGCTGTCTTCTGTATAAATTGTAATTTTGCAGTTGCTCAAGTAATCACTCTCAATATTATTAATAAAAACACCATAACAAGATCAAAAGACATTAGTCAGGTTTCTGCCATGCTGAAATATATTGACAATACTGATTCAGCAGCTGTAACGTTTATATGTAGGGAAGATTAAGATTCAAGGTTTTCAGTAGTAAAGAAGTCTACATCCTTTTAGTTATATTCAACCCAAACTAACAAAAATGTATGGATGGGTATTTCAGTGTTAGGACAATCACATCTCCTAAAAAAAGTATCTCATCTTTTAATCTAAGACCTGATGCAGTAGGGCCTGGCCATGCTCAAAGCAGGATCAGCTAGAGCAGGGGGACACTGAATCCTCTATGGGGAGCATGCTCCAAAAAATTATTTCTTGCATTTAAATAGAATTTCCTGTGTTTCAGTTTGTGCCCACTGCCTCTTTTCCTGGGCAGCACTAAGAAGACTGGATACTTGTGAAGGCCAAGTATACATTAACCCTGAATGACACTCCGACAACATTTTACATTTTGGTAGTTCAATTCAAAAATTAGAATTTGCAGTACTCAAAGCAGATATAAAGGAAGAAATGGAAACCATGTTTAATAGGCTTTTTCCAAAAACCACTCAACCTCTCACACAGTCCTTAGTTTCAAGGCTTGTCAAGATGAGTTTGGGCAACTCTGATTTGGCTTGGTGCTCGTGCTGTATGTGACTGAAGGATTTGTTAAGGCCAGTTAGAGTCTCAGCAAAACTTAAATTCCTTCAGTCTGGAGTGATCAAAAAGTGACTGACTGATCAAAGAAGTGACTCCTCTGCCACAACTGCTAAATGTTTGCCAGCCAGCAAAACAGGGCTGTGCATTTTAATGAATGACCTCCCAAATCTTCTCTTTCCCCCCATCTAATGACAGCTTAAAGCAGCAAAATATTCCTCCTGAAAGCTTCTGAAAGCCTTTGGTTTAGAGATCCTCTTCTAACCAAATTTTGCTTCTCTCCATCCATCCATGGGACTGAGAATTATTGCTAGTAGTAGTAGAATTATTGCTAGTAGTAGTAACACTGTTTTTAAGCTTAGGAACATCAGTAATGAGCAGGATTCTCTGTTACCCCGCTCCACAGACCAACTAACTTTGTATGGATTTCAGCTGAAGAAAAAGAGGAAGAAAGATGCAGAAAGATGAAGAAATATAGGGATCTACATGCAAAAATTTGGAAATATAACTCCACCTGTAACTTTTGCCTGGAAGGAACTGGAATGTGGTATTTGAAACTGTGTGACATGCTGTCTATCCTCCCAGGGGTGTGCAACAGAGTAAATTTTAAATTTTTTTTGTGATGGATATGGTGAATACTGATTCAGTCAGAGGTGCAAATTGAAACTACACCATCCATATAGAATAACTCTATCCTAGCTCTTCAGTGAGTCCCAGGATGTGCTTGTTGTCAGATGCCATTTTCTGAAGTATCAAAGGTAATTCCAGCCATTATTTCTGAGTGGAGGGAAAGAGGATGCTGAAAGTTTTCCTGGGACAATATGCTGCAGGCCCAAATATGCACCCAAACTATGCACCCTCTCTACTCTTTAGGAATCTGAAGAGTATGGCCAGGACCTAAGCAAAAAATCAGTCATTTTGGGTTACAGATTAATGCATTTCTCAGGTTACAGACTCAGCACACACCGAGGAAGGGATAACTCATTGATGTTGAGTTGTAGTAATTACAAGGTCAAACAGTTTCTAATTTTTATTCATTTTATATGAATAAAAATTAGAATTTACAGTACTCAAAACAGATATAAAGGAAGAAATGAAAACCATGTTTAATAGGTTTTTTCCAAAATTTACTTTAGTATCAGTACAAGGTGCAATGTTACTCTAGAATTTGCTGATACACTACAGATATTTTTCTCAGTTTCATTTTGTTTCATTTTAGAAAAGTATTGGAAATGAAATTAATAATCAGGAAACACTAACACTTCCAGGGCAGAAATTTATATTTAAATGTTTATGTTTGCCAGTTATAAAATTAAACTGCAGTCTCAAACAGCTTTGGACTTCAAGGATCAGTCCTTGTTCTGGTATAATCTTATTTATGATTTGAATTAAAGTCTACAGAGCTTGTATATAAACACTGTAAGTATCAACTAGGAAAAATAATTAAAATGCTTGAGGACAATTCATGTATTGAAAAATGCTGGATAAGAGACACTGCCTTCAAAGGTATGTTAGATTCTTCATATGGAATAAGCTGCATCAGCTTTACAAATATTAGGAAATACTGCAAAACCTTTACTGTCAGCAGGAGCTGGCAAGCACCTCAGTAAATCTGGATCTTCATATTGAAGTTCTGTGCTGATAATGAATCAAGAGCAGCGTGTTAGCAGAAAAGGATCACAATGGCTGCTTCCCTGAGACAGGTGAATAAGATCTTCATCTGTAGACAGGAATGGTATACTCCTGTGTGGAGTTTTAGGCCTAGTTTTTAGTTCCAAATTTCAGGCAATGAGAAGTGAACAATGAGAAGTGAACAGAAGGGGGAAATGGCAAATGTCAGATGTCTAAAAATTCTCCCCTGATGAAAAGGCAAGTGTTATTGAAGTACCCTGACTGAAGGAGAATGCTGAAAAACTAAAGTTTCTTCTTAAAACCTGATGGGAAAGGAAGTGAATTTTCTTTAACATACATTGTTGAAAGTAGAGGAACTGATGTTCTCTGCAGCAAGTTAGCAGCAAGGAAATAGCTTCTAATATGGAGTAGAAAATGTTGCAGGGAATGACAGCAGTCTCCAAGAAGCAGAGTGACAAAGTGTCAGAAATCAAATGGGTTCTATTGACTTGGTAGTGGATAGAGTGCAATAAAAACTGCTCATGCCTAGGTATAGGTAATTATACCAGAACTGTTGATAAAAAAGCATCTGTGTGGACAAAGGAGGAATGTTGTATGCAATATACTTGACATTTCATGATATTTTTGGAACCATCTCCCAGGTGTTCTTGTTTGGGATCAGAGAGAATACAGTCAGGATCAGCAGGCTCTTAGATTTTTGAAAATTGTCTGCAGCACAGGGCCAAGGGGCTGTAGTCAACAACTGAGTGTTTGAGACAACTGGTAGTGAAAACAATGCTCCAGGGCTGGTATTATTTAGTGTTTTCTGCAACAACCTGAGTGCTGAGGCAGAATGTACACTATGCTAGTGTGGATAGCACAGAGTGAAGAAGGCTAGACAGGGCCAAAAGTAATGCTTTCAGACAAAAGAGATGCTAATAAACCTGAGGTATGGGCTGACAGAAATCTTGTGCAGTTTGTTGAAGAGAAGTGCCAAGGTGTGCACGTGAAGGCACTTGGATGCCATTGCCTCAGCACATCCAGGTGATGGCTGGTGTGACCTGGGCAGGACATGGACAGCGTGGTAAATTCCTTAAGTGCTGTATCCTCAAGGACAAGCTGCTTTGTCCAGTGTGGAAACCCAGGGCACTTGGAATATTTCTCTGTCTGCTCTGGGGTGCCCTGACCCCCAGGGCAGCACTGACCTTGACACTCATTCATGGAGAAAGTTTCCCAGATTTCAAGACAGACTAGAATCCACAAAAGTGGGAAATAGATTATAGAGAGTAGTGTAGGGGTATCACTGGTGAGAAATTTAGGTTTTGGGATTTTTAGTGTGTTGTGGATGGAAGCAAGATGGAGGGCACAGGGTGTCATCCTGGGATTCTCCTTCATGCTTCTTCTTCCTCCTCCTTCATGGCTTTGGGTGGCATTTTGTGATTGGGCAGAAAAGTCCCCATTGCAGCTCTTTGGGATCAGTTATTGGGCTAAAAGGGAAAATAATCTAGGTGTCAGTTCTCAATTGGATAGTTTAGTCTTAAAAGGCCTTGTAACAAGAGATTGTTAGCCATTTTGTGCCTTCTAATGAAAAGCTGCCAAACTCACAGTAGTGAGCCTGTTTTACTAATAAAAAATAATAAATTCTTGGGTCCAAACATGAATTACTGTCTCAAGTGCCTTCAGTCCAGCCCCAGAGAAACCAACAGCCGGTACTGCCACAGTCCAGGGCACGACCATAAACAAATCCCTGGAAGTGCCTGGGGTTTTCAACTGGAATTTTTCTGTTTTCCAACCAATTATTGCTGTAACAAGGACAGAGCACAACAGCAGTGTCTGGAGTCCCTAACAAATGGCAGATTGCCGTTTTTCAGAGCTGGCTTCCTCCAGAAACACATAGCCTCCTCACACAGTATTCAATAAATTCCTACAAGGATGCTCACATTAGTTTTGCACTTGGAAAATTATGCCCCAGAGAGACCATTTAGGCAAGGCAGCCCTTCAGCTGCTTTTAAGTACTTACAGCCTGTAAGGGTTGGCAGAGCTCAGCTAAAACCGTAGTGCCCAGCCCAGCCCTGCACGAGCCCAGGAAACCAGAGGAGCTACTCAGCCTCAGCTGTGCAAAAAATGCGGGGCTCACAATTCCTCCTGGATTCCTCTTTCTGGCTTAATCAAGGGACAGTGCACCATGAGGTCTGTTCTGCTTCAATCAAATGCCAGTTTAGAAAGAGGAGAAAGGATCTGAGAGAAGCAAAGCTCCTGAGCATCCCTGCAGGCTGGGGTGCTGGGTAGCTGGTTTGCTGTTTCCTGTGTCTCTACCAGAATGCAGGAGCAGATTTCCATGGAGTGATGCTGAGCTCAGAGCTCCACAGGCCACCCTGGGGCACTTGTTTGTTAGAGCAATCTTTGATGTTTTCCTCAGAGAAGCCCAGAAATGCTGCAGCCATGGCCAGAATTTGCTCAACATGGTTGCCCTTAACCCTTACAGGTTATTGACCCTGTCCCTTCTCTCCCATATCCTGTAAAAGCTTCATGTGAAGAACTTGGTTATTTCACTAACTTCCCAACACCCCAAACCTGATCTAGGAGTTCCTCCAGCCTTTTTTTTCCTGGATCTATTCAGCTATACCAGCTGTGCCAGCTGTGCAGCGAGCCTGCAAGACTTCAGCTCGTGCTTGGAGTGATGGGGGTGAGGCCATGCGAGCCTTCCTCCCAGCAGGGACTCAGACAACAAGCCCACAAGACAATTTTGGGAAGATTTTGCCTCTCCGTGGATCATCTGATGTGTAAGCCACTCTGTGTGAGTGGCAAACTGCATCCTTAAAGGTCAGCCTATGCTGCTGGACCACAACAGAAGTCTTTTCTAGATTTATCAGTCCCTGTGTATTTTCTGAATTTGGCAGCAAAGAAGGAAGCTGGAAACAGCCCAAGCCAGGGCTACAGCCCAAACTCTTATCTCTGACCAGCTGCAGTGGTTAAATAAAAAGATGAGAATGCGTCTCTCCACCTCTGACTCTGAATTAGCAGGGAAAGACAGGGAAAATACTAAATTAGTTATCAGTGCACCAGTCATTAAACAAAATTTGTGGTATTTACTAGTTTTCCTTGGAGAGCATAAAGCATTTCTGCACTTATGCTACTGCCAGAAAACTTCATCCAAATGGTAAATCCACACATGCAAATATTGATTTTTGTGCCTCAGTCTCAAAACCAGAGCTTTCTGTGCTCAAAGCACTTCTTACCAAAATGGTGTGTGTTGGTCTATTTCAGTAAGCACAGCTTCCCAGCATGGCCTAGGTGCTGAACTGAAGGTGTGGTGTGTGGGCATGGGGGTACAGAGAACAAAAACCACTGAGGTGGATTTAGCAGCTCAAGGCCTGCCAAAGAATTCAGATTTTGTTCAGTTTACAGTCCTACCTGGAGAAAGGGCCCAGCTGATCCCATCTCCAGGCTGTGGGAGTTGAGTACTCCCCATCCAGGTTTTTTCAGATATTACATGAGAAGGGTTTGATGTTTAATTTCAAATTTTCCTAATGAGCATATTTGATATTAGATTGTGTCTTTAATTAGCAGAAGGATACTGTACTGAAATTGCAGCCAAGCGTAATAAAGCATTTGCAACAGACAGTGAATCACTGTAGAAACAAAATTCTCGTTACTGGTGTTTATATGCTCAATATCAGTTCTGTCCCCCTGCCCAGTCCCTGGGAGGGAATAGCTTGGTTGAAATCATCTCGAGCCTTTTGCTATCTCCAAACTTTTCCATTTTTCCCCCAGTTTTCCCCAGTTATATTGGGCTGGTTCACGTGTACATGGCCCATCCTCCCCACCCCTCCTTTTCATCTGGCTTGCTCAGAAAGAAGGCAGTTTTTGCTGCTGCTCTGAGGAAATCTGACGACCCACTGGTGCAGCTCTCTTGTCCGAAGCCATGGTAATGCCTCCATCTCCCTGATGCTGAAATAAGCACAGTTTTCTTTTCAGTGCCTTATTCCTCCAGCTCCTGATGGTTCTGCCCCTCTCCTCCAAGCTGTCCTTTCCTGTAGGAATATGCTGCTCCATCAAAAATACTCAGGTTTTCTGTGCAAGGGAAGATTTTATTTCTTTCCTCCAGGTGAGATCAGTGTTTTCAGCATGGCACAGGACCAGGGCATGAACACATAACAAAGCAGGATGTGTACAGCCTGCCTCATCCACAGAGGGCTTGGAGCATTTCCATTCTGCCCTGGAGAGTGACACAGAACATTCTGAAGGGAGGAAGAAGCACCAGCTGCCAGGGGGTGGAAAATAAGGAAAATGAAAACTTATACAATACTTATATTCAAAACTATTAGTTGGAAAGTACAAACATAATTCCAGAATTTTATTCACATATATCCTTAAAATATGATGTCTGGCAATATATTTTTTGACTAATATTGACCTAAATTCAAAGTAGCATATAATGAATGATCTTTTAAACTTTAACACTTTAAAGGAGGACACAGAAATTATGTTTACCTTTATTACATGAAAGGATAAGAGAAGAACAACATTATTTCGAGATCAGTTTTTCAACTGTGCCAGCTCAGGATGTTTTTACATGATGACATTTGGAATGTCTTAAGACCACTCCGTACATTCACTGAAGATAATTCAGAATATCTTTTGTTTCCAATATTGATATACATACACACACACACACACACAAAAGAAAGAAGAAAACAGAAAGCCTAATCTATAGTAAAAACAAGAGTGGTTTCTTTTGGTAATCAAGGAGCAGAAATTTCAGTCTATAGTTATAGTAAAGGTCATTTTGCAAAAAATTAAAGCCCAAAAATTTACCCCACTGCAGTAGCTCAAAATGAGCAAAACTAGCAGAAGTCATGTACTAATATAGCCTTAATAATATTTTAAAAATTCTATTCAACCTTCTGGTTAATATGTGATTACAGACATAGGTTGCTGACGTGAAACTGGAATATTTAAGAAATGGGAGGTGAATATTAAAATAAAGAAACCAATAAAATTATTATTATCATGAAAAATAATTTAAAGCTGTTAAGAGATCTGAAATCATTACAAATCGTGAAACAAAGATTATAGCACTTTGAATACAAATTAACCAAGAGTATTAACAAAAGACAATGAAAATAACGAGAATTTTAAGTAATTCACACCAACCCCTGCCAATGATACAAAATATAACACGCGCACATAGGCAAATGGTTTATACAAGTCTAGGTGGGGGGAAGCTTTCCGTCTGTATGAACACGCGCACCAATGCAATTTTTTTCCTGGAAGAGGATTATTCCTCGCTTTACTTGCCGGACTTTACAGCGCCCTAAACGGGCAACAGCGAGCGATACTCCGGCATCGGTGACGCAATGGGGAAAATGGGCGGGAACCCCGCCCTCTCCCTTTGCAGTCCTCAACCAGGTCGGACCGAGCCCTATAAAAGCCGCGGCGCGGGCGGTCTTCCCGCATACCGATATCGTCGGCAGCAGCAGCGCGACTTTCAGCATGTCTGGCCGGGGCAAGGGCGGCAAGGGGCTCGGCAAGGGCGGCGCCAAGCGCCACCGCAAGGTGCTGCGCGACAACATCCAGGGCATCACCAAGCCGGCCATCCGCCGCCTGGCTCGGCGCGGCGGCGTCAAGCGCATCTCGGGGCTCATCTACGAGGAGACGCGCGGCGTGCTCAAGGTCTTCCTGGAGAACGTCATCCGCGACGCCGTCACCTACACGGAGCACGCCAAGAGGAAGACGGTCACGGCCATGGACGTTGTCTACGCTCTCAAGCGCCAGGGTCGCACTCTCTACGGCTTCGGCGGCTAAAGCCTCACGTTCCTGTCTTACAAATACCATTAAAAATTACAAAGGCTCTTTTAAGAGCCGCACACCTTACCAGAAAAAGAGCTGTGTTGCTTTAAAAGTGGCGTGTTAATTTCTTCCAAACTTGATTAATTACTCTGTAGCTCGTTGCTATATTGTAAGGTAGCATTTAATTAAACTTCTTGGCCAGAGACTGGCTAATAAGCAGGAAACCAATATAGTTATTTCAACGTCCTGTATTTGGGGCCATGTACTTGCTAGCTGAGAAAGCTAAAAAGTTAGCCAAGCGCCCTAAACGCGTAGCCCCGTTACGTGCTGAGGGCTGTAAGGTACCTAAGCGGGCATCTCATCTGAGGATTTTCCCCCTCCTTGTGTAAAGAGTAGAAGTGGATACCTATTTATATTTAAATAAAGGTAATGTCGGTTGTAATGCGACATTGGAGGTATCACCTCCCTAAGTCCCCTCTTAACGTTCAAAAAAGGTCCCCTTTGTTCTCTGAATGTCGTGTGTAGGAAATTTACCATTCATTATTTGTGCTTTCGCTGTGTTTAAGGTTAGGAATACACTTCCTTTTAATTCAGGGTGCCAGAGGTGCTGTCCGTAGGTGGTGTCAGTGCCTGCCTTTCACCTGGAAGCCCTTCTGCGATCGGGCTCCAACGACAGCGCACCCGAGTAGGGAAATACTGCACATATATACAGTGAGGAAACGGGAAAATCACCTTACACCTCGTTGTGCTTCAGCAGCAACCTAAGGATGCTTTACATGCTGAAAGATCCGGTCATTTGAAACCACTCTCCTTTGGATTAGAAAACTTACATTTGCAATTCAGTTTGATACCCGAAACATCTAGTCTGCCAGACGAAAGCTACACGAAGTGGAACCCAGCCTCTCCCACCAACACTCCCTCACAATACAAAACCCCACGGACCCCATAGGAAAGAAAATCCAAGCCCCAAAAATACTGTTAGGATTACTATTTAGGAAAAAAAAAAAAAAAGGCAATTAGAGAAAAAAAGCCCCATGAATTTTTTATGCACTAAGCTCAGCATCATTTGCGATTTCTCCTTTCCCGTTTGAACATTTCTCGGTACAGGGCTATGTTTGGGGGGGTCTGTACAAACTGCGATACGAACGCGCACCCTCGGAACGGCAGCGGCGGGGCCGGGCCCGGGTGGGGGCTGGGGCTGGGGGGGGGGGGGGGGCGGTGAGCGCGGGCAGCCGTTGGGGAAGGTGCGCGCGCGCTCCGCTCGCGGCGGGCTTTTCGAAATTGAAAGCACCCAATGGGAGAGGCGCATTCCTGGCAGCCAATCAGGGAAGGCGCCAGGGCTATAAAAAGGGCCGCAGCAGCACCCCTCCGCTCATTTCGTTTTTTCCTTTCGGCTCCGGCAGCTCCTGTTGTGTCCCGGCAGCGATGGCGCGCACGAAGCAGACGGCGCGGAAGTCGACGGGCGGCAAGGCGCCCCGCAAGCAGCTGGCCACCAAGGCTGCCCGCAAGAGCGCGCCGGCCACGGGCGGCGTCAAGAAGCCGCACCGCTACCGGCCCGGCACGGTGGCGCTGCGCGAGATCCGGCGCTACCAGAAGTCCACGGAGCTGCTGATCCGCAAGCTGCCCTTCCAGCGCCTGGTGCGCGAGATCGCGCAGGACTTCAAGACCGACCTGCGCTTCCAGAGCTCGGCCGTCATGGCGCTGCAGGAGGCCAGCGAGGCCTACCTGGTGGGGCTCTTCGAGGACACCAACCTGTGCGCCATCCACGCCAAGCGCGTCACCATCATGCCCAAGGACATCCAGCTGGCCCGCCGCATCCGCGGGGAGCGCGCCTGAGCTCCCTGCCCTGGGTGCCCTCGATGTGGTCCTGAATTATTCCTCCCACACCTTAAAGGCTCTTTTAAGAGCCACTACATTGCACAAGAGAGTTGAAACACTGCTTTCCTTATACTTCAGAGAGAGTGATTCCGTAGTTCTCAAAGGTTATTGCAATTCGAGTGTAAGCATGCCCGTAATTTTAAGTACTTTAGCTCCTTTTCTGTTTTCGGCAGCGTTGCATGCTGTTCTGGCGAGGTTCTTCCTAATGCCCATTCAACTGCACGGAATAAGTAAATTGCAGAAAGCAAATGGCTTCAAATACATCCAATGGGAAATATACTAGATCAGACAGCTGACACCTATTTTTCCCTGCCCCTTTTTCCTCTCCCCACCTTCCAGCTTGATACTTTCTATAAAATATTCAGAATAGTTTAGGTTTACTTTAAAGCATAGTATTAGGTATAACCTGAGTTAGTATTGGAAGGACAACATCATCAAGTTTCAAACAGCTTTTAAATAAGTATTATACAACACCATTGCTTTTACTGTGATGTACTCTTGAAATTTTAACTGGATATCTCAGCTCTCCCTCTATCACGTGACTAAAACAGGAGTGCTAAGATTATAAATTCAATTATAGGATTAAAAATTGAGAAATTCAATAGCCTAACTTTTTGGGGGGTGGGGGAGGGGGAGGGCAGGTGTGTTGGTTTATGTGTGTTATAAGACAGAGGACAGGGTGGAGAAGAGGACCAAGGAGTACCTGGAAAGGCAAATAGAACCCGGTGGTTGTTTCTGACAAGTCTCCTCTCTTCTATTTTCCCAGTTCATGGAGACCACTGGCACAGAAAGTTTTGTGGCTTCTGCTTGGGGCCACATCAGCTGAGGAACAGAAAGCAGCTGTCAGGCTTGGCAGATTCAGCCAAGGGGAGGCCTGTTGGAAATAGGCTTGTGCAGTTCTGGGAGTTAAAGACAAGTGGTTTGTATCTGAAGACAAGAAAACTGAGCCAGAAGAGGAACATGCGCCAAAGGCCAACACTTAGCAGAATTCAGTTGATTCAATAAATCTTTGTAGTCAGGAAATAACAGTTGGCCTTTAGTTCCATTTCTGGTTGTGCCAAATCTTACAGACTGCAACTCTTTTAGTATCTTAGAGAGGTCAACTTTTCTACAAATTCACAAATAAAGCACTGAGATTTCTATTGATTTTGCTTCTTTGCTGTCGCATCTTTTCCTCTGTCCTTGACAATGGGCTCCAGCTTGTCCGAAACCCTTCTTTAAATGTTACCAGACAAATTGTTCTGAAATTAAAATTCAAGCATTTGAGTATGGCATGTGGGGAATCCTGTTAGAGGATTCCAGTGGTATTTTTCTGAAACAATACCCACGAGGTAACCAAGGTACATACAAGAAATACTCATAGCATAGTGATGTAGGCATGAAAGTAAATATCAATGCATCTATGTAAATGTTATATACCTGTATGAACACCTTCATATTTTCTTTTTCCATTCACAAATTTCATATCCATCCATCTCTTTCTCACTCCCCTCTGCCTCAGCACCATCTGGCACCATGTTTTCCTGCAGTTCCAACATTATATGGTGGATTAAATAACAGAAACTGTTTCACAGCTGGTACTAGATTATCACTATGAGTCTCTTTTAGTTGGAATGGTTCTATTATCTTTTATTCTTTTGTTTGTGCATCACCACTTGCAGAGTGGGGTGAGAATTTACACATGGCAATGCTCCTGCTGAAAAAGTACAGAGACTGTGCCTGAGTGTAATTTAAAAGGAACTCTATCATTATAATATGAAAAGTAACAATATATCTGCCTACTCTCTAAGACTTCAGCAGCCTCTATCTCGATGCTACTTGTTCCTACACACTTGCAATTTATAACTTACTCAAAATTCATGACCTGGCCCAAATTCGAGGTTAGTAAAGATTAAAAGGACTAAAGCCTTAGAAGTGTTACAATTGTAAATAAAGAGGCAGGGGTCACTGCTGCCTGCTCATAGTGCACACCCAGGCTCTATAAAGAGCCTTCCCTGATTCCAGTCTATGGAAACTGCTCCCAAAAGTGAATAAGAAAATTATTCATTATGACTGGGAAGTTGTTAATATCTTCTTATTAATCTCCAGTAAAATTTCTAAAAGAGTAGGATCTTGCAGCATTAAAATGGTGCTGCTTGTTAGAAATAATACAGAGTTTATTTTTTTTCCCAGCTAGTGTTAATATGCTCTGTTACAACTGAAGCAGAAGGAAGAAAGAAAGGCTGAGGTTATCCTTTCGTTTATTCTTTTCTCTGACTTTAAAAGAACATGGAACTTTTATGGCCTACTGAAACTTTTCCTTCTCTCCCCAGGCTGTTAGTTAAAATTTTCTCTTGACATCATGCAGCTTAATCAAGATAGTGAGAAATCTTCATCGTGCTTCACTACACAACTCTCCTTCAATTCCAACCTTGTTCCAAAACCAGGCCATGACGATCAATAAATCAATTCAGGGGGCTTTATGTGTGCCGAAGAAAAAAGAAGGGAGAAAATTAAAAAAGGGATAAGAGGCAGAAGCCCCCCAAACAAATTTTTATTCTATCTGACTGACAAACTCGGCAAGTCTTTCTGCTTTCTGTTCCCAAGCGCTGTCTGTGGCAGGCGGGATCTGTAGCTCAGCATCTCTGAGCAGCCACACAGGGCCCAGGAGCCTCTAAAGAGAGCAGGCGCCCACTCTGGCCTCTAGCAGCAGCTTCAAGTGCTCCCCACTCCTCAGGGCCGTGGCATCCCAAGTGCCAGATGTGATTTTTTTGCAGATGGAGAGAAGAAAGGGACATTATTCCAAAAATGACTGGAGAAACATCAGCTACTTATGAATCTGAGGTTTAATTTTTAACTCCTCCTTTTGATTCTCAGACTCTTCTTAGACTGACTTTGCCTCATGGTAAGAATTTGAACAGATGAGTCCTTCGAAGGCTGAAAAGTGCAGGTGTACATATCTGTCCTTCCAGAAACTCACGAAGAATGCTGAAGGACTGGCTGCAGAAATGACAACTTAGCACACATCATGTATGGTGATCACTACTGGAGAAATGCAAGTTAAAAGACAAATATAGTAACTCTCATTAGGGCAAGAATATATAGATTTTCACTCCAAGATTTTTATAAAACTTATTGAAACACCCTCCACAAAAAACAAAACAAAACAAAAAAAACCTAAAAAGTGAAACAAAACAAAAACTCAAACCAAAACAAATGAAATCCCACAACTTTCCTCCCCCCCAGTTATGTATTATTAGGGTAAAAAATCTGGAAATATTTGGTAAATTATTCCTGTCTACAGTACTTTTCAATCTGTTACTTTTCTGTGATGCAAGAGGCCTCATGAATCCTGTGCATTCAGTGCTGCAGTCAATTTTTCAACACCAGGTAAAACGATATTTATCAAATCTGAGATAATCTAAAGTGATTTATTTTATAGATATTCCTGTTCCCAGTATTAAGAATTGCTGGAGCAAGGGGATGGCCCCCTTAAGGCAACCTGTAAAGTCTGACAGCGATACAGCACAGTGACACAGGATGTTTCTGCCCTTGCCTTGAAACACCCAGCCAGGGTTTAGGGTGCAGATTTCCTTAGCACGGGTCGACTCCAGACACGGGATGGTCCCTGTCAGGCCCCTCCACCCCCCCTTTTCTCTTTAAAGCCGTGTCACATCCCTCACTCACACGGATGTAAACCCCTCCATCCTGCCTGAGACTCGCCAATAACCCCCTTTGACTGACATTTCTCACACTTCCCCTTACCAGTGTTCAGAACACTCGTTACTTTGCGGTTTTGCAAAGTATCCCGGGTGAATTTCAAGGGAAATCTTAAGCAGTGCAACAGCTCTTTTAATTGTTCATGTGGTGGCTCTTAAAAGAGCCTTTGGGTCTGCGTGGGTTACGGCAGGGAGCTCAGGCGCGCTCCCCGCGGATGCGGCGGGCCAGCTGGATGTCCTTGGGCATGATGGTGACGCGCTTGGCGTGGATGGCGCACAGGTTGGTGTCCTCGAAGAGCCCCACCAGGTAGGCCTCGCTGGCCTCCTGCAGCGCCATGACGGCCGAGCTCTGGAAGCGCAGGTCGGTCTTGAAGTCCTGCGCGATCTCGCGCACCAGGCGCTGGAAGGGCAGCTTGCGGATCAGCAGCTCCGTGGACTTCTGGTAGCGCCGGATCTCGCGCAGCGCCACCGTGCCGGGCCGGTAGCGGTGCGGCTTCTTGACGCCGCCCGTGGCCGGCGCGCTCTTGCGGGCAGCCTTGGTGGCCAGCTGCTTGCGGGGCGCCTTGCCGCCCGTCGACTTCCGCGCCGTCTGCTTCGTGCGCGCCATCGCTGCCGGGAGTCAAACCCTCTAAAGCAGAGCGAGAAATGAACGCTGCGGCGCTTCCAAGGCCGCTATTTATAGCCCGGCCCCGTCTGTGATTGGTCGCAAGAGGCGCCTCTCCCATTGGCTGACGTGCGATCCCAGCCCGGTGCTGAAGCTCGGTCGGAGCTTCCCGGCCCCGCTCCCTCCGCAACGCGCTCGGTGCGGGCCCGGGGCGGGCCGTGAATGTCGGACGCTGTGCTTGTATCCCTGCTGCTTCTCCCGCTCTGCATCTCTGCCGATCCCCCTGACAGATGGGAAACAGCGGAGAGGCCAAAATTCTGCGCGTTACTTGCTCTTTATATTTTCTTTCTTTGTGTCTTTGTTTTGGTTTGCTATTTTTAATGATGGGCTGGTTACAAGAGAAGGAAAATGTTCTTTCAGTGTGGTACAGAGCTCCGGACTTGAATAGGCACGTTATTCCCTAAGACACAAAGCACAGATAAGCTGGTACCTGGAAACAGTGGCACTCAAAAAAATCCGGTAGCACACCTTTGTAGCTATGACATGTGACAATCTGCAGTGATGGAGGTGATTTTTAAGCTACTATTTTCACGTTTTTCATGTTTTAATTTCACTAGGAAGTTCTGAAGGAAAAGCTTTACATATGATCAGGCAACACAGTGATGATAATACTTAGGCCATTGACTTTTTTTTTCTGAAATTAATTGAAAGAGAAGATGGTATTGGTCTCCCACATAATTTTCCGCTAATCATGAGGCTGTGAGAAAACCAGACTAGACCACAAATCCATATTGATATCATTGATTGCAGGTGCCGAATAATTTTCAAAGGTTTCATATAAAGTTAAAATGTTTTTGGGTTTTTTTTCCTTTTGGTCAGGAAGCGCAACAAAAATATTTTTGGGATTCTTTTTTGTGTTTTTTTTAAATGTTGTGTTGATGAAAGTATCAACACCATACTTCTTATGATACATTAAAGATATTTCTAGGTTCATAATTTGCTTTTATTGTCCAGTCCCATCCCATCCCTTCCGTCTCTCCTCCCAATCACGCCCCAAATGATCACTAGGAAACAGTATTAGATTTACTCATTTATTTTAAAAGTAAATGTGTCATAGACAAGGAAATGAAGGGGGTGGGGGGGAGGGAGGGGAATAGAAATATCAGAAAGAAAACATTCACTCCAGGGCAACTTTCCGATTCTTCCGTAGTTGAAACATAAGTTAAAATTAATTAATACTTAGTCTAACACAAAATTTAAAAAAATCAAGACATGGAATAACTTGACATAATTGTTTAAATCGGTGGACATCGCAAAAATACACATTTAAATTTAAGAGTATTTTAAGCGATTTTTACAAGAGAATTTGGATCTCCAAAGAACCGCCTCATACAACTCCCTGTTATCAGCAAATAGACACATTGCAGAGCCTTCATAAACATCAGTAGCATTGCGCTAACAGCTTTGGAAAGGTTTAAAAATAGTATAGTTTTCTTTAGGTCTCGCAACATTGTAACACAGCTCTTTTCAAGGAATAGGTGGGTGGCTCTTAAAAGAGCCTTTGTGTTTTTTGTGACGGTGCTCCGGCAGGACGTTCACGTTTTAGCCGCCGAAGCCGTAGAGAGTGCGACCCTGGCGCTTGAGAGCGTAGACCACGTCCATGGCCGTGACCGTCTTCCTCTTGGCGTGCTCCGTGTAGGTGACGGCGTCGCGGATGACGTTCTCCAGGAAGACCTTGAGCACGCCGCGCGTCTCCTCGTAGATGAGCCCCGAGATGCGCTTGACGCCGCCGCGCCGAGCCAGGCGGCGGATGGCCGGCTTGGTGATGCCCTGGATGTTGTCGCGCAGCACCTTGCGGTGGCGCTTGGCGCCGCCCTTACCGAGCCCCTTGCCGCCCTTGCCCCGGCCAGACATGCTGAGATCCGCGCTGCTGCTGCCGACGGTAACTGTATGCGGGAACACCGCCCGCGCCGCGGCTTTTATAGGGCTCGGTCCGACCTGGTTGAGGACTGCAAAGGGAGGGGGCGGGGCTTGCGTCTGGCTCCCGCCACCTCCCCGCTTTCTCTGCGGCGCGGCCCGCGAGCGGAAAATTTCGGGATTTGTGTGAATTTCCCTTACCCCAGGCACAATGGGATCGGTGTTTCTGTCGCTTTTCGGTGCGTTTCTTGTGTTTCAGGTAGCAAGGACAGCATGTCTGCTTTTTTATGATGTTTCATGTATTTTTTTAAGCTTTGATATTTCGTGATATCTTAGGGAAAAAAGCTCATTCATAGAAAGTTACCCCACTTATCGATTCACTTTAATTATGCTCTAATTTTTTATTTTCAAAGAGTCATGTCTTACGTATTTCGGTTTCACCTGCTTGTATGGATTCTCCTGAGCGGCTTCTCCATTTATACAGTTACTTCACTTTTTTATCAATGGATAATCTTGCAGCAAATTCTGTCCAATCGTGTTCCTGAGAAATTCTACCCATCCTCATTTTTTTTCTCACATCTTAATTTCCCACCATCTCTGAATGTTATCTCAAGGTGAATTTACCAGGGCAGGTATGCTAACCGAGATTTTACAGGTTTCAGTTTAATATTTTAAGGTAAAAGTATTTTTTTGACAAATATTTTCACAGTATTTTCCAGTGTGGTAGTGTCATAAACAGGAGCATGTCTATTTTTAGAGCAATTGAAAATCAAATATTGAAAAGAAGGTTGTTTTTGCATTTTTCAGGTATTATTTTTTCTGGGTTTGGCCTCTTTAGTGGAGGAAAATGTTCTGTGATTTTGCTGTTGAAATCGAGCTGTATTTAGCAAAAGTTATTCAGTAAATCATTTTCGACCTGAAAATTTTCTGGAAGGATAAAAGAAGTTTCCTGCGTTGGGTGTTTGCTGCCCTCTCATTGATGTTTTTTGATTGCTTGATAGTGTTTTTTTTTCTGACTGGCTGGGCAGCTTTTTGTAATGTGTGCTTTTATGAGGATCCAATCATTGAACAATCATCAATCCATCTTCCCACAGACCACAGACAGAGAAGTTGCACCCGTTAGCAGAGAAATCACTGTTCAGTGGCCCCTCCTGCTCTGAGAAATTAAAATAATGGAACCTGTCCTGTGTTCATGCACCATCTTTCCAGCACAGGCCCAAGGGAAATCCAAATGGGGCAAGGCAAATATCAAAACTCTGAAAGAGACATCCTGAAATTTCAAACCTCTGACAAAGGCTCTGTTCCACAAGGAACTTGACAGTATTCTTACCTGGGCTGTGGAGATACTTCTGGACTGCAGGGGGAGGGAATGCCACAGCTCAGGTCACGGTGGTGCCTTTCCCAAGGTTAGTTTGTTCCTTTCAGGGAGGAACTTCCAGGGACCGTGCCTGGACTGCTGAGGGAGATCAGGCTGTCAGGAGAAGCTGGGCACTCTGCAGTCATCTCTGCTGTCACTTCCAGGAGATTTTGGGAGTAAGGTAAGTGTGTCCTGCGCAGGTAAGGATACACTTGGTGTCGTGCTTGCAGAAGGTTTTTCACTCTCTGAGTCCCCAGGGTGTCACCAAGAGGGCAGTTTAGCACTACCTGCTGCAGAACTCCCTGAACCACTCTGCTCTGAAAATCCAGACCTTCAGGCCATTCAAGCAGACTTCAGGGACTCTGATTCCATCACAGCTCCTCACTAGGAACTGTTTCCACTTGCAGATGCCTGCCATGAGGCTATCACAAAATCCTGGGCAAATCACATACCTAAGCATCTTGTGATAAGTTGTCCAGTTCTGTAAAGTTGAGCTTTTCTTTCTGTTTCTTTTTCTTTTTTTTTTTTTTCCCCCAGTGGGATAAAATGAGATTAAAGCCTCATAATGTAAATCCTGCTCCATAATGAGCTGCTTCTCCCCAAGGATCTGTGACTACCTATAACATTTTCCTCTGTCTCTTTCTGTCTGTTTGCTTTGCAAAGGGTCAGAAACCACTTGGAAAAGGACTTTAAAAAAAAGTAATAGATACATGCTTTTTCATAGCATTAGTCTTTTAACTGTTGACAGAAATTCACAACTACTAAAAGGGAGCAAGTTTCATGCTAAATTCCAGCTCTTCTTCACTCACAGCTGATTCTAAATTATACATCAGATATTGTCTGTTCTGTGAGGTATCTTTGATAAAATTGAACAGTAACTTAGGATCCATTGAATCATTTCCTATGGAAGAGACATTCAAAGATCGTAAAACTGACCTCTGTGTGGCATTAAGAGTACAGAAACTTGGCAGAAAATGAGCACTCTTGCATTCCAGCTGGTTCTCACACATCAGAGGGGCTGGGTGCAGCTGGCCTTAATTTCTGATTCTTGAAAATTCAGCCCTGTAAGCCTGGTAGTGTAAAATAAGAAGCATGAGCACAGATTCACAAGTAGTGCAGTTTCACAATTCAGCTCTATAGATGTGGTTGCATTCAATAAGAACTGCTGTAATCGCAGACTGCAGAGCAGAGTAGTTTCCTGAAGAAACAGAACTACAAACTCAGAATTGCCAGGGTTAAATTCACTATGATAGAGCTTCAACAAGAACAATAATGTTGTGTTAACCCAGACAACATTATTATTATTATTATTATTATTATTATTATTATTATTATTATTATTATTATTATTATTATTATTATTATTATTACTATTATTATTATTAACTGCTGTTATTGCTATTATTGCTATTATTATGTGATGAAGCTTACCAAGAAGGCCTGCCCAGCTGGGAGTAGAGAGAGGAGAGTAGCCTGTGTCCTGGCTCCAAGGTCTTTTTGTCTTCCCCCCAAACAGGTTACATTTCTACCCCCCTCATATAAAACATAATCTTATCCCACTCTCCCTCTTATGTGTGGCATGATCTAGGTGGAGAGCTGAGTGCTACAGAGACACGTGTGGTAGCACATACCTTGTAAAAGTTATTAGCATATGCAGTAGTGTGCAATTTAACATACAAGTGACTTTAGGCAAAAGTTACTTTTTTGGTCATGTGCCCTTAAATATTCAGATCATGACTTTTCTCCATTTTTGCTGTTCCTCAGAGCCGAAGTGTGACCATCCTATCTTCACCTCCAGCCCAATCATTCTCCCTTGGCATCAAGAACACATCTCCCGATGTGCAGAGACAACAGGAGGTGCAGTGCAGGCATGGGCAGTGAGCTACAGCCCTTGCCTTGGCCTTGGTTGTCATCCCACATCTCTGTGCTGTAGGCAAGGACTTCTTTTACTAGATGAAATTTCAATGTTTGATGTAAACCATAATCCTATTTTTTTTTTCATTTTAATTCTTCCATAGCTGCTGGAAGCCCAACCCTGAAATCATTGAAAAAAGAGTCCTGCAGTCACTGAAGTTTTTCATGATGTCTCAGCAGTTCATGCAGGACTGATGAACAAAACTCATGTGGGAATGGAAGTGCAAAGAGATTGACAAAACACTGTGTGCAAAATCAAAGTCAGAATGCAACATAACTCCAAATCTAGAAATAATTGTCCAAAATTCAGTATCGAGAGTCAATGGGGATCCCAGAAGGAGTCACATTGATGCTTTCATTGTGCTTTGACAACATGTTATGTAGAGGAGAGATCTCAAATTCCCACAGAAAAAAGTATTTTATAACCCTGCGTCCAGCAGAGCACTGGGTGCATTGTGATCTAGATGGTAAAAAATAAACTTGGGAAGGAAAACTCTGTTGTGTAATCTTACTGTCAAGGGTGTCTAAGTTGAAAAGTGTTTCTGTGCCCAAATTCAAGCTGGTTCAGGTCTGTACTGACAAGCAAGCAGCAGAGACCAGGTCTGGTATAATGCTATTTATGTTGCCCTCTCCCAGAGCAGAGCCAGAGTCCTCACCTGGCGGTCCCCAGCTTCCTGCCCAGACATTGTAGGTGTTTCACAACTGAAAACAGCTCCTTCCTTTTGAGACCCTGCAAACTTAGTCTTGAAATGTACATAACTCACATTTTACAGCTTGATTAGCCCAGGTTAATGGGAAGGACTTTTTCCCTTCTTTACTCAGCTGTCATGGTTTAACCCCAGCCAGCAGCTCAGCGCTGTGCAGGTGCTCCCTCACTCTTTCCCCACAACTTTACCTGCAGTGCATGAGCCTGTATGATTTGGAGCATCCCTGTGGTGAGCTGGGATCAGCTGTCCTGGCTGTGTCCCCCCCACCTCCCTGTGCACCCCCAGGCTCCTCATGGGTGAGGTGAGAAGCAGGAAAGGCCTTGGATCTGTGTAAGCACTGCTCAGCGATAACTAAAACATCCCTGCCTTATCAACACTGTTCCCAGCATAAACTTTAAACAACTTTGTGCCTGAACTAACACAGTTTGCTTTTCATGGAGTTCTAGCTTCTAATTTTCTCTACCAAATGTAGAAGATATCTTAATAAATTAGTAGAACAGTTTCACTAGCAATAAAACTGCACTTTTGATGTCATTAAGAATAAAGCCCTTAAGGGAGACTTGTTTATTGTTTTTGAAAGACAGGATGAGGCCAGGCAGAATAAACCTGACAACAGCTGCCATTAAATAAATAGATATACACAAGAAGTACAGGAATAACATAAACCACTAAGAGAGAATGAACACATAGAGAAACATATATTTGAAAATTCCCTGGTTTTGTGGTAATCTGACAGGCCATTTGGTTTTGTGGTGATTAATGCTCATGAAAAACTGTGTAGCCCCATCATAAAAAAGTGATCATCAGTAGAAAATTATTTGTTATTCTTGGGGAGGAGGGTAATTTAAACAGAATCCTTGGCAGGATCCTATGTCTGTTTTGTTATATGTAGGCCTTTATCCAACTCAGTGGTTCATTTGGCACTATTGGAACACCACAGACTTTTGATATTACATTTATTAAGTACATCTGTGAAATAAACAGCTGACCCTATGGAAGAGAAAATGTGGAAACCCAGGGCACTGGGAATATTTCTCTGTCTGCTCTGGGGTGCCCAGGGCAGCACTGACCTTGACACTCATTCATGGAGAAAGTTTCCCAGACTTCAAGACAGACTAGAATCCACAAAAGTGGGAAATAGATTATGGAGAGTAGTGTAGGGGTATCACTGGTGAGAAATTTAGGTTTTGGGATTTTTAGTGTGTTGTGGACAGAAGCAAGATGGAGGGCACAGGGTGTCGTCCTGGGTTTCTCCTTCATGCTTCTTTTTCCTTCTTCTTCATGGGTTTGGGTGGCATTTTGTGATTGGGCGGAAAAGTCCCCATTGCAGCTCTTTGGGATCAGTTATTGGGCTAAAAGGGAAAATAATCTAGGTATCAGTTATTAATTGGATAGTTTAGTCTTAAAAGGCCTTGTAACAAGAGATTGTTAGCCATTTTGTACCTTCTAAGCTGAACTCAGCTTTTCAGCAAACAGAGGTGAAAAGTGGTGAGCCTGTTTTACTGATAAGAAATAATAAACACTTGAGTCCAAACATGAACTACTGTCTCAAGTGCCTTCAATGCAGACCCAGAGAAACCAACAGCTCGTACTGCCACAAGAAAACAAATCAAACAAGGTCTTCCTTGTAATAAATTGCAATACTGGACCCATGGTTATTGGCTTTATTTTTATTTTTTTTTACCTTTATTTTAATTTTGGGGCAGTTTAATATTTAATCATAAAGTATATCCTTTTTGTTTTTGTTGAAGTTATGTCCAGACACAAGACACCAGGATGTAGCACACCTTAGAAAACACTGAGCAGAGCTCATATATTTTCCCTCTTTTTTCAGTATCATAAAGTAATCTTAACATGTTTAATGAAAAAAATTAATGACCATATGTCAAAAAAATATGTCAGAAGAGTGAGATGTGTTCCCCCTCTTCACTGCAATCACGAATCACACAACTGAACCTCAATCCAGTAGGTTAGCAAGAAATTTGAGCCATGACAGCAAAAAAGTAAGCCCTGAGTTTTTCTTAGGATATCAGCTTTTCTTATGTCCAGAATAGGAATCTGTTTAGGAATAGGAATCTTATTCTTATTAGCTAGAGGAACCTGCTGAGGGTGGTGTGGGGTCCCGAGGGAGAGACAGTGATCAGACACCGTGTTAGTGACTTGGTAATTTAACATAAGTTGTTTCTGGGGGAGAATCAGTCTGGAGCAGTGCACAGCTCTCCCCCAGCCGAGCTCAGATAGCATCTGCAGGGCCTGTAGTGGCCAAGCCGAGGGGAAAGGTGGATGAGAATTTATTGATTTGGGTTACTGACTGATACGCCAATGGTGCAACTGGTATAAACATGACATTGCTCATATCCCTGCAGGATGAGTTTTCCCAGGCCACTCTTGCTCTTTGCCACTGCACCCCCTTTTCCCAGTAGGTACCTTTGCTGCGCTGTGCTGCCCAACTCAGCTTCACCAGTTTAACAGGAATTTTTGGTTTGATGGTAATTTTGCTCCTGCAATTGACAATATAACCACTGGAGCTCATATGTACAGTGCACTCAGTGTTCCTGCACACATACACCCCTTCTTGTTGTGTGGAGCAATTTCCCACAATATTTGAGTCATCTCCCAAGTGAAGGATCAGCTTTGCTCGATCTTTGTGCTCATGAACAAGGAAAATCCCCACCCGCAGGCTCTGATCACCTCATCCTCCCTGTGAGCCGCTTCCTCACGGAGCAGTCGCAGTGAAAGGAAGCGCGCACTGCATCCTTTAAACCGAGACTGGAGAATCGCCAGTGACCCCAGCTACAGGCTGCTATGTGTGCAGAAAATATCTAGTTTGTATGGTCTGATTTGTGCAAAAATGAACACCCGGGAAAGAAGTGAGCGCGGCAGCTCCAATGAGCGGATTTTGTGCGTCGGAGCGGAGAACTGCACCGAGGCAGCTCGGAACCTCGAAGTCCCCGATCCCCGAGGCCCTACGGCTCCCAAAGCAGGCAGGGAACTGGACGGGAATGAAAAAGCCGAGGGGATGAGGGAGGCGGGAGAGGCGGTACAAACCTAGCAGGGAATTCGGGAGCCTCTCCCGCAGAGTGAGTGTGGGTAGAAAGGTGGAGCGCCTTTTTAACCTGAGAATTGCCGGGCGCTAGAAAGGCCCGAGAGCGAGGGCCAATGCTTGCGGAGCGCGGGCTTTTCGAAAAGTGCCCGGCTCGGGGGCGGTGCGAGCGGCGCTTCCCTGCGCGGCTCCGCCTGATGGGAATGAACTCGGGGAGCCGCAGCATCCCCCTCCTCATCCCGATCCCCATCCCCACTCCCCTTCCCCGGAGCACACCGAGCGGTGCTCTCGCTACCCCGAGGAGCTCCGGTTAGCCCCGATTCCTGCACCGAACGGGGAGGTGTTCGCTCTGGGATAATTTGTTTAAATGAGCTGTGCCGCGGGGAGCTCCGCTGCGGTGCTGCTGCGCACCGGCAGAGAACGAGAGCGCAGGGAAGTTACCGGGTACACCTAAAAGCGACAGCAACGGGGAAAACAATAACAAAAAAGTTTTTAATTACGCACGGATAACACGAAGACAGACTTTAAAAAATTATTTAAGAGTTCCAGCTCTTTTTGTGAAAACTTGGGTGGCTCTTAAAAGAGCCGTTGGGTTTATCTGCAAAGCAGACAGGGGGTTTTTCAGCACCATTTATTTTTTCTTAGGTGCCGCCTTCTTCGCCTTGGCTGTTTTCGGCTTGGCCGCCTTGGGCTTGGCCGCTTTGGGCTTCACCGCTTTCGCCTTAGCCGGGCTCTTGGCTGCGGCCGCCGCTTTTTTGGGCTTGGCAGCCTTTGTCGCCTTCTTGGGGCTCTTTGCTGCTTTCTTGGCCGCTGCAGCCGCCGGCTTCTTGGCTTTCTTGGGGCTCTTCTTCGCTGTGACCGGCTTCTTGGGCTTCTTAGCGGCGCTGGCGGGCTTCTTCGCCGCGGGCTTCTTGGGCTTGGCTGCGGCAGTTTTTTTCTTCGGGGCTTTCTCCTTGCCTTCTCCGGGTTTCTTGCTGAGGCGGAAGGAGCCGGAGGCGCCGGTGCCCTTGGTCTGCACCAGGACACCCTTGCTGACGAGGCTCTTGATGCCTAGTTTAATGCGGCTGTTACTTTTCTCCACATCGTAGCCGCCGGCGGCCAGCGCCTTCTTGAGCGCGGCGAGCGAGAGCCCCTTGCGCTCCTTGGAGGCGGACACGGCCTTGGTGATCAGCTCGGTGACGCTGGGCCCCGCGGGCTTGCGGGCCTTGGAGCCGCTCGCCGCCTTCTTCGGCTTCTTGGCGGCGGGGGCCTTGGCCGGGGCCGGGGCGGCGGCGGCGACGTCGGGCGCGGCGAGAGGAGCGGTCTCGGCCATGGCGGCGCGGGGCGATCCGGGCGAACAATGGAGGCGCCGCCGCCGCCGCGCCTTTTATAGCAGCGCCGCGCGCGCTGATTGGTGCGCGGGCCCGCGCCCCGCCGCCCGCCGCCGCGCCCGCTGTGTTTCTTCATGGCCCAAAAATGAGTTTTTCTTCGCGAAATCCGCCGCCCGTGCGCCCCGTTTCCTGCCGGGAGGGAAGGGGGGAGTCTGTCCTACAGGCTAGTGGAGTTTCCCCCCAGAAGGAGAAGAAATGAGGGAAACGCGACCGCTGAAACTCGGCGGCGGGCGGCTGCAGAGACCTCGGCAGAGAGAAACCTTCGGTTTATATTTTAAATTAAAAATTTACCGTGAGCTAAATGGGCACAAATGGCACAAAATCCTGTTCTTTAGAATGTTCTCTACAGAGCAGAGAAAAACCAGAGTGGTTTAAGCGGTTGGTGTCAGAGAAAATGGACATTTAATCCGAGCAAGTAACACAGTTTGCCCCACGGTCCCAGGCGCTGATGCAGAGCCGGCTCCGCGGCTGAGCCGCTTCCCTCCGAAATCACCGCGCTCGGTCTCTTCTGAGATCGCGGCCTCTCAGCCGGTGCCTTTTGGGAGATGTTCGTGCTTTAGAAGCGTGTGTGAAAGTCCATGCTCCTTTCCTTGCGCTTGGGCATTTCAGTGGAACAAAGCACCGACTGCGTGCACCCTCTGTACGCTGATGCTCCTGTCGCTGAATTTTCCATAAAACCTTAACGAATCACCTTTCCTTTATTAAATTCAGAAATCGGGATAACTGCAATTACAGTTTATCTGCTTTTAGTGTTAATACAGACAGAGTAATAAGAGTATATTGCAAGAGTAATTATTCTTCTATGCCTCATAATTAATTAAAATTGATTGAGAAACAGAATGTGGAGTGTGCTGAATTCTGAATTGTACGGGGAGTTAAACCTGAAAACTCATCTTTTGAGGGTATGTTGAGTAGCGAGGAGACTTAAAGCAAAAGTGGTTTCTCGGTTTTAATGAAAGAATGTTGATTGTGTAAGCTTGTATCTTTGATAACACCATCTGGTGATTCACCACTTCTTAACTTTCAGAAGAAAGGAACCCACACCTCAGCAAGAGGATTCCTGCCCTGGGAAGTGGCAGCTCCCTATTACAAACAATGGATGGATTCTCTTTTATTTTTTTTTTTCCCTTAGTTTTCAGTGCAATGTCGCTTTCTTTCAAACACCGACCAGTTAACACTCTGCCGGCAGCAGTATTGTCTTCTGTACCCTCCATATCCGGGGCTATCAGCAGCTCCTAAAACCCTGCGAGCAGCTAAATTCGGTGCTGAAAGGAGGTGCGAAAGGAGGAATGAAATGTCGGCAAAACCTGGAGTCCCCGCTGTTTGAGAGTGTGACAATAAAGAAACACAGCGACTTCAGTAATTTGAGAAACGTCACGTTCTTTTCTTATTACCCATGTTTAATTGAAAAATCTAAACTGAGACAATCAGAGGAAACACCGGATTTATTCTAGTAATTTGAAATACCCTTTTTTCCCTGCTTGAAGGTAAATGTTGAAAAAATACAGCTTACTGAGGTGTCCATTAGTAAACCTATAAAACAAAGGTAAATGCACGTGTTGGATGGTAATAACAAGCATAACAAAACCCCGGTTTGACCCTGCAGAATGTTGCATTCTTTCTTGATTAATCACAGAAATGGGAAAATAAATTTAATGCCCACTTAATCTGAAACCATTTCCTATAGTGAGGGAGGATTAAGGCCTTCTGTGACACTACTGAAGGCTACCAGAATGCTGAGAATATTTTTTTTATAAACTAGTAATAGTAACCCCATAGCCAGGAACGGTTCAAAACCTTCCAGAGGCACTAGTGCTAAGATCTGGAGTTCTTTAGTCCCTTGATATTTGTGTAAAGATAGTCACATTTATTGGCAGTTTCTGTCCACTTTCTGGGCTTGTACAGGAACTGTTGTAATCTTGATCAACCCCTGAAAGACTCGGTAATCTTTTTATTTCTTCCTACTTCATTGTGGCAGAAAGGAATTCTGAAATTCCTGGAAATATAAGCAGAACAATTAGTATTTTTCATTATTTTCATTGTCATGATTGTGTATTGATTTACTCAGAAACTGGAAAGTGTTTCAAGCTGTGATTCTACTCTCTCAAGCTCATCTTTCCTTCATGTGAAATATCACTGAGCCTTGGAGGTAACCCCTATCCACCGTGAGAGACCAAGAAATGACAGAGTGGATGCTCGTGGGAAATGAACCATTGCAGACTCCTACTCAGTGCAGACCAAAACAAAGGTGAGCATGAGGCAGGAAGGGCAGACCTGAGTGTTAGTGCAAGCCAGAGATCACTTGCCTGCCTTTTTTTCTTCAGCTGTGTTTTGCTTTTGGATATTCAAGCATAATACCTTAGAATCATCCAAGTGTTTCTATTGTAATACAGTAAGTGGGTTTTAATTTCTCAGCCACTGTAGACTAAAATTTATTTTTTCAGCCCCCATAGAAAAACCAAAAAAAGGGAACATGTGCTCAAAACAGCAAGTTGGTGCATTTGCATGTGTAAATTCATGTGTAAACCAGGGAGGCTTCCCAAGGCTTTGATGCTCCATCATTTCCTCACATTGAATTTGTGTTTGGGTATCATCACTCCATTCACCATCCCCTTATTTTTAAAATCTGCAAATATCAATAGAAACATCAAAATATTTTAGTAAAATATTGTTGCTTTCTTTCCAGGGAATAAACATGTTTATAAATTAGCACAGGTCTGTACAGAGATTCTGCTCAGAATTTTTTTAGAAGGTTAATAGGGGGGGAAAGGAAAAAAAAAAAGAACCATTGCCAAGTGAATTCATGTTCTGCATCAAAATCCTACATATGCTGTAAATTAATTACTCTCTATGAATATTGCTAACATAAATTGGACATCTACCCCTGCCCCTGTTCCAAAGACAAATAGGGTAAGTAGTAAGAAAGTATTGTTTTTCTGTGCTTTAATGCTAAATTTAAAGCTGATGCCTAGCATGGGTGTTCTAATGTAAAATAAACAATGAATCCTTGCTACTCCTGCTTAAATAAGTGAAAGGTTACCATTATTTTCCTCTGTGCCCACTGACATTTATTTTTCTGAATGACTAGTAAAGTGAAAATGTCCTATAACAAAAGTAGATTTAGTATTTTCATGACTCCTTTCCTCAATGAACAGCACCCAAATTCCTCACCAAGTGTTGTGGCTTCCACAATGGTGAGATGCCTGGCTTGGTCGTACAGTAATCCTATTTTATATATCTAATAATTTCTAGGTATAGGCCAAGGCCTGAGGTGAGATATGCACTTCAGAATGTTAACAAAGTCTGTATTCCACATTTAAAAGACATATAAATTTTATTTCTTTCTTTTCCCCTTATGCAATTGAACATGCCTCGTTTGCAGGAAACGAAACAATTCTTAAATCACAGAAATGAAACTTCACACTATTCAAACACAGATGGAAACTGTATCGCTATCTTTCAATCTTTGTCAACTAATACCATTGAGAGGACAGAAATCCTCTTGCTCAGCATGCAGAAACACAAATGGACTGTAATTTTTTTTCCTTCTTACGTGGAACACAAGGAGTTTCTTACACAGCATAAGACCTAAATCTGCTGCTGGAGCTGGCAAAAAAAGTGGATTGTGAGAAGGGATATTTTATGTTTAGCCAACAGTACAGATCTGGTAATAAGCATGGAATACAAAGAGCCATTTTCAGGTCAGATTCCCTAAGCTGAGTGAGGAATGCTGTGACCTACAGTGGTTTTCTGGGAAGGATGTTGGAGTTTTCCAGAATTGTAGTGGCAGGAGGCGAGTGAGGCCTTCTTGTCTACAACCAGTGAACAGGAATTGCCCTTTGGAAACTCCAGGTACGGCACAAGCAGATAAAGGTTTTATACAGTGTAGTGAGTGAAGTCAAGGATGACTGCAAAATTTCTAAACTGTGTGGATTTTTTTTCTTTTCCCCCATAGGGCAAAATCAGTTCATGGAGTTCCCCAGCTCCATTGATACCAGGTAACTGAATTCCTGTTACTGTGTAGCAGACCAGACTCTGGGCGTTACTTCAGACCGCTCCTGGTCTTTCTGCATTGAATGGAATATCTGCCTGCCTTCTTAAAAACTTATTAAATCAATGTTGTAGTTTTAACAAAGTACATCTTTTATTGTAACATTAAAACATATTTTCCCCTTTGCTTCTATTAAACTTACTTATAGTATAAATTGTTTCTTCTAAAAAAAAGATACTTAATTCCTCCTTCTTTATTGATGTTTCTTTTATCTTGATACCGCTGCATTAAAATCTCTTTACTGAGTATTTACAAAAGACAGAGATTTATTCTTAACCTAATGGTGCAAATTGCAGATGAATGGAGCAAGGCTTCCAAGAGAACTTCAGTCTAGTCTTTGCCCTTGGAATTTCGAGTAAACAAACAAAATTCAAGGAGAAGTGTGTCCCTGCTGTTTGCAGTTTTGTGAAGGTTTTGACTCCTGCATATAAAAGGAGATTATCAAGTTGATCCTTCAGCATGCATTGTAGTAGATAAAAGAAGGGAGTATAACCAGATGGCTCATAAGTGAGTATAAATATTATTCAAAAAAGTGCTAAATAAAAATACAGTGATTGAGAAACCTTGGTTTCCAAGGCTCTGCATATCTGTAAACATCTGGAGGCATCTAAGGCTCAGGGCAGCCATTTCACAGCGATTTCGGCTGCTTCCTGTGGCTGGAAGTCATTTTGAGATTCAGTTCACAGCTGACATTCTCACATTCAGTGCTGGTCCTCACTGGTGAAATACAAAGAAGTCAACAACGTGTGTTTGTAACATACAAATCAAAATATCTTCCACATAAAATAATAGTTCTCTGTTGATTTTGTGAAAGAAAAAAACAAACGAAGCCAAAAAGAAATCAAGCAGAAAACCAAATACCACCACATCCCTCAAAAAACATAACAATTCCCCCAAAAAAACCCATCCAGGAAAACTTAAATGGGAGAAATAAATTAAGAAAAACTGTTGGAAATGCTTTCAGAATTTTTATGATTAATTAACACAATACTTGCCATGGTTAGCCAGTGCTTTTATACATTATTAAGCTATTCATTATTTTCTAGTATTTATATATATATGTATAGTCACATGAAGTGGTGCTTAAAAGGGTTCCATAGTACATGTAGGCCCAAAACACATCTCTAAAAGAGGAGAAAGACTAATGAAGTGGACATACACTTTTCTGGATATTATTTTCACTGTAAGCTGCACTTGGTTAAGTTGCTTTATAAAGTATTGTCACATAAGTTCCTAGTACACAGTACACAGCATAAGAACAACAAGAGAATAAGAGGATTTAGTGCTACGCACTAAAGGAAATAAAAGAAAATTAAATTATAAGTTCTGAACACATGCTTTGAAAAAATTAGTAGGCCAAAAAGGTAGGTTATTTATACTCAAATTAGACAGGTAAAAACTAAAATATGTTGGCTGTAGGTAAAACAACACAATAAGGTAGAAAATATGTGTTGTAAGTCTGAAAGAGCAACAACAATTGGAAGAAAATATATGTTTCTGTTATGTCATCGGGTAGAAAAAATGATGAGGCAAAGTTAGAAAGAAATTACATGGTGTGAAGCAGGAGAGAAGAGAGCCAAGTTCGGGAAAAAGGCTTCCAACGCTTTCCGTTTTTCGGGAGGGAGCCCGGCACCGGGAGAGCGCAGTGCCCGCAGACGCTGAGGGATCGCGGAGGCGGCCGGGCCGGCGGAGCCCCGGAGCCGGAGCGCAGGGACTGCAGCCATCCCGGGAACCTGAGCCGGGACAGGGCGAGCCCGGAGCGACAGCACCGCGGAGACCTGCGGCAAATGCAGAGACAGCTCCGGGACCGCCACTGCCCGGGGGAACCGAGGGGCTGCGGGGCTGCCAGCGAGACCGGGCGAGAGGGGCGGAGCGGGAGGCGGGGAAAGCAGCCGGGCCCGGGGCGGGGCCGAAGGGACGGAGCCTCAGCCTGGACCCGCCCGCCGGGCCCGCCCCTGCTCCCAACCAGGTCGGACCGAACCCCATAAAGGCGCGGCGCGGGCGGCGCTGGCTCACACCGGTGTCGGCAGCAGCGAGCGTGTGAGCATGTCTGGCCGGGGCAAGGGCGGCAAGGGGCTCGGCAAGGGCGGCGCCAAGCGCCACCGCAAGGTGCTGCGCGACAACATCCAGGGCATCACCAAGCCGGCCATCCGCCGCCTGGCTCGGCGCGGCGGCGTCAAGCGCATCTCGGGGCTCATCTACGAGGAGACGCGCGGCGTGCTCAAGGTCTTCCTGGAGAACGTCATCCGCGACGCCGTCACCTACACGGAGCACGCCAAGAGGAAGACGGTCACGGCCATGGACGTGGTCTACGCCCTCAAGCGCCAGGGTCGCACTCTCTACGGCTTCGGCGGCTAAAACGTGAACGTCCAGCCGGACCACCGCCACTAAAACCCCAAAGGCTCTTTTAAGAGCCACCCACCTATTCCTTAAAAAGAGCTATATCGCTTTGTTTTATTTTCAGTATATTTGTCTCTGCGTTATTGCCCTTGACAAAGCAAAGTCGGGCGGGCTGCTGCTTCTCAGCGGCCCTTTGAGGAGGAAAAAAACCATAAAACCACAAGAGAACAAAGAATTTATTACCCTTCCCCAGAAAAATTTGAGCAAACCGCTCTAAGCCGAAGTTCTGCACAAGGCGCCGCAGCATTCTTTTCCTTATTCCCCCTCGCCCGTAACCCAAAGGCAGCAGGAGAACCAGCCACAGCGCCCACGGTAGGGAGCCTCTGGAGGAGCCTCTTCCCGCTGTCGCCCGCGGGAGCCCCGGGCCGTGGCCAGGGCGGCTTTGGCGCCCGCGCCCTTTCCAAAAGCGCGCGCGGGACGCGATTGGCTCCGGCACATCCCGCGCTCCCTCCTCCCCCATCGGCCCGGGACAGCGGCTCCCTGCGCGCCGGAAACTGAGCGATCCCACCCATCCCGTACCAGCAATGAACACGCAGCCCGACACAACCGGCCCGAGCCAAATACAGGGAACACGCAACATACCGCACACACACACACACACACACACACACAGAGACAAACAGCCGCCCTTCCCTTCCCTTTGCCGAGCCACCGAGGCCGCAGCATTTCAAGCTCTTTCTCGAGACTGTGGGTGGCTCTGAAAAGAGCCTTTGGGTTCGCTTCTGGGCTCCGCACGCTTCCGCCGACCGCTTTACTTGCTCTTGGCTTTATGGCTCTCGGTTTTCTTGGGCAGCAGCACGGCCTGGATGTTGGGCAGCACACCGCCCTGCGCGATCGTCACCTTGCCCAGCAGCTTGTTGAGCTCCTCGTCGTTGCGGATGGCGAGCTGCAGGTGGCGCGGGATGATGCGCGTCTTCTTGTTGTCGCGGGCCGCGTTGCCCGCCAGCTCCAGGATCTCGGCCGTCAGGTACTCCAGCACGGCCGCCAGGTACACCGGCGCGCCCGCGCCCACGCGCTCCGCGTAGTTGCCCTTGCGCAGCAGCCGGTGCACGCGGCCCACGGGGAACTGCAGCCCGGCCCGCGACGAGCGCGACTTGGCCTTGGCCCGCGCCTTGCCGCCCTGCTTCCCGCGACCCGACATCTTGCCGCGCTCCTCGCTCGCTCCGCACACAAAGCACCGCCGACACCGACACGCAGCGACACCGACACCGCCGCCCTCAGCCCTCCGCCTTTATATCCCCTCCCTGCGCGCCACCGCCGCCTCCTGATAGGCCCAGCCCTCCTCTCGGGCCACGCGCTGCCCAATGGCGCAGCGAATCTCACGCTGACCAATCGCGACGGCCGCAGCGCCCAGAGGCTCCGCCCGCTCCCTCCGTCCGGCCAATGACGAGCTGCCCAGGGCGGGCCTCGGCTCGCGGCCGCTCCCGCCCGGACCGGCGGGGCCGCGCTGGCTGCCCCGTCCCGCTCCGGGATCGCTCTCTGCCCTGCGCTGCTCCATTGCCCTGGACTGCGCTGTGCCGAATGGGGGTGCCGGGCGAGGACTGAAAGAGTAAAAGAGAGACAGTGGGGTGGTGGCCGTGAGCGGGAAAAGAGGGACGCAGGCGGCTTGCACGCACTGAGAAGGGAGCAATGCCCTCCTACGTATTTAGCGGGATCTAAACCTAAAATGAATGTAAACTTTCCGTTACAAGCCCTGATTCTGAGCCATGCCTTCTTGTTTCATAAGTGCTTATTAGAGTTTACATATCAGTGTATTACCAGTAAGAACTGAAAGCTCTGACTGTTTTTCATTCTTGGGCTGAAAGACTTGCTTTAATATGGTTTAAATTTTGAATTTCAAGTAGGCATTTTCATCTACTAATTTCACCCACTTTATTTTGCATAATCCTGTGACAGTATAAGGTATGTAAATAAAACTACAAATAATTTCAAGGGAATTTTTGTCCTTATCAACTCAGCAAAATATATCCACGAAAATAAAAGGGAAACTTTCACACATAAAGGATGATAAGTGAAGTAAAAAGCAAGGTGCAATTATAAAATCGTGTAATGTAAAAAGAAAAAAGCTTTAGGCTTGCGTGGTTTAATATTCAAGATAAATTTTGTCAGTTAATAACAACACGAAATCTTAAAAATTTCGCAAATGGAAATACTACACGTTATAGCAATTTACATGAACACTGAGTATTCAGTAGGAATAGAGCCTGTAACGAGTAGGCGGTATCGGTAAGGGCGGGAATTTTAAAATTTGAATTAACCAATCAAATGCAGCGTTCACTCGTCGACCTATCAGAGAAAGCGCCAGGGCTATAAATACTCCCCGGACACAATCAGCTGCTCATTGCTGCTGTAGGTCGGCGCTTGATTGCTTGCAAGGGGAGCCATGGCGCGCACGAAGCAGACGGCGCGGAAGTCGACGGGCGGCAAGGCGCCCCGCAAGCAGCTGGCCACCAAGGCTGCCCGCAAGAGCGCGCCGGCCACGGGCGGCGTCAAGAAGCCGCACCGCTACCGGCCCGGCACGGTGGCGCTGCGCGAGATCCGGCGCTACCAGAAGTCCACGGAGCTGCTGATCCGCAAGCTGCCCTTCCAGCGCCTGGTGCGCGAGATCGCGCAGGACTTCAAGACCGACCTGCGCTTCCAGAGCTCGGCCGTCATGGCGCTGCAGGAGGCCAGCGAGGCCTACCTGGTGGGGCTCTTCGAGGACACCAACCTGTGCGCCATCCACGCCAAGCGCGTCACCATCATGCCCAAGGACATCCAGCTGGCCCGCCGCATCCGCGGAGAGCGCGCGTAAGCCTTGTGAGATGTTTGCTACCTGCTTTTAAAGTATCTAAACACAAAGGCTCTTTTAAGAGCCACCACAAAACCAATAAAAGGAGCTGTTACACCAAGATTTGCTTTACGCTCATATGGACACAACTATAACCACTTAATACAATGATGTATACAAATTATGGAGTGAGCAGAGGTAGTGTTACGTTGCACTTTATATATTTAAAATTTGGGATACAGAGGGAAGGGTTATTATCAGCTGCGAGAAGTGTATGAGGTTTTATAAGCTCGAAAGAGGGATCGAAACAGTAATTAAATCGTCTTAAACCGCGGGTAAAAAACCCATCGTGGAACAAAGGGAAATTCACTATCTTCAGAGCGTACGTGGCCCCTGCGTCCCCCTTTTCCCCGTCATGGCCAGCACCCCACTGTCTCTTTTACTCTTTCAGTGCTCGCCCCGGCACCCCCATTCGGCACAGCGCAGTCCAGGGCAATGGAGCAGCGCAGGGCAGAGAGCGATCCCGGAGCGGGACGGGGCAGCCAGCGCGGCCCCGCCGGTCCGGGCGGGAGCGGCCGCGAGCCGAGGCCCGCCCTGGGCAGCTCGTCATTGGCCGGACGGGGGGAGCGGGCGGAGCCTCTGGGCGCTGCGGCCGTCGCGATTGGTCAGCGTGAGATTCGCTGCGCCATTGGGCAGCGCGTGGCCCGAGAGGAGGGCTGGGCCTATCAGGAGGCGGCGGTGGCGCGCAGGGAGGGGATATAAAGGCGGAGGGCTGAGGGCGGCGGTGTCGGTGTCGCTGCGTGTCGGTGTCGGCGGTGCTTTGTGTGCGGAGCGAGCGAGGAGCGCGGCAAGATGTCGGGTCGCGGGAAGCAGGGCGGCAAGGCGCGGGCCAAGGCCAAGTCGCGCTCGTCGCGGGCCGGGCTGCAGTTCCCCGTGGGCCGCGTGCACCGGCTGCTGCGCAAGGGCAACTACGCGGAGCGCGTGGGCGCGGGCGCGCCGGTGTACCTGGCGGCCGTGCTGGAGTACCTGACGGCCGAGATCCTGGAGCTGGCGGGCAACGCGGCCCGCGACAACAAGAAGACGCGCATCATCCCCCGCCACCTGCAGCTCGCCATCCGCAACGACGAGGAGCTCAACAAGCTGCTGGGCAAGGTGACGATCGCGCAGGGCGGCGTGCTGCCCAACATCCAGGCCGTGCTGCTGCCCAAGAAGACGGAGAGTCACAAAGCCAAGAGCAAGTAAAGCGGTCGGCGGAAGCGTGCGGAGCCCAGAAGCGAACCCAAAGGCTCTTTTCAGAGCCACCCACAGTCTCGAGAAAGAGCTTGAAATGCTGCGGCCTCGGTGGCTCGGCAAAGGGAAGGGAAGGGCGGCTGTTTGTCTCTGTGTGTGTGTGTATGTTGTGTGTTCCCTGTATTTGCCCTGGCCGGTTGTGTCGGGCTGCGTGTTCATTGCTGGTACGGGATGGGTGGGATCGCTCAGTTTCCGGCGCGCAGGGAGCCGCTGTCCCGGGCCGATGGGGGAGGAGGGAGCGCGGGATGTGCCGGAGCCAATCGCGTCCCGCGCGCGCTTTTGGAAATGGCGCGGGCGCCAAAGCCGCCCTGGCCACGGCCCGGGGCTCCCGCGGGCGGCAGCGGGAAGAGGCTCCTCCAGAGGCTCCCTACCGTGGGCGCTGTAGCTGGTTCTCCTGCTGCCTTTGGGTTACGGGCCAGGGGGAATAAGGAAAACAATGCTGCGGCGCCTTGTTGTGCAGAACTTCGGCTTAGAGCGGTTTGCTCAAATTTTTCTGGGGAAGGGTAATAAAATGTCCTCTTGTGGTTTTATGGTTTTTTTCCTCCTCAAAGGGCCGCTGAGAAGCAGCAGCTCGCCCGACTTATTCGAAGCGGAAGAGAAATGGGAAGAAAACCAGATGCTTTGTCAGGGGCAATAACGCAGAGACAAATATACTGAAAATAAAATAAAGCGATATAGCTCTTTCTAAGGAATAAGTGGGTGGCTCTTAAAAGAGCCTTTGGGGTTTTTGTGACGGTGCTCCGGCTGGACGTTCACGTTTTAGCCGCCGAAGCCGTAGAGAGTGCGACCCTGGCGCTTGAGGGCGTAGACCACGTCCATGGCCGTGACCGTCTTCCTCTTGGCGTGCTCCGTGTAGGTGACGGCGTCGCGGATGACGTTCTCCAGGAAGACCTTGAGCACGCCGCGCGTCTCCTCGTAGATGAGCCCCGAGATGCGCTTGACGCCGCCGCGCCGAGCCAGGCGGCGGATGGCCGGCTTGGTGATGCCCTGGATGTTGTCGCGCAGCACCTTGCGGTGGCGCTTGGCGCCGCCCTTGCCGAGCCCCTTGCCGCCCTTGCCCCGGCCAGACATGCTCACACGCTCGCTGCTGCCGACACCGGTGTGAGCCAGCGCCGCCCGCGCCGCGCCTTTATGGGGTTCGGTCCGACCTGGTTGGGAGCAGGGGCGGGCCCGGCGGGCGGGTCCAGGCTGAGGCTCCGTCCCTTCGGCTCCGCCCCGGGCCCGGCTGCTTTCCCCGCCTCCCGCCCCGCCGCTCTCGCCCGGTCTCGCTGGCAGCCCCGCAGCCCCTCGGTTCCCCCGGGCCGCTTTTCCCGGCTCTCCCTCCTGCAGGCTTGGCGGCAACGCAGAACCCCGGTTTTTTCCCCGGCGCAGGGACGTGGCGGTCTTTCGGCCGCCGCACACTGTTCTTATGGCCCTGCTGTAACCTAATCTTCTGACTGCTGAGGTTCCATTCAGGCATTCGATATAGTGACAAACGTAAGGACTCTTCGGTCAGCTTCAGGAGCTTAGTTTATTTGTCCTCTAATCCATGAAAAATGAGGGGAATCATGCCTAAGTTTTCATGTTAGACCGAAGTAAACGTTTGTTTTTCTCAAAGCTGCCTATGTCTGACCCTCACAGTATTGTATCATTGGCGAATCTGCACAGGACTTTTCAGCAATGAAGTGAACATCCTTTATTTTCTATCCTCGTGTCTCCAGTGTTTCCTTCCCATTCACCCTTTATTTTCTCTCTTTATTGTTTCTTCACATTACATTCCAATCATACTGGTGATATACAAAATGTAATATATGTCCATTAGGTAATTAACTGGATTCAAATTATTAACATATGTCAGATGCACAACAAAAATGGGTATGCCAGCCGTGTTCCTGTGTTCCCATGTTTTCAAAGGCCTGGCACAATTCTGAATGGATGCCTATTCCTTCATGTAATATGTTTTCCTTTCAGAAGGGAATGTTGGAAATTATGACATTTCTCTTTGTTTTTTTTGGTATAACTGCATGACTCTGAATATCTGTCATTATGAGTTTTCAATCCATGCCTCATTTCTGTTGGCTATGCCTGCAGTCCTCCATTTGCAGTTCAGGACTCACTGGCTCTATGCAATTAACATAATTCCAATATGGAGAATTTGCCTGAGCTCATCATGGCCAAATACACACATTATTACTCACACAGAGACAGAGGAAAGTCCTTGCAAATGAAGGGTTTGGAAAGATCTCTGAACTCTGGCAACCCTTTTTCTCATTGATTCTGGCTTTTTTTTTCTGCCTTAATCACAGTGAATCCAGCAGGGTAAAAAATTATGGGGCCTTAAAATATAATGCAGAAGTAATTCTTTCACAGCATCTTTCAGCTGAGTTATTTTATATAGGAATGTCTCAGCCTGGCCCTGAAGACCTGTGATTCCTTTTAATCTCTTCTTTTATATGACTTGCCATTCTCTCGGTTTCACATGTGTTATCTTCATATTTGGAGCTACAGGGAAGGATATTCAGTTCACTCTCTTTGCAGGTGGGCATTTTGTTCCTTTCATGCATGTTTTCCAGCAGCCTTTGATAACACAGGCAGACACTGAGGACGGCTAACCACGTGTTAATGGAATTCTCCACAATGACAGGGATGCAGTCCATGTAATATACATGCCCATCACTCATCTGTCCATCAACCACTCCCACTCAGCTCTTCCTCAACCTTTTGATTTGCAATGCTAAAGCAAATCTCAAAACATGAAAAATGCTTTGTCTAGAGAAAGCAAGTGCTATACACAAAGAAGAAAACTCCAATTGCTGCTCCCTAATTCACCTCTGTCCTAAGACATCCCCTCTGACTCAATGAGTCTCCAGCCTATAAAGCACTAAAATCTAAAGGACCACTTTGATGAGATTATCAGCTATTGCTCCTAGCCTCTGTCACAGTTGGGATATTGGTCCAGAAAGAAGTTTCCTGTTAATTACTCATTTCTTCAAGCATTATAATTATGTCTCCAGCATGCAATTCAAAGAGAGCAGAATCTCAAGGCTGTCCTGCTCAGAGCACCCATTAATTTCTCCCCACTCTTGGATCCCTGCTGATATTACTAACTTAAGAAACAAGTTCTACTACTGCACTGTGTATTCTTCTGACCTCTCCCAGACTTACAGCTTTTGTAATACTATCCTAACAGAACTTGTGTGTCCCTCAAGTTTGAAGGGACCATAACCAGATCATGCTACCCAAGGGGGAAAAGAAACCAAACCCAAAAGACCCAAACAAAACCACAAACTAAAGCTAAGACCATTCACCATGTAGGGACAATAAGCACACGTGGTAAAATGAAAATAATAAAAATCTAAACACAAACGGACTTGAAGATTAAGAACCCACCTTTACTTTCATTAGTTTCAAATGCAAACAAAATTCCTGTCTTCATCCCTTGGTGTGGCTGACAGTGATAACCATTGAAAACCCTTCTATGCACTCAAGCACATCAAGGCCTAAAGAAGTGATAAAACCAGAACAGATTGCAATTTTTCCTCCATTTTGGTTTTGGTTCTATTTATTTTCTTTCTTTTTTTTTTTTTTCCTAGCGAATTTTTTAATAAAAAGACCATGCCTTAGATTTGGCGATTAACATTGGAATTACTCAGAAGTTCACCTTACTGATACCAGGCCCCTTCCTCAACAGCTTTGAGTAATTTCAGCTGTTAAGTTTCCTTGTACATGTCTCCTTGCAGTCTGAGCAAACCCAAGCCCCAGCAGGTTTCTCTTCACTCACCACCTCCACAGAGCTGCATGGCTGCTGCTCCCTGCTCCTGGCTGCTCCGTGCTGCCCTTCTGTGCAAGCCTTGCTAACCACACAATTCAGCGTCAGATGTCACAAACTAGCAACCTCAAACAGAACACAAAAGTTAAAGTTGTTACTCTATTCCCTATTTCAAAACCAAGTCAACAAAATCTTGATGGCATTTTCAGTTCCCAATAAAAAAAAAAAAAAAAAAAAAAAAAAAAAAAAAAAAAAAAAACCCCAAAAAAACCCCCTAACTGCCAGAAAGAACAAGAATTAGTTTTAATACAGTCATTATGGAAGCCAGTCTTTTCTGGGACTAAGGCAATTTGCAGGCAAAACAGATGAAATATATTCATCCTGAATGTTCCCAACCCATACATACATAGCCTCATGAGCCTCTGAAGCCAGATTCCTGACTTCCTACCTGTATGGCAGCAGAGGTGACAGTTGCTGACCTCACTGATATATCAGGGGGAAATTCAGGCCCCAGCCAGCCCTTCCAGTGCCCCTGGCAATCTGCACAGCGTACTGACCTGAGATAGCGCTGCTCTGGCACCAGACCACGGGCTGCAAAAACGTGAACCACAGCACAACACTCACACAGTGAACAGCCCTGCAAAACCTTTTTGTTCCCTTCTGTGGGAAAACAGCCTAAACAGCGAGCTCCCAAATGCTAACTTGCAATACACCTGCTCCAGAGAGATGGCACAAACAGCCTTGTCTAGAGCCAGAACCTGCTTCACCTTCACACCTCTGGAGAGCAACAGGAAGGCAGCACCACTTAAGGAGAGCACCTTTGCATGGTGAGTGACACAGGGCTCTGGCTCTTAGCCCACACTGTGCCTGGGTGCCACTCTCGGTGCCTGTGAGGCAAAAATGAGCTGCCTGCAATCCAAATTTACCTGGAAGCATGTCACATCAGTGTCTGGGGCGTCAGCAGCCACGAAGGTGGCAGACTGCAGACCAGCTGTGCATGCATGATGTGTCCAAGGACACTTTGTCCCTCCATAGGTTCCAAACACATTTCTGGCTGGAGTGGGAAGTGACATTTAGATTCACCACATTGCTCCCTCCCGTGTACCAGAAGTCACAGACAGCATCGTCACACAAGCAGGAAAGTGTGGAGGGCAGAAAATCCACAGAGGTGCTGCAGGGAGGAAGAGTGTGCAGCCCAGCATCCCTGTGTGTGAGCTGCTGACGAGTGTGAGCAGCCAGGATTCCGTGCTGCGGAGAGGCTGCTGTGGAAGGACAGCATGGTGTCACCCTTCCTTGGGGGACTTCACCAGTACATGCAGTCAGAGTGAGGCACTCTCCATGCAGGAGGAGACAATTTCCTTGGGGAGCCATTGCTGATGCAGCTGCTGCCAATGTTGTTCACCTCTCAGGAACAGCTTGTCTAAGGGCCTGAGGTGTCCTCAATCTCCCATTGATGATGATATTCAAACCATGCCAGGGTGGTCCAAAACACAGTTTTTCAAGTGGCTTGCATTAGTTTTAGAAGACCAAATTACTCAGAGATAGAAATAATTCTATTATTTAATATGTGACTGTGGACCTCTTCATTGTGTGTGGAAAAAAAGTAAATATGCCTTAAACTAATAAACAGAGAGTAAAGAACAAAGTCCATTTTCTTCATCATTATCTGTTCTCAGAAAGGTTTTGGCCCCCTGTACTTTTTTTGCTGACTTTTTTTTTTTTTTTATATTATTTTGCTTTCCCAGGAAGGATTTCCTTTCCAGTGCCTCCTAACTATGGACAAATCCAGGCTTCAGATTATAGATTTTAACTTGCCAAATTACATGTCATGCAATGAAGAAGGGAGGACACCACAGGTGCCCCAACCCTTAACCAAGGGTACAGGGAGGAGTGTACAGCATTCCAGGAAGATGAGTCTGTGGGGACAGTCATCCCCTGCCCTACCCTATTTGCTCTGCTCCCCACAGGTGCTCACTATACCCTGAGTTTAAAAGGCCTTATGTGACCTCAGTGCACTTTAGGAGCCTTAACAGCAGCAGCAGCAGACACATTGGTGTTATGTAGGCAGAGACTTGTTCTGCTGAGCTGCAACAAGTTTGTAGTTTGGTAGGTCTTGCTTTAAAATTCCTTAGCTAAGTGTTAAAAGTTGCTAAACTGTGCTGGCTGGTTGGATCACACAAGTGTTATTACATGTGAAACTCAGATGAAAGATGATGTCACTGAGGGCAAGTAAGGCATGGGTGCAATTCTGTAATGGGAGTGTAATCATGGTTGCAGGCAGCATTTACAGCTCTTTCCTGTGGAACATGTGTGTGGGAATACAACGCATCATGTAAAGGCCCTCACCCAAATCTCTGGAAATTGCCATCTGGAGTGAGGAGAGGGGCTCAGAGTGCCACAGCAGCTTTGCTTCCCTTCCTTCAGCTGCTGGGAATGCTGAGCAGAGCCCCCAGCTGCAGCAGCCACCTTTGTGTGCCTGGCTCTCATGCTAATGCCTCCCAACAAAACTGCTGGGGAACAACTCCTGTGCTACCTCTCGTTAATGCAGACATGCCTAAATATAACCCACAGCTTATTTTCGTAGGAACAAGTACTGGCAGGTCCTAAACTGCAGATGGGAACGTTTGATAGCTCTCAGGTGTGCTGCCAGCCCTTGGCTCTGCTTCCTGTGTCTCCTTGCTCATGCCAAGGGGTCCTAATGATAACTGCAAAAGGTGGAACAGATTTGGGTGTCTGAAGGGAAACAATTTGCAGGGAGGGCTCAGGCTGCAGGTTTGTGATGCAGTGTGGCCTGCTGGGGTGCCCATAAGGTGAGAAGGATTGAAATAATTCATATGAAATAGACCTTACAGTGGTGTCTTCTCCAGAAGTATCTCTGGAGATCCTGAAATTACTTTCCTTCTCTTATTGAATGATGAATTCTACCTTGCTCCAGTCTCACTGGGAAAACCAAACTGCATGTAACAATCTATGTAATGTCTTCTTAATTATATTTTCCCACAACATCCTATATCTAAAACAGAATTATTTCCCTCCTTCATTTGCTCAGCTAGAGATAAAACTGCCACTACTGCCTTTTAGGTTATTTTTCACCACATTTTTTCTTTTCCTGAATACATCCGTGTATTCTTTTTTAACTATCTGTTCTGACTGCAGAGCAGCTCTTTCTAAAATTGTCAAATACACCTTAACTTTCCAAAATATTGTTCCTGTATGTATTTCTTTCACATAAAGAAGAATATAAGCTCCAAGCAGATTTTCTGCGTCAGTAAAGTAGGTTTATCTATTTACTTCAAAACCATTTAAAAAATAGCTTCTCTCTCTTTTTTTTTTTTTTTTTAATTTATGAAATTTCTGAAGTTACTTCAGTTTAAATTACTAAAAAGTAGCTGAAGGCCAGAAGCTGACATGTATATACTTAGCAGACGTCTTTGGAAATGAGGAAAGGGTAGCAACTGCTGGGAGAAAAGCCAGGCAGAAAACTGGGATAGTGACCATTTTAGGCACCTCAATTTTGCCACCAACAAATGTGAATGAAGACTCTGTCAAGACACAAACGAGAGCTGGAATATTCACATTTCCTTCCGTGAAGATTACTGAAACAAATGCATTCAAAGCACCAAGAATAAGCAAAAAGGAATTTTTCATTTTGCTGACATGTCACTCATGGCCTATGCTGTTCCTCTGCCTATATGCAATGAAGTCTCTAGGCAACTGCTAGATTTCAGATCTTCCCAGCAATTGCTACCTTATTACATTATGCAGCCAAATCAATGGCAAGGTTAATTCATAGCTTTACATATACAGGATAAAGGCTTCAAAACATTTTCCCTTCATTTGCAATTTCTGAAGGTAACTCTGCAATACTCGCATCCACTCCATTTAATCTCTGTAGCCTTACTTCGTGTTACATAGTATTGCCAAACAAGACCTTGAAAATCACACTTTTATTAGGTCTGCTCTCAGTTAATTTCCCCTTAAAGCATTACAGAGCTCAGGTGCATTTTTACTGCAACCTTTGTTATGGTATTTTATCATTATGGGGTGGAGGTCACAATTTTCCCCTTCGTTGCATTTATTCATAATTTCATATTCCCTGAAACACTATTTTACAGCAAGCTAAATCTCTCATCTTATACACATTTTAGTATTTATAAAACAGCCATTGTAAACAAAACCATGACACAGAAAGAGAATTACATTTTCCTAAAACTATCTACTCATACACTCTGAATTTCTGGTTGCTAACATGTACTTAAATTCTGTATTCACATTCTGTGTTATATCAGGTAATACCAAAGGCCTGGCTGCAGTGCAGTCTCTGTGATTCTTAAACAACTACGAAAGACAATGGATAATACACTTTTTTCACAGTCAGTTACGGATTAATGAAATATTAAGCCAGAGCTCTGTTCTGCTCAGCATATTTCACCATCTTCCACCAGATACCAGTGTGGGTTGACTCCTTCCTGGTTCTTCAGGAATGACCTATGGCCTACCTCGCCCCTTGTTAAAACTCAGGTTATCAAAAATTGCTCTAGTTTCTGTCATAAAAGTATTTCCTTATTTCAGTGATCGCTGTAAAATGCACAAGTATATAATTAGGTGAGCTTTATTTGGAGTGAGAAGGGGATTCAGCATTCAGTGGCTTTAGCTAAACCTTTGTGTAGCCATATTCTGTAAGACACATTCAAAATCCAAACAGCAATAAGGTTTACAATTCTACTACTTTTAGAGAAAATATAAAACAAGATAATATTCTTTGGGAATGAAGAGCATGCTTACTAAACTGCAATGATACTCCTTGCAAGTCTTAAATTACCAAAGATAATTTCCATAAACAACAGAAGTGCAGGACATTCCTTTCTTTTACAAAGCTGCAGTTTTGTAACAAAAGGTTTTAAATTACTATATACTTCAAAATAATATGGAACACGACAGGCAAATAGATTGATTTACTTAATATTTGGTTGAAAAATTCGTATGGAAAACAAACAAAAAGAAAACACCCCACGTAGGGCAGCAGAGTAACTTTGCCTCCCTTGTACTGAAATCCCAGTAAGACAAAATAAACCAACTCTCTGTTCATCAGTCTCCAGATAACAAGAAATTACTTATGTTTCTATAAAAAGTGGAATAGGTGGCTGTACGAGACACTATTTCATTAGACTTTAGCGTTTTAGTAGGTAAAACACATGGTCAAAGGAACCGGTTCTTAATCCATATTCAGAGCTGAAAAAGGAGTTTGTGTTACTTCCTCCTGTTCAAAATCAATTTAAACTGTCAAAATGGCTTCAAATCGTAAGCTTTCAACTTAGAGCCCAAGAAAACCCTCCAAAGAATAAGACTGAGTCGTTGCCGTAACATTTATATCAAAAAGAAATTTTTAATTTGCAAGGAAAAACGAAAGTTTCTCCCTTCAGAGGTCTCTCCGGCAGCAGCACACGGGATTTATCGCCTCTCCTTTAACTCAAATCGCGAGTTTGCCGCAGGAAACTCTCCCGAACGCAAGTACCTGCTCTTCTCCCCCCTCACCGGGGAAACCGGCCGATTTGGTGGCAGAAATTCCGAGGAAAACACACTTTTGTTAGTCCAAAGAAACACAAATCGAGCACACCGAAGGGCTCCCGGGCCGCGCGGCGGGGCGGGCTCTACAGCGCACCAATCACGGCGCGGCTCCGCTCTAAAAACGCGAGCATCTGACCCGGGCCAGCCCAATTGTGTCCGCCCGCTCCGCCGAGGCAGCCGCCGCCATGGCCGAGACCGCTCCCAGCGCCGCCCCCGATGCGCCCGCGCCCGCCGCCAAGGCCGCCGCCAAGAAGCCGAAGAAGGCGGCGAGCGGCTCCAAGGCCCGCAAGCCCGCGGGGCCCAGCGTCACCGAGCTGATCACCAAGGCCGTGTCCGCCTCCAAGGAGCGCAAGGGGCTCTCGCTCGCCGCGCTCAAGAAGGCGCTGGCCGCCGGCGGCTACGATGTGGAGAAGAACAACAGCCGCATCAAGCTGGGGCTCAAGAGCCTCGTCAGCAAGGGCACCCTGGTGCAGACCAAGGGCACCGGCGCCTCCGGCTCCTTCCGCCTCAACAAGAAACCCGGGGAAGTGAAGGAGAAAGCCCCGAAGAAGAGAGCAGCTGCGGCCAAGCCCAAGAAGCCGGCGGCCAAGAAGCCCGCCAGCGCCGCCAAGAAGCCCAAGAAAGCGGCGGCGGTGAAGAAGAGCCCCAAGAAGGCGAAGAAGCCGGCGGCTGCAGCGGCCAAGAAAGCGGCCAAGAGCCCCAAGAAAGCCGCCAAGGCCGGGCGCCCCAAGAAGGCGGCCAAGAGCCCGGCCAAGGCAAAGGCCGTGAAGCCCAAAGCGGCCAAGCCCAAGGCAGCCAAACCCAAAGCGGCCAAGGCGAAGAAGGCGGCGCCCAAAAAGAAGTAAATTGTACCAGGAGAGTTTTGTTCTGCTTATTTTGTTATCCAACGGCTCTTTTAAGAGCCACCCACATTTTCCCTAAAGGAGCTGGTGCACCGAGGTCGTCCGTAACCTGCAGCAGGGGTCCAGCAATTCGTAAGTCGTCAAGAGGTCAATTGTGTCCTGTGTTTTTTGTTTCCTAGGGATTACCGAAAGAAATAGTTAAGAACGCGGTAGAGCGCGGCGACTTTAGGGAAGTGTAGACTTTTGTTTTTTCTCTAAGTGATTACTTTGACTACCAAGAAGCAATGTTTTATAATGATTTGATAAAAAATCGGATGTACGTTTTTTTAAAGATATATTTTGTAACAAAATAATGCAATTGCCAGGCACGCTACTACTGAGCCATGTGTAATCTATTGAATATTTGTTTTTAAGTATCTCCGTAAATGCCTTTGTCTGTTGGCGGGGGAGGAGGGGAGGGTTTCTTTACGGACACAAAAATAGCCCCGATCTCTCCCAATCCTTTTGTTCCGGATGAGAAAGAAAGCTTTAAGTATTGAAAAAGCCCGCCCTGCCCAAGGATTGGCCCGCGGAAGTCCCGGCCCGCTGCCCTTCCCCCTCCCTTCCCCGAAGACGATTACGCCTCCTATCTCTGGAACTGCATCAGCCACTTTAAGAGGCGGAAACGGGAGGTGGGACGGGGACTCTCAACGAATAGTGTCCGTATGTTCTCAGACGTAAGAACTAAACGGAAAATAGCCCTTACCAGGAAGAACTTGCACGGAGACGGGGGGGACGTTTTGGCAAGACTTTGTTTTGTTATCGTAAACATGGAAAACGTTGCTACTTTATCCAACCAAAAATAAAAAATAAGTTGAAATAAGAATTGAGTAGTTAATGCAAAACGACATTCGTTGTTGTTGCGGTAACTCAGCTCTCTTAGGATCTTGTGGGTGGCTCTGAAAAGAGCCTTTGGGTTGTTAGTGAGACGAGATTTACTTGGCTTTGGCCTTGTGGCTGTCGGTCTTCTTGGGCAGCAGCACGGCCTGGATGTTGGGCAGCACGCCGCCCTGCGCGATCGTCACCTTGCCCAGCAGCTTGTTGAGCTCCTCGTCGTTGCGGATGGCGAGCTGCAGGTGGCGGGGGATGATGCGCGTCTTCTTGTTGTCGCGGGCCGCGTTGCCCGCCAGCTCCAGGATCTCGGCCGTCAGGTACTCCAGCACGGCCGCCAGGTACACCGGCGCGCCCGCGCCCACGCGCTCCGCGTAGTTGCCCTTGCGCAGCAGCCGGTGCACGCGGCCCACGGGGAACTGCAGCCCGGCCCGCGACGAGCGCGACTTGGCCTTGGCCCGCGCCTTGCCGCCCTGCTTCCCGCGACCCGACATCTTGCCGCGCTCCTCGCTCGCTCCCCCGACACAGGATCAGAAGCACTCGGCACTGCCCCGCTCCGCGCTCGCTTTACTGCCTCGTCCCTGCGCTGATAGGCTGAGAAGTAGGTCTTGTACAGGCAGCCAATGAGATGGAGGATCCAAATCTGACCAATCACACGCGAAGACGGGAGAGTGCTGACATAAATTCGTAGTCTGACCAATGAGAGTCTGCAGTACAGGAGCCCCTCATTTGCATAGACGCGCTATAAATTCATGGCAAGCAGCCGCTCCCTTCACTTCGCTCCGGGGTTTGTTCCGCAGCCGTTCCGTTGGTGCACGAAGAGACGCCGCTGTCGCCGAAATGCCCGAGCCGGCCAAGTCCGCCCCCGCGCCCAAGAAGGGCTCCAAGAAGGCGGTGACCAAGACGCAGAAGAAGGGCGACAAGAAGCGCAAGAAGAGCCGTAAGGAGAGCTACTCCATCTACGTGTACAAGGTGCTGAAGCAGGTGCACCCCGACACGGGCATCTCGTCCAAGGCCATGGGCATCATGAACTCCTTCGTCAACGACATCTTCGAGCGCATCGCGGGCGAGGCCTCGCGCCTGGCGCACTACAACAAGCGCTCCACCATCACCTCGCGGGAGATCCAGACGGCCGTGCGCCTGCTGCTGCCCGGCGAGCTGGCCAAGCACGCCGTGTCCGAGGGCACCAAGGCCGTCACCAAGTACACCAGCTCCAAGTGAATGCTTGGCTAAAACCTGCTGAACCCAAAGGCTCTTTTAAGAGCCACCCACATTTGCAATAAAAGAGCTGAACCACTGAGTAAGGAACGCTTTATTTTCTCTTAGTGTGGAATCCTAGTGATTCGGTGTTTGGCTTTTTTTTTTTTTAAGGTTATTGGGTTTGACATACTATTTAAGGGTTGTTTTCATAAGATACTTCTCTTGGGTTTACTGTTATTTTCCCATAGCTACAATATGTCTGTAAAGGCGGTTTTAAATCGGTGGTGGGTTCTTTTTTTTTAGGGTTTTTTTTTTTTTGGGGGGGGGGGGGGTGGGTTTTGGGGTTTTTCCTTTGGGTTTTATGGGGTTATTTTTAGGTGATGTTTTCATTAACTTATTGTTTTCACAAGTTTTAATATCACCTTACTGTTGTAAGTTTCCATGTTATGTCTATTGTAAATTGAAGGATGGGGAACTTACTGTTTTTTTCTGGCCGGGAGGGAATGGTAATTATCCATGGATACTCATCCATGCACAGCATTGCTGTTGTCGGATCGGCCACACGATGGTGCTCAGCCTCTGCCGTTTTTGGGGGTTGCGGTTATTTTTGTCACAGAAGCGAGAGATGAGCACAGTGTGCTGTACTAGAAAGGAATTTAGGCGGCGGTAAGCTCTTGCAAATAGCCCGATATTGATCAATATAAATCAGAAGCACTTTCTAAACGCCTTCCTCTTCACCATTTGTCCTTGTAATCTTTCTCTTAATGTCTTTTTTTTGTTTTGTTTTTGATAGTTACTTGCTCAGCTTCTCCCGCGACTGCTTTGGGTTCTCCTTTCAAGGAAGAAAACACGGGAAGGTTGTTTTTGTTTTTTTACCTTATCTGTCCTTTTCTGCATTAATCTGTCACTAATTGTTATAAAAGTACGAAATCCTGAGAAACTCGACACTCTGGGCTGACTTTGTCGGCTCCCAGGTCTCATCACGCAGCCGCTAATGAGGCTCAAAGCGCAGGCGTTCTCAGGCCCTCCCTCTCATCCCTGGGTAATTACATGCCACCATGGATGCAGATCAAAGCCATTATCACTTCCTAACTGGATCTCAGTAATCCTGAATTACAACTATATATTGTGAACTTCCTGTACATATATGAATTCATACAGGGACCACGGAATCAGAAAAGTGAATTTTCTGGAACTGACTTGGATATCCTTTGGTGGGACAGGTAATGAGACAGGCACCACGTCTCTCAAAAATCTGTCACCTATTACCTAATAAATGTTAATTTCAGTTTGAAGGCTTAGGGGGACTTCTCAGACTGAATTTCAGATATCCGGTGGGAAGAGGCGTTCTCCAAAGTCTTCTTTATCAGCTTGAAATGGGGTTTTGCAATCTCCAAGGGCTTTAGTGCAAACTCTGAAACACAGGTTGCTTATTCTGAGTGCCTATGTATGTCTAATACCTGAAAAGATTAATAAACCATTGTATATTCCACTCTAGGCTTTTCCAAGCTTTCCTGGGTCACCAGAAAAGCACAAAGAAATGCTCCTGTTGTCGCAGTTGGAGATGGACACCAGAAGGGTTTGTCAGTGGCCATTCTGTAGATAATCAGCCTTGTGAGAGCCCCAGTTCAGAGCAGAGCTGCCCTGGCACAGCCCTGCTGCCCCATTGAAGGCAGGAGTTCAGGGATGCCTTTGGCTGCCCAGCTCTGAGTGTTCGTTTTCCTTTTCCTGTGTTTGTGTGCTCCACGTTGCACTCTGCATTGGGAGCCACCACAGAAATTCTGAGGATCTTTTCATAGATTGTTTCAGTGTGTGAAATTGTTTCTAGGCCTAGGAAACTCTTCACTAAACAGAAACTAAAATGTTGCTGATTGCTTCTTTCAATTCCAGTAGGAATGGCAAGGCAATATTGGGGGCTATGATGTGAACAAAGCATTTAACATCAGATCTGATTGTAACATTACTCATTCTTCGGACAGTGCTGAGAACAAAGTCTCCAAACTGAAAAAGACCTACTACCATGGGCAATATTTTTAAGTTTCTTGTTACCCAAGGTAAAATTAGTAGGCTTTACGCTCAGCAAAAATAGCAAATCTTAAGAATATCATGCCACAAGAGGATGAACACTCAAAGGCACTAATGTAAATAATGTGATTATAAAATCACATGACAGCTTTTTCCTCCCAGTAAAGAATTCCCTCTCTTTCCTGTCCTTTCCCATTTCGTTCAGAGCAGTTCCCTCTGTACTCCCAAAGCCCCGACCCCAGTGGGATCCCCCAGCAGAGCGAGAGGCTCTGCCCAAATGCAGCACCCTGCTGGAGCTGGGGCTGCTGCCACCAAACCATGGAGGAGCAAAGCAGAAACCCCTCCAACAATTCTCCTGCCCTGGGCTCCTTCTGCAGATGAGTTTCCAGCTCAGTGAGTGAAAAGTTCCTTTGTGCAGTGTGCAGAGCAGACAGGGCTGGGTGTCCCCACACAGGAGCCCCCTGCAGCAGACTGCAGCCCAGATTGTGTCTGTGCCACCATCCCATCCCCAAATACAATAATCCAACTCTTGGTGCTGGGCCCTGCATGTCTCATTGATGGTTTTGGTCACTGGGCTGAACTCCTTCTGAAGTTATCTCGTTCCTGGGATCGGTTCCTTGCTCCATCTTCATCCTGCTCCTGGCTTGCCAGTTTCAGCTTGCTCAGTGTTTGTGACACCATTTTTATAAAACGTTTACACTCATCACCTCGTGTGCCCTGGGGCTCCAACTTGCTCATCTTCCTGTGCAAAGCAAAGTCATCAATCCCAACAATTCTCAATGTTGAGAAGTGTTTGAATGTGCAATCTATAAACAGGCCCTTCATGTTGTCTTTTAATCTATCTACCCTGCATGTTTACATCCAAAATACCTCCTGATTCACAGCATCTGAAATATGGGGAATGCTTACTCTTTGTAACACAAACATTTTTGTCAAAATATGGGTTTATATCAGCAATTTTTAATATCTCAGATGATCAGAGTGACATTACAGCTTAGTAAGTAACCAGCAAAAAAAGAACACCAAAGAGCAATACAACCAGTTACAAAAAATTCCTCTATATTTATTTTTATTAGAATAATAAAATTATTTCACTCCTGGAAGACCATATATTTTCTCCAGATTACCATTCCTTCAGAAAAATTTCTATTTATTAATCATCATGTTTAAAAAAGAAAACACCCTTTCTTTTAATTTCTGCAAAAGTGAAATACACCAACTGGGCAAACAAATTTCTGTATTCTCTAGTGGACTGACTGAAGAGTGAATCAGAAATGAGAAATAGATGCCATACACCTGGACCAAAACCTGAACAAGTCACAGACTGTCTGTAGAAATTTTTTGCTTTTTCCTGAGTTTTGGGGGGGGGGGGGGTTTGGAGGGCTTTTGTTTTGGTAGGGGGTTCTTTTTTGTGCTTCTTTGGGGTTTTTAAATATTTGTTTCATTTTAATTAATGAAGTAAACCAATATCTGCTCTCAAACCTGAATTTCTTTTTTTTCTTTAATGGCCACAGAATGTAATTTCCTGACACCCAAGACAAATCATTGCAACGTTACTTTCCCAGAGGCTTTTATTTCCATTCTAAATAGAAAATATTACATTTTAAAATAATTACAGTTGTGGGAGAAAGAATTCACTGCAGCTAGGGAAAAATATTTGGTGTTACACACACCTTGATGTAATGTTTACAGTGATGAGAACTGGTCGAGATTAGGTGGTAAATGAAAAAAAAAATTGAGACTTCAGGTTGCAAATACCCGGTCTAAGGGTTGTCCCGTTCAGAGAGCAGCAGAGCCAAGACAGGACACAAATCTCACAGGAGGAGGGGCTGGAAGTGGGTGGGAATGCAGCTGGGAACTTCTCCCTTGCCAGCCCCCCGTCCTGTGAGGGAGGAGGGAGCACTCACTGAGCAGAGGCAGCTCCTTCCCCTGGGCTGGGCTCACAGAACCAGGGGCTGTGTGGGTGGAAAGGCTGGTTTTGGTTAGATTTCTTTCATGATTACAAGGAACCTAATTATTTGACTGCAGCCCTATCAAAAAGCTTATTTCAAAAGCATTCCTTGTCAGAAATGATAGAAGGTATTAATCTAAAAAGTTCATCCTTTCATTTTTACCACTGAAAATATCAGGAAACAATTATGAGCATAATTCATTTTAAAACTAGAGAACAAGTAGATCGAAAAGAGTTACAGAAAGGATGGGAATTTTAATCCCATATAAAATCCACAACCTTTTTGTACTTGCACTCCTGCTTATATTGCATGTAGATGTTTTTACTTGCACAGGTTGTAGGAAAATGGAAGAAATAATTCCTGAAATAAGAAGAGAGCACAGTGTTACATCTGAAATCTGAACTTGTAATAGATGACAGGATATTGTGAAATTCCTTTTGTGCAGTATCAGAGCTGTGAAGAAATGCACACATCTCTGGTGTGCATCCTCTTTTCCTTTTGTAGCAAATAGCAGCCCCCTCAACAATAAACAATCTGAGCACTCCACATGATCAGGTTTTGGGGTTTTTCCCCCTTGTGCTCTTGGGACACTGCCAGGTCTGTGAGTTCAGTAATTCCACTCAGAAAAGAAGACACAAATCACCCCAGGAATGGCACAGGCCCAACCTTCCACCGTACCAAACCACCTTTACCCAGAGCTGCCTCCCCCGTGCTCCGAGCATCAGCAGCTGCACTGACGGCACCACAGGCACTCCTGCCAGCCTGGGCTCAGCTCAGCTGCCCCTGGAAGCCAAATTTACCCGAGTCTGTTCTGCTCTCTGCATGGGGGGGCTTTGAAATCGCTGCTCCCAGCCCCATGGGAGAAGGGAAATGGTCACATTCCACAGGCAGCTGGAGCTCCTGGAGCTTCAGCCTGAACTGGCACTTACAGGTCGTGCAGAACCTCACAGGATGTGCAGCACAGGTGTTGTACTTCAGAGTTACCACTGCAGCTCACATTTCTCAGCAGGGAATGGCATGGTATTGAGAGGAAGAGCAGATTTTTCTTTCCAAACGAGCTGTGGGTCTGCTGGCAGGTAAAACCAGCACTGGGATATAAAAGAAACCATGGGAAGGATTCCACTGATTGATGGATAGGAAAAGAAATTTGCCTTTACAAAACACTTTAGGTTTACTTTTAAATAAAAGAAGTTTATTTTGTTTGTAAATAATAATAAAATAAATGAAATAAGACATTGAGAGATGAAAGAAACAATGAGGAAGAAAAGCCTAAATTTCCATAAGAAATAACAATTAAAAGGGACGTTTATACATTAGAGAGAAATTTTTGGTATCAGGTGTATCTCAACTCTGCACCTCTCAAGCACCTCAGCCAAGGGGGAAAAGAGAAGGGAAATGCAGCTGGGAAATTAGGATAAAAAGCAGGCTGCATCCTCCAAAAATTTGAGAGATCCCAGGGAAATGCCCCAAGGCCTCTCCCTTTATCTGAATAAAGACAGAAACGACTCCCCTGTCTCCTTTTCGGACATAACGGTCTGGTGTTTGTGGATTAATTTTCCTAACAGCACAGGAAAAAACAGGAAAGTCCCAAAAAGCTGGGATTAAATGACAGCATTTATCTGAAATAATGTCTTCTATTCTTCTTCACCCTGCAGGTTTGTTTCTCGACAATGGTGAAGTGAAAAATTACTTTAAGTGGTGGTTGGGGCGAAAGTGAAGAGGAAATTCCTTGTTTCTGGATGTAAAAATTCAGGGCCCTGCTCTGCCCTTCCAGGAGATATCCCAGCCCTTCCTTTGCCCTCTCCCTTCTGTTCCCAGGGCCTCTTGCACACGAGGTGTTGGTGGCAGCCACAGAGCAGCCCGAGCTGATGAGCTCCTAATCCCAAAGCTCCCCATTCCCACTGTGAGGTGCTGCCCCATCCTGTGTCACCCTGCATTTCCCCACTCCCAGGGGCGGATTGGTCCTTAAATCACCGTCCCTGCCCCAGCGCAGGGAGCAGGAAAACGCCTGCTTGTCACGGCCTGACCAGCAAACCCAAAGGGTTTTGTTGTGGCTGCCGAAATGAGCGTTCCTGCCGGGAATCATCCCCTCTTTCACTCCCTCCCGCTGTATTTATGCAGGAACGGGATCGCGCAGCTCCAGCCCAGCTCTCCTCCTTAACGCCCCCCAATCCAGCTCCTGGGATTAAACCACAAAGGCACAACAAAGCAGGAAGCGAACCGAGCCCGAATTGGAACAGGACTCCGTGTTTCACGGCGCGGGCAGCCGGTCACTGCGGGAGCCGCAGCGAACGCCCCGTTCCCCGCCCGCACGGAATCTTCCCTCGGGCACGGCCGGGGATGCTCAGGGCCGGGATGCGGCACCGGCGGGGCTGGGGCTGCCCTGCCCGAGCGCCTGTCCCGGCAGAGCTGGAAATGCTCCCATCGACACCTTCCGGCCCGTTCTGCTGCTCCCAGACAAGCTGTGCTCACAGTCCGTCTGCGCCCATCCAAGGGGCTGCTGGGGCTCACTGCTGGGAAATACATTGATTTTCAAAGCGCTTCTGCTCGCTTATCCCGCCTTTGGTAAACCACATCTAGGAAGCATTTTCACAAGAGTCTCTGGCTGTACAATATACATTCGAGGTCCTGCAACCCTTCATAATTTAGACCTCGTGTAGCCTTATATTTAATTTATGGCTTTATTCCCCATGCATGTAACTCGAAACTACAACTGCAAAATAACCCAGCACGTTCTTTAGCAGAGAAAAATGAGAGGAATTACTAAAAGAATAGTTATTAATTGTATACCTTCTTGACCACTACCACTGTCCCCTAATAGCAGATCATTCTTTTAAAAGGGAAAGAAACCCATAAAATTGTTCTGTGGAAACTTCTACCATCTACAAACTAGAATTTTATTCCAGTGTTCACACAACATCGAGATGATGCACGCACGGTTTTTCTGAGCAGTCTTTCCCGTTGCTCACTGCAATTCAACATGCAGGGCTGTCCCATTATGTGGAACAAGGTGGCACAGAGGGGAGTGGGGAATTCCTTCCCCTGCGGGAGGGTGAATTCATCACCGGCTCACCTTGAGGAAAGTGAAATTCAGCGAGCACACACACACACACACACAGGTCACGGGTGCCAAGCCGCATCTCTTTCCCCGTGCCGAGGACAGCGATGGCCAAGCCGTGCCCGCGTTCCGAGCCGCTGCCGTCGCTGCGGTGCCGCAGCCGCAGCACCGACGGAGGCGCCGGGGCCGAGCGGCCGCTGCTGCTGCACCCGGAGCCGGCGCGGGAGGCGCGGGGAACGCGGGCCGGGAGCGGCCGCGCCAAAGGCAGGAGGAGATCGGAACCCAGCAGCGATTTGACTTTAAAGCAACGCCGTGACCTGCCGCAAGAGCAGCAGCTTTTCCAAGAACGACTCGCTTGCTCCCAGAACCGAGCGCCGGCTCCAAACTCCCCATAGCACAGGGAGAAGAGGGCGTAGATCCAGCGATCAGCGCCAGGAAAACGAAATTAAAGCGATCGCGCTCTTTCCAGTGTAACGCCGCGACCACTAAATCACATCAGAGCTCCTTGGGAGCAGCGGCAACTCCTCCCTGCCTGAAACCTTTCCCCGGTGTTCCACAATTCTGCCCAGGAAAGCCGCTGGCACTCACACAGGAGTGTTAAAAGGCAGCAAAGGTGGATCAGTCAGGGGCCCGAGGCTGGGAACACCCGTCCTGTTGAGAAAGCATTTGTTCAAGTCACTGCCAGGACTGCCTGACACTATTCTGAGCTTTTTTTCTTTTTTTCTCCTGCGCGATTTGCTTTCCTTTCAGCTCTCCTTTCTCTGGAACACGAAGGTGCAACAGAGATCAGCTCCTTTTAGCGCTCGCAAAGGAAACAATCCAGACTGCTAAGACTTTATTGATGTCTCCTAACACGTACCTAACAAAGCACAACAAACTCGGAGCGGGCGGGCCAGAGCACGGGATATTTCCGCCACTAAAGAACCCACACCTCCCACTGCTAAAACTCTGAAAAAGTCGATTGATTTATATATTTAGAAATTTTAAAGAGCCATAAAGGACGGAAATTCACCTCGGTGATAAAAACATGGGTTCTTTGAGAAAAAACAAACCGCCTTTAAGACAACCTCTTCAAAGTAACAGAAACAAGAAAAGCAGAATTAGACACTTGAAGAAAAGACAAGTTACGTATTCCGATTTTCTCCGACTAAAAAACCAAAATGCAGTGACTCAGCACTTTAAGAGGAATGTGGGCGGCTCTGAAAAGAGCCTTTGTTTGGTGATGAGCCTCACTGAGCATTTACTTGGCTTTGGCCTTGTGGCTGTCGGTCTTCTTGGGCAGCAGCACGGCCTGGATGTTGGGCAGCACGCCGCCCTGCGCGATCGTCACCTTGCCCAGCAGCTTGTTGAGCTCCTCGTCGTTGCGGATGGCGAGCTGCAGGTGGCGGGGGATGATGCGCGTCTTCTTGTTGTCGCGGGCCGCGTTGCCCGCCAGCTCCAGGATCTCGGCCGTCAGGTACTCCAGCACGGCCGCCAGGTACACCGGCGCGCCCGCGCCCACGCGCTCCGCGTAGTTGCCCTTGCGCAGCAGCCGGTGCACGCGGCCCACGGGGAACTGCAGCCCGGCCCGCGACGAGCGCGACTTGGCCTTGGCCCGCGCCTTGCCGCCCTGCTTCCCGCGACCCGACATCTTGCCTGCAGCGATTCCGCAGCGACGACAGCGACACAACCGGGACAGCCGCAGGAACTCCGAGCCCGCCGCACCGCCTGCCTTATATACAACCCGGGCGGATCGGCAGCGCCTGCTACGATTGGCTGCGAGAGAGAAGTTGGTGCCGCAGCCAATAGAAAAGCGAATCCAAATGTGGCCAATGGCGGATCCCGGCGCCGAGCTCGGAGCTGACAGACAGCCAATGGCGAGGCGGCGGTCTCGGCGGAGCTGCTATAAAGGCGGCTGCCGAGGCAGTGCCGCTGCTGCTGAGCGCTGTCGCTGTGTGCGAGTTGTTGTTGTGAGGAGCTGCGGCTGCTGCTGCCGAAATGCCCGAGCCGGCCAAGTCCGCCCCCGCGCCCAAGAAGGGCTCCAAGAAGGCGGTGACCAAGACGCAGAAGAAGGGCGACAAGAAGCGCAAGAAGAGCCGCAAGGAGAGCTACTCCATCTACGTGTACAAGGTGCTGAAGCAGGTGCACCCCGACACGGGCATCTCGTCCAAGGCCATGGGCATCATGAACTCCTTCGTCAACGACATCTTCGAGCGCATCGCGGGCGAGGCCTCGCGCCTGGCGCACTACAACAAGCGCTCCACCATCACCTCGCGGGAGATCCAGACGGCCGTGCGCCTGCTGCTGCCCGGCGAGCTGGCCAAGCACGCCGTGTCCGAGGGCACCAAGGCCGTCACCAAGTACACCAGCTCCAAGTAAATGCTTGGTTAAAACCTGCTTAACCCAAAGGCTCTTTTAAGAGCCACCCACATTCTCAATAAAAGAGCTGGTCTTTTTGTGAGTTCCTGCCCCTTTAGATTTACCTGTCGTAGAGGGAAATATGCTTTTACGGTGTAAAAGTATCGTAATTTTTATGTACAGCATGTTTTACACTAATTTCCTCAGACTATATCCTGCTTCTTTCAGGGTCTTGCTCTTCGCGCTTATTTGGTTCTAGGGTGGCGCCTAAAAAATTTTAACTTTCACGGTCTCCAAACGGCCCAAAAATATCATTAATCCGTTAAGGCATGCTAAGGGAGAGGGGAAAAAAATGACGCCTGTTCTTTTAAGTGCCTAAATCGGACGCATTAAAAGCACAGGCGCTTCCTGATGGCCCCGTGCTCTTGTTTTCTAGTTGTTTCTGACCAAATGGATACGGGATGGATACCCTCTCTTCTTCTCTCCCCCGAAAAGGTATTTTTGCGAATGACCGGGGGAAGAAAACCGACGGTGCTCTGCCTTATCAGTCCAAACTGCAGAGTCCTGCCTGGGCACTACCACCTAGCACAGGCTCCACAGATTTGTTTTTCCCCGGTTTGATTTTCCCCTCTCTGTCCCCGCCGTGTCCCCGCGCCCCGCACTCTCCGCCGCCGAGCGCGGACGGGGCTGCAGCGCGCGGGCAGAGCCGGGGCCGCGCCGCTGCCGCGTTCGGGCCGACCTGAGTGAGGACTGCGCGGAGCCTCCCCGCGGGCGGGCACGGCCGCCTCCCGCCCCTCCCGCCCGCCACTGATTGGTGCCGCTCGCGGCTCGCGGCCCGATCGCGCGCTGCCCCGGGGCGCGCTCCCCGCGCGGGACGAGGCGCTTCCAGCGGGCCAGGGCAGCGGCCGGGAGGGCTCTTTGGGTCTGGGCAAGGCGGCTGCAGCCTGCGCCTTCTGCCTTGCTGCCGCGGCCCCGAACCGAAGGGCGCTACTGAGCGGGGAGAAACCGCGAGCCCGCGGGGAATGGAGGCGGCTGCCGGAGGCAGCTTCAGCCAGGAGTCCCGGAATGAACGCTAGTGGAGCGGAATTAGACAAAGGAGGGCGAGCCCGAGGCTCGCCCAGCCCCGCTCTCCGGCGGCGCCGCTGCCGCCGCCCACGCTGTGCTCCGCCAGCCGGTGTTGGAAGGGGGCGGGGCGGGGCCAGGGCGCGTTTCCCGCCCCGGAGGCGGGGCCTTTTCCCGGGCTCGCCACAAGCGCCCAATGGCTGCCGGCCGCTGTCGCGCGAGCGGCCAATGGGCGCGGGCCTCGGGGCTATAAATAGCGGCGGCTGTGAGCCGGGGCGCAATCAGTGTCTTGAGCCGAGCAGCGCGGGTGCGGGGCTTGTAGCGATGGCGCGCACGAAGCAGACGGCGCGGAAGTCGACGGGCGGCAAGGCGCCCCGCAAGCAGCTGGCCACCAAGGCTGCCCGCAAGAGCGCGCCGGCCACGGGCGGCGTCAAGAAGCCGCACCGCTACCGGCCCGGCACGGTGGCGCTGCGCGAGATCCGGCGCTACCAGAAGTCCACGGAGCTGCTGATCCGCAAGCTGCCCTTCCAGCGCCTGGTGCGCGAGATCGCGCAGGACTTCAAGACCGACCTGCGCTTCCAGAGCTCGGCCGTCATGGCGCTGCAGGAGGCCAGCGAGGCCTACCTGGTGGGGCTCTTCGAGGACACCAACCTGTGCGCCATCCACGCCAAGCGCGTCACCATCATGCCCAAGGACATCCAGCTGGCCCGCCGCATCCGCGGGGAGCGCGCCTGAGCTGCCTGCCGTAACCCACGCAGACCCAAAGGCTCTTTTAAGAGCCACTACATGCACAATTGAAAGAGCTGTTGCACTATCTTTAACGTGGTTTTAGTAGTTGGGGGAGGAGGGAACCTTCATGGTTCAGGGGATCACTACACCAAGCGCCCTGAGCTTTTAGAACAGCTGCTCCATGATCTGCAGACCCGGCTGTTAATGTTCGCTTAATGTTTTATTAGGGTTCAATAGTAAAATTTTAACTGAGTCCGAGAAATTTTAATTATTCTTGAGCCAGGATTTTTAATAGCATTGTCTTTAGCAGGGGACAACTGCAGTCACAATCGTTTATTTAATCGCCTCTCCTCAAACTTATGTCGTCAGGCACACTCGCAGGGGTGTAAGCTCCGTTCAACTTAAGGCTCTGCTTACCCCACTTTAACGTATTTTCACATACTCTTCCTTGCATGCTGTTTGTAAAACACGAATTACTCTGCAAAGACTCGGGAACGAGTTGTAAATGGACTTGAGAGCCGTATGGGATTTTATAAAAAAAAAATTGAATATGCAGGAGCTCAGTAAAATGAGACTCAGAAAAGCATAACAGAAGTCGGGATTATAAAAATCTAACCTTAAAATTAAAAATAAAAATTAAGAAACGGCTCGTTTCCGAGCACTGCTGCAGCCCATTTATTATCCATGTGGTAACTCTTAAACTAAGAGTCTTTGGATCTATGGCGGCTGCCTCCCTTCTCTGTCGGGCAGAGACTGAGGCTTTAAAGAGCTGCCAATTATTTCATTTGAAGAATTTTCTCTCCTTCACTTTGTACCCATTGTTTACCTTTTCCATCCAGTAAGATCTGGTTTTTAAAGTTCTACATCTTTCAAGTCCCTCTTGAATATTGTCCGTCGGGACCAGTTTTTCATGAGTATTTGCAGTTTTTCCTACATATCTGACACTGAGGTCTTAAACAGAAGCCGTAAAAGAAAAAAAAAATGAAAGAAAATTCAGAAACACCCGTAAGGGGGCAGCAGGGACTAACAAAACACTTTAAATTAGTTCTATTTACTTCTGAAGCCGTTAAGAGGCTATTTTTTCGATTTTTAGAATAATAAACCTAATTATTAAGTAAGTGCTTAATATTTATGGCATACGTTTATACAAATTTTATATTTCAGATCGGGAAGACTAATGAAGTGTAGACCTACAAAAAATTATTTCCCTATAGATTAATAAATTCTTAAAGACACCTATGAAGTATAAGGCACTTCCTTGTGGTATGGATATGAGAGGGGAGAGACCATGGCTGAAACTCGGGGCGGGGAGGGAACATTTTAACGTTTACCATTCGCACTTCTCAGAGGACTTCCTGTAAGAGCACACAATAATGCGCTGGAACAGGGAAGCTCCCTTTAAACCACAAGGAAAATGAAGAAATTAGTGCATAACAGGTAAAATGAAGGCTTTTCAGTACATAGCTGGGCCCAGTAGGAAAAAAGATGCAAGCCTAAAGAAACACAAATAAGAGTCTAAACATAATTTGCTTGTATTACTAGACTATAAAGTTGTCGATATTCGGGGTAAATGTTAATTACTAAGGAATTTAGAGGAAAGTCTATAAAAAAAGGCGCAGGTGAAGAAATCAAAGCTCTTTTGTTGAAAAAGTGGGTGGCTCTTAAAAGAGCCTTTGGGTTCAGCAGGTTTTAGCCAAGCATTTACTTGGAGCTGGTGTACTTGGTGACGGCCTTGGTGCCCTCGGACACGGCGTGCTTGGCCAGCTCGCCGGGCAGCAGCAGGCGCACGGCCGTCTGGATCTCCCGCGAGGTGATGGTGGAGCGCTTGTTGTAGTGCGCCAGGCGCGAGGCCTCGCCCGCGATGCGCTCGAAGATGTCGTTGACGAAGGAGTTCATGATGCCCATGGCCTTGGACGAGATGCCCGTGTCGGGGTGCACCTGCTTCAGCACCTTGTACACGTAGATGGAGTAGCTCTCCTTGCGGCTCTTCTTGCGCTTCTTGTCGCCCTTCTTCTGCGTCTTGGTCACCGCCTTCTTGGAGCCCTTCTTGGGCGCGGGGGCGGACTTGGCCGGCTCGGGCATTTCGGCAGCAGCAGCCGCAGCTCCTCACAACAACAACTCGCACACAGCGACAACGCTCAGCAGCAGCGGCACTGCCTCGGCAGCCGCCTTTATAGCAGCTCCGCCGAGACCGCCGCCTCGCCATTGGCTGTCTGTCAGCTCCGAGCTCGGCGCCGGGATCCGCCATTGGCCAGATTTGGATTCGCTTTTCTATTGGCTGCGGCACCAACTTCTCTCTCGCAGCCAATCGTAGCAGGCGCTGCCCATCCGCCCGGGTTGTATATAAGGCAGGCGGGGCAGCGGGCTCGGAGTTCCTGCGGCTGTCCCGGTTGTGTCGCTGTCGTCGCTGCGGAATCGCTGCAGGCAAGATGTCGGGTCGCGGGAAGCAGGGCGGCAAGGCGCGGGCCAAGGCCAAGTCGCGCTCGTCGCGGGCCGGGCTGCAGTTCCCCGTGGGCCGCGTGCACCGGCTGCTGCGCAAGGGCAACTACGCGGAGCGCGTGGGCGCGGGCGCGCCGGTGTACCTGGCGGCCGTGCTGGAGTACCTGACGGCCGAGATCCTGGAGCTGGCGGGCAACGCGGCCCGCGACAACAAGAAGACGCGCATCATCCCCCGCCACCTGCAGCTCGCCATCCGCAACGACGAGGAGCTCAACAAGCTGCTGGGCAAGGTGACGATCGCGCAGGGCGGCGTGCTGCCCAACATCCAGGCCGTGCTGCTGCCCAAGAAGACCGACAGCCACAAGGTGAAAGCCAAGTAAATGCTCAGTGAGGCTCATCACCAAACAAAGGCTCTTTTCAGAGCCGCCCACATTCCTCTTAAAGTGCTGAGTCACTTCATTTTGGTTTTTTAGTCGGAGAAAAGCGGAATACGTAACTTGTCTTTTCTTCAAGTCTCTTAATTCTGCTTTTCTTTGTTTCTGTTTCTTTTAAGAGGTTGTCTTAAAGGCGGTTTGTTTTTTCTCAAAGAACCCATGTTTTTATCACCGAGGTGAATTTCCGTGGTTTATGCCTCTTTAAAATTTCTAAATATATAAATCAATGGACTTTTTCAGAGTTGTAACAGTGGGAAGTGTGGGTTTTTTAGTGGCGGAAATATCCCGTGCTCTGGCCCGCCCGCTCCGAGTTTGTTGTGCTTTGTTAGGTACGTGTTAGGAGACATCAATAAAGTCTTAGCAGTCTGGATTGTTTCCTTTGCGAGCGCTAAAAGGAGCTGATCTCTGTTGCACCTTCGTGTTTCAGAGAAAGGAGAGCTGAAAGGAAAGCAAATCGCGCAGGAGAAAAAAAGAAAAAAAGCCCAGAATAGTGTCAGGCAGTCCTGGCAGTGACTTGAACAAATGCTTTCTCAACAGGACGGGTGTTCCCAGCCTCGGGCCCCTGACTGATCCACCTTTGCTGCCTTTTAACACTCCTGTGTGAGTGCCAGCGGCTTTCCTGGGCAGAATTGTGGAACACCGGGGAAAGGTTTCAGGCAGGGAGGAGTTGCCGCTGCTCCCAAGGAGCTCTGATGTGATTTAGTGGTCGCGGCGTTACACTGGAAAGAGCGCGATCGCTTTAATTTCGTTTTCCTGGCGCTGATCGCTGGATCTACGCCCTCTTCTCCCTGTGCTATGGGGAGTTTGGAGCCGGCGCTCGGTTCTGGGAGCAAGCGAGTCGTTCTTGGAAAAGCTGCTGCTCTTGCGGCAGGTCACGGCGTTGCTTTAAAGTCAAATCGCTGCTGGGTTCCGATCTCCTCCTGCCTTTGGCGCGGCCGCTCCCGGCCCGCGTTCCCCGCGCCTCCCGCGCCGGCTCCGGGTGCAGCAGCAGCGGCCGCTCGGCCCCGGCGCCTCCGTCGGTGCTGCGGCTGCGGCACCGCAGCGACGGCAGCGGCTCGGAACGCGGGCACGGCTTGGCCATCGCTGTCCTCGGCACGGGGAAAGAGATGCGGCTTGGCACCCGTGACCTGGTGTGTGTGTGTGTGTCTGTGTGTGCGTGCTCCCTGAATTTCACTTTCCTCAAGGTGAGCCGGTGATGAATTCACCCTCCCGCAGGGGAAGGAATTCCCCACTCCCCTCTGTGCCACCTTGTTCCACATAATGGGACAGCCCTGCATGTTGAATTGCAGTGAACAACGGGAAAGACTGCTCAGAAAAACCGTGCGTGCATCATCTCGATGTTGTGTGAACACTGGAATAAAATTCTAGTTTGTAGATGGTAGAAGTTTCCACAGAACAATTTTATGGGTTTCTTTCCCTTTTAAAAGAATGCTCTGCTATTAGGGGACGGTGGTAGTGGTCAAGAAGGTATACAATTAATAACTATTCTTTTAGTAATTCCTCTCATTTTTTTTCTGCTAAAGAACGTGCTCGGTTAATTTGCAGTTGTAGTTTCGACTTACATGCACGGGGAATAAAGCCATAAATTAAATATAAGGCTACAGGAGGTCCAAATTATGAAGTGTTGCAGGACCTCGAATGTATATTGCACAGCCAGAGACTCTTGTGAAAATGGTTCCTAGATGTGGTTTACCAAAGGCGGGATAAGCGAGCAGAAGCGCTTTGAAAATCAATGTATTTCCCAGCAGCGAGCACCGGCAGCGCCTTGGATGGGCGCAGACGGACTGTGAGCACAGCTTGTCTGGGAGCAGCAGAACGGGCCGGAAGGTGTCGATGGGAGCATTTCCAGCTCTGCCGGGACAGGCGCTCGGGCAGGGCAGCCCCAGCCCCGCCGGTGCCGCATCCCGGCCCTGAGCATTCCCGGCCGTGCCCGAGGGAAGATTCCGTGCGGGCGGGGAACGGGGCGCTCGCTGCGGCTCCCGCAGTGACCGGCTGCCCGCGCCGTGAAACACGGAGTCCTGTTCCAATTCGGGCTCGGTTCGCTTCCTGCTTTGTTGTGCCTTTGTGGTTTAATCCCAGGAGCTGGATTGGGGGGCGTTAAGGAGGAGAGCTGGGCTGGAGCTGCGCGATCCCGTTGCTGCATAAATACAGCGGGAGGGAGTGAAAGAGGGGATGATTCCCGGCAGGAACGCTCATTTCGGCAGCCACAACAAAACCCTTTGGGTTTGCTGGTCAGGCCGTGACAAGCAGGCGTTTTCCTGCTCCCTGCGCTGGGGCAGGGACGGTGATTTAAGGACTAATCCGCCCCTGGGAGTAGGGAAATGCAGGGTGACACAGGATGGGGCAGCACCTCACAGTGGGAATGGGGAGCTTTGCGATTAGGAGCTCATCAGCTGGTGCTGCTCTGTGGCTGCCACCAACACCTCGTGTGCAAGAGGCCCTGGGAACAGAAGGGAGAGGGCAAAGGAAGGGCTGGGATATCTCCTGGAAGGGCAGAGCAGGGCCCTGGAGTTTTACATCCAGAAACAAGGAATTTCCTCTTCACTTTCGCCCCAACCACCACTTAAAGTAATTTTTCACCTCACCATTGTCGAGAAACAAACCGGTAGGGTGAAGAAGAATAGAAGACATTATTTCAGATAAATGCTGTCATTTAATCCCAGCTTTTTGGGACTTTCCTGTTTTTTCCTGTGCTGTTAGGAAAATTAATCCACAAACACCAGACCGTTATGTCCGAAAAGGAGACAGGAGAGTCGTTTCTGTCTTTATTCAGATAAAGGGAGAGGCCTTGGGGCATTTCCCTGGGATCTCTCAAATTTTTGGAGGATGCGGCCTGCTTTTTATCCTAATTTCCCAGCTGCATTTCCCTTCTCTTTTCCCCCTTGGCTGAGGTGCTTGAGAGGTGCAGAGTTGAGATACACCTGATACCAAAAATTTCTCTCTAATGTATAAACGTCCCTTTTAATTTTTAATTCTTATGGAAATTTAGGCTTTTCTTCCTCATTGTTTCTTTCATCTCTCAATGTCTTATTTCATTTATTTTATTATTATTTACAAACAAAATAAACTTCTTTTATTTAAAAGTAAACCTAAAGTGTTTTGTAAAAGCAAATTTCTTTTCCTATCCATCAATCAGTGGAATCCTTCCCATGGTTTCTTTTATATCCCAGTGCTGGTTTTACCTGCCAGCAGACCCACAGCTCGTTTGGAAAGAAAAATCTGCTCTTCCTCTCAATACCATGCCATTCCCTGCTGAGAAATGTGAGCTGCAGTGGTAACTCTGAAGTACAACACCTGTGCTGCACATCCTGTGAGGTTCTGCATGACCTGTAAGTGCCAGTTCAGGCTGAAGCTCCAGGAGCTCCGGCTGCCTGTGGAATGTGACCATTTCCCTTCTCCCATGGGGCTGGGAGCAGCGATTTCAAAGCCCCCCCATGCAGAGAGCAGAACAGACTCGGGTAAATTTGGCTTCCAGGGGCAGCTGAGCTGAGCCCAGGCTGGCAGGAGTGCCGGTGGTGCCGTCAGTGCAGCTGCTGATGCTCGGAGCACGGGGGAGGCAGCTCTGGGTAAACGTGGTTTGGTACGGTGGAAGGTTGGGCCTGTGCCATTCCTAGGGTGATTTGTGTCTTCTTTTCTGAGTGGAATTACTGAACTCACAGACCTGGCAGTGTCCCAAGAGCACAAGGGGGAAAAACCCCAAAACCTGATCATGTGGAGTGCTCAGATTGTTTATTGTTGAGGGGGCTGCTATTTGCTACAAAAGGAAAAGAGGATGCACACCAGAGATGTGTGCATTTCTTCACAGCTCTGATACTGCACAAAAGGAATTTCACAATATCCTGTCATCTATTACAAGTTCAGATTTCAGATGTAACACGCTGTGTGCTCTTCTTATTTCAGGAATTATTTCTTCCATTTTCCTACAACCTGTGCAAGTAAAAACATCTACATGCAATATAAGCAGGAGTGCAAGTACAAAAAGGTTGTGGATTTTATATGGGATTAAAATTCCCATCCTTTCTGTAACTCTTTTCGATCTACTTGTTCTCTAGTTTTAAAATGAATTATGCTCATAATTGTTTCCTGATATTTTCAGTGGTAAAAATGAAAGGATGAACTTTTTAGATTAATACCTTCTATCATTTCTGACAAGGGATGCTTTTGAAATAAGCTTTTTGATAGGGCTGCAGTCAAATAATTAGGTTCCTTGTAAGCATGAAAGAAATCTAACCAAAACCAGCCTTTCCACCCACACAGCCCCTGGTTCTGTGAGCCCAGCCCAGGGGAAGGAGCTGCCTCTGCTCATTGAGTGCTCCCTCCTCCCTCGCAGGGCTGGGGCTGCCAAGGGAGAAGTTCCCAGCTGCATTCCCACCCACTTCCAGCCTCTCCTCCTGTGAGATTTGTGTCCTGTCTTGGCTCTGCTGCTCTCTGAACGGCACAACCCTTAGACCAGGTATTTGCAACCTGAAGTCTCAATTTTTTTTTTCATTTACCATCTAATCTCGACCAGTTCTCATCACTGTAAACATTACATCAAGGTGTGTGTAACACCAAATATTTTTCCCTAGCTGCAGTGAATACTTTCTCCCACAACTGTAATTATTTTAAAATGTAATATTTTCTATTTAGAATGGAAATAAAAGCCTCTGGGAAAGTAACATTGCAATGATTTGTCTTGGGTGTCAGGAAATTACATTCTGTGGCCATTAAAGAAAAAAAGAAATTCAGGTTTGAGAGCAGATATTGGTTTACTTCATTAATTAAAATGAAACAAATATTTAAAAACCCCAAAGAAGCACAAAAAAGAACCCCCTACCAAAACAAAAACCCTCCAAACCCCCGCCCAAAACCTCAGGAAGTAGCAAAAAATTTCTACAGACAGTCTGTGACTTGTTCAGGTTTTGGTCCAGGTGTATGGCATCTATTTCTCATTTCTGATTCACTCTTCAGTCAGTTCACTAGAGAATACAGATGTTTGTTTGCCCAGCTGCTGTATTTAATTTTGCAGAAATTAGTAGAGAGGGTGTTTTGTTTTTAAAAAAATGACTATTAATAAATAGAATTTTTTCTGAAGGAATGGTAATCTGGAGAAAATATATGGTCTTCCAGGAGTGAAATAATTTTATTATTCTAATAAAAATAAAAATAAAAATAAAAATAAAAATAAAAATAAAAATAGAGGAATTTTTTTGTAACTGGTTGTATTGCTCTTCAGTGTTCTTTTTTTGCTGGTTACTTACTAAGCTGTAATGTCACTCTGATCATCTGAGATATTAAAAATTGCTGATATAAAAACATATTTTGACAAAAATGTTTGTGTTACAAAGAGTAAACATTCCCCATATTTCAGATGCTGTGAATCAGGAGGTATTTTGAATGTAAACATGCAGGGTAGATTAAAAGACAACATGAAGGGCCTGTTTATAGATTGCACATTCAAACACTTCTCAACATTGAGAATTGTTGGGATTGATGACTTTGCTTTGCACAGGAAGATGAGCAAGTTGGAGCCCCAGGGCACACGAGGTGATGAGTGTAAACGTTTTATAAAAATGGTGTCACAAACACTGAGCAAGCTGAAACTGGCAAGCCAGGAGCAGGATGAAGATGGAGCAAGGAACCGATCCCAGGAACGAGATAACTTCAGAAGGAGTTCAGCCCAGTGACCAAAACCATCAATGAGACATGCAGGGCCCAGCACCAAGAGTTGGATTATTGTATTTGGGGATGGGATGGTGGCACAGACACAATCTGGGCTGCAGTCTGCTGCAGGGGGCTCCTGTGTGGGGACACCCAGCCCTGTCTGCTCTGCACACTGCACAAAGGAACTTCTCACTCACTGAGCTGGAAACTCATCTGCAGAAGGAGCCCAGGGCAGGAGAATTGTTGGAGGGGTTTCTGCTTTGCTCCTCCATGGTTTGGTGGCAGCAGCCCCAGCTCCAGCAGGGTGCTGCATTTGGGCAGAGCCTCTCGCTCTGCTGGGGGATCCCACTGGGGTCGGGGCTTTGGGAGTACAGAGGGAACTGCTCTGAACGAAATGGGAAAGGACAGGAAAGAGAGGGAATTCTTTACTGGGAGGAAAAAGCTGTCATGTGATTTTATAATCACATTATTTACATTAGTGCCTTTGAGTGTTCATCCTCTTGTGGCATGATATTCTTAAGATTTGCTATTTTTGCTGAGCGTAAAGCCTACTAATTTTACCTTGGGTGACAAAAAACTTAAAAATATTGCCCATGGTAGTAGGTCTTTTTCAGTTTGGAGACTTTGTTCTCAGCACTGTCCGAAGAATGAGTAATGTTACAATCAGATCTGATGTTAAATGCTTTGTTCACATCATAGCCCCCAATATTGCCTTGCCATTCCTACTGGAACTGAAAGAAGCAATCAGCAACATTTTAGTTTCTGTTTAGTGAAGAGTTTCCTCGGCCTAGAAACAATTTCACACACTGAAACAATCTATGAAAAGATCCTCAGAATTGCTGTGGTGGCTCCCAATGCAGAGTGCAACGTGGAGCACACAAACACACGAAAAGGAAAACGAACACTCAGAGCTGGGCAGCCAAAGGCATCCCTGAACTCCTGCCTTCAGTGGGGCAGCAGGGCTGTGCCAGGGCAGCTCTGCTCTGAACTGGGGCTCTCACAAGGCTGATTATCTACAGAATGGCCACTGACAAACCCTTCTGGTGGCCATCTCCAACTGCGACAACAGGAGCATTTCTTTGTGCTTTTCTGGTGGCCCAGGAAAGCTTGGAAAAGCCTAGAGTGGAATATACAATGGTTTATTAATCTTTTCAGGTGTTAGGCATACACAGGCATTCAGAATAAGCAACCTGTGCTTCAGAGTTTGCACTAAAGCCCTTGGAGAGATTGCCAAACCCCATTTCAAGCTGACAAAGAAGAGTTTGGAGAACGCCTCTTCCCACCGGATATCTGAAATCCAGTCTGAGAAGTCCCCCTAAGCCTTCAAACTGAAATTAACATTTATTAGTTAATAGGTGACAGATTTTTGAGAGACGTGGTGCCTGTCTCATTACCTGTCCCACCAAAGGATATCCAAGTCAGTTCTAGAAAATTCACTTTTGTGATTCCGTGGTCCCTGTATGAATTCATGTATGTACAGGAAGTTCACAATATATAGTTGTAATTCAGGATTATTGAGATCCAGTTAGGAAGCGATAATGGCTTTGATCTGCATCCCTGGTGGCATGTAATTACCCAGGGATGAGAGGGAGGGCCTGAGAACGCCTGCGCTTTGAGCCTCATTAGCGGCTGCGTGATGAGACCTGGGAGCCGACAAAGTCAGCCCAGAGTGTCGAGTTTCTCAGGATTTCGTACTTTTATAACAATTAGTGACAGATTAATGCAGAAAAGGACAGATAAGTTAAAAAAAACAAAAAACAATCTTCCCGTGTTTTCTTCCTTGAAAGGAGAACCCAAAGCAGACGCGGGGAGAAGCTGGGCAAGTTACTGTAAAAAAAAAAAAAAAAAAAAAAAAAAAAAAGACATTAAGAGAAAGATTACAAGGACAAATGGTGAAGGTAAAGGCGTTTAGAAAGTGCTTCTGATTTATATTGATCAATATCGGGCAATTTGCAAGAGCTTACCGCCGCCTAAATTCCTTTCTAGTACAGCGCGCTGTGCTCATCTCTCGCTTCTGTGACAAAAATAACCGCAACCCCCAAACACGGCAGAGGCTGAGCACCATCGTGTGGCCGATCCGACAACAGCAATGCTGTGCATGGATGAGTCTCCATGGATAATTTCCATTCCCTCCCGGCCAGAAAAAAACAGTAAGTTCCCTATCCTTCAATTTAAAACAGACATAACAAGGAAACTTGCAACAGTAAGGTGATATTAAAACTTGTGAAAAGCATAAGTTAATGAAAACATCACCTAAAAAAAACCAGAAAAACCCATAAAACTCAAAACAAAAACCCTAAAAGAAAATACAAAAAACCAACAAAAAAGAAAAAAAGAAAAAAAAAAAAGAAGGAAAAACCCCACCAGCGATTTAAAACCGCCTTTACAGCCATATAGTAGCTGTGGGAAAAATAAACAGTAAATCCCAGAGAAGTATCTTATCAAAACAGCCCTTAAGTAGTATGTCAAACACAATAACCTAAAAAAAACCCCGAAATTAAAAAAAATACCCAAACCCCTTAAAACTAAGATTACACACTAAGAGAAAATAAACCGTTCCTTACTCAGTGATACAGCTCTTTTGTTGAAAAAGTGGGTGGCTCTTAAAAGAGCCTTTGGGTTCAGCAGGTTTTAGCCAAGCATTTACTTGGAGCTGGTGTACTTGGTGACGGCCTTGGTGCCCTCGGACACGGCGTGCTTGGCCAGCTCGCCGGGCAGCAGCAGGCGCACGGCCGTCTGGATCTCCCGCGAGGTGATGGTGGAGCGCTTGTTGTAGTGCGCCAGGCGCGAGGCCTCGCCCGCGATGCGCTCGAAGATGTCGTTGACGAAGGAGTTCATGATGCCCATGGCCTTGGACGAGATGCCCGTGTCGGGATGCACCTGCTTCAGCACCTTGTACACGTAGATGGAGTAGCTCTCCTTGCGGCTCTTCTTGCGCTTCTTGTCGCCCTTCTTCTGCGTCTTGGTCACCGCCTTCTTGGAGCCCTTCTTGGGCGCGGGGGCGGACTTGGCCGGCTCGGGCATTTCGGCAGCAGCAGCCGCAGCTCCTCACAACAACAACTCGCACACAGCGACAGCGCTCAGCAGCAGCGGCACTGCCTCGGCAGCCGCCTTTATAGCAGCTCCGCCGAGACCGCCGCCTCGCCATTGGCTGTCTGTCAGCTCCGAGCTCGGCGCCGGGATCCGCCATTGGTCAGATTTGGATTCGCTTTTCTATTGGCTGCGGCACCAACTTCTCTCTCGCAGCCAATCGTAGCAGGCGCTGCCCATCCGCCCGGGTTGTATATAAGGCAGGCGGTGCGGCGGGCTCGGAGTTCCTGCGGCTGTCCCGGTTGTGTCGCTGTCGTCGCTGCGGAATCGCTGCAGGCAAGATGTCGGGTCGCGGGAAGCAGGGCGGCAAGGCGCGGGCCAAGGCCAAGTCGCGCTCGTCGCGGGCCGGGCTGCAGTTCCCCGTGGGCCGCGTGCACCGGCTGCTGCGCAAGGGCAACTACGCGGAGCGCGTGGGCGCGGGCGCGCCGGTGTACCTGGCGGCCGTGCTGGAGTACCTGACGGCCGAGATCCTGGAGCTGGCGGGCAACGCGGCCCGCGACAACAAGAAGACGCGCATCATCCCCCGCCACCTGCAGCTCGCCATCCGCAACGACGAGGAGCTCAACAAGCTGCTGGGCAAGGTGACGATCGCGCAGGGCGGCGTGCTGCCCAACATCCAGGCCGTGCTGCTGCCCAAGAAGACTGACAGCCACAAGGTGAAAGCCAAGTGAGCACTGATCAGAGGCTGCCAAGTTTAACCAAGAGAAACCCAAAGGCTCTTTTAAGAGCCACCAACATTCTCATAAAAGGGCTAAATTGCTTTTAAGCACTGAAAAACTGACCAAGTGTTACTGATTTTATTAGTGCCTCTTCATTGATCATCCCTCTTGTATATGGGTTCCAACAGACACTCTACCCCCACTTGGCATTGAAATTCCTCACCAAATGCCAGAAAAATCCCGGAAGTATCACAAAGGCTTTTTCTTAAACTGCCAGGTTCATCAACTCATTAAAGAAAATTAAACGAAGTGTTTCAGCCGTTTTGGTCCACAAAAATATTGAATTTCCCTAAGTATTGTAAGGGCTTTTTCTCTAAAGCTGCCAAGTTAATCAACTGCGAACCCAAATTTTATAATTTCAGCTCTTTTCAAGAAAATGTGGGTGGCTCTTAAAAGAGCCGTTGGGTTTAAATGTGGAGCAAGACTTCTCCGAGAAGGGCTTACTTCTTCTTCGGCGCTGGCTTCTTTGCCTTGGCCACTTTTGCCTTTGCAGCTTTTGGCTTGGCCGCTTTGGGCTTTACCGCCTTTGCCTTCGCCGGGCTCTTGGCTGCTGCCGCCGCTTTTTTGGGCTTGGCAGCCTTTGTCGCCTTCTTGGGGCTCTTCGCTGCTTTTTTTGCTGCCGGCTTCTTGGCTTTCTTGGGGCTCTTCGCTGTCACCACTTTCTTGGGCTTCTTAGCGGCGCTGGCGGGCTTCTTCGCCGCCGGCTTCTTAGACTTAGCTGCCGAAGCTTTTTTTTTCGGAGCTTTCTCCTTCACTTCACCCGGCTTCTTATTGAGGCGGAAGGAGCCGGAGGCGCCGGTGCCCTTGGTCTGCACCAGGGTGCCCTTGCTGACGAGGCTCTTGAGCCCCAGCTTGATGCGGCTGTTGTTCTTCTCCACATCGTAGCCGCCGGCGGCCAGCGCCTTCTTGAGCGCGGCGAGCGAGAGCCCCTTGCGCTCCTTGGAGGCGGACACGGCCTTGGTGATCAGCTCGGTGACGCTGGGCCCCGCGGGCTTGCGGGCCTTGGAGCCGCTCGCCGCCTTCTTCGGCTTCTTGGCGGCGGCCTTGGCGGCGGGGGCCTTGGCCGGCGCGGCGGGCGCGCTCTCTGCGGCGGGGGCTGGGGCGCTCTCGGCCATGGCGGCGCTGCGAACGCGGCGGCTCCGGCGGCGCCTCATTTTATAGCGGCGCGGCGGGCGCTGATTGGTGGACTCCCGCGCCGGCCCCGCCCCCGCCCCGCCCCCCGGCGCTCCCGCCGCCCGCGCTGTGTTTCTCGCCTCACAAAAAATTGCTTTTTCCTAAAAAAAACCGGAGCGCGGCACCCCCTTTCTCGGCGTTCTTGCTGAGAAGCGAGAGGATTTTTGTCTTGCGACCTTTCTTTCAGGGGGGACTTGAGGTGAGTTTTAGGCAGCTCGGTAATCCCCGAGTTTGGGGATTGCACTCAGGGCTGGAGCGTAAGATTTTTATTTCTCCTTTTGAATTAAAACTTTGCTTCTGGCACCGCTGCCTCAGTGACATCGGATACTTGTTTCTGAGAGGGTTTTTCATCGAGGTGCTGCAAAAAGGGTGTAATCTCGAGACCTTATCTTAGCGTAAATTAGCTTTGAATCTATGCAAGTAACACAAGGTGGTCACTCGGCTCTGTGTCTGAGTTATGAGTTGTTTTCCATAACAAGACTGCATCTCTTCAAAATAATGAAACCTTTGGACACAGTGCCCTATTTAGCTCTAGTAGGACTTGTTAAAAAGTAAAAGAAAGACAATTTTCACCAGAAGCGTTTACTTGAAAAGCAGATCTCTTAAATAATAATCTATCTTTAAAATCCCAGAATACTTATACATACATATATATACATACATACATATAGTAGCTTCTCTGTCCCCTGGGTTTTCTGCTCTTTTGCATTATTATTTTAATGAACTGTATTCCCATTTTTATCCAAAACGCTCGTGTTTATGATGCACAGTAGATAAACCCATTCATTTGTATGTTCTTATTTTAAGGTGGTGTTTATTTTTCTGCTTACTTTTACATTATAATTCAGGAATTTTGTAAGCCACAATCACCGATTTTACAAAAAGAAAAACAAAATAAAATTAAAATACAACATACATGTCTTCGTTATGAAAAATCAGATGTAAAGCTGCAGGCATTTCTGTAACAAAATTATGTAATTCAAGTGATTAGGCAAACAATTTCTTCCTGACAACTGCTGAGAGAAGCAATGGTGTGGCCTTTTCCAATGTATGACTACTGTGTTATGGGATAAATTGAATATATATAAAAAAGATTTTTCTTGAGATGAGTTGGATAGCAGCTGGATAATCATGGTTGAACATTTGTGGTGAACTGTGGGAACATTGGAAACCCAGGTGATTGATTCAAATGACTGTAAATGCAGTTATTTGTCTTCTTTCACTTTATCTTTTTATAATAAAATATCATAGACTGTCTTCTAAAGTTCTGATGATGGTGGGGTCAGTTTTATGAACGTGTCAGGGGTGCTTGGTTACCTTGGCTGGGGTGCACTTGAGGACTGTCAGGAGATGTGGTGGCATTTCAGAGAGGCAGCAGGAAAACATCATGTGAGAGAGGATAAAAACAAGATTATGTGCATTTGGTTTTGTCCTGATGTATATTTCGTGGTAGTTTCACCTGCTGAACCCACTGTGAATTTTGGCTTGTGAACTACATTGGCACAGAAAGTAATCTCTTGGGAAGGATCCGCACCACTGGGGGGGAAATTTCTGGGTGATAATTCTGCAGCATACAACTTTCCTTCAAATTCTGTATTTTAACTCATTCTAATAACTCAAGTGACTAGCTCCTTTACATTTACCTTGTTTTAACCTTTGCAAATGTATTTTCCTGAGTTCAGGTTAGGCCTCTATCCTACTTCCCAGCACCTGGTGTAGCAGCACATTCCTAGAACATTCTATGTGCTTTCCTGAAAGTTACTTTTCCTGGCCCTCCAAAATTTTGACCACCTCTGTGGACTTTTAAAATTTTGTTTTTCACAATAATAGACAGTTTTAGGCTAAGCAAAGAACGAAATGGAAAGAGATCTTGCAAAGGTTTTCAGTTGGAGGAAGGAAGGAGAAGCAAGTCGTTTAATTCCTTTAATTAATGGGTGAACTTACTTTAAAAAAATAATTGCTTCAAATATTATGATGTACTCAGTAAAAACAAAATGACATCTGTCTTCTATTTTCCCCTAAAAATGAACTGTCAAGCTCACAGACCATTTATTAAATGCCAGTTGGCCCTGGACTGGTTGGTTGGAAGATCAGGAGCACAGGCAGGGATTTCCTTGATCCTCTGGTTACAGAACACTTTTTAAATACAGTGGACAAAGATATTTGGAAGTGGTGGAGCAGGAGGAACCTTCCTGCTCCTTCTGAACACAAAACAAGTGGACTGGCACCTTCTACAGCAGGTGTGAGGCCCTGGAGGTAGAGGGTCAGACAGGCGATGAGGTGAGCCCTTCTGGGGCACAGGGCCCCCAAAACAGCACCATCTGTGCCCCACATCAAGATCTCTGTTCTGAGGAAAGGAAAGGTGATTTTAATCAGGCACTCCCTTCTGCAGGGAGCCAGGGCCTGATGTAGGGCCAGGCTGGCTCTGACATCTGAGGCACCAAGGGTCACAGGGACTGGGGAACATCAGGCTGTCACTGCTGGGGTTCTGCAGGGCTCCCTCCTCACCCAGTTCTGTTCATCATCTCCCTTAGGGCTCAAGGAATGGTAAGTTTGCCATGACACTGAGCTGGGAGGAGCTGCCAGCTCGCTCCAGTGCAGAGAGGCCCTGCAGAGAATCCTTCACAAATTAGAGAAGGGCAATCCTGAGCAATATGAAGTTTAACAAGGGCAGGTGCTGAAACCTGCACCTGAGACAGGGAAATCCTGGTTGTGTGTACAGACTGGGGAATGAATGAGGCACTGGAAAGCAGTGCCATGGAAAGGGACCTGGCAGTCCTGGTCAGTGGCAAGCTGAACATGAGCCAGCAGTGCCCTGGCAGCCAGGAGGGCCAACTCTGTATGGGGGGCATCAGGGACAGCATCACCATCTGGGCAAGGGAGGGGATTGTCCCCTCTGCTCTGCACCGGGGCAGACTCACCTCCAGTGCTGTGTGCAGTCTAGGTACTACAAAAAAAAAGACATGAAGTGATTAGAGAGCATCTGCAGAAGGGCCACAGGGATGGTGAAGGGTCTGGAGGGGAAGCTGTATGAGGAGCAGCTGAGGTCACTTGGCCTGTTCAGCCTGTGGGGGAGACTGAGGGGAGACCTCATTGCAGTCTGCAGCTTCCACATGAGGGCAAGTGGAGAGGCAGGTGCTGATTTCTTCACTCCTGTTACCAGTGACAGGACTCAAAGAAATGGCATGGAGCTGAGTCAGGGGAGGTTGAGGTTCGATGTCAGGAAAACGTTTCTCACCCAGAGGGTGTTTGGGCACTGGAACAGCTCGCCAGGGAAGTGGCCACAGCACCAGCCTGGCAGAGCTCAGGAAGTGTTTGGACAACACTCTCAGCACATGATGTGACTCTTGGGGTGTCCTGTGCAGGGCCAGCAGTTGTGCTTTATGGTGCTGATGGACCCCATCCAACTCAGCTTATTCTATAATGCTAGGATTCCATGAATTTTTTCCAAAGTTCAGTCAGAAATTCAAGAACTCCCTTTTCTCCTATTCTGGTATGGATGAGTGCTTTCAGGAAGGTCCTTCCTATGAGCCCATGTGATTTGGTGCACTACAGAATCACAGCATGATTTGTGCTGGAAGGGTCCTTCCAAGATTTTCTAGACCAACATCATTGTCATGGGCAAGGACACCTCTCACTAAACCAGGTTGGTCAAAGACTTATCCTACATGGCTTGGAAATCTTCCAATGAAGGCATCAGCAACTGCTCTTGTCCCACCACCTTCATAATGAAAAATTTCTTCCTTGGAACCTACTTAAGTATAACTCCTTTCACTTTTAAAACCTTGCCCCTTCCCCTGCCACTACAGGCCCTGGTGAAAAGTCTTTCTCTGTCTTTCCTATAAATGTTCTTCATATGTCAAAAGGCCACACTGAGGTCTGTGGGATTCACATTCTCTGAGCCTGAGAGAAGAAGAGAAAAAAATAATTGAAACAATTCGTATCTCATTTGCTGCATCTGTGTTTGTGCCACAGTAGAATGAAATATGGAGACTGTTTACCCAAAGTGATGGGGTTTGGGTTTTGTTTCCTTGGCCTGTCAGGATCAAACACGTGTGCAGAGTGTTGGTCAGCAGTCAGTCACGAGATTCTGGGCCGTGGAGGGCAGTTGGGTGCTTGTGCAGATTCAGTTTAGATGAAGTGTAATATAGTGTAATATAATATAGAATAATATAGTATAATAAAGAAATGAATTAACCTTCTGATATCAATGGAGTCAGATGCATCATTTCTCCTCATTGTCAGGGTTGCCCCGTTTTCCTGATAAAGGTCTGCCCAGAGCCTTGTCTTCTCCGGGCCTAACAACCACTGCTCTCCCAGCCTTTCTTCATGGGAGAGGTGTTTTAGCTCCCTGATCATTCCCATGGCCCTCCTGTGGACCTCCGCCAAGTCTTTCCTGTTCTGGGGACCCTGGAGGTAGGTGCAGAGCCCCAGGTGAGCTCTCATTCGAGTGGAGTGAATTAAGAGAATCACCTGCCTCGACCTCCTAGCTGTGCTTTCTTTTTTGTGCAGCCCAGGGTGCCACTGGCTTTCTGAGCACCGAATGCACATTGCCACCTCAGGTCCAAATTTTCATCCACCCTCATCTCTGAGTCTTTCTGTGCAGGGTGCTTGCGAACAGTTCACCCTGCAGTCTGTCCTGGTGTTTGGAATGGCCCTGGCCTGGGTGCAGGGCCGTGCATTTGACATTGTTGAGCTCCATGAGATTCACGTGGGTCACTCCTTGAACCTGCCAAGGTCCCTGTGCAGAGTGTCCCTTCCCTACAGTGAATCAGTGGCCCCACTGAGTCTGGTGGCACCCATGAACTGGCTGAGGTGCACTCCATCCCACTCTGTTATTGGCGAAAGTATTACACAGCATCTGAATTGCAACTATATCTGCTAATTCCCTGAAGAGCCTGGGATGAATCCCCTTAGAGACCATGGATTTCTGCTTATTCACATTCCTCAGACTGTCTTGAACCTGATATTTTCTTTCATCAGAGGAGGGACTTTGTTCCCCTGCTCTATGCCTTGATATTGACAGAATAAGGAGATGGGAAAGAGACACTGCCAGTGAAAACTGAGGCAAAAAAATTGTGGGATGCCTCAGTATTCTCTACGCCAGCAGTCACTATATCTCCTTTCTTTTTTATTGGGAGGCCCATTTTATTTAGTCCTCCTTTTCTGGCCAGTGTACCTACAGAAGCCCTCATTATTCTTCATGTCCCTTGCCACATTTAGTTACAGATGTACTTTAGCTTTTCTGATTCCATCCCTACACATCTGGTCAGCACTCTATATCCTTCCCAGGGTATGTCCCTGCTCCCACTGTCTGTGCATTTATTCTTGCACTTCACTTTGACCAGAAAGTCTTTACTCTGCCATATTGGTCTTTTACCTTCCTAGCCTGCTTTCTTACATGTGGGAATCAAGTGCACTTGCTCCATGGGACAAATGTCCTTAAATAACTTTCAGGCTTGATTAACCTTCTCCTTGATCCCTGAGGGCAGTTTTCAATGGGTTTACATATCCCATTTTCTTAAGCAACTGAATGTTTGCTAAAATAAATATCTTGTCTCTGTGCTTTGCCTGACTCATATCCCTCAAATCTGTGACAAGTCCGGGCTCAGGCAGCAGCCCAGGTTGCAGCCATTCCTGACCTCTTCAATTAGTTAATGTTTGTTGGCAAGAGCAGGTTGAGTAATGCTTCTCCTCTGGTTGGACTTTCTTTCACCTGATAAAAATTTATCTTCAAAATGCTCTAGGAGTCTCCTGGATAGTTATCCAGGCTTTCTGTGCCACGTTTCCAGCAGATGTCAGGTTGGCTGATGTGCCCCAGCAGCAGCCTGTGGATATGATGGCACCTGCAGTTGGAGAAAGAAGCTTCATCAGCATCCTCCTTCCTTTGTTTGGGTGGTAAATACTGACACTGAGGTTTCCTTTTATTGGCTTGGCCTCTAGTTTTGTACCCAGAAGCTCTCAGGTGTTTGTCCTGTTTTTCTAACAAAGTCCTTTGCAATCAGTCCACTTTTCTGTTTTCACATAGAAGACAACCTGCCCCCACCCTTCTTTCCTGACCCTTCTGAACAGTTTCCAGCCATCCATTTCAGCCCTTCAATTGATCTCCCTGAGTGAACCGTGGCTGTGACTGACTGTCAGTGTTTGCTCAGGAGGAAACGTGGGGACATCCATCCCTCAGGTGCAGCTGGAGGCAGGAGTGCAGCCTGTCTGTGCTCACCCCAAACAGGGTGACCAGGTCATGCACAAAGCCTGTGGCTGCAAAGCCCAACATTACCTTTGTTTTTCACCTGAGCTGCCTAAGTCTGCACAGTAACTTCAGTGTTTTCTCAGACCCTTCCTGATGCTTGTGCTACTTCACACATGTTGTGCAGATAAATTCATTCTGACTTTTGGGTGCTTCTGGTACAAGAATACCCCCCATAACTAAAATCACAGAGTTACTCATGGCAACTCAAACCTGACCTTGATGTAATTGCAGACTTTGTGTGATTTGAAAGACACCTTTTGTCCACGCATGATGGTTTTTTATTTAAAAACTGATTTATCATGATATTCTAAACCATAATACATTGTTACATGAGTAAGAAAACTTCATGTCTCAATAGGGAAGAACTTATCATTACATACTGTTCAGTTTACAGCAAAGGACTCCGGCCCATGACAAAAGATTTTTGTATTCATGGAGATTTAAAGGCCAGATAGAACAGCAATCTCTTAAAATAAAAAAAAAAAAAAAATCCATGGAAGACATTAGGCAGGAAATTTAGGTTGGGTTTTTTTTTTTATTGCCTTCTTACAAAAAATACTCAGATTTTTTCAAGTTTAATTTTTTTTTCAAAGCAAGAGGAAAATAGTTCCTTGATCATTCCACACCACAAAGTTTTTGATAACTTCTGAGCTCAGTTACAGAAAAATTTCAGGAATCAGTTCAGACCAATCAATCAATCTGTTGAATTGCTATGATTCTTTTTTATTTTTAATGCACATGGTGAGTGGGGCAGGGACTGTGACAGTGACCTGGCACAGCCACACCATCGGGGGTCACTGAGCAAGTCTGCTGGGGAGGGTTGGTGTGAGCTGGAGCCAGGGGAGCCAGAGACCCACAGGCACAACGTGGAAGGTAAAACCTGAGACTGAATGCAGCCCCGAGGCCAAGGGGTTGAAACCAGCAGGTGTGGTGCAGAGTTTCAAGTTTGAAAAAACTTGAAAAACAAATTACCTTCAAGTCTGGCAAAGGAAAAGGGAGAAAGAACGCCCAACCAACAAGAAGTATGTTTTCCTTGTGGGAACAGAGTCCTCTTGGAGGCAGAAGTACAAGCAGAACTGCAATGGAAACTGCCTGCACACTGTTACTGTCATGAATAAAGCAATTTTGCTCTGCACATCTGGCCCAGGTTCAGATTTTCCATCGTGTGGAACTGGCAATGGGGACCAACTTTCCTTCCAAATGTCATTCTGTCTTCAGGGAATCAGTAGTTCCATAAATCTGAAAGCACAGGAAAGGTTGGGAGAGGAAGAGACTGGTGGTCAAATATCTCTGTGGGCTGCTCCTACGGGTAATAAAGTATTTTAAGAGAATAAAAGGTTGTTAAAATCCCTGCCTGAAATGTGCAAATGTTTTAAAATTCCTGTCTGAAATGTGCAAATGTTTCTCTTTGTTTCCTATTTCCTTGATATCATGTGGGTACATCCACCCTGAGCAATGAGTTCAGCTTACTCATTCACAGCTCTTCATAGAAATTTTTCTAGAAAGACATCAGACTAACTGTGGGGGCTCATATGGTTTTGTTCATTACAGACACAGTTTGATAAGCAGCTCCCAAAGAAAAACTGATTTATACTGCCTGGGTCAAATTTGAATGGGTTTTTAGGGTGTGATTTTTTTTATTGTTGTGGTGGTGAGGTTTTGTTTGTTTCTGGGGTTTTTTGGGGGGAATTTTTTGTTTCTTGGTGTTTTTGGGGGGATTGTTTGTTTTTAGGGTTTTTTTTTGTTGTTTGTGGGTATTTGTATGTTGAGGGGTTTTTTGTTGCTGATGTTTTTTTGTTTTTTACTTTTGTTTTTAGCTGTGCCTTCTGGTGGTGATCCCAGCTGTTACTCACTATCTTTTTCAATGGCACACAGCTTTATTCTCCATGCAAAATATCATATCCATCAGTGCCTAATAGGGAGAAGATTGTAACAGGCAATCAGTGGCAGAGAGATGACCCATTTGCAAAAATCCATCAAGAATTTAGATTCTCTTCATCTCACAAAAACAAAAACAAAAACAAAAAAATCCTGGAACCATGAGACTTCATCTATTTCAGCATTTCCCACACTTAGAAAAGTTCCACGTACAATCCCTTTCCACTCAACATCCAGATGAGACAGAGAGTTCGTGCCAAGAGGAAAAGCAAGCTCAGGTTTGCTGTCAGCCCCGCTGCCCAGGGTGCAGCGGCTGGGGAAAGGAGCTGCTCCGGGATGCGAGCACAGCTGTGGGACGGTGCCCAACCCCTCCGCTCCGGCACAGACCTCGGAAGGCCTTTGAGTGTTAATTTGGGGTCAGTAAGTGTGCCCGTTCAAGGGCTGCCTGCAGAGATTCAAGAAACAGAAAAGAATTAAGACCAATGTTTCTAGAAAGCAATAGCCACATGAGGCAGATACAAATCCGTCAAGGGGACGTGTGTGTAATTTACGCGTCCGTGGCAAAGCCGGGCGCGGAGAGAAGCCCGGGGAGCGCCGGGGCGGAGCGGAACGAGCCGCGGCTTTGGGCACAGGCGCTGTCAAAGAGCTCCGGATGGCCGTGGGCACCTCCGTGGGCAGCTCCTCTACCCTGGCTGAGCCGGGGAGGTCCCACCGCAGAGCGAGCTTCGGGCAGGAGGGCAGCGCCCTGCTCGGCAAACGCGAACACGGGAAAGCGGAAGGTTTTCAGCTCTCACTGCGCTGTCGCAGCTTGTGCAAGTTCGACTGAAGAAACACAGAGTTAAACTGGTAAGTTATGACCTCTTCTCTCCACAGCCCATTGCTGTGTTTCAGTACTCTGCTTTGTTCAGTTTACACACATCCTTCACTTTCTAAACGTTTCGTAATAAATTTGCCATCAATCCATGTGCAAACATACACACAGTGTGTGTCTAGCTCTATGATCCCGAAAAAGACAGCTCACCCCGAAAAACAAATTCGATTTACGCTCCCCGGCGCCAGCATCACCGTGCACCCCCGGATACACACAAATTAGATTTACGCTCCCCGCCGGGGGCGCACACATTGTTCGTCCCGGTACGGCGCTGCCATCGCTCTGCGCCTCCCGCAACACGCCCCGCTCTCCTCCCTATGACACGGGCATCGTCCCGCTCCTCCCGCAAACACACACCGCTGGCCGCCGATTTATACACATATCGCCTCGTTCCGAGGGAAAGCATATCGCTCTGAAATATTTTACAGACAACCCACTGCGCCCGGCGATGCACGCAGTGCGCGGCAGCCCCGCGTCTCTGAGACGCCCTGCGCCGCCCTTCCCGCACACTCCCCTCCCTCTGCCGAAACCACATCGCTCCGCGCCCTCATTCCACGTCAGCCTTACATCCAGACACTCAGAGCCCCCCGCACCCCGACACACACATCGCCGTGCTCCCTACGAGGCACCGCCTGAGCCCAGCGAGCACACAGATCATTCTGCAGCAGCTGTCAAATATTGCTCAGCGCCTGCTAGCGCATCCTGTCTGTCCTCTCTGACGGAGGAATCATTCTGATCCCCGACGGGCGGACAAGGCACTCTGCTGGTTCCCTATAGAGCCATTGCTCCGCGCCACCCGGCACACACCTCAGTCAGCGCCCGGCGGGCACGGATGTCGCCTCTACCGGTGGCACAGGGATCGCGGGGCTCTCCAAAGGGCGAACACTCCGCTTTGCTCTTCCCCGGCACCCCCGCGTTCCTCGGCGCCCGCGGAGGGCGCGCACATCGCCTCACTGCGCCCGCGGTGTGCCCGCCCCGCTGTGCCGCGCGAATAACGCGGCATTTTGGTGGCCAGGGAAACAGGAACAGCCACCTACATGGATCTGGGGCAGCGACGATGGCATCTCTGTACAGCCCACGAGAAGTCACAGTGCTCGGCGACCCCGTCTCGGAAACCGCCCCGCACCCGAAGGGAGCATCCAGCCGGCAGGGGAAACAGCATCCCCCTCCGAGAACACCGAGGCTCTCACCAAATGCAACAGATCCAAGTGCCAGACCTCTTGAATCACCTTTTCTATAAGAGAGCTGATGCTATGGTAATCTGTACTTTGCTGTCCTGTTCGGGTTTTTTTTTCGGCAAAACTGAGGTAATGTTGTGAAAGCATTGTAAATTGTAAGGAAAGTGGGACGTGCATTGTTTGTGGTAAAATTATGTGCTCTACATCCGCTTCAACGGAGAAGGGAATGTTCATAATTCGCTTGAAAAACCCTGGGAACCCGCTTTTGGTACATGTACGGTTGGGGGGTGGCGAATTAGACAAACGAGTGCAGTCGGCCGCCCCAGAACTGCCTAAACAGATCTGTTCCTGACTGCTGGTACGAGGTGCTTCCATCTTGAGATACGCGAATGGATGACGGTGTGAATGAGGAGCATTTAAACCACAGGCTGTTGCAGACGACCCTGTGCCCTTGTTTTTCAGTTCGTTTGTTTTTGAGCAAAAGTCTCCGAGATGAATGCCCTCCCTCCTTCCCTCCCATCAGTAAGCGTTCTCGTCCCCGAACTGCACAGTCCGGCACAGGCAGTAGCCCCGAGCACAGGGTCCCCAGCGTGGCGCTTCCCCGGCTTTCGTTTGCCCCTCTCTGTCCCCGCCGTGTCCCCGCTCCCCGCACTCTCCGCCGCCGAGCGCGGACGGGGCTGCAGCGCGCGGGCAGAGCCGGGGCCGCGCCGCTGCCGCGCTGGGGCCGACCTGAGTGAGGACTGCGCGGAGCCTCCCCGCGGGCGGGCCCGGCCGCCTCCCGCCCCTCCCGCCCGCCGCTGATTGGTGCCGAGCGCGGCTCGAGCGCGGCCCGAGCGCGCGCTGCCCCGGGGCGCGCTCCCCGCACGGGACGCGGCGCTTCCAGCGCGCCGGGGCAGCGGCCGGGCCGGGAGAGCTCGGCGGGGCCGGGCCAGGCGGCTGCAGCCTGCGCCTTCTGCCTTGCTGCCGCGGCCCCGAACCGAAGGGCGCTACTGAGCGGGAAGAAACCGCGAGCCCGCGGGGAAGGAGGCGGCTGCCGGCGGCAGCTTTAGCCAGCGGTCCTGAGACTCTGAACGTACGCGATCGGAGCCGTTTTGTTAAAAACAGGGCGAGCCCGAGGCTCGGGCGGCGAGCCCGCCCAGCCCCGCTCTCCGGCGGCGCCGCCAGAGCCCCAGCTGTGCCCCGCCAGCCGCTGCTGGAAGGGGGCGGGGGCGGGGCGGGGCCAGGGCGCGTTTCCCGCCCCGGAGGCGGGGCCTTGTCCCGGGCTCGCCACAAGCGCCCAATGGCTGCCGGCCGCTGCCGCGCGAGCGGCCAATGGGCGCGGGCCGCGGGGCTATAAATAGCGGCGGCTGTGAGCCGGGGCGCAATCAGTGTCTTGAGCGGGGAAAGGCGGGTGCGGGGCTTGCAGCGATGGCGCGCACGAAGCAGACGGCGCGGAAGTCGACGGGCGGCAAGGCGCCCCGCAAGCAGCTGGCCACCAAGGCTGCCCGCAAGAGCGCGCCGGCCACGGGCGGCGTCAAGAAGCCGCACCGCTACCGGCCCGGCACGGTGGCGCTGCGCGAGATCCGGCGCTACCAGAAGTCCACGGAGCTGCTGATCCGCAAGCTGCCCTTCCAGCGCCTGGTGCGCGAGATCGCGCAGGACTTCAAGACCGACCTGCGCTTCCAGAGCTCGGCCGTCATGGCGCTGCAGGAGGCCAGCGAGGCCTACCTGGTGGGGCTCTTCGAGGACACCAACCTGTGCGCCATCCACGCCAAGCGCGTCACCATCATGCCCAAGGACATCCAGCTGGCCCGCCGCATCCGCGGGGAGCGCGCCTGAGCTCCCTGCCGTAACCCACGGAGACCCAAAGGCTCTTTTAAGAGCCACCACATGAACAATTAAAAGAGCTGTTGCGCTATTCCAAAACGTGAACGCTTTATTAAATTCAGTGAGGAAGACTGCTGAGGTATAGTTAGACGGATTGTGTACCTCATTGAAGTTCATGTGTTAGCAATACAAAAATCAGTCACAATGGCTGCTTGAGAGGCACTAGGTACACAATAAATTGTGAAACAGGAGTGTCCATCCATGAAACTGATACTAAAGGGGACCTAATAAATGAAAACACTTCCTGACTCACACCCACTGCAAGTGTTATACCGATGACATATCTACAAAATGTAGCAACTGTAACTGATGATAGAGCCTGTATTAATAGAGCTCAGTCGCTCACATCACCCATAAAACATCATAATTTCTTGTGCCCCACACCCCCTGAAACGATGCTTAAACCAGTGCAACAGCTCTTTTAATTGTTCATGTGGTGGCTCTTAAAAGAGCCTTTGGGTCTGCTTGGGTTACAGCAGGGAGCTCAGGCGCGCTCTCCGCGGATGCGGCGGGCCAGCTGGATGTCCTTGGGCATGATGGTGACGCGCTTGGCGTGGATGGCGCACAGGTTGGTGTCCTCGAAGAGCCCCACCAGGTAGGCCTCGCTGGCCTCCTGCAGCGCCATGACGGCCGAGCTCTGGAAGCGCAGGTCGGTCTTGAAGTCCTGCGCGATCTCGCGCACCAGGCGCTGGAAGGGCAGCTTGCGGATCAGCAGCTCCGTGGACTTCTGGTAGCGCCGGATCTCGCGCAGCGCCACCGTGCCGGGCCGGTAGCGGTGCGGCTTCTTGACGCCGCCCGTGGCCGGCGCGCTCTTGCGGGCAGCCTTGGTGGCCAGCTGCTTGCGGGGCGCCTTGCCGCCCGTCGACTTCCGCGCCGTCTGCTTCGTGCGCGCCATCGCTGCAAGCCCCGCACCCGCGCTGCTCGGCTCAAGACACTGATTGCGCCCCGGCTCACAGCCGCCGCTATTTATAGCCCCGCGGCCCGCGCCCATTGGCCGCTCGCGCGGCAGCGGCCGGCAGCCATTGGGCGCTTGTGGCGAGCCCGGGACAAGGCCCCGCCTCCGGGGCGGGAAACGCGCCCTGGCCCCGCCCCGTCCCCGCCCCCTTCCAGCAGCGGCTGGCGGGGCACAGCTGAGGCTCTGGCGGCGCCGCCGGAGAGCGGGGCTGGGCGGGCTCGCCGCCCGAGCCTCGGGCTCGCCCTGTTTTTAACAAAACCGCTCCGATCGCGTACGTTCAGAGTCTCAGGACCGCTGGCTAAAGCTGCCGCCGGCAGCCGCCTCCTTCCCCGCGGGCTCGCGGTTTCTCCCCGCTCAGTAGCGCCCTTCGGTTCGGGGCCGCGGCAGCAAGGCAGAAGGCGCAGGCTGCAGCCGCCTTGCCCGGCCCCGCCGAGCTCTCCCGGCCCGGCCGCTGCCCCGGCGCGCTGGAAGCGCCGCGTCCCGTGCGGGGAGCGCGCCCCGGGGCAGCGCGCGCATCGGGCCGCGCTCGGGCCGCGCTCGGCACCAATCAGCGGCGGGCGGGAGGGGCGGGAGGCGGCCGGGCCCGCCCGCGGGGAGGCTCCGCGCAGTCCTCACTCAGGTCGGCCCGAGCGCGGCAGCGGCGCGGCCCCGGCTCTGCCCGCGCGCTGCAGCCCCGTCCGCCCTCGGCGGCGGAGAGTGCGGGGAGCGGGGACACGGCGGGGACAGAGAGGGGCAAACGAAAGCCGGGGAAGCGCCACGCTGGGGACCCTGTGCTCGGGGCTACCTGCGCGGGGACTGCCCAGGTCGGGGCGAAAACGCGTTCGTCTTTCCTTCCCCCGGTCCCCTGGGACAATGCACATTGCGGGGCAGGGGAGGGGACATCCACCTCAGAGTTCGTTTTCTGAATGAAAAGAACAAGGCACAAGAGCACCGGGTGGTCTGAAAGCACCTCTGCTGTTAATGCTCTCGGTTCACACCGTGTTACGTTAACGTAGGTCAGCCGAGAAATTACCGTGTACTAGTCGTCAGGAACATGCTTCGGCCGTTTTAATTGACAGACCACCGACAGCATGTATTCATTCTTCTAACCTGTCTGCCCTACAGTGTACATAAACCAAAACGGACTCCTAAGGCTTTTAAAAAGAATTATGAAGGTCCTTGAGCCCGTTGAATCAGATGTAGGACATAGCCTAAGTTTACCGCAAACACTGTAAATGCTGCCTTCTTTTTAAGATACTTGAATACCGTAGATGCACATTCCCCCCTCAGCCCGCCACCGGAAAAAAAGAAAACCAAAACGGGGCGGGTAGGAACTCGCCACAGGATCAGCTCTTTTACTGAGAAAGTGGGTGGCTCTTAAAAGAGCCTTTGGGTTCAGCAGGTTTTAGCCAAGCATTTACTTGGAGCTGGTGTACTTGGTGACGGCCTTGGTGCCCTCGGACACGGCGTGCTTGGCCAGCTCGCCGGGCAGCAGCAGGCGCACGGCCGTCTGGATCTCCCGCGAGGTGATGGTGGAGCGCTTGTTGTAGTGCGCCAGGCGCGAGGCCTCGCCCGCGATGCGCTCGAAGATGTCGTTGACGAAGGAGTTCATGATGCCCATGGCCTTGGACGAGATGCCCGTGTCGGGATGCACCTGCTTCAGCACCTTGTACACGTAGATGGAGTAGCTCTCCTTGCGGCTCTTGCGGCGTTTCTTGTCACCTTTTTTCTGTGTCTTGGTGACGGCTTTCTTGGAGCCCTTTTTAGGCGCGGGGGCGGACTTGGCGGGCTCGGGCATGGCAGCGGATCCTCTCAGCACAGCGGCTCCGAAGATTTCTCGGATTGAGAACACCGCGCGCCTCTGAGCGCACCGCTTTTATAGCGCGCTTATGCAAATTAGGGATTCCCGTAGACTAAGCTGTTATTGGCTGAGGCAAATTTTTTCAGTGATAGTAGCTCCGCCTTTCGTCGCCATTGGTTAAATCTGGATCCGCGTTCCTATTGGCTGTTTTAGGCACATCCCTGTTTTAGCCAATCGGAAGTCGCGCCGTCAGCAGAAGACGTATATAAGGCCGAGCTCGGAACTTGAAATTTTTGCAGTCAGTTACTGACTTCGTTTGCTCAGCTGTAGTGATGTCGGGTCGCGGGAAGCAGGGCGGCAAGGCGCGGGCCAAGGCCAAGTCGCGCTCGTCGCGGGCCGGGCTGCAGTTCCCCGTGGGCCGCGTGCACCGGCTGCTGCGCAAGGGCAACTACGCGGAGCGCGTGGGCGCGGGCGCGCCGGTGTACCTGGCGGCCGTGCTGGAGTACCTGACGGCCGAGATCCTGGAGCTGGCGGGCAACGCGGCCCGCGACAACAAGAAGACGCGCATCATCCCCCGCCACCTGCAGCTCGCCATCCGCAACGACGAGGAGCTCAACAAGCTGCTGGGCAAGGTGACGATCGCGCAGGGCGGCGTGCTGCCCAACATCCAGGCCGTGCTGCTGCCCAAGAAGACCGACAGCCACAAGGCTAAAGCCAAGTGAGCAGTAAAGCTGCGAATTTAAACCAAGAGAAACCCAAAGGCTCTTTTAAGAGCCACCCACAAATTCAGAGAAAGAGCTTGAATTGCATTGCGGAGCGAAAGCCCGCGGGAAGTTTTGAATAACCGCGGGCGTTATCCAGTTATCTCTGACGTTTTAACTGTCAGAGCCGGACGCGGCTCCGCGCCCCAGCACCCGCCCCGCTCTGGGGCGGGGCTGACACCAGTTCCAGGAAGCAGCTCAGCCCTTCTACAACCAATCCCTGCGCCTTATGGGCATTTTGAAAGCTACCAAGGCGCTAATACCCTCCCCCTACCAATTCAAGTGCCCCTCGAGCTGTTACGGAGTCAAACAGCACATTCACCAGCAGACTGCTGTTCCTCCACACCCCTCCTCAAAACGGCGGCAGCCACGGCATTTCAGCCCAATTGTTGGGGGCTCTTAGAAGAGCCGTTGGGTTTAAATGCGATGCAAGCGTATTTCCACGTGGGGCTTAATTTTTCTTCTGTGCTGCTTTTTTGCCTTGGCCGTTTTGGACTTCACCGCTTTCGCCTTAGCCGGGCTCTTGGCTGCTGCCGCCGCTTTTTTGGGCTTGGCAGCCTTTGTCTCCTTCTTGGGGATCTTCGCTGCTTTCATGGCTGCAGGCTTAACTTTCTTGGGGCCGTTCTTTGCTGTCACCGCCTTCTTGGCGGCGCTGACGGGCTTCTTCGCCGCCGGCTTCTTGGGCTTGGCCGCAGCTGCTCTCTTCTTGGGGGCTTTCTCCTTCACTTCCCCGGGTTTCTTGCTGAGGCGGAAGGAGCCGGAGGCGCCGGTGCCCTTGGTCTGCACCAGGGTGCCCTTGCTGACGAGGCTCTTGAGCCCCAGCTTGATGCGGCTGTTGTTCTTCTCCACATCGTAGCCGCCGGCGGCCAGCGCCTTCTTGAGCGCGGCGAGCGAGAGCCCCTTGCGCTCCTTGGAGGCGGACACGGCCTTGGTGATCAGCTCGGTGACGCTGGGCCCCGCGGGCTTGCGGGCCTTGGAGCCGCTCGCCGCCTTCTTCGGCTTCTTGGCGGCGGCCTTGGCGGCGGGCCCGGGGCGGTCTCGGCCATGGCGGTGTAACCGGGAGCACCGGGCAGGGCCGGCCCCGCTCCCCCCCGGTTATTGCAGCGCGGCCGGCGCTGGTTGGCCCCTCCCCGCCCGGCGCTCCGCGCTCCGCCTAGCGCTTCCTCGGGGGAAATAGAATGGCTTTTTCTATTTCATCTGTCGCGAAATCGTCCTTTTTCTACATCTGTGAAACCATGGGAGCGGCTGTTTTTCGCCTGTTGATGTCTTGTCGCGAAAAGAGTTGGACTTGAGCAACATGGGGACAAGAAATCCCGAGTCCAGCAAACGGATCTCGAGAGCGCGAAAGTTTTGTTTTTCTTTGTAAATTAGACATTCTTCTTTAATTTAACATGAGGGAGAAATCTCAGTATTAATCTTCAGAGCGTCCTTTTTACCTTAGATAAGAAAGCAAACAGTTAGAGTCTCATTCTTTAAAACAAAAGTGTTTCAAAGAGAGTGAGGTAGCACAAAGCTGTGCTGCCGCTTCTCCTACTGGGATTTAAACCTCTGGCTACTGTGAAACGCTCAGGTATAATATTTTTCCTTTACTCCCAAAGTTTCCAGACGTTCCACTCTTCTATGCATGAAGTATGAGACAGCACATACTTTATCCCCCTCTTTGAAACACTCTCCTGTTAACGCAGCAAAAGGCTCTGAAGTATCAGTGGAATAATTTAGGGGCTGAACACCAAAGATTAAAAAGTTTGCTTTGGATCACAGAGCTTCATGTAAGTCTCTGGTGCACAGAAACAGATCACACTCTAAATGGAGCACACAGTGCTAAATCTGTGAAATTCATGCATGTGATTCATTTACATGGAAAAAGAAATGGACAGATCTTGAGTCCGCAAGAGATGTCAGAGCACCATTCTATTCATATTTTGATCTGAAGCTAGAAAGAACAAACAGTTTTTACTCACTGCCTTTTTTCTATGCTACAGATCATGCCACAGCAGTTTCTGTACATAAAAGCTTTGGCTGCAGCACAAAGTGAAGCAAAGCTCTTCATGCAGGTTGTGGTGACTCCCCCATTAGCATGCATACATTCTTACCAGCTACAACTTTGGGTATAGTTTTATAGTTTTATAGTTTTATATGTGTCCCTGTCAGGAGTTCCTAATTCATTTACCTGAAATTTAATGGCCATCAATAGTTTAGCAGGGCCAGATTGCTGCATTTATTTATACCTCACGTAAACAAAATGCACTTCAATGGTTTAGGTATGATGCTGAGCAGTTATGGTCAACTTCCCTTTTTCAACAAAATGAAAACTCTGAGTGGAAAAATACCATCTCACTCCTCTATTTCATTCCACTAAAGAACAGTAAAATGAACATCTTGAAGATTTTGGAAGACTCTTCATCTTCAATTAATTCACAAAATCTGATTCAAAAAAACCTCATACAGGCACTTTGACAATTTCTTGCATAATTATGGTGAAAAGGACTTTAGGAAAATAAACACATTTTTCTTGCATTTATGTTTTCTTTCTAACTCTTCCTTGCCATTGAGGTCCCCTAGGTGAGGAATTATGATGTCATGATGAGGCAGAGAGTGCAATAAGAAGACAAATTCAGCAAATCTGGCTCTGGGCTTTCAAACCATGTTGGAAGTGGGGTGGTTTATAGAGTAAGGTTCACTGGAAATTTTATAAAGCCAAGAGAACTTGACTGTATGACATTTACTCCATGCAGTAGTAGGGGGCATAAATAATTGAGTAGTGAAATTGTTGATGTCCCCTAAAGTTTCCTGCAATCAGGTGGTTGAATGTGTGTCTGCTCTGTCCCATCTAGGTCTGGTAGAATCCTTGATGTCCCTTAAAAACTAAATGTGGTACAGTGTCTGAGCAGGTTTTTGTACTCACCAACTCCACAATCACCAACGCCAATACCTGTGTTGGGACAGAAGCCTTTCTACCTCCCCCATTCTCTGCAAATCTTATTTTACAAGAGTAATAATGCATCACAACAGCACACTTCCCTCCAGCCTGTAATGTAATATTCCCTAGACTGTTTTCCTTCACACACACAGCTGGCACACAGCTGTATGCCTAAATCCTGTAGAGCGGTGCCAACCACAACACCAACCATCTCCAGAGGAAAAGCTTCTCAGAATGTGCCACTGCAACACTGCCACGCATTGTGGTAGTCCTCATCTCACTCCACTTTTGTCTCCACCATTCTCTGTCAAATGTTAAATTGAGCAACTTGAGGCTAAATTTTGTAATTATTTTAGGGTCTCCTACTTATTTGATTTTCCTCTTCGGTTTTTATTCCAATATTCCCTTTCCTTATTTGTACAAAGATTATATAATCTCATGACCATTTTATGTACAAGCAGTCAAGTCATTTTTATTAGGGGAAGGATGCAGAAGTGTAAGAGAATAATCAAGCCCTGCAAGGAGATAGGAATACAGCATCACCTCATAGAGTAGTAAATACAGAAAGACTGTGGGTCACCCTCCTCCCCCAAAACCTGCTGTTTCTTGTGTGATTAGCAGCACAAAAACCTGAAGTTGTGTGCCAGAGATCATTACTCCAGTCATGGTCAAACTTAATTAAGATAGGTGTAGCAGCACATATTGCCCTGCAATGCAGACATGAAAAAGAACAGCTAGGAAGGATCCTTACTGGGAGAGATTCTCCCTCCCTCTCGTGCATTTACCATCACAATTACAGCCAGCCTTGCTACCTCACCCTAGAAGAGGTGAAATCAGGAACAGCAGGGTCTCAGTGGCATTCCAGGCTGTCTGGTCTCTGCATGCACTGTCAGTATGGACAGAGATCTCTGCTAGAGCAGCAAGAATCTGCCAGAAAATCCTACAGAAGTATTTATTTTTTGCAGGTGCTATCAATGTGAGCCAGCTTGGACTGCAAGAGATCAGATCTGAAAGCCCCTTAGAGCCCTTCCCAGACAGCATGGAATGTATAGATTATTGTAACCAGTAACAAATGCCTATTAACTTGTAAAAATATATAGTAATCCAAACCAAACTCAGTACCTGCTAGCCAACTAAAAAAATTGCAAAATCGGGGTAGCTTTCCACTTATTGCATGTTCTTTTCAATCATTGCATGTCCCTTTTGTGATATTTGGCTCTAGGACACAAAGCCAAGCGGCCACCATAGATGTCATTAAAAGCCCTAGGAAAAGGACCTTACAAAGGCCCAGTGTACTCATACTGAGGATAATTCTTCAATTCTTCAACTCTTTCTCCTATTCCTCCCCTCCCTTATGACCTTTCCACATGAACACCTAACTCCACTGCATTTCACATTGCCGTGGCTTTCCCAAACATGTAAAGCCCATCTCTGTTTCAGAGATAGGAGAACTGAGAGTCATTCACAATTCTCAAAAATACAGCTGATTGGATCCTCCCATTTTATTCTGATTCACGTTTTCTGCCCTTCTCCTGCTGAGGCCCAGCTATCGGTATTAATTCTCAACATTTCCTGTCAGCAGAAAAAAGGTTCAGAGATGAGTCATCTAATTTCATAAAGAAAAAAAAAAAAGAATTAAAAAAAACCCCCAAAACCAAAACCTGTTCAAAATGTAGTGAATTTTTCTGCTTATTTTAACTTTTAATTTGCCACAAACCTGAGCTACCTGCCATACACACACACACGGGCAAGGCCAAGAATTCAGGTGCAGGTGGGATCAGGATGAGGCCTGGAGAGGGGCTCTGGGCTCAGCCCCAGCTCCGGGCATTGGATGCTCCCCGGGGCAGTGGGACCAGGGCCAGGCAGGGCTGTGGGGAGCTTGAGCCCGGCCCTATTTCTGTGTTGTTGGGACAGGGGCTGATGGCTCCAGGGGGGCTGGAATGGCCTCCTGGGACCAGAAACAGGGTTGGGGGAGCCCCAGGAAATGCTGGGCAGGGATGGCAGGGCTGGTGGTGCCCTGACAGTGCCCTCCTTGGGCAAGCAGGGACTGTAAAAGGCTCTCAGAGCTACTGGTTCAGCAGCTGTCTAGATCCAGACAACAGGGAGCACTTTTGGCCAAGTTGCATGCAGATGCTTGATTTCAGTCCTAGTGGAGACAGAAGCAGATTTCAGTTATAACAAAACTCTACTGCCACTTGCACTTATTGACACTGGAAGTACTCACCAAGTTTAGGTTTAGGATGGCCAGGAACAACAGTTCCTGCACCTCACTTTGGTAATTCCCAACTCTTCTGCCATCAAACACATAAAAATATGGGAATGGCTTGGCTCACCTTTTGTAGGGCCCAGAGCAGTCAGTTGCATCTGAAATGCCCTTGCACCTTCATTTCAGCACCCTCACAAGGAAACATCTCAAGAGCAGCCAGCTTCAGTTTCCAAAACGTCCTTCTAAAATATTAGCATTTCCATCCCATGCAGCAGTCACAAAACCCAAAGGGGACAGCAGGAAGAGCAGTTTGTTCCACCTTTCACCTGCTGTCTGGAGAAAATCCTGACCCACAGTTTTGGTTTGGGTGGCAGTGCACACATCTCCCTACCAATTCCTGGTGGGGACTCACATCTTTTCCCATCCCACTCTGAACCATGACATTCACATCCCTTAGGCACTTTTAATTCCTCTGAGGTCCTTAACTGCTGGCTGACTGCAGCTCTTGGGGTTCACTGGCTCCCCTTTGGTGCCCACCCTGGTCAGGCAGAGAACAACCACCTGCAACTCCTCCACTTTCTGCAGAGAAGCCACGAAGATGAGCTACCACCTCTCAAAAACAAGCTCATGATGGCTCAGAAGAGGTGGATGGGAACCCTAAAGGGAGAAGAGGTTGCCCCTCTCCTGCCCCTGTGTTGCTGGAGGATCGAAGATGATGTTCCCAGCACTATTCTAGAGGACACTGGGATGCAGAGCCAGCAAAGGAAAGGAGCAGTTTGGCACAGATGTCCAGCAGCTGAAATGCTGCACTGAGCCAAGAGCAAAAATAGCTGGTGGTATCACTGCACCTGTAAAGACAGGAGAAATGCATGAATTTGGGCAAGCAGGCAAATTCAGAGAAGAGCTAGAGGAGGAGGAATGCTCCTGGTGGGCTGCTTCACCACCTTATTTTTCAGCATATATAAGGTCTGTTATGTAAAGTGCTTAGTTGTGGGATCCTGAATACATCTTTGTGTCTCTTGTTCCTTTTCCACTAACTCTTCTGGCAGTTTTGATGAACTGATGAACAGATTCTAAGACTTTTTTTTTTTTAATTACCAGCATGAAGCAATATTCTTTCCTTCTTGCTGACATCTATTCAAACAAGGACTCCTATGACAGCTGTCCAATCACTTCCATATTAATAATCTAAAAAAAAATACATTTTCTTCCAGCATCCTTACAAGGGAAATATTCTTGTTGGCTTACAGAAACCTTTTCTTTTCCAAGAAATATAAAGAGAAGAATGGATATGATATATCCTTAAACATGGGAAAGTCTCAACCATCAAAGGCCCAGAACAAGGGAATTTACAATCATGACCTGATCATGTATTATAAAAGTTGTGCCAGGTCAGAGGGTAGCTTCAGGGAGCAAACATTCATCTGAAACTAAGGCCACCTCCATTCACCACTAGTTCTGCCCTGGAGGCAATGAGCAAACCATTGGCTTCCTCCCTGCCTCTGTTTCCCTACATATCAGGAGAGAACAGGAACCTCCAAAGTTCACTGAAAATGCTGCAGACCAGCAAGGAAATGAATTGTTTGTAGCTCCATGTTGATAATCAGAGCATCCACACTGATGTGATTTTTGAGTTTACATCAGGAAATGCGTCAGCCACCATATGCTTCCCCAAATATAAAAAGTGGTGAGAAGTAGGCGGCCTGATTATCAGTGCCTACTTGCAATCCACCGTGCTATGGAGGAGAAGATTCCTCCTGAGAAGCAGATTTTAGGGAAGGAGGCTGCTGTTTCCTAGGCTCCCTCATGACCACTGCCTGTGGGAAGACCTGCCTACAGAAAAAGGAAGGGTCCCAGGTGCAATGATTGCTGTGTGCTGAAGGAAGATGATGCTCTTCTTCAGACATCACTGTAAAGAGGCCCAAAGTACAGCAACATTTTTGCTTTTTGAGATCCCATACAGCTCCCTGACTGAACCAGGTTCAAGGAAAGTCTGACAGGAAGAGAAGAGAACATATTCACCCTTTCTGCCCAGTTCCGGGTCTCCAAGTCCACAGAGCTGCTTCAAGTGTGAAAACATTTTTTTTCTAGAGCTATACCAGCTCACTACAAAATGTGCTCATCTGCTCTGAAAATAATCCCTAGATGTCTGATGTGCTGCAAACATAAAATAATACCCAGCCTAGAGGGGAGCCTTACAAGAGATATCAGTCAAAATCTGATTTTGGTATCAAGAATGCAATTTGTCCTTAAAGGCAGAGTCCACAAACACTTTTCAAAGCAAGTTTGTCAAATACAGAGACCTGATTCATGATGGACATAAAGGCCATCCCAACAGCCATATATCCCCTGATGAATACTGAGTTAAGTATGGATGCAAGAAGTGGTACCTGTATGACATATTTGGGAGTACAGAAGGCCACACTGCATGCTCATAGCCAGATGCCCATTTCTCTTTGGATCTAGAGAGATCCATCCCTCTTGTGCAAGTGTTCTGTCGTTCAGAAGTGTTCCCAATTCTTGCTGGTGTCAGCAGGGTCAAAATGTACCTGAAAAATCCATGAGGGGGACAGGCAGAGATGCACAACTGCCACACATTGTTATTCTTCCACAACAGCATCTCTGGCCCAGAGCAGTGTCTGTGGGACAGCATATTTGAAACTGGAACATAAACCTAGCCAACCTGTGGGACAGCAAACGAGGCAGGAAAGGGATAAAGAATTGCTGTCTCTAATTTGTCACGTATTATAGAGCAGGTGCCTGGAAGAGATGGACTGGAGGAACTTTTGGGTATGACTCTTCCTTCTCCTATCTCTAGAGGGAGCTTCCGAGTGTGAATAAACTGCGTGTGAACCTCTAAAGAGGGCTGAAATGAGGTGACATGCATCTCTAGCTGAAGCTCTAGGTAACAGCTTTTAACTTTTCCTGGACTTCTTTAGGCCTCTGTGTCTCTGTCCTGTTTCTGTTGTGCCAGAAGGGAGGGTTAGTCAATGTAACACAGCAACTTTTGAGGCTCCTAGGCACTCCCAGCCAGAATTTGACAAAGCAGCCAAGATTTCAAAGACACTGACTTCTTGAAAGTTTTACAAAAATAAGTAGATTTTGTAGGTGAGAAGAATCCAGACTCCCTTCTTTCAAGGGAAATGATGCCTTGTGAACTCAGCTGTCAAGAAGTCCATTTGAAAAGAGACGCGAGAAACCAGGTTACCTAGTTTCTACCTTTTACCAACATAACAGGTTTCTTTGCAGCTCTGGAAATATGCTAACAATTCTCTGTTTTCTGTAGTCCTGGAGGGATGGTAGCCACACTTGCCCTGGAGATGCATGTCACCTTATTTCTGCAGCGCTAGTGCCAGCAGAGCCCGCGGGTGGCCGTGCTGAATTCCAGTGCCAGCTGTGCCACAGCCAGTGCCAGGCTCACAGGCACCATGGGGAGCTGCTCCTCTGTGCACCAGAGCCTTTTGCCACACAGCCTGCACTGAACATGGAACTAAAGCTGGCAAGTGGCAGATAAGCTGCTCTCTTCAAATGCATTGCAGGAATTCATTCTCCACGTCCAAATAAATACTCAGTCTCTGCAAATGCTGCTGACAGTGTTTTGACAAGGCAATTTAGGATGGAGTTTTTGTTCCATGAATGCTTGCTCACAAAGCAGGCACAGGCAGTGTGCTTGGCTAATTTTCTGCTTAAATGGAACTAGCAAGAGGTGTTCTCATCCCACAGGCTTTCCTGTTCCCTCCACTCTGCTCTGCTCTTTGCAGCTTTCTTCAAACCCACATACACCGGTGACCAGAGCCCAGAGCAGCCTGTCACATTCTGGAATGCTTTCAAAAAATTAATTTGGATCTGCTGGGAAAGTTACTAAAAGCTCACACAGTCTTTATGTTCCAATTTGCTTTCTTTGTTTTAGTTTTGGCCTATTCTAGTTTCTGCTGATAATGAATTAATATCTTGCTGCAAAAAGTTAAGATTTGTCTTTAATACAGTTGAAAAAGAAAATAAAAGAAAAAAAGACAGCTTGTAGCTCCAGGGTCCAGTAGTTAAGGTTGAAAGTACCAAGCATGGCAGAAATCTGTTAGAAAGATGGTATATAAGTGTAAATTTGCTCAAGTTTTCTCAGTTATTTAATCAAAACAATGTTAGTAAAGGAAGTGTTTGTTTGAAACTCCAGCTTCAAATTTTACACATTTGTGTTCAAATGTTACATCACAGTAGCTGCAAACAGCTTCAGATCAGACACTTCTGTCATATATCCCATCTGCTGGAGAGACCAGGAGAAAAAAAAAATAGTCCTTTCTGCCAAAATCCCCTGAAAGGAAGAGAGCTGAGGCAATAAAACATCCTTCCTTCCCTTTTCTGGTCACCTGCTCCCAGAGAGTGCCCTCAGGCTTTTCAAGAGGATGTGGCTGGATGGGAAAGGGTGGAGCAGAGGTACCATTTTTGGCCAGGGTCATTGTGAAACACCTCCACCATCAAGCCCGAGGTCACCAGCACAGAGGCAGCAGGGCACAGCAGGCAGCGTGGCCAGGCCTCCCCAGCTTGCAGAGCCACCCAGTGAAGGTCTGACCTCCTCCACACATCTGGAGATCCCTGATAAGCTAAGGCTCACTCCGTGCAGGCTCCTGGAACCTACCTAGTGACCAGCAGACGTACTTCCACCTGGGCAAGTGCACTAATGGCACTAGAAGCCTTTCAGTCCTTGGCAGGTGCTGAGAGAAGACACTTTTCTCCCATCCAGCTCTCATTCCCACCTGCTCACCTTTGCTGGAGCTGGTCTTTCTAATTATCAGTGGGCGAGAAGACCAGCAGTCTCACCAGAGGGATGTTTGTGACTGTCAGCAGATAGCAAATAGCAAAATGCTGTGGTACAGCCACTTTCTAGGAAATAATGTTTCTTTTTATAATATATGTCTCTTCTCTAAAATCATATTGACATCTGTAGCTCCATCCTTTCTTGGTATGCACCTTATTATAGGGGTGGATTATGGGGAAACATTCTCTTTGAAAGTGGAGGAGCCCAGGGATGATTCCTGTGAGAAACCATCCTTGGCCAAGACCAATATCTGATCTTGGTGAAGTGCAGATCTTTCAGGGGACATGAAAGTCTGGGAGGGAATAGTCTAAGAAAAATGAATTGTTTCTTCTGCACCTTCATCAATCAGGTCCTTGCCCACAGAGTGAGCATTGCAGGAATTTCTGACAATCAGTATATTGAAGTATATTTCAGCTGAGTATGTTGAAGGAAGAAAACTGGGAAAAGAAGGGGATCATCCAAAACCATGTCATCACCTTAGGCTCATTCTGGACCCTTTTTTTTCCTTTTCTTTGTTATTTCACTGTTACCAAAACTCACTCTCCCAACAAGGACATATCTGCAGGCACAAATTCTAACACAGATGCAGTCACATGAAAAAAAAAGTGCCCTATTCTATTTGGGAATGTGAGAAAAGAACTCTCCATCAACTGCAAGCCCTTGCCAAGGCAGATGGGCTCCAATTCAAGCACACGCTTGCTAAAACAAAGGGAAGGGCTGAAGCACAGTTTCCTTCAGTGTCAAAGCTCACCTTCCTGTTAACGTGCAGTATGTACAAATTGTAACAGACCAGAACTGCACATTCAGGCATCTTTAAAATGATGTTTTCTCTTTTCATGTCTGTGACAGGTTGAAATAACTTTTCCATGCTATTTATTTTTTCATTCACGTTTCATCTCCTGTAGCTCCACCCCTGAAAAAATATTTGATATACTATTTCACACCTATTTTAACATAATTGAAAACTAAGTTGCTGTTGAAATGAATAATCCTAGCCTTCTCCTCTCCCTGCCTGCTGCTTTACAGTCTCAGCCCTTTTAAAGGTCAGCTCCAGTGATTGTGTGGCTACACAGCCCACAAATTCAACAGGAAAGCCTCACCATTCAGTTACAGGTAAATAGCTTTCAAATTAAATAGGTCAGGGGCAAAATCAGAGCATTCCTGTCAACAAATAGTCCTAAAGAGCAAGAATCCACCAAACAAGAAAGCAGATGCCCCATCTTCAAGCACAGCTGCTCAATACAATTGTCCCCAGGACCAGGGGCCCTGTGTCAATAAAGACACATGGCACACATACCACCGAGTGCCATCAAAACAATCTTTGATTAAAACTGGCCTTGTTTCAGCATGGAAGGCAGCAACAGGAGTGGCACTTAGGCTGTTCCTCCCCAGCATCTTCATCACTTCTTCCCTCTGGCCACATCTGTCTGGCACAACTGCCAGGCAACAGCAGGCAGCAGAACAAGGGAGGCAAATGATCCTTTCCTTCTGATTACTGATTGCTGGGCAGGCCCTTCAGGAAAACAGGAGGGCTGTTTCTCAACCATTGTGGTGCCTATGGCTAAGAAACAGAGTAAAAACACAGGGTGATCACTCCTTTTGCAGCATGTTTTTGTGTACTGGGAAGGAGAAGGGATGGGAATTCAGAGCAATGATCTCGCTGTGGGGCTGCTTCCCTTTTATGGATTTTCCCAAAGAGCTGGGATTTTAAAAGTACACTGGCCTTGAATGGAGCAGTTGGCTGGCTGATAGCTCCCCTGGCTCTAGATGTGTAGTGGGGGAAACTTCAGTCATCAAACAATTGGCGGCTCCAGCACAGAGTAAAGTCAGTTGCTATTTCAGGGAAAGGAAAGGCAACTGTTCCCTGCAGGGAATGTCTGCACTAGCTCACAGCCAGGAATAGGCTGCGATTTTTAAACTTTTTTTCCACCCTACACTTCAGGAAAAGTGAACACACAATGTTCATTCGCAGGGATCGTTTCCTGAGCATGGTGTGTGCTCACTGTCCCACAGGTCACTTTGCAGTGTGTCACATCCTTCTGCACAAGGGAGAGCAGGAAATGGCAAACTCCCAGTATGAGGCAAAGCATTCCCATCCCAGCAATTGGTCCACAGGAGCTATAAATTGGTCTCCTCCAGAAACAGATCAAAATTTGTCTTCTGGGAGGGTGGCTGGAAACTGAAGGTAAGTTTGAACCAGTAATTTTTTTAGTGTCTTTGAATACTCTATTAGGAAAGTGTTTGCAGGCTTTGGACTAATGTATACCTTTAGTGCTGGGGAGATTTTTCTCTAAGAGCAGGACTTTTTTTTTCCTTTCTGCTGGCATTAATCACTGTCAAAAGATTTGCCTACTACATGGCCTATGCTATATTTGGAATGATTGTTTAATAATATATATAATATATATATATAAGATTGTTCTAATAATATGTATATATATTTGGAATGATTGTTCTATAATTCAGTGTGATAGTAGCTGTTATTACCTGAGACAGTTCTCAGCAACTAAATCTTCAGAACAAATTGTTGAGAGGCTACAGGAATTGACATATATAATGATCATCATATTGATCTGTTGTTAAATTATTGGTGATGTGCTCATTGTTCATTTCAATGCTGGTATCTATTTAGATTAGTGTTAGTCCTTGTGTTTCCAGCTTTATTTCTAATTAAAGTGTAAAAATAATAGACACAGCCTCCAGCTGAGAGAAGCAAAATGTACTAAGTGATTCAAATGACTCATTGACACCAAGAGAGACTGGGGGCATTTCCAGAAGGGCATGCGGGGGTGTCTTAAAAGATCTGTGTGAGATGAATTAGGACAAGCTAGCAGAAGGGGGAAAGATTGCAGTGAGAATTACTTATGAATACTCTTCCATATGGAATGACTATGGTACAAAGTTCTCTCCTTCTGAAACATGAGGATTCTGCAGAATGAAGCCCCAAGGATTCTAGCTACATAGTGTGACTTTATGAGGGACCAGGCACCTTCAGTTCCCACAGTACAGAAGATTTTGAAGTGAAAAGTGCCTGCAGCAATGAATAGTTTTGCTCAGTTGGGTTAGTGACAGGGTCTTTCTGCTGCAGAGACTCCTTTTGGCTGTGAGGGCATTATGGGCTCCAAAAAGCTCCTCAGCTCTATGGCTGGACCTTGCTAGGTGCAGAGGCAGCACAGCCGAGTGCACAGGGCAGTGCGGCGAAGCACAGAAACTCTGCTTCTACCAGACAATCAGCTACATCACCATTCCTCTTGGCTCTGTTGCCTCAGGTTCCCTGTAAGCAGGATTGAAGTTGCTGGCTTCCTTTGTAGAGCATTTGGCATCCCTAGAGCAACCTGAAAATATTTATTGGAACATTTCTTTCTGCACTTGTGGCAATGAACAGAGACAGCAAGCAGAGACTGTCTAGTACAGAAACACTGTAGATTCATCTCCTAGAAATGAAGCCTCTCCTGCTATCTTGCCAGGGGAGGTTTTCCAGACCCAGCAGTTTTCAAGCCTTTTCTATTCACAGCCCTTTGTATTTCCCTTGTTTCCCCAACTGCCAGGGAGTGCACACTAAAACTGGACGTCCTTTCCTGATGTGCTCTTCATGACTCTTACTATCAAGGTTCAGAGGCCTCCCTGCCACTGTAACTGGGTATTTATGACCACAGAACAATAGTTCCCGTCTTTGTTCATACACTGACACCAGGTTACTATAGGAAAAAAAACCCATGCTGCAGGGGGCCTCGAGTTGCTGAAGCTTAAAGAAAGGATGTTCACCCATCCAAGGCATTAATAAGCTCCTCACCTCCTATATGCAAAATCCAGACATAGATCTCATTCAGCACCTTCTCTCTGTCCTCCTTTAATAGGAAATCACTCCTATACAAAAACCTGGGATACCTTTCACCTCCTTGCAGTCTGACCTTTCTTGTGAAAGATGTCCTTCTATACTGCAGATCCTCAGAATCCCATCAGGGGGGCAACAGATTCATTCTGGCAGCATTACTGCTCTGGGCACTGAGTCACCTAACCTCAGGGGAATTTCTGTCCCCACGTTTCAAAAGACCTTTTGTGTCTTTTGATAATGGTAACAGCGCCTCCGACCCCAGTCCTTAGGATACTTCAGTCTTTGCAGGGATTAAGAAAAACATTTTAAAGTTTTGCTGTCTGAAAGTTACAATGGAAAACGTAATTAAATGTACACATTCATATGGGTATGTGTGTACGTGAGTGCAGGTGGAAAACCTTTCTTGTAGCTGGGCTGAAGCAACAAAAATTTGGCTGGATGCCATCCCTGAAACGGTGATCCAGGATGAGCATGTCTCGCGGGGTTTTTTTGACACAGATCCCACCCCAGACTTTTCTTTCTCTGGACAGAAGCCATGGAGAGGGGCGGTGCTGCCTTCGTGCCCGCAGCAGACCCCACGCAGCACTTCCACGCGGCCCTGCTGGAGCAGCGGCAGAGGCTGCGCGGCCAAATCGCGCACCTGCACCGGGCAGCTCGGAAACTCAGCCAGCTCCGCCGCAGCTCCCTGATCGCCAACGTCAGCGGGAGCGCCCTGACGGCCGCCGGGGCGCTCACGGCCATCCTGGGGCTGTCCCTGAGCCCCGCCACGCTCGGAGCCTCTCTGCTGGCCTCGGCCGTGGGCCTGGGCCTGGCCACGGCCGGCGGCGCCGTCAGCATCACTTCCGACCTCTCCTTGGTGCTCTGCAATTCCCGGGAGGTGAGGAAGGTGCAGGAAATTGCGGTGACTTGTCGGAAACAGATGAGGGAAATACTGGGCTGCCTGGAGTTCCTTCGCCGGGGGCAGGGCCCGGGTGACCCGGCGCTGCGGCAGTCGGAGAAGAGGGCGTCCATCTCGCTCTACAACTCCGTCTGCTTCATGGTCCTCTGCGGCTCCCACAGCTTCCTCGTGCCAGAATGCACAAAGGAGGCCACCAAAGTAAGCCAGGCTGTGCTCAAGGCCAAAATCCAGAAGCTGGCTGACAACCTCGAGACCTGCACCAGGGCAATGGATGAAGTCTGTGATCTTCTGGAGTCCAGAACAGAGCTTTCCCCACGCACGAGGAGACTCAGCTTGGGTGCTAAAACCACTGCCGAGATCCCGAGACCCTGCAGCTGAAACAGTGTTTGGCCCATATAAAAACTGGGTTTGGAGACATTGCATTATTTACTGTGACCATTATCACTGCTACCTGTTGTTTTACAGTTCACAGTGCTGGTGCTGTGAGGTGGACGTTCTGCAGACCCCTTTTTCCCCAGCCATCTCCACTGCTCTGCTTCCCCAAGGCAGCAAAAAGAATTAGGTCAGGAGGCAGATGAAATACCTGATGCTGACTGAACCTGGTTTGTAGACAACTTATGAATCTGTGTGTGGTACAAGGGCTGGAGTACCCTAAAAAAGCCAGCAGCTGCAATTTCCAGTAGAGTACAATCCCATTACCAAGGTACATCTGGAAAGGCTGTAGAAAGAAGCAGCTCCAGATATGACAGACTGTATGGATGAAATAGCAGGGCCAGAATTTATCTGTTTGGAGAAACCTCTCCAGACTGAGAACTGTGATGTTTGTATCCTATTTATTTACATAGAATGATTTTAAGCTTATGATATTGTATTTAAGAGTGTGTATATATATATATATATATTTTTTTTAAGAGGCCTCTGTTCCAAAGGAAAACTGTTGTTTTTTAGAGTAAAAGCAAGTCTGTAGTATGTGAGAGCAAGTTACCTGTTATTTTGCTGTGAGGGAGGGCAAGTCCCTGTAGGAAACGGAAAGCATGACTTGAATGCTGATAGTAATAAAATAGGCGAAACACAGTTCAAACAGTGACAATAGATTTCAGGAGCCAAAATAGAGAGCAGAATGGCCCTGGGACCAGAGTCTGCCTCAGGGCATTGGTGGAAGGACACAGTTATATCTCCTGCAGCAGGAAGGGAAGGGTAGTAAGACAGGGTAGAACAAAACCAGTAGGTTGGTGCTACGTGATGGGAGCACACCTGAGAGGTGGAAGTGCCACTCTCCATGCAGTCAAGCAGCCTGTGAGACCCACAGTGGATCATCTGGAGGGGGGAGGCAGCACTCATGGAGAGCTACACGTGCTCCTAGCAATGCTTCCCACAGAAGGCTTCATATCAGTGAAATACGTGCAGGTACTAATATACAGGAGGGGTAGAGAGGAGTAGGATGATTCAGTGGCAGAGCCCCTGCAAAGCAGGAGCAAGGGCTGGGACCCTATTTCAAGTGACTGTTCTGCTAAATATGCCCTTTGTGATTTTGAGCCATCAGTACCTCAGTTCCCTGTTCAAAACAGGGATAGTAGCACTTCCCTACCTCACCAGGATGTGTCTGGGATCACACCTCTGAGAAGTGCCCAAGTATGGTGATGATGGGGATCATGTCAGTACCTGAAAGAGGTACAAGGAAGAGACCCTGAAACTAGCTTGAAGCGACTCAAAGAGTCAATGCAGAGGTAACTCCCTCCACAAGCATGCCCAGTGGGCAAGGGAAACTTCCCTGAGGAGACACAAATCCAAATGATCAGAGAAACCTACTCTGTAATTCTGTAACACTGACCAAATCCTTAGGGAGGGCAGCACTCTGGGTCACAAAGCTTAAATCCCTGTCCTTCTTGTCTCTTTTCATGATATCAACATTTGTTTTAATATGTTGTAGGAAGAATAAAAGCTCTGGTTCCCCAGAGTGGGACTCAGATGCTTTTGATACCCATGCCTGTTTGCCAGAAATGAACAAGTAGACTGCTGATTCGAATAAATGAACATGAAGCACTTTTGTGTCAGTGTCTCTCTGCACTCCTGGAGGTGATATGCTTGTACACATTGTCCATCTCATCTCATTATGCACCCCTTCTGAAATAGCTGACATTATATCTGCACTAAAATCCATCTGCTGGGGATGCTCTCACCCTGCCCCTGCTAAGGACTGTAACATGCAGTAGAGCTAGGAGCACATTTGTTTAAAAGCCCTGGAGTGACAATTTCTAAATCCAGTATAATCTGCAATGTCTTGTGCTGAAAAGCACAAAAAAGGAATTACTACTTAGAAGCTGTATATTTATTTTATCATGCATGAATGCTCCCAGCAGCAGTTTAGGACAGGAGAAAACCTTCATTCAAATACATCTGTTGACAATAGGGAATTACACAGACTGGAATTTCACCCTGCTCCACCCTGCTCCCCACTAAAACAGCACCATATTATGTGGGCAAGGAGTTCAGCAAAGAATCACAAGCAATGACTTCCTGTCACATCCCTGACTCCATTTCCTGAGGCATCCCAGTGACCCTCACAGGGGTTCATGTCTACGTGCTGGCCAGGCTTAACCTTTAGCACCAACAATAAGCAGCAAGCTGATGGTCAGGCTGCTGTAATTTTTGAAACATATGGTAACAAGGAGCATCTACACAGGGTGGGTTTGGTTTGCTGCTTTTTTTTTTTTTTTTTTTTTTTAATTTATCACTGCTCTTGAGCACAGTGGGATGCAGCAGTTTCATTTTGACTCCTGCCCATGAATTGTTTCAGGTTTCCTCTTCTTTCCCTGTCACACAGAGAGTTCGTTCGTATTTCCTCTCACTTTCCTCATTGTTCTGGGTGCAGAGGAAATGCCACGCTCGGAATCCAGGGACAGATGCTGGAGTGTATCAGCATTTCCACTGGGAGCACGCCCAGACAGACTTCCCAGAGACAGAGGGAAAAAAATTCATAATTCATACTTCAAAAATTCACACTAGCAATTATCATAAGCAGAAAACAATGTGGGACAATGACAGCTCTTTTCTCTCTTCCCATCACTAGTGCTTCAAAGTGTTTCATACCAACACATCCAAAGCACTTCATTTGTTCTCTGTGAAAAATGCCAATCACTTGTTTTTAAAATTCAAAAAATTTATTAGTAATAAAATGGTTATAAAAATAGTAATATAATTAAATTAATAAAAAATTGAACAATTGGGATTACGACAATATGAGACAATAAAAACAAAGAGTTACAGACAGTCCGAGTGCCACTTGCTGGGCAAAATAAGCCCGAAAAAGGACCCACGTTGACAGAGGATTAACCCTTAAAAGCAATAGCCCGTTGCATATTCATACACATCATACATGATGCATAAATTCCATTCAAACAAAGGATTCTGTCTGGTCAGTGTCAGCTTTTTCCTCTTAATCCTGACGGTGTCTTCAGGGCTGAGCAAGGCGGGAAGAACTCAATAAGGGAGCAATAAATTCTTTTTCTCTGAAAGATTAAAGTGTCCTGTGGCTGCTATCTTGGTGTGAGTTCTCTCTTAAAAAAAGTGTCTTACATAGCATAGTTTCTATCTTAACATTATGTTATAACCTAAAACTATATTTAACACACTACTTAAGAAAATTAACACAGCATTACTTTCTAACATAACACATATAATATTCATTTTCATATTTCGAAAAGCCAATCATAAAATACGCATCTTTCACATTCTCTAGATGCATCATGGATGCAAGTTTATACATATTCTTGCCTTTTTGTCCTGGCCAGCTCATTTTGCCTGCTGTAGAAGGCAAGAGCTGGAAACAGCATCCACCACTGCCTAAGCCGTGCAGTGCTGAGCACAGGCCTGAGGCTACATTCGGGGCAGTGTGGGAGTTTGGGATGGGGTGGGAAGTTGTTGGATTTCTTAGGTGTTTATGGCAGAAGCCAGTCATGGAATGCAGAGGATAAGTTCGATGTCTCCGATTTGGTTGTAAAGGGCAGCGGTGTTGGCTTCTGCTCGTCCATGTCATCAGCTTATTAGTAGGAAGGACATGATTCCAACTCCTTCTCAGCCAATGAATAGGACAAATAAGTTGTTTGCGATGATTAGGATGAGTATTGTGATTAGGAAGAATAGTAGGTAGGGGAAAAATTTTATGATATAGGGGTCTGAAGCTATATATGATGTTGCAAATTGTAGGATAGATCGTGATACGAACAGTGCAATGGGGAGGAAGGTAAGGGAGTAGAAGTCTATTTTTAGGCTGATGGGGATTTTGAAGTTTATAATGAATTTTCATTCTCAGAAGGAGGTGAGGCTTTCTGTCCCGGAGTAGATGTAGATTGTTATGGGGATTAAGCTGATTAAGAAGGAGGCTTTGACTGTGTTTGTGATTGTGTTGGGGGTGTTGTTGAGGTTGTTAGACAGAAGTGAAAATAGGATGGGGGTGGAGATGATTAGGATGAGTATTGCGATATACGCCAGGCGGGCAGGCAGGCAGGCTTTTCCCCATCCCCTTGAGGGTGTCGCTGTGCCGGGAGAGGCGGCTGGAGATCCGCAGCTCCCCTTTCCCGGGCACGGCTCGGAGCTGAGGAAGAGCCCTCCCGCATGGCTCGGCTCTTCCTGCGGAACTACACATCCCGGCGTGCCCTGGGGCGGAGTGCGGCTCCCAGAGTGCTCTGCGCTGCGTCCGGAGGGGACGGGCCAAGATGGCGGCAGTAGAGGAGGAAGGCTCGGCGGCGGAGCCGGAGCAGGAGCCGGGGCCGGCGGCGGAGGAGCCACGGAGCTTCAAGGACTTGGTGAGACTGAGCCGGAGCCGCTCCTGCTGCCGGTGCTCGCTGCGCTGTCCCGGGGAGCAGCGTCCCGTTGCCCCGCGGAGGAGGCCGGGGAGCTGCGGGCCCGCCCGCGGCGCAGACACGTGTGGTGGACAGCGGGGCCGGGCCCCGTGAGCTGCGGGCACTCGGCCGTGCCCCGCTGGGCTGGCACTGCTGCTCCCATCGCCGCTATCTTCGAGTTGTCTTAACTTGATATGTTGTTTTTTTTTTTTATTTTCTGTGGTCATGGTGAAGAGATAGGTGTGTATGTGGGGAGGGAAGTTCATTGTGTAAACTAGGGTAAAACCGACCGTATTCTTCCTGTGCCAGTCATCTGAACAAATCCGATGAAATTACTGATGGAAGTGGGCATCACTGTGAGCAGCCTGCCCTTTCAGAGAGTTGCACTGGGGGCCTGGTGGGGTTTGTCTCCGCTAGAAACGAGTTGTCTCTGTTGCAGCATGTATTTAATTTAAGTCAGTGATTTAATCTAGGTCTTTTTGGTGATGTTTGTTCCCCTTTTCTCTTGTCACTAATGTCCAGGGAGTGACAGATGTCCTGTGTGAAGCTTGTGACCAGTTGGGATGGAAGGTGCCAACGAAGATCCAAATTGAGGCTATTCCAGTGGCTCTCCAAGGTGAGCAGTGTATTTCTTTGGTCCTGAGCTGGGGACTGCTCCAGGAACTCTGTGTGAATGAATTTTGCTGAGTGAGAAGGATCAGGGATGAGTGTGTCCCAACTTCTTCATTGCTGAGGATCTGTGTCTAGAAGCAGTTTTCATATTCATTATGTGTCCTTCCCAGGTGGAGCTTGGAATGCTAGTTTATCCTATGACCCTGCCTGCAGCCACAGACCTACAAATGAGTACAAACATTGTTCCTTGAGTGTTCACTCCTGTTGTGTAGTTGTGACAATCCGTGTTAAATAGAAATCTTACTAATCATTTGAGCTGCTAGTCCACATTGATCATTTTGGTCCTGAAATATTCAGGCATACACAGGAAGCTTCCAGTCAGTTTTGGACGGTGCTTCTTCTGGTAGAGCCCTACAGAGTGTGTGTGTGTGACTGAAAGTGAAGATGCCTTGACTAATTCCTTAATATGTATCATTTGCTTTGCTGTGAGCAGGCAACTCTTTGAAATTAGATTTCTGAAGTGAGTAATAACCAGTGACTTTCTGTAAGCATTCTGGAATTACAAAAAAAAAAATACTGAATTCAGCAGAAATTTCTGCCTCTAGATTTTTTTTTTTTTGACAAAACCCCCCAAAATGCTCTCAAGGAGGAAAGGAATAACATAGTGACAGAATGGGAACAAACTTTCAGTGTCTTCTCTGTCCTAGTATTTAACTTTTGTCAGACTCTTTTACACATATAAAATTCTCTTGGGGAAAAAAAAAAACCACAAACACAAAGGAAAGACTGAGAAATTGTTTCCAGTGTAAGGTGTGTTGACAGCATGTTCCTCTCAGCTGCATGAGTTTAGGAGGTCATAATGGATTCTGTTGATGAATTCCACCCTGTTGCCTGCATTGTTTTGGGGTAAGACTTTCTGTCCTACCCTTCCTACTGAAGGAAATGGTTTAGATTACCCTGTTAATCAATGGCACAATTGTGCCTTGTGAAATGTGAGCCTGGTAGTGCTGTTGTCCTGTAGTTTGTGTGACTGAAGTCTCAAACACTACAGTCTGTTTCCTTGTAAGCCACTAAGCAGACAACATTTGGACTAGAATAGTGAGGTGGAGTCATTAAACTGTAAACTGATGTCAGATTTGAGACACTATAAATTACATCTTATTTTGAACCTGAGGTTTGTATGACACTCTTTATATTAACAGATTTAACTAGAAAATTGACTATTGAGACTGTAATCATTGTACAGATAAATCAGAGCCTAAAAATGCTTCAGAGAGATTCTGAGATTCTTTGGTTTGGCCCTTCATGTTTTTTTTTTTCTTTTGCCTTCTGTGTGTCTGCCTTTATTTCTGTCCTTAGGGAGTTCTTGTGTTTTGTACCACAGTACTTTAAAGTCTTCTTTCTCTGTTGTGGATGTATAACAGTTTTTTCCCCCCTTGCTCCTTCTTGTAGGCAGGGATGTCATTGGACTGGCAGAAACTGGCTCTGGGAAAACAGGAGCCTTTGCTTTGCCAATTCTCCAAGCGCTGCTGGAAACACCTCAGCGATTATTTGCTCTTGTGCTCACACCAACAAGGGAGCTGGCCTTTCAAATCTCAGAGCAGTTTGAAGCTCTTGGGTCCTCCATTGGTGTTCAAAGCAGTAAGTGGCTTTTATGGTATTGCACCAGTTTTTCTGAAGGCCAGTTTGTCAGCTTGAGATTGCAGAGATAAAAATAGAGGATTTGTATGAGGGGTTGAAGAAAATGTAAGAAAAGCTTATGCTGCTGGAAGACAGAGATCTGGTATCAGCTTTGAGAAGAAAAGACTCTGTGGTCTTTCCTCATGGAGTGATCTACAGCTCTCCTGCATCCTGTGTCTAAATAGTTAAAGGTGGAAATAGAGGAGAGTGTTCTCAATCGTGGGTTTGTGTCCAGTGAAATTGCATAGAGCTCCTTCCTATGGTGTGATGTAGTTTAATCTTCTTTTCAGACTGTCTGTATTGATTCTTTAGATAATCTTTCAAAAAAAAGATTTGTGGATATTTTTAGAATTTCTAGATTTTTGCAGTTGTGTTAAACTGAAAGGAATAGATTCTGCCTGTAGCTCTGCAGCTGTGAAAATAAAATACTTGTGGCCAGTAAGGCATTAATTGCATGGCTTAAGAAACCTAGGAAGGTTAGATATGCTAAAATAAAATAAATTCTCATAAAAAGATGTAACTTTTCATTTGTGCAGAATTGCTGTGGGTGGTGGGCAGTCAGAGTGAACACTGCAGTGCCAGGGGTGGGCTGGTGCTACTCTGAGGGATTCACTCCCCTCTCTTTGTCCTGCAGCGGTTATTGTGGGTGGAATTGACACAATGTCTCAGTCTCTGGCCTTAGCCAAGAAACCACATGTTATAATTGGTAAGTTGATGTGCTGGGGATGTGGAGTGTGAATATTATCAAACTGCAGCTAACCGAAGGAAGGAGAGTACATCCTTCATTTGTGTTTTGTCCCAGCTCTGAGTACTGGGTGTTTAATGTTTCTAAAGTATCCACCAGTAACTTTGTTGCTACAAGCTCATTCCAAACCATTCCTGCTAGACCTGGAGTGCTTTTGGCTTATTTTTTCATTCTCAAGTATTTGAAATGCTGCTCTCATCTTTTGCAGTACAGCTTGTCTGCAGTCCTTTTTGTGTCACTTCTTTTTAGGACATTCTTCAGAGAGTCTGACTCCATTAGTCTTATTTCAAAACACTCTCTGAAGATACCCTATGAAAGAGTTATTCCCACAAAGCAGTCTTCACTTTTCCTGGGCAAAGAGTCCCATTTCTGTAATGGACAGCTGTCTTGCCTGTTTGGATCTTTTCCTCTGCTTTCATTCTGAATTTGCTCTTGTGCTGTTGGCAGCAACCCCTGGCCGTCTGGTTGATCATCTGGAGAACACAAAGGGCTTCAACTTACGAGCTCTGAAGTTCCTGGTGATGGATGAGGCTGACCGGATCCTTAACATGGATTTCGAGACCGAGGTGGGGATGTGCTGAAAGATGAGTTTGGAACGTTGGATGGGTCCCTTTGAAATTGCATCATACATGGGAAACACTGAGCTGTCCTGTAGAAATTAGTAGTGAATTGTAACTAAAATCTAATAATTACACACAAATCTGTGGTGGGATTAGAACATAGCAGAGTTCTGCAGAGCACTGCCAAAACAGTAGGAGGCACTCTAAAATCTGCTAGTGTCTCTGGAGTGCCTGACATAGAATGTAGTTAGGGTAGAAAACCATCACAGACACATTCCTGCAGAAACATTGCCTGATATTTGCACTGTTGTTGGACTTTTGGAGTTCACACTGTCTGTCAACAAGATAACAGCCTACACCTTCCCTCTAGAAGAAAAAAAATTGTTCCTACTGTATGTTTGCATATGCATTAGTCTTCATGTGGATGATCTTTATATTTGTGGAAGGTTTGTGTCTTGCTTGCTTGTAGTGTTTACTATTTCCATTTCCTTATTTTTTTACAGGTGGATAAGATATTAAAAGTGATTCCCCGAGATAGGAAGACATTCCTCTTTTCTGCCACCATGACCAAGAAGGTGGGAGCACACTAATCTGTTTTAGTTCTCCTTCCATCAGGCTATCCTTTTGACTAGCCTGTATTAATACAATTTTCTGACAAGATCTCTGTCCAACTAAATTTCATTATCTTACCAGGTTCAAAAACTCCAGCGTGCTGCTCTGAAGAATCCTGTTAAATGTGCTGTTTCTTCCAAGTATCAGACAGTTGAAAAACTACAGCAATACTATATTTTCATCCCCTCCAAATTCAAGGTAATGGCACTTCTGTTTCTTCTCTCTTACTGTCTTTTCTTGCTCCCACAACTGTCCAATATCTTTTCATTTTCTGAGTCCTAGACTTAATGTTGCACATGTGATTATCTCTGGGGTTTTTTGAATTCTCCCTTTGTTTCTTTACAGGACAGCTACCTGGTTTATATCTTGAATGAACTGGCTGGTAACTCTTTCATGATCTTCTGCAGTACATGTAACAATACTCAGAGGACTGCTCTGCTGCTCCGCAACCTGGGCTTCACCGCCATTCCCCTCCACGGGCAGATGAGTCAGGTATGGGCAGGAACCCTCACAACAGAGTGGGCAGAGGGCCTGGGGCTTGGGAAATGACTGCACCATACTGAGTCATACCTGCCTTGCAGGAGGAGTATTTCACAGCTAGAGGACTGGACTAGAAATTTATAGAAATCCATAGAAATTTAACTAATGTGAATGCTGACACTGGTTCTGTAGTATTTAAGAAAGAAATTAGAGAAGTGAAATTTTTGAGTAGTTTCCCCCCCAGTTCTTTTGTGCCAGTATCTTATCAAGAGCATATTAACTAGAAACTAGAATGAGTGTTATTCTCTCATTCTCTTTTTTTTTCTTTTTTCCAGAATAAACGTTTGGGCTCTCTGAACAAGTTCAAGGCAAAGGCACGTTCTATTCTCCTGGCTACTGATGTTGCAAGCAGAGGTCTGGACATCCCACATGTGGATGTGGTGATAAACTTTGATATTCCTACACACTCTAAGGTAAGCCTGTTTGTGTGCCAGCTGAGAGCTTCTGGTCACTGGGAGCAGATAGAAAAAGAAGGTGGACAAAGGAACAGAGACATCTTTTCTCTCTTCTGCTGGCTGGAAGCCTAATTCATGATTCTGTACATTGAAAGGGGTAGTTCAGCCTCTGCTGTTGAGTTGGTATCTCTGTTTGCATGGTCTCATGGCCTGGGTTGTAGAGGTGATCCTGTAAGTGAAGAGGGGAAGTAAGGAATGCTCTGTGCCTTTGCATTTCTGCCCAGACTGTATGTTTTGCCTTTTTACATTCAAGGGCTTTGAAAACAATTTTAACATATTACTAGTTTCATGTAGTCATCTCTGTGTCTGTGACCGAGGTCTGCCTTCATATTTTAAACTGTGTTTAAAAAAAGAAAAAAAAAATAAGTTCTCTGATGATGATTGGTTAAGAAAGGTGTCCTTAATATGTCTCACCTTCATATTGCTAAAGTACAGCAAAAGGAAAAGAAAGTAAGTTACCAGCTCTCTGTATGGATAGTATGGGGTTATCTCAGGGATGTGACTGTTTCCCAGCTTAGTTCCAGAAAACATACCATTAACCTGCACTTACAATGATTAAAGATACTGTGCCTTGCAAACAGAAGAAAGCATAGTAGGTCTTTTGAAGACACTCCTTTTGTAAAAGCACAAAAGTAAGAAAAAAACTGTGGGGGTGGCAGCTTGAATGGTGTTATTATGGTCTTTGTGCTCTTCTCTCTCATCTAACTCACAGAACAAATCCTTTCTTACAGTCCTCTCTCTGCAAATCCTCTATGGAGAAGGGAGTATTTTCATTTCCATAATGTAGTATAAAACCTGGAAAACAGCCTTGAAACCATATTGACCAAAGATGCGCAATAGACTCTTCTAAATTATTCTCAATCATCCTCTCTTTCACCATGCTTACCAAGTTCAAGTCTACTTGTCAGAGGGTTTCCCTGAAGATGCACTATGGAGAGCACTAGATTCCAAGACTGAAAATGCAGGCATGGGTTCACTGTGAATATTAGCTTTCCAAGGAAGTGAGAGTGAAGTCTTGGCAAAGGTCATGTATTGCAACTTTTATCCTGCAGTCTGGAAAAATTGGATTTGGTCTTCTCATTTAACAAGAGAACAATTCAAGTGTTAAAACTGAATTTGTGCCTCCACTTAGGCCTCTTCTCAAAATCTGATGCTGTACACCCTCCTGAGCAGTTAATGCTAGCAGTGTTCTTGACATTCTCTTGTTCTTTCCTAAAGAGAAAATATATAGTCTGATCTGCCATAAGATCTGTTCTGTGTTTGGTGAACATATATTATTGCTTATCAAGAAAATTGTTTCCAGGATTACATTCACCGTGTTGGGAGAACAGCTCGAGCTGGGAGATCTGGCAAATCTATCACCTTTGTCACGCAGTAAGTGATAAAATTTAACAGGCTTATTCTTTCCAGCTGTGTTTCAGAGAAGAAAATATCTGACCTTATCCTGAGTGAGAATACAATACTACTTTTCATTTTGAAGTGCCAATTGGTTTTATTTAAAGGGGAGAGAATTCAAAGCCTAGGGTGGGGAGGGAGGAAAGTAGAACAATTCTGGAAGCAGGCATTCATTGATCAGAACAGTTTATAACTGGACTATACAATATATATATTCTTTAAATATATAATGTAGGTTAAGTAACTTTGAGGATGTTTTATAAACACTGAACTATTTGTCTAAAAAGAAAATCTTTACCAAATACTTCTGAACAAAGATGAGATGAGCTGGATAAATCAGAGAAGCCATGCCAGAAGGCATCATTTGGGTGCAGCTGAGCTGCTTGTGAGACATCAGCACAAACTAACAGTATCTGTGGGCTGGAGACAAGGGCTGAAGGCTGTGAGTGGTGACAGCTGAGGCCCTCTCAGTAGGGCTGATTCAGGCTGGTGCCCTGTCTTCCCTCAGGTATGATGTAGAGCTGTTCCAGCGCATTGAACACCTGATTGGCAAGAAGCTGCCAGCATTCCCCATGCAAGAGGAAGAAGTTATGATGCTGACAGAGCGTGTGGCTGAGGCCCAGAGGTTTGCTCGAATGGTGGGTGCTGGCTTTTTGACCCTGTCCCCTCTGTTGTATTCTGAATTTCTTCAGACCAATCTCTGGGTCAATGTGTCGATTGCATTGCAGGAGCTGCGGGAGCAGGGAGAGAAGAAGCGATCTCGGAACGATGATGATGACACAGAAGAGGCTATTGGTGTCAGGAATAAGGTGGCAGGAGGGAAAAAGAAGAAAAGGAAAGCCTAGTTTGCTATTTGATCAAACTTTTTTATTTATCTCTTTATGGCTATCTGAGCTATCAAAAACAGTCAACAAGCCATCTCCAGTGGATTTTTTTTCAGAACTACATATGAAATTTGGCAGTCCTGGCTCATTCACTCTGAAGTGCAGTGTGAGTGCACCTTTTGAACTGCTGCAGCCTGTCCCACTATCCGATCTCTGAGTGCATCTGGAGTCAGATCTGTCAGAAGAAGGAGGAAAAAGTTAAAAAGAAGTGACTGAGTTTTCACAGCATAGCTGTGATGCCCTTGCTTTGGAGAACGGATGTGTTACATTGAGAACTCAAAATGTATTTTGCCTAATTTTAAAACTACCTGGTTTTCCTTGTCTTGTCACTGACCTGTTCTATTCACTTTGTGTATCAGCTCTGCCAGAAGGTTTTCTTCTCGGGTCAATCCTGGCAATTCAGATGTGACATCAATACCTTAGATTTGTCAGCTGAGGAGCAGTCCAGCACAGAGAGAACAAGCTTCAGCAGGATGAAACATTCACTGCCTGGAATTCCATCCAATACCTGCTAATGATTGACACCATCAAGGATAGGTCTGGGTTTTGGGTGGGGTTTTTGTGGCCGATTCTCGTAGTACTTACAAGTGAACACAAGAGGGAGGTATTTACGTGGGAAAGCAACGCAAAGCTGGGAGGTGCAGAAAAACAGGTATCCTGGAAAGCTCTTTGTTTCCCTGGGCAGGGAATTTTGTTACTCTTAGGCAGAGTTCCATGCCAGACAAGTAGACTTTTGCAAGAATGAGATAAGTGTACTTGATACAAAACCAGAAGGTTACTGCTAGTTCTCACTGACAATAAAAATTTTCATACAGGATGTTCCTGTTGGTAGGCAGAGTGAGGAGCTCCTGCGTATGTAAATTTACTGAAAACATAATGTCCAGTATTCATAAACTGGATTTTGTGCTACATGAAAAACAACGTTCAAAATAGTCCTTTTTAGATCTAAATGGAAAGTAGAATCTATTGCAGTAGTCAAGATGAGCACAGTGGTTATTTCACACTGTTGGCATAAATCTAGTATCTACATGTATGCTGGTCAGAATGCTTTTACACTTTTGTTAGGGGCAGCACGTTCTGCAAAGAAATGCCAGAAAACCTAAGTCTGTTTTTTACGAGGGACTGAGATACTCTTTGGAATAAAAACAGTGACAGTGTTCTCACTCTTTATTTATGATGTAGCAGTTTACTTAAATGTCCCAAACATCTTCAAGTCTGGTAGCTCTAAAATGGTCTTGAGTAAGTGGCAGATTGTAAGTGTACAAATCTTGGGTGTGTTCACTGCTAAGAGCCTTTTCTGTAAAGGAGAATGAGTGTTTACCTCCCCTGGGTCCTAGCATGTCACAGACATCTTTTGTGAAAAATCCTTTCTTTAGGATTTTCCCTCTTCTGGGAAGCTGAGGCCCCAGAAAGAGAGTGTAAGCAATGGTTGTCTGCTGCTGTGGAATATAACAGGTGCACCTGTGATTGGTCCATGTTCCATGTTTACAATTAAGGGCCAGTCAGAGACTGAGCTCTCTCTGGGACAGAATCAGAGAGAGCTCTCTTGTTGATTCTATTTCTGTGCTATTCTTAGCTTAGCAGCTTCCGAACTTCTCTCTCTATTCCTATTAGTATAGTCTTAATGTAGTATATATCCCAACTTAATAAATCAGCCTTCTGATCATGAGATCAAGATTCTCGTCTCTCTCTTCACCCCTGAAGACCCTTGCAAGCCTTGTAACAACTGGTGACCCCTCGTTGTAAGGACAAAAATTAATTTGATAAGACCCCAGAGGAGCAAGAGCTGCACTGGGTAAACCCCGAAGGCAGCAGTTATGGTTGCTTTACAAGTGACCACAGAAGTGGATTTTAGCAGGAGCTGAAGAACTGAAGATCCTGATTTGGACAGAGTTCACAGCCAAGGCTGACCACAAAGCGAACCTGAAAAACCTCTGGGAAGATGGTCGGAAGGAGCAGCAGAACTGTGGAGCTGGCCAGAGCATGCTGGGCTCTTTCAAAAGGTACTGTTGGCTTTTCCCTTCCTGATGATGCAGCCCTGCCTAGTTTGTGGCTGTTCATATGGGGAACGCCCCCTTTAGAGGATGAGGTTCAATTTTCTCCTTCAGAGGAGAAACTTATTGCCCTCTGGCAAAAATGGGGTGAAGAGGATGGACTTTCCCTGTCAGAAACAGATCTCTATGAGTTTTTTCGATGGGCAAAGCTTTTTGGGTTTTTTACTGATGTGCTATATGCCCCACGTGCACTCCGACAGAGACTGCGACTGCGCCTCCACAGCAGACCCCAGAGTCAGCGGCAGAAGACGGCGCCGACCCCGTGCCGTGCCTGCCGCCGCTTTCAGAGCCAAGGGACACAGCAGTGGCGTGTGCCTGCGCATCCCCGCCGCCTCAAACCGAGACAGTCCCTGTTCAGGATGGTGCTGAAAACGGCGCTGAACCCACGGGACCCTCGAAGCAGCCCACGGCCGTTCCTACACCCAGCGTGATTTCCCGCCCGAGTGTTTCGGGTTGTCCTGGGGCTGCCCCTGCTGGGGGAGCTGGGACAGGGGAAGAGGGCGTCAGTCGCTCCTTCCGTGAAGCCGGCATGGCCCGACAGCTGGGGGCAGCCCGCCTGCCTGCGTTGAAGATCGGCATTCTCGGCGGGTTGGGGAGTGTTTGGTCGGTTGCTGCCCCGTGGAGGTTGCCATCTCTGCCGCCCCTCTTGTGCCCTAGTGGCGAGGGGCCGGTGGGTTCTGCCGAAAGTTCTGCCTTTGGTCCCCAGCCCGGTGGGGGTGGTGCCATGAGGCAGATGGGAGACACACCTGATGCATTTGCATTGCAGAGGCAGGGGGCACAGCGGGAAGCGATCATGGCTTGCTTGCTGTGGGGAACAAAACATTGCTAGATCCGAGATGAGGATTTTTGGGGCTGCTTCTATTTCCCTGCTGCTGGCATGCCTCAGTGGTTTTGGGGAAAGGAAGCGTCTCACCACCCGTGCTGCCATTGTATTGGCAGCAGGGTGCAGGCCTGTAGGAATGCAGAGCCTGCCTCGTGGGTTTGGCCTGGGCTGTTGGGCTCAGGAAGTCCCTGGGCCAGGGCCACTGCCTGGCCTCCTGATGGCTGTGGGGGTTGTGGTTTCCCCTACCGGTCCTGGCCCACCTTTTGTGGGCCAGCTTTGGGGTTCCTGGTCCGTTCATGGGCCAGGGCCCCCCAGGGCCTTTCTTTCTCTGGCTCTGCTCTGCTGCTGCTGCTCTTTTCGATCACAAACAAACAAACAAAAAACCCCCAAATTTTTAAATTAAATAAAGAAGATTGAAATAGCTGGCAGCAGCTCTGAAACATTGAAGGGCCAGAAAAGGACATTCCAGAAGTTGTTCAAAATTGAATGGTTTTTGATAACTATTGATGGACTTTTTCTGCAGCAAGCCTGATTCAGGACCAAAAAGGACTTTCAGATATGTCCAAGAGGAAGATCTTCAGCCCATGGAATGTTCCTGAAACTCAGCTGCTTGGACTTGAATTTTCTTAGCGTTGTTTTTTGCATTTTCTTATATTGTAAGAGTGTTTCAGTGATTTGATAGAACTGTATGTTCTACAGGTGAAGAAATTTCCTGTTCATTCCACATCAGCATTTTTCTTTTTAATTTATAGAATTTGGAAAGGTGAAATGTCACAGACATCTTTTGTGAACAATCCTTTCTTTAGGATTTTCCCTCTCCTGGGAAGCTGAGGCCCCAGAAAGAGAGTGTAAACAATGGTTGTCTGCTGCTGTGGAATATAACAGGTGGCCCTGTGATTGGTCCATGTTCCATGTTTACAATTAAGGGCCAGTCAGAGACTGAGCTCTCTCTGGGACAGAATCAGAGAGAGCTCTCTTGTTGATTCTATTTCTATGCTATTCTTAGCTTAGCAGCTTCCGAACTTCTCTCTCTATTCCTATTAGTATAGTCTTAATGTAGTATATATCATAACTTAATAAATCAGCCTTCTGATCATGAGATCAAGATTCTCATCTCTCTTCACCCCTGAAGACCCTTGCAAGCCTTGTAACACTAGCACAGAGGGGCAGGGGTGAAAGGACATAAATGAGAACATTTTACAGGGCACTTTGGTAGCAAACCACACAGATAAGAGCCCTAGAATGCACCAGAGAGAGAGAACAAAATGAGTGATAATATGGGTGGAGATGCAAGTGCTTGTTCCCCGTGGAGCAAGGGAACACTCCCAACTGTCCTGCTGGGTGCTTGAACAAAATTTCTTATTCTTTGCAGGCAGGATAGGGTTGGTTCCATTATCAGCAAAGGAAGCTTAAATCTCTCTGAGGGTCCTGGATCCCTGGAAAACCTCTGGAGTGTTATTGCCAGCTATGTAATGGATGAGATGCAGTCAGTCTGAAGCAATCTTGTAAAGTGGTGTGAAGGACACTGACTGCTGGAGGAGGTAGGGCAGAGTCATTCCTTTCAGAATTCCTTTCAAGTTGATGGAGTCTGTAGCATCTCCCTATGTTCTTCCTATTTGGAAGCCTGCAGCAGCAGAAGGGATGTCTTGTCCCTTGGTGGAGTCAAAGGTTATCCCTCTTTTGCAGTAGCAGGAATATTGGTGGGGAGAAATGGAGCTGCTCCTTGTGAAAGAGTACAGAGCCTCATTGAGAGGAGTGACTAGACAGCTGGCCACCTCCCTTGATTTGGAATGACAAACTGTAGAAGCACTTGACATTAGAAAAGCAAAGGTCTCACCACACCCACATTCTTACTGATGCCTCACCTGCCACAGGTATGTGCATTCAGTTTCAGCTAAAAATATCTCAACAGGTTGGAGGGGCAGGAAATGTTTCTTTATTGTGGCTACTCCAGAGGGGCTGGGTCAGAGGGTGTTTTTATAACTGAAGTGGAATAGGGAGTGTCTGGAGATGTATTTGGGCAAAATAGAATTTACAGCCAGCTTAAAACAAAATCTCTGATCTAATGAAACATGAGGGGAAAAGAATGAAGTGAGACCTGTCTCTCTCTGAATAAATGTTCAGAAAAGACCAGCACTGGTATGTGCTTGGCTGCATACTTTCATACAACAACTGCTGCCAGTGTTTGTTCAGTCAGGAGGGCTTTTGAGGGGCAGTTCTGGAGCACACCCCTGCACCCTCTGGAGTTTCACACAGCAGGGAGCTGAGTGGAGGATTAACCTCAGCATGACATAAGGTAGGACTGGGCTAACACAATTTGTCATATTTTTATGGTTGAAACTCAGGTGAAGTTTCAATGAAAGCTGTGTTGTCAAAAAATGTTCAGTGGGGATGTTTGCAGTTTGAAACAGTTCTGCAGTTCCAAAGTCCATAATGAGAAGGTGATTATTTATATATTTGTAATACATACATCAAATTATGTTTTATGGTTTTGATTTTTAATACTGTGTAGGTGAATACTTGGGGCAATAACAATAGGGATTAGAGTGTCTTTCATTTAAATGTTCTAGAGCTAACAGAAGTGGGTCAACCCTTCTGAGGGGAGAAGTGAAATTAAACATGGCTATCAGCACAGATAACTAACTTCAACATAAGTGACAATAGCTGCAAAATAGTAGCAGTCCCTGCAACCACCCAGGGGTCCAGTACAGGAGCTGCATTGAACTGACCCATCTGAAAAGGATTTGGCCATGTCAGTTCCCCAGTGCCATGCACCTCCTGCCCAGGGGCTGCAAGGGAAGACAAGGGCAGAAAGCACAGCTGGCAACCAAAGTGGGCAATCCAATTTCTGTGGCAGCAGCCTGAGCCTAATCTTCTAAAAGTAATGAGGCACACATGAACTCATTCAAGGACCTGACAGCCCACCTGTCCCCCTGCCCCCAGAAAGGTAGAGATAACTAAAGAGGGAGAGCTGAATGCCATGACTTTGTAGCAACACCACTGAATTGTGCTGAGAAGAGTCTCAGTTTAGGAGGAATTCTCAGATGTAATTGGCAATCTGGAAGGCCTTACTTTACAAATCAGGACTGAAGTTAGTAAAAATTCACAGTTCAACCAAGCACAGAAGAAGGAAAATAACAAGGATACTTAAAAGCTCTTGAACATACCTGAGAAAGAATGGAATTCATTGTGTGACTTGTGAAAGACACAGGCACGTACCAACCACTCTGGTGTTGTATAAATGTGAAGTTGTGGTTTGCACGCAATGACATGTAAGGAGCTTCTGTAAACATTCAAGTGAGCAATTAATTATTGTAAATGTTGCAGAGTAAAGAGTGTAAAAATCCAGCTTTGGTGCCAGATGTAACTCATGTAGCCATTCTGAATTGTTACTCCTTGTCCTTATGTACTTAGTAGATTTTTTTTTGGGGGGGGGGGGGGCGGGGAGAGGGACCCCCAACGATTGTAAACACAGAGAATCGGAATGTGAGTTTCTGACAGAATCCCAAGATTTGGAGTTAACTCCTGAACTTTAAAAAAAAAGGTGTGAAAGGTACTTTCTTAGTTTTCAGATGGCTTTTTCTCATGGTCTGACTAGGAAGGCTTCTTTTGAATAACAACATTTAAAAGGGAGAACTAAGGAAGTTTTGTTCCTCTGGCACCTGAGAAATGGAAATGGTTACTTGATCTCTGGCCCAAGGATGAATACAGCCATGCCTGCAGTGCTGTGTCTCTTCCTGAAGACCTTTCAAATACAGAAACTTAGAGTGATGACAATAACACTTTCTCTCTGCTTCCAAAGCCCCCCCGGGGCACCAGTGTTTGCCTTCCTGGGCATGGTAATCGAATATCTGTCATGCCATGCCTCCTGGTAGGATGTGTTGGACTGTGCCAAGGTCGTGCCAGGTTGTGCAATAGAAGACAGTGGCACTGTACAGTTTTTAGATGTTGATATTGTAGGTCCTCAGGGAAGGGTGGATGCTTTTGGAGCTTGTTCAAGACTTTTTCAGGGAAGCACCTACAAGCCTGAAGCTGTGTTTCCTAGAGGTTAACACAGGGTAATTTAGCATGGCCAAAGGGAAGAGAACTCTTTACCTTTGCCTGCTCTTCAGGAGGATGCTCATCACTGCAGAAATGTATATGCTGGTCTGTTGCCTCTCTCTAGGAAAAGTCTCTAGGAAGCCTCTTGTAAGAGGCTTCTGCCTTCCTTTGGGCTTGGTGTTTGCAAAGGCTCCTGAGGAAAGGGAAATGTAATGTGGGTGGGAAAAGTTTTTTCTTGCATCTCACAGACACCTTTGCTTCTGTCTATCACTTCCTCCTCCTCCCTTTTTGATATTTTTCAAGGAAGGTAGGTTTTTTGGCATTTATTCCCATTTGGACTTAAGTCCCCCCCCGCTCCCCCGTTAATCCTGCTCAAATTTTTCACTCACAAACATGCCTCTGTGTAAAGGAAAGCAAATAGCAGAACTTGCTCTGCAGGTTATCTGTGTGATAAAGATGGAGGACTGCTTGATAAGGGTGAACTGCCTTGGTTATGCAGGCTTCCAGAAAAAAAAAAAGACTCCTTTGTGTGCTTTTCAACATTTGCTCCATCCCATGAGTAAGGCTAAAGCATGAACTTTTTTGGCTTTGATGTAGGAGATGTCTTATGCACAATAAGAGTTGGAGTCACAAAAGTACCTCCTTTCCTGCAGCGGCAATGTAAGGATCCATGGAGCAAGCCTGGGAGAGAAAGTGGAGAATCATTCAGTTTTATTTAAAGCAACAGAAATTAAGGTACCCAGAGTCATGCATGTAATTGCATATACTTGGTCTTCTGTCTTAGCTGTAGCTCAGTTAAGGGAATTTATAACCGGAAATACCCAGCCTGATCCATCCTTGACAGCTTCTGTGCTTGGTGTATCATCAGCAGGGAAGTAATACTTCTTATCCTTCAATATGTATTCAGAATGATAGATTTGCCACAAGTGGGTGATTTCCTATTACTGCTGCTCATGTGCATGCTCACAGGCTTGTTAAGCCTTTACCCTGGTGCCTGCCAGAGGCTGTCTTTGGTCATTAAGGATTAGTCTTCTCCAAGCAAAATCAACAACATGAAGCAGACAGCCTAACAGCCTCCTGACTCCAAAGGAGCTTTCCATGCCTGTAGTTGCAGGTTTCAAGATGCTTCTTGGAAATCCCGAGAGCTTTGAGCTATTTTCCACTGAATACGCTCAAGGCATGTATATGTATCTTAGTTGAGTCTTCCTCCACCCATTGGTGAGAATTTGTTCAATATTATCTAGGAATCTTGGAGTTGCCTTCCCAACTTCAAAAATAATTTAGATAAAAATGCAAACTTTTAAAAATAAAAAAGGCCGTTCTCTCCAAAATGGATAACGTAGTGAGGAATGATTATAAATGATCTGTGGAAGAAATGTCAGAACAGATTTTCTTTACTATGTTCTCTCTAAGATGGAACTTAGCCATAAGCACAGGCAGGTGTGAGGTTATCTGGCTGGGGTGTTAGCCAGGCATTCTCATCTTGGGTGAGTTTGTTAGAGAGCTCTTCCTTGCAAAAAGCCCTGCTAGTGTTTTGTGACCCTTTGGTTCTTCCAAAGCTGCCACCCAGATATGACTTCTATGCTCCAATTGTACTGCTTCTGTCTAGGTCAGAGGATGACTTTTTGAAGATCTCTTCTTTGCATTCTCAGGCTCTTCCCTCCTCTTTCAAATGCTGCCACCTGGTCTGTCTGATGAACAGTTTATCATTAGTGTGGAAATTCCCTCTCCATCGGGGTTGCATTAAGCTGATGAAGGGGAATCACTGTCACTAGTCTTGCTCTCGTACTTGCATGGACTCTTTGTGAATATGTGACTGCTGTGTCCTCTGAAAATCCTATAGCAGAAAATTGTGGCTCTCTCAGATTTAGTAGAAGCAGCAAATGTAGGGGAAGACTTGACTAGTGCAAGGGCCCTGTTAGCTTCCTGTTGTGCAATGGCAAGGGAGCTTGCTGGAGGGCATGGTAGTAATTAAATCTTTGGTGATTGTCTTTATCTCTGTATCTTACACATACAGCCAATAAGACTTCCTTTTTTTCTTTTTTCCTTTTAACACAAGCAGCCCTGTGGAAAGCTAATTACTCTGTTCTTTCTTGAAAAGGAAGGTGGAGCCCCTGAACTGGCTGTCCTCTGCCAGTCAGAATAAACAGATTAAAACCTTTGAGAGCTCTCCTCCTTTGTTCTGTTCTTTAGCTTCCACTACTTGGGCCGGGGCAGTCTCAGCTGGAAGTGTCCAGCTTTGTTAGCCCTTTGTTTCTCTGGTCACCTGAGATCTACAGGGCTGTGTATTACCAATTTATAGGAACAGGACAGAAAATGGGCAGGTGGGGATGCTTTTGTGCCTCAAATGGCTTGTGGGTTAATGTCCAGAAATATGCCAAAGTCTGTGGAAAAGACAGTGCTGTAAGTTATTGACTTGTGAAAATACAGGGATAAAGAGGAGGACTGATGGTTGGAGAGGCCCTCTTTTCCAGCAGGATAGTGAGTTTGCATGAAGCTGTTATCTCTCTTGGTGGGAAAAGACTTTTGACAAATAGAGAACTGAAGCCAGCCATGGTTGGGTGACCTTGCTTTGAAGTGACTTCTGTGATCTGGATACTCATTTCCTCTGCCTTCATGATGGCAGGACAAATGAGGAAATTTCTGCTCACATTGCCAGAGTAGAGCCCATGAGCCTTAAAACCAGAAGCTGTGAGCCTTAAAATGAATTCTGTATAGAGGGAAGCAGCTTGTGAGCTTCTGTGCTGCCCTGGGTTGTGCTTTGGCTGGAAGGCTTTTCTCCGTGACTGCCGTGGGCAATGGGCTGAGCCTCGCAGCAGAAACCAGAACTGCCTGACCTACCCTACCAGGTGCTGCTACACCAGGGCAGGTGAGCCTGCCTGCTCTGCATGTCGGCAGAATCCCAGAGGCACACTTGGCATCTTTCTGCTCTCCTGAATTGTCTTGCCGGATTGCATCATTACCCAGTCCCTTCATTTGATCAGATAAGGCTTACCAAGGGATTGCACTAAGCTGTGGAAGCATTCAGTGACTGGTGTCTTGGGACAGTGCAGGTGCATGAAGTTGGGGAACCACCTCTCCTGTGACTGAGGGACAGGGAATCTCCCTCTACAGGCTGGGATAGGGAAGCCTCTCTGCCCACGAGTGCACTACCCTCCCTGCCTTCAGGCTTTTCCACATGGACTGACTTGTTTCTTTGGAAGCATTGGCCAAGGGTTCCCTTCACATAATTAACTGACAATGATGTGCTTTGTTTCTTCAGCTGGCACAGACCTGCTGAGTTCTGCTGTGATCCTTCCCAGGCAAGATCTCCTCTTGCTCAACATGTCCCAAAATGTGTTGCATTAGTAAGCTTCCATTATTTGGTGGTTTTTTGGGACCTCCAATCTTCTCACACCACCGTTAGCCTCTCCTATATGTTTGAATCCCTTCCTTCACCATGAAAGTCTCATGTATGCATCCCCTTCTCTAAGCACGTTCTGCACTCTCTCCTGCTTACTTTTCCCCTGCCTTGCCCCTCCAAATAAGCTGCAGCCAGGCCCTCTCTTCAGGGCTGACTCTGTGCTTTGCTGCTCATACTGCATTGCAATGTGGTCCTGCAGGCTCTTCTCCTGTCTGTCTAACAGGTGTCTGCCCAAGCTGTTTGCACCCAGTTCTGTTCTGCTTTTGTTTTCCAGCGTTTTGGGAAGATGTGAGCTGCCTCAGCACTTCCCACGTTGCTCTCCCCATCTTCATGGTAGTTTAGGAAGCACTTGTGTGCCTTGAAGCCTCTTACCAGAGGAAGCTACTACAACCCCTGTGCAGGTAGAGGTTCCTCCACTGCACACCTGCAGGCATATCCCACCTCAGTTGTTAAGGGGAGGGCTGGAATCTGTGTTTCCAGGCGCTCTGGAAGATACCAAACAAGTAAGTGTATGATAGAAAGTAACAGACCCTGTTGGGCTCTCTGGGCAAGTCTCTTGTTAATGATAATCTTGTTAATTATTTAACTCTGCTTGTTAGGAAAAGATGGATTATTTATATCCAACAACTTGTTTTAACTGATTACTTGTAGTAGACAACTCTTTTTGATAAGTTATGAGAAGGATGGTCAAATTTAGGGCAAAACAATCAAAATTTTGTGTTGTCCTGCAAGGTTAGGATATATCCTAACCAGTAATAGTTTCAACAGTGTCATTGTTCAGCTCAATTATTATAAATGAGTAGTTAAGAAAGATTTCAATTGGCCAGCAGAGGTTTTAACCATGCACACATCTAGATTAACCACTCCGGAGATTGGGGATTACAAACTGTTATGCAATAGCACACTTTTTTAAAAATTGGAACAGGGCTGTTAACAGATGCTGCATTTGCTAAAGAAACCAGATTGTCATGTAATACATCCAGAATGTGTGCTTTGTTTGGAAGAATCATGCATGTGGATTGCTACTTTTCTTTGCCTTTACGTCTAGGGACAGCACACTGCTGATCAGACAGGTGAATCATTAGAGGCTGGATTTAATTCTTATTTGGGTTGTTCAGTAAGAACTGAAGTTGGTTTGGTTCAGTTCTAGTTCAACACAGCTTCAGATATACTGTGTGTGTTCAGTTCTGACTGAGGGAAAGCTAACCCCGTGTACTGTAAAATCTCATGATAACTTGAATCCCGTGTGTATCACAGCTCTGTAATTTGATAAAGCCCTTGGAGCAATAATATTGCTCAAATCCATAACACATGTGGGTGGGATCCCTTCATTCACATACAGCACAGACCTTTTTTTTCAAATTAGTTCATGCCACATAATGGGATGTGTTGTGTAACAAGCAGAAACTCTGTGCTAAAATTTGTAGTGATTCTTTGTGCTTTTTAAAATGTAAGCACGAAGGCACTGAATTTTCTGTGTGACCCAGGGGTCCCAGAGAGGGAATAACACTTGCTTGTTGAAATGCAGCAGCGCTACCTGGTACCCAAAAGCTGATGGGTCTTATCCTGGGTGACGTCCCATCTGCAGCCAAGGATTCCTGGAAAAAGCAATATATAGCCTTTTAAAGGGAGCTGCTTGTGTTCCAGTTGGTGTTTCATGACTGCAAACAAGTGTCTGTTATAGCAGCTTGTTCATAATGAGCAAGGAAGGGATTATTGGGCAATGCAACACCTTTGGAAGAGGAGAAGAACCTGCTGCAGAGAGGCAAAGCTTCTCCTTGGCTTATGATGCACACACCAAGAGGCATCCCTCATCTCTGATGCTCTTCTGGATTGCTCATACCATTAGCTGAAGCTGTGTTTGCATTTCTGAAGAGGTTAATTGGCATTTAAACCTGCACTCAACCCTTCCCTGGGGTATGGCTGTCACTTACAGTGTCGCTTTTGTTTGCCAAGCAAAATAGCCAGGGCTGCTGGGTCTGGAGAGTCCAGGGGCTCCCATGAGAGGCTTGTCCATCACACCCAGCAGCCAGCTAAGTGGCCCAGGAAAGAAGCATAGCACAGCCAGAAAGGGGCTCCTTAGGTTGGAATTACTGGTCCAAATGGTTGCACAGAACCTCTTTCTCTTCATGCTGCAAGCCAGAAGCTTTGTAAACCTCCTCTATTTCAGCCAAGTCCTCTCCATTTGGCTGTTAATAATGACTGCACATTGATGTTCTTCCCCCTTAGCTTTGGGGAGCTCCTGGGTTGTCAAGAAGTTTGGAAGAAAAATAATCAATGCCAGGGACATGGCAATCAGTTGTATTTTTTCTCTAGTTCAGACCTCGCCTCCTCCTAGCCCTGGGCACAACATCCTGTCTGGAAGTTCACATTTAACAGTTTAATGCTCTTTTCTAATCCAATATTGCTGCTTGTCATTGTAAACATGTCAGGTTTACAATATCTTCAATGACCATAGCAAATGTGAGATAGCAAATATTTCCACAGGCTTATCTGAAATCAGGAGAGGAGTTAAATGAAGCTGTGAGATGAGACAAGGAAACTATCCCAGCAGCAAATCAAGAGACACTTTTGAGTTCTGACAGCTGGACTGAATTGTCAGTGGAATTTTCCACCTGAACTTTCAATGGAATAATGGACTTTTGGTCAAATGAGTGAGGAGGAGTATCTGTCTATGTGTGAGTGTTTACTACTATATATTTGAGGCATTCTTATTCCTTTGCATGAATCAGAAAACTTAATAATAGGAGGAATTTTATGCACAGACTGCATTTTTCAGTTAACTTTCCCTTTGAGATTTCCACTCTTCATCGTGAAAGATTTAGAGGGAGAACAATTTAATGGATTACATTAGGCCTCCGCTTCAGTTCTCAAGTACTTAATCTCTCTGGCTAGGATTCAAATCTATGGCCTTAAGTGCTCCATCTTTAAAAAGTGGAGCTACTAGATAGCATTTAAAGAGTGCACATCTTTTGGATCTGCATCCCAAAGCAAAGGAGACCCATTGCAGAGGAACAATAGGTAGATATGTGAATTTTCTCTGGAAAACCATGTTCAGTGATGCTTCTGGCTTGCAATTGCCCATTCTCTGTCTCAACCGACCTGACTGCCACTTCCACTCCTGCCTTCTCTTGTTCTTCCCTCCCCTAGCTACCATTTCCACCAACAGCACCCTGCCACCTTGCAGGACCTGCATTTTTATCTAGTTGTAGTAGACACTGCAGCCACAGAGGGAGAGCGTGGCCAGCAGTGTGAGGCTGGGTGTGGCTGACAGCAGGGTGTGTGTGCCTGCACACAGGTATGTGTGTCTTTGTGTGGGTGTGTGCCTGCCAAAATTCGGTAGAAACTGCAGAAAGGGGCCTAATTTTACAGAAGGCAGCAGGAATGCTAGCAGGCCCCTGAAACACACCCATGTGGTTGGTATGTCCCTTCGGGAGCTCAGTGTCTCTGGTGATACTTGGGATTGGAGATTTCAGAAAGCAGCAGTTGTGGTTAGCAAGCAGGCTGGAAAGAAACTAGAGAGACCTTAGTACTGATGCAACTACTGGTCACTTCTGGCAAATGCTGCATTAAGAGAATCATTTAAGAAAGGGGTTTTGGTGGGAGGAGTAAAGAACTGAAATGCAGTCCTGGGCCTCCAGTGAGGCAGTATCCAGGGATACTGCCTGTGTTGTCCTGGAAGCTGGAAGAGCAATCCACTGACCGCAATGCACACCATGATGGAGGAAGCAGTGGAAGGAGACCTGCATGCATAATCTTGTGCCAAGTGAAAAGAGGGTGCCCAGCAATATGCTGGCCTTTTAAATGGAGGATACTGAGCTCTGTTGCCCAGCCAGCTCCATCCTCCACCCAGGATGAGTGTCCTTAGCAATCTTCTGGGCTCCCCCAGCAGTGGTGGGACCCACTGCCATCTGTGCAGGAGATGTCCAGGCTTCCAGGACATATCATCTACCTGTGCCAGGAACCAAGTGTTTCCCCAGGCTTCTGGATTGCCACAGGGAGAAGAATCCTCAGGATTTGAGTGAAAATGCATTTTGTGCATGCTGAAAACATGGCCCTAGCCCTAGCCTGATAAAGCACACATCCTGCTTTTCTCCTGTCTCATCTCTGAGCATTTGCAAGGCTACAGCGGTCTTTTTGGTACATGCAGACTGAGCTGGGGAAGGATTTGAGCATGGACCAAGCTAGTACACCCCTGATGGATGCTGATATCTGAGTTAGTCCTTGAGCAGCCCTTCAAGATATCTAACAAGTTTTATGATCATCTATAATCAGGGCCAAGCAACAAACTTTATCTTGAGTGAACCATCAAGCAGAAGTGAGGCGTTGGCTTTACAAGTCATGTATATATAATCTGGTAACTATTACTCACTGGCATTTCTGCCAGGTAAGCACTGGCCTGGCTCTTCTAACAGTCTCCAGCTCTAACTCACAGGAACACAAACCATCTCCCCTCAAATCACAAGCACCCACAGATTGTAGTGCCCATGGCCCCTGGGAGATGGCTGTCTCTGTGGAACAGAGCAGAGCAGGCAGGGGCAGTCCCCAGCTCCATCTGCCTGAGCTTTGCTGCCAAGCCCCCAGCACCCCAGAAGAAACTGCACAGAAGAGAACTCTTCTCCCAGGACTGCAGCAAGACTTCCTTCAGTAGGGCTGGCACCAGAGCACTGTGTGTTATCATGGTCTTTGCTTTCATTTCCCTGGAGCCTGACTGAGATTCCCACTGTGGTTCTCTGCATGGCTCCTCAGCAACTCTCCAGCTCCAGGAGGTGACACGAGGATTTGTGACACTCAGAGAACAAGAACTGGCTGCCCTGGGGACCTGCTCTAAACTGTAAGAAACTATTTGGGATCAATAGGCTGTGAATTCAATTACTTGACCTTATCTTACAATTGTTCTTTATATTTTTCTCCCCTGATGCTCATTTCTGTCAAGAAAAATCATAGCATTGATTAAAGGTTAGTCTGCACACAGACTAAAACTGCTGGCTTCTTCCCAGGCCGTGGTTCTGCAGTCAGTAGCAGACTTGTATGTAGCCATTTCATAGACTAATATATCATTTTATAGAGTCAATAAAGTTGGAAAAAAATCTTCAAGATCATCAAGTCCAACCAGATGTCTTTGATTAAACATGTAAACACAACTGAATTTTTGATAATTTATCCAGGAGAGAGAATACTGAGTTTATGCCAGCTTTTATGCTGGCTGCATGGGGACACAGATCTGTACTTGCATGAAGAAGCTTGTTGATCAAAAATAATCCAAAACATATCAGTGTTTTTGTTTTTTCTTTTCTGATGAAGTCTAAAAGGGAGGAGTGATTTATGTTGGATCTCAGCTTTTCTTTGTGCTATGGTGGTGGTGTTTGATCCAGCAGCAGTAAAGAAGAATTTTCCGTATCATTGAGCAGGGTTGTTTTTTGTGTGCAGCCTGATTCCCAGGAATGCTCCTTGCATGGAAGCAGTCTCCTGCAGAACCTCTTACCCAAGACACTGCTGGCTGGAGAAATCAGATTGCAGGGCAGGATGGCTATCTCAGAATATCTATTGCCAACAGCCACCCATGAAAGAGGGAGCCTAATCCTCTCCCAGCGGGAATTTCAGCCAGTCTTTGCAACCCCACATTCCACAATGTAGAGAGGACAACGAGGGAAAAGGGGAAACTGCTCCAGACACAGTGGGCAAGGAATGCCAAAAGGAACATCATTAGTGGCCAGACAAGGGTACCGAAACCAGGACTGGGACACAAGGACAGCAGAGGCTGGCACCTCCTGGGGTGCTTTGCTGAGAGCGTCTCCATCAAGTCCCACTAGCTGAAGATGCAGCCAGACATCCCCTCTCTCCTAAATCATTACCCCTGCCTTGGAGTCAGTCTTTCTGGGACAGAGCAAATGCAGGTCCTCCTGGATCTTCCCTGGCCTGTCTTCCTTTCTAGGGATATGTTTTCAGAACCCTTGTTTACTGAGAGTTATTTTCCTAAAATGTCTCTTTATATACAATACGCAGTCGTACATACCAGGGCAACTTGCTGCTTTGGGAATGCATCAGCATAAAAACAGATGAGGTTAATGTCATAGAGGAGGGCTGGAGCATTCTTTGCTGAACTGGTATGTGGGTGGGCACAGGAAACCTCCAGGAAACTACATCTAGAGGAATGGCTCAATTGTCATGAGTGAAATATTTATCAGCATACTGGTGAAAGTCCTACAGGAGGTGATAAATCTAATTAAATTTTTTTAACTTGTTCATGGCCTTAAAAAGCACTGGTTTTGTTATATGATAAGCTTCTTCCTGGCCAAAGTGATCACAGTCAGAGTTTCAGCTGTTCTCCACTTATTTCTGCCCATTTTTGCTCCAGCTTCCACACTTGTGGAGTATGAAAGGCTGTGATACCTGTCCCCGTGGGACAGGAGCATGTCCAAGGCATGAGCTCAGCCCAGGTTCAGCAGGTACTCCAGGAGCTACCCCTGCCCCTGGGTTTCCAGGTACCAGGCTGTTCACACCTGGCATTGTGTGCAGAAGTGATCCTGTCTGCAGCACTGCAAGAGCATCATGTTCCTAGTGAAGAACCAGGCAGTCCATTTCTGTGAGCAAGGTCTGCTCACCAATTAGCAATGCTGTAATAGTTCATTCACAGGTTTGAAAGTTTCTGTTTATAGGATATAGTCACTAACATTGATTTCAATATTTTAATAAGTCTCCTTGTCCTTTTCTTGACCAAATCTATCCCTTTCCCAGTAAATGAAAGTCCTGTACCAGGAATTAGGGTATTTGGGAGCCAGGAAGAGAAAGGAGCTGGCCAAAATCTGCTCATTTAAAGAAGAGAACCTCTTTGAGAGGAGGCAGCAATCAGCACAGAAAGCAAAGCATTGTTACATACCAGAAATGTTAATATTTTTCCTGAGACTGAAAATGATAGGGAGCACAGCATGCAGTTGGGAAGAACTAATAGCTGCAAAGACAAGTAAAGGCTCTGAAGGACACCAGAATGTGTTTCTTCTGCAATTACTTTAGAAAATATTTACTTTTTGGTGCAACACTCTTCATTTCCAAAGGAAAACTATTCAAATCTTAGAGTCTTAGAGTTTTTGGTAATCCTTGGATACATGCTTTCAAAGCCAGAACATGAGAGATTCAAGGACAGGACACCCAGGAGAAAGTCCAGTATTCTGCAAAGATCCCACACGTCCCTTTCCAGAAATGACACATCTCTTGTCTTCTCTCCTGCCTAAGGCAGTGGTGCCCTGAGCTGGCTGGCTGAAGACCCTTCATCCCTGTGCCAGGCTCCTTCCAAGGGTGTCATAATGTTTGTACCTGAACTGATTTAAAGATGAAGGAAACGGATGGAGCTGTCTGTAATGTTAGCTCAGGATGACTGTGATAAGTACTGGCAGGGGGATGTTTTTCAGGGAGCAAGGCTGTTCTTCTGTTATTAAGCTATCTGTTGTGCACAGGTAGCTAAGCAGAAGGAATGGCACAAACCTATTCACAGTGCAGCCAGTATCACTGGTGAAACATAAGCATGTTATTTAGACACATTCCAGAGCGCCATGCACCATCTCTCCCCAGGCATCTGCTTGCCTTATTACTTGTCCTAATAAAAGATGTTATCTCAGTCCCTGCACCTCCAGACACGCTTCCTTCCCCACGCCTGGCTGAGCTGAGGGGACTGCAGCACTCTGCCTTTTGCTGTGACACTGAAGCCAGGGGAGGAGGGCTGGCGCTGGGCAGCACTGGGCAGCACTGGGCAGCACTGGGCACTCCCACCCCACAGAGGGAGCAGAGCCAAGCAATGCCAGCAGCAAGAAGGGGCAGGGAGCAGAGCTGACTCAGGGGGAGAGCCCAGCTCTCATCCTGCTGCCTGAGAGCTGGGAGTTGGGGGTGCCTGTTGCCCAGAGGGGTCAGACCCTGCTGCTGTCCCTGACTCTCCTTGTCACCTGTCCTTCTCACTACCAGCAGCCACCCTGCTTGTCCAGGGCTGCAATATGGCCAGAGCGAGCAGTTTTCCTACCAACAGCCTCCCACCTGAAGGAGCTTCCAACATTACCAGCATTTTGCTGCTGGGTTGTGTTTAAATTATTTTGGAGATTTGCTATGCAATTCAGCTGTCAAGTGTAAGGATCTGTATCATTCTCTTGTCTCCATCTCTATTGGAAAGAAATGGGTAGTCCTCAGGAGTGATTTGGTAGATCAACTGCAACTATCCTGGAAGTGCCCCTTTCTCTCCACCAAATATAGTGGGAATCCACATGACTGCCTCCAGTGAAGAAGTCTGCTCTGTAGACACCTAGGAGTCGATTTGATTGTCCATGTGCTGCTGCCTAGGGTCATTTGGGATCTTCTGTGTTATTAGAGTGAACTAATGCTCTAGAAGGATTGATTCCCACAGCTCTTGTATCTTATATGCCACGCCTATGGTGTTCACTGAGTAACAGGTAACAGAGCTACAGCACCTTCAGTTAACTATTTATCTCTACCAGTGTACCAGAATTAAGTCCTTACAGTGGGCTAGGTACCCTCATATCAGCTGGCCATCTCAACTCTGAAATAGCCAGGGAGATTGAGCACTTAGTCCATTTGCTCTTACAAAGGTGATTTGAGATGCCTAAGGGTATCCAAAACATCTGCACAGGGCTGCCAGATCTGATAGAGGAGGTATGGGAAATCCACGTGCTCCTGCAGTGGTCACTGGAAGCTGAGCGGGAGACACTGGGGCATCTCAAACGATGCTTTGCTGGTGTGCAAGCAACTAAAGCGAGGCCCCAGGCAATCCAGGCAACCACACCTGGGAGCACTTCAGTGTACACAGAAATAGGCACCTGCATCCAATCAGCTGGGACAGTCCTCCTGACCTTATGGCTGTTTGGGAGCTGAGACACTCAGTTCACATTTAGGTAACAACCATCAGACATCTAAATTTAGGTGCCTCTATCTGCAGGTTACATCCTGTCCCTAAAGCGAGGTGACAGCCATCTCACCTTTCTGGTGTGATCACTGTGCCATTTGTACTCACACCTGCAGACCAGTGGTGCCTCTCCACCCTCCTTGGCATGGCATGAGAGCCAAGGACACCATGTGTCACACTGCAGTGAGTCAGCAGCCCTCAGGCTCCTAAATCCCTTGAGATTGTTTTTAAATGTAGCCCCATTAGCCTTATGAAAGTACAGGTTATGCTTGATGACTGACTCTCATGGATTTCTCAGGCATTCTGAAAAATGTCTGTGTTACTTTTATCTTTACTCCTTTTTTCCCCCTGATATAATTTGACATGGTCTATTCCATGAGAATTTTTGTGTCTGTGCAAATGTAGGGAAGTGTCTGGCAGTCCATAATGTGCTCTGACAAGATGCAAATAGACTGGCAGTGACCAGTGACCTTTGAAAGCTTCTTGGGAGGCTTTCCTAAGACACATTGGGTCCCACTGAGATGCTGCTAAGCTCCTCTCCATCTCTACTTATTTCCTCTTCTCATTTTTCATAACTGCCTCCGTCTTGGCTGGCTCACTAAGCCCAGGAGCTGCTTTAAAGTTTAGATTAATTTCATGGAGAGAAACCTGGTATGTCCTTTCCTAAGAAGCCTCGGGATTTTGCACTGAAATAAAGATTGGAAGGACATGAAGAACTGTCTTAGGGTTCAGCATAGCCCACAGTGACTGCGCTGAGTGTTGCCTTTCACTGGATGAGCCACTCATCCCTGCAGGTCCTCATGCACTTCTGTGGGGTGTGGAAGAGAGGACTCTCTCGTATGAGTTTTTTGGCAGTCTCCACATGTGAGATTCAAAAAGGATCAGCACCCAGAAATAAGCCAGAAGCCCTAAAACAAACAAAATTAGCAAGCAGATGAGACACCTGTGGGAATTTAGACCTCAGCACAGGCATGTGCAGCTGCTCTACCTCCACCCCTTGTTTTGGGAAGGAGCACAAATTTCGCGAGGTGAGGGCGATTTTTATGTTTGGGGCCGTGTGTAGGGACCGAGTGCTTCATGTGAATAGGCCTTGATGTCAATTCCTTAATCAGGATAATGAAATACTCCCAGTGAGTAACATTTAAAATAACAAATGAAGTCATCAACACATTGGATATACTCGAGGATTTAGAGGGGGTTGTGCTGATAGGTGTGTCAGGCCAGAGGCATAAAATGTAGAGCAAGGGGGAATTTGTCATTGCCTGGGCCAGCAATTTGGACAAAGTGACTCAGTGCTGGCGAGCTGAACCGAACCTTCAGAGAGCAAGGCTGGTCTGAGTGAGACATGAGGAAAGCCAAGCTGCGCCTTCCAGGGAAGGAGCCGAGGAAAGCCAAGCTGCCCCTTCCAGGGAAGGAGCCGAGGAAAGCCAAGCTGCCGCTTCCAGGGAAGGAGCCGAGGAAAGCCAAGCTGCCCCTTCCAGGGAAGGAGCCGAGGAAAGCCAAGCTGCCCCTTCCAGGGAAGGAGCCGGCGGCTCCCTCTGGCACGGGTGGAAGGGACAAGCAGAGCAGACGTGTCCCCACACGCATTGCAGCACCTGTTGAGAAGGGCCCGGAGTAACAAACCGTCTCCGATCCAGGCTTGCCACCCGGCTCTGGGCACTGCTCCCACACCAAGCCTCCTCACGACCTGCTTTGCAAGCAGTTTATCGGTCGGGAAAGCAGGCAAAGACACAAAAGGCTGGGAGCAGGGAGGGGACGCACTGCTATTCCAGGTGGCGGTCCCCACCCACGGGTGCCAGGAGCCAGACAGGGGAGCACCTTATCAGGGCCCTGGCCGAGCGGCACTCCGCGCTGTCCCGGCGCTCCATCCCCACCCGGCCAGGGGTGAGTGCCCCGCTGACGTCAGGAGGCCTTACTTCATTTCCTGGCACCGAATTTTCCCCGCCGTGTCCTGTGGGAGAGGAGAGGAGAGGCGAGGCGGTGGAACTGGAATAGGCGTGCTCGGCCCCACCTCCCCGGCCCTCCAGCTGTTAAAGCTCCCGCGGCGGCGGGCGCGGAGCTGCTGCTCGGCCCGGACTGCGGAGCGGAGGTGCCCGGCTCCTGGTGCCCAGGGAAAGTGCCTCTCCTGGACGGAGCCTCCCCGCTGCCTTCTCCAGGCAGGACCCAGACAGGTAATTCAGGCAGTGTGTTACAGGATCCAGGTTGGGCCTGCATTCCGCAGCTGGGTTGGGATGGCTGTGCGAGGCATGTGTGTGTGGGACCTCAGAGTGCCTCCCGGCTGGGCAGAGCTCCCGGGACACGGCTGGAAATTTGTGGGTAAATGGGTGTATTTTATGTACAAGTACCAATGAGAAAGGAGGGTCAAGTTGGAGGGAGAAAACTCCTGCTCTCTCAAGTGAGAGCTGTGATTTGGGGTGTGCTGTATAAGCTACCACAGCACAGGTGTCTTTGCATGGACTGCAGAGCCCCTTGGCATTCCTGGGCACTGCTGGATGAGCAGATTTAGCTTCTGGGGAGCAACATCACCCAGGAGATGGGGTAGAGGCTCTTCATGCCTCATCACGCCTTGCAGGACATCTACGCTGGCAAAAATGAGAAGGCAGTACAAATGGTTGCAAGTGGCCCAGTTCTCCAAGTCAGGAAGGTTATTTCCATCCCGTTTGTTCCTCTGGCTGTGGCAAGCCCTGCTTGCAGTCAGCGCTGCAGGACCCAAAGCTATGGGTGTGCTCCGTGCTGTCATCAGGTCACTCACGCTGGTTCTCTGGGCTCTCCACGTGCCTCAACAGCCAGCACCGGTCTGTATCTGCCACAGCTGTGAGCAGATAACCTAATCTAATCAACAGTAAATGTCTGTGGATAAAATTTTAGAATTTTCTCTCTAGATTTTCAGACATTTATTACTCACAATTGTCCAGATAACCCAGCTATCTGTGCAAGAGATCAGAAATCTCCAAAATTTTGTGTATTTGATTGTGAAAATTCCTTCATGTGTTATCCACTTATTCTATGTTCTCCATGGGAGTCCAAAGTTCCTGCATATTTGAATAATTTGCATTTTATTGTAGCCAGCCTTTTGAAGAGCTGCGCATCTTTTACGCAGTGAGGTTAGAAGCTGGAAAAATATTTCTCCAATTCAGTTAGAAGCAGGTCCATTGAAGCATATGTGGGGCTGGGAGTGAGTCAGTGGTATTTTCACCCTTTGTTCATCCCTTGGTTTGATCAACTAACCATTTATTAAAAACACAATCTGCACTCACTGAAATCTGCTGGAAGGGTTTGAGAACCAACTTCATGAGTGCAGTATGTTGTTCTGGAGCAGGAAGATTAAGGCAAATGGCACAGTAAGCACTAAAGTCTACATTTTGTGAGGTTGATTTTTTTTTCTCTCTCTATTAGATACCCCTGCTTTTCCAGTGTGGGTCACCATTAAGGACTGGTTGCTCAAGTTTCATTGTGATATTGTATCTAAACTCCTCTTTTGATGGATTTTAGAGATTCAGGCCTAAGTGAGGAATTTAGTATTTAGAAGTCAGTACCTGGCCCCTGGGGTCTAAACTCCCTCGGTGCTATGATGTGCCAGAGGCCCCCGTGCTGTGGTTTCTGCATATGCTTCAAGCTCCCAAGAAAGTAGGGGACTTAATTCCCCTAAACAGGCCACTTAAGCTCTCCTGTCCCCTGGGAGACAGGCTTGCTCAGGCAGCATTTAAGTCCTTAAGACGGGACAGCAGGAGTGTGTTAGGGACCTCAGCATCGTTGGCTTGTGGACTCCTCACGCAGTGACTTGGTAACTTCTCACACCATGAGCAGCACTGGCTGTGACAGGTCAGGCCTCTCCTCAGTGCAAGGCAGTGTCCTGGGGAGGAGAGTGTCTTTGAGACACTCCTTATTGCTGCACTGCTGTGAGGAAGGAGAGATACGAGTTCAGGGCTGGTGGTTGGTGGCCTGTATTTGCTGTTGAATTTGGAGTGGGAAGGGCTGTGCTGAAGGCATCCGGATTAGTTATCTGCAAGGCAAAAGGTGTTAAAGTTCCCCCTTCATTCATAATGGTAAACCAAAGCCAAAAGTGCCTCAGAGAATGTAAAAGGGAGAAAATGAATGTAAAAGAGAACAATGAGTTTCCTGTTCTGCATTGTTCATGTCTGAAGCTCCCTGGTACAAGGTACTGATGTTGTTTGAACTTGTCAGAAGAATGTTAATTGCGTTATGACTACAGCTACTCTTGTATCACAGAAATGACAAAGCAGCTCAGTCTCTGCACTGCAGGGCACCAAGCAAGTGCCCTCTCCAGTACCTCACCTTCTCCCCACTCCTCACACTCCTAAAACGTTGCACAACATCAGGCACAGTGCAGAGGCCATGCAAGGTGAATTGCCTCCTCCTGAGGGGCTTGGTTTGCCTGGATGGAGAGCCAGTGCCAAACTCTGAGGTGATCTGCTGTCATTGCCCCATGTCCTTAACACTGTGGTGTCCTTGCCCACGGGGATGGAGGTCTGTCCTGCCTCTCCTTCCTCATCACTGAGAGTTCCCAGATGGTTGACTTGACAGCCTGTGCTTTCTCTTTTTCTACAGCTTTGGAGAGGTTGTTCAAGAAGGCAGGAAGATGACAACGTCGCCTCCGCCGGGCTGCGGCAACATCGGTGCCGACTACCACCTGCTCTGTGACACAGAGAAGGCCTGGGGGATTGTCCTGGAGTCGCTGGCTGCAGCAGGCATCCTCATCACCATTTTCCTCATCTGCTCGCTCTTCTTCCTCATCTGCAAAGTGCAAGACAACAGCAAGCGGCACATGATCTCCGTCTATTTTTTCTTTCTTTTAGGCACACTCGGCGTTTTTGGCCTCACTTTTGCCTTCATCATTAAACTCAATGACAGGACTCGTCCCACTCGCTTCTTCCTGTTTGGGGTCATCTTTGCCCTCTGCTTCTCGTGCCTCCTCACCCATGCCTGCAACCTCAACAAACTAGTGAGGGGAAGAAAGCCCTTCTCCTGGCGGGTGCTGCTGCTCCTCCTTGTTTCCTTTGCCCTGGTACAAGTTGTGATCAGCATCGAGTACTTGGTCACCAGGTTTGTAAACCAGAGAGAAGACTTCCTGAAAATGGATCGGGAGAATACTAACAAGGACTTTGTCATGCTTCTGATCTACGTGCTCTTCCTGATGGCTCTGACCTTCTTGGTTTCCATGTTCACATTCTGTGGGCCATATAAAAGCTGGAAGAGGCATGGGGCACACATCTTTGTCACTATCCTGTTCTCCATTGCCATTTGGGTGGTGTGGATCACTATGCTCATAAAAGGCAATACGGTTTTAGAAAAATACATGTGGGATGATCCTGTTGTGGCCATTGCTCTGGTGTCCAATGGCTGGATTTTCCTGATAATGTATATTGTCCCCGAAATTTGTTTCCTCACTGCTCCTCTGAAGCTAGAGGACTACCCTCCAGAAAATGACTTCTGCCAACCCAAGTTCATAAAGCAGACAACTGGAGTGGACAACCGTGCCTACACCCAAGATGAAATTGTGCAAGGTATGGTGAAGTGGATGCCTCCACTGCCCCCCCAGCCCTAAGCACACAAGCACCACTCATGACCTAAGAGAGGTGGGAGAGCTACAAGAAAAGATTTGAAGATGATATGATATTCTTAATGAGAGGCTAGGAGAAAGTTTCAGACTGATGAAACTTTGGAAATGTCCATGCAAATTAATCTCCAAACATGAGGGAAATGAGTGAGGACCAATGCGAAGCAATGTGTAGGAGCAGTGACTGAGTAGGAGACTGGCTGCATGTCAGGGCTGAAATATAACTCTTTATGACCCTACTGTGTCTGGGAAGTCCATGTTAAAAATCAGGAGGGTTTTTTTGTCCCTTAGTGGTGTATCAGCTCTTCAGGCCTATCTAGGTTATACCTTGGAGGTTATTTATTCCAGTTCTGATCAGGTTTCTGCATCCATGTAAGAATGAATCCGTCATCCAAAAAGGAGGCAAGGAGGTATTTCTTTTCTGTATGAATCTTTTGCCTACTTGGGCAAAGCAAAGTGTTTCTATCAATTGAGGTTTCCCAAACCTGTGGGTAGTAGATGTGATTCCTCTGGGTGTGGATTTGCTCCTGGTATCACAGTTCCTCCACCTGGAGTCAGACCCCCAGGTTTGTGAGAGAATAGCCAAGAAGGGCTCTGCTCTCTCAGGGAATACCCTGAAGGGGGTCTTGTGCATGCAAGTGGGAGGGATTTGGCTGGTGGTGGTGACGGTAATTGTGAGGCAACAGGAGATGTCTAAACTCCAAGGCCACCTGTGTCCTGTTATTTGCAATATCATTCATTCCTGCTTTCAGAAGGAAATATTTCATGTCCTCCACCTAGGGATTTTAGCCCATTCCTGACTGCACACTGCACAGTTAGACCAGTCTAAAAGCAGCTGCTCATGTAGCCACAGATCCTCTGAATGTCCCTTGATGTGGTATTTCTGAGCTCCTGTGTAATGCTAATGCACTAACTCTCCCCTGCCTTTGTCTTGTGACACAGGAAACATCAACTACTCCCCGTACGCTTCTCACTTTCAGATGAAGGTAAGTTCATGCCACTGTCACCCCTTTCACCACAGGCAGGCTACAGGCTACTCTTCAGGTGCTGGAAGGAAGGGAAGGAGAAGGGGCAAAGACAGATGGGCCTAGAGCAGGCTCTGTGAAGGCAGGCCTGTGCTTTGCATGGAGCCAATTCTGTGCCATGTTCATGGAGGTGCCTGTGGCTGCACAGAAAGAAAGAACTACGACATGTCCAGGGACATGGGAAGGCAAGAGGGGCCCAGTGTAAAGAGGTTATGATTTTCAGTACTTTGGGATTTGGTACTACATAAGAAGTCCTCTCTTCAAGCACAGTTCCTACAGTAGACTGTGCCCTTTCCTAGGAGAGTGTGCTTAGTTCCTCAGCCCATGCCCTGAATGTATTCCCACCAGCAGACAGTGCAAGTTGCAGTGCAGATCCAGAGCAGGCAGTCTGCGTGTCCACCCATCCATGCAGCAGTCCTCCTTCAGACCACAGCCTAGCCAGGTCTAGGAGCTCACATCATGTTCCCACATGTCCTCTGATGACCTGTCTCCATCACTAATTTGTTCTGCCAGGATCCTCTTCCACAGACTTATTAGTCACATTCTCAGGAAACCTTCAGCTCTGTTTTTCCCTTCCTTCCTTGGTTTTTTTAATAAGCCTTGTTTTATTGCTTCTGTCAAGTTTTCAAAGGTAAAGACTTCTGTGCTTCCTTTTCAGGCCATTGAACCCCAGAGTGATTTCTCCATCCCTCGCCCCAAGGCCCGGACAAGCCCATACCATGACTACACTGGTGGGAAGAGCCCCATGTAGCAGCTCCACAGTGAGCAGAGACTGAGTGCCCCTCAGCAGAGGCACAGGGAATGGGCCACGTGGTGACAAAGGAGATGATCCTGCAGAAGAGTCAACCCACACCAGCAGAAAAGAGGAGGGATCCTCTTTCCCCCACACAGGCACCTTTGTAGCTCCCTGTTATTCTTCAGACACAACCCTGGCCATCCTGTCCCTGCTCACTCTGTCTCCATGGAATGGAGCTTCTCTCTTCTGATGGAAGAACATTCTGGCCTGTTTCCAGCAGGAATGCTAGAGAAGCAGGAAGATCATCAGCTGGGTCTGTGACTGGCTCTGCCCCAGATAGGGCGTGCTTTAATCAGCTCATAGGGCGCCTGCGCCCCTCATCTGATGGGAGAAGAGGAAGGAGCAGGAGCATCAGCCCTACACATTCCTTCCTCCTGTGTACCCACACAGACATCTCAGGCACTGCTGAGGACATCTTTATCTATCCCCTGTTACTTCTGTGCCCACTCCCAGCCCTGCCTGGCTGTCCTCCAGAGATCAGTGAGCAAGGGACAGAGAGAGAAAAAGAATACTCCATTTTTCATCTTCATATTTGCTTCCAGCACCTTCCTCATCATCTAGGGGCCATGCTGGAGCTGGGGAAGAGATCTTAAAGGCATAAAATCATCTACACCAATTTACCCTGACACATGTTCTAATTCATGTTCTTAAAGCTTCCTTTCCAGCTCTGGCTCCTGCCCTTGAGCTCCTCAAGGTGCCTGCCCCCTGCAAATTCTCCCTCCCCACCCCAGCCATTTCAGGCTGTGGATCCCCAAAGACAAAGCCTCTCCCATGTGGCTCCTTGCAATACCTGGTGGGATATAATCCTGTGAGCCCTGGATCTCAGCCTCTTCCTGAGCGTGTCTGTGGCATTTACACAAACATTTCCCAAGCAGCCAGGTTACAGAGGGCAGACACCCTTCTTCCCAGCATGAGTGAGCAAAAGTGTGTGTGTGTGTGTGTGTGTGTGTGTGTGTGTGTGTGTGTGTGTGGTGTGTGGACTGCACCCTGGTGATGAGCAATGAGTCTGCAGAGTTGAATCATTCTGTAACCTGCTTTGCATTTGATAAATAGCTTTCCATGGTATTTCATCTGTAAGTACAGAGAGCTCTCCAAGTGGGTGTGTGTGGTACACTGGCGTCTGACACAGCTGTATATTTATTTAGTACTTTGTATGTGGACTGTTTAATTAATAAAAACCCAAACAGCCTGTCTATGAGAAACTGCTGCTCTTCCTTGGGAGTGTGATTCCTGTCAGGGCTGGTGGGGTGACAGCAGTAACTCTCCATGGGTTGGAGTGGGCCAGCTCTGGGAGGTTGCACTTAGGGGAAAATGGCAGAGAGGTGCTGCTTTGAAGCTGTCATTGTGGCCCAAAGATCAGCTGCTTGAGGGTGCAGAGGAAGGGTTAGTAGCTTCTCCATGCTACTTTTCTTGAATAAAGTTGATTTAATGTTAGGAGTGCTTAAGAAATGAGGAAATACAAATCCAAGCCACAGCAAGCAAATGCCAGAGGAAAGATGTGAACTTTTCATCACTGTGCATGTCTGTGTCTGCTGTGTCAATACTCCTTGTTGGCTACTTGCATGATCAAGAATAGGAAAGGAGCTTGTAGGTGTGTAATTCAGTTTGTAAAAAGATGTCTTTCTGAATACATGTCATATTTTTGTTTGAAAGTAGAAACAATATCAAAGCAAAATCATATCAGTGCAGATGATAATAATTTTTAAACCTCCTGATACTGTGAGGCTGTAATTTCCCTTTTTAGAGAATACTATCTAATGAGATTCTACATGGTGTGTTATGCTACCACATACCCTTGTGCTTGGCAAGCAAACCCCTTCCTCAGGCACAGTGAATCAGGCAGCCTGGGTCTTCCCCACTCTGCCCACCAGCACTGAAGGGCAGCACAAGGACATCTGAGGCTTCTGAATCCCCTGGCATGAGACAGATCCCTCCTAAGGATTGATTTTGAAATGTATCACAGGATAACTTGCCTTTTTCCAGTAAATTTGAGGTGGAAATGATGCTAACCATCCCTCCTTTCTTCTGCCTACACAGTCTACAGGTGTAACACAGGATGAGGGAGAAAACTCAAGGATGCTAATATAATATTGGAGAGCAGGCTGGGAAAAGAGTTTGTGAAGTCCTGATGAAACTAGTTGATTTGTAGACTGAAGGTAGGAGAGATGTGCTTGAAACAATACCTAACTTTCAAGAAATTAGCTTTTCAAGCAGATGTGGTGTCATTGTAAACTGTAGTATGTCTCGGGATGATTCAAAAATGTGTTGAAAGAGAGGCAGCTCCTCTGCTTCAGTGCAGTCTGGTGGAGCAAAGGAGCAGGCTATCAGGAGAAACAGGAGTGCAGTGTGCTCTTACCATCTGTTTTCCATATCCCAGACACTTGCCAACTCCTTCACTAACTGCCACAGACCAGAAAGTGCCTCCCAATGTGCCTTGGCCCCAGAGGCAGCAGAACTGGGAGGGATGAGAGACATCCTATGCACTTCCATTGATTCAGGGCATGGTGATTTTCTTGATTATTTGGTTGTTACTGTGCATGCTGCTTGGCAGAGAAGCGAAATCCCCTTCCCTGGATTTAAGAGTCCCTTTTAGAGTAATTTTTTAAACCTCTGTAATGACACAAATACTAATCTGCCCAGAGTTATTTTGCACTTGTTTGATACTAAGGCAGCTTTGTGTGAGAGCTCATTGAGATGCCAAAATAAACATGAGTTTCTGTGGAACTTTGCACTGCCGGGTAAGGGGTGCTGCTGTGCTGCAGGCTTCTCACACCTCAGGAGAGACTGCTGGAAAAGCAGCAGTTTCCTCTCTCCTTATAATTGAGCTTAAACCAAACCAGCTGCCACTTAGTCACAAACACACATCCCAGGGAAATCCTAAACTGGTTGGGCCAGACAGACTAGACCCAAAAGGAACAAGTGAGTTGAGGAGGCAGGATCCTTGTGCAGTTTCGTCTGCAAACCTGCTCACTGGGAGCCTGTAAGCGCAGTCAGGCTCATCCCTACCCCTCTCCCTTGGTGGTGGTGCTTGCAGGTGCTCTGCCTTCAGGGCCCTCTGCTTTCCTGTCCCTCCTCTCCCCGTTGAAGGAGACCAGAGAGCCAGAAATGTACACACCAGGAAAGGGTTGGCACAGAGCACACCTGGGTTATGAAAGCAGCCAGGATTATCAGGAGGCAGGATAAACTGCTGAACTTCAGGTCAGGGGTGTCATGGGAAAAGAGAGAAGAGGGACAAATACACGGTTTGGTCCCAGGACCTTCAGGGTCACCATCCCATGGCCTTGCCAGGGCTGCAGCGCTCCACGTGCCTGGCCAGGAGTGAACACAGAGGGTGCAACAAACCCTTGGAGCACAGACCCGTGCCAGTGGGACCACAACTTGGAATGGGGAGGAACCTTGCTGGGGTCACCCCCAAGTGCTCCCTGTCCCTTCTGGCAGCTGGCAGCAGTGCCACCCTCCCTAAACAAGATATTTCTTTGGGAGGGATTCACCCTCTTCCTATGAGTCCTGTAGCCCTGGCTGTGGCGCAGGGGTCATGAGTCCCTCCTCCTCAGCTGGGGCTGCTTTCTCCAGGCTCACAGGGCCAGGTGATCACTTTAATCAGATCTGCTCCACAAGGAACAGAATCACAGCGCCACAACTTGTGACAGCTTTTGGTCCAATTGTGCGTGTTGCTCCTTTGCCAAAGGTGACTGACTGTCTCACGAGCAGGGCTGACAGCACAGGTGGTGTGTCCAGTGCCCAGTTACAGCAGTCACCTTCTCCCATACTAACCTTACATTGGAGGTTGCAGTGTCCTCATCACACTGGGCCAGAACCAGAGGTAGCTGAAGAGGAGCAGTGCCTCCCATTTTCCTGTCCCTGTCAGAGGCAAAGTGGACAGCTGGGAGCAGCCCCCTTCAGCCATCCCTGCACTGCAGCCTGTGAGCAGCGCCTAGAGGGCACCAACACTCGGGAGCGAGAGACAGCTTTCAGCCCGCCCTACACTTCCACTTACACTCTGCTCTTACACACACACACTCCCCAGGGAGGGACCGATTTTGCAGCTCCTTACAGACAAACCAGAGCTCGAAAAGCTGCCATTGTGAAAGTCGTGTGTGAGTAATACATGGGATGCCTCTTGCTCTATTCTGCCCCAAGCAAAATATTCTGCTCCCTTTAAAGTGTAAGCTGACAGAACATGCAGGGAGCTGGCGGTTCTGAGAATCCACAGAGTTCTTCCTTGTTTCCAGCTCTTTCCTACATTTTAGTAGGTTTAGAGGTACTACAGAATCACTTAAAGGTTTTGGTCAGATGGACTTCTGGAGAGCTCCAGTCCAGCTTCTGCCCTGAACAAAGCTCATCTCCAAGACCAGTTTGAGGTAAGCTTTGAATGTCTCCAAAGGCAGAGATCACACAGCTTTTTGGGGTCCCTATGCTGATGTCTGACTGCTCTCTTTGGGGATTTTTTTTTAAACCTATGTCTAATCAGAATTTCCCTTCTTGCAACTCCTCTGTCATCCTTTGACCTTTCACCATGCATATCTGAGGAGAGTCTGGTCCCATCTTCTCCACAGCAGCCATGTAGTTAATGGACAAGAGCTCCTGGATGCCCCTTAGCCTCTCCTCTGATGACCAAGCAGCTCCCTCAGTCTTTCCCCTGCTGACATGGTCCAAGCAGCTCCCAAAGGTCTCAGCAGCTCCCCTGCCAGACTTGTTCCTCTTGATCAAGTTCTGTGGCAGTGAGAGACCCAAACTGGACACAGTACTCCAGATAGAACCTCCTGAGCACTAAATAAAAGGGAATAACCAATTCCCTCACCTTGCTGACTCAACCCTTACTCAGAGAGCCTGGAATGTTGTTGGTGTACATTGCCATAAGTGTTCATTGCTGGACAATGCCTTCTTCAGAGTCATTTTCCCCAGCACCAGCTACTCCCTTTGCCCCGGAGGAGCTTGTGTGGGTTATAAATAGAAGGGACTGAACAGTCCTCTGTAAGGCAGGTGGTTTTTGGCTGGAGGCAGAAATAGCACCCAAGGCCACTGAGCTGAGGGATGCAGTGGCAGCTGCCTCTCCGAGGAGGAAGCCCTGGAGAAGGAAACCCAAGAGCAGCTGCTCAAATTTGCCTGCTTTCTGGGGCCCTGAATGCAAAGTGGAGGTGTGCCTCAGCCCAGCCCTTGAGTGGCACCGGGTCTGTGTCCCTGCACCCAGGCAGGGGCTGGTGAGCAGCTGCACCCAGTGGAGCTGTGCACTCTGGGCACCCAGCCACGGGGACTCAGCTGCCTCTGCCCCGAGCAGCCTGTGACTCTGCTCTGGCAGTGAGGGACAGTGGCCACCAGAGTCTCTGCTGGGCTCCCTGCCCCACTCCAGCCCTTGGTTCCTTCGGGCCTGGGACACGTCTTGTCCCCTCTCCCTACCTGCGGCACACTCACCCAGTACTTTCCTCTTTAGGATTCTTTCCCTCCCTTAAAGTCAACATGCACTGCCACAAGCAGTTTCTAGGGAAACTGGTGTTTGCTTTGCTTTAGCTATGGTGACGAGTGAAGCGCTCCGCTAGATGTGAGTGCCACTTTCTACAAGACATTCTGAAGGCATGGAGCAGGAGCTGCCCTGCTACCCTGGTGTCTGACCAGGCTGATTTTACCTGCATCTGTCTCCAGAGACAGCCAAGGCTGTGCCTGGCTGAGTGGTTTCTCCCATCAAACTGATTACAGGTGCATTTGAGGAGAAAGCAAAGGCCGTGGCTTACAAAATGGGCATCTTGCTCTCCAACTAATTAGTCAAGAGCTGAAATAGAAGGCTGTGGCTCCAGCATACGTTGTGTCTGCTGTTTCTCCCTCAGAACAGTCTGTAGTGAGGATCATATGCTTGAGTATAGAGAAATGCTGGAAATTTTTTATGAGATCTCTAATCATGGACAGAAAAGGACCTCAATATCCACTGGTACTGCTCCTTGCTCAGTGCTGTAAGAAACAATGTTTTCCTGCAAATCATCTCTTTCCTGGTTTTGCCAGAGTGATCACACACACGTGAATCTCAGAGGTCAGGCACCGAGGGACTGCTCAGTGTCACTTGATCATCCCAGGGCACCCCTATAATCCAAAAAGCAGGCTGTTCCTGCAGGCACTCTGCTCTAGCAGTGCTGAACCTCCCTCCCTCACAGGCTGTTCGTCACGTCCTCAGCCCCTACCGCAGCCACCTGAGCCTGGCGCCAAGGGCGACATGAACGAGGCGAGCGCGGTCCGAGAGTGATCCCAGCACCTGCCTGCGACCCACGGTGGGTGGGCCTGTCCCACTCTGGCAGGAGAGGGAGGGAGGGAGGGAGGAAGGGAGGGAGGGAGGGAGGAAGGGAGGGAGGGAGGGAGGGAGGGAGGGAGGGAGGAAGGAAGGAAGGAAGGAAGGAAGGAAGGAAGGAAGGAAGGAAGGAAGGAAGGAAGGAAGGAAGGAAGGAAGGAAGGAAGGAAGGAAGGAAGGAAGGAAGGAAGGAAGGAAGGAAGGAAGGAAGGAAGGAAGGAAGGAAGGAAGGAAGGAAGGAAGGAAGGAAGGAAGGAAGGAAGGAAGGAAGGAAGGAAGGAAGGAAGGAAGGAAGTGGCGGAAGGAAGGAAGGAAGGAAGGAAGGAAGGAAGGAAGGAAGGAAGGAAGGAAGGAAGGAAGGAAGGAAGGAAGGAAGGAAGGAAGGAAGGAAGGAAGGAAGGAAGTGGCGGAAGGAAGGAAGGAAGTGGCGGAAGGAAGTGGCGGAAGGAAGGAAGTGGCGGAAGGAAGGAAGGAAGGAAGGAAGGAAGGAAGGAAGGAAGGAAGTGGCGGAAGGAAGGAAGGAAGGAAGGAAGGAAGGAAGGAAGGAAGGAAGGAAGGAAGGAAGGAAGGAAGGAAGGAAGGAAGGAAGGAAGGAAGGAAGGAAGGAAGGAAGGAAGGAAGGAAGGAAGGAAGGAAGGAAGGAAGGAAGGAAGGAAGGAAGTGGCGGAAGGAAGTGGCGGAAGGAAGGAAGGAAGTGGCGGAAGGAAGGAAGTGGCGGAAGGAAGGAAGGAAGGAAGGAAGGAAGGAAGGAAGGAAGGAAGGAAGGAAGTAAGTGGCGGAAGGAAGTGGCGGAAGGAAGTGGCGGAAGGAAGTGGCGGAAGGAAGTGGCGGAAGGAAGTAAGGAAGGAAGGAAGGAAGGAAGGAAGGAAGGAAGGAAGGAAGGAAGGAAGGAAGGAAGGAAGGAAGGAAGGAAGGAAGGAAGGAAGGAAGGAAGGAAGGAAGGAAGGAAGTGGCGGAAGGAAGGAAGGAAGTGGCGGAAGGAAGGAAGTGGCGGAAGGAAGGAAGGAAGTGGCGGAAGGAAGGAAGTGGCGGAAGGAAGGAAGGAAGTGGCGGAAGGAAGGAAGTGGCGGAAGGAAGTGGCGGAAGGAAGTGGCGGAAGGAAGTGGCGGAAGGAAGTGGCGGAAGGAAGGAAGGAAGTGGCGGAAGGAAGGAAGTGGCGGAAGGAAGGAAGGAAGGAAGGAAGGAAGGAAGGAAGGAAGGAAGGAAGGAAGGAAGGAAGGAAGGAAGGAAGGAAGGAAGGAAGGAAGGAAGGAAGGAAGGAAGGAAGGAAGGAAGGAAGGAAGGAAGGAAGGAAGGAAGGAAGGAAGGAAGGAAGGAAGGAAGGAAGGAAGGAAGGAAGGAAGGGTCGAACCCCGCGGGCGGCTCCTGCTGCTGCCATTCCGCCAGCGGCCGCCGGGCGGCGCCCTTGCCCCGCGGAGCAGCCGGGAGGGAGGGGCTGCTGGACCTGAGCAGGGAAACGCGCCCGGCTCCAGCAAAAACCGAGCCCAGGCAGCACAGCCCGCGCCTCAGCTCTGCTTTGGTATTAAAACTCTTAATATCATCATCATCATCATCATCATCATCACTATTATTATTATTATTATTGTTGATAATAATAATAATATTTTAATAATATTATTTCATGGCCTTACACTGAACTTCTGTAAAAGTTTGCAATTTTGCCACCATCAAATGATTTCTTTGACTCAGCATGTTCCAATTAAAAATAAAAGCAAAAAAAACACACGTAACTATAACTTTCCAGCTGAAAAACGGAAGCTTCTCCACTGTGATGTTCTGCTTGTTTTATACAGCAGCACAGAGAGCTTGTCGCTGAACTCGCTTTATTTCAGGAACAGTGTAGCTGGATTACAACCAGCCCCTTCCTGACTGTCTGCACTTCAGCTGCTGGAGGGAAATGGTTGCCTGGAGAGTGCTGCTGCCCATCTTTGCTGAGGTGTCTGTGGTCAGGGAAGATCAGTCAGCACCCAGACCCCGCACTGCAGATTCCTGGTGCTTCACAAGGCTGCAGGACATGGGCAATTGTTTGGTGGGCAACAAGTGGGCGTGCTTGTGTCAGACTGACCGTCCAGGCAGAGTAGGGATCACCAGCTCTGCTCCCCATCCCGTGCAGCCTCCCAGATGGAGGCCACCAGCTTCTGGGCTGGCCTAGGTGGGACTATGCCAGTCAGAAAGCCAGGAGATCCCCAGTGTTAAAGCTGTGGTATCTGGCAACAACGTGGACAAATCTATTACACAAAGAAGAATCAGGTCTTGGTCCTTTCTCCTCCTCATCCATCACCATCATACCTTGTCCTTTCTCCTCATCCTCACCCATCAATACTATGTACAGAGACTGTGCTGTGGTTCTCCTTTGTCACATCCAGACTTTTGGGTCAAAATCTGCAAATTATTTGTGTGAGATGAGACATCGACAGGGCCAAGATTAAATGCCCAGTCCTTAAGCACAAGTCAGCTCACAAGCAGGTGGATTCACTGATGCAAGGATGTGTGTGCTGAGCCAAGGCATGCTCAATTCCTCAGAGCAGAGGCTGATGGAAGGACTGTGGGACAATCGTAGCACTGCTTCAAATGACCTGAGAGGTGTCGACTCAGTTTATGCAGCATTGCAGTGCCACTGTCCCCCTCTCTGTGACCCTGCTCCTGCCCCAGGAGGACATCGGAATGAATGAGGAAATGGTGAAAGAAGCTGCATGCTCCTTTACAGGATCCCAGAGATGAAACCCTTGCTAGTGTCTCGCCTGATTTCTCTTTCACAGTGCACTCTTCAAATGTAGTCAGCTTTTGGAGCATGCTCTGCCTCCAACTGTGCATACAATGCTCACACTGAAATTAATAGAAGCATGATGATGCATTTGAAGTGAGAATCTTAGGGGGAAAAAAGTTAAATTCTTACAGGTACAATCAATGGCAAAAGTTTGTTTGACTTTAGTTCTCACCTTAGAGACATCTATAGGTCTAAGTACCTAAGGAATCGTTTTTATGGCTATATGTGTCTTAGCATAATCCTAAGAAATAAAAAAAACATGAGCTTGGAAACATAAGGATTTTAAAAACACGTCTTTGTGGCCTCCTTCTTAACAGAGATTTGTTACTGTGTTTACCCCACTGCCTCAACCCCAGTCCTACCCTGGGGAATGAGAACTGTTTGTGTTTGATGGGATCATCACAACACACGTGGACAAGGTGCTGGTCACCAGTTTGCATTTGTGACCTTAGATCTGCTATTCAGAAATTCTGCTGTCTTGTTTTGATATATCTTTTGAGTTGCTAAGAGTCCTTCAGAAGGTCTTCCACATCCACATGTTTATCCTTCTGTCATGATGGGGAAATGATACTTCCCACATTGAGGGCAGAAGGTGAAGGTCAAATTTTCACCATGCTGAGGTGATTGCTCACCCACACACCCAGGTGAGCTGCTCTGTGTCACTCAGAAAAGACAGTCACACCTGGGCTGCTTCCAGCCAAGGACTCGAACTGCAGGAACTGGTGGAGTCACCACGCCTGGAAGTGTTAAAAAAACCCAAGCAGAGATGGAATTTAATGGTATGGCTTAGTGGGTATGGTGACATTCAATCGAAGGTTGCACTTGATGATCTCGGGGATCTTTTCCAAGCTACATGACCCTGTGATACTGTGCCCTCCTTCCCCTCCCTAAAATGGAGAAATGCTCCCACCAACATCTGGTTTGCAGGACAGAGGGGCCCAAACAGGTAGGGCAGCTCTTCTGAGCAGCACCTTACTCAGAAGGGACACTATTATCAAGTGTAAGGTTTCAGATCCCTTCCTGGAGGAGGATGTCCTTTCACCTAGCATTGCTCATCTGCTTAAACGGAAGCCTCTGTAGGAAGAAATGAGGAGGGTGAAAATACCTGGATGCTTTCAGGGCACAGAGTAAGGGGATGTTTAGTATAGGTCTTCTCATTCAGACAGTCCTGTTGTCCCTGGCACTCAGTTGCAAACCAAGCACAGAAGCTCAGCTCAGCCTGCACTGGCAGCTGGACCCCAGGATCTCTGTGGAGCCTCCACTCCAGCACTGATATTTGGCCTGTCCTGCTCTACCAGTTAAGGGAAGGAAGTGCAATTTCCCAGAACAAGCTGCGTGCCTGCCACTTCTGCTGTGTAAAATCAGCCAGCAGCATCTTGCTGCAGAGATTTCATAAGAGGGACGAAGTCATGGGTTAGTGGCACTTGGTCAAGGGCCTTTCTGGCTGCAGCTACGCCTGGCTGAAACTCGCAGTCCTTGTCTCATGAGCTGGACCAGATCTGCAATCATGAGCAGACACCAGGGGCAATGGGAGCATCTCCCAGTCAGGCAGAATGACCTCCTGTCTCCCTGGGCAGGGGCTGGGATGCAGCTCCCTGCACCCAAACCATCCATCCTCCCGTTACACCACGGCCTCCTCCCTAGTGCCCATCTGCTGCCCTGGCCAAGGGGAGGAGAAGAGCAGGAGTGGAATGTAATCCTGTCACGTTGTGCTGACAGGGAGCATTCATCCTTTGCAGCTTCCTCTGAGCATCTGTAGCGCTGCTTTTCCCGTCTCAGCTCCGTCCAGCTCTGCAGGTGAATTCCTGAAAGGGCTGTGAACTAACTGTGCCTTCCTAAAGACCTGAAGAATGAGGACATTATTTACTTTGCTTGTCGATGGGCATCAAATGGTGTGAAAGAAATGTATGCCTCAACTCCATCACTATCTGGGACCAAAATAGCAGATAAAAGGAGAAAATCTGTGGGAGTTATCATTATATGGAGTTGCCATGGAAATAGCATGAGAGAACTTGGAGGAGAGCTGACACACTATGTCTCCAGGAGGGCATAAATCTCCAGCTAGCCTCACTCCTTTTTATCACATTAACAGGCATTTTTTTTTGCTTCAGCAAGAGGTGGGAAAACATCAAAGCACAGTTCTGACATTTTTGTCTATCCCTTGATTTCTCTGATGCAGACCTCCATGACCCCTCAAGAAACAGAAAAGTGAACCTTAATGCTATTGGTAAGTTGCCCTAGAAACCATTTAATGATTTCAGTAAAATGGTAAGAGGGATGTAATTTTAAGCAGAAAACATTACTGACTTTTGTGAAATCATATTAAAAAAAAAACTTTATTAAAAGTGTACTATTCTAAGACTTTTTTTTTTAATAAAAAATTATGCACTTCATTTAAAAGGTTTTTTAAATGCTGATTTCTAAGGAAAAGCATTACAATTTGAAGGATCTCTTTCAGGTGAGGTTGCTGTCTTGTGCCATTGCACTGTTCTGGGAAGTCTGTTTTATTCTCTTCTCTCAGTTTAAAAATGGGATTTGGCAACTATCTCACCCCCCGACCAGGACAGGACAGCCAAGTCTGCTCCTACATCATCTCCTGAGGCTTCCCAAACACAGCTCCAAGGCTCGATGTTGTATGGGGTGACATCCTCCTGCTGACAGGCCCAGCTCTCCCTCCTGCCCTTCCTGCAGGCCATGGGCCACTCCCTGGTGGCCTGTCCCCTCTCAGGGCCCTCAGTGGCAAGGTGGCAATGTGACCCAGAGTGACCCTGAACCACCATCTGGCTGCTGCATCCACTGCACCTGAGTATAGGTGTGCAGGTGTGAGTGAGCCAAACCACTCCTGTTCACCAACAAAACTGTTCTCCATGCCTGTAAGGCCTCACAATTTGTTCTGCTGTATCATTGCTCCAATTTTGCAAAATGTTTTCCCAGGATATTGGTTTACCTGCCCTACCTTTCCTGGGGCTTAGGCTGCTACAGATTGTTACTGAGCACCTTTAGAGGCAAGGAGGACATTCAGCCTACAGCCAGGCTCTACAGGGCAGAGGGTGGACAGGAAAGCCTGGAGCAGGGAGCAGCAAAGCCTTCATGTTTGTACCTGCTGCCTTTCAGCAGAGCCCTTAAGTGGAAAAGGAAAGATGCCTCCAAGGAGAGCTCATCCTCCCCAGCCACCAGCACCAGTGCATCAGCCCTGCCTGAGCACTGCAAGGGCAAGTGAGATGGAAGGAAGCAGAATAGCAAGAGAGGAAGACAAAGAGCATGGTCCTCAAATGCTCCTCTAAGAGGAAATTCAAGTGATGTTCCAGCTATTGACCCAGTTATTTCTCAGAGCACCACCTCACCAAATGAACTTGCACCATATTTGTGACTCCACTTGCAAAACGTGGAACTCCAAGAGATATAAAGGCCTACATTTTGAAAATCAGAATTGCTAAAGTCATGGAATTAATTGGTGTGGAGTGACAACTTTAGGCCAGGCTTCTTCTTTGCCTTATAGCTATCACATTTGCCACAATAGCAGCAATTTCAAGCTTTTTCCAAGGCTGTCTGAAAGAAAAAAAGGAAAGAGGGGTTAAGGGAGGAAGGTCTCTTTTGACACCTGCATTTCTAAGAAAAAAGTCTTACAATTATCTAAGAACAAAACTTGTGTTAAGTTCCTGTTGATTGTTTTGTCTCTTTGCTCAGCATCAATTTAATGTAAAATTATACACATAATTTTATAAATGCTATTTATAAAGCTGTGGATACATATTATGCATATTTTGTGCCAAAATGAATCCATTTTTACCCTTATGAAATGACAAGTCCCAAACACTGAATAATTCCACAGGGGCTATTTTTAAGGCACTTGGTGGTGCATTTGTTGCTGAGTAGCATCTCTCTGTCTATAGCCATGGGAATAGACACCATTTTTAGCTCCTCATAATTCAGGAGCTGGAATCAGTCCAGAAGAGTTTGCCACAACAATTTGAAAGGCTATTTATGATAAAGGGATTTGTGGATTATGGGATCAAACATTTCAGAAAACAATTGTGCTTACCTTCCCATCAGGACTGTCTGGGGAGCTCCTATTCATCCCCTTGCCCCATGTCCCAGGAGCAGGCTCTGCAGTCACAGGGAAACTCTGTCAGGCAGGCAGTTCCCAGGATATTTTCCTCATCTCCCTGGGGTGCCTGGTTGTGCCTTGCTGCTTTCAGCAGAGTTATCTGGGAGCAGGTGCCTTCAGCATTGCTTCAGGATCGTTATTTTCATTTGTTTCTTTCCAAGGAAAGGAAAAACATCCAAAGCCTTTTCAAATGTTACTGCCCTACCATCAGGAGTGGGAATAACTTGAAAGGTGAAACAAAAGTCCCTGTCTGTATCTGCAGTTTTTTGCTACATTATGTGCATTCTGGGCTTCCATTCAAAATAAACAAATCTTTAAAGGCCAAAACCAAAATCATATGCTTCAGAAATAAGCCTGCATTTTTCTCTCTTATTCAGAAATAGCATCATCACGATGAAAAATAGATGAACTCCTGTTGCCTGTGAACAAACCAGCTCTGTGGAGAGCTGTCTCCAGCCAAGCGACTCCCCTGGCTCAAGACCTGGCCTTCGTTCCTGGATTCAGAGAGATGCCCTGTGCAGCCCCTCAGAAGCTGGTACAAACCACTGCTGCAGCTGAGAGGCAAAGTGGGGAGAGGGCACTGCCCGCCCCACGCGTGAGCAGTGCCACAGTGCCCCTGCCATGCCCACTGAGATGGGAGAGCCGTGGCACGGAGCTGCGCAGGGGTCAGCACACGGGCAGAGTAACAAATACACCAGGGAGGAACAAAACCACACCTGGGCACTCTCTGTGCTTGAAACTGCACCCATTTTCCCCACCTCTATTTGCTCCAGGCCCTGTTACCCCATTTGGATCAGAACCTGCAGGACTGCTTTCATCATTTTGCAATCAGCCGGGCAGGTTTCCAACTGGAGGGCGTTGTAGACCAGGTTCCCAAGACACAGCATCTCATAAAATTGTCATTTCTGTTTCCCTCCCTGCCCTGGGACAGGGAGGAGTGCTCAGAGCAGTCCCAGCTGCACTTTGTGCCTCAGGATTTCACCCCTCCAGGGAAGCAGTGCCAAAGATGTCCTCAGAGGAAGAGCATTGCTTCCCACAAAGGCGTATAGCCGAGTCTTGTGCAAAGCAGATGGCAACGCAGCGGGAGGAGAGTCAGGCAGGGAATTTCCAGGGAGATCTTTGCTCCCTGGGCCCTGCTGTAGGGAGGAGATGTAGTCTGTCTCAAGGCAGGGCTGGAGAAGCTGGGAGGAATCTCTTCTGTGGGTAACTGTGCTGAGCCCCCACAGCATAAGCTCTGTTGAAAGGGGCTCAGCAGTCTGCCACCAGCATCCAGCTAGGCAAGGGGCTGGTGAGGGAGGCACAGGGCACCAGAGACACTGCACTCAGCCCCCTCACACCACCCTCCCCACACACAGCACAGCCATGGCACCAACAATCTCCTCCCCACACCTCAGCAGGACTCCTTCTTCCCTGGGTTTCCCACACACAGGAATGGGTGTGCAGGTGTCATGGTTCAACCCCGGCCAGCAGTGAAACATCTCACAGCTGCTCGCTGATTCGCCTGCCCTGGTGGGATGGGCAGCAGAAGCAGAAGAATTAAAGACAGAAAACTCCTGGGCTGAGATAGAGACAGTTTAATAGGTAAAGCAAAAGCCTCGTATGCAAATAAAGCAAACCAAGGAAGGAGTTCACCACTTGCCATGCACAGGTTGGAGTTTCAGGACACCAGGACACCAGTGCCCCATCACACGGAACAGTTCCTCAGCAAGAAAAATGACACCTCTCTGAACATCTCCCCACCTTCTTCCCCCACTTTATATGCTATGTGGCCCCGTATGGAATGGAATATCAGCTGGGGAATATCAGAACCCACCTAGCTGAATGGAATATCAGCTGGGGTTAGCTGTCCCAGCTCTCTGCCCTCCCAGCTTCTTGTGCACCCCTGGCCTACCTGCAGCAAGAGGCAGAAGAGGCCTTGGCTCTGTGTAAGCATTGCTCAGCAATAGCAAAAACATCTTGTATTATCAATGCTGTTTTCAGCACAAATCCAAAGCACAGCCCCAGACCAGCTCCTGTGAAGAAAATTAACTCCATCCCAGCCAAAATACACACAAAGTGGAAGCAAGGTGCTGGAAAATGAGAGGCATGGTAATTACCCAAAGAAACACCACTCAGTAACCATTCCCCTCAAAGTACACAGACTAAATAACACTACAGTTCGTTAAAGGTACTTCAATGAGCCAGCACATGTTGATTTTGAAAGATGTTCCTTCACAAAGCTGAGTCATAAAGAAGATTAAGAAGGTCTATAATCAGTGTTTAAACAGCCTAGAAAGATCTACCAGCAAGGGAGTGCCCAAAATTGTCAAGCTGTACACTATCTTTTATTTCAATGCTTTGCTTTAAGTAAAAGGCTTCATTTATTTCATTTGTCTGGGTACAATGCATTTCAAATTTCAGATCTCCTCTTACTCACAGCAACATTCAATTCTGTTGATCTTGTACTTCACAAGTTGTGTGGGAAGGTGTCTGAACTTTTTGTCTAATCAGAGAATTCACTTCAATTGGTTTTTTGGACTCCAATTAGGAAAGGCCTTAAATTAAACACCAGGGATATAAGAAAAAATGAATAAGATTGGAAAACACTGGAAAAATACTTGAGAATAGTTGCCATGGCAATCCTTCTGTGCTTTCATGTGCTGAAGAAGACATCCCAAACTCAAACCTCTGCTAGAAGCCACCTAGCTTCCGAGTCCAAGCACGGGTGGGTGGGTGGGTGGGTGGTGCAGGGGCACAGGCTGGGCTCTGCTGCCCCACCAGAAGGAGCCCCAGAGTTGGGTCACACTGCCGGGGACACATTGCACACCCAAGGTTGTTCAGGTCACAATGCAGATCAGGCTGCTGCAGCACATGGTCTACTGCAGGATGTGCTTTCTGGGATCTTTCACTTCCACTGGTACTTTTAAAAATCTGCACCTTAGATTCAGGCTTCTCAACCCTGTGTTCTCACAGGGACTGCAGAGAAGATACATTTGAGACACCCTTGGGACCTGGGCTGCTGATCAGTCAGACTTCACACTCAGTCTAAGAGCAGCGCAGCTCCTTTCACCCCAGCCACTCAGATTTCTCTTCATGGGGGTGGGCAGCAGTGAGGGGTATGGGGGTGGCATGCACCCAGCTCCCACCTACGTGTAGGGTCTGGATGCAGAATTAAGCAGACAGAGTCTCAGGAATCCAGCAGCATTTGCACTGACCCATCTTCTGCAGCAGCTCCCACAGAGGACTAGGAAAAAAGCATCTGCCAGGGCTGAAACTTGTCTTGTGCAACGGATTCTGCTGAGAGCAAAGCAGAGATTATGAATGAGCTGACAAAACCAGCCTGCTGTTGGCATAGGCACCAAGCAGAGACAGAGTAGCTATGCTGGAAGTGTTTCATCCATTACTGTCACAGAAGTCACTTTTACCACTGATCCCGCTCTAATAAATCATGTTGCCAAGCAGTTTTATAGAGGCGTTATACATCCAAAGCTACTTATGGTCCTGTTAAAAGAGATGCATTTCTTTTTTAGCTCAGAGTGGCTGAAATGCTGTCACAGAAGAAAGAGAGCTGCTGCTCAGAGTGCTATTCTAAAAGAAGTATTATTGTAATTAAATAGGGAGGGACGACGTGAGCTGGGAGCCACAATCTTCCTGCTCTGACCCATCGCCTTGGGGCAGCATTGCAAAACTGAAAATTTGTGACCATAAGCACAATAGCTGCTCACACACTCTTTGCCACGGGGATTGATGAAAATGGGGAAATAATGACGTTACTTCCTCACTCACCATAGATCACCCATCCCCTCAAAGTGACTGGAGTATTATAAGTTTGGCAAGATGTATATGGACAACTTAACCAATTAGCTCTTTTATAAGGGCTGTCATCCTCTTAATGCAGTGTTAGATATATTAAAGCATGTGTCTACAAAGTAAAGTATTCCTTTCTGAAGCTAACAAAGCTCTCATTCTAGCAGTCTTAAAACTTCAGCATGCAAAAGTTCGCCCTGGGGCTGCATTCGCTCTAGTGAGTTATTCAGTGACTACAGAAGCCAAACAATAGATTAAAGTAGCTGGTCTGCATACACATACACATACATTTATACCCATATGCATGTATATGTATATGTATATGTGCATATATATATATATATATATATATATATATATGTGTATATGTATATATGTGTGTATATATATATATATATATATATATATGTATGTATGTATATATACATATATATATGTATGTGTGTGTGTGTATATATATATATAGGGTTTGGCATGGTTAATACCAGCAGGAAAATTCCTCACCAACAAGTGGAGTAGCTTAGGAAGATTGTATATCCAGCACAGCTAAATCTACATGGCACGTGTATAATTCCCATCAAAATTATGCTTTTAAATTTGGCTCTGTTGAAAGGCAGCCCTTCCTGTGGCCAGTCCTGTGCCATCATAACACTGCTTTGCACAGCACTGGGAGGGACCTGCCCAGCTGCTAATAAGCAGCAAGGGCAGTCCTGTCTCTGGGAGGCAGAGATAATTCCCAAGGCCACTCCCCTGCTGAGCCCGTCCAGCCCAGCAGGCAGCGCAGGCGGCTGTGGAGCTGTTCCAGTGCCCTGACAAGTGAGGCGATGGGAAAAGGGCCATGGGCAGCAATGCAGGGTGTGATGCACAAAGCCACCACATCCCAACAACCCAGCAAGGCCACCTCTGGCAGCACTGAGGGGCCTCAGCACAGAGAAACATCCACCTCTGAGTTCCCTGGCACTGTCTTCTTAAACCAACACGCAACAGGCAATGCCATGGTGCCCTGTCCAACAGCTGAAAAGCACCAAAATCTCTCCATTTCAGCATTCACTGGAGACAGAAAAGGACACTGCACAGGTGCAGAAGAGAAGCAAGGAGGTCTCTAGATAATCTGCTGCACTCCAACTTCTCAGAGATACTGCAGGGGATGGAGAAAAATGTTTTTATTTTAACACCAGTTCAGGAGTCCACTGCATGTAACAGTGTCTGTGGCCATGCTGGCCTTGGGTCAAAATCCAGAACGCACCTCTGACTTCTGGCCCCAGCACAAAGAGGTGGCTGGAAATCCTCCAATGTCAACAGCGACTCTGGCTGTCCAAACAAACATTCACTTGCAGTGACAGAGGCATATCAAAAAGCTGCCTAAGGAGCAGAGAGACAGCCTGCTGGAAACCCTCAGACAAAGAGCGTTTCTACCTTTCCATAACCAAGGACAAAAGGATGCCATGGATAGTAACTTTACCTGATTTCTAGAAAGCAACCTGACAAATGCATGAGATAAAATCTACCCGGGTCCACCAAGCACAATAACAAAAATCCCTGAGCTACATCATACTAGAGACAGGGAAATATTTAGAGGAGCTCTGAGCCCACGGTTGCACTGTTCCTGTAATCTCGTCTCAGGTGTCCACTACTGGACATGGCACCAAGCTAGACGCACCTCAATGGGACAAAATGTCTAGCACTTCTGGGTCATAGATCATGTTGAAAATCAATCACCAGTATTTGCCTGAGCATTATATGTGTTTGTTCACTGCCTGTAAACCCCAGCCACAGGAACACATAATTTTCCTCAGGTAAGCAGGCCCCTTGTTTCTACATTAACACAAATACATTGCTCAAAGCCTCTCAATGGCTGGAACAAATAAAGGAGATTATTTCATCAGCTCCTGTCTCTCACAGTCAGATAATGCAGGGCCATGCCAGGATACCCAAAATAGTGATTTATTGGAAAAAGCATTATGACTATTTATAAATGCTGCGACATGATTAGTACCCCAAAGAGAAAGATAAACTGGCAACCTACAGTCTAGCAAATCAACTACTCCCACTGAGCTCACAAAGTCAGTGATCAGAACAGAAGCTGTAAATCACAATATTATTATTTATTTATTTATCTCAAAACTAGAAAATGTGGACAAAACACAGGCATCTTTGTGTGTACAGAAAAGGCAATTCAGTTTGCATAAGGCTTTGACATTATTTAACAATGTTTATGAAATTCTATCCTGCCTGCCTGATGCAAAAGGCCAGTAGCAGGGCTGCAAGGCAGAGCCTACAGATGTTCACTTTCACTCTCGGGTCTGAAGCTCTCATTCTCCCCTCATGCTGCTGAGCTCTGCAGCTCTGTTTATACCAGGTTTATTACTGGCATCTGAGATTTCACAAGATAAATTTTGAGAAATTTCAAGGTTTTGATTATTGAAGGACATTCACCACAGGTTGCCAGACTGTATCCACAAAAGCTCCAAAACGAACCTGGGAATGCACAAACTGGACAATACTGTGCTCCTTCATTTCTCACCCACACAGGTTAAAATAATCTGGGACATAAACTGTCCCTTTGGATTCAGGTACAAGCTTAAAAGGGCATTTGCTGCTTCAAAAATTCCTTCAAAAGCCTAATTCTTTCTTTGTCTTGATTTCTCTTTTTATTCTTCCTCCCCTGCACTGCAATCACTAACCACAGCCAATAGCTTTTCCCTGTCATTGTTGTTTGGGTTTTTGCTTAATTAAATGCTACCTGCTCCTTTTCCCCGTCCTGAACTAGCTTCTCTTGCACACGGGTGACTGAAACTCTCATGAAGCTCACAGCAAAGCTCTTATATGGCTCAGCAAGAGAGAAAAGGAAAGCACATCAAAACCTCAGGTTTTCTCCTTTTCCTGCTGAGATTTGTTCTCAGAAAGCAGGCGCACGTGCGACAGCTTGAGCAGCCACAAGCCACAATGCCAGCTGACAAATGTCTCTTTCCTCTCCAGGGGAAAATGGCTTTTGGAAAGCACCTGAACTATGGGGCACTTCACCACTAGAGGTGCACACCTCTTTCAGTGCAGGTAATGCATTGCACACACCCAGCAGCAGGGTGAGTGCTCCCTGGCAGAGCCAACAGCTAAAATGCTGGTTTGATGCCTGACATTTCAACATTGCCACTCTTCCTGAAATATGACCCACACTTGCAATTGTATTCAAAGTTTCCAAAAGGCTACTGATTATTTGACCCCAGTCCCTGTTTTCCAGGATAGCCATGTTTTCCTTTTCCTTCTCTAAAGAAAACAATTGTTCTGAGTAGCCCTTCAAAAATTGACAACTTTTAAGAAAAGTTTTTTAGATTGGTACTCATGGTAGTTTCACCATATTTTCACCATTCTTCAAATGCGCACTCAGATCACAAGTAATAAGTATCTGCTTTCTCCCCAGCCTTTAATTTCTCTAAATCAATTAGATAACCACACATATTTCTGCTTTGGCCCTTGCATAAGGCTAGTTTTAAGAAATGTTACACAAAAGTAATAGGAAGGTGAGGAAACAATCTTGAGGTCTCCAGGTCACACTGTCCAGCTGCTAGCTGAGATGAAGACACAGCACACGTCTCTCCTCAAACAAAAGAAAGCTGCAAACAGAATCTGGATGTTTCTCTGAATGGCATTTCTCAGACAGATGACAGAAGTGCTGATCTTCTGCACATCTGAATTAATGTAAAGGATGTTTATTTTCTCTATGCTGTGTTGGCAGCAATGTCCGTGTCCCTTTGGATTGTTTGTGGAATGGCAAAGATAAAAGCAGCATTTTACAGCTGCAGAAAACTGAAGGAGATAAAAAAGTCTCTGTATGCACTTTTGTCCTGTTCCCCTGCCCGTCTCAGGTGAGACTAATAGTCTGCCTACACTTGGACGTGACTCCTGGCAGGCACCAGCCAATTAAGTGCTTTTGGTTTTCTCAGCACTGAACTCTGGAAGCACAAAGGAGATAAAAACAAGCCACGGAGAGATCAAGAGAGTCTGTGTGGCTGAGGACCTGGTCTGGAATGAAGGAGCAGCACTGTCACGAGGGTCAGCAAGTGTTCTTCTAAAATGACTTTTATGGTCCATAAAAGACTAAGGCATGGAAAAAGGCAGTGATAGTTTTTTGCCTTTGTTGAATTCTTAGTTTATTTTATAAAGAGGACAGGGACATAGTGTAGGGAGGTTATCAGAGCAAGGCAGCACCACGGGGAGCCAGATGTTCACTCCTTCACAAACCAGACCTCATTGCGGCGTCCGTAAGGCTTCATGGGGGGGTCATAACCATTGCACAGGTAGGAATCCTTGTGGTAGGCAGCATCACTCCCCAGAGCAGCCTTCAGCTTGGCAGCATAGCTCACGTAATCTGCCTCTTTGGCATAGCCACCAAACTGCCTGCAAAGAAACCAGAGAGCTGTTGAGCAGTCCTGGAAAAACCAAAGAAGGAAGAGAGAGAGAACAATAAATAGCCACAGTATATTTAGACACGCATTTTGATCCAGGCCCTGCCAATGTGAACTCACTCATGTGTGCACTGTTCATTGTGAAGCAGCACACTTCATCTGGGACAAATGAAGTCGCATGGGTGACACAGCCAAGGGTGACAAGCAACTTGACAAGTGCATGAGATAAAATCTACCTGGGTCCACCAAACACAATAGCAAAAGTCCCTGGGCAGTTATCCATCGGGAGGCCCCAAAGGGATCCCCCCCAACAGCCCCATGTATGTCAGCCAGCAGAATGGCCCTGCCCTGTGAATCAGCACCATATCAGAGAAACAACTTTCTAAAATACAAGGTTATCTCCAAGTCAGCTCAGCCCACAGTCCCCACCAAAGCTGTCAACAACCATGCTCACTGTGGTGTGAACAACTGTCTGCAGGAAAGATCATGAAGGAAAGCCAAACTCGAGCTAGCCCAGGGAAAAGGGGAGGTAGGAACACACAATTGGCAATTACAGAACACAATGCCATTTAAAAGGGGTGGACTGAAATGGGTCTGGTTTATGCTGACCTCCCACCAACAAGAACTGTTTCCACGTCAGCCTGCACCTCACCACCCTCCCTCAGGGCTGAAATTTGAGACAAAACAGGTTGATATTGCAGACACAGCAAAGGCCAAGCAGCAGTTGGAGGCAAGAAAGGAGTCAGAGTCAGCCAAAATAGTTCAAGAAAGTAGGCAAAGGAACCTCCAAAGGGTAAAGACAAGGTGAAGAGCTTATTGCTATGGTGATGCTAGTTTGAGTCCAGGCTGTCAGTCAACACCCCAAGACACTCAAAGGTGACTTGAAGCAATGCAGCAGCTGCTTGTTTCCATGGTGGAGTCTGGTATGAGTCCATCTGAATGAAGCTTCAGTGGATAGTTTGTGAACTGCACCAAAGAGCATTCTTAATGACTATGAACAATCTGGAACCCAGAAAGTGGGGAAAAACAATAGATTCATGCAATAGAAATGGCACAGTATCTTTCAGGGCTAGCCTTCATGCTTGTTTACCCAGTGGAAAAAAATCCATATTTCACATCAGTGCAGCATGACCAGGGGTAAGAAGTGACATTTTTTTGTCAGGTTTCTTTTTTGAAGACACCTGTCTTCAGTCTAGACATACTCCTCCATCTCCTTCTGCCACATGCACCCCTTGTACAGCAAGTCACCTGGTAAAACAAACTCTGCTTATCAGAGCACCCTAAAGACCTCATCACTTGAGACTGGAGGTCCCAGGATGCATTCCTTACGTGGAATAAATGGTCATTCCCTGTCTTTCTTCAATCTTAATGCTTTCATCAGTAGGACATGGAGGGCTGTCTTGAAACTGGCTTGGGATCCGCAGAGAGACTTTCACCTTCTGCTGAAAGGAGCCATCTTCAGCAGGAAAAGCAGTGATGGAGACAGGAGCAGTCATGCCCATTCCAACCCCTGAAACAGACACACAGACATTGCTGAAGAAGTCTAGGCCCTCAGGAACTCAAAAAATTAACAGGGATTTCACAAAAGTTAATTTTAGTTTTGGAAAACTCTCTGGGGAAGCAGAACAGCCATCATCAGGCTTCTGCTTGGGCCAAGCTCCCTCTCCATACCAGAAGCTTGAGAAAAAAGGATTCCAACTGACCTCTGGAATGCTTTTTATTAATGGTGCTGCTTTTGTGGCTCTATTAGACACTCTGTTCTTCTGACAAATCAGTTGTAAGACAGCAGGGTCTGTAGCTCCAGGACAGGCCAGTGGCACATATAAATCAGCATTTAAATTAATACTATCCACACTTAGTTGTGAGCCCACAGCCAATACTGGGTGACAGGAGCTTTCTCTTAAAACCTCCCAAATGCTTCCAGACATCCTACAAGTCCCAGTGCCCCAAACCTCAGTGCTGTTATGGCTTTCAGCAGGACTGTCCATGCTTTCCACACTCCAGGAACAGCAAGGTTTTTTTCCTACTCATTACCACCAAGAAGTACCACATGGCACTGAAGACCAGTTTTCTTCACTCTTCTTGCAGCAGTAGGGAACCTCTAAACCTCATGACCAGGCAGCCATAAAAACAGGTGAGATCAAGCCATCTTTCTCATCTATTTTCCTTTGATGTCATACCTGTGTTTGTGTCACATGTTATAGAAGGCACCCTTTCTACTACAGCAACAGCAGTCATCACCTTCTGAGGAATTTTGCTGCAAATTTTTCCCTCTACATCCACCTCCTACTCCTACAGAGATTACACTAATCCCTCTCCTAGAAGATGGAGAAAGGTGTTTGAGAACATGTATATGCCTCAGAGCTACTCTGTAGTCTTCTCCTGCTATGAATGGTTAAAATGTGCACATTTTAGTAAGATGAGAATTAGAAGCAATCACCTGGAAGCACTGCCATAAAACATTAAAATATACCTTTATAAAGGAAGCTCACTGTTCTTTACCCTTTCATGAATAAAAATAGCCAGATAAAATATCAAGGTCGTAACTGTTATTTCACTGCCCACAAGGGCACATCATAGAACTGAAGTGTCCCAGATATCCTGGATTTCATCAGCTGCCGCTCACCCAGGGAGCTGTGATAGATACCTGTCTGCCTGTCCTCATGTTATCCCAGCTGCAAGGTAACTCATTCCTGTTTAAACAAATAATTTTTGAGATTTCATCCTGAGACAGAGACGGGCTATAAGCGGACTCATAGCATGAGTTGGCTGGGCACCACTTAGCCTGTTGCAAATTTACTTTTATCAGTGAGGGGCCATCCCCATCGAAGACTCCCCGTGCCAGGAGCCACAAGCCAGGCGGGCCTGCAGTGCCATTGATTGCTCCCATCCATCCATCCCGCTCTCACCAAGCCTCAACCACCAACACCCGCCGAGCCCGCGGGGCCGGCAGCATCCTCACCCTTGTCGTTGCTTCCTCCGACGTACTTGAGGAGCTTCACTGCCCCTTCCTTCGAGGCTTCGTCGAACGACTTCCCCACCAGCTCCACCGCCGCGAACTTCCCGCCCTCGTACGTCCTCTCCTCGTAGCTGACCTGATCCTGGGAAGGAGATGGGGATGGAGGCGCTGCCGGGAGGATCGCGCTGCCCGGGGCCGATCCCCTCCGCGCAGACCCGCCCGGCACAGACCTTCTCGCCCTTGCTCAGCAGGCGGTAGGGCCATGCCTCCACCGTGCTCAGCAGCGAGTTCTTCACCATGCCCAGCATGATGGATGCCGCGGCTCGGCTGCCTCGGCTCTGTCCCGCTGAGTTTGTCTCTGCCCCTGCCGGCTCGGCTCTGCCCCGCCGGGCTCGGCCCTGCCCCTGCCGGCTCGGCTCGGCCCCGCTCGGCTCGGGCCGGCCCCGCTCGCAGGAGGTGGGAGGGCCGGAGCCGCCCCGCCCGCAGCGCGGCCATCGCCCCCGGGGCGCGCCCGAGGCCGCGGGAGCCGCGGGGCTGGAGCCGTGCGAGAGCAGCGGCAGCCCCGGAGGGTGAAGTGTGGAGGGCACCGCGAAGTGTGAGGAGTCATGAAGTGCGGGAAACAGATGGTATTCATCTCTGGGAGACGGGAAATGTGAGAGGGGATATGAAAGGAATGAAATACAGGAAAAGGGAAGTACTGGCGAAGTGTGTCATGCCTAGCGTGGAAGGGTACCATGGTCCTGGAGTTGCAAAATCATAACCTCTTGTTTTTTTGGTCTTTTGTGGTTTTTAAAAAATAAACAGAAATAAGGGGAACATAGTCATTTTTTAAGGAGGCAGTCTGGTCAATTATAAGCCTTAGGTGAAGGGTAGATTTTAGAAGTTCCTAATGATAGTTGATCTCCCTCCACTGACCACCCAACTGGTCATCTCTGTTTAAACGTTCTGTCCAGATCCTTTCCCAGAAATACTGTAAATTAACACAGCTTAGATGGCTTCTGTAGCTGGGTACATTTATATGCATAGAAGACTTAGACACCTTGTGACAAGTGGTTTTGTGTTGTAAAAGCCACGTCTAAGGACAAGTGCCTTACCCAGGATCTCTTAAGAAGAGGTTAGCAGGAGCAGAAATCAAGCATCAGTCCCTGGGAATCAGTCCCATGGGTCAGGCCAGCTTCCCCAGGCAGATGGGACAGAGGTATCTCAAGTTGCTCATCTGGACTGCTGCCTCCTCAATAGAAGGTGAACAGTGCAGAAGTAGGCTGGCACATACAACCTTCCTACATTCTTTAGGAGCAAAAAATAAAATGATAAAATAAGTAGGACACTAAAACTTTTCCATCTAGAGAGAGGGTCGTACATAGAGGTTAGAGAAGCTGGCTGTTATCATCTGATCAAACAGGCTGTGTTCAGGTCAGGGAGCTGGGCTGGAGCCTGGCATGGGCATTCACAGAGTGAATGACAGGGCTGCTGACACAGGTGACAAGGTCACAGATTAGTAATTTATTAACCATTTATATTATTTGGTTTATTAACCATTCTGCAAGAAATTGGAGAATTGTAATACACATTGCATGCTGCAGCTTATTTGTTCTCTTTTAAAATAGATGGTGGCTTTCTCCATTGTGCTGAGGAGGTTTTGCCAAGACTACAAACTTTCACATATCAGCATAGGAATACGTGGACTGGGTTAGACTGGGGGTTCATCTTGCTCTGTTCTCTGTTTCTGGCAGAAGCTGGTGGTGGACATTTAGGTGTAAAGTAAAAGTATGCAATGATCTGGTCTGGCCTCCCACCACCAGCCATCAGTAACTTGAGGGACTTAGGGAAGTCTTATCTTTGTGTTTCAAGTAGTCCTCAATTTATACAGCTTGAGTTGCCTGATAAAATGCTTGTGTCTAAAATAAGACCATGAAATCTAACATTTATGTTGTACTCTTCCTCCAGACAGGCCAAAATAAAAAGCAGTCCCTACAGCCCCAAGCAAAGCATCCCTTGGAGGGATCAGCAGTCTGTGCAAGGATGCAGCTGTTGCTACAGCACAGCCTAGAAACTCTGAATGCAGAATAACAAGAAGTTGGGGGTCTTTCTCTCCTATTATTCCTTGCAATTTATGTAAATATATTCTGTGATCAAAATGCTCTACATTTCCTGAGAAATTATGATGACAACTTCAACAAAGGCACAACTGTATCTTTTTATCAGCCTTTTCACAGTCTTGATTTTTCCCTTCTCTAGCTAAGCAGCGTTTCAAGTTCCCAAGCAAAAACCAAAGAAGGCCAAGTCTGAGTTTTGTTATTTTCTGAAAACCTGAGCTCAGAGAACTTACATCCGGGAATTATTTACCTCCCCCACTCAATTAACTCCCAGGCTGCAGCTAAAATTCTTACTGTGTTAATTCTTCTAGTCCATTCTGAAAGATTTCAAAAGAAACTAGATTTTACCCTTTTCCTTTTGGAGGTTATTGTACTGTCACTGAATTTCTTTCCATAAACTCAGGCTTTGGGAATCCTTAAATAGCTAGTCAGCATCCTCACTGTGACTGGAGAGTGTTTTCAAAACAACTGACATGCCAGACACCCCCACAATCATTTAGACATAATCCATTCTTTATTTGTGTTCTCATAAATTTCTTCATCCAGACCTTAAAGACAACCTGTTTCTTTTCCTCTCTGAGTCTCTTTCTTATGTTTCAACACATTTCATGTACACAGTTGACTGCAGTGCTGAATGGAAATCTCTGTACTGGATTTATCTCTAGAGACCTGAAGGGCAAGGCCAGTCTATCCTCCATTCAGTGCATAATTTGATTCATGCACTCTTTTTTTATCACCAGCTTTATTGTCACAGGCAAAGACAAGCTGAAGGCAGGGTATTCTGGGTAATCCCTGAGGGACCAAAGTCTTTGTAGAGTGTCGTTGTTAATTTTCTACAGATATTAATTGTGCTAAAGGATGGTGGGAAGTGTCTGGAGGTCAATGCTGGCATGCAGAGAAAATACTCTGTGAACTAGACACCAATTGAATTATTATCTGTGATTTTGGGGACTGAAGAGTCTCTTAAGCTATTTTGGAAAATCCTTCCAGACACCTATCTTTGCCATTAGGTATCTAAATAGTTTTGAAAAACAATTTAAAAATCCCCTGTTTTCCATGGGTCCTGGCAAAAATCAGCTCAGTGTGTTTCAGAGCACTGGAAATTCTGAACATATCTACTGAGTAACACCATTGTGAGTGCATAGTTCCACATAGCTAGAAAAAGACTCTTTGCAGAAGGTGGATGTTCATATTTGGTCCCTAGCAATTGATATATCTTCAGTGTTGAATCATGGTGTACAGACCAAGGTTATCCAGCCCTACTCACCCTCTGAACATATGAACATGGACAGTAGGTTAAGGCAATATTTTGAAACATAACTTCCTCTCTCTCTCCCTGCCCAGCTGGAAGTGCCAAGCACTAATCCATCTTTCTGCATTCATCAGTTGTTCAGCACTTTCAAAGTTCAAATTCCCCAGCTGTTTCAGATGGAGTGCTTTAAAAATAGGACAGAGAGAGAAATTCACCTGATCTTTATAGAAAGAGCTTCCTCTGGTAAGCAGAAAGAATGCCTGTATAGAATGAAGGTATTCATGCTCAAGAAGACTGAGCTTGTCAACTTTTTTTTGCTTGGGACACAAAACAGCCATCATTAAAGAACAGGGTCAGGTTTTGCCTACTGACCTAAGGCAGCAACAAAATGCAGAAGTTCTGGTCTCCTTCGCAAAGCTGACTTGTTGTGTGCTTTACTTTCTTTCTCTCCAGCAATGTCCCATTGAGAAAGGCTTAAGCAGATGAAAAAGAAAAAGAGGATTTCCCCTTTTTTCTGGTAGAGAATTAAGCGCTCTGAGGTCTGCTCTGAGGTCTCCTGCGAGCATATAACCTTCTCCTGTGTGTTGGGAGTCTCCTCAGCTGAGTATTTCCACGCCTCTGGCTCTGCAGAGCATTCAGTCGAAGGGGAAGGACAGTTTTGCTGATGACATTGAGACGTTCGTTCAGTTCTTCCAGCCTTTTCCTTATCGACTGGACTTCCCTCACAAGGTTGTCCACAGCTGCAGAGACAGGGCGGAGACTGCAATGGGAGTAATACAGAAGAACAACTTGGTTTAGGGAGTGTTTCTGAGCATGCAAAGTAATTTACCATGGCCTTTGTTTCTTGCTGGGTAAGGGCCCTTGACGATGGAAGAGTTGCAAGAGGCCATTAAAAGATGTTTCTAAGCTACCCTGCTCTTTGGTGATGGGAGTTCATCTGAGGGCCCCCATCTGAACCCTGGAAAGCACAAACTTCAGGACCAGCATGAGCAACATGGTCCTGTCACCACCTTATTTTAATTAGTAATAATTAACTAGGAGTACTCCTGGAGGCTAGGCCAGTGGTTCCCATGGAGTACTGTCAGTCCTCAACATTTCCAATGGACCAGTCTGTGTCCTTGCCAGCAAACTCATAATTCAATGCCCAGTACAGGATATATGGCTGGATACTCTCATCACATCTTCCTGGACTAAAGTTAGAACTTTCCAAATACAAGACTTAATATCATCCCTGATAATCTGAGGCACCAATGAATTTCAGCACTGTCAGTGGGAAAGTTGTGGTGAATTCTGTGCTAGTAAGAGCCACCATGCAGCCAGGGAGAAATCCACTTGATGCCCAAGGCCAATGTACAATCTATGACATATCCTCCTGAAACACTGATTTGTACAGCTACAATCTGACCACCCGTCCAATGCCTTTTTTATTCTTCTAACCTTTCCTCTTCAACTGGTTGAACGTGTAACATTTGCAAACATTTTTTTTCTTGTTCCTAAAGAGAACAATTAGCTATCTAAGACAGCCACTTTACTTGCTTTAGGAACAATTATGATTTAAGTAATATTAGTTTTCTAGTAATTCCCAATATTCCTTTTTCCTCTCTTTCTTTCCCAGCCTTTCCTACTCTCTTTCTGGAAATACGAGATTGAATTAAATTTTATGAGTTTGTTCAACAGTTAAAATTTTCAGCAACACAAAGGGAGAATATGATGACATAAACTAGTGAATAGCTTTCTCAGATCTAGGTGTTAGAGACTGAAATATAAAAAACATCACAAACCAAATCAGCTTCTTATCCCTGATCTGTGGCCAAGCCCATGTGTGGATTTGTAGAACAGTTCATTTTTTCCAGCCTGTTCTCACAAGTGTGAGCTGCCAAGGGCATTTTCTTTAGGAAGATTCTTGTAATACAGTGATGGCAGTTGAGAGTGTTTCACAATGAATAGTTAGCAGAGTATTCAGTTTACTAATCAGAGCTGCTAGCAGAACAGGTACTGAGATAGTGTTTTATTTCCCCCCAGCTGAGAAATATGAAAATTCATCTTTTAGAAGATGAATCCTGCTCAGGGAAGAACACCCAGGAGAGGACTGAATCCCACCTCCAGATGAGAGGAATTACCTGGAGAACTCAGGCAGGAGAGCATTTGGGTTGTTCAGCAGGGTATGCTTCATTTGCCAGAAGATGTCATTTCCCCATTTCTCGAGGGTTTGAGTAATGCTGTAAACACCTTCTATGTTGACCTTGTCAGCTAGGTTAGCCGGATGTCCATGGAAGAGAGGAAAACAAATGTGTCAGCACAAGGAAATACAAGCCAGTGCTCCGAGTTTGATTTCATTCCCCATCACAACTCAGTTGTGATGAAATATCAAATTTTAAACACGTGGAGGATCTAAATTAAAAAGCAGGTAACTCTCCCTCACAGTGTAATTCTCTGCCTCCAGGTGCCTAGAGTTTCTGCTGTCACTGAATACCCCAGCTGATGATTTCTAAAAGCATTTTTTTCTCCAGAAGTCTCAGCAGCTATCCAGGAATCAAGAAAGAGCAGTCATGAATGAGCACTGTCTATCCCACTCCAAGGACAAAATAAGTGAACCTGCATCTCTGAGTTACTGAACACCTCCCATGCTGAACCACCACTGTGACCTCCTACCGCCTTCTCTGTAGTTCCATTTCTGATGCTGGTCCAGAAAGTCCTCCTGAGATTTACTGCAGGGCAAAAGGATGAAGAGGAGGAAAAGAGGAGGAGTCACCATGATGGCCGTTGTAGGATCTTGACTTTCCCCTGTCTCTGTGGAGATAAAATGTCCTGCTAAGTGCTTTATTTATTTTTTCTTCTCTTTCTCCACTTCCCATCTGTCATCACAACACCAAATTTCTCTTTGATAATGTTTTTATTTAAAAAGTTTTTCAAGTTGCTCAGAATAGGTTTTACAGAAGCACAGGGACTTTTCTTTTTCTCAGGTCTGAACTTTACTTCCTTTTCAAGCAACAGAGTGGTACTGAGATGCTTCATCAACCAGCAGCAGCTGGGGAAGTAGCTTTGCTTCCTATGTAGCTGTGTTGGGATAGCACCTTATGGCTACAATTGTTCTAGCAGTGTCAGTAGGAGGCACTACAGACTGGGAAAATCACTGCATCCCTACTCTGTATTTGGGAGAAACAGGGTAAACAACCATTGAACAAATTATCAAGTGTCTCATGGTGGCCAGAATAAAAAAAAAATGTTCTTTTTGATCACTAACCAGTGGCAATATCTTAGATGCTGCCCATTGATGGAGCCTCAAAGGTAACTCCAAACCCCATGTACAATCTCCACCTTGGCCTGGTATCACGGGGTCAGTTCCTCCTGAGCAAAGCTGCAGAGTCAACAGGACATGTATATGAACTGATGTGAACACTTACCCAACTCCTTGCTTTCTTTCAAGTTTACCATCATTCCCAAGCCAGCCCTAACCTACAAGCCCTCCTGGGCAAGCACCATCTCCAAACCTAAGAGGATAGATAGTCTCTCTACAGCTTACTCATGCTGATTTGTTATTCTTTCCTAATAAATTAGTCCCTCAGTGTTGAATCTGGTACTTTAATTAAAAAAAAAAAAAAGTCATGAACAGCTGTTCTGCTAGAAATTGGCTGAAAATATCCATTATGCACATATTGCACATAGCAGACAGAAAAAATGCATTGCCAAGTTCATGGGGTTTAGTGATGATTTTGGTCATCTGTAGTCACAGTGATGGAAGGGCTTATGTGAGAAGCAGGCACATCCAGAAAATCTGAATCAGGTGCATGCATCAAAAGCTTAAGATCTCACTGCAAAATATGAGGACATTAAATTTCTTTTTAAATATAATATAACCATCTGGGAAAAATTCAGTCACCTCAAAACCTACCAGAAGCTGTAGCAGATAAAGCAGTAAATAAATAATTTCTTTCACTTTCTGCCTCTCTTACATTTGATCACTAGAGCATTTTAATTGCAACTGCATTTATTTTTCCACTATTTAAAGTATCATTATGAATACAACCATACTAATGGAAAATGTCATGATACTTTAAAAACATTACTTTCCATCTGTCAGGATGTAATTTGTATTTAGTATTCTTCATCTAATTGCAGTATTCATTTAAAGGAAAAATAAATTACCTTCTTCCTATCTCACACATGCATACACCTTTTCTACCTGCTAACTCAGAGCTGCCAAAATAAAGATCTTTAAGAAGGTCTGACAATATCACCAAGGCTGATAATGGAAAGGTCTTCATGGACCTTCTTGAAACTATTTGCATTGACACCATACCTCCTCCACCTCTCAGCTTTTCCAGATAAATGTGCCAGCCTTTACAGCTTTTTTTTCCTCTTTCTTTGAATTACTATGCCCTGCAAATGCCTTTTTAATCTTCCCTGATGGGAAAGGACTTACCAGACACCTATGTGTCTAATTGCAAATGATTTGAAAATGCTGCCAACATCAAGGAGACAGTGTGGCTTCCAAGCTAATTGGAAAACTTCCTGTAGAGATTGTCCATTCCTTATCCTTTCCAACTCCCACTTGTTTCGATACCCCACAGCTGGGATACTTTGATCTTTCTCTATTTGTTAAAAGTAGGGTGGTAATAAATTCCACCTACATCTTAGACTGAAAATCCATGCTACTTGAGCTCCAACTTTTTAAAACATCAGGTGTCCAAATGAATCCCAATAACCACATGTTCTATTTGCAGGGCCCCTCACAGACCGGTTTCTTTGTAGCTTTGCTCCCTGCATTCCTGAGGGTCTGCTGTAATTTATTATCACAGTAAACATCAGGTTATAATCATCTTTGAAGAAGATTCTCATACCTCAGGCACACAGAAAATGAGCAATCTTGCCTCTCCTAAGTGGAATTGTAGGCCGCAAATGGATATTCACTAACAAAGTTCCTGGCTGAAAAAGTCTGTGGGGTCATCTGTAACAGGAACCAGATCCCCAGCCGATTCAAATGTCTTCTGCTCTTTTGCAGAGTGGCACTGGAAAGTACTATCAGGGTAGAGCACAGATGGACAAGCAGGGACAACTCTCTCACATCCTTGGATGGAAACTCTTTCCTAAATGCAGAGAATAACAATATCAACATATTAGCTTTGTCATTGTTACTATTAATTACAATAATATGAAGTGCTGTCAGAAAATTACATCACAATCTGCCCTTGGAGCAGAGTAGGCTCAGTGATTCACTGGACAGTCCCTTCATCTGCAGGCAGTGAAGACCAACATATTTGTCTCATTATTACACAATATTTTTTTCATCATTTAACCTTTTGATTCCTCACTTCAGCATGATTAAAGAGCTCAGCTAGCTTAATACCCTGAGCACAGCCCTGCTGGGATCAGCAGTTGTGCCATCCGAGCCAGAATCCCTGCCCCAAAGCAAAGGAAGACTGCCAGTATTTGAACTCCCATTACTCCCTCTCCCATTAACCCCTTTGGTTTCTTGTTGCTCCATTTCCAGTGCTCATCCCTCCTCACAATGCAGTGGGTAATCCCAACAGAGCCCTGAGATTTCCTTGGTATCTGCCTCAGACTTGGACAGTGGGGTCGAGCGTGATGACTAAAGTGCACCACTGCTTGTGGGTTGTGCTGCCTGCCAGCATATGCGGGATTTGCCCAGGTCATCTGCTTCTAGTACCAAACACAGCTTCATTTCAGAGAGCCCTGTCTCCCCTGAAGCCTGAGGAGAGCACACACATCCTATTGCAGACATGTGAGTCCTTGCTGTATGATGAAGAGCTTTCCTGCCCCTTCCCCTGTACCTCTGACTGCTCCGAACACATACCCCCTCTGAGTGCATCAGCATCCCAGTGTGTTAGCTCAAGCCCATGCTTGTTTTGGGAAGAGGATGTTGTTGATTACAGTTATCAATCCCTGCAGTGATACCTAAAATTAAGGATTTTTTTTTCTGCGTTTGAACATTGAAATGCAAGTGAATTACATTAATGCTTTTCATTTGAGGTCTGTTGTCCTCTCATAACTTTTTCAAGTTCCTTTTGAGCTACTGTCAGACTGAAGCTGGAGAGTGATTCTGGATTTTGGGTCATTTGCAGAGAAATAAAATATAGTTCTAAGTGTATCAGGGAGTTTGATCTCAGGTGAGTCACACATACGTAAAATGTAGCTCTCACTCCAATGATAATGGGTATTTAAACATCAAAGTATGTTTAAGATTATTTTGTAAAGTATCTCAATAGATAATAAAGCTAGTTTTGCATACTGTTGGAATTCCTCTCTGTCTTTTTTTCCTTCTATCTCCTTTATTTCCATTGCAATATTTTAAGGTTATATTACTAACACACACCCAACTGAAAGGTTCTGTTTTATGTATTAGGTTCAAGAAGGTTTCAGTTACATAAACCAAACAGTTTCTTATTTAAAAAAAAGCATATTGTAGCTGCATACAATTTCTAAGGCCAGTTCTGTGAGACTCCCAGCCTGGGATCTTGAAAGGTCTCTAAGCTTTTAGAGGAGAAAGCTGCCAAGCCTGTGAGTCCAGAACAATCAAAGTATTTGCAAGAGCCCTACTTGCAAAGCGGATGGCATTTGTTAGCTCTCCAAGCAAGAACAACAACAACAAAAAAGCAACATTAGCATATGCTTGTAGAATTATGTAATGGTGGAAAGATCATGAAAAAGGCCAAAAATAATTTTAAAAATTGGATCCTACAATATTAAGCCAGCCACAGTGGTACAGCTAGAGTATCACCTGTTTCAGAAGTCTTTGTTATAAATCCATTGGAATGGAATAGAATATTCTTCAATTTACATGTGTGGATGCAATCCTATATGCTGGTGCACACACACACACGGTTTGAGGTTGGAATAACACTATGCAGGAATTACAATATCCTCCTGGGGTTTTCAAGTTTGGCTACAAATTTGAGTTAAATAGTGCTTTTTCATATAACTGAGTTACAGTGCTCATTTTCTACCTGGATGTTGTGTGAAAGTGAAGGGCATCTGAATCCCTGAAACAGCCTGACCACCCTGTCAAACAAGGAGATCTGACTGAGAGCCCTGATGACAGACAGCTAAGGTGATGCTGTTGCCAGCAGGCAGCCAAAGTGGGGATAAAGAAGAAAAAAAAAGAAAAAGCCATCCAGGTGCAAAGCAAACATCTGCTGCAATACATCTGTAAGGTACAGTTGGTTTTGAGAAGGTAATATTCACCTTCTGCCTCTGCTCCAGGAGTGCCTGCTTTTTCAGGATGTCTTATCTTCAACTCTCTCTCATTTAGTACTCGGTCCTTCCTCTTAGGAAGTTTGCTCTCTCTCCTTAGATAGACACTCACGGACCTTGCACTCTGCATGTCTGTCTGTCTGACAGTCTGCCTGACTAAGGATTTGCTTTCTCTCTTTCCCTATTTCTGTCACTCTGCACACCCCTGTTCTCTGTAGGAACTGTAGGTAGCAATCCTCCAACCTCCACGTCCATGCCAGTCTGCACATACTCCTTCCTCTCCTGGCTCTTCCCACAGGTGCCTTTAGAGCCCCTCCATGCAACAACCTCTTTCTGAGGTGTATGGATCTGTTTCCTCCAGAGGAAGAAACAAAACATTCCTGGGAAAGAAGGCAGAGAATCGTATACAAGCATTACCTTTGCTCTTGAGGCCAGTTCTTCTGTGATGAACCTTCCAAATCTCTGCCTCCCTGCTCCTTTCTTCCCCTTACCACCCCCTCTGCATTTCAGCTTGCAACGAGTGACGTGTCCCTCTTCATTTCCCCGCTTTCCACATTTCCACAGTCTTTCCGTGGAGCCTCCTCCAGCTGTACCTCTGTTACCCCTCCCTCCCACTCCTGCAGACTGGCCATCTCTTCCTCCCCACACATGGGAGCCTTATGGGAAGGGAAGCCTGGGTGATGGAGCCCTCTCAAAAACAGCTCTGTCTCCAAGGACACTCGCGTTATCTTTGCCCCCGGTTCTTTTGGGCAGCTCTCAGCCGCTGGCTCTCTGGCACAGCTGCATGACCTCTCCTGCTAGTCACAGTTTCCACTATGCACTGCTTCTCTCTGGCTGCTTGAACCCTCCAGCCATCCAGTCATGAATTTGTTCACCGCCTTCTTCCTGCCTTTTAACTAACACGCCAATTAATTCCCTGCTGATTAGTTCATTCCTGATGCATTCTGCCAAATCTATTTCTAGTGGAATAAACAAGGAGGGATGAATCGGCTGCAGTGTTGTTGTTTTTTTTCCTTTGATCCCCTCCCCCAGGTCTGCATTTGCCAAATCAAACAGGCTTTTGGTCTGGTCAGTACTTAATAAAGAGATTTCTAAACAAATGCAAGGTATTAAAGAGATGGGTTTTGTGAAGCAGGGGGGGAACCCCTGACTCTGGTCCCATGTCTGTGTCCAACTGGTATTGTGCTGTGATTTGAGAGGATGTGCAGCCACCACAGCCCAAAGCTGAAGAATTGCTGCACACATCTCTCATGACTAGACCCATGGCACTGCTTGCGAGTGCCTTGGCCAAATCTGCATTCTTTTTAGTATTACTTCTCCAGTATCAACTGGCAAGAACACCCTCTCTGCTTCCTGACCAGCCTATTCTTACTTAATTCAGCTTTTCACAGCCAAGACGCTGCACTATACAGTGAAAAAAAAGACACTTTTCTCACAGAGCAAAGGACTGCCCAGCCACTCAGAATAAAAGCAAACACCCAGCAGTAAGGAACTAGGGGATATGTGCAAGTGCTACAGACAGAACAGTTAAAATGCAGTATTGTGATCACAACAGATGCTGGTGTACACCACCTGAGGAGCTGACTGTGAGCGAAGCTGAGTGGCTTTTAAGCACAGTCCATAAACATCAGCCAGCATTATCCTTTAGTCAGCCACTTAAATCCAGTCAAGAAGAAAGAGGTTCTATTGGAACCAGACTCAGGGATATCTGCTTCCCTGACACCAGAAGCATGTTGTTTTGGCTGCTCGTGCTCCCCCAGTCCCACTGGCTCTGTGGCAGGGAAATTTCTGAGAAGACAGCCTTATTCATGGAGCCTTGCCACTGAAACAGCAGGACACTCATTTGCAAAGTTATAAAACACTAGTTTTTAAAATCAACCCACAATATACAGGCTTAACACAGACCAGCCTCCTGAGGAACTGGAAACATATTTTTTCAGGGCTCAAACAAGCAAACAAAATGTCCAGGCAACAGGCAAATAACCCAAACAATCATCTGCCTCCAGCTGTTTCCCATTCAGCATGTGGCAAACACAGTCCAGTTATGCCTTTGCATCTCCTTGCTAAGAGGCAGCAAAGTGCTGCTGGTCAGTGTGAGATGGGGACACCAGCTTGAATGCTCTGAGCAGGAACCCCTCCATGGGGCACAGCACGGAGCCGCTGGGTGAGCAAAGCTGAAGGCACTTCACAGCGTGTATCAACCCAGTGCTGGCACACCCAGCTGCTCAGAGGGAATTCCCAGTGGCACGTTAGGTTGTATGCTTGCTGCTGGGCACTTTGTGGGATTTTGCAGCAGGTGCTGCCTTCCCTTTTGTGTAACATATCACCTTATTATCTATCCTCTCCTTGTTATTATGTCTCCAGTTCATAAAGGGCTGGGCACTTCCCCCTGGGCTCTCAGCCACAGGGTGCCCAGCGTTGGCAGAACAAGGGTGAGACCAGAGACAGAGCCATCAGGAGTTTGGCTGGGGAACCCTCTGCAGTAACTCCCTCAACAAACACACTGTGAAGGCAGCATGTGGGCACATCCCACAGCCTCAGGTGCTGCACAGATTAAACTTTTGCACAGTCCTGACCATCTTTTGGCCTTTTCTCATGATAGGGTGAACTGGTGTTGGTTTTACTACATGGGTTCATTAGAAACTCTATGGTCATCTGCACTACTTGAAACCTCCTGAAGTGTGCTGTTTTGCATCTGCTAGAAATGTTATTATCACTTTTCCTGGGTTTACTTGCCTTTATTTTTTCTTACTGTTATCCTTCACTGCTTGATGGTATTTATTTTGTTGTTTGAACAAGTATTTCCTATTTATTGCAATATCTACTCCAGTGTGATGACTCTGGCATGGAAGGACTCAGCCAGGCACAGGAGGAAAGAGGATGGTGTTCCTGGCCTTGCTATGTAGCCATGCAGAATAGAAGGATGGGATGAACAGAATGGGTAAAAACATTGGCTTAGCACTAGTAGGAATGCAAAGACACAGGTTATTTCTTCCCTCTGGACACCTGGAAAAAGGTACAGCTGGGAACAGCTGCTGCCCCAGCAGCTCGTCAGGAGGCCACTGCCCTCTGATCTTTCAGCAGGGCTGTGTGTGCAACCACTCCATTGTGCAGCTCTGCACGAGTGACCCTCTCCAGCCTGAGAACCTTAAATATAGCAGTGTTGTTTCATGTGGCTGCTTCCAGGGTCAAGGAGCAAGCAGAGGTTTTAGCTCCAGCAGGCTGGAAAAGGCTATAGTCTCTGGCAGACAGGTGATGGCACAGGCTTCACACTGATGAGGGGCTGGTGGCTGTGTATTTTCATGCTTTTTGCTTGTAACATTTTTCTAAATGACCATGTTGTCTGCACAAAGCTCTCAAGCCTAACCCCAAGTATCTAACTTTTCAGCATCTGGCTTTTTCAAACTGCTCTGGGAAAAAAAAAAAAACAAAATGAACAGTGACATTCACATCAATTAATGAACTATTTGCAGCTTTTTGATTGATATTCAAACACTTGACAGGTCCAATTTATATGCAAATCAGCTTACATTCACAGCATAAAGAAAGAAAACTTAATTTCTCATGCTTTGCAAATCATTAAATCCTCTGAACATATTGCTTAGTCATATGTTCCTCAAAAGCATCAGTTTAACCACAAATCACTTGTCCTTGCAATCCATTAGCCTCACAGAGAACTCTGGGTTCGGGGAGCAAGCCATTTTTGTGGGGACACATGAAATTAGGAGTTAGCTATGCTGCACCACAAATGTAAAAGCATAGCAAACTATGGGCTATTGCAGTGTATGTGTGTGTGCCAGATGTTAGAAAATCACAAATGAGGACACCAGACATCGCAGCTCCTGCGTCTGGCTGTTTTCTGCCGTTCCTTTGCTCCCGGCCCTAATTGGTACCAGAAGCATTTTCTTAGAAGGAGTCACTCTGCTGGACAGCTCTTGCCCTGTCTATCACAGGCTTTGCTAACTGAGACTTGAAAAGGATCCAGGATTTATCCTGTAAATATTTACATAGATACAGGACTGCCACTGCTCTTAAATCAAAGCCTGGAGGGCAGGAAATGGCATATGGAACAGAAAGACTGTATTCAGAAAAACCTGGAAGGGAAAGAGTAACAACAGCTGTGATGGCTTCTCCAGAGTTTGCCACCTGGGACTGCCCCCGCAAGTGGTGCGTCCTCAGGAAGGTCTCTCTCTGCAGCCTGGTGACATCAGTGGAAAAAACCCCTCTGGTACCAAAAGACTTTGGATCAGAACTATTCTCTCTCCTGTTTATGTCTGGAAAAAAAGAAACAAAAACCAAAAAATCTCTCTTCACCAACTAGACCACTTGGTGTCTCTCTTCTGCTCCTTATTGTTACTAATCAAGGAATTCCAGGACAGAGCCGGACACTAAAGAGTGAGTACATCATTTGCAGAAACAGCACCTGAAACAGGGGAAAGCAAGAGCAGCAGCTGATGCTGAGGAAACGTGATGTGTTCATTAGCCAGGCAGAGTCTCTTTTGATGAATCTGGCCAATATTCCTTCCTCTCATTCAGTGACAGAGGACATTGCCTTGTGAGCTCTCACACAAATCATGACTTGAAGAAGTGGCAGGGTTTGGGAATCAGGAAGCCTTGTGGCTTTGGGGAAGCCACAAAACCCTCCTTGCTCAACTTCCCCCTTGTGGAAAAGGGAGAGTTCACTTATTCACTCACCTCGGAAGGCTGCGGTGACGACTGAGGACAGCTTTGGAAAACAACCTGGCCATCTTTTGTAATTAACCAACAAAATTAAAATAAAATAAAATAAAATAAAATAAAATAAAATAAAATAAAATAAAATAAAATAAAATAAAATAAAATAAAATAAAATAAAATAAAATAAAATAAAATAAACTTGCAGAATAAAAAGAAAACAACTAGATTTCTTCCAACCAAAAACTTCTCAAAAATGAAGGCATATATTTATAGCAACAACAATTTAAGGGGACTGGCACTTTCTGGGCAAACCACTCAGGATGACAAGCCTATTTCCCATCGGTCAGTGCCCATAAAGTCGCGCAGGCGGGCTGCGGAGATCTGGGCTGTCCCGGGTCACGGCTCGCTGCCACCGGCCCGTCGCTCCCCGCGGGTCTCTGCCCCTCAGCCCGCCGGGCACACGGAGGGCGCGGGCTCCCCTCCCGCCGGGAACCACAATTCCCAGCAGGCCGCGGGGCGGCGAGGGGCGCGGGGCGGCGCGCGAGCGCACTGCCGTGTCCAGCATGGCTACGGTGCTGTCCCGGGCGCTGAAGCTGCCGGGTAAGGGCTGCGCGCTCGGGCACGGACCGACCGCCGGCCGTGCCAGGCCGGACTGCGCCGGGCTGGGCTGGGCTGGGCTGGGCCGGGCGGGCCGGGCAGGGGCAGCCGCGGCCGGGGCGGCCCGGGTGGCGGGAGCGCGGGTGCCGCTGCCCAGGGCTGCGGGCGCGTTGCCATAGCGATGTGGCGATGTGGGGTGAGGCCCGGCGGTGCGGGCGGTGAGGGGCGGCCGGCGGGCTCCGCGCCGGGCCCGCGGCCGTGGTGGGGACGCAGGGGCCGGGGCAGCGTTTCAGGGCTCGGAGGGCGTCGTGTGTGGCAGAGGGGGCCCTGGGCCGCGGCCCTGTGAGGGGTCTGCACGGCAGGAAAGGAAGCGCTGACCTCTCCGATCCGCTTCTGCCGGGTTTTGGCCACAGAAGCCAGGCCAGGAGCTCGGTAAGTGCCAGTGCAATTACCCAGGTAAATGTTTAAAGCCTGCCTGCCGCCTCTGCACCTTCCAGCCAGAGATCTTCAGCGAGATGAAAGGATATTCAAGCATAAGGGGCTATTGTGTGCGGTGAGCAGCAGTCAAACAGCCATTCTCTTCAGTAAGGAGATTAAAAGGGAATTAAAATACCTTGCCAAACCAGATCTTGGGAGCGTGCTAGTTGCTGTTGGATGTACTGTAGGCGATGCCAATGCACCTGGCTGCATTACCTTCAATGGGAAGAGCTCATTGCGCTTCCTAACCGTGTCTTGCCTTGGGGACAGCCCTGGGACAGAGACGGGGCCCAGCTGAGTGCGGCTGGGGAGGGCTTCTCCTTGGCACTGCACACCACATGGTCTGCATGGCCCCAGCCCGAGAGGCTGCACTCACTGTCCTTTCTTCCTCCAGCAGTCCCTCAAGGTCCTTCCTGGCATTGTCACCCTTACCAGGAGTCATTACTTTTAGTTTATGTGGTGTCTGTTGAGTCTCATTCAAAGAAATTTTGTTTGCAAGTTGGTTTCTTCCTTGTTTTATACATACATATATGTATATATACCTTTGTCTATATGGGAGGGAATACATTCCCATGAAGAAATCTGTGTAGGACAAGTGCAAACTGGTAGGTGTAGGTGTGTGCATTAGGGTGTGACCAATGGGGAGCTGCAATAAGAAGTGCAGATCTCTTCTGGGACCTTTGGAACCAGCATGATCTGTTTGATATCTGCTGTTGGGAAACACTGATTTGGAAGAGGATTGTAACAGGCCTTGCAGCTGCATTTAAGAGAACAGTTCTTGCATCAATCCTCAGGTTAAACTGCAGAGATCATGCCTTTCTTGTGTGTTTAATTATTGAGAAATGCAGCTTCCAACAGCAATGAGAAAGCAGAAAGCCTATTGCTATATCTGTTTTTTTTTTTTTTCCTGCATCTCATTAAATTAATTAAAAATCAATATGGGCTTAGAAATATGTCTGCAGTACCCAATGACTGGTGCCTGCCAACTGCCAGAAAAATAAGCAGGACCTGAAATTAGTACAACAGGTACTGGAACCACTGTGCCATCACTGGAATAATGCACTGAACATTGCACTCGTCTAAAGTCCAAGATCTTCTCTTTTCACTCCAAAGTGAGTGCAAAGAAAAGCCTTCCCCGTCTGTCAAAACCAGGAAAAATAAAATTACAATTAATACCTTTGAAGCCATCAGCACAAGAAATGAATAATTTATTGTCACTGGGACCTCATTTGAACACAGATCACCTAATGGGTGCCTTCTTTCCAGACCATGGTGGCACAGTGATCCTCTGTTCTTCCCTCAGAGGTCACATTCTTCTGCTGCAATAGTTGCCTGTGTGAAAATAGCATTTGGCAAATTCATGGGGGATTTTCAAAGTCATAAAGTGTGATTTAGAGACCTGCTGCCCTTGAAAGGCAATAAGTTGGGGCATTTCCCCTCAGTTCTGTCTTTGAAAGCCTCCATCGAAATCATTGGTATTTGCTTTTTCTGGAAAAAGAAAAAGGAAATCCAGGGTGATGTGACCAGTAACTTGCTCTGATTGTAAACACAGGCCACTGAATGGGAACCTCTGTTTTATCACTGATGCCATGGAAAAAATGGAATATGGTTTAGAGCAGGTCAGAACAGAGGATGCTTTGTTGACTCTACCTGTAGGGAGGGAGGGAGCACAGAGCTATGGGGAAACTGACTTTGCTGATACTAACTCCATGCCTGTGAGGTGGATGCAAGGTTTGTTTACACTTGGGGTCTCTTTGGAGGACAGATAACAAAGTGTGAGTTACACAGACCTGGTCCCTGTGTAAGGCCACAGAACTGCAGCTTGCTTTAGCTCAGAGAATGATTTCTCATGAAGGCTGCACAGTGGTTATCCTTTCAGGACACAGGGTGAGAGTTTCACCAAGAGGCCAGCTCAGATCTTACCATTTCTACTTCCATGATGTAAAACTGAAAACTCTGTGTATTCCCTGAGAGCTGGTTGCTTGCAACAGAGGCAGTTTTAGCTTTCTGTTGATGGACAAACTGTTTTCCTCCAGCCTGAGCCTTGTTGTTAACCAGAAAGGAAAGAATTTGACTTCTGAAGCACTTAAAAATAAATCATCGTTCTCTAAAAGGTGTGAGACTGCCTGTGTTTTCACACATTCTTTACTGGTTTTGTGTTTGTTTGTGCTTTTCTGCTGAAAAATCATCTGGGGGTGAATAGTTAAAGTCAGGTGTGTTATCCCTCTTTCCCACAGCTAGTGACCTAAAACTCAGATGAGGAGTCATGTTCCTTCTGCTCTCCCTCCAGCCAGGTGAATCATGATTTACATGTTCTCTGCACCACAGAGCAGCCTTGGGTGGCTGAGCAGAGCACATGCTTGCCAGCATTCCAAATGCATTCCCAAAACACCTACAGATTGGTTAAGGTTCTCTCTGAACAGTAGGAGATAAGTCTTTGAATCCTCTGAGATGAGCGATACAATTGGGTTTTGCAGGTGCTAGATGAGTGCTCCAACAGCCTTTCTTAAAGGGCAATATCTTCCCTTCTTTTGGCTTAAAAACCCCAAAACTCAGGGCACTTTATGCCTGAGTTTAGTGAACGGCTGTGCCTTGTGGGTGTGCTGGGTAACCTTTTGGGGAAAGAGAAGGTGAAGGTGAGCCAGTTTCTGATTCCTACTCTGGTTTAGACGTGAATTGAGACTGAGCAGCTCTCTGCCTTATAGCTCCCCTGTACTTCTCCAGATTCTTGGCTATGTAGATGATCAGAAGCTGTCATTACTGTGTAGTAGCTGTTTTGTAGCCACTGCCCAGTAGGGCAGGTGTTCCTGTTGCAGGTTGTGGTTGATACCACTGTCAATCTCAGCATCTCAGTCTCTCAGTTCAAGGAGTGGGTGAGCCATGTTTTCAAGATCCTTTCTGTCTCCAGAAAGAGATCCAGAAGAAAACTGTTGCAGATAAATTTAATTCATACCAATGCTTTCAGTTGCATCAAGGATGATCAGCAGGTTCCAGTCTTTTGGTTGACTGTTTGGAATTAAAATAATTAAACAAAACATAGTATATGTAAAGCATAATTATTCTTTGAGTTGTTTTACTCAAAAGTCACCAGTTTCCAAAACTGGGAGCAGTCTAGTTAACACAGCTGTCTGACTTTGACTTCCCAGGTTTAATACCATTTACTCTTGGGCCAGCCACGTTTGTTTTTCATGCCATTCTGACCTGGCTTGAACTGGCACATCTGGATCTGTTGTGGGAAGCTGCAAGTACCCTGGCAGTGAGACCTCTCTGGAATTTTTTGTTTCAACTGAGTAGTCTTTCAGTCACTTTTTAGCACAACCTGCAGTATTACACACCTGTGAAATGACACTGCAACCTCTGAGCAGAGTTGTGTGCCACCAGGGTCAGTGGCCTTCTGTGCCCCTATGGGGTGGAGCCAAGGTTATCAGGACTTCCTGAAAAACCCACACTTTGAGCACATGTTTCACTGCTTGTGAAACAAAGCAGTGTGTCACAGGGATACACCAGACTGGCCCATAGAAATGCAGTATCTCTTGGTTCCTGCCTCCACAAGGAACTGGTTTTTGAAATGTATATGTGCACCAGGTTATTGAGTCTTTTGTAGAAACCCCTAATTCAAAAAGGAAGAGTCTGTCTTAGATATGTGAACATTTTGGATATTTTTATTTCCTTCTGTTCAGTGTAGGTGAGTTGTCCTGGCTGTTCCACCTAATGTGGGGCATTTAATTTTTGGTGGGATTGTAAGTTTTTCTTAAATCCTAAAAATGAAGCTGAATACCACTTGTAAGTGGTAGATGAAGGGAGAGTGAAGGTCCTTTTGTGGGGTGAGAAATGAGGAAGAACTAAGATACATGTGCTGCAAAATACACTCTAGATTATGCAAAATAGCTGTGTTGCACTAACTAGGTACTACTGTACATCTGTAACTTGAGTGTCTTTAGCAGGAAAACCAGAAGTAAGGTGTACTGTCTTAGTCAGGAAGAATAATCATGAAAGCCCTAAAATTTCCTCTTTGTAAAGCCTTCCCATCATCTTAGTGTCTGAGAGGGGTTACAGCTTGCATATTTTTGCTTATTAGCTATGCCTTGCATGTATCACTTCAGGAATCTTCAGGCAGCAGCCAGTTCCTGTTTCAGATCAGCATTAAACAAAAGGAAATGAGACAGATACCTGGGATAGCAAGGTCCCACCTTGTAATCAGAGAGAGAGAACCAGGCTGAGACTCTGGAATCCTCAGAGCATTGGCCATGGCTCCATGCCCAGCCTTGTGACACAGGGCAGCTCCCTGAGACGTGACCCTGGACTCGTAGCTCGGGGCAGTGACTCTGTGTGATCTTTCTGTCCCCATAGCCAGATGGTGCTGGCCTTAGGCCAGGGTGTGTGACCAGCTCTACACCTGCCCTCACCACACTCCCTGTGTCTGTCCAGGGCTTGTGGGAGGTTGTGGGTGCTGGGCACCTGTGCAGGAGCCACCTAAAGCTGAGCTACCTTCCTGCACCACCACCTGAAGGGATCAATACCGAGTTATCTGTCTTGGCCAGGCTAAGCACAGACTGTGGGCTCTGCTGGGAGCAGGAACAGGGCAGATGCACTGTGCTTGCCTCAGGCAGGGGTTGGAGCATTCCCTTTTGCAGAACTGAGCCATGCAGAGAAGGTGGTGTCTTGAAGGAACAGCCTGATTCCTCCAGACGTCAGCATGTTACTGGCCCAAAGGGGCAAAATTACTTTCCCCTCATCTTCAGGGAGACTTCATTCTTGGGATTTCTGCTGGTCAGAGTGACTTTGAGATACGTACAAGTCTCTATTCTTAGCTTGGCAGTGGAAGAAGGAGTCAGGATTCTTCAGTTTTTAAGGTTGTGTATTTCTTATCTGTAACATTCTTTCTTTGGTTTGCTGAGGTCTGTTTAGCAGGTTAGACAGAGGCACACTGACTGCCCTCAGAGGTGGTGGTGTCTTTCATACTAAAAACTACGTGAATATTATTTACAATAACTTCTTAATACTTACCATGTATGTTAGACAGTGAGTTTCTACTTTAAACTAATTTAAAAGTGCTAACATCGCTGGGAAGATGGAAGCTAGGAAGAAGAAAGAAGGACAGGGCACACCTAAATTCTTTTATCTTGGGACTCTGAGCTTCTATTCTAAAACTCTAAAAATTTACTTTTCGCTCTGTGACAGACTAACTATTATTCTGCTTAAACTTCCTTGACTTGTAATTCTCATATAAAGGTGGTAATTTGCCCTGTGGGTCAAAATCAAAGTCACAGGTGTCTTGGGCTCTGTGCCAAGGTCTCTGAGCTTTTTGGCAGCAGCTTGTGCTATCCAGGACAGCTAGAGAGATGTCCTGGGTTCTGGCACTTCATGTTTCATTGCTAATCAAGAAAGTATTAGAATTGAATCAGCCATGAATTCCATATAGATGCATGCATACACAAACATATATGTGTACACACGCACATCTGAGGGAAATAAACTGTCAGCATCTTTTCTCCCACACATGCTAGTGTGAACCATGGAGAGAGAGACCCTGTCATTTCTCTCATGCTTCTCACTTGGAGCCATGCAAAATGCAGACTACTCTGTCATCCCTTCTGTATCACTCTCCACTGCAGCCTTTTCTCCACTGAGATCCTGCAAAAACTCATGTTTATTGTCTCTCTCCATCTTTCTTCTCAGGAAAGAAGAGCCCAGACCTTGGGGAATATGATCCCCTCACTCAGGCTGACAGTGATGAAAGTGAAGATGACCTTGTACTCAACATCCAGAAGAATGGGGGGGTCAAGAATGGGAAGAGCCCCCCTGAAGAGATGCAGGACCCCGATTCTGATGTGGAGGTCGGGATGACAAAGCAGCACACGTCAGAGAGCGCTGCTGAGGGTTATCCTGCCGAGACAGCTGGGAGCTTGGAGCAGAAGGCTGCTCCCTCTCTCATGCCGTACCTGCGCACTGCCATCTTTTTGCTCACTGTGGTGATCTCGATGATTCTTGTGCTGGTGTGCGCATTTCTAATTCCCTGTCCCCCTAGAGACTTGCATAACACCTGGAACCGCAACCTAGGTCAGGGAGCAGGTGAGAAAGCCCCAGGAACAGCATCTGGCATGGGGGAGGTGGCAGCTCCCAGGCTGGGCATTGGTGGGAGAGACCTATCTGGGAGAGCCAGGTCAGAGCAGAGGCCCTTCCTCACCACTACAGATGCTCCAAAATAATGGACAGGTGGCTGTGTCCTGCTCACTCTTGGAGCTGAGGCATGGGAAATCTGGCATCTGCACATAACAGTGCCACAAAATTTTGTTTCTGCCAACATCAAAAATTATTTTGACTCTTCTTCCACCCTGCCTTTTTGTCTGGATATTGTGCTCTGTTCCAGATGGAGATGGCCCAGCCCAGTTTAAAATACAGTGCCTCCCTTTCTACAGCCTGGACTTTACCAGTACCTCCATGCTGAAGTATGTGGTTGTGTTAGACAGGAGAAGGATAGAAATCTTTGTGTCTTCTAACTAGCTTAACTAACCCTATTCCATTGTCTTTTAGTTCTGCTTGAATCCATAAATCAACATTTAAGATCTTTTGTCATCCTGTATGGGTCACTGGTATCTCCCATTCTGGTTTCTACAATAAAGTAACACTGTTTTGTGAAATAATTTCTGCCAGGATTTCTATATGTCTCTGCCTCCTTGCTTTTTGCCCTTGGCTTCCAAATCCAAGCTTTTCATAAGATACATGACTCCACATTGCCTCAGAAATGGAAGTGGGAAACATGAATCTTTCTCTATTAGCTACTCCATTTCTCCTTTCCCTTTCTCTGACCCAGATGCTACATTTCTGTCTTTTCATGAAATTAAAGATCTTACATGTTGCGAGCTGCCTACCCTTGGTGGTTCCTTGGCAGACTTTGTGAGGCTTGTCTATGCACAAGTCTCTTTTCTGGACCAGCCCTACTCTCCCAGTGTGTAAAATGAGCTGGGTGGCCTTTTTGACATGCAGTAACTGTAATTTTTGCAGGTGGTGTGTTATCCCCACTGGAGCTGTGTGATGTGAACGGTGATGGCCTCCCTGACATCCTCATTGTCTTCACTGCCTTGATGAATGCCAGTGTCATGGGTAAGCACTGCAGCTCCTTTCCATTCCTCTTTATGTGTCAGTAGGGACCTTTGTATGTTTGTCTTACACACAGGAAGAGTCCCTGACACTGAAAATCCACTGCATTGCTCTTTTCAGAGTTCCTTAAAACTGCTGGTGTACTGTGCCTGTGGTTGGTCATGCTTACAGTTTTCATTACAAGCCTGTGCTCCTATACCTTTTGGTCAGCATCATCTGTTTTCTCTTACCTCGTCTTGGGGCGACTCTGTCTCCTGGTCCTGCATTTATGCACACTTCACTTGGTTTTTAGCAACACCCTCACTTTGCTGCCTTTTTCTCCAGGTCACTCCATATACTTGCCAGGCTGTTAATTCACGAATAATAGTCTGATAATGGGGCAGCTACTGTGCCTGGCTGTTTAACAGGTGTTGCCCTGCTTCCTCCTCCTGGCTGCTTTACTTTTTTGGTTAGTCCTCACACCCTTCAGGTGACAGCAGAACCTGCTGATGCTGGCCAGCATTACACAGGGGCTGCCAGATCTGGTGCCAAATCCCGTTGCACTGGGCGTCCGAAGCCCTGGAGTGTCTCAGCTGCCTGCTGTACTGCAGCTGCCTATCCTGGCATGGCCTGGTGCCAGGTGAATCTCTTCCACCTCAGAGACGTATTCAGGGAGCAAGCATACATTGCACAACCTGAAGAAAATTCTTGGAGCAAAATGCCTTGGCTCTTCAAATAGGTAATAAAAATATTGTTAGAGGATAGGGAAGGTGCCTTTCTCCATGGCCCAAGCAATGCCTCTAGTATTTCACAGCAAGTCCTGTAAAAAGAAACCTATGAACATAGAGAAAACTGTAAAGTAACTTAAAAATAAGTGAGAAAGGAAGACATGGTTGACAGAGAGGCTGTATTCCATTTATATCAGTTGTACTTGCATGCTATATTTTTGCCATTACATTGCTTTTATTTTTTATCCCAGATATACATATAGGCAGCATGCGCTGAATGAAACTGGTCATACCTAGTTGCATGCTGGGTTGTAGCTGTGCTGGAAGACAAAAGCCAGACACTAAAACAGGTGTAAGCAGATCACAATCCAAAACTCACATAGTTGGATATCAGCCACCTGTAGCCCGTGCTTGGGGCATTCACACAGTGCCAAGTAGAGATAAGCTTGGAATAGGCACCCAGTGGAGTAATCTGCAACACTGTTAACTGTTTCTCCAGCTTGTAGGCACAACAGCTGTGAGCTGCATTCAGGAGTTAGCTGTTCTTGGTCCCTATCAATGTAACAAAGATAACTTGATCTGGGGCACCCCCTTAGCACAAGCCACATGATTTTCAGTTTGAGAAGAGAGTGAGTTTGACTTAGAGACTGGACTCAGCCTTGTGTTTAGCCAGTGGCCCTTATATGCCCTTTGTGTCATCAGGTCACGTGCTAGTGAGATAGAAGTTGGCTTGGTCTGTTGTTATTTTGAAATGTGTGGGAGTTCATCTTAAGTTGTGATGTGACCACATTAGGTTGAGATTAATTACAATAACCACACTGAAGTCTGAGGGCAGACTGAGCTAAAAGTTGATCACATTTGGAATCAGAACCAACAGTCAATTGAAACAGCATACACTACTTTATTTTATAATTATTTTATGCTAACTGGTGAATTGGAAGAAGAATGCCAAGTTCCACCATTGGTTGCATTCAATCTGTTTTTCACAATAATGAAACTCGTTTGGGAAACAAAGGAAACTGCTGTCAGACCACCAGTCACTCTCTGTTGCCTCCAGAATTACAGACAAACCAGCACTTTCATCTGAGGTGACATCTGCCTTGGGAGTCAGTTAAGGTTTCCCCTTGGTGCTAGGTGTTTTGTTGAGGGAGGGGATCAGAATAACCAGTCTAATTTGACAGCAGTAAATTTCACAGGAGGAAGACACCACAACTGAGCACATTGTCCCCAGGAACTTGGTTCTCTCTGCCCACCTGACCACATTTCTTGCAATGAGCTCAGGTTTTCATGATTTTCTGGGCTCTTGATTTTCAGCCCAACTTGTTTGGAGGTCACTGCTGGGCTCTGCAGCAGAAAATTGAGCCATAATGTGACATTTGACATTTGATCTTTGCTTTCAGGCAGTGTGGATTTGTCTGTCTGAACTGCTCAGCTCCAGGAGTTAGAGCTGGATCTCCAGCACAAGGACCCAAGACAACATGGTCATAGTAATCCCTCTGACACCAAGGGATCATATTCTCTCTTTCCTGCTTCTTCTAGGTGTCTCTAGACCCTCTGTAACTGTGGTGGCACTTTCTGGTATGAATGGCAGCACCTTGTGGTCCATCCAGCTTCCAGAGGAGACGCAAAGTGTGCAGTGCAATGGGCTGTCACTGGGGGCAGCTGCAGGGCCTGTCTGCCTTGTTACAGGAACATCAAAATTCCTCAGCCTTCTCAGTGCCTCCACAGGTAAAGTCAGCTACCAGCATATTAGAAATGTGCTGTTGCTTTTTTGTTTACTTTAAAGGACTAATAAGCATGAATGATTTGGTTCTGACACAACATGGTGGCTGTTACTTCATGACACACGGAATGGAGTCAAAACTAACGTGTTTCTAGTTACACAGGATAATAGAATCCAAAACATTTCATCTCTGTGGCAACATCTTCGTCCTACATCTCAGAATATTTCAAAGTGTTAATCTTAGCCTGTAGCATCCCCATGTCATAAAGAATATGTAAAGTCTTTTCTCATTAGCATTGAGCTGCTGGTACGACTCAGAACCTACCTAACAGCACTGCAAAGCTGAACAGCATTCTTGGAGAAGTTACATAAGGATATACACAACATCCAGGAAACCTTGCAGAGAAGTTAGGCCCATAGTTGAATTGATTAGATATGAATGAGTATTGCATTTTTAATCACTTGATCATGTACACCTTTATTCTCTGATTGCTGTTTGTTCTCCCACATTAATTCATTGGCAGAAATAGCCATAGGTAGGTATAGGGTTGCTTTTGGAATCAACCAAAAGGTACCTTGAAGGTGGGTAACTTTGGGATGGAGGTGTGTGTTAATATTACAGTTAGGCTTTAATGAACCCAGTTCATCCAAGGACAATGATTTCACCACAGTTGCTGGCTCAGCAACAAGACACCTTCTCCTATCTCCCCTGGCTGAGGGGTGCTGTGCCTTTATCAGCTGCACAGTACCATCAGGTTCCCCTCCCTGCAAGGATTTCTACAGTCTGGCCATGGTATTCCCACCCCACCTTTTGTTCCATCCCCTTTAGTAGGTGCTATGGTTGCAGTTTCAGACATGCCAGTCGCATTCCATCCAGGGAGCAGCAACTGTATTTTACCCTATTATTTCCATACTGTTAGAACTTCTGTTAGGAAGTGAATATAACTTCTCAAGTTTCCTCTAATTTTACCCCCAGCTGTTTTCCCACACTTTTAAAATGCTTTTAGGGACTTGGGTTACTTGCACAGTGTTTGCATGGTCAGGACTGTGAGCTGCCTCCTTTACCAGCCGTAGCAATGTACAAGTTGGCCCTTGGTTTACTTTGTCATTCAGGGGCATCCTACAGAAAAACATTTTTAAAGATTTTAAAAGCAGAAAAACATTTTTAAAGATTTTAAAAGCAGAAGTATTGGCAAAAGAATGATGAAAAACTAAAAGCATCAAATTTAATTGTTGCCTCTTTTTTAATGTTTATTTGCAAGTTTGCAAGTCTGGTTTTACTGGGTTTCCAGCTGGGTCTGTGCTGGACTGCTGAACCATTTGACATCATGTCTGTTAACATGCTTTCCCCCTGAGGTGGAGTGAGCATGTCATGCTGGAGTGGTAATTTGCTGCTGGGAATTTAACTGAGACACAGATTTGCACTCTGAATATCAGAATTGTCCATCTGTTTCCTTTCCTCACATTTACCTCGCCTTTACTGCTGGCTGAGGCAACAGCTGCTGTCCTGCAGAGCAGCACTCTCATTTGGGTTCTCCTTTGTAAAGTGAACCTTAAATATTCTTTCGTATTTCCAAAATTATTTAGGGCTCAGGTCTTTTATAGAGATGCTGAGAAGGAAGCACAGCAGGACTTGAGGCCTGACTCAAAGGCAATCTGAAGAAATGCTGGGAGAAGAATTTTACTTTCAACTTCAGTTTGTCTCAGTTTGTAGATGTGTCTTTCCCCTTCACACAGAATGGGAGAAATAATTTCTCTTGCTTCCTTTTCAAGAAGGTTTTGTGGAACCCTCTTGGGATGCCCTCTGGTTCCCCAAGTACAGGTCTCTTTTATGCTGCTCTTTCCACAGGCAAGACCATCTGGACACTGAACTCCATTCATCTTTCAAGTGGGATCCTGGCTGCACCAGCTGCAACTCTTCCAGATGTAGATGGAGATGGCATTAGGGATATTGTTGTTCTGGTTCTCACAGAGACACAGGTACAGCACATCCCTGCTCAAGGTTTGGAAGGACCTTTACTATTTGTGTAGAGGAAAAACAGACTGATGTGGAAGGACTGTAACCAGAGCTGCAAGAGCCCCTAATTTTCATTCCCTTGGATTTTGCTGAAAAGCACCCTTTTTCTTCCAGTAGCTCAGAGCAGTGAGATCAAACAATAATGACACTACCTGCATTCTTGACAGCTGGGAATGAACAGAAGGGTCATTATGTGCACCTCACTGAGACTTGAGAATTATCTGTTTCTGTTCAGTGAATGTGTGGTTTGAAGTGAGTGTTTAGCAGCAGTGTGGGGATGGATCTCTGGAGAAAGGAGCAGTTAGCTTATCCAAATGAAAGAAATACTTTCTTTTATTAATTAATTCAGATTGTGTGATTAATTCAGATGCAGATTTCCTTTATGCTTATCCCTCCCCACAATTCTAACATAGATTTTGTTAGAGGAGCTCAGATTTTTGAATTCCCTTTCATATTTGATCCATTTGTGTGAAGAGAAAATGTGAATGTAAGATGCCTAGGAAGCCAGACTGAGCAAAGAGAAAGCAAACACTATCTAGACCTTGCTGAGGGGGAAATTATCAGTGCAGCTTCATGCTATGGGGGTGGGAGAAGATTCTGAGTGCAGAGGGGCTTGAAAGCACTGATAAAAATCTCTGCCTCTCTCTCCTTGCAGCCTGATGTGGTTTTCATCTTGGTATCAGGAAAGACTGGAACTGCTTTGGGTGGGCCTGTGAGATACAGCACCAATGGAGAAGGGAAAGTGATTGGCCCTCAAGTCCACATCACCAGCCGGGGAGCCATCTACATCCTGTTTGGTTTTGGTAAGGTGCACCTTGCCTCTGCAGCACTTCGCCTTCCTGAGAAATCATCTGTTTTACCTAAAATGGTCCAGAATGTCCCTGGGATACTTGTGCCATGCCTTCTGCTGTAAAATCTAAGAGGGCAAAAGCACAAGTCACACTGCCATGGTGTGGAAAAGTACAGGAGAACCAATACCTGCTAGTCTCAAATACTTTGGAGTTTCCCAAAGTCACATCATGCCAGGGAAGTTCCAGCTCTGGGCATTTCATTGCCTTCTACCACAACTGCAGTGATCCCAATTACCCTCTGTTCTACTGGGTTCTCTTTTGCAGTCAGGATCCTCATCTTTACTCTTCCTGGCAGGTAATGTTCAGGCTGTTGCCCTGAGGGATATATTTACCCAAGCCAGAAACCGGGACAACTTTCCTGCAATGCTGCAGCAGGAGGAGCCAGAGTGGGAAAAGCGCAGATCTGTCAACCTGTCAGAGCTCATTGACATTTACAGGTACAAGATGGACTTGTCATCTTGCTCCTTCTGGGAGAGGAAGGGAAGGGTAGGCACTTATTAGTGCTCCTTGAGGGGGTTGCTTCTACTTCAATACTGCCCTTCTCTTCATTGTCCAGTTGATAACTGGGGAATACTGTGGGGAACCTGTCATTTCCTCCCTGTTCTCTGGTTGTCCTAGCCAAAGAAGTGCAGAGTATCGTAAAAGGGAGTCCTTATCTTCTCCTGCTCCTTGTTCCTTTCTTCAGCCCCATATGCATTGCTGAAGGGAAAAAAGAGGCATTCCCAGCTAGTGGAGTCTCTTTGGGAAGCTCAGTGTGTGTGGGCCTGGATTTCTCAGCTCATTCTTCTTTACTGCCCAACTGTGGGGCTGGCCTTGATAGGAATAAAGGGAGGGAGCAAATGTGAACTCACAAACTTCATGCTTTTTATAGTAACTCATGATATTCAGAAGACCCCACGTTTGAATTTAGTTCACTTAACTGAGGAGCCCACATGACTGGGGAAAAGATAGACTTCTCCAAGTATAGTTCTCATCTTTCATAGGAATTGCCACAGGACAGGCAGCTAGTGCTGAGATGTGCAGATACAAGCCTTGATCTCCTCTGTTTTCCATTTGTGCCAGTGGGGGTGTTGACTTTCTGCAGACGGTGAAGACACCTGACACAAACTGCAGCAACCTGCTCATCACAACCAAAGAGAGCTTGATCCTGCTGAGGGGACAGGACCTGGAGCGCCGCTGGACCCTGGAGCTGCAGAATATCAGCAGGTTACTTGCTGGGAACATTTCTCTGTCCTATTTCTTCCTGTACCATTTCCCAATTTTCAGTTCTAAGCACGTGTGTTCCTTAGAAAGCAATTGACAGTAATTCTCCAAGTCTGAAGAGGAATCTAAGTACTGGAGGTGTGTGTTGTTGAGCCAAGTGAGGAGGTCAGGAGGAGCAAGGAACAGAAGACTGGGAACTTGAGCTGTGTGCTTGTGAATGATCACAGATAAGGGGCTTGATTCAGGTACCCAACACTGAAGTAATGGGAATAATGTGGCATTGGAATTTAGTGGATTACTGATGTGTGATTCAGCCCACTTGCTGTCCAGGGCTTCAGTGGAGGGGATCAGTTCCATTAGTAATGTTAAAAATTTAAAACAGGTGAATGAGTATGGCCCAGAGATCTTAATGTTCCTTGAAAGTTGAAAATGAGCATTTTGATGGCAGTCAGCATCTATACTAAATGTAAACCTTAAAATAATACTGCTCATCCTCTAATTTCACACATGGAATTAAGTAATTTTCCAGATCTTGTGGGTTGGTAATAACCAGCAATTTCAGTGCTCCCAGTATGGAATATTTGCAAAGGGCAGTTGGGCACAATTGAGGGAAATTACATGGGAAACAATTGCTTGCTCTAGTATTGAGAATAAAGAGAGCTTCCCTCAGCTCTGTCTTACCCAACTGTCAAGAGCATAAATGGGAAGAAGGCACTGGAACTTCATTAAGGAAAAGAAAAAAGGGTGTTCAGCTATCTTTGATATTCAGGTAATGTCCACATTCTTGAGGGCTGATGGGTGACATAAGCCACAACTTTAGGAATGAGTTATGGCTAGTTGATTATGCCATGGGGAAAGGAAATGGACTAGAAGTGTTTTGGATTCAGAATCTGCAGACTTCTGAATGTGTCTGGCATCGAGTTTAAAGGGCAAGTGTGTGTAAAGTGACTAAGCAGAGCCACTTCATAGGTGCTGTAGAATCAGTTATACACAAGAAATTTTTAAATGGATGCAGCAATAAATTGGAATGCACAAATCAAGAAGGGTTAAAAACCATTCTTTACTAGTATGGTTGAGGTTGGAGTGTACCTCTGGAGGTTTCCTAATCCCACCTACCTGCTCAAGCAGACTTCAGACAAGGTAGAGCAAATTACTCAGGGCTGTGTGCTGTCAGGTTTTAAATATTTCTGAGGACAGAGACTTCACAACATCTCTGGGCAGCTAGTATTCAAGGCTGCTGCTTTTTACCATTCCCTGACCTCCCAAGGGACAGAGTACAATACATGTAGAGGAGCTGACAGATAATTATTGAAAAATAATGAAAGCAATTCTTGTTCTAGGCTACTGTACTAATGTCCTGGACTACCTGTTTTCTCAGAGTTAAGAAAGACAAAATTTACTACACTGAGTGTATTGTGGACAAGCATTTAATTAAGAGGTTTGTTTGGATTTTTTTAGAACTTAAGTTCTACTTAAGCATCAAATTCAGGTCAGGGATGTTACCACAGAGTCAAACACACTGAATTCCTTGTTAAACAAAGCTTACAAAGCCAGCTGTGAGCACTCCTTTTCCTGGGTAAACCTGCCCCAAGCACACCACTTCATCCAGGCAGACTGAGTGCACGCCTGTGGGAATAATTTCTGAGAAAACCAACATGGCTACTGCAGATGTGCTGCATTTCCAGATAACTTTTGACAAGATCCCTGGAAAACCATAAAGGAGAATCAGTAGTCATAAAACAAGGGCGAAGTTCAGAGACCATGAAATTGAGTAAGCAGTTGCAAATTGTGTTGTAAATGGATGTTTCAGATGAGAGAGGATTAATAGCAGGTTGCTGGGGGGATTACTGTTGGGCAGAATAATTACTAACCTTCTGGTTCATTTGAGCAAGTGCCCAAGGGATTTTTCGCTTGATTAGTAGCATCCGATGTACTTATATTTGTGTGCATTCCGTTTGTGGCATCTGCCACCAGCTGTGACCCATAAGGGCAGAGGCACCTTAGGAGATGTTTTGAGTTTGTGGTCATAGGATAGAATTGTCTGCTCCTTCCTTTTGCTACTGGAGAGCTTTTGAGCTATAGGAGTGTCTTGTGAGGCTGCCTTGAGGGCAACACCTGGCTGCCAGAGGTATCTGTAAAGCAAATGGCATTGTTTGATGTCGTAGTATAAAGTCAAGCCACTGTGGTGCTGTGGTATTACTGTTCAGGAACAGTAGTTCTGTCATGCATGTTTTAAAGGGGAAGATGGAAAAAAATTGGGAAAAGGTCTGGAAAAAATGCTTTGGCATGGAAACTTTTAATTATTGAGTTTATATGATCAAAGAGAAGCCTGAGAGGTGAGTTCATAAGCGTGTGTAAGAAATAGAAGTTAACAGGCATAGCAAGAACAAGTGCCTTGGAGCAAAAGCCATTCATGTGCAGGAGAATGAAGATGCAGGAATGTTTCTTTGGGTGAAATTAATCATTAGAACTAACTGTCATGAGAAGTGATGAATTCATCTCATCAAAGATGAGGCAAAGCCAGCCTACTGATACCTGGTTAATTGGGTGAAATACAGAAATCTGTCATAAATAAGAGGAGGGAGGATATACTCTGATCCTGCCTTGCCATAAAATCTCTGGTTCTGTGAACTTTGTGGATTCAATTGTGCTTATTTAGAATTGTGCACCTAGCTGTGGTGAATTGAAGGAAGACAGAGGCAAGGCTTAGAAAGCCAAAAGCAAGAAATATGGTTAAAGAACAGTTATAATGAGAGATATTAATGTGTTATGTCACCCAGAAGTGAGAGGACGAGAAGGGACTTCATTTAACCTGCTTAAAGTCACCAAAAGGCTTGTAAACCTGCTAGCAGTAAGAATACAATACAAGGAATCATGGCTTGTTAAGATCCATCTCACACAGCTCAGGCAGCCTGGGAAATCCACTTTCTGCAGAAAGCCAAATGTGCCAATGCATTTTGGAAGGGCTGGGTAATTTTATATAATTATAGCAACAACAGTACAGGTTCTCATGCAAAGAACGATAGAGTAGTGTACAGGGGGATAAACAGATGTCTACACAGCCCATCAAGCAATGCCCCCCTCACAGACAACTCTGAAGAATGGCTGAAAAGCACCGTGGGCCACTTTACCATTTTACACCTTTCTGATCCACCAACAAATGATTCCTGACAGTCACAATTGTTATGAGTGAATGAAAGACCTTATTTAGCATGACAAATCCTGTCATTTTAAGAGGCAGAATGGAGGATGAAGGCAGCTATTCTGCCTCCATCTGAAATTACTTTTTTTTACCATGGGGCTGAGTGTTTCTTTTTCCAAATTTACAGCCAGCCTGTACCAGGTTACTTTGGTGCTGACCAAACTCTGGACTTCATGCTGCAAGCACAGACTGGAGATGGGAACAAAAAGGTAAAACAGGTGAAGGCAGGGAGGGCAGTGGCAGCACAGGAGTGGGGTAGGCTGGGTAAAAAGCAATAAACATTCTCTGGTCCTTGCTTTTCCCCTCTCTTTGGCTGGCACTCCTTAGGGTGTGGCCGCAGGCATGAAAGGGAATAGCACAGGCCATGCCTCTGCAAGGGGGCTCGGCATATCCATGCCTTGGCATCCATTAATGCTCAGTCTCTCCCTGCCTTGAGGTGGTGGTGATAGATGGCAAATCTGGCCTCCCTGTTTGGAACCAGGAACTTCCATGGCAGAGGCAACAACTCGATGCACTCTCAGTCATGACTTTGGACAAGAAGTCTGTTTTTCTCTTCTGGGCTGATGAAACCAAGCCTGTGTTACAAAGTTTGGTAAGCATGCATCTTTTCTTCACTTTGAGGTTTCTCTGTGGAGTATGTGCAGTCTCTTTGTCTTATTCCTATTGTCATTGAACTTGAACCTAATATGTGAGAAGGCTGTCAGGGACATCTCTTACTTTGACATTCTGACTTCTCTGAGCCTGAACACAGGAATTTTCATGTGCAAATTCTTCATTGTAAAGCTTTGTTGACAGAAATTTTGCATCTACAAACCCCAAAATTTGTGAATTTCATTTTTTCATGCGGCACTGAGGAGTTGTAACTTCAGATTTGTTCTCAGCCTAGAGTGCTCCTTCTGTCAATGCAGGCACACATTTTGGCATTGAGACTCAAACTTCCAGACTGTAGCTTTGCCCATCAAGCTGCATATGACAGAGCTAGATTTCAGCGTTATCAAAGAGAAATTGTAGAGCAAATTCTGTTTTGGGGAAAAAATGGTTTCAGGATTTAATCTTTGTAAAACCACAGGTTTTAATTCTTTGATCCATGTAAAAACAACACAGTGTCAGAAAACTTTATTTTTTTGACAAAACTAGACTCCCCTTTGCTAACAGTTGTTATGTTTTTGTGTATTTCATTCCAACAGCAGCCTGGTCCCAGACCTGAGCGCCCTGGGCTGCACCACCTCTATCTCCTCCATCCTGTTTTTCCTACAGTCCTTCTGGACCTCACCAATGCAACAGACAAAGTCATTGCTTCAGCAGGTGAGTACAAATGGAGGAGAAACTACCTGGACTAGAAATAGAGAGAGAGAAGTAGCTGTGAGAAACAGTGGGCTGCAGTTGTGCCTTTAAATGGAGACCAAAGGTCCACCACACATAGCATGGCAATGGGAAATAAGATTCATCTTCCTTCTGAAGGAGCATCCGCTTCCCCCTGTCCACCCCCTAGTTTGAAAATACAAGACCCACAAAGTTTCTTATATGTTTAAGTGATGGCAGGTTTAATGCATGTTCTACACCAGAGTTGTTGTGCTTTCCACGGAGCTATTTTGAATTTAATGCCGTGCATAAAAAATCCCTCTGTGACTTTTCTCTGTCACCTCAGATCCACTTCTGCTTTTGTTGGTCATCTCCCGCTTTTTGGGATAGGAGCTGTTCTACTTCCTCTTCCTTTTTGTAAGGGGGAATCAAAATATATGTGTGTTTTCAGGGAAAAGCAGATCTGGATTTAACATCTATACAAGACTGTACAGTCCTGTTCAACTTTCTTGCTCTTTCTAAAGCCATTCAGCAAATTACCAGCCTCTTGTGCATGGGAGTGTGGAATAAAAGACAGTTCATCCAGAACTAAGAGAAGTAGGCCAGGAAGCATAGAAAAACTGCTGCATAGTAATAACATCTAATTGGACTTGAATCAAAAATACAGTTCAGGCAAGAACAAATAGAATACTATTGTTACAGGATTTTTTTTAGAAACTAGGATTTCTGAGGTCTGTACAGATCATTCTGCAGTGACTGGAGTCACCTGACTTGCCAGTGCTTTACAAATTTCCAGTTTTATAGAGGTAAAAAATAGCTACTAACAGGTGTGGGAAGGAGATCTGAGAGTGAACTGTGTTCTTGAAACATGCTCATATCCTGTGTCAAGCCCAAAAACATAACCTGGAACCAAACCCTTTCATTTCTGATATTTCAGTTTCTATCCATGGAAAAATGTTAAAATAATATTCCCTTATCAACTAAGGTACATGGAATTGTAAAGTCAGACTGAATATGCTATCAGTCTCATGGATATTTTGATTGAGTAAGGGCTATAACATTTCTTTTGGAAGAACCATAATCATTTCCTCCTCACCACTGTTTTCTTGCCCTTTTCTCATGGATCAGTTGGAATTAATGACCTCCAAAAGGATGCATTTCACATCACTGTGACAACAACTGCAACCTCTGAGAAGCAGCCAGGATTTCTGTCAGTCAGCAAGCTGGGCCTGAAGTGGGCCATGATGAGCCAGGGCCGAATGGTGTGGTTAAAGGACAGCAGGACTCCAAAAATCAGCCGTGGAGAAGTGAGGCGATTTCTGGCCCGGATGAAATTTGCCGACTTTCCTCAGAAGGTGAGATTGTGCAGAAATCCCTTATGAAATCCAGGCCTTTGAAAACATCTGATCTCTTCCCTACAGACACAGTTAAGGTGCTCTTTGGGTTGGAAGGAGACTGGTGGGATGCAAAATGACTGTTTGCAAGATGACTTGCTGCCCCTTTGGGCATAAGATGGACAGATTGTGAAGCAAAGACGTACTTAGGCAGTTGAGCACAGCACAGGATCTTAGGTAGAAGCAGGGATGATGATCATAAGAGACTGAGAGACTTGCAGAGGGATCAGAGAGGTGGGACTGAGATCACTTGACATGGGCAAGCAAGGGTCCTCCATATAGTGGTGCCCAGGTTCTGTTGCTGACTTTACTTCTCCAGACTGAATGATAATCGATTTTGGCTTTAATGTTTGTTTGCCTTTCCTTCTTCAGCTCTAGCCTGGTGGTTCCTCAGGTGTTGGTTGGACCTGTGGCCTGTACTGGGAATATAGGAAGCTGCTCTGTATCTTCAGGAAAATGGCTGTATAGAGGGAATGGGGTCTAAAAGCACTTCCCCTTTCTTCAGCTGTCTGGGGAATGCTACTGAAGGCAGGTTTGTCCTAGGCAGACCTGTTCTGTACCAGAGAAACCTTACTCAGCAACTCCCTCTCCGTGTGCTGTTCTTGCATGCTTCCTTCCAGGTAACACAGAAATGTGAATTTAGAGGTTATATACATATATATATAAAATCAAGCTTTATATATATATGTGTTAATTTATACAACGTATGTATATTTTTTGTATGTTTAATTTATGAATGAGATTTAGGACACACCTTTTTATGTCCAGACAGTGTTCCCAAGCAGTCTAACAAGCTCTATGCCTAGAGTGAGCCATGATGAGTCAAGGCAAGTGGTGTGGCTAAAGGACACCCTTAATCTTTTTATTTTTGGAGAGAAGCCTCTGGCTCCTGCAGGTTTAGTCTTATCTACGACTTCTCCTGTGCTCTCAGCTCTCTTGTCCATGCTGTTGCCAGACTCACAAACAAGCTAGTTCTCTGGCTGAATTACCTGATCTAGAGAGGGATGGTCTCCACAGCATCTGCCAGCCCCTTGCACTTGTGTGTTTCTTTCCCAGTTCCAAGTTCAGGACACCAAGTTCAGGCATATGTGGGTGATGTAGAAGCGAAAGGTTCACAGCTTATTTCTCTCCATCCTTAAGGTTTGTATGAACCCACATTGTCGCTGTAACATCACACTGCAGTCCAATGGGCAGAATCTCCCTTTGCCAATGTAAGACAGACACCTTGGGATAGGAGGTCCAGCGGATCCCAAATGTCACTGTAAAGGTCACTCAGTCTTGTCACAGAAAAGCTGATTCTTACGCAACTGCTCCAGGGTTTAGATGTTCAGAGACAGAACTAGAAAGCTTTTCTGTGCATTTTAACCCTATCCTGAGCTCAATATTGCAATTCCCTTGCCAGACCAGCCCTGTGTGCAGCTCCAGGAGGAGCAAGCTACCCCTGGGACACATTTGTTCACAGTGTGTTAGGTGTGTCCCACTCTGTCCCAGAGTGTGCCATTATTCTCTGTTGCATTTGAGCAGCATCTGTATGAATTTTCTTGTAGTAGAAAAGACCATATAAAAGTGAAACAATTTGGTGCCCCGGTAGTTCCCCACCAGTATTTTAGGGCAACAATATAGGAACACCTTTCCTAGTATGCCATTCTAAGCCTGGCTTTGACATTAAACAGAGCCAGGCTGAGATGAGGATTGCAAAGGACTTTTCTGTCTAGCGCGTGCCCTTCCAGCCTCCCCACATTTCCCCATGAGTTTTGAGGTGATACCAGACTTTGACCCTCCTTTCAGATGGGCACATTAGCCATGGATTTGCTCTGCTGGGCCCTTGACACCTCTCTTTGCTGTATCACCCTTTCCATCATCCCACATTTCTATATAAAGCTTCCAGGATAGCCCTTCAGGTTTAGCTGCAAGCCCCAAGGCTGGTCTTTGGGCCCTGATCTCCCAATGTTAGAGCTGTGAACAGTTTGTATACGTTTAATGGTATTTTTGTGTAAATAGCTTTGTATATATTAGCACAACTGTAGCAATGGCTCTAGGCCTGGCATTTTCCTTCAGACAGGGTTTAGTGTTTATAATAGAGCTAGTGTCAGTTAATAGAGCTGCAGAATAGGACTGAAAGTGTGAGGACCAGTAACATATGAGGGATTAAACAGGAGTGCTTCTTCCCTCCTGTGCAGCCACCACCTTGCTGGGAAAGGTGAATCGGCTGTTACCTAAGTAGTTACTTCTGAGATTCTTCCTGAGAGAACTGACATTCAAGAGCAGTGATGTTAGCTCCTCCTTAATGTGAATTCACCCTTCCCCCACCCCCACTGTGAATAAAGAGTCTGTCTGTATATTGTTGGAAAAATGTATTTGAACTGCAGTGAAACAAAATAAATACTGTGTACAGCGTCATGTGTCATGTGAACCAGTGTTTCACCTTTGAGAGATGAGCTTGCTTGGGGTTTTTATTCAGGGGTTGTTTGCAATATTTTTACAATGGACAAAAAGGAACAGATGAATAGAAGTAACATAAAAAGCAAAAGTCCTGCCAAATTCTTAATGGTTACGAAGAAACAGTAAAAAGAGGCAGACAGCAAAGTACCTCAGAATGGGAGATTTCTGGGCAAAAAGCAAGAAGGGAACATGTGGGAGTCATTACAGATAGGAAGGAGGAGGAGATGTCTGAAAGCTATCTCCTATTCCTACTGCAGCGGGACTTTTAATCTGGGGGCAGGGAGAAGAGTTTGGGCCTGGAAATTAAGAATAAGCAGGGTGTTCAGAGAGGGTGACAGCTGATCAATATGAACACTGATGGCCTTCACCATAGCACTGAAATGGAGGTGCTGATGGAAGGTCAGTGTGACACCACCCAGCAGCACAGTTTGCCATCTGGATGGTGCTGATTGTCTGTTCCCCAGTGCAATACTGGGATCAGGACATCTGACTCAACTCTGAAAGTGCTTGGAGACAGCTGGCACCAGCATGTCCCTCCAGTTTCACCCTTGTCAGAAGAGGGCACCCATCACATTGTATATGACCAGGGAGGACCCCCAAACTTCTACTCTAGTTGCCCTGACCCAGTGCCTGCCTCCTCACTCCCTGCAGAGCCTGGAAGAGGTCCCCAAAACCTGCTAACAGTGGTGCCAATGCTTAGTTCAGAGCTCTTGTTCCTCCCAAACTCCACTGCTCTGTCCCTGTACACTCATCCCTAACAGCGATCCTCCCCAATTGTCTGGCCCAAGACTTCATCCAGGTCCAGCTCTGGTTCCCTCTGCAGTATTTTCTGCTGCAGATCAGTGTAGAAGTCGACTCCCTCAGAGACTGAATGGAAGACCTTGCCTTTGGGCTCATAGTAGCTGCTTATTTGCTGTATGAAGCACTGGTGGTGCTGAGGGTGATCCTTGAGGGTCCCATCGTATCCCTTGATGTGGTTCCTTTTAAACTCCAGTATCGTCTTGGTGTAGGTATTGAGAGTGGTGACAGCAGAGGCCATGCAGCAGGTGAAGGAGGCCCAGGCCATGCTGCCAGAGACACACAGAAGAAGCACATGCTGTGAAAAGCCATGTAGGGAAAGGAACACCATGACACCCCAATTCTCCCTAGTTTGCCAGGCAGAATCTACTGGGCACAGACATGAGCTAGAGTGACTAAGGCTCATAGCATTACAGTTCTTCAGTTATCCCACCACAAGATTCTTCTTAAATCAGTGGGATAAATATTGGTCATCCCCATGACAGGGACAGGAGTGACACAGGGAAAAGGGCAGCAGGAACATCTGTAACTGGTCAGAGCAAGGGAGCACAGCTTGGAAGCAAGTTCTGTATTGCTGGACTCTCAGTGTCTTACTGTGCATGAGGCTTGTCTACCTGAGCATAACCAAATTGCCAGCCTGGCATTTCGTCTCCACGGGTGGCACAGGGCACTGGAGTGTTTGAGAATCAATGTGGTCATCATCAATACAGCATTGAAATTGAACCTGCACTTTCCATGGGCACCTGCAAGGCTCACCCAGCTGTTTCTGAGGTCAGGTATGTCTTGTCCACTGTGCTTGGCTGTTTTATCCTTTAGAGAAAGGCACACTGAGCCACCTGCTTTTCACAGCTCCTCTTCCTGGCTCACAAGTGACCCTGTGGTGTACTGCCTGCTTTTCCTCCTTCCTGCACATAGTACCTTCTTAAGATGGCCTTGGCCTCCAGTGCAGCTTCCATTATATGGCTGGGCCAGCACTGGAGAAGATGGTGTGGCTGCTGGTTGGGGGCTGAGCTCTGCCCACATCTCTAAGCTTGGTGTTGGTGTTACAGGAACAGGCCCTTTGGCCCAGCACTGGTTAGTGAAGATGCCAAGCCAGCATGCAACTTGTTACAGCTGCAGAAAAACAAGGTGTGTTTGAGAGCATCATTACAAGTGTGACACTGGCCTCTGCACACAGGAAGAGTTGAGACCAAACAGGGCAAACCAGCAGAGGGGCAAGCCTAATGAGTCAGCAAGGCTGAAGGCAATTCAGTTCAGGTGTGACCCCATTGTTTTCCCACTCCTTTGGTAACCATTCATTTAAGTAGCTCAGCCACCATTTATTAAAACAGGGTGAGGCAAAGACCGCAGATTAATGGTGGGAGAACCTTGGTACACCTGTCACTGGACACACAGAAGATCAGGAAAGGAGGAGGAAGCGGGTGGCATGGCTGAAGCTCTAAAGGCTGGGGGTGAAGATGACCTCAGAGCTCACGTACTAGAATGCCCAGCCATAGTCCCATGTGTGTGGCCTCCAGTCCTCCGGTCCCAGATTAACTGTTGCCTGGAAGACTTGAGTGTACATCATGTGTGCCACCATCCCAAGGAGACCTGGACACGAAGGACAAAGCAAAGAAGTTACAGCAGGAGCCAGAGCAGCATACTTCATCCTTGAGTGGAAAAGCAGGCTCTCCAGTGCTGACATTCCAAGACTACAGTAATACACTTACCTGACAGCACTGAGGAGACAGCAGCAAAGGCATTGAGCTTCATCCCACACACAGGATTGCCAGTGTGCAGAATTTCCACCATCAGGAGGATGAAGCTGATGAGCAGCAAGCTGATGTACAGCATCTCTGATCCCAGTGACAGCCACAGGATTCCTGCCAGGAATACAGGATGCAGCCATGTTCAAGGTGTACTCCCCTCTCTCAACCCAATCCTGAAAGGATGTCCTTTGGATAGAATGGGACAAAGGAAAGCAGAAAACACCCAAAAGAAATCTCCGCAGCCTGGGAGCAAGGGACCAATGGGTGCTGTAGGGGACAGAGTGCATGTCACAGAGGATGGCTCCTCTAACATGGCAGAGCTAAAATGGCCTCTGTAAACAAGCCAGCACTATTCATAAACAGCAAGGAGGAAAGCAAAGGGAAAGAGACAGGGAAGCTGTTGACTACCAGCACAAAATATAATGGTCATAGATTGGCCATGAACACATCCAAGCTCTGATCACAACAATAAGAAACAAGTTTTAACCTGGGACTCGACTATTTAAGAACTATATGGTGCATCCATGACTGTCTGGGACATGGCCTCTGGAATTCAGGAAGCCTCTTGCATCCCTGTATTTCTCATTGAAACCTCAATTAAAATGAAAGTGTGTTCCTTGGAGTTGATATCCAGCCAGGGCAGTAACACTGACCACCCACCCTGCTCCTTGAACAGAGTGCAGGTACTTCCATGCTGGGATTTCGAGTGGGATTTAAGTGATACCAGAGTCCACAGCTGAGCTGAGCTGAGCTGAGTTCTACAGCTGTGCAGCAAGAACTGAAGGAGGATGAAGAAAGGCACTCTGTAATGCTGGGCTGTGGAAAAGCACAGAATCCACTGAGGAAGAAACATTAATCTGACAAATGAAGCAGCACTGTGAACACTACTGTTAGCAACTATTAATGGCTGTAGAGGAGATATTCAGCTGGGGAAAAGGAGTGTGAAGAAAACCCTCATTAATGTGGCACTGACTTCAATACTCAACATCATTAGTGCCATATAGTCAACCAGCTCTTTAGCAGAAATAGATGAGCTGCATTCCCTGTTTAAAGGAGCTGGCTTGCTTCCTGCAGCACCATCAAGGAGAATATTTCATTAAAGGTCAGACTGTCAAAAGTATTCTGGAGGTTGCAGGGACCACACATACACAGAGACCTCTGCATCATTTTCCTTGTAAGTCCAAGCTTCCCAGTGATGATGTGTAATTTGGTCTTGTAATGTTGCCTGTGTACTATGGAGCTGCTCTGCACACACCCAGCTCAGCCAGCCCATCCCACAGTCAGTAGTCACACCCCCTTGTGCGGTGCTAGCCTGGCCATACAATGGCACCTGCACTGGTCACGTTGAGATTATTATACTTTGTGCAGGAAAGGGTGAAAATGGTGCTTGCAAATCCCCAGCATTTATTACACCCTTGTTTTCAGGGTTTGAGTGCTGTGACAGGCTTTGCACCCCAGGCCTTTCCCTTCATATGTGAACATCTTCTGAAATGACTTGTCTCCAGCCTCCATCTCAGGGAATAGTTAGCAAGCCCACACCAACTGAAAAGCCTTCATTAAGCAGAACCTCCGTAGCATATGTACACTTACATCAAACTGTACTGAAGCTATCCACAGAGTGATTTGAAACATGTGAGAATGACAGGAGGGCTGATCTCTTCTATCCAAATGTAGTTTTGTATTTAATGAGGCAGGGACTTCACCTTGAAAGCATAATTTTCAGATGTCCTGTTCATTTACCGCAAAGTAAGAGGTGATTCAGCTTCCAGATTAATGGTACTAGGCCCCAAAACTGAAGCACTGAGTTAACATGTAGCCTGTGTAGGAGGGGCTGCCCTGAGGCTCATCCATCCTCTTCCCCTTTACTACAGCAAGATGACAACTCCAGACCTGGCAACTCACTACATGAGAGAAATCCCACCTCATACTGGAGGGAATCTGAGGTTTCCAGCACTGACTTCACTTATGGCAGTGGTTTATGCAAACATCTGGGAGGAAATCTTTGCTCTTTTAGCAACCTCAAGGACAGGATTTCTTACCTGGCTCTTTGGGGACCCACCCTGCTGTCCTCATACAGGCAAAATACTGCAGGTTCCCTGTCCCTAGGAGGCACACTGTACAGCTACAGTAAAATAGAGGGATTTGCTCTTACCTCTCTCTGCTGGTGGTGAAAGCTCAATAAAGCTGCGGCATTTCTCTTCTGAAACACAAAAGCAAAGCTTTGAGTTTATAAAAGAATGCAGAGAACACAGGGGAAAAGAAAATCTCTTCATCTCACTCTCTTTTCAGTGCATACATCCATTCATCCCTGAATCTACCCATCAGACCTTCTCACCTCCGTTTTTTTTCTATCTTTCCAGACCTTCACTGAGGCAAAGGATGGGAAGGCAGCATTTTCCTGCAAAACTAGAAATTATCTTTTCAGAAAAAAAAAAGCTTCAGCAATTTGTAAATCTTTCTAGCCCCTGTTGAATATAAAAATCTGTTGCTACTCATTCACAACATTACTGATTATCAGGTTTATTAAGGGTGTAGCTTGTAAGAGACTGCAGATCCATCACTTCTGCTGAATTCCCACACACCCTAATCTCAGAAGAGCATTTCTAGCACTGCTTCTCAAAGAAGAAAGCAAAAACAGAACTTCCCAAGTGAAATACTTGGTGACAGAGATGCAAGTCCCCCTTCTGTGGCAGAGACTCATACAGAAATATGATCCTTGGTCCTCACATTTTAGACATGCTATTTCAACAAATTGTGTTAATGTTTGCTTTGGCAAACTAGTGTCTCAGCTGAGGGTCCATCATTATTATCTGTAAGCCTCTGTCCCTGCATCCTGCATTGCTGCATTTGAGGGTCCTCTCCTCCACTTGGCACAGTATTTTCTCCCTGACTTTTCCGCTTCATGTAAGAATCTAATTTTCTTAATTTCTATCCCCAGTTCTAATCTTTCCAAATCTCCTGTGCTACTTCTGTCATCCACAGCTCTCAGGATGCTACCCAGTTTAGTGCCATCTGCGGTTCTCATTAACTTGCAATTTGCTACTTCACCTAGAACTTTAATGAGGATATTCAGTAATGGCTCATCTAAACTGATCCTGCGATTAGCCTGAAAATGAAATCCTTTCTCCAGCTCAACTCAAACTCCTTTTGTTCAGAGTAGACCCTTCTTTGTTGTTTTTATTGTCTATGCAGTTGCTTCAAAGATGCTCAGTAGTGGGAGGGTGATTTACAGGGAGCAGGAGACTGAGACTGACTGTGCTTCTATCCCGTGCTCTCTCCCGTGTTCTGCTGTGATCCAGATGTTACATACTTTCTCTGTTCCTTCAGGCACTGGGGTTATTCCAGGACTGCCCAGTGAACAGAAAAGTTGTTCAGAGAAATCAGTTGAGGGATGTAGTTTCACTCCCACAAGCATCATGGAAACACAACCCAACCCAAACCAGTCATAAATAAACACATCTCCTTCCACAGCCCTTCTGGAAATGCTCATAACAAAAAGCAGCCCACTTGCGAGGACATGAGTTTCAAGCACATTCCCTTCTGCTCCAACCCCTCCTTCTGTCTGCTTTTCTTCACCAGTTATTTATTTTCAAACTGACAGAAACAGAGATGAAAAATATTATACTGGAAGGATGGTTTGGTTAAAGAAGGTGAGATGTTTGCACTTGGGCAGAGCTGAAGGGAGTGTGGTGGGCTCAGGGGAATGGCCCTGATGAAAGCGACTTCCATCACTCTATTTTTAGATACAAATCTCTGTGTTGGCCACCTTCAGGGTTAGTTCTGATCCTTGATGTGTGTGCCAGGCAGTAAAGGGCATCTGAACACTGCAGAGCACCCACCTGTGCTGGCGTGGCACAGGTTTCAGCAGAAGGACTTGAGCAGGTCTGGGCAGGAATACATCAAAGGTGAAGAGAAGCACCAAAGGGTTCTAGTACAGGTTCTACAGTCAGTCCCTGGCACTTCAGGATTTACAGCGCCAGTCCCACATGGTCAAAAATCTCTAATGAAACCTGTCACAATATCACAAAAACTAAAAACAATTACAATATTGCAGCTCTAATCCTTAGGTTAATTTACCTCCTAGCTTTAGTTCCTTTGGGTTCAGATCCTTCAGGTTTTCTCTGTATCTATAAGGTAGAAATTCCCTGTCTCCGTTTTATTTATTTGTGGTTTTTTTAAGAAAAGCCCAGTGTCTTTTTAATAATGCAAAACTACTCAGTTGGATGATTTAAGAATACCAACTATTGTAGTCCTCACAGTGATAGCTAAAAATTATCATCTGCATAAAATCACTGTACTTAGATTTCTGAGAGGACATCACAAATTTGCCCTGAAGAGCATGAAGTAAGCTGTGAATAGGAATGGAGATACAGGGAAAGGGAAAGGAGGCTCATGGAAATTCTCGTCAGGATGGACAGTGCTATCATAAAGTCACTGCCACCACCACCATCACTTGCACTTCACAGGCCCTATTCCTCACCAAAGGGCACACCAGAGACAGCCACTCTCCACTTCCCTGCTCTGTGAAGGACAGAAATTCCAGTTAAGGACAGAAATATATTGACCACACCAGTGCACAGAGCTGATACCATCTAGGAAAAGGAAGAATACTTTTCTCCCACGTGTTGTCAGCCTTCCACCTTTCAGCTTCAAACTTCTGTGGAGTAAATACAAGGCAATTAGTTGTGGCTGCCTGAGCAAAACACTACCTGGCCCTTCCATGCTCTCTTCACAGGAAAGCCACATCCCTGTGTGGAAGTATCTGAAGGCAAAGCGGTCATCCCCAGTCTCCCAGCTGTAGTGCACTGTGTCCTCAGAGGAAACATTGCTCGTGTCTGCATCGGATGGCATGGGCACACCCACACACTGGGAGGCTTTGCTCTTCCCACACAAAGGCTTGGGTACTTTCTGGGTCCCGGTGCACCAGTAGCTGCCCAGCAAGGCTGTGGTGGAGAGGGTGAGAGCCAGCAGGTTGAGGATGACAGCCAGGAAAGTGCGGCTCAATGGCAGTCCCTTCAGCAGCTCCATCTGCAACACACAAATGGGAGACACCATCACACCGGCCACTTGTCCCACACAGCCTCAGGAATCCCCCCCTCTCCCAGCATGCAGCTGTGGGCAGGGGTTGTGAGCACTCTGCCCTCCTCACTACACCCCAACAGCTCACTCAGCATGGAAGAACCATTCCCTGAAAGCCAGGGCAGTGGACCTGGTCAGCTTCAACCATATCCAGCAAAGCATTCTGAATATCTGTACTGGGGAAGAGAGGGTGACATAGCAGGGCTGAGTGCATTGAGCTGTCTGAGCACATGAGCAAAACGAAAGGAACATCACATTCATCCATCTCAGAGATGACAGGCAGAAACTGTTAACCAACTTCCCTCAATACCATGTGTTGCCTTTACATGAAATACGAATGCTCTCTCCAATTAAATGAGAAGTCTTGCTGCCAAGTGTCCCAAAACACTTTTTCAAGCAGCTCATTACTGTACCTAGGGAGGCAGAGAGTATAGTGATTTCTCAGTGGGAAAAGGCAAGAAAATATTCCCAAATCGCTGAAGGTCACACATCAAAGCCGTTTCTGGCTAAGAGGGAACACCCAGCTGTCCAGACCTGGTATCTTAAGTACAAGCCACAGAGCAGCACCTTCCACCTGAGCTCTCATCTGCACATCAGAAATTTGGTAGGATGGTGGGATGGCAGCGTCTTTGCTTTCACATAAAGTGCCAAAGGTTTTTTCCCTGTAAGAGTGAATGTTGCCACCAACATTGTTAGTGATTTCATCTCATCATTTAAAGAAATTCAGAAAGCAATTTGTGAACCAGGGACTTTCTCGCTCAGAGGGAAGATGAAGACTTTAGGGTTCCTGCAAAACCCTGCACTGACTCCTGAGAACCCCAAAATATCACTCCATAGATTGATTAGATGTCATCTACCCACACATCAACTTTCATGTAATCAATGCATGTCTCTTCCCACGTGGCACTCCCTATGTTTGGCACAACTTCATCCAGCTACTCCCACCCTTTCCTATTTATGACTCTGAAAATCTATTTACCCATGAATAGATTCAGTTTGTACAGACCCTGCATGCTGTGGGTCCTCTTCACTTAACTTTGGCTGACTCACCCAACACTGAACGTGTGAGAGAGACCATTCTGTGGACATCACTATAAATAAACAATACAGACCCAGCTTTGCATTGTGTGTGACTGCCCCACACATAAACCAATTAGAACCAATTTTTTCTGCTACCCAGCAAGCTTGGAAACATGGTTAACAAAGACAGCGCAGAAGCTCCTCTTGAAAAGCAGGACCTTATTAGCATCTCATCACACTGAGAAAGCAGTGCCTGACCCTGAAAATCCTCATTGAAAGCAAGAAAATACTCAGCTCCTGAAATTTTCCTGTGTTGTTTCATACTCTGGCTTCTTTGTCTCTTCAGCAGGACATTTCTTTCTGGACCCTGGAGATGGTAACCTCTTAGTTATAACTAACATGAAAGCCATAACTAATGGCTTTCATGATTTAAAGGCATGTTGAATGTTACCATTTTCACAGAGAAGACGCCTCCCAGGAAGAGTTCCTGGCTAAGATTAGTGGCAAACTTCTCACTAAAAGTTTTTTTGGTGGAAAATTTGGCTTATGACTGAAAAGGAAATTGCAGACAAAATTGCTCTTCTCAAAACCACAGTCTTTCACCTGAAAATTGAAACCTTTGGCACACAAAGTTTTTTCAGTTTTTCATCAATGCTTAATTATAAAATTTTCTGTCATCAGGTTTTGGGTTGCTAATGCTTTTATTTAACAAAAAAATTGCACTCACAATGTTTACTAAAATCATCTTTCTAATTTAAATCTTCAGTAGTGGGAAAAATATTCTCTCCAGTTGATTTATGACAGTAGTTGAAAGGCCGTATAATTTCAGGAAAAGTGTTAAGGAAAAGACATAAAAAGTACAAGAAACAAATGAGTCAGAAGTAGGAAGTGGATCAAGGATGCAGAAGACATATGGAATGAGAAGCAAATCTGAACTACTTCCTGAAAACATTGTTAGAAAAGCTTCTCTTCACAAAAACCAAGCACTCACTGATAGAAACCAACTATAATGTCTAGATAGCCCCAAAAAGGAATGATAGTTGAATTTACCGTAGCAGCAAGTCCTTGAAGTCCTCTTAATTTGGATGAGCAGCACAGAAGTGGGACTCACGCTTTGTCTGCTGTTTTGTTCATCTCTATATCCCGCAAGAAACCCAACTGCTGCAAAATCCTTCCTCCTTTGTCTGGTCCCCTCCTCCTTCTCCTCACCAGTGATTATTAAATGCTATCCTTCTGATCAGCAGCTGTTTTGTGGAAAATGGTCATTTTGTAATCCACAATGCAATCACAGCACAGCTGTTCTGGGAGATTATATGGGAAGCGATTGGTGCGGCGGGTTGGGATTAAGTGCAGAAGAGTGACCTGTATTAACTGAGTAGAAAGTTTCTTTAAAACACTGAAAGATTCCAGCCATCCCTGTGTGGTAGCTATCTGGGGGCTTGTATGGAGGAAGATGGCAGCTTTGGCCAATGCTACAGGGGAGAAGTGACCTTAGCTGGGAAACTGCCAGCAGCCTTGGCATCAGGTCACCCCTTGCACTGTGCCCTGTCTCAGCGGAATGGCAAAGACCAAAAGCATCCCAGGATATCTTCCTGGCCACACCCAAGAGTTGCAGAAAGGGCAGAATAAAATAAATGGGGAAAGTTTATGCATCTGCTCTGAGGACTGAGGATTTCAGTGCCTGAAGAGATACCAATACAGTGCTCCCCATGGGCACTGGAAATTTTGATGCCAAAAGGAATCCCTTAGCAGAAAAGCTGCTGAGTGGCAGACTGACACCATGGCATCACTATCACAAAGGAGGTGTTTGAAACAGCAGCTAGTCAAGCCAATAGCCAAAGCTTAGGAGAATGAGGTAGATTGTCAGTGTCACTTGTAGCGGCAGCTTTTACCAAAATGTGAAGGTCACTGGGAATCCCAGCTGGTTCACATTGGATGAATTTGGGAACTTAGTAAGGAGATACAGAGATTCACATTGACACAAAGTCCCCTTTGAGCTCTTGTCCTGAAAGTTTAAAGGCTCTCAAAATAACTGTGTGGTATCAAACCCATGAAAAGTAAGAATGTCATCGCGTCTCATGAGAAAGGACTAGAAGCCACGGAGCAGAGTTGCACCGAATCAAACTGCAAGGGAGGAGAACATCAGGGAGGGGAGCATCCCAAAGGAAGACACGTCCTGTCTTCCTCACAAGCGCTTTGCCCAATGCCAAGTGGGTGAAGCTCGTACCACCACTGGGAGGGAAGGAGGCAGATTCCCTGCATGCTGCTCTGCCAAGACCGAGGACACCAGTGGCGCATCCATTGTCATGCCCTGTGTCCAACAGGGAGCGCGGAGGCTGGAGCAGTTCAGGGATAGCTCTGGGTGATGGCACAGCCTGTGACAGCCCCCCACAGCACGGGCAGCAGACGGAGGAGGTCACGGGCAGCACATGGGCTGTGCCAGGCCGGGCTCCTGACCCTCCCTGCCCTGAGCAGAACAGGCAGTAGCTCTGCGGTTATTTTAATCCAGTCGCCGCATAAACTCCTCTAATGTAGATAAGCGTTTCTAAGACGGACTAACTGAAAGCAATGCTGAATGTCCCTGTGCTCCACGGACCGCCTGCAGGTTTTTGATTAATAAAAAGGTTCTGTTTGAAACAGATGTACTTAATTTCCTGGAGTAGGTAGAACAACATCTGATGCCATTTAAAAGGAGAGTGGTTTTTTGCTTTCTTTTTTGCAGTCTATCCACATCTGGACATCTTTAATTTAACTTCTAAATGTTCAGTTAAAAAAAAAAAAAGAAAAAAAACCTGGTTTACGAGCTCAAGAATAAATGAAGTCCATCTCTACTGATAACCCTTAACACCTTCCTAATTTTAAGCTTGGTTAGAGTATCATTAAAACCCAAGATTCTTTGTCAGTTTCTAAAGCTGAGTCCATGGCATATATATTAATGAAATTAAACTGAATTGGTTTAATATGAATAAGAATTCATGTTAGGAAATAAATTGATCAGAAATATGCTATGATTTTAAAAATATGCTTATAGCAGATTTAGTATTCTGAATAATGGCAGATATTTATTCTTCCAGAAGATGGCAATCTTTCTCTAGTCTTCTTTTAGGGACTCTGCTGCTCACATGTATGCTGGGGGAAAGCAACACTGAAGTTTAGACTTCTATTCTTTCCCTTGAACTTCCTCCCCCTGTCCCCTTCTTTTTTTTTTTTTACATTTTTATGAACACAAACTCTTTACCTTGACTCTGAAGTGGGGCATGGATCTGTCCCTTGGAATTATCTGAGTATGGGAATACTTGAAATCACTGGGAAAAGAAAAAAAAGAGGAATGATTGCAGGAGCTTGGCTTTTGCCCACCTTCTGCCCTGCATGAAACTATTCTTTCCAATACTTTTCACAATATTTTGTCAAGTATCACATTAAATTTCCCTAGATTATTGCACACAACCCATAGAACACCAACACGAGAGCATGTTTCCTGATGTTCAACAAACTCCCCTTTGCAAAATTATGGGGATTTTATCTGGTTTTGGTTTGGATTTGGGTTGGCTGATTGGTTTGTTTGTTTTTTTTAAATTTTCTATATTAACCTCACCTCAATCTGAGCTATTATAGATAGGAAAATCAACTGTATCTGTCTTTCACCCTGCTGTGCCTTCAGTTTTCTCCTCTTTGTATCTGATATTTCCCACCATCATTTGGCTTGGCTGGAGTTTTTGCATGCCTCTTTCTCTTTGAACTCAGCAGCAGCCAGTCCCTGGTGACTCGTTTAAAATTCGCCCATTCAAGTGAATGCCCATAGCAGTTGATTTCCTGTGCAATCAGCCAAATGCTTGACTTATAGAAACAAAACAAGGAAACAAAATGCAAAAACCCCCAAAATCGTCGCACAGCACCATTGTGGAGATTGCCAACTCTAAAGAAGCCTGGGCGTTGACAAGTGATGCATTTTTATCCTGGCTCTATCCCTGGCTTGGGTGTACCTTGCCCCAAAGTGACAAATTCAACTCCAGGGATGTTGATGGAGAAGACGGTCAAGGAGACCTTGCCAGATAGGGCCCAAAGCTCGCAGTATTTAACTGGTGGGTCCCAAGAGGCACAGGCCTCCCCACAGCCCCCCATGCTGCGATGCTCCAGGGATATCAGGGACCATTTGCCATCCTGGCATTGGCTCTTCAGCTGACCTGGAGAGGAAGGGAGAGGAGGAAGGGTGGCTATTTACACCCATAGAGTTGCTCTGTGAAAACTGGACAAAGGCAGGCTCATACTCACCCCTCATTCCACACATTCCTCGCACATGACACTTCCCACCGCTCCTGCTTTTGCCGTTTTTACAGGAAGATCGCTCGGAGCCGCAGTCCCCTCCCTTACCGCCGCGCAGAAAGCAGGATGTCTCCCGAGTGACAGTGACATGGAGAGAGCCAGACTTCTCAAACCCAGTGACAGACTGCAAATGCCAGATTTCTCCCTGAGCTCTGAATAATTCCACTCAGATTGTAACCTTTATTTAGCTGTTTGCATGATGCATTAACTCTTGCTCTGAAAATGACCTCACCAGGCATATTTTTTTCTAGTCTAAGCACATTTAAAGGTGAATTCTGTTTCTAAGATGAGCAGCTTACATTGCTAGACACTGAGACCGTGGCATAAACAAAGATTGAACTGGACTAAGTAAATGCATCTTAAAGATGGACAAACCAGTCAGTCAGTTTGGACCTAACTACTTTTTTTCCCCCTTCTTTTTTTTCTCAAAACAAGTCTTAGTTGGCTGGATTTTATTCCTAACGTTTATGGTTGTCAGACACTCAAAAACCACACAGAAAGCAGACATGAAAAGGAAAAAAAAATCAGATGCAGCAACAAAGACTTTGGGGACTCACTAGAGATTCTAGGTGTCTCAATTTCTGGATAGGAAATATAAGACTATATATTATATACAAGGCTAGGTGGTTGCTTTTCACAGAGTACTTAAGCTCCAGGATGTGTTCACCAGAGCACACAGAAAAAAAAAAAAAAGTATTTATGTAATTTAGCTAACCATAAACTGTAAACAGACAAGAGAACCTCAAATTTACGCATAGATCTATAAGGATATTAAAGAGGTGCCAGTTCAGAAAAGGGTCTGTACAAAACTTCAAGCAGACAAATGCTTACCTTATCCACTGCTCACTATTCCCATCTGCTCTTCTGAGGCATCCAGTGAAACACTGCAAGGTGATCATGGATTCACCCCCGTGTCTTTCTGTCTGACTGAACATGTAGTAGCCAAGAAATTCCATGAGATCTGAGCAGACGCTTTGAAATGCACCAAGTCTGTCATTTTATTGATGGTTTAATTCTTTCTGAGCTTGCTAAATCATCACAGCACATTATATCAGCCACTAGATTGGCAGGGCGTCCACTTCTGCAGAATGAGCCTTTGTAATTTGGTAGTCCCCTCTATGAAAATTGCTGCTACTTTTAAATCTACCACTGACAAGATCTCAGTCTGTTACTACTCAGAATCACAAACACTCATACTCAATGACTACCACAGGCTCCTGGGGCTTTTTATCATCAAGGGGAACCATTGCAACAAGATAGTCTCCTCTCAGATGTAACAGAACCCAAATAACTTCGGATAATCACCTCTAGTGATACACAGAACTCCCACCAGAGCTATAGCACATATTTTATACAACTATCTGGTATTGACTTTTCAGCAGAATATGATGGAGAACCCATCACATCCTTAGAAAAGTTATTCCAATGATTAATTAATCTCATTCTTAAAATTTTACTCTTGCTCTGTAAACAGTGTCTGCTTTAGTTTTCCAACCTGACCAGGCTGCTCCAACACAAAAATAAATACCCAGTGAAGTGATTTCCTAAAAATGTTATTGTAAGAGTCACAAATCAATGTGTTTCATTAGAGGCACACACTGTGATCTAACCAGCTGGCTGGTGGCCCAAATTCCTAGTTCTGTACTTGGCTCTGACACATCATTTTCCCCTCCCATCGGCCAAGTCATTAGTGGTGCGTTTACACTGCAGTCAAAGCAGTGGCAGTGATGGGGAGTAAACATTCAGTGCTTGTTTTAATTGGGTGTTGCTAGGAATCTCACTCCAGCAGCAGGGAGCACAATGCAGGGCACAAACCTAAGTCCAGGAACAGAGCAAGCTGTGCTAAGCTCCACATAGCCATGGCTGCATTGATAGTTCAAAATAGCCCTCGTTTCCACACACTGTAAAGTTGGGTCCTTGGAGTCATTCCTACAGATGCAAATCTACAGCACAGGGGATCCTTGTTGATACTGGAATCAGCACAAGGACAGTGGGAGACATTCTGTTTTGGTAATGAAAAAATTTGAGAATCTAAAATTAATCTGTGCAGAGAGTACTTCCCACAGATGCAGGTGATCTTGGAGTCAAGGATATTTTTAATATGTTTTAAAGCAAAAAAAAAAAAAAATTTGAAACAATGCTGTTAAAGCACATTGCACTTTGGTTTCACTCATGGAAATGAGAAGGCTAAAGCAATTGTTCTTTGCTTCAATTTATCTTTTTCCCCATTTCACCATGCAGAATCAGAATAAGCAGAGTAAGAGGAAGCCTCCAAAGATTATTTAATCAACCCATCTGCATCACAATGACCTTAGCACCCTGAAAAACCTCAAGCCTACTGCTAAAATTCTTTTGCAAGGGAGATACCACTCCATCCTGGAATACAGTCCTTTGTAATATCTTATTTTTCCAATCAAATCACAATGTAAACCAGAAACCTTTTCCATCTCTGCAAAATCCCATGGTGTCCATTCCACATCTGATTTATTTATTCACATGGATTGCGCTCTCAAGGCCATTGGAGCTACATAGTTCATTAAGGTTCTACTCACATGCTGGTATTTGAGGAACCAGTGCCTCAAACGAAACATCTAAGCTAGCAGGAAAGGTTTGGAAATCTAAAAGAGTGAGTAAGACAGAGAGTTAGCTTTTTTAAGGCAAGGCGTGGGAGGTGTTTTCGTTCTTTGGCTATTAAAAACTCCTTGCTTTGACAAGAAAAAAAAAAAGGGGGAGGAAGAGAAAACTGGGAGGGGAAGGATTAATGAATAAAGAGGCAGCATGGCAAGAAATGCAGTAAGCATGGTGGCCAGAAGGCACGAGTGAGTTTCTCAGGCTGGGTTCACTGACAGAGCAAGGGTGCTAGCAAGCACAGATCAGAGGGGTCACGGTCTAATATGCTGTCTGAAGAGAAAAATGAGACCAGCTTCCCTTACAGGGTTGAGCAGAGGGGTTTTGTTACAGTGGGTGCTTTGAAAACAATCATGCTAGATATTACAATTGCACCTTTTATCTTTCTGGATATCCTGATAATTTTCTAGGATTGAGGGCATCTCCTTTTTTCCTCAGATTTGATGAGGGTTTGGGATTCCTTTCCATTCCTTTATGGCATTTTGGAGCTGTGGCTTCACAGACAGTCCTGCAGTCAAACCCAGTCTCCATGGCCGTGCACGCTGTGGTGGGCAGCACGCTGAAGCCACCTGTGCACCAGGGAGGAGGCAGGTCAGCACAGGGCAGCAGTGACACCAATGTGGGGCCCTGGCCCCGTGCCTTGGAGGCCCAGTGGGAGCAGGGAATGCCAGGATCAGATGGTGTCCCTGCCATGGGCATGGGGTGGATGCAGCACATGTACGCTGTGCCAGGGGAGTTTCGGGGCACCCAGGCTTCCCTACAAGTCCTGAGGGAAAGGAGTGCCCCAGTGGTTAAAAACAAAAACACCAAATATTTTGGAGACAGCCAGCAGAGAAATTGGGCGTCTCTTCTTCTGTTGTTTTTTTTGATTGCCTTTCTTTGGGTTAGGTTTTTGTTTTGTTTTGTTTTGTCTCTCCTCCCCTCTCCACACCTCCCTGTTTCCTCATAGCCAGGATTCTGCATGCCCAGGTAACCCCAGCTCCATGCAAGGGCCAAGGATATCAGTTCCCAAGGGTGACCCAGCCATGGCAAAGAGGGGCCAGGCACAGTGACAGCACCCTGGCCCAAGGGAGGCCCGAACAAGGTGACCCCGCAGACACTGCCAGGGGCCTTTGTGCATGTACATTATAACCTGGATCTTAAACCATATGCTATTTTTCCATCAGGCTCACAGTTGAAAAAAAAAAAAAGATAAAACAACAGTCCTTCCTAGCCCCCATTATTTTTTTCTGAGCAGGCCCAAGCTGCAAAATCTCAAAAACCCATTACTTAGCCAACTTTGCAGGGGCCTTTGCCACAGATGACAAAAGATCTGTTTCTGACAGAAAAAGTGTGATTTATTTTAATGCAAGACATTGCTCAAAATGGGGTTTGTTGGGGTTTCTTTTAAAAAAAAATAATTAGGATTTTTAAAATGTGGATAAAACAGAGTATTCCCCTGCCAGCCTTGTTCTCAAGAAATAGCAAAGTGGTCATGACTGAAATTAAAAACAAAACCTAAAAAGAGCCCTATAAAACTACTGAAGCAGACATGAGCTAGGTGATGTTGGTTTCAAGTCTGGCAAAGGCAAAAGCAGCCAAGGCCAGACCTTGTGATGGAGTGTGTCAAGTGACTCTTACAATAAAGAGGCAACACAACCAGCAATGTCTGCTGTGCTCTGTGCACCCATTTAGAGGCTAATCTCAATGTTAGTCTCTTCCAGGGAGCCAAGGACTATTATTGCTGAGCTTTACAACTAAGCATTAAGCATTGTGGCTAAACAGCTTGACTGAACAAGAATTATTTGCCATCACCTGAACGAGGTACGCATGAAGGCAGGAGAACCCAGCTAGCATGTTACCACAGGCAGAACTTGAAGAAATTAGGTCAGGCAGAAGGGAAAGAAGACTTCAGAAACCTCTTCCAAACAGTGAAAAGTAGTCCTCTGTGGTACAGCTTCTCATGGGTAGCAAAGGATGCAGGCTGGATAATGCACTGGAAAATGTACTGCAGGCAAGAATCTTGCAGGAATTGGGCTAGGCTGGAATGTAAAATAATGGACTGGATGAGCTAGCAAGATTTTCCAATCTTTAATTTCCATGGTTAAAAAAATTGCCACAGTTAGCATTGCTTGAAATTCCTTCTCATGAGTTACAGAATCTCTGAGTGAGGCAGAATATGAGGCTGGAGCAAGAGAGGTGGGTGTGTTTCCTGGATGACACAAAGGAGGAAAAAAAGAAGTCTTTAGCCTGGAATAGGCTATGAAACTAGGAGACTGGCTGGAGAGAAAAGGAGGGAACACAGCTCTGAGAGACTGGTCCCACCAGGCTGAAACATGGGTCAGATACACTGAGGACACCATGGTGAAGATTTGGGGGCTGGGTCAGTGGTAAAGAGGGTGGCTCTGAGGGAGCAGTGGCACTGCCTAAGCATGCTCATGGTCAGTCCTCATCTCTGGGTAAGAAGTGGGAAGGCTCAGCTCCTGCTCTCTGCATGACTCTCACATATTAGTTTCCACCAGCAGAGTTTTCAATTATCAGAACATTTTGATTAGAGGCTTCTCTCTCACTGTCCTTGTCTTTAAAATAATAATTTTCTGTTTTGCTTTGGTTTGAACTCAGATTTCAGAGCATTGGATTAAAACAAGGGATTGAAGAGCTGGTCTTTCACTCCAATCCAGTGCTGGAAAATAAATATCCTCAATTACTCCCATCAGTCATGAAGCCTCACACACAGCTTGACCCTGCAATCCTGACTTTCAACATCCCCAGCGTTTCAGTCCATGACTGGATGCAGTCACAGGTCAGGCACACCCCTTTCAAAGCAGGTGACTGGCCTGTGCTAGGGCCCTTCACCAGGGCTACTAAATATGTCTGTGTTGCAATCCTGAGGATGCCCTCGGGCTGGGCTCTGCTGAGGGACACCTGAAGTCCAGCCTTATTGAGCGTTTCCCAATCGGCCCTAGGAGAGTTCAGTCAATCCTACTGTACCACATTTATTATTCCAGCCTTGGAACACCTCCAGGGCTAGCCCAGCAGACCAGGAAAACAGCTCCCTCTGCAATCATCATGCTCCAGGTTTGGTACAAAGGTGACGTGGGAAGTACAATATTGCTATGATTCTAAATGAAACCATTCCTGGTGTTTCTCTCCACCCACAGTCTGTTACAGACCTTGAATGTGTGCTTCATGGCTTTGTTGGAGCAGATGTGCTGTTCCCCTCTCTTCAAAGATTAAAAAGCATTTTTTAATTAATAAATGAAAATTAAAATCTATAGTGAACTTCCCCACAGACCTTCTTAGCCATTTTTACAGCTCACTCAAACTCTGCACTGAAGATCTAGAGACTGTTGTTTCAAAAGCTCTTCTGAGGTCCTCAAGAAGCTTTGAGATCCTCTAGAGCAGAAGAGCTACTGATGTCTTTTCATTGTAGCTAAAGAAAAAACCTGTGGGTCGCAGATCAAATCTGGTAAGGTACAGGTTGTCCCAGACAGCACCAATTGCTGCCTTGGGGATGTGTTCAGGAAGGCGTAGGCAGGGGTGTCAGAGGAGCCATACATCCAATCTGGCTTTGTTTACTGTATTTCCTAATGGGAAGATGCCTGTGCTATTCCTTCTCCACCTTCCCAGGCATTCACTGGTGCCCTGACTCAGACACCCAGCTCACTAGCCCATAACCAAAATGTACAGGCAGGGAAAGTGACCTGATGTCTGCAGATCTTAGCTAGATTATTCCACCACTGCTTGGAAAATAGCCATGGCTTGGGATGTCTGTGCCCACCCCCAAAAAGCTTCTCTCTCTTTTTCTGAGCCCAGGGCCTCTCTAAGCTCCTGGGTTATGTGTGGGTGCTCAGACTTCCCACAGAAGAGAGCAGCAGGGAATGCAGGGAGTGCCACTTCAATCTCCTATCCCAGAGGCAGATTTAATCGAGTGCTTCCCACAGAGCTTAGGGCTCCTAGCAATGATGAAGGAGACTGAGTCTCTTCACAATGCTTTGGAGGTTCTCACAGAGGCTTTCCCTGTACTGGTCACACCTTTCAGGGACACAGGGGCATCAGCTGGACACAGCAGATACCTGCTCTGGCCCTGTGCACAGCATTCACCCTTGGGGTTTTTCCTGCCCACATTGTGGCCATGGTTTGTCTTAAATCTGTCTTTTTAGGGCAACATCCAAGCTGGGCTGAGAAACTTCAACTGACAAGGAATTTACTATCCCTAAACTGTCCCAGTAGCTAACCAACCTCTCCGTTTGGAGTGCACACCCTATTTCTAGATGCTCTTCGCTGCCAGCCAGTGAGGTGACTTCTCTATTAGCAACCCAAGCAGTCCAAGGCATGCACAAGCCCTGACAGGCAATTTCCCATGTTGTTCACATGCTTTGTGGCAAGTTCTGGCGTGTGGCAGCCAGTGCTCTCCGAACAGCAGGAGGGTTCTCTCCTGACAGCAGGGCTGACTCTGGCAGCTTGGCTCAGGGCACCGTTCCTAACAGATTATTTAAGGGGCAAGGCGACTTTCTTTGGGGGAGAAGAAGTTTTATTCAAATGAATGCTGTGCCACTTGCCCTCAGGTTCAGAGCACCAACCCTGGATCACTTTATTTACCAGTGTAGGTGTAACCTAGATTTCAACAAGACCTTTTCTTGCAGCACTGTTTACTATTAGAAATCTATCTCTCAAGTGAAATATTTGTGGACTTCGGTTAAGTCAATTCCTAACTTTCTTTTACATAAACTACATTTTGAGTCCTTTCCAGTTTTTAGCACCCTTTGAGAACTTCAAACAGGGAAACAGAAGCCAGTACTCCAGCATGATCTCACCAGCCAGGCCTGGACTGCAGGCTCTTCCCAGCGTGCCTTCTCCTTAGGAGCACAAGTCTCCTCCTGTCCTCACCCGTGTACCTCATCTCCAGGGTTAGGGATCCTACAGATTTGTGCCAACTGGAGAATACACTAATCTTGTCCCTGATATGAGCTCTCAGGGTATCAGACTTTAGAGGGTGCCAAGTTATACTTCCGCTGCTCAGCTTGGACATAGAAGTTAGTGGGACTGAAAAAATAAAAATGTTGTCTCACTCACTACTCCCCTCATACATTTCAGAGTGATGTCTTTCCTAATCTGTTGAGGTTTTTAGCCTGGAGGCTATTTATTTTGATTCCCATATCCTCTATAGTGGCACTGTGAGACAGGATACTGTCTCCAATCTCCCTGTTACATCTCAACACACACTTTGCTATAAGAAGGTTTCCATAGCATTTTGTTGTTTAAATGCACTGAAGAGATCCAACTGTGCAGTTTGAGCTGACCTTACTGTTGTTGTCCTCCTCCCTGTCATTTATGTGATACACAAATATGGCAGAAATTAAATTTTCCTGATAAATGAGTTCAGGAGATGATAAAAGATGACATCCATGGGAACCCCTCTAGAAGAATTTGCAGTAAGAGGATCTCCCCTGGCAGGTACTTTCTAAGGTCTAACCACCGACACGCTTTCCAGCCGTGCAGCAGGAGTGCTGTTGGTTATTTGCCTCTAGCCCTGCCTCCACAAGAACACTTCTGCATCACACCCACTGACGCCATGGTCCTGTTCATTCCATCCCAACACAAAAATAGCTCCTGCTCAGTCTCTTTGCCTCTGTGACTGCAGCAGGGCTCCGTCACTTCTGTTCACAGGGCCGCCGGTCACGCCAAGGCAGGGAGGCACCACAGGGTGCTACAGGTGAGGGGAGCACGTAGACAGTGTCACCCTGTCACTACACCAGCTCCCATTGACTCAGGGACACACTGATGCAAGCTTTGTGCTGTTGCAAAACAAATACCACGGAGTTTCAGGCTCAGCAGCCCGCAGGTGTGACACAGCTGTCACCGTGCCTCAGCACAAGTGTCACTGCCTTGCTAGGCAACCATCACAACACGGCAATGGCCTGCCAATGTACCACGGGAAGGTCACAAGGCCGAGTCTTGAACCTGCAGCCTCAAACTCCAGGGCTTCTTTTGTTGAGCTCTCCATGGTCAGGTAGCCCAGGAGACAGAAATTATCTCCATCAACCAATATTTGTATTAGTAATAAAAATGAAAAAGAAAAGAAAAACACCTCAGCCTGCTTTGCAAGCACAAGTACAATTTGCAGCTGTGAGCCTAATTTCCCAGCCATCAGAATGTATTTTTCTCCATATCTGTCCATTTTCTCCCCAAGGCAAACTTCACTAACCGAATTATGGGCAAAGTTTTAGGGGCTATGTTCAGCCCTCTTGGAAAATACACACTTAGCATACTGGAAGCTTACTGTCCTTATTGTCAGGACAAAGACTTCCCCCTGAAGTTCTGCCCCTGACTGGTAACCTCTGCTGGGGCACTTGAAGGGACAACTTTGCCTTCAGCAGAGAGCAAGGTGGCATTAAGTTCTGAGCACTAGATAAAGCCATGAAAGCAGGAGCCTCATTGTGCTAACCCTTATCTCCAGAAACACCTTTGACATGCAGAATGTTTGTTCGAGGTGATTACCTGGGTGGAGAGGTTATTGTTGCATAAATTATTTACTTTTAAAACCACAGTTATTTGCCTCCACCCTTCTCACCACTGCCCTGCGTACCCCACTCCTAACACACCTTAGCATTTGGGAGCCCTGGGAAGAATTAGGAGGACAGCTGTGCTGGGGTGCACCTGGCAAGAGACAGATGTCCACTGGGACCAGTTATTTGCACAAAAGAGCAAAAATAGTCACCCACAAATGAAGGGAAGTAAGACCAAGCCTGGTAGCAAGGCACCAATTCCTTTGCTTTTGCCTTTCCCTGTCTCTGCCACATCAGAGGCCAGGGTGAGTTTCAGCACTTGAGGACACGGTTTAGTGGTGAACACGTTGGTGGTGCTAGCTGGACAGTTGGACCTGATGATCTTAGAGGTCTTCTCCAAATTTAACCATTCTGTGATTCTGTGAAATAAACACAGTCTAGCAAGCCTCATGCACAACAGGTGAGAAGTATATACAGCTTTCTTCTTCTAATGCTCTGTGCATCTGAAACTCTCAGAACCATTCCTTAACAGCTGCCTGAAGGGAGCAAGCAGTAGAATTGAATGGAAGGGGTTTGGATATACCCATGACACAGCTGCACTGATAAGAAGCACCTTAGAGTGCAGAGCAGAGATGGAAAATCAGCTCTGGGTTACTGGATAGAAGGAAGGTCACTGGCAACACTCACATTGGTTTTTTGTGGTGCAGGATTACACCCACAGTCTTAATCCCAGACAAAGCAAGTTAATTTCCTGGCCTGCAGTATGTCCTGCTGTGTCCAATCCAGCACTGGAGATCAGAACCAATAGGCTTCCATTACTGGGTTTCCCTTGGGATGCTACTCCATGCACCAACAAAAGTCAGTCCTGATAATCAACTAAAAATTTCCTTTCTTTCCATTACACCAGTTACTTTCTTCTAGATCTTCTCCCTTAAGCAGCATATTCCACTTGCCTCTGTCCTTCCAAGACAAAGTTTCATCACTGTGTATGCAAACCCAGTTCTTCAGGAGAACTGCCTGACCAGCCCTGCCCTGCCTTGGTTCACCACCCTGCCAAAAGGAAGCACAGCACTTGCAATGCTGGGAGCAAGACTCAGATTTTCAGAATTATTAATGAATCTCAATCCCAGAGCAGTCTGTGGGAGGTGCAATGACCATGTCCAGCTGCCCCAGCAGGCAAAGAGGCTCCAGTCCCAGTGGGACAGGACTGGTTACCTCCAGAAGCAGGTCTTGCTGCTCCTGAGACAGCATTGATCACCAGAAATAGAATAACCGTGGTACAAAGGTTAGCGTCACATGTATAGAAATACTCCCCAAAGCACCAAAACTGAAGAGAATAATGAAAATAAAATGGTTCTCTTTCAGGCCAATGATTGCACTCTGAAATAGGGACACAGATCTCTGTGATAGCCATGCTAGTGATGACTACTGCCTTTCAACATCACCTGGATTTCCAAGGGCAGTGGTGATGATGACATTTCTGAACAGCATCTGGCATGCTGGGGCCTGGCTTCTCAGCATTGCCATAGAGCAGATAACAGTAATAATCATTAGTAATAATATGGTTTGGTTTGCTTCCTCAGACCGTTAGAAAAAGTTGTCAGTAAGAGTAATGAGCATTGTGTTTGCCTTTCATGCCAGTGCAAATTTAATTCCAGTGCTACAAAGGTATTCACCTGGCTCTATGAGGATATAGAGACACTAGCTCTAGGCACAAGCAGCCATATTCCCCAAAATGTCTATTCCACATGCTCTGTCTCACTAAAAGAACGATTCAAGATTGAGAAAAGAAAAAAACCAGTCACTTATTCCCCAGAGCTATTAACCCCTTGTTCCTTCAGCAGGCTTACCAGGGAAACAGTCACAATATGTGAGTCAAACTGAGGCAGCACATAGGCTGAATATGGCCCAGATATGTGCAGACCATTAAATTACATTATATTTGTGGGGCAGCCTGGAAAGATAAAGGTACTTGAGTCAGACAAGTACCTATAAAATCTGTCATGGTTTAAGCCACTCTTGTTCAGTGGTTCATTGCTATCCTCTGAGCTATGACACACGAGCTGAACAGTGCCTGTAGTGGTATGACGTGAAACAGAGCAGCATAAATCACACCCTGCAATAGTTAACTTATCAAAAGGTGAATGGATGCCTTTAGTCTCTCTGGGACTGAGGACTAGAAAACTGAGACAGATCTATTATAATATATTCTTCCAGCTCTTGAGTGCATGTACATACACAATACATCTATTCTTTTCAGTATAGGGCTCACTTACTTTAAGAGTAAGAATTCAACAACCAGCCACAAATGGTTCCCAAATTATACTAACATAGAAGAATACAGCCTCTCTAGTCTGTTCAGATTTACAATACAAGAAGGAGCATCAAGGCAGGTGTTTCCAAGCAGTACCTTGGTGTGGTGCCAGAGGTTCAGGTAGTTGGACCCATTCAGGTCCCAGAGATCCAATGCAGGGTGAAACACCTGAGGCTATTGGTGAAAACCAGTGAACTCCCACAGGAAAGGCACAGGGAGCTGCTGGCCATTCTCAGGACATAAAAACAGACAGACTCCCATTGGGGAATAAACAGTACACCCCCCTCACTTTTTTTTTTTTTAATTACTTTAGGGAAAGGACACACCTTCGTCCTCTGTGCCAGGCCTTAAATTCCAGACCACCAGTTCAATGATCTTTGTCCTATTAGTCATAGCAGGGGCATTTACGACAATGATGAGTGTGGCTGTCAGCATTGTAAAGCACTCCGCCATGCAGTCACAGAAGAAAGCCTGGACAGGCTAAGCAAACCCAGCGAAAACAAGTGTGTGTCTGTTCTGAGGTATTTCAAATTGAATTACAAATTATCCAACTTCCCGGCTAGCAGGGGTCAGATTACAGCAATTGACTCTAAGGAGGCAAGGAGCATTCAAGAAACGAGAAGTTTATTCCTCAGTGGTGGAAGTCACCAAAGCCTGGGTGAACTGAACTGTCCTACAGACAAAATGCAGCCCACAGGCCACTGGCTGGACCACTTGGGCAAAGTTAGTTGTGGATGTTGGAACCTATGCCATGTTTCAGACAACTCATTTTAACTGTTGCTGGGTACATTTAACATCTCAGAAGAATAAAGCTCCTTTTTCTAATTGTTTCCAAAATCTGTACTTGGAGACCTCGAAACAAGGAAACCCCTAAACCCAAATAAAAATTCCCTTGTACTGAAGAAAGTCTTGAAGTTTGTCATTTGCAAAAGGATGTCAGAGTCACTGGTTTCTTCACAGACTCCCCTCACAAAGCCTCTTTCTGCCATGTCTGCAGCAGAGTATTTAGACAGAAGGCTGCATGGATTGGATTTCAAAGCAAGGAAGGTCAGATGAGATCTTCCAGCTGTGAATAGCCTCCAGATGTGGGCTTTTCTTCTCCAGTCCAGAGGGAGGGGATGAAAATGCCTTTCATTAGTCTCATAAAATTAAATGGAAAAACATTGTCTACTGAGGAGGCCGGGCAGCAGAGAAAGTGGAGTCAGAAACTGGGCAGAACAGAACAGGAAAAAAAAGCAGGACCACAGTTGAAGTAGTTCAGGATGTGCATCATCCTAAAAGCTGTATTCTCTGAGGAGGGATTGGTCTTTAAACAATATGGCAGGCATCAGCAATTGAGGCATTTGGAATGGAAAAGGCCAAATAAACCAAAACATAACTGTTTGCAGAGAGAATATTCGTTCCTTCCCCAGAGCTGTGACGGGATCATAAACTGTGAAACACCTCCAGAGAGGCTGTGTCTGTCTGAGACAGCTTCTGGGTGAAACCGTGCTATGCCACAAACAACATGCTTGTCTTACCAGCACCCCACAGTCCTGGACTTGTATATAGTTATCTTTTCTTCTACAAAGATTGTCTATGGACAGCTTATGCATCCTCTCAGCTTATTCATGCAAAATCATTCTCCTTAATTGAAATTTGTCTCCAAGCAATGAATCTGTGCAAGCTGGAAAGGCCAATATCCCTGGGGACAAGTTTTACTCTCAGTTATTTCTGCAAATGTACTACTCCCAACTGCAAATACACAGAATCCAAATTTAATTGCTGATACAAAATTTGGTATTTCCTGCTTGGACAGGTGTAACTGTTTAGATCGGACAGCCAGAGCACATTTACTGCAAGGGAAGACTATGTCTCTTCTATCTTCTAAATGTCTAAGGAAATCTATGAAGGAAATCTAAGGAAAGTAAAGCTAATAGGGAAAACAATGTTCTCCTCTTTTTAAGATCATTACCACAATCTTTGCTTACTTTCACTCAAAAGTCCCTATTTCTGGATTATAGCATGTCCTTAGCACACCAGTGCAAAGAACATTAGGAATGTCCTTAAGAGATGTCAGCTCCTCATCTGGAAGTTTGCTCTCTTTTCCAGCTCATCAGTTCACTTTCCCCTTCTGCAATATGTCACCAGTGGTCAGATAATAATATGGGAATTACTGTAGAACAAAAACCTCCAAAATAGCTTTACTAGAAATGTAAGAAGACCTGCGCCAGCCCAGACTGAAGAAGCAGTATCTCTTCTCTTGCAGTCACCTCACTTAGGAAAGAAGTGTAAGAAACAGAGGAAATACAAACTGTGTATCCCAGCCTGCCTTCTCAGCTCCCATCAGCCTGTGGTTTAGGACACTTCTGATGCAGAGGTAACATGTGTGTTGCTGCATTTGACACTCTCCAAAGGAAATACGCTGCACAGATGTGCCTAACTCCTTCATGGATTGTCTTCCACCAACAGTCTGTGGCAGAGTTCCATTATTCCTTGATGCCTACGTGGAAAAGTCCATAGCTTGTTTATTTTAAACCTGTTGCCTAACCAGTTTATCAGGTGCCATTAGTTTTTGTGATATGGAACTGCATGAATGTTAGTTCTTTGTTGACATTCTCCATACCATTTGTGATTCCCTTTCAGGCATCTCTTCTTCGAGATTAGCAATCTGTGTTTACCCAGAAACTTCTTCTACTTCTGATCATTGTTGATGTCTTCTCTTCTCTTACTAGTGTTTCTTTATGCTCTTCAGTGTAGCAACCAGAAGCACTCACAATTTTCAGACTTTCAGTAGGCCATGAAGTACACAGAAGTACAATCATGTTCTTTGTTTCGTCTGTACTCATTCCTTACATTTCTTTTTGGTTTTTTGACCTCAACAGAGCCCTGAGAGACTGTTTTCAGCAGCCTCTCTGCAATGGATCCAAGAATTTCTTTCTCTGCTGGTAGGAGCTGACTTAGAGACATTCAATATATCTGTACAGCCAGACTGTTTTCTTCCTAGTGGAATTCCCTTGCATTAGCCACCACTGAATTTCATCTACCAGGGAGAGCCTAGGCACTCACTGCCAGGAGATTTTCTGCAACCCTTTGCAGCTGGCTTTATGTTGCCTCTCTGGGATAACTGTGGGATTCAAGTAAACTCGCTGCTCATGTTCCTGTCCACACTATTACAAGTGTGTTGAATAACAATAGTGCTACCACAGAGCCCTGTGAGGTCCTTCTGATGAGCTCTTTGTCGAGACTGACCATTTGAAGTGCTCAGGTTGGTGTTTGTTTTCTTACTTATGCTCCCATTTACAGAGCTCTCCACGGCCAGGGCCTGCCTCTGAGACTAGTCCAGTGCAAACCAGAGCCTGGCACCAGCCCTTACAGATGCAGGGTGCTCAGACAGCAGGTATGCGAGGCCACTCTGTGACAACTAGACCTAGTTGCTGTAATGGCATGGTCCTTAAATCAAAAAAATCCAGAGATGCAAGAAACTGAACCCAGATGCTGCTGGCGTCCGTGTCACTGAGTTTCAGGGTATCTGAGGGCTGCATAGGAAAACCAGGGTTACTGCACAAGGAAGGTTGAGGCCATTCACACTGGTGGAGGATCTGCACCATTCCCCTGCAACTGCTCACCTCCATCTAGCAAGAGCAGGATGGCTTAGACACAGATCAGTGGGCCAAGTGTGAGCACAGCACACCCCCCTCTCCTCTGCCAAACCACAGGCTCATCCAGGATGTGGCCCTGATTGCCTCCTCTGAAATACCTCAGCTCCTCAACATTCAGCTCCTCAGAATCCCCCAGTCGGGATTCCAAACTGCAGAATGTGCCTTCTGCTGCTGACTCTGCAGCTGCCAAAAACCTCACAGTCATGTGCCCCATGGTTTCAGGTGCCACACTGTCTCCAAGGTGAGAGGGGCCACCTTGGGGGAAAGCAAATAGGAAAGTATCCCAGGCATGAGAATGCCTCTGTGGTTCTCAAGACAGGAATTTCTCTCACACCCATCCCCTCCCTCTATTCCTCCACGCTGCCTTGTGCAGTTGCTGAACCAGCAGCAGCAGCAGGAGCGGGCAAGTTTAGTCACTCCAGCACCTGGGTATCGATTACACCTGAAGGTGGAAAGCAAGCAATCAAAAACAAGGTGTCAGCCTTGCCAGAGGATTCTCCTCAACTCCCAGTTCGGGCCCACTGCCAGTTCTCACCCTGCTGTACTTCAGCATCCCAGCTCTTCCCATGACAGGTGTTTATTCAGGCAGAGGCATTTCACTTTACAAGGCTTCAGGCTTCATGGAAGGCAGAGAATTTCCAGAGCTGCTTTTCCTTGCAGCATTGAGCAACCTAACACCACTGACAGCCAGAACAGGCAAAAAACAGAAGCTTCTTTGTGTCAGGGTCAAGCCCTCCCATTACTTGTTTCTGCCTGCTGACATTTCCCTAGACGGCAAAAGGATTTTTAAATTACAGTGACAAGCCGGCCTGTCTTGTATTAAGAACTCAGCATGCATGGTACCCAGCAAGCCACGGGCTGAGCAACAACCTGCCTTCAGAGACTGCTCTCCTGGGAAGGAAAACCTCCGCAGATCTCTGATTCAGAGCCTCTCAGCTTGGCAACCCTCTCCAGGCATTTTGGGAGGGACACAGGGCATACCCAGTGATCCACACTGGCGAGCAGCATCAGCTGCTGCTGGTACAGAGTGCAGGGGAGAACCTCAGTGGCCACTTGTGTGACTACAGGGCAGGACTGCTTTCCAGCAAAGAGAAAGGCTGGAATTCATGTATCCAACACAGCCACATATCCTGCTCCCCCAAAAGGGGACAGCAGAGACAACAATAAAACCCCTCTGAGAGAAGGAGATGCACATCAGCTACCAAAGACTTTGCAGCTTCCATTTGTCATTGCTGTTTCCATCCTGCTTTCACTCTGCAATCACTTATTTTGGTGGCTGTGGCATGCAGAGATCTTTCTTAACTTACCATACCACACTTCACCATGACCACTCTTTTCCTATGGCATGGAGATGACCTCTGCATGGATTGAGCCATGAAGGTGACAGCACTGGCCTGGAACAAGAGGACAGGAGGCAGCACAAGGAACCCCCAGAGCTGTGCAGCCCATAGATGTTCGTTGCCTGATCGGAGCTGGTCTGCCCTGCCACACTACTGCTCCTGACACATGATGAGGCCATCCTTGCTGTAACATTTGGAGACTTCAAAGGACAGCCATACCTCACTTCTCCTCCACCCTGAGCACTTGTCCTACAGACAAAAGGGTTCTGCAGCCAGCCAGATGGAGCTGGTGGTGATCTGGCAGGCATAGCTGTCCTGCAAGTGGTCCATGACTCAGAAGGGCCTCTTTCCCCACCATCATAGAAAACACTGTCATTTTAAGGAGTATAACCAGCTATCAGAGCTGTAACACACGTACCACACAGAAGTTCCTAACACGTGTCTCGCTGCCTCTTTAGCTACAACAACAGAAATAGGACACTGGAGTGCCCTGTCAGCTGCCTACACACTGCCTGTCCCAGCACACTCGCAGCAGCACTGTGGCAGGATCAGACCCTGCCCTCAGGAGACTTTTGCCCTGTTCTTCTGGAACTGATGAAGATGATGGTGTCTCTTTTTTCTCTGTGCCTCACTTGACCCAAAAACCTCAGCATTCATACCAAACCTGTCCACCACAAAACTGTTGTTGCAGGTTTTTCATCCTGTGCCTCATTTAGCTCAGCTTGATCCCCTAGTCCAATTTTGATGAGTACTATAAAGTAGACCCATTGTCTTGCATATCACAGGAGATGTAACATTTTTTCTCATCAGGGCAGTACCTACAGCTCTAGGGCAACACTTAAGCTTCAGTCCAAGGTTCAAAATCTGCATTTTTTCAGTTCATCTCCAAAAGTCTTTATTCTTCACCTGTGAGTACTCTTTACCTGTATCATGTCCTTTGCTTCAATTCACTAATTCTCACTTTTTGCCACATATCTCACAGGGATGGAGGTGTTCTAACACACCCATCAAATCCAAGCAATCACTTTGTGACATCAATCAAATACAAGCAATCATTTTGTGACCTTGAGATGTTTTGCTGAATTTTGTTCACACTCACAAAACATCATCCTTAATAAGCACACTTGAAATCCAAAAGCCCAGGCTTTTACTACTGTGTGTTTTCTAATCACGCTCAGAGCCTGGCAATGTGGTGCGTGCTCCCTTTCTCTTGCTAGCTCATTTCCTCCCCCATATTCCCAGTACACAGCTGCACAGGGACATGACAACTCTGACTGTGACTGGTATGAAGCTTTCACAGACCATCCAGGCAATTCTTTAGTCCCACCGCACCGTTTGTGACTACACTAGAGAGAGATTCCTTGTCGTAGGATTTAAGCAAAATCTCTCAGAAATTAAAACATTTAGCTTTCACTGTCATTACCACTGGTAGGGCATATCTGGGGGTGAAATATGGCTGTGAGATCTGTGAATGTTGGAGGGACATCAGCATCAGAAGAGCTCTAAATGACATGATCCGTGTTCCTCTGTGCTACCACATTGCAAGCTCTTCTCCAGCTCTCTCTCTTCTGTTGAGTTCCTGTTAAGTTGCTTCCAGCTTTATTTCTCTTGCAAGCTCCAAAGGCTCACACCCTCTGAATAGCTAACTTTGAATTTATTTTCCCCCAGATAATAGGTCTGCATTTTTGCAGTTTGAATCTTGTGCTATTATTTCCTGCCCATATCCTGCCTCAAGCACGAGGGAGCCACACAGGCGGTGACTGTACATTACAAAAGCAGAAGGAATGGAGTCACGAAAATTTTTGTGTTTGAGAATGCATAAGGCACAGACAAGGAGCGGGTATGCATGAAGGGAAGCAAAGTATAATTTATTTTTCTTCTCAAAAGTCCAGTCAAGAGCTGGCAAGAAGCAAAGGGGGCAGGGAGCAAGGAAAGAGAGCTTAGTTAAATGTTCGGTCTTTATGCTGTGGTGAGAGGTTTTCCCCCTCACAAATTCTCTCCTTACCACCAGTTTCTTGACACGGTGGCACTGCTTCAATCCCTGATTCACTAATCACAAAAACTGCCATAAGTCAGTTCAAGTTGTTCTGGTTCTGTCCTGCTGCAAATGCCCTCGGAAGCTGGCCCGCAGTGTGACACAAGTAGATGTTTCCTCTTTCAGAAGGGAACCATTGCTCTGCAGATACAGGAATCATTTCTGTCTCTCTCCCCCTCAGGGAATGAAGAAGCAAACCTAGAGATTTTCGCCTCACTCTTCCATGCAGGGCAACAGAAAGGAGAGAACTTCCCAGCCTCCTGCCAGCTGTCTGCACTTTCTTCAGGAACTTGGAGCTCAGAGGCGTTGTCCTTTCTGGCTGCATCACCCATGGTGTTCAGCCCTCTCTGTCCTGCCCTGACCTTGTCAATGTTTAGCTGTCTTTCCATCCTACAGACACTTTGCTATTTCTTCTTCTTCTTCTTCTTCTTCTTCTTCTTCTTCTTCTTCTTCTTCTTCTTCTTCTTCTTCTTCTTCTTCTTCTTCTTCTTCTTCTTCTTCTTCTTCTTCTTCTTCTTCTTTTTCTTCTTCTGCTTCTTCTTCTTCTTCTTCTTCTTCTTCTTCTTCTTCTTCTTCTTCTTCTTCTTCTTCTTCCTATGCCTTGGTGATTTCCCCCCTTCCATCAACCCTTCTCCTCAACAGGAGACCAGTACAGGTAACCACCAGGAATTCTTCCCTGAGCTTTTCTTTCCATTTAGTTGTGAAAGTGATCTGCCTGCTTGGTTTGTTAATATGCCAGGTCCCTTTCAGTCTCTGCCATCTATATTTCCAGGCTAGCACTCTTCCTGCATATCTGTAGAGCCTGGGATGCTATAACATTATTTAAATAAAGGCATGCTGAGATTCAAAAAAGCAAGATACTGTGGAGAGTGAGAAGCAAGTACATAAGCCTTTATGTGCCTTCCAAACCTTACCTCTGGCTGCAAAAGGAGATTCTACAACATCTGCTCTAAGAAGAAACCCAGCAATCCTTGAGTAGAGCTAACATGCATACAGCACATGGGAGCAGCAGATAAATAAATATGTCCTATTATCAAACCTCAACCACAGCGCAAAGGGCACCCTGCCCTTGCCTTGGCCTCTTAGCCAAGGTCCATTTCTATGGAAAATCAACACAGTTGCAGTCTAGGATGCAGGACAGTCAAGCAGCTAATTCACTTTGTTGTCACTGAATTAAGGAAGAACAGTAAGGCACTGTCAATTTATGCCATTTCTTGGTGCCTGTAGGATTTTTTTTTCCTCTAGTAATATGGTAAAACCTTTTGGTGTAGCAATCAGTACTGTGCAGTGCACACTACAACAGTCACAGAAGACAGAGCCAGAAATTAACCAGGAGCAGGAGAGAGCAATAAAGAAAACCTCTTTGCCTGCCAGAATGCATAAGAAAGGCCTTCATGTGCAGGTGGAGAACACCACCAACCACCAACCCTTTGATGTGGAGTGGGAGAGGTTCTTGTGGAAAGTGACAGCTCAGATAGGTCTGCCAGAGCAGAGGCACCATTTGCACGTTATAAGCAAATACCTTTGACTGAGCTGTAACCAATGGAAAAAAAAGAAGAGACTAAGATGGAGATTAAAGTAAGGGAAAATGAAATGGGGACTGCAGTTCTCCTGCTCTTGTAAAAGCAGGGGGAAAACCACCACATTTAGATGGCTCTCACCATGCCTTCTTTTACACCAGAGCACAGAAAAAAGTTAATTTTTCCAGGTTTGGGTCTCTGTTCCTAGCTCCAGCCAGCTCATGCTGCTTCCTCCATGTGTTCAGAGCCTCAGCCTGAGGATCATGTTCATCCCATCCAACCTAGGAAGCCAAGGCACCTTTGGGCTACCCTTCCCCTGAGAACAAATTCAAACCCCTTCACCAGTTACAAATGGGTTGCCATGAACCCAGGCCCACAGAATCTTCTGCAGCGACCGCAATGTGATTGTCAGACAGTCTCAGAAGCAAGTGCATCCACTGCACAGCAGAATGATACCTCTCCTTCTGACGTAAGAACAAAGTTATGGTGCTTTCCAAATGGGAGGACAAAACTACATTCCAATCACTATGAAACTAGGGTAGGAATGATCCGCTTATCTCATGTCTATATCAACTTTTTTATTCCTGCTAAGAAACAAGGGAACTTTTGGGTCTTCCCAGATGTGATAAGTGAGGTGAGGGGAACGTATTCTGTCACAGATCCCACTCATACTGCTCAAGTCCTGAAGGGAACTATTCCAATTTTTACCTGTTAAAGCTTTGTTACAAACCATGCCTACACAAATGCTACAAACCCAGTGCATTTTCTATTCAATAGCTATCTTGCACTTTCAAAAGGTCAGTCTGGCAACCCTCACTGATTTTGGAAAAGTCATATGTAGATGTTTCTGGGGGTTTTGTTCATCATACAGTTAGCAGAGTACTTAGGACAGAAATTATCCCTGACATAAAAAAAAAAACAAAACAAAGCAAACCCACCAACCAAACCAAACCAAAACAAAAAGAAAACCCCATAAAACTCAAAACAACAACCCAACCCAAAAACTAAACTGTGAACAGGAAGAGCTGCATCTGTTCAGTGTTGATTGTAATCTACCCTTTTCTTGTACCATTGAGCTTGCAAAGTCAGCCACCCAAAGTACTGGACATCTAGCAGTCCTTGGAGGGACAGGAACATGACAAGACACATTAGAGAAATGACTAAAACCACAGAGGTGGGACTCCCAATATCTGTTTCCTCAAAACTGTGAAGCTATAAATAAGGGAACCACCACCCTTTCCTCTCCAGTGGATGCCTGCTTACATTTGAAGCTCTTCACAGTCAGGCGTGACAAATGCAGTTTATCACACGGTCTGAGATTTATCCTGTGTCTCGGCAAATTATTGCATCACGTGGATAATCCCACAAACACATCAATTCCACCACTACAGAGCAGTGTGAAACTTGATGGTTTCTATTTCTTTAAACCCACACAGCAGCTGAGGTTCAAGCCTGCCTTCTCCATGTCATGACAAGTGTAGAAGCAGTGAACATGGTACCACTTCCATTTGCCCTGCAACCAGCCAGCAAGATGATGTACAGAGTAGATAGCACATATATGAGAGAGGAACTCTTTAGTTAGAAAGACACGCTCTTGAGACTGAGGAGGGCTCAATATGCAATATGTGCAGATAGTTAGCCAGAAAAGCAAATCCAAATAGCACATAGTTAAATTCCTGTTCAGAGCATCCCAGAGAGCATGGGAACTCAGTTACAGAACTTTTCCAAGCATAGATTCTTGCATATGCACAAAGTGCAGAGACATCACGTATGGTCTGTTTCTCCTGGCACCCCCAGTCCCTAAAAGCAATCTGTTCTAGATGTTCCCAGCCAAGTCTGACCATGCCTCCCCCACTCCTAACTTCACACCCCATTTCCCAGTCATATCCTCCAATCCTCCTTTGATCTGGGCTTGCAGAAGCTTAGTGCTTATCTAGTGTCATTGGGAACACTCACCTTTAATGCCAAGGGCTACTGCTCACAGACAGTAGTAATGCCTGAAAATGGCAATAAGTAGTAATGTCTGGGGCATGGTAAAACAAGCAGAGTTACAGCAGCTGCAAGCTGCTTGCTTGGGAAGAGCTTCAGCAAAGGCATGGCACTGTGTGGGAAAGCTTCACCCTCTCATTGCCCATGGAAATGCTAATTCAGATTCTTCTTAAATTCTCATGGCTTTGACCTGATCACCTCCAATTAGCAAACTGCAGGCATTCAGAAAAGCCTGTGAAATGAGTGATGCCTAAGTCAAGGGACACCATGAAGTATGGCACAGGGATCTTAGGCAATTCAACCTTACTGTGTAAAACCTGCAGAATGCTTAAGACTTTTGATCTCATGTTGAGACTTCTCATGTCATGGGTTCTCTTTTGCAACCGGCCTTGTGGAAACCACACACCACAAAGGAAGAAATTGCTGCAGACACACAGCAAGACCAGCCTCTTCTCTGGATGAGCAGATAGAGCTGGTTCTCCATCACCACACAAAGACCTGTTGGGCTAACCTTTCATCCACAGAAACAGCTACAGAAAATGTGAACAATCCTATCAACTTGAAACTTTGTCCTTCCTTAAGCTACTGGTAGAAGTTCTCTCACTTCTACACTTTTTCTGTATACATATGAAAAGTGGAAGTATCTCAACGAGTTACCAATCTGCCCAATGGAAGCTGAACTCTCCCCTGGCCTCACTGTACCTTGGTGTGAGAGGGTACTCTCTTCTTTAAGCCATCACCTTGCTGATGTGCAGCATTGCTCCCTAACAGGAGCATCTATCCTCACTCCTGTTCACTTGACACGTGCTGTTACCCCCTCATACCCCTGGCAGGTCTAGCAGCAGGGATGAAGCCAGTGGCTGGCAGGGTACCCTGCTCCTCCAGGGCCACGGTCACAGCCTGTGTGGCCTGTCTGGTTACTCTTCTTTGCTCTGCTGGCTGGGCACCAACACTTCCAGATGGAGAGCTAGGAAGCAAAGCTCCTGTGGGGAAGCTGATGCTGATGCTGCAGAACACTTCCACCTCACTGTGAAGCCTCTGATATTGGCCATTGCCTGTCACAGCCTCCCAGGTTAGAGAGCAGTTTGTAAAAACTAGTTTGCTCTCTCAGGACAAATAATGCTTTGCCAGTCACAGCTCACTTCATAGCCAGCCCCTTAAGGGGCTCCACTGTTGTTGCCCCGTGTGTCTTTTTGCTGCAGGTGTTCTGTCTGCTGGGTGCCACTAAGCAGTTCTGTGATTGTAGGCAGCTGGTCCCTGACAGGTGGGCAGTCACTTGTGAACAGGTCTGGGGCAGAGGATACCTCAGCGCAGCTGAACTATGGTCAACAGAGTTTGCTTTGAGATCCTGCACTCTAGTACTTTGTATGGAGCTGAGCATTCCTCACTCCAATAAACTCTGCCAGGAGAACAGAGCAGGGGAAATGGATGGTGCAGCTCAATGCCAGCTTCTACTGCAGGGAAAGCAAATAAACTTTCCTTTCCAAATAAACTCCTTTCCTGAATATTGTATTTATATATATCCACAAGAAGCACATTCTAATTCACAGGTATTAAACACAGTTAGGCTTATTTTATCCTTGAGGAAAAAAGACTGTCTTTATTTTCCATCAGTGGAAAAATTCCCACGGGATGTCTTTGCCCACCATATGTGTCATCTTTGCTGCTGTTTTATCCATAGCTCTTTTCTAAGCAGGTTGCTATAGTCTAAAATTAGACCAGACACATATCAATGACACCAGACAGAAGGAATAATCTGAAAACCAGTAAGATCTTTTAATCTGTATAGATTTCAAAGAGAACCAGCTTTGTTTTTCAAATAAAGGCAATCAAATGTCATCCTCAGACTTTTGCCAGGTATTTTGTCAGTATCTGCTTATCTCTTGCTGCTACTACCCTTGCAAAGGCAGGGTAGTAGCAGACCGCCAGCTCTATCGCAGTATGGATCGTATTTTAACACAGATGCTTCCTGACAAACTTCTTCCCCTTTCACCCACATCTCAGGCACATCCCTATTCAATCTTGCCTGAAGCATCTATGAGACAACTCCACCAGCCAATTCTCAGCAAATATAAAGGATCTATTTTTAGAAGTCTTTAAGATGGCAAGAAATGCTGACCTCAGAAAACTGTGAATAACAAGCTCCTTATTTCTTCTTCCCTGCGTGCTCTCTCTGCGGAAGCAAACCACCACTATCTGACCAAATCACTCCAGAGTCACCACCAGAGCAGGGCTGCATTTTGAGCATCTCTACTCCTTGATATATTCCCAGAAGTGTTGTCCATGTCAGCCTCACAGGTCCGATTTGAATTCCCCCGTGCTGTCAGCCTCAGTGCCTTCTCTGCATGCAGCACGGGAGGGGATACGGTGACTCACCCAGCCCCAGGATCCCCCCTGCCAACCCACTGTTTGTTTGAGTGATTTTATTGTTGAAGCCCTGTTGCCACATTTGTAACTATACATATTTTTTTTTTTATGACAACCAGAAGTTCAGTTTTATAAACAGATGCTGTTGTGGGCCTCTCTTACTCAGCTGGATCAGCGTCAGCCGTTTTTCCAGGCTGCGGTCTCTGCGCTGCACACTGAGTCACAGGCAGCCCTGCACAGATTTCTTTGAATCGCTGGTTTCCTCCCAGAGACTCTTGACACCCTGCCAACAAAACAGGGCGTAGCTCATTAATTTTATTTTTTTTTTTCCTTCTCTTTAAAGGCAGTCTGATTCATAGTAACTCCTTTAAAACAGAGTGGAAAGACACCACCCTCCCACACCACCGGAGGAAACTTAAACCACCAGCAGGTCACTCCCCTTCACTCCGGCTCTGCGCTCCGGGACACCGGCACTGCAGCCCAGCACGCTCCTTCTTCCACAGGTGCCAGCACCCGCCCCAGCCCACACGGTAAGAGCTGTTCTTGAAAATCCTCACCAGCTATGCTCCCTCAGTGGCTGCTCTCCTCTCCTAACAGCACCAGTCTGCCTTTCTCCTCTGCCCCTTCTCTTCGTCTTGGCACTCGAGCTGGCTATGGCACGCACCTTAACTTCCATCTTTTGCTTTGAAATCCAGCTGCCTTACGGGGCAAAGGGGCGCTGCAAAGCACCCTGGTTGCAGCCTCGGAGTGCTGGCAGCAGCAATGTTATTTTCACCTCCAGGACACGTGCAGGCACGGGTGCCCAACCTGGGCCAGCTCGCGCTCAGGAGCTGCTCTGTGCTTTTGGAGTAGCATTGTTGACAAATGTGGAAAAATGCCTGCTTGGAATTAGGGCTGCAGGCTCAGTTTTTCTGGCGCGCAAATACTTCTGCTTGTCTCTCTCCCCCCCATAATTAGTTTGCCAAGCTCTAATTTAAAACAATAGCAATCATTCCAAGTGAAGACTGAGAGGCCCCAAAGCCGCAGACTCTGGAGTACAATGGAGACAATCTCTTTTTCCCGGGGTTCTGGCTCCTGAGGCTGAAGCCAAGCCCCAGTTCTGAGCAGAGCCATATGAAGGGCAGAAATTTGTGTTACACCTTCTGTGGCAGGACAGCCCCTGGAGTGGGGAGCGCTGCCAGGCAAAGTGGGGGAGCGGGTGGAATTGCTAGAGCACCAAGGTCTGCTGGAAGGGTGTGTCAAGGAGCTAGAGACACTGATGGGAAGTGTAGGGTTGCAGAGACTGCCAATTCTCCCTCTTCACCTGCCTTTTTTCGACACAACCAGCCCCTCTTTCTTTCCCTCCTCTTCTTCACCATTTCTCTTGTTTCGTCTGCCTGCTGCGGTTTGCATCCTGCGGTCAAATCCGAGCTATTTTTGAGGTCTGCGAAAGGGAGTGCAGCAAAGCCAGTTTGTTGGCACCACACTGGTTCCTGTTGCAGGAACTCAGCCCGCCCCTGCACAGTTTCAGGGGTTTGAAAGAGACTGAACAGTATTTAGCCCAATACAGCCAGGAATGGGTGGGGCTCAGGCTGGGACTGTGCATAATTACTATATGAATGAGCTAGAAGCTGAGCTGACAGTAACTTTTTGGAAAAAGGATGGATTTTGTGAATTTTTCAGTCCCCTCTGGCCCTGCTGCTTGTAGCTCAGTCATGCCGTGGTGCCTCTTGACTAAGAAATAAATGTGTTAGGAGTGGTGGGGAAACTGACTGAGGCAGCGAGTGTTTCCAGGGCATCAGAAACTGGAATGGGAAGAAAGCATTTTTGGAAGTTATCACTTAATAAGATTAACAACTAAATCATACTGATATTAAAAAAATGCTGTGGCCACAGAACAACTTTCACTCAGAAGCTTTGAATTCCTCAAGGCACCTTTGAGAGCAGATTTGCCCAGAAACTGCCCACTTGACATTTCTGGATGTAGTGGGATTCTTTTCTGAGCAAACACTCCAGGGAGGTGGGCATGAAGAGTGTGAAAACCTGGAGCCCATTAGCTACTCTTCCTATGATAACAGGGGTTTAAGCCAGCCAAATGCCTCCACCCAGTCCACCTGGGGACTGTGGGCACTGAGGGAGTGAGAGCTTGAAGGCAGCTTATTTCTACTTGCTCCTTTGGATCAAAACTGAGGTGCCTTACTAACACTGCAGTGCCTGGAAGCACGCTTGAAATGCAGCGTGTTGGTGTGGCCCTGCAACCCACCCACACTGAGGAATTCCTGTCAGTAGGCTCCTGTGGAAGCTCCCCAGCTATGACTAACCACCCAGACATGTGACACACATGAGCCATTCATCCCGGCCACCCCTGTGTGAGAGCTGGGATCTCCACTGGGCACATGCCATCCCCAGGGATACCCCTGACAGCCAAGGAGTCCAGCCACACCCAAGGACACATTAATGCAGGAGTGCCTGACCTGGGATCCTGTGGAGAAGCACCAAATTTGGGAGTGGGTGCCTCAGCTGCAGGGCTGCTAGAGCTCCCCCAGTGAGACCCTGCTGCTGAGGACACAGAGCCCTGGGCTTGGAAAACCGGCCCTTCTGGCCTAGCCGGTGGTCTTTGAGTTTTGCAGTGTGGGAGCGGTGCAGTGCACGCAGGAATTGCTGTTTGGCGGTCTGGGGTGGAGCAGAGGTTGTATTTTGAAACAGTTCTGGGAGATTTGCTGATAATAGCCAGCATGTTTTTGGTAAAAGAGCCACCTCAGGGCCTTGCTTATAATGAGATTGAGGAGATTTGCTGCAAGCACTAATCCTTCTCTTCATTCATCACCCTCCCAGCCGCAAGGCTCACACACGGCACTCAGCCTGTGCCCACTTCTGTTTCCTCAGAGCAAGGAAAAGCAGGAGGGAGCCTGCTTCCACAGCCCTGCCTGCTCCCATGGGCCTTCAGGGGGCCCATAATCCCCAGCTGGCTGCTGGGACACCCTCCCGTGGCACGTTTCCCCTTGCTCAGCCCCAGGTCACTCAGTGCTCCCTTCACTGAGTGCTGCGTGGATGGCAAAGGAGGAGACACCTGATGCTGGGCTGGAATTTGCCCTCAGATGCTCTAGTGCCCTTTAAGGCATAAATAGCAATACTAGACCCCTTTGATCTCAACAGGTTCCTGTGCCTGTACCTTTCAACAGGGAGGTGACAGCACTGTTAGCCAGCGCAACATAAGGCAGGCTGCAAAGCATGGCACTCCGAATTTTTTTTCCTTCCTTCTGTTTTCCAACAAAAAATTAATGAGCTAAAACTAAAAAAAAGGAGATTTATTTACCCTTCCTTCAAGGCAGGGAGCTGCTCTTCCACTCCTCTAAAAGGGAGGGTGAGGAAGGGGATTTCCAATCTTCACATCTGAAGATGGATGTTTAATACTTCATTGGTCTTTTCTGCTGAGGCAAAGCAGCATTCACAGAAAAGGAGGCTCTTCTCTATGGCCCTGCCAGGATTGATAACTAACTCACAGTCATTTCAACAGTGGCTGTGAACAAATGTGCTGAAGCACATCTCAGTTATTGCTGTATTGATCCTCTGTCAGTGCCAGTCCACACCCAGTCATCCCACAGCATGACACAGGGTGAAGCAGCAGTTGCCTGCATAAACTGCCCAGAGGGAAATCTGGAGTGCCTCTTAAGCTGCTTTCTGCCATTACACTGCAGGGAGAGCAGCAAAGCAGCACATCTCGGGGCTGCCATCTGGACTGTGATTTCTTCAAACTCTGCTGGGAGAGTTTTGGAAAGTACCTCTTTAGCTAGAACAGCTTGACAATGAACAAAGGAAACTCTGGCCAAATTTGCAGCTTCATGCATCCTGCTCCTCCTGAACTGTTTTCAGGAGGGCAGAGAGTATATGGAAGGTGCACTCTTGGTTAGACCAAATATAGCCCATGCCTTGTCATAGAAGGGAGGGACGGGTTAGGACAGCTCAGCTCCAGAACCCACATTGCCCAAGGGAGTGACAAGTTTGCCAAGATCATAATTGAGATCTATCCCCTTTACCCTGTGAAAACAAGTCTGTAGCAGAGGCATGGGGAGACACCCATGAGGAGAGCCCAGGGACAGATCTGGGCTGGGTCATCCCCAGTCCTGCAGGAAATGCACTGAACCCTGAGCACTGGGGTGGCTGACACAGGTGAACAGTGACTCATGCTGAAGGCTTAGCCTTTGTGATGCGAGGCCACCTGGCAATATGTTTTTGTATTTGAGGAAATCCAGGGTGAGGACCTTTGTTGTCCTTTTGCCCTCGCAGGGCAGAGTCTGCTGAAGGAGGGGAGTTGTGAAAGCAACCTCCACGATTGGGTCCATTGTCCACATTCTTCTCATTCCAGAGAGATATCTTCCCTGTATTGGCTCCAGCAAGCCTCTGGGAAGGATAGTGAGAGCCTTGGGAGCAAGAGGGGAGAGCTACAAAATGCTCAGAGCCTGGAGCAGGCTGGTCAGAGGGTTGCTGAAGAGCAGCTGCAGGAAGGTGGGCCCCTGCTGAAGGAGAGCCGGGCACATCCCTGGTTGTGGCCGCCTGGGCAGCGGGGCCAGCCTGCCTGTGAGCTGTGGGCTGTGGGCCGTGGGCTGTGGGCCGGCCTCCAGGGCCTGCGGCTGGGCCAGCGGCTGTGCCCTCAGCAGGGGAGCTCCTGATGCCTCCAGAGCCACGTGGAACATGAACCAGCTTATGTCTTACTGATCACAGGTGTGAGGAGCCCTCTGAGAGCCAGATGGGGTATTTTACACCACAGCCATCCTTACCCCACCCTGCACAGAGCACTGACCAGCTCCAGGGTGCACAGCCTCCTCCTGTGTCTGCTTTATTCACATGCTCGCTCCCCCCAGTTCATCTCTTGTGCACTTCAGTTGAAAGAAGGAGCTTTCACACAATTTTGTATTTGAGTCCTGCACAGTCTTTTCCAAGATGGCTTGCAGTAGCAAAGGCACCCTGAAAGCAAATTGACCCAAAAGCTCAGACTCTTTAGATGCCCCAGTCACACTTTCCTCAGCGTCTCATGGGCTGTGCTTGCATGTTCAGAGGTTTTGCAGTTTTGAGAGACAGACACACTGTAAGATGCAACTTCTTTTTTAGAGTTACCCCCTTTTGGAAAAGGAAAAAAGGAATATCTACACAAGACTGTCTGTGCAAATCACAGGACTGCAGTTTTAATCCAAGAATGCAGCCAAAAGCACAGCTGATGTGGGCTTCACCATCCTTCAACCTCTGTCTAAGTGCGGTTGCAAAGAGAAAAGCAGGAAGTCCCACCACAAATGATCTGTGTACTTTGCTCATACCTCTCTGTAACCTGAGCTTTCCTGTCAGAGCTGTCAGAGAGTTTCTCCCATGTGGGCACTGCCGGTGTGGCACAGGTAGACGACCCGTGCACCCATAAGGAAGCTGTGCACACACACACAGACAGACAGACACACAGAGCTCACAGGGATCCCACAGATGCACATTCCCAGTCATGTGGGGAGCCGCACAGAGCTGCAGATGCACACACACAACGCCTCAACACCCAGACTGTCGGTCCTCCCACAAATGCTTCTCGTGTATCTCAGAATCTTGCTGGAGCTCCTGCCAGCATTCAGGGGTCTAATTAACCTACCCAGGGAGCACCCAGCGCTCTGAGGGGTGAGAGGGCTCTGCATGGTGCCTCTGGGGGAGCAGAGGAACCCTTCTGTGCCTCCCTTAGCTCCGGGGTTCCCTTCCCACCCTCCCTCTACTCGCTGCCCTTCAGTCCCAGCCCTTCCCTGTTGTGCCTGGGGTGAGCAGTGACAGTGCTTTCCTCCAGCAGCGCTGCTGGCTGCCCGCCAGGCCCTAGGCAGCTGTCTCTTCCCTTTCCCACTACCAAGCCAGCACTGGAGTTTCAGTTGATGTTGTCACATGGCTGAGCACTTGAGGGTGGTTTCTTCTGGAGAAAATGCCAATTTCTCACTGTCTGCCCTAGGAATTCTGATATTTCCCCACTCTTATATGAATCATGAGCATGAGAGCTGGAAAACCCTTATGTGTCATCTTTTGTGACTCCCCTCTGCATCTCTCAGTGAGTGGCGGTTCATCACCAAGGGTGGATTCTTGAGGAATTTGTCAGATCCCATAAGAAATTTTTCACATGCTGGTGTTTCACCCCTCCCTTGGGAAGGCAATTCCACTGATCTCTTGGAGAGAGAGTGGAATTGATCCATTTCACCAGGAAATGCTTCACACGAACCAGACAAAATCTTCCATTTACTTTAACTTATTTTCAGCTGTAGCCCCTCAGGCTGGGCTGCACTTTCCTTTTGGCTGACATTAACCTGGTGGTTTTACAGCCTTGCTGTGCCCATGGTCTGTGCTGCTGTGGTCACCACAGCCAGTTCCCATTTGTAGGTGAGATCTCAGTGCCATGAGCCAGAGGCTCCAAGGTCTCCGTGTGCCCACGCACGCCTCCTGCCCAGCCCTTCTCCCACACACAGAGTGAAATCTCTTTCCAGAGGCACCAACCTACTCATCAACATGTCTATAAAAAGCATCTGACTTGTAAATTGAGTCAGGCTGGTCTGTCAAAACCAGGCTGTCAACAGCAGTGCTGACATACAGTCGTTTGTAAAAGTCTGGAGTCAGCAAGGACTCTGGATTCATCAGGATCTGAAGCAAGAGACAGAGCAAAAGGTGAAAACAAAGTTTCCTGTTGTTTAAAGTTGTCATGAGCTTTCTAGTAACGTCGTGACATGTCCAAAGTCATCATGCCACTGAAATATCAGAGAGGTATTCACATCTTCGCATCCTGTGAAATGGCTCTGGGCACAATGAGGACTGGTGCTTATAGCCCACACAAGGACAAGGTGTGCAGTTGTAGCAGGGCTAAGATGCAGTCATGGTCTCAGATCAGTTAAAAGGCATGTGTACAAATTCTGCAGAAGGTTTTAGACCACATTGAGGTTTCCCTTACTGGTAGCAACATGGCAGCATTGCTATTTGTGGGTTGGCTTTGCACTGAGGAATGCACTGGTAACAGAGGTGGAAGCTTGTGACTGTCTCAAACAATACCAGACAGTTTTTACTTTCTGTCCATTACTGTCCAGTTTTATCCTTTGTTTCCAAGTGGCCTTGGCCCTGATTTGAATCACCAGTATTCCTGCTGTGACTCTGTGCCCCTCAGACAGTGGCCAAGACTTACTACTGCCTTCCTTATATTCTGTAGGGGCAGCTGGGAAAGGCAGAATTTCTTTTGAGTTAGTTGTTTTCAATCTATGGAGATTTTTGTTGACATTCTAACTAAAGGCATTTGTTTTTTCCCCAAAAAGCCATCTTTCCATTGTTGAGAAATCTAATGTATTGAACTAAAGGGTCCTCAGCTGAAAAATTCACTTTGAAAGGAGTCAGAGGTCACCAGTGTGCACAGGCAGTGCATTTGAGATGTCTTCTTCTCCCTGGAAACTCTAGGGAGCTACAGGATATTGACTGGGTTCTCACCTCAGCCAGCTTCTCTCACAGTACACCTCACCAACTCAGCCTGGGAGAGGCAGTCCCAAGCAGGGACCTGAGTTCAGAGAGGAGGATGGAAATGGAAGTCAGATGAGCTAAATCCATTAAGGAATACTTGAGATCTGAAATATTTCAAATTTACTTGAGAGTGCCCTGATTTTTCACCTGAAACAACCCCACTGTTCCAGCAGAAACATCCTGTACACTTACCCCACTTACCATTGCAGTCCTTTCCCTGCAATGCACTTTCTGTCACAAGCAAAGGACCTCTCCCTAATCTGGCTTACCCTCTTGAGTAACTCCCTCCCTATATTTGAGGAGCTATACCACTGGCCTTTATCATGTCTCCAAGTGGCACTACACATTCCATCCTGATCCTTTGCTGGATGCAAACCAGGGGCAAGGACTCACTTCTCTGTATTGCCCTCAGACAGAATGTCCAAAACACTTAGGTAGACAGAGGGGTGATTCTGGTGGCAACAATCTGCCTGCATGAGAAGGCTTTGTCTTAGTTTTAGGCACTAGATAGTACCAGCCTGCTTGAGCTGGAACTGGGGTGCAGCAGAGCTGTGTGTTGTTCCCCAACATGTGTACTCCTGCATGGTCAGAAATAGTCTGTACACAGCTAAGAGTCTGTCATGCTTATCTGCAGGTTTTTTGTGCTGAAGGCTTCTATGGTGATTCTTATTCATGCTTACTGTTGGTGTGGCTTGTTATTTCCCTTCATCCATCACCCCATGAAAAGGAAAGTCCACTATTATCAGCACAAGATCTTCCCTTGACTCATGCAGGCTGTTCAGTACATGCATGACCTTCCCCTCCCCACCAGCCTGCCCTGCCCCTAGTCCTTCTATTGGTATGTCTCATTGCTTTTTTTCTTGGCTTACTTGGGGTCTCTCCTCTGAAGGATGCTTGGGGAAGACTCACAAATTGTTTGCTTGACTGGTTCTTGAGAAGCAGTCCTAAAACTGACAGTGTCCTGAGCACTTAATCTTTCAGGGTTAAATTATTGTGGGGTTTGAGAGCTTTGGGGTGAGTCAGTGGAAAAAGCTGGCAGCTCTAGGAAGGCTAAGACTGACTCATAGCCCAGGAAGAGCCTGAGGAACTCCAAATGCAGCTGCAGCTTAGGTAGGGGAATGGAAGAAAAGGCATTTGCATGCAATTTTGTCCTATTGCTCTAGCAATGTGACCCCACCCTGTAGTGGAGAAAGATGTCTCACACTTAACAAATGGAAACGGTATCCTGTCAGTCCCTGATGCTCTGCCAGTTTCTGTGTCTAATGGGAGGAAATGTCCACGCCACAGCATCAGAGGCAGAAGTGAATCTATTTCAGTGCCATTCCTTCACCCACAGCTCCTCTGGGATTGTTCTCTCGTGTTTTATTTAACAGGCAGAGAGAGATGAAGAAAAGGGAAAGCAAATGAATACAGAGGGGGGCTTGTGCTTTAACTCACAAAGAATCAAAACTGAGCTGTGAGCACATATCCCCTGGGGGAGTTTGCATTTGATAGCGTGTGTATTCAGGGAGAGGTGCTGACGTTCTCAGGAAGTAGGTGCACTGAAAGCACCTGAACTAACACTGCTCTCCTGCAGTGCTAAAATAGGCAGAAAAAGCAAAGGGAAGAAAGAATTTCAGTTTTTTTCTTAGAGTATTGGTCAAAGTCCTGGGTGTGGGGTCATGATTTTGGTTTTTTATTTTTTACATTGTAAAGTAACATTTTATCCCTCATTTTCATTTCTGAATGCAAACAAAAGATGCACTCAAAAGGACTGTTCTAGTCCTTAGGATGTCATGAAAGTAGGTTTTTAATCTTTCAAGTAGAAAGCTTTGTTTGAAGCTTCCTAAAAAATAAGAACAAAAAAAAAGCTGAATGAGATTTTAAAGAGGCCATGGAAAAATACATCCATCTAAGAAAGAAGAAAGTTTAGCCACTGTTTAGTAAAGGCAAATTTCAGAGCAGGCAAATTTGTCAGTTTGGTTTATGCTAGTCAGCACCCTATAGTGTCAAAAGCACTTGTTAAAGTTTGTGTAAGAACCAAGGTAACAAAAAAAAAATAAAGAAAAATAAAGGGAAGTAGTCAAAGGGACAGAAAGATTTGACTCAAGAATTTGCTGCAGATTTGTCACTTAGTCATGGCAACAGCAATAATTTCTAGTTTGAGTTGCAGTGGTGATATCTGTATCAGTTGCCATCCAGCATTTTGAAACTCTTGTTCCTTTTACAATGGAAAGAAGGGATTTAACTCTTAGGTTAAGTGTGTTCATGTGGTAGCCTGCATATACCGTTGAGAACCTGAATTTTAGCAGTGCTGAAATCATAAGTGTCTGTCCCTACAGTCAGAGTACGAGTCCTAAGAAGGCTGTGCTTTCTCCAGGATCATCACTAAGGGAGGCACTGTGACAAGAGAGGTCACAGTGACCAGGCCATCCAGCCAAACCAAGCTCTAGATCACGAGTTTGCCAAGACACCCCAAAGCAGACAAGCAAACCTGGCCCACATTCAGCAAGTCAGGGATTAACATCTCCAGAGAGTTCTCCAGGTGAAGGAAACCTTAGAGTAGACACGATTTGCTGAGGAGATGGGACTAGTCACCAAACCTAATCTGTCTCACTAAAGAGTAGCCTAGTTTGGGTGGGAGCAGTGACCTAACAGAACTGGTTTCTTGAGATCCTAAACTCAAGGAATTCTTCCTGGTCCCCAGCTAATGCTGAACTGGTCAAAGTGCCACTGGTGGAGAAGCCCTGCCTACCCACTGTGGTTTGGGAAATGGTAACGAAGCAGTGCCAGGAACAGCTGCAGCCTTTTACAGGAATACCCTCCCACTCGTGGCCACAGTGAGAGGAAAGACAGTAGTGGAGTAGGTGGAGTCATCAAGTGAAAAAGACACATGAATGGGACTGTACAAAGCCTTTTGTCACAGTTTGTGTGAAGGACATCATAAAGTATAAGTGTGTTGTTTCATGACAGTGTTGCCACACCCTGTAAAACGGTGACAGCATCAGACCCTACCTGAGTCACCTGGACCAAAATAACTTGACAGCTAACATTAATCACATGCTTGATACTTCTGAGGGAAAGAGCAGCACAACCTGTCAAACTTTCTAGGAAGCTTACTGGCCAGAGAGTGGATTCAAAATGCTTCTGACTGAAATACACTCACTTGATTTCTGTGAATTGTCTGCGCTCATTCTCACAGCTTAGATTTGTTCCTTGTATTTCACGTTTTCAGGTGAGAAGCCATCAGTTTTGACAAACCATGTCATGCAAGCTTTCTAAAGCACATTCCCCTCTCTCTTTCCAATCACATGTTCATCAATGACAGGAAGTCTTTAAAAAAAAGTAAAAGTTTGCAGGGTACAGAGGCAAAAATAACCAAAACAAACCAAAGAGGAATTTGCATTACAGGAGAACCTTACTGTGTTAATAAAGTGACCTGCATGCCTCAAGTTTTAAAAGGGAAACAGGCAGTTTTTGTTGCAAACCTGGGCATCTTCCCCAGTTCCAGAAAACCTCATGGCCTTTTTGTACTATCCCCTTCACTTAAAGGAGTGGTTCGTGGAGTAGTGGCCACCCCTCTGGCTCACTCTCCACAACTACTCCACAGCTGAGGCACCAAGGAGCCCACAGTCCCCCATTCCATACCACTTGCCTGTGACCCAGACCAGTTGGAAGAGGCTGAGACACCAGAGGAGAACAGGAAGAGAAGAATCTTTCCTGACCTCTGTGAATCCCATGGGCAAAACCTCCTCTTCCTAGAATATATGCCTGGAGTATGGCATTTTTACTTTACATTAACACACATCAATGTAAGCAACCTGTGTATATATTCAGGCTATTTTTCAAATGCCCCCAGGTTATCTACCCATGCTCTACATCTCCTCCCATATTGGCTCCTTAATCTGTGGGCTCTGTTTAACTTCTTGAGCAGATTTTGACTAAGTTTCTAGTGGATTTTTTTTTTTTTTTTGGTGATTCTACATTCCCAGAGTGAACCTAAGATCAACCTGGGTTTTTGCATGTAAACAAATCTTACGGCAATGCTGTTCTTTGACTCTCTTCACGTCCTCCCTCTGTTCTTGTTCTCCCTCAGAGCTCTCTGTGTCGGTGACACCACCCAGAAAAGACCCAAGATGTTGGTGCTGCTGGCTGGTATCTTTGTGGTCCACATCGCCACTGTCATCATGCTCTTTGTCTCCACCATTGCCAACGTAAGTGGGCTGCCCTGGACGAGGCATGGCTGTCACCTCCCGCAGACAGCCGGCCTTAGACACGGCTGGCAGGCAGATCGGGGGTGGGTGCTCAGGTGAGGGTGGGGAACATCCTCTCGCGGCCATGGGGAGAGAGGCTGTTCCCACCTGGTGCATCCAGCAGTGCCGGCACTGTCCCCCCAGCTGAGGCCAGGCTGTTCCCACCTGGCGCATCCAGCAGTGCCGGCACTGTCCCCCCAGCTGAGGCCAGGCTGTTCCCACCTGGCGCATCCAGCAGTGCCGGCACTGTCCCCCCAGCTGAGGCCAGGCTGTTCCCACCTGGAGCATCCACCAGTGCCGGCACTGTTCCCCGGCCGGGGCCAGGCTGTTCCCACCTGGCGCATCCCACGCTGAGGGGCGCGGCGGGCCCACGGGAGCTCTGTGCCCAGGGGGACCCCTGGTGGCGCTGCCCGGGCCCCCCGCCAGCCGTCGGAGCGCATTTTGGGGTCCCCTCGCACCCGCCTCACACAGGAGGAGGGTCAGGATGACCTGGGGGATTTCTCCACGATGACTGGAACAGACCTCATGGTGTTTTGCCCAGAGCACATGACTCCTGGCACTGGAAGCCAGTGTCCCACCTGTCCGGTGCCGACGTTTCTGGGCAGTTGGGCTACTCGTGCTCGCTTCACGGTTTAGTCTGATAGAAGAGCAAAGAAGCTTTACTGCCCCAAGACACAACCTCTGTTCTATCCTGTTTCAGGTTTGGATGGTGGGTTCTTCCAACTATGCAACGATCTCGACAGGACTGTGGCTGCTGTGCAACAGGACCTGCACTGAGCTGCCAGTCAGCAGTCAGGATGAGGGTAAGTTACAGCCGCATTTTCATCGTGGTGAATCACAGGACGTTGATGAGCACTGCCGAGACCGAGTCCTGACCTTCTCCAATCCATTCTCTGTGTTTTGACAGCTTCCCTCAAAACCGTGCAAGCCTTTATGATCCTCTCGATCATTTTCTCCGTTGTGGCGCTTGTCCTGTTCATTGTCCAGCTGTTCACCCTGGAAAAAGGCAAACGTTTCTACATGACCGGAGCCGTCATGCTGGTTTGCTGTGAGTATGCACCTGCACACGGTGCCTTGGCTCCCTGGGTGTGTCCCACTGCCTCTGTGAACACAAGTAGCCACGTATGGTCACCAGGGGAGGTTGTCAGCCAGTAAATGTTTCCAGTGGCCCAATTTTTGTTACAAAACAAAGCACCGGGGAATGGGAAAGTGTTGGGTTGGGATTTTTTTGGCTGTATGTAATGAAAGTATTTCCAGATTTTCATTAGGAAATCCCAGTGGGTTTTGCAAAAGACCATTGAAATACAACAAAAAGGATTCAAGTGTTTTGGGAAGCAGGGGCATAAACAGTTAGCTACTGCACTTGGGATTCAATACGTAGCACCAAACTGTCGTCAGATCTTATTACTGATTTTCTCCTAACAAAGGTTTATTCCTCATGGCACCCACTAAACAAGCCCCAAGTGTCTTATGTCATCACAGCTGCACAAGATATCCTCCACAAATAAGCCTAATGGGCAGCAGCTCCTCTCTCATATGGCACAAGACGTGCATTACAATCTCAGGGGACAGCAGCACTTCAGAAGTCCTGCGGCAATGCTGGTTTCTGTGCGTTTTCCAACTCTCTTTTCCCTCTTCCTTCCCACAGGGATGTGCATTCTGATTGCAGTCTCCATTTACACAGCTCGGTTCACAAGCACAGTGGCGTTCGCCACAAATCCTCACCATGGCTACTGCTTCATATTGGCCTGGATCTGCTTCTGCTTCAGTTTCATCATCGGCGTCCTCTACCTTGTTCTTAGGAAAAAATAAGGCTGATGGGTGTCCAGGGGAGAGGGTTGGCTACTGGGAGTGGGGAAGAATTACTCTGCTGAGAGGACTGTTGGGCCAATAGACAAAACCAGCCACCATCATCACCATTGCCACCGCAGAAAAATCACTAACAAAGCTAGAATCCTCAGAACCTCCTTCATCAAAGAGAGGGAGAAACAACTCCTACTGATCTAGCACTTCTGGGGCTAGAAATCTGCAAGTGACCCAGACAGCTCTTCTCCTTTTCTGCAATGTTGTGCCATACCTTCACAAAGCTTCAAGCTCAGCAGTGATGATTAAAGGGCACCACATAAACAAGGGCTATATCTTTTTCTCTTCCTAGAGCCCTTCTCACTTACATTTGAGTGTGCCTTGTGGGTAGGGCAAGTGAGGATTATGACCCCATTATTTGCCCATTGATACAAATGGGATGGGCCTTTTGTTACATTTTTAAATATATATATATATGCACATAAGAGAACGCTAAAGACATTAAATTGAGAAAAAACAATAGAAATTGAATTAATTTTGTATTAAAAAATCTACAAAAATAAGGCAGCAATTTTTTTTGCTGTTCTGTTTTCTATTTGATATTCCCATGATTGAATAAGATACAAGTAGGAATGGCAAATATACAGGCATGGATGATGGAGAGAGAGAGAGAGAGAGAGAGAATAGAGGTAAAGATATACAGAGGTTCTTAATTACAGAGGGTGCAGTTGCTCAGTGGTACATATGCAGGGAGGGAACCACCTGGATGTGTGTCAATAATCTTATGTTCACCTCCAAAACATGGTAACAGCACTGCTACATCGCAGATCCTTACTGAGACAAGTCCTTATGTGTAGGCAGGGCTTTTTTCCTATATCATCACCTGGTATATGATATTAATTGAGTGCCCCACCTTGTGACAAAGCTCGTCTGAAAAGCAGATAACGGTTAGCAGAGGAAAGTTATTCCCTAATGAGAGACTAGGAAAGAGGAAGAAGGGCTTGTGAGTTTTGCTCCTTGCTGCACAACATTAGGCCAGCCACTTAACCCGGTGCTTTTCATCTGCCACATCTTTCCATAACACTAGCTACCTCCCAGGGTTGCTGAGAGATTCTGAGTCCACTCTGTAACACAAGGTCCCCATGTGAAAGGCTGGCATAGGAAAGTTAGGCACTGGTACTGCTGCAACCCACAAATTTCTGTTAGTTTGAAGAATCTCAGTCACAAGAGGCATTTGCAAGAGACTAGGTCAAAATTTCCTGTGACTCCATTCACATCTATCTAAAAGGTAGAGAGTATAAAAACCATGTTAGTACAGATTGGGCATGGATGCTATTTACCTCTCTCTCTCTTTCTGTTACATTTTCTTCTTATGTAGACTTTATCAATTTGGTGGATATATTCTAGTACTGTATGTTGGTGTTTCATTAACAAAGGTTATTTCATATATAGTCATTGTAAATATTTTGAAATGCATATTTTTAACTTTGTGGGTATAAAAATAAAATCTGATTCCCTTTCTAATAAAGACTTTTGCTGTGTTTTGTTTTTCTTTTTCCCCATTAGTGTTTCAGATATTTGTTAGCAGAAGTACTTGCTGTTCTTACTCAATCTCAGCCCAGCCCTTTCAGACAATGCAGAACTACCATGTTTTCTTGCATACCAGTAGATGAGATTTCCTGTTCTGGAGGGAAGGGGGAAGGAGAAGAGCTCCCAGAGCTCCTGTTTCAGGCTGCCTGCAAGCTCAGGCAGACAGTGTGAGCAGTGGTATCACTCAGTCTCAGTGCCAGGCTTTGCCTCACACCCAGGAAAGCTGGAAACATTCTTTCTCACCCTGGCAGAGTCTCATCTGTCCCAAAGCAAAATCACCAAGGTGTTTGCCTGGGTTGATGTAGCTGTTGCCTCTCCAGCGTTGTCTGGCCAAACACCTCTGCAGTTCCAGAGCTTGAGCAAAGAGTCCAAAGCCCAGGACAGCAGCAGATCTCAGAAAACTTGGGACATGATCTTCTGAGCTGTGAGGTAAGATGCAGCAAGAATCAGCTGTGTAGGAAATTTTTCTTTATCCATTAATCTACTGCAGAGAGAGCTAAGACATGCTAATTGAGGGTAGAATGGTGACATGAATCTTCAGGAGCTGAGGTTTAGCCAGAGGGGATCTCTTACAGCAGGGTGTGGGAAGGGCTCACAGTGTGTCATGGCCGGACACTTGTCTTGGTCTCAGGAGGTTCTAGGAGTCACAGATTATAGAATATGCTGAGTTGGAAGGAAGCAATCAGGATCTTCAAGTCCAACTCCTGGCCCTGCACAGGCCACTCCAAGAATCACACCATGTGCCTGAGAGCATTGTCCAAATGCTTCTTGAACTCTGCAGGCTTGGTGCTGTGGGCACTGCTTCGTCCTGTGGGCACTGAGTCCTGCTGCTCCTCATGCTCCTGGCACTCCTAGAAGTGCAGGGTAACCAAAGACCAAGGCTAACACTGACAGGCAAGACATCAGCCACCCACTGAGTGGGGAGCACTGAGGGAAGTTAGCCAGTTAGCCTTGCAGGAGCACACCCACTGCCAGGCTGGTAGCTGTGTCCTGTCCTAGCATGGTACAGATGTGACAATATGATACTCACAGGATGACAAGGCAATGCCAGCCTTGTTGACATGACCAGGTCGTAGGCAACAGTCTCAGTTTTTGAACAGTGGTCTCCAACAGCATTTCAGTCACCACAAACTGTTGTCACTGATAGCTTACAAAGGATATGAAGGCTGCCAGACACTCTGGGTCGCTTGGTTTGGCTGAAAAAAATCACTTGGGCTACTAAAGGATCAGTACCCTAATGTACAGGTGGAAAAAGTCACAGAGTCCCCTGGCATTTGACAAACCTAGTTATCTGGTCCCTGAAGCATAATTCATTCCAAATGAGACAGTCTTTGCTCCACACCAAGTAGCTCCTGCCACCATCTTCTGAATCCTGTTACATTATGGGCACACAGACATGAATGTACATTTGGCACCACCAAGACAGAACACATCAAACAGAAAAGCAGATGCCAACAAATATGGATCAATTACAAAACATAAGGAAGCAGAAAAGGATAGGAGCGAATAGCACTATTGGTTGTGTCATATGACAGATGTTTGCTCAAAAATCATCTTCAACACAGCCTGAAGTGACCCTGACCCAGTGCCACATGGACTCTTAGACACAAAGTCATGTCACTCCTGCAAGAGCCATTAAAGGGATTTCAGGGACCAAGCTTCACAAGGCCCAGGTCCACAGCAGAGTCCTTGGACTAGGAAGAGAAGCCTTTGAAAGAGGAGAAAGAGGGAAAAGAAATTCCCATGCCTGAGGTTCAACTGCAGAGCAAAAGGATTCCCTCCTTCCTGGTTCTTTTCTGCAGGTCACTGCAAGAGAAAGGTGTTTGACACAGATGAGCAGCTGACTAATTCAGGGCATTTGACTACAGTAAATCAGCTGCAGAAAGCACTAAGAATGAGGGACAGCCAAAGGGGCAAGAGCTTTTTGGACAAGAGACATTCTTGCTCTGATCAGAGCATTCTTGCTCTGATCCCACACTATGTAGGCTGGGAAGAAGTAGTCCAATAATTGGTCACATTAAGGGGTTTGAAATTATCTCTACATATTCATGACTGTGTTGCAAAAGCTGCTGCAGACACCTTAGGGGAGAGCCCTGCTCTGCAAATGGCAGAAGCCCAAACCAGCCAAGCAAAGTAAGTGACTCCTGGCCTGATCAAAGGGTGATGACAGCACTGTGAACACAAAGGCAGCAGCACCTGCTGCATTTACAGAACGTGGCTGACTGCCAGCACACCCAAAGCAGAAGAATGGCTTGATTCCCTTACAGCAAAGACAACAGAGAAAAACCAAACCACCACCACCAATAACAAAACACAAAAAACTGCAAAACAAATGAAACCAAATAAGAACCAAGTTTGCAAGGAATGAGGAGCTCATCGGAGGTATCAAAGATGGGACCAGGAGTGATGTGAAAAGCTACAGGTTGCTTCCAGCGCTAGAATAAGGCTTCACTGCTGGCATCCTGGTGCAACTAACCCAGGAGTCTTTTAACAGAGGAAAGCAAGGTGAAATCAGTGTGACATATTATCCCACTCAAAATATATCCAGTCCAGGGGGCAGACTAGAAATTAATTCTGTGGTTGTACTAGCTGTAATTAGAAGGCTGCCTAAACTTGTGATTATTTATATTTGCAGCTCTGCCTGCTCAGATAATAAGAACAGCCAGGGTACCAGTTGATTGTTGGAGGAACTGGGGAGGAATATTAATGGCAGACCCTCTGTTCCCACATTGCACAGTTGGTGAGGTGCATCACTGCAGGCAGCTCAGCTCTCCCAGCATTGTCAGCACCACAGTATTGAATTAGATACACTATGATCTGATGCATGATGACAAATCTCATGTTGCACAATTCACTCAAAGTACGTGGGTATGTGGTATAAATATACACCTTGTCATCTGTTACAGTGCTTAGGAAACCTGATTGCCTTTCTGCTCAGCCTAGCATGGAAGGCTGTAGCTGGCAGCCTTCCTACATTCCACCCCCTCTCAGGCTTCTCATGTGAACCAGGTTAGCCAGAGACCAGAGGGGTCAATCCATAGCAGATGCCTCAAGGCAAATACAGAAAGCATGCTCCTCAGCAGAGATTTATGAGAAGCCAAGATGCTTCAACTGATTTCTCAGGCTAATTTCAGTATCAGGGTTTGGATGACAGAACTGCATCTATCTAAGGGAAGAAGCAGTGCTGTGGAGCTCTGTCCTGTGAATATGGTAACTGTCATAACCTGGAGAATATAACACAGTCAGAGGTGCTAAAGAAGGGGCTTTGGGGATGCTCCTGCCTCTGTCAACTTTCCTGATAAATGTATAGGTGGACAGAAGACTAGCTTTTGGAGTTCACAGATGGATGGGACTTTTTATGCAGAGTTTTATGGAGCATCATAGATTATTTCTTTCTCTGGAAGCAATTACCAGAATAAAAGGTTTGTTTAATTGATGTGCTCACTGCAGAACTTTTTTGACCTTGCTCTGATGATAACATGGAGCTGGAGTAGGTGAGTTGTAATTCAGTGAGTAAGAGCACTTCCTAGGTCTTTGGGAGGATGGGGAAATGTATGGTTGTGTGAGACAGGAATATCAGCCAAATGAGGCACTGTCTTGTTATCAGAGCCCAGCAACCATAAATGCCAGGGCTGCTTAGCCAAGAGAGCAAAGGGTGCTGCTGTGGGCATGGCCCGTGAGGGGGCTGTGAGAGAGGCTTCCGTGTGCTTCTGACACTGCAGCCACAACAGGTTTCCCTCATGCTCCTGGGGCATGCAGGGCTCCCTGGGAACTTCCAACAGCCCATCAGTCCTAGTGGTGTCCCTAAAAGCTGAGTCTCCTAAGCATTTTGGAGGTACGTTTAGCAGCTCCCCCAGGACTGCATCCCAAGTTTTCACCACTTTCATTTACAGACTTGGAGAAGTAAAAGACAACCTCAACACAGCTTGTGTATATTTATTAGAGAGTTCTGTTTCTAAACCACATTAGAAGCAGGAGATGCTTCATGTGCATGACACAGAGGATGATCCACTAAGTGGTACAGCAAGAAGCTTCATGGCAAAGAAACCAGAAGCCTGGCCCTTTGTATCCCAGCTCTGGAAAGGACCTGCAGGCCCTGCAAAAGAGCCAGGGTGAGGAGGGGATGCAGAGGTCAAAGGCAGAGATAAAGTGCTCAGGATCACCCCTGGGTAGACTGGCAGTGATCAGAAGCCATGAAGGAATGGGGCAGTAGAAAGAAATGAGTTATAAATTTAGGGACAAAGGAGAGAATGAAATGGACAGGAAGAACAGACACTGCAGAGGATGAAGACCATCACTGCACTGGTGAGTTGGGGAGGACAAGCAATTTAGCAGGGAGATGTATGGAATTTGGGACACCTGAGACTCACTGCAGTCATCTACCGAGGAGTCAGACCCTCCTCAGTCAGTGAGCTTGCTTCCCGGTATATATATATATATATGACATTCACAGCTCTGCCAAAAACTGTGGGGAGCTGCTGTAAACCATCCAGCGCCGGTGGATGGACCCAGACGTGCCCTCTGAGCCCACTGGCGGCTGAAGGCCCCGGTCCCCTGTGCTGTCACTAGAGGTCAGTGCAAGCCCAGCAAACGTCTGTGCTGAATTTATGTTTCTGTGCGGCGCGGCCACCCCCAGCCGAGGCAGCGGTGATTTATCTCAGTATAATTCAGAAATGGGAGCATGCCCCAGCGCCACTTGGCAGCCTTGGGATGGGCTCCCTGCTGGCCTGTGGCATGTCATGAAACAGAAAAACGCAGCATCTTGACCCACGTAAGAGGTGACATCATGGGAGTGTTTCTCACCAGTAAGAAACCTACAGGATGAATGGAAACGGGGGAAGAAACTCTGCAGGGGAATGGGCAGAACTTCGGAATCACCAGTCTGGAGGAGATGACCAAGGCTCAATTCCCTTTGGCTTCTGAGAGCTGGTTTGGGCTCAGGGAGGTCAATGGGTTTGCCCACTTCTCCTGCAGTTAATACCAACCCCTCTGCTGTGTACAGACAGAGAAACTGAGGCAAAGAAATAAGATTGGCCAGGGAGAAGCAGACTGGAAGCAGAGAATGGAGGAGGTGATGGGATGGCCTGAAGGTGAAAATACTTCAGAGCTTTAGGATCTCAACAGTTCCTGCTTCAAGGGGACACCATTTCTAGCTAGCTCTCCTTCACTTCCAGTGGATCTGGAGAAAACAGGGTCTTTCTCAGTTTTGCAAACAGCAAGCCTTAGGTCCCTAAAGACTGATTGCAGTACATCAGTAGCTAAACCTGTATGAAGGCAATCAGCTTTCAAGGGTGTGGTTTTAATCCTGATCATTTGCCAGTGAAATCTGTGGAAGATGCAGAGGCTCGGCAAGGTCCATCAGTTTAAGTATCTCATTTCAAACCACCAAGACAGAAAAATTTGACACAGGCACTCAGTAGAGACCTTGAAACCCTGCAATAGGGAGACAAAGAGAAGTGTCTTTTTTGGTTTGTTTTGTTTTGTTTTGTTTTTTTGCCATGTGTCTACCAAAAGATTTGCAATGACCTTGATGCAATAAGGGCAAAGTTTGTATTTGCAGTGCAGTAAATCTAGTGGTCCCTGTTGTATAATTGCTGGCCCGTAGAGAAGCATGGCTATAATATATATCACAATGTCACTTAGGCCAACACATATGCTATAGATAAAACAACTCCTTGCTTAGAGAATCCACAATCAGGAAAATTAACCCATTCTTAACGTTTTGCCAATTTCAACTGTGTTGCACATGTATCCAAATATCAGCAAAGCTTTTGTGCCACTGTAGAGTCAGATATATTTGGAATTCAAGTGGAAAACACTACACAGCCTTGCTTGTGTCATGCCAGATGGAGCAAAGAGAACAAATCCGCATCCCTATGTTGTAAACTTACTCTTTTCCCCAGAATCACTGATTTGAGTGGGACTCAAGTAAAATGGAGCTCTTCTTTCATCAGGGAGCTCTCTCTGTGAGAAGGTGCAATGGATGGGAAACCACAGACCCTGAGCCCTTGTTTCTCCTCTCTTTCACTGTCTGAAATTTCTGTTTATAACAGCATTATTCATATGCATGGATTTACCTCAATTTTCATAGTTCCACATCACCTACTTCACAAAAATTGAAAACATGGCTGCAAAGTCACCTCCAGCAGGTCTGGAAAGACAGATTTCTAGTATGAGAGAGAAATCATATAACCTCTGCTTTCTGGGTCTATGAAAACCTCATGGTTTCTGACAAGAAAAACAAGGCTACTATATAGACTCCTACTTTCAACACAGCCAGATCAACAGGCACGAAACAGGCACCACTTGACATTATTTAACCAAAAGCACCCTTCTCACAGTCTGATCCCCAGCCCTTCCAGGGGTGGGCTGACTCACACATGCCTTGTCACACCCCCACCACACTGCTTCCCTGGGGACTGCATTCCTCTTGCTTCCCAGTGCTGCCACCTTCCAGAGCTCCCACTGGTATTCAAAGGGCAGAAGTCTGGCTTTAATCCTCAAAGCCATCAGCAATTATTTTGCATCACGTTTGCCACTTTTCTCTGTCACATGTGCACTCTTAGCTCCCACCAGTGTTGAAAGCTTCCAACAGCCCTTGCCTTTTGAAAGAGCACTGCAGACAGCCATTTACACTTTAAATAGACATTAAAATGAAGCCACCTGCATGCCTTCCAGTTCCCGAACTGCAGAGCAGAGCAATGGATAATGGAAGTGTACCAACACATCAACAGTTTCCACTAGCAACTGCAGCAGAATAGCTCGATACCAACTTCAAATATGGACAGGAAATGGCTTTTGATATCAAATGTAAGTTTCAACCCCACAAGAGTCTCTAAAAATAAACATTTTGTTCCTACCCATCCTTGATTTGATACCAAATGGATTGTGGAAAGGGACCAAACTCTAGAAACAGAAATAATAATAGAGGTACAGTTTTAATTAACTCATCCTATATTATTCCCTTTTCTACTGGACCCCCTGCCTCACTCAGCACACAGAAGTGCTCTGTGGATGAGGCTGTCCTTGTTATTCACTCTTGTGGCCGTATTTATCTGCACGCCAGCAGTGCACTGCACAGCACACAGAGCTCTGCCTCCTCTCTGGGCTTTTCAGTGTGCCTCATTATTATCACCATCAAGCCATTCTCAAACCCAAAAGGACTTTTGTCTTTCAGTCACCCCTACAAAACCAAACCATTATCACAGATATTTTAGAAGCAGGGGAATTGATTCATAGGCAGATCACAGCTAAAAATCTGCAATGCTGGCCATTAATTCTGGCCGCCACAGTGGCCTCTTACATATAAAACAGCTTGTGGCTGCTGCTGAAAAGCTGAGGGGGGATGATGTGCTCAGTAGCACATTCAGAATCCATGGCAAAGGCAGAGGGGGAAGAGTGTACTTCTACAACCCACTATAATGTTCTCAGTACAGCAAGCTGTATTCATCTTCTTGCCTGCATAAAGAGAGTGCATGCCTCTCCTTGAGCCACCAGTCACCTCAGGTTAGGATTCCTGATCTGGGGAACTCCAGGAAACCTCTCAACAGTGTAAACCCTCTGGATAGGTAACGCAACAACACAAAGACAAACGTCAAAAGGATCAATTAATCTTAGGCACCTCTGTCAAGACACCAATAGCCCATGTATAAAAATCCCTATGCACTCAAAGCACAGCTGCCATAGGATTCAGCTGCAGTGAGTTCTGCAAAGCAGGCCCCAAGGGCTGCCTTCAGCCCCTTTCCTTTCCTGCAATAAGTCATGCCTGCATAGATCTGCTTTTAAACAATTGAGCACAAGCTCTGTCTTGGCTGAGGACCAAGTGCCACACATTTGCATCCCAACTTTACGCCTTCCTGCGCATTGAGCCCATCCAGATGGCAGGGCGTATTCCAGGCTTAATGATCTGCTTTCCCTCCCTCCAGTATGGGCACAATAAATCACTGGCAAATCTTCCTGATGGTCTTTTAGAGGGAAGACAGATCAAACACATATAGTGAGTTTCAAAATACCAAGTCCTCAGGAAAATTATGGTCTGCAACATGGGTACAGAGCATGGATTCAACTGGACAGCTTAAAAGGCCTGCAACTAAGCTTCCCCTGCCAGTCCACCCTTCCCAAGCCCCTATGCCCTGCACTTTCTCCTTTGCCAGGCAAAGATTTTGCCAGACCTGGCTTGCTTGCTCCACTCTTGGTCACCACAATCCCCTGCCTGCTTCAAAGAAACGATCTTTTAGCAACAACACTCCGACCAAAACTTTTGAACAATCTCAAGAAGAGAAGCTAGAGTTTGGTCTTTTGGAGGCTGGGCCCTGCTCACCACAGAGACTGCAGGAGACCTGGCTTTCAAGGAGGAATTTGACATACCCAAGTCATGATCAGGAGATGTATGTGCTCATGACATGAGACCCAGGTGCATCTTCTGCCTGCAGAGCATGGCACAGGACACAGGGATCTGTTTACAGGACCAGACCTTAAACACCAGAGGGAGATCTCAAGATATGTGGCTGCATAAAAAGCTTTTCTTGTTTGATGAGAGGGTAAACACAAACTTAGTCTCAGCAAATGGCCACAGCAATCTGACTGTCCCTCACAACATCACACAGAAAGTTGTGGCAGAGGCAGGCATTCCTCTGAATTGTCCTGAGAGCATTAAACAGCCTTAATGTGGAGGTACCTCTGTGTCCGGCCTGGGGACCTCCACCTCATTCTCTTGAAACTTTTCAATATCTGCAGGGACTAATATAAGGCTTTGCACTTTGCAGTACTTACTGCCACTGAGCTCTGACCTCACCTAAAGTTGCTTCCACTCTGCTGATAAGTGAGGTTCTGTGTAGAAGCACCATGTGCTCTTGCATTTAAAGACCAGTGAATTGTTTGGGATGTCAAACAAGAATTCAGTTTCACACCAAACTTTATTGTGACATTTCCTGGGTAATCAAATCTTTTTACCATCAAAACACTGTTTTCCAGTGTGTAGACTTTTAAGAAGAAATTCCCTGCTCTGGAGTTCACTGTGTTTCTGGCTACTTAAACTAGATCTGACAAGTTAAATTATTTGTATGCCTTGAGCTAACCATCTGCACGGGAGTAAGCATCAGGTACAGCTTATATGTAGAATGCTTCACAAAATATAAATTTATCCACATGTGCATTCAAACAAAATGTCAATGCTATTTCTCAAAGAATATGGGAGGAAAGGCCAGGGGCCAGTGAAATAATTTTCAGCTTTTAAGTGACAGACAATGGAAGTGATCCAGTCTTGCATCTCCTAAGTACTGGCAGATTGGCTGGGATTTGGATGCTAACAAAGAGATTCAGAACATGGGCCTGGTTTCAATTAATAAGCATGTGTCCATATGGCTCTGTGTGTGTTTGTGTTTATACTGAGTGTTCTTTCCTGGTAATGGGCGTTGCATAAGTACAAGCATGCATGTGTGTGCCTGTGAAGGCAGGTTCAGAGACAGTTCAAAAACATGCCTAGCAGCAGAGGCAAAATTTGGTGTTGACGACCAGAACAAAAGGTTTCTTCCCTGCCAGGGAATCAGAGATCAGAGCCACGTGGCAGCAGTGAGAGCACCCAACACGAAGTGCTGACCATGCAGGATCTGCCACTCTGTTGTGGCAGGGTGGCCACAGCTGGTACTGGGACAAACTCACCCAGGGAAACAGAAGGACCAAAGACAACCAAACCTGCTCCTGGGAGGCACACCAGCCAGGCTGACCAGCTTTGTCTGCCCTGCAAGAGGCTCACAGTGCCTACTGCTTTAAGTGGATGGTGCCACTCTCCTGTCACAGTGACAGATCCCACTGTTCTGGTGCCCTGGGCAGCCTGACTCCCAAGGAGATGTCCTGCTCTGCCCCTGCCTGCAGCCAGCCCACCGGTGTGCATGTCAGACCACACACAGATTTGTCAGCAAACCACACGGCTCTGTGTCTTGTCTACAGCACTTGCTTCTCCTGTATCTTTTTTTTCAAAAAACAATGTAGTTGTCAGATCAGTAGCTGTCAGATGGTAGAAGGAGAAAGAGGCAAATGAGATTAAATACTTTGTACGCTATAGGAAATTCATACCCAGTAATTTAAAAAAATTTGTGCATCCATAAGCCTAAATCAATTCTTTATCTCCCCCACACCATCTCAGTTTCTTAAGTTAAACTGTTTCTGCAAATAATAGGCTTATTCAAAATTATGATGTACCAATGAGGTTGATGGTGACCATAAAGGACCACAGACTCTGATAATGTGCTTACCTGTTGTTTTAGGGTTATCTTGACTTTTCAGCTCTACATTTCTTTCCTCAAGATGCACTAATTTTGCATTGTTTTAACTAATAGCCACTCTAAGCTGGCACACCTTCATAACTGTTTTTATCAGTGCCTTAAGTACTCCATCAAGCCCTTAACTTTTGGTGACTTCTTGCAATGCAGAGATAACCCCCTGTGACAAACAGCAATGAAAGACACAAGGAAATCCACAAAATATTTTTTTTACATGAGCACTTGCAAGCATCTGAGCACCCTGGAAATACTCTCTGCACCTTGCATTAATTTTCCTGCCCAACTCCACTCCCACGTCATTTCTCATGTTTAAATATACCTTGTATTATTATTTTCCCCTCACAATAATTCTAATTGTATAATTGACCTCTCAGCCCCCAACCAGTGCTCAAACACAGCTTTAAGGGTTTTTCATAAATCACAGTCTAGAGTATCCTGCAGTGCAATGCAGAGCTAAGTATGAACATAAGCTTTTCAGAGAGCCGGTGTCTGAGAATGGGGCTATCCTGCCACAACACAACCCCAGAAGCATTTTTGAGGCCAAACCTCACCACCAGAAACCTTCACTGGACTGAAGAGCCTACTCTGAGGATTCCCAACTGGAAGTGATGAAAAGTAAGGTTCCCAAGGGTCTCAGAGCTGAGGGCTGAATGGGGAGAAGCCTACCAAGAGAGAAAAGGGCAGGAAAACAGTAGATATTCAGCCACTCACTCTGAAAAGAAAACTTTTCTGCCAGCTTCCTTTCAACAGGAGCACAATGACAGCTCGAGGAGACCTCCGTGAGCAAAAACCATATCACACAGCCCTGAGGTGCCAGCTCTGCTCAGGAGTACCAGAGACAGTGCACAGCCACTGACATGAGACATGTTGGCCAAGAAGATAGGAGCAGAATGTTAGGGTCTTGGACAAGTAAAGTGAGAAATACTGAGAGGTATCTCAGAGCAGCAAGGCCAGGAATAAGACTGGGGACCAGAGCTGAGGAATGACAAGAGAACCGGAGTGCTTTATGGACAGAGTTAAATTCCAACATTCATTTCTTTTAAAAGCCTTTTTCTTTCCTTTTGATTATGGGATACAATTCCATGCAAAAATTAATATCCTAAGACAAGACACAACAGATGGACACCAACCAGGAGGGGAATAAGAAGAGACAAGGAAGCAATTCTGGTCAGTCTGACAGATCGTGAACTCAGCAGCCTTCTACCCACCTATATCCATTCACAGGCAGATCAAACTTTGTCTTTCAGACTCTTTTGCTATTTCCAAGAGAATTTAATTCCTTGTCTTTTTCCTCATCAGCATTTTTACTATGTATTTACTCCAAATCTGTAAAGAACCAATTGCCCAAAGTCTCATGACTGCCAGGAAAGAGGAAGGAAGTTTTGTAGATGCACCAAGGGAGAGGTCAGAAAACCAGCTTGGAATTCCTAAATAGATGTGCTCCTGTATCCACAGCAGCCCACACATGGCATGCCAGCAGTGCAGTCTGACCTGCAAGTGAATGGGGAATCCACGTGGCATCTAACACATCCACAGACAGTTTGAAGCTATAAATTTTCAGGTTCCAGCCTGACACCATGCTGGGACTTATCAGGGAGAAAAAAAAAGCAGGCAATTCTTCCATCCTAGTGATTCATTCTTCCGTGTCTCAGACATCACAGAGATGAAGCCAACTGTACCTTTTCAAGCATTGTTTCCCTCAATTAAATAGAAACCTAGGCACCCACAGCACCGTCTGCTATCCTTTACAAAAGAACTAACCACAGTAAATACAAGTTTTAATCCTTGTAACATCTCCGAGGCCAATGCCAAGCATGTGATGGATTTAACTGGAGAGCATGAGGGACTTCATGTCTAAAAAATAGAAATCACTTAACTGAGGTGAAATCATTGTCTTTATGGAAAGTAATGCAAGCTGATAATTTTGGTAAGGATGACAAATTCACTTCTTCCAGCATAATTCATCCCAGAGAACCTGAGTGTACTTTCTGGATGCCAAACACCAGCTACTATTACATTTTTGCAAATGTCTTGACAAGCAATTAAAGTTATCACAGCTCTTAGGCAATTTCTCCTTCTAAGAGAATGAAATAACCCAAATATGTGGTAGCATCAGTAACTTGCAAAGAGGGCAAGTACCCTCAGAAGGCAAAACTGTGATGCACCTCCACTTGAAACAGCACTCTACCTTCAAGATTTTAATGTGAAAAACCGAGGTACTAATAAAGCCATCCCCTAATTTTTCCTCAAATTTTAGTTAGACCAGGATGTCAAGAAAGACAGAACAGAAACTGAACTAGAAACCGAGGAGCAAAAACCTAGATGAGTAAAGACTATGGCATAAAGAGAAATGATAACAATTATCTTTGTTCAGTTTCATGAGGCAATAAATAAGTGAGGCCAGCAAAAAATAAATATCAAAGAAAGTTGAAGGCAAAACTATTGCCTTGTACAGGAAATGGAAGGGGATTCAATTACGATAGAGGCAGGTACAGTGAAATATTTTCCACGTGGCATCTAAATAATTTGTTGAATTTCTTGTTGGAAGATGTCATTCAGGTTAAGAATTTAGCAAAATATAGAGCAGGATTCATGCATCTTGTAATGGATGGGAATTTTTAGGAGCTTTGTGTATTGCAGGGAATAAAAACCAGATTCTAAGTGGCAGGGATTAAGCAGAAATATCCCTCCGGGAAGGTTATCCTTGAACAATGTCTTTTGGGATGTTCCCATTTCCCCTGAATTGCTACACACAATCCAGAGGTAGCCTACCTCACCCTGATCTCATCTACAGGATAATTCCAGAGAAGTGTTATCACAGCTGAATGGAGGAATTGCATGCCATTTAATCCAAGCCCATTGGAAATGCCTGGCAGCATCTCAGGCTGCACTGTTAGGAGATCAATTATTACACTAATAAAAGGAATTAAAAGCTTTGTCAGAAAACCATCAGAAGTGTGACTGCCCTAAAACATACACAGGCCAATTCTGTGTTGTTGTTCAGCGGGAAGAGGGCCCTCCCTCATCCCTGCCCCAGTTCTGTGCCGCAGAAGGAGAGAAGCAGATTACAAAGAGCAATTCCTCGCAGTACCCCAGGTGAAAGCAGCACTTTCCCCAGTTCCAGTTATTGTTAGTGGAAAAGTTCCTCCTGGGCTGATTTGCATTGACCTACAGAGACACATATGTGAATGCAGTTAAGTGTTGACCTCAATGTCACACAATAAGAGCAGCAGTCACAGCAGAATGGCTTAAGGCTATTGCACAGTTTATTGAACACAGAGAGGCTCTGCCTGCCTGGTGGGAGCTGGGCTGGCGGCACCACAGTTGTTCCTGCAGCCCTTGGCCCTGCAGCAGCTGGGAGAGCAGAGCTAAGGGTGACAGAGATCACTTTGAAGATAGGTACCAGGCTTTTCTCATCAGGGTGAGGAAATGAGATCGTGCCTGGCTATGGGGGAAGAGAGGGAAGTAATGGAGTTTTTTTCATTAGTTGGATCCTGAAGTTTTAGTTCATGGGAAAGGAACATACATTCTCAAGATGAGGCTACTATCTCCAAATATAAGGCAACTTGCCTTTAGGATGCAACTTAACAGTACTTCTGCAGACTCCAGTAGAAAAACTCAGCGGCACACTAGCCCCTAATTCCAGATAACTGTGCTAGAGGACTTGCATAAACCTGTTCTGCATCTCATAAGTCAGCACAGATCATCTCAATGGCTGCAAATCGCTTAACTCAGTGCACTCAGCTGTGGCCACATTTCTCTTTGCAGAGAAAAGTAAGGCACAACTTCCCAAGGAAATTTTCTGGGAATCGCAGCAAGGAACCTCAGAGAAAGAAAACACAATTCTTATCTCATTTGCTGTGCCTGTGTTTGTGCCACAGTAGAATGCAATATGGAGATTGTTTACCCAAAGTGATGGTGTTTTGTTTCCTTGGCCTATCAGGGCCAAACATGTGTGCAGACTGTTGGTCAGCAGACAATCACAAAATTCTGTTTGGTAGAGTTGAGTGCTTGTGCAGTTTCAGTTTAGATGTAGTGCAATATAGTGTAATACAGTATAAAATAATATAATAAAGTAATTAACTAACCTTCTAATACCGTAGAGTCAGTTACATAATTTCTCCTTTCTTTGGGGTTGCCCTGCTTCTCTATACTCAGCTCCTGATAGGAATCTGCAGTGTTTCAGTAGACTTGTTCCTCCCCCTCCTTGCCTGCCTCTCTCAATGTGCATGCTCACACTGAGGAGAACAAGTTTCCACGTCTGAGTGAAAGGTGACATCTCTTCAGGAGGGTTGTTCAGCAAGCAGGCAATTTAATCTGAGCTTTCAGAGTTCTCCTGCTGTCCAATGGCTTGGCTTGGCTACCTATGGCTCTGTAGTGCTTCTAAGTCCTTTGTTCTGTAGGGATTTGCTTTTTATTCTCCCTGAGATTGGAAAAGAAAAAACCTTTTTTTAGCATGTATCAGGGGCTGGCTTAGGAGACTAAAAAATGCAAGGTCATCAGTCCAAACCAAGCCATATCATTGTGAAAATGCTAACATGCCTGTGATAAGAAGGGAACTCTCCTGCTTTATACAAATTATTTGATCACAGAAGGGCCATCAAGTTCATCAACTTTGCACTGTCACAGACAGCATCCTAATGTCATCTACTGTATCACCCATACCTCTCCACCAAAGCTAGATTCAGGCTCAGATCTGCTTGCCTTGCAATATCATGCCATCATCAAATTGATTAACTATTCAATTGTCTCAGCAGCCTGGCAGGGCAGGTAATGACTATTATTGCTATTCAATGCAGGAGAGAAATTATGGCTGAGAAATCACTTAGCTTACAATCAAGAGAGTGATCTGAGAACAGCCTGGCTCCCAGGTGTCCTCCTAACCCCTACAGCTTTCACTTAGCAGCAAGATGAATACTCAGCCCATCCCATAAGGAAATTTATACAAACTATCCGCCAGAGTGAAATTTCATAAGAGACCACAATAATTCTTTTACCCATTTATGTGCAAATTGACATCATTCCAATAATCAGATTGGGGTGGTGCCTGTCCAGAAAACAAGCAATCCAAATCTGCTGCAGTTCTCAACATGATGATAGGAGGATCAGATGGACCCCAAGTCTGCAGCAAGTTCTCCTCTCTAGTTGCTCTTTGGCTGGCCTTGGACACACAGCATCATTCACATTCCATCCTGCAACCACCCACCAAGGAGCCCACTGCCAGCACCCCAAAGAGACTGCATGGCCACCTTGCTCCCAGAAATAAGAAGGCATAAGTTTATCTGAACCTCCTGGGAACAGGTTTTTAAGATCCCCAGGTATGTATGCACATGAACACACACACACCAAGGCTTACTGCATGTCCAATCCCAAAAAGATCACATATGCCCTCTCAAGGAGTATTTGCTCTTTTCCTCTTGTCAGTCAGACTTTCTTTCCATTGATGCTGACTCTTGCCTCTTCCTCACAAGGGACAGCTGCCTCCTTCCTCAGCTAGGAAAAAAGGAACTCATTGTTTCCTTCTAGATTTCCACTGCTTGCTGTCTTTCACCATCCAGTCCAGCACACAAATCAGAGCCCCACTCATTCAGAAGAAGATAGCTTCTTCCAGAGGTTTCTGGGATGTACCAGCAACACAGAGATGAGAGATGACAGACATCTTGAGGAGAGTGTTTACATCATAATTGTCTGTATTCTATGGTTTCTTAAAGTAGAGCAGCTCCTGTTCTCCAGATGGATCAGCAAAGATTATATCCATTGTGTCTTTTAGACAGTGGTTGTCTGACAATAACATGAAGACAGTTTGGTTTTCAGAGGCAAAAAGAGAGGTGCTCCATAGCTTGATATTACAGGGATGAGCACATCAGGAGAGCAAGATGTGAGTCTAACCTAGGGGAACTGACTTCTGATAATGACATTTTTTGGAGGCATGACACCAGAAGAGATGTGTCCCTCTGGTCTAACCAAGCACAGACAATCCTTTGTTTTTAAGAGTCTGGGGAAGCCAGAGTGATAGTGGTGCTGCTACAGCTAAAGTGCCTAAGAAGAGAAGGCTGAAGGACAGGTGACATCTAGAAAATGCAGCAGAACTACATGGCACTTCGGGTATCCTTCCTCTCCCGTTCTTCCACCACTTCTCCTGTTCTACTCCAGAGACTCAGCCAACCTTAGAGAGCTGTTAAAAATTTGGTTCCAAGATGGAGGTTTGAAAGGAAGGATTTTGGCAAAGTTGAAGTTTCAGTAGTTGATAATTTGAAATTAATTCTAAATCAAAAACACTCCCTGGATTTTCTTTAACTGCACAGAAACAGCTTCCATTAGTTTCCATTGCCTGCAGAGCAAATATGGCACTTCTCAGGCCAAGCCAATTTTCCAAGTAAACATTACTGAGCAACTGAACAATACCACTCTTAATAGAAAGAACTGATGAAAATATGTGGGAAAACTATTCTTAAAATGTTACAACAACATTTGCAAAATTCCCCCTTAAAAACATGCGCACACACAATGAGTCTTACAAATGACCATATATGTTTGGATAAAACTCAAAAGATGAAAACAAAATGTTCAGCGACCACCAGAGGGCTTTGCATATATATGAGAAATGATCAGCTGAAATTGACTCCTTAATTCATACCAAAGTGACTGTGTATGCTGAATACCAGGCAAGTCTTCCCATTCATTGCATTTCCTCCCATGCAACTAAACAAGCAAACAAATAAAAACCAAACAAACAGATGAAAAAAAAATGTTCTCAATGGTTTTCCTTGGAGAAAATGCCCATGAACACATCCTGGTAGTATGGCTGCTGTCTCCATGCCTTCACAGTCGGGACAAGCCACCTCATCTTCAAAGACTGAATATCAGAAGAAAAGACACATTTTAGAAAATATGAAGGGGTAGAGGACAGAGCAGGGGGGAAATGAAGTAAATAAAGAGAAAAGAGAGTGCTTCCTTGAGAGAGCATCAGTCATGCAATATGCACAGCATTTGTCAGCAATTCTCAAGGATGCTTCCCCCAGCACAGTAGCATTTAGACCCCATGCCAGATGCCAGCAGCAATAATCTCCATGCAGAGCATACAGTTCCACTGGAAACAGTGGAATTGTTCTGGTTTCAGCAGGACCAACAGAAGTAGCTATTTTCCAGAGCCAGGGGACACCTGCACTTTGCTGAAGTGAGTAATGTTGTTTGGTCTGGTTTGGAGTAGCTTTTACTTGACTCTTGCATCTTCCAAGGATACAAATTTACCCCCTGAAAAGCCCAAGGGATGTGTAACTAAATCAGCTAATCTGAAGAAATAGAGAGTCGTGCAGTACTACATGTGGCCTGGGAACCATGAGAGGATCAATGAGATGCTCCTAAGGGATTATGTCTTTTACCTCTCAGTGATTTTTGTGGTGATTCTGACACTCACTTAGAGAAGTGGCATCTAATCTTTAAACTGCTGACAACTGAGGTCTCAGGGTGAAATTCAGCCACATGCTGAACAGCAAATATCCCTACTGGTGTACATCCTACCAGCTGCTATGACTGAGGATGGTGAAAGGAGAAACAAAAAGAGAACAAAATCAGCATGGGAATGGCCAGTAACCAGAAGCCTCTACATTATGTGCTTAGTGAATGCTAAATGCTGCACTTCCTCCCAAATTTTACAACCAGGGCCACGACCCTGTGTCATCTGGTAAGTGCCAAAATGTGGAGAAGATGTAGAGAAAGGGAAGTGGTTTGCATTATCATATTACCTTAGGCACACATATCTTTTCTGAATCTGATCTGTATCTAAATTACAGTTGCTGACCCTTTGATGTCTAGCAGTCCAGAGAAGGTGGGATTGGTTTCCATTTCCATTTCATAACCATCATTCATGTGAGTTGACTCCACTCTGCCTCATTTACTGCAAACTGTAGTACACACACCTAGAAATATTTCCAGAAGCCAGCACTGGGGATGGTTAAGGTACACACACTGCCACAAGTCTATAACCTGTGGGGCTATGTGAATCAGCAGCACAGTTTGATCTGCTTCAAAGCAGGTGCCTACCTATACTTCCAAGAGAGGACTGAAGCCTCCACAAGGCAATAAACCCAGGAGGCATCTTGCATAGACAGCCAGCAGATTTCTATTCTTGGAATAATTCTAGCATAAAATGTTTCCCAGTTTGTCTTGCTGATAAAGATAGTTCTTAAAACTGGACATGATGAAAGATGCCATTGCAGAAAAAGTGCTATCCAGGATGCCCAAGGGGAGCACAGTCAGTGTGTGTGAACACAGCACGTGTCACAGCGTATAAGCAAACAACAGCATTATGCTCATGAGCAATGTCTCACTGAGAAGCTGAGCAACATCTCCTCAAGAAGCCAAGCTTCAGTTATGCACACTCAAGGGGCATGGAGACTCGAGGGGTATGGAGCATGCTGATGACTGCATTTACCAGTGAGGACATTTTTGAAAATGCCCAAATGACATAAGTATTTCGTTCCCTTTTTCAAATTTGAACAAGACCTGTGAGGTAACATTCATCACACTAATATTAGGTCTCTAATAATTAGGCATCTGGGGAAAATGATGCATTTGTGTTCCCTCTATAGCAAAAAAGGAAGAAACAGAAACATCCAGAGGGCAACTCAGTGGGCCTGATCACAAAACAAACAAGAAGAGGGCAGTACTACTCACTCAGTGCTCTGTGAGATGGAGGTATTTCTCCTTACAGCATGACCTCACTAGATCGTGCTGTTGATTTATGCTTCTCTCCCTGACTGCAAAAGGAGCCCAAATGACAAACTGTGCTTAACTTTTCCATGAGTAAAGTTGAACAAGATGAATTCACCTTCCCTTTCTATCAGCGTGTTAAAATATTTCGCTATAAAAGAAACAGAAGCAGCTATTCTAGAAAAGAGGTTTCAAGAGATTCTAAGAAAAATCCTCCCTTTAGTGGTTTTGAAAATGAAACGAGAATAATAGATATTTCAACTGTTCTGGCATGAAAAGGTGTTAACAGTATGGTACTTCTAAAGAACTCTGAGATGACAAGACTGATTTTCCAGAAGCAATTTTTCAGTTTCATTTTGAAAATTCCCTGTAGAGGAAAAACCAGAAATACTGCTTTTCATTCCCACTTGCCAGAAAAGATGTCAAGAAGCCTATCAACTTTGGTAAAGCCAGAGCTTCCAAACCCCAGAAAACTAAAAACCTACAGCCATCACTATCACAGCACAAAGGCAGCTCCTTAGGAGGAATTATTTTGCAAATCCACAGTTGAATTGGGCTGTTTGTTTACATATGAGACATGGCAGACGCCTTGAACAAGCAGGAAGAGCCAGTGATAACTAATTTATCCTAAGGGGGTGAGAGTAGTGGTCAGCAGGCTGAATTCAACCATGGAGGTCTCCAGGAAATCTCCAGGTGCTGGAGATGCCACAAGCAACACTTAGTGGAACAGGAGCAGATATAGGATGACTTTATGTCCAAGAAGATCAAGTCTGCAGCTCCTGAGTACTCCTGGGTGCACCTATCCATCTCCCATAAAACTCTCTGGAAATTCTTGCTTTACCTTCATTTTTCAGAGGAAAAAAAGGCATCTTGCTGGAAACAGCAAATCTATACTTATGGTAACTGGAAGCAGGAACAGCTTAAAGAATGGCTGCTTGAAAGACTAAGTGAAAAATGCCTCTCGGCAACAAGCAAGATTTACCCTCACAGGAAGGGAAGAAACTTGTCCCTCTGGATGCCTTCCCTGCAGCTATGGTCACACAGAAAGGGGTTAAAGAAAATCAGTGTTCTGTATGTCAGGTACTGCCTCGGGGGCATGGCTGGGAGCTGGAGAGCAGAGGACAGGTGAAGGGGACAGCAGCACAGTGCTCCTCTGCTGCCACGTGTCCTGACTCCCAATAACCGATCTGAGAGCCGGCCCAGGCTGCCCTGATGCACCACCTCCTGAGTGCTGAGATTGGGCTCTCTCCTCAGGGGGATGTACCCACATTTTTGTTAGGAGCATAAGAAAATGCCAGGGAAAAAGCCTTCCAACATGTCATATTATTGTAATGGGAAAAGAGAGTGGTTATAGCTTCCTTTAGTTAGTCCTGGATTTTCTTGCGGATGACGTTGGTTTTTAATGACAAATGGATGTTTGCATGACAATTCATACTCTTACGCTTCCTCAACACATCCATGAGGATTTGCTGTGCCACATATCTCCAGTCTAAACCTACATTTTCTTCTGCTCCTGCACAGGCATCAAGGCAAATAAATGTGCCAGAAACATGGGGCCTCCTCCTCATGACTTTTCAGAGGAGCATCTGACCTGAAGAGCCAAAGGCTGTTTCCCTTAAATATCCCTCTCCCTAGCAGCTCCCAGCACCTCTCCTGTGTTGTTTCCCGGTCCACCCTACAGCACAGAGCAGCCGAGTGTCCTTCAGAGGGGACACAAAGGATGTGTGAAAACACCTTCCTGGCTTCAACCGCTCAGTACCAGAGGTTTCTGCCTGTACCAAAGAGACAATACGCCTCACCTCTCTCTTTTCCACCTACTTCCTTGAGAAAAACTCCATATGCTACTGAGATTGCATAGAAAGAAGAGTCAGAGGGACAGCACACATGGGCAAACTCAGGTGCTGTTTCACTTTGACAGAGAATGAATAAAGTCACTGCAAAGCAGCCAGCATGGCCAAGACAGGTGTCCACATCACAGTGCCGATATCCCAGGTCTTGCTGCAGCACCCTGCTGGCTGGGACAGTGTCTCCAGCCCTTGCCAGCGGAGGTGGCAACTGGTAGGAAACCATGACAGACTGCTCTGTGTCCCCACTCTGTCCCCATCCTGTCGTCCCTGAAATCCAACCTGGTGCATCCTGGGGGAAGCCCCATCTGCTTCTCATTCCAGACCATGTCATGTCATAATTATTCCTAATTATGCCTCATTTAGCTTGATCGGCACCAGATTGAGAAGGATGGCCTAGTGAGAGCGAGCATCTCGGCCGGCCGCGGCGGCGGGGCGCGGGCAGGGGAAGCGCCGAGCGGCAGCGGCCCAAGGGACGGAGCGGCACCGCGCAGCGCCGCCGGCAGGGGGCGCCCGCCGGCCCCGGCAGCCCCGCCGCAGCCCCGCCCGCCGAGAGCCCGCGCTGAGGGGCGGCCCGGGCCGGGCCTGCCGAGAGCCCGCGGGAGCGGCCCCGACGGGCCCCGGTGCCCTGAGCCGCCACAGGGCCCCGCAGAGCCCCGGCTGCCGGTTGGATCACAGTCACAGAATACGCTGGGTTGGAAGGGACCCACAAGGGTCATCGAGTGCAACTCGTGGCCCTGCACAGCACCATCCCCGGGAGTCACTCCCTGTGCTTGAGGGCACTGTCCAGACACTCCCTGAGCTCTGCCAGGCTGGTGCTGTGACCACTGCCCTGGGGAGCTGTTCCAGTGCCCAGACACCCTCTGGGTGAAGAATCTATTTCTGATACCCAACCTAAACCTCCCTGGACACAACTTCAGGCCATTCCCTTGTGTCCTGTTGCTGGTGACCGCAGAAAAGAGATCAGTGTCTGCCCCTCCTCTTCCCCTCACAAGATGTTGTAACTGCAATGAGGTTTTTCCCTCAGTCTCCTCCAGGCTGAACAGAGCAAGTGACCTCAGCCATTTCTCATACACCTTCCTCTCAAGGCCCATCACCTTCTTCGTTGCCTTCATTTGGATGTTCTCTTGGTATCTTTTTTTTTGTAGTACCTAGACTGCACACAGCACTGGAGGTGAGTCTGCCCCGGTGCAGAGCAGAGGGGACAATCCCCTCCCTTGCCCAGATGGTGATGCTGTCCCTGATGCCCCCCATACAGAGTTGGCCCTCCTGGCTGCCAGGGCACTGCTGGCTCATGTTCAGCTTGCCATCTACCAGGACCCTAAGGTCCCTTTCCATGGCACTGCTTTCCAGTGCCTCGTTCCCCAGTCTGTATGTACCATGCCAACAGGGTTGCCCCATCCCTGGGGCACCAGTCCTGGTGCACCCCGCTGCAGGGGTATTTGCAGCTGATCACTACAGAACTGACACTACAAAAATAACGTTCCCCAGACACTGGTGAGAGTCACAACATGTGGGGCTCACATGTTTCTCCATCCCTGCTGAAGGCCTGCACAAGTGTTTTCTAACAGGTGTGTGCCTGTCATCCTGCAGGAAAGCTCTGCTCCCTGTTTTTCCACACAGCAGCATCACCTGTGAACACCTGGACATGGGCAGCACCCTCACTGATGCACTAGAAAATACAGAGTGCCAGGCAGTTGATCCTCCATGACAGGTACTGGGAATTGCATGTTTCCATTAGAGATCTCTTCCCCTCTTTGCACGAGCCATAAGTCAAGGCTGACATGTCACCTGCTGACATGCGGGTCCAGCAACAAGTAAAGCACAGGAAGGTACAAAAATGTCAGGTATGCTGACCAATGGAGGTGGGTTTTCACGGGACACTCACTGCTCTGCAGATCTCAGTGGCCTGAGCTTCAGTAGTCAGTGAAGAGGTGAAGGAAACTGTCTAACAATAGTGTCACTGTGACCTAGGCAGAGACATTTTAACAGAACATGTTGGGTCAGGAGGGAATGAGCCAGAACAGGCATGAAACATGAAGAAATGGCATCCTCACATGCACTGCTCGCTTTCTGAAAAACAAAACAAAAACCACAATTTTTTTGCTTGGGTCTGAGCTCCTGCAGCTAAAATAGCTGTTGGATGAGCCAGGGCTCCACTGTAGTCAGCTGCAAGCTGCATCTCTGAGGTGATGCTGCTTGCCATCCTCTCTGCCTGTTTGCCCTCCTCAGGAAGCACCTCCCAAAAAGCCCACCAGGGCAACAGGCCTTCATTGCACCTGTGTTTCCAGCTGAAGGCTGTTCTGCTGCAGGGGGATGGAGTCGGATTCCAGAGGGCAAGAGGGAGGCAAAGCCACCTGCAATGCAATCAAGCGACTGCTGTGGGAAGAAGCCAGGCAGCAAAGGAAGGATGATTTACTGACTCAAGCTAAGCCAATATAAACACTTATGATACAGGTGCCTGTGCTCTCAGATATTGCCTGACTTAATTCAATTGTTTTGTAAACTGATTTAGTTAAATCTGTATAAAACTGGTGTTTAAACAAGCCCTAACAGTGGTCAAAATGCTGTTAATAAAACATATCATCATAAAACAAATATATATTACAAAGGCTTCCTTTTTGCTGACAAGACATATCCTTTCTCATTCTATTTCTTTTTTCCTCTGTTCTTTTCCTTAGAGGTTGTGCATTCTGCTGTGCCATGACTGTCTCTTTCTTTCTGTACTGTACAAAAATAGGGTTGTCTCCATTCAGAAGTCTGCAAGTCCACCTCTAGCATTTCTCAGTGTTGTATAAAGTAGAGCTGGGGAGACACTTATTTATTTTTATATAACCTTCAATAAGATTCAACCCAGAGCAATATTTTTAACCAGATTTTAAGCAAAGTAGTTTATTCTGGATCTAGCCTGACCCTTTTCATTCTTTCTAAACTGACCTATCTTACAGTTTGGAGTTATTTAAGCACTCTGAAAAGATGTTCCCATTTTTCTTATTTTCAGCAAGGTCACTTTTTTTAGCAATGTTAGTAATTTTTTTGTATTTTTAAGTCCTTTTCCAAAATCACCCAAATCAAAATCTATCTGTGTCCAAAATTAACTTTCAAAATACCAGTATCTTCTCTCAAACTTGGCCCAAATGCCAAATTAGTTTGGTCTCCTCCACCAAAGACCCTTCAGTTTTTAAACAAATGCATGACAGAGTTGTAAAAAAATAGGAAGACCAAATTACTGTACCTTCAGTAGAAATCAACAACAATAAGACTATCATAAATCAACTTTTTCCTAGACACATCTCTTCTTGTGGTCTTTGATTCATTCAGAAGAGAAATTTTGGTCAAGTGTTTCCAGCATCCAGCTGTTAGCACATCTGCATGATGCACTGGAGCAATTGCTCCCTTGGGGAGGCCGGTGAGGGGTGGCTGGAGCAGCCACACGGAGCAGCAGGAATTTTCACCGATGTAAATGAAGAAGCAAGGGACACATTTGAAAAAAAAGGCAGCGGGGATACATGATGGCAAACTTCATGTATCTGTTGGGCAGCTCTGAGGGACTTAGGAGGGATATACAAAAGCAAGGTGGGCTGGGGTGGTCTGTGGAAGGGATAGGAGGCAACCTCTGGGCCAGTAGGGAAGCAGGAACGAGTTAATCTGTGAGACAGCAGTGTGAGAGCTACAGGCTCTGGGAGGAAAGGGGTCAGAATGCTGAGCTGGGCTCAGTGGCTGGAGGATGCACCCCTAAGTGGAACTCTAGCTCGGTGGGCATCCACTGTCTGCTACTACTACAGTCAAACTGCACCCAGAGGCAGCTGCCGTGATGGCCAGAGAGCAGCCTGCCTTCCCACCCCATGCCACGCAGCGCTGCTGATTTGTGCCCTCGAAGCCAGGCAGCCATGGAGAACAGCTGCACAGCATGTCAGGACCTCAGAGGAGCCCAGCCAAGCCCTCACTGCCTCACACTGATGCTGTCTGAAGAGCCCAGATCTTCCCCTGAGGAAAATGGTGTGCATACAAAATCTCATGGGAGAGGTTGCCACCCACGCTCTCCCATCTGTCCCAAATTCTTGCTCTTTATCAGTCTCATAGCCCCTTTCCACTGCAAGACAAACTGCCGACTGGCTGGTGTGCCAGCACAGGGGTTGGCTCCTAAAGGCTGTGTTAGGAAGGGAACTCTGCTCCAAAGGACACATTCAGAGTAAGCCCTGTGTACATTTGGCAGGGATTATAATCCACAACCACCCAGCCTGGTGACATTGCTGGAGGCCTCAAGAGTAGACAGTCCAAGCCAGGATTTGTGATTGTTTACCTTGACATCCATTTGGATACACTCCAAGTGTAGACAAGGGATTTAGATGCCCAGATTATTTGCCCTCATGGCAGCAATGCACAAATACAACTACTAGGAAGATTAGAGATATTCCATCTGCTTAAATTGCTCCCTTTTCCTGCCAGCTCTGATAACCATGATGATGGGGATTTAAGCCCCAATGCTACTAGCTGTGACTGGCACCAGTGTGATGATTATATTTCCCATGGGACCACCCTCCCAGTTCTGTGCAGCCCATCTCTGCTCATCTCATCACAGCAGTAGTCTCATCTCTGCTTGTAGAGCCCCACTCCACATCAACAGTCCCCAACAGCTCCTGTGCAAGGCACTAGATAAAACTGTAACAGAAAGATGGCTCTTGCCTCTTTATTTGGCTGTTAAAGCAAACAGAGGTAGTACAGCTCATGAGAAAAAACAGCAGACAACAGAAGGAATTAGAGGAATTGTAGATCTTCGTTGTCTTTGCACAACTGCAAGTTCTTATGCTAGTTTTATTCATACTTCGAAATGTCACCTCTTTGGGCTGTGGCCAAAAATATTAAGTCCCAGTCCACAGTGGAAAAATAGAGGCTTCAACTAAAAGTATCTTTACTAAGCTTGAACTAAACCATTTATTATCAGTAATTGCTACAAAATAAGAGGCACTGTTCAGCCCTGCATCTTTGGAAGGAAATGCTAGAAGTAATTATTCATAATAGTTGAATCTCAAGCACTTCCCTTGGTTGTAGACAATTCTGTTGTTAAGCTGTGAACTCTGAGTGCATTTTAGCACACTGTATTATTTGGACCTGGAGAGCAAAGTCTTCCACTATTTCGAGTGCTCAGGGTTGTTGTTCTGCTCCCCAGAAAGAAGGCACCTCCCAAAGCACGCTCTTGCCTTGTGAACAACATTTTCCATGGATTCCCAGGGAATTCCACCAACTCTGAATCCATTAGAACCTTTTTGTACCAAAAGTTATGGGTCTCCTAAACAAATAAAGAGGCAGCTCAACCTGACTCCTATTTGAGAGCACAGATAAGGAAACAGAAGAGACTAATCTCCCTGGGAGGAAGCCACTCTCGTTTTGCAATCTTAAGCCTTCCAGTGCACACACTGGGGTCTCGTAATCTTCCCCTCTGACTCTTCTCCTGGAGTGGGGCAATTGCAGTAGATTATGGAAGTCAGTGATGGTGGCTGATGACTGATTTTAGAGTATGTGTTCCCAAACTACCAAAGGGGAACAATTTGATTCATAGGAAACCCCTCCTTTTACTTTTCTCTTTCTGTAGCATGCCCAACACTTGTTAAGACTGGTTGTTGATTATCTGCACTCTTGTCATCCCACCTCAGCATCTCAGCTGTGAAATGCAGCTCTTCTTTTTACTCCTGGCAGTCAAATGCAGTAAACATGGGCATTTTCTCATGCTTTTGTGTGTCCTAGCTTATCCTTTTGCAGGGTCAGAGGATGCCTTCAGAATCATCCAAAGCCCTGCTGCCTTCAAATAAATTGCCTTTTTCATTTGATTTTTAGCCATCTAGAAAACACTGTTTGCTTTCTAGGACTGACAGTTATTCCCACACAGAAGCAACAACACACAAACAGGCTACATCCTTTGTAGTCAGCTTTAGCACGTAAGGGCAGAGGTACCCAAAGCTGTCCTTCTGGAGGGAAAGAATGGAGGGAAGCTGTGACTGGTGAATTATTATGTGCTCATAATAATTTTATCTGAAATGCAGCCCATAAATTCTGAGAGGATGTAACATGTTGGCCACCAACATAAGACCTTTTGCTAGGCTTTTCAAAAGGTTTTCACGAGCTGCAAGTCACCTGTGGACTGCAAGGGAGGAGCTGCAGTGGGACATACAAAGTTTAGAGTGGACTGTAGACGTGAAAGGAAACAGGCAGCTGCAAAGCATAGTGAGGACCATCTCCTCAGAGCTTGACTGCTCCTAGATCTCTTCCTTCATCTGTTATGCAATTCAATAACCAAGACTCCAATACGCAAGTGCAACCCAGCGCTATGCAATGAAGCAAGCAGGCTGTGGTTGTAGGTTTCACAGCAGAGATTGCAAGGCATTGAATCTGCAGAGACAAAAATCATTGCTGTGAAAGCACATTTCATCACTTTCTTCCCATGAGTGGAAAAGCTTACACCTCCTTCCTTCTCACCCCCGATACCCCAAAAGACATTCAACTGCATTGTGTAACAGGGAAAAACTTCATCTGCAAGGCAGGTCCATGGCAGCAGGACTTCTCCCTTGCCCTTGGGAGAGCTTTTGGGCTCAGGAAAAGGAACTTCGTATCACACAAAGTAAATTTCTGATTTGGAGTTAGATTGTCACAGAAAGCCATTAATAACAGGGACAATGAGTAAGAGGGAAGGATGGCAAAGAGTCAGTTTAGATGAAAGAGCAATTTTGTGAGTTGTTTTTTGTTTGGGTTTTGAAGAATAAGAGCATAACACTTCCAGCATATGATGCACAGTAAATGCTGAAGGGCCAAGCAGAGCAAAGAAAGGGAAAAGGCCCTGAAAACCTTCAACACATTATTGAAATACAAGAAGGAAAAGGTTTTGTTTCCATGGCAACATATCCTATGGTGCTTCTGCTGGAGCAATCTACCAGAGACAGAGGACTTTCACTGTTAGGTATGCCAGTGAAGTGAAAGATAATTACAAAGACCCCTTTCCTCAATTGGATGCATTTGTAAATTTTCTACTTGATGCGTGTGAGTGCTCAGATCTTACAGAGCTCCTGGAAATGGATGTCTCCATAGATGACAGAATGAGCTCCAAAGAAAGTGTAGGTAGCTGTTGCAGATCAAATGTGTGTGAAGGTTTGGGTGCATTGTGGTTTTTTGCCCTTCCACAATGTTGCTTTGCTGTATGAATATGGCCTGCAACAGAACTCAAGGGTTAAAATCGTTCTTAACTGCAGATTTTGGAATAAGAAGTTGCAGTTTTTCATCCAAGACAAGAGGACTTGGTTTCCAGCTGTCACCTCCTATTTCTCACATACATGTTTGTCAAAGCTGAAGTGCTCCATGCCAGCTGTTTTACTACAGCAGCATGGCATGAAAGAATTCAAGAGGAAAAAAAAAGGAATATGAAACAGGAGAGGGAACTGAGGAGATACAGAAAATACTGAGATGAGAAGAACAGGAACAGGACTCCAAACATAGCTTTCACCCCATTGCAATCAGCGTCACTGGATCAACAGTTACTAAAAATGATGAGCTGTAATACTAAAACTATCTGTCTGTGGTATGGCAATGCTCAGGAGCACAAAGAGAGGCAGTTATGCATTTTGCAATCCAAGTGGGTAAGAGAAAGATTTTGGTATCTGTAGTTTGCAGAGGGGAGGCAAGAATGAATTGCAAAAGGTTAAAATACCTTGTCTAAAGTTGCAATGAAAGTTTGTGATAGAAGTGGTTGAACCTACAGCTCCTGACCTCCATCCAGATGTCTAATGATATAACTATCTTCAGAGTAATATCTCCAGGTGTTCGTTGAAGAATTCTGCAGATGCAGCTCAGCTGCTGAGGGCCAGCATAATTGTACAGATGGAATAAATAAAGTCAGCACAACAGCTCCATGGTCATGGGAACCTGACAGACATTTCTCTGCCCGCCATGGTTTCAGCAAAGACATTTTCTTCCCCAACTATAAACAGCACTAACTAAAAAAAAAATAATTTAAAAAACCTACCAAAAAAAAACCCCAACCAAAACCAATGACCAAACAAACAAAAAACAAAAACAAACAGAAAAGCCAACCCAGCATCCTCCAGCCATAATAGCATATCACACAGAGGAAGCAGGAGAGCATTTATCAGCTGGAAGGAAGATATCACTACAGTGATTAGCTTCATTGAACTCAGGGCAGCAACAACCACCCTGTCCTGTATTTTAAGGAACAGACTATGAAAGGACATGCTGGGGAAAATTTCTATTGGGTGAATCTGTCTGGTGTCCTTCCTCCTCATTTTGACTCTGACTAACTTTTGGAAAAATAAATATGGAGTGGAGACTGAAGTGTGCCAAGAGCTAGAGAAAACAAGTACTTGTGCTCTCAGATTCTGATGCCAGGATTATCAGCAGGGGAACAAGCCACAAAACTGTGCTTCAAGTGAGCAGTCTTAGCACCTCTGGATCCTGAAGGGAAGAATGTACATAATTGCTTGGCCTGGACAGCAGTACCCTCTCTGTACTCCAGAGAAGGAGCCAGCAGTAAATGCCAGTCACAGCCTGAAGCTGGCAAAGCACTTAAAGAAAGCAGACCAGACAGAGACCGATGGCCATGGACAACATCCTCCCATCACTCTCTGCAGTTTTGCCTTGCCATGATTTCCCTCATCAGTGCTACAGACTGGCCTCCAGCCCTTCTTTCATCCCACCTGATCCAATGCCACTGGCAGTGACACCATAACTGCTGAACTCATGTTGCATTTTGTCTGTTGTGTTTTCATGTTCTGCTCCAGTTATCTATCATGGATTTCTCTTGTACACTCTTGGGACACACAGGATTTATATATCTACATCTGTGCACCCATGAGGATCTGGCCTTCTCTAGCCTCATGTCACTACAGTCCTTAAAGACAACATCACATTAACAAAGAGGTAGATTTCTTTCTTTGATCAGGCTTCAGAAAAGCAGGGTGGCCATTTCAGAAGGAAATTGGATTTTGAGCCAAGCATGTGATTTTTTACTTCTCTTCCTTGCAGTACTCTTCATACAGAGAAAATCTTCAGGGTTTTTCTACAGGACTTCAATGCAGCTCTGCAGAGCTGCCAGAAGGTGGTCCTGCAGAAGCATTTTCAGCAGCCCTTGGAAGGCTTCAGGAGGGCTACAGTGACAGAGGGATGCTCACAGCAAGTCAGAGTGCAGCTCTCTAGGCATGCAGACTTGTCAAGTGTGACAGGATTGAATACCCCATAAGCAGCACAAAGAGCCTGTAAGTGATCAGCCTCACAGCTCCATGCTAGGAGATAGGTATACCATCCTAGGTATAGGTACCATGTCTTCCTGGGCTCAAATTAGGGACTTCACAGGTTGGAGTTCAACATGTAGGACTCTGGAGAGGCAAAGCAGCAGCTGGAAAAGGTCTGAGGAGAGATGGAGCATGGCTCTCCGTGGACACCTGCACAGCATGGAATCTCTCCCAGTCCAGCACTGAGAGCATCCCAGCTGGCTGGCTTCAAGACAACATGGCACTGTAATTCTCATCTATCCAGTGCTAAATTATCCCTTTCTATTGCTCCCTTTCCCTGCAAAGCCTTGAGAAGCATAAGGACCATCTGAATATCTGGTGGTTTTATGTAGCTCATAGGCGTCTCAGAATGTAGAACTGGTTCTCCAGGTCCATTTCATGCTAGAGATGCACTGGAGAAGCATCAGGAGTGGCAATCCATGGGCAGCCTTGCACACAGCCTGCCATAGGGGAAATAGGGTTTTCATCAGCTCCTATTTGCTAGAGAAGCTGCACCCAGCCTGTGATCATCTCTCCCAGTACAAGCTGGTCAGGAGGCAGAGAGCTCAGTGCCTTCTCCCTATTGTGAGGACACCCCATCCACAGCTGTGCACCTAGGTAAAGCGCCAACAAATTATGGAGGCGAGGCAGAAAATCATTCCTGCAGTTCCATTTGCAAGATAAATTTTAGCATCTGCTTCTGAATTCAAACGAGAGCAATGCTGCAGCCTTTCTAACCTGCTGCTCTTGCTGCACAGTCGTCACCATTTTCTGGCTGTTCTGGGAGCTTCTGTGAAAGAGAAACACATTAATAGACCTCAGACAGCTATTAGCAAATGCTTGTCTGGATTGCAATAGAGATCATGACTTGTGTGGTTGCCCACAGCCTCAGAAAAATAGTCATGGTCTGAAATAAGATGACAGAAATGGTAGACCTGCTCTCACCTAGCACTGCTGAAGGATCAGCAGTCAGGTGTAGGAAGCAAAACAGGAAACCATAGTCTCTCCCCTTAGCAAGCATAGTAGAAATGGTACTAATGTGCCAAGGAAATGTGACTCAAATGAGTTTTGCCTGTGTCATATCCTCAAGCTGGGAAATCCTCTTTGTGTACCTGACATGCGTTGCTGGAATGCACCAGGCATTTAAGTCCCTTAAGTCCCAAAATCTTTGTCAATATTTTGATGTAGGCTGGGATTAGGCTGTGGTTTGCCTATACATGGCTGAGACTAGCATAGCTCCTTTGCAGTATATGTCTGTCTCTTGCTCTTTCTCCTTACCCTCCTTCCCAGTAACAAGGCTGCTAATTCACTGTGAAACCTCAGTTTCCCACCTACAACTGGACCCCTGTTCCTGCTGGAAAAATGTAGGGAACAAGATGCTAATCCCCTTCATAGGGATAATAACCTCCAGGGTATGTGCCTGATGAGCTGGTCAGCTGGTGTCTCTCAGAAGATAGACAAGTGGAGAATCAGTCCAGCCCTCCATGGTAAATACACTTGCAGAGTTTGACACCTCTGCTCTGATTTGGATATCTCTAAGAGTAGTATGAGTTGTACTTTGGAGTTCCCCATGTCTGTGTCTTGGCCCCTGGAGTTACAGATGATGTGTCCCCCCTTTCCTCAGCAAATGATTGGATTAACCTCTCTGATGCACAAGGATGATACAAGAACTGCCATGTGGGTTGAGGCATGTTGTGATAAGTCGTGGTTCACACCAGGCTTTCAGTTGTGCCTGAGCCACTCTGGCAGAGCTGCCCAGTGCTGGCCCTCTCATGGTCAGTGTCTCCTGCCAGGAGGGAGTACAGAGACAGCAGCCAGCGCTGCTATGCTGCAGGGCACTCCTCGTGGCACTCCTGCTGCCACTGGCCTTCCCTCCAAGAGCCCATCTGCTCATCTTCCTCCCTCCCTCTCTTTTTATGCAAAGCAGCTCATTAGTCCGATTAGCAGCCATTTCTGATTGTTCATCAGTGATTCCTTTGTTGCCCTCCATCACTCCTGTTGAGCCTCATTAGTGCTGCTAGGAAGCAGAGGAGCTCTTGGGATATTTATAGGAAGGGTGGGGTGTTCTTTAGGCTTTATGTCTGTCTAATATTCCTTCTCCACTCATCACCTCTTCCCTTAGCCCAGCCCTCCCTCAAAAGCCTTGTCTTAATATGGAGCTTATCCAGGGGGTACACAGAGACAGGAGAGGACCAGTCTGATGGTTTTGAGTCAGGGAAATGAGAAAGACAAGCTGGAGGTATGCAGAGGCTCAGTCCTGGGTCAGGAGTGTACAAACCTACACAGGACAGGGTACCTGGGGTTGAGTCTGTGCCCCTGTGCAAACACCTATCAGGTGGAGTATCTGTAGCAGCCCACAAATGAATCCCAATGGATCATCATGTGCACACAGCATTCCTGGGGAGGTTATATACCCCAGCTACAAGCACAGCTTGAGCATGCAGCACCTGTGACAGGGGTTGGGTGTGAATGCCCTTCCATGCAGGACACCCACTTCTCTGCCTGTAAGCCGATGGAGAACTGTACCATGCTCCCAACAGCTCCAGAGGGAGCAGCTGCCTTGGTTACTTATAAAAATATTCTTTCATGCAGCACTTAATTATGGAGGCAACTAGACAAAGACTAATCATTCATTCTAATACAAGGGAGAATAATCATTCTGACAGCAGGAGATACTTGGCTTCTTTGGGAGAGAACAGAGTGTGAGGAGGAGGAAGAGGCTGAAGAAAAACTACAGGACAGGGAAAGGAGTAGAAAGGAAGAACAAAATCCTAAATCAGTTATCCGGTACAGACATCTTTATGACTTCATAAATGGAATATGCTTAGTGCTTAGATCTTTCCCAGCATCACGAGGACACCTCTCCCTAGTCCAAGCCTGAGGCCTTGATCATGCCAGAAGTCAAACCGGGTGACATTTTAATATCACTTTTCATCTCAAGATTGCATCTTCCTTCCAAAGGGTCCCAAAGTGTTTTTATAACCTTTCCAGGCACATAATTCATGTCTTGTGGCACTGAAATAGAATATGTTCCTGAGAAGGATGAGCCACCTCCACCACTGTGCAGGGATTTTGGACAGAAAGCAATGACAGCTTCTGTGTCCCTCTTAAACCATGGGGTGTGCTTGTGCATGTGTGTGAGGAGGGGGATTTCAAGGCAGCAGAATGCAATTGCAGAGTATGGAAGCTGGCCAGGAGCTCTAGCCAAATCCTCAGCTAATACGTAAGTTAGCACTGGGGAGCTCTAAGAAACAGCCCTGGTGATCCAGAGTGACAATCCTCCCTCTGCCTTCCTGGTGGGTCACACCTCTGCAAGTGGTCAGACTTCTGCGTGACTGGGGATGGCTCTTGGAAGGTTGCAAGCTGTGGTCCTAATATGGGTAGTCAGTCCTGATTAATCACAAAAAATATGGTACTAATCCAAGTGTCTTGGACAAAATCCAGGTTTGGGAAATGGCATCACGCACTTCTGCATTCCCCCTTTTGGGCTTCAAGCAAGTCAAATGACTTTTCCCTTCAGAGCAGTGCCTTGCTGGGAACAAAAATGGCTCTGTTCCACTCTATTTCTCCCATGGTCCCCAAGTGTCTGCTCTGTGCCCACAGCTGGCATGGGTGAAATGGATCCCCTGTTCAAGACAGTGCTCCTATCAGGCTGTGTTATGCCCAGTGCTGTTCTGCACTGTGGCTGGTGAAACACTGTCCTGAACTGCCCACTGTGATGAGTCTTCCTTATGCCCCACCAGGGGTGCTGCTAGCTGACAGACATGAGGCAGGGTTGGCCTTCACTCTCTGGGAAGTGCTGCTCTGCTTTGTCCAGAAGACCTCACAGGAAATCAGAATCCTCAACACATTATGAGCAAGAGCCATGTGAGGATTAAACAGAGCCCTCTATCCCATAAATCTGTCAGGAACTGACCCTTCCCTTCCTCAGCCAGTGGACAGCTGCAGTGCAGCCCAGTGCTGTTGGGGAACATCTGCACTCCTACACAAACAGAGCTGTCTCTCTGGCTCCCTTAGTAGCAGGAACAGAGCTTTCCCTGCCCTCTGCAGCTGCAGGCCATCATGCATACAGTATGAAGTTTGCATCTCCTCTGCCTTCCTCACTGCTGTATCTCTCCACTTCCAGCTAATTTAATTGACTGCTCTGGTTATGAGGAATCATGGTGTCTAAGCACCAGGAGTAATACTTAGCATGATATTACCATTTTCACATCCCAAGGCTGTGCAAACATTAACTAACGCTATCTCTAATTAGCTGCAACTCACTGGAAAGTAGGTAAGCTTGATATTAACCCCGTTTTTATAGCTGGTGACACTAAGATTCAGAAGGCTCAAGTTACTTGTCTCTGCTATGGAGGTGAGTTCAGCTAAAGCCAGGATAAAAATGGGCAAATATGTTTTCCAGGCTGTTTCACCATTCTGAGGGGTATTCTGGCCTCCCAAACAGTGTGCATTTCACCATTTCACCCAGACATCTGAGCACAGGATGCCTCAGTCCTGCCATGCCGCAAGTCCCACCACAAGCATGTGTGCTATGCTGAACCAGCTGAGAACTCCTCCCTGTCTGGTGGGGCCTTTGCATGCTGCCATCTCCCCGAGAGCACCCAGCTGGCAAATACAATGCCACCAGGGCCAAGGAGGTTTCCCAAAGCCATAGTTATGCAGTGCAGCACAACAGAGACTTCCCCTTTCTCCCATTTTCCCACCTGAAAGTTGTTGAATGAGATGGCAAAAGACTGCACTGACAGTGCTAGAAGCTGTATTATGAGTGGAAAATGATGCTCTGACGTCCTGCCATGGTCCAGTTAGCAAATGCTGGAGAATAAATGCAGTTTCTAAATGCTACAGTTCTTTCTAAACAGAGTATGGCTCTTGCGAGGGGACATTTTATTTTTAGATATTTTGTTCTTCTCCACTAAAATCCAAAGTTATCTAGAATTAGCATTTCACACTTACGAAAAGAGTCAGAGAAGTCCTTCCTTCTTCCTCCATTCTTGCTCCTCTGCCTCATAGCTGACCTTTCAGCAAGGTCATGAGAACTACTGTCTGATGGACATCCTGCAAGATTGTGTTAAGAGCAGTTCCCCGTGAGACAACTGCTAACTTGTGCAATTAGTTTGTCTCAAAATTCCCCCAAGCCACTTCTATTGGCAGTAGCCCTCACCTTCACACTTCCCTGGTCACCACACCTTGCTGCTGTAGTTTCCTGCCCAGAGGTTGCTGCGTATTTCTTGAGAATGCATCCACTCATGCTCCTTTCACTGCATTGCTTGGAGGAGAGCCTGAGCTTTGAGCTGAGCTGTCCCCATATTTGCAGCACAAGAGGTTAGGGTCTCTCTCTTACACACACCCTGGGAAAGTTTCCCTGATTAGTGTTGCATTTATAAGGACAGAAACGTTGGGAAAATATCACAGTTAAGGTGATTGGTGAAAATACCTTTGTCCAATGAAAGGAATGGGTGGGAAAAGGGGTCAAGGGTAGCACTGGCTAAAGGTGTTTATTCCTGAGTGGAACAAGATGCCACTTGTGCAGTCTTCTTCCTTTGTACCATTTTGCTACCATATGAAATCCAGATGCATGCAGCTCTGGGATATGGTAGGCAGTTTTGGTCCCTGCCTCTCAGGAGGGCAGCATGGAGTCAGAGAGGGGGTGGAGAAGAGCAGCTAAAATGGCCAAGGGTTGGGGCAACCACTGTGGAAGGAGAGGGCAAAATGGCTGTGTCGTTGCTTTGAGAGGAAAATATATAAATAGGAATCTCTACAGACTCCCCAAGTCTGGTAGGCAGGGTGACAACAGAGCTGCTGCTCACCACCTGCCATGGTGCTGAGGGGTACACAGTGAAGGCAGGTGTCCAGTCTCAGTAAACCGGCAGCCACCTCCTACCCAGTCACACCTCAGTGTGCACAGTGGGCAGCCAGCGGAACAGGCAGGATCCAGGCACCCTTCAAGCACTGACTCCTGTTTACAACCTGCTCTAGGGTTAGCTACAGTTGTAGCCTCACACAGAAGGACTTGTGCTTGAAGCCAACAGAGCTGTGGACGAGGAGGAGGAAGAAAGAAGCCATTTCTCATTCAGGTGGTGTCCCCATTCTCTCTGTGAACATGGGGTGGGGGGAAAGTTGCGCAGGGGCTTCAGATACTGCTGTTACCCAGGCACCCTGGGGCGCTTAAGGACAGAAGGAAGGAGGAAATTGCAGTCACTTCCAGTGTGCCTGGGAAGAAGAGCTTTTGAGTCCCACCAGTAGCCACAAGCTACCTATCGACTGAGATGAAGGCTTTGCTTGTTGTTATTGCACTAGCCCAGCCCTTCTTTCCTCACTAAATATATTCAATAAGCAGTGCTCAATCTGACAGATGTCTTGCAGCTCACACATGAGTTAGAGCCAGAATTTATAGAGAAATGAAGACAAAGAAGGATTTATATAATCTGTAGAGTTTCTCTCCATTCATAGCCTGCCTTCTTAATATTCCCTGCACACCTTTGCCTCAGGACTACAGCCCTGCATCAGGGCTTGTTCATTCAATATTGTATGTATAGTCTTTGATGGCAGAAGACATCATATGTAGGAACAGGTGGTAGAGAAAGAAAGAAGCAGAGGAGGAGAGAAAATTATCCCTCCTTCAGTTACATTCTTTATGGAGAGGAAAGCAGTGTCAAATTGAAGAGCTTTAAGAATTAATTTAACCACAGGCTTTGGAGCACACACACCTACCTTCACAAAGCTGTGTGTGAATATTCCATATTTCTTTTGCAGAGAGTCTTTTAGGGTTTAGTTCACGCTGACTCCTTTGCTAGGAACTGGAGTGCTCTGCTCTTGCACAAATCTCAACAAATGCAGCAGAGTTGAATGAGAGACCTTATCAGGGGAGATGATTTTATTCTAAACCCCGTCTTTCATTCACACTCATTTTTTCATATCCGCATTTTCTCAGGCACCAACAGCTGTGTGCCAGGGTGCTCCAGCTAGAACTCTTTCCAAAGACGGGAGGGCAGGGGACATGATGTAGTGTGTCACCACATCTCTAGAGTTCATCTCAGGCAGGTGGCTGGGTTTGGATCTGTCTTTTGTTCACTTTAAGAATTCACAGAGATTGTGATCTCTTGTCTCCTCACCTGGTTCCACCATTCGGAATTATTAGGAAAGATTCTCTTTAGTTGCCTTACCTGTCATATCTTCAATGGTTCGAGGCTTGTCCTTTATCTTACCTCTTAATGTCTTCCGTCTGTCTTCTGCGTCATTCCCAGTCTGGGTGCTTTGAGAAGCTGCAAGATGTGGTGTGATCTTGATGGTCTCCTAGCTTAGGTGTGATCAACAGCTGTCATTCCTGCTCTTCTGCTATGTCCTCTGGTGCTGTTCATGCCAATCCATTCAACTCTCAATGTTTCTGTTGGATCTCTACCGTATCTCTGGCTGAGGCATAGTCACAGCCCACACACCTTCCATCACTATGCCGGAAAGATCCTATCATAGAAGACAGACATTTTAAATGCATGGCATATTTAGCTGAAGCACTGCTGCTTCACTCATTGGTGGTTCTTGTGTGTTCTGACTGCACAGTAACCTGCTACAGAGTTCATCAACATGACTTCAGTTACCAAGACACATGTGGATGTGTAGAAAACCTGTCCCTTTGCTGACCAGTGTCAAATCTGGACTACAGGCCAGAGTAATTAGGAAGGGTGGGAAGGAGAAGGGGAGAAAGGGTAAATCCATATTTGGGCAAGTAAAAAATAATCTGACAGGTTGACTTTTTTCCTGTTTGGACAGTTGGGCTGAGCCCTGGCAGAGTAAGACATCTTGCTAGTGAGGCTGGGAAAGGTTTCTGGTGAGTTCAGTTTCCCAGAACTGCATAATTTTTGTCATTTGCCACTCAGGTCCCCTGGGCCTAATCAGAGCTCCATTCCCCAGAGTGGTGTCCCAGCAGGCATCCAGTAGCTTCTCATTACAGATAAATTCAGGATCGTGCTGTGAGGGACTAAACGAGATGCATATTTACTGATGTCCTTGGGTGCCTGGGAGTTTCTGAAGAGATCAGTAGGACCCTGGCAGGCACCTACATACTGTTGTAAATCTTCTCCCAAAGACTTACCCTGCACACAGTAGAAGCTGAGAGCAGGAATGAGATCACCACAGCTTCTTTCCACCCCTGGACCCTCTCCAATAGCTGGAGCTGCACTGACAGCCATGGCAGTGCAGAGGTGAGACCACTGACTTCAGGAAAGATGGCTTTATTCCTCCACTCCTTAGGACAGGTGCCAAACAGACCAGGATATCCTGGACACATTTACTTGTATTGGATTTGGGTCCTTAAGTATTGATGTCTGCACCACCTCCCCAGAGCTGCCATGTGCTGCACACAGCTCCTCTCCCCGAACACAGAGCTCCCTGTGCTCAACCCTCAGCACTTCCCAGCAACTCAAAATACAGAACCAGATCTGGACTGAAATTAGTGGTAGTTGGATGCAAGAGATTTTTAGAAAAAATGTGCTATCAAATGGGAAAGTGATGGTTTACCGCTTGCAGATGATACTGCTTGTATTTTAGCAGAGAAAAAAAGTCAGTGTTTGTGGCAATGCTTCAAAATTGCATATAATGTTGATGGATTTGTGTTTAGTTTATTATTATTATTATTACTGCTTTTTTTTCAGATGGCATTATAGTTAAGGCTACAGTGTCTATAAGACAGTAAGGTGAAGTAAGTTAGGTCACTGGCTCTGCCTGAGCAAGATCTAAATGGCCCCTTGAGTTTCTTCCAACCTGAATCTACAGGTTTCCCCCCAAAACATAGTGGCTGTTTTCAGTTTCAGAATTATTACTCTCTGAATACTGAATTTATCACATGCATGAGAGAGTAATTTATTTCTTTCTGTGCAGTAGCAATCCCTAAAAAAAAAAAAAAAAAAAGTACCGCACTCAACATTAAACCTGAAAGACATGTAGGGGAACACACATGGAAAAGGAGCTTAGATTCACAAACAAAAATAAATAAAAATCAGCAACACCCAGGAACTTAAAGCTGTTTTCAGACTTTTTATAGAGTTGAGAACAAGTTAGCTCCCTTGTAATCACTAGAATGACAGGAGATGGCTGAAATGGATCAAATACAATGCAGTTCTTTTGTAGGCAGTGAGACTTTATCACTCCACCTACTCTCTCTGTTCACCATCACTGAGAGGAAATATATGGATTTTCTCTAGATAAGAAGAAGGGGTAACATTAGGAAACAGGGGAAATGAATAAAAAGTCTGAAATAATTACATTTACAGCTGAGGTCTCCTGGGAAGTGTGGCAGTGCAGAACAGATATTATTCTGACTATCCTAACCTCAGTCAATGAGGAGCTTTGGGCAGGTGTCCTGCTCTGTATAGGAATAAAAACCTCTGTGGCATTGCAGCAGAGGTTGCTGCCTGGTCATCACAGTCAGTCACAAAAGTGTTGCTCAGTTTAGGGTCTGCAGGATGCTTCACCAAACTATTACAAACTTATGACCACCACTGTAAAGTGACATTAGAAGAGGTTAGAGAGAGCATAAGTGCTGTCATCATTGTGGATTTCTGCATTAAATTGTAATTTGTTAAACACAATTCCCAGGTGATCCTAGGAGGCAGCATGCTTGCTTCCTCAGAGAAGGCCTAAAAAGGGTTCAGACGTCTAGCAGGAAAATGAATAAGCTCAGCAAATATCTTGAGCATGTAAGCAGAACACATCAAAGGTACCTGAAGCTCTGCAACTTTGTGATCTGCATCCTGTCTTGAGCTATGACTGTCTCCAGAGATGTAGAGAAAGACAGAAAAAGAAGAAAATTCAGAAGGCAGGAGGAATAAAGCCTTTCTAAGTCCTGGCAACTGCAGAAACACTGAATATAAGCCTGACACAAGATAAATATAACAGAAACAGAGACTGAGTTCCCTCCCATTTGATAAAACAATGGAATATATAGTTAGGTACTCATATTTCAAAGCTATTTCCTCTCTTCAGAAATGCACCTCTTTAATTACAGATACGCTTATCAAGTTTCTAACATAATATATTACTGAGCGGGGTTCAAACATTTCAGTGGTGAAGGTAACACTAGAGGTAAAATGAGCCCTGGATCTTGGCTGGATGCCTTGCCAAAGATCCAGAAGGCTAGGCATGATTTCAACAGTGTAGAATCAGAATATTGCATGCAGCTTTTAGTCACCCCACCTTGGTTACAGATCCCACCTTGATTACAAGACATGTCACCCAGTTGTGGAGAGATGTTACTTTTCTGGCATAGCTTCATATCCACACAAATTAATCCCAAATACATGTTGCAAATGGTGTCTCCAGCCCTGAAACAATGACCAGCAGAATGGCAGCAGAACTACACAGGCTGTCAGGGTGTTGTGCATTTTAGGACAAAGAGATTCTGGACACAAGAAAGGGACAAACTCTTCCTGGAACAATAGATACAGTGGGCTCTTCAATATCCACTCAGAACAGAGCAGCTCTGCTTTTACACTTCACTTGGAAGGTAGAATACATAATCCGAAAATGGAAGCTGAAGGCATCTGAGATTCCAGGAAGAATGATATTTTCCAAAACTATATGTAGCCTGCTATGCTAACTATGCACTTGCTCAGACTGAACTTGCAATTTAAATGAGTTGAAATGGGCTAAGAACTGGGACAGGGAAAGAAAGAAAGAAACCAGGAAACCAGTCTCCAGCTGGTTTTTCTTGTCCTTGGACAGCATCCAGCACTGAAGGACTCTAATCTGGATTGTTAGACTTTGTTCCCCAGGCCTTGGACCATTACCATTCTGGTAAAAATCCCAAACAACATAGCAGTAGCCAAGTGCTACTGCAAAGAAGAGGTTAGATAAGCAGCATGTAATGTCACCTGGAATTTGTCTGAGGAATTAACCTCTACAGCACTGAAAAAACATGAGGGTGTCTGCTCACATCTTTTCCAGAACTGCAGTGGCCCAAGCTCAAGTGATCACTATGTGCCCACATAGGGTGGCTACCCACTTAGTTTTCCTTGAAAGATCCACATCCATGCATTGATCAGGACAGATCTCCCTCTGTTACATACACAAAAAGAAGTCAAAAGGCGCATCTCTGGGCCAGGGACACTGGAACTTTTAAAATATTAGGGGGCACAGATGTGTACAGGGAGAAATGCTGGGAAAAAGAATTTAGGCAAAATATTTGCAGATTCTATATGACTGGTTTTGGGTGATGGAAGGGATGAAAAGGATCTCCCATGTGGGGATTTGTTGTCATTTCAAGGTGTGTAGTGTATGCCAAGGCTGGAATAGAGTGAGGCTTATTGCAGCTTCCATGTACTTAATGATCAGCTGTGGAGAAAAATTAATGGCACGGCAAGGGGATTCTCCTCTGCCTGTGGATTTTGTGAGCTCCAAACCTCTCTGAAAAATTAACAAAAGAAACCCTTAAAGAGATTGGCTATCAAAGCTGAGAAGGAAAAGGTTTTTGACTCACATAAAGTATTAACTCCAGATTTGCACAGCAGCCTGTTGCACTCTTTGAGAGTACCACTGGGCAAGGAGAAAAAATGCTATTCTGGAGATGATTTAAATATTTAAAATTCTATTGGAGGCAGAATTTCCAATTTGGGACAAACCCTAAATTTTCACAGGAAGACAGTTCTTCTTAGCTTTGAATAAGCCAATCAGTAGGCTGCCAATAGGCCAAGAAAGCCTATCTCGGTACAAGGGAAAGGTGATTTGCTGCTCAGGTCGGCACAAGAGGAGAAAGGGATATATCCCAGAGAGTCCAGGAACCAGACAAACTGTACACCTGACCTGGCAGGCAGCCTCCATGAGCACACCTATTAAGATCAAAACTGCTCCATTGCCCTCCAAACTGAAAGACTGTGAAAGCAGAGAAACCAGTCTGACACAGCAGGACTTTTTTGAGTGGTAAGGGCCTACTGAGGAAGGAGGGTTATAACCTACTGTGGGTTATGAGGCTTCCTTAAGAAGCCTCATAACCCAGCCCATTGAAATTTTCTGAGCACTGGCTGGGGCATGAGAAGTCCAATATGTGTCTAGGAAAATCAAATGTTCTCTCTGACACAACAAACTGGTTCAATCCCGTTTCAAATAGCTCGAGCAACTGAGCATTCCTGGTTGTCCATTTATGTGACCCATTTTCTAATGGTGGCCAAGGGGTTCTGGCAGCACTATAAACTGCAGTAAAATTTAAAAGGCCTCCCTACCCTCAGCCTCCCCATGGCCATGAGCATTCTGTAAAATCCTAGATAGATTAAATTAGATAGACAGTATGAAGAACAAGTTAATTGTTGGTGTCAGCCAGGATGGTACATGTCGTTGCTTAATTAACCAGTAAGTCACCACAAGCAGCACATCTTGCCCCTTATAATAGTTGTAATAGATGGGGAAAAGTTGTGTCGAGGGGCTACCAGAGAGCATACAGAAGCACTAGCACAGCCCCTCTCCCTCCTGATGTTGTACTTGCCTGGGTAGTGGACAAGACAACGAGCTAAAGGCCTCTTTTGTGAGCACAGCCTGCACAAGAAGGAGGCCTGGAGACACCACAAAACAAGGCTGGAAGCAATTTCCCATCACAGCAATAGAGACACTGCTGCAGCAAAAGACATGCCAAGGGGAGCACAGCACTGCAACAAACACTGCTCCCACTCCATCTTCCTCATCTGGGCTGCTCACAGTGTTGGTGACCACAGCCTTAGCCGTGGCTGCCAGTGAGTTTCAGGTAAGAAGAGCTGGGGATGTTTAGCCTGGAGAAAAGTAAGCTCAGGGAGGACCTTATCACTCTCTACAACTATCTGAAAGGAGGTTTTAGCTAGGTAAGAGTCAGTCTTTTCTCTCAAGTAACAAGCCATAGGGCAAGAAGAAACACCCTCAAGTTGGGACAAAGGATGTTTAGATTGGAATTTTTTTCCTTGTTATGTTAGGAAAAATTTCTTCACCAACAGAGTAGTTAAGCATTGTCGCAGCTTGTCTAGGAAAGTGATGGAGTCACAATCCCTGGAGGCATTTATAAAATATATAGATGAGGCACTTAAACTTACTTGATTTAGTGGTGGACTTGGTAGTACTGAGTTAACAGTTGGACTTTATCTAAAGGGTCTTTTCCAATCTAAATGAGTCAATGATTCTGTATTCTATGATTCCTAATAGCTTCTCCCCATGTGGCAAGGCAGACCAGCCCCCCTTTCTGCTTTTTCAGGGGCTTTTAACACCTAATTAATTAGTACTCAAGGCAGAGTTTTATGTAAATTTTATTTAAATCCTAATCAGTGCTCTCATTTCCTTGCAGAATTATTTTTACCATAGCGTCAGCACTCAGGTGGGCAAGGAACAAAACTACCTGGGGAGCAGAACCCTATGTGCTCAGCCTGACAAGGAGACTGGGAGCACCAGGACCATGGGAGAGGCTGCCAGATGGAACAGAGACATTCCCAGCATGCAAGCCAGTGTTGAAGGGAAGGAGTAGGAGCAGTTAGGGTTTCAGGGCACTGATAAGCTCTGGCAAGAGTGTAAGCAAGCAAGTGTTGACTGTGGAGCTGACCTTAAAGTGCTATCTCCTGAGGACTTAGTGCCCCTCCAGTGGGGAATGGCCTAACACACAGGGATGCTAAACAGGGATGCTACAGCCACCAAAGGGATGCTGAGAGCAAATCTAAAAACCAGGTTCAGTCTAGGGGTAGTGTTTTTAGCCTATTTGCAAAAGCAGGAGTGTCACAGCAGACACCTCGTTGGGGCCTCAGCATCACTGCTAGAGCTGCCAGGTATGGGACTGAGCCTGATGGGATCAGTCCCTCTGCTACGAAGGTTTGGTGGAGATCCAAGGTGAGGATCAAATGTTGCCACGTCTCTCCAGTTTATGGAGAACGTAAAGATTCTTTAGCATCTCCCACTAGGCCATTAGACTGAGACAAGATGATTCAGATCTTAAGAGGACAAGACAAGAGGAATCGGTCACTAACCTGTGACATAACCATACAGAAGAGGTAGGAGGATCTAGCAAGAAAGTCACAGATTGCTTCAGATTGGGAAAGTGAACTCATTCATGTGATCCAGAAGCAGAAAATGAGTTAATGCAGTAGGATCCCCTGTTCAGGAGCACAGGACAGCTGCTTCTTCTTCATGACTGCTGTTTCACAATTTCCCTGGGAGTTCTTCCTCCTCATGCTGCTTACATCCCCTTTTCCCTGAGGCAGCCATGGTTCACTGAGGTCAGAAAACAGTAAAAACCTGGTCTACAGTGCAGTCTGTGGAGTGCAGATTTTCAGCCACCATGTATGACCCTCCACAGGGGAGACAGCTTTGGAATGTCTTTTTATCTCATCTTGTTCTGATTTTTTAGCAGCAGCCAGGAGACTGAGTCAATGCAAGTGGCTGTGCCTCGTGCTGGATAGATTCATGTTGTTAATCCTCTCTGCCAATCCTTCAACAGCTCTCACTGTGCTACTCAACTCTTCAGAAATCTATCGATTTGCTAAAAAGATACCTCATCTTTGGTTTCTATCTCATGAATCCTTCTCCTATCTTCAGCCTGGATAATTATAGTTTATTTCTTAGGGGAGATGGGAGGAAAGGATTTACACTGGAGTCACAGCATCTACTACCCAGAAAAACAAGAATTCTGCCACACATGGCAAAAATGCTCAAATGCAGCGTATACTCTCTTAGAGGGAGAAACAAAACATGCCTACTACCAATTTCTAAAGATCTTTGGACTGCGGAAAGCCACCCATTGCCATCATATTTGGAATCATTAGAGAGAAGAGGGTGCAATATCAGAGCAGGAACTTCATATTGGTGCCGTCAACCAGCAATATTTGAGGCTTAGAAAATTCAGAGCAAGCCTCTCCTATACTCCCTCTACAGTCATGGTCCATGCACAGAGAGAGAGTGTGCAACAGCTTTGGGGACACTGGAAGAATTCCAACGTGATATTAGTCAACGTCTAATACTGCTTCATAACCAATTAGGTTTATTAATTTTCCCTGCCACCCAGAGTATTTTGTGTGATGGCAGACAGATGTTCGCCAAGTGTTTGCAGACTGGCTTAGCTAATACTTTTGATAACCTGAACCTGCAGAGCAGATGTGTCAACAGATTTTGACATGATGCCATTAGTTTTGCCATTGATGGCAGGGAGGGATGAGGGGAAAGAAAGAGAAGAACAAATAAATAAATGTTAAAATAGAGAGAGGAAGAAATCCTAATTTATAGGCTTTCTTCTTCCCCCCAGAACATGCAGTCCAGGCTCTGGCAGACAGTGTTCCCATCTGTGCCATTCCCAGGGCAAGGGAGCAGATTCCTCAACTGGCTCCATCCTGCCAAAATCCCCTCCTTCCTTCTCCACCTTTACCCCTTCCTTTGAAATGTGATTGCATAGACTTCCATCTGTCTTCATGAACACACACACAGAGACCAGAGCAAGGAGGGTGCTCAAGACACAGAGACAGGGAAAGTGCATCGCAAAAGGCATCTAGTGGGTAATACAGAAACAGTCCCTTTTCTCTTCCTTCCGATGAGTCAACACGATGAATCTGTTGTGTAAAACATATGCTACTTGTACATTTGCATAAAATTAGGCAGCAAGATCTAGGACTGTTCATTAAGGGGCTGAATTCAAACCTTATTTTTAATCTCAATCTTACTCTCTACTCATAATTAGGCCTCTAGTCAGTCATTGAAGCTCTATCTGTGTGCCTTTCCCGACCCTTAAGAGAGGATTAAGCCTTCTACCTAAAGAGTTGTAAAGAACTGATTCTACATCCATAAAACCCTGTGCTTTACACCAGTGAAGAGATAAACAAATAGTTTACATCTGAGCGAGATCCGAAACAGACACAGTGAGCCTTCCAAAATATGACAGAGAAAACCCACATCAAAAGATTCCTTCACCTTTCTCACTGGCAGTTAACACCACAGGCAGAGGCAAAACGAGGGAAACAGAAGTGACAAGCCACCACTTTTGCCAACATGCACCATTGCCATACTGGAGATGAGTTCAGGAAGCTGGTGACAGCTGCCCTTTTCTCAGAGAAGCTCAACAAATGCAGTAGCCTGGCATCAATTTGCAGCCTTTTTATAATGTCTGGTAACACATTTTCCAAATTAAACTCATGAGACCTATGGACGCATTACTGGCTCAAACACAACTCCCTCTGGATAAAGTGTGACCTCTTCTACGGGAATACTGTGAAGAAAACTGCCGTGTCTCTGCCTGTGTGTCATTTGACCAGATGTTCATCACACCAATCAATGTTTCCCCAAGCCCATACACCATCAGATTTCAAATCCATCATTTTACAGCAATGAGCATTTTGATGGAAACCAGCAGATATTCACTGAAGAGGACAGAGAGATTAACACCATGTCATGGCTCAGCAAGTACTGCTGTTCCCACTCGCTAGGCACACATATTTGCCTTCCCTCCAAGGCACTGGGGCAGAAATCATCCCCACCAAAAGATCCTTTTCCTCCATGGGAAGACTGCATCATAACCAAAACGAGTACTGGGGTATTGGGTGAGCCTTTGTGAAGGCTTTTTCTTTGCCTTTCATGAGAATGTTGCCTATACCATTCCCCCTCTTTCTGGGAAGTTAAGTTCCCTCATTTATCAAGGGATCATTATTCCCAGCTTGTACAGCTTTGCGCAGGCTTTCATGAAAACAGGGCGGCAATTTAAGGTACATCTGATTTATACATTATCAAAGAGGAAGCCACTTAGTCAGGAAAATTATGTAAGCCTGCATGTGTCTAAATACTCCATCTCCGTGATACAGAAGTGGCAGGCAGTGCCCTTCCCAGCGAGAGTTCCAGGCGCTCTGGGATTAGCACAGTTTGCCTGCGTAAAACATTATCAGCGCAGCCAGGCGAAAGCAAAGACCTCATGGCTCCAGCCCCCTCTGCCATGCATCAGGCAGCTCTGTTTGTCTGCTTTAACTTATTCCAGCAGTAATCCTAAAATCAGGGCAACAATTACTTAAGGCAGAGTTCTTTCAGATGCAGGAGAGACTTGCATAGAAAGAGCCTGCATTCCTATAGGCCATGAATTCCAAACCTTCCCTTTTCTAGCATAAATTATATGAAATCACCAATGTTAAAAGATATAATGTAGGGGGACAGGAGATTATTCAGAAGGGCTGATTGCTGATTTATTAGCATCTAGTTTCATGGTGTCAGTCAAGTGAGAGTGTCAGGGGAGGGGAGCAGAAGGCCATGACCTTGTTCTCTACCCTTCATTCAGCCAACTTTGAGGCTTAATGTTCACAGAAAGAACTATGTTCCTCAAGAAATGTCCCTATTGGGACTATAAAGACAGGGACTACAGAGAGCCTTGACAGTTTTCTTTTTCCATGGAAGCAGGCTGATCTGAAGAAGAGGTGCCTTTGTACAAGGCTTTGGAAACATGGTGCATCACAGCTCCTGTGGATTACAGCTCTTGGCTCTAGTCCTCCCCTAATATATTGCACTGGGTCGGTTTGTCTGGCACAGCGCAGACACTCTCCTGCCTCTTGGCTCCATATACCCTGTTATTTCCCTTTTATTCTGCCCCTGGCAGAGACATCACTACAGAGAGAACAAATTTTTTGTTCCTGTACTGGCAAGGATCTGGAGGGAAAAGTGGTGGCAAACAATTGCATCTCCCCAGATGACTAGTCAAAATTGTCTTTCCCAGTCAGGAGTACAAACCCCGTTGTCATCTCAAGGATGGTGTGGGATGTCCCCTGCTACTGCATTGTTCCCTTCAGGATGTGCTACTCTAGGATCACCAAGGCACCCTTACAGGACTGGCAGATTGGCCACAGGGCAATTAAGACTTCCTTGATGGTAGCTTGAGAATAATCCAACTAGGAGATTGCAGGAGAGGTAGCTTCCCAGGAAGCACCCGAACATAGTCAACTATTTGTGCAACAGATTGTGAAAAAGCTTGAAGAAAGGCTTCAGAGAGCAATGGAGCTCCAGTGACCACCTGTTGCCCATACAACATCAGGAAAGCAAGTGGCCACCATTCTGCAGGGCAAAAGCAATTTTATCTAGCCATTAAAACACAAAAAGCAGAGTATCTTGTTCTGCAGTTATACTGTGTTGAATAAACAACACTTCTTTTTTTCATACCTAAACTTAGGTCTTGATTCATATTTTTATGTGGTTTATGTGACCTGGTGGGTCTTTGGTCAGACAAGACCACAGTCACTTGCATCAGCTCCACTTGCAATTCACCTGAAATCTGGCTTTGAGTTCAGCTGGAGCTCAGTGCTCAAAGGGTGCAGTGGCAGCAGGCCTCCCAGGTAGCTCTGTGAGTGTCTGTATCAGAATATGCCAGAGAGGGTAGCAGGCCACAGGTACTGAAGTATTCTGGCAGTGTTTCCCTTGCATGGTGCTTGGAAGGAGACAGAAGAGTCTTTGCTGTGATACTTCTCCCCAGGTGTAATGTCTTACAATAAACACCATCAGCAATTCACCCACACAGAAAGCTGTAACTCTGTTCAAACAACCATTTATGTTACCTTCTACACTACAGAAGAAAATCATCTCCTTCCAGCCTTTTCATGAATACAGACACATCTGCAATGCAACATACAGGGGCAACTGCTACCCTTGCAGGAACATCCCTACTGACTTGAAACGAGGTTATGTGGGTGCCAGTCTGACCCCAACAGTGAGTCCTCCTGCATCAGCAGCCAAAGGCCACCAGGCTACCACAGCTGGGATCTGTGGCAACTTCTGTGCCCACTATGATATGGGCAGACAGAAAATTTTCTTACTTACCAGATGAGTGATACAGATTGCTATTGTGCCTCAGCTAGGGTGCTCTCCCCAGCTCAACTGCAAACCCTTTGTGTGGATGTGTTGTATTTCATTGTAGGCCTACCTGGATATGCTGCTTTCTGCTATGACATGATTGGCATTAACACATCACTCCTTGTTTAGCATCTTAATGATAGACCCTGGTGCTCACTGTTGATTTACAAGGAGTCTTGGAGGGCTTGGCCAGGAAAACCTGCTTTTCTCATGCCAGGCTACTGCAGAGTGCACAAATTCATCCTTAACCTGGTTCCAGGCCATAGTGGCATCTGCCCCGAGTCAGGAAGCAGATGACCAGAAGATACTCAAATAAGGATACTCAAGAGCTACACAAGTAGACATCATCCTGTCAACCAGCTGGACTCAAGTGGTGTTTGGACTCTACAACCTCTAGTTTAGGGCTTGGTGTCACTATCACTAGCTCTAAGAAGCCTCTACAGAAGTTTGCTTATCAGTTAGTTGTTTTCTGACAGGCTTGCTCCATAGTTAAAAAATCTTTTTTACCAATGAGATCCTTACCTGTGTCAGGATGGTAAAGACCTTCTAAGTTCACAGCTGATAGCCGCAGAAGTAAACTTTCCTCAGGAAAAACAAGAAATGTGTGACAGGAAGTGTCCATAAACCTTAAAATAGCCAATATTTATAATTATGAAAGTTGTAGGTTTCACAATGATTACACACATGACTGAAAAGTGATCAGGAGTCACTCAAAGAAAATTAAATCTACCCATTAGGATACAATCAAAGCATACTTATTTTAAAGCTTTTGCAGCCAAGAGATGCTCATCTTGTAACCTCATCCAAACCATAGTGCTCTTCCAGGCTTCAGGGCATGGGACACTTACTGCATTTTTTAGCTTAACTGTACTAAATCAGCCTGTGAAGAACCAGCAAAGCAACCCTCAGCCCTGGCATCCAGCAGTCTCTGGCTATCTGCTACAGTTCTCATCTTGATTTGGCAAGAGGAAGGAGTCACATGTCTGTTCTCCAGATAAGTCCAGGTTTTCAAGGGGATCCAGCAGGTTTAAAAAAAAATATTGCCCAGAGCCTCATCAATTGCAGTAAGTACAAAACTGATGAACCCCAGAATTCAAAGCTCAGAGAAAATCTGTGCCTGAGGACTATCAGAATTTTAATATCTTTTTTTCTCTTGAGTTATTTGGGCTGCAGCAGGAACTTATTAGTTGATCTTTTAATAGGTGACATTTCTGGGAGCATTTGCTCCAATTTAAGAGGTAATTTGTATCAGCTGTTCTGGTTCCTGTTCCATGACTCTTTTCCCCTCCCCTGCAGCGGGCACCTGAGCTGGCAGCTTTTATATGTTTGCTCTGAGATAGCATGAGAGTGAAAAGGGTCACTTTTATGCAGGATGAGAAAAATGTTTAACACCACAGGATCCTGACAATGTCTGTACTTGTGCCTTTACCAAGATAAAGAGCCAGACCTGAACACACCTTCTGCAGAAAAAGGTACTGAATTACATCTCCCTTTTCATGCAGAGAGAATATTTTAAACTTTCAATGGTTTAATTGTCAGTGCCCTAAACTGATACTCATTTGGATGGCCTACATGGTTTGTTCCTTGTACCATTTACCTAACAGTTTGCATTTAACAGTTTGGATAGCTACATGTCCTGCTGCTCCCAGGTTTACTGCTTGCAGTAAACACAACCTGAAATTTGAAAACCCTGGTTAACTTTGGGCATTCAGCAAGAAGATCTTGCAGGTTTGGTTATGTCAAGTGAACATCTTGTCCAGAAGTTTAAAGGTTTACATATAGATAGAAGGTATGATTGAAAGAGTTGCTACATCCAGATGCTCCCTACATCCCCTCCCTTGTGCCGAGTCACTACCCAAGACCCAGCCCAAGCTGCTTTCCTGTTGGGTTCCCATTAAACTCCACATAGCCTCAATGGCCAGAGTGACCCAGTTCACCTTCAGCTGAGCATCTGTTGGTAATCTCTCTCAGGCCTGAAGACACTTCTCATGGCATGAATCAGACTGGAGCCTATGGATAAATTGCACCTAGGGACAACACAGATAGATTTTATATGTGAGAGTTGTAGGACCCTCTCACATTAATTAAATTAGGGAGCATAAAGTTCTCAAAGGACTCAAGAGTGAGCTTGGTACAACTCCTTCCTGAGCAAGTCTGGCAGGTCTGACCTCAATATTCTCTGCTCAGGAGAGCAGCCCCGAGCTTCCTGTAGATGTCAGAGTGACCTCATAGCAGTGAGGCAGTGCCTGGGTGCAGGACCAGCTCCTTGAGAGGTTTGGTCCCACATTGATCTGCTTGCTTTGGCCTCAGCCATGAGGGAAACAGCACTGCATTGTCAGACTCCCTTTGGAAGGAAATTACAGCAGTAATGGCCTGTGACTTAGAGATTTAGGCAAACCAAGAGCTAGGCTTCTCCTTGCTCTGTCAAGCAGTCTGTCTTGCCCAAAATAATTTTCATGCCAAACATTTATTTAAATCTATTTAAAGTAAATCTAGAAGTCAGTACTAGGAAGAGGTTGTGCTGGTGAAATGCCCTTTTTTGAGGTAAGGATTTGGATTCAGGGTTTGCACTCAGATTTGTAGTGAAGCCACAGCAGGTTTTTGGCATCTAAGAGGTGTATGGATTTCCTGTGCATAGGATCATTGGATGAATCACTGTTGTCAGCAGAGATGACCCATACATCACCTCCATATCCCAGCAGTATTCACACTTAAGAAAATCCTAAAACCCCTTTGAACTTAACATTTTCTCCCTTTAGGTCTTTAAGCTGGGTCAGCTCAGCTTTTGTTACCAGTGCAGCTGGGTCATAGCACGTCCACCTGCTAAATGGCCACACACTCCCCCAGTTTCTCCTGTGCAAGTTTTGCCACTCATGACAAGGCCTGGGTGCTCACATATAGCAGAAGCAGCCTCACCCAGACAAATCTATGTGCCCCTGGATGGGGTTAAGCCACAGTTACTCCCACAGGCACCCAAAGGCTGCACTTGGGCACACTTTTATGGGTACAGCTCAGAAAGACTAAGAACTCACCATGCTTCAGACCTGGCAGCAGAGCAGCATCATTGGCACTCACTAGCACAGCTCTGCTCATATAAACCAGCTTAGATAAACATTCCCAAACGACCCAAGATGTGTTTCCCCCCACCCAGGAGCAGGCTAGGCAGCCAGCACACACAGTTACAGCAGCAAATCAGAGGTCTTGGGAAGAGCAGCCAGTAGGCACCAATAACAGCTTCTCCAGCCACCAAATGCCCAGTGGCACCCTTCCTCTCTTCTCTGCTTCCCAAGCCCCAAGCAACAGTTTGCACAGCCCAGAGCAGTCTCCTGGTGCCAAACAGCTCCAGAGCCACCAGTTATCCCCAAGGCATGGGGATGTAGGAGACTGCAGCCATGAAAAAAACCCAATAAAGACAATTTCAGAAAGGGTATTAGTTGAAGGGTCCCCTACTGCTTCCCTTTACACCTGCCACCTCTCGGAAGTGGTTAATGCCCCCACCCACACTATTTCTACAAAGAAACTCCCAGGGAGAACCACATAAAGGGAGAAACAATGAGGCTTTGTCTCACCTGTGAATCAGTTATATCTTTCATGGCCAGAAAAGGGCTGGAAGGACTTTAGATGATCATGTGATTTTAGTGCCTTTCACCAGCAGGACAAATGTCTTCTGTAGTTGTTGCTGTGATGATAAAGAATCCCAGAAGGGGTTTTGTATACTCTGTGGGCTGTACAGTTGGTATTGAAAAGTTAACAGCATTAAGTGTGACGGATTATTTGAGTATGAAATATTCTTAGTCATAGTCAGAAGAAGAGCTGAGCAAACATTTGCCATGAAAAAATATAAGGGTTTGGTGTTTTATTGTTTTGTTGGTTTTTTTTTTTCCCATCCCTGTGAAATTTCCCTGTTTGGCAGCCAGGAATAGTTTTTTATCAGAGTTTAGACACAAGATGAGAGGGTCTGTGTCTGTGTCTGTGTGTGTGTGTGTATGAGAAAATAAACATGAAGAAGAGCTGCCTGCAGCATGGCTAAGCTCTGCTACAAGCTGTCACCTTGGTCTGCTCCAGTGATGCAGAGCCCTGAATTTGGGTCTGTTCCCAGACACCTGGGTCCAGCTCTGAGGTCTGCCACAGACCTCCTGAGAGACCTTACAAGAGACAAGCATATCCACCAGTCATGCTGAGCATGTGTCCCAGCGCTTGTTCAAAGCAAGTGTTGGGGAAAGAGGCTGCAGCATATGGGCTCAGTGAGAAAAGCTTGCTCCTGAGTTACCTCAGTGGTGGATTTACTGGGGGCAGGGGAGCCTCGCCCACCCCAGCCCAGCTGCCAAGTGTCCATGTGCACCCAGGAATGTTTGCAGGTTGTGATGATGCTCCCTGGAGGTCAGAACTGCCTCTATCTGTGTCTGTTTCTGGGAATTGCTAAAGCAAAGCTGTAGCTGGAAGGTTGAATGTACCGCAGCCCACAGGAAAATTTGCCAAATCAATACCTGTAACAGATAAGTTATGCAGGCAATGTGCCAGAGATACTTTAAAACCTGCCTCTTGCACGGACATAAACATTTCAACAAATAGACCTATGGGTAAAAGTGGAGATTGGAGCACCTTTGCTGGGGGATGTTAAAGTGTTCTGCAAATTGCTGCGAGCGCCACACCGAGAATGGGAGAGGCAGATAGTGCTGCATGTTTTGTTAGGTCATTTATCAATCAAGTGAAGTGTGCCAAGATGTACTTCATGAGTCTATTTTCCAGAGAAAAAAATCCATGTTTTCTTCAAAGGTCTGTTTTCTTTCCTCCCTGTTGCTTCTATAACAGTTACGATGCAGACTAGCTAATTTTGTCCTGTCAGTGGCTGTTCAGCTCTCCCACCTCCAGCTAATTTGTGGGGGTTTTTTGCACGATTCACTATGTATAAGGGTCTCTTTGTTCTTGTCTAAGGTGATCTCATTCTTATGCAAATGCAACAGCTTGAGGCAGAATGATCTCTTTCTTCAATTAATTTAGAAATTAAATTTTTCACCACAAATCAATATTTTTCTACTTGTGGCCAACTTCAAGACATGTGGACTAAAGGCCTTTCATCTGTTTAGCATCTCTGATGATGCAGAGCCAGCATGGTGCTCTGAGCCACACAGCTCTTTGCTTGGGAGAGAATTGCTGTGCAGAACACAGTTATCTAATACCAACATAATACAGCCTCACATAACACTCTTGTATCACATAACACTCTTGAATCACATAACACTCTTGTATCTTTACCACAGACCACTGTGGGACAAAACACATGTATCTGCTTGCTCATTGCAGCCAGCAGCCTCTCCTCTCTTGGCTGGAGACCCTATCAGCCGTGGGTAAGATCTGCAGCAGGCTGGAATGCCCTCAAGTAGCTTAAACTTGGGATGCTTCTCCCAGAACTGCACAAAGGGAGTAATTAAAAGGCCTGGTTCAGAAAAGTAATTTCTGGGCTGGCAGAATCTGGACATTAAGATAAAGGAAGATCTGCTGAGCTCGACAAATCTGTTCTTACTGACCACGTTTTTTCACTGTCATCCTGAAATGAGAGATTCCTCTCTGGACCTGGCACAGTAAAGGAAAATCACTCATTTTCCCTGCTTGTATTGGGAGACTCCAACTGTGGCTATGGTAAGCAAAAAATAATGTCTTCTCTTGGTTCTGTTTCAGTAAATCATGTTTAGTGTTCCAAACTGGTTCATTTATTCAGCGAGGCCTAAAAAATACAACTACATTAAGAAACAAATTAAACATCCCAGTGGGAGGACACAGGGGTGACCTATGGACAGAGCCTTCCCCTCTCACATCCCACCTGGCTGGGAAAACAGCATCCTTCCCTCCCTGTGACACACACAGCCCCTTTCAAAGCTTTGGCACCTTGCAAAGGGGCCAGGTTTGTCACTCAGGGTGGCAAACAGGCAGCACTGGTGCCTCTTAGGCTCTGGGCTCTGATAGAAACAAGAAAATACACCCTCTGCAGGCCCGAGGGGACTGCTAGGGGTGCACATTAGTTTCTAGCAGACATCACAGCTATGCATAGGCCCTGGCAGCCCTATCCCTGTGGTTGGGGCTGTGCATCCACCCTGTCTGTTTTGACTTCTTTAAGTATCAGGTCATGCAAATAGCAGTGATTGAAGGAATGCATTCTGGCCTGGGCATATCTATCTAATCCAGACTGAGACAGAGTGTCTCTTCATTGGAGACAGGCCCTGAGCAAGGCAGGATTACTAAAGATTTTGGTGTGCTCTTTCACCCAAGGGATGTTATTGCTAGGAGCTGTGCATTTCTTATTGCAAGATCTTTAAGTTGTTTTTTTTTTAAATCACATCTCATGAAGTTTCCATCACCCATCCCTCTGTGTGAAGACGAAAAGTGTTATTGTCCCCATTTCAGAGCTGGAGAAACTCAGGCATGAAGGGCTAAGCTTAAAGCAACCTTTCTAAATGGATACAGGAGGCTTTGGCGGAGTCCTGCAAAGAACCTGGCTCTCTGGCTTTACAATTTTAGCCTAAGACCATCTTTTCCTTTCCTCTACAGAGCCCTGACAGTCCTGTGAGAAATCTTATGTAGATACAGGTTGTAGCTGTTGATATAAATCACTGTAAATCAGCAGCTGACATCAAAAGCATGAAACTGCTGCTTCTTTCCTAATAAATGGACATTTCATTCGCCTGACATTGCTGAGAATCACATCTCCTTGCAAGCCTGCTTCCATCCCTTGCTCTTAGTGTAACCAGAACCAGTGCTGCCCCATCTCTGCATCCAGCCATGAAAGCTGTGCTCAGCCTTGCTGCAGAGAAATATCCTTTAAGCTGTGCTCAGCCTTGCTGCAGAGAAATATCCTTTAAAAAGCTGCTTCTTCTCATTCGTCTATCTCAGATGCATCACAGAGAAAAGGGCTTTACTGTATTGCATCCACCCATCCACTCATCAAAACTGATCTCAGCCCCACTGCAGGATGAAATCCTTTGCTCAGATCCCTCCACTCCTCCCATTGGCCCCCTGGAGCATCTCCCTTGGCATCAGTCCTGTATCCTGCAGGTTCACTACAGGGCTGCTCAGGCCCTGTCAGCACGGGCAGGGAGGGAGAGAGGCAAACCAGGGTTAGCCGCCTTGGCAGCCAAAGCACAGACAGTGCAGTGTTCTCTTTCAAGCAGCACACCTCTGAGCCAGAATCTGCTAAACACAAAGGGAAGTCTCCCCTAACCTGCAGGCGCTCTGGATTGGGGCCCACCATCAGGTGCATCAGTGACCAGCAGCTGCAACAACAAAAGTCAAAACAGTTGCCAATAATGAACATCAGATTTCTTAATGTTACCAATGAATGAGTGGGTGATCCCAGGGAGCATTCAGCATTTCCCATCATGGCACCCTGGCTCTATGCAGGGCTCGCAGGTGCTGCTGCTCCTCTCACCTCTGTAGTGCTCCAGCATGGAGTATTGCTTGCTGGGAAAGCCAGCGTCCTCACGAAGCAGCAGCTCATTCATATTGCACGACCATCCCTTGGGCTCAGAAAGGTGATTGTCTCCAGCCAGCTGTACTGGTATTTCAGCCCAGAAACCTTGGCAGCACTGACTGAAAGGGTGAGTGGCTGGTGTGAAACGTTCCTGAACCTGTGCCGAATTCAGAGCCTGCTCCTCAAGGAGGGGCAAGGAGGGGCAGAGCAGAGGGAACACGTCATGCACAGCCTGGGAGAAATACAGCACAGGTCCCAGGCAGCTGGGTTGCCATGGCTGAATAAGCTAAATCTGGACTGTGGCGTGTGGTGAGAATAAATGCGTCAGTACCCAGCAGAACAGGAAAGCTGTCCAGGTAGATCTCTTCTCCTTTTTCAGGGTGCACTACATGGCTTTGCTCCATTGACTTGCAGGACAGAAATCTTTGATTTTCGAAGCTGATCATCTGGCTAAGAGATGACAGGGAAGAGAAGAGCAGTAGCTCTCAGCCCCCAGTAACCTATCTAGGGAGTGAATGAAAGTGACAAAAACCTGCCAGCACACTGCCTACACATGAAGAAATTCTGTTTCCAGTCCCCCGGGGGAGACTTCTCCTGAAAATCCCTTTCCCGGGAGGAAAAAAAAAATTAAAAATCACTCCATGTGTGTGTCTGTATGTGATTTTTCCGCTTGACTTAGACCTATACAAACAACGACACTATGACAGTCATCGCATTTGTGTCAAAGGAACGGGACAGCCTTGCAGCTCTGGGCTGTGACAGACTGGTACCTGGGATGACCCTGGTGCAGGGCGGTACCTGCAGCACCGACCGCCCCACACGCTGTGGGCGCGATGAGAGATGACAGCTTTAATTGCTAACTGCAGAAACAGGGAGCATGGAGGCAGAGGTGCAAAGGAAATGCAGGAGGAGGCCATGCGTGGGATCTCCCCATCCCGCACACGTCCTATCCCTGCCTCTTTTCCTAGACCGAGAGAGAGGAGTGGAAAATGCAACGGGAGGAGGATGGCATGTATATCTCCTTGAGACACACTCCCCCTTGCAGCTCTAGGTGCAATTTACATATGAATGCTGCAGTGTTCTTCAGAAGCAAGAATTAAGAGAACAAAAGAGTGCAGGAAGTAAGGGTAAGGGAAAGGGAAAAAAGACAAGACAGAAACTGGAGGTGGTGACAGGCACCCAGAGGCAAGGTTACGACTCAGAGTTGTTCAGTGTTGTCCCTGCTGACATGCACTCCAAGGGTATAATTTGAGAAAGAGTCGCCTTCCTACGCTTTGTCCCCATCCTGCCTGGGCCCCTGAACTGTTCTGCCCTGATTTCTGATACACTTGTGCAGCATCCAGACCATCATTCTAGGGTGGACACAGCAGGCTGAGCTTTTCCAGCCCAAGGACAACTTCTCTTAATGCTGCAGCCCTCCCTCCTCTGTATTGCATGCTTTTTTTGCATGTGACTGACAGACACATGTACACTCAGTGATGAAAAAATTTAAGGGATTTGGAGAAGCAAATTCAAATGGTGCCTTTACATTGAGGATCTCCAAGGTCAAGATTGGCAAGCACACAGGCAAAGGTCCAAAATCTCAGTGAGGCACACACAGATCACAACACATGAAGACAGAATCTTATTTGACAGAAAACAAAGGAACATTGTTGAGCAAGTGAATGTATTTGGTTAGAGTTCCTTAAAAATGTAAAACAGGATTTCTACATTAACAGAAAATCATATCAATTCAATTTCATCATATCAATTTATTCAATCTCTTGTTAATTTACTTAACATCCTCAAATTGCTCAACTTTGAATTTCAATAAATTGGGACTACATGACCAGGAATGCTTCTGACAAAGGGGTCCCTCAAAATCCAGAAGATTGTCCAATCATAATTTTAAGATGTTGTAGCCAGAATGATTGAGTAAATATAGGAGTGATAGGGAAATAAAGTGTGAGAGCATGTATGAAAGACAGATAGCTTCACTTTCTCACACAGGGAGTGAGGAGAACTATACCTGTTCTTAAGTTTTGTGGCAAGTGGAGCTGAGGTTCCTGCTGCTGGGTTTGGACCAGCTTGCCTTCTTGTCAATCTCCTTTTCTTCTCCTTCTCTCTTTCTATTTTTCTATGTGCAGGCCTTGTATTTTTATGGAAAACTTACTTTGCTTCTTATGGAGCCTTTTTAGATTTGTATGCATCAACAAGGAGGTTAAGAGCTTTGCCCAGGGCATTACTGGCAGAGAATAAAAGGCTGCTGTTATTTCTGGGCTGAGTCAGATGCAGTGGTAAATACATTTTTCTCCTGGGGACACAGAGGAGGTGTCAGGGAGTCATTACCTTGAAATCCCAGCCAGAGCAGGTTCACCAAGTGCTAACAGCTCTTCCAAACTCTCTCTGTGTACTGGGAATTGTCCAGAGAAGGTAATTGTATTATCAAGCCTGGAAGGAGAACTGCATGATGATGCATTTATATCCCATGCCCATAAGAGATATTGGAATCCTTGGGTTGCAAAGGGAGAATGTCCGGTTGATTCAGAAGCATTTGAGACTGACTGCAGATCAAGCCCATGTACTCTTTATTGCTGACGGCTCCTTGGCGGTGGCTGGGCAAAGCTGGTGTTGACGCCCTGCAGCAGCAGATCAGATCTCCTGGTGCAGAGAGCAGGGCTGGGAGCCAGTGAGCCTGGGCTGACGATGGGAGCTTGGCAGTGCACGTGGCCCTGGGCTCCTGCTGTGTTTGCCCCAGCTAGGGCTCATGCAAGGTGTGTCTTCAAGGTGGTGCAGAGCCTGAAGGCTGTAGAACCAGGAGGCTGCAGAACCAAAGAAAGCACGGGGGGAAAAAAAGGCAAAAATTATCAGCTGGAAACTTTAATTTCAATTATGAAATAATTTCACATGTTAGTACCCCACCTGTGGCCATTTTCATAAAGTTTCTAGGACATGAGTTCAGTCATGAGTGCATTTGCAGAACCAGCAACGTTTAAATGAGCCCAAAAGTAGATGAGATAAGAGAGATTTCAGATCCTCTATAGCCAGGATTTACCTGAGAAACTTGATTCCGGGAATCACACACATCCAACAAGAGAACAAAGACCTATTATGTGACCTACCTGCTTGGTCTAATTAGTGCAAATGCAGAATGAAATTAATTAAAACAATCAGAAATTGAAATGAATATGCCATATTTCTCAAGAAATAGAACATGGTAATGTTTCAATAACTTAAACATTTTAAAATCATGTACTTACTTCTCTTATTTCTTTTTTATTTAAGTTTTCCAGTTTTAGTCTTTTTTTATAGCTTTTAAATAAGTTCTGATGTCAGCATGCATAATCTTCACATCATTAATAATGTGAATAAACTTGTGAAGAAGAATCTCTAAAGAAAAAAATCTTTTCAAGTGCAATTCCGTCAACTTATGATTATTTTTTTTCATATTTGAGTTTTCTTATCTCACATTCCCCAAAAAGGAATTTTACAAGATTCTTTCAACTTTTATCCAGGCAATAGCAAGAAAACAAAGAAACAAACCCTACAAGTGTTGGAATGAAGAAGTTTTCAGTGAGACATTTCTACCTAGCCCTGCTCACTGCAGTGTCTTCTGGATGAGTGACAGGCCACAAATCATCAGTGAAAATCACCTGCCAAGTCACTTCAAATTAAGTGTGCGAGGAAACGACGACGTGCTCTTGAGCAGTTCCCAGAGGCACCTGTGCACACCGTGCACAGTCGGTGCCTGCCCGGCTGAGCGCAGGAGCCTCGCTGCCCGTGAAAAATGTGTATTTTATGATTGGCTTTTCACAAATATTAAAATGATTAGAAGATTTTTTTATATGTGTTGTGTTAGAAAGTAATGCTGCATTAATTCTCTTAAGTAATGTGTTAAATATAGTTTTAGGTAATAAAAAAAATGTTAAAATAGAAACTATGCTAGGTAGGATACTTTTTATAAAGAAAGGGCTTGCAGCGAAATAGCAGCCATAGGACACCTAAATCTTTCAGAGAAAAAGAATTTATTGCCCTCTCATCAGAAGAAACAAACTTCTTCCTGCCTTGAAGGCGCTGTTAGGATTCAGAGGAAGAAGTTGACGATGACCAGACAGAATCCTGTGTTTGAATGGAATTTATGCATCATGTATGAGGTGTATGAATATGCAACAGGCTATTGCTTTTAAGGGTTAATCCTTTGTTAACGGGGGTCCTTTTTTGGGCTCATGCTGCCCAGAAAAAGGTACCCGGATGTCTGTAACTCCTTGTCTCTCTTGTCTCATATTGTCCTAATTCAAATTGTCCAAATTATTGTTACTCTAATTGTATTACTATTTTTATAACCATTTTATTACTATTAAACTTTCAAAATTTTAAAAACAAGTGATTGGCATTTTTCACACTGCCCCAACACACAGGACCGCAGCCTGCAGAGGGACAGAAAGAATCTGACAGTCAGGATGGAGGAATCACAGCCTCACCTGCCTCCTTCTCACGTCCCCCGTTCTTCCCACCAGTCAGTGCAGTGGTTTCCAAGCCATTCAGTCCATTGCAGTCAATTAACGGGAGCCAGTGCAGCCCCCATCTGCTGTCACAAGCCATTGGGATGAGTTTCTGTAATCCTGCCTTTGAACTCCGCGGCTATTGCCGTTTACAATGGGTTTATTAGAGGCTTAATTGAATCGCGCTGCTCGCGCTGCTCATTGCTAACGCGATGGCCATTAGCGGCTGCTAATGAGGGAATCCAGAGGATTACTGCATCAATTATCAGGTTGGGCTGGGACCGGAGGGGCAGCCCACAGTGGGCTCCCGTGAATTCAGCTGGCAAGTGTGACACAGCAAGCATGCGGGAAGCTGATGTGCTCGGTGGCTCCGACATCCCGGAGAAGCATCCAGAGCCTCATCCCCATGTGCTGAGCCTCAGCCATCCAGCCCGTCATCCTCATCGTGCTGGACAGGGGAGGATCAGCACACCCCTCTGCCACCAGAGGAAGAAACACCTACTTGAAGGGAACCACCAAGAGAAAGTGTTATAAATGATCAATCGAAAGCCAAATTATCAAAATTGCAAAAAGATTTATCTTTTTCTGCAACCAAAATACAGTCCTCAAAACCACCACAGCCAAAGAGACAGCGTCGAGCCTGGGATCGGTGCTGGGTGAACCTGGATCCGACCTCTATCGCATTGAATCCCCCCACGTTCACGAAAGCCGCTTCTAGCAGGGATGTTTTATACAGTTCATTATGCCCGAGGTGAAGGAGTCTAAGTTTCTTTTGTTAGTCTAGATATTCATAGTTGGTTCTTTCACTGTGCAGAGCTGGACAATTGCCGTTTCCTGGCTGATAGCCAGCGTTGATCGAATCCTGGGAAGTTGCATATTCACATGTATCTTTCTGGCGACTTCGGCTATCTTGATCGATGTTATCCACAGGGCGATGACCGCTCTTAGGTGTCTTCCGATGACTCGGGATACGGGTGATCATTGCGCTGGATGTGTCTATTCCTGGGCTAAATGCTGATCGTTATCTGGCCGACTCCAGGAATTTCAGAGTTTGAATAGACATCTGCCTCTCAGGCTGCTTGTGGTCAGAGACTCGTTTGGATTTCACAATCTTTATAAAATACATTCTTTTATAGCATGAATTATTTATATATAACAAAGTATTCAAAGCCATGGGAAAAGAAGTCAAATGACCATATTCTTTCAAAAATAGACTTACTGTTTGCTGGAAATGGCTGGTGGGGCCTTGTTTTCAACAACCAGAGTCAGGAAAGAATATTGCACTTGAAACACCACCATGTGCTCCGCGCTGTGCAGATCCTTACACATACTTCAGACAGGTAAGCATCACCACCTTCAGAGAAAGGGGGAAACCCTCCCCTAGGAGAGACAGGCTGTGTTGGGAGGAGAGGGAGGGAGGGAGGCAGTAATGATCTCCCACATTAGGAGAAGGATGCTACATGCAGCCAGGACTTCACAGCAGGAAGGAGGCGTCAGTCACAAGCTGCCTCGCTGAGCATCAGCACTCTCCAATCCCCCAAGGGGAGCAGGGGGTCTGACCCTGCCTGGCTGTGAACAAGCGCTGGGGATGCAGCACGGGTCGGCTTGTCTGTGCCTGCCAGGACCACGGGACGCTGGCTGCCCATCTGCTGCCTTGCTACACTGCCAAACGTCAACAAGGAGAGAGATTTTTTTCTTTTTTGTTTTTTCGTTTTTTCCCTTTCCCGTCTCCCTTCACCACAGCTCATTTTTCTTCTGTGTTTCAGATAAGAGAGTGTTCATGAGCAGAGTTAATTATGTTCTGCAGAGATGAATATGGGGCTTTTGGGTTGCAGCAGGCACTCTTCCGCCTGAGGCAGCTCCTTTGCTGCTCCTCCATGCTGATGTGCAGCCCAAGAAAAACCTGCACATGGACCTGCTGTGGAGATGGAGGCAGGCTGCAGAGTGCCTGTGCTCCAGCCAATGCTCTCTCTCTCTCATGTCGTGGGAGCCAAGGATCCTGCAGAAAGCAGGTCCGGCAGCCTTATGGTGGAGGGCTGTGAGAGGAAAGGAAGGGAAGGCACTAGTGAAGGAAAAAGCAAGGAGGTGATAATGAAAGTGGGAAGAAGATGACGCTAGAGGGATAAAGCGTTCCTTTCGGGAAGCCCTACAAAAACTGAGAAACTGGTGTCCTTTTTGCATTAGGCATTTTCAAATGCTGTGACCGTTAGATTTTAAAAAAAAGTATGATGAGGAATGTAATATATGGTAGGGATAATTCACGCTATTATTGTATGGTATAAAATATTGTGAAATCCAAACCATGTCTTTTGACTCCCTGGCCAGAAGCAGCTGTCTTATTCAGATTCAACTAGTTCCAGGAGGCAAGTTAAGATAACCATCAACACTTTAACGTAAGAATAGAAGCTTCCAGGGTGATAATTGCGGGTTTCCTGAGTTAGGGGCCACCTGAAAGCCGCCCTGCCGATTGCATCTGTCGAGATAACCAAAGGGGCCACCCCGATCCATGTGAATACATGGCTTCTCCGGAGCCGATCGACAAGGAAGGCACACCTGGACGAGGCTTTTGTCCGCCTCTGTACATGGAAAGCAACAGCGATGCATGTGAAGAGACACAAAGAACATTCGGTCATCTCTGCCTCGGGCAGAATAAACTGTATAAAAACTCACTGCACGAGGCAGCATTGGTGAACTGGGGAGACTCTGACACTCAGAGGTCAGATCCGTGTTCACCCGGCGCAGATCCCGGACTCGACGCTGACTCTTTGGCTGCGGTGGTTTCAAAGACCAAACTTTGGTCTTGCAGACAAATTAATAAATCTTTGCTAAATTTTCTTGTAAGTTTGGCTCGTGATTTGATCATTTATAACAGGGAAAGCCAAGCTGTTCTTCTCCAGCACCATAAACTCATTCCCTTCTCTGTTCCTGGTTTGCAGTTGTAGCAGGAGACCTCCTTTGAAAGGTTGCCTTTGTGGGAGAGATTAACACACAAAGACATCCTCTCCATGCTGCTGAGCTGGAGTAATACAGTAACTGGGTTTGCCAAAAAAAATCTGGCTGGAAGACAAAAAGGCAGTGAAGAGGATGACCAACCAACCAATCAACCAACCAAAAGAACCACCTTCAACCATTTGTGCCAGTGAAAGGAAGAGCCGAGTAAAAAGACAGGAAAGTGAATTTCCAGGTGATCTCTTGTTTCTTCATACAGTCCTGAGGAGTCACAAGGTAAGGAGAGGAAATTCTGTTTCTGCTCTGAGGGTAAAGCAAAGGTAAGCAAACCCTGAGAGTCAGGAGGGCAAAAGCAGGGGCTACTGGAAAGAGGAACTTGCTGGCAGCAGGAAGAACAAGAAATTATCAAATCTGGATCAAAATGACACTGGGAGAAAGGGAAAAAAACCTCTTGCTGAGGTGGAGTAGGCTAATCATTAGCTCTCCGGAGTGGTGGAGGGGGAGGGAGTCTGCCGAAGGAGACGAAGGAACCGGTGGGACGATTACTTGGGGACCTGAGGAGCTAACGAGAGCAGTTATTTCCATTTCAAATGGAAAGGCGAGAGGAGATCAAACACATTTCACAGTAATGATCCGGCGCCTTTCCCTGAACACTGAGCCACACAAACGCTCAGGGTAATTGAAGCCACATGTAGCTAAGATGGAGAAGCTGAAATCTGCTCAAGGGGACTGGGGTGGGGGCGGGGACAACACCCACAAAGCAAACAAAGATAAAATCCCAACCTGCAACAAACAAACAGCTCTGCACTGTGCTCCCCACCCTCCAATTTGCCTGCCACATGTGATCCATATGCATCAAGTGCTCTGCAAAATGACATCACCCTCCTCTTCCTGCAGCTCCCCAGAATCCGTGGACACCTATTCCAAATCCCATGGGTGAATGAGCTGGAGAAAAAAATTGAAAACTGGTAGTAAATAAATAATTTGTTTTAAACATCAATCTCAGATAATTATGGAATAATTATGGAATGTCAGTACAAGACAAGATGGGCTTGAGATGTTTTTGCTTATTCATCCATTTTCTAAAAGGACTAAGGTGACTTCTGTTCAGAACTAATGAGCAATACTGATCAACTGCACATTGCTTTTCAATCCCTAATCTCCTGCTGAGTCTGCATTTAGCTATTAAGTGGTAGTTTGATATAGTCCCATTCTTCCTACCTGGAAACCAGGCTGAGATCCACCAGCCTGTTTCAGAGGGAGACATCTGTTGTCACTGTCATCACTGCCCCAGGGTTAAAAATATTGTCAGTTCCAAGGTCATAAACACTGATTACCTTACCAGCTCCACATTTATGAATGTCCATCTAAGAGCAAATCCGAGTCCCCATCCCATTCTAGCAGTCCAAAAACCCCAAGACAAGGGAGGAGTGTTACTATGCTGTAGAGTATGAAGGCCACTAAGCTTTATTTAACATAAAGCTTAGTGTTTATTTATTCAATTAATCCAATTTTAGTTAAAAAATATGTGCCCGAGGTTAAAAACAATTGCCTTACAAACAAGAGCATCCACAATGATATCCAGCAAAAAAAGGTCTAAGCCTATCCTCCTCTTCCTCCTCCACAGTTACCTTGGCCAACCTATGGCAGAAAACGAAGACTTTTCATTCTGGCAGCAGGGCCAGGAGCACCTTTGTAGAGAGGGATAAGACCAGTGTGAAGAGCATTGGGTCTTTTCTCCTGTTGGAGGCAGAAGCCCGAATTCTCCCTGCAGGACCCATCACTTAACTCATGCACAGCAGCAGGAAGAGGAGGAAAAGCAGTTTCTAAGGTAACCGTGCACCCAGGGCTTTGGGCTGTGCAGAAGACAGCCAGCTGCTGCACACAGCTGGGAGGCACTGGGCAGCCTGCAGGTGAGTGCTGTCCCTGGCAAGACGCCCCAGGCAGCGCTGGCAGAGCCCGATGTCACCCTGAACCACCTGATGGAAAGGCCCTGTGTGCGCCATGCTCAAGTAATCCCACCATGTGAGGGCAGAGAGGCTGGTCAGTGAGTTAGCTGGGCTCTCTTGGAGCATGCCAGTGTGGGGGCTCACTGCATATCCCACAATGTTTCCTCCCTCTTCCAAACAGGTTTTGAAGGCTGGTTATTGTCCCTGCTGTCTGTCTCCTTCCCCACAGTCCCACACGGAATATTTGCCTCCCAAGATATACTTTTCACCCTTGTAGCCTGCCCTTTGCAAGGAAGAGTCTCCTTCAGCATCTGCAGCATATAGATTGGGGTGTGTGTGTGCAGGCTAGACCCACATATGAACCATGTATGTGTGGGTGCATTCAGGGTAGATAGAGATATGCAGCACACATAGGCTCTGTGGCAGTGAGTGGAAGCCCTGGCACTTCTTTCTGAGCCCATTTTGTAAAATACAGGCAGCAGAGCCTCTGCCTGTGCAGTACATGGGAGCACTTCAGCCAGCTGGCAGCCCCACCTTGTGCTGCAGCCAGCACCAACGCAGTCTTGCCTGATATTGAAACCATTACTCTTCACCATTCCCTCACCCCGTGCTGCCTCTTCATCCCCCAAGAAGCTTGGAGCTAAAATTATATACCCGAATAATTATTCTTTGGCTTGAAAACAATCTTCCTCCCTCACCACCCTTTTCTTTGACATGTGTGTTTAATATCAAATTATTTATAACCCAGCCTCGCGGTCAAGCTTTTAATAAAAGAGCTGCCAGAGACTTTTAAAAGCATCGTATTCACTCGACTAGCCACATTATGCTGAGTAAGGGCTGCAGGGCTTTAGCAGAAGGAGCCTTGCTGCTGAAAATCCCCCCAGTCCATGTGTGCACGTGTTTTACTCACTCACACTGTTTCTTGTTCTCTCCGTGTCGTTTTTTCTGTCCCTCCTTCTCCCTTCACCTGTCTAGATCAGCAGCCTCTGCCTGGCTGTGATGAAATACTGCCCGTACTGATGTCTACAAACAAAAGAATTATTAAGAAGGGATTCTTCTATGCCACATGGATTTTTCCTTCCCTAGGATTACACATAACCAATGAGAGGTCAAAAATGAAGGAATGGATCCTTTAAACCTCCCTCCTTCCTTCCTCAGCTTTATCTGATTCTTTTCACCGCACTAACCTTTTCCTTGTCTAAGAGTATATATGCACATGTACATATTTCTCTCCCCTTTCAGCATGAAATATTGATGAATTCTGCTCCCCTAAATGAAGGTTTGATGCAGAAGAAGCCTGCAGTTCATCTTCAGCAGGAGGAATGCAAATGTCTTGAAATCCTAGGAGGGATAGGACAGCAAAATACAAGGGCTGCTGCAGCAGCTGCCAGATCATGTTTGATTCTGCGCACGGGCACAGACAGTAGCAGGGCAGGAAAGCTGCCCCGAGCAGTGCCGACCCTCCCGGCTCCCCAAGCAAGAGGCAAAAACATGCTGCCCGAGTAGGGAGCTGATTTACACGGAATTTATGCCTTGAATTATAGGGGAGGGCCAAGCTGCTGTTAGCACAGATGTAAATCTGTGGCTAGTGAAGCTAAAAGGGAGTTATTCCAGATTTACACTCCCATCAGGGGGGTTTATACATGCAGTTTTCCACAGTGCCTTCTGCCATTCCAGGCATCGCTGCACATGTCCAGCTTTCATGGGCTCAGGCAGGAATAAAACATGCATAACAATTTGGTAATCAGTCCCCTCCGGGCCTGATGTAAAAGATTTGCCCCCAGGGGATCTGAGCACTTGGAAGAAGAAAACCAACAACAACCCATAACATTTAGGGAGCTGTGCTTTTCTTTGCATCCTCCGAGGAACAAAGCGAGGATGCCTGTTAGTCTGTGTATGTAATTGGATTCTGAGTGCTAAGTGAGGAACATCAAAGAGGTGAGGATTGCTAACAGACCTCTGAGTGAAGTGCTGTGGCTCTTCCTGAGCATTTGGCATTCAGGTAGGAAGAGATGGAGATAGAAGGCCTGGAACATCACTGCATACAAACCACATCACTTCCCCAAGAGAGCTACTGATCCCTTTTTAATGGCTCTATCAACTTCTGCATCTGAGAAGGCAGCCCACATTCTCCAGTAGGGACAGAGTGGTCAGGCAAGATGACAGTGAGGAAAGGCACGAGTGAGAAGGAATCAGGTGCCAGGAGTCTTCTCTCGGTCTTCCATGTCACTGAAACATCCTGGGTTTCCCCTGGTCATAAAGTCATAGGATGGAAGGGTTGGCTTGAGGATCATCTAGTTCCAGCCCCCTGCTATGGGCAGGGACACATTCCACTAGACCAGGTTGCTCAAAGTTCCATCCAGCTTGGCCCTTACCACTTCCAGGGATGTGAAACATGGAGATATGAAAGCTTCTCTTCCTACAGAGAGGAGCATAATAAGAATTTCCCAAGCTCTAATGCTTGAAATTAGTGCTGCACTGGCACCTCTAAACCTCACTGTCATCTACACTACCTTCACTTTGAAGTGATTAAAGACCTTGGAAAATCTCCTTTGAAAGTTTCTCAGCCAGAAGCCAAACACAGTGAAGCCAAACACGAGCAAAGCAGCCAACCTGATGCCTGCCTGGTGCTTGCTGCATACCTCAGGCAACCCTACCAAACTCACTGCCACACTCCCTGCCCCGAGAGCCACAGCTTCTCTGCTGGCCTGCTGAAGCCAGACATACTGGGACATTTGTGAGGGTTCTCATGAGCTCTTCTCAGCATCACACACGCCCTGGCCACAGCCAGCCCAGGGACAGAACCATAAATCCCATTTCACAGGTGAAAGGAGGGATGCACAGAGAGGTGGACTGTTCACAGTCCAATCTCCCAACTACATCCCTACTACCTTGGCTCCCCAGCTCTTCCCAAACCCTTCAGAGCAGCCCAGACCCTTTACAATGTGCTGTTCCCACGCTACAACTTGTGGTGATGGTGATGGAGGGTGCCCATTGCTCCCCCTCCTTCTCCTCTGTGCACTGGCAGCTGAATGTGTTATTTTTGTCCCCAGTTCAGAGGCAGTTTCATGCATCCCACTGTGTGGCTTATCTTCTGCAATTAGCACTTTCCGCCATATCTGATAGGAGAGAAGGGCTCAGCTGCCCCTGATTAATTGCCAAGTATTTGCTTTCTTTTCCACTTCTGTGGCCTGGAATTAATTAGTTTATCCCTCTTATTCCTTTCATGGGCCAGAGCGTTCTCCTTTTTTTGTGCAATTATATATAATAGCAATGCTTGAAATCCCCTGGGGAACAGTTGAGAGAGGCTCTCAATGGGGAGGAAAGGAGCCTGAAAGCAAAGAGATTACTAAAGGTCATATGTCCTACAGCTTCCCTGCGGTCTTAAAATATATATTATCCTCTGACTCCAGCACAAATTCCTTCCCTGCACCACCTACCTTGCTGCCTTCTCCAGGTTTTTCAGTTAGTTAATGTCTGAACAGCAGGAAAAGCTTGCAGACCTAAATCCCAAGTGTGAACAAGAGATGTAAAAGAATGGCCCTCCTTGGCTGTACACCCTCAGGTGTTGCAGAAAACACAGACCTCACCGCCCAGCAGGGGCAATCTCACAATGCTAGCCTGGCCACTATAAGGTACAGGGCAGTAGGAGCACTGGCTCTGACATGAAGGAGATGCTGCAGTTTAGATAGAGCAGCTAAACACTCTCACAGTCTCTGGCTGAGGAGGATGACTCCTGTGGCTCACTCAAAAGCCAACCAACAGCACGCTGCTGACTTGGGGAAAGGAGGACAGAAGTTCCTGAGCAGGAAGACCATGTCCAGTTACTCCCTTGCAAATGCAGGTGACACAGCCCAGTCTTGCTTTCCTAAACAGTAAATCAGGATTAAATGAGTATGAAAACTCTGTTACTGAAAGCAAACCTTGATCCTTTGGCCAAAAGAGGAAGACTGTTTTTTGATATTTTTAATTGACTATCCCCAAGCCAGGTCTTGTCTAGACACTGCAGCCCTTGGAAAACAGTTTGTGGGGCAGTCCTCTACCTGGCATGAGGAAAAATCAAGGCATCTGGGAAGGAGTGAGGCAGAACTTAATCTAATTCTTGAACTGTTGGCAGTAGATCCACCTAAGGTCTTATTAACTGAGGTTTTTAGACTCATAATTGTTATCTTCCTTCTCACCCATTATTAGGCTATGTTGTCTTTACAGTCCACTTCATTTGAGTTACTTCACTTACTGCATTTTTTTAAGCTGGTGTCAGATGGCTGTGACCCAACACAGTCTGAGCTTCAAGGGGCTTTTTGGGTGTCAAGACTCCCGTGCATTAAAATTTTTGTGCTATCTCACTTGAAGATAGGGAACCATGATGCAGCCAAGATGCTGCCCCTAGTTCTCAGGCTGCAAGATGTCTGTGGTCTTATACTTGGTCCCTCAGCATAAGGAGGGAAGGATTCCAAGATAGTCAAAAATTAGGCAAGCACTTATTTTCCCACAGCAATACCTGCAGAGCTAAAGCTGTTCAGCTTTTAGTCAGAGAGCAGACAGCAGGCTGGCCCTTATGGGTGCAAAAGAGAAGGGATGATCAGGCAGGACAGTGTGCCTAAGACCCTGGTATCCTGTTCTTGGATGGCCATTTCTTTCTGCCAGCTCCCCTGCCTCTTGTCTCTACCTTCATTTGGCTGTCTTAATTATTAGCAGTGACCAGTTGTCTCCCTACAGTCTTTTTGGGCAGACTGGAGGTGATAAACCTGTGGAAGGTGAAGGCTGTGCATAGCCTGAGCTGCAAATCAAGACGTGGCTGCAGACTGCAGCTCTCCTCCCCTCCCTTTCTCTCCTTCTTGCTGCCCTGACTTACAGCTCTGCCAGCTCTGCATCATGGACCCCTCTGAACTTGCTCTGCAGGCAGGGTGTGAATGGAGCACAGACATGCCTGGGAGTGTGTAACTGCACAGAGATCCCTGTGTGTGTCAGGGAGGGGGACATGGGCCAGGGGCTGGCCTCACACACGGTGTGGAGCCAGGAAATGCAAGCATGCCAGGTGTATTACACACACACTTACACCCCTGTAATTTGAATCATGGTCTGCACCCTTCAGTATACACTGCATGCTCCAGAGAGCATCTGCTGAGCAAAAGGCATTAACATACAAAAACGAGGGAGCTTGCTTTAAAGTCTCTGTGTATATCCATCCAGAGTGTGTGCTGCAGTCAGACACTTGTTTCAGGCAAAATGGTTCTTTCTCCTTGGGAAGGCACCTCAGTGAGCACTGCTGGGCTCTCCCTCAATTCAGCATGGTGTTGGGGCAGCAGCCATTTCCTTGCTCTCAGATGCAAAAGGACAAAAAGCATCCACAGCTGTTTCTAATGCATTTATTTCTGGAGAGGACAAGGTGGGGTAGTTTTTTGCCTTACTCTAGAGGGAATTTTTCTAATGCTGTGGGGCAAAGATAGAAAAGATGAGTCTATTTGGGGAGAGCAAATTCTGCCAGTGGTCTGTTGAGGGCTCTAATGTTGCCTCTGTTCCAGAGGGACCTATGGGTTGCAGTCTCCAGCAGGAGGCACTTTTTGCCTCCCTACATGAATTCCCATTTATACATGAAGATCTTAGATTTGTGTTCTGATTCTGTTCCTTCCACACCTGCATCCCTCAGCCATGCTCTGCTGGGTAAAATGGTCAGTCTGCCTTTACTTGGGCCGTGCTACCCCTCCCGACCCTCTAAAGCTCTTTCCTTCGCAATTAGGGGTGTAACTGACCTCATATGAAGAGCTCTTAAATGGCAGGAATGCAAAACTGAAGAGGCTCTTCATCGCCCCCCCCAGCTGTCCCCCACCCACCACAGCACCTGCAATGTGATTCATGCCCATGCACCAAGGAACATTCTTCTTTTTACCTTACAGTAATCCACAGCTTTACTAAGGTGGCACTCACAGAAGTGACTTGAAAGCAAACCCATGAATGTCTCTCTTAATTACTTGGTAAAACATTTTATTTTCTGTCTCTGTTTCACAGTTGTGAGTAGCAGCAGACAGGGAAGATATGTGACATACTGGCTTTGAGTGACATGGGGAGCCAAGTGCCTGCCCATGACAGCTCAGTCAGGTTTGCAGAAGCAGAGCACAGAGGCACCTGCATTCCTGCCTGCCCAGTTCTGAAATGGCACTTGCAATTACTGAGTGCCTGTACAAACCAAGCATTTTACAGGAGCAAACATTTTTTCAGCCTCATTTGAATACAAATCTGCTACCATTACACAGATAAAGTAAGCATGCAATAGCCTCACAAGACCCCCAGTGGTGGGGGTTCATTCCCCCACCTCCTAACAGCAAAGTCCTGCGATTTCAGTGTCAGACACTGCTCAAAAAGAAGGTTAGAATTTCATTAGATCCTAGTTTGTTGCTACACACAGTCTACCTCAGGTTTGCCCTACTGGCTTCCATACAAAGTGTTGCTTTTGCTTACTGCTATACGTCTTCGCTGGGTTTCCAGACATTATTAAGCATCTGACACAATCCATCCCAGAGGTAGCTGCATTTAGTTGTGGCTGAATGATTGCTGAATGTATGTAGTCTGCAAAGCAGCGAGTGATTCTTCAAGATGTCAGTCATCTTCATTAACATAAATAAGATACGTTTCATTTTAGTCACTCTAAAATCATTGAGTCATTTATTGATGTCTCAGTAATTTATGAGCTCTGTATCTTTGCTGGAAACCTAGCAGTGAGGCTGGCTGCAGGAAGAAATGGGCACAGTACAGAGATAGATCTCTGCCTAACTGAAGTTCAACTATTTCTTCCCTGGGTTAAAGGGTGACACAGGCTGGGGTGATGATGCTTGCCAGCCTTTCACCTGCAGATTATACAGTTAGTGACAAAATGCCACTGTACTGCTCAGAGAGAAATGGTCATCTCCTGTTCCTGTTGGTGCTATGACTTATCATAGGCATCCAAAAACCAAATCCAACTCCCCTTTTGGCTGGCAACTTTAGCCCAGAAGGCAAAGGACTCACTAGAACAGAGAATGAGCTTCCTTCCTGTTCCAAGAAATGGTCAGCCAGGAGAGGTGCACATTATCTTTGCTGTGCTGCAGCTGGAGCTTTTATCTGGAGGGGCGATGAGAGGGAAACGTGAGTCTCCCGGGGTGTCAGTCAAGCACTCTCATCAGTCTAATTTCAGACAGAAATTTTATCAGGCAAGAGAACTGAGTGGGTCCAGATGAGCTCTGGAGAGGCATCCAGATCCTCTATTGATAAGACAAATCAAAATGGGATGCCAGCTTGTCACAGTTCAGAGAGAAGAGGAGCCCTGCATCCTCAACACCACTTCAGCAGCCCTCAGCTTAGTGGTGGGATGGAGGATTTGTCAAAAAAATAGGTCCAAATTCAGCATCTCTTGCACCGGCCTCCTTCTGCCACGTGTTTCAGATCCTCTCTACTCAGAAATGCCCAGCAAGTGTGCCTATGGAGCCAAAGAAGAGAAGGGCAGAGAAGTCATGGCCTGTATGAGAGTCAACCTAGCTGAGTGTTATGCTGGATGTGCACACAGTCCCTCCAGCTCTGGCCATGAGCTTTCCCTCAGACAGGAGAAGAAGGAGAGCAGGACAGGTAAGATGCCCAGAGCCCACACTGTCATTTTTCACTGCCCCATAATCTCACCCTCTGTCACCTCACTTCTGGGAGAGGTAACTTTAAAAAGAGGTTTTATCAAGCCCATCACAGGGGAAAAGAGAAGGATCCCAAAGTGTAAATAAACCTGTGTGCCTTAGTTTCATTCTCACCCCTATTTGTTTCCCTTTCCCTTCTGCTTCTATCATGTTTTCTTCCCTCTTACCTCTCTTACTTACCCTCTCATCCCTTTCTGCCTCTTCCAGTGTTCTTCCTCATGTTTTCTCCTTGGAATTCCCATAGGGATCCTGCTCTGTTCACAGGCCCACAAAAACATCTCTCCTTTAAACTCTGCTGTTGAAAAGGTGTCAGCAGTGTCTCAGTGAGCAGTCAGAGGTACTTTGCCCCCAGACATCTCTGTGCCACACCACCTCTTCCACACAGCCCACAGGAGCGGGTGGCACCACCCAGGGACCCTTGGCCCTGGAGCAGAGGGAGGAGATGAACCTGTCCTCCCTGCAGAATTGCACCACAGCTGGGGATGATTTGTTTCAGAAAGCATCCTTAAGGGCCATTCACACAGGATGGTCCTTCCCTTCAGAATTGTGGCTGTGTGGATGACCAATGTGCAGCTCAGGTGCTGCCCAATCTTGCAACTGGAAGCCATCAGAAGCCCTGAGTTAACATAGAGAGGTTTATATCCCAGAATTAAAAGAGCTTGCTCCTCCTTCCTCCCACCTGGATGTCACCTCTTGGGATGCGGAACCAAGGCTTGAGGCTGGAATTCGTCAATTCTGCATTTGTCACCTGGGAATGTTAATGATCTTCCTGCATGGCCCACAGCCTTCAGAGGTAAAATAGCTCATGTGGAACATTGGGACTTCCATTGATTTATTTCAGCTGCTTGCAGGCAGTAACATTCTCTTGGTTTTAACCAGTTAATTGTATTTTCCAAAGGGTTTTTATCTACCTCTATGTTACATTCCAGTGGGATGCTGAGGCTGTAGCTGGGTGGGCTCACACACAGGTGGAAAGACAGGTGGACAGGCAAATATCAGTGAGGCCTCTTAGACAGGCAGTGGAGGAGGCCATGTGAGTGCAACCATCAGTGCAGTTTTCAATGCAATTAAGGCATGCAGCACAGTGGGTCCAGGTGACTGCAGCAGATTGCTCTGTGGAAGTCCAGCTGCCAGGAGAGCCATCCAAGGCTTTTGAATGAATGCTCCTTTGCAAGCTACCTGCCCTGCTAACCCTGGTAGAAAATCAGTCACATGTGGTGGCACTGGAGCAACAGCCCAGCTAGCCTGGCTGTATCAAGCTTCTCTGGCCAGTGGAAACGCTGTGCAGATGCACTTTCATGGTGATGATAACTGAGATGTTTTATCTCCCATCTGTCACGAGCTGTTAGCATCCACACAATTAGTTATTACAGCCCAGCCATCAGCAGTAACAGAAGATGCTGGGGTGTCTCTACTGCACGTTAATATCTGCCCTTAGTCAAATAAAGCAGCCCCTCTGTGTGAAAATAACATATGATATATCACACTGCCAGATGAGTTTTCACAGGCACCCAAAAGGCAGAAATGCAGGCAGAGCACACACACAGAGCCCAGCACAGGAACACTAAATTGTTAAAGGCACATCTAAACTTGTCACATGGGACACTTCTCTGACTCCAGGCATTATTGCTTTCTGAATGTCTTCCCTCCTCACAAGATGTACTGAAACTCTTCCTCACTGAGCACAATACAGGAGTCAGAGCTGAAATTTGAAAGCCGAGGCAGCTGACAATAAATGCAAAAGACAATAAATCTATGCAAGTCAAAAGACCAGAACCATCTTAGGATAGCTGGAAAAGGGTATCTCTAGACTAATGTCCAGATGGGAATCCAGACCAATCCCTGCTGAGCTGCTACCATACCTGTTTGGTACTTGGAACATTTTGTTTTCAATTTTTAATTTGCTCTTAGCATAATTTTTTAATTACCCCTTTGAACCCCTTGGAACAAGTTGCACTGAGACTCCTCAGATTTCTTGACACATTCAGCAGTGCAGCCTCAGCTCACAGGGTGAAAACAACGTCTGTCAGAGCTGCCTGGGCTTTGGGAGGAGGTTGGAGTCTGCACCCAGGTCTCACGCCATTGCTAGTACCCAGCAGCAGGGTCTCTTGCAAAGATGCCTGGCCTCAGGGCTGTGGCTTCTTCCCTTCTCCTGCCAATCTATTTAGAGATGGAGAGGAGAGAAATCCCTGCCATCCATGTTAACAGCGACTCAGTGTGTTATTTCTGGCAGTTATTCCACAAGATTTCTTTTTCCACATCAAAATTCAAGAGCCCAGGAAGGCAGCTCAGGGCTAGACTGCAGGATGCTAAATTCTGTAACTCAGAGAAATACACAAATGTATAACAAAGCATAGATAAAAAACTTTAAAGGCTGCACTGTTCATTTTGTGCAGACCTTTCAAGGGTCCAGGATATTATTTAAGACCAGAAGCACAATAACCCAGATCTCCAAGGACTATGCAGTCTTGTGCTGCACTGATGCATCTTTCCTAGGTTTGGCCTTTCCAGCTGCCTGCCTGTGACTGTCACTGCTGCACTGCCTGTCCTGACACAGAGGATGGGCACCCATGTCCCTGCCCCTGGGCTGGGCTGCGCCCCAGGGGCTCTCTCAGCTGCATCCCTGCAGAGAAGAGTGGGTGCAGAGGATGGTGAGCCCCTCTCTGGGTCACAGCCCTGCCCCAGGGTGACTCAGCTGGGGGGACACAGCCCTTTACTTTTCTGTTTGTTTTCTTACTCAGTCACTTTCCAGGTGAAACAATCTCTCCCTGAAAACTACAGAGGGTGCAAAGCTCTCACTGGCCATTCAAAGCCTGGGGTGTGGTCGGAGACAGTGGGGCCTGCATTGCTCTTGGTTCAAATATGAGACCGTGGCAGTACCGGCTGTTGGTTTCTCTGGGGCTGGACTGAAGGCACTTGAGACAGTAATTCATGTTCTAACTCAGGTGTTTATTATTTCTTATCAGTAAAACAGGCTCGCTACTGTGAGTTTGCCAGCTTTTCATTAGAAGGCACAAAATGGCTAACAATCTCTTGTTACAAGGTCTTTTAAGACTAAACTATCCAATTAAGAACTGACACCTAGATTATTTTCCCTTTTAGCCCAATAACTGATCCCAAAGAGCTGCAACGGGGACTTTTCTGCCCAATCACAAAATGCCACCCAAACCCATGAAGAAGAAGGAAGAAGAAGCATGAAGGAGAATCCCAGGACGACACCCGCCCTCCATCTTGCTTCCGTCCACAACACACTAAAAATCCCAAAACCTAAATTTCTCACCAGTGATACCCCTACACTACTCTCTATAATCTGTTTCCCACTTTTGTGGATTCTAGTCTGTCTTGAAGTCTGGGAAACTTTCTCCATGAATGAGTGTCATAGTCAGTGCTGCCCTGGGGGTCAGGGCACCCCAGAGCAGACAGAGAAATATTCCCAGTGCCCTGGGTTCCCACATGAGATGAGCCCCTGATAGCCAACGAGGGCACTGTGGAGCACAGTGTATGTATGAATCTCTTCCCATGGGATTCCTGGGCATGCAAGGCACAGTGGAAATGCAAGGCACCCTTGGTCCTATTTCTCCACAGCCTGGTCACTCCATCCCTTCTATAGAGCTTGCAAAGGGAGCATCTCTCTGCCACTTTTACTGACCCCTCTACACTGGCAGCCACCTTGCAGAGTTAGCCTGTAAATGCATTTTACCCTCTACCCCCAGGCAGTCCATCACATTCCCCATTCCTCTCCCAGCTGCCCTCACCATGTGTCTGCACATCCCTGGGGGTCCCTTTGGGTGGCTACTGCCCCTGACATGGAGATGTCTCCTGTTTTCCAGCTTTCCTGCCTCTGTCTGCTCCTTCCTGGCACCACAAACTGGCCTTTACAGGGCCTCTACAAGGCCTGGCAGGGGTGTCTGGTTTTAGGGAAAGAACACAGGTGGGTGGCTGCAGAGGACAAGCGTTGAAAGAGACACACAGAGAGAAAACAAAGCTCCTGGAAGAGATATGTGATAAGAAGGGAACCCTTCCCACAGGTTTGTGGAAGGTCAGAGGTGCCAGTAAGTTGGGGAAAACCTTGGAGCAGTGGCACTGGTTTGCTGTTGTTGCCCAGGCACCTTACACAGCCAAGCCAGGTCTGTTGCACAGGAGGTCATGCACAGGGGAAAGCCCTGCTGTGGGCAGAGCAAGGTATGCACATGAAGAGTGAGACTGCAGGAGATCTGGATTTGGGCTCAGCCTCAAGGCTTTGGTGCTTCACAGTGTGGCTCCTGGCTGCCAGCTCTTCTGCTCACTCATTCTTGTGCCTGAGCTTTCCTCCCTCCCTCTCTCTCACTGTTCTGCCTCTCTGTTCAGGTAGCAGCACACTTCACTGTGGCTTGGCCAGGTCAGGAGCTCCAGCTGAGCCCACAGGGCCAAGGAGCAGAGAGAACATTGGTGGAGACAGGTGGTGGCTCCACGTGGTGCTTGGTGGTGGGACTTGGTGGTGGGGGCAAGGGCAGGGAAAAGGAAAAGCTGGAGGGAAGGAGGGGATGAAGAGTAGGAGTGGAACAAGCTGAATGAGAAATCAGAGGAGAAAGAGACCTGGCCATTCAGCTGGGCACCACACACTTTACACCACTGTGACTGGCTCCTCTGTGTCTGAAATGTTTTGGTTAATGCTTAGGGAATAAAAATGTGGTGGAAGGCTTTTTTTTTTTTTTTTTTTTTTTTTTTTGTTAATAACAGTCATCTATTTATAGGCTGTAAATTATACACCATGAACATTACTCAGAGACAAGACATTATTTTGCTGCCAACAGGGAAAAGGGAAGGAAAGGGGGAAAAATGCAGATGGAGAGAAAGGAGAGAGGGAGAAAGGCATACAGAGAGAAGGTGAGGAAGCTTTGAGCTTCTGACCTCTCCCTGCACCCCATGAATCTACAGCAAAGGGCATGTCATGTGCAATAAGGATGACACTGAAAAGAGGAAGAGAAGCATGTGGAGCCAGCTGTGGAAGCCCAATTCTTCTTGTTCCTTCCTGCCACAGAGGAAGTGTGGGACCATTTCTGAATGGGTTCAACCATTTTCTAGTGCTTCTTTTGAGTGCCAGAATAAAGCACCATGAAAAATTTTGCACAGTAGCTGATGGCCTGTGGAATCTGACACCCTCCTGTCTGTTGCTGTTGCAGACACAAGTGCATGGGCCACTTTCCAGGATTTCCTGGCCCCCTGACAGCAATTTGAGCGCTTCAGAAAAACACTTTACCATCCCCCCCTCTCTTTTCAGCCCCTTCTGGTTCCCCCCCAAACCCTCTCCCTCCTTTTGCAATCACAAGTGCACAGATTCATCTGCCAGAGATAGAAACCAGATCACGCTGGCTTCCTTTGCAGTCAATAGAAATAGGGAGAGAGGCTAATTTGCCTACTTGATCTCTGCATTAGTTATGAGATGGCCCTACAATATTTAATTCAGTATAATACTGAAGTGTCTAACACTAGATGAGATGAAGTTAGGCTTTATGAGAAATCCAACAAATGGTTTCCATAAAGCTTGCTGTGTGCAGGATGAAAACATTCAGGAGTAATCCCAGACCATCGTAGAATAAGAAAAATTTATTTTTAATGCAACTGCTGATAAACTTTTTCATGACTACTTGGGCTTCAGAAAGCATCACAGCAGATCTAACACAACTTCCTCCTTTTCTAAAGCTTATTGACCTTTTCCTTTGGCTCCCTAAGCTTCATCACTTAATTCTTTCTTTCTTTCCACTTCCTCATTTCTCGCCTAGATTTCCTACTGTTTCTATAACTTCATTCCTTTTGATTTCATACACTGGAAAAAGAATAAGCGTTTTTGACCCAGCTTGCCCATGGGATTAAAAAAGCTTTTTACTCTCTGAGGTTTCCCAGTATCTATCCTGTATGATAAAAGCAAAACCTGTAAGTGAAACCCACTCATTTTACAGCTCCACCATAGAAAGAAGTGTATGTGCACCCTGCTGATGCTAAAAACATACCCTTGGGCAGGAGCCCACTGCAAAGCATCTGTGACATCTACTGAGAGATGTCACAGTCCAGGTATGGACCAGAACCAGACACTACTCCCTTCTCAGCCTTGAATGCAAGGAGCACGTTTGGAGGCACGAAACACTGAGATCCAAACTCAATTCACCTCTTTTCTCTGGAGCTTGGCAAGTGGGGGCACCTGGTCAGCCACATTAAGCAGCCAGACCTCCCATGTGTTTCAGCGAGATCAACATGGAGAACTGGAAAAGGATAAAGATCTGTTTGACAGCCTACTGAATCATCAGCAGTTGAGCAATGGGTGGCTCAGTAACTGTGGGGTGCTGCTTGGCATTGTTTCAAGCCACATGTTGCTCACAAGCAAGAAATTTAAGTCAGTAATCCACAGGGTAGAGCAAAAGTGAGACCCTGAATTTGGATGTGGGCTTGCAGAGCAAAAGCCTCAAAGTGTTTCTCTAAGCTGTAGCTAGGAGGGATGCACCCACGAGTGGGATGGTGCCATGTTCAGTGCCACGCCATGAAATCAGTGAGCTCCCTCAAAGCTCCTGCAGATGGGAGCAACAACATTACAGTGCTTGGCTTGACAGTGCTTGGCATTGCAAACCATCCTACAACACCATCCTATGATGAGTGCCTGTTTGGTGACCTGTGTGCAAAGGCACTTCCTAGTTCCACTTAAAAAGGCACAGGAAAAATATCCTAGATGAATCCAAGGGTAGCTCTCATGCAGTCGAGTACAGAGATATCTAAGCAGACACTTAGCAAAATGTTACATCATACAGAATCCCATAAATATGTTCAGAGGTATTGCCTTTAGCCCTGGGAGTGTAATGTGATACAGAGCATTCAGCTGAGATACCGTGTCACTGAACTGCTTTTTCATTCCAGCAGAGGGTCTTTCCACAGCTGGGAGAAGACATCCATGATGGCAGTGATATGTGGGCAGGGAACCTGCAAAGCAAATGCTGCTGCCAAATAAATAGAAAATCAGATCTCCAGAGTTTCTAGTTTGGCCTGGAGGACAAGTCAACCAGCAGAATGCATCAGCATAGATACTCCTCATCTGAGCCCCAGGGAACATCTTTACCTGAGCACAGCGCACCCTTACCCCTCAAGCTCTGATCTTGCCAGAGCTCAAATACAAGCAGCATGAAAGAATATCCCACGGTTGCTGATGAATTAGTACATTGCTGCCTTCTCTCCAAATCAGTGCTGAAGCTAAATCTGTCTGCATCGCATTAAAGAGCTATGCTCCCTTCCCAAACCCTGACGTGTGAAACCTCACCTCATTCCTATCCCCTGAAGCTCAAAACTGATCCTGGACCAGTGCTCCCAGCAAGCCAGCTGGCATCCTGTACCCTTGGCAGGGTCCCACAGCAACCTGTATTTTCACTGGTGCAGCAAATGAGAACCGAGCAGTCTCCTGTTCTGAGCCTTGCAGGGCATAGCAGTCCAGTCTCCAGAGCTGCTGTCTGTAGCCTCTGCTCTCATGCCCTTCCCATGCCAGAAATGCCTCTCGTGCCTGTGCCACACAGCCAACCCATAGCTGCCATTCCAATGGCAGATACCTGCCAGGAAGTCCCAGCAGGGCTCAAGTTCTGCCAAATCACATCTGCTTCTTTGTCCTGGTTTCCCCCAGCTCATCTCTGATTTCAATTAACTGAAATCACGACAGCTATTCCAGTCCTACGTGGGCAGGGCAGATCCTCTCACTGTTTTTTCTTTTTTTTAAATGAGTATTATTTTGGGGTGTAGGTGGAGGGGTGGTGCTTAAGTGAAAAAGTCTGAATCTGTAGCATAAAATCTCATCTCAGCCTAAAAGAAGAAGCTGGCAGATTGATGGAAAGCATCACCATAATGTGAAAGAACAAATAGGGTGAAGATGCTGCCAGATGGGAAAGTGAATCCTCCCTGGTCCTATGAGCATAGATATCGTTGGTGGTGTATATACCACTGGCACATTCTGCAAGTAAACTTTAATCTTAGCTGCATCTATCACCAAATTATGCCATGGTCTATAAGAAGCAGCAAAATATTGTACCCAAATGATCTGGGGGTTTGGAGAATCCTTTGCTTGCCTCACTCAGCAGATCCCAGATTAGCACCTCTGTCCTTACACCAGTGAGTAAAGGGATATTTCTTCTTTGTGCACCCCATTTCCCGCTCTCTAACAGCTGGAACCCTCTCACAGTGAGACAGCTGGGAGCAGTGGCTCTTTGCAGAAGGCAAGGTGGTTTCTATGTGGGTGAGATTGTTGTTGTGAGGGCTCCAAAGAAGAAGAAAAATCTCCTCTGTTACTAAGCAGGGATCTGAAGGCCATTGTCAGGGGAGAAACAGAAGAATTTCCATAAAAGGAAGAATTGTTCTGCCTGCAGCCAAACCACCTGGACTTTAATCTTGTCAGATCTCACATCAGTAGCAGGACTGGTCAGCAAGGGGAGACAGGGTGTTGCAGTGATGCAGGGCAGAAGGGAGGGAACTTCTTATCCTGTGCAGACAGTAAATATATTATCCCTGTGGATTTTATTTATTTCTTTCTTTCATGACCAAAAGAAGAAGAGTCTTTCATGATCCAGAGCGTGAAGTGTGCATCACATGATGTCTGATCTGACTTTGTCATCTAATTTCAAAAGGAGCATTTAGATTATGCTGGATTACTTTTCCTCTTTCCACTTTCTTTCATCATTCACCTAAGCTGCTCTAACCAGTTGTGAGCCCCAGAACTGTTTGAAGAACTGTGTATGAAAAATTTCCTTCTGTTGTAAGCAACATAAGGCTCCTGGAAACAAAGTGACCCATTGCCTGAGCAGCAAGAGGGGTCCCAGGACATTAAAGCAGAAATGAACATGACAGAGGAGAAGGGACATAGAGTACAGAGTCTCTGTCCATCAATCCAACGGCAGAGCCAATAGGGATCACTGTGGACTGCAGGGAAAAAGAGGCACCCCCAGATGCCAGCCCCTTTTTCTGCATCAGCCAGGCATTAGCTCAGGCAGTTTGTCTCCTTGCTTTGCCTCTGAGCCGTGCCCAGCAGAGATGGCAAAGCTGCAGAGGCTGACACAGGGCCCTTGCAGGCCCTGGGACAGAGCTGGTGTCTGGGTTAAGTGCACTCACAGCAACTTTCCCCTGGCTCCACTAAGTGGGTGTTGAGTTCTCTCCACATGATGGCTGCTTAAATTCACTGTAAGACAAGTAGGAGGAAAAGAATGGATCAGGGGAAGGAAATAACCAACTCTTGTCCTGCTGCTCTTTGGCCAGTAAAGTGATAAAGCAGAAAAGAGAGGAGGCTTTTCCCGCTGCCGTATTAAGAAGCTGAAAATTGAAGAGCAAATGAAGAGTATATTTGAAGATAGCACAAATCCTCGATAAAGCCTCTCTGAAACTTGATGAAAAATTTCAGTGTGCATTAGGAAAGTTGGGATTTGCTAGAGGATAAATCCATCAGACAGGACAAACTGAGGAGAAGAGACAGACACAGATGGTTTGTTTGGGCTCCCAAACCAGTGGGAGTGGGGTGGGGGTGCAGGATGAGCATTAACCTCTGTTGGCCTGTGGGTCAGGGATGGAGCACTAGCATGGAGGTCCAGCATGCAGAGTCTTCAGTCTCTGCTAAGCCTCTTGTGTCATTTGTGGAAACAGCCCCGGCATGCTGGAGCTCAGATGCAGAAGGTTCTGCAATCGTGAGTCTGGCCTGGTTGCCCTCTTGCCTTTCTCTCTGTCCACTTCCCGGCCACAGGGACAAGCTGTGGACTGCACAGGCAAGTGGACTGCACCCTTGATGGCTCCCTGCCTCATCAGGAAAGCTGGATAGCATGAGCTGCTGTGGGCCACAGAAATCTAGAGTAATTTCAGATGTGGTGATGAGGTCTTTGGTAGGAGATACAAACCCAGTCGCCAATCTCACTCTTAGTTTTCTCCAGTGTGTCCTATAGGAGAGCAAGCAGAAGCCCTCTGCCTGGCTTTCCAAATCTGCACTAATACTCTCTCCCCAAATAGGAAAGATATGGCCTAAATTTCCTACATGCTCTTCAAAGATTTCTCTTACCCCCTATGCATTTCCAACAAATTAATTCCCTTGGAACAGGCCTGTAATTAAGAAACTGTACAGGGAACTTTGTCATCAGGTAAATACAGATGATGGTGTCTGGAGACAGAAATTCTTTCAAGGAAGGTTAATAAGCAGAGCTCCTGTCCCAGTCTGTCTGGCAGTGGGGAGAGCAGGGTTTGAATGTGGGGGACAAGGGTCAGTGCTGCCCTGCACATCTGGCACCTTCCACCCAGAAAGCATTGTTCATGGAAGCCTTCAGAGGTTACAAATACTTTCTCTGTTCTCAGGCTTTTTGTTTAGGCAGAACTGTTATTTAGACTGTTCCTGCAGCAGCAGGGGAAAAGGGCAGAGAAAACATGATTATTCTTGATCAGAAAGAGACACTTCTATTTGCCTTATGTGCATTTGCTTCCCAGAGGGGACATGGACAGGAACTGATGTTTGCAATCCAAACAGTGCATAGTGGGAAGGCAGGTTCCGAGAGAGGCAAGAGGACACAGCTATGCCTCTTCCTGGCAGATCATCCTGGAAACAGATGTTTGGCCTTAGGAGTTTGTGCTCTTCAGTGCCCACCAGGCAGCAGCAACCTGACTGCAAAGGCCTGAGTCAGTGAAGGGAGCAGGGAAGAATAAAGAGAAAAAGCGTTCCTTTACATTTTGAATGGAAAAAGAAAATATCCCACATGAGAACAAAAAAGCCCACAGAGGTCACAGCACACAAAGCAAAGGAATGGGAGGAGAGATGATCCAACACACATCCCAGAAACTGTGTTAAAGCAGCAAGAAGAAAAAAGGCTGAGGAAAGACATAATAAATACCCAGCACTAGAATCAATTAAATATAGCCAGAGAAGGAAAAAGGTCAAGAAAAGACAGGCAAGAGAACAGCAGATCCTGGTGGCATGTAAGGTTAGGAGAGAGTGCTCACCCTTTAACCAGGAGACTTACATCCATAGCTCCTGTTAAAGCACAGGTTTGGACAGGACTACATTCCCACAAACAGGGAATCTTGCACAGCCACATAGGAACAGTTCCCATGGATTTCATATGAACCATCACAGAAGTTATTTTATCAACTCAGCCAGCAGCACTGGCAAAGGGGAGTGAAAAACTGTGTGTTTTTCACAGTGATCTCTTCCCCATCACCACTCACTGGAAAGTGGAATGGGCTTGGTGGCTCTCAGCAGCAGATTTTAAGCAGAGAAGGGAAGGGTTAGGCACACTGGCCATGTCTGATCATCCAGTCCTTTCCACAGGCAGCGGATAACAGAAGCACACTGCTCTTGAGAACAATCTTAGAAAAGCTCCTGCTTTTGCATAATAACTTGTTCTTTTAACAACCGGGACAATACCTGCCCTTCTTGTAACCTGTTTGGCCCTTGGGATGTTTATTGACAGAATTCCAGAAAGCTGGATCACCTGGCTGGGAAGGCACATGGGCACTTCAGGAAACACCAGGTCTCATCTGGGATACAAATGGCTTCAAGTAAGCTCTCGGTCCAAGGTGGTGACTGGAATGCTGCTGACATTCCCAGGGAGGAAAGAAATAAAAAAGGTGTTATGAGAAGGTGAGGAAAGCCTTTGATGCTCAGTTTATTGGGAGGCATAATGTGCTATATGAGAGATTTAGGCAGCATTATCAAGTACTGGAGGACACTGACAAGTGCTTCAGAAGAGTGGTGCAGAGCTGTTCAGGACACTTCCAGAGAATTTCTAAGAGGAATCATCATTGCAGACCTAAGAGAGGGAGTACTGGACTACTCCTTCCAGCTTGAACACACATTGACCTTGGCAAAAAACAAAAAAAGCTACAGGATGAGAAAAGAAGTAGGAAGATTTGGAGGGTAGGGTGTGCAGAGGAGGAAGAAGACAATAGGTTGACCCAGCCCCAGGTGAGTGAAAAGGACCAGACACACCAAAAAAACCCCAGCCCAACTCCAGGGACAAAGAAAGAAACAGCAGAAAACATTCTGAATATCTCCCTGAATTCATGCCCTGTATTTTCATGCAGAGAACAAGGCTTCAGGAGATCAAAAGGAAGCAGGGTCTCTGTTTGACAAGCAAGGACATAATTAAGAGGAGCTGTATTTGGCACCAAAAGCCCCTGAGATGCGCAGAAGCAGAGTAACCCCTCACACTGCAGAAACCCTAACACAGGACCTCAGATTTTACAATGAAACCCTACAGGCAATTGCAATTCAGAGTGCCAGGAGGTCCCAGAGACAAGCAAAAAGCCCCTAGAGCCCGCAACCCCAAGACTGGCCCAGGCTTCCATAAAAGCTCTCAACAGGGGCAGGACAAAGTGAATTTTTTCCCTGACAAATGCTCGTTTGTGGTCAGCATTTCCATGCTCTGTACCACTTGCAGCCAGGCAGGGGATATTTTGGCCACAAAGGTTTCCTTAGGAGGCAAAGGCTCTCATTTGAAAATGAGAGTGACAGGAGGGGCAGAAGATGCACTTCTGATGTGGGGAAGGAGCTAGATGCCCAGGTGTGATTAATGCCATGTAATTTTTGGTGTCTAAGCACAGATAAAAGCATAACATAGAAAATGGAGCTAGAATTGCTTGCAATCAAAGGAGAGACAGCTTTTACATCACTTTTACATTGTGATTCTTTGATCTTTTTGAGATAGGTACATAAGGATGAGATAAATCATGCCCTTCCTCTCCCACAGATATAAGGGGAGCCTGGCACTGTGGTAGGCAGTTTTCATAAGAGAGAAACTTGCTCCCCACAGCTAGAGAGCTTTTAAAGGCTTCAGTTATCCACGTAAATACACAACTGACCTGGCAATAAAACCAGCAAGGACACCAGTGACACAAACCCTGTGCCAAAGCCCATATATCTGGGAAGATGCTGTGCTTGCTGCAGGGGCAGGACCACTGCCACCACAGGGGAATACCATGGGGCTGCCTTGGCCTTCACTCCAGAGATCAAGACATTTCTCCAAAGCCCAAGTGCCCTCCTCCTGAGGCCCAGCACAGTCCCAGCAAAAGGAGAGCTGTGGAAAGCAGAGGATCACCACCCACACCCCCTGTAGACAAAGCCCCAGAGTCTCAGAACCACCACAACCTTCAGTGGAAGAGGCATGAAACAAGCAGTTATCATTTCCTATACAAGACAAATGTTTATCTATCCCATCACTTAAGGCAGCCTCCGTGCCAAGTAGGAGCTAATGTTCTGCTCTGCCCAGCCCCATTTTCTCATTTCCCTGTTTTTCTGGGTCGGCTAGCCGGGGCCCAGGAAGGTCATGGCTGCCTCTGTAGCTGCTCAAGAGCCTCAGCCTGAAGGGCAATTACAGCGAACACTTGCCTTTTCTCTGTTTGAGTGCAGGGTGGGGAGTTGTGCCACAAACCGTGCCCAAGAAGTACTTCACAGAGAAACAAAACGACTCTCTTAAAAAAAAAATATCCTGTTCTGGAGGGACCCAAAGAGGTCTTTGTTTAACAGGCACCACACACAAGTGAACAGTGACAACTCAGGAGCCCCTGCCCTCCTCTACATAGTGAATGAATTTTGCTGGTTTCCAGGGAGGAATATTCATATCTTGATGTTCAGAATGCAGTCCTGCTTGGGGAGAGGTACAGGGCAGCCTTGTCCCCCTGGTGCTCCAGCATTGCTGTCTGAGGGAGGTCAGGCTGCTCCACCCCTGGCATCTCCTCAGACATTGCCAACAGGACACAGCTAGCTCCAGCTGCAGAAGGCCATTAGTTTTGTATGTGCATAATCACATGTGCTGACCATGTGAAAATGAGCCTACAGAGCTGGAAAACAATAATTCCCCTATTTGCATAACTTTATTCTTCATCTTCTCTGCAGACATAAGAGCCTGGACAGTGGCCACAAGCAAGAGAATCCAGTCAGAATCTGAAGAGCTCCAGAGGTCCACTGGGGTTGAAGGAATATTTTACAGCTAGGGCAAGGGGTTGTGTTCAGTCTTGTCTCTCAGGAAGAGAAATACAAGCTAGATTTCTTTGTATAACAGCATCCATGGGGGTTGTCCACAAATGGCACACATTGAACAATTCTGGCCTTCACTAGTTCTATCAATAAACCTCAGTCCACTTCTGTTCCCCAGGGCCTGAGAGTGCAGGACGTAACAAAACATCCCTCCTGCACAGGAGAGGTTCAGGATGAAGCAGAGGGAGCAGTGGAGGAGCAGAGCTGACAGAGGGTTGAGCCTATTTGAGCTCACAATAGCAATGTTTTGCTGGAACAGATTGTGGGGTACCCAAGAGAGAGAAGTGGAACTGCTGTGCTCCCTGAAGAGCCTGTGCATGGAAAGATTGGACAAAGAATTGAACAACAGATCTGAGTGTCAGGGGTGCTCATGGCTCCTCTGAAGCCAAGTGTTCCAGCACTGGAGACATACCAGCACCATGCTGCAAAAGCACAGCACTGAGGGCTCATCTACCCAGAAAAGCAGAGAAACCAGACCCTCATTGGGTCTGGCCATTTCAGAACCATTGCAAGTTCCTTTTTGAGAGGTTGTCCACTCAACACTAACAGGAACAGACACGCTCCAAAACACCAAAAACCTGGATGCACACGGTGAAATGAGGAGCCTGTTACAGGAGTGAAGAGCAAGGGGACAGAAGGACTCTGACAATGGCCAGACACAGAGGGCATTGCATATGCCATAAGGGTCTGGCAGCCCAGAATCTTCCACACCTTCCCTTCCTCTTGCGCAAACCTGACAATAACACAGCTTCTTTCCTCTGTTCCAGCCTCATCTCACACCTACCCCGCTCCTGGGATCTCCTGTGCCTGACACAGCTGATTACATGGTCTGAGACTTGTCATGGGAATTCACAAACCAAGAGAAAGGCTCCTAGGCTGTGCTGTGGCCAATGGACACCCTGCCTCTTTCAAGTTCCAGTTATTGCCTTCACAAGCCCAGGATGTGATTCTGACTGCTGGAGGAATTGTTCCTCAGCTGGCTGGCGAAGAAATCTGCATGAGCTTAGCACAACAATCCTGCAACAAAGCCCAGACCAGGCAAAGTGGAGAAGGATGCAGTTTCTGTCTTAGTTGTAGACATCCCAAAGTTGTGATGAACTATTTTTCTGGCCTCAAAAACATACGGCAAGGACTCCATCTGTGTGGGCCCTGGTCAGACCTTGACATGGTCTGGTAAAAGTTTTACTCTGAAAGTATGGTTTTGTTTTATTTTTCTGGTTTTTGGGAGGGCAGTGACACTGCCAAATGCGAGGAAATAGTGGAAAAACATGTTCAGCAAGAACAGTACAAGCACTGCATGAATGTGTCCCAGGAGCACTAGGGGGGGAGAAAGCAAAACGTGGCACATCATCTATTCCATCAAGATCCAACACACTGTCCCTCCAGTGCCAACACTGAACATTAAATCCACTTTTCCTCCAGAAAGCAGTCTAATTGATGCACAGGAGTGTGAGCACATTACCATGGGGGAAGTGCTGTGGGTCTGTGTGTGCACAGGCAGGAAGGTGGTCCTGTGGAAATGGGGCAAGAGGTGGTGGGCAGTGGGCAGGGATCAGTGCCCCCCAGCAGGGCACTGGGGGGAGCAGGGCTCAGGGGGTTGGCACAGGGGCTGTGGAGAGAGGCATCTGCAAGGCACTGCACAACTCACTGAGCACTCAAGCTTCTGAGTGCTCAGCAGCCAAAGCACTTGATGGGAGCTGTTATTTAAACAATCCAGTTGTTAATAAGTGGAACCTTTTAGTCCTAATTGATGAAGAACCACAAGCCTGCAAGCCTCCCAGAGCTCTTCAATTATAGATACCGCCCCAGAACTGCTGGGAGTGACTGAGCTGGTTCATGGGCTGCCACGGAGCTGCTCGTGTCCATCACTTCATACAGCTCTGACAGTGCCCTGCTTTGTCAGTGCTGCCATCGTTGGCCTTCCTTTATACACTCTGCAGAGGCAGTCACCCACAGCCAGTCAAAGGCTCTGAACTCTGCAGAATAAGGGCTTTCTGGGCAGCTGTTTGCAGCAATTCTGTCCTCTGTCCACTGCAGGCTTCCACCCCACCTCCCACTCGGCAGCTCACTGGCTTTGGCAGAGCCTAACACAGACTTTGTAGCCAAACTTCCATCAAGTGTTTCCAGTTTTTTTCCTGTATCTCCCATAACTTCAATAATCTTTTCCCAACTGTGGAGTGCTGGACAAGCCCAGAGACCCTTTGTTTCCATACCCAAGCTGAACCAGGTCAGCATGGTCAGAGCCCAGGTACTCACTGCCTTTAGCCAGGTTAAGGCATTTTTTCTCCCTTGATTTTTCTCTCTGCTGCAAGGTATATATATACCATCACTATAAACTACCCTTCTGTGTGTAGCCATGAATAAAAAGCATGCAGACAGGGACCACTGAGTGGTGTGAGAGAGCCCTTCCCATTTTGCAATATATTTGATGTGTCAGCACACTGTAAGGTACGGGAATTCATCTAAGAGGCTCCAAACTCTTCTGAAGGCTCTGAAATCCCCTGGTTCACTGTTTGGAAAACCTCTGGCTCTGCCAAATTAAACATTCAGAATGTTAAGATCCCTTCCAAACCAAAGCATTCTGTGATTCTGTGAAAATGGCTGAGGGATAACTACCCTTTGGATACCAAAAGAGAAAAAACCAAAAAAAACCAACAAAACGAGATTGCTAGCCTGGATACAGCTGCTGGACTCAAAGGCAGGAGGCTGGAAGCCAAGGTGAAGGGCAATGCAGCAGCCAATTCCTTTTCTAAACAAATATTTAACATGCCCGAGTCCTATCCATGGATTTATCCAGTTGGGTACACTCCTGCCAAACAACAAGAGCCTCATGAATCAGTTTTCTAGCAGAAGCACAATGTCAAGAAATTCTTCATGAAGCCCCAAATCCCTGCACATTCTCAGAGAGTCTACAATGCAAGCAAAGTCTCAAGGGTGGAAATCATCTCATGGCATTAAATCCATGTTATGGACCCTCCTCTTTCTTCATAAGGAATTAAGTTTCCTGTCTTCTGGTACAGCTGTGTGTCTTTGCTTTCAGACCTCTCATTTGCAACCCATGAAGATAAAAGAAGGATTAGAGGGAATTCTGAGGAGGTAAAACAGAGTCTGAGCTGCTTCCCCACAGGCAGCATTCAGCATTCTATTCATTCTGCTGCCAGTGTGTTGCAAGGACTTCAGCTGTCTGCTCCTGAGGCCACCTAGACATTAAGCATTGTGGGGAAGGGAATGCTACTTATTCATGCTTTGTCATGCATGTCTAAACTCAAAAGTAAGCCCCACTCTGGGTAGGAGCCGAAATCCTCTTCCAGAACAATCTCCATGGGTGTGAGCTGCCAGCCCAGCCCAAGCAAAGACCCCCAAGGAAAAGGCAGTTAAAGGCACGCTGGCAAGAGACCTCCTCCAAGCCACTGCAGCCATGCTCCAAGGCACTGTGTGGGGAGGGCTGAGCTCTGCAGGGCACAGCTGCTGCCTGTGGGAGGGCAGAGGGATCCTGGGCGCTGGCGGTCACCTCTGCTCCTGCTCCTCAGAGCTGATGGGACAAGCTCACCGCTGAGGCGTTCAAAGGGCACATGGGCACACACATGGCCCTTTCTCTGCTCGTGTCAGACCTTTTTCTCCACAGTCACAACTGGTTTACCTCCTCTAGTCTGTTCAGAACTCTTCAGTAAAGCTTTTATCTCTCCTGCAGACCTTTTCTTCCTGGGTATGAGCGCTCTTCCCTGACTTTCAAGCTTTTCTTTCTGTGAGAATTGTTCAGGATAACTGTTCTGCCGTTGGCAGTGGGGGTGTTAGTGGCTTCAACAGACTTAATCAATCCCTAATAGTATTCAGGGCAGACTGTAAAAATACTTTGCACATTTTCATGCCAGGGCCTTCCTGTTGTTTCCATATGCAAGGAATATGCCATGACATGCTCTTATTGGCATAGTGGGAGAGCATACTGAATGAAATCAACACACCCCCTCCCATCCTCTGAGGTTTACATCTTGGCTCTTGCTGCCCTGTGCTGTCCCAGTTTCCCTCAAATCTGTAGGCCAAGGAAAGGCCAGGCTGGAAAACACAGTGATGCATCTCCTTCTAGAAACAGGTTTCTTCCAGTATAATGTCTATCAAGTTTGGCTTCTCCACATCTGCTTCTTCCTAACCAGAAATCAGCCTTCAGAGCAAGCGATTTTGAAAAATGAAGAAAGGAAAACATAAAACCCCCACAACATGGAAGCCCTATGTAACACGTTTTGTTTTTAATGAGGAAGCCTTTGAGGCAGCTTTGAAGAAACTGTGCCAGAAGAATGTGTGCTGAAGCTCTTTGCCCTTGGGCTGTCACCTTATCAGACCTCCAGAGAAAGCAGGGAAAATTACATTGGGGCTCAGGGAGGAGACTGCACAGAAAACCTTGGGTGCTAGGCAGGAGGCTGGAGTCAAAGTTACAGATCTGCCTTACATGGGCCTTCCACAGCTTAGTCCCTTCAACTTTTGCCTCATACTTACTGCTCTGGGTTATTCTACAGCAGCAGCAGACTAAAAGGGTGAAGTAAAGTCCAGCTCTCCAGATTGTGTGGGTGAGGGAGGGCTGCAAAGGCCGCTAGATCATACTTGTAAAAGCTAGAGCCTTTGGTTCAAAGAACTCTGTTGATGAAGACCGACAAGCACAGGCCCTGTGATGGCAGCAGAGGGCTGGTGGCACCACAGTAGGGTGGCTAGGGAGGCCCCAGCACCGTGGTACTTGGGTAAAGGCTCCAGAAATATCTGACCACAATATACACTACTCTTCAGCCCCTACACAGATGGTTCATCCTGCCCTGGGTTTTCATTGTTCACCTTGACAGCATTCCCCTTCCTGCCAAGAGACCATGCATTTTTTCTCCTTCTCAACATGAGCTCTCTTTTTTTTTCTGTTGTGTATGGGATGGGGGTTTGTCCCTTTTTTGCTTTCTTCTCCACAACAGCAAAAACTCCTTCCTGCAAGTAGCACTGACCTGCTCAGTCAGCAGGACCAGTCCTCCCTGCAGGGATGAGGTAATATGGTAAGAAGAGAACCTGTGGTTTAAGTGGACTTCATGTTCCTGCAATCAGTCCAGCCTTAATAAGAGCCTCTGCAGCCCCACATCACCTCCACCAGCAGTGAACCTGTGCTGTCACGTGCCAGCATATACAATAATACAAGGAAGCAGAGCACCTAGGGACTTGGTCCTTTTGGGGCTGCATTTGTTCTCACACTGTTCCCCTTGCTAGGGATCAGCTGCCCTGGTGCCCTGAGGCTCTGGCCCTTGCTCCACTGCTGCTGGTTGAGCTGAGCCCTGTCGCACAGCACTGCAGCCATGCCCCAGACTGTTCACTGCCACTGCAGCCTGCAGAGCTGCACACAGAAGAGCTGCCCTTGCTCTATGCTTTGTGGCTGTGAGATCTAGCAGCAGAGGAGATCTGTGTCATGTTGCAGCTATAGCAGCCTTTTTGGCAAGCAGATAATTAGATCCTGTTCTCTCTGTCTCTGGATCCTGCAGCCAGCTGAAGGTACAGCCCGCAGACTGCCCTGAGCACCCACAGAAAGGGGAAACACACTCATCTGTGTGGAGGATGTGGGTCCACCTGGGTACTGGAGGGCTCTGAAGCTGGCAAGGTCACTTTTGGCCAGGAAAGAGCTGTGCTTTTGGGTGGTTTGAGCTCCGTGGGGGTGCTGATCTGGCAGCACCCATAGCAGTGTGTCAGCTGGGTGCCGAGCCAGGTCAGAGCCTGTGAGCACACGGCAGTGAGGCAAAAAGAGAAAGAATTGAAGTGTGCACGTGGGGAATTGCAGATTCTTGTGAGGTATAGGCAGGGAAGAGAGGAGGTGTAGAGGCTGTGTGTGCAGGGGTAGGTCCAGCTCGCAGCATAGCCACTCATTCACTGTGCTCCACAAGCCACACAGCAGAGCTTTCTACTGACCTAGGAAGAGAGTGGTGAGTGATTCCCCATGGCCAGACAGCTTTTGGAAAGGAGGGAGGTAGGTCACTGTCTTCCACTCCTGTCACAAACATTAATTTCCTTGAGAAAAGTTAGACATAGAGATTTATAATGATCCTGTGCCTTGAAAATTTGCAATGTTGTTTCGGGTGACTGAAGCTTGCTCAAGATACTCAGCAGGCATATCAGTGATATCAGACCTTGGACTGCAGCATAAAATAAAATAAATCAGTGTTCAGCAAGGGATATGTGAAGCTGCCAAAAGATGAAACTGATCTCCATTCTTGCAAATGGAGTTTACACATTTGTATTCCCAATTCCCGTCACACAACAGGGACCATTTCAACATGTGCAGACTGTGACACAGGGGAGCTCTCATTATTGCAGTGCCACACGGAGAACAGGTCACTTGAATTTCTCTTCCTGGAAAAGAGAACAGGGGGAGCAGGTAGTGTAAAACTCTGGCAAGTTAAGGATCACTGTGTCTTCGTGCCACTGTGCAGAGGACACCACATACTACAGGCTGCTGCAACCCTCCAGCTCATGAAAGCCGTTCTGGAGGGCTTGCATTGGATCCTTGCAGCGTTGGTCAGGATAGCAAAGTTGTCCCATTTCAAGTTTCAGTTTGTGTCACAGAGATGAGGTGTACAGCTACACAGGCAGAGGTGAGAGCTGGCAGGCTGAGAGGCACTGGAGGCTGCAATACAGATCTTGCCTAAGAATGCACAGGCACTGAAAAACCCTGCAAGCTAGATATCAATGCCAGGGTGTGCATGTCAGCAGGATTGCCATTCAGCAGTGAGTGCAAGCAGTAAGGCAGAAGTTGTTGGAGGATTTTCTGCTCTGGATGAGAATGCCACATAGGAAAAGTGCCCTGTTTCTGCCATAAACTAGCTAGCTGACTACAACACTGATGATCCCATTAGAGAATGCAGTAAGGAAATAAAATAGTATTATAAAAATCTGAAGTATTTTAAAATTTTAAAAAGTGGGCCATCTGAAATATAATTAATGCCCAAAAATAGCAGAAGGGGACCTCTTGACCTTGGAATCACCATGAGTACTTGTAATGGCAGCAAGGACTGTGCTGCTGATGGGCAGAATCAGATGACTGCTGGGCCTGAGCTGGCTTGCTTTTTAGCATCAACTCTCAGCTGAGATGTGTCTGTAGCAGTGGCCACAACAGCACAGCACTTGGGAAAAATAAATGTTTTAACACACTAGCTGACAACTGCTTAAGGTTACTTACTGCCCACACTGAAGCACAAGCTAACACTGCAGGAACAAATACACACCTAATTAAAAAAGCCATGGTAAATAGGGCAGGGACACAGCAGTGGCTGGGCTGCCTTGCACTGAAGCAGAGACACCCTCAGCACAGCAGAGCAGTGTCCAGGCACAATCGCTCTGCGCCGTGCATGCTAGAAAACCATTGGAGAGAAATGTTGTTCTCAGCAGAAAGAAATGTAAAATGAGTTAACTAAATGTCCCTGAAGGACAAAACCCTGCTGATGATTTAAATAGCTGTTTTGAAACCAGCCTTTACCACAAACTGGTTTGTGATTGACAGAAAGAAAGGAACAAAGAAGCAAAGGAAACATGACAGATCAAGCCAAGCATATCTGCATCACAGCAAGCACTTCTTTTGATAAAAATAATTTTATGAAATGGCCTCCCAGGGGGTCCATGAAGCGAAACTAAGCCTAACATCTTTGCCTTTACCAAGACAAATTACAGAAGTAGAGTTTGTAGTAGGCAGCCTCACCTGGTGTAGTTTACAGAATGAGTTGCCCGTGACGATGTTACTGTTGACCTGGGATGTTACACACAGAAACAGGGCTCCCTTTGGCACTCACCAAAAGGATTGTGGCTGCGTTTTCTTAAAATTCCTTCTTTCTTTTTTTTTCTTCATCAACAGAACTTTATGCATTTTTCTCTGCTGCATGCCAAGATAAGACTGCTTAATGGAGCATAAACAAACAAATGAATAAGATTATTTAAAAAGAACTGCTGTGAAAAAAAGCAGTTAAAAATCCTGGAAAGACATTAGTAATGAGAAAGAAATCTGCTAAAATTCAGGACTTTAAATAATGGGTAAAGTAATACTTACAGAGCAGAAAGGTCTTTCTGCTCTGTTGCAGCTTAGTTGCTGCAACTGAACTCATCTAAGGAAAGGCTGAGAATGCTGTGGCTGTTCCCTCTGGAGAAGAGAAGGCTCAGGGCCTGTCAATGTGCACAAATGGCTGAAAGGGGAGCGCAAAGACACTGGAGCCTGGCTCTGCTCAGTGACAAACACTGACCAGAGGCAATGGGCACAACCTAAAACACAGGCAGTTTCCTCTGAACACCAGGAGACAGTTCACTGTGACAGCAACTGAGCATTGGCACGGGTATCCCAGAGAGGCTGCAGCATCTTCACCCATGAAGGCACTCAAAAGCCATCTGGGTGTGGTCCAGAGCAATGCTCGACCTGGTCCTTGGCACTGCCTGGTGAGTGAGGCCAGACAAAATGACCTCCCAGGCCCCTTCCTACCCCAGACATTCTGTGCTTCTGTGAACACAACTGGCAAGAGGAAAAGCCTTGGAGAAGTAAAAGAAGATGCCAAAGATAACTCTTTGAAGATTGACAGTCCAAGGTGTTAGGTGGTGTGAGATCACAGAGAAGAAGCTGTTGGAAAGGTTGCCAATCTATGGCATCAACAAGAATCCTAAAGACAAATTGGAAAAGGATCCATGATGTTCCTGGGGGTTACTAATTGTCCATGTGCAGCTATTGTTCAGATTGAATGAAATGGGAAAAAGCTGTTCTCATTTCTGTGAAGCAAGCTTTGCACAACAAGGAATGAGGGTTAATAGAAGTAAAAAATTGCGGGGGTTTTGTACCAAGTTTTGGGTGCATTCCTAATAAGCACTGATTCATTTGTGTGCTCCTCTTGGATGTGTCATTCCAATCACACCATCAATGCAGAGTCAAATAGGGGAAACGAGAAATCCATACAAATGACAAGAGTGCTGGATACATCAAGCCCTATTGGATTCAAGTGATCTGTCTTAGCACAGAACAAAATATCTGGCAGCACATTATGAGATTCACCATTTCAGAGATTCTTGAACAGGAATTCTGCCATTGTCTAAAAAGCTTTTGGATCCAAGATTAATTAATACTGAAGTTGCTACAAAATAAACCTGTGTGCCAGAAGACACAGAAGACCTCTCTAAAAAGAGAGTCAAACTGTTACTTGCTAGAGAAATGAGAAAGAATTTGATGTGTCATAACCACTAAATGAGAGCATGTGGCAAAAGTGACCATGACATGTTTGTATAAAGACAAACTACATCAACAGAGCTTGAAATAGAAGGCTGTGCATGAGTGTAGTTTAAAACACAGCCTGCCACTGATGAAATCACAGCATGATCAAAGGTCCAAGGGCAAGGCAAACGGATTTTGAAAGAAAGGAAAAAACTGACTGGTAAAACACCTGTGCCACCCACATCTAGGTTGCATGTCTGAGATGTCCCTAGAGATCCCCCTGAGAGAAACAGAAGATTGCACCTCCTTCTCCAGGACTCATACAACATCAGTAATGTTGCTCTGTGTCGGCAGAACTCACTCCTTCATGGCATGAAATGAGGTTCTCCACCTACTGGAAACAAGCCAATGGCCAAAGTACACAGAAAGGACAAGTTTTGTAAACCAGGAATGGTTTGCTGATCAGAATAAAGCCCTTTCCCCACTGTCTGACTTTTGTTGGCTGGACTGAAATTATCTCTGGCAGTATTTTTTGATTACAGGCTTGATATGCTCTTAGGGGTTTTAATAAAATAGCGGAATGTCACATTAACAAAGGGGAGCCAGAATGTGTATCGCAGAGGAGTCACTTATATCCCATATTACAGTGGGAAAACAGAGAGATTTTTCAGGCACACGGGTATTTCCTTGTGCTTGAAAGCAGCAAGCTTGAAAGGCTCATCTCAAGGCCCCTTTGCACCTCTTCTACAGGATTAAGAAAAGCTAAGACTTCTCCTCCTATCAGTTCTGCCTCCTGCACATCCATAGCCCCTCACTTTTATAGCTGAGTGACTGGATCACCTGTGTACATGGCAGATACAACTGGTCATCAGTGTGTTTGCACTGTCCCTGCTTCAGCTCTCCTTGAGCAGACATACAAACCCGCTTCCCCACCCTTGCAGCAGACACGCAAACCTGCTTCCCCACCCTTGCAGCCACAAGGACACAGGAGAGTGTGGAACTGGCTCATGCTCCTTCTGTGCCTGTCACAAGAAGACTTGCCAGGGGACTTCCTGCCACGTGTCAGTTCCCTTTGTAATATTCTTCCTTTACAGTATTTCCATTCACGACCTTTCAGCATTTAACAAAGCAAAGCAGCTGAAGTAAGAGCAGTAGAGGAGTGCAAGCAAAATGTCTAAATCCATCCAAATAGGAAAAGCAGCTCTGACACTTACCAGCTGGTCACATATATACCCTGCCAGGAAGATAGATCCCATGTTACTCCCAAGGGCAAGGAATTCCCATGCAGAGCTGCCTCTAGCTGATAACCCGCTTCATGAGTTTGCTTTTGTTTTGGGATTAATTTCCAAGAGTGCCCATGTGGCTTTGTATGACTGTTTGTTTCTAAAAACATTTAGCCTACCCTTTTGAGTTCTGCTTTTCTTCCACTGGAAGATAAAAGCCTCACAAGGGACTGAGTCCCCAGAGAAGCACTTACAAATGTGATGTAGGTGGCTAAAACATATTGTTTAATTTCAAGAAGTTCACACTGTGTTTGTGCTGTGGCACACCTTTGGAGACAACCTCAGCACACAGCAAAGTCTCCAGCTGCTAGCTGCTGCACAAGCACAGATGAGAGCTCATCCCTCCTGCATGAGTCCTGCACATCAGACATGGTGAAAAGCTGCTGGCATGGCAAGGCTGCCAGAGGAGGCACAGCCCATCAGCCAGGGAAGAGGCAGGAGAGCCAACATAGGGACCCAGAGTGGAGATCCCCTTCTCAAGCCTTGCACCTGCGCCCTGGCAGCTGCTCTGCTTTCCTGACCTGTCAGCAGGATAGGATAATCTGTGCCCCACTGCCTAGCCCCTCTCAAGGACTTGTTCAACTATCACAGAAAGAGAAGTCTGAGGCCAGAGAAACCCTAGAGTAAGATGGAGGGGTAAGGAGCAGATACACACCTCTGCTCCAGCTACCTTTCCTCCATCATGGCTTACCCAACCATGGTGTGGGTGGTCCAGCAGCAAAGGGTACCCACAGCATCCTCTTGTTACTGTCAGCAGTGACAGAGTCACATCACAGACACTGACTGTGACACACAGACATTCCAGGATTCACGGTGAAGAAGCAATAACACAGGTGCCATTTGTGTTGTGTGCAGGTACCAACAGCCAGCATGCTTTAGGGGGCTGCTTTAGACTCACCCCCCTCACCTGAATGCCCCTGAGGGATCCCTCGGAGAGGGGACCCTTCTTCTTCTGCAGCTCGTCTTTCTTGTGGCCTAAGACACACCAGCAGGGAAGATAGTAGTTTTTTCTTCCCTACCTGAGCTCTACACTACCTGTAATTGGAAAATCCCTCATCCTACTATAGAATAATTTATGCTTTTGATTTGCTCTTGGTAAATTTCAACCAAGTTCTTGTTGGGGAACAACACTCCTACATTAATGTCCATTCTGTACATTTACCATTCCTTGTGCTGTACTGTGACAGTGGTTTTGGTCTGGACAGGTGGGAATTGATGAATCTGTTCCTCTCTGAGGGGTGTTTTGAGCCATGAGAACTCCAGCTGGACTGATGTGGAAAACAGCTGCAAGTCTCTCTAAGGACATTGCCCAGGAGCCTTGCTGTTAATAAATGCCTGCCTGGCTTGCCACAAAATCTGTTACATTACATATATTTGATGTATGCAAAAAGAACAAATCCCAGGGACTGATTAATTGCAGGGTGAGAACTGTGAGTGCTTCTAATCTATAAAAAGGAAAAGCATGTAGCCTTTATGACTTCCTCTCTTGTACTAGGCTGGTTTGGAGTGTCTGTTGGCCTGTTCCTGATCATTCATCATGCACCAGTTTATTACCTACACTTTGGTCTGCAGATCCCCAGCCCCACCATGCATCAGCTCCTTGCTCATCCCCGGACAGCTCCTCAGCCCCTCTTGCTTTGGATCACTTGAATTGCCCTTCACTGGACCTCTATGATTTCTGCACTCCTCATTAATTACACCCTTCCTTTCTTCCTTCCTGTGTTTATTCTTCTGTTGGTCTGGGCACACCTCTGCTTGTTTTACAAGCACCTGGCAACACATGGTGACGGGGTGTTGAAACAGCTTAGCTGGTGAGGGCTGAACAGCCGTCAAAATGCCACGTTAGTTACACAGGCACTGCTGACTGAGGAATTGGCTCAGACAGTCAGTCACCCAGCACAGCACACTCACATTGCCTTTGCGCTGAGCTGAGGGAGGGGACATGGCCACAAACATCACCACACACATCTCTGTGGGTGTGAGCAGAGCAGCAGGAACACTGGGCAGGTGAAGAGAAAAGCTACAGCCTCCTTCCCTATGTGATGCACACAGAGAAGGAGACAGGGCTTGGGAGAGATGCTTGAAGCTGTTTGGTCCCAGCACCAGCAGTGACATCATTGTCAAACTAGTTCTTAACGCTGTCCACAGGCTAAGGAAGCCAGCCATGGACACTATTTCTGCACTCTTCAGCCCTACTGAATAACCCTCCCTCACACATCTGCCCGGTGGTGGGATCTGCTGTGCCATTGATGGCACCCTCCACAAGCTGAGTATTGAGTCTAAGTACTACCACGCCTCCAAAAGGGTCAGTGGCCATTCTGCTGGCTCAAACTGAGCCATCTCACTCACCTCTAGCACACAACCACCTCCCACAGTCACTGCTACCCAGGCACTGAGGTGAACACAACCTGGCATCAGAGGTGTAAAAAAGGATGTACAGAAGGACACATCTAAGTGCTTTGGGAGAGCACCCTGACAGCTCAAGCAAACGCCACTTTCTGGGCATGTCTCATTTGCAGTCAAACAAAGCATCTCCTCACTAGGAAGTGTTTAACACTATCATTCACACTGCAAATATGTTAATGTGAGCAGTTTCAGGGTTGGCTACGTTACCTACACAGCACATTGCCCTGCAGAGTGGGGCAGAGCCCCTCTGCCATGCCCAAGCTGCTGCGTTCCTCCACTCTTATGAATGGGTTAAAGTAGGCAGTTCCTCATGGCAGGGCTCAAGTAAGAAAACACATACAAGAACCCTTCAGTCAGGCATTAAACCAAGGATTTTTGGTAATTTTGGGACAGTCATTTTTCTCCACATTGTTAACTAAAAAATATTTCTGCGAAGAATAGGTATCATCTCACAGAAGAATCTTTTTCTGATTGCATCTCCTGAGCTCAGACATTTCCAAATGCATGTGCAGTGCTGAGTATGTGCCTGATTGCTGAATAAAGAACAGCATTCAGGTAACTGGTGCAAGGAGCACTCTGCAGTAATAAGCAGTTAGTCTTTGGGGGATTTGGGTAGTTCAGGGTGTTTTCAATATATGGATGCTCAATCTTTTTTGTTTTCTTGACAGGATATTATTGCATGTAGCCCCATATGGCACATTGCACAATCACACAATAATTTAAGTGAAGTGAATTACAGCTTTTGTTGGCAAAACAACACAAAAGATACAAAGAGGGATATAAATATGCATGCGTACACATATGTAAAGGAGACACAAAATATTTAAGAAGTCACAGGAGGAAAAAAAGAAGTTGGTGGTTTGAAGCTGTATTTGGGAAAAGATGAAAAAATCCATCCACACTCATTCAAAATTACAGGTAGAATTCTTAGATAAGAAGAAATTAATTATACAAGCTGGAACTGGGCCAGGACACTGTCCTTTTCTATACTACACAACGTTATCATGTTTGAACATGCTTGTAGCAAATTGAGTCACAGGACACAAAGCTGAGCACAACTTTCCTCTGAGAGCAGGAACAAGCCAGCACAGCCCCCTCCGGGTCACCCTGCTCTTATTGTCATGGGACATCATGCTTTTGAATGCAATTTTCCAGGGCCCTGCTAAATCAGCCAGGATCCAATCTCTGACTGAACACAGCGTTCAAGTACAAGGCACCACTGTCCTTCATGCTCTTGCAGCCATTTGTGCTAATGTTACACCAGCTGAGAAGAGGGCTCACCAGGACTTAGACAGAGAAAACACCCCTGTGCAGCTGACACCAGGGAGCCATTCACAGGGACCTGTAAGCTCTCTACTTGCACAGCACTTTATTTACAGCTCATGCGGCAGAAAATGGAGGGACAAGAGGGGAAGCACAACATTGCAGCTGACTGACAACCTCAGTCTTCTTTTTCACTCCTGACTGAAAGCAGTGAGTGCTTCTTACACCAATAGATCTTCCTGCAGGATCCTGTTTGCCTCTCCCAATGAGGCTTTATCCTGTGCAAGGCACCGCAGTGATGACTTTTGCTTTAGGGTCCTCTAATAAGCCTTCCTAATTTGAGAATAATGAAGACTGAAGGGTTCACATCCCTCAGGCCACTCAAGGAAGAGGGCAGCCCAGGATAGTAGAGGTTGGGGACGACACTAATATATTTTAATTGCTTGCTAAACTTTTCTTGTTTGTCTGGTACAGAAAGGGGCCCTCTTTGCTCTGGTAATTTCACTGCTGGCACGTGATGGAGAGATTTCATCCCCCTCACCCTGCACTGGAGGATGTGGCTGCTGGCACAGGACCTCTCCTGGGGCAACCATATTTCTGCATAGCTTGGGATTAATGTTGCAAAGGCACAAACAGGAAGGTGGAAGGCAGTGCACACGGCACAGGAGGTGTTGGAAGCCTGCCCGCTCCCGATCCTTTGAGTCCATTTGCCAGCAATTCTGAGGGACTGCCACAAGACATGGTGCACCCAGCAGGGGAGAGCTGGTGCCCAGGGCAAGTGCAGGAGCAAAGGTCCTTCTCAACTACAGCTGCCCTGTCCGTGCTGGGGAGGGTGCCAGGGATTATGTCCTGAAGGATGGCAGTGTGGCTGAGTTCTGGGACACACATGTGGGACCCTCGCTGTACTGCAGACAATGTCAGCCACTGCGATCATAAGTACCTTTGATTTCAGCTACATTTTCCCCCAAAGACATACATTATTTTCTGACTCTTTGCTGCTTATTGATCTGCCATTGAGTGCAGGCTGCCAGGAGATGCCTCAGACAATAGAGTTCATTACAGTTCATTGTACGCCCATTTTACATCGCTCAGCCCTCCCCTCCTCTGCGCCTGACATTTTCAGCTACCCTGCAGCAAAGAACTTGGCCGGGAGGGAATTCCAATCGCACCTCTGTCCTCAGGGCCTGTCACTCAGTGCAACTCACCTGTAAGGGAGGCATTTACCCCCCAGCCATGTCTGCCATCTCCAATTAAACACAAGCAGTGGGCTTTGGTTGATCTGTCCTTAGTTGTCTTCTGCTGAAGATGTCCATGGGTCCAAACTCCCAGCAGATGTTTTCCAGACCATGAGTTTGGTGGGAGATTTCTCTGAGCCAAAAGAGATACCTATTCGGAGAGGATGTAAATGTTTTCTATTGTCCATTGACTAGACAGGGTCTAGGTGCCAGCGAAAACCTAAGCATATAGCTGAGGTTTGAACCCCTAAAGCTTAGGTGGGCCCCTAAACACACACACACACACATGGACACACACACACACACTCCAATGCCAATCATCTGAACAATTATAAAAGAAATGCTCATCCAAGGGCCGTTGTGCCTCCTACACAGGCCTCAGGCCAGCATAGCCTATGTTTGAGAAATGCCTTCTGCCTGGAGGAAAGAGGCTTGGAGATATCCCCTGCTAGACACTGGGTAGAGTGTCCCTGTTAGGGAGATGCATCCCCACCTGAGGGGTGAGGGTAGCAGATCCTGGATGGAGCAGGGAATAGCTCTTTTCTATCATCGTGTTCCTGTGCTGTGTTTAAAAGCTTTTCTGTAAACCTTGGCTCTTCAAAGAGCCAAAGGTGTCAGTAAGTGCTGGTGGCATCAGAATCAACCTATACTTGTCAAACTTGAGTACCATAAGAGCAATGATAATGTGATTACTTCCCTACACATTTTTACCCACTTTTTCATACCTAGTCCCAGGTCACCAGATTGTAGCTGAGGTGAAAGTAAGAAGAAAATCTAGAGAGGAAAGTAAATTGATCTCTTCCCACTTTCAGCACATTGTTGTCCATCTGGGAGATTCAGAAAGGGAAGCTGATTTTTCAGTTGCTCTCCCAGTCACTGATAGCATCTCCAGGCCTCTTAAAAATCATTTGCTTCAGCTAAAGCACTGTAAGTTGAGCCATTTAAAAAGTTCTGGTTGGATTTTATTTCAGTAAAATTTACAGTATTTACAGAAGTAAAAAAACCCTGAGAAATACTTTTCTACTGTTCGAATCCTTCTTCAATCCCTTTTGATGATTATCTTTACTTTTCTCTCACACAGTCCATTTATTTTTCTGTTTGGATTATTTGTAGTCGATTAGGAGTTTTCAAGTGTGCAGCTTGGCCAAAAGGTGAATATTTTCAAACCTGAAATTAAATTGGCAAACATTTCTATCTTGAAAGCAGAACCTGTCAATTAAAAATTTCAATAATGAAAAAAGGAGTAAATGTTTAGAATGGTATTGAAAAGGTACAAAATCTTTCTGTTTTGAAAAGATAAAAGCTCAAAACACTGAAACTTTCAAACCATTAGTTTCCCCTGCACCTCCAGTCAAGACTTTGTTCTGGCTAGCAGGTTCAATCTAGTGAAATGCCTGCCTGCTTCTGGCACATGAACCCAGGCAAAGAGCTAAAGTTTGAATAAACTATACGGTATTTCAGCTAGGAGTTGGAAGTTAACCAATTTTGATGAAGTATCATGCATTTGAGTGGGAATTAATGCAGCTCCATTCCAGACCCAGAAAACAGAATTTTGTTTTCTTTACAAAAAATATCAGGTGCTGGCAGAATTGGCCCAAAAATCACATTTCATTTTTGCACTATGCCTCTGCCAAAAAAGTAATTATTACCCATCAAAATGATATTGTTGGAACTCAGAAATATAAAGGTGAGTACCTTATATTTGCACATGGTTTGAGACTGAAAACCAAAACCCCAATATTCACCTTTTTTTGGCCCTCTGGTGTCATTAAGGTCCCAAGTGCACCGGTGGATTTTGAGGCTGGGAAGAACCACTGTCACAAGGCTATCCACACAAGCAGCAGCTGAGTCATTTCACTGCAGCAAGCCCAGTGACTTACTGGGGGAGGGAACGGGGCAGGTATTTCAGGGTGTGACAGTGGGGGCCTGGAGCTGCACCCCTCGTTGGGTCCCAGGCAATGTCCCACTTCCTCTGGTGATGAACAGCACTGCAGACATGGGTAATGACCCATTTGTCTCTCCAGCTTCATATCAAAACGGAGTGTTGAGCCTTTCAGTCTCTCCTGTGCTATTATTGACTTATCTCTCATCATTAGTACTTAACATCTATTTACCGGATTTTCAATAAGCATGGGCTTGTGTATATATAATCCTATTTACCTTCATGTTTACTAGCTGGAGATTTTCTTTCCCTGGTTCACAGTTTTGCTCGCCTTATGAATTATCTTCATTTACTAACATTTAATTTGTGTCAGCTGCTATAAGCTTCTTGGCTGAATGCTGCATTTCCTGTTCTGAATCTGACTTGGTGCATCTGAGTGTTTCTGCTGTGTTCCACACTTTTAATTGCACCCCACAGGTAGTCTAGCATCCTCTGACTAACTCAGCCAGTCCATTTTCTTTATTTTTAGCTCCCCTAAAAATAACTGACTGCCCTCTCACCATAAAAGGTGATGCGCAGCTCTGTATTTCCAAAACATGTCAGTTCTTAGCATTTCTTTATAAATAACCTCTTGAGCCTTTTCCATTGTTTGGACCAGGGTAACCTCTGCAAAGATCAACTCCTTCCCTCAACTTTCCTGTAGTCTTGGGGTTGTGATTAATGACTGATGCCCAGATAAGGTGACACCATTGAAGACTTCCATACCATCTTCGCCACCCCTGTCTTTGCCACTCATCTACAGTCACAGTCTGGGCTTTGTTTTATAGAAACCATGTGCCAAAGCCTTGTCATTTGCTGGCTGACAGGAGGGGTTCAAGACATCTCCAAAGCCTTGCAGGTTGATTAGCAGTGATATCAGCAACTTCATGGTGGTTTTCATCGTGCAACCCCCAGAAACATTTTCAGGCAGTATAAAGGGAGATTCAACCCACTGAGACAATCTCCCATTCCTGTCTCTGCCTCAGTATTGTTTGTGTTTCATGAATATGATCAGGCTCCTTCATCCACTCACTCTCATCATCCAACCCCACGAGTGTAGCCTCAACCCATGGCTAATAGTGGGCACCAGGGCAAGAGCCTCTCTCAAGTGACATTGTCATCCTAATTTCAACGCATCGCCATTTCAGGCTTTTAAAACATCACTCACTCATGCAGCAAAATTCCCAGGCATCCTCCAAGTTAAGAACAAAATGAACGATGACAACAAAGAAAATATTCTGATTATGGGTTCCAATTTTGTTAACCCTGATATTCTGTGGTACATTTCTTTATTTTTGAATATAAAGTGACAGAAATAATTTGTTGTTAGAAAAGAGAAAGTATCTTTGACTATTTACATGTTTTGTACATCACAATAGTTTTCATGTTTTTGTTGATTTTTCTTCTTTTTTTTTCTTTTTTTTTTTTTTTTTCTCCACATCCTTTAAACAATGCTGAACTGGAAATCTGAACAGTTCACAAAAAACCTCTTCCCCAAAAAACAAACCCCAATGAGAAACAAGAGAAATCAAAGGGGAAAAAATTAACTCCTTTCATAGCTGTCCATGAAATCCATTTGCTTAAATACATATATTTTTTATATTTATAGATATTAGTTTTTCAAGTTCAAACACCCAAAATTCAAGAGAGAAAGGGAAAAAAAAACCAAACCATAACGAAGTGTCTTCCCCACCCCCCTCCAGAATCTGTTGATCCCTGCTTGTCCAAAATCAGAAAGAGTTATTTACAGAAAGAAGAACCGGGGGAGGGCGAGGGTGTAGGAGAGAGGAGAATGAGGTTGTGACAGGCGGAGAGGAGACTGTAGGATTTGGGCCTCGGAGAGGTGAGGCAAGCCTGAGTTCGACCGCGCGTTCTCTTAGGAAGATGCCACCCTGGGGAAGTGTCCCCAGTGTCCCCTTGCCCCCACGTTCAGCACAAGGTGCTGCCTTTCTGGATCCTGTCTCAGCCCACAGCAGGAGCTCGGTGTTTGTCTCTGCCCTTCTCCCCACACCCTCTCTTGGTCCTCCCACCCCAGCCAGCCCTGGGCATCTCCAGCCAAAGGTGCACCAGGAGCAGAGGGAGTGCCTCGGGGGTCTCTGCTGCACCCAGCTGAGCCCTTTCACGCAGATCCACGACTGGCAGCAATGGTTGCTGCCCCTTTCCCTCCCACCGGCTCCTTTTGCTGCTCACCCATTTCACTCCCAGCCTAAAGTCACTGTGTGTTCACAGGAGCCTAACTCCAGCTCCACAGGTTCCATTTCATGAGACTCATCCTGCTGCCAGCTAACCTTGGCACCCTCTCCTTCTGTTTCATGACTGCAGGGCTTTGGCAAGTAACAGGCACTATGGAAAGACTTCACAGAAAATCCACCTCGGATGCCAATTCTTCCTTCCCTCTTTACAATATTCTGACTTCAACTCCAACCTGCTGGAAAAGGTCTGCCAGCTAAGTCAAATTTTACACGACAGAGAATGAAGTTTATGTTGCAGATGTGAGCCTGCAATTTCCACATGATTTGTGTGTGTTATAATGTATTAATCAGGAAACACTATGTAAATGTGTGTAAATGCAGACCACGATCTTAAATCAGTTTTGCATAATGCAAGTAAACAAATTAATCTCCCAATGTGCTTGTAAATGTTAATAAAAACTTGACATTAACCGTTAAGTTAATGTCACTAGATGATAATGTTACTGGATGAGAAGGCAGTGTTCTGTGTCACGTGTCCTTTAAATGCAAATGAGTAAAATCTACATGTCCAAGAAACATGTTCTTGAGAACTCAAATTGCTGTTTGCTGCAAGTCATGTAAGCTCTACTTCATCCGTCAGCAATTTCTTTTTAAAACACTGCCTCCTCCCTGGAGAGAGTAAACCATCCAAAATGTAAGGATCCCTTGAATATTTGAAAAGTGGCAGTGACTGTGTAAGTAGGAGTATGCATAATTTAAAGGGGTTCTGGCAAGACAGACCTACAATTTTGGAGCAATTAATTAGGCTGCAAATTGAACTAAGCTGACCTGTAACCCTAGGAAAGCTGCTTTTATCACCCTAGACTTTTGAAAACAAAAGGAAGCTGGGTCAGCCTCTGTCCATTTGCATGTTTGTTTGCACTTCAAACCATCCTTCAAGGTTCGAAAGCAATGCCCAATAAATAGTTGGCCAGAAAGTTCAGTCACTATTCAAACAGACCAGGATGTCTTGGATGAAATTCATGAAGAGTTGCCAAGATAAATGAGCACTTTGCATGATACAAAGAGGTTCTTGATGAAGCTTCTCCAATGTGACAGTCTGAGGTGTTACTGCACACTGGTGGAACCAAAAAAAGGGAAATATTTTCTATACAATATTTTGACAGTCTCCCTGTAAATGCTGAAAGTTTGTAGCAGCCTGACAAAAGCAGCAAAGGGATGCTCAAGACTACTTGTGAGGAGTACAGTAAGACCTTGATGTGCAAGTTTCCAAAGAAGGGAAATGAGTTGTATTTTGAATCTTAGTAGATTTTCAGCTGAGAGAAATTGGGTCAAGCTGGCAGCAGAGGCTGAGCCCCATGCACTGCACACATCCTCAGAGAGCATTTACAGCTCAGCACCTCTCTGGATTAGGTCCATACATGCACTTTCCCATGCTACCTGTAAAGGTAGAGCTAATTGAAAATGCATAGAGCAATCACAATTTATGGTTCAGGTTCTCTTTATCCAGGGCTGGGATAAGTTACAGCATCCTCAAGGCTTTGCCCAACTGAAGAAGTGAAATGAAGCTGGAAAACAAGAGCACTGCCAGAATATCAAGATTTCTCACCAAACTCACCTGAAGCAGATGTTGATTACCCTGGGCATGCTGTCATCCCTTCATGATTTCCAGAAATGTAAGAAGAAGAAAACATCCTTCCAGGTACTGAAGTGGAGACTCTGGGGTCTTGTGGCTTGCTCCTGAGTGGATCCCAGATTCACCTCTCACTGCTCCCCTGCCTGTGTAGGAAAACCTTGTCACCTTAGAGCATGGGGGAATCTCAGTTGTGTGGTATGTGCACCATGCTGCAAAGAGATGAGTGTAACTCTTTCAAATATTGAAAACAAAAAAAAACCCAAAAAAAACCCAACAGGCTGAGGCCCTGACTGGCTCTGCCTTTCAGGTTGAGGTCTGTCCACATCCCAAATCAAGGCTCCCAGCACAAACTTCTGCACTATTGCTGACTGCATCCTGGGAAGTTGCTACAATGCTTTCTCCAAACAGCAATCATGAACATAATACTTTTCCAAATGAAAATGTCAGATGTCCTTTTCCTCTGCTCCTAGTCTTTATCCCTGTTCATACAAGTCATACCAAGTCACCTGGCTTATCACGCCTGGATGCCTCAATTATTTCCCCTATATGTATGTCTCATTTAACCTCAAGAAAATTAGATGCAAATGCATGCAAGATTTCCGGATATTTGCATAATATATGTAAACTATGGCATCTGTCAATTTACTTGTTAATGTAAATGCTAATATTAACGTATTTTAGTTTAGCATCAAAATTGCAAACTCTTTGAAGTAAGGACTGTGGCAGAGCGAAGCATCAAATGGACAAATCTTGTCTGGAAAAAGGACCTAAATGTTTTGATCAATTTTCTATCAGGGCTTCACCCTGCTGGCACAGCATTTCACTTTACTTGCTGCTTCCCAAATTAATGACTGCTACTGACACGGTCCAACTCCATAGCAATAGTGTTGTTAGGAGAGGAGGAGTCATTTTCATCAACACAAAATTACCCCTGAAGCCACCAGTCACTGCTTGTGTTCAATGTGCATCCCCAAGCATACCTTTCTGATGAAATCCTGCCCCACATGCTACCTACTTCCCCCTCAGTGACAGGAGCTACTGAGGAGGGAACTTTTGCATCTTCTCCAGGGATCTTCATATCCTCAGCTCAACCCAGGGCATCCTCCAGGATTAGTTGGTCGTTGAGATTAATATCACAATATTTTAGGCTCAGGAGAACTCAATTAATTTACCGCAGTATTAAATACTCCAGCCCCTTCATGAAGAGATTTTTAAAAAGAATAAACATTTCTAGCTTCTGTAATGGAAATTTCTAAAGGCATTTGAGCATCTAAGCACTATTGGCTTTCGATAAGATGGGGTATAAGAAATTTCTTTTATGTTTTTAAAAATCCTTCCCTATGCAATGCAAACATGCAAACTGTTTATTTTTTCCCAACATGGAGCGCTAATGGCTCACATCTGGGGTTGCCTGGGGTGCTCTAGGTCCAGGATGTATACATGGGGAACTTGAACAGAGCCTAGCAAGTGCTAAGTGATTGAGACTTTGGACTCAGGGCTCATCCCTTGAGACCAAGGGGGTAGAGAAATTGACCCTGCCCTCCATGGCAGGAACTAGTCTATTCCCTCAAAAAAAACCAAGTAGAAACATGCCCAGAGGCTGTGTTTGAGCACCAGTCAAAGCTCTGCCTTATTCTACTACTGCTCTGTGCGGAGTGACAACTGCCAGAGTTTCCAAGTGAAGGATGAACCTTCCCTTTCTCCTTTCCAGGAAATTTTCCCTTGGGAGCTGGGGAAATAGAAAAGGAATAAGCCAATTACTTCTTTTCTGCTTTGATGTGAGTCTACACCCCAGCCTTGAAGGAGTGGCGAGCACACGGTGTAAGTCACTCAGCATTCCAGTGCGCGTCCGCTGCCGAAGGACAAGCGCCTGCCCAAAGCTTCACCTTGCAGCTGGCAGGGCTCCTTGGTGTCCTGCCTCCTCAGCAAGGACAGCTAATCAAAGGGCCACAGAGACAGGTCCAAAGCATCATGCTGCTCCAGTTTTAATTGAATGCCTCAGATAAGAAAGCAGCCACGAAGCCCTCACACCCTGCATGTAAAATGGGGAAGGTCAGCAGGGACAGCAAATTCAGTCGCTGGCGCAGCACAGAGAGAGAGCCCTGGAGTGGCTTGAGGAGGAAGAACACCTGAACAGTTAGTTCCTAAGTAATGTGGAGCTGCAAAGCTAGAAGAAGTGGCTGGTTCATTACAACTAGCTCCTCTTCATTCCAAATAGTGTGCTTTTACCTGTATCTTAGCACAGCAAGGTTCAGCCTCCAGAGCTGAAAAAGGAGTATCTCTGTGCAGGAAAGGACCAGAACCTGGGGAAGTGCCTTCATTACATGGAAAAGTCCTTACGTAAGAAAGGCCTAAGAGAAGCCTAATTGCTTGCTTCAATGAGTAAATAACATCTGATAATCTTCCCCAGGTATGGGAAATACCCCCTTGGAGATGCCTTTTGTGTAACTACAATCCTAATCCCTTGCTCAAATGTCAAAAAGACACATTGAATATCTGGTTTTCGCTGACACAATCTTGGCTTCTGGTGGTGACACAAATAATCTGTGAGGGCAAACAAACCCAGCAGCGCTCGTTCACAGAGACATTTCAAGATTATTCAAGGCTTGTGTGCTCCAGACTTCCAGATTCCTGCCTTTGCAGTACATATGTACTGGAAGGAGTTCTGTCCTCCCTCTGGCATGCTTGAATGTCTACCTGAAAGACCTGATATCTTTCAGGTAGCAGTTTGGTGCAGAGACAAGGTGAGAAGAATGAAAGCTGTTTCACTTCATCATTAGCCCCTGTGGGTCTAAGGGAAGATGAGCCTCCTGCTTCATTCCAGTGAAGGGAAGGTGAGCAAGCACACAGGCTGGAGTAGAATGGCCCTTGGCTCAATTTCCAGCAAACCATGTTGCCACAGCCCTGGTTCCAGAATCTGAGACATTATGCTTGGAAATCTGAATCTTCAGAGCATTCTCCAAATGTCTGCTTTAACTCTGGTCCACTGGATGGGTCCACCAGTAACAAATGCAGAGCTAGTGCAAAATGGTCACAGGTGGAAGATACCGTATTCTTTGTAAGAAAGCAGGTGGAATCTACAAGGTACTTGAGCAAAGTAAGACAAGCAATACCCCTAACTTGTGTGTAATGACTTCTCTGCCCTCATAAATCACTGAAGGACACAAAGGAGTCTCCCATAAAGGGCCCTTTTTCTTAACATGCAGGTGTGGGAGGTCACAAGGGCAAAAAGGATGGGATTAGCAGACAGAAGAAGTGGGAAGAATGGTAAATAGCCAGATACTCACTGGAGGAACAGCCTAGATTTGTAACTAATAATGAGAAAACCTTCATAAAGCAAAGTCTCTTCTTCCCTGTAGGAGTCAAAAAGCAATTACAGATAGTGCATGGCATAGGGATTGGCAACAGGGAGAAGCAGGCTGACTAGGACCCACAGAGGCCAAGAAGATGTTTCAGGATTTGGTCTTTTTTATGATAATAGGACTGTCCCCCTCTTTTTTCCACCAAGAGGTAATGTTCCCATGGATCCTCTTTCATACCTGGCTCAGAACTCAAGAACCCACCAGTCTAGCTGGTCTACACCATCATTGCCTTCAGGTCCTCCTTATCTACTTCACCCAAGTCTATATTGACTTGAGCACAAGACAAAATTTCTATCCAGGATTCTTTTTCCTAGCACACTGCTAGAGGTGTGGCCTAGGTTGATACTGAGACTTCACTTTTTTTCAGACTTCTCAGTCAGTGCTGAACACAATTTATTTCATAGCTTATTTTAAGCTCTATGGTACACTATTTCCCTGTTATCTTCCAGTCTACAGTGTAGAAGACACCCAGACAAAAAGGACAGGAGCATCAGAGAAGGTCCCTGCTAGTTGGCGGGGCGATGTTTTAGTGATTGTGTGGGAGATGGGAGCATGAGGGAATGAAGCTGAAATTCATTTGCAGATCTGATTCACTCAGGCATGTGGAATACCTTCAGGGCAGAAGGAACAGAGTAATCTACCAACTTTCCTTGACCATTCCAGAAACCAGCATCTCCTCTCTTCTGGGCAAGAAGGACTCACAGCCTGTGCTGAGGAACTACCTTGATCCACAGCAGGGTGGGGTGGGTGCTAGCACCTGCTCAAAGGCAATGTAGTGCTCCAGCACCTGGAATCAGAGCCCTCAGAGGAGATAAAGAGCACTGATACCTCACCACCTTCAGGGGAGCAGAGAAGCACAGCCATCATTTCTAAGAGGGTCTGGAACGCTGAGACGACACACTGTTTTGTCTGGAATTTGCAGAGGCAGTCTGCTTCCTTTAGTAAACCGGGGGGGGGGAGGAGTAAAATTTTTTTAAAGAGTGAAGAATGGCACCAATATGTCCTGCAAAAGGACACTACCTTATTCTTTTATGCAGAAGGAAATGTGAAGAGCCCCTGCTTTAACTCCCATAATTCACATTACAAAAAAGAAAAAGAATTTTTTCAATCCTTCGTTAATGTCTTACCTCCTTCGTACCTGCCTCCCACTATTGATACCTCAACTACTCAACAATCTTAAATCAAGAAGAAAAAATCATGATGAATGCCACACTCAAAAGCAATTCATGGCCATTTTCAATTTGCCTTTTGGTTTTTTGAGTCCTTGGGATTCATTCTGTTCTTATTTTCAAGGTTTTCTTCCCAGCAATCACAGATAAAAAAATCTTTTCATATAGAATGAGTTGTGGTTTTTCCTTCTTTTTTTACATAATCACAAGATTCCAGCTACCAAGATTGAATACCAAGACAGAAGAAAAACATTATGTATTGTGAATCTCACTGTAAAAGCCATGACTGCAGTATCTCTCTCTCATACACCACTGCTTCTCTCTTCCTTCTTTTCCCTCAGTAACTAAACAAAAACACCCTTTGCACAGCTTTTATTCTTGATCATTTTATTTTGGTGGTTTTCATGCTACATAAAAATTAGTTTTTATATCAAAAAATTATTCACAATATTTCCAAAATAGTTCAAGTTTTTTTTTTCCTTTTTGTGTTTTTTAAATATTTTTAATGTATTTTTATTTCTTTTTTTTTTTAACTGCAGCTAGGGTTACAAAACATCCCATTTCCTCTCGCCACCACCAATTCACTGTCGGTTCCCTTTTACATTTGCATATGTAAAAAAAAAAAAAAAGAAAAATAACAAAACTTTTTATATAATTTACTTGAGAAATAAAAAGTCATTTGGCACTCATGTCTCTGTGGCTCTGATTTTCACCAGTGAAGTGGCTGGAGGTGGGCGTATGTGTGTGTGTGTGTGCATGTGCACACACATATGCATGCATAAAGGGTGCGAAGAGGAGGCAAAATTTAGGCAGAGATGGTCTCAGAAGCGGACAGGATATATCTGCTGTGTTCAACAGCCTGATGGGTGGCCAGGTTCACCACAAGGTACCAACAGCTCAAGAGAAGAGGAGGTAGCAGTGTTGGGCAGTAGAAGACTTAGACTAGAGGTGAGTATTTCTTTTTCTTTTGGTTGATAGACTGAGCTTACCAAAGGTGCTCTCCAAAGTAAATGTACATTAGTTAGAAAGCAAATACAGCTGAAGTTGACCTGTGACAGGTCTAGAGACGCTACCTGCCCCAACCCTAGTAGACACAACAGTCCTCCACTGCTGTCCCCAGCCACTTCCAAGTGCCAAAGGATGAAGGTGCTGGGTTTTCCCTTAGGTGTCATGATATTGAGAGCTGGCCAGCTGCCCATGCAACACCTCTAATTCATACTTCATGGTTTGTGAGACTCTGCTCAGCCTTGAATGATGTTGTCCAAGTTCAGAGTCATTCCTACCCACTTGCAAACAGGTCAGGAGAGACAAGGCTGAAGACCTCTGGCCCATTCAGGGTCATTCATTTGTCCCTGTTGCAGACCTACATGCCTGGCTCCTGCTCCAGTGTGGGAAGGACTGTGCAAGGGTCAGTGAGCCATCTTTCCCTGCCTGCCCTCCAGCCTGATCCACAGCCCATGCAGACTAGAGGATGATCAGCAGTGGGTGACCATTCCCTTAGGGCCTGACCCCTCTGCTGCAGAGGTCTTGTCCAAAGAATGGCCATGGAAACTGCCAATTCCATCCTCACCTGGAAATCTTGCACGGCTTCAGGAGGGCAGGACCCAAGGGTCAGACAGGCTCCCTGCCTTGCAACAGCCTTTGGTGCAATGGCCAAAGCTCACTGGAGAAACATTTTAACATATTTTAGGGGAAAAAAAGAGAAATTTTAAAAGGAAGGAAAGAGAGGGAGTACCAAAAAAAACCACCAAAAAAACCCCCACAACTACAACAAAAATCTCCAAAGCCCACTTGTGCAACAATTAAATATTTTGTCTTCTGTGACTCCACAGGGAAGTCAGTGAAAAGCTACTTCCCGAAAGGCTGCTGCCTCCACTATATACCAGGCCTCACCTCCAATTACAGATGGTGCTTTGGTCACTGGCAAAGAGACGTTTCAAGATAGCCCTGCCATTCAGGAAAAACGTGTACAAAGGAAAGACCCCAAATACAGCTGAACCATACAAACAACAACCGCACAGAACTGAGGTCTCGGAAAGTTGTATTGCTGAAAACACCTCCCTGCACCCACTAAAAGGACTGGGTAAACAAACAAACAAACAAACAAACATACAAAATAAATCAACAGCTAAACAATAAACCTTCCCCCCCCCCCCCCCCCCCAATGTTAGAAATTTTGAAAATGCAAAGCTAAAAAGAGCAGTTTGCTGTGTTTCTGACTGCAGGTGAGAGACAGCCTGCTCCAAAGATAGGAAAAGCAACCAGACAGGCAGAGGCCTCCAAAGCTAGCAGCTTTCTGTGCTAACCTCCACACTGACTGCTGTCCAGTGGGAAGGTCATTTCCTACAGCACCTCTTGAAGGCTCCAGCTTGCTAGGAGTTTTTAGGTGTACAGCATGTTGATAATAGCAATAATATCTAAAATACACACACGCACATGTACAAGCATTCACACACATATATCTTCTCTTCCATAAAAGACAAACCTGGCAGAGCACAGGATACAATTTGATGGAGAGGAAAGAGCAGCTAGACATGGAAGAAAGCAGAGGAAGTGGATGGAAGTGGTCTGACAGAATGAGTCATTGGAGACCACAGATTATTCTCTTACATTTCATATATATGAAGAAAAATAAACCATCAAAGAGGCCCAGTGACACCAGCACTAAAGGGCTGGCTAAGCAGACTTTAGATAGGCTAAATGATGAGTGCCCTAGCCCCTAAACGTTGCTCCTTCCTTTTCTGACTAATCATGGCATCTCTTCATTGGGTCCTGATTGTCTTTTCTGGCTGCTGACAGAGGACAGCAGTGTCCTGTTCAGCAGTTGGCCAGTTAAAGTGCTGTGCCAGTTGCTGCAGGGCCCTCCCAGAAGGTCCTCCTCTCTGGTGCTAGCAGTCTCGTGATCTCTCCTGGAAATGAATGGGATGGAGAATGGCTGCAGAAAGTTTACTTCCTTCTACTCTGCCTTTTTACCATCTCCTCTGGAGAAATGGAAACCCTCCAGAGTGTAGGATTTGCAAGCTCCCTCCTCAGCTCCAAGCAGCAAAAGTGATGTTCTTCCAGGTAATGGAATGGGAGACCAGTTCACCTCAGCTCAGCTTTTTTGTGTGTCTATCTGACACAGGAGCAAGAAAGGACAGGCTAGTGTTTTCTCGCAAGTGGAATTTCAGTGCTTGCATTGCCCAAGGAGCCAGCAAAATGAATAGCAAGGGAATCTCTTGTTACAGTCACAGATCAGATTGACCAGATCTCTCCTAAAAGACCTTACCGGTCAGGGTGTGATTATCTTCCCGCTCCACCTACCAGTTAAGGCCAAAGTAGGTAATGAGTGTGGCACAATGGTTTGGAAATGCAGCACAGTGGATGAAGCACAGAAGTGAATGAACACATGGAATGGGTTTCTGATGCTGTAGTCAAACCCTCTACAGGGGTCTGCATCCCAGCCTCATCACTGATTCAGATCTGGTCCCCTGGAATCCAAAGAAAGCAGCCACGCCAGGGTGTACCAGGAAGGAGCAAGAGGGTTGCCAATTTGCCTGCAGGTACCTACCAATCACCTGGCTTTAGCAGCACACGGCTCCCATCACTTTTGTCTCAGCTCAAACACATGCGTACAAACACCTAAGCACAGTGGCACCACACATACAAATGTGTGCAGGCTGCATAAATACACATACCAACATGAACCCACCCCTGCCCCCCACGACAGACACGTGCAAGAAATACAGACAAGTAGCAACAGGCATGCAACATACACATGGGGATCCCAAGCAGAGGGAACCCCCTTAAGCTATGTTCAAGCATGGTAGGTTCCTGGGAGATGAATCCTGGCAAAATACACTGTGGGAAGTGGTCCACGCAAGGAAGAGAATCCAAAAAAGCCATTCCAGGCATCTAAACCCCTAAGTAGCTCTTTTGATAGCTCCTTGAATTTCACAGGAGTTTAGCTGCCTGAGAAGATGGATCTGGCTCCAAGGCCTGGAAGGGAAGCAGAGGGAGAAAGTACAAAACTTGAATCTTATCCCCTTGACTGATTTTTGTCTGTTTAGGGACAGGTATCACCTTTTTCTGGTTGTCATGGGACTTACCAGCCAAGTGCCCAAGGATCTAGAGAGAAGTCTCATGCAATAGATGCATTCTCTCTGGACACCCTGCAAATGTTGCCTTTATGCTGTACTTCTGGCACACTGAATAAGCAAAGGAAACACAGCAAAGGCCCTTGTGATGTTCAGAAAGGTAACTCACTATTTTGCCATAAATTAATCTATGGGATGTTCTCCCAAGGAGATACCTACCTGCGTCATTGCAGTAGCATTAAATGGGCCAGCATTTCCAACTCCATTTATGTTTAGAGTTCTGCCAGGAGTCACTCAAATGTGCAAACATATACCTCCTCCCAGCCTTACGGGTATTTGTAGCCACATATTCACCAGCACACAGACCTCCATGGACCATGCTGGGACAGTTTTGCCAACATCATAGCAAAGGTACATTAGAAGCCTGACTGCCCTCCTCCCACCTGGGAGCAGAGATCCATTCCCAGGTGGCTGTGGTGTTTTTTCTCACCCAGAAATCAGAAACACGGGCAAAAACAATGGAATGGCAGGTTGAGCTAGAGTTAGCTGCAGCTGAGAGAAGGTTGCTGCTCTGAATAACCTCTGGCCATGCTGATCCTTTGCATTGCTCCCTGCACTGCCCATGTACTCCCATACAGCTGCACTACACACACAGAGACTGACTGGCCCTTTCTCAGACTGTGGCCAGCAGACCTTGGTGTCTTCAGGGATAAGCAGCCAGTGCCAAGGACATTGAGGATGGTGGGTTGATGGACGTTCATTAAGGAACAACGCAAATTGTCAAAAAGGGAAGGAAGGACATGCCTTGGCATCTGCCTAAAGCCTCTACCAGTCTCACATTGGCTCTCTCCATGCTTATTCACCATCCTACCACTCTTCTTACTGCTATGACATCAGACCACCAACCCTAGCAGATGATGCCAAGTACCTGTTTATAGTGACTTGTCAGACAGAAAGGGACTAAAGACTACCAGGGGTTCACTCCCAGGTCTGCAACACAGCAGAACTTCACATAGGTCTTTAGAAGCCTCTAGGCAATAAAGGAAGTGTGCTTTTAAAAGATAGCATACTTCTCTCCAGCAGCCTTGCTTTATTCACATAGAGTAAAAGCAAAGAAACTGTACTGATCCTGATATGGGTCAACCTGGAGTGGATAAAAACTCTCTCCCTGCTATAAATTTATCAGTCAGCCATCAAGGACAGAAATTAGGTTCTTTCTCTGGGCTTTCTCAGAAAATACAATTTCACTGCTCCCTTGCATGGGCAAATTTGCCATACTGATGATTTCTTGAGTGTGCAAGAGTAGAACACTACCTCAGTGAACATGACAGAGAAGTCAAAAATAGCTGCAAAATATCATCTTTTAAAAACCTGGTCATGGCTAGAATTTTCCAGGAGAGAAGAAGTGGACACCTGCCCTTCACTCATCTGCTACACAGCATTGCACAGGCTGATGAAGACAACAGAGCAACAAGGGAGTAATAAGAGAAGGAGAGTGGGAAAACAGCCAACATAGGTAATTCTGAGGGAAGAGGCATTGAGATGAAACTGAAGAATTGTTATAAGATGGGAAAGTAGATAAGAGGCCAGAGAGATGAAGCAGTAAGCTGCTGGAGAGATCAAAACACCTGAAAATGAGGTTCTGCTAAAAGAAAGAACAAAGAGCAGAGGAAATAAAGTGGTCAAGAATGGCACAGAGGGTCTGAGACCATGGTCCTCCCCTTTCACTGGTACTGGAAAGACGACAAAAAGAGGGAGAAGGAAGGGTTGGCCAGGAGAGGAAGGCCCATAGGGAGGTCCCTGTAATCCACAGTAACAAATGCACCCTGCTGACATCCCAGGGAGAAGACAATGGGGACCAGGGAAGAGGAAGTAATCAAAGAGCAAAGCACACAGAGAAGGAAACAGCCTTGTGCCTCACACAAACAGTCCCTAGCAATCGACACGGCTTTTATTACAGGAAATTATTAACACCCTCTGCTACCCACCACCCCTTACCAATCCCAAACCTCCCCTCTCTGGGGACCCTTTCTTGGCACACACATATAACATCCAGATAAACTTTCCAAACCAGCAAAAGCAACCACTGAAACAACTTCAAACACCACAGACCAATAAAACCACAATTTAGAAGTTAACTTTCCCAACCCCCCCATGCCATTATTTAATAAGGAAATACTGTACAGATATAAAACCCACCCTTTTCCCAACCTGAATATAATTGCTTGAGCTAGTTTCTGTACATATATACACATGTATTTACACAGTAATGCTGCAGTCAAGAAAGCAGATGATGTAAAAGTCACAAAGTGAATGCATAAATTAAATAACTACCAGCAGAATATTAGGAAAGGTCACGCTGTTCCTACTTGGCAAAAATGTGTCGTGGGACAGAGTCATTAAGTGTAATGCAATGTACTCTGTGTTGTGTGTGTGTGTGTATGTGTGTGTGTGTGTGTGTGTGTGTGTGCATACAGGCACACAAACCTCACAGCTTCCTGCTGTCTCAGGTCTGTTTGTGTATGTCTCACTTCCCCAGTATGTCTTGTATGTGTGTGCGTGCCCAGAGGAACCCCTGTTCCACAGCATGGAATAATTTTCTGACCTGTTGGAGTGTATACCAGTGCTTGCTGTGAACCTTTAACGTCAGGAAGCCAGCAGGTTAAGAGATCTGTACTACTAACACCTCACTGAGATCCTTCTTTACCTCAGCACTCAGGAGACTGTACCCTTGACATCGGTGGACATGAGTCCTGCTCTCTGCAATATGGTTTCAATGCCTTTTTCTATACACAAGCAAGTTTATGCTGTCAGTTTTGTTGTCAGCAATGGCAGAAGGGTGCCAGAATTCACTCAAATGGCATGGCTAGGAGAGGAATTTGGGGAATTCTCAAGAAACAGAGAAAAAAGTTGAAAGCCAATTGCAAAGTGGTTTTCGTTGCTGCTGTTCTAGTGGCAGACATCCAGGTTTGTCTGCAGTCAGCCCCAGGGAGGTCCAGAGGGCCCATGAAGAAGATGAAGCAATAGTGTTCATATTGCCAGTGAGACACTCGGCACCCCAGTTTGCCTTTGATGGGGGAGGAGAGAGGAAGCCACAGGGAAGTGTAGGTAAATGCAGCGAGGGTCTATGGCTTGGAAATCTATTTGGCTGCAAATTGAAAATAAGCCCTTGTGGGGACAACAATTAGGTCCCACTAGTTACTATCTCAATGTAACTACCTGCAGCATCCAGCAGCACGGTAGGTGTGTTCCAGGTGGACACGCCAGGTGAGTTCACCAGCAGGGAAGCACTTATGGGAAAGAGTGGGTACAGATGGGGATCATGGCTTGGAGTCTGTCCCCATTTGTTGCCAGCAATTTGGTTCCTTTCTCACACACAGCTCCCAGAGACTCCTGTGGCGACCAGGCATGTGCCACAGAAAGGAAGCATAACTGGCCCCTACCCTTTGCCAGCTTGGATAGAGAAGAAAGGGTGAAGTGTAATTCCACAGAGCAAGGGCACAGGGGGTCAGCACAAAGTCCTTTCATCAACACTCCTGATATTTATCTGCTTCCATTTTCTCTTTCTTTTTGGCAGCCAAAAATGTGTGGGGAAATGCAACCTCCCACCCTTCTACAAGAGAAGGGCTCATCAAAGGTTGCTTGACTGGAGTGGAGGATGTGTGAAAGGCCTAAGTCTGATCATTGGCTGTGTTCCCAGGCTTGCTTCCATCTGTTGATAAGCAATGGAGGTGGGAGGATATGCCATATTTGATAGAAAGCTCTAAAGCAAAGACTTGCCTATGAAGATCCCTGAGGTATCTCTGATCACTCCAACCCGTCACCACCATCATATTCATTCTTTGTCTCCCCTTCTCTCTTTTGCTGGCAATTTTGCTGTGAGCAACACCCTGATCTGAATGTACAAAGGGGCACTATTCAAGATGGATGCTAGTATCTTCTCGGAGTGAGGAGCCCAACATCAGCAGACATTGCTGAAGAAGAGGCCCATCCTGGCAACTTTTAACCCCTCCATCGAATCCTTTGCAAAGTCAAAAAGGAAGCTTCCTCCCCCAGTATGCTGGAAATTGAAGTACCAGTTCCCTACAGGCAAAGTTCATACTTTGATATTGCTGAGCATTTTGAACCCACTGGGGTTCTCACCTGGAGAGTTCTGACAATGCATGCTGGATTTCAGAGAGAATGGGATTTTTTGTTGTTGCTGTTGTTGAGGTGGGGACGGTGTGCTTCATTGTCTCAACTGACAACAAGTTCTGACTGCAGCTTTTCTTGCCTGCTTAGGATGTGACATTGCAAGCTCTGATAGTGCCCGCACTGGGAGGCATGATGGGGAGACAGAGAACACCAGCCTGCATTGTGCTGCACTACAGTAAAAAGCCGGTGTGAATACTCCAACAAGGTTTATGATGTGGAGATCCATGGCTGCAAGTTCTACCTGCCAGCTGCTTTCTACTGTGTATGGCACATTTCTGATATTTTTTGCATATTTCCTCCATCTCCTTCATAGACATCCTCCTTCAGCTGAGTATATACGCTCCAGTACCACTTCAGAAGAACATGGCTCATGAAAATACCTCTCAGAGAGCCATGCCTCTGGCTAGAAGTGAGGAGGTAAATGTCAGAAACACTGCCAAAGGTGCCTAATCTTTCCTGGGAGGCTGTCTGCAAATAATCAGTAGAGGTCACCAACTGTAGAGGACACAATGGTTTTTGCTCAGTATTCTTGTGTGCAGAAAACTTCAGAGAGAGGAAATGTTCCCAGCCACTGCCCCAGAAAATACTGGTGTTTCTACAGCAGAGAGAGAGAAATGGTAAGGCAGGGGATGTGGAGTTTTGTCAGGCTCTGGTATGAAATCCCATTCTTTTCTGGACAGGTAATAAACAGCACATGGGTGGTTTCCTAGTATAGACAACACCTGCTGCTAATATTACCTGTTTGATTCACTTGAATACTTACAATGAAAATACACCAAATCTAAAATTCTAAATATATAATCAGAGTTTAATAACATCATTGATTTATTTTCTTGATTATGAATTATACCCTCCCCCCTCCCACCCCTTCCCCTTCATCTCTGTCCCAAAAACTTGTTGACCTGTCAGAACTAAAATAAACAAAGCAACCAGAAAAGATCACTTATAGGAGAAAGGATTAACCTGATGGACACGTGGCCTAATATATTATGGGAGAAGGCAAAATACCAGACTCCTGTGGTTAGACCAGTGGTTCAGTCCAGAATTTCCAGTTCTTCTTTTCTGGTTGCCCTAGAGCATTCATTTGAGTGGTTTGTGGCACAGTTAATATTTGCAGAGCACTCGAAGTGTTAACAGTGCTACAACAGTAAGAATACTAGATAATGATTTTGGCAAACTATCATTTGCCGATCAGTGGAACAAGGGACAGACCAGTTCGGAGAAAATATGAACCAACTTTCAACCCGGAACACAAAAATCAGAACCTTTAAGAAGAGATTTGAAAAAAGTTCCATTAACTTCTTTTTGGTTTGTTTTCAGCTTAATTTCCCTGCAGAGCCACCCTCCAGGTTTCCTCGTTCCAGGTGGGGAGGGACAGAAAAGTACCGAGATAACCACCAAAGAGATTAGCTGCCCTCGTCAGCTGTCAAGCTTCCCAACCCCAAGCCCTTAGGAAATACCAGAAATTATCACGAGCTTTCCCAGGTCCAAGATTTCTAAACCAAAGTAGCATTGGAGAAGTCTCTTAATGTCAAAATGATGGTCCAACCTGAGTGGCCAACTTGATGGTTCACCCCACCACTATCAAGACAGTGTAGTGCCTTGAGGCCCAAATTCCACAGAGAGATGCTGGTACAGAGAGTTTATATGCAAAAAGGAATTGGGGGTGCTCCCATCAAAACATGAAACCCTGCTGGCAAGGCTTGAAGTGACGTTCCGGCGTCTTCCATTCATGAAGATAAAGGTGACAGGGCAATACAAGGGGCCTCAGGGGAACACAACACACATGGGTTTCTCTCTCTCTCTCTCTCTCTCTCTTTTTTTTTTCCTCATTCATACGGCCTCGACCTGCGTAAACCGCTTCCAAAAATGCAGCCTGAAAAGTCATAGAAAACAAACAGAACGGAAACAAACTTCCCCTCCCTCCCACCCCACGACCTGAATATTCACAAGAAGAGAAACACCAATTTATACAAAAACGCAATAAAAAAGAAATATTTACAAAAGAAAGGAACGCCTTCTTGGTGGCCGCTATCAGAGGTGTTCTGACAAGCTGCCGTGTGTTCTGGATTGCAGATCGCTCTGTTAATTTGTTTGGTTTCTTTTTTTACTCTTCCTTTTTGTTCTTGTAATGAGAGAAGAGGGAAAGAGTAAGAAGTGCCCTTACCCCAAAGACTAGGGGGTGGCATCACAAAGACTCTTCCCCTCTTTTCTCCTTAATTTCCTCTGTGAAATATAAGAAAATATTCCCCTCACCAACCCTGCCCACCCTCTCCTCACACACTTTGACTTTACAGGAAAATCCCACCCTCCCCCCTGCCTCAGCTTAAAAAATAAATAAAATAAATAGGTAAATAAATAAAAGGCCTTCTGTTGGCTTTAAAAGAGAACGACAAGATAAAATCAACCATGGTGTGGTGAGGAATGTGAGAGAGGTGGCTTGCAGCTCAAGAAATGTGGCTTATAAAGACAGGGCTGCCATCTCCCTTCAGAATCAATCCTCAGCAGTGTCCCCACGCCCTCAGCACAGGACTCTCTCAACCCTTCACCTGGTGAGCCATGGTGAATTGAGACACTGGGACAGACCCAGGATAAGCCATAGAGACTTTGCCATATCTCTCAGGATGGGAGAGGTCAGTCCACACCCCCACCTCTGGAGATAGATGACATATGAAAGGTGTGCTCAGCTTCTCATTCCTACCATTGCTCCTTTTCCTTTAGTTTAGCTTGCATCTAAAATGATACAATGAAAAGAAAAAACACTCTTATTGATACTAAGTGCACCAGGAAAGCTGTCACTACAACTGCAGGGATGGGAAACCCTAGGCTATTCCAGCTTTACACCTGTGCTAGTATCTCTCTCTTTCACACAGAGGCACACACACACGTACACGCACATCTCAGCTTTGTACATCTTCAGTCTTCAGCACAAGTTTCTGTGCTCTCTGGCATTTATTCAAGCACATCCCTTCCCAGGAAGACAAGCTGTGTACTTCCTCTGTACATTCAATAGTAAATATACACATGTATTTCCCATGGGTGCATACACCCTCCTCCCATTTTCACATGTGCAAGGAGGCATTGAAACAGTCCACCAGCACCACCAGACTCACCCTTCTATGGCATTTCTTTTTTCCTTTCCACTATTGGCAGAGGGCACCCTATTCTTTTTCTTCCAACCTGCTGGCCAAGTGTAGAGAGAGCAGAAGGATTAAGCTCCTTCTTTCTCTCTCGTCCTTGCTGAAAGGACATCCCAAAATGGGTTTGGTGTCCCCTGAAGTGACAGTGAAAAAACTCCCCACCTTTCCCTATTCTTAAGCTCTGTTCTACTGTGTTTGTTCTCCAGACACCTCAAAGGATACTGGGTTTATTTTGCTTTCTTCATAGACATTTCAAGTATAAAGTTATTGTATATACTTGCAGATAGACAAACCCACACTATATACTGCTCCCACCCTTGAAGAATGTCAGAACTAGTGAGCAGCTCACAGCTAACGAACCAATCCTGTTCCTCTTTCCTCAAATCCTTCTTATTTCTGTGCAAACCAGCATCTTTTGTCTAAGTTTGGGAAACCAACCCTGGAGTCAGAGAGGCTCAAACTCCTACTCTCCACTTCTTTTCTCTATCTCCCACTGGTCTGCCATAGATTCAATGGCTGTAATAAGCCATAGTGAAACCACTAGCCTGACCTGCAGACAAATCTTCCCTCCCTCCCTCCACACCCCTCAGCAGACAATTCAAAATTTTAGCGTAAAATTTCTCAGCATATACGCAAATATATATATATATATATTTCAGCCCTAAACCCCCATAGTCTTCACAAAATAATGTAACAAGAACCTCAATATACCTAACATGTAAGTGCATCATCAAGTTAGTGTTGTTATTCTCCCTTCACTTTCTCCACGTCAAACACTACTCTTTTCTAGGCAGTTTTAGGAACAGTTGCCTGAGCAAGCACATTTTCCTGCATGTCCATTACACTGCTGTTGCTGCCTCCTCCTGTCACACACACACACAGAGACGTGTGCGCACATGCCTTTCCCTGCTGAGAGCCAGCAGAAGTGAACACTGAAGTCACTGCTGCTTCTCCTCAGCCCACCCCTTCCCTGCCTTTTTCTCTGCTTCCTGAAACCATGAGCAAGGATATCCAACTCCGACATCACTGTAAAGTGCAATGGCCAGGAATGGAGGAGAATGGGAGGAGCGAGAACATGGAAAAAGAGATAAAACGGGAGGCTTGGGAAAGGAGGAGGAGGGGAAACCAAAGAGGTGGCACTTGTCACCAGTGCTGCACTACTCACAACTCCAGTATCCCACAAACTAAGGACGACTCAGGAGAGTAGCTGATGGGATTGATCCCACCCCACCCTCCCATGCTCCACATACATCCCCAGTCCCTCCCCGCGCTGTTCCCCTCTCACTCAAACGTCAGACTCAATACTGGAGAGTTTCTCATAAACATGCCCGTTGCTGGAGCCATTGAAAGCCCTGGGGTTTTTGTTGTTAGGCACACAGGGGTTGGACTGGTTCCCTATACAGATGTCCTTCTGGAAACGGGCTGGCACAGCCCCATGAAGGGCTGAGACCACCGGCTTGTTGGTGGTGACAATGGCTCGGAAGTCTGGCCTGGCTTTGGGCCCTCCTGCCACCACAGGCTGCCTGAAGAAATAAGATTTGCTGCCGTGGAGCAAGCATTGGTCATCCCCAAAAGTGGGGATGAAAGGGTTTTGGGTGACCCGGTCGGGGTAGAGCGACTTGCTGAGCATGTAGCCCCCACTGCTGCCGGGGTTGTTGTGGTGGTGGTAGCTGGTGGCGGGCACTGAGGACTTGTTGTTGGCAAAGGTGGTCTCACTGGCTGGCATCTCAAACATGTGGGCGTAGGGGCTCCCCTCCAAAAAGCGGCCCTTGTCCTTGAGGCTGACGCTGCGGGGGGCCAGGGCCGAGTCATCCTTCTGCAGGTCCACAAAGGTGTCGTAGGAGTGCTGCCGGCGGAGTTTGTTGCGGTTCTTCTTCTGCACCTTAGAGGCAGAATTGGAAGGGCTCTGAGGATATTTGGAGGAGGAGGTGGCACTGGTGGCCACGGGCACAGGGGCAGGCGGCTGGTCCAGCTCTTGAAGGGAGTTGTCCTCACTGATGTCGTACAGGTTGCCCGCTTTCTTGCAAGCCTCACAGCGGATGCAGGCCTGGCGGGTGGAGTTCTGCCCCACCGTTGATGGCGTGTAGTTGTGCAGTTTAGAAGGGCAACTGCGGCAGAAATTAGCCCCGCTCCGGTCTTCCCAGTCTAGATTGGTCAGGTTCTTCTCCCATGGCGCTGGGACCCCACTCACAACACTATGCTTGTGCTCATTGCTTCCACCAAACTCGCCTGAGCCGTGCTTGTGATGGGCCCTGTTAGTGCAGGATCCACCCCCTCCTCCTCCCGTGTCACGCTTAAAGTCATCTCCCCGTTCTTTGTAGATATCCGTCAGGTCCACGTGCTCCCAGTGTGGTGAGTTCTCCTTGGTCCGAAACTGGTCAAGGTAGAAGTCCCGTAGCCCTTCCTTGTCCCTGAAGTAGCGCTTGTGGTCAGGTGAGCGGGGCGGGCGCCGGCGGTAGGCCAGCTCTATCTCATCAAATTCCCTCCGGGACTTGGCGGAGGCTGGGCGCTTCTTCAGGCTGTCCTTGTACTGCTGCTTCCGCCTCTTGGCTGCATTGCCCTCAATGTTGCCATAGGTGACCGTGTGAGTGGAAATGTCAGAGACGTCTGAGCGGATCAGGTCATCGTGGGTCCCACTACCCCCATAGCGGTCACTCTTGAAGGAGAACTTGCCATAAAGGTCACCCAGCTGGCTGTGCTTGGCAGGGGGTAAGCCCAGGTCCAGGGGCTTCTTCCCGATGGAGCGCGACTGGGCGTTGAAGGGCGGGTTGTCACAGTCATAGAGCCCGTCGATGGAGCTGGTGCTGCCAATGCTATGGGGGCGGTGGTGGTGGTGGTAGTGGTCCTGATACACATTGCTGTCCTTCAGCTGGAGATTGCCAAAGGTCCTTTCCACCTCACTAATGTAGTCACTAAAGAGGTTCTCCTCGCAGGGGGGGTTGTTGTAGGATTTGCAGTCTGAGTGGGTGAAGCTGCGGCGGTGCTCAGAGATGTCGTAGACGGATGACTCGCGGCGGATAAAGTCCAGGGCACTCTGTGGTGAGCCGTTGACCCCTGACAGGTTGGCCATGTTCTTGGCTGTCCGAAGCAGGCGGAGGATGTTGGAATGGGTGTTGTTCATAGTTGCTGTGGGGGAGTTCATTGCTGACTGGCGTTCTTCAATGGCCACGCCGTGGATGCAGCTGTAGATACCCTGAAATGAGAGAAAGAAAGGAGGTGAGCAGTCCTGCAAAGAATACACAGAGGGGGACCTAAACTGGTAAGCACTCTGTGCATCAAGGTTCTGTTCCTGTAGGATAGTAGGGCCTATCAGCCTTCCATCATGAAGCACAATCAAATCAAATGAAATCAGATCTGCTGTACCAACCCCTGCGGTTCTGACCCTCTTTCTACCCTCACATTTTTCTTTTCCCTCCATTCCTCTTCCTCTGCTTTGTTTCAAGTTGTATCATCAGGATGGAGGAATGTCTGCTTGCATCTGTGAGAGCTAGTCAAATCTAGTGGGTATAACACAGAATTGTAAATGGGGACAATAATATCCATGGAAATAAAAGAATCAAGACAAATGATTCTGTGGGGATGAGAGGACAAAAGTCTGTTTTGGCCCCTGAAAATCATCTGGGCATCAGTGAATCAACAAGACAGGAGCTATCTTAAAAGGGAACAGCTTAATTTGTCATAAACTTAGTTACCTTTATCACCACTACAGATTAGAGAAGGAAACAGAGAAAGACCAGAACTCTAGGACAGGTATTTAGATATTTTGCATGTGGTTGACTGAGGTACAATAGAATTCTTAATTGCATTCTGTTAAATTTAACAGTGATAACAGGCTCTAAATTGACACCCCTGAAAGCAGAAGTCCTCTACTCAACCTCAAATCAGATAACAGAAAGGCCCAATTTCCACACATTCTCCACAAGCTCATTTCACCCATGACTGTTTGCAAGGGCTATTCCTAGAAACAGAATGAAAGGGGCTCCTTTATTCCCTGACCTTCCAAGTGGTGCCTGATGATTAATGTCAATTGTGAAATGGACACCATCACATCATGTTATCATGGTTTCTCAGCAGCTAGCAGATGATGAACACTTTTCAGACCTTTCACCAACCTGGCCCAGGTCTAACAGATAACCACAGAATGAAATAATCTATTCTTAGCTTAGGGTCACCAAACACAATGCCCCATCTCATCTCCAGACTAAACCACATTAGAAACTAACAATATAGAAGAGAGGCTGTGCCCTTGCATTCTAAAGGCTTTGTCATTTTTCTTCAATATGTTATGCAGCAATTATATACTCCTTGTACAATCAAAGTAACTTCTGCTACATCAGATGCTGAGCTAAAAAATGCCAAGGTTTGACCTCACTTCAGAATAGATCAGGAGAATGGACCAGTGGCTTGAAAGAAGGAAAATAAAGCTCCAAATGGGATACTGCTAGCAACACTAATAGTAGAAGATGACTCAGAAATGGCTAGAATCTGTTTTAAATGTAAATGTTGTACCCTAAGGCAGATTTGCATAAAGCAATTGCTAAGTTTATGTGGTCATCCTCTGTAAAAAGATTTCTGCATAGTTCAGGGCATGGCTTTCAGTTAAGGACTTCTGACTGTCAATGAAGGCACACTTCTAGTTAACAAAAGGTCAGCTGAAAAGCCGTAATTTAGAGGACAATGTAAAACTCTTGAATATCTAATCATGCCATCCATCATTACTTGATTACAACTCACAACTGACTTTGGAGGAGCAAACAGTAACAGTTAACTTGTCTTTTCCTGTGTTTTCATCTCCATGTGAAATTTCCATTTCCTTTACCATAATCCAGCAGAGACCAGCGATGTCACAGAAAAGAACTAACATGTTTTTGCAACGTTAACAGTGCAAAGATGACACTGTGAAGACTGCCACCTGTGTATTAGACAGTCTTGGTGGATATTCCCATCTCCAGCACCTAGGATTGTGTAAATAAAGCCTCTGTTTGTCCCTGACAGTTACTGGCACTCACCCTGCTGATGGAGAAGACCACACCAGGCTTGCCAGAGCAGACACCCATGAAGCAGTGGCGGAATTGCCAGTAGAAGAGATGCTCACAGATGAAGGTGATGAGACTGAGGGCCATGGCTGCTCCCAACATGTAGAAGACACCTGCCATGTTATCTATATCCAGCTGGCTGCTCATAACCTCATTCTTCTCATTGTGACAAATGCCAGTGAGCCAGAGAGCTTCCAGCTCCTCCATCTCCCCTAGAATGACAGACAAGAGGAAAGAAACAGGTTAGATAGTCCTGCAATGGCTGAAGAGCTCAAACTGGGGCATACTGAAAGCAAGATCTAACGTAATTTCCAGTCTTCATGTTCTTTTTCCATATCTCCAACATCCATAAAATATCCTGACTGCCCTTCTGATGTGGGCAAGTGCCATTTGTCACAGGAAAGTCGACAGGATTTTTCCAAAGCTGATATTAGCCATAACAAGCTGTACCACAGGACACAGCTATGATGCTTGCACTGATGTTTACACTGAGATCCTGAAACAGTTGTCCACCATGTGACTGAAGACCTGGCTTCACAAACTTCCACTTTCATTAAGTCAATGAAGGGAAAAATTAGTGACTGATAGTGGTAGACAAAAATTAATCACTTCTAGATGAAAACATTGTATGTTTCCAACTCGGAATCAAAATATTGATTGCTTTCAATCAATTTTTGTTTCCATCATATCCATAGCTCATTAAAACCAAGTGCAATGTTCCAAAAAACACTTGAGTATTTTTACTTGTTTTTCTTCCCTTCAATTTTGTCCAAATTCAACACTTACAAGGGATTTGACCAATCAAAAATTTTACTAATTTGTATCAGCTATGAGCAATGTTCTGTACTCTAATTTCATACACCACTTACTACCATTATGGAGCTTTCATGAGGGGTGAGAGAGAGGTAAACACTCACACTCATGCACGAATATTGGGACATTCAGAACAAACTAATTTGGCAGGATGAAAAATTGTTTCATGTTTTTAGAAAAGTTTGTTTTTCACGTTTTCCATCTCCGGTCCGATGTCAGGGGGAAAAATCCATACATTTAAGTAGTGCCATAACAGAATCTTTGATGGTTTGTGGAGAACTTATGTCCTTCTCTGAAATAATACATACTAGGCCTTCTAAGAAACAGAACAATCTATCTGTCAGGTGGCCAATTTTCTGAAGTATGTCCAAGTTATGTTCTTTCCATATTTATAGTACTGTATGTTATTTTCAGATTTCAGGGGAGAGAAAGAATACTTATAAATAAAATAACCAGTGAATTTTATTTATTCAAAAAAAAAAGGACACAGGAAAATGTAATGTGAAATGGAAAGACAGGAAAATACTTGCGAAAAAGGAATTTATTTTCTTATGAACAGTTTTTGTTAATACCAGCATTTTCTCTGTAAATTAAGAAGTGAACTATGTAACTATAATGTTCTAATTAAAAACTCATTCCAAAATATGGTTCTGAGCCTCAAGTTTTTCTTGGTTTTTTAAAAATTTGGTTTTGGGCTATTTTTAGGTTTTGAAAAGTCTGATTTAGCTCTTTCATCCAGAAATATTTATCAATTCAGTAAAGTCTGCATGAATTGATCCTGTCTGGAGCTATAAAGTATGGAATAACCACAGACAATCCAGTATGATTAGTGGGTTTGGTCATGGCAAAACCTCAAAGCTAGTGAAAAATTCACACCAGAGTTCTTGTTTTTACAAGATATTTTTCACATAAGATATTTTTCAAACACACATCTGATCTTGTTCTATGAAAACTTTAGTGCTTTTGGCACTAAAGGCTTTTGATGATACCACTACCCTGCATCAATAACAAGAAAGAGTGACATTCTCGCATTTTTGGTGTGTTGCCTCTAAAAAAACCCCATTAATAATTCCATGTTCTCAACTCACATCTGAAGCACCAGAGCTAGAAAATTCCATTTCTTACATGCAAAACTCGGTATTTCTTAGGAAAATTCCAGCACTTCTCTTTCCTGTCACTTACCATCTCCAAAAAGCTGTAGAATTGCAAGATCAACCTGGCGCTTCCAGCCTGAGTCCTTCTGGATGGCAATGCCATAGCCAGTGGAGGCAAACACTTTCCCACTCCCAATTGTCACCAGCTTGCAGCCTTCATCTCTGCCAGCCATGTAGTTTAGCACTGCTGCATCATAAATGAAAGCATCCAATTTCCTGTACAGAGGCAAGAAACAAGAGGGCATAGTACAGAAAACATAATACCTGCATAAAATCAAAGGTGGTTTTAGCAAGCTAAGGAAGAAATTAACCTCTTTAAGATGGACTGCAATATGCCATGTAGAATCATAGAAAGCTTTGGGTTGGAAAGGATCTTAAAGACCCCTTAGTACCAACCCCCGTGACATGGGCAGGAACACTTTCCACTAGATGAGGTTGCTCAGAGCGCTATCCAGCCTGGCCTCAAACACTCCTAGAGATGGGGCATCCACAACTTCATCACCTCACAGTAAAGTGCCTCACCACCATCATGCAAAAGATTTTTTTTCCTAATATCTAATCTTTCAGATTGAAACCATTCCCCCTTGTCCCATCACTACATGTACTAATTAAAAGTTTCTCTCCAGCTCTCTTGTAGGTTCCCTTCAGGATGGTCACCCTAAAGTCTTCTGAACAATCCCAATTCTCTCAGCCTTTCCTTGTGGAGATGTGCTCTTATCCTTTTAATCATTTTGGTGGCCTCCTCTGGACTCGCTCCAGCAGGTCCATGGTTCTTTTTGTTCAGTAGACAACACCCCAGAGCTGGATGCAGCACTGCAGGTGGGGTCTCACCAGTGCAGAGCAAAGGGGCAGAATCCCCTCCTTCATCCTGCTGCCCACGCTCCTTTGGATGCAGCCCAGGATACAACTGGCTTTCTGTGCTGTGAGTGCCATTGCTGGGTTGTGCCCAGCCTCTTGTCCACCTGCACTCCCAAATCCTTCTTGGCAAGGCTGCCCTTGATCCCTTCATGCCCTAGCTGGTGTTGATACCAGGGGTTGCCCCAACCCAGGTACAGCGCCTTGCTCTGGGTCTTGTTAAACCTCATTAAATCTTGATGTGCCCACTTCCTGAGCCTGTCCAGGTCCCTCTGGATGGTATCCCATCCTTCAGGTGTCATCTTTACTTTCACCATACTTAGATTAAAATCTAAGCCTAAAGCTGTTTCACAGGTGAATCTGGGTTATAAATGAGAATCGTCTATTTCTTTCTGACTATGTGCTAATCATCATTTCTGATCTTAAAGGAAATTTGGAATACACACATACTGCAAGATAAAGATGAATGAAGAGGAAGTCAAGGGGATCTATATCCTTAAGAATAGCTTATATTTCTCTACTGCCTTTCATCTCAAAAGAATCTAAAATGCCTTATAAAATATATTAATATTAGATAGCAAAGTAGGGATTGAAGTAAGGAAAATATTTTCTCCAGTTCAAGTACTGACATGACTTAGCTGAGAAAAACAATTTTTTTTCAAATCAAATACAGTCAGGACATTATGTTTAACCCCTCAGTTACTGTGAAAAGTACTACCAGATCTTTACCAATGTCAACTGGCCACGAGAGCAGCTTTATAGTTAACCCTGTTGAATTGGTCTTTGTTAAAGAATTTTCAGTTGAAAATCACAACAAAAATTGTGTTTCAACACAGAGAAATCCCCATTATGGACTGTGTAGAGAGCACAATGGCCTGGTGAGAACCTTTTCACACTGCCACAAATTGATTTGGATGTGGGGGGCAGTCTCAGGAGGCTGCATCTTCCACAAACCCAAAGACAGCCGATGAGTAAATCCTCCCACTAGATCTGAAATGAAACATTTTCTAATAAATGACCTAAGATCTTCCAGTTGCACATTATCTCTCACATACTAAGTTTACAATACACCTCCTGCACATATATTTACAGTACAGCGATTATCTCAGTTCAAGTGCTTCTCTGTGAGGAAGTCTGTCCAAGGGTGAACATGAAGCCAGGATGACATCTATCACAAGAGATGACCTCTCTCTCATCCATATATTTCCAGGACAGTGCATATTTATTTCCTGAATGATGACTATCCTGGCAAATGTACTTTCCCAGGATGATATCCAACTATGGTACAGCCATTTGCAATGGGCTCTGAACCTGGCAAACAGGTTTAGGAATATTCAGTCAATCTAGTAATTAAATTGGCTAAACATCTTAATTTGTGCTTTGAAACGAACTTTCTCCTAAGAGTACAACATGAGTGTAAGCAAAAATGTTTTTTATTCACTGTGGCTGGGCTCTGACAACCAAAATGGTCAGTTCTGAGAGCAGGTCTTTAATTACAAAGGACAAAGGTTCGCAAAATGTCATTTTGAGTTAGGTCCTTTGCAGATTCCCTGTTATTAAAATGAGATGAGCTATTCAAGCATGCTTTTTGCTAACGATTTTTCCCATGTCTCCAAAATTACCTAAGGAAAAGCTTACATTTTTATACTTCCATATTATTCAAATAATGTTTTGTTTAGCCCTTGATACTAAAATATTCCAGAGAGTGGGCTACTTCCAAACTATTTGCTTCAAACCTACCTTCCATTATACTGTATTAGCTGGCGATACACTGGGGTGGGATTAGTCTGACAGCTTCCTGATTAACATAATCTTTTACACACAGAAGGAGGGAAAACAAAGGAATTTCCAGATGACAATATAAATGCTCTGAAAAAAAACTTTGTCCGCAGAGACCTGCGAGCTTTTCTTCTGTATGCATAAAAACCCATCAGCATGAAACATCTTGATGAAGCAAGGTCTTGGGGACCAACACACACACGGATTATGTACACAGGGATACAGTAGATCCTCCTTTTCATTTTTTAAATTCTTATAAACACAGCAAATCAGTAAACTTTTAAAAAGTATCAATAGAAAAACGTGGTAAAAAGAACCACAGAGTCACTCTCCTGTGCTACTGTGGTCTTGCTATACTTTTAACCATGGAATGACAATCCAGGTTCATTTTTCAAACCCTGAAAACATAAATTTTCCAGACAAGCATGCAAAAAGGCAGATTTCTGTGTTGAGTAAGCATGCAAGAAAGCCTCACCCAGTCTTCAGCGAGAACAAAGCATCGTCCACACCCCTCTGATTGAACTTCACCATGTAGCTGTGCATTTCAGGGTAGTTGTTGCGGATGTTCCTTTCCGTGCTGCCGTTGGGAACCGTCCCGAAGCGGAAAGGGGGCGAGAAGTCATTTGGTTTCTGGAACTGAAGAGACAGGAAAAGGAATATTTCTCACAGTCTTTCAGATGGAAGCAGTCCTCGGGTTGGGAGAACATCAGAAGGTTGATCTGACTTTATTTTACTATCATGCAGAAAACATAATTGAAAAGATATTTTATTGTTTTCAAAGATGAATATCTCCTATTAATGCCAAAGACACAAGAAGTAAATCTGAGGAAGTTGTTCTTTTTCTCTACTCTGGATTAAGTGCATAAAATAGTCAGTGATCAGAGATTAAGTAGGAGGTTAGATAAAAGCAAAGTGGAAAGGGAAAATGTAACAGTGGTGCTGGAACACAGTCAAGAAACAGTTTCCAATAAAATCTATGTGATGTGCTTTTTATCCACAAACTGTCATTTAGTTCCTAAGAAGTATCTTTTCCAGCTCTGTGGATGCCTTTACACTTCCTGGTCCTGACAGAGATAGAAAAGTAATTAATGAGCAGAGATGCCTCTCAGCACACCTCACACCCACTTCACCAAGCAAATTATTAGCTTTCAAAGTTTTGGGCAAATGTCCCAAATAAAATGCTGTTAGTGGCTGCAAGTTACTAGTTATATTTGATGCCCAGAACGGAGCTGGCAGAACACTCCAAAGCTTTTGCTGCTCACAAGAAATACATTCATCATATCACTCCCCCACGGCTGCAAGCCTCTGAGATTTTATATGCCACTTGCTTAACTCAAGTCATAATCAATGCTCTCTGGGATTTTATGAGGAGTAAAATTTAGACTGTCAATTATCAAGACTGCTTAAAACCCCTAGAACCATCAGATGAGAAGGAGCACAGAACTATAAATTAGGATCTGAATAAGCAGTAACGAAAAAGATGCAAAGGTAGGTTAAATGGAAGGAAGCCTCCTCCTCTCTGGATATATCAAGCAGTAGCTTGCCTAGTGTTATTTCTTGGCTCCCAAGTGTGACTGTGTATTTCTATGATCCTGAGAAGCACACTGAAAAGAGGCTAATGGTCACACCAAAACCATTTAAGAGCAGGAGTGCACCTGGGTCATGAATACATGCAGTCATGCACTGCCACCTTCTACAGGGCTGCAATCCACAGATAGTTCCAGCTCAAAACACGTGCAGATGAGCCTTGTTCTTGAGCTCTACTTAAAGCCATTTGGGAACTTGGTCAGCTCAGCTGAGGAGGCCAGAGCAGTGTACCTCGCTCACATCTCAGCCATGAGGACAGCTAGAAGCTGGGTCTGTGGGTAGATTACACACTTGTTCACTTGTTTCTGTGCACCAGCCAACTCATCTCTCCAGTCTGGATGGCAAGAGGGGCCAACTTGCATGTGCATGTGAATGTGTAAGAGAGAACACGTGTCCTACTGCTTTAAGCCAATAAAAAAACATCGGGGCTGTTTTTCTGAACTCAGGCTAGTGCATCACCAACAAAACACAAGTTTCACACAGCATAAAACAGACTGTAAGGTGTCTCTTAGAACTCTGTCACACCCTCTAGGGAGGAAGAAAACTCGCAGCTATCAAAGACTGTAATGAAAGCCAACTTTGATGGGAGGAAAATCACCGCAGCATGCTAAAATTATTCTTTTTTACTAAGCTGATTAAAGCAGCAGCCTAGGGGACCCATCACAAGGAGGGCACTGCCATGCCAGACACAAAGAAACACAATCTCTCCCCTGACATGCTAAACCAGGAGATTGCAGCATGGATGGGCAACTTGCTTTCCCAGAGGTTGCAGAACCCCACCTTAAAGGCATACAGGACATTCCCATTCCCACAGAGCCCCCTGACAGAGTGCAGCCAACAGGAGAAGCATCAGGCTGGCCTGACCAGCATTTGTGAGACTGAGTTTTGGCCAAGTCCATTTTGTACCTCCACCCTCCATTCCCAGTCATACAATCTCTGCTTTTGTCTGCTTCCATCATGGTGCCTACAAACTGGAGTAAGAAGGATTACAAAGGCAGGCCTTTCCCTGTGATAAGGGAAATAATCCCAGCTCTGAACTATCTTTTGTTCCCACACTGTTCCAGGGCCCATAATAGCAGCCACAAGTGAAAGGTTCCAGAATCTCCTGGGCAATCAATAAATAAATGAAAACACTTCTGTTGTAAGAAATTACTGTTTCTGGCTACAGGAAAGGCATATTTCTAGAGAAAGAGGCCAGGTTGATGACTTCTTCAAATTCACATACTACTCATTCATTCACCAATCCTTACCTCCTGCTGACTCCTTAGTCAGACCAGATCTTCAAATGCAAATAACTCTACACACACCAACATGCACACACACTTCTTCAGCAATAGCTTGGTGAGCAGCAAGACAGGAAGTGATATGAAAGGATCCATGTGGGGCCCACACCAGACAATTTTAGCCTGAATGCCCAAGAGGAACACAGATCCCCAGCTAACCTAGCCTAATGTTTACAAAGCTGAAAGTAAGCAATGTCCAGCTGACTCCACAGTCCCTGCAGCCAGAAATAAGCAGCTACTTCTCCCTATTTGAGAAGTAATAGCAGTACATGCATAGAGCTTTCTGATGGGAGATAGCAATTCAAAAATCCCCATGTGTTGCTTGGCAGTAAGTGGGCACAGCTCAGTCCAAGGATGAAGGGATCTCCAGTGAGCTCTCCAGAGTCAAAAACTATTGCATCATTCTGAACTAACTTCTGTCCCACACAGCTCATCCTGAGGGAACAAGAATATGTGTGAACCTTCCCAGAAAGTTCATGGGACAGATGGGGAAGGAGCGTGTCCTCTTCTGCCAACAGAGTAGAGGAATGTGTGGAGGAGCTGGAGATGATTTGTAAGGAGGAAAGTAAATTGACAGATTGTCAAAGAGCTCAGTAAGGAAAGCCACTTGTTTGATTTCTCCCAGGGGCCGGGACCATGACCCTGGATCACAAGTATCATCCCCAGGGAAGCAGGGCTCTTTGGCAGACGGGTCTGTAGGGAGTCTGAGACACGAGGGAGGAGCTGATGCACAATGCAGGGGCCATTACATGGAGGAAGCCTGTGCAGAGGTAATCTCAATGCTGCAGGGAACACTGACAAAGGAATTAACCACAGATGTGGACAGAAAGGGTCAGAATGTAGATTAATTAGAGAACTGTCCCATTATTTCATGCAAAAATTTCTCCTGTCAGAGCTTTAAGTCACAACAACTTCACTCCAGGCATCTGCAAAGAGAAGTCCTGTGAGGTTCTGGCAAAAAAAAAAAAAAAAACAACAACAAAAACAAAACAGTGGTAATAGGGGAAAGGAAGGTAAGCAACTACATCAGTTGCTGAGAAAACCCAGCTGTACAGGGTCCACACTTGTAGGAGCCCCACGTTGTACCTGCCTGCAGCAGGACACCTGTCCTGCTGCCCAGCTCTACCTGCCTCAAGGGGTGACTACCTGTGAGGAACCAGCAGAGCTCAGCTGCAGTCCTGCACCCAAAGAGCCCCAGACAGAGATGTATCCCTCTTGCATCCTCCCACTCATTCACCGTGGAACCTCTGCTGGGAGATACTCCCTTTTATGTACCCAAGGTGGTGTGCACATCCTCTCACCCCTGAAAGAAGTCTCACTTGCTTCACATCAATTGTGAAGGTGGATGCTAGAGTTGGGGTGGAAAGCAGGCACCGAGGATGCCTGAAGGGCTGCAGTAGCTCTGGGCCATGAGATATCTATATTCAGAGCCCAGTGGCTGCCTGCCTCTTCAACCCCTCACTCCACAAACTGAAATCAAGGAGCACTAAGTGCAAAGCAGACCTTGGCTTTGCAAAAGTAACCTCTGCGAGTCAGAGAGCAGAAATCTTCCTCCTCTGGAGAGCAATAAACACACAGGCTGGAAGCTGTTAGCACATTCAGGGCAGAGAGCTCCTTTGCCTCTCCTCTCCCCATCTCTCCATGAGCGCTGTTGACAGCGGCAGTGAAAGCGGGCTGAAGTGGCTCGGCTGGCAGAGCTGTTTCATTAGCAATTTGGAGCCGTGCCGTGCAGAAAGCAGCATTGTTCTCAGATGTTCAGATATCAATCTGCATAATGAAACAGGTGATAGGAGCTCTTCCCATTCATGCAGCAGCAAATGGAGGGGATTTAGAGATGAGGGGAAGGGGTTATGTCTAATTTGCGACAATTAATTTGATGAGAATTTTTTTTTCAATATATTGTCTATCACCGAATGGATCCTACAGAAAAGCACATCTGCACTTATTTATCTGCCTCATGTAGGCCCTGTTTACACTGTAAAGTGTTTGCCAATAGCATTGAAAGCAGTTTCCCAAACTCAGCAAGCTCTTGCTACAAAAAGTCTCTTTTTTATCAGCCGATCTACTTTTACACTGCTGAAAAAAAGCCCAAATCAATGCACTGCTGAATAACATAATGAGATGGCAGAACTTGGCACAAGGGTGGGTGCGTGGGTGTGTGGGTGTGTGGGTGTAGTGCTTTACCCTTACACAGCCTCTCTGGGAGGGCTCCTTACACTCTGTAAAGCCCTGATGACCAGTTAAAGTTTTCTACCGCAGAGAGCTCCACAGCTCTGACCCATCAAACTGAGAGCCACAAATTCAGCTCCTCTGCTAGCTGCAAGTCCAAAAGAGTTTAAACCCATGTTAGATACTTTTGAGCTCACTTCATTTACCCAAAAGTAAGTGCCAAGCTGAGATGCCTAGGGAATTTCACCCCGGGAACAGGTCTCTCATAGTCCCTGTGTCAAATTTGCCCACACCTAAAATAGCTCTAGACATCTATATCAGCCTAAATGAATCTAGCCACTAGGCCATTCAGCACTCAGGGCATCTCCCACCAAAAGCACAGGGAGCCAACCACTATGGGTAGCAACAAGCCCGAAGTGCCCACCACCCCCCTAATGTACAACTTCTTTGCATTGCCCAAACATCCTTGATTGTCTCCTCTTGTTCTGGTTCAGCTGTATGTCACTGCAGTCAGCTTGCCCCTTTCTTCATTGCCTGAAAATCCAACCAGGCTGTTTGCACAGGAGCTTCCTTCAGAACCTTAAAAATTGAAGAGTGGGTCAGTGGTTTCCAGGTCTAACTCAGAGGTAGCTCTATGCCTGTACTTAAGTCCTGATAGGTTACGCATGTCCACAGCAGCATGTCTTGCCATAGCTGCCTTCTGTGTCTGTCCTCTGTTTTCAGCTAGGAAATTAATTCTGTCACAGCTAATGGACAACTCTCAAAGAGAAAAAGCTTGGTTTTTTCTTATCCCCAAAATATATAATTTTTGTCCTCAAGCTGCACCATAAACAATGTCACAGAATCCCAAACCTGTATTTGACCCTGAGAAGATGTCTCTTCCACCTCTGTCTCTCCAGTGAGTCTCTCCTGGGCATCACCATTCCTGACAGCTCTTAATCCAGTTCACTGTGGAAGATGGCTGGAGACTCTTCCATTCCCTGGACATTGCCCACCAGAGCTTTACTACTAGAAAGTTGTTCCAAGTATCTGAACTAAAGTCTTCCAGCTGCAAATACAACTGCAATATTTTCTGTTATCTTGTCTGTGGGCAGGGAAATCCAAATAGTTTCTTCTTCTCTGAAGGTGAATTTTATGTTTTTGAAGACCATTATGTTGCTGCTTCTCCATGTTCTTTGACTGCAGCTAAAGAAGCCCAGTTTCTTTAGTCTTTCTTTGGAAGCTGTGGACCTGCAACCAGTCTTGCTGTTGTCCTTTGGCTGTATCCTGCAGATCTTTCCTTTACTTACCTTTGGTTGGGGAACATATATGTTCACCAATCAAGAACAGATCTGATCCCCATATCAAGAACCATATCTTGATGGTTCCACTATATCAAGAAAAATCTGATCAAGATCCAAAGATGCTGAGAGAATATTACACTAAAAAAGCTTGCAGTAAGGCAACACAAACAATGCTAATCAGAATTCATGCTTATTATTCCTCTTCTCAGGGCCTCTCTGTATTATATCATGTTTTGTCAATCCTTTATTTTCAGCTTGCAAGTTCTTCAAAGCTGCAACTCTGTCCTGATCTGCATCCAGGTAGCGACCAGTTTGTTTCTGGAATGTCAATCAACACTGCCAGCACCATCTTCAGAGCTCTTACTGTATTCCCTTCTTTCTGCAGTTGGATTGTGCACATAGGCACATCCACAAACCCATGGCCCCAGTCCCCCGTCCTGCTAGAGGAGGTGCTCTACAGATTTCGAGCACAGAACTTGCAACTGCTGGTGGCTTGTTGTTGTAGGCACTGTAAAATTGACAAAATTGAATCCCAGCTCTGAGTGGACTAGTTGTGCCAGCCCAACAGCATAGGCAGAAAAGCATACTGCAAACCTAAATCTTAGCACTGGTACAAGTCTGTGAGGAGAGCAGACTAAAGTGACTGTGCTGCTTATTCTCTATTATTAATGACTCTCTTGTACAGATACTTCTTGAGATTCATTCCTAAAGCATCCCTCTCCTCTGTGCACATTACATTTTGACATTACAGACATTTTTTATTTCCAAGGTGGAACTCTCAGCGATTTCCAAGTGACTATGAGTTTTCAGATCGCCTTTTACCCTAGCTCTTTTTAGTTCCCTCCTGCATTCCGTCACAATAATATTCTCTGCCTCTTCAGCAGTGGCTGGGACTCCTCAAGCTCTGAATCCAGTTGCCACATCAACTCTTCCTGAAACCCCAGTTTCGTTTCTTCGCTAGTCAAACAACATGTCTTGATGCATAAACAAACAAAAAAAAAGGAAGCTAAAAAAAACGGGGACCAAACAGCACCAAATCAAATATGTCAATTTTGGGAGGGCATAAAATTACCCTGTCCTCCCTCAGACTTTGACTTTGTGGTTTATCTTATTATTCAGTACCCAGTGATGTTTCAAATTCTCTGTCTTGCTTTGCATAGCACTTTCACCCATGAATTGCTCTAGATAAGTCCAAGAAAGGAGTTATCAGTTAGTGCAGCTGACTGCAGTGAACTTGGCAAAGAATTCTATTAAAGTCCCTTTTAAAGGAAGATATAGTGTGGGTCAGACCCACAAACAAGAAAGAAAAATATCTGTGAATGTCTGTTGGTGAAATATGGACATGTGCGGGTCAGGAAAGGGAACAGAGCAACCTGGTGACAATGCAGAGGTGGGGGGGGGGGGGCAGGTGAAAGCAAAAGAAAAGAGTTCAAATATAGCAACTTTAAAAATAGTTGTCCTTGCAAAATAACTGAGATGAAAGCAGAGATCCAATTGGTGGAAGAAGCCTCCATCACATGCAGTTATTGCCAGAGCAGTGCACACAGTAGGACTGTGCAGCCTCTTTGCAAGCTGGATTGCCATGTACAGACCTGCTCTGTTCCACTCCTGCACCCTGGGCAGGGCAGCATCCCCCCAAACAGACAGCATGTCGGGGATCCCACGTCCTCCATGGACACACCTGCTCGTGCCTGCTGCCACCACACTGCCTTGATGCTGACCCAGGCCTGAGGGGCCCCTGCAGGATCCCACATCACGAACAGACAGAGCCCACCCACCACCAGCACACCTCATCCTTCCACGTGGGGCAAGTGCAGGAACATTACACTGGCTCTGCACAGTTTCTCCACCTGACAGGTAACAGTAAACCCTTAAATGTTCCTCAGAATGCATGTGGCACTACATAGGCTTCAAGTCACTGCCGGGTGTCCCTCAAGCTTGACCAGAAATCTGCAGGAATCACTGAGCTTCACCAGTCAGAGCCAAAAGCTGCGGTGTTTGTACGTATGGTATCAGAGCACTACAGTCATAGCTGTTGCAATGAAGGGTGCTATGAAATCATAGCTATGGTGCACTTTAATCTTGGTTGCATGCATGTAGAGGATGGAGATGATCTGTTTATCCAGCATCAAATCATGCCATGTATCTAATTCTTCAAAGTCAGCTTCCTTGGAAGGTACACACAATGGGACAAAGGGTATCTACTGAATAATACCAGACAAACACAAAAGAGAAATTCATGAGGTAGAAAGATGCCACTTACTACACTCATGTTAATATCATTAGGAGTGTAGATGTTCATTCAGAGGGAGAAAATTAACTGATTAAAAAGACCTTGAGAGGAGAGGTGACAGCTAAGTACAGAGGAATTTGAAATCTGCTTTGTTTGCACATGAGACAGCTGGTTAACAAATTATGAAACACTCTGAGAAATTCAGAGGATGTAGTTTGGTGGGGAAGCAATTCCATTTTTCACCCATTTTCACTAACAAAGGAAGGTCAGATCCTCCTGTCTTCTGAATACTAAGAGCAGCCAACCCACTATTATGTGGGTACTATCCACTGGGCAGCAGGGTGAAACCTTGCACAAGCCTGGCAAACCTCCAAAAGACTTCACAGGGGCCATAATTTTCATCCAAGCAATTTTAAAAGCTTAGTAATTACATTAGTGCAATTTCTTAAGCACATCTGTAGGGCAGAGATGCAAAGCAAAAAGCAGGGCACTTCAGACAGGGCAGCACCTTCCCAGAGCTGGGAGATAATGCCTTCCTTTAACCTTCTGATGAAAACTGCCTCCTACCTGCAAGTGAAAGACAGAGAAATGAAAGCCACATCACTCCCATGTGAGTCCTGGGACACTGAGCTACATCTGGAGTAAACAAGTCTAATGGGCCACCCAGATTATGGGGAAGCTTGACCTTGAATAGCCAAAGGCCTGGGAGAAGCAGGGCAATAAAGTAAAGTAAAGCATGCAGTGAAGTAAAAATGTTTGGAAAGATACAACCTGCCAAGTATTTATCAAGTATATGTATGTGCATATAACTCCAAATGTCACAGTCACTAGGCATCAGGAATGAAAGTGTGGGGATACAGCTGTTGCATTTTTTGGGGTTTTTTTTTGTTAATCCTGTAGATTACTCTCATCCCTTCCCCACCAGTGATTCAGCCCTGATCATTCAGCTGAAGGAGGTCAGCTCTCATCTCTCAGGCTGCCAAGTTTTGGTGGCAGGGCCATTGTCTTTTACTTGACTGCAAAGTGCCAAGTACATTTATGGCACCATATAAATAATAAATAAAAATATTCATTGTTTTCCTGTCCCCTGACTTATACTGATGTGAGAAGCAGGACAATCCTTTGCTTCCCTCTCTCACTCTCCCCCTTACGTAATTCTCCAAAGACAGCTTTTTCCAGACTGCCAAGCAATTAGCACAGAAGCAACCAAATTTACCCACTCCCTCCAAAGGGGACAGCTCCAAGAGCTGCTGAAAAGGAAGATGAAAAGAAAGGGTCAGTGGTGGCCAAGGCCTGGAAAAGGCCAGGGTGCTGTGGAGAGGGAATCCAAAAGCTGCAAGCTAAGGACTACGCCACGGCCCCATCCCCAAAGTCCCTCATCCTGCAACTCTCATCTGTACCTGCAACAAAACCCAGGGGTTTGCATTTCCTCCTTTCCAGCAAGGATGAACTAGGCTGACAGTCTGACTCTGAGTATCCCCTCCCGTCACATCTTACCTGCTTAAGTTCCCAACTGAACTGCATTTTAGCTGTAGAAATCCTAAATAGTCCCATTAGAAGATTTTACTGTCATTAAATAATAGAATGGGGTGGAAGGGACTTTAAAGACAATCTAATCCCAATTCTCATGCCATGGGCAGGGACACCTTTCACTAGACCAGTTGCTTGGACCCCCATCCAACCTGGTTTGAACAGTTCCAGGGATGAGGCTTCCCCAACTTCTCTGGGCACTGCTTCCTGTGCATCATCACCATCACAGCAAATAATTTTTTCCCTAATTCTTAATTTAAACCTATTCTCTTTCAGTTTGAAGCCCTTACCCCTCGTCCTGTCATTACATGCTCTTGTTAAAGTCTCTCTCCATCTTTCTTGTATGCTCCCTTCAGGTACTGGAAGGCCACAATTAAGTCACCCTGAAGCCTTCCCTTTTCCAGGCTGGACAATCCCGGTTCTCTCAGCTTTTCCTTGTAAGGAGAGATGCTCCATCCCTTCAATAATTTTGGTGGCCTCCTCTGGACTCACTCCAGCAGGTCCATGGTTCTTTTTATTCAGTACACAACACCCCAGAGCTGGATGCAGCACTGCAGGTGGGGTCTCACCAGTGCAGAGCAAAGGGGCAGAATCCCCTCCTTCATCCTGCTGCCCACGCTCCTTTGGATGCAGCCCAGGATACAACTGGCTTTCTGTGCTGTGAGTGCCATTGCTGGGTTGTGCCCAGCCTCTTGTCCACCTGCACTCCCAAATCCTTCTTGGTTTGGGAGTGCAGGCTGCCCTTAATCCCTTCAACCCCCAGTCATTTTTGATACCAGGGAGGTCCCTGCAGATGAACAGAAAAAGAGAGAATCATGCGAGACCAAGTGAAGGCTAAAGCACACTGCAGCCTCCTTGTTGCTCTGCACTGTACAGTGCTGAGGTGAAGAAAAAGAGGGAGAATGACAAAGAAACTAGGATTGAAGCAGGGGGAAAACAAAACATGTTTGAAGAGCCACTGACTTTAAATATTTATAGCCTTAAAAAATCTACTGAATCACATTTTAGCATACAGGCACAGAGGTTTGTTCCAAAGATCTCAGAAAGCATAAAAATTATCCAAATACAAAGACTGCAGAATGTCTAAAAATCTACGATAAACACACCCATCTGCAACTGCAAAAAAAATCAAAGATTATATTTATGTATACAATAAATGTGTCACAAAATAGAAAAATCTATTACTAACATATGATCAGCTGTAGCTCTTTAATAGCTATTTATTAATAAAAAACTTCTAGCATTAATAGCTATTTATTAATAAAAAACTTCTAGCATAAATGTAATTACACACAGTACACATGCATTATGTGTGTTTACACATAATATATAGCTACACTATATAATATTTTAAAATACTTCTTACTATAGCACCTGATGATTTACAAGGACATGCAGAGAAACAATCAGATTTTAAGCCATAATATTTCAGACTATCAGTGCTCTGAGTTTGTTACACTTCACTATGAACCAGTGTTTATTTTATTAAGCACTGTAGTTGATACCACTGTTATTGATAAAGGTCATATTTAAGCAAAAGGCACAGTTCAACTCATTTACAAGGAGATGTACCCCTAGGGAAGCACTGTGGAAAGAAATTCAACTCTACCCCATGACATAACGTCTGGAGATTCAAGAACCTCTTTATTTTGGGGAGGATTTTTTGTCAAGTAAGGTGCATCATATTTACGCATTTTGGAAAAGGTTATGATTTATCACAAGAGGACAGGATTGGAAGAGGCATGGTCCATCTTCTGTCTGCCAAACTCATATCTCCACAAAGGTGTCCTGACAATAAAAATCATTCTGCTGTTGAAAGATTACCTACTTTCTGCCTTTGGACACTGCCACATAAAACTTCCTTTGTATCCTGCTGAAATGTGAGGAAGTACCACAAATGTCAGTTAACACTAAATATTTAATCCTGTGGAAGATTTGTACTGCCTCCAAGTTATCCAGTTAGACAATCTTCCCCTTGTAGAGCTCAAGACTGACCCTCACTTTAGTCCTCTTAAAAAACGTCTAGCAGAAGGTGTCTGCTCTGCATTTTCCCCGGACTTCTCCAGAACAGGTATTTGTTGTACAAAAGCTGCAAGCTCAGGGAAGCATTTAACTTCAATCATGTGAATAATAGCCCATTGACTTTAATGTCACCACTCATGAGCACAAAGTTAAGCACACGCTAAAGTCTGGGATCCTTGCATATCTGGGATCCTTGTATAATTTCGATTTAATGTGCCACAAAGTACAATGTGGGAAATAATTCATTTTTCAGTTTCACAGCCAAGCATCTATTACTGCCAGAAAAGAGCAGATTCTTTTCTTTCTGTAGGTTTTTCAGTGTCTTTTTGTAGGTTTTTCTGTGAGGCTTTTGTTTTGTATCAACCTGAAATGTTCCATTCACCTCAGATCTACCTATATTGTTTCGTCTTCCAATTATCTCTGTCTGTCCCCTTCCTTTGTTACAGAAAAAAAAAAATCTTTTTTCCACTTTCTTCCCCCTTAAATGTAGGTCAGTTTTATGAGTAGTGCCTTTAGAAAATGACATGTCAAAATACATGTCAGAAATATCAAAGTATTTTGTATAAAGTGTACTAAAATGAGCTATTTTGGAAAATACAGAAATTCCTTCTGCCTTCTTATACTCTCCTCAAGTTTGTTTTTTTTTTCATAAAAATACTGCCCAGTTTTAACTTCAAAACCTACCTTTCAAGAAAAGAAATAAACTCATATCTATTGAAAAAATAACTGACCCATGCTGCATTTGTCTCAACATTGCATTAACATCTTGAAAAGCAAATAAGTCAAATGCGTGTGAAATTTCAGCAATTTATATTAATTTGCAGGCATGCAGAAATCCATTTCTCTTCTTTTCATGTCAATTACAAATTACCATTTTGATACTTTATTAACTTCTTCGGCATTTCCAACTAATTTATAGGAAAGGATACTATTTTTTTATTATTATTAACCTACTGCCTTCTAAATCACTTTATTTAAATGCCCTGCTGGCTGTCCACATTTGCTTTTATTCTATTACTACTTTATATGAATGGAAATTACGTATAGCTATTAGATTACTTCACACATTAGTTCATTTTATATAATCTTTCCTGTATTTATTGCCTTCGTTAGACCAAAATACTGCAGGCGCTTGTTTCTCTAATGTGTCTGAGGCCCTCCCGCTAATGGAAATTGGGTTACATCTTCTGATTGCACTCAGATGAGACCCAGACCCAGGAGCTGACTGCATGTTCTGCAGCAGGCCCTCTCACCACTGGGGCTTTCACAGGGCTCAGGGCAGCAGCAGCAGCAGCCCCCACATGGATCCTGGATGGATGCAGCCCAGCAGCAGGTGCAGAGATGCTCCAGCTGGGCTTGCTGGCAGCTGGCACAGCCACTGTGGCACTGCCCCTGCCAGGAACACCTCCAGCCCCTCTGCTGCACAGGGCGGACCAGTGGAGGAGGAAGGTGCTGCTTCGGCTCCTGCGCTGGAGGAAAGTGGTTCAGCATGCCACAGGCACAGGGAGCTGGGAAGGAGATGCTGTCAACATCAGGACTTTTCCTGCAGAGCTGACGAGGCCAGTGCTGCTCTCAGGCAGGAGCAGGTTTCTCCCCCTTCAAACTGCTCATGGCTGCCCCAGAGTTAAGAGCTAAAGCTTGATGTGTGATTTAGCAGATGCCAAGCTTAACATGAGGGAACTAACACCCATCATAAGGTGGGCTCCTGCCCCAACTCTGGCACCTGTTTTGAGCCAGCTATGCTCAAAGGGTGGCATTCAGCAAGGTCAGCATCACCTGGGACAGAGAGAGAGTGGCAGAGGTCTCTACATTCATACAGGGGGCCTCCAGACACCGTCAGTTCAACCTGGTACCCTGGGACAGAGGCATCCACTCCAGCCCAGCTCAGACAGACATGCTCAAGCATCCACAGAAGCACAGTGGGGGCATGACTTTAGTCATTGTATTTGCATGCCATTAGGAAGTAAATGTTGGGGCACAGCCAAGACATCATCCAAGAGACATCCACCATCCTGAGCCATCTAGAGCATTTCAGTCAGTTTTTCTGGGGAAGTGGCATGCCAGCAGCTGTAGGCATCTCTTGCAGTGGTTCTTCCCAGGCAAAACCTAAGGAAGAAGGTCCAAGGAGACGCTCAGGATTGCTGTTGCAGAGTGTAGCCAGTCTGACCTTGGCAAGTGCACACCAGCCAGGTACAGGAATGGATTTTGTGAGTACATCTGGCATTTTTGCTGCTCTGCAGTGTCAGTGGGACACCTTCCCCAGGTACTGTCGCACTACAGAGACGTTTGCAAGCAGATCTGGGTTTAGGCAAGTAGGAACAATATAATTTTGTTACTGTCACTTTGCTGATTGGCTTGGATTACATCATCTGCTGAGTCCTTGTGCTGGACACAGGTGTCCTTACCAGCTGATGGAGAAGGCCAGGAGACCAATCTGCCTGACTTTTGCTGCGGACACCAGATCATACATTTGGGATAAAAGAGATTGGAAGCGTCAATATTTCCCCTTGGAAAACAGCCTTTCCCACCTGGCTTTGAACAGTGACTGACTCTTTTGAAAGTCTGAACTGGCTTTAAGCAGACAAAAGAAGTAAGGTAGAACACAGTGCACCTCCATGTGCCCTGGATGTGGCTGTGCCCTTCCTCCTAGCCAAGTAGTGCACTGAGAGGGTCAGTGAGTTGCAAGCAGTATGCAGGCTTCAGAAAAGGGTAAAGATGAGATTCAGAAGAGTGAATTCCTCCCAGACCAGGGGATCTTGAAGCACTGTGACAAATGTCTGGATGACTGCTCACAAATCCTACAGGGCCCTTTGCATATTCAGAGAGCAAAATCCATAAGCCCAGTAGATCAAGCTCATTCACTCACTTTATTTTGGATGGAGTTAGTCCCACCTGCTTTATTGCCCAAAGGCAGCTGTTGGCCTTCAGTTTCACCAGCCAATTTTCATTTGATTCCAGATGTTCTGGTAGGTTGTAATCTTACCCAAATATTGCACTTGCACTAGCAGCTATGTTTGAGGCATACCACAATCCTCTATGTAATATAGCCTTTCTCTTCCCCAAGGAAAAAAGCACATATGCTTTAGCGTAGCAAAAGTAAATACAGGTACATTGGCAGAGAAGTAGAAGAAAATGGCCTCAATCCAACACACACAGGTGGCCCCACAGTAAAATCAACTAAAACAGGCCTAGAAATTTGTATTCAAAGGCTCTGTGAAGTTCCAGCAGGCACTGCTTTCAAATGATATTTCATGCACATATCTCTGCAGGTATGAAGAATATCTTGAAAAATGTGAGAATGGAAGCATGTTCTCTCCATGAGCCTAGGCACAGGCTGAAACAATAGATCACAGGTACAAACTATCCCATTTAGCTCAGATAGTTGAAAACCTAATGATGACAAACTAATGTTACCTCTGATAGGGCTGGCTGGTTTTGAACAGTATCTTTCAATCTGAAGGTTAGAGCTCACAGTTTCTAAGGAGTCTCTGCAACAATCTCCACCTGACAGAAAAGCATCCTCCCCTCCACCCCATCCTCAACTCACCACATGGCAAATGAGGAGACAATGTGAAACAAATTGAGGTCAAAATGAAAACAAATAACAGGAGCACTTCTGCATGGATTGTATTATTCTGTGCCATGTTTCATTCCAGGAAAAAAAACCAACCAAAAACCAAACAACAAAATGAGTAAGAAAAGCTCCTATGGTTAATCCATCACAGGATTTCGAGCCTGCTGAACAGGACACCATATACACAGGAGGCTTGGTCACAAATTATTTCTAGACTGTCATGACGGACACAAGAGTCAGTAACTACAACCAACCCAGTAGCCACAACTGACACTTGCAGTCCTCCTCTTGCTGCTATCCCCAGTAGCAATGTGTGCAACCCGTTGCTATTTGGCTGCCCTGCAGTGGCATGACCCCTTAAGCAGCCCCAGTGACTGAGTAACAAGCTCAGCATGGGCCATTGAGCCTCACAATACTCAATTCCTTGTGAGTAGCCTCACCAGAAAAGAAAAGTAAAGGAGTGCACAAAGCATTGCACCCTCACGAGCCTGACAGTGCTACCCTGCATGTATCAGCAATCTCAAATCCTCAAATGTTCAGAGTCCAGCAGAAGCGAATGCTCTGCATGGACAAAATGCTGCGCAGATAAACAAGGCATTGAAATGCAGTCTGAACACAAAATGATTTCTAGTGGTAAGCCTCCAAACACCTTGAAAAAATAACAGTATAACTGCAAATGCAAGCAATAGTAAATCATCAAAGGCACAGTGATTTACCCCCATGGACAGAACTTGTTTTCAGAATAAATTAATAGATCATATTTGCTAGCCTAATGGCCAGCATTCCTACCCAAAACAAATGATTTAATCCTGAAAAAACAGGTTACAGCCATTATACACATCGTCTCCAAAGCTCCATTAATGTGTTTCTTGCTGACAGTCAAGGTGTGGTTTGGGATCATGCAAGCAAGCACAGTTCAGTACAGTCTATAATTCATTCCTGAAGTGCTTAAGGCATGTAAAAGTGCAACTGAATACCAATGAAGAACAGTTGTGCTATTTAAACTAGGGTCTAAAGCTCTGATGATGTGACTCTGGAAACACCTGCCCACTTTCCTTGTGAAAGGAAGGAAGAGATGGTAGAGCAGCCTATCCTGTGGAAAAGGCTGCTTTGAGGGTTTGGGGGGATACATTACCTTTTTGTCACTCAAGCCAGACACCTGGTCCACGTATTCCTCTTGGATCATGAAGGCAGCCAGGTTGGCAGTGTAGCTGGCCAGAAAGATGACAGCGAAGAAGGCCCACACCGACACCATGATCTTGCTAGTGGTACCCTTGGGATTCTGTACTGGCACAGAGTTGTTGAACACCAGCCCCCACAGCAGCCAGATAGCTTTGCCAATGGTGAAAGAGGGACCTCCTGGTTCTAGAGTGATTGAGAAACATGATCCCACAGTGAGCATCTGACAGTAAGTGGTCTGCATTTCCAGTCATATACACATCTTGATTTCAGAGTTAAGAGCAGAATCTATTCCCACTTGTGAGGTGAATATCTGCAGCTGCACTCCCCGAAGTTCATGCTACCATATCTCAGCTACATACAACCTGAAAATTTATTCTTTAAAAATGTCCTCAGATTTTCATTTTTTTCTGTCTCAGGGATTTCCACTGAAACCTTATACAACGGCATTTTTTTAATTTGACTGAAGTATCTAGAAGACCAAACATTTAATTTTGGTTGAAGAGTTGTCCCCAGAAACAGAATTTGCTCAGAAACATTCCATCCTCATTTCCATCTGTTCAAGAGTAATGTCCTCAAACTCCCAGTATATGTCTGTGTAAAACATGGCTCTCTTTACTGTACTTGTAAAGGTATGAGGAAGAGCACCATCTGAAATAACAGGGCTCTACAAGTACTTCTGCATGAATGTTCCATTACTCAGCCTGTTGAAGATCCATGAGCCAGAGAACAACACAGCTCCCTCTCCCCATATTTTGTGTCTAAGGTACGTGACAGTGACATATACTTCTTCCACCTTAAGAAAATCTGCAGGTCTGCCCTAGATAGTCCAGGAGCAGATCCAGTGTTTTAAAAGCTCCTATTTTCCTCTTCTCCCTTTTCAGTGTGGAAGCTGAGTCTTTCCCCAGAAGCCATGTGTGCTAAAGAAGCGCTAGATCTGAAAACGTGAAATGGCACCTGTTTCCCAGCAATCCTGTATCCCCAGCACGTGCTCGTTCCATTAGTGGGAATCTAACCCAGAATTTCCTCAACTTGAGCACAAGAAGAGCTGAGAGGGAGAATGCTGATGTGATCACTCTTTGGACGCTGAGAAGATCCTCTTAGGATGAATGGAACAGTTCAAGCATCTGTCCTTTCTCCAATGGTGCCAACCTGATCAGCATCCCACGCTTTATCTCCTCAGGCAGGCTGATTGGGCCCTAGTGCTGCTGCCTGTGGTTGACTCCAGCAAAATAGCAAAAGGAAAGAAAGTTTTGACATGCCCCTCCAAACCTCCAAGCAGCAAATAGCATGGATCATCTGGAAACACTAACCATGTTACCCTAAACACAACTGAAGAATGCAAGGGGCTCATTTTCTACCCAGGGAACTGCACACCAAGTTCAGAGCACAGTCATCACTTGGTAAACAAGTGCCTTTAAATTCCAGGGAGGTGAAGTTCCTAAGAGAAACACAGTTTGGCAGTCTTTGTCTTTTTACATGCTGGGTATTTTTATATCACTCTCTACCTAATGTGTCCTAAGAGATACAGGTGAAAGGCCTGAAAAACATCAGTGAGAATTATATGGTGGAAGGAAATCTTGAGTAGTTCCCTTCTAAAAGCCTTCCTCTCTCCACTGATCACCTTATGTGCTTCCACAATTATTTTGTCAGACACAAACCAAGATTGTAATGGGATATTCCAATCCAAAACTCTTGATATCCGTAAAGAGAAAATGCAGCTGTTTAAGGCGTACTGTCATAGTTCAAATGCAGCCAAAGTAACATTCGTCAGGGTTCTCATTACCAAATTCAGCATTGCAGTCTCTGCAGCAGATTTCTATATCTTCATATTTCATCTCTCAGGGATAATATCTGTCTGATCATGCAATACTCTTCATAATTACTCAGAAATATTGATACTTGTAGCTGCAGTTTGGCTAACTTAACAACTGCATAACTGCATGCCTGTACTAAAACCTGCTTCCAGTTCCACATCTGTATTAATACCTCCTAAGAGACTCAGGTTTCTCAGTACTTGTGCCCACAAATCCATGCAATCATGATCAGGTGCCATAAAGGCCCTCCACAGCTCTATGTTAAGAGACAAGTTCTCCACTTCCCCATATATGTGGTTCTGCCTGCATTCTCATTAACACTTTTTATTTTCACTCCTCTCTAATTTGATGGCATAAATTCACTCAAAGCACTAAACTTGGGAGCAAATGAGTGCATTTTCCAGTAACTGTCTCTCTCCCACTATTCTGTATGAACCAATAAATCCAGAAAGATTTCAAGGGCTGATTCACCAGGGGGTGAAGATATGCAGATGACAGAAGACTCAACTTGCTAATTGTTTTCATGTCAATAAGGGGGAAAAGCTGTATCTTAGGAAGGACACACAGCCTTTCTTTAGTTCATCTGTCTGCCTTCTGAAGATCAGAACCAAAAAAATGGATCAATTGCTTGGTCCAAAATTTCCTGCTGCCCTTGAAAATAATTTTTTTACCCACTCCCAAGAAAATGAGTTTCCCATTCTCTCAGCTGGACTTAGAAAGCCAGAAAGGCAGGGAAGGACCTGACCAGGTGACAGATGTGGATTCTGGAGGACAGAGCATTGTGCCAGGAGGCCAGCAGAGTGACTTGCTCTGCAGGGAGATGCAGCACTGAAGGATGGATTGACAGTGCTGAGCCCTGTGATTGTCTCAGAGTGCAGCATCGTAGGCCCTGCCAGCACTGGCTACCAGGGCCCATTTTCCTTCAATGAAAAACAAGTTGGAGCTGGTATGTGCTTTAGACATGAAAGGCGACACAGCTCCGTCTCTCACGCCAAGCAAATGATCCATTATACACATCTGCTCTCTTCACAGCCTTTTTTCCGCCTCCATCCCCATCCTCTTCAGTCTGAATGCAGAGCTCAGAGTGGGCTAGATCCCTATCACATTCAAGGCAAAGGAACACCCCAACAAACAAACAGAGACTGGAAACCAGAGGGGATCATAGCAAGAAACAGCCCCCCTTACCTCTGCCATCAGCAAGGCACCGATTGTAGCCCACAGGGCTGAAGTACTCAAAGACGAAGACAGCCACCGCAGAGATGATAAGCAGCATCACAAACATCATCACCCATACGTCAGCACTGAAAGGTTCTGGAAAGGAAGAGAAAACCATGGTAAAAGACCTGATAACACCTCACCTCCTTTGCTCTCCAGGGAAGTCCAGTGTGGGGCAAACTGGGTTGGGGAAAATCAGAAGTAAAAACAAAGTCTTCAACCCAATTCTAAAAAATTTTTGAACTGGAAAAACTGAAGTTTCTGTCTCTGTATTGACTGCATTCCCTCGTACTGTTACATTTGTGACACATGGCTCCATCTGGAACCACGCACAGCCATTGTGGCATGCATTGATAAAATAAAACACATTGATGAAAGATTGTTCCCAGGAAGTCCTCCAGCACCATCTGGAGAGAGTGGGAAAAATCAGGCAGAACTGGCAGAGTTTCAGACAAGCATCCAACTTTCAAGATGTTATCCAGCCAAAGAGCATCTCCAAATTTCTAAGGTTCAGCCATAATGACAGTAGGTTTTTAGTATTCCATCCCTCTAGCAATGGGAACACTGGCTCATTCTAGAAATGTTAGTGTTCGTATTCTGCAAGTATTTGATCTCCGCCAGGTTTTCTCCTTCTCCTAGTCTGAATAGAAAAAGATAGGACTGAACCAGATCAAAGAAACAAAGAACTTTGCTCCAGAGTATAGCCAATATTGCAACTTCAGTTCAATTGCAGTTTAGAACTTAAGAGATAATTTTAACATTGCTTTTACATACCCCAGCAATATTGGTGGACTTGCTAAGGGGAAAAACTCCTGAGGAGTTAGTAGTCATGAAACTCATATTTAAAAAGGTCTGTGAAAATTTCATTACCCATATAAAAGTATTTCTGTCTGTGAATGTTCTCAGGACTCTGGCAGAGAGCAGACAGTGATTACATAACTCATATAGTGTATTTGCAGCATCATAAAGCACTTCATAAAGCCAAATAGTAGACATCAGGAAGGCAGGAATGTCTTGGGGAAATGCAGTATCATTTCCATATTCTCTGATCACCCGCCATCGCTGAAGGACATTAGAAATACCTTTATTGTAAGACACAGTGTCAGCACAGAACCGATGGCTCAACCGTTCTTGTAAAGGTCTATTAGTTCTCTAACTTCTACTAGGCGTCAAGGGAGGGCTTAGTTAACAACATCTTTACAAACAATGTCTCTCAATGTGCAACTATTTATTGCCAATTGCTATCACCATGTGTTATAGTATCCCAGCTATAAGGTTTTTTCTTCTGGCCTACACTCCTTGAACATACTATTAGTTGAATCACTGGGAAATCAAGTGCTGCAGTGTATGTGACAACTCTGAGTGAGCCCAATTTTTCTAGGATTAGGCATACAATTGCTGAAAAATGTCTTGGCTTGGAACCCATAGGCAGTGCCTATTTGCACTTGCATTTGCCTGGATTTTGCTTGCCTGTGACTCAGTTCTAAAACATTACAGTATATTTTTATATACCTGTCCCACAGGTACTCCCAAAAAAGAGCTTTCAGACTAAGAATCACAAGCAACCTTCACCTAATTTTTTTTATGACCACTGGATGAAGTTTTAATTTTAGATTGAGACAATACCTAAGAAGGCAGAAGGTGAGACAGTTCCATTGCTACGTGACACCATGACACTGATTCCCGTCTCAATGAAGGGCACAGAGAAGTCCACCACTTCTGAACGTTCCTCATTAATGGTGAGGGATCCCACAGCCATATAGGCCCGTTTGGTGACAACCTGGAGGAAGAAAAGAAAGAGATCACACACAGACACTAGGCAGCCCTCAAGCACCACAGACAAGCCCCTTCTCATCTTCCTGCCTTTCAACACAATCCTTTTACTCCCGTAATCCCATTCCCTCTATTGTTTGTAACATCTCTCCTTTCTAATCTTTCATCAGGACACCTTCTTCTTTCAGAAAACCTATAGACATTAATCGTCTCCTCAAAGCTGGTCTGTGTACAAAAAATAAATCCACAGAGGTCTTAGGATAAACACATCATCCACGGAGAAGACGTCTTATCTCATTTTTCTGTCCTTGCTTTATCCTCCCTCAAACACTGCAAAGCCTTATTTCATTCTTTATTCACCTTATATACAACCTAAGCATAAACTAGGTTGCAGCAACCGTGGTGAATGGATATCAGCCTCTTTCTAAGACTGTGTAGGCCAAATTTGTGAGACCATAGAGAATAATAATTAATGGTCAGACAAGAAAGGTTGTCATGGTCGGAGCGTCAGAGCAAATTAATTCACTCAGTGCCAAGAAGGAATGCAGGCCAGTCATTTCTAGAGTCACCTCTGTCCCTGACTCAGAAGGGGACCCAATAATAATGGGAGGCTAGACCTGACCCGTATCACCCAGCCCAGGGCTGAAGCCCACCATGCCCTCCCCTTGCTGCTGACCTCTCCAATCATTCCATTCCATGTCCCATTGATCTTTTTTCCATGCTTGCCATTAGTCACCAAGTAGAGGTCATAGGTGAACTTGACAGACTTTGAGATTTTCTTGAGGATGTCTATGCAGAACCCCTTGCAACATTTCTTCATGTAATCCGGCTCCTCATCAGTTTTGTTCCTGAACCATCACAATAATAATGGATTAAAAGACTGGGAGAAACAACTGTAATTCCCCTCTGTTGTCAGTTTGCATTCCCCCTCCCACTATATAATGTGGACAATTTACACTGTGCTATCTGTACTGGAGAGTGAAGGGACACACTGCAATGATTTGCCCAAAGGGGCCCATCATAAGTGGACATGGGACAGGCTGGGCAAATGGAGGTGATTTTCTAAAAAAGGGTTATAGATTATGATGGTATTGGCCCAACAGACACTTTACATTCTGCTGAGAACAAAGAGCCCCAGACGAGCAAAAGAATACAGGGGTGCATACTCAGTCACGATGCGTTTTTGGCAAGGGACCGTGTTCCTCATGCAGGTGCCACTTAGGGGATCCACGTTCTCCACAATGACAAATGGTGCCTCTTCCAAGGTCACGATACTCAGGTGATCGTCCTCGCGTTCCTCAGAGTCGGGATACAGCTCAAAGCGCGGCCACACGTAATACTTCATCTGCAACTTTTTTTCCTTCCATTTCCCCACCTGAGGAGACATAAACCACAGAAGATAGACTTCTAATTGTGCCATCCCTTTGCATCAACCACAGCCACTGCAGTAAGAGGTAAGAGGACCATCCTGGAGTACCCAAACTCATGACTCATGTAAGATGGAGACATTTCTGGGGAGAAGGCTCTGAGCGTGTGGATTCAAACAAGGGGGAAGTGCAGAACAAGAAATATCTCTGAGCTGTCTCGTCTCTGTTATGGTCTCACCTCCTGGGAGAGTGAGTGGATAACCATGGGAATGCTGTGACTGTGGTCAAACAGACTTATAACCTTCAACCTTTTCAGCCAAACAACTGGAACACAATGACTTGGTTACATACCTTAGCTGGAAACAACGAATTGTTTTATGTTTCTGATGCATGAAAATTAATACCAAAGAGTATCTATGATGATTTTTAAATCTTGCTATTTTTTCCCTAATTCTCATAACTTCCATAAATCTCTTGCAATTTTAGAACACTTAATTTTCCATTTCCTAACTGAATAGAGATCATATCTTCAGTAGTCAAAAAAGGGGGCGGGACTCAATTATCTCATACCTACTGCTAAGAATGAAAGCTGTTTAGAAGCCACTGCAGTCCTTAAAGAGACAGTACATGCAAGCTCACCCACTGCCCAGACAGACCATTTCTTGCAAAAAAGAACCCCAAAAAAACATCCAGGGAAAAAAGAAAACTTGAACATCAACTGTACTTTCAACTATCAAAGTCTCGCCTTTGTTCTCAATTCCCCCTCCCACCATCACAGTTGACAGTAATTAGCACCTTGGCTGGCAACCAAAGCTGAGAGGGTGAAGAAGCTAACTGGGCTTTAGAAGCAGCTTTCCTGTATGATCCTCAAAGCAAGTCCTCCAGGCCAGGACTGAGACATGCTGACTTGATGGCAGAGGCAGTGTGGGTGCGTGGGAAGCTTGCATGACTGTTCTTAGTGATGTACCTGCTTGGTGGGTAAACAGAAAAGCTTCACTCCACTCCAAACCAACACCCCTCCCACACCCCCCTAAATTTCAGTCATTTATTTATTGAAATGACAGAATGGGAGGGAGAAACATTTATTAAAGGCTCATTAGGTGTCAGTGGATAATCTGTGAAACTCAAAGCCCAGCTGGGGTTTGGCATTTGAGAGTATCCAGCATTCACATAAAACACTTGTCACCTTCAAAACAAACAAACACTTCATCTGGCCATGAAAGAAAAATCCTCTCTGAGGGCTGTGGAGGGGAAGAAAGGCAGAAGAAATCACCCAGAGACAGCAGTTTCCACATCCACCCTCCTTGTTCAGGGTGAACACAGCACCCCAGTGAGCACAAGGTGGGAGGGTTGTAAAAAGGTGGGCAGTTGGTCTTGCCTTCCCAAAGGCAAAGAATGCCAAGGAGAACTTGCCCATTATGTTCCCTCCACCCATGGAGATGCTCTGTACTCATGCTAATATCTAAGCCTGGATGTGGAAAGTGAATTTCTAAGGGAATAAAGAGCACAGACTCACATGCTTATCCAGGGTCTGCTCAGCCCTGGGCTTCCCACTCATTCACCAAGCAGGTCAATTCATCATCATCTGAGCCAGAGATTTCTGCAGTGCTACTTTAGCTCTCAAGTAACTGAGCTCAAATCCCCAAAAGTAGTAACTGCCACACGGGGCTCAGCAGGGACCAGTGATTAAGATGCTGCACAGAACAGCCCAGTTTTCAGCTCAGTAACATTAACTTATCATAGAAATAAGTGGCTGATGAAAGAGACATCTCACAGAATCTCAGCAGCACTTAGATATCTCAGTAACAGGCATGATAAAACCCCCTAAATGATAAATTAGATCAGATAGGCATACCCAACCCATAATTACCCAGAAGTTCTCTGGGATAGAAAGGGGAGTTCACAAGGCTGTGTGCCAGGCACGTCTCACAGTGTTGTACTACACAGAAACATTATGAAATTAGGATAATAATGACAGCATTGCCACAGCCTTCTGTGCACTAAATCACCTCACCTGCAAATACAGTAGTACACATTCATTCCTTATTATCCCAATAAAATAATTCTAAATTGTCCAAAGAGGAAGAAAAACAGGAAGTAAGTAAATGTTCTGATCTCCAAATCAATGATGGATTGTCTCAAAAATATGTGCAAATGTTACATTTTATTGCTAACCTGAACAATCAGACATGCCACAGAATTCCATACATGTTCACATATGAATAAGAAAAGTCAGAAAATCATAGTGAATTAAAAGAGGGCAGACTTCTTTACCTGCTTATGCATGCAAAGGTCAAATATATATGCACATAGTTAAAGAAGGATGGGCATAAGCAACATGTGGGCAATAAGAAACACCACATGTGCAGAGGATGGAGACAATGCAAGATAAAGAATACTCAAATTTGTAGGCTAGATAATATGCCATAAGAGGAAAGGACCAATTCACTGCAGGGACAAAAGTTAGCAGAATTAAATGCCATAGATTTGTCCAGGTAAAGATGCCTAAGCTTAAAAATATAACCTAGCAAGCTGTGCAGAGCAGAGCAAGGCATTTCAGAAGTCTCAGGGTACTTTGTATTAACAGCTTATGAACTGTTATTACTTGGGTTCTGATGAGTGCTTGCCTCAGCAAAAAGAGGGAAAATAAACTATCCCAGGCATCCTTCATATTGGTCACCCTGCAGTTTCAAGACCCGTTGGGTGTTCTCCAATCAGTCCAGTCATCCAAACTCCCACTAGGAGCCCTGAAAGGTCACAGAATCAGTAAAAGTAAAATAATAGGAATCTATAAAAACTCCTTTCTAATCATATTCTCCAATCCCTGTATAATGTTACTTTATGCCAGGACGCAGCTCCTAAGCAACAGAATTTCACCTTAACTGTCCCATACTCCATCTGATCTTGTCAAGAAGTAAAGTCACTTTGGCTTGGGGGTGAATTTGGAGGTGTTCAAGGAAGGGAGTAGCTAACTTTTACCTTAAATATAAGATCTTATTTTGGATAACAAGATTGGAAGTAGAAGTCCAACACATTTGCAAAGAAAGAAAGGGAGAATTATTGTAGAACAGAAAGGTAATCACATGTGCTATTTGTTTGTCTAAGCATATAAGTTATCCCATGCAGACAAAAGGTAAGATTGCCTATGCAAGGGGAAAACAAGTGGGGGCCTTCTGAAAGCGTTCCAGCCAGCTGGCAAATTGCCTTAACCGCGGTATAATGCAGCCAGAATAAAAGAGTTCTGCAGCATGTTAATGCGCATCTTTAATGAAAGGTGCATCGCATTAGTTCCTTGAAACTAATTCTTAACAGAGGCTTTTCTCTCCTCCCACGGGAAGCTAAGGCTTGTAACAGCCATTTGTGGAAGATGTTTCTCTAACCTGGTCCTACACTGACAGAGAGTCTGTGGTCTCCACAAGCAATCTATTCCAGTGCTTAGCTATCCTTCCCATTAAAAAGTGAGGTTTTTCTCCTGATGTTTAACCTAAATCTTCTCGCTGCAATTTATACCAGGAGAGTGTATTTTCTTATTCTCCTACATGTGCTCTTTTCAGTGTTATCAGGTCAGTAAGATATTTTTAACAGAGAGGAGCTGATAGTCTCATTCAGTGGGTATCTTATAAGCTACACTGGCAAAAGCAGCCATCTGTTCAAATGACCAGCATCCAGTGTCACCATTCACAAAATCCTTACCCAGATGGGTAGTATCGACAAGTAGAAGCTACTCCCATGAATTTCCAACATCATCTGCTCCAACAAAGGCAGAAGTAAATTCCTGAGTTCCTCCTCATATGGCAAGCTAGGACTTCAAAATACAAGAGCATCTGGAAAGACCTACAACTATTGTCAACAGATGGAAAACTAAAATCTCCTAGAAATTCAATTTTCAAGGGCTAGGCACAAGAACACAGTTCTGAATTAAACCATAAATGTTCAGATATGTTTCTTAGGCAAGATACTCAGCAGCATTGCACTGGTATTTGGGGTGGAGGTTCAGGAGAGGGCCTGAACCTTTGGGTGCTCGTTTTTCAACAGGCTGGAGTAAAACTAGCTAGGTGAAGTCTCCTGAAAGTTATTATTTTATTCAGGCTCCTGTTTGCACCATGCCTTGCACCACTCTCTTTTCATTTACAATCTTATCTCAATTCCTGCTCTCTCTCTTCCCTGCCCTCCCTCCCCACCCTGCTATAGAAGAAATGCAAAAGGAACAAAAGGGATTTGGTTTCATCTGCAGAATAAAAAAAAATAAAAGACCATTCTAAACTCACTTAGGACTTGAACTGCTTTCTGCATTTTCCCAAAAGATCAATGTTTCCTCCCTTATTATTGTTTTTTTTATTTCTTTTTCCCCAGGAGCTAAGGAGTTTATTCATTCCAGTGAGGAAGCACTAAAGCAACAACAGAGAGCATGAATTAGGAGGCAGAAATTCCCTATTCCACAAAGCATCTCTGTAACCCAATCTGCATCCTCGTGGCTCCACATTGGGTAAAACTGAGATAATGTCATGTTTTTACATCTGGGATGCACTGGGTAGATAAACACAGAGAAGGCCACAAGGCTCACAGATACTGTAGAAATGAGGAGACACATACGCGTGTCCATGTGTCTAGAGCTTGATGAGGGAACACATACAGCATGTATCTATGAATGGTATAAATGTGAAATGTATAAATGTGTATAAATGTGCAAGCTTCCTGTCTTTAAAATTTGGAAAAATCTTACATAACTTTTCCACCTGAATAAAATACATGAAAGACTGAAGATCAAATATAGAAATAGTAAAGGTAGGATGTTGGACAAGGGGCAGAAAATAGGACTGTTATTGGTAATACAGTTGATGGAGAAGCATACCTAACCCCTCTGGGAAGCAGGGCATATCCAAGGAGAAACAAGATTCTTGTCAGTAGAATTGGTCCAGATCCTGAATGAGGACATGGGAAAACCAGAACAACTGGGCAGGACCTGAAAAGGACTACTCTAGAAGGACCATAGAAATAGCAGTTATAACTGGGACACTGCCAATGGAAGTAGGCATAACTCAGGGTACATATAATAGAGGTAGACCATGGGGATGCTGTTGTAACCTTAATGCTGCAGTAGACTGTGAAGAAATAAATAATGCATAAATAAAGTAGAATAATTTTGGATTGAAATAGGTTTTAGAAGGCTGGTACAAGATATTCCATGAGGACTGAACTACAGAGATCTACTGTAGCTCCAAAGGCTTGGCTTTCAGTCTAGATGGAGATGCCATTACTGTTTCTAAAGAGAAATTTTATCAAGAACTAAGTTATTACGGAAGTCTTTAGCTTCACAGAGATTAGATGGAGAACAAATGCAAATTTTCACAGCAGCACCTTGATGTTTCTTTTTCTGGATCTGATAGCTGGCATCTTTCTTTACCCCAAAATTACTCAACAGGCAATAGGTCATGATGTTTTACACTCAGTTTGGGCAAAGCAGCAAGGAACCTTACAGGAAAGCTAGTTATCAGAAATAACCTTGGATTGAGCAATTAGGGGAACAGAGAGCCTGTCTTAAAGAAGGAGATTAAAAAGCTTGTCTAACCTAGATAAATGAAAGCCAAGAGGGGATATGACTGCTCTGTATAAATAAAGGGGGGACAGATACACAAGGGAGAAAAGAAAGTGATTTTTAAGCAGGAAAAACAATGCCAGTAAAAGAACAACTGATTGTAAGGAAATTTGCCTTGAAAATAAGATGGATTTTAACCATCAGAGGGGGAAGTTCTGAAACAGCTGTCCAAAAGTAGCTGTGAAAACAACTAAAATGGGGTCAAGAAGCAGCACAACTGGTTTGTACAGGGCTATATGATTTTGCTGCCTAGAGCAGAGGGATGGGACCAGATGAGCCTTTCCAGTCCAGTGACTACAGACAAGCAGAAGCAAGAGGAGGAATTCCACTGTGAAAAGCCTTTTCCCCTCAATTTTTCCATCTGCAAATGTCAAAACTCAGTCTTAATCATCATATCTCTGTCCCCCAGCTAACCCACATGAAGACAAAGACTGATGCAAATGATACCTCCAACTCCTTTGCTCCTATTTCCCTCATTCAGCAGCAACACCTTCTCTAGTGCCCTGAGAATAAAACATTCCTCTTAGCCTTCACCCAAGCTGGTTAAGCTATGACTCTCAGATTTACAGTGCTGACATCACACCCACTACCAAAAGTATCATTCCTGAGATGCTACAGGTTTGTATCCTCACACAGGCTGGTCTACAGCAGGTGGAAAAGAGATGCCACAAAGAGCAAGAATCCCCTGTTTACAGACACTTTAAGGTGATTAATTAACCACATCAGCCAAGGCAGACAAGAAATGGTTGTGAATGCTCCACATGCAAAATTAATTAACACAAAAACAACACTCCTTCCTGAACCTCAAGTTCACCTTCCACAACCACCTGGGGAAGGATGCTTTCTTGACTGCACCTGCAGAAGCAGGAATTGCTTCTAATAACCTTTCAATTAAAAATGTAGGCTACAGGAGATGGTGTGATTTTTTCCCCTCTATATTTATACAGCACCTAGCATATGCCAGAAGGAGAGAGGCTGAGCTTAGAGTACAGACAGGGTGAGATAGTTGCTCCTGCTTTACAACTCATTCTGGGAATAAAAGCTCTTTGCAGAAACACAGTCTTCCATCTCACTGAGGTCTGGCATTTACACAACTCTTGCCATTTTTGCTGAAACATTTATTTCCTGGTGCATTTATGTGCCTTTTGCAGTTGCTAAGGTCTTGTCCCCTGCCATGATTAGCCAGAGAAGGTTAATGAGGTATACTTTGAGCACTTCTGACTTCTGCAAAGTCAGTGAACTATGGGGCTCCACCGGTGTCACACATAGGTCAGAGCTGTGAGAATGCCAAAGAGTTTGCCTTGCTAAATCATTCCTCCAAACCAGAAGGCACCAAGAATTCAATACAGGTATAAAACTAGCCCCTCTGGGAGATGATGGTGTTCTTGATGGTAGCATTAATTTGGTATCCCAGAAAGTGGTTCATGCAGGCAAGGCTGGCCTGGATGCAGCAGGGACACCAGGGGGACATAGTTATTCAAGGACCTTAGTGCTACCTGATGTATACATAACCATGATTTATGGAAATGCAGACTGCAATCAGCACAGGCATAAATAGGAGACATGAGGAGAGAGGAAGCTGTTAATGGTAGCGGGGGCTATGATCTGAGTAGGCTGGAGAATGTAACTCTGAGCTTCTGGCAGGGGCAAATCAGGTGTTAGGATTTGGGAAGAAGAATTAGAACAAGATTTTTATCTTAACAAATACTGAAAACTGACTACCATCCAACATAACCCACCTTCAGCTAACAGGCAGTGACAGCACCTGACTCAGACTCTTACTTAATAGTGTTGTATACTTAGAGCCATCATGCCCTTCTGAAATGACTGTGTGAGGACAGGGGAGCTTAATAAATGTCCCAAATTCCAGCAAGATCAGTCTTTTCTGATTCTGGTCTGGTAAATAAAATCTAAAGTTGGGGAGCTTATACTATCCCTATCATTGTTCATCTAAGGTGAAAGAAGGTTTCACCTTGAGCATCTCTACTGCTCTCCTTTGCAGAACTGTGAGGCAGGGGAAAATGTAGCAGGGGTTCTGGTAAGATTGCACATTTTGTGTCCCAGGCGGTTCAGGAGTCACAAAGGCTTTAAAGAAAACGTATTTTTATGTGCATGTTTAGGCATCTAAATGCTTTATGTAAGCATTTTGCAGTCTCTAGGCCTGCATCCGCATTGTGCAGGTGTGTGTCTGCATCCAGTACGTGTCCATGCATGTAATGCCCTATCTAATGATTTTTCCCCTTGGCTTTCCCTGTTGAATTCTGGGTTTGAGTTTCATTTTGCTGAGCTTTCATTTATTTCACTCAGATTGTTTTTTCTCCCCCTAAAGCATGTTACACAGAGGGAGGGATGCTTGCCAATTCACTCTGCAGTCTGGGAGACAGTTTAGAGCTTTGGCTGCTAAATGGGTCCAGTACAGTGGTGTACAAAACCCTGACACGTGTGCAGTGACACCTGCTCTCTACAGTGATCTCTTGGGATCTGAAGCTGAAGGAATGTTCAAAAATGCAGATGCAGAAGAAGGCCAAAGTTGTTCCCCTTTGCTGAGAAAACCTAAATGTTGAAGCTGGCCCCAGCAAGGTTAGGAGAGGAGAAAACATAAAAAGAGAGGGGGTGAGTTACCTAAACCTCACTTTTTTCTATGCTCTGCAAGCAAGACTGAAGGCACGGCTTGAAAAGCATCTCTGAGAATATCAGAGAGAGACCCTTTACCTTTCAGTGGGGGGTGTCAGAGTGGGTGAAACGCCTCCCCACCCCTCAGAGAGCACCAGAGCCCCTGCCCTTTGCCCTGTGCCTGGCAGCCCCACACTGCCCCTGTGCAGAGCTGCACGCCTGCCGAGAGCAGCACTGGCACGGCTGTACACACACCCCTCTGGCAGGGAGAACACGGGGTGCTCAGCTCTCCTCTCACTGCTGGAAAGGGGAGGATCAAACCTCCTCCAGAGGAATTACTGCACATGTTGGGAGCCAGATTCCAGGGAAACCAGTTACAAAGCCACAAGTCCCCGTTTCTTTCTTCTCCCCACCACAGACAGCACTGGGCTGATTGCAAATGCTGTCCTCATGGGCAGAACAGCCTTTGTCTGGATCCTGGGTCTGGAGTCACACTGGCATAGCCACAGCCAGCCCCACTACCTCCAAATCTTCAGGGTGCGTATCTGCAGCCCCCCTCACCCTGGCACAAGGCAGGGAGTCTATTGCATGCACCAGGGCCACCCAAGGGACAGCCAGCTGAAATACTGCTCCAAGCTGTCACCGGATCTCCAAACCCAGGAGAAACAACAGGTCTGCTCTGCATCCTGGTTCTCTGCCAGGACTCTTCTCTTGGCTTTGCAAAGAGACAGGATGGGAAGCAAAGCTGTGGGATAGGAGCAACCAGGGACAACCTTGCTGCTTTCCCTGTATTCCGTGGGTGGTAAAAGGGGCTGCTCACTGCATTTTTGCACCTTTTCTTATCCACAGTCTCCCTTATCTGCCTCTGTGCAGAAAGCATGTAAATACCCTCATGCCCTGATTCAGTTTCTCCTCCTTCTTTCTTTTACTCACTCAGTTGCTCCCCAGCAAACACAGGGGACAGGGAGTGGGGCTGGGGGAAAGCAGCAGACAGCAGACAGTCTCCATCTCACCCATGTAACAGAAATGGATGGTGGTCCCTCCTGCCTGGCTCATCAGCACCCCATCTCACCCACCCACCTCTGGTCCTGCCTCCTGTCACTGCTGTGCACCATGGACACGGTCCTCACTGCACAGACCTGTGTCCTGACCACTGCCTCCCTCATGTCTTCAGTCTGGTGCCCCTGCGCCAGACCAGTCAAAGGAGTGAGAGCAGTGCAAGCAGTCGAGAAACCTGCAGAGATAGGGGAGCAATTTGCAGGGTGATTTCCCCCGTCTCAGCTCCCACTGACTTAGATATGGACTGGCTTGTCTGCATCCCAGCAGTGTCCACCTCTGTCCTGAAATGAACTGCTGGCCCAGGCCACAGCAGTGTGAGCACTCTACATCTCCATCAGCAGTGAGACTTACCATGGTACTTCTGCCTGCAAACCAACCTCTCATACAGCACAGACTGCCAGGCCAGATGGGGCCCCCCAGGAGCTAGTGTGGGCTGTACTCCCCAGATGGAGACTTCTGCCTCAGAAGCTCAAGCTTCAGACTTTCTGATGGATAAGAACTCCAGAAAGAGAACCCATGAGTTTCAGGCTCCCACCTGACTCATTGCTACAGCCAAGTGCTGGGCTTTGCTTGAAAACCACAGCATTCTGCCAAGTTTGGGAGGAGCATTAGACAAGACCTGCCAGCTCTACCTACACCTTACAGAGAAGATCCAACCAGGATGGAGCCCACCAAGCAGGACAGCTGGTTCAATGGCACACATGTGCATATGCCATGCTGGTTATAGCCAGCAAGTGCTCTTGTGAGTGATTCTGCCAAAAGTTTTCTTCTCCTTTCCCATGCCATTCACAGGTATACTCACACACAGAGGTACCCCCCAGCAGCAGTTATCTTAAGCCCATCTGAGCTTGGAGTCCAAGCAGAATTGCCAAGGGCCCAGCTGAGGCCATCTGGGCTGCAAGGCATCTCTGTGCAAAAGGAGCACAACCAGACATGAGTGTGGAGGGAGTGAGAGGTAACCTTGAAAGCAGTGATTTGGAAAGGAGAGAAGAAGCTATGTATTTGCCAGCCCTAGGTAGCAAAGAAGAGTTAAGCCAAGAACTGTTTTCTTGGGAGCGTTGCCTTAAAGAAATAAAATTCTTCCCTTCTCTCAGACCTGATGGGCCTCAGATACACCTCTTTTTCAACGTTGTCATTTTGGGCATAAAGATGTCAACACAAAACAGGATCTTGTGCCATTTATGTGGCCTAAAAGTAGGAGAACAGGCATGACAGAGGCAGTCTTGGAGACATAAGATGAAGCTAAGGCTCTCAGCAGGTTGCAGGATATCTTTTATGATGGCATGTAAGTCCACACACAGAATGATTTCCGTCAGTCTAGAACCAGGTGGATAATTTTGTGTATTTAATGTGTGTGTGCTGCACAGTTACCACTGTTTTAAGGGGTTAAGCAGTTAGCCTGTAATTAAGTTCTCTGACATTTTCCATTGCAAGAATCTTCAGGTCAGTTCTCTGAGAAAAAACAACAATTCCATGTTTTGCAACAGGCATTTCAAAGTCAGCAGGGCAAAAATTCTGAGGTTAAGGACATGTTGTTTTACTTTGGCCCAATAAATTTCATTCTGTCTTAGCTGCATTATAAACTGTTGAATAATCACAATTTCTTTTCTGTCACTTTCTTGCAGAAATCCTGGCAGCCAGTCTGAACAGCATCTGAGCATAAATGTTTAAGAGCTAAACCCAGCACCTCAGTCAATCAGTGGAGACTCCTCACCAGTGCCATGGTAAGTACCACACCTCAGCTTTGGCAGAGCAAGAGAAAGGCAGAGGTCCAATCAGGCTACACACAAAATGTGGACAAATCATCCAGGTTCTCTTCTACCTGTTTAAATGTGCCTCAATGTGAAAAGGTCACCTGCACTCCACTACTCAGGATGCAGAAGAAAGGCAAACCACTTTGAGCTTTCATTAATGTCTGTGAAACAAGTGCAGGTTAGTCACCAGCTTGAACAGTCAGACTCGGTGCTGAAAGCTCAGCATGCATGAGAATGAACAATTTATTTTACTGAAAAGATTTTGAGGGGTTTCCTCTTAAGAAACAAATTAAAACATAGCACATATTAAAAACCCACCACCAAACCATAAAACCAACTACATGAAGGGTAATTTATTTACTCTGAAGTATTAGAAAATGGCAGGTTTACAGTTTCCTTTTCAGCCTTTCTTCCATCCCACTTGTGTGTGGACATTTCGATTCAAATTTTAATTAATGAGTACATGCAGCTCTCTCCATGGAGTCCCTCCCTCAACCTTTACACTTCAAAGAAACTTGAAGTAGAATTACGGTGGCCTGGGAAACAAGACTGGCATTTCCTAGCTTGACTTCACAAGCTAAAAATTGAATCACTGTTCTTTTATTTTCTGTATGTAATTACTTCTACGGCTTGAATGTGCACGAGCTATTACAAAACCAATAAACAGGCCAAGAACTTTCTGTGAAGATGGAGAAAGAGCTATCCATGAATCTCCAAGCACTGGCAGAGAAGAGAGGAACAAAGAAACAGCAATGGACAGCAAGAAAACCAACCAATGTAGAGATTACACAATCCTGTTTTATGATGAAAAAAGCAGCACTGACCTTGCCAAGGGGTTGAATGAGGCAAAGAAAGCAGAAGCCAAATTGGAAAAAGGTGCATTGGAGAGAGGTGGAAGAGGGTGAAGCTGGCAGGTCCCTCATTGTCATGGTGCCCAGAAGGTGAGGCAATAGGAAGGCATAATCAGGCAGATCATGCTGCAGACAGGTTTCTTGTGTTGCACAATGCACTCCTAGGAGACCAAGACAGGGCTGAGGGCTGTACATGGAAGGTGAGGACAGGACTGAGCTGGTCTGGTCTGTGTAACCTCAGAGCAGAAGCACCATGACAGGGGTGGATGCAGTGGGGATGGTTACAGTCCAGATGCCATGTAGCCTGAGCCCAGCAAGGGCAAGGTGAGAGCCAGGGCAGCTTGCCAGGCTCGCACAGCTGCCCTGCACCCTGCTGGCTGATGCACCCCCATGGCACTGCTCCGCACCGTATGGATTTAGCATTGCAAGCATATGCCAGCACAGGCAGCACATAGCTGTGTTCACAGGGCAAACTTGCCCTAAGCAGCTGTGCAGCAGCTGTGCAGAGAGCAGACGCTTTCTCCTCAGATGCCCAGGAGTGAAGGGACCCAAGTGCTGCCTGTTATCTTGTCCTGTGCTTACTCTGCAACCTTAAGCAAGCCACCAAAGCCTCCTGAAGCTCAGTTGTCCCTCTGTTAAAGGCTCTGAATAATCAGTCCCTTGTTGCAAGGGGCGTGAACAAACACCTGACAGCTGAGAGCAAGGACAAGGGTCAGTGCAGGGAGGAGATGCCTCAGCCCAACCACTCCAGAGGAGCTGTGCAGCTCAGGGCCGCACCCACACCCCCTTCCCGCCCCACATCAGAGGCAGGAGCTCTGCCAAGGCAGGGTGGGTGGTGGTTCCAAAGCAGGGTGGTGGTTTGTGGGGGGCAGCCGTGCATGACAGCAGTCGGCAGCGGGAATCGTGCAGATTAATGACAGAGCAGCAGCACCGCCAGCCAGCCATATGCACCAGCGGCTCCAAATGGAACAGCAGGGTTTTGCATGGGACTTGCTAGGGACTAGTTTTGATGCAGGAGATTAACTAAAGCTCAAGAGAACATTCTTGGGTTTTCTCCACCTGCTCTGGAAGCTGAAGCGACACAAGTGACCAGGCAGCTGTCTTTCCTCACTCTCTGAAAATCACTTTCCTGGAAAAGGGAGCACAGCGATGCTCTGGCTGATGCAGTGGCACTCGGCCCTGCCCACTCCAGTCTCCAGGAAGCAGATGCATCTCATCTCCCACACTCAACATAGAGCTCAATCAGCTGAGGCCCCTGGCCACAGCTCTCCCTCATGGCTCTGAAGCAGCCACTGTGCCATCCAGGGCCCCACACACTAGTTCTCCACACACAGAGGTGAGATGTGCATGGGAGGGAGGGAAGGAAGGAGGCTGCAGCCTCCTCAGATAGCAACATTGCTTTTCCTGTCCTGCACCCTCAGAGCCCACCTCCAAGGATGGTTCCCAGGTGTGGCTGAGAGCTGTTGGCTCACCAGTGCCGTGCTGTCTTCCACAAGCAAACAGAGGGAGCCTCTGAGAGCAGGGCAGGAGAAACAGTCTTGGAGAAAGACAGACCAGCAGTCCTCGGTGACAACACAGGTTCTGTGGTGGGACAGGGCCCCACAGCCAGCCCAAGAATGTGCATGTGCAAATTCTCCTCAGTGCCAGCTTTACAGGCCTGGCTGCTTCACTGCTGTGCCAAGAACATCCAGTAAGCCAGGTCTTACCCTTTTTTGCGATAGAAAAGATCGTGGTTATGACTGAACATTTATTCCTTCCAGTCTGCTGATTATTTCACCAGGCAACCTGAACATTCCATTAATATCATCTTTTGTGGAGCTAAATATATACACTAACCACATATACAAATACATATAAATACATCTCTATCTAGCAGAGAATCCAATTAAGTGAATATGTTACGCCTTAGCAATTAATGAATTCAACAAGCTGAGCTGCCTCTTGCATATGATTAAAGTTCAAGCAATATCAATCATAACAGCAAAAAAGATTCCAGATTTTCCTACATGCTGTCTACAAAGATATTGTTAACACTTAAATCAATGGGCAAATTTAAGTGTGTTTGCAATGCTCAGGAAACTCATATTTTCGATGATATACAGCCTGTCCTTCAAATTATGGTAGCCTGTTCTTGAATGTGGTGTCTCTGGCCACCCTGCTGCCTTATATATCTTTTTTGCAGCATTTTCTGCATGGCAGGTCTGTAAAAATGCTTGTGTCCTATGGGTCAAAAGAGAGCAAATTCCTGACTGACTGTAATCACTTGACTCATGCAAATGTTTTCCTTCTCTTTGTGTTCAGTTGCCAGTTTTCTGTTTGTGTTTATACACGTGTAAGTGTGTGTTTGTGTGCACGGCTGTGTGCTTGTTCTTTCACACATTAATCTTTTTCCAGGACAAGCCCGTTCGTGCAGTTTCTGCCTCTCAGCAATAGACAACACTGAGCCCTCTAGGGACTGCTCATTACCTCCTTCTCTCACAATATCCCTCCTCTGCATTCATGAGACAATCCCTAGGGGCAAGTACTACATAAATAAATATTTAAGTAGCCACTAAGCCACAGAAGATGCCAAAAAGCACGTGAGGGACTCGTTTCAGCATTCAGGGCACAAAAGAGAAAGAACAGAGGCATGGCTTGGAGGGCTGGGAGCAGACAAGTGATGAGGGTGTGAACTGGAAACACAACTATACCCTTCTCTTCTCTGACCCAGCCAGCACAGTGGGTTGGTTTTCACCCTGAGACCAGAGCTGATATAGTACAGGTCTGTGTTAGTACAGCTGCATAAATCCAAAAGCCAAGAATGTGCCATACTGGGAGGCTGATAGAGGAAAGAGCCTTTAACTGAACCATCACAGACTCAGATAACGAATCCTACTACTAATGCTGAGTCTGTTTCAGTTTAACTGCTCCACCGTTCTACTAGTTTATTGCCATACTCCAGAAGGAGGCCTCAAATACCCAGGAGAAGGTTGGAGGTTCATCTCTGAGGACTGGTTGGGTCTGTCACAGAGAGAGGCCAGGCATGAGACCCAGACCCGGCTGCTCCTCTACCCTCTGAACTGGGTATCAGGAGGTTCCTTTGAGAGTTCCTTCCAGGCTCACCAGCTTACAGATCCTATATCCACTCAGAATTACATCTGAGTGCCAGTGCCTGTGCCTCTGCCCTAGCACTACAGATTTCATAAGTCTCCATGAGTTATCAAAGAATATAATTTGGATATTTTCTAGATTCCTTGAGAAACACTGTTCTGGAAATGGGTATTTTAGGGAATAGGGCATGTATTTGGCCACTTATGTCAGCCATGTAAGACAGCAGTTTGAAGGGTGATAGCCATATAAAATATGCCATACTCTAGGAAACTACATTTTTTTATGCTTCCCAGCATATCCAGGAAAGCTAAAAAGCTCTCAGAAAATCAGTCAAGAGACAGTTTCTTGCAGAGCACACTCTAGCAAAAATCATAGAGCCCACAGCAGGCACCAGCAGACTTGAAGGACCACTTGTATGATCAGAGGAGGGCATTTTTTGTGCACTGGCACACAGCTGTTGGAGGGTGACATTTCAAAGAGATTTGGAGAACTTTCCTTCAGGAGTATGTCCCAGATTTTTCACTTCCCCAGAGAGCAGGAAAGGTCAAGGAAGGCCCCCTTTCAGGTTCTCTAGTACTATTTTCTCCTCCAGTACAAAGATTCTGGCTGCTACTTGAGTTGTGGTAAGGAGTAAGCCATCAGCAAGAGTTTTCGGCCCAAAGTGAATGCAATCAGACAAAGTCACTTCTTCCCTCTGTTTCAGCAATTTCTGCAGCTTTTTTTTCTGCCTCAGCAGGATGGGTTTTTATCATATTTTTTACCCTGCTGTAGATCAGTGTTCTTTAGGAAAGGAAGACATTTGGGGTTAAAATCTCATTATTGATAATAAAAACAAAATAAACTACCCAATCTGTATAAATACATAAAAAAACCAAGCCTTTGCACATTTGCAAACTAGGTGCTTAATGGGAGTGGGTATGTTTCTTTGCCTGAACTCGGTGCAATAACTATATATAGAAATGTACCTCCTTTCCTAGGCAACTTTCTTCCATTACAGGGAGAAGCACCCCATCCCTCAGCAAGCTGAAGAGTGAGAAGAGCCAGCAGTACCTACCAGAGCAGCAGATGGAGGTGCCCTGTCAGAGTGGTGCACACCACTGAACATGAGAATTCAGCCCATTCCTTCCATCCATTCCCATTTCTCTATAAGCAGAGTGGAAAATGAAAACATCCTTCCCAAGATGTCAATCCAGTCATCCAGATGTCAAATCATAACTGCATTTGCGCACTTGGGATTCCCTCGGGATTTTTCACAGCCATCACAGCTGATGATTTCCCAAAGTGGCTGCTGCATTGTCAGGTTTCTTGCAGTTTGCTTTCTGTGTGGCATCAAGCCCTTTCCACCCATCACCTCCTCCCTGTCTGTGATTACCTCTGCCTGTCAGCACTGCAGTAAATACGTGTATATTCCCGGGTCTCTCATTTTTCACTTTACAGAACTTTCTCGCCTAAATATGCAGACTTTCCAAACAGAACAGACACTAATACAGAGAACAAACAGGAATTTTTGACAGGCTAATGGGCTCCATTCACTATCCATGCATCTACCTACACATAAGAACTTTTGTCTGCTTCCTGCAGGTTATTGCACTTCTGCAACTGTGCCATTGTTAAACTGTTGTCAGAGGTGCCTGTAATCTTACAGATCAGGAAAAACCAGGTCTCATGAGAGCTGGACAAGATATCTCCAAAAAACAGAAGTCGGGTGACATGCAGCAAGCAGCACAGCAGGACTCAGTGAAGGAGAGCTCATGCTCAAATTCCTGGGTACAAAAAAGCAAACCCTGCTTCTGGACAGACAGTATTTTGGAGGGGAACACAGTCAGGCTCTTGACCCCATTTTGTCTTCAAAGATGCAGATCTGAGGTTTGGGATTAGGACCCAGGTCTGTTGACCCTCACTGACACAAATGGTTCCGCTCCCTTCCTTACTCTACCATGTTTTCACTTTGGCTGTGGCAAATGCCTCCCAGTCCCCCAACCCAGCACATGCATTCTAAAGGCTGTTTCAGAGATCATTTTCCTGGTATAATTTTTCCCCCATCTTTTCATTCCTCTTTTGCCTCCCTCCTCAGTTGTATCAAGTGCCTCTTTTCCAAGACACTTTATGCCTCTAACCCCTCAGTCAGTAACAAAATGTGAATGCTGACCTGTTCCACTTTCTTCAGGAGCTTTTCAGAGACCCCACAATTTTCTTCAATTTTGACCTTCTTCTTGAGGGAGGTCCCATGAACACCAGTGAAGTTCTGTCATTGCTTTTTGTCTTACCCTACCATAAGGCTCACTTTTGCCCTTTTACTCACTTTCTGCAGATAATTTGCAGTGGTCAGGCTGCTGCTATGTTAAGCTTATAGTCCACAAAACTCAAAATTCTCACCCATTTACAATTCATATTTCCCTAGCAGGTAAATGCAAAAATATACATTGCCTTCAGTGGATAAAATATGTCATCTCTTTACAGCCTTTCTCCAAAGTATGCTGAGCAAGAAAATCCTGGCTATTTACTACTGTTCTTAACCTGCCTGCATTTGCTGTGCACTGGCTCTGCCCTCTGTCTCTGTGACCATGTTTTCTCAGCTTATATTTACCTGGTAACTATTTAGTAGCAGCAGCCACCATCTACATCCCTCTGTGCAGCTCGCAGCACAGCAGGGCACTGGTTATTGGCAGGCTTTTTCAGTGAATAGAGTAACACAGATAATCAAAATAACCATAAAGCTTGTTCTGCACAGTTCATAAATCAAACTCACCAGGGCTGGTCTGCATGACAGAGAATGATAGTCGTACTGCAGCCTGAGTGCTATTCATTACAGTGCCTGTTCCCCTAATTACCCCTCCATTTTCACACATTTCCTAATGGCCGGTTAGAAGGGCTTTGCACTGATGAACGGCTGCCACATCTCATCCCAAGAAAGCACAGTTACATCTCTACAGAGGGCAAAGCAACCTCTGTGAACAGAATTCATTCTCAGAGAGCTCAGAGACCTTCCCAGGCTCAGGGAAAGAAGAGATCTGCTATCACAGATTTGCCTTTGCCTCACCAAAACAAGTTTATAGGTATCTGAGAAGTCTGTCTTCAATTTATGTAAGTAATTTATATGTATTTAATGGCACTTGAAAAAACAGCAGAAACTCAAGAAGCGAGTGTCTATTTTTTTCCATTCATACCTCAAAAGCTTCTCTCCCCACCCCCCAGCTCTCCTTCCCCCTATCCCAGCATGAAACACAATCTTTGAAACACTAGCTACTCACTCCATGCATGTGACAGACTGATTAAACTCACAGATAATAACCTTGCAAGGCAGAGTCAAACTTGCAGCAGTACACGCTGTTCTCATCATTGGCTCCCAAAAATAGTTCGTTGCCAATAAGAGTCAATCAGTTCAGGCGTTGCCAGCCTGCACTTCTACTGTCCTCCCCCATCTCAGGGGTTGCTGACACAACTCATCCCCTCCTGAGTGGTTGCAAGGCTGTAAATACCACCAGGAGCTGTGTACTGAAAATACCTCAGGTTTGTAAGATTACTGTACACCAGCTTCCAGGGCTCCTCCCTGTATTTGCTCCCTCGTGTAAGGGAGATACGAGAGTCCTGGCCTGCAGGAGCTGAGACAGCATTTATGGACTTTGGTTGGCATCTTCCACAACCTCCTAAGACATGGTGGCAATGATGGTCCTGGCACAGCAGTTTCAGCTTTGTCTAAGCAACACCTGCTGCAAGGACTCAGCACAACCATCTCCATTGAGGGAGGAGAGGAAGCATGAGACTGCAGACAAGCTGATCTGAAGGCATTTGGGACGATACAACACAGAGCAGAAAAGAAAGTCCCAGGAAAGAAACAAACAGAAAAGAGGTTCTCAGTATGCAAGGGTGGAGTGCAGCATTGACAAGAAGCCAAACCAAGCCTGCGAATGGGTCATTTTGGGGAGAGAAAGCAGTCCATTATGTCTTAGACCTGTTCATTTTGATATCTACATTGCAAAAATTTTCTCCTGACGTCAAACAGTGAACCTACTCTGAAGTCAATGGAATTGCAACTCTTATGCCAGAGGTGAATTTGGCTCCCAAAGGACTTTTCTATGCCACGATTTAGATAATGAGCCTTCAAAGCTTACGTTGCGGCTATAGCGTGAGTGGAGGACAAAAAGGGCCAAAAAAGGCTGCAATAGAATAGCCATCTGTCATACTCAAGTCTAGAGCCCCACTAACTCAGATAAGGCTAGAGCTCGGCTATGGCATAAAATAAGGAGAAGAAATACTGGAAGCTAATGAGCACCCCTGGAGGAAATCCTACTCCCATCTAACAGTATGAAACAGTACAGATGTGTTAATACAGGCCTCTTTATGAAAACTGCATCCCAGAATATTTTGTGAAGTTAAATACAAGGCAGAAAATGGCACGCAGCATAAAGAATAGCTGGTGCACTGAGCAATCAAGAGGCAGTGCAAATGGCCATATAATTTCGCCTTTTAAAAGCAACTTCATAAAAGCTCATTCATCCATAAAAATGCTGCGTTTCTGTTTTCTGCCTTCCTAGGAGCTTTCTTGCCTGCCCCCTTTATCTTCAGCTACAGACTTTAGATCTTCTCAAAAGACTAAGAACACCTGTCCTTCCATGCCCAAATATTGCCTCTGCAATTCAAGGCTGTTTTATATAGCTCCTAAGTATTGCCAGATAGGGCTAATCAAAGAGTTCACAAGGCCTCAGACTCTTAATAGGTAATGAAAGTAATGCAGATGATAACTGTCTATGAATATTGCATCACCAGCACAACCACTACCCCCCAAAAAAGAAAAGTATGTCAAGGCAATATATGGTGAATACATTTGAAATTTAAAAAATAGAAATTAATGGGATACAGTTTCAGGTATAGAAGACTAAATTTGTTTCCCAGTTCCTTTGAGAAAATATAATTTGGCACTCCGGCATCCAATGGAATCTAGACATCATTTTAAACACCATGACATTCAGCCTTCAAACTCTCTTCAGCTTTGATATCTGCAGGAGCTATTCAGACACCAAGTTACAAACACCATTCATTATGGTATAATACAGATATTTCATTTTCTCATTGCACCCAAGATCTCCCATTGTCTCCATATGTATGTTTAATTTATCTACTTGTAGTGTGCAATATTTCCTTTCAACACTTTCAGAGACTGACCTCCAGAAGGTGTTTTTGTGGTGCCTAATAAAAGACACCATAATAATGACATTAAAGATGAGACAGTTGATATATAAAGGTCCTAGAGAATTACAGCAAGGCAGAAGACAAATACAAGTCCAGAAGAGGAAGTTGAGGCAGTTAAATCTCTGTGGTATATATTGGTGATAGATAGGAAGATAGAGATGAAAGAGAAAAACAAAGATAAGGGCAAGTAAGGCAATAAAGAACAAAGTCTGGCTTGAAGGAAAAAATATAAGAGACAATATGTAGCCTTTATCTTCCTCCCAGGGTTACAGATGGTGTGCAGAAGATGACCTGCCAACCCTCCAACCTCACCTTCAAGACATCATCTGGCACACAGCACAGACAGTGAGTGACTGCAACAGCTCTTGGGCCGAAGCAGACCCTTGGCCAAGAGGCACCCACTTGTTTCAAGTGTGAGAGATTCCTCATGAGCCCTGCTCCCTAGCTCCCCTTCTTTCCTGTGACAGCCTCCAGACACTATGTTGACCATGGCCCAAAGGAACTGTTCCAACACAGGGGAACCACCTGAACCTCTAACCACACAAACCACATCACAGAAATGCTTCCTCTACTGGGGACCAGGTAAACGTGCTGACACTGTCACTGATGCTGCCACTCAGTGCTGTCAAAGGGTTTGCTGTGAATGGGGAAGCTCTGATTCAGAGTCCACTGCCTGTTGTGCAGTCTCTCCCCCTTTCTCCTCAGTTCTCCAAATTACAACTAAACAATGCCAATTCATCAAATCCATGTTTGTAAGGCTAATTTTCTACATTCCCAATTACTCTCGCTGCTTCCCCCAGTGTCATTCTACTTTGTCCAGACCTTTTGTGAAGTGCTATCCACAGAACTGCAGAGAGATTTTAAGCCTTACCATTGCCCAGCAAAGCACAGAGATTACATCATATGCCTTGCAGGCTAAACTCCTATTTATATGCCCAAGTACAGCATTTGCCTCTTTCTCAACAATACACAACCATGTTCAGCTTGTGATCCTCTTTTATCCTTTCCCCAATCCTTTTCTGCAGAACTGTGATCTAATTGATCTTTCTCTGCACTGTATTTATGTAGTCTATTGTTCCTGCCAAGGTACAATAGTTTGCACTTGTCTCTATTGAATTACATCACACTTTTTCAGTGTACCTCCGGTTTGTCAAGAGCATTATGAATTCTAACCCTGCTCTCCATCAAATTTACAGTCCCCCCAGCTTTCTGTCATCTTCAAATTTAATATGCAAATTCTACATCAACCACCAACTCTATTAAAGAAAACATTGAACTGAAATGAGCACAGGACAGACCCTCACAGAACTCCAGTCCATTCTCCCTTCCCTTTTGACATTTTAATTCATTTTTGCATGCATTTGTTATTTACTCTCCTCAAGACCTTGTTCCTCTAGATTGCTATCAAAATGTGATAAAAGAGATGAAAAAACCTTACTGGAGTCCAAGTGGATGACACCTTAAGTTTCACCTCTGTCCAAAATGTCTCTTACCCTGTTACAGAAAGATACGAGATTGGTCTGACATGACTCGTCCTTAACAAATCCTGGTGGACTTCTACAAGTCTCCATTCATTGTTCAGGTGCTGACGAAGAGTTTGGTTGATAAATCATTTCATATGCTTTCTTAGAACCAGGGTTAAGCAACAGTGATGCCATAAATCTACAATTCCTGAGCTCCTTTCCCTTCTGCTCCTTCTGATCTTTTTTAAAGACAGGCATTGATGTTCCTCCAGTATCTGGCAAATACCAGCTGGGTCAGCTTTACACGTACAGATTCAATGCAGTGCCTTCAGTGAATGCCCTTTCTGTAGATTTGCTTTGAAAACCGAGCAGGTTGGGTATGTAATGTGTTGCTGCAACAGGAGAAAGGAGGTTGTTACTAAGCAGTTTAGTCAGTGTATCTATGACCCCATCTGCAGCATCTCAACTATTTCAGTCCTTCCTGCCACTCCACGCTCAGTTTTGTCAATATGCCTCTGTCCTGCCAGCAGCATCCCCAGCTGCTCTGTCCTGCTTATGCTTACCCTACCCACCCTGTGTGCTCAGCAGGGACTGATGTTAAGCTGATGGCTTGCACCTTCCCTGATATGACAGTTCTCACCCACTGTCCTGGTTTCAGCTGGGATAGACTTAATTTTCAGTTTCCCATGCTCTGCCAGCAAGCAGGTGCAGAAGAAGATTGGGGAGAGCATGGCCAGGACAGCTGATCTGAGCAAGCTGAATGGATATTTCATACCCTAGAATGTCATGCTTGGTACATAAACTGAGAGGAGTTGTTTGGCAGTCATCAGTTGCTACTCAGGGATGGGTAGGGCATTGGTCAGCAGGCATTGAGAAATTGTATTGTGCATCACTTGTTTCTCTTGGGTTTTATTCCTTTCTTTTTTAGATTCCTTCTTATTTCTATTATTATATTTTATTTTATTTTAATTATTCAATTCCTTTATCTCAATATATCAGTCTTACCTTTTTCTAATTCTCTTCCTCATCCTACTGGCAGAGGTCAGGAAGGGACTGCTTGGTGCATAGCTGTTGGCTGGCATTAAACCAGAGCATCCACTCTTCCTCCTCCTTCTCCATCTCTTCTGGGACATTTCAACCCTGACTTCCTGCTCTCTCCTGCACCCACAGCTGTGTCAGTGCATCTTTCACCTCAATAAACGCAGCTAATCCTGGGCAGACAACAAGTTGTGAAATGTTTCAGTGTGAAAACCCAAGCTGTGGAAACCCAGGAGGTGATCTGAGGTCTGTTACACTTGTTCCAGTTACAGCAGAGGACAGGCTGGACAGGAGTGATCAGGGAATAACCCACTGGAGGAAGAAGGCAACTGAACTGTGCTCTGGTGTGACAAGTGGAAGACAACAGCAGCCACAAGTTCTGTGGCTGGAAGTGAAGCAGTTGAGACAACTGGAGAAAAGAAGTTTCTCTCTAACTACTGAGAGATCAATTAACTGGTGTGCTGAGGAAACAGTGCTGTTCCAGCAATGAGCTGTGATGGGCAAAATAGCATTTTCATGTACTAAATACCATGTGCACTCTTCAGTGCAGACAAGGACTCAGGTGCTCATCAATTATTGAGCTTGCTTGAAAAGGCATTTAGAAGAACTGCACAAGAGGCCAGTCTGCAGTTCTACCTCATTCCCAACTGGGCTGCTCTTAGCAACCCAGCCAGTGAGAAGGAAAGAGAAAGGTGGAGGTGGGGGGAGAGAAGGAAGAACAGAGAGAGAAGAGGGAAGAGCCTTCCCCTTGCCAGAAGAAATCATGTGTGCTGCAGAAAAGGCCTCTGTGATGCCCCATAGTATCATCCATGTAGTATCACCCTTTTCCTTCCAGAGCAATTCCTGTTTTCAGGGTGCAGCCCATACCCTCTGAGGCCAGCTCCAGAGAAGTCCTTGGGCTGGAGTCAGGTAAAGCCAAGGACCCATCCTTGCCCCAGCAGCACTGTTACCACATCCTGACCACTGCACTGCCCCAGACCTCAATGACTTCACAGCTTTAGGAAGAGCTGCCACAGACTATGGCATAGCTCAGTGAGCTATGAAACACCTAAAGCTCCTTTGTGCCAATGGCCTTTTAGGGAAAAGCACAGACAGCCCTTACCCCAAATGAGGCGCCAACATTTAAACTCTCACCCCACCTATCAAACACATTTTCACATGGGGATGTGATAGAAGACTCTCTCCTAACAGCACAAGCCCATGGATGCACTGCACTTCACCAGGAATATTTGCTATAGCCAGCATTTAATTTTCACCATTGTTTTGGGTATGAAGCACAACTCTCCAGAAAATCGCATGTCTAGGTGCAGCTCTCTCAGGAGATTCACAGCTGATTGTGCTTTCAAAAAGAGAAAATGAGAAGAAATCTCAAGGAACAGCTGCAATCTCAACGAACATTCACTCACAATCACGCAGAATGTTTCTATTTGTGAACTAGATTTCCTTGGATGTGAAACGTCACTCAAGCCACATAACAAGCATGAAGCTAAAATTTGACTAACCACAGAATTATACTAGCACTAAAAAGTGTTTATTTATTAAAAAGAGGATTTTTTTTTCTTCACAGTAATAGAATTTGAAAAATACTTAGTAAAGTCAAATTCTAAATGCTTTTTTTTTCCAAGATTTTTGTTAGAGTTTTGAAATTTTATAGAAATGTTGGGTCAAGCACATACAAAATAATAATATTTACATTGATCCTCAAAAGGCAGACCTTTCTCAGCTAGGAGATTGTAGAAGACTAGATGCAATTATAGAAGGCCACACTAGAATGTAATTGCTTACAATTTGGAAAAGAAAGTCTTATGTTTTGAACCTGGAATCTTTAAAAAGTGGCTACAAATTTGTCCAAATTTATTTCTATTAGTATCTTTCATTTAGCATCACACGTACATGCTTTGGGGACCTAGGAAATACTTCTCCACAAACTAGAGTGTGAGATTATGGAATTTGCTGTCATAGCACAACAGCAGGGAACATGGCTTGATGCTGAAGGAAGGACTCAGTACTCCTAGGTTTAGAAAACACTCCAAAAGTTGCAATGGCAATGATTAGAAAGAAGCAAAGACAAATAAACTTGTATTTACAGGAGTGGTAAAAACTCTTGCGGTCAATCAAGAGTGAAAGAAGCAACGGTGGCTTTTGGCCCTGCACACACACATAATAAGGCAGTGCTCCACACACTCTGCAAGGACCAATATCTCTTAACTCACACTCATAAACACACACAGGACCACTACACTACACTTCCATACCTACCCTGTTAAGCCCAACCATCCATACACAGATCTGCAACTTTCTGCAGACACCAAACACCACTCACTATGCTCCTCAAAGAGCAACGTGCAAAGTTTTTTCTGCCCTACAGCACCTCACAGAAGCATCATCTCCTGGAAACACTGCAAAAAGGATCAAGATTCACGCTCAATACCAACCACTGCCTGCTCACGCCATGTTGAGGTTTCTTTCTAGGCTTACACCCAATTTGGTGTATTGGGTGCAGAAGCAGACAAAAGCCAGAAGCTAGCCTGGATGATAAGTGTAAAGCAGAACACAACATTGCAAACTCACACTTGGCATTTTGGTTGCCTGAGATCTTTGGCCATTGAACAGAAGTCCCAGACTGCAACCAAAATAAGATAATAAAGAGGACAGAAAAAAAATTATCACCCCAAAACTAAAAACTATTTTCCCTGAAGACATAACATTGATGGGGAGTCTAGCTCATTCAATTATGTTTAAACCATTCTACAAGTGACTCTGCCTCTGCTGACTGTCCTGGCCTATGGAGAACTCTGAAAGAACACAGCTTTGAATATAGAATTATGCCAGAAAAATGCTTGTCCTTAGAACAGTTTTATTTCTTTTCTTGGGCTCCAGAGGGCCACACACTTCAAATATCCAAGGGACAAAGCCTTATACTTGAAGTCCAAATCACTGAACACTTAAATTAGTCCACTGGCATTTTAACAGTTCTCAGTATCTGTGGAGGAGCCTGGAAGGACAGCCTGAAGATGCAACTCACTCAGCTCATCAGAAAGCAGAAGCAGTCCTGCCTTGCTACTGAAAAAATGGGACATTATGTCTGGAGCCACTCTGAAGTTTCCCACATCATTTATTGCCCACATTAAAACACTACCTGCTGTGGAGATGTTACACCTCTATCCATGAGCAGAAAAACCTGTAGCGTAGAGCAGAGGTTTCATAGCAGCTGCTGAAAGAAACTCCACTTTTTCTGATTGCCAATGAAAGTCCCTTGATCTGTCTTCACCATGAAGTTAAGTGGCAGAGACGTTGGACTGAAGGAGATGTTTAGGATTTAACATGTCCTTTCAAGAAGTACCTCTCTCTACCACCTCTTTCTCTCGCCACAGTTTAATTTCAGCTGCCACTTCTCAAAACACATCTTCCTCAGCAGTCAGGAGAACTGGCTCCTGTGCTCAGGGGAGGGATGGAAAATTGTCACAAGGACAGCTCCACCCCTTCTCCCTTGGCTCTCTTGGGGAGTTTGTGCACAGATTTAAGAATGAATTAGTCCATACCACATGCCATCCATCACAGGCTGCAGGGCTACCACAAGAAGGGCCCAAGAACTACAAGAACAATCAAACATCACCCTTTCAGAGGCAACTGCCACCTTAGAGTGTTGCATTAAAAACTGCTGCTGTAAAACAGGTACTAAGAAAATAACTTCTGCCCACAGCCACAAGCCAGAAGATCACTGGTAGTCAGCATGAGACAGAGAATTACAAGATGTCAAAATTTTCCTATTCTCAAATAAACTAATTTGTTGGGAATGGCGGTACAGAGGAAATTCTCATTCTGGGACAATAAATATTGAACAAATTTATCCCAGAAATACGCCCCTTTGTAAACTATACTCTCAAAAGACTGAGAATGGAAATCAAAGCAAATAAAATTGTGTCTTCTTCAGGGGGATTTAGAAAAAAATATCATCACAGACAGTTTTAGTGAACTGCAGCAAAACCCTTCAGGGGTTTGCACTGAATGTGGCAAACTGCAAGAGGTAAGGGACACTTTCTCCAGAAGAGAAGCCAGAAAAAGAAGGACAAGTAGTTTATTAGCCAACAAGGATGCTCCAGGCACCACAGATGTAAGATTTGCCAAACCTTATAAGATCATTAGGTTTATTTACTTCCCATTCTGTATTGTGAATTATTTCAATCTCTCCAAGTGCAATAGCAATAAAATTGAAAAACATCAATGGAAATACTTCCAATTAACACAAGGTCAGAAAAATTACATTAGAGACCTCCACAGCCCATAAAGAAGAAAAACATCTCAGAAACAGCCTCAGCAAGCAGGCAGGCAGTGCAACTTGTCATAAAGGTCAGCAACATTTTGCCTGTGCTTTACCAAGGGCATGGAAGAAAGCATCAGTGTCTAACACCCTGTGTGAGTACCACACCACCTGTAAGCTACATGCACAAACCTGATTTCAATCCAGGCTGAAAGATAAACCTATAAAATACTGAGCATGCAAAGACACAGAGGGCTCTGAAGAACAGATTCAGTAACTTCAGTTGCACCAGAGACACAAAACAAATTCGATCTACTCCTGAAAAATACATGTACTGTAGGGTCAGTGTATGAGCACTACTCAGTGAAATATCTCTAACCTCATTATGACTTTGGCACAGCCTCCTAAAAACCCAGTAGCCAGAGAAATAGTGACTGCAGTGAGAAGGGAACAAAGCACAGCAAGTAAAATCAAAAAAATGTGTTTTTAAACAGCTGTGGTGCTATGTCTTGTCTGCATGTCCAACACAAAATAGATGGGACACCCTGGTACCAGGAGATCACCCACACAGTCTCATTTCATGGGCAAATTGGAACACTGTCTAGTGCTTTTCTGAGTTCTTGTGGCCTCTTCCAGTCAAGTCTGAGCCTTGAAAACTACCAGAACCAGATGCTGCTGACACTCACATGGAGGTCTTATTCCCCAGACCAACCACCCTTGTAGAGATAAGCAATTACCTTAAACTACCCTGGAGTTGAAGTGAACAGAACGGAGGTGTTAATGAAAACCTTGTGTCTGACTCAGCAACTGGATCATGGTAATTACAACCTTCACAGCTTCCCTGTTCCCAAACCTAAGCTGAAACAGGTGAAAAAAATCAGAGATCTACTTCTGCACAGGCAGCTCAGAAACTACCTTCACCTGCAAGGAAACTCTCTGACAGGCAGGGAGAAAAAGAGAGAGGTCATCTACTTTGGGAGTAGACGTTTGCAGTATCTCTTAGAGTTTCTCACGGAAGGCTGGTAACCCGTCTCCTTCTCTTTCTACAGAGGCCATGGTGATGTCAGAAAATCCTTGAAGTCAGCTCCAGTTTCCACTGCTGTCAGTGCTGTGCTGCAGGTAGATTGTTGACTGCCCACGTGGCAGTCAGTATTCAGTTCACTGCTCTGCAAAGTGCTGCAGAAACAGATGACCAGTAACTGCAAAATTTCAAGCAGAAATAACCTTGGCTTACTCTTCCCCAAGATACACATTTGTAATCAAGGATGCAGTCAATTTTCTTTCAACACAGATCTCATGAGAGTCCTTTATTTTAAACCTTCCCACCTCTTCCCTCTTTTCTTGGCTATCTTCCTTTTCTGACTTTGCTGAGCTCTCCACAACAATCCTGTCCAGCACTGTCTGAAGGGACAATGTTGGGAGAATGTGAAAAGACTTCCTCACCATGTGCATCTCACATTAAGAACCAGGCAAGAACTGCTGTCCCAGCCTGCCAGCAGACAGAGATTGTGCTTGTGCCCCAGAAAGAGGGGCTGGGTCAGGAACTGCAGTACCATTTTCACAGCATCAATATAGCTCAGAATAGTCTGGTTTGCAGCAACAGAAGTGGGAGAGAGCAGAAGGCAGCAAGGAAAAGACACATACTTTGCATGTCACTGTAGAGGATGGTGTCTGGGTGGTCTGTGAGAGAGGCCTCTCAAGAACACAACACCTCTTTTTTGCTTTAATTTTTAGGAGCCATCTTGCAAAGTTGTGATGCTGTCTAAATATTTATCACTCATTCTTGCATCTCCTTCCAATAACTTCTGTATGCTTCCTGCCACACAGCTGTGCCCGTGTTCACCATACCCTTCAGAAGCCCTCAACAGGGTTCACAGCTTCAGATTTGGCCAGGATCACAGAATGGCTTGAGTTGGAAGAGACCTTGAAGATCCTGCAGTCCCAAACCCCCTGCCATGGGCAGGGACACCTTTCACTGGACCAGGTTTCTCAAAGATGTCCTTGAACACTTTCAGTTCAAGGATCTCAGCCTTGAACTGATTTCCATCCCTAGCTTTTTCCTCAGAAACCAAGGTTTGGTTATTCCATCAGCATCGGCACAACTTTGCATTTATCATTGCAGAACTTTCTGGAGCAGAGAGAGATGATAATTTCCTCTGAAGGAGGTACAGTGGCTAAAAGTATGTTCTTTTTTTAATACAAGAATCATCTGGTTCGTGTTTCTGGCTTCCTGAAGCACACAAAAATATCCATTTGAATAGAAATGAGAGGAGGTCTCTGACTTCTGCTGCTGAAAATTTCAAAATAGTAGTCAAAAATCTGAGATAAAAAACAAAACAAACAAAAAAAAAGTCCCATTTGTAGCCATAAAAGACTCAAGAGTGTCACTTTTCAATCTTTCAGACTTCTCAAAAAAGTTAGGATATCCCAATGAAAATAAGCACTTAAAAAATTTGAAATACTAATTTTCAACCAAAAAAACTTTCAGAAGTTTTTCTGCAAGTTAATTCAATACAAGTTGCTTTAGGCCAGACTAACTCAAATACATGTGTTTGCACACATAGGCCTCTTTTCCAGGGCCTACACTTAAGCATTGTATCAAATCAGCATCAACAGCTCTTCAGGTTACATATCCCTGTGACAAAGCCCCAGTGAGCAGGACAGACACACCAGAGCGTCTTCCAGGATAACAGCCACACTTCCATAATATGAACGTCTTCATTATATCCCTTTTGGTCCATTTCTCTACAAGAAATCGTACTTAACCGTTTGCCTTCATGGGATAATTTACCAGCAGAAGCAATACTAATTGAGAAGTCCTCAGCTTGAAATCTCTCCCTGACTTTCTATCATCCCTTTAGAAAACCTCCACTGCCTTTCACTTCAACTTTTCACATCTGTACTTGTCTCAGGGACAGCAGCTGAGGTGGGACAGAGCACCCAGCACAAGGGCAGAAAGCGTGGGATTCATCTTCACCTTGCATCCTTTTTTATCCACTTTGACCCTGGATGCGTAGCAAGCCACGTCAAATTCTGCCATCATTCTCCTGCTGCTGGCTCTGCAGAAAGGTTCAACAGTCCTCAAGGCCCCTCTCCATTCTGATGCCAGAACTGCCATCCAATTTCTGGTTTTGCCCACTGCTCCCCACTTCTGCTCTTCACATGTGCCACTTTCTCTCTGAGGGCTTCTCCTGAACCATCTTCTGACCTTCCCACAGGCCCACCTATGAGCCTCTTGAAGTGTCCCCTGCAGTGCCCTTTCTGCTACAGCAGCCCTGAGGGAATGTGAACCCTTCCTGGGGATGGGCCATCCCAGCAGCCAGCCCTGTGCTGGCAGAGGAGTCTGTGGGCACACACAGCTTGTCCAGGACGTGGGAATGTAATGCCAACAGAGCAACAGCGTTTGTGAAGCAGAGAGGAGACCCACAGGACCCACACTCATCCTAACTGAGCCTGTTTGAGGCTGGAATTTCAGGCTCTCTCTGTGGCAGAGGAAGCAAAGGTGCTTTTGAGCAGGGCTGACCTTTAGGCACTTTGATCTGCCGACTGGAAGAGTCAGTCTTGTGACTGGTCACAGGTCCAACCTCATAAATTTCCCTTTCCTTTTTCCTGGGATCCCAAGTTCTGAGCCTGCTCAGGAGCACTGGTGTCAAGCAGTACCCCAGGTACCAGCAAGGCTTTGTGCTAAGCTCCCCCTGACCTGCAAGACAGTGCTTGGAGGTCCTGCTTTCCTCAGCGGCCTTCATCATCCACATCCTCTACCTACTCCTGCAGGCACTGCACAAAAAAAGGCAAAGGCCCCTTTTCTGGAGCAGGACTTGAAAATGTCTAATCTTTTGCTCACATTTCCTTCATTTCAGATCCCAACTGAAATCACGGGGAACTTTTTTCCTCCCTTACCTACCCCTTTCACTGCCCTCTGTCAGAATTATTCAGCTCTCTGAAGCATTACCAGATACACTATGTAGGAAAGATATGGCAGAAGAAATTAAATAGTATTGTTAGGTATCTATAATTACCCCAAGTAATTTTTTTCCACAGTGCAGCAATTTGAAATCTCTCGCAGCACTCTCTTTGGAAAGCAGATGTTGACCATGTCAGCTGTGTGCTAAGAATGCATTTTCATGAGTTGCATTTCTTGGAATTTGCAAAGTGATGGTGGTGGCAGAGGGGGATGATCCTGGAAAATTCCACCCGTGCAGGCACAAAGCAGGCAGTGCAGAGACCTGCCAGCCTCCTCAGGCTATCAGGGGCTTCTCAGCCCTCTCTCTCTCTGACATGGCACCAACTGGGCCTGCCCCTGTCAAGCAAAGGAAATTTCTTCTACATTCCGGCCCATAGGAAGGCAGGCAGGGCTGCTGGGGGAAGAGTACATCTGGGAGAGGGAGGGTTTCTCCTGGGAGGGGGGAGATTTGTGCTGCTCTCCTTCTAGAGAAACACAAACAGACATGGAACGACGAAAATAAAAAATCTGGTGTATATCTCTGCTGTCAGCTCCTCTCCATCTCTCTCCCATGTGGTCTGTCCTGTCCCATAGTCAACAGTTACAGCAACCAGGCTCCCAGCAGGTACATCAGACTACTGTTCTGTATCTTCTTAAAGAACCCACTCCTCCCTGGTACTACATTTAAATGCACTTTTGCTCTACCCTCTGCCTCCAATTGCTCTTTAATTGCATTCACTTGGACTGTCATAAAGAAGTCTTTCATTTCCTCATTGAATATTTCCTTCAAACACTTGCAGAAAATTATCATACTCCCTATCTAGCAAAAATATTTATTTGGGGAAAATCTACCATCTGGAACCAGGCAAAGGTCCAGTGAGACACAGGTGAGCCAGAGAAAATAGGTTTTAACTAAAGTTCAAGTAACATTGCACAATAAACCCTGGGAATTCTTCAGAGTGTTTATTTGAGATAGGGGACTTCTTAATGGAGGAAGTTCCTAGTGCCAATTTCACTAGACTGTACTCTTTTAATCCTTATTTATTTATAAGACTGTGTCTCCATTAGTCCCAGGCTGGAGCAAGGTGTCTGAGCAATGAGCAGGAAAATTTATACACACACAGAACTTATTCTGGATCCAAACAGGAGACAGAGCATGGAGAGGACAAACATTCAAACAGACACAGGGAGTTCTCCATAGGTCTGTTCCTCAGCCTTTCCAAAAACTGAGACCTCGACCAGCAGTAACCTGTAAGAAAAGGAACAGGGCATGAAGCTGGTGGAAACTACAAATGCAGGCTGATCCATACACACAGGACAAGCTCTAGGGAAGCAGCTGTCCACAGGTAGCCCCTGTCAAAGGCGAAAAATGCTACAGAAATGAGATGCTGCCATAATCCCAGCAGTCTTTACAAAGCAAACATAATTTAATGCAGCAATACAAAGAACTCTGGCCTCGGTGAAAATGAGCACACATCTAAGAAGAAAAGCAAATAGTTCCCACTTCTAAAAAAGAACAAAAGTAAAGCACTCACTGAAAGAAGTGACCTGAGCAATCTGAATTCTTAAAAGACCCAGATGATGCTTAGAGCAAACAGTTAACTCAGTGTGCTGATCTCCAGCAGCAGACTGCAAAATGGACTTTCTGTTACTTCCAGATCTCCCAGCTTGGATGGTGAGACTGTTGCACGACACTGTTTAGACTGGAAAACTTGCAGCGTGTCTCTGCTGTCCAGCGCTGCACCCAATACAAGTTGATTTGCCAGCAAAGACTATTTCCTCTAAAGAAACACATGATTAAATAAACCAGGATGGATCTGAAGGGAGAACAATAAGATGTTCAACACCTGTTAGCATTTACATTTCACTCTGCAGTTTCTCCAGTCACATAAGTGCCCACACTTCATGCTTCACCACTGACTAAAATGATGCTCTGATGAAGCTGTGCAAAAAAAGATTTTTCAAAGCAAGATACAAACAATTGAAAAAAAATAAAAATTAAAGATATTACTTTGATCTAAACCCAGGTACTTCTTCCATCTAAACCCAGGCTTGTTTGCTTTTTAGAATTTTCCACTACCCAAACTCAGTCATTCAACACACACAAAAAAATCATGTTCTTTACCAGACATGAATAATAAAAGTGATAAAAATTTGGATTGAAACACAGATCTGCAGAGACACTTCATGTACTCACTAGCAACAAAGTATCAATTTAAAAAATAAAATAAACTGTAAAATCCCAGTCCCAAAGGATAGACCTCTCTCATGAGAGGTCTGAGTCAGGCTGAAATTATTTGAATACAATTTTCACACTGCCTGTATCTGTCCTCACTGTTTGCCTGACAAGGCTCTGGGCTCTGGGGGAAGGTGCTGCCATTTTCTCCTCCACATCACCTTTGTGAATGGTACCTAAAGGCTTTTGTGAGTCTACAAGAAAGCACCAAGATGTCCATTTTCATTTACAGCATTAAAACTTCAAAACAAATCCTCAATATCTGGTCAAAATTAATATTTTCATTGATCCTGAACTATGTTTTTTCACACTCATTTGTTCTTCCAGCCATATTTCTGAGACTCGGACATTATCATCTGGAAAGAGAAGGACACAGGCCTTATCACTCCTCTTATTTAATGATCCATGTCATTTTCCCCACAGACAGACTTTGTGGAGAAAGTTGGCCAGAATCTAACTTAAAATTCCTTGCCTTCTTCTGTTTGAGACTCCTGTTCCTTACCTTACATGGTTGCGCAGCGCTATTTTGCATCATTAAACAGCCTAACTCCATTCCACCACACGAGCAGCTGAATGTTACTCATAGTGAAATGTTGTCTCTATGTTAATTTTGCAAAGTGCTTGGGATCCTTCTCGAAGGAAGGAACAATAGAAATGCAAGTCATTATCGTGTATGGGAACTGAGGAAATAAACCTAAGGGGAACAAGCACCAGAAGCTGCCACACAAAATGCAGACCAATCTGAAAGCTTAAAGGGGAACAAGAAAACGGCTGTCAAAAAGCCTCTCAGGCTTGGCATGGTGGGAGACATTGCAGCATGCAGCTAGCCCAGCAGAAGGAAATTAAATAAGACTGTCAAACTGCTGACTCAGCAGAAGACAGCACAACTCCCAGCGCATTTTAGAATTAAACCCAGGTCAGTAAATGCCAGGTCCTTTCACAAGGAAGGAAGGCCAAAGGGTGGTGACAGAAACTCAGACACCACTGCAAGGCAAGGCAAGAGTCAGAGCCGGGTTCTAACATTACCAAAGGCAGTCTGAAAAAAATTACAGACTCGGGGAAAACACAGTTCAGGCACAGGGAAAACAAAGGATGCTGAACATGTTGTATGTTCAAATCAATGACGCTGAGCACATGCCAGAGCTCATGAGCAGCACGAGTAACTCAAGCACAGAGTAGTTCCAGGGATAACCACAGCTTTAATGCTGAAAAACCTTTGAAAAACAGCAGAGAAGTTTACACGTAACAGTGCGGAGAAGACCACTAGGGAACAGACTGTCCTGGTCTAGTAAAAAACACCGTCAAGACGCAGTTCAGCATCAAGCCAAGTCAAGCACATACAACCAGGGTTCAAACACAAAACAAGGAGCTTGCGAGAACCAGCACGGGAACACTGAACCAACACCAGAGGACAGAAGCAAACCAAGCCAAAGACACAACAAACAAGCTATTTCTTACTGAAAAATGTCGGAACCATTTCATATTAGGAAAACTTTATTTCAAATTGATTCAGAAGCAAATGTGGCCAGACTTTTACTGCAGGAAAATCAAACTGCCAAAAATCTTACCAAAACAAATAGAGAAGCGGAGGAGGAGGAAGAGAAAGAAAAAGGCAAAAGAAAGAAAAACATAGGGTCCTATGAATATGCAGCACTTCCCTTCTCTCAAGCCCCATGGAAGGAAAACAGAGCCTCCAGTTAATAACATTCAGATAATGTAAAAATAGAAAAAGCAAAGGATTCACAGGCCAAGCAAAGATGTCGTTGACATGAGACAGTTTCAAGCAAATGCAACTGAACAGATGAAAACACACCCTTAGGCACTGGGGGCACGTTCACTCACTGTGAGTCTTCTTCAGCTGCAGCTCTGCTAGTTCTTTCTCCAGACTCAGTTTGGTTGGCTGCTAGCTTTCTGTGCCCTCACCTCTTCATGCATTTCAAATCTTAAAGCTGCCTAAACTGCCATGCTTTCTTCAGCTGCCTTTTCATGGCACAGGAAAAGGCAGCTGAGGAAAGCAACAGGAAATAAACTTCCTCTTCCAATGGCACTGTGTGGCTCCTCAGTGCTACAGACTCCCTGAAGTGATTTCCAGTAGATGACTGGGCACAAAGCAAGGGAAAGTGAAAGTGGCTATGCTGTGCATCTATCCAGGACTGAAGGATACGTGACCTGTTCACGTCACTCCTAAGCGGAGTACAGATGAAGTAATTACTTATAAATAGTCACAGAATCACAGAATCTTAGAATATCCTCAGTTGGAAAGGACCTACAAGGATCACTGAAGTCCAGCTTCTGGCCCTGGACAGGACCGGGATCCCAAGAATCACACCATATACCCGAGAGCATTGTCCAAACACGTCTTGAACTGTGGCAGCATTGATCACTTCCCTGGGGAGCCTGTTCCAGTGCCCAAACACCCATTGGGTGAAGAACCTCTTCCTAATATATAGCTTAAACCTCCCCTGGCACAGCTTCATGCCATTTCCTTGCATCCTGTCACTGGCCACAGTGAAAAGAGATCAGTGTCTGCCTGGCCACTTCCCCTTGTGAGGAGCAGCTGCACTTGATGATCCTTGTGGGTCCCTTCCAACTCCGAATGTTCTGTGATTCTGTGAAGCTGTGAATTCTGTGAGACTGCAGTGAGGTCTCTGCTCAGTCTCCTCTTCCCCAAGCTGAACAAGCCAAGTGACCTTAGCCACTTCAGTCAGCTCACTTTTACATGGAATTTGGGGAAAAATCACTCCTGTATTCAAATTGAAATTAGGGACAATATCGAATCATCATCCCTGGTCTGGGTTTTTTTGGGGGGTTTGGGATTTTTTGAGGATGTTATAGACTCATCAGGAATGATGATAGGATGGATCCTTGATACTGTGCTGTGATAGGAATATGTAATTACTGTATTCATACCTGAAAGCTCATCTTCCCATAGCAAATCAGCTATCTCCTGCATTAAGATATGGATATTTACTTTCAACATGCTGAGATGAAACATTCCCACAATCAATGAAATGCTGGGACACAGATACACAGCAGCATCTGATGTGCCATAGAAATCTCCAAGCTGCTGGCAAGCAGGAGGATTTCAACCAGAAGCAATGTGGCTCTGGCACTAGCACATCAGCCCTGTACTGGGAGATTGTGCTGCATTCCAAGATGTGGCCTTACTAGAGGTTTTTTGTTCTCTGTAAAGTTAGGATTATCAGATATTAAGACAGACTGGAAAATTTCCAACAGCGTTGGGTATTTTTGAGTTGTTGCAGCTTCTCAGCTGCAGTCTCCAAGCACCTTTGCTGCTTTTCCCTGTCTGCCCTTCGCACTCTCAACGAGGCTCCCATAAGCCTGCACAAAGCCAGTTATAATTCTCTGCTGCCTATCAAAGCCTTCACAAGAGTTAGGCAGTTGGTGTGTAGAGCCTGCTGCCTACCATGCTGACTAATGTTGTCTGATTGTTCCCTTGTACTCCCCCGTTGGTCCATCTGTACCCATCTGCTACCTTTGTCTTGTAATTAAAGTGTAACCACTTTGGGGTAGGAGCCACCTTGTTTGTTAGCGTTCACTCAGCTCCCTGCAGGGGAGCAGGGTCCCGGGTCCATAACTGGGTGCTGGGGACAGCAGTGATGATGTGCAAGAGGTGCACATACACTGGCAAAGGGTTACAGCGGCACTTCTCACTTGGTGGCATGAACAACTCAGCTGAGAGAGAGCTCCAGACAAGAGTTCTCATGCAGAATACAATGGGGGTGAGGGCAGTCTTCTCTTGTGGCTGGATGTTGTCATCACACGTTGTTATTAGTACACCAAGCACAATCCTCCAGGATCCTCTGTCCAAGGAGCTAGGTTGGCAACCCCAGTAAAGGTCAGATGGCTGCTATCACCCTCATCAGCTACACCAGCAGAGAAATGGTAGGAGGCATTCTAACTACAGCCTGAGCTTAATAAAGATCTCCAGATATTCCAATATCTGATTTGCATAAGAGGACAAGGTCTTTCCAAGAAGCTGTCATTGTTTCAATGTAAGAATTCCCTCCAGTAGCAAGGGAGTAGGGTCTGGTGGAGAAGAGCCAGAATATTTTTCTGCAGGCTCATGAATCATACAAATAGACTACAAAATTCAAGCAAAGTCAGGAACTGCTTCAGCAAGAGGCAAAGAAAGCAGACAGCTCATAATGACATAACACACAGTGGTTAGGAAGAGACACCCAATATGTTCTCTTTGGTCAGAGCTAGACCAGCTTATTATTGCAGCATGCAGTAATCCAGCAAAGACACAGTTTGACCAGCATGTCTGCAAGATTTACATAGAAGGCTTTTTCAGAAAGATTGTTCTGATTATCCTCTGATAAGGAAGGCTTTGTGTGGCACTGGAATCTGTCCTTCTCCTTAGGAGTTGGTGAAAGATTAACATGGCCATAATTAGCCACAAATACATACAGTTAGATCCTGGGCAACTGTGAGAAGTCAGGCCAGATCCTGGCAGTGGATGCAGCATAGGTGCACAAATAAAGCCATCTGGTTGTCTGATTGAATCCGGGTCATAAACAGACCCATCAGATGTGACCTAGATCAGGTATCTAAGGGACACTCACTTGGGAGAGGGATATCCATAAAATATGTATTCTTTGATGCAAGTCTGCTGTCTAATGAGAAGTAAGGCATTCAGCAAATTACGGTCTCTTAGAGACATGTCCAGAAAGAACATTTTAAAAATAAGAGGGAGAAATGCACGTACAGACTCCCATTCTAATTTCAACCATATGTGCTTGAATGCAGAACAGTCCCTCTGCCCTAAGAGAAGCCATATCCTTCTAAAAACTGGTTCTGTGGAAACAGAATCAGTCTCTTACTCTGAGTAGGTTTAAACAAACTTCTATGCCATTTATCCCCAGGGACAATGAGTCATAAATCCCCATGTACACAGTGAAATTAGCAAAACAAGACTGACTGGCAAAAACAATCCAATCTCGTCTCACTGTAAAAGGAGTTGGTGGAATAAAAAATAATTTCCTCCCTGGACACACAGGCGAGAAGCCAGAACTCCACATACACAGCAGAACCTGACCAAAGGCAGTAACTTCTACCCCATGGAGACAAGCATACATTTGCAAGGCTCGCCTAGGTGGGCACCAGACAACATGAGGAAGAAACTGTCTCAAAACATCTAGTTATCTTTCCAAAGGCAGGGGAGGGCCTTCAGAGAAGACTTAGATTTGTACAGCTGAAGTTTTTACCTCAAAACCCTTCATTCTTGTTCCTTCGCTATTTTTAAAGAGCCTTCTTTCAAGAGGCTTTTATTCTCTAAGAAAGTGAAATAAAAAAAAAATCGAAGTCCTTCCTTCTGCTAAGCAATGTAATAGATAGGATAACATGATTCATATTGATTCCTCATGGAGTGGTCAGTACCACATGGACTGTTACTAAAAGCCAAGAATACTGATCGAATTTTCAGTCATCTCCCCTGTTATTTCTGCCACTGGGACATCGAAGCACACAGAGAGATGACAGTGAATGTTTCTTTTAATGCACAGTAAGAGATCAGGCCTGAAGGCTGTATCATCATCAAATGCTACAGCCTCTTCAGCATCTCTGTGGCGTTCATCAGCTCCCCAAAGGTGCAGACTTCAGGAGGTGACAAGTGCCTCCGCAAGAGCTTTTGTTCACAGACATGCACAATAGCCTTTACATGCCGACTGCCTGCTCGTACAAAAGGTTCGTGGTGGAAGCTTGAAGAAATTATGTCCTCACTGGATCATGCTTGAAGTTTCTGCTGATCAGCTTGTCCATAACGCAGGTTGCCTCTCCTATGAAATAAGCTGCTTTTTGTGAAACACTCTTCAGGTTTGTCTTGCTCATCTAATCACAGAAATATAGGCTGGCAGAGAACCACAAGAGATCACTTACTGCATCCACCAGCTCAGAGGCAGGACAAAATAGACTGAGAGCCTGCACTGTTGGATATTTTTCTCTATATACTCCAGCAAATGAACCTCTACCAGCAAATGAGCCTCACCATGTCTCACCATGCCAATAATTAGACAGCTCCCTACAAATCTAACTGAAATCTTTCTGTTTGACAATTTAGCAAGACAACTTTTTCTTTCTCCCTACTGGGGCATGAAAAGCAGGTGACTAGTATGTCCTTTTTTCAGCAATCATTTAGGTGTCCAAAAATGTATCTTGTTCTCTTTCCTCATATTTTTAGATAAGGGAAATCTTCATTTTTCATTTTTCTTTTCTAAATCCTTCTTTCCTTTCTGTATCTCTGTCCCACATCCCAGGGGAACTCTTCCCAGGCATGGATGGGCATAATGGTGCTCTGTCCCAAGCTGAAGACAGGGTCACAGAAGTTCACAAACTCATCTTATGCAGACTGTGATCGAGGTTGAACACATCTCTGGAAAATCCATGTGGCAGAGAGTAGTGGCACTATTTTCCACCCTGCTGCATCATTAGGAAGTCCTGGAAGTCTACAGTCACCGAGGCAGTTGAGAGGATGTCACAGCAAATGGCCCCATCCCCAGGGAGCACTAATGTGTGCAATGGTGTAAGGGTACAGGCTAGGAGCAGCCTGCCCATGAATTTGTAATCATGGTCACACCAATGGCTACAGGAAGCAGAACAGAACCTGCTGGAGTTGAAGAGTTCAAAAGTCAAGTGCTGATAATTATAGCACCAGCAGCAGGCAAACATTTTATCTGCTGAGTGGGGTGAAGGTTGATAGGGGCAGAGGATTGGTACATGCAGCAAGGAAAATGCATCTTTCAACAGAAGTTTCCCATCTGTCCTCTAAGATGGCTTGTAGTGGCACCCTGACCAAAACCATCACCTGGGGCTTTTCTTGTCCAGACAGGAAGAGGAGTGAATGGGGCATGCTTGGTAAGAGATGGAAGGAGCTTGTGAATCAAAGGGTCTGTGGGGTGGCACAAGAACCTGGTGTCAGGTGCCTCATGGAAAGATGCTCTGAATCCCCAGTGACACACCCAAGAGAAGAGGCTGAGCACAAACTAGCAATAGAAGTGATGCCAAACTCACTAGTAATTAAAGTAGAGAAGGAATCTGAAAGAGGGCCCCAAAGTTCATAACATTTCTGTCACCTCCAGGTTTTCTGGGGGAAAGTGAGGAAGCAGATGGGGAGATCTGGGAGCTAATGGGACAGGACTGTTGGCAGGGAGCTAGTGGGATAGGACTCAGTAGAGAAGGAGGACGTAAGCAAGAGCTGGAGATAGCAGCACTTGCTAGCTCTTACAGGGGGATCATGAACCCAGAATTAAGTCCTCATCATATGTGGGATCACAAGAGAGCAGAAAAAAAAGGCAAATAGTGGAGAAAAATACTGGGTGAAATCTCTTCCCGCACAAAATATCAGAACCCACTGACACAAAACCTAGAGCAGTACTGATCCTCTGGCTCACTTTGCAAGACATCTGGCCCCCACTCATCACTGCACTGAGGCATGGTCCTCCATGGGGCAAGAGAGTAGACATCCTTCACCACCTCCATCTGCATACCTGCCCCTCTATGACAAATATAACAGGGGCATCTAGGCACCCAAAATACACCTAGGCTATCTGGCCAGTGAAGCAAAGAGCTTCACTAACCTGCTGATGAACAGGTAGTGTGGAAAGGCATGCAGTGTTCTGCCCCCAAGGAGCAGAGTACAGAGAAGTGAATGAAATTCAGCACATTTGCTTATCATGATGAACCATTACTCATGGTTAAGACAAGCAGGAGAGCCCAAGTTACTGCCCCCTTGCAGAAAGTGGGTTTTCTCCTTGCTCTTTCATGACTGTCAGCCCTACAAGGCTTCAGTTTCTATGAAGCACTCATGAGGAGATTTATCATCATCATCATCATCAGAGTCTGGGGGCAGCTGCAGCTCCTCTGGAAAATTAATTCCTGTTCTGAAATAACTGGTGAGGTTGTGAAGATATTTATTGGGAAAAAAAATCAAAATTGCAAAAGATTTCACAGACCCTGAAATCCTGAAACAGTTCAGTCACTGTCTGGATCTTTGCTGCTCAGAAAATGGAAGACTTCACACCTATTTTAAAACACATCTTTTTATATATACTCCATGAGACATACCCTCAAAATCCATTTGCCATCTTTCAAGAATCAAATATGCCAAGCTGTACAGAGCTGCAAGCTGTGTTACTAAATCCAGAGGAGACTAACAGAAATGATCAGAAGACTAGGAAACATGACCTACCAAGAGGGACCGAACAATTTCTTGTTTAACCTACACCAGAGGTGACTGGGAGACAACATGATAGAAGACTTCAAACCCACATGGGGACAATAAGAAGTGGTAGAGAATAAACAATTCCCTATGTCCATTAGGCAGACACGAAGTATTCATGGGCCTAAATTACAGCCAGGGAAATCTAGGTTAGACATTAGGAAAACTTCGCAGGGTAAGAAGAAGCCATAGAAGAGACTGACTTGGGATTTCATGGGATCTGTAACATTGAAGGTCTCTCAGAACAGGTGAGACAAGCATCTGTCAGGAATAATTTCAGTCTAGTTAAACCCTCTCTTGGGGCACAGGGAGGGATTCGTTGACCTCTTGATGTTCCTTCCAGGCACAGCATCTGATTATAGATAAGTGTGTAGTTAAAGACTGAGCTACAGTGAATGCAACTGGACCAAATCAGTGTTTCCCACTCAGCCTCTTATCTCATGTCTCCTACTGCCTGTTTGCCGAAAAGTTCCCAGGATGAAGCACCTTGCTCTTTACATAAAATTAGTGAGAATTTGGATAATGTTCCAAAGCACTATAAAGGTATTGGAATTATGGGCTAAAAATATATTAATAATTTCTTGTATTGTGGCATTGCCTAGAAGCTGCTGTTAAGGGCCAACAATTTGTGTTGCTTGACTCTTTGCAAACATGGAACAAAACTATGATCATCGTCGCAAAGATCTCTGCTTCACATTTTTATTTTTCGTTTGAATTTCTGCTGAATGGAAAAAAAAATTAAGAAAAAGAGCATGAGGTTCCAGGCATGAAAGGTTGTATCTGTGATCAGAACATGCTGGAGATTACTTCAGTGTCTTCCAGAAAGAGCCTGCCAGCATAAAATTCAACCAGTTCAGAGTTTGATTATAATAATCTGATCCTCCCTGAGGAAGACATCCATTTCAAGATAAAACATTTGTGCCCAGGAAGCACTATGTGCTTTTCTTACCACTAATACCACAGCTCATCATAGCCTCATTTCAGTCCAGCCCCAGCTCCTATGAAGTTAAGGACTGTTTTGGTTTAATGGATGCCAAGTATTCCTCACAGACAGCAGGGCTCAAGAAGGTCACAGATCTAACCCCAACACTCTTGATAACCCTTCTACTAATTGTCTGGTTCAACTGAGAGACCACAAATTCACTCCCAGAGAGTGAACAACCCTTCTTACCACTGACAGAAGCCACCAAGCCTTCACTGAGGGTGTGACATGTGAAGCATGTGACAGGCAAGATATAAACAGGACTGTATTTAGCTGTGCCTCCCCAGAGACTGCAAAGCATTCCAGCAACAGATTCCCACAGCCAGGCCTGCTAATAACCCCTAGGAGGATTCAAGCTGCTGCTGCTTCATTTTCCTTCTCTGATGATGGAATTTTCCCCCATGAGAACAAATGTGGTGCCAGCTAGGAACAAATCCTCCTGGACTTTTGCTGGTAAGATTAAATGAAGTTGAGTGACAGACCGAGCCTGATGTGAGCTCTCTACAGCCTGAGCTTTGCATGTGCACACCCTGTGCAGTATCTGGACAGCCTGCCTTCAGCTATGGCCAAGAGCTGCCCACACATGCTATGCCATGCCCTTTGTTTCCTCTCACTCCTGGCCCACTGAGACCTCTTCTGTCTGTCCCAGAACACACACCCTCATCTGGTCTGAACAGTGCCAAGACCAGGAGGTAGACAGGTCATCCTGGAAACCAGGCACAAGCTGAGGGCTTTCACCTTCTTGGCAAATTCCTGCAAGTACTGGGAGACCCTAGTGACTGCCAGGCGCCAATGTGATTGCTCTTCTGTCTCATTCACTTAGCACTTCTCTTGACAGCTCCCCATTTCATTCTCATTTCCCCATTAATTTCTTCCTCACTTTCACCAAGCAAGTCACTTGCAAGTCCATACAGAGAACAAGCAGGCAAGGAGAAAAAGTTTTTTGTGCACAGTGGGACAAAGGGGCATTTTTTCTAAGCCATACACATGATTATATACAGACCTGCTTCATATGTATCGAGCATTCTGAGGAATTCTCCTTCCTTTGCTCTTTTCTCACACCCAAAACTTTTTTTATATCTCATTTTCTTAGCCCTTAAGCTACCCCCTCTGCATCAACAGAAACCCTTTGGGAATACTTTTTCAGAACCTGGACCACTGACATTTACGTGGGAGGTGAAATGAACCAAAACTTCCCACTAACTCAGAAATTCACACCATTTCTAAAATGGTTCTTTGGGTTACATGCAAATTATTCCCAAATATGCAAATCTGGATCTTTGAACAACTCAATATGATCTCACGTTCACCATCCCACTTAATGCACCATCCCATTGCAAAGGACACTGGCCAGATACATTGAGCACAGTTAATACTGGCATAAATTACTAAGTGTGGCTGTAGCTCAATCACAGTCACTTAATGTACAGAACTTCACTGCCACCAAACCATACAGAGAAATATTTTCTGTCTCAGCCATTGAAACTCATGGCACAGAGGAGGTATCTTCTCTGAAAGGCTGGAAAACCTACGTTCAGAGATTACAGAAAGGAAGCTGATGAATTTTTTATGCATGCTAATGGAAGACTGTAATGGCATCCTGCATGGAGAAGACAGCAGCCTGGGCAGTGGAGATACCAGTGGTCCAGGATACAAGAAGCAGATTGTCAGCCCTTGATAAGAAGTACAGAAAGGTGGGGAGGATTATTTGCCTGGAGCCTTCCCCCTTCTTCTTCCCTGACACAGATGGAGAATAATCAAACATATCCTACCCTCTCCCACTTCCTCTCCTTGGTCAAAAGGATGATGACCAGCTTGGGATGCATCTGGTATCCGTCCTCACTGAACGACAAATTCCTGCCTTCAAAGGTGACGTTGATCAGGTACCTGTGGGAGAGAGAAGAGAGAAAGGAGAACATTAGTGCTTGGAAACCAAACCCAAAACGAGACCCTGCCTCCCCTCTTCAGCTCACATCAGGAGGGTAGAAGCCCAGTGCAAAACAATGGAAAACCTTAGAGGAAGGGAGTTAGAAAAACAGGACAATTAGTCCAGAAATTGGGACAATCAGGTAAGGCAGGGCAATTGGCCCCATTTTGTGACTGGGATAGGGAACTGATGTACTGTGTTGGCTCTCAATGAATTCCTAAAAACATGTCTAAAAGTCACACACACATGTATGCCCACAGTCCCTGGTTTTCCCTTGCCTCAAAGGGCAGAGGGATCCTTAGCAATCAGCTGTGCAAACACACTGCACAGCCTACACTTCACTCACTCTCCAAAGGGGATTTTGCATGCCACTTGAGGACAGTGATGGGCGACAGGTGAAGCGGTGGGGACAGCCTCCCCCCAGCCCAAATACTGAGGCAATGACTCGGGAAGCAGTGGAGACCAGAGCAAGGAGCAGCACACCTGCAAGAAGCTCCATCCCTATCAGAGCCAGCACACCTCATGGGGCCCAGAGTGATCCTGCAAAGGAGTTTAGGAATAGGCATAAGGATGTTGAAAGAGCCCAGTGAAAGTCTTTTTTCCTAGGGACAGAGTCCAGCCTTACACCCAGTAAAATCAAGCTAAAGGGTGATCAGCCCTGCAGCCAACATCAGCAATTCTCTCTGTCTGGAAAGGCCCCATCACTCCTGCAGAAGGCACTCCCTGTTGGGGCATTTCATGTCAGCTGTACAAATGGACAGTTAAACAGTCCAGGGTTCAATCTCATTTATCCTAAAGCCTCCTTACCCAGCTCTGGCAATAGGGAAGGCCTTTAAGTGGACTGAGATTACAGCTACACTCATTTCAAGGCCTTGCTGCACATTGAGAGCATGTTAAAGGGGTGTTGCTGTAAATAAGAATCAGGTCTATTGTTTTCCTAACTGTCAGACCATCTAGAAATACACTGTAGGGAAGAGGAGGTAAATACACATTTCACAGTTCAGTGGTTTATATGACATCACCATGGCACTCTGACAGTTTACCCTGTTCATATATTTCACTTCAATTCACAATCCTGTTGCATGAAGTAGATTTTACCTTTGTAAATCTGCTCTGGCACCAGTAGCATCACATCACCGTGAGAGGCAGAGGTGACCAAGCTGCCTGCAGGGCTGGCCCCTGGACTCTGCACTACCCTGCTTTGCACAGTTCTATAAATTACACAAGCAACATTTCTATTACAGACATGAGAGGTTTTCTATTCTATTACACTGTGACATCAGGAAACATTTCCTAATATTCAGCTTCAATTTGTCCCTTATGAACTCAATTTGAACCAATTTCAAGAAAATAAATAAGAGGGGAAAAAACCTCTTCTTTCAGTGGGTTCATGCTTTCCTACTATCTGCACAAAGAGACCTCCCTGCAAATCTAATGAAATCATTGTATCAGGGAAACTTCTTCAAACAAATGAAAAAGGCAGTTTTTTTTTTTTTAATTTTAGTTTCTTCCTTTTTCAAACTTTTTTTGTTTTAACTCCATTAATCAACCAAACTCATCTATTCACTCCCCATTGCCAAGTGCAATCAGCAATTATGTTTATTTCTAAAGGAAATTCCACACTTGCTCCATGTTATGACCTTCAAGGGACGTGTTCAGCATTGGAAACATGGCCATAAGGGAGCCCAGCATGAAACATCTGCAACAGGACAATTTTCAAAGGCAGACTATGGGTTATTTTCCAAAAACCAAAGCCATTTGGAACGCAAACATTGACTGAACCCCAAAACATCGTCCACCTGGAAAATCTTAGCCATAAGATAAGATTTATGCATAAAACATGAAACATTCCATGTCAGGACCACACATGCTCTTTTTCTGACTTTTTTTTCTCCCTCAGCTGTGTGAATTGTGCTGGTACTCAGGAATGCCAGGCACGGATCATTGCCAGGTATGTGCACCCTACACGACCTAATTAAGGCTCTGGTGGTGGTGGGAGGGATCTTCCAGTGGACCAAGACTACAACTTCATGACTTCTCTGCACTGGCCACCAGAGTAAAGACAGAGAAAGGCTGCAAGAAGATGAGGATGCCATTAGCCTGATGGGAGTTGCAGCTTTATATGTCAGTAATTAGTAAGCTATGCCAACATCTAATTAAACAAACACCAATATTAAACCGTTCTCAGCCCTCTTTCTTCTTACACCCAAGAACGATTCCACTACAGGAATCTCCCTAGCACAGCTTGACAAGAAGAGTTCACAGAAATCAGCAACAGATATGAGACAAGAGGGTGTCATTTATGCTCATTTTCACTGGAAAGATTAGAACCTCTAATAATAATCAAGGCGGGATCATCAACGACTTCAATCCTTGGAGCTGCCTTGAGATTTACACTTAAAGCAGCACTAAAATCCCTTGCTTCACACCTTAATGACTGAAATTAGTCTCCAAATTTGGCAATATAACTCTTCAGAGTGTTTTCTCTCCAACCCATTAGCAATATGTTTACAAAAGTTTGCAGGAGAAGTGCAGAAGAAGTGGCATCCCCCCCCAGCTTTCCCTGCTCTCCTGTACCTATGCTGCCAGCTAAGGCAGGCATGCAGGGTGAGAGCAGCTCGCAGGGAGCTGCAGGGCTTGCCTGCCTGCACTGAGCCTGTGTGACAAAGCATCAGGGCTTGAAGGACTCCCAGGCAGGCCGAGTCAGCAGCATGCTGCAAGGCAGCCACACTCAAGTGACTCTGCCCTCCACCATTACTGCAGCAGCAGTCCTCCCCGGGCAGCACTGCTGCTCTGCTACATCAGCACCACTGCTGCCTGCTCTGGCCAGGGGCATCTGGTTCCTCCCTGCAGACTACACACACTCCAGTCCCTAAGCAGGCAGGCAGGGGGCTGAGAGCCTCCCTGACATGTCTGAACTGAGCCACCAGATGTAACAGGGCCACAACATGAGGGCAAGCAGGTTGTGCATGCAGGGGACATAAACCAGGAGGAAACCGTGCCTGTAAAAATTTTAATCCCTGCATGTTTGGCACTCTAAGAAAGAGAAAGGGGGCATGGTGGGGGCTGACACATGCAATTTAATTTAATTTGCTAGAATCACCTTTCAGCAAAGGATTTTGCTTATGTGGCAGCTTCTGGAATTACTTGATGCAAGCAGAGAAGGGTTGAGCCCTTTGCCAGCCCAGTGGCAATGCAGCGGATGCAATGCCCAAACTCAGACGGGTGAGAGCAAAACATCCACAGCCTGTGGAAACAGGCTGACCCCATGAGCCCTGTGGTATGGAAAGCAGGCAGGAGCAAAGGGACATGCCCTTGGGCACAAAGCAAATTAGACTCAGGGGGACCTAAGCCCCATGCTGGGCTCTGAGGTAACATCACCCATCCTGGACATAAATCTGTCAGCCCTGCAAGTTAAAGGAGAGTGTTTTAAGCATAGCTAATAGAGCATTAAAACCACATCGGATGGCCAATTTAGGACCAGCAGAGAGATGATGGCATTTTAAATGGTTTCAGCCGTGATGGAGAAAGCCTGAGGGGGCAGATGGTGGGCACAGGGGGCTTGAGGGAACACAGAAAGGGTGCTAACCAAATTTTCTCTGCCCCAGAGACAGGTGTGAAGGAGACGCAGTTGAAATCAGCACTTGCCACTCCTGCCTCCAGTGCCTTGCCTGGAATCAGCTCCTCCTAAGCCTGCTGACTGGAGGGGCAAATTTGGACATTGCATCGGTTCACTGTCACATTCCCTGCCTCACATGTGTGCAGCACACACAAACACACACCCTCCCCTGCGTCCTGTCAGTGCTGGTTATGCTTCAGTGAGACAAGCAGTCTGTCTGAAATGGCGTGATTATCCTTCCATCGATCGCTTCCCTGAATAAGACAGACCATATAAATAAAACAGCCTCTCCACAGTCAGCACTGGGGAGTCATCTCTGCAGCCCAGCACACAAGGGAAAAACAAGGTGTAGGTGGAGGGTGGGGAAGGAAAATCTGTGGGATACCTTTTACCTTTGCAGGGTAAAAGGCAGGTGGAATGTGATGCAGGATAAAGGGATAGGGATGCACACCACCATCATCCTGTCTGGAATCTCACTGTAATGGGGGAAACACTGAGGCCAATCATAACAGCAGTGAGATGAAAGCAATGAAAGGCCTTTACTCCACAGAATCTGCATGGTGAAATAGCCTTTTTTCCCCCCTAGAGACAGTGTTAAAAATTCACTAGTCTGAGGTATCAGGGAACAGACCCACTTCACGACCAGGAAGGAGCAAAAAAGCAAAAGCATGTTACTGCATTTTAGTAGAAGTGCCCACTGCTCCAAACCACGTTCCCTCTCTCAGCACCAGCAAGACCAACCCAGCCTTGCCTGATGCAAACAACCAAGGCAGAGAACATCAATCCAGCCCTGCAGCAGGGTCCTGCCCAATCCTCAGGCCTGCCCCTGAACAAGGATGGACAGACAAAAAGATAGGCGGACTCAAACGACAGGGGAAAGGGAGTCTAGGACTGGTATATTGATCTACAAATGGGAATTCTCACCTTCAAGGGGCAAGTGATTGACAGATCAGACTTAACCAGCACTAACTACGCTGTTAATGCCTTCATCAGAGTGACTGAAGTAGTGGAGACTTTTTTAATGAGAAAACCACAACTGATCCCTTTCGCTTCTGATTTACACCTCCATTCTCCAAGCCCATGGAAGGCTTAAAATAATACAGATATTATTTCTCTACACCATTGTTCAAAATTTCCGGGGCTGACTGTGCCTCAGAGCACAGCCAACTCAGACACCAGAGCTGTCCAGACCCAGCTGTGCATGGATGAGTTCTCCTGAGGTAAGACAGGCTCCACAGGATATCAAACCCAATTGTTCACCCCAAAAAAAGGCAAAAACAGGCTTTGCCTGGGCCTTTGATCAAATTTCACCATGGAATCTGTTCTGAAAATCCTGATCCTGGCTGAGCCTTTCAGAGGTTCTCTCATTGCTCACTGCCCTGCACTGTCCCTCACATGGCTGCGCTGTCAGTGGCTCACAGAGTTGTGAAAGGTGGGCACATCTGGCTCTATCTGTGTAACATCTGTCAGGTGTCAGGTACAATTTACAGCAAAAGGATTCCATGCAAAGGGCATGAGTGCAGCTGATTTTATGTAACAAGAGGCTATTATGAAGAACAAAACCAAAACAAATTAGAAAAAAAAAAAACCAGAAGCAACCATTGACTAGGAAAATTAAATCTTAAGGGAATGATATTTCACTCTTCTGCATTTATTTCTTTCTCTTTCACTGTCAGTGGTACTACTGCATATGGGGAGATGCACTGTAAGAAAGAAAGAGTAGAAAAGAATGCTACCAAATTCCAAATTGTACAGGCATCCTGCACCAGAAGATCTGCCCAGACTACAACCTAAATTACTTCTGGGAATCAGTCTGACCAGTAGCCTTAGAGAATACCTAGAGCTCAAGATTGTTTTCATCAAGCAAAAAGATTCAGAGATCATCTAGATTAGGAAATATGCCTCAGGCTAAAAGATAACAGAGATGTAAGAGATTAATTTGGTTTGTCTCTGCTGTCCACACCTTTTTAGAAGACAAGAGGGCAGCTACTGGGCTGCAATAAATCAGTGATATTCATCTGACATCAATGGAGTGATACTGGTCAATCCACTGAGACTGGCCCCTCACCTCTAGGAAGATTAATTTTCTTGGTGTTTGATCCTGACCTCTGAAATAACCATTTCTGGTGGAAGACAAATTTCTACTGAACTATCCTTTCTCCAACATTTTTAGCAAAGTTGCTTTGAAAGCAATGTGTATGTGTGCCGAGACTTCCAAGTGAAAGCTCCTTTGTACAGTGGAAGGATGAATCTCTTACATCAATCCCTCTCTTAATCTAAAAAAAAAAAAATTGTGCTTCCACTTTGTTTCCCATTTCTTCTATTTATCTACCACAAATTTGTCATTTCACAAAGACTCTGAGATGACAGCTCCTGGGGACTGAGGATATATCTATCCTTGGAGGATGCAGGGAGCCACAGCAATGGCAGGGCTGCTTTCCTACACGCTTTGCTTGATCCTAATGAGACGGGACCATTCCTGAGAATGAGAAGCAAAGCTCACTTTCCACAGCGTGTGCAGCCCCCAGCCTCCCTCCTGAGAACGTAAGGGAAACTCATCATTGCCCCACAGGGCTCTGCCTCACAGACAGGTATCCATCAGGAAGCAGACAGGGTGGGGGAGTCACTGAATTACCCCTCCAAAGGGAACACAGGTTCCAACCCGGGGCTGACAGGACAGCAGTGACACCTGGGCGGAAGGCTGCTGGTGTGAGCTTCAGAGTTTTCACAATACATTTTTCCTCTGTCGACATACAGTCATCCAGGACCTGATCTCCCATTTGTTTATCATCCTATGCAGTCACTAATGGGGAAAGAGGGGCCATTCAGGCCTCGTGGCATTTCACACTCCCCCTGCCAGGGTGCTGCTGACAGTCCCAAAGCCAGACTGCTTGTGACTTATAGGATAAAGTGACACACAATATACAACAGGATGAGGTAACCTGCTCATGGGAAGAAGAGCAAGATAAATCTTGATTTTGCCCTGTGTGCTATGCTGGTCACGGCAATATCTTGAAATTTCAACCCAAACCAATTTTTTTTCACAGACATCCTGACTAACCTATTTTCACAAATGCCAGGGCCATGAAAAATTATCTGGCAAAACCAGTTTTTAAATGGGATAAGAATGTGGCCACAACATTTTCTCATTAAGAGGTCAACATTTTGTTAGAAAGAAAAAGAAACATAAGATCTGAAAACTGTAGTAATTTTAGACAGAAGATGAAGCTTCCGGTATCATCATGCTCCCACACAGTCTGGTCTGTTGTGTGACACCTTCCACCCTTTCTTCTGTGGAAAAGAGTCCCAGTTAAAATGCATCTGTGATGTGCCACATGGAAAGAATCCTACAAGGAACAGCATCACCTCACAGGAGAAGGAATATCACTGAATATTTAGTTTTGTGAAGGAGAAATAGGAATACAAAATGCCCATGCTCCTAATCACAAGAGACAGTATATAGGATTTCCATGTCAAAATATTCCCTTTTAAACCCCAAATACTTGATTTACAAATTCTGATTTCTTCTAAATTTATCTATTTTTTTGTCCTTTTTTTTCCCCTGGGTCAACGACACAGTCCTAAGTAGCTAGGGAATATACCTCTACATCTTCTGGCCCCACTGGAAATAAGACAGAAATAAGGAAAAGTGTTCTAAGGGAACACTAAGAGCATAGTCTGTTAAAGCTGGAACTATCTATAAATGTCATAGGATATCAGCCTATTCTCAGAAAGGCTTTTTTAGCCAGAAAAGCTTTGATAAAAACAAATATACTTCTGAACTGACTCACCAAACCTTTAAGTAACAGAAAATAGCTAATAGAAAATTAGCTTTAAGGTCAAAATTGTTACAGTCACTGCATAAAATAAAAACTAAATGTTCAGTCCAAAATTGGATCAAGCTGGAAAGCTTTACAGAGTTATTAAATTCCTGCCAATTACTTTTTTAAAGTATTCTACACCTTTACATCCTTCCTTATTCATTAGGTACAGATAACATATCACTTTTCTCCAAAGCAAAAATAGCTTTCAAGGTATTTCTTTCATATGAAAGGACTAAAAATCAGCTTACATGGGGCAGTAAAAGCATGGAAAATTACATTTGTCAGAACAGCCGACAATGGGTCATAATTATGTCTTGGCACCAACAATGGGTCGCTGATGAAAGCCATACCACTAGAATAAAGCAAATACTGAAAGGTTAGGAGATGTCCTGTTTATCTGTCGTAAGGCATAGTCATACAATCATTGATAGGAGAAGCAGTCACAGACCAGAAGTCAAATGAGGCTCTTCAGTGATTTTTCACCCAGGATGATGTCTTTCAAGCTCTGTCAATTTGAAAGGCTGTAAAAAAATATTCCAGTTGAACTATTGTCCCTATGCAGTGAATTTAATCCTGCTGACAGCAGCCTTACATTTCTTAATAATTTTTGTACATCCCCTTGGAATCTCACACGGCTGTGGACCACGGCTTAAAAACTCTGGCCGAGCAGCTGTGCAAGTCAAGGACCTCTTTGGTCTCCTGAAGGTGGCTGGCATGCGGGTGTGCAGCCAGCCATCAGGGCATCTCGCTATTCACCCAGAGCTCATTCCAGTTTCTGTCCTGCGAGTCAAGACCAGCAAACAGGTGAACATGTCAGCTTTCCTATAGAGCTTTCAGAACATTTTTGCTTGTGGAAAACCACTCAAATCTGCCAGAAAGGTCCATCTCACTGACAGAAGCCAGGCAAGGCTAAACCAGCTGGAGACTGAAATAAATCCTTTTATTATATTCTCAGAAAAAGCAAACTAGCTCAACTTTTTTGATCCAAGGAGAAACCACTAGTGATTTAGGGGTTATTCAAGTTTATCAAGTGTTGGAGGCATTCACACATTTGTAAGGGGCAATGAACTCACAGTGTTGGCAGGAGCAGAGTCACGCCTGCAAGGAGGCTCGCTCCAAAAAGTGTGACTGGATTTTCTTGGGTCTGTAGCAGTTTGGCCAAGCTGGCACCCTATCACTTTCTTCCCTATAACATTTCCAAGGAGAAATCGATTCAAAAAATAAACAAAGAATCACTCCTGTCTGTAACTAGGAAGGGAGGGTCTGGAGGTTGCTCTTCCTTCACCAAAGGAGCCATTCTCCCTCTGCTGCTGTTCCCTCTCCTTTCTCCCTCTTTCTCTCCCTCTGTGGGTTGATGTTTCCATGGAAACGTGTTCTTTACTGCCGCTGAAATTACATTGCATTTAAAGCATTAACCCTTCCTTGGGCTGAGGAAAGTCTCAGAACTATTAGCGTTCATTTTTTTTTTTTATTTTCCCTGTTTCCTTTAAGCTTTCCTGTGATTTTTTTTTCCCTATATCATTAGGTAAACCTCTTTCTTTCAAGAAGGCCTCTCAGCTAGCATTTGTGTGACAAGGGGCACAGGATACATCACCAGTGGGGTAGTGTCCAAATTAAGATTTCTTCATTCCCTTTTTTATTCTACATGAAAGCCTTAACGCATTTCTATCCACACTACATGCAAAGAAGGAAAATGCTGCAGTAGCAAATCAAATAAAATGAAAGTAAGACAGAAGGAGAAGCAAGAAAGCCACAAGCTGGCACATGTGAAGAACACAGCTTTGGCTAATACCAGAGCTCAAACCCTTGTAGTCACGCACTGATCAGCATCTTCTTCATTACAAAGTGCCATAATCACAGACCTCACCACTCCTCCTCGAGCCTGCCTCCTCTTCCTCTTCACAATCCTGTCTGTAATTAGTCATCCTTGTCCTCACTTGTAGTTAGCACTCCAACAAAGCTTGGTGCAATTAGTAGCCTCCTCACCATCAGCCCTTTCCTTGTGTGGCTGCTTCTCCACCCAATCTGCCATGTCTGCCATGCTTCCCTTTGGCTCTCTGCTGGCATCCACCACTTCCAGCAGCACTTCCAACACAGACACTGCTGTTACACTGCTGCCTTCACTGCAGCCAGCTCAACTGCACAGCTGGTACTTTCTCTGCTCTGACTGTGACAACAAGGCCCTAAAAGTCAACATGTCCCCACTTGGGTGCTCCCTGGACCCCAGGTCCCAAGTCCAAAATTACCCTGCAAATCCTCAGCCCCCAGCCTTTGCTTATACCCACTCCAGTCACAGCAATAACACCTCTGTGCTCTTCTTTCACTGACATCATCCCTTTTTCAAACACTGGGAAAATAGAAAAGAGAGATAAATACCAAGAAGTTCCTTCCAGTTTTTCACATGGTTTCCTACACTCCGACATGCTTCCTTTCTGTCCCAAAGTCCCATGTCCTGACAGCTTGCAAACTGCTTCTGTTAATTCCACCTGTATAGCTACAGAGTCCATATTCCCTTGCACCATCTATTTTGGGTTTCCCAACACACTTCAAGCCTATCTCACCATTCTCAACTCTTGCCCCAAAAGCCAGGGTGTGAAGAATCCTGCTTTGAGCTGGGTGCATATGTAGTGCCGTGAGGATGGATCAGTGTGGGAGGAAGATGCTATTCTGAAATGAATGATAAATATGGATAATAAACCCAACCTAAGTCTTTTATGCCTGTCTCTAGTGGGTTCCCAATATGGGAGATAGAAATATCATGGGTACATTTTGAACACGGCTGGGAACACTGCCAAAGTCCTACTCAGAGTTCACACATTTACATCATTTATATCATATCCGACTTGTGCCTTGTATTATTAACTTTGGAGAGTGTTTTGTGATGTAGTTTGTAGTCCAGGCTCTGTTAAATCAACTTACATGCCTCTCTCTCTCTTCCTTTTGGTAAAAGAGAGAGAGAGATCTGGGGCTACACAAGGTCTTGCTAAGCACAAGAAGGGTGACTGGTTTGCTGATATTCTCTACATTCTCATATAGTGTTCTGGAAAATCTTCTGGGATTCCTCCCTGAGATCTGACAGGTGCAAAAAGAAGGGAAATACTGCATTCTGGTCAATAATTCAACTCCTAGATCAGATTGGTAGTGGTTGAGTAATTTTTATAATTGCTGCTAAGTGTTCAGAAGCCTCTGTGAAACACAGAGATGGGGTCCACCTGATAGGTGCCCAACACGCTGCTGCAACTTCTCAGGCTTCCTCCTCAGCAGTGTTGGAGAACAGGTTGAAAATGGAAGTAGACAAACAACCTAGGACATGGAACTGAAGAAATTATGTCTGTCTAGAACAGAGTAAAGGCATATTGCCAAGGAATAAGGTAGAGTTCTGCTGACAGATCAGGCTTTTTGCAAGCATCGCTGAGAGATCAGGCTTTTTGCTTTCTGTGTGGCAGTGGGAAATCCATCACCTTCCAGGGATTAATCCAAAAAAAGAAGAGGCTCTAAAATGACCTAGCACTATGACTTTATGGTTTTGTAAACCAATAGTTTTTCTAACAGTCTGAAAGGACTCAGTGTTACACTCCACACTCCACATGTCCAGGCCAGATTCCGTGACTACTTCAGCATCTGAGGTCAGGTGAGCAGCTAGTGACTCACAAACCTGGTACACACAGACAATGGGGAGAGGTAACCATGATGAGTAGATAAGGAGACTGCAGCAGACCACCTGAACCTAGTCATATATATAAAAATGAAACAGAGCATGCGTCCTCAGTGTTATTGCGTCCTGAAGCAAGAAAAGAGTCAACTTCAGCCCATGTTGCTTCATCTCCAGTGAAATAAATGTGCCATTTTATTCTAGAGTTGCATTTGATCTTGAATTACTTCTCTGCTTCTTCTCTGAGAAAAGGTCACTTTAAAGAAGCCTCAGGCATGATACTAACATTGCATCCAATAAAAGACTCTCAGGAGGTCTGAAATAAGTACAAGGTCCAAATTTGGGATATATTATCTGAACCTTATTCCTTCTCCCTCCTGAAAGTCAGAGTAGGAAATCTGACAAGAATATTTCTTTGCTCAGGAGACTTACAGGACTCCTTGGTCCTAGAAATACAGTGAAAACAGTTTTCCAGCAAGCATCTCAGCATTCCAGGCCACAGTGTCCACAGTGGGAAATCTGAACATAGAAACAAGTGTCCCAGGAGTGAGACCAGAACATTTCCATGGAAAGTGCATCAGAGGGTCAAGCTCCACATCTATTACCATACCACAGCTCCCTCCAGTTCAACCAGCTCTCAGAAATTTAAATATTTTCACCTTTAACTGGTACTGAAGCTAACAAACTAAAATATAACCCAGAAATCTCATCCACAAGTCCTGAGAGATGTGGACATACCCTGAAAGCTTGGAAATTAGCCTGAGTACCAGGTGGAATGGAATAATGTGGCTCTAGTTCTGGTCTCATTCAGTACCTTCGGCTGCATCATTCCCACAGCTCTTGCTATGCACATATTGTGGCAGCGCATGAGTTGTCTGCACCCTCTTCTATTGGCAGCAATCACCAAAACCACTTCAGAAAAAGCAGCCTCAAGAGGAGGCACCTTTCAGAAATCTCTCACTCCTCCTTTTTCTCCAACATGTCTTAGGTGCTTATACATCATTGATTCAGATGCCAAATGACATGGTCCCTTCAAAAAAACTGGTCATAAACTCCAGTGCCATGTAAGCACTTCCCAAGGCCATAACCCTGATGGGGGGCCCATTAGCTGGAGCTCCCATGCAGAGCTTCATACCACCCTCCCTCCAGGAGGACCTCCAATTCCAAGATAAAGACCTCCCTCTTGCCAAGGCACAAGGTTTCAAAGAGGCAGATACAGCTTTCCCTACCCACACATTAAACTGAAAAGCAAACTTTTAACATGAAAAAAAAAAAACCAAACCAAAAACCCAAACCCCAATGGGTGTGGGGGGATCTGAAATTCTTTGTGGATTATGACTTTTCCATGGCAACAGGCTTGAGAAACAGGAGGGCTGGGGAGGGGGGTGAGGAGAGGGAGGGAATGGGAGGCAGAGTGCTGAGGAGGGAGCAAGCAGCACTGGTACATTGCCATGGAAACCCTCTTCCATCGGCAGCCAACTGCCAAAGTCAGTCAGGATCCTAGAAATGGACTTGGAGTGGGGCCTGGGAGGTGCTGGGGGAGTCACCTTGCCAGCCCTGAGGCTATCTCAACCCCAAGAACCCCAGCCCCACTCCTCTCCCCCTTTCCCAACTGCCTTGACACTGCTCCTGCCCTTGCCTCCACCAGACAGAGTCAAATTTGGCCCAGCTGAAGAGTGGGAGGAAATACAAGTCAGCAAACGAAACAACGAGAGCGGGCAGAAAGCAGCGAGGCAAAGCAGGATAATTTTTCTGATAGCCCTTGGTTTTCTTTCCACCTTTCTGGATCGATTTGGACCACGCAAATGTATTTGTTTTCACACCCCAGATGGCTGTAGAAAGAGGATGTCACTCCTAATCACTGAAATCAAGATGGAAATGTTACTTCCCTGCAAACTTAGCTACCAAGGAAAGAAGCAGAGTTATTGTTGTTGGGTTCACATTTGCACAAGGCCAGGTCCCCTACCACTGTGTCTATCCCACCCAGGATAGCACATGTCCTAACCTACATGACAGATGTCACAATATTGTGGCCAAGCAAAAATTAGAGGAGATTCTGTTAATGGAAATGAAGTACACGGTGAAAATAAGTTAATTCTGCCTTCTAACCCGCATCTGCCACACTTGGACGGCAGGCAACTCAGTGAAATGAGCAACCATTCACACCCTTTTGCACACTGTATTTCGTCAGACGCCTTTTGGTGCTGTAAGAAATGGTCGAAGACAGAGTTTGGAGAAAGAACTTTCAAAGGGCTGGCAAATTCTAGGAACCCTTGCTAGTATTTATAGTTGCACCCCTAGCATGGAAAGGGATGGATGAGTCGTTTCAGGCTGCAGACGGCTGCAGACGGCAGGAAGGAATTGACTCCTACTCCAACCACACAACTGGCTAAGCAAATTGTGGAGGAAGATTCCCTTCTCCTGAAGCATCTGTTATCACCCATCTGATTGCACAATGAATCAGTAGTATGAGGACAGGCTGCTGTGAGGGTGGGGGAAGAGGGAAAGAGAGATTGCAAATCAGGCAGTTATAAAGCAAGGAGATGCCAGTTCCCACCTCATCACAGAAAAGGACACGGACCAAACAGAAACGGCCTGGCTTGTATGTTTGTAAGTTATGTGTTTGGACAGTATAGCACCAATGAAGCAGCTTAACTTTTATTGCAACAGCAGCTTGGTCTTCCCACATATATTTCAGAGCTGGGGATCCCTAAGTTCTCCGTGCTCTGATCATTTATCTCTCTAAATGATCTGTACTGATGAAATAAAGCAACCAGCCAGCAGACAATGCTCAAATAGAAGAAAAAAAATCCTTGCCCCTGCGCTCTGAGCCCAATCACAGCTCTGCTGGACCACCAAGTGATTCATCCGCATTGCTCTGCTTATTACTGAGATTGGAGCCCAAGCCCAGGCCTCCAGATCACATCTAAGATTATCTAATCACATTATATGGGATAAAGAAAATAAGCATGGGACAGTGGCAGAATTTTTCTCAACTTTCTTGATGAGGGAAGAACAGCTGACTGACTTTTCTCAGCTTCATAACCTCCTATGTGTCTGATGCAAATATGCCACAGTAATGCCTTCATAATCTCAGCATCAGGATGAAAAATAGTGAAAAATCACTAAAGGGTCAAACTCTTATATCAACTGTTCTTGGAACCTAAAACCAGTCAACATTTTGGAGGAAGAGAAAGGAAATTATAAAAATGACCTGTTATGGGCTTAAGCAGTAAACAAGTCAATGCAGAAAAGAGTCAGCATGGGATTAGTGTTTTCACATGGACTTTGATTGTGAAACAACCAATAAATCAAATCCAAATCAGTGCTGATTTTCAGATGTGACAAGAAGCTCAACATGACCTGGCAATGTGCATTTCCCGCACAGAAAGCCAGCCATATCCAGGGCTACATCAAAGGCAGTGTGGCCAGAAGGGTGAGGGTATTGATTCTCCCCCTCTGCTCTGCTTTGGTGAGACCCCACCTTCAGTGCTGCATGCAGCTCTGGGGTTCCCAGCACAAGGAGGGATAGTTCAAGGCCAGGCTGGATAGGGCTTTGAGAACCTGGTCTAATGGAAGGTGTCCCTGCTCATAGCAGATGGGTGACGAGTAGATTTTTTTTCAATCCCTTTCAATACAAACCATTCTATGATTCTATGGTCTGTATTGAGAAGTCCCTGTCAAGTCTGTTCTTTTGGGACCAATTTCAAGCAGGTGACCTCACAAAGAGAATTTCTTTTTGGGCTGGGGCCCTTTGAAATCTGGAAGTAAGGTGTTGGGAATCATTCTATAGGTCAGCATAGGGGATGCTATTGGGGAAAGGTAGCAGGCCCAGATGAGTCCAAGCTTGGGTCAGTTTTGTGAGATGTGGTCTGATTTGGAGCCTGGACGAAGTACTGTGCCCTAAGGGCAGGAGAAAGGCATGGGGGCTCCCACTAGACAAGAAAACATTGTGATGCCTACCCAAAGGGCAGCAAAGCTATATCTTAGCCTCAGGCAAAGCTGAAGACAGTGCACAGCCCAGAGCCCACTATGCATACAACAACTAACTGTGCACCAATAAAAGGAACCAATATACAGTATTTTCTTTTTGAACTCACTGTTGCAATTACTCTGCAACATTGGATGCACAGGTCAAAAGGGGACAGATTTATTTCTTGTGGCCCAAAGTCTGATTTCAGAGACCTTCTAGTTGTGAGCTCAGCAGGAGCTCCCAGCCAGCTCACTCCCAGTTATTTACCAATAAAATAACTCAGTGGCAGTACCAAACAGGAGCCTGACCCTGGAAGCCAGACTCCTATCGGCTACTTTGTGCCTGGTACTGAATCTTTTATCCCTGTACCCCTTTCACCTGCACCTGCCTCCAGGGAAATGGACAGGCTATTAAATATGGACTGGTATCACTTACGAGAGCTTTGCGGGCCCATCTGTGAAATTGCTCTGTGTCTCTTGAAGGCGTGCACAAGAGATGCTCTCTCCCCCCTCCCTCATCCTCCACTGATGGATTGGGTCTGTCAGCTTGTCAGCTCTCATTGGGCACTGTTTGACATCAGTCCACATTGGGGCACTGAAAATCTGTTTGCAGTCAGCTCTTCCAATAGCTCCTGTGAAAGAGGGGAGGCTGACCCACTCCAAAACATGCTGCCTCAGCTGGCATCCAAACAGCCACATATGATAATGGTGATAGAAAACAGCTCGAGAGAGGGTGGCAAAGCCACAGGTTTCTTTGGGGTCTGCTGGAAGGGTCAAGGAGAATGCTGAGAGCTGGGGTAGGGCTCTCATGACTCCTGAATCCCATGCACAAACACTGCTGCCAAGACCAGTAGTCAGCGACTGAAAAAGAGGAAGTTTACACAGATGAGGTTGTGCAGGGACGCAGCTCAGTGGAGTGGGCCCTGGAATAATGTTCTGAGCATCCTTGGCCTCTCAACTTGCAAATGTCATCTGTCAATCCCAGACTCAGTCCTTCCGGAGCAGTTCTGACAGGGGTAGCTGAGAAGGGACATCAGAGGCAAGCTTAGGCTTGCAGAGCCTCCAGAGGGTCAATTGCCATGGTACATCAAGTAGCCAGTCATTCAAAATAGAGTTTCTTAACCCTGCTTTCTTAATGTCTAAAAAATTCAAACTGTTTGATACATCTGAAAATCCTTCTCAGAGTCTTTACAGAAAGCCAGAATCAAGGCTCCTGTGGCTAATCACAGTGCCTTGGAATGAGAACATGAAATCATTAAGAACACTGAAGCTTCCATTATGCCCCCTTCAATTCATTTAATTTTGACATGGGAAAAGCCATGTGAGAAATATGAGTTTCTAGGAAGAAGCTGAGGTGCCACAATGGGTAGTTGAAAGACTAAGACCTAGTGCTGCCTACAGAGATTTGCCATTTTGGGAGCCATTTTGACAGAAAAAAAAAGCAAACTGTACTGCAAAATTCATATCTAGGTCCAGTTTCAGCTTCGCAGTTCCACTTCCAGCTGCAAGCCCTCATTTAGCTCTCTGAAATTGTAAAGGCTTTGACCCTATTTGTTATTGTAGCCCTTGATTGGCAAAACACTTCTACAGATGAGCTCTTCAAATTGCCATTTTTTGCTCTCCTGCAAAGTAAGATTTGTTTAGGCCATGAAAGAAGAAACACTTGATTGGATTTCAGTGCCTAGACAACAATATTCCAGATACTGCCCGGTCCCACCATGCCACGCACTGTGAGACAAGCAAATACAAACACACCTCAGGATGAAAATGTCACTACAGCAAACAGGATTTAAGAGTCACATAGAAATTCAGGTTAGAAAGGACCTCTGCAGGTGACCTGGCACAGCCCTCCACTCAGAAGAGGGACAGCTTATGTAATCTTTTCCCATCCATTTTTCAATGAAGCAACCAAACATCAAACTATGATCATTAGTTACTTGTTATCTGTTGTTTCATGTCATGGTAGCCCACTCTTACACAGCCAAATGACACATACACAGAGAGCTTTTTAGCTCCATTTTCAAAAAATAAACAATAGGTGTCAACAGTTACTCTAACAAATAGCATCATGAAAAAAAATCTGAACAAAACCACTAAAACATCCTGCAGTTAGGTATGATGGGTAAAGAGTGGCAAGAAGGTTCAAGCAAAAGAGGAAAGAGTGAAGGGCAAAAAATGTGACTGTAGAATGCTCGGATGGAGAGGTGGAGTGTTGTGGAATGACAAACCTTTGGATCTGTGATAGAAGTATAACAAAATATAAACAATTTCATAAGCAAGGATTAGTTTTTCTGAGTTTTCTAGCTCAGCCCTTCAGAGCCAATGCGCATGGGCAGTTGAGCTAGGCAGCCATGTTTTAGATACTGAAGGGAACCTGCTCGGTTTTGGAGTATCCTTTCCACAGAGCCTCAATGGGTGCCAGCTCCCTGCTGGGCTCCCTCACCACTGAGTTTTCTCTCCCAGCACTTCAGTCCAGAGGCAGCCCTGGGTGCAGGCAGAGGCACCACGGCAGAAGCAGCTCACATGCACAGCTCTAAGAGTGAAGGAAAGCTGATGACATTGAAGAGGGAGCTGATGTTGCTTTCCTTGCACATGGTAGAAAACAGAGGGATGAAGGGCTCGGAGTGAGTGGTAATCACACAGCCAGGTCATTTAAAGATGAAACTTTCTCCACCTCAGAGCCCTGCCCTGTGCATTGGTTTCATCATTAGCAATGACAATGATGACTGAGGATGCTCAACCTGGAACAGAGATATGAGAGCATCTGCAATTCCCTCCTATCACTGTCCAAATGAACTTCCTGTCTCTGCAGAATTGATACATGAGCTTTTATTGCTCCTACCAAGCCCTGTGTAATAGCTGGGGTTAGTCCTATTCAGAAAGTTAGCTAAACCATTATGGTTTCTTTTTAAGCTATTTGCCATAATATTCCAGCTATTTCCATATTTCAATTAGACACTGTATTTTTAAGTCTCCTCCTTTTAGTCTTTTGCCTTTCACACATTTTACCTCAGGAAATACTATTTGTTCTTGGAATATTGAAGAAGGTATGGTAGAGTCAAGCAAGGAAGTTTCAAGAAATTAGTACTGAGATGGAAGAAATATCAACAAACTCTCAAATACAAAGGTGGAGGCAGCTGAAGAACTGGGAAATACATGTGGAAGAAACGCTGCCTTGAGAGCACCCTGCAAAGGCATCACCATGCAATGGGGGGAGAAAGGATGCACCTCTTGGTGTGTGCTCACGTGGTCAGTGCCACTTGACAGGGACACGTTTCCCCACTGCGCTCTCAGCAGTCCTGAGTGAAGCTTAGCAGAGGTGTATCCTTGCCAATTTCCTTTAACAACAGGGTCCTGTTACCCCTGATTTTTTGTGGGGTTCTTCTACTAGCATTGCCAGTATGGCAGCTGGCTACCTGAAGACATTTATTATAAACCACAAAGCAGGAGAGTCTGCTTTTTACTCCCATCTCCCAGTCATCACTGCTGATATGGAATAAAAGGAGTGGAGGTGGGGTGGGAGAGGGCTGTGAGCCCCCATGCACAATGCAGAGCAGCTCAGACAGGGCTGGCTCTTCAGTGTGTGCAACATGCCTGAAGAACCAGTCTGATATTTCAGATGAGAGCTTTAGGCAACAGTAAGCCTCACAGCAAAGGGCTCAGCACTCACTTAGGACTAAAAACAGAGCACTTCTTATTAAGGAGGCTGATGTAAAGCCCAGAGCAGGGGGAGTGGTGGGGGGATGATGCAGGAAGGAAGGACATGTGATATTCATTCAGTAAAAGAAAACCAACAGCTAAAGAATGCACAAGGTTAATATCAATCGCTTTTCCTGCCCTGGAGCCTTTTGGTGCACAGAAGCGAATTTAGGTGGGGTGATTTCTTCACACACACACAGCAGAAACACACACCACACACCCCATCAGCCTCCCACAGATTGAAAGAGGAGTAGATATCCAAACCATAGACTAAAGAGAAAGAGCTCTGCAGGGAGGAGTGCTTAACTGAGAAAAGAAGTGGTCCTAGCCCAGAAATCATCAACCTCTCCAATTCCAGGGATGAGGACAGTTTTCTTGATGTCAGCCATTTCCAGCCCCTGAGCACGCACACAGCCACTCCCTGCAAACTGAAGAGGAGCCACAATTCCTGTAGGAAGCACATGCAGGGTGGGAACACCCACATCTTGCCTATATCTATCTCTCTTCATTACTCCCTGTCTAAGCTTCCAGTTTTCCCACTCCTGGTGCTAGAGGCTCTCCCACTACTACCTCTGTGATTTAAGAGACTGAGAACGGCACAGCCTTTAGCTCCCATGGTGCAGCACAGCAGCCTCACCCACAGCAAGGGCCAAAAGGAGAATTCTCTCCAGGTGACGAAAGGCCCTAACACCCAGAGTCCCCTCTGTGTAGCTCTGCGTCTGGTCACTGCCAGTCCTTTGGTCCAGCACGAGTGCTCAGAGCTATTCCCACTGCTTTCAGCCTGGTTTATACTCAGGTTTCTTGGTGCTTCTCACCATGAATTGGCTAGCCCTGCCTACCCCTCTCCCCAGTGCACAGTGCAGCCCCTTTGCACAGTCACACATGGCCCAGAATCCAGGATCACTGCTAACCATATCTGAAAGGAAGAACCAATGGGGGAAACCAGAAAGTTCATTTTAGCTTCAGGTGACAGCCAGGGAGAGCTAACGAAGACAAAGCAGAAAGGGTGGCGAAGTAAGACAGATGGACGGACAAGAAAGATGGCACAAAATTTATATTTTCTTTTATCCAGATGTAAATGGATTTATTGCCCAGCAGTAATTTACAATAGTTGAAAACTTGTCTGCAAACCCCAAGAGGGAATAAGGACGTCCCAGAGAGCTGAAAAGGTGGATTCAATGCTGAGCTGTTGCTCACTGGGAGATTCACAGTCCAATCAAAATACTGGCCTCAGTATTTTCTGCGCACCATCACCAGATGGACAGGAAAAGTCTGCTCCACTGACCACCTTCCTCCCCCCAGCTGCCTCAGCCACGTGCATAACAAACTAATAATTCAATCATGCATCTTCACCACACTTTCACTGCAGCCCACACACTCACCCACCTGCTGCCAGAATAGGCACCCCCACCATTGCCAGAGTCAGTCAGGCATGTTTTTCTCCCACTCGTGCAGTCCCACTCAGCTCCATCCACACCCCGACTCTGTCTGCCTTTAACCATTATCTCCAGCTCTGGGAAGGAGCACTGCAGATTTCCATCCCAGCCTTCCCTCTAAGTGCTTATGTGCTGCATCACAGAACGTGCCCTGAGCTGGAATGAAATTTCGCCCTTTGCATATCCTTACTTATTTATACTTGCTGCCCATGCTGGTTGCCTAAGGGATGGGAAGGAGGTAGGAGGGTATTAACATGATACCTCTTAGAAATAGAGTAGCTGCTGCTATCTGCATCACTATCTTTCGCTTGAGTGAAAATCGGGCAACGGACGCTACTGCTGGCTGCTTTTCTATGCCCACATGGTACTATGAGACACACCAGGAATTTGGGCTCTGCTGCTGACCCATCAGTTCTAAAGGACAGCGTTCACACACAAGGCTCAAATTCTACAAGGTGTGAGATGGCAAGTGTTTTCAGACACTTTTCAGAGCTCAAGGTGATGCTCTTCAGCGACAGAGCCATTTACAATTCATGTCCATTATTCTACATCATTATCCACAGTCTTTTGGATGCATATAGCCTCTGCTCTCTTCACTGCCTTCCTCTAGTCAGTCACCAATACCTTCCTCCCCTCTCCAGAAAAACCCCCTAGTTAAGCCCAGTAGTTAAAGCACTAGGTCCTCAAATCCTAAATGCCTGACTTCAGATAAGGATGTCAAGCAAAGTCTCCCTGGGAAGGTGCCCTAAATTTGAAGATGTCATATATACTGATATAGAAAAAATTCTCTAAATCCCTTTTTCAGAAGTAATTTTATATCATAAAAAAATACTCTGCATGGGCAGAACACTCAGACCTTCAACCATACACACACCCACACTCCCAGCCAATGATCTGGATCTGCCAGGAACAGCAGTATGGAGTCAGAGGAATAATGTTTTTACCAAATAGGAGAATATGTGAAGAGGGATTTAGGGGAAATGGAGCCTGTCAGAGGGGTTACTTGCTGGGAGGACAGCTTGCAGGCATGGACAGGCAGGTGTTTGAGTGTTTGCAATGCAAGCCCTCACCTACAGATACCACATGCAATGCCCTCCCTCTTCAGGAGGTGGCTGGGGGCCCTGCACAGGACATTCCAGTGCCCCTGCATCACACCCCACTGCCTGCACCAGGTGGGTCCCCGGGACAGCAGCTGGCCCTGAACCTGCACAGCACCCCTGTAGCCCCTGGCTTTGGAGCCAATAAAGGATTGTTGGTAATAACACGGTGTGGGAAAGAACAGAAGAAAAGAGAGAGGAGGGGCCATGAGGAAGAAGGGCAGCACGTTTCCAAGGCAAACATCTTTGTTGTTCTTCCTGGAGATAATACAATATAGAGTAAGGGCAGGAATCAGGCCAAGAAGGAGCTATGGACTGTAAGGGGGGATCAAAACCACCCAAGCTTTCCAAAGCCCTCTAACCCATTTCCAAAAGGGTGTAAAAAATTATCTGCGCCTGATGGTCAATTTGCACAGAAAGTGAAAAACCTGTCTGCAAGGCAAGGAAACCTATCTATGCAAAGATACCTCCACCAAGCCCAGGGAGCAGTCCCAGGATCCTGGACAGAAGAGCCCCTTTGCCATGGTGCCACCAGGCTAAACCCTCCCCAGGGAGTTGGAGGTGTCTAGCCTAGAGAAAAGGAGGCTCGGGGGGGATCTTACTGCTCTGGAAGGAGGTCATAGACAGGTGGGTGTCAGTCTCTTCTCCCAGGTAACAGAGACAGAACAAGAGGAAATGGCTTCAAGTTGAGCCAGCAAACAGGCTGCCCAGAGAGGTGGTGGTGGCACCATCCCTGGAGGTAGACAGCAATGTGGCACTTAAGGTCATGGTTTAGTGGTGGACCTGACAGTTTAGGATAATTGGACTCAATGATTTCAGAGGTTTTTTCCAACCTTAGTGGTGCTATGATTCTATGAGTCTTTGAAGCCTGAATCTGTGGCATCTGACAGTGTCATCGCTGCAGGCTATAGTGCCTGCCCCATCTTGGCTAAGGATAGATGTAATTGTACAGGTAATGAAACACAGCTGCCACCACCAGAACAGTTGTTCCTTGAAGTCACAGAAGTACCAAGTAGGACTTTTTCCCTAATACAAGTGACTTGTGTGCACAAATAGTACCAGTCATTGGGACCAAATCAATTTTCTCTCCCCCAAGCTCTCCCTTCCTTCACCATTCATATGTAGCCGAGGCTATTTGGGAATGCAAGCAGAAAAAAAAACTGCTCCATTTTTTTTCCCGTGGATGCTGGTTCATGACTATCATGCTAAGGAACCAGAACTACATCCTTTCACACCCAAACCAAACTACATCCTTTCACACCCAGTTCCCCTCTCTGCTGCCAAAGCCATAGAGCCAGACCTTTTCTCATCTATGCAGGTAAATCCCTGTGACTTTATTTAGTTTTCCTCTGCTGCTCAAGTCTTCTGTGGCACTTTCCAACACACCGATATCACAGATTTCTACCATGATAATTAAGGGAAGAGCTTTGCATTGGGTCTGGCTGAGATGGAGTCATTTTCCCCCAGCAGCCCTCACTGTGCTGTGCTTTGCATTGGTACCTAGAAAGGAGTTGGTAACACACCAGAGGTTAGGCTACTGCTGAGCAGCGCTGGCACAGCATCCCACCTGAGACTGAAACTGTGTTCCAATTCCTATAATCATAGGAATAAATAATATGAGAAAGCTAAATGTTCAGACCATGCCATTTCACACATCTTAATTAATCCACTGATTGTTCCCATACTCTCCCAGATTAGGATACCCTCTCCTAGAAAACATTAGTTTATTAACCCCAGTCACTCCTTCTAAAGCAGTCCCAGAACAGATAATTGCCTGCCCCCTAAATGCCAAGGTATTCATAATGTTCTGATTTACCAAGAGGCTTTGCAAAGTCTCTCTGAAGTATTTGAGTGGAGGAATAACACACAAGCTCTTTCAGAAGCATCATTAAAACCAGACAAACCTTTCAATCCATTTAGTGAAGTGCCTGGAGGCTGTCTTTTCAGAAGGGAAACAGAAGTAAATACAGCACACTGAAATTGAATACATGAAGTGCCACAGGCAGCAGCCCTCTTGCACATCATTTGCGATGCTGGTGTTTTTTCCTGTTTCCTCCTTTTTTCAATTTATACTCAGTGCATTTCAGGCTCATGTGAGGAGGAATCATAACAACCCTGGAGATTTTTATTCATTCCTGAGAAAGGTATAAAGTGGACACCAGCCAGGCAAGTCACCTCCACTGTCTACTGAATGTCAGCCATGAAGCATCCCTTACCTGCCACGAGAAGGCAGTTCATAATTCAGCCAACTCAAACCTCGCCCCTTCTGCTGTGGACAATTCACAAGAGCTATCTGGAAACAGCCTCAGGAGAGGGATGATATCAGCACTGAACCAGACTGAGATACCTTGTTCATCTCACAAGTCCCACACCACTGCTGTTAAATGGACATAATAGGATGAGAGAAAATGGCCTCAGGTTGCACCACAGAAGGTTTAGATTAGATATAAGAAAAAATTTCTTCACTGAGAGGGTTGTCAAGCACTGGACCAGGCTGCCCAGAGAAATGGTATAGCCATTCTCCCTGGAAGTATTTAAAAGATGTGTAGATGTGGCACTAAGGACGTGGTTTACTGGTGGACTTGGCAGTGCTGGGTTAATGACTTCCCTCAATGATCTCTCAGATCTTTTTCAACCTAAATGATACTTTGATTCTGTGAATATTTAGCTAAGGCTAGTAGTGACATTCAAGGCTGCACCACCTACTCTGAAATCTCTTCCCAGAACACAGAATGCCTTTCATAGAGTCCAAAGAAGTAGTATTTTTCACTATGTTTTTTTCCAAGAAGAGACCAAGGGAGGATGCATCAAGTGTCAGAAGATGCTTGGCCAAATCTTTGCCAAATCTCTCCCAACATTCTAACCCCAAACTTGCCTCTTCCAGTCTGCCACACTGTGTAGCTCTCAGCCAGAGCTCTCATCTGGAGCCTGTAACCTCAACGTGCCACTTGGCTTCTTGAAACATTTTACAAAAGATTGAGAAAAAGCAGCATCTCTGGCACTGCTTTCTTCCCACTAAGGCTTCCCATGTTTGGGGATGATTCATGAGCTGCATGAGTTAATGTGTTCTGGTGAAGGCAGGACTGCAAAATACAGCACTGTAGCTGAACACCCATGGCTGCAGCAAGGAGGGAGGGAGAGAAGGAGAAGTAAGAAAAGGACAGCCTGTGGAGGATTGGATTTTTTTCCACTCTTGCAGTTGTTTTTTTTAACTGTTTGGATGGTTGGTTTTACTTCCGTGCTGGGGACTGGTACCTATTTTCTTTCATTGTGTGACATACATTCTTAAACAAAGATTAAAGGTGCTGAAAGCCTGGGGTAGACACTTTTTATCTTTTTTTAAGAAATGCAATTTTCAATTGAAACTGAAAAAAAAAGCCAATTCGTTTCTCTGCTTGCTGACTGAGACCCAGGTTTAGGACCCTACAAGAACACATTCAGCTAGTAAGCAGATCTACCTTGACCTCCTAAAAATGTTCCAGGAAGCCCACAGAGAAATTTCCACTGCTGGAGCTGGTATCACCATCTCTTCAAGCTGTCTCTTCTTCCCAAGGTAAAGTCTTCCTTATAGATTGCTCAAGCTATACCAAATTTTATCTTTAAGAGTGACATTTTCCATATCAGATGTTCATGTCATGTCTGATATTTGACAAAGATTGAAGTTAAAATGGTCTGTTCTTTTCCAAAAACAGGCAAGAGGAAAAAGCTATTTTACCAACATTAGGAAAAAGATAGTGACCTTTATAAAAAGCTCCCCTACTTCTCTGCTTTCAAGGGACATGAATTTTGATGAGAGAGGAAAGCAAACATTCATTTCATGCTGATTTTTGTGAAAACCTAGATAGGTCATAAGCCTTTGGAAAAACTGCAATTTACAGTTGTTCAAGAAAAATTATTAGAGCTTTCAAAAAACCCCCATCCTTTTTAAAATCCTGACTGGGCCTTCTGCAATCTAAGGCTCAAGTAAGGCTTATGAATGGACTGGGGAAGCAGAAGAAGGAGGAATACATCTATTGGGTTTGTATTTCCCTGCTCCCTGCACACAGAGATGGCTGGAAAAGAAGGTTGGCTTATTCCAAATCAGCAGAAAAGAGCCAAGAAGGTAATCAGGATACACTGACTTGGGACACTGCAAGAAGTAAGGGGCTAAAAAAGAAGAGAACTGGGAGGTGTGACACCTGGACAATTTGGACAAAGAGACCGTGACTTGTTGGAGCTGAGGGGAGGAGAAGACATTGGACAAGAATGTGAGATAAGTGGAAATGGAAGAAAATAAGTGGCACAGTGGAAGAATGGAAGAAAATAAGTCCAGCAGTGGAGGCTGGGTTTTTCTAGATGCAGGTTCTGGAGCTTAGATTCTTTTTCTGTAAGACAGATTCTGACTTGACTAGGCGAGAACCAGAGTGAGACAAGAAGCCAGAAGGGCAGAACAGACAAGGCAAGCTGGTGGAGACAAGACAAAAGAGGTCAGCAGTGGGAGAGAAAAGCAACAAGTTTGTGACCCCTAAACCATGCAGTTTGGCAAAGTGCTGGCTTATTCATTTAAAAAAGTAAAGCACTGCAAAAGAGGGAAAACTGCAGCATTATAGTTATTCAACCAATTGGAATGCATCCCATTTTGCATAACGACTAAGAATCAGTCCTGAATCAACAATATTTCTTGCAGGAGCCTGATCTCATTGAATGCACCAGATAGATTAATTTGGGAATCAAACTTAGCTGTTTGGAAAGTGAGCAGTAATCAAGTGAGAGGTTGAGAATGGCTAGGACAAACAGGAAAAATCATATTGCTAAGCCAGCTGAAAGCTGTACTGCAAGGCTGGATTTGTCCCAACCTCTGCACAAAGCCATGGTGGCATAAAAAGAACAAAATATTATTTCATTATTTATTATTACAATATATTATGTATTCTATTCTATTCTATTTCAGAAAGGGACCTACAACAATCATCTAGCCCAAATGCCTCCTAAATACTGGCAGGCTTGGAGCATTGACCAAGAAGCCTGTTCCAGTGTTTCACCATCCTCTCAGCAAAGAAAACCTTCAAACCTTCCTAACACCTAGCGTAAACCTCACAAGCAACAGCTTCAAACCATTCACATGCATGCTATTACTGGACACAAGGGAGAAGAGATCTGTAAATTCTCTTAAACCAGGTTTTTTACAAGCAGTCCCCAAATCTATGCATCCATTTTCTGGATGCTTAACAAAAGCTGGAAAAATCCTCTGGCCCCTTTTTTTGGTCTGATGGCAATTCCAAACAAAAATAAGTACTGTAGTGAGAGCCCAATTTTGGCAGATCAGTAAGTATAAAGTTCTGACTTTGTTGAAAGAAAAAATATATATATTCAGCCTGTCTTCTTTTGAGTCACAGCATTTTCAAACATCTTTTTTTCAAATGAAAGGAAGATACATATTGAAGTTATAAACAAATTGGAATTCAAAATGCAGTTTTTCATCTCAAATATATTGAAAGAAATAATTCAGATTAAAATTAAAAAAGGGAAATGGTTTGGAGATTGTTTTGCTTTTCTCCTGGGTTCAAGATGATTTCTGCAAAACAAATAATTATACGGGGTATAAACAAACAGCCCATATAACTTGTATGTCACCAAATTTCCATTTCTACATTAATAAAAAATCAATGAAAAATGGTGCTCAGTCCTAGGTAAGACTTGGCAGGGGGCAATTGAAGAATTGCTGTGTTGAAGACAAAGAGAAATTTTCTTTGAACACTGAAAGCATTCTGTAATGATCAGTACTTTGAATAATGAGATTCTAGGTGTCTCAGATGGGCCATGAAAAATTAATAGACATTTTTGACCTTAATCTTGCTGCACCTTAGTTCCCCGCCTATACAATGGATTTACATAAAGTAGCTTGTGTCCTCTCATCTCACAGGAGCAGGGTGAAAATCCATGAACTTCATGATGTGCCAAGATACTGGCCTAACGTGCCACAGATAACACCTTGAGACAAAGAATCCTCAATTCTCACCAGCCTGTGAAAGCAGACACAGTGCAAAGCTTAAAGATACACATTAGGCAAGGCGAAGGAAATGAAATACTGAATCACTGCTCAGTCAGGAAATATTACCCACCATGCATACAGAAGCAGGCAGGGGTCCTGCCTTGAAAGATAGTACTGAAACCACTGCTCTATAATGCATAGGCACAAGAATGCCAAATTAAGATTGTGGCCTTAATTCTGGCACTTTCTTCTGTTTGAAGTGCTTGCCTTTGCAACCTAAATAATATTCTTCTGACACAGTTGTGTGTACGTAATATATGAAAGGCTCTTGGCTCGGGGGCCTTGGACTTCACAGAACATTGCAGCAGTCCCCCTGAGCTTTCCTCCCCAGTTGTTTTGCTTCCAGCTCGTACCGGTGTTGCAGCACTGTATCAAAGCTTGTCTTTGCCTGTCTCTCTCCTTTAGCACATGCCCTTCCTCAGAAGTGCTTCCTCACCTCCAGCCACCCACCCTGCCAGCTCCCCAGCACCAGCTTTCATTGCTGCAGTGTTAATTATTTGCTTGGGCAATCACGGTCCTAGGACTACGAGCACAGACAGAGGTCTCGCTTCATTAGATATAAAACAGCAACGAGGTTTCCTCATTTCAGGACAAAATTGCAATAGTGTTGGCATTCTGCATCCTTCCCAGATCTGGTCCATGATGCAGAGGTGCCTGCCTCCATCTCTTCTTTCTTTGCAACCTTCCACCCAGTAACTGTACTGGTGGGCGGCAGAAAGGAAAACTTTGACTCATGACACCTGTCTCTAATGGCAGTTGTCATGCTCCTCATAACCCCAAGTTCCCCAACATTTTCACTGCTATATAACTTCTGAAGTATTTTAATCTTTATTCATCCCTCTTCACCTGAACAGCAGCTTAAACATTCCCTACTTCTCACTGAAAACTTCTTTTGGAGTAAAACTACCTTCTGAGAATTTCTGGTATGGTTTTGTTCATCCTGCAAAATATGCCCCAAGCCTTATGCAAAGACCATACAGACAACAAATCAGACATCTGCAGACAAATGAAACAAAGAGACCACATCAGGGTGGGAGTAAGGCCTGCCTGATGCTTAAAAAAATTCCGTGCAGAGGGAAAGATAACTTAGTAATTGCCAAAAAAGAACTACTTGGAAAAAAGAGTTCAGAGCTTCTTTAGTTTTCAAGGGTTTTTCTTCCTACTAATATTAAGGTTCAGAAGTTGAAAACGTCAAAAAAATAGACAAAGACCAATCGAGTCCCACACTGTGGATGATCCTCTTCTTCCGGGCATCATGACACCTGTCAGTGTAACATTCTCCTTTGCTAACACCCCTTGTCCTGCCCTGTTGTAAGTTACTGACTCACTCCTTTTTCTTTTTCTCTCTCTTCCTTTTCTCTCTCTCTCCTGGCTCTCTCCTCTGGCTCTCCCTGGTGAACAGTGAGCTGCAAGAAGCATTCCTGGGCTAGAAATTAACATATTAATGAAGAGAGAGCCTTGAAGAAGGGTTGAGAGATGGGGAGAAAACAGAGAGAGGAGGCAGGCAGAACAAAATAACAAAGGGAAGACATTATGAGGAAGGGACACAGAGCCAAAGCACAAAGGGAGAAAAAAATGCCTTTCTCGGGAACTTGTGCTACTTCAAACACTTCCATGGGAAGAAAAGATGAAAGAGAGAAAAGAAAGGGAGTAGGAAAAATGGGTGGTTCTTCTGTTTTAAGATAAGATTTAATATTTCTATAGAAAAGAATCACCTATTAAGGGAAGGATAAGAAGATGGAAGATGGGAATGATGGAAGGACACAGACACACAAAGGGGGCATGACTGATAACAAGAGCAGTTGGCTCATCCCTGGCTGTTTGCAAAACACCATGAGCATGGAGTCATGGAAACACCAGTGCAACAGGCCTTGCCTATGGGCTATTGCCTCCCCTACAACCTCCTGTTCTCTCCTTCTACAATGTAAGCCTGCCCCAAAATTATGCTAAAAAAGAAGGATAAAATGTCAGTTAGCAAGGACTAGGGTTGATCTGGCAAGCTCACAAATGTCCCACTCCCAACCCCTCTCAGCCCTCTCTTAGACAAACAGTGGGAAACCCATTAGGATCAGTGGATTGAGGAGGAAGTAAAAAAATTGTTAGTTCAAACATTTAAATACCTGTTCCATCCTCTCTGTTTCTCTTTCTGATCACCCACCATTTACATCCCTCTTTAGAAGCACTGCAGAAGAACAGATCCTAAATAATGCAAAATTTCCTCTTGCACCCACTGGCCAGAACAAGCCCACCATTCCCATGCCTAATGACAAGACAAAAGGAGGGAGGGGAAACAGGATTCCTGGCCTGAAGAAGGAACATAAAGAAATAGCATTTTTAGTGCTGAAATACATAACAAACATCGCAAAACCAAGGCATAAGGACTTGATTAGGAAAATAAGCTTTTTCTCATAGGTCTACATCAGTGAAGGTGTGAGTTGTTACCAAAGAGTCATTCTTGTAAAACAGACCTCTCTCAGTTTGTCCACATCTTTCACAGTCCCACCAGCATGTGCCACTACACAAAAACTTGTTCCACAGCTTCCAGGTGGTACCAAGCCAGCTCCCTGACACCTCACCAGGCTACAACAATACTGAGAACACCCTCAATACCCTAAGTATTGACTGAGGCCCATGGTCTTGTCCAGCAGCCTCCTAGAGGTGCAGTAATTCAGTAAATAGCCACAGGCAGAACAGTGTTTGTCTCCTTGACCAGCCCAAATCCTCCTTTCTTCTATACCAGCGAGGGGAGCGGACCAAGGGCTGTTTGTCACTTGGTCATCACAAGATGAGACCCCCAGGTGCTACCAGACAGCTTTCTTTGACACTTAAAGAAACTTTCAGCTTGAACCTCTATCATAAATGTGACAAATTTACATGGCTGCTTTCCCTTGACTTCTCAGATGACAAGGGGAGGTCCAGGGATTTCCTGGCATAGGAGTTCCCACTGCTCAGCTTCAGCAGAATGGCCACAGCCAAAGTCACAGCATCCATGCAACTGCCTGGTTTTGGGTACTGCTGCTGCTCTGACCTGTGGCATCTGAAAAGGCAAAGCAAGCTCCAAACCACACAGAGGAATGAAAGTCAGCGTCACCCACAGCCCTCCCACTTAGAGAACCAGCTGCATGTCCTTCACAGTGAGTGCTCTAAAACCAAGCTCAGTGATGCTTTATATTTCCCCAAGTGGTCCTCCATCTGCACCACATCCCCACACTCCCTTTCTGTCAGTGCCCTTCTCTGGGGACCTGCTTCCAACTCATGGCTCTGATAAATGTTTCTGAGCTGCTGCAGCTGCGCACCAAGAGGCAGAGCCCCTTCTGCAGGCCTTGTGAGGATCCAGAAGAGGGTGACAAAAAGGGGGGAAACCAGCAGCAATGCAAACCAGCCTGATCTGCAATGCAAGTTGGTAGATGCCTCTCACTTGGGCAGCTCTCCTCCTCCCTGTGGCTAATCCTACCCCTGAATGCCTACATACCCTCCATACTGGCTTACACAGTACTCCCAGTGCCATCCACTGTTGGGAGCACCATGCTTTTCTCATTTGGCTCCCTCACTCTGCCAAACTTCCTTGTTAAGCAATTTCATAGAACTATAATAAACTATTCCAAATCAATTTCACAGCATTGCTAAGCTTGTGCCTTCATCAATTCAAACTTGAGCCTTCCATGAAAAATTGCTGAGAGAAAAAAATACAAATCAGTAAAATGAGTAAACTTCTCACTCTAGGCAGTCAAACTGGAGACTTTTCCAGAACTCTCATCTTTCCACAGCCACCAGAGGAACTGTGGCTTGGTGCTACCTCCAAGGCACTTGTTGGAGTACCTCTTTCATGAGGAAAGGCTGAGAGAATTGGGATTGTTCAATCTGGAAAAGAAGATTCTTCTCTGAAAGAAGCCTTTGAGGTGACCGAATTGTAGCCTTCCAGTACCTGATGGGAACTTACAGGGAAGAGGAGGCAAGACTATTTACAAGAGCATGTACTGACAGGACAAGGGGAGATGGGTTCAAACTAAAACAGGGTAGGTTTAGATTATGTATTAGGGAAAAATTCTTTACTGTGCAGGTGATGAGGCACTGGAAGAGGTTGCCCAGACAAGCTCACCCCTGTGGATGCCTCACCCCTTGGGGGTGCTCTAAACCAGGTAAGGTGTGACTCTGAACGATCTGGTCTAGCTGAAGATGTCCCCTCCCATGGCAGGGAGCTTGGAAATAGACGATCTTCAAGGTCCCCTTCCAACTCAAGCCATTCTGTGATTCATCTGACCTGTAGTCTCACATTTACAAAAAGCAAGACCTTCTCCATCTCAAAGCTACATTAAAACCAAAATAGATCTGCAAGCAAAGCCCCTCAGTATCTCAGCTACATGCCTGCAAGGAAAGGAAAAGGAAACTGAGACAAGGGCAGCAAAGCATGCAGAACTCTGAAATAATGGTTCTGCTGCACTTCCTGAATCTGGGCAAGTCAAATGCTGGAAAGCCCAATATCCTACACTGCCCTGCAGAACAGCTTTCTGACATGAACACACACTAGGCATACTGAAGAGTAGTTGCTAGAGGTTCAGATTTATTCAGAGGCTGTAAGCATCTGTATTTTGCACCTCAAAGTCTTCACAGTCCCTTGGTGATGCTGAAGAGCATTTTGTGAAGGCTTAAGTACCAGCACTTGTAGGCACTCACCATGCCATACGTCACCACTCAGATGCAGAAGGACAACATCAGCATCTTTGTGAAGAAGGTAGAAAGCATTGCTTGCAGCAATCTGTTTGAGGTACCTCATGTCACTCACAGGGCCTAATCTGTCAGTGACACATTATTTTAAGGGGGAAGAAAGCAATGAAAAGTATCCTTTTGGGAGGACCATCTGTTACATATGACATCTATTACCCATGTGGGTAAAACCCCTCAGAGCTTCATTGCAGTCAATCCTTTTGCTCTCCATCCAGTTCTGGTTATCACTTGTCTGTAACCACAGCAGCCTTGCTGGATATCTCCCACTGCCCAGGGCTGTCTCCAGGGGAAATAAGCACATAATCAATGTAAAATCAAGATATATCAGCTAAAAACATGTCATTCCCTTGGGATGAAGGAGGTTACTGAAATTAGATATCATTTGCTCTTGAAGTCTGCACACTGGAAAAGCTGCTAACCTCCTTTGTGACACCACTTCTGGAGCTGCTGGCTGCCTGCTGCACACAGGCATAAGAGAGGCATGTGTGGCACTGCCACTAATATCTTGCGCTCATTAAACACCCCCAATGTCTTGGCGAAAATCCACCTCTAGTAAATTCATTCTGCCAGCTGAAATTCCTCGTGCAGCTCCAGTGAGGTGCAGTATTCATCTCCACTTCGTACTATATTCTGTTAAAAAGTTGCTCTATTTCACCCCAGAGATGGCTGCAATTTTTTGGTGAATTAAGCCATCCCCTTCTACTTTGTAAAGTGCTTTGGAAGTGCAGATAAAAGATGCTAGAGCCTGTCATAAATAAATGTAAGTTGCTGACACTGCTACTGGAGGTAGCCATCTTGCTGAAAAATGATTTCATTTGTGACACTAATAATACAGGGAAGAACACTGGGCATGACACTAAAAACTCATTTCCATCTCGTTTTAATACAGCTTCAAAAACAAAGAAAAAAAGTCAGCATCGAGTCAGCATTTGTGCACTTTTAACCACTGCCAGGTTACAGAGATTCACGAGTTTTCAGTCCATTGTGGCAGCTCTCTTCCACCATGACCACACCACCAAGAGGGTGAACTCTTCATCTGATTATCTTCTGTCTCTCCAGATCCTTAACAAAGACCAACACTGAGTTGACCAAAGCTGTTTTCCCACCGTTTCTCACGGTACATTACCACAAAGGGGAGGCCCGATCACCTTACCATCTTTATTCAATCAAGACAGCATAGAGACCTGTTTGGTGTGATGTAGCAAGATCAGAAATCTCTCCACAGGGGTGGAAAAGAGCTTTCTTTGTATGAAGATGGCTGGCAGCACTCAGTCTGATCATTTCAAGGGCAGCTATGGTTAGATTATAATATTCATTTTATATTAAGGTGCTTGCAGGCTTGAGTAAGGACATTTTTATTACTTAAATCAGGAGAGAACATGCTGCAGAAATGATAGAGCAGGGTGTACTGAACAAGCTGACAGGTCTCTGCTGTTTCTATTTTCTTTGTTATTATTTCACTCACATTCAAGCATTCTAAAGACCACATTCCTAGATTTTTTTCCGTTGAAATACTTCAAGAAATATAGTGCACAGCAAACGTACAATACAAAAAAATTACACTAAGGTAACATACATCACTCTCAAATGTTTATATTCAATGCAAAATCACATTTCCTAACCTTAGCAAAGCAGGAATCCCTCATCTAACACTGCAAACCAATTTCTGAAGTTTGAAGTGAAGCTAGCTCTGAGTTATTTGTCCACACTAACAGAAACCCCACTGCTGGCTAATTATTTGAAAGCAGAACAAATTCATCCATTTCACACTCTCTTAACTCAAAATTGGATGAACAGGGATTTTTTTTGCTCAGATTTTTCAAAAAATGTTCACCTTTGGACTGTGAATGAAAATAAAATTTGCTAAGTAAAACAAAAACGTACTTTAAAAATTATTGCTACTTGAAAATAGGCCAGTGGAGAGATGTGTACACTGCAGAGGGAGGTCTGGATTCTGCCCAGGTAACAGGTATGTAAAACCTGTTACCTGTGCAAACTTTGGTAGGATCGCTTTCAGATAAGTATTCAGCTGCCCCACCAATATGCAGATCCACATTTTCCCAAAATGTGGGCGCAATACTCAAGTAACCCTTAAACCAATGATTTTGAGAGGAATTTCATCAGCAGCCTCTAGTCAGGAGTGCTCTAAGCCTCAATTCAGAAAAGCACTCAACCACGCACGATCTCTTGGCCAAAGCACAGATGGCAAAAGCCCCTGAACAGCAGGAGCTTCTGCAGGGGAGCAGGCAGCTGCTGGACAGGGCTCAGCGCCATCACACAAGCGTGTAACACAGAAAGGGGAAAGGAACAGCCCGCTGAAAGTTACACCACGGCAACAGTGTTAAATCTGCAGAACATTAAAAATTCCATCCCAGACACACCAGGGTTAATATCTCCACTCTTTCCCAAGAAAGGTCACCTGACTTAATCTTTTTCCCTTTTTTAGTGAACACAAAGGCTGTCATTGTCCATCCCCGCCCCAGCCTTCCAGGAGGGAGCACTAGGTGCAAGCAGCTCTTGTCATACCGAATTGGGAACCCAAATTGCATCAAAGAGAAGGAAAAGCTGCTCCAGAGCTGCACAGGGAGCCATAGCAACGCAGCAGTTCCTATTTTTAAAAACTTGAAAGATAGTAAGAACATTAAGTCTAAGGGGAGGAGGGAGGGGAAAAAAAAAGAGAAACTACGTTTCTAACAGAAAGGAAAAAAATGCACATGTTCCTGATAGGCACCAGTGATGAAACTACATATGGCCAGCCATCAGTGTGCAGGTGTGCAAGCCAGAAAATACCCATTTCCTCATCAAGCCAGTTCCTGAAGGAAAAAGGATATTTCTCACTTTCCCTCCACTGCTCTGCTAAAGCAGGTTTTCAAATTCCCTGCGGCACTTTCAAACACACAGCGCCCTAAATGCATTTTGTGATCAGAGCAGGATCAGCAAGGGCATAGCTGGCGCTAAACTGTGGCCCAGACTGGGTTTGTGGTTTCCAAGTTCCACCACAGAGGAGGATTTTGACTCACTTTCCATGAGGAGTGGAGAGAGTCTGAAGGCACACATTAAAACATATTGTCACCAGCAAGTGAAGTTGCCACAGTACTAGCACTAATTGGACTTGGCTCCAGAGCAGAAGATGTCTCAGAGGGCTGGAAGCAGAACACGGACATTTTCCCATCTGGAAACTGATGGTGCATACCAAAATTCATTCCCAGCTGGTGGATTTTGGAGGCGTTTATGAAAGGGTATGTCCTTTAATCAAAAGACAACCCTTGCCAAAAACCCATCATTTTACTTGAACCCTTCTATTAGCTCAGTTGGTTAGAGCAAGGTGCTAACATCAGCAAGGTTGCAGGTTCAATCCGTTTACAGGCCTCTCACTTAAGAGTTGGACTCAAAGATCCTTATGGGTCCCTTCCAACTCAGAATATTTTGTGATTCTGTGATCCTATTTTAATTGCAAAGAGGCTGAAATACCCAGCTGTCCACACTGAGCAAGTCCCTACTGTCCCCCTCTGACAAAGCTCAGCTATGCAGGACTAAGGCGTCCTGTGGTGCCTGCTGAGGAACAAACATTTTTGCTGTGCCATCACGTACTCCCACTGAGAAGCCAGGGATCTCCAGTATCCTACCAGCATACAAGTTAGTTTGATGTTTGTCCTTCCACTGTAGGACAGCTGTGCTTCCCACTGCTCAAGCAGGACTGCTGCAGAGCTGGGCAGAGCAAGGAGGGCAGCCAGATGCAGACTGCTCCTGTGCATCCAGCACCCTCACCAGTCCACCTGCAGGGGGAGGTTTGGACCAAGAGCATGGTACAAACTGCCCTCAGCATTCCTCTCCAGTGACAGGGAAAAAAGGTGAACACGACTGTTCACCTCCTGACCAGACAACATGAATACCCAGCAGCCCCAAGCCAACAAACCCAGCACCTTTCACCAGCACTGCACACAGGGCAAATGAAATGCAACAGGAGATGCAAGATAGGGACAGAAAAATGTGATGGCAGTAAACACAGAGAGCAAGATGGTGTACAGCAAGGGATGCAGGGATGCAGAGAGGCACAGAGACCCTGACAGAGGCAGGAGGTACAGGCCAGCCCCAGCCTCCAGCTTCTGCTGGAGCAGTGACAGGAACAAGCAGATTTCAGCAGCAGGGATGTCTAATCTGTCAGCAGCGCTCATGCCACGTGCTGCCACTCTGCACCAGCCTGACAGCAGCGGGACACACCAACCAGTGGGAACATAATGAGCTGCTAACTAGACATGGGCCTAAAGGCTCCAAAAGGTCAAAAGTTACATATGCTCCCTCACTCTCCCAGTTTCTGAAAAGGGCAATTTCTGCATCCTTGGGAACATGTCACTTACACCTTCTCTCACCACTCCCCAGCATTAAGAAGCAAGTGCCAGCACTGTGCCTGCCACAGCTGGGGTGCCACAGGATTCAAGGGCTGGAGCAGGGCTTCCCAGCCAGCTGCCAAGCAGGTAGATGTAGCCCTGCACACTGAGCGAGACAGGGCTCCTGTCTCTTAGTGCAAGGGTAACTTGACAAACCTGTGAATGGAGAAAAAACATTGCAAATGGTCCATTGTCCATTCCTGCCCTCAACTCCTCTGCTGCACTCTGTGAAGTTGTGTGACCCACTCAACTTGGAGACAACACAGAGTGGCTCCATGGCAATACCTGCACATGACATACCATGTCCCCTGTGTCTGGTGTGGAAGGTGATGGCTGCCATTATTAGAGAGGACAGGGCAGGAGGGTGGGTTGAGAGAGACCAGAAAAACAAGGAAAGGTGTTGTGTGGGCACTGTCCTTGACACTGACCTGGTCCAGGGTGCTGCGGCTATGGTGCTGCCCATAGGTATCAGGGTGACACAATACCCTGAAAGGGCACTGCACTTTTTAATGGATATGTACAGCCCATATAGTCTTGAGTTTCCAGAGCAGCAATTTGTTTGTACAACCCAATTTCAAGAACTTTCTCTGCTCACTGACTCACTGCTGAGGTATCTAAGCCCCAGCAATTCCTAGTTTCTATTAGGGAAATGTAGTCATGTGAGAACAGAGCTCGCCCTGGTTGTTCCAGGAAAAAAACAGTTGCCCAGCACTCATCAAAGGTTCTTCTGCATTTCTTATCTGTGGGGCAAGGTAAAACTGCAGATGAATGTTACTTCCCCCAGAGTGGAAGTGTCATGTCCAAACAATGCACTGAGCAAGCTGGCCAGCTGTTTTCCTATTTGAAGAATCTGAGGTACAGAATTGAACCTAACTGTTTCCCTCTAAGAGTATTTCTTTGCAAAGGTGGTATAATTCCACATTTGTATTTTAATTCCAAAGCAAATGCTCCACTGCACTTTTTATTAAAATGAAATCCGCTGTGTGCAGCCTGGTGTTAAATGAGAGACTATTAAAGCCAATCAGTGGAGAACTCATTAGAAGCCCTACAACAACAAACTAGTAGTTATGGCCCAGCATTCACAAGCAGCCATGACAACAAGCAGAAAGAATCCAGGTCTCATTGAAGGCTACAATAAAACCACAGCCCAAAGACTGTGAATATCCATACAAAACAGCTGAGCTTCCATTCCTCAAATATGAGCCAGAAATTATATTCTTTTCTCATGACTCATCTCTGAATTCCACTCCTAAGAATACTCCTGTCATTTAGTTATTTCTTCCCATTTCTAAAATGTAATGAGAAGCACCAATCCAGAGCTCAAGGAAATCTGTTCCATCAATTAAAATAACGAAATAAGCAGAAGGCTGCCTATAAACACATCCACCTCTGCCCACTCACTCCTCAGCAGCCATGGTGAAGGGAAAAAAGATGAGCTTTGCAGGATGCCTGGAAGCCTAGCAACTCTCCTAGGAAGGGCCAAGAGGTATGAACTCCTCATCTGAGCATCTCCTACCCAACCTTTGAGATCTTCTCATCCAGTAGAAAAGAGCAGAGCACACAGTGGTGTTGCTGGGTGCCCAGAAGACCAGATATTGGGATAACTATAAACTTGGTAGACTGAAATATTCAGATCAGATTTTTTTTCTGGGACAATGAAGGAATAAATGAATAGGTAATTATTACAAACAGAACAAAGAATTAAAGACTGTAATTGAACTGGGAAACAGCATTTGGATATTTGGACTCCAAATTACCTTCTAAGCCTATTATCAGCATAAATTGAGATAAATCCCTCACTAGAGGAAAAATTCCTCAAAAATCATTCAAAAATATAACTAACAAACCTTGTAGAACAAAACTCTCTCAAAGTATCATTTCACTACTCTTTAGTGGAATTATCTCACCAGCAGGTTCACTTATTGGACAAAATCCAAAATGTTCAATGGTCGTGATCATACTTCTGCAGTTCCAGTCTAACACAAAAGAGAACCAGTTTCAAAACAGAAACAGTTGCTATGCGACCATTAGTGATACAAGAAGATGCAGACCAAACACCTACATTGTCAAGAAATGGCATTTAGATAACAGTCTGTCTTGTTTCTTTTTGTGCTTACAGCCATACTTCAAATAAAACATTGTTTGCACAAGTTCTTGCAAAAATGAACAAGTGTCAGGGTAAAAAGGAGAAAAGATATGGAAAATCTAAAAAACATTCAGTTCATTTTCTCCTTACTCTATTATATACCCAGATCAACCACTGACACCATGTTGATCAAGACCATTTGATTTTAGCTGCATTCAGAACAACTGCTCTTTTAGAAAGACAAGGGAAAAAAGTAAGAAATGGTCAGAGTTCAAAGGAAGATCTTGGGAAATGACTAATTCACAGTCAGTGTATAGCGTGCCCCCAGCTGAACTAAATTACACATTTTTTTTAGTTTGAAGTGCCACTCTCCAAAGAATAAAATGGGAAAATTCCTTTATTGCTTTGCCTCCCCAGCTATGGATTTGAAGTAAATTGGACCTCCTTGGATTAGCTTCAAGAGTTTCTGAAAGAGTAGCTACAGGGTGATGCTTTATCCGAGGTCACATACACGTATACTTTGTCTCCCCAGACATCAAGCCCACATACATGCATTTCTCTACTCTGTGTAGGCAGGTGGAAGGGGGACTTTAAGTCACAGATGGCTGAATACAGTATTGCTGGGTCGAGAGCAAGGCTAAAATTAGCTTTCCAGAACCTGCAGTCCAGTCCAAAAAGAGCCAAACCAGGTTCCAGACATGCAGGTATTGCTGCTACCTGGTGTGCACAGCGCACAAGTACTGTGGGATCCTAATAGGTGGAAGGGGTTAGGGAAAGTATGAAGTAGCCAGGTCTGCAGAATCTGTAATATCCCACACAGACAAAGCATATAATGAGAGTTTTAAAGCTTAGTACATAGTAAATTCCAGTAAATTCAATGGAACTTGAAGGTATGAACACAGATTACAGCTATTAATCTCTGTGGGTTTTGGCTCAGTGAGGCAAACTCACATCATCATGATTGCTTCCTTGTGCTTCTCCTCTGCCTCTTCTTCTCCATAGACTTCAGGCATGGGGCTGAGCTTGAAGCCATCCAATTTCTATCAAACCCTTGGATTTGTAAAAGCAATGGCTTATTTCAGACATCACTAGCTTTTAAACTTCAAAAGGTGCCTGAAAATAATTTGACTTAAATAAAAAACTAAGCATCCAACTCACTGAAGTCAAACTTTTTATCCATCTCACTTGGAAATACAGAGAGTGTGGAAACATGGGTGGGTGTGGGGCGAAAGGATGCAAGGTCAGAACCCCCTCACAGGCCAGCACCATGCGAGGCAAAGCGAATATTTGCACTGTGCTCACAAGTAACTACAAAAGTATAATTATTCCTCAGCTAGCTCAGGTGCCTGCAGCTATCTACACAGTGGCAGAACAGAGCCCGTTCTTCTCAGTGAGACTGATGTCGGTACCCAAACTGAGCAGGGTGTATCTACACATATTGGCACTCATTCCTGTGAATGCTGTACCCAAAGCAGACAAGGGAGCAGAAACAACATGATTTGGGCCATGAAGGTGAAAAGAAAGCTATGATCTTCACGAGTGACAGGAGCTGCTTTCAAGTGGGGTGCCGAGGCTTCCGGGCATATCTACACAGCACAACAGTGCTGGCATATCTACACTCAAGAGTCTCTGAACTGGTGACTTCTAAACAATGCAGAGAGGTGCTATGCAGAGATTCTGTTGGGTCCTTGAAGCAGCATAGCTGCATGGGTGTGATGTTATGCATAGGCTAACAGTGTCAACAGAACTCATTAGAGAAGGTCTCTGCAGAATGCTGCATCACATAGCAGGGAACGTTTTGTTTTCTAGATAACTGCTAAAAAGACACAATAGAGCTTCCCCCAGAATCCCTCTTCATTTGGAAAGGTAGAACAAAAGCCTGCCTCGATGTTACTTCTCATTACTTTGTATACACTATATATATTTTCCCAGCTTAATAATTTCAGTGATGACTCAAATGAGCAGCAGAAAAAACCCTTACTCCTAAGCCTAGCTGGGAAGGAAAGAGATAAAAGCTTTAGGCACCTTTAGTAGTTTCAAGGCCTGCATAGAGAAAAAAACAGCATGGAGAGGATGAAGTAAGCAATAAGACCTGGCAATATGCCAATGGACTATAAAGACAAAGGACAAATAGCAATATGGTTAATATATTGGGCCAAAGAATAAAGTTCTCTCACAGTCCCCAACATTCAAGCAAAGCAAAAATCTGCTTCCTTGCCCCTTTGTCCCTCTATCTGCCTAGTAAGGTTGACAGCGAGGGGTCACAGCATGTGGACCAATCCATCATGTTTGCACACTCAGTGATTCAACACGACAAATTAACAAAGACACTAAACTCTGTGTGGCCTGATGGCTACTGCCTGGATTCTCCTTTCCTAACCACAAAGGATCTAACCTGTGCAAGGATTTTATATGTAAAACACTGGACAATGACAGCTGAGCAGATCAAGGGGCATCTGGATTCCATGTCTAATTATCTGGGTTGCTTTGCTACATGCTAAAACTCCATCTGGGACAAAAAGTAACATTTAGTAATCAGAGTGCTGCTCAAGAGGTTGTTCCACCACAAGCTTCTTCTATGACCTTAAAGAGATGCCTTAGCTCCGTTTCTTAGGAAAATTTGAATTTGGATAAAGAGAAGATGTTTATTCAAACAGGTTTGAATACCCTTTAAATACCCTTTTCCATTTGGAAAAACATGCTGCTCTAGTCAAGGTACTAGGCTTTCTGCATAAGGTGCACAAGAAAGAATGGTACCCAAAACAGCAGAAAACAGCCAGTGGAGTGCCAAAGAGCAGGGTGACAGCAGAAGCCCTGCTCTGAGGTAAACCTGATTCTTAAGACATCCAAGGTCTTTAAAGGCTTTGAGTACAAAGCAGGACCTGAGCAGAGCTGATGGCTCTAACTCCTTTTGCAGCTCTAGTTCTCCACATCTCTTTGCATTTCCTTCTATCCTGCAATTCAAGGCTAATGAACAGCAGGACACTTGGTGTTCAGACAACAGTTGCCATGAAACTATTCCTGGTAGGTTACACAACCACCACCTATAAGGGACACCTGTTCACATAGTGCTAGTGCCTGGAACAGAAGCTGGTGCCTTCTAGACTTCAACAGAAACATTCCCATTGCTTGCAGCAAGAACCCACCTGGGAGCGGCGGACCCAGTCGTGCAAAGAGACTCCAAGAAGTTCAGCGCTGGCGAAGTTCTGTGCTGAAGAAGTTTGCTTACGAAAGCGAAGATTTGTGCATTGAGGGGCACTATCAAATTGTTGCACTATGCCTTTGTTATTCCTTTTCCTCACGCTGACTTGACCCCTGTGTTGTATGAAGGCTTTCTAAGGGAGTGACAACACTGGCACTCCTGATGCACAGCAACACGGGTCCCACCCTCAGCTCACCTGCCCTTGCCCAGTTCTGGCCAACACCACCTGCTGCCCCAGAGCACCACATGCCTAGCAGAAATATTCTGGTGCCAGAGGTCGTCTTTGACCACCCTTCTGTATGGCTGGCCTGGCTGTTCCCCTTACCTGTTGAGCATGTTGGACTGGTAAATCCTTTTCTCCTGGGTGTTGTAACAGCTGCTCTTGGGCTCAGGGATGAAGCTGTGTTCAGACAGCATATCAGAAGCAGCCGTGGTGATTATGGCTATTCCATCCCTTACTCTGGCAGGAAGACCGTAGTCCCATTCATCATATGAGACAGAGATGAGCCCGGTGGGGAACTCGGATGGCACTGTGTCTGTATCCCCTGCCACCAGGCTGGGCACGATCCACGTGTAACCATAGCCTGTCAGACCCACTGAGTTGGCCACCTCAAAAATGTAGGTGGCCTCTTCCTTTGTGCAGTAGAGGAGGATAACAGGGCTTTGGAGCTTCTTGAGCTGGTTCTGGATCTTTGAGTCCCCATCGTCCAGGGACATGTCCAACAGAAGGACTTCCTCCAGTTCCCAGCCCACAAAGCTGTGCTCAATGGTACTGCGGATCTTGTTCACAAAGTCCTGGTAACCAGGGAAGTACGTAGTGACAATGGAGAAGATGTACCAGTCGTATTCTTCCATGATGTTGAGCATGACAGAAGCTTGCTGTTCTATTGATGGGCCAAACTGGAAGAACATGGATGACTCATCCTAGAATAGGAAGTCAGAGGAAGAGAGAAAAAAAGAAAACAAGAATATGTCAAAGGAAATAAACAGCATTCCTAGCCAATCCATTGAGCATAAAGGGGTAGGCACACAGTCAGAATCTTACTTCATATCTTGGCCAGAGCTTAAAGATTTTTAACTTTTTAAAATTTAAGTGAAGCAAGTGAGAAGGAAGTAAAATCCTTTTTATGACCAGCTGTCCTTACTTTATTTTTAAAGGCAGGTTGCCAAAATTACTCAAAGGTTTCAACTGTTAGGTCTGATTCTAACAGACAGAGAACAAGTGGTACACAAGTGAGGACAGAAAAACAGAATATGTACAAAATATTTCATGAAATTAAGAGCTTTAATCACAGGGTTATCATAATCTTATATGCAGCATAAACAGGATCACAGCAGTTTTGATATGGATTTTTGGGACAGTCACTTTGATACTGAGTTTGGGACAGTCACTGTGGTTTGAGTATCCAGACTAAAGTACAAATGGAGTAGACAAAATCACTGGATACAAATAGCTCTGACAATCTCTACTATTAGTTCCTCTCAAAGCAAGCAGCAGCACAGAGTTCTGTACAGTTCTTCTCAGTACAACTGTGAAGGCTCAGTCTCAGAATAACATAAAATACATTAAAATAAAACAGAGACTTCTAAACTATGATGAGCTTTGTTGACACCATGTTTTAGAGAAATATCAGCTCAGTATATCTCTTGGTATTGCTTTCATATCCTTCCACCATACTAAGTTAATCTTTGCAAAAATTAGAACTTGTACCGCTTTACAACCTTGAAGACTCCAAGGAGTTTTATACAGATCTCAGCTTTCCAATGGCATAGTGTAAATCTCTTCTGTCCTGGGATTTCATCAGATATCAGGCTTTCAATTTATGACATCCAGAAAAATGCAAATCCCTGCTTTTGCCCAATTCATGAAGGAAAGGAATAGAAAAAAGTAGTTGCCAAAATTCTGTCTTAGGGATATATCTTCTATCTTTTAAAAGCAATTGCAAATTCCTCCTGACTTCTATAGAGTAGGATTAGATCATAAAAGAAAAAATTAAAAAAAAAAAACAACAAACCATCATAATTAAATTATATCTCTCTGTGTAGAGATTCCCATCATAATAACAAAGTTCTCCAAACCCAAACACTGCTTTAAGGAATGAGAACAGCCCAACCTTCTTTTAATAAGTCTGGAAAACTGGACCAGAGATACAGAAAGATTCACTCAGGAGTTTGAGACCTGGAAAACTGATTGTGCCTTAAGACATTACCTCAAGACAGTCACATTTAGAACAGTTCTCTACCAAATTGAGTCTCCTACAGCCTGGCAGGTAAAGCTGTTTCTCGGCAGGGATGTAGTTAATCAATCATCCATTCATCCTTTAGCCATGGTTTTGATTATCTATAACCATTTCCTATATTGACAAAATATACAATAGCTCAGCAACTCCAGAAAAATAAATAAAATAAATAAATAAAGTCCTGATCCCATACCCAGCCTTAAGCTGCTTGTTTCTCTTTCCTGAGCTCCCCATGGGTCACATCCTATACAAAATGCCTCTCTTACAAGGTTTGGTGATTAAACTCTGTTTGCTTCCTCCATACAGCTCACCACCCACATGTGAAAGTTCTCTTAGGGCTGCTCTTTGCTTAGTGGAAAAATAAATGTATGCAAAAAGAAAAAGGAAAAGACAACAGCAACAAACTGAAGAGAAGTTTAAAAAAATACAAAAAACAAAAAACAGGACCAGCAACTGGAGCCGCTCAATATATGGAAAACATCTCATATTTTTTATCACTGGAATTCGCCCCCTTCTCTCTGAACTGTGCTCAGGAAAAGAACCTACTCATCTAATAAAAATAAAAAGATACTTTATGTCTTTGAAGCTTATGCAGAAAATTAGAAAAGACAGAGGGAAAAAAAAATCAAACTATTGTCACAGCATGTGCCAGAATTTAAAAAAATCCTGAACAAGCATCTCCAACACTCTTCATTGCACGGTGCCTTTGAAAGGCACTTGTAGCTTTCTCAACTCAATGCTAGAGTGTGAAGACTCTCCCTCACTGCCACATGAAAAGACAAGACAGCTACACTGATGACTAGTATTTACTTTTATATTCAGTTCAACAAGAACCTTTCTACACTTATGCATAAGAGTCTCTGAATTGACTGCAATTTTTCACCATTTCTAGCAGAGAGTCCAAGATCTGAAGGGCCTGGTTATCGAATTACCGGAACATTTGACACACAGCATCTGGAAGTCTTGTCTGGTTGCTTCCTCAGTGATAAATAGGAGACACTAGGTGGTAAATCCGCTGCTATTTCAAGGCTACACACACACACTCTCAGGAGCTAGTAGGCAGGAGAGCAAGGTGCAGGAGGTAATGCCCTCCCAGTGATTTAAACAGGGTCAAGCTAAAATGCCTGCTGACAGTTCGTTCCACACGAGTGCACCGCCTAACTGTTGGAGGGAATTCAGCCCCAAAAGACTCAGGGACAAAATTCAGAGCTCCTCACTATCAAGAGTGTATGAACATCAAAAATCAATACACCAAATAGACAGCTTTATCACAACCCAGGGAAACAATTCCCCTCCACTGAGAAATGGAAGCACCCCACTTTACATCAAGCACAAGCCACTTGGCTGCACATGCAATAATTGCTCTTGAGCAACTGTTGGCATTTCTATTACAGAAGCAGCAAGAAGAGGCAACTTATATTCAAAATGAGAGCATTAAAGAGGTGCAAGCCAGTCCAGATTTTGTTTTGCCAAGATGGCTCTTGGCACTTAATCACCCCGATAGTTGGGCTGGCCAAATGTTCTTCATTCCCTGACCAACTCAGCACCAACTCAGAGAGGGGTGAAGAAGGAAGGACAGACAACAGTAGAGAAGAAAGTGTCCCTCTTATAATAAATCAGGAGAATTGCTGATAGAGTTAGACAGAAATCTCAGCCACTACCTTTTGAGGGGGACAAAAATCAAACTAAGAAAAATGTCCAAAAGCCTCAATTTTCTTCCCTACCTTGTTTTTGGGCATGCCTGATGAAAAGTCAAGGAAAAAGAAGGAGCTGAACCGATACAGAACAGTGGGGCTATCAGGGTATGAATTTGACCTCACTGTATTGCTACAGTGAAGGTTTTTAATCAGGAGACAGATCTAAGGTAGTTTTACCATTTTTACACACATATACCCTATAGAATCATTATTGTTTTATTATGACTAGAACCAAAAAGGAGTATTTTACCCTTCCAGACATTATGGGTTTTTATAGAACATCATAAGCTCCTATTTTTTCCTGAAGAAATTTCACATTTTCCACCTTCCTATTTTACCTTGAAACAACCAAAATATGGCTCAGCATTGCAATTGGGAGACAGTTTTAAGTTTGAGACAGGGATAGGTCGAGTTTTAATCAGAAGTCCCTTGCATTACACATCACCCAGGTGAAATATAATCCCCTGGCTACAGGAAAAAGCCTGTCTTCCTCCTACAGCCCTTTCACCTGCAAGCTCAGGCTTTCCATCACTACCTGATGCAAGAGACAGCAAGATGCTGCAGGGTGTCCCTCATGCAGTCTGAAAGAGCAGAGGCTCCATTACAGGATCTCAAAGCTTCCAGAGATCCCAGTACTCCCCCACTGTCACCCTACAAGGTCAGGGATCTGTAGTTTGCAGAGCTGAGCTGGAGGTGGAGCTGATCAATTGACACAGCACACTCCCCAGTTGACAGATGGCTTCCCACAGAAAATCTGCTCTGAGTTTACCAATGCTGGGACAAGTATTGCCTCCTCCTCCTGCACGTTTAACCCTTCCAATAAGAAGGCTGGATTGCACACAGTGAAGGTACGAACACACTCACCATGAAGCCTCCTCTTGCAGACTGGTGGCTAGTGAGCTCCTAGGTGGATGGAAGACAGTTTGCAGAGGTAGGACAGGGCTTAGAGTACTATCACCAACACTTCTAAGTTCTTCAGACTTGCAGGTAGGCCAGGTCGGACCCACACCTCAGTGAAGATGTGAGCCCTTGGCAAGGCTGCAGGTGACTCTCCCAGGAGCCCTCCTCCAGCTGCACCATTTGAAACCAATCACTGCCATTTTATGAGCCATTTACCTCAGATGTGGCAGGAGAGGTCCTCGGGGAGCTTTTCTCACAAGTTTCTTCCTAACAGACACTCTAGATTCCCCATTCAAGCAAGTACAATTACTGCCTTAAAAACAGGATCTTACAATCCAGAGCAAAACTGCTTCTCAGTGCAGGCCAGACTGCAGAATCATCCTCAAAGCAGGGGAATGCAAGATCCCCAAAAAGTTGCAGGAGTCCACTCATGCTGAGGAACTGGCCAGCCTTGCACCGAGCCATGGTATTGACTGCTGACCTGGCAGCGAGTGAGGAGATCAGCATGCTACATTCCCCCTGTGCAGCCCACCGGAATGGAATCTGGTTCTGTGCTCCACACACTGGTGGCTGGTCCATGAACACATTTTTGCTAGGGGTGGCAAGCTCCTTCAGCTTCAAAGTGCCAGACCCCACAAAGGCAAGATGTGTCAAATTATGCACAAAGAATTCGAGTAAGGAGCAAGTCTAGATTTTGAGAAATATACCATGTCATTGCAAAATGCCCTACTCTGCTGTCTCCACACAGGTGCAGGACAAATACAATTTGTACTGCTAAGCTAAGTAGCCCCTTTTTATTAGGCTTTTGGGAACATCTGTATATTTACCCCCATTTGCTGCTTCATTAGGCTTCCTGTGCAGCCCTAATTTAACAACTGGGGTCTGCCCTTCCTCTCCAGCTCACAGAGGGGATCCTATCAGATCCTAATGACTCAGGACACTATCACTTTCCAAAGCCCTCTTCTCATTTCCTGATTTAGAAGAAAAGCTGTTCATGTGTCTTTAGTACAGTCTTGATTTGCAAAATTACTCTATGACCAACAGCCAAACCACACAGGGCTGCCTTTTGTTTAGATTTCAGTCCTGTCTACCACACAATGTGGAGGGGGCAAAAAGGAGTGAGCAAGCACCAAATAACTTCTGGGAAAACACAGGCTTTCATTTGCCTACCTATGTATTTCTTTTCTTCAAAACTGAGACACCGCTGTGTACCTGTTTGTCACAGTCCTGGTGGGATACTTGATTCACTGGGAGTTTTACTGCTCATGATGGAAAATGCCACTACAGTTCAGCATCTTATAATTTAGTTTCCTGTATGTCTGAGTCCCGTTTGTTATAACATATCTGACAGGAAATCAGGAGCTTTGTTGCTTAAGTGTTCATTTACTTCTGTTTATCTTACCACAAATCCATTACTGCCTCAGGCTAGCCTACAGTCAGGATCCTCTGTCTGTTTGGTTTTTTCTCTCCAAATTTAATTTTTTTATTTCGTTTTCAACAACTCAATACAATATAACTCTGGATTTTATATTGCATGTTGTATCATGCTGTGTGAGTCCTTTCTTGAATGCTCGCAGTAGAGACTATGAGAACATGGTGACACTACAGACCTAATATTATGTCCCCCTGATCTAAAACAGAATCTCTGCTTCTCACTCTCATATACACACATATACATACTCACATATACATATACACACTCACACTTCCACAAATACATTCATAGCAAAACCTACTGAATGTAAAGTTGGAGCACATTGAATTGTGTCATTTCCGTATGACTCTGCCTAATTTATACTATTTGATACGATTTCCTGTTTTACTGAAATAGGTTCCCTGGGTTACTAAAGATTTTGACATGCATAGCACATGACCTCCTGCAATCCTTTTCCCACATTCTGATTCACTGAGGAGTGGATCATTCTTAGTGAAAATCCTCCAAGCTGCCCCGGGAACGTGCTATCAGTGGGAAGTTCAAATTTCTTAGATGAACAAATGTGGTTTATATAACCATATCATTTATCAGTTCCCCCCCCTTGTTCTTGCAATAATTACTGAACACACTAGACTTACTCGACAGAAGGATACATAGCTCAGAGTTGATGGTTACAGGAACTGGTGGATGAGAGATAGCAAGAGACCCAGTTCAATGTCACCACTGATAGAAAGACAGGATACACGGTGATAAATTAATTAGGAGAATGGCTGTTGACTCTCCAGGTGTTCTCTGGAAGCCACAATCCCTGATGGCTACTAATTGCAATGAAGAATATAGAATTGTTAGCACAGTTCAGTTGTTACCCTGGTAAATGATAACAAATATACTAAATTCACATGTATAATGACATCACCTACACATAAAAGTTTCATCATAAATACAGATCCCAGTCCTGGATTGGACATTAATCTCTCTGTAGCAGTGGGAACAGGTCTGCTGCAGAGCCCTAACCCAGGGGCAACAGTCCAAGTGCTCCAGAACGAAGGAGTTCCTGAGAGCTGCAACAAAAAGGTCTCCAATTAAAGATGACTCAAGGGCTGAAAACAGCTAAGTGATTTCCACTTTCTACTTAAGGGTCTGCAGAAATTTGTTCAAAAGACTTTGCAACAGAGGAAACACAAGATAACCTAGATTCTGTAATCTTGATCTTGGTGTTGTTCCACTCTATACCACATGCAGTTAATAAAAAAAGATTAAAGAGTCAATCATACCAGAGTCATTGTCTGACATATACAATTCAGAGAAATTCAGTTGTTCGGCTAAAGCGAGGGTGAAAAATTTGTGACTTTTATAAACAATGACTGGTAAAAGCAGGCTAATATATGCTGGTACGTTATACCAGCTTCTTAAAGCATCATGCATGGATACCAGCATTTTTCCACAGAGGAGAAACAGCAGTTAGCAAGCTGCCAGGATAAACAGTTTCCCACCAGGACTGTTACATTTCCATTTTCACCTCTGTAGGTGTGTATTTCCTTGTTAGATGAAAGCACATGGACGGATTAGAGCACTGGCTGCACTGAGTAGAGCCCGCCACCCAGGTGACATTATTCCCTGGGGGCAATTCGGGCAGCCCAGGGCCAGTTTCCCTGTCCCAACTCAGAGAAGCCCACCAGGATGGCTTAATATCTTGACATTGCCAGCCCAAAACAAATGAAAGTCAGACTGCCCCATTACTCATCCATCTGATTACATCATGGTGTTTGCCTGGCTCTTCTTTTCTGGCTGTCTTACCCTCTAGACTAAGGACTGAATTTTGACTGTAAGCTGAATGGGATGTCATTTGGTATAGCCTTATTAATCAAGAGCAGCCATAAAACTATCCAGCACTTTAAAAAAAGTCCAGTCACAGTATTTGGCAAGATGTCATTGAATATATTTCTCAAATCAACTATCCTGGATGAAATACTATTTCTTTCTATCATTTCTAAATTAACTGCTCTCCCATTTCATCAAGTATACCTTTGGTCTCTTATTATGAGCAAACCTTCATATGAGCTGAAGCTCCAAAGGTTCACAGAGTCAATTTACATAAGTCCTGGAAGTTCAGCATTGCATCCAATGCCCCCTGAGCCTCTCAGGAGCTTAAGATCTCTCCTCACTATGGTCCAGCTGAGGACAGGTCAGAGTGTGTCTGTTAAGTGCCTCTATTCCTCTTCTCTCATAAAGTAGTGATACCCCCTATCTCTCAAATTTTGCCTTGCTTATTTAATTTAATTATTAACCTTCTGCAGGCTAAGCTGTTACTTGTTTTCTCTGCCCTAAGAGATGGCACCTGCAGTCCTAATGATGCCTTTATGGGCAGAGTGAATTTGGCCATGCCTATGCTCAAAGATGGACAGCTGAAGTAAGGCAGACAGTTTAAAGTAGTATTGTGCCAGGATTTAATCTTTTCTCACAGGCTGGTATTATTAAAGAGTTTAGATAATTTTAAACACATGGATATAACTTTCATACCCTTTGGATCAGAGTTGGCTTGCCTTAGAGTACACATGAGCAAGCAGCTGCACACAAAGTCTGTGTAGATGTGCCCTCTGCTTTCCTTAAGGCAGGGAGCAATAAAAGGCTTCAGCCTCATCCATCCTGGACAGCAGTAAATGGGCAATTCTGTCACTTGCAGGAAAAAAAACCCACTCACTTAAACCAGGAGAGCTCTCTAGCACGGGGACAAAACCAAGAGCTGAGGTTTGACTAAATTACACAGATTCCAGATTTCCCATTACCTCATACCTGGCTGCCACTTCTCTAAGAGAGTCATAATTGATATTCTGAATATGTCCCTAAGGAAAAATAATTTAAAAAAAAAAAAAAAAAAAAAAAAAAAAAAGGAAAAAAAAGGGAGAGAGAGAGGGGGAGGGAGACAGAGAGAGAGGGGGGTAGGCACCGGTCCTGCCCCACCGCCCTGGTCCCAGCTCAGCAGCCAGGTTCCCTGGCAGCAGCGCACACGAAATGCCGCTGTGGCCGCAAGCTCCCGACCGCCGGCATCCCGCCGGGAGGCACCGCACCGCTCCGCTCCCGCCAGCGCTGTGGCCCGGCACGGCACGGCACGGCATGGCCCGGCACGGCACGGCACGGCCCGGCACGGCACGGCATGGCCCGGCACGGCCCGGCACGGCACGGCACGGCACAGGAGCTGCGAAGGCTGGGGCTGGGCGTCACTACCCCCATCACAGCGCGGAGCTCATCCCCCGACAGCCTGCCGGGACTGCAGAGATGCTCGGGAAGGGGAGCGGCACTGAGGAGAAGAAGGGAGCCCACTCTTCTCCTCCCGAGCCTGGGAGTGAGCATTCACCATTTCACACTCGCAGCTTTCCGGGACAGGGAGTATCCACAACTCCCTCCACCGCGCCTTCCAGATCAGATTCCACCTCTTTGGAAAGGGGGTGCTGATTGCTCAGAGCACAATTCCTTGTTGCCTTGAGCTCCCCCAAACCTGACTCAGCTCACTTCAACCCGTGTTTTACAGCAAGGGCTGGAACAGGAGGAATGCCAAATCATTGTTCTCTATACCAGGCAAGAAGGCAGCTCTGTGTGGTTTTATTTTAAGAGGGATTTTACCCCCTGCCTTATACTTTCAGAACAGGACAAAATAATCTGGCCATAAAATGAAGAAAGTACCCTGGTCCATTTTTTGTTTGGACATGCTGCTGGCAAGCAGCTGCCTCATTAGCACAGAATGTGTATGTCTGCACCAGGCAACAGGAGGCACAGAAACATGCACTGGCCCTAAGGCATCTGTTCATAAGCACTGTGTGGAAGCTCCAGCTCGTGTCCCATGGAGCTGCCAAATCAGGAGAGCTAACTAGTTCAAATCCCAGCCTGCGCCATCCTGGTGACCCTTTTTCTGGTGTTAGATCTAGCTGGGGACTCTCCTAGTCTGAGGAGAAGATGGATTCCTGACCCATTGGACCAGGCCTCTGGGTTAAGTCCCTCCTTTGGAAAGCTACTGTATCACTGAAGTGCGTTGTGAGAGTCCCTGGCTGAAACAACAAGGATTCCAACACGCTTGAAGACCCGATCCCCATTAGAGCTTGCTTTAGCCATAGTTAGTTACCTCTTGTGTTCCTGGATGAATGAAAACTGCACCTACCTTCTCTGCCCAGCTCTCCTTCCTAATCAACCAGTGAGGAGTGCCCCTGTACGGAAGCTGGTGTCATGTCTGTCTTGCTTATTGAATTGATTCACAAAGTTTTAAATGATTATTGATTGTCCTTATCCCCACTGGAAGCTCTGAGACCAATGGAGTTATTTACACAGATTTTAGACAGGAAAGAAGCTCCCTTCTCAAATCTTCTTGAGATTCCATCTATTAAGTCTTGAAAACTCAATAGGAGGTTTTCTGCAGCTTTACAGATAAAACTACTCACAAATACATGAAGTCTCCTGCATGCACAGATGTCCATCCAAACATATGCAGCATCTTCTGCCAAATCCACAGCTGCTGTATTATTTTTTTCAATTATTTTTGTTTGGGATCATAGCTCTTCCATTTCCTTTCTTTGCCCTGATGATTAATGGCTGTTTTTCACGGCTCTTGTTGTTATGAGACTGAGGCACAAATTGTGGCAAAGTCCCTATCGATGGAACAGCCATTTCTGAACTCTGAGGAATTGGAAATTGTTCTTGGTAAAAGACTGGAGACCACAGGAGATTTGTAGAGCTAGAGTCTGAAATCATCCCCACCATTCCTGAAGTACTTAGAATTTACAGTTGTAACAGTGATTGGTGCTGTAAGGACCATTATATCCACTACCATGATCTAAGCACATGAACATTTACACTCCTCAGGATTCGATGAAGAGGATCTGAAAGTGGGAACTGGACTGTCTGACTTTGCAATAAGGTGACACAAGTTTCAGTTTTGTATATTTTTTTGCTTGGACGATGACAGTCAAGAAGCCCATTTCCAGTCAGTTCAACTCTGTGCCGAAGCACACATAATTGAATTCAGTTTCTTTCTATACTTACCTGCACATTAATATATATCTATATATTCCATATGCCCTTGACATAACTTGAAAGCAGCAGCATAATAAATAAGATACTTTTTGTACTTGAATTCAAATTTTTCTATCTATATTAGGCTTTGTACTTTTTTAAACAAAACCCGAGGCTGAGACTGAACTGCCATATCTTTTTCAAGATCACACATGCACACGAGGCACTGAGATTTCTGTCGAGGATCGACACAGCAGAGAAAAGGAATGATAGAGCAGCAAGAGAATTTGCCTCTGCTGGTCACTAATAATAAGAGTAACAAAAGCATCTAAGAGAATAAAAGCCAGAGTGAGATGTGTTAGGTACAGAAATAGCTCTTGGACTGACTCAAAGGCAAAGCTGGTGCATCTTGTTTTCCTGCATCTCCTTGTCTGTCCTCTTTCTTAAGCACACGCTCTGGCACGATGGGGGAGTGGGAAGGAGATGGAAGCATCAGCAGGGGCTACAGCAAGCAGGGGAGAAATGAGCTATTCAGTCTGAACACTGCCTGGCCTGGGCCTGTGACAGAAGATAAACAAATGTCCCTATGAGGGGAGAAAACAGAAAGTCCTGTCCAGCACTGCACTGGCTGCAAGGGAAGAACCATAGGCTGTGGGGTTTTGTCTTTCCGTCCACTTTGTATCACTCCAAGTCATTCTCTGTCTTCCTGCACTCCTGGTTTCTCACTGCACACAGGTGTGTGTCCATACAGACATACACATGTCCGTGTGTACACAGGCAGTCACTTGCAGGATGTCTCAAAGCAGGCAAAGCATCTCATCCCCAGTATGGCAGCTGCACTCCAATGCAGGCTGGCAGCACCTGAGTTGGCACCTGACAATGATCCCTATGAATTCAGGTGATGGTGCAGCCCAGACTTACTGAAGAGCAGTGTCTGCATCACCACACATGCATTCAGAGCTAATTAAGCCTCTGGTTTGTGTTCTCAGGGAGAAGCCAGGGTTTACACAGGCTGCTTCACTACACAGCCCTGGCCACAGCCCAGAGGAAAACAGATGCCTTCAAATCATGGGTGAAAACACTCAAGATATAGTTTTACAGACCTTATTTCTTCTGACAAAATACAGTCCTTCAGGACTCACCTTCCATGGAGGCAAGCAGTCATGTAAATAATATACATCAAGAAGATTTTAGTTAAAAAACAAAAAAAAAAAAAAAAAGCCAAAAATGAAAAAAAGTCAAAATTGTCTTGTCACAGACATAATTTCCGAAAAATCCTTTTGCCAGAACTTTTCTTCTGAGAAGCCTCAAAGGAAAAGGAAAACAATAATTATCTGCTGCTGTGAAATGCAACAGGTTCATCTTTGATTGGTCCGTATGAGTTATTTTTACTTACTGACCAATCACAGGTCCAGCTGTGTTAAGACTCTGGTCAGTCACAAGATTTTATTATCATTTTTTTCTACCCTTCTGATGAAATCCTTTCTCTTTCTTTAGTTTAGGTTTAATATATCATTTTCTTTTAATATAATATAGATAATAAAATAATAAATCAGCCTTCTGAAACATGAAGTCAAGATTCTCATCTCTTCCCTCATCCTGGGACCCCTGCAAACAACACCACATTGTCTTTTCTTTAGGTAGGTCATAAGAGAGAATATTTGTGGGAAGGGTTTAGCCACAGGAAGGTTTATTTCAGGGTGCAGCTAAGCAATTCTGAAAGCTGATACAAAGACATCACTCTGGTCATCAAGCTTCAAGATTTTTTTTTTTTTTGCTAGTAGGAAGTGTTTTATTCTCTTTTTTATATAAAACTTCTGAATATCTCCTCCTGAGAAGCACCGTGATGAAAAATTTTCCTTCAACAGTGGTGGCTACTGCAAGGAGCTCAACCTTTTCATTATCTCAGTGCCTTCAGGATGTGTACATTCCTACACTAGGCATTTGTCTGCACTGCGTGGAGCCTGCAGCAGTAGCTGTGCACCCTTTATCTCAGAGGACATTCTCCTCTTCTGTGTGCTAAGAGCAGAAGGAGCAGAGCTGAAGAACGATGTACATTTATTATCTTGGTGTTGGTGCTCTCCAAGGCATGCAGCCTTGCAGACTGGGCAAGCTCAGTGAATGAAGCACACTGCATGGAAAACATCAACCCAGCGTTCCACAGCTCATTTGGTGTCCAACTGCTCTTGTTATGTCACCCAGCAGCTTCTAAGGGCTGACAGTAGATCTCTGTGCTTTTGCTCCTCAGGCTAATCCCACTATCTTCACAGTGCTATCATACTCTCTAAATGGAAGTGAAAATATGGTCAGGCTCCCTGTGCATTCTGCACTAGGCTACGGACAAACCTCTCTATTCATCAGAGCACAAACATGGCCTTTCCTCACTGGCCTTCCTACCAAATCTCTCTTTATACTGTAACTCTAGGATATCCAAGGAAGACAAAGTAAGCAATATTTTTACGTATTTTTATGCTTTACAATGCACATATTCCATTCCTATATAAAGTGCTGAGGATGCTAAATCAAGGGTCATGCATTCCCCTTCAGCTATCTTTGAGGGTTAGGGAGGGTCTGCACAGCCCATTGGTAATTTGTGTGTTTCATTGCTATGCATCAATTGTTGGGTCCCCAGGAGATTTTCATTTCACTCCATAAGCACCAGCATGTCTGTTTCAACAGAAATTAATCATACAAGCCCTCCCAGTCTTGGACTCAGTCCTTCTCAGAGCAGTTTGCTTCCTTGCACAAGGTCAGCTGTGTATCTTGTACTTGGACAAAGAAAGTTCTCCGTTCCCTGGGAACTCTGACAGCAGTGTTTTAACAGGGTACAGTGATGCTGTGCAAGTTTACAGTCTAAACTTAACATGAGCAGCATTTCAGACAGAAGTGTCAGGAGGACTTTAAGCAGGCTGATCATAATCCTTCCTGCTGGGATATGGACATATTACCATTGATGGTGAATCCTGGTAGAGATTTTTCAGGACTGCAAGTGGGCAACATCTTCCATCCTACAGCTTCCAGCAAACCACCTCCTCAGAGTTTATCAGTTATCTTGCAGTCTTTATGGACTCAAAAGGCAGATTATTGCCTCTTGAGGTGTCAAGAGCTTTTGCTACAGCTTCTGGGTTTCCCTGAAATGCCCTCTTCTAGGTATTGATTGAGCTAGATATTACAACTGAAAAGATTTTCATTTAGCAAATTTTTCTTTGCACTCCTCACGGTGCCAAGGGAATACATTAAGTGAGATCTCTTTGCTCACCCATTTTTGCATAAGCTTGTTCTAAGTGCACTATGCAATTGCTTTAATTCCCCAGCAACAGCCTCCTCACATTTTCAGACCTCTCAAAAGCATGTCTATATTGTGTAATGCCACATCCCTACCTCAGAAACGCCAGAGCTAACCTGAACAACCTAGAAAGACCCAGTTGTGTGCTGTAAGGCACAGCAACAGCTTGCAGAAGTATTACCTTGGGTCCTTGAAGCTGCAGAGTGGTGTCAGTACAGTCCCTGAGCTAAATGTTATGATACAATTGTACCATTTCTTCAAGGTAGCCTGTTGGGTGCTCTCTGAAGGTCCACACATGATGCCATGCAGCACTGACCTTCCTGCAGTGTCTAGGCACCCCAATATCTCACAGTGCTCCTCCCCACAGCTGCCACAGCACACTTACCCTTGCTGCCTGCTCCTCAGGTTCCCTTTGCACCCTCCACCTCAGCAGAGGTGTTTTCCACTCCCAGGACCCAGGGAACAACTTTAACCTCTCTCCTGGACCCTTCTCCCGCACGCTCAGCCCCACAGGCTCCCTCCACACCAGCTCCCCTCCCACCCACTTGGCACAGGACAGTCACAACCACGCTGGCACTGGGGCAGCAGGAGGTGAGGCCAAAAGGCCAGCAGACGGTGGGTTCGCATCCACGCGCATCCCGATTAAGGATCCAGCTTTGTTTCCATGGCAACGAGCAGGGCCACGGCAGCGCGGTCCCTGGTCCCTTCCCGCAGCGGCCGCGCTCCGTGCCCGACACCGCTCAGTGCGCGGCCGGGGCTGCCGGCAGTGACCCTTCGTGCGCCTTCCAAAGCCCGACAGATTAGGGCTCACACATTTCCCACCCACGATGTGCCAGCCAGAAACAGGCAAATAAGGATGTGCCAACTAATAGCGGCGGCAGAAATAACACCTCCCATCGCAGCTGAGCTGTAAACCCCTTAGAACAGCATTACAGGGAAATAAACGCGTTTGCTTTCCTAGAAGCCAGCAAGCATAAGCGATGGAATGCAGTTCAGGGAATTAAAGCAAGACATTTTTTTGTGCAGGTAGCACACAGGCAAACAGCCCACACTCCCCTTGATCTATGCCAAATGCTGCTCACAAAGCACACCCAACTCCACCTGTCAGAGCGGGTGGTCCCACAGAGCACCCCCTCTCCTGGGACAGCACTAACACTCCCTCCAAACAAGGGTATCACCACCAGGCTGCTCTGCTGGGCCCCACAGCAGGAAGGGAAAACACCAGAGAGCAGTCGGGACACTGGGCCTGGGAGCTTGCACCCTCCTCAGCACCTCTCCAGGGGGAGGCAGGACACGGCCAGATGTTTCTTCAGGCCTTCTGCAGTCAGAAAACCTACTTTCCAGTTTAGAACCGAATCACAAGCAGGACTGCTCAAGATTTCTTTGCCATTTCTACAACATCTAAAGGGTTGTCTAATGAGAAATGGTTGGGAAAATTAATCCAAATTAACTTAAGTTGTGAGTTTAGCATGAATTCATTAAATCACATTAGCCCTGAATGGACACAGTTCTTCCAAATTAAAGCAACCCTTAGAAGAAAATTGAACTAAACTGAATTAAGGTCCTTTTAAATCCGAAGAACAGAGTGCCTGCATGGGGTTTGATATCATTAAGGAACAGCAGTCTGGGAGGGATGTCCCAGAGAGTTTTTCCATATTACTCTTTTCAGGAACCAATAATGCTCTCACTGGAAGGAAGTAATTTTTCTCACTTTCCCATGTGATTTGAAAGTTGCTGTGCTGATAACTTTCTGCTGAAGCCCTTTTCTAGCCAGTCAATACCTTCACCAGCAGCCCTTTACCTTGAAGAGCACTATTGCTGCCAGGGTATTTTCACCTCACTCGTTTTAGTGGAAGGCAGCCTTTTCTGTTTTCTCAGACTGCATTTTGCCAGGTTAGGTAAGCTACACTGTCTTACTTTCCTCCTGTAAAATGCGTTCTTCCCTCTCTCTACCAACCAGATACTTTTCTGGCTCCACTTTGCTCTAATTGGAATAACTGGAATTATACACAGAATTATACACAGAGGAAATTACAGTAGAGACTTTCACAATGATACTGACACGTCCCTGCCTTGGCAGGGAATATCCTGCCTGGCACCTAGGAATATAATTGCCTTTTATGCTGATGTGTCATATTGGAGACTCAGTTATCACATCAGTAAATAATACTCCCACTTTTTCTCTTTTTCATTTGCTTATAACTGGTAATCCTATTGTTTCTAGGATCAATTAGCAGGAGTAACAAAGAATCTTTCCATACAGACTAGCAGACTGCGCAAAGTCATCCAGACCAGTCAGAAGCAACAGAAATATGTAAGTGTTGCACTCTCCAAAAAATTTCTTCTGCTCAAGTCCTTAAGATCTAGCGTGGGTCCTACCCAAAGCAGGGCTCCAAAACAGCACTGCAGTCACATGTCTATCTGCATGGTCCTGACTTCACACTGGTGCATTTCAGCCTACTTCTACATTGTGGTCCTCAGGAATGTCCAGTTCTTCCTGTTTGTTCCCTGTTACACTCTGTGCTGATCACGCTACACTAGTTACTCCCACGTGTGCACAAATGTCCTTATGAACACGATCTCTCACACTTCTACACCACAAACCAGAGCCAAACATTTGGAAACTTTTGCAATTCTGTCATTTAGAAAGTTTCAGTTTAGCCACACTACATCTTTCTGAGATGGAAAGAGGGAGCTGGGGAAACAGGTTGGAAATAGGTAATTAATGGAAGTGAGAAAATTGGGTCTCCCATTCAGACAAACACTACCCATTGAAGGACACAAGCACATTTACAGTAAGTGTCATATGAACACAGACAGCTAAAAAAGAAACAGTCTTCATACAATAAATATCCAATCTTTCCTTTTACTATGGGAAATCATTGCACTGATCAGCAGAAAGAGGCAAAGAGGAAAATTATTAGGTTATGATTCAACATTCCATTATTGCCATTCAAGACGGTGTTTACCAAGGACTAGGTTACTTTGCAGAAAAATACAACTTTTGTCTTGGTAATTTAGACCCTTTAAAAATATTAATTCACTTTTTTTAATGCAAAATTACTTAAGCCTAGCTTGTCTGTGTTTGTTTGCTGTCAGCGCTCCCATATAGGAGTTTTATCTGCATATTCATGTGTGGAAATTTGCAAAAACTTGCAGAAGTGTACATCTACCATGTTCATATGCAAGTATTCAAGACAGAAGTGCTTGTGTGCTCATTCAACAAGGGAATAGAAACAATACCAAATAGATCTCTCTGACCAACCATAATTAAGTAAAGCAGCCTGTATCAATCCATAGAGTAAATATTTTCCAAGAAGTTCACTAAGTAAATTCAAATAAATTTGAGGAAATTATGATCTGCACAATTGATATTCCATGAGCAGAAAAAGCAGCTAAATTCACTGAATAAATTACATGTTGTAATTAGTCCCCCAGCTCAGCAATTACTATGGCTGGATTACTAGAATTAATGGATAATTTATAATTTAGCATCAATAATACTACTTTATTTTATAGGTACTGCTCAACATCAATTAAAAGACAGATTTTTGTTTAATTTTATTTGGCTCAGATTTGGTTTGGTTTATCTCTATATTTTACAGAGGAAGAAAATAAAGAAACAACTTTTCTGGTGTCAGTGTGTGTCAAAGATCCCGGTGTGCACCAGCTCAGTAGACTGGAGGAAATACAGCCCACATCCCTGAGCAGGCAGCTAGATCCTCCTTCCAGCAGAAGAGCTAGTCAGGACATGATCCCTCACACACATCCCTTGTCCCTCTGTATGAGAAGATGGCTGCATTTGAGATGCAGGAAGAGCAGGGATCCTGTTAGCTCAAAGCAACAGGCAACAGCTCCTGTTTGAAAGTGTCTCACTACATTTAATGGACTAGTGAGCACTAGATTTGCTCTTTTAGAACACATCCTTTGGGAAAATCCATTATTAATTGTGATCTCTTCTGTAGTGCCCCTGAACTATGATGCTCAGCAAACACTGCTCCAGTCTGAGGGGTAAATTAGTTAATTTATCAACTAGAAATTATATTGAAATCAGTCTGTTACCAGGAAACAATTTGGGAAGCAAGCTGCAGGGTCTCCCGCTGAAACACCTTGTTCAGCACCACACACAGAGCTGCCGCGGGAACAACAGCAAACGCTGCTGCAGGAGGGCAAAGGGTTTAGGAAGGCAAAGGGTTTAGGAAGTCTGAGCTGCCCACTGCCTCCTGGGGGACTTCCCTGGAGCAGGGGTGAGAAACTGGCCCAAGCCAGGGCAAGTGGGAGGGCAGCTGCTGGGCAGCCTTCTCTTACGATGCGCCTGGGATGGTAACTAAGAAAATAATTCTGCGCTGCAAAAATCATCAGTTTGGCACCTCGCACCAGCCTCAGAACTATTCTGGTTAAAATGAACGAGGCAATTTCCTGGTAACTTCACTAAGCCCTCCCAGTCCTGATGTAAAGGCACGGGTTAGTGCTCGTCCATTGCTCCCTTCCCCAGGTGCTGTGCTGCTGCCACACGCGAGATTAACAAGGAGGTTATATTTAAACTTCCAAGAGGAGCTGCTGTGCGATTATGGGTCTATTTAAAATCCTCCGGGCAGCTGCAGTACATAATAACAAGTCAGCGGGAGGGAGGGAGGGAGAGAGTGGAAGGAGACGAGGGAAAGGAGGGGGGTCAGGAAAACATCACAGATTGTCCCTGAAAAATGGGTTGCCAGCAATGGCAGGGGGTGCAGCCACGCTAAAATGCCCCCGCGGGGAGCGAAGGGGAGAGGGGGACACACCAGAGAGGCGGCAGCGGCCGAGGAGAGCACTGACAGCGGCAGGGGGATTGGAGAGCCCGGCGTGGAAAGCTGCCAGCCCCGAACCCTCACTGCCTCGGGCAAGGACGTCATTCCCTTAAACCCACTCCGCTGGCTCTGGAGGGCTCTGTCACACGCCACTGGGTGCCCGTCCAGGCTTCCTCAGATCACAGGCGTTTGAATGAGTAAATTGCTATTATTAGACTTCTCCTGCCTGCCGACGCACACACCTCAGCCTCAGGCCAGCATAAAACTACCCCCAAGAAAAACCCCACTTTTACCTACTCCAAAGGGCTTTACCCAGTCTGAGTTCTGCTACAGCCCCTGGAAATGTGTTCCCCTGCCAAAATTGCAGCTAAAGGAGGGGTGTTTCCTCATGACACCAGAGCAGGGACTCAGCTCTTCTTGCCTTGTCGTAAATCACATTTTCTGGGTTTTCTTCCCCAACCCTCTCACCAGCTGACTCTGCTATCTTATGTGATCAGGGAATGGGCAAAATGAGCTAAGGGCCCCAGGTGATCACTGGCACAGGTTCTCAGCTTGCAGTGATACCAGAGCTCAGTGACAGCATGCCTGGTGAGGTTGCACAGGTGGACATGGGGCAGGTGGGAGGGCAGCAGCAGTGGCCAGGCAGATGAGTGAGCACCATGCAGAGCACTGTAAGAGGCTGCGCTGGTGGTACCAGCCCTGAACCGAGGAAAGGGGCCCTTGGCGCTCCGTATCACTGAAGGATGAAGACTAATTCATTCCTCATTGCAGGGGTGAGACCTTTGAGCCACAGGTGTGTTTCAGATAAGTTCCACACCATCACACAGTTTCACGTCTCATGATTTCCCTTTGGTGGTATCACAGCCTCCTGCCTGCCTTCTCCTGAGCAGCTGAATTTCCATGTCCTTTCAAAGACTTGCTGCAATCCAGCCAAGATGACTGCATTTCATTGCTGACTGGAGCCTTTGCGATGCAGTCTATAAAACACTTTGGGAGCTTTCCAGAGGAAAGATGCTCAAGCAACATCACTCATAGCAGTCCACACACATTCACTGGCACTGTCCTAGGTGACCCTTTCCTACTCTTCTTTCTTCCCCATCCTCCCATCCCTACACAAGCATTTTCAGTACTGGAGGTTGTTGGTATCAGGCAGGGAAAGAGTGTCTCTCCAGAATGAGATTTGCCTCAATTTCCATCAGCAACACAGAAGAAGAGAAAAAAATGTCCAAATTAAGCTGCTTGATTACTGAAATTAATCTTGTCACTTAGCATCCCTGTTCCACAGAATGGGGCCTTTGATTAGCCTCCTTGTTTCAGAATATTACAAGCAGACGTTTATTAAGCAGAAGGCAATTCCTCTGCAGGGGGAGAGGGGCAGCTGATTCCAAAGGAAAGGCTGCTCTCTGGATAAGAGATGCCCACAGCTTTGCCTGCATCCCTGGCAAGTGAGGAGGTGCTGCTCTGACAACACAGCCACGGCCCCCAAGGATTCTCCAAGATCCTCTCCCCAACATATGACTAAGGACCATCCTGTTATTACTGTCATAGGCTTGGTATTTATAAGCCTGACAGCTCTTGCAGCAAGTTATCTCTTGTTATTACCATCATCCTGAGAGCCCTCAAAGGTTGTGAGGTGCTGTATCCCCCTGTCTGGCTCCCTCAGGGTGCTCAGGAAACACAGAAGGATGGGGAGCATTCCCCAGGGCAGCCAGTGGAGCACTGGACGTGCACACGGGACCTTCAACACCCACACTTCCCTCTCTGCTTCCTCTCCACCTCCAGGCAGCATCGCCGAACACACGGCGGTGACTCTGCATGACCGTGCTGTCACAGGCAGCCTTGTGCTTTTCCACTCCACAGGGCACGTGCTCAGAAGCCAGCACCTCACTGTAGGCACGGCCTGCCCTTGCTGAGCTGATGCACCATGCCCTACTGGCTGGGAGGGCAGAAGGGAGAGCTCCGAGAGACCTGTGGGGGGGACCCACAAGGGATGCTCTTGCAGCTCCCTGGGAATTTAAGATTAACACACCTTAATACAGGCTCCTAGGAGGAGACATACAGGAGCTCCAGGGCTAAAAACTGGCAGTGCTGGTACAGAAAAGGGATGAGAAAGGGTAGAAGGCTGCCTCTCGTGGCTTGTTCTGACTCTGCCTCCACCAACCAAAAGGTTTTTGGACATTGTTACTGGCATAGGGATATACTCAGCAGCATTCCAGGCAAATTACTGACAAATTTTAAGTAGGCTAAACTGATTGCTGGGTTTCAAGCTGCACCGGTCAAAGTCAGCCAGCACTGAAAGGTTGTAAAATCAAAGCTCAACCTTTATGCTACGTTCCTTTCCATTTCTGTGCAAGGGACGTTTCTGGTAATGAGGACCTAACAATCCCAGTATTACTATTAAAATTGCTGTATTGCAACCTCCATCCTGCAATCAGTGCTCCATCCTGCAGGAGAAACACAGATCAGAAGGAACAAGAGGGTGAGGCCTGCATAAGCTTTATGTAATTTTTTTACAGGCTGTTGTTCTGAAGGGTGGCAAAATCTGGCTGTTTTCTAACCACTCTCACCAGAGGGCCTCAAACTACTTTCCAAACATTAGCTAAACAATTTTCACAGTAGCCCAAATCCTGCAAGGACCTGCTTGCACTGACCAGTCAACCCTGCCCAGCCTATGGGAAGGTATCATTATCTTCTCTGTACTATAGATGGGGAAACTGAGGCACAGGGAACCAAAGTGATTCAGAGAAGGTCATGAAGATAAGCCAAGAGCAGAAAGAGAGCTTTTCTTGGTTTGGGTCTTCCTTAGCCCTCTGCTTCCCCACTCTTTGTGATACACTCAGAATCACTGAATCAATTAGGTTGGAAAAGCCCTCTGAGATGATCAGGGTCAATCTATGAAACATCACCTCATCAATAAGCCCACGGCACTGAGTGCCACATCCAGTTTTTCCTTAAACAACAAATTCCAGGGACAGTGACTCCACCACCTCCCTTGGCAGCCCATTCCAATGCCCAATCGCCCTTTCTGTTTAGAAATTCCTCCTAATGTCCAACCTAAATCTCCCCAGCACAACTTGTGCTGTCCTCTCATCCTGTCACTGGATGCTTGGAAGAAGAGGGCAACCCCCACCTGGCTGCAGCCTCCTTTCAGGCAACTGTAGAGAGTGACAAGGTCTTCCCTGAACCTCTTTTTCTCCAGGAAAACAACCCCAGCTCCCTCAGTCTTTCCCTCTCCCCCTTTACCAGCTCTGCCACCCTTCTCTGTCAAAAGTCATTCCTAAACTGAGGGCCCAGCACTGGACACAGCACTCAAGGTGCAGCCTCACCAGTGCCGAGCACAGGGGAACAATCACTCCCCTTGTCCTGCTGGCCACACTAATCCTGACACAAGCCAGGATGCCATTGGCCTTCTTGGCCACCTGAGCACATGCTGGCTCATGTTCAACCTGCTGCTGACCAACACCCCCAGGTCCTTTTCTGCTGGGCTGCTTTCCAGCCATTCTGCCTCCAGACTGTAGCATTGCCTGAGGCTTTCAAACTGCATTCAGCAGCCTACATATAACAGCAGATCAAAGATTCTAGAGCTGGTCAAATTTATATGAACCTCCAGAACTATTCTGAGGGGCCCAGATGGAGGTGGGGGGGACAAGCTGGGTGTAACAAGCTCTAATTTTAGCTGATTTGTGCTTGCTCGTCCTTTCCTCCCCCAGGGCAGCGGGTAGGGTGTGCAGCCTGAATGAGAAACCGTGCTCTAGTGAGGCATCTACAGGTTTGGTGGGGTTTTGTTTGTGGGTTTGCTGTTTCCTGGGTACCAGGGCTGTGTGAAGCATTGAAATTCCACCCTGAGCAGCAGTGAGCAGCAGAATCTGTTTCCATAGCACTGCCATGGAAACAGCACTCTGCGAATCTGTGCCTTCAGGCCCCTCTGCGGCTGAAGCATCTCACTGCTCCTCCCCAGCACCCACCTCCACACCACAAGCCCCCAGACCTCCTTGTGTGCCTCTGGGGATTACAGGGTGCAGTACACAAGAAAAGCAGAACCTCCTGTTTGGCCTCTGTCTGAATCATAATGTGTAAAAGTATCTTTTGAAGATAAATACTGAAAGCATGCTTCTTTCCCCCTCTTCCATGCATAAAAGTAGAAAAAGCTACACTTAAAATTCAAGTTGAATTGCACCAGTAAAATTTCACCTGGTAATGTATTAAGGTGAAAAAACAGTAATCTCATGCAATGGGCTCTTTTATCTTCCTTTGTCTGCCAGGAACACCAGCTTCCAAAAGCGAAAGATTTAATTAACTGTTAGAATGCAGAACAGGCTCCCCTTAATCTTCTCCTCTGGTTTGGGGTTTCTTTTTGCTTCCCATCCCACGGTTCACACTAAAAACTACTCATGGCAAGGGCTCCATAAAATGGAGGGATAAATCAAGCAATGGATGTATGCAAGACACGTGTTGTTTCCTCCCTGCATCCACTGAGTGCCTGAGGAAGCCCACACCACAACACGCATGCTGCTGCTATTTGAGCATCTCACAGCCCATGAGTGTTAGAAGCCATCTCCACTGGCTGGAAGACCACAGGTCCACCTAGCACCTTGATAAGTCAGTCCTTAACAGGCTTAGTAATCATGAGGAGTGTTAGTTGTAGTGCTTAGATCCCTGATCCCAGGAATGGGACAGGAAAACAGTCTAAATTTCAGAGGACACCACCAGAGAAGCAAGGGAGAGACAGGATCAAACTGACAGGCAGCAAATGCAAAAGCTTCTTCTTACTAACCTCCATCATGGGTCCTGAGGAAGGGATCATATCCAGAGAAAGAGAGAAATCTAGTCTCCCTGCTATACAAACACCCCTGGGTCTCTTCCACAGCTATGGCAAAAGATAATGCGTTACCAGGATAGACAAGAAAATTTTGTTCCAAGTGGGTTGGGTATCACCCACAATCAATGATGCTTTATGAACTGTAAAAAATGGCAGCTGTCATCTGACATGCATGGAGCAAAGTAAGCCCCCAGATGGGAAAAGGATCAGTTTTAACTGGCTTAGGTCAGAGACCATCAAGGGCACAGACCCTCACCTCTTCCTTTCCCAAGCAAGTATCAGAATCACAAGAATCAACAAATATCAACATAATACCAAGTTTTGCATATTTGTGACCTGTCCACTGCTTAGTCAAAGGAGGACATTGAGTTACTCTCTGAGGCAACCTGTGCTATCACGTGGACCAGCTCTTCTCCACGTGCAGAGCAGGGTTGAGTCTATCAGTCACATCGTGACCAGGGTCACATCTCACCTGCTGTGGCTGTAACTCATCTGAAGCCTTGCTGAGCAAAATGACTGATTTGCTGCATTCCCATGTGGAATGTGAAGATTGCCTGTCTTCCATTATGCGTGTCCACATGACCTGTCAGTCCCCTACAACAGAGTATTTTCCTGGACTGCCAAGCCCACCCCTAGCTCTTCTCCAGCACGTGTGAATAAAATAATTTCATTAAGAAAGGAAGCTTCTCAGACTGCAAATGCTTTGAGATTTTTCGTTTGCCTTACTTGTCCCTTCATGTAACTAACCACAAATCCCAAGTCACTTTGACCCCAGTTTTTGACTCCAGTTTTCTGTTGAACAAAAAGCCTGCAGGAGGCATCTCACCCTGTAGATGCCATGCTGTGATTTAAAAGAGCTTAATACAGATCAAACTATAACCCACATCCCTTTCACTGTGTTCTTTATTATTTTAATGAGGTTTTCAACCCATCTGTTAAATCATGGATGAAGAAAACTAGCAGTTACATGTCAAAATCCATGCAAACTACTTAAAATTCATGCCTACTAAGCTGGCCTATAGTCAGATGTTACTAAGTAAGTCAGGTGTACAGTGTCTGGAAAAACAAATTTCGTATGCATGATCACCTACTTAGCTGAAGTGTCTTCTAATAAGGTTAACTCGAGGAAGTGAGAATAATAGCTTAGGACAAGTACATAGTGAATTGTTTTATTTTTGTGTTGGTTGTTTTGCTGCCTTTTCCAGGCAGCAAGGGGACAGTTTTCTTTGTACCACTAACTCTTTCACTTGACGTGGCCTACATTTTACATTTTTGGTATGCGTGTGAAAAGCTTTGACAGCCTCTTCAATATCACCGCTCTTCTGGGTTCAGGATAAAACCCTCTCTGGCCCCTCTCAAGTTCCTTTTAAATCCCTAAATTACCTTCACATAATCTTCAGTTTCTCATCTTGTATTCACTGGACATCTTGCACAGAAGTGCTCTCAAGATCTGGGCTGTTGGAACTAAACGAGGCGCTGAAATTTCTTACAAAGTTGTGGTACTTTTTCCTTATCTCTGGGGCAGTATTGGCAACACTGTGATCTACCTGCATTAACAAATCTTCACAGTATGTAATTTACACTTCATTGGTACTGGTTCCTCACCAAGATCTGGTAATGGCTTTATGCAGTTAAAATGCAGCCCAAAATTTCCACTGCCTAAATGTTCATGCCCACTGTCTCAGGATTCTTCCCCTCACAGTAGCAGGAACTGATCTATTTTTAAACCTTTATTTACTCTTTAAGATTGTATGTGTCCAGCTTTACACGCTTCATCACCTGATGATTTCCAGAGGAATAAAATCTTTATTTACTCTCCACTTACAACCAAAATGGAATTTTCTAGGGTTATGAATCATGGGCTGACTTGACTCCTACCACTCTACCCTACAGTTAGGCAGCTTCCCTCACTCCAGGAAAGTACCCTCAAATGGTTCCTTGGAGAGAAGGGTTAGCTGGTTTTGATCCTTACAGACCATTCCTTCTTAAGTTTCTTGGCCTTTTAGCCATACTTTCAATTCAGCCACTTCCCTTCAAAAGACCAACCATTCCCATACATCCTAAACTTCGCTGCTTTATCACTTCCTTCCATTATTTTTACTTTTAAGGCTAAGTCATTTTTTCTGGCATCAGACTAACATGCTCCTGTGCAAGTTCACTTCAAGTATCCCCTTCCTTTGATGCCAACAACAAAATCATCTTCTATTGCAGAACTGTTCTTTGCAGCTACAAAGAAATGCCCAGTTTTAATGATGATGAGGGCATCTTCATTACTATATTGGGACTGCCTTTCCCAAGAAAGCACAGCGCTGCAGTTCTTGCAGCATTTCTCAAATGTCGGCACTGCCTTGGTTATTGCTGTTTGCTGCAACATTAGCACGGCTCTGTGTCATTTCTGGTGGACGCTGACTTTGAAAAGGGAAGGTGGCCAAATACATTTTGCAGATTCCTTCTTTTGCAGCATATCAGGTTCCTTACCAAACCCATGCTTTCACTAGACTCAGTGATTTCTCCCATCAGGAAATTCAGAATACTTCTCCAAGGGGTACCACAGAAAATCTTGTGCTCATGTTCTCTCTCTGGTCACACTCACTGAGTTTTGTTGCCTCCTAGCACCATCCAGTCTTCCATGAGGGACTGGTTTAACATCTCAAAGTTTCCAGATATGGAGGACTTCGTCCTTTCCAGTTTCACAAGCCCTCTTGAGTTTTTTTGTCTTCTTTTTTTACTCTGGTTGAAAACCACAGGATGAATTTACACTAATTCCAGGATTATGGAATATATGCACTCCCATTCCAAATGAAAGCTCTATGGACAAGACCCCCTGATAAAAGCCCATGCTTCCAGCTACCCATGGTTTTCATTTTGCTTGCAGGTTTATGGTCAGGTACCATGCACGTGTTCCTTTGCCTCACCTGCACTTCCAAAGAGACTCAGCTATGGCAAGGCTTTTGTCTGCTCTGTTCTTCTACTCAACACTTTTCTTAGCTCATTTTACTCCTGATGCTATGTATTTTCCAATGTTCATTCAGAGTCAAGGAGCCACCTTCATCCAGCATCCATTCACAGGTTGCTTCACTGGAGTGAGGGAAGCATCCCTATAACACAACAGCTGGCTACAGCTGGGTCATCCCAAAGCATCATGAAGAATGTGTCCTCTGTGCAAGGGCTTCTCAGGCAGCTCAGAAATTACTAGGTAGGCAAAAGCCTACTAAAACGAAGCACACACTGCAAGTCAACATTACCCTTATGTGTGGGATTTGACCACATACAGTCTGGTTTAGAATACATTTCTGGTGATGGACAAACCTTTCTTGGAACAGTCTGGTGATCACTGTTTTTCAAGGGCTTCTGGTCATGCAGAAACAAAAAGAGGCTCTATTGGGAGCGACTAGCCATCCTCATTTCAAACTGGAGGCAGATTTAGCCACTCCCACACGGCTTCAGGATGGACTCTCTCTAACAGACATGTTTGGCTCAGTTATTTTTTCAGCCATGCTCCTCACAGAGTTTTCACTTCTGCACCCCAATAATCCCTGGATATTATCCACAGCAGTGTATTTTGGAGTGGCACTGCTTTGCAGGATGACCAAGAAGATCTGCAAAGGTCACCCTGCTCACAAACTGCAGGTTAGTCCAATTGCAGAAGGTAAATTATAAGCATCCTAGACAAACATCAGACAGAGTCCAAGCAAGGCACCTCTCCTACCCACCAAGGTTTGGAGAGAAGAGCACAGACTTATATAGGGAAAGGCTCTAACTCTTTCAGTGGTGTGGTTTGGATACACTAGACCCTGGACAGCAGTGTGCTATAGAAAGGTCAAAAAGCTCCTTTTTTTAAATCTAGAGTCTCCTGGAGATATATGTGCACGCATAAGTGTGCAGACACGACATCCTGGACCCACACAGGCTCCCACTCAATGCAACAGCCGAGGATGTTACACAAGAAGTCAGCACCGAGCACCGCCCCTCTGCACATAACGTGTGCATGTCCTCAGGATGGAAACCTCTTGATTCTCAGCCTGTCCTGCCTCCCCAGCCCATCTGCCTTCCCCAGATTTCTGACAGCTTCGGCTCGCTGTCCCTTCACTGTTCCTAGTAAACACAGCCTTTCCTCTCCTCAGTGTTGCTGTTACAGACTGTGTCACCCTGCTCTTACAAGTCCCCACTGCCACAGCTCCCTTCTCTGCCCCTACAAACCCCACAGGCCACCATTGCCTCTCAGAAGAAGGGACATGTTCCTCAGCAAGGGGATGCAACGGAGGCAGAGATAGCTCAGATGAGTCCCACACCACAGAAGGGACTCGCAGAGGAGAAAGAAGCACCAGAGGAGTCATACATAAAAATTTCTTGCCTCTCTCCTCCATCCTCTGTGATTTTTGTAGGGAGGCAGCTCTTCTCATTTGCCCCATCCCACCCTATCCCCTGCACCTAAATATGTCTTCAGGATGGGGAAGCATCTGTGCAGTGGGTGGTGATGCGGGGGTGCAGCCAATAAGGCTGCAGCCTAAAAGGACTGAGAGAGAGATTTGATAGCAATAGAACCTGCACGCTTTGAGCTTTTGCTGAGAAGGAAGGCACCAGAGCAGCTTGAGGGGCATGCTGGAAGTGGCTTTTGTCTGAAGGGGTCTGTTGGGTCTGAATGAGTTCATTTCTGCCTTATTAGCTCTCACAGTGCTGTGCTTTGCACTGGTAGCTGGAAGGGTGCTGATAATTGTGCTGCGTATCTTGAGCTGGCAAGAACACAGAATTGCTGTTCTCTTTGGAGTCAGACAGCAGAAAGTTCTCCCACTAACATGTATGAAAAATCAAATATTTCAGAAAACTTACAGAAGACAAATACTTGAAAAACTACAGTTTGGGAGATTGCATTTTTAGCTTGTCACCTACTCAGCTGGCAGGCAAGGGATCTGGAAGAGCTGCACAGACTCTCTGCAGACCAACCAACCTGCCTCATTTCCATCCACAGTTGTGACAGGCCTGACATATTCACAGTGGACTTTTCATACCGTAGAATCAACAATTTCCAGCAGAAAACTGTTCCACTGGAAAACTTTCAGGTAGTTCTACTACACATTTAGAAACGTTTTGTATATACCAGTATGTTGGGCATATATTAATATGCTATCCAGATATTCTATAATCTCCAGATATTTCAAGTGCCTGTCTGTAAAGAAAAGGTAGAATATGCCCCTTAAAATGCCAATCACAGTTAAAATGATGAATGATCAGCACAAGGTTTTGCAAGAGAAGCTCATAGGTGGACTCTAATTTCCATTCTTGCTCTGATCGCATGGCTGACTGCAAAGCAGCTTCTGCCATGCTTGTGAGGAGCCTCACTGGAGTCCATAAGGATCTGCTGACAAGCTGCAGACACAGGCATTCTATCAGCACACAGAACCCAAGTGTGCCATGCATGTATGTTTTCTGTCACACAGAAAAGTGTGGACATTTTGCCCGTGCATACTGGACCGCAGACTCAACTTCATCTTTTTTTAAAAGCCCTCTTCAACCCCATGAGCTCTCTCCTGTGGGATTCCATGGCTGGAAAAATTAAAAATTTGTTTCCTTTAAATGCTATACTTCTGCTTTTCCTAGAGGCAGCAACAATTCTTTCTCTGTGATCTGAAATTGCAGCAATAATTATATTTCCTACTTTGTTCACTGTAGTTGACTGTTTTGGCAGTCATCCTGTAGCAGTAATCCACACATAAAGAGTCATCTTGCATTTTTCAATCCAATTTAAAGGGAATTGTTTCTCAAGGAAAGCAAGAGGGTGAAAATGTTCCCCTCTGGCAAAAATTTCAAGCACTTTGGTATTACATGTGAGAATTTTACCTACCTGTCTTATTCATTGTTGCATTTTACAAGCACTAATTTAAATTCTTTGCACTTCTAGGAAGGCCTGAGACTTTCTTCATGTGCTTTTTTGCTTAGTCCTCCTGTACTTCTCCCAGACACTGAGAAAGAGAACTTCAGTTCCCTCCTTCCAGATGATGCTCAGAGCACCAACTGCTCTCGTTTTGTTCTTATTTTCTTCTGGGGCTATTTGTTCATTCCAGAACAGAGGAAAGGATGCTGTAGAAATTAAGGCAAGGGTGCTTTAGGAGGCAAGGGAATAATTATTTATTCTTGCCATCAGCTCATTCATTTGGTTTGATTTACACCAGTTGCCCCAAAGTTTCCCTTCTAATTTTTCACTGAAATACCCAGAAGCCTTTAATAATGGCATTTACATGTATAATGTAGCATTATTAATGTTGAACAAAGCCTTTGAAGTCTCCTCCATTCTGCACATCCCATACCATTTCAGAACAGATTATTTTCACAGTAACCTCTGCCAGGTACAAACACACAGACACACCGCTGCTATTTTATTAATTTCAGATACTTTTTCCTACACATTCTCAATCCCAGTATTCCATAATCTATAAGAGCAGCACAAGAATGAAAGTGCTGTACCATAAACAGTATGGTCAGGGTAGACAAAGCAAGGTGACTAGAAATTCAACCTTTAAATCCAACAGGATTTGTAAGACAGGACAAGCATCTGAAGTAATAGAATAGCAGTACAAGAAAGAAAAGTTTCAGGATATCTTAGAACAACCAGAAGAAAAGAGTACTGAAAGTTTAGAATTGTTGTTTGGGAAGCATCCTGCCTCACATCCCAGCACATCCAAAACCTGCACTTCATCTGAGGAAGCCTCAGACACATCTGCAATTACAGGAACTCTTAGGAGCTTTGTTCTTTTTTTGTCATTGTTTTAATGGGCTTTTCCATCTCCCAGGCATGCAATGATTCAGGCGTCAGTTGTTTCTACAAGACCTCTCTGCTGCATCCATCCCTGTGACCCAGCTGCTGCTCTGCTCAGCAAGCCAAACTCACTCCAAGCCCTGTCCCACCCTTTGTTCTCTGCTCCTGGGGCCTGTCTGAGCATCCCTGTGCAGTTGGGCAGGCGGGATGATGGAAACCCCAGGGCACTCCTGCAGCAGCTGCTGCAGCTTCCCAGGGATACAGTAACTGCTCCCGGGGGCTAAAACCCCACCTGCTCAGCACTGCAGCCCAAAATCTTGCTGTGTGCTTCCTAGAGGAATGCAGGAAAGGACAAAATCCTAATAGATCAATGGCAGTTGAGAAAACTGAAATCAGAGGGGGAAAAAAAGAGTCACAAAGAGCTTCCATACCATACAGGCAATCCTAGAAATGTTCTGCATCTTACACTCATGTGTCATCACTGAGGCTTCTCTATGTCACTTCATGGCATCCCACTGAAACGTTGGCAGGACAGGGTTTGAAGGATCCCCTCACAACAAGGCCATCGCCAGCAGTAGATCTGCTTAGCTGTAGCTGACTCGAGGCCCTTTCTCCAACACTGCGCTACCTTACTATTGAAATTTTTTTCCTGTTGTCCAAGGACCGACCATGGCCTTCCATGGCACTATCTGGCACTACCAAGTACAGAGGAGCTCCATCACCTTCATAACTACCCTTCAATCAGGGATGGAGACCTGCACCTCTTACCCACATCTCACAGGGCAGAGCCAAAAAAGTCCCTCAGGACAGCACAGGGCATGTTGTGCCTGTGTCAGGGCCAGCTCACTTAGACACTGCAAGTAATTCCCATGGCCTATAGATCTTCTCATTTCCAGTAGAGAGTCTGTATGAAATGCCTTCCCACAGTGAGATGCAGAAGAGGCAAAAAAAAAGGTATAAGGACGGATGACACAACTCCTGATATTCAACTAAATAAATTACTCTTGTCCCAAAGAAAAGTGATAGTAAGGACTTCAGAGGTCAGGGCCTGGATAGAGAAGGTGAAGAATGTATAACTGTTAGGCTACTTTTTCTTTCCTGTCAAAGAATGAGGGGACATCAAAATCGGAATACCAAGGAGCAAGTTACCAACAAAGACGTTCTTCACCCTATGAGCAGTTAAGTAAGCGATGGAACTCTTTTGTCTCTTGGATGCTAAAAACATGCCTAGGTCCACAAATGCCCAGAATTGGTATGTTGGTAAGGGCATGGAAGAAAAACCCATCAAGCACTACTAAATGCAGAGACACGCTGATTATCTTAGAGACTTCCAAGTCACAACTCACGGGATGTCTGGAGAATATTCTGAGGAAGTATCTCTAATTGATCCTCTATCAATTGCTGTTGGATGCAAAATCCTGGACTTAAATTACCTTTTGATATAAACAAGTTCACACATCAATACAAAAAACTTTCTAAAATAACAATTAACATTACTGGACAACTTTTAAGTCTATCAGGACAACGTAGCAAAGCTCCTACCACTATCAGTCAAACCAATATCCAAGTTCACTCACCTCTTTTTATTTAAACGCTGCACCATTAAACAGAAAGAAGGCTTTTGGCATCCTGGAGAAAAGGCAGGACATTACCACTGTCCCACGGTGGCCAAACATGCAGAGCACCTGGGTTTGAGCCCAAGGACTTCAGCCATGGAACATCACTCTGCTTTGCTCTTCACTTCACAGCCAACTGCCCCCAGCTTCAAAGCATCTTTTATGAAAAACAGCAGTGCTGTACCATGGCTAGGACAGAAGATGCTCTAAGGCCAATCACTTTCTCAACCAACATTTGTACCTTCGTCTCCGCTCCAAATACAATTATTTTGTCCTCCCCTGTTTTTCTACCCTCTGCCATACGTAAAACCCCTAAAATAATCCACGGGGTTAAAAACTGGTCTTGGGATAGTAATCCATTTGGCCAGGGGAAGAAAAAGCAAGGAAACCTCATCACCTTTTCATTTCTGCCCTGATGGGTAGAAAATGCTGGATTGTAGTGCTCTGCCACGTATCACCTCACACTGTCAGAGTGACGCTCCTGTGGGACAGCAGATCTGCTCCCAGTTCCTGACAATACTCAGCCACCTGGACCTGCCCAATATGGGCAAGCCTCAATTTCTGCAAATTTCTAGTGCTGCCTGTGCTGACTCCTTTCCTACTCCCTTGGGTCAGATGCATAGCCCAGGGAAGACAGTTTGGCTGGGGGCATCCATGTGTCAGACTACTCCCAGCTGCCACAGGGGCCCTGGGAGTCTGTCAGCAGCCAGAATAAATTGAGGTGGGTCTGACTCATGCCAAATCCAAAGCCAGCGAGGGGAATATACAGGTGCAGAAGTGGTACAAAGCCAATTGCCTGCTTCAGCACACTGTCACGTACCAGGTACAGCTCAGTGTATCCAGGGAACAAGATCCAGTAATCACAATTCCCCAGTGAGACAAATTACTCCTATGGTCCTCCAGCTGCAGGTGCCTGCCCCATGGAGGATGGGACCTTGGGGGTCAAGGCCAAGGCTGTCCAAGAGATCTGTGCATGTAGATGTAGCACATTTACATTCACCCCAGGTTTATTACACTAGCTTTTCTAGTTCTAAGACATATTTTAAGCTAAGCAGCCCTCACCTCAGCACCCAGCTCCAGACAGCCCTGGCAGCAGCCAGGCAGAGATGAGGCAATGCTGTACTAAGCAGGGAACGAGCACGCCACGGCCACACGCTGCTGTCCCCTGCTAACCTCACCACCTTTACACCTTCCTACCCCTCCTCGCCCTGATTCTGCAGCAGGTTCATTGTGGAGCACAAAGTTGGTCCATGCCAAGCTGGCACAGGCTTCAGAGGAATTAATTTAGACGGGTAAAGTCTGATCCCTTTCAGGAAGCGTGCAAAAAAAGAGGCAGCGCTCAGCACTTTAGACATCAAGGGAGAGTAAGAGAGAAAGAGATGAGAGAAAGCCTCGCACAGAAAAGGCAGCAGGAAAAATGTCCTAATTTGGAGAGACAGGGCTCATTGCCATGGCAACCCAGAATCGCCCCAGAGCGGCCAAATACGACTTTATATGTAGTGTTAAACGATTCAACCATTAAGAGAAAATACTAAAGGGAAAAAAATAATGGGACTGTGGAAGGGAAAGTATTTGGCAACAAAGAGCTTTCCTCTGGGGGTACTCTGGAAACAGAAGTGAACCTTTTGAGTCTTAAGTTGTATTTTTTCCCCCCATCCTTAGGTGCAGACACATTTTTGTGCATTTGCTTGTTTGGGGAGAATGAGTCACTCCTTACTGCCTGCACTGCCTTCCCTCCCCAGCCTGGTGCTCATCAGCAGTGGGGCCAGATCCTGCCTACTGGGCAACAGAGGGAGGAAAGGCAGCTGGAACCCCTGTTCCTTTCCTAAAGTCCCCTAAGCAAGACCTCCCAGGACAAGGCAGAAACTGGCAACACAGCAAATCACACAGGGACACTGCAGGGTGGCAGCACATCTCACCAAAGAAGCAGCAACATGATACAGGGTGGCAGTGACCACCAGGAGCTCCAGCCTCCAGTCCACAGCCTTGAGAAAGCAGATATGGGATGTTTGTAAGAGATCTGGGATTGCTGAGCACATCTGGCCATGGGCTAAGTGAGAGAAGCAGCAGGAACGATATGCTCACTGTAAGTCACACAATGCACATACTGCTGGCTGAGAGCGAAAGATGAATCTCTGCAGTTGTCAATTAATTATCTGATCTCACCCTGAGCCCTTTCTATCTGCTTTAGTCTATGAATTGCTTTAAATATCTTATCAAACTTCCTCATCCCACACCCTCACACTTGGGATTCCCTTCCTCTGCACTGCTCCCCTTTGTCAAACACCCCTGTTCAGCAGATCTTGCCAACTCTTTTCTTACCCCTGGCACAGCTCTGTTACATTTTCTCAGTCTTTATGAGAGGTCCCACCAAGGCTGCAGGGACTACACCTCACAGGGCACTGGTACATGGAGGTGGACCAGTGTGAAGAGTAGCAAGACCAGGTGAGTAGCAAGGAAAACATTTTATCTTCTGGAGGTTACCTCCTTGTAACTGAAGGTACTAATCCCAGTGGATGAGATCCCAGAGGACCACCCCCTACAGATACCTAAGTGCAAAGCAATAATTTGACTGTCAAGGCAAGATCTTTGTCACTCATGTCTAACCTACTCATGTCACCTCATTTCCCTATCCAATTTATTCATCAAATGCAGCAAAACATTTGGCCAAAAGGATTCCTTGAGAGCAGAGATGGATTCAGTGTTGAGGACAGGACATGCTTCTGCACAAGCATGGTTACACAGAGACACCACCACATCTCCTACACGCTGTTACCCATTCCTATACGAAACCATTTCTTCCGGGCCACAGAAACCAAAACAAACCAAGCAAGATAATCCTCTCCCTAGTATTTTAGTCTAGACTAGACGAGGAGAGGGAAAAATTGAAAAACTAAACTCACTCCACTACTATCAAACAAAAAAAAGCCTTCAATGCATGATTCAAGAGATTTGTGTATTGTGTAGCAGCAGAACGGCATGAGCTGCTGGCTGGCTTCTGGCAGCACAAAATGCTTCCCCACAGTTTGTACTGTGTACTACTGACTTTTATTACAGGCACACCTCAAGACATGGAGCAACAGACTGCAGGACCAGTATAGTGACCAGTGAGTGACATTGTTAGACAAAAACATGATCCTAAGCACAGCAAGAGACAAACATCACTTACAACCTCTCTTTCTCCTCCCAGTGGTCGGTATCACAGCGTGTTTTTTGCTAGCCTCTGGTGAGAAAGCTGCCAGCCACGCTTCAGTTTATAACAACTAAGCAGCTGAAACCTCAAATCCACATGTGCACATAAAATCTTCCAAGGGTGCTCAGACAAGGGCAGAGGGATCAAACAGAGAGAATGGCTGGGACAAGTCCTGGTGAAGATGAGCCCTGCGGTCTCACAGCAGGACGTGGAGACAGCAAAGGTTAATGGCAGCATGGCTCATTGGGGGAAAATGGACCATGGGCACCAGCACAGCCTGGTGAGCTTTCCAGCCATTCCCTAAATGAAGCTGTTCCACCATCTGCAGGCGAGCACACTTTGGCATTAAACATTTTGCACGAAGGCCTATTTAATGGAGCACAAAGTGACTTATTAAATCCAAATTAAAGAACCAATTGACTATCAAAAAAAATTAAATCTCTGGGTAGGTAATGGCTGTGTCAAACATTTGGATGCACCCAAAACACATCAAAACTAACCTTACAGTTATACAACAAAATAGAAGCTGGCCACATAGGTTTGGGGAGTCTCTCAGATGACCAAAACTAACAGAAAGAGATAGCTGACTGTTGTTATTATATTACAGAGGTTCCATACTCTTGTCTCCTTATTGCAAGAGTTTCATATCTCCTTGGTGTTTCTCAAGGACAGCTCCTCTAAGCACTGACTTTTATTTCTTCTCACAGCCAGCCACCCCACTCTTTTATAGCACTCTTCTTCTCATTGGCTACAGCTGTGGCCTGTTAAAGTCAGGCCTGTTCCTAATCTTTAATAATTGGCCCAGCTGCAACTCCTTAGGGGTAAGATTACTTTCTATACTACCTTTATTTTCTTATATTCTATCCCCCAACAGCTGACTGGTTCATCCTCTGTCCAGTTCCACCTTATCTCCCTCCACTTCAGCAGTGCTGTCCCCTGCAGACATGCATATACTCCAAAACTCTGTCAGTCCCATTACACACCATTTCAGTGGCCAGACTGCAGCTGCAGAGATTAGCCCAGGGAGCCATAGAGGACTAACTGTTCAGAGGTACAACCCAAGTTTGCTGGCCACTTCCCTGCCCTGCATTTTATCTCATTATACTGTTCAGAACTCCCCAACTCTCCCATTCCCAGGATTTCAGCCTGTTCAGCTCACTCCCTCATCTAGATCAAGGCATCCATCCTCCCTTGTTTTCACTACCAGACTGGCCCCTCCTCAGCGCACCCAAGGCACCTAGCGATTGGAGTATGCCTTGATCTTCAGTGCCAGGTGAGGAACTCAAACCACCACAGGGGTGGGTTAGGCTTGCCACAAGGCTAAGAATAAAGCTAGACAGAAATCTCAGCCAGTCAAAAGGAAGGAAAAAAAGTGGGGCAGAAAACAGATGTCTGCTTGACAGTTATGAAGGAAAAAAGGCACAATTCACATTTTAAGTGCAAGTTTTAAGTCTGCATTGAGAATGCAGTTAAAGGCACATGTCTTTCTCTTCCACAGAGGACACTAACGGAATAATCCAATTACTGCTGCTGTCATCAGGCTAATTTTTTTTCTCGGGAGGTCTGTCGTGGGACAGTAATATTAAAATCTCCAAGCCTCGCGCCATGTTCCCCTTCAAAATCTCACCGACAGGAGCATGCGACGCGGAGCCAGCGCGTGTCGGTGACCGTGCCTCCCCGGCTGCCGCAGCCAGGCAGCGTGACTCAGAGCGCACACATGTGCGCCCCGTGCCACTGCGAGCCGTGCCCGGCCCGGGAGCCCGCGGCGCCCGCCCGGCCGAGCGCGGGGGCTGAGTCACCGTGACTCACCGAGGAGCGCCCGGAGCCGGGGCACGGCTGCTGGGGGCGCTGGGACGCGATGGGTGTGACCGGGACACGCTGGGTGTGCCCACGGGACACGCTGTGTGCGGCACGGGACACCCTGTGTGTGCTCGGGACACCCTCTGTGTGTGCCCACGGGACACGCTGTGTGCGGCACGGGACACCCTGTGTGTGTGCCCACGGGACACGCTGTGTGCGGCACAGGACATGCTGTGTGCGGCACGGGACACGCTGTGTGTGCTCGGGACACCCTCTGTGTGTACTCGGGACACGCTGTGTGCGGCACGGGACACCCTGTGTGTGCTCGGGACACCCTCTGTGTGTGCCCACGGGACACGCTGTGTGCGGCACGGTACACCCTGTGTGTGCTCGGGACACCCTCTGTGTGTACTCGGGACACGCTGTGTGCGGCACGGGACACCCTGTGTGTGCTCGGGACGCACTGGGTGTGATCGGGACAGGCTGTGTGCGGCACGGGACACGCTGTGTGTGCACAAGGGACACGCTGTGCACACCCGGACACGCTGTGTGCACATAGGACATGCTATGTGTGCTCGGGACAGACTGTGTGCAGCACGGGACATGCCGTGTGTGACATGGAACACCCTGTGTGTGCCCACGGGACACGCTGTGTGCAGACAGGACACCCTGTGTGTGCTCGGGACACGCTGTGTGGGGTCAGGACACGCTGCATGTGCTCGGGACACACTGGGTGTGAGCTTGGGACACCCTGTCTGCCCACGGGAGACCCTGTGTGCGCTCGGGACACCCCACGTGTGCTCGGGACACTGTGTGTGTGCCCACGGGACACCCTGTGTGTGCTCGGGACACTCATGATCAAAGTTCGGCTCCCAGGATGCTCCGGCGCAGTGCTGTGCCCACCTTTTGTGTGCGTCTTTAGCTTTTTTTCCTTAGGAAACAAGACTCTGGCAAACCTGGGGGGGGGCATGTGTTTGTGCACAAGTGAGTCAGGCCTCCAAGTAACTCTTGAACCTGCTGGCCAATTTCCACCTGATTTGACAAAGGGGCAGAGGACTCAAGGAGAATTAAATTCTTGGAGTGCTCTATAAAATACAGCCTGCAACTGCATGCAGTCCCAAAGCCTTGGTCTGACCCCACAGCAGTGTGAATGATTCACCCACTCACAGTCAAAGGCTCGCTAGGCAATCAAATGGACTTCATCCTGAGCTGGCAGCATGCCTGTGGTGGACAGCCCCTGTACACAGAAGCCTCGGGCCACCACAGTACAGCTCTCTCATAACTGTGCCAGCCAGTGACTATAAAAGGCACAGTGGAAACTGGGAGAAAAAAAACAGGAGATCTGGGGAGAATGGTATATTTTTAGGGAGGAGGTGCGTACAGGTCCCGAAAAATTGAAGCTGCTATGGGCACACAGACTTATTTTAACTGGTCATCTTCTAGTTGATACAAGGCAGTGGGTGAAGAAATGAGACTCTTTTAATGCCTCTAGTCTTCACCATAGGATGAAGGAGGAAATATATTCACTCAGCTCAAGTTCTCACCTCTATGGACACTCTAGTGTCTACCATGGACTAAGCTCACATTACTGCCTTAGAATATGATTCAGCTAAAGAGTCAATTAACTGTGAGATGTGAATCCAGTGAAAACAGGATTCATTCATTTGGGAGCTGACAAAATTACTTGTTCCATTGCCATTCCACTTGCTGTCTTCTCAACAAGCTGTTTCAATGTTAGGTCATAAAATTCACTTCCAAGTGTGTCAAATAAGGGGAAAAATAAATAAAAGCCTCTAGTGTGCATTTGCAAAAGCAATGAGGGAGGGACTCAGAGTGTCCATTCAGCGATACAACATGAAAGACTCAACTTTCAGAAGATGGAGACGCCCAGCATTTTCTCAAATGTGAGCTGCATTAACCTGTCTCATGTTGGATCTTGAAAAAAAAGAAAGACCTATATTCACTGTTCACACTTAAAACACTCCAGCCTACTTCTTTGATTGCCATGGCTTCCTGGGAGGTGGGCAGAGCCCATTCAGATACCAGGTGTCCTCGCCTTGGAGCTTGGCAGCCAGTGCCGCGTGGAAAAGGCGCCACACTCCAGCAGCCTCGGTGCCACCTGTTCCCAACCCTCCCGCCGCCCACCCAGCCCTGCCATGTCGAGGAACAGTCTGAACCTGGCCCACAGCCCGGGCCATGAAGGAGCCCAAATGGAGCCAGGCAATTTGGAGACATGGAAAGCAGCACTTCTGAGAGACGCTCTCCCCATACACCATTATCTGACAAATACCCCATTATCCAACAAGAGCCTCTCTCTCCACTTCCCAAGCAACTGTCTCCTCTGTTAAGAATTCACCGACCCCTCCTTTTTATCTACAGTGCTGTCAGAGAAGAATCTTTTTCATTACATTTCTCCTGAGCTCACAAGGTGGTTTGTGGGGCTTTTTTCAACAGTCTTTGGTAGATAACTAAAAGGTATTGGTAACCATCTGCTCAGTGCATGCCCTGAAGGAAAGCATGTACTCTCCTTGCTCAAACTCCTTCTATATTGCACCAGAAACAGGACATTCTCTGCTCTTCACAAGTCTTTGTGAACCGGAGATGGAAGATGGAAACACCTCGTTTCCAATGGCAGGAGTCTCAGCAAGAAGAAGCCATCCCCTTCAGAGCGAAAGCTCATTTACCTAAAGAGAGTCAGATCCACACATGGCCACCTGCAAGAAAGAACATTTCTGGCAATGATGATTTTTATCTCGCACTCTGACCCCACGCAAAGCGCGTGAACTCTACCTTCTGATCTGGCAGGCGTAAATAGAAGTTAAGAAAGCAAAACCGTGCCAGATCTCTGACCTTTGATAAATGTGAAGAGCTGGTTAATGCAGCATACCAAATATTGACTCTTCAGCTTGAGCAGGTTTGTGTTGGAGGTGTCCCGTCAGCTGGGAGCCATGACCCGTCACTGCACACACTTCCTTGGGGGCAGTTTTGCCCCAGCTGAGGTGACACCTCACACTGCCCCAGGCCGAGCCCCTGAGAGATCAGCAGCCTCATCCCTTAGCCCAGGGCAGTGACCAGCAACGCGCAGCGCTGTAACAAACCATTCCCCAAGCTTTTCCTCCCCTTGCCTGCTCAACCATGACATGGACGCCAGGCTGCATGTTCGGCTGTGGTGAGAGGATCGGTAGCTTGTCAAGCTGGCGATGTGGAGAACGGTATTAACTGAGTAATTAAATCATTTCTGTAATTACTCTCACACAGCTATAAATAATGTAAGCCCACACATTCTCTCTGGAAGCCACAATAGCAAGAGAAAGAGAGAGTGAGGGATGCTAATTAAAAAGAAGAAATAATAATAATACTTTACATTTATACAGCACTCTGCATTTTCAAAGCACAGTGCAAACAAGAATTAAGAAATGGGTAGAGTGACAGACAGGAGAGAGAGCGAGAGGAAGGGAAGCAGGAGAAGGGAGAAGATGGGAATGAGGACAGGTACAGAGCAGGATTTGAGAGCCAGCAGGGCTGATGACTGGGTGTATGCTCAGCCCAGCCCCGTGGCAGGGCCATGGGCTCTTCAGGGCCCGGCTCAGTACCACTGCAGGAGCCGGGGAGGGGCAAGGACACAGCTCTGCCTCTGCAGAGAGCGAGCCAGCGAAGCGGGAGCAAGGACAAAGCGCTGCTGCTGCAGGAGCTCACACATGGAGGAGCTGGCAGCTCCATCATGGAGCTGATCCCCTCCAGCACAGAGGCCTGACAGTGACTGTGCTGGCCCCAAGCCTGGCAGCTGGTGGAGGCTGTGAGAGCCTTGACCCCTCCTCACAGGAGTTCTTCCCCCTGCCCATGAGGCCGGGGCCCTGGAACAGGGCGGGCTGGCTGAAGGAGTGCACAGCCAGGCAGGCCTTGGGAGACCCGCTGGCCCCAGCAGGGACCACTGATTCCAGTGTCCCAGTCACCCTGCAGAGTCATTTCTGACTTCCTCTGTGGCTCGGGGCAGAATGGGAAGGGAATATTTCTGCCCAGCTGGAGGGAAGCAGCACACTCAAGGAAAGCATCGCTGCCCAATCCCACTGTCCTGTGCCTGCCCCGGCCCAGATCTGGTCTTCTCAACTACACTGTTTCCACCTGACAGGTTTTCCACTCCCATTTCACACTCCTGATCCTATTTGTTCAGCAGTTATGCCACCTCCTGTGCTCCCTGGTGGTTGCTCCTGCAGCCAGCAAGGAAGCATAACCCGGGCAGGTTTCTCTTTTCCTATACACCATCTCCTTCTTCCTACCTTTATCCAGTCACCTTGCCCATCTCCTTGTATTGGGATCTCTTCCATACTCTACTTACCCTCTCTTAGTGGCTCCTCTGAATACCCTGCATGCCCCCACCCCACCACATTTCTGCCCAGATTCCCTGCTGCACAGCACATTCCTGCAGGCTGGATCCCACCAGGAGACCTCCAGCTCCAGCACGGCCTGTGCAGCCCCCAGGGCCAAGTGCAGTTTTGAAGCGCAGTTTGCAAGGGCAAGTTCTTTGCAAGAGAGGCGGCAAACATCTAAAAAGACTCCAGGCACATCTGCAGTTCCTTACACATGCAACAAGGCCAAACTTGGAGCAGCCAAAAGCACATCTCTGGTTACAAGTCCTTCCCTCAAAGACACCCCTGCTCCAGACCCATGCCCTTGCTCTGAGAACATGTGGTGGTCAGGCAGAACCTTTGGAGGAAAATGTGACAGCATTTGTGATATAGATAAATCACATATCATCCTGTGCCACATTTTCAGAGAGAGATGTTTTATTTTCCAAATAAATATCAAATTAAATCAATCAGCTTGAGGCATACACCTGGCATAGGAAACTTTGCTCAAACAGTCATAGTCTGGCAAAATTACAAGAAACCCCCAAGAGAATTTTATAATTGGGAATGCTGACCAAGCTTACAAGAGATGGTACTATCAGCTCTGCATAAAATGAGTTCTCCAGCATGATGCAGCTATTCAGCCACCACGTCTAATGGGGGTTAAAGCTTCTCCTCCTGGAGTCCAGATTTTCATCTCAAGCATTGTATTTACTTCAGTTAGAAAAATCCAGTAATTGTTTCCTGCTAATTAGGTCACCTTTGCCTTTTATAGAGCTCAAACTTCACAAAAACATTGTTATGGTCTTCTTGTAAAGGGCAAATTGCTGTAGACAGCAGTTGAGCAAGTGTCTTACAGTCATGTTTTATAGAAGAGCTGCAGTGAGCACTAGGGTCTATTAGAACTGCTGGATTCTGTTGCCACCTTTTAGATCAAATCTCCTCACTGCATGTACCTGCCTCCTTTACTTTCCTGCTTGCTCACCCTTGGACTCTCCACGTCCTTCATTCCTGTCTTCCCCCTTCCTCTGAAAGCAACATTTATTGTTATTACCAGGAACCTCACAGATACACAGCTAAAAGCTACTGCCAAGCACTGAGGAAAATTGCTTCGACAGAGCCTTTAAAGTATTTTTTTGTCTTACTCTCAGAACTTACACCTTTTTTTCCCCTTAATTTTCTCCCCATGATCCTAGGTTCAGAAGATGTTTTTCTATCTGTCTTTCATCTTCTTTATCCTTTTCCTCCTCTGCTTCATCTATATAGCATCTTCTCCAGCACTTAGTTCAATCCTATTTGAAAACAGCTGAAGAAACATGGTTTCCATGTTCTTCCCTAAGAAGTCTGGAGCACTTCCTAAGAAAAGTCAGTGTCTGAACTTTTTTCTTGATACACATATATATCAATTAATATTATCATTTGATGCATCATAATACATCATTTAATGTATTTCCCTAACTTTATCCTGTCATTCCTATGTCTGCTTCTGGCAGCTACACTAGGCATTTTTTTTCTCTAATCTTAGTATACCTCTATTCATTGAGTATATAAATCACACCCTGACTCATTGTTCAACCAATCTACAGTACACACATAAAGCTGTTTCACTCTTTCTTCATATATTAGCTCTTCCAGACTGTTAACAGGGTCACAGACTACAATTGTATCTTCTTCTTTACCCTGTTTCATCCAGCCTGTATAAGTAATTCCCTTAGCTTCCTTCATAATCCATCCCCTCCAAACTTGGCTAATGAGGCAAATAAAAGGCAAAAAGAATAAGAGATTCCCTGGAAAGAATTGTTTCTCTCTGTCCTGCGGTTACTGGGGAATGACATGCAGATCTAAAGCAGCAGCATCGGGCAATTTCACACTCGGTGTTTTCAATTTCATTTTGAGGCCAGTTTAGGGTAGGGACAAATTTGAGTGTAATTAATTTAGATTTTGTGAGACAAGTTACTGCTTGGGGTTGTAATAAAGGACTGCCTGTCCAGATTGAAGAAACTAATCTCCTTGTCCGGCTGGGGATGGCACAAATTGATTTAAGACCTTTTTGTTGGGTTTTTTGTTTTGAAGAGAGGGGTTGTGATAAAGATTATAAATAACTATCAGTCAGAGCTCATCAAGCTTCCAGATTTTCTTCAGGTAAGTGCTTACAGATTTGGTGATCCACTTAAATATTGTTAGTGGGAAAATCAAGGTATAAATTATACTACCCCAGTACCTCCTAAGAATAAAATTACTAACCTAAATAAGTTCCCACAACAATTACCAAAAAGATATTAACTCATTTGTAAAAAAAAAACAAAAAACTAACAAAACAGTCCTTCAAAAATTAAAAGTAGCCCATATAACATCAAACAACTCACTATAATAACACCTAGTGTTAAACAAAAACCTTAATCCAACAACACCCAGGTCTAAGCTGGGTGGAAATCAATGTTTTCCTCACAGAGAGTTCAACAGCTCTATTTCCAGGTAGAGAGTGGCAACATTGCATTTAAGCAATAGGAGTGACAAGGTTAATTCACCTTTTCTTTACCCCAGGTGGGTTGCAGAAGTTGTGTGCAGAGCCAGGGAAGGAAAGGTCTTCTGTCCCTCAAAAGAAAACATCACTATAACAACAGAAGAAAACTAACACTCTCTACTCCTGGAGCAAAAATCCTATGACCCGAAACAAAACAGCTTATAAATAGCTGCAGAAGGCTGCTGTGAAGGAATCAGACTTCACTTTTGCTTGACATTTGTTGTCTGAGACAACTTCTGCTCAAGGAAAGCACCCACACCTCGGTGTGGCCGCCATCTCCCCAGGGTACCCGGTTTCCTCCTTCCCAATTCCGTGCCACCCAAACTCCGGTAACACCTTCAAGCATCAGGTGTCCACAGCTCAGGGCAAACATGAAGTGCATCCAGTATAAATTATTAGGAGGGAAAAAGAAATAGGGATATTTCATGGAAAGTTACACTGCCATAAGAATTGTTTTCTTTTTTTTTTTTTAAGAGGCTTTCTTGTTGCTCTTAAGCGATAAACAAAAAAGAAAGGAATCAACTCCACTTTTTTTTTTTTTCCTGTGACTCCTGAAAACAATACCCCAGAAAAAAGTGACAGCCTTGAAATTAGGTTTCTCCCAAGAAAATTGGAGATGAACTTGAGGAAAGCCTTAAAAATTAAAAAAAAATAACCAAACACAAAAAACCACAAAAACCCCAAAACACACAAAAAAGCACACTATTTTAATAGGATAATTAATAAAAGAAATTATACATTTCTTTGAAAAGTTCATATTTTCATTGGAATAATACTAATGAGAGCATTTGAGCTCTTGTTTAGAAAATAAGAGTTCACATTTAAGGATGTAATGTCCCTGGGGAGAGCTTAGACCTCACAAAAGTTCACTTCCAGGTTTCCTAATATCTGAGGATTTTTAAGTGCTGTAATTTATTTGTAAAGTAATAAAAATAGTCCTAGGGAAATTCTCAGGTGTTAAACTTTCAAAAATATGCTGCCCACATTCCCTTTCTTTACATGAATAAAAGAAAATGTTATTTTGCATGGGTTGATTAGCCACAGATGTAAACATAAATTACAGACCCACCTGGCTTTTTACTACATGTGTATACAAGGAAAAACAACACTGGCATACAATACTGGCTTTTATTTTCTGTGTCTCTGTGACTTACCTTTTATTACTCTTCCCCAACCTTTGCAGCAGTCTTGTAATTTGAGGGCACATTATATTTACTTTGTTATTTGTGAGCTACAGAGAGCTTTATTTTGGCAGCAAAAGGAAACAACAGAGTACTAAAAGCAAAAGAAATGTATTAATCATGTCCTTAATAAAATTATTAAGAGCTTGGAGGGAAGCTGTGATTTCTTTTTATTTTTTAAAATCAAACTCATCTTTGCTAATCACTAGATAAGTTTAAGAAACATTTAAACTATTACTATCATCAAATGCAGTTTCAGAGAAATGAAAACACTTTGTGAAATTACATGAACTGCATATAAATTTGTTTTGCAGGAAAAAAGGATAAAAATCTTTCAATGTCTGCAGATCAAAATGTGCCTTCTCCCCCACTTCTAAGCAGCATTTTGTTTGCAATTTATTTTACTCCAATTCCTATAATCCACTCAAAGGGTACTTTGACTCCTTTTTTAAATTTCTTTTTTTTTTAACTGAATTTCCTTCACACAAGGGCTTGAAAAACTTCAGATGTCATCCCTAATGGAAATGAAACAGATTTACACCCAAAAAATGAGGTTTTCATTCCCTATGCATCCCTCTTACTTAACCTTTGAAAACCTAAGAGTGAAAGTGCTTTCCTTTTAATTACAGATGTTCTGCTTTTAGCAGCACTGTCCCAGTGTCTTTGACTTTGTCCTGGTTTCAGTGTGTATCTAGGTGCTCAGCTTATCCAACTAGTTTTGGCTTCCCTGTACCTGCAGCATCACTTTGCTGCACTCTGGCCAACAGCAATGATCCTTCCCTGGTGCTTTACCCCCACTGTCCAACTCTGGACCTGCTTTCCACCAAAATACCAAAGCAGTGAAGGAAACAGCTGCAGCAGCATGGCCCAAACACAGAGTGATCACAGCAACCTTTGGCATTGAAGGAGAGATACAACGTGGTGTCTTGGAAATTGTACCAGAAACCAAAATAAAGGGGACAGGGATTTATGAAGTGGGGATACAAAGGCAGAGAAAACATCGTGGCTTTGGTATAAACAGAAAAAAGAACAGGCTAGTGGAGGGAGTGAGAGAAAAGCCAGCTCCATGCTGTGTGAAAAAAAGGAAGGAGAATCTGGCCCAGAACAGATGTTAAATTTCAGGTTCGTTTTATGCAGCTTTTATACAAATGGTATTACTGGCACAGCTGAGTAATAGATCACTCTTTCCTACCATTTTATTTCCATCAGCATGCTGAAGCACACTGTGTGTATCCCTGTGTGGGCAAGCCCTGGAGAGAACAGCAAGGGATGCAGAGACAGAGAAGACTGATTTTCACCTGGGAAAACACAACCATCCTCTTCTCCCAAGACCTTTTTCCTCTTCTGCCTGTGCACCATTGTGTTGCTATAAAGCTGCACAGGACAAGAAGCTCTGGCAAAATAACGTGACTGTTGAGAAGTAATGAGGAACAGTTCCAGCAAAAATTATGGCCATCAGCTGTGCTATAAGAGAACCCAAATCATTTTCTGTTCTTACCTTTTCTGCATTCATTATAACCAAGTTGCCTTTTTCTGTTATTTTAAAACAAATAAATAGTCTATCACTACAAAATGGACCAGTCAGCCAAATGGTGTGGTCATTTTTTAGTCAAGAAGCTAAATCTTTTCCAATGCAGTAAGTTTTGTAAATCAGAATAACAATTCACCCTTCCCTTGAGATACCTATAAATGTACTTTTGTTTTGTTTTGGTTTTTTGTTTGTTTTTTTTTTTTTTTTTTTTTGGTGATTGTTCCTTTACCTCCTAACTCTGGGCAGAACTGATTTTAGGTAATATGGAAATGAAAATGAAGGAAAGCTAGTTCAGATTTCCAGTTTCAGGCAACCCAAGGTATTGCTTTGTGTGGTTATCTGAACTGAAGCTTGGTTTGCAGTCTTGAAGATTTACTTTCACCATCGGTCTCCTAACACAGGGGATACTCATACAATTTAATTTCTGCTTTCAAAACTATTGGGGGGAAAGTGCTGGAAGGCCAGCAGATATGCTCTCTGGTCAAAAGTGCATTGCAGTCCTCTAGACAATACAAACTAATGCTTAAAATCAGGAAACACAAAGCTGTTCAAAGTCAGGTCATCGCAGCAACATCAGGCAAACTGATGGACCAGCAAGCTTCCAGAGCAAAGGTTTTGGACCACAGAAACCTAACACTGGCAGTGGTACACATTTCTCTCCTCTCCATCTCATCTATTTAGGATTAAACACAGATCACCAGTGGTCAATGCTACTGCCTTTCTAATCCCCAGTTCTGGTGAGATGATGCTATTGCCCTACTCCTTTTCAAGGAATCAGCACCAGAATAAGGTGTTTTCTTACTGAGCTGAAACAGTGTGAGCACTCTTCTACCCCGTCCCAGAGCTACAGCCTTGCTCCTCTGAGAGGAACTGATCTGGGGTCTGTTGGACCCCTTAGCCATCACTCCCAGGCCACCCAGCCCCAACAAAAGGACTGCTGCGCTTCACTCCATTTGGAGTCACTGCTGGCATGCTTATCCAGCTCAAGGGACCGAACTGGCTGTGACAGAACCCTCACTCTGCAAAGGAGCCTCTCCAGAGCTCGAGTGAGGCACATCGTGTGTCTCTGCTTCACTGCTTTCCTGGAACTGAACCCAGATCACAGTGTGCACACAGATCATCTGGTCACATTCTTCTTATGCCAGATTAGTCAGAAATTAAATGTAACACTCTGTAACAGGTAAACAGGTGGAATTAGAGACACAAGCACCAAGGAGTAAAAACAGCAAAAACATGTAGATTTTTGTATACGTATTTTTCAGAGGAAAAAGGCAAAATACAGTGAAAACAAACTATATATTATCTACAAAATCTAATCAAGTACAGTTAAAGAATGTGAGCTTGAAAAAATCAGGAAAAAAGGATGTTACACTTTCATCAACATACCTCCACCTGCTATGTCACACCTAAGGCAGGATTCATGGCATTTAACTTGAGATATCATGAACACATTGAGGCACAGCCTTCTCCAGTAACCAGTGAAGAGACACAGGACTATCCCATGAGCATTTCACTGCACCCTGAATTGGGTGGGGTGAATTATCCTCAGCTGGTGTCTCCATTACCACTGATGCCTAGACCTCCAGCTGGTGGGTAGCAAACTTCTAGATTAATATTAACTGAGATAAAGCCAGTACATAGTGCACATTATACAATATTTCTGTCTTTATATACAGGACAAGAGAAAATTTGGGCTTGAAATCCTAATTTTCTTTTTCTTCTTGTCTGCCCTTTTGTGCCTCAATTTACCAGCTGCATGGTACATTAAAAAGCCCTTTTTACACATGACCCACATTTCCTAACAGAACACTTAACTAAACCCTCACTGAAGGTGAAACAGAATTTCACATGCTGTTCCAGGAAAGATGGTTTGACTGGGGAGTGTTTTTGCGTTAAACCCCAGCAAAGAGGGGCTCATCTGTCACACCAAGACATTCATGGTTTCTAGCATTCCTAAGGTTTGCATTGGCACTACTGATCACAAACACACGGGGAGCATAACAAAGCTGTAAGTGCAGATCTGAACCTGTGAAATGCTGAGCAAGTTCAATCACAGCTGACTGCTGTGGGCGTTGAGGGGATGCTGAAAGAAGCATTCCATGCTTGCAGGAGCAAACCTCAGCCACACAACTCATCTGCAAAGAGCATGACTAAGAGTCACTAAAAGAAAAGCCTCTGTCAAGGCCCTCTATGGAAAATAAATTGCTGAAGGACTTACAGGCTGACTTCAGTATTTTTAGTAGAATTTCAGTGTATTTACACTCTACCATATTTTAATTCAATTCGTCAAATAAATATTATCCATTAAAGATTACACACCTGTGGATCAGAAGTTGTAAAGGTCAGCCTTTTCAAATTATTTTTCAAAGAAACCTTGGCCTTTCTTAAAACCACAAATCTTTGTACATTACCTGCAAAAACCTCCTGTCTGCAAAACTACCAAAGAAAAAGAAAAAGATTGGTAAAACAGAAGTCTCCATTCATAAGGCTGCCACCTCTGAGCTCCCTGTGGGCTGCCTGCCTGCCAGAATGCTCTTTAGAAGCGAGCCAGTGGGGTACACAGGGCAGTGGCAGGAGATGCTGCCTTCCCAAGGAGAGACTAGGGACAGGTAGAAAGAAAAATCTTTTAAAAGTTCAATAGGCCAAATTTCTCTTTGAGTTACAGCAGCATAAATCTGATCTAATCCTGCCAAAGGCAATGGGGCCGTGCTGGATTTACACTGCGGGAATCTGGAATCAGAATTTGGCCTGCCATGTTCAAAGTCACAAGGACTTTTCCCAGTGCTTAGGAGGTCTTCTGTCAGTAACTCTTACACTTGTTCAAAGATATAAGATGTCACCCCAAGTGTGAAATGCAGCACTTGAGCACTGCTTCCAAGCCTCCTTTGCACAGACAGATAACCATGCAACACTGCAGGCAGGAGAGCATCAACATGCAGCATTGCTGCCTGCCTGGCCTCCAAAGCAGAAAAGCTTCACTGTGGGTGGAATGGGGCAGTGGAACTTCAGCACATGTGCAACTATTCAAGGGGTGAGAGAAAAAAGGCCTGTGATTATTCAGTGACTATTTCAGTTTAAAGGCCAATACGAGAAAATAACACTGCATACTAACCATGTGTTATTTGGCAACTGAACAGTTGGTCAAAAAGTGAGGAAATAACATCTTAGCACCTTCAATAGCCTACACTGGATTACTTACTTGCAAGGTAAATAAAAGAGAATGTGCCTGGATTTCTCATCTCACTAGATCTCTTTCTGAGGAAAAGCTGCCATAGCAGCCAGGTCAGTTCTCACCCTTCATTCCATTAGGCCAGATTCTGCCTAGTTAAATGTCTCAGAGTCACTTAAAAGCAATTGTAAAAGAAAAAGACTGTCAGCTTGTGTCCCTATTTACTTCGTTGGGATGCATAAAGAATGGTTGTGAGGTCTTCTCAATAAAAGCCTTGGCCTTGACCGGCTTCAAGCCTGCAGGAAAAGGGACAGCCATCTTTTCATATGTTCCCACTGGCCAAGAGTAGCCCCAAGGCCACTGTTAGCCTCACTCTCTGGCCAAATGCACATTCAGGTGTGAATTGCTGCATGTCCTGTTTGTGAAAGGTGGAAGATTTGTATCAGGTCCACCTGCACCCCATGGAGGCTTTACAAAGAGTTATTACCTGGCCAAAGATGCTACTCCCTCTCTGCATCTTGCCCTGTTCAAAAGCAGTAGTAGGATGGCTTGTTGGTGTAGTAATTCTTTAGAGAGTGGCTAGGGCCTGGGAAAACAATGAAATGTCTGTGACATGAAGGAATGAAGTAGTGCAGTCGAAAAAAAGAAAGATGTAGCTGGACTGGTTCAGACTGGTTAGTCACTTCAGCTAACACCTATTTAACTTCAGGAGCTAATGAACACTTTATGGAGAGGATAGCTTTATTAAAGATTCAATTATATTCCAATTAAGATGTAAGAGCTGTATTAAGCATCCCTGAAAATACCACAATGTCCTCCAGCTACATGCAGGAAAAAACCCAGGCTATGATCCCCGGCTCTTCTAAAGTAAAACACAAGCAAAAATAAGACCTTTAAAAAATTACAATTGTCAGGGGCTCTTTACCCTTCTTAAGGAAGAAGAAAAGGGCCGATTCTTTTGTGGGTCTCTTCTACCTGCTTCTTTCCCTCCTCAGTTTTTCTCTGTTGCAGATAATTCCTCATGATTAATAGGCTCTTCTCAGTAGTGCTACACACAGTTAGCTCTTTTAATCTGTCTTTGAATCTGAAGCTGTCTAATCCCCCAAGCCTTCGGCCCCACGAGACACCACCTGAGGATCACAGAATAAGATATTTCTCTTTGTTTTAAGTTTGGATGCACAGGTCTGCAACAGAAGGAAGCTCATTTAAATTTACCTTATCTGCCATGATCATAGAGGAGCCTCCATGGATGCCTAGGATGGGAGTGAGGGTCTGGGCAGAGATGAAGTCCAGGATCTGGGCAATGGCTTCCTGGTCTGTGTCATCGGCGAATACCACCCCTTGGATCTTGCGGTCAGACATGAGGTCACAGATGCGGGTGATGATGCTCTTGGGATCTGTCTCATTCATGGCCACCAGCTCCACCCGAGGCACCACTGAGAGGTGGTGGAAGTCATCTTTCTCGTGGGCATCTTTGATGGCCACTTCGTCTGAGGTCCCCACCAGGATGACTGCAATGCCAATGCTCGGGTGGCTTTTCTGGGCATGGGCCCCGCTCCCTGTTGTTGCGAGGACTGCCAGCACCAGCCAAAACCTTGGAGAGTAGCACTCCACCCTGGGCCTCATCTTCGGCTCTTACACTCCCTGAGTGAGGAAGAAAAAAGGGGGAAAGTAGAACAAAGTGATTAATTGACAAGTCAGTCATGCACTCAGCCTTCAAGGTAGATCCATTGATCTTGCTCAGCCCCTAGCTCCCCTCCCAAGAATCCTTCTGGTCTGATGCCAAGGCCTTTGGCTACATTCAGGGCTCTGTTAAAGTTGGGGGGTCAGACCAGCCCCTACTTCAGAGTCTGGCATCACTTAAGAGAACAGCTGTCAGCAGAAGATGGGATCATGTCATCTCTCAGGTCCTGTGTCACTTTGAGACCCAAGTCAAAAGTGATAGAGGATTGTCCTTTGACAGCTGATCAGCTGTCTTTGTGAAATTAATTGCTTATGTCAAGCCCATGTCAGAGTGCTCACCCTCAACACAAAGGAATGACTGGTGCTTGCAATCAGTTTGGACTTGTGCTGGAGGTACAGGCAGGGATATTGAGGAGACCAGGCAGACAGGGACTCCCTTTTCCTTTCTCAGCACAGTCCTTCCAGAATAAAGTGAGGACAAATGGCAAGGCCATTGGATGCATATGTATGTGTGTATCCATTGCATACACCATCAGGACACACACACAGCTTCAGTGTGTAATACAGTCAGCCATATGCTTTTCACCAATACAGGATTCTTTAAAAAAAATAAGAAAGAAAAAAACAGGAATACAGAATTTCCCAGCTGTCATGGCCAAAACTGGATCAGGATCCCCCAAGTCCATATGACAGCTGTGTTTGCACAGAAGTAAAAATGCCAACACAGCTTACAATGGTTCACCCTTAGCTACTACAGCCAGGCATGCTATGTTAATCTTCTCCCTGAGCATGTCCACTTTATTTTGTAATCACAACAGCAGAAATGAAAAAAAAACCTGATGAGGTGATCTCTCTAGCCCCTGCCTGAGTGGGACAGTTCCCTGCGGGACTGTTCCTCGGTCTTTCTTTATTCAGTCCCGCTTTAATAATAGTTCACATTTCCACAGCACTTTTCATCCTCAAGGCACTCTACAAACACTAATGAACTAATTCTTACACTGCACCCATGCAGTGTAAATATCAGAGACAACAGAACAGTGCCCCCCCCATCTGCCCACCACATCTGTTGGAGGTAGCACTGCTTGGTGTGCCCACCCAGGGCCACATTGATGTCCCAAGGAGATTTCAGGCATTTCAAACTAAAGAAGATTTTCCCTCAACACAACAGGGCCCAGAACTCTGTTCTTCAGCAGCCAGGCACACTTGAAATAAATACCCCAGCCCTGCACCTCTTTGTGCTACACCTCTGGTCTTGGGTGTCCAAGAATGGGACCCTTCCATACTGTTCATTGCTACACATGCCTCTATCAAATTAACAGAAAGCCACAGCAGCAGGGACAAAAGCTGGCAAAACTTTGCGGAAGCAGGAAGTCCAAAAACAACCCTCGGTGACACTAGCCACCCCCAGAGAAAAGGCCCAGGAGGCCCCATCTTGCCATGCCCAGGAGAACACACAGGCTCAACACCTGCTCCCTCATTGTCATGCTAAGCAGAGAGGACATATCCTGCATTGAGATTACCAGATAAATAAGCAGATAATAAAACAGATCATAAATATGCACCAGAGAAACCAAATCCACTTAAGAAGCTGAAAGGGACTGCGGGTGTGAAGCACCAATCGATTCTAAGCTCTCCAAAGGATTCACTTTCTGAGAGATGCTCACAAGGAGAACCAAGAGACTTTGAGAGTTTGGCAAAATGAACAGTTAACTTCATTCCAGTATGACTGTTATCCTCCAATTACGAGTCACTAAATTAGATTCCTTCACAGTGAAATGCAGTCCCCATTTCTGCAATGCTTTATTAACTTTAATGCACTCTATACACTCTCTGTCTCTCACTCTCTTGCTCACTCACTTAAATGCTATATTTGTTCTCTTAAAATATGTTTCCTGCAGTCCCCCTGCATCACCTAATACAGTGTATTATGGTTGGTTAGGCAATGGCTAGTTGTGATGCCCAGGGAGGAGAGTGTAGGTTTTCCCAGCCCCTTTCCCACCAGGAATAATTTATAGGGCCTTCCAACCCAGGGCTCAGATAGCATTCAAGCAGGACCTATACAGGCAGTCATGGCAGCTGTCAGCACGAGCTTCTCCAGGTAGGAAAAATGGCAGCCAAGAAACATATCCCCTACTCTTCACCTGTATTAAAGCAAATAAATCTCTAGCATCTACCTCCAAGCAGGAGAAGAGAGCCCAGATCCTGAAGAGCACATAGGTGCCAATCTGTCTGTGCCCCACCCAGGCAGATTTTTGCATTCAATATAAGATGGGGTTATCTGCTCAGTGCCAGATGCTCAGGCTTTGGCCAGATGTGCAGGGAGCAGCCAGGGCTAGGAAGAAGCTCATTCAAAGAGGAGGTTGTTTGTGGCTTGGTAGCCAACCTGCCATCTCCAGTTTGGGTCCTCAGCCATAAGCCCTCTCTGTATCAGGCAGAGCAATGCTTAGGTAGTCTGTGTTGTACCAGCCAAGACATCTCCCTCTCCATCTCTCACTCACACATAACAACTCTGTCAGGCTCACAATGTCTTTCAGGTGCTCCATGGGCAGTCTGTGCGACAGACAGCAGTGTTCTTCTAAGGGAATAGCAGGTACCAGGTCCAGGCTGGGCTCCCTCATAGGATGGGAGCTGGGGATGTGATAAGGCAGGAGAACATCAATAAATCACACCCAGCCCAGGGCTGAGTGTGGTTTTCACCATTCAGCTCCCACATGGCAGCATAGAGGTTAGCTGCTCAAAGACTAAATCATGGTGTTACAATTCCTTCCCTCCTTGGAGCTGACTTGTGTTCACATCAGTAGCCACTCTCCACACAGCTGCTCACATGCATGTGCTGGCTGTTAGAGAAAGGGACAGAAAGGACATCCCAACACCAACCTCACCTCATGTTCCTCCTCTGGTCTGGCTCACTGCAGGCCCCTTTTCAATGTGTGCTGGTACAGACAAGGCAGGCATCAACCACCACAGACTTATTATCAGATTAAGGGGACTCCAGAACTACTGTGAAAATGTGTTTCTGCATACAGAGCAACAAGCTTTGTCCATGACTTCCACAGTGTTCAAGTGCAAACATTCACGGTACTCAATTAAGAAAGCACTGGAGACAGCATACAGACCTCCTTCTAAGTGTGTTCCTGTTTCCAGTGAAAGGGGAATGGAGAAATTCACACACAAAGAAATTCATAAGCACCTGACAAGGCTATAGCTGTAAAACAGGGCATTTACTCTTTTGTTGTTTCAAGAAATTTTAATAATTTTACAGTCAAGAATGATTATAAAAACATGCAAGTATATTCTATTACCAAGTATTTTACATGAACAGATTTTCCTTTAGAGGTGGCGTGGGGCAACACAGTGTTTGAAGTATTTTCTGTGATTATGGCAGTCTGAAACAATTTAGTAAATCCCAAACTCCAGACTGGTACGTAAAATCCTTTACACATTACTGCACACTATTATATTGTCTCTGACTCCCTGGAAAATAATATATGGTAGGGCCATTAGATAAAGTGGTTTTACAGACATATCTATATTTAGGTATAAACATGCCAGTAAAATCATTATACCTCTATAATCTTATTTTACTTACCAATAAAATATATCCACCACTGTAGAGGAATGCAGCGTGTACTTACTGCAGAGCAATGTTACACAATCACTTTCAAAATGGGAAGTGAAAGCTAACTTCTCCCATTGAAAATGCAAGAGGAATGTAGGTAGTCAGACAGTAATTATTCCAATTGGAATTTAGCCAGGACCAAAGGTTAGATTGCTTAAAAATATCATGAGAACCTTACTTGACACTGCACTTTTATGTGGATCAGACCTAAGATAAGTATTAATAGAAAATTATTAGGCTGCACAGGCAAAATCCAGCTCAGCATTAAGAGATAGTTCTGGATGATATTTCAAAATACAGAAAGTACACAAATAGGTCACTGTGCATTCAACCAGGCTAACTGTAAACAGCCTACTACTCCAGAAGTGTATAGCAAAGCCAGGCCATATTCAGGTCAGGTAAAGAAACTGAGGCAGAACAAGGGCTGGTCACAGGTTTTTGGGGGTAGTTCTGTTGTGTGCTGACACTGGTACCTCCTCCTGCTGCAATCCTGCCTTCTGGGTAGCCTTGCACAATATCCTCTAGGAAGGGTGCTTGCAGGCTCCCCAAACCCAATCTCCAAGCTCAAGACAGCAAGAGAAAAGGAAGTCATCTAATACTGCAGTTCCAGACAAAAAGCTGTCTTGAAGGCAGCTTTCCTAATTAATAGGAAGACAATGCTTGTGACAGGAGGCTGAAAAATGCCCCTAGCCACCATCAAAGGGAACTTCACATGGATACTGGCTCCATATGGGAGAATGAAAAGCCTACCTCCAGTCTCTCCCTCCTGTGCTTCATTGGACGGCCACAAGGAAGTTCCCATCCCGGTGGTTTTTGAGTTCTGCTCACTGAGAGCTCTGATGCTCTAGGCACTGCTTAGACTTCAAGCCACAAAATCTGGATTCCACAGCTAATTTTGTGTCTGTACCAGCTGCAATGCTAATTCCCAACCCTTCTCTTATGAGTCACCCAATTCCAGCCTCACCACTATTACCACCTTCAGTCCTATTACTACCTGAAGAGAGATGTCCTGCCAGACCCAGTAGAATACATCAGCATTACCCTTTGGCATTTGCTCACCTTTGACAGCAACTTAATTCACACTGCCTTCATTTCTCTGACAGTTTGAGCAGTATCAGACAATGAACCCAAAAGAAATCCTTATGTTTCAGGATCAGGTTGGAGGTAGGAAGAAATCCATCTCACCTCTGAAATACTTTAAAAACCTCAAAGGTGCATTGGGCCTAGCATCCAACACACCACCAGAGAACAAGTTCACTAAAAGAAGCTGTAGGGAAGTCAGCATTGCACTAGATGCTACTGGGCTCTCCCACAAGGATATGTCCAGATTAAAGAACAGAAGACTGGTGACATTTTGATCGTTTTGTCTACTACCTGCCTTATGGGCAAACTGAAGGAGCTAAGAAGACCCATTTAAAAAAAAAAAAAAAAAAAAAAAAAAAAAAAAAAAAAAAAAGGCTAAAAGCTATAAATCACATCACAACCTAAGTTTGTCCATCTCTCTGATTTTTGATGACCCACTTTCAGCTTAGGACATCCTCTCAATCTCATGGCTACTCTGCAATGTAGACATGCTGCATGTTGTGTACCTCTAAAGAGGCATTCCTCTTCTTCTAGCACTGCTGTAACTATGATCCTACCACACCTTCAGCCCTGGCTATTTGTACATTGACAACTCTTGTGCTGTTGTTTCCTGCATAACTGCTTACCACATAGGTGACATAAGTGCCCATAAATCTTCTTCTGGCTCACAGCCTTATTGTTCCAGGAATTTTGTCAACAGACACAAAGAAGAGGAGGATGGATCTGGGGCACGATAAATGTGTCTTGAAAGCACCTGCACACTTCAGGTGCTGATAGACAGAATGAATGATGCTGCAGGAAAATCTCTATACATTCAGAGCAGAAAGCTGGCAGAGACTAGGGACAATGGAAGTGCCATACACAGTGGTGAATGCAACAATCCAGCACCTTGACCAAAAAGGTTTATTATAGTGACCCTGAGTAAACAGCCCTCCAAGGGCATTTCAGTAGTTTCAGATGAAAACTGATACGGTTTAGTTTATTTTAACTAGCTTTGGACATCACTTATATTCTCATTCTGAGCTATAAATGCTTCTACGACAGTGGCAGAAACATTCCTCCAAAGTCTTTTGGACAGGTCTTCTTTCTATTCTTCACAATCACTCCCTCTCCAATATGTACCTTTGTCCACGCCTGTAACATCCCACAGATCCATTCTTATCTAACATACAAAATGTTTCGAATTTTCCCTTATTTCTCCCAAGTCAGCCTTGTTCTTTTGGGGGATGCATCACATACCCCAGCCAAAGCCTTCAAAGCTTTTGGAGCTCCCTCATTACCTCACTCTTAGCTCTCTTTCCATAGACACTGAGTGGAAAATAGCACATATGTTTACTTCTAGTCTCTATTTATTTTCTTCAGAGTTGTTCTTTCTTTATTAAACGAGCTACAAACTCCTGCCTGGCTTGGGCAGTGTCAGATACATCAGAGGGTAGTTTGACTCTGTTTGCCTCTGTCTATCCAACAGGTATATGCAAGAATAAGGTGAAAAAGTACTTCCCCTTCTCTACCCCATGCAAAGGAGAAGAGCAATTCTCTCTCTGCACTTAAGGCAGTACAAAAAATTCTTTGATCATCAATTAGACCCATATCATTCCCAATAGATGAAGAACTATGTCTTATTATTTTAAGCTTGCCCAAGGGTAAGTTCCCAGTGTCCTTCCCACTTCCTCCCACCCACATATTTTACATATCACAGCTGATAGCTTATACAGCCACAGCCAGCAACCTTCTGTTGAGACCAACACCAAATGATTCATAGAAATCAAAAATTAAAATCCTCGGCTTAATAGTCTTGCCCTTCCCCCAGTCACTTCAGGATTACGGTCTACAGCACCTGCTTTAGCACACTACCTGCTCTGAAACAACTCGAACAATAAGATTACCACTGATAGGAGATGGCTCATATTTTGAAACATATCCCTAAACTCAGCCTAAATTTTCCCTTTGCTCAGCTATCCTGTAACTTTAATAATATCGCCTTCATTCAGCCTAAACCATTTCTCCCTCTCAACTCACCGTTTCCACCGTGAAAATGCTTGTATGTGGTTATCTGATCACCCCTTGAGACTTTCCTCTGCTGCAGGAAAAGTTCAGCTGCGTTTATTGCTCCTCATAATTCGAGTCCCCTTGGATCCTCATCAGGATGAGTGAGGGAGAATGAAGGAAATGGCTGGGCAGGGAGCGGGTCTGACCTGCTTACCCAGGCTGGCACACACGTGCAGAGCTGCAGGACTCAGTGTCACACACACAAAAGCCATTAAGAGAGACAGCAGGTCAGTCTGGCATTGCCCAGTGCCAGCTTCTAAATGCCAGAGCAGAGAGGCTTGGCACAGCCACCCCTCTCTGCAAGCCGGGCTTGCAGAGCCAGGCTAGAGCCACTATTCGCCTGCCAGGATCTCACCCTTCCCCCAGCATCCTGCTTAGAGAAGTTTAGAGGGTTGAGACAGGTCCTCCCTGCCAGAGACTGAAATATCCTCACCACCTGGAGGGTTCAGTTGCCACAGCTGTCACTCCATGCATGTGTATGCTCCACTTGAAACAAGGGATTTCAAAGCTTACGAGGCATACACCATTTCCCACTTGCAACTGTTGTCTGCCCCACCTCAGAACCGAATCTCAGCTCCGAGCGAGACCATCCAAATCAAGGGACGCAGGATTTCAGCATGGTTGAAATTCAGCAGCTTTGCCTCCTGAAGAGCAAGACTCAGTTTAAACAGGCAGCAGAATGCTGCACAGAGCAACGCCAGGTTTGCCTCTCAAATAGAACTGAAGCACTCTGAAAATCCATTGGACAATCCCTTCCTTCCATTCTTAATTCTCCACTTCCAGTTTTCATTTCCAAGCAGGAATCGACAGCACGTTAATAACATGAGGATATAAAAGACCGCAATTTCCAAAAGCTAGAGACTTAAATACCTCAAATCCATTAATAACCATGAGAAACGCACATTTAACTTCACTTGGATGGTTTGGAAAAGCACATCCTTGGCATTTCTCATTATGTGATGTATTAATTTGAGGTTTTCTATTCAACTTTAATCAACTCTGCATTTTGTGCATTGACAGATTGATACAAAAAATTTCAAAATTTAAAAAACAAGGAGAATTTTAATTTCCAATGGTGGAAATTAATGGGAAGTTTAATTTTTTCCAGGCTCTTTCATGCACCTCACTCAGTACCTGCTCATTCCCTGCATCATTTCCTTAAAGGGAAAACACAAAGCAAGTAAACAGAGTCTGCACTGGCTCTCAAAGGCAGCTGCCAAATTCCACACCAGTGCCAAGATCCCCATTGATTACTCAAAGTCTCACATCAAGAGACAGTGTTAAATTATTTGAATGCCAGACATAAACCATGTAAAAGCTAATTCAGAATCTTTTTTTTTTTAACATACCATAAGCAGGAAAGAAAATATTTTCTTTTTTAGGCCAAAATTGAGTGATTCCTTCTTCTGCAAGTCTGAGAATTCTAGAAAGGGCATCTGAGTCAGAGGGAGACAGCCTCAAACTACACTTGCACTTTGGACATAGTCATCCTGTTTGCTGCCTATCTTCTCACATATAATGTATGACACGGGATACAGTTTTAAAACATAAAGCTGCCCACCCCTTAAAAAAGATCCTCATGGGTACACATCTCAGTTTTGGAACCCATGCAGCAGGGAAAAGGTAGGAAAAAATATGCACTGCCTCTGCTCATGATGTCACTGCTACAGCAAAACTGAAACAGCCCTAAAGCAGAGTGCCAGGGTTCACCAGGCCTGTTCAGACTCCTATGAAGGTGTTACAGACAGCAGAAATGGCAGAAAAGGTCACTTGATGCCTGAAGCACCAAGATGTGATGAGGACAAAAGAGCTGCTAAGTGGAGGTAGTGGGGTGGAGAGAGAGAGATGCATCCTGTGAGCTGGTCCAGGACAAAGCTGCAGTGCTGCAGACATGGAGGGGCCACACTCCACAAGCCACCAACATCCCTCATGGCCTCTTGTTCTCCACTGCTATGTAGCATTTTGGAAAGTGAGGTTTAGTCACCAAGGGACCCGGTGACAGTGCCAGCCTTGTCTATGAAACAAGACAGGGAATTAATCTGGAAGTGAAAGGGACCGAGATAATGGCTTTAGCATGTGGAAAGAGGCATGACGAGGCCACTGAAGCCAAGAAGAGTCAAAGGCAAGTTCTGGTCAGGCCATTAGAAATTATAGAGGAGAACCCAGAAAACTTTGGTTTGAGTCTCCTTCTTTGTAATTGCCTGTCTGTTGATCCCTCCCTTCTCCTCACTCTGATCCTTGGTAAATGACTTTTCTGTTCCCATTATCATTACTTATTGAAAAATAAAACTATGTCTACTTAGGAGAAATAATAAAGCAAGACATATGTATGACACCTAAAAGGGTGCAACTGAAGGTATTTGGAGCAGAACACTCCCTATCCAGAAGCATCCCAAAAAGCATCCCTTTAGAAAAGCTTGTTCCTTACAATAAACACTAAAGCCAGGATAACTGGAGAATTGATAACTGCAAATCAGAAAAATTTGTGATAGTCTCATTTTTCTTCTCCTCTCCCTCTTTCTTCTTCCAACCCAACTCTCTTCCCTTTCCCTAACTTTCTGAGTTCAATGACCAGTAAGGGACCAGCCATCAAGCCGCTGGATACAATATGCTTTCACAGTACATTAGTGCTGTGCACCAGACCATGCTGTGCCTGCAACTGTATGACAGGTCAGGGCCAATTCATCTTTCTGAGACCTTCAATCAGCAGTGTCCAGAAAGATCTCCCCATTGGAGGGACCCAGCCCAGCAGCCACTGACCTCTCCCTCTGCTCAGCACTCCATCATATTTACAGCAATGCAGTGAAGGAAAGATACACAGGCAAAGCCATGTCAGGACCACACCTCATCACTGGCTGCTGATGCTTCAGGGACAGGGATGGGAACACCCAATCCAGGGCAAACAGACCACATTTAACTCAGCTGAATGCCATTTCCATGCCTTTTTTTTTTTTCTTTCTGTCTTTTGTTTTCTCCAGCCTCTCAAATTCATTGATGCTGGCTACTGCAGGCACATTTCCCAGTAGCTCATTCCACTGTTGATTCCTCCTCATGCCAGTGAATGCATGCAAGCAGGTACCAGCCCATGTCAGCTCCCAGCCCAGCTCCACCACTGACTTCATCATGGTGCAGTTCAGCTCCTTTGGACCACATCTGATTTACACAAAAGTCACTATAGCTTATGTTTGCAGCAGGAAGAAGAGGCATTAGCAGCAAGAGTAAGAGATAACATGACCACAACACAACAATTGTCACAATACTGAATACCAGTAAATAAAAAACAATACTATGGACAAAGTGTAGCCCTGCCTCATTAATGCTTTAAGATCAGTATAGTTTTAAAATAGTATAAGAGGGCTTAGTAAAAAAAAAAAATAAAAAATCCAGTATTTCAGTATTCCTCATCAACTTCCTTCAATCTACAATGTATGTCCTACTCTACCACTCTTCTCCATCCATCATTTTTCTCCAATCCATTTTTTGTTCTTCATGGCTCCATTTCTCACTTTAAGCACTGTTATATTTTTGGTCCATCCTTTTTAACTCTTAGCTCACCATTCATTGTCTGGGTTTAAATCTTAAAAGCATGGAGGGAACAAACCACAAGTGAAGTCTTGTTCTAATCCTTCATATCACCATCTAAAACCAATAAGCATTTTTTGAAAGTGCAAATGCCATTGGGTTTTTTTTTCTCATCCTTTGCCTTATTCTCCTCATCAGAAAGATGGAGATGCATCTTCTCTGCTTCATAGAGTTGGAATGTTTAATTATTTATGGTATTTAAAGTACTTTTGACTCTCAAGCAATAGAAGCTACAGGAGCAGAGATTATTATTATTGCTTTCCACTGCACTTACCCGAAGGCAGCAATGTCTTCTTGTGAGATCATACCCAACATTACTCACAGGATCCCAAGAGAGTGCATTAAAACCTGTATGTCCAAGATCTTGAGGACAATAAATCCTAGTTTAGCTAGGAGCAGAGAGAAAGGAAATCCTGTAATACCACAAATACTTGGCGACTGCCAAGCTAATTCCTGATACTCAATATCGACTTTGCCACATTGACTCAAATTGAAAACACTGCTGAGCTGTAGTTTTTGATGAAACATGTTAGCAACTGCAGATTTGTTAAGCTTATGCTCACAAAAATATCTAAACTCATGATCCATTTCACCTAGTGCCAAGCCTTGCTGGCAAGGAGGAGCAAGAGCAATGCAGAGCTTTGGTGAGGGAGGCAGAGCTGCAATGGGCAGCCAGCCCTCAGGGGTGGAGCTGCAGCTCTTCTCAGCACCAGGGTCCATCCTCCAGGCAACTTCCAGCCAGAGCTAGGAAACTCCTGTTTCACCAAGAGATCTGTCCTGGGCGTCTGACACACATCCAGGAGGTCTGGTTCCAGCAGCTCTTGGGCAGTGGAAATGTAAAGCCCAGCTCCATTTCAATTCACTTGCAGGAACTCAAAAAGGAGATCACCTAGGCATGGGTCTCCAAAATGGGGAACCTGGATTTAATTTGATCTGAGGGAAGGTGGGCAGACCAGAGTCAGCAGGCTTTACACTATGGACAAAAAATCTTGGGAGCTCTAGTTCATTCCCAAACAAAATCCAGGAGCCTGCAGACCCCAAGAATCCTGTCTGGGGCTTCAGTGTCAGAGGTGCCAGAAATCTGGGATTCATGGAGAAGTCCTCACATGTAATTTTGAGGGCCCCTGCCCTTAGATCAGACCATGAGTTACAGCAGCCCACAACTAGAAGCCCTGGATGCCAGGGGAAGAAACAGAGGTGTGACAAGTTCACCACAGTTAATTAGTGACTCTTACAGGTACCTCTGAAATTGCAGTATCCCAATATTTGCAGGGAAAGGAAGGGAATTTTAACATTAAGTTTGGCCTAAAAAAGTTTCAGTCTCTGAAGGCATCCCCCTGCCTGGAAAAGCTCCTTGCACCCTGCAGGCTTGTGATTCTGTCAGACTTCACAAACTGCACTGCACTGTGCCTGAGCACCTGAGTGACACCTGGGGGAACACCAAGGGGTTTGAGGGGTTCTGGAAGCCACAGGGCATCTGTCGTCATTGGCAAATTTACAGAGAGAAATTTACAGAGAAACTGCCCTGCTTTGGGAGATTTGTCTGTTGAGCAGGGACAAATGGTGATGGCTGGAGTAGTCGTGGAGTCAAGAGAAGAGATGCCCATCCTGACTCAGTTTCTTCTTTCCATTCCAACTGTTTCTTGGATTGCACTGCCATAGAGAAATGTTGAAAGACTTGTGCATTCCCACTGCAGAATTAATTATAAGGTTAAATATATGTGCACATATATTAAGGTTAAATACATGCACACACATATATTAAGGTTAAATACATGCACACACATATATTTGTATATATGTATATATTTGTTTATATGTAAACATACAGTGTTTGTTATCATTGTTTATTTTTATATAAATTTAGAGGGCATATATGCACTCCATCTCATCTTGAACCAGGAGACAGGTCTGCACTTCTTCAAAGGTGGAAAATAGGTGAGAGAAGCAGCTCTTTACCCTTTTCCTGTCAGACCTGAAATGGCACCAGTTCCCAAACACACTAAATCCATGTATTCCTGAAAAGGGGAAAAAAAAAACCTTCCTGGGACAGAAAAAGAAAAGGTGGAGACAACATTCAAGTTGCATCCCTGCTACATCTAGGACGGCCCTTGAAGGAAATCGGCTTCTAAGTCAAAAAACCCAAATGTTACTGCTCACAAGAGGCCAGCACCCAGCCCAAAGCAGCTGTTCTCCCTGCCAAGAGTGGTTTCTGGGCTGGAAGAAGAGGCACCGCTCAGACAGTGGGTGAGGGTTTGGTGGCTACATTGTCAGGGCTGCTGCAATAGCACTGAGGTGCCAGTCCTGCCTTCTGAAGGATTTTTATACAACCCTGAGGTTATAATGGCAAATAACCACTATGTTAAAGCAGTCAGTTAAAATGGTCTTCACCTCAGTCTCACCCTTTTTTGTATACAGCAGTACCAGTATTAACATCCTGAATAGCCAAAGATTATATGCTGCAAATATTACCCATCCTCAAAATGATGTAGATAAAGCAAACCCAGTTGTCTATATGAACTGCCTCTCCAAGTGCCTTCAGCACACCACTCATCCCCCTCTAAGCTCCTGGGGCTACGCTCACTTTGGGGTTTTCGTGCTTCTTCTACTCAACATAGCTTTGACTCTTCTCCAGGCCAGGTCAAGGCCACAGTGAAGTGAACTTCAGCCCCATGGGGTCCCCAGTTTCAAATTAAAAAAATATCAGCCCTTAGACACCATCCTTGCTTCCTGCAAAACCTCTCTGACACAGCCCTGCTTTGGTGTCCTGTTCAGGATGACATTGTGGCAGCACCTTGATTCCAAGCCAGGAGCCATTTCTGCACGCAGCCGTGTCAATTGTTATATTCATGAAGATGCCAAAGTATATTAAAGTTCTCAGAGGCCTTTGCACTATTCATTTCCACCAGCACTGTGCCAGAGGGGTGTAAAACCCCTTTCATCTGATGTGGCAGGATCTTAAACCTGCTTTGCACAGGTGTTAGCACCTTTGTGAGGAGTGTTTCAGTGGGCATACAGGAGGGGGTTCATGATCTACATCCAGAGCATACATCCAGAGAGAAGCCTCTTGCCATGCTCCTAGCGGTATTTGTCTCAGGGGAGAAAGGGAAAAGCTGGAACAAATAAGACTCTTATGCATTATCAACTGACTACACTGTTGGTGCTCTGGGATCCCCCTTCCTCCTGTTTATACTTTATCTTCAGAGCCTGCAAAGCTTCAGGGACTCTCCACCTCCCTGACCACATTCCTAGCACAGCCCTGTCATCACTTCATCCAGAGTCCCGGGGTACTTCAGCAGGACAAAAAACAATACCCATTTATCATTCCTTCTTTCCTAATTAAAGAAATCAGAGGACTCAACAGACCTGGAGCTCAGGTGAGTTGGTGGGCAAGCTGTGCAGCCCTTCCAGGTGATTCATCCACCCAGGCTGGCCTGGCATGCAGGAACCATCCTCTCCACATCCATATCTTCCAGCTTCCCCCCACTGCTATAATTTTTATTTATGTATAAAATATAATTGCCTAAAATTATATATTTAAAGAGGAAAAAAAAAAGGAAAAAAAAATCACCACCTCATACCCAAAATATCAGATACCCAGACACTGGGGAAAGAAAACGCACTCAGGCAGTGCATCAACTCCCTAAGGGAGGTACTCAGGTTTGAGTTACTGCCAAGATGACATCTGTAGGGAAATAAGCCACCAGATGCAGGGAATGGACTGCAGGAGCCCAGAGCAATAGGAAGGGGAGGGAGGGGAAAAAAAAGAGCAAGCAAGAGAGAGAAATAAACCAAGAAATTAAGCAGTCCAGTTTGTTCATCACTAGCTATTCTGCTTTATGAAATTTGCAGGCGTTTTCCACTCCCTATCTCTGCTGAAGCAGTTTCCCAGATGTCCAAGTACCTGCTTCAATCCACCTAGCTTGCCATACCCCAGCCCAGCAGATTCTCAGCCAGAAAGGTTTCACTGCCCATTGGATCAGAGAAGAAGAGACATTCTCTCTAGTTATTGGGATCTGTGGGTTCCCTCACTTCTTCCCTCTACCTAGAGGGTCCCCAGTCCCCTCACAAAGAAAAAGTATCTCATACACATTCCAGTTTTCAAAGCAAGGCATCTTCCCAAGCATCTCTTTGGCAACAGCAGTCCTGTCTCACTCACCCCTTCAAGCCCACTGGTGAGAAGAGGGGATATGTCCCACACCAGCAGAAATGGGAAAAGAAGAAGTTGATGTTTTACCAAAAGGCTTCGGACTTGTCACAGCGGGGAGAGAAACACACTTGAAAAACGTGGCCCTGGCACTAACCATCATCTCCTAAACTGGTAGTGCAGGGCAGCTGGAGCTGCTGGGACTGAATACCAGATGTGAGATGACAGGAATGCAGAGCAGCAGTCACACAGGGCAAACATGGAGGCAGTAAAAACCACAGGCTCCCTCTGGGACTGCAATGACATGTTCAGCAGACAACACATTTAGAGCAAGAGCAGTGGAAAAGATGCACGTACCAAAGAGTCGGGGGAGCAGGGTAATGAAGAGTCAAACCATCTGACCATAGCTTACAGTGAACAGCATCAAAGCAAGACAAGCAATGTGTGAAAGAAGGGCAAGGTCTAGGGAAGGTTCTGCAGCATCAAACATGCAGGGCACCAGCCTCCCTACAGAGCTCACCTGCCCAGAAGACTTTACCCTCCCTAACCCAGCAACAGCCCAGAACAACCACTATGGCAGTTCCAATGCTCATTTCACAGAGCCCCTCTAAAGGTCCTTAGACATCATGCCTGAAAACTCAGATGACCACCAGACAACTCTACTTTGTACATGTGAAATCTTGTACTTGTGAAACCTGTACCTATTGTCCAGCACCTGAAGGAAGCAAAGGAAGGTCCTTGTCTTTTCCCTGCTGTTTGCTGTGTTACAGTAGACAACTTTCTGCTATTACAGAAAATATCATCTGATGCTGAAACCTCACCTAGAGATACCCCTTTCTTTTTTTTTATATAACCTTTACTGGATTTTTTGTTTTGATGGGCCTCATCTCAGCACCAGGGTGTCAGCCAGATATCAGCATGGCTGAAACAGAAGCTGCTGCAAGTAGACAACTGGTGGGACCAGGGGATCCCATGGGGATGGATGTAACCACACTTTCAGTGGCATGACTGAGCCCATGCACCCTTTTCCTACAAAAGTGTCAGCCAGAAGGGGACTAAAAGGAAAAGGAATGCCCCACAGTGACAGTCACAGAGCAACCGGCAGATGTGCTAAGAATAAATCAGATAGAGCTGCATCATAGAGAGAGGGATGACAGAGATGCTTTGCCTTTTCTTGTCTTCAGGTGCTCCTCAAAAAGCCCATCAGCCTGCATCCTTCCTCTAGCAATGCACGCTTTCCAAGGAGGGGGCCATGCACAGTTAGGTGCAGGCAGTCCCTCCACTCCATCACAGGCTGACATCCATGCCAGGCGCAATGCATGCACCCACACACACATCAACAGTGATCAGAGAAAGTGGATAAAAGCTAAGGGAAAGGGAACAGCAGAGCAGAGAAAGGGAGGACAAGAAGAAAAGTAAGAAGTGAGAGGGACAGTGAAAAGAAGAGATCATAATGGGAGAGAAAGTGGAGAGGGAGTTACTTTGCAAGCGGTAGCTAAAAATCTCCCAATGTTTACAGCAAATGATGCATGAAATACACTGTCAGAAATGTGATGCCCAGAACCTATTGCTGCTAAATATTTAATCTGATTGGCAGGGAGCTGTTAAAACCTCAGAGTCTGGATCTCAAGCTTCTACAGAGCAACAGGTAAAGTAAATACTTCAACATGTAGTGATTCACCATGGGTGTCACCAATCCTTCCAATCTGCAGCACTTGGCAGGGAAAAATGTTGTCAATGGATATTAGCAACATTAGAAACAGGCTAGAGGAAAGGTGCTGTTTATGGACTTTGGCTCCCACTGCAACCTAGAGAAAAGGGAAAGGTGGATATGCCAATTGTCTTCTTCAGAAATTAGAACACACGTGCTGCTGCGAAGATCTCACACAATGCAGTTCACATCCCTCAAGCACTAGAAAGTCATGCAGGAGCGTGGCACATCAATGCTGCAGGTCTACTGGCTCACACTTCCCTGCATGTAATCCCTGAAGCCAATCTGCAGGCAGACCAAAGGCTGCCTCCAGCAATCAGCTCCCACCGTCTGTGGAGCAGGCAGCAGGTCAGGACATCCTGCACACGTGTGTCCTAATGCCAGCACCAAGGATGCAGCAGGGCAGCTGGGGTGCAGGCAGGCACACAGCCCTTTGGGGCAGGAAACCTGATTAGCTGCTGCTGCAGCCTGGTGAGGGGACACAGGGCAGCCACCTGCTAGCAGGGGCTTGCACACTGCACACCCAGTGCACCGTCCCACTTTGCTGACTCTACCCATAAAGCTTTCAGAAGCGCTGCTGTCCATGTCACCTCTGGTGTCCCTGAGCCAGCAGCTGAGCTGGGTCTGTGCTCCCAAACAGTGGCTTCTTGGAGCCTTGCAAAGGAGGAGGGTTGTGTTTAGACAAAGCTTTTGCAGTTTAAAAGTACAACTCCGTTCTGATTTAGAGTCAAACTTGGCCACTCAGAGATAGTCTGGGAAAAGAAACAGACTTTCTTTTCAATCATTTTGTATTGTTCAAATCCACTCATTTCCAGAATGAAGCCATTTAGAGGGTTGTTTATTTAGGTATAACGTAACATTTTAGATTTTCCAAAACTACCAAAGGTAAAAATATTCTGTTCTGCTATAGTGAATTTCAGACCAAGTTCCTCACCACCATCCAATACTCTAGCAACAGGAGTACAGCCCTTCCTAAGAATTCTACAGGTCCAGGGCATGTGGTTGACTCAGTGCTGACTGCCACTGACAACTTACAAACTGCATGAGCCAAGTAGCTACCTTCCAAAAAAAGCATAAATAGATAGAAGTAAATGCATAAGAAGCGGAAAGCCGTGACAGAAATCTAGGGAAAAACCAATATGCTCCATACTTGTTTAAGAGGACATGGGATTTTACTGTATCCAAAACTCCATTTCACATAAAACATCTGCAAATCTAACACTGGTTGCAGAGCATTGGAAGTCTGGGATGAAGGCTCCACAGATAAGACAGCACTGAGATCTTCTCTAGGCACAGATCTTGCAGATCTTCTGATAGATTCATAAATCTCCCATCATATTCCCCCTTCTGTATTTCTGGCTGCTTTGCTGTCCCTGTTGCAGCTGTTCAAGGAGCTGACTTCATCAGAATATGCTTTGTGAAGTGCTTTTCTGCTCTGTATGGTGCTTTTGCTTGCCTGCTTGCTTTCAGTAAGTGCCAAATCACTGAAGAATGCCAAGGCTAGAGCTCTGAAAGCTAAGACCAAGTAAAGAGTAAGTATAATTCTGTGGCATCATCAGCTGAAAAGTGACACCTCACAAGCACAAAAGGAAGTGTGACTTTTGAGTACAGCTGTACAGTGTTCATCATCCCAGCTCACAGCAGCACAAGTAGGCTGAGTGATTTGCTCATGGGCTCTGACACATCCTGCTACTGCTTAAGACTTGTCCAAGCCCAGCTTGCTAGGCTTGTGAGAAGGTACCGTGGGCAGCTGGCAAGGCAGGAGGAGAACTGTGCCCATGTTTCACTCCAGCTGACAGCCTGACTTTCTATCTTCAACCACCAATGAAGGTGGGCTTGCCAGACCACTGAACTACTGCAGGAAAAAACTGCTGGGGCAAGGAAGCAAAATGACTTTACTGACCACAGCTCTTGATTAACTAAATAAGAGCCAATTCGTGGAACAGTGAGATAGGAGGACCCTGAGAATATGCCTCCTGTCTTTACCACAAACTGAGATGCAGTCTTCCCTGTAGCCCAGGACAGCACAGCCCCAGACTCGCACACAGTGCTTCAGCCTTTGCCTTAAAAAGTGCCCTTACAAATCTGCAGCAAGAATCCATTTCTCTGATGCTAGGCTCCTGTCACTCTTTGAAATTCCTCTTAAAATTGTCCAGGAACTAGTTGTGACACCAGGACACAGTCACTGTCCTACAGCGAACTATGCTGGAGCACTTATTTTACAAATGGCTCTGCAAACAGATACCACAAAAGAATACAGTTTAGGATGCTCTTCACATCACAATCACACAGCTATTCACCAACAGAGGCTGGAGCCACCAGCTGAGATACTGCACCAGCTAATGGCTCTGTTTCTTATCATCACCTCTTCCTTTCACTTGGAAATGAACTCAGTCTTAAAAGCAGATCAGGAAGTTAACATTTCCAGGTATAAAATACATCCATGTATGAAATAGCCAAGCATGTGAAAATGGGCTTTATATGAAAAACGTGCAGAATTTTTTAAGCACAACTGGATGAAAAACACTGTGATAAGAGTTCTTGCTTCAAAATTTCCCATGCCTGTCAAAAAGAGGAGATATAGAATTGCACACTTTTTTAAAACTAATTAGGCTATTTTATTACTAAAAAAACAAAAAACAAAAAAAAAAAAAAAAAAAAAAACAAAAAAAAAAAAAAACAAAAAAAAAAAAAAAAACAAAACCAAAACATTCAAACCAAAGGGGCAAAAAACCCCAGCTAATCAACGCTTTGTTGGAACTAACCCCTCATTGCATTTTTTGTAAGAAGTGTACATTTCCTCCACAGACCTTCCATTGCAAAAGACAGCATTCAAACAAATCTATAATCAAAGAAAATATAAACAGAAATATTAATAAACATGTTGATAGAGATAATATTAATTTAAAACCTGCAAGAAAAGGCACCACAGCTCTATCTTGTTCAGAAGCTCAAGAAGATTTTAGAGGCTCCAAAATCACATGAAAATTTACTGAATCAATATCAGTTTCCCAATGCCTGTGGTGTGTGATAAGCAAGTGTCTCATGTCACCCCTGGCCATCTACATTCATAACAATTCCCTCACCCCTCCTGGCCTCCTTGTCACCCAACACTCAGGCCTCTTCTTCCTACAGGTCCTGGTTTTCCCAGTTTCAGCCAAGGGCCCACTTTCTTCACTATTCCCTTAGCGACTAAAGGGAATAACTGGCCCCTGTCCTCTCTTTATAGCAGTCCTTTACAGAATTGCTGTTTGGTTTCCACCCACATGTTTGGCTCTAGACTAAACATGTTTGGCTCTCTCAGCATTTCTTACAGGTACCATCTACCCCATCCCTGTGCTTGCTCCCACTCCACCCTGCAAACTATCTTTTTGGAAACACTGCACCCTGACATGGATGCAACACTACACATCCACAGACAAAAGGACGGGAGAAATTATCTAAGGGTCCTGCAAACCAGAGAGGGAGGACTTCTGTGGGAACACCAAACCCTTTTCCTCCTCCCCAGGAGAATTCTGGACACTACTTGTGGCAAAGCTTCAAGAGTCACTTCCCTGGAAACAGTACTTTAGCCTCTGCCACATTTCACAGCAGGAACTGTGCTGTCTATTCAGCGCTTTCTTTTGTTCATTTGCTGCTATTGTTTGGCTACAGCTACTTCTCAGTCTCTGGTTCTGCTCCTACACAGCTCTGGTAGCAGTGCAGAGCAGGCACCTGACCAACAAGCACTCCAACAGCACTAAACAATCCCTCCCTCTAGTTCTCTCTCCTCTCTGTTTACATTCTTAAGCACACACTTTAAGGCAGTCATCACATCTCTCTTTTAATTGTCATTTGGCCAAGCTAAATGTAATTAGTTACTTTAATCTTCCCTCTTAGATCAATCCCTCCAGCATCTTAATCATTTTTGTTGCTCCACTGAATTTGTTCTAATTTGCTGCCATCTTTGGGGCACAAAGTTCTCCAGAAATTAGACTAGGTACACTCAGATGAGGCTCCTGAAGGAAACATGACTAGAAACACGCAGGAAACATTTCCTTGCTTCAAGACACAACAGTTCTGTTTATGCAATCCAGAAATCACATCAGCCTCTTTGCTGCCACATTGTACTGTGAGTGCACATCTCATTTGCTAACCAGGATAACCCCGGTGTCATTTCTAGCATTACTGCTTTCCAGGGGTGTACCTCTCATCTCTGCTTTCTTTCCAAGCACAGTCTGATTTTAACTCCTACTATTCAATTTACTATCCACTCTGTTAATCCCCAAATCCTATTCTGAGGTATGACTGCTTAGCTTGCTATGTATCTCAAATCTCTTTGATTTCCAGTGGAAATACTCTCACAAAGCAAAGGCATGGGGTTTGTCATCAGAGTAAAGTCAAGACATATCCCTAAATTCACAAGACAATATGGATTGTTCACAGAAATGTCCCCATCATCTGTCCCTCACCAAAAACTACCAAAAGGGCTTCAGTTTGCTTTGGTGGTGACCAATGCTGGGCTGCTGAGTGACAGCCTTGCTGCTCTCAGAAAAAGCAGTAGGTCCTGGAGACCCAGACCCTGTGACAACAACTGGGGGCACTGAGCAGGTGCTGCTGAAGCATCACTCCAAGGTACATTTCTGTACACTGCCTTTCCCTGGGCACATCCCCAGAGTGGGCACGGCACCTTCCCAATAGTCTGAACATCAGCTTCCTCCAAACAGTGGTGCCTAAGCCTTCTCTCCTCCTTCATTCCAAAGAGGGGGGAGGTGGGAGGCTACTTCAAAGCCTTTCTGTGAGATATCACACCTGTGCAAAGCACACCAGATGCTGCTCAAGCAGCAAGTAGTCACAGAAGCAAGACCTGGGTGCAAAGAGTATCTTTTAGGATTCAAAAGGTAAAAAAGCCTTTCCCTCCTCCAAAACTTCTCCTCCTGAAATCTCCTTCAAAACTCTTCCCCTGCCCCTCCAGCCCCCAGACACTAGAGCCCCCAAGAGCTCCCAAAGTAGTTCAAAGGCTCTGAGACACTGGCTTTGCCTCCCCAGCCCCACTGACCACCTGCAGGACTGCCCCAGCCCAAAGCTGTGCCTTATAGAATGAAATGCAGTTGGCCTTGTCCAGACTGTCGGAGGAGAAAAGATGATGGAAGAACAAGAGAAAGGTGGGGGTGGATGGGGAGCCTGCCCTGGGCAGCACAGATTCACTGCTTCCATGGCTGCTCAGCTCCATGGAGGAGAGGCTGCTGAGCCCAGCTTCTGAGAGCCACAAGGCAGCTATGGCTCAGCAGTGTCTAAATGAAGTGGGGGTGTCCTTAACACTATACCTCTGACTGTGCCTGCTGCCCTTCTGCTCTGGGACCCAGATGAAGGGGGTACATCTACCACACAAGTGGGCTGTAGCATCAGCTTCCCTCTTCAAAGAAGAGAAGTCCAAAATAAAGCAACGGCTACTCCCTCCCACCCTCTCCCATGAGTATGTACTGCCAGTGTGGGTAAACATGTCAGCTGTCTCAGTCCTTCACAGTCCAGGTTTTAGCAGGACCAGAATGCAATTTACAGCCAGTGAAAGTCCAAACAAAGAGTATAAATCTGTCTTCTGGCCACAATACATTCTCATAATCCCTGTCAGCTCACTTCCCCCTCATCAGCATCAAAAGGAGGTTTTCTGATTAACTTTCCAGACTCAGAAGGGACAAAGGAAGCTAAGCACAACTCAAGTCACTTGAAAAGCCTCAGCATGTGTGAATTGGCTGGATTCATGACAGTTGTTAGCAACATGACAAAGATCTTTATAACAGAACCCATCTCAGTAGAGAGAGAAAACAAAGTGGGTTGCATAAAAAATACCAAACTGTGTCTGTCCTTTGTATGTTCAGAAAACATGAGAGGGCATAGATGCACACATACACCTTCCCCACACTTTGCACTTACTTGAAGCCCAAGGGTCCTCCTGCAGGAAACCAGTGTGCTTCTAGTTGAAAAGAAAGACCAGACCTAGGCATGTATCTAAAGCAGAGGAGCCCCATCCAAACCACCTGACTGCACAGACCAAGGACAGCTGCTTCCTGCCAAATGCTGATCAACCAGGATGGAGGTGGTCAGCTTGGCTTCACCCAACTGGGAGCTGACTATGGCCAAGAGAAAGCTTAGTGTGGCTTTTACCTTCCCAGTCTAGCACACAACAAGATGATTCCCAATTACACCCTCTCCAAGCCCTTCAGTTTTGCACTGAGGAGCTCCATCCATCCATTCAGCACACCACAAGTTCTGCTCAAGGTTCTACAGCTGTTCCCCAGTATGTTCTTCATGTTTACATGAATGTTTCATGTCTCATTGCCAGTTATGAGGGGCACAGCTTAACATCCTCCTCCTGACTGAAGCTTACCTTCTCTTTACATTGCTATTCTAATCTTCCATGCAACATATAATCTCCAGATGATTTTATCCAAGTTCTGTATTTCTTTGGCTGGTGTAATAAACGTGGCATTTCAGTAAAGCCAAGACTCAAGCTGAGTCTTTTGCATACAAACTCTTTAAACCCCAAGGCTTCAACTAAATAACACACATAGGTTTGTCCTGTGCAGGAGGAGCATTGGACCAAACATTTTTGCCACTAAATATTTAGACATCCTTTAAGGAAATCAGAAATTTTAAAGGGAATTTAAGTTTTGAATGTTTTTTTTTCTCTCTTCCTCTGGATCTCTGACCGTAAAATCAAGTTCTAGGATTTTTCCATCAATTTTTGTCCAGCAACTTTAAAACCATTTTATATCACTCTTTCAAAGTAGTTCCACTTATGAGAAAACACAATTAATTTGCCTTTAAAGTCTCAAATTTTGTTCAGATGGAAATTTCAACTATGCCAAATACAGTCATTTTAAGCAGTTCTACAAGAGAGCATTGATTTTTCTCTCTCGTGCACAAGCCATGAGGATTTGGGGGAGCAAACCTGATACAACTTAATCTGATCCCAAAACTGAATGTCAGCTAGATTCTATATCCACTCCTGTTTCATACTGCAGGAAAAGCAGTACATTACATGATCAAGAAAACACCTGAAAACTTACACGGAAAAGAAGTGTTTAAGAATATGCTGGATCCTTAAAATCATGTTATTTAACATTTGAGAAAAAAGGAAATCATCAGACACAAGGACAAAAAACAGCACCTTTTGTATTAACATGAAGCAATAATGCAGCATTCATTGCAGGGACTGAAAGAACAGCCTAGACAGTACCTAAATAGCTTTTTGTGATGTTCCTCCAGTGACAACAGTGAACAAGTTTATAAACAAAAATACTTCAAAATTAAATTGATTCAAATAAATATTGGAAGCCCTTGTGTCTTGTACCACAGAACAGATATCCAAAGTCAATCCAGTTTGATGCTGAATCCACAACCAATGCCAAGACTGCCCATTTAGAAGGGACAGTGGAGCCAGGCTCTGGGCTGCAGCTGCACCCTTATACAGGCACACATTGCAATTGGTCCTGCCACAGTGGCCAAACTGCACTATCACTGAAGACTTCACAAATTCAGAGGACACACAGATTTCTGTATTACCCTGTGCACTTAAAAGCACACAGACTGTCAGGGCAAACCTTCTCTCTAATTTTCTGGTTTGTTTGATTTTTATGCTTAATCACGCAAGCAGTATTTTCTTAGGAAAGATGTGCCTCGATGAAGATGGGCAATGCTTCTTAATGCATGCAGGAAACAATGTACGAAGACATATAATAAAATGTCATTCTTAAACTAGCTCTGTCCTGGGACACAGTGGTGTTACAAGCAGCAAGCCCTGGCCCATCTCTCCTTAGCCTGTAACACCCAGAGAAGCAGATCTCTATGGGGTGCCACAGACCATCCCTATACCTGGCCATGTCAACAGACCTCATGCACCAGCTTGCCACTGTCTGGTGTGAAAGCAAGGTCTGAGAGATCCATAAATTGTGGCTCAGCTCACCTAAGGGGACATTTGTGTTAGTTGCAAATTGAAATCATGTTTAAGGACCGTTTACATTGGGCACAGACTAAGGAATCTCCAGGCCTTTGAGTTCAAAAAGAGATGGACTATCAAGTACACAGTCTTCTTACAGAGGACAAGACACAAGACAGAGAAACAGGCATTAGGAGATTTTGGATTCCTCATGGAACGTGACTGTTTTCCAAACTAGGTGGTGAAAGAGTAATAATTTAATACACCTCTTGTTTTTTCTAGCTCCTAACCCAGTAAGTCCTTAAAATGCATACATGCAGAACAAAAGAGATAATTAAAAGCTTTCAGAAAGCTCATCTATGTAGGCTACCTTTGACTTTAGCCAATGAGGATTAGCTTTTCCAGAGGGCAAGCTGCAGCACATCCATGGGCTTCCTGCTCTACGCTGCCCTTCAAAGAAAGACCATTTTTGAAGGGCTTTTTTCTCCACTGACTCCCTGGAGCTCTTCTGAAAACAAGTCTCCCACAGGCAGTGTTCACTTCTGGAAAAACTCCCCTTTCCATATGAAAGTCAAACATCTCACCAAGCTTATAAAAGCAAATGTATAACAAACGATGAGAGGGGATATACTGAGGGATATGAACTGCAGGAATGAAAATCCCAAGTGATTTTAAAGATCTGGAGACAATTGTAAAGAGTTACCTGCACATTATAGGAAACGATAAAAATTTTCATTGGAGCAGTAACTCTGGTTTTCTGTCACAGAGTCCATATTCTCATCCCTCATCCTTAGTTTAGGAGCACTTGCCTGAGGATCAGGTCTTTGTTTCCCAGGAATTCACCTCCTCCTGTCACTTTATTCCCCACCTGGAATCAGCACTGGAGCTCAATGCTAAATGAAACATTTTGTTTTCATGTCACCGGGAAAAAACAAATGCATCCAAAGCAGAACAAGAACAAACCTGCACTGACTAATTTGGAGGAAGAATTAGCTCCCATGTCTCCCATGTCTCAGAGGACTCCACTGCCTCTGGGCTACAGAGCCTGTGCCTCTATTTCTTTCAGGTTGAAATAAATTCTCTTTTTATAAGTAATTACTTTGTATTGGGCCAAAGAAACAAACTACCTCCACAGCCCAGTCGTTAGAGCATTCCCTCCAGCACAATGAATAGGCATTTATATAAAGTAGAACAGGTCCAACTGGAAAAGTTCCAACTGAGAAAGCATTACTGCAGAGGACCCAGTAGTCTGAGCCCTCATCTTGGCTAGGACAACCTCAGGGACAAGTCCCCACTTTGAAGTATGCAGAATAAGGATGCATCACACAAAACCCTGTTAGTTTTCTGCCCACCAGGCTGCTAGCTATTCTTTTCTCTGCTTTTCCATGAAAACACATCAAACACTCTAATTAAGCTCAGTGCACAACTAGCAAAACCTCTGAAATTACTTTTTTTTGTCGGTTGGGCAGTTAACCTGTTTCCAAACCTCTTCTGTCAAAAACATTAATCATCTTCTCTAATATCAAAAGCTGAAATCAGGAATCAATCTTCCCTAACAAAAAAAAAAAAAAAACATAGGAGACTATCAAGGCAAGGCATGTCATTAAACAGCCCTCATCTATGCATCTCCTGGTTTCTGAAAGTTATTATGCCCTCCAGTAAGAAAAAGGCCATTGTGCAGAAAGGGTTGTTCATGTATGATACCCTCTGTGACAGCCAGCTGCTGCTTCAGACAGCACCAAGGTACAGGCATTCAGATCCTGCAAAGTTCTCTGAGTCCGAAAGTTCAGAGAGCCTTGGTGCCCCTTTACTCTACACAGAAATGTTGCAAATTAAAAATGGTTAATGCGTGATCCTTGGCTCTCTCTCTGAATCCCTGGTTTGAAAGTTCACAAACTTCCAAACCAGGGATTCAAAGTGCTTTCTGCAAGAGCCACTGTTATCTTTCAAGGCAGCCATCCCACAGCTATCCTCTTTTTCTAAACTACTTAATTTTTGTCTCCTCCTATTTAGGATACTGGTGCCCCATCACTTAATGAAATTATTGCAATGTCCTCCCTGAGATTCTATTTATACTTTCATGGCATTTACCACTGTTACTTTCAGACTGAGTCTTAAAAGCTCCCTTCCAGAAAGACAGTACTGCAGACCACATCCACGCTGATTTTTATACTTTGACTTCCAACACTTCAGGACATTATCTATATAATTTCAATTATATATGATAGTCACCTTTTCAGTAATAAATTAGAGGGTAATTTCAAGTTGCACCAAAAACGTGGAGAGCTGAAAGGGAGAGACTATGAGAACAGATTATGTCATTCTGTCGCTTTCATTAGACTCTCCCTTGGGGATTGTCAGCCTCTGATGTTTCAGCTTGCCTCTGCCGAAACACACGTCTGACAGGAGGGAATCTCCCCTGAGATACTTAGGCCACTGACTACAGCAGCCAGCAATAATAGAGAATTATAGAGGAGGAGAGAGAGAGGGGTGCAGGGACACGCAGATCCTTCCCATGTGCCTTCCATACAAGCGTATGCCTACGTGCAAGTAGCTGCCAGTTAGTGCATTCTAGTGCATTTCCTCTGCCACAATGCACTTCAAATGCATTTCTAAGCAAAGCCCTGTGACAGAAATTCCCCAGCAATCCAGCTGTGTACAATTAAACAACATCCTGCTTTATCTGGCACAAAGAGCCAGCAGCAAATTTACAGCAGCAACCCCTCCTCCATCCTCCTCCTGGGGCAGGTGGCAGCACCCTGACACCTTTCCATGCAGCAGTGGAGCCCTTCTTCTCACTGCACAGGCTTCAAAACCACTGCTGTGAAGAGTTGGGATTGCCCTTGGCTTTAGGATCCTAGCAGTTCTTCTGCAACTCATTTCCAGATGGTATTGATTTAGGACCTTCAACTTTCACATTCCAAAGAGCCACTGTGTATCTCCAGTACCTTGTTTCCAGCTGTGAGTAGCAGAAGTCTCATGTGACACAGGGAAACCACAGTCCCTTGTTATGACAGACTTCAATCTCTGACCCACTCATGCCCCACTGTATCCTGCTCACAGCCCACAGCCAGAGGTAACAGCATGGGACCACTGCAATCTTAAGATATCCATGAGACTACTATGCCTATATTTATGCCTGAAAACAAATTTCTGTTCATTAGGAAATCTGTGATGTAGGACATGGCATTTGCACTAGTAAATTATCATCAGGTTGGTGACACCAGATTTTATCTGCCTCAGCTGGCTTCAAGTAGCCATCTCACCTCCTAGTCTGTTTTGAAGTAGTGGATTTAGTAGTTTTACATTTGTTTCCTTTCCTCCAAATTCTTCAGAGGTTATACATGCAAGAAACCACATCCATGTGAGAGAGTTGTATACATTATATCCCAAAAGAGCGTGGCAACCTTAACTAAGAGATTAGGTGAAGAAGCTAAACAAAAAAGTGAAATCCAAGTATAATAAGAGAGTGTATTGTGTCATTTCCTCCATTTGGGTCAGAGTGTGTCCTGGACACCTGTATAGAAAATTCCCGATTCCCACAAAAAAACACCAGAGGTCAGGATTACATGCTTGTCGCTCTATTTTAAAATAGTGTAATCCACCAGCAGGGCTGCTCCACAGTCACCATTTCTGCTGATGCACAGGAGGATTTACACTGGTACAGGCCTTAGGCCGCACAGCACGTTCCCGATGCTGGCCAAACTCACAAGTCCAAAACAGCCCTTTCAGCCATCTCAGCCTCTGGCAGGGGAAGCTCTACTGACCCGAGGTGGGAAGATCCCTCACAGAACTTCACTGTCAGAGCTGTTCATCCAAACCCCAAGCAGGCACAGAAAGCTCCTCCAACTCAAGCACAAAGAGATGTGACTGTGAAGGCTGGCTAGTGGAGCGATAATCCTCAGAAACCACAATGCTCATGGCTGCCCGTATCCCACTTTACCTTCTGGAAGCAGCAAGAGGAGTAAAAAGAAGGTGTTTTTAAACTATCTCATCTTGCAAGACAAAAGAATGACATCATGCAATAGCAAGGTGTGAATTTTCACATCTCTCAGTGTGTGACGGTCAACCTCCCCTCCCCCTGCAGTATCAGGTTTTGACACAGCAGCTATTCAGCTGCTGTGATAGTGCAAAGCCTTGAAAGCAGTGGCTACAAACAGGTGAGGATTCTGAATGAAAGAGACATGGTCTCAACCTAAACAGCCCAACTTATCCCAGGATTCAAGAACTGTGCTTGCAAATGCTAAAGCATCGTTCACACAAGACATGTTTGTAAGCCTCTTCTGCCCGATTTCTATACTGCAGCTCTTGCCAGTCCCCTGGACAGTATGAGCTGTCACAACCTACCAGAGGTTTTGTAAAGCAGGCATCTTTGGGGAGCTCCTGATATATGCAAGCTGTGCCACCAGTTGACACCATTATTTTGATTCCTACAGGTCCCATATTAGATTTGTTGCACAGAGGCAAACCCAATCAGGTTCCTCCAATGGGACAGTCTCTCCCTCCTGCACACAGGACAAATCAACCTCATTATCTTTCTTACAAAGTTGTTTGGTTAGGCATGCAAATATCATGATCTGAGGTTCACTGGAGACAGACTTTATTAGATACAAAATCCTGATAGTTCAGCACCTACATCTAGCTTTAAATATTGTCAGTCACAGCTAATCTGCCAAATTTATCAGCTCTTCTGCTGTCACTAAAACATTAGTGCAGTAAACATTTAATTTGATGTTTAATCTGTATTCTCTCTGCTTCATCTTAAAGTCATTTATTTCCTGATCTGTCCTCTGTGACTAATGAGAATAATTGGCCCCTGTCTTCTTTCTGTAACAGTCTTTTATGTATTTGCAGACAGCTAAGGATCCACCCACAGTTGTCTTTTCTCCAGACTGAGCTTCCCTAGGTCTCTCTCATTCTTTCTTTACAGGTCTTGTTTTCTCTGCTCTGTGATCATCGTCTTAGTTCACTCCTGCACACTCCCCCCAGTCCTTCCCTCTCTTGGAAGTGCTGCCCTCAAACAGAACATCGTTACCTAAGCAGAGCTAAACCACATCTGTAAATAGGTTCTAGACAGATCATTTTGCTGCTTTGAACAAACAGGGATTGTACACAATCCGTATTCTGTGTACAGAGCTCACACATGGGCTGGACAGTGGGTTTGGAGGAGGAGGGTGGTAGCTACACTGCTTAATTCCTTGATCCGTGTTTGAAAATCCAGACTGGAAGCACAGTAAGCAAGAACTGTTCCATAACTAAATAGCTATACACAGGCAAAGCAGACTAGGCTGACTGCTACCTTGAGAGGCAACTTAAGAGTTTGCCCCATGGAGAGTTAACTGGAGGTGAGCTCCTACAACCCCAAAATGCCAGGGGCGTGCAGGAGTGGCAGAATAATATCCCATGGATTATTCAGGCCAGACAACCTGGTGGCCATGCACCTGTTTTAGTGGAGGAGCAATTAGAACAGATAATCCACCAAACATGAAGATCAAATTCACATTTTTCCCTTTAGAGTGTTTCTTTCCTATAAATGTTTCAGCACAGCCTTGCACACCAATGTTAGTAATACTGTACACATGCTTTGGGAATACAGAAACATCTTCAGTATTCAGAGCTAGCAATCTAACCTTTTACCTCAGCCACTTTCTGTGGCTCTTTTCAGTTCTGAACCTTCCCTGTGGATGGGGTTTGAGGTACATGGAGCAAATGGTGCAGAGATATTAGGCTAGTATCCCTTCCACTTTGTGCCAATAACCTCTCTCATTCAAAATTTCTTTTCCCCGAGATATTTAATCAATTCATCTATATTGATATATATAGATTATATATATTGATATAAAACATGGTCTTTGATTGCTTGTGTTAGAAAGGGAAGAGAGCCACCCAGCATACTTTGCAGTCTAAAAATACCAGCTGTATTGGGAAGATGAGCTGGCAGTGAGTCTCAGAACACATACCCTTTCACTCTTCACTTTTTTTGGTGACCCTGGGTATGGAAAAAGAAGTGTTTTTATTCTTCTCACATGAAACATATTCAATGTATATGTAAAAAATTTATAAAGAAAAGTCTGTCCCTTCTCCTGCCCAGAGTCAGTGTTCTCTTCTGTTTCCAAGAAAACACTGAATAAAAGACAGCCTTGCCTCTAGAGGTCCAAATTAGCCATGGTTTGAATTGAATTTGAATTTGCACAATTTGCACACTGCCTTGTGCCATACATTTGTTTCTGAGTGCATAGAGAGGGGATTTTCTTCTCTGCAGTGACCTCAGGCACATGGAGATCCGCTGCTTGGTTTGCACAGATCACCACCCTGCACTTGGTCAACTTTTACACACACCAGTTCACATTCCAATGTACAATTCTAGCTGGGAGCTTGTGGCTTGCAGCTTAAGGAAGCAATGAGCTCCTGAACAATAAAGAATGGGTTTGCTTGGATTTTTTTTTCCCCAAAATGAAAGGCAGCTTTAACATTTAACCTGGTCAGATCAATCTCCTAGTTCCCAGGCACTTAGCACCATGGCACTAATTGTGCCAGAGGGAGCATCAGTTCATACCTGCCAGGAATCTTCTCTTTCCTGTCTTTAGGTAAACAGACAAGCTAGAAAGGTAGGTCAGAGGGATGGTGGAGCCCCCTTTGTGGTTGGAGAAATGGGTTTTTTACTTCCCATTACAAGGCGCTTTGCCTTGTAAGCAAAAAGCAGAAAGACAAAACTCATAAGAAGGGACAAGGCAGTAGTAGCAGGTGGGCCATGCTTAGCTTCAAATATCTTATTTTCCTCTGATTCCCCTTCTACTTATTTCAGTGCTGTGATCTTCAAACTGCCATTTCATTTTACGCAGGGAGGTACCCAAGGCAGCAGCGAGTCTGTCTGACTGCAGCAAAGTGACAATTAATAAGTTGACTCACTTTGGTGTAAAGAGTTCTTGTGGATGGGTGGACAGAGGACAGATCAGGATAATAAACAACTGATCAGCCCTGCTTCTCCCAACCACTTTGTGCTTTTCTCTCAAGTATAAATAAATATCAAAGAGAGCTAATCACAGAACTGCAGAAGAGTCAGGCAGGCCTGATGTCAGGCAGAGTGGATACTACGAGCATTCCATGGTGGATTAGGCAATCACAATACCCTGAGCCATTTTGCTCAGAAAGATCATCTAGTCCATCTTTCCTATTAACTAATCCTTTTTTTTTTTTTTTGTGATTAATTGCAGCTTACAAAAACAAAACTGTAAAAATTCAAAAAACCCTCTGCGCGTTCTCCAGCTGCAAGGTAGCTGTCTCGCCACTGCCCACCAAACCACACTGCTAAGTACAGAACAGGCAGGGAAGAGTTGTGGCCTCCCTAAAGGCCAAGAAAGGGACCAGACCTCAGTCTGGACTATCTCATAGGCAGCTTTTGTGCATCCTAAGGATGGGAATGTGGAATGGAGCCCATTGCAGATACAAGCAGTGCTATCTGTACAGTGCTCCCACCCTCTGCCAGCTTGGGGGAATGAAAAACAGCACCAGGAATCAAATCCAGACCTCCCACATGGTGCTGCAGAGAGACAGATTCCTGGTGCCAACCCAGGCAATGTGAGTCCAGTGTGGGAATCCAAGCACAGCTCCACAGCTCTGGCACTGGAAGCGAGCAGTGCCAGAAGCACCTGCCCTCTTCCAAACCAAGCACAAGAAATAGCCCCAGCAAGATGAAATATAAATTAATTCTATCACCTTTTCCCCCTCTGGGTTAGGGTTTGGGGATCAGGTGCTTGTTCATAGGTTGATAGACTTTTTATATGGGGACAGTTGGAAAATCCAAAATGAGGATAATAAAAGTCAGAGCGTCAGTTATTAGATGGGTATAGCAGCTTGGAATTTTTGCCCCTGTTCTGTATTTTCCACCTCTCTGTGATCTCTTGCATGATGTTCTGGCATGTACAGATGCAATGTAGAACTCAGCCAAACAATCTTGGTGTCCTGAGACCCTTGCCCAGAACAGGACGGCTGGGTGCCGCTGCTGACACCCTCCTCTGCTCAGCAATGGTCTCACTGGCACAGGGATCACAACAGGCACCAGCACTGACACAGGCTGAACTGGCTGCTGCAGCAGGTGTGCCAACAGATCAGAGACCAGGGTCCCTGGGAAGAGGAGCTGTGGCTTTCACCATGCTTCCTTCCTTTTCTCTGCTGAGATCTGCATTGTTACCTGTGTAACAATGACTGAGCCAAGAGGAATTTGAAGCTAATCTCACCATCCCTGGGCTGCTTCCCGACTCTGCCCTCAACCTGTTCCGTTGTGTCCCAACCTTCTGAGACCTCCACCCAGGGCTGGGAGACAAGCTGGTGTGGCGAGGGACCAAAGAACAGCAAGATAAACGGAGGCGACAAGAGCTGCTGCTTTGGGGCGGCGTGGGTGAGCAGCTGAAAATTGCCCACACCCACAGCTCCCCTCCTGCAGAGCACCCTGCACCCACGAACAAACTGCTGCTCTGCAGAGCTGCAGCTGGGGCACACCAGGTCACGGCAGGGTGCGGTGTCCCTGCTCTGCTCCCCACGGCCCTGGGGTGTGGGACAGCACTAGCGCCCCATGAGCTGGGAGGGCTGCGCACCCGGCCCTTCCTGCCTGCCCAAGGGGCAGCTCAGGAGGGATCAGCTGCCTCCATGCACTGCTTGCAAAGCCCGAGGTAGCTGTGCTCGATGGTGGGGAAAGCAGTGGTAGCGGACATCTCCTTTTGCCCATACTGGAGCTTGCAGAGAAGATGAGGAAAAGTCACAGGTAAAGGCAGCAGCCAGAGAGATTGGGCAAAAGGCAGAAAAGAGTGAGGATGTGGGCCGGTGCTCCTGGCTCCCACGGCTGAGCACCAAAGGTGTAAGACCCCTCCCCAAGTCCCAGCTGTGCACAGCCTGGCCCTGGTCACGGCTGCGGCCCCGCTCGGGCCGGGTGCCCGGCGGGCAGAGAGCTGGGCACCGCTCCGAGGGGAGCGGGCAGCCTGGCCCCGCTGCCGACGGCGGCCACCCTCGCCTGGCACCCGAGAAATCCGATGTGCCTGCAAAACCCAGAGTAGGGGGCAGAGGGGCAGGGACTGAGCCCACCCTCCCCTTTCCGTGCATCCCCCCGGGTTTGTGCTCCTAGGGGCTCTCGGGGGTAACCGATGGCCGATGAAGGGGGCTACAATCCCCCACCAGTCCGGTGCTGGGGTCATGGGAAAATCCAGGAGCTGCGAGGCCTGAGAAATTCCTTCGGAAAACGGGGGAAAGGCTCCCACACTCCCTCCTCTCCGCACAGGTAAACTTTCTACTCCCACTTGCGGCGAGGCAGGGAGAGCTCAGGCAGGGAGGATCCAGGCGCGGATACCCTGGGAAGCCTTAGATATTTATAGAAGCACAGCCAGAATATGTCAGGAAAGGTGGCTCTCAACCCCTTCACGCGGAACCGCTCTTGGTTTTTAACAATAGGCCGACAAAATCCCCCAGAAATGTAGCAAGGAGCTGCTGGAAGGATGCAGGCAAAGGAGGTGGTAGGAAAGGCGCGCCCCCGCCTCGGCATGCTCGGGATGCACCAAGGGCTCCGAGTGCCTCAAGGCTTGCCCCACCCCGCAGCGGGGCTGGAGGATGACCCCCCTCTTCCTCCCTCTGCCGTGGGGTGCGCCTCCCGCTCCCCTTGCGGTCCCCCACCCAGCGCCAGCCTTGCGGTCTGGGAGGGAGAGGCGGCTGGGGCAGCCTGGGCGGGGGGCTGGCCATGCGGGTGAGGGTGCCTGGCAGGGGCCGGCGGTGCGGGTGAGGGTGCCGGGGGTCCGCCCCGAGGGGGCCGTGCAGCAGCTCCCCCTGCCCCCGCCGCTCCCGGCGTGGGGGCGCGCACACCCACGCGTGACCGGCGAAGCGGCGCGGCGGGCACGGGCTGAGGCTTAAAATAACCCCGAGACGTTCAACACCTTGTGCCCGGCGCTCCCGCACCCCCCGGCTCCCTTTGTCTTGCCACCATCTTACGGAAAGACTCACATGTCACGTTACGGTCGGGATGCACCGGTATCTCTCGCGTATCTAGAGCCGAGCGGCACGATAGCCATTTTGCATCCCTCCCGAGTGGGCTGGGGAAGGGGCTGCAAGGCGCGGGGGATGGCGAGGGGGAAGGATGGGGCGAGGCGAAGAGGGGCCACGATGCCCGCTGATAGCACCAGGGGTACGGGGATAAATTAAAACACGTGAAGTTGCCTGAATACAGCGCCTCGTAGGTTCAGGCTAAGTCGCTTGACGTGCTTGGACTTAAAATAGCCCTCCACCTCCACGCAAGCAGGCGCACTGGCCCCGGCGCTGGGCGGGCTCCTGCCGCGGTGCCAGGGGCGGCCCCGGCCACTCCCCGGGCCCCGGCCCCGGCCCCCGCGTTAGGCCGCTCACGATCGAGAGCCGGCGTGGGTTTTCGGTAATGCACCACCCTCCCCGGCAACAAGCGGGTTTCTACGTCCTGTTGTTGCTGACCGGCTCTGCTTTCGCATCAAAGCATGGCAAGGAGCCGCTGGACCAGTGAAAAGGAGGAGGCAATTTGCGGGTGGATGGGTGAAAATTATTTCCGTTTTCACCCCTTTCCAAAGCCGTGTGCCTCCTCCCGTGTCTCTCCCGACCCCACCTGCCCACCTCCCCCTCCCCGAAAAAAAATCACAAGGGACTTTCCCCCAATTCACAACGTGGTACCTAAGTCAAACCCTTTCGCCTTCTCTTCATGTCCTATTTGATGAGCCAAGAGGGAATCAACATGTCTGGTGAATGTTGGGGGTTTTTTTTCCCCTCTATCTGCTTCTAAAAGCAGCATCTCTAAACCTTTTGTTCTACCGTGAGTGATCATCCCTGGGCAAACCCTGGGCAAACCAAAATGAGCTGCAAGCAAAACCACAGAAACAAGAATTTCCCTACCTTGGTTTGTAGAAGCAGAACCTCTAGACGGACAGATCAAGGGAGAGAGCATGTTGGGAATGTCCAGTCTCCTCTTCTTGCTTGCATATCCACATAAGAAGAATTAGGGTCGGGGGCAAATGTGGGGGAATGAATTAAAAAACAATCCTATTTGGCTGTAAAAAAAATAGAGGTTTCTTTGTGGCAATCTTGCGTCTTGAAGCGGTGCAAATTCAAAAGCTGAAGAGAATCACTTCAGAGGATATTCAGCGCGAGTGGTGAGGATCATCAAATGCAGGTTCCAGAGTAAGCATTCCTTTCGCCTTTTTAATGATTATTCTTATAATTATTCTCTCTCTTTTTTTTTTTTTTTCCTGGAGCCCTAGTGGAGGAGGTTGTGTTTAATGCAACTGGAGGTCGGTGCCGTTCTTCTGTGAAGCATGATTATCCTCAAAGCGTCCCCTTCCTGAAGGGAAAAATAAGCATCAATTCTGTATTAGAGGGATCTGAAGGGGATAGAAAACGCTCCCCAACAAAGACATTAATATATTGAGAAGAAAGGAAGGCAAAACGCATTTCCCAATACTGCACACAAGCTGAATTTAAAAAAAAAAAAAAAAAAAAAAAAAAAAAAAAACAGCTGGCACGAGTCTATAAATAATTCAGATACGGGCTGACTACACCATTCCCGGGATAGGCATGCATACGAGACGAGAAAGCGGGCGCGATGTGAATCGCGGAGAGAAAGCGGCTCCCCCCCCGCGGCCCCCTCCCCATGCACGCACAGCATTTCGCCCACCCCCGGGCCCAGCCCCCGAGGGCTGGCGAGGGCCGTGCCCACCCCTCTGCAGTGCTGCCGGCTCCGCTGCCCGCCGCGCACACGCACCCGCACCGCCGCGGGGCTGGGGGCACGGCGGGGCTGCTCCACCTGCCGCGGGCCCCCGCCTCCTTCGGCCCCGGCAACATAACCCTCCGCTCTCCGGGCTCGGCTCGGGATTTTTTCTTTTTCTTTTTTTTTTTTTTTCCTAGGGGTGGGTGGATGGCTGGGAGTGTCCCCACCACCACCTCCTCCAGCACAGCCGGACAGGGCTTGCAGCTATGCAGGCATTTATTTAATGAAGCCGCAGATATTTATTTCTTTTCCCCTCCTTTGTCGCTCGGTAAAAGATTCACACTTAGAGCTGTCATAAAATCCAGACCCACATACATACCAGCAAATCCTGCTTCAAGCATTCGGGCTGCTCTGAGTAGCTACTGCCCCCCTCTCTGCCTGCAAGGCTGATCCGCCTCAGACATGCTCAACTTCTTCATTCTCTTCTCTGGTACTGCCCGGGTGGGAGATGAGGGGCGGGGAGGTGGAAGTGCTCAGAGCATCACTCTAAAAATACATTTTAAAAAAAAATCTCTGCAATATAAAAGCTCCGAGAATGCCTCCCGGAGGTGGGGAAAGCATGGGAAGGTGAATTAATAAAGCAGCTTAATAATTAATAATAATTAAATATACCCGCGGAAAATGGTGGGGAGGGGGAGATATCGAGGGGCGGGGAGGGGAAGCTGTGCGAGTGAGCAGTGGGGGAAAAGGGGGGGAGAAGACGAGGAGGAAGGACAGCACGGGCAACGGGAGACCAAGCCCTGGCCGCTGCCGGCGGGAGGGAGCAGGTCTCGGCTCGGCGGGGGGAAGGGGGAGCCCGCTCCGGGCGGCACCTGTGCCTGTGCCTCCGGCCGAGCCGAGCCGGGCCGGGCCGGGCCGAGCCGCCGCCCCGCGGGGACCGCCCGGGGCTCCCTGCGTCCGACGCCCTCTCGGACCGCGACCCGCATGTTTGGAAGCAACCGAGAGCAGGAATGCTTTAAAAAAAATGTACTAACAATAACCATAAAATAGTAATAATGAGAAGAAAGGAACGGGCACCCAGCCAGCAGGCAGGCAGCAGAATTGGATCCAGAGGAAAAGAAAGCAGTGAGAGCAGAGATAACGCTAATATCCAAATTGGATACTCCACAATTAAGCCCGGTGCTTTAATTGCTATTCTCAGAGCCCCTTGGAAGCTAAGAAACGTGAAATCAGCCTGAACAGAAAGGAACTCGTGCCTTCATCCTCATCCTGCCCTGCCCATAGATGCCTGCACCCTTGCAGCCCATGGTGCTCTCAGCCTCACTGCAGGAGGGCAATCCACTCTGTGGTCACAGATCCATCCCTGTCCCCTCCTGTGCCATGGGTGGCCTGAGAAGAGTGTGCTCTACCCCTCTCAGAACCAGAGAATGGCCCTAGAGTAAGTCTTGCTCCCACCAGGAAAAGCCAGAGTGGGTAACAAAGCAAACCTCTTCCAGGTGGAAGTGTCAAATGCAGTGTCCTTCACTCTAGGGTTGCAAACACCCACTCTGCCAATGTCTGAGTCTTGGTAGGAGATTTGGAAGAGCTCAGATGGTCCTTGGTGACGCCCTAGAAACAAGAGCAGCGAGGAAAGCCCTCCCCCTGCTTCCCTGCCAGCTCCAGGGTCCTGCAGGAAATCAGACCCCAGGCCGAGCATCACACGCTCTGCCTCAGTGCCGATGCAGACTGCACTGTCCAGCCTTTGCATCCCTCCACTGAAAGCACCCTCCAAGGAACACACAGTTGCTTGGACCTACCTAGCACTCTCTATGTCCAGGAGCAGTGAAGAAGATGCTGCCCAAAAGACAGGCAAGGAGAGCTGGATCCCATATGTCAGAGAATTGTGTTCCATCTTTGTTGTAGGTATGTATTTGCAGGGCAAAACATGCATATGGCCAAGGTTTCTGAGGGAGGAAGGCCTCCTAAAAGAGCCACTGTGGAGTCTCTCTTAACCCCCAGGTCCTTTCTCAGTTTGTACCTCAGAATCGATCCACATGCTGCAAATAGAGTTTGCTGGTCTGTAGGGAAGGTTATGGACAGAAATGTGGCTGTAGCACTGTGTGCATCTATATCAATATGCCATCTGGAGCTTGAATGAATTTCTGTTTCCATGTGTAGTGTGTGTACAGTGATATTTTTTCATGTAGCTGCAGTGACCACAAGCAATACCAATCTGTGCTTGAGCTCTTTGACAAAAGCAGACACCAATATTTTCATTCTGACAGCCTGGATCTTCCTGAGGGTGCTGGTAAGGGCTGTTCTCCTGTAAGAAAGATTTTCCTAACATTTTTGGGCATGCTTTAAAAAGTGACTATGATATTTTGCATTCTAATTTCAGTAAAAATGGAAGACATATTAGCCAAAGCCTAAAGTAATCTGAAATTATCTCAGAACAGTTGGAGAAAAGAACTGTAGAGTGATACTTACATACAGAAGCTGCTAATAGCTGAAAAGATTAGTCATTTGACTTTGCCATTCCTTTCACTGATAATAGTGATACAGGAATAGCAGATGTGGTTTGGCCAAGGGATGTTTTTTCCTTTCATTATGGCAAGAAGGGACAAACTATGACTCCACAAGTCCTCCTGCATTCTTCTGGATGAAATAAGCTGACAAGGAACTTGACAAAAAGAGAGGGAGTGGTTTTCATCCAGCATATTACTTAGAAACACAAAATGGAGGGTTAAGTATTTCTAGGAACAATTTTCTGACAAGGGGCTGCAATCATTTTAAGGAAGTCAATGATATTTAAGGTTATATTTCCCTGTGATCTTAAGATGAAGGAATTCATCAACTGTTTTTCTTTATAAAAGTACACAACTCCACAGTTACATGGTACATGAAAGCCTTGTTTACTTTCAGGATGAGACTAGTTGCCTTTCTACTTGATAGATATCCATGCACATCTTACATAAACATCTAATATATCTAAATATATCTAAACATCTATATATATCTAACATCTATATATCTAATATATCTAAATATATCTATATTTATCATTCCCTCCTAAATAAATCATAAGGGCTAAGTTCTCTATAGTGATTAGGGGCCTGAGTGTCCAGTTCAACAATTTTTTTCAGACAAAATGGGTACATTCCCCTTGATCAAAGAAATCAGGCTCAATTACAAGTTTGAAATCAGGCACATAAAATGCCAATTGCTTTCAGAATTATCTTCTCAAGATGTTGCACAGCATCTAACCCCCAAATTATTTTTATATTAAGATGTAATAGTTATTGTAAATAATGTGTGTGGAGGTTGGCTCCAAATAAAAAACGTTGCAAAATCTACAGCAGCACAGTACTGTGGCAGGGTTTACTCTCACTAGCTTGGGTAGGCTTTTTTTTTTTTCTCCAATCAACTAAGATGAATAAACTGCATGAAATGAAACAAATAGCATCTCTGATAGGAAACAGTTTTTCAAACATCTCTTTAATTCAAAAACACTTAAATGTTGTTTGTAAGACAAATTGAGGGATTTATTTTAAACAGGTTCATGTTTACTATAAATTAAGGGCTACCTTAAATCTGCCTGAGATAAAAGAATGTGAATGAAAGTTCTTATATCAAAAGCAAGCAGGGCTGGATGTGGCAGTGATGATGTTGGGGAGGATGCAGTCCAGCAGAGCCATTCTGTCACAACAGAACAGCCTCTGCCAGCACTGACAGGGACCAAAGGCCCTACAGGAGCTTCGACCCTTAGTCAAAGACCCTTTGATACCTGCTGACTTTGTAAAATCAGAGCCTATTTCCAGGGCCCTAGATAAATGGGGTCTGCAGCTAAGGGAAAGGACTTCCACTTCACAGGTCCTCTGTTCAAACATAGACACACTTGCATTAGTAGAAGAAAAGCCATGTCTATAGAAAACAATTTCTTATAATCAACGAAATGGATCAATTGTTCTGGATAATTCACACCATAAAAAGGTTTTCCATAGTAGCACTCCTTTGGGTGTTTGCACATGGGCTGCAGAGCATGGTAACCAGGACTCCAGCTGCTTTTACACGGTGCTCTGTGCCCTGCTCTACCCAGCCAGTCAGGTTATAAAGTGGCTGAATACATCTGTGCTCTTCTCCTGGTGTTCAGATACCAGGCCTGTGTCAGTTATGGAAGATCACCATAACATTGGCCACGCAGGTCCACAAACAAGGATGCCATGTCACGATGCATAAAGAACAGCATAGAAGAAATTTTATCAGCTAATTAAGGGAAAGCAAGTGGAGAAACAAGCATACAAACCTGAGAGTGGCACAAGCACCTGGCTAAAGGACCTAGCTTAATTTTGGTATGAAACCTGTTTTCATTTCTTTTGCACATGGTTCAGGACCAAGAGATTCTAGAGCAAGATTGAGCCAGAAGCCACTGGTGGGGAGATCTCATCAGGAGACAAGGACACCTGGGCACAAGGAGACTGATCACTTCGTTTGCCACTCGGAGGACACTCATCCTGCCAGCAGCCCAGCAGAAGGGAATTGTGAGCACTGCTGCAGTTGCTTTGAAGTGTTACACATGTTCTCTCAGCTGTCATACCAGGACACTTAGCTGAGCTCTCATCATTTTACACTGCAATAGTTGCAGCATCCCCTACTGTCTCTGCCATGGTCAGTCTGCCCCAGAAATCCTAACAACTAGCAGACTGGTTTTTTGTCATGCAGAATCAAAAACAATGTGAAGCAGATTAAAGGAGAAATAGCTTTCTCTGTCTCTTTATAGACTTGTTTTATTATTTTGAGTATGGAATGTCAGGCTCACTGAAATTGGTTGTCCTGGATGGTCATTTATGTATGAAATACAGGCACATTAAACTAAGAAACTGTGGAGTTTGTTCTTTCAAATGGAAATGTGTTATTTTGGAACTGCAGAACTACAGACAGGATTTCAAACTGACACTGTCACTTCTCTAAGATGATACATGGCTCTTCTTCCTATAGCACACCCAGACTGAAGAACCTATCCATCAAAAGGCAGCACATCTATCTAATAATAAATAGTAATTAACATCAAATGCTGTACTGTATTTCATCAAAGCATGGTACAAACATCAGCCATAGATGGCACCCCTTTTACCCTGCCATTCAGAAGCAGAAAGGCTGAAGCACTCACTGCCTTGCATCACTCTGAGGAATACCTTTCTTCTCCACCTCTGGGGTGCAAAGATCATTCCAGTGGCTGGAGATTTTGTCCCATCTCACTGGTCTTAACAAGATACAGTCTCCTGACACACCTGAATGAATGGGAAACCACAACCCTCCTGGCAGTCATCTCCATCTTGTTCCAATCCTAACAAGACAAACAGATTATCTGGGTTTTTTTTTCTAAAATCAACTTTCTGGTTGATGAAAATCTTACTGGTTCTCTCCAGATTCAAGTGATGACTCTCTTCACTGGAAGAGCTGCAAAATGGATTAGGCAGATTGCCTTCACGGTTTAAAGGAAACTGAAAAACCGCTTTCAGTAAAAGATAAAGTGTGGCTTTTGCCAGCTTATCGTGATGAAAAGCTAAAGAAGAGTTTCTTCAGCAAAGTACCTGCATTCACCTATTCTCCATACAGGGCATACAGCAGCCAGAAAAATCACCCTTATGTCTGAAAGCTGTCTTTAATGTTCTAGCAGATGATCCATCAGAGCATTCAAAACTAAATTAAAATCCCAAGGAGGAATAGGGGATTTAATTCCAGGATTAAGCTTTGAAGTTGCTCCCAGGAAATAAATTATTATTGGATGAGAACCAACACACCAATTATCTAGTTTACTGCTCATGCTACTGAGAGCTGCTGCAAGCACCCTCAGGGATCCGCTTTACCTAGATGGTCTCATCTTTAACACAATATCCACATAAAGGCAAAAGCTCAACTAGTCACATGCCAAGAAACTTCCCAGCCCCCAGTGTTAAAAGGGAAACTGCCCACTACTGATATACAGGGCAATAAGTTTTCAGTCACTTAAGTTCCCTGGCTTTCACCTTTTAACTTGCTTTGTTGTAGATAATAGAATAGTTAATAACATGCCACTTCTTTGCTCCTTGTGTTACAGTTGGGTCAAAGTTCTGCAGTATTGGTGCTATCATAAATAAGCAGATTTATTTTTCTTACCCAGAAGGCCTACATGCTAGTGAAGTGGCTAGGAAGCCCTACTCCATCTCAATGGCCTCTAGGCAAAACAATGGGACATTTCTAGCTTTTTACTTGCTATTCCACAGATTTCTTAACACTACCCAGAATACCTCAACTTCACATATGCAGCTTCAAATCCTTAATGGTTGTTCACTGGGACATTGCTAAAACATGTACCACTTCCTATGAAAAGGATAAGTTAAATAGCTCCAAACCTGATAAAAGTGTCTGGAGCAAAAAAGAGTACAGAGAGACATCAGAGCTGATATTTCACTCAAACTAAGTGGTACCAGTTAATCAGTGCTATTATAAACTCACTTGGAACATTAAGTTACTGCAGGTAAAAAAATAAACCCTTCACTCTTAAAAATACATGTGTCACCACTGAGGCCAATTCTAACAGCAGAAGTGTCCACAAATATTTGGTTTTCTCCTAAGGGATGCATTTTTTGTTTAAACACCTTATGGCATAAAAATACTGTCAAAGCATCACTACTATTTTCCTCCCAAACACATGGTTCCTATCATTTCTCCATAGTTTTTTTCCAGTCCTTTACACAGGGAAACAATGTACACGAAGCAAAGACAAAACCCCACCCACCTCCTATGCTCTCCTTCACCTGCCAAGCTCTGTCAGAACTTTTGATGCCATTTATTACACACAAGAACCCAGGGAGAGGGTATATCCAACAAAGGGATTCACTTTAATGTCACTGTGGCATGACCAGGTTGGTTAGTGTCACCAGCCGGGCTCCCTGTCAGCACAGTTCTGAAAATCCCCTAGTTCACAACATCCTAACAGCCCCTGCTTTTGTTCAGGGAAAGTTTGGGGTTGATAACAGCACCAAGTCTCTCTCTGTTCATCTCATTTCTCCTTCAGGTGAAGCAGATGGTATTACCAATAACTCACCAAGAGGGTGCAGGGGAAGAAATGGTAGGGAAGGAAAATATTATTTATACTGTCAAGGATTCTGAAAATGGAGCAGCATAACGTTAGAAAAGCAGATCACTTTTCTAACACAGAAATACGGGCCTGAAAGCCTTCCTTGAAACAGAAGCATGAATGATTTCACTAGGAAGCCAAGAGCCTGTGAGCTGGTAACGTTCTCACTGGGTTTGAGTTAGGTGCTCACTACAGCATTTATTGTGCATTTGCATTGACCATCTAATTTAAGACAAATGTTTTCTTTATACACACTTTAAAGTGAAAAATTAATTCTGTTAGCATGCAGCTGTGGTCCCCCAGGATAGCTCTTTGCCCAGGGGCAAACAGAAGAGAGATGTTAAAGAGCTTAAAAGTAGTTCTGAAAATCTGTCCATGGTCAGTTGAGAGCCAGCAGCATTAGGGTCACCTGCTCCTCTGCCCATTTATTTAGTAGTCTCATTAATTCAAAAGATGGAAAAGCATGTGTTAAGCTTGAATATTCACAGTCCTGGGAGAGAATATCTACCTACAGCAACTGAGGTTATCCTGCTGCTCCATCACCAGCACACCTTCCTGATAAAATAAGACCTACCATTGGCAAATTACTTTATGCAAATGGAGATAGATTTCTTTTTCTTGAGCTGTTTCCAAGTGAGCCAGCTGACTCAATAATTCAGCCCTCTGGCTGGAAGAAACATTAAGATTTCTGTCAGATTACTCTATATTCTAAAGAAAACTGCCACCTTCTTTTCTCCTTTACTTAGACATCTAGGAAGAAGCAATAAGCAAAAGACCTCTAGTACACTTCAGCTGCATCTTTTAATCTACCATCAAATTGAAATGGAGGCATTTGTCTCAACAGCTTTGAAGCCCAGCAGCCCATTCTCACTCTCATGTTAGTTCTGACCCAAACTCAAACCTCAGCATTTTAATAGCATGCACTACCCACAAAATGTCTCATGCTCTGATGTTTTTCTCTTTGTTTTTTTCCATACCTCAGCTGTAAACCTCACCCCAAGACCAGGCCTTACTAAAATGTAAGTTCTCTTTCCCCTTCACAGTGTTTATGAGCTCAGAGCCAAGGTTATCTTCAGCTGACCAGATTCCATCCTCCAGAAAGTCTGTAAGTATGTCCTCTACCTGCCATGTTACTTCAAGGATGCAAGTGTTGATTATGTTTCTATGCCCTGGCAGTGGGAAAATTTAAAATACGGACCCTTGCTGTGAATGAGCTAGGCCTTTTCCTCGCTCCTTATTAAGCACCACATTCAGAAAAGCACACGATGTTCTGTCCCTCTTCCCTCATCATCTTGAGAAAATGTCCACCTAGAGCTTTGGCCACACCCTGGCAACTTTCCCAGCCCAAGGACAGAGGCTGGGCATTACAGCAAGGCAACATTTATTGGAAGGACAGCTTAAAGCAGCTCACAGTGAAAATCTTGGCTTCCTCTGGCCCTTGTAGATAGGTTTGCCTGAGTAGAGGGAAATCTGTGACTGCATTCTGTGGGTTTACAACAAGGCCATTTGTCATTTGTTGTGCCCTTTAAGCGCAAGTACATTAAACTCCTGTGGAGTTATGGCTTGTTCCCCTGGCAAAAATGCAGCTGGACATCTCTGCTCCAGCCCATATGTCAGTCAAGAGTCAGAATCCTGGGCTTGATGTGCTACCAGGCTCTCTCATGCTGACAACGAGGGAACCTGCAGGCTGTTGTGCCCTTGTTGGTCATGTTCTTATCCCAGGCCAAGGACAGCCATGTGTTTTCAAGCTGAAGGAATTGTACATTTTTTGTCATAAACTGACTGGTGCCACCTGTATGACTCAACTTTCTTAGGCCCCTATATTTTGCCTAGCAGGTTTTTTGTTATAGCCCAGCCTCTGCAGAGAACACTGTCTCAGTGTCACAGACAACAAAGGGACAGTCCACAACCTAATGAAATAAAAGCACAAGGAAGAGGGATATCACTAATGCCACTCTTCCCAGAGATTTTCACCCTCAAAAACATTAGAGAGAGTCTATGTCTCAGTTATATTGTTCCTTGTGTAGCTCAGGGGATGTAGAGAGAAGAGAGATGCTGGGAGAGAGTAATGAAGAGATTTACTATTTGGCAGAACTATAATTGTATGTCAAGGGTCATTTAGTGTCATATTAGGAAAGGATTTCTCCCCCCTCCAGAGGGTGATTGGGCACTGGAACAGGCTCCCCAGGGAAGTGGCCACAGCACCAAGGCTGACAGAGTTCAAGAAGCGTTTGGACAATACTCTCAGGCACATGGTGTGACTCTTGGGGTGCCCTGTGCAGGGCCAGGAGTTGGACTCAATGGTCCCTGTGAGCGCCTTTCAACTCAGGAGTCACCCAATACTGGTGATGTTGTTGGGCTGAGCAAAGGTAGGTTTGACTTCAGTAAATCCAGTGTTGATGAAATGGCTCCTTGCTGGCCTCACTGTCTTGTGGTGTCCGGAATAGGGTACAGAAATGTCAGCAAAGCCTGGGATGCTGCTACAGGTGACTGAATGAACATGCACGTTATGACAAGTGAACAGGACCTGAAGGCACAGTGCAATGTCCATGATGGCCAGAAGCAGCCAGAAAAAGATGCAAGAATTAGATAAACTGCATCATTTGGAATGCAGGCTGGTGGCTATGTGCTAGAAAAGTTACTGTCCACAGGCAGAAAAAAGCCTCACCTGACCATGATGACAAAGAGAACTACTGACTATGTAGGCATCCAACACACACCCAACATTGCCTGCATTAATGCCCATAGAGAAGGTCAAACATCCCATTCAACCATTCATTACAGCCTATGTTATAATGGCATAGTACTCCTTTTTCTTCATTTGGTGAGCTGTCACATCAGGCTGGCAATTTGTAGAGGCATGGGACCAGCAACTGAAGAATTTGTTCAACTAAAAGTGTTAGTACTCCCTGTGGGACACTACAAGGCGTGCAGTGACATGGGGCCCATCAGGATGGGATGAAAAGTGAACACCGTGACAGTGCTTCCCCCTTCTGTGACAGCCTCAGTGATGAACTGAGGCTGCTGCCCATCAACAGAAGCTGACAGCTGTTCCTCTGCACCCTTGGCCTTAAAGGCTGCATGCTATGCTGGCAGTCTTGGATGTATGTGACTTCATGGCACAGCAACTCCAAAGATCTTCACATGTATACAAGCACCTGCTGCTGCTGGCCTTAGCAGATGCAGAGAACATCATGAACCCATGGAGTGTTGGTCCAGGTCTCCCAGAACTGCTGGTCTGCAGCACAGAAGCAGGAATCAGGGACAGTCACTTGTAGCTGGGGAAAACAAAATCTAAATAGTGCCTCAAAAAAACAAGGGGGGCAGAATGGCTTTTTTTCTCTGCCCAGATATACTGGGTCCCAGAGTTGAGAATAGACAGGATTCTGGAAAAGGCCTTGGTACCAGACTAGGTCCCCACCAGAAGAAAAGGCTCCCACATCATAGGATCCCTGACAAGAAACATGCAATAGAATAAGACGACTGGGGCTGAGTGCAGGCATCCAGGTAACAAAGGTAACAGTTGAGTTCAACCTGAGTTCCCTGTTCCTTAGGCAATTCCCACTGTCTCCCTCAGCCTTTATCCCCCAAAAATGCAAACTGAGAAATTTTCCTTTCTGAGAATACTAAAAAAAGACTAGGGCACCATAACAGCTGCAGAGAAGTCTGACTTCAACCGTCATTATTCCAATCATGTAAATCTTCAAGGAAGAAGTGAGGAGGACCATGCAAGTGGCTGCAGGAATCCCCATTTGAAATGGCCATACCTGGTAGAGGGCACCAGACACAAGTGGATGATTCTGGTCACCCGATGCTGGAGGCAGGCCAGTATTGAGCAGATCCGCACCACACAGGATAGCACTGCTTCAAAACCCAGTGATCTGAAAGGACAGCTTACCTAAGAGGCACTGGTGCACTTGAACATGGTGCTGACATGGAGCAGAGTTAGGTTTCTCCTGACAGGTAAGGAAATGCATAGGGAAACTGGTTATGCTCATCTGCTTCTACAGTAATCCAGGAAACAAGTCCTTAGCTGTAAATAAACCAGCTCACAAAAAATAAACCGAGTTGTATGGTTTCTTTGCTTAATGGAAACAGCATGATGAGATCACTGACACTGGCTAACTTCCTGGAACCCTCCTCCCAAACTGTCACCAGGATCTGCATTATTCTTCTCTACCAGTAGCTCTACTGTATAGAGCTGAAATAACTAATCACACAATCTCACAGGTCTCAATGTCACAGGTTGTAATCATAGGTCCCAAACTATGAGATAGCAAGAATCTTACACATGTACAGAAGATAAATGTCCCCTGGAGTTACTGCTCAAAAGACCACTTTCAGAGTTTTCATCAGAAGGAGCGATCTCCTTTAAAAAATCTCTTTCTTCCAAAGCTAACAGAGATCTCCTTGGTGCCTCTGTGTGCTGCAATGAAAGTATAATCTCCTTCAAGGGGGTGAATAGGAACAACAGGTTTTGGTATTAACTACTTATCTGACTGTCATTGCATCTGTGACATTTTTGTTTCCAAGTTTCTCTTAGTGGCTGCAAAGGTTGGGAACTGCAGAGGTGCTGTAGAACTTCAGGTGCTTGGCCTGAAGTCTGTGGGCATCTTAGAGCACAAAGTAACAGCAGCCCCTCTTCACCAACCAGGCAGTCATAGGATTGCAGGATAATTCAGGCTGGGAGGGGCCTCAGGAGGCTCTAGTCCAATCTCCTGCTCAAAACAGGGTCACTTGGGAGACCAGAACCGGTTGCTTAGGTCTTGAACCAGATGAGTCTTGAAAATATCCAGGGATGAAGACTGCACAGCCTCTCTGGGCAATCTGTCCCACTGCCTTCCTGTCCACATCCAATTCCTGCAGAAGCATGGAAGTATGCTCCACAGGGTCTTTGAGCCCAAAATTCTGAGGAAGACCATGTTGGCTGGACAGCCCAGCATGCCTTCACAAGGGCATGAGGAGGCCTGCTCCACAATCCCCACACAGTCATATTCCATGGATCTCTTCAAAACCCTGGTCGGTACCAAGACAGGGTGCCCATCCTCCTCGTCACCTGCTCTGCCCACATCCCTGTACAGCATCAAGATGCTCACCAGCTCCCTATCTCCACATGGTTATTGTACATACCCTTGTCCCCCAGCTCCCCCTTCTCCTCCCAGTGAGTATTCACTAAAGTGTCCCCTCCTTGGATATTGCATCTGAATGGTGACAACAGGGTTGCCAAGCAACATGAATCCTCCGAGCAACCAACCATGGCAGATCGCAGCAACTCGCTGCAAACCCACTCCAAAGCTTACAGGCCTGACACCATTTTGTCTCTTACCGTCTCTTTCATCCAGCCATAGCTCAATTCCACTCAGATCCATTGTCTTCTCTTCCCTCATCAACCAACAGCACCATATCCCAGGTACTCCTGCCATTTCCAACCTAAATTATCATTCTATGCAACATACTAAAGGCCAGCTCCCTCTCAACAGACCGAGACAAATTACTCAAGTGCCCACTACCTGCCTTAAGCCCTCCTTCCTCTCCACAGGACTGCTGGAACACACAGAGTATTTCCCCCAGGCTCATCCCAATCTTTGAAATAATGCAAAATGTTTTTATCTGCCTTTGGAAACACACATTGTCCTTGCAAGTCTTCAGCAGATGCAACGACATGATCATCCTGAGGAGGATGGTGGTTCAGTCAGCCACTGGAGCCACAGGGCAGGCAGACCCCAGCTGGCCACTCTTGGAACAAATTCCTTAGGGACTGTAAACCACAATGGCAGGAGAGAAACACAAGGCAGCAAGATCCAGAAGTGACTAATTGCTGCTCTTTATTCTGTCTTTCTGCTTTTCTTCAGGTGCCAGTCATAGCACCTCCTGGGACCAGCACTAGTGGATCCCAAACACCAAATCCCTTGTCTCACAATCACATAACTTCCGGTACAAGGGAGATGGAGGCAGAAGGTCATTTCTCTGCTTCGCTCTCCTGAAGCTTTTAAGCAGATACTGTGAGCAAATGAGAGGCAGTAAACTCTTGGAAGGCACACTCATGGCACTCAGGAGAAATTGAAGGCTTGGCCTTTCTGCCTGCAATCAGCTGAGTTTAGAGGGGGTGGAGATTGCAGGATGAGCCAACTGCTGTCTTCACTCAGCACAGCTGAGAAAGAGGCTCCCCAGGCTGCCTTGGGCAATCTCAGAAGTCACCCCAGGAGAAGGCTGAGCTCAGGGGCTCACGTGCTGGCACCATGAGCCTGGGATGGGTGGCTGTATGAGGGCAGCCCCAATAGCTAAAGGGCACACTGCTTTTACCAGTTATATCACCTTTAGGGGCTGGGATCACCTCCATGGTTGGCTCCAAGATGACCATCTAGGGAGAGAAGACTTAGTGGCCACTTCTTTCCAATGCACATTGCCTTTCATCCTGAGAGACTTAGAGAAGGATGTTGGTTTCCAAGTTGATTGTTAGGTTTGACAGGGCATATCTACACTACTCCATGGTACAGTACACTGACATTAGAAAATCCCAATTGTGGCATTTAATGGTGCCAATAATCAGCCCATGTGCACTAGTTTGCTGATAGGAATTCTGGATTTGGTCTGTCCAGACCTAGGTTACATATATCCACCTCCAATTCCATTGGCTGTACAGCCATACCCTTGTATTGATGTATTTTAACAAGATGTATTTTAACCAAAGCTAACTGAAAAGGGTTCAGATTAAGTAAATCAATCCACCCACATAAAGAGGCTGCATAGACTTAATTAAATTGATAAGTGGGCCAACCTGAACTAAACTAGCTCAAATTTGAGTATAGACAAGGCTTTATTTTTCTTACTAAAATCATTAACTAATCCAAGCTTTAATGGGCATTAACTGCATGGTAATGAAAGTGAATACTCAGTCCAGTCTTCTAGTGTCTCTGCCTCCATCTGGCCCCAAATATAACACTTCAGGAGAGCTGGATACACTCCTGAACCTACCCTCAGAATCAGTATTCATTGTGTTCTCACCTGAAGCCCAAAGGACTCAGTAAAATCGCTGCTTTTCCCATAAAAATAACTTTATGGAAGCATCTATACAACCATTCCTCACAGAGGAATCTGAGCAAGTCTCACTCTTACAGAGAAGCTATAATTTCTGAAGAAGCAGCAGTTAACCAAATAATTCTGCTCCAGCACCTCATCTATGGACCCTGTATAGGGATGATGGTATTATCCTATTTTTCTTTCTCAGCTAGTTAATAGGAAATCCCCTTTCAAAGGCAATTTCCATTTTAAATCACCCACATTAAGAGAGACATGTTTAATACCAATAAATCCGCTTTCTTAAAAGAGACATAGAAGCCAGGCTCATCGGCTGACTAAATCCTCTCCCCCCACCCCCATTCCTGCCTCGCAATCTGTAGATCTTGCAGAAGGGTGATCTAAGACAGCTGTAGTTAGCTAGCTACACTTCTGAGCGCTAAGCTGCTCCTCGCTTTGTATTCACTCTGTGCCAAACCAAGGTCACAGGGACACGAGGCGCTAAAGTGGGAGTTGCAGCCGGAGATGCTTGGAGGCTGCGTTTCCACACACCTCCCATGGCAGCCTCTCCCTACATCAGTCTCCCACTACATGTCACTGTGGGGTGAGTGCTAACTAAAGCCTCTGCAGATGAAATTATTTTTTCTCCTCAAAGCTTTTTGTAGCACACCAAGGAGAACCAGCCTCCAATTCGCTGAGGGATCACAATGCTCAAAACACATGCCCTAAGGGCCCCTCCTCATCTACAGGGACCCAACTCCATCTCCACCAGTGCTTCTCCTATCCAGAGGGGTTTCTAGCATAATTGCTCTTGCAGAGAGCTGTAGCACACCTTTGGCAGAGAAGGGGATGGCAGCTTTTCCAGGTCTCTTGTGTGCCTAAAGCCACAGCCAGCAGTGGGGGCAACACTAAGGCAATACCCCATCAGAAGCCAGAGAAGAGTGACTTCAAAGCACCCCCCCACAATCTTATTGCAAAGTTCCATACTTTCTTGGTGATTTCTCATGGTCACCTCCTCGTGGCACTGACTCCTTCTTCTTCACAGCACAACCAACAAACCCCAACACACTCTCTCCCCTGAACAAGCTAACCCACTCTTTTGTAGCACTCTTCTTCTTATTTGACACAGCTGTGGCCTGTTAGGGGCAGGCCTGCTCCTAACGGGTAATTAGCACAACTGCAACTCCTCAGGGGTGAGATTGCCTTCTGCACTATTCTATCTCCCCACGGGTCAGGGCTGCAGTGGCATAGGTATCTCACTTGTCTGAAAGGAATAGACAAAGCTGAATGAAGTCCCTGTTGCTTCCCCTTGCTATGACAAGTACAAGGAGGAAAAATTATTAGGTAAGATAAGGCTTAAGAAGGAAAAAAAGAAAAACCAAGGCACAGCAGAAAACCTTGGTCTGGCTGTTCTTAGTGCTGCCAAGTACTGCACCAAAGCCACCCATGTGATTTTGCCCTGCCTCATCATGCAGCTCCCATAGCCAGACCTTCTGCTGGCAGGTAAAATCCTGTGTCCCTGCAAAGCCTCTCATGGGAGACAGCTCCCTTCACTGGACAGGATCATGACACAGCAGTAGGAATCCCGAAAATTACTTTGAACCTTCTGTCTAAAGCAGATATAATTCACTGTGCATTTTCCCAGTTGGAAGTCTGAACTATTTACTTGGAAAACAATCCTTGTTTGTCTGATAGCAAAGGGATCCATTTGCTCTGGGCACATCCCTGTTCCTCCATCAAGCTCCAGCTCTGCAAGCATCCCTAGAAGTGGTGTAGTCATGCACAGGCATGCCAAAAACAGCATCACCACCAGCAAGTACCCACCTGTGTGCTTGTATGAGGCAGGGCCCCTCAGAGTGGTGGGACTGAGCCCAGTGACTGAGGAGGGCCCTTCTGCAATGTCCCAACCCTGCAGCAGGACCCTTACAATCAGATCCTTCCTTTCCAGGACCACTGCCCCAACAAAGCCTGTTGATAGAGGAGCACTTCAAAAAGAAGTTTATTTCTTTAAGAAGCATAAAGGTAAGAACAGAAGACTCTTGTTTCATGCTTTATTGTTCAAAGAACCTTGCCCTCATTTTGCTCCACGACTCTGAGACTGACTGGGCACTGCTAAGCAGCAAGGACAGGCCTTCCACTGTGGGAAACCGCCCTGCCTTTACTGGAGCAGGAAGCCATCCTCCTCCTCCTCCTCCCTTGCAGCACTCTTTCCAGTCTAGATAGCATGGATAATTTTATCTGTTTCTATGCTCTCCTTAACCAAAATAGTATTTCTTCAACAATTCCATAAACACAGACAAGAGCACTATGCTTTCAATCTTGTACTTATTTTCCACCTGATAATAAGATCCATTTCTTGACCTGAGAGTGCATAAAGATTAAAAAATTACTTAATCCTCTAGTCATTGGAGAGAAAGAGGAAGGGCAAAAACATGAGTTGGGGGAGCTTCATGGCTTTCTGTCCTGCAACTTGTCATAATAGGTCATAGCAGTTAGGTTACATTACAACACAAGACCAATTAATGATATGTAGATCAGGGTAAAGCATACAAAGATTAATATAAATTTTATGCAACAGCTTGCTTAAATAATGCTTCTAGGGAAAAATAAGTTAAGAAAACAGTGGGAGGGAGAGCACACAATCCTCGTTTTCTGTTATTCCAAGACAATTTTAACCTGTTCAGTGGGCAAAATTCCTTGCTTGACCAAAATATTTTTGCTGTAAAAAGATGAATTAGTACCATACGTAACTTCTACCATGCCCCAGGGTGGAGTTAGGTGCATGCTAGAATGTTCCTATCTGTCTGTATCTGCATTGAACTGTTAAGCAGATGCTCACTGAGGAGAAAATAGACTGCAATAAACTGGCACTGACACATATCTGGATTGCTGGAACTGCTAGAGAGATAAAATTCATTTAAGAAATGTGGTTTCCATTTCCATTTTCCTTTAATAAAAAGCTATTGAAACATTAAAAATATCTACCATTTCAAGCAGCATACTGTACACATAAGTAAGAGAAGAAACAGAATTCATTTTATTATGTAAAATGTAATACAGCCTAATACTGCACCTCATAGAAGAGCCAAATTAAAGTCCTTTTTCAGAGCAAGGAACAAATCCTGTTCTCATTTACAGAGCTGACCTACAGTTAAGGTCTGGTCCATTTTCAAAGCCATAGTCCATGTATGAGGACACACCACAGATCCCAATAGGAGAACTGCACAAGGGAAAGAAGAGAGCATACAGTGCAACACATCCAAGTGGAGATCTCTAGCTATGCTGACAGTGGACTGCCCTTCCTCCCTCCATCAGTCTCCTCTTTGGTCTTACTCTCAATGCTCTCTCCCAGTCACTGCACAGAGTTAGCCAATACACACTCGTTTTATTAGCACAGCTCTTCCCAGAATGGGGCAAAACCCTAAAACAGGCAATTCTTCGATCTTCATGCAAATCTCCCCAAGTTCTGTCCAGGCTGCTTCAGCAGCATGTAATGAGCTCCTATCCTGTGCAATGAGTAGTCATGACAAAACCCCAAAATTACACCGATAAATCATTGTCTCCTCTCATGATACCAAGAACAGTAATTATTCTGCCAAATTAACCTGCCTCCAAATCAAGCCTTTGGTCTTGCACTCCAGGAAGATTTAAGAGTAGGACTTTGAAGTACTCTTAGTACTCAGATGAGATCAGAAGCAGGAGTGGAAAGCTATAATGGAGAGCTATATGCCCCTCCCCTGCCCCTGTGTAAGTCAGGCTGACAGCTCCAGAGCTGGTGGTTAAGTTGTCACACCAGCATTCCAGGGATCTGTGAAACCTGAACACACAGCACCCTAAGCTTGTCATTATGTACCAAAAAGAAACATTGCCATGCTAAGCTAATAGATTATCAGGTCTTCTTTAACCATGTGACCAAAGATCATCCTGGACACTATAAATTGCTGCATAATTTCAGCTCTGAAGAAAAATCCGAAGAGTTTTAAATACCATTTTTACTGGCTATGACCGCCCCCCCCCCCATCCCCCCACATTCCATCTTGTATATTTCTCTAGGAAACATGAGCATCACAGTGCTCAAGTCCCATCTCTTTCTGGTCCCTTGCATTCACTGCCTTGCACCACCCTGTTGTAGGAGAAACATGATCCAAGGTGAAACATCAGCCTGCAGAAGGTTTCCAGGTCACTAGCACAGTATGGCAACCCAGAATTAGCAAGAACATCAAGACTGACAGAAAATTAGCAGAAGGCTCATAGCTATACTGAGTTTTTGGTTTCCAGGAAGAAGCTAAGCAGCCATTTCATTATAGCCACACTTTGAACACTCTTGCAGTGGCACAAGGAAAGCCAAAAAAGTACCAGTGCTCTTTTCAAGAATGCCTTGAAAAGCATTTGTGATGGAGAAGAGGAAAGTGCCACATTTGGGGGTGGTTCCTGATACAAGACCCTTTAGATTCTCAGGGAGCAGAAGGGGCAGGCTGCTCCACAAGGAAAAGTGAGAAAAGCTGGGCACTGTAGGACCACACCGTCACCAACACAGGCACGGCACCTGAGCAAAGCCAGCACAGCAGTCACCTTACAACCACAAATCAAGTCCAAGGTCAGTCCAGGAAACACAACAAGATTCATCAAAGCTGTGCTGCTCACTGCACAGCTCAGGCTCAGAGCAAGGCTGCGGCTAAGGCATCCCCAGGCCAGGGAGCAGCCAGAGACAATGGGTGGGGGTTCCAGGTGAGGTGCACACAGCAACTGCAGCCCCCCAGAGCAGCGGGGCTCGGCAGCAGCTCGCAATACTCAGTTTCCCATGTCAGGGCCATGAGTCAGCTTCCATGGCTGCTGCTCCAAGTTTTTCACCTAGCAACAAGACAGACGGATGGATGGGGGGGGGGGGTGTTAGAAGAGATGTTGAAGCAAAATGAGATGAGAAAGACAGAAACTAAATTGTCAGGGAGATTAAGAGAAAGATGCAGTGCCTGAAGCTATTTCAGCTTCTAAAGGACAAAGTTCATGGGTAGCAGAGTCCCTTCTGCACTTTAGCCTTCCTGGCATGGACACCTCTCATGGGGTGAGGGACACATCCAGCTCCCTCTTGAGCAACACTGCAGGTCTGAGGGCTCCTGTGCTTTGATGTGCATGTCAAAAGCTCTGCACCAGCTCCTCTGTGACCAAAGGCTTTGTAATTTGCAGTGCTTAAGCTTACCCCGATTCTGCTTCTCACCAGGCAGCACAAAGTGCTCTGCCAGGGGATAGCCATGAGACAATTCTCACTGTGCCCACTGAGGAATAGCAAGTAAGCACTACCCTAGCTGACTTTCAGCTGGTTGAACTGAAGCCACTGGGAGGGTTGGAAGGCATGAAGCCAAGAGCTGCCCAGGGGATGGACCCCATCCAGGGCCAGAGCCCTGTACCCTCCCCCAGTACACACCATGCTGCAGTCCTTCCTGCTGGTGGCAGGCTTAGGATCAGGGAGAATAGCCAGGCTGCTGCACCACCTCTTCCCAGAGGAGAGGGTGCTCTCAGAGACTTGAGGGTCAGCACTAGGGAAGGCTGTGCCTCCTCAAGCTCTAAAAAAAGGACTTTGTTCCCGCTCAGCAATTTTTTCCCATCTGGGCTAAATCCACTCTTAGAAAGAGATAGCTCTATCTCCAGGGAAACAGGCTCTCTGCACTCACAGGGACTCAGCCAGCTCCCTCTCTCCTTTTGCTGTGGGGTCACTCAGCAGCGAGGCTGAGGCACCACAGGGCATGGGGCTCATGGGGCCACCCCGTGTCTGGAGCACAGGATGCTCCAAGGCTGCATGTGCCGGTCTCTGTGCTGGAGCTACACAGCACCTTTGTGAACTTGCCCAGCTCTGGAGAGCTCACACAAAAGCGATTACAGAGATTGACCATGCTCAGAAGTCTCTCATTACTGAGAGTGACTCGTGCAGTCTGCTTTGAATCTTCTTATTTGCCCAAAATAGCTTCATGTTCTCGGCACCAGTTTTCTTTGCAAAATCATTCACTGCCCTCCTTCCCACTACAGAGAGCCAGACATGTCCTGCGCACCAAGAACTCCTCCCCAGCTGCACTACACCATCCCTGTCCCCCCTCACAATCACCCTCCCATCCTCTCCCTTTCTGGGTACTGCAAGTCCATGGGGTGCTTTGGGCAAGCTGGGAAGCTAAAACAGCTCAGAAGGAGTCAGGGTGACACAACAAGAGCAGAGCTCATTGCAGAGCCCCACAGACCCCTTAGCTCAGCCTAGTTATCCCCTCCCTCCCATGCCTGCCTAATCTCTGGGCAAACAATTCACGTCATGGTGGAGGAAGGTTTCACCTAGCACTTTTTGGTTTTCCTCTCTCTAGGATCAACCCTCAAATCTGAGACCCAAGGAAATTATCCCAGCAGCTACATTTTGGGGATCTGAGAGCACTGTTCTGCACTAGCATCTGAGCTAGAAAGAAACCAAGTCCACAAGAGTCTTCTGAGATACAGTCCCCCTACCCATGCATGGACATGATACCTCTCCTATGGGTACTGTCCCAGGTAAGTCACCCTTCTCTGCTTTGGGGACCAATTTCCAAATCTGTGACCACTGCTTCTACGCTCAGAAGCAGAGACAGCCAACGCACCCCACACTGCGTTGCAGAAGAGTTATACCCAGGTTTCCACACAACCCTGCCATCAGCTCTGCCCTGCTGGGACCCCAGTCAAAGAGGAGCACACATGGGCAGTGGACACGCTGCCTCTCCACCCCCCAGGCTCTGGAGCAGAGCACAGTGCAGGAGCTCAGCCCTGACACAATGCCTGCCCAGAGTTAGTTGCAAGATCCATGCCTTATCTCGCCTCAGCATCTGAAAACAGACTTTGGCTAAGTCCTACATGCTGCTATTTAAAGTAAGCCAATTTGTATTCATTCTGCTTGCTACATTCACCAGTTGTTCTGAATTGTGTTTGAAGCTGAAGGGAAGAGGAAATGTACAACAAGAAAAAATTATACACTGGTAAATTTTGTGCTAATCCCTTCTCCTCCCCTTATCGCTTCCCCCTTTTTTTGGGTTTCTTTTTGTTTTCTGTGTTTTATGTATTATTAGCTTTAGCATAATTTTGACTGAGAAAATACGTAGCTGATAGGATGGACTAATTACACTACCTAGAAGAATTAATTACACCATCTGTGACTGACAGTGAGCCTGACTTGTTGCTTCCTGGTAGATGGAACTACACCACCAGCTGCCCCGAATATTTCCCTGTAGAAGGCAAAAGAGGAATTACTGTCGGAAGCATCGTTTAAAAGCCATTACTTCTCTTTTTGAGCAATTTAACGCCATTGGGTGACATAGCCTGGCTGGCCGAGTCAGGGATGAGGCTCATTTGCCTTCCCTTGTGATCCTTCTACCGATATTTCTACACATATCCTGGCCCTCTGACACTAGCAATTAGGGGGCTCAGTCAATCCTAGGAGCTAAAATGGGGCCATTTTCAAGACAAGTGGTACAGTGTGGTTAATGTCCCTAGAGCTACCCTCCTCTTCTACCTCTTCACATCTCCTGGAAGCACCTCTCTGGATAAAGCCATCCATGAGCTGGAGTGAGGCTTTGTCTGCAAGTTGGCACAGCCTAAACATGTTTTGGGGGTTGCAGTAACAGTGTGATGGTCAGGATCATCATCATAGGACATCCAGTGCCCTGACTCTGCCCAGTGTTCTCACAGAGACTCCCAAGATCAGCGTCTGCTGTTATTCACCAACTATGGGTGGGATGGGAGGGCAGGCCATTCCCTCAGCATTCACTGTGCATGGAAAAGAAGCAAACTCACCTCAGGGGAAGCAGGGACCTGGAGGCAGTGAGATTTTTCCTTTTTGGAAAGACTGCATCTCTTACATGTTCACCCACAGAGTCCCAGCTACCTGCTGCCCTGCCATCCACAATGGACTCTGGCTGCAGCCATGAAAGGACCGTGGCAACTTTGGTGTCTGCAGCCAGCTGAGGATGTGTCCTGGTTTATATTCTGGCTGACAATAGGCCTGCTGAAGATTGCGATGGCTGAATGTGGGTGATGGAAGATCTGTGCAGATGCACAGACTTGAATGTGTGTTTTCAGCTAAGGGAGAGGAGTCGTGCCCACATGGGTCAGGAAATTTTAAGCAGTCATGCTTTAAGGTAGCTGTTCCTGCCCTTTTTGCCTCCAGCTCTGCTGCAGTTCTTTTCCTCCCACTCGTCTTTTAAGCCCACTCAATTTACACAGGGTAAGCTGCAGTTATGTTAGAGCAAACCTCCTGCTTGCATAAACATATTCCTAAGCAAAATTCAGCATACAACTGTACATATACCCCCTTGCTATTGTTTGGCAGGCACACATTACATGGACAAAAAATCTCACTCTCCAGCCCTTGATCCCTATTTTTAACTAGGGTTCTGGTTTCTCTCAGTGCTGAACAACTTAGTGCAGTGATCCTTAGACTGAGAAACCTGAATTCTTCTCCAGATAATCAAGGAAGAGCTCGAGAGATCCACTGAGACCTTATGTTTGCCTGACTCCATTTCTGCCCTGGGTCTTGAGCAGCATCCAAACCATACATGGGTTAAACCTTGGCTTAGGTTGCAAGATGTGGCTGGGGTGTGTGTTCTATTGCCATCTGTGAGAGGTGGGGCAGTTTTCTTCTGTTAATTTGGCCACCTGTTAAAATCAAGTGGGGCAGTTTTCTTTATGTCTTCCATGACCCATCTTCCCTCTGGGATGACATCTTCTGTTAATGAGCCATTGAGTGTCCCTGCATGACTGATAAAATTACATCATCCCATTGTGAGATGCTCCACCCAGAAGGAGGAGACAAGCATTCCTACCTGGATATAATCTGAGATTTTGGAACACCAGAGACAGCCTTTTCCCACTGGATTCCCAGAGGAGCAGATATCTTCTCCACTGGATTCCCAGAGGAAGACCAGGCCCATCTACACTGGACCTTCAGAGGAAAACTCCACCCTTCTACAGGATCACTGCTCCAACAGAACCTGCCACTGCAGGAGGACTGCAGCTACCATTTAATCAGATTGCTACCAACACCCTGATCAACAGGGCGTCAGGTCATATTCTGATTCTGTCAGTGGTTGGGTTTTTTTGTACTATTGCATTTGTATTTTTAATTTTCCTAGTAAAGAACTGTTATTCCTATTCCCATATCTTTGCCTGAGAGCCACTTAATTTCAAAATTATAATAATTTGGAGGGAGGGGGTTTACATTTTTACATTTCAAGAGAAGCTCCTGCCTCCCTTAACAGACACCTGTCTTTTCCAACCAAGACAAGGCTGTAGGAAACACACACTAGCAGGACACAGACAGACTCTGGGAAATTCCCAAGTGCTCACAGTGGAGGTGAGCTTTATCTTGGAACTGATATTGGGAAAGATCTGTGATGGCAACAAAGGACTGTCAGCACACAAAGATGCTCTGGCCTTAACCTGTAGGCAGGGTGTTGAGAAGAGCTCACAGCTCTCTAAAGGGCTTTTTTAACATTATGAAATTCCTTGGTGAATGCTGAAATACCAAGGTACTAGCCCTGCACTGCCAGAGCAAGGACTCATGTCTGGCTTATAACAAACATTTGCACAGCTGCATTTCACGTGACAAATTTCCTGAAATCTTTCTCTTATTAAAACTACATAATTTGGTGGGTTTTCTTTCTTCCTCCCCAGGTAATCCTTGTGCTCATTCTCATTGAATGAAATTCTCCACCTCCAACTTGGGAGTGCTTGTTTTTGCAGCCTATGGCCGCTCCCAACTCCAAGGACATGCCACCAGTTTCTCTTGGAATGACTATTTTCTGCATCTTGCCAAGTTCTGTATATGTGGGTGAAGGGTGGAAAAAGAGCAGGCTGGAGTAGAGCTGGAGAGCAGAAAGGAGATGTGGCAGCAAAGAAAGGAACAATAAGCTAGAGAGGGTCTAAGGAAAGGGGAAAGGATGTCTGATTCAGGGGAACAGTCACTGGGAAACAACAGGAAAAATCTGGGGAACAACAACAGCAATGTAATGAGCGAGCAAAAGGAGAGAGTTAAGGAGGAGCAGATGCACAGAGAAATGACAGGGAGACGCCATTCTGCTGTTTGCAATTCTGGAAATACTGATGGGTGAAGGATTTGGACCTGATACAGGATATTCAGGCATACGTTTTTCAAGAAGCTGTTCCTGCATTTCAGCTGGGTATTTCTGTGACATTGAAATGTCACTTTATTTCTTTATACCTTCACTTACTTACCTGTCATTTAGAGGTAGTGATAATATTTCAATCACAAGAGCATGGGTATACTTAAGCAAAAAGCTTCAAGATCGTGGGTGAAACTGTCAAGTATTGTCACACTTAGATTTCACACATGTACAGACATGCTCAAATGACCTTGTACATTGATATCTACATGTATGTAGATTCAAATATATCACAAAGATATGTATGCCTTATTTATTTAGGCCAAGCTGACATTTCATGGTTGCCTAGTTACCAGAGAACAATAATGAGAATCTGCTTAGCATATATTGCATGATGAAGGGGAGAGGGCAGATGGGTATCATGTCAGACACAACCACCTGTCAGGTAGGTAAGCCCTTTTCATGGGAAACTCAGAGAAAGGCAAAAGAGATCAGAGCTGGAAGGAATTCAGAGAGAAAAGCAATAAGCTGGGACAGGAGGTATGTGTGGATCTCTGAATTCCCATGGCACATCTGGGAGTATGAAGCAAAGCTCAGGTCACTGGAAGCTGTGAAATGTTCATTACTTTCATGACATATTCCAAGTCTCAAGTTAAACAGACATTGGGAACATCATAAGTGGTTACAAAAGTTGCCTTTACTTTCACCAGATCTCTACCTTCATCCACACCAGTACTGGTACCCTTTCTTCAAAACAAATGCCTTTGCTAACTGTAAGGAAGAAGGAAGTTTTGCTGAACAAAAAATAAAAAACAAACAGCACAAAAAAAGTGCATTTTTGCCTTCCAACTGAATTAATTTTCTCCAAGATCTGCCTCCACTGGAGCTCCCAACCATTTCAAAATTTGCTTGGCCTGATTTTGTAAACTCATGGAGGAGCCTTAAGGTTCAGAAACTCATCTGATGTTTCATTTCATGCTAATGGTAGTCTGTGTAAATCTTCTGATGGAAAAAAAATCATTCTCAGATTGGCATCTTGTGTTGCCAGATCTCATACAAGCCCAGAAAGCTTAATGAGGGAGCTTGAATTCATCCCAGGACACCCTGAGAGTGGTTTATGGTTCAACATTCCCTTCAGAATATAGATTCTGGAGTTCAACCTTCCCTGAAGGTACTTCTGATAGCAGACAAAGAGGTTAAGACAAAATTAAAGATACAGTATATTTGCCACTATCCATGTATTAAAAATAGAATTGCTAAGCTTAGAGACAAAAAAAAAAAAAATCAGGCTTTTGCTATAGTTAAGCTGCCAGAACTTCCCTCTCTGCATTATCCAGCTTAAAACATGCTAGAACACAGTCCTGGTACTAAGGATTCAAATCTCAGGAAAGACCCTTGTCCTGGGTATTTCTCAGACACATACTGGATATGTTACTTACCTTAAATACATAGCTCCCTCACAAAATTCCACTGAGAGTTAAGGCTTCTTTCCATACTCCTCAATCTCCAAGAACTCCCTATGACTCATAACATTAATATTTAATCAAGCTATGTTAACATTTCTTCCAAATGATTATTGACTGTCCTAACTTTAGAGATGCTGTTGTTGTCCCTTGATCATATCTAGGAACAACTCCTGACAAGATAGTTAAAAAACCTCTTTGCTGGTGAAGTTAAATACCAGTGTTGAACTTGGCTCCAAACAAGCCATTTTAATGCTCTTAAAGAAATATTGCTAAGGCTGTCAAAGCATATGTCTGGTACTGGACCCAAAGGACCACCCAGCACAGTGCTCTGAATACAGCCAAGAATCAGCAAAGGTTTAGGAAAAGACAGAGCAAATATACAGTGATCCGTCTCCCACTGTATTCTCCCAGCAGCCAGATATCTGTGGGTGAGAGTTTCCCGAGCCAAAGATCACATCTGTGTCAATGAATTTAGTAGATCTTAATGGCCTTTTTTTTTTCCCCATAAATGTGTCAAGATGCTTTTAGAACTATTTATAATTTTGCCCTTCACACCATCCGGTGAATTCCACAATTTATGCATGCACCAGATGAAAAAAAGTGCCTCTTTTTTATTTTGACTGATGAATTTACTGGGGATTCCTACTCTTCATATTAAGAGAAAACAGTGATTTCCTACCCATCTCTGTGATCCTCCTAGACCCCTGTCATGCCCTACTCAGACATGTTTTTTCCAGGCTCAAAGTCCTAACACCCTACCAAATAAAAGGGAGGGTTTGAGTTTTGCTGCCTTATGAACTGAGATACTGAAAAGCATGCAGAAGTGCAGAAAATTATATGTTTATGGTATGAAGTAGATTTACATTATACAAACATACCACCGAGATTAGTACATGCAGTCCATTGCAGGCTCTTGATGAAGATAGAACAGAATGGCAAACAATCAGCCCTGGGGAGAACAGTGCTTGGGACAGATCATGCTTGCCCACTATGGAAGGATGTTGTTACATTAGAGCAGTAAAAGCAAATATTTCTTCATAATTCAAACCAATTTCAGCTCAAATAATCTGATCCCAGAATCAGCTGTACTGCCACAGACATCACATATCTGGTGTATTTCTATCCAGCCAATTACAAAGCCTGTTACACATAAGGCTGGAACCCCCTCAGCAAAAGTGGCTCTGGTTGCCTAGAATCTGATCTAAATTACAGCTCCAGCAAATTTTAGATCAAACTTAACTGAGAAAGTTTTTAAACTTCCTTGAATTTTGGACGCATATTCTCCAGGTGTGGAGTTTGGGTTTTTTCTGTACTCATATACCCAGATAAGTACAAAATATTGCTTTTTAATCCCCTCTGCAGGACAAAAGTTACCTCACCAACCAACCTTCTGGGCTGTGCCATAAATCATGCTGAGAGCCAAGTGCACAACATACAGGAACTAAAGAAACTACAGCAGAAAGGCAAAGACCTGAAAATATCCACTGGCAAATTACAGCTGAACTTCACTTCCTAGCCTATATCCTCAAAGGTTGTGGCAACTAAAACTTGTGAGATATTGAAATGACCCTTGACTATTACTGTCTACCTACTTAGCAAGGCTTATTTACTTCATGATCATCATGCAATCTGAAATCATCCAATAATAACTATTCTAAATAAGTCAACCACGTTTTCATATTTAATGTACATACTGTAGCTAAATAAAACCACTTTTGAGGGGTAAATAATTGCAGAGGAAGAGAAAAATTCAAGAGCGTAGGCTATGAAGATGCACTTTCAGCTGAAATTCTTTAACAAGCAATTAGTTGAGGCAGAAAAGCAGGAAAACTGTTCTTATATGGCTAAATCAACACTAGAGGAGGGTTTCACACTAACTGTGGTAGGTAAGTAGAAGAAAGCAAGGTGGTACATGAGGGAGGGGTTGGTAGGGGGTTATGGTTTAAAAAATACAAGAGACAAGAGAAAGGAACCTGAACCATAAAGTTGCCTCAGGCTGAGTCTGGGGGCAAGTCCTTTAAATTCCTCTGTTGAACAGATTTTGCATTTATAGTGGGAGGGTAGAACTTAACAAATGGGTACTGTAAGGATTAATAGAGTGAAGACATCTAGGAATGTGAGTGCAGTACAACCAGCCTCAAAGAGTGAAAAAAAACAGGAGCTGGACTCCAGAAAAGTCACTACAAGGTCTTCATATTTTTCCCTCTGGAAAAGCTGCTGTGTTTGAGCAGTCTTTGGAGCACACGATTCCCAGCTCCCCAGCATGTAACACTCACAGAGTCACCAGCACTCCCAAAAGCAGATGGTGACTCTGGATCACCTCTGCAGTGACTCTGGCCCCTTAGAGATGCAGAAAATCCAGCTCCTCCCCACAAGTGTCAGTAATTGCCTCTGCTCCACACACCTCCTCGTGCTCAGGACCAGCAGTGAATTATTAACTTCTCAGCCCCACCTCTCCTGATGCTGTCCCAGCCCACAGGAGTTACTTTCTACTTCTCCCCCTTATTCCTTGGCCTGCCTCTACTGAGATTCCTCTTTGCTCTATGGCCCCTTGCACAGCCTACCACACAGATTGCAGTGAATCAAGGTGGAATAGGATGGGGTGAAACTACACAACCTCAGCGGCATTCAAGACTTCCTGATTCTTCCTCGCCTGGGGGAGAGAAGGGTTTGGAATCTCCCTTTTTCCCTTTTCCACACCTACAGTGCTAAAAGTGAGTGGAGCAAAATGAAGTCAACCCATTTTACCAGAAGGTGACAAGGGAGGAGCACTGCACAAAATATCTGTTCCCTCTACTGTGTGCCCACAGGAGGTCCTCTGTCCTTCCTCCCAGTTTAAAAACAGTCTCCCAGTCTTTTGCAGAATCCACCAAAAAACAGTAGCCACCTCCTCAATGAAACTAGGATCCCAGTTGAGAGCTATGAGCTGTCTGTCCTCTGGCATATAGTGTAAGGTGATAAGGGGATCTTTTTCAACCACACCAGCCAGGGCAGGCTAGACAAGGCCAGAAAAGGGTGTGAAATAATGAAACAATGCAAAAAGCACCCCCTGAATCACACAAGAATTGCTCCATTGGAGAGGAGAGCAAACTTGGAGAAAGATATGGCAATGGATCAAGAGGATCTGAATTTTAAAAGTAAGGGTTTTTCTGAAAGTACAATTGAGACCATCGGTATGTGCAGGCCACACACGTTATCCTACATGTGATGACACCACTTTGGGGTTTGTTCCCACAGAAACAGCCCAGCCTGGATTTGGCCAGCAGTGGAGCATGAGGAAACAAAGCAGGAACTGTGTTGGTGGCTCTGCAGACAGCGCTCTGTCACCAGAGACAGCTCTGGATGAGCACGTCCCTGAAAGACTGTATCTGAGGATGCTGTCTGCCAGATGGCCACAAATTCTTCCCAAGGCTTTGGAGTTTGTCATGATTTCATCCTTTTTTAGGACTATGAAGCCCTGCCTCATGCAAAATGAGGCTTTGCCTGCTTTAAGCAGTGGTGAGGCAGTGCATCCAAGAACTCCCAGAACAGGAGACTGATGTTTCCATCCAGCATTTGCAGGTAACTCTGCTCATGCCAAGGGCAGCTACCACACACTCCTATTTCAAGTGGGGATGAAGCACGTCTCCCCAGCTAGTGAGAAATATGCCCTGTGGAGGGGCAGGCGGGGTCAGGGAAATGGTCAGCTCAGGAAAAGACTTGGAAGCAGTGGTTTGTAAAGTCAGAGTGGCCTAGGACCACCAAAGCAACATGATGTGCAAGGGACCAGAACTGATAAAAAGGAAGAAGAAAGGAGGAGATCAAGTGGAAATGGGAGGATGTTGAGAGGCAGAAAAAACCAGCAGATGAGATGGAAAATGCAAGCTGGATAAACACTATTCTATCTCCGCTCCTTACTGAGAAAAAGCACTTTGAAAGTAAGTCATTATTATTATTATTATTAGGAACATAAAGAAATAATCCCACTTTTGCTCTATCATCTGTCCGTGTGGCTGAGAAATGTCAGATGCTCAGAGAGGGGAGGAGGAAAGGTTGACATCAGACAGCATCCATTTGTAAAATTGTATCTGCCAGTTTCCAGCAGCTGCGATCTCCAGTTAATATCAGGAGTGAATGTGAAAGGTTAGACAGAGGGGAGCTGGGGGTGGAGGAATGATGATTTTCAGTTCTCCCCAGCAATTCTTGGCATGAAAGCCAGCACTTGATAACGACTTGACTCAGTCACTAACTCACATAGGCTCCCTCTCTAGTAATGGACTCCAGTCTCATTAGCAAATACAATTGACAGTAAAAATAAACACACTTGCACCCTCCCCCTCGTGTGCTGCTGACACAGACTTGATTGACAGATCTCACAAGTACATCAATGAAAGGAGAGGACAGCTGCTGTTATCAGCCAGCTTGAACACGGAATGGAGCTAATAATAATATCTTACTTTTACACAGCTTCTTTCTGTCACGATCCAAAGCGCCATAGAAAACAGAGCAGTCTAGCAAGCTCCGAATGGTTTGCAGTAAGTAATTTTGAGAAGGAACTTCTCTGTTCAGTTGCTCAAAGGAGTCATATTTTACATTTATTAATTTTCTGCTAGCACTGACAGTGAACAATACCCAGAGTTAACAGCCTAGAAAAGAGAACAACAAAAAGCAGCCAGGCTTTGTTTTGTTTGCAAAATAAACAAATCCCAAACAGTTCCTTTGGTTCTGAAGCACGACTGCACATACCTAGGCCTCATCCTAGTGATGAAGTATTCTGGCAAGCCTCAGGAAAAATTTTCAAAGACATTATGCCTGAGTTATCTAAGAATGAAAGGGGGAAAAGATGGAAGAAAGTGTCTTTACAGACTTTAAACAAATAATCAATCAGATCTCTTTGCACTACTGAAGTGCAAGTAGTTGAGCTTACACTTCGGTGATGAATTATCATTACACCAGATCATAATGAAGAAAAAAATATTAATTGTTGCAGAAGTGTGTCCAGGCATTAACAATGTACACATGCAGCAACACCACAACATTATGCACAGAACATGCCTAGCAGTCTGCAATGGCACATGCAGTTTTATACAGAAGCAACCACTTCCCATCAAAGATTATACATTGCAAAAATTCCAGCAAAGAGCCATTATGCACATGCTCCACAGGCTATGTCTGAAGGCACTATTTAGAACAAGAGCCATATGCAAGTCTCCCAGCATGCAGTGTGCATTATCCCACTTCACACCACTCACTGCACAGATCCTCCTGCCTGAACTGTCAGCTGTAATCTCACCAAAAAGGGCAAGAGAGTTGAACCCATTTCCCCTCATGCTTAATATCATGGAGTGTGGAGTGCAGTTTCACTCCTTGGTGAGAAGATTTCTGACAAGGCCCCACATTTTCCACAGCAGCAGAATTTTCCATGGAATACATTTTATTTCCTCTTAAACTGCAGCATTGCATTCTTCAGGTAATACCATTCTACTCTAAAGAAGAAATCTAAAAATAAAGAAACCTTAAAATACCAAGAAGATGTAATCTGATGCCATGCTGCCCTCCTAAATCCACAATCAGCACAGAAGCACCCTTTTCCATTCTCCTCCAAGGAGGTCTTATGCCTGAGCTAGTTCTGTGGCTCTTCAGTACATGTGAGAAAGGTATAAAATCTTCCCTTTTCCTTACTGGCATCTAATGCTAATTAAAACAAAATTATTAGCTCTATTATGTTCCCTGCAATAGAGAAAAGAGAGGAACAAACCAGGGGTTCCTTAGACCCAGTACAGGCAGTGGCTGACTTACCAATCCCCAAGCTGCCATCGCTTCTCTCATTGCATTCCCCAGCAGCTGGTTCTGCAGTGAACAGCAACCAGTACAAAAACTCATTTCGCATTGAAAGGAGAGATGCTGTGCAAAACATTGTAATTTTATATGTAAATATCTTTTCTTTTTTTAAAGAATTCTTCCACAAATTGTACATGCTATGCAAAGTAAGGAGTTTTCCAGTAGCATTAAGACCCAGTCACTGAGTCTTGAGTTTTGTTTCTAGCAGCTGGATGGCAAAACCATCTCAGATGTGGTTCCTCCAAACAATCCAGCCTGGCTGGTTCTTGCCCAGTCATTTCTTATCTTTTCTGATTACCCGGCACACTCCATCTACTGCCATATGTTTCCCAGCAATGCTTCTATACAGTAATCTGTGGACATCAGCTTGTGGACTGGAAGGAAAGGGCATCACACTCAGCTCAGCTAAACTGGCAGCAATGAGTAGTGTTAGGGACTGGAGGTTGCCAAAATCTCAGTCCCTTAGAGGCTGAAGATAGGATTTTCTGCATAGATGAACGTCCCAAGGAAGCAGAGAAAAAGTGAAAGGGTTTCTTCAGGAATGAGGAAGAAAAGGAAGGAAAAATGAACCAATCTCTACCTATAAGTTCAAACCATCAAGAACACACCTATTCTTCCTTTGATGTAGAGATGGAAAGCCACCATCTTTCATCCCCAGGCTAACCATGACACCATGTTTTGCACAAAAGCCCATCTGTTGTTGATGCTCAGTGTGCTCGACAGTTCTCTGTTCCCCTCCACCACAAGCTGTTGCTGTGGGGTTCAGTTCTTCTCTTCCCAAACCTCACTTGCTTTCTGCAGCCAACAAGCTGCAGCTCTGAATGACTCCTAAAGAGAACAGAAGACATGCAGTTTCTGATCTTGCTGATGGAAGAATTTGCTTTGTAACCTTTGCCTTTTTTATTCCAACACAGAGGAATTCCTCTGTGTTCAAACACCCCCTTACTTTTGTACCAAATTGCCCCAGATTCTTGCTCCTCCTACTTCCTGTGTAGCATTCAGCACATCCTGCCTCCTGGGCCAGACCCTTCTGATAATATCAGGTGAATAAAATAGGAGAACTTCTATAATAGAACATTTTGTTTATTTTAAATCTATATTTATCATGCCAGTGTGCATCAGAGAAGATTTAATTAGCCAGTGAAGCTCGCCTTTGGTATGTTTTCATGAATACAGTAAGAGTTTTGATGCATGACTTCAGGCTACTACCACAAACAAAGAAAACATACCATGAAATTAAGAAACATAATAATATACAAGAGAAGACACTTGGCTGCTGTTACACATTTCACTGAGAAATAGGCCACCACCAAACCTGGATCAAGCTGCCTAAATCTGGGGATATATTTTAATTCACATCAAATTTTTGCACTGCACTCTCAGTTAATTGCTGGAAAGCAGTTAATTGCACGTGAGCTGCTGCACAGGACCCTGGGCCAAAATGAGGAGAGAGAAGAAAGCATGGGCAACTAAATAAATGACACTGATGTGACACATTAACGAAACCCCAAGGTTGTTTTGCATTATTTTGACATCAAGGGCTCCAAAAAGACCACTGTGCCAACCAGGACAACACCAGAACACAGCACAACCTTGCCCATGTTCCTGCCATGCTCCCTTTATGGATCTGCAAGATCTGAAGCAGACTCACCCAGCAGCACAGCTCTTCAGAGCATAGTTAGGTCCTGCTGGTGTCAACAATGTGGTACAGCCAAGTAAATACTAAGAGTCAGCATCAAGAGTCAAAGCTGACCTCTTCAAAGCAGCTGCAGAATGGCATCCTTGGGATATCCACGCCACCTCGCAGTGAAGATGTTCAGGTCTTCTCTGGTATCCCTTTGACCCAGTTCTAACTCCATCACACGTGTTGCCTGCCCTTCTCTGATGAGCAGAAGTTAAATAATACATTTGACTTTGCAGGTATGCCATAAAGATTCGTTATTTATAATTTATACTTCCCTGTGTGTACTGCTGTGTGATGCCATTTATTATCTTTCAGTCTTCCATTCATGTTCAGAGGAGAAATCAAATTCAAACCCCCTATTTCAGACTACCAAGAGGAAAACTATCTAGCCCAAATTTCTAGAAACTGCTTTCACTTTTATCTACCATGATTTCTAGATAATAGACTTTTTCTCCCTAGTTTCAAAAGAGCTGGTAACATGCCACCTGAAGGAGCAGCTCTACATCAGGAATCTTTATCAGGCATGGTTCTGCTGGCAAATTCCTTACAGCTTTTCTGTGCTTGCAGCACCCATTAATGCATGACTGCCTTTCCCATTACCACTCCTACATAGCACAGAGTGAGGAAGAAAATAGCACCTGCCAGCAGACACCTGGGGTTTGCATCCAGGTGTGAGCAGCTGGGGCTCTTTCACGTGACTCGGGTTATGAGGAAGCAACATTTGGAGCATATGGATGAGGAGCAGTGTGGGAAGGTCTTGCCAAAACTGGCTCTGTCACTTCAGGGCTGAAGAGAAGATTTCATTTTCCAAGAGCTGCCAATCTGGTACTTTTCTGCTAGTGATAATATTTCCTAAGTTTAAAAATAAACTTAGTGAAGTATGTGCTACCTAACAATGTATGTCTCTTCATTATCAGGAAAAAAAAAAAAAAAAGAAAAAAAACTACTGAATATCAAGCACTCCAAACCCAAATCAGGTGTAGCCAAATTATAGCTTAATATGTTTCAGGTATTCCATTTAGAGCTTCTGATCTTTCAAGGAAATAGGTTTTCCCCACTGAGAAATGTATATGCAGTGAAATTAAAGCAACTTTAGCCCCATGTGAACCAAAAGTAGGTTGGGCATCTATTTTAAATAATCACCCAAGTGTTAATTTTTCATGATGGAAAGAAGACCTGGGAAGAATGGAATATTCTCTTCTTCTAACCCATATGTTCACCTCAAAGCTACTGTCTTTGCTACTCAAACCTGGGGTGTAATACAGCATAAAACCCAACTTGCTGCTGTTTGCCGTCTTTAGAGACAAGGCAGGGCACAAAGTGGCCTGGGGAGTCCTCTTTGAATATTTGGGGCACCAACCAAGTGCTATCTAGCACAAGAGGAAAACAAGATGCCAGGGTGAGGGGGGGAAAACCCAGCATGTGTACAAGCCTTGAAGCTCAGACCCTTCTTCCACCTGAAGTCCATCCTCCTTCTCCCCTTCCTCACTTGGGAGGCAGATCCTGAGGGAACGGTGGCATCCCAGGTGGCCACAGGGGCAGGGAGCTGTGTCTCAGCTGGTGTGGGACTTCTCCTGCCACCCCACACTGGCCCTCCATGAAAAGAGGAAAAAATAAATCCACAGGCAAAGAAGGAAGGCAAGTGCTGCTAAGTGGCTCATTGGTTTCTATGGCAACTGGCTCCGCTCTACTCCAGCTGCTTACCCCACAGTCCCTCTGTCACCCTATTTTTATCTGAGGAATCAAAGAAAAAGGAAAAGTGGTGGAGGTTTGGGGAGGAGAGAGTTTGAAAACCTTCTTGGGTTTTGCAGAGAGAAGGTTAATACGCATGCAGCCGTGTCTTGCTTTTAATCACAAGTTAAATCCTGTGTGTAGAGGCTTCCTATGAGATTCCTCAGACTCCATGCACTGTCAGATCCCACATTTGCCACCATCACGAAGCAGCATGCAAGAAAGACAGCCCAGCCATGCCCTCCTAAGATTGAGAAGCAGCTAGGCTGTGAATTTGACCTAGGCATTGACACCAAAAAGCACAAGAGGAATCTTCTACTAGGGAAAAAACTCCCACAACCCAACACAATGAAGTGATGGAAGTCAAGACACCAATATTTTAATAGCTCTTTGGTCTGAAAAGTTATTTCCTTTTTATTAAATCAATGTTGAATCTGTCCATGATCCCTCTGTCCTGCATGATGCCAGAAAATCCTCACAATAAATGCAACATGTTTTGCTCAAGTATCTCATTAAGGGAAGAGCCAGAACCACATTTACCTGGGCTGTGCCAAGACTAAGCTTTAGTTCATGGATTTTGGTGTTGGAGACTTTGTTGTTGAGCTTCAATGTATCTGCTGGTAAATCTAGAAGATATTGTAGCCTGCAGTTTCAGTAAGGATAGGAGTGTGTGTTAACTAAAGCATGGAGCCCTTGCCCTCTTGTGATTGACTCCAGAATCACCAGATCAAAGAATACACTGAGTTGGAAGGGCCCACAAGGATCATCAAGTCCCTGGCCCTGCACAGCACCATCCCCAGGAGTCACACCCTGTGCCTGAGGGCATTGCCCAAAACTTCTTGAGCTCTGCCAGGCTGGTGCTGTGACCACTGCCCTGGGGAGCTGTTCCAGTGCCCAAACACCCTCTGGGTGAAGAATCATTTCCTGATATCCAACCTAAACCTTCCCTGACACAGCTTCAGGCCTGGGTTCCCTTGGGTCCTGCCACTGGTCACTACCTGCCTTTCTGAAATAAATGTGCCCAAACACTGTGAGATACAACTATTTTGACAGTTATTTCTAGTTTCACTCCCCTCCTTCTCCCTAGAAGTTCCAGAAGTTTTATAACAAAATGTTGCAACTATCCTCCAAATAATGATGCTTAAATTCCAAAGAAGGCAGATTGATGCCATAAACATCTATATTCACTTTTTCCATTTCAACTGCCATGACATTTGATGCTTACATCCATGCTGTTCCTGCTAACAGCACTGTGGAAGTCTACCTTTGCACCACACATTTTCACTGGCTGCCACAAGAAGGGATATTGATCTGTGTATCTCTGCTCACACAGCAAGGCTTTCCATTTTGGAGCTGTGATATTGTCGTACTAAGAGGACAAGGAAAAGATCAATGATTTCTAACAATGATCACTTTTAAGAGGAAGAGCATTGGTAAAATGACTTACTAGTCCAAGTATCGCATTTGCAGTCTCTGCAATAAGTTCTGTATCCTGGCAGGCATTAACTCCATTGCTTTTGATAAAAGCAGCATATTGGGAGAGAATCACCCACTTTAGAAATGTTACTGACTATAGCATGTGATGGTATATACTTTATATAGAGGAGGTTGCAGCCTTACAAAACTGTGTAAGAAGTGCCAGGGCCCTAGGAAGGCTGGGGGCTCCACAGGGACATCCCTACTAAGAAGCAGAGCATCTGGGAGGCATCAGGGGCGACCCCGTCCCATGGCATCAGGCACCTCTGTGGAGCAGCAGGGCCATGGCTGGGCAGGGCAGAGCTGTGGGAAGCTGGAGATCATCCCTGCTGCAGCCTCGCTGGACAGAGGCTGATGGCTCTGAGGGCCTGGGACCTGGGCAGAGTGGAAGAAGCCCTGAGAAATGCTGGGCAAGGACAGACAGGGTTGTTGGTGTCCCCTTGAGAGGCCTTGAGAAGAAGCTGTACAAGGTATCTCAAGAAACATTTCAAACATTTGAGTTCCTAGGAGTTTGGAAGCTGGCTTACTCCATAAAGCTATGGGAATTTTTTACTTCCATGTGTGGCCCCCTGAACATACAGTGGCAACACACCTCATGGTTTATTCACCACTGTGTGAAGCAGCCAATTGGCAATTGCATTTGCCAATTTTTCTCCAAATGGCACTCTGTTAGTTTCTGAAAAGGCAGGAAGAAAAGGTGCTCCCGAGACCTCTTCTGATACACATTACTTCAAACATTGTGATCAAGTCCCTTCTGAATGTATTTAATTTCTTGAAGCCACTACCAAGCTCATCCTCCCAGGGAACCTTGTAAATTGCATTATCAAAATCTTCTCTGGCACAAAACAACACATTCCCCCTATAACCCTCCTGCACCTCTGCACAGTCTGGGGGCCTGTCAGGATGAAAACACACAAGAAAGCAGAGAGGACTCAGGACTACAAACCTTTGTTTGACAGCCTTGGAAAATGAGAGGCCCCTGAGAACAAGACAAGGACAGAAAGAAACATACAGAAGACTGAAGCACACAATCAGGACTCTTCTGCCAGGACATCTGCTGAAGGTGGCCTCTGGGCAGCCCAAAAGAGATGCACGGGAGAAGAGATCCTTTGCAGTAAGGGGCACTGAAGGCAGAAGCAGAGGTGGCCTGAAGGGAAGCAGCAAGGCATGCTTACAAAGCCTTCAGTTCACAGGATGGACAGCAGCCTCTGCTGGATGGGGATGGACAGCCTCTCGTGCTGAGCAATAAATGAAAGGGTGAGTGACTCCTTTTAAAAGGGGTAGTCAAGGGCAGAAGTGAAAATAATCAAATGTGCATCTGCACTTGCCTCTGCAGGTTTGGTAGAGAGGTGGAAGCTCTTTGACTGCCAGACAAGTGGCTTTACTGAGGAACAGTGTCCCATTTGCAAAATTGGAGGCTATGATTCCTGACCTTCTTTGCAGAGCATTTTCATAACTACAGATAGAAATAACCAGCCCTAGGTGGTGATTCTGATCATCATTTATTCTGCTTTCTGACAAGAGGAGTGTACAAGCACTTTGAGATGAAATGTGTCTGCACATTTAATATTAATTTATGGAAAGTACTCATGTGCAGTCTTGACATTTATTTTCCACATATAACAGCAACAGGAAACTCAAGCCTTTGAATGTTTATAAGAAATGAGCACACATGCAAACAATGCTGACAGAAGATGATTTTCTTTACTATCTGAATATTTTCACTACTTTTGCATTTCTCATTTGTCCTTATTCAGCACATTTTAACCTGCAAATGTTACCCTCAAAGGTCATAGGAAACTCAGATTGTCAAATAAAGCTGAGGCACTGTAAAGATTGTACTTGGTAACACAGACTGAAACTGATAGAGATATGTGTAGAGAAATCTTACAGAGGTCTGACCATAGTGTTAAGTCTGACAAAAGAATCCTCCACTCATCAAGAGGGACCCTTAGCCCTATCCACCATAAACTAGAAGACCCAAGTTAAAAAGGAAAAGCCGTATTAATTATCAAACATGAATTGGCTCCATGGAATAGTCTCTCATATCTGTACTTCCAGATAGTCCATGGCAGCAGGGTAACACAAAATACTTTAGTCTGGCTGACACAGCCTAAAACTCAGTACTGACTCCTCCACTGAACTGCCAGGACTGTCCACAAAAACATGTAGGGCAGCTGCAAATCTTATTTGCTCTGCAGAGCCCTTGGATAAATCCCTCCTTAGAGTAGTCCTCAGGATGACTGAACTACAAAGCTGGTGGGTGCCAGTGACCACTCCAACACCTGCTGTCTCACTAACGATCTCAAATCCCTCATCCTCCAGGGAAGCAAGATACATCAAAAATAGAGAGAGGTGACTCTCTCCTGAAGAGGAAAATAAGCTTTTCTGAGCGTCCCATCCAGCAGTTCAAGGGAGTACTAAAGGGAAGAAAGGTGAAAATCAGACAAACAGCTTTTGTTCCTTTTTTGCAAGAACTGCTAAGCTATTTTGCATTAAAGAGGTGTTCCTTTGTTAAGGCTAACTCCATAGCTATCAGATCTCTTTCAGCAATGTCATACATGGATGTTTATCATCTGCTCTGCTAGACTTTGTCCAAGCTCAGTCTCCTTGATATCAAGCAAAAGTGACCTGTAGGTCCTAGTCCAGGTGTTGTGCCATTTGTGTGCTTTGCATTCCGGGCACAGAAACAGAGGAACTGAATCTTGAGGTTCTTTGTTTTCTCATCAGTTGTTTTAATGAAGCAGAATAATTCCATTACTCTATACAGAGGGAGCAGGCAGTCTGTCTTTTCTTTCTGAGGTCTGTTTGCTTGTTCATAATTTGCAGTGGTGATCTTGAAAAAGCTGGCATCGTTTACAACTAGGCACTCTTCAGAAAGGAGATATATCACTGAGAATTACTTGCTTATCAGGTCACTCTCCCCATCATCCAGTGCAAAAGGCCTGCAAGGTAATTTTCATTCCACCTGGTGTCCTAAATCCATGTCACTCTGATGTTTGCAGTAAAGGAGTTCATTCATTTTATTTGCATCCTTAAAACTCCAGCCACACCTTGGTACCCAGCGACCCTGCTTGCCTTGGCTGCAAAGAGATGACAGGGGCATGTCAGGATCTTGGCCAGCAAAAGAAGCAGCAATAGAATGAAAAAGGGAGGAGGATGCTGTGCTACACAAGACATCCAGGAAAGACATTATGCAGGTTACTAGAAACATCCTGCAAGAGAAGCAGACTTCCAGGTATTTTTTGAGAGACTGGCAGTTTCTGAAACATCACAGGATGATGATGTTGTGACTACTTCAGTACTTCAGCATCTCCACCAGGAAACAGCTCACAAGGTGCTTACACTGAAAAGCAGTAAACAGCTGGCTGGAAGTTAGAATTGCACAGCAGCAATGGTCCAGAGAAGAGATCCAAACACCAAGCACAAGAATCCACTGGCAGCATTCAAAACACATGAGCAACTGTGGCTCACCCCTTAATGCAGGCTCTCAATTGGATCAGTGAATACTCAGTTCAGAAAAGTGATGGAGTAACACACATCCTGACAAATTTGGCAGACACTAGATTTCTTTAAGGACATTGATGCACCCTGATCTGTTTTTCCTGCCCCACGCCACACAGGCACATCCTTTGCTCCTTACGGTCTGTGTTAATGGATCATGAAAGGTTTTTCTCTCTGTGTACTACTTTGAGACACCTTTGCAGCAAATTGCATGGCATCATTCAGCAAGAGGCAAAGGTCACACATCCAGCTGTGAAGTGGGCCAATAACATCATACTGGGTGGTTCCTAAATCCAGCTGCAATAATGGGGATAATGTAAGGGACTGACATAATGGCAATCTGACTATTTAGTGTTGCTATGCAACTTGAGTTGGGAACAGACTTTTGCAGTTGCTTCTTAGTTGTCCATTGAATGCTCACTGACAGTGTCTGGCAACATTCCCCACTCATCACTTTACCTAAAGCAGCAAGAATTCATGTGCAGCTTTTGTGCCAAGGTGCCCTCTTCAAGCCACTAGTGTAAGCAAACTGAGATGCAGACACTTGCAATGCTTTTTCCAACCTGAATGAGATTCCTGTTTTGCTACACACTCACAGAAACGACTACATAGCTTCACACACATTTCTCTTTCCTCTGATTCATTGCAGATCTGTCCCTTTTCCCTCCTTTCTCACCTTAAGGTCATCATGAAAATGACCTTCTTGTCAAAGAAGAGCACTGTCTTTGGAAGCTTTTCCCTGGCCATGTCACAGCTATTATCACACCAGTTCACACAGTTTTATAACTTTGTACATGTGATTCCTTCAGACCTTTTTATCCTTCTCCCAACTGTTTTCTCAGACTCATACAAAGTGGGAATAGATACAGTACTTGCTCCATCTTGTTTTATTCATCTGCCCTGAAAGTGCCTTGACCTGTCTTGAAACTGGCCAGTTCTAAAACCCCCAAGCAATGATGCCTTCAGCCCTTTCCATGGGACTCTGAAAGACTGACAAAACTCAGTGGTTAAGGAAGCTGACCTGCTCATCTCCCATGCTGAAACCTGACTGCTCCTAGTGACATCTCCTTGTGCCACCCTCAAAAACCTGCCCTTGCATCCTGGTATCACCAGTACGCTAAGCTGATGGCTATTCTGCATCATGAGTAATTCATTCCCTATGATCCTTTGTTATCACTTCCCAGACCTCTGTGAATTTGTTGCTTTTCTGTGAATTCCTGTGCTTTCCACAATCTGTTTTGTGGTGTTGCTTGTGTGATGTTTAATAGCCGCAGCTCGGAGTTGGCTGCATTTCAGTGGTAGGAGGGGGAACACAGGGAACTGTGAACTGAAACTCTGTATAATGTTGCTGGAGATGAGAACAAGTAAGGGAGTGTTTGCTATGCACGCTATCTCCAGAAAAACATCTTTGCAAATGTGTATCTGTGCAGGCATTGTGGAGATAGGGATTACGTTATGCAGAGGGGAAGGGGAGCTGACTGACAGTAGAGATTTGCAGTCCATATTGATGTTTCACAATTGTGCATCTGTCTGCAGAACAGCCATGAAGCTCTCGAAGTCGTTGCACTGAAAAAAAAAAAAAAAAAAAAAAAAAAACAGAAGGAAAGATAAATCAATAATTTCACTCACTCTTACCACAGCTTTATCACAGAGGGTGAGGGAGGAGTGTGTCATAACAGCTCATACTAGTGCAAAAATTTTAAGCAAAACAGTCTTCAACCAGAATAAACCACTTTGATAAAATCAACATTTTTCAAAAAATTCTAAGTACAAATGAAAAATCCCTATGTAAAAGGAGCTGAAACAAAAATTTCAATATTGAAAAGTTTGCCTTAAGGAAAAAAACAATAGATTTTTTTTTCTAATTAAAATACTGTTTTTTAAGGCAATCTTTTCTTTTCTTAACATATTTTTCTGCTTGTTTTTATGTTCCTCAGTTAATAATGAGAGACCTTGATGTGTTCAATATCCTGCTATTAGCCTGGAATCAGGTTTCCAGGATATTAAAAACAATTGGTCCCTAACTGGTACCCGGAACATTTCTATTTCAGAGTGCAAAAATTTAAATTGTTCCATTCAGCACAGACTAATAAAGCTGCTATTGCTTTTGATAGCAAACTCATTACTTCGTAGAAAAACCACTTGTTTTGAATTCAAAATATCACCTGTACTAAATTATATAACAATATTTAATTATTATATTCATGGTATGTTATGTTACTGGTAGGATTGCATAACGTGGCCTCATATGAGACTTGACTTGGCATAACTTAACTCTCCATTTCAACTGATATGTGAAATGACACCAAAACTTCACGAGTTTTTAAAATAAAATATCAGTTATTTTTCTAAAAGCATCTAATTGAAATGTTCATAATTTTTAGTTTCTAGGAATACACTGAAAACAGTATTTTTATCACTAAAAGTAACAAGATGCCTTGAAATCATAAACTTTGACATTTCTCTCAAATGAACATTTCAAGTTTCCTCTGGCTCTCACTTAACCTGTGATTCATTCTTTGTACTAGCTCTAAATCTCCCTATTTGGAATAGTTTTCAGATTGGCGGCCTTGTCAAAAGCAATCATCATAAATTCAGCATGCACTTTATCGTAGCTGATTCTACCAGCATTTGTTGCAAGATAGAGCAGTTCATCGGTACTCACTTTCATTATTAATTCTTTTCTGTGCACTCACAGGGATCTCAAAATTATCCCCATCAGAACATATAAATGAGGATAAAAATAAATCAGGATAAATTACATCAGTCTTGCCACCCAGCCACACCCAAGAACACAGAGGATTTCAAGGCTCCCACCACAGCCCTGCTCACAAGATCCTGTTGCAGGGAGGACCCGGCATGGGACTGACACTTCTCCTCCATTCCTCTGCTCACCCCACGGTGCATCAGAAGAGCTTGGACTTCCCTTTCTAGCATGTCAAGGCAAGAAGAAAAGAAAAAGCTCTCCTTGCTGAAAGCCCAAGTCCCCTTCGTGCCGTCAGCAGCTGCAGTGGAACTGCAACCCAAGGCTTCCACCTAGTGTCTGTGTGCCGGCCAGCTCGGCACAGCGGCCGCCACCAGGCCCGGGCGCCAGGGCTGCCCTGCGGCCCACAGCAAGAGCAAAGCCTCGGCTTATTTGTGAGGTGGGAATGTTTTCCTCACAGTACAAAACCAAACCTCGGTTCATTATGGACCACCCAAGCTGTCACCTAGAACTAACCAGCTTCTGGTTTTCATGTGGAAAGTACGATTATGTGCTAGAATCCAAGGCTCTGGGTGGATGCAACAAGAAAAGAGGAGGAGAAGCTTGTTGAATTACGTAGGACCATTCTCACATGCCCAAGGATATTTTCTTAACCTTCCTCTGGTGCTGACTTGCCTTCAGGGTAAGCCCACAAGAAAACTGAGTGGCTTTCTAACATTTCAATTCTACTAATTAAGAGATACTTAAAAATTAAGCATGGCCTTTAGAATTGATATGTGATAGACAGGCACATTTCTTTTACTTGTGTTTGACTCCTTCCTCCACCTTCATTTCACACCAAGGCGATGGCTGTTCTGCATCATGAGTATCTCATTCCCTGTGATCCTTTTTTCCCCCATTTCCCAGACAACCTCTGCAGACTTGGTGGGACTTTAATCAGAACAAAGAATGAAGTACCTTATCAACAATTGGTTTTGCCTATCCCTTTCTCCATCCTATGAAAAGACAGTGTGTTTAATGTTGGACTTTGATCTCCTTAAGGACATCTAAAGCAGTACAATCTTGGTAGCTGTCAAAGCAGCACCCTTTGTATATTGTCACCCTCATACACTCATACAGTGACCTGATATGAAAGTGTCTTCTGCCTTCTCTGATAAGTCCAGTTTTTAAAAATCTCTAGTGCAGGTGTTTCCAAGACCTTTCACAAAAGGTGAGAAGCATTTTTAAATGCTTCTCTTGATCTCTCTGCTTCAGCTTCCTTGGAGCAAATTTCCTTGTGCTTTCGTTTATATAAGCTAGAGGTTGTGTTCTCCCTCCAACACCTGCTATTAGTCATTTGGGCAAGTGGGTGTGTATATGTAGATCCATACATACACCCATTCACAAGAAAACTCTGTTAAGAGGAGCTCAGAGCTTACAACAGGGCCCCAGAGCGTTTTAGAATACGTAGTCACACTTGGAAACTGGAGTCACTGAAAGCCAGAAAAACTCACCAAGCCATGAAACCTGATCCAGCTGCCTCAGCATTCCAGTATCCCACTGCTCTCGCCTTAAAAAGCCCATATTCCTTCAGCTTCCCAGCTGCCTACTCTTTTTATGATGTGCATGAAATTCAGGGTATGTTCTATGGGGTTAGAAGACCATTTTAGCTGAATCAGTCTGTGTGCAGTGTAAATGTAAAGAGGAAAGGAGAAGCCGCTGACGGAAGAAATGGTTGGAGCTGATGCACACACGTTTCCCCTTGGGGATGATGAAGGACTGTGCAACACAGACACAGCATTCTGCCACACAAGACCAGCAGACTGTCATGTGGGAGCTCCACCACAGTACTGGTAGGAGCTATAGGGTGAATACAGAGAGTATATTTCATTGACGTCACTCGCCAGCATTACTTAGAACAGGGCTAAGCACAATTGCAAAAAGAACTGCCTCCAAGCTATTCTATTTATATTCCTACCAGAGCTACCATTGGTACAGTCATCCTGCTGCTGAAATCCTGACCCTGTCGTTACCAGTGTAGCCACAGACCAGAGGAGATCATTTTGGATCTTTTCAGAATTTGGCATGTCTTAATACCAGCAAAAGCAGCATTGGCAGGGGGTGGAGTGTGCTATTTGCACAGGACCTGCGTCAGGATTGGCATTCAGTGAATAGCAAGACATATGAAGGCATTTTATCCCAATATAGAGAATAACGCATCTTCCTCTGCGTTGCTGGTGGTAACTTTGGCAGTCCAAGGAACAATGGTAATTGCTTGTTACTGTGGAAACAAGACCTCCAGAAATAACACTAATGAGCCAGCAGGGTCGTGGGAGAAACACAAGCATACTGTCTCCTGCAAACATACATGATTTGGCTGCACAGAGGAGCTGGAGCTCTGGGGAAAGGAGCAATTTATTTGAATGCAACAGGCACCCAGCACAACCTTCATTCATCCCCCAAGCCAGTCTGAGCCTGCAAACAATTTAAGCTACTTGGAAAGATGCTCAGATAATTTTGGAAGTCATAGCTTTTCACCCTCCTCCCTGCCTTAAATTTTGGGGAGGGTGACTGGGAGATCCTCCCTCCTTTGGAGGGAGCCATTTTGTGCAATACACCCGATAGGAAGATGTCTCCAAAAATCTCTCTATGAAAAACACATTCTTACAAATTTCCCTACCCAATTCTGCAGATGCAAGGATGTCAGTAATCTGGGAGATGGGTCTAGAAGCATCTGAATGGCAAGATACTTTCCTAGTAACAGTCTGTTTGTGATCCACCACCACCACTCCAACCTAAACAAGACAAAAGGAGGAGCGTGCACAGCAGAAGAGGGGAAAGAAAGTAGGAGACACCAAGAACCTCAGCATGTGCCTTTTTCCCCTTTCATGCTGTGTTGCTCTTGACAAAAAGAGGAGAAGACAGTGAAAAGGAAGGGAGATGGTGGATGGTAACCTCTGAACACAGATATTTTTTGTGCTCCATATTCTTTTGCCTTGTAAAATCCCCAAAATGATGCTTTCTGCCCCCAGTCCCTACTGGGACAGGAGCATGGTGGGTGCCTGCATATTAATTGTATGCTCAGCCTCATGTGCTAGATGCCAGGAAGTGGACCTAGTGCTCAAAGTGCCCTGAAGGATTATTCCTTCTGCCTGCCAGTGGCTCCGGGGCTGTTAAACTTGATCTTCCTACTAAAGGTGTCGTACTTCAGATTAGCAGATGGCCTCAAAGGAGCAAAGATAGGCACTGAAGCCAGAGGTAGCCTGGGCCAGACAACACTTTCAAACACATCCTGCCTTAACATGAAGGAATGTTTTTGATTACTCCACCCTACAGAGGAAAGATAAGAGGATGTAAACATCAGTCACAGGGAGAAGAAAGGCGTACTCAGATGACAGGGCCTTTTCTACTGGTGGCTCCTGTGGCAGGCCAGGAGCTTCTCAAAAAGTAAATAAACAGGTAAGGTCACCACTTTGCTTGTTATTGCACTCCCTTGAATAATTTTTATTCATTGTTTTTTAATCTATACCAAGAGACCTCAGATAAAATCAAGGCCCTCCTGCAGGGATGAGGAACATTCCTGACACCAGCTCTTGCCATACTGTATGCCCACACAACAAGCAGAAGGAGAAGAAGAAAGAGGGTGTTGTCTACAGACGAGGACCTAAGGCAGGAAGACATGGAACGACTCAGCCATGGTTATATCAAGAGTTAGTGGCAGTCAATAGTTCTTTAATAGCAGTTTCAGTCTTTGTCCAGAGCTTTTGCACAGCCTTTGTCCAGAGCTTTAATCATAAACTCCTCCATTTTCCTACAACCAAAAACAGAACATGGGTAAGCAGCGCAAAGAAGCTTGACATATCAATGGGAAATAAAAGTCAGAAGTTAAATGATCAAGATGTTGACATGTCCTTCAAATATTATTGCATTGACACAATATTGTGAGAAAGGGCTCTCCACAGCTTTAATAATTTTAATTTCAGAAATTTTAATCACATTTGTGTGAGGGGGTTTTGACTCTGCAGAATAAACAAAAATAAACAAATTTTTTTTAAAAAGTTTAAGGTCTGAAGTTGCTCTCAAGACATGTATGTCAAACAAAACAAAATAGAGCTGTGTGCATACTGAGGCCAGCAAATTAACAGTATGCTCCCCACTGCTGAGCTGCTGTGGGCCCATTCAGGATTTCTGCTTTTCCCCAGCAGCAGTGGGTGACATTGCAGGTATCGGAGCAGAGCATGGTCCAGCAACACCTGGAGAGCCAAACTAGTTTGGGGCTGCAGTCAGAGAACGATGGAGCCAGTTGAATAAGGGAGGAAATTGCCCCAAACATTGCTCCTTTCAAAAAAAGAAAAGAATTTAAATTCATACAGCCTCTCTCTGATCTGGTTATGTGAGCAGTGTCCAGTGTGTACAAACCTCACAGATGTTGAAGAAAGAGAGGAGAAATGAAACTCAGTTTGGGTAACAATTTTTGAGGTTGTAGCTGCATATTTGCCTAAAGCATCCCACCCCTCCAAACACAGAAGGTTACCATGGTGACAAATTTCAGCTGTAGGTAAGGAAATGTTTCTGTATGAGAGCCATTTTGTAGAAATATAAAACCTAAAGATTAAACCCCATTGCACCATTTATAATCTTCATTGCCACACATTCACAACTAGATGAGCTTTCTTGTCTCAAAAACAGTTAACCAAAATGCAAATAAAGCTGCTTTGTTTTAATTCATGTGTTCTGCTAATGGAGCTCATCTCCGTACAGTAAAATAACACTCTCAAATTCAGCAAAAAATGTAGGTATTCATTTGCTTCCAAATTGTGTCTAAGGGAGTTATTAATACTTTTGATTCTCAGAAGACAGATCTATTCCATTTCTTGACTGTGAATTACAAGAAAATTGCCTTAAATCATGCTTGGATCCAATTCATAGCACCTTAAGCACAGCAAGTCCCCAGTGCAGCCTGCATCACGCAGGCACGGCAGGGAGCCAAGCACGGCTCGCATTGTAGATTTCCTCCCAGTCACTTAGGAGAAGGTTACAGCCCAATGATCACATGTTCAACCAGGCCTAAATCATAGATCAGCTTATGAAAGCCATCACAGTAAGCTCCCTCTCCTCCCATCCTAGGATTCCTAAGTAACTAAGGCGCCATTTCACCAGTCTTCCCAGCCTGAGCAGTTCTGCTCCTGCTGCTTTAATTTGTCTGAGTCTTAGCACAGACAAAGGGAGGCACACATTCTTGGACCACCATCACCTGGGAGCCAGCGGCAGAGTGCCAGCTGCTAGAACCTCCTGTAAGATTACTGACCTTAACACTGCTGAAGCTTTGTGGCATTCAATGATGCCTTTCTCTGCAAACTCTTCCTTGCCCCTTGTGTCTCACACAGACACCAACATGCCTGGGGCTGTAAAACCTTCCCTGATAGCCAGAGCACAGCTAAGTGACACTCTGGCTTTAGTAGAGTCAAATGAGCAGCAAGACAATTGTGGGATAAACCCCTGCCTTAAGCAATGTATCCTTTTTATGAAAATTGGGGGGGAAAATGGGCTGGAGAACTACTGAGCATGGGTCCCTGACATGTCTGGCAATGCCATTCCACCTTCTTTGTGTTCACTGCAGGAATGAAGGCTCAATCCTTCCTTCTCCCCACGAGCCCATGCAGGCATGTACTGCTTGACCATCCTGTTAGCATACACAGCCACATCACAAGCATTGCAGAGAATTGCAGGTATTCTCCTTTTGCCTCAAATCCTTTCAAAATACCTACTCTCTGAAATTTCAACACCCTGCTTTATTTAGTCTTCAAATTGCCTTTCAGTCATCACCAAAATGTATTGATTACAATTCATTTACTGTGTAAGGATTTACAGTGAACTATGCCTCAGTGAATTGTGCCAGATTAATTGTGCACTCAGCTCAAATACACAAGCAAAGTTCAGCCCTCACCCAGCTAAGGGGAGGGCTATCTTGGTAATTTATGATGTCCTCTAGCCAGGGGAGCAGAAGAGGGAGCAATCACTAACCAGTAAAGCCAGCTCTGAGTTTTTATCACACAGCAGCAAATGGGCCTTTGTGGTTTGCAACAGGGTGAAGATCCTTGCTGCAAACCCTTCTTCCATAAACCGTTTGTACTGGAGAGTCCAAGTTAAGAAAAGATTGGTCTGGTCAGAGTTCAGATGGGCACAGGACTGTGTAACCAGTCATTTCATCCACTTCAGCAGGACCAGCTATTTAAACCTGAATACTGGTTTTGCATGACCTGGTTTTGGTAGCAGGGGGCTACAGCATGGATTCCATGAGAAGCTGCCAGAAGCTCCTTCTGTGTCGAGCAAAGCCAATCCCTGACAGCTCTAAAGATGGCACATGCTGGTCAAGGCTGGGCCAATTATGGTGGTAAAGCCTCTGTGATAACGCATTTAAGAAGAAAGATAAACAGAAAGTGGTTGTGTAATTTTTTTAAAAAGTGATTGGACCACTCAAACCACAAAAAGTGGTTGGAGTGAGAACATGTGAGAAGAAAACTGCAGACACCAAAGCCAGTGAAGGAGGGGGAGAGGTGCTCCTGGCACCAAAGCCGGGATTCCTCAGCAGGCCATGGTGAAGACGTGGTGAGGCAGCTGTGCCCCTGCAGCCCACAGAGATCCATGGGAAGGCAGAGATCCACCTGCAGCCCGTGGAGAAGCCCTACACTAGAGCAAGTGGCTGAGAGGTGGCTGTGAGCCCATGGGACACTCATGGAGAGAGGGGCCCTCCTCTCAGGCTGGAGCAGCCTTTCTGTGAAGGACTGCACCCCATGGAAGAGTGACCCACGCTGCAGTGCTTTGAGGAGAACTGTTGCTTTTGAGCTGGACTCGTGTTGCAGCAGTTTGCAGGGAGCTGTTGATTGTGAGATGGACTCATATCAGAGAAGTTCATGGAGAACTGTCTTCCATGGGAGAGACCCCACAGTGCAGCAGGGGAAGAACTCCTCTCCCTGAGCAGCAGGAGAAGCCACAGGTGATCAACTGACCATAACCCTCATTCCCTGTCTCCTTGCACCGCTGGAGTAGAAGGTAGAACTGGGAAGGAGGGAGGAGTGGGAGAAAGGTGTTTTTAAGGCCTTTTTTTACTTCTCATTCCCCTGCTCTGATTTTGGTAGTAATAAATTCACTTCATATCTCTAATTTGAGCCTGTTTTGTCTGTGCTGATACTTGATGAGCAATCTCTCCTTGTCCTTATCTCAACCCATGAACCCTTTGTTATATTTTCTCTCCTCTGTGCAGCTGCAGAGGGAGGAAGTGAGCCACTACCATGGGTGCCCAGCATCTGGCCATCATCAGCCCATGACAACCCGCCACTGCCTGCCACCTCAGACAGGGCCAGCACCAGCCATGCTCAGCTCAGACATCTTACCATCCTTCCAGGGCCAAGCCCCAAGGTCTCTCTTCTGCACAAATACCTGCCCCACTTCCAGAACTGGTGAGTATTACCCGGGCAGCCCAAGACAGAAATTCTCCATGGGAAAATCACTTGAGAGAAGGAGGGACATTCTCATGGGAATTCAATTTTTTCTGGAGCTGGCAGCAGTTGTCTTCTTTCCGGATGAAGTAGAAACTCAAGGTTCTTCCTGCTAATAGTCATTAAATAACTTTTCTTTTTTTTTCCTAGTACCATTTCAGTATTTTGATCAAGTTCCAGCTTGGTTTAATTACATACTTTCTATCTGAATTCCTGCCCAAGCTTCATTTAGAGAAATTATTCATTTCCTATCTTCAACATTATTATTATTATTGTGCTTATTTGCACGATGTGCTTAGCATTCATTGTACACATCTTCAGTGATCTGATGGCCTCATCAGAGTGGTGCCGGTGGGCTGGAACAGAAGAACACTTCTCATCCGCCACCCTGAAAAATCAGCCCTCCTTCCCATCACATATAGGCAATTTTGCATTGCTGCACATTAGGGAATGCTCACACTCACATCTGGAATATGACAAAATTATTACCAGTTCCTCCTGAGAACATGCCTGAATGCTGAACAGTAACATTATTTAGAAACAAAATCCGTATCTGAGTGCAAGTAACAAGTAAAACGGAAGATGTTCATTTCAGACTATAAATTTTTCCAGGACACAGATTCCCAACAGTGAAGACAAGGAAAAGTTGGGTAGAAATGGCAAAAACACATACCCAGGAACATTTTTTCTCTTTCCTTGCAAGGATTAATGATTTCAACAGTCTTCATCTCACATGACAAACTTATGCAAACCTCATGCACATGGTTTTCTGTCCCTTAGTAATGGATGTGAACAGAGAACTTCCATTTCTTTATCATGTCGACAGCAATGTTTTTCTTACCACGGTGATTTATTTTCTACCCAACTGTTTTCAACTGCTTTTAGACTTCACTAAATATCTCCGTATCTCTCCTGCAGCTTTCCAAGTTTTAGCACACAGGGTCAGAGAAAAGCACTTTTTCCTTCTTTCCATCTCAGCCAAGGAACCTAGTTTGAGAACTCCTGGAGAGTGGCAGAGACACCAACACAAAAGCCATTTTGCTGGTTCACTGACAGAAGGGCAGTGATGGTACAGACAGAATGGAGGAGTACATAACCCCACACATGCTCAGGAGCAGTTGTGATCATTCCCCATACATGAGGTCAGGCAAGTATTAGTTAAAATTATAATTAATATAAAATGGATGATCCTTAGATCTGCATTATATTGCACTTTTGCCGGGCATTAATATCCCCAGGACAAGAGCAAGCCTTGCATAAATGTCAGAAATGGAGCAAACACCCAGTCAGCCTATCTTAATAAATTAACTGCACTCCAGCTCTTGGCATTTGCTTGCTTTCTGATGTGGATTAGGATCTGATTCCAAACACAGGGCATCAAAATCAAAGCATTAGCAGCAGCTGGACAGGGATGAGACAGCTCCATGTGGATTTAATCATGGATAGATGCAGAGTAGTGATGGAGCAGAAGATGACATATCACCATGCAGTTGACATAGCACTTCCTAATGCTGAAATAAAACCCAAAACAGTTTCAGTGGCTCAGCCTCAGTCTAGATGGCAAACAAATTTCAATGAGAGGACACCTGATCTTCTGCTTGTCATGCACACTCCTTCCTGCACCACACATTACTGCAATCTCTCTTGAGAAAGCACAAAGCCCCTCTGAGGCAGGAAGTTTCAGTGTCTGTAATATCAAGCCACGTTACTAGCACCTTTCCAGCCTTGCCTTGGGTTAGACACGTTTTTTCTACAGAAAACTGGAAGTGATTTAAGACATTAGCATTCCTTAGATGCATGTCACCCCCAATCTCCTCACACCTATCAGTAGGATCCTCACTCCCACTGCCAGGAGGACAAAAGGTGCAAGCATTCCTCACCTACTGTTCTTCAAAGCCGGTTATCTGAGCTCAAGGTGCTGGGGGATAACGATCTGACAATACTGTAGTATCCAACTGCAGCAGCTCAGCTGGCGAGACAGAAATCTCTAGCACTGATGGAAACTGAGCAGCTGGGGATGAGAGCTTCTTAAACTACCTCACCTAGAAACAAAAAAGCCTGTCCACATCCTCAGACATCTTGCACATTCTCTAAACCCACTTCTACTCAAGATGTAACATGTACGTCTCACCCTGGCACTCAAATTCAGGCTCCTCACAGCACATAGGTGTGAATCTCCCCAGTTACACAATCTGGGTAGCCACGCTAGCAAAACTCTTGTGGGATTTGATGAGTATTAGCAAGTATTGCCCAGGCTGTAATCAACTAACTACCCTAGAATCTGGGATTTGATACAACTTCGCATACTTGCAAGCAGACAACAAATATTCCAACATTACACAGCAAATAAACAGAATCAAAAAAGTAATGCTTTTGTTTGTTACTGGTAGTGGTTTGATCTTGTCATTTTAAAGGCAATCACATTTTGGAGAGGAGGCTTGGCACACCATTTCTTTATGTTTAGGTTGACAGCATTGTTTCCAAACAGCAAACATTCTGCCATACTAAATACATACATGTTCAGGGACCGACTTACTACAGGTATGATTATGCAACATATTTCTGGTATCACAAGCTCATACTGGCCCATAATACATGTGAAAAAAGCCAATCACTTGGTTTTAAAATTTTAAAAATTTAATAGTAATAAAATTGTTATAAAAATAGTAATATAATTAGAAAATAAAAAATTTGGTCAATTTGGATTAGGACAATACGAGACAACAAAAACAAAGAGTTACAGACAGTCTGGGTACCTCTTCCTGGGCAAAATAAGCCCCAAAAAGGGGGCTTGTTAACATGTTAACAGAGGATTAACCCTTAAAAGCAATAGCCTGTTGCATATTCATACATCTTATACCCTGTTGCATATTCATACATCTTATACATGATGCATAAATTCCATTCAAACAAAGGATTCTGTCTGGGATTTGTGTGATACATGTGACTGCTAAAATGGCTGGGGAGACAGAATGCAGATGAAGGGACAAGGTTTGGTGGTCAGCAAAGAAGATGAGCTGGCAGATCTAGAACAGGATAGAAAATTACAAGACACAGAGCTGTAATACAGTTGCTTTTTACAAAGAGAATAGCTAATGGGAAGAGGAGACAGCTAAAATGCTGCTACAAAGAGGTCACCACCAGTTCACACAAGCTTTTTGCAAACACATCATGCCTTCCTCAGTATAAAAGCAGCTGTGAGACTGGAAGTCTACAGTGCAACCAGGTGAAAAAGACAAAAGAGGTTTGGTTGGTAAATTCTGCAGAGATAGCCACAAAGATCAGCTGAGGAATTAGATGGGAGCTTCCATAAGTACCACACTAAAGTAAAGGAAAATAAGAGAGAAGACCTAGGAGCTGCTGTTTGAAAGCAGCAGCAATCAGAAAAGGAACAAAAAGCTACCGGGAATCCCTCTAGAGCTCCCTAGAAAGCTTATCATTTTATTGCACCACAAGATTTCATGAAATCACCAGAGCCTTGACTCTGCTTGCTGTTATCTCACACATAGTCAAACTTTTTGTTTACTCTCCTCACTCTCTTTCAAACAAACCAGTCAAAGAAAATGTGTTTCCTTTCTGAAGAGCCCTCAATCAATGCCAGCATGACCCTGTTCCCAGAGCATGGTGACGCAGAAGCCACATGGCCACTGGGACCTGCTGAGTAAGGAGCTCTACCAACACACATCAGCACAGAGCCAGGCACTCTGTAGGACCACAGGAGGACACAGGATGCTCCTGTGCAGCAGAGCTCAGGACAGCAGCATGCCCAGGGCCACAGCACGTGCATTCAGAGAATCAGGGGAGACAGGGAAGGGTCCCTATTTCAGCCTGCATAAATGCAAATGTTAGCCATGGCCTCAGCAGTATTACCCTCCCACCCATGCCAGTCTGTGAAAACTCCACCTCCTCTTCTCCAAATGGAATTGGCCCACTTCTCACCTCCCCAGCAAGCTTCAGCTCCCAAAAAGCTTTGTTTTTCAGGTGTCCTTATAAACACACCATCCCTGCTCCACTGCAGCTTCTCCCAATACAAAAATAATGTGTGTACCAGCAGGGTTTCATTTGGGGAAGAACAGAAAAGCAATTTCAAACCAAACGTGTCTTTAAAACACTTCTCAGATCTGACTGTCAGGCCTCTGGCAACCAGGACAATCGTCTAGAGCTTGTTATTAGGCCATAAATTATCTAGCCAAGAGCACCACAACCAGAAGGAGTCAAAGAAAAACACCAATAAAAAAACCAATGTGAAAATAAACCAGTACAGTTGTCTTCCCCTACCACTAAAATGCCCAAGTAGCAAAGTTACAGAATAACATTACAGTGAGGTTTTCTAAGAAGCTTGGTGCGAAATTGTATTACAAATCCTAGTATTTCTGAACCATCAGTTCTCTTCCAGGTCAGACCAGTATTCTATAACACATAACTTCTCAGCAGTACTGCAAATCTCAGACCAGTTCTCAATAAAAACCCCAAAGTGTTCTCATTGGAAATGCACCACCTTATATTGTAAGAATTAGAGAAAAATCAGAAAATATATAAATTAAACTCGCATTTGTTTACCACTTATTTTGGTGTTTTAAAAGGATTTAAACAAGAATTTGTGGAAATAGCTAGACAGGCATAATTATCTTTACCTACCAGGTGCATTTGCCAAGACAGGGACTATAATCATACCAGCGGTCCAGGATGGAGTATATTTAGAAACAAGTTCATTTTCATCTGGCAGCACAGCTTGGATCTGTTGAGAAATGCTATCTTCCATTCAAGTTAATATCTAACCATATTAATTTTTATGACAGATAAAAACATAACTCAGCTATTTTTTAAAACACAGAAATAATTTCAGAAGGTTTCTACAGAATTATTCTATCTCAATTTAAAAGTTACACCTTCAGATTTCAGTGGGTTTCATATATACTAGCTTAAAGCAACTGTCATTTTAACCTAAAATCTTAAACTTGCATGTTTTAAAACACTAATAAACTGGAGAGGGAAAAAAAAAAAAAAAAAAAAAAAAAAAAAAAAAAAAAAAACCAGACTGGCCTTTTTGCTAAGCTGTGGAAAAATACAAGACTATTGCAATTCATACTTTCCCAATAATTTTTCAGGTATGGAAACTGGTATCTTTCTGGACAAAGAAAGTGAAAAAAAAAAAAGAAGAAAAAAGAAACAAAATCATTGTAATATCCACACAGAATTATCATTTGGAATCAACATTTTGGATGGCCCACTGGAAACCAAGCTAAGCCTCTATTTCATAAAAATGTCAAAGCAGCCATTGCTTAGTGAAAGAAAGTGGAGTTTCAACTTGTGTGAGCACAGAAAAAGACTTTGTCATCTCTACTCCCAATCTACTCTCATCATGGCTTCCAGTAATAAAAGAAACCTCTTAGGAGGTTCAGGCAGCATACAGTACTGCTGGATAGATCTGTTGTTTTGATTTATCTGTCGATTTAAATTTCTCTGTTTCTCCATGTTTGTTTTTAATCTGAATGACAGCAGCTCAAAACAACCTCAAAGTTAGTAGAACCCATTCAATGAAGTTTTAAAATAATATAAAAGACTGAAAGCAGCCTTGTTTGAGGTAAATGAAGCTGTGTGTTTAAGGAGTTTATTTATATAAAAACTGAGAGGTTTTAGGAGAAAAAAAAATATGCTGCTGTCATTTGTCGACTCCAGGGTCTGGAGGGAGAGGTTTTGGGTTTGCCCTGAAAGATCTGACAATTTGTCCATGCATTTTCAGGGCTGGCAATACCACAGAAGGGCAAGAGATGGCAGCATTGGTAAAGCATCGCACGGCTCAGCCTCTCCCTTCCCAGGGCCGAGCCAGACCCTTTCAGGGCATTGTTCCATTGCTGCTTAACCCCCACATCAAAAATGTTCTGATGAAGTGTTCCCTGAATTGCTGGCTATTTGCAGATCTTGTTTGTGTGCGCTGCAAATGTAGACTGTTTAAAAAAAAGGGGAGTATTGGAAAAGAGAATGTTACTACTCTTCTTACCAGAACACAGGCCAGTTTTCAAAGGCTAGAACTGCCAGTCACACGCTCCTGCTCCATGTAGAAAAAAGATTGTCATTCCTCATGGTAGGCACCCAATATTCCAATCAGAACTCTATGAATTCTGACTTGCTGAAAAAGCATAAATTAAAAGGCAGTCCTTGCAAAAGAAACTTACAATGTAGATCAGGACACACAAAATGAAAACTCACTAAATCACTGAGAATGAGAGCAGAAGGATTGCAAATACAGAAAAACTATTCTACATAGGATAGTCCACCCTCACATAAATTTTGTAAAATAACCCTGCACTTAAGAAATTGAAGTGTTTGGAATCATAAACTAACTGGAGAAATTTTTATTTTTTTTCAAATATCACGTGGTTATCTCTGGCAAAGAGATTGCTGGGTTCCTGCATTGTTTCTTGAGAATCTGAAATCCTAACTGCTCGTAATGCGTGACTGTATTTCTCCATGTAAGACACAAACACTCTTATTAACAAAGCAGCCAGTGATGGGTTCATTTCCAATTGCTATGACATCATTCTAATTTCCTAATGGTATTCTAATGGTATATATAATGGTATTATAATTACAGTTGTAAGTACCTGAGAGTACTTATAGCTGTAATTATAAAGAAATATCCCAAGAGTGCATAGTATACAGACCTGACTTTTCCTGATCAAAGGCATTAAAGCGGTTTTAACACAAAAACTTGATAACCCTTAACCCACCACATTGGATTAACTGCAGAACAACAAAGGGGCCGCAGACTACTCTTCTTCCATATTTCTGTTCTCCTGGAAGCACACCACAAACCTTTTAAATAGTGAAAAGACTTTTGGAGTGACCACACTGCCAAAATACCATAGGGCCTTTTCTTTTAGAGAGACTATTTTAATTGCCTGAACTATATTGCAGAAAAGCCCAAACATTTGTGAACATTGGTCAAATGATTATTTTTAAGTGAGAACAGGTTTCTCTCCTGTTTTTTGATAAAATAGTCTGAAGAACCATCAGTTGCTGTAAATCTAGCTGGATTTATTCACATAGAAATAAAAAAGCAACAATTTTTACAAAAGTATTCTCTTACGCAGAAACTGGGGAGGTGTCCTTTATGATAACACTGGCAAAACCACAGATTTGTTCCTTCTACAACATAAAAGTACATTTTGTACACAGCATAACTGCTGAGTAAAAAAAAAAAAATTTCCCAAACAGAAATTAAAGAGGGCCATTGTGGCACATAAAACTAAGCAGTTTTTCTAAAATGTAGTAAAATACAATCTTAATTTAAAAAAACAAAAAAAAACACAAAAAAACAAAACTGTCTTCTCTCTGTTCCTGGGAAGAGAATTACTTTTTATTTTATTTTTTACTAAAAAGGTAAACCTAATGCCCCCTAGGGTTAGTGTCCCACTGATATTTTAATAACACTTTAAAACAATGAGGTAATCCTACCTCATTCAATGCCTTCACTATTTGAACATTGGAAAATGCCAGACATTTGCTCGCATGAACACGTAACCCTGTTCTTTAAAGTGATATCATTACTGCTATTCAAACTTAAAATATTTCTTAGCATAGTCATTAAAATATAATATGCTGTTTATGGTATTTTCTTAAAAAGCCCACTACATACTAGCTACCATGTAATGTCTTCAATTTAAATTATACTGTAACTTCTTCTTTCTTCACAATTTTTTACTAAGATAATTTCTTGCTTTATAAGAAAACATTTTGCAGCTCTGCAAGGTAAGAATCTGTTTCACAGCAACTGAGATACGTTTATGTGGTGAGATTTTTTTCTTAGGGAAGTGTCCTTTAGTCTCACAGAAAAGCAGTTACAGAGATGCTGAAAGCTGGTATTGAACACAGCTTAAATTAACATGAAGCAGCACAAAATAGAAGCTAACAGATAAAATATTCATAGAAACAATGTTTCTAGAGACACTCACTGAAATTCTTAACTCAAGAATGAGTATTACTTTGAAATTCTAAGGGGAAAATCCTGAGCTTGATTTAAAAACGTAGAGAGGGCAGTTCTACAGTCTGCTGAAACGGGAGGTCAGAGATATGTTCCTTTCATATCTGCCCTTAAAATATATTATTATAAGCATAATTCTCAAGAGGACATATTTTATTTTCCTAGTCATTTCATCAGCACTTCCATGGGGAGTTGCACATCTTTCCTTTCATTGTTGTTCCACAGCTGTCACGTAAGCAGAGAAATATGCAACACCATTAAGCAACCTCATCCCAAAACCTTGTGCCTGCCCCAGAACATCCCAGTTCCACTTACACAGACACAAGAAAACATACCTCAAGTTCTTCAAATCTTGCATAGTATGCCTTCTTCATTTGTAATACAAGAAAAGGAAGACATTGTGAAGTTAATATAAATGCAGATGTAGGTGGTCAAAATAGGGTGAAGGCCCCGGGAGCACAACTTTTCACTCAGGTGAACAAAGTTTCAGCCTCCCAAATCTCGCAATTATTTCTGCAGTTATTCAAATAAGCAGCGTTTAAACTCAAGTATTTTCAAATGGAGCAGAATTCATCTCAGGTGACCTGGGCCAACCAAAATTGCATTAGCAGGAGAGGATAAAGCCTGAAAAACACACCTGTTGTGATGCTTCCAAAAAGGATGGTGAGGACACAGGTGGCAACACTTGAATTCTCAGCAATTTGTGCTATAAATAACGGCAAGCTATCCCACAAGCAAATTTACTTCCCTTAATTGATAAACTTGCTAGATACTACAGGTGCTGGCCATGAGAGAAGTCTGTATTGTTAAATAAAGCTTTTTTAAACATAATATCCAGTCCAATAGGTTGCTATGCTACATCTTGCTGTGTTTTTTTCCTATTCCTACCTTTCTACTGCCTCTTAGTTGTTACTGCATTCATTAGTTGTTAATCAGTCCTGGTCACAGGTCTCTCATGAAGAACTCACCACTTCTTCCAAGTATTTTCATTTTCATAATGTCAAAACCAAGAAACAAAATTCTTGTGTCACATCATTCCCCACATGAACAACCATGCTGTCTTCAAAATCATAGAATATTTTCAAACTCCCATCCTTTTTACTATAATCTTTTATTTTTTTGGCTTTAGGGAAGGAAATGCACCCTCATATCAAACCTTAAATCACACACAAAAATATTTGCTTCTTATTGGCTGCTCCAGCTAGAACCATGACTGTCCTCCTGTACAGAGAATTATGGAGTTCTATATTCTACTTTTTTTTCAACTCTCACTTCTCTTTTCCATCTTGCCGTCCTGTTCTCTTCCACTTTAACTTACAGCTGAACCCAAGAGCTGTGAAGTATTCCCAGATTCCCACAGTCAAGAAGAACTAAAAAGATGTTGTGAGGGCAAGGAGCTATTCCAAGTATCTCACAGTAATCTCTAACTTCAACTTTTGCTCTCCTTTTTCTAAAGCAGAATCACAAGAATAAAACTCATGAAGTACATAAAAGTGAATAAAAGCACTGTCATAGAGGACAGCCTAACAAACAGCCCTCAGTGTGTGGGCCTCCCACTCATCTTCACAGAAGGCAGCATAAGGAGTCCCTGCACAAAGCACAATCTTCTTCTGCTTACAGAGAAGAAAAGCAGTTACCTGAATTCAAGCAGACAAGTGGTAAACATGATTATGTGATTCATCCAATAAAATCACAGAGAATCATCACACAGTCAATGTGTCACCTTTATTGGTCACAAGTAACAATTACCAACATTTTCTGTTTTGGTAGTTGAGATCCAACACCGGCAAGAGGAAGACAAAAACCACGTAGCAGATTATGAGTGCTTCCCCCCTCCCCGCCCCAACTGAGCAACATAAATCAGTCTGGTGGGCAAATGATTTACAACCCTTGACTCTCAGACTGAAGATGTCAACAACTTGATGTTGCAAGTCTGGGTGCAGACTCTGTTGCATGTCTTCCCACCTCTCCCTGCTCACCAAGGCACTTGGAAAGAGGCAGAGAGCACAGTCTATCATCTTGTGGTTACCAGAGCAGTAAATCAGGGGAGAGTCAGTAAAACAGCAGTTGAGACAGACACTCCATCATCTAACAGAAAAGCCTTACTGGATACACAGGATACAAAATAAAGCAATATTCATTATTATCCATTATCCATTAATGTTATCCATTATCCATTGTTAACAAGACCTCACTAATCCTAGCTATCATATATCCCAGCAGTCTTGAGCAGTCAGAGATGGTAGAATGCAGAGATCCATGCAAATGCAGCTCCTTCATATTTGGTGTTCCTCAGTCCTTTCTTCTTGTGATTCTTGTATTTTTTCTTAGTTCTTTCCCCTACTTCAGCACTTGTTTTTTCTGCCTCTTTTCTAAATCCTTACAAAGATACTCTCCTCAACTTCTTCATCTCCTTCCATTCTGCTTACAGGCTTTGAAATCACACAAGAGCACCATTTGTCTCTGGTTTACTTTGCTGGGCCAGTTCTGGGTTACTCAAGCCAATGGTCACACATGCCAACTACAGGCTGCACTGGCTACATCAGGACTGCATGTGTAATGATTCTCTCTCTTGATTAACCTAGTGGTAAACTTTGGGATACTACAGTCTCCCTAGCTGTCATTCTAGAATGTCAATCTTGTCTCTGTAACCATGTCTACAATGAACATGAAAGAAATGTCATGGAGCATGAAAAGTCAACACATAGAATGCATTTGCCTGACTAATGCAAAGCCCTTAAGCTAATTGCCTGAAAAACAAGTGAAACATAAACTCTGACTTAAACAACTCAACATAAACAACTCAAGCTCACAGGAGGAGTTTGACTGTGAATGTATAAGAACATGCAAGCAAAAGGGTTATTCTATTTTCATCAAGCTCAAGAAAAGGGGGTGATATGCAATGTCGATTTAAGGACAGGAAAGCACAATCACTTTCCAAGAACTTATTTTGGTTTTAATAGAAAACTCCCATTCTCTCCAGATTTAGAAATTTTTCTCTTTTTCTAAAAGTCTCACTATGCTGTAGGAAAGTATAGGACCAACATTACTACTCCTATGTAAGCAGCTGCTCGGGAGAGTGCCAGGACGCTTTCTTGTACTGCCAGCAACCAGCAAGTATATTCAGCTCTCAGCAAGCATCCTTTGTCAGAGATCTGCAGGCTTCATCACTTGCCAGGAGAAAAATTTAAACTCGATTTTTCTAATTCCTTACCTCCTGTTCATTCACGTTCTCATCTCTCCTCCATCTCAGCTTCCATTCCCTTTCAACTCTCAGCTCTCTTGCAGATTATTCTGCACCACCTGATCAATCTCTTCTGCTTCCAGGCTTCCTGAATATGACTTAACACTTCCCCAGGAAAGCTTAACAGAAGAAACTCAGTAAATTAGACCCTCTCCTTTTCCAATATTCACTCCTACATTTTTAATCCACCTTTTTTGTAACAAAGTTAGATAAATGAATAAAATTTTATATTTCTTTCACTTGAACTGCACTGCTGAAAAAATTATTTAGCAGCACTATGTCTGCTTCTGTATATATTTTTCAGACAACATTTTACTGACCATCTTGAGGATTTTAAAGCATTTCAAGACATTTCAGAACGGCACTGACCTAAAAAGAGATGATGCAGAAAGTTCCCAAGACAAATTCTTGCTATCCTCTAAACCTAGATTTCCAGAAGTATTATCAGAGTTCCACATAGGGATTCAAACTCCCATTCCACTTTAAATCCTGTGCTAATTTCTGTAATCATGGCAGATGCTATGGAATACCAAACCAAGATGAAATAAAGCATAGGGATAAAGAACAAAGGCAAATTCACACATGAATTTTTACAAAATTTTTATGAAAAATGTTTACGTACATTTACACATATGAATTTTACACTTGTAGTCTTTCTTTTTTGAGTAGTGGTTTCAAGTCATTATTTTTAATTTACTCATACGTTCCATAGTTTCTTACTCATTTAACTGTATATATGTTATGCATATATTAACTAAAACGTTGGCAAATATACAGAACCAAAGTTACAGAGGTCCACTTGGCAACAAAAATCTCCTGCAGCTTTGTATGAGACCACTCTGACCTAAAGCTGTGGCCAACTCTCTCAGTCTCTGCCAAAGCTTAAGGCCCTATGAATCTCTAGACCAATCCAAGACACTTTTGAAGCCTGAAAGCATAGCCTACCTGTATCTCCATTAGATGCTGTCCTGGTTCCAGCCAGGACAGGATTATTTTTTACAACAACCAGGAAGAGGCATGGCTAGGACACGGTGGTTATTCTGTATCACCTCATGTCACTGCCAGGAGTAAAGGAAGGGATTCTCTTACGGGGAGAAGTTCCTTCCAGTCAAGAAAATGTGGTGGGGATAGCCATCCAGTGTTCTCTACTGTTAGGAGGTTTCTTTGTGAATCATTTCTTTGCTTGTCCCCTCTGTCATAAGTATTGCTACTGTTACTGTGTATTTTCTTATCTCATTGCTGTTTCCAGTAAATTGTTCTTATTTCAACCCTGGTTCTTTGCCGTTTGTGTCTCCAATTCTCCTCTCCATTGTGTCACAGGAGGGAGGGGGTGGGGAAAAGTGGGGGAGCGTGAAAGTGGTGTATGGTTTGGAAAGTCTTGTTGGAGGCACTGAACTGGGGTTTCCATTCCTAAACCACAACAGATCCTTAGAGGCTCGCCAAGATTGTATACCCAACACTTCTACCAATTTATTTGTTCATCCAAACTGAAATTGTGTGGTTCTCAAGCAATTTGTCTTTTACTGAAAAACAAAAGGTATGTGAGTACAAAAACCAGATTAATTCATTCAACTGAAAATCTCTTTTCAATCAAGTTATCAATACTTTGTAAAATTAGCAAATAATGACTTCTCTAAATCCTGTTGAGCTTAAATTGACCATTAAACAAACATCAAAGAATAATACTGTTCACCTCCCCACCTTTCTCTAGACACTATTTCCTGTTGCTGCCCTTGGGCTGGCATTGCTGTTTGCACTCCTCACAGTCAGGAAAACTACGCCAGCAAAAGAAAAATGAGATTTCAACTGGAGTGACATCCTCAAGCAAGACATCACATAGCCACAGGTGCATGAGTGGCACACGGGAAGGGGTGGGAAGAAGTGACAGAAGACAGCAGGAGAAGGAAAGCCAGCCTGCTCCTTTCAACAGCAACCCATACTTCTGTCAGATTAAAATAGCAGTGCAGTGACAGTCTAAAGCATTTTGAACAAAGAAGGGAAGCTTCTTTTAGGAGAATTTGTTTCCTGTAAAATTTCCATAGTAGAACGTTTGTTTGCTAAAGGGAAAGTATTCAGTTACGACAAAGTATGGAAAAAACAACACATGTTTAAAAATCCCATTGTTATGTCAGGGTAGGAGATCTGAGTGAGCTTAATGGACTGAAAAATTTAAAGAATTATCATAAGACAATCTACGACAATTAAAAAACTATTTTACATACAGCTTTCTTAAAGGATTGTTTTGGATTTACAGCTAAATTGTATTTTCTGAGAATATCTATTCTCCACTCAGAAAAAACATGGGCATACTCTTAAAAAAATACAGATGTTGAATACTTGCTTTGCTTTCTGAACAGAAATGTTGGAACAGAATTGTTTGAGTTTTTATCACATTTCTTCTTCACTCTATGTTCTCTGAAACGATTTTTCACTTATCTTTTATGTTGATTCAATTTTTCCCTTTGCCTTCTATATAAAAAATGTTCCAATTGGCTACTTTCTTATAACTCAAAGACTCTGACATTCCTAATTGTCCTAGTTTTACTTGCGGGAGTTGGGAAGGGGGCAGAGCCTAGCACTGTGTGGGCATGGCTCGGTTGCTATTCTGTATCCTGAAATCATCACTGGGGGCCATGGGCTTGGGGGGAAGAGAAAGATAAACATGCACCATGAGTGTGCCATTTTGTTCCATTCCTTTCTCAGAGAGCCTGCCAGCAACCACACTATGAACTCTGCCCGTATCCACGCTGCCTGTCCCTTCCTGTCCCTCAGGAGAAATGCAGGTTGGAGTGGTGAACACCGTCAAGCCTGGCTGTGTACTGCTGAACGCAGCTGAACCTACAGAGCAGTGCAGTTCAGAAGCTGTCAGCCTGGGCAGGGCACTATGGTTCAGATATAGCATCATTCAGATTGGGGCATTTTCCGACAGCTGCTTTTTGTTCTCTTGAGCTCAAAGGAGAATGCCAGGCTGCAGTAACAGCTGCCATTTTCGCCTTTTTCTCAGGAGACCACATGGTGCTGGTGATGGTGCCATCCACCATCTTGTTTTTGTCTCAGGATGGTGCCATCTGCCATATTGTTTTTGTCTCATGTCAAACTGAGCCAAGGTGATGTGCACCTTTGAATGTGTAAATCACCCTCTCCTTTGTATACTTGTGTTAATTGCTGCTGTTACCCTCCCTATCATCATCCCACTGCTGATTGTTTTAGCAGATTGTTATCTCAACCCAAGGGGTTGCATTTGTCCTTTCAAAACAGGGAGGGGCAGGGAGCAGGGGAGTGGCTTATTTGAACTTTAATTCTCAGCTGATTTTAAACCATCACACTTACTCATTTTTAGCCCATCTTAAGTATAGAAGTCTCAGACAAAGAAATCATTAAACATCTCTGCCTAGTTTATGTCCCTGTTTGGGAAGTAACTGTCCTCATCAAGTAACTGACCAATGCTGTTATTGGTCTGCCTTTTGCTATTAATGTTTTTTTTTTAAGTTCTTTTATTGTTCCTGACAGTACTCGCCAGTTTCAACTCCAATTCAGTGAAAAGCATCTCTGTAGTCCTCCCACATCGCCTGATCTTGCTTCTAATGGCCATTTTTTCTTCTAATGCACATTTCCTTTCTTTGCCGTAGTGTCAGAAGAATATCACTGCTCAGTAACAGGCACTGTCAGAAGTAGAGCAGGAAGATTAAGCATTATCTGAGTACCCCTTAGACTGTTCCCAGGCTTTTCATTATACACAACAATAAATTCTTTTTTTAATTCACATTTCACTTATATGACCGATTGAAGCAAAAGGTAAAAATTGACAGTCTACACTGTATTATGTCCATACTAACCCTTAAAAAAAAATCAATTAACTATACCAAAACTGTCAAATTCCCTTAAACTGACTCCAACTCTTTTCCCTGTCACCACCTCTTCAGAAACGCATCCATCTCTCAGCTCCACTATTCATGGCATCATTCCAGCATCCTGAGCTCGACTGAAAGTGAGCACTCTCCTTGCCTGATTTTTCCTGGATCATTTTCAGAGATATGGTAAAACTTATGTTTTCATTCCAAGACTGCAGAAGTGAATTTTTAAATATATAAATATCTAAATACCTATCTTGCCACTCAATCCACTGGAACAAATATGTACACATAAAATCTTTTGCTAAGCCACATATTCAGTTTGAGTTCTTTGTGTATGGATAAAAGCCAAACAAAGACTTTCCTACTCAAATTCCCACTGAAAAAACAACTGCCATTGACCGGGAGAGGGAGACAGATGAGAACAGCCGAAATCAGGACTGTTGGTGCTGATCCTAAATTAGACATATTGCATTACACAGGTTTTTTTCAAGTCCCATTTCAAAAATGGTCAGTAGAGTACGTCTGTTACAAAATAATCCATATTCAGTTGTAATGCAAAATGGTTTCCTGATTCCTTAAATTCTTGAGGGTTTCTACTTTCTTTTATTTGTTAATCTTATTCTTGCAGTTACAGTTAAAAACTTGAATCCCTTCCCTAGAGTATTTTCTGAGGAAACCAGGGAGAGAGTGCAAGGAAATGGGGAAGAGAGGTAGAGCACTGACTTTCCCTTTGTTGGAGCAGCCTTCCAGAACCACAGCCAGGTCTGCCAAGATTCGAAAATTATAAATAAGATGTGAAAATGAGGGGATACTTTCAACTGTAAGAAAAAACGTAGAAATACAAGTATTTTCTTCTGGCATGAGAGATGAAGGCAATGGATGAGGTGGGGAAGGGGAAGCAGTTTATTCTACAAAGGATCTAGTCCGTTTTAGAAGACAGTTGTTTGCACACATCCTCCTGTGAGATCAGAGTAAGACTTTTTTTCCTTTTTCTCTTAAATCATCTATTTTACAGCTAGGCAAGGAACCACGTGTTTTGAAACGCAACATTCTTCTACTCCTGGAGCATGAAGTCCTTGAAATGCACAGCATAACTGCAAACCACTATAGTGTAGTGAATTCTGTGAATTCCCCTTTTTCCAGGCTTGACTTGGTAGTGTGTGTGCGCTTGTGCACACACAAACGTACATATGCAAGTTTGCACACACATAAATTTCTTGTCAGGTCATTGCTGTGAGCAATGGTGTCTCCTTCACCAGCTGGCAGTGAGAATAGTGTGTGAACAGCCTTCTGTAAGACCCTTGCAGCTGGTGAAGGGAATTCTCATGCTGCAGCCAGAAAACGGGAAAAGCAGAGATCAATGGTCTTCATTAATTGGCTTGCTGCACAGAAGTAGTCTTGACAAACTGGAAAAATAAGTCAAAAGAAACTTCATAAAGGTCATCCAAAATAAAGTCCTCTAACTGGTACAGTAATGTAGAAACAGCTTGAACTGGTCCCATGAGATGGAACCACAAACAAGGTAAGTCCTGTTTTTTTACACATTCACCCTATGCATGATAGTCTAGGGTCTTCCAGATGAGACCTTGGCTGTGTCTCTGAGTGTCTGGTCACCTGGATGGGCCACAGGTTCCCTGTACCCTTTGTTGTGCAAACTCTTGCCTGATGCTCCAGCCAATTCCTGCCACCCAGAGCTCCACCAGCAGCTGCACTGCAGCTACACACTAAGCTACTGAATGTATACTGCTCAACACTGTCCACCATGCTGCTGTGGATGGGGAGCATGAGAGCAGTTGGGTTAGAAATTACAGTAAAATTTTTACTTCTCACTTTACTTGAAGAATCTCTACATTTTGCAAACATTTGTCACAATGCAGCAACAAGATTACTTTTGCCTGGTTTTTGTGCCACCCTTAAAATCAATACATATATTTACATATATTTACATCCAGACATGGCTGAGAAAGGCCTGTAGGAGAAATCTTTATACCTAGTCCTTATACCCTTAGGGATGATGAATGTTGGAGATTCAGGTGCAGGTACACATGGTTGCCTCTCCTCATTAAGGAGGAATTGTTCACAAACAGCTTGACAGCAGAACAAATTAACCTCGCTTGTGATTGCTTGCTGCTACAAACAGGGTTGTTTACTCCTTTGCTACATCCCACATGTGCAGCACACCTACTCTACAGCTGGTTGCAGCATTTTGCTGGACTCCAGTGAGCCAGCTAAACTCATGGATTTGGCCCTTGGAGGATGGAACTAGAATCTGGAGTGTCAGTGAACTAAATTGACTTGGGGGATGTCTGACAAATACCAAAGCTAGCCCAGGTGAAAGTGGGGAATATCTTCAGCAGCAGCTGCCTTTTATATCTACTCCACTGAAGATCAAACAAAAGCCAGGGAAGTGAGTGGCATACATATATATCTACTTCTTCCCCTCAGGTGCGTAAGGTTAATGCCTTCAGAAGCATGGAGGTCTAAAAACAAAGTTTGCACTGAAACTGGAAACTGTGTAGCAGAGATGCCTAAAATTCAGGCATGTATACCACTTCAGCATGGCAGAAAATCATGCCTGACTGTGAGAAACTACACGCGTTTAAAAATGTCAAAGGCTTATTAAACCTTAACAAAATACAACAAAGGACTGAATAAGGAAAAATTACAGCGCTGAAAGTCTGCGATCAGCAGCCACATAGCGTCTACAAAATGGCTGCAGTGCCTTTTATACCCTTGGCGCCTCCCAAAGTCTTGTCAGTCAACTCCTTCTCTGCCATCCATTGGTGGAGATCACCTTCTTACACCTTGATTGGAGGTCAGATGTTGCCATGCCGTGCCTCCTGGTAACAAGCTCGCCCTCCCCTAAAGGCTCCGACTAGTGGCAACAATACAAGGGGGAATGGAAAGAGGACGATGGGGAGAACACATAAAAATAACATAACTATACATCTATAAAACTTCTCTTAACATACACATAATACTAATCTCTAATTGTGAGAACCAACCACCGCACTACCCATTTATAACATGACAAAACCATCAGCCACAGAGAAGTTGTGCTAGCCACTGCCTCCATACGGCTGAGAGACATGCCACAGCACGGCCAGGGTGAGGCGTGCTGTCTCCCTTCTGCTCCACATGCTGCTGCAGGAAATGCAAGTCAAACCTCCAGACAAGATCCCCTCCAACATGGAGTAGGACGGTGCCTTTGATCTGTAAAAGTGAGGAATGCGTTGGTGGAGGGAGGGGAGAAGAAGCAGCAGTGTTTTCCACGGTAATGGGCTGACATAGACAGGGTATGCTTATCTTGCTGGTATCTGCATGGAGCAGAAGGGAAAGGGTAACACCCAGGTTTGTGTCCTGTACTAATGAGAGTGACTGAGGAAAATAGGCAGGCACAGGGACACCTTTCTTTGTCATGGCGGCAGCTGGCAGTGGAGATACAGCGCTTGTAGGGCTGTGATAAAAAGGAACGGAGCAACTAGGGTCATGTGCCAGGGTAGTAAAAAGTCACATCCAAGCATGGGGCAGGCAGGAACGAAAACTGCACACAAATGCAGGGGAGCAAGGGACGGGGAACACTCCAGGTGCAGCCATGTCCCTGCAGACAGGCAGCTTTCACCAAAACCAGAAAAGCATGTTCTGCTTATTTCCTCTCTAAGTGGAAAAACCCCAAATGTTCAAAACAAAGTACTTCCCTCAGTATGGAGGAAATAGAAATGTGGTTAGGCAGTCAGGGCAGAGCGACAACACACACGGACTGAGGATGAGTAGCAGCCCTAGAGGCACAGAGCAGTGGTGGGGGCTGTGCTGGGCTGTGGGGAAGCCGCAGGGGAGCACAAGTTTGCCGTGCTTCTGAGAAGGAGGCCAGGGTGAGGGGGGAAGGGAAGGAGGAGGCGGCGGGAGAATGCTGAGGAACAAGGAAGCAGATCCGGCTCGGGCCGGTTTGAGCCGGTTTGGGCCGGTTGGGGCGCTGCAAGGACACAGCAGCTGAATAGGCCGCCCCTGCAGCTGGGCGGGCGCTACTCTCCGGCACGGATCACCAGAGCCTTCGGAGCGGGGCGCCGCGCCCCCGCCGGCAGCCGCGAAATGGCCCGGCCAGGCCACGCCGCAGCCGGCAGCTGGAGCCGCCTCCAGCCGGAATCCGCTCCTGGCTTCCCGCCGCGCCCCGCGGGGCCCCAGAGCGGCGGCGGGGCAGGAGGCCCCGGTGTCGGGTTTCAGGCGGAGGAGCTTGTTGTGCGGCCGGGGGAGGGGAGCGGCGGGGGAAGGGCGCTCCAGGGCCGACCTGAGGGACCGCTGCCCTGGGCAACCCGCAGGGCAGTGACCGCCCCGGACACGGCCCAGCCGCCCCGGGGAGCAGCCCCAGCCCCCGGTGCGGGTCCCAGTGCGTACATCCCGCTCTTGCCCGGCGGGAGCAGGGAGCAGTCCTGGCCCGGGGTGTGCCCGGCGTGCTGCAGGGATGACAAGGCTGTGTGGGGCTGGGTGGAGGCCTTTGAATCGCTGGTAATGCATGGAGAAAGAAATTGGTGTTTTCTCGGTAACCCTTAGGCCAAGTTTTTGGTCTGAAATGCCCGTTTTCTAGGTTCCTTTTCCACTGTGTTTGCAAATACATAAGTATTGCCTTTACGCCGTACTTTCGAAGTACAAAATGGCATCTGAACTCTTGTAGGAGAAGCAACAATGTCCCCTGAAATATATTTGCTGTTTTTCTTCCTATGACTGATACAATCTCATTAATAAAGTGCCTCGTCAGTGGAGCATTGAGCCACAGACTCCTGACTTTCTTTGGGTAACAATTTCACGCTTTCATACTTGAGCGAGTAGAAAGTGATTTTTTATTCTTTCTTAGCCTGAATTACTGTTAATTACGTTGTATTTTCAAAATGCACTTTCAGTGGCAATCTCCAGCGTAGTAAGTTCATCAGTTTCTAACAAATTGTACACTTTTCATCTGTACCCATTACTTCAATGGAGACAATTACTGGTGTTCATATTATTTTGGTTTTTCTGTCACACTGAGCTGGTAACCACCATATACACTGGTTCATGGTTTCAGCTTAACAGCTAACTCAAATCATTTAATCATCATACTGAAGAGCAAAAACAGCCTTGCCCCCTCTTTTTGTATTAGCTCAGATCTCTCTGTGTATCTTTAATCTCCTCATGAGCGTTTGATCTGCCTCTGGTTTCAGTCTTTCATCCCCACGACTCCTACTGGGTTATACAGTTCTCCAGATAACCCTGAGAAATGAGAGATGTGCCCTATCCACCTGTCTGTCGTTAGCAGTGGTTTTACTAATTGTTTGTGTTGGGGATTTTTGTTCCTTGGTGTGTAACTGTGTCAGTTTTTCTTTGCTGGCAGAAGTAGGAATGGTGATACAGATAACATGCACTTCTCCTTGGTTTTCTGACCCATTTAGAGTCTCTGGAGATCCATTTAGAGACACCATTGATAAAAAATAGTGACCGTGCAGCAGTATGGTCACACATCTTGCCAGAAGTGGAGCTGCTCTGATAACTCCAAAGCAGCCACTTTGGAGTAATCTAGCTCAGGCAGAATCTAAGGGTGTAGGAAGCCGCAGGATATGTGTTTTGTTCTTCAGAAGTGCAGAGGAGTCGGCATATGTCAATTTGGACAAATTCAGGTTTTATAAGCAGTAGCTATGGACAAAGTCACTGGGCCAGAGGTGTTTGTGTTTCAGCTCAATGTGATTAGTAAAAAGAGATTTGCCAGTTGCTCATATCCGTATTTTCTTCCAAGAAGATACACAAGTAAATATAGCTTAGCAGCAGGTACTTTTAATCCTCATGACAGAGAAATTAATGGAACAAGAAATGTTCTTACTATATATATTGGTTACTACAGCACATTCAGCTCTGGTGGTTTGGGTAAGTTAGCTGTGCTGTACTATTCTGATACTCCATATTGGCAAAGAATGGGGATGAGTCCCCTCATGTACTGTGGCATTAAAATTGTTTTTAAATCCATGGGACAGTTTATTCTCCTAACTCTGCTTCTGCTCTGGGTTTTTCTGTTTTAATAATAAAATGTGCACTTGTGGATCATCAGAGAAGAAAGAGACTAAATCCAACATTTCTGTTCTTTAGTTTCATGGATATTGCATCTTGAAGCATTTCTGCACTTCAGAAAGTTAGTCCCAACTATCTGTGACACCAACACAGAACTGTAAACTCCTGTTGCAGACAGATGTTTTTTGCCCATGCTGATTTGAGAAGTGTGACTCAATGAATAAGTTGTTTCCTGCCTGAGTCTCTTAAGTGTTGGTGAATGTGTTGCTTCAGCCAGACTTGCTGTGTTAATTTTGTTATGTTTGAAGTGTATCAAATTTTTGTAAGAAAAAAATAGGTCTGAATTATAAAAGATCGTTATTCTGTCTTCTTTTTTTCCACCATCTCCCCTGAGTGTTTATTGTAGCATTGTGGTGTAACCATAAGACAAAGTGTCAAATAAATGAGTCAAACATGAAGTAGATTCTTCATTATTTGCATATTTCAGTTTTCGTGGTTAATGCATCACATGGTGAGTTTACGTTTTAGCACTTTAAAGGAACAACATTGTGTCATCTGTGTCACAGATCCTTTTATAGGGTAGGCATGAAAAAAATTTCCTCACCCAACAGGAGAATGAGTTAAGGGGAGTTGCTGAAGGTCACTGCAAGTCATGTCATGCCCAGGACATCCATCATCTGACACCTAACTGCTAGGCTCTGCTACTCTTCTCAGATTACCGGGGTTTAGATTTTTAAATAAAATTGAATTGGCAGTCATTTTTCATCTATCTGCAAAGATAAGAATTGAAGATTCCATATCTATAGGCACAATTAAGAATATCACAAGTGTCTAAAGCTATATAGGATGTTCAGTGAACTTTCATTGCCTTTTATCCACTGTTGCTTAGGCAACAACAAACTTTGAACATGAGTCCTGCAAGATAAATGAAAGAAAAATTCAGTCTTTTTAGTGTAAATTGTACACATGCAAGCGAATTGTAAAGCATTGCTTAGTACAATTGAATACATATAAATGGAATTTCTTTATTTAGTTCCCAGTTTTCCTGATGTTTTTAATGGAGTATAAAACCACAGAACTTACGAAATACCCTTCCAGAAGATCTTAGAGATCTTCTTTTTTGTCATTGTCTTGTTATTGAATATAACATCTTGATCAAACTTCAGTTTGTGTAATTACATTTGGTCAGTTCAAGATTTAAGCCACTGTGGTATACAGCATGTGTTTGCAGAATCACAGAGGTACTTTGTTCTGCCCCAGACCTGGCTGAATTTTAACTATGCAGAGAGACCTCCTAGGGATAATCAGAAGTGGAGGGTCTGGAGCCCAAGTCTTAGAAGAACTGGCTGAGGACAATGGAGATATTCAGTCATTAGAACAGAAGGCTCAGGAGTGACCTTGTCACTCTACAACTACCTGAAAGAAGGCTGTAGCAACTGGGGAGTCAGTCCCTCCCCCAAGTAACAGGACAACAGGAAATAGCCTCAAGTTGCACCAGGAGAGGTTTAGACTGGATATTAGGAAAAAATTGTTCATGAAAAAGAGAGTCGAGTTTTGAACAGGCTGCCCAGGGAAGCAGTGGAGTCACCATCCCTGGAGGTATTGAAAAGACACGTAGATGTAGCACTTAGGGACATGGTTTAATGGTGCACTTGGCAGTGCTGGGCTAATAGCTGGACTTGAACATCTTAGAGAGGTCTTTTCCAATACTTCCCATACTTTTTTCCCACATTTCCAGTACACGTTATTTTCTTTCACAAGATCTTGGCCATGTTCAATGTACAGAATTAATCAAAATTATACAGCAAAGGAAGCATCCACAAAAGCCTTGTGTTTTTTGATGGAGATAGAAATTGTGTGGTAGGCTACCATTGTTAGTCTGGGCATTGCTCATGTTTTTTAACAATTTACAACTGTGCAAAGTCTCTAGATTTGTTACTAAGTTGGGCCTTGCCTAATAGCTTTTGTTTGTTGTAATTGTAAAAAAGTCTGAATCATTCTGTTAGTGTTTGGTCAGTTTTTAACTTACTGCTAACACAAAGAAATGTGGGCATATGAACAGTGTGTTGTTTCCCCCTCTTTGGGGGCATATTGATCCTGGCTGGTCACTACTTATTTGACATTTTCTTTGTTTCCTCTATCTTCTTGAGAATTCAGCGCAGTTTCTTCATTTTTGTTATTCATGCAAAACAAATCAAATTGTTTGTTGCTGTAGCATTTGGGGAATCCTTTGTGCCTTGTTACTGTTGAGGATTAAAATACAGATAACAGGATGTTCTTCTGAGATGAGTAATTGCTTATCTGTGTTACTCAGCTTCATTTTCTATAGCAGTTTATGGATTAAAACCTGTGTTAAAACCTCACATGTAGTTCTTTGATTATAATCTAGCTTTGTCCAACAGCTAGAGTAAAAACTTCTTCACTTATTCACTTGCTTTAGGGAATTCTAATTACCTCCCACTGGAAAAGGGAGTGTTAACATCCTTTGGGATAACTGAGACTAGAAGGAGTTTGTTTCAGGGCAAGTTTACGGTTGCTCCAAAATTCTCCAAATCTTTGAGTGCAAGAGAGATTGTTCTCCACTTTGGGTTCTTAAACACAGCAATAAGAACCTTGGTAAATAATGTATTTAGAGAATAAAATGCTTTATTCTCCTGTGCTGTTAAGTCAAATGGAAAAACAACATAACAACAACAAATGCCAACACCAAAACAAACAAAAACCCCCAGATGAATTAATTTTGCTTGGAGCATTTAAAAATACTTTCCAGCTGAAATTAAACATGGAAAATTGTCAAGGCCTAAAATTTGTTGTGATTAAAACTATTCTGAATCCTCAGTAATGATGTATTAGGACATGTCTGTTAATATCAAAGTAATCGCAATTAACAAATAACGGGGACTCATGAGAAATAAATTTTGAAGGTAGTGACTCTAGATTTTCTTTTCTCCAGAAGTCCCACACTCTAAAACTTCCAATAGTGTTTTCTGGCTTGTAGTTATTTGCAATAGAATAGAGTTGCTGGAAAGGCTTAGGGGATCATAAGTCTTCTCTTTAATTGTCTAAACTACAGTTGGAATTGTCTGGCAGTCTCTTAAGTTACCTGAGGGCAGGGGGGGAAACCTGATCTGCTGCATACCACCTGATTCAGTCACATGATGGCCGCATCCAGACCTGACTACCTCTGAAAAGTTGCTTGAAGAAGGTCAGAGACGAATTAAGAACACCTCTCCCTCTGTAGATGTCTTGATTAAGAATTTACATTAGCAAGTACATTACAGAGTTACCTAATTTTAAATGGCAGCACGGCCATGAATGTGTTTGTTTTTTTACAGTCTGAAGCATTTTGGTTACTCAGAACTTGACAAAAAGAGGGAAGGAGAAAGAGAAGAATGCAAAACTATGTCTGTCTCCTTTCTTGCAAAGTGAAACATAAAGTTAGAAGAGTTGAGGACAGGTCCTGTGAGACAGCGCCAGAAGAGAAGTGTAGTATATGGTGGAGATAATTCGTGCTATTAATGTATAAAATATTGTAAGATCCAAGCTATGTGTTTTGACTACCCCAGCCGGGAGCAGAGTCTTATTCTTATTCATCCAGTTCCCAGACATTAAGATCATATCAGGTTCTTTAACATAAGAATAGAACCTTCCTGAGCAATGATCACTGACTTCCCTGGAATGCCAGGACCATTCAAGAGTGATTTCACACCTCGAAGATTGCATCTACTTATGGTGATCACCACCCAGGCCACCCTGTTACATGTGAATGCTGACTTCTCTAGAGCGCTCTGACAACATCTAGACACCCAGATTGGACTTTTGTCTAACCCTGCACATGTATAGCCCTGGTTCTGCATGTGAAGGGACACAAATGAACATTTGGTCATCTCTGCCTCAGGCGGAATAAACTGTATAAAAACTCACTGCGCAAAGCAGCATTTGTGAACATGGGAGACTCTGACACTCGGGAGTCAGATCCGTGTGTTCACCCAGCGTCGATCCCAGGCTCGGCGCTGCCCTTGGCTGTGGTGGTTTTTTTGCTGATTGAAATTCTGTTTCACTGACAATCTAATAAATCATTGCTTGTGGGAAGATATCGTGATGTCATGCTCAAGATATCGCGATATTACGCTCAGGCGGAACCCCCTCCCCTTTTACCGTTACCGTACCGTTACCCCCTGTTATAAATTACCCTGTTCAGCCGTTAATAAACGCCATTTCACCATCCACCACATTGGGGTGTGCGTGTGCTTGGTCCCTGTGGCAGGGGTGCTGCCACCAAGTCGTCCTTGACCCAGGACACCATGCCCCTAGCAGCAGCCCCAGTTGCTAAATTTTCTTATAAATTTGGCTCTCGATTTGATAATTTATAACAGAAGCAACTATGGTCAAGAGAATGAGAAGAGAGAACAGGTTGGAAAAACTACACACGGCATAGGAAGGGAGAACAAAAAGATTGTAGATTGGAAAAGGACAATAAATGATGGAGGTTGGCAGAGTGTTGTGGTTTAGTACTTCTCAATTCAGCATCCCCACTGACTCTTCAAACCACACTGCCACTGTCTCTCACTCCCTCATTTTCCCCTTCCCCCTTAACCCCCTGGTAAGATAGAGAGGGCCTGAAAGGCAAAGAACACAGGTTGAGATAAGACCAATTTACTGGAAACAGCAATGAGATAAGGAAATGGACAGGAACAGCAACAATACTAACCACAGAGGGTTTAAGAAAAAAAAAATATTATCACAGAAAAACAATGATAATAGACAACACTGGATGGTTCCCTCTGCTCCATTTTCTAAACCAGAAGGAAAACCTTATCCCTGGAAGAAAGTCCCTTTCCCCTGCCCTGGCAATGGTATGAGATGATATAGAATAACCTCCAGGTCCTAGAACTGCCCTCTCTAGAATACTCTAAAGAAATTAAATCTGACACAGAGGAAAGGAATAAACCAGGAAGAAGGAAGATTAAATGAAGAATAAAACAGATAAAAAGTAGGAATTAATGAACAAGTAGATTTGCAGCTTTACTTCCAGAAATCATTCTGAGGTCAAAATACCTCCATAGACCTCAGTATAAAGTCTACTTTTTTTCTCACAGATTTATCTTCTAGATGTTAAAAGGTTTTGATTGGCATAGTCTAGCTTAGAGTTCATAGTACAAAACATGATGTATCTTGGGTACAGCCGTGCAGACCATGGTTTATAAACACCCATGTTTACAGGTCGTTAAGTATGAAATAACCAAGTAATTGAGATTCATCTGGTCATTAGTTATTGGGCTTTACCTCACAACTGGGATAAGGCTAGTAATGTAATATTCCTGGAGATATCTTTTAAATGACATTCGTTGATTAGACAATAGCATTTGTCTGAGTTATTTTTATTAATGCATTTTTCTGAGTTCCATAGTTTACTCATGGGTGGTGGTGATGGGTGTTTTAATGAACATTCTCTGTAATACTTCTTTTCCTGAACTGGACTAAGGAGCTTTCGGGATTAATTTTTCATTATTCACTTTAATTAAGCAACAACTACCTTGTTTCAACCAAGATTAGAAAAGTTTGTACTCCTTTACAGTGTCAGAGAATGGTTTCTGTCACCAGATATATGCATGTGTTGGCAAATAAAACAGACAAATATCAGAGCTGTAAGGGAGATTTCTATTTCACCAGTTATTTTCTAAGAAGTTGTGTCCTGTTATAATGTTCTTGCTTATTTTAGGCAGTATCACTGTGCACAGTTTTTCTGAAGAAGTGGAATTGATCAAAGTGCCTCTTGCTTCCATTGTCATTTTTAACCGACTACTATTTCTAATCTTTACTAGAAGCAAATGACAGTTCCCTAAATTTGAGCAATAATTTGGGAAATTATATTGGATATTGCACCAGTTCTGGATCACACATTGCCCCATACTTGTATTGTGTGGCTTGTATTGTACTTGGCTAGAAGGAAGGAATGTATGTACTGAATGTACATGGATTTCAGATGCATACTTTTTAAGTGACTCTTACCACAGCAATACACTTGTTAAGCAAGTTATTTCTTCTTTTGCTCTCATTGTTTGTGAGTTCTTTTTCTTTAATGCTGAGGTTACACAAAGTGTTCAGTGTTTGATAGCATAGGGTATAACTTTCCAAATGCCAACAGAGATATATAACAAACTGTTTCTCAGAGTGAGAGAAAAACACTGAAAACTGAAGAGACACTGCAGCAGAATTCGAAATATCACTAATTTATGTCTTGCTAATGGGCATATGTCATAGTTCCAAATTTTTCTTTATGTAACCTGAGCAGGACACATATTTTCGAGCAAACTGTACTTCTGTATGTAAAACGAAAAGGCAGAAGTTCTTTGAAGTCTTACTGTGAAATGCTCAATGCCATCAGGACTATGAAACCAGGGGAAAATAGCAAAAAGTGTTTATCTTCCTTTACACTTATGTTAGGATTGCTAGAAAAAGAGGGAAGGAGGAAGAATTTTACTCCTTGATCCTTCAGCTAACTCAGAAGTGAACAGTAGTGCTCTAACCAAAAGCTTGTGCCTGGAATGGAAATCCTCTCCCACACCCTTCCAGATTGACCTTCCCTCCCCCACCTACCATAGCTCGTATTTCAGAGCTGAGCTGGCCGCCAGCAGACTGTGGGCTGCCAGGAGGAATGCATTATTTGCTCAAAAGAAAAACAGAGGTGCAACCATTAACTGCCCCCTCCTGCCCCACTCCCCACAGAACAAGACAGATTTCTACATAGGAGAGGAACTTGCTATTGGTACAGCAAATCTCATAAAAACCATCATGTGTGCCCACCAACAAGAGGGCTTTATCATGATCGAGAGGCTGCATTTCCTCCCAGAAAGCTGATTGGGTCATGGCAGCTGACTTGTGCCTGTTTTCTCATGTGATCAAGTCCTAAAGCCAAATCCAGACTGTTGTTCTCATGTGATTTAGGCAATCTGCTTACATCTGGTCAGCAGAGAAGACACAGATCAATAAAATCAATAAAAGCAAAGTTTATAACTCAGATTACGCTGTTGTCCTTGGGCACAGGACATTTAACAGAACATCTTGCCTCTACGAAGAAATGTTTATTTAGGTAGTTACATTTTGTACCAACAGACACTGCAAGTGGATATGTATGAAAAGTTGAGGGTCTTTTGCCCCTGCTTCTAACACAAACAAATTGGCAACAGTGCCTCTTGCATTGTAGCTTCATCTCTTCTTTGCATTTTTGGCCTCATGGCTCTATTAGTCATGGAAACTGGAATGGCTGGATTTTCTTTAGCTTTTTCACTCTAAGAAATCAGGAAGAACAGTTCCAAAACATGAAATTAAAAATTCAATATTAGGAAAGTTTTATAAAAGCCAGGGATATTTTTGCTTTTCTTCTTCTACATCTTTTCTTTGGCAATGAATATTCACTCACTACTAATCATCAACCATAATTGAAGCATTTGTGTTAATGTGTGCACATTGTGCTTAGAATATATTTTGATTCCCAGGTAAGTTTTACATTTAACTGCAAGAGGACCTTTCCATGGAATTAGGTATGATGAGGCAAAGGAAATTACTTGAAAAAATGGCTGGACATAAAGTGACATGATGGCTGTATAATAAACTCAACATTAAACATCTATAAATAGATGAACAAATTAAGCCCAGTGGCATTGGCTATTGTACAGGAATTTTTATTCAAACAAGTATGCAGATATGTTTTTCCCTTGAAGTATTCATATTTGTCCAATAAACATTCTTTATATCATGTCATCATAGTAAGTGTGGAATGAAAAGAGTTTTCCCTATCAAAGCTCAGTATTTTAGGGTGACACAGCAAAAAAACTAAAAGGGTCAAGTGCTGTCTGTATAAATTAAAAACTGTGAAATAAGCTGGGATGTAAATTTAAGAGCACAACAGCTATTCTCACCTCTTCTTAACTAACATGAAGAGCTTTCATATTCTGGTTTTGAGTATCAGTGTTATATTGGCAGGTAGACAAACTCTCAGTTACAATGTTTGTTTTAACAGCACCATGAGGTTAGGTTGAGTTGGGAGAGGCGATGAATTTAAAAGTGCAATGGCTGCTCTTCGGTAACTGGGTATGGATATTCCTTATTAAGAACAAAAGCATGTACAAATGGATCTAATCAGCAATAGCTTCATGTGTGAGCAAGTACTAATAAATTATTTACTTAGAATCTAAGTGACAGAATTTGTCAGTCAGAGCGGTTATTTATTCGTTCCACTTAGAAGATCTGAATGCAAGCTACTCTTCTGGATAAGAAACTGAACCTGACCATGCCTGCACTCAAATTAGAGCCTTACAGAAGCAAGGTGTCAGAGAGGAGGTCTGCAAGCCATCTTTCATTTTCCCCCTGCCTCTGGACCCATCTTAAAGCCAGATCAAAAGAGGTCTGAGGATGCAGTTAACCGTGAAGAAGGGCTCTCCTAGGCACTAAAGAGGTAGAGATCCTTGAGCAGACATGTTGATGAGCCCTGGGTCTAGAAGTATTGAGTCACAAATGTTTTTGACATGATATATTTGAGAAAATTCAGCATCAGTGCCATCTCCCAGCCTCAGCAGTTCAAAGCAGTTTCAGAGGGGACACAGGTCTAGACTTGTCTGCACAGGTTTCCCATTGCCTTTATCTTTTTGGCTCCTTATTGTTAGAATGAAGGATTTTCCCCAGCCCATGGAGAGAGGCAATCACATGCACAGATTGTTGTATGGGAAGGCATACAGAGAAGCCTTGTAACTAGTTTCTCTTTTTTTTTTTTTTTTTGAATTGGGGAAGAAGATCTTGTCAGTTCACGGCTTCTAGGAGGTGATGGCTACTGTGCTGGAAATGCTGACAACTCCAAGAGCCTTATGTAAGAGCCAGCTAAACCTGTTACACAAGTATATCAGTTCCAAGGCATTGGCAGGCTCCAGAGCTGCTCTGGAGGCTTCCTGTTTTGGCACTGCAGGAAGGCCTGTGTGCAGTGCTGCTTGTGGCATGTCCTTCCAAAAGAGGATGGAAGAAGCCATCACATTTTTTTTTTTTTTGTTTCTGATCTCAGGCTTCACTGCCAAGGAATCTCAGGAGAGATTTCTGAGCAATAGAATTTTTCCAACCACTGCTTGTGGTTAAAGCTCCTGCTATCTCATGCTTTAAGCGAAACTATGTTACTACTGCAACTACCAGTGAAGGAATGCGTTGAATGCAGCAGGCAGTCCCGCTCAATGCAGACCTTGTCTTTACAAGCTCTTGAAAGAGGCCACACCCTCATCAAACCAGTTCTGTCTAGATTCCTTCTGCTGCCCTCCCCCACAAGAGGTGACTGGCACTGGAGCCTGAACCTTTGCACACCATCTTCTCCAGCCAGGATGACTAATAGCTGCCTGGCAGTGCCATGGAAACAGTTGTTAGGAAAGCAATAGAATTGCTGGTGACCAGACCCATGAGCAAGGATGGTGTCATGGGGAAGAGCTTCTCAGGACCTCGAAACCTCATCTGACATAGCTTCTCCCAGTGTTCCCACAAAGAGACAACCCTTCACCAGGTGACACCAAACGGTTCTTCCAAATACTGTTTTCTCAGCATCAGGTCCCAACCCTCAAGGTGTTTATTCCTCCTCACTAATGCAATTTATCCCTCCTCAGTGAATCAGATCAATGGTGTGTGAAGCTGCACTGTTAATTAGGTCACTGGAGAGAGGGGTGAAAAAAAGAAAACTAACCCAAAGTATATTCCCCTCTGTAAAGCTACATTTCAAACCGACAATTTCTGTAGTCTGGTGTAAAGTACATCTACATAAAGGGTTTATCAGCACAGGAAAAGGAGTGGCAGGCAAGCAGCTAGGGGTAGAAGCATGCAGCTGACCTTTTCATCCCTGTTAAGGTGACATGAGCCCCAAAGCCAGCCTGTGGTGTGATGGTGCAGCTGGTGTTGTCCTCTTCCTCCAGTGAGTGTTAACAATAGCAGAATAAGGTGTTTTTTAAGGTGCGCTGTTTTTGAAGAACTCTCTGCCTCAGAACACTGACAGTGACAGTCTTTGACTAATCTCAGAAGTGGTGAAGTGTGGGTAGGAGTATATTAACATCCATCTACTTTCTCCTTCCCCTTGTGGCTGTTCTCTGACATGTCCACAAGACCCTATTAAAGGAAAAAGAAGTTTAGTGGCCATGGTTTTGCTGTAGTAAGCCTTTCAGCAGGGGTTCCTAACACAAGAACTGTGTTGTGAAAGTAGCCCATGAAGTAGAGGGAAATGAACACTACTTCCTCAGAAAATAATTGTCAGCTCATTTTGTACAGGCTGCTGAGGACCACCAAGCAAATTAATAATTTACAGTCACTCCTAGCCTGAGAACAGTTGGAAAAACCTAGATGACCTAGCTTCTGGTTTATTAATCCTTTTAGCTTAGTTTTTTAACACCTGTGGCACCATCCTGCCCTCTCACAGTAAGAACACAAGAAGGTCCCTTGACTGCTCCTTTTCTTGCTGTTCATCTGCCATGTTCTATTTGTTTTTCCTGGCCATCTGTGTCCCATTTCCTTTCTGTACTGTTCTTTTCCTTCCTTCCTTCCTTCCTTCCTTCCTTCCTTCCTTCCTTCCTTCCTTCCTTCCTTCCTTCCTTCCTTCCTTCCTTCCTTCCTTCCTTCCTTCCTTCCTTCCTTCCTTCCTTCCTTCCTTCCTTCCTTCCTTCCTTCCTTCCTTCCTTCCTTCCTTCCTTCCTTCCTTCCTTCCTTCCTTCCTTCCTTCCTTCCTTCCTTCCTTCCTTCCTTCCTTCCTTCCTTCCTTCCGCCACTTCCTTCCGCCACTTCCTTCCGCCACTTCCTTCCGCCACTTCCTTCCTTCCGCCACTTCCTTCCTTCCGCCACTTCCTTCCTTCCTTCCGCCACTTCCTTCCTTCCTTCCTTCCTTCCTTCCTTCCTTCCTTCCTTCCTTCCTTCCTTCCTTCCTTCCTTCCTTCCTTCCTTCCTTCCTTCCTTCCTTCCTTCCTTCCTTCCTTCCTTCCTTCCTTCCTTCCTTCCTTCCTTCCTTCCTTCCTTCCTTCCTTCCTTCCTTCCTTCCTTCCTTCCTTCCGCCACTTCCTTCCGCCACTTCCTTCCTTCCTTCCGCCACTTCCTTCCTTCCTTCCTTCCTTCCTTCCTTCCGCCACTTCCTTCCTTCCTTCCGCCACTTCCTTCCTTCCTTCCTTCCGCCACTTCCTTCCTTCCTTCCTTCCTTCCTTCCTTCCGCCACTTCCTTCCTTCCTTCCGCCACTTCCTTCCTTCCGCCACTTCCTTCCGCCACTTCCTTCCGCCACTTCCTTCCGCCACTTCCTTCCGCCACTTCCTTCCTTCCTTCCTTCCTTCCTTCCTTCCTTCCTTCCTTCCTTCCTTCCTTCCTTCCTTCCTTCCTTCCTTCCTTCCTTCCTTCCTTCCTTCCTTCCTTCCTTCCTTCCTTCCTTCCTTCCTTCCTTCCTTCCTTCCTTCCTTCCTTCCTTCCTTCCTTCCTTCCTTCCTTCCCCAACATTAATTATCATATAAATCCCTCTGGGTTTTTTCTGTTCCTGTCAAAAATTACTATTAAAACCACAACAACAACAAAATTTTAATTTTTACAACATTGGACAAAAGTAGGTAATTTTGTTTGCCAGCCCATAGTCCTAAGAGAGAAAATCATCTTGCCTATAAGACAGAAAAACACTTTGACAGAAACAAAGCATAAAACATTAGGAAAAAATTTCTAGCAAGATATTTTTCTGGGCATTCTACAGCAAGGAAAACATTACTTTGGTAGAGTGCTTTAATCAGTATGCTCTGTTCTACAGTAACCAGGTGTTCGTTGCTTCAGAGGAAGGTACAAGCTGAGGACTAACTCAGCTAACTAAATCAGAGAAAATCTCTTTAACACTTCTCATCATCCCAACAGAGCCTGTCTTCACCTGACTTTACCTTTTTGGCCATTTAACTTGAGGACCTGATGTTTGTAACGGTTAATTTGCCTGCTCATTACACAACTGATCCAGATTCTAAAAGTTTCTTCTTCAAGATAAGGCTATCTTTGCTGATGAAAAGGGGTTGTGCTTGTGTGCATTCCTAAAATTTCTCTGTGGAATGCTAAAGGAGACAAACGTGGACAATGACTACTTCAATACAGTTAGACAAGGTCAGCATTATGCTCTAATACAGTCTGATACAGTCTTTCCACTCACCAGGCTAGATGTAGTGTAACAAAACCCACAAGGCTCTGACTTTCCCTGGATTTCCTAGCAGGATAGTGAATAAAACGGAAAAACCCCTCTAATTTTGTCTGTAAAAAAGACAGGCGGCTACTTGCTTTCCTCTGGAATCTGCTAGTTGTTTTTTCACTTCCTTTCCCCCCCCCATTTAAATATAATTCTTGTGTGATGACTCATGGCAGGAAACAGGGCTGCCTTGTGTGCTTGTGCAAGCTCCAGAAGGCATATCTGGGTCAACAGAGCATGTACAGAATGTCCTGCAAACTAGAATGCTAGGCAGTCCACATTGTGAGTGCTTACACTTAGAATTCAAGAGTACTACAAGTACTGGTGGAACACTATGTCCTGGGGAAAAAAAAAAAAAAAAGAAAAAGAAAAAAAAAAGGAGGAAATCCAGCAGCAAGAAATGTCATTTGCTAGGAAAAATCTGGAGCCATCCTTTCTGAGAAACCACTTTGTTTCAAATTACTCTTTGCTAAGTTGTGCAAAGAGGTGCGGAAACTAGAGAACATAATGAAGTTTAGGTAGAGTGCAAATTCTGATTAAAACTAAAAAAGTGATAAAATTGTGTGGTGACCCAAATAACTTTTTCCACTGTCCAACTTTTTCCATTGCTTCCATGCCTTTGCTGTATGACAGGTAATTATCTATGATTCATACAGGGTTACAGCCTGCATCTGTTGAGAAGTTCTGTCCAAACACTTATAGTCACATTTTCCAACAGTATCAGCCATGACTCATGTGGAAACGAGCGCGAAGCCTAGCCATGAAGATAAAAAAAAAACACTTTTAAAATTTGTTCAGATCTGTAGAGCCCAAATAATGTAATTTGGTTTGCCATTTCACTTCCAGGAAGTCCCAACATCCACTTCATGAAACAAGTCATGCCCGGGAAACTTAAATAGACTTCTGAGGACTTTGCAGATAGCTGACTTTGGGCTGATGTAAAGCTGGTTACTACTTTCAAACAGAACAGAAAATTTGACACTGATGCAGTCAATCCCAAAGTTACTTTTTCCAAGTACCACTCCTGAGTATGATTCTACTGTATCAGTTTTTGACAGTTAAATTTTTCTGGTTTTCAGATTGTCTTTCCATCAGTACAAATACTGGTTAGATGAGCTGTGATTCTGATTGTGCAGAAAATGGTAAATTTACAGGTTCATAAAGCATAAATTTCACTGCCAGTAACCTCTCTCAGTTGAACTGGGAATAAATATAACACCAGTTAATTACGGTGATCTTATGCTTTATCCTCTCAGCTTCTTAAGATCTCCTGGGGTCATTTTTAAAATAATCTACCTTTTTTATTATTTATTCAGCCCTGAAGTGCCAGAAAATTTATCTATCCTGGAACTGTGAAGACTGGCTGTCAGAAAAAATTTCTAATCAGAGAAAAATATGTTTTAAAACAATCCTTAGACTGCAAGGAATCCAAATCTTATCTGTCTTTCCTGGTGCAAACAAAACTAAAAAATGCTGCTCGATAAATTTAAGACCTTGAACCTTTTTTCAGTGATACAATTTGAAGTCAAGTTGGGAGCACAGGGAAGAGACAGTCTGACTTAGTTTCACTCTTTTACATGTCAACCACAGAAAGAGAAAGGCTCAAAAAAATTAAAAATCATGCAGGTTCTTGTTTGACATACTCAGTATATTTCCCTTGCAGGAGCATTGAAAATGTGTCTTTCTAAGAACATACCAGTTATCAAAAGCACACAATGTCTCTGCAAAACATAAGCCATCTACAAAGGTCAGGAGACCTCTTGTAAGGTGGCAGATTTTACCTCTCTCATTTGAGGGGTTAGGACTCTGCTTCAGACTGGAGAGAAGTCACACAGAGAGGGGTTTGAAGAGAGTCAAATGAACTATGCAGAGGCTGAGATGAGCTCTGTTCTGCAAAGAAGGGGTTTCAGCTGGGGGTCCTGGGAGAAAACTATCCATCTCAGCTCTTTCAGCTTCACCCAGCTTCTTCTTGTTCAACAGTTATGTCAAGGAGAGGCATCAGATCAGAGAATTCCTTTCAGCCATGCCTTTCCCTTAGCCAGCCTCATCTGCTGAGGATAGTGCTTGTGCTCAGTTGGGAACAGATTTCATTGCACTGTGTCTTGGAAATGGCTTCCATCTGGTTTTTATACTGTAAATTCTGGATTCTATGTAATTACTTTAGCCCAGGTTTTAAAATAGATCCATATAGTTTTGCAAGAGATTTCAACTGCCAAGCACCATTTCTCCTATGCTGTTAGTGAACCACTGAATTTCCCATCAGCAGGGTATTTCAACCAAGGATATCTTGAAATTGTAACATGATGTTTACTTGTCAGGCTCTGGTGCTGCGTGAACTGGAGCTTTCAGATTTGGCATTTCCAATCAAGAACCTAAGCATGATAGGAAATTTTTTAGACTTTGGTTTTGACACTTTCTTCATCATGCTGATAGATAATCTCCATTGGTTCATCTCCTGATTGTCTTCAGATCCTGTTAACAGTTCAGCAACAAACAAATATATACCTCAGCATTCAACTCTAATAACACAAATTTGTCCCCTTCAAGTTTCTGCTGACAGCACAGGAAAAAAATAAACAAAACTTGGGGAATTAAAAGGCAGGAGGTTTGAACTCTGATGTTCAAACCAGATAGAATTCTATTTTCTTCAAAATTCTCCATAGACAAAAGAGATTTATCATGACACCATTTCCAACAGAAAAACCAAACAAACAAGCACAGAAACAAACAAACAAACCCAGAAACCCAGCAAATTCTTTAACCTATAAATCTGCCTGCCAGTATTCCAGATCCTGTGTTGCTGGGTTTTTTTTTGCTTTAAGATCACAAATAGCCTGACACAGCAGGAGCTGGGAGCTGTAAGAACCCTGAGGTCGAACCAGTAAGGAAACCAGGTCAGACTGTGTGAGAGTGAGGTGTGTAGGGCGTCAAGCTGCTCACTGCAAAGGGGCCTCCATCCCATTAGTTAAAGTCCCTGGTGGTGAGAGTGTGACTGCCAGAGTCCTCCTGAAGACTCCAGGAATGTTTCCTTAGGAGTGTTTCCTCATTCCACAGGAGGGCTGTGAAATACCTGCCTTCTTCACTTGTCAGGTTTCTGGCCATTTTGCTGAGGTCCAGATATGAGCTCAGCAAGTTTATCCCTCAACCCTCTCTCTTCCTTGAAGCTTTATCAGCTACTCAGCAGGTGACAGCCTCTATCTACAGAGGTATGCAGGTGAAATAAGGAAAAAATTTTGTAAAAAATCTTTATTGGCCCAAATACTAGGCCAAACACCACCAAGGATGACATTTTGTTTTCTTTATCACTTTTTGATAATTTCTTTTCCCAGTTTGAAGTGCACTTGAAAATAACATAGTTTTTTCATTTGCAGTTCATTTCTACACAACCATCAAGCCTGTATGGAGTTGATAATCACTTGGAGCTTGGTGAGGAATCTGCAGCTGTGACTGTAATTGCACAGTCAGACCTTGTGGTAAAAAGATAAGAATTGTGCAGTGTTGCTTTAAGTTGGTGAAGAATTGATGAGGCTTGTTGAGAAAAACATGAGCTGGACCCCTTGTTTGTCTTTGCAGCTCATGATTGAAGGATCCTCCATAGAAAGAATAGGGATCTGTCACAGGGAGGATCTGTCAGGGGATCATGATGGGGCTGTATTGAAGCACAGGAGAGAAAGGTGTGGCCACTCTAAGGAGGTCTGTACCGTTTTCTGTGGAGCCTCATTAACAAGTTGTAACTGCAAACACTTGTACTGCATGGTGCACTTGTGTTTTGACATCAAGCTGGCACAATTTGAGGAGGAAGCTGTACAGAAGCAAATGGAGAGGTTGATCCAGGTGCGGAGGAATGGTGGATGGAGAGCGACAGGCAGCAGAGTGGCTCATGTGAAACACACACGGGTTCAGCACGACCCTGTTTCCTGCAGGACTCTCACGTGTGCAGCACAAAATCAGGTGAGATGACTCAGAACCAGCTTCTTGGATATATTTGTCAGTGCTGCTGTGGGAAGCCAGAAACCAGCAGGAAGGTTAGAAAGGTCTCTTCTTTGTTGGTCTTCAGATGTAATGAGGTCATTCCTTCTCCTCTTGATATAATCTGGCAGTGGGTATAAAGCCATTTCCTGAAACTATGTGAGTCCTACTGACTCATTAGTTTTCCTTTGGTTTTCTTTGAAAAGGATAAGTGGCTTCTAAGGCAGAAGATTAAACACATCTAAGGCAATTGTATGTTCATTTTGGCTCATTGGTCTGTTTTAAAATGTCTTCCAAGCCTTTTCTTTCTAAGTCATGGTAATTTAAGAGGTGTACATTGATGTTAAAATCTGGCCATCATAATTACCACTGCTTTCCAGAACTAGCTTTGGGGTTTTGTTTTGGTTTTGTTCCTTTGGATTTTTTCCTGTCACACTCACAGATTCCTGTGTATCTTTTTTTATTCCCTGGTGTCATGGTTTTAACCACATTATTATTCTCATACTTAATTCAAAACAAGTACTTATTCACTACTAAGAAGAAAATTAACTCTACCAGCTGAAAATTAACCCAGCTGAAGGGCACATGAAGGAAAATACCACATAATTCTAGAAAAGCACCTCTTTGGAAGGACATAAGCAAATTACATTTGCAATATGGAGAGGAAGCTAGTGGTTTGTCCCCTCAAAAAATATTTCTAGAAAAAGTGACTTGGATTCAGGTACACATAAATATAGCATCACTGTATTTCTAAGTTCTCAAACAGATCTTGCCTCCTGTGGACTTACACTTTTTCTTGCCTACAATATGGCAGTCTCAAAATTTAAAACATCTTGTCATTTCTTTGTTTAAGATCAGAAGGCAAATGTAACATCCACTGATAAACTGGTAGGATACCCTAGTATTAACATGCTGTTGAAGGAATGGCACTCCCCCATTTAGTGCTCCCAATGAAACTCCAAATCCCACATTTCTAGTCCGTTCTCCCCTTTCCTCTCTGCCTCTGTGCTGCAGCGGATTGGAGAGAATTGGAGGCACAAAAGGCAAAGATCACAGGCTGAAATAAGAAAATGAACAGCAACAGAAAGAATATTAATAACAAAAGGATATAAAAGAGAGAGTGCAGAGTTTGCCCTGACCACAGCCATGCTGACCATTCCTTCTACTCAGAATCAGCGTTATCCCACTGCTCCGTCCACCACGCTTGCCCAACCAGCAGGAGCCCCTTCTCCCCTGGAAGCAAGCAAGTTTCTCCCCTCTCCCTGCCCCCAGCAATGGCTGAGGTGGTAAGGAACAACTGCCAGGTCCTGGCTGCACCCCCTCCCCTCTATTGCAAAATTTAACCCTGTCCTGGTTGGAACCAGGACACAGGATGCAATTGGTGTTAGCATTCCACATTGTCTCCTCTCTGCCTCTTGACACTGGATATTTATAAGAGAGAGAGGTTCATTTTTAAGGACCTTATGTTGGGTTTCAAGTGAATCAATTCCCATGTGCTAGCATGCTTATATGGAAAACTGCCAAGGAAAACCCATTTGCTTCAGTTAAAATACTAGATTTTTTCCCTCCATGCTTTTAATTTTAAAAACTTTGATTTAAAGAGATCTTGAATTATTTTTTAAAAGGGAAAAATTGAATTAATGTCCACTACCATGCCACTTCATTCATGCTTCTGTTACAGAATCAGAGTTTTCCTACATTAGAAATGAAGTCCTGTGATCATTGGTCTGTGGCAGAAATGATTTGTTACACATTTGTTGTAACATTCCTCAGCTGTCTATGATGGTCATACCAATAACATTACATATTTTGGCATGCCATAATAAAACAGAACCACCCATTAAATAATTATTACCTATGTGAGACACCTGCTGAAGGTCCAATTAGGAACATACAAGTCTGTTCATGGATGAATATATACATATATATATATATATATGGTGAGGTAATGGTAATAAATATGGCTAAGCCTTGCTTGGTTTGGATACTTCAGAGACATGTTTTCATAGGTATATTAACCCAAGTTTACTGCATTCAGGTAAGGTGAGCACAGTAGTACACAGGGTTAGTAGTTAATTGACTGACCAGGCTTGGTAGCTTACAAAGTAATTCTCTTCAGAAGTCACTCATGAGAATCTTATTCTAAGTAGTATTTAATACTACTCTGTAATACTCCAGTGCAGGCATGCAGCCATGAAAGGATTTGAATATATAACCTTCTGCTTACAGAAGCAATCATGTAATGCAGGAGTGTATGCAGTGTGAAGGCTGCATTAGCTTTCGTGCCTCTCAAGAGAGGAAGTTAGGGGAACATTGTTGTTAGAACTGAGCTGTTGTGAACAGTGGGATTTCACAACAGAGATGACATTGCAAAGGCATCCTGAATTGGTAAATGTGTATCTTGACTTGCTTAACTACACATTTCTACTTTAATTACAGAATATGCAGAAGTAGAGTTCCAAGGACATTGGCAAATAGGTCCTTCTTATCTGCATTCTATTCTCAGCCGTAGTTCATTCAGCTTTGCTGTAGGAGAAAAATCATAATTTCATACGTCATCATTCAGTGCCGTAGTTTCCATGCCGTCATTTTCTTAGCCACCACCACTCAGTGTTTATATGAGCTAAGGGGAAGGGTTAGCATTATCTTGTAAGGACTCCACCAGAGTTTGGGCTTGGGAGACGCAGAAATAATTTCAGTGGGTGCAGTGATGATGTCATTGCATAGTACTCTCTGTTCTTAACTCTCCTGACCCCGTCTGATGGACTGCTTCCCTTATGGCTCTCACTTCCTTCTTTCATCAGCATTGCACTTCCTGTCTCCAATGGTCCTTCACAGCCTTTCATTCTCTTTGTTTTGCCTGCAACCAAGCCCTTCCTTTTTTCTCCCTGCCATATAAAGCAGAGAGACATATCTATAAAGGCACACCCTGAAACTGAAAAACCAAGACAGAAGTCATGGAAGCAAAAATATCAGCTACTGTTTTGCTCTACATTTGTCTTTTTTGTCCTTTGTATCTGTCTTAATCCTTATGCTCCATAGTGAAAAGTATTAGTGCACTGTAAAAATTTAAATATTTTTAATGATTCCAACAATAGAACATTTAAGTTCAACCATTGCATAAAAGAGCTTGAAAATTATTAAATTTTATGAAGGTTTCCTCTTTCTCTCCCACACAAACACCTTTCCCATTTTTTTATAATTAAAAAGAAGAATCCAGCAACTGAAAAATTCATGACCACGAAACCTATCCAGCAGAAAAAAAACTATGGAAAATTAGCCATTTTCTTCAATGCAGAATTGAAAATTATTAAATCCTACATGTATATTTTTCTGAAGGGTTTTACAATAAATCCAAAATTTGTTTTAATAGATCTTTGTAAGATACTGTAATAGGATGTTTTGTCCTTTGTGTCTTCCTTTTAATTAATATAATTCTAGTATTTATTATTTCCATATCTTATTTTACTGTAGATGCATGCAAATCACATTGCATCTTGAGACAGAAATAGAGAATAAAAGGATCCCTACAGTGGTGTTTGGCCACAAAACCTTGCATTTACAAAACATACAATGACATTATGAGTTAATATAAACAAGGATGACTGTTGCTTTTCACATGAATGAAAGGCAGTTACTTCAGTTATATGTCCCTGAGAAATCACCTATTTATTTTGCAGCTGAACAGTAAAACCAGCTTTTAATTCTTTAAGTAGAGCAACCCAGCCTAGGATGCTCAGAAACTAGGGCATCATTGCTGAGTTTCTTAGTGCACAGTATGGCAGCTTTAGTTGAAACCTCCAGCAGCTGACTCTTTTCCTCCAGCATTGGCATCTCAGCTTCTGAAGTCCAGCTGCAATAAACCTCAAGTTCAAAGAAGATCTACATTTTGTCCTGTGCCAAGTTCCCCTCAGTAGGGAAAGGACAAGTTACATCCCAGGCTGCAGCCAGGGAATCTGCTTTTGGGAAGAAGAGCACACTGAGAGATGTGTATTATGGACATGGCTTGGCATTACTCCTCATGGAATAATGGCTCTGTCACTCCTGATTCACCACATGGCAGACAGGCATGAGTGATCTGATCTTGGGTGCCGAAGTGAGGGGAGGCAGCACACTGCACCAGCAGTGTGTGAGCTGTGGGTGATGGAAAATGAGACAAGAAGAATTTGAGTCAGCCTGAAGCTTCCTGAGTCAGGGAACCATAGCCTGTTTATTCCTAAAATGTTTTATTGTTTGTGCAAATGTCAGATAACAAAAGGTGTAAAGCTCTACAGTCCTGCTTTCTCATTACCCTGTTTATGGGTTTTGGGGCCTCACTGCTCCAACATTTATGGCATCATTTACAAATTCAGAATTGTATATAACAAATCAATATATCAATACACATGGTAAAGCGTGGGGCAGAGGAAACCCTCACCTTCATATGTAATTGTTTAGCATTGCTAAATAGCAAACGAGGGTACATGCAATAGTTGGATACATGAAATAAAATATAGTGCTTTCAATAGCACAGTTGACTATAAAAGTATTACTGTTCTGTGCTTGATATTAAACATGTTTTCAATTTAAATTCAAGGTGAGTGTAAAGTAAGGTCTCTTTACGGATGGAATTACTCTCTTCCATTTATCTGATAAAGAAGAGCATACATTTTTTCTAATACAGAAGACCATAATTTGACCAATGTGTGCTGGTGACAGTAATAAAGAGGGAGACAGAAAGGCTGGGCATTTTATCACATTAACTAGGAACCAGAAAAAAAATTCTACACTTCAGAAATGCTACAAAGTGTGCTCATGAATTATAAAAAGAACCTGTAGTCACAGTGATTTGCACTTCCAGTAGAATCCTGGTGGCTGAAGAACTTGGCGTAGTTAGTGGTTTTTTGCAGTACAGGAACTGGGGAGTGAGGGACCACTACTTCTGGGACTTCACAAATTTACTTTTAGACTGTGGCAGTGAATCTGCCTACTTACTTGCTTCTAGACTGGCTCCTCATCAGCTGCTCCTTAATGTACCCACTTCACAGACAGCAGGAAAGTTGATACTAAAATGGCAATTCTAAAATGCTAAACAGAAGTCCTGTAGAATAGGTCTAGTACCAGAAATTCAGCTTGACATGTAGGGATTTTAACACAACAATTAAAAAATTATTTTCCATTGCAGAGTTTGATAGTAAGAAGAAAAAGCTCAGAACTGGTTTCTCTTGTGGATGCAAGAGACACGAGATTAATGCCTGGAGTGGAACAAAACTCAAGAATATCCAAAGTGGATACTTTTTTATTTATCTTTGGGTCACAGAATGGTTTTTGTTGGTAGGGACTTTTAAAGGCCATCTAGTTCAACCTGCTGCAATTACCAAAGACACTTTCAAATTGATCAGTCTTCTCAGGGCCCCATCCAACCTGACCTTGAATGTTTCCAAGGACAAGACACCTACCACCTCTCTGGGCAACCTGTTCTACTCTCACTGTAAAAAGCGGATTCCTTATATCTAATGTCAATTAACCTTCCTTCAGTTTGAAACCATTACACTTTGTTCTATCACAACATCTTTCCTATAGGCCCCCTTTAGGTACTGGAAGGCTGCAATATGGTCTTTCTGGAGCTTTTTCTTCTCCAGATGAACATCCCCAACTCACTCAGCCTACTTACATGTAAGTAACTGTACCAAACTGATGTGTGACTCAACAGGCAAGAAGCCACAATGCTGCAGAAGTATAGTTGCTTTGCAGACTTTTACTATGATTAGCAATTAGTAGTGTTGTGTTAGTGATTAGAGAACCTTGCATAAAACTGTAATTGGGGTGTCCCAGTTTGGCTGGGGACACATCACATGCATGCATAAATATTTACCCTTGTATTACATATTTTTTGTCTTAGCCACTCTACTCATTTGGCATGAGCAGGTCATGAATTTTCAGAACATCTAGAACAGAAAACCAAAAATGTTTGCATGTTGTTATGCAAACATCTTGCTTTCTCTGTTAGTTTCCTCTGGACCTCTCTCACTTTGTGACCTCTTTTGTTGGGATGCAAAGTCTAGATCTCAGCAAGTCTCTGTAAACACATTCTGATTTAGGGAACTGTACTTTACCTACCTGCATTACTAATGCTACTGATGAAAGTACAACCACAATGACCAGACTTTAGAGAGCAACTCTACTGCCTGAGAGTGATACTCTCCAATGGGTGCTTCTGATCTCGGTCTCCACCATAGAACCAGAATTGGGGCAGGGATGGTCTGTAATGCCCTTTCACACCCCAGCAGTCTCTCAGCTTGCCCTGTGTGTGGACTGGAGAGGGGGTCACAGAGCAGATAGGAAGGGCCAGCTGTGCATGCCAGGAGCCATCCCCAGGGATGGCCAGAGCCAGATCCCACAGCACTGGGCCAATGCAGGCCCAGCACCCCAGCACCTTCCTTCAGACACTGGCCGTGCCCCTTCCACCTCAGCCCATCCTTGCTCCTGCTCCTTGCCCTGTTGGGGCCCCCCACACCCCTGCCATGTTCCGAACTCTCTGGAGGCACCTCATGTCCCGAGCCCTGGTTGCCAGGCAACGCCGAGTCCCTCACTCGTTTCCAGGGAATGGTTCCCGCTGAGGCCGCCATGGCCATGGGCCCCTGGGGCTCTGTCCATAGGCTAGTGTCCATAGCCCAGGCCGCATTCCCTCCACTGCCCTACACGGGTATGGGACCACTGGCCACTCCACGGCTCTGAAAAGCACAATGGGAATATCTTGTTCATAGTTTTGTTCACTAGAAGCAGAACCCAGGCGTGCAGGTGGGCTGCCCAATATCATGCACCCCACTGTGGTCACAGTTCAGCCAACAGGCAGACATGTTATTTCCATGAATGCCATACCTTGGTGGAATTCGTTTTCTCTGAAGGTACTTAAGGGAGTTGAAGAGCATTTGCACACGGGCGTGCACACGCCTGTGCATGGCCAGAGAGGAGACATCACAAAGGGATCATCTGGAATAGGAAATAAATCCCTAAAAGCATTTGGTTTCTTCTTCTAGGAAAACTATTCTTACCACTTACCACTCCACCAATAAATTTGCAAGTAAATAATAAGTAAAACCATGATGCTAATCCTTGGCAAGAAGCAGAATGGTATAAGGGAAACCCAAAACTCTTCTTAAAAATGGATGTTGCTTTTGAGTAATTTGAAGAAGCCACTTTAAGATTAGAGGGGCCAAGCCCACTTAAAAAAAACACAAGCCTGCAAAGCACAAGAAAGTTATTCATCCAAGCAAAATCTGAAGCAGCACAAACCTATGACCCCTTTGCAACATGTAGGTGGCTTTCCTAGATAAATAGCCTCACCTCCTTTTCAGTATAATTGTAAGGTAATTTCAGTTCTTACAGTTTTGATGGATATATATAAAACAACTTTGATTTTCTGCTGTTGCTCCAGTGCTGTAGCTTACAGGTTTGTGAATTGGTAGCTACGTAGTTCCTCACTGGTTCTGCTGTTGGGTCATCAAAACTGTGAATGAACCTGCTTTTTCCTCAGCTGAGAAGCTCTGAAAAGTTTCATATGTCTGGCAGAAGTGGAAAACCATGGACACACTGGCAAAGAGTAAGGCAAAAGAGATACCAGACCCTGGAGTTGCTGGAGCAGGTGAAACAGAGTAATGCCTTGTGGACACATCTCAGAAGTAAATGGGCTGGACATTAGCAGGAGACTAGAACAAAAGGCAGAACTACACAGAAGACCGGAAAGAAATGCACCTAAAAACCTCAGTGATCTGAAACGGGATGACTATTTACCTGAGGGTTTCATTCCTTTTGATCAGAGTTTTGTCCCCTGATGGTAACTTGTGACCAGTTTCCAATACAATCTCAAAATATATTTTTGTGGGTCAAGTCTTGGGGACAGGAATGGAAGAATTTTTATGAAGAGGAGGATGCAAAGAAAGAAAAGATAATTGAAAAAATTTAATTAGTTAAGCAGGATTTAACAGATATATTCTTTCAAAATATATCAAATATTCAAGTGGTGTTTCTGACAACTATTTCTATAGTTGTCCAAGTCTGTTGTTAATCAAACACTGTGCGGAAGGTATGTTATTGTAAGTGTTGTGATATATTTACTTCTCTGTCATCTATCACACAAAAACTTTTATTTTGGTATCTGACAGTATTACTGTCAGATACACCAAAAAATTATGCATGCCTCTCATTTCAGGCAACTTAGCACTAGCATCATGAGGGTGGGCTGTTTAGTTCTGGTTAGGGTGTAGAGTTCTGGAGATCTCTGTATGTTTTCTCTTTCGAAACAAAAGACGTAGATAAACTGAGGTCACACAATGAGTGTTTATTAGTTTAAAAAGTCTGTATTTTCAATGAAATAAATTTTAATGTTTTCATAAAGTGGTGTTAATATAATACAACTGAAAGTAAAATATAATTTTCTTTCAAAATAAATTCTAAAGAGTAGCATTGGCATTTGAAAGTTCGGTGAAAACGCAAAATAAAGTGTGAATTTGCTCAAAGATATTATAGGCATTTAGAATATGCTGTTGAATCACAGAATCATAGAAGTGTTAAGATTGAAAAATACCTCTAATATCAAGTCCAGTCTTTAACCCAGCACCACCACATTCACAATTAAACCATTAAACTATGTCCTAAAGTGAGTGTCAGCATAACATCTTCCATTTATCTATGGAGTTTTTGCACGAGCCATTTCTCTTCCTCCAGCTCCAACAGGGAGAATCTTTCCAGAAAAGACTGCATTATAAATATGGTTCTACCCGATCATAATGAAGAAACTGAGCATGATGTTTTGTTTTGAATTTTTCTAAGTTGTTCATCTCATTTTGAAACAAATGAGCTACATTTGAAAAGATGATTATGTTAATAATTAATAGTTTGACTTAAATGATGAGCTATGTCAAGAAGACATTAAAATTCCAATTTGCAAGATAGAGCAGAAAAACAGAAACAAAGCAAGAACCTGTACCAACTTGTGTGAAAAGGAACTAACATTTCAGTATTTTTATCAAAAGGCAAAAGAATAAAGGGAAATACATTATTTATTACACAATAACAGCTTTGGGCTCTTCTTATTTTGAGACAGGGGTGGCAAAAAGGTGTTTTAATTTTAACTGCTCATTCCCCTAATCAATTCTAATGGGCAATAAATATTTTTCCTGAAGTCAAATTTGTTTTCCCAGTAGTACTAACTGGTAAGTGATTTCACTGTCTATCTTGACTGTCCTAAGTTTGTCCACGCTGTTTTTTCCAACAGCTCCTGTTGAAGAGGGGGAGTGAGAGATCAGCTGGGTGTTAAACAAGGCTAAGCCACCACAGTCTGTTTTGTTGTCCAAAATGTGGTTGAAGGAATTAGAGATAATGACAGTAATTGGGAGAGGCAGTGTACAAAACTTGAACTAGACATTGCCAGGGAGTGGAGTAATTTGGGGAAAGCTTTTATTTTCATGTTGTAAATTAATTTTGTGGATAATGTGGGATTAATGTATATTTTAATGACAAAAGTGTCTGTGATTTCAGGATCCTGTATTGTAGGGAATGACGCCATGAGAGGGGTCTGCTACAGTGGTAGGGGCATATGATTTTTTCTATATGGACATGTTAGCTTCTTAGCCAAATTCTAAGTAGGTTTCCTCATCAGTGGCTCCTTCCTTCCTTCCTTCCTTCCTTCCTTCCTTCCTTCCTTCCTTCCTTCCTTCCTTCCTTCCTTCCTTCCTTCCTTCCTTCCTTCCTTCCTTCCTTCCTTCCTTCCTTCCTTCCTTCCTTCCTTCCTTCCTTCCTTCCTTCCTTCCTTCCTTCCTTCCTTCCTTCCTTCCTTCCTTCCTTCCGACACTTCCTTCCGACACTTCCTTCCGACACTTCCTTCCGACACTTCCTTCCTTCCAACACTTCCTTCCTTCCTTCCTTCCGACACTTCCTTCCTTCCGACACTTCCTTCCTTCCGACACTTCCTTCCTTCCTTCCTTCCTTCCTTCCTTCCTTCCTTCCTTCCTTCCTTCCTTCCTTCCTTCCTTCCTTCCTTCCTTCCTTCCTTCCTTCCTTCCTTCCTTCCTTCCTTCCTTCCTTCCTTCCTTCCTTCCTTCCTTCCGACACTTCCTTCCGACACTTCCTTCCTTCCGACACGTCCTTCCTTCCTTCCTTCCTTCCTTCCTTCCTTCCTTCCTTCCTTCCTTCCTTCCTTCCTTCCTTCCTTCCTTCCTTCCTTCCTTCCTTCCTTCCTTCCTTCCTTCCGACACTTCCTTCCGACACTTCCTTCCTTCCGACACTTCCTTCCTTCCTTCCTTCCTTCCTTCCTTCCTTCCTTCCTTCCTTCCTTCCTTCCTTCCTTCCTTCCTTCCTTCCTTCCTTCCTTCCTTCCTTCCTTCCTTCCTTCCTTCCTTCCTTCCTTCCTTCCTTCCTTCCTTCCGACACTTCCTTCCGACACTTCCTTCCGACACTTCCTTCCGACCCTTCCTTCCTTCCTTCCTTCCTTCCTTCCGACACTTCCTTCCGACACTTCCTTCCGACACTTCCTTCCGACACTTCCTTCCGACACTTCCTTCCGACACTTCCTTCCGACACTTCCTTCCGACACTTCCTTCCTTCCTTCCTTCCTTCCTTCCTTCCTTCCTTCCTTCCGACACTTCCTTCCTTCCTTCCTTCCTTCCTTCCTTCCTTCCTTCCTTCCTTCCTTCCTTCCTTCCTTCCTTCCTTCCTTCCTTCCTTCCTTCCTTCCTTCCTTCCTTCCTTCCGACACTTCCTTCCTTCCGACACTTCCTTCCTTCCGACACTTCCTTCCGACACTTCCTTCCGACACTTCCTTCCTTCCTTCCGACACTTCCTTCCGACACTTCCTTCCTTCCTTCCTTCCTTCCTTCCTTCCTTCCTTCCTTCCTTCCTTCCTTCCTTCCTTCCTTCCTTCCTTCCTTCCTTCCTTCCGACACTTCCTTCCGACACTTCCTTCCTTCCTTCCTTCCTTCCTTCCTTCCTTCCTTCCTTCCTTCCTTCCTTCCTTCCTTCCTTCCGACACTTCCTTCCGACACTTCCTTCCGACACTTCCTTCCGACACTTCCTTCCGACACTTCCTTCCTTCCTTCCGACACTTCCTTCCTTCCGACACTTCCTTCCTTCCTTCCTTCCGACACTTCCTTCCGACACTTCCTTCCTTCCGACACTTCCTTCCTTCCTTCCTTCCTTCCTTCCTTCCTTCCTTCCTTCCTTCCTTCCTTCCTTCCTTCCTTCCTTCCTTCCTTCCTTCCTTCCTTCCTTCCTTCCTTCCTTCCTTCCTTCCTTCCTTCCTTCCTTCCTTCCTTTCTTCCTTCCTTCCTTCCTTCCTTCCTTCCTTCCTTCCTTCCTTCCTTCCTTCCGACACTTCCTTCCGACACTTCCTTCCTTCCGACACTTCCTTCCTTCCTTCCGACACTTCCTTCCGACACTTCCTTCCTTCCGACACTTACTTACTTCCTTCCTTCCTTCCTTCCTTCCTTCCTTCCTTCCTTCCTTCCTTCCGACACTTCCTTCTGACACTTCCTTCCGACACTTCCTTCCGACACTTCCTTCCTTCCAACACTTCCTTCCTTCCTTCCTTCCTTCCGACACTTCCTTCCTTCCTTCCTTCCTTCCTTCCTTCCTTCCTTCCTTCCTTCCTTCCTTCCTTCCTTCCTTCCTTCCTTCCTTCCTTCCTTCCTTCCTTCCTTCCTTCCTTCCTTCCTTCCGACACTTCCTTCCTTCCGACACTTCCTTCCTTCCTTCCTTCCGACACTTCCTTCCTTCCGACACTTCCTTCCTTCCGACACTTCCTTCCTTCCTTCCGACACTTCCTTCCTTCCTTCCTTCCTTCCTTCCTTCCTTCCTTCCTTCCTTCCTTCCTTCCTTCCTTCCTTCCTTCCTTCCTTCCTTCCTTCCTTCCTTCCTTCCTTCCTTCCGACACTTCCTTCCTTCCTTCCGACACTTCCTTCCTTCCTTCCGACACTTCCTTCCTTCCTTCCTTCCTTCCTTCCTTCCTTCCTTCCTTCCTTCCGACACTTCCTTCCTTCCTTCCTTCCTTCCTTCCTTCCTTCCTTCCTTCCTTCCTTCCTTCCTTCCTTCCTTCCTTCCTTCCTTCCTTCCTTCCTTCCTTCCTTCCTTCCTTCCGACACTTCCTTCCGACACTTCCTTCCTTCCTTCCTTCCTTCCTTCCTTCCTTCCTTCCTTCCTTCCTTCCTTCCTTCCTTCCTTCCTTCCTTCCTTCCTTCCTTCCTTCCTTCCTTCCTTCCTTCCTTCCGACACTTCCTTCCTTCCTTCCGACACTTCCTTCCGACACTTCCTTCCGACACTTCCTTCCGACACTTCCTTCCGACACTTCCTTCCGACACTTCCTTCCTTCCTTCCTTCCTTCCTTCCTTCCTTCCTTCCTTCCTTCCTTCCTTCCTTCCTTCCTTCCTTCCTTCCTTCCTTCCTTCCTTCCTTCCTTCCTTCCGACACTTCCTTCCGACACTTCCTTCCGACACTTCCTTCCTTCCTTCCGACACTTCCTTCCGACACTTCCTTCCTTCCTTCCTTCCTTCCTTCCTTCCTTCCTTCCTTCCTTCCTTCCTTCCTTCCTTCCTTCCTTCCTTCCTTCCTTCCTTCCTTCCTTCCTTCCTTCCTTCCTTCCTTCCTTCCTTCCTTCCTTCCTTCCTTCCTTCCTTCCTTCCTTCCTTCCCTCCCTCCTTCCCGCCTTCCTTCCCGCCTTCCTTCCTTCCCGCCTTCCCTCCCACCCTCCCTCCCTTTTTTCTCATTTCCCCAGGTACACCAATGTTCTGGAGAAATCATCTAAACTCATTCTACTAAGTCATGGAAATTAAATGCATGATTAAGTAACAGCATGGTAACTCCCAATGGGCAGTGCTGACACCTCCATTTGTTGATGACTTTAATCAGTACCAATGAATATTATGTGTTTTGGTTAATTGCATGCCTCAGTATTGGAGGAATGGTTGGATATTATCTAAGCAATATTTACACATGAAATAATAATCTTTGTTTACCACATAATAAAACCCTATAGGAGGAAGTAATGACAAACTACTCAGAATCTGGCCAAAAAATACCAGATGACAATTTCAATTAGGAAGAGGTTTTAAAGAAAGACAATGACTTCTAGCAAAAAACAATAACCAACTTAATACAGACAAAACCCAAAACTTGATGAGTTTTTTCTTAGAAATATGATTGCTTTTTTTTTGGTTTGTACAAATACTGTGACATTTAAGTTATCCTTCATTTCTGCTTTAAGACATCGTGGAGAAAATTCAACCCAAGCTGGAAATACAGAAGTAACAAAACTGATAATTATAAATAAATCCAAACAAGCTCTTTCTTACATTCCACCATTCATATGTCAGCCAATTTTTTATTTACAAAGTCTCCAGCAAGTCTGTAGAAGGTTGATCGTACTGGGATTGAAGAAAAAAAAGACCTTTTAAAATACAATTGAGATAATGAGATACCCTAAGTCCCAGTTATTATGTAATTAACATCATCTTGAAAAGCTCACTGCAGCTAAGCCCAAGTATTTTACTTCTCAAAGTTGTTACTAAATCACTCTGCATCTGATTCTTCATTGGCAAGTTCCTCCAGATTAATATAATTTATTGAGACATACCACTTTAATTAATTAACCCATGAGTCTTCCACTTTCTAGAAGGATCTAAAGCAGGTATGGCATTGAAAAAAGCCTAAGGCTTGAGCTGAGAATAAGAAAACTGAGAGAAGAATGATTTGCCCTGAGGGTAAGCCTTTTTACCAGTATATTTCCTATGCTCAACATTCAAGGTCAGTGCTTTTTCATTTATTTTTCATTTTTAGACTATGTTAGGCTAGACAAAAATCAACCCACACATTTCAGATGATTTGCAGATAAGATTATCAGTTTATTTACTGAAAACATCCAGTATGCATTACATTCCAGACATGTTCAAGCAGACTCCTTCTAACAGGTCAAAACGTATTTCCAAGGAGGAATCATATAAAATATTCTTTACATTTCTTTACCCAATTCTCAAAACACTTATATTGGGTAAAACTTAATGAGACACATGTTCAGAAAACTATGTAGTCTAATGATAAAGCATCCTGCATCTGAGAAGTATTATGGGAGCAAAAACTGAGTACTAATTTCACAACTTGTACTGCAATAACAATGCTCCTTTACCTGACTACTTTGTATTACTTTGCATTTTTAGAGGGAGAAAGACATCTTCCAAACCAAGCTATTCCAAGAGCAATTTTCCTGAAGTAATGGAAAGAGAATTGTGTTAAGGAACTAAGTTTCAGTCAACACACTTAATGGCAACCAGCTTATTTCATGGCCAAATGAATACTTCTAGCGATTATATCCTGTATATCAGGTACTGGTTTTAGAACTTGGCTTCCCAAGTTTCTCATCTCAAATGAGACAGTAGGAGACAAGCGATTCCTTCTAAAAAATGTACCTGATTGGTGCTCAGAATTGACTTTATTTTTGGATTCTTTTGGAAAGGATGTTAATTTAATGGATTCCAGTTGTCAATCACATCTCATTTTTTTAAAATCACTTTTTCTTTCAAAGTCTGATAGACTCTTTACTAGATTTTTAGCATAAAAATTAACAGATACTTGCCTGTATCTCAAAATACTGATAGTTTAGTAGGACAAATTTCAAAAGCTGTAAAAGCATGGTTTTGTCATTAATTGGACTTTGCACTTACCACTGAACTATACCAATATAACTGCTACAAAATAAGATTTTCTTATTAAAACCAGAAATTAAGTTAGACATAATTTGTTGGTGGTGGAAGGTAGCAAAGTGAGATAGGACAACTCCATAGGAAAAACAATTGGTAGGTATTTAAACTAAATATGTCTGCTCAGCAAATATATTAGTTAGTTACTACACCAAAGTCACAACAAAGTAAGTTTAATCAAAAACAGCTGAACAGGAGGATATTTATTTCATAATTAGTAAAATTTATTTTTAAAAACTAACATAAAACCCAAGAGGAATAGAGAAGACTTAGGAATTTTCCCCAAATCCTCTTATTTGCCTTAAAGATAATAGATAATAACAGTATATTTTACAAAATTCGCCTTACAGGAAGGTACTTAATCTGGGAACAGTAACCTAAGTGCAAATGCCTTAACTAGCTTTAATTCATTGCAGGAAACTTTCCTCAAGTATTTTGGTTATATTATCCATGTTCCTGCTCTTTGTTCTTATACTGTAAAGTTAATATATTTAAAATATTTATAAAATGTCTTAACATAAATTCATAGAGTACTTGAAGTTTTGTATTTTAAAAAAGTGCCCTTGTATGAAAAAGGAATTTTAAAAGCTTTCTGGTTTTCTTCACCAGAAAGTTAACATGCAGTTACTATACCAGTGACATTTTAAGCCTTCACAGTGAAATTCTTGAAGACTGAAATCAGAGAAATGTTAATGTTGGAAAAGACCTCTATGATCAGCAAGCTGAACCATTAACGTAACAATGCGAAATCACAGATCGGGTTGTCAGATAAGGATTTATTTTTTCTTATCAAAAATATATCTGTTAGTGAAATTACTTTCTGGTATTATAATGTTTCTTTAGACCTGTGTAGGAATTGTTTATAATCAGATAAGTTTTAATCATTCCATCCTATTAGGCAATTAATATGTAAGAAATACTGACTACTCTAGCGATTTACCAAAAAACAAATAATGTAAATCTTACTGGCTCAAAAGTGTCATCCATTTAGCAAAGTGACGTCTTTAAATACATGTTCTCCAGTATTTATTTAAAATTACTGGAAATAAAATTACTTTTTCCCTCTTGCTAAATGTTTCTTACAATCATCTTTTGTTTTTATTAATAGTCAGCAGTTATCTTTATATAAAAAGTACATTTTCATACTGGGAATGGTACCTTTTTTATGCATCACTTTCCTTTCTTCCTTTTAGCATTCCCACTGTGACCCTGCAATGTCTCCATTAGCAATTACTAAATCATATGGGGAGAGTTAATATTTTGAAAATATTCATGGTGTTAACGTCACACTTCTACCACAATCTAACATACAGAAAGAAGGATCATGTAATCAGATTTCTAGTGATATTCATAGGTTGGAAACTGTCCTATAACACTACCTGGAAATAAGAAAATTAAATACTGTATGCAGATTTTAAGCCTCAAGTTCACTGAAGAATTGAAATCAAGAAGAAATTCTCTGTTGCACATAAGATGCCCAATTTTTAACATTATTTTTGTAAAGTCCATTGGAATATATTTTTTTCTCTATGTTTATCATTACAATGCTTGAACACATTAATAGAGTAATCAGACAGGAAACTAGATTGATATCTACTTTTTTGTGGTGTTAAAATTTTGTATGTTGTCATTTAATTCCAGCGTACTGTTTGCTTTGCACATTCTTCTTACAGCAAAACCCTCACATTTTGCAAATAGAGACAAGTTGATGAAGTTTCAGTTCTCTGAAAATTTTTTATTTTAACCTTCTTCTTGCAAAGATGCCAAGCAATATAAACTGATACTACTGCTTTTTCAAATTTATGACCCGTCATAGGAAGAGTCGTTGACAAAAACCTGGAATTTCACGTCCTCAAATTCCTAATCTTATAATTCAAATATTATCTTTTCTTCAAATTTAAGGATGCAGTCCTACTACCACTGCTGGTGGCTGAAATGCGATAGCAGGGCACTAACTTGCTATAACACTACATTAATACAACTTCCCTGACTCCTCTTCATGCTATTCCCTCAGGTCCTGTCACTGGTTGCCAGAGAGAAGAGATTGGTGCCAGCTCTCATTCTTAACTCTCTCTTTGCTACATGAATTGTACTGCATTGAACAAAACTACATTGCTGAAATGGCTTCTATACTAAATTGAGTTTGGAAAAACACCAGTCGTTATTCAAAGAGATTACAGAGATTGAAAAGATTCACAGTTTTCTGGAAACTCACCTTTTAGCCAAAAAGCATTCAATCCTGATTGACTCCCAAAGGACTTATATGCAAGGACCCTGCAAAAGTGCTCACCAGAAGTGAATTTACAAGTTAAACAATAGGCATGGCTAGGAACTGCCAATTTATGGGTAGTTCTGGCCTCTTTTTTCTGAAAAATCTTGTCCTCTGACTGTATACAAAAGCTTAGAAGGCTCAACTTCAAATTCATGTATCCCTTTTTCAAGACAAAACATTTCACCATGGCACTTTCAACAATGAAAGTTTAAGACATTACGGTTACAGGTTTCTGTCACACTTCCTCTTAGAAATCGTCATGCCTGTAGCAAAGACAGCTGAGAAAGATGCATGTTCCCATTTCAGCAGTTCAAGTTCCAGGCTAGTACCTCTTCTTAAAGCCCTGTTGTAGATGTGTTTGCAAATTTATAGGCATGTGTACATTTCCTTGTTCCATCTTGGCTGTGCAATCGAAACATGTAGCAGAGAGATCAGGAAAACCACTGGGAATGGCGGAACTCTAAACCACCGCCCCTCAATCTGTTGAGGAATACCTTCAATGCAGGTAGCTCGGTGTGTGGCTGCAGTGCAGCTGCAGATTGAGCTCTGGGGGGCAGGAGCCCCAGAGGAGCAAGAGGCTGTGAACTGGTGGCAACCCTTTGCACAACAATGGAGGCAAAGGGCCTGTGGCTTTGGCCACGTGATCGGGACACTCAGAGACATGGCAGGAGCCAAGGACTCACCTGGAACACTTCAGACTATAGTGTGCATAGAATGGGAGGGTAAAAAAGCCCAGGGCTTCCTTTATTCAGGATCCCTCCTCCCTCCAAGGCACCAACCTCAGCTCTGATTCTGTTGCTGCACTGTGATTTTATTATTTTAAGGATCCAGATATTGGAGACTCTGCTATGGGAAGCTTGGGGTCAAACCAGTAAGGAAACGTGGTCTGAATGTGAGAGTGTGGGGAGGGCAGGGAGTCAAGGGGATCACCCATCGGTTGCTGGAGCCGCGAGTGTGAAGCAGCTTCAGTCCCAGCTTTGGTGGTGTGAGTGTGACTGCCAGAGTGGTTTCTGGACAGTCACACAGGAAAGTTTCCTTAGCCAATCCACCAAGCACACCTGACAAGACTCTTACAACGGCTGTGTCTCAGATACTGTTTCACAACATATGTGCACAGAGAAACCTATTGCCCAGCCTTGCCCATATATGACAGACATTAGTTTTATCTATATTAGCTTAATTTCCAAGAAAACAAATAAAGTTATGTTTTTCACACCTTCAGTTCAGGAAGAATGTGACCTTTCTTTGCCTCAACAGAGAAAGAACATGATTCTCCACTACCAGCTTAGTAGGTGACTGGTACTTCTGCTGGGAAGTCTACACATGCTCTTCCATGGGCACAGCCATGGGTCTCTCTCCTAGACCTGACACATGCCTCCTGGCACAGACCACCGGCTGCTCACTTCTGCCTTTGGCTGTTCAAAGAACACAATGTTCTAGCTCATGTCAAAGCAGGCCGTGTGTTTTTCTCCCCCTTGCCAGAGGCAGAAATGGAGGGTGGATGGGGAAATTGTTGTTTTGACCTGAAGCTTATCCAGGATAACCCATGTGCTTCAGTTTCACCTAAAAGCAGAGCCAACAGGCACCCTTAGGTTTCTTGGCACTCTTGAACCTCAATGCGCATTATCAAACTACTCCAAACCTCTTGGGCTTTGGTCAGGCACAGCCCTAGCCCAGAGGCGGGACATGAGGTGTGATAAGGGACGAGCAGCGAGCATTGCAGGTCACTGATAAAGCCGCCTGGCGGATTGCAGGCGGGCTTTCGAAGGTGTCACAGAGGCTGCAGGGCCACGTAGCCTGCAGCTCCTGTGGCGGGAAGCTGCGAGAGGGAAGGGAGGAAGGAAGGAGGGGGGGTTGGGCCGGCTGCTCCCGGCACCGCCCTTCGGTGCTCCACAGCGCCCCCTAGCGGCAGCGGCCGCAGCGCGCCCCGGCGCTTAATGCGTCTACCCTTGCACGGCTGCGCGCCAAGGGGCGGGGCCACTGCTCATTTAAATATCACGGAGGCTTATTTGCATGCCACCAAGATGGCCGGCCCTGCGATTGGCCGGTTCCGGAGCAGCGCCCCACTGCCGGCCCCTGTGCCCACGGGGGGGCGGGGCAAACTGAGGGAGGGGAGGAGACACGGGGTTCATTTGCATAGCGGCCCGGCGTGTGCGACTGGGGGAGGCGGTGTTTGTGCCCGGGGCGCGTTGCGAGTTTGAATCCACAGCGGCGGCGGCAGCAGCAGCGGCGGCGGCGGCGGCTGCTCGGGCGGGAGCTGCCGCGGACGCGAGGGCGCAGGTACGGCGGGGCGCGCTCGGGGCGCGGGGGCCGGGCGGGCAGGGCACGGCACGGCACAGCGGCGGCCGTGCTCGCTGCTCCGCGCGGCGGCGGCGGCTGCAGCGGCGGCGGCTGCAGCGGCTGCAGCAACAGCGCGCATGCGCCGGAAAGCTGCAGCGCTGTACACGCGCATGCATGGGAGCACGTGACCCGGCTCCAGTGCAGCGGCGGTGGCGCGCGTGCGCGTCCCCGTTGCTTTCGCGCGTTGGCGGCGGCGGCGGCGGCGCGGGCACAGGTGGGTCTGACGGGGGCGCGTACCGGGAGCAGCGGGCACCCGCATGGGCGCGCCCCGCCTCACGCGGCCTGGGCGAGGCGAGGCGAGGTGAGGGCGCGTGTTTGGGTGGGACAGGGGCGCGTCGGGCGCTTCGAGAGCGTTTCCTCCCTCCCTGCCGGAAATGGCCTGGCCTGGCCTGTCTGGTTGGTGCTGGGCGCCGCCGGGAAGGGCCTCACCGGCGCGGCGGGCGTGGGACATCGCAGCGCATGGACTGTGGACGCAACGTGGGGAAAGTATTGGTGGTGTTTTTACACTGGCAGACACCAGGGCACAAATTTTGTACTTTATGGATGTGCTTGTTCCTTGGAAACCAAACAGTTTCTATATGGGAACAGAGAAGGTCGAGTTGTGCTTACTCGTGTGGTGTCACCAGTAAACAAGGCCCAAGCGGCTCCTCGAGGTGTCATGGCCGCCCACATCAAAACATGGCGAAAGAGTTTAAGCCATGTGCTAAGTAAAAAAGGTACATTCGAACCTCTTCTCATCCTTAAGGTTAAATATTTTTAAAATCCAAACTTCTCCCAGTTAAGTGCTTTTTTCTTTAATTCTGAGGCCTGGTGTCGCTCTGCCCTGGAGTAGTTTTTTCTTCTAGCAAATCCGTCTTTCTGGATTTTGCAGTCGTTGGGAGATATTCAGTGGAATTGCTGATAGTAAGATATTTTATTACTTAACGGTAATCTTGAAATCATTCTAAGTAGCGTCACATGACTAGGTAGACTTAGCAGAAAAGTTGGATGGAAACGTTGATGGAAAAGTACCTGCTTAAAATAAAGGGGTGAACAGCTCTGCAATTCTAGGAAGCAGTCAGTGAGCTTAAAAATACAGGCTTCAGTCACATAAAAACATCACTTACACCTCTAGATATTTGCTATGCTAACCAGTGGAAGTAAGAGCATGTTAATGGGTATGTTTGCTTAATATTCCAAACTATACAAAAAATGCAGCATTATTATAACTAGGTTTATTAGAACTAATTTCTGCAAGATGAGAGTATTTTACAAGCATACTATTTGTCTCTCTTTTGCAAATTAAAATACATGCTTGCGCTTGTTACAATTCATAATACTTATGTTCGTATTTTTAAAAGCAGAAGAGTGAAGAATGTTCGTAATCTCTGCTTAAATGTGGAATGAATAATTTAAATATGAAATCCGTACACACTCATCAGCTATCAATATAAAAAATAAGTGGTGTTCTAATTAGGTGCTGGTTTTTGCAGTCCTACAGGAAGGTATGAAGAAGAGTGTTGTTGCAGATACTAAGAATTTCTTGGAAGAGAAGAAACCAAACACAAAAACCACTGCTGTTTGATACGTGATCTTGGGTAGGTAATTTTTCAGTTTCAGATCTATAAAATGGGGCTAATGATTCTTGTCAGGCCAATTGTAAAATATATTTGTTAGCAATTTTATGAGGATTTATGCATTTTATGAATTGTGGTAACTGCACCCACTAGTTATTTTTGACATATAGCAATTATTATTTTATATGCTCCAGAACTACCAAGTTAAATTTTTATGTATGTATAATCGAGGGAGCATTATATTAACAATTTTGGATTCTTGTTACATTTTTAGTTTGGAGAACTTAGTATATTTCTTGAAGTAAACCGTATTTTTATCAGCTGCAACCTTTCTACCAACTGTAGCAGTGCTGAGCTGATGCTTTCTGTGATAATATGGAACAGTGTTGTATTTTGTTCTATGAAGTAATTTACTGAAAGTGCTTTGGATGTTGTGTAGACTTAAAACTAATCACAGTACCGTTCATTTGTAAAATGATTGAACAATAATTATATGCATCAATTTAAATTGTTATTTTGATGACTTTTTTGTGAAACCATTTATCTTCTACCCCATTTGAGGTCTGTTTTCGAGGAGATGCTGATTCTAACAGATACATCTTTTTTTGCCACGTTTCCTAAGCTGTAGCTTGTCTTATTGTACTCATTTCAAAAACTTACAAAACCAACATTAACTATAGCATGTGAATTTCTCTATAAAAGCTCCTTTGGTAATCCCTCCTGTGGGGACGTAAAACACATAAGCATATGCTTTCCTACCATCATGGAAGGTGATTTTTCCAGCCAAGCAAGAGCCTGAACACCTTAATGAAAGTTATTAGTTAATAAAGCTTAAATACTGATTTTACTGAATTCGGTGCAAACAAAAATGTTTTGCATGTTCAGTGAATTCTAAAGTACTGATTTGCTGTTAGTAACTCGATTTTCATTTTCCTTCTATTTGCGTGTGTTTTTTGTTACTAACTAGAAATATTTTCACCATGAAATGGATTTGACTAAACCCAAATACTGTATTTTGTTTTCAAAGTAAGGTAAAAAAAAAATCATTTCTTACTATTTAGATGTTTTAACGATGTAAGTATTCATTAGGTTTATTTCAGTTTAATTGTCAGAATACAGAAATACGTGTGGCAAAAATGTGAAGTTCATTTATGGGATATAAGCAGTAAGGCCAAAACATTCTTTAAACCAGTATGTTCTTACTCAATAGTTTGCATGTTAGTGCTTTTCTTCTTTCGTATTTATTCTACTCCTGATGGGGTTTTTTTGTATTATGGGTTAGTTCCATCTTTACGTGATGAATTTTAATTTGCGAGTTATGGCAATGACACCTGTTCATTGCAGTTTTCATAAGAGGTAATAAATGAAGAAAATAAGTTGTAAGTTACAAAACTGTTAAGATATTTGAGTATGGGAAGCTGGGATTTTTTTTCCCCTCCTTGATGTTTTTTATTTAATGCTGCTCTTAAATGCAATGAAATCTAACGTTATTTTTGCAGAACATCACTCATTGGTCTCCTTGGTTTTCTCTAGTTCCTGACATTACTCTGAGGAATTGACCTATTCACATAAAATAAGTGGGAGTTTGTAAACTGGTCAGCATAAATGCTGTTTTCATGATGTATATTTGAAGTCCTGGTGTTTCAGTTCTACTCACTGTGCTATGTGTTTTGCATGAAGAAGTTTTTCTAGTTCCACTGTGCTGTAAGAAGCTGTTTATCAAGCAGCAGTGACTTAACCAAATACAGGATGGGAGTAAGTTAGGGCTGTTGTGTGTCAAGTTCTTTTTTTTGTTGGTTTTTTTTTTGTTTGTTTGTTTGTTTTGACAGTTCATTAAAAGAAAGTTAAAGTAATTTCTATAATCATATTTTTCTTGTCAAGTCAGCTGTAGATTGTTTTAATCAGTGAATATGGTTTAGATATGAATTGTGTAATACCTAATTTCAAAGTTTCTCTACTTTGGCCTTGGTTTAGATACTGAAGCCTACTGGATGATGCCAAGGAAAGTAACTTAAAATATTTTGAATGCTTGGGTTAGGAGGATCTGGAACATAGTTTGTGTCTACTTTTGACTTCTGGTTATCCTGTTGAGAGAATAATTTCACATGGCATTGTGAGAATCTTAGTTTTTATTAGCCTGAAAAGCTTTTGTGTATTATTGGTGGCATTTTTAGATGTTTTTCATTTTTCATTCATGTTCAGCTTTTTCTAATTTTTTTTGTATTTTTATAGTAATGGTAGTCAAATTCTTGATTTCATATGTACAGCGTGTAAGTTTTGAGAGTATTTAACTGAAGTACAGTATCAGTCTACATATTAGACTAGGAGAGTGTCATTGATTGTAGATACAAAGTACTGATATTCATTATCTAAATACTGGATTTTCAGAATGCGTTATTATTTTTTTACTGTGGTGAACAATGGAAGCGTGATTCAGAAAGGAGAGTCTGTTTTGTTAGTGTGGAGAGTTGGTTTTGTTGTTTTTTTTTTTGTCTTAAACTGCATATTCTGGTTTTAATGAATACTCTAGTTCTTAGCTCTGCTCTTCCTTGACTGTTTTTTTGGAAATATATGTAGGCCAAAAAGCATACCAAAGTTGAAAGTAGATTTCTCAGTTGCATGTGACTTTTACATAGTTTTGTATTTCATGGTTTCATCTTGTGTTGTATTATATAACGTTAAAAAAGCCAAAATGCTGTAGGTGCACAATAAATCATAATCATAGAATGATTTGGGTTGCAAGGGACCTTAAAATTCATCTGCTCCCAGCTGCCCCGCAATGTGCAGGGAGACCTTTCACTAGACCTGGTTGCTCAGAGCCCCATCCAGCCTGACCTCAAAAACTTAACATAGGTGAAGCATTCCCAATTTAATCGCCTCACAGTACAGTGCCTCACCGCTCTCACACAAAAGGATTTCTTTCTTAATATCTAATCTAAACCTACTGGTTTTCAGTTTGAATCCATTACTTTTTATTCTATAACTACATGACCTTGTAAAAAGTTTCTTTCCAGCTCTTTTTTTTCCTTTTACAAGCACTGGAAGGTCCCTTAAGGTATCTACAGAGCCTTTCCTTTTCCATACTGAACAACCCCAGTTCTGTCAGCATTTTTTCTTGGGAGAGGTGATCCATCTCTCTAATCATCTTGGTTGCCCAGCTTTGCACTGAGTGGTTCATGTCCTTCTTGTGGTGAGGACTCCAGAGCAGTGCAGGTGGGGTTTCAGCAGAGCAGAGGGGCAGCATTCCTTTCCTCACTGTGCTGGCCATGCTGCTCTGGATGCAGTCCAGGATAGAATTGGCGTTCTGGGCTGCAAGTGCACATTGCTGGGTCATGTCCAGCCCTGATCCACCTGCACCCCCCCAAGACCTTCTCAGCAAGGCTGTTCACCAGCTGTTTATCAGCCCCAGCCTGTACCAATACCAGAGGCTGTGCTTACATGCAGCTTCACCTTTGCATGCAGGCATAAGTTTCAGGCTTGCATAAAACTTCAAAAAATTTGTGTGGATAAGGTTATTAAAATGACACTTAAAAATTCTGCTAGGAGAATTTTTAAGTATCCAACAAGGTTATTTTTCTGGCTAAGAAGAAAAATTGCAATTTCAAATTGTGCAACAGCCCTAAAATTTTTAAAAGAAACCTGTTCATCTTTAGCACAGTAGTCCAGTTTTATGTGAATATTGATTGATGATTGTTCTTAGTAGTTCTTGGAAAAGTTGTTCGTTTTCAGTAAATATAAAGCATAGTCAGCATCAAATGTGATTATTAATAATTAATGATTATTATAGTTAATACCTGCAAATCTTGTGAAAAAATTTGCTGGAGTGAGGAGAAGCTACCAGTGTTGGTAGTGAGGGAGGTTTGAAATTATATGGTGTTTTGGGGGGATAACTTGCTGTCAGTCAGTACATAGGCCAGTTTCCACTGTTCACTTGCTTGGTGTAGTAAGGCACCAGTGATAACCTGAGTGAAAAACAGCAAGACAGTATTTGCAATCTGTAAGAAACGTGGATTCCCTAGTTCCATTGCTCACTCCTTATCTTGCTTAGCACTGCTGGTGTATATTTTTTTAATTCCCTGTATATTCAACAGCAAGTCTGCCCTCCCTTTTCCATCCTTCCCCCCATCTTTCAGGGTTTTTTTCTGAAAGTAAAGACTCCCTTGCAGGTGTAGCTGAGAGCATGGTACTAACTATACCATGCTAAATAACTGCCTGATCTTCAGTTGTAGGTCAGTTTGCATCCCATTGTAGTGGAAGAATTCACAACATTGTGTAAATGTATATATGTTGTATAAATGCCTTTTATGTTTCTCTGGGAAAACTTTTGTTTTGGAAAGTAAACTATGCCTTTTGTTATATTTTGAGCTATGCTTGTTACAAATAATTTAAGAACTATATGTAGGAATTACTAGCACTTACTTCTTTCATGAACCAACATCAAATCATTTGAGAATTTAGGGAATTAGGTGGCTGGGTGCAAAGTACTTTTTTAAAATGTGTTTTCAGAAATATTTAGCTCAACTAATAGAGGTACTTTTGTTGTGGGTAACATGAATTTTTGTAATACAGGAAAAATCTTCTCCTTTTTCTAGGTATGGTTTCTGAAAATGCTTTCAAGTAAACTCCCATAGTCAATGCACAGATTTCATTAAATATATGGCTATGGATATGGGAGACAAACACACAGATTATTTTAACAACTGTCACTTTGTGTTGTCTCAAGTATTATCTTCAATTTCATGGTAGTGTCAAAAAATGCTATGGTAAAAAAACCCCGAACAATTTCCTGAACAAAAACTCATTCCTTCTTCTCTCCTCCGTCAAAAGAAAAACGCCAACCAAACAATCCAAAAGCTGCCATCTTACTTCTAGCTTTGCTTCCAATGTGCTGCACTTTCCATAAGGTCTTTTTTAAAAGAAGTTGCATTCAAGTTTTTTTTTTCTTTCAGAAATGCATTAAACACATTAATATAAATGCTTGCTGACTTCAGTCAGTGTGCTGAAAATTTCCCTCTTTGGTCCTACCATCAAGAAGCTTGGAATAATGAAGTGTCCTTAAATGTTGTGCAGACTTTTGCTTTTCTGAACTTCTGTGCTGTTTGTCTCGTGATTATGAGCTTTTTCTTTCCCCCAGCAGTTTAGTTAGTGTTTATATGTGATGTCCCAAGTGAGAGCCAAGATGTTTCTTGAAATCAGTGTACTGGCCTGTGTGAAAATAGGAATAAAAAGGGATTTCAGTAGATAGTATTTAGAGACGACAGTTGAATTGTGTACAAATAGTAGTTTCTCCTTGATTTCATCAACGTAAGAACTGTTTTTTCTACTTAATGTTAACTAACATATAAAACCTCACACAACAAAACAAAAAAGATCAATAATGGAAGAGAGTAAATTGGAAAAGTGGATAGGATGTGGTTTGGACACAGGGACTTGTGGATGAGACATAGCTAAGTGATTTCTACGCATCTAATTTGAGCAAAAGAAAGTATTCATGCTTCGGTTGTTCTCTCCTGCACTTGTTATGTTTAAATGCTTAAAATCTTGTCTGAATGGACAGAAATTTCTGCCTGCCCTTGATCCTTCAGGAAGGAGCCCTGGTATGAACTGTGGCTCTATGTAATGGTATTTAAGAGGTGTGTGCAAAGGTGATATTATTTACACAGGGTAATAGCTAGAGAAACAACAGGATGCCATTCTCTTGCGGTTCTTGTTTGATGTCCATGAGAAATTGGAAAAATGGAAGTCTTGCTTTAATTTATGGCTTCCGTAATTGAACTTACTGAGATGATATTGGAATGTTTTGGCATGTTATCAAAAGAGGCCAGGATTAAAGGTTGTTTGGTGTTCTTATTGTAACATGTTAAACTTAACTTCCATTCTCTAGTCTTACAAAAGTGCTTTATTTTCTTGGGATTTTGACTAGAGAGGCTGTATAAATGCCATGCTAGGTAGCAATGAAAAAACTGTAGTCTCGTGCTAGTACAGAATTACACATTAGTGTGGGTGCAGTCTAACATTTCCAGGGCTAATAAACCAGTTTCAGAGGACTTATTCCATTCATAAGTGTATGTTTATTTAAACAACAGGTTTTATTTTAAACACACTTTTGTGTGTTAATGGAAGTCTATTGAACTAAACATTGAAGTTAATTAATGCATGTGATTTCTTTACTATTCAGAAAGATATTTTGCGTCCATGTGTCTGTATTAATGTATTACGGCCTCTGCATGTTCCTGAAGCTTTCTGACAAAGCAAGACATTTGTAGCAACAGGACTGTGACACGGATTCTGTTTTCTGTGGCTCAGGGAAAGCATTCTGTGAAATTTTTTTGCAAACTTGTTGGTTTTGCCTGTTCAAACCTATTTAAATCATTGTCATCCATATGTCAAGCTCCAAGACTCAGCGTTACATAAAACGCAGTGTTGTACAAGTGCAACTTTTGGATTCTGGGTTAGAATGTCCCTATGTTCTTGATGATATTCTTGAAATTGTGAAACTTGAAATCAGAATTCGCATTTTGATGTACAGATTTTGTAGACATACTGAACACAGAATTCTATTAAAAACATTGCCACTGGGGAAATCAAAGTATATGTATATTTGTTACACAAATGGAATATTTAAGTTTAAATTTTGGAATCTTACAAGTTATTGTAAATTTCCACAAGCTAATGGTGTGGTATATATGGTGCTCAGAGTAAGCAACATGGGGTATATAATTAGATAATACAAAATTTTATCTTTTGATTTGGTTGTAGACCTGATTTTTACTTTAATACAAGGTGTTAGTGAAGGAAAGCTTCATTGTAATGGATTGTTTCAAAGTAGCTGTAATGAATTTGTTCTCCAATGTTCACGAGCGTTTTTTGAGAAATACATTTTTTGAACTTCAAGTATATTTTCATTTAGTTTTTTAAATCTGTACCGTACTATCCGTGGAGCTGTCTCATACGTGGCATGTGCCCTTTCTTGTACTGCAGATCATGGTAATACAAGGTCAAAAAGAAAAGCCAGATAGTGTGTTTCACCATTTTTTTAAGTTAGAAATCCTGGCTGTAGTGCTGATGAGTGCATCAGACAACTACTGCTGGCATGATTAATCAATCCTGAAATAACTAGCTACAGCTAGCAACAGACATGCACAGTTACATAAGTCTAGACCTTTTCATAATTGGAGCGGTTGGAGGGCATGTTGTTCTACTTTTTAGGGGGGAGTGGCTTACTATGTTGGGCTAATTTTGGATCACAAAGATTACTTTTTGTTCAAAGGCTAGGTGTAGTTCAACTCTGATTTTCTTTGGAATTGCCCCATGGACTCTTGCTAGTATTTTGTTGTGAAGTAGATAAATTTGGATTATGCAGAAGTGAGGCAGATGTAGAGGAGCTCCCTCCAGAACTGATCCAGTGTTGCCTCTATGAGAGTGCGTGATTGGTTATTATTTATAATATTATTATAATTAATATTATTATTTTCATTACCATAAACAGATAGTAAAGTGAAACCTGTATTGGATTTAATTTTCTGGTAAACGTGTGTCTTAGGTTAACAACCCCATTGTCCCCACCATAGGTTCTCAAACCAGTTCTTCAGGAACTGCTCTGTTACGAGATTCCATCAAAATTCCTTAAGTGATTCCAGATACAGCCCTTCTTTGAAAAACCTAGACAACAAGCTGTGTTGCAGTCATAAGGACTTAGATACTTGGTTTCTCTAAGCATTGAAATTCTGGAATGTTCTTGGGGTTTTTGCTAGTTTTCTTATAAAATGGACATCCTTTTTTCCTCCCCAAGTAAAACTTTTATTTGGCAACTAATGTTATAGAATATTTTGAAGTAGATGAAGCAGTACAAAGCTGTAGATTAACTTCTTAAATTGGTTGTTTTGGTTTTTATTTATTTTTTTTTTTTTTAAGAAGCATTGAAGTGAGCCTGCTCTTGAAAACTGTTCCCTAATGTTTGTCAGCTCTGTGTGTGATCCGGCTCGGTATCCGTGACTGTTAATATGTGACATGAATTCATGAATTCTGAACTGCCTTGCAGTTGTGAGTGATTTGAAGCATGTGACACAAATCCTGGATCACCGGCCTAGAAGGGCTGCCTCTTGTTCATTTTTGGTTTATTTTGATTTTCCCTTCACCAGTGGTGCTAAGGAAGCTGCAGTGCTGCAGCTGTGCATTAACCACTTCCTGCCTGTCAAAGAAACCACTCCTCTGCTTGCAGGTACCCACCCCTTCCACCTCTGCAGTTTGTTGCAGTGTGGTAAAGACAGAGGTGCTTTGCTGTGTAAATGTTTTACCTCTTGCTGAGTTGTCACTGATTGGCTTGAGTGAATGCTGCAGCCATCTTAAGTCTTATTTTCAGTACAGCTGAGAGAGCAGTTTCAGAATGGCTGAAAAAGTGCTCTTCAGTGTAGCCGTGTAGCTTGACTGGGTGCAAATGAACAGAGCTGTTATCATCACGTGCTCCGGACCTTAGAGGTGAGCACCAGCTCTACTCTGCTGTGAAGCAATTCAAAACCTTGGTTAGGCATAGTTAAAATTAATTCTAAGCTATATAAAATACATTGCAATGCTGTTGTCTTTTGGGGTTTTTTTTTTTTGGTCAATTGTAGTGGGTTTTGGTTTTTTGCTGATTTGTTAGTGGTTTGATTTTTAGAGTTCAGTTTTCAGGGTTTTTTTTTGTTTGTTGGTATTTGAGATTTTTTTTGATTTGTGCTTTTTTGGTTTTTTCTTTGCTTTCACACTGAATTAATTCACAGACTTTTATCTTGTCTCAGTTACAGGATAGATTAGATGGGACGGGTCAAATATCATATTTGTCTTGCTAAAGCAATTATTTTACTTTGGCTTACCTTCTTAGCAGGCCAGAAGAGCACTTATTCTGTGCTGTCCCTTTCTCGAATGCTTTCCTCATACTTTTACTGAAAAATGAAATAAACACTTTACGAACTTCATTACATTTTTGAAACCAAGCAATTAGATTTATCATGTTTTCAATGTATAACTTTTCCAGTGGTAGATGATTACAATGCCTGTATGAATACATTAGAAAAACAGTGATTTTATAGATGTTAACTGTTCTGTAGGTAGCACTTATTTGCTACTCCAGAATAAGACTACCGATTTTATGGAATTACTACAAATGAGAAGATGGAAGTTTTGAAGTTTATTGTTCTTTTTTTTGTATAAATTAATTGAAATCTGAGTTTTAAAGTGTTAGTGGTTTCACAGGCCTCATGTATTTTGCTGTTGGTACTGGATGGTGACCTAGCTGTCATCCTTAAAAGTCATTAGAAGGTACTGTTTCCAGGGAGATGAAAGTTGGAGAAAAGTAATGCTCAACTTTTTTCACTGGGGAGTTGGGCAACAGAAGCGAAGAAAAAAGGCATTTTTGTTCATGACTATATAATTTCCTTGTTCTGTGTCTTATACCTAGTTCAGGTCTTCATGGGTTCTCTAAGCTGCACATAGGTTAAACCAAGAGTAAGTAAACAGGAAGCTTCTTGAAGTTCTCCAGAAATATCAGGAGCAGCAGATGAGCTTGGTGGCTCACAGTATTTTCCTGGCTGAAGCTGAATTTAGTGCTAGGGCTGTGAAAGCTAGTCTAAATGCTGACAAGTTTAGTCCTTCCTCAGAATTTCTGCACGTGAATTTGGTGCTTTCAGTATAATCTCTAACAAAGCACTTAGTGGTTAAATTAGTATTAAATATCTTTTTTTCATGTATTATGTTACACAGTTAATGGCAACACGGTGTTTATAAAGACACTGAATGTTCTGTGCAGACTTTGCATGTCAGATTTGCAGGAGATGTTGTTTATCCATGTTTATTCTGTTCATTTGATAAAAAAAAATAAAGTCAATAAAATCCAGAATTTTTAAGGTGAGATGATTTAGTGACTTCAGTTAACAGTAATTTTTTAAGTAATTGGTCATAGAATTTTTCTGCTTTAGGATAAGAAATGCAAGTATGTGATTAGAGGTCATAAAAAGTAGGTAGGTAGTTTTTTTATTGCTAGTGGAACTTTGGTGAATTTGATTAACAGCAGATTTTGGTTCATAGTGCCTTCTTTTGATTGGGTAAGATAGTTAAGATCCTGGGAACATTTGAGTCCTTTGAAATGTCTGAAAATTCAAATCACAAATCCTAATTAAACAAATTTATCTTGATAAAATTTGACAATTTACACCATACATTTACCTCATCTAATGAATGTAAATTAATAATGCAGCGCAACAATCATCTTTCTGGTTTTCTCCAAAATACTGGTTTTTGGGAGTTAAAGTTATGATTGGTTGGGTTTTTTAAAAAGAATGACAGGAATATAAATATTGCCCAGTGCTCTTTGTTTTGTTAAGATGTCGCTGTTAAACTGTGCTTTAATGGAAGCCTGAAAAGTAGAGTATTTTAGACAATCATTACAGTGTTTTTCATATGTATTACATTTGAAAAAGTACAGTATTTTCACACCATGTCTTTTATATAGTCCTTTTAGGGAATTTTTTTTTTTGCCTGTGGTTTTTTTTCTGTGAGCTGAGTAAGCTTATCCCCATTTTGCAGAAAATGTATGGAGTGGTTGCCAGAGCTCAGAGAAAAATTCTTGTCCCTGTGTTTCCCGTTCCCTTTGGTTCTTCTTTTCCTTTGCTTTTTAACAGGCCATTTTGAACACGGATCCATTTTTGGAAGTGCTGTACAGAATGTGACTGGCCCAGCAGGGAGCTGTAGTGTTTTGTTCCATTAACTGCATGGGTAGTGTGGTTCGGTTTGGGGTTTTGTTGGTTGGTTTTCTTTTTTCTTTCCTAAAGTAGGTGTTAGAATGCTAAAAGTATGGTAGGTTTTGCATATGGGGTATGTTCCCATTTTCAGAAATCCAAGTACATTGTAATGCTTTTTTTATGGTTGTACTAGTAGCTGAAAGGATAATCTCTTCTCTCTTCACTCCCATGGTGCTAATAGTTTGGGTCTTTCTTACTAATCAAAAAGAAAATGAAAACCACCAAAAGTCAAAGAAACAGGGTACTTGAGTGGGTGCTAAAACACCCCCCTCCCCCCACCACCTTTATTACATACCTAAATTAGATGTTCATGCTTTGAATTAGAAATAGATGTGTGTAATGAAGTAATGACTTCAGCTGAATTGATTGCTATACAGTTTTAATGCAAGATGTGTTGTCAGACTGAGGTCAGTATAGTTGTGTCTGTGTATTCTAGAAAAAATAGCTTTGTACTGCTGGTAGTCTATCCTTCAAGGTTACCTATCAGGAGTTAGATGAATTTCTATTAGGGTAGTAGTCTCAAATATACTTGATATTTTTTTTTTCCCAAGAGAAATACCATTTCCAAAAGAAAACCAGTAGTTTACTCTGAAAAAATGTATTCCCTTTTCTTGCATTTTATTTGCAAAGGCTGTACTTTAAAAGAGGAGTTTTCCTTAACAACTTTATTTTTTCATTTATACACTAACTTATTTTGATAGTATTTCACTACTAAATCACAGTTGCTTGGAACCATTCTAACATGGATTGATTATTTTTTATGATTCTCCTTTAAGTTCTGAATTGTCTTGATTTGCACAGCTGCATGTTCTATTTTGATAGAAATTTGGGAGCAAATGATTTCAGGCAGGATTTGCAATGGACTGGAACAGACTGCTGAATGAATTCAGTACTGTTTAGTATATGGCAATCACTTCAAAACAGCTGACTTGTTTGGTTCTTTAGGTGGAAGTAAATGGTTACCAAGTTCTTAGAACTGTCTGCAATGTTAAATACTTACTCATGTTATAACTGCTATTAAACAGTTGAATTGGATCTTTATTATTTAGCTGTAAAATTTAGTAGACTTTTTAAGCATGTACTGTCTTTGAAGGAATTATGAATAAGCCAAATTATTTACTGTCTTCCATCATCTTGATTTTCAGATTGAGATCAGTCAGCTGTTTAGTAAATAACAAAATACTGCATGTAAATTTAAGTGAGCAAAATGTAGGAGTTTTGAAGTTGATGAGAATACTCATACTGAGGATTTTCCATTTCTAGAAGAAAGGGAGTGCAACATATTAGACTGTTACAGCCTGGAACTTACCTGGTTTAGACACTTTCTCACCTCTTTTCTACAGCAGAAAAGCAGATAGAATTATTTTCAGTCCTCCCTCCCCCATTTCCTGCTCTTCCTGTTCTTTCTGCTGATACAGCCTTCTGCTGTAAAATATCTTCAAATAAACCACAGCAGCTAAGATAATAGTTTGATTGACAGTTTTCTGCTTCAGAAATGTACATCATTTTCTGTGTCTTTCAAACACTAATGTGAGAAAATTCTGCAAATTACTAAACTTTTAGCTGACTATTTAGTGAATAGTAATTTGATCTGTTCTGGTTTAGAGAAGAAAAATCGGGGAAGGGAATGTCTTGGACTAGTGTCAGAAGTCTCAGGGCCTTTCATTTTCATTTGCTCTGTGGTGGGTGTTTTTTTGTTTGTTTAAGATTTGTTGGTGTTTTGGTTTGGTTTGGGTTTTTTAGGTCAAGGTAGTAGTGATAGATTTCATAATGGTTGGATTTATGTTTATTTTTCCTTTTTATTTTAGACAAACTTTGTCAATTAAATGCGTCAATATTTAAAATAGTCTGGATTGGGGAAATAATTTTGCGTGAGTTTTTTTTTCTACCTATTTTGAGATAATCAAACCGATATTTGAAGATGTTGTCTTTGATTATTACCTATTGAACCCATGCAGTTAATAGTAGTTATTTTGAACACAGCTGGTCTTACTACTTTTGACTGCAACATCTGCTGTTTAAGGTTACTTCTCCTGAGGGAGTAGGAAGTCGCTTGCATGTTGAAGGAAGAGAGCTGGCTCTGAGAATAGCTTTTGGGCGTTTCCACCGACATGGGCAAAACGTGCTGAAGGCAGGCAGACGTTTTGGCTTTTTCTGTAGTGCCAGTCACCGGAGTATTATGATTGAGTATATCATGATTTGTTGTCTCAGAGTCACCTACTAAAAACAAAACAAACTACAAAACAAACCATGGTTCCCCCCCCCTCCCCCCCGCCCGAGGGGAGGGGGGAGGGGGGAAAGCCCAAGCTGGAAAGAAAAAAACGCTGCCTAAACCCAGTACTTGGGAGGCTTCTGAAGGGTCCCGGTACATTATTTGGGGTCGGTTGCCAGCCCTGTGTGCAGCAGACAGAGGCTGCCGCTGCTCAGGGGCTCAGCCCCTCTGCCCTGCGCAGCCGAGTTGGTGCGTTTCAAACTCCCAGATCAATGGCTCCTCCTCTCTGTGAAAACGTTTTGTGTTTGAAACGGAGCTTTGTCATAACCGGGGAGGGTGTGAGAGGGAGGAAGGCGCAGCCAGGGGTGCGGGTGACTCTGCCCGAACGTTCTGGAAGCGGGGTGGTGCTTCCCGCAGACTGCAGATGCAGCGCTCGCCCGCGGGAGCTGCCGGCAAGTTCAGGCATGGATTTCCCATAGCGGACTGGAGCCTGGAACAGAAAATGCTCCAAGGCTCTAATTTTTACAGTGTGTGTTTTAATGTGTTAAGAACCGTACTGTTATTCAGGTATTCGTGCATAACGCAATAGAACTGGGGGGAGGGTAGGACTATGGCTATATTTGGGAAATATAAGGGGTTTAATTTTTTGGTTTTGAAAGCAGCACTGGTGCCCTTTCTTTTTAAGCTCAGAAGCTGTTAATCCGGTGATTCATTCTGCAAATGACCACAGAATCACTGAAAGATGTATTTTGCATGGGCTTAGATGCGCTAGCATACACAGACCAGTCTGAAAGTAAGGCAAATCCAAATATATAGGTAACATTAAAGAGATGTTACTGATTGTCACTTTAATGTGATAGGCATTCTGGAAAAAATTATTAGCTTTCCCTTACAAATGACTCTGGTGTTTTGGATGCAAAAGGTGAGGAAAAATTTTAACAACAAGTTAGGAGTACTTTACATTGCTAAATATTTTCAGATACAAAAACAGTATCTTTTTGACATTACAGATTGCATATTGTGTTATGCTCAAATAACCTAGAACCAGCCATAATGAACAAATTATGCTTGCAGCAGAAAATGGGGCATATAATTTGACTGTGTATAGCTTTGACACTGTTGGCATGCTAAAGAAGAACAGTGCAGGGACCTAGAAGAGACCAGGGCTGTAAATAGGCTCTTTTGGTCCTGAGATGCTCTGCCACGTTCAGATTAATAAGCATTCCTGTCTCCATTACTTTGCTTTTTCACTAAGTGGTGCTAGGCTGCTATTACAGCTGCCTATACAGCTGCCTAAATGTCTAGCTAGCCAAACTTGATTTTATTTAAGGTAAATTTGTGTTTGTAACTGGTATAATAGTGTACCTATTTGCAGTGGTTCTTTCATACCCTAAGAGTTCTTGCAAGGCAGCAGGTGAAGAGGGAAGAGCTATGGCGAATTAATCCTTTACACACACACACTCTCACTCTTAAAGTCTAGCCTCTTTTTTCTTTCCCAAAAAAAATTACAGTGACTTTTAGAACACATTTTTGACAAATGTATCCTATTCTTCTATTTTAATTGAACTTTGACTGGAAGAAAAAAGGTAAGAATTTTAAAATTGGGTATAAAAAGTCAAAGTGAGGCTGAAATCCAAGCTTCCGCTGCTACCTGTTACTCTACCTTAGAGGTACTTGAAAAAATAATTATGATCGAGAGATTTTTTTTCTTTCCCTCCTGCATCTAACTAATTAAGAAAAGATAAATGTGAAATAGAGACAACAAATTAAATGGCCAGACATGTTACTTGTCAGTATTAGGTTAAAAATGAATTTGTCTTACTTGGAGCTAATATTTATTTCGTGTTGGAAATTTGCAAAATACTGGAAATACTAGGTTAAGAATACCTAGTTGCTGAGTGCAGTGTAATTTTTCTGGTGTTGTTTCTGTTTCACAATGACTGTGAGCAGTGTGTGTGTAGCATCCTGGTCGAAACAGGCTGCAATTTATTTTGCAGTCACCATTGTCAAATTTTATTTATATGAACAGTGAGAGGGGCACTTGATTTCTGACACGGATCTGGATTATTAATAAGCAAATACCTAGAAAAGTATATTCTAGAACCCGTTGGGAGGGGCAAGGCTTTGCTCAGCAATATCCTGCTGCAATTTAGGCTTGAAATCAGGCCCCTTTATGTAAATTTTACTGGCGCCAGCTAGCTGTAACTGCAGTCTGGCTCCCTGTCGGCAGCAGCGAACATGTGTCATGGATTCTCCTTCACACGGGCTGCTGGAGCACTCTGGTTTCTTGACAGAAAAAGCAGCACTGATGAATGTGAAAAGATGTACAAAGGAATCCAGGTGTAATTAGATTGCTAGTAAGTGAAAATCCTAAGGGAATTTCAGCTTTCTTGGGTTTTTTCAGTGTGCTGTCTTGTGCTGTGCTGTAATAAATCTTTGCCTGTTGGTACTACAGTGTGGTGTGTGGGAGGTACTTCACTGCACATAGTTGCTGCAGCACTCATAGTTGGCAGCACAGAAGGCAGTACAAAGAGTACAACTGGAGGCACTTGCAGTTGCAACAGTTTCCTTAGAGGCTGTGGCATGCTCAGTGAGCTGCAGGGGCACTCTGACGCAGTCAGCTACTATGTGGAGAAGTAGGAATTCCAGCAGGCTTTAACGAACAGATGTAGGCTACTAGCCGAGAGGTGTAACAGCATAGCTCAGGCTGGCTGAAAACCAGTACTCATGCTGCTGTGTAAACAAAACAAGGTCTTAGGATCAAGATGGCCGACCTGGAAGTCTACTTGTAGCTCGTAATACTTATGCAAATGAGCTGCATGTCAGTGGCTTACTCAGAGAAGGAAGCTCATTTTGCACGTGCCATCTTCTCACCAGGTAAGAGAATCAACTCATTTTCTGCATTCATGTTTTAGAGAACTTGGAAGTTAATTTTTCATTTAGGTCCCACCCCCTCACTTGGCACAATGCCAGGAATTAAATTTCAATGCAAGTGGCATTTTCTGGGAAACCCAAAAGTCATTTGTTCTGGTTGTAATTATATTAGGGCTGCTGTTTTTAGGGGAAATGTTACCTTGAATTTATTGTAGACTATTTACTTCAGTAAAATTAAGTAGTTAAAAAATATTCAAAATTTCAGTATGTAGTTTTTGTTGGTAATGTTACTGCTTTTGTTTGATTCCAACCTCTACTGTTTTGCTAGTGTGTTATTTTTGTCTCTATAGTGACACTGGTTGATGCACACGGAGGCTTAGCAATAGTGAGAGCTTACCCTGGAGGGGGTGCAGAGTTGACAAAGTTGAATCCACCAATTGTACTTCGGCTTCATGGTGTTATGAAGGATCATTGTCATCCTGGTTGTAATTTGAATTTTCTTCTTGTTGAGATTACAAAGCTGTTAAAGCAATTAGATACTGAACTGTTGTCCATGAATCTTTTAGTATATATACTTTCGTAAATGCCTATATGTACATTTAAAAAAGCTAATTTTGTTAGAAGGGAACTACCTTAGAATAGGGTGTTCTTATGATCTCTCCCCCTGAGAGGACAATAACCTTGCCTTAAAGCAGGAAATTTTAGCAGAATTGAAGTGTTGTTAATTACATAATATGCTCTATTGTGGTTATGCATGTAGTGCATGAAATGGCTGCATGGGGCAGACATGCTGGTTCTGCACAAATACATTTATGTTGTTTCTATGTTATAAGTTGAAGTAATGACAGCGTGGAAGACTGGAAAGGAGAGATGGTAGGAGAAAATTATTTGAAAGGATGGACACTGACCTAGAGAAAAGAGATAATTGGAGATGCATTAGCAAGCCAACAAAACATGGCCACTTAAAGGCAGACATCAGCTCAAGACAGGGATGTAGAACTGGAAGTAGAAAGGCCCGTTTTGGTTGAAGGAAAAATAAGATTAATTGAAGAGAATGAAACTGAAGAGGTAGAAGAACAAAGTAAGCAGATAAATAATTACAGGTTAAAATGGTAGTGATAGATATTAAAAGTATTGGAGGCATTCTGAAATAGCCTGGGAATTAAGGCCAATAGGGTAAATATACTAGGAAGGAGAACCAGAACTGGTTGATATTGCAGAGGGGAGGAATTAATGGTAATAGAGAAAGGTAAACTTTCCCATTCATATAGCAGAGAAAAATGCTGCATGCCTACAGTATGGGCCAAATGAGTTGCAGTTTGTAGACAGCTCATACACTTCGAAACCTTGGATAGCTTTTTTGTGCTAACTTAAGATTTTATATGGACAGAATTTTGCTTGTCTGCTTATATGCATGTCCAGACTGCATAAAGTAAAAAATGGGCATGTGTGAGAGAGCTTACAAACACAAGTGTATGGTACATTTCCCCACATTAAATTACACTAGAAACTTTTAACGCCTATAAAGTTTTCCATAAATGTCAAATTCTGTTAGAACCAATCTTGCTTTCACTGCTATATGAAGGAAACTGTTTAGGGTCCCTCCCTCTTTTCTGTGAAGTGTGTTAGTATGGTAGAGGAGAAATGGCATTGAGTGGGGCATGAAAAAAGTAGAAAACTGATTAAAATAAAATGTTCCTGGGAGGAAAACTATGAGTGGTAAAGCAAACAATAACAAATGTGATATTTGTTAAGAATTGAGAATTCTAACAGTAATGTAGGTGATGATGATAACAAAATCATAGTGAAAGGAAAAAAAATATATCACAGTAAATATTTTGGTGTTACTTTAGAATTATTTTTATGAAAGTGAGATTATATTACAAGATTATGTAGACAACCTATATTTTTGAAGCACTGAAGTTACAAGGAAGATACAAAGATTCCATGATAGATATTTCTTAGCAAAGGTTATAAGGAGGTCTTTGTAATCTGAATCCAGGAGTTTTAAAATAATTGGCTGAGAATTCTGAGATGTCCCTCCCAGTAACTCAGTATAAAGTTGGTACTGTGGAAGACCCTGAAGACTTTTTGAAAAGGTCTGGAGAAAAATCATGGAGGATTAACAGTGTGTCAGTAAATGCGAAAAACTGTTATTTCGATCAGTGCAAAAGAATATTATTTCAATCAATTATTTAATTGCTGAAACACTATTATAAAAAGGATATCCTAATTAATTTGTTTTAGAACAAAATTCCTTGGTGTAAATACCCAGTATCTTTAATGGACTGACTCATTGATACTCCTTAAATAACAGCTTCCCCTCCCCAAATTCTGTATCGATAAAACATTAAATTGATTTTTAAAGCTTTTGAATGGTGGAGGGTAGCAATCATGCTCCAAGTAGAGTTTATGATTGGTATTGTGAAATAGTTATTTTTTTAACTTAGAGGATGGAAAGATTGACTCTTACAGAGTCATCAGGATAATTTAGTGAGACCCAAACACCATTTATTAGATTTATTAAATTGTATGTGTTGCCTTTGCACACTAAAATCAGATTTCTACATCTATAGACCATCCAGCATAAAACACATTTGCTTGACAGGACACTCTGTCCTGGAAGTAAGTGGTGATCACACAGACAAAGTAGATAGGTAAAGCCCAAAATAGACAGATAACGTGGAGAGTCTGAGATTCTATAGCATACAGAGAAAAAGAAGTCGTATTATTTATAAAGTTATATTCCTGGATGTTACTAAATGCTGATGATGTGAATTATGCCTCAATACAGGTTGCAGTCCTGTTGTCTTCATTAGCATTTTACAATGCTGAAAAATTAGGAGGAGTCCTGGCAAAAAGCACAAAAATTATTATGACCTGGTCATATTCACCTTGGGGCTATATAAATAAAACAGTCTTATGGTTGCAAACGCAAGCCTGGGAGAGGTGGTCATGCAGACAAATTAATCAGGACAGTTTGTAGTTAGTCTGAAAAGTTATCAGGAAACAGTTCAGCTATGCTATGTGCCAGCACATGAAGAAAGGATGTATAATGATTCTTCACTCATTCAAAGAGAAATCTAGCCTTTGATTTTTTGGATGAGGTGAAACTGCAGCCTGTCCTTTGCAGGAATCAAGCAAGCATGTTGGCTTTGCTGGGTCACCAGGCAAGAGACAGACTGTGGACAGGTGTTCCTTTTGATGTTACAGATTTCTGGGCAGAATCTTTCTGGATGTTGACTTACAAGCAAACCTTAAATGGTCAAAATTAAATATACTTTCCTTTGTGTCTTTTATATATTTTATCAATTGAGGCATTTTTAAGTGTAATTCTTACTGTCTGCTTCTGACATCTAAGCCTGGGTCGCGTTTGGGAAACTTCCAGGCAAGAAAAATGAAGTTTCTTGTAAATGGTCACCCTGAGTAACTGTGCAGATGCATTTTTCTCCATATGATTTTTTAAAAAATTTGGGAAGGCGAGTAGTCTAAAATAGCTGTATAAATTTTTATGTACTTATGTGTTTCTGAAATGGTATTACTGGATTGTTGCTTCATCAGCTGCTTTTCCACCTCATAAATCAGCAAAATAAAAAGGGTTTTTTTTGTTTTGTTTTTTTTTTTTTGTGGAACTGCTTTGAGCTCTTCACTGAAGAAGTTGTCTTTTGCAGACCAAGTACTACCAACTCATGAATGCATTGGACAGTATCACTACAGCCTGGCCACTGTTTTTTGGCTCAAAAACTTTTTACATATTGTTCTGGCAAAATCATTGTCAAGTAGTGTATTGGTGGAGGTAAACTTGCAGCTCCATTTTTTGGTATTACATTATACTGTGAATCCTAGTTTGATATTCCGTGCAGACTATCAATGCTTCATGAATTTATAATATTGTTTTATTTTTGAAAATTTGCATTAGCAAGCAAAACAAGGACCTCATTACTGGAAGAAACGTGTTCTGCTTTTGATCACTTCCATCCTTTCCCCTTAGGAATGCAACACTGGAGTTGGAGGTGGCTCTAGGCCTGGTTTTTCTGATGTCATACACAGATCGTATATCTATGTGCATTTCATAAGTTCAGTGAGTTGGTGTGTATGATGTCACTAGTCAGCATGAACAAAACGTTGACGGCTGACTTCAGTCCACACAATTGCTGCCAGCAACCCTGCAGAGGTGATGGTATTGAGTAACTGCAAACTGGGGCTTATGGTGGCTTTGAAAAGAATTCATCAGGAAAAAAATGTAAAGCCTGTCATCCTTGATGTGAAGTTTAAACCCGGGAAAGCCTTCCAGAATTACTTGTGCGTCTTGCATAATAGCAGGCCTCACTGAGGTCATTAATAAACAGACATAAGAAATACTTTAGGAAGTGTAAGTTGATCTCATTTGAGGCCTGTAGCTGCTTAATCTAAAAGACAAAGGTCTTTATTGACTACATGGATCATGTCTTCAATCTTCCTCTTTATTTTGCTTTTGTGTCCTCTAAGAAACCTAACATGAGAACTTGCTGACTTCTGTGGACAAAGAACATCTCGCATATCTTTTTCCTGCTTTCTTCTTCAAGGATCTTAGACTGAGAAGCTGAGGAAACACAAAGATTAATTCTTCCATTGTTATGGAAAAGAAATGCCTTCAGACTACAGATTTTAATTCCAGTTTCTTATGTTTAGAAGTCCACGTTCCTTTGTAATATTAACACCAAGCTGTAATTCACAGAAAATACTTCACATTCTTTCTACTCGGATTTTGCTACAGATATAGCTGTTGACATTTGGTCATCCCACAACACAAAAAATAAATAGTACTTAGCAGCTAAAGTGATACAACACTTGCTAATTTACTCCCTTTTATTAAGATTCATAGTGCGAGATGAGAAAGTCCAATAGGTGGGTTGCTTTTAGATAATTTGTTTTTTACTCTACATCTTTGAGACTTCTGTGTAACATTAGGTTTGTCATCTCCTATTTAAAATGGGTAATTAAGCATTTGCTTTTTTCCCTGATCATTTTAAGGTAATGATTTGAAAACCTGTTGCCTGAAGTGCATGCATGATTCCACTTATTTAGTATTTCATAAAAACATACCTATTTGCAATTCTCATCACAAGAGTTTTCACCTAATCATTAGAATTTCGTCCTCTTCTCGTTCTTCATTAATTAATCCAAAGAGAGAGAGATGTCACAGTATTTAGTTAATGTAACAGAACCCTTTTAAGAAGAATTGAAGAGTACTTCTTAATGCTTAAGTGCTACTTAATAAAGGTGGGAGAGAATGGGACTCTGTGTATGGATATTGACTAAACTATTTAAGATGATACTGCATAGCAGTGGTGCTGCTTATTTTGCTAGAGTTCTGAAAAGCTTGTTGCCTCTTTTGAATTTTATAACTGTATGCAAATTTTGCAGAGTAGCTGTCCAGGGCATAAGATGCTGTCTTGTTGCATAGGAAACCCCTGTGGATTAGATGACAGTGAGGGCAGTCTCTCAAGGATCAGTAACCTCATAGCAATATTATCTACAGAAATATGTTGACTGTGTGGATTCTTGCAGTCTTTTTTCATTTCCTGCCACTGTGACATCTGCTGCTTGATGTCTATGTATTGGTAGAGTCACTGAAGGTCATTTATATTGGTTCTTTTTTTGTAAGATAGAAGAACATCTATGGGATCGTGTGTCTCATTCTTTAACTGAGGGAGTTCAATCTCATGTATCAGAGTAGTATTTTACTCCATTGTAGAATAAATCTAGATAATATGCTAATTGCTATATGGTATGAATTTTTTTATATTCCTGTTAGTATGAAATTCTCTACTTCCTGTCCTTGCTGAACTTAGGTGGAGAAACCAGGATGATTGCTGAATGTCTGTGGGATTTCTGTGGTACTTGTGGTGATTATTTCTTGTACCATGCAAATATTCTAAGATATTTTATCTACACATAGATACTTAGAAAAGCATAGGAAGAAAGAATCTTCTCCCATACCCCCTTTTCCCCTCTGAAAAATCTATTTTATTGCCTTTCATAAAACAGTTTTGAAAGGAGTGGAATGAGATGAGGTTATTTAAAGAATAAGTAGGGTTCCAGTGAATATGCCAAAATGGCAGATATCAAAATTGAGATGAAACTAAGATGTTGCTTAGCAACTGTGGTAGTCTCTGGTAGCCACAGATGAATACACTGCTACTGTAAAGTGAGTCTGTCTGAAGCAGGATTTCTAAAGAAATTACTTCATGAGATTTTATATCAATTTATTCCTCATTTTGGTGAACCTTTTGGGATGGGAAACAAAAACCTGCCAGTAAAACTTATTTTGCAAATTTATGTTTTTCTAGAGGTAAACACGACTTTCTGCCAAGTATTTTGGTCTTAACATTTTATATTCTAGTAGCAATAAGCACCAGCTTTCCTGTTCCTTGACTTGTCTTCACAATTGATCCAGGATTATACTGGATTAGTCATGCACGGGCTGCAGTTGCAGAATGGGGAGAAAAAACTATTTCATTATATCTGAATAATATAAATTGCTTTCAATATTTTTCCTCATTGCACCATATTTTGAAATCTGACTTCTTAGTTGTTGTAAGCTGTTTCAAGCATTCTTCTGAAATGAAATTTTGCAGGTGGAAGATGGGTTGTGATGGTTGAAACCTATATATGAAAACAGTTCAAGCTTGTGGGAATTTTAAGAGTGCTCATTTTAATCAAATTCTGTAGGTGTGTGGAGCTTATACAAAAAACGTGTTGTATTGCGTTGCACTTCATGTTTATCCTGATTTTTTTCATGCGAATTCTTAGAATTAAAAAACCCACCAGAAAAGGCATTTCTGACAGGCACTTAAAGAATTTGTCCGTTGCTTGATGTTCCCTAGTCTGGACTTCCAAAAATAACCTTTCCCGTGTAGAACTGGATTCTTGGGCCTTGCAGTGTACCTTGCCCTAAAATCAAACACATTCATAGCAGTTTCTGTTTGACATCCTGTTTGTCTATGTTGTTGTTACGTATATTCATAAATAAGAGTTGAAAATAACTTTGTATGAGCCTGTTGAACGTGTTACTCTTTGCAGCGTCTTTAAATATTTTTGTCTGTATTTTTAGTAGCAGTATTTACTCAATGAATAGTTTATATTGCTACATCAGAAGACTAAGGAGTCAAAAAAAAAAGAATTGAAGGAAAAAATGCAAAATGAGCCAATCATTCTATTGATTGACCAAAGAAGGGGAAGTGAGGTGCTTGGAATTCATATCTCAGGTGTGATAAAAGTCAGTATCTTACATGAATTAGAAATTAAGTTTCACAAACAATCTTGCTTTAGCTGTACGAAGTTTTTTGCATACCTGACCAGAGGTAGGAAACAAGATGAATTTGTTTTTCTGGGAGGAAATTGCATTAAGGATAAGTTCAGTTATGCTTATTTCAGCCTGATGATCTATTGTTTCCATATATTTTTTAGCTTCCATGTACATGAATTACATTTAAAGCCCTATACAAATAAAACTAGATCCTCAAGTTCACAACCTAATTACCATTTTAGACTTCTCTTATTATAAGCCATCTGATCATGTTTTCCTCAATCGTATGTATCTATATAAATACAAAATGCATAAAGCTTATAAAAGGTCTATGGACATAGAAAGACAGAGAAGAAGGGTGTTTTGTTGTTCTTTAATGACTTAGCTTATTAGTAGAAGATGGCTTATCTTGAAAAGTACCTTCTCAACTGTGCAATTACTGCTTTCTTGCTGAAGATGTAACAGTCCTTCAGAAGACTGGTGGAGTTGTCATCTGACCACCTTTAAAAGTCTCATTTTAGAGAGGTTTTAATATCTGCCAGCAAATATGGATTTTCTGGTAATGAAATCAGTTGTACAGGTCATTATGAACTAGTTCATAGAATATCTTAGATTGGAAACAAACTTAGAAGATCATGTGATCTGCTCTTTCTTGGGAAAGAGAGCCTAGATGAGATTATCTGACATCCCGTCCAATTGCATCTTGAAAACTTATAGTGATGGGGATTTTGCCACATCCTTGGGGAGGTTGTTTCAATCAATCATGTTCTTTGTTTAAAAAAAAAAACAAGAGAAGCATCTGTCTTATACTGACACACAAGTCATGTCTTTTCCTGATTCTTTACCCACCAACTGATTTCAGCCAAACTTTAAAAAGTTTTTACACTCTGGTAAAAAAAAAAAAAAAAAAAAAAAAAAGGATTTTCCCATCAACTGTGTATTTACTTTCAGGACACTACTCTCATCTTCCTGTGTTTAAATAGCTTTGTTTTTCAGAGGATGTGAGTTGACAAGAATTATTAGCATTAGGTGTAAGCATCTCAGAAATGAACATAACTGTGCTTTGTTGCTTGAGGTGCTACTGATATAGGTCAATACAACTGTGTCACTTTTAACTTGTGTGGCATCATTTCAAAACTTACTCCTACTGGTATTGAATTTAGAAGTCTGGCCATAAGGTGATAATGAGAAAAGAGTGTCTCTTACATGGTAACAATTAAATCTAGAATATTGCATTTGGTCTCCTAATGAGTCAGAGAAATTGTATACAGCAAGATCATACGTCTGCTGTCTATGCAGTAAGTGTGGTGAGTAGGTGGGTGTGTCGAAGGTTCTAGAAAGGAAGAATTCAGGAAGAACTGGTACCCTTTCAGGCTACATTTTGTCATTAAAGTGCCTTTCAAAGCTGGTTCTGTTTTTCTTATAATTTATTTCTATGATTGAAACTACATAAAGAAATCATAGGTTTGTTTACTTCCTGCCTCTTTTTCCTTGGGCAGCTTAGCAAAGAATTATATCTGGCAATCTGTGTCTCTAGAGCTTGTTCCAGATAAGCTGAAGTTAAAGAATCATCCATGCAGTGGTTGTTTAATATATAGCTTATGAAACATTTAGAGGACCTTTTGGGTGGCATATCAGGTAGTTTTTGCTACAAGTCTTTACAAATGTGAGATGTGACAGATCCTTGCCTAAGAGCAAATACAGAAAAATAATTGTCCACCCGCTGACCCAAATGAATTTAATCTGGCATTATAGACTTTTATTAGAATAAGTAAGTCTTACTCTGGTTGCATGCTTTGTACTGTAAGAAATTGAGTGCCATAGAACTTCATTAGAAAGGAACTGTTTATCATGGTAAAAATATGAATTACATGCATTATCTGGGATCCTCAGCATATTAATACAATCTGTTACCGGTACTAAAAATGTACCTTTTTTTCTTCCTTTTTCTGTATTTAGTAATGAATAGAATATTAGGTTGGCATTCTCTTTTCTAGTTCCCATCATTTCACAACATTAGCTGCCTTTGGAAAATATTTAGCGTCTGATAAATGAAAAAATGCCTTGTGGTAGGAGACAGTTTCTAGTAAAATGCATTAGGAGGAGCTAATTAACATCAATGCAGTAAGATACCTTTCCTTTAAGAATGCTTGCGACAAACAATCCTCACACTAGGTACAGGTAATAAAGTTTGGGTAAACTGTCGTTTTCACAAGAAAATTTGTGTGCTTTGGTCTGTTGGGTGGTAGTGATGGTGGAAGCTTCCTCCTAATTTTATTTTGAGGCTTTTTTATATGCATTTTTTTGTCTAATTTCACTTGCTTCGTATTGGGATTTCTGTTTAATTTTTGTGATTCTGTTGAGTCACTCAGAAGATACCAACTGTCCTCAGTAATCTTTGTGACCAACCACCTGCTTTGGCCACTTTTTTCCTGATCTTGTTATTTAATTGCAACAGAGAAAATACCGTTTTTTCATTCTAGCAGTGCTTGTGTGCATCTCATGTATCAGATGGCAAGTTTCAGGCTTCCCAAGAGCTAGGTTAGACAGGGTACATGTCCTGCCTGCACTGGCTGCTTCATTCACCTTACGATGTTGGCTTTTACCTGCCTTTATGTGTTCCATGAAACAGAAACCTGGGGGTGGATGTGTTGAATAGAAGGGTGTGGGAACCTATTTACTTGCTTCTGCTGCAGTCAGAAGAGTTTATGCTATCAGTTTCAGTGAAAATGAAACTATGGTTGAAGTCATAAAATTATGTACATGTAGATTACTGCTGGAATTACTATCATAGAACGTGTACATACATAGCATCTTTAAGATTTTGCATTTTACGGACTTCATTTTGTATCTAGATTCTATTCTTAAAATGCCTTCTCTATTGACAGAGTTTCTTTTCTTGGTTCATCCTGCTTGCCCTTCCAAATCCCACAGTCTTTAGTTTCAAGTGGAGGAATGGTACAGATGTTTCTGGTGAGGTGTGATTAACAAGGGCTAACTCAGGAGCCAAGAACTTCGTGTGGGAGTCCACAACATCTAGTAAGGATTAGGTGGCATTTGTTGCAGGTGTTGTGGATTACTCCATTGCCATCTCACCGACATGGGGTATTAGTCAGAAAGATGGTTTCTGTTCCAGCTTGCCTAGAAACGAAAGTGAGAAAGAAGATAGTATGCAGATTATAATTGTTTGTTTTGATTTGAAAAGATAATTACTTCAGAATTTATTGCTGTCACTCAAAAAGCTCCACGGCAACCCTGAGGGAGCTGAGTGCGCCGTGGCTGCCCGTACCGTCACGTTAGGGTGGCTGCGCGTGCCTTGGCCCCTCGCGTTGGCCGCGCCCCGCTGCGGGGCCGCTCCCAGCAGCAGCAGCGCGGGCTATTTTTAGCCTGTTGCCAGGGAGATTTGGGTCATGCAAAGCAGCTCTGCGGCAGCCAATCCCGAGCGGGTATGCAAATCTCTGGCAGTCCCCGGCATCGGGTAGAGCCGACGAGAGGACAAGATGGCTGCCGAAGTGCGGCCTTGGCCTGCCTCAGACACGGATAGAAAACTCACTCTTTCATGTGTGAAACGGGGAATATCCTCCCTGCCCCGAACAGCTCCTAGTCCCCACCAGGCTTCAGTTTATGGAAGAGCTGGTTTCCTGGCCCCCTGGCAGCGTGCCCCTTCCATCCTGTACGCAGGACAGGTCTGGTGCGGGCCAGGCGAGGTGTGCTGCCCCTGCCACAAACGGTGTCTTCCCCGGGGGAAACGCTCCCAACACCCAGCGTACCAACTGCTGGTTCAGTTCCACTTTAAACTTGCTTTTCAAACGCAATCTTTGCAAAAAAACTTCGTAAAAGGTGTTTATATGTTTGGCAAATAGTAATGTTTCAATGCAGCATCACCTCTTTTGTTGCAAGTTTTGTTTTCACTTCTGCTTCTTGTGGCATTTGAGAAGTGACTCTTGGGATCACTGTCAGCATCAGGTAGCTCACCTCTGAATTCTGATGTCACTGAGGTGCCAGCTGGAAATCCAAGGTTACCTCGCCACAGCTAGCTGCATATGTGATACGGGAACTAATCTAGACAATAGACTGTTCAGGGTAAATGTCTGGTTTTTCATTACAATAGTGTTTTTCTGCATTTTTGCTAACAGAAGCCAAGGGATGCAAATGTGCATATGTTAGTGATACCTTGTCAAAGTTGTAGCCTGTTGCATTACTGAAAATTATACATTTAAAATTTATAAAGAATTTCCTTATGAAAGGGAAAAAAATGTATTTTATAATGCCTAGAAAAGCTTAAGCATGATCAGAACATCTTGCCTTTTTTCTGAGATTGTTCTTTTTCCACAGAGAGTCTCATATTTTTTCATTTAGATGTGCATGAACAATTCATTTAGGTTGTTCAGGTTTAAACTTTGGAATATCAGAAGTTGAGTAAGTTTTTTGTTGTAGATGTGTTTTGGCAGTTGCTGACCATATCTATGGAATTATTAGGTCCTACTCATATTGAGATAATGGAACGGAAATTCAAGCTGTTTATCCTAAACCAGAGATGAAACTGTAATCTGAGACAGTGCATAGTAATATTTATGAAATATATCTTTAAATGCACAAATTCAACTTCACAGTCAGTAAATATTTCTTTTAATTTTAAAAAAATCCAACTTCTTTAGAGTTTTAGCTTGTGCTAAAAATCTTTCTGTAAGAAAGCTGAATTTTGCTGTTACCACTGTTTAAAACAGCAGGATTTGTTTAGTGTTTGGAGATGTCACAGCTGAATTGAAAGCTGATGTTTTGAGTTGTTGATAAAAGCTGGAATCTTTAACACATGTGGGAAGTAAGAAAACACGTTATCACAGCTTCGTTGCTATTGCTGAGTTCCAGTCATGCACTTTTATTCGTTTAATAAACTAAGTAGCTGTTAAAATCCAATATACAGAAAAAGATAAACTTTATCTTGGAGAATCAGCCTAAGCTCCGTGTGCTAAATAGTGAGTGTTTCTAAAGGACTTGGGTTGCTTGTAAAAGTTGTGTAGGAGAGACTCTCCACATGTTTTCCATTCTTCCATGTTCCAAAGAATCCAGTTATCTAGGCATAAAGTGATAAACATTTAAGAACAACTCTGCAAAACCAGCAGCAGATGAAATATCTTAGCTAGGTTAATAGACCTGTGAGTCATTTTTGTCCCATGAGCAATTCATTTTTCTCACAAGGCATCAAAGCATCATGGGGGAAATAACCTCATAAGTTTGGTATGAGGAATAGATTAATGAGCCAGTGTCAGAGGGGCTATTATTCTCTGAGGTAGAGGAGACACAAGAGAAGTGCTTAAGTTACTGTGATGTCAACGTGATGAGAGCATCGTTCAGCTTAGTACATGACACTATCACATATACAATAAACAAGACCAACCTCTTTGAAATTGTACTGTGAGTTTACTCTGGTTTAAGAAGGCATTAACCATGTAGATGCGTGTTTTTCTTAGGCAGCGATACATATGTGGCCTTAATGTTTTGCTGAATTTCAGAAGGCGATTTTTGGGAAATGTGGGGGAGATTGGTTTCTCCTTTCAAGGCAGAAGTCATACTGCAGTCATGACAAAACACCAGATTTCTGTTGGAATACTAAAGAAGGCAGTGGTACTGCATAGGATGTGAAGAAAGGAAGGTTTTCCAGATGCCATACTTAAACCCAGGCTGGATCTCAAGAGGTTTTTCTGATTCAGCATTCAACATGGCAGGAATTCAGTGATCGCCTGACAATGCTCCCGCGCATTAAACACCTGTTCCTTATGGCGGCTGTGCACCCGCACTCGTGGGTCAGCGCTGCTGTGCAGCTCCAGGTCTCAGACGGAAAGCCCTTGGCTTTCTATAGCGCCCTTTAGAAAATCCCGCTCCTTTAACGCGCGCCCCCGCGCTCGTGCCCGCGCCCGACGTTTGCCGCGTGGGGCTTGTTGCTGGGTGGAATTTCAGGCGCTCCCGTCTGATTGGCTGCCGCGCGGCCGCTCCGTTCGGCCAATGGGAGGCGGGCCTGCCCGTCCGTCCCGTCGCCGCGCGGGCTGCGGCCGGTGGGGCCCCGCGGGCGCCCTCTGGGGAGCGGCCGCGCCACTGCAGGGCTCCGCCGCAGGGGAACGTGCCTGGCTCCCCGCTCTGCGAGCCGCAGCGCTTGGGGATGTGGCGGGAGCGAATGAGCCGAAGGGGGTTTTAATTACAGCTCACCTTGTTCTGCTGTGTGTGCGCACTAGGTGAAATAGGGCAGGATGGTGACGTAATTTTTTTTCTTAGAAAATGATATATTTTTCTCCCTACTCTCAGCTAACACTAACATAACTTCAGCCTAAAAGGGACAAAAACTGAAATTGTCTTTGGTGTGCTAGAAGAGCTATTATTTGCACATACAATAATCATGTGATTTCTGTTTTGTTTATTACATTTAAAAACAAAGGCACAGTTGTACGTGGAGCTCAGTAAGCTGGCGGTGTGCATTCCATTCAGCCAGATCAGTAGACTTGTATTATTGGTGGAAAACCAAATTATTGGTGCATTATTTAATTATGTCTTATATAAGAATAGGTCTCAAGATTTTTTTTTCCCCTTCTTTGAAAATAGTTCATAAATTTCTGACAACTTACATCAAAATTGCTATGGAGGATTTCAACTGACAACTGCTTTTTATGAACCACTACTTAAAAGGTAGGTTTTATTCACCACTTTCATTCTCTGGAAGTCTCCATCTAGAACACAATACTCATGACCATTTGCTGCTTCACTTTCTTTGATTTGACTATGCTACCTTTTAAGTAGGCTTGCACATTTGAGTGCTGATGTTCATTATCAGTGAATTTTATTTCTTCATGTAGTTCTTGTGCTTTGACAAACATTTTATGGTTGTGGCGCATTTGGCTGGTGCTGCGTGCCCTCAAGGAGCCCTTTGCTGGTGCTGTTCTAGACCCGTGATGTTATGCAAACCCCATTACGCACTATTGTTCAGATTGCAGCTTCTCCCTCTCCACCCCCCGCTCATTTTTCCATGACCTTCCCTTTGTCTGCTGCCTGTCACTAGGCGGGATTCAGGCAGCTCCATGCTGATTGGCTTCTCATGGGCTGCTTACCTGAGCACATGATCATAGGCTGATACATACCAGCTAATCAGCTAATACAATCCTTTATTGCTTTAGAGCTGTGGTCTCTTTGCAGAGTAAGAATAATAAAAAATACAGAAATAGAGGGAAAATGTCTCAGAAAAGGGACCTTCCCACATTCCTAGCTGCACTAGCACGTTTTGTGCCATTTAGCACACATTTTGTCATGAGAATTTCTAAATTTTGGAGGGAGTTGCCTAATGATGCGTTCATGTCTCACATGACTAATTACATATGACTTTAAAGCTTAAAATGAAAAAGGGAGGTTTTGTATCTAAACAAATGAACACTGTGTATGCTGGCCTGTCAAAATTATTGACTTTAATAAAACAAAAAAATCAGCCCAAAGTCTCTGTCCTTATTTACAGCATTTAACCCTTACACAGGTAGCTGTACATGCCGGAGTCATTTTGTGCTGATGCATACAAAAGCCATTCTTTGAAATAAAAGGTGCTGCTCTGTTGGCTTGGTGCCTAGGCCGTTGGTTTCCTCTTTGTGGCTTGGTCGCAGGATGAGTAAAAAAAGAAAACACCCAAGCATCAGATAAGGGAAGTGTTTAACAAACATAGCTAAACTTCATGTTGCTCACTATAAAGGGAGACTACCAAAATGCATTCATTTAGAATAATAGCATCTTGGTAAGTTTTATTTGAAGATAAAATGACTGAATCCATGTAATTTGCTCTGTTGCTCCCAGAAGAGGTGCACTTTGCCCCTTTGAAAGACTGGAAACCAGCATTTATCAAATGGTGGCTGGCTGGCTTACACTGATGTGACCAAGCCCATCTGGACTGGCTACCAGTTGATTTGATTCTTTTACACTCAGCTCTCACATGAATCTGTTCTTTGGCTGCACTGTGCTCCCTTGTGGGTATGGCTGGAAATGCTTAAAGACTGGTCTGCCTTTAGAAGATATTTTAAAACATCATTTTCAAAGACAAACCCAAAACATTGGTTCGTCTCATCTATGCTTTTAATTTTGTCACAGTAGTTTTTATGGAATATTTTTTGTAGCTTTAACCAAATATTCTTTGTTTTCAAAAGACTGTGGGATTGAGCAGGAAAATGTGCATGAGTTACTCCCATAACCATTTAACAATGGAATTTTAAGAAGCCTGTATTTCCTACAGGTTCTTTCTAGAACTGTGTTTGTGTTTTGTTTTTAACTAGATTTTGGATAATATCCAAAGATAAAAAGTGAACAGAATTTTTAAATATATGAGCAATTCAAACTTGTTTATCTATTTTTTTAGGGTGCATCAATATAAAGGGATTCTGATGTTTGAATTTTTTTAAGACTGCTCTTCTTGGCAAATGTAAAAAGAAGTGTCCTTTATTTTCTTTGTATTTACTCTGTATTAAAAATGTTAATGAAAAACTGCTTAGACGACTTAAGGAAATTAGAACAGCAAATATTAATTTATTTTAAGTTATATGGTTATTCAAGTGATGCACTTAAAGATTTGGTTTTAAGACATCTGTAAATGTTACATTAATCTGTTAGTGTATTTTCTGGTCATAGGAAAAGTAAGACTGTCAATTTTGTAGTATATTTTGCAAACTCTGGGTAATGCCTATAAAAGAAAACACTGCAGGCTGGGAGGTTGAACTATCCTGTTGTAACTTTGATGCAGAGGCCTGTTCTTGTACTGTGCTACCGGAGGGTTCTCATTAGTGGCTCATCTATTAGGAGTTCTTGGACTTGTTCAACGTTAGCCAAGCCTGATTTCTTTTTCCAAATTTCCTTTACAAGATAAAAATCTGTAACAGCATATGTGTTGGTTGTAGGGGTTTATATGAATGAAGGGGTTGATATCATGTTTGCTTTCCGTTCTGAGTTCTTGGGAAGACAGATGGGATGTGCTTTCTGTACTTTCAGGTCTAAAATTCTTGCATTAAATGTATTCTCTTCTGAAGAAATATGAAGAAGTTTTATTTAGTGTGTAGACAGCTCTGGAAAGGCATTAACAGCTCACCTGGAGTGCTTAAGTCATCTGACGGAAAATGGTTGTGATGAGAACCTTTTTTCAACTCAAGTAAACTGCAGTTTCAGATCTCTGTTTCTGTAGGTGTTATATTTTGCTCCCACCAGTGGCAATGCAGTAGTAGACAATCCAGTTCTGAAAATCTAGGTCAGAATGGCAAAAAATCATCATAATGGTTATTATTGCAAGTTCATAAATAGATCTGATACAACTTTGTGTCAAAATTTGTTCATGTGTTCCTGAGGCATGAGTCAAACTGTTAAGTACTATCAATAACACAAATCTGAGGATTCTAGATTGTTTTGTGGAAAAGAACTCAAAAAAGGATAAGGGAAGCTCAGTGATATGTTAAAAGGAAATATTAAAAATTGCTTTGTCCCTGTTTTTGTCAGGTTGCATTAATTAAGTATGAAATAAGCCTTAGAATTGTAATGTAAGGTACATCGTGATTGCTGGGTTTAATAGTAGCATTCATATTGTACTTTAGAATATATATTCTTACCTTACAATGTAGAATATTGTAGTTAGGGACAAATGTTAAATAATTTTCTTCACAAAAAAATTATTCCAAACAAACTTGGAAAGATCCAGCAAACCCAAATGATAGGAGCTAAAGCATGTGACCCACTATGAGATGCTGAAGGAGCTCAACAGCTTCAGTTTTCTGCAGAGGAGGCTTCAGGGCAATCTTAGCATTGCCCAAATAAAACTTGTGGATGAGGTCAGCTACAAAATGGAGTGGAGCCATTGTTATTTAGAGACTGTGCCATCTGTGTTGTGAATTTTGCAGCTTGGTTCATAGACTTGTCAAATATCCTGAGTTGTAAGGGACCCACAGGGATTGAGTCCAGCTCCTCACCTGGCACAGGACACCACCAAGAATCATTCCACCTGCCCAAGAGGGTCGTCCAAATGCTCTGGAGTTTGCGACTACACAAAACTGTCATTGATCTGAGTTAGTGTTGGCAGTAGTCCTGCTTTCTTTTCCCAAAAAAATTTAAAATAATTTATATCCCACCTGAATAGACAAAATGTAATCTATTCATTAATTTCTTAGCTCTGTAAATGAAGATTAATTGGGAGCTGACACAAAATGAATCATACTAAGTATTTAAAGTGCATCCTTTGCCTAATAATTCTCCTGTGTCACTGTTAAAAACATTTGTCTATCTGGTCCTTGTGGGCAAAAAAGTCACATTGAGATAACTGTCTGATGATTTTTCTCTTTTAATTACTGTTAATGTAATTTTTGTATGTTTTTGAAAAACTTAATAAAGCTGTATGCTTGATGGGAGTAACTTTATGGTGGTTTGTAGCTTCAGCAGACCTAAATTGGTTAGCACCAGTTGATTCAAGATCTTAGTTGTTGAGTTTCATTTAGAATATAGAAACTTTCGTAGCTGCCTTCTGCTTCTGAATGTTATCTTATTATACCTTTAAAACTTAAAAGGCCATTAAGCAAGACCACGTGGGGGAAAAAATATATTTTAAAAATCTCTATGGATTTGTTTTGTTTCATGGAAACAGATGAAATCAGATTTTGGTGTATTTCAACAGAATCATTATAGCTTCCTAGGTAACACTGGATTTAACTCCCGGTTTTGATTTGATAAAATATATTTTTCTTACACTTTTTATAAACATTTATATTTTTCTTAATACTTGTGTGGGTGGATGGAATGAATATGACTGTTGAGGGCAAACCCAGCAGTTTTCCTTGATAGAGGGAGTTTTTCTACAAGGTGCTCCTATAGCTGTAGTTTTTATGGCCTCAAATAGTCTTAGTAAAATGTTACTACAAACTGAATGAAGGTGGTCTAAAAATCCAAGTTTATTTAACCATTGTATAGAGGTGGAGGATGAAAGTCTGTTGTATTTATGCCGAAAAAAGTATCTTAATGATACATTGAGAAATTCTTTTTATGTAATGAAGTTTTCTTGAAAGTGATTTGATAAAAAAATCTTGTCATTTACCCCAGTTATTAATTCTGTTTGTAACTTATGAAATTGAATATATTTGGATGGATGGAAATGTTCTTGATCCATCAGTTTCCATTTATTTTTACCTTTTGATGAGAAGAGAGGCTGCTGGCTCTTACCTTAGTATAACATCTATTTTTATTGGAATCTATGAGACAAGTGGTGTAAAATGTGTAGTTGGAATATTAGTGCATGATGTCTCATGTGTGACCTCTGTGATCTTTGCATAAATGTGTTTGTGCAGCATACAGAGAAACTTGGATTCACGTTTTGGGAAGTCAGATGAAGTGTTGACAGGTGTTTATTTGTTTTTGTCAGTACCGTTTCAACTGGTTTACTTTAAAATGTGCTAAATGTTACAGTCTTTCTTAGTAGCAGTGTAATATGACAATGATAAATCTTTATCTTCACAGTTCTTTCTGAATTTTTTTAAGGGCTAAGATGGATAGCGCAGAGGAACCTCAGAAAAAAGTCTTTAAAGCACGAAAAACCATGAGAGTAAGTGATCGGCAACAACTCGAAGCTGTCTATAAGGTTAAAGAGGAGCTGTTGAAGACAACTGAAGTGAAACTGGTAAATGGAAAACATGAGAATGGAGACTCTGATATAAATTCCCCTTTAAGCAATACAGATTGTACAGAAGTCAAGAAAGAAATTAATGGTGTGGTTGACTTGTGTGTTAACTCTGAAGAAGGAAGAACAGCTTGTGATGAAATTAGTGAGACCAAAAGCCCTGAAAGTAGGGCAGGAAACATGGCCAATGACATAGAATCCAAACCTCCAGCGCTGTCTTCAGAAAATGTTACACCTGAACAAGCTCAAGATACTGACATTGCAGTAAAATGTGAGGCTGAAAATGGAGTTGGTAGCAGTAAAGATAACTTCCATGAAGAAAATAATAAAAAAGATCATTTGGACCAAAGAAAGAATGATATCCCATTGGAAGGTGAAAGTAAACCAGTCTGTGATATTAGTGACTCTTCTGAAGAGAAGGGAGAAACAGATTATTTACCTGTTAATTCAAGTTCATCTGGTGAGGAAAAGAGGACTGAAGAAGTAACTGCTGAAGAGGTTGTTGGAGAAGCAGCCATCTCTAGCAGTATGGAAGCTGACCAGGAAAAACAAGAAGGCAGTGCAGGACCTGCAGAAACCACTGTTTCGAAGACAATAGATGAGCCAAGTGAAAGTATCTTAGACAATACGGACTCTATGGAAACAGATGACATTATTCCAATTCTGGAAAAACTAGCCCCTGCTGAAGATGATCTGAGCTGTTTTTCTAAAAGTTCTCTGCTTCCAGTGGATGACACAGTCGCAGATTTAGAAGAGAAAATAGACAATTGTTTGGGTTCACCATCCAAGCAGGAAAGCAATGAAAGCCTGCCAAAAGAGGCTTTCTTAGTACTGTCTGATGAAGACGATCCCTGTGATGAGAAGGAGGAACTTGTTGAAGGGATATTGCCAAACAAGTCAAGTCTTCCAGGTAAGAGTTTTCTAAATCGTTCATTTCCATTCAAGTTTTGGATTTTGTTCATTTCTTAGAATGACACACATGTGCCAGGTTTCTAAATCAAAGAGGCAATGTTACCCACCAATAATGTTATGGAGTCTTAGTTTTTAAGGCTGGTATTTGAGGCACAGGAAAAAGACTTTCCAGTGAAAAATGGTCATCTTCCAGATTTGGAAGATGACCATTTGATTTTGATTTTTTTTGTTTATTTGTTTTGGATTTTGATGTTAGAGTTTGTTTGTTGTTTTCTTGTTGGTTTGCTTTGGGTTTTTTTCATACTCTCTAAATTTGGGTGCCAACTTGGATGAGGTAGTGGGTAGAAAAAGAGGAAAGATGAGTAATTGTCAGAGAGGGAACAGAAGGATTTGGGAGAAGAGGAACTGCATTCATTTACCGCTTTCACAGGGAAGAAAGTATTTCAGCTTTCTTTAGCATGCAAATAAATGATAAGGAAAACATGCATATAATCAAGATGTGCCTCATCTTCTCTTTTAACTTTTTTTCCCCCACTGAAAGACAGTATTGGAAAAGTTTCATGAAAAATGCATGTCATGTATTGTTTTTGTATTATATACCTTTTATTCATTTAACTCAGTGGTTTTATCTAAGTTTTCTTTGATGACTATGGCAGCTGATTGATGCTTTTAGATGTTAAGTGTGGAATCTCTTCATATAGTTAGCAGAACCTTTTTTTTAAAGTTAAACTCAATGGATGTGCTTTGTAGTATACACTATTTAATACAGTTTTGTAAGCTTTTTTCTTTTTGACAATGGACAGTCATTGTTATTCTATTGCACTGTTGAAAATAAAACAGATAAATAATTTACAAATAAGTTGACAGTGTTCTTTTATATGTAATTAAGAGAGATGTTTCAGATTATCTTGAAGATGGAATTATTTTTTTGGTTTTTTTTCATTGCCCTCTTCTCCCCAGCCCCCTGCCCCCCCCCACCCATATATAGCTTTTATTTATATGCTTATTTAGGCATTAGCTGTTGTCAATGAGATTGAAAAAGTGATACCATTGTTCTGCACTGAAAGTCTTCCAGAAACTATTGGAGGTGGGGGAGGGAAGGTTGTGTGTAGTTGTGTCAAAATCGTAGGGTTATGAGTTTATTTTATGAAATAAATGGTACAAATAAATTGGTTATCTTTGCTCTCACTGCAGTTTGAGTTCTCTCATTGAAGCTATTAATTTTAGTTTTTTCATTTTACCCAATGAGAAAACACTCTGAGATCACAGAAGAATTTGCTATGGAGCAAAAAGACTGAAGTGAATATTAAATACTGTGCTACAGTTTGCAGAAGCTTAAAATTAATGTATCCAGCAATAGATTTTTAAGATTCTAAATTCTGATGACAAGACAAATTCTTTTGACTAGTTGTTTTCTTTATTGACTAATAACAGCTTATGACTCTTACAGTTGTGTGGGTGTAAACTGAGACGGTTCATGAAATCAAAATTGGTCACTATGATGTTCTGCCTTAACCAGCAACAAAGATAATGGCAGAGAGGTTGCGTAGGCAGGAAACAGTTGTATGAGAAAACGGATAGAGTTACCTTATAAAGAGTAATTTTTGGAAAGAGTCTGGGAAAATTAAAACTGTGGAGACTGTATGGAGATCATTTCAAGATGCTATATTGGAGAAACAGGTGCAAACTGCTCAGTTAAGAAGCAGGATTTCAACAAGTCCAGATAAAAGCCAACATGGCTAAACAACAATGGAAAAATGGTACTAGAAGGCTTTATTCAAATGTACCGATTAATGGAATGTCTTTCCCAAGTGGAATTAGTAACTATAATAGCTAAGTTGTCACAGATTTTTTTAATGAAAGATCATACATCAGAAAGCCTTGGAGCTTTTTGTGTAAGCAAACAAGCACATGACAAGGAAGCCCTGATGTGAATTATCTTGGCTATCCAAACACAAGTGATCTCTTATCAAGAAATTTTGGAAATGAAACAGTAAAATGGAAAGTCCTTGTGGAGGAAATAATCAGCTGAAGAATAAAAAATAAATTCAGAGTTCCAGAGACTAGTTCCAGAGACTTTGCTGTATGACAGAATTAATAAATAGCCAAAATGAATGGTAAATCGTGATGTCACAGTTTGCTGATTTGAAGAACTGGAGAAGAATTTTACAATGCTGATTGACTGAGAAACAAATGTGGCAGGTGAAATTCATAGTCGTTATCTACAAAGTGGTGCACATGAGTACAAAACTCATAACTTCATCAGAAGGTAGAACTGACTTGCCACTCAATAAAAATATTTCAGTATTATAGTAGGTGCTTTTGACAAAACCTTGATAAAATGGCAGTTGAAATCAAGTGAAGAATGATTGGAATCAACTAGGAAACAGGAAAACTTTTCTATGGTACATCAAGCTCATGGGAGGCTGACAAGGTTGCATTCATTGCTTCTGCTCGTGTAGCATCAAGATGATGAGATCACAGCTTAGCAGTGGAAACTAAGCTGATAGCCAGTTGTGAAATCTTCTCCTTAACTAGAGAGTTCTTCGTGTTGAAACCACTTGTAGTTAAATGACAGATTTGTTCATAGTAATGGAAGTTAGTAAGGAAAGGGCTTTCTCAGCCCTGAAATTACTTGTCCTCTATATAGAGGTTTTTTGGGGGGGAATATACATATATATACATACATATATATATATATATATATATACACACACATATATACACACATATATATATATATGTTTATATATATAGACATTCTAGGTATGTGTATCTTTCCATGGAATATTTGTGTCTTTCAGCTGAATATTAAAATCTCTGAGTTGTGGGAAAAGTTGTCTTAAACTTAGCAATTCTTCTTTAGATTCCTAGGTAAATGAGTCCTATTTTATTCATAGCAATTAAATACATGGAGTTTATTTCTAAGTCTTAAGAAACAGGTGGCATAGGCATTATACTAATTTATTACCTTAAATGTAAATCATATTTGTATTGAAGAAGTTGTATTATGAATATTATTTTTACATTTATAGGAAAAACTAAAATCCCGTAGTGCCAGGTTATCGGGTTTTGACTCCTCCTTTTTCTGATTTATTGGGTAACTTGTTTTAAGTCATTTAAATGTTCTTCATAATAGAAGGAGACTTATGGCATACCTTTGCAACCAGAACTTTCCTTAGAAAAGCTGGTAAACTCTTCTGTAATAACAAAATTAATATAGGAAAATGAAGTGTACAGATCAAGATGTGCATAAGAGTTCTTACTTACTCTCTTATATTCTGGATAAATTTTACTGTAATCATAAAAGCAATAGAAACACATAATGGAAGCTTGTTTCATTCACATTTGTACAAAACATGTAATGGAAGCTCATGGTGCATATAATAGTATTTTTCAGGAAATGCTACCATTTTTATCTTTGTATGTTTGGTGGCTTCCAGTTTTTCTTCTTTTAAGCATTTCCTAAACTAAATATTTTTAAATGGCTAGTCCTAAGTTGTGATACTTTGTATTAGCAAGAAACTTCAAATTAAAATTCATATCTGTTTACCTAAATCTAGGCCTTTCCTACCATTAAGATTATGTTCGCAGTTGCCAATTGTAAATACAGAGAGATATTAGTATTTTAGTATTTTGTTAGTGAAATTTTTATGCTTTGTCCCTAAGTGGGAAAGTAAGCTAAAATAAATTGTTGAGAACTTCAGCTGCATTAAAAATATATCATTATATTTCAGAAGTAACTGAAACATGTTTCCCTCATAATTACCATTCGGTAATTCTGGTTAAAATGTTAAGCAAATTCAAGTGAGTCTTAATGTGTTGCATGATAGTTCAAATTTTTGTTTTGAGGGTGTTCCCTTATTTTTTTTATATCTGCATTCCCTCTTTGTCATGATTATTTCTCTTGCCTTCCTTCACATGTTCTCTTTTTCATATGTTTTTTACATTCATTAGTCAAAATAGGACTGTTACAAGACTTGTAGATCTGAGAAAGTGTGGTTTTTTTCTTCTGTTTGTAGAAGAGGTGGAGGGGGAGAGAAAAAAGGAATGTGAAGATAAAGAGGAAGAAGAGGCTCACAAAGAAGAGGAGATACAAATAGAGAAAAGTATGTAATGTTAAAACCATTGTGTTTCACTGTGTTGTATGTTTTTAGAAGCACAGAATCATTAGGTTTGGAAGGGACTTTTGATGATTATCTAGTCCAATGCCCCTGTTAAAAGCCAGGTCAATTAGAAAGCAACTTGCCCAGAACTATGTCCTGACAGGTTTTGAGTATTTCCACAGGCTAAGATTCCACAAATTTCCTGTGTTCTGATCCCAGTGTTTGATCACCCTCACAGTAAAAAAGTTTTTAAATGTTTGAGTGGAAATTCTGGTATTTCAGTTTACATCCATTTCTCTTGTCCTGTCACTGCTACTCACTAAGAGTCTTGCTCTGGTTATTCTCCAGCTGTCAGGTAATTCACACACATGATAAAATCTCCCCCAGTGGCCTTCTCCAATTGAACAATTCCAGCTCTTGATGAATGCTCCTATCTCAAAAAACATCTTGGTGACTCTACACTGCACTCTCTCCAGTATGCTCACCTATTTTTTTTGTATTTAGAAACCCAGAACTGGACAAAAGACTCAAGGTTCAGGCTCACATTTCCTGGTTAGAGGGGAACCTCCCTCAACCTGCTGTCAGTACTCATTCTCAGGCAGCCAAGAATGTTGTTGGCCTTCTTTGCCAACAGGGCACATTGCTGGCCCATGATCATCTTCATGTACATGGAGACCACCAGGGCCTTTTCTGAAAAGGGGTTTTCCAGCCAGTGAATTCCCAGCCTGTGCTAATGCATGGTTTTATTGCTATCCAAGCATAGCACTTGGGCATCTACTTCTCTTAAACTTCACGAGGTTCTTGCTTGCCCATTTCTCCAGTTTGTCAGTGTGACTGAGTGGCAGCATAACTACTTAGGAGTGTAGAAATCACTCCTTCCAGTTTTCTATCACCTGCAAGTGGCTGCAGATAATCTTCTTACCCCATTATCTAGGTCATGAATAAAAATGGTGGTGTTGGTACCAGTGGCAGGCATCTGCTAGTGTGCATTACTGAGCTCCAGCTGGACTATGTGCCAATAATCATGGCTCCTGGAGCCCAACAGATGAGCCAGTACAATTATCTAGGCCATACATCAAGAATTTAAGGATGGTTTGGGTGTCAGAAGCATTATTAAAGATGCTCTCCTCTCATCCACCAAGCTAGGGGTCTCACTGTAGAAGGCTATCAGGCTGAAGGTGCCTTTGATAAATCCATTCAATTCCCCATCATCTCCTTCTTGATAGGCCTTGAGATGATTTCTATCTAGATGTACTTGTGTTCCGTCATGTTCCCAAGGATTGAAGTAAAGCTGATAATCCTGTAGTTCCCTGGGTCCTTAGCAGATGTCCCTCTTGTCTTCGAGAACCTTCTGGACACAGTGCCAGGAGCTGGAGGAGTGACTAAGGTCTCTTGGGTTCTTTTGTGCTTCATCATTGTAAAAGTCCTTTTTAATAACAATCTAGTTCTGTTTTGAGCCTGTTCTTTTGTTAGTTTTTTACTTTCCATCTTAACCAAGAAGTGAAAAAAAAAGTTTGAATGGTTTTTCAGTCACGTGTTTGAGGTACAAGTTAAAACTTCATGGCAAGTAAATACAGTTAATTGCTGGCATAGTTAAATGAGATGTCGTTTTATTTGGCTGGAATTCTGAGAAGAGGATTCCTTTTTCAGAAGAAGGTTTTCTTTTGCTTCTCAGAAGCCATGTTTCATTACAGGATGGTGCTGATAGGAGCAGGATGAACTGGAGGGAGGCTCTGGAGAGAGGACTGGTGGTAGTAGAACCATTTTGCATTTGGGGCAGTGACTGGGTGAATCACAAAGCAGAACTCACTGACAGGGCAGTAATGTACAGATACCAGAAGGACTGATTTTGTACTTTGATGTCATCAAGCTTGTTTTTCCGAAGGCATTCCTACTGGTTTACCATGAAAAAGCTTAAACTAAGAACAACTTCATGGTAATTATGGCATTCTGAAGATACCTGTTTTTTCACGAGTTCCTCATGAGCAGTTTTATCTAATTGTTCCAGATGAAGCATCAAAGAGAAAGCGTTCCAAATCTGAGGACATGGACAATGTTCGTTCTAAACATCGTCGGTACATGGGAGAAGATTATGAAGCAGAACTCCAAGTCAAAATTACTGCCAGAAAGGATGTTGACCTAAAATTACAAAAGGTAAAATAGAGGTGCAGAGCAAAGAACATAAAAACATGCCTGTCACTTGTGTTACCATCTTTGAATTAGCAGTCCTTCTGCACACACTCTCTGTCCCCAAAAATTTTCTCTTTTTCGTGATTGAACATTGGATGTAATTCAAATAACAAAGGTGCTTGATTCATATAAAGTTCTACATAGCCCTCCTTTTAAGAAGAGACCAAATACCATTTGAAGACTATGCTGCAGGAGTTATATTTGAAATGTATAAAATACTTGAAGTCTCAAGTGACTGTAGGTGGAAAACATTAGTAAAGGATGTATCTCACCATGATGATTTATATGTGCTGCACTTTATTCTGTGCGTAGCTTTTTAAAAAAGGCAGTCTCCAAAGAAGACTGTAATCTACCTGGCATTTTGCAGATTTTTGTAGAGCTGTTAATAGCCTGATTGCACTATTACTGTATAAGGAACCTATGGTCATGAAGAAAAGAAAATTGTGCTGTTCTTCTGTTAGTTCATTAGCTAGCATGTGTTGTAACCTCATTAATTTAGGATGGCAAAAAATGAACCACATTAGTGGCTTATTTATTCTTATTTCCTATGAAAACTTTTTACAGTGCAGTAGGTATAGATGGGAGAAGAACATTAAATAATAACTTCTGTCAAGTAAACTTTGTTAAAACCAGTCTTCTTACGTTTTTAGCTTCTGCAAGAAAGGCAACACTGAATTTTTGCTAGGAGAAAATATATCTCAGAAAAAAGTTTTTGTTGAATGTCTTAAGTTTCTGTTCTTTGAATGCCAATGTCCCTCTCAAAAATAGAAAAGTAAGAAGAAGAAATAACTTCTGTAAGCACAAGTTAATTGCACTTTAAAAGAATACCTTCTGTTGTTAAGGTTCTTTTTATATATAGTAATATTTTATACCCTTATTATACTGCAAGGAAATTAATTTGTTGAATTAATGGAAAACCATTTGTGTTTTCCAAAATGATGTCAAAACTTAGCTGTGCAACCACACACTTATTGCTGACTGTAGATTTATTTGATTGACAGGATACAAGAGTTGTCATTGTTCTCTTTATAGCAAGATATTTAATAAGAGTTGAGAATATTTTTATAGGTGGTCCCCCAAAGTTTGGGATTGCATTGTTGTATTTTTTATATAACAATTTTGCAGATTATCCAGAGACTGTTAGAAGAAAAACTTACCGCTTTACAGTGTGCAGTATTTGACAAGACTCTGGCAGACTTGAAAACCCGAATGGAGAAAGTAGAATGCAACAAAAGGCATAAAACTGTGCTTACTGAAATGCAGGTGAGTGTGTGTTCAGCTCCATACTAAGGTCAAATGCAAAAATAACTTCCTCAGTGTTTAGTAGTAAGGTTCCTAGAGTTGCCAGTAGTTGGGAAAGCATTCTGATTCTGCAAGAGGAGGAGGTGTTGGGGGGAGCAGCAAATACTAATGTTCTTTTTGAGTTCTAAAACTACTTTCCTGCTCAGAAGGAGGGAAGCAACCAGTTAATCATACAGAACTCCAAAGGGTATCTTCCATGTGGCAAACTGATTCATTAGCTGTTAGCAGACTGCTTTTCCACTCTTCTGTTCCATTTAGGCATTTTGAAAAAAAATCCAAGTATGAAAATATCTAAGGTCTTTATGAAGCTGGAAAGTTACTTAAAAATGGGAACATGCAGAAAGGAGAGGACAGTAGCGCTGGACTTGGAACATTGTTCTACATGTTTCCCCAGAGTGTAAATAGTTTATGTTCTAGCAAGGAGGCACATAGCTAGTGTTGAATGCGGTATGCTTTCCTGCATTATTTATAGAAAACATGTACATAGTGGTGATGTGAAGAACATCACAAAAAAGAATTTTGAACTGACAGGACAATTAAAAGCTTATCTCATAACAAATTCAAACAATAACGCCATTCTACTTTTTTATGACAAGAAACATGGAGTTTGCCAGATCACTTCCCACTGTACAACTCTTTCCTCTTGTTGCCACAGACATTTTATGTTGACTTCTTAAGTGCTTTCTAAGATGCTTTCAATATAGTTGTTTACCAGTGTCTTTAGCCATCAGCTAGAGTGTCAAAGGAATAACTTCATATAAGGCTTTCATGTATGTAGTTTTGTGTGAACATGCCAGATGGATTCAGTTTGTGCAGTTGTGACTAGGAAGGAAAATAATTGATACCTTGACTGTGATGCACACATTTGTCTTTCTGCTATAATATAGTTGAAAATAACATAATTGTACTGTATTTCAAGGGAGAATAATTTCCCTGATATGAAAATAGCATTTGACTTAACTATGTCTAGTTTATAAAATTTCTTTGATGGTTCTTGGGATTTATGGTTTTGTTTGTTTTCGTCTTCTTCCTGTTTAGGCTAAAATTGCAAGATTGACAAAGCGGGTTGGAGCAGCCAAGGAGGACTTGAAGAAGAGACAGGAAGTAAGAACTAGATTTGTTGGGGTCTGGGGTTTTTTCCTGACTTAGCCTAATCCTTGTGTTGGAAAACAAAAAGAAAATTTATATGCAGAAAGATGTTTATTCAAGAAAGACTTATTTATTCAATGATATTAACAATTGGGTTTGTCTGGTTTGGTTAAAGAAATCTTAACATCTGCTATGTAATTCTGAATTATACAGAAGCTTCTTTAGCTGTTTTTAGTGTGAAAACACCTTAAACTGTATATAACTGAATGAAATTTACTTCAGTATGAAGAGCACCATGTAAGTAAAAGTGCATCCCACTACTGTGATTCTGAGAGAGGAGAGGGGGAAGAAGACAGAATATAGGAGAGGGAGACAGTAGGACCAAGGAGATTTTGTGTAGTTGTAAAATATGTCAAATTCTCCTGCAATGTTGACTTCAGAAAATGAATCACTCACACAGCAGTGAATGGATATGAAATAGAATGAAAATATAAGTTTGCAAGCTGCCTTAGAGTTGTTCTGTTATGGCCTCTCTCTCATTCTGTGTAGAATGTGGCAAATGCACCTGTATCTCCAGCGAAAGCAGCACCCGACCCTGCAAATGTAAACAATGCCACGTGCCGGTAAGCAAAGCACATCACTGGGACCGCGTTAAAATGCACAATAGGACGCTTCAGATACTCTCTGTACTTCCTTTTTTTTAATTAAAGTGTTTTTTCCTTTTCCTTCATTGCTCTTCACTTGTAAAATCTGATTTGTTTTTACAGAAGTCATAAATTGACAGAATTGAACCCATTCTTGGTTAAATCTAGATGGTATTTAGCATCAGTTTCAGTGTTTAAAAAGTACAGATAATAGTGGAAGTTTAATTTCAAGAATAGGAAAATTCTTATGGTGCAAGGACTTGAAAATTTATGAATAATTCCTTACTTCTTTTTATTTGGGAAATAGCCAAAGTTAATTTGCCTGAGAAGCAAAAGTGAGTTTTGAAAAAGTAAATCTCAAGAGAACAGCTGTAAAATTAGGAATTTTTTCACCATTGTACTGTTCATAAATATACCTTATGTGGATTTTTGAGAGAAATGCCAACTCCAACTTTGTTCCTTAGAAATGCTGGCACAGTAAGGCAGATGCTGGAGTCAAAGAGGAATGTGGGAGAGAGCACACCAGCAACTTTTCAAGCCCCTGCGAATCCAGGTAAGAAACTCCCTATGGACTATAAACACACTTCTTAAAAGTTTTATTGCTTTCCATTAAAGAAGTAACTAACCAAACCAAGCAAAACTGATTTTACTCCTTTTTTCTGACCTAAAAAAAAATCATTATTTTTAGTTGTCTAGTGCATTCCCTGTTTATGTTTATTTAGTGTGCTTACCAGGTATGGAAAAAAGGTGTTGAGTTGGCCAAGCAGAACTTGTGGTAAATTAGATGCTTCAGTAGACTGCATGCTGGGTATGGCAGCAAAATTGGCTGTCAAGAACTGAGACTTGTCTCAGGCCCCTTATTGTACTTGGTCATAATAGGATGGTGATGATACCCTTCTCTCTACCTAATGACTATAGAAATTGAATTGGAAACTAAACAGCAATTATAAAGCACATCTGAATCTTTCCCACAGGATTATCTTACAGTTTGTATGTACTGGCTTTCAGTAGTGTTTTTTGCTCCTGATCTTTAGAATTAATCCTGAAATTTTGTTGCATTAGAGTCAGTATCTTCTCTGACACATTAATACTTGGTTTTGGTAGAACCTTCTGGATACAAGGTTCTACCTATACAAGACATAACTGAAATAGTTTTTCTTTTCTTGTGTTTTGTGAAGCACCAATTGCTCTGCTGTTTCTATAATGGGTGCTTAAAATGCTGTATTTTATGTTTTCAGCGGTTAAATCTTGGAGCTTTCTTCAAGCCTGTGTCATAATTCTTTATATATATTTTTTCCTGATATTTCTTATAAACAGAAATTCAATATTGACTGTATCTTTAACCAGGCCATTGAACATGAGAGTGTACAACAGAAAAATAACACCTATAGCCTTTATTTGCAAAAAGAAGTAATTATACACCACTTTTTTCATAGAATCATAGAAGTATTTGGGTTGAAAGGGACCTTTAAGGATCATCTAGTCCAACCTTCCCACCATGGGCCAGGCCATTTTTCACAAGATCAAGTTGCTCAAAGCTCTGTCCAGCCTGACGCTGAACACTTATAATGATGGGGTGTTCCCAGTCACTGTGGACAGCCAGTTCCAGTGACTCACTGCCCTCATCATAAATTTTTTCCATTTGTCATGTTTCAGTGAAACTTCCCACTTGATTCAAATACTTAATTTTTTTATTTATTTTTTATGTGTAGTGCCTGCTTCCAGTCTTGCTGCTTCTCCAGCAGTTGTCAGTGGACTTCCTAAGCTTCAGACTCCAGTGTCCTCCACCAGCTCTTTGACAACAGCAGTGCTTCCCACAGCTAACACGGCTACAGTTGTAGGCACTAACACAGTGCCCACTGGCAGCACTCAGTCAGTGTCTGTCTCATTGCAGTCTTTGCCTGTAATCCTGCATGTACCTGTGGCAGTGTCATCCCAGACTCAGCTTCTGCAAGGCCACACAGGGACTTTGGTCTCTAACCAGCCCTCAGGCAACGTTGAATTCATATCTGTACAAAACTCATCTACAGTTGGTAGCCTTACCAAAACGACAGTGTCTTTGGCATCAACTAACACAACTAAACCAAATAACATCCCACTTGTGCCCAGTCCTGGTATTCTAAGGAACTCTGCAGCCAGTGCTGGGTCTATAGGCACAACGTTGGCAGTACAGGCTGTTCCTACTTCACATCCTGTTGCCCAGACCACAAGGACTTCTTTGCCTGCAGTGGGTACTCCAGGACTTTATAATGCGACTGCCAGTCGAGCGCCCCTACAGATGAAGCTTCCTCTCTCTGCATTTAATAGTACAGCTCCTACTGAACCACCCCCCCTTGCAGCACCCAAGATTGGTAAGTTGTGCTTGAATGTTGGCACTGGCAGAGGAGGATAGTGGTCACAGGGAAACATAAAAGTGCTCTCTGTGGGAAATTGTTTCTTAAGGTGTCTTATAGAGATAGTTCTTCTAGGTTGCATTTCTGTTGAAATTTTCAAGATCAAAATAATCTATCTCTATGACAGATCTGTTTCAGACATTGTTGAAAGTAAACTCCTCTTGAAGTCAGCGGTGTGGCTTTGTAAGCTTTGTTTTATTTAGAGTTTGATTTATATAATTCCTAGCGTGAAGTAAGAAACTCCTGTCATAAAGAACTTGGTATTTCATTTTAACACAGCCTCTCAGAATAATATGAACTACCTTTGTAAGTAAAGGCATACTGTGAAAAGAAAGTATAATTGTAACTTAATTTTAACAACACTTAAAAGAAAACAAATTGGTAGAAAAAGGCAATTGAATATGAACCTAGTTCCAAAGGAATGCATTTACAGTATTTAAATAAAGTCTCTAAATACAGTAAATGTTCAGATAACAATAATTAGCTTGATTATTTTAAAATACTTTTTCTCAGTCTTTGGTCCTGCCCTGACGGTTGTCTGCATTTCTGATTTTATGTACCTCAATTTTTTTTTTATAATCGGTGGGATTTTGGATTTTTTTTAATTGGTGGGATTTCAGGATTTATAAGTGTTGGAGTTATAGCCTCATTGACACAATATAAGCTAGAAGGATCTCAAGCAAAACTTGACATCAGAACTAGTTTCATTTCATTTTCCTGTATCTAAGTTACTTATGCTAAAATATGTGCTCTGTAGAGTTAGACATTTATGTTTTATATTGACTCTTAGCTCTAAAGCAAAAAGATGTGATTTAAGACAACATAAAAAGGGTTGAGGCTGATGAGATACAGTGAAAAAAGGGAGGACCTATGTGTCCAAAGAATGTCTCATTTTATGCAGTTTCCATGGATTTGCTTTGTACCCTAGTAGTTTTCTCACCAGAACTGAAATGCTGATTTAGGCCAGCACTGTTGCTGATGAGCTCTAATTAAAATGAAAAGGAATGAGAACCGAATTTGAATTTATATATTTGCATCAAATATTAAAGCAGCTTCTTAAATTGCTAGTTTAATGTTGGCTGAGCTACTAAAGATACTCAGTCTCCCTGCCTCAGTTATATATTTTGCAGTCTCTTTAAGCATCCTTTTTGCAGTCAGGTCTTTTTTTGTACAGAAATATTTAACAATTGTATTAATTTTTAGTTGAATAGCTTATCAATATGCATACAGGGGAAGGAGAGATTGGAGTTATACTTTGTGCTCAGGCAAGGAAATTGCTCATAAAATACTTTTAATATACTGTCAAACTTACAAGAAAAGGAACACGTCAATCAAACTTGACTACTTATAATTGAAAAGTGAGGCTAAATGTAAAATATGTCACATATTGAATGTTTCATGTCAAACAGTTTTGAATATTGCCTTCAAATATGGCTAGTGGGTAGCAATAAGTAGTACTGAGTAGATACTGCAAATGAACAATTTTTTGACCCCTCAGAAAACCAGACAAGCAGGCCACCAACAGATACTTCGTCAAACAAGCGACCTGCTGAGGGAACAACACAGGTAGGCTGTTGATTGTTTCTATATAAAATTCTAAAGTTACAATCCACAGGAGATTTTCTTTATTGATTATAATTGCACAATTTTAGTTTCTTTTGTGCCATCCTTTCTAGTTTCCTTTCTAGTTTCTCTCAGTTTATATTCTTCTTTTTTTGATTCACTGTTACTTACAGCATGAGCTTCTGATAATTTTTTCAGAAGTGTTCTGATGGGATTTCTGTAGGTAGACGAGTTGGTAAATCAGGAGCAGACTAAAAGTTGTCTGCTAAAACAGAGCTAGCATACAAAGAGAAGACTGCCCAATCTTTGTCTGAATGGCTTGAACTTATATAGATACAAATATTTTATAAATTATCGCACTGCTCTCGTTCCTACACTAATCCAGAAGTTAAAATTGGAATTTTAATGTTTGATTGCCATATATCATGGGAGAAAAAAAAAAGGAAAAGAAACCTACTTCATGAATAGCTACTTCATAAAGGATAGCTTGCAATATTTCTGGATTCCTTGTCTAAAATTTGTTGGACTTCCTTTAAATTTAAAGTTTGAAATTAAGCTATTTAAAATTCTTCATAAATAATTTTTTCTGTTGATATATGTTTCAAAAAACACCTCATGCTTAACTATTCCTATTAATTAGAAGTCATGTTATTAAGAGGAATAAAATTAATTGCTTCTAGACAGCATTTCCAAATTCATTAGTGTCTCATGGTACAGTTAATCTAAATTGTATTTCAAAGCAAGAAGGAAATATACTGTACAATATTCTGGTTTTCATCTGCTGAAAGTAGTCTGGCAAAGGTAGTCAGTATTTTAGAGTATAAACTATGCCTCACTCTTATCTTTCAATTAAGATAAAGAATGGTTGTTTGGAACTTCATTTTTCAAAGATACCTGTGGATTATAGCTGTTCAAAACCCTTGTTAGTACTTGATACATAGGAAATCCAGTACCATAATGGATGACAGTAGTACAGTTTTAAGGTTTAATTTTCAGTATAAGATGCATATTTTGGAATTTTTCTTCAGTTAGAGCCTGAAACTTGGAAAATTTTTGGAAAAACGAATTGTGTATGATAATGGTATTTAGCAGTGGAAGATGAGCTGGAAGGAGGGAAATAAGACATAGGATGTTTTCTGGTTTTCAGTCTTGTGTTGTGTAGTGTATGTTCTAGGTTTGCTTTCTGTGAAATCAGGTAAAGCTTGTGTAATGCCATGGTTAAAAAAGAAGAACCTGATGCATTTTACTTGGCTAGTGAGGTATGGAATTGACATGCTGTTCGGTTGAAAAACCCAGTTAATGCCACCTGCTTTTTGTTAGGTAAAATCCAAAATATTATATATTACTCCACACTTCACAGCTCTCAGATCATAAAGTAGTTCGCTGTGTGCCGAATACCCGTGGCATATTTGATGGTACAGCTTTGATCAATTGTTTCAAAAAGCAGTTGAAACAGGAAGAGACTCCATCAGAAAATAAAGAAGCAGTAGAAGCAGCACAGATGAATTTTAACTTCCCTGAGGATGTTCTCTTTGGCTTGGAGGAAGAGGAAGAGGATGCTAAGAGCATCAAAAACACCCACAAGCAGACTGGCTGGGCAGCTAACCTATTAAAACAGTGGCTGGCCAAAAATGGCAAGGATCCTAGCTTTGAATTGGTCCCAGTAAGTGAACTCAATGATATCTTAAGAGAGTTTTATTACACAATAAGAAATCACGATGGAAATACCTACAGTGTGGCAAGCTACAAGTCAATGCGTGCCGGCTTAAACCGGCATCTCAAAATGCCGCCTTACAATCGTCAGATTTGCTTAATGAAGGACAAAGAGTTTGCCAGTGCAAACATGGTGTTTGTGAGCGTGCTGAAGATGCTGCGCATGCAGGGGAAGGATGAGACTCACCACCATCCTCCTATAGCTGCCGAGGACTTGCGTAAGATTAAGCAATCTGGTGTGCTGGGTTTGCACAGTCCCCTGGCACTCGTCAACAAGGTGTGGTTTGATTTGCAGTTGCATTTTGCCAAGCGAGGGAGGGAAATTCTGAGAGATCTGGCTCCAGATGCATTTGTGGTTAAGATGGACAAGAATGGGCGTCGATACGCTATGTTTAGATACCCTGGCAAAGGCAAAAATGGAGAAGATCCTCATAAAATGGGTAAAATGTATGATATGCCTGGGGACCCAAACTGTCCTGTATTTTCCTTGGAACTTTATTTGTCCAAGTTGCCTCCAGAGCCCCCTGCCTTTTACCTGCACCCTCTAAAGCTAACGTCAGAGCAAATGCAAGAACAGCCTGTCTGGTACAAAAGAGAACCAATGGGTGTGAACTACCTGGGTACCATGATGCCCAGGATAAGTGTGGCAGCCAGGCTCTCTCAGCGGTACACCAATCATTCTCTCCGAACTACCACCATCCAGCTACTGTGTGAAGCAGGACTGGGGCCTAGGGAAATAATGGCAGTGACAGGCCATCGCTCCGAGTCTGCTATTAGGCACTACTGGGGATCTGCAGAGGTTCGCTACAGGGCCTGGTCAGATATAATGGAAAACAATGCCCCCAGTTGTCGATACAGCAAGATCCCAAATGAAGTGAGAAAAGAATCCGTATCTGGTGCATCCACCTCCTCTGTGAAACGTACTGTTCTAGAACAAAACAAAAGTTTATTCCCTACAAAATCTCTGGTGCCACCTGGCACTAACTCTGTGGCTTTAGTCCCTGAGGGACGCCCAGCTCTGAATTACAAAAGCCCAGTCCTGTTGAACCGCAGTTCATCCAAGGTGTTTCTCCCCAAGAGTGTGACCAGTGGGAACCTACCTGCTGGTCCCCTTCAAGGCTGTTGTAGCAAACCTGTCTTTATAAAGCGTGTGATAAAACAAGAACCTATGACTTGATGCTTCTGTAATAGAACTGATTTCAGATGAATTGCTAAAATGGAAAAATTATCAGATTTGGTTTTTTATTTAGTCTATGAAGGAAATTCCTTATGGTCTAATTCAGCAAGAGGTTTGCATTCAAGATGTCAGCTATGGAGCAGAAATTTAAACTGTGGAGGGCTTGGAGTTTGTGTTACTTTTTGTGGCAGCTGGGACTCTTCCAAGTGGCTGAGCAGAGTTATTTAAAAAACATTAAAGGGAGATATTGATTTCCACTTAGCTGAAGATATGCTTTCTTCAGTAAGAGTGTGGTTTTTATATTTTGTGAAGAGTGTTATATATCATACCATTTTGTGACTGCTGGCACTAATGTAGCATCTTACAAATCAAATACTTGATTACTGAAGAGCACCAAGAAAATAGAAGCTGAATGAAATAGATACAGATGCTCTACAAATATATACATACGCATGAAAACACCTGGAATTGCTTAACCACTGTCACCCTCTGTTCAAATTCTTATCAGACCTACCAGAGGACTGTGCCTTTGTTTCCTTTTTTTTTTTTAAACCTTCTTCTAAATTGATTTTCTCTGTGAGCTGCAGATTTGCATTGGAGGTCTTTCCTATTTAATATTCTTGGCTTAAGATTCCAGTCATTCTGTTCTCCAAAGGCATTATTGATATGTGTAGTATTAAAATTGGGATCTCTTTGGTTGTGCATGAAATGGGGAAAGCATTCTCAAAAGAGCTGAAAACAATTTCTTGCTTAAATGCGAGGTAATTAGTGTTTGTGTTGTCTCTGTGCCTAACTTGAGAGAGGGTCTTTGTTTTTTGTATATCCTCTCACCAACCCCCTTCGTTGTCACATCATCTTTGCACTCTAGTCTTTGCCAGTATATATAATTCACAAGAAGTACACCTTGTTCTTCCTCACTGAACCCTGTCCAAATATTTTTGGTTTTAACTTCTTCAGGTCGGTAAACTGGTCCTGTCATTGTCTTTTCTGTAGATTTTCACAGGTTAGAAATTCTCAGCATAGTGGATGTGAATAATTTTCATCATAGATTCTGACGAGAGATCTTCCAGTAAATAAAAATAGAAAACTGGTTATAGAATTACAGATTATGGTTGGTCCACTTTGGAAGAAGAAACAGCATAACATTTAAAACTGCTTTCCATATATTAACAATGAAATAAAAATTGTTTTTTCCTTTTCAAATGCGGGTACACAGAGGCACTTCACATGGTTTATCATACTAAGGACTTCACTTGAAATGTTGATGTTGCTCAACAATGGACAAAATAGGGAAAAGTCGCAGCTGAAATGACAAATTGACCATGGTAAACTCTTAATTCTGTGGAGAACTTCCTTGCTGGGATAGGCTTTCAAGTTTTGAATGAGATTTATCACTCTGTTGTAGTGTATAGTCAATATAGACACTGTTATAGTCTGTGCAGAGGACTTGATGCCTGAATGTTGGAGTTTATATCTTGGCTGATAGTATTTACTTTTGTGACCTTGTGTCAATTATTCATACTTACTGCATCAATTTTCCAAAGTGTAAGACCAACACAGTGCTCCATTTTCTAATGGATTGTGATAACAGTTAAAAGGTTTTAAAAGTTCTTTAGTGATCTTAAACTCATCTATGGTTGAGATAGTTGATCAGATGTAATTGTTAATATAGAAATTACTTCTACACTGTTCTGCTTCCTTAGTAGGAGTGTTAATTCATGACATAAATGACTAGAGGAAAGAAAGCATGGGTCCTTTTGTCAAGCCTAAAGTAAATCAATTAGAGATGGTAAAGAAAGTGATCCTCTCTAATGGCAAGAAGAAAAAGTGAAAAAACAAATGGCAAACAGTTCTCAAAATATAGGAGAACTGTGTAGTAACTTCTTCAAGGTTATTTTAGGGTAACACAGATTTCAAAATTTTAGAGATTCATGGAATTAATAACTCGGCAAAACTGGCAAAATTAATCTCTAAATTGAATCTAAACTTCCACCAGGATGGGTATGTATTACTGTCCTCTCCCAGAAAAAAGTTACCATCTTTGTCTCAGGTAGTTGCTTCTTCCAGTATATTGGCACTGAACATTTATCCTCCAGGAACAAGAAAAGTAGGTTGCCGGATGATTCTGTGTTCCCTCTTGCCGCATCCTCTGGTCATACTGACCACATAACCCTGCTCTGGTTCTTACTGCATCTGGGTGACTTAGTGCAACAGCAAATTGCTGATGGCTTCATTCTCCAACACAAATCTAGTTGGTGACTAAAATAGAAAAAGGGACTCTAGGCCAGTCTTGGCATGTCTCTCATTCTTTTTGATTATCGTTTGGCTTCTAACTTGACTTCTGTTCTGTTGGCTTATAATTGGGTATTTTTGGATTCTCATTTGTTAAATTCTAGTTCTATTGGCACCAATTGTACAGTGTCCTCTTATTACCTTCTGGGGTTTTGTATGGGAGAATTTTTTTATTTTTTGTTTTTTAGTAAGAAAGTATTCCTCATATGGACTGGAAGTATTATTGCTTCACAAGACGTGGCATCATTATTTACTAAGCTTTCTGGTAAACTTTGATTTCTAATTAGTAGAACATCTTTCTAACTTTCCAGAACTGAAAAAATCTTTCTCCTCTTTCCCCTCCCACCTAAAGTGTTAAATAAATCTTTCCTACATGTATTTTATTTCTAGAAAAAATGAACCAAATGCATATTTTGCAGCTTTTGTGAAGTCGGTTTTGGCTGTGAGTACAGGGAGCAGGGAGTCAAGTTTCAAGTCAGTGCTCTTCATGGCAGTGCATGTTATGCTGTGTGAACATAATAAATTCTATCAAAATGGACATTATTGTACTCCTCAGTTGCAGTATCAGCAGAGAACTTCAGAATAGCAGGGTAACAAGTTTTGGGTCTTTTCCCATTATTTCTCTGCTATAAGTGAACCTCTTTGGTGAACCAACAGGTTAAATATAGTTTGTTGTCTAAATTTAGATTTATACTTTGGCTGCAAATTCAATGCAAAATCGCCAGTCATCATTTAAAATTAATTTTAAAAATCCAAATATAAGAAATATTCTTTGGAAGAAGTTTATCGTCTGTGTTTCTTGAGTTTTCTAATTAGATCTTCTCCTAAAATAAGATAGTTTCATTTCAGTTGCAAAAAAATCCCTAAAAAGCAAAACCAACCAAAAACCCCCAACCAAAAAAATCCCAACAAACAAATAAAAAACCACCAAAAACCCAAACAACAACAACAAACCCCCAGCGCTTAGTCTAAGTCAACTACATTAATAGTGACTGCTATGTTATTGTTTAAATTCCATTTTCTTTGATGGAGATGACTCTGAAAACAGTGAAGAGTAACTGGTTCCTTACCTAATGCTTGAATAAATTTAGTTTTGCTTCTCATAGTCATAATTCAGCTTTGGTAGTAGTGTTGTGAATACAGGACTTGTTTTCCCTGTGCTTTCCTGTGAAGTTTGGAAATCTCAGCTGTTACTTGAAGGGTTCTCGAATTACTTCTTGTTTATATGAAGTTGGCATGGTATCTTAAAGTATGTTAAATTTTCTTTGCTTATATGCACCTTCTCTGTACCATGTGAAGTGCTCCACTGTGCAGCGTCAAATACCTGAAGGCATTGAAAGGATGCTTTGAAATGGAATTTGTTCTTGGGTTTGTTGTGGTTTTAGTCTAGTACCTCTGGTTATCCTGAACTGAACTGCTTTTCAGTAGCTGCTAAAGTTTTCCGTATGCAGCTTGGATGTATGATTTTGCTGTGTTACTGTTTTCTTCTTTTCAGCCTTTCTCTCTGCTTCTTGCTCCAAAAGGAGTGGCTGCAGGGATGTGGAAGGGGATGTCTTACTACTTGTATTAGTCTTTCATCTTCAGCTTTTTCCTGTGTACACAGAAATTTAAGGGTTGTTATTTGGTCCCAGTCATTTTATCTATGGCCATTCCAGTGCCTTGGGTCCTTGAGTTGCATTTCTGAAGACATGACAAGCACTTTTACTGTATTGGGACAAATGTTGTTGTTATAGAGGCAGAGGCATTTTTAATTATATAGCAAATCTTTAGAATGGTTTAAAAGTATTTTAGTACAAATCCCGGTTATAGATACAGGATTTATATATATTATATATAATATATAAATATAGCTATGGTATACTGAGAGAATCTATGAAAGCAGTTTTATTACACTGTAACTTAAAGTAACAGTGAACAAATCTTAACAGGGTGAAAATGTCTGGCATAAGTCAATCTTCAAGAATTGTTTGCATTATATTTATTAAAACACCAGGTCAGGTGAAGAGTCTTTTTTTCCTGTTCCTCCTTCATGTGCAATTTATTTTCTTAAGGAGTAAACCTGTTTTTTAGTCTAAATTTCATCTGTGCATTTCACTTTACAGCTACTATTAATTTATTAAATAAAAGTCCACAAGTGTCCTACCCATTTCCCATTGTTTCTGACACACCTTGATTTCTTTGGTTGAGCTACAGTTTAATTTAAGCTATCTTGCTGACTATTGGAAATTCATTTCGTAAAACATTAATAAAGTATATTTATAACTCCTATCACATTACTCTGCAATGTCTAACAAACTTTATGAGTGTCTCTTAGGAAATAATGTGAACAAAGTTGATATGTCAGCGTACAGTTTATAAGCAGCTGTTAATTCTATGTTGTTGAAGCGTTATTGATGAATATGTTACCTTGCATTTCATGGTTTTATCACTCAAAATAAACATATACAGTTATAGATGTCAAATGGACTGCTTGACTTTTGTCTCTGACCATGGGGTTATGTTTGGGCTGTTTAAAATGCCACTAGCTCTCTCTGTGAGGTGGAACCTTTGCCTGAGACTAATTAGAAAACTAAATTATAAAGTTGTTAGCAGAACATCGTGTAGCTGAATTGGATGGCTGTTTTAAGGAGCATAGTTAAAGTGAATCCATTCTCATGTGACTTTAAAGTGATTGTCTTTCCTTGCGACTGTATCTGTGTTACTTAAACTACTCCCAACTACTGAGCAGTTTTTAATGAGTAAATATACTTGTATATTGTAGGCTCAGATTTGTCATTTTAGGCCAGAAAATTTGGGAGAGGTATTAAAACAATCTCACTGATTATGCCATTATTCCACGCATGGCTAATAGCTTTTAAAAGCTGCAGAAAACTAATCTGAAAAGTATTATAAATATATTTACTGTTCAATAAGATGGCCAGTATCTGCTCTTTGCACCAAAGAAATGAGAGGGTATATAATACATAGGGGTTAATATAACTGGTTATTCATTTTTTCCATGTTTATATTGTTCTTGTTTGGTAGGAAGTTAGCACAGTACCAGTTAAGGGTAAGGGGAATGGAGCAATTGTGTGAATGCAACACATAAAGTGTCTGTTAAAAGTATTTTTGAGTATTACACAAATATGCAACCCCACTATCAAAACATGTATTGCAGCACTATGAAATTTTGTTTGTGTAAACTTTGATCTTGGTAAACTGCTTCCTTTATTACATTATCATTCTCCTTTTATCTTGGTAAGAGATGACAAATGTGTTTGGTACCTGGTTGAGTAGATTATCACGACATCTTTGGAAGGCTGGAATAATTACTTCAATTTTGTGGGAGTCACTGCATTGGAAAAAATAACGGTTGAGGAGTGATAAATTTGACACTGAAACAGTCTGTGGCTGAAATATGCTCAAAAATGTATAAAAAAATAATTTTCACAACTGCTTAAACTGTGCTTGAAGTCTGTAATTTTGTATACAGATGACTCAAAATGAAATACTGACCTTATAATTATGCATACAAACACGGTATTGCCACCCTCTCTACATGCATTCCATTCCCAAGACATATTTTAACATCACTCCCCATAATTTAAGATTGATTTTGCTATTATATAACGCCTTGGTGCGTCATGTATTATTGTGGTGGTGTGATGCTTCATTAATTGTCTGGTTTGCAACCTCCAGATTTTTTTCTAGTTTGTTACAGTAGAAACTATTAATAAAATTGTCTGCACTGTGTCAGTGTGCCACACATAATCTTCAGATTATTTCGGTCTTTACTACCCTGAAACTATTTTTTTATGTTGCAATGTATTTTTTTGTTGTTGCATTTTTTCCCCTTAATTTTTCACTCTTACATACTGAAATGTTTCCTGTATGAAAAGCAGGTGGCATTACAATCAATAACCTTGTTTATCTCTTTGTGATGAGCTGAACTGTGGCGTTATATAATACCAAAACTTTTTAAATAATGTACATAATATGTGAATAGAGAAGTGCATATTCAGAACTTCCTTCAAAATTCCAAGTTGTAGCTTTTGGTTTTTCATTTGGTACAATACATGTGCATGTTGTTGAGCTGTTCCATTTGAGCTTTAGAAGTTTCTTTCCCAGTTTTCTACAGTAATTTGCCCATTGACCTGTATGTGCTGTGGTAGTGTAACTTTTTCTGTGGTAAATTTCACAATTGCAGTTATGATGGGAGATAACTTCTTTTCTCAATATCATGTCTACCAATCTGTGCTTTGGTCCCTAAATTGTCTCCTTCCTTACCTGTGTTTTCCTTGTAGTATCAGAATAGAAAAAAATCGTGGGGATGGGTGTCTGTAAAAAAGCTTTCTCTTTCTTTTCAAAATTGCAAATAAATCAACCTAATTTGCAGCAGTAATGATTTGAAAAGGTTGCTGGATAGCAAAGCTAAGGTAATATTCTTTCTCCTACTCCATTGTATTTTCCAACACTGTAGAATGCTCTCTGCAAGTAGAAAAACACATATAATAGTACTAGCCTGTCTGAATGTCCCTGCTTTTCTAGAGGCAGATGAGGGAACTGCTTCAGAACCACTTGGATGCCAGAGACAGCCCTTCATTTATTGCAAGGCTGATGCCCCTCTGATTTCCCTTTATTAATATATTGTTTTCTAGTGTGTGGATTAATTATTTGATATTGCAGTTGATGACATATGGGATATTATGACAGTCTTCCAATAGCAGGAAAAAAGTTTCTAATTATAAAACATTTGCATTGACGTTACAATTTATCTTAATTGTAACGTCAAGTTCAAGTGACCCTGTATTTATCTATTTTTGACAAGTTCCATGATTTTTATTATCTCTAAGAACCCCTTTTCTGTTATACTTACTGTTTAAATTGCTTTAATATCCACTGGTTTTAGAAAGTCAATGTATAATTACTTTCTTTCTCAAGGAAACTGTATTATTGCTGCTTTTTCCTGGCAATTATTCCCACCAGTATATCTTATTTGTCAGTCCATGAATTTCTCAGTACTTTCTTCCATTCTTAAAAAGACTTTAGTGGCTGGGATTGGAAGAAAGCAATTATGTTGTCTGTGCATAAATAGTAGAAAATGCATGAAATCGTGAGCATAGGTAATTTTTACTGATTCTCTTTAGAAAACCCTTAATTGAAGTGTAATTACTAAAATATGAATAAAGATTTTGTGTAATCAAATAAATTAAAGTTTTGTTTCTGGTAGTTTTCATGGTCAAGAAAATCTGGAAATGTTAGTTTTAAGCAAAAGTTTTACAGTTAGTAGAACACTTAGAAGTACCAATTTCTAATATGAAGTAGGAAAAGTGCACAAATTTGAGTAGTTGCATTCATTTAATGCATGCTTTTCATTGTTTTCACTTCCATATGCACTATAAAGCAGTTTCCATGTAACTGATAAAGGGAAATTTAGAAGAGGTTATAATGTCTTATTTCAGGACTTGACAGGTTTCACTCAGATACTTAAAAGAGAAGAATGTTTACACTTCCAGTTTTGCCCTTTTTTCTAAGGTCTTTTCAGTTGCTGCTTTCACAAGTTCTGTGCTTGCCATTAAAATACTTTTCCTTCACACATGGCAAGCTGATGCTTGCCTGGGGCATGTGACGCACGAACAGATCATTTCATGTGGGTAATTGCAATAGGTGTGGACATGACTTTGCAGACTAAAGCAGCTGGGGCAGAGGGCCTGCAATTTGACAAGGTTTTCTTTAAAGAACACATTTTTCCAAACAGATCAAGGTTGTAAATGCAAAGGGCCTTCTCCTCTGTGGGCTGTTTCAGGGAAATTACACAACGCTGGGAATATTGAAGTAACTTTGCAGTACATTTGCCCCATCATTCCGTGTTTGTGGTGGTGCAGGCTCAGTTGCTGCATGGCTTGTTATTTTCCTTTCCCCCACTACCTTTCTTCTTCCTCCTGCTTCCTTTTTTCACCTTTGTTTCTGCTCTTAGTTGTACCTTGCCGTCTTCACCTTGTGTTTTGCCTTTCATCTCCAAGTTGTTACATGTGTTGTCTTGGGCTGGAGTTCGATTTCAGTATGAAATGTTCAGTTACAGGACACATTGCTCTTATGCAAAACATTTTAATTGCAATTTGAAGTGCACCTACCAGCTGAAGACTAAACATGTGGCCATATTAAAACTGAGAAGTCAAGAAAATATGAAGTCTTGTATTTTTCTTACTTTCTTCCTAAATTTATTTTTACATACGTATTTAAAACTCTGGCATTTCAGAGTGGGATTTGTTAGTTTGAATTTTTAATTCCATTTTTAATTCACTTTTCTCATTCCACTGTTTTGTGTTAAGACTGTTACACTGCTGACAGCCATATGAAAGGAGAGATATTTAAACAAGGGCAGCTCAGATACAGTTGTGATTAACTGGATGGTTCAGTCCATGATGCTGCTACTTCCAGGCTATACAAGCTTTGCTCGCCTGCTGAGATAACACAGGTCCAAAATGACAATGTAAATTACAGTATTTTGGAGAATTTCTACTTACTTGGAATTTAAAGGCACATACATTAAGATACATGAGCTGTAAAAGTATGGAAAAGTGGGTTTGGTAGTTTATATTTCTTTTAAATCTCAATGTAGACCTTTTTTGCTAGATTACTAGAAATTGCCCAGATGCTGTGTTAAACAATCAGTTTTAAGTGCAGCTTCTGTTTGGTCTGGAGACAGGTGCACTGGTTCTGACAAAGGATTGACAGGTTGTCTGTGGGGTTGTGATTTTATTCACTTTCGTTGGGTTTGTTTGGTTTTGTGTTCATTTGTAACTGTGACTTTTTAAATATATACAGATCAATTTATGATGTGGTTGTTTTGTTTCTGTTTCAGTTTATTTGTATTCTAAGGTGTGTGAATCCTTTGTTACTAAGTCTTGCTAGGCAGTATATAAACCAAACCATCAGGCAAATGTTTGAGGTTCTCATTAATGGTTTCCATTATTTCACTGATATGGCTGCACTGATAGAAAGGTGTTAAGATGTCATCATCTGTTGTTCTGCTGAGATCAGCTGAAGCAGTTTCATGTTGCTGGCTTCCTGTGCTTGGAGATAGCTAAAAAGTGATAGCAGACCACAATGCTTTGACTAGACTTTTCTGCTTTACCAGTTTCTACCCAAATGCTTGCTGAAATCTAATATTAGGAGCTGAAAGACTTGTTCTCTTGTTTAAGTTTTTGACACATATGGAAGTGTTGTTCATATATGACTGAAAGTCCAGTGCCAGGCTTCCTCTTGACTTCATCAGGGCTGCAAGCATTCTGAAGTTGTCTTCTAATTTTGCTCAGAGCAGTATGTCTGAATCTCCATTTCTTATGTCTAACATGGCAATCTTGTCCAAAGAATCCCATTCCCTCTTTTTTATGGAAGAAAAGAGCAGTTGTTTCTCTGTAGTTTTTCCTCATAGTTCTGTTGTAAACTGGAGTTGCCACAAGTCCTTGTACAATAAAAAATTTCCCTGAGAGAATTTCTGGGTGAAATAGTCACAATACTAAAAAAGGGTGGTTTTATTTTCTAGTTTGGTTGGGCACAGGGTTTTCTGAAAACTATTACTTGCATTTCACAGAGATGATGCTCTGGGGTTAAATTTGTAGCTCTTAACCATTCTGGTGGTGTCAGTACTCAAGAAACATCTGGATAAGGTGATAAAGTTGCTCTCTGAGATCATGGAGATGCTTAATTTCACCATGGGGAAGTAGTGTGGACCAGTCCTCTAACACCAGATTGCTAGTTCTTCCTGGATTTCCTTTTCATTCTCAAATGAAATCTTGAATTTGAGATATCTACAAGCATCTGAAAACTGTCAGCACAATGGGTTATAGAAATGAATGCTCCTTCTCCTCCTTATGAGTGTAGGTGGATGCTGCAAATAGTCAAAATGCTGACCTTTATGGCAGGCATAACGAGCAGTCTCTTTTGTTTGGGGATGCCCTGCCTACCCCATCCTCCTCTAGGTAGGAAACACAATGTTCAGCCTTATTGGTTTCTCAAGTTTCCTTAAGATTTTCCCTAAATTTCATTTGAGGGAAATGCATGGTTGGTGAAGTAGGGGAATCTGGCTGGGGACTTCATGGTGTGCTGTGTATAGAGTACAGCATCTGCTGGGGGTAGCTGGAATCGGTGTCTCAGAACCAGGACTGGGGTTGTTGCACAGAGCTCTGCCCAAAGGCTGCCCTGCAGATCTGCAGCTTCTGGGCTGGGCTGCAGAAAGAGCCTGACTGCTTCTGCATAGCTCCTGTTGAGGAGAATGCTGTCCAGGGTCATTTAATAAAAAGCCTTGAATAGTGGAGCTGGCCAAGAGAAGGTCTTTCTTCCTGAGAATTGCACATATGAGACCTTGTTGGCTGAGTTTAATAAGTCTGTTTAACTAAGGCTTATTCAGGATTTGGGCCTTCCAGACCTATTAAAATAAAGAAATGCATGCTGTGACGCTTGCTGACTTGGAAATTCAAAGAACTTTCTCACTGGCACAGTCAAGTGGGGCTTCAAAACAGTTTGCTGTCATACAGAGTATTTTTCTAAGGATTTTGATTTCCTTGCAGAGGAAGAATTGAAAGGAAGTTACTTCAGACTAATGTAGTTTTTAGTGGGAAGAAATAGCTTGATATTTGGTTTTCTTCTTTCTGTAGTTCCTTTTAAATCTCCCTCTCCATTTATCAATCTGCTTTCTCCTGGCAGAGGGAGCCATGGTTCAAAATACACATTGGTGGCTGGGAAGATCATCCAGTTGGAATGAAATTCCTCTTGACTTTATGCTAATCAATTTATCATTGATTATTTTAATGTGCCTTTTTCTTAAGCTTCAAGTTAAATCAGCTCATCATACTAAGAAACCTGAAGCTAGAAAGTATTTTAAATAGCAGCCACTCAACAGAAGAATTATGTTATGTTAATAACTCTGAAATATGTTTCTCTATGTATTGGAAAGATAAATCCTTATGGAGATCTCTTCTACCACCTGTGAATATAAGTAGTTAGATATTTTGTACTTAAATTTGGTATTGTATTTTATTAGCAGAATTTCATCAGTGGCAGCATCAGTACTTAAAACAAAAAGAAATCAGGTTGTAATCATGGATAATATAGAGAAATGTCAGGCACTCCAGATTCACTGACTGATAATTCAAGCAGCTTCTACTTGCATTTAGTAATCATAAGATGCCTCTTTTTGCCTCTCCTCAGAGCCTTGCCTGTGTGAGGATTGCCTTTAGGACTTCCTTAAATGCCTATTTTTTTCTAAATGAAAGGTCATAGAGCAGATAATCTCAATGCTTAGGCTTTGTGCATTGTCACCATCTGACTGCACAGAAAAATCTCTAATATTCCTAGAGTGTATCTTGTCAGCATTTGTACAGACCATGTGGGTGTGATAACTTATACTTTTTCCCATGTTAATTGCTGAGAGATATTTGATAATTATGGTGCTTTTGTAACTCCTTGTCTGTCCTAAGGAAACTTGTTTAATCCATAAATGTGTAGCAGTTCAGTCCAAGAATAAGTGATAATCTCTCCACAGAACAAGAAGAAACCTCAACTACTTTTTGTAGCAAGTTTAAGGAAGTAGAAACTCATATAATCATGATTGTTTTCTAGAAAGTGTCTTTAAAATCACAGAAATATATAAGACCTCCCCCATATTTTTCTCATCACCTAAGGGAAAATGTTAGGCATCTCTAGAGTCTGACCAGCCATGGGACAGCAATTGATCTACAAGATAAATCTTGTTTGATGGTCTTCTAGGGTTTTTTGTTAAAACATATAACCTGGGCAATAGCTTAAAAGAATTCTTTATGCTCTCTAAAGGGAAGATTAAAAATAGATTTGTATATAGAATAATAAATGCTAAAGTTTTTCATAATGGATGAGAACACAATAAAATTACTCAGTACAACTGGAGTTTTCTGATGATTTTTGATGTGTTTCGTAAGCATACGAGTTCCAGGGTAGTTCACTTTTTCCTAATATGAAGTCAGTGTCTTCATAAGTACATAGGCAAAGCTGTCTCAAGATAAGTAATGCATTGTCCTGATGACTGCTCTGTCAAAGTTATGCAGAGGAAACGACAGGTTATAACCAGAATAAAATGTTAGGAGTTATAGTTGAAATATACTTTATACCAGCAAATTGTTATGCATTTACCTGTAAAACAGCAATGTGCTACTATTCATCAGGGGTTTTTACTCCTTACAAAGCTGAAAATACTTTAATACTTGTTTCTGCAATACAGTCATTTGGTTATGGCCCATTTTTCAAGTCCTGGGATATTCGTCTGAAATTACCTTCTCTTGATCATTTCATCAGTTCCTTTCTAATAAGTATCAGTTCTGAGATCTCTCCTGAATGTACAATGTGTCCCTTTTCCACCTGTGTTCCCTGGATCTACTTTTGCAAAACGAAGGAGTTTTGTCTTTCAGAGCGGGAAGTTCACAGGAAGTGAATCAGGAGGTGTCATTGATCTTACACTGGATGAAGAGGATGACAGCTGCTCTCAAGGTAGGTGAAAAATACTTTCCTAGCTGCAGGGATAGTTGAGCTACAAGTGTTATTTCATCCTTTGAATGGCAGAAAGGAATCAACTTCTGTTTCTGCTTAGTGTATTCTTTTCTTTGGTGTTTCAGTTAGATAGGACTCCAGTTCAAGAAATTATGTTAGATATTAAAGAAAAGGAATTTTTTTTACAGTCTTAAAGAATTTTACTATTCTTTTTTTTAAGCATTAGGGCTATCTGTGCATACGTACCTCAGGCTTGGGGAGTAATTTGAGATGTTTGAGTCTTGATGAACTTTTCAAAAGCTCTTCTAGATGTATTTATTTTTTCTGTTTACTGATTATAATTAAAGGCCTTTTAATTCTACAGTTGATATTTAGGCATTAGAGTACTACAACTTCTAATATTTTGTTTAACTAACACTTTATGTGCAAGAGTTTAAAGACCAAATGCAAACTATTGTTTGCTTTAGGACTGTATGCCAAGAGCAGAGTAAATATAGTCATGCTCTTGTGTACTTTGGCAGTTTCAATGCACTTCATCATTTAAAAGAACACATTTCTTTTTATATAAATCTTGTGTAAATGTAGGCCAGTCTAATTATAGTTAGCATTGGATTAGTGAAGAATGGTAGTACTTACAGAAGTAATGAGTCTCTACTTAAGGCCATGTGCTGTGCTGTCATTTCCATTGGGGAAAAAATCATATTTCTACTACTGGAGATAAAATTTTCATTCTGTTTGGCCTCTAAATGCATGTCCCTGTGCTATATTCTGAAGTCCAGCCACCAAGAAGTTTGATTCCTCTGGACAAACTTGATAGTTATTTCTCTAGCTTGTGCATTCAAGTTCTACACAAAGATTCTTAATAGCTTGACTTGCTTTGCATTTGTATTACACAAATGTAGAAAATCATTTTGACATGTGGTAGCATTTCTTCTAGTGAGAAATCATAGAGTTATAGAATGGTTTGGGTTGGAAAGGATCTTTAAGGTGATTTCATTCCAACCCCCCCTGCCATGGGCAGGGACACCTCCCACTAGCCCATGTTGCTCAAAGCCCCATCCAGCCTGGCCTTGAACAGTTCCATGTGATGTTATCACCAAAAAGGGAGTGTGTGAGGTACACAAGTATTAGGGAGGCATGATGCAATTCGGATTGCTGACTGTCTGCTTTTCACAGTGAATTGAGTATGAGCCGACACTGTGTTCTCATTTCAATTTAAGTATTCCCCCAAACTGACACTGGTGGAACCACAGCTGAAATAGGATGTCCAGTTCTGGCTCCCTTTTCTTCAAGCTCAGAAGTGTTGTGGTAGCACTGGAGAGGCCCCCACTGATGGTGTCAGGATGGTAAAGGCCTGGAGTGCATGACCTGAGAGCTAAGCAAGAGACAATGTCAGGGCAGCCTGCAGCTCCTTGGAGGATGGTTACAAAAATGACAGAGCACAACTCTCTTCAGCAGTGCCAAGTGATACATTAAGGAACTGTGACCATGAACTACAAGTTCAGGAATGAGGAGGAAAGAAATCAGCATAGTGCTGCACAGAGGGATGGTAGAAACTGTCCTATTGAATGTTTTTGAGATTTAGCAGGGCAAAACCACAGATCATTTGAATAAATTGCTATTGGCAATCCAGCTTCAACGAGAAATTGGACTACACAGCCACCAGAGGTCCTTTTCAGCCAGGAGTTTGACTTGACAAGCTGAGTGGCAGAATAGCTGAGGCAAACAAGTTTTTATCACTGTCATCTCTTCTGAGGGTTAGTTCTCAGAAAGATAAAAAGGTGGTTACCTTAAGACTGTGCAAGCCTGTCAGACAAGGTTAACCTCCCCAGTCCTGTTTAATATTTTGTAAAAGACACCCAGCAGATAGATTAAAATGGATTTGGGATATATTTTAAAGTAACATGTCACAGTATTGTAATATATTTCAGCTAATATTTTTCTATCTTAAAAGTTTCTGAAAATAACATTTTTTCTTCCTAATTGCATTAAGTAGATGCTCACCTCACAATTGCCACAAAAGATCAATACCACAGTTGCACATACAGTTGTAAGACTGCTTCTGTAGGTAGGAGTGCTACAGAGTCGTAGCTCCATTGCAGCTTAATTCTTCCTCAGTTTCTTTGTTGGGGCTTGAGCCAGTATCTTAAAAATTTATCCACTGGGATATTCTGAGATTCTTTCCCCTTAATGTCAGGTCTTAGAATACTGTCCTTCCATTAGGAGGAAGGTTAGTGGAGTACTTTTGTGCTGGGTTAGCTCCCCTGTGTCTCTTCCCTGTAAAGCAGAAGCTGATAGTCTGAAGCCAATGCCGATTAGTTGATGTTTAGAATTTGTGTGAGAAGTCAGTGGTTTTTAATATGTACTGTTAGAAACATAGGAAACCCTAATAAAAGCTTGAGTTTCACCCTGCAGTGAGAACACAGCACTAGGATTTTGGAGCAAGTTTCTCAGGAATGTGTTCTGATAAAAACTTCAAGGTTAAACAGAGGAAGACTACAGTTGTAAGAGCTTTTGCATGATCATAAGCATCTGTATACCTTTGGCCAAGTATTTTTTCCACTGAAGTTCATTTACAGCAAATGTGGAGCAGGTTTTATTTTCTCCCAGATTTACACAACCTCAGGATAGAAAATACTTTCAGCATTATGGTGTTTCCTGCAGGAATATTAGCTCAATACTAATTCAAATTCAAGATCAACACTTACATAGTGTTGTTGGGAACATCAGTTCCTGATTGTCTTTAACAGCATTGTAACCCACATAAAAAGTAAGCCTAATGCTGCTACTTGTAAAAGGTATGTGAATAGATCTTATTATCTGCTAATATCTAATATCATCTTCTGATTTGTGCAAAAATTATGAATGAAGAGGGTGTGTAATTTTTGAGAAACCATGTTAAGAGTAATCTAGATGCTTTTCTGTCTGCAAGTATCTTGCAATACTTGCACTTTGGACCTTGCTGGCCTTTTTATAAAAGGATCATCAAATTATTTTGTATTAATATTGAAACAATTATTAGATTTAGTCTAAAGTGGGTCTGTAGTCTAAGAAAGATTCCTAAATGTACTCTTAAAACAGCTATGTTCTGCTTTTTCATTATTTTGTAAGAAAATTATTATATACATAATCAGTGTTTTATTTTATAAGGTGTTTTATCTAGTTAACAAATCTGTAGTTCTCTGGATAATTTTTTCTTATTCTTGAGCATGCCTGTGGCATGCTTGGTGTTCTGTAATGCACCTATACCAGTTATGAACCAGAACACTGTTCAAAACTACTTTGTGCTATAACTGCAGTGTTGTAGACCGTTTCTGGCATGGAAATTAGTCCCTCTACTGATTTGTGTGTTAGAGTAGGAGTTTTGCTTACACCTCCAGTAGTAACAGTTTCCATTTTATGCTTATTTCCATAAATCATACTTTTCTGTGTCCTCTAAGTCCAAGGTTGTTGTGAATATGATGCTGTGTACATTTAGTATTGGAAACTGTTCCATAATGACTTCTAACCTTAGTCCTGTGCTTACTATGTACCCAGTCTTCCTCACTTTTTTTTTTTTTTTTTTGCTTAAATAGCCTTTGCCTCTTTTATTTCCATTTATTTAATGAAGTCTAGTTAGTTATCTGTCATCATTTCCTGTGGGTGGTGCAATGCTGACCTAGTTTCCAGTCAGTGGAATGTCAGCAGGGCTCTTCTTGATTTGTCAAGGGTAAATGAACTTGCTCAGTGTGAAATCAAAAACAAAAGCAAAACTGGAAAATCCCTCTTGTTTGTCCAGACTGTCGTCTTTCCTTGAACCACATTTACAGCAGTAGGCTGTAAAGGTGTTGTTGCACTGTAAGTACATCTTGTAAGTCATGAGTAAGAAGGCACTCACATCACTGAAATTATTCAGTGGTAGTTGAGATGTGCAGCAGTCTCTAAATATTTGAAGTAAAAACAGATGTGTATACATGTCTGTAGGAATCTCTTTGGAGTCAGTAGTTTATTGAACAGTGGATTCAGTGAAGTAGCTTGGCTGTTGAGTCTACTGAAAAACAATATGGGCTGCAATTCATACTGTGTTTTATTCTTGAGGTCTTGAATTTGGGGATATGGTCTGGGGGTGACTATGCTGGTGCAGGGTTGATGGTTGGACTAGATGATCTTTAAGGCCTCTTCCAACCTTGATGATTCTGTGATTCTGTAATTATGTCTCATAGAATCATAGAGCAGTTTGTGAAGGGTACTGCTACTTCAAGCTGTTAGCAGCTAGTGTTAAACACAGCTCAGGGAGACCATCCAAATAGTCTTAAACTGCCAGAAACCCCAACACTGAGCTATGGTGGCATTAACCCTCTTCTTAATGCTTTCAAATCTAGCTGGTATACTTAGTTGAACATTTTAAATGTGGTCCTCACTATATTACTCTATTTTCTCAAGAGTAAAATGAGTATTTACATATTGTCATCTTTATATTCTATGCTCTTTTACTAAATTAGTGGCTGATGTATGTACAGTTTTATTAGTGGAGAATCCTTTTGAGTATCAGTCCTTAAAATCTACTCTTTTATCTTGTGGTGTTTAGTTCTTCAGGGGTGAGTGCCTGCTCTGCACATTACTGCTTTAATGTCCAGATGAAAGCTTCTCAATTTTTCTTAGTTCAACTTGTGCAAAGTCTTGATTGCATACAGACTTGCACTCTAATTAATATTTTATATAGTCACAAATAAACTAAAGAAGGAAAAAGTAATGCAGTAGTAAGCTACAGATACATGCAATATTTGTCAGTATCACAAGTCAGTAAGTCATGTTGAGGAGGGTGTCAATGTGATAAAACAAATTTTCTTTTTAAAATTTCTTATAAATAATAAAGCAATTTCCCCCTTTTTAAGTAAATACTGTGAAAATTCAAAATAGCAGCAAGAGGACTAACAGATTGAAGAAAGGAAAGAGTCAGCAAATAAAAAGATGTAAACATCAAAGGTAGACAAGATTTATTTAGGGAACAAAATTTGAGTACTGCACTGTTCAGGCCTTTAAAGGTTTAAGATTTGCTTTTAGTAACAACTTTTAAAGACTTTGGCACAGTGTTCCCTTGAATTCAGGTTTCCAAATTGCTCTGAAATATGCAGACTTCATGATAATAGAATAAAACATTGTAGAGTGTGTCTGGGCAGGGGAAATTGCAGGGATGAAAGTAAGAAGATTTAAATGAGTTTTCTGCAGATTTGTTTGCATAAGCAAAAAAGGTCAGAGAAATGTCATGCTTCGAATATCCTCACCAGTCTGTAAATGGGAGAGGGAGGAAAGGATTGTAAAACTCCGTGGTGCTTGGAACTGTGATTCAGAAATAAAAATTTCTGTTTGCTATTGCCTATATCTTTTGTTTCTTTTAAAGCAGATGGCAAGAAGCAGAAGCAGAACCAGAGCCAGGCACCTGTGCCAGGACTGAGCATACCCACCCAGCCCTTGACTCGACCCCTGCAGCCTATGCCACCTTTGCAGCCAAGCCCTGTGCAGCAGCCAGGTGTGCCAACAAGTGGCCCTTCCCAGACCACCATCCATGTGTTACCAACAGGTAACTTCATTTGACATCACTGAGTGAGTGCAGTGGCTGCTTTTTTCCTTGAGTTAGACTGCTGTGTGCTCTACATTTTGCTAATCTTTTAAAGTGAATATACAGAATGTTTGAGTCACTTCATAATCTTTCATTCTAGTCGGTTTCCCGTAGCATTTTTTCTTTTAAACTGATAAAGGGGAAGGATAGTTCTATTGATTTGAAAAGAATTCAGGATCAATTTTATTTATGGAGAGGAAAAAATCCTGCTAAGGATAGTCATGGAAGTTATTAAATATACTACTGTTGGTAAAAGTGAAGGAGAAGCAACCTGTACCTTCTTTAAGTAACAGGGGAAAAAACATTATCAGCATCACTCTTGTGTCTGTCCATTGGCAGTTAATTCTTTTGGCAGAGGGAATGGCAAGGCTGACATTGAAGTTCTAGCCCTAGTTAAATATTACTTTGCAGTGTGATTGTTTTCCCCTGTCTAAAGAAACATAGATCTTCTTTTTTTCTTTCTTTTATTCTTTTTCTGTATGTGATTGCTGAAGATTAGTTGGCATTGGAATTCCCTTATGATTACTATGTTCTGCAGACTCCTTGATGGATTTTATATTCTTCCACTGTCCTTACACACAAGACCTTTGCAGGGAGTGGGGGAGATACTATATTTATCTTTTCTGTTAGGAAGCTGTATATATATTTACTTTAATATTTCAGTAAAATACCGTTTAGGCTGTTTTCGCTTCTCTTGCAGTACCCAAAGCAGACACAGTTGTTATTTGACATGGCTCAGATGAGTCAGTTTTCCAAAGGACATGTGTACTCTGGAATAGGCATATGGCTTTGACTCATGGAATCAGATTTAGGGTGTGCTCTGTCTGTTTTTCAGCGTCGACAGCGGTGAATGTAACTCATCGGCCCGTGGCTCCAGCTAATCCCAAGCTTCCTATCCCAAGAACCCCTGCTAACCATCAGGTGGTCTATACCACTATTCCTGCCCCACCAGCCCAGAATCCTGTAAGAGGAGCTGTCATGACCAGCCCGGGCTTAAGGCCAGTCACCCCACAGACTGGAGGTAAGGGATGATTCCTTCCATGTGCTTCTTACCATGACACAGCGTGGTACGTTCTACCTCATGGATGTGGCATTTATGTTTTTGATTTGGATGTGTTGTTTGGTCTTTTTGCAATACAGGTATTAGTTAGAGAGTTTAGGGGTTTTTTCCCAGTTTATAGAATTTAGAAAATTCTCGAGCTACTAAGAAATTCTATTTGCAGCTATGTGAATGAGGAGAAATTGGAGTTAAGTCATCGCAGGCACTAGCTCTGCCAGTTAAGTATCTGTGGTTGACACACCCCATACTTTACAAGGCAGTGGAAGGTAATATGACAAGCATCACTGTAGAAAATGATGTTTGATTTCCTGTCTAAAAGGTATATTTCTGTCAGGCATCCTAGTGTAATTCCTTAGCAATCTCTGATGTCCTGTGCTCAGCAAATTTCTTTCCTTTCTCAAGGCCTCAAGAGATGAAATTTCTCACCAGATGTATCAGAAATTGATATATGCTTGAGTTTCCTAGAAATGTTGGCAAGTTCCCCTTGACTTTGCAAATGCATAAGTGATACCTTCTCCTAGCAATAAACTCATTTTCTGAAATGAGTAATAGATGTCAAAAATAAAGAACTTAAATGATATTTTGTTACAAAGTGGTGGATTTTAACTGGTTTTTTTGGCTCCCCACAATTTCTACACTATGGTTGTTTTAACACCTTTATGTTTAACATAAATTTCCCAGTTTTATGAGTTTGTGCCTACCTTTGTGATGTCCTGGTAGAAATGCTGCTACTGATGTATATTGATTTATGCTATCATTGCAACAGCCTTTAGTGCCAGTAGCAGATGCTTCTTGAGTAAGAGCGCTGCTGCACTTTGTCTTTGAAAAATTGATTGTGAGAACCCATCCAAAGTGTTTTGCAAATTGCAGTTTTGTACTTCGGCCTCAAGTGAGTAGTATCCCTACCTAGAAGTGATGCTGTGTTTGTATCTTATATCTTATTAAGGCATTTCTGACCATCTTCAGATGGTTGTAGTTTCCTGAGACAGAGCTACAGTCATACTAAACCAGTGTATCGTACCAGGTTCTCACAGAGAAATAGCCAGCTCAGGTTACAGTTTAAACCACAAGAGTTCACACAAGCTTCATCAGCTTCTTAGAGAGACTCCAATAAGAAAAAGATATAAAGCACCTGCCCAGTGTTTAGCACTTTATAATTAAAGCATTAAGATTTAGCACTGAGCTCCCTGACTTGCACTCACAGATTACACAGATTTCTGACCCTCATTCCCTATGGATTGTAGTTTGATGTGTGTTTATGAAGAAAAGAAATTGCCATACAATAACTGTGGTTTCCTGATAATGTGTTGCTTTGTGAGCTTGTCTTCTGGAGTATTAGAATGCTTCAGTCTTACACAAGTGTAGAACTAGGGTATTGTAGAGATTGCCTCAAATCTTGTATTTCTCAACAGAAATGGAGGGATAACCCAGGCAATCCATAACAATGAGCAAAGGCTTTGAGTTCACAGAACATAAATGTTCCATTAGTGAATAGATAGTGTTTTTTAAGATAATTAGATGTGGTATAAAATGAATGAAAATTTGGTAGCTTGCAAGAGTTTTGGCTATTATTTACAAGGCTGTAAAACAGTCTAGTTTATTCCTGCCAGGCAGCTTAGTTTGCTGTGGGAATGACTGAAAACGGTGATGCCTGTGAAGTAGTGTCCATCGTGGAGTCTGTTGTGGGAGGGAGGACAGGCTTCTTGGACAGTGACTTAGCTTTTTTGCTTTCAGTGTCATCCACAGCACAGCCTTCTGAGTGAATAACATTGTGCTGCAGCAGCATTTCTCTTTTCCTTTCTGAATCCCAAAATGATGTAATTGTTCTTTTCATACTTAAGCTCCCTGTATCTCCCACGCTTCTCCTCCTCACCCATTTCTTTCATGCTACAAAGTGCTAAAACAACATTCTGTCCCCTCTGCAAACACAAGCGCTCGCTCTGTCTCACTTTTACAGCTTCAGGGGATGGGAGGTGACTTTGTTGTTACACAGTGCTTCATCAGTCTGCTGGCAGCTGTAGGAGTCTGTCTGAAATTTGGCTTCATGCAGCAGAACCAAGGAGTTGGTCTTCCAATGTTGTGTTTAGCCGCCTGTAAGTATTGAATGCTCGGTGTTGGTTGTGCTCCTTGCAGGTGTGACCGTGCGGATGCCTCAGACGACCTACGTGGTGAACAACGGGCTGGCTCTGGGCTCGGGAGCACCTCAGCTCACGGTGCACCACCGACCGCCGCCGCAAGCGCACACTGTGAGTGGGGCTCTCCGGCCACCTCCTCCAATGTACAGCCTTGTCTCTGCACTGGCACTCTCAGGCTGCTCTTAGTGTGAGCTGCAGAGCACTCAAATGCCTTGTTGACACTCCACAGCCAATTCTGGGCATGGCACCACCCAGTCACCTACAGCCTGCCCAGAATGATAAAAGCTGTGCAATCTGTTAGCTCACCCTGGCCTTCTCCAAATTACCAGGAGAACATACTGAAAATGAGTGCATGAGTTGTCTGCAGGTGACTCACGGAGTCAAGCGTACAGAAAAACTGCCAGTAAAATGTGTTGTCATGGTTTGGCTATGAATTGGGTGGCCACTTTTTAGTACAGCTCTTTGCAAAACTGAGTTAGGAGAACGAGGTGCGGACCAAATCTCCAAGGTTGCCAACTCCCAAACTCCAGAGGTTTTTAGTCAGTGTTGAGGGTGATCACTTCTGCATCACCTAAACCCCCTTTTGGTTAGAATTTGAGAATTCTCTCTAACACATTTAATTTCATTTCAACTACATTGCCTGTACACCCAATGTTGAGCGGTCACATTACTTACAGTGTCCTGAAATGGTAAATATATTGTCAAGAAGGTGGCTTACCATCCTTTCAGTCTAGACATAATCAACTCAGTGCACTTGTCCATGATAAATAATGAGAATAAAGGAAGCAAGTATCACAAGATGCCAAAAACTACCCCAGATTCCAACCTGAAAGATCTCAGGCTTGAAGCATGGTAACCACATTCCTAAATTCATCCTAACTAATATAAATGAGGGACCTAGGACTATTTTTGCAGTATAAAAAAGAAGTATCACTGGAAAGACACATTTGTGCCCTCATTTCAAAATTTTCTGGAAAGTGAGGCTGAGCTTTTGTCATCAATTTAAAGTGATAGAATCTATGTGTCATCATTACCCCGTCTTCCTTTTGTGACTGAATACCTGTCTGTAGAAGAGAGGATGAGTTGTCAGCTTAATGCCCTGTCTGGGGTGTTGGGTAATGTGGGAACAGCAGCTCAAATGTAGATTGGTTCAAAGTCACTGTGAACCTGCTTGCCCAGTCCTGGTAAAGGGCACAGTGTTGAGTTCATCCCCCCTGGCTGGGAAGTAAAGAAGATACAGGGAAATTACTGTGGGATACAGGGGTACAGGGAAATTAATGTCATTTGCACAACTAGAGATTTAAATATTAATAATGTAAAAATTTATGGCATCCTTGCTCCCACCCCTTCTCATCATTTGCAGCTGCTGCCTTGCCTGTGCACACAGGACTGAGAGTTCTGATGGCTGGGTGACTGCAGGCTCATTTGCTTCCAGTTACCTGGGGAATAATGAATTAAAGGCTCCTTCCATTGCTGTAGATTCTGACTTTTCCCTTATTGCTCTTGTGCTGCTTAGGAGCCACCACGCCCCATACATCCTGCTCCACTTCCAGAGGCACCACAGCCACCACGTCTGCCCCCCGAAGCCGCCAACACTTCTCCACCTCAAAAGCCACAGCTGAAGCTGGCCCGGGTACAGAGCCAGAACGGGATTGTGCTGTCGTGGAGCGTGATGGAGGTGGACCGGAGCTGTGCCACCGTGGACAGTTACCACCTGTATGCCTACCACGAGGACCCCAGCGCCACCATGGCCTCGCAGTGGAAGAAGATCGGGGAGGTGAAGGCGCTGCCGCTGCCCATGGCGTGCACCCTGACTCAGTTCGTGTCTGGCAGCAAATACTACTTTGCAGTCCGGGCTAAGGATGTCTATGGACGCTTTGGACCCTTCTGTGACCCCCAGTCCACAGATGTGATCTCTTCCCAGAGCAGTTAAACTAGAGATCTTTGGACCCTTGAAACCTGTCCTGCTATCAAGAATTACCCCAGTTCTGGGAGGAGTTGATCCCATGCATGTAATTCACCTTTAAATCCACTCTGCAGGATTATTTTAGACAGTTGTGTGATACACTACATGCACTCAGAACCAACAGAAAAATAAAGTCTGACCTGCAGCAAGAGAGCCTGTTTTTTCTAAATAGTTCATGCCATTGGCCATTTGAAAATTTTGATTTTCCTTCCATGACAGGTGTTCACCTAGATACCTACTATCCTTTATTGAAGAGCATCCTGAATGCCTGGGGTTCTGCTTCAGAATGGAAACAAAATAGTAAATTGCAGTTTGTCTGAAGTAAAACATATAAATCTGTAATGTCTGTTGAGACACCAACACAAGGGCAAAAAAGATCTGCCTCTTGCCCCCCCAGCATTCTGTGACATAACATGAAGGGTGATTCAAGGTCTCACTTTTTTTACTGGAGGCTTGAGTGGTCTGGTCTTACCTTACAAACTGTAATAAGCTCTCTGAGGGGAGGGAAGGGAACTTGAGTCTGGCCAGGAACCCATGTAAATTTGGAGGTGGTGGAGAAGAAAGAATAATCAACCCACAACCTCCTACCTCTTATAAGTAAGAATGCTCCTCTATTTTCACTATCCTCCCCTACTGACCCTGGGAGCATTCCCAGATCTGAAACTGGATTGTAAAGTCTCCGTTCACACCTTGATAGTTCTGGCAATGTCTCTGTTCCTCCCCTCATACATCCAGCCCTATTTTTTAGATTTATTTTGTGCCTTAAAGAATAATTTCAGAAATAAAATGTAGCCAGATACCTTGTGGTGTTCTTTTATTTGCTTGGAGTTATTTTTCCTTTTACCCTTCTAGTCTTTTATCAGTGCTTCTCATTTTCCAGGCCTGCAGTGATTGCTGTTTATGTAAAGACAAGAAAGTGTAATATCTGCTGATTGTGAATTTGTTCTTATCTGCAGTATCACTCAACCCTTTCCTTACTGAGTAGTTGTTTTTGTCCTGTCAAGAATATTGAGTATACAGACATTATTTTCCACCAGAGCCTTTCCTGGTTCTTTTGGGAAAGCTGCAATTCAGCCAAAGAAGAAACCCCTGTGGTGCAGTGCCATGAAAGCTTCTGCCTGTTTGCACTCGTTTGGATGCTCAGTGAGTACAAAAGGAGGAGCTGCTTCCCCGTGTGCGTCTCTCTCCCATCACCTGCCTGCCTCTGCAGAAAGCAGATGTAGCCAAGGGGGTTTTAGAAACTGTTTTAGACACTGGCCTGAACCTTGTGAGTGATTGCAAATGTTAATAGATGCTTTCATGATGTTTCTGAGCTGAGAAAAGAAATTGGTGCATCTCCCCCGCTGTCATTGACTTGTTAAACTTGCTTTTTGCAGAACACCATTTTAACACACCTGGACAAGAAAGTAGATGTGAGGATTGAATTTTGGCAATTTTCAGTTGCATTCCTACCCTGTAGAACTAAACAATGGGTTTAGAGGGGAAAGATATTTTTTAATCTACTTCACCATATAGCAAAGGTGCAGACTATGACATTTTGTCATTTCAGTGCTCTTTCTCAAAACCAGCATGGTGAAGTGTGAAGCAAGACTGAAAAAGTATCACAGAAGTTAAATCCTCAAACAGGGCTGAAATATTCTAAGAGATTATGGGTTCTGTAGCTGTGGTTCCTTTGTTTAGAACCTTTACAACGAAAAAAAGGGCAATGTAGACATCTATCTGATTTAATGCACTACTTCATGTAGCTGGGAGTGTCACTTCTCTCAGGTGAGTTATGGATATTCTCTGTATGAAAACTTGCATTTAAAAGTTGCATTTTGGCAAGCAAAACTTCTGGCTTAATCCAAGTATCCTCAGAGAAGGTTCACACTGTATATGAACAATGTGTAACCTTTCCTTTGATCTGCAGTTGTCCCTGTATTTCTGGTGCTATTAGCAAAAGCTCCTTGAATTTTTCTGTGTTTAAGTAAATATTCTGTTTGCTTATTTTAAGGAATAATTACTTAATAATGCATTTAGATTGTTTGTGGAAGTAGACTAAATTACAGTCCTTATAAAGATAGTTCTGTAATAGAGATTATAACAGTTATTTCCAGTTGATGGCTGTCAAGTCCTTGGGCAATTTTTTTGTTAATGTGTCTTTGAGGTGGTACCAAAGAGCCTTTGGCTGTATTAGTAGTATGAAGTTTTACAGTTTGAAAGTTGAAATAAACATGAGGATACAACCTAGAACTTCATTTATTTAGTTGTTATTCCAGCCCAAACGATAAGTGAGCTTTGTTATAGTTGGAGCTTCCATTTAGATATCCCTTGTTAGGTTTGTCTCCTTTGGGATAGGCAGGGGGTGAAAGTCCTGCATTAAAGTATTTTCTTTCCTCCAGTGGAGATATTAATAGGGATGGTGTGTCATTCCATTTGGAGGTTTTGTGGGCTGCATCATTAGAGAAAGAAGATTCATACTTACTTACTAAAGATTTAGTTCTTTGCTGAACTGACTGTAAAAACTGGCTTCTGTCTTACCAGCTCCATTTCTGGCCTGTATGGCAGCAGTTCTGGGTTTTTGGCAGGATTTTGTGAGACACTTCATTGACCAAAGACATTGCAGCTCTGGCGTGAATGATCACTTCCCTGTTGTTCCATCCCAGCAGGGCTGTTAAAGGTCGAATTTCAGTACCTTGAGCAAGTACTGGTGGAGAAATGTGTGATAAAGCACACCTTGACTTTGAGTTGGTGTGGAGGACCTCCAAGAGAGCTGGTCCCTAAATCACTGATGCCCAAAGAGAAAACTATCCCAGTTTTGTGCAGTCACTGTCATTGTGAAACAGATCTCTGCAGTGAGTTGCTAACAAACACGAGTAGAGCTTAATTCCTTACCTCATGGCAGTTTTTCCCATGTAGTCGAATGGCTGATGGTTTTATTATCCTTTACCTCCCAGAATGCTTAAAACTATTGAGAAGCTTTCTGCTAGCAACAATCAATCAGAAACAATTTGTTTCTTTTATAGACTTTATTTGAAAGTATAACCAAAATATTTGGCAACATTCAGTACAGGTCTGTTAATACTATGCTTCTAGACTGGTCTCTTCTTTAATGAAAAGTATCAATCACTGAAGCCTTCCAATAATCCACTTTTAAATATGCTAAAAATTTCTATATGATTTTTAAGTGGAATTGTTGAGTTTGGTTTCTTCTCTGCACTTAATGCAAATTTTTCCATCTTTCAATAGCTTGGTATAAAGTTGTTCCTGACTCTGTGTCTGAATTCTGTGATTCTATGTTTCGCTGCTGCCTCTGGGCACATGACATTTCAGCAGTACTGCCTTGGACTGAGTTGCCCATGTTTTAGCAAATACTGCACTGACTACAGTGGTGTTTCCCATCCTTATTTACTTTTGGGTGTGCTTTAGGTTTGAATTGTTTTCTCTGTGTGTGATACAAGGGCATCTGGATGTCCAAGTTGAAAGTAATTTGAGTTAGTTCCTCTACGTGGAGAGTAGCCCTGCTGTGGAGTGCTGGTGGCAAAATGGCATTCTGCATTTCTCCTAGTTACAGCTTCACTGGCCTGTTTTATTGCAGTATGGCTAAAAAACTATTGGATACAAAAACATAAATGCTAGGAGGGGACTGACTGCAGACTGCATCAGTACTGTCTCCAGTGACAGCTTCAGAAAACACAAGGATGCAGATCTCTCAGCCTGTAATTAATTTCCATGCTCTGAGCACCTTCCCCTATGCATTGGCCTGACGTTGCTCCTTGGAATTGTTTGTGCTGCCCTTGGCCATGTTAGGTCACTGAGCACAAGCACTGACACCCATTCCCAAGGCTTTTAGCACAAGGCTGGAAACACTCATGGTGTTCTCCCTGTAAAATTAAGAGGTCTTACCCTGCTTCCATTGAAAACAAAGACAAAACCCCTCAGTCTTCACTGGGACCATGACTCAGCTCAATAGTAGGATCTGAACATCATTTTGTACTGTAACAGAAACAACCACTTCAGCTCTTCCTTGATGCTGTTAGTCTTAAATGTACAGTAAATAAAACCAATATTATATAAAGGGATGGGTCACGTCTGTTCCTGCTCCCAAGACAGCCATTCCCCAGGATGAGTATTGTATACACTGTACAAAATCAAGCTGTGATTCTGCCTTCTTCCACACCCTTTGAGTATTCTCCTTTTGTGAAAAATATCTATGCAGATATTTTAAATAGAAGCTTGATATATTAAATATATATTTTTTTAATTCGTTGATTTGGGTAGGGGTGGGCATTGTATGAAAACGCTGGAGGGAGAAGAAATTAAATGACACTAAGCCAGGCCTGCCATGCAAATCTGTTCCCTTCCAAACACCTTCTGAGAGGAGAAGGAAAAAAATAAGGATAGCTAGGAGAAAACAAATCAATGAATTTTCCTTTTCATCCCTTTTAAGTTAAAAAGGCATCTTTCTTTCTCATTGTCATTATGCAGGCTGAGCATTCTTTTCTTCTTTTATATACATATGCCTATATATATGTACAGATGTGTGTATATAAATACACACACACACACACATATATATTTGTACTGCTGTCTTAAACTAATAGGGTGTAGCTGTAAATAAAATTGCTGAGTAGTAGTTGTTCAGGGATTCCTGTTCAGCTTTAGTAATTTGTTGGATATCAGAAGTCAAATGTGCAAAATCCTTTGCTGGAAAATTCCAAATCTGATTTCTTGTTTTGTTTTGCAGCTGGACTTGTAAATACAAAATAAAAAATGTAGGACTGATTTAATGTCCACTTTAAACTGGGCAGTTGCCAGCTTTCCCCATTTTTGTATGTACTGTAGATTAGTGTGTGTCTGTGTTAACTGTTAGTGGGGTTTTGTCTGACAAGCCTGGAATTTATACTTTGAAATAAAACTACTGGGTTTTTAACAGTTTGAGTCATTTGTGCTTAGTTCCTGACACTACAGGAGGCAGCTCTCAAAAAAGAGCCCAAAGCCTGCTCCTCCTCTCCAGAGGAGTTGCCACCTTGCTCAACCAACATTGAGCAGCAAGGCTTTGGCTCGTGGTCATTCCCAGGAAGTCACTGCATGCTGCTGCCCTCACAGAAGCAAAAAACCAAAGCAATGTTGTAACTTCTGCCAGGTTGCCGTTCATGCACTTCTGCAAGGCATGGACAGAGAGAATAAAGTGACCTGCACCCCAGAGTTGCCCTAGATGAACTCAGGAATGGAAATCCAGTTGCTGGTGCTGCTCTCCTTGCCCTCCAAGATGCCAGGTTTGACCACCAAAGCAATGGTCATTCTTCCAGCAACAGGCTTTTGTCAAAGTACTGGAGTTTTTCAGAGCACCCTTCAAGCATGAAGGCCCACTCACCTGGCCAGGAAGCAGCTGCTGTGCACAGAACAAAGTGCATCTCTCAGGGTTATGAAATCAGGATTAATAAATTATAAATAAATAAATAATTAAAACATGTTCAGGCATCATGAAGGGCTCTGCCCCCGCACCCAGCTGCCTCAAGGGTAGAAGCCAGAAATCTGCACATTGACAGATGATGTGCAACTCATTTGGGACCAATAAACAGCTGGACTAGAAGGCAGTCTGGGAAAATCTGCCTCTTGAACACAACTCTGCTGCCAAACTGCAGAGAACTCAGAGTACTTAAAACATGGAGTTACTCATGTGCCAAGCCTGTACTTTGAGGGCATATAATTAATTTGTGATGCTAATAATTAGTTTCCATGCACTTACTAAAATTTGCTTCAAGTCATTGACCAGAAGATGATGGACTCTTGTGAAGTGATGCCTCAGCACAATCCCACTTAAAAGTCCTGAGTTTCTCAAACTGCCTATTTAAACTACAAGTATATGTACTGCACATAGTGCAGAACCTATGTTTTATCATCAAATACAGCGTAACTACTCTGCTCAAGCACTGCTGTAATTGCAGTTCCTGCTGAAGAGAAACTGCAAGTAGAGCAAAGTGAGAATGTGAACGTACAGAACACACTGTTTGCTGCAGAGTAGCTCTGGCACACACTCCATGGTAGGTCTGGAAAGTGCTACAGCCCCAGAGCAAAGTCCATTTCTGTACACCACTGATGCTTCTAGTAAGGAAACTGGAAAAATTCCAGCAGTCAGCTGAGAAGCAAATCTGAGCCAGCGGAACAGCACCAGGACACTGCCAACACTGCTCTTGGTTTCTCCCTGAAGTACTGTGCAGCCTGGACAGGCACTGGTACCATGCCCCAGTGTCTCCTGCTATGACAAACTGTGGCCCCTGTTAGAGCTGAGGCTGTGCAGGGTATGACCACTGGAACCAGGAGGGGCAGGTTTGCTACTGAATTTCAGAAAAGGGGAATGGTAAAGCATGTGAAAACTTGTGTTCCATGTGACAATTTTGATGCTCCTACTGAGAGGAGTCATTTCCTCTAGGCATTGACTGAAGAGTATTTTTTCATTATGGCAAGAGAGATTTATCACTACCACCTCCCACTTCCATCTCCTCACCAAATAAGTCCCTCTTCAGCCAGACCTGGAAACCTGAAGTCAAAGAATCAGAAGCCACAAGACTTGGAAAAACCTGAAAGCAGAGTATGAAAAAGGTGGCAACTTCTGCCACAAATCCTCTGCTTAGACCATACCTTCATTTTTTTTTTTTATTCCAAGTGGCATCTGCAGAAGGAAATAAGATACTCAAAGAGACCTTTAAACTTCATGTAGCTGTCTGTCAGTTCTTTTGCACCTGCCAACAGAGCCATGCAATGCCGTCAAAGCCTCCTCTGGCCACTGATGCAACTGTACAGGGAAGAGGAGCTGGACCTAGCTGCTGTGGTCAGGACTGGCAGATCCGCCCTAGCTGGCCTGGCAACAAAAGAAGCACAAAGGACAGCACAGCAAGAGGAAGGCAGTGGCCTTTAGCAGCACAACCAAAGGCAAAAAGTAGCCACAGTCACAGAGACTGGAGTCCAAAGGCTCACAAGGTCCCATTGGTGTAAATATTTACTTACAGAAAGGCACTCTCAGAACAGCTCTGATGTCCCACAGCTCTGGGTTGGAGCACAAAGGTCATACCTCAGGGTAGGAGGCTCAAGGTGACAGAAAGGCAAAGCTGCCATTTCCAGGCATGTTGTTGTGTCATGGGCACATCACAGGTGCCACACAGCTCCACTCCCTGCAGGTGGAAGCATCTAGCTAGCTGTTACCTGGGTCAAGAACACTGTTCACTGCAGCAATCCATTGGCAGTTTCCTGGTCCCTGGGGACCAACTTATAAACAGAACTTCTCCATTTGTATTTTTATATAAAACTGTGTGAAAAAGCAGTAAATTCATGCTGCTGCAGTGTTGCTGCATTGTCTAGGAGTGACAATGAAATCAAGCCATCCTCCAGCCCCTCTGTGCTTTCAGTTTCAAACAAGCAGCTGATTCTTGGTCCTCTGCTTGCTGGCAGCTCAGCTCCTTGCAGTGTTCTTCATGACCCAGATCCATTCCCTAAGTGTCCTCCTTAATGCCTGCTGCAGCCTGTTCAATCCAGGTCAATTCAATCCAATCTGTGGCAGTGGCTCCACCCCCACATGGAGGAGGTCTCTGCACACAGCATCTCACACCTATCTCCTACCTCAGCAAACAAATCACTTCAGTCCTTTCATGAATTTTTCACCATCAACAACAGCTTTGCTGTAACTGCTGGTCTCCCTCTTCCCTTGGCAAAAAATCACCCTTACTCTGACAGCAAATATTAGCTAGAACCTCACCCAGTAACTTGCTCCCTTCCCCATCACACAAGCTAAATGCTAGAGGCTTCATTAAAATCTCACACTGCTCATCATTCTTCAACTTCATAACACAGGGCAGTGCTGTGCACTATTTAACTTGGACCATCAAGGACATGAGGAAAGAGCTGTTTATTTTGTTTTACTTAATTACACATAGAACATCTAGCACAAAACAGCCTAGTGACTCAACTCCTTGGTGTAAACACAGGTAGCTAAGAGTAGCTCTGGCCCTCACAGCCATCTCACTGTCACATTCCCCTGCTACAGCTGAGAGAGCAGACAAAGATGGCACTGAGCAACTGCATGGGCTGATCCATTCCAAGAGAGATCCCTTGTAAGAGATCCACTGCATCACATTTCTGTCCCTGCAGCCTGAGGCAGAGGCATTTCTAAAGCATCAGGCCGCTTCTCTTCACCCTCTTTTGCAGCCTGTGCTGCTCTGGCCACACAAAGGAAGTCTTGACAGTGCCACTAAAAGTCACATCCTGTACAGAACAGACTGATCTGCCATGGAGAACGCACGCTTGATGGGAAGCAACTTGCAGCACACTACTCAGACAAAAGGCAGACATCAAGCCAGCACTGAGGTAAGGCCATCATGGCCCAAAGCAGCCACCTGGTTTGTCCCAGCTGCTAGAAACAGATCACTCTCACTGGTGGCATTGCTCCTCACTCCTGCTCTGGGAACAACTGTGATGATGGCTCAGATCAACAGAAAGCTCTGCCACCTGCTTCTCATCAATCCCAGTCAGAGGAAGGGCCACTCAGCTCAGAAGAAAGGAACGTGCTTTGGGCTGCAGAGAAGCAGCCAATATCAGTACAAAGTGCTTAGCAGGCAGGACATGGGAAGGCAGGTATAAGGCACAGGGATGTGGACATCCAGGTCGATTTATTACACAAGAAATAAAATTCCCATTAAAAAAAAATCTACTTGTGGATGCTGGTGCTGGTTTTACAGGATGGGCCTCATGGTGACAAAACCGAAGTTGTAGGACTCGGGCAGGCCCTGGTGCCGCGTGCGGTTGAAGCGTCTCCAGCTGAAGACCGGGAGACCGCCCTGCACCGGAGGGCCATTGATGGCTGAGGCCGTGAACGCTGCAGCCAGGCGGAAATCCGACACCTGGAACAAAGGACAGGAACCCGGGGCAAAAGGGCAGCGTGAGGCTTGGCACATCCCCATCCCAGCCAGCAGGAACAGCTCCGGGAGATTTCGTTATAAGGTGAGGGAAGAGAGCAGAGGGAAACACACACAGGCAGCAATTCCTCCCCTGCGCAGAGGCACCTCCAGTCACACAGCAGCCAGTGCTGAAGGGCACCAGCAAACCACAAGCCCACACTTGCCCTTGCCAGGCTGAAAGAGCCAGAGCATCTGCCCTCAGGCCAACCCTCCCTGATTTTACAGGGCTGCAGCAGGTGGATGAGGGGTCTGCGCTAAGCTCTGCTGCATGTTGAGCACTTGGGCCATCCCCGGGGCATGTCAGGGCAATTCGGGAATGGAGAAGGGCAGCAGAATTAATATTGCTACCCAGGCTCTGCACTGCTCCTTCATGGTCTCCAAAGAGGTCCCAAGCCTCCTCCATCTTCCCAAACTCAGACACTAAATGTGCTGGTAGGGTTTATAACTAGAACAGGTTTGGCCTGTGCTCTGGGTCATTTCTTGCAATGCCCCTCTTAAGCCCCCCATTCCACCACCAGCCCAGCCCATTCTCCTTGCCTAACTGTGCTGGCTAGGCACTGCAGCAGGCATTGACCACTCCCTTACCAGACCCCTCTACAAAGCCATTTTCTGCATTCTTCTTGTATTACCCAGCTCTGGGAATCTCCCACTACTGTCCACTGCAACACACAGCTGGCTGGACACAGCAATGGAGATATTAAAATAGCCCCCCCAGTTCCACCCTAGCAACCAAACTCGTAATCCAGAAACGCAGCAAGCTGGACCCCACTGGATAGAACACTGAACAACTTTTCAGCACAGCTGCTTACTTGGGCACTGCTCTTCAGGTGAAAATATCGTATCACCTGCCTAAAATAAATGCTGTTTTCTCCAGGACAGTGGGTCTAAGGATTTTCCCACATACCCCTAAAATGCCAAGTGATCTTCACCAAACTTTTGAGAAAGCAGTTTTGCAGAGAGGTGGAGCCCCAGAGTGGGGTAGCTTACTAGAGAGCCAGGCTTTTGTAAATGTAAACCTAAAGTGAGACTGCAACCCCTTTCCTGTGGGCTCTGGGAGGCACCCACAGAGTTCTAATGAACAGGAGGCTGAGGCTGTACAACAGTCTCCTTCCCTGAGTAAGCTGAAGACTCATTTCCTGCTGTAAGGATTTGGAATTTAACTCCTGAACACCACAAGCTCCCACGGATTAAGTTGCTTCATACATCTCCCCCTGTATCCTGTGCCACTGTGCCAGGACTGATGTCAGGGACAGGAAATGAGACTCTGCAGAGAATTTCCACCTGAGGAGGTGCCCAAGCACTGGGACAGCATGAAAAGAGGGAACAGACATTCCTGGCCACGCTTGGCCTGGTGCAGGGAAGCATGCTACAGGTCTGACAGGAGCACAAACGGGCTGCAGCCAGCATTCAGCAGATATTGGAATTGAGGTAATTTACCTTGGTGTCATAGCAGCCTGCAGGCACTGGTATAGAAGGATTCAGGTCTTCACGGCAGCAAATGGTGTTGCAAGGATTGTGTTCAGCATAAGGATCATGCTGATAGTCTGGGGTGAAATGTGGTGGGAAGAGCAGAAGAAAAAACATTAGCCCCCTCACAGAAAGCTGATGCCAAGTACTGGAGCCACTAAAAACTGGGTAACTGCACTCTGTCACATTGCTTTTGTGCTTCTCCACAGGTACCAGCTACATGACATTAAGTAGACAAGCTCCTAATTCAGGACCATACAGCTACTTCTGCAACCCAGGGGCACCACTGCCAACCTCTAACCACAAGTATCTGCAATACCACCTGATGAAATTCTACATGACAAAAGCTTGTAGAAGCTTTCTCAGAAGAGAAAAGCAGAAGAGAAAGGGAAGTGGCAGGTGGAGGGTAGAGAGAGAGAGGGGGAAATGAGAGCCTTTGTTTTCCTGTTCTGGATTAAAATAAGTGTAAAGAAGCAAAACCTTTGAACACCCACTGCAGTAACTGCAAGCCAGGAGGGGAAGGTGGTGAGCTCAGCATCTACGAGCATGCTGCTACTCACAGCCCAGACAGGAATGACACCCCACCCTGGGAGAGGCCTCCCAAACCTCAAGTCCAGTAAGCAGCATGCTCCCTGTAATTGGGAATAAAAATATAGCATCTAAAGCTATCAGTACTCTGAGATGGGCTTAGCCAGAAGTTAATTAAGCTGGGTTTAATCGAGTTGAGGAGAGGCCTGTCAGGAAAAAACAACAGAGCATTACCTGTTGTCCTGGTTCAACCCCTGCTGGCAACTAAGTACCACACAACTGTTCATCCACATCCCTCCAAGCCCCATCCCTCATGGGATGGGGAGAAGAATTGGAAAAAGGTAAAAACCATGGGCTGAGATAACAACAATTTCAATAAGTGAATTGTTAATAATAAAAATTAAAAAGGAGAGGGAGGGCAAGAGAAAAAATCCTTAGAGAAAGAAGTGATTCACAATACAATTGCTCACCACCTGCTGACCAATGCAATGCCCTTCCCTGAGCAGGGATCAGCCCCTTCCAGCCAATTCCCACAGTTTACACAGTAAGTATGAGGTTCAATGGTATAGAATATCCCTTTGGCCACTTCAGGTCAGATGTACTGACTTTGCTCTGCCAGCTTCTTGTGCATCTGCTTGCTGGAAGAGCATGGGAAACTGAAAAGTCCTTGACTCACGAACAACTAAAACATCAGAGTTTAAATAATAGAGCTATCAACATTATTCTCTTACTAAATTCAAAACACACTCCTGTATTAACCACTTAATTAAGAAAATTAACACTATCCCGCCTGCAAAAGACCATTTGCCTGAACATGGGAAAAGACCTCAAGTTTTACACTAAATTCTCTGGTTTGATCACATCTAACTGTTGCTTAGGACTTAAGGCTTTCAAGATTGACAGGCTGTAGATGTATTAGGTGACAGCAGTCCATGAGGTCTCTTGGAGTACTCTCTTGGAGTCAGAAGCTTTCTGGAAAAGTCAAATAACAAGCCCAAGGGGCCTTGCTCTTGATAGGAAATTTAGCCCAGTTTCCTACCTCCAAAGTAAGCTTGTGTTACCTTTTTGCTTTGTGTGTATTCTGCATTTAGGACAAAATAACTGATCTGTATGCAAGGCTGCAGCTTCCCACTATAATCCAAGAAATAAAAGTAACTCTGCTTATTAAGATCAGCTCCACAGCACACAAACAGGTGTCTTACTGTTGTATCTCATGATGTACTTCATGCTTTCCAAGTTGGTCACCTTGCCCTGGTCTCGACGGAAGATTTTGGCTCTTGGAGCAAGGTCATAGGAGAAATCCATGCCATACTTGACAACATACGATGCATACCCACTGAGATTGTAAATCTTTTCATGGAAAGGGATATTGTATGAAGGCCAGTAACCTGTCAGAGACAAACCCCAATCTATTAATCACTTGAAAAAGCTGGATGCTCTTGCTTGTATCAGAAAAGAAAATAATTAATTGTCCATGTTCTATTGCCTCACCAGCATGTCGAGGAACAACACAGAAAACTGGTTTGAACACAATAAGGAAACAGTCACTGGCATGACCAGGGCTGACTCCCAGCCTAACACCACTGGAGACTGCATACCCAGGCAACCCGCCCCCAGACTTCCAGCCTCAGGACTCATCCTGCAAAACAGCTGAGATCAGACTTGCAGGAGCCTGAACACGCAGCATGGCCACAGCCCTCTGGCAGAGGTTTCCCTGCTGAACCTTAAAGGACTGCAAAATCATTTACTCTGGTTTTGCCCCCTTCCCGTCTCACGAAAGCAGAACACACCATGCTGAGATGTCAGGGAGGGACTGACACACACAAACACACGGAGACGACAGACACTCAAGGTGAACAGGAGGCAGGTCAGCACACACACGCTTTGTGCAGTGGGGGGTGCACATAGCCATAAAGAAAGATGGGGGATTGCTGCACTTGTGGCAGAAGCTGCCTTTGAAGGTTAAGAAGTGATCAGCAGAGCAGAGCCTTGCTCTAACTTTCCCAAAAGCAATCCTGCACAAAACTGCCTGAAAGAAGACCGTTGTGGAAAGCTCTTGTAAAGAACCAGGAGACGTTCCAGGTCAGAATCTGAGTACAGGAAGTCCTAGAATATATAAAAATAGATAACTATACCTTAACATTTAATTTTTTCTATTGTTTAGGCAGCAAGTATATAACATGAGCTAGGTCCCAGAGCAGCACACTTTCAAGTTGTCTCCAAAGCACTAACATTCCCTTGTTGTTCATTCTCAAATCACACACATCAGGATTTGGCTTAGAGATTTACTATCTAGGCACTGGTAAATGCAGGCCTCTACATATTAAAATCAGCCCAGCATAGTGTGAAGAGTCTGGTGTAAGAAGCTCAAAAAAATCAACTGGAACTCACCGGGAGCAATACACACAAATACAAACTGAAGGATATGCAGACAGCATAAGCATAAGCAGTGGAGCACTGTCTGAGTGGAGGCCTCACCAACTTGGGTCCTGCCTAGGATGGGGAAGACAGGGTATTCCTGTCTGCTGGCATTTGCTTACGTGACCTAGAGCCTACCTGAAGGAAACAGGTTGTGTACAGGCTGTGTTGTAATACAGGCGTCCTCCAGAAATGAGCAACTTGCCAGCCTGTAATGACGCAGGCCCAAGGACACGGATACATCAGCTTCCAAACCAGTAAGGTTTAGCTGTGATTCAAAAAGGTGCTGCTGTCTCACATGAACACAGTGTGTACAGATGACCTCTTTCTCCCACCTGGAAAAACTTGTTAAAATTGCTAAAACAGAGAAAGCTATTAAAGTTCTCCTCTAGCAAGAGCTCTTCTGTGTCTCAGGCTCTGTCAGACTGCAAATCCCATGCAAAGAGTGCAGCAGACAACCTAAGCCAGGCTTTACCCAAGGGCTGCTATAAGCCAGTGAAACCTGGCAGGGTGCACAGTGACAAAAAACAAGAGAGACTGTGAAGCTGAAAGGAAGGGATGACATGAAGACAGCAAAAAATCCCTGAATCAAAATGCTTTCCTCCTCTGCACTTAAGAGAGTAAAAGGTATCAGCAACATGGAGAGCGAGCAATAAGAATATTGCACATATGGCAGAAGACACACAGATCCCAGGCTTTGCTCTGATGTGTTGATTTTGATATATTACTCGTTCATCATCAAGAAAAATGAAGTGCAGCCTATTCCTGTGACCTACTCCTTCTCTTCAGACAGTGTTGCCCTCTCTCACCTCCTCTAAAGGATTTCTGAGCTTTCTTTGTCAATATACAGAAAGCACCCAGACACCTTTGCCTGGAAAGGGCAATGTAAGAGATTCCTGGTATTGAGAACTCATCTGCACTGCCCTACAAAAACGACAGAAGCCATAAAGAAAAAAACCTTTCCATTTTCAAACCTGCATAAGGAAATGTTTCACTTTTCCTCAGTACAATGTTTACTACAGCAATACCTGCTTTTGTTCACCTGAGATTTCAGTTCTCATTCTCTGTTGTTTCTAGGTTTATGCTTCAAAGAGACTTAAAAAGCAGATGCTGGTGGCAAACTCAATCTGACCAAACTAGCGTGCCCAAAGTGCATTATCTTGGGACACCTGCTACATGGCAATGATGGAGCTTGCCAGGGTCAGCTATTCTACAAAGGCTTTAAGCCAGCAGTGGTATTGAGAAAGATAAACCTCCTTCACCTGAGCTGCTTCAAGCACCTGGGAACAGGGCAGGGGCCTTGATGGGACTTGTCTGGTGTCCTGCATGGCATGGAGGAGTTCAGATCTGCTGCTTACAGCAGCTGAGGTCTCCAAAACTGCACTTTGGCAGGGCTTAACTCACCCTGTGTGTTGAAGGCTGTCCTCCTAATGTTTAAATTCCCAGAGACTGACTGCTCTGTTATCCAGTCTGCACAAGGTACACTTAGATATCTGGGAAAAGACATAGTGTAGGTATGAAGTGTAACTACTACAGGTAATGTGTAACTACTAATGCATGCTGCCACCTTTGAGAACAGAGCAGCTGCAACATCTCAGAGGGAAGAAGTAGTCACTGTGTGCCCAAGCCCAGGAGTTGGGCTCAGTCCTACAGAGAATGCCACAAGCTGCTCCAAAATCCTTGCTGAAAAGGAACTCAAGGTACCTGCCAAGCCTGGCCTCTCTGCACAGGTATAGCACTGCCATGCTGGGGCTACAATGTTTCCAGTGCCAGAGCTAGAGGGTCTCTATCAGCTGCTTTGTCTGCATCCCACGCACAACACAGCATTGAGAAGCCCAAGGCAAAGGAAGCCAAAAGAGACTGACAATGTGGCAATGCCTGGAATAAGCCAGAACTTTCCAAGAAGCTAGACACAAGGAAAAATTTCAAAGAGAACCAACCCCAGCTGCTAACAGACAAATTTCCCATCATTTTGATGATGAGCAATTCATCAATTTATCCCCTCAGCATGTGATTAGGGGAAGGAGCAAAAAGCACCAGACACACTTAAGGCTCAGGCTTTTTGTTGATGTTCTAAGTGTCTAGTAAACACTTGAAATTAAACCTGACAGTGAATGTTCTACTTGACCAAGATTTTTGTTTGTTTTCCATCAAGTTCTTGCCAGTCTTGCTAGGGAATCAAAGAACCTTTTAAAAAGCAAATATTTATCAGAAAACAGAGATCCAGAAAAGTTCAGGAGATTAATTTACAACAGAACTTCTTTGGTATTCAAAATTTCATCTTCTTGCAGGGTGACCAACTCATCACTTTGAGTAGCCCACAGCATCACAGTTATTTAGTACTGCCCCAAACAGATCTCACATTTTCCCTCATTGGTCTCTACAACAGGGAAAAATAATACCAGAAAAAAGGCAAGGATGCAGACAAGCAAAGAGACAAAGTATATTTTTCCCTCCTCTGCTTCTAGGAGACACAGATGTTTACTGCATTCCTGCCACAGCATACCAGATAAATGAATAGATTGCAATTCACCCAGATGCAGAGGGATGCTCACACAAAGCTTCCTTACTTTAAACTCAGGACTAGTGTTCAACAAACCCTTCCCTGATACAAAACACTATTCTCAGTCGGCATAAAGAGATGGTTTTCCTAAGCCAGTAACTACTATAGCAGCTATTACCTTTCCGGAGAACATTTGTTTGATCAGAATACTCCACAAGGGTTGGGATCTGCTCGACAATGTACAATGCACCATCATCAAGGCTCCTCTGCAGCTTGACCTTCTTCAGGTCTAGAACCATGTACTGATTGTTGTAGGTTCCTGGGTACGAGAACAGAGAGAGTTACATGTCCTGCCAAGGGAAGGAAACAAGCACAAGAGGTAGAGGGAACACATATTTTTTCCTAAGATGCATATACAGGTGTACTTACCAGAGTTGCACTTGGAGAAGGTCTCTGCCCAAGTTTTGCCATCATTTGCCATCATGTTGGCAATGCGGACCCTCTGCCAAGCTAGCAAGGATTCAGGCACCACTTGCTTAATGAGGGTTTCATTATAAACACTGTTGGTGGTTTGCAACATTACCAAGCCGCTGCCCAGTATGTAAAAGTCATCCAGGGACACCAAAAAGCCTTAAAAAGCAGTAACACAAAACCTGTTATCTTTGTGAACCTTTGATATACTCATAGAACAAAACAGAGATAAGTAACGAGGATATGGATGAGTCCATGCGTGTGTGTGTGAACTGAAACTGTACAAAGATTAAAGATGAGGTAGTAACTTCTGCAAGGGCTTTGGGCCCACCTGTCAACCCAGTTTGAAATGAGAAACTGTCACGCTTTCAAGACACCTAATTCTTTATCTAAAGCATTTGCTTTGTCTTTGTATGCCAAGCCTGGAAGCTTCTCCATAAGTCAACCTATGTCTTACACTAAGGATTATATACCTTAAATGCCTGTGAAGTGTTTGTTTCTAACAAAGAAGTGAACTAAAAAAATATAAAAATTCAACAATGAAAACTAAAGCAAAGTACAAACTCCACAAAAACACTTACATAACCAGTATCAGTTTTAGATTTTTAGTCTGTAAAGACAACTTAAATTCATTTAATTAATTTGAATTAATCCCCTTAATTAACTCCTTCTTTATTAAACCAAGCAGAAAAATCTTCCTTCTAGTTTAATCTTCTCCTAAGTATTCTTAAAAGCATCTCAAGACACGGGCATCTCTTAAATCATAAACCACATCCTGTATATGAGGAGAAGCTCTACCTACTCGTCTTCCTGACATGTTGTCACAGGGGTTTTTTATTCCTGCCAGCTCTGCAAAGTCAATACAGCGATGGATCTGTGGGCAGGATTCCCTTCCAGGTCACATGCCAACAGAAGTCCTAGGTCCAGTTGCAAACCCTTTGCCAGGAGGTGGCACACAGAGCTGAAAAGGTCAGCTATATGCCTTGGATAGTATGGGGACTACTTGTAGAGCAGAAATAACTTGGCCTTTAGATTACTCAGCAGATACATGGCTGCCAGGCTGGGGAAGAAAGGTTGTTAAGCAATCTGGTCATGGGGAAGTCATACAGAGCCTAAACTCTTGTTAAGAAGTTTTTAATAGCATCCATCTTCAAAGAGTACAAAATGCTAAAATGCTGTGTTACACCATAATAGTTGAGCTCCCCTATGAAATCTTCCACAGCAAACTTTATTAACACAAACTGCAAAAGTCACCAACCTACGACAGCAAGAGAGACAACCCAGCTTTGCCTCCTACTCCTGGGCTTTTATCAAAAGGCAGACCACCTTCAAGCAAAAGTAATTTTTAAGGGCTCTAGTTCAGCAAAATTTCTTTAAAGAAGCAAGTTCTCAAATTAGAACAGATCCAGGAACATACACAGTGTGGATATCTGTTCTCTAAAAAAATATCAGTATAGAATAGACTGAGCACTCTGGTATTACTCATGGAGAGAGAGGTAATACATTATGTACATTATCAGCAGAGATCTCCCTCAAATAAGTAAGGAAATGAGAAACATCCTAAACTTGGCTCTGCCAGTCTATTTTATACAAGGACTTGGGATACTCTAGCAATAATCTGCTGCATAACACATCAAGTGGTGCTTGCCCAAACACAGCAATAATTGAAATTTTTGAAACAATTGTGATGTGAATTGAGCATCAATTCCTGCGGGTGACAATGCCAAGTGTCCTACTTCAAAACAAACAAAGTAATTTCTCTCTCCAATTTCAATCAACAGCTGAGATAGAACAGAAAAACTTGACTCAAAACAAGGGCTAACACAAGGAATGATGCTGAATTAACTGAAGGTTGAACTCTGTAATTCAAATAAACTGCAAAGCTCAGCTAAGCTGAAAAGAAGGAGATTTCCTTCTGGGTCTTAGTATTTACCAAGTTTTATCCTGAAATGTTTTATAACACAACATGCCCTCCATGATACACCATTACCAACTTAATAATTCCAAGATGGCATTTTGATTTAAGGCATAGGCAACTCTGAAACAAAGGGAAGCTAAAATACAAGCAACAGGTTACCCATGGTATAAAGACATCCAGAAAAATAAAACCTGGGTAGAGAAGTCTGGAGATATCAGCAGATGTTTGATGTCCTCTTGAGCCATTCTTCTAAGTGTGTATGAGAATCTGTTGTAAATGAAGGTGTTATCTCACTGTATGCTTCTTCTATGTTTTTCCTGTAAAACCATCTCTGCAAACCCACTTCCCATTTTGTTAGGAACACTCAATCAAATTGGTTTTATTTCATTGTTTTTTGGGGTTTTTTTAACCCCTCCCTCCAATGAACCTGACAACTCCACAGAGAAACAAGCAAAAGTACTTCTGATTGCATTTTCTGGATCTGATCCATTTAGATTCCATTTCCAAATGCCACTGGAAAACGGAAGTTTCCAGAACATGGAGTTGCACTCACCATGACATTAATCAGCCAAGCAAAGCATTTTTTGCGATCTGAGCCACAGTGTTCTCCAGAAAGTCAGCACATCAAAGAGCATGTGGGCGGCAGCACGTTCTGGGGTACTATTGTTCTGAAAGAGGTAGACTGCTGCTTTCTGAACTAGACAGCATCAGCTTTTTTGATGTTTTAAAAGGTCACTGTGCTCTTTCAAGTATAGCATGGGTCAGCTTTACTGGCTGAAAGTCAGAGCTATGAGGTCTAGCCCACCTCTCAGGACTGGGAGTAACTCCTAGCTGAGATGCCCAATGCTCTAGTGCATAAACACATTTGAATATGGGAAAATAAATGTATTCTCTGGATTAGCAGAGAATCAGCAACTGCTTCTCATGTCAAGACTGAACACCCATCAGCTGCCTCCCTTCCACTTGCACATCTCTCCTAGGCACTAAGAACAAGCACACACCACACCATAGCTCTGGTCTCAACTCCAAAGCTCACCACACCTTCCTTTGCTTCCCTCCAGGTTTTGAACACATGCTGGAGGAAGCAGAAAATGCTCTGGCAATACCTCATGAGCAAGGTACTCCTGAGAACAAAGGCTACCATCTTTTCCACGGTTTGTTCCTCCCAGCTCTTCCTCAAGCTGTGGGGAAGGATTATGCTGCATTAACACCAGATTGCTTCAAAGCAAGGGACACAAACTACCTCTCTCTCCTGCCTTAGCACGGATAGATAGATGGATAGATATGACGTGTATAGTCAGCCATCAAGACAACTTGTGCCATCTTACTCACACATCACCACCTAGCTCAACCCAGAAAGATCCCAATAATGGACCAGAGGAGGAAAGGTGGAAGTAAAAGTCTTCAACTGTTCTTCTTCAGCTGTTTTGTTTAAGCTGCTAAAATCAAATTAACATACTTTAAAAGACCATGTCTCAGCACAGAGAAGGTAGTTCACTATCCAAACCAGAGTGCTTAGTCAAAATGGCACCTTCCTGCTCTTAAATGGAGTTTAAAAGAGCTCCATCCAAATGGATGAAAATCCTGGAAGCTGCAACCCCCCTGCTATCCAAAGAAAATAATAAATTTTATCAGTTAGTTTGGCTCATTTCTTTGAATGCCTCAATAAGCAGTGTAAAGTACTGACCAGAGGTGAGGAGGGAAAGGGGCAGAGAGGGAGAAGTGCAGGTTCCTGTCTGATCCACCACTAGATATGTGGCACAAAACATAGAACCTACCTTGTCTCTATCACTTCCTTACTCCCTCACATGAGCACAGCTTCATTCAACATTTGTGAGGAACAGAAACATCCTCTGTACAATTTCAGTTCTCTCTGCTATGCATTGATTCACAAGCCACAGGAAGTATACATGTCCAGAGCTTGAAGAAGACAATGAAGCTCAAGCTTCCAGTTCAGAGACATTCCTCCTTTCCAAAGGTTCACAGAACTGTCCTACGTGCAGCTCTGCGGACAAAGACTATGAGCAGAGTTCAAGTGAGAATTAAGGTGAGTTAGTGTGGAAATGAGCAGCAAGTAAAGAAATCATTCTGCAAAAACAGAGATTACAACTTCCATTAATTCCCACTTGACTGTGCCTCTGCAGGACTACCGCTGCTCTGAAAGGGAGAAAGCAGCAGAGAAGATATGCTGTTAACAATGGACATTTGAACTTGGTGGCAGAACACTGGTAACTGCTGGGGAAGCTGGGATGGACTCTACTCCTGCCTGTCCTCCTACCTGCTCACTCACAACATGAGCAAAGAAGTGCAAGGCCCTCCAGCTGCACCACAATGCACGCCCTAACACAAATCATGGTTAGTCAATAGCCTCAGAACCTCTAAACTGAGTCGCAGCTAATACTAATTTTTGCAATCTAGTAGCCTGTCTTTTGAAATTCAGTAAATAAAGAAATAATATGGATAATTTTATTCTGTGACCCCAGGAGAAATCATGGATTTGGCATATTCCTTCTCAGAAGACAAATGACGCCTTAACATTTTCTGACACACCTTTTGGACAGCAGCATAGTTTTACTCTATATCCTATCTCACTGGATGACAACTATCTTTGAATAACTCAGTTAAGTGTCACTGAAGGCCTAGAAGGGCACCTGTCTTTTAGTGCTCTCTGTTTCCTCCAGAAGTTAAAAGTTCTATGTCCATAGGATCATGTTACTATTCAATTGAGATTACTATGTAGCCTTTCTTACGGGTTCTTATGTCTATCAGGACAGAGACTAAAAGCAGGAACATTTTTGCAAGTAGACATTACAATTGTCAGGCCGAACCATGGCCAGGAGCTGCAGATTCCAGACTGAAAATATCTCTCATCATAACATGGAGCAGAGGAATTTGGCAGTTGCCTCCTTCCTACGTGACGTCCCTGGAGCATTACTAGGCCAGTGCTTACTCATGCCATGGAAAACTGCAGGTTTGTGAACTACACCCACAGCTAATGCAATTTGCTGCAGTCAATGGAACATGCTTGTCTAGTGCTTGTGATAGCACCCTGTCATCAGTGAGCACCCTGTGCATGCCACAGGCCTCTCTAACTTCACTGTAGCCATGGGAACTATGCTTTCCAACACTTCTCACTCATCTTGTTGGTAGAAGTACATCTTCCCACACCACTATGTTAGAGTCCACATGGCAATAGCAGGCTTTAAAATCAGCCACCTCTGCAGACCTCAGCCCTCTCAGGGAAGCACAGTGTGATTTTGTATACCAATGAACAGACCCCCAACTGTCGCCCTGATTTTTTAAGATTTTCTAAGTCTTCTGATGTTTACATTCTTGTAGCAAACTTTCTCACACACTTTCTGTAAATAGCTTATTGTTTTGCATTCTTTTGTGGAGGAGGAGAAATTTGATGGACTGTAAGTTTGGCCAGTGTCATTGGAGATGTGGCACTTTCACCCTCTAATCCAGTCACTTTTGGAAAATTGTAAGTGTCGGAGTCAGAAAACAAACTTTCCCTTTTCTTCACCTTGAGAGCAGCAGTGTGTGCGCTTGTTTTGTTTCGTGTCCTATACTGACACCAACCATTTCAGCAAAGCAGTAGCTGATTTTTGATTTTCAGGTATCCTGCCACACACTATGCTTTGCCAGTCTCATAAAACCATAATATTTTTATTTCCTTATACAAAGAATCCACAAAAGGGGACAACTGAAATACATCACCACAGACATCCACTAAAAATAAAATAATAAATGCTCTGTGTGGCTGATCATGATCCCCAATTTTGAATCTGCAGCACAATGCAACATACAACAGTTGCTAAACAGAGCCACATTTTTGTCAAGGGTAGTGCTATCATCAGTATTTCAGCTGAGAGATATGAGAGCCAGAATAACCTCATGAACATTCACGTGATGAACAGAGCTCAGAAACCTTTGCTTTCAACCAAATTACACAGACTCGGCAAAATTCCTTGCAACAAGCAAGTGAAATTCCTCTGAGGCAATCACAGATAATCCAAGCTCTTCAAAGGCTGTGCACTCAAGAGACATTCAGGCTACCTCTACTCCCTTCCTCAAATTAAAAATCTCAGATGTCAGAAAATGCTGCATTCCTGAGGAGGCTCAAACCCTCACAGAAAAAGTCTTGTTTTCAATGTGAAAGGAAAGCAACTGCTTTTCAAAACATTCTCCCAGTCACAGTCTCAGGAGACCCTGCCATGAAGAACCCTTGCCCTTACAGTAAAGCACCATTACTCAACAAAGCACATTTGGAAATCATCAGCCAACAAAATTTCATGAGAATGACAGAGTCTGCTATAGTATCTACTTCATTTAAAATGTTTTATGAAGATTTTTGACTGTTTAGGTATTTTTGAACTTGAAATTTCACCTCTAAAACCTTATGCAATGTCAGCTCTAAGAGGGAGTTACAGATTTGCTTTGGTTTTTCACGCTCTCATTTCTTGGTGCTGTTCTTGGTACTACCAAGAGCACATATTTTGCTCCTCAAACATTACTTGCTGGCAATTTCTAACATTTGGCCTAATCTTCCCAAAATAATATTTTCCTAAATATTTTGGCTGGCTATATTACTAACACACCAAATAAACATTAAAACATACTCTCCTCTGCAACAGCTTATAGAGAAGCTGGAAAAGGAAGATGTGGGGAGAAAGGGAAAAAAACCCAAAAAACAACAAAACAACTGAAGGTTCCTGAACCCAAGATCAAAGAAACTGATACACTTCCAAACAGCAAGTGTTTGATACTCAGTAATAATCCCATTACAGTAGGAGTCACGTCACAGTGGTAAACAGAAGCACTCAAAATTGTTGTTACCAAACATGCAAATGCTACAGGCATGGTGAGGAGTTCAGCACTTGAGATGACTGCAGACTACACAAGCAGAATTCAAAGCAGCATGTTTGTGCCAGAGGTAAAATATTTAACCAGTATTATTCAGAGCACTGAAGGTGATTAATCAACAACAAAAGACAATGACAACAATATCATGCTCAAGACAGAAAATTCAAGCTAGCATTTTGTCCTCTTGGTTGCTAAAAGTTCTAAGGTAGATTGAAGCCAGTGCTTCTTTTCACAGCCAGGACAGCTACAAGACAGTAAGGTGGTCCATATTAAATTGAATATCTACATATTTTTGGTTTTCTTGACTTTACCTGGGTAACTACTGAATGAGACCCGGCCAGTGCTGGTGTATGGATCAACTATATTGAAGTTCCAATGCTTATATATTCTCAGTGTGGCTGCATAAGTAAACCAGCTGGAATGGGCAAAATATATATTCTCATATCCAGGTAGAACCTGGAAAACAGAAGCAGAAAGATTAATAATTTCAGACCTCATGATATTCTGCATGTTTTCTACTTGATAGAAACTGGGAGAACTACTTTTTTAAAGTAGTTTAATTAATTGCATTATTGAAGAAAGAGCAGATTCTTGTGCTTTTAGCTGTGTACTAAATGAATTTCTGAAACCTACAGAAACAATTCTTACCTATGTGTTGTTTTCAAAATAAAACATCGTGGGTTATTTGGGATACCTGCATCACATGGTATAGGTTTTCCTCCAGTTTCAATTGGAATATTTCTATTCACACATTCAAATCACATCTTTTCAAATATATGACATCAATTTAAAACATGCTGTTTCTGTGAGAATTCCTCTGGCTCACTTTGAAGTGAAGTACAGAAGCAAATGCAAGTAAATTTCATTTGAAAAGGTAAATATATATGTTGATAGTACATATTTTCAAAATATGTCCCTGGTTCTATGATTTGTTGTTAGCTCAGAAACCTCTTACTGTAAGCAAATACTTTAGTTCATGTTTCTCAATTTAAGGTGAATACTCTGCCATACATTGACTCTCTGGATGCTGATTAAATCTTCTTAGCAATTTTAACTGAAAAATGTAATTGCCAACATGATGCATCAGTCACTTATCTTAAAACTGTGGGGTTTTTTTCTGTCATCACTCCTACTGGAAAGCCATTCAAAGGTATCACTATTAACAGAAAACATCAGCCACTTGCATCCATTTGTTTTTATGTTAGCATTATCCCTTACTTTAAATAATCCTTTTCCTTTTTTTCCCTGCTTGTTTGCCCAATGTTTTTGCAGTCACTCACAACATCCCTTTTCAGATGCCACTTCTCTAGGTGAATGAGTTATTTCTCATTTAGTCTCCCCTCCCTGGTAGTTCCTCATTCCCTAGTAGTTCTAGCAGCTTTTCAACATCCATCTCTGTGGTTTTAGTTCAGTCTTTTCCCTCCCCTTGAACTCAAGTGAGAAAAACTGGACTCAAAATCCTGTAGAGGCACAAATGACAACTGCATATATGCATCTTGATCATTGACAGAAGTCTCTTTATGCACATGCAACATGAACAGGGAAGACTCCAGAAATGCAGACTCATGACACTGCAAACCAACACAGTCACTGGAGATAAGGTTCTGATGCTCACCTTGATCAGTGCAGAGCAGTGTCCCATGTCCCACTGGTATCTCCCATGGCCTCCTGAATCCACACTGCATTGTCTACCTCGTGCAGAATAATCAAACAATGCAGGAATAAGGTCCAACAGGTCTCCAACTGCATTCAGAAACTGGACATCAAAGTTGCTCAGTGGCTGAATGAAGGAGAAGATGACAAAAAACACTTTGAGACAGAAAAACATCAAAACAGCCTCAGTGGTTAGAATTTTTCTTTTGCTCCAGAAGGAAGCTCTCATATGGCCTATGAAATGCCTACTGACAAGGCCCAGATGCTCACACTCACTATGGCACCAGGCACTGAGGAAGCTTTCAGGATCTGGCCCTTGTAGTGGCATTACCAATGCTACAATTTCTGAGGCAAAAAGGAAGATGTAACTGCAACTCAAGAAACCTGAGTGTGTGTTTGCAAGCAGCATGTCAATCAGTCTGTTACGATTTACTGAGATAAAATTTAATTTTTTTGTTTATCTAGATGTCTTTGAAGTGTCTTCCACTAATGGTCTTGGGAGCTCTCAGACATCTATAAACACTGCAATTTAAGACATCCTCAGGACTGAGGAGGAAGAAACAAATGAGGGGGAAAATAATAATAAATACCAATCAAGTAGCTGAATAAGGAAAGTCAGTCAAAAGGCACTCTGCTATGTGCTTTAGTAAACTCCTTACAGTTAGAGCTAGCCAGGGTTAACAGGGTTAACTACACACAGCTGGTTGTGCAACATGCTCTTTAGAACCTCCTCTTACTTTGCCTCTTCAAAAATAAGAGCTTAATAGTGGTTTAACCTCAACCTTCAAATACCATGTTCTAAATCTTTCTTGTTCTTGCTTTCACCTTTTGTTAAGGCAAGGCTTAAAAAAAAAGTCAGAACACACATCACAGTGGTGCTGTGAATAGTAATTTTATAATGCCACATAATCATTTAGCAAAGAAACACATTGCAATATAAATCACTGTTACTAAACCATATAGCTGACCTCTACAAACCCCAGTAAAGGGGGACAAGGAAAAATGAAACAGCATCAAATTAATTTACTTTTTATTCAGAATAAAAGTATTCTGAATATTTTTACATTGAATGTAATATATTAAATATAAAAATATTGAATTCTGAATTCTGTGTTATCCATCTCCTGCTTTGGCTGAAAGAATAACCAACAGGAAAACCAGAAATCATGTAAACTCCAGTCCATGCATCCCATAGGAAGGAATGAGACCTTCCCACAATGTTTACAGACAAGAGAAATAAGCCATTCTGACAATTAAAACCATTCATGGCAGAAAGCCCCAACAGCAGCTGTAGTTTGAGGGAGAAATCCAAAACAAACTTTCATGTGTTACATTGCTTTAGTTCATCATGTTTTTGCTGTAAGGATCCATACAAGGGAGCAACATCAAGAGATGTGTCTTTGGATGGTTTAAGCAACTTAGAGGCATGAATCAGTTACAAACCAGTCACAACTTCTATTTCATTGGAATCCATGTAGAGAGACTTGGCACTGTTTAAGCACCATTTCCCCTATCCAGCTGCACTGAAAACTCACCACACAATAAGAAAAGGTCATTTTCCAATGTCTGATTCACACAGGCATCACTGTACAGTACCACCAGGAAGGGAGCAAACTGGCTTGCATGAGATTGCTCCAGCAATCAAGATATTTTAATTGTACTTGACACCCATTTGCTACCACTCCATTTTCTCCTTCATAAAAGCTGCATTCACTGTAATATCTACAGGTAGCTACATTGATATTGCTACAGCAATAGTCAGAATTGCCTGTGTATTTTTAAAAAGTTTCACATTTCTGTGCTTTCTTACCATCACTCCAAATTAAAACTTCTGTAATTATTAGGAAGTCCATTCAAATTAGAACAAAAGTGCCAAGCAATGAAGCTTTCAGAACAATAGGCACAGTAAGGTGCCCAGAGAGCAGGAGGAAAGATCCATTCAGAGCACAGGTTATGCAAATTCCTAAGGCACTGGGTGAGATTAGGCTGCCAGCAGCCATAGCCAGCCAAAATATCAGAGATGCTAAAGAGGACTAGGTTGTTAAGAACCCCCCAGAGTTCTGTTTTCAACTGCCTTTTGAGGGTCAAGAAAATTTTGTTCTAGTTTATTTCCAAAAATTCATTACTCTCCTTGAACAAACCTGGTTTTGTGTTTAAGACTGTCTGATGTGACATCGCATCAGCACTGTGCTCCTCTGGAGTCTCAGTAAAACAATGCATTCAAACACAAGAAGACACAAGAACCTGCACTGCAGGCCCAATCAGGAGTGGTCTTAAGCATCTGCCACAACACAGCTGAGAGTGCCAGTTTTGGAAAAACTAAAGCTGATTTCCAGGATATATGAAGAAATCTTCTCTATGATGAGTTAATCAGTGTCCACTAGCAAGAATTAAACCCAAAAAACTGCATCATAACAATGCATGATATAGGGCATATTACAATTTTTTGTAATCACTTTTTCCCATCTCACTCAGCAATGTCAGAAAAACTCCTTATAAACATTATTTAGATCCTGAAGAAGAATGAATGAACTAAACTGACAAGCAGAGAGGTAGTAAAGCCACATCAAAAGTCCTTTTGCTAGAATGTCTGTCTCCTCTAGGGTGCTGTCCTGAACAGCAAAACAAAAAATCAATTTGTTTGCCAATCCAAGAAAGGCAGAAATAAACTTACAAAGGGCAGCAGAAAGGAGAGAACCGAGAACCAGCCCTAAAGGCTTGTTTACATGGGACATTAAAATAGGCAAGTTATTCTGTAACAATTGTTTTCCAGTAACTTGTCCAAGCCTGAGCACTCTGAGTAGAAAATAAGGAAGCACAGAGATCTATCCTGGAGTCATTCTAGTATTTAAAACTCTGACACCTCCTCATTCAAGAGTAATATCCCTGCGTAGACAAGCCCAAGATTAATCACAGTGTTGGAAGAGCATTAGGCAGATGAAAAGGCATTATGTTCTTTCAGTGCCTCTCCCTCAGAAATTGTCTTGACAAAAGGGCTGGGTTTGCTTACTGGATATAAAATGTTGCTAAACCAGATGGAATAATTTTTACATTTTTAACATAAAAATGTATTCAAATTTTGACATCACTCTTAATGATACCTGTAAATATCAAATTCAAAATACAGAATTTTACAATGTACATTGCCTTCATGCAGGTCTTAATGGAAGAATCTACCTAAAATAGACCTCAGGACTCCATGCAACAAAAACCCAAAGTTTAGAACAAAACATTTTATATGTTTTGTTCTAAACAAATACAAAGCATTTCCTTCAGAAAGAATAAAAAAATACATATACTAGTGCTACTACCAAATCATTCAAAGCCCGGATTTTCTTTCTGCAGTAAGGCTCAGTTACTTGTGGCAGACACAATGGTTCTACAATATTCAAATAAAGCAATCTGAATTTTAGGGGAGAGCAGCAAAACAGAACATTTCAGAATTGCTTATGTGCACATAACCCAACTCTCACTTAGGAAGTAGCTGGCTCTGGTTTCAAACTACCATGCATAGTACCAGAAAACAGAATTAAAAAATTAAAAGCAGATTAGTTATGAAACAGCTTGTTTTCATTCTCCTGAAAAGGAAATAGTTCTATAAAACTCTGCCCAATGCCCAGCGTTACAATTCACAGACTTCATACACACAGTTGCTTTTCTTCATCCCCTTTATCTCTTTTAGCCTATCCATGTCAACCAAACACCTTCTCAGGGTTCAGGAGACCATCCTGTCTATGTATGATCAGGCATGGAGCAGGGAAACATAAGAACCTTGAAATGATCTCCTCTTCCCCTTCTCTTTCTCATGTCTCTGGTATTTTGGGAGTTAAGGGGAAAACCTTCCTAGGCTTTCTTCTACAGCATTTACTCTTGTTTTAAGCTTAAGACAGTGGGAACAATTCTCCTCTACATATACAGAATAATATGTTGAATTTAGAAGTACAATAGCTTTCCCAACAGCAAGTAGAACATCAGGCAACAAAATACAGACTGTCACATGTTGAGTTTTGGCTTGGTTTGTTTGGGGTTTAGGGTGTTTCTTTTGTTTTGTTTGAGTGTGGGTAAAAAAAAAAGGAAAATAAAAATGCCCCAATTCATACAAGAGGTATTTTTTAATATTTCTGATGTTCATTACCACCATGAATTCAAACTATTGAACTACTAGACATCAAAAGATAGACTTGTTCCTGATGATGATAATCCAAAGACAATAAACACGTGGAAAGGATTATTTTATTAATGAAACAAAATAGTATCTACAAAAGGAAAGAGTTAAGAAGATAGACTTCCAAAGCACTGAGGAAAATGTGCTATAGGAATCAGATTTGCTTTTAAAAACATGCAGAATTTGTTACAGAGACTTTCAGTATGAAATTTCTTTGATTGTTTTATTTTGAGAATTGAGTAACAGAAAAGTATTTGTTACTGGAGTTGCTGTCCAAAAATAAACCAAAACTGAAACAATTGAGTTAACAGAACTAAAGTACAATACTTAAGAAAAAAAGTAATCTACTAGGTAAATTTATTTGCACTTCAGATGGTAGATTTCTTTAATCACAAGGAATAAGAGAGATACTGGTGGTGGTTTTGCTTGTTTGGTTGGTTTGTGAGTTTAGTTGGGACTTATAAGTGCCAACAGTTTACAGAAGCCGAGCTGATTCTCAGATGAATGGATGTGCCAAATCTAGAATACCAGCCAGGAGCTTTGTAGCTGCACCTGTTTTTATTGCCCATGTAAGCTCACAGCAACAGCCTTCAAGGCCTGTTTCCTGAAGGACACCTAACAGCAATAAATATGCACACACAGTGGTAGCCTAATCTCTCCAAAGTACTTAAAAAGTATCATGGTGTCCAACAAAATGAACTCCCTGTACTTTTACAGAACATTTTACAGAATGTCAGGTATCATTCTGATGCCAAGAAAACCTAAGGACCTGGCTGCAAGAGCAGCTGTCCAAAATGTACTCAAAGACAAGGACTGATGTTAACTTAGTGGCTGTGGCAAAGAGAAGAAACAGCACCACCATTTCAATTAAGAAATACATACACAGTGAACATTTTTGCTTTGAATAAAAGTATATGCATCTTAACATAGGTGATAATGTCCAAAGCTAAAATTGTGCCTGGCAAGGAAAAGAGTCAAAATAAATCCCATCAATTGCTGCAAGTACGTCCAGGAAAAGAAAAAATATTTCATGCATATAATTCAAGAATGGAGGACACATATATTTCAGCCTGAACCACACATCTGAACTTTCCCCAAATGCACTATTCTTATATAGACATGCTAGTGAGATCTCTAAAGAGAGGATAAAAATTATTCAAACACTTCAGAGGTCAGTGCTTTCTAGTGCATAGTTAAATAAGCAAGCATCAGGGAACACACTTTGCAGGCAGGACATGCCTATCACAAAGAAGTAACTCAGACACAAACCAGCACTTTTCCCTTCTCCTCACATGAATCTAAAAGATTCTAAAGCAGCAAAAAAGCCAAAAACCTGATGAGCTTGACAGGGCTCTTCATATACAGGAGTTACAAAAGGATATTAACGTGTTCTTTTCCTAGAAAGTCAAGGTTTCTAGTGTTTTCCCCTATAAACTTGGGTCCCTCAGGATGGATTATTGTTACAAACATCTTTTTTTTTTCCAGTTTGAGCTGGCTCCCCATCTGTGAAAGCCCCAGATTGACTTCTATGCAAGAAAGATGAACATTTTACTAAAATGCAATTGTTTACAATTCAGAACTCCCAACTTCTCAAAATTCTTGGTATGATTAACCTAGCTAAGAAGGTCAACTACAATTACTCAAGTCCTTCTTCTCACACTGAAAAACCTATTAGATATTAGACTTTAGGACAGCATTATAATTGCCATATCTCTATTGGAGTTAAAGAAGTTCTGCTATTACATACAAGCTGATGATATGGAATTCAATTCCAATTGAAATTAAAGAAAAACAAATGATGAAAAAACACCAAAAAAACCCAACTAAACCTCCACCCAACAAAACCCCAAAATCTATCCCATCTGACCTGCCACAACACAGACCACATCTTTTGTGACCGTATATTTTTGAGACTTAAAAGACAGAAAAGAAGAAGTCATTTAGTAAAGTAAAACATACTCCAGGATAGAAAGGCTTTTAGGATTTGAAATCTAATGCTTGGAAAAAAGAATGAAAGCTTTAATTCTTGCTGTTGCAGGTATACCTAAAGGGTCATCTGCTTAATAACAATTGTAAAGTGACAGCAACAAGCACTTTAGAAGTGTTGGTCCTTCAAGCATTCACATGGATACAAGAGCCACCCCCAACTTAATCACCACATGAGTGCTCAGGGTTCCAAGCCCCTTGTGAAGAATCTGTGGTTACATCAGCCAAGGGCTCAGTCACGTTATCGACACTGAACAGCCACTAAAGATTTTGCAGAATTACATGCAGAATACATACTTGCCACTAAGTAGCCTATTTCTGGTTTTTATTTTTTAAAAGTGGATCCCCTTCTCCCATGTTTGTCCACTGACATCCCAGCCCCAGCTCCTAAAAAAGACATGCAGTAGTCTTACTGTTAGTTTATGTAGTTTAGCCCACTCGAGGGCTCCCATGTACAGACCATCCAACTGTGCAATAATATAGCCAGCATGCCTCCAAAATGGGTCATCCTTATTATTTCTGATTTGTTGTCTTGTCCATTGATCTTGCTTCCTGCAGAGGAACAAACAGGTAGGAGTTTTCTTGGGTTGTTTTAGAGTATAATTGATAATGCAGGGAAGGGGAAAATACATTATAACCCAGATGGTCCAGTCTTACTCAAGATCTGAGGCAAATAACGCTTTGGAAATCCTGCAGATATAAGCATTATATCCTCCAAGTGTAAATGTTCAGACTTAAGCAAAATACCCTACAATCATGTGCCTCTACCAGATTTTAGTGTCAAAAAAGGAATTGAACTTCATGTTTCTGGAGGATTTTGCTATAGCAGATTCAGTCAGTAAATGGAAACAAGTGCTTGATAGGTTGGATGAAACATTCCCTTTTAAATGTCTATTTAAGAATAAAAATAGACTGATATTTGAAGAGCCTCCCTCTCTCCCCTGGGTTCAAGTGCAGTGAAGGCTTTCTGCTGGTGGTGCTCAAACATTGCCTGAGAACCATGTCTTTGCTCCTCTGAGTAACAGGTGGGAGGCCAAACAACTGTACCCTGTGCCAGATCCAGTCAAGAGCCAAGTCACCCAGGTTTAGGGCATGAGGCAACACAAGCTGAACAGACCCTAGGGCAAGAGCCATCAACATTGTAAGGACCTCCCAGAATTCTCTCTTTTGCTGTGCAAAAAGAGCCACAAAAGAACCACAGGAAATGAGAATCAGATGCTAGCCTCCTCCATCCTCCTGTATCTATCCATCCAGCACTATGTAAAGTAGCAAATTGAGAGGACAAACCTGTAAAGGAAGCAAACTCTTCCAGCAGCATATGGTGAGAAAACCAACCAGAGTTAGCTTTCTAGAAACATCAAGATGCAGGAAGTATGTCCAAGGAAAGAGGGATATGGTCAGAGCATTTAGGGCTAAGGACTTCCAAGACAACACAGCAATCCATATTACAAAACTGCTATAAAGTAAAGCAGTGATGCAGGAGTTGAGGAAAAAGGCAATAGAAAAGCAACACAAGGCCACCTAGTATTGCCCCCATTCATCCAACAATGCATCTTGGAGAATACAGCTGCTTTGCTGGGTCATTCTAGGGAAAAAACCACATATACACTGATACAGCAGCTATCCCATTTTTCTCATAAGGAGGAGCACAGCAATGCTGAAAAATTATAGCAAGGGAGCACTAAGATTCTTTGTTCTATGTTTTGGATAAGATAAAACTAATTAACTTCATATATGCACACCAATAACAGTCAGATATTCAACCCCTTATGGAAAGGGCAAGACAAGGCAAATATGGAAAAAATTAGTCCCCAAAAGTGACCATTTCACACAAGTATTTGTAATGGAATAAAACACAAGCCTAATGAGATTAAAATAATTGGTAATCACAGCTGAATTTCCCAGTACCTGGCCTGGTTCTTCTCCTATTGTAGTTTCCCCACCAGTGTGGCTGCATTATTCGAGCAGCTACACTTTTCTTACTTTTGATTTTTACAGCTAAAGTGAAAAGTGAATCACAACTTTTGTGATTAGGATAGAATTTACACTGGTGGTAGAATAAAATACTAACCTAACAGAAGAAGAAAAGGATACAGAATGCTAAGAAGATTAAGGTGCTAGGAGACCACTGTTCAGTGTAATATTGAAAATATCAACTTTTCAAAAAAGGAATTTTACTAGAATGACCTTCAGAATTCATTTTCCCCACCCTTTGGCAGCAATGGTTTTAAACATTTCTTGGAAAGAATCAGAATTAGGGAAGGGTATAAGCACTTCTTCATGTACATTTAGAATTTCTTTTAATAATAATGGCATTCAATCAGAGGGAAAGGAAGCATATGCTTCCCTCAGCCCATAAGGAAGAGAATAAAAAAAGGTTGAAAATTCTGTCATCCTCCAACTCCAAGTCTTGATTGATTTATTTTTAGCAAATAAATACATACGCCATAAAATTCTGAACTCCTCTTCGAACGGTGGGAGTCTTAATTAGCTGTGGATACATATTTGCAGCATGGTCATACATTTGCCTGAAAGAACAAGAGTAACAGGAGTTATTCCTTTGCATCTTCTGTTTATCAACCAGTTAATTAACATGCCTTGACAGCAAAAGCAACACAGTCCACAAAGTAAGCTTTTCCTACTCACAGAAAACACTCCAATGCATGACAAAGAGCAAAAGTAACACAAAAGGATTGTTAAAATGTGACTTAAAATAAATTACTTTGTCAACGTCTGCTCAAACTGCTGCACAATGGAAAGATGATAAGCAAGAATTTGATTGAACTACTTCATAAAAAAACTGTACCTTCAGGGAATAATTGTAGGCCAGAAGCATCTTGAAAGCATTATCACATTAATTTAAGCACAACAAAAATAGTTTTCTGGAGACCTATGCTATTTGGAATCACAAGAAACACAGTGGCAAAGGTAATATAATTTACTGATTCAGTTCATTTCACTCTTCAGAGAGAATTTCAGCATGATATCTAGCAGGTTTTACCTGCCAGTAACCATGTTCCTTTCTGTTTAAGCTAAATATCTCAATTTTTAAGCATGTATAAGATGATCCTACATGTTACCACAGAAACTCCCACTCATGGCAGTCCTAAATAGATTCAGCTTCATAGAGACCAAAATTCTTGTGGCTTTTTCTGTTGTTGAACTCAGTTAGCTGTTTTATCCACATTAACTTTTAAAAACAGAAGTTGAAAAGGCTTTGTTGCTTGTTGGTTAGGGCTTTTTTGTTTGTTTTCCTGAAGTGACGTACTTCAAGATGAAATCAACTGTTAAAAAACTGCTCAGGAGCCCAGAATTAAAGTCACCCTTCCTTTTTAGCTGAAATGTAATTGTCTGATCCAAGCCAAAATAAAACCTCAACATTTCTCTTAATGTGAGTCAAGCTTCACCAACATTTTTTTTCAGTCACTGATTAAATTGCAAAAAAAAAAAGGGGGGGACATCAGCAGAGAATTATTTCACTGAGGTCTGGAGTTGATAGAGATAGAATTACATCCATCATCAGTACATTTATCTTCTACCAAGTGCTGAGAGAAAGAAAACAGCACTGAGAAACAGATACCAGCCTCAAGGAAAGCACATGCCAGCAGGGCAAAATTCCTGTAATAAAACTTATGAGAGCAGCTTTCTCTGGGAGGGATGCAGACAGGAGCTCTTCCCAGTTTCCCTCAGGGCATAATTAAAGAATACAGATAGAGAGAATGGTTTGCTGATGACTAGAGAATCATCTACTGACCTTCTCCCCTCTTTCTGTCCCTTGCCCCATTCCCAGACAATTGCATGAACTTGATAGCATGATCCTGTTGCTTCTTATCTCAGCTCTGGTACCATTCTGACAATCAAATCTAATTGTCTCACACGTTCAGGCAAAACAGTAATCCAGCAAAAATGTGATTTGTTTTCATTTGTAGTTTGAATTAAGTTGTGGAAGGGAGATGCTGGGACAAGAGGGGAGCATTCAACAGCTTTGCACCATTACATTTCTCACAAAACTGCAGCAACAATTTTTAGTTCTAGAGTTTTCTGTCTCCCATGAAAAGCAAGACTACATAAAATATCATAATCTACTTCCACAAGACTGCAAGAAAATTGGAGAAACAGATCAATATTCTCCACCCCTGCATATTCACAGAGAATTTGGCAAATAAATATCCCAAGTAATTTTAGGAAGGGAACTAAAAACAAACTCTATACTAGAAATCATACAAAACATACTCCATACTAGAAATCGGAGCTCTCATGTCACTAAAGAGGAGCAAATAGCACAGGTTGGTCCGTCTGGCAGATGATAATTTAGTGATTAGAGCCAGATGAGGAAGATAAAATCCAGCTGGGATACTGGCGTAACCACTGCCTAAGCCAGGACAAATGATCAGGCTTCCAACTCAACCATCAGCTCTACTCTCTATTCTGCACTCAGAGGTTATGCAGATTTTACAGCAGTAGTATCTTTAAGCTGTCATGACTGATGTAGAGACTGGGTTAGGTTAGAATTGTGACTGAGAAGATCTTCTTTAATAGTTTCACTCTTATTTGCTAACAGAGGACAAACAATTCCTGGAATTGATTATTTTTTTTTTTTTTAATGATCAAGGTTATCAAGAATTTTTCCCCCCAGTTGCTCTCTTCAGTTTTATTTTTGATTTAACAAAGCTTCTATGTGCATTGCTTGTGTGTTTTGCAAGGGCATTATTCTCTGAATTTAATTGGATCGCTACAGTAAGGCTTTGCAACTACATCTATGGCCAAACACAAGGCAATTGCAAATCTGGGACAAGAATTCCAAACCTAAAACCAGAAAAGCAGAGTCCTCCTTCTTTAAATTAGCAAGCAAGATGACAGGACTCCGGTCAGCTGAGGCTATATGAGGAAGAGTAAAATTAATGTTGCTTCAAATTTAAATGCTGTTTTTAGGCACTTGGCATGTCCCAGCTGGAACTGATTTAAAACAATGTCACAGATTTAGATGTGTTCTGCCACGAAGTAAAGTCAGGCCTCGTTAACACTTCTCTGTTAGAAATGGGGAAAGGAAATTCATGCCTAAGAAAGCCAGAGGAAGTACCTTGGCCACATGATATGACTGGACTTCGTAGAAAGGTGAAGGATTTGGGATAAAAACAAGTGCTTGGATCCCCAGACACTACAGACACTAGGATTCAATTTATCCAATGTCTAACTAGGCATTTTAAAAATACATGGATACTCTCATACTCAGAATCAGGTGTCAACACTAGGAAGATGAAGCATACTCTAGAGAAGACTTACATTTCTGCCATCACTGGAAAACTGGTCTGACTATTGTTTTCTCTACCACTGACCTATACAGTTAGAGCTGAAATTAATTATGCCCCAGTAATCCAAAATGAAACAGTTCTAGCACGTTTCATATTTTGACTTTTTTTAAATCTCATTATTTTACAGACTGTTTAGGTTCCTACTATAGGCAAGGCATATACTTTTAAGAGAGATACTTTGTCACTCTTTTGCTTACATGTTAAAGGCCCAGCTGTGTCTGGAAACTCTCCTTCATGCCTTACGAGTAATGTGAGATCTGAGCTAGCTGAGAATTCCCAAAGGTCTCCAAATTGCAGGCCAAGCTGGACCTCCTGCTCACCCAACAGCTTCTGCAGGAAGCTGTACTTTAACATGGGTTCAGGCACCAACATTTCCATCCTATCAATGCATCACATCAGAGCTCTTCCTAGCAGGACTTCTAGGATTTCTGCAAAGAGCCACCCTGGGTCTGCTTCATGGAGTCCTTACAACATATGGATGCAAGACAGCTGGAGACCATGGAGTTGTTCAGACTACAGGCAGCCATGTACTAAAAAGCTCTTCAATTACCAAGTGTTACACCCCATGTTTTCACATTGGAAGGCTGCGCCTGAACCACCTGAGGTGCTTGTACAGGTAAATCACATAAGGGTCTTCACTGCAGCAGCTAAGTGGCTGACAATGCAAATAAAGCCTTCCCCAAAGCTAAACACATACCTACACTCTCCCTTGTTCTTACCAAGAACTTAAAAGGGAAGCTGGAGCTGTGGACACTAATGTGTGCAAAAGTAGAACAATAGTGTGTAGAGACACCTTCTCTAAGGAAAATTGTGATGGTGCTAGAGTTCCATAAAACAGGCTAAATGGGCCAGGCAGTCTGATGGGAATGGAGTTACTGATTGAGAAAGGCTGTTTCCCAGTTTTACCCTAGAAGACTTGTTTAACTGTCCCACAGAAAGAACATCTGCCTGCATGTTAATGAGGATTCTCTAAATTTCTGGGCTAGATGAAGGAGAAATGGAGTTCTGAGCGCAATCTTAACATCTGCAGACTCAGGGAGTTCTCACTTCTCCTGCAATTTAAGAAATTGCAAACACAGTCTATAAAATGATTCATTAGTTGCAGTTTGGCAAATAAAAACCCACCAAGGTCATGCAGCTAAAACCTGAAGTACTAGGTTCTCTGTCTTATCAAGGGACAAGAAAGTACATCACTATTTCATCTCTGTTCCTTACCTGAAACATTTTCAGAAGGTATTAGCTTCTGGAGAAGCCTTCTTTATCCAAAATAGCTTTACACAACCTGACAGAAAAAACTTGTTTGTAACTCACAGAGAGAAATGCGCTTGCACTGCAGTTACAGATGGACAGTGGGGCAAAGAAATAGCCAAAAAAAAATTAAACTCAGTATGTATAATATTTGATACTCATTTTATTGACAGCAAGCATTTTCAGATTTTGCACTTGCCAGGAGATTTCTTGGTGGATTTTCTCAAAAAGTCTCCCCGGAAAAGGCAGGCTTTGGCTACTTCTGATTTTGCATCTTAACCCACTCTTGCACTTAACCTCCTTTCAAACAGCTGAATTTCCCATTTTGCTTAAAAGCCTAAGACTCAAACCATACTTTTCCATATTAATACAAACCCTCAGCTTCACTTCTGTTCATTAATAGTCCTGCTACATCCACTTCTTTACAAAGAGCCACTCAGTGCTGGAGCTGTTAGCCCCAGAGTAACAGCAGCCAGGGCTAGGAACCAACCTCAGTAAGCACATAACCTGCAGGAGGCAAAAACCTTGAGCAGAACAACTTGGATAACTTCACTTCTGTGAATCTTCACTCAACACACATGGAAAAAAAAAGGGAGAAAACCTCCTTCCTCTAAAAGTTAGCCTAGAATAAGATATCAGATAAATCCCTGCAGACACTGTTCCAGATTCAAACCACATAAAAAGAAGCAGACACATACTTAAGTTTGTTTCAAACCCAGGAAGACACAAATCTACTGTGGAGGCAGAAGAGGAGAGGGTGTGAGTTGTTCCTACTACAGCACTACTTGCCATCTAACTGAGCTTAGCATGGACTGGGCTACCTGTACTATGACAAAACTTGAACTTAATCACCTATTGATTAACACACCTAGGTAAAGCCTTAGGAAAAAAACCTGTTGAACAATACCCAATTTTAACAATATTCTAGATGTAATGCTAGCATTCCCCAGATTCAGGGATAGTTTACATAAACTGGCCAAACAGGGCAAGGCAATAACCTCCCACATCAAATAACAGATCTCTCATGAGCTTAATGTCCTTTCCTGTCTGGAGTACAGGTTGTGTACTATGAATTTTAGGACTCCTTCACTCCCTCAGAAGTGTTTTGTTATTGACAAATATTACTTTATTGAATTTCCTTTATGCACTTCCAGAGACCTAGGTGCCTCACCAGTAAAACCTACTAGAGAATCACATCATCATATGCCCAGAGAACTATCCATAAATATTAACTGATCTTAAAATATCTTACTAATTAAATGAATATAATCTTGTCCAGCAGCTGTACCTGACAAATGTTCAGCAGACAATCTTCCCTTGCTGGCCTGTACAACACACACTATGAGTATTTATTTCAGTATTCTGAAAGCAAAGCTGATGAAGCCAAAAAGTCAAGTCACAGCAGCCATTGCAAACTCCTCCCAGCATCAGAATTTTGGCATTTTTCTCTTCCTATGACTATGTTGATAGAGCAAAAGATGGAGCTTGTTCAACAACAAGCCACGTGTCATCACGTGTATCACCAGCTATAGAAAATCATAGAATCACTTAAAAGATTGGAAAAGACCCTTAAGATCATCAAGTCCAACCTAGCACCACCATCTGCTATCAGGGAGTATTTCATATAATATCATTCCGTCTTCCAGCTTAGCAACAGAAAGAACAAAGTCTGATTAATTTTTCTGGTTGGCTATTTTTTGGGGTTATGGATTTTTCTATTTGTTTTATTTTAGGAAAAAAAACCTGCACTGGATTCATAACAAGTACAAAATTCTCTCACTTTTCATAGATGTGCACTGTGGGAAAGGCTCAGTCCCTCAGGGCTTTCAGGAGAACACTAACCCTTCCAGACACACCCCAGTCTGCCTTCAGGCCTATAGTTTTTGGGTTTTTGTTGCTGTTGTTTTGGGGTTTTTTAAGTTGGCCAAAACAACTCCCCATGCTGTGAAGTTTCAGTATCTGCTCTCCGGCAGTTTCTTGACATTATCTGCTGAAAAACATCCTTAAGAAAGCACTGCAGACCTTGCTAGCAACATTTCTCCCCACCTGAGCTGCTCTCAACTGCCTGATCAGCCACCAAACTACAAGCTGGGAAATAACCACACTTCTTGCTACTCCTTATGCACTTCCTTGTACTTACATTATTTTGTGCTTACATTACTTAAGCAGTAATACAGATACAGTACCCATCTATCCCACCAAAGTGTTGGGAGATGCTGCAGGACGAGAAGGGGAGGGCACATCCTGATCCCATAATGAAGAAGCTATACTTTGTACCTGCTACTAATTAAAGAATACCACACAGATGCAAAATGTATCATTAGTTTAAAAGGAAAGGAATTTAGGACAATGAAAGCAACGAAAGAACATCACAAGTACAGAAATCCACTGGAAGTGCCATGAATTGAGTTGCTTCCTGAGGTACTTACGGAGCTGTGAGATAGCCTTCCAAGAAGCCAGCAACATACATAATATCTTCATTGCTTAAGGTCTGCGAGCCATAGCCTGCTCTGATCTCCAGGACTCCCCAGCCTGTTGTCTGTAGACTGTTGTTGTAGAAGCCATAAGCATCTCCACTCCTGTCCAGACTATTCTTGACCTGAAGTATTTTTTCAGCTTTATTCCAGTACACAGTTGCATAGCGGAGTTCTGTGGTGGAGAACAAAGGAGAAAGGGAAACAAATATAAAAGGTGTTTCCTATGCAATACTGAAATGTCAAGACAGTATTTTGGCAATTTAAAAGTTAATTTCATAGCTTTCCATCAGGTTTAGTTCTACTGCAGAGATCAACACTAATGCTAATATACTGAAAAAGGGCATGAGGAGTAACTGGAGTTCTACAAGAGCTCACAGCTAAACATTCTCATGTTATTCTTCTGGAAGTTTTCTACAACTCGTTCAGTGTACAGCTCCAGCATAGCAGAGTGTTGACATGAAACTCTGAGTAGTATTTCCTTACCTGGCCCAGAACACAAGCTATACAAATCTTATTGAAAGCAACTTTAGAAGACAGCATGCCTTAGGAACTGCAAAGGATTATAAACTACAGTTGACTTAATTTTCCACCTAAAGATTCAAAAACTTCTAAAAGCTTTCTACACAGACCATCTGGGAAACCAATTCCTGAGATGACATAACATGAGCAGTAGGACACACTGGATCACAAACTTAAAGACAAAAGCACAGCAGGTATGCAATCCTTTACCAAGTACACGGTGTTTATCATGCATCTGAAATAGAATTGATCCTAAGCATGATACAAACAGGAAGGAAGGGAATAGACTTCTCAGATTTCCATTTGGACTGCTGTTTTAAAAAACATTCTTGATTACTTGTGTTTCAATCCTGCAAAACTGAAGAACAAAGAGCAACGTAAACCGCCTTCTGAAAAAAAAACCCAAACCACACCACCAAACAAGCAACATCAAAAAAATCCCATGTGCTACAATTCTAATTGACTCCTCTCTAAGAGGAGCTGTGATTACATCAGCTCTCTATGCATGACTGATCAAATCACTACTACATCACTGTGAGAAGAGTTAAAAAATTGTATGTCAGAGGTCCAAGAATCATTTAAAAAGTTTTAAGAGATAAATTCATAAATAGCCCTTCTGAATGACTGCACAGCCCTCTGGCATATCACCAGCAAATTTGCTGAGGGAACACTGCCTCATCACCCAGGTCATCAAGGAAGATGCTGACCAGTATCAACCCCTGGCACAGACCACTTGTTACCAGCCTCCAGCTAGGCTTTGTACCACTCTGCACTAGGTCAGTCTTCATGACGTACTCGACACACTTCTCATGGGAACAGCAAATGCATTGGCAGAACGAGAATCTTAGTAGGGAAAGAACTTTGCTTTTTCCACATTCTGTGAAAAGAAGTTGTTACATGAGTCTATTCAGAGATGAAGTAATTCAGGGACTTGGAATACAGTGTTTAAAAACATGTTTTTCATCTGCCAGGTACTGAAGATATTTAAAGGACAGACATGACAGACTTTCATTAGCTCTTCAAGCAGCTATGAGCTTAGTCTTCTGTTGTCTCCTTAACTATCTTCTAGTAGTAGAAGCAATAATTCCTACTTTAGATTAAAAGCAAACATGGGAATCACTCAAACTGAAAAATCTGTGAACTGAAGAGCAGGCTGATAAGGGTCATCACTGATGAAAGCCAAAGACCACCTTACAAAGCTAAAGCTTATATACCAAAAAAGTCAGGGCAAAGAAAGTTGTGTGAGGGGATGATGCAAGGGGTCAGAGCAGAACACAACTTGCCTGTCCAGCAGTAAATGGGAGGGCTGATTCCAACCAAGAAGCCCACTGCAGGGCAGAGGAGAGACTACTTGCACAGTAAACAAAGATGTTGAGGAACAAATAAAAAGAGAAATAACAAACTAAGGCAAACCATGACCATCTTTCCATCTCTTCAGGTGGCTGTGGAGAGGTGGCTGGCATTCAACAGGAATCAGGGCAGCTGGGTATTGCTATTAGTGCCTGCAAACTCAATAGTGATGTCAGAATGCCTATTAGACCTGTAGAGAAGCTGTGCCTGCCTAAATCAAAAGAGCTGTTGCTTTCCTTTGGAAAAGAAAGCTGATGCCAAAGCCAGACAGACTCATCTGACACAGGTACTTGTACAGTGGGCTGGGTTCCTTTGTTTTATGCTCTGCCAGAGCATGAACGTGCAGAGCTATTTTCAAAAGTCCAAACAAACTTTTGAATTACCCCTGGAGTCTGCCTTGTCCCAGCTTCCCTACATGACAAATTTAATCTGAAGAAAACCAGAGCTCAAAGCAGGTGGGAGAGGAAGAGAAACATCAAATCACAGGGGAACTTGCAACAAACCCTGAGAGGCCTTTAAAGGAACAGCATCAAGGTAGCTGTTACAGTTTCACAACAGTGCTGCAAACCACTATTTCCCATTACGGCTTTTTCTTTTGATTGACTCATCATCTCATTTCACCTTGCAGCTGGAGTTAAAACTACAAGCTTATAAACCTGTCTACACTACAATGTAATCAAAGCATTTAGTACCACCTAATCTGGTCCAATTTCATTCTGTATTCATCTAAACAAGCAGGACTGCCTTTGCCAAGAAAGCCATCCAGAAGTATAATACGGAATATAGATATAAAAGAAATATGTGCACATTTTCAAACAATTCTGTTTGAGTTCTGAAGAAAACAGAAGCCCTCCTATTGAATAACATTTATATTTGAATTTGAATATTACATTTATTTTTGGAGGGTGAGACAGGAGCCCTAGCACCTCTTATCCCAGCAGTCATATTGGTCAATTTTTGCATAGAAAGCAATTGCAATGTCTCCATGAACCCACAACTCATCTTTTCATCATCAAAGTTAAGACCTCCAAGTGTTCAGCCTGCTAGAACTCTGACAAAACAGAGACTGTGATAATCTCTAACTATTGCACAACAGTGTTGCTTAGAATAACCTCAATAACACACCAAAGCACACACTATCTACTGCAATGAACAAGTCAAAATCCTGGGGGATGGGGTGGGCCAGTGGCTTCATCCTTCCCCTCCATGAGCCAGCCAGGAGAACTGCACAGCATCAGCACTACAGAGTTTCACCACAACCACCAGTGGGGTAGGAGAGAGATATGCAGAAGTGCAATGACAGAATAAGCCTGGAAAAAGGAGTTTCTTCTCCTTTCTGCAGGAAAAGGGGACTGGGAGGAGCCTTCCTTCAAGCTGCCTCCTTTTAAAGATACATCAACCCTTCTCCCAAATACAGATCCAGAAACAGAGACTGCAGCTGGGAGAGTGCTGGAATTTCTACAGCAAGTGAGAAATATCTGCTTTCTGTCAAAATTATTCCCTAAATAATGGGAAAAGGGTATTCAGCCAGGAAAATAGGAGGTGGTAGCAGTCCCTTTGGGTTTTAAGCTGAAACACCAAATCTGTTCTCTGCCTTTTGGGCTCAGTACAGGCATTTCAAAAGTTATGTTAGAACTGTATATTGTCTTTTACTTGGTGGCAGCTGCAGAGTAGAAATACATACATGTGCATTAGAATATGAAACAAGCAATTAGAGGAAATACTAAGATAGAGGACTGACATGAGATGAAACACAAGGAAAGCAGATGGTGAAGAAGACATGAAGGAATAGCAGCAATCTGCAATAAAAGAAGAGAATTGACAGAGAAGGTGAAAAATTAAAGAAAAGCAGTATGGAGACGGCCCAAGACAATCTAACAAGCACACTACTAGTAATATTTATTAAATAAATTAGACCCAAAAAGTAACACCTGGCATGCATTAAGAACACCAGTAAGATTTATTTGGCAATATGCAACAGCTTTTGGAAAAGGAAAGCTTTTCCTTAGGCTTTCCCAGCTATAAGTTGTTTTTAAAACATACATATATCAAGTTAGGTTACTGGACTTTATACTTAGAGAAATGAGTAGAGCTCTTTTCCTTGCTGGATGAAAGAACTACAAGGTCAGGGGGTGAGAAATAATATTCGTATTTTTCCTTAGTCTGCCAAGCAAGTCAGCTCACAAGCAATGGAACACTAGTTAGTTCACACGTAACAAGCTAAATTAACAATTGTGAGCATCTCCTACTAATATGAAAATTTAGTAGTTAAGGAAACCAGTAGTTAACTACTAATTTTTATCTGTGGCTTTCCAAATGTGAAGCTATTTTTTTGTAGAGGTGTTCTTCATAGATTCTGCCCATAAACTTTCCACTAAATAGGGAAGATAGCACTCTCCTGTTTCACCAAAGACTAGTTTTGCATCACTTCAAAATACAAAAAAACTTTAGAACAAAATTGCACATTTGATTTCAGTATACTCTCCCCTACAACTAATGTTCAGTAGTAAAGATTCTATTACCACAGTATAGCATTTAAATATTTAAGGTCAACCATAATAAGGGTGTTTCTGTTCAATGTTTTAATTTGAAAGACCTTGACCTATTTTTCCATTAAAAATTTTATAGAATCATAGAACGTTAAAGTCTGGAAGTGACCTTAAAAATCACTTAGTTCCAACCTCCCTGCCATAGGCCTCATCACCTTTCCCTAGTCCAGGTTGCTCAGGGCCCCATCCAACCTGCCCTTGAACATTTCCAGGGATGGGCCATCCACAACTTTCTTGGGCAGCCTGTGCCAGTGCCTCAGCACCCTCACAGTAAAGAATTTCTTCCTGCATCTAATCTCAAACTGCCCTCCTTCAGTCTAAAACCACTACCCCTTATTCTGTCACTACCTGCTCGTATAAAAAGTCAGTTTCCTCCTTTTTATAATTCCCTTCTGGGTACTGGAAGGCTGCAGTGAGGTCTCTCCAGGATGAACAACCCCAGTTCCCTCAGTCTGCCTTTGCAGGAGAGGTGCTCCATCCTTCTCACCATCTTTGTGACACTCCTCTGACCCCGCCTATCCATGTGTTTATTTATTTAGAAGCAGCATTTAAACTATTTTTGAAAGGCTGTATAACTCTAAAGAACAAGGGAGATTTCAATATATGGTTATGATTGGAATCTATTACAAAACAAAAGTATTTCAGGGCTTCTTTAGAGATTAGCTTAAACCACACAAGAAATTAACAAAGCCCAGTAATTTTCAAATAAAGGAGTAAATGCTTTCTTGATCTGCCTGAATATAAGCTATTTATGCTTTCTATTCGACTGGCCTTAATTAATCCTATTTCCTCATGCATTTCAGGTCTAAGTAATTTTTTTCAATTTGCTTCCAACAGGCCTGTCCTTTGAAGCCTAATGCCCTGATTTATGCTTACATCAGTGAAAAGTAATATTCAAATGTGACCTATCAATTAAGGGTTTCAGTCTTGTATGGTTTTCATGTTCACAAGGATACTTACTAGTAAAGCTCAGCAAACTTGCCAAAACAGTTATAGGTACCTAGTATAGGTCACCCAGAGGAAACAAAACCAGCCATTCAACAAGTAGCTTCAGAAATGTCAGAGCACCTCAATTTAAGGCATATTAAAGAACATTCTCTAGAAACATTTTCCAAAGTGTATGATGAATAATCTTCAAGGCATTCAAAGTGCTAAAGAACAATGAACCAATTTTCAAAAACCCAAACAATGGAATCTAGACAATTCACAATGTTGAAAGCCATTTACTCTATTTAATAGCCTAAAGGCATTTCTATTTGCTCCTTTGTAGCTTTCCTAGTAACTCAATTATGATGCTAGAAATCAGTTGGGCATTAGGTGAAACTCCTTCATAGCCTAAACTTCCTTTCATTTCCTCTAGATAATTTACAGCTAACCCTTCCTTCCCTTTCCTAACTGAAGTTTTTGCCGATCCATGCGAAGTTTTGAAAGTATGTCTGCAAGATGAGATAGGACTGCCCACAAAATGATATGCTTATAACATTTTGCACACGTTGAAACAACTGTTACGTGAATTTCTCCTTGGTTTGTGCCACTTCATACATTGACTGGAAACTTCCTGGAAGATAAGCACCGAATCCAGCCTTTAAAACCTTCAGAATTTTTTGAAAGCAGCACAAGAGTGAGATACTCTGTCCCTGCCCGAGGCAGCGTGGCTGGAACAAGATAATCCTTAAGGTCCCTTGCAACTCAAACCATTCTGGGATTCCGTATGAGCGCTGAAGCACAGACCATGACCTATACCCCACAAGGCAGCACTAAAACTCTGTTAGTCACAAGCTGCAGCACGCTGTAGGCCACAGCACCACAACGAAGTCTTCATCCCGAACGATTCCCGTGCCGGCATATGACATTGAAAACCAGCTCGGCTGGGAGCTCAAGGCAATTTCCCATCTGTTGGATCCTCAGTTTAAATCCCCGCGCCCCTTCTGGGAACTGGGAGGATGTTTAGAAAGCGCCGGCACCGAACCCCCACGAGGCAGCACGGCCGCGCCGGCCCGGCTGCCAGGCACGAGGTGCTCGCGGAGCGGCCGCTGAGGGAGCGGAGCCAGCCCGGCCTGCGGGGTCCCGCCGTGGGGAGCGGGGCCCGGCGGCCTCGCACCCGCGTCCCAGGCAGCACGGGGCGGAGGCGCGGCTGCCACGGGCGGGGCGCGGAGCCCGGCGGTACCCCGGGAGAGCTGCAGCCTCCGCCGCAGCCGAGCCCGGGCCGGGCTACCCCTCCCGACCGCCTGGCAACACTCGCGGGGCAGCCCCTGTGACTCCTGTCGTCCCCCCCACCACGGCGAGGGGGCTCTGGCCGGCCACCCCCCGCGCCCTCGCTCGCCTCACCTGCGCGGCCGCCCGCCGCCGCCCACAGGAGGACGAGCGCCCAGCAGCAGCAGCGGCACACGCTGCCGCCCGCCCGGGCCATGCCGCCGCTCCCCCGTGACTCCTCCGAGCGCCGGGAGGCGGCGGGACTTTAAGAAGTTCCCTCGCTCAGGGCAGGTCTCGCCGCTGCCCCCGCCTCCTCCGGCGCCCGCCCCGGCCGCGGCGGCCCGTGCTGGAGGTGGCTCTGCTGGGGACGGTTGTTCCCCGCGCCGGTCGCCGGGATGTGCCCCGGGAGCGGCGGAATCTTTCCTGCTCCGATACGGGTTTGGAGACCCCAGGGCCTGGCTGAGGTGTGGGAATCACCCCTGGCCGAGGTCCGGCGTCGCAGGGTAGTGAAGGCGGGTCCCCAGGCAGGTGCCTGTGGCGCCCCTGGACTTCCCGAGGGTGATTAACCTTGAAGGGGCGAAAGCTTACCAAAAACGGCTGTGGAAAGACGCAAGAGGAGTTGCGCGATGCTTATCAAAATATGCGTTTTGCATCACAGCGTGAGAAACGACAGCCAAGGGCAGCTTTCAGTCCTATTAGAACAGTAACTGCTGTGTGTGTCCAGCAGAAGAAATGAGGGGCAGAACTTTTCCTAAGGTTTACAGATAGAGACAACTTTCCTTGGGGTTTTCCTTTGCACCCGTGATTCAGACCATTTTGAGGCACTGCGTTTTTGTCTCACCCAGTGTTGGATATTCTGCCATTATCTGAAAAGGACCATTATTTGTACTTTGTGTTTCAGTAATTGTTTAAGACAGTTTGAATTTGATACCGGTGCCTGTAATAGCCCCATATAACACGATCACATGCCAACCAGTTCAGGCCAAGTAGTAAGCCTTGGCCCCAAGCCCTGGGTAAGAGCACTGTGTCACCAGGCTGCAGGGATCCTTCCATACCTATCACCACTTTGTTCTGGGTTACTTTTCACTTAGAGAGAAGGAAAAACCAGACATTCAAACCAGAAACCAGGATTTTTAAAAGGGTAGTCAGTGTTGATTTTATTGTGGTGTGTAGGGACAAAATCATGTGAAAAAGAAATCTACCAGAAGATGGGTCCATCAACTCATTGCTAAGGTACCTATTTCTCTTCACAAAATGATACAAAATGTATTGTCTGAAGAACACTGGAAAGAGAAGGGCTGCTGAAAACTAAGCACTTTTTTAAAGTAATTTTCTCAATCAATGTCAGCAGACATGCTCTAAAATAATTTGTATCTCAGGGGTGTCAAGGAACCCATAAAACTCTTCTTTAAAAAGAGAAAGTAGGTCACTTGTATCACTTCAAAGATCAGAACGGCTCTGCTTGGGGTAATCATAGTGGTCATCTTCAGGCTTGACGAGTCCAGCATTTGTTACTACAATACAGCTCCACTTGCTGAGTGTTCCAGCCACAGCAACCAGAATAGCCCAGCAGTGCCCAGTAGCCCAGCAGTCATGCTCAAAAACACAGACACAGAGACAAAGCTTGTGGATTGGCACCACGAGGTAGGAAATAGCAAACTTTATATTTTTATTGTACTCATACTCTTTTCAATACATACCAGTTTTAGCTCATCAGGGTTTTTGGGGTTTTTTTTCTATCCTCACCCCAATGAATGTTTCCATTAGGACACTGAGGATGGTATGGTATTAATGCCAGTTTGAGTTTCAGATTGGTTATATATCATGTGAAAGCTGTGACTGTTGGGTACACACTTTCTGTTATTTGTATCATGTTCCTGAGTGTAGGAATATACATCTGTTAGATAAGAGTATAAGCCCTACAGAACTTCATTATTGAATTTTTCCAGTAATCTTTGCACTTCAGATCTATTTACATCTATATTGTTCTTTTAACGTGTGTGTGTGTGTGTGTGTGTGTTCTTACAAAGCCAGCTTCTCTTAGAAAGAAAAAACAGAGGCAACTGGATTGCTCTCTTTCAATTCTTTTTATGTTGTTTAGTTGAGCAAAAATGCTGTTCAAAACTATAAAATAATGAATTTGCACCAGTTTTATTGCTGAATACTGACCAATATTTGACAATGGTGGAAGTAGTTCTGCTTTGAAAGCCAACAATGCACAAAAGGCCCTTGCAAAAGCAGATATTCTTCACTCACTAGATGTTATTTCTTCATGTGAATGCTGATTTTCTTTTACATGTGACCCCTGTGCTTTTGTTGCTTGTTAAAGCTGTTTATTAATACCAGTACCATGGTGTCAGTTGAAGAATGAGTCATCTGAGTAAAATTTGCTTTACAGTAAAAAAAAGTTGAATTGCAAAGGTCTGAGGTTAAGAAATCCAGATAATTTTATTTCCTTAATTTCTGTTTCACTTCTGGTTTGGGGGCAGAAGCAGAAGTAGTGAAAAGATATGAAAGTGTCTTGTTTTGTATAAATGAGTTTCATTTTTCAGGCCCAGGAGATTCAGCTAAACTTTACAAACCATACTTCTGGAATAATCTCCCAATGTAAATAACAGAAGTGTTGTCTCTTGAACAAAGTCAGCTTGATTCAAGAAAACATGTGAAACACAGAGGAAAATAGCAGAAGAAGCAAAAGAGCAACATATTCACGTTATACATATGATATATTTCATTATATTTTCAAATATATTACACCAAATCTATCTTCACATAAAAATTACAAATTAAATACAACATCTAAAGATCATGACAAATTACGGTTTTCCTGTGAATCTTTTCAGGAGTGGATTATTGAACAGACTATCACAATTTAAAAAAAACTAACTAAAACAAAATCCCCCACTATTTTCCAGACTTGAGTGCAAATATTTCCATTTACCTCAAATCGTGCTGCATGTGTCCTAACAAAGTCACCCAACAATTTCAGTGAGGAGCAGTTTGATTTACTGATAGCAGGTTGGATGGTAAAAAGGACTCTTGAAAAGGTGTTTTCTTTTTCCTCTAATTGTGTCTACAAGCCTCCAGCCTCCACATGAAGTTGTCCAGAGAGTTGCTGCAGCTTTTTGAGTCATGCTAGATATCCAGTTTTAAATATAAGTGGTAAAATTCTCTGTGCTGACCAGTTGCAGGTATTCCAGGGTACCTGATCGGTGGCTACCTACCCGCGAAAGCTCCTGTGCCTTGGATCCTTCATTTTCCCTTTTCTGAAGACTGTTGGTTATCATCTCTGCTAAGTCATCATGTAACCGCTGCTGATTCTCCCTGAAATCAACAGGATGGGGAAAAATATTCAGTGATTCACATGTTTTTGGTGATCCTCAGGTCGCCAGAGATTTTTAAACATTTCTATTGCCACGTTAATCTTAATGTTATTCACACACTACTGATAAAAAGTGGGGACAGGACAAATTCAGCCTCTGAATTTAGGAACAGAAGAAGGATTTTCATGTGATTTTTCCAGATAGTATGGATCAGTGTCTTTGCACAAGAGGTCAGTAGCTGTGTCATTATTGACCTTAAAAAGTCATGATCACTTGCACAAAAAGGAAGACACCAATTCAATCCTAATCAAAATAGTTTGTAGCTTTCGATATCATTACTTTATGGAACCAGGACTTTAACTATTCAACTTCAGGTGGCCTTCAGTAATAGAGTTGCCATTGTTTCAGAAATTTCTTCAGTGTATTTGGCTTTTGCTGGAGTACCCCACATATGACAATTTTTAAGGGGCAATCATATATGAAGAAGTGAAAACAAAAGCATCATGTGCTACAGCTCAAGAGGTACTTTAAATTGTTGAATTGCAGAAGATTGCCAATTCAATAATTCTAATATTCTCAACAGATCATATTAATTTTAAAAAAGCAGTTCTGAATTTACAAAAGAGATGTATCATGAGGTAGTCTTGACAGTATTTCCTGCTCAGCCCAGACTCTTGTACTTTCCATTTTAAAAAACAACAAATTTCATGAGATTCTGTAGCAGATTAAAAATTTGATTATTTCTGTTTTACAAATACCCTGAGAAAACCCTCATATTCCACTTAATCTCCTCTTTTCTCTTAGGGAATAAATGGACTGAGAAATTTATTTGTGCAAAGGACACACTGTGAGACTCAAAACTTACAGCAGGAGCAAGCTGTAACATTTACTTATGCATTTCAGGACAAGGGATCCCTGTATCTGGCAAACACCAATTTGCAATATCATTACTTCAATTTGTAAGGAAACATTGCCATTTCAAAGCGGATGGCAACAAATTCCTACTTACTGAAGAGCAACTGTGCCCAGGTGTTAAGAGCAGAAAATGAGGAACTTCTACATTTAGTGAGTTTGCAGGAAATAAAGAGGTACTTATATGCAAAATATACCCTAAGAAAATGCAACAAGTTTTCCTGACTTCAATTTTGCATAGTTTCTCAGAAACATCACTTCCACTATTGCTACATTTTATTCAATTCTAATGCAAAATGATGGCTCAGCTCCAAAATATCAACTTCATTTTTTTTACTGACAACTTCTCTAAATGTTAGAAAGTAATCTCTTGTTTAATTTTTAAAGGCTTTATCCCTGTGCAGTACTACAGTAACTTTGTCCACCTCTTGTAGCAGAATAGTGCTTGAAATCCTGCAAGTTCCATTCCTCTTACAAATTCCTCCACAAGAGTTCACAGGCACAACAGAGCTGCACACTCAATTGTGGTTATCCTCTTCCTGTAGTGTGACACACAGGTGCCACGAGGACTAAACTTGTGGGAATTTTATTTTTTTAATTTTCCTGTCCATCTCTTGCTTTTATCACATCAGCAACTTGTCCTGTAAGTCTTAGAACATTTCCAAGGCAAAGAACCTGCTAAAGATTTATATAGACAACCTTCAGCACACACACAGTCCCATGTAATGAATATTTACATGTTTATATGCTTATACACTATCAAGCCTCTAACAACTGGAGGCAAATTCAATGATATAAAAAATCCACAAGTGCCAAGGAGAAACAATAAAGGCTAAAGAAGGCTAAAGTGCAAAGAATGGGAATTTCTCCTCCCTTTTCACATAAAAAAACATCTTACACAGAAGGAGGTGTTGGGAGATTGTATTTCTTGTCCTCAGTACCCGTCAACCAGTAGGTGATTTCTGTTCCTCTGCCCTAAAGAAGAGAAAGCACAATTTTGGGATTAGAATGCAATTTCCTGTGGTTAATTTACTTAAATAATGCTCTCTTGCATATTGCCATGTTTGCCTTTGCTTATTTTCAGTAACTGATGCTGACAGCAAAGGATTACAAATTAGATGTGAGAAGAAGAATGGGGCAGATGCGGCTGCACTCTCACTTCCTTGTTCCATGACCTGAGACACAAACTGTGGGAGAGGTGAGCTGTGCTGCCTGCCATCAACTCCCAAGGACAGACAAGTAGAATAGATTGAAATAAATGGATTGGTAGATATTAGAGCATGAACAAATTAACACTATATTCAGCTTCCCTTTCAGCAGATGACTTCATTCTACAATCTTCTGTTCCACATGGTATGTTTCATTTATTCTCCACATCTTTATGTTGCTTTAATTTATGAATTAGAGAGCTTTTCATTGCCTGAATTGTCTTTATAGAAGTGTCTTCAACTACTAGAGACCGTAATACCTATTTTGATCAGTAATCCTTGTTCCCCAGCTGTTGAGTTCTGGGGTACTCTCAGCTATACAATGCTTTTTTAAATTCCTCTTCTCTGTGTTCATGATTGCACATGGTAAAGGTTACCTTCAAATATGTTTCTCCTCTCTCTTCGTACTGGAATTGGCAGTCTGTTCTTTTCAGGATGTTAATTGTAGAACCACTTACATGAATCCTTAACGCTAAAAAAATAAAGAGACAGTGAAAGCTCAGCCTGGAAACATCTCACATATATTAAGCATATGTGAAAACTGGTGCTATAACAGAAGCTCCTTCAATTGTTATCATCATAAATTCTGAGAGCCAAATTAAATGAGAAGTAATTACACTGCTGTATGAAAACTCTGACTGCACTACAGAGCATATCCAGGCAGGAATAGCTGGTACAGCCCTTGATCTGAAATACAGGTGACAATGGTATCTGTAGTAGTTAGATGTCAAAAGGGAAAAGAGTAATTGTGAGTGACCTATATAGGGAATGCTTATGTGAAGACACTAGGCAGAAGGAGGAAAAACTGGCTCTTGCCACAGTTCCCTAATGGAGAAGTTGATGACATAATTGCTTCAACTTAAAATACAGAGTCAATATATTTACACAACAAAGCTGTAATACAATTCTAGGTCAAACTAAAATCTATGGTTCATAGAGTAAAATGAAATTCCAGACACATAAGTATCGTATCTTCCAAAGGAACTCAGGCAGTGAACCAGCCTACAAACTCCCTGTTACCAGCACTGAAGCATGAACAGGGAACAACTCTTCAGTGCCCAGTGAAGTGCCCACTGTCACACTGGACAATTAAATAATTGATAATCAAAACAAATATGGCTTCTTTGTCCTTAAAACTTCTGCAAGCTGATAATGTATTGTTCTCATCTGGAAACAGACACTTCAGTCACAAATAACCAACAGCCTTTGGTCCTGTTACACTGATAGCTAAAATTAACTCCTTACGCAAGCCTGTGGATTCCATCCGCGAAGCTGTGTTTACTGTGTCTCCAAACAAACAGTAACGAGGCATTTTTATTCCAACCACACCAGCCGCACACGGACCTGCAAATGGGATGCAGAGAGGTAAAAAGGGTGAATCAAGAGACTTAATTTATTCGGCAGGTGTCTCATTGCTACAAAGCACTGCAATGCCTGGGGGAACTCTGCATTCCTCACCAATGGCAGTACTTTCTACCTCATTTCCCACAGTATCTTGTGGTCTCCCACTACAAACCAAGCCTAGCTCTGTTATTCTTGCATAATATAATAATATGATAAAAAGTACACAGCTGCACAGTGTTAATTGTATTTAAGTAGAATTTCTGTGCAGAAAAAAAGAAGTACATTTATTAACTGTCATGTTTGGAAGCAAGAGAAAAATAGAATAAGCTTCATTTTGCAAGGGTGAATAGTAGTGCCTCAAGAGGCTTCCCAGTGCCTCAGTCACTTTCTCTGATGTGTTCCTCCCCTGGCAGTTGGTGTTGAAGTGGTTGAGGAATTTCCCTAAGTTGTTGTGCTATCTGGAGTTCCCCTTTGACAAAAAGTATTTTTATAGATAAATTAAAACATTAAGTCCCACACAGACTCAAAAAAAGTTTTGCTCCAAAAGCACAAAATACAGGCTTTCATCTTTTGCCTAGATAAGCATAGCTGGCCATGACTGATCTCCCCTTCAGTCAGAGAGAAATAATCTGTGAAGGCTTATTTGATACAACTGGTTTAATCACACCAGGAACAGTGGCTGTTGCTCATGCTAGCTACTGACTTAGGCTGTGAATTAATGGCTATGAGCTATTTCACTGCAGCAGGAGCAAAAGAGTGACTTATTCACTCTTGTTACTCTTCCTCTATAAACATTTTTTTCAACCTGATTCTTCATGAGGAGTGCTGTGGTATCAGCACTGTGTATGGTGTATTACCCGATCTCGTATGGGTGTTAATTCTGTGCAAAACCAGGCAACAACATTGTCACTGTTGATGTAGCATTACTGTGTACCAGAGTGAATTCCAATGCGAATCCAAACAGGCAGCCCTGGCAGATGTCTCAGTTCAAAAGTTCCCATGAAGCTGAGGATGTCCAGAGCCATCATGGAGATGTCCACAGCGTGCCGGTTGCCGTTCCTGTTCGGTAAACCACTTACCACCATGTAAGCATCACCAATGGTCTCCACCTGTGGAAATAAAATCAGAACTCACTATTTCCAGACATAGAAGAGTACATCTTTATTTAAAAGCAGAAAGATTTTATCAGATCCTCTTGATCATGACTAAACATGTCTTCCCCTGAGAACAGGATTTTTTTAGTTTAAGGTAGCTGACATCATTTGGGTATATAAGTGTTTATAACTATATCCAGCATTCCAATTAATGAATGTCTGACCACCTACTGTAGGAAATTTGGTATAAGTAGGCACACTGAAAGCATATTTAAATGACGTAATCATTTGAATATGACCTGTTTTTCTTTCTTTTGCTTTGCTTAGAAGACAGATTCCCAAATCTACCACATCATGCAATTTGATTTGTGTGTCCACTGATTGTAAATTAGCAGAAGTACAGAGCTAATTACCTTGTAAACATCATGATGGTCAAGAATGTGGTCAAAGTTCTTGTAGATATCGTTGAGCATATCTACCACCTCCATAGGGGTGCTATATTTGCAGAGCGTGGTGAAGCCAACAATGTCACTGAAGTAGATGGTGACTTCTTCAAACAGCTCTGGCTCTACCAGGCCAGTCTCCTTCAAAGACTTTACTACTGGCCTGTGGAAATAAAAGAAGGCAGGAACACAGATGACTAGGGTTCACTATTAAAGGTATTTTTTAATGCAACCTAATTGCAGTATTGCTTTCTGTGTAGGAAACATTAAATAGTTTGCTGAAAACTGCCATTGTAATCACATTTTAGATGCCCATAATGCCTTTCAGCCAGGGACCTCAAAGCACTTACTAATGGTAATTAATGCACTACAGACTTTCAACATCCAGTCATGAGGAAACTGAGACCCAGGCAACTTAGCTTCTTGGTTAAGGTCAGAAACAGGGATATTGAGTCAAATTTAAAACTGAAATTCTGAACTTCCTGATATGTAGACTACATTCTACCCATACAATAAGTAAGAACAGACATATTTTTCTGTTTTCCCAGCACAGAAGTAATTTCATTATAATAATTACATCAACTCATCCTGATTTCAGAAGAGATATCTTAGTCTGGTAATTTATGGAAGAAAAATTCAATACCATGATAGTCAATGTCTATTCAAGAGGGACCTTCTTTTTCTTGCAATTCTAAATCCAGGGAAATATCTGTTCCTAGTGGTGATACAAGAAGAGAAGAACTGAAAGAGACCCAGAAAATTATAGGTTTTGCACAGTGCTGTGTTCCATCTACAATGAAATGGTAGCAGACTGATAGGAACAACAGAGAGTGGAAGGAGACATGAATTCCTTGTTGAACTATCTATACAGCCAGATCGTTCTTGATTTCCCCCAAAACTGTATTCAACACACACTTTTTTTTTACTTTTCTTTTTGCTGATGAGTCATAAAATCAATAACTTGACTACTGAAACACCCTTTAAACTAGTAATGACATACCAAGATAGTTTTACTATTCCAAATGTGCGCAATATCAAAATTACTGGTATTGCCAATATTAGAATGTCAATAACACTTATCCTATAGCATATTCCAAAGAATCCATCTAACCCAGTATGGCCCAGCCAATCTCAGCCCCTCTCTTGCAATTGCTAAACCCCAGCCTGAAGCTGGACTCCACTCAGTGCTCTTCAGCTGAAGACACTCCTTCTAACCAGCAGAGCAGAGCTCTGTGATGTGGGGTCACTGTAGACCTGTGTTCCCTGGAAAGCAGTGAAAGAGAAGCTAGGGCTGGAAAGGGGGATCCCGTGCATGAAGAAATGTTGAGCAAGATAATGGGTCCCAATACCATCTTGGCATGAAACTCTACCATAGAGTGGAGAGCTCAGGGACAGCTGCTTCTTCTTTCTTTTCTCTCAGGATTAGATTAAATGGGAAGAAAATAGAACATAAACATTAATCCCATCCGCTACTCTGCAATAATCATATGTATGTAAATAAAATGCCAGCAAAAATCCTCCTGGCCAGTTACCTTGGAAGTAACATGAAATTGAGCCTGTCTGCTCTGTCTCTCTCCGCTTTGTACAGCTCTGTCCTTTCCTCCACCAGGTGTTCCAAGTTCCGGGAGTACAGCTGTAGACGCCGGATCAGGGTATCCATGTAGCTTTCATTGGTCTGGCCATGGAAATTACTGCAAATAACAGAATTACACAGGAGTCAAGAAGAAAGACTGATAGATGGACATTGTTGAGAGCAGTTAAAAGGAGGCCAAAAAGCAGCAGCAGACAACTTCTCCGGTGTTTGACTTCCCTGTAGTTAGAGTGCAAAGTGCCTCAAGTGTGTCATTCTTTTGCTTGCTTGGAGGCCTTATGTAGATGAATTGAAAGTCTATAATCCACACTTGTCAGTTGGAGCTGGTAATTCTTAAAGCACCCTTCAATCACCTAACCCTGCTAATATTATCTATTCCAGATTACCTTAGGTAACCCAGGAACATTCATTTATAAAAAGTAATTGGGAAGCTCAGATTCTGATAGGAAGCTAAAAATAGTAGGTAGAAAACTGCACATAATGTTTAGATGGGGACTGCAGCAGAAGAATTTAGACAATTTGGGGCTGTCTGTTTAGAAGAACAAAGAATACAGTGGAACAATGAACAGCCCCAGGGCTAATTTTACTCTCAAAATCCTGCAGACTCAAGCCTACTAACCCGTGGAAGCAGAAGTGTGGTAACATGAGCCACTCAAACCCATGTTTGTCTGGGCAGCCTGCACTCACCAAAGCAGTCTGAAAGTAATTGGTACCAGACTGACTGGAAGAGTCAGATTAGTATTGTATCCAACAGGACTTCAAAATCACTCTTACTTCAAACAAATTTTGTATCAGGGATTCATCATCTTAGACCCACCCATATTGTGTGTGACAAGAGGTAACCTCTTTGCTTTTGTAGGATGAAGGCTTAGGAGTTGAACCAGGAGGCCTTTATATTCAGCTGCAGAAAGTTTATTCAGCTGATACATTGCTATGCATAGTACAGCTGTCCTGCCCATGTAAAATGTAAAATGGTGCTGTTGGGGTTTGTTGACTGGGAGAGCCTTAAAAACTGGAAGCAATGTCCCAGGAGAAGTGATTAAAAGCTCATGGTTTGGTCATTGAAATAATTAATTCAGACCAATGTTCTGCAGGAACAATGCAGCATTGTCCAGGTGGAAGGCCTGTGTAACCCCACTGGGTTTATCCAGCTGTCAGCCTTATTATTTCCCCACAAAGCTCTGTACCACCAAAGCCCTGTAATTAATACTTGTGTGTTACAACTCAACATTTCTAGTCAGCTTAATTTGGAACCATCCAAACTTTCAAATCATCATTCAAACATCTATGTGCATTCATTTACCAAAACTTAAATTACATGAGTCACTATCCAACTCTTGACTTGAGATAAGGACAGAATTACTTGATTGGTAAAAATCCCTAACTATCCAGCTTGCTACTTTCATAATGTACCAATCTGAAGTATGGTGATCACCTCACCCTCACTCAACTAGGAAATTGTACACAGGTGTATGCATACATAACATATACACATGCTCACCTACTTTTCTGCCAAAGAATAGAAGAGAACCTAAATGAAGGCATTAAGGGTTTTCACTGACTGAATCATAATCATATCAATTTACACACTTTAAAATATGAGCTTTCTAATAGAGGAGGAGTTTGGAGCATCTTACAAAAAGCCCCTGCTACTCACCTGAATATTTTAGCCAGAGTACTCTCAATTTTCTTAAAGTCAGGCCTTTTCTCTGGATCTTCCTCCCAGCAGTTCTCCACTAGTGTATATACCTTCAAACAAAAATTTAAGGAAAAGTCTACCTGAGTGATGGATATTGACAGAGAGTAGTGCTAAACAGCACTAGTTCATTATGGAATTTCTGGTTATTCTTGACTAGCAACATATTAAATTGTGTGACTAACTGTCTTGAACCTATGGTTAGAACACTCATTGCAGGCATCTCAACTCTGTGATGACTACTGACATGATCTTAACTCGAATTTGCAATATACAAATGAAAGGCAAGTGAATGGATCCAGTCTGGCAGACTGGTGTCAGACACAGTTACTGACATGGTGGTAAATGCTGTGGTAATTTCCAATATCCCATGTTTGGGATTTTTCTGAAACTGGTGATTCAGCCAAAAAGAATGAGGCTGATTGATGAATATGTGAATATCTACAATACAGACATTTTCATCCATGCAAGAAGGCATAGGGACTACACCAGTGAAAAGAGGTATACTTGAGGTGTAATTCATCCCATCTCAAAGATACCTAAAATAGGTCAGAAGAGTGAGAGCATAAATGTCTATTTGTTTCCAGTGAAATAATTTCCCTTACTCGTATTCCACATTGCTGCTAACAACTATAGAATGCAATTTCTTCTGACAAGTTAGGGCCTTTGGAATAAAACGCATAGCTTCCACCTTCCCATGATCATAGGCTTTAGTTTGGCCAGGACTTCCACTCTTCACGCAGAAAATGGCTTTGTTAATTATTAGCTTACTTCTGCCTGTCTTTCTCCCACTGTTTCCAAGGTCAGGTCTGGTCGGAAAGGCTTTGCTCCTTTGCAGTTCTCCACTCTGTAAAGTTTCTCTAGTACACAAAAAATATCAAAGTTTTAAACAAAAAAGCATAAAAAGGACATTGTCATTGTCTATAGCAGTCTATGATGTTACAAGGTACTGTACAAACAGAACTCTTGAGCATAGTTCCCTCATTTTGATGTGAATTTCAACTTTGAAGCTTTTCTAAATATATGGCACAAGACCAAAAAAGGTTGGCTTGAAGGTCCCTGAAAGCAAAACAAATAGAAATGTACATGAGTATTTACTGGTCACAGTAGACACTGTGGTTATGGCATCTTCCCAAATGAATGTTGGGCATTATTAGTGTGCCTCTCAGCATGTAGTATAATTATAGTCAAAAACAATGAGAAAAGCCCATTGCAACTTGATCAAAAGTGTGGAGACATACGCTGCTCATTAGAGCAGTTCAAATCATCCTGCACATGCTTAACTTCCTTAAAACTAAGCTATTCATATAAACGGGTTAAAAGCATTGCATTTGTTAACTCATTTGTTCTCCTAGTCATAAAACCCATTCTATGAAAGTTATTTGGACTCTGAACACATCAAAATCAGGCTGCATTTGCACAACTCAATTTAAGCACAGTAAGAGAGAGCTAAAGCAAAAACATCTTCCTTTGTCTTTTTCCTGCAGACTTCAAGAATTCCAGGGAAAGGAAGGTATTTAAAAAAGAGAAGTAATTTTTAACCTCTGGAGTTAAGGGAAATTAAAAAGGATTTGTGAATCAGAACAGATAATTTATATTAATAATGTCTGATTATATTTTGGATACAATTGTACTGAAGGAAGCATATAATGACATGAGGAAGATCTATAATTGCACTGGTCTAGGGCAGCTACAGATGCCTAAACATGCCAATGTGCATGATCACACCAAAATGATACAGCAGCTTCTGCCTTTTTGGTACAGAAATTACAGACTAGAGAAGGAGCAGGAAACTTGAGTCTCCCAAATGCTATAGAGGGGAGAAACTGCTGAGAAGTCTTCTGTGGGCTAAGAGACAAGAAAGTCTATGTAGGGCTCATGTTGCAGAAGGAATGTGCTGGCTTTCCATGCTTGGACACACACCTGAGAGAGGAAGTAACAGTACCTATTAGCAACACTGCAATTAGTCAGAAAGTAGTGGACAAGAAAGGCAGCTTGAATTGAGCATTGGTACGTGGCAAGACTTCACAGTCTTGAGCAGTCAATGAGGTGTTTCTGAGAAGAGTGGAGTAACCAGATGGGGAACAGCTTCTTGCAGAGGTGTCAGTGAAAAGGACTATGACCTACTTCTACACATTAGAAATCCAGTTCTGTATACCTGTAATGGGACTTCTTCTCTCTCATTAGCAGCAATATTATTCTACATTAAGTTGATTGATACATATTTTCATGTTGAGAAAATTGGCTCACAGACTAACTGAGAGTTTAATTTTGCTAAGTTGGTGGATGGAGCTCAGGTATGGGGTTTTTTAAAATAAGTCTTTTAAAGTCTGAACACAATCTTTGCTACTGTCATTTAAGCCTGCAGAAGCAGTTATATCAGTTATCCTGAAATATTAATATAATGTCTTTTAATTTGCAGAGACTAACTTCTGATAGCCTAGACATTGAAAGAGTTTCTCTTGTGACTTAAAAACCAAATGAATCTAACATACAACAGGGACATTTCTTCGTCCACTACCACTGACTCTAATTTGGTACTTTTCCCCCTCTTTTTATCTTGGACATTTGTAAATTAATGGTCACCCCAAGTTTAAGCTACTGTCTTCCAAAGTTAGATGACGCCACAAGCAAAATGCAGAAGTGTTTGAATAAGTTGGTTCACTGTCTTGCTCATCTTGGCTAATGAATGAATCAGGCATTTAAATGAGGAGCCACTTCAGCAATATGTAATAAAACGAATTCCTTTCTGTTACATGAAATTTGATGAACTGATGAACATATTTTACTCAACTTGCATAAACAAAAGTCAAGAATAATACCAGAAGCCATTAGACCAGCAATGTGTATCTTAAACATCTAATAATGCTTTTATAGAAAAAAGGTTTTGTGGAGAAAACAATCTCCTTGGTGAATGGAAAATGTAAAATTTCATCTGAAATTTACAAAGCAGATTATTTTTTAAGTTACAGTGGACCCAGACTTAGCAAACAGATTTCACGTCTAGTAAATTTCTTGTTGTTTTGCCTCACATGCTAATATGTAACCATCTCCAGCAACATCACTTAGGTGCTGTTAGGTACCTAGCTTAGGTGCTACAAAATCTTTAAATTCCATGGATTGCCCTCTTGCTGTTTGAAAGGGACAGTCTTTCCAAAGAGACAGAATACAGCATTAAGATACAGGTCAAAGATAAAACAAAGAACCAGGTTCTGGCTGTGATAGCCAGGGTCAAAAACAGAGCAGTGAGGATGCCACCACATCTCAGAAAAGCAAAGAAACACTATGTCTGAGGCTAACTTAATACCATTAACACAACACAGAAAGATTGCAAATGCTCAACAAGCCATTAAAAGAATGTAGTTTGCTATAGATTTGCTTCATAAGTCAAAATGAGCAAGGCAGGGCATTGCACTTTCTCCATGTTGGCAATATTTGTAAAATTCTTGCATTCGTAAGGATTGTGCCTGCCTATTCCCAAGAAATAGGAATAGAAAGGCCTTATTTTCTCTACCTTTCATTAAGCATGGAATCCTGAACAGTTTGTTTTCAGGAGAACAGACATTTCTAATCTCCATTAGATCTACATTTCTATTTTAGAGTTGGTGATGTCAAAAACTGTGTTTCCCCAAACATGAACACAGATTTGTGGTAGTGTAGGATGATGAACATGCCCCAGAAATTATTCTCAAAAGTGACTCAGTAAAAGGGCTATTAGGCTGTTGAGCTGCTGCTCTAGGTGTTTTAACAAATGTGAGGCGGATCTAACAGAATGACTCAGAGGTAAAGGCTATGTCTAAATTTGTTGTTAGTAACTGTTGTTAGTCACTAGGAAAATCCCAAACCCACACATGTTTCTCTGTCAGTTTTAGTACATAATAATGCCTGGATTCTGGGAATTGGGATTGACTGGGCCGGATAGGGGTGGATATTGTCCCGGTTTTAGCTAGGCTAGTTAATTTCTTCTCAGAAACTGACAGCATGTTGTGTTTTGATTTTGGAATAAGAATGGTAACACACTGATGTTTTGGTATTTTGCTAAGCTGTATTTATCCTAAATCAAGGACTTTTTTTAAAACTTGTTTCAGGTCCCCTGCCAGTGAGAGGTTACTTTATTTTTGATTATTTAACTGTTCTTATCTCAACCTGTAACTTTTACTTTGATTCTCCTCCTCATTCCACCAGGGGGAAGGACGGTAGAGAGGGGAGGTTGAGCAAGTGGCTGCATGTTGCTTAATTCCCAGCTGGGCTTAAAACCACAACAGCTACTCAAAAACAATGTCCCAAAATGCACAATAAGGGTTTAATAGATGCACTACAGGAGGAGATGATTTTTCTGACAGAAGTTAAATTGCTAAAGTTAATTATAACCAGCTTGAATGAAGTCTGAATTGCCAGTTTTTAAATGCCAACTGTTCTTGTGTCATGCAGCTGAGTTTTTGTTTTTCTGTGTTGACAATGCTGATTTATGCTGCCTAAAATAAATGGCATATTACATGTTGTTTCTAAGTCAAAATAGAAAAATCTTTGAGGCCTTTAAATGTTACAGTAAGTCTGGACAGCACTGTATAATGTTAACTTCCGTAATGCTGGGCTCCAGGTGAGAAGGAAAAGAAAGGGCAAGAAAACTCAATGCAAACTTTAGTTACAGAAGAAGAGACACTTGTGCCCAGAGTGAGATCCTTCAAACAGGCTCTTCATTCACCACAGAGAAAGGAGCAGCTGTTCAAGCAGTTATCAGAGACAGTGCCTTTCACAAAACATGGAGAATGGGGCAGCTACAGCTACAACCATCCCAGAAGGCTGCAATAGACGGGAAACCAGTGGAATTACCTCTGTTGTCCCACCAGTGTTTGGTGTAGAAGGTCTCTCTGCGTAGGATGATTTCTTGGGCAATGATCCCATAGCTGTACACATCACCCTTCTGAGATGCATCAGCATGCCGGAGATGCTCAGGAGCTGTCCACAGGTCTGAAGATACAGATGGCAATGCAGGATGATGCAAAGGGGAAAGGAGAGAAGCAATTGCAAAAAAGGGTGATCCTTCTCAGACCATCCACTGGCTATAATGATATTTCCTTTTACTATTTTCATATCCAATCCAGAGCCCACTGGTATTTTGGATTTCCTACTTTAGCATTTTTCTTGAGAAGCTGACATCAATTCAGGTTAGATAAAACTCGGATGTAGTTTTCAATTTTCTGGGATTTGCTGACCCTGCTACTTTGCACTGTAGATGCAGACTCTTACACCTTCAGAAAAGTTATATTTATTGGCAATGAACTTGCTCTTCTTAGCTATGTGTCAAAGGCTTCTTAGAAGTAGCCTATGTATCTGGATAAGACCAAGGAGTGCCAGTGCTATAATAAAAATACTCTGAGCAATAAATTATTGAGCTAGGAGGTGCAAGGAGATTTTATACAAAGTGTCTGATAAAAAGACAGCAATATTTCCCAATGACCTTAATATCATGAAGCTATTGAAATAATTTTCAAGTGCTTTTGAGTCTGGCATAATATTACCTGCTCATAACTACTTGCCTTCTACAGAAATTATTAATCTGTATTTCTAGTGCAATGAGCACCGCTGTACCTCAAAACCAGAATGCTGCCATGGTACAACAGCTGTGACATGCTGGTGACATAACAGAGACCTGAACACAGTGACCATGAAGACAGTGTTATGATATTAGGCTGTAACATCCAACCACAATAAATCTGTGGATCTCTTGTGAAACACTGAGTTTTCATCAAGGACATAGACTGAGTAGCCAGAAATTTTGAGTCTGTTTACAAGCAGTAAAAGAAGATAAATACATTACAATGTAGTACTAATACTAATACTAATAATAAAAATTTAAAAATTAAAATTTTAAAATGAAGAATTAATAGAACATTTATGTTCAGTGAACTTTTCTTAGTCCTTTTTAATGTTCTTATTGCTACTCTTGAGTACGTTTGTGTCTAAATGTAAAAATTTTCTGCAAACCTGTTGCAACCAGTTTCTTTTCAGGTCATATGCTGCAGTTGCAGCACAGTGCTGTGTTTATTATATCTCAAGCTCTACTCTGCATATTCATATGACATAATTTCAGATGGGCTCATCTTTTCACTCCAGATCAAGTAAGAAGGAAAAGATGAGTAGAAATGAGTGTTCTATTTTACAGAAATATTCTATGAATGTGAGGTGAATAGAAAATGTAGAGAAAAGCTATTAATATTATTTCAATCTGGCTGAGCATATATTATGAGATTCCTAACTAAGGAATAAGAAACAGAGTTATCATCAGATATCAATACAGATTTTTTCAAGGATTATCAGAGTCATGTCTGTTACTGTTTAAATGATACCACAGAGCACTGTGGTAACACATGTATCTAGTCAATTACAAGATTTATGGTAAATTAACTCTTTTTTTTTCTTCACACAGTTTCAGTACTACTGCTGAAAAGAGCTGTTTGCATGAAGGACTTGGATACTGAAAATGTTTCTCACATCTCAATCACAGGTGAAATCTCTGTTTTCTAAACTAAAAGCTGAATATTCATCTTTCCTTGTTCTCACACTGTCTGCTAGTAATTCTTCCATTGTGCTATTCAAGTTAAAAACATATAATGGCTGCTATAATATGAATCAAAGTTGCATTGTTTTCTACTGTGTACAAGACGTAATTAGACCCTACTGGTCTATGAAGATGAGAAAATTCCACTGGGTTGGAAACTGTGAAGGAGAGTCCAGACAGGCATTTTTTTACCTTTCCTTGGAGGCAGAATTGAATTACAGCCAAAATCAGTGATCTTCACTACCATGCGATTGTCTACTACACAGTTTGTGGATTTGAGTCGACCATGGACTTCAGTTTTGCTTGAGTGCAGATAAGACATTCCCTGTGGTTGAGAATAAAAGAGAAAGAAAGCATAACTACATGTGGGACACTCAGATGTTACCAGACTCAACAAGAATGTGAATATTAGCATAGTATCTGTGCAAGTAATTAGATGGACTTCATCTGCAATGGATATGCATAAATCACAATTCACTTTCATATTATTATTTTACAAAGGAGACTTTCCAAGGTCTTAGGAACAGTCAGTATTGAGAAATGGGTCATGGGAGGCCATTCTTACTCTTAGTTAACAACAATCTGACATACCATCTTCGTTTTGTCAATATTAGAGCACACGTAATTAAGGAAATGTATTTCCTCCCACAAAAGTTTTAATTTCACTTACAATAAATGTCTTTGGATAAATTTAATATAGATTTCTTGGAATGTCACACAAAAAGTGCTTCCAACTACACGTTCATCCAAGAGACACAAGAAGTGTGAGAGGAATTGCTTCTTATGTCTGTATTGTCTTTGAAGATCACCATACACCAGAAATGTTTTCTGAAACATTGCAGCAGATCCTGTAATTGCAAAACAGAGGGCTCCAGAGCAGTCAATGCAGAGAGTGTCAGATGATGCACTAGGGCTTAGATCAGACAGAGGATTGGACTAGACAGACATAAAGGTCTCTGCTGACCTGACTGTTTATGGTTTTCTCTGTACAAGGCAATACACAGCAGATATCCATGAGCTAAACCTGAAGCAAGCATGAGGCCTGGCCAGTACAGTTTCATCTTTATCTCCTGAGATTCAGACTCCTGACTCACAACACACAGAGGCATACAGAGGTGTGTAGCTCGCCCCTTTTTACTCATTGCCTCTAAATTATCTGATCCAGCCTAAGACACTCAAATATGGTGCAATACATGAGAAGGGGCTAGCACTGAGGCACAGCAGTGGGTGTCAACTGAAGAAGGGAGCAGGTATGCTAATTTGTACCCTCTTGCTATTATTTATTCTGTTCCATTTCACTCTTCTGAACGACTTAAACTCACACCAACTTATAACCTATTTGTTCTTCTTCCTATAGCCCTCATTTCTTTGTGCTCACTATATGACGTGCAATCTCTATCCTGTGGAAGTCAGAACAGGTATGTTATATCTGTTCAGTTTCTTCTCTGAATGATCTTCCACTTAGGCTCCTACGTGTATAGCTCATCTTTTTCTGTAACTGGTAGAATCCCATCAGGGTTACATGGCTCATGTGGTCATGATACACTGTATGACATGCTGGGTCTTCTTTTCAAAGAAGTCCTTACCTTCTTTTCAAATATTGGGTTATTCCTAATTGGGAATGGATCAGCAAATGCTACAAGAGATCACTGAGATACAAGCTGAGTTTTGGGCAGAGTAGATGTACGTTTGAGACACAAGCTGCCTGCAAAAGATGCAATCTCTGGAGAATGTTGTTGGACTGGTTATCCTGGATCTATCTAGACCATGCCAAATTTACAGAGATTGTGTGCACACTATACCCAAGGAACACATTTCTTGATTAAGCAGCTTTTCGCATGCAGCCCTGATGACACTACCCGGGATGTTTTGCGTGCTTTAGGCCCTTTTCCCTCCAGCAACGCCTTCTTCCAGCTCCTGCTTTCATTAGCCACAAAATATTTCCATTACTGCAGCAGAATTCCCAATTAGTATCAGCATCAAATGACAGGCAAAGGTAATTTAGATTTCCTTACCCCAAGGCTTTCTTGTTAACAACTTCTGGAGGCAAAGGTCTTGTAAATGTCCCTGATAAAATTTTCCTCTTTCCTCCCCACTAACATATGCACCTACCTGAAAACACAGAACCTATTAAAAACCCACAATGTGATTTTCAAAATTTAAAATGGCTTTCAGTACAATAGTTCCAAATATTTGAGCATTCTTGTAACCTTTGCTCCGGAGCTCTGAAGCTTTAGTTCTGACTGACAAACCTTTTCCTGGCATAATGCAAGAATATTACAACCCCTTGCACAATATCCTGCAGCAGCCACTTATTTAATAAATAGTATTGCAACAACAGTGTATGCACTAATAACTACAAGGCTTGATTACTGCAATTCCCTCTCAGCAGACCTTTCATCAGAGCTCTTTGGGCACATGGCCAAATCCATGTAGTTATAAGGTGGTCCCATCAATCCAAGAGGCAGATACAATAGCAAGAAAGAAAGAAAAGATGGAGGGGGGAAAGCAAACTGAATAGATTTAGGACTTCCTCTTTGGCCACATCACCTTTTCTATTGAATTAGAGACTGCTCCAAGAATAGTCATCACTTGGCTGTTTGCTCCAGGGAATACAGAAGACCCAACCTTTGTTCAGAAACAGATGCAGCAGCTTCTCAAGCAAGCATAGTACAAGAACTGTTTGGGCCATGGTAAAAGCAGAGTGAATGAAAGTGGTGGTGTGGAGAGGGAGAAGCATCTCAAAAGGAAGGCAAAGGAACACCAGGTCATAAGTATTTTAATAGCCTGGAGAGCTGCAGCTGGACTTGAAAAGGACAGATACTGAGATGAGAGGAACTGGAGCTGAGAGGGCATGAAATTACTTCTTTAAAAAGAGAAGCCATTCAAGTAAATATAGATATGGTGCTTGGAGGTTTAGAAGATATGGTTTGGAAAAAGCAATACTAGAATTTCATGGAAATGTGTAGGTCCCAGAAGCTTCACCATAGTATCAAGGAATAGGAGAGTTGGCAGGTCATCCAAACAACAGTAATTTTCCTGATAATCCTAGGTACATACAAGTTTTCATGAAGAGTTTGTGAACCATCTCTCCTAACACAGGTAATAATGCTCAGGAGCCATTCCACATAACAGATGCTTTGTGCCAATCCATCCTCAGGTGCCATGTCCCCTTTACCAATGGTGCAGCAAATGACTGGCTGTGCAGTCTCAGCATAATTGCAGTCATTGGGCATTTGGTCACTCCCTTCAGAGGGACTGGGATTTCTCTTTCCTCATAAACAGAGACAGTACTAATCATTATTTGCTAAGGAAACATCTGAAGGTGATCTGAGGGTGCAAGGGTGCAAAGGGTTAAAAAATACTCTGTGTTTTGAGGAGGAAGAGAAACTCCTCTGCTGCTACTTAAAATGAAACTTTAACTGAACGTAAACTGAACTTGAAAGTCATTAACAAGGCCAACAAACTGTGACAATTTGGATTAAGTGGGCTTTAATAAAGCACAAGATTTTCAATATCTCTTTAGAACAGACACAGTGGAGTCATTCATCGTGGAGAACAAATCTGAACTGGTGCATGTAGGGAAATAGGAGGCCTGTTCAACTCAAACCAGCTATAGGAAGAGGAGAGCAGCTGAGCCCTGGCAAAAAGATTAGATTGTGGAGGGGGTTCTTTACATTATCTGTAGAGGCATAATGAATTATTATACCAGTGAATTACAAAGGGTCCTTACCTACTAGCTAAACAGTTACGAGTGTCTAATGTAGAACAGAATTTCCTTTACTGTGCATATTGATTTTTCCTACCACAAGGACCTAAAAAGCAAAGATCTGTTGAAAGCTACTGAAAACCAGCCTTGGTTTCTGTACATGACTAAATTTTTCCCTCTCCAACTGCTTGAAATCGATAGCTGTAGTGAGAAACCAGTGTCTCACTCTAATGAGAAAATGAGGATGGTACATGAACAGTTTGTTTAGAAAAAGTTGATCCCATCTCTGGATAGATATTAGAATAAGTCTGTGATTTGAAAAAATACAGTTTTGCTCTGTATGCTTTACCTGAGGCCACAAAGCAGTGTGTTTTGCAGAGCTTGTGACGGCATAAGCCCTACTTAACAGAACCACTGGTCAGCAGATTGTAACCCTCTGATCTCTGGGCCACATTTCTTTGGGGTATACTTGATTTGTTTATTTATAAATAGCCCCAGGCCAGTTCTGGCCCCCCTATTTCCTCCTTCAGTCTGAAAGCCTGCCTCAGATAACTGTCCCCAGAGGAGAACAGACTGGAAGGGCACACAGCTCTAGGAAAGAAGACGACTTTGAGAGCTACACTCCTCAGAGGATCAGTTCTGCAAGACAGGACAGGCTGATTTACATTTACATATGACAGCACACTTACCTTGGCAATATCATACATGACAGAGATTTTAAATTCCCAGTCCATGAACGTGCCATCAGGGTAGGATATTTTATCATTTAAAACATCCTGTCAAGAGAAGAAAGGTTTTTCAGGGAAAAAGCAGAAGATGAGATATGGGTGCACAAATTGCATGCCTTTCAACCAGCAACTTTGGTTTTTATAGAAAGTACATGCACTAGAACAGAAGTTGACTCAAAAATTAGGGAATATTAAATATATATTAAGTTCAGACAGAGCTAGAAAAGTGGGGACTACAGAAAAGAAAGGTTTCTGCAATTAAAATAGGTTGCGAAATCGGTTTTCAAAACAAGTTTTTAATAACACAAAATAGCTGAGAAACAAATGGTCAAGTTGTGCAAGAGGAAGGCAGAGGATTTTCCATGTTTTGTGCTCACAGTCCATTTCCTACCAATTTACTCCTAGCCTAACAAGTTCAAAGTAAACTGTTGCTTTATCTTTGCCTGCCAGTCATTTACAGTTCTTTCAGACATGATGACATCCATTGATAAAGGTAAACTTCCATAAGTATGCCAGTTAACCATAAAATAACTTAGAGAACAATTATTTTGCTGCCTTGCTGTGAGTTTGTTCCAGAGACCACTGCTACTGATGACAGTCTTTATATGATCACAGAAGCAGAGACGATATATACCCTCAGAAGAGCTGATGATTATCACTTCATGATTAGCACTGAAATAATATTGGTAGTACTAAACCAGTAATAAAGTAGTAAGTCTTTCCATATTCTTGCCAGCATCAATTTACCATTTCTTTTTATAAACAAAAAATAAGGGTTATTTTCCCTTAAAATGCAGAACTTGCCATTTTTCTCCCTTACTAATATTGAATATATTCTTTTTTTCTGTTCTTGCATACTCTGTGGTACACAAGCACATCAGCAGAGAAAACAGCTACAGATTGGAAAATTAAGAACAAGTTAAATCCTATATGCTTCCAATAGGGGACACAACACCAATACTGGCTGTTACTGTGGCCTGGGTCTGTACTTTTCCTTGGCTCCCCCCCACCTCGTCCTCTTGCTGCTGAGAACCATCAAAGTGACACAGCAGAACCTGGGGAGGGATGGGGAGCGCCAAGCAAGGGGGAGGAAACTTAGAATCAGAAACCTGCCACCTCTTGCTCAGTCCATGGCTGCTGTACGAGGGTCAAAGACAGAGAGATGGGGATTTCTTTTCTTACTTTGAAATTTGATAATTTGGGGGTAGAAGGAGACCCTTAAAATTCTTTACCCGCAAAGAACCTCTTTCGCAGTATTCAATCACCCCAAAGATCATGGTGTCTATCTTCACAGTGCCATAGAACTTGGTCAGGTTGTAATAATCAATCTGTAGGAGCTGGAGCAGAGACATTTAATCTGTTTTTAAAAGCAATCATTTTTAGTACAGAAACATAGGACATGGATATTTGTATGACATGGCTTTTTATCTCAGGCCCTGATAAGATGTATGAGTTTCCCTTAAACCAGAGTGTGCTAAGGCACTGAGTGAAGTACTTGAACACATTTGTCATTCTAGAATCTTCTGGATTAGGGAGATAAGAGTGGCTGCTGTTGGGTACTGCAAGTTAATTTTAGAGCCCAATATAGTATCTATTACTGCCTCTCTATCAAACCTCCCAGCTGACCAGAATAGCCATTATGAGTGACAGAATGATGTGAATCAGTCAGTAAATGAGCAAGTAATAAAAATTTAATGATGCTGCATGATATTATGGAGTTTGTCCATTTAAATAGACAACAGTAGTTTACTTCGAGGTATTTTTAGAGTTTATTGAATTCACAATATAGCAGTGTTGTGTAATAGGAAAACCATTCAAAAAAAGACGCAGTACTGCAGCCAAATTAATCTCCCATGCTGAAAGAGTCTGTATGCAAAAGTCAGCAGAGAGTAACTTATATTTAAAGAGCTGCACTTGGCATTCAATAATAAGATTTAACTACAACATTCCACTACTGATGAATTAGTATGATATGAGCCAAAAGAGTGCAGTGCCTTTTAGCATCAGCTATAAAAACTGATTAAGTAAGGCCATATGACAGCACATGAATAACTTCATTCATCCTCAGCTTGACTGGCACACGATTCAGACTCTGAAGTGGTGATGAGATCACATAACAAAGATAAAGTTCATCAAGCAATATCCTTTGAGGAATTCATTACCTGTCCACCTCACAAACATGCACAAGCACATGGCTATTGGAGTTGACAGCGGAAAGCAATGACTTCACTCATAGCCTCCATCCCACCCTGCTGTGTCCAGTTTCTATGTGCAACAGTTACCTTGTTCAGTTCTATTTTTTGCTTTTCTGAGAAATTTCCATCACTGTATTTGAGATCCTTTAGAATCACCACCTGAAGGAAAAATACCAGTGGGAGAAAAAAAGTCATATATTTAGTACAACAGCAATTAGTCTTTCTCTTCCAAGAAATGTCCATACAAAGAAATACTTCAGAAACACCTGCCTACTGTTTCACTGTTGGAGTTTCAGTTAATCAGCTAATAAGTACTGGAGCTATATTTTCTTCAAAGGATTTAGATCTATCAGTTGTGCAGATTTTAACTCAACAAGAATATACCTCAATCAGGCAGATAGCTCTACTGAATGCAAAGAATTGCCATGTAAATGGCCTGTCCTCCATTAAGCTATTCTCCTCTTTAGTACCAAAATGTATCAGATTTCTGGTCCCTGTGTTTATGCTGCTGTACTCCAGGGCTAGGGGTTCATGGAGTCTAATATTTAGCCTTCTGTCAGCAAACAAAATACATAGCAGAAGATCGGGAACAAAGGGCTTATTCCTTCCATAAGAACTAACCATTCTGCAAGGTCAGGGGAGGTGGAATGACCTCCTCCCAAAATGTGCCCTCCTAAAGGTGAGGAAGGGAGCATGGACACTGCAGTCAGGTTACCTTCTTGTCATACTTGCCCTGGCGAAGTCTCTGGGTGGTGTCACGTCTCTTATCTTCATCAATCTGAGAACAAAGAAGAATAATTAACTTGCAATTATCACCTACTCCTCACTTGACAGGTCCAGAGGGATTAGTAATGTCTGTGTGTGCCACACGGAGAAGCATAAACCTCTCTCTCTAGGGAGGGTCACTACATGCCACAGAAATTGTGGGACATCCATGCCACTCCCAGGCCCTCCACCTGCTGTTTTCATGCTCTTTGGCATTATAGAGGCATAACAATGCACAGGAAATCATTTGTAACAGAGACTGGAAGTCAATACCCAGCCCATTCCCCCATCATAAAATGAGCTTTATCGATAGGAACAGGTATATTCTATTAGGGAGCAATAGATGGGGAATGATTTCTATTTCTTCAATACAGCAAGTGTGGGTTAAAATAAAAATCAAAAATCAACAGGTCCTCATCCTACCAGAGCCATAGGGTGCTGTAGTCAGAACATGTCAAAACCCCAGCATTGATTGTCCTTAGGAGACAGAATCCAAGATCCAGCTTTGGACACTGTGCTTCTCTTACCTTTAAACTAACATAACTTGTCTCACTGGTCTCTAGAGGCAGGATTTCCTCAGGTGGTATATGGGACCATTTCTTCCACCGGCGCTCATTATCTCTCCTGTACTTCCTGAAGAACAAGAGAAGCCTTCTGGGACATCCTCCCAGGGAACCAAAACCCACAACAGGAGATTAGGACAGGGAAGCATCTAGCGTCAGGATGACACAAGGATGGTGTGACAGGTTGATGAGACTTGAGCAGAAGCCTTGTGGCTCTCATCCAGTTTTCCAGTTTGAGGAAACTCCTTAATTCTCCTAGCTTTGGGAAAGCCTAAATGTTCATTCATTCTGTAGCAGAACAGAACAGATTTAGCAGAACAGCTGCTAGGCAATTGCCAGAGTCTTAGGGGTGGTCAGAAGAATTTAAAGCATAAAGGACCATCTGGATTTTAAACAGTTTTCTCCTCCATGTTATTAAATGTACTTGGAAGAGAGGTCCCACAAACAAATGTAAGCCAAAGGAAGTCCTGCCATCCACAGTGGTTAGTAAGAACTGCTGTGAATACAATGCCAGGAGAGGAGGTGCTGAGTGCCTTTTTGTGGGTGTCCCTTGTATTCTTCACATTTTATAAAAATGAGGGAAGAGTCCTTGGAAATGGGAGAAAGAAACTGCTGTCTCCCCTGCAGAAATTCAGAGCAAGCAGTCTTAGAGAAAAGCTAGTGCTCATCAAAGACAGCTAGTGCTCATCAAATTGTCTCCTTACTTGTGCAAGTCCTTCCTCAACTCAAAAAACTGCACAGAATTGAGTGGAGAGTTTGCAGGAGAATCCTAACACACTGATAACTGCTGGCAAATGCTCCAAATGGCAGAACCCATACTACTGACTAATAACACAAATATTCCCTTGTTCACTACATTTTTTTAGCATATATTTGCTTAAGAAAATGAAGACCAACAATTGCAATAAGAACTGTTTTTCTCTGTTCTACCTTGTAAGGTGTGTCTATGTGTCATTAGGATGCACTAGAGTTCAAACTGGTATCAGCTGGTTATTAAGAACATATCAAACTGAATTAAAACCTACTAGGTCTAATATTTAGTTACATGTTTTTCAGGATTTAGACTTTTTACTTTGCAGTCAGAACTTCACAGGTAGCTGTAGACTAGTTCAAGTGTGCTAGAAACTTAGGAGATAAAGAACAAATAATGAGACATTTTGTTGATTTTCGTAGGAATTTCTCTTCTTTGCTTGTTAGGGGATAATCTTCAGTAGCAATTATATTTGAGAAGTTTACTATTGTTTTGACACTAAAAGTGCAAGTTTTATTCGAAAAAAGTCTCAGAAATCTCTTCTATATTTGATGCTTGGGAATATCACAAAGATATGTAGACAATAATCTAATCATCTAAACAGAATATTTAGATTTTATGCATCTGCAAATATGAAGAAGTATAGAATATTTTACAAGTCCCTGCTTTTGTTTATTAATTTTCATAGGCATTGGAAACTTTACTGTCTGTTTGTATGTGAGTGCTAAGACATGACAATGATTAGCGCCTACGTATCTTGCGTACAACTGGATGTTTAAGAGTTGTGTATCTTTATCTTTGATTTTTCCCTTGTTTTAGTTAGCAACTCAGATTGGCCTACTCAAAATAAGAGAGCCTGAATAGCATGTTTCTAATAAACTTTTCTTAAGATCTTATTTTCTTGTTTTTTCTGAAGTTCTCCACTATATAACAAAAATACAGATTGAAAAGGGAGGCACAGGTAAGAAGATTTTTTTAAAGATTAAAGAAAATCCTACACTTTGGAACTGTGGTGGGATTTCTTCCATCAAAAGGAGTCATCAATTATTTCTATTTCTGCCTTTTCCATAATGATAATGCTGCATGAAACTCCAAGCTGTTAGAAAAATTTTTATGCAGGGTGTTGACAGAGTTGAAGGAATGGATCCATGCAATGAAAACACCAAAACCTCATGGTGTTTTGACTCCTACGGTGTCCCAAGAGAAACACCACCTTCTAGATTGAGCTTTTATGTCACCAATACATTGAAGAAATATAAGTGAATCCCAAGAAAGCCAAAGATGGGTAGTAAAGTGGAAAAATTCTGAAGATTGGTATGAGACATATTTCTGTGTATGTATAGGAATCAGAGCTTTTTAGCAGATGCAAGAACACTGAGCCTTGCTGCACCTTCTCCCTTGATTATTAACCTGTCATAACAACACCATGGATGCAAGTACTACTTGGCATATACCAGAGTTCACACTAGGGACAACCACACATGTCTGCAAGGTAAGCTAATGAAGGGCTCTTCAAGGAGGGATCAAAGGCTTTGTCCTAGTGGGAAAACTGTTCAAGGACAAACAAACAGAAAGCCAAAGGGGTTGGTACCTTAGAATCAGCAAAGAGATGATCAGAACCAGAATCACAATTCCCGTGAGTGTAAAGACAGCAATAGTCAAGATGTGTGGGCCTGCAGAAAAGAAAAAATGAAAGATAACTTCATGGAGGATGCTGAAAAACAATATTGTATTTAAGAAATTACCCTCACACACATGGAAATCACAGTAGCTGACCAAGGACACTTTTTTGGTCACATCCAAATTGAGAGGCTTTGGTAAAGTCCAGCACTGCCTTGGAATGACACTTGCCTCTTTCAATGTGGGATGAAGCATGACCCAGATTAGTGCAGCCTTACATCCCCACCTGAGGAATGGGCAATCTGTGGGCACACCCAGGCAATGGGGCTACTGTGTGGACTGTACTCTTCAGTAGGAAATTAATATCCTGTAGAGGGAAATTAATCTGGTGGCAGCACAAAGCCAGTAAAGTATCCTTGGAAGCTGCTAGGAGTCAAATAGTTTGAAAATCATGTTGTTCAGGCATCTGAGGACTTTGACCCCAAACCTACAGAGCCCACAAGGGTTCTAATCCTGAGCAGGTACACAGGATGAACAAGGCTGGGAACTGAATAAGGTTTTAATGTTGATTGTCTTACTGTGGAAAAGCAAACTGAAGCCTCTCTCGTGTCTGTTCTTGGAGCTTGGGGGTACTGGGAAGGAAAGTTGGTGGCCACCAACTTCATTTGAAGAATAACAGGCCATTATCACAGAGCTTCAGCTGGTGGTCACATGACTAGAGTGAACCTGCTTTACTGAGCAAATGTCTCAGGCAAAAAAGGCAGAGGAGAATCCAGTTTTGCAGATTGCCATGTTGATCAAGGACAGTAAAAGAGCTGAATTATTCAGCCTTACTGAGGCTAATATACTTCTGTCTGTGCCCAGGACCAGAAATGAAGGGACACAGAAAAAAATATCAAAATTAGTAAAGAAATAAGAACCAAATGTACACACACTAGCTGCCTTCAGAATCAAGCAGCAATTGAGGAAGGATTTTCAACATAGCAATTTTTGTGCCTGTATCTGACATAGGATTCCGTTTATGAACTCCTCTGGAATTTGGAGCCAGATTTCTGTTTTGATTTTTCTTGTTCTGGGTATCACATCTCTCCAATTTCTTTCAGTATGTTCATCAGGGCCTCTTTCAGTATGTCTAAGGGCCTCAAGGTAATATAGTATTAGTCTGATGCTCTCTGATTAAAATCATCAGTACTATCATTCTCCTCCACAAGTTAAGTCACCACTATAAAATGAGAGATAAATGAGAACGGGCAAAATAACTTTGCATAAAAATTGTCTGAAACTTCAGGTTTGTGAATTGTGGCATACAGCTTCAACAAACAGATTACAATTTTCCGTCGAAATGCTGTGGGACCGTAATTTCCCTTTCCTGAGGTTCTGCTGCCACCTTCTGGCTCTTAGTTTTGCAAGAGGCAGAGGGAGACAACTGGTCCTCTGGAACCAGAAACGTTTGTTTATTGAAGAATGATCTTATCTGTGTTTAGAATGAGGGTTAAAACTTTCTGAATAAGGGGAAAATATGGATGAGCCCCCGTTTTTTTCACGGAATACTAGGAGGAAGGTAGGCAGCAGAACTGGGTCAGCTGTTCTCAGTTATGGCTTAGGAAGAAGCAGGGCTCTCTGGTTGTCTCTGCTGTTCACCTACTTGGAGGAAAAAAGCTATTCCAGGATGGAAAGTTTTGACTGGCTTTAGCAAGACACAGTGATTACTTAAACTTTGACCATTCTCCTTTTCGGGAGGGATATATTTATTTAGAATCACAATGAAGGAAGGTTTATTTTTTTTAAATGTGAAACAAAATAATCAAGTGCCTTTGGGTGGCAGTTTCACTTTAAGTTTAGTATGGCTTGGCCACAGTGTCAGGCTTCAGTTAAGCACTAGATGTTAAGCAACTGACATTTGTAAACATTGGCTTTCTGCAATTCTCTTTCCCCCTTGTGCAGCAGCTTCAAACAAGGACATACTGAAGAGAATATTTGAAGGATATTTAAGATCCACTGACAACACAGCATGTTATGGGGCCCAAGGGATGGATAAGAATGGGACTGGAGCAACATCAAGAAGACAGGAGCACAGAAAGCACAAAGCTCATGGAACTGGTACAGGAAGACCTTGTGGCTGATGTGTGCAGTGCTGCTGTCTCTGAAAAAAAACAGCACTCATAGTCAAACCAAGGGAGACCAGAGATTTGACCAGAGATGAAAAATGAAAGCTCCACTGAAATCTCTCTGCTCTTCCCAGAACTAACTTGAGTCTTATCAAAGCTCCTTCCTCCCTTCTCCTGGTAACTCCCATGGGTCTCTGGCAATAAACCACTACTCCTGCCTCTCTTAAGAGGGATAAAGCCTAATTTTAGGGCATCTGATTTACTTTACTGAGGAATAAAAATGTTTAAATTTTACCATCTTACTGTGAATGGACTCTTAGTTAGCAGAAGATGTTTATCTCTCCAATTATACTTTGCCTATTCCCTAATGGAGGCAAGCAATACAGCAAATTAATGGGACTACTTTAGCAGAGACTTTTAACAGCTTCATCTATGGATTCTCACTGATGGAATGACTCAGGTGAACACTAACCCACTGTGCACTAACCCTTGCAATTACTGCCACTGCAATAATTTTTATTCTGCATATCATACCCTGAAGCATTTGCCCTTCCATTGCCAATCACCATGTGGCAGAAGTCTTAAAGGGGGAAACCATCTCAGTCTGATCAGACTGCCAAGGCTCTGCTCTGCTATGCTGAATAACAAGGGACTTCATCCATTCTATTCAGGAGTGACCAAAAACTCAAAAGGAAATAAGGTGGTGATTTCTGAGATTTTAGATTTAAAGTATGGGTGTAAATAGAGCTATAACCAAGTTTCCCCATGGTCTTTCTTCAAAGAGTCAGCTCTTCTCAGAGCCCCCTGAATCTGCACAGTGCTGCGTCCTCTCCCCAGCTCCCTGCAACAAGGATAAAGCAGCAAGAAGAAGCCACCATGATCCATCAGATACAGAAATGCAGAGTCAGATAACTCATCATAACCTTAATTCTGCTGCCTTTCCTGGACACTCTTTCAAGCAGTTCACACCACTACCACATTCTAGTGAAGATTATTCATTTGGGGGTGACTTCTTCTGAAATACCCCGTGGTATCCCCCGTAATCACTGGTACAGTATTGAGTTTTCAAGAGACTTGGTATCAGCACCAAAACAGAAATAAAGGTTTTGAACTGGACTGGGGGCAGAGAACATGGTGGGGAAGAGGCAGGAGAAGGAAAGATGCTGTTCTGCACCCAGCTCGTTGCATCACTGGCTGGGGGCAGTGTGAAAGTGGCATGCTGGATCACACAGCAGGTGGATCTCAGGACTGTGTGACTTGTCTTCAAAGAGGTAGGTGGTAGGTTTAATAGGTGTCTCACCAGTGCCTGGAGTATCACTGGGCAGTTTGTGGTTCTTCCAAATAAAATCCGGACTGTTAGTCGCCACGCACGTGCCATTGCTTTGAGTGTTGAAATACAGAAGAGGTTTGAACTACGGATGGGAGGAGGGAAGAAATGCAGTCAGCAGCTGTGTTCTCCCTCTTTTGTCCCTTGCTCCAGACTACCCTTAATGAATGTATTGCCCAAACTCAAATTAATTTTCCTGCTATAGTGGTGCATTTCTCAGTGTAGCCATATGCTTGGCTGCAATATTCTTTCTCATTCCTCCCCTCTCTCTGAAAATAAATTTACCAATCCCACAAAATACCAGCTGCATTTCACTTACTGAATCACCAGATTACATCAATCCTGTCAGTCTCCAGTACACCTCACATGACCCCTTTCTGGCATGCACAGAACCCCTTGGCACTCCACCACACCTGCTGCAGTTATTTTCATCATTCTTATGCAACAGTACAGGGCATTCTGTTTCTCCTTTCATATATAAGGTTGAACAGTTGCACCCTGCACATACGTACATAATTTGCAGTGTATGATGTGTACAGCACGGTCAGATTGGTATCAATGTCTCCAAATTCATCCAGAATCACAGGACCCACTACACCTGCAGACACAAGGAATTTGTTAGAGGGCTTGCATTTTCAGAAACACAAGTATGGGGCAGGAGGGATGGGATAAATAAAAGGATTGCTGATACTTAGGGTACTTTTCTTCTTCCGGTATGTGCTAGATACGTATCAGCTCAGTGTGGTGCTTTTAACTTTTCTTTTAATACCACACTACACTTCCTCTACAAAATCCAATAAAAAGTGTTGAACTGACAGCACTGAAGAGGAAAGTCTCCCTCTAGCTACAACAAAATATATTTGTCAGATTTCTTCAGCATACCAAGAATGTCAGAGTCACCTCCCTTGAAGAGACCATTTTGGAAATGAGAAGCAAAATAGTCTGTTTCCACCTGCAGTTTTTCCACCTATCAGTAGTAAAAGAAATACAAGGATACTTTCATTCCCTTTATTCTTTTGAAAGCCTAATAATAATGTTTTTACCATGTTCTTTTTGCCTTTAGCCTCCTCTCTCTGTACATGAGCAAATGTGCACATTGAGAAATTGCCTGTGTAGCACATTACAAGGATTTTAAAGTGGAACTTCCCAAATCCCTCAGCACAGCTTGCCTCAGCTTGACTGCATAAGTCAGTTGCCTCAACATGAGCACAAGCTTAGCCAATATTCACTACTCCTGAAAGTCTCACCTCGTTTTCCCCTTTTTTTATAAGAGGATTTTTTTTTTATCAGCTTTAGATTGTCCTTTCGCTGCTCTTGATGATGACTTGTTTTATTTCTCCTAGTTCAGTATCAGCATTATTTTAGTTCTGCAATTACCTTCTCCCTTTTCACCTCAAAAACTGATGCTTTTTCATGGTCTAACTTCTTAATATCAAAATAATTATTGTATGAAATCCCTACTGTACCAGACTCCATCACAGGAAAGAATGAAGGTTGTTCAAAACCTATCACTTTCAGAATTTTTTTTAACTAAACCTATAAATTATGATGAGCATTACAGTGCTGTATTTTGGATGAGTAAAAACGTTTGTGCAACTTAACTTTTAAACTTAAACAGAAGAGATAAGTTTACTGACATTCAGAAAGGGATGCTGTCTACAGAAGGAATTAGTAAACTATATTTTGCTAGGTATTAGATACCATGGTTAAAGCAAAGATAAGCCTGCAACCTTTCCTATCTTAGAAAAATCTGGGAAACTTCTACACACATATTTGCTGAATGTAGGTGGGGCATAAACACAAAACTTTGAGTCATCGTTTTGGTACAGATCTCTGATATGAAGCAACAACTGGGACTATACTCCCAGAGAGATAACATTTTCACTTCTTTGCATAAGTTTTGCCTCTGTCTTTTCCTAATGATTGAATTCTGTGATTTTAAGCCCATGGCCTACAAAACAAAAGCCCTCCAGTGCTAGACAACCTGAGAGAGGAACAAGAAAGTTGACTAAGAGGAGCCAACCCACTTTGAGCTGGCCTACACCCACACTGCAGGCACCCAGGCCTACATGGCTTTGTAAACTGGAAAAGGTTGAGACTACTTCATTAAAGCTCAGTCAAGTGACTTCAGAGTCATTTTGAACATCAAATACTGAAAACAGCATCCTTGTAAAAATTATATAAAAAGAAAAAAGTCTGGAATAAAACTCATTGAAAGGCTTGGACTTCTTTTAGGGTAGAAGTGACTTGTCCTAAGAGTGTTTAAAATGAAATTTCTTTCCCCTCATCAATTTAGTGAATCCTGCAAAGGACAGTACTTTTTTTTACCTTCAAAAGTGGTATTTCGGAATTCACGGATTAAATTGAAAGGTGTCATTGGGCTCTGTGAGATGACAAATTTCTTGACACTATGTCCAAACAGCAACACTGCATTGAAATAGCCAGCAAGAAAGTCATCTTCCATCTAGACCAAAAGAAAATAAAAATGACTGTTTAAGAGTTCTTGCTTCTGCCATAAGGCTATAATAACCTTGATTGGCTCCATTTGGTAGAAACTCCAGCAGAGAAGACCAGAATCTGCTGAACACTGTGTGAGTAGATGGCCAATGCCATGTGAGCGTTTTCATTTCAAAAAAGAAAGGCAAACAAAATATATTTTTGATGTATGAAGACAGGAAGGTGCTGAAAACTTAAAAGAGGCCAATAGGTAAAAACCTGGCATGCTGATCCTGGTGCAAAGGATTCAAGAAAGGATTCAAGAAATCCTACACTGTAAGTTCTTGGCAGTTCTGCTTTGCTAAGTGTGTCCTAAAGACCCTGGCTTTGAATATGAGTTTCTGTGCAGATAATTCAGTGTGGTGCCAGCAAGTTTGGGCTTCCCAGTGGCCACAGTTCAGGGGCAAGGAGCTATGCCAGAATTTCCAGCAGCCTACCATAGAGCTGGCACCCAAAAAGCATTGAGCCCAGGCTGGGGGATCTAGAAGCCCTGTAAATCCAGCCAGAACCTTCAGGCTGCCTGCTGGAGAGCTGAAGCTCAAAGCCACAAATCCTGGGATGAGAAACTATACAAAAAGAACCTGGTTCCTTTCCTGGGCAGATGGCGGAAGTATCAGTTTCACTAAACAAATACAGCATTTTCATAGGTTCTGCTTTTCTGGAAATTAAAAATAACCCTTATTTCCTATGGAAAAAAAAAAGATTCCTGTTTTTGAAGCTTATCTGGAAAGCCACTGGAGAGAAACTGCAATGGTTGTCATCTCTTAGACATATCTGCGCAAATTAGTCAACAATTATTAGTTCTGAACTTTCCATGCTCACATCTCAATTGCATGTACAGATCTTTCTTGAGTGATGCCTTGTGGCTACATGTAAGAGTGTCAGTCACTCAGATATGGAGTGGTAAAAGCATGTGCCTGTAAGTCTCCCTCATGCCCTGTGAATATGACACTTGCAGAACAAATAAGAAGTTTGAGTTGAACTTCACAAAGCAGGAACATGACATCCTGCAGATTTGCCTTATGATACTATATTTTGACATTATTACATCAGAACAAAATACCATCCTGCAATAATATAAAGGAATATCACCTTAGAAGCATGACAGGGGATGATTACAGCTGCATTTTTAGTTTTCATTTCCTCATACATGAACAGGAATGAACGAAATGCAATAATCAGATATAAAATAGTGTTCTTACCTGGATGTCCTCCTCCATCTCTACATAGTCTCTAATTACAGTATTGTAGCTGTAATTAGCTGGTGGCAGAGTCAGGACAAGTACGTTGTGCATGTAATCAGCTGAGATGTTCTTCTTGAAGTACATGTTACTGCAAAGCAAAGCACAAGAACCCCATGAACACTGAACAACAGGCTCAGCAGTATCCATGCTAATCAGTCACTTGTTCCCAACAGCTCTGTTATTTAACAGGTTAAAACAGTAGTTCTAAAAGTAAAATTTCATAATGCATACAACTCTTTATATCATTAATTCGCTGATGCTAGCTTTTGAGCCTAAATATATTAAAAGGTAATATCAAGGCGATCTGCCAATCTGACACTCAAAGGTTGTTGTGAACAATGGTTATTATTGCAACTCTTTGTTTTCTACCCTGTTTACTTCCTCTTTTTTTTTCAAGTGGAGTTTATATTTATTAAAACTCGGTTTCTCTTTGGAATCCACAATACCGCAATCATAGTTTCTTCATGTTACTGTGCCTATCTCTGAGCTCTTCTGCACTCTTCTTGCTTGTTCTTCTAATTTTGATATTTCCTGCTAGAATTGAGCACAGCAGCAGTTGCACTAAAAGCATTTAACAGGAGGGAATGAAACAATCACAGAGGTGCAGAGAGCAGATTATTGATTCATTTGTTAAATTCATTGAGATAGGAAAATCAGAGGAAACTGTGTCAACTTGAAAACTCTGCTAAAACAAGCAGAAGATGTTGTAGCTTTCGGGTATCCTTGGTTCCATCACCCTGACAGGCCATCTGGAAGTGCTTCACAAATTGGCCACCACCAGATACACATGTTAAAGAAGCATTTATGAATAGATATTAGTGTCAACTGGCAGCATCTATCATTGCTATGGCTAGATTAAGAGAAAGAAAATAATTGTGTGAGCCTTCTCCCATTATTCATGTTTGATCATCCTTTTATTTTGTCAGTCAGTACTGATTTGCCATCTGATTGGATTCTTACACCAGAGCCCTGTACTTGCCTTTCCCTGAACCTTCTGATTTTTACAACACACTTTTCACCCTAAAGAACTTCAAAACGTTTCTCATCCAATCTTGGGCTGAACTAGCCAGTTGAAAAGAAAACCTCATTAATCTCCACCAGATTGGATAATCCTCCAGCATCCCACCTCTCTTGAGGGAGACTTAAAGACTACGTTTGTGTCCTGCTTGCCAGACAACTCAGAGTTGAAGAAAATTTAAATCTATCACTTTTTCAGAGGCACTTCACTCCTGGAGAAGCATAGGACTTTGCCTCTTCTGCCTCCTGCAGCTTCAGTTTTCATCTAATATATCTGTCTGTATTTTGTTGGGGTTTTTTTAAGAAGAATAGTGTGATTTGAGATACTCAGCAAAATAAAGGGTCTGTAGAAAGCTTAAGAAGAGCAGCATATAAAAAAGCCTGAGGCAGCTGGGTATATCAGAAGGATGCATATCACAGCAAAGAATCCCCTAATCACCCTCACCTATTGTAATGCAACATCTATACCTACAACACCAGTGGTAAAGCACTCACATACACTGTTCCCATTATGCATTTGCAAAGAAAAAGAGTTGAGGTCAGCTGCCTCAGGAAAAGCAAATGGGAATTTCTAATGCCTGGATAAAATTGTGGAATGCAAAAGCTCTTAAAGGCACTTCTGAAAAATAGATATGGTGAAACTGAAGGCGTACAGGATAGAGAAGATCCTGTTAAAACCTGAACAGGGTCCACTTAGGAATGAAAGGTTAAATCTCTGAAATCATTAACCCAGAGTTTCTCAGAACTGACCTGTTATGGTCACCTTTAGACACAAGAGCTGGCAAGTCCCACTGGCCCTAGAATTTAATGGAATCTTTTTGCTACACCAACAGTGAAGTAACATCAAGGCATGGGCACATATTTGCCTTGCAATCATCCATCCATCCATCCATCCATCCATCCATCCATCCATCCATCCATCCATCCATCCATCCATCCCACCAGACTGCCCCAGGCACTTAACTTTCTCCCAGACTGTGACTCACTATGGCCACTGGGATTATACCCAAAAAAACACTTGGTTTAGGTATCTACTGTGTAATGTCGGCTGTGTCACTTAGTGTTTAGGGCCAGAGATCAGTTCTCAGTCCTCGTATATAGCCAAGGCTTTTGAGGATACCATTGGTAAAGCCAATTTATGTCAGACATCTTCTATAAAAAATTTGTAATTACCAATGTTAAGAGAAAATTAAACAATAGAAAACCAAGGTTGTATGCTAAGAAGCTTCTCTGAGAAGTTATGTTTCTGCGGTTATAAAGATGTTGAGGAGATGGTTATAAAGTGCAAGAGTTATAAACTGGGAGAACAGTTATATCACATAAATAATTTAAAAACTGAATAGATGGAGTCTAGAAAAATATACTGTAAGTCCTATTTACATAATTGTCTGGTTGAGCAGAGTGTATGAAATATGTACCATATCTCAAATGGACTATATCTCATGTCCATTCTGACTTTAGACTCTGTGCTTCTTTCATGGTTTCCTGCAATGAGGAGCCCCAGGAAGGCATTAAACCTACCTGCTCTGTCACTGCCTTAGAAAAATATTATATGAACCAAAAGGGATTTTGTAGAGGATATGCCATGAATTAAACACTATGCATGTTATATAAATGGCGAGACGTGAGGAAAGATGGCAATAGAAAACATTTTGTGAAAGCGCCTTTCTTCAACAAACCAGTTTCACTCAGACTATTCCCATTATCTATATCCATCAGCAAACTGCAGGGAAAAGAAGAAAAACAAAGGTGATACTTTACTTGAAGGGATCTATCAGGATGATAACGATGTCATTATCCACCTTCTCCGTCCCTAGGTCTGAGCTGACATTCTCTGGAGAGCCACACATGATGATCACTACAGAATGGGCAAAAATGGAGAGAGATTGGTGAGATTTTCAGACAAGAAGAGGATGTTTGCCTGCTCCCCCATGTTTGAGTAGCAGGCAGTAGAGCAACTCTGGACTAAGGCACATTATCTGTCATGTACTGGGGCCCAGGCACAGAGCTCCAGCCTCCCTGCAGTAAAACCACAATATCTGAGGGGAAGAGGTAAAAGGTGCTTCAACACCTGCCCCATTTTCTGTCTGATTGCACCAGAGCACTACCATTATCCCACTCAAATAAGCATTAGGAGTTGTGGTGCCATAACAGCTACTCAATATGAACATTTCTAGGTTAAATGGCCTTCAAGTAATGATTCCATTAGCTTGATTACTCTCACAGTCACTTGGCCTGCTGATGCCAGGTGCTTAGTCTTAGGAGAAGATGAGGTATTTATTCATTCATTTTTCTAGTTCAGATAAATCATTTCCAGAAGTGCCCCTTGATATCAAAATGAGGTCCATAAATGTACCAGGGCTGCAAACACATAGTGATAGAGAGCTTGCAGTATCTATATTCTTGTAGTATTTAAAGCCCTTCTTAGAGAAATTGTGATACTTGGATTTCTGAATCTCTCACAAAAAAGAGCTTGTGCTTAGATGGGATAATTTACCCCAAAAGCTCTCTGGAGCCAGGATATTCCCCCATATTTTATGAGGATGAAGAGAGGAATCTAGGAACTTTGTGCCATTTTATCTTTACATCCATGTAAAATGGTATATCTTTGTTTCCATCATTTCTGGTGAAAGGCTTCCCCTATAACCTAACTAAGGGGTGGGTTTGAGTTCCTTGGAAAAGCAACTCACTTGCTGGGACAGTGCAGCCTCAACCCCTCCTTACCATTGCTCTTCCGGTTTGGATTTTTCACAGTTTTTCTAAGCAGCTCTGGAGTTCTCAAAATATCCTTGAACTTGAGTTTTTCAGAGAACTCTGTGATTCCAGCATCTAAAGCATTCATGTACCTGGCACAAAGGAGCAAGGATATCGTCAGGAAATTGCTAACTCCTCACATTTTCCTAAGATGTGCAAGACAGGCTGTTCAGAGCACACAAGTGTGTTTATAAGCTGGTATGAAACCTTTTCTGCAGCAATAAAAGTGAAAGAACCAATACATGGCATGAAAGATGCAGAAATGCTTGGAAAGTCTACCAGAGGTATTTGAGCATGGTTATAGAAAGGGTGAATTTGGAAATTGCAATAATCTAATAAGACATTAGCAATTAAGAAAAAATAAATCAAGGATATGAGGAAACTGCAGGAAGTGAGATTAACAGGGAGGCAGAGCCAGGACACTGCTATTTAACACATCAGTGGTAATCTAAGAAGGCATATGTGAAGGTCCAAAGGACTAAACAGGAGCTACAGAAAGAACTGAGATAAAAATAACACATGTACCCTGACTGTGAGAGAAGCAAAGGAAGAAAAGCAGCAAGAAGAAACCTATGCAGAATCACTTAAAACTTGAAGGAAAAAATGAGCTCAGCATAAAAAGCAAGCAAGTAAAATTTGGTAAAAGATTAAGGAAAAACAGTCAGCTCCTCAATTTTACTCTTGCTTCAATATGTTTTTTCTGAGAAGAGATATTCTATCTGAAATAAAGTTAATGCAGAGGAGAAACCAAAAGAACTCTCTTTATTTTTAAACTACATAACCTTTGATCTACCAGCACTGAGATCTCAGTCCTATGAGCTACTAAATACCTTTAGCTTCCTTTTTTTCTCAGGAACAGAATCATTAACTGCTAATTTACAGAAACATATGCATAGTTGAAACATAACCTGATTTTGTTATCACTGTGGGTATTCATTTATTTTTGTATGTATATGGGAAAAAACAATTAGCTCATACAGCAATACTTGTGCTTTAGAGAAAATGGATCTTTTTAAATTAGACTTCAAAAACCTTCACATTGACAGTTTCTATTAAGGCAGGATGAGATACATGGTTACAACTAAATTAGGATGAATAGTGGGCAGATACAAAATTAATTTTTTTGTTGTTAATTCAGCAATAAAGGGACTTGAACAATTCTGAAGTCATAAAGAAGGTCCTGGCCAGAAGCATTTAAAAAAGTGAAATAAGAAAAGCTTGGAAAGGTCAGAAATAGCTTCCATGCAATTATTTCACTGAAAGCTATGAAACCTGCAGAATTAAAGGGATTTAGCTAAAGCCTGTGTAGTGCATTGGCAGTTACAGCTGCAAATGTGGAGGAGTAGGCCTGTAGTAAGAGGTGAACGAAGTGCACTGGTATTTCAAAGCATCAAAGAGAGGTAATCATAGGTAATCAATTATATTATGTGATCAAGTTGCTATCTATACTATGAAAGAAGAAGGAAAAAATAAAAGTCCATAAATACCTACAATAGAGGTAAATGGAGATAAGGTTTTAGGTTTCCTAATTCAGAAAAAAAAACTCTTTAATTCTGTATCCAAAATAATCCATGAGTATATGCTTCTATCAATCTGAAGCAAATATAGTGATAAATTTTGCTTAGAATTCTGCAAGTCTCTCAGGTTATAAATTAGAAATACATATAATAGTTATTTCCATGAACTCTTTGCTACTTCTCAGCTACATTTATAAAATTAGTAGGAGAAATTAGATTTTGTTTAATAAATCAGCTTTTAATATCCCAAAATTGGAAAAAAAATCAAAGTAGCATAGACACACTCACATGAGCTGAAAGTTAAATAAGACTCAATAATAGAAAAGTATTTATAAGTACTGGTATATTAAAGAGTCTATTTGTCTAAAAGCAGCCTTTGTTTTCAGGCAAGGAGAAAACCCAGCATTTCTGAGAACCAAGCACAACCTGATGTTTCAGGTCAGAAAATGAAAGCTGTCTCCTTTGCTCCAAACTGATAAGAATATAGCTTAAACTCTGCATCACTGGGGTAATTTTGCTTGAAGAAATGTAAAGCTTGAATTTTGGAAATAGCACCTACGTATTGAGGACATTAATGTGGAGAAATATTTTAGAAGCTTAGTAAGACCCCTGACCTAAAAAGGCATCTATGGGGAGCCTGTGGAGGAGCCTCTCATGTCACACTATTTATACTAAGGAGGCTGTAAACAAGTATCTTCATCACAACATAACATGTGGGTTATGTTGTCCAAAGGAAAAGCAAAGGCTTGCAAATATTTAAAACAGACTGAGAGAAACATTCAGGTAAGTGCTATAGCTAAAAGCTACAATCTATCTTTTCCTTCTCTCGTTCCTTGGTAGTAGCAAGGCACCTCTCAGAGTGTAGGACTGAGAGAACACTTTGCAGAAACCATGTCTGAAGGTGGAGACAGCATTTATCAACAGCTGGGTCAGAGGTGGATCCAGATCTTACCAGAGGCATGCCTCTGAGGTTTCAGTTCTCTTGTAAATGTAGACAGATTCCCAGGTTGTGGTTTTGAATGGCAGCTCAGAATGTCTCCAAAAATGGAAGAAGAATTGGTTCAGTTTCCTGGCTGGGGTCAGAAGGCGGGTTAGGTTATCTTTGTAGTCACAGGACAGTCCAAAACTCCCTACAGAGATCATAGGCAGGCTCAGTATTGTTTCAAGTCTGAAGAAAGAGATAAGAGGACAAGTCTGAACAGATTGCTGTTGCACTAAGGCAGCTACTGATTTCCATCCTCACTTACTCTCCTCTTGTGCCCTGAGTTAGTTTAACACAGTTAATTTGAACCAGAATCAGAAGGTTCCTCAAGGTCACAAGCAGATTTCAAGCCTGTACTGGTACCAAAAAGCCCTGTTGAATTGCTCTAGGCATCTTCTTGCACTGTTCCCAGTCACCCCTATCCTTTTGAGTACCACACACCATTTCAGCCCCAAGGGTTATGACAGGAGTCCAAAGGCTCAAGACAAGCTTCTGCTACCTGGATGTCATTCCCATGGGATGGATTTAATCTCCCTATTGGGACAGTGCTGCAGGGTGACAGCTTTTTGCTATCAAAAAAGCTTTACTTCTACAATTCAAAGGAAAAATCTTTTTGTTTCACAAAGGTGTATTTTAGGAGCTGTGCAACAGCAGCAGTCAGGGAGAAAAAATTAAGGCAACCCTCTGCTGACAAGGAATTTGTAAAACAAAAATCATTTTATATACAGAGACAGTAAGCTTTTAAGGACGAAAGTATATTTCTGGATGCTGCGATGTTACCAGACTAAACTCAAAATGCTTTTGCTCTTGTATGCTGTTTTCTTATAACAGGGAATTTTGCCTGCAAAAACCATGGCTGTAAGTGTTGTTGGCATTATTGTGACAAAATTTTATTTTCCAGGTAAAGTTCACTTACTCAACTACAGGGGTTTTACTTATTGCAATAGAAACAGACATAGATGATGTAATATATAATGACAGGGAGAGTATTTCACTAATTAAACAGGCTTTTTATTTTTTCCTGACAGACTTAGAATAGAAGAGAATAGATTATTTTGGTTAAAAAGGACCTACAAAAATCATACAGTCCTGATTATTTCAGTACTGACCAAAAGCTACAGCATGTTATTCATAAAAATGTAGAATGGTTTGGGTTGGAAGAGTCCTTAAAGATCATCTAGTTCCAAACACCCTGCCATGGACAGGGACACCTTCCACTAGAGAACTTAGTAACTGCACTGTCCAAATACATTTTAAACTTGACAAGCTTAAGGTATGATCCACCTCTCTAGGAAGGCTGCTCCAGTGTTCAGCCATGCTCCTGCTAAAAACATTCTTCCTAATGTCCAACCTATACATGCAGCTTTGAATCATTCCCACTTGTCCTGTTGCTGAATCCTAGGAAGAAGAGATCAGCACCTCCCTCTATACTTGCCCTTCTCAGGAAGCTGTAGAAAGCAACAAGGTCTCCCCGCAGCCTCCTTTTCTCCAAACCAGACAAACCCAGTGCCCTCAGCTCTTCACAGAATATGCTTTCCAGCCCTTTCACCAGTTTTGTAGGCACTCAAAGACCTTCACATCTTTCTGAAATTTCATGGGGCCCAGAACTACACAAAATGCTCAAGGTGAGGCCACACCACTGCTGAGTACAGCTGGATAATCACCTCTCCTGACTAGCTGGTGATGCTGGGTCTGATGCATCCCAGGGTAGGGTTTGCCCTCTGTGCTGCCCAGGCATACTGCTGACTCTGGGGGTGCCAACCAGCATCCCCAGATCCCTTTCTGCAGGGCTGCTCTCCAGTTGCTCCTCAATCAATCAATCATTCAACTTACTGTCAGGAGTTAGCAATTTCCCTACTGAAGTTGGGCTTTGGAAGGGCTTTTTTCCCCACCTACCAAACAGAGTGGCTATGCATAAAAGTCTTACTGCCTTGACTGTAGACCTCGAGGTGTCTGATGTACTCTAAACCAATGTCTCTGCAGGTTTGTTGCTCACAAAACATCTTTGTTCAGCAGCTGACATCTTTAACATCACAATATAAGGGGGAAGAATTGGTACTTACGAGATCATTTGGAAGGTGGCATAAGTGCAAGCGGGTCCTATGACAGCACAGCCAAGGTCGCCAGATTCCTGCAAGGAATCAAAAAGGGTCATTTGGGATAAAGCAGAGGACTGGCAGAGAGAGGAGGATGGGAGCATGAAGAAATTTGTAGGATATGAGGAGTCACAGAATTTACCTAGCAAAAGCAAGAGAAGAGAGGAGCTACAAAAAGTTTAAAAGAACAAACAAGAAGGGGAGGAGGAAAAAAATCACAGACAGCCGAAAAAAGATAGAGTACAACATTTGTTAAGACATAGACAGCAAGTAAGGATTAAAATATTGTTATAGCTGCACCTTTGAGATTAAACACTCCAGAAGAGTTTGCATTTGCTGAAGACAGGATGGTTCGTATTACAAGGTCCTGTGTACCAGAAAAATTATTACATAAGTATATATGAAACTATTATTTTAAAAACTCCTTCCATGACCATCAAATGAGGCCTGACCTGTATCTTTGTGTGTCATGAGGGAGAATTTCTTAGCAAAGACTAGAGCATAGTCATAGATTAGTAGACTTAAAAATTCTCATTGGACTGACCAAGTTTCATTCAGAGGTGTGAAAATCTTCAGAAACTTGGCTTCTCGTAATGCACTGATTTTAACTGAAGCTTTTCCTCATATTAAAGTATTCACATAGTTTCTCTCACGTGACTTCTGTGATTTCTAGTGAGAAGCAAGCACTTCATCTTTGCCCTTTGGGCATAGTTCCATAACCACTTCATTGGTAACAGTGCCAGCCTAAGGATTTCTCTGCCCACATCCCCATCCTCACCACAGCTCTCTCTTTTGTGTATTGTGTAAACTGATGGTGAACCAAATCAGGATCTGATCCAGTTAGAAATTGACCTTTTTGCTCTGCTCGGGCTGTTTTGAGAGTTTGAGTTGCTGGTTTGGATTTTTAATTAATTGTTATTTGGGGTTTTTTTTAATGGATTGCTTTGGCTGTCAGACCACACAAAGAATTGTGCAGATATAAAAAGGAGGTAACTTAAGCATAGGAAAAGGAGCCAAAAGCTGAAGGCAGTCTCTTGGAAGCATTCATAGAACCTCTCTTCAGTATTTGCCTACTTCTTTTCACAAAACATACAGGAACATCTTCTCTTTAAAAACTTCACTTCCCTATCAAATTTCTTTGGAACTGAATAGCAGGATCAAAGGTTAAGAAGGAAAGACAGAGACACACATGCACACCAAGGCAGAAGGAAAGAAGTCTGCTACTCACATAAATGGTTCTGAGGAGCTCCACACCTTCACAGGTGCTAGTACGGCAGGCTTGGGAGACATAGAATGATGAATTAAAGAGGTGGAAGGTGGCATTCACTGTAACATTTTCTCCTGCAGCACAAATGGAAAAGCAAACAGCATCATGAATTGCAGGTAACCACTAATACACTATTATCCCTCTCCTTCTGACACAGGTCTGAGCAGCCTTATACTCTGAGGTCTCCCTGCTTCAGCAACATCTACCTACAACCCAACCCCCACTACTATGGATATGACTGTGAAGTCCATTCCAAGGCGGACTGCTGACTTCTGCTGACTTCTGTTGAGTGTTAGTACTTTTAGTAAAAAGTACTTTTAGTGTTGACCATTACTAGACAAATTTTTTAAGGCTCTGTAAGAAGTAACTGAGACACCACTTTCCAATAAAATTGGACAAAATCTTTTAATCTAGAGGGCAGGTAGGGAATAGATAATATTTCTTTTATTATTTCCTTGGAATCTCTTTTTCCTATGATATTCTAGAGAGTGACAGTAGATTGGTGATGTTGAAAGGAGAAGTAAGATATCAAAATAAATAAAAGCTATATGACTCTAAATGAAGGAAAATATGGACTGCAGATTTTTCACACTTCAGATCGTGATGTGATCAACAGATAGGGTCAAGAGGAAAATTATTTTCAGAAAGTAGAGGCTAATCCAGTCAGGAGAGGAAGCAAGGGCAACCCAATTACTGCACGAGATGGATCACTGGTCTTGTCTGATCTAGTTCAATAATTTTTCCACATTACCAAACCCAGCTGAACATCTCCAGAGAAGCATGCAGGAAGAGTCTGCCCAAACACCATGAAAATATATATGGTTCTGCCCACTTGTAGAGCACTTCAATTTATACAAAGAGAGGTCATTATTTCCATAAGTCCTACGTAAGATGGGCAAGCAAGGAATCTGTCTGAGAAGCACCTTACTAAAGGTCAGATGAGTAGACACAAAGTGTGACAAGAAATCACAGGAAGAGAGGGATAACCAACATCCATTGACTTACCTGTCATCTGGAATTCCTTTCGTACCCTTTCCATTGCTTGTTCCACAGTTACCCTCACACTGTCAGTACTTGATGGGAAATCCGTGTAATTCATGAGCATCACATTGATCGCATAATAGTTGTTGTTACATCGATCTGAACCCACTGTCTTCAGCAGCTGCAGTGAGGAAAACAAAGGCCAAATGGCCAGCGCCAATACCAGTTCCTTCATCGTTGCTCAGTTTAGACCCATTGTGTGTGCTCTCCCACTTCTTTCTGTCTCCTAACTCTCTTTCAGATACTCTACATTGATTTTGTTCCTGGATAGAAAGAAAGAAAGAAAAAAAGAGATTTCCACTCCGTAGAGTCAAAGGCTGTGCGATTCTCTCTCCTGCACTTCCCTATCCCCTTCCTTGCCTTCACCTCTGCCCGTCCCTCCAGTGTACTAGGTGGCACTTCAAGGTGAAAACTAGCAGCAACAAAACTCAGGAAAAGAGAGAGGCTAAAGGTTGCTGAGAATGTTTGCTCATGGAAAGGCTGAGGCTATAAACTGAAACATTACCAGAAACCTTGCATGATAAGTGCACTAACTCTTCATCACATGCATAAGCTGAGAGAAGAAAGAGGAGGGGACAAATGAACCATAAAGACAACTCTCCAAAATGGAAATAAAATATAAGGTCTGTTAAAGCCTAGAGGAAAACAGATGGTTACTTCATGTTTGCATTGCCCTACATCTCTTGATTACATTGCCACACCATCTCTGCTGATTGAGCTCATAAATTGAGGGTGTATTTTCTTCTGAGATAAGTTACCGATTTCATTCCTTTAGCTTATAACAGTGAAGTACTTTTTGTGTTGGCAAAAATGTCTCACTTGCAGACCTTCAGACCAAAGCCTTTCTTTCTTCTTACAGACTCAGTACAAGGCTTGTCCAGTCATGCTCGCCCAGCACTGTGCACCAAAGTGCCCTGGGTCTGCCCCTGCTCTCATCGCCCTTTCCCACCCCCTCAAATGGGGGCCCCAGATATTCATACTTTATGTGATGAGCCTCTCACATCAGGTAAGGATTAGCAAAGCTGAAGGACTCTCAGACCTGCAGGACCAAAGCTAAATTTTAAATGCCATCACTAAAAAAAAACCACAAAACAATAACAAACAATAAACAAACCCCAGCAACCCACAAGCCTTATGGAAAATTCTAGGCATTCTAGGCACAAAGGAGACAAATTTAAATAAAGCATAAAGTGTGCTTTTGCTGAATATGGGGTGTTTATGCACTCATACAAGAGGTTCTTTTTTTCTACTGAAACCTACACTGAGGCTGTCAGATAATAAATCAGTTAACTTTTATTATCTTCCTGAAATAATTTAAGACAAATAATGAAAATAATCAGAAACAATGTAAGTAACAGGGCTTGTGGTATAAAACAATACTGCAATTTCATGGCTTCTTTTGAAGCCTATATTTAGAAAGTATTGAATACTTCAGATATATTTGCACAGACCTTTTTAAGTGGTTCTGTTTTAATACCAAATTACTATTGCTTGAATCTAATACCCAGAGAAGACCATGACCCAGCATTTAAAAGTAGTATATAAACATCTCTGCATATTTAATCTAGCATTTGTAACTAATAATACAGTAATTCTAAATTAACAGTCTGTCATGTAAACATGTGGACTAGTATGGTTGGCTAGAGCCACAGATTGGGAATGGAACATGGCTTTTCCTGTGGAGATCATCTGCTCATCACTGGCTCATTTTATAGGTATTTCCAATGTCCTTGAAACTTATCCCATATAAGTCAATAAGAGATTTATCATTAACTTCAGCAGAGCAGGATTTGCATTTTTATACTCTTCTTAGCCTATCTAGGAGAAACAGTCAGCATGAATAATGCAACTAGAACTGAGTATTTTACACAGCTGGTCACACAGGGAGTATCTAACAGCACTGAAGTCTCCCTGACTTCGTATCTATTAATGTATTTATTTGGTTTTCTTAGCAGGTTGAAACTGTCCTTCAAAACGAAAGTAAAATCAATGATAGCCTTATCACAGCATTTCTTTTTACTCTCTCCCTTGTCCTACACCATCACAATGCCACAGCCCCAGCCAAAATAGGATATAAATTTAATTGTTGACTTATAAACTTTTTAATTGCCTCGTGCGTACGTAATCTCTCAATGAATTCCCATGACAGAAGAATCTGGTGACGTGAAGCAGCAGGGAATGTGGCAGGAGGCAGCAGCCAGGATGAAACTCTCCATGAAACCTGCCAAACAGCACACTTTCCCTTGTACCTTGGGGCTTTGGACATCAAACACAGTTGCCTGGCAGACTGATCAGTAACATCTGCCTCATGGCATAAGAGAGACAAAGAAAAGCTGTGTCATTGCACTGTAAATATGACAGTTACTGTTGCTATAGATGTTCATAAGGGTGGAGAGAAAAAAAAGTAAATAAATGAGTCAGATTAGGATTTAAAGGATAATATTTGATAGGCTTGGCACAAGGAAAAAAAAAACATCTGTAAGTTTGTCCTTGTTGCTGTCTCTGCTTAAGGCATTGTTGGCCCTAAGGAATAGAAGAGATACAAATGCCAGTCAATTCATAGTGTCCTGGCTGCAGAACACAGTTAAGCTCCCAAGGAGCCAAACTCATCTAATTCCTTCCTATGGTCTGACCTAGCAGTTTATAAATCCAAGAGGTTAACAGTGACACAAACTAGACAGCTACTCAAAAAAACCTTGTATATCTCTCTAGAGCACTCTCTCCACTATCTCAGTAACTTTTCCCCAACCATGAGCCAGCCCTCACACTTCCAAGATTAGTCAATGAAGGACAAGTTCAGAAGCTCAGAAGACAAATAATGTGTTGGAGGCAAAAAGAAAGCTTTATGACTCCTGAAGGTTACTGCAGCTTTAACTAGAAATACTGGCTTCAACGTAACTACAGGTAATGGGAGCATCCTGAAAGCACATGCAAGTAACTCTGCCTTCCTCTGAAAGAGTGTCTCTCATGCATGGAGAAACAGAGCAAGAAATTCAAACACCAGCAATATCCTGCCTAAGGTAACCTCTCCTGACAACCCACAAAACATTTTTAAAGCACATCTTCTAGAACTATTTATTCCCCCATAAAAGTTCTGAGATTTAATCACTGTCTAAGGAATAAGGTGCTAAAAACCAGCATCTGACATCCCCAGTGCAATTCTTTTTAGCTGCTGCTTCTAGGTATCAACTACTGCTATAATCTTGGCAGAAAGGCAAAAAAGATCCTCAGTGTTACATATCTTCACTATGTGCAAGTGTCCATCCAAGAAGTCAGTCCTTAGGTGAACATCAGCTTGAGACCCTCATCATTGTAATCCTAGCATGCGTAACAGCTTGTGGAGGTCTCCCCTTCAATCACTGTAGTTTATCACTTATTTTGGCTTCAGCAGCACAGGGATGATTCAGATTCAGATAGGCAGGTCTTGTGTTTATTTGTCTGAAGAAAAAAATTCAGTTCCTCCCCAACATTGCCTGTCCATATATTGTATAGACACAAAACATCAATACAGCTCTCTTTAGGCAATCTGATAGTCAGTGTTAGATTAGAAATACCACCTCAAATTAACTCACCAGATCATTGGTTTTAGTGAAAAGTGGCTTTCAGTGCCTGGTTCTGCAGTACTTTAAAGCACTGTATTGCTTCTGCCCTAGGATTTACTGAATAATAAATTACTAGATATTATAGGGTGTATTTGCAACTGATAATCAGCACTGACTTCCTGATCTAAAACTACTCTGAGAAGTTCTCTCTGTCTTCAGGAAAATTCAAGGATAGTCAGAGAATGAAAATTCCAGAAATCTCAGAAGAGCCAAAGACTTACGTGACAGTATCGAGTACCTACAGTCAGTCAAACTGCTACTTGTGGTACTTAGTAACAATAGTCCTAATAAATCTGAAAATAACACAAACATATTGTCAGCTTGTCTTCAACTTCTTTGATACCAAAGACAACCAAGGTAACATTTTTCAAGCCACTACTTTGTAAAGAAGCATGCATTGTGATACAATCATCTTATTTTGCAGAATAACATATTTTGACAGTGTCCTTCAAAATGGAATTTTTCCCTGAATATTTTGCTACAATTATTTCTCTTAATGACAATTGTTGTGATCAGCTTATGTTTTTCACAATTGCTCATTATTTTCTCCAGAGCCAGGAACTTTGACAGTACACAAGAATATGAGGTTCTATTAAAATAAAAGAGTTGCTGTAAGTCTCCAGCATTGCAGAATTGAGAAATGTGAAAAAGGGAGAGACAAAAAAAAATCTGAAAAGATTCTAAATAAAAATAACAGTAGATGTACTGATGTTCTTAATTCTCACTAACTCTGAAAACAAATTTCCTTTATTTCAGTGGCACAAAATCTATCATGTCTATGTTTTTGAATAAGCAAGGCTGTCAACATTGTTTGCATAAAATACAGAATTTTTAATAAGAAATATGGATGAGACATTATATGTTGTATAGTTCATCATATTTAGCCAACAGGATAAATACTGAAAAACATTGACGTTGTTTTCAAATTCTAACCACTATTACTAAGTCTGATTCCAAATTATATTGATTGTCTGGAACTTTAACAGCTTCTACCCAGTCTTTAAAAAGATTCCAAAAATCAGATTGAAGAAAAATAAAATAGAAATGTTTCAGTTTCCCTTTTCTCAGTTTTGTTAGAAGTTAGAATCACAAATATGGTTACAGACAGAAAAGAAAAAAAAACAGGACTGTAACATCTGTGTTTATTTAATATCAGTAACTTAATGGTGTCAACTGGAGAATATAAAGATGTCTTTAACTTTCAATAGGAGAGAGGAGATGAGGGATATGAAATAATGTTTTCCCATATTTTAAATTATTTTTACAACACTTCTACTATCTAGGCTTAGAGGACAATAATGTAAATTATTATTAATATAGTTGTATAGTATACATATATAGCAGCTGTATACATAGATATAGCATACGTGTATAGAAGCTGCATAGCAGCTATATTGACTTTTCAGAACTGATCTTTTTTTCTTTCTCATTTACTACAAAAGAACATAAAGAAAGATTTTGCAAACACTATCCTTTGGAACCAGCAACTGATAAGCAACAAGCTTGTAAATCAACATAAAAACAAGTGGGTCATGTGATGCATGATCCTGATAGTAGAGCACGATAATATAGCCATTGCCATGGGTTATTGAGAGTTCAGGTTCCTGCCATAATTTAGTTGCTGGCACAGATTAGAATGAAATTACACTGCAAAGCACTGACTGTTCTCATCAGAAGTTACCAATCTAGTAAGAGGAACACTGCAGACAAGGATAAGGAAAGTGGAATTGCATCATATTACCAACAGCTTGGGTGGTGGCCCCATCTTCCTGTTGATCTATTATGTTGCCACTACCAGAAGATGAAGCTAAATATGTGATGTGTCATAAACATCTAGCTCAATTAAGAAAGTCTTCTTCCTGTTAACTCTTTCCCAACACATATATATATTTTGATGTGAATATTATTTATCCACCTAACTTGTGTACTACAAAAATAAATAGTAGGAAGTCTTTCCTATTAACTACTGCTTCTTTCTTAAAAGGACTTTGCTTCCAGAGTGACAGGACACATTCACCTTTTCAGCATACTGATTTGCCTCTTTTACACATGTATCAGCAGGATACATCTCTGTCAAGAGACAAATGTAAGCTATCCTTAATGGGCAAATATCTGTTCTGCTTATCTTTACAAAGGTAAATGGCTTGAATGTGTAATAATTTATGTCCTGGACATATATTTCAGTTTCCTTAACCTCTTTCTATTAAACATTACACTTGTTTATACTATGTGCCGGGATGGAGTTACGAGATATTCAAGCTAGTGCACACTTGATCCTGTAAATCCAGATGGCAGTGGAACATTGTGCAGGTATATAAGCACATGTCCTGGGCCAGTACCACTGCATTCTTTGGGGCACAGCACCTGCAGTGATGTGGCTTTCTGGCTTGGATAAGTTTGTGCAGACACAGCTCTCCATGCATTCCATCTTCAGTTCTATCACTGATTCATACTGGACCAGTGGATTGTCTTGCCTCCACTCCTTCAGTTCTACATACATAAACTTCTAAAAACTTACCTAAATGTAATGCTAAAATCAAATACAAGAACAGCTTTTTTATTAACTTCACTGACTCTTGATGACAGCTACATGCTGGAAATATCAGAAAATTTCTGAAGGTGCATTTTCCACAGACCCATAAAAATTACAGACATAAACATGAATGAAAACTAAAGTTTCCCCTTTCCAAATAAAGATAAAAATGATGAATTTTCATGTCACCATTTGGAGGTCTTTAACTGACACGAATTTTGTTTGCCTTCTTGAGCTGGGTAATAGAGACAGAACAAAAGCATTAAAGGCACACATGATCCATCAACTTACGTGTTTCAGCTTCTCTCATCATGGGTGGTCCAGCCAGGGTAGATCAAGACTCAGAAGTTGCTGGCGCCATAAAAAAAAAGAAGCAAGTATTGTTCAAGTTCCTTGCTTAAAAGGGATCATTTCCCATTTTCTCATCTCAAGGGACTGCCTTTGTAGCTGTAGCAGGGGAGCATTTCATTGCTCTCACTTTTGTATATCATTTATCTTGAGATGCCAGATGTTGTCAGGTGCATTTTCAAAGGTACAAGACACAGAACACAGTGAAGCATCATTACTGAAAGAACATGATCTTACCCAGATATTGTGGAAATTGAAGTACATGATTGTTGCTGATGCAAAGGTCATGTCCTAACCTCTTGCTTTAGTTTATATTATGATAAGGTTTTTTCCACTTCTTGCTTTCTTTCATTTTTTAAAATTTCCTTCATCTCCTTTTCTTAAATCTCACTTTCCAGTCTCTGGTTTTTTATTTAAACACTCATTGCACCCTCTGATGATTACCTTGGTGTTTAGTCATGAGTGCATGATTTCCCTTTTGCTGCCATTAGTGTGAGTAAATTCCCATTCTCCCAGCAATTCTGTGTGGAAATAAACATGATCATTAATAATTTTACAGCTCATAGGCTCAGGATAATGGCACTGGCTAAAAGAATAGTGGAGGTAAGAACTGTAGCAGTTTTCCAGTATTATTCTAGAGTAGACAAACTTCTTGACTTGTCTTTAATTTATGAATTGTCATCTTAGTGTTTCAAATGAGGAAAAACTATAACATTTCCACCTACTTTGTACTGCACCTTAGTAAAAATTTCTACACCAGGCATGCTAAAAATATTTTGGTCAATTTGATGCTGCTATCACTTTTTATCACAGCTGACATTGTCATTTTTGTGCCCACATCTAACACACTGACACTCTGTTAGCTCTTGGGCATTCTCCAGATTTGGATCCACCACATACAAATTCAGGAGCCATTTGGAAATGGGAGAAACCAGTGGAGCAGCTGAGAGCTTTCTTTCATTTGAGTTAATATTTTAGCTGTATTTATGTTGATCCTTAGAACAATGGGGTCTTCTGAAAGAATCTGTTAAAAACCAGAAGAAAGCAATGTAGTAAAATTGAATTTTCAGTTACTTTTTCTTAAAAAAAAATAAAAGGATTTTACCTAATTGTACTATCTGCTTGACCACATGAAATCAAATCTCTGAAAGAGCAAATAATTTCAGAATTATTTATGGAAATTAATTTTCTCCTGACAGAAATAATACCTTACATAATAGAGAAGAGCTATAAAAGCAGACTAAATCACTAGCAAACATTCTTTATCACTTTGACTAAGTAATTAAAAATTAATTTCTTGTAGAGAAATCCTTTGTGGGAGAGTGGATTATCTGCCTTCCTTCTTTGTGGCCTGAGGTGTGAAAGCACATTCATTATCAAGGGACACTGTCACAGTGCTGCTGTGCTCCAGTGGTTTCTGGTTGGAGAGCAATCTCTCAGAGCTCCAAGCTGGGTGTATCATTCCTGGGTCAAGCCATCTTGAAGTGATTGGGACACAGTAAATATGGAACCCATACTCTGAAGAAGCAGCACACAGTTCTTTACTGCTGGTCTATATTACAGATGATTGCAATCTGACAGGATATGTTTATTCATACCAAAAACAAAAGCTGTTTGTTTTTTTTCCTGATAAAGGTAGAAATGCAGATACTTCATTAGTTCTGTCCATGGATATGTGTTTTTTAATTAGTTGAGTTGTCAGCAGTAGTGTAATGTTTTAGTCCCCTGCACTGACATTTCTAATCATAGAAGGCTGGAAAAGATCTCTATGGTCTGTCAGTTCCCATGTCCCTGAGTGCCACATCTACTTGTCCTTTGAACACTCCAGGGATGGTGATTCCATCACTTCCCTGGAGAACCTGTTCCACTGCTTGACCATCCTTTCAGTGAAGAATTTTTTCCTAATTGTCTAAACCTCAGTCTAAACCTCCAACAACCTAACTTGAAGCTGTTTCCACTTGTCACTTGGGAGAAGAGACCAACCCTCACCTTGCTAAACCCCCCCTTCAGGTAACTGTAGAAAGCAGTAAGATCTCATCCGAGTCTCCTTTTCTCCAGGTTAAACAGTTCCAGCTTCTTCAGCCACTCATGCTTACATTATTAATCTTAAGAAAATATGTTCTTTGATATTTATCTTTGTATACTTTCAAGACTAATCAAAAAGAGATTTAATCTGTGAAACAGGGAGCAGCTAACAAGCAAGCTCTAAGTGATGTCCAGGTGTTAGAAAGAAAAATTAGTTATTGGTAGAACTGCCTTGTCAAGGTTTAGGGCTTGACATGTTTCAATTATCTCAGACCTACATGGAGGTTAACAAAGCTTGGGAATAAGGATGTACCACTGATAGTGGACACAAGGAATGTAGAATTTATAGGCCATAAGGACATTTGGCAGAACCCCCAAGCAAAGGAAGAAGCTAATAAAGACAGCTCAGCGACTGTGCTGAATCAGCCCCAGTTGGGTACAAGGTAATTAGCAGTGGGTAAATTGTGACCACTGACTGATGGCCACTGACCCAATAGATTGTGTGGGCTAATCAGCATTAAAAGTGAGAGACTCATTAATCAATAGAAGAATACTGATTATTAAGGGAACTATGTAATTTGCAGATAATGGACCTTAATGCCTTTGTTTGCTAAAATGGATAAACAATGAGAAGTTTTGGTAGTTGTCATGCTGGCTTTGTGTGCTGGCCACTCAGCACCCTCTTCTGCACAGAAGTGTAAATACATCAAAGACCTTGACTCTGTGTGTGGATTGGCTTCGAACACCGGGTGAAAAAAATCCCTATTTTGGGACAATTAGACTTTTGTTCCAAATCTCTCAGCAGCTTTGCTGCCCTCCTTTGGACAAGCTCCAGCCCCTCAATGTCGCTCTTGTCGTGAGGGGCTGGACACAGGGTTCGAGGTGTGGCCTCACGAGTGTACAGGGGCTGGCCACATTTTATCTGACACGATGCCATTGGCCTTCTTGGCCACCTGGACTCGCTGTCAGCCAGCACCCCTAGGTCCTTTTCCACCTGGCTGCTTTCCAGCCACTCTGTCCCAAATCCATGGCGTTGTTGCGACCCAAGTGCAGGCCCCGGATGTTCAGGCCAGGGCCCAAAGGCGAGGAGAGGAAGCGCCACGGGCTTTGGGGGAGGAACCAGCGCGCGTCTCACTGAGGCGGCCGCCGCGGAGATCGCCGCTCGCCGCAGGGGAGGCGGAACTCTGGAGACGGCGCCGGTCGCCAGCCGGCGCCCTTTCGCCGCGGCCTTCCGCCATCCCGCCGTTACCCTGGCAACGGCGCCGCCGGCGCAACGCGGAGCCCGGGCCCGGCCGCAAGATGGTGAGGGGCGGCGGGGCGGTGAGGGAGGGTAGATGGTGAGGGATCGCAGGATGGTGAGGGGCGGCGGGGCGGTGAGGGATCGCACGATGGTGAGGGGCGGCGGGGCGGTGAGGGAGGGTAGATGGTGAGGGATCGCAGGATGGTGAGGAGCGGCGGGGCGGTGAGGGATGGTAGAATAGTGAGGGATCTCAGGGCGGTGAGGGATGGTAGGATGGTGCGGGATCGCAGGATGGTGAGGGGCGTCGGGGCGGTGAGGGATGGTAGATGGTGAGGGGCTGCGGGGCGGTGAGGGACGGTAGATGGTGAGGGGCGGCGGGGCGGTGAGGGATCGCAGGATGGTGAGGGGCGGCGGGACAGGGGACGCGGCGGAGAAGGCACCGCCGAGGGAGAGCCCGCTCTGAGCCGGCTCCTCCTTGCTCTCTGCCCAGATGCTCTCTCGGGCCAAGCCGGCCGTGGGGGGTACCCCGCCGCCGGGAGACAGGCGGAGGAAGAAAGGGAAGGAGGTGCCGCAGTTGGAAGAACTCTTGGCTCAGAGGGACTTCACCGGCGCGATCGCCTTGCTGGAGGTGACGGGCTCTCCTCGGGAGAGCGGTATCGACGCTGTGCCCTTAGGGCTGCGGGGCGAGAGCATCCCTTCCCCTGCTTTGGGACCCTCTCTCCCCCTTGGGGCCCTGCAGCGGCATCTGTTGCTCCCCGCTTCACAGAGCCGGGTTTGGCCTGTGAAGGCTGCCTGCTGCTGCCCTTGGAAGTGTGAAAGCAGCTCCATCCCAGCAGCATCCACAGCTGTCAAACCGTCCGTGATATATGATAGCCTAATATTGCTTTGGTTATCTGTGGGGCTTTAGAAACTCTGGCAGCTGACAAAATTCTTATATTCTTTATTCTCTGCAAAGTTTAAGCAGCACGTGGTGGAGGAGGAGGAGGAGGATGGCAGCCTTTGGATTGGATACTGTGCGTTTCATTTGGGTGACTACAAGAGAGCTCTGGAGGTAAGGTGGGGAAATCCTGCTTCCCAAGGTTAGAAACTGGGATGTTGTGATAAAATAATGGCAGCAGGAGGAAGATGGTCTGTAGTAGGGAACAGCCCTGCTGGACAGTTAAGGTACAAATGTACAGTAATAAGGCAGATGCTCTGGGAAGCAGTTTGGATTGGGGGAAAAATGGTATTTTGCCTATGAAAATAGAACTTGTTAAACATTATGTACTGACTTATTTCATACTAGGGTCGGTAGCTTAATTTGTTCTGTTGAATGTCATTGTTCATGTCCTAAATGCATCATTCCCTTTTTGCAGCTAGGTTTCCACAGTTTCATTTTTCAGGTTTAATAATATTTCTGTCTTCATTGTGTAGCTTATCTGTGACAGGTATGAAAAAATTCTTTCTTTAGAGGTTGATGCTCCTGACTATTTAATGTACTTTATTGGTCTCCTTTGCATTTTCTTGTATTAGGTAATTTAATTAAATGAGGTAGTCTTTTTTTCTAAAAGCTTTAAGTCGCTAAAATATATGGTAATTGTTCAAATATGTTTGCCTCTTACAGTTCTGTTGTGTCCCCTCACTGTGAAGTGTAACTCAAGTATAGCTGGTTTTGCAGTCTTTGAACTTGCTTTCCCTAGAATCAATATTAAAAACAGATGTTAATTTAAAGTATTAACAGAAGATAATAAAAAGAAAATAAATAGATATAGAACGATGATGATATTTTCTTAGATAAATGGTCACATGCACAAGATGCATACATGAGGTGAAAACTCTAAAGCTTCTAAGAAAGAAAGGCACAAGGCACTCTGCCCTTTAAAAATTGAAACATCTGTTAGAGTTATCAGAAATGCTCAGTGAATCAAATGGATAGTAAACACAGTATAGAAGTAGTGCAGGACATCACAGTAAATTAATATTCATGTTTAGACTTGTGGGATTTAGATATTATGAATACAACAGTCAGTAGCTGTAGTTTATTTACATCCAGGTATTGGGTGTTAATAGGCAGTGCAAGTTTAAAAAAAGAAAAATGTTCATATACAGATGAAAAATAACTTGCAATTTCTTTGAAATAAGAAACAGTTTGAAAATAAATTTGAAATAAATTCTGGTTGATAAATTCCCAGTCGATGCTTTTATAGCCAGAGTAGATTTTACATGTTTCCTTCAACGAAAAAGCGACTGCTTTCTTTTGAATTTTCCTAATTAGTTTTTGCATGTGGTGTTTGATTCACCACTAGGTGATGCTCTTGATTCAGGCTTTTAAACACTGCAACATAGCCTTCTTTTTCCTGGTTATCTGCCCAAGAAGGGACAATAAAAGGTTTGTATGAGCGATTTGTAGTTCGATTGATTGTGTATGTTTTAAGTGAGAGATCACAGGGCTTGTCTTCCTGGATTTAATGCTGGTTTTTTTGCACAGTGATAAGTCCTGATAGCTTTGTAATTTTGTGGTGACATGTGGGAAATGAGCCTGTGCATCTCAACATAGTTTCTCTGGGGATAGAACACTCTAGTTTTAATTTCTAAGACTGTAGGTCTCATTCCACCGTGGAGGCTGAACTGCCTTTTAGTTATCAAAATCCATGTTGAATTGCAAAATCCTGCTATCTCATCTGCTATGTTCCAGAGGTGTTGTTGCTGTATTCTCAAGGACAAATTCCTTGATAATCTATATCCTTGAGATCTTGGAGCACTCTTTGGGGAGTGCCAAAAGCACTGTAGATAAAATACTCTGGGTCAAAGATTCTGCTGAATTATCCAGAATGACATTGCATATAACCTAAATGATTCACACTGCTATGTGTTCCTGCAAATGACAACATATAGCGTGTGTCACTATATAACAGTTCATGGTCCATGTACCTGATGAGGGTCTTCAGAAATCACACTTTTCCATGCTTTTATTAATGATGATGCGTTCATAGTGAGCCAGGCGTGTTGGTTGCATAGCAACTTTTGGAGAAGCCTGGGAGTTGTGATGAGGTGGCCATCATGCACCACCAGGAGAAACAGGGAATAAGTGAAAAACACACAGATGTCCATTCCAGCTCCAGGAATATCTTCAGAGAGAATGACAGCGAAATCTCTGTCACATTCATGTGAGAGAATTCACATTCTCTTATCACAGGCACACCAACAACAGTCAAATGTCCTCTAGGTAGGGCACTAACCTCAGCCTCGCTGGGCTCATACTTTCCCCTTCCTAACAGCAGATGCCTTTCTCAAAGGTTATGCCACTGCCACTGCTCTGGTGGGATCATCATCCCTCCTGCTGTACCGCAGTTTACAAATGCTATTGCAATGGGATGACTCTTCAGCAGTGATGGTGCAGTTCTTCCTGAGGGACTGACTAGCTTCCTTCATGGACAAACTTATTTTTTACTCAGTAGCTTGTGTCTTCCTGGCATCATATGGCAACCAGAGCTTTCCTAGTATGTGGTGTCATCTAATTGGTTTTCTGGAATCTTCCACATCTAGTGTCCATAATGGGAAAAAATGCAGAAAAAACTCATCTGTCTTTCTGCAGCAGCTGCCACTTGTTCATGGCTCTAATCTTAAATCTTCTGAAAAATTTCCCAGTGTCATCCAAGTACCAGAACTAGAGCATCAGGCCAATTATTCTGTTTCTGAGCTGCCTGGTCTTATAAATTGAATCAGCTGTGGCCTTAAGAAAGTGATGGTTTATTACATTTTTAAATATCTGTATCTACATACAGATATTTAAAAATTTATAGATCTAGATCTATATCTATAGATATATAGATCTATATCTATATGTATATTTTAAAAAATTTATGAGACAAATTGGCATAGACAGGTGCTTTTCTTGGTTGGATTCAAGAACAAGTTTCACACTTGTAGCCTGTACCCTCTGCTTCTGGGCACACATGGTGCAGCTGCTGGACATGCTAATGCCATTTTGGTTCATCAACTGCACACATGAGAGCAAAGAATGATCCCTGGGCCAGAGCCTTCAATGCATTGTTTCTGTCAAAATCCTACAACCAGCCAGCAACAGTCTCTCCAATCTTCTGCCACCTGGCAGAGAAATAGGAGCAATTCTACCACTTCACTGATCAGGACCTCCTGCCAGCTTGGCTCAGGATAATTTTAGTCGAATTGTAAGTCATGGAAGGACCAGGGCTGTACTAGGGTAATTGTTCATCCATGGGCAGTATCTGCTCATGCTTGAGTAATTCTGTGAGAAGTGTGAGAATACAGGTACACTCCAGTTCCTGATAGCTGAAGACAAGGTAAGAACTGGATTTTTTAGCTCTGGGAGTTCTCTAGGCGTCTCTATGATGTCTGTAGCCAGGTTACAATAAGTATCTCTTTGAGCACATGTCCAGCAGCCATATATGTTGGCTTGTTTATTGGCTCTTCAGCATCTGTGTTTATGGGCTTGAAGAATCAGACATGTAATAAGGGCATTAAGCTGGCCCTCCACATGGTCAGTACATGTCCACAGTTGTGGACAATTGACCTGGCAGCCTGCTTTTGAGGAAAACTGCATGTGTCTAGTGATCGAGGTATGAGGAGGAGGACAGTGAAATAGCTAGGAGTTGTTAATGCTGCCGGATGGCAAAAGCATGCCCCTGGTTGACTCTTAGGACAGGTTTGAGAGTATTTAGTTTGTTTGGGTTTGTTAGTTTATTGAGAAAGGAGGGGGGAAAGTTCTTGTGAAGTAGTCTTTGAGAGACTGATGTTGGATGGCTTTCAGTGAGGAAAGGGCAACAGCACATAGTCCAGACACATGGCCCAGAACTACAGGGTAAGGAGCACTGATAGTCCTAATTTTTAGTTAATGTTTCCATTGATTCACATTGGTACTGCTAGAACACTCTATGTATTTTGCTTACTTTGAAGGGCCAGGCCATAACATGACTTGTGTTTGTGCACTTTGTCTTTTCTAATTAACCTGCCTGAAGCCCTAGTCAGGAGAGACCTTTGGGTGCATTTAATCTGAATGAATTTTGAAAGATTCCAGATGGTCCCAATAAACAGCAGTGGCCTATATCTCAGAGCTCCTTGACAGGCCTACATCAAGATTAAACTGGCCTCAGTAGGAAAGGTTGGCCTCTATGCAAATGTTTTATTTTAAAAAAACATTAATCATTATTATGATGATGTTTATGATATTTATATTTATTTAATGTAAATATTGTTGGACAGCTAGTCCCTGAAATACTAGCAAGACTGAGCTGGCTTTTAAGGTGCTCCTTACGAGTTTCTTCTCTGTTTCAGAGTGCAGTTTACTTTTATTTGGCAACAAAGAAAAATTAATTCTTTATGCTTACAAGCTCTAAACTTTACTGTTATCAGCATGTTTGTCTTCTTGGGATTTTCTGTCCTTTGGGCATGGCTTATTTTATCTCATTATGTATATATATCTCTGTCCTTTTCCCCAGGGGTAAGAAGTCTCCCACCCACAGAGGCTCAATCTGCTAAACTTTCCCTAGGTAGAGGGTGCTTCTATTCATGTTTGGGGAACAAGTACAGAGTGAAGAGGCTGTTTTGCTGGGAGGGATGAGTGGCTTGCAGTGATCTGGAGTGCATGGATGACGTTCCTTCAGCAGGTCTGATGAGGACCTTGCATGACCCTGCCTGCTTTGCCTTATGCTTCATGCCTCCATGGCTGGATGAAGAGTAGGAGCACCAGCAGCAGGCACTTCCATTGGGATGGTCCTTCCTAGGAATCTATCAGAACTGTGACACAGGAAAAAATGGCATTTAGAGAGCTCCATGCCTCTGTTTTTAGTACCTGTTGTTACTCTGAGAAAAGATGCTTATCTTCCGGAGTATAATTGTTTAGTGGCTGCAAAGTTGTTTTTTTATAAAAGAGGTAGATTGAAAGATTGATCTGTTAAGTTTTGCTGTTTCACAAATAACAAGAAATGAAGAAGTTTGTGTGGCAGAATTAAAGGATGTGTAGTCAATGTGGATGTGTAAGAAATATCAGAATATGCTATCAAGAGCCTTTCTATAGCTGTTGACTATAGATCTTAAAATGGGAAATGGTAAAGTTAGGAACAGGTTATTAATATTTACTACAAATTACTAATCTTCATCTATAAGGAGATCTTGAATTTGCCTAATACCAATTTTTAGGCTTGCATTTTAATGCAGTGGTCTCCAAGCAATTTTGCTGTACCCCAATTAGTAAAAAATTTTTGAGTACACATCCCCAATGTATATACACACATCTATACATTTATAAATTATATACATGTACCACTGTACTAATATGTAATTATAAAACATAGACAAAAATAGGAACTAAAAAAGGATGTAATAAAATTAAATATAATTTAAAATACTTATTTTAGTTATTAGTTGTACAAAAAAATTTTTCTTCCTGCACTTGATGTTCTTATATTACATAATCTCAGACTTAACACACACTTCCACAGGTTTAATATACACTAAGACACTACCTCCAGGTTTACAAAAACACACTTAACACTTGCTTCAGTAAGTATTCTCAAAGAGATTTCCCTGGTGGTTATAGCTCCCAGGCTTTGACTGGAGGAGAACTTAGGAAAGCAACAGAAGTTGATTATATTGATGCTTTTATAGCTTACTTATACTGGGGCTTATATATGTAAATAATATTTTATTATAATATATTTACAATATAAATATGTTTTATATCTCTGTAACTTCAATATTGACAGAAACCCTCCTTATATGTGATGATTTATGGCACTGCTTTTCCCTGTGGTCCGTTATATTGTTGTAAACAAAAAAGTAGGGACATAGCTTAAAATAACAGTTTTGTTGTAAGGACTGCAGTGAACTTCAGAATAAATTGTTTGATGTCGATAATTTAATGATACATTGTAAAAATGTGGAAGAAAGAATCATATTTAATTCAAGTATGCGCTATTACACATTTTTTAAAAATCAGCCCTCTCTTCTGTTACAGGAATATGAGGCTTTAACCAAGCAAGCGACTTGCAAACCAGAGGTTTGGGTGAACCTTGCCTGTACCTACTTCTTTCTGGGGATGTACACGCAAGCAGAACAAGCAGCCTTGAAAGGTGAGATGTGGTGCTCTGTTGGAAAAGACTGCTTATTGGTTTGAGCACTTAAAGTAATTTCTAGAAAAGGATGCAATAAAGGATACTTGAGAGCAAAGTTTTTTGGGTTTGGGGTTTTGTTTGGGGGTTACTTAATTTTAACTTTCTTTTAACGGGAGAATTATGATGGAGTTTCCTTCCGAAAAATACCTTGGGTGTGTGGAGCAGCTGGAACTAAAAGAAGCATCTGGAAAATAATTTCTCTTATTAATTTCTAAATGCAAAACCCAGCATATGTCAACCAGCAACAAAATATTACTTTTCTTTTGACTGATTCTGTGTCCCTGAACCAGTGCAGATGAAGCAAATTAAATAATGAAATCATAAAAAAATAAGCATCTGAGAGAACTAAGCATTCTCCCTGGTGAAGACAAGAGCTCTGTTTATGTATTTTGAGTGACTTAGCAGGTGATCTTGTTGCCTTGTAAGTCTGATGTTAGGTATCTGGTTCTTCCAGGTATAGAGTTCAATAGTCACATTATTATAATTCTACTTAAATCTGAACATGCATGGGTTCATTTAAAGAGGAGGAATGAAAATTAGATTCCAGGGCAATTTTTACTGCCTAAAAATGTTTCTGTAGTTTAATTTTGTTGCCCATCACTTTTTATGTATCTTAGTGATTTAGATTGTTTTCTATAACCATACTGTCTCAGTGCTTTTTAAGTAAAATTAGTAGTAGTGATATCTCACTCAACTTCTGACCTGCCTTCTTAGGATAAAACTCTTATTGAAGGATAGGTTTTCTTTGTTCTTTCATTAGTCTTCTTGTCTTGGACTGCAAAATAGAGTAGGAAGAAAATAGTAGTGTACTTTCTTCTGCTGTGAAAGAATGTCTTCCAAAAGGATAGCTTTGGAGCATTTTTTAAAAATAATTAGGTTCTCATATCCCTTTAAAATCCTCAAAAAGATCATGCTGAGCTTGAATCCCACAACTAGAAATGGGTTTTTTATTTTCAATTGTAAAAAAACCTCATGCAGAGCTTTGTGATTTGCATTGTTCCAGAGGTGTGTAAATTTCTAATATTCACAAATAATTTAATCTTTAATGTACCAAAATTTGAGCTTTGGAGATTGCAAACTAGAACTTGAAGTGAATCTAAAAGTAAACGGGCAATAGAGCTTTGAGGTGTCACTGTGACCTAAAGCATGGGGGAAGCAAGCAGCTGCATCCTGTACCAGTTGGAGCCATTGTCATCAGCTTCACATCTTGTGAGTTACAGCAATCCATTCTAGAGATGACATATACACAGCTGGCATGCACATTTATTAACTGTGAGCTGGAGGAGAGGGAAGGTTGGTGTTTGTCATGCCCCTTCAGATTAATTAGTAGTAATATGGTGAGTGGCAGAGCAAGGGGTGCAGTTAGTGGTACTTGGGTGCTGGAGGCAAGGGTGGGACCATTAAGAAAGCAAGAACTGAGGGAGGGAACAGAAAATAATGGAGTGGTCACATTAGTTCAGTTCCTGATCAATTCTTGATTTTACATAATTGTTTAAGAAGGACAGCATGCCAATTCTTACAATGAGGTACCAGACCTTTGTTGTGAGTACTGCAGTCCTGGTGATTTCTGGCTACTTAAGCTTGGTGGGGAAGCAGTCACAGCTGAGGATTTGTAATACTTGTCCTTTCTCCACTTGTAAGCTTGTAAGTGTGGTATATTCCCCTTTCAATCTTTATTATATTGAGTTTAAACCTTTTTAGTTTTAAGTCACATCCTCTTTTAGGTTTTTCTAACAATTTGGGATTGCATCACTGGTGGCTGTTTGCAATATAGTGTTGACAGCTGAGGCTGTATTGTCTTGTGCTTTCTTCCACAGTTTTGCAAAAACCTTGAAGAAAAATAAAAAAAAAAAATTCTTTGAAGAGGAAAAGTCTTTAGAAAAACATCATTTATCTAATATTGCCTTGAATATCACTGAAAAAATGATAGGTAGTGTTAATATTAGACTCTTTACCATTGCTATTTTGGGATTATTTTGCCTGAATTCTTGTGTAGTGCATGCTGTTTATTGCTGCAGTTATGCTAAACCCATGAAAGTAGCATACTGCTAAAACAAATTCAGGAGAACTAATTTAGTTTTAGCTATAGTTCTATATTTCTACAGTGACAGAATATCTGTGTGAAAGGGAGTATAAATATCAGCTAGCTTTCTGGAATAGATTTTCCACACAAACATGTAAATATCTTGAAATCAAATCAAGTTCTTTCTTGCTATATACTATTGTTGCTTAAGGAAATTGTTGTTAACCATCATTCCATTAATGAGGAAAAATTAGCAAGATACTTAAAATTTAGGAAACGATCATTAAAAGCCATGAGGCAATTAATGTATTCATACAGATGCATAGTCCACAATCTCTTGTGGAGCAAGGTTTTATCTTTATTTTATAATAGACATGAATTGATCTCTTAGCTTGTTGTTGTTTAATTCAAACTTCGTGGAATAGAGGGGATGGGGAGGTCATTAAGGACAGCCAGCACAGCTTCACCAAGGGCAAGTTCTGCCTGACCAACTTAGTGGCTTTCTATGATGGAGTGACTCCATCAGTGGGCAAGGGAAGGGCTATTGATGTCATTTATCTGGACTTCTGTAAAGCTTTTGACACAATTCTTCACAACATTCTTCTCTCACAATTGTATAGATATGGATTTGGTGGGTAGGCTGTTAGGTGGGTTAGGAATTGGTCAGACAGTCAGATCCAGAGGGTAGTGATCAACAGCTCAGAGTCCCAGTGGGCATCAGTGACCAGTGGTGTCCCTCAAGGGTCTGCGTTGGCACCAGAGTTATTTAATGTCTTCATTAATGACACAGATGAAGGGACCAAGCTGAGTGGTGCTCTTCACTCACCTGAAGGATGGGATGCCAGCCATAGGGATCTGGACAGGCTTGAGAGGTCGATCTGTGAGAACCTCAAGAAGTTCAGCACAACCAAGTGCAAGGTGCTGCACCTGGGTTGGGGCAACCCCTGGTATCAACACCAGCTGGGGGATGAAGGAATCAAGGGCAGCCTTGCCAAGAAGGATTTGGGAGTGCAGGTGGACAAGAGGCTGGGCACAACCCAGCAATGGCACTCACAGCACAGAAAGCCAGTTGTATCCTGGGCTGCATCCAAAGGAGCGTGGGCAGCAGGATGAAGGAGGGGATTCTGCCCCTTTGCTCTGCACTGGTGAGACCCCACCTGCAGTGCTGCATCCAGCTCTGGGGTCCCCAGCACAGGAAGGACATGGACCTGCTGGAGCGAGTCCAGAGTAGACCACCAAAATGATGAGAGGAATGGAGCACCTTTCCTAGAGAATTGGATTTTTCAGCTTGGAGAACAAAAGTGTTCAGGGAGACCTCATTGAGGCTTTCCAGTACCTAGACAGGACTTAAAAGAGAGCTGAACAAGGACCATTAACACAAGCATCTAGTGATAGAAGAAAGGAGGAATGGCTTTTATGAAATGAATGAAAGAGAGTAGGTTTAGATTAGATACAAGGAAGAAATTCTTTACTGTGAAGGTGGTGAGGGGTTGCCCAGAGAAGTTCTGTCCCTGGAAATGTTCAAAGCCAAGCTGAACAAAGCCTTGAGCAAGGTGTTTATGGCTACAGCAGGGGTTGGAATTAGAAATCTTTAAGGTCTAGTGGAAGATGTCCATGGCTACAGCAGGGGGATTTGAATTAGAAATCTTTAAGGTCCCTTCCAATCTAAGCCATTCTATGATCCTCTCAGGAAAGAATAAGACTGAATATAAAAAGTCATATAAAAAAGAATTACTGCAAATATAACCTTAGAAGTAGAACAAAAAGGCAATAAAGAAAAATCCCTCCTTGAAGGTTTTTCATTACAATTGTATTTTACCTCCTCTAGGCTTTCTTCCAAAATCCTTTCAGATATTTCTGGCTTCTCCTTTTCCCCTGTTGTCCGCTCACGTTGCACTCACTAATGTTCCTAGTTCTGAGGTGAAGGTAGAGTTACTTCCAAGTCAGCTACTGTTGTTTTGTAGTCATCCCATAGTAAAGCTGTCAAGTGATGCTTTGCTGACTCCTTTTGCATCTGTGTTCTCATGCATTGGCTGAACATATGTTTTCTGTGCTCTGAGTAGTCAATCTTGTCTTGAGAGAATGAGGCTTAAACTATTGATCTTGATTAAGAATATATTAATAACAACAAATTATTATTTTTTCATTATACAAACTAATACTCTTGTGTTGCATTTCCAGTTCTTTGCTTTGCAAAGGCCCAAGAACAGAAACTCAGCCTGGCACACTTGGACTGTGATCCTGGCAAGTGATCCAAGTGTTTTGAAGCCAGAATAGTGCTTTCACAAGCTGTTGGCTTGCACTAAGAAAGAAACTAAAAACTAAAGCATAAGAACTAAAATTGTTCTTTTAAACCACAAAATGTGCACATAAGTGGGGCTACAGTTAATTCTGTTATGTAAAACAGTCTTTTCAGGATAAATGGAATCTTAGAATTAAATTTAAGATTCGTGCACAGACAGGGTTGTATTGCTGAACCATTCATTAAAGTTGGGGTTTTTTTTATCCCTTCCAGTTTTTGATGGGAAAAGCTTTGTAATTACTTTGCTTCTTCACATCTCTGCATGTGTCAGATCTGAATGTGGTTTAACTAAACAGAGAACTCATTTTATAGCCTATATTGAAACGAGCAATATTCTACAAAAGCCGAGATGGGTTAGTAAGAGCAATGATCTTTTCCAAACCAGTTTTTCTTATTTGTGAAATAGTGTTTTTCAGGTGTGAAATAGTTATCACCAGAGAAAATGTTCGGTTACAAGCAGGCACAGAACAGTTCCTGGGTTTTTCTTTTCTTATGATTGCATGTTCAGCTGCATGATTTTTATCTGCTTTGTTGCTTGTACTCTCTGTCTTGAGAACAGTAATTATTTTTGGTGCATTTTAGCTGAGGTTTTGAAGCAGCCATTTCATAAATGGAACTTCCAAAGTGCACAAGTAAAAATATCACATGTTTAAAAGCTACTAACCTTATTTTCTTGTTTTGTTTTTTTAAGTATAGTGGAAGCTACAGCCCAGGAGTAATTAATTTGATTATCTTTAATTTACTTTGTGCTTAGGATGACTGAAATTAAATGTGTGTGTATTGGAAGTAACTGAACATAGCTCAACTGCCATTTAAGTTTTGTAGGAATGGGAAAATGTCAGTGAATATCCCCCATAAATTTCATTCAAGAAAATTCTGAACAGTTGAGTTGTTCAAATGGGTGTAAATGTAAACCTCACTGCTGGCCCACGGGTTTTTTTTAACATTTTTCCCATTCCCTTTCATTTTCCCCTTCCACCAGTGAAGCTTTGGTTTCAGACACAGAGGGCTTCATTCAGCTACTGTGTTCAGATGAGCAGAGTGTTGTTTCTCAGGACAAGGAGAGTAAGGTTTCCTCTGGTTGTATTTTCTACTGTCAGGACGGAGCCTTCTAAGCGCTGCTCTGTTGCTACCAGCTCCTGCTAGGTGTGTTTAGCGTGTGTTCTATGCCTGTCAGTGGGTGAAGGGCTGCTACAGAATATGCATTATGGGCTAGATGGGATTTGTTAATGCTGGATGCATGACCAGCAGTGCCTTGCCCTCTTATGAGAGAGGACAAATTCCAGATTGTCCCTGACTCTATTTCATCATCTTTTTACTGCCTGGGACAGCAATATGGAACCCACAAAGATCTGAGCTGCCATTTCTAGTAAGTTTGATGTTTTGTTTAATAACTAGTGAAGACGTCTTCAACAATGTCTTCATTCTTGCTGTAATTGCTTATTTTATTTTAACAAATACTTCAGTAGGTGCATGTCAGTGTCAGCACATAAAAATATACAGAACACTTTTAAGATCTATGACAGCTATGATGCAAGTGCCTGGAAAAGCAGCACTGATCATGACAAAAATTCTGGCAAAGGAATGTCAATGCTTTTCCTAGGTGTAAAGAGATAAATCTCATCCAGCTACTTCAGTGCTTGAGTACAAGGCCAATACTAGACCTGAAGCAGGGTCCAGTTTGTTGCCATGCAGCATTACCATCGTGTACGTTATGATCCCAAGATTTCTTAGTACTAATTTAAAAAAAAAAAAGTCATTGTCTTGAAAAAGTAGAACAAGTAAAGGAGATTGTGCTTCCTTGTAGTATTAATAGATCAGTGACAATGAAATTCAGTATAATAAAAAGCAAACTAATGTCCTTTAAATGTCCCTTAAAAATCATTGTCTCTGATGAGGCAGTTGTATCACTTCCTGCTCCAGTGATTGACAGCGTCTTTATCCAATATTCATGACCCCATTCTTTCTGAAAACTAATCTGACCTTGTTCATATGTTGCCTTGTCTTCCTTAAAGAATGCATTTGACACTGAGAGAAAAGAAACTGCTGATGTTGAATGTTTCCATATTTCTGCTTACTATATTGACAGGGCTATATTTGCGTGAGATTTTAAGCAATTTATTTTAAAGAATATCAGATAGCTAGTATCATATAATATCTTATGAAGCAGGACACTTTTCCACCCTACATATATCCATGCACACCATCAAAACTCAGATTTCATCTTTCGCCTGGTTTTAAGTGTTAAATAATGTGGGCTAACGTTCCAGCTTTTGCCAAGGAGTAAATAACAATTTTGATGTCAGATCAGATGCCAGGTTTGCAAGGGTAGCCTGCACTCAGTGGTTGACCAATGAAACAAAAATTCCTTGGTTTAGATTCTTGACAGTATTGCTTGCAAGTCACAATTTTCACAGAGAAATTAATGCTAAAACACACTCAAAAGGGGAAAAAAAAAAAGGAAAACCTACTCAAAAAAGGAACATTGGTGTCTTTACCCATGGTGCTGTGATTATACAATATGTTATTTTCAGTAAAAATCCCACAATATGTCCTGCTTGTATTTTTGGAGTCTTTGATGACCAAATGTTTTGAATTGTGAAGGATGGTTGTGGTTGAAGCTTCTCACAAAAGCACATGTAGGGTCCATGTGCAACCCTTCTAAACCTTGATATAGAAACCTATCAATTAATGCTGGGGAAAATGTAGAGTAAAGAGCATGCATTTAAATTAAGGTACTCTTCACTTTCTAACTCGCTGGATGAAATATACATACTGTCATGTCAGTTATACTACTACAGCTGCCTATGCAGTATTTATTGTAAATCAGAAACTTTCTGTTATTTAATAAATAGCCTAATTCCCACGTATATCCTAGGCTGAAGACAATTAGCTCCTCAACAACTTGATGCTCTGTTAGAACTATCTTACAAGATGTTGTGGTCTTGTGAGAATGCTCTCATACCACCTTTGTATTTTGGTCTTCTATTCTAGTAATTTGTTAAAAATACAATTAACTGTCCTAATTTTTCTAGAAACACAGTTGAATAACACAGATTGCTAAGGAAAAAAGAGAAGAAATAGTTGCTGTGCTTACAGAAGTAGGTGGGCAGCCTTGTGCTGGCAATCTTATCAGAATGGCCTGGGTTTTGGCACTGTCCACTGTGTTACAAAGTTTACCTACTATGTGGAAAAAGAATAAGAAACCTGGAAATCTCTCCCTAAATTGCTTTAAAAATAAATTCCATCTTCAGGGGGTGGCGGGGAAGAGGGATTGGTGGTTTGAGCCCTCTTTTGTGGTTTAGGATGTCAGAAGAATTACAGCCTTGTGTTACAGGCTATTGCTGTGCTAACTCTGCACTTTTGTGGCCTTATAAACACAGTAAGTAATTCTGCTTTTTGTAAAGATTCCATGTACATCCCTTCTGTGGAACATGCTTTGCCAGCTGGTTGGTCTGAGCAAGAATGAGAGTGCTCATTAGGCTAGGAAAAGCACAGGAAACAAGGGAAGGCTTTTTGGAAGATTGCTTGCAAAAGAAATGAATAGCTCTGTTTGACCAGGACATGTGTAGCTCTTGGTGAAGCAAAAAGCTGTAGTGACTTAAAACTCTGCAGTTTACAATTTGTGTCATATGGAGTGAAATCAATGGAATTCCTAATCCTGCTGGAGCAAGAAATTTCATTCACTTTACTGGCTCTAGTAAGAAAATATCCCTCTTCAATCTCTCGCCATATCTTAGTTTGAATCTTATCTGCTCTGTCCCTAGAATTCTTTTGTGTGCCTTTCATTCCTAGGGACAGAAAAAATATTAGAGGTATCATGTAATGTGCATACCTAACAAAATGGTAGCAGCACTGGGTTTTTCAATACACTAGAAGTTATCGAGATTCCTGGAATTATAAATCAAAACTTATTTCAAATGTGACACATATAGAAGGCGCCTTGAGTTTACCTGTTGCTGCTTTTTATTATGAAAAAGTGTCCCAAAAGCCCTGAGAGAGTGATTGAGAAATCGCTGTAGGGAAACAATAATGCAATTCATAGAAGTTTTAAGTCTTATTGAAGGTAGAGGCCAATGAAAATTTTTTTTCAACAGGGATTTAAAAAGAAATAGTCAGGGAATGAAGACAGGAATGAGGAAGACGTCTAAACCACTCTAAAATTGGTAGAACCTCCCCCAAAGTATGATCTGCCAAGGCTCTCAGTGAAGATCTGTACTTGGGCTAGCTAATGAAAGAGTAGAGGTGCATTCATATCTATTGAGAAAGAAAGTTAAAAATATAAAGAGATACCCTGTGAGTAGTTCATTATAATAATACTTACTGAATTTCCCTTTCAGCACCTAAGAGTGGTCTCCAGAACCGTTTACTCTTTCACCTGGCACATAAGGTATGATGTCTTTCCTTCACTCCTGCTTTGTTTGTTTTCCTTTCAATTTACTAATGTGCAATTTATGCTGGCAGCCTGGCAGAATAATTAAAATGCCTGTGGTGGCAGAAGAACAAACATCTTTCATAACCACCCTACTGTATTAAAATGTGGAGGAGAAAGCAAGTATGAAAACATGATCTCAGAATAGATGCTCTCAGCATGTTTCTAAGGAAGGTATTACCAGTACACTTCACATAAGTTGTACAATAGAAATGTAGTGATATCTTTGACATGAGGAGCCTGAAACCTTAATAGAATCAGAAATGCAGAAGCCACTATTTTACTTTTTTTTTTCTAAATGTACCAAGTTTTCCTAACTTGCAGCTCTCTTATATGTAGCAATTTGACCAAAATGGTGTATATGCTGTTACTGGTCCTGGGTTCAGTATCCAGGAAATCATATTGTTAATAGCATGAAATTTAATTTCAACAATAATTAAGTGCTTATTTCACTTGCTACACATAGGTATCTTCCCTTAAATTAGCTTTTATACCATCCTATACCAGAATACATAAGAAACATTCTGCTACTAATGATACTGACTTAAAAGGAAGTATAAATCTTGAATGTTGGCTTTGATGTCAGATTCTCTTTACTTAGATATCTGTTAGCTTTAAGAGAGAAATCTTAAAGCCTTTTTTTCAGTGGCATTGGCACTTACAGACATCTGTGATGAACTAGGAAATATGCAACTTCTCTTTATCTAGTTAGTCGCTGGAAATAAATGGTTTTACCAAAGCTACAAAGCCCAATGCCTTTAGTTCTGTTAAGCATCTTATCTTGCCTTTAACTTTGTGATTGGCTCAAAGAGAGAGGAGAAGAATTTGAAGAAAACTAGGAGTTAGGTGGAAAAAGAAATATATATTACAAATTGTGTCTAAGAGAAAGTCATAATTACTGTTGAATAAGCAAAACCAGCAAAGGGAAGCAGTGGAATAAGTGATTTGAGCAGACCGATTGGTAAATAGTCTCAACCTCACTATTGTAGTACAAATATAATGGGCATGTTTAACTCTGTTCCTTGTTTTTAGCCTTCTGTGTGTGTGTTATATGTGCTATTCAGCAATGCTTTTAAAAATAATTATTTACTTAAAGAAACTAGAAATTGGAGGCTGGTGGAAGTGAACTTGCTGGTGCTGTTTAAGAAGACTAGTAAAATTAGGGCTTATGTGTTTGCAAGTCTTGTGTTTTTCTGCTATGCGTGAGACATTAGATTTGGATCTACAAACAGCAAAATTTTTGCTGGCTTGAATAATTACAATGAAATTTTGTGTTGCGAAATTACATTTGTGAAATAATTAATTCAGCCCTTTCCCTCTTATCCATCAAAGCACATGACATGTAATTATATCTAAATCATACCTTAAAGGAAAATGTGTGCTTAGTTTTAGCCTAATATTTATTCAATTTGAACTCATCTGCTTCTTTATGTTTGTCTTTCTCTACTGGTCAAATTAACTTTAAAGTAACAGCAGTTTTCCAGATATTTAATGGTGTTTACCAGCAAGGACAAAACTAACCTGTTTAATTAAAAAGCTTTTTTTGTTGAACTCTCCTGACAACGTGTCCCACTCTTTTTAGTTCAGTGATGAAAAGAAACTGATGAGCTCTCACCAGAACCTGCAGGATGTTACAGAAGATCAGCTGAGCCTGGCATCCATCCACTACATGCGGTCCCACTACCAAGAAGCCATTGATATCTACAAGCGCATTCTGCTGGACAATCGGTGCGCATCTCTAATCCCTTTTGGAGCATCTGTGTTATTGGTGGTATTTAAATTCCAAATTGTTGCTTGATTCCTGAAAGTAGACATTTTCAACAACTGCTGTGTCCCTTTCTCATCACAGAATGTGCACCAGTTGCAGCTCCTTAATTTTGTTCATTTAAAGTATTATTGAAAACCCCACATTTAAAAAGAAGTCTGCTCTCTCTTGTTTTCGATTTTTTTTTGTTACTTTTTTCTTCTGAAATGATATATGGTTATGTACCTGCTTTGTCTTTTTATTTTTTCCCCTCTGATGGCAGATCTCGGGACTTGAATTATTGACTTCTCCTTCACATCTTAGCCTTTTTTAGAAGGGTTCAGTTCTTGGGTTTTATGTAGAGTTCCTTGCATTCCTTTAAGTCTGAAATTCTTTCCTTCTCTGTTTATCTTCTGTGATACTTGCTGATGGGTTTTTCTGTCACGTTCTGCAAATTTTTAGTTCAGAATTTAACAAAGAACAAATTGAATTCCTAAGTGGCTGGAAGTATTTTTAAGAAAATAGAAACTGCTGTCCCAGAATACTGCTATCTTTTGATCTATCTCCTCTTGAATGTTTCAGAGAAGTCCATCATAATGCATGTACATGTCATGCTTGGGAAAGAGATTTTAACCTCCAAGTCCTGCAGAAATAATCGCTCAAAGCTAAATGGCTAACCTTCATAACAATTACCCTTTTACTTAGAGTTTTCACAAATGCTTGTCTTTTTTCTGTCCAGTTCTTCTGGCTTGACTGCTTGTAATGACAAGGATTTTTTGAAATAACTGTACTTGGTACAAACTTTTATGTGCACATTAAATGTCTTTGAGTATGTTGCTTAGAAAATCATGTTCTGCCAGGCCAATTATGATGCTCATGTTCTGCACGTTTCCGTGGTGTGAAGTTGCCTCTCTTTCCCAGACTTGCAAACCAAAAGTTTGGTGGGTAATTTTTAAAAGCTGCATTAGCTGCTGTGGAAAAAAATACTGTGAATGTGTCCTAGCTGACAAACTAGAGAAGCCCTAAGCATTTCTCAGAAGCCCCAGTTTTGATGTGTTTGTAAAATATGTATAGTTGTGAAAGCTTTCTTTTTATTTACTGATTTTAAGGCACTGTAGTGGGGAAATGTTAAACTATCTGGTGGGATTTAAAGGTTCTCTTTAATCCTCTTTCCTGCAGGGAATATCTGGCTCTGAATGTATATGTGGCCCTGTGCTATTACAAACTGGATTACTATGATGTCTCACAGGAAGTGCTAGCTGTTTATCTTCAGCAAGTTCCTGACAGCACCATTGCTCTTAACCTTAAGGCTTGTAACCATTTCCGACTTTACAATGGAAAGGCTGCAGAGGTATCTATTGGACAGTCCTTCACCTCATCTTTATTTTAGTTTAAGATTCCATACATGTTTCTTTTCCTTTGTCTTAATCAGTAATGTTGATAATGGCCTTTACCTTGCCACTCTGTTCTTATAGGAATGTCACCTATTTCAGTTTCCCTGACATTAACCCATCTGTCCACATATGTGCCCAATGGTCTTACCATTTTCCCAGTGCCCTTTTGGTTTTGTGTTTATATGTATTACCCAATTGCTAAAATAATTAGATAGAAGTGGAAAGGCAAAATCTTCTAGTCATCCAACACCAGTGGAGATGTTTTGGTATCAACTTTGAAGCTCATTTGTAGCTCCAGTTAGGCTTCTGAGCTTTTTTGGTTTTATATTAATATTTTGGAATGTATGTAATTCCAGGCAGAGCTCAAAAACTTGACAGACAGTGCCTCATCATCTTTTGAGTTTGGCAAGGAGCTCATTAAGCACAATCTGGTAAGCAAAGCATTTCTGGGATTTAATATGAACTGCACTCACTTGTAGAGCTTTTCATGATGATTAATAAAATGGAATATTTTGAAAAATTGCAGACTTGATTGAGTCTCTGCTGCCATATAAGTCCCATTCCAGGAATCCTACCAGTATAATGAATGTGCTATCAAGTGTATTTATTTACTTTTTTCCTGGAATTTTTCCCTGACAGTGTCAAGAAAATAATAATACTGTTGCTTTTAGTCTTGAAGGCATATTAAAATAATATATGTTGTGTAAGAGTACTTATGCAAGATACTTTGTGTAGCCCACTCAGTAAAGACACTGTAGAAACAAGTCAGAATGACCCTGAACTCTATTTAGTACCAGAACAATTTGACTGGAATAAAGATAGCTCATGAAAATGGCCTCCATCCCAAAAGTACTAAGCAGGGAGTTCTAGGAAAAAAGATTCTCGTAAAAGCAAAATACTTTTGTGTTCTGCAGTAAAAGAGTCACTAAGAGGAACTAATGGTTAATTTTCCTTTCAGTGGTATTATTATTTTGCTGAACAACTGGTAACAGTAGATTGCTCATCTTTAATGACAGGTAGTTACTTGCCTTGTCATTTTTCAAGAGCAGTTATCACAAGCTAACATTACTTTCTCCAAGAGTTAAAACTGCTTTCAAACTGGACTTTTTAAAGTTAGTGTTATTTTGTATGTTGGTATTTTTGTCAGTGCTTTATTGAATAAGTACATTAGATCTTGTTGGAGGAACTATCATGTGAAACCAGAGTATAACCAACCGCTCCTGATCATTTTAGGATCCTGTGTCACTCAGTCCTGTGTCAATAAATGTGGAGTTGTTAGCCTAATTTTTTCATATGAAAGCATCATAAGCAGTTTATAGTTTTGTATGTGTTCCCTTCACTCAGACTGTTATTCTTTTAAATCTTTGATATATAATGTATCACTCTTTTGAGCTGCTAAAAGCTGAAATAAGTTAATCTTTACGTATGGATTAAATACTTCTATTATTCAGAATAAAGACTGTCACACTGTATAATCTACAGCTATACAAAAGCAGGAACTAAACTAATGCCAGAGCCACTGACCTTTTAGTGCTGTTTATGCAGGAATTTAAAGATTCATTTCCTTGAATTAACTTATCGTAGAAGATATTCTGATACACGATTATCAATATGCTGCTTTTCTCTTCAGGTGGTTTTCCGAGGAGGAGAAGGGGCTTTGCAAGTCCTGCCTCCTCTGGTTGATGTTATTCCTGAGGCAAGACTGAATCTTGTGATTTACTATCTCCAGCAAGGTAAATACACCTTCCTCTGGCTCTTTCATAGCTTCAGGCACAACATTAATTCATCTTATCTCAACTTATTCAATGTTGATTTTTTTTCTTTGCAGTAAAATGTAATTTATTTCACTTCCCTTCCAATTTATTTTCACTCTGTAAAATAGCAAAGTAAAAGTTCCTATGGTTTGCAGAGAAGGCTTTAATACTGTGCACTCCAAAAAAGCCTACTTCAGCAGAGTATTGGAGTTTTTGGGTTGCAGGAGATGGCTTTGGGGATGGTAGTGTTTATTTGTTTCTAGTGAGGGGACCTCTCCTCTGCCTGAATATGTGAGAATGGTAGGCATATGTCCTGTAAAGGCAAGGACCACCATTTCTGTAAATACAGCACAAACAAAATATGAACCAAAGTGACTGTGAACAAGATATTTCATTAAAATCTACTTTACAATTCCTAAAGAATGCATGTAGGTAGCCAGAATCAGTTGGTAAGGATTTTCTGCTTGTATCTTTCCTGTATTTGCTGGCTTCTTTGAATTATATCTGAGTTTTTCAGAGCTATTCCTATTCTCCCATTGTGTTGTTTTATTCAACAGTGGGTTGACCAGCTGTGTGATTCAAGGCAGGTTCAATTAGATAAAGCTTTGTCCAGACAAGCATCCAGTTAGAACTTCCTCTGTTCTACCTTGAGTCCACTGCCTTTCTCTCACTCTTTGGAACCTGTTTCCCTCTATTCTATATCCTCTTATCAGTTAATTGTAGACAGTGGGAAGTTCTCCCCTGAGGTCATTTCTTCTGAAGGCTAAACAAACTCAGTTCTCTCAGTTTCTCCTCAGCCCTCTTCCTGCCATGGGAGCCCTCAGGTGGGCTCACTCCAGTGTTTCAAAGTCTGTGTGGATTGTCAGATCCCAAACCTGGACACAGTACTCATGTGTAACCTCACAAGTGCCAAATAAAGAATTCCTTCCCTTGCTGTGATGGCTCCATTCATGCTAATATGATCCAGTGTGCCTCCTTTGCTGCAAGGCTGCACTGTCTGCCAGACTGCTTTTTAGTCAGTTCACCTGCTCAGGCATGTTTCAAACCAAGCAAGATGCAATTTTGCCTCAACTGAACTTCATCAGATTTCTTTCAGCCCATTTTTTCAGCCTACTGAGCTGCTTCTCCATATCTGAGAGCGTTCTTCACAATCTTTCATCATTTGCAGACTTGTTTAGAGTACTCCATGCTATCATCTGGATCACTAATAAAAATCAGTTATTCAACAGTATCAGTCGCGGGGGCTTTGGTTAGTGATGAGCCACCTGTTGGATTTTGTACAACTGGTCACTGTTCTTAGGTAGTCCAGCCAGTTTTCCATCCCCTTACAGTTTTACTTAGCCAGTCCCATCTTTCAAGTTTGTATGAGGGATCATTTCAAAGACATTGCTAAAGTCAAGGTATACAGCATCAGCCTTTATCTCCTTATTCACTCAATCAGTCACACCTTGAGTACATTTTGGCATTGGTAAATCCATGTCTGCTGTACCCAGCCACCTTTCTGTCCAGTATTATTGTTACCAGTGTCACTTATAGGCAATATTGGTACTATTGCCAATTATCTTGCACAGCAATATTGTTGATAATAACTTATGTGTCAAATTTAGTTCTACTTACATGGAAACAAAGTACATCTCATGCATCAGTTAAAAATCAGTCATGTTCACTCATATGCTGTTAACCTTGCAGTAATTTTCATTAGTTAGGTTCTTCTTCTCTTTACTGTGATATACAAATAACACGTATACTGACAAAGATCAAGGGGAATTTGGACTAAAACCTCTTTTCTGGTTTGGCTAAGTTTCCATTTTTAAGTCTTGCTAGGATAGCAACTTTCTTAGGAAAGTGAGAAATTCTTACTTCGGATGGCTACAGCTGTGTCTCCAAAACTGAAAAGATTTCTGATAAACGTAGGGTTGTGCTGATGATATATGCTCTGAACTGGAATGACTGAAGCACAAAAATGCATCCTGTTTTTTAACTCTTCAGCATAGTGACTTCTAGCAGGGTTTGAGGTCAGCTGGTATCCTGCTGTAATCTGCTGCTGTGAGATTTGCTAGTCGCTTCTGTTGGAGCCTGAAGAGCGTAGTTCTGTGTTGAGAGTCTACACTGGATTAATAAAAATAGGAGTTACTGTCTTTCTTTTTTTTTTTTTTTTTTGGTGGTGGTTTTTTGGGGTTTTTTGGTTTTTTTTTGTTTTTTGGTTTTTTTGTGGTGGTGGTCTGAGCTAGCCAAAAATATATTTAAAAAAGAAAGGGAAAAAAGAAAAGCAAAGGTAATGCTGCCTTACTGTGTGAACTGTTCAAGGGAGTCAAGGGAGTAGGTAAGAAAGCAGAGGTTATGGATGAGAGCCTCGCAGCTCCAGTGCATATTGCCTTAAATGGCTGCATGGATTGTATGTTCTAGTGAAAAAAAATTTTGTTTGATAAGGCTTATTTGTATGGGCAGTTGGTGTAATGCTGTATTAACAAAATTTTTGCCATTAGCAGAGGATCTTCACTAGGTTGATTTACAAAGCCAACCATAGTGCCAACATATTTTTTAATTCAGGGAAAGTTTATGATCAATTCAGCTAATGTAATTCTTGTGTGGAAATGAAGTAATTTTTAGATTTTAAACTTCACATTTTAACTTCAATACTAGTAGTGCTTTTTCCTTTTTAATTAGGATCTGCTGGACAGTTGCTGAAATATTACTAAGGAAAAGATTAAGTTTTCCTACAGCATCATGTTAGCCTATTCTCTTTGTGAGCTAAATAAATATGAGAAAACAAAATAGAGGAAGATGATGGATTTATTATTTTGACCTTGTGCTGTTGAGAAGGCAGCCACTGCATTATGAACAAAGGGACCAAACCATCTCTGCTAGGAAAACTGTAGTGGTAAAGAAGATATTACTCTGTGTTTGTTATTTGAGTTCTAGAAAACTATCACCATTGTCATAGAAATGCACAATGATTTATCATCACCTTTCTCCTCTTGTCTAAGTGGTTTATTTCTTAGTCTATGACTATTGGGGACTGTTGTAGAAGATGAGTGACTTGTTCTAATACAGTGTGCTATGAGTTGTCATGCATTCTAATGTGTGGCATTTCAGATGATGTGCAGGAGGCTTATAACCTGATTAAGGACCTGGAACCTACAGCTCCACAGGTAATTGGAAAATTATTTCATGACACATAAAGGCAGAGATTATAAACCAATATGAAATCTGCCACTTACAAAACTGGTATCCTGAGGACAGCTTGCCCCATTTCCACTCTTAAAACTCTTGTGTTTTCAGCCCTTCATCGACAATAAATTCAATGTGCATGCATGAAGTATTATATATGTGCCTATATGAGTACTTTAGCCTGTTTATTACTGTACCACCTGGGTTTAGCTAAGAATACAACTCTGTTGTGTGCAGCCTTGATTTTGGGAAACGGACCATTACTGCATAGGTAAAAGCTCCCTTACAACTATAGCTGGTTGTCTGCCTGGTGTGGCTTTCATCCCTCAGATTTGCTAGCTCAGATGCTCATGTAGGTTGTCCTGAAGCCATTTCAATTAAAATGAGCTAGATGAGATTAAATAGTTTTAATAAATGGTATTTTCTAATCCCATCACTTTGGCTGCCATGAGTGAAAACTACAGTTGTTCGTTGGCTGCTACTGTAATTTTCTTCTGTGGCTGTTCCAGCATCTTTAGTGATTTATTCCTCTTTGCTGTTTATTTTCCAAAGGTCACATAGCTGGGCATAAAAGGGACCTTTCATGAGTCTATGTAAGGAATTAGATGGAGAGGGGGAGGGAAGGAGGGGAGGAGGGAAAAGGAAAACCTCAAAAACACAGATCCGGTGATTCTGTGCTGAGGAGTGAGCAGTGTCTTTTGATGTTGCTTTACACTTCTTGCATTTTTCAGTATAGCAAAACTTACTTGAATGGCTTTCTGCAGCTATTGTTCCTATTGTAGGATATTGTCCCAATATACTTGGTTTTAATTCTTGATCACATTTTGAAATGAGAATCTTTGTGCTTTTTTTTTCCCATTTCTCACTCACACTTTTAAAGAATTCCCTGCTAACACTTGCAAAACTACTTATAAAACCTACTTGAGTACTTCTCAAATTTCTTCTTTGTCACAATGCATGTAGGATAATAATTTGGCATCTCTAAGACAGTTGGTGTGCTAAAATGATTTCTTACTATCCTGGGTAGTACTCTCAGAATATTTCTTTACATTCTCTCGTTGGTCTCTTGTCTCTTGAAAGATGTCTCTCTTCTTCTGTGTTTACCTCTGTAACAGGGTCTTCCTGGTTTATCAGGAGTACCTACTAAAACAGATTTATAGATATAACTCTTAATTATAAGATTTAGGTAGGACAAAAGAGTCTGTTACACACTGAGAAAAATTTGTTCAGAGAAGAATTAAACTATAGTTGTTTCTCCTACTAGAGGTTAGAAGGTACTCAACTTCTGTTTCTAATTTCACTGGAGTAACATGGCCGCAGAGCACAAACCTCTTAACATATTTGCCCTGATGAGAAACACTATGAATTTTGCAGCAAGGATGTCAGTGGTTATGGTTAACCAATGTACATATCTGAAAGGGGATCTGTGCTTTAGTATAACAATTACGCACTTCTTGGTGATATGATGATGAGGAGGGCATGAAAGGATGTTACTATATTCCTCCTGGTGCATTGTCTTTGACCATAAGACTTAGCAGAAAACACAGTACCCCTTTGCATCTAACATATTTAGTAGAAGGGACTACCTAGCAAATAGAATGTATTTTGGGGGACTAAATTAGAACAGTGCTTAAGCAATACCACACTAACCAGCTGCCTACCAAACGCAGTTGTGATAGAGTTGAATTAATGAAGAATAATGCACACGTAGGCTTTTATGTGTCTTCTGAAATCTTCACCATGTCTTCTTTGATCTCTTTAACTTTTTTTTTTCCAGGAGTACATCCTCAAAGGGGTGGTAAATGCAGCACTTGGACAAGAAATGGGTTCGGTGAGTAAAGCCCATGAGGTTCTCCAGGTTCTCCAACAGTACATTGTGAACAGATCTGTAGAAACTGGAATGGAGTGAAAGAGGCAGTAATTTCTTAGATTGCAGGATCTCTGAGTGTCTTGACATCCTGTACAGTAATCAGTCCAGAATGAGTGAAATGCAAATTTCTGTTGTTGGTCTTGATAGTAGATCAAGATGAATTTGGTTTCTGTATTCTATTTCCAAACCCCCCATTTGCTTTGTATGGTGTTGTTCTTTATCTAGCCACATAGAATGGCACATTTACCTTTTCTCTTTTTGCTTCAGCCCTGGTTTATTTGTTAGTTGCTCCCTAAGTGTTCCTCAGACTGTATTTTCACTGTGTATTGTAGCATCAACCCTGTAACTCATCTTGGATTTCTTTTTTATTCTTCTTCCAGAGAGATCATCTGAAAATTGCTCAACAGTTCTTCCAGTTGGTGGGGGAATCAGCCAGTGAATGTGGTATGTTTGAAATGTTCTTTTTCCATGAAGTAAGCAATCTTAAAATATCCAAGTATATACCATCATATCTGTGTCTAACTGCTGGCTGTTAGCAGGAATATTGCTAGGCTTTTGTTTCTATAGGATGATTTTCAAAAGGTCTAAAACAAATTTGAAAGTTTAAATTAGAAGTCTCAATTCCAAACCTTACTGTATGAGTTCCTCTGGAGAAGAGGCTTTACTGCAAACTGCAAGTCTTTGTGAGAGGCTCTGTGGCAGCTTGCCTTTGCCTAATAATCCCATTAGAGAAACAGAAGGAACCAGCCTAATTAATTAGATGAAGTGAGCAGCTGAAACCTCACAGGCAGAGATACGCAGGTACAAATCTAGGACCACTAATGAAAGCCTGTTGAGTACATAGAGTCCTAGCATGGAGTGTGCTCTGAAACTGAGGGTCATAAAAATGTAAAGAGGACTTTGGCTACAGGGATAAATGGAAGCTCTGGGACTAACTTCTTGCTTGAATATGAGAGAAAAAAAGGCATTATAAACCACCCACCACCATGCCCCAAAATCAGTTTAGTTTCAATATTTATTTTTACTTATTCGATAATAGACCAAACCAAGTTCTTCTTTTCCCTTCTCTTTGCCAGAACCAAAATTCCCAGATGGAAAGAAGTCAGTAGTTGTAACATAGAAATACAGACTTAATGGGGCTTCCCAGTTTCCTTTGTAGGCATTGTCACTTAGTATTGTTTCCTTAGGTGGATAACTTGTGCATGCTTATGGTGCAGACAGCTCATGGTCCTCCGAGAGTGAATGCTGTCTCCTGTGTCCATGGTGACTAAAGAGAAGGAGCTCCAGAGACAGAGTGGCATCACTGATGAAAGAAATACTCAGAAATACTGTTGAGCCATTCTATTCTGCTCCCCTTGCAGCCCTGGTACTACTGAGGTCATGCATCAGAGATGTCATGTTGGAAGGCTGGAAGTGTTTGCATAGAGGAGATTTCCCTAATTCCTTCCTTTTGTATAGAAGCTATCTCTTTAGAGTTGGGATCCCAGAAAACAGAAGAAACAATATGAGCTATAGCAGTGGAGGATTCGGTTAGGGGGAACATCTTAATGCCTGTAACAGTCATGCAGGTGTGATGAGTGACCAGAGCACAAATGGACAAAAATAATACAGAGATAGTCAGGGAAAATATAGTCTAAAAAAAGATAGTCTAAAAGATAGATAGATAGTCTAAAAGATAGATAGATTAGGGAAGGATTTCTAGCGAAAATATAGCCCAAAATTGAAATTGTTAGGAAGCCAAAAGTCTGAATTTTACTGTGAAATACTTTTAAACTCATATGCAAAATAAAGATAGAGAGGCTGAGACTTCAACCTCGCAATGGTAGGGGGAATGGCAGTAGAAATGTAGTACACTTAGGAAGGTGGATTACTTGAAAAAAACAAACCTATGGGAAGGATTGGTTCCAATCAGAGGTAAAAGGAAGGATCAGTACTGTGAGTATCTGACCCTTGTGGTACTTCCACATAAGAACTGCTTTTGCATCTTCTTAAAAGTTTGTGGGAGGAAATGCCATAAAGAAGACCACACAGTTCAGGGCAATTCCTTTAAAGGTAAAATAGTGTGAGGGGTTTTGTTTAACCTCAAATGAATAACAGATGGAGATCATCAAACTGTACATAGGAAATAGAAGAGGCAAACAGTTCTGTTTAGGCAGGATATAACAAAAAACCAAGCACATGAAGCCCAAGTATGTAAGTGTTTTTATGCAAATATTAGATGCTTTTAAAGAAATTGGATAAAGTGGAATGCCTGATTTTAGAAGAGGAAGCTAAAAACTAAAATAATTTTTTTATATGATAGGAGGAAAGTAACGTGTAGGATATTAATGTATTTAATGTCAATGGGATGGGATTTAATGTACAATAGGGATTGTACATTAAATAAACATAGGTTGTACATCAACATACATAAATATAGATAAGTAGATTATGCCAGTGGAAAAATGGTTCTAAATATTATAGAAAACTTCTCTCAAAATAAATATCTTTTCTTTATCAATGAGTAACATAATATTGTTTTCAATTATATGTTTAGATAGGCAACTCACCATATTGAAGCCAAATTATTCACCAGCCAGCCTGGATAGGAACAGTGAGTGGCACATTAAACAGATTACAGATTTTATATAGAAAGATAAATAATAGTTGGAGACTTTTGTTTTGCCCATATCGACCTAATAAATGCAATTACATGGCATAATAAACAGCATGAACTTTTTGTTTCTATCTTTCTTAGAGAAGGAACAAGTGAACAGGTAACTCTGGACCAATATTGAATTACATAGCACTTGAGTTGAAATTTTATTATGAAATTACAATTGTACTACAGTCATTTGAGCATAATCAAATTCAAAATCTGTGTGTTAGCAAATACCTCAAAAAATGTCCACAATACTAATCCTAAGAAGAGAAGCTACATAATAACCTTCCTCATTTCTAGCAGAAAATTAGAAAATTTATAGGGAAGAAAAGGATAAAATGCACCTGATTTGAACACTTGAAAGAACCTTTTGTTTCTCTAAAGAAAGGGCTTGTATTCATAATTAATGAGCTATAGGAGACAAATAATGACATGACTAGGTTTGCCAGTGGTACAAAATTACCCGTAGTAGTACAAATAAAAGCTTCTACAATGATGAAAGATGTGAAAGACTATACAAGACTGGGTAATAATATGCAAATTAAATTTAGCAAAATTATCAGAAAAGTTGAAGAGGATCTTAAGAATTGATGAGGAAAGAGAAAACAAAAATAATTACTGTCATTGTATACAATGTGATTCCTTTCCTTGAATACTGTCTACAGTTCTGGTTCTTACATTTCTTTAAAAAATGGTAGATCAAGAAAGGATACAATAAATACAGCAAGGATGATCAAAGAAAGGGGATGGATTCTTGAAGTAGAAGAAAAGGAGAGATTAATAAAGCAGAATACATGGGCTGAAAATGATGACTGAGTTTCATTATGTACATCATAAATTACAAGGAAAAGAGGAATAGGGAAGAATTATTTACTGTACAATACAAAAATCAAAGACCATTGATATATATTGTCACAATTAAAATAAACAGCATTAATTACTTTTTCATATAACACAAATTATTTGATAGAGAAACTTGTGAGAACCAGAATGTATAAAAAAAGTTGTGAATGAAAAGGCCATTGGCTGTTTGACACAAAATTTTCAGCGGTGATTAAGAAATCCTCAGTAGATTGTTGAAAGCTGGGATAAACTTTAGCAGAAGTGCCATTACATACCACAGTATGTATTATATGTGAAATTAGAATATCTTCTTTCTATAGCTGCATATTTTCAGCCAGCAAACTGAACTAGACACACCTTGATACAATATAATAGGTTTTATGTTTTTACGTAGCTTAGCATATTAGCCACTGTGTTGAATACTTGTTATTTGATTTGCTGGTTTTAGAACAGGGAACAGAATTCTTGCTTGTTTTATACTTGGGCTTTTCCTAAGTAGCCAGCCATGCTGTTAAAACATGTATATCATGCTTCAGCACTTCCCATCCAGCTAGTCCTTCCAAGGGCCTTTAAGGGCTTTATCAAGTTGCTTAGCTGCTTTGCAGATTTGTAATACAGAAGCAGGTAGTTTTTTGCTAGAGTGAGGAAATCCATTGCTGTGTCTCTGCTTGCAACTGGGCCTATGTTCCAGTTTAGCCTGGGATAGAGTTAAATTTCTTCTTAGTGAATGGTACAGTACTGCATTTTGAATGTAGTATGAGAATAATGTTAATAACACAGTGATGTTTTAGTTGTTGCAAAGTCAAGGATTTTCCAGTTTCCCATGCTCTGCCAGTGAGGAGCTGCATGAGAACGTGGAACAGAGCATGGCCAGGACATCTGATCTGAATGAGCTGAAGGGTTATTTCATATGGTGGAATACCATGCCCAGTACAGGAACCAGGGGGAGTTGGCTGGGAGGGGTGGGCTTACTGTGTTCTGGGGAGGGCCTGGGTTGGTGGTGAGCAATTGTATTCTGGGTCATTTATTTCTCCCGAGTTTTATTCCTCTCTCTCTCTCTCTCTGTCCCATTTTCATTACTATTATTACTATTATTATCAATAATAATATTTTATTTCAATTATCAAACCATTTTTGTCTTAACCTACAAGCTTTACTGTTTTTTGAGTGGAGGGGAGAATGCAGTGAACAAGCAGCTGAGTGGTACTTAGTGTTGCCAGCTGGGGTTAAACAGCGACAGTCTACAAGGCTTATTCTTTTAATGTGTGTTAGCAAGAAATAATGGATTAAAATTAAGATGTGGAATATTTTTTGTGGCTTGCATTTGTTAACTGTAGAAATCCCATTGACTGCATTAATAAAAGCAACAACAGGAGTTTAGGAAAAACACAGTGTCATTTATTTGTAAAGTCATTTGTAGTCATCAATTAAGCCCTTTGCTTTTTTTAATTAGATCTCTGCCTTGGAAGTTCAAGGAACATGGAGTAAACTGAGTTAATGTGCAAGTCATTTCCATTAAATGTACAAGTTTTATCCCATGTTGGATGTTGTGAACTTCAACAGGGGACAGACAAACAAAAAGTAAAAAACATCCAAGCAGCACTTAGAGTGTAGGAGTCAATATTTATTCTCCAGCAGCAGATATAACACCCGAACAGCAGCTTGGGGTTTTTTCAGCTTGATAAAAATTCTTAATTCTAATGACATGAAATGACATTATGAAGGAGGATATAAGTAGATTTTTATAGGTAATTCTCATTCTTTTCTACTAGGGTATTGACTGGGTGGGGCATTAAACAGATTAGATTTATTTTAAGGAGGAAATGGGGCAAGAGGAACATCAGTGAAAACAAATTAATATTCCCAATAAATGCAGTGTTTCTGGTGCTTAGCATAAGTCTTACAAACTACCCAAAACCAGTGCAAGTATAATGAAAAAGAGCGCCCCATTTGTTTTCAGTGGTCTTCTTTTAAGACCAATTCAGGCATATTTGATGTTGGGTGAGAGGAATGAAATATTTCTTCTTAACTTCATGCAGTTTTTTTCTTTAAGGTTCTCTTAGGTCACCCTAAGTAATTTTTTCAAGTGGCAAATTTTTCCTCTTTCTGCATGAGCCACATGGGGTGAATTAGAAAATTGTAGTTTTTCTGTTACTAGGTAGTGTTCATTGCTGAGTTGTATGAGATATACAGATGTTTTACTTGTTTGGTTTTTTAAACAGAATCTTTCAGTAAAGTATATAGAGGATGGTGTGCTGGGATAATAAAACTTTCTGCCAAAATGTGGACATAAGAATAAATACTAAAATTTAGAAACACTGAATCATTTGAATCATTTATGGAAATATTGTGTTTCTAATATTTTGTTACTGTGATTGATTTTTACTAAAAACGCATCCTCAGTTTTAAGTCTTCTTTGCATGTTTTGCATTTCTTAAATTTTGTTCAAAATAAATTATGATTTTATGAACTTCAGAAATCAAATTTCAGAAAAAAGAGGCATTTTTGACTTCTCTCTAGTCTTGTTAATCAATGCTTCTTAGCTCTTTTTTATAAAACTGTTTCTGTTATTGTCCGGTAAAGGCACATATTTGTCATGAAAACTATACCTGCATGTAAAAAAGGACAAATAAATAAACAGGCCAGTTTCTGCTCCCAAGTGAACGCTTCATAAATAACCAAATAATCTTCCAAGGTTGGAGAACTGAATGGTATGGTTCAGACACAGATAAGGATTGATTGTTCCATATGGAAATGACAGAACATCCAAGCTCAGTATATCCTAGTGCTAAAAGATAAAAAATGAGAATATTTGCTTTTCTTTGAAATGTATTTTGACATCTTATATAGGGCTTTCCAGGAATAATTATTACCTACCATATTTAAGGGAGAATAATCTGTTTTCCAGTTGAATGCTCAATTTTGTATGGCGGTATGGAGTCAAAATATTGGTCTTTTGTTACATGAAATTTCTTTATACGGAGAAGTTATTTTAATTTTTTTATGTGAATGGATCAATGATAACCAACAGTCAGAAGCAGATTACCTCAGGGATATTGGTAGCCTTAGATCTTATCTTTTGTCACCTTTCCAAACTGCACAGAGCAGCATCCTCTCCAACAATCGCTTGACGTAGTGGAATAGTACTGATTTGATATCACTTCCATTTAAGCCTTCCCAGCTGCTACCTGGGTTCATCCATGTCTGCTAGCTGGGTCTTACAAAAATTGGTCCTAGTAAGCTCACTTCAGAATCTCTAAAAAAGGTTTGAGATAGTTTTCAGTGACACAGTTTGCAATGTCAGAGTAGGTGACAGCATAAAATGGTTGCAGCAGAGTTTATGATGACATAGACAGCTTCAAAGTTGAGTGATGTTCATTCCAACTGATATGTCTCACTTATTTATGGCTTTACATCTTGTGAGCAATGGAGTAATCCACATGCATGGACATTTATTTCCATACTGTCTGATATCACTTAGTATTTTACTTGTTCCTGTATTAATTATTTTTTATTACAATATTTTCAGTATAGCAAGTTAACTCTCTAACTCAAACTAAAATTAAAATATTTAGATTTTCTTTGTCCAGGATAACTGAAAAGCATAATTTTAAAGAAAGAAGGCTAATGGTGTCAGAACAGCAAACCCAGGCTTTGTATAAAGAGTCATTTTCTACAAATAAGAATAATTCATGGTAAAATTATACTATATAAATTGTGTCACAGGAAAGGCCTGTGGTAAAATTGTTATTTGTCTCTGTATAGTTTGCTGTTGAACAAAGTCTTGCAAAAGTTATTGGATACTGTAGAGAGAGCTGACAAGATGAACAAATGGTTTTTCCTAACCTCCAGTATGGTCCTTTGCCTGAAAAGGCAAGCTACACTATTTTTAGAAACTAGCTGCTTTCAGAGGTGCCAGCAATCTTGGCAGTGATTTCCATTACCATGTGTTTTTAAATTCTACAAATTTGCATTTCTGTTTTGAATTTTAGATACCATTCCAGGGAGACAGTGTATGTCCTCCTGCTTCTTTCTTCTTAGACAATTTCCTAATGTCCTAATTTACCTCAACTCAATCAAGGTTAGTATCATTATTTTGTATTGGTAGTGTTGTAATGTATGAAGTCACTACTTTTAAACTGTACTTTGTGAGACACAATGGAAACATAAAAAGATACAGAAACAAATCAGTAAAAATAAAACACAGGAGTGATAGCAGGACATAAGTGGTCAGTACAGTAAATGGATTAAAATGTAAAGAAGCAATTTAGAATGTACCATGCAGCATGGTGAGCATGATGGACTCATCACACTTGTAATCTAATCATTATCAGGCTTTCTGGGGGCATCACAGAAGGTAAGAAATATAATTAAAGGTAAACAATGAAAAAAAAAGTGTATATTTATGGGATGGGCAGCATGGAGGAAAAAACCCCAAATGTTTTCTTAAGACTTATCAAGTAAGTGATGGAGATTATTGTCACTGGTTAATAATTGGTGACAACATTTTAGTGAACAAGAGTGTGTAAGATAAGACATGAAGGGCTCTGAAAGTAATAACACTTACATTTTACAGAGAAAGCAGTCACTGAAGGGCTAAAATAGGGCAGTATTAACAAAGCAGTAAGTTAGGAATGTTATTTTTGTGAACATTATCTGAGTACCTTGCAGGCAATGTTGCATTTTTCAAAATAAGAGAAGCTTGAAGTCAACATGCAGCATACCCATAGAATGGGTATAACGTACAGATACACACTTAAAGTCAGACGTGAGGAAAGAGGGAGGCTGGAGTGTAATTATGGATTAAATGATTGCAGTCTTGTTCCAGTGGTTTGGAAGTAGAGTTGAAACAACTCTCTGTTTGGTAGTGTTATAAATGATCAAATCACGAGCCAAACTTACAAGAAAATTTAGCAAAGATTTATTAATTTGTCTGCAAGACCAAAGTTCGGTCTTTGAAACCACCGCAGCCAAAGAGTCAGCGTCGAGTCCGGGATCTGCGCCGGGTGAACACGGATCTGACCTCTGAGTGTCAGAGTCTCCCCAGTTCACCAATGCTGCTTCGTGCAGTGAGATTTTATACAGTTTATTCTGCCCGAGGCAGAGATGACCGAATGTTCTTTGTGTCTCTTCACATGCATCATCCTTGATTTACATGTGCAGAGGTAGACAAAGGTCCTGTCCAGGTGTCTCGATGTTGTCAGTCAACCCCAGAGAAGCCATGTATTCACATATATCAGGGTGGTGCCGTTGGTTATCAGATGCAATTGACAGGGTGATAATCATTCTCAGATGGGCCCGGCAACCCCGGGAAGCTGACGATTATCACCCTGGAAGCTTCTATTCCTACGTTAAAGCGTTGATGTTTATCTTAACACGCGTCCAGGAACTAGACGTAATAAGACAACTGCTCCCGGCCAGGATGGTCAAAAGATGTAGTTTGGATTGTACAATATATTATACATTAATAGCATGAATTATCTCTACCATATACTACAGTAGGAAGAGGAATGAGAATCTTAAAAGAAATTATTAAAATAATTGGGAGATACACAAGATGAGCATAAATTCAATGTTATAAGGAGTATGAGATCTAAAGAAAATCATGTGGTTGTAATGGAGCCCAAAAGCAGCTGGTGAGGGGAAAATGGTGTAGTGTTTTTAAACTTCCAAAGGAGACTTTTGAAGAAATCCCAGTGGCTTTAGCTACTGGAATAGCTCCATTGTAGTGGAATGAAGAGATACACCACCACCACCACTCCAAACTGGAGTATGTGTGTAATTGAAGAAAAGGAAATTAACAGTAAGAATTGCTTTGCCTTACTTGAGCCATCTAAAAGTTCGATTTCTAGTTAGAACCAGTCATCTGGTCTCAGTTTATTGCCAGTGGGTATAGATGGTAATTTCCAGAGAATTAATTCTGTGTATTTCCTACATTTATAATGCAATTAACTACTCCACAGATAAGTTCAGCTCTTTCCATTTCCTTGAAAAGGTTCTTAAACAACTAGTTCTAAACGGAAAAGGTCAAAGTTAATTGTGATTACAAACCACCTCCAAGGTATATGGGACAAAAATTTACTGCCTACTACAACTTTTCCTTCTTGTTCCTTTTGAAGTAATTGATCATTTTCATAATTTTGCAGCTGAGACTAGACATGCTTACATTTACTTAAGTAATTTATAGGTCACAGAAATACAAAAATTATTATTTCTGTACCATGTTATAGGCAAGGTGTACATGGATTTACTTTTGTGTTTCATTCACAGGAATGAACTTCAGTTGAATCTCTGCAGCTCTTAAAATAGAGCTGCCCTCTCTGAAGATTATTTGCTTGGTATTCTCTCAAGAAATACCACTTTCATCCATGATCAATTAACACTGCTTTAGGCATAAGAAAGCCTCAGTGGACATAAATGTATTGTCAGCTGCCCCAAGGATGACATTATAACACTGTCAGGGATTAACTGAGTAAAAAACAACCTGATTCAGGCTCTGCTGAGTTGTGGCCACAATGGGAATTCTTCATTTTTAAGCTGGGTATCTGAGTATGTTATTGAAGTGGATGTCACTCAGAGGACAGTGGGTTTTATGAAAACATTGAAGATCTCTAAAAAGACCGTAAAAGAGTAAAGTCCAGTACATACAATATGGTTAAAAAATTAAAAAAAAAATTTTAAAAATTAGCTGCTGTGAATGTATTACCAGCAGCACTTGTTAATTTCTTCTGGTTTTGCAGTAGGTCTGGTCTCTAACACTTATATGGCCAGGACAGAATGACACGTTTTTTGAGTTTGGTTGTTGACAAAGGTTCTTCTCCATTTTAATTAAAAAATACAGTGGGGTCTACTTGAACAGAGGAAAGCATTCATGCAGTAAAAGTAGCATCTGGCTCACCAGCTTTGCTTAACCTGGGACTTGTGCTGATTCACATGAAACTACTGTTGGGAAAGAATGCAGTAAAGTGTTGTAATCCTCATATGGTGAAACCCATAGTTAGTTCACCATAATGGCACTGAAATATTTTCACAGACTGAGCTTAAGGTTCACCCCAATTGGTTCATCGTCATGCTGTCACACAGCTTGCTGTGTTTGCTGGCTTGTGCATACTACTGTAGACTGTTTGGGTGAAACCTGGACATCTGGCAAATAGTGGCAATCCCTCACCTTTCCTTTCAAGGCACTAGCTTGATTTGTGTGGGTGAACTAAATCAGTACCCTTTGTAGACTGCCTGTGACAGTGAAAGGAAGATATTCCTCTGTATCCCTACATCACGAAACAAGATACTACTCGGAAAGGGATTTGTGCCTTGCTTCATTTACCTTTTCTACAGTTCCAACTATGCTTTTTACTTCCTTCTCACTCTGAAGAGGGGAAAAAACCAAAATTTAGATCTTCCTACAGAAGTTCCATTTCCTTTATAAATATTGTAGAAGGAAAAACATTTCTCTTCTCTACACCTTGCTGTTATGCATACAGAGATGCTTCCATGCAGTAACCATATTGGATAAACCACCTATTTCTCCATGCTCTCTCATAAGCACTGCACTGCTGCTGGGCAGGGATTCTCAATCCCATTCATGCTTGCATCTGGTATTGTGTTCTATCTTACCTCTACCAGCTCTACTGGTCCAGCAGTGTGGGACAGTGCTGAATGTAGAACACGGCTGACTTTTGGTCATCTGAGTTATACTTCAGACTGACTGCGACCAGGCCAACCCCAAATACCAGCCTAACCTGTACCTTGAGTTACATTTCTTGCTTTGACCCATGAAGCTTTTCAGAGAAGATACAGCTAGTTGAATATTATGTGCACTAAACCAAATGTTTCATATCTAGTGTTATGGGAGGGAAAAACTCAGTGTTGAACTAGAGAGAAGGGTATCTTTAAGTAAGGCTTGCTTAAAGAAGTGCTGTTACCTGGTGTGCTGCCTGGTACAGCCCAGTACTGTGGCTTCACCTCCAACATGAGATCCATTCTGTCAGATTAGCATCCATCACATAACCAGATGCACAGGATCTCTTGATAAACCTTGACAAGTCTTGGAAGAACAAACTGTTTTGTTTGTCTTAAATTGCCTTCCTATTTACCTACCCTAGTGGTGAATAAGTGCTTGGGAAGTGAAAGAGGCCATGGCAGCGCAGCATGTCTTCACATGCCCCAGGTGAAAATTATACCCACAAAAGCTGCCACTGCAATTTTAAGCTTGGAACATTTTCCAGATCTCTCATAGTTAATATTGTGGAATGTGTCAGCAGTGTTTGTAGTCATGACTGTAGGATGGAAAAGCTAGTCCATAATTTCTCTGCCCACTGTTTAAAAATACTGTATGTTCCTAATGTGGGATTTTCTTTTCCTTCCCGTTGTCTTCCTTATATGGTCTGACTGAGGTGGGGGGGTGTATTTTTAATGTCTTATCATGAGAGGAGGTGTTTTTTGTTGTATTTATTTGGGGTTTGTCCATGTTTTTCAGAGTTACTTCTACAACAATGACACTTTTAACTTCAACTATGCCCAAGCCAAAGCTGCAATGGGCAATTTTAGTGAAGCTGAAGAGGTATGTATTTATTTTCTTTGAAAAAAAAGCAATGGAAACATTTCCCCCATATTCCCCTCTTTCCTTCCTTTTCTTCACCCAGATCTTCATGCTGGTTGAAAATAAGCAGGTTCTGTGGAACATCTTCTTCCCCTTCTCAGGGGAACTGAAACTCAGTGAGCACTATTCAGAAAAGATTATCTTGCTAATCTTGTAATGTGAGGTATACAGGGAGTCATGCTGCTTGTGGTGCATCACAAGAGTGCTTGCAGCTACCTCTAATTGATCAAAGAATGGCCTCTTAATCAGATTTTCTACGCTTTGTCTGGGATCCCAGGCACTCTTTCTGTTCAGACTGAGTAGGGCATGCTAAGTAAAAGACACTGAATAGTTAAGAGCTTCTAGGTGTCCCTAGAAATTTGTGGTTTTTTTTTTTTTAATCTTCCTCTGGGATATGTGGGAGGAAAAGAGGAAGTGCTCAGTATCTTATTCAGCAGCATTCATATGCAGCTGGAAGAGATTAACTTCTACACCCAGTACTTTTTTATGTCTGTGTGCAGCAGAAACTTAATTACAACTAAAATATGCAAAAGTAAATACTATTATGAAGGTGGAAGCAACATTTTCCACAAGACCAGAAAAGAAGACAAGCCACAAAAAAAATCCCTTAGCACGTAGTCTAAAGTGAATCCTATAGGTTTGGTTGGTTTGGGGTTTATGTTTTGTTTTGTTTTTCCAGTCTTTCTAACTTTTTGACTATCCAGGTTTGTCAATAATAGAGCCCCCCTGGCTTTACAACTTGTCTCTCCCCCCCATACCTACCTTCCCATCCAACACCCTCACCCCTTCATTTCTGTGACTCAAAATTGCATCTCTCTTTAAGAAAAGCATTCAAGACTGTAAGGAAGATGAATATCTATTTGAATTCAACAAGCTTTCAATTCACTTAGCATCATGAAAATCTTTCAAAACTATGCTAGCAGGCTATGCTCATTTCTCTAACTCCATAAAAATGATAATGTTCTAAGTAAGTTTTAGCAGCAACAAGGCAACAAAGAAACACAAAGTTGTAAACTCCTGTTCATCTACATTTTTCCTCTTATGTTTTTTAGAACCTGTTCTATAGAAACTTGTGTTATATAGGTGATGCATTTAAATACCAGAATTATATAATTACATTGATTCATCTGGTCTCATGTCTGATCTTGGGTTGTGATGACAGTTCCATATAAAGCTCAGCCTTCCTCAGTGTCTCATAAACTTGTAAATCATCTACATATAGCACTTACTAAGTTATTTAAAAACATACCTCCCTGGACATAATAAAATAAAACATGTGATAAAGTGCTACTTACAGTGATAATGCTGCTTTCTTTTCATTTCTTCCCTATTACTCCTTCTCCTCCCCCTCTAAATTAGGGGATCGGGAATGTTTAAGCAATACAAATGTCAGTAATTTGTATAACCCACCGTTCCAGTACGTGCATCTATTCCTATAAAGGTATTTTGATTTTTGTCAGTAGCATCCAGTATAGATACAAATATACTTGAGAGAGGCATAAATAGTTTTTTTTTTCCTTTTAACAAAGCCAGAGTACATTTTAAAATGTATAACTTCTCCCACACATCCCTTTTTATGCAGAATGTAACAAACCTGTATTTGTTCAGTAAGTTACAAAAGATGAATGCTTTGCCTGAGAATCTTACTGAAACTGAAATGGTTAGAAATGGCTTATTGCACACCTGGAGTGATCTGACATGTATGGAAGGAAAGTCTCATCTACATGTGAAACTTGTAGTATTTCAAGAAGATGCTAATACAATTGCTTGCATTGCCTTCTAAACAAACACATTCCAAATAGCTTTTCCCACAGGCCCAGTGTTCTTCTGTGCTGTTTGTGTTGCATGGCCGCCCACTGGCGCTTGTTCAGGGCAGGCCGCACACTCTGCACAGCTTGGTGTTCTGAAGCTGCACAAGTCCCCTGACAAACAGGGCACTGTGTGAATCCTCCACCTACTCCACACAGAGGGATGCCCCCTGCACTGCAATTGCATACCCAAACTCTTCTCATGACCAGTTGTTTGTGTGACTTAAATCTTATCTGTGTGTTGAAATAAGGAAGGTTTGCCTTCTGTTTGTTTAAAAGTACATGCATGTATAATCTTTCCTTTTCCTTCTTCCTGCAGGTGTTCCTTTTGATCCAGAGTGAGAAGATAAAAAGTGATTTTGTTTACCTTAGCTGGCTGGCTCGCTGCTGTGAGTCACTTTACTTTCAGCATTGCAGAATACAGATCCTCCTTTATTGCGTCAGTCCTGGCAATCCACTCTCCTAATTGAATTTAATGTTGTAGGAGGACTCAGGACTAGGAAAGTGAAAAGCTGATTGCACTAGTTACAGTGTGGGTGGTTATTGCACCTTTCATACCTCTGGCTTTTATAAGCAATTACTGCTTCAGTGCAATGCTGTTATAGTACTGTCAATGCAGCTTTGTCCTGACCAGTGACCCTTTTTCTTCTCAATTGTCTACTCAATTGCATGAGTGAAGACTTTCTGTCTTAAAAGACTGAGTTGCAACTCTGAAATGTTCAGAGTAAAACACAAAATAGAAGCATTCATACTGGGTCAGGCTCAAGAGTCTGTCTGCCTCCAAGGTTAGCCACTGTCAGATGTCTAGGGAAGAGAAGAATCAGGCAAGCATACACGGTATTTTTCTTCCTACCATGTTACTCTACATGTTGTCCAAACTCCTGTGCCTGAGGGATATCCTTATAATCTCCAGCATGTGTTTTTCTTCCAAAAAATCTTAGAAGAGTTCTTTCCTTGAATTTCAGTGAATCTAGGAAATGTTTGCTGTGTTTAATATTCTATAACAAATCTTATTTACCAGTTTTTAAAACACTGCAGAGTACACCTCAGTACAGAGACAACTGTTGTGCCACATACAAAATAATATAGAAGTGGGCTTTTCTGAGGACTCAAGTCTGAGACTCCCTGACCTAATTTTTCCTTCCAGTGCCTCAATAGAAAAATGTTTTCTTATCAAACCATTTTCAGCAGTTATACGTGGAATGTAAATATGTATGTTTTGGGATGTTATGCCATATTGCTGATGTAGTAAACATCTCCTAAAATGATCTTTCCAGACAGGCACATCACACATAGGGATGCCTATCTATGACTCTGTTTTAGGATGTGCCAGTTTATTTCCTTTTTAATTTAGCTGCAGTACCAGATTGTGTTTGAGTGCTTTATATATGAATGTTTTATTTGAATTTTTCATGGGAATGATGAATATAGTTATCTTTTTGTGTCAAGTATGTAAATTACTAACAGATCACATTATAATACATTAATGTCAGAGTATAATTAGGGATTGAGTAGTAAACAATTGAATGCTGAAATATTTCCAAGGGGCAAAGTACAAGAGGTGCATCCTTTTACATGACAGAATGTAATATTTGTTTAGTATGATAGTACTATTTATACCAAATTCTTCTTGAAGGGAAGGTCAAAAACCATTGGATTAGCACAGAACTGCATTGCTTTAGGTAGATTGGTGTTGGAAATTGAGAACTGGCTATTACCACTGTATATGGTATTTGAAGCTGATGAGAGATAAATCCAATTTGATGTCTTGCTGCCTCCTAAATGAGAAGAATCTATAAATTCTGTGATTTGGTGTTATATGTTTATTGTTGATTACCACCCATTCTACCTGCAATATAAGTATAGACACAGTGGACACATAGAACAAGCTGAACAGTCCCTCTTTTGAAAAAACACAACAGTGATCCTTATGTGAATAGCCAGGTACTCTCAGAGCAGCTGTTAAGGCTTGAAAAATAAAGGAAAACTTACTTTTATTTTCTTTTCTCCCAGTGTTTGAATGAACCTGGAATTATGAATACCAACCATAGATTCAAGAGAATGGCTTCTTATCACCAAGAAATAGAACCTTTGTGTTTAAACACTCTAGTAGAATTTCTACTCATCGAGATAGAAGATTCAGATTCCTTTATTTCTAACTGTGATGTTTAAAGTTAAAGGCCAATGAAAAATTCTAGTCATATACACAAATTTAAAACCAGCGTGGGATCTCAGGAATTTAGAAACATTTTTTTTAGTAATGACAAGTTTTGTTATGCTTGGAGGGGCTTCAACCTCTGCCTTCTCCTTTTGATTTGTTATGAATCATGGGAATTGAAGGTTTAGACTGACATGAGCACCAAGTGTTAAAGACCTCACTTTGGTGCCAATTAACTTTTTTTTGTGTGTAAGGACACATAATTCTAAATCTTACCATATAAATGGATTGCCATTTGTCCTGCATAAAAAACTTCTCTGATGCTTTCCATTCTACTCCTTAATCACATCTGAAATCATGAGAGTTTTCTTGTTGCGTATCTGTGAAATATAAATTAAGATGTAAACACTATAATTATTCCTTTTGACGCTGCTATGCTCTGCTGAATTGGCTGTTATCACTAGTAAATCAGAAGATAAGGACGAGTTCCCCTTCCCAGCCTCATGCTCATGGCTGAGACATTTACATTAAACAAAGAAATACAGGAATATCTGTTCCACCTGCCACTGAATATTGTGCATAGCATATTCTTTTCACAATTCCAGCTTTTTCTTGTTATTGCAGATATTATGAATAAGAAACCACAGCTAGCCTGGAAACTCTATCTGAAGATGGAAACATCAGGGGACTCCTTTAATCTATTGCAGCTCATTGCAAATGATTGTTACAAAGTGAGTTTTCTCTTTAGAGCTTGGTGTATAACATGTTAATTCAGTGATTGTACCAACAGTCATTTTTTGATAGTTTTTATCATTGTCATCACTAGTGAATTTTCTGTTGTAATGGCAGGATGTCTAATAATGTGAATGAGTTGGCAAGGATTAGTCAGTATTTTAACCTACAGGCCTTCTTGGTAGAGAACCCATTGATTAAACTGTTGGTAAATTACTGCATGTTTGAGCTATCAGTAATGATAACACTTGCTTCTCCTACTAGGGATTCATTATGGGGAGAAAAGACAAAAAACTTTGAAGGAAAAAAATCTGGCATGGATTCAGCAAGATGCCTCATGCTTCATGCTGCTTTTTTTTTTTTCAGGACAATATTGTGTTTTCCTTACAGTTTGTAATGGGAGATACTCTTTGGGATCTCAAAAGCAATATTCTAAAACTGAAAGAATTATCCCTTGTATTTCTTTCAACTACTCAGTTACCATCTCACCCTAAAAGTCTAGTTGCTCAAGCAAGTGACTATGTTTCTGGTGTTTCCCATAACTGCAATTCAAAAGCAGGTTGAAAATCAGACCTCATGTAAAATCTCTCTCTAGATCATTTAAAGTCTCACTTAAATCAGTTGATTGCTTTGTCTAAATTCTTTTCAAAACCTTCTTGTCCTGAAGAGAAGTATCTCCATATTTTGGATTTCTCTAGAGCTCTTAAAAGCTGCATATATAGAGCTAAATTTTTCAGCCTAATTATATGTCTGTAAATGATTGCTCCAAAATTGTTACTTTAGTAATATAATTTGTCTTTCTACACTAGCAGCCATTGTACCTCTTGAACTAAATAGCAAGGTCCATGTTGTTTGATTTTATGTGGCATTTTTCAGTTGTTTCTGAAACATTACATTATATTGGAGATCCACAGACAGCACCAGAGATGTGACTTAAGAAGGCAGTTGCATTAGGCTTTGCTCAATGGAAAACAGAATGAACATGAATGGAACAAGGTCAGCAGTGTCCTGAGAGGTGGTGTAGCTGGATGCCTCATTGCTGCGCTGATAGAAATTGGTCAGTGAGGAAGTTGGCACACAGTATTTCATGCTAATTTCTTGATGCTTTTTATGTCCATCTTGTCCATATGGGGAACAGCACATGACTTAGGGTGAAGCATTTCCTAGATTTATGTTAGATAGAAGGAGAACATTAAACCTGTACCTGCTTAGTGGAACTAGATCAGATACTAATTTGGATAGATCAGTACTCTAATTTTTCTTTTTCTTTTGACGCATCTGATAGTGTTCATACTCACTATCTTAAGTTCCCATACATTGAAGTGTTTGCCAGTCACCAGTGGTTAAAATCAACATTTATGTGAAGAAAGGAGAATTATTACTCATCCTGTAGTACCAGTGTTTCTCTGACTAAGGTTTCCAAATGTAGCTCCCACAGCCTGCGCTTTTTTCTCTGCAGGCTTCCAGCTACCAAAGGACAGGAGGTTGTGCTCAGTCTGTCTTCTGTGATCTCTCATGGGAAAATGCTAGTCACAAACAACATTGCCCTTCAGGCTTGCTCAAGTGGAGAGCACTCATACAGCCCACATGAGATATGCTATGCTGACTTCAAAAGCCACAGTTAATCTGGTCACTCCTTTTACATTGACTGTTGCCAAGCAACTTGCTCCTGGTTCCCAATTACAAGTAGAGAACCTAAGGCAGAAAAAAGATAGGGTACACATAGGGATTTTCCTATGCTAAGGAAAATTAGGGATTATAGAGTCACGGAATCTTCTTTTGTACTGTATTATAACAGTGAAGAAAAAAGATTAATTTAAATGCAGAAGATAAACAAATATGTGGCCATGTCTACATGAGGAAATGTGGTTTCATTTTCAAATGTCTGGACTAGTTAGTTGGAGGTAGATATTCTGTCAAGGGTTTTGGTATAGTTGGTACAACACTAGATAAGGGCACCTCAAAAAAAGATGTTGTAATACCACCTCTTTCCCATTTCTTTAACTGCAGTGTCCCTGTTCTGTGTCACTTGCTGCCTGCAGAAAAACTGGAAAATGTACTTTGCTTCTACAGCTTACTGCTGATTTCAGAAAACTGGCTTCTGTGTTTTTAATCCCCTTCTGAAAGGTGGTCAGGAATAATGTTTCACTTTCTGTGCAGATGCGTCAGTTTTACTATTCAGCCAAAGCCTTTGATATTCTGGAGAGACTGGATAATAATCCTGAATACTGGGAAGGCAAGAGAGGTGCTTGTGTGGGTATATTTCAAATGATCTTAGCTGGACGAGAAGCAAAGTGAGTATTCTGTGTTGTATCTGAATTTATATTGCTCTTTTCCTGTTTTCAGCTAGCTGTAAACCAGAATTAGGACTACATATCACCTTCCAGTCTTTTATTGAGCTTTCAGAGAATAGACATTCCATCCAGAGGCTCCGTATGCAGTCTTCAGCTGGAAGTCTATCTTCCACACCAACAGTTAGAGAATATATGGTAGAGAATAATTTATGAGCAAGTGCTGTGTACTATAAAATACCAAAACACTTTAGTCATCATCACTCGGAACAGGTAGGTTATAAGTGTAGTAGTATGTTCATGAACTGGGGGAAAACAACATCATTTCATCTTGATGGTATAAGAATGGAAAACTATCACATGACATTTTAAAATGCATAGAACAGAACTAAGGAAACATTTACTCAGCACTATAGGAGGGACATGATTTCTCTAAACAAAGAGTAGATGAGACTGTGCTTTCATTAAAATTTACCTTCTGAAGACACTGACTGTGTCACACAAATATATTTACTTGATGAAAGGTTAAAGGAAATCATCTGTGTTACTGATAATTTTGTTTTCGGCCCATTTCACTGGATGGGGGAATGAGAGAGAGTAGTGAAGCTGTATTTAAGAACTGCTCCCTTGTGAATATTCTGCTGTGATGCCAGATGTCCATAGTCTTTGGCCAAAGTTGCTGTTTCCTGCATGACTGGTAGGTGTGTATCTTGGCTTCTACACCTTCCTTCTTTTCACTTCTCTGCTGGAATAATCTCATTAACTACTATACCTTTCAAGTGTCCTTTTAACAATCACTGCAGCAGATGCAGTAAAATACACATAACTTGCCTGTTTTTCAAAGTATGCAATTAAGTTCTTATTGTAAACTAACTGGCAAGCTGCAGCAGGATTTATGTAGGTATAATAGTAATAGGTTTATTCGATTAGGAATGTTGATATCCATGTTATTTGTGTTTATGTGTATTGTGTTATGTGTAAAGTGCTTTGGCAGCATTAAGCTAGATGTTGCCATACTAAAGACTAGCAAATAACATTAAAGATTTTTTTTTAAGTTTGGTTTGTTCTGGGGAACAATTTTGCAAGAGTGAGGGCATGTATACAAATACACACATATGCAGACACTAAACTAATTACATTTTGATGATTTTATTTTTTAACTTATCATTTCTTTGCAATTGTATACAAGACTTTTTTGTTGATCGCTTTTTTTGTCTCTGGGATCGCATCTATTGTGCATTTTAACCTATTCCAGCACTGCAGATGAATGGACTTCTCTGTCTCAGAGAACCTACGTTTTGTGAAATAGTTTGATGTGGGCAGTTTATTGTATCAGTTGGGTCTAACCCTCACTTAAATCTTTGCTTTTCACCCTTGTAGAGAGACTTTGCGGGAAGTTCTGCATCTTCTGAAGAGCACTGGTAATTCTCAAGTAGAGTACATTGTTCGCGTCATGAAAAAGTGGGCCAAGGAGAACCGAGTCCCTGTTTGAGTCAGTGTCACAAAATGAACCAGGTCAGTTGCTACTGTATGTCTGGCTGGAAGACAAGGGTCTTGGTTTCTCCTGTGCATTCTGGGTATCTATCTCCTTCCTTGCAGGACTTTAGGCATTCAAGCAGGTTGACCCACCTGAGGAAGAATGTCCTGCAGTGAGATTCAAAACATACAGCAACTTTATTGGCGTTTTTCCTGTTGTACCACTCTATTCCTCAGAGATCTTTTTAATACTAGTTCCAACTGTCTACAAAATCAAGGTGCTCCTCAAATATTCCTCCACAAAAGTTACTTAACTGCATGGTGGGGTTTTTCCCCAGCAAGCCTTTTGGCCTCTGGAGAAGAACAATTTGTTACATGACTCAGACAAACCTACTTCAGCAAGTGATGGAGTGAGGCAAATAGAGATGGCGACAGTGATACCGTTAGGCACTGCTAGGGTATCAGAAAATACAAAAGGCTTAACATAGAATCATATGATCATAAAATGGCTTGGGTTGGAAGGAACATTAAAGATCACCTAGTTCCAACCTGCCATGGGCAGGTACAGCTTTCAGACAGTTTTTTTTTACTCAGAGCTGCTGAGGTTCCTCAATGCTTTATCCAACCTGGCCTTGAACAGTTCAAGGGGTGAGCCATCTACAACTGCTCTGGGTAGCTTGTTCCAGTGCCTCACCACCCTCATAGTAAAGAATTTCTTCCTGATACCTAAGCTAAACATAATCTCTGTTTGAAACCATTCCCTCTTATCCTGTCACTACATGCCCTTGTGAAAGGTCTTTCTTCTTTAGGACTTTTATAGATTACCTATCTGAGTATTCTGAGGAGTATCCTTTTCTGGATGAATTTCAATTACCAATACCTAAATTTGGTTTGGTTTTTTTTTGTCTGTAAGGATTGTTTTCTCTCTTATCATCTTTTTCAGAGCATGGAGACTTATTTGACTGATGGTATTGTTCAATCTCACTTTGAAATTTAACACTCAGAACATTTCTTCATGTTAATATAGTTCACATGAGAACTTTAGCAATCTGATGGATAAAAAGATCTTTTGAATTATTTTGTTCAGCATTTACCACTGTCATGAGCAATATATTCATTACACTTATGGATTTATTATACTGTCCTGTTTTTTTAAGGAGAACAGTTCAGGGAATACATAATTCTAAGAGAAGGTAATAGTTGTAACATAAAAATGTCTTATACATTTGATAGTAAAAAACATTTGTATATTATTTGTAAAAGAAAACTTTACATTTTATAAATTTGTAAAATACTTACGTATTTTTTTATCTTTTGAGGGGAATTGAGAATACCATATTCTCTACTGTCTGTGCATTGATTAAAGCTCTTAATTGAATCTACAGTTGAATGTCTGATTGGTCTGTGTTGCTTCACATTGCAGAAGTTGGAATAGCATATTCATTTTGCTGTGGAAGAGAGCAGGTTTGTGGCTGATTGTTAAGTGCATGTTCATTAATCAGTCAGAGGCAAGCCAATGGCCTTGGTCCTGATCTTATAGCAGTTTGCTGAAACTAAGGCAGCTGGGTGTATGTGGAACATGCATGCACACCCTTCTGGCATATAATGTGTCTGATTTTACTGCTTTAAGCCAAAATGTGGGTATCATTGTTCAGGTGTCTAGAAGTGCATTGATAGTTGTGGTTACTTTCACTTAAATCTAGAAACTGATCCATCACACTAGCAACAATGAGCCTTTCAGCAGGGCCAACGTTACACTCATTCAAAAGAAGTGTGAAAGGAGCAGTATTTTCACTGAAAGTAGTTACAAAACTCTTCACTCATGAGCAGCATTTTTCTTTTCCATCTCAGTTTAATTAACTTGGAAACAGATTGGGAATACAATTATGAATCTTGGTACAAAGCTTCAAAAAATCATGTTGGTGACTTTGTAGCAGATGTTAAATGCATCTAATTACTCTCTTTATTGAAGCTTAACCTGCAGGAGAGCTGAAGAGCATCCAAATCCATTACAGACCATTTTACATGTTGGTTGAATCTTCTGAAATAAGTGTGATGGCTTTGCAGCATAAGGGCTTGGGGGCCAATTTTAACTTCTCTTGTCTGTGACAAGAAGTTTTAGTGCAGAAGGGAAGAAGTTTGGTTTTTAAACTCACCTTTATTTACTGTAGCCATAATGTCATATTTAATATGCTAAATAACTTGGGGTTTAGCACAGTGCATTTTATTGACTGGCAATAAAGCTTTTATCATTTAAGATAAAAAGGGGACTGCAGGGCTTTGCCTTGAGCAGTGATGAAATAAGGTATTTTACATCCTGTCTTAGCATTTTTAGGTCTTGGTAATAGAATAGATATGTAGGTATTAGTAAAATGCAGAACAAGAAAAGTATTGAAATACTGGTGTTTATTTTACCTTAGAAATACATCTAGAATGTGTCTTCCATTGTTTAATCTGAGGTCATATTCAAAGAACAGAAATGAGAAGTTGCCTTAGCTGATACAGAAATGAAAGGTAGTAAAGAATAAATAAAATTTTATCCCTGTCCATTTCCATATTTCCCTAAACTGTGGAAATTTAAGGAGTCAAGGTACTCTAAATAGGATGGCTAGGAGTGAAGGCAGATGACCTATTGAGCAAGCAGGCAGTGAAGAATACATGTGCAGAGTCAGTGAAATGAGTAAATTTATTGGGTAAGTGAATATAAAATTGAAACAGTGGCACTTCAGATAATGTAATGAAAGGAAGACTAAAGCAGAAAGAAATTGCTGCATCATTATAATTTCAAGGAAGAATATGGAAATTAGAGTTATACTCTGAATAAGCATCTGATTCTGGAAAAGTAAGCTACAGAGAATGCACAGAAGCTGCTCTGCTAGCAATCATAGCATTAATAGTCACTAGTAGAGAAAGCCAAACCCCAAACAGCATGTAACTGCTTTTAGTTGAGTGCTGATCCATTCCTGATGGATAAGAAAGTCAACCTTGAATTAAACTTGTTAATCCCTGAACAACAGCTATGACAGTAACACCTAAGTGAATTAAACTGGAGGTGACAAGTTCACTGTGAAAGAAAAGTCATGTCACATTACAGCTCTGGACTATAGCAGGCATTTAGGTTTATGTGGTTCCCTCAGCTGCAAGCTGGCTCATTGATCTTCATAAGAAAGCTGTCTGAGTGTGAATGGAGCTTGGCTAGTAGGCAGTCAGACACAAAGTAAACAATTACCTAAATGGCTGCTGCTACTTGTAGCTTCACTATATGGGAGCTGTACATGCATTGAAGAAAACATCTAGATTTTGCCCACTGCTTTACTCTTTGACCATTTTTCCTCTGTATTATCTCCAGAAGTAACTTCCACTCACTCTTTTTGAAGTTTCATTTCCAAATTTCCCTCTTCCCTTTCAGTCTATGACATGGTGATTGAATAAGCAGACAATTGCATGAAAGTGTTACCAGTAACATTAAAATCAAGTCATTAATCAAGTGATAGATAAGCTGGCCTATGACTATGGTAGTGCAAGATGGTAGATTTTACCAGTGTTGAATCCAATAATTAACTCGATTTACCATAAAATATTTGCCAGAAAAACTTAAGTGTTAATTTGAAGATGCATAATGAAAAATCCATAGTTTTATTTTGAAATTTATTCAAATGGTTAAATCATATTTGCCTATTTAGAAATTGCACCTTAATTCTAAATTCAACTTGTTTAGCCTTGTTTTCTAATATTCAGTTCTTGCAGTGTTCATCATTGCTGTTAACCATTAAAGCCCAGCATTCTTTGGTTTGGTTTTTTTGTGGGTTTTTTTGGAGGGTTTTTTTTGTCTTTTAAAGTGCAGCAAGTCAATTCTTGTTTGTATGAAAGACAAATTCCCCTGTAAAGGTGTCTTGCTGGCTGGAACATTGGCAGTTGATTTTTTTTTGAAAACATGGCTGCTTAGCACTGGACAAAATTTATCTCTGTATGTAACATTGGAATATGCTTCTCCATAGTGCTGCTTGCTATTCTTCTGCACAGGTACTCAAAGACTGCATTCACCCTTTTGGCCATATTATCACAGGGGAGCCTTGCACTAAACTGGTTCTTAGCTGGGACACGATAGCTAGGATTTTTCCAGAATTGGTATTTTCCAGAATACAGTCTATCCTTTGGAAGAGACAGCCTACCTTTTGTTCTACAAAAATACATTTTGTTCAAATTGGCTTAGTTTTCCACCTTACGCAGATCACTCTACATGACTGCTTATCCCCACTAATTTCTAGTTTGTTTCTCTGGAGCTATTTATTAGCAGAGTTTTACAGCTATATCTGAGTCATGAAGGGGTTTGTTGGATGCTCCATACTTCCAGGATCCCCAAGATATTGTTATTGATGACTGATGGCTGCTTTTCATTTATTATTCTCGACTTATTTAACGTTTACCTTTCGGATATGGTATTATGCTATTCTTTAAAATTAGGTATAGGACATCAGAAATGTATGCATTGCACTTGCAGGAACTGCAGCACTGTTATAGTCAGCTAAGCTTGTAAAAGATCCATCTCATAGGAGATATTTCCCATTCATTCTTTATTAAATGAGCCTTTCAGCATCCCAGAGAGACTGATAGAGTCCAGTTGCACAAGTCCTTTTGCATAATTTGAAACAACTCTTTTTTTTGGCCCTGCAATCACATTTAGGCACACACTAAAAGGTTACCTTTGACTTTGTAGAGTTTAAGCTTTCATTTGGAATAAATAAAGCAGGCATTTCACATCTCTGGGCAAGGGACAGCTCCCAAATTCCTGATAGGTCTTGCTTAATTGATGAATTACATTAGCATCTATTTATAGATTTAAAAATAAAAGTAATGTCTATATTTAGCAAGAGCTAAATAATAAAGTGACTTTTGAAAAGACATAGTGACACAGTGTATTCTTCAAATAAAAAGAGAACTTCTGTTTCAATTCATGTTTACATGCTTGAATTGTACTTAGTTGTTTCACATGGTATTATTCTTAGTAATTCTTTAGAAGAATTTAAAATAATGCAGTAAAATAAGTAATGGTCTTTAATATGCTTTTACAATAGACCTTCAAGACTATGGGTCTCCAGTTATTTGAACAGGAAATATGCTGTCTCATAGTTTGTAGTGATTCTCAGATACAGCTGAATCAAACTAAAAAGTGGGATACTATGTATGCTGTTCCATGAACATAGGAATTGCATTGAGTTTTTTGCAGTCCTTAAACCACACCTTAAGCTGGTCCTTAACTGGAGATGCGTAATAAGCCTTGGACTCCACCTTGATCACTGTAAGCAACTTGCATGCAGTCAGCTCTGTGGAAAAAAACACACACAACAGTGGAGAATTATAAAAGGTAACATTTTAAGAACACATGTAATAATGTTGACATGTTTACATCATGTAGTAAAGAACCATGCTCCAATTCCAACAGCTGCATTGCTTATTGTAACAGCTACAATTTTCTTGGATGATTTTATCCTTCTTAAGCATGATGGGATCATTATGCATGTCTACTCTAAAGCTATTTGTGCTCCTTTTCTTGCCTTACATTAATGGGTGAGGCCATTATATGGGGAGCCATTATGTGACAAAACTCAGTGTCTTATTTTGCAGAGCTGTTGAATTAACTCAGATCACATGATGTCATTGTGTCTCATGAATCCGTGTGTGAAAGCTGTCTCTAAGAAACTGTTACAAAAATTAAATTACAAAACCTGATAAACCAAGTCATAAACTGCCTGGTATATTCCCATACGGATCATTATCCTAACGTTTTCATTCTCCCAGTTCAGTATTACTTTTGCCTGACTTATTCATGATGCCGCATGTGCTGAACTTAGTCATTACTGAACAAACTGAGAAGCTGTCTATATGAAATTGTGGTGGTTTTCCCCACTATTTAAAGGCAGAAGAACTATTTTCTGGTCACAGCAAAGTAATTTCTGAGGCAATCTTTACAAGACTCCTGACTCAGTTTAGCCAGTTGTTCTCAAGCAGGTTTTATCACTCTGTCCACTTTTCATTCTGCACATCCTCATTCCCTACTGAGTGTTTTCCCTTCCTGTCTCCCCATGAATGTGATGGCCTTACAGGACTACTGGACTACTGTAAAGTACTGCTGCTTTCCACTCCTCCCTTCCTCCCCTTGCACCACCTCTGAGCATGATTTGCCTCACTCCCATTTCACAGGCATTCGAGGCAAGATATTTTCAGATTTGTAAAACGCTAAGTCCTGTTGTTAAAAACGAGAGCAGGCTCCCGGTACTAAAGTGATTTCAGCATTTATTATAAGAAAAAGAAAGGCCTGAAGCAAGGGGGCCCGCGGGCCGAGCAGGAGCATTCCCGTCGAAGATGCTGCAACGCCGGCACTGGATCTTATTGAGCAGCGATGTCCCCGATGGAGCGGCAGGCATTCAGTGGGTCAGAAGCCCCTTTTTATCCTGTTTTTTGTCCCTTTGGATTGGTTTCTTTTTGTATCCTTCATTTGCATGAAGGCTTAAGGGGCTTGATTGGCCCATGACAATTCTGTCCAGGCTGGCTCGTTTCGCTTTGGGTGGGGCACTTTACTTAGGTGTATTATGGTACATTGAGTATGGTGTTTCTTATAACTACACTTTTAAACTCCGTTTACCGTAACCTAACTAACAGCACATGCTTAACAATCTATCAACTATTTTACAGCAGTTTCTAACCTATTTTAACACTGTGGAAGACTAAAAAGTCAACATGACACTAAGAATAACTCAGTCTCTTGAAACAGTGAGGAAGTGTTCAGATAAGAGTAGACTGTACTATTATTTACCAATGTCAGGGGTAATTCTTTTAAGGTCAGAAAAATGAGATCTGAAATAGAAAAGTTATACAGAAAATGTAGTTTGTTTTCACAGGCATTTTGGGTATGTAGCATCCAGTCTATTCTTAAAGTCATCACTTCTATTGCTGCTATTCTACACTTGTTTTAATATGCTCCAAAAACTTCACGTCATGTCTTCTGAAATTCCAACTTGAGGTGGAAAAAAAATAGTTTTAAAGAATTTAATTTGTCTGTTTAAATTATTCATGTATGAAAAGTCGTTTTTCATATGTATTTTTTGAGATGCTATTTTTAATACTGTGGCAAATCGAAAGCAGCTTTGTGTTGAATCTGCAAGTTCAGTATGTAGTTAATTCTCAGTGATAAATATGAGCTTTGCGTTTTTGAAGGCAGTTTGGCTTGGAAATAAAATCGTGGAAATATGAAAATGCTGAACTGCACATGCAAAGAATGCTTCTGACTATTCTGATCATAAGCTTGTATGAATGTTAAAAATGTAGTAATTTGTTTATGCAATCACTCTCAGCTGTCTGTGATAATGTGTACTTACCTAGGTGTGGAACTTACATCAGTAAAAGCAGTTTCCAAAGTGCTGAGAGGCATTGAAACACTTGGATAGGAAATTGAAGTTTTGGCAAAACCAGCTTGAAAGTGAAAGGAGGAACAAAAAAGAAAAATATTTCTTCAAGGTCACAGCAAATATTATGTTGTATGTTTTAATAACTTTTAGAAGGTTGCTTTGCCATCTACATATATGTATTGCATGAAATTCTCCTTTTGGGGAGGATGATCATTGCATGACAGGTGTTGCCTGAACAGTAACTATAAAAATTTAAAATATATTACAGTATTTAATAAAAATAGGTTTCCTATAATTATCACAATATTTATATTTCACTAAAAACTAGGAAATATCACCATGGCGAGTGACCAAGGCTCCTCTAGCCAGCACTCTGCCTGAGTCCACTCTCAAGGACACCAAGAGTGTCTTCTCCAAGGTCAGCATCCACAAAAGAGACCCTTTGAGAGGGCAAATCTGTGGCACATTACCTTTTGTACTTCTGAGAATTACTTCCAGACCCTTTTATCTCATTAAACAGCATTACTACCACTTTAAGTGTAGAATTGCAATTCACACTGAGAACTCCCTACCTGGCTAGTCTTTCTTTCTCGTTTTACAGGTGGGTGGCACAGCTACAGGAAATCATGACTCATATTCTTGTGTGGCTTTCATTGCTATTGGGAGAATAAAACCGGCAGACAACAATGCAGAGATAAGACAATAAACTGACTCCAAAGTTTCAGACAGCCTGGTAATCTTCGGCTGCCTCCAGGGGTGCTGGCCTGATGGAACGGGCTTTTCATCGGAGATAATCATCCCATGCTACAAATATCTTTAAAGAAATAGTGCAAATGAGGAACAAGTGAGGGACAACTCCCCAGAGCACATAATCCCTCTCAACTTCTGTAAACATCTAGGTGTTTTTACACTTTCAAATGAGCAGGTGTGAATCATAAAAGAGCTACCATTAAAGAAGTCTATGCTTTTCAAAGACAGCTCCTTTTCAGTTTTAAATTCTGCTTAGGTACAGTTTAAGTGATTGCCATAATCAACATGTAACAGGCTGATGCTCCTCAGTTTAAGTTTCTTTGTCAGTTCATTGAAGTCTGCTACCTTTCTATATGCTTGTATTTTTAAGGAAAAAAGTGTGTATGTGCCCACGCATATTACTGGGTACTCCTCTACAAAATCCCTTCTATGTTTATTTCTGATTAATTTTCTTGCTCTTCTTTCTATCTACAAAAAAAAAAAAAAAAAATCTAGGATTTCAATTTGAAAGGTTATTTTAAAAACCTATTGAATTGTTCAGGTTGAAAAGTACAAGTTTAAGTTCATTGAATCCAACCATTTGCTCAGCAGTTCCCTAGCCACCACTAAGCCATGTCCCTAAATGCCACATCTGCATAGCCCTTAAATACCCCCAGGGAGTGTAAGCCAGCCACTTCCCTGGGTGGCCTGTTCCATTGCTTGACAACCCTTTTGATTAAGAAATTTTTCCTAATATCCAATTGAAACCCTCTTTGGTGCAATTTGAGGTCAACTTTTTCTTGTCCTATTGCTTGTTATTTTGGTAATGCAGTGGCTTTAATTTTCTTGTGATCACTTAGAAGGTAACTAATTTTTTTCCCCTGTTTTTTCTTCCTTATTAGAAAAGTAAAGAAAAACCTGCAAAGAGGAATTTCCTAGGGATCCACTGCTTGGCAGAGAAAATATCTCTAGGGCTGACATCCCCATATTAATGTCATTTAAGACAGAGTTCACACACCACCTGGAATCATTACTATAGAAGTTTACAGCTTATTTGTCAAACTCTACTAAGCTCACCCTTAGCACTAGGACAAAAGTTGCATGCTTGCTCCAGCAAGAAATCTTGACACCAGAAGCAGAAACAATTATTAACAATTAAGTAAAAAATAAGATGTAACTAGAAAAGGGTTCTTATCTTGTTAGTTACAATTGATTTTGCTACTGTTACCCAAAGGAACAACTGACCCATATTCTGCTTGGTAAATGCACCTACTTAAGAGCTGATGTTTAATGTCTTAATATTTCATCTTCTCTCCAGGCTCAAAAGATGTTCCCACAAAAACTTCTCCAAGCAGCTTGCTCTTCCTTGGCAAGGATGCAATTCTTCTTTCCTTTTTCTCTCTCTGCTTTTTCTTCCTAACTTGCAACTCCATCTAAATAGAGCTCTTGAGGCTTTGAATTTTCTCTGAAGTTTCTCTAAGTCAACAGTCTTATCCTATGTATTAGCTTAAAAAATGTTACAATGTTCTGTAGGCCATAAAAATCACCAGTCATTCAGAACTTGTGTCAGCTTTAAATTTCTCATTGAGAAAATTCTTCTGAACAGCAGGGATGATAACACCCTCACCTTTGGTTGAGGAACTCACACTACCATGACACATCCCTTCCTGTAAATCCCTTGACTTCTTTCACATGATGACTTGCCCTGATTTCTAGCTTAAGTGAGATAAAAGCCAGCATTCTTTTTCCATCAGCTACCTCTGAGATACAGTCATGCCATTTATGTTGTTCTGGCACAAAACATGGTGTTGGAAGACCACTCCTCATCTCAGCAAGTGAGCAAAAGATGCACCTAAATCCAGTTTTGGGGTAAAAGTGCTTCCAGTTAGAGGAGCAGTAACTACTTGTTGATAAAAATTGTTACTATTTTTAAAACTTCCTACTGCCATTGAAACCTTGCACTTTTGGTCAGATTTGTTCAAAGCATTTCTTAAAGCTCTGGAGAGGAGTTCAGTGTCTCTTGGGCTCAAATTCTCCAGTAAGTGGGGCTTGAGCATTCACAGGGAGCAAACAAAAACGTATGGGATAAAGTTCCTTATCACAGTTCCTCTGCCTTGAAATTGTGACAAATTAATATTACTGCCCCATCAAAGGAGATCCTAATTACCTGAAGCTAATGCACACAGCCTTCCTAGAGTGAATTTGGCATTTCTCTTCCTGCCTACAGTCGTTCCAAACAGTTTACTTCACTGAAAAGTGTACTTCAGACTTCTCAAGGATGTGGCAGAGCTGCTGATAACAGCTCTTAAATACACATTCCTGAGGAAAGAAAGCTAGAGGTATATTCTTCTGGAAACAGTATTTTTACTTAAAAGAAAAACAATAATAAAAATATGAGGGGGGGCATCCTGCAGATAAATCAGTTTTCTGAATGGTATGAAAGGCATTGGTGTTTCATTCTGGAAAAAAAGCAAGTGGTTTATTTCTTGATTCTGGGTCTAGCAGAGAGCAACTTAGTAAAGCTGTAAGAGAAAAGAGAAATAAAAAAAAAAAACACACTTGCGTTTAGAAATCCTCATTAAACAGAAAACCAGCAACCATATTGTTGGTGCAGTGGATTCTTGTGATGCAGTAGCAGTTCTAGTAAAAGCTACAGAAACACCAACCTACCTGCAGGCTATATCATCTCCTGACACAGAAATAGAAGCTGCAGCTGCTGTGGCAGCAGTTCCAGTGAAAGGACCACAAGGATCAACAAGCTGTGTGATTGGACCATAAGAAATCAAGGATATAGTGAGGAAGCAGCTGATAGTAAATGAGGATATTCTCTCTGTCTTGGAGACTTTGGAGCAGTGGAGATGTGACTACCACTGCTATGAGCTGGCTGCCACTACAGCTGTTACCTCTAATGCAGATCCCAGTGCTGTCCTTAAGGAAAGGAGAGAACAAACTGCCATCCCATGCCACCTAAGCTTATTATGTAGTAATAGCCTTTGAAACTGAAAACAAGCTCCTTGGAGACAGATATAATTGATGATAAGGACAGCTCTGCTTTCTGGTGGGACCCTGGGCCTGCTGCTGTGGGGTGTCCCGCCCCGAGGAAGCCAGACAATGGCTTCCATGAGGTCCAGGAGGGCAGTGACCACTGGTCTGTAATGAAACAAGGTACAGCTCTGTACAGCTATCCACAACCAACACAGCCCAAAAACATGAAAGTGCTGCAGACAGGGAAGCCAGTCCAAAGCAGAGCAGGAGGATCCAACCTGCACCAAAGTAGAGGCCTCTGCATTTTGCTGGTCTGTCTCTGTTGTTTTCTGTATTTGAAACTAAGTCAGGTCAACAAACTGCTGCTCACTGATGTGGCTGTAGCGTCTGTAGTTCCAAGCGTCCACTTTGTCTGATCTACTCATACTGGTTTTCACCAGTGAAATAAAAAGCTGTTTCAGTATCACTTCTCTTTGTGTAGTTGTTAAATTTTTTTAAACTCTTAGTGTGCCTCTCTGTGTCCTTCATATAACATACAAAGGGAAGGAATCTGTAACTCCTGAATGTGTTTGAAATGGTACAAGCTGGGAACTGTTATGGTGTATTTAAAACCAAATTCCTTGAGAGGTTATGATCTAGCGAATTCGGTTGTTTTCTTTTCCAAATGGTTCTAGTGTGTCAGACCAAATGTAACGTATTCCAGTAACTACTATGCTTGGCTCTGCTGCCAAGGTTCTTTTTGATTTAGTTCAGATACACAGAGCAAACTGTCTTTAGTGACTTCGCTCTAAATGCAAAGAACCAGAACTACTGTTTGTCCAGTTGCACAAACAAATACTAAGCCTTATAAAAATGGTATGTGCACTCTAAGATGCTTAGAGATTAGATAATGCAGAAATAGAGGTTTACTTGTCTAATTAAAATCTTAGGAGAAAAGGGGGCATATGAATTACTATTTCATAGTAACCTTAGATGTGAAAGGCTGCTTCTAATATCAAGGTCTACAATCTCAGAACAAATGGCCACCTGAAACTGTTTCCAAGAAGTACTTCTGGTTTTCTCTGTAACCCTACCATGGGTTGAATGTTGATTGTTCCTTTCCAGCTTTTTTCCCCCCTACCTTAAAAGCATGTTAAAAATCTGACCAAGATGTGGTTCCAGGTCTACTCTACACTGGTCTTCCTTGTATCTACACTACAAGACAATATGAAGCACTGGATTCAGGTACTCATAAAACTGATTTTATTCTGGCATGCCCTACATTGATTACTTCTGAATATAGTCCCCTATATCTTAGTTAGGAGACTGAAAGACTGAATGGAGTTTTACATTAGATACTTAAAATACATAGTTTATCACTTAGTCTCCCATCTGGTAATTGAAAAAAGAGTTCAGCAGAGTTGCAGAAGAGCCTGTGACTTCCACATAAGATTTCTGTTTGATATGCAATAAACTGCTCTTTTTCTGAGGAAAGGCCCCTTTTTACCATCACAGGATTTAATGGCATAGATTACACAGAAACTTTGATGAGAACCAGAATCTCCAGAGGCCTGGAGCTTAGGGCTGCTCACACAGTTTGAATCCAGAAATACATTTCCTATTTTGTGCATCAGCTGATAGCTGTATGAAATTCTCAACAGAGAACAAGTGCAACTACCAAATCATGTTATTATGATGCTGAAAGCCGAAACATATTTGAGGAATACATCCACCTCTACTAAACTTGCTAGTCACACCACAACATGCAAGGCTTTAAGATAAAACAAGTCCCTTAGACTATGAAGCTCAACAAAGTTTCAAGGCTCAAAAGGAAAGTTTACATTTCTCAGATCGGGTCAGTCATTCCAGTGACTTGCTGCTGCAAGCAGTATTCTGGAATGCCCTCCATTCCCTGTTACTGATGTTATAACTTTTAGTAATATTGTTCTAGTGTCACGGATCTTCTCTGGAGTCTAGATGAAATTAAAAAGTCAGGTCAAAAGGCTTCCTATGCAATGACAGGAGAACATCAAGCACAGTGATGGATGTAGTTTGAAAAGTGGAGTAATGTGATGCACAGAATAGTCTGTTATCATTATGCAAAATAATAGATGTAAATTGCCTACTTTGCATGAGTACATTTTTTTAAAAAGAGAATAGACTCCTACTTAGTATTTCTGAGACTAAAAAATGCCCGCCCCCAAAATGGTAGTATCTTTTTCTCTGTTCCAATGAAGTTAGAGGATACAATACTCATGATGTTCATAAGCTTCCTGAAACTTCACATTGCTTGGTGGCATACCTCCATCTGGAAATACCAGCCATCAGTCTGTCAAAGTAGGTGGTGACAGACTGAAACACTTGCAGTATTTGCAGGCAGCTCCTGCTCATGAGGGAAGTCTCGCTGCTGCTCAAACCCTGCCTTCCTCGCGTCGTCCCCTCTCTCTCTCGCAGCTCTTTCCCCACAAGCCCCAGCTGCTCCCTGCAGTCAGAGCGGGTGCCCTCCAGACCAGGCATGGCCGCTGAACAAGCTCCGTGCCGTGGAGGGCAGACCGGCACCCCGGGCAGCGGCTGCTCTTCTGCAGGAACAAGCTGCGATCAACCCCGCCATACGGCACGGTTTTGTAAAACCCCGATGTCCTCTGCTGTTCCACTCAGCGTGGGCTGATGCTACAGAGACACGGCGCGTCCGCGCCGTTCTGGCTGGGAACGCCGCTCTCCCCGCACGGGTGGCTTTTCTCTGGTGACTGACCCGCAGCCGCCGACTTTGGGGACCTCAGCGGATCTTCCCGTCAGCAGGCCCGGTGCCCCAGGAGGACGAGCGCTGCGCAGCCCCCGCGGCTGCAGGCGGCGGCGGGCCCGGCGTGCGCATCGCCCCGGCAACCGGGGGCGGGCCCGGCGCCCGCGGCGTGTGGGCGGCGGCGGCCGCGCTGACGTCCGGGGGAAGCTGAGCAATAACAGCAGCGACGCGGGCCCGGCTGCGCCTGCGCGGGCTGCGGGGCTGCTCTATTTATGTGGGGGGGCGCCAAGATGGCGGGGGCGGCGAGGAGAACGTAGGGGTAGCTCCGACCGGGCGGCGGAGCGGGGAGGAGGGAGAGGGAGGAGCCGGGGCCGGTGGGAGGGAGCGCGGAGAGCGGTGTCACCGAACGTGTGAGGCGGGGGCCGGCGGGCGGGGGGGGGGCGGCGGCGGCGGAGGATGGCGGAGCCGCGCCGGGTGCCGTTCATTAGCCTGTCACCCGTGCGGCGCCGCGAGGGCGAGAGCCCGGCGCTGGATCGAGAGGCGGCGGGCCGCGACCCGGAGCCACCTCCGGCGGGCCGTGAGGCGCCACCGCCGGAGCCGCCGCCGCACGAGCCGCCCGGCGACAGCGCTGCCCGCCCGGAGCCGCCCCGAGACCCCGGCCGGCCCGAGCAGCCGCCGCAGCGGGAGCCCCCACGGCCCGAGCCACCGCCGCTGCCGCCACCGCCGCGCCAGAGCGGGCGGCAGGAGCCGCCGCCGCCGCGGGAGGCGCTCCCGCTCCGCCAGACGGTCCGCCTGGAGGTGGTGCTGAAGGACCCCACCGAGGAGGGCTGCGTGGAGTTCAGCTACCCGGAGCTGCTGCTGTGCGGGGACTCGCGGGTACGGGACTTCCCTTTCTTCCCTCCCCTCCCGCCGGCACGGACCCCGCCGGGCTTCCTCCTGCTCCTCTCGGCTGCCGGCGGCCCCGGCCTTGCCGACGGTGTTACCGGTTACCCCTTGCTGCTCGGGGGTGGTCCCGGTACGGCGGGAGGGGCGGCGTCCTGGAGGGATGTCCGGCTGCCGTGCCGTCGCTGCGGGCTCCTCCTGGTGCTGAGGCTGCGCCTGTGCCCGTGGGGGGAAGGGGAGGCTTCCCACTTGTCCCTGTGCTGGCCAAGGGCTCCCGGCTTCTCCTGCGGGCTGAGGCGGAGAAGCGCCACTGTCTTGTGTCCCGCTTACCCCGGCTCACCTCCCTGCCGCTCCCCTTCCCTGCCCCGAGAGGTGTTGCATCCTCCCTTCCTGGGAGCCCTTTACCGGCAGCTGAACGAAACTCTGACCACGCCGGTCTGTATTCCGGCTTGTCCCTAGGCTCTGTGCAGGTAAATAAAGAAAGTCCGGCTCTGCTATAAGCCTCGAGAAGCAGGGAAGTGATCATTAGCAGACTTGGAGAGGAGTTTTTGTGGTCTTGGCGGAGACAGGGATAAATGAGAGTTAATATTGAACAGGTAACCACACCTGTAAGTGTTGAGAACTTAATTCAAGGAAATAACCAAAGCGTTCTTCCTTTCTTGTTCCTTCCAAGCAGAAAGTGTTTGATACTTGAACTACTTTGTTTTTTTTAAGGATAAAGCTTCTGCAGACTTCAGGAAGCAAGCAGTGTTGGCCAATCAACAGGGCCCACTGTTCCAAGTAGGAAGGAGAGACGCATGTCCTTAAGCTGGTTACACTTGAGCTGCTCATTCTTAGTTGTACTTAGTTGAGTGAAGTTGTACTTGATTTAAATAGTTGTGGCTTCTCTTTAATCCAGTGCACAGTTTTAGAGAAAGCTTGTCTCTTACTGGAAAAAGCAGAGGGCAAGTAACTATTACTTAGAAGGTTGTGGTAGATCAGTGATAAAAGCAAGTATCAAATAGCAGTACAGATACGGCCGTGGGATTTTTACATCCAGGACAAATTTGAATATGGTTAAAACTTTTCTTCTGCACCAAAGTGTTTCTAGGAGATGACGGTGCTGTGGCTATACTTAGCAAGCTGCTCACTTTTTCTGCTGTAGGAGGAATATACACACTGGATTGTGTTCAAGTGTGGAAGGCAGAAAAATCAGTGACTGATTTTAATCCCTCAGATCTTGTCATGCAAGTTAAAAGGTTCCTTCTGTTCATCCTGTCCTACAGCTGTTGTGGGCAAACAGTGCCAGTTATGACTCCTCAGAATTAGTGTAGCATAATCATGCTGCTCTCTGAAGTGCAATCTTTCTGAGCAGTTCTGTGAAGGTGAAAATTGTGTTAGTGTTTAGAAGTGGTTCAGTACTTGAAGGCTGGCTTTTCCCTTTGGCAGTTCCCAGTTCCATAGCTGCCTTTTATTCTGAAGGTTGGCGGTATCCTAATCACATACTCAGGGAAAAACGGGCTCTTTCTGATGTAGTTCTGATGCAAATTCCATGTCTTCTGGGGGTGGGAGAGCATTGATTTAGGGGATTTTGGTACATCTGGGATCAGAAACTGCTTTTATGGTAGAGACAGTGATAATAATGCTTTATAAGAAACTTCATATATGTTTCAGCTCCTTAGAGTCCAAATTAAAATGAATGGATTGTAATGGCACTTCTATTACTGGGTTGTGGAACAATCAGCTGATTTACTATGAAAACAGTGTCATAAACTAGGATCCTTTTAAAGTGATTCTGAACTTTTACTCATGTTTAAAACCTGATGTATACTTGGCCTGTCAGTTTAATTTCTTGCTTGTTATATGATATAACTTGGAAAAGCTACTCTAGGGAAGATTTAAAATCTTGAAATTTGCTTTTTCAAAGTAGGTAGTTACTAGTTGGTAGTTAATTTTGTGGTTTAAAATGGAGTTTTAGATTTCAAAATTTGTTGTTTTAATAATGTTTCAATTTAAAATTAACAGTTCAGATACTTTACTATGCAATTTTTTGTAGAGGTGAAGATGGATTTGGTTTTCTGGAAGCTATTGTTGACTCCTCCCTTATAAAAAGTTGCTCAACTTTTTTATAACATTTCCCATTAAAATTTAACATTACAAAGTCAGGAGCTTCTCTGTCTGTCTTGTAGTGTTCTTGTAGGAACTGTAGCAACCAAGAAAAGCTCTCCAAAGGAAGGCAAGCACTGGTGCATAGGCATAACTTCAAACATGGCTTTAATAGGCCATGATAATAGTAGTTATATAATAATGAAGTGATAGAGAATCCCAAAACTGATCTGGCAGTGCAACTTCTGTCTTTTTTTAATTCCAAATTTAGGTTCCTATGCTGAATCAGAAGCTAGTGGAAATGTTTATTTTAAACACTTGTGCTGTCCTTGTCCTTTTTTGCCTTGATGAAGAGAACATCCTTTGATAGAGTTGTTTGTAGAGTTCACCTGGGAGGAATTATGTAAAGTTTTGAATGTGAGTAATAAGTTTGTGTGGTTGAAGGATTTATTTGCCTCTTAAATGCTGGCAGAAGTGAAAGTGTGCTCCCATTTCTTTTGGGGTGGCTGAGGCTTGGTGCATAAAACCCAAGTCAAAGTGGATGAGCCAGAAGCTCAAGTTGGCTTCTGTTGAACAGGCTCCAAAGGTGCTGAAGTAGTAATGTCTTAGTTCAAGAGCCATCCATCCCTTAGAAACAGTCAAACAACTAAAATTTGCTTGAATTTCAGTTTTCAGTACTGCTTAACTAAGTAAATTGCTACTCAGCTTTGAGTGTTTGATGAAGAGAGGCAAGTTAACACTTAAGTACTAAGTTTCATTGAACTTTAGGCTCAATCTTGTCTCCTTTCACAGTTAGAAAAAAGCCACATATGCCTAGCAGAAGATGAGGAATACCTTTTCCAATGATGTTTCATGAATTGAGCAGTATTTTATATTTAATTATGCCTGCAGGAAATCAGTAAGTGGCTTTAATTTATGTTTTAGGAGTAACTATAGCCTCTATTAATTTTTTTCTCCAAATACTCAGTCTGGAAAATGTGTTGTAATTATGTGGTGTTTGCAGTTTTGCTTAGCTTACCTTCCTCATTACATTGGTCTTGATGCTAATGAGCTGGTTTGGTCACCATTTAGTCAATATTCTGGCTTCTTAAACTGTGGAGGAAAGGTCTTCTTTTCTGAACTTGTTTTTTTTATTCTTCATACATCTTCATTTATTCATTGGTGAGTAGTCCATGTGCAGTAAAATCAGTTGCCATCCATAAAGTTCTGCAAAATGGAATTCCATTCCACCATATTTTAGCATCCTAGTACCTTCCTCCTGGCAATTCCTGTATTTATGTGAACTCCAGTTTGAAGGAGGGCAGCCCTGTTTTTCTGCCATGACTTATTAAAAAAAAACCAAGAGCACTGTGTATACTCTGTTCATTGACTTTGTCTCAGTGAAAACCTCTTTTCTAAAAAACACCAAAAAGTAAGGGGCTACTCTCTCCTTGTATGTATAGCTGCAATATGAAATCGCTTTTGTGGCTAACATAGTTATGATCACTGAAATTAACTCTTGCACTGTAATTTTTTTCTTTAGATAAAAGACTTACATTAATTATGGTTATAATTTACTGAGCTTTTTAGTCTTCTGGCTGCTTCCTTCCTGGTTAACGCATCATGTACATCCTGTCTGTTAGAGGGGCCAGTGAGTGGAAGAAGAGGTGAAAAGGAGTTGTGATTAGAGAGAACTTTTTCTAAAAAAAAAAATAATTCTCTCTTATGCTTAGACTTATAGTTGAGGTTGTTGTGGAATGCTTGGTAAAATACAAGTTTGAGTATCTTAATTCTTCCGCTTTTGTTGTCATCAGAAGAAAAGTAGCTAGATGGCAATTCAAAGACCTGAGTGATTTTTAGAGATTAAGTATAAATTCTGACAACTTAGTCATCAGAGCATTGTTTTCTGACATTTAATAGGTTTTGAGATGCACTCTGTTTCTTATGGAATGAATGTGTAACTTTTGCATTTTTCAGAAGAAATCGGTTCATTTAGAGGATCCATATAACGATGAACAACGTGAGCGACATGAAGTAGAAATGCTTGCCAAGAAGTTTGAGGCAAAATACGTGAGTTACTGCACTTTGTTAAAAAATACAGATATTTAATAGTGATAACAGATTATGTTGGTGGTTTTTTTCCTGAATGAGGTTGCTAATGTAGTGTCAGATGACTTCTGTACGTTTCAGCGATGACTGTCTCACAGTATTTCATTTAAGTACCTTGAAGCTGCCACAAGCTTATCAGACAAGTCTGCTAAATAGATTTGTCTATAGATGTTATAGCTTGTGAAGCTATTCTTGGAAAAGAATAATCTTGGTAATAGATGTGGTCAGTGTTCATGCTCTGCACTGTGCTGGAGGAAAAAATTTTTATCTAATGCTGTTGTATATTATTGAAGAGGTCTTCTCTTTGGGCTAAATACTGATGACTCTTGATGTCCTGACTAGTTTGGAATGTTTCCATAGGAAGTTATTTGTTAAATAGTAAATCATTGCTCGATGAATGTCTGGTAGCTGCCAACTGCCTGAAGATACTCTACTGGCTCTGCAAAGTGTAGTGTGAGTGACTTGAACAACACTAGCTAGCAACATGAAGAGCCTTTCACTAGTAAATGAAGGTAGAAATCAGAAAATGTTGACAAAAACCACACCCAAACAGGTCTTTAAGAATTCATATGGGTAGGGTTGGGTGATTAAGTCTGAGGTGGCAATCAGAGCTCATCATCATGCTGAGGCATGTTGATATTCTGGATTACGAATGAACACCTCAGTAATAAAGAAGGGAAACAAGAGCAGTCATTTGTATCTTTTGCTATTAATATACATATTAAAATCTTTTTTGTCTGACTTACTTGGATTTTTTTTTTCTGGCAAAGGCAGATTTTTCTAAGTGCTCAGTCTACATAGTCTGTAGAAGTAATTACTACTTCAAGGCATGCTAGCTGTGATACATAACAAAATCAGCTCTTAAACTGAAAAGAATTATTCTCATCTTTTGGAGAGATTGAGAGAACCCAATATGAATTGAGAAGGCTGTTCCAAAATGCTGTTTTAATTTGAATTATAAATAATTTTTTGAATGTGAGAGAAAAATGTTTCAGTCACACTTTTTTAGAAAACTCATTTCTGCTATTAAAGTGGTAAGGATTTTATAACGTCTGAAACAAGTTGCTTAACTACAGTTGATGAAAGTCAATGGAAGTATGTAAAGCAATATATGTAGGAGGGAGTGGTAGTGGAAGTAATCTAATTTTACATATATGTTTATGCATCCATCAAAGCTGAACCTGTACATATATGGGCAAAACATTTTATCAGACTTAAGAAACCACAGTTCAGTGTTCAGTAGTCACAGAAAGGGGCAAATAGGTACTTTTAACCATTAGAAAGCAGTAGGTAACAAAAAATTACAATTTTCAGCAATTTAAATTTGTGGTGCACTTGCATCTTCTTTACTACTTGCGCTTTCATTCTCTGACTTGCCTTTTGTCCCTTCCAACCCCATGAAAGGGAATGTCCTCTCTATAAAGAAGCACTTACTAGGTTAGAACCACTAAGCATGAAGGGTGATGAGGGATTAAGATTACTTGTGTTAGAAACTCCCTGTCCTTTCTCTTCCAATGTAAGAGCCATCAGTCTCTTCTTGCCATCCATGCTCAGTGGAATTGTATCTCTGAACGCTGACCCAGTTCAATTGTTCATGTTCTGACAGCATCCAGCCATCTTCTGCCTCTTGTGGTGAGACATTCACTGCATGGCTTCAGTTGGAGCAGGGATCCCGTGTAGTAGATTCCCATTCTCCTCAAGTGAATGACCAGCTGCAGGATACTCTTCTGAGCTGGAGTTACACTGTAACACTCCTTAACAGTGCTTTACTGTAAATTAAATCAGTGGTTGTATGAGAAAAAAATAAAGGTTTTTTTCAGGTTTGCAGAAGTGCTGTATCCTCCTTTAATTAGGTATTACTTATCTAAGATATCTGTTTAAAATGGAGTCAAACATTGGTTTTAATCATAACATGTGACAGTACTTCTGGAAAATTTGATGCATCAAAAGCAGTCTGCCTTGAAGACTTTTTACTTTTTTAGATAAATTGCTGTACTCATAACCAAATCAGTACATTGTTTGATATATTTTGCAGATACTAAGAGAGGCCCATGAAAAAGTCCTTGTAAAACAAAATGCATGAAGTACCATTTTTTTACCCGATTATTCAGAGCTCTCCTGTAATTGCTGCACATACTAAACATCAGCATGAAAAATCTGCTCTGAAGGGTTCCCATTTTCATTGTTTTGATTGCTGTTACTCTCTAGATAAAATCAAACACTGTTGTGAACACATACTGAACCTTGGACAGTATTGTACAGGTGTAAGAGCTTTTCTTGGATCAAAATGAAGATCCATCTAATGGATGGTAGCCTAGTCTCTGACACTAGTGGAATCTCATACTTGAAAGTATAATAGAGCAAGTGTTCATTGATATTACTGCACTGTGCCTGTCTGGCAGCCTGTGTTGTATCTTAATTTCTCTCAAAGCCAAAGGTCACATGTTTACTCTTTAAAGCTTTCTGCCAGAAATCTACCAGATTGTGACCGTATTTCTGTGTTCCACAACACTGGAGTATCATGGTGACTGTCCTATAAAAACATGCTTAAGTTTATACCTGATGAGATCTTGTAGTGCTCCGTAGTTTCTGTACTGTAAGAAACAGAGAAACACTTCCAATTCTTCTGCACATTGCATGTGATTTTGATGTTATCATCTAAATCCAGCCCTTTAGTTCTCCAGCTGTGGTGGAGACACATTGGTGTTTTTTGTCTTTAAACGTCCTTGTTGGCTTACTGTTCTCTTTTTTGTTCTAATTGTGTTTTTTGTTTTTAAATGAAAGGATATTAATGGTATGATGCCTGATATTTCAGTGTTATAATGATGACTGCTGGTTTGGTTCTCTTTTTGGTTCCATTTTAAGTCCCAACTCATTTTTTTGATCATTTTTGATTAAGCAAATGTCTGGACTGTGCCTTGCAACTCCAGTGGTTCCTGAGCAGCATAACAAATTTGCAGCATGCTGTTTGTTTTTTTAGGTTTTTTGCTTAGGTTGTACTTACATTGTGTGGCTTACCTTGCTCTATTGATGCTGAATTTAACTGCCTATTTATCATACTAAATTCAGAGCAACTGTAAGGTCTTAAGTGATTCTTCAGTTGTTTTCATTTTGCTTTACTTTCCTCAGTAAATTGTCATCTTAGACCCCTGTCCTTCTCAGCTTTTCACCTGCTCTGTTGCTTCTAAAGGAATGAATGCATATTCCATAATAATTTTGCTGATCACTCTTTGCCAAAATGAGATACCTATTCTTACCTTTTCTTTCCTAGCTGTAGATCAGACATCAGTTTAAGTGGACCTTCCTTACCTAGTGAGAGTTTCTTGTTTTTAAAGATGTTTGAAACACTTCTAAAGCATTTGAAATACTTTCTTCTACCAGCATTTCTTCCTGCTCTATATATTCTTGTGCCTGGGTTCTGTTGTTGATAGCTTTTATTAACATATCCACCTTAAAGACCAGGTTTACTGGTTTATAAATTCTTCTCTTCAAGATTGTTCAGGTATTGGCATTTTATTTTACCACCTACCTTCTAGTCCTGTTGGGCAAAGGTTATTTAAATGCAAGGTTTAATGACACAGTTAATATCTTAAAGTCATCTTTGGCTTTTCTGAATACTTGCATGAGTAGTATTTGCAGCTTCAGGAGCCAGGCACCTTAATTTGCTCTAGTATTGTGATGACTTATGTTCTAGGACAAAAAGGTTGGAGGAAAGCTGCAGTCATAAAAGTTCCCTGAAGTGCTGCATGGTGGACACTGACACAGATAATCCTTTCATTCTTCTGCTGCACTCTTGCGTCCTTAACATCTTGATCATGTGAAATCTCAACACAGATCCTTAAACAGAACTGGGTAGAGCCAGGCCTGAAGGAAAATCTCTTAATTACACACAGTGGTTCAGATATTTTCATATGTCTGAATGCAGGTTTTATTTTAAGACTGCTTTTGTTCATTCAGCTATTTTAAGACTTTTTTTTTGTTGCTACTTTGTTCTTTATCTGGTGTTCTGACAGTCAGAATGTATTGGAAATTTAATTTTTTTTATTGCCCTTTTATTATACTGGAATAGTAGAATTATGGGATAACCATTGCTGCAAAAAGATTTTAGACTTGCAGACAAGGATGTTGATGGTTACTAGCAAGATATATGTAGTACAGAGATAGATTGCATTACACATTAGTGAGTTCAGTACAGGTGAGATATGGTTTATGAAGCATTCTTAGCCTGCTGGCACCTGAGTCAGAATCATGAATTATATAAGCTTTTGCACTGGAGTTTAATCAGAGTTCTTAAGTGCTGCCTTTTTCCAACTTACTTTTTCTTCTCTCATCTATCTAATGTAAACTTTCTTTTTTTTTTTAAAAAAAAGTACTGTGTGTTTTGGAACTTTGCAGTCATTCCGATGTTTTTCCAGATGAGTGATTGTAGGAGATGATAGGAATACTTAGCTTGGAATGTAGTTTGGAAATGTGAATTAAAAGCTGAACTTACTTTTGAGGTTTTTCTCCTAGGACTATTGCATTTGTTTAAGTATATGTGAGAGATACACTGTTTGCTTGCAAGAGCACATGCTTTACTTTGTAACAAACTTGCATGTTCTCAAAATCTTGTTAAAATGGAGGTGTTGAGATGCTTCCGCTACTGATAAACGTGCAGGGGTGAAACCGCCTTGGGGCAGTGGCTGCATTCTCATAGTAACCAATGGACTGCGATATTTGGATGTCACACCTAGAAAGACTGACCTGCTCTAAGAATGCTCAGAGCTGTAGGGTGCGGGCAGAGAAGTTTCAGGAGCAAGTCTTAAATTTATGGGAGTTACCATTTAAATGAAGGCAGTGATTTTTTGTGATTTTGATCTTTTAAGACTTTTATTGATTATTTTGACAATATATGTGAGCAAGAAAACTAGGCCTTATATCCTAAGAAGATTTTTGTCTAACCTTAAGTTTTTAAGTTTAGATTTCCTGAATATTTGAGCTAGCTGTGAGTCTTTATTTGACTTAACAATTAAATTTCCACATGAAAAGAATACTTGCAGATTAAAATTAATTTTACTAGCTCCTGGAGCTAAGTTAATCCATCCATAGTTTGTAATGCAGCTTCTGGTTTTAATACTCAAGTAACATTTTATGTTTTTTAAAACTCAACTTTTTATGTGCAATAGAGAATTAATCCATCTTGTGTAGGGAAACACTTTAATGAATTCTAAGGTATCATTATTTTCCCTTGTAATGAAACTGTAATATGACACTGAAAAACTTAACACTTTCTAAATTATCCCAACCCTTCTATCATTAGCAGTCCAGTCACTATATACAATATATATAGGACAGGAAAACCTCTCTAAATAAGAAATGTTAGGAAGATCTTGGTCTTGCAGAAAAAGGTTGCTAGTGGCTGCCTTTCAGGGGTGATTCTGGTGAGGCACATTTGCCAGAATGCATCTGTGTGGAAGTTTTCATCAGCCATCTAGACCATCTTCAAGGAAGCATTCAAGAAAGCAAAACTGCTAATTCCTTGAATGACTATTCCTCCAATGCCTTATGCTTTGTAGGCTTTAGAGCACTGCTTTCATGTTTCCTAAGTGGTGTAACACTTGCTTTGTCTTCAGGGTGGCAAGCCCCACAAGCATCGGAAAGATCGCCTGCAGGATCTGATCGACATCGGCTACGGCTACGACGAGACAGACCCTTTCATTGATAACTCTGAAGCGGTAAGTAACCCTCACCACAGCAGCAGGAAGTCATGAGACAGTGCTTTACCTTTTCACTACAGAACAAAGGTAAGGGAAAATACTTTGTACCTGTTGTGAATGCAAAGGCCATACTACTTTGGGAGACCGCTGAATTACTGTATTTGTAGTCTTACTCAAGATATTATGCACCAAAGAATTAAGAAAGCTATTCCTAGATAAAATAATTTTCTAGCTTTGGAAATCAAAATATTTTTGTGTGCTTCATTTACTGTTGACTGAAATGACACTTGCTCTGTTTAGTTTCTTGTACTAGCTCTCTGGATTATTAGTGGGTTACTGGCATTAGATTTCCTGCTTTAGATAATGAAGCTATTCTCCTCTTAAAAATCAGTAAAAATAGAATGGTTATTTAAACATTGAATGTGTCTGAAAAAAATTGAGACAAAACAGGTTAAACAGCAGGATATTACTGCTTGCTTTGTCTGAATAATTTTTAGACATGAAAACACATCTTCAAGTAAAAGAAAAAGGTATTAGTTTGGTGCAGGCAGTATCAGGGATATTAGAAGGTTTAGAAGAGGGCATTTGAAGATATCTTGGAGGTGATGTATGAAATTACACAAATGAGAAAAAAGCCTGGGGAAAAAAGTGGATTATCTAAAAGCTCAGAAACCTCCTGTAATTCTTCCTTATTAAATGTCAGAAAGAAGTATGTGTACAGTTAGTTTAGTCAAGTAAAAAAAACCAAAAGTAAGAGCTGTCACTTGCCAGCCTTCAGTTTCCTCCAGTGCTGAGTGACACTGGACAAAACAGCAGTGATCTGCTGTGAGAAGTGGGCTAAAATTGAGTGGGAGAGGAAAGATTATGAAAAGGAGTTGAGAGAAAAGAGTAAGAAAAGCACATAAGTGCATTGCTTAGCATACATTATGTCAAGCCTTCATTTAAAATCTAAAACTTTACAGAAAAGAACTGTAAACTGAGCTGTGAAGTTTCTAGCACTTAAATGTTGCAATGAGTGATCCTATGACCTGTGTGAGGTACACAGAAAGTGTCTGCAGAGCTGATAATTTTTTCAGCAGAAATTGAGCAGTAAACCACAGTGCATAGCAGGCTGAGCATATCTGTGTGCATTGGTAGTTTTTGAAGCAGGTCTGAAGTTGTGTGGAGAGAGAGACCTTGCTGTAAAGTGCTTATTGTAATTTGTTAGTCATTTTTCATTGTCTAGAAACTTGAACCTGCCAATATTAAACTGTTTTATCATTATCCCACAACTTCTGGTTGTACTGCTGGAGCAGTATTGGGGTCTAAGCCTTCATATGTCTTTTCCAAAGGTCAGATTCAGCTCTCCAGCTTGGAAGGAATAGATGTGCTTCATTACTGCTGAGAAACCACTTGAGCCTATAGGTTAATCTGGTTTCTCACTGTTGCTTAAGTTCATCATCTTCGCTTTTAAAATGTAATGGTACCCAACGCAAGTTCTAGCTAGGTTTTCCTGGATTCACTGTGACCTATCACAGATCTGATAGGAGGTAACACTGGCAGCACTCACAACACAGGTCTCTGTCAAAGTATGAGTCTGGTGTATTAATACTTAGCATACTGTGCCTCCTTCCAGCACTGGTGGTGATATCAGCAGCAGATCTGGTAGATTTGCAGGAGCATTTACTTCTGTCTCTTGCCAGAGTCCTTGCAAAATGTACAAAAGGCAGTTGTTGGAGGACCAGATGGTTGCATCATGTGCTAGCTGTAGAAGCTATTGGGGAGAAATGGTATATACTCTAAAGATTACTCTCCTCAAAAAATCATTACGCCTCATGTCTGCCTTACAAACTAGTGAGAAACCATCTTTGTTTTGCTTTTATCCCCATTTTTATAAAGAAAAGAAAAAAAATATATAGTGGGCCAGCTGCAGTCCATGTTGTTGTTGCAGAGCTTAAGGGTTCTGTAATGTAGGAGTTGAAGTTCAACAAAACCTCTAATTCCATCATTCTGCCTTGGATACAAGAGAAGTGTTCAGAAAGAAATTCCACATGTCTGGCATGCTCATCTTTTGTATGGCCAGCTATGAAATTGCTGTGTACCCTGAGATGTGTTAGAGCCAGGCCTGGACTACTTCTTAGAAGATACACTTTCTTAGACATAAGAAGCTATAATATCCTGGGCACAAACACTTGAAAAGTGAATATGAGTGCCTCTTTAATTGCTCCAGGATTAGCTTGTCTGTATCCCAGAAAAAAAGTCTGAAAGCTTCCTCAGAATTTTAGTCCTTTTTTTTTATCATAGTTGTGAAAGAAATACTGAGCTCTTTGGCACTGAAACAGATTTATTCCATAGCTTTAGAGATACTTTCCTTTTAAAAACAGATTTTGAGGTAAATGCATTTGCAGGCAAGCAGGAAATCTATGCAAGCAGCTATTCTTGAGTTGAGCATTTTCACTGTAGTCAGTGGATTGTGATAATTCCAGTAAAAAAAGAAAATCACAAGTGACCTACTATTGTTTCTAACCCCTCTATAGGGGTTAGCCTGATGGCAAGTCCTAATATTTGCTTATCTTAATGGACCTATACAAAATGTCCACAACCTGTGAAGAAAGCTGCCCCTCCTCAGTGTTTCCACTGCTTTGATGTTGAAAATAGGTTTTGCTGTAGTGTAAGCTGCCCAGAACTACATTCTTTATGAAGTGGAATTCCTGTAGAATTTTTCACCCACTCTGTTTTTCCTGCACACACATGCATGTCTAGCCAGATCAGGCTCTTGTGATGACCTCTGATTATTTGGCTGGTTGAATATTTTCCTGGCAATGTAAGCTTTATATAGGTAGAGACTTGCAAGGGAACACAGTGCTTTCTGAGCTTTGTTATGCAATGCAGAAGAGAGAATTTAAAATAATGCATAGTGTTAATGAAAGTGTATGCTGTTTTCTCTTACTTGAAGGTAACAAGGCTTGGATATCCAAACCAAAGACTTCCCTCATTTCAAGTAGATGAATGTAGAAAAAGAACTATTGACCTACAAATCTATAAGCAGTGTCTTTTGAAGCAGTGGTACTAGATAGCTACACTGGCAGGAATTGAAGCTAAATGTGAATGCCAAGAGCAGTGGGAAGCAGGCAGTTCAGTTCTTGAGACACCCAGGCCCCTGTGTAAATATTTGACCTAGTCTGTTATATTCATAGTTCCATAGTAGCCCTCTAAACACTGCTGTAAAAAGTCCTGTGCTGGCTGCTAGAGAAAACCAGTGTATCAATGGTTTCTCATACCTGGATTTTCAGTCTCCAAAACAGTACTTCAGCTAAAAGGAAGATCTTACTTTTTCTTTAGCTACATCTTGCCTCAAGAGCTCAGATCATCTTTAAAGAAAACCTTTCAAAGGTTTTGTGTTGGTTTTAGTAATTCTGGACACAGTTAAAAGCATTGCTTTGTTTCTATCTGGGTTCCCTAGAATACTTTCCATAATTTAAGGGCTTGGTCTCTGGAAAAATTCCATGTCATGAAACACAGTTTTCACGTGTTTCTACGATAAATTTGTCCTCATCTTGTATTCTCCAAACTTAAAAAGGTATGATAGATTTAATATCCTCTTCTCTCCTACCCTGGCTTGCCCCTAAAACTTGAAGCCGATGTGTTATCAGTAAGTTATCTTGGACAAAACTTTTGAATATCTTAGAAACTTTTTCCCAGCAAGAACGGTATCTATTCAGGGAATAGCAGCTCAGTGTGTTAATGGAAATTTTTACCATTTTTGTGAGGTTCTGGGCCAGATGTAGTTTCAGGCCAGCTTGGTACTGTTCTCTCATTCTTCCTACTCTAAGCAACTTGTTTTATGCTAACAATGGAAAGGATTGTTGTTTTAAAAAGATTACTGCCTCTTAAAAAATTCTAACAAAACAACCAAGATATCAACCTGCAAATGTAGAGGCATCTACAGAAAAACACTCCATAGGTTCCATTATTAAAAATACTTTCATGGTGTATTGAGAGAAGTTGGACACTGTGGCATTTTTCATCTGGAAAAGGCTTCCTTTGTAGACCTCAGTCGCAGACCTCATCTGCGCTGTGGAGGAGGGTGCATTAAAGCTTCTGTTTTTAAGAGGTTCACTTTCCAAGTGTCTTACTGGCTCTGGATTGGTGTGTTTGTATTAGTACTGTCTTCCTTGTTCATTGTCACTTTGCCCAGGCTTGGAAGTTGTGTGTTTGGGGAATGGTGCTCCCTTAGCCCAGTGTGCAGTGTCACCTTTAATAACGCGCTGTGCGCGCTTCCCGCGGGTCTTCAGGGGACACCTGCCAGCCAGCCCCTGACATATCCTGTGCCTTCCAGTGAGTACAAGGACAAGCTTCAACATGGAGATTCTTTGCTTTTTATCCTCCTCACTCCAAAATACATCTAGGTGTAAAGGGGAGTATCAAACCAATAGATACAGATGCAAGAACTAAGCAGGTACAAGAACCAAAATGGCTAGAGGAACAAAGGTAGTTGAATTTGCAGAACACATCTGGTGTTTGTTGAAGCAGTAATAATGTTTTTGTGCTCCTTCTGCAAAAAGGCATACCCTTCTTTAGAGAGGAATAAGAATAAACTGAATGAATTGAAAATTCAGCACCTGCATAGGTTCCTGAAAACACCTGAGACTTGTATCTGGCCTGTGTAGTACCACTCTTTAAATTTGTAGGAGAAGGAAATTATAATGGTTGTAGCAGCATCCTGTATTTTGCTAGACTTAATTTTTTGAAGAGCACAAAATCACTTTTCAAAGTAATCTGAGATGCTAGAGGGATAGAACATAGCCTAGGATCAGCTATGTACGTAGATGAATTTGTTTAAGCAGTACAATGAACCTAAGTGTTTCCCAAAAAATACACAAACAATATGATTACTAATGTTATACAAAGGGAGGTTTATAACTTGCCAGAATAACAGATCTTTGATAAGAGCATTTGTCTTAAGTGTCATATATGGAAAATCTGCTCTTTGTGTTAAATGACGGGAAAAGGAAAGTATAACTTCTTTTCTGTAGAACTTTCTGGTAGTTCTGTAACATTAAACCTGGAGAGATTAAGTAATATGTTACATAATTATTTAGCACTGAACTAGATTTTCATTGTGGGTCAGGTCAGAGATCAAGCTCTGAAAGAATTGAGTTGCACAGATCAAAGTGGTCACATGGCTGGTCATACATTTTTTAACTTTGGCTGAAAAGTTTTCAAGGTGAGAAGAATGTAATCTCTGTGAAGTGAAGGTCACTTAAGCTAATAGCATAGCTCTGATGGCTGGTGGAAAGGTATAAAGGTGTTGATTGAGATGGGAACAAAACAGAGTAGATGTGTATTGGTACTTCTCTCAAGGTGCTCAGGTAGGCTGATGGATTATGATATCTTGACTACTAAATTAGGATACTCCTATGAGACTACCCTGGGCTAGATATTACATCTTCCATAATCTCTTATGCTTTTTTCTTTTGTGCTCTGCCAGCTGTCCTTTTCCCCAGAGTTAAAAGAAAAACAAACTAACCTGCCAACTTACCTGTGCATTTTGGAAGAGAAACCTTCTTTATCACAGGAAAGCTCTTTGTGCTTGCTTTTTGATGTTTCCTTGGATTAGCAAAGCAATGCATTGCTTCCCCTTACCCTTGTTCAAGATTTCCTTGTAGGTTCTATTATACTGTAGTTTTTAGAAAGATAGTTATGTAGTTTTTTGAAAACTCAGCCTTAAAGGATGCTAAAGCCAAAGAGTGCATTTCAGTTCTTTGCATCTTGAAGAAGCATAGAGATCAATCAACTTTGTATTTTTGAAGTATCTGAAGTGTGTAGATGTTCAGTCCATTTCACTGAAGGAGCTGTATTGGACATCCATAGCTTGGCCTTTATTCAGTGGGCTACTGATGATCAGTATCAAAACAGAAACAGTTCCTTCCACCCCAAGCTAGTTAGACCTACCTCAAAAATAAACTAAGCAAGGTCCAGAAATTATCCCTGCTTATCTTTTAGCTAAGTATTATCTGTTGTACAACAAATAATAACAAGCTACATTTGTTAAACCATTTGGACATGTTTGCACTGAATCTCATTTCCAAGACTTAGTACAGAAGTGTTTAAAAACTTTTTTACGTGTGTACTTTTGGAAGTTATTGTCTGGAAGGGAGGTGAATGAGGAGAAGGATCACAGTAGAATATCTGAGGATTGTGGTCAAAATATCTGGACTCAAGAGTAGACAATATTAATATAAGATACTGCTGTGAGTCTGGATTTCAGAACTAAATTGGTATAATCCATAAAAATTCACTGTTCTTGGTATAGTGATGAAGTTGAAACCAGTTAACTTATTTTTAAAAAAATAAACTAAATAATTTTTCATACCAAAACATTTAACTAGATTAATAGCACTAAAAGCATAGGAATGTAGCTCAAGGACAGTAGTTTAAAGTAACTTACATATGAACCTGCTTTTTAGGTGGTCAGACAGTTATCAGTCTTAATTTTATCTGCAGGATGATTCCATAATCAGTTGTAGGACAAACCTGTGTTCACAGGAGTCAGTCAAGTCCTGTCTCTGTAGGTCTGAGATTTTTTGATTCTCACCCTTGAAATGTGTAAGGAAGAGCAGAACACTTTAAAGGGCTTTAAACTTATTTTTGTTCATAAGATAAATTGTGTGATTTCATACACAGAAAAACTAGTTTAAAGCAAAGGTCTTGAAAACGGTAAGATTTAGAATTTTCAAGAGCCATGTTCCCTTTAACTGAGAGTTCTGGAAGCACTTGAAAATGAAGCCTAATCTCTGTTACTAATACCTTATGCAAACATACTCATTTTCTGTTTAGTTAGGGCACTAGAAAATAGTAAGCTTAGCTCAGAGGGAGGTGTACACTAGCAACACTTGGTCTGCAGGCCCCTATGTCTAAAATACAACATTGAGTTAAAAGTCATACCTTGTTCAGTAGGTTCAGGGTAAAAACAGATTTTGGTTAAAGAACAATAGTCTTACTTGAGGGTGAAGAGGACCTGAATATCAGAAGGGTCTTTGAAGGTCTGATTAAATTCATAGTCCTCAACAGAAGCTGTTGAAACCTCAGCTGCTTATTTATACATCCACATCTTGATCTTATTTGCCTGTTGACTATTATGGAATACATTCACTCTGTATATTAAATGAATTCTGCCTTTCTTTTTGCCTTGTTCCAGTGGATCTGTGCCACACAGCATGTTGATCATCCAGATAATTTGCTGTAATTCATGATTCCTCATTTGTGAACTCTCTTTAATCCTTACTTGTGTGTTACCCAGGCTTTTCTGTACTGCTCTGCATCTCAGTCTTTACTGTGTTGGCTTTTGCTTCCTATGATAATGGTCCCAGCTTTGACTGTGTGCTTTTTCCTTCTAACTTGGCAACCACTGTGTTCTTCAGTTTTGATCTTTTTCTGCCCCACCCTTGCTAATTCACTTCACACCCTCTCAGCTCAAATGGGAAACGTCTGCTGCGTCTGTTAAGCACTGTGGATAATAATTGCTTTTCTCTGCTTTTATTTGCCTTGCACTTAATGAAGCTGATTCTGAGAGCTGTGGAAAAAGCATGAATTTTCTCTGAAATTCCTACACAACCGCCACTCTCAAGTTTTCTCTGCATGGTCCTCCTGGTCTTTTAAGATGAATGACAAGTCCACTATTAAGCCACTTCACTTTCATTTTGTTCCATTAATAGATTCTCTCACTTTCTTGTGCTAGCTTTTCAGATCATCTTAGGGTACTTGATAAGTGCTGTCACCACTTTTCCTATTTTGTCTTTCTGTACTGCTTGTTAAGTTCTGTGTTCCGGGAAGATAAAAGGTGATGAGTCAGGGAAGTTTCCAACTACTTAATCAGATTAAATCCCTGGGTAGGACTCCAGTTCAGGCTCTTTTTTCCAGCTTCCTTGTTCAAGTACATATTTACTGTTATACTTTCCTGGATAACTCTCCTTTCTGTCTAAAAGTCTTTGGTAGCCTAGGCTTCAGTTCTTAAACCATTTTGTCTTCAGTATATTTTACATGGCACGGAGGTTGCTGGTTGCATGTAATAATAGAATTAATATTGTCATCCACTATACTGATTATTGACCACTTTTTCTATGTCTTTGGATTTTATTATTTTTTAGATTCAGCTTTATGATTCTAACTTGGAAATTTCTTCATAAATACTAAATACTTTTCAAAATAAACTATTGATAGTTTGAAACATGTTGTGGTTTTAAAATTGTCTGAACAAAGTGAGAATGTTTGCCTTCAAATTAAAAAAGTCCTGGAATTGTGATATTTGTTTAAGAGGTGATGTTGTATTAAACATCTAAAATTGGAAATAAGGTAACAATTACTGTGGTGAAGTTTGTTATGTCTGGGATAGCATTTTTAACGAAATAAGATTTCGGAGAACTTTTAAAAAAAATTAGGGTTTTGAGCAGGGCACTGTGGTGAGTTGCCTTGAGAAAGCAGCAGTTTTAATGCTGTAATGCTGCCCTTTTGTTAAGAAAAGAGCATTGTGTTGAAAGGATACTCTGTGTTATTAATGTTCTCTGCTTCAGCCAGTTAATTTTCTATAAAATTGCTCTCCTGTTTCTATTCTAGCAAGCTGTGCTGTGAATTGGTATATATATTTTTATGTATAGGGACTGGTGAATGAAATACATGTTTAGTTTATTAAGAAATGCTGATAAATTCATCTTGCTTTTCCTGCCCAGTATGATGAATTGGTTCCTGCATCCCTGACAACCAAATATGGAGGGTTTTATATCAACACTGGTACACTGCAGTTTCGCCAGGCATCTGAATCAGAGGATGAAGACTTTGCAGAAGACAAAAAGCATAGGCCACCTAAAGTGAGTGATTTTAATTAAGGCTTTTTTACAGAAATAAAAGCTAGGTGAACATTGGAAATACTTGATACACTTAGAATGGCTCAGATGAAGAGTCCAAAAGAAGAATGATGCGTGGTACTGCTTTTTATTGCATTTTGTTTTGTGGCTCATGTATTAGCATTCAGTAACTAACTCAGGATGTCCACAGGCTATTCAGTCTTGTAAGACTAAGCATCTGTTTAGGCAGCCTGACAAGTTGTGTCCACCCATCTTGAACTGACAGATTATTCTGTAATTTTGTAAGCATTTTATTATACAAGATGAGACTTTAAATTCATCACTACTCTTCTTAATTTTTGCACAAAGTTTGCATGATATGAACTTGTTCCTAATGTTGAGAATTGTAAACCAAATTTAAACATATTTACCAATAAACCATATTTTAAACCAAAATACCTGTTAAAATAAATTCAGTTAATAAGAATAGCTATATTAAAATTATATACACAATCTTTCCAAACAGCATGCTGCTGTTCTATCAACTTTGACAAGTTACAGTCAATGCAAGCATAATTGCAATCTGACATTTACCAGTTGCATGCTATTTCTGAGAACTTAGTGCTTCCTGGTGGTCTTTTCTGCTCTACAACACTTAATTTTAAGGTTCTTGTACTGACTCTCACTGTGATGCAGATAGTGTTCTTTCTAGCAGCCTGTACAATGATATGGTTTTGATTTGTGACTAAAAGTGTTGATGACTACACCAGAAGTTTGCCTGTTGCTGGCTGATGCACAGTCTGAAGGCTTTCTGTTTCCCTGCCCTGCACCCTCAGATAATCTAAGGATGGGCAAGGGAGGGGAGACAGATGGTCTGTATTGACCAGCCAAGATATTTCATAGTGGTCAACTTCATGGTCAGCAGTGGAACTTTGGTAGCAGAAGAAGGTGCAGGAATTCCATCTTCCAAGGTAGCCATTGGCCATACTGGCTGGACAGCACTCTGCATGTACCTTAGAGTATTTATATTACTGAAAACTCTGAATTTCATAACTGTTTAAAAATGATTCATGACTAACACTTCTCAGTAACTGAAACTGCTGCTGGGAATCTGTGGTACCATTTGCCTTTACACACATTTAGGTGTTTTTCCTGGCTCTGAATTGGAAAGTGTAAAGAAAACTTAATGTTTCTTGCTGTAGAAGTCCCTTAGGGTGGGAGAACCATTGTCCTTTATTTGATCTCTTTTCTAGATAGCAAAGTTGAAAGAAAGTGAAGATCGTGGAATGAAGAAACGCAAGCGAAAAGATGAAGGGACAGAGAAGGAGAAGAAGCCTCGGAAAATGAAAGTTCCTAAGCAGTTGGGGTGGGTTTCTTTTTCTTCATTAGAACCCTTCAATTATATTTGAGGTTTGGCTTTGAGACTGTGTGCCATAGCAAGATCATTACAGCTCTTTTGAATATTGTACTTTTAAACTGTAATTAATAGCTTATAGATTTTGTTTCAGAATTTGTGTGGGGTTTTTATATTACTCAGTCCTACAGGCTAAATTTTTGTCCCCTGAAACTTTGCACCAGGAATAAGGAAAGACAAATCATAGAAAATAAATTTTGAGTATTATGAATAGCATAAAGTATCATTGTCCTACCCAACATCTAAGCTAGCTCTAGGAACTGCATCTTCTATTGAAAAATAATGTTTTTCTTATCTCTTTGTTTCTCATCTGTAAAGCTGTAAATACAGTTTAATTATTCTTCTATGTATTTCTTACTGACTTTGTGCTTTCCTCAGTTCTGAGGCCAGCATAGAAAGATTAAGGTGGTGGGGCTAGATTAGGTGACTGCTAGAAAGCTATTGCTGAGTGGATGGAGGCTGTCTTACTGTGAATATTCTCATTGAATATTGAAAATTTATTGACTTAATTTTTCATCAAGGTGAAAAATTGGTGGAATGTTCTCAGTTTAAAAAAATAGAGATTTTGAGCCTGCATTTAAAAATTTTTAGCAATGAAAGGAATTTTTCTAACATACATTTTGTACAGGCAACCTGCCACCATTCGGCAGTATTGAGAGGCAAATTTAAGTATTTTAGTACTGTAAATCTGCTGTGAGTTTTAACACTTGTGCCAACTTCTCCTTAATTAAATTGAGAAGTCAAAATGAAGTAACCTTTGCCTTAATGTATATAAAATGTAACAGATCAGTTAGAGAACATGTAATCACATGACCTAAGGTTTATGGTAATTGATAAAATGTTCTGAAGTACTACTTCCCCCCATAAATTTTAATTGTACTAAACTTTGAGTTATCTTGTTAAAGGCTACTAAGGCCTCAGAAGTCACATGCTAATGAAAGATTTCTTTCCTCTACAGAGTAATGGCCTTAAATTCACACAAGTCTGAGAAGAAGAAAAAGAAATTGTATAAAGACTCTCTCTCTCTGGCTGCCATGATCCGTAAATTTCAAAAGGAGAAGGAAGCCATGAGGAAGAAGGAACCTAGTCCAAAACCTCCAGCGACTGTTGCAACCTCTACCCCTAGTAAAATTCCTTCCTCCTCTCTCAGTGCAGGAAATGAAATCTCTGACTTGAATCTTAGGATCAATGATCCTGTCCTCTCCATTTTTGGTAGCACAAATGAACCTGAGCTCCTGCAAGAAACTGAAAGTGCCCTGGAGATGTTGGGGGACATTGACTTTGACAAGTTGCTTGATGGCACTTCTGATGGCAGCCCGGTCTCTGAGCTGTCAGGAGAGAATGGAAATGTCACTCAGGCAACCTACACCTCTCAGGTCATGACACCCAAGCAGGTGCCTGCCCTCCCTGAAGGTCTGCCTGTGCTACTTGAAAAGCGCATTGGAGACCTTCGAACAGTAAGTATGAATTCGCTGGTAGTGGATTGCATTCAAGAATCTGAGAGAACAAGGAAGAACAATTAGGACCTTGAGTGTCATCCTTGAATTGCTGGCTGAAACTTTAGAAATGAAGAACTGATGTTAATGGCAATCTTGAAGGCTGTGTTTATACTCAGATGAAAACAGGCAGAGATGATGCAGGTCAATTGTTTTAGCAGTGTTTGTTTCAGATTGGAAACTGGGTTTTCTTAATCTTTTATGTACAATAACTTGTAATTTTCATTTATTTATGGGGTTTTCTCCATAATGGAAATACCAGTGTTATTTTAACTTGAATTATTATTTGATAAAATGGAATGAATGGGTGTTTTCTTACATTGGAGGAGGTTACCTGAAATATGACTGCAGCTTACAAATGCATGTATTTTGGATCCAGGTTTTTTGGCTTTAACTTGCCAGTTAAAAAAAAAAACCAAAAAACAACCTGAAAACAAAACAAAAAAAAAAAAAAAACAAAAAAACAAAAAAAAAAACCCAACCCAAGTAAAAAAAGCCACCAAAACCAGAAACCACCACCCAACTACAAAAAACAAACAAACCAACCACAAAACTGAACTTTTTCTTCTGGGAGGTTAGAATGAAATCTGAAGTTCTCAAAAATGGGATGAAAGATGTTAAATTAACAAGTTACAAATATTCCAGTAAGTTATTGAAAGGGATCAGAAATATTAAGGTATTACGTACTCCTTGTTTCAGTTATGGATGTTATCCTAAGTTGAGAATAAATTTGTTGCTTGTTCAGATTATTATATTAAAGCTTTTCCTTACTTAGAATAAAGTGCAGCTTTTCCTTACTTAGAATAAAGTGCAGCTTTTCTTTACTCATAGTTAACTGCTTTTTCAAAACATACTTCCTTTTTTGGACAAAAAATAATTTAAACAATTCCAGAGTTTGCTTTGCTCTTACCTCTATAGAAATGTCTTCTAGTTTTCTTATTTATTTTTAAACATACCAAGCTAAATACAGCCAAGGAATTAATATTTACTGAAGTGAAGGAGCTTCTGTCTACCTCTCAGTATGCAGGTTAATTTTGCTATGAATCAACAAAAAGCTTCTAGCAAAAGTGCAGAAATGGATTAGGCCAAAATTCAGGAAGTGTTAGTGACCTACCCCAAGTTAATTCATGTTGCTTCTCTGTATTACAATCTCAAACCAGTTGGGAGGCATCTTTAATTCAGTGGCTCTTAGAAAACATAACTCCTGATAGAACCATAAAATGGTTTGGGTTGGAAGGGCCCTTTAAGATCATCCACTCCAATCCCCCTGCTGTGAGCAGGGACACCTTCCTCTAGACCAGCTGGGAACTCTTCCATTTTTGACAGTGTCTTCTGAAAGATTCCTGGCTAAGCAGAGGAAGTTTAAGTTTATACTTGGGAGCAGCCAGACTGTATGTTGACTTAAAGATTGCAACTTCCATGCCTCCTGTAAATTGCAATCAGACATCTAAAAAGCACTAAAAATGAAAGTCTTGTCAAATATTTACCAGACTCTTGCAGCTTTAGATCTCTGTAGCACAAAGAAAAGTTTACAAAGCTGTAGGAAGAAGCCTACGCTCCAAGGATGCGGTACAATATATCAAAATTTAAAAAATAATAAGATTGGAAAGCCACTGTCTAAAGGCAATAAAAACTTCCTGACTTCCTTTGGTAGATTCATGTGTTATAGTTCCCTGAGTGGGTTATTCTGTACTACCCTGACAAAAGGCAATATTGTATACAGGCAGAAAAGTAAATAAAAGAGGTTTTTCCTCTATTTTTAAGGTCACTGTCAAGATAAGCACTCTGGAAATAAAACCCAACCATAGTTAGTAATAGCGATGAAGTTTTTGAATCTGCCGGTGTTGCTGTCTTCAAAAGCCAGCAGTGTTGTCCAGCATAATAGTATAATGCTGGAATTGCCTTTCAAGGTCTACCTGGGACTAAAATGTCAAAGCTTTTTCCTTCTGCGTTATATAAACCAGATTATGACTCTAATCCTTGTGTTAATTAAGCATAAAGATCCTGGATTTAAGACTTTCTGAATTGTCTTTTTGGTACCCTATCACTTGAAGGCATCCGTAACCTTTCTAATTTTTTTAGCAGGACAAATGCTTCAGTGTTCTTAAACAGATAGTACCATCCCCTCAGCAGCTGTATTTATGGTAGAAAGCAATGAGTGAAATGCAGTCCTTGCAGGAACTTAAGCTCCAGTGTCACTGTTCATGACTGAAGTGATAAAGCATTCAGACAAGGGGCTACCTTACACCTTTGAGTGTCACACTCTTTTCCTGTGCAGTTCAGACAGGAAGAGAGGTAGAGTTCACAATTTTTAGAAAACATTTTTCTTTCAAATTTAAATGGTCAGTTAAAAAGAGCAAGAACAGTAAGTATTAGTGATAAATTAATTTAATCATGTTAACACTTGAACTTACTTGTAGTTTTTAGCTACATTGTTGCAAGTAAGTACTCTATGGATGTTTTTAAGGTCTCTTTTTTCTCAACTTCTGAATTTCTGCAGAGTAGATGTACTCTAGAGAAAGGTTCTTATTGATTTTTGTAAAATGGTACAGGGAATTGGCTTTGTCCTATAAGCTGTCATTCCTTGTGGAAAAAAAAATGTATCTAGGTGATAAGAACAAAGATAAAGGGATTCTGCGTGGGAATTGCTGGGAGATCAGTAAAAACTTCTGATAAAAAGGACAAAAATACCAGACAAAATACTGAAGATACAGTCTAAGGATGGCGAGAATGCTGGACAGCAGCAGAAAAGAGGGATGAGGTATTCCTCTAGCATATATAATCCTGTTGTAGAAATTGCAGTGAAGGTTTGAGAGAGCTCTAAGCTGGAAAGATGCAACTGGATGAGGTACATAACAGGTAGAAAAAGATGGAGTAGAAATGTGTTAATGCTCTTGCCTTCTTGACCTGTCAAACAATGCTTCTCTTTTTAAAACAGAGATAGTAGAATGTTGGTGGTGTTGATGGTGATAAAGCATCTACAATTTTCTTAATGGTTATTCAAAAGATGAATGTGTTAACATCAGTGGTCCAGGCAGATCCTAAACAGAATGATTGTCTGCCCTAGAGCAAGGTGTGTATATTTGTATATAACAGTAACAATCCTCAGTTTTTTCTAAACAGCTGAGAATAGCTTGGTTTTCGGTATTTTTTTCCAAGTAACATTTTCTGGGAAACAATAATATGATGTGGCTTTAAAAGTAAAGATACAAAGATTGTTGGTTGAAAATACTCTGTGAACCTGAATGCTTTTTTTTTTTTTTTTTTTTTTTTTTGTATTTTTAGGCTGCCAAGATGTTTGATGAAGAAGGCAGGAAGAAGTTTTTCACACAAGACATGAATAATATTCTTCTGGAGTAAGTGCTTATCTGTAGAACCTTTCCTTTTTGGAAAGGGGGTGAAAGGAAAAGTACAGAAGAGGAAAGGAAGTATTATTGAGGTTGTTCCAACAAATCCCTTAAAAGTCAATGAAGGTAGATCAGTCCAAGCTAGTTACTAGCTAAAGAGACTTATGTATGTGTACAATTCCTGTCATGCCTGTGTGTCTTTATCCAGTGTAAAATGTTTTGTAGTGCCCTGGTCCTTGACTTCATGTGTAAAATTCAACAAAATTGCCTTTATTTACTCCTGTCTCCCACTTTTGTTACTCAAAGGACCTTCAACTTTCGTGAGGGCAAACACCAGATTTTTTTTCTCTGTAATCTTCAATTAAGGGTTTAATACAGAAAGTTCTGTGTTCATAATCTATGAAACAAAAGTAATCTCTAGAAGACTATCACAAAGTCTCTCAATTTTGATTCACAGTGGTGGGTGTAAACTAAATTTGAATTATTTGATTTTTTTAATGTTTTTGAATGTTCAACATTGCTGGACAACTACATATGTGAATGGTTTCTTGCCATTGATTAGGACTTCTTCCTTTTACAACAAAGCTTATCTGAAAATATCTCAAGCCGCTATTTTTAATATGCATAGCTAGAATATGCTATGCTTCCAAAGCTTCCTAAGGTTTTTGTTCAGAAGTCGTCTTTACCTTGGAGTGTGTCTGACTGTCTCCTGTTTGTCAGCATTGAGCTGCAGCTGCAGGAGGTGAATCCTGCCATCCGCAATGGAGTCTACTCACACCTGGAGGCTTTCGTGCCGTGCAATAAGGACACGCTTATAAAGCGCCTGAAGAAGTTACACCTCAATGTCCAGGTAAGGATGGGGAGAGCAGCTCCAGCAGGAGGCAGTTGTATGATAGTCAGTTCCCCTTGCTGCAGCAGAGTAGAGCAGTAGCCACACAGCCTCAAATCAAGAAAAATGTTTTGGGTCAGTTGCTAGATAAGTTGAAAAGCTTCTTTCCATATACATGATATTGTTACTAGTTGGGAACAAATATTTTAAGTATTTCGGAGTCTTTAGTTGAGAAGGAAGTGCTTTCATCGTGAAAGCTGGATACAGGCTATTAAGGAGTGTTTCTGCTGTCATCACTAAGTATTACTGTAGTCTTAGGGTACATATCAAAGCAGCAGAATTAGAAAGCCACAGTAATAATGGTTGTGATAGGCTAAAAATACGTACTTTTGTTTTCACTTTTGTGTCAAGAAAAAAAGGAAGGCCACGTGGATAATAGATGACCCTGCCTGTATTATTTGTTCCAATTTCCTTTTGTGGCTAGGTCTTACAAATACTTTGCATGCCATTTTCAGTTACTTTTCTTTTGAAGATTATTTTCCTGTGGAACAGAAAAGTTATCTGTGGTCTGAAGTACCCTGACCGGATTCTTTAGATAAAATCCAGGACTAAATCTTCCAGAGGATCTGAAAATGAATGCAGAGATCTCAGTGCTTGCTAACAAGGCAAACAGATTCAAATGCTGTTATTTATAAGCAGATAAACATAAAAGAATATTCTAGTTCTTTTCAATAAGCAATTAAAATTAATAATGTAAAGTCAGAAGATGTAGAAAGTGAATTAAAAACATGTAGGGAAGTATATAGTGTATTACCTTAATGTTTGAAATTCTTAATATTTGGAGACCATTCTAAATACATAGCCCTTACCTTTCAGGCACATAAATTGCATGTCGTAACAATCTACCACTTGGATAATATAATACATATTCATATTTTATTCATTACCTAGGATGTTTTTATACCACAGTTTTTGGAGACCTGATTAATAGGCTATATATTTGCAAATGCTGAGATATTGATTGGTCAGTTTGTTTCACTTTTTCGTCCTTAAGTTTTTTTCCCTTCCCTATTTTAATTTAAAAGCATTATTTAAAGAGATAATGCCATAATGTTTTGGGATGTTCATGGCACATATATTTGTGACTATCTTTTGTTGTGTCTCATCTCAAGACTTACATGCATTTATATAATGCTGTTGCACCTAACAGGATTCAAGTGCCATGTAGAAGTATGTCTGTCGCAGTCCATAAATAGTGCTGGGAATGTTACCTTGGGAGTGATCCAGAAATTTTCATGAGACTGTCTGAAATGCTCTTTATTTTACATCTAATAGGATTATTTTGGTACTCCTCTTTTCACAGGATGACCGCTTGAGAGAGCCATTGCAGAAGCTGAAGCTGGCTGTCAGTAACGTCATGCCTGAACAGTTATGCAAGTATCAGGAGGACTGTCAGGCCCGCAATCAAGCCAAGAATGCCAAGTAGGTTATTCTGGAGGCTGTGCAAGCCTATTTAGAACCCAGCTGGAAGTTTGTATCCATGTTGTTTACTTCCTTAGTTCAGAAAATCACTCAGCTCCAGTTTAAGGGTGTTTTTCTTTAATTGTGCAAATTACTTAATTTTGTGTATTATTGTCTGATGTCAGTGAGAAATTCCATTAACTGAGCGAGATAGGTCTTGATAGAAAAAATAATCTGAAGGATTACTGGTTGATTCCTAAAATGGTGGATTAATGGAGGAGGATGGTGTGTGGAGGTTATTGATATATTTTGTCCTTGTTCATGGTAATTGTTTCAATCATAGTTAAGTAAATTTAGACTTGGAAAGGTATTCATAGTTTGGTAAGTACCCTGCCAGTTCCCAGTAGAGGCATTGCTTAAAGCTTATAGGAACATCATTGAAAGCATCTGTAGAGTGTGTCCTTTTCATTTCTCTGAGAATGAGAAAGCAGTGGGGGAGAGGGAGATTAAACTGTTTATCCTACAAAGAAGTGTAGCAAAAATCTGAAAATAGATCCTCTGTGGGTTGTTTTTACCCCCAACACCTAGAATGACACTCCTTTTTAATGAAATATTTTGTTTGTGTCGTATAGTTCTAAATAAAATAATTGTTCCAACTGTAGGTTGCAAGCAGAAGATGAACGAGAGAAAAATGGATCAGAGGAAGATGATGATGAGAAACCTGGAAAGAGGGTTGTTGGACCCAGAAAGAAGTTTCACTGGGATGACACAGTGAGGTAAGACCAAGAATTTTCACTGACTTTATAAAGGGATCTCCAAGAGGATTTTATTACATGATACTGTTGCATAAATAATTTTCCCCAGAATTACACCTTGAAGGAGTTTTGAAGAGTGTTGGTGTTAAATAGGCAAACTGGAATTCTGTTACGGTGAAACATCTTCATCTTTAACTCAAAAGGAAAATAATCCTATGTCCAACCCTTTCAAGTTTCACTGCTTGTTTTTTTTTTGCTTTATCCAAATACATGAGAATTTTCTGACTCCAGGACTTTGAGCTTCTTTAGGCAAAGAACAGGTGTGTAAGCAGTGTTATGGCTGCTTCTCACCTTTCTAGAATACATTACAAAACACCAATGAGCATTAGAGATGTCTGCCACAGGAGGACAGGCCATCAAGATTGGTGATATTGATTTGGCAAGCCTCCCAATCCAACAACAACTAGAAAAATGTATTAATCTTAACCCCTTCTGTTCCCTCTGAACTGAAATTCTTTATCTCTCAAGTGTAGCACAGATTCTTATCTGAAATGATCAGATACTAGAGTTTGGTTTCCTAGAACAGATTTTTCTGAAAAACTGAGATGACTATTATTTAAATAATCTAGACTTTTAAGCAAGCACATCTTTCTAAATTAGTAATTTCTCATGCAAGATCTAATATAATTTTAGTACAAGTGTGTGTGTGTATATATATGTATGTATTACTAAAAGGGGCTGATGGACTTCTCTCGACGAGTCTTTTTAGTATGTGAAGACAGCAGGGAAGAAAGCTTCATAAAATATGTACGAGCAATATAGCTTGGATTGACCTGGAGGGGAGAGGTACTTAAATCTGTTGCTTTTTTCGTTCAAGAGTCTCTAAAAGGATGATGTTACTTAACTGTGTGCACTTACAGATTTTTAAGATCAAAAGACAAAATCCCTATCAGTAAGAATTCTCTGAAGTACTCAGTGTAGAATGGATTTCAATGGTAGAGCATATGAGTTTGTAGTAGCAATACTTTGTCCAGTATAAACTTCCAAAAAACACAGTTGGAACTGAGCACTTCCTACAACTATCAGTAGACAGCAGCTTCAATTTCTTAGCCTCTTTCTGCTGAGCTTTTGAAAAGACTGTGTCTTTCAATATATTTATTTTGTTTCTTTTTGCAGGTCTCTGTTGTGTAATCTTGTCAAGATCAAGCTGGGATGTTATGAGCTAGAGCCAAATAGAAGTCAGTCTGCTGAAGATTACCTCAAAACCTTTATGGAAACGGAAGTGAAACCACTTTGGCCTAAAGGCTGGATGCAGGCAAGGTAAGATAACTGCTTTAGGTATCTAACATTTTGGTGTTAATGATTTCTTCAGTTCTTATTGTCTTACATTGACTCAACCGTGTACTATTGATATTGGTTGGAACTTAGCAGTATGTTTGTGAAGCTGGAATAGTTTAGAAGAACAAATATTTTTCTAAAATTAATTTTCTGTGTTGATTGTAAGACAGAGAGTGAAAAAAACCCACTGTTTTCCTTGGACAGCTATTTGCTTTTATCATCTCCTAGACACTGAATTTGCCACTGCTTCTAACAGAGCATGAAGCTTCAGTTGAGGAGAAGTATTAGGTGGGAGAGTAACAGCTTGGAAAGTTCTTTGTGATATAGGAAGTGATAATGATCTGGAGATCAGTTTTGCCTGTATGTTGGAACACTGCATTATCAGACTGCTCACACAGGCTTTAAAATTATAAGCTACAATTTTGATAGCAGTGTTCACAACAGACTTAAGGTTCTTGCTCTCTATTTCTTGTTTGCAGTTGGGGTGCTCTGTTTTGCAGCAGTTAAAAACACACCAGTTTCTAGACTTGCTTCTTACAGATGTAAGAAGAAACAACCACACAAAAGAGAGGGAGAAATAAAATGGGAGCAATAGTCAATTGTTTTGAAACACAGGCTTGGCAGAGATTTCTAATGGTTTGGGGTGAAAGAGGAGCCAAGTATGGTTTGGCCTCAGTTCTTTCTTTCTGTAGCACCCACTGCAAAAGGTAATTTCATCAAACCTCAATCTGGTTGTAAAAGCAAAATGATACAACTGCTTAACTTGCTCATTAATACCTTGGTTTTAGTTTAGTCAAATCTGTTTCAAGCTGTAAAAATAACTGTACTGAGATATTTCTATGATTGGTCAGTGTAGAAATAGCTGGTTAAATAGTAACAAAAAGAACAAATGAAGTTTTATACTTCCTGGCATACAGCTGACTAATTTTGGTTCAATTTATTAGTTTTTTGTGTAAGTAGACTAACGACTTTGATGTTATCTGTTATGAAGATTTTATTGAATTAGATGAGACAGAGAATCCCAGTTTAGTTTAAGAATGGAAGATAGGACAGAAAGATCGTTGATGATAGTGGAGAAATAGTCAAGAGATAGTGAGGTGATTCAAGAATACATAGAAGTGAAGCATGTTTAAACTTTGAATTGAAAAGCCTAAAACATACAGTTCTCTCCTTTCCATTGGATCAGTCTGCTGAAAATTTCCATGAGCTTTTAAACTATCCATACAATTGGCTTCAACAACAAAAGACAAAAACTAAACAAAAAACCAGAATGCCCCCCAAAACAAACCAAAACCACCAACAGACCAAACAAACCCCAACAGGTGACAGATCATAACTTCCTGTTGACCACCAACACTTTATTTACTAACTGGGTCGTTTTAGTACCATAATGATTTACAAATTGTCCTGTGTCTACTGAGTGGTACTTTTTTGTTTTCTGTTAAGGAAGTTATAATATATAATTTGTAGGCAAACAGGTTTGCATGGAAAGAGGAAAAGAAAGTATTTCCTGGAGTCTGGCAGTGGTAATTCCTAAAACACTACATAATTTGTATTCTGAATGTTCATTTTGTTGGGATGTTATGTTAGGGATTATGCTGAAGGCTTATAATTTTTTTCATTTTTATATATGGCCTCAAGTGAGAAGGAACTATATAAACTTGAAAAAAAAATTAGGTATTTAATGCTAAAACTGATCTATTGACCATGTATTTTTTAAGGAATTCCTACTGATCAGGATAGGTCTATGGTATCAGGACTTTGTGGTTTTAGTTTAGGAGAAAAATTTCTTGCACTTGAAAGTTAACTGTGTTTAATGTTTCTTATAGCTATATAGGGAAGGAAGAGGGAAGGTATTGATCATAACTGGAAATGACAGAATCAAAGGATTATTAAGGGTGGAAGGGACTTCATATACTGCTCTGTCCTTTCCTTGTACCATGTCTGATTTCTGTCCTTTTATAGTACTTAAAGTTTTGTCTTTCACCTTGAAGGATGATGCTACAAATTACTGGGGCCTGTGATTAGTTCTGAATTTTCATTTCCAAATTGAAAATATTAAGGAATGGATAAAGAACCAAGAAGGAGATGGGAAGGGAAATATTCTAAAGAAGCTGTATAGGTCAGGAGGTAGCACGTTAAACATGTAACAAGGAATGTTGGTTTTGCTCCATGATGTTCTTCGTAGGCGTTCAGTAGTCTCTGATGGAACAATGCAATACAGATTTGGAGGTTAGTGTGGTGAAGAAAATGTGAAAATGAAGCTGGAAATAGAATCTGAGAAGTAAGGCACTGAACTGTAGTGAGAAGATCAGTGTTTTCTTACTAGATGACATGAGATTTTTGGGTACTCAGGTTTTTTGTAATTATTGCAGCTCTGCAGGTTATATTATCAGTGGTGAAAAGCTCTTGTTTAGACAGCTGTTCATGGTATGGTCAGTATCCATGTGATGGCAGTGCTGTAAGAAAATGTTGCCTTTCCTAGTTTGCCTATCTGGAAACAAGGAAGGGGACCAAGTGTTCATTGTCTATTCATAGCTGCATTTTAATAGTAAGCTGTTGGATAGGTACAGGTCAGCAATCATTTTCACTTTCCACTTGGCAACTAAGGAGCTGAAAACATTGAATAAAAGCACAGCAAGTATTGAGATGTGTCAAACTGGCTCCTGCTGTTCCTTGGCTCTGTAGTAATATGAGTGTGTCAGTCCAGTGTAACTGAAGTCAGAGAAATTATACACAATAGCCTCAAGTTTTTCTTTTACTAAACTTTCCAAAACTTTTACTAAAGTTCATTCAGTACTAAAAGTACTGAAGAAAACTAGAAACAAGCTTGCTTACTATGTTCTGACTTCTATCTTCTGTGCTTTAAAAAAACACCACAAGAGATTAATAACCACAAACGCAAGACTATGGGTCAGTGTGTTGGACTGTAGTGTGAAGCATTTACAATAATATTTTATTTTATATTTGAACTATTTCATTAGTCTTTGAGGAGACAGTATTCAAAGTGTATTTCTTCTGTCCAGTTGAAGAAAGTAGTATTCTCTTATGTTGATTTTTGCTTGGCCGTTTACTGAGGTATTTTGAGCATAAAGGCACAGTGTCGCATGTCCCGGCTAGATGGTGACAGGGGGGGGCGACGGTCCCACTTTTGGGGCCCCGCAGAATCCCGGCTACCAGCGGAGGTGCAGCACAGAACAAAAGGACAGCAGCAGCAGCACGGGCCTGAGGTGGCACCAGATTACTTTATTTGATGTTACACTCCCCGAGTCTCAGGGTCCCAGACAATGAGCTGGGGGCAAGCAACAGCTTATGCAGGGGGGCGAGTCTCAAGGCAGGATACAATGTTCAGCTAATCAGGAGAACTGGGAGTGGAACACAAGGGCAAAGGATACAAGGGAGGAAAACTGCTTGGGACAGGAGGGGTTAACAACTGGATGTGGGAGGAAAGGGTTTGAAACTTGGCAGAAAAGTAGCTAAGTAGCAAAGAGATAAACGGACACCTGGCTCAATTGAATAACAAAGACAGGTCTGTGTCACTCCAAAAGCAAGGGGAAAAAAGCCCAAAAAACTACCACACAACAAATCAAACAATAACCCGGAAAATAATAAACACACTGCAACAGCAAAGTATTATAATTTCTTTAGATCTTCTGTTTATGGATGCCAAGACCTATACCATGACAGCACTGCAAAGTAATCATTAGTTCCCTTGGGGACAGATAATCAAAGGCTAGTTCTGAAAACCAAAGGTTATTTGGGTATTTGGTGGTCAGAGGCTGTTTGTCTGTCTGTAGAATCATTTCATGTTTCTTTTCTCACCACTCTTTTAGGATGCTTTTTAAGGAAAGCCGAAGTGTTCACAATCACCTCACTTCTGCTCCGTGAGTATAATAGGGACAACTTGCTTTACAAGATCTTTAGGTTGTGCAGGGCATCTTTTCTCATCTTCCTGCTACCTGTTTTAGACAGAGGGAAGGAAAGGGCGGTACTTTGGAATTTGTTTGAAGATACTTACAGTGATGCTTATAATCTTCTTTGATGCTTTAATTTAGGCATATAACTGTAACATTCTTGTGGCATTATATTTTAACTCACTTGTGAAGTCGCTAGATAACTCCAGGGGTATTAATTCTTGAATTAATACCTTTTACTCAAAGCATTGCGCACTGCCTAAATTTTGGCATCCAGCCTATTAAACTGAACTCAGACTGCAGTACTTCCTACTTTGTTCTTTTCCTCAAAAATACCTCTAATCACAGAAGTCTGTGTATCTTAGTGGGATTTTATCATCTTCATTTTCAGACAACACTGTGTGCCTCTCTGGAGCTGTCCACATTGTCAGAATTCAAATAAATTGTTATGACTTGAAATAACACCCCAATTGCAATTTTTGTGATAAATATGATTAACATAAAATATTTTTCTACATAACATGAAAACTGAGTCATGGTCCACCTACATTAAAGTCTTTTTTTAACCAGGTATTTCTAGTTGCTTAGGAAAGGATCAACTATTGCCTACAGGATGTAAATCTGTTGATTGCCCTTGAAGAAATAAAGTGTGAAACGCTGAACCTCTAAGTTGAAGCCGATAACTAATAATCCTTAATGCTGTCCTTGCTTGCATAACTGCAGTTTGTGTACGTTGCAGAAGAAAATCTGACAGTTTGCTAAATTACTTCTTGCAACAAACAAATTACATACAACTGTTTTAATAGTTGATAAGCAACAAACCACTTTTGTGGGGGGAAGAAAGCTGTTTTTATCCAGATTGAAATAAATGAGAATAGGAAGCATCTTCCTCAGGAACAAAAATGTCAACGTAAAAAGTGAAATTCTATTGCTATTCTAGAAGACTTCAGTGTAGACAAAGCAAACTGATAATATTAAGAGGCTGAAATTAACTGATATTTTGATGTTCCTCTAAACCAGAAAAATAAAACCAGCTCTCTGTATATACCCTGATCTATATGTCAGGTTATATCATCAATTCAGTTGATTTTGCAACTAATTTACATAGAGATACATGACCAGGAAAATGAATTGATAGTGTGCTATTTTTCTTTCCCCCTATATTTTAAACCATTTTTCATTTCAAGGATGTTTTATTATTTAAGCTGGACTCCTGTAGCCATCATTCTAGTTCATTGGGGTATAATCAAGGTAACACTTAAAATGAAAATTACTTGCCTTTTGTTTTGGTCTTCTGATGTACATTTATCCCTTCTGTTTTAGGGCAAAGAAGAAAGTGATTCTGGCCCCTAAACCCAAAGTGAAGGTAAAAGCCTATTAAAATATCTGAATACCACTTAATGGTCCAGTGTGACCATTTAATACAACCTGTTTCTGCCTCTGATCCTGAAAAATTCTTGCAGGAAGTCTTTCAGGCAGTCCTTATTGGCTTGGTGATGCATTACTTCAAAGAATGCAGTACAAAATACCTCTGTATAACTTTGCCCCTTTAGGCTATGTAGTTTTTTTGAAAATTGACTACGAAGAGGTACTAGTTGCAGTGATGTTTCACATTTTTGAATGTGTGCTTTGTGTGTTTTCAGTTTATGTTAAACTTAGCATCACTGGAAAACAGTGTGGTTGGAAGGATACCATAGTATAGAGGTCCTCATTTGACATGATCAGGTGTTGTCTTAATTCAGTAGCAGTTTTAGTAAGTGATCAGAATAGTTACCCTATTCTTCACAATATTGGTTGTTCTTCACTGTATGGACACTTTTATTTATGTGGAGCAACAACACTAGATTTTTTAAATCCAATATTGAATTAGCACACAGGGCTCCAGCACCTAGATATCATAAGTATCTTAATATGAAAATTTCAGTAGTAGATCTTTGGTGTGTCTGAATTTACTGAAATAAAAGTATTACAGTCTTTTTTAAAGTATTAAAAGTCTGCATAAAAGTATTACACTAAAGATTACCTTAAATCAATTTCAGGAAGACTGTTGAACCTGATGTTTCTTATCCCTTCATTTTCAGGACTCCAGTCCAAAAAAAGAACAGAAAACCTGTATATCTTCAGTCAATTCAAGTTGTGCTCCTGTACTGAGTTCCAGTGCAGCTGCATGCACCCCAGCCAGCTCTAGCTGCACAGCAGCTCCAGAGACCATCTGCTTGGATGACTCACTGGATGAAGACCTCTCTTTCCACCCACCCTCACTGGACTCTGTTTCTGATGCTCTGGCAGTTATCAATAATGGTGCCAAGGGATCACCTCTTGGGTCCACCATAGACACAACAACACCCAGACCTCGCCCTGGGCTGAGGGAAGAGAAACTAGCAAGCATTATGAGTAAGTTGCCTCTGGCAACTTCAAAGAAAGTAGAGCCCACTCAAACATCCCATTCATCAAGTCTTATTGCTGGTCACACAGGGCCAGTACCAAAGAAACCCCAGGACTTAGTTCACACTGGTATCTCTTCAGGCCTTATTGCTGGATCTTCAATTCAAAATCCCAAGGTTTCCTTAGAGCCTTTGCCAGCCAAACTACTTCAACAAGGACTACAGAGGTCAAGTCAGATCCAAGCTGCTTCCTCCTCTTCTCAGACTCATGTTTCTTCCTCTAAGACTCAAGCAGCTATTTCCACCTCCTCTCAAAGAACCAAGGATATCTTGGTATCATCTGCTGAGGCTCAAGGTGGTACTTCCTCAACATCACAAGTGACAAAGGTGCACCAGCATTCAGCTGTACAACAGAAATACGTATCTCCCTTACAAGCAACTATTAGTAAATCACAGAGCAATCCTGTGGTGAAATTGAGTAGTAATCCCAAACTCTCTTGCTCATCACCAGTGCTCAAGGCTCAAGATAAGTCTGTAGTGTATCGCCTGCCTTTGTCTAATCCTTCCTCTGGAAGTGGCTCTCAAGTGTCTCACCCACTGGTTTCTCGGACAACATGCAGCACCTCTACCTCTAGTAACTATTTAGCCAAGGCTATGGTGTCACAAGTTTCTTCCCAGGGTTTCAAGCCTCCCTTCTCCATGGCTGCCTCTCCCAAACCTGCTGCCTCTCCCAAGCCCACTTCATCTAAGCCCTCTGTGACACCCAAGCCCAATGCATCACCTAAATTTTCATCCAAGTCCACCTCATCCCCCAGGCCTGCAACAACACCCAGTTCTTCCAGTTCAAGTGCACTAGTTTCCCAGAGTAGTCACTCCAGCAACAACCCCCTTCATAAGCAGACCAGTGGTGTAAATATCAGCAGGCAGTCTCCCACAGTGAATTTGCTGTCCTCTAATCGCACCTCAGGCCTTCAGCCTGCAAAAAACCCTCAGGCTTCTTCAAAATTGCCCAACTCTTCTCCTTCTGGGACTGTTGGTAAAAATAATCTGGGTGGAGTTGGAATGAATGTACCTGCCAGCAGAGGCAGTAACCTTAACTCAAGTGGAGCTAGTAGGACTAGTCTGTCTGGGGGAGCAGGAAGTGGAACGCAGGGTGCTACTAAACAATTGTCAACTCCACACAGACCATCTTCTGCCTCAGGGTCTCCAGTTGTAGCAGCCAGCGTGCAGGTATGCATCAAACAAGTTTACATTTGAGCCGTACATTAATGTTTATCACATTTATTTTGTAAGCATTCTTAGGATGTTTTACCCTGATTTGTAAATGTCATTAATTTAATTTTTTACCTTTCTAAGCATAATGCTGATACCGATGAAACTGTTTCACACTAAAGAATATGTATTTCCAGCTGATGTGAAATGCAAGCATCAGTGTGGAACAAATCCTCACTGTAAACTGTCAGTCTATACTGTGGAAAAGAATTCACTTTTTTTCTTTTAACAGCGCTAGAAAAGGTAAGCTTTGTGTGACCATATTTTCAGGGATGTGGTATGTTACTTGCATTATTTGATTTGTGCATTCTCTCATATTTACATATTTATAATGATGGTGGTCATGTAAGAGGCGTCTTCTTACATTTGTTGTCAGGCTTCATGATTACTACAAAACTGGAGTTCAGTTGCCTGTGGTTAAGACTTGTAATTAACACTTGTGACGGCTTTTCTTTTGTATTGTGACCGTATTTTATTTTGTAGGATCTAGTCAAACTGAATGAGACATCCCATTATTATATAAATACCCTAGAAATTGAAAGCTTATACTATTGCTAGAGACAAGACAAATCAAACAAAACAAATATTTTGAAAATACTGTTGTTCTGAAACATATAAACCTATTATTTACTCAGAAGACAACCTGCTTTCCTAGGTTGTGTTCTTCTTAGTGGGAACTGAGATGATTTGATGTTTTCCTCTTTCTAGTGCTCTCTATGCTGAAGTCATCAATACTTGCAAAAAAGTAGTATTGCTTTAAATTATATTCTTGGTATACAGCAACTCAAAAACTTAGTATTATTCTAAATAGTGAAACATTTTGAAACATTTCTGTTGCATGGGAGTGATGTATACTTGACTTCTGGCAATATTTTATAATCTTTTAGTTTGCCATCAAATTTTTCTTAATGCAGCTGAATAACAGGAGGAAGATGATTTTTACAAGACACTTCTATGGTCTTTCATCCTTCTGTACTGAAAGAGTCAACAGTAAAAGTCTGACAGGCTCTGACACAGCATTCACTTACTCTGGGTGCTTTGAATGGCAAAGAGATCCACAGCCTGTATGCTGTGTACAGGCCCCTGAGGTACCACAGAGGGTCTGCAAAAGAGCTGAGCCAAGTACAGTGCAGTTTGAGTACTCCTGAAGGTGCCTGGAGGAGACAAAAAGAGCTACAATGAATGGACTGGGAAGAGGGTTGTTTCTTCCTGGTGCAGTCAGCAGAATTCAGTGGATGCAATGACTGTGATGTAGAACAAAATGTGAAATGGGTGTGGTAGTGCTTTAACATGACTGAGAAGGAAAGTAAGCAGTGTTGTGCTGGATGAGATGAATTCTGGCAAACCCTCCTGTAGCTAAAGGCAAGTAATTTTTTTGTTAGAAACAATGGTCACCCAAGTAATGAAATGCATTTTGGCCACAGTCCTACTGAAGAGTTGTGGCACTGAATTGTGGGGGGGTGTGGTATATAATAAGTAACATGAGTCCGTACTATAATACAGCAAAATAAGATGTGTTGGTATACAGAAAGGGGTAAATCAGCTTAAGGTACTGAGCAGCATATGGTATCACTAAAATAATTATTGAGACCTTTCATTTGGGCTTTCTGACACTTCAGAAATTACGTTCATAAAAATGGTTCAATCAAAGAAGATAAACCATGGAATAAGGCTGTTGCTGCTGTGCACTGTGAAGCTTAGTCAGTGGAGTACATTCAAGGAAAGATGGGAATTAAATTATCTCCCAGTTCAAGTACACTAAAGGGGAAGAGATTTGTGATAAGAGGTTTTATTTAGCTATAAAGGCCTAATGGCTGGCTGCTGAGCCAACATCACTTCCAGACTAGTTTTTAGGAACCATGTACTAAGGACTAAGTTACTCTTCTTACAACTTCACATAAGACTGAAAGTGAATCTCCTTTCTTTTAAGGCCTTAGGGATTTACTTCCTATTTGAGATGCTGTTAGAAGATGAGAATGGTACCTGCATTGTTCATTATAATGTTCTGGTCTGCTTACATGAAAGACGAAACTAGATTATTTCAATGTGATAATAAAGGTGTACTTAACTAGGAAGCTTCCAAGAAGTGTTTGCCTCCTTTCCACTTCTGGTTTACACCACTGTTTACCAGAATACAAGTTTATACTTGCTGAAGCCTCACAGAAAGTTATATCTTAAGGACACAAAGCCAAAGAGTACATATGTGATTTCCTTAAAAAGTTCTATCTACCATTAGTACTCTTGAGCAGAATCTAGCTTAGACTTCTAAGGATCTTAATTACTCAGATTCATGACCAGGATGAACCCTTTTAAGAGCTATTGTCCATGAGTCAAATAGAAACATCTGAACTGCGGTTCCTTTAGGGTGTGCTCTGTAACTCTTTTCTTCACTGTATTTCTCTCTTCTTTTTGAGTAAGCAAGATCTTGGCAGAGTACTTTACAAAATCTTGTTTTGAGGCATTTTTTCAACAAATTCACAGTTGCAAAACATTACTGTATTGCTTTTATTTTGTTGCCCTTTACTAGATTACATAGACAATGAACAATTGTCAATTTTTTGTACATAAGCTTATTGTGAAATTAGTACTTTTAAAGGCGAAAGAGAATGATAGTGTGTTGATGCTTGACATTCTTTTTTTCTATGTGTGGGATAGAGTATTTTGTAGAAGTTGGTACCTTTAAAATGACCAACATAAACACTTGCTAGGAACATCAGCTGTAGGTAAATGCCCTTTACAGGGCCACTGTTCTAAAATACTGTGTTTTCTCATAAGAAGAAACTGTCCTTTCTTTAGCTGCTTTCATCGTAACATCTTAAGACCAAAACTGGTAATAAAAATTTATCCATGCTAGGAGATTTCATCACTTTGCTTTTTCTGTAAGTTGCTATTACAGAACTCAGTGAAATGTCATTTTCATTTTAAGCTCATGTGTTCATTAAAATGATTCTAAATTTTGGGTTTAGTTGAGGCTTACTTGTAAAAATGCACAGATTTGTAATCCTATTCCATCTGAGTCTTTTTAATTCAAATAACTACAATATCTGAGTTGGAGTCTGATTCAAAGTGCTTTCTATACTAACTGTTTTGTAGTAGATAATTAGAGAACTGAACATCAGCATATGAAATTACTCTATATGCAGTGAAGGCAAGATTGTTAAACAAGAACAAGCTGATCTAATATTACAGGAATTAATGTGATTTGGGAGCTGTTGTAGCTAAAATATTCTGGCTAATCTTGCATTTTTATTTTAAAGCTGCAGTGAATTTAACTTCATTTTGACATTTAGAGTGGAGACATTATTTTCCTTTGTCTTTTCCTCTGACATGTGCATACACACCTCTATATATGTATGTATGCATTTTGCTAACCTGACTTCTTAAGTTTGGGGATTCTTACATATGAATCTTAATTTTCAGAATTCATTGTTTCTCGGCAACCTCTTTAGAAATAATGTTCTGTTAAGACCCAGATTTGCAAAGGGGAGAGGTGTAACACTGTACTTCTGAAGAACTTCAGATCTGCATTGGATAATTTCATATTATTAACCTAATAGAAGATATTGCATTACATTGTGACTGTAGGCCTAGTGCATAATAAGAAAGGAGATCAAGGAAATTAGCTCTAAGGCTGATGAGAAAAACATGATAGATGAACCATGCTTTTATGTCTGAATCTGCAATATAATTGTGCTTGCTTAGCAAATGAGCACTGGGAAAACTTCCTGGGTGGATAAATGAATATTCATTAATAGTTTAATATACTTCTCAACAGAGCAACACTTAACAGGGAATAGTTGATTTTTATACCCTAAAGAATACAATTCAGATCTTTAAAAATCTTGAAGTACTGCTTCTTCTTTTTTTTTTTTTTTTCTTTTTGCATAGTCAACAGCAGGAGCATCACTACTGGCTAATGCCTCACCTCTGACTCTCATGGCATCACCCCTGTCTGTGACCAGTCAGAACGTGACGTCTGCACCATTAACTCCTTTTGGGATGCTGGGTGGCCTTGTTCCTGTGACTGTGCCCTTCCAGTTTCCCTTGGAGCTGCTTGGCTTTGGGACGGACACAGCTGGAGTGACAACCACCTCGGGATCTACCTCAGCGGCTTTCCACCACAGCCTAACTCAGAGTGAGTGGAATTATGACGCTGTGCTAAAAGGAAAGATGCATCCTTAAAGTGGAAATTGAGTAGGGAAGCAATAAAGTCCTGAGACGCTTGGATTTGGTTCATAAAAATCTCTACAGGAGGGTAAATGGGATTCCTTCACTGGTAAAAACTTTCTTTACATAATACCTATATGTTATAAATCACCTTTGATAAGCTTAACTTCATTGGTATATGTTCAGTTTTGAACATACATTTTTGGGGTAACTTATAATACTTTATTTTTAGAAAGGAGTTTAAAAATCTTCAAATGTCACAGTTCAAATAAGAGGCTTAAGGTGATTCCTCAAAGTAGCCTTAACTTGACAACCTCAGATATCAAACAGCTCTCTTATGAAGAACTGTCAACCACAACGGCATTTACTTTTCCACGCTTATATGGAAGCTGTTTATGTCCTTAAGCTATATGAAATGTTGGTCTTTCTGCCAAACCAAAGTATATGAAGAGTTGCATCCCAACAATAGCAAGGCATGGTCCTTGCTCTGACATTTGACTAACAGTATTTGAATAGGTTTGTCTTTGTTGACTTATTCCAACCATCAGAATGCTATCAGGTATTTATTCTTTGTTGTGGAGATAAGCTGCTACTGCTAGACTATAAAAACAAAAACTTTATTTCACAGAGACTGCCTCTCTCCTCAAGATTTATTTTTTATCTTTGTTCTCCCTTTTTTCCCTCCAGACTTACTGAAGGGTTTACAGCCAGGTGCTCAGCATGCAGCAACGCTGTCTCACTCACCTCTGCCTGCTCACTTGCAGCAAGCTTACACAGGTAAAGACATGATATATTTCTTATTTTTAACTTAAAAGTCAGATTTCTGCTTTAGACTGAAATATAATCTACATCAGTGCTTAGTTTAGAGAAGGCACAACACAGGGACAAACATTGGGAGCAGCTGGCAGAACGTACTCTATTGTAGCAGTATTTTTTGGAACCTGAATTTTTTTCCCTACTTCTCTTCAATATCAGGAACAAAAGAAAAATCAAAAATTCCAGTACTTTACTGCAACAATTCTAGAAACTGAAGTGTACAAATTCAGCTAGTGGGAAAAAAGGAATAGTACTTACTGGACAGTAACATGATTGTTTATATGCTGCATAAAGTTTTTTTCCACTAAAAATTTTCATTTCTCCTTTGAAGGAGAAACTGACCTTCCAGCTAAAACCTTTTTTCATGTTTTTTATAAGACTATATTCACATGTGAATGGTGGGATGGTTTCTTAATGGAATCTCTGCTTCCCTTAGGAATTTTATGCTTAATAGGAGATAGTTTTATTGAGAAGAGAAATTTGAAGCAGAACATTTTATTTTTCTGTTTGTAAAGCTTAGAGCAGGAAAATTTTCAGAAAGCTTTAGAAGGTGCAGTTTAGAGTGTACACCTTTCTTTGTCACCTGTATGTGTTTTCTGGGGGCCAGGAGAAGGAATGGGAAGGGGGGCAGCTTGGTGGGCATTCTTCATTCTTTATTTGAGAGGTTCTCAGTACCAAAAAAAAATTGGGCAGTGTTTTGGTATGAAGCTTGATATATCAGGTTTCAACAATGCTATTTCTAATAAATGACCTACAGAAAAAGATGCAAAGTCTTCCACTCTACTAGTAAAGACCATGTACTTTTTGGTGATGCTAAAGCTGCACCTGCCAAATTCCTGTCTCTCCTACTGCAAGTTACAAAAACAAAAGTTCACTCATGCTTATATTCTTCCTTTTTGTTTCTGTCTCTCAACTACAGATGGAGGCCAAAGTAAAGGGGACACTAAGTTACAGCGGAAAAACCAGTGACTTCTGGACAAGCAAGGGAGCTGAAGCAGTTCTGGTTGGCTGACAGAATCTGCCCAGTTGGGAAAGTGCTTATTGTCACAGGGCTGCTGTTTCTGTCAATGTTTACATATTCTGATCCTAAGCACTGTGGTGAGAGGAAGAAGAAAAATAAAACAATACTTGATCAAAGAGAGAAGGAAAAGGAGGACTGGTCCTCCTGGTCATGCAAACTGGTAGTAGTTTGATATTGCCTAAAGAAACAACCTTTTGTTATCTGCTCTGATTGGCTCTTAAAAGAAATTGATCGTCAAACCCACAGCAGCACCAACATTTTGTTTCTGGGTGAAGTCCAATGAGAAGTGGAAATGGTGAAAGGTGCTAGAATAGGTTTCTCCATTCAAGGTGGAATCATCCACTTCCTTAGTGCCCAAAGTGCCCAGTATAAGATGACATGTAGGTCCTGAGTGTACTATATGGTTGTGGACCAAAGGTTATGTAGAATAGAGATGGTGCTGGGATACTTTGCATTATAATTAAACCTTTAGACAAAAGCAGTTTCTGATAATGGGCATTGATCCAGCTTTAGAAGGCTGTTTGACTTTAGGGAGCCTACAGATGTATGCAGTCTCAGTAGAGAATTGTCTTCAAAAACAGATCTGGTACATCAGTATGTGAGACACAGACTATTTGATTTATTTTCAGGGTTTTTTTTAGTACAAAAGTTCTTATTTAAGGGAGGAAGGGGATGGAAATTCATTTACATAAAAAGAAACCCACATTTTATTGGTCAGACTAGCATTTCTTTCCCACATTTTTTTTTAAACCGCACTAATATTTCAGTATTTTCATTTGTTAAACTTTCTTTTACCTTGTGCTTATTTGCTACTGGAAAGATACTCTATTCATGTCTTTCATGAACCAGAACAAGTTCTTTTCTCATTCTCAGGCTTCATCCTTTATGTAACTCCTCCCAGAAGCCATGCATTATATTGATTTGCTCGTTAAAGAAAGCTGATTGTGACCTGTTCCAGAGTCAGATAAATACTGCTTCAGGCATTAGCCAAAGAGGAGTCGTTCAAAAGCGACCAGAGGTGCCTTCTCTTCTGGGGGCTGAATGGGTTGTCTCCAGCATTTCCAGCCCCTGCTGGCCTGGGGAGTTTTACCTGAACTCTTTCTTACATGGCTGCACAAGACTGCAGAGCTGGCTTTGTTGTTTGGTTTTGTTTTGTTTTTTTTTTCTTTGATAGCAATACATCAACCAGTTCACATGTAAGATTAGGAAGCATCCAACACATGTTGCACTTTCGACACTAGGACAGAACTTTGCTGTTGAGTCTCTTGAGCTGTCAGATAAAAGGTGAGAATGGCAGAAATTAAAATAAGTCATAGGGAAAAGGAGCAAATAAATCAGTATGATGCCCTTCTCCTTCAACCCTGAAACATTCCTTTGACCAGAGATGCTGAAATTCTTAGTAGATAGATCTTCTGGTAGTTTGACTCAGAGACTGAACCAGACACTGCTGGTTATCTCACACCTTTAGAGAGACTTTGACCCCTGAATAATGACTCTTCAATATATTTTGCTAGATTACTTAGAGCTTGCAGGTTTCTTTTACATGTGATTTATTTTTCTTAGATCAGACAACAATTTCTCTTCTATTTAGAGCTCATTTTAATTTTATATAAATATATATACATAAATTTAAAATAATATATATTGTGTATTTAGTATAAAAATGTTGGGTTGAGCTCAGCAATAAATGTTTTTGCACAACACTTCTGTGAAAGACAGATTGAATTAAGATGCATTAGTTCATTAGTTTCACTCCACAGCATCTGCCAATTAAATGCTTTTGAGCTGGCACTAATGTTTTGTATGTGGTGTGTTGATCAGATAAGCTTGCATCTCCATCAAGGTTTAGAGTTGAAACACAAACACTTTGTAGACCCTGGCATTAATACTGTACAAATTTAGTCAAAATACCATAAACTATTTAGAGTGCAAGCTTCATCTGATACTTTTTTTTCTTTTCTCCAGGAAGGGTTGAAGGAAGCCAACTTTGTTTTTTGAGGCCCAACAGTTCTGACAGGATGTTAATTCTCTGAACTGTGTCAAACGTGAGAACTTTAACAATGCATGTAGCTAAGGGAGTTGTGGCAGTGAGCCATTGGGCAGCAATATATTTAAAGGACCCTGTCCTAAGAGAGTTCTACCTCTTCTGTGTTTTCCTCATCAAGGCATCCCATTCAAATTGTCATCTTTTGTCTTCATACTTACTGAAATTTAGGCTGGGAGACTTGGAGCCCTTTATAACTACAGCACAAATTCCCTTTCAACATTCCTTTCTTCCTGAAAATGCGCTTCATCTTCAGTTGAAGAGTATCCTCTCTAAATCTTGAGGGCAGGAGTAGTCCTACCTCTGGGTCCTATTGAGCTTCTCAGTCTTGGGAAACAAGTAAACTAAAACTTATTGTGGAAATAAATACTAGGGTGATGAAAATAAAGATGACCATACATTGTTTCTGACATCAGTTCAAACAACCTCCAGCAGGTAACTCTTCAGTCATTACACTCCTGTTATTCATTATGCTCCTGAGTGTCTTTTGAATGAACAACACTGGAGATGGGGACCCTTTACTTGCTGTTTTCTATTCTGCTTGGTTAAACCTAGCAAGGCCAAATCAAAGGAAATAATAGGGTGGTTCCCAGAGACCTTTGCAGGTGGCATAGACAGAATGGGAAAGATTACTGCAACGTTTGAATGCAAAATTAGGTTAATGTTTTACTATCTTCTGTGCAGCAGCTCTTCTGAAGACATTCCCCCCCCCCCCCCCCCCCAGGTTTTTACTACTTTTTAAGGGCCTTTGTTAATAAATAAACTGTAGTTGTGTACATACTAAATAAACCCTCAGTATTCACAAGCAATAAGAAAGCCAAGTAGAGCTGTCTTTTCAGGCAGTAGGGCTGAACTTGGTTTGGGGATTGTGTATGAGCTAACGTGTCAAGCTCTCTGAAAGCCCCAAACAAATGCAAGCAATAACTTCAAACATAGGTTTTTGATGTTGAAACTGTGTGGGTAGTATTCCCTGCTACATGATCCAAAGTCCCAAAAACCATGGTAGCTATGTGAAATCATTAGAGACTCCTGCAAAGAAAGAAGGCAGGCTAGATGAAAAACAGGCTGCAGTTTCCTGATACCTTGGACTATAACTGCAGTGTTCTCCCATTCCAAGACACAAAGAGCCTAAGTCACTTTGTCCAGCCTTCTCTGTTGATTTGAGAAACATGTCTAAATACAGATAACTGAGTCACAAGTGCGGATGCTGTGGGTTTCACATCTGTTTTCTGCTAATCAGAAGAAACTTTTAATTACCTGGGTTCTGCTTTGTGTTTGAATCTGATCAAAGTTGTCTGATGCACAGATTTAGGGGTGGAACAGGTGCCTAAAGCCTGTTCCTTCCTGCAGTCCCATCACCTGACCCTTCCTCCACACTCCTTCTCCACTTGGTGCAAGACCCTTGAGGACATGAAAACAGAGAAATCTGCAACTCTCCCAAGCTGCCATCAGTTGTGCGAACCAGTAACCCTCCGGGAGTCACCTTGGACTCCCAACTAACTTTGTCACATTTGCTGCTACATTCATAAAATGAACTTTTGGCTGTATTTATTAGCAAATTTTAATCTAGTTTACAGGGGTTTTTTGTTTTCTTTTGATTAGTTTTTGCCCACAGTTGGATTAGAAGCATTCGGGTGTTTGGGTTGATGGGTTTTTTGTTTCGATTTTTTTGTTGTTGTTGTTTGTTTTTGAGTGAATTGGTGAAAGCACAGTGGTCCCTCTTCTACTTTTGTTCTGGATTGTTTTTGAAAATGGCATTGCAGGGAAAACCTACAGCCAAGCCAAACTGTGGAAGGCTTTTTCCCACAGCTAACTTCCATCTTTTGCTGAACTGGGGGGAAAAATCATTAAAGGGACGCTTGGTTTTTTGTTTGGACTTGTTAGTTGTTTTGGTTTTGTTTGTTTTGGTTTTTTTTCATAAAGTGAACCAGAAGGTTAAAGCATTAGGCAAACAACTGATTCATTAACACTTTATGCAATTTTAATTTTATAGAAGTTTTAAAAAAGGTTGGTAGACTTTGATTGGTCCAAGCTCTGGTGAAATGGCTGTTACCCTTCATAACTTACTTGATTCAGGCCTTTGTCCTTTGTTTAAGTGCCTTTTTTGGTTTTTTGTTTTAATTTTATTTCCCTATCTTCTTTAAACTTTTCTCAGCGATCCTGAAGTGCTGGAAAGCATTTTAGAGGAAAATCTTAAGCTTGCCAAGATGGCTTTATGCTGTTAAACTGGGGTTTTTTTCCCTTTTGTAAAGAAAAAAAACAAAAAACAAAACCAAGTGTGTAATGTGTGTAACTGCACAGCTGCTGTACTGTGGCATTGGTTCTATGTGCTTGTGCATTCTCTCTCACACATGCACACACACACACACACACAAGCAATATTCCTGAAACCTGTTCATCTTTCTCCATTCTCCTGGCTCTGTTAAATGCTACTTCAAGAATGAACATTTGTGCAAAGATGACAGTACAATAAAAGAGTGTGTGCATGAGTGTGTGTAAATGTGCAGGAGAGAAAGGAAGTGGCTAACGGGAATGAAACTTGTTGCATCTTTCTCTGAAGGTTTTGAATTTGTTTCTTAATTAGGTCATGAGTAAAGTGTTATAGGCCCTTATTAATGACTGGATTGCTTCACACAATCACTGAGTCTGAGGCAGAGATGTGTGGCTGACAGCCCCAAGGAGCTGGGGGGTAAATCGAGTTAAAATAGCAGCTTGCAACATATTTGAATTGAGATTAACTGCAAGAATCTTGTGTGCAGCTGATCATATCTGCTTGATACCAGTTACTGCAAGGATTCTTATATTTACCAAAGTTGTCACTTTCCACCATGCATCCTATGTAAGAAAGAATTTGGTAAAACCTGCAAGAGTGCAGCTGCTAATTGAGTTTAAAGCTAGCTATGCTTCACATGCTGCCTAAGTCACTTGTCTTCTTGTACTTTTCAAGTTGTACTTTTCAGTTTGTTGAGATTTCATTAGTGGTTTCTTCTCTTACTATAATGAACAGTAAGTTCATGTGTTCTTAGCTGCAGATAAATCCTCATAATAGTATCTGTGCTTGTTTCTTTATCAGACAAAGTTAGCTATCTCCAATAGATGATCTAGTGATTTTAACAGCTTTGTGCTGAGGATCTATCTAACTTATGATTATTATAAACATGAATACCTGAAATTAGCACTTCATTTGTGGACCAAGTGCTAAACTTAAGGTAACATGCATGTGCATCACTAGACTATTCTAGTTCTGTGATGTGTTTCCCCTAGGGAAGTTATAAGTTCGAGTTGCAATATGAAAAGGAAGCATTTATTTTACAGAGTTGGAATGGAATGATGAGTCCTCCATGGGTGGAGAACCAGTGTGGAAAGCAGAAAATATGGTACCAAATATGTTCCTGTGGCAGAGAAAAGCTTAATTCACTTCTTGGCTTGTCTTCACATGTTCAAGTTAACCCGTTAGGCAAACTATGCCATAAGTGGATTTCTCCTACCAATCTAATGGTGCCGTTCAAAAATAGGACCATTGCTGGTAGCTCAGCCAGTTGGAGTGGTAGTTGAAGGTGCTTCTTAATCTGTTTTAGGTGCATCAGTGAAGTTACTTCAGTGAGGTTTACCACATTCACTAATTACGTTGTTTAATTCCTTTTGAACACACATGCTCTTCATCCTGGGCTAACCTGTGGGATGAGGAATCTACAGCTGGTGATGATGGCTGACTGCTGCAGTCTTTAACAAGTGGCGCTGTTGTAAAAATCTGTATCTGTCTACTGCTTAAGAAATCACTGCCAAAATAAGCAGCCAGAAGTATGCTTACTGGGCCACTGGAAAAATAACTGTTGCGCAGGGGAATGCTTTGTGGAAACTTCTGGTGAGGCTTCATCATCCTTTTTCTTTGATGCAGTGATCCCTTGCTGCTGTAATAGCCTTTTGGGGCTCTAGAAAGCCCTGGTGCTGCTGTGAGTTATGCTGAGAGATCAACATGGCCTGGAACTGGCCCAAAACTGGGGAAGTACAAAAATTCCCTGCTACTGTTTTTGCACACTCATAAGTAAAACTGCTAATCTTGTCAGTAATCAAGCATATAGTCCTGTCTTTTGTAGCCATTTTTGACAGCTGTAGTTCTACCCCAACCACCACCATGTTTTGTATCTAGAAGTGTGTGTCAGTCTCTTCCATTGCTGTCATCTCCTGCTTAAACAATAACCATTAGCTACTAAGATTTTCTTTATGGTGAAGTAATCCCAACCAAGCAGTGTACACTATGTTTGGCTCCTATCATGCACAACACTAAAAGGGTTTTTTGTTTCTTCCTAGCAATGTGTGCAGATGTGTTTTATCAATAAATAGTCGTATTTGCTATTGTCTACTACCAAGAGAAAAAGAGTGGGAGAGAATAAACCAAAACCAGTCAGAAGATGCCACTATCATAGGCCAAACTGAGCAGTTGCTGAGGTAGACAGAGCTTCATTGAGACTTAGCAGATTTCACCAGAGTGGGGGAAGAAACTTTTTTGTGTTCTCAGCTTTTTCCAGCTAAGGCCTTAGTTTGATTAGTAGTCACTAATATCAACTATGCAGATAAGTATTTACGTGTTTCAGTGTTACATGCATTCCTTTCCCCAGCTACCCCTCTTAACACATATTGAAATTTTACCCAAAGAAAATGGAGTATTTTTGAATGTCTGTAATGCAGAACTTTTTGCTAACATGAAAAAAAAAAATTGTATTTTAAAAAAGAAACCCTTTCACTGGTGCAGCACGTAGTGTCAAGTGTCATGAAGTTGCTTGAGAGGGAAGCTGAAATCACTTCTTGTGACAGGTTTTCGTCTGAGAGTTTTGTAGAATAGTCAGCTCTCACAATGGATTAAGAAGCTGCAGAAATGTTTTTTAATGTACAGATTGGATTTGGGAGGAAACTCATGAGACATCCCAGGTTTCTTTCCAGCATCAGAAGTGAATTAAAGTAAATTCTCATTGAAATGAAGTTGCTTCTAAACAAGGGGAGTTACCAGCTAAATAAAAACTAAATCCCAGTCCCCAGGTTCTCACTGGTCTTTTAGTCTTGTTGTATGTAACTACAAATAACAATTTAGCTCAGAGGTGAGAATTGTAGTATGTGTTTTATTGCCGGTGATTCCATCATGTAGCAATTAGTACCATGTTCTTGCATAGTTATCAAGATCTGTACTGGAAATAGATGGAGAAATTTTATTTTTGGACTACTGTAAAAAAAAAAAAAAAAAAACAGCAAAGTTAACTACTCCTTTTTACCCCCCAAAAGTCTACTGAGGAGTACTATATTTTAGCAGTTAAACTAGTATCCTTGTTAATGTGACTTGTCTCTTGTAGTCTTTTACTGAGCGTTAGAAGCATTTAATGAGTAATCCTTAAAAAGTTGCCATTCTCTAGCTTAAGATCAGTTGCTTATAATAAAAGGGCATCTATGATAACTTCTGATGATACAAAATCTCTATGTTCATTGGGGGAAAAAAACCAGGTGAGGGTACAAGTCCCTGTAGCCTGCCTGTTAAGAGGGTCAGTGAAGAAGAGTGCCCTGCACAGCTAATGGCAGTGGGGAACATCCCCTCAACAGCAGTTTGGCCTCCATATCCTTTGTTTGGTGTAACTTCTAAAATATATATATATATATATATTTTAGAAGTCTGGATATAGTTTAATTTTACCTGACTTGCTGTGATCCCCTAGACAATGAAGGGCTGAGAAACTATTTTGCTGCCTTTCATGGGGAGCTCAGAATAAAAAGCTGGAGGAATTTTATTTTTTTTTTAATATTAACAAGTGTTAAATCACAGCTAGAATTCTTTGCATTCCTCGGTTTCTAACAAAGGAGTGCATAGTTACTGGGAGATGGCAAACCTGTTTGAGTTGGTGATTCCTGTGATGCTTTCCTCAGTCCAACATGAATTTTTACAAGGCCACCTTCCTCCTTTTAACACTCAAGTTCCAGATCATAGGGCTTAGCAATGGAGAGAGGATCCCAACAGCCTTGTGCTTACCTGATGAGCTCTCCAGGGAAACTGCCCCATTAAATGCTCCCCTCTTGTGACAACAAGCCTGAACTCCAAATGCAGCTACATTTGGAGTGGCAAGCACCACTTTCATTTGGATTTTTTAGGGAGGTGTGTTCCAATAACTTCAAGGGATACTGTGTTTTAAATGTGTGGTTTCTTTCCTCTCTCCTTATAAAACTGGACCTGAACACAAGTTTTGAGTTGTTGGGGTTTGTTTTTGTTTTGGGTTTGGTTTTTTTTGTAATAATCTCAGGACCTGAAAGATTGTAGCATTTAGTGTGTCTTAAAAATGATGTACTGTACCAGCCATGGATTTTGTAAATACACCTGTCTCCCTTTTTTGTATTTTAATTTTTTAAAAGTGTGTAAGGCTCTTTGCCAGAGGAACTGGTGCCTGCTTTATCTCCATCCTGAACTGAAGCAGGAAAAGGAAGAAGCTGCTGCCTCAAAAGCCCGCGTCAGTTCCAATGCGTTATATTGTTCTGGTCAGTTTAATGGCTGTTAGTCTTTTGTTAGTTGGGAAGCTGGTTAGTTCCACATTCCCAGTTGTGGCTAGCAGAGCCCTGTCAGGGAGGCTAATTTTAACTCTCTTCTGTGTGACTACTTGACGTTTTCACTCCTTCCAGGTACTCAGGTTTCCTATCCCTGAGCAGTCCAATGCTTTCAGAGGTCAGGACTATTGGCCCTCTGTGAGAATAACTGGGAGAGCATTTCATTTTATCAGTGCTCTGATCCAAACACAGTCATGGGGTTCGTATCCTGCAAACCTTGCAGGGAACGCTGCCTTCACCTGTTCCGGAAGGGACTTGCCCTTTTCTGCTTTCCTGAAAGGAGCACAAGCTTTTTTAGGCAGCAGACTTTGCTCTGGGATCCACCCTTGCCGGCAGACCCCTGTTCTGCAGTAGGAGCCTTACTCAATTTGGCGTAGCTGTTCCCTGTCCCTGACTGCGACAGGCTTTTTCATGAGTGTACTTTTCTGTTTTTCTATGTGTCACGTGTCTGTGCTGTATGAAATAAAGAGGAATGTACATATTAGCCCTGTGTCTGTGATTTCTCACAAAAATTAAAATGGGGAAAGGTTTCACTTGAAGGGTCGGCCCTCTTGGGGCTTTTTGGCGGGTTTTTCTGTTTGGGAGTGAGGGCCTCCTTCGGTCAGGGCAACCACCCGAGCAAGGGTAACACTGTGTGCCAGGACCAGCGCTTAGAAACCGCAAAAGGGTCCTTGGGCCAAGAAGCCCTTCCCTGCGGCAGCACCGTGTTTTGCCGAGCCGCAGCCAAACGCCAGTGAGCGACCGTGCCCCCGCCGCGGCCCCGCGCCCCCGCCTCGGCCCCGCCTGGCCCTGGCTCCCAGGGGCACGCGCGCAGCCGCGGCGGGCGGCGCTGCCCAATCACCGGCCTCCGATACGTGCCATAAAAGGAGAAGAGGCGGGGATAGTGGATAACTAAGTGCACAGACACCACCCTCCCGCGGCAGCCCCAGTGGCCTAATGGATAAGGCATTGGCCTCCTAAGCCAGGGATTGTGGGTTCGAGTCCCATCTGGGGTGGGTAATTTTTTTCGCACTCGAGCCGCGCAGCCTCTCCTCACGTCCGTGAGCCGCTCGCTGTCTCGAGTCTGCGGCTCCTCAGCTTCTTCCTTCTGGCTCCAGCGGGACCCGAAGCGTCTTTTAAACGGAGACCCCAGAAACTGGCGGGGACGCGCCCGCGGCCAAATCCGGTTTCCCGCCGTATGCTGCGCCTCTTGAAAGACTCCCGGTGCTCCCGCTCCGTTACCACAGGCCGGTTACGAGGCGTGGAGCGGGCACGCCCCGGCCTCGGCGCTCGAGCCCCAGCACTTCACCAGCGCCGATTGCGACGGCGCGAGAGGGCGGCAGAGAGTAGGAGGAGGCCATCGCTCGCTCGGCGCTCGACTGCCCGCACTGCCGGGGCGCGAGGGCGAGGCCCGGCGGCGGCGCTCGATTGGCCGGCGCGCCGCGCGCGGCTCGGAAGATGGCGGCGCTGGGAGCCCCGCTGCGCACCCTGCGCGCGCTCCTGCGCGAGCTGCGCCACGCCGCCGGCCGCTCCTATCGCGACAGCCCCGCCTATCGGCACGTGCTCGCGGGCTTCCGCGCGCACCGGGTACGCGCCGCCTTCCCCTCCCCGCCCCTGCCCCCCCCCGGCAGCTCCCGGGGCTCGGCCAGGCCTCGGGGCCGCCCTGACCGCCGCTCCCCGCAGGTGACCAGCGAGAAGCTGTGCCGGGCCCAGCAGGAGCTGCACTTCCAGGCCGCCACCTACCTGTGCCTGCTGCGCAGCGTCCGGGAGCACGAGGCCCTGCACCGCGAGTACCACGGCAGGGGAGAGCGCTCGCCGCAGGAGGTCGCCGGGCTCGTGGGCTTCAGACTGCCGCAGCAGCCGGGAGGGAAGGGCTGAGGCGGGACTGCTGTGCTCAGTGTTTATTCCTCAATGAATAAATATATATCCTGGAGCTGCCGGAGTGGGCTGGGGTCTGTCGCAGGTGCCTTTTGTCAGGTGTAGGTTATGGTGTGAAAGGTGTAACTGGAGACAACCAACCCCTTCTGCCTCTATCAGGCCTCCCAGACGCCCACCCCGATCTTGTGAATGTGTGTCCTGACCCAAGAGAGGTTGTTTGTAGTGGGAAAACCTGTCAGCCTTCACTGATGAACTGCTTGTCTGAGGGGTTGCAGGCGTTCGTGATTCCCCCGCGTGATTCAAATGCGGGAGGTGAGAGAATTTGTCCAGTGTTTACTGAGGCATTTCCCAGCCATATTCTGTGTATGTGGAATTCCCTACTCTCCCAGGAACAAAGGTCTCTTCTGTGGAGCGTCTGTGGGTTCTGGTGAGCACTGCAGTAGCACAAACCTCTTCCACCTTAAAGATTTTTTTGGTTTTTGCCATGGCGGTGAGTGAGCAGTAGCGATTCAGAGAGATGAATTCTTATGAGTTACATGTTTCTCCCTGTCCCTGAGAAGTGACTGCCAGGTTCCTGTGCTTCCCTCTCCCTCTGAATCTCAGAAAACCTGAAGGGAACTGACTGGAGGCAGTCACAGGAGGTGCACAAACGGGACTCACCTCACAAATCTGGAACAGTGAGTTTCTTTTTATAAAAGGCCCTGAGTTGTTGCTGTTCACAAGAGAGTGTTGTATTGTGTGCAAGATATGTAAGAAACCTATAACAAGAAGGACTTTAAATGGCTAAAAATGTGAGGTTTATCTGGGGGGAAGCTTGAAGCAACTCTAAGAAAATTAGAGTGTGTTTGTTGGGGTTTTTTTATTGCCAGGGAAAACAAAGTGTTTTGTCAGAAAAGTATTGCAAAGAGAATCAGTTCATCTGAGTCTGCTTCTTCCTTCCCCTGTATTTAAAACTTGGGAATGGTTTAATCCCCACAGTATAGTGGATAGGCACAACAGATCCTAAAACAGGGAAAATTTGGGCTTTTTAGGTAAGGCAAGGAGATGTGAACTACAAGTTTTAGGGTTCTGTTGACCAGAATTCCAGTTTGCAAGTCTCACAAGTTAAATGGTGTTTTTTTTTTTTTTCCCAAAAGCCTTGATATGATGGGTGGAAAAGTATCAACCTGTTTTCAGCTCAGAAGTTGTGGGATGTCACCACACACTGAGAATGGGTGTTACACACTGCTTGTTCAGCATTATTTAATGAAAACCGCTGCGTTCTGTAGTATATTGCTTGAGAAGGGAAATTAAAAAATAAAATAAAGAAAAAAGCGATCATTTGGCCAGACACAGATGCTCTTTAAAGAGTAGAAGGAGCTAAAGTGTGTATGGTGTTGGTGTAAATAATCAGTAAAAATTCTAAATTTCCCCTAAGCATACCAAGGTACCTAAACAGACACTTCTAACAAGCATTGGTGTCTCTTCCATTTACTTCCCCTTCAATCCAACGTGATGACTAACAAAAGTAAATTTAGATTTTAAAGAAAAAGCAAAGCCAGGACATATCCTAATTAGCTGAAGAGTACTGGGTAGAGAATCTTTCCCTGAATGTGTTACAGAAGAGCATCTTCTCTACGAGTCCTTCTGGAATACAGGTAATTGGGGTGAGGGGGGTTATTGTTAGGGGAGGTTGCATGTGGCCATTTTTCACTCGTATGGAGCTAACCTTGAACACGACAACGCTTGGGGACGATTACAGCTGATCTTCGTGACGAGTTTGGGCACTAGATGGCAACACGATGGTTGACAAAGGAAGAGTCACAAAATGCGTTAAAATGGGTAAAAATGGCGGTTTTTTTAATGGACCTTGGTGCCCTGTAAGTGGAATTATCAGCCAAATGTGCCGACAGCCTCAGTTTTAAGGGAGGTTCTCCAGTTAGCGGGGTATTAGAGTAACTTGTCTCACCACGACTGTACTCGCCCTTGGGGGAAGCAGGGGCCGTGGCAGTGGTGCTGCACGCCAGTCCGAGAGGGAATTGTCCCCAGACGGGAATTGTCCCCAAGCGGGCACCGTAGCCCCGCTGCCTCCGGAGCCGCCCGGGACCCCAGCCCCGCCCGGCGCCGCCGCTGACCCGGAGACCGTGACGTCACACCGGCCACGCGGGCCTTTCTGACCAATCAGCGCGCCCCAAGGGCCCAGACCGGCGGCCCAATCAGGAGCTTCGCCGCTCTGTGCGTCACTGGCCGAGCGGCGCAGGCCGTGGCCAATGGGCGGGCGCCGAGGCCCGTCCGTGCTGACGTCGCGGAGCGGACGAAGGAGCGCAAGGCGCGTGCGCGTGGGTTTCCGTTCCCGCCGGCGCGCGCGCGTGGCGGGCGCGGGAGGGAGCGGGAGTGAGGGAGCGTGTGGGGGCGCGAGGCGGCGGCACCGGCACCGGCACGAAGCGAGTTTCCCGCTCCGCTTCCCACCGGGAAAGCCGGGCGGGAGCAGCGCCCGCTCCCTCCCCCCGCGGCGGCGGGGGAGCGGCCCCGCCTGTGACGCGAGGGGCAGGGCCGAGCGCCCGCCGCGCCTCGGGCCTTGTAGGCCGCTGTCGGCGTGATTCGGCCGGGCCGCGCCGGCCCCCCCCGCGCTCAAGATGTCGGCGCAGGCCCAGATGCGCGCCATGCTGGACCAGCTCATGGGCACGTCCCGGGACGGTAAGTGCTTCCCCGGCCGCGGTGGGGCGGGGAGGAGGGGGCGGAGCTGCCGCCGCCGCCCCGGAGGTCACGGTGGTACCGGCCGGGCCGGGCGGTGTGCGCCGCGATTGGCAGGCCCCAGGCCCGTTGCCCGCACCCCCGCGGGGCGGGGCTGCCGGGGCCGTCGGCGGCGGGGTGGGGGGAGCCAGGCGCCGCCTCCCCCCGCGGAGCTGCCGGCGCCGGCCGCTGTCCGAGGGCCGCGCTGGCGGTGCTGCTGCTGTTGCAGATCCGCTCCTGGCGGTGTCCGCGGCGCGCAGCCTTTCCGCCCGGCCACCGTACAGGGGCACACACGCTTGAGACGCTGATCACCGAGGGGAGGACCAAAAAAATCCCCCCAGCCCAACAGCCCCTTCAGCGGAGCAGGGTGGGGTTTTGTGTCCTTACAGAGTTGTCTAAATTCTGGCTCGAACCATCACGTTAGCCTGCAGGCGGGTATGGCTGTTGCTTTCTGAAAGGCAATGTGAGATTGACCTAAGTGGACAAACTCTAAAAAAAAAAAGCGCCCTAAATAGCCAAGTAAAAGCTTAACGTCTGGAGGCAGTCATTCTCAGAGAGAGATGGGAGATGTACGGTCAGGTTTCAGATCGCTCTGCGATCACACAGTGGAGAGTATTGCTGCGTAAAGCTTTCTGCAGTTTTTGTCGGAGTGCACGGCGATCAGCTTGAAAGTCTGAACCGGCAGTCGCCCATAAATCCAGGTAGTTGTGGGGGCTGCTAGAGAAGAGCAGTTCCGCTTAGGCTGTGCAGTTCTTAACTTGCAAACAAGAGAATTCTGCCCCGGAGGGTAGGCAGCAATTAGAGGTAATTTAGATGTTCTGCATGTGGTACTTATACTCAGTCTGTACTCACTCTCGCAGACGTGTTATGTTTGTGGAATTAACTTGTTAAATTAATGGTTCCCTGTTCCCCCGTGATCTGAGTAGGATGTGGAAGTGGGACGTACCTTGTATGTCCTGATCATCTCTGGGTACTGGGCTCATGTGAAATGACAGCTTCCTTTAGTATAATCTAGAATTTCGAAAAATGTAACTGGTTTATGCATACTCCTTGTATCATGAATGCTTTCTGCAGAGTTCTAAATTACTGTCCTGCGAAAATTGTCTTCCAGAGTAAGGCTGTTTAGTGAGTTGTCATCATACAGGATCTAATTTGGGGTGGTTTTGTCTTGCTTCAGAAGATTTTCCAATACTTCCTGTTGTGGCTGCATACGTCTGAGTGCTTGGCAAAGCAATATCGTGCTTATGGAACTCAAGTCTTCCCAGTGTTGGCACCTAGATCGCTGTCTCAGTGCTACCCTAACATTACACAGAAGCTTTAAGGGGGGTGGAGGAGCCGTTTCAGTTTCTGAAAGTGTTTTCTGTTGGATGGTGGGAGAGGAGTGTCATTTACTGAGACAGCTGCCCAGAAATGTTAAGTGACTAAAATCTAAACTAAGAATAGCCATTTCAGGCTGTATTTTCTCTGGCTTTGTAAGAAGGCAGTTATTGTATTGATAATTGTATTCCCCCCCCTCCTGCTCACCCTGTAATTCCTAAACCACATGTGCTGAACTGTTCACGAACTAACTGGCTAGAAAAGAAGCATTTAAACAAAATGGGCAGGATGGGGAAGGATAGGGAGACAAGATGATTTGTGAAGCTGGTTTCCATGATTGGATTGAGGATCTCTGTGTAACACCATTCCAGTTTACAAAAAAAAATAGTCCAGTGGAGCTGGAGCATCAGCATCATTTATACTGAATTGCACACAGGGATTGAAAATGAACCTGTTTTTTGCAGAGCTGGTATGTAAGAAATCCAAGGCCAGGCTCAAGGTCATTGAAATATTGCTAACCTTGAGAATAGTGGGGTTTGGGGTCGTTAGGTTTTTTTATATTCCTGTTACCTTTGACAAATAGTCTATTTCTGTTAACATGCAAATTGCAGCTTTTCATTAGAATGTGTCAATTTTTTAATTTCTTGGTAGGTCAGAACTTTAATTTCATAATTTGTCCCCATTGCCTTTGATTTTGGTCTCCCTGGCAACCCGTTAGAGTTTAAAATGCAATAGAGTTTCTGAAAAAATAATCTTTCTTGGGCAATGTTTTTGTTTTATATTATTCAATATTACAAACACATTTTTTAGTTTTATACTTTACAAAGTCTGGCAGGTCTTTTTGTCTTGTTCGAGGTTTTTTTGAGAAGCCCAGAATATGAAGGCTTAAAAATCTTACCTGTTTTAGAAAAGGTAGATCAAACATTTGATCTCGTCAGTGGGAACAGAAAAAACTCAGAGGTAAATTTAAAACCAGCAGCCATGCCTGAATATGTGTAGGGGTTTTTTCCCTTTTAGGTTTTAGTATCATTTGTAGAAAATATGAACATGCTCTGAAAATGCTTTTGAAAATTCCACAATCAGATGCTCAAGCATGGTTTTAGGAGGTGAGCTGTAGGCTGTGATCTGTGGGACAGTGTGCACACTCATTATGCCTGGTGTCCCTAGGGCCACAAAGGAAAAGCCTGAAAGGTGCAGTGATTAAGTGTTGTTATAGATTTGCTGTGAAGCTCTGAGAACACCTAGAAAGCACAGCTCCTATTGATCGCAGCGATTCCGAAACAGCCACAAGGCTGTAAGAATGTTAATGAAAAATCATCTGTGCTAGACAGGAGACTTCTCTGTCAGACCGGGCTGCCCAGAAGCGGGTGTGCTGCCCCTGCCTGTGCCCTTTCCCAGGGGTGTGCTGCCCCTGCCTGTGCCCTTTCCCAGGGCTGTGCTGCCCCTGCCCCTGCCTGTGCCCTTTCCCAGGGGTGTGCTGCCCCTGCCCCTGCCCTTTCCCAGGGGTTTGCTGCCCCTGCCCCTGCCCTTTCCCAGGGGTGTGCTGCCCCTGCCCGTGCCCTTTCCCAGGGGTGTGCTGCTCCTGCCTGTGCCCTTTCCCAGGGGTGTGCTGCTCCTGCTCCTGCCCGTGCCCTTTCCCAGGGGTGTGCTGCTCCTGCCCCTGCTCCTGCCCTTTCCCAGGGGTGTGCTGCCCCTGCCCCTGGCCGTGCCCTTTCCCAGGGGTGTGCTGCTCCTGCTCCTGCCCGTGCCCTTTCCCAGGGCTGTGCTGCCCCTGCCCCTGGCCGTGCCCTTTCCCAGAGAGCCCTGTGGGCAGGGACAGCTGAGAGCTTCCCCCCTTCCCTGGCAGCCCGCTGCCTCCCTTGGCTGTTTGGGCAGCAGGCTGGACGCGCTTGCAGCCACAGGGCACGGCTGGAGGTACCTGCCAGGATGTGGGCTCGGCAGCCCCTTGGCAGCTGCTCCCTGCTCCGTGCCTGCCTTCGCTCGTGTGACAGAACCTGACAGAGAGTGGGACTGAGGGGACTTGGCTGCTGCTTCTCAGGACTTGCCTGTGAGTTGCTGTTCTTAGAATGCAGCTGGGTTAACTGAAAAGCAGTTGGATTGGTGATGTCAATGCAAAGAAATGTCTGAATGGCAGGAGTGGTTCTTTTACACACCTGAGAAAAACACATATTAATTATTATTTAAAAACACGTGAGTTTTTTAAAATACATTGCATATTACCTAGGTTAATCTTCTCTTGTACACTTCTCTGACAAGTGGAAAGCTGAATTGGATGTGGACTGTGCCAAAATTAAAAAAAAAAAATTAGAAGTATGTTTGATTTCGATGCTAGTAAAAAGCTGGGCTTTTTTTAATATAGTCATGGCTGCAGACTGAAAAAAAATCTCTGAAATGGCATTCCAAGTACTGATAACCTGCCATACTTAGAGAGGCTTTAAATATAAATTACTGAATATATAATCTGGGTTTTCCAAATATTAAGAGATAAGTAGTGCTGAAAACCAGGTGCTAATTTTACGTGCTTATATATTAATATTTTTGTTTGGTTTTTTTTTTACTGTTACCACTTGAACTAAAAGAGTTTTTATTCTGTATATCAATAGTTAAAAAGTTAGTTCAAGCTGATTTTTTTTGTTGTTGACTGCAGCTGCAGAAACTTGTCATTTAGGAGTACATAGCACATAGAAAGGTATTACTTTTAATTTTTAAAATACTGGTTTTGAACTAAAAGTTGAGTAAGCTTTTTTTAATAGTACGCTTAGGTAAACCCTGCTTTTGCCGTCCCAGTTCTCCAGAAAACAGGAGTGAGCCTTACAGATAGGATCGTAACTGTAAATTGAGTCATTTGCAAATTGAGTGAAATGTTAACAATTGATATTAGTATCCCCAGGATTGGGTCTTCTTCCATAATATAGTTTAAATGGGCAAAGATTGAAAAAACTTTGCTGTAAAAGGCCTTATGGGGAGGATCCCGTTTGGTCTTGGATCAGTTTATCTTGCCCAAGTGTTTCATTTTCACCAGGTCAGTCATGTGCTCTGCCTTGCTGCAGGAGTGAGTGCTGGAGTCAGCCTGAGGAACTGGCTGGAAGCAGAGGGTGGAGCAGGATTGTTACTTGTGACAGTAGTGACAGACACAGCAGATCCCAATGGCCTTGGAGCTGCCAAGACTTGACTGTTGCAAAGAAATGTGATGGTGGTTTGCATTTTTAAAATAACTGCCACCTCTTCAGAATTAGACCACAGTCTAGAAATATGAAAATCTAGCAAAGTTAATTAGATTCCTGTCTTGGTTTGGAAAGACAGGTGCTTGCTAAGGAAGGCAGGAGCCTCCCCTGAAATGGGAAATGTAAAACAGCCCCCATATGCTCTGAATTGCTATACATTTTAAATTAAGGGGCTCTCAGGCAAAAAAAAAAAAAAAAAAAAAAAAGGGCACAGGAAATAACATTTCTTAACTAGGGAAGAAAATAAAAGGATAAAATAAACTGTGCTGCAAACTAAAACAACGCTGACAGTCAGAACACAACCTGATAGCCTGTGGTCAGGGTGTTAGTAGCAGTCCCATTGGAATTGTGGCTGCAGCCCTCCTGAAGTGTCAGGTGTGGTTCTGTTGGAGCAGGGATCCTGTAGAAAGGTGCAGTCTCCCTCTGAAGATCCAGTGGAAGAAGATGCAGCTGCTGTTCCTCTGGGAAATGCAGTGGAGAAGCCGTGCTGGTGTTCCAGAATCTCCAGATTATATCTGGGTAGCAATGCTTGGCTCCTCCCTCTGGGCTCACATCTCACAATGGGATGCTGTAGTTCTTATCAGTCATGCAGTGACATTCAGTGGCCTGTTATCAGCAGATGTCCCCCGAGGGAGGAGTGGTTGTGGAAGAGATGAGGAAAACTGCCCACTGAACAGAGGACAGCTGCCATACAGATGGCAAATAGAATACATCTTGCCTTGCAATCTGGGACAGTTCTCTTTAAAAACAGTGAATTTGTGCATGCTTCTGAGCCTGTGGTCATGAAAAGGTTCTCCTAAGCATCTTAACAAATACTGTGCCATGTGACTAGCAGAGAAATCTCCCAGCCTTTAGACAGAAGCTGTATGTATAAAGTGCCAGCCAGCACCTCCTTTGGCTTCACCTGCCAGCTTTTTGAGCTGAGCCGTGTTTGAAGTCTTCAACTCAGTTCTTCAGCTGTTACTAGCAAACACACTTTTCTTGCTGTAGATCATCTTCTTCTTCCTTTGAAGCTTGTAATACCCTTTTTGCATCTGTTCACATCCTAACTGGTTTTTCTGGGTTATGCTTCAGTTATCCTTAGTAGTGGTTAGTAATGTGTGACTTTTCTGTCCTCATTGTTTGGAAGGAACTGAAGTGACACTCCTGTGCTTGTTTTATTCATCCTGTGTTTGGTGGCACACTTTATATGGTAACAGAGGTGTAATCTAGAACTTGTAACCTATTTTTAAATTTCTTTGTTTTAGTATGGGATTATTGAAGAAATTTTGTGTACTTAACGATGGGTGGAGAGTTTATGTTGGTATTTGCAGGGTTAGGTAAATTTTGGTTTCCATTTTGCTTCATGCTTGGAGGTAGAAGGTGGTATGTGTGTTTAAACTTAGATAGATCATTGTTGAGGATTTTGTAGCCATTTTGGGTAGCTCCAGGCTGAGAGCCAGACTAGGGAGCCAAGAGTCTCTTCCAAGAGCTCTGCTTTCAAATACAGAGCAGCAGCAAAAGTAGAGAAAAATATCTCATATACAGGAATTTCTGCAAAACCTCTCCAAAATGTTGAACTGAAATCAGCTCAGGAATCTGAAAGTAGTCAGAACACATAAACTTCATGAAGAGGTGCTTTATTTGTGTCCAGGACAATTTGTCAATCAGGAGTGATCAGGTTTGAAGAGCAATGACTGTGTTTAGTGAATTGTCTGTATTTTCTGGCTTATGTTATAAAGTTCTGATAGTTCAAACCTTAAAAATTATGGGAACAGTGAAGAATAAAAGTGTTAGGATCAGGACATGAGCAGTGTTTAGTGAGGAGAGGATCAGAAGTAGCTGCCTGCCCATTCACTGTGCAGCAGGAGCAGGATCTCCTGTGCCTGCATAAGCCTCAGTTACATCCTGGTGTTGGATACTGGTTAGACAGGGCTTGCTTTGCGGGTGGAATTTGATACACAGTTTTTAAACACATACTCCACCCTGTTAGTAGCTCTTGAATAAAGCTTTCAGAGTCCTTTGCCAACATGTTGGGACTCATGCTTGAAAAATTTGAGTGGAAAGTTAACCATTTTTTGTTGCTATATCTTAGTTCAGGAAGTCAACCACATGGAAATGAAAATTCACTTTGTTTCCTTTGCATGGATTGCACCACTGGTTTACAATTAGAGGTTAGAGTTGGATTCTAAAGGGTTAATCTCACCAGTGCTTTGGGATTGTTGACAGTGGTGTATTAGGGTACATCAGAACAGTAAGAGATGCTGGATGAAAGAAGTCATTGTCATGAGTGTGTCACTATGCTAAGCATTGTTGATGCATTAGTGCTCGTTGTGCTGCTTTGTGATTAGAATATACTGAACAGGCATGACATTGTGGTGGCCTGCTAATAGATTAGACTTGGGAGTTCAAAGTGAATTGTGTAGTACAAGTGCACATTGTAAGCTTAACCTCTGGATGTTCTTTAATCAGCAGTGTGCACTGGTCTTAAATATTGATGTCAATTTTGTAGTCAGTATGTTTTATATCAAATAGAAAACTTCCTTTAGAAAGTTTACATTACTGCCATAATCTCTTGAATACTTGTGTATCTTGTGTGCAATTTCCTTATGCTTGTAAAGGATATGGAATGTGCAAGTATAGAAGTTTCCTTGGTGTTTTGCTTTTTTTCTTTTCAGTTCTGTTTCAAAGTTCTCTGTGTACTGGGAAAGTAGTCTCTTAGAGAAATGTGGTTTGGGACAGGTACTTTCAGTAAAATTAAAGCTGATGCTTCTTGGGGAAAATTTAATTTATCTTTTCTCCACATAAATTTTATCAACCATACAATTTTTCTTTTAGTGGAAAAAATCTAATTGGAAACACAGGGATGGCTTACAGTAATAGATGTTGACTCCTGTAATGCCCTGGTAAATTACTTTCATTTCTGTAATGAGCATAATCTTAAAGATCAAGTAGTTGAATATTGTGCTATTCTTCAGAGGCAGGGTTAAATAAACTGCTATTCTGAGCTAATTTAATTATTTACCTATTGAAATAGAATTTGTAATAAGGTCTGAAATATCAGTGATGGTGTCCTCTTTATAGATGTTCAAGAGTACTTCTGAAACTTAGGTGACTGCAGCCACTTGGTGCCTGGGTGTATTACTTTCTTATTACAGAATAAATAAAATATTTTTTAAAAAATATTTTTTATACTCATTATTTAGATTTAGTATTTACTTGTTTGTTCGACCGTACAGAGAAGGCATCAACTTCCCTGCAGTTTGACAAGCAGAAGTAGCATCTTGGTTACCTGCTGTACTGCAGAAGTCCTTGTCCTAATAACACATCTATTTGTGTTGTTTTAGTTCTTGGAAGGCATCTGCATGCATCTCATTTGCTGTTGTAGGCAGAATATCAGGTGCATAGTGGATCCACAGATTTTATTCTTCCCTCCCCCCCTCAGCAGCCTATGTAGATCCCAGGCCATCACACGCTCAGGGTGATTCATGTGTAGGTCAGCAGCAGAATAAATCTTCTGTCTTTGCCAAGACTTGTGCACTATTTAGGAATATTGAAGCTCAGAAAATTAATGAAGGAATAAAAGCATTTTCTTCTGAGGCTATCAGACTTGCAAATGAGCTGCCAGAGGGACGCAACAGTCAGTCACTGTTAGAATGTGATACACAACACCTTTTTTTTCAATAAACTTTTCCTTCTGAAGCAGCATATATTAAAAAGAAATGCAAATGTATAAAATTGCTTTTTGTAGAAAAGAAAATGTAAATACCCCAATCATAATTGTAAGGGAACCTTTCTAAAAGTTTTTCAGTGCTTAAATAAAGGCACAGTGCAGAAAGAATAAAAGTTTAAAATACAAATGTGTAAAGTGTTCTTTAGGTTGTTGTTGATCAGTTTCTGCCACTTTTTTTTTTTTCCCCCTATGCTCTCTTCCTCTGGTTGGTAATTGTGATTATCATTCTAGTCACTTTGATGAAAAAGGACTGTATTTCAGCTGCAGTATCAGTGCCTAGTTGTGGTAGAGGTGTGAAAAAAGGTAATTGGAGGTAATGTCTGTGAAAATACTATTTGCCAACATTACTTAAGGAACATGAGTCTTTCAGCAGTTTTCTGGTCTTGGTAACTCCTTGACTCCTATGGCTATTAGGCCATCAGCTTTGGGGTTTTTTTTAAATACTTTATTTTGTTGATGTGTCTTTATATAGAAGAATCTTTACAGTCAACATGTATTTCTAGATGCTGTGTTAAAATTGCTGGCAGAGTCTATTTTTCTATACAAACTGAACAATCTGGCCCCTTGTTTTATTTATAAAGGTTCAATGTATCTTTGCCTGCCTACATCAATCTGCAAGGGAGTGTCAGAAAGGCCCCGCATTCGCCGAGCCGTGAGTTATCAATAACTTTTCAGATGTGTTAATGAATGTGGAACAAACGCAGTTATGTGTTTAAAAAAAATAAAGATCCACCTCCTAAAAAGAAAAAAAAATAAGAAGAGCAAAAAACTCTTTACTGCAGTAGTAGGCATGATTATAAAGGGATTACTCTGAATTTTTAGTACTGTAAGTAGAACCAAGCAGTAAGGTTGCCCTCTAGAAAACCTATTGTTGAACTGCTTTGAAGCTCTTTGGTGTGTGGGTTACAGGTTTTACCTGTTGTATCCTGCAGGCAAATTAAGCTTGTGTTGTTTATGAAAGCTTTTGTTTACTTAATAATCTGAAACATGGCCCATCTGAAAATGCTATATATTAGCATCCTACACATAGAATGAATATTTTAAAATCTGATTACATAATAATAAGAAAGGTTTGACTAAAATAATACAGGTTTTTTATTCCTCTCTCTTGTAGTTAACCTCAGTAGTGAATATGGCTTCTTGAACTGTTTAAGAGATTTAAATCTAGAAGTTTAGACTTTCAAATCATGAAGCCGTTAAAGAAAACTTGAATAACTGCAAAATATATCTAAAATATACTCTCTAAGTATACTCTCTAATATACTCTCTAAAATATTTGATGAAATGGAAGAGGCTGCTATCTGAGCTCACTGTATGTCACTTTTTCTCACAGCAGCTCTTTCTGCTTCAGTAATTCACCAGTAGGTTTTCAATTAAGAGAGATCATCTCAAATTATGTTTAAAATAAAAGGCTGCATCCTTAGAGAGATTGAGGTGTTTTATCATGCCTGTGTGTTAACAAGAAGAGAGCCATTGCAGTGATCTCTCTTCTGAATTTCAAACAGTGACAATTATTTTACTCAAAGGGAGACATGTTCAGCCCTCATCCCCAGAATACCAGCTGGTTACTTTGTTCTGAAGACTTCAGGTCTTGCTCCGGGAAGGGATTATTTAACCTTGCAATTGAACTTCAGTGTCTGGGCACGTTGATGCTTCTGCTGATGCAGGAGCTGCAACCTGCCACAATGAAGATGTAATTAAGATGTTCCAGCCCAACAAACAGCACATAGAAGAAAAAAGAAAAAAGGTTTATCATATGGAGATATGCAAACACCTCTAAAATATTTTGCATATAGGCTATGCCCGTATGTTTGATTTTTTTTTTTTCAGGTTTGTAAGCATTTAAAATCATTCTTCTGCCAACTCTTTATGCTACTCCCATCAGATTTTAAAGGGTGCATTGCATCCAAGAGCAAAATCATAAAACGAGTATCAGGTGGGATTTGGTGAAGACTCTATGTGTTTCATTTTGTGTTTATGAGGCTGCTTTGATATGCTAATTCTTGCATAGAAATACATCACTATTTCATGCAAAGTCTGAACAGAGAATTATATAGCTCATTTAACAAATGCTATTGTATCATAGTGTTTTTAAGCTAATACTGACTTTCTGGTTTCAAGCACTTTTCCTGCTGCATTTTTGAAGGGGAAGTGTGAGAGGATTTTTAAATAGCATTATAAAGCATTAAAACACACATTTGTGGTTTTGGTGTTGTTTGCCAAAGAAGCATAGAGTGTTTTGAGTTCTAGTTTCCATAGACCTTCAGTATGTGACAGGGCACTGTTAACGCTTTGCATGTAACCTGCAGGACACGTGTGCCTGCCGCAGCTTTCTGACCTGGAACGTGCTGCTTTCTCTATTGCAGGCGACACCACCCGTCAGCGGATCAAATTCAGTGATGACCGAGTGTGCAAGAGCCACCTTCTCAACTGCTGCCCTCATGATGTGCTCTCTGGAACTGTATGTAGCTGAATTTTGTGTTTTATCTAAATAAGTGCAGAAATTCAATTATATTTGTTCTTTGTAGTATTTCCTTACATTTCATGGGTTTCAGTGACGATCTAGCACTCTCTGGTAGTTCAGAGGAACTTTCAGAAACAATTAATGTATGGGTTTTGAAGTTAATTTTTAGAATTCTTCTGTTCTATATGCTAATTATTACCCAAATGTCATCGTTTACATGAAAAGCCACATAAGATTACGGCGTGAGTTGTGCTGTAGCAGAGTGGCCTCACAGTGGTACAGTTGCAAGTAATAGAAAGAAATAAAATATATTGTATGTATAAATTGTGAAGTTACTTTCTTAAAAATGTATGTTATAGGGGGAGAGTGTTCCACAGATGTATTTGTATAGAGAAGTAAAGAGATTTTTCTCTCTTCAGAAATATTTTAATGAAAATAATTGAAAGTTCAAATCATTAAATTTCTAAAAGTTTAGATATGTTTGATATGATAATGACACTTACTGTACAATATACAGTTACTGTGCCGTTGTCATAAATTCTAAAGCAATTTTTAAATCTCAATTTAGGGCATATTAATAACTTGTTTGACTTGGACATTTGTGCACTCTGTAGTAGAAGTTCCACTGCGTGAGGATAGGGAACAAGGGGCTCTGACACAGGCCAGTAGCTTTGCTTTGTCGGTGTGCTTGTGCTTCACCTTGTGATCCATATTTAAGGTAGCTTATTATTTTGTGAAAGGCAGTGAGTAATATTTCATTGATTATTTGATCTAATATTTGATGATTAGAATAATTCGTATGATGATATGGAGTCCCACATGCCTACTGTTCTTAATGCTGTTAGGGTAGCTTTTTTCACTCGTGTTGGTACATTTTGTTATCCTTTGGCATCAGGGAAAATAAGTACTGAAAAATCTGTCTGAGGGATTATTTGAAGTAGTATTGTGTATCAATGTATATATAGTTTTATTTTGAACTGTTTTGGGCATCACTGTCCAAACAAAATGGAGGGGAAGGGGAGAACAATGTGTTTCTTTTCACCATCAGCCCATCTGTTAGGTTGGATGGTGCTTTGGTTTTGTGGTGAGCAAAATAACTCCTGCTTGGGACATACTGGTATGCTATCAAAGCATACAAAGGCATTGGTCATAATCCACAGGAAGAAACTTGTCAGAGATTTGTTTGACAGCTTTTCATTGTGATCCAGTTTCTATAAACAAACATCTCTGTAACAGCTGTAAGTGAAGAAGTGTTCATTTTCAGAACTATAGAAGTCATAGGTATCATGCAGTAGCACCTCTTAACTGCAGGTTAACTAACTGCAGGTTAGTCATGTCAGCTGGGGCAGCTGACACAGTTTCAGTCCTCAATGGAAGATTTTTTTCAGCCTCATACCAGATTTTGCTGCAGCAGCTCTTGGAATACTAAGTGAAACTGCTTCTTTAGAGAATATCAAGTCTTTTCCTTCCTTTTGCAATTAGTCATCACACCAGAAAATGTGTTCCACAATGTAAATCTGGATGCAGAAAAGCAGTGACTAGTTTAATCCTTTTAGTGGGTGTAGTAGAAAGGGGACTCAAAAGAGACAGGCTTTACCTGGGCTGTGTGATGTTCTGTTGTTTACCTGATCATAGATCTACAGGAATGGACCTTCTCTCTTAACAGCAGTTTTTAAAAGGGCAGGAAGCGTGGAGTCTTACTGAACAGTTTGTCACTGATGTAGAAAATGACTGTGAAGTTTTCTCCAGAGTTTTGTTAAGGAAGATCTTGATGCATCTTTGCATTCAAGACCTATAGTAGCAAAACTTGAGTGACTTCTTTTTTTTTGATTCAAGTCTCTGAATGCTCCTGAAAGAGTAAGTTCTCTGGGGACATTTTATGAGGTTAAGTCTCTATATTGAGTAGATTATCAGTAAAATACTGGATATGAATTGCCTTTTTTTTGTGTGTCACAAGATGATCTACAATTCCTAGATACTGTTTATTCCTGTTCATCGCAGCAAAATGCAGACTTCTATACATCTCTAGGCCACCCACTCTTTCAAACCACTCAAGGAGGACATTCACAGATAACACAAGACAAACAAAGTGACTCATATGAGTAGGCCCTGTTATTTTGGTGTGTTCTTTCCCTTAATGGCCAAATTCCCAAAACTCTGCAAAGGCTTTGATTTCCCTTGACAGTAAAAACCCGTGTTCCTCAGGTTGCAGTATGTTTTGGTAAAGGTGTAGTGTGTTTATACATTTTTTTAGGGATTATTTTATAGATATGTTTTTGTGCTACTAAGTTGCTAGGTTTTAGACTGGGAAATTTCAAGTCAAGCAGTCAGAAGTATCTCTGCTTGGTGAAGGTGTTTTTGCGTTAATGATCACTTGGACACCAGTTCTATATAAAAGTCAGTGGTTTAAGAGCTTGCTCATTCATTTTGAGCTGAAAATTTTACAATAAGAAATTAGTAAGACTTTGTAAACACCCTGGCTGATGAGACAGTGAATAATTTTCCTACTTGTAGCTAGCAATTTTTTTTTTTTTGTGGATTTTTTTGTTTGGTTTTATGGTTGGTTGGTTGGTTTTTGTTGTTAGGATTTTTATTTGTTTGTTTGTTTTTTGCCTTACAGGATTAACATTGTTGCTTTTACCCTTAATGATTGCAGCCTTTTTTTTGTTTTGGTTTGGGGTGGGTTTTTGGTGTTTGGGTTTTTTCTTTACCAAAAAGTTTATTAATCCATATTCTGATATTGAGGACTTAAGCTGCATGTGTAGGAGTCAGCTGACTCCCCCATAATGGTACAAACCTGTTAAGCAGTGTTCTCTGGATGTAAAGAATAAGATGTCTGTGTTTCTCTATCTTTGTATGTTCCTGAATGAATAGCAGAGTAGTAATGAAAATTACAAGGTAGGAAGATTTAAAACTAACACCTTTAATAAGGCTATTAGTAAGTACCAATGTCCTGAATAGTTGTTACCCAGCAGCAGTCTTTGAAAAATCCCAACACTTCTGCATTAATCTGGCTTTCTTACCAACTTGATGGTGCTTCCCTGATGAAAAAAGTTTCACAAATACTATACGTGGTCTTGCAAACGATGGTACAGCAACTCTTATCTGCTCAATGAATTAACTTTGTATTTATGTGTATTTATTGAGAAAAAAATGTATTTCTTGCATTTTATTTATTACAGACCTGAAAAGAGGCTCTGTTGGCTCATCCCACAGTTAAGCATATCTTTAGATGCTCCTAAATTTATTGTGTGGAGCTTTTGGGGCTCTTACTGACTAAACACCACATTAATCAAGACCCTGGTTTAGCAATATACCTGAATACCTTGCTAACATTAATCTTATTAGGAGTGGAATTCAGCTCCAGATTAAGACATCTAAATTTGGATTTCATCTGAGGAGCTGAGTGTTGAAGCTTGCACTTCAACAAGGCAGTGGAGCCTAGAGAAATATGGAGTTCACCTGCCCATGGGTATCCCTCTCATGGTGGGCTGAATCCATTTAGGCTCACTGAATGTACTGTCTGCATCTCCTTTTACTGTATAAGAGAAGTTTGGATAGTTCACACATGTGCAGATAGATGTTAGTAAGGAGTTTTAATCTGCAGTTGATTTATTTGCCAGTAGTCCCACTGGCTCTGCAGCTATTTGTACGCTTAAAACTTGTGATTTGGGGTGTGACTGTGATTTTATGCTGTACATCTAGAAAAAACATTAGAAGCTGTTAAAAGGCATTGTGTCTGGAGGTATCAGTTTTTTAGTTCAGGACTGATTTGATCATGTGAACTGTTTCAGCTTAGCAAATCAAATTAAATTAGGCTTGCATAAGCTACCTCAGTTTGAAGCCTTCAGCCCAGTGGTGATGAATTGTGAAGTGCACTGCTGTCCTCTCAAGTGATCATGTCAGTCTCCTGAAATGTATTCTTAGTTTCTTTGGTCAGCACCAGGAAGGTGAACTGATTGTGCCACATTCCATTTTAATGGGTTTAATTTATTGAGAAGGAGGGGGGTTGTTAGTTTCTGGATGGTTATCATTAATGTGTTAATATATTTTATAGTCAGGCTAGAAGAGCAAATACTATGTAAACAGTGAAGTATCTCATTTGATAAGAAGAAAGAATAAATCATCACTACCAAAACTAGCAGCAGTCTAATTTCAAGTCTTTAGAAATGAGAATATTGTTACATGGAGCAATGTCTTTTAAAAAGTATTGTACTTCAGAAGATACCTGAAATTCAGTGATTGCTAAGGATGGACTTCAACTTAATAATTTCTGCATCTTTTTTACTCAGCATTTCTTTCCTACTAGTGAAGTCCTACAAAAGTTAAAACTGTTAGTGGAGTCAGAGAACTTAAATCCCCTTCTAAATATGTGTTACCTACAAGAAAGGATGGGTTTTATCACAAGTCTAGAAATCGGTTCAAAATAAAATTGGTAGTGCAGCTGAAGAATGTGTTCCATAATAAGGAAGATTTCAGCGAACAGTCTGCCTTCAGCTTCTTTTTATCAGTAGTAAGTGTTCTCATACAGACCCTGGTAGTGCCTTGACAGTTTGATAAAGGAAGAGATCTGGTTCCTCCAGTATCAATTTTTCAGCAATGTCAGATCTTTCTAAGCAAACAAACAAAAAATTCTTCTCTTGCTGAATGTGAACTGCTTTGGTATCTTTATATCTAAAAAGAAATATCTACACAAACACTGCCCAGAGTATTTTCTTTCAAAAACCTGTCAAAGATACCTGCTGGTTTTAAAAGTATTTGATAGTTTGTGCTCCTGTGTCACTTGACTCAACATCAGCCCTTTGTGTTTTAAGTACCTTCAGCTTTTCTGTGCTCTTTCTGCAGTCTGTATAGAGTATATTCAGTAATCAAATTTCTGCTGTCAAAGGAACTTGTAGTAGTTGTAGAAGTGCTAAAATGAGAATTTTGCTATAGATAGGTAGCTCAAGAGCTAAAAAGGGGCAGAAAAATCCCACCTTAATTTCATATTCCAGAAACAGCATCACATGAGAGTTTAGTTTCCTATTTAGTTATTTGTCAGCTACTCAAAGTGCACATTTATTTTGCAAATTAACTCTACTGCCAGATTCTTGGCCAGCTCTTCCTTGTTAACTTGTAATTAATTCATGTGGTAATTGTTTTTCACCTGATTTGATTGAAGCAGCACTATGCAAACAAAATGTAATCCATATTTCTTTATTATACCAAAGAGATTCTATTTTGTGGATGGGATGACAAAAATTATTACTAAATCATTTCAATACAAAGTTGGTTTTTATGAAAGACCAGTTTTTTAAACCTCAGCTCTGGGAAGTCAATCATCTTTAATTGCCTATCTAACACTAAGAAATAAAAAAAGATATTGTAGAAAGTGGTCAGCAAGTACTAGAATGCACTAGTTTCTTAAGTAGAACTCAGCAATAACAAAAGGATTCCTGATACCCTGCTTTATATGTGGTTACCTAGACTAATCTTTATCAATAACTTTGATGTGAAATAGTCTCCAAATATGTAGGCTTTTCTTCAGATTTTAATCTCAGTGCAGAAAGACCCGAAGCATGGCTTAGCTCACTCAGTGAGTTTCACTTATGTCTAGCCTGGGGACTTGGATGATTTCACCTTTCTTTATTTGTGTTGTTCATCTGAACTGCTCTGTAAATCACTTTTAGGAAGTGTAATTCTGTCTGAAAGTCAGTGTATTGACAGTGAAAAACAGAGTGTGTTATTTTTAAGCCTTCCATTAACTCAGTCTCTGAGCATGAGTCTCTCTCTTAGCCATCTTCTGTTTCAAATGTGATTGATCTTTAAATGGCAGACTACCAATGCTTATTCTTTGCCTCTGTGGGAAGAGCATGTCTTGGCACCAAATTGCAAGGTGGACTTGTGGAAAAGGAAAATAATGTGTCTTACTGTATCTTCTGTCCATTTTCATCTGCTGTCCATCTACTTTGCAGCTACCCATATGAGCCAGATTATACTGCAGGCTGCTCTGTGCTTGTTAAGGTTCTTGGCAGTCATGACCCAGCATAGACTTCTGACAGTAATGAATCATCCCCAGGATAAGTTGTCTTTGCCTGATGTTGCATAACTTGCACCAGCAGAAGTGCTTTTTAGCTTGTTTTTGCATTTAATGTGCAAGCTTATTAAAGAGTTGGGATTTGCTAAAGGAACTTGTATGAAAGACATTTTGCAGTAATATTTCTGTGAAGACTTACAAAGGATTACCCAGGGCTAGTATAGGCTGTGTTGAGGAGCAGTTCCAACAATGATGTAATTTCTTCAGCAGCAAAACTAGTGATAAAGAATCCTTTTCTCTTGTACCTGCTTCTTCTTGCTTCCTGTTAGGCCACCCTGTTGAGTCAAAAGGAGGAAGGGGAGCCAAAATTTCTTCTGTTGTGATTGAGGCATCTAACAAAAAGGAATCATAACATATTCTCTGTCTCCCAAAATTTCCATTAACATTACTGAGGGTTTTCAACAGTTTTTGAATTTGCCATCTTAATACTATAAGAGACCCCAGCTTCTTAAGTTCATTCAGTACTGTGTTGTCCCCTACACACCCTCAGCACATTGTTTGTATGGCTGCCCAACAAGTTGGACAAAGGTATGCTGATGAAAAATTTGCCTTTCTGTTTGGTTTGCTAAGATGTTTTTTACCCTGTCACTACCCAGATTGTGTTCAACAGCACAGGCAGATGTGCCAGCATGGAAGTGGCACAGCGCAGAGAGAAGGGGAGGACAGAATGTTTCTCTGTACTAGTGCTGGCTCAGATTAATTAGCATCCTTTCAGGCTTTGAATTTATAATTCCTAGTAAGAGGCAAAGAAATCAGAAAATGTACTGTTTTGTGGAGGTGGAATGCAACCTAAATAAAGAGAAAGAGGCATAAAACACATGTAAAGTGAACAGCAAGTCATGGTAGTGTTATGTGAATTATGAGGGTTTTTAGTGTGTGATGGAATTTTATTTTATGCATTTATTCAAAGTGTATGCAGGTTGGATGTTAGAGTAGCGGGGAGGGTTGTGTGTGGTGGATGTGTTTCAGGCTTTTTGTCACTATATTCAGACCTATTGAAGTGTGTCACTAACCTTATCTGTGCATTTATAGCTTCAGAATTGTCCTTGAATTTTACAGTTTTAGCCTTTAAGACCTTATTCAGTACAAGAGATGAATTGGCATAAAGTCACTCTTCTCACAATTTTAGGATAATTTTCAAGTGTCTAATTTTCAGATAATTTTTAAGGTTCTTTTACATTGCTCTCCTAGTATTGAAGTACTTTCCTGAAAAAATGCTTCGGTTTAAATAATGTCAGCATGGCTTGGAAAGAGACCTCTATAATACATTGCTCAGCTTCAAGGTCTTTGTGGATTTGCATCAGTTAACAAAATTGCTGAGGGCCTGTATAGTTGCAAAAGGAAAAGCTAATCTTTTCCTTTATCATTGCAGTCAGATGTTCCCTATTGCAATCAAATGTTTTCTGGAAAACAGATTTATGGTAGCTGAAGGGGATTTAAATAACTACAGTTTATAAAAAACCTTCTCAACTTCAGAATTCTTTATTTTACTAATGTAGGCTTTTTTCTCCATCTGAAACTTCTGTATGAAATAAACCAACAGCTTCCATAACAATTACTTTAATGGTTTCATTGGAAATCCAAGTAAAAATTTGAAAGACTAAAATAATTGGGGTTTGTTTATTTTACTTTACTTAAATCCAAGTATTTTATTAAAAACAAGCAAACAAAAACTCAACAAAACCCTCACTCATTTGACTTGCAGCATGTTCTGAGTTAACATTTATCTTCTATTTACAAAACTCACAATGCAAGTTTTTAATTATTTTAGGTTTAGATTTTAAATTGCTATAACTGCAACAGTAACAGCTTTTTCCAACAGAGTTCAATTTTCATCATGTGCTTTCAATGTTAAGAAAGGATTAATTCTTCTAACTATTAAGTGAGCGCTGCCTTAAGAGCAGACTTCAGCAATCACTTCCAATGATTCTATATCAGCCTGTGCTGTTGCAGAGAGGCTGCTTTGGGTTCATTCAGTTTTATTTCCATTACAGATTGTTTGGGGGTGGTGGTTTGGGGTTTTTTCGTGGTTGTTTGTGGGTGGAGTTTTTCCGTTTGGTTTTTGTCAAGTGTGCGTTGCTGTGTCACCAGACCTGTCGTGACCAGACTGAATTAGAATTTCTTATGCTGTCTCCTATGCAAAATGCAATTTGAAAACAGTAGTCGTTACCCAGTAAGATTCTGGGCACTCTCCTCAGTGGCATTGTATGCATGATAAGTGATGCAGCCTGCTTACTTTTTACATCCCTGCTTCCTTCCTGCCCCTTCTAGAATGGTTTTAGATTACAAGTGAAGTTTTTTCTTCCCGGGTTCTTGAACATAGTCTGACATTTTGCTCATCTTTCCTCACTTGCAAAATGTTTTGCAGGGATTTGGTTTTTGGTTGTGCTACTTGAAATGCTTCAAGAATGTTTTTTAAGCAGCATTTACAATGGTGCTGTGGTTGTAGCTCTTTGAGGTGATGAATATAATGGAAACACATTATCATGGAGTGTGCAGACAGGTTCAGGTCAAGAATTTGACCATTTAATTGCCAGTTATTTTCATGGAACTTGGCTCTACTAAACTGTTTAAGTTCAATACATGATGTTTCACTTCAGTTAGTTTTTTGAGCTTCTAGTAAAACAGCATTTTTGCAAGACATCAATGATACTTTGTAATGCAAACAGACATCATGATAAGATAAACTGTTCATTTGCTCTGCTGTTATTATTTCTTGATTCATGCATGTCTGTCAAAGATCTGGTATAATCTTATAGCTTTGTTAAACTCTCATTACCATAGGACAGATGACTTGCTCCAGAATATTTGACAGTTAAAGAAAATCATGCTACCCTTATTCCTTGTAACACATCTGAAAAGTTAAATCACATTGCCTTTGTCTTTTCAGAGAATGGACCTTGGAGAATGCCTGAAAGTGCATGATCTGGCATTAAGGGCAGACTATGAAATAGCATCCAAAGATCAAGATTTCTTCTTTGAGCTTGATGTATGTATTTTGTCTTAATGGTGGAGAGAAAGCATTAGTTTGTGTACTTGGGTGGATAAATTGAGCAACAGATTTTGTGTTACAGACTGAAGGAAGACTTTTGAAAAGCAATTTTATAAAGAGGCAGAGAAACTCTTGTCACAGTTACATGAAGGATCCTTGCCTCTTCATGATAATATGCTAATTTGGTAGTCATCTCTAGGAGAACTGTTAACAGCCTCTCAGAGTATGATAAACCTGAGTGCTGTCTTAGTGTTGCCAAATAGCAAGCATATGTTAAAACTGTGTATGCATGCTTTCAAGAGAGTTTTCAATTCTACACTTAACAAAGAAAGTAATTTGATATTGCAGATAACAAATCATATACTGTGTCTCCATACACTGTAGTTTGTTTTGAACTCCCAGCTAGGAAGTTAGTCTTTGCTAGGACAAAAGGGTTTGGGTTTTTTAATTCTTATTTGGAGGGATGGTTAATATACCTGCTTAAACCCTAGTGAAAAAAGTTTCAGTATTGTATGCCACGGCTGGATGAAGTGATCCTTCCAAGAATAGCCTTCCAGGAATTTTAATGCCACTAGAAATACTCACTACTGCTTCTTCTTCTTCTGCCTTAAGAGAGATTCACTTCCAAAAATCTTCAAATACTTAGAAACTATGGCAGTGTGTAGATTATAATTTTTTAACCATCTCTATAGATATGTGTGATTAGTCAGCATAAACCGGTAGATTGTTTCACTAATCACTAATAAAAACTTCTGAAAGTGAAGCCTTAATAAACTGAAGAAGCCTTACAGCTAATTTATTTATATTCTTGACGGCATTGATCCTTGTTCATTCTGATGTTTTAGGCAATGGACCACCTGCAGTCATTTATTGCAGACTGCGACCGGCGGACAGAAGTGGCCAAGAAAAGACTAGCAGAAACCCAGGAAGAGATCAGTGCTGAAGTTGCAGCTAAAGTAAGCATGGCAGACAAGTTATTGCTTTTTTTTGGAGGCCAGTTTTTCTAAGGAGACAGTTTCAAGTTTTGAAAATACATCAAATCTGAGAATTCCTACCGAAGAAGGGGGAAAAGTAATACATTTTTCCTGTCCTTCCTAAAATTGCCTTTTAAGGCACAGAAGAGAACAGAAGGAAGAGACCTCTCTAATATTTTTGACCTCAGGAAACTTGGTTTTGAATTCATGTTAGTAATTCTTACACTTTTTGATCCAACCTTCATCTATAAAGTAAACAAAATCAATATCCTTTTCTGTATACCTTTTTTGAATGAAAAACCTATGATGTTTCTGCACATATATGCAAATGCTAGGAGACATGGTTGTACAAATATTAATTTTTCAAGACTGTCTTGGATAAGTGTGAATTATTTGCAGTTTGCTGAACAAAATCCTTTTTCTGGAATTTTACATAGACTTGGTAACTTAGCCTTTGTCTGTGTTCTTTGCAGAGAGGCATTTTCTGTTTTAGTTCTAACTGGAGAAGTTCTCTCTGTGTGTTTCTTTTAATTCTGTCCTTCTAATTTTGCATACCATAACTCAGTAGTAGTTCAGATGGTTTTCCATAATTAAAAGTATTTCCTGTGTTAAGCCTTTTCTTGTCTTTCAAGGCTGAAAGAGTTCATGAATTGAATGAAGAAATTGGGAAACTGTTGGCCAAAGTAGAACAGCTTGGAGCTGATGGGAATGTGGAAGAATCTCAAAAAGTAATGGATGAAGTGGAGAAGGCTCGGGTAAAGAAGAGAGAAGCAGAAGTAAGTTGATTGTGTAAGGATTGGGGAATGGAGAGGGCAGGGTCAAAAATTAAATTGCTTGGCCTCTGTGTAGTGCAAGACATCTTATCTCTGTCAATTCCTTAGCTAATTGCTACATATAAAACTAAAGAAATTGCTTTGTGGCATCCAGTTAAAGTTTCTACCCTTCAATATACTCCTATACCATTAAAATTGTACTTCCTTCCACAAATGATGCGTTTATCTTAGTTGGGCTGTGTTGGTCAGTTGTATTTGTGAACACTACCTTTGTAGCTGTGATGGTTGCATCTGGTTTGGTCCCATGGCTCTTGCTATGGCAATCCTGTTGTAACCTCATGCTGGAAAGCTTCAGTGGAGTGGTCCATTGTCTTCACTAAAAGAGAGTTCATGTCTTGTGTATCAGGAAAGTCAAAATGATCCTGGTAATGTTCACGTGACAGAATTCACCAAGAGCTTTTCCATATCGTATTACACAAAGATACTGAAATTTCTAGAAACCAGTATCTGCAGCTGTTTCAATAGTACCAGAAGGATTGCTGGCAGTCTTGCTGATCTATCATCTGAATGTCTTTAGGTAAATTCTGCTTAGATAATGTGTTCAATTAGTGTCTAAAAAGCAGGTAAAATTCTCAGGAGACTAGTGCTGTTTTACATGGGATTCAGAATTAAAACTGGTGTCATATTTTCATAATACATCAACATAGTAAACTTTTTGTTCATTGTTGTACGTGAAAAAGTACATCATCCTTCTATGTAATATAATCTTAAGGTAGTAATTACCTGACTTTTTTTTTTTTTTAATTTGCAAAAACATTTTATGTCCTTTTAACTGTGTTCAGCTTTCAAAATAAGGAAACATGTCCTGTATCTTAGTGATACACTTAAGTATGAATAGTGTGAATTAACTAAAGGGTGTTCTGGTGTACATTGAATTTGGTTATTTGTAGTGTATCTTCAGTCAAGTGTCATCCTTGTGTTTATGTGCGTTTTGAAGTAACAGCAAATGTTATTCTTTTCTAGGAAGTATACAGGAATTCTATGCCTGCCTCCAGCTTTCAGCAGCAGAAGCTACGGGTTTGTGAAGTGTGCTCGGCTTACCTTGGTCTTCATGATAATGACCGACGACTTGCTGATCACTTTGGAGGAAAACTACATTTGGGATTTATTGAAATAAGAGAGAAGCTTGAGGAACTCAGGGTAAATCATTCTTACATTTTTTGTGTGTGCTCCTACTTAATTATTTGCCAGGCAGCCTTAATGGAGTATTTCTTTCTCTGTGTGTGATTTTTTTTTTCATATCCCTTTAAACTTTGGGAGTTCATTAGCCTAAAACCACTAAACATTCTAATTTAGCATCAATTACTTGGATAGTGACCTCTTTTGCACTGAGGTAGATTAAAACACACATTCAAAGTAATGCATCTTGGGAGCTAAGAACTTAAATCTCTTTTTAAAATAGAGAACTGTATTTTGAGTGAACAACAGCAATGTTGAAACATATTTAGCAGTTATAGGAGATAGCCAAATGAACTTTGGTTTGAGCCAGATGATTGACTAAAAGTAATAAGGAGACTCTTGACAAGAGCATGTAGTAAGGAGGATAATAACACTTGGAAAAGTTTTCAAAAAATGTAAAGAAATGCTTGGAACTCAACCTGCTGTATAATGAATGACTAAAACTCAAATTGTTTATTTTACCTGGACAAAGATTAGGAAATTATTTTGAATAGAATCCAACAACTCAAGGCTGTAGCTATCCAAAATGGGAATACCAAATTATGTATATCTTGAAGTCAGAAATAATTGCTATGGGGAGGTTGAATGTTCTCTGTAGCTTGAACATTTGAAATCCAGTTGGAATATTATAACCTATCTTGACCAGAAATCATATGCTGGGAGAAAGACTTACTGGAATGATATTCTGGACCTCTGGTTTTCAAGAGGATGGATTTGAACACTGATGCCATTTATGACCTTAATTTATGACAAATTATGGAGTTCACAGTTCAGTTAAGCAATGTAACTGTAGAAATCACCAAAGACAGTAGCTAAATTGGTTTAATTCCTCAGAGCAGGAATTGCTGCTACTGGATTTGAATAAATGAACTGGTTTATGTTCTGTAATATTCCAGCTGTCTTGCATGGATACTGGGACTTGCCCTTTGGAGAGCCAGCTCTTCTGTTGATGTTGCCAATTCAGGCTCCTAACTATAGCTGGTGTAACTTAAATCTTAGATGCGAGAACAGGTCATGTGTACTTCCTCTCACCCCTCCATGAAATTATGCAAAGAGTCACTTGAACAAGAAACCTTGCTTGTAGCTAAATTGCTGATGTTGTAGAACGAAATATAGATATAATTTGACAAAAAGGCTTGAAATAACTAATTATTTACATCATTTGGAACAAAATATGCATGGATAACTATTTCACATTCCCAAAGCATCAATAAATTAATCTTTCAAAGTGCTTTGCTGATAAAGAAAGAAAACAATAACTATCCCCTCCTTCCTCAGAGCTCTCCTCAGAGATCTAATCAAGATGCTGCTGGGGCAATTCCACCTCTCAGAAGAAGGTCTTTACAAAGAGTTGAATTTCTTGCATCATGTCCAGAAGGTGGCAAGACTTGGGTTTGGCCAGATCTCCAGTTGTGAGTTGCACACCTGAGGGCCCTCTACTGAGCGTGCCTTGTCCCCAGTAGTAGTGAGTTCACCCTGGGGGCTATCAGCTGAAGCATCTGCTCTAACTTTATCCCACAGTCATAATACAGAAACAAGTAGCCTCAAAACTTAGGTGTTGGCCCAACCAAGTCCTGTAAGAAACAATTAACTCTCCCAGTTCTGATTGCTTTCTGCCTTTCCCCAGTGTCCAAAATATGATAGGATTGGCATGAAAACTCTCACATTAAAGGCATGACTTACTGTTCTGAATTCCCCTTTATTAAAAACTTAATATATAACTGCATATTTCAGGTCTTCGTGTAACACCCATGTGCAGCTCTTCTGCAATAACTTCTGTTTCTTCAAGAAAAAAAATAAAATATATGTATATATCCTGAGGAAGAGAGTGGGAATAATATACACAAGGGAAAGGGGATATGCCTGAGGGAAAGAACTGAATGTTAACTGTCTAGATTATTTTTATAGCACCTTCATGTGAAAACTTTTTAATATAACTTAATATATTCTTTTACTTTCAGAGGATTGTGGCTGATAAACAGGAGAAACGAAATCAGGAACGTCTGAAACGTAGAGAGGAGAGGGAAAGAGAAGAAAGGGAGAAACTAAGGAGGTAGGGATCTGTTTTAATTGCATGTACATTATGACCTGTATGTTTAATAAGAAAACTGATACAGTTCATACACATTTCTAAATATGCAGAATTACAATAGTTTGCATTTCTTGGAAACTTAGAAGGATTGAGACGGAATTTCATTCTAAATCTTAAAACATGGAATTGTTCTCATAAAAAGCATTTTTAAAAACTGCTGATAGTATTGTCTCTAGAAATTTGAACAAAGGGCCTTTGAGATAATTTTCAGGTGTGTACCTTGTTTTGAGACCTGACAGACGTGAGCTTGCATGCATATGAGTGCCTTACATCTCTTAACAATTACCTTCAGAGATGTTAGAAATTTTTCTTAATGGAAGCAGTTCAGTGTATGATTAAGGAAGGCAGTTCCCTGTTCTTCTACGGAATAGTAGCTTCCAGGCCTGGTGGGGCTGGAGTGGAATGGAACCTGAGTTGCAGTTCTCATGACATGTTAAAGTTTCAGAGGTTAACAGTGAATTTCAGAAATCTGTTGCAGTTTGGTATTATTTGCCTATCAGGAAATCTGGGAATACTGACTTCCCCTGGAACCTTTTTCTGTGGGAGGGATGTAAGTTAAAGAGCTGGTCAGATAATCTTCTGGGCTTCTAGTAGAGTTGTCTCAAAAATAAATTTTAAAAGACCCAACCGACATAAAACAGGGATGTGTTTCCTGATAAACATGTTACAAAGATGTTGACATCAAATAAAAGGCCTTTAAATACTTGCTGCTAAAGCAAGAAGTACAATAACAGGTCAGCTAGTCTGGTTTATTATTACTAAATTGCACTTTATTTGATAGTGAGATTCTCTTAAGAAAAATTACTATTTTCCATTTATTTCAGGTCCAGATCCCACAGCAAGCATGCCAAAAGGTATATAAATCTGCAGACAAGGAATACCAGCGGTGAAGTTAGCCTTTCACAAGCTGGAACATTTTAAGACTGTCTAGCGCTGTTAGTTTAAGATGTCCATCTTTACAAACAAAGCTTTCTGTTACATAGTCATCTCTCTGTGTGTTTGTACACTATTTATCACCATGCTACTCAGTTTATACATCTACATCTATTTTGTGGCTATTACAATGCAGCTTCATGTCCCAAGTAACACTTAATACACAGAGAATTGTTTTTTCTTTACAAAAGCTTCTGGCTAATACCTTTTGGTGAAAGCCCGTGTTTTCAAAATCCCTAAGCACCAGGTTAACTCATCAGATCACCCATGAATAGTATGAGTGTAGTTTCAAATCTACACAGTTGAAGGTCACCAGTGAGGTATGATTGCAAAGTGACTTGGAGGGGCGAAAAAATAAGAAAATGCCAGATTTGTGTAGTGTTTAGAACCTTCCAGATTAGTTTTGTTGTTGTAGCTATGGGGAACAATATGGTCCGGTTTTTAATGAACATCATAACACACAGATTCTGGCAGATGATCCCTGTCACTGCATCATTAAGTTCTTCTTTCCCTGATACAGATACTAGTTTAAAATGTAAAAAGTAGATTTTTTACATATTTTTATTTGCTTTCAGGAGCCTGAATTTGCTATCCTGTAGCCATACAGTCATGAATTAACTATAAAATTGTCTGCATTAGTCAAAAAGGAGTTTGTAGGCTTTCTGATGTTGCTTTCCCCTGTCTGTTTGCCTGTGAATCAGACACTGCAATGGCTGTGAACACTGCAGGCCATTCATTCTCTGTACAGATGTGCTCACACATAGCGTGTGTAACGTTCACAGCACTCTGGTGAGAGTGGCTGGGTGAGAGCAGTGTGTGCTGAAAGCCCTCTCTGTTCCTAGGTCGAGGTCCCGGGACCGCCGCAGACACCGCTCTCGCTCGGCCTCGCGGGAACGCAAGCGACGGACTCGATCCAAATCCCGTGAGAAACGGCACCGCCACAGGTCCCGCTCCGCCAGCCGCAGCCGGAGCCGCAGCCACCATAGAAGCAGGCACAGCTCCAGGGAGAGGAGCCGAGAGCGCAGCTCCAAAAAGAGGTGAATGTTGCCCTAGAAATAAATGGCTTTTCCCAACACACAGTGAGAATTTTCACACTAAATTCAGTTTATGCTTACCACTTAGTAATTTCCACACATTTTGAGTCTGTCTCAGATTTCAGTTACAATTTCAGCATATCTATGATTTGACACCCCAGAGTGCTTTATTCTCTTTTATTTTTTAATATATCAGTAACAGAGTTAATATATTATTTCTGTTTTGGATGAGTGCTACAGAGTATTGGTGTCAAGTTGATACCAGTTTCATGCAGCATAGGAAGTGAAACAGCTGATTTTCATTTGAACCCAGGCGTATCAGCAGTGCATTCAGGTTTTCCCTTGGGCTCTTGTCCCCAACACCCATCTGTTGTGAACTGCACCAGATGAAAGTAGGTTTAGGTATGTCTGAAAGGCAACTTTTTACACTGCATTTGAAGATTGTGCTTTGCAAGGATCTCTCGTGGAAAGATTACTGCAGGGGGCAGGCTAGGGCTGTTGCTTTTGAATGATTCAGTTGTTGTCTGCTCCTGAGGATTGGCTGACTTGTTTACACTAATGAGGAGAGCATAACTTAAAAGACTTGGGATTGCACAATGTGGCATACTTCGCTCAGTCTTAAAACCCTGAGACTGTTCACGTACAAGAACATAAAAGGTCAGGTTTTGAAGTGGCCACACATGCAGGGCTTATAGTTCAAATTATTTCAGGAGTTAAATCATAGTTACTTCTGCAGGGGACTTGGGCACAAGGTACTTGATGAACAGTTGAACTAGATCCGGGATGAAGTTCTTATTTGGCATGTAGTTTCTCTTCTTCTGTAACATGTAGTTTGTGAAATAGGGTAATGCCTGTGGATCTCAGTGTTTTTTGCAAGTACTAAGTCTTGCAAAACACTACATTGTAGGGAAAGTAATCTTTTCAGATGAGCAATTAACGTGAAAGTTCACTTCTTTATAAGCTTACAAAAGGAAATTAGTAAAAGATTTTGAAGACATTAGTTTTGAAGCTTGGAGGTTAAGTGACAGTTACTTTCTGTAAGTGCAGAGAGTACAGTCTCATGGTCCAGAGTACCAAATTTTTTGACTAGGAATTGATTGGCTAGCTGTTAAGATTTTTCTGTAAAAATCTGTATTAGAACATTTTGTGATTGCAGTATATGGTAAAATACAGATGGAATGTTTTTCAAAAACAGACCTAAGTGCATCTGTAAGGGGGATGTCTAATCCATTTTTCTCCCATACAGGTAACTAATTTAGTTTAAAACTACCTAGCTTATTTAACAAAACAGGTCTTTTCTGTCTCCATCATAAAGGTTTTGAAAGTGCCTGTTTATCTATATCTAAAAAGAACACTACCCCAACCTTTCAAAGTCGCACAAGGGTTATTTCTTATAACAAAATATGGTCATAGAACAGATTCCAGATTTGTTTTGTGTTTGTCATATAGAGCCTCCCTTCCAGAATTATGCAAGTTAATTTCCTGCTACTTTTAATCAAACTCCTGTTTTTAAATATGTTTTTTTAAGTTTGTGATTTATAGTCTGAGAAAGGCTAGACACTGTTCTTAAACTAGAAGACTGCAAATGAAAAATTTCCACTCCACTCCAGTTAATGTAAACTTGGAGGTGGACACTGAAAGTAAGAGATGCAGTGAAGCACATTGAACTTAATCTAGGCTCTGTAATAAATGTAGATAAAAGACAAGTACTTTGAGGTAGGATTTAAAGTAGGAAAGGGAGAAGGGTAGAATGATTTGGTGTCTTCTCATACACTTCTGTTCATATAAATCTAAAGCTGGTCTGGAAAAAGAAGAAAGATGTAAAACCTAAGTGCTGATTGATAGCTACCAGTTCATGTCTAACTTGAATTCTCAAATGCACTGCATGTTTCAGATCCTCTAAAGAAAGATCTTCCAGAGACAAAGAGCGTTCGAGAGATCGCGATCGAACATCCCGTGACAAAGACAGAAGCTCGAGGGAGAGGTCGCCGCGGGATTTCAAAGACAAGAAACGTTCGTACGAAAGCGCTAACGGCCGCTCGGAAGAGCCGAGGAGCTCAGAGGAGCGTGAAGCAGGGGAGATATAACTGGCTGTATATTCACCTGATCTCTAGCTTCCTATGGAGTTGCATACTTTGGTTTAGTTTACAGTTGTTCAAAGGGACACCAGTGAGCAGTTCCAACACTGATACAACTAGGGTAGATGTACAGTATATAAAAGTGGTTATAACAAAGTCAGAATTAAACCCCGTGAATTAATGGTGCCTAAAGCTGGGTCCTGGACTTCCACCAAGTTGTAAAACTTTTCTGAAAGATTTCTCTCTATTCAGGACAACAGTTTTATGTACCAAGATGCAGATCTCAATGTTTTTAATCTCCTTTCCAATACAAGTTAGTGAACAAATTGTATTGTACTACTTGCCTTGGGTGCTTTTGAACCTTTATAAATTCTCCAATTCTGCTCCAGTCAGAACAGCAGCATTGAAAGGTTGTATTTGGGGGGATTTTTTTTTGTTTGCTTTTTTGTAAGAGGGTGGGTGGATGGATATTAACTTTTACTCTAAGATTATGTTCCCAGTGTTGGGTTTTATTTTTGTTTGGGATCCTAGGAGTTGATTACAGTGGGAGCATTTAGACAGGAATGTGTGCTGGAGAAAGCGGAAATGTCTTTTTACAGTGCCTACTTAGACTTGGAAATTGAACAGCTGTTGCATTACATCTTTTTTATTTCTACTTAAATTTTGAAATCAAAGCCAGTCCCATATCTGTACCATTTGATTGGTATGTGTTCAATATATTTGTTTTTTTTCCAGAAGGACTCTTTCTGCTTTTTCTTGTGGAGTACATCTTTAATTGTATTAAAACAAACAAAAGAACCAGCAACAACAAACAAAAATTAAGAACAAAAGAAATAAAAAAAATTGAAAAGAAACCATATTGTCCAATAACTTAACAAGAATATACTGGTCTGTTAAGGTGGTTAACTGGCAGTTCAGTGATTTTAAAATATCTGATTATTAGAGTTTTTAACGTACAGATGTGCTCTAGGAGAAGCAGTCATTCCTCTTACAATCCTGATTATTCTAAAATCTTCAAAAGCAGAAACACGTGAAGACAGAATCATAGAGCATTTGGGGTTGGAAGAGACCTTAAAAATCATCCAGTTCCAACCCCCCTAGCTGTGGTCAGGTACACCTTTCTCTAGTCCAGGTTGCTCAGAGCCCCATCCAGCCTGGCTTTGAACAGTTCCAAGGATAAGGCATACACAAGTTCTGTGGGCAACCCCTCACTGCAAAGAATTGATTCCTAATATCCAGTGTAAATCTACCCTCTTTCAATTTAAAGCCATTCCCCCTTGTCCAGACACTACATGCCCTTGTAAAAAGCCCCTCTCCATTTGTAGGCTCCCTTTAGGTACTAGAACATTCTGTAAGATCTCTCCAGAGCCTTTTCTTCAGGCTGAACAACCTGAACTGTCAGGAGTGGTGCTTAATCCCTCTGATCATCTTTGTGGCCTGCTGTGGGCCCACTCCATGGTCCATGTCCTTCTCGTGCTGAGGATCCCAGAGCTGGATGCAGCATTGCAGGTGGGATTGGTGGGGGTCCCACCAGGGCAAAGCAGAGGGGCAGAATCCCTGCTCTCACCCTGTTGCTCACACTGCTTTGGGTGCAGTCCAGGACATGTTTGGCTTTCTGGGCTGTGAGTGCACGTTGCTGGGTTGTGCCCAGCCCCACATTCACCCCAAGTCCTCAGCAAGGCTGCTCTCCATCTGTTCATCCTTCAGTTTGGATTTGTGCTTGGGATTGCCCTGGCCCAGGTGCATCACCTTGCACTTGGCCTTGTTGAACTTCTTGAGCTTTGCAGGCACCCACGCCTCAAGCCTATTGAGATCCCTGTGGATGGTATCCCTTTCCTCCAGTGGGTTGACTGCACCAGCTTGCTGAGGGTGCCCTTGATCCAAAGGGGTTGCTGTCTGTTCTGTTGGATTTAAAGTGCTTTGGGGTATTTAAGCTACTAAGATATGCCCTACTCCCACACAGTAGAATTTAGATGTTGGTAAGTTTTCCTCCTTGTGATCACACCACTGAGTTACCTAATAGTGATGCTTAAGAGCAGTGTTTGTAATGATCTGTTGGCATTTCCAGCAGGTTCTGCAGCCTGTCTCTCCCTAGTGCAAGTGCCTATGACCTGCTAATATCCTTGTGTAACAACATTCACTCTGTGCATCCCTCCTCAGGGTCATTTCCGTAGCATCTTTGGTATGGTCAGAGCACATGGGTGATAATTCTAACACTGAAGATAATTTAGCAGTGTATTGACTGGCAGTGAAAGCTAGAACAGGACGTTTACACCTCTGCAAGGACTTGGATCCAGCACTGCACATTCCACTTTGAATTCACATCATTTTAAGCTGCCAAAGTGATGATGACTAACTACTTAACCATTTATTTATCCATTTGAATTCTGAGCATGAGTTTCCTTCCTGGGACTGTTTCTTGATTTCCTGGATGGCCCAGGTGGTTGATGAAGGGAAGTTACTGGTTTGTCTATCTGCTACAGCCAAAGTCTAAGTGCTTGAAAACATCTATCATCACACAGTTGTTGATGGAATTCTAGTGGTGTGACAAAAGGTGACCAGTCATTTCAAATATATCTTACATAGCACAAATGCCAGTGATGCTTTTGGAATTCCTTTCTGGATTATATTCCAGAAATACTTGGGACCTGTCTCTGCCTGCAGCCAGCAACTAGAAATTTTGTATTGTAAAAAGGGGGAGGAAGGGAGAGTGGGTGAAACTTGCGTACTGTGACAAAACAGTGCCTAGAGTCCATGCTAGCAAATTCTGGATAATATGCCATCCATTTTATAAATGGCTTTTAAATTTAAATTGCAGAAGGGAGATTGGGTTTGGGCCTTCCCTTATGTAGAGGAAGTACCATACTTAATGTTAAGCAAGAAAGTATCTCTGATTCCCTCATAAAATAATCTGAATTACTTGTGAAAATACAGGACTGAAATGCAATTGTGAAGAAAAAATTAAGATGACTGATGAAACACACTTAGGATGCAACAGATTTGGAGCATCTATCAGAAGAGGAGAGTTGTGCTTAAATACAGATCTTCCACTCATCAGAACCCAATTACCTTAATTTCCAGGACTGAAAAACTGAGGTATTCATCACCTGTAAATTTCCTGCTGGACAGCTGAAGTGTGGTATGGACTGACCTTAGTCTTCATGGTTAAATAGATTGTGAAATGGAGCTCTTGAGGGAACCTAGGGGTGCTGTAGATGAGCATCAGCTTTTGAGATCTTGGAAATTTTGCTAATGCAGTTGTAGCTCTATAGCAATTTTTCTCAAACTGAAGATGTACAAAATGAGCAGAAAAAGTAAATAGCTGATTTAAAGTGTTTGAACTGCAATGAACCTGCAAGCATCATTCCCATATCTCATAATCAGTCTGGATTAGTCAGGGGAGTACAAAACAAAGGTTAAGATGCCAAGGAACTGGAGAATGGCACATTGCCAGAAATAAGCCTGAGCATGGAATGGTAGAATTGGTTACTTTGAAAAAGCCCATCAAGAACATCAGATCCACCCATTAACCCAGCACTGCCCAGCCCACCACTAAACCATGTCCCCAAGTGCCACATCTTCCTGCCTTCTGAGTACCCCCATGGATGGCAGCTCAGCCACCTCCCTGGGCAGTCTGGCTCAGTGCCACCACAGCCTGTGTGTTGCTTTTCCCACTGCAGCAGGAGGAACCATGCAGTAAAATGGTGACATTTCCAAGCAAAAGCTTGGCCTAATGCCACTGTATCCCATTACCCAACATAAGACTTGCCCATGGAGCTGCCACAGGAGGCTGTTCCTCTGTCCCCATGCCTTCCATCAGCTCTTGAATCTGGGAGTTACCATCCCATTACTTCAATGCTGGCCCTGCCCTGGAGCCCCTCTCCCTGTCTAGCGTGTCTTGCACCACCCATCCCCAGGGGGAATGGGAGAAAATAGGGAAACAGGCTCTCTAAGCCAGTGCAAAGTGATGACTGAGCAAATGTTAAATAGCCTTCAAGCAGGGATTATCTATGTAGCTGAAGAGAGAATGGAATCAAGACTTGACCCCTGGGGCCAGTGCAAGGCAGCCAAGGGCATAGGTGGCTACATCCAAGCAGATAGGTTAAGCTGTACGGACACAGAAGTTGGATGTTATAGTCAGCATTAAACCAAGTATAACTGCAGAATGAGCCACGGTTCAGAGGCATTGGCAGCATACAGAGTGTTCTGTAGGGGCGTGCACCACCTGATAACCCTCCTGTTTACTGTTCTCTGTCCCACATTTCACATGCCATCTTCCTCAGTATCATTTTCCTTTATTCCAAGGCAGTAGAGATTAGTTTCTTCTGATGTAGGGGCTTATAAAAAACGTTAATGCACTCTCCATCCAGTCCTGCGTGAAAGGGCTTTCTCTTTAGTTTTATGCTATGATCACTTTTTTCCACTTGATTAATAAATTCATGCCCTGTTACTGCTCATGTGATTATTAATTCTTTTCAGTAAGACCTGAAATCTGTCTTTCCCTGCAGTTTGCCAAACTGCGAAGCAGCATCCTGTGCAACATGGAATTTTGGGATCCGACCGGCCACTCCAGGCCACAGGCCCCCGAACACCAACGCTGGCCCTTTTTTATTGGCAAACAAAACTCACCAGGCCAGCCAGGTTCCTGATGGCAGGTTGCAGGAGCCACTTGGCACTGTCAAACCAGCCCCAGTTGGCACCAGTGCCAGCTTGGCTCGAGGAGGCATCCTGCACAATGCCAAATTTTGGGACCCAGCCGGCCACGCCGGGCCACAGGCCCCTGAACACTTATGCTGGCCCTTTTTTGTTGGCAAACAAAACTCACCATGCCAGGTTCCTGATGGCAGATTGCAGGAGCCACTTGGCACTGTCAAACCAGCCCCAGCTGGCGCTGGTGCCAGCTTGGGTCTGGGAGACAGCCTGCACAATGCCGAATTTCAGCAACCAGCCAGGCCGGACCACAAGCCCCTGAACACTAACGCCAGTCCCTTTTCCCTGGCAAACAAATGTTGTATCAGCAGCTGGAAATACAAGGAGAGAGGAAGAAATGGTTGCTTCTAGCCCTGGCTTTCCCTGCTTTCCCCTCTGTGGGCATGTAATGGAGTCGGCAGGCAATCAGAAAGTTCTCTCACGACCTTAACTCTCCTGGCTCTGGCTTTTCAGTTCCTACTGCTGGGCAAACTGCAGTCCCAAATCCCTTTCCCTAGGCTCAGTGGTGCTGCCAGAGCGCTGCAGGCAATCAGAGTTATATGAGATGCTTCATCAGAAAAGCAGGATTAACTAGCAGCAAAGTAGGGCTGGACACCAGCAAGGTCACAAAGGGCCTGAGAGCAGCAGGAGCTGCCGTGGCTGTACAGCCCTTTCCCAGGTTGAAACCATCTGACAAGTGCTGACTGTGGTAAAGTATTGATGGTAAAGTATTGTGGTAAAGTATTGATGCTCATTTAAGTGCACAAGGGTTAGAAAATCGTTCCAGGTGCTGGCTCAGAGGGGCTGCAAAGAAGACACTTTTACAGCACTGGCCCTCAGGCACCTTCAGCCCGGCTGGAGCCTCTTGTCTCCATCTCTGGAAGGTGGTAAGTGGGTGGGGACTTTGCATTGGAACCACTGTAACTTTTCTAACAGCTGCCTTCAAATCTTCCAAAGCTCAAACTGGTTTGCAGCAGAGCAATGGGAGTAAAGAACTGCCACCACCTCTTTTCTGAGCTTTAACTACTTGTACTCCTTCAGAGGGATTTGAGACTATAAATATTTTTTTACACATATTGTTCTTGTTTTACAGTTTTTGCCAGTTCTGTGAGATATGCTTCCCTTTCTCCCCGAGCTGAACAGAAAGCTGAAGCAAATAAAGCAGCCTGTCCCATCTTCCCCTCTGGCTAGAGTTCCTCTTCTGGACTTTGGGATGTAGCATCCTTTGCCAAATGCAGTGGGTGATGAAAGCTACATGTTAAATGAAGGAAACCTCTGCATTTTTGCTTGGTTACAAAACTGTTGCATCATGGTTAAGTGGAACTCGTGAGAAGCCTGACTGCCACAAGTGTGATGAGTGCCTGGGTGGGAGCTTGAGGTGGTTTTGGAAATCCCCCAGTACCACCAGTAAATGTGCACTGAAACCAGCTGCCACTGCTGCACAACTTTTCTGTGAAGCAAATGAGAGGGCACATCTGCTTTCTCTGTGTTTATTGCATTACACTGAAGCAAACCAGCATGTGGTGATTTGCAGTTATTAGCTGATTATTTCCAAGTCTAAGGAATACCAGGAAAAGCAATTAAACGGTTCAGGACCCAATTAACACTGAAGGAAGGCTCAGGCTGTGTGAGCAGACAGAATGAGTCCCGTGCCAGGCTGAACTGCCCACACAGCAAGGCAGCAGTCTCCCTCAGCTGGGTGCATTTTGAGTGCAAAAGAGCCAGTGAGCTCTACTCTTGCTTCATGGGGGAACTCAACCCAATTTCCCGGGAGTAACACAGTGAAATCCACACCCCGGAGATGTTCATCCCTGCCCAGAGGGTTCCAGTGGTGACCACACTCAGTGTTGTCATCCCTTGTGCTGAAAGCTGCTCTGAGAAACCAAGGTTGGGTGAATCTCCTGGCTCATGCAAGATGGGCCTTTCTTCATGTCTCTCCCAGATGCTGGTCATTCCCATACACCACTTCCCCCTTGTTCAAGTTCAAACACAAAACAAAACTCTTAAATAATGACCTCTACAAAGATTCTGGAGATGCTGTAAAATGTCCTGTCACTCATGAGGATAGAGAGGCGGTAGGTGAGCCAAAGAGCTGCTGGTGCTGCTGGCAGGAGCAAGTCTTTCTTTTAGGAATAGAAAGCTTAAAGTCACCATCTTAAAATGCAGTCTTCAAGGACAGTGGCCAGAGGAACCCACCTGAAACAAACTGCAAGGCAAATCAGGATTTGTTGGTTGACTTTGATGTATCTGCAGGTTTTGTTTAGCTGTAGAAACTCAGTTTCCTAAGGAAATTATTGGCATTGATATTCTATATTGTATAAGCCTTTTTTCTTGCTTTTTTAATTTTTAAATTTTAATTTTTCCAGCTGTGGCTGGGGGCCCAAAAGCAGCAAATCAGTGCTGGCAAGTTGTTTGAAGAGCCTGGAGGGTGCACAGCCCTACCAACCCTCCTCTTTGTAGATATTGTTCAGGTGGGTACAGATTTCATTGGTCACCTTCTCAAAGGAAGCTTTGCAGTCTCCGCCAAATTTCTCCTCCATCAGTTGTAAGATAATGTCACAGATAATCTAAACAAGGAGAAGGGAAGAAACAACCAGGGTGAACTTTTCTCCCTAAGAACTTACATATCTTTAGCTGGGATTCTTGGAGGGCAGAAAGGGGTACAAGAACAATTCAGAGCACATGACCTGCAGAGCTTGTAATAGGGCATGGAAAATAAGCTGCATTATAGAATTCACAAAAAAACTGCTGCTGGTGTTTTTAACTACCCTAGTTAATGTTGACTGCACCTATCACTTAAGGATGGCTGTATAGGACTGAGCTGTGCTTCATCCATCCACTGCAATCCTTCTCCAGGCAGGGGACTGTACCAAATATTTAGAGGCCATGATGAGCCCTTTGTTGGACACCTATGGAATATATACATGGCTTGGGGGCTAAGTTTTTCCCTGACCTTTCCTGCTCATTAGCTATCCAGTCCACTGTAGCAGAGTTCTTGCAGTGAGGTAGGTGGTGTACTTTGAAATGCCAACTCCTTTCCTCTACAACATTTATTGTTTTGTGTGCATTTTTACCCTGAAAAAGTATTTTCAGCCAGAAATCATCAGTTATTTTCCCACTCATTGAAAATTGGGCCCACTGCTTTTGAAATCACCTTCATTTGGAAATAATCTTTGCCAGAAGGTGCCTCTTTTTGCTGTGTAAGGCAGACAAAATAGTTATAAATGCACTCTGCTAGTGACCTTAGGTGGATCTGGGCAAGTAATTTGATTCTGTAATTATTATTTGAGTTTGTTTAATTATGACAATGCTGTTGTCATTGTTGCTCAATAACAGTTGGTTTAGTTATCCTGGAAAAGCTCAGCTCCTGTTACAAGATAAAAAATACATCGGGGACTGAAGCACAGTGTTAGAAGTGCTTTTCTGTATCTTGTTATTAAATGGCAGGTGTGGGAATCATATTGCTCTGAGAAAACCATCTACAACTCATGGGCAGCTGTGCAGCTCCCACCACATCACCTGCCTGCACCACATCTGCTGTCCAGCCATCTCCCCCACCAATGCCAGATCTCTCACTCCTGCCATCTTCCACCACCAACCTCCTCACCTTCCACCACCTCCATTCTCTGAGGCATATATATGTATTCCTACATACAAAGCCTGTGTTCCTCAGTTCTACCCCTCAAAGGGGAAAACATGCCCTTCTCACAATTACACCCTTTGGGAAGAGGGCTGCTCACTCACCCTAAAGTTTTTGGGGTCAATCTTCAGCTGGGTGGCATGTTTCTTGCCAAGTGGGGTCACTATCCCAAGAAAAGCCTCAGAGTTGTCCAGGTGTTGCACCATGTCGTTGATGGCACTGAAAACCTTCTTGCCATGGCCCCTGACTTGATCTGACTGTTGCATCTCTTCAGCAGAGTCCATGCCTTTGAAATGTGTAAAGTAGGACTTGGTGTCTGGATGCTCAGTAAACATCCTGTTGAGGAATGAGAGATATCCTGACTTGTGAACCAAGGTATTAATGCAGATATAGCCACACATTCCAGGCCTTGCCTTCCACATTTATGTCTCTTTTCCCCTTCTCTTTATTAGAACAGACTTCTGCATTCCTTGTTTCTCCTTTGCCTTTTGCACCTGTGCATAACCCCCAGGCATACAGCAGCCAGTCCTCTCTCCCTTGCCTCTCCAGGGCATTTCCTTTGCTCGTTCCACCTTAAAACCTATAATGAACTTATTCCACTCCTTCTAAAGATAATATCTTCTCTGTGTTACTTTCACAAAGAAGTGGCAGCACGTTCACATGGAGTGACTGTGACAGTTTAATATTCCCAAAGATGTTCTGGACAACAGATATGACTACTGTGATACTGGTGGATGTTTTCATAGAGAAACCCTACTATTGGTTTTGTTACTTAATCCCTTCCTAGAGTCCACTGCAAAACATTCTTACTGCCTGTGATAGATTGTTGTTTGAGTATGGGGTACTGCTCATTCCATTTATTCAAAAGTAACACAATTCAGTGTGTTTGAAATTACCTTTGATCAATTACAGACATCTTGGTCAAACTCTTTTTAAAAAGCAGTTTACTCCTTTGGGTGAACTGGTTATCCACCTGAAATATCCATAGCAAATTCCACATTGCACTTGACAAAAAAGAGTCACAAAATGGTTGGGCTTGAAGGAACCTCTGGAGGTCATCTGGGTCAATACCACTGGTCAAACCAGTTGCCCAGGACCATGGTCAGATGGCTTTGAGTATCTCCATGTATGGAGACACAACAACTTCTTTGGGCAATTTGTGCCAGTGCTCAGTTGCACTCAGAAGTAAAAAAAAAAAGTTTCCTGAAGTTGAAGGGAACATCCTGTGTTTCAATTTGGGCCCATTGACTCTGGTCCTTTCTCATGGCTCCACTGAGACGAGCCTGGCTCTGCCTTCATTGCACTCTCCCTTCAGGGTTTTATGTACACATTGACAAGATTCCGCTGAGTTCTCTCTTCTCCAGGCTGAGCAGTCATAGCTTTCTCTGCCTTTCTTTATTGGAGAGATACTACAGTCCCCTTATCATCTTCCTTGCCCTTTGTTGGACTCTTTCCATTATGGCCACGTCTCTCTTGTCCTGGGAAGCCCTGACCTTCTCTATAGGCAGGCCTGGGGCTGTAGGACACTAAAGCAAAACCTTCTAGGGTAAATTAGCCCAGGGAGGCAAGCTACTGGATGCTACTAACATTTTATGCTGTATTTCTGACCCTAACTTGCCCAGATTGTGCCACCTGCGGAAGGAAAGAGCAGCATGTAAGGCTTTGTGAGGGGAATCCAGGCACAAGGTGTGATATACAAGGAAGCTGGAGGGAGGGGTAAATGTCTGATAACTAGAAATAATATTTGAACTGATCCATGCTTATGGAAGTGATGTAGGTCCCAGATGAGAGTGGACTATGTGAAAGGTCAACAGAAGGGAGGGAAACAGGACGGAAATTAAGAGAGGAAAGTCCACAGAAAGGACTTTCCATACAGTGCAGCAGATGGACTGAGGCTGAAGGAGAATCAGAAGTGAAATATAGAGTTTTTAAAAAGCATTGAAAGAGTTTAGAGGTAAAGAGGAAGAGGGGAATAACGCCCATGTTTTGTTCCCATTCTCTTTCATACCACATTTTCATGGGTGAAGATATTGCTCTTGTCTCTTCTTCTTTTCCCATCCCCTTACCCCTTTGTCTCTTCTTCTTTTCCCATCCCCTTACCCCTTTCTTTTTATTTTTCCTGTGGATTGCTCCTCTTCCCAGCAAGGGCTGCATGAAAAACATCATGACATGCTCCTAGGCAGTAACTCCATCCTTCCTGTTCCTCCTTCACCCCTCCAGGGCAGCAGTTGGATGGGCTCTTTCCTTACCTGACCAGCACAGCTGTCCCGTTGTCCTCAGCATCCACATATATCTTCTCCCAGGCACCACGAGCACTTTGCACCTCTGCTTCAGAAAGTGACATGGTGGAGGAGATGCTGGCAACAGAGGGTGCAGCAGGAGGGAGAAGGACAGGGAGGTCCTGCTGGGTCCTTCTGCTCCAGTTCTCCCCTCAGGGCTCTCTAAATACTGCCCTGGGGATTTAAGAGATCTTGAAGGGTCTCTTTGTCTCTGTTACCCTCAGTAACATTTCTGCAGGTTTTAGAGCTACCTAATCACTTTTAATCAGGAAAGAAACCAACCACATGAGGAAGAGGACTAGCCCTGTAGTCATAGGTCAGGTGCCAAAGCAAAGGTCTCACTGTCTGAGGAGGGAAGGGAAAAAAGGCAGTTTTCAGTGGAGGAAAAAAAGATAAATTCTCTTCCCCTCTCTCCCCTGCCAAAGCCAGTGCTTGGCTCCTTTTCCTGAAGGTGATCCTTGCCTGAGCACTAATTTTCCTGGTTTTCTCCCAGGAGTTCTGCTGTGCTGAGGGCACTGTGGTGCCCTGCCATCCCCTCTCCCTGGCACTCTTTGGTCTTTCAGTCAAAGATCCTGTTTCTAGTCCAGCAACTCTCTCCAGTCCTGCCTTCATGCCACGGTCTCTGCTTTCCCCACAGCTCTCTGGTTTTACAGGGGCTCACCCCACAGCTGCTTCCAGCCTTGGTCCCATGAGGGTGGGAGGCTTCACCAGCCCAAAATGTCAGCATTGCAGGGATGGTGATGGCAGCGTGGCACAGCATCCATTGGCCATAGTGCCCTGCAAAGCCACTTCCCTTTAGCACTGCAGGTAAAGGGTGCAGCACAGCCAGGCCAGGAGCAGAGGCATTTCACTTTCCTAACCCTCTTGGCTGGCAGCTGGGATCTCTGTCCTGTCTCTGAGCTCTGACTGCCTGGGAGAGAGAGAAGGGGTGGAAGAAGGGCCAGAGTGGAGCTGCAGACAGCATCTCTGGATTTGTTACAGTCACAGTCACTTGGAACTGGAGGCAAAAAGTTTTCACGGATTATCCATGCAATGCCTGGGCTTAACCTCTGGCAGGAATGTTCTGGTTAACTCCAGGGCACGCACACAAAATAAGGGCTAAGGGGCTTGAGAAACTGCTGCTGGATGCTGAGGGGAGACAAAACCTCATATTGTTTGGGATGGTTTAGAGGAGGGAAGGAACAGGTGTGAGGGGAAAATATGCAGCATGTCAAGAAAAACCAGCCTGATACCCCAGGGCAGAAGGAAAGTGCTGGATGCAAACTCATAGAGACGGACTGGTCTTGGTGAGGTTGTGTCCCACGGCTGCTGCGGGAAGCCTCAAATGACCTCACTGAAATCTGTCCCCTCTTGCCTGTCTCTCCCTTTTTACCACACAGCAAACAAAGAGCAGTCTGGTAGAAAGCTGCAAAGCATCTGTGGGTGCCCCATACCTGGAAGAGTTCCAGACTAGGCTAGAGGGGACTTTGAGCTACTTGGTCTAGTGGAAGGTGTCCCTGCCCATGGCAGGGGGGTTGGAACTGGATGATCTTTAAAGTCCCTTCCAATCCAAAATATTCTGCCCTAGTAGACTTCTCCTCTGCTTTCCCCCATTCTCCTCTGGGACACTGCAGTATGAACATGCTCCATCCCTTGATATCAGACATCCTGTACCAAAAATACCTATTTTGAGTTGAGAAATTTCAATCCAATTGCTTTATTGCCAAGTAATAAAAACAGCCAACCAACACTTAGATGCCTCACTTCCCCCTGTCCTGTTTCCCCACCCCATGCTGCAGGTTACAACCAGACCTTTTGGTGAGGCCATGGGTGGTGCAAGAGCTGGGCTTGGTGTGTGGGAGTCCCTTGCTCTTGCTGCTCCTTGTGTCCTACTCACCTGCTCCAGCATGGGCTCTTCCACTGGTCATCATCCTGTTGGATACTGTACTTGCCCTGAACTTGTCTCTCCCTCTTCAGTGTTCCCTGCCCTTTCTTAAACACATTTCCATGAAGGCACACTTATTTTACTTGGTGGGCCCAGTTCTGGGGCCAGTGTGACAATTTTGTCTGTGACCAAACCAGATGTCAGCAGCACAGGGCAATCCCTGACCAGACAAAGCAATGACATCTTCCCTCAAGCACATCACCATGCTGTCTCTGTGACATGCTTTTCTATTCTTCCATCCTCTGGTGTTACTTTCACTGGTTTGTAAAATTATCTTCTATTTTCCCCTTGCATGATTTGCCAAGTCCTTGTAATATGAACACAATAATCCCTCACAAAGTTTTGACACCTCTAACTGGGCTATATACATTTATGCAACATCTCAGCAATCTCTAGCAATTGAAACAAAAAAGCTTCAGAAACCCATTTATTTTGGCCTGGAAATGGAAAAGCTATGGAAAATGTGCTGTTTAATCATGAAGTCATTGCTGATACCTCCCCACATGTGAGTAAAAGGATGAGTGCTTGGTTTATTTCTTTTTCCTCTCCCGTGGTTTGTTTTGTTTATTATGCCAAAGGTAGTGAATCCTCTCAAGTATAATTTCTATTGCATGAAGAGACATATTTTCTAATAGGGGAGAAGCTCCTCTGGATGTTATCCCTAGAGAAAGGAATCCTTGTGTGCAAGAGCAAATCAACACATTGAGTCGAGACATGATTTTATTACAAATCTGAAGAACAGGGTGCCAGCCCAGGCCTTTTCCAACCTTTTTGGAAACAAGCAGTCCTTTTTACAAAAAGGTAACTAAAAACAATTCATATAGAAACAGGAGATTGGTCACTCATGCTTGTGTAACAAAATTGTTGAAGTGCATGTGCTGATCTCAGTCCAGTTCATTATCCCACCATTTCCACACACAAATTCCCCTGGGAATGTGTTCTTTAGCATTATAGGTAACTTGAGTTGTCTTTACATTCTATCACCTGTTGCTAAGTTATCATTTAATTTTATTTTGTTAAACCTCTGTTGCAGTTTCTGCTTGAATCTATTTGAACCATTACTTGTCAAGGACATAAGAATTTATAGCATTCTGTTCCTAGGGTCTCTTCATGGTTCCATTGCTCCAGCACCCCACTGTCATGGTTTCAAGGCTAACTTATAGTTACTGAGAACTTTTTGTGAATCTTTCATTTCCTCTGACATCAAGCAAGCAGGGTGAGCCAGATGGCGCTGGGAAATCTGGAGCAGAAATCACAGCCATGGTGTTTGGGCTGTGACAAAGCTGTTCCTCTCTCTGTCCCCAGCAGGGGGAAAAGAGGATGTGCCTCCCACTTCGCTGCCAGTAAGTAGTGTCAGTACTGCAGGGGGGGGGGTGCTTTCTCTCAGTTTCCAAGAAATCACGTGCTTTAGGCAGAAAGCAGCTGGCAAGACCCAGCCACGGAAATGGGTGGCACCGTCTACTCACCCAGCTATTTAGGATCCAGCAGCCATCACACCTCTGGAGCTCATTGATGTCCTGGTTACAGGCACTGCAAACCTCAGAGTCTTTTCTTATCCTTGAAACTTGGGCATCTGTGATTCTGTGATTTTTAGCAGAAACACCCTATTTGTTGTTCAGCGGGGTTGATCCCCAGCTCAGCAGACACACCTGTTTCAGAGGATGGCTGCCAGGGGCTCAGCAGCTGTAACTCTTCTTTTCCCAACTCCCATGGTGGTGTCAGGCTGAGGGTGGAGCCCCCCACATTGCCAGGTTTCAGGGATGCTTAGCCCAAGACCCTGACACAGTGCTGCTTTCACAGAAAGGACTAACACCTGCATCTGCTCATGCTCAGTGTCTGAGGTTATCAACATAATCAGCTCATCAAAACAAACAAAACTAGAAGCTGCAGTCATAACTGTTGGTGTCAATGTCTGAATCCCAAAGCCCACCTAGCACATGGGTGGGTAAAGCTTTCCCCACTGCCACTGTCCCAGACCATACTTCTCTTCCCATTCCAGGGTCTTGGTGATCTCGGGTGGAGCCGTGTTGGGCTTTCCACTGGTGAAAATACCAAATGCAAAGAGTAACAAAAAGCAGGATTCCTCAGCTTCTTGGGACCTAGCCCCCAGAACAGCCCTTATAAAGTGTTCTGAGTGGTACCACCTGACCTGGTAGAAATGCACACAGGTGTCTGTTGTGAATATTTTTATTGCACACATAAACACTTTAAATTTAACATTTAAAATTTCAAAATCATTTCACTTTTAAATATCATACGGCGCAGCATATATGTAGGTTAGTCCTCTGAGTGCTGCTCTCACGATTAACACCACTCAGTACATGGCCAGCAGTGACTCTAACGTGATCATTCAACTAATAAGAATGACAGGGCTGAGTTTTCTTGCACTGTATCCAGCAAACCAAGAATTGGCATTGGTGGAGGCTGGTGTTCAGCAGAGAAACTTTACATCCTCGGTAAAGGGGAAGAAAGCCAACTCCACAAACCCCAGCCTACTGGAATAAGATCCCAACATTACCAGATGGAACATCCCTGGGCTCGTCTGACCCTTGCTGCTGGACCAGAGGCAGCAGCTGTGGTATTTCACCTCAGAGACACCTTTGGCTGGCTGGATGTTGCAGCTGGGCACTTGGAACAAGTCCAGGCTTGCAAGGACTCAATGTTACCACTGGTGGAAGGGCTTTAGGCGAGGTGAAGAGGAAAAGGAGACGGATTCTGCCGCAGGGTTTAATCCAGAGTTTTATTCCAGGGTAACAGACATCTGAATCTTGTAACAGCTGCAGCAGAATCCCGACCGCATGGTCTCAGTGTCCTTTTAAGCCTGGGGAAAGGGGGAGGGGAAGGGGTAGGTGAGCCACCAACCAGGTGGGAGTGGGGGAAGACTCAGGGGACAATGACACCTAGACAGGCCAATGACCCCAGGGCTGAGGGGCATCTTTTGAACTGCACCAACCAGACCACGCCCTTGCTGGAATGTTAAGATTGACTGACAGCACTTAGCAAGGGGGGAAGTGGGAGGGGAAGGGAGAAGGTATTGCCACACCTGGGAAACGGCTGGGATAGCTAAAACAGGAAATGGCATCACACTGCAACACCAGCCCACCCCAAACCACCAGTGTGCTATCAGCATCATTCTGGACCCAAACCACACACCAACATCAGAGCTGCTATGAAGAAAGTTCACTGCACCTCAGCCAGACACAGCACGCTCCAGGACTGCATCCTTTTTGTGGACAAATTTAGGCTCATGAAGCCTTCGCAGTGCTCAACTTGTGCACAGGTGCTGCAGGCAGGAGGAAAGAGATCAGCTTGAACAGATATAGAAAATATCATGCTCAAATCAGAGATTCAGAGTACCAGGGCTGCACAGAAGCATCAGGCAGCAGCATGTGCACTATTCATATCTGTAATGTTACAACTGACATTTATATCTGCTCAATTGATGAGATTGAACCACCCAATCATTTAATGGAAACAGGACTCCCACAGGTTTTGGACACAAGCCCCTAGACTGGTTCACTCAACTCCTTTGTCTGGGACACTGGAGCTTTAATTACATAGAGTTTATATAAATCATATTCTGAAGAAAACAGAAATCCAATAAATATCACCCCCAGCAGAATTAAACCTGGACTCTGATGTCAGAGAAAGAGAAAATGTAGCTGCAAGAAGACATCAGGCTAAAATAAACAGCTATGGGCTGCTTTATGTGGAAGTTAGACACCAGTCCAGAGGCTTTCCATCAAACACAGGTAGGTCACAGATGACTGTATTGATGGTATGGACTATTGTGTTCAGAGACACAAGCTAAAAGGGCATGAGATAAACCAGCAGGAAAACCTGCTGTCAGATACAAGAGAAAATAAAGTGTTGGACTGAAAGGGTAAGGAATGGAAGGAGGAATGTGAGGAATGGAAGGAATGGAATGGAAGGAACCAGAGAATCAGACTAGTAGTTTTACTGCGTAAAAAGAAAGTTGAATGATGAACTTACTGGTCCAATTGTCTCCTCTATAGTAAAAGTCATAGAATTGTCAGAATCATAATGGTTGGAAAAGGCATCTAAGATCTGTTCAATATGATGAGTAATTATAAGCTAAAAAATCTATTATAACTGTCTGACTTTTTTGGGAAGTAACATCAGTACATGTGGCTTTAAATTCAGTGAGCCCAAACTGAATCTCAATTTTCAGCCTGCGCTTTAACCCCAGCCATGTGGCTGGTGATGGCACTACACAGGAGCCAAGCAGTTCCATCCCTTCCTCATCCACATACTGAGCATTCTGTTTTTTTGTACAATAGAAAGCAAAGGTTACCTGTGTTTGATCTGGTTCAATTGGAAAGAAATCATAGTGCGCAGCTTCATCTATGTTCACTGACTCCCCAATTTCCACCAGTTTATAGAAGAGATCTGTGCAATAAATAAAGTCACCAGCTTTCGAGACCTTCCGTTTACGGGCATCATGGATAGCCTCATCAAATTTCTCACCTACTCTTAAGCCATATGTCCTACAGCTGATTCTTGAGGTAATGATGTGTGGATTAACTCCAAATAAAACAGCCCCTTTTGCAATGGCTGCCTGGGCCTCCATGGGACAAAGGATATGGTACTTGCTGCTAAAGGCCTGCCTCACTGCATCTCGCAGGATAATGCTGCACGCAAAGCCTCCCACAAGTAAAATGTACTGGACTTTGTCCATCTCAGGTCTGCAAAGAATTTCCCTCAAAGCAAAAATTATATTGTTGATACTGTAGTCAAACAAGCTCCTCATTTTCTCATATGTAATCATGATTGTCCCATCACACCACACAGCTCCTGCTGCATTTTTAAAGAATTGGGAAATGTCCTTCTTGGACTCTGCCACTCTGGTCAGGTTGTAGTAGCAGCGTATGTAGACTGCCTCCCTACTAGCAGAGCATTTCTGTAAGCTGAAGTTGTACATCATATTTTGTAATTCAGTAGGGTACTTCTTCACAAATTCATCCCATACACCATCATTGAATATTTCCTTGAGGAAATTGGTGAAGTTTTCATCCACTCTGTTGCCTCCCCATCCACCTCCACTTGCCTTATGTAGCTCCTTTAGGGAATGGTTTTCTTGGATCTCGTGTACTGTGATGTCTATGGTGCCACCTACACGTGCAAACACACACACAGAGACAGAGACTCAAATTAATTGTGCTGTTTGCTTTAAAGTGCACGAGTTTCCACAGAATTCAGTCTTATCTTCTGAATTCCCGATTCACAGATGTGCTTTTCTCCTGCTTTCTTTCCTATCCTCGCCCTTCTGCTATTGCCTGTGCTTATCTAGATTTCTTAAATTTCTGCACTTTTGTTTAAAAGCCTGGTCTCACGAGGCTCCTACAGTTATTTCTGATAAGAGCTGAATGCTCCAGCTTGCTCACTGAACAAGCCAATCTCCTGTCTGATCAGAAAGCGAGCCTGGCCTCCTCACATAGGTGGTTGACTCTTGAGCAGTGGTGAGAAGACTCTCAGGAACTTGTGGTCCTCTTGATGCCTTTTCGGTATTTGTTCACAAGCACCGGACTGCTCTTGGCAGAAAATTCTCATCACACCAAAAAACCTCAGGAATCTAGAGAAATTACTGCAAAGTGCTTCATCAAATATTCTTAATGATTTACTCTCCAGTGCCTGCTAGCTCTTCTCTTTGGTCACTTGACTGGGCACTAACTACAGTTGCTTCTGGAGAGGAGGCTGTGAGCTTAGGCTACACAAGAGCCGGTGGCTGATGCTGGGACACCGTGCTGGCTGATCTGCTGCGAGGGCAGGGCCTCGTGTTTGACTGTCTGGCCTGAAGAGCACTGCCAGTGCTCTTCAGTGTGAGACACAACCCTGTTCTTCCCTCCTATTCTTCTGCTTGCTCACACGGTCTCATTAGGTGAGAAATAACATTTAAAACTTATGACAAGCACAGCAGTGGAGTCCAAGCTCTGGGACCTTCACCTATTGTGAAATAGCCATGCATCACACCCAGCAAAGATGGTACCTGTTGAACAGGGAAAATTTTACCTCCACAGTCGACAACAATATACTGGATCCCAGGGGAGTCTTCAAACTTCTTCTTGTCACTGCTGTCTGCCATAAACCCTTCACGTGGAAGCTGCTTGCACCACAGCGATGCAGCTTCCGGCTCCAAGGCAATGATCAGGTTCCTAGAGAGCATATCAGAGATAATTCCTGCCTAAAATCACAAAAGAGAGGAGTCAGGTCAAGGAAAGGGGGTGAGATTACTGCTGCATGAACACCACCTGCAAGGGAGTCTGTTCTCAGCAGTTGAACCCTAGCAGTTCATGCAAGGGTGGTGGCTCTTGCACTGCTGATCTCTGTGGGGCTCACTTCTACTCGGTGGTGGGGAGAGAGGGCAAAGCTGTTGTACTGCCATTTGGGGACATCCTCTCCCTCACCACCCTCAATGTGAAAGATTTCTCGGCCCAATGGGCTGGAATTTGAAATACAGGTTGCTTACATATTGAGGAGCTCCTATGGTTCAATTGGGCAAAGGAAGCTCCAAAGGTAATTTGAGGAAATGGGGTAACCCCTGCTTTTACCTCTTTTGCTGCCAGTCTCATGAACTGCTTGGCAGCAGCGCTCCATATGGCCGGGACAGTAATGACCCAGGTGAACTCCTCCTGGTCGTAGACAGTTTGGGAAGAGGCCTCCTTGATGGTGTTCAAAGCATGTTCCTTCATGAAGCGCAGGCTTTCGGAAAAGACTGTCAAGGCAGGAAGGAACTTTCCATTGGTGGCTTTCAGCTTCATGCCAGCTGTGATATTCTACCAAAAAAAAGGCCCAGGGTCATATGGTGCAGTGTCGGTATGGGACCTGTCCCCTTCACACCAACACTGCACTACCAAAGGCACCCAGACACCTCTGTCTCCAAACCAAACTCCCAGCACTGGCTTCACTACTGTGGCTGAGTCCAAGTGGCACAGGTCAGCTACCAAACTGCTTACCCACCACTCCTGTGATTCAGAAGGCAAAATGTCAATGTGGTTGATAATTCAGCTGTTTCTCCTAGGCCAAATTTTGTAAAGACGCTGTGGATCCTATATCTATAGGATATCCTGAACAGCCAGCAGGGAGTAATTTTGTAATGAAATTTTTCTTCACCATTTGCTCCTCAGATGCAGAGAAATAGTTCTGAACTAAAACCTCCCTCCAGCCCCTGCTGAAAGGGAATGAGAACCAACCTTGTGACAGACCACATCATTCCCAGCTGTCCTGGGGAGGAAAATCTTCAAAGAGGCCTCCCATCCACCAAAGAGAGGACCTGAGGCTTTTGCTGGGACTGGCCTTGTGCTCTGGCTTATTCTGTGCTTGAGAGGCCCTTTGGGACCCAGGAGCCCTAGGGTAGTCTGGTGTTTGGCTGAACAAGCACACACAGATAAAGCTGTGAACTATTCTAAATCAACACAGAGCCTTCAGAGAGAAATTTGATAAAGCCACTGCAGGCTTCAAGGACAGCTGGACATCCTTACATTAGCTTCAGCATAACATTTCAAGGGAGGGAGAGACAAGCTAGGGGGAGCTGTATAACATGGGATGAGATTTTAGGCAATCCCAAAACTGCCCATCTCCTTTGAATTACCGGAAATTTCACTTGATCCATGTTTCTTGTTGAGGACTAAGGTAGGGAGTCCCCAGAGGGAGACCAGTTTCTCTGTCAAGCTTGGAAACAGGGCAGCTTTTTATTAGGAACAGGTATTTGCCTTCACCCATGTATGCAGTCACGTTTTATTGTCTTTAGACAAAAAACATCATAAAGGAAGGGCCTGGGAAGCTTCTGACAATTAAAAAAAAAACAAACAAACTTCTTTTGTTCATCAAAATACTCTCTGACTTGCATTCATTCTCATCAACCAGACTTTCTCAGTCTACTTCATGGATTCTCTAACCCCCACTCCTCAAACAAATGAATAGCCCCAACCCCCATTAGTAGTAGCTCTTCCACCTACCGTGTTGTACAGCTGCATCTTGAAGTTCTGGAAGAAGTACCAGCTGTCAGCTTGGCTGGAGGGCAGGCTCTTGTACTTCATCACAGCATCATAACCAAAATATTTGAACTCCTGCTTCTGGTTGAACAAGATGCTGGTAGGTGTCTTTGGGGTCTTTAACCCATGCTCTGCTCCCCAGTAAACCTGGCGGATTTGGTCTGTACCCGAAGCAAGAGAAAAGCAGTACCCGCTGTAGGATGTGCCAAAATCTATAGCAACAACAAACAGTGACTGGCTGGCCATGGCTGCTGCAGCGCAGAGCTGTGCAGCTCTGGGAGCACAGAGGCATGAACAGGGACTGGACTGAAATGAAACTGAAAGGTGTGATATTGCAGAGAGAAGGGCAATCTCCCCTGATTTTATTGGCTGGACAGATGTGACTCTAGACATCCTGTAAATTGTACGTTTTCCTGTAAACCAGGAAGAAAAAAAAAAAAAAAAAGGCAGGGCTTTTTATAGCGGCAAAGTGCCTTTTTTAGGGAACTGTCTTATCAGGAGCTTTCTGCACTCCCAGCAGCATCAACAGTCCTCAGTGCTGCCCACACATTTCAACAAACACTTTTTGCTTCTGCATGAACAGATGAAAGGTTTCTGGCTCCAGCAAAAGAAAAATGTCTAAAGGCAATTGGTTTTGTTACAGAACAGCAGAAGTGGCGGATACACCTGATATTTCTGGCTCCAGCAAAGAAGAGGTGTGGTGTACACCCAGTGATTCTGGCTCCAGCAGAGAAGTGTGGTGTACACCCAACATTTCTGGCTCCAGAGGAACAGAATCATGGCATTCACACAAAGTTTCTGGCAACAGAGGAAAAGAGGTATTGGAAAGACAGTGTGAGGATACTGATCCCAGAAAGACAACTGCAGAAGGCAGCAGGTAGGTTACACGAGGAGATATCTCTGGATAATCTTATTTAATCTTCCTAGGTCTGAGTATTTCTACAAAGTTTCTTGGAGGTGTGATAAATAGGTATGATTCATGCTGATAAAAATTGAAACAGTAATCAATATTGATACAGTAATTAATATTTGAGAATAATAAAACAGTTAATAGTTAAAAGTTGTAATGCCAAAGAAGAGAGGGAAAAGAGGGGCTCCATCCACCCCCCCTTCTCAGCAGATGTTTTCAAGGACCACAGGAAAGAAACTGAAGATACAGTTGCTAAAAATGACCAAGAACCTGGTTGGGTCCAAGAAAATGCTAATTATAAGGGACTTATTGCTTTGATATGTAGATGCAGTGATACGTTAGTCTTGGCTTACATTGTACTGGCTTGGTGCGCATGTGTGACCCAAAGGTGAATTAAAGGACAACGAAGAAGACTACAGGGCCTTCATCAGCGACGACCCCCAAAGATTTGTGCGACCACCAAACCGAGTGGTGGCGCATGCGTGGTAAAGGTGGTAATGAAGGCAGAGACAGAAAAGTGATGAACCGAAAATAGGAGGAGATGACATTGACACATGGCATATAAGGGATGACTTTCACTTGGCAAGCTTGTACGTGAAGTGGCAAGGGTCATTGAACCCTGCCCTCCGTACCTCGTGGTTGTTTTTGCTTATGCGCTATTATTTGAACCAAATTATCCCTTGTTTATATATTTTCTAAACTATTTAATTAAAATTGTTACTACTTTCAATATTGTTTGGCCTTTTTATGATGGGATAATTGGGCAAACATAACAGAGGGTTGCATGAGGGTTGCTGAATTGCAAACATTTTCTGACTGTGAAATATTCAGTAAGAGCTCTGTTTTCTACTTTCTAGCTTTTCTAGCCATCACAGAGATCGTTACTGTCCCCAAATTCTGCTCAAGTTTAACTCGAAAGTGGGAGGCAGATCTTAAATTGGTGCAAGAGGAACAGAAACTAGAAATATCAGTATAAAGAGTGTGACAAGATCTGGGATTTCATGGCTCTGACTCTGAGCTCATCAATTTTGCAGGGAAAGGTGGACTAAAATGTAAATTTTTTTATTGGATTGTTTAGCTTAAAGAAAAAGCTTGTGTCTTCAGTGAAAGACTGAAAGCGAAGTGATTTAAGTGGAAAGGAATAAATCCAAGTAAACAAAACCAAAATGTGCTTCAGTGGGAAGGAGTAATGCTGAGAGGGGCAGCAGGTTTTTTGGCATAAACCAAAGGTAAAGCCTCATGCTAAGGCTTGCTCTGGCATCTGGTTGTGGGGATGAGCTTGCTCTCTGTTCTACCTGGATCCAGGCTGCAGGACCACCTTAATCTGGGACTGTTTCTCTAATAATAGTTGATATTTGGGATCCTCCTGAGGAAACAGGACACAGCAGTTGTATAAATTTAAAAAAAATACCTTGAGAACACAGAGCTTTGTACTCCTCTGTTAAAAAAAAACAACATACATTTCAAAGTTGTTTTTAGCAGAACAATCACCTGCATTTGCTGTTCCTCCACTCTCTGCAGGTCTGGGTTGAGTTTGTTTTTCAGGAGCTGTCCTTGTATCTTGCCCACTTTATCCAGACCTAATGATTAGTCAAACCCTCTTGGTTTTGGCATACCTTGGTGTGGGAAACAGTTAAAGTAAGATTTCTAGAAAGCCTTAAAAGCAGGCCTTAGAAAGAGGAAGAACAGAAAACTTAGAGCTAGCTGCAGCTGCAAATTCTGAAAGTAGAAAAAGTTACAGTAGTTCAGGCTTGGCTAAGACAGACAGCCTGTGGAGTCCTCTGAGCTGTATCAGGCATTATCTGGGAGAGTGCTGACTCACTTGTGCCACATCTGCACCCGTGTGCCCTTTGTCCTGTCTCTGATCCTTTTGCTGGCATGGATGTAGCCATGAAGCCTCTGCTCACAGGACTGGCAATTATAAAGTATTTCTTTTGAGGATATGTTCTTACCCCACTTCATTATAAGAATTTCCTTTTCTTTTTTTCCTCAGACATATACCTGACACCTCACAGCAGCCATCAGCCTATGGAGACCAGGCTTTTAACATGAAGGAAATGTTTGAAATGATCAAAGAGATGGACAAGAACATAAAGTAAATATTTGAAATCATGAAAAAGTTGAAGAATAACATAATGTGAGAGTCCAGTGACCAAAAATGACACTGTTGAGTGTGGCCTCTGACAATGAACTGTAGCTGGTGCACACTAGGGCGGGTGGGACAGAAAATGAGCCAGACACAGGGAGGGCTCTGCAAAACAAATTTTGTCCAGGCTATACTGGGAACCCAAAGCCAATTTACAGAAGCTGTTGGATTTGCACCATGTAATGTGCAAATCTTAGACTTTGGGTATTTCATTTGAACTGTTGGTATTGACTCACAGAGCCACATACCATGCACCTGGCAAAGAACAGCCTTGACAAGTTTTGGCCTCTAAATTTCTTTTCCCTATGGGCTGATCAGAAAGTGGAGGGGAGAAGTTTAGTTGTGCATTTTTTAAGACTTTATTGCATACTTTCCCACTGATTGCAATGTGGTTTATTGTTTCTTTCATTCCCTTATGGATGGATGGACAATGAGAACAGAAATTTGTCTGGCACTGTTGGTACTCTACATCACCTTCTGAATAGTCACAATAAATATTGTGATTCTTTACATTAATAATCAGTGTAAGAGGGGAAAATCAGTATGATCCTCACAACCACACCTCTATTTCTTCCGATGTAAACAGCTTCCCACTTGATTTGAGCATAAATTCTGGGTGGGAGCTTTTAGGGGAGGTGTTCAGCTCCCCTGGAGTTTTCCTGGATGCTCTTGCACTTTCCCACCTCAGAGCTTTTTTCCTTGAACTCAGATTATTCAACAGGGGCCTGTCCACTGTTGTGCCAGTGTCCAAGTACATATAAAAAGATTTCCCAAATCTGTTTCAGAGATTTACTGAAACTTACTGAAAAGGAAATTCAAATGCTGTATGAGAAGAATGAAGAAAATGAGATGCTGAAAAAGAAGAATGAAAAGCTAGAGGGAAGGTAAGGCATTTATTCATATTTCAGACATAGTGTGTGTCTCTACACTGAAAAGCCACATGCTTCTTGCTTCCTCTAGTCCTTGGGGACTCTATTTCTGACCAGACATCCCAGACACCTTCTCTCCAGACTTTCAACCTGCCAGCATCTCTTTGTAACTGACTCTGGGAGATGGCTTGGGTTGTTCTGCAAAGGGAAGACATTCTGCAAAGGGAAAAAGACATTCTGCAAAGGGAAGAAGACAGTTGGGGTAACCAGTTAAATAAAGAGTAAAAGAAACCAGTCTACAACGACATAGTCAAGATGGCATTCTGATCAGGTCCTACAATGATCATGAAAAACTGAGCTGAGAAAGCACTATATTCCACAAAAAAGCTACTTGCCCGCTATATAATATAAATGAGACGCGCATTGTAGAAAACATTAAACAGTTTCATAAGTACAATATTTTTTTCATAAGTACAATATTTACATTTGCTCATTATTTCATCGTGACTTAGATATGTTTTTTAATATCCTCCTTGACCTAGAAACCAAAAGCTGTTGGCTAAAGTGATGGCAATGCACCAGCACTCTGAGGACATCAATGACCCCTTGCGTTTGTCTGCTGTGCTGGAGAGATACGAGATGCTCCGGCTGCAGGAATGGGAGAAAGTCAGGTGCTCCATGCCCCACCGCTGGACCTATGAAGAAGGCAGTGAGGCCATCAGGGTTTGTTCAAGTCCATTTTCTCCATCTGATCCTTATCACATCAATTATGGTGCAGCCATATAGCAGCCCTTGAGTATTTGTATTTCTGTACCAGACAGGGTTGGGGCCTAAGTTTGGGTCTCTGATTTTCCAGCCCAGCAGGGCCTATGGAATGCTGTAGAGATCAAAGTGACAGTGACCTTCTTCCTCCTGCCTTTCAGAAGGGCACACTCAAATACTAGTCCCATCTCTCACAGGCGTTAAGCACAAGTGGGAAAACAATCCACTTTCCTTATGTTAGTGCTTGAACTGATAGCTGGGAGACCTCATTTTGATGTCTGACTCACTGCTGTGATGCTGGAGAGATCTAAAGGAAAACACCAAAGTGGTATTACCTTAAAGGACAAGACTGAGAGGAGGCCATTTTTAGCATTGACTGTGATGATAAGGCCCCACAGATGCTGAAGAATGGGCTCCAACATGCAAGCAGCTCGATGAAACAGTTTGTTGTTGTTATTGAAGACATTTCAATCAATTAGCAGCCCTACAATTTAATGCAGATGTTTTCTCAGCTTTGCACACTACACCTGTGGTTTCAATGTGATTGATGCTGCAATCAGTTGTTGTTTCTGCACTGCAGAAGGTGTTTGATGCCTGTGAAAAAGATATACAACAGAGAAGAGAGGACATACGTAAAGTTCTTTACATTCCACCTTGGAATAAGGTAAAAATACTTTTGCCCAAGGTATTTTATGTTTCTGTAAAAGGCCTATAAAAGCACCTTTTATGGCCTGTAAAAGGGCCATTGGCACCCACCATTTCATTTGGAACTTTGTTTCTGCTAAGGACACTGCTCAAAATATGTCAGCAGTGACACTGGGGATAACTTCTGAGCTGAGAGGTCTGGGGCCAAGCTCTAGCAATGAGAGGTATGAGAGCAGCACTGGATAAAAAACAGGTCTTTCTCTCTAAGAGTTTAGCTATTCCATGGGGAAGCAGGGAGCTGGACTTGAGGATCCTTGTGGGAGCCTTCCAAAATTAAATTATTCTGTGTCCCATGACACACAGCCATACACTGCATATCTGAATTGGCCAGCTGAATTAAACACATATATGGGTGCAGAAAGCATTTTCCAGCCCTGTGCTGCTTTTATGAGACCTTCCTCCAAAGCCTGAAATGAGACCTTCCTCCAAAGCCTGAAATGAGTGACTTCTCCATTACTGATTGATCCAATATGAGAAACAAAAATTTCCAGTGTTTGCCTTACCACATGGTAACAGCCTGCTTTGTGCTATGATTGTTCTGTAGGTGATGATGCAAGACGTAATGAAGCTGCTCAGGCAAAACTATCACCAAAACTCGATGGTTTATGACCAGATTATTCAAGTGAGTAAAGATACAGCCCAGGAGCTGGGCAATGGTTCAATTGTCTGTGCAGCTTGTTATTTAAAACATGAGAGGTGTCCCTTCTGCATGAGGTTGTTTTCCACTTGAGGCCAGGTCCTTCCAGCACATATACTCCCAAAATATTCTCAAGTACATGTAACTAAGAGAAGTACAGCAGGACAGGCAGGGTCATGCCCCTACCAACAAAGGCACAGCCCTACTGGACCCAAGCAAGGAGCAAAGGGCCAGTGGTGGTGATCAGGGTCAGCCACAAACCAGTGACCACTGGGCAAGCTCAGTCAGGTCAAGACCAAGCTGTGAAGTTGGTCTCTGGGTCAGGACCAGCCAGACTGGGCAGAGGCATCCCAAACCACAGCTCAGTCAAGCACTCAGCCACCACTCAGCTCCTGGGTCAATTGCTGGCCAGTCTGTGGGTGAAGATGAGGCTTCTCATAACTCCTTCTCACACCACCCTTTCTGCCAGCTTGGCTGTTATTGCAGCAGTTGAATACAAGGTCATATGGTCGTGCTAAATCTGAGCTGACCTTGAACACAAGCAGCCAAACCCCTGGGAAGGCCGAGGAAAGTGTGCAGAGGTTGTGGATGTGCACAGAGCCCTGACACCTGCTATCCACATGGACAAGTCTCTAGTGGGCTTTTTTTGGTGGAAGAAGTGACATATATATCACAGATATATGAAACTTCCAAAGAGGAGCTTCCTCCTTTTGAAGCTTGCTGGGGTTTTCCAAGAGCTTGGTCTTACCAAACTCCTTGCAGATCTCTCTATGAGGAAATAGAGACAGGGGCTGGACACTGGCACAATCCAGAAGTCAGGACTTGGTAAATAAAAGAACTTTTAAAGTGACCCGGGGTCTCCTGCATGTCCCACTCAAACAGCACCAGCAGCTTTGACCAGTGAAGCTCTTGAGTGCTTAGTTCCTGTGGAGCAGCTGCACAGAATGAGGGCGGGGAGGCAATGTAACAATACATCAGCATAATATTACAAAGCTTTGAAAATTGTTCTTATTTGATTTTCAGGAAGCTGCCGTTCACATAAGAACTGAAAATCAAACACAGTTCCTGCTGCAGTGCTGCCAAATTTATTGTTTGCTGCTTCTTCAGGATCCACCAGTTAAAGCTGAGTGGAGGATAAAGAGCAAACATCTAGAGCATGTGGACAAGAAAGATGCAGTGCACTGGGAAAATGAATCACTTCTGTGGCCCATAATGAAACGTGGGGAAGAAATTATTGTGAAAGGTGTAGTCTGGGACCAAAGGAAAATGACTTCAGAGTCGGGCTAATTACTTACTTAGCCATAAGAAGATGAAACAGCTGCTATGTAGTACGCTGCTTTTCTTTCCTCCATGAATTGCCTACTTTTCAGAGCTAGTAAGTTAGACATCCCCCACTTGGGACACCTAGGATAAATCATCATTAACAAATCTGTATTAAAAATTGAAGCTATTCCAATTGTCTCCTCACAAAGGCCACCTGTCTGTTAGCATTCCCCTGCTTCCTCACATCTTTACAATTTACCTCTCAAACAATTTACCTCTCCCAAAGTCCTTCAGCTACACATGTGCCACAGCTCTGGATGGGAGAAATCCAGAAGTTGTATTCCGTGGCATAATGGAAATGCAACGAGGCAAATGCAGGTTTATGTGATTTGGTGTGACACAGTATTCTGTGAGCAACTTGAGAATTACCAAATAAAAAAGACTTTAGATTCTGCTGTGTGCCTGCTGTTAGAATGCATGGAATAGAAGCCTGAGTCCCTCAGAGAGAGAAAGGAATATAGGAATTGAATTGGAACCTTTAGAGAAACTAAAATATATTAAACCACACAGACATGAAGTAGGAGTTTTAATTTTAAGTAAGTTTTAATTTTAAGTAAGGAGAAATATATCTTAAGTGCCTTAAGAAACTGTATTAGCTAGTAAAAAACCATAAAGCCTAGTTTAAAGTTCAGTAGTGTTACCTTTCACAAAACTAACTTAGCACCAGACATAACAAAACCATAGCAGAACATTGCTTACATTATTAAATAGAACAGATAAAACTGTTTGTGTGAACAGATAGAACTGTATGTGTAGATTCTGTGTGAAAACTAAAACTACTTTCACACATTAGAATTAAGCTTGGATAGGTGTAGAAAGAATGTTTTAGAATCGTGTTTTTAGCTGATTAGATTATTCATGAATAAATTTCCCCTATATTGGGATAAAAAAAGGTGCTAATTGCTTCTGCTAACTACTACTTCTTCTACTGCTTCTACTCAAAACATCAAGACTCCATACCAGAAAGCTTTTAGCACAAACTTTAATACTGTAAACTCTTCACCTTCAGAACTGATGTATTCATACAATAAACAACTTTACAACAACAAACTCCTATTTCTTTGAAGACCCAATACCCACTCAAGACTGAACACCTGCCAAGTCCTTTTCTCCAGTTTTTCTTTCTAATCCATCAGTTTCCTTGGCTGCACAAACTCCCTGGGGTTTTCTCAATGGGCCACCAGAAAGAAAGGCAAATTTTTGTGCAGCTCTCTCCAAGCAAATTGCTCTGCTTCTCTCAGGAATTTAGTATTTCCCAAGCATATTGCAGGTCACTGACAACATGAGCTGGGATACAGGTGTGTTTCCAATTTTTACAGGTGTATTTCCAATATTTCCTTTATTGGAAATATCTGTTATGGAATAGAACAGGTGAAGTAAAATTACATATGTACCATATTTCCCACAATTTTCACAAAAAGAAAGAACTACCATTGTTGGTTTTTCATGCTTTTTAAAATGTTGCAGACTCAGATGAGCAGTGCAATAATATTTCATTTTTCCAGGCCATAGAAGGTGAATGAGAGGTAAGTTGTACAGCCAAGTAGAAGTTTCAGCATGACCCTGAGCCAAATGCCATGTGATTATACAGGTATAACACTACACATATGGCAAGCTGCCATGCTCTCTTTGTTACCTGCTTAGAAAATTTTTAGCCTATTTTTTCGGTAGCTCCCTGAATCTGTCTGGATCCTATGCTGTGCCTCAGTTTTATCTCTGAAGCTCATCACTTCTGCATCTCCTCTGGTGTGTCCTCTCCTTTGATTTTTCTCTCCTTAATATCATTTTTGGTAGGCTAAAATACTCATCTTGCAAGGCCTTATATTTCAAAGACTGATTTAAAAGTCTTCAGAAGGCTAAAAGGCCTAGGGTTCAATAGTCCTGAAAAAGAGAACAAACTGCTAAAATCAGAGGATTTTTAACCTCTCACTACAAACCAGGTGCTTCTGCCACTGTTGACACATTTCTCTTCACAGAGAAAAGCAAGGCACAATTCTTCCCAGGGATATTCTGGGATTCACATTCCCTGAACCTCAGAGAAAGGGAAGACAATTCTTATCTCACTTGCTGTGCCTGTGTTTGTGCCACAGTAGAATGCAATATGGGGATTGTTCACCCAGAGTGATGGGGTTTTGTTTCCTTGGCCTATCAGGGCCAAGCGTGTGTGTGTGTCAGTCATGAGATGCTGTGCAGTTGAGTGCTTGGCAGATTCAGTTTAGATGGAATGTAATATAGTATAGAATAATACAGTATAACAAAGTAATTATTTAGCTTTCTGATATCCATGGAGTCCTCCTCGTCATCCTTCCTTCGTTGCGGGTGCCCTGCTTTTCCAGTAATATTTTACAGGAAATTGGTGCAAGATGGTCTCCTCTGGTCTGACTTCCATGCTGTGGGGATCCCAGCAGATTCAGGAGACACACATAGGGAATCTGCCTCTGGAAAACAAGGGCAGGCCTGAAAGTTTTCCAGCACACTGGGACAAGGAGTCCTTTGTAGAGACCCCTACACTCAGGGAGATCTCTTTGCTGCTGCTTACCCCACATTTACCCCTCTCCCAGCCACAAGGAGGGAAGCAGGGGCCCAGGCCCTTCCTGGAACAAATATTCGACTTCTCTTACACAGCTCAGAGGAGAAACCATGAAGAAAACTGAGCTACAGCTTCTGTCTTACAGGAAGAGCAAAACAGTGAGAAAAAGGAAGAGAGAGGACAATCTTGATGTTCAAACCCTTCCTTTCTCGCAACACCCTAACTCATGCCCCCCAATCAGCCTCCCACAGAGACTGAACATGGGAAGGTGGAAGCCTGCAGAGGGGAGGGAGCTTCACCTTCACCTGCAGTAATGTCTGAGCAGGCCTGTAATTCTTCACCTGGACAAAAGAGGACTTCAGGGATCACCGGTGGAAGAGAGGGTGGGTGGCAGCTACACATACACTCTTCAGCTTCAGTTGCAAGAACTAGGCTGATGGAAGCAAAACAAACAGGAGGATGCAGAAGAAGCAGAGGGTGGAGGTACTGCCTGAAGGGATCGTGGCTGCACGAAGAGCACTAAGGTTGGTGGGGTGTCTGGAAGCCACCTCCACAGGGGTCCTTGCAGGCTGGAAACAGGACACTGGCTAGGTGGCCCTCCAGTCTGGAACCACTGGGGCTGCTCTTAAAGTCAAATGAATTTGCTTAAACAACATTCCCTGTTGGTTTTGCAACAGCAAAGCAAATATCACACATTTCCCACCCCATCGCCTCAGTTTGATCAAGTACCTCAACAGCTGCAGAAAGGCAGCACAAAAAGGGCTGTATTTGTAGCACTGCAGTCGTGTGCCACCCTGGAGCTGGATCAAGCACCAGTGCACAACCAAGCAGGGACCTGGCATCACCGCTGGTATGGCTTCAGAGTCACAAAGGCCTCCTGAGAGGAAATCAGGGCTGTGGCAGCCTGAGCCTGTGTGGCTGTGAGCAGCTGAATCAGCTGCTATGTCTCCTCTGTGATGGTCCCCAGCCTTCCCTGGCAGCTCCCGCACTGTTGAAGTCCAGGAGCTTCCCCCTGGATCTCATGGAATGTGTTCGGGCCGCCAGTTTCACAGCAACACGACGGGTGCTGCAGCACGCACGGCAAAGCCCCAGGGCTACTGCAGCTCAGGATTCCGTGCTGGGGAAAGGGCAGAACGGGAACAGCGGGCAGGAGAAGGGGTCGCAAACGAACCTCGTGCCAGAGCTGCGGGCGGGAGCAAAGCCGCGTTTTGGAGCAGCTGCGGCTGTGACGCGCTGCAAAGGGGCGCCTTGAGGGAGGCGCGGCAGCACCAGGGCCCGCAGCGAGACCCCGAGCCGCCGTCGTGCAGGTCATGACAGGGCAGGACCCCGGGAGCTCACCGCTGCCCGAGGCACCATTTCACTTCCACTGCTAGCTTGATTTTAAACGGTGTAATTGCTCCTTCAGAAGATCAGAAAAGGAATTGCTTCCTGCAGAGACATGAAGTATTTATTACGCTGGGTTGGTGGTTTATTGTATTAAGCCTCGTGGAGACCCTTAAGGCACCTCAGTGAACAGAGCGACAAGAGAAAAGCACAGGTTCAGGCACTTCTGCCCTTTAGGCCGGTTGGCATTTCCGTTCGCGGCGCGCCCTCGTGAGGCGCTGGCGCTGTGCCGCCTCCCAGAGCAGCGCGGAGCCACCCGGGAGCGCCCCGGGAACGGCAGTTCTGTCCTTGGCACAAGCGCCACGGAGGTCGGGCAGATCACGGCACCCGGGCATCCCGCGAAGTAAGCGGGGCACCCAGGGGCGACCTGTACCCGCACAAAAATTCCTCTCACATTGGTAGTGAGGACCCGGGCGTCACCCCGGGTCGTTATTTTCCTTACTCATAAGTTTAAGGCATGACCTCAACCTCGCCGCGCCGCTGGGACACGGCTCCGCACTAACTCCACAGGTCAGGGCGAGCGCCTCCCGAAGCGGCATCTGGCTGGCATACAGTGGCCTCAACACTGCGTTCGGTCCTTGTCCCCTTTCGCGCCGCGGAACCGCTGCTACGAGCCGAACCGAGCCGCGACGTGCCGCGCCGTATGCAAATGAGAGACTCGGCGGCCGCGGGGAGTTGTGGGGCGCCCCGGCGCAGTGGGCGGAGCCTGGGCGGGGCCCGCCGTACTTCTGGGGGCGGGGCGAGGGGCGGAAGTCGTGAGGTGTCACCTCCGGGACTCGCTCGCTGCGTCTCATCGTTGGGGCCGCGACAAGATGGCGGACCTGTCTCTGGACGAGCTCATACGGAAACGCGGTGTGACGGTGAAGGGGAGGTGAGCGGTTGGGACTGCGACGCAGCGCCTCGGGCCGGCGGTCCCCGGCCGCTCTTCGAGGGTCCTTTCGGGTGGCTCCGCTCCGGGGGCTGCGGGCCGCAGCTGTCTCGGCGCGGCCCGGCCCTGCTCCCGCCCTCGCGTTCCCATTGGCTGCCCGCGGGCCTGCGGGACCGCGCTGCCATGCGGTTGGCGGCGGCGGCCGTCACTCAGGGCCGGGGCGGGGGTCGGGCCCCCATCTCGGCCCCTGTGCCTGGCGCTGCCCCGGTGGGGCAGGAGCGCTCAGCGGCCCATCCCCTCTCGGTCCTTTTGGGTCTCCTGGCGCCGTCCCTTGTTTCGCTGAACCTTCCGACTTGCCTCCTGCTTGTCCCCGCCGATTAACCCAGCGCTGCTCCCTGTAGCGGGGTGGGCGCCCCGAACCCCGCCGGTAGCGGGCCGCAGGTGTTACCCAGGCGGTGCCCGGTGCCCCCGCGCTCCCGGGCGCGGCTCGGGGCATTGTGGGCGAGCCGTGGCAGCGCTGCTGGTGCTCGGGGAGCCGTAACCGACCGGGGCCGCCGGGCGCCCGCGCGGGGGAGGCTGCCGGGCATGGGGCGCAGCGCTGCCCGGCTCTCGGAAGGTGCCGTCCCTCCAGCGTAGTCAGTGGGGCTCCGAGCGATCGCCTGCAGTGGCTGAGAGGACGTGGAGCATGTTGCAGATCGGAGCTGCAAGGTCAGAGTATTTCTTTGCATGGCAGATGTCTCCAGTCTAGGCTGGGCCATTTGCTTCCACAGTTGGCAGTTCTTACCTGGGTTCTCCTTCGGTAGCTTTTCATTTTCCCTTTTGCCATAGTCTCTTAATGCTTCTGAAGAACTTGTCCCTCATCTCTGTTAGCTCAGTGTGCTCTTGTTTTGTTGGATTTTTTCCCTTCGTTTTTTTTTTTTTTTTTAATTCATTAGTCTTCGTTTTTGACTCTGAATGTGTATACACTTATGTGTCTAGAGTAATATTTTAAAGTTATCTGCTAACATATACTACCAAAACATTCAAACATATTTAAATCCTAGTCTAGACAAAGCCTTGGCTTTGCACTTTCATTCATGTTATCCTGCATATTTGGAAGAGTCTTAGTCTGCTTACTATGCCCCAAGTACCTCCTTTATCCCTTTTCAAATCCCTCCTTAACTCTCATTTCTTCCAGGAATTCTTCCTACTTTTTTTTTTTTTTTTTTGCTGAGCAATAATCCCTCTGCAGCACTGTAAGAATTGTGCCCCACACTCTTCTTGTATGTTGTGTTTAGCTCACTTTATAAATTCCTCAAGTAGCAAACTTGGCTTTGTGAAGTCTGGATAAACTGAATAAAGTTAAGTCATTATATCCATGCTATTCAGTAGTCTAGATGAAATAAAAGAAAAAAATTCACTAATAAAATATGCTGGTCCATAACATATTCAAGCCAGAGCTTGGACTTCTGGAAAGTGAGTTCGATGTTTGAGATCTGCTTTTATTTCAGGTGCTGTGGCACAAATAGCTAAGCAGTTAATGCTCTTGTAGAGTAAGCAATTATCTGTGAGAGAGAGTTGCTTATTAGGGTAAAGACACCAGAAATGGTGTAATCTTCAGTTTCTTAACCTATTTTGTTGAGTTTTGTTATCAACAGTCTTAACTAATTCTAGTTTAAATGTTGTCACATACATTTCTGGTTTTACTTTGGCCTCTCTCATGAACCATTCATCCAGCCCTTTGCAGCGCTCCAGCTGAGTGCTTCCAACATGGCTAAATAAACGTTTCTTACAATTGCAAGGAAGGTCTTGCTCTGGCTCTGTTGCTTTATGGTATTGTTAGGCTCCTGTGTTCTGAGTTTATTTTCATAGATGGTCTTAATAATCCTCCTGTTTCTTCTAGCTAGTTTGCTTTGCCTGTAGAAGAGAGCAGCCATAGGACTCTTAGGTAGTAAAATGGGACTCCAGTCCCAGCTTTCCAGACATTTAGATACAAGAATGAAAGAGGCAGAAGCAGAGGTTAAGTCTTTAATCTGTCAGCTGGTTGGGGTTTTTTGTAAAGATCTCTCCATTGAAAGTACATGGCTGTAAATAATGTGAAGATTGTGGAGTTAGATCGGGAAATACTGATATAAGGGTGCATGAAGAATTGAAATAGCATCATAATTTGGTTTTGTGATACTAACCTTTTGATTATTACAACAAATTCCAGGTATCTGCTTTTAGACTTTGTAATACTGGACAACACATTTCTGAAAGCGAACTTTGTAGCCCTATATTTTGACTTTTAAAAAGTCAACAGCAAGAATATTTTTTCTCTCTCTTTTTTTTTAATATGAAGAAACCCAGTGAAAAAGAAAAAACATTAAAAATAGTCATCAGAGGAACTCCATTAAGAAATTAGATAAATTTTTTTTGTTCTTTGGGCAGGTTTTGAAAAAGTGTATCAGACCTGTAACAAGAAGGTAGTTCTAGCTTTCACCCTGTATTGTGCTGCTTTTTAGGAATACTTGTACAAATACAGGTACAAATGCTGTCGTTTTTGTGGGCTGTTGTCTTTCTGTGCTCAGTATTGTAATAATGATATGCTTAAAAAGTACAGGCCATCAAGTGCAGTAGTTCTTTTGTTAGATTAAAGAAGAGGCAGTCATGTTAAAAAGTAATTGACTAACGACTATTCTTGCTGGAAGCTAATCAACCTTGAAACTGGTGGCTTTGAACTAAGATTGTTACTGGTGCTTGTACATACTAAAATTTGAGTTGCTGTCCTCCCACAGATCTCAACTTGCTGCCCAGAATTCTTGAATTCATGTGTGGTTGCATGTTTCCTTCATATCAGGATGTATTAGTGAATTAGAGAAGATGCTTTAGCAGACCTCTTCACTCCTAAAGCTGAAAAGTCTGATCCTGTTCCTCTTTGTCTTCAAAGGTTGCCCCAAAGTACCTGAGTTGTTGAATTTTGTGTAAATGTAGTATGTACTTAGCACAGCTGAAGTCAGACCCTTTAGTTTGTAAATGTGAGCTGAAGGGTGGATTTTGGAAAGAAATTCCTTAGCTGATTATGTAGAAAAAAAAATCCAGCATAAAAGAGCTTAGGAGTTCTACTGTTGTATTTGGATGTCCAACTGGAGTGGATTTTTGTGCAGTAATAATGAACTTTTGTTTGCAGCAACATAAATACTTTTATTGACACTGTATTGACACATAATGCCTGAAACTTACTTTTTTTTTTTTTTTTCCTCTTTTTTCCCCCCTCAGACTTAACACAAGGCCAGTGTTTGGAGGTGTAAGATCTCGCATTGGGATCCAGCAAAATCTTCTGAATAGATCATCACCAGCTGTGAGCTTCCAGCAGACTTTTGATGCCCGACAGAAGATAGGACTCACTGATGCCAGGCACAAACTGGGGGTGAAGGATGCCCGAGAAAAACTGCTTCAAAAGGACGCTCGCTTCAAAATCAAAGGGAAGGTGCAGGATGCTCGCGAGATGTTGAATTCCCGCAAGCAGCAAAGTGTGGCTGCTGAAAAGGTGACCAAAGTGGTGGATGCCAGAGAGAAGATCAGCTTAAAAAGGAGCACTCCAGCTGCTATCAGCCCAGCTATGGGGACAGTAAATCCAGCTGTGAAAATCACCAAAACTATTCAAGTAGGTGAATGAGTCACCTCTGAGCCCCTCAGTTACTCTACAGCAGTGCAGTAGACCTGATAATACTTCAGTACGTTCATATGGTTACAATAGAAGCAAGTACAGTTCATTCCAGCCCGTGGGGTGGGATTCTGATCCTTTTGTGTGTCCTTGCAGCTGCTTGGGACTTTTTGTAGAATCGCACCTCTCATTTAAATTTTCATTTTCATTTTGGGCCCAAAAAGACTAAGGCAGAGCTCCTGTCAGCATTAAAAGAGATGTCTTGAATGGTTAAGTAGTCTCTTTCCTGCCTGAATGCAAACAAAATGATGCAGATTTTTTGTCATTCTTATACTGCCCCTCTTTGCAAGTCTGATGTGGTGGATTGTCCTGTATAGATAACTGGTTTATCCTAGGGGTGGAATAGCAGTTTAGAATATGCAGCTGTGTTTGTATCTAAGGAAATTTAAAATTCAATGAGCCATTCTACAATTTTCTCTTTTTATACTTGTCTGGTTTCCAGGGGTTTGCCTGATCACATGAAGCATTCCTGCTGAGGCTCAAGATTTATTTCAATTGTATTATAATCAGTTGATCACCCTGACCTGCTGATTTCCTGGGCCAGTTTTCTGATTTGACTTTGCTGTGTGCGTAGCAACTTGATTCTTAGCCAGCTTCTCTGAGAAACTCCTGCTCTTGAGCTGTGTCTGTTAGATACAATGTGTAGAGTCAGAAGAGAAATTTCCAGACTGTTGGGATTGTTGTTTGAGTGGTTTTGCTCCTTACCTCTACAAGCATGGAACTGAAGTTCCTAGTCTACCTCTTTCATTTTCAATCTCCCAAAAATCAGCAGTGTGCTCACTCATACCCAGGAATCTGTTGTCACCACTTTGAAAGCCTAGATGAGTCTGCTTTCTGTTCAGCTCTGGGTTTTGCTGAAGAGAAATGTCAAACATGTTTCTTCTGCAGATGGGCCTAGGAATTTTCCCACTAGTCTGCAGGTTTCCTGCCAGGCTGATGTAAGGGGGAGAAAGGGCTCTTGAAGCAGTAAAAAGGGCTGATGGCAGAGCAGTGGAGCAGTCTGTTCAGCAGTTGTTAATTAGGAGGGTGGTCAGTACTCTTGCTGTCCTTCTGAGCCAAATCACCAGCATCAGCCATGAGGAATTGAACATCTTCTACAAAGTTTCTAGGAGTTAAAGTAGTTTCCAGAGACTTGGTGCAGTACTGACCTGGTGTTTTTGTTTGACTTGTTTTGACCAATAGTATTTTCTGTTTGCTAGACAACAGAGTGCAAGGGAACATATATATTTATACATAGGGTATCATGGTGATTCAGACTGTAGACAGAACCTTGCACATAAGCAATTCTCTAAAAGTTGCCCCTGGCCCTCCTATCTTCCCAAACGTGGGAGTGGAATCAAACTAGTCTGTCTTGATTCCAGGTACAGCATACAGCTCTAAATGTCCTGTCCTGAGGTCTTGTTTATCATGAAGCAAGGAAAAATCTTTGAAGCCGAAAAATTACAGTAGGTCTGCTGGTGTTTCTGTAGGATGGGTATCCTTGTTTCTTTGATTAGCAGATTGAAACATGAGGTGCTATGGTATAAATTGCAGTCTAGAGAAAGTGCAAATCTGAAGATTTTATTACCTGTGTGGACTATTTTGGTGAGAATATATATTCTTTAATGGACAGATTCCAGCTTTTTCAGAAAAACAGAAGAGTATTTGTATGGGTTTTGTGGCATGATTTCAGTTATTGATTAGTACAGCTACATTCCCTACCTCCTTCTGTTGTGATTTCCCTGTTTCATGGTCTAATGGGCTGCACACTACCCTCTGCAGCATTTTATTCCACTACAGCTTTTTCCAGCTTTAGTGCTAAGGGACAGTGAATACTTGTCCTTTTGCTTGATGGAGACATGCATGTTTAGTTACCTGTAACATGAAAGAAGACACAGCTACTTTTTGACTTAGCCCATTCATGGTTTTGTATTGGCAGAAATGTAGATCTAGTAGTCCTGACAGGACTGAAGTTAACTTCCCTTCCCAGTAATCTTGGACTAAACCCTAACTAATTTGAATCCATTTCTTAATGTGGTCTTAGATTTTAAGTGAAGCTATCTCATATTGAACATATCACAGGAAATACAGGTGTTACCCAGGAGCATATTGTGGTAATATATTTCAGAGCAGGGAAGGTAAGTTTTATATAAGTGATCTCAGGTTACTCAACTAAAGCTTTGATCTTCTGAACCTGGTGGACTGTAGTGCTTAATGCTTTGGTTCTTTATCTCTAACTGTAGCAGAAGGCTCCAGTTCCTGGACACTCTCATCCAGCAGGAATGAGGATCAATGTGGTGAACAACCATACTCATAAACAGGTGTGTACCTGCTCTGTACTCTTTGTTAACTTTAACAGGGAAGAAAATGTGTCCATAAACATTGGCAGGTGCAAAGAAAACTCTTAAGTAGGAGAGAGGAACATTGGAAAGTTCTCCATCAGCTTAGCTTTCGTGTCTTGTGTGGTTAAAATAGTTTCATGGTAATTGAGGTTTTCATTTAGTATAATTTATCTTGATTCCTAGTGTATTTGAATGAGATACAGGAATGAGTAGATATTCCCAGTTTTACCTCTATGCCAATGGTGTACTTTTTCCCTAGAGGCTGACCTCTAGCTCTGATATTTTTGTATAAATTTCTTATGACATCACATCAGATCAAGTTGTTGGCTGTTTTGATTCACCGTGCTGCCAGCTTCTTCAGAGAGAGGATGTGACTGCACATGGTCAGATGTGCTGCAGTGAGGTGGGAGAGGGTATAACCTTCCTGTGAAAGCTGCAGTCCTGATAGGGAGTGATGTTACCTAGTATTCTGATGTACTTCCAGAGTTCCCATAGCCCTTATCAATTGTGAGATTGTGAGAAAGTCCTTAGAGTATTGTCTTTCTGGGATCAGTTTTAATGGATTTTGTCACAGCCCCCAGCCATTCAGCCACCTTACTACCTTGGGTGCTTATAGAGAGGAATTGGATATTTTTATTACTTATATTATTGTGTGTGTATACACAAAGTATTGCATGAAATACTGGAAAACTGACATTCACAATATCCTGTCAGGTGACTTTTTTGCCATGATTATCATAATTTTAGCTGTTTGTGTATGCTACCTTTATGCTGGCCTGCTACCATCACCTATCCCAGATGCTGTTGTTTGAGGAAGTGTCTTCATTATTGTGACCTTATCACTGGAAACGTGGAATCCATTTCATTTTGTCTCAAGCTCAAGTCCATTGTCCTGCTCCCTAGTGTTTTTCCCAGCTCTTTTATTTTCTGCACAATTCTCCTCTGTTCTCTGGCCATTTTCAGTTTTTTTTCCTTCATAGCATTTCTGTCACTAGAACAACTTCCTTGTTTGTAAACCAAAATCTTGCTGACTATGGACAACCCACTGATTTTGCAAGCTCTCATTGCTAATCCCTCCAGTTTTCTTTAGCTTTTTAGTGAATTAATGGGAAGCTGTTTGCAGTTGTGATTTCTTATGTTTTGGGCACTGCTATTTGTGTCTAGACCTTTTCTTAAAGTTATTTAGAGTCAACGAAAAAAAATGCTTGTGTAGGAGCTCACCTCAGTATTTTAAGGCAAGGCTATGAGTGTTAAACTGAACTGGAAAATGAATTATTCATTCAGTAAAGCTCTTAGTGCAGTGTTTTCTAGGGCCAGATGGATGTGTCCTGTGCTAAGGAAAGCAGGCTATTCAAAAGGAATGTTCTGTTTAGATGTATTCGGCAGGCACTTGTTTAGTTAAAAAAAAAACAACAATGAAGAACCCGAAACAAACAAAAAGAAACCCCACCTCACACCCCCGAACTAATTTAAAAATCACATGCACAGGTGTCAACTGTAAAGGTAGGAGGATGCTAAAATGTAAGACACTGAGGCTCTGTTCCAATAATGTAGCTTCAACAGTCCTAATGAGGTCCAGGAGAAGAGGGATCTGGATGTGATTTCAGTATATCTAGGGAAACAGTTTTACTGTGATGTTTTTGGAAAGAAAGTCCTATAGTTTTTATGCTGATGTTTTGACATGGACTTGTATACCTGAAACTAAAGTGCAGTGTAAATGTTCATTAGCTGAAGATGGTTGAAGGCAGGAGAGAACTCCCTATATTTGAAATGTCTCAGTGAAGTCTGCCTGCATGTAAACTATTGCCTTCTTCACTTCAGGGTCTGTATGACACAGAAGATGATGAGGAAAGTGTCTCTCCCCTTCCTAGCAAACAGATGAAAATCACCACCACAAACAGTTTCCTGCACAACTCGGTAAGGGGTCATCTGAGCAGCCTCCACCATGCCATGCTCACATTGCATGGACACAGAGGCTGTGTCTTTACAGGACTTACCTATCAGACAGTTCTTATAAAGTCTGTAAATGAAGTTTTCTCCTCAAATATTTGCTCTTCAGCCTACCCTTCCTTTGTGCCAATGCTTCTACTGTTATTTTTGGAACAGAGTTCTCTTAGGGTAACTGGTTTTATGGGTTCTCAGCAACTAGAATGTATGCTTTCTGCCCTGCTGGCAGGTTGTTGTATCCTGGCTCTTTCTTGCTGAGGAAGTGCATCTAACTTGTTTTGTTACTGTTTGAGTAAACCAGCAAGGGAAGTTTCTGCTGCTGGAGACTGGGCATCAAAGCAGGAAATCTCTTGCCGTGCAAAAACCATAGTAGGCATCTTGTGGGGGGGACTGTTTCTCTGGAGAAGATGGAATTTCAGTACAGACAAATCAAGGTTCTGCTTTTGGCATGGAATGGCCCTCTGCTGCTTAAACTGAGAACTGACTGGCTAGAAAGCAGCAGCAGCTCTGTAGGACGGAGCCTAGGGGTCCTACTGTGTGATCTGCTAAGGGTGAGTGAGTAGTGCATCCTTCCAGAAACAAAGGCCAACTTTAGATAATTAATCAAGGAAGATAATTATTCCTGTTTGACATTTTAAGACTGCTTCCAGAATTCTGTGCTTATCTTGGGGCTCTGCAGTACAAGAAAGACTTGGCTGGAACCAGTTAACAGGGTGGTCAGAGAGCTGCACCATATTATGCATGAGGAGAGTGTGAGAGAGCAGTGTCTCAAGGCTGAGAAGGCTGTAGTGAGATCTACAGTGAGAGTGAGTCCACTCTCACTGCCTGGAAAAGTCAAAACCCAGGTTCTTTTCAGGAGTGACCACGGAGAAGACAAACCAATAAATGTGCTGCAGCAAAAGAAATTCTGGTTGGTGAAATTCTCACAGTGTTGATCAGCATCTGGCACAGGGACCAAGAGAGGTTGTGCAGTCATCATTCTTGAATATTCAGTGCTTAGCTGGATAAGGCCCTTGCCAGCCTTAATGTGTGCTTGAAGTTAACCCTGCTTCAGACATGGGCACAGGTTTGGGCTAAGTTATTCTCTGGTCTTGGAAAAGCAAATTCATGTGGTTTTACCATCATGCAGGCACTGTAGTACAGTGATTACCCCAGGAATTTATTTCCTTGTGTGGGTATTCAGAATAGAACCTCTGGCCATTTGTGATTCTCAAATAATCTTATTAAGGTTTTTTGAGTTTTTTTTTTTTTTTTTTTTTTTGCAGGAGTAAATTAATTTGTTCTTTCCAGTGTTCACAGCAGCTTCCAAGCACAAGTTTTAGTCTGGCTTTAAACTTTCAGCCTAAGCTCCATGTGTTTGTGTGCCCTACCTTGGTGATTCTGAGGAATTACTGCCTTTTGTTCTGTGGATTCTCAGTCTTACTGTTAATGAGCAATCTTTGTGAACTCTTTGTAAAAGTACTTGAAAGTCTGCAGATGAAAGGAGCTTTTCAAATTCAGATCATATTGTTAAAGTTTGTTTATGAAAAGTATGAAACCAAAAAGTGCTTATGAGGGAAGTGCTCTTTCTGGATAAGCATACCTTTTAATGTTTATGCCCAGAAACCTGCACTGATTTTTTTTTTCTCTGAGCCTTTTGAAGGTCTCCAGCACTGTGTAGTGGTTTTGACACTGGGAAGGACATGCAGTGCATGCTAGTAATACTCTGGTGGTGGTGCTTGAAGAAAAGTGATGGCTTTTGTAGGCTGTAGCTCTGAGATACTTTATTTTTTCTTCCTGTAGACTGGTCTGAGCAGCAATAAATTCTCTCTGTCCAAGACTGTTCCCCTGACTAAAGTGGTCCAGAACGACACATACACAGCTCCACCTGCAACTGCCCCTCCTATGCGGACAAAGGCCTTGGCAAACATGTCCCGGACCTTAGTGACAAAGGAAGTGCCTCCAAAAGAGCCAGCACCTGTTGAGGTGAGCTCAGGGAAGGGCAAAATGCTCTTTATGGAAGTCTCTGAAACATCTGAATCTTGTTCATTGGACATGTGAGCAGCTCATTTGTGCCTGCCTTTCATCATTAGTTCTGGGATGTCATCGAGGTTGTTCTGATAACTGCAGTTCGTGTCCCAAGAATTTGAAACCTGTGTAAACATCCTTTCCCTGCACATGATCCTGGAAGAATCCATATTATAGGGCGGTGGCAGTTGTTGTTTGGGCACTCCTTGGTGGCTTTCATGTCCTTAGGAGTAGTGTTTTAACACTGTTTGATACATTGTATGTTACATGTCCACTCCAGCTAGCAAGGAGAAAAAAGAGTTATTGCAAATGTACACGTTTTCATCTAGACATGAGACCTCCCAGGCAGTTTGTAGACAGCCTGCCTGGAATTGCTTTGCCAAACTGCCTGATGTTGGGTACAAGTAACCCACCAGGTGTTCCTAGGTGTGCTGAGTTCAGCATGCTCATGAGAGGCTGGAGCTATATATTGGGGTTTGCTGGCTGGTGTAGAGTACAACAGAGACAGGCTATTAAAAGTGGGCATGACCAGAGTACTGTGTATACTGTGGATTAAGTTAATGTTATTCTTGAGAATAAGAGTGAAAAATTACTTCAGAGAAAAACTAGCATGGAAAAGAAGTTCCTTTTTGCTGTCAGATGAGCTGGGCTTTAGTAAACATTGATATTTCCCATTACTAGCTTTAGCTTTCTCCTTTGTGTGTGTGTACAGGCATTCCCAGACATATCCTTAGAGACTTTTTATTGCTTTCTCTGCTGTGCTGTATTTTGTGCCATATTTCTGTGATGCATTTGTTTGTGTTGGCAGCTGGCGTTCAGTCCTTTGGAAGGCACAAAGATGACCGTAAATAATCTGCATCCTCGAGTCACAGAAGAAGATATTGTTGTGAGTGTTGCTTGCTGCCAGACTGTGCATGAGTGACACTTCCTTTCTGTGTCCTGCCTCTCTTGATAAATCACTTGATCTATGGTGAATGCAGTGAAGAGGGGTGTGATGTGGGTTTGCTGTCCGTGCAAAAACTTTGAGGGTTATTGATTGTTTGGGGACACTTTTTGTTTACAAAAAGTTTGTTTACACTTTTTTTAAAAAGTGTGTGCTTAAGAACATGGGACAAAATCCCACAGAGTATTTTGAGGTACCTGACATCACTTAGAAGAAGAGTTCACACCAAATGATTCTTCTACTCAAACTTATGTCCCTATCCAAATTATCTGGAGGCTTCCATTCTCACCGGGCTGAGAATGAATCTGGTCTTTGTGCATGAAAAACATTACCAGGTACTGGCCTTGAACTTCCCTGCTTGTGTGCTCTCTATTCCTAGTGCCAAGTACTTATACCATAACAAATACAGTAAGACAAGTGTCCAGATCCTGTCAGGTATTTAATAAGCAGGATGGGTGGTATGATGAAGCAAGTAAACCCTTCTCATGCAGTGCCTTTGACGTGACCATGGTTGTGACTGACTCTCTGCCCTCAGGAGTTATTCTGTGTGTGTGGCGCCCTGAAGCGAGCCCGGCTGGTGCACCCTGGTGTGGCTGAGGTAGTATTTGTGAAGAAAGAAGATGCTATCACAGCATATAAGAAATACAACAACAGGTGTTTAGATGGTAAGTTTGATGCCAGAGTTGCATGTAGGATAAATAAATCAAGAATGGCTTTTCCACCGGAGTGGAAGGTTTAAAAGTATCTTAGATGTGAATATGCTAGCAAGAGAGAAATGCCAGAAAATCAGTTCAAGAGCTAGATAAGACAATTACTGCTGTGTAACTAGCTGAATATATGCACAGTTTATTTAAATGAAATTAAAAACCCCACCCACATTTTCCTAGAAAAAGAAGGTTGAGAGCTGGAGGCAGGGTCCTGATGAGTCTCCTGCTCTAACTTTCAGATGTAATTCCTGTGTTTCTAATTTGGTACTAAGAGCTGGAAGGTTGTTGCAGTTGAGACAGAGACAATTCAAATTCAAAGCAACACTCCATTTTCAGAAGGCTTCAACCTGTTTTTTATTATAGCATCTGTGCTTTTTACACATTCTTACAAAACTCATAAGTTTACACTTTACTCATTGGGCACAAGAGACAAAGTGCTTATTGGAATAGGCAGTTGCAGGTTTCTCTTATTTATCCATCTTTCTTTCTTGGTTTCTATGTCAACGACCCTGGTAGAAAATTCTTTCAGGGGTAAACATGGATCCTCTTATCAAACATCTCTCTGGCTCACAGAAGTCACTGTAAAACCTCTTAGACAGAAAGTCCTTAGGAAGGCTTTACCTGCTTACAGAGCTGCTTGCCAAGTACAAGTAAAACTGGTATTTGCAATAGTTTCAGGGTATACTCAGAAACATGTTGAATTGGACTTGCAAAATAGTATCAGATTCTCCATAAACTGTGAATAATGCAGTTTTATATTTTAACCATGTTAAACTGAAATTATTGTTGAACTGTTAATTTTTAGCTGGAAATAGGTGCTTTTTCTTTCTTTAGATGAATGACATGTTACAGATGTCAGATGAGGAGCAGACAGCTAAGAATGGGAGATCCACTTGTGTCCCTGCTAAGGGCTTCATACTACTGTGTAACTCGTTAATTAGTATGATCCTTCATATGGTAATGAGTGTTACAGTGGCTCTCTCTTCTGTTGCTCTAATTCTGCAACAAAAGATTATCAGCTGTTTGTTTCTCATGTTTCCCCAGCATGTTGAACTCTGTTGCTTGCACTGTTGTGTGATGTTTCAAGGATCTTGCCTTACCCCACTTCTGACAGAATGAATTTTGTGTTTTGTTTTTATATAGGTCAACCAATGAAATGCAATCTTCATATGAATGGGAATGTCATCACCTCAGACCAGCCTATATTGCTGTAAGTGTCCTTCAGTGGGGAAAAGGTCCAAATGCTTTTGCAGGTTCTATTTTGAGAATTGCTGTCCCTTGGATTTTCTTTCTCTCTCCTTCTGTGGCACAATATGTTGAGTGGAGTGCAATGTAGCTTGACTACATAGTGTTCTCAGCCTTGAGGCTCAAAAATAATCTGAGATGAGGATATTTTCTTGTGAGAAAAGCATATTTAAAACCTTTATCTCTGATATTGGTAAGGGGGAAACACTGATAACAGTAAATGCAGACACAGTGTTAATTTATTTCTCATAAAGAGTGGTTAAATACTGCCTTTTAAATTCTTTTTTTTTAATCCTCCAGCCGACTGAGTGATACCCCTTCAGTGAAGAAGGAAGGGGAACCACGCCGGTCAAGTGCAAGCGCCTCCTCAAATCCCCCAGCTGAAGTGGACCCTGAAACTATCTTGAAGGCACTCTTCAAATCCTCAGGGGTCTCTGCCTCTGTGCAGCCCACAGAATTCAAAATTAAACTCTGAGAGGGGGGGAGCAAGCAGTGGACTGGAAAACTCATATAAGCTGGGGGATGAGGAAAGTGCAGGAGTGCAGATGTTGTTTGCATTTGCCTGTCCTGAAATTTTTTGTTTTCTATGATCGCTACCTTACTGTACAATAGTGTTTCCTCTTGTGTGTGTACTTTCTGTTTTCATAGTTGGAGTTTTCTTCCATGATTTTTTTCCCAAGAGAATAACCTTCCCCTTCTGCCAGTAATGTATTACCAAGCATATACCATGTAACTCCATCCTTTACTCCAAAGCCCCCAGTGGCCATTAAAAGTGCACATAGACTTTGAGGGAAGGAGTGGTGATCTCCTTCTGTTTTCTTCTGACTGACCTTTAACTAAAGGGTGCATCCCCTTGATTGTCCACAGGCAAGAGCACCACGTTGTTTCTGAAGTTGCTGCGCTGGGTACAAAGGCAGGTTGGGCTCCCTCCAGAAAGGACTTGTGTGCATTTGGTGGCATAGCCATTCCTCCTGACTGTTGGGCGCTTTCCTGCTCAGCAGCTGGGACGTTGAGAAGGAGCAGGAGAAGCTGAGCTGCCCTCAGTGTGCCAGCAGAGACATCAGGCAGGAGGGACGTGTGCGCGGGTGCACCGGCCACTGTGCTATGGGCAGGGCTGTTTCAACGCTGGTAGTGCTGGAGGGTTGTTCTGGCATTTGTACAAGGAATATATTTGCTCTGGAGGGTCAGGCTCAGTTGCTCTCCTCTTTCTGGACTGAAAAATTAAGAACCAGTTGTGTTCAGAGCTAGAAGAAACCCAGTTGTTTGACTCCCATCAGATTATATTGCCTCCTCCTGCTGATGCACAGACATGAGTTTCTTCCTTGCCTTCTAACTCAGGCAGTCTCCTATAGAAAGGAAGGACCTGAGACCCTTTTCAGACCCTAACACACACAAAGTCGTGTGTCTGAGAACTTTGAGAGATGCTATTTGGGCCTTGTTTGGCTGCCGTGCGGTTATGCTGCCGGCATGCCTGGATTTGGAGGACGATGGCTGCAGTGTGTGGCCTCAGGGAGAGGTTTAGGAGCAGCGGGCAGTCAGCGCTGTGTCAGGAACACCGGAGAGCAGTGGCAAGTCCCGTGCAGGGCAGCGAGGACGTGGCGTGGGCCCGCGAGTGTGTGTGACAGGCCACTAGGTGGCACTTCCAGTTCTTCCCATTGTTTGTACTGCATTGGCGCCTTGGGTGTTGAACGTCCCAGTAGCTCCACTCGTTTGTGTTTGTTCCGACTGTATTGGAAGAGAGGAAAGCTGAGAGCAACTTCCAGAACTGGGTTGGGGTTTGAACTTGATCCTACTAGCTGAGAGACTAACCTAATCCATTCTGTTCGGCTCTGCTGATTAGCTCCTGTGAGTCCAGATTCTGTTTCTTGGACAACCCCATGTTTCTTTTGCTTTCTTGTTCTGTATGAACTATTTCTTCTATCTAGCTTGTGCAGACCATTCCTTAATCTCACTGTGTCCCTTTTAGCCATGGAAATAATAAGGACTTGGCAGGACTTGTTTTTTTGGAGTACTCTCCTTGGTTTGAAGGCCAGCAACACCATGATTGGTGGGGTGCTTCATGTGAACAGCAGATGTTTGTAGGGGAGGGGACCTAAGACAGCTATTGTTCTCCTTTTTTAGATTGCCCACCAAATACATGTGTTTTAATAAAAAAATAAAAAAAAAGGGGGAGGGAGGGGAAGGAAACATTAGGGATTGGAGAAGATAATGTATTACCTGTTTCTGAATAAACGTTTGTTATACAGAGAGTGGATTCTAAGCCTTTTTAGATGCTGTGAAGCAACTAAAGCTAAGTGGTGGTGTTCCAGTATTGAGTCAATTGCTCTTACTAAGTGAATGTGGAAATTTCAAAACTGATAACGTGATGAACAGCAAGAGGAGCTTATGGGTAAGAGAGCTGTTACTCGTCCACCTTTTAGTCTGGATCATACAAATTAGCAGCTGACTCCTGCTAGTAAATTGAAGCCACTTGTGTCCATGTAATTCCAATTCTCTTTTTACAGAAAAAAAAGTAGCCTTTGTTACTGACAGCCTAGTAATTTAAAAAGTAATTTTATAGCAAAAACAGCTCTGAGATCAAGGTACCCGTTCTAGGTGAAGTGGGATGCTTTCATTACCAGCTAGACAGCTGTGTAAATGGGAAACATGTATTGGGAGTGCATCTCTTGCCTCTTCTGAAAGAATGGGGAGACTCAAGGATTTTTTAGATTAATAGATGGGCGTGTCTGAAAAGCCAAGTAGCAAGATGCATTTTAACTTACTGTTAAACTCTGCCTTGTGTTTAGGTTATCTGAGGGTTTATGATGGCCTTTACATGCTTCCTTGAAAGAAGTACTGTCTGCTCTGTTCCAAACTTCTGTGATCTATGGCACCATATTCTTATTTTTTACAAATCAGTGAATTAAGTGGGTGTCCAAACACAATGTCTTGGTGTACATTGGTGTTCTGGTCTTGGTCAGCTCTTTAGTGCACCATTGCATGGCTGCTTCTGCTGGGCACTGAAACAAGAGTAACTGTTTATTCCCAGTTCTTATCTGGTTATTCCCAGTCCTTTTCAGGTAATTCACCTTGGCTCTCCAGTTTCTCCTGGACATCCTGCAATTGTCTTGCTAATCATGATTTTGAACCTACCACCTTCTGTCTACATTTATCATCATGCAACATGGTTATATTTTTGTGTTGTTTTGGGGGTTTTTTCCCTTCTGGGCTGGTAGAAATTATGAACTTGTATTTGAAATAATAATTGCCTGCACTCTGAATTAATGTGCGTTAATTTAGACATTAAATTAAATGGTTGGCCAGGACAGGTGGTAGGTAATTTGTAATGGTGTTTCTTTTGTTTATTTTGAGTTTCTTTTATTTAAAAAATGTGAGGACTTCTGAAGTGATGCCACAATGTGCAAGTTTGCTATATTTTCATAGCTTTTGCATGTACCTTCCAATAATGATCATTAACTTGATATTTGGTTGGATCAGTTCTCCATGTCGTGTCATATTTTGTCACCTCCTACATTAGCCTTGCTTCAGTATTTTTAAAATGGTTCTGTCTTCCATTACAAGTTCGTCTGCAAAGGTTTTTTGAGTTTTTTTAATTAACAAGAGTCTTTAAAAACAATTCCCTTTGAAAGTTTCTACATCTCTTTAAGATTTACTTGCCTCTCTCAGATTACAGACAGTGCGTGAGTTTTACACTCTTTTTACAAAAACGTAACCCCGCTGCTGCGGCGACTCCAGCCGCCGCCATTAGCAGGGCCGCGCCGCGCCCGGGAACTACAGCTCCCGGCGGCCCCCGCGCCGCCGCGCGCAGACAAGATGGCGGCCGCCACGGGGCGTGCGGCGGGAGCGGTGCCGGCGGGATACACGGGTGAGGGGCAGCGCGGGGCACCGGGAGCGGGGCCGGCGGGATACACGGGTGAGGGGCAGCGCGGGGCACCGGGAGCGGGCCGGCGGGATACGCGGATGAGGGGCAGAGCGGGGCACCGGGAGCGGGCCGGCGGGGTACTCGAGTGAGGGGCAGCGCGGGGCACCGGGAGCGGGGCCGGGGGGATACGCGGGTGAGGGGCAGCGCGGGAACGGGGCCGGGGCGTTTCAGAGTGGTGCGTCCCTCGCAGCTCTGGCGGTGAAGTTCGCGGAGCGGCAGCGCTCGCACCACTGCCTGTTGGTGAAGGAGCACCAGGTGCGGGAAGGGGCCGACACCGCGCACCCGCCTCGCCGCACCCTCTTCGTTCTCAACGTGCCCCCGTACTGCGGCCCGGTGAGTGGGGGCGGCTGGGGGCCGAGGGCAGGGCTTGGGGGCCCGGGAGCCGGCCTGTGCCTCGGGGCTGCTGCGGGCGGAGGGCCGGGCTGGGGCCGGAGAGCTGCCCGGAGAGCTGTGCCCGCTGTTCGAGGAGCCTCCTGCACGCTCCTGCTTTACTGGACCGCGTGTTTTCTCTTACTCTCCCTTTTAAGGACTCTTTGTCTAGGCTGTTCTCCCGCTGCGGGCATGTGCAGTCTGTGGACATCTGTGACAAGCCAGGGCCAGGAGAGAAAAAAGATAAACTGGCATCGAAATTCTTTGACCACAAAACTCTAAAGGTAAAGCTTGGGCGGGGTAGAGGAATACTGATGGTTCAGTGGGAAAAGATGGCAAGTACTGAATGGTTCTCTTCAGAACACGAGGCACAGGAAATCATATGGGGGGGCATTGGGTGCATGATTACTTACTTAAGTTTACACTGTCATTTTTTTGCTATCCTACTGCCCCTTGTGGTTTGATTTTTATTTTAAGTTATTTGTACTGCAGTTCCTTGCTCCATTCCCAATTTCTCTTACATAATCTGACTCACCTGGGTGGTTTTTTTTCTTTTAGGGATTTCAAGTAGCATATGTGGTGTTCAGGAAACCAGCAGCTGTCCAGGCAGCCAAGGCTCTATCACAGGAAGGTCCCTTGCTAATATCAACAGAGAGCCACCCTGTGAAAACCGGCATTAGCAGTATGTCAGCTCTGGCTATCTTTCTGTGGGCTAATGCTGGGCAAGAACTATACTCATTGCTTGCTGAATTCTATCCTGCATGTCCCATTTTGTTCTAAGCTGGGGGATGTTCAGTGTTTTGTGTTCTTTCATTATTCACTGGGTAGTAATCTTTCTGAAGTCTGGTCCAGTGACCCTGTGGGAGAGTGGGGACACTTGGAAGGGTCCTTTTTCCCTGACATTTTTTCATGTCCCTATTGCATAGATTCAGAGATACTGTCTGCATCTTGTCCTCAAAATGGCGACCAGCCTCCTACAGCAGGCCCCAGATGTCTGTCAAGTTGGCAGCACTTCACGTGTAATGGCTTGATAGCAGCACAGCCCTGAATTTTGTGCCCCTTAGGGTTAAGGCTGGCCCACTTCTGCCTGGGCAAGTTGCAAACTCTTCCCGTGGCGTATTGATTGTGCTCACAGCCAAGTCTGTTTGAGCTGTGGCAGGGGGAAGCTGAACACAAATGGGAACAGTATGTCCTTCCCCCATGCTAGAGTTCCCTCTAGAGCTGCCCAAAAGCACCACACTACCTGCTTCTAACAGCAACTGCTGCTGTCTTGTGCCCTCTCCGTCTCAGAGTGGATCGCCAGCTACGAGGCCGCCATCGTGGATCCGAAGGAGCTGAAGGCTGAGGTGGATGCCTACATGCAAGACTATGATAAAAAGGTGGCAGAGGTGAGGCCAGGCTAGGGAGGGAACCCAGCTAAGCAGATTTCTTGGGGCAGAGGGAAAGAAGAGAGATTTCTTAGTGCTCCAGCCATAGTGGGAAGGGCTGAGGATCTCTCTGTTTGGCAGAGGTTTTTTAACTGCTGGTGGGCAGTCAGACCCAGACTTGGTCTGCAACACCTGACCCTTCCCCTAGGGTTTACAACAGATACCCACAAATAAATTGGTTTGTGGCTGATGAGCTGAGAGCTGAATGCCTGCAGCCCTGATCCCATGCCTTCCTTTAAATCTTGTGTGGAAGCAGGAGCTGTACCTTTGCCTGTGTTTAAGGGAGGGCTGTGGGGAGTTGTGCATTAGGCTGTGCACCTGCACTGGTCTGCCTCACCCTCCTGTCGTTGCAGGAAGAAGCCAAAGCAGCCCTGGAGGAGGGTGTCCCGGATGAGGAGGGCTGGGTGAAGGTGACGCGGAAGGGCCGGAAGCCCGGCCTGCCCCGGACAGAGGCTGCCAACCTGCGCGTGCTGGAGAGGGAGAAGCAGAAGAGGGCCCGCAAAGAACTGCTCAACTTCTACGCCTGGCAGCATCGCGAGACCAAGAGAGAGCGTGAGTGTGCAAGTCTCCTCCTGCCCCTGCCTGGGCCTTGTCTCACACCCTGGCCTGAAGAGCATCCTTCTGCCTTCAGGGCAGGTGACGTCCAGCTGCCACTAAGCAACTGGCTGGCTGGATCTGAATGGCCCCTTGCCACCACCTGTCCTAGCAAGGGCTGCTGGAATATTTTGTGGGAGGGTGTGGTTTTCCAAGAGGTGCTTATTCAGTCTGCACAAAGGCAGCAATTGAAGGGGGAAACTAGCCAATTCCTCCCCAAGAGGGAGCTGCAGCACCACTGGAGATGAACAGCTGAGCCCCAGCTTGGCACTCAGCTGAGGTGTAAAAGGATCTGCTCTGGGAAGTGGCTGGGACTGAGCCGCCCCTCCAGCGTGTGGAAGTGAAGCTCCCAGGAAAGGGAGATCTGCTGCTCTCGTGTGACCTGTTCTTTCTCTTTCTATGTTTTAGACATTGCCCAGTTGAGGAAGAAATTTGAGGAGGACAAGCAGAGGATTGCACTGATGCGAGCCCAGCGCAAGTTTCGGCCGTACTAGGTTGTGCTGAGCTGTTCTTCAGGTGCCTGTGCTGGAGAGAGTAGGAGAGATGCCTACTGACTCCATTGTCAAAGGATTTTGAGGAATTAAGGCAGCTTTGGGTTGCCTCTACCTTTGGATCTGAAACGGGAGGTCCCAGCAACTGCTGCTGGAGGAGAGTTCCCTTAACTTGCACCAGTATCCACCTGCTCTTCTGTCATTCAGCCCCATGGCACCACTTCTCAGGGTGCTCAGGTCAAGGGGCTGAGGCACATCCTGTGACAACCTGCATCTCCCTGCCACCCAAAACTACACCTCCTAAAACTTGGTGAAAACTGGGATTGATCTAGCACAGCCTCTGCAGGGGCAGGGAATGGCTGAAGAACTGTAAATAAACTGTTGCTACTGTTTTCAGAACATGGGAATGCTTCTCTCTCCCCTCTGGTCTCCTGTGGGAAACAGCTTCCTGTGTGCTGGGGTGGTGGTAAAAATCCTGGCTTGTAACCTGGTGCTCCTTTGCACTTTTTATTGAAGGAATGAGGAGGGAAGTGACTTTAGGAAAAGCCTAACTGACTTGTCACAAGGAAAGATCAGTGGTTTGGTAGAGAGCCCTACCCCTTCTCTCGGTGATTGCCTCCCTGGCCAAGTGTGGCAGTGCCCAGTCATCCAGCTGTGCATGGAGCTCTGCAGCCATGTCTAGGCCACGGGAATTTCCTAATACCCAGCACTGTTGCAAGAACAAATGCCACTTTGATCAGCAGGTTTGGAAGGAAAAACGAGATTCTCCATGGCCTGTTTCCACTTAACCTGTCCCCAGCCCACAGAAGGCAGGTAAGGACAGCACCAGGCATGTTTAGGTGTGGGGCAGTGGTTTTGTGCTGCTCCTATAGCATTTGTGCAGCTCTGGAATAGTGAGAGGTCTGTGATGAAAGTAACCCACCCAGTCCCAGGCTTTTACACATTTATTTTACTATCTGCAGCCTCACTAGAGATGTGACCACGAATGTAAGGTGGAAATGGTGGTAAATTCCAGAGAGCTGAGATAAAATGTGTTTACCCTCTCCTAAAAAACCGACTGCAAATACCAATGCAAAGTTTGCCTTGCTTGCAGAGATGACAGGCCTACCTGCTTCAGTGGGATTTTGCATCAGTTTAACTGGGAGGCAGATCCTTAATAAGGCCTACCTGAGGCAGACAGTGTGTAAAAATGCTGCCTCCCAAGATGCATTTCAGCTGCCTGGGTGAGCAGCCTGAAAGAGAAAAGGAGGTTTGTTCTCCTCTAGAGTCAAGAAGATGGACTTAAGATCGGAATATTAATCTTTATTTAGGACAGAAATTGTCTCTGCCAACTTTTCCATAATTTGTAGTTCTCCCAGCTGCTTCAGCTAGAGGATTAAGGATTCTCTAGCATTCATTAAAATGGCCTTCTCTGCACAGGTGAGCTCTCATTTAGGCTGATTCTTAAACAGTAGTTCTCACAATGGAACAGAGACACTGAGGTCCTCTAAGCTCAGGCATCTATGGAAGTAAGCAGAGAAGCAGAACACTTTCCTTGTTTTTCAGCAGTTTAAATCCTGGGAGCAGCCTGTCTGCACCATCCTCAGGTAGAAGAAGATGAGCCACTTCTATTGCAGTGCCTAAGCTGGGGAGCTGCTGCTGTCACAGGTGATGCCTCTGCCTTGTGTTCTGCTCTGTTTCAGGGTGCAAGTTTGGAGTAAGCCATGGGGAAGGCCACTCTGGGCCTCTATCCCTGTACTCACAGAGCTGAAAGTAGAGCAAGGATTCCTTCTCCCTTTGGCAAATGAGATACTTTGCTCAGCTCTCCCTTCAGAGTACCCCTGGCAGACCTGCTTCCACCCTGCAGTGAGCTAAGCATAGGAAAGATTATCACAATCTAATGCTGGATTGAGGTAGGAATGGTAACAATTCTGGGGCTTGCTTGTTAGCTCCCAGTTCTCCTGGACAGCTGCAGCTGTGAGGGCTTCCTAGAGTCTGGCCCTGGTGTTCTGTGCTGTCAGGAAGTTGCTGATGATCCCAGATACCACCTCGGGCTCATTCAGGTGCACAAAATGACTCCCAGGCACTTCTGCTAGCTGGATGTGCTGGAGGGAAAGAACACGAGAAGATGTTAAGATGTGGACCAGGAAAGTGTTCCCTGAAGGCCACACTGCTGTGTGACAGTCGTAGGAAGGGACAGGGCAAGTGAGGCAGGACAGAGATGGGAGGACCAGGGAAGAGCTGGGTCCAGAGGGCAGTACTAACCTGGGACTTTGGCAGCAGTAACAAAGTGACTTCCTCCCCTGACTGCACACAGTCCCCCACCCCCTTCCCCATGTGAGATCTGTGCTGTTCAGGACAAATCACCTCCTGGAGGGTGCCCACCAAGGTCAGCTGCTTCCCAGCTGCTGCTCCCAGGTTGGTGGCCAGTCGAGGTGCAAGGAGGTGACATTTGCTCTCACCTCTTTGAGGTTAGACTCGAATGCCTCCTGCAGGGCTTTCACAAAGTGATTTCTGCTCGGTAGGTTGTGTGGTACCAAGAGTCCATCTTGTGATCTGAAAACAACAGTGAGGCTCAGTTCAGCACCCAGTGTGCCTCCATTTGTCTTTGTGGCTGTCCTGGGCAGAATCAGTGTTCCCAAGACAGTAGGGTGACAAACTCAGCTGTTCTTCCCAGGCTGCTCGGAAGCAGCAGGTGACAGGCCCATACATGGTAGTCAGAGTGCACCACACAGCTTGGCTAAGCAGCCATTTTATATCAAACTAGAAGGTGTAAAACATTGGGTGACTCCTAGTGGTATCAGAGTGGGGACTGGCTAAATATTGTCCTCCCAGGGCTGGCTCTGTAACTGGTCTGAAAACAAACATCAATCCCAGGCTCTGCCTTCTGCTCTTAACTTCTTCCTTCCTTAGAGTTTTCACATCTCCCCTCAGTCCATGCTGCCTCTCTTTGCTGCTTATTTAACCAAGTTATGCCCTGCTCAGAGAGGGAGGTACCATGGCAGTTGCCCTGGAGAAGTCAGCATTACATCTCCTGCAGAGCTAAGATCATGCTGTCTCCTACTCTGCTGGTCATGGGACAAGCAGACATCTCAGGCTCAGTGGCATTTCTGTGGCACAGAGGACTTGGCCTCAGCACAATATTACATTTCTGGGCAAGCAGGAATAACCTGAAGCAGTTAGGATATTAAAACAGATCAGGGAAGTCAAAACTGCACCTCTTTTCTCAACTGCTAGCACTTCTTGTTTTCTAGACAATCTTCTAACAGCACCCCACCAGCCAAGGTAGCCAGAGCCCTGCACACCTTGCCCTTGAAGGAGATGGGAAAAGGCAGAGGACGACTTGCAGAACAAGCTGTGCACCCAGACAGCTTAACAACTTGCCAAGCCACTGGCCCTGTCCCCAGAGCTGCTTGCCCCAGGTGCCACAGGAGAGAGCTTGCAGGAGCTCAGTCAGACCAGGGGCTTCAGGAGTAGCTGGAAGAGATGGAGACTGCTCTAGAGTTCCACCTGTTTGCTCAGGCAAGAGGTTTTTGGGCCTGGAGAAGGGGGCAGGCTGGGTTCCTGACTGGGGTAGAGTCAGGTCAGGAGGACAGCAAGTAGGTATGGTGCTGTGGAGGGTCACCTATTTGCCAGGCTGGCCCCTTGCTGCAGTGCCAAGGAATGGAAGGTTGTGAGGTGGGATTGTGAAGCCAAGAGCATGGGGAAGATGGGGCAGGACTAACATTTCCTCAGCCTTGCACCAGGGAGTCCCAGCCTGAAAGCAGAGTGCCAGGCTGGGAGGATGTTCCAGTTGCTGTCTGCCTTCTCCAGGAGCCTAGCCAACCCAGGGCAGTGGTGGGGAACTGGGAAATACTTCTCACATGTGAAGCTGTACTGTTACACCAGCTGGCCAAAAGCCTGGGTGACTAGTGCAGAGGAAGGGGTAGTGGAGGACTCCTTCCTAGCCTTCATTCCTTCCACTGAGGGAGACAGCAAGGGTTGGTATGGTTTGTGCTCACTCACATAATGATGAGAACACGGTCCTGGATCTTCTGCAGGAGCTTCACACACTGCTCCACCGTGAAGAACTCTCGACTCTGCTGCAGGTGCAAAGAGAGGGAAAGTGTCAAAGCTCAGGGACAGCAGCTGGGGACAGAGGGTGTCCCCAAGCTCTCCTGCACAAGTAGCTCTGAAGGTAGAAGTAACTGTGGCCCTGAAGCTTCCATGCTGGGACATGACAAGTATCCAGGCTGCACACAGGAGTAGATGGCTCTGCAAAGGCTCCTTCTGTCCAGCTGTGTTTCAGGGCTGCCAACAACATGGCATGCTGGGCTGCAGCACATATGGGAATGTTCTCATAGAGAAATGCTTTAAAAATCATTTTACTAAAAAGGAGAGAGAGTACATTACCCTGGCTTCCATATCCTGGCAGTAGCACAGATAGAGGAGGCCCTAATTGCTTAAAAGTGGCACAAAACTATCAAAATAGCAAACCTAAGGACTTTGTTCCACTCCCCTTCTTATTCAGGTCACCTGACATGCTGACAGAAAGCATCCATCCATCTGCTGCCTGAAGAGTTATAACAGTAGGAAAATGTGGCCAGGAGGCCTTGGGGCAGAGGAACTTCTAAAAAAACAAACAGTAACATTTTCCAGTGACTCTGTAAGCTGAATCAATGATCAAGTGCAGGCTCTTTTAAAAGCAGCATTTAAAGGACATGTGGGAATTTGGGGAGCAGCAAATGAGCAGCTGGGTGGAGGCAGGGCCTAGCTCAGTTAGCAGGCATCCTCTGAGTGTTCTGTGAGCTCAGGGCTCCCAAGTAGCAGGGGGCATGGCAGAAGAGCAGTGCTCACCGTACGGGCTCTCATGTCTCTGTTATACACCAGCCCTGGAAAGAAAAAAACAGAAGGTTTTCTTAGGAGCAGGAGTTGTTCGGTTTTAACTCACTTTTGGGATCTGCCCAAGACTTTTTGAGATAGGAAGAACATGATTAATTCAAATTTCTCCTTTTTTTAAAATTTATTTTCTTTAGCTGTTTTAGGATTTGAGCACCAAACCCAGCTGCTGGGAATGGAGAACTCTGCCTCCAGACTTAATTGATCCCATCCAGGCTGTGTAAATCTGTAGCTAGGGCACCCTGTACCCTGCAGAAGACAATGGCTGTTGGCACCAGTCCCTTCCCACACCCAGCAGTGGCCCAGCACCACACAGCCCCTTACCAGCGGGTGTCTCAGTTGCTCCTCGCTGCAGCAGGATTGCCCCACCCTCTGCTGTCAGATGGCTGTTTGCTTCTAAAAGCCTGAGGGAGACATGGCAGAGAGATTGTGATGCTGGAAAAAGGGAGGAAGTGAAGCAAAAATGCCATGACAAGGTGACAGTGAGCTCTCAGGCTGCTTCAGAAAGGAGCAGGAAGAAGCAGCAGCTTCTGGCAGCAGAAGCAAAAGGTCATGCTGGGATTCCAGAAAAGGACTTGAAAGGTGAAATGCAGGGAAGGTTTTCCTTTCTTATATGTGCAGCTGTAACTCTGTCAAGGTGAGGGCAGGCAGTAAATGAAGAGGATGGATGGGAACCCACCTCTGCAATGCTGCTTCAGGGCTCCGTGCTTTGGGAGTTTGCTGCTTTGCCTCCAGACTCAGCAGTCTGTCAATCACCCTCCTCTTTGATTTCAGCCATGCCTCAGTGTCCTGAAACACAGAGAGGTAGGGAAGAGGAGTAACCCCTTTCTTCTGAGTGATTTTACCCTTTATTGGAGAGGGGAAGAGAGAATTTCACTCTTCAACATCCCTCAGAACTGGCATCAGTTATGGGTATCTTATAAAAAAAAACTCCCATAATTTCTGGGAGAAAGGCCGTTTTAAATAAATACAGCAATACTGCTGTAATTAACTTATTAACCTTTTATCCTTGCCATCTTTTCTAACCCTTCCTATCCCACTTCTGAGTTGAGGACAACTCTCCAAAGTTTGGTATTTTTTGTCTCTGAACTAGTTTTGTCTCTCTGAACACTACTGCCAGCGAAAGCTCCAGCATCTGGTAGCAATGATGGCAAGTTGGGAATGTAGCTTTATGAACTGCCAGGAACAGAAAAAAATCTACCAGTCTTGTACCCAGGTCACCCAACATGCTGTTGGCAAAAAGATAACCTCAGCTGGCAGTTGCCTGGACAGAGGTTCCAGTTTCCTTTGTTCAAGGGCTTGGCACAGACAAGAAAATTTCTGTGCTAAGGGACTGCAGGATGTGGACCTCTACCAAGTGTTCCCCAAGGGCCACCCTAAGGACAGACTTCAGTCTGTGCAACAAGGAGCAGATCAGTGCCTGCCAAAAGGGAGAGCCCTAGGACTTGTGTGACCTGCCAGGAGGTGGTCACATCAGTGCTTTCTCTGAACAAGTGAGGAAAAGAAAAAAAAATATATTTTTGTATTTTAAAAAAGTGAAGGGAAGGACACATGAGCTCTAACCTCTGGAGCTAGAAGAAAGCCAAGACTTTCCAGCAGGATCAGCTTGTCCACCATCTCAGGATAAAGGAAACAGAACTGAGGAGAGATGAAACAATAAGAAAATGAGAAGCTGAGCACTGAGTGATGTCTATCCTGCTGCATGGGAGAGGGGTCAGGGAAGGGCCTCTCCTCCCGAGATCCAGCTCTGCCCCTTCATTTCTGTCCTGTTTGTTGTTGCAGCTGCAGAAATCAACCCCGTGAAGAAATGATGCTTTACTCACCATTCCTGCCACAGCCCCACCTGCAAAGAAGAAAAGGGTGCTCAGTAATGCACAGAACAGCCCCTGGTAACAGAAATTCACCTTCCTCACAACAGGAGCCACCTCAGAAATAAAAATGTGCATTGTACCATGGGACAAAACCCCAGTACAGAGGGGAGCTCTCCCAGCCCACAACATGCAGGCAGAGACCAGGGCTGTTGACCTGCTGTGTTCCCCATCTTGTGCCATTTCCACCTCCCTCAGACAGCAAAGTCCAAGGAGGAGTTACTGTTTAAAATGTCTGGGTGTGCAGGTCCTGTTAGCTGTGACCAGAGCAGCCCTGGGAAGCAAACTCCAAATTGTGGCAAAATAAATCATATTCCAAGCTCAAAGGAATGGATCCTGGAGCCCAGTTCCCCTCAGGCAGCTTTACAGCCCACCAAATGGGCTGTCTGTTCCCAGGCTTTGTGGGGACCAGGCAGGAAGGCCTGCTGTGAATTCTCCTGCACAGACCACCCCTCTTTGCCAATCACTGTTCTGTCCTGTGGGTGGGGGAAATGCTCACAGCAAGAGTTACCACTGTCTGTACTGCAGGGTCTTAAAAACAGGCATTTCAAACACAGGCAGAGATTTTTGAATCACTCAAGCAGGAACCTTGTACTTGGCATAATATAATAAATATTCCAACCCAGCTCCTAGCAACATGTCTTGGAAGTTAATTATCTACTGCTTTCTATTAATCTCACAGTTTACAAGGACTAGAGCCACTTACCCATACTGTGACCCATCAGGGTGAACCGTCTCCACTGCAAGGCTAAATGGCAAAAGAGAAAAACAGACAGTGCTGCATTAGAAACCAGAGCAGCAACATCTTGCTGCTTCTCTACTGACATGGGCCTTTCTCCCAGGAGGGCTTTTGCACTACCACATTTGCTTCTTAATCCAGAAACCAAGCAGCTAAGTGGGCCGATTTTGAAGAAAAAGAGCATTTACCACCTCATTTTCATGGTAGTTAAGTCATACAGCTCTCAAGTTCTCTCTATATGTCAAACAAACTCCAGCAAGGTCCCATTCACTGCCAGATATGAGACTGGCAAGAAGCAGAGGAGCCTGACTGGGTAGCATCTGGTGGAAGAGAGAAACCTTTACAGAGCATCCTGCTGCAGGGCATTCTGCAAGACATGGGAGGACACAGAGCCAGGTCTGCTGCATTGAGGGAAGTATGATTCCAAGTGAAAGCTTTCTGCACCATTTAGCACATCAGGCTCTTCAGACCATTTTTAGGGCACTCTGGGAGGCTTATAGGAAAATACAGCTTTATCAGTGCTGCCCATCTGAAATATACCTCACTGAAAGATGGGATTTATCCTCTGAGAGCTTCTAGAGGCTCTTTTGTGTACTGAATGGGAAATCTAAAATCACACATGCCAAATGTACAGATGGACAGTTACATCAGGAGTTATTAGGAGTACAAGACACTTTGACTTTCAGATTTCCTTGCATGATACTAAAGCAAGTAGTAAACTGCCATCAGGGAGAACCAGAAGTTTCCAATTTACACCTAACACTGGTTAGGGGTCACTGACTGCTTAAAAAAAGCCAGTCTGGAAAAACCATTTAGTTGCATCCACCACTTCACCACTACAGCTTTTTTAGCACAGAAACACTAGCAGCAGGGGAAGAAGGAGGGGGAACTGAAAGTGCTGCTTGCTTATTGGAAAGAGCAGGACCAGTACAGCACCCCCTCCACAAGCACCCCCTCGAGGGTTCCTTCCAGTACCCACCTGCTGCCACCCGGCGCACATCGGTCACATAATCTAGGAAATGGTAGGGGCAGCCTGCAGGTCGGTGGGAGGACAAACCATGGCCAGAAAAATCCATTGCCACATAATAACAACCTGAAAGGGAAAGAGGATCAGATATGCAGCCCAGCCACACAACACAATCCATCCTGATGAGCCACACCTACCTCTGGGGAGCAGTGGAATGAGCTTGTCAAAGGTGTTGGCATTGTCCAACCAGCCATGCAAACACAGCACAGGGTGTCCCTCTGAGGGTCCCCAGGCCTTGGCTGCCACATGTCCCCAGGGCACAGGGAACTTCAACTCTGAGAACATGCCCAAAACAGGGTGATGTCCTTGGAGAGTCAGTACTCTGAGAAGGTCCCAGGGGTCTTGTTAATGGTCTAGAGCTCTGAAAAGAGTAATACAGGTCTTTAGTAACTCACCAGTCTCCTGTGGTCTTAATTAGCAGCTTGATGATTTACAGCTCCCCATTCAACATCCCAAGCTGCCGTTCCTGACTGCCTGTTTGGGGAATCCTCCTCCCAGCACGTACTAGCTATGCTCCTAGGAAGAAATAAGCTTTCCCTATGCAGGAAGAGAAAGCCTTCTCTGTGTCTCTGCAGCAGCTGCAACCTGACCAGAAGGCACAGGAGATCCGGCAAGAGGGAACCATGCAGAATTCCCCCAGCTAGCTGCACTCAGCCAGGCACCTGTCCTGGGCCAAGAAGACAGTTTGGGGAATAAGGATGCTGCCTCCAGCATTAGATTGTTACCACCTTGCCCTCTTTTACCTTGGTGCTTCTCTTTAGTACCACAGCTTGGCACATTTGCTAGAGCAGCTGGCTCCATGCTGCACAGCAGGTCACTGCTGCCACCTGCCTGTGCACCCCTCAGGGCCAGGGACTTTTGCACGGGATATGGGTCCACAATCTGCCAGGCACTTGCTCAATCTCAAACCATCTCATTTACCTGGCAATTACTGACCCTTGCTCAAGCACCAGCTCCTGAGTGAACCCAGCCTCTGGTGACCTTCCAATGGTGGTTTAAACATTTCCCTTTCACCCACAAGCCACAGGCAACCTGACTACCTCCAAGTCTTTCATGTCATATCCCCTTCCAAGTGACTTGTCTTGCGTATCTGCTCCCTTAATTACCCCTCTGAGACTGCACAGCAATTAAATCACTCTACAGCAATTCCCTCCGGAGCCCATGCCTCTCTAAGGAGTGAGGACAGAGGGGGTCGGCTGCTGTCAGGGCCCTGATGGTCCCAATGAGCCAAGCCTGGGGTTCCCCATGAGTGTGTTTAAGCTCGGCCCAGGACCAGCCGCAGCAGTGCCGGTGTCCATCAGCAACGCCCTCGCCGCAGGAACCGTGGCCCAGCCTGCTGACCTCGGGGCTGTGTCTGATCCCAGCTGCCCTAGCCGGCCCAGATCCTGACAAACAACCGTGGGCTGACTTCCCATAGTGTGACCATGGACCTGCCCTGTCCTGAGGGCCCGGGCTCCTGGCAGAGCCTGATGGCCGTCCCAGGCAGTCCTGCCTGGGCCCAGCGGGGCTCCGGCCCTGGGATCCCCCCGGCCCCGGGCTGAGGCCTCCCTGGGCGGGCAGGAGGCGCCGCTACACCCGGGCCTTCGCCTCGGGGCGCCCTGGAGCGCCGGCTCCCGGTCCTGCTCCCGGCCCCGGGGAAGGGCTGCCCGGGGACCGACCTCCGGCCGGCGCCGAGAGCAGCCCCCGGAATGCCACGGCCGACCCGGCCCCCTCTCCCCTCGCCGCCCTCCCGCGACATCCCGGCCCCCTCCTACCGCTCCGTGCGGCCGGGCCGGCTGAGCAGAGGCGGCGGCAGGGCCGGGCCGGGCAGGGCAGGCCGCCTGCACCGCCCCGCTGCCCGCCTCCCTGGGGCGCCCCGGCCCCCGCCTCCGACTGCGTCGGGCTCGGTAAGGGGAACGGGAACTTAACGATGGCTGTGGCGTCTGGAGCTGCGGACAACCTCCTGGGCGTGATGGGAATCTCCGAGGAGTCGAAATCAAGGAAGGATGGCTGCATCCTTGACTACTCCAGGACACATTACTGACGATGGAAACTGCCTGTACTGTGGTGACACAGTGTGAGATGTTTTAACTGTGACCCAGGAGCTTCATATTGACATCAAACGGGCCCAGCGCTTGACATTGACACTGAACTTCTGTCACTGTCTGATAGAGAGACTCTTCTGAACTCCTAACGCTTGCTGGAATCGTGGTGCTTCAGGGACAAGAGTCACCCTCCCATACTGTGACCTATCGCAGTGAACTGACTCTACTACAGGGCCAAGCTGCCACAGATGCACAGCAGACAGCACTGCCTCAGCCACTCCACTCCTCTTCTGCAAAAACAGAAAAAACCAGACCCCTCTCAGATGGAGAGGTTTCTATATGGTTTTCCTCATTAATTGCCCAAAAAGGTGATGTCTGCACAGAGCAAGTTTCAAGGAAGCCAATACCCAAGTGTGACTACTTTCTGGTGCCTCTCATTCCATCCAGCAGGCAATCTGCTAAGCCTAATGCAGACCACAACCATTCCTCTTCAGTCAAGGACTCTGCAGTCAAAGGAAGCAAAGTCAAATTGCACTGTGAGCAGTGGGACCCCTTGCTGGAACAGTTGAGGGAAGCAGAATTAATGTATGTTCTTAGGGAATAATTTTTATATTGGTAACTGGAAGCCCTATACTCAGTTCAGCACATCAGTCTCCTAAATTACACAATATATTTTCAGAATAGCCTAAAAAGCTTGAAAGAAACCAGTGTAGAAGCTTAGAGCCCTATTTCTCGTGCCTAGCTCTAACTCATCCTGGCAAAATGGGCTCTGCACCACAGCAGTTGAAACATAACCTTGGGGATCCATCACTGAGAAGAAACAAGAGCACTGTGTAGCTCACAGCCTGCTCTCCATGTGAGCCATTAGAAAGGAAATCAGAACATGAATTTTTACAGGTTTGCAAAGTGTCCAGTGCCTTGCTTTTCCTTAAGCCTCCATACTGAAGGAGCAAGGAAAGCAGACAACAAGGGCTGGGGAGCCTTGCAGAAGGAGAGAGGCCACAGTAACTTCTACAGCTTCTCTCCTACAACTTTCAGAGGTGGGTGGCTGATTACAAAAGGTGAAAAGCAAGAGACAGCTGCAGAACAGATTTGTAAAATGCACTCAATAATAATGAACAATGATCCAATAGCGGCTGCAGCTAATGGAGGGCAGGGCCCTCCTGTGAATTCCTGGAACTCCTCCTAAAGAAGCCACCAGACGGCAGTGTAATTGTTAGGCAATGCCTGCTGCTAGGCTTGTGGTTCTGCAGTCTATGGCATGACTGATGAGGAAGAGGATCTGTGCCATGAGAAGTTATGTGGACTGTTGGCACACACTCCAGTGGTTGGTGGGACAATGGGTCATGGCCAGGAAAATCCATTGCCACTCATGAGCCAGACTCACTTCTGGGGAGCAGTGAAATGAGCCCACTGAAGGTGGTGGCATTGTCCAGCCAGCCATGCAAGCATAGCACAGATTGTCCCCAGGCCTGGGCTACCACCTGTGCTTGGGGCATGGGGAACTTCACCTCCAAGAACTTGTACCCACAAGGAACATCCCCTGAGAGCTACATGCTGGAGCTCTACCTGACCTCTACCTAATACCAGGTTTTGGGCACAAGCCTTGTTTGGCAGAATCCTGGGATCCCGCTGTAAATGCGTCCCCTGACGGTATATCCATCACCACCCACAGGTCTTGGACCACCACACTGGGCTCTCTCCCCCATTCCAGCAGCCAGTAGGATCTGGGCTCTCATTGCTTTGGGTCACAGAGATTATTCTGGGACTCAGGAGGGAATAATGCATTCTCTAGTGACACTGGACTCCTGTGACCTTCATCCTAAATCACTTCTGGTAGGAGGCTCCATCAGCCACCACCTGATGGGAAAGGAAGCATTCCTCACAGAAATTATCAGGAGCAGGTGATTTCAGATGGAGTTCCTAGTGGAGAAGAGTTCACTGGGATGTGCTCTGTGCCCTCTCCTCAGTGGCAGGACTGTCACCCTATCAGCCAAAGCCATATTGTTGAGCTGTCCTCCAGGTCACTCATACCTTCTCTAGTGATGCTACTCACCCCTCTATAAAAGCAGCCTGACATCTTGCAAGACTGTGCATCTCCCCCAGCACAGCCTGGAAACCCCCCCAGGGGGAGGGCCCTATGCAGGATGCACAGCAGAACTTGGATGGCTCACAGAATTCATTTTGCTGCATCTACTTCTAGTAAGTGCCACAGGCCACTGCAGTGGAATTGCTGCTTGTGGAGGACCAAACTGGATTCCACCTGGAAAGGTGTTGGCTGGGCTAAGTGGATTGGTGGTAAGAAAGGCTGGTTTTGAGTAAAGAACTGTGAGTTAGTGTGAGATATTCCATGTGCTTAGCAAAGGGTAATTTAACCTCTGTGTCCTTGCAAAGGAGCAGGGTACCTGCAAGGGTGAACACTGGGGCATGCAAAGCTGTTATGCTCCACTGACTTGGAACAGCATTGATCAGTTTGTGCTAGCTGCAGATCTGGTGAGGAAACTTTAAGTACAGCAGATTGATTGCTACCAGGGGACAAATTCCCCATAGCTGGTTGGATTTGAGCACTGAAGTACTGACATATTGATCTATTTATGTTGATTTATTAGTCATAGTCCTATACCCCAATTTCTCTTGTGTCGTTATACAAATAAAAAAATGCATGCTATTGCTAGCTTAACTGATTTCTTTCAGAGGATATATAGAGGACACACCTCTATATAAAGCCCCATGTTGGGAGTATATGCTGCAATCTGTAGTGGACAGGAAAAGAAAAGTGATCACAGGCAAGCACGTTATCATGCAAGCAGCTCCAACATGCTGGCTCACAGGCTTTAGTTTGAACTCCAGCTACAAATCCTGCTTGCCTTGGAGATGGTCCCAGGAAGTCTCAAGAGTTTAAATGAGCTGCCCAGGTAGGAAGAGTTGGGGTAGGATATCATTCCATGATCTCTGGGCTCTGCTCAACAGCAACAGACTCATCCAGGTACCTTCTATGGTGTACTTTTTCTTTGGTTTTCCCTAATTTCTTGTTGAATTTCATTTATGTGAATTTCTGATTAAAAAGTTGCTTACATATTAAGTGCAAAACAAATGCTGTGATGGCTTAGATTGGTTTCTCCCCCTTGTTTCAGATCTGTTGTGTTCCTTGTTTATTGGCATAATGCTGTAACCAACTCAGCTAAACTCAATTTTTCCAGAGCTCTCCAGCTGTGCAGAAGGTGGGAGAGACAGAGATGCTGGCTCTTTACCCACCACAGTCTGAGGCCAATATGATAATTTAAATGGAAATCTTTGTTTTAAGCCAAGCAATGAGTGGTTTAAAAAGTGAAGTGCATCTACTTCAGGGATTCACCTGCAGCATAATTTGGGTAGTGGGGCTGCTGGGGTGTTAAATCATTCCCACATGAACCACTACCATTCAGCTGGAAGCAGCCCCAGGCACACACCATGCATCAGGTCCAAGTGGTGCACATTTATATCACTTTATTTGCAGCTAATGAAATGGCTAGAAACATTTATTGCATATAAATTATATATGAGCACCCATCATACAAATAAACTCTTTCCAGTCTCAGCTTTCCATTTCCTCCTTAATCAGAAAGTCTATTATATTTGGGACAGATTCAGGAGTCTCTGCTGGTTCCCATCCCCTGGGCCTGTTTAGATTAACTTGAGAGGTGAGCTACTCTCCAAATCTCTACAAAACCCATACTCACCTTTAGAGCATGCATCTGTTTTAATGTTTTAAGTGGCAGGGGAAGAAGAGAAGTTTCTCTCCAGCCCTTGTCTAGATTTAACCATCTTCCACTTGGAAAATCTGGCAGATTCCCTATAGGCTGAGATTAAATAGTGAAAACCATAAGTAATCTGACACTTGTAATTACAGGCCTACCAGCTCCTGACTGACCTCAGACAGAATAAGGAAATAGCAGGTACTAGGATCATTTAAAAACAAGGGAAAAGTTCTGGTTAACACTAAGTCTCATGTGTTTATGGAAAAGAATCTATAAAACTGCTTGGGAACTTTTGGAGATGTAAGTTACAGATTTGGGTTATGGATTTGGCTGTCAAAAGTAAAAACTGTTGAAGTAATAGCTCTCCAGCAAGGAAATGGACACAATCTTACACTGTGTTTTGATTTTTAAAACACTGGAATGATACCAAATTAACACATTTTGTAGTAATTGGACTGAGAATTGACTAGGCAGCAAGTGTCAAAATATTAAAGTTGATACAAGCATGTAAGGGGAGGTTTTGAAACAGTCCAATGGTGAGTTATTCCACACGGGCCACACTTTGGATCTGGCCATGCTGTTTGTGGAAGAAGTGACTCTGGTGAAGGGCTGACTCAGAGCAGAGCAGCAGCTGAGTGTGAGCCCCCAGTGCAGTCTGACAGGCTCATTCCATTCCCTGATGTACAAGCAGGGAATGAGGAACAGGTGTAATGAGATTATATTGCAGGAGATTATATTGTGTGTGCTAATTCCATGGAGGTGATTACTGGTGTGAAAGAACTCCCAGTTTTGACAGCTATGATTCAATGAGGAAGGGAACAAGTTGGAGAGGCTTCCTGGCAGAGCTTTAAGGCCTGTTAAGGAGTTGGAAGACGTTTTATGAGAGAGAAGCATTTAGGACCAACATGATCAATGCCTTGGTATACCTATGTAGCATTGCATTTTTGCTCCTCCAGTTGTCACACTGCCTAACAATGGCACAAGAAAAAAACAGCCTAGAGACAAGTTATACATTCAGTAATGGAGAGAGGAGTTAAATACTTGAGGGGTTTACTTAGGGTGCTGGCAGCTTTCCAACCATTGGCAGTTTTTTAATGAAGATGGGATGTTTAACAAAACAACAATGATTAATGTGACAGAGTTCTTTGTCCTGTGATCATCTGGAAAGCAGAGTGGTCTGGAAATTAGTTTACTGCAGTAGACACTGCTGTCAGATGGTACCAACCTGCAATGCTTTTGCTACAGCCACTCCCAAAATTATAGTCCATAGCTATACTCCTTGCATTTTGCATTGTTTTACTTCATTTAGAGGCTTGGTTTCCTCAGCTGAGGAAGCCCCTGTTTCTAGGTCCAACAGTGACTCGGGACCTTTCTGCTATGGAGTCTCTGTCTCGGATTGCTCCCTGCAAGCAGCCTCTCCTGGCTGTTTTTGTCTGCTTTGGAGAAAAGCCTGAAGTGAGTGAACTGGGTGCCTGTGTCCTGTGAGTGGGGTTCAGCATCACCACATGCCTCAGTGCGGGGGGACAAATCTGGGAAAGCATGGGCAGGACTGAGGCTACATGTTCCAACTGAAGGATTCTGAGCAAGGGGATTTGGGCAAGATCCACCCATTTTGGCCTCCAGTAACACCTCCTGAAAAGGTGGGATAACAAGGAGAGACAGTAGACCTCAAGGACACAATGAAATCCTTAACTGAGGATTTCACCTCCGTGTCTATTGGGCAGCAAGGTTGGGAAAAGTCACCTGGGGTGGTCATGGATTTATGTGGCCACAGAGCCTCAAGGAGCTCACACCTGAGTCCAGTGGTGTGGAAGGCTGGTACCTCGTTTCCCCTGTCCCGGATTGTCCTCTACTGCTCCAGGGTGTTTGGCATGTAGGCAAGATTCAGAGGTGAGGGAGTGGTTTGGTGTACAATTATAAAAGACTGCAGCTGCTTAAATCTGACCTAAATACCTTCCAGATTATACAGCCCGATGCTCTGTTTGAAAACGCACAAGTCGCTGTCTGCTGGGTCTTCCTCCCTCAAGTGACCCAGGGGCACGGAGTGGCCACGAGTGAGAGCACTGGCGCTCTGCGGCGGCCGTGGGTTCCCCAAGCCGTGACAGCGCAGAGTGTTGCAGACTGGCACGGAGCGCCTCGGCCGCTCGCCGTGCCCCCTGCGCGGCTGGCTCCGGCTGCCCCGGCTCTGTCCGTGCTCCGGGACACCGGGCACGGCCGGGCACGGCAGCGCCGCCGCTCCGTGCCGGGGCGGGCAGCCCGCAAGCCGCGGCACCCGCGCTGGGTCACCGCTCTCCGGGCAGCCCCTGTACCTTCGCTTTCCTGGAAAGCAGTTTCTCTTCGCTACTGAGAACAGCCCTGCTCTGGTGGAGGAAGGAGGGGCCTTGCCACCGCTTCATGCAAAGGGGCCACTGCTTGTGCTAATTTTTCTCATAAGAGTGGAACAAAACCAGCCTCTGCTCGCTCTAAACCACTGAAGATGTTTGTTTTTGTTTGGTTGGGGTTTTTTTGGGTTGTTGTTTTTTTTTTGTTTTTTTGGTTTTTTTTTTTTTTTCCTGGGAGAGCAGAGGAACAGGGCTGGGGGATTTTTGTGTGTTGGTTTAGTCCTCCCTGGCTCTCTCTTTTTGTGGTATTGGGTTTTTTCCCTTCTTCTTAATGCTTTGCTGTTAGCACCTCTTAAAAGAAGGCTTTTAGCAAGTTAAGAGAGAGACTATCTCAAAAGGGGAGGAGAGGTCAAAAGGGAAAAACTACCTAAGACTGAATGCAATCAAACATTGTACATTTTGTATTCTTGGCAGGTTGGACTTGCAGCACATCAGGAGATGGTGGCAGTCATTTCCTACCCACCCCACAAGCATCCTTCCATCCTCCTATCTGTACAAAATCTCAGGCACTGCCCACATCACCTCTCAACCCAGGGTACCCAAGCCTTCCCCTTGCTTTCTTCTCTCCCTTTCTTTCCCATTTAACCACCTGGCAGGAAGCCCCCAGCTTGGGGCCCCATGTCTGGGCCACTTGGTCAGCTACATTGTCAGGGCAGTTTCATATCCTACTCACATCCCATCCAGAAAGTCAGTGTCCACACCAGTGTCTGGTGGGAGCCCAGTAAGGCACTGAGATCCTAAGTAATTGGTCACCTGTGATGTGGAGTTGGTGCTCCAGCCCCAGCTGAGCTTCCACACACAGGTCTGCAAAGCTGAAGGGCAAGTCACTACTGGGTGATCTAATGTGTTCACTCATCTTCCCTCCTCTCTGCCCTCCATGTTCTTCTCCTTTGGTCTTTTGGTATCTTTTTTCCTTTCTTCTGCAGATTTTCAATGTTTCATTATCTCCAGTTCTTTCCCCTCATCATATTATCCTCTTCCTTCCTCTGAGGCAGTGTTTGCCTTTTGCTTTCCCAGAAAACCATCTTTATTCAGTAGTTTGCAATGACCTGCCCCAAAATACTGTTCTTTTTCCCACACCTCCCAAAGTGACAGAAGAAAATAGGCAGACTGTGGCTCCTTCTACCTTATGCTGTAGATGTAAGGAATCTGCATGCTGAGAAGGAGTGAAGATGTTGGGGTGTTACTTACCAAAGACTTGGAGATTGCTGAAGAACAAGCAGAGAAACACCATAAAGTAGAACTATGATCCAAAGGTAGAATGAATTCAGACCTACTGCTCTCAGCAGCAGGACTTCAGAAAAAACTCTCTGGAAATGGTTAATTCTGTCAGCAGCTCTATCAATGAATGCTTTCATGTTTAATGTGGTTTAAAGGGGATAGTGAGGGTATGTGTATCCATATGCAGGGAAAAATTGAGGGGTAGGATAAAACTTGTAAATCCTAAGAACAAATCCTGGCACCTTCTTGGGAGCTATTCCTTGTCACACTGTCATCAGCATTCTGGGCATCTCAAAAACTGTCTTTAGGAGGGATCCTGTTTTCTCCAGAGATGCAGCAGTGGGCAGTGTTCAAATTAGCCTGCCTGTATTCTCACTGTCATTACACAAAGCCTTTCAGCTGACTGCCTTCTCCTCCTTCACTGCACCAGACACAAGCTATTTCAGCATTCTGGTGTTTTCCACCTATAATGAAGCCACCTCAGAGGTACCTTGATCCTGAAGACATTTTGGACCCTGTGGTTTAGATCTGAGCTGTGGAAAGCTGTGGTCAATGGTGCCATTGTGACATGTCCCACTGGCTCTTACGGCTGAAGACGATTGCTGAAATCCACTTCAGCTGTAACTGCTGCCAGGTCACAGTTTAGAGTGGATGAGAGAAGTATGAGTAAGACCCATAGGCAATCTCAGAGCAGTGAGGCTGGATGTTAACTTTTCACAGGCAAAGATGAAGAAGAAGAATAAAAGGTAGAATTAGACCAGGCCATTTAACATTAAGGCAAGGTGGCTGGAAGAGTCTATGAAGTCACCCAATAAATGTTATAAATATCCACAGAGGAAAACAGACTCCCTACTAGGCAACTGTAAAGCAAACCACAGGATATTTTTGAAGCTGCCATCCAAAAATACAAAGAAAAGTGTGACAAGCCTACTTAAAAACCAAAAATGGAACAGATGAGCACTTCATCCCTGCTGTGATTTAGAGCTCCAGCGGCTGGTCCTCCCACTGAAGCCGCTCTGAAAAAGAATAAAGTGCTTTGCCCAGATTGTTATGGAAGTTCAGAAATTCTTCTGTGGTCAGCAACATCTTCATGTTGGTCGAAAGAAAAAATTGAAAAGAACTGATGTCTCAACACTCAGTGGAACTTCTGGCAAGGCTGAGGATCAGATTCAGCAGCGTTTCTGACTGCTTTATGCTTCCTAGCAATGCCAAGCAGCTGTAAAGCTTTTAGTCTGCTGCTTAAGCTGGAATTACAGCTGCTTTGCATCACTAGGCTGGTACAGAGCAGCCAGAGCACATCTGCGTTGGGCATTTGTATAGAGCTTTTTCAACAGGGCAGTTCACCTGGTATGCACACACTAGGGAATGTGTGCAGCATCTAAAGAAAGTATGTAGGTGAATGAAAGCTCTGATGACATGATCAAATCATAGCTTCATTACAGGCTAGGCCTTTAAACTGTGAAGTTTGTACTCCAAAGTTTGAATTCCAAAGTTTATCTTTTCTTCTATTACATCTATTCTCTCTGAGCAGCAATATGCTCGTAGTATGCACCATGCGGTGCATTATTTATATTTCTTATCATAACGTTTCTCTGAATTTGTAATTTTTTACGTGATTTCCAATATTTTACTTTGACCCACCAAGGCAACTGCGTACGTTTCGGGGCACGCTCCTCAAATGCGTATTACCCTGCCACACTCTGTGCTTCCAGGGTGCCCGGTGTCCTGAGAGCTCCTGCAGCGTCCGCGAGGGGCTGGGAGAACTCTGGCAGGAAGGGTCGGGGCAGGCTCTCTGTTTTCCGCCGGTGTAGGAGCCCTGTGCGCCCCCTCCCCGCCCGCATGGGCCCGGACGTTGCCCCTTCCCCGGCGCTGGGAGCCCCGCGCTGCAGGGCAGGGATGGGGCTGGGAGGAGGGGCAGAGCCCGCTCGGGCCGCCGCCTCCCCGGGCCGACACGTGGCTCCGGCGGGTCCCGGGGCCGGCGGATGCTGCCGTGCCGTCCCGGTGGGGTTCCTCAGCCAGTCTGCGGCGGAGGGGCTTTCACAGCATCCTTTTTCTTCCTTTCCTTTTTTCCTTTCTCTCCCCCCCTCCCCCATCCGTCCAAGTTTTCTTTTACAAAAGCCCAAACTTTTTTCTTCTTTACTTTTTTTTTACTCTTTTTTTTTTCCCCTTGCAAGAGCCACGCCGTGGAAAGACGGCGTGGTGGAGGAGGGAGAAACCCCTCCCCTTCCCCTCCCCCCGTGGCTCCTTCCTCGGAAAAGAAACATTTTGGGGGTTTCCTCCCCTCCTACCTCTCCCCTCCCTTCTGTGCCGCTCCGCTCCCCCGAGCCGAAGCCGCCGCCGCGGCGCCCGCCCGCCCCGCGGCCGAGGAGGGCCCGGCGGGGCAGCCTCGCCGCCCCCGGTAAGCCGCGCACCGGCCCCTTTGTGAGCAGCGGGGCCGGGGGGGGATGCGGGGAGCGGGGCCGCCTCCGTTTGCCTTCGGGGCGGGAGAGCGGCGGGGGCCGGGCCAGGCAGTGCCGCTGTCGCCCCGGCACTGAGCGCTCGCTCGCCCCGGAGGCAGCGCCGCCCGCCCGTGGCCCCCGAGGTGCCGAGAGTAAGTTGTGCTGCGTTAACTGGAAACGGCCTTTTAGGGGGCGGGCTGCGAGGAGTCTGTCTGTCTGCCTGTCTGTCTGCCTGTCTGCTCCCATCTCCCCTTGGCTTGCGAGGGGGTGCAGCCCCCGCTGATTTGGCTCCTGGGGGTGTTGCGGCCGCTCTTGGCTGGGAAGAAGAAGCGTGTTGGGGCTTGGGGGGCTTTTCCCGAGGAGTCGAGGGAGATTTGGGGTGCCGGCATCTCACTGCCGGTCTTGAAGGGAGCCATGTGCTGTATTGGGGTGGCGGCGGGGTGCTGGGAGTAGCCTGGGTGGCTGCACGGGGACTGTCCTGCTGTCAAGGTGTTCTTCACGGCGTCAGGACAGGGAGATGTTTCTTTTAAAGTGAAACCTGCAAATTATGTAATGTCTTAGATGGGTCTGTAGGGAAGCAGCCGCACAGGTCTGGGTAACTCGGTCTTCACAGCACTTCTTTCACATAAAGCACTGGAGAAGCGATGCTCAGAGTGTTACACTTAGTCTTAGCTGGAAAAGGGAGCTGCCTGCCAGAAGTGAGGGCGTTACAGGGAAGAGGGGTAACTGTGAACCGGGGGTGTACATGCCCGCTTGGGGTTGCCTTGAAGGCGGAGGAACTCGCCGTCCTCCAGACCTGGCACAGTCAGATCGCAGCCTCACACCTGCCGTTTCTCAGAAGATCAGTGCTGCGCGCCCATGAAAAGCCTCATCGCAAAGGTTATCGCTAAATCCTCTTTCTTTATGCAATCTGAGTCATGGTGCTCACAGCCATGCAGGATCCACTACTCACTTTTTCCCACAAACACACGCGTTGGTACTGAGAATTTTGGAATGGTTACCGCGTAAAACCTCAGCTCATGCTACTCTTAGGTTTCTTTTTTTTTTAAATTTAGTTAAAGTGTGTATTACTTCTTGCTAAAACAGGCTGGGAAACAGGATCTGGAAGAATCCCAGAGGTAGCTGAGAAGAACTCAAGAATGCTAAGTTAATGTCCTTGGCTTTTTTCTTCTCCTACATGGTGAAGAATGGGGGATGTGGCTTGACCATTGTTCTGGAAAGTTGAGGGTAAAGAGTATTGTTAGCAAGCTGCTATTTGGGACTACGTGGTCCAGACAGTGCCATTTACTAGTTCTAGTCCTTGCAGCTCTCAGAGAATTTAAATGAAAAACCCAGTCACATGTTGACCATACTCAACTCTGTAAAATGGGGTGGAATCGGAAATAACTAGTTTCCTGATGTTTCATTCTCTACTGACTGTGTCCTTAGGAAGGTATGCAAGCATATCTTCTTTCTCCAAACAACTGCAACTGCAATTCAGATGCTGTGTGAATGTCAAATGGCCCATTCAGTCACAGCAGGCAATGGTCATGTGCTTTAAAATCATGCACATGCACAGAAGTTTGTGAGACTGAGGCTGTATTATCACATAATGTTGCTTTTAGTTGAATCAAGTTACGATGAAGTATGGCCAGTCGCTGCAGATGAAGCCAAGCTTTGTTTCTGTGTTCATGAGTGATTCTGCTGGGTATGTGATTTAAAACATAGTTGTTGAAGTATGGATTCTTGTTCCCTTCAGAGGGGACGGCTCTTGGGCACAAACCCGCAGGATTACTGGGATGCCAACCTCCCACACAAGTTCCCATCTTTTCCTGAGTTAAACTGGAATTTGGGCCTTTGTTATTTCTGTGCTCCTTGTTAATATTCTGTGTGTTGCATGTCCTTTAATAACCTGGCTTATCACTTACTTAAAAGGGGGTTGAGTGGCAACACAGGGGTTTTCTGTAAGGTTGTGTTGGAAGGCACAGGTAAACTGTGCTTGGGTCCCCAAAAATGGGCATAGAGGAGCACTAGGGAGAGGATGAGCTTCTTCAGATCCTTCCAGGTGTGTGTCTCTGTCCCCACTGTGTCTGCTCAGAGAGGGCCAAATTCAGTTTCCAGATGACAGCTTCAAACATGCAGCCAGTGCCTCTTGCCCTCCTCAGTCCAGCTGGGATTTCTGTGAAGTTGGTGGTCGGTTTATGCAAGGATAGAGCTGGGGCTGGGTGGTGTAAATTCTTAATTGCTGTCACTAATACTATGGTTGCATTGCTGAGAAACAAAGGAGAAAATGTGCCTTTAGAGCTGTGTTTTTCCCTTGTTTCTCTTTTTCTCTGTCCCCACTGGGAATGTTTTGCTCTTTTCTCCTAGTTTTTCCCTGCAGCTCCTTGCCACCCGCTTTCCCCTTGCCACCCACAGGCTTCTCTGTCCTGATTTCTCCAGCCTGGGTTTGGTCAGCAATAAAGAGATAGTGGCAATACTTAAATCTGACATCATTTGGTTCGGGTTGATACTGTGGTTAGATTAATAAAAGCTGTGGGGAGGTGGTGTGTTCCTGAGCTGTTATTCCAGGCCGCTGCAGACCTCAGCTAGTGCTGCTTGCCAAAAGCTCACAAGATGGGAGAGGAGGGCACATGCATCTCTGTAACTTAAGATATGGATGGTGTGAGAGCTGAGTAAGCCATACCATATATTTTAGAGGGTAAAGGTGTTAAGCCTATATGTCATTAGGAGGCATATTTATTTAAAATAATGCAACTAAATGCTACATTTATTAGATCCTTGATTATGTGTAAGTAGAGGCAGAGGCAGGTATGATAGCAACTTATCCCCTTTATCCTGTCAGTCTACTTCATTACAACCTACTCTTCTGTTTTGCATTTGTGCATATCCTGCATCCTTCTCCCTCAGTAAGGTATTTATTAGCTCACCATTTTGCTGAAATCTGTCTCAACCTTTTAAAAAAAGGTGCAGTGCTGTTTGATGTAGTAGGATTTGGTGACTTTGTGTAGAATTCTTCCCCCTCTCCCCATACCAAGTGACAGGTTTCAAGTTAAGATTTAGAAGTCAGAGGTGTAGAAAATCCTACTTTTTAAACTTCTGGAACTAAATGCTTCTGTTCAATAGGTATTTAATAGTGTTTAAATGTAAATTCAGTTTTAGTAGAATGGCTAAATGGTGGTTTGTGTTGTCTTTGGAGACTTCAGAGTTGCCCCTTATTTTCATCCTCTTCAGTGGAGAAATGAAAAGGCCTGTGTGCACTTCACAGGAAATGAGTGTCTGATACAGGCTCGCAGGCTGCACATTTCCAAGAACTGCTCTCAAGGTATTTTGATAATGCACATTCTCTCTGCCTTCTCCCTTCCTGCTCCTCCTGCACTTTGTGTGCTTCTGCTTGTTCGCAAACACATGCAGAGTTGAGGGGAAGAACCAACGGTGCCACTGTTAAGTTTGCAGATGGGCTCCTTTAGCTTTGTACTGGAGCAGAGGCTGGCAAAATTGGGACAAGCTGGCTGCATTCGGTTGCCTTTGTTGCAGAGGGTTTTTGTCTTTCCCCTCACTCCCTGCAAATGCTGAAAAAAATTTTGCCTTCAGACTGTGACTTGTGCAACGAGGGAGGTTTTGCATGTATGTGATTCTGCAGTTCAGAAACAGTTTGGATCTACTTTCGTACTTCCTCAGTAGCAAAGTTTATTTGAAAACTTAGGCTAAAGCTAAGAAAATGAGTGTGGCTGTTAGCTGTTGGAAAATGCCAGAGATCTGCAATCTGTGCTGTGTAGCTGGGCTTCTGCACGTCCTGCTGAAGGCCCCTTGCTGAAGCTGAGGGGATTCAGCATAAGTTTGCCTCGGTTGGCACGCTAGTGATGATAGCACAGGTTTGATTGTGCAGGAATGGATTGTTTGTGCTTTTTGACAGATCACCTGTGTTGTTCTTTATCCATATTTTAGTTCTACCTTGTATTCTGGTGAGATTTTGTGGTGTGGAAGGAGAGACGTTGGAGCAACATTTACTGCTTTAGCAGTAAAGACTGAAATCTGTTTGTGTAGGGTGCATGCTGATTTTCATGTCAGCAAATCCAAAGAAGAGGTGCTGTTCTTTTTAGTCATCAAAGAAAGAGGAAAACATGGACAGAGCTGTTTTAACTCTGCAGCAGGTCCATCATTGATTCCTCATATTGACTTCATATGCCTTTGTTTACTACTTCAGTTTTGCACAAAGGACATTTATGCCTTGTGCTGGGCTCCCCTTAGTGTTATGTCAGGTTTGAATGGTTAAGAGATGTCTTAAAAAGGTGTTGCTCAAAACTCCAGCCCTTTGCTGCTGGATTCCTCTGCCTAAGGTCTGCTAAAGCATGACGTGGTGAGTACAGCATAGAAACAAAGCAAAGAAATTTGAGAGGGAAGAGAAATGAGACTTCTCAGATCAGCTCTCTCACTTTCCCCAGTCTACATGATTGGAGTTTTTCCTTTTATGAGTTTTCAAATTAGTTACTTTTCAATTTTGGTCACCTTTGAACTTCCTCTCATCTGGTTTTCTGAAAGAATACAAATAGAATGTCCTGATTGTACTATATCTTTCTCTAGCATCCTCTTGTATATATGTATCTGCTCTCTAAACTGAGCAAGAAATTTCTCCAGTCTCTCTCTGTACAATTATGTGTTGCTTCTTATTACCCATCTTTAGGCCTACCCTGTTTGTTTCAGCTCTGTATGTTTTTATTTCAGGTAACTAGAACTGACTGTATTCTCTCAGGTGGTGGCATTACTGTTACGTTCCCATCCGTTTTGCACCCTCCCAGTCCCGCTTGCCTCTTGGTTTTTAAATGACTGCTTTTGCATTCGGAGCTGGAGCTTTCCTTAATGAACCCTCAGCACTGTTACTTGGCTCATTGGTCAGCTGCACCACTTAATTTATTGCTCTTGAAAATACAGACCCAGCTGTTTTTTCTACAAGCCTGCGTGCATTTGCGTGTCTCAGGACAGAGTCCTGCCTGACCTCCTGCTGCTTTCCCGCTGACGAATTTTTAATGACCTCTGACTTCTCTGTCCTGCAGGGAGTGAAGTGATTTTGTCACTGTTTACCCTGGGAAGGCGATGGAGAGGGCTCACTACGTTTTGAGTTGGATTTAAGTAACAGGAGGCTGTGAGCTGCCTGCTGGGGAGCAAGATTAGCCTTGGGGATGTTGTGAGTAATGACAGCTTGAAGATGGAGAGACAATTCTAGGAAGAGACCTGGGTCAGCCTGTGAGTTTGCAGAGTCACGGGGGAGGGAGCTGCTTGCATAAAAGATGGGGGAGCCTTTGGGCTGCTTGTACCCACCAGCCTGTTGAGGAGTGAGGTGGGCTGCTCTGCAAAGTGGGCTGAGTCAAACCAGGGGGAAGATGCAATGGCTGGGAGGGGGGCAGAGAGGTGACCAGATGTGCAGGGGCTGAAGTGCCTTGGTTTCCTTCAGCCACCCCTCTTCTACCTCCCATTCACCCTGTGGTCGTGACTGCCCCATGTCCTCTGCCCATCTGCTTTACAGGTCCTGGATGCTGCTGGCTCTTTAGCTCGTGTTCCATGTCTTGCTTTTTGACTTGCTTTGAGGAAGCACAAAGTGTGTTCTGTCATCTGTTGTTCCTTCAGGTGCCATCTGCCTGATGGGGAACTCTGCCTGGGGGTTGGCTCTCCTCCCACACCAGGTAGCCTTGTGCTGCTCCTGCTTTAGCAGCACATGTCGAAAAAAGTTCCTTCCAATTGCTAGTGCAATTGCTAGTGCAGCTGATTTGCTTGAGAGAACACTTGTTTGAGAGATGGTCTCTTTGTATCTCAACCATCCATTTCCAATTCCAAATCTCCAGGTATAGTCCACCGTGCCCAGCTGGCTTTCTGCTTTAATGTCACTTTTCCCTATCTCTTCTGATAGAGCCCCCTCTTTTTTTCTTTCAGGTTAATCAGCATTAAATACTGGGAAATCTCAACATCCTGTGCAAGAAAAAAATAATACCTGCTTGCTTGTGTAACTTTTCTGCAGTGTCCCTGTCCCCACTAGCTGGTATCCCACTCAACTAAATTATTCCCCCTGAGGTTTTCTGTTTTTGATAAACTGAAAATGCCATATGTTTTCTGGGTTTTGTTTCGTTTGTCTTGGCCACCTACTGTCCCAGTTTCATAAGAGCATCCTCATATAAATTTGTTCCCTACTGTCAATAATTTATATTCCTTTATATTGGCTCCTCCAGGATTATTTTTTCATCTTCTAAAGGATTATTGAGGTTGTAGAGAGATTTGAATAGGGACTGTGGTTTTGTAGTGTGTATGTGTTTGATGTCTCTGATTCACAGCAGAAGCTCTTGCCAGCTGTTGCACCTACAGTGATACCTGCAATGTGACCCATATTGTCCCCCGTGCCTGTCCTCTTAGTCAGGCAGCATCTCTGCTGTCATTTGTGGGAGGTCTGCACACTCTGTCGCTTAAGATTTCCTGAATAACCTTTCATTACTTTTTTTTTTTTTATTCTTTTTACTTTTGACTCTCAGGACTAGTTTCTTTATTTTGTGTGTTGGAAATCCCCCACTATAAAACTTAGTGTTGTGGTGTGTCTGTGCTTTCTGACCCTTGCCCTTTGCTCTGGAGGCACAGTAACTGGTGCTGCATAATGGCCCCTCATGTCTTTTGAAGCTGGTCCTCCTGAAGCGCCGAGGCAGGGTGTTTCCCTTGTCCCCCTCTGGTCCTGTTGGTTAATCATCTGGGACTCCTCTTGCAGCATAGTTCTGGTAAGGATTCTGAACCAGCTTTAGCTGCAGACACTGCTAATTCCTCAGGGTTAGCTGCTTCTTTGAATTCCTTTCCGGCTCAGTGTGATGGTTTTGATAAAAAGACGGACCACTGATGGCTTTTGTGTCTCAGGATTTACTCATTTCCTCAAACAGGGTTCTGGAACAAAGTCAGTTTAGTAGAGAGAGGCAGAGGAAATGTACCTGTGCTGCTGCTCTGGGGGTGGGGGAAGCTGGTGGTGCTGAGGAGCCATGATGGGTTGGAGACAGCCCTGGGCATTGCTACCCCCTTCCCACTGATCCTCAGCACAGAGATGGGATGGAGCATTTCAAGTAGGGAGACACGAGGGACTGCTGTTAGCTTGGCTTCTTTCTTCCTCCTTGTGTCCTCTCCCTGTCTCCTTGTTTCTGCCCCCAAGGTGGGGAGAGCTCCAGCCACCTTTCCAGAGGGCTGCTTCCTGAGCTGGTATGTGGTGTGGAGGGAGGGATGGCAAGGCAGCAGCCCAGATTTTGTGTTCCCTGGCCAAGCACAGGGCTGAGGTTTTGTGTAGCTGTGCAGTACTGACATTCACAGGAATGGCTGCTCGCTGTGAAACTGCAAAGGTCAGGAGCAACGCCACTGGGCTTCCCTCACTTACCAAAAATGCTGTTGGCCAGAGGCAAGCAACAACTCTCTGCTTGAGCCATAGCAGGATAGGCTCAGCTGCAGCTTTGGAACTTAGTAGTAACTACTCTTGATTTCCTTTTTCTATTTTTTTTTCTTCTTGTTTCCCCAGTTACGGGAGAAGGCAGAAATAATTCAGTCTTCAGTAGAAAATGTCTTTGGCAGAAGTCAGATGGTAGTTTTGGTAGTTTTACTTGCTGTGGAATAAGCAAGTTGCTTGTGACTACTGCAGAGCAGCCTCTGAGACCAGGGAAGTGATGAGACTTCTCTGTTCTGAAATGGCAGGATTACAGTTTCACATTGGGCTATTTAGATGAGGAGTAGGCTCTTTTATTTGAACAAGTTTCTGAAAGTGCATAGTATTTCCAAGGCTTGAAAAGGGGACCCTAAAAATGAATGTCTTTCTTCTAACTCCTTCAATTAGCTCAGTAAAGACAATTGTTTTTTCCTTTAAACTGCCACCTTGTTGGGTTTTTATTAACATGTGTTATGGAGAAACCAAAGTGCTTGCAGACTTCCCTCCCTTGAAGAATATTTGGCACAGATCACTCAGTCTTGTGGGTTTTCTTGGAGTAAAAACCTTTAAGCCCCTATCAGCAAAGTGCCATATTAATTCAGAAAACATGTGTCATAGAAAAATATGTTAAGAAGTACCAAATATTAATATCAGATCCATGCAAAGTTATTTGTGGGTTTTGAAGTATGTTCTCCAGACCCAAATGTCAGGAAGTGTTTGATAAGACAAGTGTTCTTGCAAGGTGTCCAACTGCTGATTCCCAAAGCCTGCATGCAGGATCTTCCTGCACTGTGTCTCTGCTGTGCGAAATAGGAGCTGCCACAGTGTGGGTGCTTCCTCAGCTTATTTTTTTAAATATTGCATCCTTGGATGCTGGTTGTATAGGGAAATGCAATTTTGGTTTGGGGTATGTATGTGTGGTGTGGTTTGGTGTTTTTCCCACATATTCTCTCATGTGTCAGACATAATGGCACCCTCACATCAAACTGCCATGGCATAAAAAAGATAGAGGGAACTGCAATGTCTCCAAGGCCTGCTTTGTGCTGGAGAAATTGGCTGTGATTAACACTGGTCCTCTTGGCTGAGCTGAGCCACATTCTTCCTCTAACCACAGCTCCCTCTGTTCTCTTTGGCATGTCTGTCTGTGCATCTCCTTTCCCTTCCCCCTCCATGATCCTTTCTGGATCAACCCTGGTCTCCTTGGCTGTGGCAGGGTGCTCATTGGTGTGACCGTGCACCGTGGCAGTGACGGCGCAGTTCAAACCAGTGCCGGTGTGTGGCAGGCGGTGGCGACCTGAGAGCCAGCCTGGCCTGCCATTAAACCCCAGTGCTGCGTGCTTGGCTCTTACCAGGGAGGTTTCTTCCAGCCCTTTGCTCAAGCTTTCCTTTGAAACAGCTTTCCCAGCCACAAATCAGTGGGCAGCACATTTCTGTGGGATGTAGACGTGCAAACAAGCGATGTCTGCTCCGGCGCTGCTGCCTGGAGTAGGGACGCTGTCGCAAGGCCTTGCAGGGTACATTAGGGAAGCTTTTCCTAATCCCAGCCTCCATCTAACTGCTCTGGGAACTGCAGGGTTGATATCTGGGAGATGTCAAAGCCAAATGGAGCAGGAATGGAAAAGTGTAATAATGGGATGGACCTGCAGTTTTGCTAGTGGCAAGTCAGTGTAGCTTGTGGGGTGTGTTCCCAGTTCGGACTGGGCTGGGGAGGATGTGGAGAAGCGATGTTACATGGGTACAAGTGAAGCTGTGCAGGGCCTGCCTCTGAAAGGTGTGCAGAAAGCTGGGATTGTTTTTTCAGCTTGCTAATGGATCCACTGACAGACACGTGATTGTACACATGGTGGTCTGCAGCTCCACCAGGTTTACTTTGCCATCTGTGAGGTGAGGAGGAAAAGTCTTGAGAGCTGGGGAAGCAGGGCAGAAGAGTGTGGGCCAGAACAGATTGGGTCACAGTGAATGGATACCTATGTGGTATCAAATTAGATACTCTAAATGTTGTGTTTTGTATTCAGAACAAGTTGGGACTTTGCTGTTCCAAATCCTTAGGTTTATTTCTGTTGCCATCATCTCTTAACATTTGAGTTTTATGGTTCCTGCTTTTGGAAGATGATGGCAACTTTGTGGTCTTTCCACTTGCCTTGGGCCACCTGTGAGCTGCTTGGACCTACTTAGCTCATGGCTTTGTAAATAGTAATAATAACTGCAACAGCAACAATCTGCTGTCTCTGTTGCTATCTGAAGTGCTGCATATGTGTTTCTACAGTAACACAGATCAAAGAGATAGAGACAAACAACCTGTCCCCAGATTTGTTGTATTTTAGATCCACATTACAGCAAACTAATGGGCTTAGTCACCTGCTTGATGGATGTCTTTTTTTTTCAAAGGATGGATTTGCTCTTAAGTAAAGCTGTGCAGAAACTGGGAAGTGCCGCATCAGAGCTTTTGAATTTGGACCACTTGCAGTCCTGACATTCAGAATCTCATCCCATGGGTGGCAAAGACAAAGAGGTAAGCTTTTTCAAGTGTCCTAGAAGAAGAATGTGAGGATGCATCATAGCTGAGTACTTGAGGCTGATGTTGAACATGCCAGATTTGTCAAGCCCCAGGGTGCAGGGCTGGCTTGGCTGAACCACACGCTGTGCACATCCCCTGGTTTACTAGAATTGTCTCCTTTTATGAAACACCCTGCCTTGCCTGGGTCATAAATGAGGAGGAAAGCAGAATGCCCTGTGTCAAGAGCACTTATTTTGAAAAGCTCTTGAACTTGCAGTAAATCAGAAAGTCTGGGGAAACTTATCCAGCCTTCTAATTAGCAGGACACCAGCTTTTTAGGATATGTTGCTTTGGCTGCAAGCGTTGTTCTGACTTGCAGTAGAGAGGTAGTAACTTGTTTGGGTGTTGGGGTTTTTTGGAGGGGAAAAGAGGGAAAGCAAATCATGGTGTGACAAGTCAGCAGAACTAATTATGCATGTGTGTTTTATTACACCCCTGCCTTGGTTTATTCCTAATCCTGGGTCTGCACATCCTCCGTGATGTGGAGGCTGTGTACGCCTAGGACCTGTTGAGCCATTAGAAGTGAACCTTAAAGGTAGTATCAGGAAGCACTTTTAGGGCTAATATTACTCTAACTAATGCTGTGCTGCAAGCCAGGCACTTAGCTCTTGGAAATGGGTCACTGAAGCTAAACAAATTCCTCCCATCTCGGGCTCTGACCTATATGTAGATTTCAAACCAAGTGAGCAAATTGTCAAGGTGCTATTTTTGAATTTACTTTGAATTTGAAATTATGACAGTCTCAGTTCTTAGTCAGCCAGATTTCTAGTAGCAGTGGATTTGTCTTAAAGGACTTGGGTGAATGACTAAAGGTTGAAAACTGGGAGAAACCAGTTTGGGTTTTTCTTCTGTCAAATAGAATCTGCAGCCCTAAACAAATTATATATTTTTGTTGTTATTTTTAGAACTAGCCTGGAATTGAAAGACAGCTGCCTGCTTCTGTTTTTGTGCTTGAATTAAATTTCCAGCCTCGACCGGTGAAATTGGCAAAATTTCCATTTGGACCCAAGAGAAATTGCTGTTTAGGAAGGTTCTTTATCACTCCTTTTGAAGCTACAGCCGAAGCCCTGGAGGTACCTGGCAGATGACCTTTGTTTCCTATAGGAGCTGATGTCAGAGGGTTCTGTAGCTTCCTCACCCAGCAGAGAGAAGAAGGAGAGGGACAGAGATGCTGCAACTCCTTGTGGTGCCTTCTATGCTGAGTTTTCAGTGGTGATAGATGGCCCTTGTTGCTGTAGTGGTGACTGTGTGTGTTTGCATCCTGCTCACTAAATCACCTTCACCTAAGATTTATTCTGACTTGCTGAATAGTCTGAGCAGCTTTCAACTGCTGGGGATTTTTTTCTTTCTTTCTTTCTTTTTAAATGGAAAAGAAAAACCCAACTTGATTAACTCCTTCCCACCCCTCCCACCTTTCTCTAAGCATGGAATTTCCCTCCTACTATGAAACTGTGTAGAGGGCAGGATCAACAGCACTCAGAACAGTACCAGGGACATTAGCAGCTTGTGGACTGCAAATCACAGGACTATAAGCTGGATAAGCTTCCCAGGCTGCTCTTGGAAAGGATGCTTAGGGCTCCATATATGAAACGTGCCTGGCAGCTACATTATTCGTATTACTGTTAAGTATTGAGAGTGATGGTAGACTAGAAAAGATGCCTGTGGTAAGGCACTGCCAGGCACATGCCTGCTCTCCCTAACTACTGTGCCCCTGTGAAGGAAAGATGTGTGTCCTCTCCTAGGGTCCTCACCCAGCTAGCACAGCACCAAAAGGAATGTGAGGCTTTTGAATAGCTGGCAAAGGGTGTGAGACAGCTTGGGGGGAACCTTGCAAGGAGCTAAGCTTAACTTGAAGCTCTCCCTGCAGAGCAGGCCCAAGCACAGGTCCCTGCACATTCCCTGGGGGGCTGCCTGCCTGCCTGATAGAAGCCCTGAGCCCCAGTGCTCTGGCAAGTCTGTGGTGGGGGAGGGAGCTGCTGGAGATGAAGTGTGTCTCTTCCTCTGCTGCAGGCTGTGCCAGCACTCTGTTCTGCTCCAAGCATGGCTGTGCTGTGAGTGAGTATGACTGGGTTAATGGAGTATGTCAAAGGAGCGAGGGCAGTATTTGGCAGCGAGCTACTGACTTGTCAGGCCTGGGGAAGTGGTATGTTACAGCTCAGCTTCTCACACAGAATGAGCCTCTGGCTTAGGGCTGTGGTTTTTTTATTTGTGCCTATACAGACACACACATTTAGAATATATATTTTTTAAAATATAATTGAAGTGACTTGCATGGCTGATGGCAACACTGGGTTCAGAAATGCAAAACAGCCTGGTGATAACACAAGGTGCAGGAGATGAGCAGGGTCATGACAGTACATTAGAGGATGGTGACTGGGAGAGGGCAGCATTGTCTGCAGGCAGGGGGAGTTGTCTTTCTGGAAGAAACAGCAGTTAAGAGTCAGGAAGGGCATCAGCAGTGCCTGGTACCAGTGTTAAGTGAGCTCATTCAAGGTAGTTTCAGTGTTGAAGTTGATGTAACATTTCTTGAGTAGTCTTGATCTGAGACCTTTGCTTTCTCCTGACATAGTGAAACAGGCATGTCTTGGGACAAGGGAGTGGTTCCTGGGATTTCGGGGAGAAAGGCTCATACCTGTCTTCTGCTTTTGCTAAGTCCTATTGTCAATCTTTTTGCCAGAGAAAGGGTTGAAGTGTGAGGAAACCTTTCTACCATTCACTGAAGGACAAAGTAAATGATACTTTCCTCCTTTAGGAAATCTTTCCCTTTTCATTTGTGGTGTCATTTCACCTTCCAATCTCAAGGCCACTCTGAAGAGTCCTGAATGTCTATCAGAGGGAAATCTTGAAATGTTGAGGTCTGCTGGGTTCAAACTAACCTGCTGGAGGGTGTGTAGGAGCCCTTGGCTGTGAATCACAGAAACCCAATGGATGCAGAGCTCTGTAAAGTGCCACCTTGTGCTGGTGGGGACCCAGCTGGAGCCCTTTCTGCACATATATCCTTGGTTTTCTCCACAGCTGGGGGTCGGTGACATTCAATAGCTTATTGGTACACTCTTTGGTACTCGTGCTGGTCTTTCTCCCATGGGAAGTGTCTTGCCCAGGTTGAAGAAGGTATTGGGTTTGCCTCACTCTCCTTCTGTCCCACAGGCTGGATGCAAAGGAGGAAGCATGGTAAAGGCAGCATCTCTCCAGGATTCATGGGCTCTTTGAGAGATGATCAGAGGGAGGCCAGATGACCTGCACAACACACAGAGCACTGTTTCTCCTCTGCAAAGGCAGCATCGGAGCGTTCTCCCCAGCCCCGCGCCGCCTGGCTTGCCCGATCGTTTCCGGATGTTTCGTAGCTGCGAGTGGGAAGTCCTGGAGCGATCCCTCAATATCCTCCAGGCCAGTGACTTCTACTGGGGCCCCTTGTCCGTGGGGGAGGCTCACGCCAAGCTCCAGCGGGAGCCTGTAGGCACCTACTTGGTGCGGGACAGCTCGCAGGGGAACTGCTTGTTCAGCCTAAGCGTGCGGATGCCCACGGGGCCCGTCAGCCTTCGGATCTCTTTCCAGGAGGGCTATTTCCGCCTCAAGAACTGGTTTTCAGACTGCGTGGTCCGGCTGCTGGAGCTGGTGGTGGCGGGGACCCGGAACAACCCCTTGCACTTTGATGAGATGGGGGGAACTCCCCTGGTCTTCTCCGAGCCCCTGTGCCGGAGCCGCCGGGCAGTGCCCACGCTGCGGGAATTGTGCTGCCGGAGCCTCCCTGCTGGTGCCGCGACAGAGGGCAGAGCAGGGCTGGGGGGCTCCTTGGGAATGTGTCTGAGGGAAGGGGTGTTCTCACCCCTGGACAGAAGGGGAGGGTCAGAGGGCAGCGTTGGCCCCAGCCCCTCTCTGTCCTGGGCTAGGAGATGATGGATGCATATGGGAGATGAAAGGAGATGCCTCTTTTATGGCTGTGCTGGTGGGATGTGTGCCACACCAGTGATGCTGGACTGGCTGCTGGGAGAGGAAGGGGGAGGGCAGAGGGAGCAGAGCTTGAACCCAGTGGCTGTGACAGATGTGTCCTCATACATACACAGTGAGTGTGACTTTCCCAGATGTGCCTGGGGTAAAGCCAGACTGTAAGAGCAGACAGTGCCACTGCCACCAAGTCCTGCTCTTTGCTCCATTTATAACTTAAAAGCTTCAGAAAAAAGGTGAGCTGCCCATCTTCCCAAGTCCACCCTGTGTTCTCTTCTACCCCAAAGTGCTTGAGCTCATTCCTGCCTCAAATCTGCCCTGGTGGAGTGCAGCTGAGTCCAGTCATACAGCAGTGCAGCTTGGACATCGATGGGCATGACCCTTGTGCTGACCCACAAAGCTGTGGTGGAGCAAGAGCACGTTTCACTCCCTGCAGCATAAATGTGATGCCTGTTACTTCAGAGGCCGGTGTTTGCACCAAGTGAAACCATTGCAGCCATGTACGATACATGCAGCTTCACTGGCTTTTGCATTGCTTTATTCGATTGGATTTTGGAGAGTGAAGATGGGTTATGCTGTACTTAAGGGCATGGCATTCCTGCAGAGATAACCCTGGTCTGGAGAGTTGTATCTGCCCTGGGAGGGTGTGAAGAGATGGGATCCTGCACCCTTTCTTAAGCTCATGTGATAGTGTGCTGCTGCCATCTGTCGAGCATCAGAAGATGTTTTGGTTTTGCCTCTGAAAGGCAAGGAAATTTTTATATAAAACTTCTAAAATTTTAATAAAATTTTTATATTGATTTTTAAAAGTCAGTGAATACTTGGTGATAACTTCACTCCCTTCTAATGTTAGAAGCCCAGTTAGTTTAGTGCCCAGGCTTGGCAATCAAACTGAAACTGAATTAAGTTAATTTCTCATAAAGAACACAAGCAGAGCATAAATGAGTGGTCCTAGCTGGGAACATTAAACTTAAATTCATCTTGTAGTGTAATGTAGTGAAGAATTTTCTAAACAGAGAAACTTCTGAAAATCTCAGCCCTACATTTTTAGAAATTTTTTTTTAGTACCTCAAAATTTGTACTGAGTGTTTGAAAAAAAAATGAGTAATTCAAGATCTTAGAACAGGGCACAGCATCAGTGAACTTGAACTGGTGAGTATGAGTACAAATGGGAGGAACACAGTTGGCTTAAATAGGGTCATGGTTCATTTCAGGGATAGTCAGTATGATGTCTTCAAAATAAGTGATTGAAAACAGCTACATGAAAGAAGAAATTCAGATACTCTAAAATTTGAGCCAAACTGTTTTATAGGCTGCTAAGCATCGATAGCTGGGCAGACAGCCTGCTTTGCTCATGCTGACTTTCCTCTTCAGACCTGTATGGAAGAAAAAAGCTCAACAGGGAAAGAGATCACACTGAATTTGCTCTATTGTCTTCAGCTGTTTTATCTGAGGAACTAAAGTGTGTGGTCAGCACAGAGAGAGATACAGGCTGTGATTCATCACAGGAGCCTAACTTAGACACTCTGAATTATTCTCTGGAGGGCTTTGTTGCCCTGCTGGCAGTGAGGTGCCTGGCTGCCTGTCTCAGGGCATTGGCTTATCAACCAAGGTAGTTAGATAAGTGTCAGGGAAGTGGTGATCTTGTCCTTGCTGCGTGCTCCTTCCAGCTGCAGGGAGGCCAGAGGCAGCTCGGTGCCCCTGCAGTTACTGTGTCTCAGCCCAGTGCAAAAGCAGGAGCTGGGATTGTTCATTTCCGCAGGGTGTGTGCCCTGGGGTGGCTGACGTGTGGGCATCTCAGGTGGCTCTGGGCACCTCTGGGACCGTTCCTGGGCTCTTCTGTGAAGGCCCTGCCTCAGCAGGGTCAGCCACACAGCTGCTCTCCCTCTCTGCCATGGAAGAGTGGGACTGGATCTGCTGGCCCAGGCATCATGTCCACCCCTCGATCCTTTGCTTTCTTGAAGGTGTCTGCTGAGGTGCCTTGGCTCCCTTCCTGCCTTCCCTTCAGAAAGCAGGGGGGTGGAGGAGCAGTATAATTTCTTCCATGTTTAGAACTGAGCACAGGAATGCTTCTGTTTTCTGGCCACGGTTATACCTCACTGAGGGAAGAGCTTTCTGACGGTATTGCTCTGACCTGGCTGTGAACTGCTCTCATTTGGCCGCAAATGAGCATCTTGGGTTCTGCAGCTGGGGGCTGCAGAGAAGCCCTATTTGCAACCTGGATTGCACTTTAGGAAAATCACACCATGGGAGAAGGAAATAGTTTGTATTTTAATAAAGTCTACTTTATTTTGTTCCTCTTTTTTTTTTTTTTTTTTTTTTTTTTTTTTTTTTTTTTAATTGCACAGCAAGCACTTGTCTCAGTCTTACAAGTAAGTCAATTCCATGCAGGGCTGCAGCGAATTGATTTGAGATCTGTGGATGAAAAGCAGTGAATTACTGCCAAGCATTGTTATATTGTGAAAGTTGAAAGCACATCATGTGTGAGTATCCTCATTATTCCCAAGGAGAGGTCACTCTGCAGATCAGGATTGGTGCAAGAAAGGAAATCAATGTAGAAAGAACAGGAAAGTGAAAAGTGCATTGGCTGAGGCAAGCATTAGAATCCTTCATTCTCTGCTTGGATGTTGGAAGAGAAACCTTTTTCTTTCAGCTCTTGAGCAAAAGGATGTACAAGCAAAAGGGTAAGAATTTACTTCCATGGGGTAACACTATCCTGCTGCTTTCATTAGAGTGGGAGATGTTCACTTTAATGACCCTGCCTCTGAATGGGTCCCTCTGTCACATAGGAGTAGCTCCTGGTGGCCTGTATCCAAATGTTTCTTTTGGTGGCTCCTAAGGGGACTTAAAAAGAAATTGCAAACTTCCTCACAACCTCGAGCACCATTTGGGGAATAGAGGAAAATTGTTTGCATTTTTATATGTTATGTTATACATTTCTCCAGCTGACTCATTTCACTTTGTCGAGGAAACTTACACAGACTTTGCAGATGGTTTTTTTCAAGTGTTCTTCCTAACAGCAGAAGTTGAAAAGTTTAGTGCTTGCGAGAGGGGCTTCCTCTACCATGCTGTGAAGGGCCTGGATCTTAGTCCCAATATGCTGCAGGCATCCAGCAGGAAACTGCTCTTTGTCTGCTCCCAACTAGCTGTCTGTTGGTAGTGCTCTGGGGCCCCAAGGGTTAATTTCCCAAAATTCTTCACTGGAACTTGCTAATAACTTCCATATGTACCCATGTGTGTGCTCAGGAGGGGCCCCACAGCCATCAGCTCTTGTAATAACACTTGATTACCTCTGACATAAAGGTCTGTATGTTGTTAGGGATCAGGATTCACAAAAATTCACAAAAAGACACAAGTTTGTGCAAAAACACTTTAAAAATGTATTAACATTTGGTCATCCTCAGTGATTTCTTAGGTAGTCAAGCTTGAAAATCAAGTCTGTGTACACACTGGATTGTGGGTAAGGTCTCAGTTTTGACCCTTACCCTGTTGTCCCTCTAAAAATGTGTATTTAGTCTTATGTGTCATTAATCTTTAAGTGTGCAATACCCCTTAATTTACAACACACCTTGGCTAGGGAAATGTGATGGGTTTGTCTGATGGAGTTCGTTTTGCCCCAGTTCCTCAGATGTTTGGCATCTGTACAGTTAAAGCTGCATGCACTGGAGCTTTCTGCCTGCCCTGTGCCATTCCCTGGTGCAAAGGCCAGGCTGCTGGGGGCAGCCTTCAGAGAGAAGGCAGGTGTCAGAGGGAGAGGGAGATGTGGCAGAGTCGCTCTGAAACTCCTGATGCCTCCCTGCAGAGCTGCCTGGGTCTTGGCAGGCTCCTGCTGCCTTCTGATCTCAGCTGGGGCTGGCGGAGCTGAGGTTTTGATTCAGGCAAAGCAAAGTACTTCCAAACGTTTCCTATGCAAGGGCTGGCTCAATAGTAGGACTCTTCAGCCAGAAAAGAGATGGCTGAGGTCTGTGGCAGAGATCTGTAAAGCCTGAATGCTATAGAGTAAGTGACCATGTGTTTTCTTAAAAATCCAGGGAGGCGTCTGATGAAATACTTCAAGACTCAAAAGGAGACATTTCTTCATGTGACATATAGTAACTTAAGCTCTGGAAATCCCTGCCACAGGCCACCTGCAAGGCTAACCTCTATGTGGGTACAAAAAGGGATTAATGGTGATTGATGGAGCACCTCTGGAGGAGGAAAAGCAGAGTTGGAAAATAGGGGAGAGGCAGGATCCAGGTGGAGCTTTTGAGTTCTATGCTATGGCAGGAGTGTGGGAACAAGGCAGCCTAGGCTCAGCCTGAGGCTCAGCAGCACAGGGGGCAGCCCAGGCTAGCTGAGCCAGTGGCTTGGTGAGGGACAGCTGTGCTGAGCTCCCAGAACTGTGCTGGGCCTCTTGAGACACAGGGGTCTGCACCTGGCAGACCTGTACACCCTCCCTGCGGTGCAGTTGCGTGCCCCAGAGTTTGATGGCAGCCCCAAAGGGAGCAGCCCTCGGGCGCTTCTTCCCAGCTTTCACAAGCAGAAAAATTGGGACACCCATCTGATGCCTGGAGGCAAGCATCAGCACAGGCTGAGGATAAAACATCACCATCACTCAGAATGAGTGAAGGAGCCTGAATTGTCAGCTGGGGGCACTGGGGGAGGCCAGCATCAGCCCGAGGTGACGGCTGGTGGGGGCAGAGCTGGGGGCTCCCAGCCTGACTAACTGCATGTCAGAAAGGAGCTGCAAAGCTTTGAGAAGCAAAGCACTAGGCAGGCGGCTAGGTTCATCCATCCCAGAGCAAATGACTTGCATACACTTTTAAATATTTTTGCCTCCTGAGCTATCTGCTTTCCCAAGACACCATCCTTGCCATCAGAGCTCTCAATCTTTGAGCTGGTCCCAGATGCCACTGAAATCAATGACCAGATTATTGTTCCTCTCTGAAGATTTTGGATTAGGCCTCCCTGTTTTGTCAGGCTGATGTGAGCAAAATGTGGGTTTTCCACACTAAACATAATCAAAACAAACCCTGCTCCCACTGGTTTGTGCAACAAATCATGCTGGGGGAATTGCTGGCATTCGGCATGATTAGCCCAAGTGCAGATGCCTTCCAGCTTGTAAACAATAGCCTAAAGGATTGGAGAGGATCACAAACAAAGCACTTACAGAGAAGACAGCATTTTCAAAAGGGACTTGAGAGCTTATGTCCATTGGGGGTTTGTCTTTTAAAAATAAACTAGAAGTAAACAAATTGACAGAGACGGCTCTGAAGGATGTAGGAGAATGAAAGTGAGGAGACTGGATATAATACACCAAAATTAAGTAGGGGAAAACTAGACAGGGCTAATGGGGCCTCTTAAACTCTTCAACAAGATGTCCCACAGCCTTAGGGATGGGCAGACATTAGAAACCTCATCTGTCCTTGTGAATGAAGCCAGGTGGGATATGTAAGGGATGCAGGAGAAAACCCTTCTTCAGTTCACTGGACAAAAAAAAATCTCTAAAAAGCACTGAGAGGAACAAAAGGATCAGGCAACTTGTGCTTGTTTTACAGTGGTTCAGTCTGAAAGGGAGGGTCCCTCCTCAAACTGCAAACTAGTGACAAATTGCTGTGATTTTCAGACTGAAAACTGTCCAAGTCACGTAAACCATAGTTTTTGTATTGTGCTTTTAATTATTTTTTCTTAATCTCATTTCTATATAGGGTTTTTAAGTATGGGCTGATTATTTTCAATTATGTCTCATTTCTCCTGGCCCTGGCAGAGTGAGGCAGCAAGTGCCCAGCTTCACACTCAAGAGCTCCTGCAAGGGGACAGCAAGGTTCGTGGCACTGATGGTTACTCATTTAAGGACATGGTGAATGGCAGTTGCAGCCAGAGCGCAGCAGTGGCTCTGTAACTGAGATGGTGTTGCAAGGAATGCTAAATCCAGAAAGATGTGAGCACCCTCACGCTCTCCCTGTTGCTGTGTGTGCTGGAAACATGCAGTTAATCCCTTTGTTTAAAAGGTTCAGGTAGCAGCGATGCTGATCACAGAGCATGAGGTGTTTGCCAGGTTCTTGCTGCTAGACTTTCAGTGCATCTTGAGTTGTTTTGGAATCCATGGAATCTCAAGCCTAGAATAATACAGGTGCAAATCCAGGTGTTCCTGGTAGTATCCAGCCTCCATGTTCTAAGTGCTTCAGTACTGCAGTTCCTTCTGCAGTACCGAGTTAGGAAGGATTGATGGTTCCTTTTATCCTTGGTCTTCTGTAAGGAGCTCTCCTAGGCATTGGGATGGCAGAATGGCGTGGTGGAGAACATGAGCTGAAGATCTTTTCCTGCTCTTCCAGACTGTGCAAGGAATCAACCAGATATGAAGGCAAGTCTAATGTACGTGCTGAGATACCTAAAATAAGCCATGCAAACAAATCAGTCGTATGTTATCCAGATGGGACTGTTCAAATCCAATAATAGCAGTAAAGTGCTCCTGAACTCTGCAGAGAGAAAGATTATAGAAGGATCAGGTATAATTATAGCGCCTTATTATTACCCTTCTCATCATTCTTTCTAACAAAGCTTTTCAATAGGATGGAAAAACTTCTTGCAGGAGGTCCTAATGTGTTTGCTGGCACAAACATATTAGGGAGGATTTTTTCATTCTTCCTTCCAAGACTGTTCAAGTTAGCCCCTGTAAGTGGCATTACTAAATATCATAATGATCTATACTATCTTTCAGATGAAACCTTCTTCAGCATCTCTTTATGGCCTTGACTGCAGCAAACCCTTCTCCAGAAACACCTCACTGTTGCTACCTCTAATGAAAGCACCAGCAAAAATTCCCCTGTACTGCTCTGATCCTTGCTTTGATACAAGCCCTTCCAAGCAGGGTTAAGTAATACCCTTGAAATACTAGTGTCTGCAAGTGGCTTGTCTGTGTACTGCTCCATGTATTCCACCTGGAATATGGGTGGAATCATTCGGCAAGGATTCCCTACTTTGGAGAAAGTCATAGAGCTGGAGGTATATATCTGCAAGGTGTTCTCCCCTGCCTGAGTCCCATCTCCTCTGAACACCAGCAGTGCTTGTTAGAAAAGTCCAGGGTTATCAGAATCAGACCACAGGCAAAATGAGTGAGGGGAACACACATCCTGGCCTGCAGGTTGGTCCTGTGGGCTGGCACCACTCAAGAGAAGGGAAAAAAAAAACCCTGGCATTTATTCAGCAGTATCCCTTCCCAGATCACTGCAGATGCCTGGAAATACTGCTGAAGAGGAGCCTGACAGTGCAAGGGAGCCAGCTCACCTTGGAGGCAGAGCCACACAGTAGCTCTGAAACCCAGTGTGGACTTCCCAGGGAGGGGATTTTTCACAGGAGGGAAGTCCCAGGCAGCACTTCCACTTCTGCAGCTCCCCCAGCCTAGGGAGCAACTTGCTATGGGGAAAAGCTGTCGGTGAGCATGTGGATGGTAAAAACTCTACCAACACACCTTTTTCTTAATCTGCAGCACACCCTGCATTGCTATCCTCATGGCCCTGATTTAGTGAATCCCTTGCACCTCTCTCAGCTTGGGGACATGCCTGTACCTGTGCCAAGTGTTGCAGTGCAGGACAGCATCTCTCCCAGGCTCCATGGCTCCATGCCCTGCTCACCTGCAAGTCCTGGGCAAACCAGGAGGAGAGGCAATGTGGTTTGAACAGATGCAGCAGGTTTGGAGGGGATGCATTAGGTTTATTTCTTGGGCTGGGGGGAAGGGGTGATTTGTGATATGGGTCTTTCTCTTCTCATCTCCCCTGAGCACCTTGGCAGAGCCTTGCTCTCAACTCAATGAAAGTAGGGCAGAGTCTAACCACATTTCAAGCTGTCTGTGTTTTTGGATTCTGGGTAACTGTGATCTTTATCTGTTCCTAGAAGAGATTTAAACAACTTATAAACCACAACTGGGCAGAGATAATAAAGGAAGCAGTACTGGGGTGGGGAAGGATTTCCCCAGAGTGTACAGAGTGAGGGGAGGAGAAACCATGGGCCCAGCTGTGGCAGAGGGTCTCAGCATGGTGGGACACAGAGGGGGTGCCTTAGGGAAACCCCAGCAGTATTAGTAGCTAGGTATAAAATGTTGGTACGTGTATATACATGCATATATATGTATATATATATTTATATGTATAAAGAGCAGGTGGAGATACAATTAGTCACAGATGTCTCAACCCTGCTACAGTATCTATATAGTCTCAACTCCATGCACTTGCTCCTGTTGAGGTTTGTGTCTCCATGCAGGCAGGATATGCTTCCTCTTATACTCCGAGGATTTTTGCATTTCTCATTCCTGTGGGACTCACACCTGTCATCATGCAGTTCTCCAGGGAAAGGAGACCTCCTTCCATTGGAGGGGTTGGAGGGGGTTCAGGCTCAGTGCCTTACCTCCAGGCCCACAGGGAGGTTCACAAAACCCCTCCCAGGTCTCCCCATGGCCTGCAGCAGCCTTGGATGCTCCCAGCGCACTCAGCAGTGGTCTGTAAGGGTTTGAAAAATAAAACCCAATGATGTTTCTCTTGCATAAGGTCAAAACTACAAATCCTTGTCCTGTAGTTCTGTCAGCCAGGAATGTAGACAGCAGGTGGGAAATTCAGGGGTAGGGAGGAAAACAGAATGAAACACATTTCTGTATTGGCAAAAATCCTAGCAGAGATGTGGTTCTTCCAGCACATGTTTTTGCCAGGATCCTTTATTTAGTTTTCATAGCCAGAATAGGGCCTGGTGGCAAAATTATGTTTTTCCACCCTAGGAGGGTGTGCTATTACAGCTGTATCAGCCTGCATATTCTCCACAGTCCACAATCAAAGCAAAGCTGAGGAATTAATAGAAAGAAAAAACAATATATTCACTTGCCAATAAGATACTTAGCTACTTAATCCTTTCCCAGCTTTCCTCCCGGGAGCTGGCAGAAGCCTGGAGTGCATGAGGAAACCTGTGCCAATCTAAAGTGGGGTGTGAGTGCACTCCAGTGTCTGCTGTGGGGGTCCATGCTGGTTCCCAGGGTCACTGCAGCTGTGCTGCCTGTTCTACTTCCCAATGTCCTGAGGTGAAAAGCTCCTGCAGGCTGAAGAAAAGGTCCCAAAAAGAAACCAAAAAAAGGGAAGACATTAAAAGGAAAAAGAAAGAAAAAACAAAAGCCAGGAAAAGGGAGAGAAAGAGCATGCAAGGGAATGAGGTGGTTTGGGTGAAAGGGAGTGCAGGGATTTCTTGAACTAGCTTGGGTGAGGGTGGGGGAAGCAGCTTAGATTCAGAGTCAGCTGTGGGGCAGGCTTGGGTACCTGGGGGCAGTCAGAAACTGTTGCCAGGCTGCAGGGAGCTGGGGTTGGCACAACTGGCTGGCTCCAAGCAGGGCTGAGGCCCAAGGAGTTTTCCTGCACAGACAAGACCAGAAGGGCCATCTGGCGAGGCCATTGCTGGCACGAGCCAGTCCTGCGGCTCCCTTGCAACTGCTGCCATCTTGTCCAACATGATCCTCCCTGTGTGTGCCCTGCACAGCATATCCAGCACCTGCCAAACTTCCTGCCTGCCCCCCTTCACCCCCAGCAGGGGGGATGCACAGCCCTTCGCTCAGGACACTTTCAGAGCCCGATGTGCACACCTGAAGGCATGCAGCTGGTGAGCAGGGGCTCAGGGGCTCCTGTTTTAGGAAAGCACTGCTGGCAGCATGCCCTGCTCTTCCCAGCATCCCACCTCAGCATTTTTGCTGCTAATAGGAGAAAGTTTGGGCTGGCCTGGACGTGGCATTGAGGGGCTGGTGACACATCCTGTGACCGTGGGAGGGCTGTGTGCCTGCTACTCCTGTACTCATGCTCCCGTGGGGGCTGTCGAGGTGTGTGAGTCTGTGGCTGTTTGTGGGGACACTCCTTTGAGCCTGCCCCTGCTGAGACAGCCACAGCAAGCTGAACACCATTACCAGCACCTTGACTAGTGCAGCATCACTGGTCACTGGGATGAAATAGGTACTTGGGCTTCGCTTGTGGTGGGAAGCATCCACGCGTGGTGCCAAGAGGCCTCTGCAAGCTGAGAACTGTCATTCCTAATAAAACTGTGTTCCTCACTAGCCCAGGCAGGAGTTTCCAGAGCACCCTCGGCACAGAAGGGACGGCTGTGAGTGCGGAGGCGGTGCCAGGGCTGGAGGCAATGCCGCCGGCGGCTCCCTGTGCTTTGCCCCCGGCTGGAGCTGCTGCCCCCCACAAGGGCTCGGCAGAAGCGGCTCGGCTGCCGCTGCCAGAGGGGGCTGCGAGGGGAGGGTCCGGTGGTGGGGCAAGAGGCGTGTGGGGAATGACTGGGTTGGGCTGCTGCGGGCGGGGACAGAGACTTGTGGCGCAGAGAGCGGCGGCGAGGGCAGGACACAGCGGGGATGGGTCACACCCGCGGCACAGCGGTTCATTTTCCTTTTCCACACCCGTCTTCTGCTGCTCCTGCCTGACGGGCGAACTGCGACTGCAGTATCTGCAGCTTGCCGAGTAAAAGTTGTTCCTCGAGCTGTTGATTACGGTTAATTAGCATTAATTTTCCCTTAAGTGGATCCTAGTTGTGCTCGTTTTCTCTAGGGTTGCAACTCCTCCGGTCCCCCGGTGCCCTGGGCCCGTGGTGGATGGGCGGGCGCGGGAAGGAGGGAGGGGGCGGCTGGGGCGGCGGCGCCATCTTGTGGGCGAGGGCGCGGGGCGGCGGGAGCGGCCACCGCCCGCCCCTGCCCACCCCGCCACCGCGGCACGGCCGCACCGGGCTCCGTGAGCGCGGCTCGGCCTCCCGCAGGGGCCGGGGGGGGGGGGGGAGGGCTGCCCCCGGCAAGATTTAAGTCCCTGGATCAGGCGGACCTAACATGGCCCGCTCCGCCGTGGCCTCGTGTCAGTCAGCCCCAGGCCCGGGCAGGTAGATGTTCTTCTGGAAGGTGGCACCCTGAGTAGATACAGCTCTCCCGCCAGGCGAATTCCCGCTGGCCACACAAGGAGCCAGTGAAGGAGAACGGGTGGGATTCGCCGGCGAGGCTGGGGCACGGCCCCGAGTGTTCGTCAGGCCTGTGGTGGTAACTCAGTTCCTGGGAATCTTTCCAGCAGGTGACCAGAGGAAAAGCAGCAGTGGGTGATTTCAAAGGCAGACTTGTTTTGCTGGTGAAAGGGAATTAGAGAATTGTCCCCTCCCTTCCCCATGGTGGTGGCAACACCTCTAATTTTCTGTTTTCCCATCAAGTCACTGATCATTCCCTACAGCATTTCAATGGGTAGAAACGTAGTGAGGGCATTGGCAGCTTTTACCTCAGCATCATCCAGCCCTGCTGAGAGGCACTCGACTCACAACAGTGGTAAAAATGCTGGCAGAGGTACGGTCCTGCTCATGCTGGCTCCGCTATCGCTCCTGCTGCCAGACAGAGGGAGACTCTACGCCCTGGAGTCTGGGGTTAGATGAGTCAAAGAGATTGTGAATTCTCAGAGGTGTACATGTTGCCACTGGCTGGCTTTCCAGCGATGGGGGTTAGAGCTGGTCTCTGACAAGGCAGCAAACGCAGAGCTGCCGTGCTGGGGAATGCTCTGAAGCGCTCTGTGCAGTCAGGCTCGCTGAGCTGCTGCAGCTTTTCTGTGTGCCAGGCGGTGTTTCTCTTTTGGATGGCTGTGGTGTTAAACGCTTCAGCAATAAAGAGGCTTTGTTGTGGTCTCTGCAGCATTGCTTTTGCCTTGGCTAGCAGCAACCTTTTTGTTTGAATTAATGCTTTCCCTGGAGTTGGCTGTGGGGGCATGTGTGGGCTCGTGTGTGTGCCTTGACTTGTGGGTGTACATTGGACACAGCTGTGAACAGGCACTTCTGGTAGGTGCAGCACTTGCCCAAACTTGTTGTTCATGTGTGCTGGAACAATGTGCTTTTCCTCATGGTTGGGAATGCTGGCCACTATTGTGGGCTTTTTAAAGTGCTTCAGTGAAATTAATATCCACTTTTCAGCTATAGGCAGAAACTGGCTTGAATCTACCCCAATCCTGTATTTTATTTCAGGAAGTGTCAGCATTTGCTGCATTAAAGGAAGGACCAAGACGTACAGTCAGTGCTGTGGTGGGTTTGCAGCTGGCCTGGCTGTTCTCTCCTCATCGTGCTGTAGAGACTGGCTCACATGCACCCATGCACTGTATAATGCATGAGTGAAGGTCATACAGTGACCTGTTCCTTTGGACCTTTTTAATTTATTTCCTTTGGCACAGGTATCTTGGTTAGCTCCACGTAAGTTTTGGGGCGATCAGTTCAGTCCTGCTACTGGCTGGTAATAGCAACTCCCCAGCTTTTCCTCATCTTCCTTGCATTTATGTCTCCAGGGTTAAAACTCAGTTCAGAATCCCCAGACCAAATTGAATTAGAATTTAACATTCAAAGATTCAGGCTCCCTTTAGGCTCTAAGGAACAGAATGTCATCCTGTCTCGCAGTTAATAGCTGCTGGGTAGTCGTTTCAAAGCCATTTCTTTTCAGTGAGCTCTACCATAGCAAATCCCAGCAGTGAAAGTATTTCTGGCCTGGCTGTGCCTTTAATCCCACAGCTGAGTCTTGTGTGTGATCTCTTTTGAAATGCTAGATTTTTTTTTTTAAATTCCAGACAGGGATATTTCTAGGACTTGGCATTTCGAGTGGCACCAGGATTGTTTATAGGAAGAGAACAGAAATGACAGAAGGATGATGTTGACCTAGCAGCCCTACGAACCTACCTCACTTAATCCACTTATCACCCTGAATTCCTGAAGCAGATAAATGCTGATAACAGTTAAAACACATCACTGGCAGGAGCAGCATGTTCTGTCCTCCAGAAATACATCAATACTAGAAATTACAAAGCTGTGTGCTACCATGGGGATGAGCATGATATAAGAGCTGAGGAAGCCCTCACTATTCAGTGGAGTTCTTCCACAGGAAGGTAGTGAGCCTCTGTTTGCTTCTCTCTCCCTGCCCCAACTACCTTGAGGTGCTGTTGAGGCCTGAGAAAGGCTTCTGAACACTGTTGTGACCCCAGAGCCACAGCTGCCTGATCTGTGCCTCCATATCTGAAATACCAAGTGGGCCCCAAGTGTCTTGTTACTGCTTTTGATTGTCCTTGCTGCTCAGCATTAAGACCTGTGAGGAGTGATTTCCAGCTGAGACCAGCCCCGTGCAGCTCACATCAGCATGTCTTGGGGAGAGGAGTTGGTTTTGGCTAATCTGAGCTAAACCTTCCCTGGAGGAGTGCAGCTGCTGCACCAGCCACATAAAGCCACTTTCTCCTCTCCCCATCTGTCAGGGTTCTCAGAGAGGTACTGGAGCTGTCCCTGGGCATCACGCAGCACATGCCTCCCCCTGTGTCAAGACCCCTTCCTCCAGGGGACCTGTCCCAGTCTGAACAGGAGGGACAATGCTGTAAACCAAAGGTTTTTTGGAGTAAACTTTGTTCCTACAAAGTCTGGAGTGATAAAACAACTGATAGCGCTTTTGAATACGCAAAGCTTACAGGCTCATCTGCTGCCTTAGGTCTTTCCCCACATGAGCACCCCCCACCAGTCTCTGCAGCACAGCACCCCATGTGAATGGGCACCCTTGAAGTTGCAGCAAGTCCTTTCTTGTGGACTGTGCAATTGTCTCACAAGAAGTGTGAAAGGAGGAAGCTGCCTAAAGAGAAGCGAAGACCTCTCAGCCACAGGAGTTTTTATGAGTCAGATGCTGCTCAGCTGTTGCACTGCAGATGTCTTAGCTAAAAACAAGCATTCATTGAAAATCAAAGACTCTTCGTGAGTATAGGCGGCAGGAGCCTCCCACAAAACGTGGTTTTTCTTCTTCAAAAGGCTCTCCTTAGATTTGCCTACAATAGATTACTTAAAGCTTGCCTGCACTGCGAAGCTGATTTAGAGCCAGCATGGTGTGGATCTGAAATGGTCCAGCTGTTTGGGACGAATTTGCCGTCTGGTTGTCCTCACTCTGTGAATGTGAGTGCCTTCCTCTGGAGGGACCGAGTGGAGAAGTTGGCTGTGGAGGGCCATTTTATGGAGTCAGTGGTACAGTACAGCCTTTGCTCTGTACTGACTACTCATGAGTATACTGGTTCTCTGTGTTGAAGGCAGAACAGGCAATCCCCCACGTTGTGGAAGGTGACAAAGTTTGTTGTAAATGCAAGTGGTATTTTACAGCCATCAGGAAGCAAAGCTCTGTGTGTTAAAGTGCTTGTGGTCCCGTCTTTGGACACCCGCTGGTAGGGCTGACACCATCGTTGTAGTACAGAGAAGTCAGCCCTGGTGTGGGGTGGAGTCTGACCAAAAAGCAGAAGAGCTTGCATCTGCCAGGAACTGCTTGCCAAATGCAGTGTGTGTACATCTCGCCTGTCCCTTCGCAAACAGGAGGGGATCGACCAGCTGCCCTGGCATGAAAATACCTGACAAACCCCCACCTCCTTTGCCTTCTGGATCTTTGTGTCTGGGTGCGTGCTTACTGCCTTTGACCTCCCCGTCATGATCCCAAATCCAAAAGTCATCTTCCTGTTTCTTTGGTTGCTTCAGTGTGGAGGTAAACAAATATTTTCTTTTTAATTCCTTTTGTTTGCTCTCATGTTTTTCATATTAGAGCAGTTCCAGCTGCTATCTTTTGCTAATTTCCAGAGATCCCCTCTAGGAATTTGCACACTGCTGCTATTTCTGTCTTTTAAGCATTTCAAAGCTAAGAGAGTGAATCCTCAAGAACGAGGGAACGTGGGAAAAGGGTTAGATAACCTAAATAAAATGGTTTGGCTTTTTCCTTGGTATGTTCTTTTCAACCTAGTTGCTTCTGGGATAATATGAGAAGATGGATCTCTCCTCTCTTTTGTTACACTAGTGCTTAGCTGTGTCTTATGTAGAAACAGTATTCATGTGTGTTCTGCTGTATAGAGATGGGGAGAAGGATGATGAATCATTTTGAAAAATATGGCCCAGAATAAGCTACTTGGGTTATCACTCCCAGTGTTTGCAGGATTTTGTTACCACCTTTCCATAATATTATTGTAACTAGTGTACACAGGACTGAGCATGTCCCTGGGGACTGTACTGTATCTCAGTTGCTTTTACAACCAAGAACCTTTCTCTGATGTTGTAACCTAAGCTCTTCCTTACTGTCAAGCTGTTGTCCCTGGCTATGTGACGTGTAGAGAATTTTCCTTAACATCTGGTACTTCCCAGCAGTCCTTTCGGGGCAGTAGCTGTGCCCTCTCTCCATTGTTGTCCCTCACCACGAATCCTCAGTGCTCAGCATTCAGCAGTGCTAAGTCTGAGTTGCCTTTTCCAGTGCCAGCTCCTGCTGTGCTGAGGTGACACTGCTGTTGTGATGCCCCATTAGTCCATGGTGACAGAAAAGCAAGCCTGGCTGTGCTCTGGGACAGCTTTAATACCTTGCTATGAGCCTGCTCATAGATGCAGAACTCCAGGGAATCCCATCAAAAGCATAAATGGAAAAGTCTGCCCATCCCCTACTTTCTCTCTCTACCCTTTTTTCCCTCTTCTCATTTCATGTCTCTGAAAGAATCCTCATTTGGTGGCAAGAATTGTAAGATTCCAGTTTCCTTTCTCAAAGAGCCTCCTCTTAAGTTGCCTTATATGTGGTTTTATATCAGTTGACAAATAAATAGATCCAGACACTGCCTGATATTGAACCCAGATTTGGCTGGGAGCCAAAGAAGTCCTGTACCCCAGTCTCCTTACTAGCCAGTGGCTCACTCTTAGGTTTTTTTCCTTTTCATTAAATAAAACAGGGAATGAACTGTGGTATGGTTCCTCATCGTATTCGTCCTTTCTTTTAACTTCTGACATCATTGTCTGCTGAGTTGCAGTGATAGATCACTTTAAACTGCCTTGTGTGTATTAGGAGGAAGCCTGAGAAGGGCATGCTCTCATCTCTGGCTAAGATACTGTCACATATAAATACTTCAGATCTGCAGTCCTCTGCAGATAGTTCCCGTAGCTAACACTGAGGCTTGTGCTTTGCTCCCATTTTAGAGCAGCAAAGGTATGGAGTGATTAAGCTGTGGCTTATTTCTCATGGCCCTGGTGCTGGATTCTGTACAGAATATGCAATCTCCCTCCTCCCTTGCTATTCAGAAATACACAGTCCCACTGGTAACACCTGCTTGCACTCAACACCTTCCCTGCCACAGAGCCATCACACAGCCACACGTAGGTTCCCGAGCGTGGTTTATACACCAGGACATGTCCAGCTAGCATTTATCTTGGAAAATTGCTTTCTATTCACCTGCTGTAAATACATTCAAACACCACTGCAAAATCAGTTCACTTCCTGCTTAATTTCCTGACTTTCTGCGTACTGCTGTTGTATGGAGGAGCTCACAAGAGAAAAGGGGAAGCCTGTGAATGCAGCAGGCTATCGTGCATCAGATAGCAATTACCCAAGAGATGTGACAGATCACACAGGGCACATGCTCTGAATCACTCAGCTTCTGACAAGGGCCAACACTGCGTGCTATGGGTGTGCTTCCTGGTGTATGGTTATTTTCAGAGTGATGCTGTCTGTGGGACAGCCATCCTCTCCTCTCTAAAAGTGAGATTAGGTGACTGCTAACAATTACTACTCTTACAGGAGGAAATGTCGATGTACTGCAGAAACCTCCAATCCAGGTTGCCTTGCTCAAGGAAGAAATATCCATCCCCTGTAAAGTCGTCTTCCCTTACATGCCAAAATACACCAAATTTTCAATCTCCTATTACTGGATTAATTCACTGCTTCAGAAGACATTTATCTATAGTAGGGTGGAAAACATAGCCATTCCTTCTGGAGAAGAGAATAAGACTGCTGCCTTATCTTATGACCACAGAATCATGCCACTTGAAAACACCTCCTCTACTGGCACATACTACTGCGAGGTCAAATGGAATGATATCCAAAAAATGGGAAAGGGAGTGTTTGTCCTTATCAGAGGTAAGTGAAAAACCAGAAAGTAAGGGCAGGAGGGTAAAAATCAGCTGTATCGGGCTATGGAAACCTGATCTTTGCTCTTCTTTTTCTCTATCCACACATGCTATGAAGTCAGGTATGAATAATGCTTTATGCCCAATACTAATTGCCATCAGAGTTGAAATGCACTTGGCACAGGTGTTCTGCTGTTCCCAATGCATAGATGGGGACATGAAGAGACAGTAATTTATACCTGCCCTGCCAGATGGGAATCAGGATCTATCTAGGGACCCTGAGCGCTGGATCAGACAGTGCTTTTAGGTGTCAGTGTTCAGAAGACAGTGTGGTTTGTTCTTCAGCAGTGTGACAGAGGCAGCTGATAAGGTCACTCATTAGGGTGCTTGCAGTTACTGCATGTACAGATTCAGCATGCTCAGATTTAGGGACTCATGAACAGGTTATGGCCTCACCAACATGCCTCCCTCTTTTCCGTTTGGTACAGGGAGTTGGTTGGTCACTTAATGAGCACACTGGAAAGCAGTGGAAAGCTTGATGCAACATAAGAGGAATGTTAAGAAAAGTGATAAGGAAGTGCATGCTGCTGACTGGCTGGTTGTGCATTAATGACTGTTGGATATGAAGAACTTGTAAATGCAAAGAGCTGTGATGAAGTAGCTTTGCTATAGTGGTCAGAGGATATCTGCAGTACCCATCCTCCCAGTTCATGTGGCCTGTGTGCATTCCACCATCTGTCTTTCTGCTCCTATCACAAAAAGACCTTTGCCAACCTCTATCTACCAGATTTCTTGTCTCATATCACCTCCCTCTGTGAAGTAGAGCTGCTTATACCCTGCATCTTCTGTGTGATTCTGCAGCTGCACCCCGCTCTCTGTTCAGTCAGAGTATGTTTTGAAGGGTGTATGCATTTCTGCCACTACATTCTGCACTCCTGCATTTTAGTTTTCTCAAGGCTCTTTCCAGGGTTAAAAATACAGCAGGGTTCCACTCTTACTGTGAACCTTTTACCTTCTTTCTCACAGATACAGGATACATAAATACCTCTTACAGCTGGGAAATCCTTGTTACCCTTACTGTTCTTCTGGCTGTATTGAGCATCACTGCAACAGCTCTGCTTCTATGGAAAAGAAAGGCAAGTAATAACCAAATGCAAAGCAATACCTGATGCACTCTAGGAATTAATTCAATTTTTTTCTAACTTGGCTGAATTGGAAGTCCCCTATGCTGAGATTTTCCATGCTGAGAGTCTGATTCAGTTTATTTTCTTAAGTTTTTCTGAGAAAAAAAGATTACAGGAAAGACAAAATGAGTAAGTGATTTGCCCATTAAAGAAATTCTGGCAATCAGTTTGGCTACAGCATGCTCTGCTTTAGAGCGAGGATTTGACACAGGGCAAGAAGGCACACTAGCAGTGTGCTGGCCTGAGCATATTCAAGGAGATGTAGCCTTGTGATGGGATTTTGGAAAATTGCAGTTTGTGCACACTCAGTCATGGCTTTTATCAATTTACCAATTCAGTTGCCTAAAACTTCTGTAAAGGGGCCAGTTAGACAATAATGTCCTGTGCACCCGAGCAAATCTGTTACAACCCTGATGGCAGGACTTTCCCTATTTCTAATCCTCTGTCAAGATGGAGGTTACTCTTTCAAGGAGACTGCAGCTGCATTCCTGAGCTCGGGCACCATAGCAAAAAAACTCTGCACTGTGATGGGGATGGGGACCAAAGCCTTGGGCATCTGTTTGGCAAAGAAAACACTAAGAGACAGAGTGAGAAGGGAAGGGTCAGGGCAAGGATCCCAAGGAAGCCTGTGCGAAAATTACAAATAACTGTGGGGAAAACAAAAACAAACAAACAAAAAATAAAGAGACGAGGATCAGACTATATAATCTCCAGGGACACCTTCCATTAGCAGTGGTTCTGTGAGGCTGGAATAACGAGCCTCAGGGGGGAAACTGGGACTGGAATCTGGAGTGAGGAAGCACTAGGAGGGTCTTAAGACTGGATTGACAGAACCTCTTGGGTGACTAGACTAGTGTCCCAGGTTGGGACCAGATTCCAAGGAAGTGCAATCTGGGAAGCTGAGAGCAGAGGGGAGATACCAGAAGTGGGGAAGAAAGGATTTGAAGAGTGGGAGAAGAAAAGCCAAAACCAGAGCTAGAAGATCTGCATGAGATGGACCCTGTGGAAAAACCATCTGGAGTCATGATATTGGAGTCCCTGTTGTTAGGTGAAAACCTACTGCTTCTAGTACTGCCACCCTCAGGTGTTCCAACAGCATCATCTGCATTCTTCCAGAAATCTCAAGGCTGGCCTAAAAATACCCTTACATCTTGTAGAATGGAATATGGGATTGTTGGTTTCTAGGTAGAGTGTGCCCCACAACTAACTCCTTGAAGCTGCTCTGTGCCACCGCAACAGCAGACTCTGCGTGCTCTTTGTGTGGAAGCTGTGCTGTGTGTACAGTCCTCTGACTCCAAGGAGTGTCAGGTTTCAGCACACACAGTCAGAGATCACCAGGCTGAAAACAGAACGGCAGCAGTTGGCAGCCCAGCTACTCTCGTGAGACTTACCTTTCAGGCAGTCTGACGTGGGGGAGGAGTGTAAGAGGCAAAGGGAGTCAGCTGGAGATGAGCCCCCATCTCTGTTTGCCTAGAGAGTGTCTCTGTGGGGATGAGGGGGGGAGGCACTGTCACTACTCACCAATTGGCATCTCTGGGTTTTGAAGTGGGCCAGTGAATCTCAGACTTATGGCCTCTCCTTGGGGTCTGAAGAGATTGTGCAGTCATTACATTTGCCCTCCTGCAGAATGCAGCCCATATTTCTCACCACAGCTTGCTCAGACCTGCTGGTTTAAAAATGTTTATCTTTAAGAGAAGCTATTTAGCATCCTCCTTAGTTACTAATGGACTGGAAAGCAGTTTGTCGTTTTCATGTGATGTGAATATAATCATCCCACTTCTTTCTGAATTAGAACAGAGATACTTAGCAAAGCCTTCTGCCTTTTCTGCCACTTCTCTTGCTTGCTGAGCAGAGCTAACCCTTCTCTGTGTGTGCATGGAATGTGTTCAAGGAGAACTCATCTGATGCAAGAAACATTCAAACAAAGGGACCTTCTTCCTTCAGCTCCATGCTGGACTTGTGCATCCATGTATCGCTGACTAGATGTCACCATTAATGATTGTCTGGTGCTCTTCTGTAGACTCTTTGTATTAGGAAAAGCTTCCTTGCCAAATCCTGATAAAAGTAATTGCATTTTGCCTCGCTGAAATTCCTTTCTGCACTATGACCAGTGCCCTGCTTTACTCCCTGTCCTATAGCATTGTTTTGTGCTGCTCAATACTTACACCCTTCAGCCAGTAAGGTTTTGGTGGTGAAAGTGCTTTATATGCACACACAGAGCCCAGTTCTCCTTTCCACTGCTCCAGTGTGAGTCACTGGATTCTACACTTAACCATGCAGTGAGGAAAGTAACCAGCACATGTACAGACATTGCCAACACTCTTTCTTGTGAAAACATTCAGGAGGTGTGCAGACAGCTGGCTTTGATATTACACTGGTATTCATTTTAGCTCTGGGGACATGTGGTTTTCTCCAAATGTGTCATTTGGTGTCTTGTCCTGAGCAGGTGTTGTGTCCTAGAAGGAACTGGCCAAATATCCTGAGACAGAGGGTAGATACACAGCTGCCTTCAGCCAGCCCACCACCACTACCACCTCCTGTCTATGATGTGAGTACCAGAATCACCCTTCATCTCTTCTGTCCACAGCATGGTACAACCCTTCCTTTCCCTGCCATGCTACAGACAGTGCCAGTGTCATGATGTGAAACAGAAGCAATACCTCCATACCTGCCTGTTCTTGCTGACCTTGCCCTGCTTAGCTTCTCTCAGGACTGGGTGTGTCTCCATCCTAGTCCCGGTCATGGCCTCCCCAGTGCCCAAACCTTGCCCCATGCCCTGCTGATCAGCACCTTTCCCTCTGCCAGCAGCACAGAGCAGCAAGTGTGGGGCCAGGATGGGTTCCTGGTGGAAGAGATAGAAGAATCTCCAAAAGTCAGGAAGGAAGAGGGACTCTCAGCCCCACTTTTTACTGCAGGGCATGGCCTTTCTAGCTGGAGAATGATGCCTCAGGAAAGGGACAGAGACATGATACCCTGACCAGCCCCCAGCTGTTTTGGGCCTCAGCTGTGGCCCCTTCACTGGTGTCAGTGTCACAGACCATTGCAGTCCTGAGCAGAACAACTAGCTAGCAGGGGGAAATGGGCAAGGAGAAAGTCAAGGGAGGCTTTTTTTAAAGCATTTCCCTTTTCATTGTATAGGATCTCCTTTTCCATTTCTCAGACTGTTCCCACTCCTTGAGCCCAGTAGCCACAGTGTCGTAGGTAGTAGGATTTAAGTGGTTCCCCTGAAATGTCAGGCTAGACCTGGGCTACCTCAAGTAACCATGACTCCTAATCCCATTTACAACCTGTCCAGCTCCATTTTATATGAATTCCTTTTACTCCTTTTACTCCCAAGGGATGGCTGCTCCACTAAGAAGGAAAGGGTTTGTTGGTTTTTTTTTTTTTTTCCTTGTGAACTGTGGGACCAACAAGGAGGAATAAAATGAAAGTGAGTAGAGAAGGATGTTGCCTGCATATTAGGAAACCTTTCTGTCTGTGAGGTCTATAAGGGCTGGAAAAGTCTCTCCAAGGAAAACCTGTGAGCTCTGCTGCATTAATCATTTAAACTAAACAAAGCGAAGCTCTGGAGAATGTACTACAGAGAGGAGCAAAGATCTGCCAGGGAGGCAGGAGACCTGATCAGGGGCAGATACCTTCAAGAGGATGGGCCTGCCCCATCTCATTCTCACTCTGTGGGGGGAGGGGGGCACTATTTTGTGGCCCTTTAATTTTTGGAGTAGCAGTTTAAAAGAGAGCACTATATATTGTATGGGATATGTTTATTCTGGGCAAAAGGCAATGCTTTGGGTAAAGGAGGTTGCAGGTTATAAACCTTTTCATTTGTATCAAGTAATTTCTTTTTAATTCAGGCTTATAAAAATCCGAATGGGTAGTTTCCTGCTGAAGTGGATGATTTCTGCAAGGAGACAAAAAAAAAAATCAAATCCATTTCTCGCTCAGTCGGCCTCGTCATGCATCCTTAGCTCCATCTTAATTACATGTTTCATCATGTTATTCTGTTCAGGCTCCACTAAGGCTAATATAGCAAGCCAGCAGAGCCAGCCTTAGGCACAGGCAATCCCAGGAGCTGGCTGAGCCCCTGTGCTTGCAGGAGCCCTATGGACCTGGCCCAAGCAGCCTTCCTGTGAAGCCTGTTAACCACACACCAGCTGTTCAGGGCTCCTGGCCAGCCCGGTGTGCAGGGCAGGTGGCCTGGCCCTCTTTGGCAGGGCTGCAAGCAGCCTGGGACCACCTCCTGTGTGCTGGGGGTACGAGTCTGCCCACGGGAGTTTCCTGCTGTGGAGCAACTGCTGCAGTGGGGGGGGGCTCAAAGCAGCAACTCCTGCTCCAGACAAGGCACAGGCTGAGAGCAGGGCTGTGATGTGCAGAGCAGCAAGCACGACCCTGCATGGCATGATTGGCTGGGGGGAGGGAGGGTGAGAGCCCTGGGATGGAAACCTGCATTGGATGGGCCCTCAGGACAGATGAAGGGAATAGAAAGTTGACAAATCTTACTTCCTTTGAATGATAACTCTGATGCTCCACAGCTAAATTTTATTTGGGCTCTGCATGGTGTAAACTCAGCCCTGCAAACTGTGTTTGAAACTAGGTGAGTTGTGAAAATCTGTTGGTGGGTGTTGAACTCAGTGCTTAATTCATGGGGAAGGGAAAAATCTGTGATCAGCATTAGGGTAATCTAAGGCAAGGAAAAAAAGGAAGGACAAGTGAGAAGTAGCTCCCAGTGGTGAGATAAGGAAGGAGGTCAGAGATCAGGGGCTGGACAGGAGACCAGCACATGCTAGCTATGTTGTCTGTGTGGGAAAGCAAGAGGTTGGAGTTTGGAGGAAGGTGAGGCCACAATGTCCTCCCTCCCTGAAGCTGGGAGCAGAAGCAAGAGAAGGCAGCACTGGACATCAAGGTAACAGATGCTGTTGGAGCTGGCTGCCACAGCTCATTAATGCTCTGTGTTATCCTACATGGCAGCAAGCTCATCCCTGGTGTGGGAAGGGTCCTGACACACCTTCTGCAAAGCTGTCCTGCTGCACATTCCTGGGAGAAAATACCTTCCCCAGTGGCTCTTCTAGGTGCCACTATGTATTTTGTGGTCCTTGGGGGTGGCTGTGTGCAGTGAAAAGCATACAAGGTAGAAAAAGCCTGGTAATAAGGGGGCAGCTGGGAACCCAGTTTGTTCTCTCTATACTGCCTTCCTTGACCTCTCTCTCCTCCTGCAGCTGTAGAGTAGCTCTGCCTCACTGCACTGCCCAGAACCAGACCTGTATATCCTCTGACTTCCAGCTTAGCTGCTCAGTTAACGAGCAGCTTGGAAATAACAATCTGAGGGACTTGCTTCATCTGCTTTACACTTCAAACAAGCTTTTTTGAGCAGCAAACAGAACTCCTGCAGTGCAGGTGCAGTCAGGTTCCAGAGCACAGGAGCTTTTCCAGGTGTGAGGGGGACAAGAGGCTGTTCAGGGATAGGAAGGCATCTGTCAGCAGGGAGGAGAGTGGCCTGTGTGCCTTCACTGTGACAGTAGCAGGTGATCAGTGACCAAGTAAAAGTAATTAACTTGCAAATGGTGGTTGGAGACACCAGCTCTCCAACTGACCGGAAAAGGACCAGCATTGTTAACAGCCTGCATGGGAAGAAGGCATGTGGAGGGAAGGGAATCGTTTCTGGCAGTTAAACACCTTGCTTGCAAGTAGCTGCAGACTGGAGTAGAGAAAGAGGCTGCTGTCCTGCCAGGGGGACATGGAGCCAGGCTTCTGGAAGCTCAGCACACAAGATAAGGTCCTCACTGTGAGCATCACAAAGAGAATTGAAAATGAGTGTGGGGAAATAGAATTTTCTATTTTGTGCACATGCAAATGGTGGCGATGTCTGAGTAGGCAAAGCAGGTTTTGGGGAGCAGGAAGCAGACAGGTGAAATAATTTGACTGTTTCCAGAGTAGCAGTGGGAATGTGAGAGTCATGTGGTGCCCCATTCACTGTGGTCAGCTCATGTCTAAGTGCCTGTTTATTCCAAGGCTCATTCCCCAGTGCTGCTTCTGTATGCTCTGGCCCTGTTCAAAGCACTGTCCTGCTGGCCATGATCCTTAAAGATGCTGAGTGTTTGCAACTCTGCATGAAATTATGGGTGTTCAAGTGATTGGCAGCCCCCAATGAAGCCTCCATGTTTTACTCATCCTTCTCACTGCATTTCAGGGTGCCTGGCTCTCTCCACTAATACCATCTGCCCCTCTTGCAGCCAGAGCTCCTCCCATCTTCCTGTTGCCAGAGAAACAGCCACCTTGGCAACCTGCTGTCATCCTTGAAACACACATGGAAAAGTCCTCATGATTGTTATGTTTGATCCTTCAGGCAGATCTGGAATATCACTCAAGCTGACATGCACCTCCTGTGACACGATTACCTGGGGGAGAACGGGTGCATATGCATGCAGGGTGTGTGTGTGTGTTTCTCTGTGCAGCTGAGTGGGACCGTGGTAATATTTGAGGGCCTGGGAGCATATGGATTTTTTTATAATTCTCTGCTCACTCAAAGAGGAAAGGAGAGTTCTGGCTTGGAAAAAAACCAAAACAACAGACAATAAACAGAAATTGTATTAATTTTCTGCAGGTTCTGTGCTTCAGGACCCCCACCCTCTCCCATTTTCTCACTTTTGTGTCCCCTGAATAAACATGAACAAGAACTTGTGGTTGTCAGGCACCTAAACAGTCTTGGGTGGTGCAGAGCGCTGCCTCTTACCTGTGGTCCCCCTGGTGCACAACTTTGCATTCTGGGCCAATTTTGGAGCAGAGTGAGGCAGAGGCATTGGCATTCTTCTCCACTGCATTACACAGGGTAGGCAACATCAAAGCCTGTCTCTGTAAGCCTGAAAAAAAGATGATGATGCAGCTGCACTGTAGGTATTTCAGGGGAAAAGGATTTTCTGTTTGCCCAAGTTAAGGTCAGGTACTTCAAAATTTTGGAGGTGGCAGGGGTCCCTAAAAAATGTCTGGCATGATATGGGGAGCAACCCAGTGGGTAATTAGTTATCTTAAACCTAAGTATTTTATTTGACACCTACTTTCTTTTCTCTTCTCTGTGCAGAGCCTGGATGTGCAGCAAGTTGATGTCTATTCTAGCCTCGAGAACAACACAAACAACCCATCACACAGAAAGAATCCTCCAGGGAAGGTAAGGGCCAGGGCCGTGTTTTTGGAAAGTTCCCATATGCCCTGGGCACCTGGGGGAAGAAACCCCACACAATCTCATGACCTAGCAGGCAGTAAATGTGTCTGCAGTCCCACCAAAAGAGGAAAATGAGATGTGACATGCCCTCACCAGCTGGGCTGCACATGCAGCCTCTCTTCCCTCTTCCAGCAGAACCCTGGCTCCTGCAGCTCTACCAGTTCTGGCACTCATGGTTTTGTGCAGATGCTTTTCTGTGTGACGTGTGCTGAAAGGCACCAAGGGGTTTGGCTTCACTGCTCCCTCTGAACAAGACAGGCATTCATGAAGAGTTGGGCAGGTGCTGGTCCTGTTATTGCCCTTTCCAGATTATTTAGGCAGCTGAGACATCCTCTGGGCTGAAGGAATCTGTGCACCAGCAGCAGACCCTGAACACAACTTTCCTCTCGCCAGCATTAAGCACCTGAGAGCCATTTCATGGTAGCAGAGGCTAAGATGGTTTGGGCAGAGGCTGGGCTTACACAGTCTGTGCTGTCAGCCCTGGTGCTCAGGAAAAGGCAGTGTGGATATGTTTTGGACTTGGATCTTCTTGTTGGGCTGAGAATTATGAGTGAGAGATAAGGAACTAAATTCACTCCCAGTGAAAACAGAGGCAACTAGGAGTATGCAGGTGTAAATCAGTTGTGGGGGCCACATGAAGCAGACCAGAGGCCCGTGCAGCCTTCTACCCTGCCTTTGGCAGGCATCAGTGTTTCATATGGACAAAACTTGCATCAGGCACCCCAGGGAGCATTTCCTTCCTGTCCTCAGAACCTAATTTTTCTTTTCTTCTCCAGACCTCTTATCTGCTTAAAAACTATATCCTCTTCCAATGCTAGAAAATGTTCCTGGAAAACATCTGCTGCTCTCTCCCATTAAAGTTCTTTTGGGGAGATTTGCCTTGGTTGTACCAGCCTTCTCTTTGATTAAGGACATGTGTCTAAGACATTTTCACAACTCCCACCTTTAAGGAAAAGGTGGTCTAAAATCAAGCAGCCCCCTTTGTGTCAGAGCTACTTGCTGTGTGGTCTGGTCCCATGGCCACTGGCCTCCTGCAGTTACTGCTGTGACACCACCGTGGTGGTGGTAGCAAAAGCAGTGGCAGGCTCCTGGTTATTGAGGGGATGGATGTGTTGTTCTATATGGGCTTGTCTTATCTGATGCACTGGAAAAGACAGCATCCCTGCATTTGTGTTTTGCTGCATTTTGAATTATTTGGATAGGGGCCCTCTTTCTGATCCTGTTTATTCTTCTGTATACCTTTACCAGCTGCTCCCTCTGAAATGATTCAGTCTGGATGGTAAGATGAAGTATGTGTGGGGTTTTTCCCTACCAGGGAGCTGTCTAGGCTGTGCTGAGTTGCTTGTGTGTGGCCCACACCATTCAGCCGTTGCTTGGAGGGACAGAGGGTCTGTAAAACAGAGCAGCAACAAAGCAACAGCAGAGGAGCATCTGTGTGTGAGTGGGTCTGGCACTGGCAGCCTCAGCCAGGGTGGGGTGGAGGTCAAAGCAGAGCTGGGAGAAAGAGAGGAGAAAGCAGAGAGGAGATGGGATGAACTCTCACATTGAGAGCAGACAACTCCAAGTGTCCCCAGTTCTTGTGCTGCTCTGGAGGAAGGGAGGTGTGAATGGCAGGATCCCATTAGCTCAGCACGGGAGAGTTTGCACTGTTCACTATGGTTGCAAGCACTTTGATCAGCCTCTCTTAGTTATCCTGGGCTGTGATCACTTGAGATGCTTGTCCTCCAGCTGTCTTTGCCAGAGCATAGGAGGGTGTTTTCCCTGAGAGTGAGACTTGTGGGTCAGTGGGTTTGGCCTGTGAGTGGGAGCTGAGATTGCTCGACAGTGGCTCACTCTGCTTCAGAGGGTCCAGCCCAGCCCTTGCTGTGGGAGGCTGCACAACTGAGGGGGAGCTGTAAAGGGAAACAGGGCAGAAAGCCTCTGTAAAGAGCATTTGCAGGCTGTCACTCTGGACCGGTGGCCAGTTTGGATAGCAAGTGGTTAATCCTGCATGATTTGGAGGTGTCTCCACTCAGCACTTTTGTAGTGTTTCCCTTTGGTGGTGGCAACGGAGAAAATGCTAGTGTAGGTAGGGCTTAGTTCAGCCGGTGGCGTTTTAGCTGCTTGCTGTGTAACCTTGCTTACAGCAGGCCTGTGCCACACAGCACTTAAAATATCAGTCTGTCAGCGCCTTGTCTACACAAGGAACGGTCGTGAGGAATAGACTCAACTGTTGAAGAAACAGGATTGAGGAGGTCAGGGAATTCCTCCTTCACAGAATCCAAAGTGATTTATTTTCTTACTGAGTCCAATTTTCCCTCCCCTCCCTGTCTGACAGTTTTTTGGGGAAGAGTGACTAGTAAAGGAGGCATCTTTATCCCTTGGGCTGGATTAGTCACGTTCGTCTCTGGTGGAGCAGCATTTCTCACTGTAGTGGCTTCTGTTTCAGCAGATCACTTATAGCCATTCCTAACAGAACAAATGTCAGTGTCTGCTTATTAAGAATTAATTCATAATCTTTTGAATAATTTTCCTCCATTTCTTTTTTCTCCTTTTCATCATTCTGCAGACCCCTAAGAAGCAAGAAACTCTAGAAGAATCCTCTGATACACTGTATGAGAATATTTAACAGGGAAGATACCTGACCCTATGTGGACCAGACATCTCTCTGTATAGCAGAGCTACTCTCTTACATCCCTGATGAGATGCAGATACATGGAGAGATCCACACTGACTTCAGAGCACAACCGCGAGGGAATTGTGAACCCCTTGCCCCTTCTAAACTGCCCTTCATTAACAACAGAATGTATCTGTTGAAATCCCTCGGGGCTCGGTCTGCATTGATGCAGCAAAGCTATTTTGCAGCAAAGCTGCAAAAGAAAAGCTGCTTTTGTCAAGCACTTATCTTGGGAATGGGCAATCTGTGAAGGTTTCTCTCACCTGCCCCGGCTGAAACACTTAACTGTTGATCCTCTGCAAGTGGTAGCACAATCCGGAGATTTCCCTGCGTGCTGGCTTGATGTTCCGATCTCGACCTGCAGCCGCCCATCTGATCCTGTGCTTGTGGCTTTGCTGAAATAGCCATCAGGACCTCATGCATGTTTTAATCAGATCCAAACATCCACCTGCCCATTTCCGTTTCTCAGGAACCCCACAGCAAACACGCTTTCTCGTAATCTGCTAATCCCATCAAGTAGTCACAGATGCCTGCTGCGACCTTACTGGGGCGACTCAAATCAGTGCCTCTAAGAAAATGCTTCCCCTTCAGCAATATCAGCAGTGAGGACTGGATGCACTGATGGAGATAAAGGTGGAGGAAAGGAACACAGAGAAATATCCCTTCCTGACAACATGTCTCAGTGACAGTGCCCATTCCAGAACAAGAAAAAGGTTCAAGGAGGGGCGAACGTGAGGAAACTCCCTTGCTGGGGCTGCATAAGCCAGGCGGGTCTGGGGCCAGGCTCCAGCCTGCATAAGTCCTAGGGGAGCTCCCCAGTTTCCTTTTCTTCTTGGCAGTGAGCATTGTTATCGTTTGGGATTTTGAGCCTCTGTGGGAGCAGGCATGGTACCTCTGCCCCACCAAAACCAATCCATTGGCCTTTGTTTCAACTGGCTGTTGTAGAGAGTATAAAGCTCCTTTACCCCTCCACCATACATTATTGCCAAGGAGATCAGTTCTGAAACTTAGAACTACTGGAAGAAGGAGGGAGGCCTTAGAAGTGAATTTGCTGTCCAAGTTCTTTCTCCCCTGTCAGCTGGAACTTGCCTACCGTTTGTGTTGGTGCATATTCTGGTTCTGATAGGGAAGGAGTTACATTAAATAGCTGTATAACATGATCAAACCACCATATCAAAAAGCTGAGGCTGTTTTATCTCATATTAAAAAACAACAACGAAACAACAACCAAACAAAACCAACCCAAAATAAGAATATGCAGCATAACTTGAGAGGAATTGTAGAAACCTCTTTAAAGAAGAAGATCAAATTAAAATTGAGCTCCAGGGTCATAGGACCCTCTCTAGCTGAAGATAATGTTGCTATGTATCAGAGATAGAGGCTGTGGAAAATGTCTCCGGGGCCTCCAACCTTCCTATACCATGTTTAAAGAGATAATCCGCTTATTGCTTTGCTCTTTTTATTAGAAAAGATTTCAAACATGCAATTTGGACTTTGTTTAACCACAGAAAAATGTTTTTTTCTCTTCCCAGCGCTGAGGAATTCATTTCAGAAAAGGCAATGAATGGACAGCATGTCTTATTAGATCCATTTATAATTTGTTAAGTGATCACAACAATTATAAATATTTTTGAAGTAAAACGTTTTACATTTTACTAATATGACCAGGAAATGTTTGTGTTTGTGGAAGAATTTACAGAGGATGGTACAGGTATAACAATTCTTTTCCTTAACAAATTTGAAGAAATGATGAGATGAATTATAAATATGTTGCAGTGTGGCAATAAAATATTCAGCAGATGCTGGTGGATTAGATGAAAAGTAAAAACTTTAAAAATAATGATGGTTAGGTTTTGTGTTTTGTGTTTTAAATTTTATAAATGTTAAAAATACTGGATGCTACTGGAAATTTCCTGGCAAGGATCTCTCTTTGCAGTGAGTTGATTTGTCTTGTGTTTCTGTTACCTTTTAAAGTAGCATGTTTCTTACATTTAGGCCTGAACAATTCTATATTAAAAAGCTGAAGCTGTTTAAAATAAAACATCAGAGAAAGAACAGTATTTGGAATGGGAAATGCTATTCTAGAACAGTCAGTGCTAGAGTACTGGAAGAATCACACCAGGTTCTCATCAATTAAGTGAAAAATTAAAAATTCCTAAGGAACACTGGCAAATGTGAGGATTTGGGCTGTGTGCCAAACTTTGTCAAAATCAGGGTGGGGGTTGCTGTGTTGATTTCAATGGCTTTTGGGTTGGCCCTGTGAGGAAGGCTAAAAGGCTGCTGCATGAGAAAAAGGAAGTTTAAAGCTATGAATCCACAATCTAAAATCACTTCTTTAGTATATGCACCATGGGCAGCCACAGCAGCAACAGCTTGTGTAGAGAGAAAAGCATAAAGCAGAAGGCTGTGAGAGCAGGGATGTTTTTAAATGGTATGGGGTTTTCCAAGGTGGTATGAGGAAATGCCTAAAGGCACAGGTAGGAGAGACTATGAAATATCATTTATATACTATTGGTATAACTACTTTGTAGCAGAGATTTGTTCAGGGAAAAGGCAGTCACTTGATCTTTTTGTTGTCATTTGGTCTTTTTGTCTTACCTGGCCCTGTGGCCCATGAGGATAGGTGCAAAAAATGAGTGCTACTAGCAAGAGGAAATGTATTCATTTGTAAGTGTTAGGCAATTGGGAAAAAAAAAAAAAAGGAAATTATGGCTCAGTTTCCCCAGCTCCACAAATGTGAGAAGCAGTGACTGGCTGATTGTGATCACCCTATACATTTTGCTTTAAACTGAATGCTGAGAAGGGATTCCTGTTAAAAACTGTGTCTCTAAGGGCCTCAGCTTGACTTGCTTCCCCCAGCATGGTGCTGTTATGCACAGAGAAGGCTCCCTGGTAGTGGTATAACATTTGATTCCCAGGTATTGAATTGTCCTTTTCTATTGACAGGATTTCAGGGAAGTGGAGGCCTGTTATCAAAGTAAGCAGTGGTGTGAGGTGGAAATGCACTGCCTGCCTTCTTCTAAAGGAGGTGCTGTGTTAGGACTAGGATCCTTTGCCCTCATCACCAGACATGAACCTTTGGTCCTGAGAGTGCGTTGCTACAAAGAGTGTTGGTGACACTGAAATCATCTATTCCCTTTAAATAGACTCCTTCATAATGCTTTACAGCAAATCCTTATTTGAGATGGCAGAAACCAGGGTGCACTTGAGAGGTTTGTTGATTTGATCTTTTTCTGTGGAGGACAAGCTCTTGCATGGACACTGGTTTGTCATATAAAACAGTGCAAAGTATATTTTGCCTTTATCTGCAGACAAGACCTTACTGTGATGGATAATGCCAGTGAAACACATGTCCAATGTGTTCTCCTTCATCACTTCTGTCTTCTCTTCTTTAGCCTTCTCAGGGGTCTCTACTGCAAATCATCTCTGAATACCCAGCTGGGGCTGGTTCTTTATCAAGGGAAGTGCTTGACTGCAAGGACCCAAAAAAATTGGTTACCATGGCTCTGGTTTACACTGCTGTACTACCCAGCAGTGCCTACAGATGTGCAAGTCTGGGCCAAGGGCAGGGGTCTCTTGTTCCAGCTGGGCTGTCTCTTGGGAAGACTTGGTGTTCTTTCAGCCCTTGGCCATGCCATATGATGACCCCGAGAGACAGGGATTTAGGGAAGGCAGTGAGTGAAGCCACCAGATGGTGCCCTAGGTCCTCTCTGCTCCCTTTCCTGTCCCCTGCGTGCCCACATGCCCCCGCTAGCTTCCCTGGTAACCCTCAGACCACGGACTCCCCAGGGGTGGGCAGCTCCAGCCACACAGAACATCCCCAGGCAGGAGTGTCTGCTGCCCCTGGGGCTGGTGACTGGCACTCCTCAAAGGTCTGCACCTCCTCAAAGTGCCACCAGCACCTGTGAAGAGATGGGGACAGGACAGGCTCCCCTTTTTTGCATCCATGACATCTGGAGCAATTGCTTCACCAGGTACCAATGCCTTGGCACAAGACTGCCCATGCAAGGGACAGGAGAGTAGCTGCTGACACCATTACTGGGTCAGAATGGCATCTGAAATGCAAAATTAGACAGATGTTGGGGGCTGCTTGGAATTTCTACCACTTTCTTTCACCATTTGGAAATGGCATCTTATCTTGGGTTTGGGAAAATTTACTGTGTGTCTGTGGTGAAAAAAAATCATTTGCACCATATGCTGCTTCTCTTTTTTACTATGTCAGGAAACTGATGAAGGCTCAGATATTGCTCTTTCTGTGTTTTGGGATTCTGTGGTGGTCAAGATGTGCAATGCACAGTGAATTATCATTGAGAGTTTATAAAGAAAAAAGGAGCAGCTTAGAGAACACCAGTGATCTCCAAGAGAAGAATGAGAATCTTCAGTGTCTTCTCTTGCTTAATTCTTGGGCAAGCCAGGCTCCACTTACTGTGAGGGATGAAATGTTTTTCTTTCTTAATGATAAAGTAGAAATGCAGATTACTATTAGTAACTAGTATGTCACTAGGTCCTTCACTATTAATAACTAGGCCTGTAAACTGCTGGATTGTGTTGTGAGGTGTGAATCTTCAATGTTCACAGCATCTGTGCATCACAGAGCTGCCACTGTGCAGCTGCCTGGGGACAAAGTATGATGGTGCCCTGACAGTACCAGGCAGGTTCCTGTGGGAAGTGACACGGAGAAGCTGATTCTCAGGGAAGGACTATTTCAGCAGGAGGGGAGGGCTCCTGTTCCAGGAGGAAATCTTTCTCACTAGCTGATGAACCTCTCCTGGAGCTCCTCTTTTCCTTCAGCTTTTTGAAATATGTGGGTTGTGTTGTATCGCTCTGGGCCACATGAAGATTTGGATATACAGCTGGTAGGGCCAGGCAGGTCAGCCACCCTGCTTTAAAGAGTTAGAACGTAATTATCCAAATTGGAACAGGGTGAACATGAAAAAGCTAACATATGGGCTTCTTCAAAACGTTATGTCTTTTAATAACCTGTCAGGGCCTCTGGTTTCTATCCCATCTGAAAGATTAATCTGCCTACAATTTTGTGCAATGATATCTGAGCACTTCCAGGGGTAATCATTGTATCCAAAATACCTGTGACACAGTGAGCTTCCCTCTCTTGTGAGAGAATTAGTGCTGTAATGCCCATAATGGTGCTTTTGGCACTGACAAGTACTATTAAAATCAGAGGTTTCAGAAGTTCTTGCAAGGCTCAGTATGTCATTTCAGCTTCATGCATGGAAAAAATGGAGAATCAGGAGCTTAAATGACTTTTCCAAGACTACAGAGCATCAGAGGTGAAGTTTTGAGCAGAATTCAGGTTTGTATATTCTTAACTCTATCAGGCTGTCCAGGAAGAAGACAGTAACTGGGTAAGTAAGAGCTACTGAGCTACTTATAGTTTAGGGGAAAATGAAGTTTCTTCCTGAGTCACCAGCACTGGGTTGTGCTGCACTTTGCTTTTCATTTTTGATTTCTCAGACCTGCATCTGCCTAGCTGAGGTAGCAAAGCTGCAGAAGAAGTTACTCCTCTCTTTTACAGAGGCATCCATCATTTTGACAATAAGGAAAGCTCATCAGATCCAAATTACCATGGAAAGTCCAAATATGTATGCCGTAATTCTCCAAATAAATGTTTACAGAGGGAATGTGCTGAGTGAATGTGCTCATCCAATCCATGAAGTCTTTCTGATTGCTGAAGAAGTTCCTGAGCTCATGGAGAGAAAAGCAAATGACTGTAGCTGAGTTGCAAAGGCTGTCTCCACTCCCAAGGAAGGAGGCAGGGAAGTCCCTGCCATCACAATTAGATACTGGAGAAGGAGGTGTAAGGAGAGCTGATAATGCTGACAGTTATGTGAATGGAAATGCTTGCCATTCTTTTGAATGTTTAAAGGAAACCACAGTTTTGAAGTGATGGAATTCCTGCTCAGTTGGGTTGTTTATTCAACCAGTGCAGTGCAATCCTGTGCTGGCACATGGGGGAGAAAAAGCAAAACTTCATCTTGGCTCTCTTGGGATTTCTTTACACTTTCAGATTCATTCAGGTAAAGGCAGGGTGTGAATCTGAAGTATGCAGCTCTTCAGCATGGCCCTCTGTACAGACTGGCCCTTTGCTAAGGAATGTGCAGAACGCAGATGGGGGTTCTGGAGGAACCACTTTAATAGAAGGAATTGTAACTGTTCTCCCCAAAAGATTTAAGATCTTGCTGTCCATAAAAATCAGGTTAGCTATTTTGGGTTCTTGCAGAGCTAAAATGAATGCAGCATCTCTCATTTCCAGTCATGATAAGTCACTAGATATCAATTCTTAATTGCTTGATTAATCTTGAATTTTCAGAGCTGACAGTGCCTGTCCAAGCACTTAGACAAGAGCTACATTTAAAAGAAAGGAGAAAATGCTTCTTTTTTCTTATTTTTTTCCTTTTCTTTAAGCGTGGTCTGCAAGGTAAGAGCATGAAATTACAGAGATTTGTAACATATGTTGTCCTGAGAAGATGGACCATTAAGCAGAGTGCAAATAAAGTAGTCACAGGTTTGTGAAAAGCTGGGGGGGTGATGAATTAATTTTAGCATATGCTTCAGCAATTCCTTACAAGATTATGTCAAATATTAGTACATTTTTGCTGTATATTTGTGTGTGTTAGGCCATGTTTTTCATTTACATAAATAAGCAGAAATGTTTCCTTCATGAGGATAATGACATTTCTATGTAGAGAAAGACAATTTAAGGTCAACACTTATGGTGGACTACACCTTTGTGTGCTTTGTGTATGGATGAACTGATAATGATCACTGCACATGCCTCCCTTAAGGGTGGTATTAAAAAAATATAGACCAAATTAAAAAGACATTTAGACTCCCTACAGAACATTTATAAAATTGTTTGGGCTTTTTTTTCCCCCTATTTTTTCTTCCTCCCAACAATGAGTGTGTGGCACATCTGGGCTTAGCAGTGACATGGTGTATCAGCCCTTGCTTTGAAGCAACATATTAAACTGTCAGGTCTCTTTTTCTGTATAACGGGCAGGCTAGAAAATATGATGGCACAATGTGATGGAAAGGTGCTATGGGTGCAAGCTTTCCTATGTTACATCTTTTACATCCTATCTTGGTTTCATCCCTCTAACTATGGAATAGTAAAGATTTTTTGCATTCCAATTAATGACTGTATCTGCCACAGACCTCGGAAGAGGTTAGTGCTGTCCAGGACATCTACTCAAAGGTCTGTGTAATCCAAATGAATGTATATTAAAACATCACTGCTGGTTTTTGCAGATGGTGAGCCAGTGACATCTCAAGGAAGTCATAATGATAAAAGGGAAAAATTCTGACAATAGACCTTCCTGCCCACATCCCCTCTGAATACAAGACTGTCTATGATTATCCACACGGTTATTTTGGTCTACAAGTGCCTCCAGCAATGGTGTGGAGAAGGGAGATTTCCACATACTGGGCTGGCACCTATTGCTCTGCAGATGTCCCAGTCTGTGAGCAATTACATGGTCCCAAAGGCATATTGTCCTCATGTAATCCTTTCCTGCAGTCAGGGTTTCTTTGGTGGTTTCTTGTGTGCTTTGCTCCATAGTCTTGTGTGAATCAGGTGATGGGAGGTCCTGTGGGATGCTATCTTGCAGTCTTGCAGATCAATGTTTCCTTACTTAATTTACTTTATACCATTTATACTCACTCAGACAACCCTAAACATTCTGTCTTGCTCCCTGGTGCTTCTGCACCCCTGAAGTTCTCACCTGCAATTCCCATGATGCTCTTCACAGTTGTTACTTGGCCAACCTACACATGCTGTAATCCCTTCCATCTTTTTATGTTCCTCTTGTTTTATTTCCCTCCAAGTTGTTGACATGTAGCTAGCACTGCGTTGTCCAGAACTAAACATGTCTTCGAGCTGCGGTCTCACTACTATATTAAAAAATGGGACTAGTGCCTGTATCTCTGAGAAGAGGTCTCTCCCTTTACAACCCCAAATTAAATTAACTGCATGATTTTTTGCTGCCATATCACATTGCAAAAACATATTAAATCTGCTGTCTACTGTCTCCCTGAGGTCTTCTGGCATTTCTGCTTTCAGTGCTTGAGCACAGATGATTCCTCTCTTCACCTCAGTTTCTGTCTTTCAGTAGCTCATATGTTGTACCTACTGCCTTTGTAGACACGTGGGATCGTTCAGGGTTCCTCTTTGAGGAACAGCAGTGTGATTCCTTACATGTAAGTAAATTAAATTCCCTCTCCTTTTTTAGCATGAAATAATCAGTCTCCACCATTTCCCTTCCAGGCTGTCCTATGATAATCTGCCTCAGTGCAATTAAAAGGCATGTTACTCTTTTTGGTTTCCAGATTTTCCTATTTATAACCATACAGAGCGCTGGCCTGTATGTTAATAATCTGCCACAATCTGTTTGAACGTCGCATACTGAGGATCACAGGTTGAAACTCTTTTTCTGGAGAAAGGAAAATGCTGTTCTTGCCTTAGGAAGTTTCTGTCCCAAATGTCAAGAATATGGATTAGCTTTTCTTTGGTGGGGAATGACATAGTAAAATGTTGCTTTGTGCGGGAGACTGTTTCTATGGGTGGCACAACAGTCTGAAATTAGCTTCCTTGGGAAATAAGGTCTGTCTGTCACAGAAACTGCCATTGTCCTCATTTTCTGGGGTGTAAACACAGAGCAACATGAATAGAGGAAAGGGGACGAAATCATCACAAAACCAAAACTTTGCTCCATGCATCGTTTTCTTCCTGTGGAGAGAACAAAACAAACCCCCTTCATATGACAGAAGGTAGTCAGATCAGCTAATGCAGTCCTAGAAGATACTTGAATATTATGTTTATGAAAACAGTGTAAGTGATACAGAAGGGAATACATTTTATCATATTCTACTTCATAGATAAGAGAATATGGAAGAATCAGTTAAGGCAAAACATTAAAATGGTATTGTAGCCATGATGGTCTAAAGATCCTAGGGACACAAGGTTTGTGGTGAAAGGTAATATCTTGTATTAGATCAACTGATAGAACTAGAAAAAGCAAACAGCTATTGGGCTCAGGGTCTTTTTATCAGATCTGACAGAAAACAGCAATATTCAAGCTAGCTACAGGTTAGATGCAATTGCTCTTAGTTTAATCTAATTATATTAATCAGTTGGACCACTTGAGAGGAAAAAAAAAAAGGAGCACCTATGAAGAGGAAAGGGGTGTAAACAGCAGTGACTGGCAGGCTGCTGGTTTTCTCATGCACCTCTAGCGAAAAAGGGCTGTTTGTGCTGGTGACGAAGGAGAGGTCAGCAGGGAGGCTGTAACAGGCTAGGCAGGCAACATCTCCCTTAAATCCATAGCTTTAGTATCGAGGGATTATAAGTTTTAATGCCAAGCTTTAGGTTTTGGGAACGTTTTGGTCTCCTTTGGGGTAAGGATTGAGGTGTTCGTGTTGTTGCTGTCTGACAAATACTCTCCTAATGTCCTTTGCTGGCTGACTGTATGTGCTTGTTGTAAGACAGCAATTATTTAGTTTCATTCACATGGTTTCTGTGCGGGTATCTCATGTGCTGAATGAAGTGATGAACTGCAGAGATTTGGGACAAGTACATGCAAGAACAAAGAATTTCAGCAGATTTGCTATGGGAGGAAGGGCATTGATTATGCTGTCTGTGAGGCGGTACTGACATATTTCATATTTGATGCTCCAGTGGTATCTGGTTCTATTTCTTATGTTTGCATCTGAGGATTTGCTTCCTGTAATGAGTTGCAAAAGGGAGAGCCTGAAGGTTAGCAGGAGAGATATGTGGGAAAAAACACCCTTTCAGAGCCAGTAGTTTAAGAGATTATTTTATGAGTGGATTTTAGCATGGAGTATTATCATCAGCAGGAGCACGTGGTTGCAGGGGAGAATGCTTACAGCAGAGACTAAAATAAAAAGCAGAAAAACAGATTGGCAGAGAGCTAATGTAGTTAGAGGCTTTGCCAATCCCTGTTAATTTTGGTAGCATTAGACAAACACCAAATAAACCATGATTCCTTGAAAAGTTATTTTCCAAAATTGCTGTTGTTGCTACCGTATCTTTGTTGTAGTAAATTTGTATCTATTTTATGGAAGACTGACCTTCCTGTATAAAGCAGATTACTGGTGTTCCCCTCAGAGCAGGTGTAACAGTATCTGCAGGACTGACTGAATCTCACAGCCTTTTGTTGTGTTATGAATGGCTGCTGATTTTATTGCATCTGCTTTATAGAGCAAATTTGATGGCCTGTAGGTTCTCGTGTATGTGCTGGCTTTTGGGGTGCTCTTTTTAATGTCAGCTGTGGTGTCTAGGAAGGTGATTCCCATGGAATAGCAATATTGGCATGGCAGGGAAGCTGCTCATTGAATTGGTGGTTGTGTTTGATGAGGGAATCTGAGGTTTTCTGAGCTGTCTGCATTTTTGATAGAAATCTCACCCATATTTCCTGTACAAGGCCTGGCTTGGTGGTGTTTGTTTTTCAGTCTTGGATTGTGAAGAAAAATGGCATATTGGGGTTTTAAAGACCTGCAGGAAGGTAATCTCTCTCTGCCCCCTACTTAGAGTTTGGCAAACAAAAGGAGATGACTAAATGCTCTCTGGAGAAGAAAGCTGGATGCTTGCTGCATGATGGAGCAGACACAAACATTTCAAATGGTTCAAAACCAAAAATACTGAATATATTTTTTAAAAAATCCTTTGAGAGCTGTAAATATGAAGACCCTAGCTATTGGTAAGTGCCTGGACAGAGGATCATGGTCATGGTCATGGTCATAGTTTTCTGGGGCAATGCCATGGTCTGTTTCTTGTAGCAGGACGCTGATCTGATCCAGTACAGCTATTTCTCAGATCTCTTCTCGAGAAAACGAGGGGTTTTCCTCTCTTTTGTTGCGAGCCTCAACTGGAAAGCACATAATTACGTTTTTATTTACTTTGCTGACTGCAGCGGCAGGCCCGGGCCTGTGCATGAGGGCCCCGAGCGCAGCGCCAGCAGCCTCGGGAGGGGAACAAGTCCCCTGCAGGGGCTCCGTGTTATCCCTCCCAGAGCGGGGCTCCGGCGCGGGGGCAGGACGGCCCGCAGGGCAGCGCCCGCCCGGCCCCGCCGCCTCCCGCTCCAGGCAGGCAGCGCTCCGCTCCGCTCCGCTCCGCTGCCAGAGCCCTCCTCGCCCTCCTCGCCCTCCTCCGCGGCCGGCCCCGCCGCCGAGCCCGCCCCGCCGCCGGCTCCTCCTCCCCCGCCGCCGCCGCCGCTCCGCCAGCAGCCAGTCGGGCCTGAGACCCGCTCCCGGCTGCGGGGCCTGCGCTCAGCGCCGGCGGAGGGCGAGCAGGGAAGAGCAGCGAGGAGGGGCAGCGGAGACCGAGCCCGCCGCGTCACATGAGCTGACAGGACCCGCTCCCGTTCCCGGTCCCCTCCGCGCAACAAAGGCTCGGCACCTCCTGTGCCCGCCGCGGGACGGGACGGGACGGGACGGGGCTGCTATGGGACCCTGAGGGCCGCCGGCCCGCTCAGGTAAGCGGCGCTGAGGGGGCGTGTGTGTGTGTGGGACCCCGGCGTTTGCTGGGGGTGTGATTTGCTTTCCACACCCTCCCTCCCCGGCTACCTCCGCCGCCTTCCCTCGTGTGAAGGGCGGGCGGGGGCTCGGACAGCCGGGCAGTTCCTGTGCGTGGGGGTCTGTCCGTCTCCTAGGTCTCCGCTTACTTCATGTTATTTCATTTTTTACGGCAGTCAAACAGTTAAAACCATGGGGGTTTGTGCGTTGCCACCCCCCTCCTTCCCCTCTCCTTACCCATCTCCCTCCCCTCCCCCCCTTATGGACCTCCACGTCGTGACCTTTCTGGCTGTTAAGGATAATATTAAGGTGATCTTTATTTTTGCTAAAGAGCTGTCCTGCTTGCGAGCGGCCTTTCCCAAGGCAGGTCGCTGCTGGGGCGGCAGGCAGCCCCCCGCCCCCGGGACTTGCCCGCTGGGACAGCGGCTGGAAGTTGTTGACAGCGGCGGGCGCACGTGTGCCACACGCTCCTCGAGCCGCCGAGGTTCGGGGCTGGAAGCTCCCGCTGGGAGCCCGGGCAGCCGCACCGCCGGCGGAAAAATACCCCAGCAAGGCTGGCGGCTGCAGCCTCTGCTTGGTTGGGAAGCCTTCTACCCGCCTGGTGGGGCTTGAAGTGGTCTCGGGGGCGCAGATGTCAGGCAGGGTTTGTGGGTGGCTGAAGGCGATCCTGGGGATGTTTGCTGGGGATGCAGGAGGGGCTTGCAGGCAGCTGGCACCGTGGCACGGGTGATGGGAATGAGGAGCTGTGGACAGCCTGGGCAGGGTTCTTGGCCCCTCTATTGTGTGTGTGGTTCAGTGTGATGCTGCTGAAGGGAACAGTGTGAGGGATGGTGTGGGGGTGTTTTGTCTGATTTTGGTTGTTGTTTAAGTGGGTTTTTTTTGGTTGTTGTTGTTGGTTTTTAAAAAAAATTATTTTTGGCTTGTGACCCTGTACGCTGTGATATGAAAGTAAACTCTCCTGGGCATGGTTAGCATCTTCCTTCATATGCCAAGTGACCACTGGCTTGAGTTTTAATGAAGGTGCCCCTAAACCCTGGCTCTGTCCAACTGGGAGTGTCCCTGGGAAGGAGTCTTCCTCTGTGTGGCTATCTTGGCTTGTGTGGATGGAGAAGAAAATGCAGTTCCCTTTCAAAGGGAGATGCTTGGCCTGCCTTTATATTTGTGTTAAATCACTTCAAGTCAAAATTAAATGTAAGTAGAACTATGAAGTGAGGAGACACAAGCCACCTGCTGCCCTCTATATGCCAGGTGCCCTTTAGGGCAGAAACAGTTTCTGGCAAAGCCATTTGCATTTGGGTGGTGTTGCAGGACTATGGTTCAAGCAGCAGGAAACTGCTGGCATGCCAGGGAAGGTGCTGGGCAGTGAGGAAGCCAAGGGTGTGTAGCATCTTCCAGTGCAGCTGATGTGTCCCGAGGTGTTTCACAGCTCCTCTTGCTGCAGGGCTTGGGAAGAAATGGGGTGCATGAGCAAAGAAGTTGGGCAGATACAGCTGTTAGCCTTGGCTGTTGCGAAACTGTGAATTAGCCCACATGTGCTGCCCCCAACCTAGCATTTTTAAGGAATTGGTGTCCTTCAGGGTGAACCAGATTTGCAAATTTTTGCCTATCTTCAAGCAGACTTGGACCTGGAGTTTATTTTTAATGGAAACCAAACATCTTAAGCAGTGTGACTTTAGTAAAAGCAGCAAATGTTCCAAAACTGGGCAAAACTGTGAAAACAGAGAATACTAATTTTAATTGTGCATTTTTCCACAACTCCTTCTTTTTCCAAGATTTCTGTCCCGACTCTCCTTACTTTGTGGGTGTTTCTTGGTGATGGTGGAAAACAGAAGGTAACTTGTCAATAGCTGCTCAAGTTGGGCTGCTGAGGGTTGAGATTGTGACTGGTTTTTAATGTAACCAGCTATCTGTGTCACCAGGGTCTGATCTGAGACCCTGAGAGTTTGTTTCATGGGGATCATTAACTGCTGTGGAAGACCAAATGATTGTGGCTGATAACTTGTGTCTTCATGGATTAGGAGAAAAGTTGGCTTGTTCTCTAGCGTGGATGGGAGGTTTGAAGTGAAAGTTAGTTCATCTGTCCCTTCCCTTTAAAAGAATGTACAGCACATTTTTGAAACTGAGTCATCAGGTACCGTTTACTTCAAGTATTTTGAGCTGTTACGGATTTGATGCTCTTTGGCCACATGCTTACTGGAAGTTGTTTGACAGTCTTGCTCAGATTTGCCCTGGCTGGGCTCAAAAATGTGATGAGGGGGTTTCCTTGCTGCAACCCGTTTAGATCTGAGCAGAGCAGAAGTATCTTAAAAGGGGTGGATATTTTCATGTCCTGTGCTCCAGACAAACTGGGAAAGGAGCATGCAAGGCTCTTGTCCACCAGCCAAGCGTGGATGTGCTGTCAGCCTCCCACTGATAAACCAGAGTTACTTTTTGGTTCTCTCTGAGCTGTGCTTCTTGAGAGGTGTAGCACAGGATTGGGCACACGGTGTGTGGAGGGCAAATTTCCTCCAAAGTCACTTTGTCATGGAAGTCATAACAAGGATGCACAGATTCAGAAACAATTATTAGTGTCTGATGACCTGACCAGCATTGTGTGATGACACTGAGTAATAAATAAAAGGTTTTATGTCCTATAAATTTGGTTCTAGCTTCAGGGTAAACTGCAAGGCTTTTGAAAATGTCTGATGACTCTCTGGTAACTGCAAATAGGTGCAAGCATTAGTTGCTTGAAACAAGTCCTTAAAAATAAGAACAGACACAGATGCAGGCTATTGGTAGGAAAGTGAAAGAAGAGCTAATTGCTATTTTTAAGTGTATTTTTCAAATCACGTTTAATCCTGCATATATGATTCTGTGGGTGACCCAGCAGTTCCAGCAGTTTATTCATTTATTTAAAATGGCTTTGTAGCTCACCTTGAAAACCACTTCCTGCCATATGGCTATATTATTTCCCTATGCCACATTTTTTGCTAATTATCAAGACCATTTGCTTTAAAATAGGTGTTTTTAATTTCACAGCCTTGTCTGCCTCTCCTGCTTGATCCTGCCCTGGAGTCAAGAGGCCGTGTCTGTTCATTCTCCATGGCAACAGGCTGTGAATTACTTATTTCAATTTAATTAAAAAGCAGATATCAAATTCTAGGCATTTTACATGTTTCTTATATTAGAAAAATATCAGTGGATCAGTCTCCACAACAGATCTACCAGTCTCAAAAGTAAAATTCTTGACCTAAGCCACTGGTTTCTTTCTCAGTCCACCCCTCTGCGAGAGTTTAGGAGAGGGGGGAGTGCTGTAACCTGTCCTCAGGTGAAGGAATTTGTATGCAGGCTGGAAATGAAGGCCTAAGTCCTAAATTAGGTTTTCAAGCTCTGTGATTGTACAAATACTAATTTGTGTTAGTCGGGGATAAGGAAACAGGGGCAATGATGGGCAATTGCTGGTTAAAGAGGAGATTAGGGTCAAGAAAGGACCTTGGGGATGGATGGAGGAGCCTGGTGAATTTACTAACCTACAGGTGTTAGGTTTGGTAGAAAATGGATGGAGTGGAAACAGCGTAATTAACTGCCAAAATTAACACTCCTTTTTGCCTTCAGTACCAGCACACCAATTCTTAATAGGATTATTTTCCCTTGAAGGGCCTGTTGAGATGACTCAGCCTTTGGAGTACCTGCATGCCAGTGGTGGTTGCTTCCTAGGAGAAGCTGTGCCTGCTGAATTGTGTAACTAGACTCAGGTGCTGTTTCTGAGCTCTGATAATGTGTGGAAGAAGACAAGTTGGCTGTGCATTTTTATGAAGCCTAAAGGAGCAGTTATCATCAAAAGCGTGCCTGCACAAAACTGCACCTTTGGATTTTTTTTTCCCCTTTAGTGTTGCTACTCCCAATGCTTTTTCACAGTCATGGCTGGCAGCTGTAACCACAGACACTGATTCTTGCTGCTCCTAGCCCTGCCAAAGCCCATGAGGCTATGTCGGATAACCCTGGACTTTCTCCTGGCTTGCTTATCTGTATTGATTAAAATGATATCCAGAGTTTCTAGCAGCAGATTCCACCAGCTGGGAAGAGAGCCTCTCTGAGTCCTGAGGTGAGCAGTCAAGCAATGTTTACTGGTAAAGCCAACATGTTTGGTCTGTGAGCAGTATATCTGAAATCTCATAATGCTGTTCCTAATAATAACAGAATAAACCCAAGCAAAGCCTCAAAGCAAGCTTTTGTTTGTTACTGTGTTTAAGCAGATACATTCAAAGAATTTATATCCAACTGGCAACATTCTTAATCCTTTATTACTAGTTTTACTAGAGTACAGTCATGATCTGTATTCTTTAAGAGTGCATCTGTTCCTCTTGCTTATCCAGCTTTGAAGTAGACCTCGCTGATATTAATTTCTCTATAGCCTGTAACCTCATCTATAAAATGAAAGGAATACTTCATACAGGCAGCTGTGAAGTTACATTTATTGTCTGTAAATTGCTTCTAGTAATTGAGCAGAGGAGGTGGAGAGAAATAAAGACAGTGGAGTTAATATGGGCTTGGTTTTTTTTTTTTTAATAAAGGAAAAGCATAATTTTTGTTCATCTGATGATGTATAAGCTAATGGGAAAAGAAAAATTCACCCAGAAACTAACTGTTAAGTTCATAATGAAAACAGACATTTCTTTACCATTGTGATGAAGGCAGCCATCTTGTTTGATAATAACAAAGTCCAATTCAGAAATAGGGAAAATTATTATTGGAAACCCTGCCAGTACATCTTGTATTTCTGTCTAGTTTGGGTCTGCTCAGTTTTAGTGCTGTTTTTCTTCTACATGGCTGCCTTCATAAATGCTACTGGTGTGGACACCAGGTAAAACTAGGTAAATAGGTAAAACTACCTGTTTTAAGAGTATTAGCAAACACCTCTATTGCAGGCTTTTCAGCTAGGCCACTTGTTTTGTGCTGACCAGTATACTTGTTGGATGAAACTGCAGTTTCATGTTTGTTAGGATGGATTTTCTTGCTGTGGCTGACCCAATCTAACCACTTGCTCCTCCTAAGAGGGGTGATCATGCATTGCTCCTGGCTCTGTGGCCATATTTCTTGCCTTGTGGATACAGCTTGTTCAGCTTTTGGAAAGCTGACTTGCCCAAAACCAAAAAAAAGTGAATTGTTTTCTCCTGGGACAGAGAGCTGAACCTGTTCACCAGGTTCAGGCTCGTATCAGAGCTGCCGCTAAGGAGGGGCGAGATTTGTTTTGCCAGCAGTGAAAGGTAAGGAATGAAAGAAAGGTGAAAATGAGCCCCCCCTTTTTTGGCAGCAGTGACCTATTAGCCTGGTTCAGTTGTAATGTGAAGCCTCACCCTCAGCTTTCATTTTCAGATCCCTCCCTTCTCCCCTGCACCTCTTCTGTCCCTCAGATATGCTCGTGTGCCTCCAGATGCCGACTTCATTCCCAAGCAGTATTTTCAAAAGGGGGGAAAAAAATGGAAAAGGTTGAGTTTCATTGCCTCTACAATTGGAGAAATACTGTAGTTCCTGAGATCCCATTGCTGGGAGCCTAAGAATTATTATTATTAGGCTCATGTATTATTATTAACAGGCTCAAAAAATAGTAGCTGTAATCATTTTTTATGAGAGGGCAAAAGGAAACTGCTTGGTGGGACAGCTGTAGGCCAAGTTTGTAAAAGAGCTTCTTCCCCAAGCCTGGTGATGGTGGCTGTTTGGACCGAGACCCTAGAGCTGGTGGGTCGAGGTGGTCTGGGGTAAATGACAAGGAGAGGAAACATCTGGAGAATTTTCTGCATGCCATGGTGAGCCAGGCCTGGAGCTGGGTACCATGGCACCAGGAGGAAGTCCCTCTTTCTCCGAACTGTGGCTTGCAGTTGTTCCAGGTGCTACTGCCTAACTAATTTCCAGACACCAGCCGAAATTGTCCCTTGCGGGACATTGCTGTGGTGTTGTAGAATAGTGCTGTCTTGCTCAGGGATGTGATGAAGCCTGGGGTGAGATGAAGCTCAGGCTCCATGTGAACTGGCCAAGGCAAACTTAGCTTCTGCTGACTGGCAGGGGTGGTATTTCTGCCTTAGCTGTGCCAGGGATGTTTTGGTGTGTCTGCATTAGCCTGATGGCTGCGGGGAGGACGTGTGTCCAGCAAGACACGTGCCCAAGCATCTGCTTAGCAGGAGCACGGTGCAGGTTGGAGTGTGCATTTGGAGATGAGATGGAGGCATCTGTTGGCCTCCAGCAATTGCCCTATGGCTAGAGGAGCAGAAACAGTGCCTGCCTGGTGAGTTTTCTACAACATGAAGGTGGAGATGATGTCAGTGAAGTGCAGTGTGCCAGAGGCAGCAGGATGCAGTGAGCCTGTGCATGTGTGGACTGACCCAGCAGCTGTACTTGGCAGGGGGGGCAGGCTGCAATTGGTGTGGTGCACAAATTAGAAGTGTTTGTGCAGCCATTTTCAAATAAGGAGAGTCATAGGCAGGGATGAGAGAATTCCCTCCAGCTTTGAGTGTTAGAGATTTGTTTCATGCTATACTGTAGTTGGGTTGGGTTTTTGAAGCATTTAAACCTAAATTCTTCTCATTGGTAGCCAAAGACATGGCAAAAGAAAGGTTATTGTAGGGTTGTGTTGTGTTGAATGGTAAGATTATACACTGGGTGGCTGTTACAGTGGTTTTGTGTTCCAAGGATGGAGTGAATAAAGGAAAGAATCAGTGCATTGATATTAAATAATGATGCCACTGGATATGGTGAGTACAAAGTGTCTTTGTTTTCAAGGCTATGTTTGGGGTTTTTTTAAAAACTGACACATTTATAAACCAGCTGCAATATTTTTTTTAAAGACACATTTGTAAGAGGGGCAATATAGAAAATGCTGGAAGTAATCTCATTGAGAGAGATGGTTTTTTTCCATTCCTTTGCACATGCATGCAGCCTCTGGGGAAGATGTTAGTGAAGGAGCTTGGATAATCGGGGTCTTCTCTGGAGCTGCCATTGTTCTGATTGGTGTAATGGGTATTAGCTGGGGAATGTGTACAGATGCACAAGTTGATGGGCTGTCTGGGGTTTCATCTCCGCAGTCTCCCTTTTTTTCACTCCTCCTGGATAGAGATATGTATCCTGGCAGATTTGTCTTCCACCTACATCTCTTTCTCTTCTCATGTAAATACTTGCTGATTTTTTTTTTCTTTTAAGTTGTTGTTCTTCTGGCAAATCTTCTACCGTGCTTGTAATGGGTAACTTTTCTCCTCATGATGATGGGTGTTCCTGTAAGCCAGTCTCTTCCTGGATTTCCTGGATCACTTTGCTGAATTTTCATGCAATCTGCCCTGTCTGGGGGCAGCTTATCTGCTCCTGTGATGGTTGCTCTAATAAAGATCCAGGTGGTGTAGCTGACTTCAGCAATGCTCCAGCTGCCCTTTGGAGTGCAAAGGAATGCAGTGAAAAAGCAGCCTTTTTGCGGTACTGTTTGTCCTCAGACCTGAAATGCTGAGAGCATGTTAGAGTTCCCATGTAGGACTGTAGTAATTAAATAGTACTGGAGGGAGAGGGAGTAGCAGAGCATGTTGATGGTCATTTCAGATAGATTAACAAAGAGGGGCTATTACAATGCCAGCAGAAGACATCCTAATCTGGAAGTTCCTAGCCAGCAAATATTTTAAAAAGCTATTCCAGAGAGTAAGAGGGAAGCCTGAGAGGTCTGTGCTATAATTAATTGCCCAGATACCACTGGAGGAGCAGTTTGAAGAAGGGACCTCAATTGGGAGCTGGATCTGGTGTAGAGGGGGAAATGGGAATTTCCTGACTTTTGTTTGCAAAGATCAAGCATAGAAGAAATTTTAGACAAAATAGGTGCAAAGAAGGACTATAATTAATAGGTTATTCCTTTTTTTTTTTTTTTTTCTTTGCACTGCATGCTCCTGGCTAGTGTTACTTGAACATCAAATTGAAGCAGTACGGAGCGTGCTTGAGAACTGGAGACATTAGGCAGAAAGAGAGAGTGAATGTGATTAGCTTTGCTTTTCGAGCATTAAGCAGAAAGCCGGCTGAAATGTGATTGCAAACAGATAATAGCAGCAGGCTCCTGAGGCACCACCACAACCCAGCATATGGGGTGATGGATCTAGCCATGCCATAGAACTGTTTCTTGTAATAGAAGCTGCTTGTTTTTATGTTGCGGTTGCTGTTGTACTTTCTAATTATCCTATTCATCGCTGTCTGCCATTTTGAGCCTGGCCACGTGGGATGGCTCAGCCCCCTGGAATGTGTGCCCTGTGGAGCACTTCTGCCCTGAATAGTAACAGGAGCTCTGGTAGCCAAAGGGTGAGAGGGAAGAGGTGCCAAGGCTCAAAAGTCCTAGCTATTTCCCCCCTTATTTCCAAGAATAAGGGAAGTAACAGCTGCTGCTTTTTCCGTGATGGAAAAGATGAATGCTGATGTTGTGTGTAAATCTCCAACTTCCCTCTGCATGTCCAAGTATCGGAGCTTGTTGGGAGAAGGTTTCTAGTGACCTGTAAAAAGGGGCATCTATCAGTTCTACTTATAATTAATAAATAGAAGCTGGCCTTGCTACACCAGTCACTTTTTTGGCACAGTAACAGAGATCCTGGAGCCACTTCCAGTCTGGGGCCTCTCTTCCACACAAAGCAAATGCAGCAGAAAAAGCAGGCAGAGGCTGGGCTGGTGCAAGCTGGAATTGGAGCTGCCAACAGAGCATCCGACACCCGTGCCTGCTGCTTGGGGTGTTTGTCTTGTGGTGATCCTTTCCCCAAAACTGCCTGCTTTCCCCTCTTTCTACCCAAGGCTTCCATTGATGGAAAGTCTAAGAAACCATTTCCAAAGCTGATATGGATGGGGGGAATGTAGATAGAATGGGAAGAGCAGAGCTTTCCTTAAGATGCCTGAACAAAGCACAGGAGCAAGAAGCTTCCATGTGTATGTATATATATGTGTGTGTGTATGTGTGTGTATATATATATATAAATATATATGTATATGTATGTATTTTAGTGCTAGAAAGAGTAGGTCAGGCTGGTGTTTCTGTGACCTTTTCTCAGCCATGGCTTGCCTTTCCTGCATGCTGCCTCTCCTTGCCTGTCAGGGGACTTGCACTTCCTTCCTGCTGACCTGCAGGGCTGCAGGCAGCCTCCCTACCCTTGTGGCAGCTCCCAGCTCTGGCTCTGAGCCCAAGCTAATAATCCTGACATATTTTACTGCCTTGTGCTCTGCTCCGTGCCTTGCTGTAGGGGAGACTGTGTGAGGTTGTGGTTTGCATGACTTTAAGCATTGCACTGGCCCTGGGGAAACCCAAACCTCATAATAAGCACCGGCTGAGCCTCTGGTAGAGCCTGGCTTTGCTCAGCAAGGCCCCTTGCTTCCCTTCTTGCAGGTGACCGGCTAGCACAGATGCCATCCAAACACACCTTCCAATTGTCTCTGGCTGTCCAGATGACTGCCAGTGCTATGGGGTTTGGGTGGAAGTAGGAGGTGTTGATAGCCAGGAAAGGAAAAATTCATCAGGTACCAGAGAAGGGTAATGAAGATCTCCTCTCACCACTCTCCCCATGCATCAAAGCACTCTTAAAAAAAATAGAGCACTCATCTTTGACCCCCATTAATGACTGGCTTGGTCTGTGTAAGAGTTTTATGAGTCTGTTGATGCTCCCACAGAGTTTAATTATTTAGAGCATGAGGTGGAGGTTTGTGCTTTCACTGCTGATGGTGCAGGGTTCAGGCCCTCCTGGCGGGCAGGGGGTTGGTTACAGAGGCAGGCTGGCTGGGAATGCAGCCACTGGCTCTGAGGAGCCTAAGGGAGGCACGAGCTGCAGCTGTGTGGTCCTTGTGCAGGCTGGGCAAAGCAGTGTGTCCTTCCCATTGTGCGAGTTCCACGTGACCTGTCATGTGGAATTCAAGGTCTTTGTCCTTAACATCAGGGCATTGAATGGTCTGCACCTGAGATAACTTAAGTGTCTACCTGAAACTGTTGGGTGGACGTACTTGTGGCAGATCCTGCTCGTTGTTGAGCCCCCAGTCAGTGCTAGAGGCTTTAGGGGCTGGTGTGAGACTTTGGCAGCAATATCTGATTTATCGGCCTGGGGCTACAGGCCTTTCCTGTTCCCTGTAATAGCAAGTCTTTGCCTGCCTCTTTTCTGTGACCAGCACCTCCTGTTCCCCCCAGATTCTGCTCTACACTCTAGCAACCAGTTTTCCTACTGTAAAATCCCATCCTCAACCTGCTGCTTCCTTCCCTTTGCAGTACATCAGCTTGTTCTTGCCTTTTCTACTTTTCCTCACCTAGCACTTCTCTGCTGGTGATCCTCCTGAGACTTGGGAACACAGAACAGATATAAGGAGCAACCAAGGAACAGCTGGGTGTCCGAAGACCTTTGTGCAGCTTGTGTTCCCAAACAGGCAGCTGGTCAGCTAGACCAGGAGTGTTTTCCTGATGTCCTGCTGACCATTCAGCTAGAGTTCCACTTCTAGTGGGAAGGTACCAGTGTCCAGGTTCAATTGAATGGGATGTGGACTGGTCTGATGTGTGGGCTGGCCAGCTGGAAGGGTCAGATGCTCACCTTCTGTCTGCTTCTGGCATGGGTAAATTCCTTTAGAATTTACCTCTTATGTTTGTGGGTCCTTAGGGCTTTCAGTTGTCATCAGTGCTGAAATGAAACAACAGCAACTGTTCCTTGCAAGGCTCTAAGTGGAGGCTTATTTCAGAGAAAAAGTGATTAGTATTGGTGGATCTGGGTTTGGCTGATAGCCAAATAAATTTATGGGCAGACTGGGAAGGCTTAGTTGATGTGGAAGGTTCACATGACATTGCTTGTACCATCCAATATCAATATTGATGTACTGAAAATGCCTGTGATGGCAGACACCAAGCCAGCGGGTCACCTGGTGCTGCTGCTGAAGGCTGAGATCACTGTGTGTGCTGGGGCTCACCGCTGTGCTCTGCTGCCATTTCTTACCCCCTGAGCCCAGGGACCCTTGAACCTTCTTCCCACATCTGTTCTCCCGCTGTCTCCTCGTACGTGCTTGATCTCCTGTTTTCTGCTCTAGCAAGGGCCTGTGTAGGCTCTTGGTTGCATGCCAATAGGCTTTTCATGCTATCCCTATTTACCCTGGTTTATCTCTTCCCACTCCTTTCCCTATTCCTATTTCATTTCCTTTGGTATGGAACTAATGTTCCCCGTTGTGTTGAGAGACTGGGCTGAGCTGAGATGACAGAAAGAGGGTGGAATGGAAAAAGGGGCTTTTGCTGGTAGATGTGAGTTTCTGTCACCAGCTCAGTCTTCAATCTGTTGATTTTCGTGGATCTAGCTAAATCAGCTGGATCTGCTAGACAAATGTGGGGTGCTCTGTGTCCTGTATCCATATTCTACTTTGTTTTTCTGTTTTTCTCTTTTTTTCCCCCTGAAAATTAATAGGATTCTACCCATTGATGATTAAAACAACGCCTGGAGTTTTGGAATGGATCAGATGCGTCAATCAAATGTTACCACATTGCACCCAAAGAGAGGAATGCCATCCAGCTGGGGGTAGGGTCTGTTTTTTCTTTGTCCCCATCAGTGTCTAGAGTTACTAGAAACCTTTCTGGGTTTTTAAATGTGAGAACTTCTAATAGAAAGTACTAGTTTAAAAATTAATTACTTCATTGTGTGAAAACTTGACTGGGTTTGGTGTTTTTTTTTTTTTGTTGGTATGGAGCAAAGTTGTGCCTCTTTATATTCAAAATGTTATTAATAGTAGTGTTGAGGCTTTGCAGGCTTTGGTAAAGAAAACATTTCAGTAACTACTTCAGATATTTTGGGAGGGAAATTTCATGTTTTAAATGATAAGTAAATCTATTCTGATTACTAAGAGAGATGAAAATAATTTAACTTTTTTTCAGAAATGTCAAAGTTCAGGTTATTTGTCCTAGTTCTTGAAATTAATGTAAAACAGATTAATATCCCTGCATAAACTGTTCCCCTTGCAACAGGAGAGAGGAGGGAATATGTCAGTAGGAAGCTGTGTCACGTGGCTACTGTGGCAGCAGGTACTGCCTGAGACCTGGAATGAAATAAAAGCTTGGTGGGAATGTGAATCTGGAGCCTTGCATGGGTGTAAAGCACAGGTTGCCATCCAAGAACAAACTGAAGTGGCTTTTTGGCTCCCTTCCAGGTGGTAGAGCATGGCTCCCCATTGTCTTCCTGCTGGTATGCCAGTTGGCTGTTCCAGCAGAGAGGCTGCAGAAACAGAACGTTTACCTGGCTGTCAGCAGTGGGATGGGCTTTCCAGGTCAGGCGTGAGAAGATGTGTGTGTTGGGATTTGTGTCCGGAAGTAATGCTGTTCCAGTGTTGCTCACTTGAAATCTGAAGCTCCTTATGCTTCACATAAATTTCCTGTTCTTGTTAAAATTGCTTTTGCTTTAAAAATGAAGGGTCTTAAAGCTGAGGGTTTTGACAGAGTGTGCTGCAGAGTGATTCTTTTCTCCTCTGCAGGTTTCCTGAATGAATGATTTTGAAGTAAAATAGTATTTCCCTGCAGAGCTTGCCTCTGTTAAGTCTTTAGACTGTTGCAGCAACAGTGAGACTACTGGTGCAATGTTAATAATTTATGTGTATTCCTCATTTTGGACCTTTGTCAGTCATTTCAGCCTTGGAAGGCTGGAAGAAATGAGAGAAGTATGTATAAGTTTTGCTGCTGTTCCCGCTGCATGTGTTCTCAAGGTAGGCAGAGGATTTGGGTCTTCAGAGCATGTCTATCTGGAACCCTTTAGCAGTGCTGAATTCACAGAAGTAATACCAGAAAATAGCATGGTGGTGTTTCATTTCAGTCATCTCTGCAGAGGGTAGTACTGCTTTTGTTGGACAAGTGTGGCTCAGATGTTTGTGAGCTTTCCTTGGTTGCAGAAGGTGAGTGGAAGGTGAATTTTTTTATGGGTTCCTCCTGTGGGATGAGCCCTAGCCAGGATTTTGCTACATGTCCATAATCAACCCCAAATGGATCTGTGCTGCTGAAGCTGCATGTAGCTTTCTTCAAAACTGGGTTTCATGTCCTTTATTCTCTCCCTTACTCCCTTCGTAAGGGAGGGAGATATCAGCTAGTTTGTGTGTTTCCAGAGTAGGTCTTGCTTGAAGGGAGAAGCAGAATATTGAGCCAAATGAAAAGGGGTCCTCAGAAACAAGGCTGATGAGAGGATGTCAGCAGAGAGCTCAACTGGTTTGAATACAAAGTGTTGCTGAACTCTGTTCTGGAGTTTACTGTTGCAGGTTTGTGCTTGGCATTAGCACTTACCTGAGCACCTTCCAGCTTGGCTGCAGAGCAGGTACTTCAAATATTGTTGGAAGCATGGCAGTGTGTTTCAGGGGGCTTTGGAGGGCCAGTGGTGTAGAATGCATGAACTTGTTGGGGTGTTTCAGCAAGCCTGTGTTCTTTCAGGCAGGTACTGAGCAGTTTGTGTCAGATTAGTCCACTTAAGTGGTGTTTAGCAAGCAGGTAAGTAGTTTGCAGGAAGTTGGAGAGTTTGCTCCCATTTGTTACTCGTGGTCCAAAATGGTTAATTCACCTCGTGCAGTGGGAGATCCACAGGTTTTGTACTGCAGGGGGATGGATGGATGGATGGATGGATGGATGGATGGATGGATGGATGGATGGAACTGTCAAGGAGAAAACAATGTTTTGCAAGGAATCTATATCTTAAGCTTCAAATAGGTTTCCAGAATTGTTTTGAGGGGAAAACTGATTTTTTTTCCCAATTTCTTCAAAAACTGGATTACACAATTTCAAATGTAGTTTTTGACTGTCTTGGTTTGAAAGAAAGTTTGGCTCAAAAATGACTCTGTGTGCAGAAGGATCTGCAGAAAGGTGAATGGATAAGAAGAAGCTTGGTGTTATTGTTTTCTGTTGCACTCACTAAAATAACTTTTAATTTGAGAGTGAATTTTTCACTATGCTTTGTAACTTTGTGTTTTGAACATACATCTTCCTGGATTCTCTATTCTCTTAAATCTTCCTAAGAGCATGTATGTCCAGCTTGAAGAAAACAGGATGCAGTTGACTTAAGATTTCTTGATCTTAAATTTTAATACTTAAATTGAATAACTAAGTGGGTTGGCTGCTGTGGGATGGTTATAGTTCAGGAAGAAACTATGATGCCTTGTTTGACTTCAGATGCCTCAGTTGCAGCGATGAGAATTTTTTTTTCTCTTTTTTGGACTGATAAACCAGGAGCCTTATTCCTGGCTCTGCACTTGTGTGCTTCATCTAGTGTACGTATGCATTTGGAACAAAAGGCTGCAAAGCAGCACTGGTTTGTTCTGCAAAACAGAGGGAATTGGGAAGCTGAGTTAGAAGATTTTCTTTCCTCTTTTCCCTTTTTTTTTGGCCCCCTCTCCCTCCTCTTTACAAGAAGTTACTTTAAATAGGGAGCTGTTCAGCAGGTTGCAACTAGAATTCTATAATAAGATCTCTGTTCGCTCTCCCTACTTTTTCACATGCAAAGTTGTGGCTGTAATTATATGACAGCTGCCCTCTTGGCTGACATGCAGCAGATTGAACTGGGGATCTCCAGAGCTGAAAGTGTGAGCTGCTACTCTCTGAGCTAAAGCTCTATAGCTGGAGGCTGTAATGATCTATATCCTTCATGACTGAGTGTAGAAGGGAGCTGCAAAAAGCACTTGCTGAGTTATGGTGCATACAGGGTACTTACTGTGTACATGGTCGCTTCCCAGGTGTACTGGAAGCTTTTTTTGAGTGGTTTGTGATAATTGTACAAACTGTTGTCAACTCATGGGTGCTTTAAAATGACGATCTGTTTTGAAGCCTTTCTACCTTAAAAAACTTTACTAGCCTGTTAGTCAGACATTTGTTGGTGTATGTGTAAGTTGTGCTGAGCCCGAGGTGCCCTGATATTACCGAAGTCCTTCAACTCCAATGTAATATAAGTAATTGTTACCAATATTGAATGCATTATGAAAAACTCTACACTGCCAATGGTGTTCAGACAAGTTTGCTTTTATGCTTTGCCATTACTATAGGTTTTTCTCAGGTGGCACCATGGGAGCTTTGTAAAAGCAAAAGAAGGAAAAACTGGAATTGCTGGAATCTCTCCTGTTTCCTCAGGACCAAGAAAATCTGAGCAATGCCAAAGTTTGTTAGGCTGAGGGAAAATGAGGGGAAGCAGAACCATATGGAGCTTCATGAGTGGTGTCAGCCCCAGGTAGCTTCTGCAACCTGTGTTGTGGGAGAGGGGAAGTGTGTTACAAGTTAAGAGGTCGATTTTCAACTTTGTGAAACATTAATTTACATTAATTTTTGATTCCTTGACACCTCTTTTACCCACATAACCAAACTAAAACAAAAAAAAAAAAAACACCCAAAACCCCTCCAAAACCATAACAACAACAAACCTCCAAACCAAATAGGAGATAGGCATCTGCTAGCTTTAAATATGGCAAAGTAAGCATTCCTATTGATCTGCACAGTTCAAAACCAAGTTGATCTTTTCACATTCAAAAAAATAGAAAAAAGGAAATATGTAAGGGGTGCAATGAAATGTTAAATAAATTGTAAACTGAAAGAGTCTTTCAGACCTCAGACAGTTAAGTTACTGCTAGTCCAGTGTGTCAGAAACTTACTTGATACTGTATATATTATCAACAGGGACATTGTCTGCTGTAAACTAAGATAATCTCCATATATATTAGGCTATATCCTATTACACAGGTCTGACCATACTCAATCACAGTTTAGTAAACACCCTCCATCCTAGTTACATCCTCCACTGCCTTTCTTTGCATTATTTCTTGCAGACAGAGTTAATATAAAGATGCCTGTAGCATGGCCTAAGAAATTCTTATTTCCTCACCTCTCATTCCTGTCCTGTGCCACCATCATCCCATTGGTTTTGGGGGTGCAGCCATTGGCAAGACTGCTGTAGCATACATTAGTTACCTGCTGTGGTTTAGAAGCCCCAATCCTCCAAATATGTGAAATGACCCAGGCCACAGTGATGTAGTCCATGGTGCTGCCTTGCAAGCAGCAGTATTAGCAGAACTGGGGAGGAGATGTTTTGCAGGAGGGGCAGAGGAAATTTCTAAAGTTTGTGTTAGTCCTGAGGCATCTCATGAGACTTTCTGTATCAGGCAGTCACACCGCTCTTAGGGCTTGATTGCCTATTGCCTGTCCCATCACTCCTTACAGAGAAGTGGGATGAGGATTCTTCCACTTCCCATGGGAGTCTGTTCCACAACCTAATAGACTTTTCTGTCAGGAAACTTCTCTTAATTGGGTTTTAATCATGGGTGTCAGACTGCTGGTCCCTGGGATGACCTTAGCCTACATCAATACCAGTGCCTTCCTTGCACTGATGCCTAGAGCCTGCTTATCCTCCTCCTCTGGCATTTATTGTAGGCCCGTTCCAACTGTAGGCAGCTGTACCTTGGCTCAGACTCCCCTGTCCTTAGTGTTGGACGCCGTTGCAGAAGTTGAGATCTGGGACCCCATGTCAAGGGCCTGACTTGTGATCTGAGACGGACTCGTCCTCCAAGCCTTTCAAGAATCCAGGCTGCTGGCAAGTAAGGAAATGCACACTGGAGCAGCATTCATGTGTGACTCTACTTTGGATAGGACTGAGTCCGAGGAGTCTGTTATAGCACAGCTATCCCATGACCTAATTGTGTTGCTGTCAAATCCAAAAGTGTGGGTAAGACTCCAGTATTTTCCTGCAATCAGTTTAAAGCAGGGCTCTTGATTTCTTTTCCATAACAGGGTTTGTGCTGCCTATGTTGAAGCAGCAAGGAAGAGCAACCCAGCCAAGCTGTTCGTCTGCGAGGCTGTGGAAATACCAACCATGAGGCTCAGCAGTGTAGACTCTGTATGCAGCGTATCCAATTTGGCAGTTGTGGGTGAAGAGTCTGCCTTGCTGGCTCCTCAAGGAGTGGCTCTTCCAAGGCTGGTGCAGTTAGGCCAGGTTGTGGTGGCTGGCTGTGAGCAGATGGACAGGTTTCTTGGGGAGAACAGCATGCACCCACTGTCACAGCCCTGGTATGTGCTGTAGTATAGAGGCACTAAAAGACTTCACTCCACAGCACATGGCTGTTGTTTTGCCCATGTGGACTTCACAAAAACATTTGATACTTTTCAGGTCTCTTCTCTTTGTTGCTGAACCGCCTCACTTTCTTGCTTTCTGTTTCCAAGGTGGGATGAGTAGAGCAGGTTTCAGTGCTGCAGAGGCAAATGTATCTTTGACTTGCATTGTAACATTATGAAATTGACACTATTTTCTAGTTGGTTTCTAGTGCAGTAAGTACTCCTATCTGCTTCCATAATTTTGGTAGACCTTGTTATGTGATGTCTTTTTAAAGAATGGATGTAATTACTCCAGAACCAGGGAGTGTATGAACTGTTTGGACAATGACCCACCCATTAAACTGTTCACAACCAGAATGGTTGTGACACCAGAGATGTGAAGTAGCTTTCTTAGTGTTTCTCCTGATTCCTCCTCTGTACCCCGTATGGACCCTCTATATCCTCATTCAGCCTCTGTGTCCTCCAGTTCTTGTCCTGGCTCCCTTCTGCTCCTCATCTCTCTGCAAGTGAGTTATTTCTCTGGTATCCCCAAACAGTTCTTGCTCCTCACCAGCTGTGGGTTCCTATCTTCCTTGATCCTCAGAGGTCTTTGTCCACCTTTCCAAATAGTGCTTTGCCATTGTTGGTTCTTCTGCAAGCTCTGCCTTTTCTGACTGTACTGCCTACTACACAAGGGAGAGATTTTTGCTTTTCTCCATTCCCGTGGGAGAAATAAAACTTCTGTCTTGTCTAGAGGTGCATAAAACATGGCCACACTGTCACCAGATTTTTGGTTAGCTTATCTCTTCCCTGTTAACCATGTATGTAGTATCCCTCTTCCCTTTGTTTTCATGGGGTTTGCATGCAGTGTCGTGCTCCCCTGGGTCTTAGTGTCATGCCTGTTGAATCGAGGGTGTCGTTTTATGAGGGCTGTTTCCAGCAGTTCCTGCTGCTGCTTCTCAGCTACTTGTTCAGCTGTGCCAGTGCAGCTGAACGTGCTGCTGCACATTGAACTGGATCAGGGAATTGATCTGGATTAAAGTAGCCAAGGTGGAGAGGAAAGCTGCTTAACCCAGCGATTTGCTCAAAGAAATACTTGAAAAACTACAGTTTAAGAGCACTTTGACTTGATGGCCCTTTGACTAACAACCCCCTGGTATAGAAATCCCTTGTTTACATGTAGAGTTGCTACCTCCGCCCTTCAAACCCTCCTCCCGAGCTATTAAACACCAGCGGCCACCTGCTTCAGGCTTAGAGCAGCTGCTGCAGGTTAAGATGTGCTGTGCAGCCGCTCCAGCATGCATGGGACATGATGCTGTTTGGAAGGGATGAGGACCCCCTGGAGTAAAAATGGACATGTGTCAAAGTGTGCAAAATCATCGTTTCATGGAACATCACAGACTGAGACAAAGCTTTGTGCTTTTTTTATCATGATTGCTGGTCTGGTTTCACCCTGAGCCTTATTAATGTTCCAGGATGTTGCTGTGTCACTGAGTGTTGGAAATACAGCATACCTTGATGCTGGCTTGAAATGTTGAAAATGCTTCCCTCTGCCCTTCTCTGTGGGACACGTTTAACCTGCCCCATCCCTCCCGAGCTGCTGGAGTGGAGCCCTGTCTGGTGGCTCTGCTCCTGCTCTTCCCCTTGGCTTTTTCATACCCTTCCCTGCCTGATCCGTTCATGTGCTCCCAACTTCATGCTGTCCGGGGTTTAATTTTTGTTTAAGATCTTCGTTCCTTTAATGACAGCGGGAACCGAAGGCTGCTCTCTGTGGGGGCTGTGGTGCTGCGCTTGAGGTAATGAGACTTGATGAAAACCTCTTGTTACTGTGGCAAGATTTCTTCCTTCTCTGTGTTTAAGAAGAAGGGGAGGGGGAGGAGGAAAAGAAAAAGTGACAGACCCTGCTGGGTATGTTAATATATTTTTAATGGCTTCCATGTGGCTAGCTGAGGACTTATTTGTCCAGCCTGGGAGAAAAGGGTGGCAGCACGTTATTCTTGTGCACCTTTGAGCTTAGCTGGGAGTTGAAATGGGAGAGAGGGAGGATTGAGTAAAAATTTCACAGAAATCCTGTTGATAAAAATGAAATCTGCTGGAGATGGAGGGGATTGGCAGGGAGAGAAAGATTGGATCCCAGATACTCTCCCCCTCCCCCTCCCCAAATCTTCCCTTTTTTTCTGGAATATTCCACTGTCTGCAATCATCAAGACAGCTACTGTCTCAGACTATGGTATTTCTACCAGTGGTGAGGAGTGAGATTTTTCTGAAATAATTGCTGTATTTCTGCAGAGAAATATTTTTGAGAAACAAAAGGGTTTACGCTATGGTGGCAGGCTGGGGAAGGGAGGGGGCTGGCGGGGATGCAGGGCGGGTGCTGGGCATTTTCCCCTTCCAGCCTTAATGTGCTAGTTAAGCTGCAGGCAGGATGAGCCTGGTGCTCGGAGCCTGGCTGCCTGGGGCAGTGAGGGGTATTGCTGCTTTCCTGTTCCAAAGGCATGCAGAGCACTGATGGGACTGAGGGGCAGGCAGGCTGTGGCAGCTGTGGGTTCTGGGGGTCAGGAGCCAGCTGCCTGGGGCAGTAGGTCAGAGCAGAGATGTGCTTGATGGAGCTGGGAGGAGAGCGAGAGCTGCCGGTGAAACATTAATGCTGCGTAGCCCTGGTGAGAGGGGGAGAGAGCCAACAGCGAGGAGCCCTGGCACTTGGTGTGCGCTGATTAGATGGAAGTGCCAGGGGAGAACGGTGCCCGTGACACACTGGCAGATTGGCTGGAAGGGTTTTAGTATGGTCAAGTATGATGGATTGAGTCTACAGCCCGCCAGCTTCTGGTGCAGGAGGGTTGGGGGAGCACTAACACCTCTCTCTGTCCTTGTATTCTCATTCTTATAAAATCCCAGTCAAAGGTGATGTAACCCTAGGGCAGGAAGGACTGAAAATCAGGTAGACAGCAAACTAGGGTTTTCCCTGCTGCCAGCAACTTGTTGTTCCTCAAGAAACAGCTACTGTGCCAGCTCTGTATCTCCCCTGTATTCAGTGACAAGCTCATCTCTCAATGTCCACTTATAGGAGTTCTGTCCACCCAGTGTTGAACCCAGGTGGCTTGGCGGGCCCTTCTCCAAGTAAAGAAGCCAATACATGTGAGGCATCTCTTGTCAAAGCCCTAAAGGCATGCTAGCATCTCTTGAGGCAGGTGCATGGCTGGGGTCACTGCTGGGAAGATGTCAGGAAGCAATTTTCTTGAGTCACTGCCCAGTCCTGGAGTAGCATGTGTGAATTGGCAGCAGCCCTTGCCTGGCTTCTTTTTTCTGAGAGGCTGGAAAACGTCCCACAGCAGACACGCCTCTTCTTGGTGGCAACTTCTCTGGGTGTTCCCAAGGCAGCACCCCTACAGGGTCAAAGCTGTATTTTTGGGGGAAAATTAAGAATTTGATGTCTATTTAATTTAGGAGCCAAGAAACAGTGCTAGACTGGCAACTCTTGGGATATCCTTTGTAGCCTGCCCCTGCCAATGTACCAGATTGCTGACTCCCAGCCAAACTGGCCCCTCTGATTTTTAAGTCTCACAAAAACAGTTTGTGGGAGATTTCTCTGAGGATACTGTAAGTTTCTTTGTGTTATAGAAGACTGGAAGCACATATGGTGAGTTACTGATATCTGTCTGAAAGGACAACAACTTGTTAGTCTGTCCTGACCCAATTGCTTGGCTAATCTGACCCTACCCTTATTTAGATTGAAATTAACTTTCAGCTGATTTAGTAAAGATAGGTTTAGTAGTGAAGCAGGCAAATCAGGGATACATTTGCATTCTGTATAAATCTGTCCATATGAGTGTTTTATGTCATTTTACCCATCCATTTAAAGTGCTTCAGGTTGCCTCTCCTTTGTGCCCCTCTGCAGGCAAGACCTAGTTTTGATGAGTGTCCACTGCTTTCTTAATCCACTTTTCCAGCTGCGCTGAAGTTGCTGATGGCATCATCACTTACCCAGGAGCATGAGTGAATGCAAATTGGCACAAAATAAAAACCAGGGACCCACCAGACTGCCAGCCCTGTAAATCCTGGGTTGTTGAAGTCCTACTTTGCTTGAGTAGCCAACAATAACAGTTGGCTAATATACTGATATATTATTATTTTTACTCAAACCTCTTCCACTGATAGTATGCTTATAAAAAATGTGGAAGTATTTTGTTTCTGTCCTTGAGCATGCTTTCTAGCGTTAGGTCTAGATTAGTTTTACAGATGACCCAAAGGGAACGTTTGTTCTAAACTAGGCTTGTACTGGTTTATCTCCCCCATTCACCCCATCACAATGGATTTTAAAAGTGGTGCTGTCATCAACCCTGATATATCTAAGGCTGCAATAAAGAGTAATGTGTGCTCTGTGTTTTAATTTTTTGGAGGCCTTAGAGAACTGCTACTGAGGTATAATGGATGTTTCTGTGAGCTCTAATAGTTTAATTGTAGGTAAGAGAATTTTGCCTTTCTGCAGCTTAAAATAACTCAATAAATACAAGTCTTGGTATAGACAGTAGCAAAATCAAGTGAAGACCATCCAGAATTTGTTGTGAGCTGAGTAAAATCCCATTCCCTTTTAACAACACAGCTTTCAGTTTCTCACTGTTCAGGAGATATAATTTTCTTGGCCCACTGATTTTCATAGTCCTTCGGTCTAGAAAAATCTTTCATTGCTGGATGGCCAAGATGGGTGAGGTAAAGAAAATGGCAAGAATTTTTGTCTTGACATTTTTATGTTATGTATTTTAAAAAATACAATTGCCAAACTGCAACAAAAACTAAATCACAAAGTCACATGCACATGTCTATTTTTAAATTTACAGGTGATTGTAAGGTGGTCTCTAACAATCTTTGCCATAGGCCTCTAGCTGTACCATATCCTCTTCTAAGATGTGTTTCCATAGCCCTGATTTTCTGTAGGTACAAGGCTGTGCAACATGGTCTTCCTGCTTTCTAGTTGTTTACTGAGGACACTGGTTTCCATAAAATGAGGCCATTGGGGAAGGTCTCAGAAGATCATGGAGTGTCTTGCTGGTGTTGCATGCATGTAAAAATTGGGTGTGTTATTTGCTCAGGGGGAAGGAGGGGTGAAAGGCCTTGAATTCCCCCATGCAGGAAGGTGCACACACAAGGCTGGGGGAAGGAAGCTGATGGAGGTGCCCATCAGGCTAGTGAGGATGCCCCAGGGAAGTGGCAGTGAGGTTTGTTCATTAATTCACTAACAATTCACCACGAGCTCACCCCCTTGCCTTTCCTCTCACTTCCTTAGCCCTTCCCCCTCCTTGGGAGTCTGTGTTGGGGGAATTGGGAATTACAGCCTGTGAACTGCACCCAGCAGCTCCTGGTGGCAGTTGTGGCTGCTGCTAAATCAGCCAGCTGAGCACCTGCTGTCTCCTGCTAAGGGAACTGAGCAGCCAGCTATTTGTTGTTAAAGTGACATTGTCAAAATAAAAATCCTGTTTTAACCAGGCTCTTCCTTGCATTTCTGAATAAAGCACTGGATTATTAAATTAAATTTAGGAAATTGCATTGGTCTCCCATTTTTAGCCAGAGGAGATGGCCTTGAGCATCAGGTATGAATTACCTACACACCCTGCAACCACAACTTCATGTGCTGAGGTCAATAAATTGACTTCCATGCAGCTTATTAGGTGGGGCTCTTTCAGATGTGACCTTATTAAAACCTGGAGTCCTCTCTGGATGATGGCAATCCCATGACTGTTTCCTGAAGTATAGGGGAGGGTGTTGTTGCAGTGTCCTTGACAAAATATCTTTCTTCCCCAGAATATCTGCCAAGAGAGGCATGGGCCACTCATTCACTGAGCTTTAGACATTACTGCAGCGTGTTGCTGAGTGAACAGATTCTTCTGAGGGGCATCAAAGGCAGATACTGGCCTCATGCTAGTGTAAGGGCTAAGGCTCTTCCCTGAATGGATAGTTGTGTACTACACTTGATTACGTTGTTTTGTTGGTGAGGTTCCTGTTTGTCATTAAAAAAAAAAACAACCTAGCTTTCTCAAGCCAGCTGTTATATCATTTCTTAACCTCAGACTTTTTCCTTCCCTGTTTCTGACCTATTAGTTCATTTTTGTAGTGCTTCAGAGCTACTTCCTTGTCTCCTCTTGAACTTCCTACCCCCATTCTTCATGTACTTGGCCACATACCAGCATTGAAACGCCTGTGTGCTCAGATGGGAGTTTAAAACTACTGTGAGATATTTAATATGTGGAAGATGAGACTGGCTTGCCACAGACACACAGGAAGGAGAAGGGAGCGATCCAGCATCCCAGGCTGAGGTGTGCTCTTCTCTCCTCTGCCTCTTAGCCTCCTGAGAAAGTCGAAGGTTTCTGCTAGAGCATCAGGTCTCTGCTCTTGCTTATCTTCAAGTTTTCTTTCCTGGCTCTTTTCATCCTTGCTCAGAGCATCTTGGGTGGCACAAGGTGGAGAACAGGCCTTTGTTCCTGGTACAGGCTCTTTTGTCAGGAGGGAGAGAGGAGCACTGTGGTTTGGGCACTGTCCCTGGCTTTGGCTCCCCTGTTCAGATGCTCTGCTGTCTGCAGAGCGGGGCTGCTGCAGCCCACAGGGCTGGGGGATGTGCCTGCTTACAGACTGCAAAGCGCTCGGCAGCGGGAGAAAGGAAGCCTGTGGATCGACAGCTGCAGAGCTGCCCCTGCCCTGCAGTAGCAAAGTGGAATTGGCACCTTGGGCTTTGCTGGGAAACAAGAGGGCGAGAGCTAATAAAAGATCAGTTTCTAATCTTCTGTTTTGGGGGAAATGCTGAGCAGCAGCAGAAGTGCTGGAGCTGCTGATCTACAGATTGCTGTGGCTTGGCTTAGTCTCGTTTCACATTATAATGATTTTCTATGAGCTTGTGTGTGTGTGTTTGTGTTAATGAAGGCTTTGGTTCAGTACAAGCTGTTACCACTGGACTACAATTTCTTGTTTTTTCTCACAAGTAAGTGAATTTTCTCAATGTCCTACCTCTCTGTATGCACACACATGCACATGTGCGTGCATTTGGGGATTGTTCAGGATGGAAAGTGCAGTGGAAATGTAAAATACTATAATTATGTGCAGTGTTCATTTCTATTTTTGCTCTGCAGTCAGCTTGGCAAGGGGAACTCTGTGTCTGGGCAGTCTCATATCTGATCTGATCTATTTGTCTGTGCTTTTTTGCATTGTGGTTTACACAGCCCTGCAATTGAAACCTTTAAGATTACCTAAAGATGAAATGAGAGTGTTCTTCCACTGAGATTTGTAAAGGCCATTTCTTCTAGTGCAAAATAATGGGCCTAAATGAGTTGACAGTGCTCCTTTTAAATCCAGCACGGGGTTCCTGAGGGGGCAGGGGCGAGGACGTAATGTATAGGTCTTACAGGAATAAAGGCAGTGTTTTGTGCTCCCCTGCGGCTCTGCAGCAGTAGCTCACTGACTGACCCTATTAGCAGAGCTGTGCTGTCAGCGCAGGCCGGTCTGCTGTGTGCACGGGGAGCTGAGCTCAACAAATAGCACCGACTTAGGGGTTCCCACAGGGCTACGGCAGAGGCTGCCGCACGGGGCAAGGAGGGGATGCTCCCTCATAGCTCCGTTGTAAAATAGCTGAGTCTCTCCTTCTCTCTGGTTCATTTGAAGGTGCAGCTGTGGAAGTGACAGGTCTGAGGAGTTCCAGTGCAGGCAGTGCCTTGCAGCGCTGTAGAAAAGCAGGTGGGGGTACCAGAGGGGTGCCTTTCTCTCTGAGCCACAGCTGAGCCCATGCACCAGCATTGCTCTTGAAGAAGCTGCGAGGAGTACTGGAAACTCTTATGGACGAGAGGTAGAGACGAGGTCTTGATCAATTGATTGTTAAAGATCCCACTCCACTTCTCACGAGATGAGGGGACAGTAACCTCAGTGTCCTGGCCAAATTCCAGTTCATTACTTTCTGCCTGTCTAAAATTTCCCCTTTCCCTCCCCCTGCCGTTTATCCTGGAGAAGTTATCATTTGCTTCCTTTCCTAATGACTCACGGGTAATGCTGCTGGCACACAACTGATGCTTTATTTCATCCTGGTGATGAGGGAGTGATCCCTGTGGTTTGGGGTCTTTGGGCTGGAAGAGGTGCTATGGAAACACAAAGATGTTTGGAGTGTACACATATATACAAAGGCGCTGTTGGCTACTGCTCCCTTCAGCAGCCGTTTCGGAACAGGTAAACAGGTTTTCCAGCTGCATCTTCCAGCTGAATCCAAATCACAAACGTGTGTGCGACTTCAGTGTGTGTGTGTGCGCGCAAGCCTGTGTCTTCCCCCCCTCCCCTTTCGTCTTGGAACAAGAAGAATGTGTCAAGCCCTCTGGCTGCAATCCAGGACTCTCCGTGGAACTATAAATCGACCCGTCAGGGAGGGGGAAAGAGATTAACGTTGGCCGTCTTCATTAGTGAGTCCCCAGAGGAAACCGGGTCTGCCATGAGCCGTGAATGAGACCAGCTGAGAGAGGAGGGGGAGAGCTTGCGGTTTTTATCACTGCCTCCAGAGACCCTGGAGGAGTGGAGGAAAAGAGTGTGATAGGGATGGGAGGATGTAAAATGAAGGAAGCTGGAGCTTTCCAGCACATTGCTCGCTCCCTCATTGGCGGGCAGGTAGCTGTTTGCTGCTCCTCCGCGCCAATCCCTGACCTGTGAGCCCATGTGTGTGGCTGGAGTACTTGGCATGCTAATTGGGAGCAGAGAGGAGCGAGCCCAGTGGCAGTGCAATGCCCTGCCATGCTAAACAAGTGCCAGTAATTGCATTCAAGGTACTTTCATTATGTCAGATTTTTCACAGAACCAGAAAAGTGCATTTATCACGAGCAGCATAATTCTTCCTGGGCATTGCTTTGGGGGGTGTGTGTGCTTAATTCCCTGCCCCCTCTGCCTCACAGAAAGATGAAAGTAAATTTTGCCTTTTTTAATTCTCAGTTGCACACAGATTTTTACCAATAGCTTCTTTGAGCTTCAAACAACAATCTCTTTCTTCCTTCGTAGTGTTTATTGTGTATGTTTTCACCGCAGGCTCATACAAACACATGCATGCACTAATGCACATGTGTGCTAATTGTTGTTTTTCCAGGCTGACAGAGGATATGGAGGCTGCAACTGCAGCTGGTAACGTTTCGGGATCCATCCCTTGTAAAGTCCCTGAGAGCCTGGATTCTGGTGATGCTCCTACCAGTAAAATCTGGTTTAAGCTGGTAGTTGTCTTCCCCCCCCTGCTTCTTGCAGTGAGTGACGCAGGCTCAACAGCTCCAGATAGTGATGCTCTTTTTTCACCGAGCAGGCATCACACGTCGTGGCAACACCAGCTATGCATGCACACTGTGCTACCAGGGTGCCTAGCTGTGACCTGAGGGGACCAGGGAGAGGGAGGCTTCCTGTCTGTGCCCATGTGGTCTGTGTTACCTCTGCAGCATGACAAGGGAACCAATTAGTGTCAGTTGTGGTGGCAGTTCTTACTGATGGGGACACAGACCTGGCTAAGATGTGAACTGAGACATCGTACATCTTCTCACTTTGCCTCCCTGTGGGTCTCTGGGGTGGGGAAGTCACACTTGGGAGCAAGGGAGCTCCTGGGAAATACAGCCAGTGCCTGCAGCCACTCCAGTTTCTAGAGGTGCAAGTGACCTTTGCAGTTGGTTGGAGTTACCAATCTGCATGACAGAAATCTCTGCTAAAACTTACTGTTCTCTTCTCCCTGTTCTCTTACTGTTGTCTTTTTGTTCTCTTGCTGTTTTCCCCTTAGACATCTGACTGCCCTCAATACCAGCACAGGTTCCCTTGTTTGCTTTACCTTGATATCCAGTCCTTTGCAAAATATGGTGCAAGGCTTAGCTTTTGCTTTCACCCATGCCACCAGAGCTTAGGCACCTTTGGTGTGGAATTTGTCAGCTTCTTGAAACTGCTTTTTAACTAGCCTTTGCAACACAACTGTGACTTGTACTTCTAGTTAGTTAGTATTTACTAAGTTAAGTGGTGCTCCTTGGTAATAAATAATGCCATGTTTCTGATATTGATAGATTTTTTAAAAAATATTTTTTTAGGACCAACCCATAGCCTATAGTCCCTAGCTTCAGGTGTTCACAGGCAGAACTGGACAAACAGACAATGGTTCAAATAGAAATGTGGACAGGAGAGCAGAAAGCTGGAGCAGAGGAGCTGCTGTTTACACGAAAGGAGAGCACTCCTGGTGCTAAAAATTGGTATTTCAGGTGAGTCAGCCCCAGACTTTGTCTAAAAGCCAGGAATCCTGCTGCTTCCTAGTTCCCTTTTACAGCTCTCACTGTTCCTGGCTGAGGAGCACACACTGATGTTTTGCCATACCTTGGAAGGAGAAGAAATAAATGATGATGAGTAGAAGGGTGACTGCACTATGGTGTGTGGTAACACACCACCAGCTACGGTGTCGCTAATGATCAAGCTGATGGATGAGTTCTTTACTCCATGGTCTGGAGGGAAGAAGCCACCTTTGCTGACACCCACCTCTGAGCAGTGTGAGGGCTCTGCATCAAGAATAGTATGTCACCTGCAGGAGCAAAATCCTGCTTTTCCTTGTGCAGCTGGATGCCCTTTGGAAAGCTCCGGTTCAAGCCTGATCCTCCTTAGCTTGTGGTATGGCCTGAGGTGTTTCAATCTGCTGTCAGCTGAGATAGAGGTCTCTGCTCCTGTGGGACCTCTGTCCTGGTGGAAGAGTGGAGGAGGCACAAGGGGAATGCAGCCTGCTGTGGGGGGAAAGTGTTGCAGTAGATTAAAGCAGCTGCTGAGGGACTCCTCCAGTGAAGCTTGAAATCAGATTGTTTGACAGACATCGTGTTAGAAGCACCTGGCTGGTTCTGTTTGCCCCACAGCTCCCTGCCTCAGAGAGAAAACATGGATTTTCACTGCTCCAGAATTGCTTTACTCTTTCCTCCTCTCTTCCTTTGCTATGCCCCAGAGGGTAGATTGCCTGCCTGCAGTGAGCCACGGGTGTCTGCTGGAGGTGGAGGGTGGTAGAAGGGTTTGGGAACCCCTCACCCCAATGGCATCCCCTTGTCTGAGAGATGGAGAGCTTATGGAGACATGGGTTGGTTTAGTGTGATTTTATTTTTTTCCCAGCTCTGATTTTTGTTCTGCCTCATTTGCATATTGTGTTTTTTTTTTTTCCAAGCCTCTGCATCTCCTTTTTGCTTTTTTTTTTTTTTAATTATCTTCTCTCTGCTAAAGATTGCTCCCTAACTCTCAAATGTCCCTCCCCCGCCTCACTCCCCCCCCATCCCCCCCTGCATTTTTCTTTCATCCTTTGTTCTTGATTGCTTGTGCCCGGGAGCAAAGAAAGGAAAAGGAAAGGATACCATCTTTCTGTGAAATACAGGAGAGAGAAATAGGCAGGCAGGCAAAGTTGTCAGCCTGACAGAGTGAGATTGAATCCATCTCAGGAGCACATTGCACACCTTGAACACGGGATTGACCTTCTCCATTATGCTTGCCATGCCATGTCATGTGGCTCTGGTCCTGCTAGCCCTGGATGGGACTGCCCTGCAGAAATGTTGCTTTTGGCATCTGCTGCCCCAGAGGGTAAAAACCTGCCAGCTATGTCTGTGCTGGTTGCTAACAGGGTCCCGTGCATGGTCTGCTCCTGCCCCTGGTCCTGCTGTGACTCTGCTGTGTCTTTCTCGTGCAGGAGTGTAGGGGTAATCATCTGAAATGTGTGTGCACGCTGGCTGATGCATCACATCTTCTCTCTCCTTCCATCTCCTCTCCCCCTGCATCAGCAGCGCTGCCATAATCTCTCAAAATCAACAGGCCATTACAGTCTGATGTAACTCAATGAGTACTCTGAGACAGAAATCCTGCAGTGTACTTAAAAACCCTAATGCAGAAACACAGCACTGTCTTGCATTCTCCTTCCACCTCGTTTCCTGGTTTCTAATGTAAAAGGAGCATTGTTTCTATGTCTGCACATAGGGTTTTTTAGCAAAGCTTGGCTTCAACCAGTTTTTTATTCCCTTTCAACTCTCAGAATCTCAAATATAGAAGATTTTCTGATCTTCCCCCCCTCCAAGCATCTCAATTTTTCATTACCTTTTAGGAGCAATGACTTCCAGCTTGTGCCTTGGGAGAGTGGAGGTCACAGAGGTCTCACAGAGGCCGTCAGTTTCACCTTCCTTTGCCTGTCTGGTCTGTCCCTCAGCAGTGGAACGTGCACTTTTGTTGATCAGACCCCATGGATGGGCTGTTCAGATAAAGATGGGCCATGCTGGGTTTTGCACAGCAGAAGTGTCATTCCCTAGAAGAGCTTTATGTTAAATGTAGCCTTATATTTCAGTCCTCCTTCTTAGTCCCCTCCCCTGAGTTTTTGATGTAAGCCACATTTCTGCCCTAGAGAAATCTTGATCTTTAATCCTTATTGGGGAGGGGCATCTACTTTCCTGATATTTGTAGGTTATTCCTTGTAGGAATTCAAGTTTTTCCTGTTTATTGTAGAACTCTTATGCGTCTGAGACCTAAGTTGCAGGCTGATGCAGTGGGGTAGCACAAACTTCAGTGTCAAATATCACAGAGATGGATTTTTCATTATTTCGGTTACATAAGATAAACATAAAAGATGGATGAAAATGAATGAGGTGTTGGCAGGATAGACCATGTCTACTGTCAGTGGTTCTTCCAAGCCTCTTACTGTGGCATCTTGCTGGATCATCATTGCATGGGTGTCATGGTTCATGTGTTGCTCCATGGTTTACTTTATGCCCATGGTGAAGTGGCAGAGACAATGCCCCACTGCTGGACCACTGACCCATTGAGTCTGATAGCCTGCCTTGGGCACTGGAGCTGGCTGTGAGGCCAGAGCCCACACCAGGTGTCCTCGGAAAGTGAAGAACTACTCCAGTGTGGGTAATTTGGAGCAATGATCCTAAGAGAGAAGCTGCTTCTTATGCCTCTGTCAGTTGGCTTTCATACACTTGGAAATTTGAGGGTCTGCACTAGTTTAAAACTGATTTTGTGCCTGATACCACTGTGGATATTTTTGTTATCTTTGCAAAAGTCTAATTGAATTAAGATACTGGCCAGCCTGTCTTCTGGACTGTCAAAGGAACTCCATGTACTTCTATCCTGTGGCTGCAGAGACTGCAATTTGGCAAGACCTCCTCCTCCTGGGTGGTGCCTGCATCTAAGAAATTTCACTTGTCCTCCATGTCCAAGTATCCAGGGAGCCTCCTGCCAGAACTGCAGGCGCTGGAGAGAAAAATGCAGGATCCCTCTGTTCATACTTACCCCATCTATCCAGCTAATGTGCTTTACAGCTTATCATCTACTGGTTCCAATCAAAGCATTACAGCTGCTCGAGCAGCTTGAGCTTCCCTTTTCCTTTACTTTCTCTTCACACCATACCTTGCACTCCTTTGGAGACAGCAGCTTATTTTCTGGCTTGCTAGAAGATCTCTTTTCTGGTACAAAAAGCTCCTGTACAGCTGTGTGACTTTGGAAGGCACTTGCTGACCATTTTGTCATTTCTCTCTCATGTGTCTCATTTTATCTGAAAACACTCCATTTTCCCTCTCTTTGCTCCTCTTAGTGTTTCTCTTCTCCTTGCATTGAAGACATGAGCACTTGAGCCAGTTGGGGATATTGATTAAATGTGGGGGGTTTTTTCTCTTTTGGAAAGTGTTAGTTTAAACACTAGTAAGTGTCTGTCTAAGATGCAGCATTTCATACAAGTTTCAGAGGGAAAGGAATGTGGTGTTGTCTGGCTGCCCAGAATATCCCCTAGCCTGCCAGCACAAAGGCTTTCCTCTGAGCTAGAGCAAAGCCTTTGCTCCTGGATGGGATAGGGTGGTGGGCAGAGAGGTTTTTTCATAGCTCTTTTATGAAACAGATCCTGATTCCCGGTGACACCCAGAGACAGCAAGTGGGGAAATGGCTTTGGAAACTGGCTTTCTCACCAGCAGCCAGGATCCTGCTGTGAGGATGTCGAGAAGAAGCTTCTCCATAAGACTCCTTCATGCTGTTCTATGAGGAGTGGGAGGAGAAGCTTGTTTTGGTTTGTGTTTTGTTTCCTTAAAGCTTTGAAAAGGTGTGTCACCTGCTGCAGTGTAATTAAGGCATTCTTATGTGTGTTTGACTTTGAAAGCTGGTTTGTTGTAAGTTGTTCCTGGAAAATGCCTTCAAAAGATGTTGGAAGGTGAAAGGGCAGGATTGGGTGTCAAGTTACGAACCAGGTACTTATTGGTATGATGCACTGTACAGTTGTTTCTCAAGCTGCAGGTTTGTATTAAGTGGTCCTGGCAGTGGTGTGGCTGCAGTATCATTTAGAACATGTGCAGTTCAGGAAAGGGGAGAAGATAGGCCATCCCACTGGAAGGAAGGTGGATGAGGACTCAACTTGCTGTGGTTCAAACCAAGCCTGTATCTGCTGATGATGTTGTTTAGCTTCTCTGCACCTCCAGAAGAAGATGTGCTGGAGAGCTTCCCCTTGTAAGCTCTGGCTGTGGGCATCTGATGAGGAAGGCAGGAATTAGGCTTGAACCCCTTCTGACTGAGCTGGGGGAAGGGAACAAGATGGAAGAACCTGAATGAAAGCAGGCTTGCACTTACTCGGTGCTGTTCACCATTTGGAGTTGAAATCTATGGCCCGGAGATGGAGCAATATTGGCATTTGGCTTGCAGGGGTCAGGTTGTTCTTGAGGGCATGGCTTTGTGATAGGCTGGTGTAGATCGAGATCAGCACAGTTACCGAATGGAATGGTCCCGGTTGTCTCCCGCATTCCTTGTTACTGCTGCAAGTATGCTGTGGTAAAGTAGCCAAGTAAAGACAGCGTTTTTCAGCCAGATCTGGTTAGGGGAATGTGCTGGGGGAAGAGAGGCAGGAGGGGCTTCTTTGCCCCCTCGGCAGAAGAAGCAGAAGAAGACTTGGATTGTCTTGACGTGTTATCTGACAACTTGTTTTCAGCTCATTTAGCTAACTCGTCTGCTTCCTGCCGTTGCCCTCTCCTGTTATCCCCATTTAATAGTACTTCCCAGCTTTATGAGGGTGTGATAAGGCTATTGCAGGCTGAGAAGTGATCCGATGAAACGCGTGTATGTGTATACATGTGCGAGAGGGAGAGAGAACTAAGAATAATTTCTGCTGTCAAAACCTCTGCGGGGCAAGAAACGGCATTGGCAAGGGCTGCTGACAGGTGGGAACGGGATGCCTTGGCACGGTCAGGTCCGTGCAGAGCTTTCCAACCCTGCCGGCCCCTTGTGTTGTGCTGACTGTGCGTGACTCAGCCGAGCACTCGCCTCGGTGGCATTTCGCAGTTTGTCTGTAACACAATAGCACTGGAGCGCTGCCGCCCATCAATTCTGAAACTAAAGGGGGTGGCAGCAATGGGCAGAAACCTATTGATTGCTCTGTAAATCAGAGGGCTAAAGGAAAAAGCCCGATTCCCAGGAAAATTGCAGGTCTCTCACCTGCTGCAGGCAGAAGAGTCTTTCTGCCACCTCTTCTGGGCATGTGCAATATTAATGCTTAACTCTCTAGTGTACAGGGACCATTGATAGTCGCGAGTCTAAGATCAGCGTTAGTTCTTTCCATGGTCTGTGCAGGCAAATGATGGGATTTCAGCAGGGCTGGATTAGTTCAGATAATGGTGCTAGAGGGTTCGCCCTTGCTTATAAAGGAATCCTAAAGAGAAATGGGATAAGTGAACTATTGGAGCTCGTATGAGCTGGTGTAGGAGAGACAGAACTTGATGCCTCTGCTTTTTTGATTGATGCCTGTTTTTGCAGCAGAAAACAAAGATCTGTGACATAGAATTATCCCTCTTGCTTTTGCCAGCAGTGGGTTCTGCCCCAGAGATGCCTGGCTTTGGGAATTGTAAACCGGAGAATTTAGCTGGTGTCGTGTCTGTGAAAGGAAACAGCTCCAGGAAGAGCAAAGGTGTTGCTCAGAGGTGGGATGTGACTGGGTTAATGTGAGACAGAGAGAAATGTCAATGCCAGGGCAGAAGAATGCATGCAGTGGAGTTAGAGATTTGGGGGAGATGATGAATTGCTGGGCAGAGGATGGACAGATGGAAAGAGATTTTGGAAGAGGTCCCAAAATTGCCCCATTTAGTACATTTGGGAGAGTCATCGTTCTGCTCATCAGGCATATGTTTTGGGCATGGGCCAGGGGAGTTTTCAACAGAATCAAAATCACAATCTCAGCTTTCTTTTCTTTAAAAAAACATCAAAAAATAAAACACAAAACAAAAACCCAAAAAAAAAAAAAACCAAACCAAAAAAAAACCCAACAAAAACCTGGGTGGGAAAAGAAAGAAAGGAAACAAAAACCCCGTCAACCAAAAAAAATTCATGAGACCAGACTCTTTATTTTGGGGTCATTCATTGAGAAGCTTTTTAGAAATAAATAAAAATATGTTTACTGTTAATATCTCTTAGTTTCTTATGCAAGTATAAACAGGAGTTTCACATCGATTCAGGACAGATGTAGAGGTAACTTGGGAAAAGTGGAATGACAGGAAATTATGTTGGTCACAACTGAAATGTTCAGCACAACTGAAGCACTTGAGCTAGTGAACCTTTTTTACAGCACATGTTGCTCCTGTGCCACAGACTGTTAATTTTCTCTTACCCAGAGCAGATGGAGAAAACCTCTGGGGATGGAATTTTTCTCTTGTGACTGGAGAAAAGTCTCTGTGCACTCTGGAGAGAGAAGAGTCACAGCTCTTGCTTTCCTTTGTCTGGGCTAGCAGGAAAGCTCCATGAGGATCATGGCTATACTGGATCCATGTTTGCTTAAGGTGCTGAGGGATGCTGAGGTCAGACAAGCTTCCTCTGCTGCAGTGGGGAACTGCTATAATAACTGCTCTTTCTGCTGTTATGGGCCACACAAGGATGAGATATTTATTAGGCTAATGAGCAAATTATAATTCAAAGCTTTAGGATGAACAAAAAAAGAAATGTATGTTAGCTCCCAACTGGTAATGGTTGTAGGATCAGAGTTACAGAATTCTTGAATTTCTAAGTTTTCCCAAGTGACCAGTGCTTGGATGAGATGCAGCTATATATGAGTATGTGGTTATATTCTTAAAGGTAGAAATGTATGTATGCATCATGGTCATAATACAGAAAATGAGGAAAAAAGCAACCTTACCTAATTTCCTGCCTTTTTAAATGTCAATTCCCATTCATAAAGCACAAAGAAAGGGATATTTTTCTTCTCCATACTAAAAGAAAATGCATAAATCTTTGGTCATGCATTTAAATGCAACTGAGTTTGGTTTGTGGTGCAGAGGTCTAAGTGTGCATTAGGACATGACCTGCCTAGTGTACCTGTTTTGTATCACCTCTGTACACAGAGAGGAGGTTTTGTGTAGATTGTATTGACCTGCTATCCAAAGGCAGTTTTGGATTGCAGTTTATCTGGGCTGGATTCAAATCCTCAAGGAGAAATACTCTTTAATCATTCAAGCTGGATGCTGCCCGAGTTTTGGAATCTTGCAAATATGTTGGCATTTATATAATAAACACAAACTTTAAGAGTGTTTCTTTTCCTTGAGGAACTCTTGACTTCATAAGCTTTTATTGTGAGCTGGTTGTTAGGGCTGAGAATTTGCCACTGACTCCCTCTCCCCACCCCAAAACAAACAAATAAATAGAACCATATGTAGTTGACTTCATCCTCCAAACAGGCTCTTTGGCTACTTCCCTATGAAATCAGCAGGGTTTTTTTTTCCTTCAAGTTTTGAGACATGCCAGACCACTGAGGTTGTGGGGAGAAGGACGATGTTAGCCCTAGTGATGACTCTTAAGTCAGCTGTCAGCTCAGTCCGAAGTATCAGTCATTTTCCCATTGCTAAAGTCACTGCAGCATGTTTCTCTTGCCTTGTTCCCAGTGTGAAATGAGTTACTGTAGCAAAAGGGTTTTAAAGACATTCTTTGTTGTTTGGGTTGAGGCTTTTTTTTTTTTTTGGTGGTTGTTGGGTTGTTTTTTTGTTTTTTTTTTTTTTTTGGTCCAAAATAGAAACATTTAATCATCTTTTTAATCATAGCTTCAATGTACAGCCAAACAACACTTTTTTTTTTTTTTTTTTTTCCCAGTGGCTGGTTTTGGTTTAGGCTTGACATAAATCTATTTGAATTGGTCAGTGCTGTGATCCAGTTCAGACTATGAAGTGGCCCAGGTACACATCAGCCTGATTCTGCATTTTATTCCGTGCAATACTACCGACTTGCCATGTGGCCTTTGCTCAGTCACTTGTAAATTTATCTTCTATTTGCATTATCTTTGAAATCAGAGTAGCTCCTGCTTGTTTAATATAGTTGATATTGGCAGAAGAATCTTAATATTAGAGGAGAGGGAACACACCTGGTGACCTAGCAGAATGAGGATGAAGAGCATGAAGGGGCAGAAAGGGAGCAGTGACAGAAAAAAGGGGAAGTTTAGACTGAGAGGTACTGGCAGGAGGCCAGTGTTGAGCTGCAGGAATGGGAAGAATTATTCAAAAAGTGAGAGGAAAGGAGATGCTGCAGATCAAAGAAGGAAAGGAAGTGAAGCGCAAATGGAAGCAGTGATTTGGAGAAAGGTGGGTTAAGTCAAGGAGTTGGAAGAAAGCAAAGGGATGGAATAAGGAAAAGGGTTTGTTCAGTTCACTTAGCTTTGTAGATTATCTGATTTGTACTTTTCAGACATTACCCTTATGCTTCTAAACTTAGGACAAAATGTGGCTTGGATTTTTTTTAAAGCATCTGAATCTAGATTATCACATTAAACAATTTGGAGTAGGAAGATCTCTAAAGTTTGCTCTTCGAGGTCACAATGGTGTCTGATAGCACCCTCCTTTCCCTAGAAAATAAGGGAGGATTAGGTTTTATTTTCCTCAAACTATTGTGTTAATAGCTTGGCACAGTCCCCTGCCAATTTGTCCTGCTGGCTTTCAAATTATTGTCCTGTGTTGTAGAGGACAGCTTCTAACATGTAAAGCATTTAAAACATCAACAAAAAGTAGCTACAAAAAGTTTGTTGTCTGAGGATTTTTTGTCTTCCTTTCCTGTTTAGAGCATAATGTGCCTGATTTAAAACTGTGCCCAATAAAGCCTTTAGCTTTGATTGTTCTCAGTGGTGGTTGTTCCCTTTTCCCTGCTGCCAAGTCTGTGTGTGAGGAAGGGCTGGTGAGGAGAAGGGATGCAGCAGGGATGGTTTGTGATGACTTGTTTTGGGAAATAAGAGCGGGATGGCCCATGCAGGGTTGAAACGGGGGTGGGGGGCTGGGGAGTGCTGCTGTTCCTATTGTTCTGCCAGACTGCATGATTCAGCCACAAAGCAGCTGGTTCTCAAAATTGATGTTTAAAACTCCCCATTTTAAAAAATACTGGTTTAAAATATAATGAAGCACAATAAAAAACATTAAGACTGATACTTTGAAACTACCTGAAGGCAGATGGAGCACTTGAAAATTCTCACAGTAAAAATATTTCTATTTTTCTCTCAATGAAACGATATGGTAAATTGTAACCTTAGGTCTCGAATAAGCTTCTGCAGTGACTAATTAGGCAGTGGAAAAGCAGAGAAATCACCTCACCTCTGACCGCAGCACTAGTTAAGAAAGTTGTGGAAAATATAGGCAACCACTGCAATCCTGAATTGTAAGAAGAGGTGGAGATGGAGCAGCTGCCTGCCCCAGGGCTCTGGTAGGTGCTGCATTGAGTAGCAGCACCCATAACCACTCCTGCTAAGATTAATAAGGAGGAGAGACTTGTTCCTTAATGCACAGTTGTCACTCATGGGAGCCAGGGGAGGCCTGCTGGATATCCTGGTGTGGCCCATCACCACTGGCACAGGATGGGGCAGGTGCCCTGCCCTGTCAGTGGCATTGGAGGACACAGGGGACTGTGGTGTCCTGGGTGGGATGGACCAAAGGTGCTGCCAGATGTAGCAGCTCCTGTGTTAAGCTTTTATCTCCTCCTTCACTGTGGGCTCATCTCCTTCAGATGGTGACAGCACTGTGAAATCTTTCAGGAGCCGCAACATTTCCTTGAAAGTTGAGACAGCAGGGGAAGAAGTGGGGAAAAACCTTGTGTTTTTTTTCAAATCTTGTTTAGGCTTTTGTTTGCCTGTTTTCTTTCTCTCTGGAGAATGCCCAGCTCTCTGTTTCAGGCTAGTTTTCGCCTTTGAGAAATGCCTATGAAACAATCAGACGATTTGAAGGTGTGTGAGATGCTTCTGTATTTTGAGTCCTAATCACTTAGGTGAAAAAGAATAAGTAAATTATATATTGAACTGCTAACTGGTGCTGAGGCCTGGTGGTTTCCATGGCAACAGGGCTGGAAATAGCTGCCTGTGACGTCACCAGCAGGCACAGGTAGATCCGAATCCTGTCGTTGCTGTTTCCTCCTGAAGAAGTGAGTGTGGCAGGCACAAACACCTTGACATTGCAATTAACATATGCAAATATCCCTGCCACCCCAGTGGTACCTGTCCATCACCAGGGTACACTGAGTTCACTGCGGGCACAGCAGAAGTATCTGGGCCCTCTTGCGGGTACTGAGGGGGACCAGATCCCCCCACCCCACACCTCTCTGCATTGGCCACACTGTGGTGCAGAGCCGCAGCGTGAGACTTTTCAGCCCCATGCCCAGGTTGAGGGGCTCAGGTGTTCTCCTCCAGTGGCTGGTGATGCCCCACTTACCCAAGCTGCTCCTCCAATTCATCCTACAGCTGCAGTATTGCATGCGAGAGGGGAGAGATTTCTAAACAGCTCGGACACCATTTCTTCTTTTTGGAGATGGATAGAAGACCCGGTAGGTTTAGGTTTGGTTGTTTTTGTTTGGTTTGGGTTTTTTTGGTAATTTGGTTGATGTAGGTTTTTATTTTGCTGTTTTCTGGAGGATTTGGCTTTATTTTCCCTTTTTCTTTTATCTTTGAGACACCAGGAATGTAAACCCTGATCTTTTCTGGCATTGCTGAAGGACAAGTGGGAGGTGTAAATGAATCTATGAATGTGAATGTTTAAAATGTTAATTAAAGGGGTGAATGTGGTGAATCTTTAACAAAGGCCTTTTCTACTTAAAATATTAATTACTTGTTGAAGTAAATACATCTTAAGCAAAACAAACAACCAGTCTGATTCAGCAGAGTTATTTGATTATCCTGGCAGAATCAAGAATGGAGGTTCTGCCTGAAGCCTCTTTCACTGCACTGAAGGTACAGGAGCATCACAGTCCTGGTCCTGTGATGGGGACTGACCCACGCTGGAGCCTGGTTAGACACAGGCAAGGTGGATGTGAAGAGTAAGTTGCAGTTTAGCTGTGGAATTAAATATCCTTTAGCCAGCAGCAACCCCCCTCACCCCACTAATCTGATTACCTAGCTCCACGCATGATCAAAATCCAGTGGATGTGATACTTCCTTCCATGTGTTTTCTGGTGTTTGTGTTCAATTTCATTTTAGCTGTCCTAAGTGATTGCATTTCCAATGTTTTCCTGAGAAGACAAGACCATATGTCTCCTGTTAAGGTGATCTGTCCTCTTTTCCCCATGCAGCAGCAGTCAGGTTGTGTTGAATGCTCAGGTGGCACTGAATGATCCTCCTCTTTTTAGTTTGTGCTTCTCAGAGCTTTGCAGGCAGTTCGGGTCCCGGCTCATTGGCCGTTGCTTAGCGAGATCTCCTCTTTAGTCTTCGTGTTTGTAAATAATTTCTGCTTCTTGATAATGCACTTGTTGCTCTTCTGCAACCTTCTATTTTGTCATGAGGTTTTTTTGAGCAGGTTTAGCCCAGAGTTAAATACTAGCTTCCTGGTATGGTTGGAACCAAAATAATTTGAGGATTGTCGGCTCTAATACAGTAAGCACATGCAGCAAGTGCAGCTGTTTGCTTCCAGCAGTGCCCACCTGTACACAGGAGTGGCTCTGTCACAACAGTCTTCTCCAAGAGACTGCATGCTGCATCTCCTGTGCCTGTGCCACTGCAATGGCTCTGAGTACCAAACGCTGGTGGTTCGGGTGTGGTGGCTGGTTCTTTCAGAAAGGGTCTCACATTGTCTCTTCCCGTTGGTAAAAACAGATGCCTTCTGGACCATGGTTTACATGTAGATGTAAATGCTTATCTGTCATGCAGGCATAAAAACATGCAGAGTTTATAAGGAGAAAAATGATACGGGGCAATGCACAGGCAGTTTTACTGGGTGCTGTGGCTTCCAGAGTGTTGTTTGTAGATAGGGCACTGCACTGACTGCCTATTATGCTTCACAGGCCGTCAGTGACCTGTGGACCACAGTTTAGGTGATGCTGTTCTAGGGTCTTATCTATACTAGAAAAAGGAAGACAAATGATGCATAGTTTATCGTTTTGTTGTAAAGCTAAATGGCATTGTGGAAGGGTTTAGGGTGTTCTTTAATGTCAGGAGCTGATTCTTGCATGTGCTGCAGCTGTGTTTCTGCTGCCAGAGGTAAAATAACTGTCCTGATTTCATCAGTGTAGATGCAGATAAATGTAGTTGGAGATACAGAAGACTCCTGCCTTTATAATGTAATTCTTTTCGGAAGCATCTCCAAGTGTTACTAGCTCCTTTTTTCTTGCCTTAATTGACCTTGAGCCATTCACATTATTATGGCTTCCAAGGGTTTTTTTCTTCTGGCTTGGTTTTTAGACAGTGCCCCAAGAAATGAATAGATATGACTATGAGAAATATGAAGATCTCCAAACCTTACTGACAGAAGGAAAACCTTACAAGGCATTTCCACTGTCTTGAGTTAGCTGTGCTACCACTAGTGATGAGGCAGAGGAGTTTGAGATCACCTGTGGCTTGTTAGAGGCAACATCAGAATTTAGAACTGAACACCTAGTGCTCAAGGCTTTTAAACAGTCATGAGAACCTGGTCTTTGTTTAGACACCTTAGTCTTAGCTGAGCATTTAGAAGATGCTTGTCCTACTTAGACACGCAGTGACTATGTATGATATGCCTGAAGGACCGCAATTAGCATTTATGTCTTAAGGTACCTGTTACTATTAACACTTGTAGTGCTCCTCACGGTTTCTAGCACCTTCTGTCTTTTATGCATGTGTCTTTCAGGAAGTGAAACCTTGGGACGAAAATCAGCGCAATTTTGTCATGTAGCCATATTGATAGGACAAGAAAGAATGGCACTGCTCAGTGTTCCCATCTGAGTGGTTAGCAAATGCATCTGTCAGGAAGGATTTAGTGATGGGTGTTAAGATAATGAGCCACAGGGAGGTAGGCTATGACTTTTCACTCTTTGCCATCTCTACTTTTCTCCTGGTTCACAAGGTCTTCAGAAAAAGGAAAAGCTGTTACTATTGCTGATTGCTCAACTCTTCCAGAGTTCTTGATCTCTGCAGATGCTGTGTGTAATACCTGCACAGTGGTATTGCTTGGGAAGGGTGAAAGCCAAGAAGATGAGGATTTATTGTCTTTACACCTGAGGCTTGCTCAGGTTTTGGTGGCTGCAGTCTCCAAAATTAGATTGTTTGTGTTTGGATTTAGGATGTCCTCATTTGGGCCTACTGGGGAGAAACTGCTGTTAATGCACCCTAAAGTGACCACTTTGTCTTTCCTCTGCCACAGAGCGGATGGAAGGGGAAACAGGACCTCATGCAGGGCTCAGGAGTGAGGGGTGGGTGGGAGATGATCTTCAGGGAATCAGTCTGGTGGCTGGAGGGAGTTGGGCCTCATTTAAAATGGCTGCTGCCGCATTCAAGGGGCCATTTTAAGTGCCTGTTATCCTACTCTTGCTTAGGGCTGTAATTTGAATGAATGTGAAGCCAACAGAAATGTTAGATTCCAATACAAATCTGTTCTGATTTGGGGATTCATCTGAGTCCCAACAATGTGTAAAGTACTGCGGAATGAGAGGTGATACATTGTGGAAATGCAAGATATGAATTTTATATTTATTACTGACTTGGCAGGGTGCTTTTCACATCACCATTCTGGTACAATTTTGATTAGATTTTTATGCTGAGCATGAGAGAAACACTGCTTGTGTGTATGTAATTCTCTTTCCCTATTGTGCATCCCTTTTCTGATAAGGAGGACTGTGTGCTGATGACACAGGGTTGACAGTCATTGCACTGTAACTATACAGTTCAGATAATGCCAGTAAAAACTTCCTCTGCAGTGTGGAGGATGTGTGTTGACACGGAGCAGAATGTCACTCACAGTGGGAGAACAGGTAAGTTTCTGTCTTGCCCAACTGACCTCTGCAAGAATTTGTAAGGGTGATGGTAGCTTCTGTCATCTTGCTGGGTATGGCAGAACCTGTTCAATGGTCCTCAGTCCATGTGTTGATCTCATTTATCATTAGTTCTTGTCTTGTAATGGATTTTGTTTACTCCCAGCATGTTCTGACTCTGAACTGGCATTGAAAGCAGGTAAAATTCATCTGCAGATGGAGTGCTGTCTGTTCTCTCACAGGTATTCATTTCCTTTAGATGGGAAAGCATCAGCATGGGAAATACCCTTTTCTGTAGACTACCTTACAGAGTTAGAGTTCTGGGGCAGAGGTAAATCTGACGTATATATTTATATTTAGTTATTTATGCAACTCTTCTCCTTTGTATAGAGCTTTTTACAAGCACTGGTGCATGTATTTCACCTTGCTTTGTGTCAAAAGTAGTAGCATCCCCATTTTATAGCTTAATAAAGAACTGTGTTGTGTGGTTTGAGATGGTGCAGAAAGTCTGCATTAAAACTGGGAACTAAACCTAGGCTTCTCAGATTCTTGGTTCAGTGTCCAGTACTCAGGAAGAATGAGGAAAAAGGCAGGATGATTTTTGTGCTTATTTAAAGATATATTTACATATTTTTGTGTTGAATTGGCCTGTGGAGATGAACAGCTTCATTTTTCATTAGGATAATTGTCTTGAGAAGGGGTTTAGAAGGATAAAAATGTGGGGGTTTTTTTGCATCTTCACTGCAAACTGCATTGCAATTGTACTGCAGGAATGCACTGGGCTTGTGGCATTTGGTGGAATCAAGATTTGATACCGTGTGATAATGGCAGAGCAAAACATATGAGCAGACGATGGCCAGCAAGTTTATTTACCACATTAAGATTACAAGTTATCACCTGGGCTATAGTAGTTTGACTCTGTGATCTTTCTTCATTGCAGTAAGTACTAAAACGTTAGCCTAGACTGTCAGCAGGTTGCTTGATTCAGTGTTACTGTGACTCAGCTGGCAAATGGTAACTTGTTAATTGTGGTAATTCAGTTGTTATTTCTGTGTTGGTAGCTCTTGAACTGATTCTGGTGGGTAACCATTGTCAATGGGTGGCAAGTGAAAGGAAAAGCCTGGGATTTACCTGGATGTAATCGCTGTTCTCTGGATAGTCTGCATAGAAGCAGATCTGCTTGTAGAGCTGATGGCAAAAAGAAATGGGAAAAGTTTTGTCTGTGTCTATGTCACTGGCCTACTGAAATAAATCTGTCACCCTCATCTGAGCTGTGAATTTTTGTATTCAGAGTTTTGGCAGCAAATGGACAAAGCTGAAGGTGGTGTTATATAGGTTAGTATTTTATTCCCTATGCTCCCACAGTTGGAAGACTGACTCTTTGTAGAAAAGGTGGAGAACCTTCCCCTTGTTGAGAACCAAGCTGGGCTTTTGGGTAGCCACGCATCAGTCCACAGCTCCACGTTATCCAACAGTGATGTGTAAAGTCAGGTGGCTTCAGCCTATGCAAAATGAACTTGTGATCTGTGCCCAGCCCTTGAGCTGCAGATCTTCTCCCCAAGGCCTGAAACCTTAAAATAGCCCACATTCAGGGTCTGCCTCTCCAGGAGGAAACCTTGCTTTCACTGTAAGACCACTGGGCACTTACGCATGGAAGTTGGCATGCAGTACGCTGGGGTGTGAGTTTATGGCTCCCCCGCTGTTCTTGACTCTTCTGTGTGGGCATTTTTCATATGCAGTTAAGAGCTGAGCTGCTTCCTCCGGCAGCGTTGAGTAAGAGTGGCTACAGCGTGAGTTGGTGTGCAGTGCCCAGTGTGCCGTCCGCTTGGAGCCCAGCTTATCGCTCCCTTCCCAGGGTGAACAAGCCCTCGGGAAATGTTTGGATTTTACAGGAGGCCGTGCAGGATCAGAGCAGCAGCAAGGTGATGGGGTGGGACTGTGGAACTGTGGGACCAGCAGGGATAGGGATGCACGTGCCATACCAGACACAGCTGGGACGTGTCAGGCTTAAGTGTGCCCCGGTCAAGGCAGGAACATCCGTGATGGCAGTGGAGAGTGCCTGTGTGGGGATGGGGACATCGTTCTGCAGAGCCAGAAGCCAGGGGAGCCTCCGGATCACGCTGGGGGCAGGTGGTACGGGTGGGACCTTGCCTCTCCCCAGCCTTTGCCCCACGCTGGCCTTGGCAGAGCCCACGGGGAGGCCGACGGTGCTCGGCGGAGGAAGGAGGGGAGCAAATGCTTCCCGCGGTGGAGCAGGAGCTGGCATCTGAGCAGCCTCACCTCTGCCCCAGCGGCTCTCACCGGCCCTTCCTGGCTGCCTGCCGCCTCTCTCCAGCTGCCAGCCCCCCGCCCGCTGGCAGGCAGCGCATCCCCTGCCGGGGCTGGGAGCAGGGAGGAGAGGGCTGGGCTGCTGGGAGGACCAGCTCCCCCGGGCCCCGGCTGCGGCCCAGCAGAGCGGCGGGCTGCTCCCCGGCTCCCCGTGTCAAGCGCGTGTTTGAGCTTGTGCTAGTCTCCTGGACACCTTCCCGGTGAGTTTTCCAGAGAATGACTACAGATGAAATGCAATTAGACACAGATGGAGGGGGGTGGGGGAGGGGTGGGAGATGAGCCGAGCTTGAAAATGGGGGGAGGGGAACGATTGATTGCGAGGCCGTGAGGCAGGACCGGCATGTGCGGGAGAGATGAGTGCGAGGATCAGAGGTCCCCGCTGGGAATCGCTCGCTGGGCTGGGGCCGGGAACCTGAGGAGGTCTCTGTGCTCTCAGCTGCTGCTGCCGCCGCTGTTGTGGTTGTTGGAGAGCCAGAGGGAAGCAGCAGGCGTGTCTCGGGGATGATTAATCATGTATGGCAGCAGTGAGGAAGGAGGACGCGGTGTGCACACGGAGACCAGCACCTCCCCTAGCCCTGCGCGCCTTTGGCTCGCTGACAGCGATCTCTTCTGCTCGGAAAACCAGTCCCAGAGGAGGGCAGCCAGAGGGGGACCGTGTGTCGCCTGAGCCAAGAGACCGCTCCTTACCCACCCCATCCTCCGGGAACTTGAAGACTTGAGAAACTTAAATCTCCTGGGTCTGGAGAAGAATGAAAAATAATGTGAAAGCAGGGAGTTGAACTAGTCCAGGTGGGAGGAGAGACAGACCTGACTGAAGGTTTAATTAGTGAGGAGAATGGAAAAAATAAAAGTAGGTTTGGCAACAGCAGGCTGCAAGTGCTTCCCAGTTGGAGAGGTGGGGACAGGGCATAGACCAGTCCAGATTGTTGTTGCAGGTCTCTCTTTGCCTCAGGACTTGTCAGCAACCTCTCCTTCCACACCCTGGCAATACCTGAAGGGGAAAAAAACCCCAACAAATAAAAACATAATTTGGCTTTCTTTTGGGGAAACCATTTGGGGAAAGCATTTTGTTTTAAATCTCCAGGATCTGACTTTTATTGCTGTAAAGAAAAGCTTAAGAAATAGGAACCTGCCATTTTTTCTCCATGTATGTGTGTATATGGGATTTTTTGCAAGGTCAGAGCCCCACACCAGGTGAGAATATCAAAAACTTCCAGAGGAGACACGGCTAAACCAGGACCACTGACAGGCCTACAACTTTTTACCAGGCTCCCCAGTCCAATGGTGATTACCTGCAGTGGTCTGCACACACACCTTCCCCTTTTAATTTCTCCGGCAAGTAGGGGAAAGTATCCCCTTCTCTCTACATCCCTCATCAAAGATAAGGCAGTATTCTTCCCTATAATTTATAGTCCCTTTAACCTTAGAGACGCCCCTTTCACAGTCTGTAACACTTCTTTTTGAGAGCTTTGTGCTGAAGGAAGGTGTTTGATTGTATTATCCTACCCCTATTTCCCTCTGCTCAAGATTTGCTCAGACACCTTTAACTACAGTGCTGTATTCTGTCACTGAGGTGGGATCGCTGAGCTAATTTTTGTAAGGCTGTTTGGACTACCTTTATGTTTGCCCCTGCAAGATTGCTGGAGAGTGCTATTGAATGCTTATAAACAGCTCCACATTTTCCATGTGCCACTTCCTCATGCAATGCAGAGCTGTGGCCAGAATCTGGAATGTACTAATTTATTTTCCTCCTTTTCCCCCCCGAATGTAGCTAAGTAGTATTTCACAAAGCTAAATATCATCACAAAATAAGAGAGAAGAAGGGTATAGGTTGTTCAGAGGTGGGACTGAAAATGGGTCTCTCCATATAAAGTTTTTTATGAAATGTGTGCTGCAGAGCTACAGAAAGCAAGGGCTACTGTTGGGGAGATTGGAGGTACTTTGTGTGGTTGTTTTGGCATCCCTGGATTGAAAATAAAAAAGACAGTGTAGTTTTTCAAGCAGAATTGAAGCATGTTGGTGGCATCAGAAGCTAACAAACCAAGAGCTGGAATAAATACTTAATGCTCTTCCCTGTGAGACCTCTGCTCACAGCCAGTAGTCACGGAAAACAGGACAAAACAGATGTGGATGCCCAAGCAAGTGAATAGTACTGCTTCATTCATTGCTGTTTTGAAGTGAGATGTTTCCCTCTCCTCACCAATTTGCCAAGCTTCTTTTGTGGTTTCAGTGGCCTGGGACAGTGGTGGGAAGAAGGTGCTGGAAGCAGCTGGTATGTTGCACCTACGCCAGCCCAGCAGGTCTGATTTTGGGATCTGGGCAGGGCTCCTCTGCTGTGGAGGGGTGTCTCTGCCTTGGCTGAAGGGCCCATCTACTTGCTTTGAATGGATGGATTGAGAACAGGTGGAAGAGCAGGAGGGTGTCCAGAGGCTGGTACAACACGCTCCATGTGGAACTTTTCCTGAAATGCTTTGTCCAAGGGTGAGCAGCAAAGGGAGGGGCAGCTGCTGGTCTGTGGCACCTTCTGTGTCCACCAAGGGGCTGAGGGGAGTGGGGGTCATCCTGAAGCTTACCCCACAGTAAATGTAGTTTAAGAGAGAGGAGGAAAACCAGGGTTGAAAGGATGCAAACCAGGGACAAGAGGATGTATTTTGTTCACTCAGTTGGTGGATGGGCAGCAAGAGGGATGTGTTGCTAATTAAAGTGAACTATTGATCACATTTGGATAGAGGTGATGCTGTGGAGGGGAGTAGCGTCCACCTTTGTGCTATTGGACCATGCAGGGGTTATTCAGTCCTTTTCCAGTTTGGGGACCATTTTGGTGAGCCCTCCAGCTTTGTGCTGCCTTCCAGCAGCAGTGCTGGTGGCAGTGGCAGGGTCCTTGGCTCCTTGGGGACTGTAGCTTGCAAGAGGGGGTGGGCAGGACTCCCCCATCTCAGCTGGCACCTTGGGAGCCACCTGGTCCCCTCCCCTGCCAGGGGATGCTTTCTGACTGTGTAAGGGAGCTTTTGGAGGAGCCAGGGGCTGGCTGCCAGGCTGCCTTTAATTCCCCCAGCTGGCAAACAGGAGGCCTGTGTCGGTTGCCGGGGCAATGGCGGGAAGCTGTGTTAGTTTAATGAAGCATTGGGAAGGCTGCTGTTTATTTCAGGGGAGCGGGGGCTCTCTCGTCTGCCAGGATGCTCTGCCTGGGATGGAGGGGCAGCTGCTACAGGACTCCTAGGCCAAGTCTGCCATTGCTCTTCCCCTCAACTGCTGCCCTCAGCCCTTCCCAGGGTACAGAGGCCAGCATCAGGGCCATCCCTCAGTGCAGCATGTCTGTCTCCTCCCCTTCCACTTGAGCCCAGCATTTTCAGTGCCATGCTGTCAAACTTGTCCTCCTCCAAAAGCGCCTGCTGTTTCCCAGGGAAGACCCCCCAGTTCCACTCGTGTGTTGAGCACCCAGTGCTTGCCTTTAGGCAGGGTGCCTCCCTCCCTGGATGTCCCTTCCCGTTCATTGCCTGCCAGGGGTACAGTGGTTATCTGATCGGGGTGTTGAACTTACTCCTTTATTTAAGCAAATGAAGACTTGAAGCATCAATGTCTTCATAGTAAAGGTGACCTACAAAGGAGGGAGGAGAAGAATGAAGAGGGGGGAACGGGGAAAGTGCCTTGCGTTATGCCCCTTTTCTAGTGTCTCTTTTTGATTTAAAAGGGATCTAATGGGGGGCTTGGGCTTTTTATCCTTCTTTGCTTCTTTTCTTCCCAGCGTGTTATTTCAAATACAAAAGGATTTCTGGTCTTGTTTAACCTCTAGGGGGGAGGGGGAATTCGATGCACAACTTGAGCACTAATAGGCTTATGACTATTCAGATAAAACTTCATTAACCAAGTGTTTAAAAAAATAAGCCTTATTCAGACCTGTTAAAAATCAAGAGAGTGTAAATGGGTGTGAACAAACAAATACTAGATGGAGAGGTTGTCTGAAAGTTCAGTAAGCCGTGTCCATTTAATAAAAGGCTAAGAAAAAGCCTCAGGCCACAGACCGATGAATTTCACACAAAAAAAGGTGAAATAAGACTATTGTCTTGCAAAGGGAAGAAAAAGGCCTTTTCATATGTGAAAAGAGAGATGTATTTGGTAAAGATTCACAAACAGAAATGCACCTGATTTTTTTTTTCCTTTTCTCCCCTCCCCCCCTTTTTCTGGTTCCCGTTTAAAATACCGTGTAAACAAATGCTGTCCTGGACGATGCTTCCTGAGCTGGTGTGGCAGAGCATTCCCTTGTCCTGCAGGGGCAGCTTTCCACACCGGCCCTTGCAGGACCGAGTGCCCCTGTTCCCAAGCGCAGTGGCATCAGGTGTGCCCGTGCCCAGGGCGGCAGTGTCCCTGCTGGCGGGGGTTTGCAGGCTGCTGTGGCAGCCCCGCCGTGCGGCCGGAGCACACGGAGCCGTCTCTGGGCTGAAGCCCACATCAGCCCAAACTCCCGGACGCCCTGTTGCTAGCCCGCCTCTGCGGCCCGTTGCTCCCTGTATGTGCCCTGTGGACGGCTGGTAATTAAAAAACCGTGGAGGGGGATATTACTGAGTTAACAGTAGTTATTTGTGAGGTTGCTGGAGGGGGGGAGAGAGATCTATCCCCAGGGAAAGCTGCACTGACGAGGGGTGGGGGGGAGCAGGAGGGAGGAGGAAGTGGGGGCGAGATTGGCAGGTGACTGCCAGCTCCGAGGAGATGACAGCGGCAGCAGCTCCGCCAGTCCCACTTGAACACTGCACTGCAGGTACTGGGTTAATGGGTGGGAAGTGGTGAAGAAGAATATCAGGGTGGGTGGCTGGAGGGGAGGGTGTTGGCATGGGGGAGTTGATTTCTGTTAAACGCCAAGATAGAGATGACACTCCATATACATGTAATCATTAGACTTCATTACCAAGAATATTTTCCTTCATATAATTTTTTTAAATGCAGAGAAAGCTTTCCCCAAACGTGACAGTATTCTACCTACAATCACTTTCCCCATGCCAAATACTACCATGCTGTACAAGAATGGTCTGAAATGCTGTACTATTTTTGACCATTTCATTTGGGTTATTTGTAGTAGTGAAATTTTAATTTTTAAGGTGCTAGGAATAGGCTCCTCAATCCCACATTATCTCCATGTATAAGGCCTTTTTACTGAATGTGAGACTGCATTACAATCTAAACCTCACAATTTTCTTGTTTGATGACACTGACTATCCAACTAGAAAATTCATGTATCCTCCTTTTGCAGGACTGGCAGGTTAGACCTAGACTGAAGTCCTGATTGACATCTGCAGACAGCATTCTTGCTCATGCTCGCTCTCTCTCTCTCTCTCTCTCTCCCCTGTGCTCATGCTCTCTTTCCCCCCTCTATTCCTTTTCAGAGGGTAAAACATCTATTTGCAAAGGGCTGAGGACACACACTGCACAGGGAGATAAAAGCAAAGAGCCCTCATCCCATGTAAGAGTTCATAGATCTGTAACTCAGGGAGCTGGCGACAGGGTTTGACAAGGGTTGAAATCCTTCTGTCTTTCTCCCTTCTTGTATATTTGAGTTTGAAAAACAAAACCACCTGGGGTTATCTCAGGTGTGCAATATAGATGTCAGCTTCACTATCAGCTTCATTCTTTGTGCACAGAGAGAGAAAGAAGATCACAGATTTGCACCTAAGCTACAGAGAGTGATGCCAGTGCCTTGGCTTATCACAGTGGAGGAAGCCCATGCCTCTCCCTGCCCACTACAGCAGAGTTAAGCCCCAAGGGCCTTACACAGCCAGTGCCTCAGTTGGAGTCCTGTCCTTTCTCTCCCTGCAGCAGAAGCCAAGTGTAAGGATTTGGCTGAGAGTTCAAGGCGCACATATGACTGTAGACCTGCATGGTACAGATAGCAAGAAGAAGAAGCTTCAAAAACATTGCTATCCTTTTCTCTCCTAGCAACAACAGCCCCCTGTAAAATATTTAGCCATAAAGATATGACTTTTCTTTTTGACCTGCCATGATTGTGGAGAGGGCCACCACCTGTGCACCTGTGGTGTTACAGATTTTAGTCCAGAGACTGGGTTCTCAGCTGTGAGAACAGCTGATGGGCTGGTGTGAACATCTAGTTTAACCTGTGACTCAGATATCGTACTGGTTCACTTATCAAAAACACCAGCAACAAAAGGGGCAAAACCCCTTTTGATTTTCCAGTACTGACATAAGTACATTGATTTACATTACATGGACATACATATTTTGACTGCTTGACAAAGAAAATCATGCCCACGACAGCTTCTTGTCAAGCAAGTATTCCTACTAAATGGAAGCATGGCCAGCACCATCCGTTTTTGAGGTCTCTTCTGCGTGGTAATTTCCAGAGTCCTGGTATGGCCAGTTTTAGGGAACTGTTTGAATCTGGCGACTACCTGCAGTCTTTGCTGAACAGCACTGGAAGTATTGGGCATTTAGCAGCTTTGAAAATTACATCATAGGCATCTTAAATGTACTTCTGAAGCATGCATTGGTTTTAAAGCTTAGCAGCTGGCCTTTTGGCCATATATATAGATCACACACACTGATTTGCTTATCAGGGATGGCAGTTAGTTGAATGCAAAGCAAAATTATATGTTTCTCTCCTGTCTTCCCCTTCCCCTTTCCTGTTTTCTGTGTGGAATGAAGATCTTGGGGATGCCTTGAGCTGGACCATGAATCCCCTGGCCTGTCAGTTTTGCTAGGGATAGAAGGGACGTGCTGTGTAAAGTGCTACAACCTGCTATATTTTCACTCTTACTGGTGTGTGGCAGCAAGAGTTTTAGATGCATGAAGCCTTGCTTAGGGGTAAGGGGGGCTGGGGGACGACACCAGCAGAAGAAACCGCTAGTTCAGAGCTCACAGTTAACAGGACTGAGATTCTGAGCAAGTCTCAGGGTAGTGGGAACGGGTAACACAAAGCCAGCACTGGGAGCTCATTTTAATTTCAACCATCTTGTGCGTGTGTAGTTGGCTGTCTTTGTTTAAAGAACTTGGCCTTCAGGTAGATTTTATTTGGACGGCTTGCTTATCCAAAGAACATTAATGACTTTCCTTGAGGAGTTGCAGCCAGTACCTTTGCACCCTGGTTCTCCTCTAGCCCTGTTTTCTCTTTTCCATAATCTCCTGGTGCCCGGCAGCAAGCCTTTAGGGTACATGCGCAAGCAAAAGGAGCTCGAGTTGGGGAATTAATATTCCTGGAACATAACACCAGCAGCATGCACACGCTGAGGAGAATATTAGAGCTATTAGCGGTGGGAGTTTGGAGTGCATGCAATATCTAGATGGAGAATTCAGTGTGATTAATCTGCCTCTAAGCAGCAGCCTCCGGGCTCTGGGAATTCTGTGGCACGTTTGAAATCAGAACTTTTTTTAATTACCTTTCCGCATCAACAAAACAATTGCAGTTGTGTGAAAATAAGCCCATTCAGTCCCTGCCCTGGCTCTGTTCTTTTTTTTTTCCCTTTTTCCTTTTTGGATGAGGCATGCTGCCGGAGCCCTGAGTATTCACAGTCCCGGCAGCTCTGACAGCATTTTGCACAAGTGCAGAGGGACTTAACCTGGGAGGCTTGGCCAGCCTCCAAGTCAGGTAATTGCATCGTGGGCCAAGCTGGAGCAAGCCCATGCAAGTCGGCGTGTATGTGTTAGATTCCTTGCTCTTTCCCCCTTCTTTTTTCCTCTTCCCAGCAAATGCCTGTGCCTCCCTTTCTCCCCCATTCACCTCCTCACCTTGCATCCTGGCATGCTGGCAGCCATGTTGCCTCCCTGCCATGGGCAGGTTGAGAGAGATTCCCCCAGAGAGGAGGAGTGGGATAAACATGGAGGTTTCCTCTCATGCAGTCAGCAGGGTAGAAAAAAATAGATAAAAAAATGAAAGGAGTCGATATAAAAATGGTAGTAAAGTTGTGGCCAAACAAGGAGCAAGACATGCTGAAAGATACGAGATTGGATGGGGACCTCCCTGCTTGCAATTCATACCTTTTCCCTCCCTCTCACGAGCAGAGACAGGAGAGTTTATTCCATCCATTGCAGCCTGGTTTATTGCTGTACTGGCATGGAGACACTGTAAAACAACAGGGGAAATCTTCCCTAACACTGTGGCTCTGCCAGGGCTGGGATGATGCCCTAAGGCACTGGGATTCAGAGCTGATGTGGGAACAGAGGCTTTGGCCATGGAGCAGCTCCAACCTGGAAGACCCATCTTCTGGATGCCTGGATTTTATGCTGGAAGCACACAGAGCTGCTGGGGTACAAAAGTTTCCAACAAGTATCTTGGGTTTCCAGTGCTGGTGCCAGCCCTCTGGGGCACCACAGGCACTCATGGGGTGCTCCCACCGTCCACCAGCAGCAAGTTGGGAATGTACTTGCCAGCTGGTTCATGGCAGGGATCTGGATTGCTTCCTCCTTGCTTCTCGCTTGCTCCACATCCAGATTTCCCTCCTGCCTCGCTGGCAGGTTGCAGAAAGGGCAGGCTGTGATGGTAGTGCTGTTTTCTCCTCCCTTCCAGGTCGACACAGCGTTGGGAATTGCTTTGTAGGTCTTGATGAGGGCAGGGATGGAGGTTGGAGAGAGGAGTGGACACACTGTGAGGATCACAAGCTGTCTTCCTTTTGGCTCTGCAGTTCCAATAACTTCATAAATATAACGTCTGTAATTAGCACAGTTTAATTTTTTAAGATTTATTTTTAATTTCACTTGACTGTGGCTGTGCCCTTGACTTATTCCTCTGAATTCCTGGCCTTCAGGCATGATTAGCACAGTGTGTTTGAGCTGCCTTGCTTCAAAAGGTGAAAAAAAATCCATTTTAAACACAAATAACAGAGTTTTATTTTTTTGGGTTTATTTACTGACATGTTTGAGGTGGTGTTAAATTTTCAGAAACTGATGTTAAAAAAATTACATCAGCTGAATAAACAAAAAAAAAAAAAAAAGCCCCAAATCTTACAACTTTCCAGGTCATATTAAGCCAGTAGCTACTTAATAAGCCTTTTTTTTCTTCTAGGCTTCATTTCAGAAATGACTACAGAAGTCTTATATCATCAGCTTTTGCTCCCAGAGCAACATCCGAGCATTGCATTGTATTGGGAGTACATCAAAGTCTCCTGGCCTTTCTTTCATCTACCCCAGTCTGTCTTCCCCTCCCCAGGGCACCTAAAACCTAAAAATACACTAGGGAATCAAAAACTCCCCTCTTTTCCCTATTGCCTTGCTTGGGCCTTACATACAACTCTGTTACCTTTACGCTGACCGCTTTTACTCGGCTTGTAGCTCAGTGGTGATTTCAGATCCTCGGGTGGGGGAAAAATCCCCAAGTGCCCACTGGAGAGCCTCACCTCTGCCCGGCCCTCAGCTCCCAGAGCTCTGGCTCGGAGTTGTGTTCACTCTGGTGGCCCTGCTTGCCCGGTGGCTCTCAGCGCTGCCTTCCCTGTGTGCCTCGGGCACAACCCACAGCATCCGCCTGCTTCCACCCTCACCCTGCAATCCCCCTCTGCCCTGCCCCCCTGAGCCTCTCCTGTGGCCACTGGCACCCCTCGATCTTCCCCCCAGCATCTCATCCTCCTCCGGTCCCGGCAGGTCCAGAGGGGCCACAGCAGGTGGTTCTGTCCCAGAAGGGCTGCTGGTTGCTTGTGCTGCGCTGGAGGATGGCGCCTGGGCTGGCGCTGCCTGTCTGTCCTGCCCAGGCCACTTTTAAAAGGTATTTCCACTCTGGTCACAAAGTTTATTTGTGAAGAAAAACCACAAAAAAACACCCAAAGCCACAACAAAAAAGGGAGTATGAATTATAAAAAAAAAAAAAAAAAAGAAAAAAAAAAGCCATTTTCTTGGCCAGCCATTTCCTGAGTTCCCTTTGTTACTACTGCAGATATGTGTTTGAATAAGAGCCTTTTCCCCTCCCCTCTCCTATTCCTCCCCGTTCTACCCTGCAGTGAAGTCACAATCCGGCGTTTGTGGGCTCTGTGTGATGTCAGAGACTCGGTCTTGTGACTTCACCGGCGGGCTCAAGCAGAAGGTGCAGACGAGGCTGAGAGAAGAGAAAAAAAGCCCCCTCCTCTCCTCTTCCCTCCCCCCCTCCACCCTCTCGGTTTATAAAACCAGTAGCTGAGATAAATCGGAAGGGGGTGGGGAGAAGCAGCAGGGAAAGCTGAGAAAGATGCCAGAAAGGTACAGTAAATGGGCTTTATCTCTCTCTCCCTCTCCCTGAAAGTTGAGAGTGGAAAATTGCCCTGCAGAGGCCAGCTCTCGCCGACCACGCGCGGCGGCGGCGGCGGCGGCCGTGTGTCTGCGGCGCCCTGCGCGTGTCACCCGCCCCCGCGACGCCGCCGTGCCCGCCCGGGCTGCCCGCGCCGGGGGGGGGCTGGGGGCGGCGGGGAGGGCCGGGGGCAGCCGGAGCCCGGCGCGGCTCCCTGGGCACGGCCGGCCGCTCGCTTGTCCCTTTTCAAAGGCCCCAGCTGTTGGCTGCTCGCTGCAGTCTGGCTCCTGCGAGACCGACATAAATGGGTTATGGGGTTTATGCATATGCCGGGGGGGAGGTGTCGTCCCCCCCTCCCCGTTTTCTTCGCCATGTATCTCTCGTTGGTGGTTTTCTTTTTGTTATTTTTTTTTTTAATTTATTTTGTTTTGGTTTTGGATGTGGTTGTTTTTTTTCCTTGCTCTGCAGGCTCAGAGTAGCACGGGGGTGGATGGGGAGGGGGCCTGCCATTCCCCCGTGATATGTGGGTGCATCAGGAGGGAGAAGGGCAAGGCCTCAGGGTCACATTCTCAAGGGCTGTAAGATATGATTTCTTCTTTAATTTCTTGATTTTTTTTTTTGAGGGGGGGGGTTGGTGATTGTTGTTGTTTTTTCAACTGACAGCTGCACAATAGCAATGTGGATGCACCAGCAAACAGCAACCAAAAAAAAATTTTTTTAAAAATTAAAATTAAAAAAGGGGAGGAGGAAAATGGGGGGGGGGGGGAGAAAAGTGGGGGGTTAGCTCGCCCCTCCCTTCTTAGGTAATTTTTTTTTTCCCCTGTGTCAAATTTACTGTTCGCTTGAGATTTTGGACAAAGACGGGGGCAGTGGGTGGGCTGCTTTGAGTTTTGTGATATAATATGACTGGAGCAAGAGAGTAAAGCACCGACAATTAAGGATCAGCGCGAGGGCTTTGCTCATTCAGTCTGTTGAGGAAGCCGTCATTTTGTGTTAGTGTGCGTGTCTGGAGGAGGAAGGATAGTGGAGAGTGACAGTGGAAGGATGCCTAATGTTGTGGTGTATTTGTACTTGCTAAATGCCTGCTCCAGGAAAGGAGGGCTTCAAAAGAAAGGGATGAGTGGAAGGGGGTCCTTCTGAATTTGCCCTTTGGTGAAGCCACTCCAGACTGGATTCCCACTACTGGGAATGTGATGTTTTGTTGCCTCCATGAAAGGGGAGGGCTGAGAAACGAAAAGGGCAGGTGTCAGGCAGGCTCCTTGCTGCCGCCGCTCTGCCTACGCACCTCACCCCCATCACCCCGATGACCGGTGGCTTCTCTGCTGCTCTGATTCCTGAAGCTCCTGTGAAAAGAACAGCGTCCCGACTGTCTGCAGGGCCAGGCTTCTCTGCGTCCCCAGGTCACTGGGGTCCTGCTGCTGCACTTCACTCCTAAAGACCCAGAGCACCTCCTGCTTTTGTGGTTATTTATTTCTTTATCTCAACTACTGGACCCTGGCTGTCCTCTGCCAATATGTTTCAAGGCTGATGAATAGCACCCCCTGCAGTTATAGAGCTGATCTTTTGTAGCACAGATGTATAATTAATTGTGCAGCACTTTTGCAGTCTGAACAGGCAAGTGGATTCTTGGAAGACCCCCATGTGCTGCCACCTGCTTCTCAGTGCCCCAGCTCCCTTGGGGAAGGGACCTGTTGGCCACAGCTTGAGTCTCTGTCCTACTGGAGTGATGTGAAACGGGATTCGAATCCAGGTCTTTGGTGTAAAAGCCACAACCAACCTCAAACCCCAAGTGCTGCTGCACCACAGGACTCCTCTCCTCTGCCTCTGCTCCAACGTGAAGGAACTTTTAGGCATTTTTGCATCACTGTTCCATCCCAATGGTGATGTTTAGGGATTTTTTTCCCCTTCTTTTTTTCTCTCAGAGGGGAAGTAAGGATCTATAAGTTTGTAAAGCACTTTGAAGATAAAAATCATTGTCTGTGCAGAGTACTGTCTGTTGGCTTGTCTGAGTCACTACCTAGCTTGCCTGGGAAATGAAACCTAGGATCCTTCCACAGGTCACTTGGAGAAGTCAAAAGAACCATTGAGGCATCCTCCTTTGGACCTCTGTCCCTAGGGAGAGCAGAAGTGGGGATGACCAAGTGGGACTGGACAGTGCATGAGTCTGGGAGGTGGGGGGGCACAACTGAAATACACCCTGCAAAACTGAGGGCAGAGGACATTGGGGATGTGATTTAGCTAAGATTAGGTACAGAAGAGATTTTAAGCCTCATTATTTTGTCTGGGTACGGCAAGATTATCCCCTATGGGGCTTTCCTCAGTTCTTTATCTACACCTGCTTTTAAAAGAGCAGCAAACAGTGGAGAACCCTTTCCTTTGATTTCTGTTCAGCTGGGGACATCCGTCACCCAGCACTGTAACTGTAGGTGTTCAGGTCAGGGGTAGATGTGCATCACTTCAGCCCCATGCTAGGACATGAAAGGATTAAATCTCTTTCCTAAGCAAAGTGGAAGGTCCCCAGGTGTCTTCTCTCAGGCTCAGAGATTGCAGTGGGAGAAGGAAGCTGGATCCAGCTGGGTAAGAGACCTCATCAAGAGGATAAAAGCATTTAGGGTAAAGGACAGTCTGTCTCCCTGAGTAGGGGAAGTAATCAGTGAGGATGTGCAAGGGTCTCTCAAAAAGCCCTAGGCAGGCAATGTGTGTATCAGAAAAGAATTTCCAGGCACTGGTGAAGGGGCACGAACCGAAAGCGTTAATTAGTTCCCCCCCGCCCCCGTTTCTGTTAAGATATTCCCTTTCTTGTAACCACAACTGCTTTTTGTCTTTCTTTTCTCCGTGGTTTTTTTTTTAAACTTGTGTCCCAATGAAAAGGACTGTTAAGGAAACCCCCTAGTTATCACCTGAGGCTAGCTGCTGACTTACTGTTTCTCGAGAAGAAATAATGCTAGCTGATTATAAATAGGCTGACTGCCCTTTTTCATCAATATTAGGAGTAAGCCGACACCTTGATCTTTAGCCTGTGGAATGAATCACACTGCAAGAGTTGTTGCTTTTGGAGAAGAGTAGTCATTTCTTCTCTCACATTATGCTCCCTGCTGTGAAGAGGCTTGGCCCTGATGAGGGGATCCTTGAGCCGGGGGCGGGTACCCCAGGGTATGTGAAATTTCACCGTGGTGAAATGATTTCTCTCCACCAGTGTAACCAGTGTCTCAGCATTAAACCTGGGTTCAGCCTGGGCTGTCAGCAGATGACCTTGAGCACTGCAGCCCCCCCACCCCCCAGCCCAATGCTGCTGCTTTTCATTGAAAGTGTCAGTGCTGGGATAGCTTGTTCGGAAGTTGGGCTATTTCCTAAACTTGCTAAAACCAGTGGAGACTTAATAGTTGGTAGGTGGACATGAACTGTGCTTGCTGAGGTATCTGTTCTTGCTTTGGCTGTTCTAAGAAGTGCTGACCTTATTTTCACAGCCGTAATGGAACTGACAGTATTTTGTTTAGGTCTAATTACTCACAGCACATTTACAGAAGTTAAATGGGAGACCTTCAGTCCTAATCATCTCTCAGGACAAATGTGAGTGCCAGCAGGATTCCCATCTACAGAAGATAATTTCAAGAGGAATGATTAAAGCCATGATATGTAAGCAGAGATTTTGTTAGTTTAAACCGGAACTTAGGTAGGCAACTTGAAGAATTCCTCAAATCTTGAAACAAAACCAAGTTACTTAAGATTTTACGTGGATTTTACTTAAGATTTTTACATGGCTTGGACTCTCTAAAGACAGATTTGTCCAGCCTTTAAAAATTAAAGACTCATTTTCTTAAATGAGGACAGTTGTGTCTTTGTGTTTGTTACCTAATAGCTTTTAAAGTGTTTCATCACTTGGCTCAGGTAATGTGAGTGAAAATATGCTACTTTTCCCCATCCCCAAATGAGTCAGTAGCGTTCATAAATAGTGGAATATGTTGCATTCAAAGTTGCAAGTTCTATATGTTCTCATGTGCCCTATCCTGATTTGGATTTGAGTGCAACTTTAAAGTAATGCAGGCCACTAAAATGAGACATTAATAACTTCTGAAATGTAGAATTAGAGTGTTTGAGCATTGAATAAACTTAAATGAGTCTCGAGATACAAAGTAATTAAAGTGGTTGTGTTTGAAGTAGGTTTTTTTCCCTCATGTTTTGTTAGCAAGAGGAGATATATAAGTAAACTGTAATGGAACTTTAAAAACTATTTTCAATAAACCAATCTCTCAGATGAATCAGGACCAGAGAACATCACTATACCTAACAAAAAAAGGGCACAGAAGTTGATTTCTATGACAAGAAGTTAATCAGATTTCTTGCAATGTCTATCTTTAGTGGACCCTTAGGTTTCTACTTCCCAATATAAGTACAGACTTCTTACCAGACGAATCTAGAAGACTCTCTTGGTTTTGGTCCAGTCTGATGCTTTCTGCATTGGCCTCTTGCTGCTGCAAGCTCTTCTTAGGTGCTGTTTCATGTGCCTGCAATTCTGGAGCGCAGTAGCAGCAAGGTGACTGGAAGAACTAAAGCTGTTCCTTCAGGGACCTTTTTTTTCTCTCCTGTTGGAACAGCTGAGATTCAACAGCTATTGCCTACATCAGGGAGGAAGCCAACAGGGAACAAAGTAAGAATCAAAACCTTAGTTGCCTGTAAAATTTGGAACTATATATCATGGGGATTTGTGCTTGTTAAGCCCAGAAATTCCCACTTCCCTGTAGGCAGAAAAAGCCACCCCAGCAAATGAAACCTCTGTAAAGGGCTAGGAGAAGTAAGAGAGGGAAAAAAACCTTTCTGTAAAACATGTTCAGGCAAGGCAGAGTTGGTTTTATGTAAGATGATTTAAAAAGACAAGTTCTAATATTTGAATTTCTACTTTTATTTAGATATGCTTAGCAATTCAGATAATGAAGATTTATTGATGGACTTTTCTGCCTTGTTGGAGACAGTCTTGCTGGAGAATCACATTTGTATGGCTTTCTGTTTTAATTTCCACCTTTATTACTCTGGGCATCTGCATGGAAATTTGATTGGGTTTTCCTTAAAAGTTCAGCTTCTGTTGTTTCTCGCTTTTTCTGCTGGACTCAGATTCTTTTGTCTGCAGCATCACAATCACTTTCACAGCACTAATTCTATTCTGCCAGAAGCAGCTTTTGGCAGGAAGCAAAAGGAAGAAGCAGAAGAAGCAGAGGAGGTCTTAAGGTACAAAGATCTTATTTTCATGAATCAGCTCTTTGTAATGGGAAGGGTGAAAAGACAGAAGTGTTGCAGTGTTTTAATTTTTCTCCTGCTATGATTCACACTACCTACCTTCAGCTGCTTTATCATTTTCCTTCCTTTGAGATGTTCCAAAGTCTTTCAATCCAGTTGTTCTGTTGCAGGAAGGGGCTGTAGGACTTCACACTGTTGCTTATGGAGACATTCCCAGTGTCTGGAGGAGAGCACCTTCCAAGTGATGCACCCAAGACATGACCATCAGTAGGCTGAAAAATCTGTGCTTGTCAAAAATATTTTCCAGCAAGCACAGATCCTATGATAGTCTTAAGGGAAAAAGTTAAATATCAGTGAATTAATGAGAGGAGAGCCCTCTCTGTCCTTGCTGCAGTTCCTTGGGAGATGTCTGATACTGCTTCTCCCTTGTGTAGGTTCAGATGTAACACTTTTTATCGGAAGTTAAGTGTAAAAAAAAATAGGAGGAAGGTATGGGAAATCCTGGGGCTGGGTAGGAGGAGAGGTAGGAAATGTTAATGAATGTAGCCATGCTGATGTTTTTCTTGGAGAAACAGGTGAGCTGCCCTTGCTTTACACTTGCTTAAAGATGTAGCTGTCCCACCGTGAATATAAGTTTCAGTCCCCAGTTGTGTGACCTGTAGGTGCCCAGTCTTGCTGTCATGTTTTTATTATCTGTCTTCAAGGTAGTCACTAATGCCCATTCCCATGGCATCTAAGAGCCCCTAGATGAAAGCTGTGAAAGAGCAGTGGTGAGCCTGTGCATGACATGAAATTGTGCAACACAGGAATAGATTAGGATAAGGGTAATACTTGGAGCGGACAGGGGCCATGTCTGTGAGAAATCTGTGTGCCTGACTCTGTGGAGGCTTCACCTTCCTAGTGCTGCATCAACAGTGAAACCTTTTGTAAAGAAATCTCCCAGAGGACCCCACCAGCGGCATTCAGAAATCATGTTTGCTCTAACAAACAAACAGCACTGGGGTGCTCGGAGCCTTTCCAGCTTATGTTACCTGCAAATTTGTTCTCAGTCCCCCATCCTGCATCACTTACTGTCCTCCCCCCTTCCAGGCAGAGGGAGCTCAGGGAGTGTGTGAAGATGAGAGGTGGCTGAGGTCAGGAATGGTGTCATCCTTCTGTTCCCCCTCCAAGCTGCTAATGTATGCTTCTGGAGAGCCACATGAACTGAGTAATTACTGAATTACAGCTGGATCAGAAGTGGTGACCTCAAAGACAGAAGGAGACTCTCCATCTCCATTTGTCAGTCCCCTTGGGGTCAGAAGGACAATTTTTTGCTGGGATCTATGAGGGGGGGAAAGGGAAGTGCAAGGTAAGCCTTACATTAAGGCATACCAGGGAAAAACGTTTGCTTTAGCCATTGCAGCGTTCATGTGCAGTAAGGTGCAGCATTGCTTGTGTGTGTGTAATGACAACAGCACTGGTGGGAGCAGTGGCACTAACCCACAGGGCTACTCAGGGGACTTCATTTTGCTCAGAATTGCCCATCCATCATAGAGGAGGGTGCCAAGTCTTGAGGCCATTTCCCTGCCTTATTTGTGCCTCTATCCTCAAAAGCATTTTAATTAGGAAATGGCAGAGAGGATTTTGGGGAGGATGTAGGGGATTTGGAAAGTTTCTGTTGTGGTAGTACCATGGTGGCTCTGTACAATTATGGCCGAGCTGATTTTCTTACACTAAAAGCAGAGACTTCAATCTTACAACCGTGGCGTAGCACATCTGCTGAATTTATAGTGCTTACTCTTGGATGATGGAAGGTATTTGCTGGACATTTACATTCAAACCTGTTTAGTTTGTTGTGTTGATTGTAGAATTGATCCTTTATGTAGTTTTTTTAAAAATTTGTTTTGTGTGGTTTTTTAAATTTTTTTTTTCTTTTTCTTTCTTTTTTTTTTTTTTTTTTTTTTGGTTTGGTTCGGTTTGGGTTTCTTTTGTTACCATTTTTGGCCTTAAATCCCTGAGATTTTTTCTTTTTTTCAGAATTGAAGGGTGAGAGCGTATAGATGCAACTGAGGACTTCACCCTGAAGTAGAAAGGCTTGCATGGATGTTAGGTTTCCACCCTGATCATGTGTGTGGGATTGTAGCCTAGTAGCATGATGGGGTTACTTTCATCATTAGTCCTAGGAATGTTTGGTATATAACAATTTTTTTGTGTACCTGACAGTGGTCAAGCAGGTAGATGTCCCTGAATGGCCAAGTCAGAAGGTTGAATTTCTTCCTTTTGGAAAGAAAATGAAATGTTCAGAGGCAAAGGAGAACTTGGCAATGTGAACAAGGTGTACTAATGACAGTGGTTTTTCATCTGGAGTCTGCAGACAGCCAAAAATTAGTTTCTGAGAGGATTAAATTATCCATTAAGCTCAGCGGGGTTGTACGTTGAAGCCTGATATATCACTTGGAAAGCTGCAAAGGATATAGCGTCTCTCCTTGCGTGATATTTAACTAATACAGTTTTGATAATTTTGTTTACATTCTGCACTTAAATTGACCCTGTGTATTGCCAGTGATGCCTACTGTAATGCAACAGCTGATGATGGTGTGAAAATTGCCTGCATTTATAGTGTGAGCTCTTTTAAAACTTCAGTTCATCCTTCAAAATCAGCCATATAGTTTTCAAGCTTTTAAATATTTTAAAAAGCAACTCCTGTAGTATTTCCCTTGTAACACCTACAAAGTAGTCATAATGGAGATGGGAAATGCTGCTCTGCAGCAGACTAGACATCCAGATATTTAACTCTGTGAACTCACTTATTTTTGGTCCTTTGAGAAATGTTTGACTTGGGAATGATGGCTGTCCTTGTATTTTTATATGCATTTTTGAGCATTTTACAAAACTTCTGCTGTTTATGCTGCAACTTCATTTTAGACATTAGGTAAAAAATACCTTGTTATAACAAGCTTATCTAGATAAGGAATGCTGTCATGTTTTTATGTATACCAAAGGGTTTTACCTTAAGGTAAGTTTAAGTTTAACTTTAGTTAGAGTGCTCTAAGCACTCCTACCGTACAAATCTACATAAAGGATTGACCTCAATTGAAGCTTCACTTCAAAATCAGAAAACAGGTAATGGAAAACCAAATTATAAAAATCTCATCGAGTTCCCCCACCCCATTACAGCTTTTATGACAGTCCTGGATCCTCAGGGGGAATGCTGCTCTAACCAAGCTCTTAGCATGCCGTGACAGTCAACAAGATTAAGGCTGTTTCTGACGAGAGCAACCTCGGGTTTGTCACGGTGAATGTGCTGTCGGAGCCTCTTGTCCAGGCGGAAGAAGCGATGACCTCCACGGGGTGTGAGCAAAGCAGCGTGCCTGAAACAGCCCCTGTGAATGGGCAGCCAGTGCCCAGGAGAGCAGGGCATGCAGCACTGCGAGGGCTTGCAGTGAGGCAGCGCCTGCGTGCTCCAGCTGCAATTTCCAGGGAGATGATGCAGAGAGCTTCGCAATATTCTCATCTCAAGGAGACAAGGCGTAGATCACAGCAGTAAACTTGCCTCAGAAAGGAGCCAGTGCCTCTTGAGTTCCAAGGCGAGTGAACAGAGGAGCAGGCAAATCTTTCCTAGATGCTCCAGGTGCGCGATTGCCTGACCAGCAGCTGGGGAGTCCCTAACACCCACAAACTGTTAACTTGAAAGACTAATGGTAGGAGCACATGTAATTGTTGTCTGCTCTGGTTGTTTCCCCCAGACTACTGGCATCATTTTAGGCATATCTAGATGGAATTTCAGCTGGCCTCCAAATTATTTTTGACAGATAATGCATGCTATGAGATGTGGTGGTTTGTATTTATTTTTCAAAAAAGGCGAGTCACCTGTGGAGGAGCCATCAGTGAAGTTGTCAACTGGCTGTGCTTACAACACAGTCCTTCTCAGCAGTTCATTGCCTTTTGGATGAGCTCTGAGCAGAGGCCTACTCTCGGAATACGGCTTGCTGAGGATCTGGGAAACAAAGCTTGGGAAACAGGGCAGTTATTGAAAGTGTCATATCTGCTCAGTAAAGTTCCTGGCAAAGCAAGTTTTAAATGCCGCTTGAGCTTTCTCTGCCCAGCACTTAAGAGCTTCGCAGACTGCCAGCCCTACTGCGTTTTCACGTGAAATGTTCTGAGCGGCAGATGGAGGAAACTGTAATGTCATATAGAGCTTCCTTTGCTGGCATACGGGCTTAAATGAAGGAGGTGATGGTTTGACAGGCACTGCATCCTTGCTCTACTGCTGCCCCATCCGCAGCCTCCTCGCCCTCTCGCTCTCAAACCCAAAAACTCGTGAATGATCTGAAAAAAGCTCCATTTTCTCTCCAGCACAGAAGTGCAGCTGGACACCGCGGACTCCCAAATGCAAAGCAGTGGGGACTCGGAGGGCTGGCAGTGCCACCTCAGATGGCCCGGGAGGCTCTGGGCTGGCGGTCGCGGCCGGGCGGGCAGGCGGGCCCGGGCACCGCCGCCTCCATGTTGTTTCCTGAGATCCCCGCGCCTCCGCTGAGGCACCTCTGATTCGGGGCCCGCCCAGCCCCACCGTACGGTCCGACTGCCGCCTCGGGGTGTGCTGCAAGGCTCCGGGCCGGCTCAGGGCTCGGCCGTCGCTGTGCGCGCCGGGCCTGCCCGGGCGGCCGGGGGCAGACAAGTGGGCAAACGGAGGAAAGCCCGTTCTTAAAATGACCTGGGGGAGAGTGAGGGTGGTTGGGGGGGGTGGAGAGAGGCGGTATTGATTTACGAGGAGAGGGAAACGCGAGCTGCCCCGGTGCCTGCGCCGAGCGGCGGGGGGCGGCGCGGAGCCCCGGTGCCCTCCGCAGGGGCGGGGTGGGGCAGCACGCGCACCGGGCGCGCCTCGCCCACGTGCTCCGAGCGCGCGGGACGCGGTGGGGGGGAGGACGGCGCGCGGCTCCTTTAAGCGGGCGCGTGGTGGTGGGAGGGGCGGTGGCTCCCTCACGCGCCCCCCCCACCTCCGCGCGCGCGCGCGCGAAGGCACGTCCCTGCACGCGGGGGCGCGCGCGCACGCGCTCCCCCTCCCCTCCATCCCATCCCTCCCTCGGCCGGCCGGGACCCGCCGCCTCGCGCCGCCGTTCCCGCTGGCGCGCGCGCTGGCTCCGCCGCCGCCCGCCGCCATTGGCTGCCGGGGGTCAGGTGACCCCGTGTTATTTCCTGTGTGTGTGTGAGGTGTGAGTGAGGGGAGGAGGATGGAACCGGACGCCCCCGCGCCCCCGCCCGCCCCCCGGCCCCGCCGCCCCGGCTGCTGAGCCGCCCCCGCCCCGCCCGCCCCGCCCGCCGCGGCGCAGGGCGCCGGGCACGGCGGCGGGGGGGTCTCAGGTAAGGGGAGGCCGTGCCCGCCCGGGCTGTGTCGGTGTGTGGGGGAGGCCTGGGGAGCGAGTGCGAGCTCCTGGCGGGGGAAGCCGAGGTCGCCTGGGCGTGTGGGAGGGGATGTGAGGGGCTCATCCGTGAGTTGGAGGGCGAGCGCTCGGTACGAGGGGGCTTGTGAAAGGGCTCCTGGGAAGTTTAACCTTCTCCTTCCCCCGCTCCCCCTTTTTAGCTATTTTTTTTTTCTTTAAAGAAAAAAAAAATGTTTGTTTACGTGTGTTCGAAGACGCCCTCGTGCTACCTGGTGGCGTGCCCACCTGTTTTCCTGTCCCGGAAGAATGTTTTTTTGCAGAAATTGTGAAGTTTTTGTGGGATTTGGTGTTTTCGTTGAAGAGATAAATCATTAAAACTGTTGGAGAAGATGGATGCACAGTGCTCAGACTGTAGTAGATGGACAGGCTGTGCTGGGAATGCTTGTGGTTTGTAGAGGTTTGTGGTGCCTCTGCTTTTTGGAGGTTCAGCGTAGCCGTTGCTTATCTGCAGAGATCATCAGGATATAACGTGTTTGGGCTGCTGTGAGGATCAGTGTGTCTTTTCTTAATGGTGCTTACCTTGCTGGAAGTTGTGTTTAGGGCTGCAGTTGGAAGTCATTTTTCCTGCCTTGAGGGAAGGAGTAAGAGAAAGTTATGTAACATAAGTGTTCTAACCTATGTATCAGAGCTGCCTAATGGTACCGGGGCTCTGTTATTAACCTAAAAATAAGAGCACGTTTGTGTGTGAATCAACAAGTGACTGTCTCTGGGTAGATTTGGCTCCACCAGGATCCTTTCTTTCTTGTGCATACTGTCTTTTCCTTCATTAAAAGGGCAGGCAGTTTGATTAAAATGCAGCATTGTTTTCTGTACCATTTCGTGATTTTTAAGTCTTCCTTTGAAAACAAAAGAAAAGGAGAGGTACACCTGTGAGGGGATTGAGTTTCAGAGGTTTTTGTGTTTAGGTTAGCATTTTGAAAGCCATTCATGTCTGTGTCGCTCGTTGCCATCTGTTGCTGCATGCACGGGTAATTCTTTGGAGAGTATGATTTTTAGCATGCTTCCTGACCACTAGATGTGCATGGAGCAGTTGGATCACCTCTGCTGAGACTTTTTAGGACAGTGAAGTGACTGGATGATGGAGATGCAGCAGCTTGGGTTGGATTTGTAGCACATTGGCTGAACTCAATTCAAGAAGAGCTGATTTCTTTTACACGTTTTCTAGACTTGTTTTGTCAGATAAGCTTGTGTTTTGAGGCTTAATGGGTGTTATGTAGCCTAACCAAGTGCTCTTGGTCAAGTGTATGTGATAAACAATTTTTAGTATTGTTATTTGAGTTTTAATTTGGATGAAATGTTTCTGGTTGGGTTTTTTTGTTTGTTTTTTTTTGTTAAATCCACATCTTTAAATAGGGTTCCACGTTACTTCACTTTGAGTTGTTTGAAGCTGTATTATTTAATCCTAATATTGGGTTCCACTGGTGTTTAAAAAGGCAGCTGCATTAGTATACTGAAGAGAGAATTACTGTTAAGAAAAGGTAAAATATTAATTTGCTCAGTCATCTGTCTCCTAAACTTTGTTAATGCTACAAGGAGAGGAGGATAGTCATTCCTCATTTCTGTAAATTGCTGGTACATGAAATGCATATTGTGTATTCTGATTAGATTAACAAGCAAGTTATTATGCTATTTGAGTGAAAGTATGACAACTCTTTTTATATTAAAAATATCACTTACCTATTGTACTCTTAAATCTTGCAGTTTTGGGATAGCTTTTGGGCTTTGTATTGTTAGGTTGAAATGTGTGGGGGAAGTTCTTGGACTTTTTTGCTGGTTTGGTACTCTTCAGGTTACTTAGCTTTAAGTCTCTTAGCATCCTCTCTAGTAGAATTGTGTGTGTTTTGACACAACTTGGGTTTTGACCATGAAATCAGTTTTCAGAGGTTTGGGGATTGATGAAACGTGGCTTTTGCTGAAACATCCTTTCCTATACCTTGGCAGCCTGGGGCAGGTTAAGTGTGGTTCCTTGTATGGAAGCTGTAGGAGCAGCTTCATCGTTTGTGACTTTGATAGGAGACCAGGAATTTTTGATTTTATTGTAATTTCTTTTCTGTGTTACTAATGTCACGTAAAAATAGCCTGAAGTGAACTTTTATTCAAGGAGTAAATCTGTTTCTATAATGCATAAAAAAGAAGTGAAGGTTATTTAAATGAAAGAGAACTTATTTGTGTATTAGTTGTAAAGGACACCTCTTTTTATTGTCAGAAACTTCCTTAATTTTCAGCTGAAGAAATAGGCTGTTACTGACCTGTTCACTACATTTTAAAGGGTACTCAGAGTGTGAGTAAAACCATTCTTAATGGTTCTGTGATTGATACATGTACAAAGTTTGTAGGACAGAGAGTGAAATGTGTAGGATTTTGAGTTTTTTTTTTCCCCTCTCCCCCTTCCTGTTGTGGAAATGTGTGCAAACGAACCTTTTTGGGCTCTTAGGACAATGTTGAAAAGAAAATAATTGCACAACCCCTTTTCTCCCTCTTTAGGTCACCCTTAACTAACCCACCCGTTGGGCACAGCAAGATGGCAACAGTGCTGATCCTGGAAGGGGCCCTTGCTAAGAGTGGCAGCTCCTGTTGCTGCTGGACAGCTTGGCATGCTGCTCTCTGGAGTGAGGGCATAATGTGCAATAAACTTGAATAATTTCATGCTGCTTCCTTGGCTTCTCTGTAATTTGAGATAAGGATATTTAAGGGTTTATAGCTGGCTCATGTATATCTTGCCTTTTGACATGGGGCATGCAAGGTCTCCATTGGGTGGGATAGCTTTTTAATTAAAGCATGTGTTTATTTTTTCATACCTTTATGAAAGGTTTTGCACTCGTGTTTTGGGAACCTGAGTTCTTATAAGTTACAAAGATTTAGTAACACTTTTGGCAGTGCTGGCTTCTCAGACTTTAGAGTGTGTGAGAATTTGTGTTACTTAATCCCATGATAGGCCTCTGAAATGGGGAAGATTATGGATGGCAGTTTCTGAAGAGCCAGCTAACTGATTTGTTGGTGGAGACTGGACTGAGACCAACCAACTCTTCCCATTCAGGAAATTAAAACTGCAGTTTAATAGCAAAAGCTGTTTATTATTGACTGCTTTTGGTGAAATCTCGTGGAAAATAACATTTTAATTTCTGGTTTAGCTTTTGGACTTCTAAAATCAAAAATAAAGGGAGTCTTAAGTGTTTAAACCCACTTCTCATAGTGTTGACATGCTATGTAGAATTTTCTTCATTGTAGAAAAGTGTTTAGTGTTACTGATAGAGAACACAAACATAGGGTAAGCAGAGGTGTAGGCTTCTCTAAAATCATGCAGGAGAGGCTATTCCTGTAGTGACATCATGATGTTCAATTCTGTTCCTATCAAACCTTACTTAAAAAAGGAATATAAAAGGTGGTTCAGGTATTACTGCCTGGGTCCCCTTCCTGATGGTTCTTGACTAGACTTCAGTCTTGGCTGAAGTGGGAGAATTGAAGATGTCTTCAGCCATGTCCAGCACTGCTGGTGCCTCTGTGTCACACTGGGGTCTGGCTGCACCACTCCTTGATTGCTTCAGCTGAGCCTTTCCACTGGTGCTTACCACTAAAATGTGTATTGATTTGTTTGGGGCCCCTTGGCAAAGTGTGTGACATTCTTCATTGGGCATGTACATGGGTTTCCTTTTATTTTAAGAACAGGAAAGGACAAAAACAAAAAGCAAGACACAAAGACTCAAAAATCAAGACGGACATTTAGTCAACAGTGGATTTTCTTTGGCCCTGTTGGAGGATAAGATCTGCTCTGGGTGTTCTGTGCTTTGCTGCCTGTTTGCCTTTGAAGACAAATAAAAAGTAGAATTGCATTTTACCAACTCTTGAACTTCTTGCTGCCTTCATGAACAACAGCACAAGCACAAGTCAAACTTCCAGTTTTGGGACAACAGAGCAGTGATCTTGCAGTAAGACTTCTGTTTCTTCTTGCCTCTTACCAATGATTCCTCAAGAATGGAGCTAAGCAGTGGTAGCAAAGTGCAAGCATCCTCTTGTCAGCTCAGCCTGGTGACAATGAATATGCTTGTGTTTCTTCCAGTGCTTTTTGTATTTCTCTTTAGCACAGTCTTTGTAACCTGTGATGGTATTGGAAGAGGGAGGAAAAGTGTTACCAGGTTGTGAGGGAGCCCTGGCTTGAGTCCCGTGAGATTTCACCTGTTCCCCCTTTTCGGAAGGCTGTTATTTCTTGTCTGAATTGTGATGCAACAAATAGAAAAAAGCTAGGAAAATGATTTTCTTTCCCCCATCTCTTCATTACAAGCACACAGCATGCCTGTGTTCATACCAATAAATGTATATATGGAATTCATTGTGTATTCTGTGCTGGAATATGATGACTTATTTGGTAGTATTTTACTAGTATGAACTCAGTCATCTAATTGCTAGTAAATTGCAAATCCTAAAGAGAACCCTCTGATGAGCTCTGATAAGAGCTCAGTACTTAGCTAAAAATTGTATAGGGAGCTGCTATGCTGGAAGCTTTAGTACAGTTTATTGGAAATATTGTTCATATCACTTTCCTTGTAAAATTAGGTGCTGCAAAGTGGCTTTTTAATAGCTTTTAACTGATCTAAAGACTTGGTATTAGCAAAGCTAACTGAATGGCTTGTGTCCATGTACAGCATCGCTAATGACTGGGAAAAATATACCTAAAACTTATTAGCTGAAAGAAAAATATGTGCTGCCATACTTGCCAGAATGGGCATAACTCTTCGTGCACCATAATGAAATGTTGTTAATCAACCTTCAATTCAGTATCTGCAATTTGCTGTTACCTTTGGTCATATGCCTGGATACTCTTGAATTTCCCTGGGATTTGGTTTGTTTAACAGTGTTCTCTATGAGTAGATGTTCTGGAATAGTGGATATGTGATTTAAAAAAAATTAACATAAATGGTTATATGATAAATGTAGAGAATGCTGTGTGATTAGCATTATGTTTTCTGCTGGAAATACAAAGCATCAGGGCAGAAACAGTGTGTGAGGTCCCTGGAGTGTGTGTGCCCTGACACAAATGATGAGGTGGAAAACGGGGTAAGGCACCTGCTGGACCTGTGGTTTGTGAACAGAGGAGGACTCCTGGGTGATGTGGTGGTCAGAGAGCATCCTGGGCAGAGTGATCATGCAAGGATAGTTTTCAGTTCTTGGGGAAGTAAGTAGAGGAGTCAGCAGAACTTCCACATTGGACTTCCAGAGAGCAGGGAGTCTGGCCTGTTCAGGAGCCTGGTTGACAGAGCCCCTTGGAAGGCATTCCTGAAGGGCAGAGGAAGGTTAGGCATTCTTCAAGAAGGAAATGTTAAAAGTGCAGGAGCAGGATGTCACCGTGTGCTGAAAGATAAACCAGCAGGGAAGGCTGGTCTGTCTGAACAGAGAGCTTTGGCTGGAACTTGGGGAAACAAAAAAGAGACAACCTTTGAACCAAGAGGCGTTAAACTCAGGGTGGTTACAGGGATGTTGTGAGGTTACACGGGAAGAAAATTAGAAGTCCAAAACCTAACTAGAGCTTAGTCGGGTTGCTACCATGAAAGACAATAAAAATGTTTCTATGACATACATTAGCAACAGAAGGAGGGCTTTATTGGATGTGCAGGGAAACAAAGTGACAAAGAATGAGGAAAAGATTGAAGTGCTTAAGGCCTTTTTTGCCTCAGTGATGTAAGACCAGTTGTTCCCTGGGCATCCTGTCCCCAGAGCTGGAAGACAATGATGGGGAGAAGAAAGAAGCTCCTGTAATCCAAGCGAAAATAGTCAGTGACCCTGCTACACCACTTCCAGGTACTGATGGACTTGGCAGACGTGCTCCCTGAGCTGCTTTCCTGGGAGGCCCCAGGTGATGAGGAGTTTGCAAACCTGGTGGCCATCTCCAGTAAGGGCTGGAAGCAGGATCTAGGGGGCTACAGGTCTGTCAGCCTGACCTCTGTGGCAGGGAATGTCGTGGAACAGCCCTTAAGTGCCGCCATGTGGCATGTATGGTTCGGCCAGGTCTAGTGAGCACATGTTTAGGAAAGTCAAGTCCTACTTGACCAGCCTGATCTCCTGCAACAAGGTGACCTGTTTAGTGAATGAGGGAGGGGCTGTGGATGTGCCTGGCTGGACCTTAGGGAAGCTTTTTACAGTGTTCCCCCCAGCATCCTTCTGGACAAACTGCTCGTGGCCTGCAGGGGTGCCCTGTTTGGTGGGTGAGAACCTGGCTGAATGGCAGTCTTGGAGTGGTGAGGAGTGGAGAGATCCCACTGGCAGCCAGTCACGAGTTGTGTTCCCCAGGGCTCTGTGCTGGAGGCAGTCCTGTTTAATGTCTGTATCGGTGATCTGGTGAGGGAATTGAGTGCACCCTCACTCAGTTTGCAGATGACACCAAGCTGTGCAGCAGTGTTGTTCCTGGAGCACAGGAAGGCTCTGCAGAGGGATCTGGTCAGACTGGGTTGGTGGACCAAAGCCAGTGGTATGAGGTTCAACAAGGCAAGTGCCAGGTCCTGCACTTGGGTCTCAAAAGCACCATGCAGTGCTGCAGGCTGGGAATGGGGTGGCTGGAAAGCAGCCCAGTGGATTGGCAGCAGCTGAGCATGAGCCAGTGTGTGTGCCCAGCTGGTCAGAAAGGCCAGTGGCAATGTGGCTCCTATCAGATAGAGTGTGGCCAGCCCCTACACACTTGTGAGGCACCTCGAGTCCTGTGTCCAGCTTTGAGCCCATCTCTGCAAGAAGGACATTGAGGGGCTGGAGTGCATCCAGAGAAAGGCAATGGAAATGGTGAAGGGTTTGGAGCACAAATCTTAGGAGGAGCAGCTGGGGGAGCTGGGGTTGTTTAACCTGGAGAAAAGGAGGCTTTTCTCTCTAGAGACTTAGCGCTCTCTACACGACCTGGCAGGAGGCTGTAGCCAGGTATAATTCAATCTCTTCTCCCAAGTAACAAGCAGTAGGACAGGAGGAGCTGGCCTCAAGTTGTGCCAGGGGAGGTTTACATTCAATATTAAGAAATATATTTTACCTGAAGAAGTCAAACATTTGAATAGGTTCTCCAGCAAAGTAGTGGAGTCACCATCCCTGGAGGTATTTTAAAAGATGTGTAGGTATTCTTTCTAAGGACCTGGTTTTGTGGTGACTTTGTCAGTTCTATTAGAGGGGTTGGATTTGATAATCTTAAAGGTCTTTTACAAGCCAGCGGATTCCATGACACTATAAACCATGTCTCTTGTTTCTCATCTTGCATTCAGGGGAAAGAGAATGAATTCAACAGTGTTCTGTCATATTGTGTAAGTTGGTTTGCCCACTCTACGTTTTCTCTGTTTCACTTCATGTGTGGAGATGGGGGAGGTTTCTCTTCCCTCCCTTATCCAACATTTTAGCATGAAATATGTACATCTGATTTTCTGATATTATTGATCCTGAACACACCTTGTGTGTGTTGCTACATAAAATTGGTCTTTTGGATAGGTCTTGATGGGTATAATAATAATAATAATGGATACTTAGCAGGCAGTAAATTACATGGGTTGGGCAGAATTGTTACAGAAGGAGGTAGCAGATTGTCTTTGTCTTTGTACTGCAGGGCATTGCTGAGTGAGTGGCAGATTCTTTTCTGTAGTGTTGGAGAGCGGAAGTAGCAGGCGCATAACTGAGAATTGCTCCTAAGTGACACTTCTTATTTTGCATGAGACAACTGAACTGTGCTGTTCTTATCTCCCTTCCATCTAAATCACTGCATTTTAATGGAGAAACATCTCATCCCTTGTTACTCTGAGAGTGCATAAAGAGAACTCTGCTGCAGAATTGTTTGTTTGCCAGCTATGGTGGGCACTGGTTTTGGTGATGAGCTGGGGGTCCATTGCAGTGTGGTATTCTGCACCTTTACAGTTCTGACTTCAAGTAATATCATATTTACTCTGGAGAGCAGGGATTCTTGCATTCTGGCCTTTTTTCCTTTTGCTCTGTGTACTTTTCTACATTTGGTGTCTTTCACCTTTTCTATATTAGGTGTCCTTTGTATTCTGGTTATCAGAGACAAAACTGTGTTCTTGCTTGCAAATTGTTTGGTTGAGTACATTTTTATTTCAATGATGTTGGGATATAGAAATTTGACTTGTCATGTGTTCATTTTGTTTGTTTCCTTGTCTTTTTGCCTTGCAGGAATACAACTTGTTTTATGTTTGAAAGGTGGAATTTATGGAAAACCAAAGGGGGTGTACATATAATAGAGCTGCTGAAAATAGCAAGGGGAGGAGAAGAGGTTAATTATATGTATACTCTGCAGCATAGTCAAAACCCTGTCAAGGCTGGCAGAAAAAGAAAACTTCAGTAAACCTGGGTCAAACTCACCAGCGAAAGCACATCTCTTAGCTCAATGAGGAACAGCATTAGGGAGTTCCTGAAAGTGGAAGGGAGGAGGATTTAGGAAATAAACATCTTTGCTTATCCACAGAACTGTAGTGTTTATAAAGTCTTTGTTGGTCTGTGTTCACTCATGGACTTTTGGCTCTATGTGCATTGCCTTTCTGAATTAAGCTAAGGAGTAAGGTCCTTTTGGTCAGTTGGTTAACAGGACTTGAAAAATTAAATCAGGAACAATTGTCAAGGTGAAAGTCATTTAGTTGCCATCTTTCTGGTTGAAACAAGGTAGCAAACTTCATTTTTTCATAGGAAGTTGAGTTGTTTTAGAGCAGGGGTAAAAAGGGATCTAGTCCTCCTTTTTTTTTTTTTATAATAGAGCACCAGGACTATATTAGCATCATGAAATGGTTATATGTTGTCCTTAGTGTATGGTTTATTTTAGTTGTACCTCTTTATTTAGCCTCCTCATATGAGGAGAGAGGTGGAGACACAAACAGTGGAGTCTTCTGGTTTTGTTTTTTCCCTCCTTCCTGGTGTGCAGGAGTGTGAGAACTTAAGTTTAAGAGAATGATGGGACTGGTTCTGAGAGTAGTGGACCATCAAAACTCCCTCTGTCCTACTTTCAAATGTTAACTCTAGCATTTCCAAAACTTGTGCTTTGAGTGCAGTATCTTTGTTATCCTCTACTGATCAGTATTGACAGAGGCTTTTTTTCTGCTCTGGTTTTGGGTTCATCCCTCCTCTTTCTTTTCAACTGCTGGCTTCCTTAAGAGTATATCCTCTAGGATGTGACATGGAATACATGCAGTGGAAGCTTTGTCCATTGGCTTTCCAGCTTCAAACACTCCTGACACTAGCACTGTGAAACAGAAATCCTCTGAGGAAGGAGAAGGCTTTAAAACCCGGTTGTGAGAAGATCTTTCATTGTAGGTTGTTAATTTCTGTGAACTGCTTATGCTCATTAGAGTTAATTTTGTGCCTGTGGTGTGGTCTGACTGCTGTTGACATTCCCTGCCTTTGGCTGTGGCAACAAAACTTGGAAGTGTGGATTTTGTTGGTTACAGTGGCTTGAGTTTAAAACCCAGGCTTTTCAGACTTCTAACTGCGGTGTGTTAGAAGTTTAATCACTTTATATGCATGAAGCTGACATAGAAAGATTGCTTCTGAAAGGTTTTGACTCAGTGGGGAGCTGGTGAGAGCAAACCAATTTAAGTGCTTTAGGCCAAGGCTAAGTATAAACCTCAGGAGCTGTGGGCTGTTTGCTACAGCCCTGCTTTGTGCTGCCTTCTCTCTCTCTCCTCATCTGTCTCTTGGTAACACCAGTGGAGCTACAGTGGGGATGCATCATGAGGTGGTTCAAGAAATGAACATCTGAAAATGTCAAAGAACGTCTGCAGGGGTGGGGACGGGTAGATGGGAAGGGGGAGGACCTCCTTAAAATAGTCCTACCTCTGAAGTAGTCTCTTTGTTGAATTATTTAAATGTATCGAGTTGTTTTGTATTAATCTCAACTGTTTCTCCTGTCTCCGTGTAAGTGTGGCTGTAGTCTTAGTCACTCCCTGTTAGTCTCAGAAGACAAAGCTTACTGTAAGAATGTGTCTGCTTCAGTTTGTGGCTTCAACATGAGGCAGATGCTGGGGAATCTGAGGTGTGGAGAAATGAGCAAAGAATTTAGAGGACATGGATTGTAGGAGATGAGGAGAAATGTTAGGCAAAGAAAAGTTTTTGTTCTAGTGTTCTTCAAATCCTACAAATGTTTTGATTTTTTTTTTAGATGAGTTCAAACAGTTCTTATGTTTGAGAAAAATAAGGTTTCTCTCAATTTTTTTATCAGTAAACTTGACATGGCCTTGACTGTATTTACTTTTAAAGTGTGCCATAGCAGTAGTATTTGCAGACCTTCCACCTTCACATTCCTCTGAAATCTGCTTTGATTTAGAGGTATGAAGGGCTGAATTAATAGGAAGAATGATAACCTTGGCTAGTGAAAATTGAAAGTGTTAAAGTGAAATTTTTTTGTCTTACCTGAAAGGAACAAAACTCTCTATAAGGTGATTGGAAGGTGTAAATTTGAGTACAGCTTTTCTGCAATTGACCAGTAATTCTTTAATTTCTTGGTGTAGGTAGATCAAGGTTCTATTTCTGCCTGATGTCAGTGTTACTGCCTGTAATGTAAATCGGTGGTATTATGTTCAGCAATGGTTTTGTCCTAATCAATGGATATAATTCTTGTGTACAGTGCATAGCCTCTATTGTAATAATACTTGCACATAACTGATACAGATTTTATGTCAATTTAGTTCATTTGCCTTGAGGAGTTCCCAGGAGTCTTAAAGGCTCATTGCACCAGGCATTGTAAAAAAATAATAAAAATATTTATTTGTACAGACTTATGTTGAATAGAAAGGACAGATATATTACAGGTACTATTCAATATGGCCCTCATAAGTGTTCATCTTAGCAACTTGTCATCAAGGCTGGGGCTAGAGCTTAGTATGAAAAATGATAGAAGTTGATTAAAAATAATGTGTTAGGATGGTGGGTTTTTATTTCCTTCACTGTACAGTTCTGAGTGTTTTAGATATTGGATAAAGTTCTGCACAGAAAATGGGAGCTAGGGCAGATAGAACCTGACAACACTGCTTGCACTTTACTGTTTTCCTCTTGCAATTTATAATTGACGTCTCCCTTTCATTGTTGTGTAACTGAAAGGAGAAGGTTTAGTGAGAGCTGTGATGCCTCTGCTGAGCTTCCTGTCTTGCATCTCTGAGGAGGAGCAGATCAGAAGTGGTTCTTGAAGTGGGTGTTCAGATTTTGCTGTACTGCCAGAGCAGATATCACGTTTGGCTGCTTGAAGACATAGGGGGTATGGGCTCAGGTCAATTTGCAATAAGAGGTATGTAATGAAGTGATGAATTGCCCACATTTTTGGAGGACTAATCAGGTGGATTAGGATGTGCTATCAGCTGATTTGCGGCTTGGAGAAAAAAAAAAAAAGAGCTGAGGGTTCAGTATTATTTTCATTTTGGTTAGGAAGGGTAGTTCAACTATTGTGTAAAGACCAAGAGCCTTTTAAATATGAGCTCCTGATTTCAAGTGCCCTTCAGTGGCCACGCCACTTAAAACAGCTCCTGCTGTGTCTGTTTTGCTGGTGCAGATGTTTGTGTAATGATACAGTGAATGGCTCTGTCAGGTCAGAAATGGCTTTTCTCCCTCTCAGAATTTTCTTGACCAGATCAGTTCCCTGATGTGACTTGCTCGTGAGTGGCTGTGTTAACACCATAGAGAAGGCCAGACCTCTTCAGCTGACCCTATATGTGGGTCCAAAATCGTTGTTTTAATCTTCCACATAAATCTGACTGATTTGCATAGATTCTTACTAAAATAGCAGTGTCTGTAAAAATTTGGATGGATAACTTTCAACAAGGGGTTGGTAGATTTTTGAAAGCTATTTAAGTGCATCTGTGCTGTTGATTGAGACTGAGAACCAATGGCATAATAATAAAATCAAATACACACCATCAGCCAAAATTCTGCTGAACTTTGATCATTTGTTATATTTCTAGCAATACATTTTTTCATAGTACTACAACTTAAATACTGGCTTACAACAGAAGTTCTTGTCAAATTTCTTCTTCATGTTTAGGAATATGAATTTAACAGTACACTTCACTGAAAGTGCAAAGCTAAACTGGAGATGGTATTTTAGTTTTTTTCACTTAGTGAGTAAGGAAAACTTGCAGATGCAAAAAGTCTGTGTATTTCGTGGTGTTACAGAAATGGTTTTTTACAAAAATATTTTGGATGTGAGGGAGGAAAGCAGCAGCCAAGTAATAGCCACATGTGCAATTTGATTATTTTTTGTTGTAGCTTGTTTACATTGTGCCTTTTATTATAGCAGTTGAATGCTCTGAATATGTCTGCTCACATCTCCCCTGTGAGGTAGGAAGGTACACTGACTCAGGCTTGCTGTGGTTGGGCTTTTTGTGTGGTCACTTAAGGAAATACATGGAAAAAGATGTGAATGTAGATTTTATCTAGCACAATAATCTCCAGAGCATTCCCCTCTCTCAACTGACAAAGCTCACTGTGCTCCTTCTGCCACGCTCATCTGTTCCTCACCCATTCTGTGAGAACCATTTCCTTAATTGTTTGGATTTAAGCTCAATACATAATGACTTTCTGAAAAGCTGTACAGACATTTTGGTAAAGAAGGCATAGTGTGTCTGTGAGATGATGGAAGCTAGTTACAATCCACTTGGCCAAGCTGTAGCTCATTTGAGGAATTTTTTGATAAGTTTTCACTAGGAAGGACAAAACTAAGTTTTGCTGTTTTGTGGGGTTTTTCTGGTTGGGGTTTTTTTGTGGTGTGTTGGTTTTTTTTTTTTTTTTTTTTTTTTGTCAAGACCAGTATTACCACTGATTTGCAATGCATGTTGCTAATATGTGTTATTAATACGTACTTAAGCATGTGTAACCACTACATATGGTTTCTAAAACATGCTGTGAATTTTAGAATGATAAAATCTAGTTTCCATTAATGCAGTATTCTCGATTTAATTTAATTTTTATCTCCTTTACAAGATACTTCAGTTTAGCTACTTGCATAGGGTCTGGCGCTCTCTGTGGTAAGTGACTGTATCCTGTTTCAGCTTTGAGTGGTGTAGTAAGGTTTGTTTGACAGAATATATGATGGTGGCTTGGTGAGACCCAGATCTGACTAGTTTTTTCTAGAAGTGTGGTGGTGAATAATATCAGAAACATGACTTTTCAGAAAGAAGTGAGCAGTGAATGTTACTGCTTGGACAAACTGGTGACTGTTTGAAGGGCTGACTGTCTTGGTTTACTTCTATAGCACCCATAATGTTGAAAACAAGTTTTAATTATTCTCCTTTTTCTTTGAAAAAGGCATCAAATGTAGAAGAAATAAGTTATATCTGTTACTTTGTTAAATGTAGTCTTAGGTTTAATCTTTAAATTCATCTTCTCATGGCATAGGTGGCTGATTTGCCTTTTCTTAAAAGCAGCAGTGTTCCTCCAAAACTGAAACATGGTCAGTCTATTTCCAGCCATTGATCAGGTGTGCAGGTAATAACTCTGTACGTGCAGGAATGAGGGTTAGCAGCTTGGCCTTGACAACAGAAATGTACTCAGTACACGGAAATCCTTTTTTCCTCTGTTTCTGGCTGAATTTGGAACACGAGCATTATTTCTTACAAAATATACTCCTGAATTGTTCATACTCGGGTTCTGGCTTTTGAGATTGTTTTGGTTATGTGTGTTCTCTGCTAGTGTAAGAAGATAGAATGAGGAAGGACAAAAATAGTGATTTTTGCATTTTGTATGAGTTGTGGCAAGAAATGGCTGCAAACTTCTGTACATCTCTGTCACTTGCACAGCATTTAGCAAGTGAGTCTATTTTAATCAGAACTGTGGACACTCTGTAACCCTCCCAACTTCTTAGTGTACATTTTGGCCTGTGGAAATACTGTCTTACTGTTCATCACCTGCCTGTAAATGCATTTTCTTCCCTGATAAGCATGCTAGGAAGTGAGAGGCTTTTGACAGAGCACTAAAGATATATTGCGTTTGACTGCTGCCTGAGACTTCTCTGCACAGATGGATCGCGGTAGTCAACCCAAATCTAAAGAAAATTTAACGAAGCGGAAAGACCTCACTTATGTCCTACTGAATGAGCTGGTGGTGGTTTCATTTGCTCCTTTATAGGCTTATAGTCAAGAATTAGGCGTGTCCACACAGTATTTTGGTTTTTGGTTCACTTGTTATGAGCTGTCTGTAGTGATGCATTACTATGTTGGCATCAGTGTTACATGGGGAGATCTGGGCAGCTGTCCTGTTATTTGTCCAGTCTTTGATAATCAGGGCTGAAAGAGCTGTAAAGGTTTATGTGGCTGTGAAGGAAAGCCTAGCATGGTACATTGCAGAAGATCATCTCACAGAGTGATCTTGATGTGGGAGTACTGATGAGTTTCTTAATCAGCGCTGGTCAGGGGCACTCTGATGCACATGGGGGAGCCATTGAAAGATGCTTACATGCTATTGACTGACGTTGGATAATCTTGCATACAGCAAGGTCACAATGCAGTAGCTTCATATTTTGAGTAACTCCTGTGTTAACAAATTTCTGTGAGGCTGTTTCAAATGATTAAACAGGAGAGAAAATCTGCATTATGCTTAAAAATAAGTTCACATGAAGAAGGTCAATTGATACAGTGCTTGAAATAACTTCACACGTTTCACAAATAAGTCTGAGATTTGGGTAAGAGGACCTATTGCTTCTTCCTATTCAAGACTTCTGTGCAGTGATTCTGTAAGTGAGGCTGTTTTTTATCAGCCACACAAACTTGTAATATGTTTCCTTTGTTCCTGCCAGGTTGAAGGCAAATTTTGATCAGTGGGCTACTGGGGGAGAAATGAATGTGTTGGAGCAAAGTGTAACTGCTTAGCTCGGTGAGTGTAGTCTGCAGTGTCTAGATGGATGTGCCTAGATGGCTCTACAGCTACAGGCTGTAAATACTTTAAAGTCATGCAGCTTTACTGAGAGAGCTGCATGCACGTGTAGCAAGAGCGTAGGTGTGACACTGGAGTAGTGAAAACTGTGCCAGACTCTTACCTTCCCTTTGAATAAACGAAGATGTTGCATCTTGTGTGTGTTGGAAAGTACTGTAAATGTGTGTAATTTGTGGCTGTTAACAAAATACTTGTTTGGAGGCAGGACTTGGTCCCTTCTGCTGGGGATGGCATTATGGATGTGTACTGGCATTATGGAGTTTTATATGATTGTGTTGTAGTCTCCAGTTGGCAGGTGCTGCATTGTCCTCTTGAGATCATGCATGAGGAGGAGTATGTACCAGCTGAAAATGTTTTCTTTAAAGGCTTCCAGTAAAAAAATAATAAAACAGATACTTTTTTTACATGTGGGTGGGGAGAGACTTTGAAGGCCTTATCTATCTGAATGTATTTTATTAACAAGACTTGTCCAGGGGATTATTCTCAGTGGTTTTGCTCAGAGTATAGCACTTAGATATACGCACTTTACAGGGCTGTAACTATTAAGAAAGGCTATTGCAGTAGTAATTCTAATAGTTCTGTATTTATAGCACATTAATGACAGGAAATGTGCTATATGTCTGAAGTTATCAGTGATGTAATGGGTTGGATCACATTCTATCTTTTTTTACTCCTGTTATTAATGAAATGCCTTTTTTCTTTTTGGCAGCTATTCTACTGAATATGTTACTCAAGTTAGTCTCCTTGTGAGATACTCAAAGCAAGTATTGTCCTGGTGAAAACTTCTTATTTGTTTGTCAGGGTAAATTCCAAGAATGAAAAAAAAATAAATTGAAGGATAAAAATCTGATCTCCCTGTTTTGAGTTAGCATACATAACTTCTGGACTAAATAAATGTTACATGATTGCATGAGATTATGGAGGATAAGAATTTGTGCCTTGGTTGACCTTTACTGTATCTCTGTTCTTAACGGCATTTTTACAGCATCTTGTGTTGTTTCTGTTCATTATATAATTAAAATTCCTCTTTTTTAATAGTGAACAAGTCTTAAGACTGTTTGCCAGCATTGTTAACATACATTAGTTTGAAAATGTAGAAGTTTTCATGGCTGTGGGTAGAGTTACAGCGAGCCAATATCATTCAGCGATTAAAGTTTTTGTATGATGTAATGCAAAGAGGCTTCCTGAGATCTTGTCCAGACTATGCAGAGTAAGCTTTGGTAAAGCCATGTTTAAAAACTGGGTGTGAGATTCTGTGGGAGACTGAGCCTGTGAGAGGATGGCAGTGTTGCTTTCATGAAAAGAGAATGGGTGCCAAGCACGTGGTAGCCAGGGTGTGCACAGTCTCCATGGCAAGTGAATGTTGCTGATTGCAGAGCCCCACACTGCTTATCTAGAGAGCTGCTTTTAACATCTGCCAGTTGCAGTAGATATTCTCTTACCTTTAGCTTGATAACTTTCTTCTATGTATGTTCTTTTTTCCCCTCATTTTTTTGCCTTAACAGCAAGTCACACAAAAAAAGAAAGAAGCTTACCTTAGGTATCCTAATTTTAGTCCTACCCCGGTAGGGCTGGAGCTTCAAACTAATAAAACATCAGAAGCAGTAATTCAGAAAAAGGAGGAGCTTATCCATAATAAGCCTGAACTGGACAGATTGGCACACTGTGGCATTCATAGAAGTGTTATTCATGTGATATATGTAGTCTTTAAAATGCTAAAAAAGTGGAAGTTCAGCAGAACAGCAGATCCCTCTTATTGCACTTAAAATATAAGATTAAAACAGCAGTAAAGTTGACTTCCTAGAAGAAGAGAGACAGAATTTGAGGTATAAACAATTTGACAGTTCCCTTTTGATTCCAGTAATATTATTGTGTGCATCAATCTGCATGAACCAAGGCTGTAACATAAAGTTAGAGGAAAGGGGCTGCAGAGACATGCAGTGCTGTGGGGTGGTTTTGTACCTGTGTGTTCTTTAGCCTACACACACAGATAGTAGAAGATGAAAGACTCCAGAGTCTTCTTCAGGTAACATACATGTTAGTTAAAAAAATAACCTTGGTAGGCAGATGGGAAAAGAACTGGATGCCAAATCTTGCCTGCATCTCATTTGTGGTTTTTTTTTTTTTTTTTTGAGAGTTTGGTGATCTACTTGAACAAAACTTAAGTGCAAATCTAGAAATTAAATGGGTTCAGCTGAATGTGGCAAACACAAAACGTGGCTAAATATGAAAACATAATGCAGGCAATTTTTCCAGGAGGTCTCCAATCTGAGGAGTTGGGGTTTTGTTTCCTGGAAAAGTGTGTGCATTGTCTTAACATTCTTTTAAAGGAAAGAGTCTGTCCAGGTGGCTTTATCCATATTTTTTTTCAGGAAGAGAAAACCACAAGGTGTTTCAGACATGAAGTGCTTGTGTCATCTGTTAATTTGGGGGTTTTGTTTTGTTTGGTTGGTTTTGGTTTTTTGTTTGTTTGGCTTTGGTGTTTAAAGGCAGTGTACATGCATGTACTTGTTCATTTCCATACTTTTCTTAATGCATCTAGTAATGTGACAGGCTTTTATAGAGGGACTAGCCAGGGTCCCCAGACAATTCTGCAGTTGTGGTCCAGTCCTTGAGGGTGAGTCATAATTCCACATACTGAATAATATGTTGAAATACAGAGGAGAGCCTTCCTGGAGTTTGTTTACTTATGAGTTGCTTATGTAAGTGTAGATGCTCATACACAGTATTCCAAAATATATTCTGACTGGCAAGTGTTTTCAGTTCTGTTTCATTCAAGGTAATATAGAAATCCTGAGGAATGAAGTTCTAGACTGTTTTGCTTAAATAGAGTGAACTTGTTTTAACTTTCCATCCTGTAAAGCAAAGCAGATGGCTGGGGGGAAAATGTGATGTGTTGTCTTGTGTTGGTTTTCACGTAGGGGTGTCACTGGAGTTACTCGGGAACTGAGCATTGAGTATGCTGGTGCCAGTTCTTTCACACACTCACATGGATCCTTTCATTGGATTGTCTTGATTTGAGCTTTGGTCAATTGTATCTTGAGTGTTTGCTTATAGAGATCTTCCTGGTGTGAAACATGGACCTTGGGTATCATTCCTGTGGTAAATCCAAGGGTGGTTTGAAAACATTGCAGGGTTCTTGTTACATCTCTAAGCGTGGTAGCAAAATACTTGGATTACTCCCAGTATTAGCCCTAGGGAATAGTTGGATGGTGAGGATTGCTCTCATTTGCTTTGCAAATATTGTTGGAAGTTTCTCTCTTTAGGGGCACAAAACCACAGCCAGTAAGTAAATGATGGTGGGGAAATATCAATGCTGGAAGTGCAAGTGCACTCCAACTGGTAGTAGGCTACTGGCCTGCATCATGTAGAAGATTGGCAGGTTGCAAGACAAGGGGGTTAAACACTGATGTACCAGGAAGTAGAAGAGAAATACTAAGTTTTAATTGCTGTTGAAGCAGGGAAATTGAGTGGGGTACTGGTGTGACTGAGAAACATACCTTTTTTTTTTCCCTCTCTTTTTCTCCATATTTAGGAGGGCTTTCGAGCTGCTGCTCTGCTGCTGAACAGCATGCAGTCCTTTCGGGAGCAAAGTAGTTATCACGGAAACCAGCAGAGCTACCCGCAGGAAGTGCACACTTCATCCCGACTGGAAGAGTTCAGCCCCCGCCAGCAGGCCCAGATGTTCCAGAGCTTTGGAGGAGGTGCTGGCAGTGGACGTCGTGGAGCAACAGGAGCCTCTACAGCAATGCCTGGTGAGAGCTCTGGCCATCAGAGCTACCAAGGTTTCAGAAAAGAAGCAGGAGAGTTTTACTATATGGCTGCCAACAAAGATCCAGTGGTATCAGGAGGGCAGCAGCCGCCTCAGCGCAGGCCTTCTGGACCAGTACAGAGCTATGGGCCCCCTCAAGGGAGTAGCTTTGGGAGTCAGTATGGGAGTGAGGGACATGTGGGCCAGTTCCAAACACAGCACTCAACCCTTGGGGGTGTATCCCACTATCAACAGGATTATACTGGTCCTTTTTCTCCAGGGAGTGCCCAGTATCAGCAGCAGGCTTCTAGCCAGCAGCAGCAGGTGCAGCAGCTGAGACAGCAGATCTATCAATCTCATCAGCCTTTACCCCAGGCTTCCAGCCAGTCTGCTTCTAGCACCTCACACTTGCAGCCAATGCAGCGTCCATCCACCCTGCCTTCCTCTGCTTCAGGCTACCAGTTACGAGTGGGTCAGTTCAGCCAACACTATCAGCCACCTTCGTCATCCTCCTCCTCCTCTTTCCCTTCCCCACAGCGTTTTGGCCAGTCAGGACAGAATTATGACGGAAGCTACAACGTGAATTCTGGGTCGCAGTACGAAGGCCATGCTGTGGGTTCCAATGCACAGGCCTATGGCACCCAGTCAAACTACAGCTTTCAGACTCAACCGATGAAAAGCTTTGAGCAGTCTAAGCTGCCCCAGAGTGGGCAGCAGGGGCAGCAGCAACAACACCCACCTCAGCACGTAATGCAGTATTCAAATGCTGCCACCAAACTCTCTCTTCAAAGTCAAGTGGGACAGTACAGCCAGACTGAAGTTCCTGTAAGATCACCGATGCAGTTCCACCAAAACTTCAGTCCAATCTCTAATCCATCTCCTGCTGCATCTGTGGTTCAGTCTCCAAGCTGCAGCTCTACCCCTTCTCCACTCATGCCAGGTGGAGAAAATCTCCAGTGTGGGCAGGGCAACATGTCCATGGGTTCTCGAAACCGGATCCTGCAGATGATGCCTCAGCTTAGTCCTACACCATCTATGATGCCAAGCCCCAATGCTCATGCGAGTGGATTCAAGGGGTTTGGACTGGAAGGACTGCAGGAAAAAAGGCTCACAGATCCAGGACTCAGCAGCCTGAGTGCTCTAAGTTCTCAAGTTGCCAATCTGCCCAACACAGTCCAGCACATGTTGCTCTCAGATGCCTTGGCACCTCAGAAAAAAAGTTCCAAAAGATCATCCTCTTCCAAGAAGGCTGACAGCTGCACCAACTCAGAAGGCTCCTCCCAGGCCGAGGAGCAACTCAAGTCTCCCATGGCAGAGTCCCTGGATGGTGGCTGTTCCAGTAGTTCAGAGGATCATGGGGAAAGGGTGAGACAGCTGAGTGGCCAGAGTACCAGCTCAGACACCACTTACAAAGGGGGTAATTTAGAGAGACCCAACTCCTCACCAGCACAAGGTTCTCAGAATGAGCCGTCAAAACTCAGCAGCAGTCCTGCAGCTAGGGAGGATGTGGCTTCCCCTGATGGGAAGGAAGCTGTGGTGGCTGTGGAAAATGCCCCGAAAGTGAATGAAAAGGCAGTTGGGGTGATTGTGTCCCGGGAAGCCATGGCAGGAAGAGTAGAAAAGTCAGGGGGACAAGATAAACCTGCACAAGATGATGCTTCCACAGCCTCTCAAGCACCAGCTAGCACTAGTGGAGCAAAAGAAGCTGGGCATGCAGGGACACAGCAAGAGACTCAAGGAGGAGGTAAAGGGAGCAAAAGTGGCGATAACACTAACCATAATGGGGAGGGGAACAGCCAGCCTGGTCATGCAGTTGTTGGGCCAAATTTTCCTGCAAGAACAGAATCTTCCAAGTCTCCTGGCAGTTTAAGATACAGCTACAAGGATAATATAGCACCTGGTATACAGAGAGGTATTGGTGGCTTTCCACAGTATCCATCTGGTCAAGAAAAGGGAGATTTTCCAGGGCATAGTGAGCGCAAAGGCCGTAATGAGAAGTTTCCTAGCCTCCTCCAAGAGGTTTTACAGGGGTACCACCATCATCCAGACAGAAGGTACTCTAGGAATGCGCAGGAGCATTCTGGGATGGCTGGGAGTTTGGAGGGAGCCATGAGACCCAATGTTTTAATTAGTCAAACCAATGAATTGACCAATAGAGGCCTCTTGAACAAAAGCATGGGGTCCCTCCTAGAGGGCCCTCACTGGGGTCCCTGGGATAGGAAGTCTAGCAGCGCAGCTCCAGACATGAAGCAGATAAATTTAGCTGATTACCCTATTGCTAGAAAGTTCGATGTGGAGTCTCAGTCTGCTGCCCATGAGGCAGGAGCACTCTCAGAGAGGAGATCAGTGATCTGTGACATATCCCCATTAAGGCAACTTGTAAGAGATCCTGGCCCTCACCCCATAGGGCACATGGGTCCTGAGGCCAGAAGCGGAAGGAGTGAACGTCTTGCCCCTGGCTTGAGCCAGTCAGTAATACTCCCTGGTGGTTTAGTATCCATGGAAACAAAGATGAAAGCTCACAGTGGGCAAATAAAGGAAGAAGATTTTGAGCAGTCGAAGAGCTCAGCTAGTCTAAACAATAAAAAAACAGGAGACCATTGTCATCCTGCTGGCATCAAGCATGAATCTTTTCGAGGCAATGCCAGCCCTGGAGCTGCAGTCTCTGATGCTGCTCCAGACTACATGCCCCAGCAGGACACCAGATCGACACAGATGAGACGAGGACCTGGCAGAACTGGAAGGGGTAAATCACCCTCTCAATATCAGGATCTTGCTGATAAGCTGAAAATGTCACCAGGCAGAAGCAGAGGCCCAGGTGCAGATCTGCATCACATGAACCCACACATGACACTATCTGAAAGAGTTAGCAGGGGTTCCTTGCATTCTGTCTACCCTCAGAATTCAGAAGGCCCATCTCTGGCTTCAGCATATCACACCAATGCTAGGCCTCATGCTTTTGGTGACCCCAACCAGAGTCTGAATTCCCAGTATCATTACAAGAGACAGATATACCAGCAACAGCAAGAAGAATACAAAGACTGGGCAAGCAGCGCTGCTCAGGGTGTGATTGCTGCAGCTCAGCACAGGCAGGAAGGAGCAAGGAAGAGCCCAAGACAGCAGCAGTTTCTGGAAAGAGTAAGGAGTCCCTTAAAAAATGACAAGGATGGAATGATGTACCTTCAAGGTAGCTCTTACCATGATACTGGAAGCCAGGAAGCTGGGCGCTGTGTCATGGGGAGTGACAGTACTCAGAGCAAATGCGCCGAACTGAAACATGGCAGCCAGAAGTTGCAGCATCATGAATCTGGTTGGGACCTCTCTCGGCAAACTTCTCCTGCCAAAAGCAGCGGCCCTCTTGGAGCAGCCAACCAAAAAAGATTTTGCCCTCAAGAGAGCGATGGGCATCGACGAGAGGAATCTACAGATTTGCCCAAGCCTAGTAATGCTATGCTTAGGCTCCCTGGCCAGGAGGACCAGTCTCCACAGAACCCATTAATTATGAGGAGGAGGGTCCGTTCTTTCATCTCTCCTATCCCTACCAAAAGACAGCCACACGATATGAAGAACAGTGGCAGTGACGATAAAGGGCGACTGATGACTTCAGCAAAAGAAGGAGCTGATAAAACATACAACTCCTATGCTCATTCATCTCAAAGCCAAGATGCTGGCAAATCAGTTGCAAAGGGAGATTCCTTCAAGGACCTGCCAAGTCCTGATAATAGGAATTGTCCTGCTGTTTCCCTCACAAGCCCGGCAAAGACCAAAATATTGCCCCCAAGAAAGGGGCGAGGATTAAAACTGGAAGCTATTGTTCAGAAAATTACATCTCCCAATATTAGGAGAAGTGTTTCTACCAACAGTACTGAAACTGGTCCAGATACTGTCACTCTTGATGACATCCTGTCCCTCAAGAGTGGGCCTGAAGGAGGAAATGTGGCTGGACATGGACCAGAGGCTGAGAAAAGAAAAGGAGAGATACCAGATCAAGTGGGGCCAGCAAGCCAGGATACAAGTGGTGAAAAAACTGTTCCAAGATCTTCAGAAGAGTGGCAAAGCAGCGAGGATGATAAAAACAAAAAAGAGGTCCCTGAAACCACCAGTATTGGCAAAGAGGGAGGAGGATCCAGTGCAGCACCACCACCTTCTCAGAAGTCAGGTGGTCAGGGAAGGTCTGATGGATCTGTAAGTGGAGCTGGAACTCTGACGTTTTCTGACTCAAAAACAATCTCCCCTTCCAGTGTGTTCATTTCTGAACCAAATCCAAAGTCTGAGGAAAAAGATGGAGATGTGACAAACATTTCACCCAAGCCAGATGGTTTCCCTCCAAAGGGATATTTCCCCTCTGGAAAGAAAAAAGGGAGGCCAATTGGGAGTGTGAACAAGCAGAAGAAGCAGCAGCAACAGCAGCAGCTGCCTGTGCCCCCGCCTCCCCCGCCAGCACCATCACAGCCTGCAGAAGGGGTGGGTGCTGGTGAGCCAAAGCCCAAGAGGCAAAGGAGGGAGAGGCGAAAACCTGCAGCACAGCCACGGAAGCGGAAGCCTAGACGGGCTGCTCCAATCGTGGAGCCTCAAGAACCAGAGATCAAGCTTAAATATGCTACCCAGTCTGTAGATAAAACTGACTCCAAGAATAAGTCCTTTTTCCCTTATATTCATGTGGTAAACAAGTGTGAATTAGGCGCTGTGTGCACAATCATAAACGCGGAGGAAGAGGAGCAGAACAAATTGGTGAGGGGTCGGAAAGGACAGAGGTCTTCAACACCCCCTCCCAGCAATGCAGAGAGCAAAGTGCTGCCCACCTCAACTTTCATGCTGCAAGGCCCTGTAGTAACGGAGTCTTCTGTCTTGGGGCATCTGGTTTGCTGCCTGTGTGGCAAATGGGCCAGCTATCGTAACATGGGTGACCTCTTTGGTCCTTTCTACCCCCAGGATTATGCAGCTACCTTGCCCAAGAATCCGCCTCCAAAGAGGGCCACAGAAATGCAGAGCAAGGTCAAGGTACGGCACAAAAGTGCTTCTAATGGTTCCAAGACAGATACTGAAGAGGAGGAGGAACAGCAACAACAGAAGGAACAAAGAAGCCTGGCTGCTCATCCCCGCTTTAAGAGGCGGCACCGCTCTGAGGACTGTGGCGGAGCCTCTCGGTCACTTTCAAGGGGAGCTTCTTGTAAAAAAGCATCCGCTGATGGTGGCAGTGCTGGTGAAAAGACTCCTTTGGACTCAAAACCATCTATGCCCACTTCAGAAGGTGGCACTGAGCTGGAGTTACAAATTCCTGAACTACCTCTTGACAGCAATGAATTTTGGGTCCATGAGGGTTGTATTCTCTGGGCCAATGGGATCTACCTGGTCTGTGGCAGGCTCTATGGGCTGCAGGAAGCTGTGGAGATTGCGAGAGAGATGGTGAGTACCTGACCTTACTATACACAATTATTTTCTTTCATTAGCAAATATATGCCATTTGGAATACTGTTTTTCCTTGTTCTTCTCTCATGTCTTAAACAGCCATTTTTTATCTTTAATCAATCTGTAGTGATGTCCTATTGATGACCTCATTTAGATCTCTGCCACACGTGATCAGATAAGATTTTTTGGACATCAAAAAGTTGGGTGCTTATTATCTAGTAAAAGTTCTGGATGTCCAAAGGCTTTCTCATGACTACAGTGGTCTCTTTGCCCTTCCTTCTTCTATTCTGTTAGATATTTAGTGTTCTCTAGGGCTCTTCTTGGAGTCATAGAGTGAAAGGACAAGTGGTAGCAGACACAAATTGCAGCAAAGAAAGTTCTAGTTCAGTTGGCAAAAAATTTCAGTGAGGCTAATCAGACATTGGATTGAGGGTGGGGAAATGACAGAAAAGCTGTGGAATGCCCTGGTTTTGGAGATGTGGTTCTGGGCAGAGCCCTAAGCATCTTTACATCTCAAGGTGGATCTACCTTGGAAGTTGGCTCTGCTTTCAGCAGGGGCTCCTTCCAGTGTGAGTTACTCTGCACTATAATACATACTACACAGCTGTAGGAGAATTTGCAGTCCTTACAAAATAAGGTGGATAGAGCAGAATTGCACAAAGGTCTGTAAGCTTTGAGGGAAATATTTTGGGCTTAGTATCGATGAGTTCAGCATTCACAAATGACACTGGTAATTTACTTTCTCCAGAGAGGAAGTACACTATGAGTGAGAAGTAATAGGTAAAATTAAAGCTGGGACAAAGGAAAAACTTTTTTCACTACTGTCTGATTGTGGATGGACACGTTCTTTCCTGAGGCAGAAGCTTTAAAACCACAGTTATGTGCCTTGCTTTGCCATTGTCACTATCCTGCATTGCGTTTTTTATGGTTATCTTTTTTTGTATTGTTCTCTGTCTTGGGTCAGACCATGGAAGAGGCATAGAACTACTTTTTCCTGTTGCCTTCAGGTTCTTCCTTTTCTAAACAGTGTTGGGATCCAGTTTTTATCTTCTTTCCTCTGTATTGTTACGTACAGCGTGCTTGTTTCCTCCCCATGAGCTTTTTCTCTGCAAGTTTGATTCCTGGCTTGTTCTAAATTTTCACTCAACTGTTCTTTGACAGTAATTACATGCTTCTCTGCCCTAACTTGATTTGGCTTGCATTCTTGTTTCTAGTCTCTCATTAAACATAGTCAGTTAATTTCATTTGGTTTTCATCGAGCCATGCCCGCGTGCTTGTTCTGATGCAACTGCTGAATTTCTTATCTCTGATAATTGCAAGGTTTCTTTCAGGTCCTCCACCACCATTCGGATTCTACTGGCAGTGTGGCCTGCTTTCATTTGTCTGGTAGTTCACCAGTACTTAGAATTTGTATCTCTCCAGCCTGATTTTCCCTTTTTACTGTGTGTAGGGTGTGTCTTTCACTTAGAATTCTGGTTTTCCCAATAGCAAATGCCTCTTTTACAAGTTCTTGAACCGCTTGAGTTATCCTCCAGTGATCCTTTTTGTGTCCCTGTTTGTGCAAAGGACATAAGCCCAGCTGTGCTCAAACATGCTGTGTTGAGAGGCTCTAATCAAACTTGTTCAATAATAGCAGCCCGTTATCCACATTTTCATGTGGGTTTTTGCATGTTGTTTGACGTCTAGTTCTTTCTCTGCGTGGAATCTTTGACTTTCTGATTGAATATGCTTTGGCTTACCCTTTAGCACTTCCTTCCAACTGTTACAATCATCTCCTACTTACAAGTAAAATTTTTTTTTCCTCTTCTTCTTAACCGTTTCATCTGCCTTTATGGCACCTTACAAAAATATCTCCTTATCTCCCTTGAACTTTGTGTTCTTTTCCTCTACCTCTTTCCCTCAATCAGTTCCTCTATCTTTTCTTTTCCCTCATAATGCCAGTAGAAATAAGTGTTTCTCTTTTTTTTAAGAAAAAAAAAGGTACAAAATGCTCGCGGCCTCTCTTGCCTTTGCAACTACTTCTTAATTTCCTTTTTCTTTTTTCATCTCAAAGTTCTTTAAGTGCATTGTCTGGGGCTCTTGTCCTCCACTGTGGCTTCAGTTGTGCTCTACTGCAATTGTAATCAGTGTTTATGGTGATCTTTTCCCAGTTAAGGTTCAGATCCAGTGCCTAATTTTCCATTTTTCTGTCGACTAGATTATCACTATCAGCTGTGCTGCTTTTGAAGTGTTGTTCCACCTTTGTTTCCTGCCTGTGTCTTTTGATTACCTCCTTGCTTTCCATTGTATTTTTCAGAGAGGCTGTTTTTCATTACTTCATGCTTTTTTTGTGGGGCTCACTGAAGTTTGCTTGTCCCTTTTTTTTTTTTCTATCCTGGAATAGCATGCTTTTGAGTAGCTCTTGGTAACTCAATCACTTTCTTCCAGAGTCTTGTAGAGCGTCCATTTTTCTCCAGATTCATGTTATTTCGATACAAACTTAAAAATTGTTCTTGAATTCATAGTGAGTTTCCAAAATCTCACTTTAAAACATTGCTTTTAATCTACATTATCCTTAATCCATTGTCTGTAATTTTATTCTGATTTTCATGTCACTCAGATTCACAATCTCATTTGATTTTAAAACTATTTCTTCCTAATCCTTCCTATTTAAGGCTGCAAGAAATACTGCTTACTTTTGGTATATGATAAATAATATGTAGTCTTTCAGTGCTCTCCACTTTCTGTCTAGATCCGTTTTTTAACTGTTCATAAGACTGAACTTTCAGAGTCAGGGACAATTGTCTTGTGTGTACATTTTGTTTTGCTATAGAATCATAGAATGATTTGAATTAGAAGCAGCCTTAAAGATCAAACCCCCTGCTGTGGGTAGGGACACCTTCTACTAGAGCAGGCTGCCCAGGGCCCCATCCAATCTGGCCTTGAACACTTCAAGGAATGGGCTGTCCACAACTGCTCTGGAAGGCTTGTTCCAATGCCTCACCACCCTCACAGTAAAGAATTTCTTCCTAATACCTAAGTTAAATCTACTCTCAGTTTGAAACCATTCACCCTTGTCCTGTCACTGCATGTTCTTGTGAATAGCCTCTCTCTTCTATGTTCCCTTCAGCTAGTGGAAGGCCACAATTAAGTCACCCCAAGGCCTTCTCTTTTCCAGACTGAACAATCCCAGTTCTTTCAGCCTTTCCTTGTAAGGAGAGATGCTCTGCCCCTTAAATCATTTTGGTGGCCTTCTCTGGACTTGCAAAGACTGTCTTGGTCTTTTTGCATAGACCAAAAAGGTCTATGTCCTTTTTTGTGCAGAAGACCCCAGAGCTGGATGCAGCACTGCAGGTGGGGTCTCACCAGTGCAGAGCAAAGGGGCAGAATCCCCTCCTTCATCCTTTGCCCACGCTGCTTTGGATGCAGCCCAGGATACAACTGGCTTTCTGTGCTGTGAGTGCCATTGCTGGGTTGTGTCCAGCCTCTTGTCCACCTGCACTCCCAAATCCTTCTTGGCAAGGCTGCCCTTGATCACTTCATGCCCCAGCTGGTGTTGATACCAGGGGTTGCCCCAACCCAGGTACAGCACCTTGCTCTGGGTCTTGTTAAACCTCATGAGATTCCCATGTGCTCACTCTCGAGTCTGTTCTGATCCCTATGGCTGGCATCCCATCCTTCAGGTGAGTGAAGAGCACCACTCAGCTTGGTCCCTTCATCTGTGTCATTAATGAAGACATTAAATAACTCTGGTGCCAACGCAGACCCCTGAGGGACACCACTGTCACTGATGCCCACTGGGACTCTGAGCTGTTGATCACTACCCTCTGGATCTGACTGTCTGACCAATTCCTAATCCATCTAATGCGACAAATCTGTCACTCTTCAGTTTGGAGAGAAGGAGAAGGGTGTTGTGTGGGACTGTCAAAAGCCTTACATTTCAAAAGCATTACATATGAATTACATCCTCACCCTTTCCCAGGGAGGGAGGAGTCACTCTGTCATAGAAAGCCACTAGGTTGGTCGTGCAGGACTTGTCCTTTGGTGAAGCTGTGCTGGCTGTCCTGAATCACCTCCCTGTCCCCTGTGTGCCTTAGCACAGCTTCTAGGAGGATCTGTTCCATGATCTTCCCAGGCACAGTGGTGAGGCTGACAGGTTGGTAGTTCCCAGGGTCCTCCTTTCTGCCCTTTTTACAGATGTGTACAATGTTTCCCTTTTTCCACTCACCTGGGGTTTCACCTGACTACCAACTTTTCAAATACCATGGAGCGTGGTTTAGGAATTACATCAGCAGACTCTCTCAGCAATCTCAAATCCATCTTTTCAGATCCCATGGACTTGTGTACATTCATGTTCCTTAGGTGTTCATTAACCTGATCTTTGCATACAGTGGGAGGAACACTTGCCTGCCTCAGTCCCCATCCTGTCATCCATCCACTTGAGAGGTGTGGGAAGAGAGGTTGCCATTGAAGACTGAGGCAAAAAATTTGTTGAGTACCTCAGCCTTCTCCTCGTCCATTGTTAGCTGTTTGCCAGCATTGTTTATGGTAGGGAGTACACCTTCTTTGTCCTTCCTTTTCTGGTTAACCTACCTGTAGAAGACCTTCCTGTTATTCTTTGCATTCCTTTTCAGGTTCAGTTCCAGCTTTGCCTTGGCCTTCTCCGCACTATCCCTGCACAACGGAACTTCATCCCTATACTCTTCCCATGTTACCTGTCCTTGTTTCCACTGCCTGTGTCTTTGTTTCTTTCCCTTTGGTTTGACCAAGAGTTCCCTACTCAGCCATCCAGTCTGTTGCCTTCCTTGCTCACTTTCTTGCTTCTGAGAATTGCTAGCTCTTGAACTCTATAGAAGACTTCCATAAAAATCTGCCAGCTCATTTCTGCGCCTGTGTTCCTGAGGGCAGTCTCCCAGGGTACCCTATTGACTATCTCCTTGAGGAGCTGGAAGTTTGCTTTCCTGAAGTTCAGGGGCTTAACTTTACTCCTTACCTGACCCATATCACTCAGGACTGCAAAATCCACCAATGCACGATTGCTCCAACCCAGACTGCCTCCCATCTTGACATTCCCAGTTAGTTCATTTATACTGGTGATCATCAAATCCAGTATCAAGTTCCCTGTGGTAGGGCTGGCACCTGGCTCAAGGAGCTATCTTCCATGCATTGCAGGAGTCTCCTGGATTGCCTGCAGTTACCTTGGTGCTTTCCCAGTAGCTGTCAGGGTGGCTGAAGTCCCCCAGCAGGACTGGAGCATGTGAGCACCACACCTCCTGTGACTGGGGCAGGAAGGCTTTGTCAGTGGGCTCCCCTTGGTCAGGCAGCTGTGGCAGACCCCGGCCTCAGGGCTCCTTTGTTACCTCAGTGTCTGATTTTTATCCACAGTATTTCAGCCTGCTCATGGCTGTTCTTCAGAGACAGCTCTTCACACTCAATGCACCTCTTGACATGGAGGGCAACCCCTCCACCTCTCCCTCCTTTCTGTCTCCTGAACAGCTCGTAGCCATTGATAGTCACACTTCAGTCACACAGTTTGTCCCACCAAGTTTCAGTAATGGCAACAAGGCCATGACTTTCCAGCAGCATGGTGACACCCAGCCCCTTTGGTTTGTTGCCCAATTCTGTGTGCTTTGGTGTAAAGGCACCTTGGCCAGGCTGTTGGCTGCATCACCTTCCCAGAGGAACACCCCTTAATTCCTTTGAGATATTTCCCTGCTGGTATCCCTGTAGGCTTCTGTTACCTCAGGAGTCCCTGGCTCACCTCTCTAAGACTCCAAGTGTGCTCCAGTGTGCCCAGCACATTTCAGAGTCAAGGGCAGAGTGCCCTCACTAGTGCCCTGTTTCTCTAAGCTTTGCATCTCATCCCACAGCTTGCCAAGGACAAGCCTAATACTGTCCCCCTCCCGAATCAGAGTTGAAAGCTCTGTATTGTGTCTCATACAAATACAGTATCCTGAGATGACGCGTGGCTCCTCTGTATAACATTCGTAAGAGTAATCCATTTATCACCCCTGTGAAAAATAATGGAAAAGGTTTTCTTCTAGCATTTTTCTCTTCCTGTTGTAGCAGGCTGTTGTGCTGGTTTCTCCTCTGGAAGCAGTGTAACCTCACCCCTTCAGCTCACAGAGGGTTATGTGCAGCACTAAGATGGCCATGGGGTATTCAGAGGTGTGCCTGCCAGAAGCCATCCCCAGGCAGTGGAAAGGCTCTGTTGAACTCAACTCTCCTGCCCTGCTGCCTGAGGAAAGCCTTCTGGCTCACACAGCTGATTTCCTATGCTTGTTGCATATGCTTTTTCTTTACCTCCTCTGTGCTTTGCAAGTGCATTTTCTCTTTTTTCCTCTGACATGCAGTTCATTAGTGTTGCTGTCATGGAAAAGCAGACGTGCAAATCAAGTAACTGCTTCCTACCAGGAACAAGTAGAGAGATGTGTGCACAGGCACACAGGAATGTAGCTCTTGGATTTTGTCTATGGGTAAGGAAGGACATTAGCATATGGTATATGAAGGGTCATGATCCTGGAAGTGAATAATGCATGTATGTAACTCATTCTGTGCAAATTAAATATTCCCATAACTAAAAATTACCTAAACTGTCTGTGGTACCAACAGGGTAAATATGCACCAATTTAAACTGAATCCATACCATTAAGTGAGTTGAAATATTTTCTTTAGACACCTGGCTCAGTTGCTGTTGTTTATGCAGCACTCTAGTATAGAAATAGGAAACTTAAACCTTTAGTCAAAGTCCATTGATGTAGGTAGTGATACAAGTAACCTGTCCTGTGTTTCTTCTTCTCACACAAGCTTACCTATTTTTTTATCACATGGAAGCTCATTATAGATTTTTTTTTCCCCTGGACACCTATTCCTCACATGCTTTCCAAGATCAGAAAATAATTTTTCTTGCTAAATTGTTTCTTATATGAATAAGTGTCTGTCTTACTGCAGTTTTTTTGACAACTGGCCCATAGTCAATCTCAAGAAAGGATTTTTATTTATGTGAAGGTGCTCAAAGATCAAATTGTACCAGATGCTCAAGAAGAAGAATTCCTGAGAAGGCATTATCTTAAAAAGGTTTATCAAACTGTGAAGTGACTCTCCAGAGCTTTGAGCTTTCCTTAAAGTCTGTTTTCACTCTGGACTGAAAATGGTGTGTTATCTGCTAAGCAGCAATCCAGGTGGTTTCCAAAGTGCTAGCATCTGCCTTTCTTGAAGGCAAAAAGGTGTTCCTTTCACTCTGGTCACTCTGCTGTGCGTTTTGGTTCTGAGAATGTGATCTAATTAAATGGGCTGCTTCAGATGCAGAACGACTTAAGCCTTCTCCTTATTTTGAGGCTCAAATAAGATACCCCAGCAGATGAGCTAAGGAGTCTGTCTCCCTCATAAACTGTTAATGCATAGTCATGGTGCTAAGTGGCCTTCTTGCAGTTAGATTTTTTTTTTTGTTCCAATGCTGATGAAATCTTGAACTGAAAAAAATGCCATCTCCTTAGTGCTAGGTGATCCTGTCGCTTATAAATTTTTTTGTTTCAAATACTGTAGGTGGCCAGAAAGTTCCCTGTCTTGTCTATTTTTTCACCTTTTTTCTATTAATGAGAAGTTCATTTCCATGTAAGATGAAGTGTTGGTTACCTTTGAAACTGGAAGAATTATGGAGTCACTTTGGTAGTTGTCGGCAGTTTTAACGTTCAGAAGAACTGATGGTCTTTATTCTCAGTGTTAAATATATGAAGCTGTAAATGAAGAGAACAATGCAGATAACATTCTTTGTGTTAAGTTGAATCCAAGATAGTTCAGCTATTGTTTTCTAAAAAGCTGTTCACTAGGAAGGTGGTATGCTGTTTCTTACAGGGCTTCTTTGTAAGACGTGTTTTTTCCTAAGGCAGAGGCTCTGACCTGGCACATGTATTACTTCTGGTTAGGATGGGTTTGTTTGTTTGTTGGTTGGTTTGTTTGTTTGTTTGTTTGTTTTTCTTCTACCCCTGCTCTTTTTCGAATTGACCTTGCTGAAGATAAATGTAGCTTGTGTCCCTGCTGAGAGTGTTCTGTGAAAGGAAAGTTTGTTTATCCCCCTTTTAAAGATCTCTTTAAAAGGTCTAAAAAATATAATGCTTTTCTCATCAATCTCTGCATCTGTCCCAGCTTTAGAAATGTTTTAATCCTTATACATGGAAAGGAGTTCTTGGAACCTGTTTCCTTTGTTGCTCTTTGTTGAAAAGATCATCTTGGATTTCAGTCAGGTGAACTTTAGAGTAACAAATGGTGAAGGGTGAAACCTGCCCATGATCTACAGTGGAGCAGAAAATTCTATGTTTTCTCTCACCAGTCTGTAATTTTGTCTGTCCAGCTCTCCGTGGATTCTCTTTCAAAGCCTGCTTTTTATACAAAGTGGTAAAATCTACCTGCTTCAAGACTCCTAACAGGCCTGTTTTGAAGGTCTGATAAACTTTAGTGATGAGAAGTTTAGTACCTAAATGCCTGAAGTCTCTTTCTCTTCAGCTTGATACTAGATATTTGTATTTTTCATGCCTATTTGGGCAGTGGTAGCCTTGTGCCTCATGTTGTGAGTGTGTCTTTGTTAGTTTTAGAGTTAGAAGTAGGTTTGCATGTTACCCATCTTTCACAGGGAGCAGCTCCTGGTTTTGCACAGGTAAGTTGTTCTTGACTTAAGACTCCTGATAATTGATCTTCCACCATATCTTATTTGGAGGAGATTACCTTTCTATAATACTTTGTTTACTCTGATGCTTTCATAGAACCATTTTCTTTTGTTTACCTCTACCATTCTGGACTCTAGCTGTAAATTGGGTAAAGAAGGGTGCCTGGAGGGATCACTAGGATTTAAGCTATTTATATTCTCAAATTTGGGAAATCACAGCCTAACAGAAAAGCTCCCACACTCTCTAAGTAATTGCTTATAAAAGGTTCCTGGCTGCATAGCTAATCAAGTGGCTAAGCCAGGGAATTGGTATGAACTGGGGAAATTGTGGCAGGTTAGCTGCCTTTGGCAAAACAAAGCAAAACAGTTTCTAGGCCCAGAAACCTGACTACTGTACCATACAAGTATAAAGGTATCAGTTCATTCTGAATGTCTCATTTGGCACAGGTGGGCTCTCTTATCCCTGAGCCAGAGCAGGAGGGAGTTGCTGTCATGAGGAGGGATCCTGCTTTATCCTCTCTGTGAGCTGCTTGCTTCCACTACTTCACTTGCACTAGATCTCCCACCTGTGCATTTGCACAGTGGGCTGATTTGTAGCCAGCTAATCCATCAGAAGCCTAGCTTGGGCTGGGAGATCTTTGTGCAGATCAGCCATCTGACTCTGCTTACCCTCTGAACCATGTTTGCTGCATCTGAGAGGGAGTGTCCTTTCCACTGGTAATGATAACCATTAGATCAATTTAGCTGTAACATAAAATTGTGCCCAGGTGCCACCAGCACTTGAAAGGGTTTCAGGTCTATGGTACTACTATTTAATAGTGTTTGGAGAAGAATGTTAACCTTTTATTCATCATCTGTCTTTGTAGAGAAGAAAAACATGCAGAACCTAGTAATTTTTTTTTCTCCCAAACCCACTCTCACCCCTCCTCCCCCCAAACCAAAGCATGAAACCAAAAAAACTCCTCAAGTGCAAGAGTTCTGTGTTAGGTCAGGGTTCAACTGAAATAATAATCTGGTGCTTCAAAAATAACATGCCTGACAACACACAGGAAGGAACAGTTGTGTTTCGACACCTAGAGCTGTGTTAGTAGGGACACATTTCAAGAGTAGGAAGAAGTGACACTGGAGCTTTTTAATTTTTCACTGTGAGGAAAGGGAAGCAGATTTAAAATCACTGCTAGCAGTGGTTGGAAAAGGGATGTACTGAGAACATTGCTTGCTTGTTTTTATCTCTGGAAACAGCTTTTAGTATGCTTTAGCCCTTCAATGAGGATTGCCACAGAAGCTTGAGGCACTTTCTACAGTTACCCTTAAAGTGGCTGAATTTCTGGCTTTCATTGACAGACTGTGCCCAAATACCTAGTTATCTGAGCTGGAAATGTGCACTCTAGCATAATACTCATTTTCATTCCTCAGGAAATGGCACATCTTTAATATTCTTCTGCAGTGTTACAAAAATAAGAAAGCATGAAATTTTGGGTGGAGGAGAAATTCTGAAAGACAGCTGAATGATGAACTTCAGATTTGGTTTTCTCAGAAAGGCATTGCCATCTGCTGTGCCACTGAAAGTCTGTGCTGTCATGACTCCTGCTCTGTGAGAGTAATCCTCCTCCTCCAGGGAGGAGAACCTGGGAGGAGCCCCTGGTGTATCTCAGTTCGCTGCCTTCCTCTCTTGGGGACCTGAAGTGTGAATCACTACTGCTGCAGCACTTGGTAGCTTACAGCAACTCTATGCATTGGTACCACAAGCCTTAAATGCTAAAGAGCTGAGCAGACAGAATCCACATGTACGTGTCTGATGCAAATGTTTCAGTATCTTAAATTATCAGAAGCCAGTAATTACATTTGTGAAATGAAATTGGTTTTCTTTAGCTTTACTGTGAGTAGGAGCAAGGTGGATATGGTGCAGCCTATGTTGATTATGGACTGAAGGTGATAGGAATCACATTTTAGTTGTGATCTCAAGCATAAAGTTGATGCTGGTAAGAGGAAAGACTCCAGTATTGACCCCTTTGTAATGGTGAAGAGAGAAGATGCAAGGAAGTACTTTCTGTGCATCTTTATTAGCAGACTCCTTTGTCATTAGTTTATCCCAAAGTACAGGCATTATGTCTGTGCTTGCATGTGGTTTTATATTTTACTGTTTGTCTTGCATGTGGAGTGAGGAAAGTGGAAAATAGATTTACTGACAATGGAGTGTTGGGAAAGAATAGGATGTTTACCCACTTACATGAGTTGTAGCCAAGAGCACTGGAAACTTGTATGCAAAAAGCTGCTTGCTCATTCCACAGTTGCCTTTCTGTAAAGCTTCAGGGATTCTCATCATTTCTGTACAGTTTTAATTTAAAAATACATTTATGTAACTTAATTTTGAGGAAGCTCTTCCAAATGTGAATGGGGTCTTCTCTGTGCAGGAGATTTCTAGACAAAGCTTTAGAGCTTTTTGTCTGGCTTATCCACAAGCTCACACAGTCTTTTTCTTTGGTAAGATTTCAATTGCCTGTTACTATAGGGGTGCCAAACTCTTACTAAATTTTCAATAGTGAGTGAATGCAATCTATTTATGTGTCATTTTAGCTTGAATCTTTTTAAGCTGTGCTGGTAAAAAGCTTGTTAAGATTCCCCAAAATTTTGGAGGAGAGTTGTTGCGTTGTTGGTGTTTTGTTTTGTTAACTTAAAATGAACCAATTTTTTAAACTTAGACTAATTCCAGATGGTTGTCACTCCAGCTGTATTCCTTTAGCTTTGTTAGAAGAACACTACTAGCAAATAAGTTTATTCTGCTCCATGCCTCTGTATTTAAAATGGGGTTATATTTGATTACAATGGGCAAAAGTGCAGACTTAAATGTATTTTTCCTGATTTTTGGAAAAAAAAAATTATTTTTTCGTCTTTCATCTGTCTTACTGACTATGAAAAGAGGTTAATTTCTGAAGATAAGAATTCATTACTTTCTTTTAGATAATATTTAGTAGATTATTAGAATTGTGTTCTATCTTTTGTAAGACGTTTTTAAATTTAAAAATCTACAAATTTTAAATTTTATTTTTAAAATAAGCATTATATTGAATTCTTTGGTCACTGAATAAGCAAGAATAATGCTTCAATTGTACTAGTGTTCTACTATTCATAATAAAGGAAAGCTCTCCAAGCATGGCAATGCAAACCAAGTTCATAAAAAGTTATCTACACGTAAGGCTTTATGCCAGATTGGGACAGGAATTCTGCAGGCAAAACTGGGACACTTACTGATGGTGGTATGAAATTACTTTAAAATCATGAATTCACAGGATGGTTTGGGTTGGAAGAGACCTTACAGGAACACCTTCCATGAGACCAGGCTGTTCAAAGCCACATCCAACCTGGCCTTGAAGACTTCTGGGGATGGGGGGCATCCAGAGCATCTCTGTACAGCATTCCAGTGCTTCATCCTCACAGTAAAGAATTTCCTCCTAATACCTAATTTAAACCTCTCCTCTTAGTTTAAAACCATTCCCCATTGTCTGTCACTATCTGCCCATGTTGAAAGTTGCTCTCTCTCATTTTTATAAGCCCCTTTAGGTACTGGAAGGGTCTGTAAGGTCTCCCTGAAGCCTTCTCTGCAGGCTGAACAACCCCAGCTCTCTCTGTCTTCATAGCAAAGATGCTCCTGCTCTCTCATTATCTTTGTGGCTTTATAGAAAGCAGGTTTTAAACTTTCTTCTTTTCAAAAGTAGATTTCAATCTGTCCATTATAAGCCTAGTTATATAACCTCAATATATTTTTTAATTAGAGAAATATGTTCTGAAAGAGGTTAGATTAATTTCCCTAGATTTAGAAAGATGAGTAAAAATAAAACTGAAGTATGATGAGTATTCATGTAATAATTTTAGAAACTACAGCAAAATTATAACTAGTTTTTTGCCTTAAAGAACGTTACTCTACAGAGACAAGAACTGGAGAAAAGAAGTTCTTTCTGCGCAGCACATTGTGCCTGAGGTTATGGAAGGAGCCAGAAGAGTAGTTTGGGTTCCCCAAATTATCAACTCATCCTTCTTAGCTAATTTATACTGTGCTGCTCTTATCCTGTTGTGCTCTGGCTAGTCTGTTGGCAGAGGAAATATTTTTCCAACAATTTTATACACTTAACTGGACTCTGTGTAGAGGATAGTCTTCATGGATAGAGCACTTTGGCAAAAAGTTATTAATAAGCCTTTATTGTTATGGATTGGATCCCAGCCAGCTGCTTAGTGATTAAAGTTTAATTGCATGATGATTAGTTTTCATTAGTAAGCAATTAGCATTCAACAGCATTCTTGTGTTGCTAAAGCTATGGGCAAGCATAAGTGGCTAGAGCCATGTTGAGGGAGATGGTCTCTGGCTGGAGATGTGGGCACAGAGCTGTTTGGAATATGGGAATAAGGATTCTGAGGTTTAGTTGACCTCATCAGCTTGTTCCTACTGCAGAATTGGGAGCGGGGAATGGAGCAAATGTCCAGAAGAGCACAGCCTGCACATTAGCCTGAGTGTAGGGAGCTAACAAAATAATCATTGTCCTGCAAAGGACCTTTGAAGGTCTGACTTGTTCTCACAGTAACACTGGTTTTCATAGACTTGTCCCTCTCCTTGCCACAACTACAACTCCTTTTTCAGAATTCCCCTCTGAATTGGTGAAATTCCTTTTTTTACTTTGACAGCAGCCCTTGATTGTCTTGTGCCTCTGTGGGGTAAATTAGGAGAAAGATGAGTGCAGGGCAAGGGCTGGGGGAAGTGAAACAAATGAGGGCAGAGGGAGGTAGGAGTGTAGCAAAAGGTCAAGGCTTCTTTGTGTTAGAGGTACAAATGAGTGAAGAGTGCCCCATGTAAACCATTTCTGCTTCACTGAGGAATCTGTTGTGAAGATGAAATATGGTGGTAATTTCATCTAGGCTAAATTAGGGTTGTTAGAAGCCATTCTTCTTGTCCACACCTCCCCTTCTGCCAGCAGTAGTGCTCTGTGACTGAAGTGAGTTAGGTGGGTGATCTAGCCAGCAAATCCTTCCCTCACCCCATTCCCATTTTGATCAGGCTGGACTGGCTTTCTTGACTTTCACTGTCAATACTGATACAGAGAAATGCTAGGCATAGGAGGGGGCTGCAGGCTGTGCGAGAACAAACTCAGGTCTTAAAATGATTTGGAAGTGGGGAGCCTGGTCAAGATCATCACTTCATATGGAAAGTTCTTCCAAAATGATATTACTAATTATGCAAAGTAGTAAATTTAAAAAAAAATAAAAAAGAGCAGTTTCAAGATTGTCTAAGGTGGTTCTCAAATGTATGTATTTATTACTGATGCCAAGTACATCCATCTCATTGTCTAGACATAGGAAAAGATGGGAGTTTTCTTTATTATGATGATGCCGTGACTCAGAAGCACTAGGGACTGGATGCTCCCTTCCCTCCCTGGCCTACTTTGCCAGCTGAAGTAACCTAAACCAGACATTTCCTCCCAGTTAAAAGGTCTCCAGTAGCTACAGTTTGCTCTGAGAAATTCTGACAGTGCTTAGTGTATGGTTTTAATGGTGTAGATCTACTTAAGTTGTCTTCAGACTTGCCATAGGAGGAGGCAGAATACCAGTGTAGGACCTGGTCTAAATTTCAGCCCAGGGCACAAGACACTGCTGAGTGGCAAAGCCTTCCCAGGGCTCTGGGTGTTGCAGCTGCACTGTTTGTCACCACCTGAGCTGCTGGTGGTAAAAATAGATTGCTGTCCTGAGGTTGGCTGCACAACTGATTGCATCATAAGTGCAGTCAGGTCTTGTCTCAGCCTGCTGATCGTTGCCTGGGTCACAAGCTTTCCTTCTGTTTGAGAAAATATTAAAAGTCGATGTTAAAAACTGGTTGTGCAGTCTTCATTTACTAGTGATTTTTCCCTCATTTCTATTTTGCATATTTTCTTTTGATTTGTGCTTACAACTAGGAGACTTAATTCAGCTGTATTTCTTTTTCTCATGGCTACTCATTTCACAACATGGTTTTGTTGTTACTTTGCACTAGACTGCTGTTAATTACAGCTTTTCTTGTGCTTCCAAATCCTTTATTCTTACTGAGAACTCACACTTGCTAAATTTCAGAAAGTTACTGATGATTAAAGGTGACTGACCAGCTTCATAAAAGACTTACTGCTAGGGGAGGGGAAGGAGGAGGGCATCCTGGCATGAATCTCTGAAATGGGGATTTTCACTGGAGGAAACTGCTGCTCAATGTGAAGCTTAAAAGGAAAATAAAAAAGGTGGGTGGGGATGAGAGGGGAAAAGTAAGTTCATGTGCTTGAGTTCAGGTATGAGAGCTGTGAACTTTTCTGACTTTGTGCCTGTGCTGTCAGAAATTGCGTGCGCAGCCTTTGATAAATCATCTCTAATTATTCTGTAAAGTAGGCTTTAAGATCACTTATTTTGTGACCATTAAGTCAAACTGGTAGGGTGCTCTGGAAGTACAGTGTGTGTTTTAGTTGTCAGATGTTCTCAATTAAATTGCAAGATTAGGGAGCTGATCCAAGGCTTCATGGTTTAGTTGCATACATGTAATGGCAGGAAGATAAATTTAAGTGTGTTCATGTATCATTTAGAGTCAGGTCCAAAAAGATAATAAATATGTTTTGTTATGTGTTCATTTGCTGTTAGCTTTCTCTTTTCTTGTTCAAGGTTAAAATGCTGAAAATACTAATAGCAATGTACTTGTCCCATGTGTAAATTCATTGTTATATATAATTGTTAAGATTTTTCTTGCGAAATAACTCTCCAAGTTAAATTTAATCACTAAAATTTCAGAGTTGGCATAATTCATAACTGATGCTTTCCAGAAAACCAACATTATTTTTTTGTTTAATGTTAACTTTAGGAAATTATTTAGAAAAATTCAATACTCACATTATAGGTACATAAAACTGTTTTACAGTGGTTTTTATGCAGTCCTTAGTCCTGTACTTAAATTTAATTCTTCCTTTGAAGTTTTACAGTTTATCCTTGGGAGGTATAAGGGTTCTTCAGTGATGCCACATGGTACCACTTGAAGCAGAAACTTTTAGAGGCGGTTCCTGGGGAACAGGTGTTACAAAGAGCTACCAATAAATTCAGTTTCCTGGCCAAATGGCTATAAGGGTAATGCCAAAAGAAGAATTGTCCATTCTGAAGCTGTCTTAACAAAGAAGACATTAATGTTAACTTACTCTTCTGCTTTTGGGCTAGAGCCTTCAGAAGATAAAGGAATAAGTTAGAAGAGGATGTGTTTATGTAAAATAAAAGAAAAACAAAACAAAAATGCATGTATCATTTGATTTCTACCTCAGGTGAAAAAAAGATTGAAATTTCTCTTTGTTCTTGTCCAGTGATTTATTTCTAATAATTTATGGCTCATCCCAGTCTTTTTTTCCTAGTATAGATTGATCTAGATTTATAAAACTGAAGGTGTGGCTTGCAAATGAATAATATTATTGCCTTTACCATGATTCAGCAGTGTTCTGAGCCCAGAAGATCTTCATTAGTCCTTTCCCTTCAGATCTCAGGAGAACCCCATCTAATCCTTAGATGGAGGAAGTTTTTCTTTCAGGAGAACCACATTATCTCTGTCCTTTAAAGAAACTACTGACACTACCTCAGCTGCTGTGTAATATCCAGCTGGAATGCCATCCAGGCTTGGACTGCTGCTATTTATATTTTCTGCCTCTTCTAAACTGCTGCTAGCTCATACCATGTTTTCCTGTGTCGTGCCTGTGACAAGCCTACAGACACTCCATATCCTTTTATAAATTCAGTTTAGAATTCATAAACAGTACCTATTATTGCAATGGGCAGTTTAAGCACCGCATATATTATTATGATTTGTAGGGTTTTTTTCCCTGATGATTACTGAATAATGAATTAAACCCATTCTCTCTAAACCCATTCAAATTTTTGGCCAGCGAATATTACTTTGCATAGAGCACCTTCTGTCTATGTGGGGATGTTTCATCAGTATGTGCTAATTGTCTACTTGCCCTCAGCTGTGATGGATGATTTATTGCTGTGGTTTAAAAGATTGTAATTTTTTTTTGTTTTTTTAATACTCTTACATTACTTGAGAGCTTATCATTAAAGAGAGATCTACTGACCTGCAGGCATTTCTTTCTGCAAAGCGTTGCACCTTTACCTCCCTCTCTTGGATTTTCCTCAGTGGTAGCAACAGCCACCAGTGACCTCAGGAATACTGGTGTGCCCTTCATTACTCCTTTTTGGAGCTCTGCTGCCAACCACCGCTTCTGTGGCTTTCTGGGGAAGCTGTCTTCTTCTTTCTTTAATGGTATTGACTAGTAGTTTTCTTTGCTACCTTTCTCTACAGACAAGTTATTTATTTTCCAGTAAGATAAGCATTGTACTTTTTTCACCTCTCTTTGCAGTGGAATATATTTTGACTGTGCAGCAGTCATTCTTCAGACCTCAATTTAAGAATTGGTATTCTTAGTACTAAGTGCAATTTCGATGGAATGCTGTCACAAACATTTGTTGTTCTAAACGGTCATTTTCACATTCCTGCTTCTGTCACATTCATCTGCCCACCTCCTGTTTTCTTACACCTCAAGCATAAGGCACTCATCATTATTTTATCTGCCTTTATCCTGCTGCTTTTTCTTCTTTCAGTTTCAAGAACTTAAGATTTACTTCCAATCAGTACACCCTGGCTAATTTTATAATTTCCCAAATTAAGTGCTTCGCTTTCAAACCCCTGCACGTTTACCTTTGTTTTTCTTCATGCATTTCTTCAAAGCCCTTCTTGTCTGGGATTTGTGCTGAATAATTGGATATGCTTAGCCTGCTGCTGAGATGGACTCTGCCCAACGCTGCTGGCTCAGTCTCACCGTTCCTGTTTCATCCCTTTGCATCCACCAACGCTTTGTTCTCTGTTACCGAAGTGTCTTGCACAGTGGGGCTCTGTTTATGATGAAGGCTTGCACAGATTATTACAAGTAATGACAAATGGTGTATTTCTGTCCAGCATTACAAGTCTTTGAGTCATTGACGGGATGGGTTTGTGCTGCACCCTTTTTCCTGTCAGGTTGCACAGATACGTAATATCTTGTCAAAATATTTTGCATTTACAGTTTCTTTTATCAACAGTATTTCTTTAATTTTAAGCCTTTATAGAGATTTTGTTTCTGTTGTATCCACTGCTCCTAATAACATAGTGATTGTGTCTTTAATGAACCAATATTTTTTTGTTTTGTTTTGAGCCTTTTAGTAAATATTCAGCATCATCTCTTTTTTCTTTCATTAGAAAAAAGCTGGCTCTGTTAAGCAGTTTGCCTCTTGAAAACCTTGAGTTTATTGCATTTTCTTGTTTATGTCACGTTTTTTCCTTTTTTATATCACTCCAGACAATGATACTCAAACCTACTGCTTTTCTGGATAATTTTGGATAATTAATTTATCCAAAATCTCTTTGATTATGATGGAGATCTTGCTTTCTTTTAAGGTAACTGCATGCTGTTGTTTCATGCTCTACATGGTAGATCTTGCATTAAATAGAAATTCACAATATATGTGGATATTTCCTTTAATCAGTATCCAAGATGGCTGGGAAATAAATCTAGTACTGGTAGAAAATTCAACTGGAGCAAATGCTGTCTTGCTGACTGTGCTGTTCCCACTACTCTGTGGGTCCTTATCACATAATCACTGCTTTAAAATTTGAATTTCTTCTTCCTCTTTTTAGTCTGCTTTTCTATCTTTCAAACCTTTTTGTAACTAAATTGCACTATTGTTGCATGTTTAATTCCCCAAATGAAAAGTCAAGATAACATAAACTGTATTATTTTTTCTGCTAGACTTGCATACTTTGGCAAATTCAAATCCCTGTACTTACACATGGTTTTCTGAAATGTTTCATTCAGGGTGGTTCTTTGAATCAAAGGAAAAAAGATTTACAAATTTCTTAGCTTGTTGGACTTGGTGGTCTATACGTTATTTTAATATTCCTTTTAAAATATGAAATGGCTACATAGGTATGTACTTAACCTGTTTAACTGAAATTAAACATTGCTTTTGCAGCACCATTTAAATTACTGGTTTTGTTAATTTTGCTGAATCTGTTTTAGTTAGCCACTGGTTGACTCTTGAAGGACCTAACCTCTATTCTGGTTCAGTTACACTGGGTCTTTTTCATTTGGGTTTTTTCTCCTTCCATTGTGTGGAGGAGGCGGGAAGGGTTCGTCCCCCTCCAAGTCTTACTTGGCTCTTCAGCAGTCTCATGTATTCATGCACAGTTAAGCCTTTGATCACTCCACCAAGTGAATGAAACAGGCTTGTAAGGAGTAGTGAACATGAATTTATCTCTTAGGTTTGAATTTCAGTCTTTTATGTAGTGTACAGTTTAGCTCAACTTTCCTGTTAGGGAGGTGAAACTAAAGAGTCTTAAAAAGTTGTAACCAAGCAGTATTTATTTGGTGCCTGCATTCTTTTTGATAATCATGGCGAGGGGGGGAGTTTGTTGTTCGTTGTGGAATTTCACAGTCACATCTCTTGCTCTTCACAAGAGCTGCCTTTCCAGACAGGTGCAAAAGTACCTTTTGTTGTGGTGTCCTGTCTCCAGCAATGGCCATGTATTTACCACTTCACTGCACGTATTCAGAGATTTGTAGTAAACTTGGCATGTGCACAATGATAGTTGCATATTTTTTCCCTCCTTTCAGCAACCACAGCTTTAGAGTTGTAGCTTTGGTATCCCTGTGTTTACCAGGCAGAAGCGTACCTATCCTTGATGAACTGGTCTCATCTGATTTTGAACCTGCTTATCTTTTTGCTAGTGCACCATTCTTTAGCAGTGACTTTTAGTTACTTGAGTGGAAAAAACCAGGTTTATGTTACATTTGAACCTGCTCTTCCTTCTTGGAAATGGCTAAGAGTCATTCCCTTATGTGCATCACATTGGATTTTGTAGGTTTCAATCCCCCTTCAGTTTTCAGGTTTCAATCCCCCTCTAAGTATTTTCCAAAATACTTAAGCTTCTCTTATATACCAGTTCTTTACATTCCTGGTTATCTCTGTGGTCTGTCCATTTTTGTTTCTGATCAGTTGTACTCCTTTCTTAAGAGGGTCATCAGACAATATTACCACACTATTATAATGTCAGGATACTACAAGAGTAACAGACAGACATGAACATTTGAGTTTCATTATGGATTTCTTTCCTAAATAACTGCTTACATTTGGCTGTCCTTTTTTGTGCTTGTGGGACTGCATGATGTTTCTGTCTAGGATGACTACTTATACCTTCCTATGAGTAGTAAAAGCTAATTTAGAATCTGTCATCATGTATATGCATAGGTGAAAATATTTTTACCACATACATCACTTTGCACTTAACAGTAGTAATTTTCATCTCCATTTTATCATACAGTTTTCCATGGCTGTGAGATGGTTTTGCAGCTTTTTACTATCAGTTTGAGGTCTGGCTACCCTGGATAATTTTACAAACTTCACAATTTTTCACATCTTATTGTTCACCCCCCTTCTTGAGAGTCTCTGTAAGGGCAGTTGAATACCTTAAGTGTCTGCATAGGACCTTAAAATTATTGCTGGCAAGCCATTCTTTGTTAAAACTAAATGTTTATTTCTGTTCTTGTTGCATTCTATTTTTCCTTCCAGTTGAGGGTAATGAAATGCTCTGCTCTTACTTTCAAGTGCTTCTGTTCTAGCATAATCAGTTTCACATGTATTGAATAGGATTTTCCATGTTTAAGACATTTTCCAGCTCTTGGATTTCTTGTGGTTTTTTTTTCTATGCCATCCATTTTGAGCTGCAGTTTCCCTTTGTGCTTCAGCAGCCTGTGCAGCACTGCAGTTCTAACTTTGTATTGTTTCCTAATGCAGCTTTATTAGTATAGCATCTTCCAGATCATTGATTTGTCTGTTTGCTGAAATCTTGGAATCTAAATTTGTCCTTAGTTTCTTGACTTGAAGACAACTGTCCAGTTTTACTTCTGAAATATTATCCTTTATTATTTGGTTTGCTTTCTACAAGAAGATATCATCATTGGCAAGAGATGCCTTTTTGTGATGCAGGTTTAAAGATTTTTATCTTTTTAATTGTGGAGCTCATTTTACTGATATTCTGTGTCTGGTTTTTTTTTTGATAAGTTAAAATTCTTTGTCAGGAAATGTAAACTAATAGTTCTGTGTCCTTTAGTACTGGTTGTTATCTCTAGCCACAGACACATAAACAATTTTTTTCATTAACCAGTATCTGCACATCAGAGTGGAAGTCTTTTCCTCTCCTGTTTCCTAAAGATGTCTTCCCACCTCGCTTTTTTAATCTTGGTCCCTTTTTGCAGAAGTCTTTCAAAATCACATATTTCTTTCTCCTGTAGTAAGCAGTATATATATACACACACACACACACAGACACACACTTATTTATTTTTATTTTTTCTTGTAGCTTTCTGGAGTAAGTTGTCTCTTTGCATCCCACTTTCCAGGAAGGAGAATGCGGCTGCCTGCTGTTTCTGTTGCCCTTTTGCCTGGATGTTAAATCCAAGCCTCTGCCGAGCCTGCCAACTGTTTAATCAGAAATAGTCAGAAGGCCCTCCTTCCTAATATTGCAGCTGACTCTGAAGTCCTCATTATCTTACATCTGCATTTGTGCAGTGCAATTATACAGAAGCAATTATTTTCCTAAAAGCTTATAATTTAAACAGGAGAAGGAGAGAGTGTGAAAAATGCATAAAAAATGTAAAGCAAAGACTTGTACCTGTATAATTAATGCCACGTATATTTCAATTTTTGCTTTCTTTGCTTTGTTAGAAACCTTCAGTTGTTGCTTTCCATTTTACTCCTTTTATGTGTTCTTGACACTGGTATGGGAGAAGCGGCAAAACAAGGAGATGCCTAGAAAGCAAAGCAAAGGAAAAAGAGAGAAAACAAACTAAAGGAAAAACTGATCTTTGGAAGAGGGGAAGCCAAGAGGTCTGAGTATAGGATATATAACCACTCATCAAGAAAAGATGGTTTGTATTACAGACAGTAGAAAATATGATCCTGCTGTGAATGTCCTGGTGTAAACTGGTTTGGTGATTGTTCAGCAAGGAAGATTGCTGAGGAGTGTCTGAAAACACCTTACATTAGTGTTACAAGCAATTAATTTCTGCTTCTAAGCAACTGTTCCTGCTCCTGCCCAGAATATTTTGGAAGGGCTAGTCAGCAGCTTCCATCCTCCCACCAGCAAAGCCATGTAGGATTCCAGTACTAAGAAGTGCTTTGTCTGGGGACAGAGATACTATCTCTGTCAGTGCAGAGCCAAAGTGAGCAGCTTGGGGCACTGGTTTTCACAAGGCTTTGTGCTTGTTCAGGAGGAGGAAGGTAGGTAGCTCAGGACATGTTTATGTTACAGCACTTACATGGAGTTGAATACAAATCTGAAGGAAGCAAAAGAAGGTACTCAAAAGCATACTCTTATTATATATAGCAGTGTGGTCTCAGAAGAGTGGAAGAATACAGATTGCAAGGGGGTAAAAAGCCAAGCATAAAGCAAGAGAAATATTGTTGGTAGGTACTGTAGCATTTTAAATGAATCAGAGCCGTTCTGCTGCCGCTGGTAGCTGTCCCCCAGCTGTTCACACTTCCAGGTTGGCTGTTACTTCATTTTGGTAGACACAGAATGATGAGCCATGGGGAAGAAGAAATGGGCTGCTAATAGCAGGGAGAGGTAGAGACATGTATCTGGCTTTAATACTATTGATAATTTAGTTCATGGGATGGAGTGTCTCCTCTAAATGGCACTTTTCAGTCTCTCCAGCCTATTCTAAGTGAGATATATGTGCCTTGTGGTCAGAGATGAATTGTGGAGATAGGACCTATGAATCAGTCTTTGCTGTGTGGTCTCTTTTTTCCCTCTTTTTTTTTTTTCTTTTTTTTTTTTAACATTTAAGCCAAGAGTTGATTAGATGCCTGGCAATGATTACTATCCATTGGCACCTCCCACGGGGAGCACACTCCCAAGTACCAGCCTTGAGCTCTTTTAAGCAGGGGAGGTTAAGCAGGCTGCTTACTGAGCAAAAGGAATTTCTCTTCCCAGGAGAGCTGGAGCGCTGTTTCCCTGGCTAAGAATGCTGTAATTCCTTTACAAGTGACAAGCAGGCTGCTACCATCTGCTGGCGAATGGCTGCAGGATGGTGGAGTTTGGGGGAAGATTTGCTGGTGGACCAAGAGAACAGTTAGTCGTCATTATGCTGAATTTACACATTTCCTTGTAAGAACTTCTGTGATTTTATTTTGGTGTTAGAATATTTCCTAGTTGTAGTGTACCTATTTTTTCTTTTCAAGCATAAATACACGAGACATGTAGCTAACCAAAACTACAGAAAGTACCAGCAGGAGCAAGGCATCTTTTTACCTTTTAAGGCACAGCAGCAATGTCTTGAAAAAGAAGACTGAGACCATCCAGCAATTTTTAAGCACTTTTTTTTTTGTCTTCATGGGAACACCTGGGTGTGTTTGGAAACCATGTGGCACTACATGATGATAGTCTCTTTCAAAGATAAGGTGATAGACTCTGAAGTTGTTTTAGAACCACACAGCTTTGTAGGGCGTCTGCTTTGTTCACTCACTCAGGTGTGCCAAGAAGGAAGAACTTTAAAAAAAGAGTAGTTATTTTGTATGTGGTTCCCTCAGCTTCCCCGGAAAGAAGCAGATGGTTGGGGGTCCCTGGAGGTAGAAGAAATGGGGCCATTAGACTATCAGTGGCTTGTGAAAAGCAGAAGCATCTGCCAGAATGGAGACTTGTTCAGCAGCAGGGGAGCCAGCAGCAGCCGATGATCTCTGCCTTGAGCCGTCAGTGGCATAGTCATCCACCGGGGAATTGCTGTTGTGGGCGTAGCACAGGTAACCTTGGTAAAATCTCTGTTTGTCTGCCTGACTTCAAAAAAGGGCAGTGAAGGCTCAATGCACATGCACTGGCATCTTAACTACCCACTTTTACTGTCTAATCAGTCCTAAAATCACAAACAGTTTTAAAGCTTTCCTTACCCATTCTCAGCTGAAAATTTGTCAAAATGCCTGTCATGTTCAGAATGTGATTTTCAGAATAGCGGCATGAATGAGCCATGCTAGGTGCACCAAAGAGTAAGTTCAAAAAACAAATAACCTTTTGGAAAAGTATCAAAAATTTTGCTAAGGGTCTTGTTTTCTGTTTTGTCACACACCATACTCTTTTAAGTCATGCCTTTTTAGTGTTAAGAAATATTTTATATAGCTGCAGTTCAATCTCTGCTGCTGTGGTTCTTATGCTCTTATCCACTGCTCTGCATAGAACACAGTGTTCCAGGGGAGAATGACCTTCTGTTGCAACAGTGTGATGGTGTGTAAAAGATGAGATGAAGTGGGGAGGGCAGAATGCCTCTGAGGAACAAGACTAGAAATTCATATCTACATTCAAAAAGAATAGTCAATTTGGGTTCTCTCCTGTTAGAATAATTAATCCCAGTCAGCCACATCTAAAAGTGAGAATAAAGTACCCAGGTACAGAGCTCTGTTTCAGAATTCCTCAAGCTGCACTTTGTGAGTACTTGGCATAGGTGAATCCGGGACTGTTGCCAGTACATAATATCTTTCTAGAGTTGACTTCAGAGCCAGGAAAAGACATTTTCTGTGGATGAAGTTTGGTTTTACTCCCGTGGGAGAGTGAATTACGTTGCAGTTTGGCTAGTGGTCCGTATATTTTGGTGTGCATTTCAGTATTGGTTTTGCCTCTTTTTTTAATCTTTGGAAACTTTCATTGATGTTCTGACAGGCAATAATAAGCTGCTTGTGTGTCTCTTTCTAGGCTTCAGGGATACTTCCCTTGCATCATACATACTGCAGTAGTTTGTCGTGCTTAGAATATAGATGCGATTTAGTGGGAAGCACTGAAGATCAGGCTCAGGATGCTCTGGCATACCCATAAAGAGGTGTTACTCAAAACTGCAGTTGTAGATGTCACGAGAACTGACATCTCACAAGCTTTTCTGTTAGTTGCATCTGCTTTGATTTGAAGAGAGCCTCCTGGTTTATGGCTGGAGCTAGTTTTGCTTTCATCCTCATTCAGGCATTTAAATACAAACTATAGTCATCTCTGCAAAGCACAGAGTAGTAGGAAGAACAATAACTGTCAGATATTCTCAGAGGGTTCGGAAATACTGTAATCAAGCCCCTGTTTACCATGCTGAGTGAGGAACTTTGCTGTGGCTGTTAGCTTTGGCCACGTCTGTTCTGCGGATCTCCACTGCAGCGTGTGTGCTGATCAGGGATTGAAGACATGTGGGCCAGGGGCTGTGGCCGTGGTGGCAGATGAGTGTCCCCGTGTGGAGGGAATGCCGTGCTCGTGTCCAGTGCCAGGTGCACTGCTGGCTTGGGCACAGCTGTTTGTGAGTGGTGCAGGTGCAGCTCACTGGTAGTGCCAATAGAGCAGCCTAGTTCAACACCGGCTTTGCCAGCAGCAGCAGTGATTTTAGATCATGTCATCATCCCTGTGTGCAGGCAGGGACCAAGGGCAACTTCTCACAGCGTGAATTCAAGGTGAATTGTACAAATTATACAGGGCCTTATTATGGTGTTCATTGTATTCAGCAGAACAAATAAAATTCCTGTTTTTTTAAAATGTGACTCAAAAATTATGGTAGTTCCTCTCTTTGTTTTCTGCCAGTAGTTAATTCACTTTTTAATTTTTAAGTAGTAGCAGTCTCCTAGCTTTTGGTGAATTCTGCCATGTATGGCTACATCTTTTTTTAAGGGAAAAATATCAACTTGTCAGAAATCAGCTTTCTTCAGAATCAGATTACTTAACAAAAATCACTTAGTGTACATGTGCAAGAAATAAAATGGCTGTCTGAATGAGATGTGAATTACTTCCTTAGGTAATTTCTTAAGTGATTCAGGATGACCTAAAGGGGTGAGAGACTTTCCTTCTGCTTTCACAATTGTCTGATATTATGATCGAATACATCATTGACTACTTGAGTTAATAGGATTTAACTATTGAAAATTGAACGTGGTTATCAGATGAGTCTGAGCTACTTTGACAATAATTGTATGAGCGTCCCTGTTGCACTGCAAGTGTGGTTTTTTTTTTTGGCCATGGGCCATTTCTGTGATGATGAGGTATTTTCCCATGATGGCATCTTCTTTTTGATCACCTGTGAAAAATCTTCGAATTTGGCCATGATCACCTTGAACTGCTTGTGATAATGACAATGATGTAGCCAAATTAGTTTTATGATGGTGTCTTCTAAATCATTATTTGTTATGCCAATTCTCCTTTTAAAACTGCTTTAGGTTCAAAACCACTCTTTTTCCTGCTATTTTAATAGTGATGTCATTGCCAGGTACTGAAACACAGGCCAGTAAAACAGATTTGAGAACTATTCCGAATTGTTTCTGAATGGCTGAACATTGTATCTCTTGACTGCTTAGTGCAACTGAAAAGTTCATAGTTTGAAAGAGCTTAAGTTGTTATTTGTTTGAAAGGCCTTTATTTGTATGGTGTAGAAAGATAGAGTTTAACATGATTTATGAAAAAAATTGTGCTGGAATGTGGTTGATAAAATTCCCAGGAAAATACAGGTATTCAGAAGAATGGCTGCAACCTTCATTGTTGTTTTTTGGTTTCCCTTTCAGAAATGTTCCCATTGCCAGGAACCAGGAGCCACCTTAGGCTGCTACAACAAAGGCTGCTCCTTCCGATACCATTACCCATGTGCCATCGATGCAGGTAGGAACACATGACAACTGCATTCCATAATTACTCAAATCATACTACACTAAATAATTCTGAGGTGCTTTACAAATTACTCCCTCTCAGTTTTTCTCCTGCTGTGAAGATAAAGTAATAAAAATGGTGAGAAATGGCGTGCAATAACCAGCATACAGTAACACGTTGGGACAAGATGGAGCTTGTAATGAAAAGGAATCTGCCTGAAAGAGCAGAAAAAGCCTGGCTTGGGGGAGTGCAGCTACAGTGACTGAAATTTGGCTGCAGTGTGAGAACTGATCACTCATTTTTTACCAAAAATAGAAACCCTTTGTTAAAAGGATGTAAGTAAGCAGCAAGGGGGTTTCATCTTTCAGGGTTATACTCCTACGGGTGGTCCTAGTAAAGATTTCAAGTGTTTGTGTTTGTAGAATCATCAGTACCATTTGCAGCACAACCATCCTTCTCCCTCCTAAGAAGCACTTCAGCCAGTCTCCTGAGTAGGTCCAATTTTCATCCTTATACAAGCTAATTGTTTGGATACTATTTCCAGCTATGAGCCTGGACTTGTGAGTTTGGTGGGTTTTGTGCAGTAATTACAGTTTTTCATGGAGATAAACCTTGTTCTTGGGTAAAAAAAATTCAGTCTCAGAGTAAATAATACCCCACTTTTCCAATCCCCTGTAACTCCTGTCATACAAAACTTAGTCTGATAACAAGCAGGAAAGGATTCAAGATTACAGCTCTAGACTGGAAGATAATTGCAAACTTCCTGTTTGTTATTCCAATTCCACAGCAACCCACTTGTTCACCACCCATTTTATGCTGTTTTCCAAATGGTAGAGTATTTGAAGTAGGAATGCTCATTTCTGTATGACTGCATTGCACCTCTCACTGTGAAGTCCCACCCTATTGGAGATGTGCATTTCATTCTAATAGGAATGTTTTTTAAAAATCAATATTGCAGTGGAATATTCTAGTACCACAGTACTACTAGCAGGGAGAATTCTTGACTTCACATAAAAGAAAGATTATTCAAGTTGCAAAAATCACATACTAAAAAAATTACCAGAAATAAGGGTATCCATTTAAGTGTACTTTTGGTCTTTTATGAATCTATCTTATAGTAATCACCTAATTAAAGGTTGATATGTCTTTTCATAAGGCCCTACCTCAGCCTGTAGGATGGAGGGATACTCATTCATGAATATATGTTGTCCTTGATGGATCTGTGTCTTACTGCAGATGATTCCTTCTCAGTTCTGAAGGTAGAACTGGGAGATTTCCTATAATGTTCGTCTCTGTCATGCCTGAGAGTTTCATGAACATTAATAAACTTGCTTTTCTACAGTGTGTTTGAGACACACAATCACCAATCAGATTCACATTCATTGTGTTTAGTATGTATTTGTTTCTGGTTTGTGACTTGCCCTTTTCAGTACCATGAAAAAACAAAAATTATAGTGAATGTTCCCAATAATTTGAGGGCTTAATTTAAATTCATGTTTTATTAGATACAGTATGTAGCATTTTCTGGGTTCTAAATTCAGATATCAAAATTCAGACACTCTCCTTTTCCTTCAGCTGTATTAACTCTACTCCACTTCAGCAGAGGTAGGATCTCCAAAATGAGAAATGTACTGAACAATCATGACTGGTTCCCAAGAGCAGTTCTGTGTCATGCATGGAAGAGGCAGCATCATGTACAAAACTCAGTATATAATCATACTATTTAGTCCAATTTAAATGTAACATATCTGCTATATAATGTGTAGACATGGGTTAGATTAAATTTGGCATTTTTTCCCTTTTGTCTTGACTTTGCAACCTGTGAGATTTTTTTTAGAGTAGCTTTTTGTGTTCAAGTTCCAAGGCTATGCTTACTTCTTTTAATTTTGCTATGAGACATCATGTTGTCATGTGGCCATCTGTTGGAGTGCACAATTCCAAGCTAATTTCCCTCCTTTGAGTAATACAGCAGTAATAAATTGCAAGAGCTGCATGGAGATGGGATACTTGGACTGAGGTTTCACAAACATATTTAAAAAATAGTGGAGGAGTTGGTAAAACTGGTGAGTCTCTGGTTTCACTTCAGGAAAAGTCCGGTTGAGTGAGAACAAAATACTTCATTGGTGCTTTTAAAATACATTTTCCTATCTGTTTCTTCCTTTTCATCTGTATGTCTGCTGTGTTCTCTCTGGCTTCTCATACCAGCCACAGGTCTTTTATCTAGTTGCTCTCAGGCCCCTCTTTACAAATTTCTTACTCCAGTCTCTTTGTAAGACCCAATTCCTCCTAATTTTTCTGACTTTTCCTTTTTCCAATTTTCTAGCTGTCACTCTGCCTTCCTCCTCTCTGCTCTTACTTCACTTCCTCCTCTCTTTTGTTTTTTCTCGTTCTTTTTCCTCTCTGGGCTTTGGTACTGCCATTTAGTTCTCCTAACTCAGCTCCTTGTCACACCTCACCCTGCTGGTCCTGGTTTGTTCTTTTATATTGTCCTTTATATTCTCTGTTTCACCTTTTTGTGCCTTTTTCTAATCAGTTCTTTGTCTTAGCCTCCTGCTGGCACTCATCCTTAATTTCCTGCTCCTGACTTCAGTAGCACTGGTCTCCCTCCTGCTAGCCTCCATTCTTTCTGTATCTTGGCTGCCTTTCTCAGTACTGTTCTCACTTCTGCCTGCCGGACTAGTGCTTCCCATTTTGCAGTTTTGAAATGGTCACTTTCTTCTTTTGGGTTGCTCGAGTGTTAGAAATGTCCCCTGGTAGCTTTACTGCTTTTGGGACTGGTGCCTGAATCTGAGGGCAGAGGTTTATTTACAGGAAGGACCTGATCACCTCCAAGCAGAAGTATATTTGGTGGAATTTTTAAAAGCTACTAGCTAGCTTTTAAAATCTGAAAGGCCGTGCTACTGAAATCTAATGGGCCTCTTGTGAGGATGTGCACATGAAAATCCCCATATTGCTTTTCAAGGAGTTCTGTTTGCTGATTTTGTGGTAGCTGGCAAGGGCATGCCTTAGCTAAAGTCCAGGTCCTACTGAAAATCAGGATATTGTAGAGCTTTTCAGAGAAAAAATCCTGGGATGTTTATCATGGGCGGAATAACTTTTTTCCAAGAAAGAGTTTTAAGGAAATCGTTGGGCTGCTTCAGCTGAAGTTTTCAACCAAAACAAATAAAAAAGCCCCAGCTTGAAGTAGATTCTCAGCATTTAAAATTTCAGCCTGATGGTGTGACAGTAAAAGACCTTGTTTGCCGTTGGTTTTATCTGTGGGTGTTATCAAGCTGTCCTAATCTGTAGACACTCTTCAGTAAATCTGTGTAAAAGAAATAACCAAGCTATATGGCATAAGGTCTGGTTTTCATTTATGACCAAGCAGAAAATGTAGGCTTCCTTGAGAAACAAATCAACATTATTTCTCTTTGCTCAGCCTGTAAACCCTTTTTATTGGTTTTGCAGTTCTACTGTCTTTCTGTAGTGAAACTGTACAGGTGCTTCTCAGCTTCCTTGAGCTCAGTGGTAGTTCCATTTTGAAATCAACCATCCTGCTTTGAAGGATGGTGCCACCTTGCTTTATTTAGGATCTGTCACTGATCTGTTCTGAATCCTCAGAAGTTTGTGTTAACATTTACAAGGGCTTTCAGGCTTTTGGAATATGTATGACTGGTTTTGTATCTCAAAGAAATAAAGCCAAACAGAAAACACTTGCTGGAGTGTTTTTTAGGGTACGTTGAGTCATACACACTTGGTTTGTCTGGATTCCTGGAAGTGACCGTGCCTTGGTTGAGATGAAGTACCCGTGTTGTATTTCGAAGCAGTTCAGTGTGAGCTGAAGCGTTTCTGCCTTTGCATCCGTGTGGGTTAGGAGCTGGTCCCAGTCAGTTACTGTGCCTCAGGAAAGGCAGAATGTTTTGGGAAAGGGCTGGAGGCTGCAGTGTGTCAAATGGCTTCAGTTCCTTGCAGCACTGAAGGCAGCCCTGGGGTGGGACCTGGGCTCTGGCTGCTGCACCAGTGGTCGTTGTCCAGCCCCACCCTGGTGAGGGGCCAGGCTCTGCCCCACTGTTGCTAATGGAGTGCTGTGTGAGGCACGTGGCTTTGTAAGTTGCCAGTTTGTACATATGGATGCTTTTATATAGCATAATTCAGGCTGTCTTTTAATTTCCTTTCATAGAAAATAGTCCTTGGCAATATAGGGTGTAAGAGAGCTGAACATTTCTTAGCCATTTACATAAAAATCAAGATCAGTAGTGCCACTTAAGTAATTTTTATATGGAAATGACTGTGGTTAACATTGTCTGTGTTTGGCTTTCATCTGTCCAAATTTATGAAGAGCCTCTGATGTCTCAAGATAACTTAGTCCTAGGGATGTCTCCATGGAAACAAGATCTTTGTTTTCTGAAATTTTATATCCTCTCCCTCTGCCTGTTCCTCCCCACCTGGAATCAGATCCTGATGGTTGCAGCACACTTGTCCCTACAACATATATCCAGGCAGTTCCACTTACAGAAGATTTTTAACTGTAAATTAGGAAAATATTAACAGGAAAATAAAATGAATTTTCAGAGAACAGAAATCCTGTGTCTTCGCAAGTATCATTAAAGATGAGTAATGGGCAGAACACAGAGGGTAAGACAGAAGTATGAAGCTTACAGAAGAACAATTGCTTCTATTAAAAGTGTTTTAGGTTTTCCCTGACTACTTTATGGAGAAAAATCTGTGGAAACAAGGACAAGTCTCAGTTCTTTTTGCTTTCTGCCACAATGAGCTGATCATAGCTCTGTGTCTGCTGACTTCATGACAAATTGTAATCTGTTATATAAAATACTTGGAACTGCTAACTAAAATCCAGGCCAGCTTTGTAATGATGAACAATTTCTGCCTTATTGGTATTCAGCTGATTTTCTGCAGTATGCTGATGACATTTTTCATAGTTGTCCTTTAACAGAAACAAAAAAAAATTGCTATTAATTGAATCTGCTATTAGTATTTACAACAAAAATGCTGACCTTAGTAAGAAATGGAGCTCCACACACAGATCAGGCATTAGGTACAAGGCTTCTGGCACTTCTTCCTGATCCTTGTACAATCTTCCTTTCTGATGTACTAGCTAAAGAACTGCATTCATTACCGATGTTGGATTTCCAACAAAGAAGAAAACTCCATTCTGTTCTAACATACTGTGTATGTTTTTGATGATTGCTCTGTATATTTTTGATGATTGCTTTATTATGCAGTGATAATTCATGCTGTAGTCTAAATGTATGATTCCTGCCCTTATAATGAGAAGACATTTTATTTATTTCCTGTGATTTGCTAATGCTGCATTTGAAATTATCTGTGGCAGGATTAAGGGTTTTACGCCCCTTTGCTAAAATCTCTCAAGTAACTTAGCCTCTTGCATGCTGTTTCCCTTTGATTCAGGCCAGAGGCATTCATGTTGAAACATTAGGCACTCCCTAGCAGAGGGATGCTCTGCCAAAGCTTGGGTATCTAGAAAGCTTTTCCCTCAAGCTTTAGTTCCAGTCTCCTGCTGTCTGCTAAACTCTTCCAGCAGATCGAAACAGCAGGTAGCACTGGTTATGCTGCATACTTAAGAGCATTTTAAATTAGCCCATTTTAGTTACTATTGCACTTCTCTACTTGTGAGCTCTTGGGTGTGTTGGGGTAGGCAGGAGGTCAGAAGCACCCTGCTCAATTCTCCAGGGCAGCATTGCTCGGTCGTGCAGAGGTGGGGATGGGTGCTTGGTCCTGCCCACGAGGTGACAGCCTCGGGTCAGCCTCCGAGGCAAGAGGCCATTGGAACCGAGCAGTGTCAGGTTGAGTGGTGACCCTGCAATTCAGGGTGCCCAGGAGAGGCAGCTGAGTGCTCTGAGGGGAGTGCTGCTGTTCCCGTGGCTGAAGTTCTGAGAGCTGCCGACCTGCATCACTTAAAGGCATAGTCTGGGAGGGGGGATGTGAGGAGAAGCAATCCATGCTCTGGCAGTGCTGCTAAAAAAGTGCTCTGCAAATGGCAGTGTTGTTTAATTTGTTCCTAAATAAGCAGTTCCATATAACTGCCTCACTTTACATAATATGTTTAAATAATTACCTGAACCATTTTTTAGATCATAAAAGCTTCACATATAAGATTCATGAAAGCAGGTCTCAAAGCAGCATGAGTGACCAGACTACCAGACGTAGTGTCACAGTGTAAACTTACCACCAGGACTTGTGATTGCAAGTAAGCTGTAAACACCATACCTAGAGACACACGCCCGTGCTCTCCCTGATGCTGGCAGGGCCTTGGGGTAAGGGTGAAAGGCAACATTTGTACTATGGAATGCAGGAATTGTCTGTTCAGATTGGATGAATGTGTCCATCTTCTGTGTGCCAAAGCAAAGAAGGCTGGAATAGCTGAAGGGGGTTGGGATACAGGATTTGTAGGCTTGCTGTTGTCATTCCTACTACATACAGATCATTGGGAAAACTGAGATTGCTTGGTAATCCAAGCAGCATTGTCACTTGGGGTGTTCAGTTACTTTGTTTGCTAAAACTTTGGGGGTGGAAGGAATGAACCTGCTAATAATACACAGATCAGGCAATACTGACAAAGTATTCCTATAAGAGATCTTTGAATGAAAAATCTGTACCTGTGAGGCAAGATTAAAACATGTGATGTATTATTCAAGTTGGTTTTCATTAAAAAAATAATGCATTGCTGTCTTCTTCTCCTTTAGATTGTTTACTAAACGAAGAGAATTTCTCAGTGAGGTGCCCCAAGCACAAGGTAAGAATCCTCTCCTGGATTATACCTGGGTCTCTTGTGAAACCCTCTTCTGGTTTCTAAATTTGGATTAGTAATTTTATTACCTGGGTAATGTCTGTAGTCAGAGATGCTTTTAGTTCAATTATTCTGTGATATATGCTTGTGGTATATTCTGGGGGCAACCATCAACTCAAGAAGACTACAAGTTTAAGAAGATAAAATTTTTGTTCCATCTGCTCAGTGTTTCTTTAGGTCCTTGATGACTGTTCAGAAAGCTCAGCTTCATTTCCTGAATTCTGTGATAGAATCAGTATGTTGCTTGCTATTCCTGTTCAAATATTTCATTGGACTGTTGGGTTTTCTCCTTGGATTTACTGAGGATGCAAGGAAGAAGAAAAATGACTTTATGAAAAAGTTCTCCTGGTTTTTGGAGACATCTTGTTCTAGTTTACCAGTAGTAACTGGACTGAGTCCAGCCACTCAGCCTTCAGTGGGTCTGTGGGGTTCTTCTGTACATGTTTGGTTCATCAGAAGACCCCTTTGCTCCTTCTGCCCGGGGTCTGGGTGTCCTTAATGATTGTCCCCAGAGCCTACAAGCACAGTGGTGCAGAGAGCTGTCTGTATGGCAAGAGGGGACATGGTAGACAATACATGACTCTCTTGTAGCATAAGTAATGGGATACAGTGCTGGGAATACCCCTCCCAGCCCTTAAGGGAGGATACACCCCTGGGAGGTTGTGGATACATCCAGGAAAAAACAGCTGTTCTTGTTGCCAGTTGAATACAACAGTAATTGGGCAAGAGTTTGGATGGCTTGTGGTGAAAAAGAAATTATAATAGGGAAGAGTTGTGTTGCTTTCTAGCAGGGATTAGTCTCCATCTAGTTCTTGTCTGCAGATCCCTGCCTAGAATTAGACTGACATCTGGTGGTCTTTTGTTTTCACAGTTTATTCTTAATCTGTCCTTTGTAAACATACAGGAATTAGCCTCATGTTCCTTTCTGGATGTTCCACCACAAAATGATGTATTTATGCGCACGTATTTAAAATGTGCTGGAAGATTTCAGTGCACGTTCAGGCTCTTATCCAGAATTGGCCTACTTTTCATTATATAAAAGAAAATAAATTACTCTGCACAACTGTGGAATAATGTTGACAATGTACAGCAAGCTAAAATTAATGCATTAATGCTAGAAGAACCTGCAGATCTTGCCAAACAAACCGGGAAGGATGAGCTCCCCTTTCTGTATAATGTAACTGCCTGAGTGCCACCCTCTGCTCGACTTTGGATACTTGGGTAAAGATAATTGGAGTGTGTCCTGGGTTTGGATGGGATAGTTATGTTCTTCTTGGTACTTAATTGCCAGCTGGGGTTAAACTATTACAGAGAGGTGTGTATTTGAAGGCTGTTTTATTTTTGCTGCTGTTGCCTGAAGTATTCCAGGGAAATACAGTGTTACATAGATGGCTTGAGTCACTGCTGCTGTATGTGAGCACTTTGGAGTGATGGTGCTCAAACCATGAAAGGAAAGAACTGGTTTAGATTCAGGCAAAGAATCCAGCTTTTCAGAAAAAATTCTGAGAAAGCACATGGATTTCTAAAGTAATCTTGAAGGATGGGAGTGGGACAGCTACCAATTAAGTTCACAACAGTTCTTCATGAGGCAATAAAATTTTAAATTCGGTTCAGAACTATCCCACTGCAGATCACTTTCTTTATTTTGTCAAAAACATAACTTCAACACCAGCAGCCTTTATTTGACACTGAAGTTTGTTGGCTTTTGCTTAGTAAAGGCAAAAATAATTTCTTTGAAGCCAAGTAGAGTTTTCTCTGCTTTCTTTCTCTGCCCTCACTGCATATTTCACTAATCATTATTGGTTTGTTCCCAGTCTTTCTGCAGGGCAGAAAGCCTACTCTGTTCCTTCCATTCCAGTGGCTGGAAAGGGGAATTCCAGACAGTGACAATGCAGGAACAGGAAGGCTGAAAACCATTGCTCTAGAATGACTGGGGAACAAATTGCACCAATTTTTTGCATGAGACACGTATGAGCAATTGAGAGGAAGAAAGACTTTCAATTAGTCTGTTGAAAGCGATGCTTTTAGGTAACACCACCTTAGCACTGTTAGCAAATTAGTAACTGTCTCATAGCTCACTCTGCTGTTCTGCAGCTAATGGTGGAGGAGCTAACTTTATAAATCTCCAGCATTGAGTCCCCCAGTACAGGGCCTGTTACCCTTTGGCAGTCTGTGCCTCACACCGGTAAATACACTCCATCACAGAAAGCGGCCCCTGGAGAGCAAAGGTGCTTCTTGCCTCATTAACTGTGCTTGACTCTTAGGGCATAAGCAAGCTGAGTCCAGAGGGGACTGGTCCTGCCTTTCCATGTGCTCCCCAGTGAGCTTTTCCATTTCCTTCTGTCAGGATTGATACTTCAACCATCTATGTCCTGAATGTGCTACTTATGCAAAATATCAGCTTTTATCACAGGGAAAGTGCTGTCTGAAAACTGTCATCTTTTGAAGGGTTCCTCTCACAGATCCAAACGGCTCTGTCTGCATCACAGCAAGTGAGGTTGCAACAGACCTGATGAGGATGCTGAGCTGTGGAGAGGCTATAAAAGGGATGGGATACCTCACCTTTTGGTGGCTCAGCCATCTTAGATTGTCTTAAGCCATCTGTTTTGGCAGTTTTCAAGTGATGCTTCTCAGCTTGTTCTACCTTTTTGTGTTAAATTCTGTGTTTCTTAAAATTAACCAGGCTTTCATATCTCAGACTCTACTTTTGTGGAATTACCTGCTTTTGTCTTGGGTCTTGGAGAAAACTCTGTCTGAAAAGTCTATTTCTGACTCCAATACTGACTTCTCCCTCTCTCTCTCTCTCTTTCTCTCTCTCTCTTGCTTTCTGTATGTTCCTTTTCCCTCCCCCTGTCTTCCGTTTCTCCCTCATTTTCCTTTTCCTCCTCTGTTTGGCTTGCTGGTTTGTCAGCCCCTCCTTCCTTGCTCTCTTCCCTCCTTGCAGAACAAGATGGTGAAAGGCAGCCTCAGCACAGAGCAGTCGGAGCGGGGGTGAGGGGGGAAGTGTACTCCTGGGAATGGATATAAAAGCAAGCACAGGTGAGTGGGGGAGAGCTTCCAGTTCCACCTGCTCTCTTACATCCAGTGCCTTCCCCATTTCTGTGAGGAATTAAGGTGCTTTTGTATACAGAAAATTTGTAATATTTTTTTCTCTGCTACCATCCTGTTTATTTTTTTGTATTTCTGCAGCAGTTCCTTCTGTTAAACAATGAAAGGCAAAGCTTATTAGCTGTTACAGCTGCCTGATTATTCTCTCAGCTAAATGAGTGGCAGAAATCTCCTTTTGTATCACGTCCATAAGGATTTGAAGGTGTTTTTCTGTGAATCTCAGAGTAGTTAGGAAGCTTCTGTATAAATAAAGTTATCAAAGTATCTTAGATTCTATATGTAATAAATAAATAATATTGATAAGTTCAGGATTATTGTAGGATTCCCATTTTCTGGAAATGTAGATCGATCCAGGGATAAGTAAATCAGTCTTAGCAGGACCCCACTGTGTTTCTTTTGGCCCAGCTTTTTTCTCTATTTTGCGAACAGACATGGGGCATAGGAGGTAGAACTGTATCCAGAAGCGGTCACAATTCCATAACTTTGTAATGTGCCCCAAGTTCCTCACTGCAGCTCCTTCCTGCCTCCTCCTTTGTCTAGGCCCAGCATTCATACAGCCAAGTGAGAACTTGGTTGGGAATTCAGTTTGTCTGAAACAGCTTTTTGCCATGTTAGCATCAGAGCTGGGTCATTTTCCTAATCTGGTTCACTGTGTGGCTGGGAAAATACACTGGCACAAGGAGGGAGTAGCACTGAGGTGGGAGTTAGCACCCAGGAAATGGGATGAGGTTGGGATTTCTTATTTCTTACTCAATTGCAAGTGCATTGCACTTCAAAGGCAACAGGGTGTATTAAAATGAAATAAGTGTTTGGTTTCAAGTTATTACTTGTTGTCACCCTGTTCATGAAACTGCAGCCCAAGAAGGTCTCTTGCCTTCATTTCACTACTCAAATGCATTTCTTACTCAAGTAGCTATTTGCTTCTCTGTCTTTTTCCTTGCAGTCATGCAGGGGAAGTTGCTCTTTTGTGTCAGTTCTTGGAACTGCTGATGGTAATCCCCTTCCTTCGTTACCATTCCCTTGCTTCCCAGGCACCTCTCCTGACTTAAAATCTTTCCTGTTTTTCAAGTAAAGTACTTGTGAAGTACTTCTAATGGTGTTCTGTGTGAAGGATGAGAGATTAATTGGAAGATTGTGGGGTTTTGGTGCAGTAGCACAAGACAGGTAGTGTCCCATGTACTTTTTGCAGATTGACTGCTGACTTGCTTTAGCTCAGCTGTGTTCTGTGACTTTCCATTTTTAATAGCATTCATTCCTGGCTATGGAGTGTTGTTTTAACAGTTACCATGTAAACAGTGTTTAACAGTATTCAGTGTTTGAGTAGCTTTCTCCTTCCATGGTAAAGGTCATTGGGATTCCTTTAAGCTTTTCTCTTTTCCTTAAAATGTAACAGGCAATGTAATTCATAATGTTAAAGCTGGACAAGAGTCCCACAGCCAAAGTGCCTCTTCTGGCTGTTTAACACTAGGGAAGTGATTTTTGGGCCATTCCTTTAAGGTGCTGGTGAACATTACTGTGTCCCAGAGACCTTTACACAGCTTTGTTCCCTGCATTATTTTCCAGTGCTAGCTCTTTTTTTATGTCATAGGAATGTCTTAAGACCTTGCAGGCTGTGGAATCTCTGCACTGTATTCACTGTATGCTCTAGATATCTCTCTAAGGCATCATGTCTTTTGAAATCCACTTTTTGCCTCAAGTAATTCTTACCAGAAGGTCCTATTTAGCCACCCCCTTGCAATGTTCAGAATATCTTAAAAATCAGATTCTCAAATTCCAACATGATCTTGCGTTTCAAAATAAAAGCCATGCAAATCTAAAAGATCCTTATAACAACAACAACAACAACAACTTGTTGTATTACTGTGGTAATTAAAGAACTTCAGGGGAGTTCTGTAGCAGTCCAGGTAGTACTGGAACTGTCCTTCTGCTGGCCTTAGTGTAAGATACAATGGATACTCAGTTGTGAGATTATTGGGCTGTTTTAGTCCTGGTTCACTCCCCGGCCTAGCAAGTTAAGAAAAATCCTGCATGTTGGATAACATCCAGGCAAGTCAGTGTATTCTGTCTTCATTGCTTCTCTCTCCCTGAGCCAGTTGCCTCTAGAACATTTGGATCAAGTCCAGATCTGGAGAGTGACTGTGAGAGCAAGTCTGGTGCTCTGGATCTTGTCCAGGAATGAGGCAGGACTCTCTGTGAGCTGAGCCTGTTTCTTCCCTGAGCCAGTGCCTAATGCTCTGGACCGATTCCAGGCATGGGCAAGCTGCAGTTGTACAGGAGCCAGAGACAGCAACACGGCCCTGAACTCCCGCAGCGAGGGCTCGCTGTTGCGCGGTAATGAAACCACAGAGGGCAGCTGAGCTCTCCGGGAACCTCCCCCTTTCCTCCTCAGCTGCTGCTCCCTGACCTTGCCCGTCTGCATTTTGTGTGTACTTGCCTGACTCTTCACTCACTCGCAGCCTGGCACCTGGATGGGGGATATCTGCAGCCAAGAGTTGGGCTTGCTGGGATGTAATCTAATTGGTGTGCTGATGATCAGAGCAGTATTGACTTCTCCATCACACTTAGTTAGGGTTCCTGGAGTTTAATTGCCAGCTATGAACAAACATGGGTGTTACTTTGCTCCCAGGCACACTAGCTCTAATTCCCTTAGCTGCTTTCCATATGCATCACTTCTGGTGTAAGTTCTTTTCCCAAGCTCACTAGCTGGTAGGAAGGGATTTATCCAAATCATATCTAAGTAACCTTACTAAATAAATTGCAGTTGGGCTCACTTGTGGTATGGGATAATGGAAGGAAGAATACATTATTTCAAGCTTTGCTTTCTCTCTATGCAGAATGAGAACCCTAACTTAGAGAAATTAAATTTTAACTTGGTAACTTCTCTTTTGAGCTGAGCCTCCACCAACTTAGCAAACTCCTGAAGTTAATTTTCTCACCTCAGAGAATTTCTGGACAGGGAGAACATGTGCCAAGCACTGGGACATTTCCACATTTGTCTTGAAAGACATCACAAGCTTAGTCCTTCTATGAACTGTCTCTGTAATAGGAAAATTAGCTCCAAAAAGCAGCAGAAAGAAATATCACCTGCCCTTCAATTAGTTAAACCACAACAGCTTTACCTTTAGCTGGTGAAATCTGGCAATTTCCCAGGATTGGTTCCTGGACTCCTGTAGTTTTGACACTGGTTTCACTATCTGCTACATATTCACTGGAAACCACCACTGGATGGCCCATAGGGAAGCATTTTGATGCAATCCCTGATGGCATCCCAGGAGCTGTCACCATGTTGGGACATGCTTGGCCTCTCTCTTTCCCAATCTCATGGTCAGTGTGAGGAGTGGACACGAGGTGAGCGAGCTCCTGCCTGGCTGCTGAAGGTAGAGGTGAGTGCTGTGCCATTGTGGTATGGATCATCCTGTCATCCCAGACCTCCTTCAGAACTGGGCTTGCTTAATTTTTTTTTGCTGGTTGTTAAATAGTTTTTATCACATGGATTAACTTTCATGAACTACTCGCCATTGTGTATATCTGTTTTCAGTCCACAAAGCTAAAGAGCTCTTGGTGTTGCTGCTGTGGTAGGCTGCTGAGTGGGTTTTTCCAAAGCCTGAGGGACCTGTTTGCAAATGGAGAGAAGGAACCATGCCAATATTATTTTGACTTTGTCTTTCAGGTTAGGCTGTTGAGATAAAAAGCAGTGGACATTCGTGACTGAATGGAATCTCTCCCACTGTGCAGCCATGCCCCCTCTCGACGTGCCTGCCAATGCCAGCACTTCCTTCATAAATTCTTACATCACACTCAAGACTGATGACATCACAGAATCTGACCAAGGAGTCTGAACCAGCTGTTTCCATGGACACAATCTCCATAGTGACAGTGGGGAGGGGAGGGGGAAAAAGGAAACAGGTGGGGGGAATTACAGAGGGAGGGATAAATATATATATATATAAAGATCTATTTTTTAGTCTTGAAAGACTTTGTTTTAAATGAAAGGTGCGCTATATCCCTTTTGATGCTTTGGATTAAGATTTTAAAAACCCCATATAAATTAAAAAAGAAACTTATAGATAAAGTAAATATTAAATCCAAAATTAAAGCAAAGCATGTGGAGCCTAACATTTGTGGGAAAGAATAGCAAAACTGGGAGTACTCCAAACAGGATTTGTCTCTGTTCCTCTTGCTTTCTTTCTCACAACATCTTATGAAATTCAATTTTGAAAGGCAAATAAAATACTGATAAATTGTTTGTAGGGTGTGGGAGGAAGGCTTGGATGATTGCAGGTAATTTGGTCTGAGGGGTAGGGAGGTTTCCATTTTTGAGAAACACTATTAACAATGTAAGCTTGAATAACATCTGCAGACTCTTGGGTTGTGAGACTCATGAAGTAAGAGGTGGCTGCTGCTTGCTAGGTCCCATACACCTCACTGGTGTGGGAACACCTGTACCACACAGGGGAAGGGAGTATCTGCCCTGTGTGCAACAACGTGACCCCCAGATCATTCCAAGAAGCTGTGCCTTCAGTTTGGAAGGCAGGTGAGAGGAAGACATGGTTTACCTGCCAGATTGGAGAATGAAAGGAAGTCTTAATGTTGGTGGAGTCAATGTATCTTCAAATTGATTGGGGTAAATCCACTTGGCCCTCTTTTTATTTTTATATTTTTTGCTTTTCCTAAGGAAGGAAGAGGGAATGTCAGTGTAACAGCCTACACTATATGGTTATTCGGGGTAGGGGTTTTTTTATTTTCTTTTCTTTTTTATTTTCTTTTATTTTAATTTTTTTTTTGTAAATTATGTAATTTTAAAGTGTGTGGGTTTTAGGAACAACAATGAAAAAATCATGGTTTTTTTTCTTGTTAAGGCCTTAAGAAAGGGGTTAGTGCATCTTTCAGGGGTCACTCTGCCATGGGATTAAAAATAGCTGTTTCACAAACAGTTTTATATAAAAAAAGCTTAAAAAAACCAAAAAAACTAATAAACTTCATTTTAACCTTGTCTCCTTTTGTTTTGTGCGAACTTGATTTGTTTAAAAGGACAGAGACAGTACTATCTGCTGCTTTTTGGTTTCTTTGCCTTCATCGGTTCTGCCTTCAGTGATGACCTTCTGAACTGGCCCAGCAAGAGGAAGACCACAAAGGCTTTGAAAAACTAAAGCTTAGGATTTGTTTGATGTTCAGAGTTAACGAGCCAATGACTGGATGAATTTTCTGTTCATGTGAGCTGGTGGTATTTCACCAGGTCACTGACTTCTTTCACTCATAGGATGGTAGCATATCCTAGCGATATCAAACAGCGTGTTGTTTACTGGAAAGTCACTAGAGATAGGGGTCTAACCAGCATGACATGGATAAAAAAATGGGGTTGATATTGTGGGGAGGGAAGAACTATTTTAAAAGTTATGTACTGGATGCTTGCTCAGCTACTCACATTTTGGAGTATTCAGCACATAAAAGTAAAATCTATGATAGCTCATATTAAGATATCTATTTTAACTCTATTTTTAAAAGATCGATTTAAAGATTTGGGAGATAATTTGGCAGTTATTTATTTCTATAAGTTGCTACTCTCACTCATAAATATTTGGAAAGAAAAGGCAGCCTTCTGCTTACTCCTTTCCCAGTAGCAGCTACTGAAGTTAGTATGTCCTTTACATTAAGAAATAGACCTGTTGTGATAAATGTCACTAATGTGTCATGAATTGGTGCTGAAAATATTTAACTGCTGGTGTAGTCAGAAAAAAGTCATTTTTAGCATAGTTAATGTGATTGAGTAAATGACTTCTTTTCAACTGAATAAAAATTGTTTTTTTTTTTCATAGTGTCTGTTCTATTCTACATATTCAAAAAAAAAGTTCCTGTTATTGCGTTGATTTTTATGTTGGTGAAGAGTCAACTCTGTATGTAGCACTGTGACAGCAGAACAGTGTGTGCTGGAACTGCTGAATTTGACACTTTCACTTTGGCTCCTCGGGTGGTGTCACAGCAGAGGCAGAAGGTTTTTGGGTAGCTGGGAGGGAGCGTTGGAGGTTTTCCATGTGGGAGCTTGTGGCAAGTATGGAGATTCAATATTTCCTCGTGCACTGTGGCTGGAAAGTAGTGGCAGTTGTGTAGAGCAGATAAATTGTACCACAGTCAATTCTGTGGGAAGTATTTCACAGTGGGAAGTGCTTAAAATCCTTTGACTCAGCTGTGGCTTAATCTCCCCAGTGCTGTAGTCAGAGGTGAGGGGTGCTCTCCAGTAGAGCAGGATTGTGCTTGGTGGTCGAGGCTTTACAGAAAGCAGAGCTGTCGTGATTCTAAAACCAAGCCAGAAGGAATTAAAACAATGTGTAATGGCTTCCTGGGAGAACTTGGAAATTATCCAGAACAGTCATAAAATTCTGTTGGAAATAAAAATTTCTTTTGGCTGAGAAAATACAAAGTGCTGAGTGGATTTTGAAAGCTGTTGTACAAAACATTTACCTGCTCCGTCCTGCAAAAGAATTAACAGCTCGACATCGTGGATACCCCAAACTGGAAAGAAAGAAAAGGTTTGGAAGTCTTGGCTAATTTAGAATTTGTGGAGCAGAAATGACCTGCAGCAGAACCTTAAAAGAGATTGTGTATAGATGAGAATGGCATCGTTTGGGAATTGCCTGCTTGGATGAGGAATGAACTAACGAGAGCTTGGATAAAGCAGCTCATTTTCAAAGTGTTTCTCTGTGCTGACTCCCATCGGGATCTCTTGAAAGAGACTTACACCAACGGGCTGGAATTGAATGTGATGGTTTAGCAGTGCTTCCAGGCTAACCAGAGTGAGTCAGCACTGCTGCATGGGGTCGAAGGAAAGATGTTTTCACATCAACAATAGGGAATGGATTCAACATGCAAAGGATGTTTGTTGATAAGACAAGGATAAAGGGAGTCCTGCAGGAGCTGGTGGAAGCCCTGGGATGTGTACAGAGGGATCTTGATACCAGGAGCTGCCCATCGATACATTTGTTGTTTGTATGTATTGCATGTGAAATCCATGCTTGGAAATCCGAGGCACAGACCAGTGTGGATTGAGCAGCACGGAGAAAGTCATCTCAGCTGCTCCTGCAGAGGGCAGTGGCCAACCTCACTAATCTGTACCACAGAGGTATGAGAGGGAGTTTTACTTGGGGTTGTGACATTCTTGAACCTTAGACAAACTGACGAGGTTCAATAGTATTGAAATAAAAAACGTTCAGGGGTTCAGGGTGCGGGATCTGCTGAAGAATGGTGCACATCTGGTTCATGGAGTCCAGCTAATGGCAAGCTAAAGAAATTCATTTTTGGTGGGACATGCATGTAAAAAACAAAAAGTTTGTTGAGATATGGGCAATTGAATGACAACTCTGGAATTCTGACTAATGTGCAGTAATGTATATTAAAACGTGTATTAGGAAAGATAATACTTTAAACTGGCACAGTTACAGGGGGAACATTTGGGGGCTGATTTGGATATAAATTTTATAAATTATCATGCCTACTAGCTGAGTCATTATGTAAGGAATTACCTGTGCTGTCCCAAGTGCAGTGGGTGTCCTGGACGTTATAGAAATACTTGTAGAGGGATACAGCATTTTGTCTGTCTGTGTAGTCCCTGGCTTGCCAGAATGACTGAAAGAAGCAGTCCTTTATCTCAAAATGTAAAAAATTAAGTGTAAATAACATACATACTTTTGGAAGTGGAACAGGATATTTAGATGGTTGAGGATGAATAATTCACCACTGCTCTGTTGTTTTTTTTTTTTTTTTTAATTATTAAAAGTTATATTAAAAACAATAGTTTTTTAATAACTTTTAATAAAAGTTATATTAAAAACAAAAAGTTATATTAAAAAACCAACTGAATACAGGTAATCCAGGTTCAATTACAGATCTAGAAAACACAAAGATATGGTTTTACTCACTTTGCTATGAGATGCTGAAAGAGTAGTTGCAATCTTGGCTTTGGGTTAGAAATCTCTGTTGTGAAACAGGATAAGATTCTTGTCTGACTGTGAAATTCCGACAAACAAGTTTAGGTTTGTGTTTAGTTTTTCATTTCAGGTTTTTTAAGATGGAACTCTGGCAGCATATTACAAGTCAGAGAATTTAGTCAACAAAGGCAGAGGACAAAAGTAATTATTAGAAAATTGTGGGAGACTGGTAACAGTCTGGTACTTTCTCCTGGCATTGGTACAGGCCCGTGAGAGCTTGGCTAATGCACACTACTGAAAAATTGGCTCCATACAAATACCATGACCATGAGCTCCCTACCTGATCTGTGCTATTCAGCCAGAAATTAATATGTAAAGCTCTGAAGATGATTATGAGGTTTTTTCTTAGAGTGCAAAGGTCAGTGAAATAGTTGCTGACATCATCCCTGCATGTGATTGTTTAATTGTTTGTTCTCTCTGTACTTCTGGTGGAATCCAAAAGGTTTACTCTGTCATCCAGCCGGAAAGTGAAGAGAGTGCTGCTTACAGAATCTTTTTGTAGGATTTAATTTCTTAAGTGGATCCCACTTCCTCTTTAGTGTGTTTAACCTGAACTGGAAGGAAAGCATCGCTTGTTTGCTGGCTTCTTCCACAGGGCAGTACTTAGAGCTGAGATTGCTTCTCTTTCCCCTTCATCCTCCGGAGGTTTCTTGCAATTTATTGCTTAACTCAGTTTTAACGTTGCAGTTTCAAGGTTTTGACCTTACCTGGCCAGCTTTAGAAATGCTGATATTTCTTAGCAGCCCAGAGAGACTTAACTCCCCTCCAAATAATTCGAAAAAGAAAAATAGTCTTCTAGCTCATAGCAAACCCCCTGTGAAAGAAATGTTCCACTCTAGCTGGGCTTCAGGAGTCATCCTGACGTGTTATTCTCTGCATGATTAAAACTGCTTGCATGTGCTACTGAACATGAGCATAGCCAGGTTACCTGCAAATACCATCTGTATTGCATTAGGAACTTTTGGGTTGTAGCTCCCCTTGCTGACAGCCAAACTTGGAGTGCACAGTAGATTTGGAGGTTGGTGCTCCTTGGCTTTGAGATACAGCATGGCAATGGTTTTCTGAGTTTTATCGAAATTGCTTACTTTCAGTGCCACATCTTTTAGTGGGGAGCAGCAAAGGATGGCAGAGAAATTGTTGGGGAAAGACTGGAAGGTGTTTACACTGAAAATAAAAATGGTGGCGTAAGGGTAAATTTGCACTGTATAGCAAGAGTCCTCTGAGCTGAAGCCAGTTCATCAAAGAAGTGTCACCACTTCTCATGGTTTTATTAAAAAATGAGAGTCTGTATACTTCACAGCATTGTATGATAAAAACTTACTTGGACTTTCACCCAAGTTCTTGCCCACTGGAACTGGGTTTCCTCTCAGCAAAGAAATGGAATTATTAGAGTCTTCCAAATTGTAGATTATTTTGAGGACATTACTTTGAAGGCTGTTGGAATTACAGCAACCTGGATTATGGGGCATAACAATATCTACTTCTTCTCATGCACTTTTTCATCACCTTGAATTTAAAGTAACGTGCATGTAAGACAGATCTCATGGTTTGCATTTGTAGTCAGAAGAAATACCGAAGAGCGAACAAATTACTGTTCAGAGTTGTACTGTGAAATTCAGAATTGGCAGGTTGCAGTGGATTTCAAAGAGGCAAGAAAGCACTGTGTTGTAAGCAGAACAAGGATGAATTTAATGTTACACTCCTGGGTTTTGTAATATTTTGCTGCTTTGGAAACCAAGGTGAGGAAGTCACTGTATAAAGTGGATGTTACAGTTTCTCTGTTCGCCTGGTGTCCTGCTGTGGCTGAAACTTCTGATGAGGAATCACGACCTGTACAGGGGATAGATGGCAAAAATACAACTGCCCATTTGGGAATGAAGCCAAAGAACTGCACTGTGCAAGAAAATAAGCCAGTAAAATAAATGCTGCTGAGGGAGACTTTTCCTGCAACCAAAGGCAGAGGCCATACAGAATGGCCCAGTTTTGTAGCATCTAAGCTGGTTTCCAGGGTTGTATTTGACTCTGCTCCAAGTGGGAAACATTCTTGGCTTTACATGACAGGAAATTGTGCCAGGAGAAGAAACAGTTTCCAGAGCTGTGAGATGGAAGTAGGCATTTTCAGCCTTAAAGAGGACATCAGGGTTTGCAGGCCTCTTGACTGACTCCAGCTGCACTACTCATTTCTACTAAAGCCAGCAGTGTCACGTTGCCACAGGAACACAAAAGACTTGGAAAAGATGCTGTTACAGCAGAAGTGTAAACATTCCTTATGACCGATGTGAAAGATGGACTTAGCAAACATCAAGTTTGTGGTCTGCTGCTTCAGGAAAAGGAAAGAAGGTGCATCTTTTTAACTGCGCATACTTGTTGCTGTCTAGAGGATTCATGGATCAGAAGATGTACAAATTATTATTAGGAACGCTGCTAATCAACAGCAATGACTGTAGGACTGTCTGTAACTGGGAAAAAATCTGCTTTGGAGCATGGCCCTTTGGCCTCAACTACTGCCCACCACCCACGCTGGATGGATTCGCCCCTGAGCTGGGCACAGCAGTTCTATGATCCAAAGTTCCTCTTGAAAATAAGGAGAAGTGAGAGAACCTTTTACAAGTGGCCCAGTCATGTGAAAAGAGTCATGGAGAAATAACAGGTCAGTAAAGTCTGGGGAGATTTTTTTCCTGAGGTTCCTTCTAGGGAATGCTGTGCCATGAGAGGAGCCCTGAGATCATTGGAATGGCATTTGAGGGCCTCACTGGTGGAGGTGGCTGTTGCTGATGACCTTTTCTGTGGAAAATTCTGTGTGTGAGTTTTGGAAGAACAGTCCAGGTAGATACCTTACCAAATCCATTCTGTGCCATTTATTAGACTACAGAGCAACAGGCCCCGAAATTCACCCTTAAACGTAGAAAACCCTTTTTGCATCAAATGGTCGTTCCAAATAGGGGCTTGTCTTTGTTGTGCTTCAAGGGGGAGTGTTGGCCAGGTCACCAGGGTTGGTTGGTACTTCTTCAGAAATGCATCAGTATGGTTTTCTACCTCCAGTCAGTGGCATGCCACAGAAACTGGAATACAACAGCTGATGTTAATTTTTTAGGGTTTCATTTGACCTTTTTGAAAGAGCTGCTTGAGACAGACACCGGAAGTCTTTGCAACCTGTATTTACCATTTTTGCTGAGAGAGGGAGACAGAGAGGGAATGAGATTTGCCCCTTTTTTTTAGTATTTATTTGAGTAACTTGGACTTTAGGAGTAGCTGATCAAAAACCTGAACAACCTTTCCCAGTCTGCAGCTAAGTGTGCAATGCAGGGCTTGGTGGAACTTCTTGTTCCTTACAATGCAAGAGGAAGAACAAGTCAAGGGCTTGCCTGAGCAGCCTCTTCATGTCTGTTAGCCACAACCCCCTACAAAAAAGCCACAGTCTTTTTTTGGCCTACCCATGTCTTCACTAGGTGCATTAAGGATATAGCAATTTGTAGTTTTTAAGAACATATGTCCTTACCCTTTTGATATGTAAGCCTGCACATATGTCTGGAAATACATAAGGGTTCAGAAGTGGAGAAAAAAATGTTTACTGACCAGCTTGTATGACCTTGGGTGGGAGTGGTAAAAACCACAGCTAAGGTCTGTCACAAGTTCAGGGGGCACTGCAGCAATTAAAATGTCACAACTCAAAATGTCCCACAAGGCACTGAGCCTCTGTCTGGCAAACAGGCAGTGTACATGAAACAAAAAACCCCCTTTCCACCGAGTAAGCAAGATTTGTACCTTCAGGCCACAGCTTCCAACATGCTCATCCTTGAAATGAGCTTCTCACAGCCACACAACACAGCAGCTCCTGTATTTTCACTTTGCTTTCACTTCTGCCTCAACTGACAGCAAGTGTTTGAGCTTGATTTCTGCTGCAGCCTGCTGCAATTGCCAGATCAGCCAACTATCTCCAGTCATTCTGAAAAGCCTTGTGGCACTCTGATTCAAAGAGCCCAAGACAGTTCATAAGGAGTGTGACCAGGTGGAGACACTTCCATTCTCGTTTCCACTGATGAGAGGTTATCTCTAAGACTGTCATTGCACTTCTCCATCTTTCATTACTTACAGGTGATCTGTGTATTGCATGGCTGTGTTGCTCGCAGGTAATTCAACCTGTGTGCCATCATTTGTTGTGGTGTAACTCAAAGGTTCTGTTTTGGAGTTGTAGCTAAAGCAGGAGCCCTCCCTCTCACCCTGATGTGGGATCAAGGGTTATCTGTAGCTGGTCCCTGTCCCTCAGGAAGCACAGAATGACCCAGTATCTCCAGGCTCATGCAGAGGTTACTGCCTTGGTATCTGGTGTCTGTTGCGGTGCTGTTACACTTCACCAACTTCTCCTGTTGGATTTTTGGCCTATCACATGTCCTCATCATCCAGGCAGGTCTGAAGTCCTGAGATTCTGCACCCCCCAATCCCCCCTCTCTTTCTCTTCTTGTTCTTTTACAGAATCAGAACATTTATTTCAGACTCTTAAAACTTTGGTTTTTTCTTTTCCAAAACTGAAGAAATTTTCTGCAGTGTTTGCAAAGGTATACCTGCTCTAGATCAAAAACTTAAATAAGAATTCAAACTGTGTCTGTGATCAGGAAACCCATCCAGCAGCCATGACTATTACAGCCAGGACACACATGAAATTTTTACTTGTCATCTACATTCATGTTTTAAAGCTCTCCAGAAATCCTGTTATAGAACAGATTGGAAGGCACCTTTCAGGGTCTCTGGTCCAACCTGATGGCTTTGTGAAGGTCAGCCTCAGAACTATGCCAGCCTGCTCACAGCTTTGAACAGTCAAATTTTGAAAACCTTCTAGTATACTCCACATTATCTCTGGGACCCTGTTCCTGTGCTGAGCTGTCCTCTCGGAGCAGCAATTCTTTGTATCTAGTCACAGTTCTCATTGTTGCAGCTTGTGATTTGCCTTTTGTCCTGTCACTGTGCCATTTGGAGAAGAATCTGACTCTGCCCTGCCTATAAAATCAGCAGTTCATGGTGGTATGACAGGTTAGGACAGTCTGGCTGCTTGAATTCCTGAAAATATTTAGCAGTGGTTTTAATCCCAAAATCCAGCACACCTGCAGGCCTTTGGTGCAACTGTCCAGAGTAGCTTGGGGAATTGGGGCAGCAGTGGGTGTTTTCTGGATGCAGTTCCTGCAGGGAGCTGTGCCTCAGTCCCTCCCTCCACAGCCAGGACAGGGGAGTGTAGATCACTGCCTGCCTTCTGAAGCTCCTTCCTAGAGGACCAAAGACTCGAGTCTTCAAAGCTTTACTTCATCTAACTGCAATTCCCTGCTAGCTCCCTGCTTGCTTTTTTCCTACTTTCCAGCAAACCTGATGCTCAGGCGAAGACCAGCGGTCTTCATCCTGACTCCAGCCAAGCCTAGCCTGCTTGAGGGAAGCAGGACCGAAATCCCTTTCCTTCTCAGAGCCCCGAGCTGTTCGCACCCTCCTCTGCCTCCCTGCTCACCTGCCCCTCCTCGATCGCTGCCCTCGGTGGTTCTGTCCTCGCCGAGCTCCTGGCCGCCCCAGAGCTGCGGGCTGTCTGGTGCTGCCACCTTAAGGCTCGAAATTCGTACTCCAGCAAAACCCGTGCCCGCCTTCCCTGGGGACGCAGGGTGGGGAGCTGGGGACCGGCCAGAGGCCGTCTGTAGCAGCTGGAGGATGGCACAAAGCCCTCACCCCACTCTCGCTGAGCCTCCTCCAGCAGCTCTCAGGGGAAAGCATAGCAGGCTTTCACGGAAGTTTTTGCGTGCACCTCCTGATTTTGTGGCTTGTGAGAGACCATCCTTCGTAATCTGTAGGGCAGAGTGTAATCATCGGAGCAGATGAGGCAGGAGATGAAAGTTTCTCTCTCAGAGGTTTTTACAGCCTGCCTGGGGAGAGAGAGGGCTTGAGGCTTGGTTTCATTGGCTCTCAGCCACAAATTAGAGGTGCGGATGCATTTGCACTTTGAATGCTTTTTGGTGGCAAATTTTGTTGTTATTTGGCTTATTGTGTGATCTGCAGCCTTTCCCCTCTCGTTGTGCTTCTGGCTGAAAATTCGTGTGCTGTGTGACACCGAGAGGAGGCACCTCTGACCTGAGGGTCTGTCTGAAGCCACTTCTGGAGAGCAACCAGCCGGGGAAGACAGTGAGATCAGTGGCAGCTCTGACACAGCAGAGACCATGGAAGTCAGCTTGGCCGGGGGTGGCAGCTTTTCCCTCTACTGCTGTTCCCTCCAGCAGCACAAGCAGCAAGGTGTGCTTGTAGGAACCCATGTGGATTCTGTTTCTACAGGAGCACATAGGTGATGGGATCTCTATGCCACAAAGCTGTCAGCACAGGTGGTGCCCTTCATTATCAAAAGACTTGCACAGGAAAACAGGTAGCATTAGAAATAGTTGCTGATTTTTAACTCAGAGTGCACAGGTTATCCCAGGTATTAGGCCTTAGGTCAAAACAAAGTGAACACAAATCAAAAAGCTTTTGATTTTGAAAAAAGAAATAACTCATCATAAAGTTAAAAAAAGCAATTGAGGATTTTTGTGAGGCCTTTCCCTCTTTCTGGATATGAGCTAATATGTTTTATCCTGGAGTAGCACAAATGAGAAAGGATCTGCAGAAAGGATTTAACTCACATACATAGTGCCTGTGTTCAGTCCATAGGAGAGCTAAGGTTTGTCATCTCCATCTGTGGCATGGCTTTGAAAATTTTCATGGTTTTGTGTTTTTTTTAAGAAACCCAACAGAAAGTTTTAAAGTGTTATCACCTCAAAAGCATTCATTTTTCATGGCTAGCTCAGGCCTGCATGTTGCTGGTGCTCAGGGACACCTCGTTCTGAGCTGCAGGTGTCACACAGCCATTCCGAGGGATCCTGGGATTCAGCAGTTTTAGGAAGCCCCTGTTTCTGTGCAGGTGGGGAAGCTGCTTATGTCAAGGAGCTTGCTGTTTTGCCATCAGAAGGCAAAAAGCAGGAACCAGCACATCCCAGGATGCTTCCTTACCACTCACCTGCTGCATGGTACTGTGATGTCTTTCAGCAGCAACCTGGACTTTTGGTCAGCTTAAAAATCACAAAAATACTTTCCTTCTCAGTTTCCCCAGCAGCCACCATCTTTGATCCTTCCTCCTTCCTGTGGATACCTCCTGAATAAAAGAGTGTGAGTATTTTTGTTGACACAAAAACACAATTACAAATGAGCACAGAAAACTAAGCTTGTTATGTGCGGTTGCTGTGAGAGTGTAGCAAGTACTGTTGGCAAAAGTAACCTGCAGATCATTTGGTATGGAGCTCCAAAGGTAACTGACAAACTGAAAGCCCAGTAGTAAGGTCTTGCATGAACTTCCATAATTTCTAATTTCTATTTCACTCCATATGCTCCCACTGTTACTAATTCATCTGTGAGCACAACTGTGCCAATATTTCAAATCAAAAGTTATTTGAGGGTTTTCTATTCCTACAGAAATACAAAATACACATTTTGAGTTCCAATGCACATTTGGATTTGTGAAGCATAAACTATCATTGGGAGCATCACACTAAAATCAAACATAAACAACCCCCATTTCACTGTCATAGTACACAAAGCAATCTTCTATTTTCAGCACACTGAGAAAAACTTCTAAATGCTGACTTGTATTCAAGTCATTGTTTATCCTGACAGAAAGGGGTTTTTTCAGATAAAACCATGAAAAATTCTTAATGAGAACTTGACGCTGCATTATATATGAAAATAATAAACTCTGTACTCTAGCAAGCATACTGTTCTCTCAGAAATTATTCACAGAGGGTTTAGATCATCAAAATGGTATGTTTGAATATTTTCAGATTAGTGTGTTAGTATCATCTGATATTAATGATTAATGAGTGAAAAGATAGAGAATTATTGCTGAAACCTGAAATCTGACTTTCCTGTAAGGAGACAGAATCACCCAAGGTTATTCTGCCTGCTCCTGAGAGCCATAAACACTGAATTAGCCAGATTAGCTTCCCTTTTTCTTATTTTATTCGTAAATGACTAAATTGAGGACCTAACTATGAAAAAGCAGCATCCCTGACTATCCTTCCAAGGCATGGAAACAGCAGCAAAATGCTTCCAGTGAAAAACTCCTTCTGCCAGAAGAAAAAGATCCTAGCTAGACACTTCCTGGAACCAAAGAGAGTCTTCAGATTAGCTCTTTATCTATTTTAATCTGTATTTGAGATCATTAGCAACATATATCTTTGATTTGTAATCATTCTGGTATCAGTAGGTGATATCATAGGTATCACCTCTTAATCATTCTGGGTCATTAATGCCCTTTGCACCAGGATTTGTAGATTCTTTATCACAACGGAGTAAACAGCTCCATTAAACACATTATGCAAGAGAGGAAATGGAGCCAGGAGCCAGCTGAGTGCTACCCTCTAAGGCACAGCCACTTAGGTTTAGACTTGTGCTTCAGGTTAGGCTTGTGAAAACCACAAAGCACAGACCTTCAGGGATGTTTCAACTCCAAAATGCATGCAAAGTGAAGTACTTAATGTCATCTCATTACATTTGATTACAATCACTTCATTTCAGAATTTTGTTTTATTCTTTAAATTTAATTTAGTTCTATCATCAGTCTACCATACTCAGATTGTTTCACTTTCTTATCTGAATTTAAGATTGTCGATGAGTAGCAATTCAGCAAGGTTTGGTCCATTTCTATGCATTTTGTGTCATCCCAGACCATTTTATTGTTTTATTTTTTAGCATTTCATTTCATCCCTTTCCTTTCCTGTCCATTCATGTCGTTCCCTGATTTCAGGATTTCAATAACTATAATTTTCAATGAGTATAATTTTGGCAAGTTTTGCTTCTTACACTGCAACTCATTTCCCAAAATCAGGGAAAAAAGGTAAACAAAGACAGGAGAAGAAATTGAAAGAATGAAATGCTAAAAAAGGAGAGAAAATTCTAAAACAAATGGAAAGCAACAAAAGTGACAGGGATGACCTGAAGTGTGGGGAATGGAGCATGGCTTGCCCAACTGATCCTCATTGAAACCAGAGAACAAAGTCCAACAAACACTCTGGAAATGAGATATGATGAAATAAAACTTTTTCTTTTCTGTACACAGTGGTGCTACCTCCAAAGCACAGTTAATACATCTTATTAAACTATGCAGCCACTGTCTGGTAGCTAGCCCACCATCCTAACAGATGGAAGCTCTAGTTTGATTCCCTGTCATGCTGAGGAATTCTTACAGCTTTGTATTCTGACTTGGGGGAAGGAAGGTTCACTATCTACTCAGGCTTTATAGAGAACGTGGGGCAGAGCCTCATCTTTCTATATTCTTTTCAAAAAGCAATACCTGTTACCAAACCTCACAAGGTTCCTAAATCAGCCTCCATTTCACACATGGTCTGAAACTTCCTAACATAATAAGCCTCTCTGAAGAGTGAAATACTGTGAAGTCTAGTTTCTAGATACTGAACAGACCAAGCATGAAATAATTATCAAAATTACTGTGTGCACATTAACATTCACACTATTTGGAATCTGAGACAGCAAAAAGCAAAAGAATTAAAGTACAATGGAGAACCAAGTACATGCTTATCTGGAAACAGATCACCAGTTATGCCTCCAGACTTAGAACTTTTGATCTCTGCACCCAAATTCCGTTCTGGGCTTCTACTGGACCTGCCTCAAGACATTTCATGTAACATTCCTTTGTTTATTCCCATGAATACAGAAAGGAAAATGTTATCCCGTTCCCAAACTGCAATGTTTTCTAAAATGAAATTATTGTATTAAGCCAGTTTGAGGCAAGACAGACTCCTTGTATTTATATTACACTTCAGATTATACTTAGGAAAACAATATCTTAAAAGCAAAGTGTCATTATTTCTAATATATAAAGTACTGAGTAAACAGCAAAACTAGAAGAATTTAACTGGAAGCTAGTCTCAAGTATTTGTTTGAAGAGTTTAAACAGAAGAAAGATTTATTAAATAACAGCTTTACTGGAAACAAACTTTTTCAGCTTTGCTAAGTAGTCCATCCTCAGCATTCCATTTGAGGATGGACATTTAAATCACCTATATAATCTAAAGTTTGGAGAAATATAGTTACATTTATCATGATGGTATCTGAGTGCAAAGAAAATCCTAAACCCAGGAAAATTATCTGACACAACATCCACTCTCTGCTGTCCATGTTCCCAGAAATGTATATGGTAGAAGTATTTGCCTTTTTCCATCTTCTGCATGTTCCGTTCATGAACATTGCTTTGGGAAATTTAGTGTGGGGATACATGGTGCTCTTTCCTTACAAAATACTAATATTTAAACGAGGTATTCAATATTTCCCAGACAGTTATGAGAAAGCCCAGCTCTGTGCCCTGGCAAGTCCATGTTTGTTCTCCTGGCAACTTCAGAAGCCTTAGGCAGAAGAGTCATACAGGATGACATTAATGGAATTGGAAATTATTTCTGCCAGGCTAATTGAAGCCATAGAAAACAGAAAAAAGAATCTTAAAATGCATTCTGTATTGATCCAGGTCTCAGAGAAAGTGTGTTCCAACAGCAATCTGCTGGTTTGCAAAACAAGCTTTCTATTGCTGTCTGCAATACATGAATTTGTAGGCTTCATATACAAATTTGTAGATAGGAAAGCTGTTAAAAGTTTCCTGCATTCTGGCAGGAATGAATGGCACAATTGAAATATGCACAAATCACAACCAGGGCGTCTCCAACTCCAGAAGTTTAGGGAAAATATAAGCAAATGAAATTTTATTATTAACTGGGTAGTGACATAGCTCAGTGTCACAGGACAAATCAATGGCAGAAACCAAATCAAGACTGTTTTGTCTGTCTGGCTTCCAAACCATGGATTTAATTACACCATTCTTTCCAAACATGTCTATAGAAAAGTAGAATGAGTTTTTCTGTGTGGACTTAAAGATATCTCTTATGGGGGGAAAAAAAGATACAGGGTTCTAGCCAGTAGCTGTTTCCAAAATTCCCCGGGATGCTCTCATTACAGCAAAGAAAAACCCAAGGTATCAGTATTAAACCAAAAATGAAAAGAATAGCAAGATACTCACAGCTCCTGAGAAGCTTAAAAAGCAAGAAACCAACACCAGCAGCTGAGAGAAATCAACAGCCTGTGGCATCGGGGGCATAAGCCATGTTTTTCTGACAGTTTCACAAGAGAATGTGAGTCAAGGCAACTGCTGCCAGTCATTTTCCAAATGAGCAGGCACCTTCCCAGAGCTCAGACACATCACAGAGGTTTAATGGAATCTTCAGGAGGCATTTTGGACCAGTGCTGGAACCACAACCTGTGCAAAGCAGCCCCTTCATTCATTTCCTCCCTGCACTGGGCTTAGAAATTGCACGTGCTGAGCTCTGTTTGGCTGCCTCAGATTGAAGTAACAGTAGGAGCAGTTCCGCCTGTGAGAGAACTGAATTTGGCCATTAAAACCAAGCCAGCTTGCTCTGATCTCTGCTTAACCCCAGCTAACATGACCAGGATGCTGTGGTTAGGGCTCATAACCACAGCTTTGGGCTTGCTGAGCTGCTGAAGCCATTGCTGGGCAGCGTTACGTGTACGTGTGAGCCCAGTCCTGGATCATCTCAAGCTCTGTGAAACGTCAAGTCAAATAAAGCCTTCTGCTCTTATCATTTTCATTTTTCAGTCCTCCCTGTCTAAGGCTTTTCTAGGGGTGGCTTCATCTCAGTGGCTGCTTCATTCATCCAGATGTTGATGTTTGCAGCAACTGCACAGCTCACTCTGCCAAACTGCTCACAGCATCACTGGAGCTCGTCTCTTCCAGCACCAGCACAGAGTTGTCTCTCTGAGGTAAAAGAGAGGGGGCCCAAGACATGCGTTGCTTTTGGCACCAAGTTCAGGTCATTGCTCTTTCAGGGCAAGGGACATGTCTGGGGATGGGATGGCATGAAGGGTAAAGGCATGGGCAGGGATGGGTGGAATGTTGCCTTCTAGATCAAGGCAGGCGACCTGGTTCTGAGGTACAGCTCGACAGCCCTCTCTCTAGGGCCGTTCGGGCCAATGACACACGCAGACACCAATGTGGTGGACGGTCAAAAGGCCTTTATTACTTCTTCTCCTGGGGTCTTATAGTCTTAGGGGTCTCTACGTCAAAAAGGGGTTTGTCTTTCTTATCTATGGTTAGTAGGGGATGGAAAAGTACTGGGTAAGGGATGGAAAGTTACTGGCTTCAGTGGGGCAACATTCCTATTGTTAGTGGGACCACATTCCTATGTTAATTTCTTATCTATGAGTACCTGAGGGTCTTATCTATGGGGAACCGAGGGTCCTGGCTTTCCGTGACATCGCGAAATCTTCTGCAGCGCCTCTTCCCTAGCTACCACATCTCCCCCCCCCTTTTCACAAATGAATGAGGTAGTCATGTACATAGGTGAACTGAGGTATAAAGTTGCAACTTGACAAGGGAAAGGGATTTTGGGAAACCTGAGTAAGCTTTTGCCAGACAAGTTTGGAAAATCTTGTGACTGGCAGTGTTCTTTGGTTGAATTCCCTGGTTGAATTCACAGCAGTTGTCGTCGCCCTATGAACAGGATGTTGGTCCGTTCCAGGCGGCTCTGAATGAACGAGACCAGCTTGTTCAGCAGGCATGGTCCGAAGGTGACTGTTAGAAACAGCATCGCCAATGGACCTATCAGGGCAGAAATCAGAGTGATTAGCCACAGTGATTGATTGAACCAGGACTCATACCAGCCCTGTTGGGCATCCCTGTCTTTCTGCCTCTGAGCCAGTCTGTTTCGGAGTTCTGCCATGGAGTCTCTCACGACTCCCGTGTGGTCTGCATAGAAACAGCACTCTTCTTTCAAGGTGGCACACAGGCCTCCTTGCTGCATGAACAGGAGGTCCAGGCCCCGCCTGTTCTGCAAGACCACTTCTGAGAGTGAGGAGACCGACTTCTCTAGAAAGGAGATGGATTTCTTGATCCTCTGCAGGTCCTCGTCAATCGTTGCCTGCAGTTGTGACAGTCTTTGATGCTGGGTCGCTAGGGCTGAGACACCCGTGGCCGTTCCTGCTGCTCCCAGGCCGAGCAGCATTGCGATAGTTATACCTGTCATTATTTCTCTTTTGTGGAGCCGGCCGGGTCCCTCAAGAAGATGGTACATCTCTTCGTCTGAGTGGTACAAGACCCTAGGAACAATCAGAACTTGGACACAGAAGTCGTTAGAGTCATTGAATTTGGGAAGGAACACACAAGGACTCACTCCGGATCGCTGGCAAACCCACATCCCCGATGCGGATGGGACTGCCCACTTATTGTTTTTCCTGTTCAGCCTGCCAATTTTGGTGCAGATGTTACCTCCCCGCTTAGCTAGGGTTGAATTGCCAAAGCATCTGCCTCGGCCTGTGACTTGACTCAGGGTGATTCCTTTGCGAGGGGTGTCCCATCTGCACTGGTGAGGGGCGTCGGCTGAGGAATAACTGAAGGGAGTGTCTAAAGCGACTCCTTCGTAAAAGGGGGGTTTGACATCGTAACAAAGCCAGCAGGATTCGGTTAGGTTAGGGTTGGATTCGTTCAGGGATATAAAGGTAGCTTCTAACATACGAAGGATTGGGTCTGCATCTGACTCGGTTAAGCGACTCATCTGAAAGGTTTCCGCTTGACCGGTCGGGACATTGCTGACCCCTGTGGGTAAGGTTTTGGGGTAGGTTATGTTTCTCCCTTTCGGCACGCTTTTAATCACTTTGTTGGGTCCGACTGCTCGGGGTGCTGACGGCTGGAGCCTGATAATTTGCACGTTCACCCTCTCTTTTGACCCTTGAAGGACCACTGTCCACGTTCTGCCTGTGGCCCAGCTAGGGTGATCTGGCTGCAAGACCGTCATGTTGTAATCAATGCATGCCCGAAAGTTAGGGATTTTAATTTGGTTTCGATGGGGGTTCTCGCGAAAGAAGAAGGGTATTTTGCAGCCGATGGGTGCCCAGGTGAACTGTAAGAATTTGTCTGGCTCTTGTGGATCCCACCCAGGCCCCGACGGTCTGGCATCTGTGACTATGGTTTCGCAGCCCCAGTGCCCACAATATCCCCACCCTGGGTGATTGCAGTAGCTTTTCCCAGGGTTTGAAGCTGGGCACCAGTAGGATAGGTTCGAGTATTTGACGTGTAGGGAATAGGGGTTTGCCCTTGGCTGTCCTGGAAACAGGTTGGTGATGCGGAGCACGAAGGATGGGGTGTTCGGTGTGGTGATTTCTCTGAGTGCTTTGCCACTACTAAGGTGTCGCATGACCCACATGAAGGGCTGATGGGGGTAGTGATCTGGGCTGGCTTGCCCTCTGGCAACAAGCCCCAACAGCAAAATCACACAGAAACACCCTTGGTGTTTGGGTCTCACCCGTGCGGGTCTCTCGGGTGCTGCCTGACGGCTTGGTGGTCTGTCACTTTCGTCTGGAACCGGAATGTACGCGTCACGAGGGCGTCCCACGAGCAGGTCCTGTAAACAAAGACTCGCAATTCTTGTCAGTCTCATTCTGCTCGCTATGAAGGTCCGGTTTAATTGACTTAAGTGGACACCACCTGATTTTGCCGTCCTTTTGGGCAGCCGCGTACCCTCTCCCCGTGAGCATCAGCCTCCAACCCCGTTCCCACTCGCCTAGCTCGTTTCTGATTACCACCTGTGGGCCCTCTTCTAGCGCTCGAGTGGCCCAGTGTTTTTGGACGGGCCCCAGTGTGTTTGTTTCGTCCCCCCTAGGGAATTGATTCAGTGCCAGCAAAGCAGTTGCCAGCATACGTGCCTGATCTCCTGGGGGAATGGCATTGGCAAAGCCCTCTGCTTTCGCCAACACTTCTATCTTGGTTTTCAGGGTCTGGTTTGCTCTCTCAAATATGGCCTGCCCGGTACTGTTGTATGGGATGCCTTGCACTAACGTGATGCCCCATTTCGAGGCGAATTCCTGTACTTGTTTGAAGGTGAAATTGGAGCCGTTGTCCGTTTTGATCTGCTTGGGGATACCAAGCCAAGCCATGGCTGTCAGCCAGTGCTGAATTGTGGCCTTGGAGTTTGTTTTGGAGTGCTGTGTGGCTATGATTGTTCCGCTATAAGTGTCCACTGTCACTGCAAGCCATGCTCGGGGCTTCATCAGTTCGCACCAGGTGAAGTCCGACTGCCAGATTACTGAGGGCTTGAGACCTCTCGGGTTGACTCTGTAGGTCCAAAGGGGTGGCTTCTGGCAGTAAGGGCAAGTGGCTACCACGTGTTTCGCGTCCGCCGTCGGGATTCCGCATCTCTTCGCCAGTGCTTTGACTCTGATGTGGAGCGACTCGTGCAGTTGACGAGCTCTTTGCAGGGTCCAAACGCCTTTTGCTGCGGCGTCCGCTTTATCGTTGCCGGTCTGGAAGTAACCTTTGACTGGGTCATGGCTGTTGATGTGGATGACTGACACGGTGCCTTGTCGCGAAGAAAGCGCTTCTTCCAGCATTAAGGCTGCTGCTGATGTCGACACTCCTGGCCCTGCCATGGATAGGCAGAGCCTTGCCATGAATATAGAGTCTGTTACGATGTTGAGGTGTTTGTCTTGGAAGAGTCCGCACGCCAAAACCACTGCTGCTGCCTCCAGTTGTTGCACTGACAGTGTGGGGTCACACGCTTTGACGCAGTGCCATTGCTCTCCTGCCTGCCACACTGCTGCTGCGGTTGAAGTCGTGGAGGAAGCGTCTGTGAAGACTGTTGGTCCTGGCTGCGGTCTGTCCTTGACCTTCGGTGGCACATCCATGTCGACTACGGTCAGCAGCTTTGTCCAGGGTGGCTTGGAGGAGTAGGAGATTTCTCCTCCGAAGCTGGAGAGAGCAAGGGCCAGGTACTCTGATATTGTGGCTGACTCCGAGGTCGGCTGCTTGCGAAACGGAAGGTGGATGCTTGTCGGCTCTGTCCCTAGGTGTTTCAAGGCGAGTCTCCTGCCTTTCATGATGAGGCTGGCAATGCATTCGATTCCTGGGGAAAATGCACGAGCGGGTCTTCCAAGGACCACCCATTGGATCGGTCGGGCCTTTTCAGCAAGTCCTTGGGCCAGTGCTCCCACTCCCCCCTTCGGTGTAAAGTGGACATACAAGTCCAGTGGCATGGCTGGGTTCCACCTGGCAAGTGTGCCAGTGGACATCTGGTTTTCGATGAAGTCGAGGGAGCTCGTTGCCTGCGGCGTCAGCTCCTTGGGATCCCAGGGGTTCTTCCCTTTCAGGAGGTCGTATAGAGGGTCCATGACCTCGGGAGGAATCAGGACGACGTTGCGAAGCCACTGCAGCGATCCCACCAGGCATTGCACGTCGTGGAGCGTCTCGACTTCTCGGTTGATCTTCATCTCGGGGGGTGTCACGTAGGAGCTTGTGATTCCTACTCCCAGGAAGGTCATGCAGGGTCCTCTCTTGATCTTTGCGCTCGCGATCTCGAAGCCGTTGGCCTGAAGGGTCTCTGTGATTGTGGTCACCAGGTCATCTACTTGGCTTGTTGATGGTGCTGCAACCAGGATGTCGTCCATGTACTGGATGATGGTTGCGGTGGGATTGGAGTGTCTGACTGGTGTCAGTGCTTTGTCCACGGTGATCTGGCATATGGTTGGGCTGTCGACCAGGCCTTGTGGAAGCACTCTCCATTGGAAGCGAAGGTTGGGCCGCTCGCCGTTCCGAAACGCCACGGAAAAGGTGAATCGTTCTCTGTCCTCAGGGTGCAGGGGTATTGAAAAGAAACAGTCCTTGATATCCAGTACTGCGCACGGCTGCCCTGCAGGGATGGCTGAGTTCGCGGGTAGCAGTGTCTGGACTGGACCCAGGGGTCGGATCGTCCTGTTCACCTCTCTCAGGTCGTGGACGAGGCGATAGCCTTCTCCGGACCTCTTGGGGATCACGAATACGGGGGTGTTCCATGGGCGGGTGGAGGGTTCTATGTGACCCTTTTGCAGTTCGCGGTCGACCAGTTCCAGCAAGGCTGCCATTCGAGGCTCTGTCAGGGGCCACTGCTCAACCCATACAGGGTCTGATGATTTCCAAGTCAATTTGATTGGCAGCGGGGGGTGCACGGCCGTGGCCCTCATGACAAATTTGTAATCCGAAATCCGAGCATGGAAAGGACGTCCCGTTTCCCCGGGGCCGGGATGCTTGGAGTGAGGGTGCTGCCAGGGAAAGCTGTGCTGGCTGGGGACAGCTCGCTGAGTTGCTGCCCTTCCCCGGAAGCCTGGGCTAACGTGGTCGTCCTGCCATTTCTGCTTCAATACAGTCCGCCCCGCCCCATCAAAAAGCATGCGGCTTATTTGCTTAATATCAAAAGTGAGCAGATCGTTATTGCTAGAAAGGTCATCCTCAAGAGTGTGTACTACAGCTGAGTTGATCCCTATTTCTGAAATCGCTTTGGCATCTTTTGGGTTAACCGGGGTATATGCCCTTTGTTGGTTCCCCCGCGCTCCGGCAACCCCCCCCGGGAAAGTGTGCATGGAGGCTGCCGGTGCCCGGTCCCCACAGGCTGCTTTTATTTTTCCCCAATCGCTGAGTTTGTGTTGCGATTGTTTCTCGATATTGTTTAAATCTTTATTCGGTTTCGCTCGAAACCGCATTAATTCTGCTCTCTCGGTTTCCGAGTCCCAGCCGGGCTCGGTCAGCTCTCCCGAGTTGTCTGAGCAGCTGTTACTTGATTCTGAGGCGGAAGCTGACTGCCGGTACACTTCCAGCGCTCCGTGCCGTTTTGTTCGGCTTCGACCTCGCTCCTCCCTTTGGGGGTGGTGCCGCTCCCTCCCCCTGGGGTCCCCCCGCCTCCTGCCGGGGGAGGTCCTTACCCTATAAGGACCTAATTTGGATAGAGTGCTCTGATTGGTCTTACGCTCCTCCGCGGGGGCCGCCCCATCTCCCCGCTCGCCCGCGCATGCATTGTTAAGCAGGCTGACTCCGTTTCTGCCCCCCGCCTCCTCCCTTCCGCCCTCGCCATGTGGTTCGGCGCCATTTTTAAACGCACATGGCGGGGCCGAGTTTTTACCGATCCCAGCGGGGTCCGACAATCCGGCCTCGTTCCGCGCCTCCTCCGCGAGTCCCTGCCAGAAGCATCGCGCGCACTGCTCTGCTTCTTGCGCCGGACCGGCGGCCGGCGGGGAAGAGACGGATAGAGAAACCGCGGATTTTTCGGACGGTTCCGCAGGGGGGCTAGGACCCGGCGGGCTCTGCGGGAAGGTTGGGGGGTCCCCTGGGGGTTCCGGGGGGTCTCCTGGGGGCTCTGGGGGGTCTGGGCTTGGGCTCGGGAAGGGGTGGAACGCGCCCGGCCCCCGCGCATTCCCGCCTTCAATCCAATCGCTCTCAGAGGTGGTCTGCGTCGCGGCCCCCACCCCCGGCTTTGGTGTAGCTAATAAACGTATACGCGCGGCTTCCCACGTCTCCTGTTCTTCTAACGTCTTGCGTAGGGCCTCTTCTACTTTCTCCCACGCTTTGAGGTTTTTACCACTGCCTGCGGACTTAGAGTCCTCTGCTGAGGCAGCAGTGCACTTCTCCCGCGCTTCCCAATATAATATATTTACCGGATGTTCGATCGTCCCCAGCTCTAGGAGCCTTGCAATAGCAAGATTAGAATTCCTGAGCTCACCTTTAATTCCCCATTGCTCATGAGCCTGACTTACGACCTTCGCTGTGGATTCCATGGTCCAAGCTGGTCCGGGGGGCGTCCCCCACCGCTGCGGTCAGTCCCGCTGCCGCAGCCGCTGTCCTCTTTCCAGGAGTATCCCCGTTCCCCAGGCGCAAGCCGCTTTCCCGGGTTTCGGCACCAAAAATGTTGCCTTTTGGATCAAGGCAGGCGACCTGGTTCTGAGGTACAGCTCGACAGCCCTCTCTCTAGGGCCGTTCGGGCCAATGACATACGCAGACACCAATGTGGTGGACGGTCAAAAGGCCTTTATTACTTCTTCTCCTGGGGTCTTATAGTCTTAGGGGTCTCTACGTCAAAAAGGGGTTTGTCCTTCTTACCTATGGTTAGTAGGGAATGGAAAAGTACTGGGTAAGGGATGGAAAGTTACTGGCTTCAGTGGGGCAACATTCCTATTGTTAGTGGGACCACATTCCTATGTTAATTTCTTATCTATGAGTACCTGAGGGTCTTATCTATGGGGAACCGAGGGTCCTGGCTTTCCGTGACATCGCGAAATCTTCTGCAGCGCCTCTTCCCTAGCTACCACAGTGGAAGAAGTGAAGTTCAACTACAACTCACTTTGGTGCCAAGTGACCTGCTGTGATTGATATAGGGAAAAGGGTAGGAAGCCATGGAGAATTTAAGGAAGAAAAGCCTGAAGAACAGATTTCTTTGCAATGTGGGAAGACTGGCAGTAAGTCATAGTAACAGTAACTATGAAAGACTTGGCTATTTCACTTCTGCTGACTGCTTTATTATGAACAAGCTGTTAGCACAGTCCATCTTAAGGCTGTAGAAATACTTCTGATGTTTAAAATCCCTGTCTGAAGGCCAAGAAAGTCACAATGAACCAGCTGACACTAAAATTTCCAGAGTTGGGGTTGTGCTTCAGGCTAAATTTGTTTGGGAACATTCAGCCAAAAGTTTGTTCGTGCCTTTCTAACGGCTGACATCTTTCTTAGAAATCCATTGTTTATCTGACCTTCTCCTAACCCATTAGAAAAATTTCTGGTGCTATTTTCCTGTCTCAGTTGAATGCTTTGAAGCATTACAGACAAAATTTGGCAGGAGGCAGCTTTCTGTTAGGAAGACACATTGCAGCAGCTCTCTAAAACTGTGCTCAAACTTGGCTCTGCTACAAGCACTAGAAACCCCAGTTTGTGTGCACCTGATAGAGCTCTCAGTTCTTCATCTAAAACTCCCCCGAGATGTCTGAGTGGAGCAGGTGCTGGTTATTGCTGGCTGCCAGGGCTGCTAAGGGCAAATGACAAGTGTGAAGCTGGTCTCTGCCATGCACCCCTTGCCCATTCCAGCACCAAAATGGTCAGGAGGAAGCCAGCTGAGTGAAGGCATAACTGGCAAAAGAGACATTGTGTGCTGAAAAAAGGAGGTGGGGGAAGGTTAAAAGAAAGTCTGGAACTAGGTGGGAGACCATGGAGTTTTTGCCTTAGAAGAGGCCACCAAAGAGGAAAGGTTTCTGGGATCTTCACCAGCCCCAGCTCTGCTGTAACCTGGGAGATGAATGGCCAGGGAATGAGAGAGCAGGCTTCACACTAACCAATGTTCTTGCAAGAGGCTTTGCTTCTCCAGAAGGGAAAATTGCTGGGGTTTGTGTCCATCCACATCTGAGGTGTGAAGGAGAAAGCAGTCAGCCTGATGGGATTTGGACAAAAAATTTCTGGAAGCTCAAGGAAATATTCATGGTATGTGACCAGGGCTTCCTGGTTGGTTCCAGACTTGAAGCAAAGAAGGAAGGAGGGAAGAAGGAGCACCTCTTTGGCCATTGGAAGGGTTTCACCCACCGTTGTGGAGAGAGAAGTATGTGGTGCTGGGTAATTACTGAAACAGCAGGTTTCATAACCAGGCACTGACCTCTGACCTCCACGTCCAGGGTGCCAAAGCTGTGATCCTGCAGCAAGATCTGCAGAAGCTGCTTGCAGCCTCAGCTGGGAGCTGGCCATGTGCCGTGGACAGCTGTGTGTGGAACCTTCTAGACTTTTACACTCAGTTCCAACCCTTAGAAGGTCATTTGCCTCCATTGGTGGCATCTCTGAGGGACGCCTTGGGGACAAATGACCACCTGCTCCTCACCCACGCAGGCACTGATGATCACTGTGGAAAAGCCCATCTAAACCACCTTTATGGGCAGCGTGTGAACAGTAGGTGCAAAACAGACTTGGAAGACAAAAGCTGTAATTAAAATCAGATTAGTCAGTGATCCTCATCTACTCTGTGCACTGAATACAGGCAGGGTCCTTCAAAAGGAAATATAGCATGTAATTATAATTAAATCTGATCTTATGGACAATATGGACAAAAAGTCTCAACTAAAGTTGCCTAAATTTTTTAAAATGGCAACTCCTGCATTATATTGGTTCTGGATGCTTTGTTTTGCAAGATTAATAAGTTTTTTCTTAAAGTTGCCTTTTTGTTTGTATTTCAGTACCTTCACCCAAAGAATGGTAATGCCTGCATGCAACTTCTGTAATTCCACATAGCTCATCTCTAAATTCACTGTGCTCTCTCAAAGATATGCAGCCAGCACAGTGGGGCAGCAGTTAGCTAAAATTAATATTTATGGATTTGGAGGATTTTTTCTCTGACTTGAAAACTGCTCAAAATATTACTTTATTGAAAAGAAATGCAAATCAATACCTTCCATTCTTCAGAAGATTAATGATCCTTTTCTCTTTCTCTGTGTCAGAAAGAGATTTGTTGTCTATTGTTTTTTTGCTGGCTTTGAAGACTGTTCTTTTGCAATGATGAAGCTATAGCACTTGTTCCACTCCTTTGCAGGCCTGGCCATCCATGCTACTAGCCAAAAGTGGAGGAGCTGTCAAGTTTGCAGGAAAGGATCATTTACCAAGTGACCTTTTGGAAAGATGTCAATTGGGAAGTCAGTGCCAGTGTAGGGGTCTTTTCCTTAAGCTGATGCATTTCTCAAGTCACAGCTCTGTCACTTCATGTCAAGGCTGAGCCACAGGAAGCAGAGTAGCTGGAGAGTTCCTGTTCTGATGGCCTTCCATCAGAAGGGTGATGTTCATTAGAATTAAATCAATTCTGATCAACCATCCCTGTTAGAGTCCCCAGGTGAATGATGGGAGTCCAACAGCCTTTGGCTCTTTGGCTCTAGCCAGGATAAGTATAACTGAAAGGACCTAGGTGAATATTTTTCTGCTGAAGTTCATAAAGGTCAGGCTCAAACTAAAGTGAAACAGGTAAGGTAGCATCCTTTTACTGGTGTGGTGAAGAGGAAATGTCCACTGACATTCCTGGGGCCACATTTCCCATTTTTCCTCTGTCATCTGAGTGCATGTATCATGAAAATCAATGTGGGAGGAAGCCCTTGATCCCCATTTCCCATTCAGCCATCTGCTCAAGCCAGCCCACCAAGGAGGGAACTGCTGCAGCGCTGTCTCCTGAGACCTCACACTAGAGCTGTCTGAAATGTGGAGGGTACTCAAAAGCCAACAGCTCCCAGGCTACACTGCAAACAGAGTTCAGCTCTGGCAGCTCTCCCAGGCCAGACTTGCCAAGAGTGCTCTCTGTCCCATCACCCACAATAAATCAATAACCTTAAGTTTGTCAGCCCCAGTATAAACACCTAAGGGACGTCACCGGTGATCATCCACCAGCTGGACTCTGTACTGTTGATCCCACTTCTTTCAACCCCACAATCTGAACAGTCACCCACCCACTTTATCAGCTACCCTGGTACTGTAGAAAATGGTGTTAAAGGCTTTGCAGTGTCCAGGAAATAAATGAGACACACTGATCTCATGCTTTGAGGAAGTTGCCCTCAAAGAACAACTAGCTCTCCAGGGCAGTTCCCTTTGGGATTCTCTCAGGGAGATCCCTGGATGAAATGAAACCTGTTCTCCTGCAGGTAAGGGCAGTAATGCTGTTTGTACTGCTGATTTCTTGCAGGATTTAGTATTTCACAGTTTCATGATTGCTGCAGACAAAATTCATCATTGACCCTCATATCCTGAACCAATTCTTCCTATTTTGTGAACAACAAACCCAGCACAGCGTCTCCTCCTGTTGTCTTCTCAATCAGCTGTGTCATGAAGCTGTCTGGAGCACCCTCAAGAAACCATCCAGACTGTGCCTGACCACACAGCCCTTCAGTTAAAGCGCACTGTGAGTTAGCCCTAAGGCCTGTGATTGTGTGGGATGGCTCTCTTGACTTTCTCTCCTTTCCCAGGAAGTCTGTAGTGAGTGCCTGGCCCATCTCTCCCCATAGTGCTTTGCCACCTTCTCCTTGCCCACAGGCACTCAGCTGGTCCATCACCTCTCCCATGGCCACGTTCTGGGCACTCCTCTGCACAGCACACAGCCACTCCTCACTGTTTCCAGCCTGTCCTTCCTGAAGACACTGTGCCCATTGGGGCAGCTCTCCAGGTGTGTGATCTACCCTGGTATGTCTCTGTAACGCAGAAGAAATCACAGCTCTGCAGTTGTGTGGGAGCTGGTATTCCCCCCAGTTGTTCCCCATTCTACAAACAAACAAATGTTTGTTTCAAACTACTTGAGACCAACCCTGCACCCTGAGTCATGATGCTCTCAAAACAGGATTCTGCTGTGGACACTCCAGCAAGGTAAGGTCAGCACACAGACAATGAGCACGGAGGTGCCTCCTCTGGCAGGGGAAAGGGCATTGGAGGCCCTGGCTGCACACCAGCGCTGCCTGCACAGCATTTGCAGGGGCATTGCCCTGCAGCCCGAGCTCCCCATCACTGCTGCAGCAACTGTTCCATTAGGAGGCTTTCCTCTGATCACACTGAGATCACAGATTGCAGCGAGGGTGTATCTGGCCTCCAAGTTCAGTGTCCAGCTAGCTGAGGTTAAGGCCGACACCCAGCTGCATATCCTTCCAGCACCCCTCGGCGTCGTAAGGCCTCGGGCTGTGCTGGTTGCGGACTGGATCGCTGCTAAACGACGAGAATGAAGGAGTTGGACACTCACAGGGGGCGAAACAGGTGTACTGGAAAGCCCATGATGCCAGCCAGGGAGGAACCCCCTGATGTACTAGCGAATGACCCAGAACAACGGGTGCATCAGGGTCATAAAGGGAAGGGGTGGATCCGGGAGGGGTTTACAAAAGGCCAATAGGGGGAGGAGAGGGGATGAACTTCACACAAATGACATAGTAGAGAACCCAATAGATACGAGGTATGGGAAGGCCCCCAGGACCACAGCCAACCACAACCCCCAAAAAGGAGAAGCTTCTGGAACACTAGGTGGAGTGGGAGGGTGATTGACTGGACCCAGGGAGGATAAAAAGTATACATATAAGGGAAAAAGGGGAGGAGGAATTCTATAACCTAAAAGATGGACAATACACGTAGCAAGGGTTGCTAAGGGAACAACATAACTGGCAGGGCTGTGGCAGGAAAACTGAGGAGGGCAGAACCGTTTTACACAAAATGGGGGGGAGCAGATACATAAAATGGGGGAGGAATTAAATGAACTTAATGAACACACTACAACAACAGATCAAGCTGTGATGGGTTTACTGATTCTTTTTATCTACAGCTGACTGTCCTAAGAGCAAGGCTTGTTGATCTCCATTGGCAGGGATGCCAGGAGCACACAGCTGTGCTTTGACTAACTCCATAATTGTGTTGGCATTACTACTGCCCCAAAGGCTGGATATTTGAGGCACTTTGTAATATATGTGACTTCTTGCAGCTGAGCTGTGTTCCACAGAAGCTGAGGGCATTGTGCTGACTGACACTTGGAGTTTGATAAAAACTTTTAATCCTAGAAACATAAGTTATTTTTAAAATCTCAGAGGACTGTTCTAAGCTAATTGCTGTAGTAAGTGCTTTCTGTAAGGGAATGTTTGATCTAACTTGAATTCTCTCAAGTTCCAATGGAACCCCCTCTTTAGCCTGCAAAGAGAAACCTGTATGATCTGTGTTTAGGAGCTGCTTCTTCCTTGACTTGCCTGTACTAACAAGGTGACACACATTTAAATAACCTCTTTCCAAATTGTCCCATGAGAATGCAGCAGGACTGGTTGCTTGTGAACTTCTCCTTGTCTGTGAGAAAAGGCACCCAAACACCCAGGGCTCAGCCAGCCCTGCCCCACTGAGTTCACTGTTGACACCAGCTCCCGCTTTCAGCAGCAACAGAGGACTCTGAGCTCTGGCCTTGGATGAAGAAGAGGGGGAGGAGGAGGGATGACCCTCATCACCACTCCCTAAGGCTGAACCCAGCAGAGGAGGAGCTTAGAGGTAGAGCCAAGGTTCATATTTAAAAGCCAGCAAGTGCAGGGAGAGAGGAGCAGCAGAAAAAGGCAGCGTGAGGAAGAGGAGGAAGCGAGGAGAAAGGAGCAGCTGTAAGGGCAAGAAAGTGAGAGAGGAGAAGAGAAAAGGCAAAAGGAGGCAGCAACAGTCTTGGGTCAAAAGAGGAGAAACAAGGAGTAGACAGGCTACAAGATGGCATTGCTCCTGTGGCTGGGGTCCCAGCTGTCATCCATCTGGAGCAACATCTCTATACTGGGAGTCTTTCTTACAGTGTTTACTTTACTGCTTGACTTCATGAAGCGCAGAAAGAAGTGGAGCCGTTACCCGCCGGGCCCAGCCTCGCTGCCATTCATCGGGACCATGTTCTCCATTGACTTCCACAACCCCCACCGCTCCTTCGGCCAGGTGAGTGGCAGCCTCTGAGCAAAACCCTCCACATACAATCCACCATGGGCCCAGGAGGGCTGGGTCACACCCTGGCACCAGCTACAGGTACATAACATGGAGAACAGGAATTTTCCTTTCCCCTGAAATTGCTAGAGAGAGCTTTAAGACTAACTAGCAAAAAAAGGTAAAGGAATGTAAAAATATGCACACAGGATGATAAACATGGAAACAGTGGATAAACAGATAATGAGGAATATGATGGGTGTTTTGGCAAGTTATGTAACAAGAAACGCGCACATGACCAAAGAAAATGTTCAAGGGAACGTCACTTGTAATACTGAATCACTCAGCGACTCTGACTTCCAGAGACAGCTTGCATTGACCCTCTAGGACCATGAAAGGACTTCCAGCAGGAGGCAGATGGGTGCAGATAAGTCCTAGGAAAAGGATATCTATGTAGTAGCTGGGAAGCATGCTGCTATGGATATGTATGTTCATGATGCAATAAATACCCTATTGTAAAGAGCATTTCATGACACTCACTCTATTAGAGGAGTCGTGTGCTACAGTAAAGCATATCTGCTTTCTAATACTTCAGATTATGTTGGAACGTTTATTTTTGGCCAACTTCAGTATCACTACCCTCTCCAAAGTCCAGGATGAAGCAAGTCACTGCTCAAGGACACTAACCTGCCCCACACAGACAAAGAGATAATTGTGCACCAACACTTCTCAACCTCTATCTCCCCATCACTGTATGAGCTCAGTGGGCGAGCACTGCTGTGCCCCAGTGACAGGGGCTGCTGTAGAGCTGGCTGCCAACCCTACTTGCGGGCAGGCTTGGAGGCAAAGGAGCAGGGGGTTGTGCAAACAATGGAAGACAAACAAATATCTGTGTGCTGGGAATGTGGCTGCAGGAATGGCAGGCTTCCCTGGGAGTTACTGAAGCATACCTGCAAGCATGTCACATTTTCAGTTAAAGAGACCAGCTTGTGGGATTTGCCCCTGCAGCAATGCCCAAAATCTCAGTAGGTTCCTATTTAAAGTCAGGGCTTACCTTTTCTCAAAGGGAAAGCAGGGCTTTCACAGCCTGCAGCAGATAAACCAGGGGTGTTTTGTGCTTCAACTTGCAAATCCCAAAGTCCTCTTTTCTAGAACAGCATGTCCAAAACTTGCAAGTGGAGAAACTAAATACAGCATTTGTATGATTTGCTTGCATGCAGACCAAAAGCTTCCCATTTTCAAATAATTTCATGTCAGGGTCATACTAACCACAGTCTTGACCAGTAATCATTTTTACTGATGTATTTCTAATTAGCATTTCTAAGAGCTAATCCCCTTTTCAACCCTACTGCAAATACAGTATTAAGTACTTCAATTCCTTTCAATGCTACAGTGAAGAAATCAAGAACCTTAGATTTTAAACAAAGAAAAAAAGACAGGAAAAAAAGTAGAAGAAAACTGTGGGGTTTTGCTAATCTTGCACTGTCTTAAAACAACGTACTTCTGAGATATACTCAGTGTTCCTGACTAGCAAGGGAGCTTTGACCTGCCAACCCAAGAGTCCATGTCCCATTAAAGGGCTTGTCTACCTGGAGAAGGCTTTGCTCCATGGCCAGCTCTCATGGAGCTGACAGGATTCCCTGTGCAGCCATCCTGATTCAGCTTTATGAGGCTCACAGATCACAGCAGATGTAGGGTTCCAGTTACCAGTTGTACTAGATATGTACACTCTTCTTAGGGAGAAAGTTGACCTGGGACTCCAGTGTGGAATTGCCTTTCCCAACTATGTTTCTGGAAACCTGTCTCTGGGTAGATCTTTAGGTACAAATGCATCTTGAAACGCAAATTACATATCACTTTATTATCAATACTTCCTTCAGCAGAAGTAGACCAACTGAGAACTTACTTAGCCTTTCAGATCAAAAGAAATAGAACCATTAGGAAATAATTCATTATTGAGCATGCAGTCTTTAAAAATTCCCACAAAGGTTCTTGACAAAATTAAAAGTACTCGCACAATGTTCATGACAACAGTTTGGCCAGGGTAGGTGTGTTCTACATTTTTCCACTTACAGGGCATTGATCCTGCTACAGCTGCTGCTTGGCACTGTTTGGAGCTGATACATTGCAAAGTTCAAGGTCAAAGATCAGCTGAAGATCTCTGAAAAAAAGTACCTCAAAGTTCACTCAGTAGTAAATGCCCTAAAGAAAGATATGGTGATACTTCTGATGTTACACTCAGCTCATTTTCAAGGACATGTGAAGCGACTGCCAGAGCCTGGGCCAGCCCTTGGAACTCTGGTGCCACGCCCGGAGTGGGGAACTGCCTCAGTACAGGGATTTACCAGAGGCAGAACCTTTAGAGCCACTCGCTCTAAGGCGCCAGACACAAGCCATGCCACGAACCAGGTTTAAGTGGTTAAAGTGGCAGAGAAGGTTCGGGAATCAAGGGCTGGGTTACCATGAGAGGCAGGGAAACAGCTGGGACAAGGGGTGGGGAATGGCATGAGGGACAGCTTTGAGGAAGGGTAACACTAACTCGGGGAGAACATGGGGGTACAACAGAACAAACCACATAACAAAGAATCAAAACATAAATTCAAACTGCAACAGACATGCTTTCTTATCTCGGCAGCTTCAGAAGAAGTTTGGAAACATCTTCAGTCTCCAGAACTGCTGGACCAACGTGGTAGTGCTGAATGGGTATAAAACAGTGAAGGAAGCCCTGGTCCACAAATCAGAGGACTTTGCTGACCGGCCGTACTTTCCAATATACGAACATATGGGCTATGGAAAGAATTGTGAAGGCAAGTCCCATGACAATGGACATGCCTTGATAGCACTAGCAAGGGAAGGATTGGGTAGAGGCAAGATTTTCTCAGTGCAGTGCACCTCTGTGTGTCCCCCTGGTCAACCTCCTTGCATGTCTGGCACCCTTTGGTGGTGATAAACTTGGATTTGATTAAAGGGGGGCTCCCCTTCATGGCTGTAGTAGAGCTCCAGCAATCACACACTTCTTCAGCTGTGTAAGGACACTGTACATGGTACAACCTTTCTGCCAGCTCCCAACAGCCACAAATTAGTACTTACAGTGCTTACGTAAGACAAAATGCTTATGGAAAATGGTACATGTAAGTTTTTGCAAAAAATATGATAATTTAATTCAAGACAGAGTATTTTCCTACATCCTGCCCACATCACATCCTCAGCTCCTGTGTGGTGGCACATGCTGCTACCCAGTTCACACAAGCTATGGGAACAATGCTGAATGTTTTGGAGAGGTGATTCCTTTATCCTAAGCAGCCCTTGTTGATCCCTTTGAATCCCCCTGCACCTTTGCCAGCCATGCACAAGCTTTAGAAGGTGCAGTGATCCTTTTCTGAATTGCTGTCTGAACAAGCTGCACAAGGTCAGACTGTTTCATCTATCCATACAGACCTGTACCTCCAGACTCACAACTGCTGTTCTCTAGCACCATTCACTTGATGTACAAGCCAAATATCTGACATTTCTTGCTCATCCACAATTCCAGGGATTGTTGTAGCAAGATATGGGCACGTCTGGAAGGAGCTAAGGAGATTTGCACTCTCTACGCTGAGGAACTTTGGGATGGGAAAGAAATCTCTGGAGGAGCGAGTGGTAGAGGAAGCTGGATTTCTTTGTTCTGAAATCAAGTCTGAAGAAGGTTTGTGACATCCACAACGATGGGGAAATCACAGAAAAAGGCCATACAGTGATGCAGAGAGGAGTAATGCTACAGCCACTGCTGTTTGCATGCAGGGCTCTCTTCCCATGCAAATGCAGTATTCCTAGTCTATGTGCCCTCCTTGGAGCCTCTTCTGCTTTACACAGTGGGGCTACTGTAACACTAATCCATTTGAATCAGTAAACAAATAAGAAATTAGAAAGAGAGAGGTAAAACAGAGTTATTCCCAGAGCTCAGCAACTCTACTTGATGAGGTTTAGTGGAACATACTGATATTATCACATGCAATAAAAGTGCAGCTGAGAGTTCGCACCCTGTCATCCAGACACAGAACAAAGAGTTACCTGTCAAGTTACAGAACAGCCCCACAGCTCAGTTTTTCTTGGGAATTTTCTTCTTTAAACATAGAGCAACTAAATATTAGTAAGAATGAGATTATTTCACTTCCTAGAGTGAGTGATGCTTTGAGTGGTTTGGGGCATTTTCTCCTGGTGTCATCAAGGTGGCATTTGTGTATTCTCACTGTTGACAGATGAGGTTCAGCAGTTTGGTGTTGCTGAGCTTCATGGCTTGGTCTCCATTTCCATTTTCAGGTAAATCTTTTGATATACATGTTCCCTTAAATAATGCTGTCAGCAACATGATCTGCCACATTGTCTTTGGAGACCGTTTTGACTATGGTGATGAGACATTCAAGAAGCTGTCACGGTTATTTCAAAATTCCTTGGATGAAGAAACTGGATTCCTGCCTCAGGTAAGCCACAAGCTGTAAAAAGATGCCCTCTATTACTTCAGAGAATTGTGTTTTCCTAATTTTTCTTTTTTTGCATCATGTAATAAGTATCTCCTCTCTCTTTCCTTATCCCTTCTTTGGTTCTCACACCCCAGCTTCTTAACGTGGTGCCCATTTTGGTGCGGATCCCTGGAGTGGCACAAAACATCTTTCGAGCACAAAAGGAGTTCATGGACTTCATAGATGAGGCCATAGATAAACATGTGAAGACCTGGGACCCTGCTTACACCCGAGATATCACGGATGTATTTTTAAAGGAAATGGAGAAGGTAGGGTGATACTAGCAGACCCTACAGGATCAGGAGTAGTTTCTTTGCCAGTTCCAACTTGTGAAGCTGACTTTCCTCCTAGAGCTGCACAAAACCTCGTACCAACTAATTTCCTACTTTTGCATTCCATGCTGTATCTTGAGAAGAAAGGTTTTCTTCATGTGGAACCTCTTTTATTGTTTTAGGACACCATGTTATCTATTGATGTCCTTGTTTCCATTTCCTGCCTTCACACTTCCTTTATTATCTAGGAACTTCCTTCCAGCCTACAAAAATAGGAAGGCTTCTAAAAGGCAATAATTGAGAATTCGCTAAATGTCCTAAGTTTGCACCAGGGAACAAGTCAGCATGCAAGGTTCTGTGTAATGTCAGCGCCTCAATGACTGATGCCTCAAGATCAGTCAGAAACTGGAGCAACAGACTGACTTTTTGAAGTCATTGCCCCATCCATAGGCTGCCTTTAAACCAAGATATGATTTGAAACCAGTGTCTCCTTTGGGATATATATATATATTTGAATTGCTTGCTAAGAACTCATTTGCTAGATCTCAGAGGAAGGCTTAAATTCTGAACTTCACTGAAATTAAAAGGAGTCTTTCTTTGAATTCAGTCAGGCACAAAGTCAGTATAAAGTTAAAGATATTTGGGTTGGCCTGTCCATCTGCCATATGTTTCTGCACATGGATTCACTGCATTTCAAGTGCCAGAGGAGCCATATTACCAAATTCTGCTTGCAAATCACTTCCCCCATCCAAGTCCTCAAACTGCACTGCTGCTCTGCATTACAAACCTTGCCATGCTGTGGGGATCGGGCACCTCCAGCCCATGGGCAGAGCAACGTGACCCACGTTACTCTGCACTGAGCAGTACAGCCTGGGGGTGGGTGCTGCCTCTTGTCACATCTCTCTTCTGTTCACTAACATCACCTGAAAGCCAGTCTGATAAATCCCTCTCCTGAGTTAACGTGGGTCAAGTCCATCCCAAACTCCCTTGTCTGAGATCTTTTCTTGGAATAACAGTTGAGTCTTAAATGCATTATTAATTGCTATCCATATTACAACAGCATCTAAATATACAGAGTAACTTAACAGAAGCTAGTCCCTAGGAAAGGGAAGTATAGAGAGGATTAGAAAAGACAAGCAGGTGAACTCATGCAGAGAGCTTGTCATATCTCATATGCTAACAAATTTGAGCTCAATTAGCATTTGGATGGGAGAGCAGTTTTGCTAGAAGTGGTGTTGCAGATTTAGTACGAAGCAATAATCCTTTAACCTGATAGCCCTGATCCTTGTTTTTTTTATTTTTCAGTAGTAAGAAAACACCAGGGCAGGAGCAGCGAGAATCTGTAATGCATAGCTAGAGATAACCCCCTTAAAATAATGCTAATTTTGCATTTGCCACATCAATGCAGCCTCCTCTCTCCTCTGTGGCTTTTATCATCTGATCAAACCTGAATAAGTGTGCTCCACTTCCTGTGGGGGAAGATGTTACAGTGAGTGGCAAGGGCCTGCTGTCTGTTTGAGCTGAAGGCACAAGGTGTTTACATCTGTCCTGAAGGCAGGAGTAGTATTCTTCTCTGAGTATGCTGGAGGTGGCTGAGGGCCTTCAAATACAGGAGGTAACGGAGCTACAAAGTACATCACTCATGCTCAGACTGTTGCTTGTGCTGTAGGCCGGTCTACCAATAAAAAGCAGGAACACATGCTAAAAAATGGATCTAGTGCTTCTCAGCACTTCTCTGGACAGTGAACTTCTTCCCCAGCAATTACTGCAGCTCAGATCACCCACTTTTTTGCTCTCCACAGGGTAAGGCAGCTGAAGAGAATGGTTTCCACTATAACAACCTTCGTCTGGTTGTTGCAGATTTGTTTATAGCTGGTTCTGAGACCACCTCCACCACTCTCCGGTGGGCATTGCTGTACATGCTTCTCCACCCAGAAATACAGAGTAAGTCAGAAACTTACCTGCAGAAATGGAGCCTCTTCCCTTCAAGAGTCATTTCTCCACAAGGATTTTGCAATCAGGAACAGCTTTGATGACTGTTGGTCTAGCAGAAACAGAGGAGAAACACTTCCCAAACAGCTGTTCTGGCAGGAGGTTGCCAAAATAAAAAGACTGGAGTTTGAAGGGCAAGTTTGCTCTTGCCTTCATTTTGAGGGCTTCATCTGGGGACTGGCTGAGGTCAGTGTAGGCTCTTCCAATATTTGGAACAGATGCTGATTGGTTTAAATTCTCTAATGCTGCTTGTCCAAACTGGATAGAGGAGGGGTAAGGTAGCATATCAAGTGGCAAGGCCTTGATAAGGATGCTATGAGCAAAGAACAGTTATACATAGCCACTGATCAACTGAAAAATGCCTTCCTGTCTAAAACAGCTGGTCCTGTTCTCACACAGTGCTTACAATCTCCTGCAGCCAGTCTTCCTTCAGCTTGTACCACCTGCCTCTGGTTCTCCAAGGGTCCTCTAATTCTTTATCTCTTCTGCTTTCAGGTAAGGTCCAGGCAGAGATTGATAGAGTGATTGGCAGAGAGAGACCACCCAGCATGATGGACCAAGCAAGCATGCCTTACACTAATGCTGTGATCCATGAAGTGCAACGCTGTGGGGATATTGTTCCTATTGGGGTACCTCACATGACATACCGGGACACCGAGTTGCAAGGCTTCTTTATTCCCAAGGTGACCGTGACCACACAAGCAACACAGCAACCTCTCCTTTTGCAGCTGCCATGCACGGGGTGGGGATGATCCCATCCAACCCTGCAGCATTGCACTTCCAGCCCCAATTACAGTCACTGCTGAGCACTAAAATAGGACGTTTTGCAATGCTAAATTCAGGCAGATGGTCACATCTGTGTTCTAGGCTCACACTTGTTGTATGGGAACACAACTGCAGTGGCAGCTCAGTGCAAAGGTTTCCTTTCCTCTCAATGAACCGTGGTATTCACTGCCTGTCAGAAGCAGCCTAACAGAATCTCTGGAGGCACTGAACACCAGCTTACTGGCTTTCCTGAGATGCTAGCAGTTCATTTCTAATCTCTGAAGCTACTCAGATGCCATTGGCATTCAGGCCAGTTTCATTGTGACCAGCAGCTGCCCTGGCAGCAGTGGCAGAATTTAAGCCTGGGATTTTTTTGTAGCCTTGTGGTATCTCCTCTGATTTAGAACCTTGACATGTGAAACAGGAAAGCTTTGCAATTTTCCCTGGTCCGTGCAAAAGTTGGGCTTTGAAATCTGTCAGTCAGCTTGCTTTTTCTCTGCAGCTATAAAACAAGGCCAGGAGGATCTGAGAAGCAGAGGCTGTTTCCACTGTGTAACCGAGAAATTAGCATTTGCACACTACAGCCTCTGTAAGGCTACAAATTGCAAAAGTTCAGGTGCTTCAGAGTGTAGGGCAGGCACCAAATGCCATTGGAAAAGGGCCTTGCTTTACCTCTGCTTCAAATAAGATGCAGAAGTGGAAATGGGGGCTATTAGTTGGCAGTCAGGGACTAAAGAGGGACCAGCACTGTTCTGTTGTGCCAAGATAATGCTGCTGGTCTCACTTAAGTTGTTTCCTCTTGTGGGGGAGTGCAGGGGACGACAATCATCACCAACTTGTCTTCGGTGCTGAAGGACGAGACAGTCTGGGAGAAACCAAACGAGTTTTACCCTGAACACTTCCTGGATGCAAAGGGGCAGTTTGTGAAACCAGAGGCCTTCCTGCCCTTCTCAGCAGGTAAATCTGAGGGGAGGATCCAGCTGCAGGTCAGAAGCACAGCTGGAGAGTGATCCGGTCCCCCCGCGGCAATTCCGGCATCGATTATTGCCCTCTCTGACACACTTCCTCTTCCCTTTCTTGCAGGTCGCCGTGCCTGTCTGGGAGAACAGCTAGCCAGGATGGAGCTCTTTCTCTTCTTTACCACTCTCCTGCAGAAATTCACTTTTGTGCTCCCTGAGGACCAGCCCAGGCCACGGCAGGACGGTCACTTTGCACTCACCAACTCTCCACACCCATACCTGCTGCGAGCTCTCCCAAGATAGGTGCACACCACTCCCCTTTCACTGACACACCACCACCGCCCAAACTCTGTCAGGAGCATTGCAGGTCTAGGCAGGATCGTGCCACGTTCAATGTCAAGTCTCTGCAGAAGGCCACAGCTGTGTAGAGTAAGGATCTAGGCCAGTATCTTGTTGAGCTTAATTCCAATTGTGCTTCTTGAATCAGACAAGAGAGCTTCAGCTTCAACAACAAGGTGACATTACAATGTAGTTTCAGCATAGTGGTTCTGGAAAATCTTACCATCCAGGACATTCATGTCCCCTTCATTCCTTCCTGTTTATTACACACTTCTGTGTCTTGAACAAATATTGCATTGTCTTCATTTCTAGCCTCAGAGAAAGTAAGTTTTAATCCTGACAGCCCTTATGTCACACTATATCTCCAGTAGGAGTCAATACCAAGGAGTACATAAATAATCCAGATGGTGTTTTAGCCACAGAAGAAGATCATTTGTGAAATACAGAAATTTCCATAAATACATTAAAAGAGAAATTCTGGTGTTTAGATTTATTATCTCCTTCAATTATTTTTTTTTATTTTTGGCATTACATAAAGTCAGCTCTTGGACAGGTTTGGAACTCACCTTGGGATGGAGTTAACACTGTTTGAAACTGTATGGCCACAGATTTCAGAGCTGCCTCTCTCTTTCTTCTTGCAATATCCCTGACAAATTGTTTGCAAGATATAAAGCTATGTTGATGTTTAAATTAGAAGTTGCCCACTTACCATATCTAATGAGATAGTAGCACAAAGGAGCTCCTACATATAACCACCACTAAAAAAAAATAAATAAATCTGATATCAAGTGCACGTGTGGAGTAGTAATTTTGTGTAATAGTAATTTTGGAAGCTACGAAAGCTATGTAATTATGCATATACTTACTAACAAAATTAGGATTTGAACTTCAGCAGGAACTGCACATTTGCACATTTATGCTTTTCATCAACAAAATAACTTGAAAGAATAAAAGTGTGCGAAATCTCTTTTCTCACCCCTCCTCTTTCTGGTTGCCTCAGTCCAGCTGTGCTCCTGCCTCAGATACTCACCTGAGATTTCTCTCCTCACACCCAGCACCTGCGCCTTTCTAGATCATTTCAGTGTTACTTTTCTGATCTGTTCAGTGACACCAAACTGCATGTGTTCAGATTTATGGGGGCCAGCACATTCCCCAATGTGTTTAAAGGGAACTTAACTTTGGAGAGGTTCCGGCACACACTTATTTGGATAAAACGTGGGTATAGCTAAAGTAGGGAGTGTCTTTTCCAGCATGCAAGAGTGACTGAGAGAAAGTCCACCTGCCTGACCGAACAGCAGCCGATTGTGGCGTTCCAGGGCAAAGGGAACAAATGGCTCGCTCCAAATCACAGGCCCAGCCCTGCCCTGAGGGAGAAGCGGGCTCTGAGGGGCGGGGCAGACCCACGGCCTCAGGAGGTGGGGCCTGGTGTGGGCCCAGCCAGCAGCTGCTCCGCCCCTTGCAGCATGGTGACTGGGTGATTGGCGTTTCTTCTGACCAATTGAATAGGAGGCAGCCGGCCCAAAAGGCTGGAGTAGCCACTCAGCCGGCCAATAGGAGCAGCTGCCTTGCCCTGTGCACTCCCATGGGCTGTGGGGAAGGTGGCACTGGCATCAAGATGGCGGTGGGTGGCAAGGGGGTGGTGTCAACTGCTGTGAAGCCGATCTTCAGCTGGGACCTGGGTGAGGCGAAGCGGTGCATCAGGGAGCTGTTATCGCAAGGTGTCCAACACGGGTAGATTATGTCCTAGGTTACAATATAAAGATGTATTATTTCCCCATCCTCAAGAGCTGTTGAAATCAGGCGGGGCATTGTTTTTTCGTTATCTCCTGTTAATGGACCCATCAATGCCTTGCCACATGACTCAGAGATAGCTCCTTCAGGAGTCATTTCTGCCTAATGGGTAATCAAGGACCCACTGCATTACTCATAGAATGATATCAGCCCATTGTGAGATGCTCTGTCCAGAGGGGAGGAGCTAAACATCCCCACCTGGATATAATCTGGAGTTTGGGACAGAATAAGCTGCCCTTATCCACTGGTTTTCAGAACACAAGAGCTACCAGATCTTTTCCACAGGATCACTACTTCCAACAAGACCATTTCATCTGGACTGCTACCACCACCCTAACTAGCAGGGCGTCACATTGTATTCTGACTCAGTCAGTGGTTTTTTTCTTTTGTATTATTGCATGTATTTTGGTTGTTTTCCTTTTTTCCCCCTTTTCTTAATAAATTGTATTTCTGACTTGGAGTCTCTCACTGGCTTTGCTTTCAAACCAGAACATCATTTTGGTGCCCAATATGGGGCACCAAAGTACTAAGAAAAGTAATGATAGTGGAACCCTGGAAAAAGTTAAAGATAGAATCTAAAAATGTTGTGCTTTGTGCTTTCCCAGATCAACTGCACCTGCATAAGCAGTATGATAAATTATATAATTGTTAGATGTGATGATTGTTTAGTAATTAAATGTAATTATTATGTAACCATAAGAAGAATAGTGAGAAACTATGTTGGAAATTCAGAGAGGGGCTGAATTTATGTATACAATAGAACAATATAAGTTTAATAATTAACATGAAAGTTATGTAATGATAAAGTATAAAACATGATCATTTTGGATGTATGGTTGGAATCAGATTTGGGTTGAATATACCCCGATTCCCAGAGCTCGTAATAAAAAGCACCGCATATAGTCCCCGTGATTATGTGTTTTTGAACGCTAACATTTTGGCGAACCCAGACGAGACCCTTGTGAGTGCTGCTGTGTGAGTTCACGACTCGATCACGCTCCAGCCGGCCACGAGGGATTCTCGGGGAGCCCATCGGCCGCGACTGCTTCCGCCGCTCACAAACATCCCCAGGAGAAAAGTAAGGTGCTTTTTACTTTGGTTTTGGGTGCCTGACAATAAGACGCAGCGAAAGCTACGCTTGGTTGGGCTAAAGGAATTCCTGTTGGTACAAGCCTAGGCGCTGTTCCGTAAGACAATCACGAAAGCGTTGCGGGGTCAGCATTCGTGGTATTTTTGAAATGGAGAAACTTAAAGGGATTTTGGGCAGTAACACCCCTATCCTGCAAAATTCTCCTTTGGGGTGCTTATTAGCACATTGGAAACAAGGTAACTTTGGGGAAGAATTACGTAAAACTAAGTTGATTGATTATTGTAATTCATGGTGGCCAGAATATGCCTTGGAGAACGGTGAAAAATGGCCAAAATACGGTACTCTGCAATATAACACTATTTTGCGGTTAATGTTGTTTTGTAAACAAGAAGGAAAATGGGATGAAGTCCCATATGTTGATCTGTTTTTCTACTTATGGGGAAAGCCAGAATGGCAGGATGAATGTGGATTATTAGTGGTTAAAACATCTGCAAAGTGTGGGGTTTGTGAGGAACGCTGTTTAGAACACTTGGCGTTAAGAGAAAGCTTGAGTTGGGAAAATTATACAGATATTGATTTACAAGCAGCTCCAATAGGAACAAGAGACCCTAACCCTATCCCACCTGTTTCATCTGTCCCTATCCCACTACCTGCTCCTCACCCACCTAGTCCTGAACCTGTCTCGTCTACTACACCTTTCCCTCTTTATCCTCCTCTCCCATCATCACCCGATCCCTCTTCCTCGGAAGATGAGCAAAACCTAACTGTGATAGAAAGGAGAAAGAGGTACGCAACTGAGAAAGATAGCAATGGTAATGAATCAGTGACCCCAATAGCCCATAGAACCCAGAGTCGGTCAAATCTTGCTCCAGTTGTGCATAGAAAAGGCCTAAGCAAACAAAAACCGACTGTGATTGCCCCCTTGCGACAAGGTGTTGGAGTGGAAGGGCCAGTATTTGTAAAAGTGCCTTTTTTCCTGGCAGACTTAGTTATTTGGAAACAGTCAGCCGGAACTTATAGAGAAAATCCTGATAAAGTGGCACGCGTAGTAAAAATGATTATGAAAACTCAAAATCCTGACTGGGATGACATACAAGTAATATTAGATACTCTGATGGATTCTACTGAAAAAGAAATGGTACTTAAGGCAGCCAAAGAGAGGGCAAAAGAAGATATTAGAAATGGGCTGGTAACAGGGAATTTAGATGTGAATTTCCCAATTGAGGATCCAAATTGGGACCCTAATTTATTTTGCGATATAAGGAAATTACAGAAATATAAAGAGTGGATCCAAGTAGGAGTTCAGAACGCTGTGCCCAAAACTATAAATTGGTCCAAACTATATGAGGTTCGACAGGAAAAGAAGCAATCTCCCACTGCGTTTTTGGAGAGGCTTAAGGAGGTAGCAAGGAAATATACAGACCTCCAAATGGATACAGAGCAAGCAAAGGTTCAGCTCGCTCTCATATTCTTTGGCCAATTACAGGATGACATTCGTAGAAAATTGCAAAAATTAGAAGGGGAAGAATTAAGGAATTTGGATAAGTTACTTGAGATTGCTTGGAAGGTATATAACAATCGGGAAAAAGAAGCTAGTAAAAGGCAGCAGCAGAATCTTTTGGCAGTAATACAGGGGAAAGGGAACCCAAATTTCAGGGGGCGTAACAGGAATGGTTGGGGTAGGAGACCAGTTACCCAGGGGTTAAGCCTGAATCAATGTGGGTATTGTAAGCAGGAGGGGCATTGAAAGCGAAACTGTCCAAGTTTGAATAACCAGTTTGACCAGGGCAATCAGTTCCAGCAGGCTACCAAGGAGATGGTCCTGGGGGAGTATACCAGCTGACTAGACGTAGAACCGGTAGAACAAGTTAAGGAACCTGTTATAAATATACAGTTAGGGCATAAAGAGGTCAGATTTCTAATAGATACGGGAGCTACTTTTTCTATATTGAATGATTTGCAAGGACAAATTGGGGACAAGGAAACGCCAATAGTCGGCGCTACAGGGAAAGAGGAAAAACGGCCTTTCCTGCAACCCCTAGATTTGTGTTATGAAAACAAGACTATAACACACGAATTTTTATATGTACCTGAGTGTCCAATTCCGCTTTTAGGGAGAGATTTGCTAGCGAAACTTGGTGCGGTAATAACCTTTGAAAATGGAGAGCTTATAATGAAAATACCTGAATCAAAGATGGGACAGATAGTAATGATCAAAGAAAAACCTGTCCCCTCTATCCCTAGGGAGGTAGAAGATGCAGTGATTCCCTCTGTATGGGAGACAGATATACCAGAGAAATCTAAATTGGCACAACCAGTGCATGTAGAGTTAAAAGAAGGGGCAAGGGCTGTACAAGTCAAACAATATCTCATAAAACCAGAAGCATGGCAAGGAATAGTAAAGATTATTGAGAAATTCTTGAAATACCAAATTTTAGAAGAATGTGAATCAGAATTTAATACACCAATATTTCCAGTAAAGAAGCCAAATGGTGAATATAGATTAGTGCAGGATTTGAGAGCAATAAATAAAATAACAAAAGACATTTATCCAGTGGTAACAAATCCTTATACATTGCTAACATCCGTAAAGGAGATATATAAATGGTTTACCGTAATTGATTTAAAAGATGCCTTTTTCTGCATCCCCCTTGACAAAGAAAGTAGGAAACTGTTTGCCTTTGAGTGGGAAAACCCAGGGAACGGAAGAAAGACCCAGCTCACCTGGACAAGACTTCCACAAGGCTACAAGAACTCACCGACCCTATTCGGAAACCAACTGGCAAAGGAACTGGAGATTTGGACCAAAAATGGGCAAGTACCAAGAGACCAATACTTATTATTGCAGTATGTTGATGATATACTAATAGCTACAGAAGAAAAAGCAACCTGTATAAAGGTAACCATTGAGATTTTAAATTCACTGGGAATGGGAGGCTATAAAGTATCCAGAGGAAAGGCACAAATCGCACAACAGACTGTGATTTACCTGGGATGTGAAATTTCACAAGGGCAAAGAAAACTAGGTACTAACTGTATCCAAGCTATTTGTGTGATTCCAGAGCCCCAGAATTTACATGAGCTGCGAGTCTTCCTCGGGATGGCAGGATGGTGTCGTGTCGCTTGTGGATCATGGACTATGGACTGATTGTGAAACCCCTGTATGAAGCTCAAAAGACGCAGCCATTCACCTGGGGCAAACCACAGAAGGAAGCCTTCCTAAAATTAAAGGAAGCATTGACAACTGCTCCAGCACTAGGATTACCTGATCTGTCTAAAGATTTTCAGCTGTTTGTACATGAAAGGCTGCGCCTAGCACTAGGAGTCCTGACCCAACGTCTGGGAAGCTGGAAAAGGCCGGTGGGCTACTTTTCCAAACAACTCGACAACATAAGTGCCGGGTGGCCCCCATGTCTGCGGGCAGTCACAGATACTGTGATCCTGATACAAGAAGCCAGGAAACTTACTATGGGAAGGCACGTAGATGTCTATGTACCACACATGGTAATCACTGTCTTAGAACAAAAGGGGGGCCATTGGCTATCTCCCAGCAGGATGATGAAATTCCAGGTAGTCCTGACTGAGCAGGATGATGTCACATTAAAAACAACTAACCTTTTGAATCCAGCTTTGTTCCTAGGTACCACAACTGAAGAAGGCCCATTAGAACACGACTGTATAGAAGTAATAGAGTACACCTATTCAGCAAGAGAAGACCTGAAAGACGTCCCACTAGAGCAGCCGGAGTGGGAGCTGTTTACAGATGGGAGCAGCTTCGTGGAAAACGGAACCAAATATACGCTGGATATGCGGTAACAACAGTCAATACAGTAGTGGAGGCAAAGGCATTACCACCAAATACACCTGCCCAGAAGGCAGAACTGGTTGCTTTAACCAGGGCACTAAAATTAAGTGAAGAGAAATAGGTAAATATCTGGACTGACTCAAAATATGCTTTTGGAGTGGTGCATGTACACGCAGCACCATGGAAAGAAAGAGGACTGTTATCTTCTCGGGGTACGCACATTAAACATCAGGATGCAGTCCTGCAATTGATAAAGGCAGTACAAAAACCTGAACAAGTGGCAATCATACACTGCAAAGCAGACCAATCAGGAAACTCCAAAATCTGTGAGGGAAATCGAAAGGCAGACTGGGCAGCCCGACAGGTTGCTCGAGAGGTACAAACAACAATGGCATTCATACCTTTGAAGCTTAATGTATCCCAATTCAATTTGCCTCCAAAACCAAAATATTCAGTAGAAGATAAGAGACTGGCGCGTTTGCTAAATGCACACAAGAATTCAGAGGGATGGTATGTGACTGCACAAGGACAAATAGTGGTACCCCCCCTTGATAATGAGAGAAGTTCTACAAATTAAACATAACAAATGTCACTGTGGAGCAGAGGCATTGGTAAAATTGCTAAAGCAGAGTTTAATTTCAGTACGGATGTTAAAAATGGCAAAATCAGTAATGTCAAAATGTGATATCTGCTTGAAAAACAACCCAGTGGCCAGGTGACAGGCACTGTTAGGAAGAATTCGGATAGGAATAGAGCCAAGAGACTATTGGCAGGTAGATTTTGTAGAACTACCAAGAACTTGAGGATACAAATACCTGTTAGTGGGGGTTGACACATTCTCTGGGTGGCCAGAAGCCCTTCCCTGTTGCACGAACCAAGCAAAGGAAACAGTTAAGTGGTTGCTACAGGAGATTATTCCCAGATTCTGGGTACCCCTAGGGTTATCATCAGATAGGGGACCCCATTTCATAGCTACAGTAGTAAGAGAGGTAAGTAGATTGCTGGGGATAAATTGGGACCTCCACACACCGTGGAGACCCCAGTCAAGTGGACAGGTAGAGAGGATGAATCAGACACTAAAAAGGCAAATCAGTAAAATATGCCAAGAAGCCAAATTGCAATGGCCCCAGGCTTTGCCAATAGCACTGTTGAGGATTCGGATAAAGCCTAGGAGTGGGATGTCAGTCAGTCTTTATGAGATATTGTATGGGAAACCATATGAATCTCCTGAGCCTAACCCTAATGTACACGTCACAGGAAAGCAGGAAGTGTATAATTATGTTCTGTCTCTTGGGAAAACTTTAGCTCAGCTCTGGAGTATCCTCGTGTGGAATAGACCACTGACTCTCGAGAACCCAGTTCATAAGATACATCCAGGAGACGAGGTGTACATCAAGAACTGGAATGAGGAACCGCTGAAAGAAAAGTGGAGTGGACCCCATCAGGTACTACTGACCACCTTTACAGCAGTCAAAGTAGCTGGCGTGGACCCCTGGATTCACTATACCCGAGTGAAGAAAGTCCATCCTGGATCACAGACTGTATAAACTCTGGAATGAACAAAGGCTGCAGATAAGACATGTTTAATTGCTTTCAGAATGCTATCAGTAATTGTGCTAACGTTATGGTTATTAATATCTTTGGGATGTGGAATGCAAAATGATCAACTAACCACTCTTCATTCTAGAATGAAGAGAGAGGTACAAACGGAAACACAGGTGATAAAGGTTTCTAATGCAGTTCGGGCTGAGAATGTAATGATTGGATTAGTCAAAGATTTTGCCAAAATGCAAAACACCAGTCGAATAACTGCCTGTCTGCCAATACCAAAGGCAGCAGGAGACCCAGTAAATTGGGGAATCATAGCATCAAAACTACCTGAAATACAAAAGAACAAAACAATTACATGTAAACAGGTACCCGAATCGAGGCAAGTTACAGAAACCACTCTGGTATGGGAATGTGATAGAACCTTGGGACAGCATGTGGTCTGTGAGTATTTTTCAAAGATTCCAATATATGGCAAACACCCCTTGGTGTATTAAGTGGGAAGGCTCTGAGAATGAAACAGATCCAGCAATAACGAACACTGACACTAGTAGCAGAACGAGGGCAGACAAAGTAAGTTGGTGGGCATGTAATAAAACTTACGACTGCACTTCAGATGATGAAGAAATAAAACAGATGCCACCCCTGGCAATAGCCCTACAAATTGGTTGTGTTTGCAGAGGGATTAAACATAAACAAGGCAGAGTGAATTATAGAGTAATTATAGCGTGTACCAAGGTTACAATCCGAAAGTCCAGGACAATTTGTATGGGCAGCAAGTGATGGTACCTGGACAACACATCTGCCTGTAGATGGGAAAGTAAAGGAGATTACTTTAGGCCTCCCAACCTTATGTCCAATTTGGAAAAAGTCCCCATTTAATGGAAAACATGAACTTCTGCAGATAAGAGCAAGACGAGAAGTTCTAGACAATGAAAATCCAGATGACACTTGGCAAGAACCCTCTAGTGGAGTGAAATTTGGATGGGCCCTAGAGTCATTGCTTGGTCCTATAGCAAACTATAAGAGTAGAGAGATGCTATACAAACTTACAGGTCAGGTAGGTAGACTGGCAAGAGTCACCCAGGAAGGATTTAAAGAATTAAATATACAATTACAAGCCACCACAAAAATGACTTTACAAAATCGATTAGCCCTAGGTATGTTACTCCTGAAAGAGCATGGAGTATGTAGATTCTTAAAGGGACAAGTTGATCATTGCTGCGTTCATATCCCAAATGTAACTGCAGATGTAGAATATGACATCAATCAGTTGAAACAAATAGAGCATGAAGCACAAGAAGAGCAAAAGGATTTGGCTACAAGCTGGTTAGGAAAAATCTTTAAAGGATTAGGGTGGAATGTGAGTTCATGGATTAAATCTATCATTGAGAGTATGATAATCTTACTAATTGTATTCTTAGCAATTTGGTTAGTTTACAGCATCTTAAAGGGAGAGATACAGAAGAAAACATCCTGGAACCAGAGGATAATAAAGGCAGTAACACGAGATCCATACCCACCATCTTCTGGTTCTCCAGTTCAGTTCGTAACAGCATCCATGACAACATTTACATCAACCCTGGATTTGAAGAACCAAGTACGAACTGAGGAATAAAGGACTGTATCAAGTGAAAACATTTACACCTATAGTGAAGTGAAAATGCTTTCAAAGGGGGGAGAATGATAGTGGAACCCTGGAAAAAGTTAAAGATAGAATATAAAAATGTTGTGCTTTCCCAGGCTTTGTGCTTTCCCAGATCAACTGCACCTGCATAAGCAGTATGATAAATTATATAATTGTTAGATGTGATGATTGTTTAGTAATTAAATGTAATTATTATGTAACCATAAGAAGAATAGTGAGAAACTATGTTGGAAATTCAGAGAGGGGCTGAATTTATGTATACAATAGAACAATATAAGTTTAATAATTAACATGAAAGTTATGTAACAATAGAGTATAAAACATGATCATTTCGGATGTATGGTTGGAATCAGATTTGGGTTGAATATACCCCGATTCCCAGAGCTCTTAATAAAAAGCACCGCATATAGTCCCCGTGATTATGTGTTTTTGAACGCTAACAGTAAGAGTTACAATTCTGTGTTGTAGAAGCCACCTATTCTCTATGATCCTCAATATGCTTATATGGGTCTTATACCTAGCTCTCTATATTTTTCTGCACATAGGGAATTATCTCCCGATTGTAATGCTCCTGTGTAGGCCAAGGTATGCTATAATAATTGCTTTATTGTTTTATTATGTCTATTGCATGATAACCTCCGAGGCTATGAACATAATTTGGAATATGCGAATATGCACTCAATTTTGTTTGCTTGTCCTAATCTAGGCTGATACGTCTGGGGCCTTAACAATCGTACCCGGGCCTTAACAATCGCACCTAACCTTTCGGGGGAGGGGTAAAGAATTATTTTTTCCAGCCTTTTAGGCTTGACACAACAGTTTTTGAAAATATTGAGTTCTCTCTGGATGCCAAGGACAAAGTACTGTTGTTAGTTCTGCTTTGTCTTCTCTGCACAGCCTGCAACATGCTTAGAAACAAAGCACTACATGGTGTAGTGCAGTGTCTTCTTGAGGAAAAGAGAAGCAAAGCAACAGCGTCCATGTCCACACAGAATTCCACAGAGGAGGAAAGGACCGAAGGCGAAACAGCATCTGTGTCTATGCAGACTGTGGCAGAGAAAGGAACCAAAACCAAAACAACACCATCTGTGTCTATGCAGGCTCTCACAGAGGAGGAAAAAACCCAAAGTGCCATCAGCATCTCCATACAGACCATCACCGAACCAGAACAGCCTGAACCAGTAGCAGTTGCCCCTGTTCAAAAGAAGAAATCAAAGAGCAAATCAGTCTGCTTAGTGACTGGCAAGGATGCGGCAGGACCTTTGCACCCAGTGGAACAGACAGACCCAGAAATCATCACTCGCTCTCTATCCCTGGGTGAGCTGCGTGACCTGTGGAGGGAATTGACTCACCAGACAAACGAGTCCATCCTGACCTGGCTGCTCTGCATTTGGGATGCTGCAGCCAATGACACCATTCTGGATGGAAGTGAGGCCAGGCAACTGGGAGTGCTGTCCCAGGATGTGGTCACTGACCAGGGGATTGGGAGAACCTAAGAAACGCAGCCTCTGGCGGCGACAGGTGTGAGGGACAGATAGCTTTGTAAAGAAGACCTCCAGGTGCACCAAGGAAAATGGAGCACAACGGAACAAGGTATCTGATGCCTGGGGGAATTGTTCGTGCTGGAGATAATTTCCTCAGAAGATGAGAGATTTCCTAAAAGCCCAGATTGTGTTCAGTGCACATCGCAGATGTGGTTGAGATTTGCGTGGCTGGGACCAGATATATACTCCTGTTACCTGGCACCACTACAATGGAGGGAAGGCAAAGACAGGGTGGCGTCTTGGCCAATAAACTAACAATTTATGAGGACACTGTCATCACCCCATATCCTACCCATGTCTCGTCCATGGAAACAAGGCTGGCTGAGCAAGTCCAGAGTTTGAAGAGGAAACTAAAAAAGGAACTTAAGGAAGAAGTCTACCACATCTTGCCAGAGCCAGCAAGAGTCTCTGCCATTAGAAGCCGTTGTCCCACCCAAGGAGAGAGGATACACTCCACGAGGTAAACTCTGGTTTCTTTTCAGGAGCATGGAGAAGACATGAGGAAGTGGGATAGAAAACCCACCTCCTCCTTAGCCACCCGGGTACGTGAACTGAAAAGAGGAACACCTAACACAAGAAGCTCATCTAGAGTCAACTCTGCTGCAGTCTCTCGCACACAGAATTCCAGACAAAATAGGAACGATGATATCACTGATCCTCTTGAAGGAACCTCAGGAACCTATTTACAGGAAGAGAGCAACGTGTGCCACCATCAGGAATAGAGGGGCCCTGCCTCTAACCAGGGACAATTGGATCTATTGGACTGTGTGGATCTGATGGCCTGGCACATCTGACCCACAAAAATATATGGCTTTGTAGTAGTACCCTGTATAGTATAGTACCCAAGGTACCCTGATGCCATCAAGGTATGTAGAAGCAGAATCCATTTTTACTTCTGGAGTAACAGGAGGATCCCAGCAGCTGACTGTATTGGAGGCTGAAGTGAGTTTGACTGAGAACGGGTGGCAGAAATACCCCATCGTGACTGGCCCAGAGGCCCCATGCACCCTCAGCATAGACTATCTCAGAAATGGCTATTTCAAAGACCCAAAAGGACATTGTTAGGCTTTCGGGATAGCTGCTGTAGAGACAGAAGACATCAGAAAACTGAATACCTTGCCTGGTCTCTCAGACGACCCCTCTGCTGTGGGATTGCTGAGAGCTGAAGAACAACAGGTACCAATTGCCACAGCCACAGTACACTGTTGGCAATATCGTACCAACAGAGACTGTGATTCCCATCCATGAGATGATTTGTAAACTGGAGATCCAAGGGGTGGTCAGCAAGGCTTGTTCACCTTTCCACAGCCTTATATGGCCAGTGCATAAGTCCAGTGGAGAATGGAGACTGGTGGTGGATTACCATGGCCTGAATGAGGTCACACCACCACTGAGCGCTGCTGTGCCAGACATGTTGGAGCTATGAACTGGAGTCTAAGGCAGCAAAGTGGTACGCGACCATCAATATTGCCAACGCCTTTTTCTCCATTCCTCTGGCAGCAGAATGCAGGCCTCAGTTTGCCTTCACCTGGAGGGGAGTGTAGTACACCTGTGTGGTAGTACATTTTAGTCAAATGGTATGCTCTGTTTCACGCCTCAAAAATGTACGGTTTATTCCAAGCCTGTGATCCTCCCCTGAAGTATCATGTATCTGTAATCCCATTGGCCCAAGTCTTATTCCGCACCCACTCTGAATCTCCCTGTTAAGCCGTGGGGGGAGACCACAGGCTTTCTCTTGGCCCTTTGCTCTCTCTTGGCCCCTTTTTCCCCTAGGCTCTCCCTCTCTCCCCCTCCCTTCCCCTTCCTTCCCCCCTTCTCCCGCAGAAACCATGCTGCCCCTGGGGGTGGGACCCCCAATAAAGCCTCATCTAATTAGCACCTTCAGCCGCCCTGTGGAGTCTCCTTGCCTGCCTGCTGCTACCAGCGAACTTACAGCTTAGGGGGCCAGGGCCTCTCTGGGGATCCCCCCTAAACGAACTGCAACAAATGGCTCCCAATGTGCGGCTCGACCACCAACAACCCTAAGACGAAAATGGACCTCCATTGTCCTGCCGGCACACTGCAGAACCCTACGGAACACCGCTTCAGCGTCACCTCTGGCATTGCAGGGTGGCTGTGCGGAGCCAAAGTCGCGGCCCCAGGCGGCCCCTCCGCCACCGCGCAGAGACCTCGCACCACCATCCCACCACCGCCAACCCGCCGCGGCCCCGGGCCCGGCCCGTGCGTGCGCCCAGGCACCCAGAAAAGCCACGCGGAGCACACCCGGCCCGCCACTCGCAGCACCGCGCCATGTGGCCGCCACGTGGCTGCTCGGAGCCACCGATCACCGGGAGCTGCGGCGGCAGTGGCGGAGCTGAGCCTGCCGCCCTCTGCCTGGAGGCGGCGGAGGAGGGCCCTGCAGAGCGGGCGGGCCGTGCAGATCGCTGAACCCGAACAGCCGATGCCCTGGTCCACAGCAGCAGCGAAAGAATGAACCAAAGCCCACCAGTTTCTGCGAGAGCCACCAGACAAGCAAGCAGCAGTTTTCAGCTTTGCCCGAGCCCTGCATCCCCCAAAACTGCTTCCGTCAGTTCTGTGACCTCCTTCCTCGGTCTTAGTCTCTCGCCCCCTCACTGCTCCCTCCCCTAACTCCATCCCTAACCCACCTTCCCCATAACAAACCCCTGGGAGTCCACTCCGTCCTGCTAAACCCGGCAGAGCAGCCACACGGCTAAGCCTCAACATGGGTACCACCGTGTGTGATGTGGCCGCATGGCCTAGAGATCCAACATAGCCGTGACCACGTGTCAGCCAAGATTGCTCCAGCCATGGCACCATCTTCTACTCCTCCCCAAAAATCCCTTTCTTCCTGCTTTTTCTCCCGTGCTCCGCCTCTCATGATCCAACTCCTCTCCAACTCCTAGTTCCCACCTCCCCCCCTTCCAAATCCCACAAGGTAAGAGCTGGAATTGGAAAAGAAGCTTAGTAACCAAAACCCAAAGCTAAAGTAATTTTGTAATACCAGTTTTAACAACCTTGTATATTTCATTGAATTGAAAATTCTACTTTACGATCTCCTTCCCCTGTTACTCCAAGAGCAGGATAATATCCTTCTCTGCAATCCATATCCCTTTTTTCCTTATTTTGGGTAGTTAACTAGAAGCAAACTGCTCGAAGGTGCAGGGTACCCCAAAAAGGTTTTTCTTTCACAGAGTCCTTGGCTACCCTTAACCTCCCCAATTCCCAATCCCTATCCACTTGTTCTAGCTAAAAAGAACTCATCAGCTAGGACTTTTCTCCTAAAACACTCTAACCGTTTTATCATTCTTATCCAAACCTGTCTTCTCTCAATTTCCCTCTCCATGAAGTAGTTTTTACAATAATGCTTTTCTAGTTTAAATGTGTGTTCATATTGCAGATTGTCCTGTCTTCAGTTTTAGAAAGCAGAGGCCTGTCAGGTCACAAGGGTAGATCCAGCAAGAAGCAGTTTTCTATTGTTTCTTTAATAGCGAGTGTTCAGATAGTATTAGACTGCTGAATCATAATCGCTGTTGGGTTTATGCTATCCTCAGTAGGTTCTGAGGGTGACTGATGACCTAAAATGGTGCCTGGGAAAGTATTTTGATAATTTTGTGGTGAATGCTCCCTGAGTATAGGTAGTAGCTGAAGCCAAATTTCTTTTTTTCTTTTTGTTTTTCTTTGAACGACCTAAAACTGGGGGTCTTCTGGGTTAAACCAGTTGGAAAGTGAAAGCAGCGGTAAAGCTCAGATCCAAGGGTGAGAATCTGAGGCTGCAAACCTGCCTGGAGTCTGGGGGGCTCCAGGTGATTCCCTCTCCCTGAGAGGGAGAGCGCAAGTTGGCACCTCAGCCTAAAACTGAGAGCTGTGGTGGTCCAAAAAGCCAGTTGGAAATGCTTAGTCACCATTGGACCAGTCACACTGAAAAGGCCAGTCCCAAAACTCTCATATGAGCTTAGTGCCAAAGGCTGAAGCCCTTTAAGCACTCACCCGTGCTTTAAATTCGTTTAAAATCTGCAATATGGACCCACATAACCCGTTTATTACAATTAAATACAAATTCTGTCTTTAATACCTACCACCAAAGGAAAATATCGAGTCAGATGGACTGTTTAAAACATAATCCTCATTGCAATTGTATTTATTTTTATGCTGCGAAACCGTGTAATTATTGCTTCATTTTAAAAATTGTTAATTGTCATATTTCTCTTTATCTTTTCTTTCTAACAAAAAAAGGATGAATTGTGATGTTACATTTTAGTTAAATTGTATGATCTGTTTCACCCCTCAAAAATGTACGGTTTATTCCAAGCCTGTGATCTTCCCCTGAAGTATCATGTATCTGTAATCCCATTGGCCCAAGTCTTATTCTGCACCCACTCTGAATCTCCCCGTTAAGCTGTGGGGGGAGAACTCAGGCTCTCTCTTGGCCCTTTGCTCCCTCCTGGCCCTTTGCTCTCTTTTGGCCCCTTTTCCCCCTAGGCTCTTCCCCTCCCTTCCCCCCTTCTCCTTCAGAAACCATGCTGCTACTGGGGGTGGGACCCCCAATAAACCCTCATCAAATTAGCACCTTCAGCAGCCGTGTGGAGTCTCCTTGCCTGACTGCTGTTACCAGCAAATTTACAGCTTAGGGGGCCCCCCACGGCCTCCCGTGGGCATCCTCCTCCCCAAACGAACTGCAGCACACCTGGAACTGATTGCCCCAGGGTTGGAAGCACAGTCCTGCCATCTGCCATGGACTGATCCAGGCTGCACTGAAAAAAGGGCGAGGTTCCTGAACATCTACAGTATTTTGATGACATCATTGTATGGGGGAGCACAGCAGGGAAAGTCTTTGAAAAAGGAGAGAAGATTATCCAGAGTCTGCTGAAAGTTGGTTTTGCCATTAAGTGAAGTAAGGTTAAGGGACCAGCTCAAGAAATTCAGTTTCTAGGAGTCAAGAGGCAAGATGGACATCATCAGATCCCAACAGAGGTAATCAACAAGATCACTGCTATGGTTCCACCTACTAACAAGAAGGAAACACCAGCTTTCCTAGGTGTCATAGGCTTTTGGAGAATGCACATTCCCAAGTACAGCCAGATTGTGAGCCCTCTCTACCTGGTCACCCTCAAGAATGATCTCCCCTAGGGCTCTGAACAGCAACAAGCCTTCACCCAGATTAAGCAGGAGATCGCTCATGTGGTTGCCCTTGGCCCAGTCAGGAGGGGACCAGAGGTGAAGAATGTGCTGTACTCTGCGGCTGGGAACCATGGTCTGTCCTGGAGCCTTTGGCAGAAGGTGCCTGGTGAGACTTGGGGTCGACCACTGGGATTCTGGAGCCAGAGCTGCAAAGGCTCTGAACCAAACTACACCCCCACAGAGAAGGAAATCTTGGCTGCCTATGAAGGTGTTCAAGCTGCCTCAGAAGTAATTGGCACCGAAACGCAGCTGCTTCTGGTACCCCGCCTTCCAGTGCTGGGGTGGATGTTTAAAGGAAAGGTTTTGTACATGACACCACTGACACCACATGGAGCAAAAGGATTGCCATCATCAACCCGTGCTCCCATATTGGAAATCCAAATTGCCCTGGCATTCTGGAAATTATAACAAACTGGCCTGAAGGAAAGACTTTTGGATTATCTTCTGAACAAGACGAGAAGCAAGTGCCTTGGCATGTGCCAAGGAAGCCCCGCCATATAATGAGCTACCAGAGACAATACACCATCTTCACTGATGGTTCCTGCCAAATTGTAGGCACTAACCAGAAATGGAAAGCTGCAGTATGGAGCCCCACATGACAAGCTGCACAAACTACCAAGGGACAAGGTGGATCAAGTCAGGTTGCAGAGCTTAAAGCCATCCAGCTGGCTTTGGATATTGCTGAACGAGAGAAGTGGCCGAGGCTCTATCTCTACACCAACTCATGGATGGTAGCTAATGCTCTGTGGGGATGGCTGGATTGCTGGAAAAAGGCCAAGTGGCAGCACAGAGGGAAACCCATCTGGGCCACCGAGATTTGGCAGGACATTGCCACCCGAGTAGAGAGGCTGACCGTGAAGATTCGACACATGGATGCGCACAAACCCAAGAGGTGGGCTAATGAAGAGCATGACAACAACGAACAGGTGGACCGAGCTGCCAAGATGAAAGTATCACAGGTGGATCTAGACTGGCACAAGAGAGACTCATTCCTGGCTTGCTGGGCCCATGATGCTTTTGGTCATCAGGGGAGAGATGCAACATACTGATGGGCCCGTGACCGAGGGCTGGACCTTACTATAGACAACATCTCTCACGTCATCCACAATGTGAGACCAACGCTGCAATCAAACAGGCCAAATGGGTGAAACCTCTGTGGTACAGTGGGCGATGGTTGAAGTACAGGTATGGGGAAGCCTGGCAAATTGACTACATCACGCTTCCCCAAACCCGCCAAGGCAAGCGGTATGTCCTGACCATGGTGGAAGCAACCACAGGACAGTTGGAAACCTACCCTGTGCCTCATGCTACCACCCGGAACACCATCCTGGGCCTAGAAAAGCAAGTCCTGTGGAGACACGGCACTGCTGAGAGAATTGAGTCGGACAATGGAACCCATTTCAAGAACGGCCTTATAAACACTTGGGCCAAAGAACATGGTATTGAATGGATATATCATATGCCCTATCATGCACCAGCTGCCGGGAAACTTGAATGATGCAACGGAACACTTAAGAAGACTAAGTGCCCTGAAGGCACTTAGTGGTGGAACCTTCAGAAATTGGGAATTGAACTTAGCAAAAGCCACCTGGGTGGTCAACATCCAAGGGTCCATCAATCGAGCTGGTCCTGCCCAGTCTGAAGCCCTGCACACAGTGGATGGAGACAAAGTTCCTGTGATACACATGAAAGGTATTTTAGGAAAGACTGTTTGGATTAATCCCACCGCGGGCAGGGGCAAACCCATCCATGGGATTGTTTTTGCACAAGGACATGGTTACACTTGGTGGGTAATGCAGAAGGATGGAGAAACCTGTTGTGTACCACAAGGAGACCTAATTTTAAGTGACGACTGTGTGTAAAGTTTCATTCTGTATTGTGTGTATACATATACATACATATATATATATATATATATATATATATATATATATATATATATATATATATGTAAGATATTGGTTTGTGCATGATGTAGATGGTAATAGAATAAGGGGTGGGTTATGTCCTAGAGTACAATACAAAGATGCATTCTATCTTTCAAGAGCTGTTGAAATCAGGAGGGGCATTGTTTTTTCCTTATCTCCTGTTAAAGGACGCATCAATGCCTTGCCACACGACTCTGAGATAACTCCGTTCAGGAGTCATTTCTGTCAAATGGGCAATCAAGGACCCACTGCGTTACTCATAGAATGATATCAGCCCATTGTGAGATGCTCTGTCCAGAGGGGAGGAGCTAAACATCCCCACCTGGATATAATCTGGAGTTTGGGACAGAACAAGCTGCCCTTACCCACTGGTTTTCAGAAGATAAGAGCTACCAGATCTTTTCCATGGGATCACTACTTCCAACAAGACCATTTCATCTGGACTTCTAACAAGACCATTTGGACTTCTAACACCACCCTAACTAGCAGAGCGTCACATTGTATTCTGACTCTGTCAGTGGTTTTTTTCTTTTGTATTATTGGATGTATCTTGGTTTTTTCCTTTTTTCCACCCCTTTACTTAATAAGTTGTATTTCTGACTTGCAATATCTCACTGGCTTAGCTTTGAAACCAGAACAGTGAGGGACATGGGGCCTGCTGCGCTGGCTCAAGGTCGGAACAGCCTTAGTGACATTGGTGAAGCTGGACAAGTGACAGTGTAGCGATTTTAGGGTTGAGTTGCACGTTGCTGGTGGAACAAGTGCAGAACGACGTGGATGACCGCAGTAGGTGTTGTGTTTCTCTTAGTGCACCTGTACCAGCTGGACATCACAGTGAAACAGGGGCAGAACAAGGTCTGCACTTCTTGTCCCATGGTGTCACACAGGGACAGGCCTCCAAACACAAGTTATCCTACACAATCCAGCTGTGCAAATGTGTCAGTATAAGGGGAGAAAAGGGGTCCTGAGCTGAGTGACAGCACATGCTCACAGTGCTGAAAATGTGTGCGTAACTTGAATGAGGCAGGAGCTAACCGCATATACCGAAAGAACAGCTGTGACACCACCGAGCACAAGCTTAAACAACAAAGTATATAATGTGCCACTTTCCCAAAACAGGAATATTTTTACTCTTACCATTGAAGCAATCCCAGCCAACAAACCAGCAGGACATTGATGCAAACAGAGATAGTTACTTTTACATTATTGACTGCAGGGAAATGGTAACAGCAAGTGTACTTCAAAATAATGCCTCTCCTCATCTCCTCTTTCTGAGATGTGCTGAGCACATGCTGCTCTGAAGTGTCCTTGGAAGCCAGGAATGTTCAGCAGCCATCAGAAACAGGATAATGAGCTTGGAGTGAAAAGATAGAGAAGTATTGCTGAAACCTGAATTCTGATTTTTCTATGAGGAGACAGAATGACCCAAGATTATTCTGCCTGCTCCAAGAGCCATAAGCACAGGAGAAAAATGTTCTTTTTTTAGCCAGATTAACTTCCATTTTTTTTTAATTGACAAATGACTGAACTGAGGACCTAACTATGAAAAAGCAGCATCTCTGACTATCCTTCCAAGGCATGGAAACAGCGGCAAAATGCTTCCTGTGAAAAACTCCCTCTGCCAGAATAAAAAGATCCTAGCTAGACACTTCCTGGAACCAGAGTCTTCAGATTAGCTCTTTATCTATTTTAATCTCTATTTGAGATCAATAGCAACATATATCTTTGATTTGTAATCATTCTGGTATCAGTGCTCATTAATACCCTTTGCACAAGGATTTGTAGATTCTTTATCACAACGGAGTAAACAGCTCCATTAAACACATTATGCAAGAGAGGAAATGGAGCCAGGAGCCAGCTGAGTGCTACCCTCTAAGGCACAGACACTTAGGTTTAGACTTGTGCTTCAGGTTAGGCTTGTGAAAACCACAAAGCACAGACCTTCAGGGATGTTTCAACTCCAAAATGCATGCAAAGTGAAGTACTTAATGTCATCTCATTACATTTGATTACAATCACTTCATTTCAGAATTTTGTTTTATTCTTTAAATTTAATTTAGTTCTATCATCAGTCTACCATACTCAGATTGTTTCACTTTCTTATCTGAATTTAAGATTGTCGATGAGTAGCAATTCAGCAAGGTTTGGTCCATTTCTATGCATTTTGTGTCATCCCAGACCATTTTATTGTTTTATTTTTTAGCATTTCATTTCATCCCTTTCCTTTCCTGTCCATTCATGTCGTTCCCTGATTTCAGGATTTCAATAACTATAATTTTCAATGAGTATAATTTTGGCAAGTTTTGCTTCTTACACTGCAACTCATTTCCCAAAATCAGGGAAAAAAGGTAAACAAAGACAGGAGAAGAAATTGAAAGAATGAAATGCTAAAAAAAGAGAGAAAATTCTAAAACAAATGGAAAGCAACAAAAGTGACAGGGATGACCTGAAGTGTGGGGAATGGAGCATGGCTTGCCCAACTGATCCTCATTGAAACCAGAGAACAAAGTCCAACAAACACTCTGGAAAGGAGATATGATGAAATAAAACTTTTTCTTTTCTGTACACAGTGGTGCTACCTCCAAAGCACAGTTAATACATCTTATTAAACTATGCAGCCACTGTCTGGTAGCTAGCCCACCATCCTAACAGATGGAAGCTCTAGTTTGATTCCCTGTCATGCTGAGGAATTCTTACAGCTTTGTATTCTGACTTGGGGGAAGGAAGGTTCACTATCTACTCAGGCTTTATAGAGAACGTGGGGCAGAGCCTCTTCTTTCTATATTCTTTTCAAAAAGCAATACCTGTTACCAAACCTCACAAGGTTCCTAAATCAGCCTCCATTTCACACATGGTCTGAAACTTCCTAACATAATAAGCCTCTCTGAAGAGTGAAATACTGTGAAGTCTAGTTTCTAGATACTGAACAGACCAAGCCATGAAATAATTATCAAAATTACTGTGTGCACATTAACATTCACACTATTTGGAATCTGAGACAGCAAAAAGCAAAAGAATTAAAGTACAATGGAGAACCAAGTACATGCTTATCTGGAAACAGATCACCAGTTATGCCTCCAGACTTAGAACTTTTGATCTCTGCACCCAAATTCCGTTCTGGGCTTCTACTGGACCTGCCTCAAGACATTTCATGTAACATTCCTTTATTTATTCCCATGAATACAGAAAGGAAAATGTTATCCCGTTCCCAAACTGCAATGTTTTCTAAAATGAAATTATTGTATTAAGCCAGTTTGAGGCAAGACAGACTCCTTGTATTTATATTACACTTCAGATTATACTTAGGAAAACAATATCTTAAAAGCAAAGTGTCATTATTTCTAATATATAAAGTACTGAGTAAACAGCAAAACTAGAAGAATTTAACTGGAAGCTAGTCTCAAGTATTTGTTTGAAGAGTTTAAACAGAAGAAAGATTTATTAAATAACAGCTTTACTGGAAACAAACTTTTTCAGCTTTGCTAAGTAGTCCATCCTCAGCATTCCATTTGAGGATGGACATTTAAATCACCTATATAATCTAATGTTTGGAGAAACATAGTTACATTTATCATGATGGTATCTGAGTGCAAAGAAAATCCTAAACCCAGGAAAATTATCTGACACAACATCCACTCTCTTCTGTCCATGTTCCCAGAAATGTATATGGCAGAAGTATTTGCCTTTTTCCATCTTCTGCATGTTCCGTTCATGAACATTGCTTTGGGAAATTTAGTGTGGGGATACATGGTGCTCTTTCCTTACAAAATACTAATATTTAAACCAGGTATTCAGTATTTCCCAGACAGTTATGAGAAAGCCCAGCTCTGTGCCCTGGCAAGTCCATGTTGTTCTCCTGGCAACTTCGGAAGCCTTAGGCAGAAGAGTCATACAGGATGACATTAATGGAATTGGAAATTATTTCTGCCAGGCTAATTGAAGCCATAGAAAACAGAAAAAAGAATCTTAAAATGCATTCTGTATTGATCCAGGTCTCAGAGAAAGTGTGTTCCAACAGCAATCTGCTGGTTTGCAAAACAAGCTTTCTATTGCTGTCTGCAATACATGAATTTGTAGGCTTCATATACAAATTTGTAGATAGGAAAGCTGTTAAAAGTTTCCTGCATTCTGGTACTAAATGGCACAATTGAAATATGCACAAATCACAACCAGGGCGTCTCCAACTCCAGAAGTTTAGGGAAAATATAAGCAAATGAAATTTTATTATTAACTGGGTAGTGACATAGCTCAGTGTCACAGGACAAATCAATGGCAGAAACCAAATCAAGACTGTTTTGTCTGTCTGGCTTCCAAACCATGGATTTAATTACACCATTCTTTCCAAACATGTCTATAGAAAAGTAGAATGAGTTTTTCTGTGTGGACTTAAAGATATCTCTTATGGGGGGAAAAAAAGATACAGGGTTCTAGCCATTAGCTGTTTCCAAAATTCCCCGGGATGCTCTCATTACAGCAAAGAAAAACCCCCACGTATCAGTATTAAACCAAAAATGAAAAGAATAGCAAGATACTCACAGCTCCTGAGAAGCTTAAAAAGCAAGAAACCAACACCAGCAGCTGAGAGAAATCAACAGCCTGTGGCATCGGGGGCATAAGCCATGTTTTTCTGACAGTTTCACAAGAGAATGTGAGTCAAGGCAACTGCTGCCAGTCATTTTCCAAATGAGCAGGCACCTTCCCAGAGCTCAGACACATCACAGAGGTTTAATGGAATCTTCAGGAGGCATTTTGGACCAGTGCTGGAACCACAACCTGTGCAAAGCAGCCCCTTCGTTCATTTCCTCCCTGCACTGGGCTTAGAAATTGCACGTGCTGAGCTCTGTTTGGCTGCCTCAGATTGAAGTAATAGTGGGAGCAGTTCAGCCTGTGAGAGAACTGAATTTGGCCATTAAAACCAAGCCAGCTTGCTCTGATCTCTGCTTAACCCCAGCTAACATGACCAGGATGCTGTGGTTAGGGCCCATAACCACAGCTTTGGGCTTGCTGAGCTGCTGAAGCCGTTGCTGGGCAGCGTTACGTGTACGTGTGAGCCCAGTCCTGGATCATCTCAAGCTCTGTGAAACGTCAAGTCAAATAAAGCCTTCTGCTCTTATCATTTTCATTTTTCAGTCCTCCCTGTCTAAGGCTTTTCTAGGGGTGGCTTCATCTCAGTGGCTGCTTCATTCATCCAGATGTTGATGTTTGCAGCAACTGCACAGCTCACTCTGCCAAACTGCTCACAGCATCACTGGAGCTCGTCTCTTCCAGCACCAGCACAGAGTTGTCTCTCTGAGGTAAAAGAGAGGGGGCCCAAGACATGCGTTGCTTTTGGCACCAAGTTCAGGTCATTGCTCTTTCAGGGCAAGGGACATGTCTGGGGATGGGATGGCATGAAGGATAAAGGCATGGGCAGGGATGGGTGAAAGAAGTAAAGTTCAACTACAACTCACTTTGGTGCCAAGTGACCTGCTGTGATTGATATAGGGAAAAGGGTAGGAAGCCATGGAGAATTTAAGGAAGAAAAGCCTGAAGAACAGATTTCTTTGCAATGTGGGAAGACTGGCAGTAAGTCATAGTAACAGTAACTATGAAAGACTTGGCTATTTCACTTCTGCTGACTGCTTTATTATGAACAAGCTGTTAGCACAGTCCATCTTAAGGCTGTAGAAATATTTCTGATGTTTAAAATCCCTGTCTGAAGGCCAAGAAAGTCACAATGAACCAGCTGACACTAAAATTTCCAGAGTTGGGGTTGTGCTTCAGGCTAAATTTGTTTGGGAACATTCAGCCAAAAGTTTGTTCGTGCCTTTCTAACGGCTGACATCTTTCTTAGAAATCCATTGTTTATCTGACCTTCTCCTAACCCATTAGAAAAATTTCTGGTGCTATTTTCCTGTCTCAGTTGAATGCTTTGAAGCATTACAGGCAAAATTTGGCAGGAGGCAGCTTTCTGTTAGGAAGACACATTGCAGCAGCTCTCTAAAACTGTGCTCAAACTTGGCTCTGCTACAAGCACTTGAAACCCCAGTTTGTGTGCACCTGATAGAGCTCTCAGTTCTTCATCTAAAACTCCCCCGAGATGTCTGAGTGGAGCAGGTGCTGGTTATTGCTGGCTGCCAGGGCTGCTAAGGGCAAATGACAAGTGTGAAGCTGGTCTCTGCCATGCACCCCTTGCCCATTCCAGCACCAAAATGGTCAGGAGGAAGCCAGCTGAGTGAAGGCATAACTGGCAAAAGAGACACTGTGTGCTGAAAAAAGGAGGTGGGCGAAGGTTAAAAGAAAGTCTGGAACTAGGTGGGAGACCATGGGGGTTTTTGCCTTAGAAGAGGCCACCAAAGAGGAAAGGTTTCTGGGATCTTCACCAGCCCCAGCTCTGCTGTAACCTGGGAGATGAATGGCCAGGGAATGAGAGAGCAGGCTTCACACTAACCAGTGTTCTTGCAAGAGGCTTTGCTTCTCCAGAAGGGAAAATTGCTGGGGTTTGTGTCCATCCACATCTGAGGTGTGAAGGAGAAAGCAGTCAGCCTGATGGGATTTGGACAAAAAATTTCTGGAAGCTCAAGGAAATATTCATGCTATGTGACCAGTGCTTCCTGGTTGGCTCCAGACTTGAAGCAAAGAAGGAAGGAGGGAAGAAGGAGCACCTCTTTGGCCATTGGAAGGGTTTCACCCACCGTTGTGGAGAGAGAAGTATGTGGTGCTGGGTAATTACTGAAACAGCAGGTTTCATAACCAGGCACTGACCTCTGACCTCCATGTCCAGGGTGCCAAAGCTGTGATCCTGCAGCAAGATCTGCAGAAGCTGCTTGCAGCCTCAGCTGGGAGCTGGCCATGTGCCGTGGACAGCTGTGTGTGGAACCTTCTAGACTATTACACTCTGTTCTAACCCTTAGAAGGTCATTTGCCTCCATTGGTGGCATCTCTGAGGGACGCCTTGGGGACAAATGACCACCTGCTCCTCACCCACGCAGGCACTGATGATCACTGTGGAAAAGCCCATCTAAACCACCTTTATGGGCAGCGTGTGAACAGTAGGTGCAAAACAGACTTGGAAGACAAAAGCTGTAATTAAAATCAGATTAGTCAGTGATCATCATCTACTCTGTGCACTGAATACAGGCAGGGTCCTTCAAAAAGGAAATATAGCATGTAATTATAATTAAATCTGATCTTATGGACAATATGGACAAAAATTCTCAACTAAAGTTGCCTAAAATTTTTAAAATGGCAACTCCTGCATTATATTGGTTCTGGATGCTTTGTTTTGCAAGATTAATAAGTTTTTTCTTAAAGTTGCCTTTTTGTTTGTATTTCAGTACCTTCACCCAAAGAATGGTAATGCCTGCATGCGACTTCTGTAATTCCACATAGCTCATCTCTAAATTCACTGTGCTCTCTCAAAGATATGCAGCCAGCACAGTGGGGCAGCAGTTAGCTAAAATTAATATTTATGGATTTGGAGGATTTTTTCTCTGACTTGAAAACTGCTCAAAATATTACTTTATTGAAAAGAAATGCAAATCAATACCTTCCATTCTTCAGAAGATTAATGATCCTTTTCTCTTTCTCTGTGTCAGAAAGAGATTTGTTGTCTATTGTTTTTTTGCTGGCTTTGAAGACTGTTCTTTTGCAATGATGAAGCTATAGCACTGTTCCACTCCTTTGCAGGCCTGGCCATCCATGCTACTAGCCAAAAGTGGAGGAGCTGTCAAGTTTGCAGGAAAGGATCATTTACCAAGTGACCTTTTGGAAAGATGTCAATTGGGAAGTCAGTGCCAGTGTAGGGGTCTTTTCCTTAAGCTGATGCATTTCTCAAGTCACAGCTCTGTCACTTCATGTCAAGGCTGAGCCACAGGAAGCAGAGTAGCTGGAGAGTTCCTGTTCTGATGGCCTTCCATCAGAAGGGTGATGTTCATTAGAATTAAATCAATTCTGATCAACCATCCCTGTTAGAGTCCCCAGGTGAATGATCGGAGTCCAACAGCCTTTGGCTCTTTGGCTCTAGCCAGGGTAAGTATAACTGAAAGGACCTAGGTGAATATTTTTGTGCTGAAGTTCATAAAAGTCAGGCTCAAACTAAAGTGAAACAGGCAAGGTAGCATCCTTTTACTGGTGGGGTGATGAGGAAATGTCCACTGACATTCCTGGGGCCACATTTCCCATTTTTCCTCTGTCATCTGAGTGCATGTGTCATGAAAATCAGTGTGGGAGGAAGCCCTTGATCACCCTTTCCCAATCAGCCATCTTCTCAAGCCAGCCCACCGAGGAGGGAACTGCTGCAGCTCTGTCTCCTGAGACCTCACACTAGAGCTGTCTGAAATGTGGAGGGTACTCAAAAGCCAACAGCTCCCAGGCTACACTGCAAACAGAGTTCAGCTCTGGCAGCTCTCCCAGGCCAGACTTGCCAAGAGTGCTCTCTGTCCCATCACCCACAATAAATCAATAACCTTAAGTTTGTCAGCCCCAGTATAAACACCTAAGGGACGTCATCAGTGATCATCCACCAGCTGGACTCTGTACTGTTGATCCCACTTCTTTCAGCCCCACAATCTGAACAGTCACCCACCCACTTTATCAGCTATCCTGGTACTGTAGAAAATGGTGTTAAAGGCTTTGCAGTGTCCAGGAAATAAATGAGACACACTGATCTCATGCTTTGAGCAGGTTGCCCTCAAAGAACAACTAGCTCTCCAGGGCAGCTCCCTTTGGGATTCTCTCAGGGAGATCCCTGGATGAAATGAAACCTGTTCTCCTGCAGGTAAGGGCAGTAATGCTGCTTGTACTGCTGATTTCTTGCAGGATTTAGTATTTCACAGTTTCATGATTGCTGCAGGCAAAATTCATCGACCATCATATCCTGAACCAATTCTTCCTATTTTGTGAACAACAAACCCAGCACAGCGTCTCCTCCCGTTGTCTTCTCAATCAGCTGTGTCATGAAGCTGTCTTGAGCACCCTCAAGAAACCATCCAGACTGTGCCTGACCACACAGCCCTTCAGTTAAAGCGCACTGTGAGTTAGCCCTAAGGCCTGTGATTGTGTGGGATGGCTCTCTTGACTTTCTCTCCTTTCCCAGGAATTCTGTAGTGAGTCCCTGGCCCATCTCTCCCCATAGTGCTTTGCCACCTTCTCCTTGCCCACAGGCACTCAGCTGGTCCATCACCTCTCCCATGGCCACGTTCTGGGCACTCCTCTGCACAGCACACAGCCACTCCTCACTGTTTCCAGCCTGTCCTTCCTGAAGACACTGTGCCCATTGGGGCAGCTCTCCAGGTGTGTGATCTACCCTGATATGTCTCTGTAACGCAGAAGAAATCACAGCTCTGCAGTTGTGTGGGAGCTGGTATTCCCCCCAGTTGTTCCCCATTCTACAAACAAACAAATGTTTGTTTCAAACTACTTGAGACCAACCCTGCACCCTGAGTCATGATGCTCTCAAAACAGGATTCTGCTGTGGACACTCCAGCAAGGTAAGGTCAGCACACAGACAATGAGCATGGAGATGCCTCCTCTGGCAGGGGAAAGGGCATTGGAGGCCCTGGCTGCACACCAGCGCTGCCTGCACAGCATTTGCAGGGGCATTGCCCTGCAGCCCGAGCTCCCCATCACTGCTGCAGCAACTGTTCCATTAGGAGGCTTTCCTCTGATCACACTGAGATCACAGATCAAGCTGTGATGGGTTTACTGCTTCTTTTTATCTAGAGCTGACTGTCCTAAGAGCAAGGCTTGTTGATCTCCATTGGCAGGGATGCCAGGAGCACACAGCTGTGCTGCTTTAGGAAATACTTTGACTAACTCCATAATTGTATTGGGATTACTACTGCCCCAAAGGCTGGATATTTGAGACACCTTGTAATATATGTGACTTCTTCTTGCAGCTGAGCTGTGTTCCACAGAAGCTGAGGGCATTGTGCTGAGTGACACTGGGAGTTTGGTAAAAACTTTTAATCCTAGAAACATAAATTATTTTTAAAATATCAGGGGACTGTTCTAAGCTAATTGCTGTAGTAAGTGCTTTCTGTAAGGGAATGTTTGATCTAACTTGAATTCTCTCAAGTTCCAATGGAACCCCCTCTTTAGCCTGCAAAGAAAAACCTGTATGATCTGTGTTTAGGAGCTGCTTCTTCCTTGACTTGCCTGTACTAACAAGAAAGTGACACACATTTAAACAACCTCTTTCCAAATTGTCCCATGAGAATGCAGCAGGACTGGTTGCTTGTGAACTTCTCCTTGCCTGTGAGAAAAGGCACCCAAACACCCAGGGCTCAGCCAGCCCTGCCCCACTGAGTTCACTGTTGGCACCAGCTGCCGCTTTCAGCAGCAACAGAGGACTCTGAGCTCTGGCCTTGGATGAAGAAGAGGGGGAGGAGGAGGAATGTCCCTCATCACCACTCCCCTAAGGCTGAACCTAGCAGAAGAGGAGCTTAGAGGTAGAGCCAAGGTTCATATTTAAAAGCCAGCAAGTGCAGGGAGAGAGGAGCAGCAGAAAAAGGCAGCGTGAGGAAGAGGAGGAAGAAAGGAGAAAGGAGCAGCTGTAAGGGCAAGAAAGTGAGAGAGGAGAAGAGAAAAGGCAAAAGGAGGCAGCAACAGTCTTGGGTCAAAAGAGGAGAAACAAGGAGTAGACAGGCTACAAGATGGCATTGCTCCTGTGGCTGGGGTCCCAGCTGTCATCCATCTGGAGCAACATCTCTATACTGGGAGTCTTTCTTACAGTGTTTACTTTACTGCTTGACTTCATGAAGCGCAGAAAGAAGTGGAGCCGTTACCCGCCGGGCCCAGCCTCGCTGCCATTCATCGGGACCATGTTCTCCATTGACTTCCACAACCCCCACCACTCCTTCGGCCAGGTGAGTGGCAGCCTCTGAGCAAAACCCTCCACATACAATCCACCATGGGCCCAGGAGGGCTGGGTCACACCCTGGCACCAGCTACAGGTACATAACATGGAGAACAGGAATTTTCCTTTCCCCTGAAATTGCTAGAGAGAGCTTTAAGACTAACTAGCAAAAAAAGGTAAAGGAATGTAAAAATATGCACACAGGATGATAAACATGGAAACAGTGGATAAACAGATAATGAGGAATATGATGGGTGTTTTGGCAAGTTATGTAACAAGAAACGCGCACATGACCAAAGAAAATGTTCAAGGGAACATCACTTGTAATACTGAATCACTCAGCGAGTCTGACTTCCAGAGACAGCTTTCAATGACCCTCTAGGACCATGAAAGGACTTCCAGCAGGAGGCAGATGGGTGCAGATAAGTCCTAGGAAAAGGATATCTATGTAGTAGCTGGGAAGCATGCTGCTATGGATATGTATGTTCATGATGCAATAAATACCCTGTTGTAAAGAGCATTTCATGACACTCATTCTATTAGAGGAGTCGTGTGCTACAGTAAAGCATATCTGCTTTCTAATACTTCAGATTATGTTGGAACGTTTATTTTTGGCCAACTTCAGTATCACTACCCTCTCCAAAGTCCAGGATGAAGCAAGTCACTGCTCAAGGACACTAACGTGCCCCACACAGACAAAGAGATAATTGTGCACCAACACTTCTCAACCTCTATCTCCCCATCACTGTATGAGCTCAGTGGGCGAGCACTGCTGTGCCCCAGTGACAGGGGCTGCTGTAGAGCTGGCTGCCAACCCTACTTGCGGGCAGGCTTGGAGGCAAAGGAGCAGGGGGTTGTGCAAACAATGGAAGACAAACAAATATCTGTGTGCTGGGAATGTGGCTGCAGGAATGGCAGGCTTCCCTGGGAGTTACTGAAGCATACCTGCAAGCATGTCACATTTTCAGTTAAAGAGACCAGCTTGTGGGATTTGCCCCTGCAGCAATGCCCAAAATCTCAGTAGGTTCCTATTTAAAGTCAGGGCTTACCTTTTCTCAAAGGGAAAGTAGGGCTTTCACAGCCTGCAGCAGATAAACCAGGGGTGTTTTGTGCTTCAACTTGCAAATCCTAGAGTCCTCTTTTCTAGAACAGCGTGTCCAAAACTTGCAAGTGGAGAAACTAAATACAGCATTTGTATGATTTGCTTGCATGTAGATGAAAAGCTTCTCATTTTCAAATAATTTCATGTCAGGGTCATACTAACCACAGTCTTGACCAGTAATCATTTTTACTGATGTATTTCTAATTAGCATTTCTAAGAGCTAATCCCCTTTTCAACCCTACTGCAAATACAGTATTAAGTACTTCAATTCCTTTCAATGCTACAGTGAAGAAATCAAGAATCTTAGCTTTTAAACAAAGAAAAAAAGACAGGAAAAAAAGTAGAAGAAAACTGTGGGGTTTTTTGCTACTCTTGCACTGTCTTAAAACAACGTACTTCTGAGATATGCTCAGTGTTCATGACTTGCAAGGGAGCTTTGACCAGCCTGCCCAGGAGTCCATGTCCCATTAAAGGGCTTGTCTACCTGGAGAAGGCTTTGCTCCATGGCCAGCTCCCATGGAGCTGACAGGATTCCCTGTGCAGCCATCCTGATTCAGCTGTATGAGGCTCACAGATCACAGCAGATGTAGGGTTCCAGTTACCAGTTGTACTAGATATGTACACTCTTCTCAGGGAGAAAGTTGACCTGGGACTCCAGTGTGGAATTTCCTTTCCCAACCATGTTTCTGGAAACCTGTCTCTGGGTAGATCTTTAGGTACAAATGCATCTTTAAATGCAAATTACATATCACTTAATTATCAAGACTTCCTTCAGCAGAAGTAGACCAACTGAGAACTTACTTAGCCTTTCAGATCAAAAGAAATAGAACCATTAGGAAATAATTCATTATTGAGCATGCAGTCTTTAAAAATTTCCACAAAGGTTCCTGACAAAATTAAAAGTACTCGCACAATGTTCATGACAACAGTTTGGCCAGGGTAGGTGTGTTCTACATTTTTCCACTTACAGGGCATTGATCCTGCTACAGCTGCTGCTTGGCACTGTTTGGAGCTGATACATTGCAAAGTTCAAGGTCAAAGATCAGCTGAAGATCTCTGAAAAAAAGTACCTCAAAGTTCACTCAGTAGTAAATGCCCTAAAGAAAGATATGGTGATATTTCTGATGTTACACTCAGCTCATTTTCAGGGGACATGTGAAGCGACTGCCAGAGCCTGGGCCAGCCCTTGGAACTCTGGTGCCACGCCCGGAGTGGGGAACTGCCTCAGTACAGGGATTTACCAGAGGCAGAACCTTTAGAGCCACTCGCTCTAAGGCGCCAGACACAAGCCATGACACGAACCAGGTTTAAGTGGTTAAAGTGGCAGAGAAGGTTCGGGAATCACGGGCTGGGTTACCATGAGAGGCAGGGAAACAGTTGGGACAAGGGGTGGGGAATGGCATGAGGGACAGCTTTGAGGAAGGGTAACACTAACTCGGGGAGAACATGGGGGTACGACAGAACAAACCACATAACAAAGAATCAAAACATAAATTCAAACCGCAACAGACATGCTTTCTTATCTCGGCAGCTTCAGAAGAAGTTTGGAAACATCTTCAGTCTCCAGAACTGCTGGACCAACGTGGTAGTGCTGAATGGGTATAAAACAGTGAAGGAAGCCCTGGTCCACAAATCAGAGGACTTTGCTGACCGGCCGCACTTTCCAATATACGAACATATGGGCTATGGAAAGAATTGTGAAGGCAAGTCCCATGACAATGGATATTCCTTGATGGCACTAGCAAGGGAAGGATTGGGTAGAGGCAAGATTTTCTCAGTGCAGTGCACCTTTGTGGGTCCCCCTGGTCAGCCTCCTTGCATGTCTGGCACCCTTTGGTGGTGATAAACTTGGATTTGATTAAAGGGGGGCTCCCCTTCATGGCTGTAGTAGAGCTCCAGCAATCACACACTTCTTCAGCTGTGTAAGGACACTGTACATGGTACAACCTTTCTGCCAGCTCCCAACAGCCACAAATTAGTACTTACAGTGCTTATGTAAGACAAAATGCTTATGGAAAAGGGTACATGTAAGTTGTTGCAAAAAATATGATAATTTAATTCAAGACAGAGTATTTTCCTACATCCTGCCCACATCACATCCTCAGCTCCTGTGTGGTGGCACATGCTGCTACCCAGTTCACACAAGCTATGGGAACAATGCTGAATGTTTTGGAGAGGTGATTCCTTTATCCTTAGCAGCCCTTGTTGATCCCTTTGAATCCCCCTGCACCTTTGCCAGCCATGCACAAGCTTTAGAAGGTGCAGTGATCCTTTTCTGAATTGCTGTCTGAACAAGCTGCACAAGGTCAGACTGTTTCATCTATCCATACAGACCTGTACTTCCAGACTCACAACTGCTGTTCTCTAGCACCATTCACTTGATGTACAAGCCAGATATCTGACATTTCTTGCTCATCCACAATTCCAGGGATTGTTGTAGCAAGATATGGGCACGTCTGGAAGGAGCTAAGGAGATTTGCACTCTCTACGCTGAGGAACTTTGGGATGGGAAAGAAATCCCTGGAGGAGCGAGTGGTAGAGGAAGCTGGATTTCTTTGTTCTGAAATCAAGTCTGAAGAAGGTTTGTGACATCCACAAGGATGGGGAAATCACAGGAAAAGGCCATACAGTGATGCAGAGAGGAGTAATGCTACAGCCACTGCTGTTTGCATGCAGGGCTCTCTTCCCATGCAAATGCAGTATTCCTAGTCTATGTGCCCTCCTTGGAGCCTCTTCTGCTTTACACAGTGGGGCTACTGTAACACTAATCCATTTGAATCAGTAAACAAATAGGAAATTAGAAAGAGGTAAAACAGAGTTATTCCCAGAGCTCAGCAACTCTACTTGATGAGGTTTAGTGGAACATACTGATATTATCACATGCAATAAAAGTGCAGCTGAGAGTTCACACCCTGTCATCCAGACACAGAACAAAGAGTTACCTGTCAAGTTACAGAACAGCCCCACAGTTCAGTTTTCCTTGGGAATTTTCTTCTTTAAACATAGAGCAACTAAATATTAGTAAGAATGTGATTATTTCACTTCCTAGAATGAGTGATGCTTTGAGTGGTTTGGGGCATTTTCTCCTGGTATCATCAAAGTGGCATTTGTGTATTCTCACTGTTGACAGATGAGGTTCAGCAGTTTGGTGTTGCTGAGCTTCATGGCTTGGTCTCCATTTCCATTTTCAGGTAAATCTTTTGATATACATGTTCCCTTAAATAATGCTGTCAGCAACATGATCTGCCACATTGTCTTTGGAGACCGTTTTGACTATGGTGATGAGACATTCAAGAAGCTGTCAAGGTTATTTCAAAACTCCTTGGATCAGGAAACTGGATTCCTGCCTCAGGTAAGCCACAAGCTGTAAGAAGCTGCCCTTGAGAGAATTGTGTTTTCATCATTTTTTTGTGAATTAGTTGAGAGAATTTTGTTTTCCTCATTTTTTCTTTTTTTTCCATCATGCAATAAATATCTCCTCTCTCTTCCTTTGTTCCCTCTTTGGTTCTCACACCCCAGCTTCTTAACGTGGTGCCCACTTTGGTGCGGATCCCTGGAGTGGCACAGATCCTTTTTCGAGCACAAAGGGAGTTAATGGACTTCATAGATGAGGCCATAGATAAACATGTGAAGACCTTGGACCCTGCTTACACCCGAGATATCATGGATGTATTTTTAAAGGAAATGGAGAAGGTAAAAGATCCTCCAGGATCAGGAGTAGTTTCTTTGCCAGTTCAAACCTGTGAAGCTGACTTTCCTCCTAGAGCTGCACCAAACCTCTTACGAACTAATTTCCTACTTTTTCACTCCATGCTGTACCTTGAGAAGAAAGGTTTTCTTCATGCGGAACCTCTTTTATTGTCTATAGTTAAAGATAGTATAAAGTTAAATATAGTATAAAGTTTAAGATATTTGGGTTGGCCTGTCCATCTGCCATATGCTTCTGCACATGGATTCACTACATTTCAAGTACCAGATGAGCAATATTACCAAATTCTGCTTGCAAATCACTTCCCCCATCCAAGTCCTCAAACTGCACTGCTGCTCTGCATTACAAACCCTGCCGTGCTGTGGGGATTGGGCACCTCCAGCCCATGGGCAGAGCAACGTGACCCACGTTACTCTGCACTGAGCAGTACAGCCTGGGGGTGGGTGCTGCCTCTTGTCACATCTCTCTTCTGTTCACTAACATCGCCTGAAAGCCAGTCTGATAAATCCCTCTCCTGAGTTAACTTGGGTCAAGTCAATCCCAAACTCCCTTGTCTGAGATCTTTTCTTGGAATAACAGTTGAGTCTTAAATGCATTATTAATTGCTATCCATATTACAACAGCATCTAAATATACAGAGTAACTTAACAGAAGCTAGTCCCTAGGAAAGGGAAGTATAGAGAGGATTAGAAAAGACAAGCAGGTGAACTCATGCAGAGAGCTTGTCATATCTCATATGCTAACAAATTTGAGCTCAATTAGCATTTGGATGGGAGACCAGTTTTGCTAGAAGTGGTGTTGCAGATTTAGTACGAAGCAATAATCCTTTAACCTGATAGCCCTGATCCTTGTATTTTTATTATTCAGTAGTAAGAAAACACCAGGGCAGGAGCAGCGAGAATCTGTAATGCATAGCTGGAGATAACCCACTTAAAATAATGCTAATTTTGCATTTGCCACATCAATGCAGCCTCCTCTCTCCTCTGTGGCTTTTATCATCTGATCAAACCTGAATAAGTGTGCTCCACTTCCTCTGGGGGAAGATGTTACAGTGAGTGGCAAGGGCCTGCTGTCTGTTTGAGCTGAAGGCACAAGGTGTTTACATCTGTCCTGAAGGCAGGAGTAGCATTCTTCTCTGAATATGCTGGAAGTGGTTGAGGGCCTTCAAATACAGGAGGTAACGGAGCTACAAAGTACATCACTCATGCTCAGACTGTTGCTTGTGCTGTAGGCCGGTCTACCAATAAAAAGCAGGAACACATGCTAAAAAATGGATGTAGTGCTTCTCAGAACTCTAGGACAGAGGTGTTGTTGCCCAAGCAAATACCGCAGCTCAGATCACCCACTTTTTTGCTCTCCACAGGGTAAGGCAGCTGAAGAGAATGGTTTCCACTATAACAGCCTTCGTCTGGTGACCCTGGACTTGTTCACAGCTGGTTCTGAGACCACCTCCACCACTCTACGGTGGGCATTGCTGTACATGCTTCTCCACCCAGAAATACAGAGTAAGTCAGAAACTTACCTGCAGAAATGGAGCCTCTTCCCTTCAAGAGTCATTTCTCCACAAGGATTTTGCAATCAGGAACAGCTTTGATGACTGTTGGTCTAGCAGAAACAGAGGAGAAACACTTCCCAAACAGCTGTTCTGGCAGGAGGTTGCCAAAATAAAAAGACTGAAGTTTGAAGGGCAAGTTTGCTCTTGCCTTCATTTTGAGGGCTTCATCTGGGGACTGGCTGTGGTCAGTGTAGGCTCTTCCAGTATTTAGAATAGATGCTGATTGGTTTAAATTCTCTAATGCTGCTTGTCCAAGCTGGATAGAGGAGGGGTAAGGTAGCATATCAAGTGGCAAGGCCTTAATAAGGGTGCTATGAGCAAAGAACAGTTACACGTAGCCACTGATCAACTGAAAAATGCCTTCCTGTCTAAAACAGCTGGTCCTGTTCTCACACAGTGCTTACAATCTCCTGCAGCCAGTCTTCCTTCAGCTTGTACCAGCTGCCTCTGGTTCTCCAAGGGTCCTCTAATTCTTTATCTCTTCTGCTTTCAGGTAAGGTCCAGGCAGAGATTGATAGAGTGATTGGCAGAGAGAGACCACCCAGCATGATGGACCAAGCAAGCATGCCTTACACTAATGCTGTGATCCATGAAGTGCAACGCTGTGGGGATATTGTTCCTGTTGGGATACCTCACATGACATACCGGGACACCGAGTTGCAAGGCTTCTTTATTCCCAAGGTGACCGTGACCACACAAGCAACACAGCAACCTCTCCTTTTGCAGCTGCCATGCACGGGGTGGGGATGATCCCATCCAACCCTGCAGCATTGCACTTCCAGCCCCAATTACAGTCACTGCTGAGCACTAAAATAGGACATTTTGCAATGCTATATTCAGGCAGATGGTTACATCTGTGTTCTAGGCTCACACTTGTTGTATGGGAACACAACTGCAGTGGCAGCTCAGTGCAAAGGTTTCCTTTCCTCTCAATGAACCGTGGTATTCACTGCCTGTCAGAAGCAGCCTAACAGACTCTCTGGAGGCACTGAACACCAACTTACTGGCTTTCCTGAGATGCTAGCAGTCCAATTCTAATCTCTGAAGCTACTCAGATGCCATTGGCATTCAGACCAGTTTCATTGTGACCAGCAGCTGCCCTGGCAGCAGTGGCAGAATTTAAGCCTGGGATTTTTTTGTAGCCGTGTGGTATCTCCTCTGATTTAGAACCTTGACATGTGAAACAGGAAAGCTTTGCAATTTTCCCTGGTCCGTGCAAAAGTTGGGCTTTGAAGTCTGTCAGTCAGCTTGCTTTTTCTCTGCAGCTATAAAACTAGGCCAGGAGGATCTGAGAAGCAGAGGCTGTTTCCACTGTGTAACTGTGAAATTAAGCATTTGCACGCTACAGCCTCTGTAAGGCTGCAAATTACAAAAGTTCAGGTGCTTCAGAGTGTAGGGCAGGCACCAAATGCCATTGGAAAAGGGCCTTGCTTTACCTCTGCTTCAAATAAGATGCAGAAGTAGAAATGGGGGCTATTAGTTGGCAGTCAGGGACTAAAGAGGGACCAGCACTGTTCTGTTGTGCCAAGATAATGCTGCTGGTCTCACTTAAGTTGTTTCCTCTTGTGGGGGAGTGCAGGGGACGACAATCATCACCAACTTGTCTTCGGTGCTGAAGGATGAGACAGTCTGGGAGAAACCAAACGAGTTTTACCCTGAACACTTCCTGGATGCAAAGGGGCAGTTTGTGAAACCAGAGGCCTTCCTGCCCTTCTCAGCAGGTAAATCTGAGGGGAAGATCCAGCTGCAGGTCAGAAGCACAGCTGGAGAGTGATCCGGTCCCCCCGCGGCAATTCCAGCATCGATTATTGCCCTCTCTGACACACTTCCTCTTCCCTTTCTTGCAGGTCGCCGTGCCTGTCCGGGAGAACAGCTAGCCAGGATGGAGCTCTTTCTCTTCTTTACCACTCTCCTGCAGAAATTCACTTTTGTGCTCCCTGAGGACCAGCCCAGGCCACGGCAGGACGGTCACTTTGCACTCACCAACTCTCCACACCCATACCTGCTGCGAGCTCTCCCAAGATAGGTGCACACCACTCCCCTTTCACTGACACACCACCACCGCCCAAACTCTGTCAGGAGCATTGCAGGTCTAGGCAGGATCGTGCCACGTTCAATCTCAAGTCTCTGCAGAAGGCCACAGCTGTGTAGAGTAAGGATCTAGGCCAGTATCTTGTTGAGCTTAATTCCAATTGTGCTTCTTGAATCAGACAAGAGAACTTCAGCTTCAACAACAAGGTGACATTACAATGTAGTTTCAGCATAGTGCTTCTGGAAAATCTTACCATCCAGGACATTCATGTCCCCTTCATTCCTTCCTGTTTATTACACACTTCTGTGTCTTGAACAAATATTGCATTGTCTTCATTTCTAGCCTCAAAGAAAGTAAGTTTTAATCCTGACAGCCCTTATGTCACACTATATCTCCAGTAGGAGTAAATACCAAGGAGTACATAAATAATCCAGATGGTGTTTTAGCCACAGAAGAAGATAATTTGTGAAATACAGAAATTTCCATAAATACATTTAAAGAGAAATCCTGGTGTTTAGATTTATTATCTCATTCAATTTTTTTTTTTATTTTTGGCATTACATAAAGTCAGCTCTAGGACAGGTTTGGAACTCACCTTGGGATGGAGTTAACACTGTGTGAAACTGTATGGCCACAGATTTCAGAGCTGCCTCTCTCTTTCTTCTTGCAATATCCCTGACAAATTGTTTGCAAGATATAAAGATATGTTGATGTTTAAATTAGAAGTTGCCCACTTACCATATCTAAAGAGATAGTAGCACAAAGGAGCTCCTACATATAACCACCACTAAAAAAAAATAAATAAATCTGATATCAAGTGCACGTGTGGAGTAGTAATTTTGTGTAATAGTAATTTTGGAAGCTATGAAAGCTATGGAATTATGCATATACTTACTAACAAAATTAAGATTTGAACTTCAGCAGGAACTGCACATTTGCACATTTATGCTTTTCATCAAAAAAATAACTTGAAAGAATAAAAGTGATGCGAAATCTCCTTTCTCGCTCCTCCTCTTTCTGGTTGCCTCAGTCCAGCTGTGCTCCTGCCTCAGATACTCACCTGAGATTTCTCTCCTCACACTCAGCACCTGCGCCTTTCTAGATCATTTCAGTGTTACTTTTCTGTTCTGTTCAGTGACACCAAACTGCATGTGTTCAGATTTATAGGGGCCAGCACATTCCCCAGTGTGTTTAAAGGGAAATTAACTTTGGAGAGGTTCCGGCACTCACTTATATGGATAAAACGTTGGTATAGCTAAAGTAGGGAGTGTCTTTTCCAGCATGCAAAAGTGACAGAGAGAAAGCCCACTTGCCTGACCGAACAGCAGCCGATTGCGGCGTTCCAGAGCAAAGGGAACAAATGGCTCGCTCCAAATCACAGGCCCAGCCCTGCCCTGAGGGAGGAGCGGGCTCTGAGGGGCGGGGCAGACCCACGGCCTCAGGAGGCGGGGCCTGGTGTGGGCCCAGCCAGCAGCTGCTCCGCCCCTTCCAGCACAGTGACTGGGTGATTGGCGTTTCTTCTGACCAATCAGATGGGAGGCGACCGGCCCAAAAGGCTGGAGTGGCAGCTCAGCTGGCCAATAGGAGCAGTTGCCCTGCCCTGCGCGCTCCCGCGGGCGGCGGAGAAGGTGGCACTGGCATCAAGATGGCGGTGGCTGGCAAGGGGGTGGTGTCGGCCGCCGTGAAGCCGATCTTCAGCCGGGACCTGGGCGAGGCGAAGCGGCGCGTCAGGGAGCTGTACCGGGCCTGGTACCGCGAGGTGCCCAACACGGGTGGGTGAGGGACGCGTGGCCTGCCGCTCGGGCTCAAGGTCGGAACGGCCTTAATGACATTGGTGAAGCCGGACGAGTGACAGTGTAGCGATTTTTAGGGTTGAGTTGCTCGTTGCTGGTGGAACAAGTGCAGAACGACGTGGATGACCGCAGTAGGTGTTGTGTTTCTCTTAGTGCACCTGTACCAGCTGGACATCACGGTGAAACAGGGGCGGAACAAGGTGCGGGAGATGTTCATGAAGAACGCCCACGTTACGGATCCACGCGTGATAGACATGCTGGTTATTAAGGTACACACTGTTACTTTTGATTTGTTGAAGCTGCAGAGAATATGGCTGATGGTGGTGAGTGTGATGGAGGAGAGGAACAACTTTGTACCAGCCTGTCTATGGAGTGGTTGTCTTTTGCAGTTGGATTGGTAATATCTGTGTCAGCAAACCTGTTGATAAGGGATCAGGTGGCTATAGAATTCAGCAAGTGTATGTCAAGCAAAGCGACAATTAATTAACACTAAGCTTGTTCCTTTTTTTTGTTGTTTGCTCGCCCTTTTTTTAACAACAACAATCAAAGGGAAAATAGGTGCTGCTCACTAGTTTACTATTAAAAATGAACTTTCTTCCCTCTACAGTACTTCATTGGATCAGAAAATAGTTTTCTTCACTGATTCTGAAACATATATTACAGTGTCAGTACTTGGTGGGAAGCTGGTTTTGGGTGGCAGAACACTCTGGCTCTGTAACACATCTCATGGTGCGTTATAGATGCTTCAAAGCAATAATCAGCACCTCAGGCTTCAAAACGTGTCTGAGCAACAGTAACTCACCTGTGCAATTCTAATGCATTAGAAAGCTTCCAAACAATGACTGCCATCCTCACCTGTTTTGTTTCTTGCATTTCAAGACAATTACTCTGACTTTACATGATGAAAAAATCTGGAAACAAAGTCTTAGATAGTATGCTAGGTGACAGTTCCAGGCAGTCTCATTTTGCTGTGCTACCATCCTATAAAATGAGTACAAAAGAATGGAATTGTGAAGAATTTGCATGTCTCAGTGGCAGTGATGCTGGTGCAAAGCACTTGGCAGCAGTTAATTTTACAGCTGAAGTGTTGCTGTTCACCCAAATTCAGTAGAGGTGCTCGGAAATTAGGAATGTTGTGTACAATTTTATGGGAGGTGTGGGTCAGGAAAGAAACAAAGCAGGTTTTACGAAGGGGACAGAGTCTCTTGCCTGTGTCACAGGGCTGGGAAGCTGTGCTGCAGAGAAATCCATGGAAGTCCCAAGGCAGGAACAGTATATTTGTGTCACAGTGCAGGTGATGCATGCAGGCTGTAGGAGTACAGAACTGTTGATGCAGCTATTATTTTTGTAGGTGTTTTTAAGTTCACTCAAATAACTTTCTCAGTACTGTGTGGTTAGACTTGGGCTCTGCCAACTAGTCTAAAATTCTTTTGTGTGTGTGCAGGGAAAAATGGAGCTTCAAGAAACCATTCATGTCTGGAAGCAGAGGACTCATGTCATGAGGTACTTCCACGAGACGGAAACCCCGCAACCTAAAGACTTTCTGTCCAAATTCTATGCAGGCCACAATCCTTGAGGAACTGACTCTGTGTCTTCCTGCCTTATATTACAAATAAAGTTCTATACATAGAAAAAAAAATCCATACCAAGAGATTCTCTAGCATCTTAGGAGCCTAATGACTAGGCAAATCCAGAGCATGTGCAAGCAATTATGATCTGTTTGAAGAGCTGTCATGTCCTAGTTTTGCCAGTGTGTATTTTCAGTGGATGGCATTTATCCCATCACTTGCCGTGGGGTGTCTGCTGAGTAACCACAACACAGCCTGGCTGCTGGTCTTTGTGCTTGGCCTATAGCCCCATCTGTAGATGTTAGCTCTGTGAGCAAAAGGGCAGAAATGTTCTTGTGCTTGAGGAGTATGTTAGGGATATTGCAAGACACTGCAGTGTATTCATGCAGTGTCTTGCAATTTCATCCTATGACTTTGTTGACCTTGTGTTTTATACTGGACATTAGTCTCCTTCACTTCTCCCAGAGAAAATATCCTAATGGTAGGCAAATAAATCCTTGTGTAATAAAACATCAGCAGAGTCCATTTTTCTGCTGTAAAATGAAACTACCTGGAAAAAGGGGATTTGTACTGTTTTCCAGAATAGGAAGGCTCTGTAACAGCTTCTGAAGCCAGGAGAAGGCATCCCACCATCACCTCATCCACTGAATCAGGAATTATTAGTTCCCTTTTGAGAGGGATAAGGAGAATTTATTCTCTCAGCAGAGAACAGGTTTTCAGCAAGTAACTGGGTGCTCTTCCAGATGTGCCCAGCACTGGATGTTTGCAGTAAACTCAAAATTCTTTTATCCAGCCTAAATAAACATCTTTTTATCCTGTAAGTCCTGGGGCTTTCTTCTCCATGAGGACTGTAACACAGCACTCCTCAGGGATGTGTACATAGCTACCTTGGGCCTCCAGGGTTGACAAAGCCAGGAGGGGCCCAGGAGGGACAAAGCAGTGTAAAGGATTTTGGCAACATCTAAAACAGAAGTAGGTACATGTTTGGCTCCCAAGAGCAGATAAACTGGAACAACTGCTTCTCAGGTGGCTTTGGGCATGGAGGGGGCAACTCAGATACCAAGTGACTCAAGAACCTGACAGCTGCCTTTAGCTGCAGCTCTCGGGGTTACTCAGATTACAGGCTCCCTTTTCTCTAGTAGCCATGCTGGAGAGTTACTGAGCAAACATTAAAAGCTGTGCCAAAGAAGTAAGGGAACAAATGTGGTGTTGGAACTATACACTGCTCCCAGTTCAATAGCAACACCAATAAGGAAGGAAGAAGTGGGCAATCAAGAGGCCAGATCTAGTGACCAGAAACCATGAGACACTGGGGCAGTGCTGGCTTAAGAAAAATAAATAATTTATCCTCTCAAGGTATCATTTTGAGAGAACAGCTGGTCTGCTGTGACTAAAGATACTCCTCCTGTGCCATAACAGCAAAGGAGACCTTTAAAGTCTATGATGCAAGGATTTAAGTGCAATAGCAAACACTTTTATGAAAAGAGGAGTTGAAGTTCATACAGTGAAGAAAACAAATACCTTAGGGCTCTTTCAGAAGTACTGAACTACCTAGGAAATATTGGATACCTGGAGCCAGCATTCAGAGATTAAATGCTATAAAACACATGAACAAGTTCATTTGCAACTTGTGATCTCAACCCTTTACCAAAGCCACTCAGAGATTTAACTCTGTGATGATAATACTGTCTTTCATCTTCAGTGAGGTGAAGTTCATGACACAGTCCCCATCAGATACAGCTGCTAGGTTGTTGAATAGTGCCATTGTCAACGTGCACTCCATTCTTTAACAGGGCTGTGTTGTGGGGCTCTGCTTCCCCTAGGATTCCACGTCCTGTAGATGAGTAGTGAGTTACTGAAAGGACTCAAAAGAGAAAGTAAGCATGAAGAGAGCCTCCCTACTGGAACAGACATCCAGAGATAGAAAGGTTAAGACAGAAGTGCTAGGACATAGGAAAATAACGTATAAAAACACAGGACCAAGGTTGCACATGTCAGTCTCTGGGTCTTTAATTAAGTGTTTCCCATGTTGCTAATTAAAGGCATCCCAAGCAGTCTTTGATGAGGTGAGCATGTGTGTGCAAGGACGCAGGGCCTATCAAGCACTTCTTCAACCCTGATTACAGATTTCCAGCATACAGAGATGTGCAGGACACTCACTGGCAAAAGGGGATACAAAGCCCCCTGTCCCCTTTGGGAAGGGCAAAACACAGGTGACAGATGTTGGAGCCATTGTTTTGTCAATGGCTTTCTCCTTTCTGTTCTTCTGTTCCAGTGCTGCAAATAGAAAAACAAGGTGTTACAGATACACTACTGAGCTGCAGTCTGCATCCTCCTCCCAAAACTACACAAGATGGGGTTTACATAAAGGGAGTTAACAACAGACCAGTGCAGTCTTTGCAATCTTTTAAGTCTTAGCTTTTAGCTGCACAGTGCATGCTGGAAAGCCCCTTTTTCAACTGGAATACACCCACCAAACTGACTGTAAATCTACATGATTTACAACAACTTCTCTAAAACAGTTTCTTTGTTCTATAAAGAATCAAATATACCCAAACTCTAATCTTTACACAAGAGCAAGCTAAACAGAATAATGGAAAATGGTAGAAAGTGTAGCGCAGTGCAGATAAAGGTGAATTATTTCCATTCTTCCTTTCTGCAATGAGTCTGAATGGTCCAACTACTCCAGTATTGTAACACCCAGCAGACAGTCTGTTCTGATGGGTTCTGGAATGCTCTTAAATTGTTCACCTATATCAGAATTTCAGACAGTACATGATTCTGTTTTAAGAGTCATTCTGTGAGTCAGGAGAAGACTTTTAAACAGGTAAACAAGTAGAACAAAATCAAAATCATGGAATCGTTTAGGTTGGAAAAGACCTTCAAGTTCATTGAGTCCCAGTTGCTAACGCAGTACTGCCAAGTCCACTGCTAAAGTATGTCCTTAAGTGCCTCATCTACACCTCCTCTAAATACCTGTAGGGCATGTGACTCCACCACTTACTTCCCTGGGCAGCCTGCTCCAATGCTGGACAACCCTTTCCCTGAAGAAATGTTTCCTAATATCCAATCTAAATGTTCCCTAGCAAAACCTGGGGCTATTTCCTCTTGTCCTGTTGCTTGTTAATTGGGAAGAGATTGAACCCTTCCTGGCTGCAGCCTCCTTTCAGGTAGTTGTAGAGAGTGATAAGCTCTCCCCTGAGCCTTCTTTTCACCAGGCTAAACAGCCCCAGCTCCCTCAGCCACTCCTCATAGCAGGTGTGCTTCAGACTCCTCAGCAGCTCTGCTGTCCTTTAGGTGTGTATGCAATGCAGGAACACTGAAGTCTCTCTGTTGTCTGCAGTACAGACCCTCCTTGACTACATTTTATTTCTAATTCAGCTAGCAAGATCTAAAACACCATCACTTTTTCCAGTCTCTAAGAAATGCCTGGCATGGAGATTGCACAGACACCAGTCTGGCCTACTCTGGTATGAAACAAAAAAGTTCATAGCCAAAGGATATATCTGTGTCCATGTGTTTAACTGCAAGTACATCTTTTAAGCTGTTGTTGCCTGTATTTCCTAGTCTGAGATTCTCCTCCCTGCCCCAAGCCAAACGGGAAGCACAAATAATTAGATTGCTGGTGTAGTTAATGACATACCCTTTAATCATCATCATCGTCATCCTCTGGGACAAAGATATCATGTTCTTCAAGTAGGGCTGCAAAGTTCTTACTGATCTGAGTGCCAACATACAGGAAAGGGATCACGACGCTGAACACTCTGAGGAGGCCGAAGGGCGTCTGCAAGGAGTCGATTGTAAAAAGTAGATCTTTACATCCAAGCAAGTCGCACTTTGGCTGAACCGGCGCACTCCCGGCTCCCCAGGCGCGCGGAGGAGCCGAGAAGCGGCTCCCAGAACGATTTGCGTCCCCGGTGCCAAGCCCCGGTCACCGCACCGCGCTTTATGAGTATTTATTATAGCGTTACAAACGTATTTATTATATCGTTACCAGCGAGCGGGCAGCCCGGGGCAGGGAACACCCGTGACTTGGGAGGGGGGGCGGCCATCGGTGACAAAGGGCGGCGCGTAGGCGGGTACTGATGTCCCCCTTGCGTCGCAGCGCTGCCGGACGCGGGGGGGACGCGGGGGGGACGCGGGGGACACCGGCCCGGCGAACCCCGCACGCTCAGGGGCCGCTCCCGTCTCCCTCCCGCTGCCCAGCGCTTCCGCATTCTCGCCGGCAGCCCCCCGCTCATTGGTCCCAGACACTGTCACTCACTTCCACGACCCCGCCCACAACAGCTGCGCCCGCACCGATTGGTGACCGCTCCCACCCGTGGCTGCCGCCTCCGCCCGCTCGCCCCTCACTCACCTTAACCGGCTTGGGCAAAATGGCGCCGCTGCGGGTGACGGTGGCGCCCCGGGAGGGCACCATCGGCAAGGCCGGGGCCCGGCCCGGCCCGACCCAGCCCGCACGCCCCGAGCGAGCCACGGTGGCCGCCAGGAGCCGCCCGGCTGCCGCTGCCATCGTCCCGCCTGCCCCGTGTCGCGGCCCAGCCCAGGCGTCACCTAGGATCTCGCGAGGCTTGTGGGGAGGCGGCGCTGTCGGCACTGCGCATGCGCAGGTGAGGCCGCGCCCCCCGGAGTCTGTGGGCGTTCTCGGTCCCCCCCGCGGGACGGAGCGCTCGGGCCGCCCCCGCCGCCTCCCGGTAAGGGAAAACCGGGCCGGGGAAATGGCCAGGCCCTGCAGACACGCCAGGGGTTCCATGGATCCATTAACAGCGCACGGGCTACAAATCAAACCGGTTTATTCGGCTTCGCGGCATAAAATACAAACTCTAAACAATGTAATGGGATGCGTAATACAAGTTTCGCGTGTAAAACAAACTCTAAACAATGTAATGCAATGTATAGTACAAGTTCCGCGTGTAAAACAGGCGCATGCAAAACCATCTCCTAAAACAGGGAACACGCCCTACCTAAAACAGAAGCACTTGGAAAGGCAGGATTCGCTCGTAGTGTTTTCCAGGTGATTGTGCGGACAGAACACGAATTTGGTGCTGCTGGTGAAAGATGCCCCGTGCCTGGCAGTGGGGCTTGCTTTCAGCTTCTCTGCAAAGGCAGCCGAGAGAGGTAACACTGAGGGGTAGCTCCCCCAGGCACTGTTAGTGCAGTAGCTACTGTACAAAACGCCTGATCTTGGTCATGATTGTCCACCCCGTGGCCAAAAAACGGGCTCAAATATGAAATGCTAGCCTCAGAAAAATGTAAGGATTAAATCAACTATTTTAGCAGGCCATGTCAGAATTGCCCTTCCTCTTCCAATTTCTTTTACATTTCAGTACCTTCCTCTCACCGCTTGTGCACTAAAGAAAACTCTCAGAAAAGGATCTTAGTTCAGTACTTTAAGTACAGTACCCATTCAACTTCAGTGTTCATCTCCCCCTTTGCCTAGGAACCTGTTTAGATAGACATTCTCTACTTTTAAAACTAAAAAGGGAAAGTGGAGGCAGAAGATGAAACAGTCCAAACAGTCCAAACTTGAACGACTGGAGAAAAACCCTGGGTGGCAATCAGCCTTATTTTGCTGCCAGGGACAATGTGCAATGAAAACTCCCTGCCTTTCCTGTAACAACCTCTGCCTGCAGGGAGACAGACAGGCTGCTCCATTAGCCAGCTGATTGTCAACCCCAGGAAGCTGAAATCCTGACCTCCTGCCTGGGGGCTGCTTCAAAGGCACTGCCAGCACAAGCAACTCAGCTGGGCTGGCTCCATAGCCCCATCTCTGAGGAGGGAGGGCAGCACTCAGGTGCTTCCTGTCTAATGAAGCAAGTGGCAGTGATCATTAAAAAACCTGTACTCCTACACAAATTTGGGCAAGGCTCCAACATGGCTGCTACAACAGTGGGAGGGTGAGGAAACCCTGATCAAGCCCATCCAGAGGCCCAGGCATGGATGGCTGGGCTGAGTATAAATGTGGATCGGGATTCAGCCATTTTCTTGTCAGCACTGCAGAATAAAACACAGAATGATTCCAAATGCACTGAGATGGGAAGCAGAGTGCAGTGCCTCATTTGCAGGATTTGGGATTTAGCTGGGATATGGGCTAATGCAAAGGTAGGTAGCGTGGAAATTGCGCTGTTTGAATGGGACAGATTAAAGCATTAAATATAAGCTCTTTAGTAGTGTTACGAGCACAATCCTGGCTTATTAAAACACACTAAGCTTCTTAAAAGTGAAACTGCCCTTAAATGAATAATACTGTCTCAGATTCAGTTCTGACAGAACTGGCTTTGTTAATTTATCTTCCCTTTCAAGTCACTCCCAATTCTTGGATCTCACGTAGGAACTGCCACCACATTTTGATTTGTTTTGGAAGTTGGGTCTTTACTGTCAATCTGCCTTATGTTAATCTGAGACATCAGGAATATTATCTCTGTATTACTTTAAAAAAATATAACCACAGGAAAAGGCTTAACAAATTTGACCTTGGTCCCAAAGTACCCATGCTCAGAGCAAGGAGGCACAGGTAGTGCAATCCCCTGATGCTGCTGTCCTGGCATGGGAAAAGGGACACATTTGCAGCCAGGAATGCTGCAGTACCAAACTTTTCAAGCAGCATGACAGGGAGGCAGAAATGGCCCCTACGTCCAACCAGCTAAGCTGCTGAGGAAGCCAGAGCCTTGCCCCATGGCCACCTGCTCCAAATTTTTCTGAAATATTTTCACAAAAGCCGAAGAAAAAGAATACTCCCGAATTTGAAGATCCTTGCTGTGAAGTAATACAACCATGAACTGGAGAGGACTGGATTGTGTTACTCCCGAGTGAAGGTTACATTCTCACTGCCCAAAGTCATTTGTAAGATCTAATTTAAGATCTGATTTCCTCTAATATACCATTGAGCTATAATTAGGCAGGAGGCTGGAAGCTCATAATCCAAAACTACCAGAGACATATTTTAAAAGGCACCAAGAGTTAACAGAATTAATTTCATTTCTGCGTTGGCTATCTCTATAGGCCATTGCAAAATAGGAAGCTGAGTGTATTTAAGGCCAGAAAGGTTCCAGCCAGTCATGATCTGAAATGGGCTTTTGCTTTCCTAGCAAAGCTCTTTAATAAAAAAAGGACAATAAAAACAGCTTAAATGTTTTCAGATGGGAAGCATGCAACTAGATAAGGGAGATTTTTAAACCCCGTCCCAAGGGTGCTCTAGTCCCTGGGCTTGGCACCCACCTACTTGTACCGTGTGCCTTGTGGCCAAGGTTTGTGACCTACTGATGGACAAGTGTGTTTCCACAGTGAGGTGACAGGCATGCCCTCCCTGCAGCCCTCCCAGCCTGCTGGGAGGACAGGATGTGCTGCAGAGATCAGCCAAGCGATGCTGACATGGAGTCAGAGGGAAGCGCCAGCAGGCCGGGTGCAGGCTTGGTAGAAGGCAACAACATGGCTCTGACACTGGAGAGGCAAGCCTGGACACTGCCAACAGCCATAACTCACTCCCACACCTTCACTTCTCCTCCTGAACCAGGCCTCTCTCCCTCCCCACCCTTCAAAGCCTCTCCTCCAACTGCGCAGCACTGCCGGGAGCTGGGCAGAGCCACAGCACTGAGAGAGGCCCTGCAGGAGCGTGGCTCTGGACACTCTCCTGGGCAAGCAGTCCCATGAGCTGACTGAGCCCTCCATGGCACTTTGCAGGGGCTGTGGTCTAAACAAAGGCTGAGACATTTACTCCTGCCCAGGCAAAGAGGCTTGAGCATCCCTGTATAGGAACAGGGAAACCTTGAGCCAGAGATATTAGCAGGCTTGGTTACCGCTTGACAGAGTCCAGATGAGCCCTGGGGTGCTCCTGGTGTGCTTCTGAGGCTTCAGGCCAAGCTCTGTGTCTCCATTTCAGGCTTGCTGCTGAGTATGAGCACATAAAGAGACTGTTGCAAGACCATGATATCCACATCCTGAAGGATTTAGCTGAAAGAAGGGTTAGTGCAGATGAAAGCAAAAAAACTATGCAAAAGCCCCAGCTGCTGTGCCAGCAACAGCTGCAGAGGCTCACACGTGCTGTAGTGAGAGAGGCACAAGGCTGGAGGCACACGCCAGGGCCAGTGGCCTGTCAGAGGCACTTCACGAGAGCCCAGCCTTATCTGCAGCAAAAGAACAAAGGCGGAAGGACTTTGGCACAAGACCACAGACAGTAATAAGTACTGACTAAAAGCAAACTTCCACACTGAGAAACAAAACAACAACAACAACAAAAAAGTGGTGAAGGAGAGGTAGGGGTGAAATACCCAGAGCATCCGCCGTGTCAGGACAGCAAGTGGCCAAGCCTGTTGGCTGAGGTTCATTGCTGATTTGGGCAGCTCCTATTTCCAGCAGAGAGAGTTTAAGTAAAGGTGGCTCCCCTGGTGTTACACACTCTCTGGCTGTATAAAGCCTCGTGGAAATTAAATGTGAGGTTTAGAGATTTGAGTCCCTCCCAAGTGAAGCATACACACATCACACTCAGCCGTTCAGGAGGGCAGGGGGCAAGCAGTGTCCCTCACTTTACTCTTCCTGCATGCAGGACAGGCTTCCAGGCATCAGCTGGCCAGTGACTTGTGTACTGTGCCCCCAGTCACGGGTGTCCCCTCTTCTGCCTCTCTTGCCACTCCCGTCTCAGCACTGCGATCTCCTGCCCGTACCAGTTGTGCAGCTTGGAGAAGCAGATGGTTTCTGGTGGCACTGGGCTCTCCAACATGGCTGGTGAGAGGCCAGGTGATGGGGATCCTGTGGCACTGCTGGCGGCCGAGCGCCGGCGTGGAGGCAGGGGCGGGGGCTTCGTTTGCCCCCCATCGTGGTCAGGGGAAGTAGCTCCACCAGTGACACAACCACCACTACTCCATGTGGAGTAGCCATTCTCCAGGGTGGTGGGCTTCTCCTGGAGAGGCTGCAAGGCAGGGTTGGAGAGATGCCTCTTCCTGCCAGAGGAGGAGGACCTCCTTGGAGACTTACGGCAAGCAGCCAAGCTCTTGCAGGCCTCCTCCAGCTGCTTCTCCAGCTCCCTCACCACCAGCCGCATGTAGTCGAAGCTGGCCCGTGAGAGCGCCTTCACCCAGGCCTCCATGGCAGCCTGCCCGTCAGCCACCAGCACATAGGCCCTGGCACCAGCGTCATCAAAGCGGATGGCAAATGCGAACTCCTCAGCGGCCTCGCACAGCTCCACGGTGCAGCCCTCCAGGACCACCAGCCCCATGGGCTCCCGGCTCTCCCGCTCCTCGAAGTAGAAGAGGAGGTTGCCCTTGAGGACGAACCAGCGGCGCTGGTAGGAGGTGCCATGGTGGTGGTGCCGCTCCACCCGTTTGCGCAGAAAGCCGGTGTGGTCGGCCGGCGAGTCGCAGGTGGCGTAGTGGGCCACGCTCCGCTCATTTAGCTTCATCGCCCCACCTAGGAGCAGAGGAGAGAGGGGGAAGAGGTTGTCTTGGTGTGAGGAGCATGTCACTGGCCCCACCAGAAGAGGCCTGATCCTGCTCCCAGGGAAAAGCAGCCCCCATTCCAGCAGCCGCTGATACAGGACAGCATCTAACCCAGCAGGTACCCTACAAAGGGCAGGCTGGTTCCTCGCTGCTGCAAAGAGGAGGTCACTACCAGAGCCTCACCACCCAGACACCCGCCTTCCCTGTGAACGCCAACACCGCTGTTTAATTTCTTATTCCACAGGTGAACTACTTTGCTGGTTTTTAATGGGGCACATGAAAGAAATTTGCCTCTCTGCCTGCGAGGCACTCATTTTGCTCTCTATTAGAAGGCAGGATAAGGAGGGTGTTTCAGACCCAAGGGCTCTGGAACTTGCACTTCTGTCCCCTTTCCCTACTCCCTGTCTCCACACAGGACCACCCATCCCCACCAGCCCTCCTGGAAGAGCTCCCAGCTCCAGCAGGTTCACCAGCAGTGGGATGCAAGGTGCCGTACCAGCTGTGCAGGTCAGACTGCAAACCCTCGCTGCCTTCCTTGGCCAGGCTGCTCCCTAGCCAAGGCTGTCGGAGGCTTTGGCGTGATGAGCACCATCTTTGGAGGAGGAAAAGGATGAAGAAGAAGTAGTTATGAACCAGAACAGTTTGGGACTGACAGAGCTAAGAGCTGTGTCACTCCCACTTCAGAAATCCAGGGTCCTCAGTGCAGGCAAGCTGCACTGGAAACTGGGATAGTAAAACTGGGGGAACATACACTTGCTTCAAAGTCTGAGCCCTATCCCAGCTCAGGCCAGTGCTCCTGTGGGTTTGTTTTCTGGCTCCTGGGTTTGTTTGGGGTTTATTAAAAGAAAAAACTAAATGTTTTGCAGAAGCTGTCACTGTCCCATTTGTGGAGGCCCTTTGGTAGGCGACTCAGCAAGTCAAGGAGGGCAGAGCCTTGAGGGGCAGAGCCAGTACAAACATTTGTGCATTGTTCAATTGCAAAAGGATTTCCAACCGCTAAAACTCCACACATAGAAATATGCAGAAAACAAACCACAGCCACCACTCCCAGGACAGATCTGGGCGCTAGGAGCTCCCCACTCCTGAGCAACATCCAGAATCCCTCCCGGAGTCCCTCTCTCCCATCAGGGCTTGTGGGGCACGGCTGAGGACATGGGGGCACGGACCCCCGCTGAAAAAAGCCCAAGACGCCGATCAGACACAAGGAAAGGCTGTTCGCTCCCTGGAGGTGCTCTGCCCTGGGGAGCTCCCAGCCTGGCACACTGTGCTGCGGGCCGGCCCTCACGCGGGGGGGCTGCGGGGGTCCCGCGTGTGCCGTGCTGGGCTCTGTCTTTGTGTGCGGGCGCACGCCCGTGCGATGGGGCTGCGTGTCTTTGTGAGCGTCTGTGCCCCTCCAGGGGTGAGTTCGTCGTGTGGCTGCGCCCCCCGCGGCCCCGCCGCCGCTCCCGCCCCGCCGCCCTGCCCTGCCCTGCCCCGGCCCGGCCCCGGCACCACCTGGCCCTCGCCCTGCGCCTCCCGTGCGCCGGCGGGACCCCGGCCCCTGCCCGGCCCGGCTCACCTCCGGCCGCTGCTGCTCGGCGGTGCGGGGCCCCGGCCCTGCCGCGGCCGGGCGGGGAAGGCTCCTGCGGCCGCCGGGGCCGTCCCGCCGCGCCGACAGCACCGCCCCGCCAGCGGCCGGGGGGAGTGGGGGGGCCGGGACACCGCAGCCAGACCGGAGCCGAGTCCTCCCGCACCCCTTCGCTCAGCCCGACACCTCTGCGGGGTCGCAGTCTGGGGGGGACCTAAACCCCCGCTCCGAGTCACTGTGGGGTGCAGCAGGCACGGGGACGGCGGTGACAGGGTGCCAGCCACGGGGTGCAGCTGCAGCGGGGTGCAGTACGGGCTGGGCGCAGTTCTGATGGGCACCGGCTACGGGGTGCAGCCATAGTGGGGTGCAGCACGGACAGAGTGCAGGTTGGGGAGCGATATTAATGGGGCGGCACGGCTGTGGGCTGCGGTACCGGCGGGGCGCGGTAGCCACGGGCGGGCGGGAGGGAGGGAAGGAGGCGTGGACGGTCCGTCAGCTGATGCGGACGGCATCATGTGAGCGGGGCCGGGCCGAGAGAGCCGCTCCGTGCTCTGTGCCGCGGCGGCAGCAGCAGCGATGGAGGCGGTGGCACTGAGCGGGCTGGCCCTGGCCCTGGCCGTGGCGCTGCCCTGCGTGGCCCTGGAGAACGGGCTGGCGCGCACTCCCCCCATGGGCTGGATGTCCTGGGAGAGGTTCCGCTGCAACGTGGACTGCCAGGCGGATCCCCACAACTGCATCAGGTCCGTGGATGGGGCTCGGTCAGGTCGAACTTCAGGCCCGGGATGGCTCTGGCACCGTCTGGGTCCCTGGGACCCCGCGGTGGATGGTGCATGGGAGGCGGGAGGCACAGACGCCCCGGTGCTGGGCCGGAGAGCGTCCAGAGCTGAAGGATGTGGCCAGGCTTTTCAGGCAGCCGGGGAAATGCTTCCACCTCGGTGAGATCAATAAACATGGATAGGGTTCAAATAGGAGCGCTGGAGACCCTCCTATGGCCCGGACCAGCCCTCCAGAGCCCCCAGTTAACCCCAAATCCCTCTGCCTGCCTCACCTGCTGAGGCACGGGGGTCGCAGGGTCTCAGCCTGCCATGCCTCCTCAATCCACAGCGAGCAGCTCTTCTTCGAGATGGCAGACCGGCTGGCAGAGGATGGCTGGAGGGAGCTGGGCTACGAGTACATCAACATGGACGACTGCTGGTCTGCCAAGCAGCGGGATGCGGCCGGACAGCTGGTTCCCGACCCCAAGAGATTTCCCAGCGGAATTAAGGCTCTGGCTGACTATGTGAGTGCCTGCTGGGGGCCACTGGGGATCTCTGTCCCCGTGCCAGTATGGTGGGAGAGCTGGGAAGGAAAAAAGGAGTCTGGTACCTGAGAGACACCTTGGATCCCTTCATTTGCTCCTTGTAGCTCTGTTCTCCTCACAGGTCCATGCCAGGGGCCTGAAGCTGGGCATTTATGGTGACCTGGGCGTCTTCACCTGTGGGGGCTACCCAGGCACTACGTTGGAAAATGTGAAGCAGGATGCCCAGACCTTTGCAGCGTGGGGTGTAGACATGCTGAAGCTGGATGGGTGCTACTCGTCCGCAGAGGAGCAGGCAAAGGGTAAAAGTTCACCAGCCTCCGGCATTCCTTTCCCTGCTGCTTGGGGTGGAGCAGCTGGCCCTCTGCAGCAACACCGGGCCGCCCAGTGCTTCCCTTGTGCCTCCTATTGCAACTGTTGGGAAAAGAGGCGGGAGTTTGTGTGCCCTGGAGCTGGTGTAAGGAAGGAAGCCAGGCTAGCCTGATATTCCCCGTGCTGGGTGGGCTGGGACAAAGGCTGCTACTGGGACATGGGCTGCTGCCAGCCACCCCCTTCACTGGTTGTCATATTCTCTCCCTAAGGATACCCAGAAATGGCGAGGGCCTTGAACGCCACAGGCCGCCCCATTGTCTACTCCTGCAGCTGGCCAGCATATCAGGGGGGTCTTCCCCCCAAGGTAGGGGTTTTTCCATCTGTTGGCAAGTTCTCATGTCCCCTGTGCCCTGGAGGAGCTCTTGCTGGAGCACTAGGAGCAGGGTGTTACACCCCACTTAATTTTCCACCCTTGGATGGTGCTGCAGTCCCAGAGGGAATGTGGCCTTCCTGCCAGGCACCTGGGGACACTTGGGGGTCCCAATACAGCTAGGTGATGGGAGTTTGTGGGAAGAAGGCTCTGGAGTGTATCCTCTCCACTCTAATCAGATGGTGTGGGGTTGGTCCTGACAGTCTTCTTGTGAAACAATCTTGTCTGGTTTCAGTGCTTGAATAGGATTATCTTCCTAGTATATGTTTCTTAAGGATTGGTTGCTCTCACCTATTTCCTCTTTCACTTATTGAGTCAGTCCTGAGGTGCTCTCATTCTTGTAGCAGATAAGTTATCAGATTTCCCCATGGCCTCTGTGGTTGTTTTGCCAGACATCCTGTAGCACTGGGGTGTGCCCAGACATAGTGGGATATGACTCTGTCTTGCCTCCTTACCGTTCCCTCCTTGCCCTTCTCCAGATTCCTGTGTCTTTTACACACTTGCTGGACAGTGCAGCTCTCAACAGTTCAACAGTGCTGCCCCTGCCTCCCCCACCTTGCAGAGCAGCTCTTTTTTGTCTCCTGCCTGACACTGTTCTCCTTGTCAGGTGAACTACACCATCCTGGCAGAGATCTGCAACCTGTGGCGTAACTATGACGACATCCAGGACTCCTGGGAGAGTGTCCTTTCCATCGTGGACTGGTTCTTCACAAACCAGGACGTCTTGCAGCCGGCAGCTGGCCCTGGCCACTGGAATGACCCGGACATGGTGTGGCTGGGTGATGGGTGCTTGGACCCTGTCTGGGGATGAGCATCACCAGGGATCCCCTTCTAGGGGCAGGGCAAAGGAAAAGCTCCAGGAGCAGAAGCCCTGTTGCTGCAGAGGCAAAGCTGGCGTTGCCCTTGGCTAAGATGTGGGAAAACCACTGTGGTTGCAATGAACCCTTCACCACTTGAATTTACCTCTCAAGTTCTTCAGGTGTTCTTGTCCTTCCCTGCACAGCCTTAGGGCAAATAGTGCTGAAGCAAAGGGTATTAATGAGTGTATGTTGCTAGCAGGGATGAGATCTCCTATGGCAGTGGTGGACTACTTAAGAGGAAGCAAAAGTGTGCATGAGGTTTCCCTTGTGCATTCCCTCCCAGCAGGAAGCAGCATCACCACAGGTGACAAGCAGAGAAGTTTCTAACCCTTTTCTGCTACTTCCATCTTTTCACTGTCTCCCCTCCAGCTCATCATTGGAAACTTTGGCCTTAGCTTCGAGCAGTCACGCTCCCAAATGGCTCTGTGGACAGTGATGGCAGCTCCGCTCCTCATGTCCACGGATCTCCGCACCATCTCCCCCAGTGCCAAGGAGATCCTGCAGAACCGCCTGATGATCCAGATCAACCAGGACCCCCTGGGAATCCAGGGGCGCAGGATTGTCAAGGTTAGGGGGAAAGCAGATGCATTTGGGAGAGCAGACAGGAGTAGCACAGAGCATCAGAATAAGGAGGGAGAGGGAAGCGATGCAGAGAAACAGGAGCAAGAGAGCTGTGGGAGTTGTGGGCCTGCTGGTGTAGCAGCCTCACAGGGCAAAGTCGGAATTCTGTTACACTGTTCCTGGCAACTCTGCCTCACCCACCTATCCCCACCCCTAGGAGAAATCCCAGATCGAGGTGTTTCTGCGCCCACTGTCGCAGGCTGCCAGCGCCCTTGTGTTCTTCAGCCGCAGGACAGACATGCCCTTCCGCTACACCACCAGCCTGGCCAAGCTCCACTTCCCTGAGGATGCTGTGTATGAGGTGAGCCCCACTGACACACTGCATAGCAGAGCAGTCCCATGGCACATGGATTCCCCTCTTCCCAGATCTGGGAGGGTGAGAGGGAGTACTCTCACCCCATGCCTCTGGGATGAGGGGCAGCTGCCCACTGCCCACTCTTCTGTTGCCCACTGCTGTGCCCTTTCCCACTATTCCATGTCCGTGACCACAGCTGGACCCCAAGATGAAAGGTCTGTAATTGCTGGTAGCTCCATCTCTCTCTTTCAGGTACAAGACGTGTATGTTGGGAAGATCGTTGGGGCCTTAAGAACAGCAGACAACTTCTCAGTGGTTATTAACCCCTCGGGGGTGGTGATGTGGTATCTCCGTCCCATGGCACTCCCGGTACAACCCTGGCATGTTGCCAGGCAGCAAGCCCCTGGTGAGGGTTTCCACCCAGCCCTTCTGTGACAGGGCCCAGTGGATGTGGACCAGTGCCAGGGTGAACTGTGAGACCCCAAGGCACGTGGCTCTTCACTGCACAAGTGCCTTTTGCTGGTGAGCCCAGCAGTGCTGGGCAGTGACCATCCCCTGGTACCAGCTTTATGATGTCTGCTCCGTCTGCATAAACCAGGAATTCTTGTTACCCACTGCCTAAGGGTGTGCAGAGCATAGTGCCTCAGTGATTGCAAAGCCTTTTGAGATGCTCCTGTGGAAAATGCCATACAAGTAGAGTACACCACTACTGACGTTTGTCAGCTCTGACACCTGAGAACTTCATTGCTTTGAGCTGGGTATTACTGGATGCTGCAGGGGTTGTTTGAACTACACTTGTAGAAAGGCTTTGGGTGCTTTAATATCTCCTAGGGTTGAGACATCCCCTTTTCCCTTTTCCCCCAGGTGTGTGATGGCATTAACCTCAAGGATTAGACTTTGTCACCTTCTTTCTTTTGCTTTTATCAGCTTGGTTTAGAATAAGGAGCTGCCAGCTGGGCTGCATCCCTCCCATGTATCCCCCAGCAGGACCAAGAACTCTTGGAGACATAATGGCCCTGTGCAGTGAGGCTTTCTGCTTTCCTGCTGCCAGGATTCCAGAGGCCAGCACTACTGCACCCTACTGTGTGTGCTAGCACTGTATTAAAGCTCTTCTGGTAGAAGTTTACAGCAGGGCAAAAATCTCCATGAGCCATGCACAACCCCAGGAGCTGTGCTGTGGTACACACCAAAAACTGCAGAGCCATAGCACTTCGTGTAGGAGTGCTGGCAGGAAGATGCTGATACTCAGCTGTGGTAGTCTTTTGGGTTGGGAGTTGGTCACAGATGCCTCCAAGCTGAAAGCTGCATCCTTCTTTCTCTAGAAGGAAATTTCTGCTAAAAGGAGGATCAGATCCTACTTCAGCAGGCTGAAAACTCAGGGTATCTCAGGGAAAGGCTTCTTCTCCCAAAGGCTCTTGAGTCCACATCTCTATCCTGAGGAGGAACCTACACTAATAAACTGGAAGTGAGCATCAGGACACTCTAAAGCCCTCAACTGCTTCACCTTCATACAGCAGATTACCTATGGAGTTCTAGGTGACACAAGATTAAGCCTCAGACTGAGGAAATACAGTTTAGATTAGGAAAAAAAATCTCTTATTTCTATTCAGCTGTGGGAGGGTTCCTGGTCATCTGTCCACTCTGATTCCTGAAGGACCTAATGGTTGATTCTGGACCCTTCCAGAAACTTTCTCGGCGGTTGCAGGGTCAACATACTGAACACAATGCTTGCAGTTCTAATAAGGGAGGTCTTGCCAACAAAACAATGAGCTGGCTTTGTTCTTGGGGAGTGATTGAGGCAAACTGATTGAAATAAAGTGAAGTAGATCATAGATTCTGTTTCATGTGTTGCTAGCTATACATGCTTGGTTAATGTAGGATTACACGGTCATTACCTCAAAACAGGAACAACTGTGCTAGGAAATTTAACTGGTTTCTGTCACGGACATATTTTATGAAAAATCCTTTTGTTAGGATCTTTTCTCCTGAGAAGCTGAGAGGCCTCAGAAACAAAATGTAAACAATAACTATCTGCTGCTGTGGAATGCAACAGGTATATCTTTGATTGGTCTCATGTGGTTGTTTTTAATTAATGGCCAGTCACAGTCCAGCTGTCTTGGACTCTGGTCAGTCACAAGATTTTATTATCATTCCTTCCTTTCTTTTCTAGCCTTCTGATGAAATCCTTCTTTCTATGCTTTTAGTATAGTTTTAATATATCATTTTCTTTTAATATTATCTATATAATAATATATAATATATATTATATATTATGTATATAATAAATCAGCCTTCTGAACCATGGAGTCAAGATTCTCATCTCTTCCCTCATCCTGGGACCCTTGCGAACACCACCACAGGTTTCCTGTCCGAAACTGCACTGATGCAGAGTAGGAAATTGCTTTCCAGTAGTTAGTGCATGTTCAGCAGGGTAGCAGCATTCCTTGGCACAACAATCTATAGCCAAGTGCCATTTTCCTTATTATATATTTATTTTTCCATTGCTGCCGAGAAGTTTCTTTTAAGGACTTTAAAGGCCTCCCCTCTGGTGTAATGTACATAGAAGAGGTGCTGTGACTGCAGCTGTAATGAGCAGCAGCGTGGTGACACGGCCCCTGCTACAAGCAGCGATGGGACAGGAACATGTCCCACTTGTGGATACCTGGGCATGACCACAGGCCCCAGCCAGCCTTCCACCCTTCCCAGGCAGAAAGGGGATAAGCCCCACTTTCTTCACTCCCCCCAGTTACTTGATTCCAGGTCCAGCTTAGCCACATACCAGGGAGAGAGATATAGTGACCCACAGGTGACCGAAGGGAACAGCAGCAGTGGCCCTAGTTCATTCTAGCCTCCTGTGAAGTATGCAAGAATTAAGGTCAACACAACACACACACACCACTGAACTGGCAGATAAAGGTATCAACACTCCTGTATTAAAGTGCAATTGAAAAAGTTACAAACATTCATGGTTGATTTTTTTTTTTAAATACAGAGTTGTTAGAATATCTCTAAGTCAGAAAAAGTGTTTATAGATGAGGAAACTTACTTCCCCCCATGTGGAACTGCTTTAAGAATTAATTCTTTTAAGTTGTGCAAACCTGACTTGCAGGTGGGCCCTGCCATACAGGGAAGTAAGAGGGAAAACACTCCTTTCCCCTCCTTGTGAAGGTAGGGGGGCTGTAGGAAGAAGTACAGTCACCCTATTAGGATAAAGGTAAAGGATCACAAGGGTCTCCACCAGACTATAGACTCTCTTCAGAGCAGGTTTAACTTCACTATGTCCTAAAGAAAAAGGAGAGGTTGTGGCTGAGCAGCCAGAGTCTCTGCAAGAGAGCCAAGCACTGGAAACTCCCACCCAGACAGCAGCTCCCAGCCGAGGGCACTGCACCTGTGAGCAACCAGCTGTGGCATTACAGTGCCCACCTGCCCACACTGCTCAGGTGTGGGCACACACAGCCTGGCTCCAGCAGCTGAAGGAAAAGATGAAGGCCAGTTTTCCCCTGTGGAGGTAGCACTCAGCACAAGTTTGCTCAGCAGAGGGAGCCAGGGCTGCAGGACTTGTCTCCTGACAAGGCTACTGCCAGGTCATCTGCCTAATGTAACATACTTTGCTCCAAGGCAGGCAGCCTCCTGTGCAGCACTTGACTCCATTAGGCTGCTTGACACAGGATCCTTGCACAGATATGGGACCTGCTTGGAGAGGGAAAAGACAGACTGATCCTCAGGCCTGCCAGTCTATGAGCTCACTGCCCTGAGGCACACCTTTGTTTGCTCCTCTATTCAATGGCTACAAAGACAGGTTGATTGGGACCCATCCCCTTCCCTCTTTTGTAGCAAATGCTTCAGCATCTCTTCAAATGTACTTTGCAAGGTAATGACCTTGTTATTCCAGAATGCCACACACTTCCAACACAATACAGCATGTCCAAAGCCCCATCTCACACTGAATTTAAGGACATTTTAACACCTTTCTAGGGCACCAGAGGATCTGTGCAGGGAACCTCATAGCTCTCTACACAAAGGTAGCCCTCCTGGATGGGGCTTCAGAAGTCAAAAGTTTGGTATTCCAAGTTGTTTCACTCCAACAAGATCCCAGAGCCTTCACATTTTAGTCCTAGATTAGTCATGTGATACAGTTTAATAAGTCCATCTCTCTCCTCAAGCCAACGGCAGGGCAAAAGGTTAGTCCTCTGACCCCATGAGATAAAGCAACTAAGTAGAAAAGTGCTGTTGTCCTGCCTTGTGTTGCCACTGGATCAATGTTTAATGAGGGCAGGTGCTCAGCTGCCCAGCACTATATCTATTGCAGAGAAACAGAGATCTAGAGATATGCTAACTTGAGGGGGATTAACAGCCAAGTTGTCTTCAGGGAGAGAGAATGTGGGAGGCTGGCTGCAATTTCCTTCTGCTAGTTGTTCTTCTTGTCCTCAGGAGGTGCATAAGGAGGTGGCTGATCCTGGAAAGAGACACAGTAGAGTCAACAACCATGCTTGTTTTATGGCCGGCTCTTTCCAGGCATTCCCAGGCTTGGCTCACCAGCAATGAGTGCCCTGCAGTGAGCTACAGGCAGAATGAAGTCCTATGCTTTAAGATGTCATTTCATCACACCATTCCTCTCTAGTATCAGCTGTGTTCCATGACACATGCTGTCTCCATAACATTTCTAGGAAAATTACCCTCAAAACCAGGTAACAAATGGTCTACTGCAAATGGACCATTTAATCTGTTTTAAATGCCGTTCTCCCTTCCTGTCCAGGCCTTTGGTCCCTGTTGAAGCTCTAGCTCTGACCCAGCAGACAGCAAACCCCGGGCTGAGGGCCAGCTTTGCTGCTCCATCAGTCTCCAGCCTGCCAGAGCCAAGCAAGGCAGTGAGGGGCACAGCCAGACTGCCATATACCAGATGGAGACTACAGACAACCTCCTGGCTGCCACTGACTGACCAGTAAGAGACCTCCCTGCCCCTGTGCAGCCCAGAAAGAAACCAAAACAGAAACCCACATGCCATCATCCTTAAGTGACCTATCCTTCTTTAACTCTCCTCATTTTCAGGCCCAATGGATGCAGAGAGCTCTGTGTTTTCTCTGTGCTCATGCAAGTCTGTTATGCCTTTAGGAGTAAGACAGGAAGTAAATGGCTGTTAATGGATCAATCTTAAGGCCCTCCTCCTTTCCTGACTGAAAAATTCACCAGTCTTCCTCATGGGAGCCTCCCTCCCATAAAAATGCATTCTTTCTGTCCATGTTCAACATGAAGGTACACTAGACTTTGTAAGAAAGCAAAGCACCATCTCTGCTAGTGCCAGAGGAGGGAGTAGGCACATGAAGACCAGGCATGGCACTCACCATGGGCATGTACACGTTGTGTGGGTTGGCAGGGTTGTAATATGCACTGGAAGCAGCTTCCATGGCCTTACTGCCTCCTGGAAAGGAAGGAAAAGAAGCCACCTTAAATATCTGAGGCAATGGCCCTAGCCCCAGAGCCCTCTCCCCAGCTTCACAGGCAACAAAGGCCCAAGGAGCCAACAAAGGCCCAAGGAGCCAAGAGGAACTGCAGCAAGCTGGGTTAGAACTCAGAGCAGCTCAGGAAAGCTGGCTAGGGCTGACCACCAGCTGTGCAGTGCAAGGCAGAGCAGCTCCCTACAGAAGACTTGGAGCTACTGCATCAACAGCTTCTCCACCCCATGCTGTGCCCAAACCCATTTGCACCCAGACCCTGGCAGCCGCCCAATCCCATTTACCTGGCATTCCTGGGCTCACCCAGGCTGGGGGAGCTGAGGGGCCTGAGGATTCTGCAGGAGGTGCCCCAGAGTAGGGTGGTGGAGGTGGCATGTACACGGGGTTCATGTTTGGAAGTGGTGGGTAAATACCTGAAAAAGACAACACCGGGCTGATACTTCGGACCACAGACCACCAAGACAGAGAGCTCACAGGCCTGACAGCACATTAGCTGGGACAAGAGCAGTGGTAAGGGAAGCTCTCCAGGCTTGGCAGGGATGCAGACAGATTTGATAATTTGCTAATGCCTGTCATGTCAGCAGGCAACCATTCCCTCCCAAGCAGCAGCACAATTTGTAAACCACATTTTCACGTATCTAGAACTATAGCGACACATGGGTGTGATCAACAGCATATGACAGATTTCTGCAAGGACAAGGGTCCTTGATGGAGACAAAACTACAGCAACCCTCACTGTAACCACTGTCACTTCTTCTCAGCTGACATCAGAGGCAGTCACCATGCACAGCTTGCAAACCTGGGCTCTGGGCGTAGGGGTAGCCCATGGGCTGCGGAGCCGGTCCGTAGGCGCTCCCTGGAGGCGGCGCATAGGGGTAGGCTCCGTTCGGGGGCGGAGGGGCCGCGAAGCCCCCGGGAACAGGGGCGTATCCTCCGGGAACAGGGGCGTATCCATAGCCAGGGCTCTGCAGAGGAACCCCACTGGAAGCTAAGGAACACAAGTTTAGTAAGCCAGACATCTTTTCTTAAAACTAAATGGAGAGAATAAAATTAAAATAGTCCTGTTATTTTCTGGTTTTTTTATTCCTGTTATTTTCCTGTTTCCCCTTATGTGAATTCACTATATAGTCCCAGCATAGTACTGTGCCTGAAAAGCATTAGTCACAGAGTGCTGAAGGAAACCAGCTGCAAAACTACAACCTCACAGGTCCCAGTCCCACCACAGAGCTCTCACTGCTTGAAGGAAACAGCACTCTAAAGCAAGCAGCAGTACAGCGTGTTTTTCTTTTTTTAAAATATACTTTCATTCTGAAAACAAGTATATTTTAAAACACACATTTTTTTAAAAAAGAAAACTTCATCAGGGAAAGAGTTCTTGTTCCTCCATTTAAAAATTTTAAAAAGAAATTGTTTTTTGAAACTTCTATTTCCCCTCTCCAAATGTGCGCATTAGCTTTCCCCATCTTACTGCACTAGTTTAGAAATGAGCTGAGAGCAGCTAAGTGAAGCAATTTTTCACCATCACATATTTCAACTTTTTTCCAGTAGAAATAAGGCTCTGTAGAAAAACGTGGTCCCCCCTCGGAAGCCCAAACCCCAGAACATTCTGACTGCACAAAGCACTAAAAAGAAATAAAGAAAAAGGATTGAAAGGGAAACCAAAAGCTCCCCTGGAAAGAGAAAAAAATACTTTGCTGTGGAAGAGGGCCTAGGGTACCCCTCTTCCCATGAAGTTCAGAACAAGCACAATTTGCTTACTAGCTCAGCCAACCATGGGGGAACCACAGGATGTGAAAATCCCTTACCACTAGAAGCAGCTTTCATCATCAGCTGTCCGAACTCCACGGCTCCTCCACTGTTGAAAGTCAGTTTAAATGTCCCCTGCCCTTCCCAGCCACCTAGAAAAGAGAATTAGGATTGAATCCAAGCCAGGAAAATTTTATACTTCAATTATTATTTTATGCTTCAATTATTATTCTGTTTATACTTCAATTATTATTTTCTTCTTTATTTCAAAACTATTTTGCATCCTATTACAAGAAGGAGTCATGGCACTCCTATCAGATGTCCCCCAAAATAACATCTCAAGAGGATCAAGAATTTATTGTTCTACCCTTTGAAAGGCAGAGTCATGTAGAAGCAGCCTACTCTACCTACAAGGCTGTTTTGTTCTTTCCTGAAAGGTTTAATGGAACCTAATAAAGAACAGTGTAAAGATGGAACATTTATTTCACTGAGGATATTAACTGAAAGCCCTTAAATGAAGTTTTATTGATATCCTCAGTGAACTACACATCAGGATCTGCAACTCAAGCCAGGATTTAAATCAAATGTAACATCTTTAATCTCACTGACACATAGAAGCTCTGACAGATTGTTAAATGCTGAGGCATAAAAGCAATTTCTCAGGGAAAAAAAAAATCAAGTAGGCAATGTCTTGCAAGGCAAGTAAGACTGCTTTGTTTTTCTAGGACTTTTTGGGATTTGGTGGATTTTTCTGGTGGAGGGCGCTTTGAGTTTTGGTGTTTTTAACAAAAAATAGGTGTCATTTCAATATAAGATTTATCTTCCTTGTCTAACAATTAAATTAGTATCGAGAGAGATAGTCTCTTCGGGACAAAGTAGAAATAAAGTATAGAAATAGAACAAAAGAGTCCATCATAGATAAAGTCATTTCTTTGGAGATTCACCTCTATAAAATCACTGTCTTAGTATGACTTCAGCCCAAGAAAGCGGGCTGATCCACAATCCACTTTAAAACATTGTTACAAACAGAAAGCAAAAAGAATACACACTTCATATGCCATGAAAATGCACATGAAAGGGCTGAAGAGGGAAGAAATTTGGACCAAAAGCCATGCTTCCAATCCCTGTTTATCTTTTGCAACTCCCCATGTGGTCATAAACACCTCTGTTAAGTGTTACTGTGCCTTCATGATCAAATTGGGATCAAAGCTAAATCAATGATGGACAGCAGACTCCCAGATCCATGCAAACCACACCCAAGGGGCTCTTGACTTCCAAAAAACCAAAAGTGGATGCTAATTCTAATTCTGTGTATCAACAGGGTGGGTAAATGACCAAGGCACCAGTCCATGCTTTCAGGTCAAAAAACAAGCAGATCGGGAAAGTGAGTAAACACGACACACAAAGCTAGACAGGAGGTAAAGAATCACACAGAACTCATGCTGGGCAAGTCAGTCCCTGGCCTGAGGGCAGGAAGTAACAGGCAGCAGTGGCCAGAAGTACAGGAGAGGGGAGTTAGCCCAGTGTGGACACACCAGCTATACCACCACAGCTACTCTGCCATTGCTGTGCACATCAGCTGGTCTGGTGCTCAGCAGAAATGGGCTGTGATGCTTGGGAAGAGCTCAATCTGCACAGCACTGCACGTACCTCCGGCCTCGGCCTGGATCTGCCCCTTGATGTAATTGGCAGAGAAAACGGGCTGCTCGATGGAGCATCCTTTCACCAAATAGAACGGCATCATGAAGGACAGCATGGGATCCTTGCCCTTGGTCACAAAGATCATCTGCAAGAGAGCAGAGAACGCTTCTGAATTACTTGAGTGCCACAGAGAGAGTGATGATGGAGCTATCACTGTATCAGCATTCCAAAAAGAGGGTGACTTCACCTCTAGTATGAGTATGCATTGAATTATTTCACAGCTTTAACACTGGGGATCCCCAACAGATTTGATGGCACATGGCTCACCGACCTGAGGCACGTACAATCCAAAATAATAAACCACTTAAAACACACCTGCACATTTACTGAGTTTTACTGCTCTGCTTTTTAAGGATTATCTATGAGAGTCTGCAAAGGAAATATCATTGACTGACACATTATATGAAATATATTCTCTAGACAGTGATTTCCAGGACTGCATGTGCCTTTGTAGGTGATTGGGATTGTGGCATAGGTATGGACTATCCCATTTCCACCTTTCCTTCTCCTACCTAGTGCTGTCAGTGGTCCCTTCCACAACAAAAATCGCTGCTTCTATCATCAACTAGATTTCTGGTTTAAAGTTTACAAGATCCCTTGAGAAAGAAGCAACCCTGCTGGCATCAGACTTACCCTGTAGGGGGTGAGATACAGCATTCCTTTTTTGGTGCCTTTGAAGATTTCAGGCTTGCCCGTCACGTCACTGAAGGAGAGCTCCACATCTTTGCACTGTTTGAGGACACTGCAGGAAGAAATCAGACAGATTGGAGAGACAAACTTGGTGACAGCTCTGACATATACCCTCATCACACAGGGCAGGGAACAGCACAGCAGAATCTGAGCAGTATCCTGAAGTCCTGCTGCAGCCCCTGCCATTTTGACTTTGAACAGAGAGGGGTGATTTATGCAGACTGGAAGAATCCACGCTCTCATCTGAGACAAGCCCTGTCCCTCCTTCCACAAAGGCACCTTTAAAATACAGGGGGGTTTCTGTCTCCAACGGTGTCAGACTGAGGAATTCCACTCTACACACCAAGACCCTCAGCCCAAAGATCAGGGCACAGAAAGGGCTGAGGTGTCAGAAACCATCCCCTTGATGCCAAGGTGTAATCTCAGAGCATTCCTCCCTCCCCAGCCCATGCTGAGATCAAGCCCTCTGCACTGGAAGACAGCACTGCTGTGGCACCACACCCACTGTGCAAACCGAGGAAGTGGCTGCACTGGAAGCCTCAGGGCTGACCCTGCCTCAGGTGACTTGTGCAGGCTTTTGTAGTAAACAGTACCACGCCAAGGAATGAGGCAGTGAGGCAGCAGGGTCAGCAATAACGATATCACTGTTGGAGATCTACAGGAACAGTAGCAGAGCTTCCTAATGACACAAACCCAAATGAGAATTGTGAATGCTGCAGGGTCAGGGGTATAGAGTAGCATGAAAAAGTACATATATTTTCATAAAAAATGAGGCATCTTGGGAAAGCACATCACTGAGTCTATGGTGCAGATCTAAACATACCACAGAGTAAGAAAATCTGCAGAATAAACAAAAGAACCTTGAGGGTGATAAACCTTCAGCATATTACAGTGGCAGAAGACTCCAAGGTGTTTTGTGGTTCAAGAGCATGAAAACCAACGTGACAAAACCCTAAACTAGCACAAGCCTGAATGGGCTGGATCTAAAATAATCCTTATGAATTCTGCTCAGCATACTGTAGAAGTCAAATAAAGTCAAGAAACTGTGCAATTATTTGGGGAAGGGAGGAATCTTCAGGGCCACCATATGGAAAAAAAAAAAACAAAAGCCCTATAATCTCAGGTAGTTTGCTGTTTAGGGAAGTGAAGAACACTGTAGATGTATATGAAAAATGCAGCTACTCAAGAATAAACATGTTGAAAAGTCCAGCTTTGATAAGAAAGAACAACCTGACCAAGAAATTCTACTGGAGACTACTTCATAGCTGAGCTAGATGGAGATTCTCAGACTGGCTGGAAGGGACAGATTTATGAGACAGCAGAGCGCTTTCCATTTCCAAAATGCAAGGGGGAAACACATATTCTAAGCTAAACACAACAATCTTTTTGACAGCTTTAATCTTACCAGAACACTCCCTCAATCATGTCTTGTAGCAGCATTTCACATAATTTTGCCTCACTGGGAAGAATTTCTATGCAGTCATTGCAATGTTTACTGCTTTGCAGCTACTCACACAAGCAAATAACATGGAGCCACACCACAGAGAGTAATGAGGCTGCTGAACCAGTCTGCACCTGCATGCCTGTCCAGGGCTGTCACAGAGACTGTGCACCCTGTGGAGCTGCACTGCCCTCACTTATGACAGAGCAGCACCCCAAAGAATGTATGGTTTAATGATCTCAAGCCAATGTGAAGGCTTGGAAGGGATCTTAAAGATTACCTGCTCCCAATCCCCCTGCCATGGCCACCTTCCACTAGATCACTTTGCTCAAGGCATTATCCAATCCAGCCTTGAACACCACCAAGGCCACAGCTCATCTGTGCAACCCATTCCAGAGCCCCACCACCCTCAGAGTGAAGAATTTCTTCCTAAAGTTTAGCCTAAATTTCTCCTCTTTCAGCTTGTACCCATTACTCCTTGTCCTAGCACTGGTCCTGCTCAGATACTGGAAGGTTGCAGTGAGGTCTCCACAACAAGCTTTTCTTCTCCAGGCTGAACAGCCCCAATGTTCTCAGCTTGCTTCATAGAGGAAGTGCTTCACTCCTCTTACCAACTTCGTGGCCTTCTCTGAACTTGCTCCAACAGTTTAATATCCTTCTTATGCTGGGGACCCCAGAGCTGGATGCAGCACTGTAGGTGAGGTCACACCAGAGTGGAATACAGAGGCAGAAGCACCTCCCTTGACCTTCTACCCACGCTGCTTCTGGTGCAGCCCAGGATTCAAAGGGTAGAGAAATCTCAAAGCTTTAACATGAGCTCAACATGTCAGAGAACCTTCCTGGCTGAGGTATGAGGAGTCAGCTCCAAACTCAACTCAAGACGGAGCATATTGTTCAAGTGTAGTCTTCCTATTGATCATCAGACCCAAACCAACTCCTTTGATCCTTTTACTTCGATCCTCTACTGGGCCTCGGGTTTCTAGGATTTCTCGTGCCAGGATGCTGGGAGCACCCAGCAGGACCGGACTGAAGGCCCAGTCTGTTCAGCGGGTCGGTCAATCCCCGCTCGGGGCGAGGCAGGCTGTGCTTCCACGGAGAGACGCTTCTCCCGCAGAGGAACTCTGAATTAAAGTTCCTCACTTACGAATTCAAGCGACCAAGACTCCCAGCTTAAACAGTCTCTGCCTCTCCACCATCACTAAGTGCATGAGCTTACAAAACCCCAATGCCTTGACTTTGACGAGCAATGGTAGCAGCAGTCTTCACCCAGCATGCCCGCCGGAGCGGCTTTAAGGACGCCGGAGCTCCCGCGGTGAAGTCGGGGCAGCTCTACGGACTCCAGCCAAGCCTGCCCGCCCCAGCCCCCCCCCAGCCCTGCCAGGGAGCCCTTCAGTAACGCAGACCCCCGGCCGAGCCGGGCCTGCGCGGCCGGCCAGGGAACGGGGGCCGCCCCTGCGGGAGCCTCCCACCACCGGGCCCCGCCGTCCCGGCCCTGCTGAGGGCACAGGGGGCGAGGAGGCCCCGCCCGGCCCCCCGGTACCTCTCGGCATTGGGGATGACGACACCGCCCTGCTGCGAGTGGTTCCTGTTCAGCGCCATCTTTGCCCCGCCGGTCCCACCCCTGACCCGGTGACGGCAGTGACGTCACATCCAGCGCGGCCCCGCCCCGGGAACGCGTTCCCGCTGGCCCCGCCCCCCGCGGCGCGCGCGAGGCGGAAGTGAGAGGGAAGCGAGGCGGAAGTGAGAGGCGGTGCCGCGTTCGTTTAATGGCGGCCGGTGGCTCTGAGGGGCGGCCCTGCCCGGCCCCTCCTGGCCCCGCGCCGAGCCGCACAACGAACCACAGACACTGTGCCTACACGCAGTCCTGCTCGCTCCTCTGGCTCTCTCTGCTCAGGGCAACCACGTCTGTTCGCTGCCGTAGTTGCCTCGGTGGAAGTTGTCCAGCATTTGCCGTGCTTGGCAAAGTTTTTCTGGCGAACGGCTTCTGTACTGAACGGCTTGTGAGCCTCCGAATGCGCTGAGCGGGCCTCTCTGGTGTAAGGTTTGGACTCTTCCCCTCTGCAGATCACTCGGGATATCTCAGGGGAAGAGCTGACTTGCTGTGGTCATCCTGGAACTCAGCTGGTGGCGCTCGATTCAGACTTTTCCCAGCTTATCCATTCACAGAGGCTTCTTCCCAACAGTATCTCCCGTTGTCATGCCCCGTGGGATTTTTTATTTTTTGTATTTGCCGTTTGTAGACTTCCTGGTAGGATATCGGCATGAGCAGATGGCAGTGAGGAGTACCTGAGCATGTTTTTCTCACAAGCTTGTATGGATCATTTAAAAGTAGTCTATGATCCGACAAGAAATTACAGAGCAGGGTGTAAAAACACGTTATTACAAAGAAATAAAAATTCCTAAACCTATAGGGCAAAACACACAACCTTGTCCTTGAAATCCACATTGCAGGCAAAGGAAAGTCTCTCTTCTGTTGCGTGGGTCTGCTTTGCTTCTTTAAGCAGGGCAGCATTGCGTCTCTGCCCTAACCCTTGGCTGGGCCCAAAAGTCATAAAGATTACTATTCTGTAGCCCAGGGTGAAGGGATGAGACGTGGCTTCGTGCTTCTGTGCTGTGAAGAAGCAGAGCCCTGGCAGTGTCTTTGATGAGGTTCACGTCTTTGATGTCCTTGGGCTGAGCAGGGCCAGCTGGGTGGCAGCATGGGTGGCAGCATGGCCAGGTGGTCTCTGCAGGGGTCCATGGAATGGCTGCTGGCACCAGTGACAAGGCTCCTGCTCCCTGCAGGACCGAGGAGCCTGGTGCAGGGGCAGGGTGTGCAAGGCTGCACGCACACACTGCATACAGGAACACCAGGAGCTGTGAACGTGGGTGGGGAAAGGACATGGAAGTGCTGGAATGGCCCTCACGTCCCAGTGCTGCTGAGAATGGCTGATTGGTGTGGACAGGTGGGAGTGAGAGTGAAGAGAACCTTTGCTTTGCAGTGACAGCACCAGCGAAAGCCACACGATGGACACGTGCTCCTGACAGTTTTGCTAAGGCTTGGAGAGCCCCATTGCCAGCCCCGGCCCCCACACAGCTCCATCAACCAACATCAAGTTTGACTTGAGTCTTCCTCTGCTGCTCATTTGATGTTTTCTTCCTCCCTCCAGTACCAGCCTTTCCAACCCCCATCCCAAGCCCTGCTCTTCCCCTTGCTGGGTGCCAGGCCATGGCATTCCAAGTTGGCTGGCAACTCTCCTGGAGGGGACAGTCCCTGCCAGCCATGTGACATGCAGAGACAGGCAGACACTGCCAGCCTCAGGACATCTCTGGTCTTCTCCCCTCCTTCCTTCTGCCCAGACAGCCCTGACACTTTTGACCTCGCTCAGGGACACCCAGACTGTGCCTCTTTCTGCTCACTGGTCTTTACCTTCCCTCCCCATCCCCTCCAGGGAAAGGTAAAACAAAAGCTTCTCAACAGGACACAAAAGCACATTGTTAAGAAGATGTGAGAGCTTGGGAGAAGGAGAAAACAGCCTGAAGAAGAGAAATATTCAAGTACTTGGAGAAATGAAGGAGAGACTTAAAGGATAAAAAACAGAAAAGAAAAGAAGGAAGAAAACTATGGAGGGCTAAAAGGGAATGAGGACAAAAGCACAGGAGTGGAGGAGGACATGGCACAGTAGGAGAGCAGAGGAGCAGCACTGCTACAGTAGCAAATGCAGCCATTTCAATGAGGAGAATGGGGAAGAGGTGTCTCTTGTGCCCCACCCTGGCCCAGTGCTTCTCAATCCATGGCTGTTTGCACTCCTCCAAGATCCCCAAGGTGCTATGCCGAGTGGAGCTGTCCCTGGGGGAGGTCCCAGCAGGGACGCCCTGTGGCACTGTCCTCCCTGTGCTCATACAGCAGAGGGGCCATCTGTGGGGAAGGGTTTGGCCAGGACCTGCTCGGTGCTGCTGGAGAAAGACCACTGCAGCAGGGGCATGGGGTGACCCCAGCACAGCTTGGTCTGATCTGCACAGAGTCGAATGCCTGTGTCACAAGCATGGCTTTTGACCTTCTTGCTGGGCAGGGCAAATGCACCCTCTGCAGCAGGAACACGTTCTTTCCCCCTGGGTTTTGCGTCTTTTGGAAAATATATCCATTTTCCCCAAGTACTTTGATGCTTCTCAAACAGATGCTACAGGCCAAGAACTAATTCTGTCTCCTCCCACCAGTCACTTGCTCTGAACCACAAAACAGTGCCAGTCTTCTCTCATCTATCCTGTTCCAAGCTGCCATTTCCCCTTGGGAAGCCACAGCAAGAAAAGGGGATTAATTGCCAGGCCACCATGCCCTCAGACCAACCAGCTGCCTTTACACCCATGGAAGATCCAAGAGAAATCTCTGCTGACATTTCTTGAAACATGCATGCATTGACTCCACCATCTCTCCCAGAGTCTCTCCTTGCCTTGTGTCCAAGTGATAAAAACAGGACTACAGCATGCCCCACACCTCCCCCCTCCAAAATCCACACCCCTAGAAATCCTTCCCCCCCACCACTATTTCCCCCAGACAAGATACACAGCTGAGACACAGGAAGGAGAGCAGGGAAGCTGGGGGACAGTGCACTGTGCACAAACAGACCAAGGATGGGAACGCTCTGGGAGGGCCGGGGGGATGCCCTGTCCCTGTCTGGCACACAGGGAGGCACACGCACACCGCACGCTCACACTCGCATCCTCTCGCTCCCACGTGCTGCAGAGACAGGCCCGTGGCTGAGTCAGGGGTAGCAGGGGTGGGTTGTCTGGCCAGAGTCACCAGTGACCATGGAGGGGGAGGCTCTTTCACAGGTTACTTTCGTGGTTTTCCTCTGTCTCCACAGTCATGGGGGGCAGCCCTCCGTTGTCATTCAGCCGTTTGGCCCTGTAGGTCTCATAGTGGATGTTGTGGGTCACTTCTTTTAGGTCCTGAAGGTGGGTCCTGCAGGGGACAAAGTGGGTTGGGAAAGAGGATATGATAGCCAATATCAGAACAGTAAGTATTATTCTTCTGATGATAATTTTATTCCCCAAATAGATGGCAGATTTTTTCAGTCAGTCAGTTTAGCTAATTATTGTTACCCCTCTTTCTGCATGGATAGCATGGGTGTCATCATACACAACTGAGAGCTAGAGCATCAGCATTTGAGAACACACAGGCAGGATGCAGGACATGGGCTGAAGTTCCTGGCTGTGCTTGCCAGTGCTCTGCCCTTCTCTCACCCGTGCAACTGGCCCAGCCACTGGCCCTCCTGGTGTCAGAGCAGACTGGGGCTTATCTGAAGCAGTGGTGAGGCAAGGAAGCAGCAGGAGGTGTATCAGGTTCACTGCAGATCATAAGCTGCAGAACACTGCTGTGAGCATCATCCCTGACCTCCACTCACAGCCTGGGGGCTTGGATTGTTACAGGCTTTGTGATGATCATTTGGGTAGGATGTTTTTACTGAAAGACTTTGGAAAAGCAGCTCTGCTGCAGAAGGTATTACAAAACAAAAAGAGGAAAGTAGGGTGATGTCAAAGCATTGTACCTGGCCAAATGTCTCAATTGCACCATACCCACACGTGGAATTAGCCACAGGGCTTTGATTTTGAACTGTGTTTATCTTTTTATAGGGAAGAGAGGTCACCCTGAATCTACAGCTTTCCTGCAGCATTTGTGCTGAGGCAGCTTCATGAAACAGACTAGAAATAAGACAGGACAATGAAAGCTATTGAAATATGAAGATTTTCACTTCCAGCTCAGATGTTCCAGCACATCCTTCAACCTGGAAGGAAACACAGTCTAGGATGTGGTAATGACCTCTTTATTGCTGACCTGTTTGTCAGCAGCAAATAAAAGTTTTTGCAACCAGAAGGGATTTTGTTTTAACTCCCTTAATGGGAGTTTTTGCAACCTTGAGAGGGGTAGTAGTATCCTGCTTTTTTCCAAGCATCCAGCTCATACATGAAAACTAGCACCTACCTGACACAGTGTCACTAAGAGAGGCACTAGAATATCTACCCCTTAACTCAATCCAGCCCTATACCACATAAGCTTTCACTGCCTGAAATTTACTTTATTTCCCTTTTAGTAGGGGCTATTTAATTCTGACTGGATCTCAGGAAGACTCCCAGCTCGTCAAGAGCAAACTGGTGCATGACCATGACCTTACCTGATGACAAAATCTCGAAGTAGGGCAAATTCACAGTGATTGAGGTTTTCCACTGAAAAGAAAGCAAGCAATTGTTACATTTGATTTTTTCAACAGCCCCTTTGTGGACACAGAGCATGGGAAAGTCACTTCCATGGGGACAGGTTCCAAGTGGGTAGAGCTTGCATACTTCAGAAAGGACAGACAGTTGTCTGAACGCCACACTGTCGAGCATTGGGGAGACACACTAAGAGCAGTCACACATGAATTTTCATTTGAAAACCAAGACAACCTCAGGAGCTTAGCTTCACACATCATGGTGTTCAGAGTGGCTCCAGCTTCTGCCAGGTGGTGACAGTGGCACCATATTGACCATGGCAGTTCCCTCCTGGCACAGGTATTTGAGAATTCTCCTTTTGGCTGGTTTCAAGCAGTTTGTCACAAATGGGATGGGAAGGTAGCCACAAGACATGCTATCTGGCCCCTTGTCTATTACTGTGATCTGCAGACAGTACTTTCAGCTCCCATAAGCAAGAGGTTTTTTACCTTCAATGATTCCCCAAGGTGTTTTCCTGCCCAGGACTCTTTTGCCATTCACTTGGTACTCCTTGTCACTGCCCACTACTGCAAAGGGCATGCTTTCCTGCTGGGGAGAGACACGTGGAAAGATCCATTGAACCCATTCCAGAGACCAGTACCACCATGGCTCCCCATCCACCTTTCCACCTCTCAGCTCAACAAACACAAGACCTTCTCCAAGGGAAGAGATTCTCCAGAGCAAAACTTCACTGGCTGTCCTTTTCATCACTCAGTGCTATCCCTAGAATTCTGGACTCTTGCTTTCCAGGTGTTCTTGCACCCCAACAAGCTGTGTGGATAGCTTGGAGCAGTGCCAAGGGCTCCGGAGTTGGGGCAGAGCTTTTCTGCACCTATCTCCAGCATTTCTGAGGAGGGGGATGACCAGAGAAGTACCTTAGCATAACCAACAGGGGGTCTGTCAGCCCAGAGATGCTCATATGGATAGTTCAAGGTGAGTATTTCTTGACAGATTTGTAGTTCTTTACAATAGAAAGACGGGACTCAAATAATCCTTCCCCATAAGCCCCATGAACATTCATCAAGTTTAATGGCTGAAATATACCGAGGAAAGCCAGAAATGGAGTAAATATGCAGCTTTCCAGGGAAGTAGGACAGTAGGTGAAGCTATTGGGGACCCAGATATCTCTAAGCGCAGGGAGAAATTATCTGTTTCCAGAGCACAGAATGCAGGAGACTCTGCAATCCATTGGGTTGTGCAGCTGTTCACTGCTGCTTTACTCTGCTTTACATTACAGATATCCCTGCAAAGAGACTGCAATTACCACAGAAATGGAGATTAAAAAGCTGTTTATTTCTTATGTGTGAGGGCAATAATGCTGAAGTGCAGAACAAAATGTGGTGCCCTCCTCATCCACCCTTCCCCTCCCACAATAAAATGTTTCCTACCCTGATTTTGTCGTTCTCTGTTTTATCCTCCAAGTCCTCATCAAATTCTTTCTGGGGATAAAACTCGATCCCATTTACTTCTAGTTCCTTGCGCACCTAATCAGAAAGACATTTTGGAGCACAAAGCAGCACAAACCTGAAGGGAAGGCAGTTGGCAAGGCCAGGCAAACACATCTGGGACATCCTTCCAGGGGGCAGAAGCTGGAGGGATTGTCCCAAGGAAGTGCACAGTAAAGCGAGAACACAAGGCAGCAATGATGAGTCTGTTTCCCAACCTCAGTTACTTGTCTGGCTGTCCAGTTCCCATGACAGAACATATCACAAGACATCACAAGGATACACACATTTCTTCCTTCTCTAACAGATGCCCTCAGAGATATAAACAGCAGCATCTTTAGGACTTAACCCAGCAACCCAGCGCTGGACTCTGTGCACACTCTGGGGACTGCACTGCAATCCCAGGAAGAAGGATACCACTCATTTCTCCCACCTCCAAGCCAGGGCAGGGAAGGATCCTATCCAGAAGAGGAGATACTCACTCTTTGTTTGAATTCAGTCTTCTCCTCCAAGGTCATGGTGTCAGCCTTAGCAATAACTGGGATGATGTTCACTACCTTGCTGAGATGTTTCATGAACTCCAGGTCCAAAGGCCGCAAGCTGCAGCCCAAGAAGGAACAAGATGGAAGGGGTCACTTTTTACCCTCCAAGCCTTTCATCCTAATGACTGTCCAAGCACCAGGGCACAAGTGAACCCTCCCTTGTACATACCCTGCTTGCTGCCACCATGTTCTCATCTCCTTCTTCCCATCCATTTTGCCCTCTCCCAAAAACCACAGTGGCATTTCTCCTGCTCTTGTAAGCTTAGACCCTTTCAAGCCCCACAGCTCCCAAAGTTAGGCTAAACAGTGCCCAGTCCTGCTGGATCCATGTCTGAGGTGCAGCAGTGTAGGGTGTATATCTGCCACAGAGGTACCAAGGGCTGGAAGAAGGACAAGGGGGAGTGTACGTACGAGTGCCCTGTAGGGGAGATGAAGTAGAGGCAGCAGTGCACGCGCGTGTCTGGAATTCGTTTCTTTCTTGCAATATTCACCTCCTCTTTCAAAAACTTTTCATATTGCTCGTTGATGTATTTCTCAATAGGCTCCCAGCTGTTAAAGTGGGAAAGAGAGATGAATAGACTGGTACAAATCTCCTCGCGTTCCTGCCCACAGTGTTCCCACCTCTGACAGCAGCAAAGCAGTCTCAGGCATTAAAAAAAAAAATCCACCTGAAGCATCTCACCATCAGCACAGATGATTAAGAGTTTCTGTAACTGGCCACAGAAATAAGCACTCACCATGTAATATGTGCATACCCCCAGTCACACACACAGACCCATGGTTTCACAGTTCCACAGCCCCATTATTAGTCCCCAAGTGCAATAGGATCCCAGATGCTTTCAAGGGCCAAGCAGATGACAGTCACTCATATACCATCTTAACTTCAGCCCTTTCTGGGACACAAGGCCTTGACCTTGTAAAACTCACCAGTTCTCATTGTTGATCTGGTCTCCAAATCCTGGTGTGTCAATCACTGTCAGCTTCATTTTGACACCACCTTCTTCAATGACTGGGGGAAAAATTGCAAACAATCATACTCCTCCCTGGGGACCTGCTCTGTCATGAAACATGTCTTTGTGTCCCACAAGGGAACAAGAGAGCTGTGCCCTCATCCCTGCCCAGTAAGCATATCCAGACCAGCTTGTGTCATGCCTCAACAGTTGTGACCCTCATTTCCATGTCTGACCCCAAATTTTGGTAATATCTACACAAAAGCCACCTTACACCACTCTGTCACAGGAAAATGGATTTGTGCTCAGTCTGTGGCCCAAAGGTAGTACCTACCCTAACACAACTTCTCCCCTCTAATGCATCATCCTGAATCTGAGATGATGCTCATTACCCTGCACCACCACAGGAGTTGAGCTGATGCTTTGTGAGGAGCTGTGCACTACCAGGCTTGGGATGGGACCCAACAACGCAACTTGTGTAGCTTATCAAATGTTACTGCAGGTGAACATGACTTACAGCAAGGCTTAATCCACAACTGCAGACTAATGTCTTAGGTGATGAAGTCTCTCTATTTGTCTACCCCTCACTTTTGGCTGTGGCATCAGGGGCTTTTCAGTTTAAGAAAAGCCTTTTCTGTCTCTGAGGCCATCTAAAACTGTCCTTTAGCTTCCTATGGAGAAAGAGCTGCCTAATACCAAAGAACTCTTTGCATAGACTGCTGGGATCTTCTGCAAGACTATGCTGAGGCATCAGTATTGCTTCCACCCCAGCAGCCTGGCTCTTACCGTGCCCAATGGCTTTGATCTCCACTGTCTTGGGGATCTTCTCCTCCCGGTTCCAGCCTGAAGATTTGCGGCTCACCTGGGATTTGAAGAGGGTGTTTACCAGCGTTGACTTTCCCAGTCCACTCTGACCTGAGGATTGCAGAGAGGAAGCTTGTGACATTTGCCACAGCATGGTGATGACAGCAGGCCCAAGGAACCCAGGCAGGCTGGCAGGGGAAAGGGCTGGAGGTCTCCTTGTCTTGTGCAGGCTCTGTTTTCCCTCAGAGCAACTTCTGTCTGCTCCCTTATGCCCTCCCAGCAGGGCTTGCTCTCCCACCTGGCCTCAGTCCCTGGGACAGTCCCTGGCCATGGTTCCCAGTTCCTCAGCTGGTCTCTGCCTACCTACAACCATGATGTTGAAGTCGAAACCTGTCTTCATGGTTTTCTTGCGCATCTGCTCAATGATGGTGTCGATACCGATGTAGCCCAGCAAGCTGGTGTTGATGCCCATGGGCTTCATTGGTACGACTGGTTTTTGTCGTGGCTCTGGCACCATCTCAGACATGGCTGCTTCGTTTTTGCTGTCCACTGGTCCTACATGGGGACAAAGATTGAAAAATCATCATGGAGGTGTAACAACAGCCTCCTTGCTGACCTGTCACAGGGGCTGAGGGCAGCACTGAGCAGCCTTTTCAAGGGCTACTGAGGATAACTGAATGTCAAGATTTTAGTGGTAAGGCTCATCATGGAGAAACATCTACTTGAGTTTCCAGCACACTCTTCTGTGTCCCACTCCAGATGAGGAGGTGAAGGGGGTTTCACTGAGAATGTAGTGTATTGATGGCTCCCTTCAAACAGCAAGAGCAGGGGCAGCAAGGATGGCTGGGCTGATAATCAGGTGCTCAAAGTTCCAGGTGTGTCTCCTTATTTTTGTCTCCTGGTTCTCAACAGGATCATCAGTGTTTTGGCCCTCCAAGTTCACCATAAAATTTGTGATGGAACAGACTTAAAAAAATTATGTGTGAAGTCTTGGCATTGAAACAGAGTTTGTTTGGGATGTGCCATGAGGACTTGCATGCTTGGCCCTTGCCAGGGGTGGCCGCATTACTGGTTGTGGTGCACGGGCTGAATTCCTCAGAGGAAGACAGTGGTGGAAGTGAAAGCCTGGCCATAATCTCTGTGCTTGCCTCCCATCCATCAACCAATAGTTTTTGTCATACTCAAGAAACTAATCATCATGATCAGAAAATTAATTATCTGCATCTTTCCCTCCTCATCTCTGCTTCCTCCATGTAAAACAATCGGGTGAAAAGAAAACCCTGAGGGCTTTCCAGCCTCCCTGACCCTTTTTTGGGTGATGGCACACATTGCTAGGGGCAGGCCTCACCCATTTATCTCTGTCTCATTAATGAGTAGCTCCCACCCGCTGGGAGGAAGCGGAGGTTGGGAGAGGACAGGGCACGGAAAAAAGCTCTAATTGGTGGGGAAGGCAGGCGTGAGGGATGAATCTGGAAAGGAAGATGAAGGGGATAGGAATCAAATACCTTTCATATACAAGCCAGCTGCAAACTAGAGGTTCTCCCACTCTAATTACTTGACTCCCCCATGCTTTGTCTCATTAGAGGGTTATTTTTCCAGGATAGAGACAGAATGCATTTTTGCTTGGTAAGTACTTCATTTGTTTTGGATGCCACTTCAGTTCAAGTATCTCACACTAAATTATCCCCTTGCATCATGTTGGCAGAGGTTTTTTTCTCCACTTATCAGAATCCACTGGCAGCAGAAAAAAACATGTGCGGCTAGGCAGGCAACTGCCATTTGGTGGTGACACATGCCCCTCTTCACAAGGAAAATGACTCAGAAGTCACTGGACTGGTGAAAGTGATGGCACCAATCTGGGGTTCCTGTCACAGCTTAGTCAAGCCAGGCAGAGACAGACTGAGAAGAGGTCAGAGAGATTTTGTTCAAGGACAGGGTTAGGCTGGAGCAGGCTCCATGGCTGAATGGGGACCCTGCCTGGCACTCCCACATAAAAGCTCCAGTGCTGACACAAGGGCTGCTCTACACAGTGAAGATTTTACATTTTTTATAAGCTGTAATATTCCACTGTCCCGTGCTAAGGGAAGACACTGTGGAAGGGTCACCCTTGACAGGGGGAAGGGTGCCTCCACCCAGCTCCTTTCACCACTTGGGAAGTCTTTTATATTAAACTGGGAGAAGGAGTTTTCCCCTGTGTGAGATGATGGTAGCACAGCCACTCATGTACAGCACTGTGGGTAATATCTGAAGGCTCTTGTGCCACCTCTGTTCCACCTTGCTCACAGGAGAGGTCAGTGGCAGGATGTCAGGCCCTCCTGCTTTTCCCTACCGAGTGAAGGCACCCTGAACTATCATCAGCCTCTCCTGAAGCAGCGAGCAGCACCCTGGGGCAACCAGAGCACAAGATGGACCATTGGCTTGAGTCAGACTGGCAATTTGGAGCACCTCACGCTGCCAGGCAGCTGCTGGAGGAGGCAGCCTGCCACACCAAGTGCTTCTCAGCTGCAATCCTCTCTCACACCCATCACAACTAGTATGTGCCTTTCCTGCTGACGAAGCATCCCTTGAGGCTCCCTTTGTCTTTTTTCAGACTTATCAAAGCCGATGTGAGCCAGGAAAGCCCATCTCTCAGGTACAGCACAGGGGGCCAGGCCAGCCAGTTCTCCTGCACCCTACCCTTTACTCTCTCTCTGCCAGGCTGCCCACATCACCTATATCCTGTATCATGGTTGTGTGGCTGTGCTGTGTCCCTTTTGCTGCTGCAGCGTTCTCCACATACACCCCACACAGCCCTGCTGGGCTCCTACCTAGCCCTAAGAGTGGGAGAAGAGAGAGAAACAGAACAATGAGGGAATTAGGGACAGGGGGCTGTGGCCCCAGTGAGGCACTTGGCTACTGGAGAAATGGGGGCAAATAAACTCCAAAGGTAGAAGGGAACAGGTCAAGATGGGAAGAAAGCCCAGCTGAGCAGCTGCATGGGATGGGTGCAGAACAGGGGCCATGTGGGCTGTGACCCTTTCATTGCCTGGGTGGTATCTTGTCCTCAGGGAATCTGATGCCTTCTCCTTTATTCCTTCAACCCTTGTTCTTACACAGGGAAGAGGAAGGAGGGAATTTGCTGTCAGCCTCAAGGCTCACTAAGAGGTTCATAATTCATCCCTCAATCTCACCAAGGAAAGCCTTGCCCAGAGCCAGGAGATGTTGCTAACTGCTGTGGACATCATAATACAAGCTTCAGTGTTGGAGGCAGGAGCTTGCAGTGACTAGGGCAGATATTTCAGATTCAGGTTCTTGGGCAGCTATAGAAAACCCTGAGACCAGGAGAAAGCCACCTGCTTTTCTCCTCTAGGTCACTTGCCTTCTTCTCTGTGTGGGGTTCCTTCCCATACAGCCTCAGGCAGGGAAGCCCCCATTTTGCAGAAATTTGCCCAGGGTTCATCTTTCTGCACATGACTTTTCACCTTTTGCCTCCCACAGATGAATTCAAGGAGCCAGCTGAGGAACAGCCTGCTGGGCTGTGCAAAACCAGGACCAGAGCTGTCCCTGAGACATGAAACATGCCTGCCTGCTCTCCTGGGAGTGGCTCTGTTTTATGTGCACTAAAGCTAATGGTTCTAGCCCCCTGAGCACACTGAGTGGCTGATCAAGGGGTGGCATTCCGTGTCCTGGGCTCATCCCGTAGCCCTTGCAGCTGTCCCCTGTAATGACTCAGTGAGAGGGCACTACAGTCAGTACAGCTGATAATGAATAGAGGGCTAGCCAAGGTTAACCACTTACATATGCTGTTTACAAGGCTCCCCTTTTCCCTGCTGCTTTGTTCTGTGTGCTAAGAGAAGCTCATTTAAGAGGGCTGTAGCTGGTGATGCCCCCCTGCTGCCCAGATCCGGTAGGAGGTGGCCCTGGGCTGGGCTGTTAGGGAATATTATCTGGCTCACAGGAGATGCTCCATGTGACTGGATCAAGGGATGGCACAGCTTTTGAGGCAGGGACAGGCAGAACCACAATGAGTGCCCAGAGAGGTCCCCATGGTCCCAGCTAGCTCCTGCTTCTGACACCCACTGATCCACCCCAGAACCTCCTCCTGGAAGGCCAGCATATGTGGCCAGCAGCAGACACCACCACTGATCTACCACCCTTCGTGCTCTGATGTTCACAGGACCTGTGTGGGGACAGAGGTGGCCCTGCAGATCCCTTGGGGGCTCAGGTAGTGGGGACCAACATCTACTATGTCCTGATAACCCAGATACAGTCGCATCCCCTCCCCCTGCCTTCCCATCCTTTTTCTGGCAAGAGGGAGGGAGAGCTGCAAACAGTGCTCACCACAAACCAGCTTCCAGCAAGGAAAAGCTATTTAACCCCCACGTAACACATGGATGGCCTTGCTGCAGCTTTCCTCTGGTGCAGCACGAGGTTGTCCCTCTGCAGCTGGAGGCAGTGGTCCTCACTCACATCTCACCCCAGCCCCTTCCACCCATTTGGTTCTGGACGTCCTCCCTGTTCCATGTAGACAAGGAACAGGGAGGAGGAATGGGTTCAAAACCTGAAGGTGGCTGGCAGAAGCAGGCCCTCAAATGGTGATGCCAGGTTCCTAGGAAAGAAAGCAAGCAGCTGCTTCAGCAGTACAGCCTCCCTGGAGCTCATGGCCATCAGGACCTGCTCCTTGCTTTGCTTCAGATCCGCAGAGGTGCTGCACTGAGCATCTCTCCACTGGAAAAATACCTTTCCCTCCTCAGTTCCTATGATGACCCCAGGGCATTTCTTTCAGCTGTGCAGTGCAATGGCTGAGCCCTGCCGGATGTACTGGCTGACCTCAGAGTACAGAACAGAACCATTCTCCTTACCAGATCTTTTTGCCTGGCTTGAAGATCACCCCAATCCTCTGGGCTGCTGCAGCCTTCCTGACAGCAGCCTTTCTTCCTCTCAGCACTCTGCAAAGGGCTTGGGCAAGAGCCCGGCTGCAGTGAAATCTAGGGCAGAGTGTGCTGAAGCCTCTCTGGAGATGCAGAAGCTGGAGGTGAAGGAGCTGGGCACAGCCCAGCCCAGCCACCACAGCCCCAGCCATGCCCTTGGTGCTGCTCTCCAGCCGTACAATCCTTGTCCCATGTCCCAGCTCACCCCCTGGGTGGCACAGCTGTATCACACGGCGAGAGGATGCTGAGCACCCCTGGACCATGGCAGCCACACCACCACAGCTGCCTGTGCCCCTGCCTGCAAGCCTGCTGGCTCCTGTGCAGATGCTCAGGGAGAGGCACAGCACATCCCCACTGCCTGTCACTGGCAAGGGACAAGCCAGGTGCCTGTGGCACTCCCCAGCTGGATTATCCCTTCCTTTCAAAGCAGTGCCTGGCACTACCTATTCCCCATCAGCACCACGACCAGCCCTGCTCCTTCTCCTTCATACAAGGAGAACAAACAGAGGAAAGACAAAGCCGAGACCGATTTCCCCCACTGCCCTCCGGGGTTATCCCTCCCCCATGCCCAGAGCTGGGCAGCGTGGGGGCACACAGAGGATGCCTGCGCAAAAAGCCCCAGCGGTGTCCCTCTGGCGTTGCCCAGCCCTGCCAAGCCCGGAGCATCCTACCTTTGAACATGAAGCTTCCTTTGTCTCCGACTCCTCTCCCAAGGGGGTGGGTCTCCCCCCACTTTTCTAGCCTGACGCTGATGAAGCAGCACGGTGGGCTACAAAGCTCCACTTGCTTTTACCTTTGTCTTTCTTCCCTGTGTCCTCTTCTCCCCCCTCTCTCCTTCCCTTCCTTCTCCAGTGGCTATTTCAGCAGAGCGGGGATGCTGGTGCTGCTCCTGCTGCCATCGTCATGTGACCTGAATATTAAACATCTCCGCAAAATCTCCCCCCGCGCACCCTCCCCCGGCTCCATCCCAGGCCCCCGGCAGCCTCCCTGACTTGCGGGGGGGGGCATGGCCTCGGGCACGGAGGGGCCGCTGCCGATGGGGCCCCCGTGTCCTGGAGGGGCCCTCACTGCACACCCACACCCCCCAGGCCTTTTCTTGCCCTTTTCCCTCCCAATTCCCCAGTCTTTTCAGCATCTCTGCTTGTTTAGGGAGGGGCATATTTAACCCTTCACAGCTTAGTTCCGGCGGGGCTGAGAAAAGGCGCTCTTTGCCCCTAGGTATTTCGTAGGATCAGGGGATTGCAAAATCTCCTTCTGCTTTCCCAGAGGGAGGAAATTGAGAATATTTTGGTTCATCGAAAGCGATTTGCCCTTCAGCTTTGCTGTGAAGGTGAGAGAAACCTTTTCTCCTCCAGCACTGTGATTGCTGGCTGTCAGCCCAAGGCGCAGAGGCAGAGCCAGCGCTGTCCCCTCTGCGTGCGTGTGTGTGCAAACCTGTGTGTGCCTGTGTGCGGTGAGCAGGGACAGGTCCTCCCACTTGGACCACGTTGCGGTACACAGGTCACATCCCCCTGTGCTCTGGCAGGCACCTCCATGTGCCTCCTGTGGATGTGCCTGTGCCTGGAGAGCCGTGCGGCTGCCTCTGGCTGCTGGTATCTTTGGAGGGGGATGCCCTTTCCCTGCTTTGCATGTCCTCCTACACCTGTGAGCCCTGGCCCCGACAGGCCCTGTGTACCTGTCATGCTGTGCTGGGGCACCGATATCTGGGAATGCTGTGACCCTCCAGTCAGTGGGATGACAGGAGCACCACGTGTTCCTCCACCACAAATCAACCCCCCTGGGTGGGGGCCAGGCTGTGGGATGCCTGGCAGACTTGGCAAGGGTTTGGGGTTCCTCTTTTTGCAGTGCTCTGGGACAAAAAGAAAACTGCACCCACTTCGGGTTTTGGGAACATTTAGAATTGTCAGCAGTTACCCCGAGCTAGGCTGAGCTGTGGACAGACTGGCTTTGGACAGACAGACAGACAGACAGACAGGCAGGCATTCCAGCACCCAGAAAATCTGACACAGTGACCATCGTGTTGGCTATCTTCCTGCTGGGTGCCAGGCTCACAGGCACACGGGCTGTCCCCGCACCAACTGCTGCCCACCCCTGATTCCTGCGTGGGTCAAGAGGAAATCACTCCAAGGGGAGGAAGCCCCCGTCCTCCCTCTCATCACCCTGAAGGGTCCTGCCCCATCGCCAAGGGACCCCTTGGTGCCTCCCTCCCTCCCTCTGCCCGTCAGCGGAGACCCACCGGAGCGTGGTGGGGCGTAGGACAGCCCCATCTTCGCCACCGAGGTGGCCTCGGTCCCATCAGAGCTGCGGTGTGGCTGGGGCCCCTCGGTCGCCACGGGCCGGGGCCGCGGGGGGATCGGGGTGACCGGGGCCGGGCCCCGCAGCCGCTCCCAGGGCAGCCCCCCGGGCTCGGCCGCCCGGCGCAGCGTGACCGAGAGGCAGCTCCGCTTCGTGGGGGCGGCCACGGCCAGGGGCCCGTCCCGCCGCCGTGAGGGGCCCGGGATGCGGCTGGGGCCGCTGGGGCTGCCGGGGGCGGACAGGCAGCTGCGAGGGAGGGCGATCTCCTCCTCCATGGTCGGCTGCGGGCTGGAAGCGGAGGTGCGAGGGCTGGGCCCAGGCCGTCCCTGCTGTCAGGGCTGTGGTGTCTCGGGGTGCAGAGCTCCCTGGGGCTGCTGTCACCCACATGCTTGAGCCCCCACCTCCAGGCCTGTCCGGCCAGCCCGCCTCCAGCCGGACAATGGGGCTCTTGTGGCCGGCATGGCTCGCTCCCACGCTGGGCGCCATGGCCGCTCCTGCCCCTGCCCAGCACCTTCCTGACCTCCGCCACCAGCAGCCCCACAGCGCGGGCAGCTCCACAACACGAACCCCCTGCCCTGCTCCCGTGGCAGGAGGTGCAGGAGTGATGCAGAGGTCAGGTCAGGCCTGTGCTGTCTGCTTCCAAGGACACTGGGTGTGATTAAAAAAAAAATTTTAAATGTTTGAATTTTTGAAATGTTTTCCCTTCTTCTCTTAGTTTTTCCCCCTCAAATGGCATATTCCAGTGCAACAATTTATATCCCACTGCACAAGTTCAGTGGTCACTTTTTGGATGTTTGTCCAAGTTGTTGCTTCATTCCCTTGCTCTGATTTTCTTTTGCTTCTTCATTATCATAATTATTATGAATGTTTCTTAATTTTGCCAGCTTTGTGGCATTGTCAGGGTCAAGAGGGATTCAGCTTGCTACTTTACACCTTCCTCACTGTAAGAGGCTTTGAAGGGCAACACAATAAACAAGGAGGAAAGGAGAAAGGTGTTTTGGTGGGATGGGATGAGAATATGAATGGTTTGGTGGGCAAGGGGGAGCAAAAAAAAAGGAGAGACAGGCACCCACAGCACCTACAGTGTGGCAGGGACAATGATTGCATGATCTCAGGTGACCAAGGCTGAGGAAGTAGAAGAGGAACACCATCCAATGACCCACATCAAGTACTTCGGAATGCTGGTGGAAGGCAGAGCTCAGGACAGTGTGAGTTCTCTGCTTCTTTAAGGGCAAAGAGACAGAAAACATGAAAAAAACTAACCTGATACTGTGTAGTATTTCCAGCAATAAGTATCTTCTCCGATTCTTTATGCAGTTTAATTCAGTATCTGTGACTATTTCTTTCTCCCTGAGGCCTTTCTGGCTGCACAGATCCACAGAGGAAAAACAATCTCAGTTTTCAGGCAGCATTTGCTTTTAATTATTCCAGGATAGCCCGGCAGTGTAGCTGGCACAGGAGCCCGGTGGATGGAGACCTACCCTGTTGTAAAGGAAACCTCACTGCAGACTGCTCCTTGCTGCCTGCCCAGAGCTGGAGGGGGCAGCTCCCAGGGGGAACAACAGGAAAACAAAGCATCAACCAAGCAGTTTGTCACACATTTCCACTGCAGAAGCCTTTGACACTGCTGACAAAATAGTCCTTCATAGCCATGGAAAATACCTGGCTTAATGCTGATTGTGTCAGGGCTAAACAGCACAAAAAGTAAGCCAGAGGAGATGAACAATTAGTTTTTCTCTAATCCAGCCCTCACCAAGTTGCTGTCTTCTTTTTCTCAGTTTCTGCATTGAGTCATGGGCAGTGGAGCTCAACACAATTACAGCAGTATGCAGAGGAGAACACAGAGCAGGGGAGAGCTCTGGGACCCCTGTGAGTGCAGGCTCCCCTTCCTCCAGTTTGACTTCTTCCTGACTGCTCCAAGCCCCTCAGCTCCAGTGGAGAGGTTTTTATGCTACCCCACAGCTCAGTTGTGTTTGTTTACAGAGCAATCCCACCCATCAGGGAGTTGAGGAGAGGAAGCAGGTTTCCAGGCTGGTGTTTGGAGATATGGCTGTGATGTGCCAGAGGGCAGGGAATGTGAGCCATGCAGCTGAGGGTGGCACATCATGCCATGCAACCCAGCCCCTTGTCATTTCCATTTACAGTCCCAAGTCATGAAAATGTATCTGTTTCAGACTACACCTGCTCTTTTGAGTCTTTGCTTGCCAGGGCAAGTACAACTTTGGGCACAGCAGTAATCCTATTCACTGCCTTTCCCTGCTGAGTGAGACTCCCCCGTTAGGGTACTTGCATCACAGTCTCTGTCACTTGGCTGAACCAAAGGACTCTTGACTTGTCCTCTGTCTGAAACAGAGCCAGAAAGCTCCTGCCAATGTGCCTAGTTTTGGTGTAGAAAAGAATGGTAATGCAATTGCAGTCTGGCAGATGAAATGTCCCAGGAATACCCAGGACATTTGCAGGATGTCCTGATCCATTCCTTAGAGCTAAAAATTAACTTGGATCCCCAGAGAATTACCAACTTCCAGGCTGCACCTGTGCTTTGAGCTTTTCCTTGCCAGGGCAAGCAAAACTTTGGGCACAGGGGTAATCCCACTCACTGCATTTCCCTGCATAAACCACTCACAGCAGCCCAGTGAACTCTCCTTCTTTCTTTGGGGATGGAGGAGAAAACTTCCTGCTCCCAGGTTCACAGGTGAGGCTGAGTGACACAAGCCAGGAGCTGTGGCAGATTTTCACAGCTGGCCTGAGGAGCCCTGCTGCTGAAAGGAGCCATTGGGGACTGGAGCACAGAGCCATAACAATGGAAGGACGCTGGAGGTGTGTTTGCCAATATCCTGGCTGGCCGAGGTGATGGCACAGGATGCACAGACATGTGCACATAGGATGGTGGCACCAGCTAACATACCTGGGAAATGCAGGAGAGGGGCACACAGGATCCCTCTGTGTCCAGAGCATTCACAGGTTGCACCATTGCACCTACATGCATGCAAAGGGTGGATGTTGGGGTGGGAGGAGAGGAGACACAACCTCCTGCCACAGGCTCCTTGCTCTCTCAGGCCTTCCTGTACACACTGGGCATTGCACTGGGCTGTCAGGGAGAGAGAGGATGGGGATATCCCTCTCAGCCCAGTGTCACAGCTTCATACAGCACTTCGATGGCTGGTCATCCCCATGACAGTGCAGGAAGCCTATAAACATGGGATTTTGTGCCAGACTCACATTATACGGCTTGGGTCCAGAAAGCAAAGGTGGTACAATGGGCCCATTTATCTGGCAGGCTCAATGTTCCTTCTCAGAGACATGCAGGGGGGAAAAGGGCTGAGGGATGCTTCACAACTCTCATTGGGAAACAGTTGAGAAAAAGAGCCTGTCCAAGGGCTCTGCAGTGCAGTGAACAAGTGCAAGTAGCTTCACAGACTATCCCATCTCCCTCCATGACAGAGGAGCAGGAGGTCAGACAGATCAGGAGTGGCTGATGTGGTAAGTCTGGCAGCACCCCTGCATGCAGAGCTGCAGAATGTTCTAGCTTGACACAGGACTTAAACCAACCTCTTTAATAAAGACCTTTAATTTCAGTGTGGTGCGTCTGGAATGGATGTAGGGATGGATGTTCTCCTTCTCCCAAACAGACACAGAAGGGGTGTGCATTTAGCAACGATAAAGATGTTCAGTCTCTGAGGCTCACTGAGCCCTAGGTCCCTCTGCACAGAGCTTCAGCAAGCTCACCTCTTAGCATCAAGAGTGGGTGCTGGGAAGAGCTCAGCTGAAGCAACTATTTGTATGGAAACCCCATTTATTTTTCCCAAAAACCCCCTTGGACTTAGACAGACTGTGTTAGATTTAACCTAGGGAACGGGAGTACAAGGTTCTGTATCCCTTTGCAAAACCTGGTACCTTTCCTACTGAAGATCCTGTCAAGGTGCCAGGCAGCTCAAACTCAAGTGATTAACAAGGGATATTTCATTTGAGTGGTTAGTCAGTCTTGGCCACAGGAAGGAGCAAAGTCCTTGGCTGGCTGAAGAGCTGTGAGCACATGGGAAGCCCAGCCAAACAAATCTTGACTAAGAAGCAAAGGGGCAGAATGGTGAGTGAGGAGTACGAGACCCAGATCAGCAGAGAGCAAAGTGAAGACCAGTCCCACTTTTACCAGGGCAGGACTGCCATCCCTAGTGAGGCTTGTGGTCTGCTGCCCACCCAGGAGAGATTCCTCTGGCTGCAATGGGCAGCTTGTCAGACCTCAGGCACCCCAAAGGCCAGGTTGTCCCGAATCATCAGCGTCTTCCGAAGGTCTCGCTCCATGATTGGCCTCTGTGTTCGCCACTTATGGGCTTCCTGGAGTCCTGGTTCAAAGTAGTAAATGCAAGCTCCAAAGCCCACCAGGATGAGAATGGAGATCATCAGATACACGGGCACAAACCAATCCAAGAAGTGGGGCATGGCTGCCAGAGAAAAGGAGAGAAAGCTCATGCAGTGGGAGCACCTAAAACACACCTTCACCACCAAAAACCACCTCCTCCACCAAGACTGATCATAAGACATCTGCCTCATCAGCAGTGCCCAGTCCCTCCTCACAGCCCTGCTGCACCTGGCTTATGCTTGGTTGCACATGAAGACACCTCATCCACTGGGAGAGGTCAATGCTTTTGGGGTCATTGCTGGGAGCCCTCCACAGGGTGTCAATCCCACTCCCTCCCCACAGAGAGGGTTGAGCTTGCTTGCCCCCAGCCCGGCTGCCAGTGATTAAAAGTAGGCAGTGGGTAAATACAGCTGCTTCTCACCTCCTGCTTGAGGGAAAAAATCTGCTTCCCCTGACACCCCATCACCCTTTTGAATTCCCAGTCTGAGCTGGTCTGGCTCAGGATTGAGCCCTCCCTTACTGCACCTCTATTTCAGGTCCTGCTTTGCCAGGGCTCAGGGTCCTTGGTTCAGCACCAGTCTGTGAGCAGGCCTGAGATCCCTCCACCACATCAGCCACTGTGCAGTGGGGGCACTCACCGGGAGCAGCCGATCTGCCTTGCCAAGAGCCCCTGGCCAGCCGGGTGCGAGGTGTGTCCGGAGCAGCGTTGCCCTGGGGAGCACAAAACAACACCACACTGTGTGATTGCTGCTGGGCCAGCACTGAACATGGGAGAGCAGGAAGGAGCAATCATCTCCTTGTCCAGAGGTCAGGGCTGAATGTTTCTGGAGGGGTGAACAAACAGGGTCTCAGCCCCATAACCTGCTGGTGCCCTGGCACATTCTCTGCCCACCATTACAGCCCTGCTGATGCCATGCTTAGGGCAAGCACCCTAACTTAGGGCCATTTAAATCTGTAATGGCATCACATTTGATCCCATCCCTTATCCCCATCCTTTGGGAGGGAGACAGCCACCCACATTGCAACCTGCAAAGGTACTCAGCTTGTTCAGCTCTGCTGCTTGCTCTGCACCAAAATGACAGGCAAGGTGCGGATCATGCAGGGACAGAAAAGGGGATCAAAAATCATCCCACACAAAAAACACAGCTACAACTTCACCAGGCACCAGATCTTCTGGGTTTTCACTGTGAATGTGCTGCTTGTTAAAGGCTTTGGTGGATTAAACCTGGCACCCTCACGCTTGGGAGAGCACAGCGATGCCAGACTCGGGCACAAAAATGCAGTCCTGAAAGGGGGCTTTCTGTAAACCTCACCCCTTGGTGGGAATGATGAAATGCCCATTGACTTCTGTGGGGACACACTGAAGTGCACCCACATCAAACTCCTGGTTTTCCAGACAGATGAAAGCTGTCATGTCTGACCATAGCCCAAGTCATTCCTCTGCAGTAACAAACTATCCCCAAATTCCTTGCACAGGGCTAGTTAAAAGGAGGCTGGAGAGAACTCTGAGCATTTCCATCCTCTTCTCTGCTCCTGGCCTATAAGGTTGGTGCCTTTTTCACACCAGGGGCTGGACTTTTTAATTTTGGTTTTTTTTTTTTTTTTTTTAATACCACAGCATCCGTTGTTTCCAATGTGCCCAGCAGCATTTATCTTCTGGACACCTCTTGTCCCAGGAGGACCTGTAACAGTAACTTTTTTGTCAAAGGGTAAGATCTGAAACAAGCTGCAGTTCTTATTACCACAAGAAGAAACTGCAGAAAATGCCTGACTTCCTCCCACTTATTGGCATGGATTTGATCTGGGCACTGCTACTGCCTCTTCATGGCTGCCTGTGCCTTCCTAAGGTGAACAACTGCTGAGGAAAGCTCCCACCATAACTTCCAACAACATCACAGAGGTGTTGTGAGGAGCTGAGGGGCCTCCCTTAAAGCACCTAAGGGGACCATGTAAGGAATTAGGCACAAACTCCTTCCACAAACCCCTCCCCTCAGCAGCTGGGACTGATCTCTGGGCCAGAAACCCCTCAGCACAGCTTTCTTACACGCTCTGCAAAAGTAGCTCCTTTGCACCCCCTGCACCCCCCAGTTGCATCTGCAGACATCCTGGAGATCTCAGGCTGCTGCTGCACCCCCCTTTTTAAGGTGTCTCAGCAGCTGCTATCTGTCCCTGGCTGGCAACAGCAATGGGCAGGATTAGGGACACTGTGAAGGTGAGTTCAGCTTGGATCTCCTGGGCTGATGGGAGGAAAGCCAATAACCTCATTCGCTTCCCTGATCATCCACTTTCCAAATGTGTGAGTGAAGCTGCCATCCAAAAAAGCACTGCAATAAAAAGCAGCCCTACACACTTCCCAATTCATCCTTCCTCCATCACTAGTAGAGCCAGCATTTCCTAGCTCCTCGCCAGCCACCTATTCTTTATCCTACTTGCTATGCAGCCCTGTCCTGCTGTGTCCTCACGCTGCTCACCATCCCCACCCCCTCAATGAAGGGTCCTCATCATGGCCATGCCGAGTGCTGGATGAGGTGTCAGAGCCGGCTTTTGCCAGGCAGGTGAGCAGATTTTGGCTGCAAATACTGAAAAGAGGGAGTTTCATTTAAAGATGTCAGCTTTCTGGAGCAGTTCTGCGGATATTAAATGTGCCTTAACCTTGCCAGAGCACTTGATCTTCAGCACCTCATTTTGCAGTGGGACATCCATGTCCCCCCAAAGACACAAAAGAGTCCTTGGTCCTCCATCCAAAACCATGTCTTATATAGACAAGCTGTCTGACCCTTTTAAACCTGCACTACACCTCACTCCCGCTTCTTGCCTTCAATGTCACCCGTGGATCCCCTATGCCGCCTCCCACCGCCCCCGAGGTGCTGTGGGCACACTGTGACAGGAGCCCCGGGGGCCACGGTGTTAGTGGCAGGGCACAAAGTGCCTGGGGGAGGCTGGGAGCAGCCCGCAGGAGAATTTGGGTACAGAACCCTCCCGTGGGCATGGCTGGGAGCGCAACTCCTTTTGCAGCATTACAAGCCGTGGGCTCACCTCGACCGCAGGAGATTCCCCCAGACCTGGCACCCCGGGGCACAGCTGCCGATGGCTGGGACCCAGACATGACCTCGCTGCCACGCACCGCATCCCCAGCACGCACCGCTCCGTGCCCTGACACCTGTCACCTACCTTCCTCCACGGGTGCAGGGCGGCGGGATGGGACTGCTCCCTCCGGCATCTGCCGGGTGCCAGCCGGGATGAGTCAGGCTCCTTTCCCGGCCAGGCAGTGCCAGGGAAAAGGCACCCCGCGCCGGGAGAGCTGGGCGACAGCGGGAGGCGACAGGCGCGGCTGGGCGGGAGGCAGGCAGGCAGGGAGGGAGGGATGGCGGGAGCAGCCGCGGCGGGCGGGGGAAGGACAGGCAGCCAGCAGCGTGGCCTCATTGCCCAGCGGGACTCCCGGGGGCTTCCCCCACCGCCTCCCCGGCGGTGTCAGCCCCGCTCCAGCCTCCCCGGGGCACCCCCCCACGCACGCAAGAGCGGCTGCAGCCGGCTGCATCCCGGCGCGGGGAGGGGGGAGCGTTTTAGCAGAGGTCGCTATGGCAACGAGCATCCCCAGCTCCCCCGCACATGGTACCCGGGTCAGAGCCACGAGGGAGCTGCCCGCGGGATGCTCTCCCTCCTCCCGCATCATCCGCAGCCCGGCTGCAGCCCCGGAGGAGGAGGAATGCTGGGGCACACGTGTGTGAGCTAGAGCTGATGGAGATGGACAGAGTGCTCAGGCTCCACAGATTTACCAGCGTGTGCAGCCCAAGGACTGGGGACTGGTGGTTTTTCATCAGTGGATGGGAGGCAGAGAGAGAGAGGGAGGTTAGAGGCAAATGGGGGTTAGTACTCCCTTCAGGGCTTTTATGTAAAATTAAACCAATCAACACTTTGACCAAAAGAATCTTCCATCAGGAAACAGAAAAACAACGCTGTCTGAAGTACTGTTCTTGCTTTCAGTGAAATACCGTTTTCCTGAATCCATACCTAGTACTGTCATTGCTACTGCTGACAAGAGATGTTTTGTTAAAACATTTTCAGCTTTTCAGCAGCACAAAAATAGGAACATGCAAATGGGTTTGGTTTTTTCATATTGAGGTAATTTTGTTGTTTGGTTTGTTTTTTGTTTACAGAGATTTTTTCACCATGACCCAGAAATTGTTTAACACAAAAGAGTTTTAGCAAAATCAATCAAACAACTGGCTGCAGCCCGAAGAACTGCCTGCTCTCCTGCCTGCGCTGTCCAGCTCCACCCACTTAGTTTTTGACACTTACAGCCCTGCAGATGTGCCACAGTGGGTTATTGTAAAGGTTTTCAGGATTAATAGTACCCACTGAAATGTATGAGGCCCGAATTTGTGTCTGCTACACTCCAGGAGCTGTGAGATTTGAGGTCTCAGTTCCCAGTAGGTTGTGTTTCAGGCACAAAGGAGTTCATCCTCTCTCCAAGCCAAGCTGTGGATGGTGACGGAGCCCATGCACACCTGCCAGCTCCAAGGGTAATGCATGACAAGGTTCTGTCACCTGGTCTGTGCCAGGGTTTCATCCACCAGTGCAGAGACAAGGCTGTGATGGAGCCGTGGGAGCTGACTGGCATGCTCTGTGATTTCCTCTTCATCCTCTTTAGGTCCTCCTGAGCCTCACTTCTTCTTGATGTAACTGCCAGGCCAGGTATATTCATGCCACAACGTGTGAGGTCCTCCCATTTTCCCTGGCCAACTGTCCCGAGTCTCTGCTCTAGGTCACCTCAGAGTCACATCAGAGCCAGTGTGGATCTGCCAGTCTTCAACTCATTCCCAGATTTAAGCTCAGGCTTGATGCCAGCATGCTGCTCATGCAGCCAAAACCCCAGAACAGCAATAGTTTTGACTCACGAGGTCATTTTTTCCTCTGGCTCACTTCCCTGCCACGCAAACACTGGGAGGATGTGACAAGGAATGGTGATCACGTCATTCTGCAGCCACCACCACAGCAGTGGGCAAGGTAACAATGTGGCAGCCTCTCTTGCTTCAAGCAGGAATCTCCCCAGATGAGTCTGACCCTTGGACACAGCAAGAAAAAACCACGGGGCTTTGTGCTGCTGGAGCTGGGACACGCTTGAAGACCCCGTGCCTCTGATGCAGCTGCTTGCTGCCTGACTGGGCTCTCAGGTGCTGTCACAGCCTTTGGTTTCCAACAAGAGCTAAAGCTGCAAGACAGCTCCAGGCATTGATGTGCCAGTGCAGCTCAATCTGCATGGAAACACTTCAGCTGCAGTTCAGCTTCCACCTCAGAGGAGGCTGCTCTGTGCCACTCGGGCCTTCCAGGCATAAGCTTGTGCATATCATTCTGCCTGCTGCCTTGGGGCCTTCCAGCCCCCTTCACCTGGCTAGCAGGAAGCCTCTGAGTGTCTGTGCACACACTGAGCCCCTCAAAGCCATTCATCCCAGGACACCTGCCTATCACCAAGCCTCTGACTCCCTCCATGTCTCTGGGCAACCACAAATTCACCTGTGGGATAAAGGTAACATGGGGTCAGGTTTGATGTGAGAGGGCCACCCTGCCAGAGCAGAAATCATGAAACCCTTCTCAAAACCAAGACAAAAACCTTGGCTAGAAAAAAAGGAGATGGTCAGGCAACCTCAGGCACGTGCTTCCTGCTTGTAGCACATCCATAAATCACAGCACAAACAATGTACTGAGCTCAACTTAATCCCAGGCCGGGTTAAGTGTTATTGCAGTCTTTCTTAACAAGTTTTTCCACTGTTCTTTAGTGTCTTTTATCCCTTTATCAGCATCTTCTGAGATGACCAGACCCAGGTCGATGCCAGTCTTTAAAGCAACACCCACCTCCCAGTATTGCTCTCCCAATGTAGGTAGAAGCATGGGAGAAGATGGAGTTTATCAATCTTGCCCTCCCCAAGGTCTGCAGTAGAGGACAAAACTTCAGCAAGGGTCACAGAAATGCTTCCCTGCTCAGCTGCAGGAGGTGAGGGAGCTGCTGCAGGATGCAGAAGGCACACAGGATGCATGGCAGGGCATCAGTTGGGGATACTCTGGTGGGAAAGCAGACTAACCCAACTTCTGGGTGCTCCTGCAACTTCAAAAAAACCCCCAACCCATTAGAGAAGCTTTGCTGAGCTGATCAAAAATGAAGGAAATGTGTATAGTGAGTTAAATTAAAGAGCAGAACAAAAAAAGCTGACTTACTTTGGGTCTAAATATAGCTGTGAAGAGCCTTTGCCAAAGGAAGCAGAAGTTGCCAGCAACATATGTGAAAATGTCATTAATTTCTCTAATAATCTGCACTTGCTGCAAATGATATAATTTTTGTCTATTAGTGAGAGAACAAGTGCAATCAAATACACACGAGCTCTATTTTGCAGGCTTCCCAGGAGGGACAGTGAGAAGTCAGCCTGGAGCCAGTAATGCATGAGAGGGTGACATCTCATGGAGCTCCTCCTGAATGGGCTGTCAGGAGCTGGGAGCTGTCACTGAGACAGCTGGGACCATGCTGGGGTCAGTGCTCCTCTCTAGACCGTCTCCAAAGCCTGTCTCCTTTGCTCCTCTGGCTGCTCAGAGAGAGCCAAGGGAGAAATCAGAGAGAAAATATCTCAAGATGCAGCCACTGCATGAATCATACAGCAAATTGGCCATGGATGCGTGAGGACAAGGTGTGCTTTTTAACATTTTTTGTACTGGCTGGTGCAGTCCTGCTGCAGGAGCAGCTGTCCCCTTCCAAGGGAGCACTCATGATGGCCAGGCCAAGTCTTGCTGATGTCAATTGTGTTTTTTGGGCAGCGTCAGAACATCTTCATGTTGACTGCAATACACTTCTACCCATTTGTGGAATGGTTTGTGCTACCAGAGCAATGTACAATGGCCCACTGAGTAAAATCAGGAGCCCTCTCCTTCCGTATCACGCCCTGCTCTTGTCCCTTCTGCTTACACTCTGGGCCAGTGTACTGACACCCATCTGTGCTCTCCTGCACACTCAGAAGCAAAGATCAACTCATTACTCCCACTTTGCAACAGGAAATGGGGCAGCAAGAGGTGAAACAATCTGACACAATTACTCAGGGACATGCAAAATACACCCTGGTTTCCAACACCAACCATATCTCATCCCTCTCCCCTCTTCTCCTTGCCAACTTACAGATCTTAGGCAAGAGCTGCAGGCACAGTGCCTGACCAGTCTCCACTTCCTTACAATGTCCTCTACCACAAAAAACAATTTTCTAACTGTGGGTGAGTGGTAGCTTATCTGGATCTGCTGAATATCAACAGACACCAGCATGGTGAGAAGACGGAAGCCTGCAGCAGCAGGGCACAGCAAGCATGTCCCTGACAAGACCCTAAAGCCACCCAGGTCCTTCAGTGGGGCCAGAGAATAAGTAACGGGGCAGAAAGACAACAAACGCCTTTGAGGTGGGTGCCAGAGCTTTTACCATATTTCCACACCTTCAGCAGCCCAAAAGGAACATTGTTCTATTTGCTCCCTACATCCCCCCAGCCTGGGAGCTGGCTCTTGTTATTTATTTCATCTGCTTGCCTCCCGTCTTTAGGACATGTCTGCCCTGAATTCATCGTCCCTTCCCCCCACTAAACTCAAAAACAGCCAGAAATATCTTGTAATCTCTTCTGCTTCACCTGTAATTTGTCTCATGCTGGCAATGAGGGAAACCGTCTGCCTTTGTCAAGATCAAAAACGCCACAGTGGCCATGTGATGTCAGCTTTCTTTAACCCTGTCTTGCTCCCCTTTGCCTCCCCTCTCCAGACTGTTGCAGAGTGGCAGATGTGTTTTCATTCTCCTGCAGGCTTCTTTCTCCCCTGGCACATCTCCTGCCTTTTGGAGGTATCCTGGTTGAAAGGGCAGGGGGAGCCAGCACCAGCAGGCAGCAGAATGAGTTCGGGACCCCCTTCCACACCAAGGTGGAGCCAAACCCAGGGCTGAGGCAAAGATCAAGAGATGCAGCAAGGTGGACCCCAGGCCACTGAGGTACACTAGACTCTGAGGTTTTGCATAACTGCATGTCATCCTTCTGCTTTGACCTCAGAATGAGAAAAACTGAGTCTATCTCTGTTACTGCAGTGCTTCTCCCCAGGACCCCTCCTGCCTGTATCACAGACAGGGGAGCACTGGGCTGGGGAGAGGCTGACCAGACTGGGGGTGACAGGGAAGGCACCCAGGAAGGGGCAGGATGGAGGTCAAGCCTGCTGGAGCTGCTGCAAAACCTCACACAGAATAATTCATTGTGCAAAGCCAGTTGCTACTGCCACACAGTGTTAGGGAAATTCCCTTCCCTAGCTATGTTATCAAGCAGTCTTTACGGTATGGAAGTGTATTAACTATGTTAACATTTTTCCCTCATACTTGCTACTGGTGAAGCCGCAGCTCAAATCTTGTGTTGTTTTGGGGCCCTCACTACAAGAAAGACATTGGTGTGCTGGAGCATGTCCAGAGAAGGGCAGAGAAGGAGCTGATGAAGTGTCCAGAGCACAAGTGTTATGAGGAGCAGCTGAGGGAGCTGGGGTTGTTCAGCTTGGAAGAAACGAGGCTCAGGGGAAGCCTTATTGCCCTCTACAGCTCCCTGAAGGGAGGCTGTAGCCAGGTGGGGGTTGGTCTCTGTTCCCAGGTAACAAGCAGTAGGATAAGTTGCTCCAGGGGTGGTTTCCACTGGATTTTAGGAAACATTACTGCACTGTTGGTGGTCAGGAAGTGGAACAAGATGCCCCAGTGGGTGTTGGAGTTACCATCCCTGAAGTGTTTGAAAAGCTGTGGCAGGTGGGGACATGGCTGTTTTGAACATGACAGGGTTGGGTTAATGGTTGGACTTGATGATCTTAGAAGTCTTCTCAATCTAATGATTCTACGATTCCATGTATTAGTTCACATTATAAATTGGAATGTAAGGAGGCGGTGGAATTTTACGGAAGCCTTTGCTGTCTTTTTTTTTTTTTTTTTTGTCTTTTTTCAGTCTTGAGTAAACAAAGGGGCAACAGCTCATGGCAAGGGCCAGGGAGCAGCACAGCCCTGGAAATAAGGGCTCTGCTTCTCAGAAGCTAAAGGCTGTTCATGATCCCCCCCGCACCGCCAAGGCAAGGCCAATGTCCTCCCCTCAGCATCTATTACCGCGCCTGAGTGGGTCGCAGCTGGTGATAGAGAGACGGTGAATCTTGTTTCTTGAATCAGAAGGCTTGATTTATTAAGATATTATATATAATACATTATTACTATACTAATAGAATATAGAGAGAGGTTTGCAGAGCAGCTAGGCTAGCTAAGAATAGATAGAAAAGAATCTATAACAAAGTTGTGGCCAAGGACTCAGTCCCCTAGCTTGCACTGGTGATTGGCCCTTAATTATAAACATAGGAAATGAGCCAATCAAGGTGTCCCTGTTGCATTCCACAGCAGCTGATAATAATTGTTTACCTTGTCTTCTGGAGCCTCTGGCCTCCCGAAGACACAGAAATCCGAAAGAAAGGATTTCTGTGGAGAAATGTCTGCGACAAGCATCCCTCCAGTACTGCCTGTGGGTGCCTTAGTCCAGCTGATCCCTGGGATATCTGGATGCCACAGGAACAGTGCTGCTTCGCAGGGTTTTATGGTGGTCTGTCAGACCTTGTGGTGCTCAGAGGAGCCCCAGGCTGTACCCGTGCATCACTGCAGTCCACAACCTCCTCGTGAGGGAGAGTGCATGGGCAGGCGCTGGGCTCTATGGCAACCAATGCAAAGACCCAGGACAATGGCCTGAAGCAGTGTCAGGGGAGATTTAGGCTGGATATTAGAAAAAGTTTCTTCACCCCGACGGTGGTCGTCCACAGCAACAGGCTCCCAGGGAAGTGGTCACAGCATCCAGCCTGACAGAGTTCAAGAAGCGTTCGGACGACGCTGTCAGGCACATGCTGTGACCGCTGGGGCTCCTGGGGCCCGTGTTGTGACCCCTGTGCAGGGCCAGGGGGTGGACGCGACGGTCCCCGCCTGTCCCTCCCGAGCCGGGCCAGCCCGTGAGGCGATCGCCGCCAGCCCCGCAGCGCCCCCTGCCGCCCGCCGGGAACCGCGCCCGCCCCGCCCCGCAGGCCCCGCCGCCCACGTCGGCGCAAGGCGGAGCGCGGCCGCGACGTTTGAATTCCGGCGGGCGGGCAGGAGGCGCCGTCTCCCGCGACGATGGCGGTGCTGCGGCCCTTCGACAAACTCCCGCAGCTCAACTCCGGCGTCCTCCTGGTAGGTCCGGCGGTGGCCCCGCCGTCCCTTGCCCTTCCCTCTTCCCGGCGCGGCCCCGCTGTGGGCCCGCCCGCCCCGTGCCCCCGCCGTGTCGGGCCCGGCCCGGCCCCGCGCGGGGTTTGCCTGTCGGGGGCCGGTGTGCAGTGTGCTCTCGCTGTGCCCGCAGCTCGTGGGCTCGGACGAGGCGCTGCAGCGGCAGCTGGCGGAGGCGATCCTGCAGGAGAAGAAGGACTTCAACATCAGCGTGTGAGTGCTGGCGAGCGGGACGCGCCGGCTGCGGCTCCGGGCCCGTACGGGACCCGCTGGCACCTGGTCCAAGAAGCGCAAACCAGCGGCTGTGACGCGAATTCACGGAAAGCTTCCGCTTCAGATTCCCGATGCACCGAAATTGGTTAAAAGCGCGGGTTCCGTCCGCGTGGCAGGAGTCGGAGCGGTAGAGCGCGCGGTTCAGAGAGCGACTTCGCTCTTGCGAACGCTAGAGAGCACCAGTGCCCAGATGTGAGCGCATCTGCGGCGGGCAAACCCCTCTGTCCTCAGGGCGGGCACTTTGGGCATGCTTGGGAACGGAACGGGGGGCGGGGGGAAGCATTTCCCACGTTCATGTTCACGGTGCACATACCCTTGCCTTTTGCATGTTGCACAAATATTTCATTACTAAATTGGAAAGGTGTGAGAGCAGCACATTTTTTTCCCCTGCCTGAGAGACAGAAATTAAACATCCTGGGACAAAATGGGACAGGTACAATGCTTACAAGTACTTGCAGGAGAGCAAGTGTTTCTGAAAGATGTCCATTGCTTTGAATGCTCCTTGTAGCTGTTTTCTGGTTTGTATGCACACATGTGCGTTTCCTTCTCAAGCTTATTAAGATGCACTTGAAATTTCAGCTTTAGCCGCATGACATGTCCTGTCTTAAAAGCTTGATTAACTAACTTTTTACAATAAAATGTCCTTGACAGCTCTTTTACCAAGACCAAATGAGTTTAGTCAGCTCTTCAGAAGGTGTTTGTGTTATTTCTCTGCTGTAATCCATGGCTATGCAGTAAAAGCAATCCAGGCTAATGTTCTGCTGGCTAATTAGAGTGACTGTAGTGCTCTGATTGTGGCATCTTGGATCTCTGTGCTAACTAATAGTAAATGAATTACCCCATTTTCTTTGTGAAACCTGCAGCCTCTGCTGAGCTGTGGAGTGCCATAACTAGATGGCTGCTGGGTAACTGCCCAAAGGCACAGAATCGTGTGCTCGTGCTACAGAGCAAGGTACAGCCTGTGTAAATATTGCTAGGAAAGCAAAGCCAGTGGAGTTCTTTCCCCCACTGAGTTGCTTTGGGATTGTGCACATTACAAACAAATACAGTATCTAATCTGACAGCTCTACCTGTCAGGTACAGCTGTTGGGTGAAGAGTTACAGGGCTTGGGTTCTTTGTGTCTCTTATTGCTGGGTATGGGGGAAAAGGCTTCTGCAGTGCATATCTGGAGACTGCTGTCATCATCTAGTCATGTTGGTTTAAATATAACAGAATTCCAAACAATGCAGTGCTTTTTCTGGGTCACTTTTATCTTCTCCCCCAAGGAGATCTGATACTTTCATCGAAGAGTCTCCCTAAATTTTACCTTAAATTAATAAGCTGCTTTGTGTTTCAATTAATAAGCAGTGTGTCTTTCAAGCTCACTTTGCTCATCTCTTGTGTTAGTTTCAGAGTGTTTTTGTTAAATCATATCTCCCATAAATAGAAGAAACAAAACACCTTTATTTGGAGACTAGCAAACAAAACTACAAACTAGGTAGGATTAATAGAAAGGAATGTGTGCCATGGTCTGTGGCCACTGGAGAAAACTGTTAAGTCCTTGAGACTGAATTGCTAGAAGTAATATTCCCAAAGAAGACCAGAATCAATGTTTCTCTGTTGGCTTCCAGAGAGGAAATGGGTTGTGAGAGTGACTGAACTTATGGGTTGCTTGTTTGCCCAGTTTAAATAAAGGTGATCTTCCAAAAATGCAGTGCTGATAATGTTGTTCTCTGTGGAAGATCCAGTTATGTACTGCTGAAACCTTTTTTGGTAGAGTTTTTGGTTGGTTGGTATGCTTGTTTGTTTTTTGTTGTTGTTAGTTGTTTGTGGTTTTTTGGCTTTTTTAGTGGGCAGAGATGCAAAAATCCCCACCCTTGTTAGCTCTAATTAGCAGTTGTAGTACTGTGTAGAAGGATGCCTGAACTAACCTAGTAGTTTCTGACATAGCAAAAGGGTTAAAAGGGAGGGTAACGATATAATAGAAGCTCTTTTTGAGTTATAACTTCATCTATAAAGCTGCTCTAGTGACAAATTTGTGGTTTAAGGTTCTTCTGTACCTGGAAACGTTGCCTCTCCTGTGTGAGCATATGAGCAGTATCTCTGGAATGTGACAGAAAAACATTGATGCATTTGAAACAACTGAAACCTGGCAGGAAAATATTCCAATAAAGAATTGGGGTTTGCTTTGTTAGAAAGGATTCTTTGTAACAATTAAATGAAATGACTTGCCATAGAGATCTGCATGGAGAAAATGTTTCTGTGAGTCTTGTTATGCTCTAATAAGCGTCCCATTATAACCAGCCTTGTCTAGCAATTACCATTGTGCCTGTCAGCAACTGTGAGTGGGCCCAAGATATGAGAGTACCACTTAAACAATCACAGTGCCTCTTCAGTGCCCACGGATTCAGTAATTAGCAGGCTTCTTGCTAACTTGCTACAGGGTGAACTGCAGAGGTTGTGTGATTATGGGTGAGTGGGTACTGTCTTGCCAAGCTAGTTGGTTAAACTGGCAAATTTGTTATCTTGCAGTCACCTTGCTACATCCCTCCCCTTACCTTCAGAGAGGGATCATCTTCGACCCAGGATAGATCTGGTTGTGTTTATGATCGACATCAAGAGCAAGTACAGGTAAGAGAAGGGCAAAAAGATGAGAGGGGGGACTAATATTCTTTCTTGGTTTGATGGCTAAATCTGCATTTTTACTGTATTGGAGTTGCTGAATAGTGGGTTTCAAACCCAAGATTTGCTGTGGTGGAAGAACTCAGTAATGTATACAGTGGCTTTTTGGCCTCCAGCAGTGGATTAGAACTGAACTGCTGTGTCCAATAACATGCCTGTTGTGCACTAAGTTGCCATAGCAGAGAAGGCAGAATTTATTTCTGGATCTGGATGTGTGACAATACAAACTGAGCTTTGGAAAGATGCTGTTTGTAGAATTAGATGGAAGTGCTGGTGGTGCTGTGAAGTTCTATAACATGCAGAAGTCTGATGTGCACTGGGCAGTGCTGCCCAACAACCAGCTGTGTCTGTGTCCTCAGTTCACTGACACTCCTGGTCAAGTGGGATCAGCACTACGGATATCTCTAGGCAAAAGAGAAAGGTCTGCAGGGATTGATCCCTTTTCTATCATCTTGTTCTCAACTTTGTAGAAATGATACTTGTTTCCCCAGGCCACAAGTAAAGACTTGCTAAGGCACAGAAGTCAGCATTTTATTGCTTACTTAACTTGTGACTGATGATCCTGGGCTCTCATTTACCAAAAATGACAGGCCCAGCTGCATACTTAGAGCACAGATGGTGCTGCAGAAATGTGTGGGCAAGCGCTTCCTGAAAGAGCCGAAGTGGTGCTGAAGTTTCATTGGATATTAATGAATTCAGATGCTTAGTGTCTGTAAATCATGGAGGACACTGTTCAAACTAACTCTAACTGTTGAGTCTTGAGTAGAAAGGATATGTTATGGGTTATTAAACAGCTGTGGGTATTACAGAGGTCTCTGATGTCATGCTTTTAGCATAAAGCAGAACTTTGCGAGCTCACAAATCAGCAGATGTTAACATCATTGTTTTTCTAATTGTTCTTCTGAAAAATATTCCTGTTATCCTTATGCTGCACTGATTTAACCTCCCTGTCCAACTGGATTGCCTGTACTTTTCTGACAGCTTGAAGAATGTTGAAACTTCCCTGGCTTATGTGGATGCCAGCTTCTTCCTGGGGAAAGTGTGCTTTCTTGTCACTGGCGGTACGTATGGCACCTCTTCCTCCTCTTCAAGCAGCACAGCTCTCTTGGTTTGCTTAAAACGGGGCTCTGACTTAACTTGAAACAAACTAAAGGAATCCAGTGGCTTTGTTGCAACTTTGTTTAAATTATTTCTGAACTCCTCTGCCTTTTTTATTATTTTCCTAGGTACAACATGGTTCTCTCATGCTCACTTGCTCTCTCCTTTTTGTTTTTGTCAGTCAGATCTCTCTTCTCTGTTCCTAATCCCTGAATATGATTTGTGTTACTGGGTTTTTGTGTGTGTGTGTGTGTGTGTGGCACTCCAGAAGTCTGTTCTATCTGCTCTGGCAGATCTGTCTTAATGATAGTCCTAATGAGCAGTGAGAAGCATATGATACTGTGGTAATAAAGTGAATCTAAATGGATGAGCTACAAAACTATCAAGTATAGTCCCAATATAGTATCCCTGCTGTGTACTGAGGCCATGTTGTGCCTCTAATCTTTCTGTCTCTCAGTGCTTTCCTGTGTACCCTCCCTGCTTCAGCTCTGAGGAACTGGAGGGGCCAGACTGTACTGCTCAGTGTTGGAATATAGGTGCTGTGTCCCTGGAGTTTGGGGGTCAGGAGGCCTAATTCTGAAGTAGAGCAGTCTTAGCATTGTCTTGTATTATGGCTCTCTTGATGAAGTGAATTCCTTGGAGACCAGACCACTCTGATACCAAATGAGTCGGGAGGACTTTTTTGTGAGTGAGTGGAAGCTGATGGTGTGCTGATCCCTTATGCAGTGTTAATGTTACATGAAGAATGATGTGGTACTATTCCTGCTGTTAGTATTATGAAAGACTTCTGTGCTAATTCCATTTCAAATCTTGTACCATTCTGTTTGCACTGCTCACTGTTGCCTTACCTTCTATTATGCTCTCAAAATTAGCTCAATCCAATCCTCAGCTCTGGCTTGTTCTGTGGATGTGGAATTTCCTAAAACTTTTCTTTGCTGATTATGAGTCTTGTAATGTGGGAAAATGTTTTTTTTAGTTGGCAGGGTGGATGCTTGCAGCATTGAGACGAATGCTGTCTGTAAATTAGGAGAAACCTACTGCAGCCCTGTGCTATTCTGTGAGCTGGAGGTAAGGTGCTTATTTGACATCTCAAGGGATTTCTGAATTCCACTGCTCTGTGATTGTTAGAAACTGGATTGTTAGAAACATTATATTAGCAATAAATACATGTAACAATAAATACATGTGCTGCTGGCCTTCATAAGTGTCAGAGACCAGACTCTGTCTACAAGAACAGTAGAGGTTCAGGAGTCTGCCTGTCCTTGAAATGAGTCTTCTAGTAATTTGGTCCTTCCTGTGCAACTTCAAAACTTCACAAAGCCAAGCCTAAGCTAACAAAAGCCATCTCTGATATGCAAAGCATTGGTACACTTGTTCCTTGCTGCATTTTCTCTTCCTGGGAGCTCCTCAGCTGTTATTTGCCGTGTGACCCCCTTGCCCATGTAACGTTTTGTGTCAGCCAAACTTTGTGGCTTCTCTGACGATTTTGCCATCTGATATCCCACTCTTTCCAATTACCTGCATGGTCTAAAAAGCTGGAGGGAGAGTTGGCATTCAGCAGCAGCACAGTTCACTTTTCTGTGTACTTGTCCCTGCATGCTCACAGTTTCCCTACCAGCAGGTAGAATCTGTGCCTTTGGCAAGCCCTTCAGCATTCTACCTGGCAACACTGTACCTTCCTTAACGTTAGGGAAGTAAATGGGCCTGTTTGGGGTTTTCTGCAGCTAGCCACTTGATGCCTGCTCTGGTTCTTTCTTTTGTCAAAGCTTACCGTTGCTTTTCTTCTTTTGTATTGATTAAATAATATCTCCATTTTGTTTCCAGTTGGAAGGCGTTCGAGCTGCTACTGCTCAACGACTTGTGCGGATATTAAGGATCTGTGCTGGTCTCGTACCGGGAGTTTCTGCCTTGTCCTTTGTCTCGCTGATGAGGAAGTCTGATGATGATTAGCTTCTCATTGTGATACTTCACACACATTCATCAGGTTTTTTTTCACGTCAGGCATTCAAGCTGCTGCAGTTGGAATCACATTGGGAAGCTTTTTTTGAGTGACTTGTCATGACCACTCATCCAGAACTGTTCCTAGTTGCTCACCTCTCAATAAAAGTTTGATTCCTATTCCGTGCATAACAGATAGGGAGGGCAGTTTGAATTGGGGATTCCGATCCATTATTACATCTGAATCCCATTTCATGATCAAGTTTGAGTTTTTTCCACTTGGCCAGTGGCTACATGTTCTTCTGAGAGAATATTAGAAGAACAGGCTGCTGTCTCCGAAGTAGCAGAGAAGAGGCAGCAGGTTCCTTCTTTCAATTGAAATGCAGCACCTTAGTCCAATGTGAAATCTTGCTGCCAGGTTTTGTCTGTCCACCAAGAAAAGAATGGGGAAGGAAGGCTGGCCTGCAGCTTCTAGATAGACTGCACTTGCTAGTTAATGATCCAGCTGTGTGAGCATCTGCCCAGCAAAGGACTCACTATTTCCATGTCTGGTTCCTAATTGGGAAGGAAGGGACTAAAGATAAACAGCCTAGCACTTTAGCTTTCTTTTAGATCCTCAAAGAAAAAGACTCCACCTGTCAAGCCCAAAGAGAGCCCCAGTAGTGCAGCCTCTGGGGCTGACCAGAGGTGAAACCCAGCAGCCAGGGCCACAGCAGCACACAGAAAACAGGTTGTCTCAGCTGGTTTGGCATATGCTGTGTATAATTCCTTTACTACAGGTTCTGACCAGCTGTAAGTTGTGCCTTGTGCTTACTGCAAGTCACTGAGGTTTGAGAGTTCTAATTTAATAAAGCAAGTGATATGTAATAGTTGTATGCTCTTTATTAGCCATGTGGCATGGGCTCTAAACCCTGCAAATGCTTGCCCTGTCAGGCTGGTCGTTTCTGGTAACTCCAACTCCCATTTAGTTGTCTTGCTGCCCTCATGGTTTCAACCATGTGGTGGTGGCAAAAGCTTTTCAAATAGAGCCCTTTCTGTTCATTGAGTTGAGCCACCTGCCAGAATACAGTGCTTTTGGAAACGCTGGGATGTTTCTTACCCAGAAATGAAGTCTAGAGAGAATGTGTTAAGCTCCCCTCTGCTTTAATTTATTTAATCCCTAATAGTCTGCTTTAATGTTCCTAGGTGCAGAGCTCTAGCTGTGTGCACTGTTTCGGTTAGCTTGTTTCTGACATCTGTCTGTGAGCAGGAAAAGCAGAAAGCAGCACTGCAGGCTTAATCAGCTGTGAGTGTTGGCAGTCTTTGCAAAGACAGCTCAGCAAGGCACAAAGCCTGTATCCTTGCTCAGAGGACACACAAATCCCAGCTCCAGTTGTATTGTTGCTCATGGGGGAGGGCTAGGGTGTTTGTCAGCTGAAACAAAAGGAGCTAAACCATTCAGCTGTGTTATGATGCCCAAAAGGGCTGGACTCTGGCTAAAACCCAAAGGAGAAAGACATGTGCAAACTGTCGTAGCTGTGTAAGAAGGATTGGAAGCTTAATGGGCATGCCCTACTTTCAGCTAGCTTTGCCATCCTGAAGGTACTAACCAGGACTTGGCCACCAGAGAGGGGAAAATCATGCTGAGAAACAAGTTTCTGTGTTGGTTATGCTGTCTCAGCCCTGCTCTTGCTTTGAGTCCCTCAAAATAAAGGAGACCATGGCTTAGAATAGGCTGGTTTCGATTTGCTCTCGATGTGCAGGTGCAGTCTGTGGGAGGAAAGGAAGGGAAGTGGCATAAAATGAGCCACTCTTTTGTGTCCTCTGCAACTCCTATAAGGCAAGGAGACTTTTCCATATCCTAGGTTGCTCTCCAATTCAGTCTAATAACAGATGGACTCAGGTTAAATCCCTTTGGCCTCAAGAGTAATTTCACTGTGCTTTTTTTAACTAGTGAAAATGAAACCTTTTTTGGTCCACCCAGAATGCTTTGGAGTAATGCACATGTGCTACTGTCCACTCCTGCACCTTCAACAGGGTTTTTTTTCCATTGTTATGTTTCAGATGTGGTATTTCTTTCCTTCTACTACTTTCAAAGAAGAAAGATGCTGGTTTTGCTTCCTACAGGTGGCTGAATCTCAACTGGTACAAAATAAAATCTAGTTCCTTAAGAGCAGCATCTTGCTTCACCTTGGGGCAAATATTTTTCTTACTCTTAGGAGAAAGTATTTACTAGAACTGGCAGGGGAAGCGGAGCGTATCTAAGAATATGACACTGTGTCTCAAGTCCATCATGTTTTACAACCCAAAGTAGTTGGGACACATCTAAAGCTACATCTTCAACTAAGTAAATACCTCTAGTAGCTGTCAGCTATTAGTTTAGACAGGCCATAACACTGCCCTTACTACCAGAGGAGACAAGGCAACTGAGGATATCTTTCATCTGGATGGAGTAGCCAGGGCTAATGTTTGATAAAGGTCTTGTGAAAACTGGGATCAGAGGCGTGGAAGGCCTGAAGCTGAGTTAAGGCTAGTTACTCAAGTTCTGTTGTGTTCAAACCTCCTGAAAGAGCTTGCCAAGCTGACTGAAATCTAAACTAACAGAAACATTTTGAAGTTACTTGCTTTCTCTTCTCTCTTGCTTCAGTTCCCTATCCCTGTGGAGATTTTCAAAGAGGAATCCCCCTCTCTGTGGTGAAAGTGCCTGTAAGCTTTGTTGGTTTGACTGTTTCAGTTTGTGGATGTGTGTCTGTCAGTTAAGTCATCAAAATCAGAATAAAAGCAGTTTAATTGGTATAGAAGAGCTCATACCAGTTGCACTGGTGTAAGCTTTGGCTTCAGAGTGCTTTTTTGGGGGGGATGGAACTAAATGAGGTGGTAATATGGTCTCCTCTGCTATGGCAAGTTAAACCCACAGGACTTCATTTTCAATCCAGTCCCTTGAAGGAGATTTTGCATCCTCAGCCTGCTAGCTGAACAGCTCACAGAGGTGATCTGAGAGAGATTTTGGCACAAATCAGTTTGCTTGGCATTACCTGGTGGGATTACAGCTCTCTGCTGTGCCAGGTTTTCTAAGACTAACTCTGCTGCACCAGCAGTTAAACATGATAAAACATGATATGTTCAGTCTATACCAATGGGAGAGAAAGCCTGCACACTGAAATAGCACCTGTAGTAAAAGATCTCTGTATTCCTGGAATAAAGATCAGAGATAAATCCAACCCAGGGGATGTATCTGTCCCTTCCAAACCTTGAAACTGGTGCTAGAGTTTTAGATTCAAGGCCACCTCTGATATTTGCTTTTGGAACTCGTTAGAACTGGATGTCCTGCTTGCCAAGACCTGTAGTTTGAAGGGAGTGGCTGGCTTAGGTCAGCAGTGGTGCTTAGCAGCTGTGCTCGAGCTGCAAGAGCTCCTTGGTTGCTCTCATCATGACCACTGTTCACAGCAGCGGTGCACAAGAGGGGACTCCTGCTCTGCTGCCTGGAGCTGACTGCCAGAGCTGTGGCAGAGGTGAGCTCTGCTCCGCTGCCAAAAGCAAAGAAGAGGCTTTTTCATGTGGGGTTTTTAACTTGTCTTGATTTTGCAGGAGCCCTGACTGGTTTCCAGCTGCTCTGTTTCCATTCAGCTGGCCCAGATCCCCTGGCAGTCCCCTCTGCATTCTGAGTGTTCTCCACTCCCCATCCTAAGCCGGTGTGCAGTGTTGCTGTGGGCTGCTGAACCACGGCCACTTTCCATTCAGTGGCCAGCTGTCCTTCCCTGGTGGGGAAAAGTGATTTATATGCAAGAGAAGGCAAGAGCTGGTACAGCCCAGAGGCAGGAGCCAAAACCACTGGATTTGTTTCACTTCTGTGGCTGATTTCTTGCATCTCCCTGGGCACGTGAGTGAAAATTCACTGTGCCTTGAGTGAAAATTTACTGTGCCTCACTTGTTCTGCTTCTACAGCAGGATCTGCCTCCATTGGGGGTGTGTAAGGAGGCCAAATTGACATTACTCTGGAGTTGCAAATCTGGCATTGAGTGGAAACCGGAAAAAAAGTGGAATTCCGAAAAAAACCCTATTTTTTTCTTCTTTAGCAGGGTTTGACTTTTACCCAAGTTCTTTGAGGGAGGGTTTGGTGGGGCCTGCTGGTTGGGCACCTCCTGAGATCAGCTGGTTTTGTGCTGCCTACATGCCTGACTCCATTGCAGGGAGGCTGCCTGAAACTGGCTGCAATCCTTCTCAGAGGGCATTACAGCATGGTTAGGTTTTGGTGTGAACTGGAACGAAACCACCCTCTGAAATGCTGAAATCCCCTGCACAGTTCAATTATCCTTGAATTGGCCAGCAGGGAAATCAAAGTCTCTGGATCTGTTCCTCGCTGTTAAATATTAATACGGCACGGCGATGCCAGGCAGAAGGGCATCCCCTCGGGTCAGCTCTGTGCAGGAGGGGCTGTCTTGGCTGTGAAGAGCCGAGAGGTCGGGCACGGGGGACTCTGGAGTGACGCGCCTCGCTCAGACTCCCTGGCAGCTGAGCAGCGCGGGCTCCCAGCCCGTGCTGGGCCACGTTTCCTTTGCCACGGGCTCTTCCGCAGGAGCTGCCACGTGCTGCCGTGTCGCATCCCTCGTTCCCCGGAGCTCACCGTGCGCCGGGCGCTTTGAGAGGAGCCGGGCAAGGCACGGCGCCCCTGTGCCCCGCCCCGCCGCCTCCTGTGCCGGGGGAGGCAGCGGTGTGTGACGGCGAGCCCGTGTTGTACATCCGCGCAGGCAGCCTCCCCGCCGGCCCAGGTGCAGCTGCGGGCTGGGTACCACAGCCCCGTGGGCTCTGCGTGTCACGGGAGGGAGCACCGAGCTGGGGCAAGGACAAAAACAACGAGAGAGAACACCTCCCCTTGGGAAACACGGCCCTGGTGTGCCCGTCTGCTCTAGCCTCCGGATCCCAACACCCTCTTGGCACTAGGACAAGCTGTGCCAGGGCCAGCTGAAGCACCTGTGCTCAGGCATGCTGGAAAAAACTAAAAGCCCAGCCAGCATAAAAAAAGCTGCTAAGGAGGCTTTTCCCATTTTCTGTCAGTATGGAGTATTGCTTTTCTGTTTTCCCATGAAAGCTCTCTGGTCCTGCTATGTGGTCACCGCGCAGTGACAGGGTGACAGTGCCATGTTGTGACTGGGCTTGCCTTGCTCCTGCCCTGTGCTCGGACTGTTGGAACACCTTGGGTGTTTGTTGAGGGCTGGCAGTCCTTGGGGGACTATTGTTGTCTGCACTGGTCAGCTCAAAGCTCTCCTGAACCTCTATGCTGGCCACTCTCCTCGTTTTGACAGCAGCATTGGCATTGCCCCCGTGTGAATATTCAGCTTTTTCCCCCCACTCCTGTTTCTTTTGCTTGCTCTTCCAGAGATCACAGACATGAAGCCAGGGCTGCATTTGCCTCAGCTGAGTAACAACCTGTGGCTCGTGTAGTGGTGGAGTATCTCTCTTTAAAGAGGGGTGCCAGAATCAACTAATTAATCCTCATTCCCCTGTGGGACTGAGGGGTGACTCAGTGCCTCGTGCTGTTGTGCTGAACAGCAGAGGATCAAAGGCATTGGAGCTGGGGAAGCCCTGGGATAGCAGTGTCACAGGCACCTGTGAAGGCTCAATCTTGTGCACTTATCTCCAGGACTTTTTTTAGCCCTGCAGGGAATTGAAAACTCTGCAGCCTTAGAGACAAGGCTGGAGCTGCCCTCACCTTGCTCCAGAGGGAGTGTTTTCACTACCTCAGGTTGCCTTTTTACCTTTTCATTGCAGCCCCACTTGGCCACCCTGAGCAATTCTCCCTCCTGACCTACAAGTCCCTCACTGCACCCACTGTATCTGTCTGGGTGAAGGGGAGGCTTAGGCACTGCTGACATCGAGCTGTGGTGGTGATGCACGTCCCTCTTGGGCACTGTGACCCCCAGCACGCTGCACGCCAGGCTGTGCCAGCATGGCTTGGCAGCCCTGAAGAAGTGCAAACAAACCCCTACACCTGGCCTTGGGCTGCCCTGGCACTCATCATGCTGCTGTGTGAGCTGCTCGCAGGGAAGGCAAGGGGAGCTGCTTGCACGCAGATGTTGTGTAATACAGACCTAGTTCAAACACAAGTTTGCAGGTTGGGAAGCCTTTGCCCAGTCTAGGGGGAAGAGGAGGACCCTCTGGGACAAGGGCTGCTGCACTGCATCTTCTGCTCTGTGTTATAAAGAGATGAAACATGAAGCGTGTGCTTTCTTCCAAACCTGGGTCTTACCCAGGCTGCATGTGGAGCATCACCTGTGAGAGTCCCCCTGAGTGTGCATCAACTGTGGTTTGCCTGAGCTCAGCCACTGTATGGGACTAATACATAGTGATGGTGTCCTATAAATTATATAGTTGGCATGTTCACCATCTGCTCTGCACTGAAAGCTGACTGTGATTGAGATCTTCCCCACTTCCCAGAGCTTGACTCTTGCCAAGCTTGAAATGTGTGTGTGTATCTCCTGTAAGTGGTTCTGATTGAATCAGGTAAAGAGGGAATTTTTTAAGCAGGCTGCAATGTTCCCTGCGCCCAAAGTGAGAGCTGAAGCAGCGGCCAACATCCCATTATAAGGCTATGAGTAAAACTGAGTCTGATTTCATGTTAATTAGGTTCTAAAGGGACTGAATCTTGATTGCAGTGGTCATATCAAAGATTTAAAATAGTAATGCAAAAAGCAAAGGAAACCCCACAGTGATTCATATAAGAAGGGGAAATAAAGACAGTCATGGAGGAAGAAGGAGTTTGAGGGGGCCTGAATTGCTCTGCTGCCCAAAAGCAGGAGGGGATTTGAATCAGATTATCCTCATTAGATGTCTCTTTAAAGCATCATCAAACTGATGAATGGTCTGGGGGAGAGCTTGCAGGCATGGTGGCTGTGATTATCACCAGGGATTTGCAGTCCTAGTTATCTAGCTTAGAGACAAGATTATTAGGGGGTATAAAGCTGTTCCTGCCCTCAGCCTCTAATGTGCATTTTCAGGCTGGGTGATGGGAAACGCTGAGTTGCTGCACAGCCCCTCGGAAGCCTGCCTGCATCCTCTGGTGGTCTAGCCCTCTGCAGGGCTGGCCAGGAGATCTTCCAGGGGGATGGACAGACAGCCTTCCCTGGGCACTGTGGCAAAGGGCACCAGCTCCCATACAGGTGCTTACACTGTGAATGAAGAGTGGAAGGGATCTTGGGAGGGGGCATTTTATTTGTCTGCCTTGGCAGAACCGTTTGCTCCCCACAGCATCTCCCTTCTTGTGACAGCCTGTGCCAAAGCAACTCATCCTTCCTCCAGCTAGAGCCTTGAAGCCACAAAGGCTCAGAAGCTGGTGTGGCTGATATTGAGGGAATGCCTGTGAGCTGTGAGGAGGGCTCTCCCCTTGAAAGGGAATCAATGGAGATTGCCCACAGGTTCCTTGGAGTTCATCCTCAGGGGTGGTGGATATGGCACAAGGCTGCTGGCAGTCACTCTCCACCTCCTCAGCCCTGCAGCTGCAGCAGCTTTTCATCCTCCCCTTTATGTCCTTCCCTACTCTGCATGTTGCACTCCTGTTTCTTCTCTGACTTTGGCAGGATGGCCAAGGCATTGTGCCCAGGTGCCAGCCAGGAGAGGAGGTGCACAGCCAAATCCACCTGTCAGTTCTCTTGTAACATTGCATCCTTAATACACGCGTGGAAATTCATAGCATTACTCTGCACTCAAGCCTGTACAAATAAAATCACTCTGGCCTTTTTACAGCAGGCTGAACCTAAAGGTCTGTGGGAAGCTGGAGGATATTGTAGAGGTGCTGGGGCAAGTGTGGCTTTGGTTTTTGGCTCTGGGGTCATCTGCTGGAGGTTCATGCCTTGAGAGTAAGTGCTGGGGCTTCCCACTACTGGGGAGATTTCTGCTTCAGCATAAAGGATGCCTGACCTGGCTGAACCCACCTGTGGTTTTTCCTGTGAAAAACCTGAGGTTTTGTTCTGTGGCAGCACATCACCCTCAGCCACTGGTTTCTGTTTTGGTGCTGGAGGTGTTGCCTGGCCTTGTCAAGGCACGTGAACGCTCCCTATGAACAGCCACAGGACAAACTTGGGGGGCACTTGCCCCCCGTTCCCAGTTGCCCAAGGGAGACAGAGCAAGATGCCACTTCTCCTCAGGATGGGAGTGGGGGCAGCATCCCTGCTGCAAGGCAGAGTGGGCAGGGAGTTTGAGTACTGTTTGTTCACATTCAGGCAGAAGAGCCAGGCTCAGCTAATGCTGTGTTGCTCATGGTGAGGGAGGGGGGAGGGCTTGCAAGAGCCAGGGCAGTGCCAGGGACCCAAACCTCACTGAGTCCCCCCCACACTCTGCAGAGCAGCAAAAGCAGCCAGTACAGCAGCTGGAAACACCCCTCACTCCTCCCCACCAGGGGACATCAAGGGCTCAGCCCCTCCAGGGCTGGATCAGACAAGGGAGGTTTTTCCCATGTCCTCTGTGCTGCTGTGTCCCTCTTGGGCTCTATGGATCAGGGAGGGGGAATGGGCAGAGGGAGTTTGAGCTCAGGAAGGAATGACGCACCCTTCTGTAGCCCCAGAGGGTTCTTCAACAGGCAGCCCACTGAGAAGGCTAATTTGGGAGTTCAGCATTATCAAGGTCCCTTTGCAGAGAGGGGCAAGGACACCTTTTTTTTTCAGCCTTGCAGACAAGCAGAGCTCCAGGGACATATAAACAAGGAGCAGGGAGACAAATTCCATTCAACAGGATGGGGCGCTGCCCCACACCAAACACCCCGTGCAGGTGGCTGAGCAGTGTCACAAATGCCCTTGACAGGAAGCACCTACAGAGGAATCTGAGATTTAGAGTTACTGTGAATCTCTTGAAAGCTTTGGTTTCCCATATTATTCCTAAAATCTTCCCAGATTTTGTCCCTAAGCCCATCTGGCTCCAGGAAGGATCCCAGTGGATCCCGAGGAGAAGGTTTATGCTAGAGCTGTGAGAAATCTGCTCCTAATAGCCATAGTGGTACTTTTTGGGAAGGGATGTTTCCCACCAGCCAGCAAAGGAGTGTTGGGAAAGGGTGCTGGGATGAGGCACTGAATGGGCTTTGGGGATTGGCTCCAGCCAAGGCATTCTACTGGACCATCTGAACGGGGTGCAGGTGTCAGGCTGTGCCAAGATGCTCCCGGAGCGCTGGGTGCATCCTGTCAGAGGTTTGTCCTGAGGTAACTGGGTCTGCTCAGTAAACACCTCACGGCTTCTCTGATCGACAAGCCTTTGGGTTTCCGGTGTGCACAAGCACAAGGTGAACTTTCGGGGGATATTTTCTGCTGCACGCGGTTTTGCAAGTGCGTGCGTGAGTCACTTCACCTCCCCCTGACACCAGAGGAACTGCTCACACGAGTCCAGTCACTCATGTGTGCATGAACCCTCACAGGCCACTGCCAGCCCTCCATGCTCCTGGAGCACCAGCCCTGCCCTGTCCCCCACCTGTCCCAGGGATCTCAGCTGACCTTAGCCAAAGGCAGCCCTCCAGGAGTGGGATGGGAGCAAACGGCACTGGAAATCAAACTGTCTGACTCTGAGATGAAGACGTAATTCTTGAATCGCTCATTTGATATCTTTTCTGGTTTATTTGTTTAATAAAAGGACTTAGCCAGAGACCCAGGCTCCCGGGGTTTACATTTCTCTGCAGAGGAGATAAGAAAAGCGCATTTCCTTATCCAGTGAGTCATTTTTTCTGCTCTTTAATTATGCATTTGTGCGATTATCAAGCGTATTCAGCTCTGAGATGCAAACAGCTCAAACTACTCACCAAGCTTTAACTTTTGCTATTCCAAAAGCGATCAACCACAGTTATGAAGGGTAGGGGAGGCAAAGATGGGGGAGACGAAAAGGGGGACAACTGATGCCCAGAACCCGGGCCGTGCTTGTGAACAGGCCCACCTGTGAGTGCTGCTGGGGCACTCAGCACTGGTTTTCTCCTTGAGTAAGCATTATCATGTGTAATTTCAAACATATCTTCTTGGCCCAGGAGGAGGTGGACAAGCCAGGACGAGGGCAGGGCAGGGAAGACCTGTAGAGCCTGATAAAGAGGGATGAGAAAATGGGGGGAAATAGGGTAATGTCAGTGGCAGCAATGAGGCTGCAACCTCCTTCCATGTAACAGGACCTGGGAGCGCTTCATTCTCAGGAGGTCATGGCAGCTGCCATCCCTGGGCTCCTCACCATCAGTTTGAAACTTCAAGTTTTCTTTCCATGTCCTGAAATGGGATCTGTCGGCTCCTGAGCTTTGATGTAAATCTTGCCCTCCATGTTGAAAGCACTGTGTAGGTTACTTGGTTTGGGCTTTCCCCAGTGTGCATGTTTGACTGGGCTCACAGAGTTAATCTGTAAGTGTGGTACAGCAGATGCTGGGAACCACTTCTCACCCCGCACTTTAAGCCAAGCAGGGAGGAGAGACAGGAGGAAGGGGGACACGGTGACAGTCCTGTGGTGGGACCCACAGAAATAGGGGCTGAGGCTCCCTGAGAGATGATTGACATGGGGGAAGTACAGTGGGGGCATTTGAGAGGTGAGGAAAACTGGGATGATGGAGAAGCATACCTCTGGGAAAAGGAGACTAGCTGATGGAAACACCCCAGGGCAAGAGGAACAGCAAAGCCTTTGGAGCAGGGAGGTGGTTTGGGGATAGGTATCCTGACAGAGCCCCAGAAGTTTTGTGGGGATCCTCTGCCTACATGCATGTCCTCAGCCCCACCAGCCCACAAGGCAAGGTATTTTCTTTGCCCTGGACCCTAACTTGCACTTCTGAGAGCTGCCTACTGGGGACAGTGAAGATTCCAGGTGCCCTCTCCTTGCCAGGTCTCTCCTCTGTGGAGCTCAGATGTGGACTGGAGTGAGCCTTGGCTTTTATTTATCCCCCCTGCTGTGGGTCATGGCTCTGCATCACAGCTTTCCATCCCTTCCCACTGCTGGACACTTGACTCTCCAACTCCCTGCAGCCCAGTCCTGGTCCTCACCTGGGGTGTGTGGGAGGCAGAGGGTCAGCTGCAGTGGGAAATGGAGAGATGTGCTGCTGCTTGACCCAGCTCCCCCAGCAGGTACAAGCCAGGCAGAGCCTGCTCACGGCAAGCATCGAGGCAGGGGCTGCTGAGCTCTCTGTGCCCTTTGTGCCGCAGGGCTGTGCTGGGAGAGGGAAGTGCTTGGCACGCCCCCACTCCACTGGGGAGTTTTATTTTGACTAAGGCGGAGTGGGAATAACTGAGCCACAGGCACAAGAATGGCCAGCCTCTCACAGCTCCTCTGGCAGCCATTGCTGCTGGCATGGCACAGGGGTGAGGGATCAAGCGCCTGGACACACTGGCTGGAAGGGGAATCATGGCAGGTTTGGAGCTGGTGGGCAGTGACCAGTTTTTTGGGGGGGACTTTGGCTTGCCTGGAGCCTTACAGTGCCCATGGTGGGGCTGAAACTGTGCTGGGGCTTCTTTGACATTGCTATGATGCAAACTATCCCCTGGAAATGCCAGTGGCAGGGAGGGAGATGTGCTGTAGGGCAGCTCCTCCCCTGCAGGGCATGGGGTACCAAAGAACTGCACTTGGGCTGAGATGTAGCATGGGGAGCTGGTGACTGCATCCTGCTCAGAACTTCGGGAGGTGGGATGTGGAGCCTGTGGGCTCAGCTTGTCCAACAGTCACCTTGAGCCAGAGCACCCTTTAGATTTTTCCTTCTCCCCTCCCAGCCTTGATCCAGGACAGTGGGCAGTAAAGGCCTTACTAGAAGGAGTCCAGATGCTGTAGCTGCTGGAAGGACATGACTCCAGCAGCAAAACCCTATTAGGGATCTCCTGGGTAAGGCAGGTCACCAGTGTTGCTTCCCTCAGCTGAGAGCCAGCAGACAACTCTGGCTGGCCTCTTTCTTTCCTATGGAGTGAAGAAAAAGAGTATGTGACTTTTGTTCAGTAGGAAAGGAAGAGATCCTACAGCACTTAAATCCGTCTCTTTGGGTCTCAAGCATCAGGCTTTGATGTGTGGGTGTTGGTGGCAGAACAGTTCACCTGCTCCTGATCAAGAGTACCCGAGATTATTAAAGGGTTTTTTTAGTCCCTTCTAATGGTTTGAGGAGCAGGCTTCCTTGGTGTGACCTGCTTTGCCCATGCCCTGCACATTTACTGAGCAGAACCAGATTTGAACTCTAAAGAATGAGAATGGCTGAGGAGCCACAGGTCTAGGTCTGCGTTGGAGAGGATGGGGAGAGCAAGGTGATGGACAGCACCGTCAGTAGGGGTGGAGAACACACAACAGCTGGCCTGATTGCAGAGCAGTCACTGGCAGGATGTGTCCTCGGGGCAGTGGGAGCTTTTAAAAGGGGAAACATCAGTGCCCTTTCACTCTTTTCTCCTCTGGTCCTTTGCATTTTCAATCCAAGCCAGATCTGTGCCCCTGGGATGGAGTCTTGTAAATATCTGTGCAAAGGAAAGTCTCCTGTAGACACTGGAGGGGGCTTTTCAGTGTAAGCAAGGGAGGGGGCAGGCTGGGGGACATGCCTGGGCTGGGGGCAGCACGCAGGTGGGCAGGGGAGGAGGGAGGATCAAGGAGGTCAGGCTGGGACACAATACCCCTGGGTACGAGGCTCAGGCACACAGGGGGCAGCGGGGATTTCGGCAGCATATTTTGGAGGAGAGGGGTAGTTTGAGGGCACATTGCAAAGGCAGGCAGGGGTAGGGCTTGGTTGCTTGCTCTCCTCCTCCCTGGTGAAGATCCGCCCCAGGCCAAGCACAGCGATTGCGAGCCCCAAGGGAGACGACGCGGCTTGACAGACTGTATCTCCCTCTGCCACGGGGCCTGGGGCGCTGCGATTTCACACTCCGGCGGCCCTATCGCTGCTACGCCATGCAAGAGCTGGGCTCTCGCTCCCACTCTGCCATGTCCTCATCAGGAAAAGCTGCCATTGCCCCCTCCTGCCTCTCCTACGAGTGCTTCGACGCCCTGACCAAGTCGTGCATCAAGTGCTCCGACCTGTTCCAGGACAACACAAGTAAGAGGACAAGGGCAGCTGCAGTCTGAGCTCCCCAGGGCGGGGTGGTGGTGGGCCAAGGAGGCTGGGGGCACCCCAGGGGTGGGCAGGTGGAAGGCACCTTCTCCTGAGGATGGCCATGGAGGTGGCAATGCAGAATGGAGCCCCACCTTCACCAAAAGCAGAGGGGAAGAGGGCAGCCAGTTCCAGTGAGAGGAACATGGTGTAGGGAGAAGTTGGATGATCCACCCTAGCGATCTCATCAAGCAGGGGGATATTTTGTTGCTGGAGGCAGGTGGGTCACACAGTTAAGTGCCACACCTCTTCCCTGCGACCGCAGCTGGCAGGCCAGCCAGCCAGGTGAAAAATGCTGCTGCTGCCCTCCTTCCTCCTTCAGCTTTGCCCCTCCTGACACTGCCGGCATCTCACCCCACAGCAGAGCCTACCCTGGCACCCACCCTGAGCAGCACCTTCCTGATCTTCGGGGTCCCGGTGCTGGTGGGGCTCATCCTGGTTGTGGCTGCCGTCTTTGTCTTCCGGGCCTGTAAGGAGGGAAAGCAGAGGAGAAAGAGGAAGGCAGCAGATGAAGAGGACAAAGGTAGGAGACCTGTTCATCTTCCTCTCCCTCTCACAACACCATGAGGACCCTGGGGTAGGTGGGATCACTTGCTGCTGGCTCCACTGAGGCACAGCCCAGGCTAGCTCCTCCACCTCAGTATCAGCTCCACAGGCATCCCATGGCATTTTGGGGCATCTGAATCATTGCCTGAGTGACAGTGTCCTGCATTCCCTGGGAACCTATGCATGTACCTGACTGCCAGTGCAACCCTGCTGAGCCACCCCTCCCTTTGCTGGATCTCCCTGTGCCTTTGTTTGCTTAAAGCATGCCCTGGCACCATGCCCTCTCCACAGGGAACACCTATGGGGCACTGGTAAGTAGGAGCTTTGTGAGCTCACTGGTGAGAGCCCTCTCCCCCACTAGCCAGAGGAACATGGATGGAGTGGGAGTAGTGGGGGCAGTGGTGGACACCTGGGGATGGCTCCAGAGGCAGCCTCTCCCTGTGGCACTGCAGTGGGGGGTCCCGTGTGGACCACCCAGCTTCCTTCTTGTGCTTGAGATGCCCAGCATACTCCAACATGCATCCCAAAGACCCCAGTGGGATGTCAAGGCCAGCCCCGTTGACAGTACACTGCAGCACAGCACAGGGTTATCTGGTGCATCAAAATTAGGGCTGGCTTTCAAGGAATGGGGCTGAGCCTTTCCTAGCAGGGTACTTCCAGGAGAGTAAGGCCACAGTGCTCCATGACGGCCCATTTTGTTGGGGTGGCTCTTTCCTCCGTTGGCGGCCCCTGCACTGGCACTGATTCAGCCTTGAACAATCTTCTCCAAAGTGGTCTTGCCTGGCTTCACCCCTCCCCATTCCCAAGGAGGGGGTATGGCTGCCCAGGGCCCCCAAGAGGGGCTGCCACATAGGGATGCTGGCATTCACCACTGCCCTACAGCCTGGGGTGTGTTCACAGTGGGGCAGCTGGTCCTTGTGCCCGGGCTTGCCTGCACCCTTGTGGCACTGCCGGATGGTGACTCAGAGCAGGGGGACATTACCCGGGGCCTTTGTGCTCTGCGACAGCCCGTGACGCACATGCCTAGGAAAAATACCAAAAGCGAAAGAGAAGGGAGAAATCCAGCAGTGAGAGAGATCTGGCCACTATGGAGAGTGTTGGAGGCACTACTCAGTCTCCTGTTGCCTACCCTGGTCCACATCCCCTGTGTCCCCCAAGGCTGCACCACAGCAGGCCCAGCACTGCGGCACTGGATGTGTGGGAAGTGGCAGGAGGCTTGGGGCTGGAGGCACACGCCTGCGTTCAAAGTGTGTAAACAAGTCTATTTTTAAGTGGGAGGCAGTCGGGGAGGGCGAGCTGCCATGGGCTGGGCTCCTCTGCTGCCAGCAGGGTTGAGAGAGAGGACTCGAAGTGGAAGTGCAAGTTTCGGCCCTTCCCTCTTGCCTTTTAGGGGGGGAAAGCCCATAAGCAGGAGAAATTCTGCAGCAAGAGATGTGGGAACCTTGCAGACTCCTCCTGTTCCAGATCCATCTTCTCCCCTAGGGGCAGCACCATCTGCCTGGGACCTGCCTGACCCCACTCCATGAGCCCAGTAACCCCTTTTCTTGTTCCTTCCCAGAAAACATAGAGACCGCCAGCCCCCTGCCCAGCCAGGACTCTGCCATGCCAGAGGGAGATGGAGCCCTGAACCCAGCCCCATGCCTGCATCTTGCTGGGAGCCTGAAGATGCTGGGGCCACCCAGGAAAGCCAGGGCAAAGCAGGGGCCGTGCTGCCAGGGCGATGCTGATGGTGACATCGTTCTGCTCTCCGCCGTGTACCCCCGGCCTGAGGAATGCAGCCACAGCTTCCCGCTGCCCGCCACTGAGCTGGGAGCCACAGCGCTGGTCACCACCAAAACCACCCAGAACTGTGCCAGAGAGGAGACAGTCTGAGGGCAAGGGCAATGCAGCTGGAGTGCTCTGGCCAATCCCTGTGGACACTGACTGTCTGTTCCCGGGACAAGTGAAGCCTTCCATGCCTTTGAGCTCTGTGAGGACTAAGATCAGCCTTTTAAGATGACTGTCATTTTTGTGCTGAGTCCCAAGTTACACCTGTAAATGCTGGCAGAAGCCAAAGTGGATCATGCTGAGATACAATGAACTGTTGACAGCTGCCATGGCTGAGCCATTGGAAGGTGGCAGAGACACAACCTGTGAGGATGGAGTGTGGCAGGGACTACTGTGCTATTTCCAAGACAGCCATTGTGCCTGGACAGGTCTCCTGCTGGATGGGTAATTGCTGGGAACATGGGGCTGGAACACCAGAAACTGCAGGGGAAATGGAAGCAGGGAGTTACTTTAGGACCAAATTCCACACAGCAGTAGCTCAATTTTTGCTGACCTCAATAAAAGGACACCTCAGGCCATACGAAGGAAGACACACTCGGCATCTACTCCATTCACAGTGCTGCCACCCTCTCTTCTGCACTCTGTGATACTCAGGTCTTCCCACCCTCTGGGCTCTCTCACATGGTGGCAGGCATCCACTGGCAGTCATGGGAACCCCTCCACAACCCTGGGGGTAGGAAAAAAGTTCATCTTCCCAAGCAGTGAAGAGGGGAAAAAATCTGTCCTTGCTCTGACCTGTAGTCCCTGAAGTTAGGGAGGACCAGGGGCAGGCAGTGGTGACAGCTAGTCCAGAGGAGCTCCCTGAATGTGTCATTACAGCCCCAGACAAGCGTCACTCCAGCTCACTGTCGCCGCAGAAATACCATGTGTCACTTGGGATGGATGCTTCCACACTGCACAAAAGCAGTCAGGGAGTGATGTGAGCGTAGGCAGGATGGCTTAATGTATGACAGTGTCCTTGAGGCTTTGCCTGTGTGCCAGAGCTGGCCGGCGCTGCTGATCCCAGGCATTTCCCTGTAGGTGGGTTTCTTCACCCGCCTGTAAGTGGCTTTATGGCACGGGAAGGGCTCTGTTTGGGAAATGAACTCGTTAGTGTGGGATTGCTGATTCTGAGTAATTACAGCAGCTGATGCCCACTGGCTGAACAGAGACTCTGGTTGGGTGAGGAGCCCCTGGAGAAGGTGATTAGTCACTTAGAAGTGCTTTGAGGGTTTTTTTACATGAAGCACCATCTCTGGGTCTGCTCTTCCTTAGATGAGGTGGCTTCCTCATCCGGGAGGTTTTGGACACTGAACAGAGCTGGACAAGCAAGGTGTGGGGGCACTGACACCAGGCACTAATGGGCCACCAAGTGCCATATTCCCACAGTAGGGTCAGCTGGAGGCACTGTGTGGAGGGGATATCCCTCTGATGATGGGAAGGTGACTCCCTGCCCAAGCCTGAGTTCTCTCTGGGACAGCAGGACAGATGCTACTGTTGAAGGGGGACCACCTCTGTTCTCCCCTTTCTGCACTACTGCCAGACTCACGGCATCTGTCCCATACGGGCAACCACAGGCACTGCCACAGGTGCCAAGGCCAAAATTACTCACCACAATTCCTCTCCCAGATCTTAACAGACTGGCAGAGGTGAACCCTCATCTGACCGAGGCTCTGCATGATCCAGGGTGGGATGGATCCCCATCTCAGCCTTGGGGCTGAGGATGGTGGATGAGGTGGTCCACGTGCCCAGGGACTCTCTCATGGGGCTCCAGATACCTGTGGCAGAAACTGGGGGCTCAAAGGCTGGTGTCCCAGCTACCCACACCAGCCATGCTGCCCTTTGCAGAGGAGCTACTGCCACGGCATGGATCAGACATCTCCTCATCCTCATCCTCATCTCCTCATCCATGCTCCGCACCCAACCTTGTGAAGTAACTTCAAACAACCTTTGTGTATCTGGAGCGGGGAAAAGAGCCGAAGCCAGCTTGGGAGATGTTTCGTCACTAGAAGGACTAGATTGGTCACTAGAGGACTGCTTCTGGGAGACAGAGCAACCTGTTTCAGGGGAGATGGGGGTGATACAGAAATGGAGCAGAACTGTCAGGAGCCACCTCCACTTCCTTCCCAGTGTCAGCAGCAGCCCAGCCCTGTGGATGCACTGCCCACCCCAGATGATCTGGGAATTTGAAAAAGAAACACCTATATAAATCCTATTGAAAAAGCTCCTCTTTCTACTCAGGTAAGGACTTCTGTTCTCATTTCTGCTGGAGCTTAAGCCCTATGGACATCTGCCTGTACGGGATCCCCCTGGCATTTGCAGCACACAGAGTGGCAATTGGATCCACACTGTATTCCTCAACCAGTGAGTGCCCCTTGGATCTGCTCTCTGTTATGGCATGTGAGGATTCCCTGCATCATGTCTGCCCCACTGCCAGCTGTGGTGGGGCAGGGGTCCCCTTCTGCCCAGTCTGCCCAGGAGGGATCTGTAATCTGCTCTGTGCGCTTCTCCATCCTTACATACAGGGCAGAGGGTTGTCCATTTTGTCTGCATGGAAAGCCAAGGGAATAGAGATTAACAATATGGCAGTGAAAATTAAAGAATAAAGTGAATACATTGTCAATGCATGCTCAGAGGTCTGATTGGGGTCCCCATTTTCCTGGCTTTAGGGGTCTCCAGCATGAGAGGTCCTTGGGGTACAGCAGGGATTTGAGTTGAAGAGGCTTCCCTGGCAGTGGCTTTATCAACACATTCCCTATCCATGGCAACCTGCATGGCCAGGAACCAGCCACTTGCCTTTCCTCACAGCCATGCCAGGAGCTGGCCATTAGGACAAGGACTGGGGAAAGTCTTTTATTTGTGGGGTGGGGTGGGGATGTTGCCTATCTTTGACTTTCCAGAGCAGTTTCTCACTTCCCTCTGTGAGGCAGGAGCTGTGCTTCCTCCTCAGCCTGGCACTCACCCCAGTGCCCGCACAGCTGCCTTGAAAGGCTGGTGAAGCTGGGCTTCAGCTGGCTGCACACAGGGGCATGGGGCTTCAGAGGGAGCCAGGGGAAAGTCTGAGGAAACCCCTGGGCAAGAGAAAGTAATTGAGGCTAAAACCCTCCTCACTGCAGAATCACCTCAGTATCTCCCTAGACATTTCAACTCCACTGACCCTGTTTTGGAGGAGGTCATGAGCATATCTGAGCTCCTGCAAGTCTCACCAAAAATGCTGGTGGTAAAGGAAAGAAGTCTTGGTGTCCCTATGGACATGGGTTTGGTTTTGTCCATGGTCCTAGAGGCAGGAGCCATCTGGCCAACAGAACATGGCAGTGTTCTCTCTCTGAGGAGAGGGAACACCTGACCAAAGGTCTTCTGCAGCCAAACCCTTAATGTCTGCCAAACCCTTCTCAATTCCATAGGCTCCCCAGACTCCAAAGTGAGGCTTTCCTCCCTCACTTGCTCCTCTCCGCTCCCATTACTGGTTCACCCAGCAGTGTAGACTCCTGATAGTTCACCCACAGGCCAAACTACTCCAGCCTAAAGTCCCCCCAGGCCCCCACAGACCCAGCTTGCCTCTCCCTGGGCAGGCCTTGACGGCAGGCAGGGCAGGCAGGGCAGGTGGGCACCATTTCATCCCATACACAAAGTAATGCCCCGATGGCAAATGTCCAACAGGGTCCGTCTGTCTCTGGGTGCAGCCTCTGATCCCTCCCCTTGCTGCAAGGACGGGGCTGTGGGGCCACCCCATCGTCTGCTTGAGGAACATGGATCTCATGCCGTCCCCAGGAACCTTTCCCACCGCTCATTCCCAGCGCCAGCCATGGCACAGCGACGCGTGGGTGCCCCTGCCGTGCTCGGGGGGCACGGTGGGAGGCTGCGGGAGGAGAGGAGAGCCCAGCGGTCCCGGGGCGCCCGCCACGAGGTGGCACTGACACCACACACGGCAGGGCGTGGTGGCCGCAGGGCCTGTGCCCCAGGACTGCCAGGGACACCAGGGACAGCCAGGCCCCAGCGCCACGTGGGCCAGACGGAAGGGTGACAGTGGGGCCTGGCTCTGTGCGACCACACAGCCTCTGGCTGCCCAGGAGACACGGTCGCTGGTGGCTGGACACCTGTGGGGCAGCCAGAGGCACAGAGAGCTGCTGCTCCATCCCCCAACAGCACTGAGCACATCGACCATCGTCCTGCTCCCTGAGCAGCCCATTCCCAGCGCTGTCAGACCTTTCTGAGCATTCTCCAGGACATAGACCTGCCACCCAGCACCTCCCTTCTCCATCCCCTCCCCGTCAGCCCCTGCCAAAAAGGAAAATACTGTGCTAGCCACAAGCTCCCCAGGTGGAAAAGGCCAGGGCTGGAGAGAAAGGGCTGGCCAGCTCCCTGTGCGATGCTGTCAGGGGACCACAGCCTTCCTGATGCTGCTCATCAGCATCCCTCCCTAATTGCTACCCAGTGCCTAATGACAGTAATTAGGAAGAACGAAGCTGCCTGGGGACTGGAAGCGCTGACGGAGTTGGGGGAGACAGATGGTGTTCGCACTTAAAGAAAGATTGAAAAAAAATTTCCACTCAGCTTCGATCAGCCTCCTTTTCCTTTGCTTAGTGTCAGGATCACTTCGGTCCACAGGCACACCAGGGAGAGGCAGAGATGTTGCCCTGGTCATTTTCAAACACAATATGTGCGCACACACACACACACACACGCAGAACCGCCGGTATTTTCGAGTGCCCGAGGGAGCTGTGGGAGGGGCGCAGTGCCTGCCTGGGTACCTGGCACGGAGGGGATTTCCTCACTGCCTTTGTGGGCTGGCACTCTCCCCTGGGGCCGCCCCCACAGCTCCCGGCTTTGCTGCTGTGATCAGTGAGCAGCTTCCCAGGGGTATCAAGTGAGGGAACAGCCCAAAACCACCTGAGTGGCTGTGGTGAGCAGACAGAAGCTCTCCTGGCAGAAAGAGCTGGCCAAGGGACAGCCCCACATTGTCCCCATCACTGTGGAGTGAAGACACAATACTGGGCTTTCCAGGGAGCACCCAAAACTGTACCTCAGCATCCAGAGCAGTTGGACAGGGACTGCAATGCACTCAGCTTTACCTGCCTGGAGAAACCTCACCTGCAGGAAACCCCACTGGCAGAAACCCCCCTCCAAACCCTTTCACAGACCCCCTTCTGCCCAAGTCCTGGGGTGATGCCACCTCCCTCCAGAGCTACCTGCCAGACTGCAGCTGCACCTGTGCAGAGATGATACTGGGCTCTGAGGGAAACCCCCTTCCTGCCCCTTAGCAGCTGTCCCAAATGCTCTCAGGACGCCCAGGACCTCCATTCCCCAGAGCACTCTGGGGATGCAGGGTCAGGGTAATGCTAGTTAGGGAAGATGCTCAGCCTCATGGAGGAGGATGCTCAGCCCTGCACTATGGCATCAGCCTGGCCCCATTCAGGGGATGCTCCAAGGAAAGGCCCAAGGCAAGCATAGGGCAAACCTGCACATCCCCTGGGCCTTGGGGGGGCAACTTCTCTTCTCCCACAGCAAACGGGGTCATTCAAAACCCATTCTGCATCCTGGCCACAGCTAGCGAGGCGAGTAGAACCTTGCCGAGTGACACAAACCTCATGTGACACCTGAAGTGATCGGTGGTGACAGGCAGATTGTGCAGGGAGAGCCTCTGCACTCCTTTCAAGGTGCTGCTGTGACAGGGACTGACCCCTCTCTCTCACAGGGACACCTCCAAGGAATGCAGGGCTCTCCTCCTGCTGAGAAGCTGGCATTCCCAAAGGGCTGTGGAAGTGGACACAGGATGTGGAAGAACCCCAAAAGTAAGGATCCAGTTTTGGACCCCCCTCGAAAGGGTCATCTGGGCTGCAAGGTGGCTGGTGCCAGAGCTAAAGCACATGGTGCAGCCTGCCCTGCTCCAAGCTGCATTGCATCCTCCCCTCCCTCTCCTGCCATACGTTATTTCTTCTTTTTCCCTCTTTTTCTGAGCGTGGGGCTGTGATGAGAGCCCAGGGTGCAGCCACAGGGGTCCAGAGGGAGGAGGTCACCAGCAGTGGGGTGCTATGGGGACGGAGCCTCATGTCCTTCACTGTTGTCTCCAGTGTCAGCTGGCCACAGCTCCCTGGCTGCTGACAGGAGCTATTCTGAGCCCGGATCAATGGGCAAGTGTGGGGGTTTGGGTGACAGCCACGGGAGGCATGTTGGGAGGAGGGCTGCAGGCAGGGAAGAGCAGGTGGGATTTCTCAGGAGATTCCCCCATCTACCCCCGCAACACACACACTCTGCTGTCCTGTAAGGTATCAGTGATGCAGATGTCTTTCTCATTTCCTTCCCTACAGGGGTTGCAGTCTGACTGGGTCCCACTACCCAGATGTCGCTTCCTGATTTGAGAAGCACCGGCATTTTGTGGAGTGGCAAAACTCCAGGATGAAGGCACCTGCAGCCAAAAACTGCGGCCAAGACTGAGCTCAGGATGGCAATTTAAATAGGGTTTTATAGTGGGGGTGACACACAAAGGATCATCTTCCTCCCCCGCCAAAAATAATTGCCATTCTTATTCTGTGACAATAATAATATTTGGTAAGGCTGTTAATTCTTTGTGAAGTGAGGATAATTTTAAAGCTGGTGATTTAAATTTAGCACTGCAAAAGTTTTTGGATAATAATAATTAAAAAAGCTGTTTTCCTTAACTGAAAGGTTTGCCTTCTCCATTAGCATTTCCAGTGATGTCCAATAGTTTCCCATTAGCAAATTTGCAGATGATACCAAGTTGGAGGGGAATGTCAGTCTGCTGGAGGGCAGGAGGACTCTGCAAAGGGACATGGACAGACTGGATAGAGAGGCTGAATCCAACAGTATGAGGTTGAACAAAACCAAGTGCTGGGTCCTGAACCTTGGCCACAACGACTCCCTGTGCACTACAGTCTGGGACCGAGTGGCTGGACAGGCAGAAAGGGACCTGGGTGTATGGATTGACATCTGGTTGAATATCCAGATGTCTGAGTGGCCAAGAAGGCCAATGACGTCCTGGCCTGTATCAGGAATAGTGTGGCCAGCAGGACTAGGGAAGTGATCCTTCCCCTGTACTTCGCATTAGTTAGGCCACAGCTTGAGTCCTGTGTCCAGTTCTGGGCCCCTTAATTTAGAAACAATACTGGGATGCTGGAGTGTGTCCAGAGAAGGGCAATGAAGCTGGAGAAGGGTCTGAAGCACAAGTCCTGTGAGGAGCAGCTGAGGGAGCTGGGATTGTTTGGCCTGGAGAGGAGAATGCTCAGGGGTGACCTGATCACTCTCTTCAAATACCTGAAAGAAGGCTGTGGCCAGGTGAGGGTCGGTCTCTTCTCCCGGGCAACCAGCACCAAAACAAGAGGACACAATCTTAAGCTTCACCAGAGGAGGTTTAGGTTGGGCATTAAGCAGAATTTCTTCAGAAAAAAAGGTGATTGGGCATTGGAATGGGCTACCCAGGGAGGTGGTGGAGTCACCATCCCTGGAGGTGTTTAAGGAAAGACTGGAGGTGGCACTCAGTGCCATGGACTGGCTGACATGGTGGCATTCAGTCACAGGTTGGACTCGACAATCTCAGAGGTCTTTTCCAACCTCATTGATTGGGTGATTCTGCGACAAGGACCTCAACCCTCGCAGAAGGGATCCAGTCTCCTTTCCTGGAGAAGAATGAGCACACGAGGGAGGCTGCAGCTGGTCACCCTTGCTGGCCTCTCATGGCCACCACTGCCCTCACTTGATGGTGGCCCTAGTTTATTTGCAATGTGAGCTGATAAAAACTTTTCCTTCCCCAAATGAGAGGGAGCATCATTTTGTCACTGGACAGTCCTGTCATGGACAGTCAGAAAGAACTGGAGCAGTGGATTGGAATGAGGGGGAAGGAGAGACCTGTTAACTCCCTCCCAAACCCCTTTCAGAGCCACAGCCTCGGCCTCTCTACCCCCTTAATACACTCCTGATGCATTCCCTTTTGTCTTTCTTCCTGTCCCTCACCACTAATATAAAAATTAAATCTATAAATGCTTCTGGGGTGACACATTTCCCAGTGTATTCCCAAGAGTGGTCTCTCTGGGTTTGCTCTTCAGCTCCTCAATTATTTATCTCTGCAAGGGAACAGGAAAACAAACTCAGCAAAGCAAACTTCATGCCCTGTAGTGACACCATGAGTTATTAAAAAATATAATAAAAATTCCCCAGTGAGTCATTTAAGAGGCACTTAAGCAGCTCCAACCACAGAGATGACAGTCATGACTAACTGTTTACAGCCAGCATTGGCTGGGGAGGGCCAGGGGCAGGACAGAATCCGGATCCCCTTATGGCATTTCCCAACAGGGATGTTGGGGGGAACCCTGCTGGTGGACAGTAAACATTAAATGTCCTCATTTGCAGTCTAAGGTAATTGCAAGCCCCCTGTAAGTTTCATATGTTCTGGGGTGGCAGAATGAGGTGATGCAGAGGATGTGGGGGATGTAGGGGATGTGGGAAGTTATAGAAACTGTGGTGGGATGCAGGGGATGAAAGAATGCAGGAGCATTTGAGGGATGCAGAGCAATGTGGGGGATGTGGTAGAAGGTGAGGAATGTGGTCGGAGGTGAGGGATGCAGAGCACACAGAGGAATACAACAGACGCAGGGATGAAGATAGAGGGGACTGGGAGGATGCAGTGTGGAGGGATGTCCATCTACTTGGGCAGATTGTGCCAGAGGGCTGCTGGGAACCCTCTGCCCCAGCACTCCCCTGCCCCCCTGAGCCCCATTCCAGCTGCAACGCCAAACGGCCACAGGAGCAGCAGGGAAAGAGCCCCCTAAACACAACCTCCCTGTGCCAGTGAGTGTCCACTGCAGCCAGTCGAGCACTGAGCCCATGCTCAGGAGAGACCTCCTTGACCTCTCCACCTGCTGCCTCTCTCATCATGGCCAGTCCCCTCTGCTCCTCAGCCACAGGGACCTGCTGGGGCACATCCAGTTCTCCTGCTCCCGGCCCAAAGAGCAGCGTGGCAATGCAGGAGATGGCTGAATGCTGCGCAGGGAGTGTGTACAGCCCAGCATGGGTGGGCTTCAGCAGAGAGAAACTGTGGGGGAACTGCTGGCCTTGGAGGTGTTAAAAGGAGCTTATCTTGAGCTCATCCCTTGCTTTCAGCCCAAATCCAGAGCCCTCCACAGCTAAAATGCCCATGCCTCAATTGTGACGTGCTTTGAGCCCAGGTTTACGTGCGCTGTCACAGGGGCAGTGCTGAAGCCCGTCTTGCTTCAGGGCATCCTGAGATCCAGCTGGCACTCCGGGAGCCCAGGCAGCAGGGTGGGTCCGTGCGGATCCCTGCTGTCCCCGCTGTGCCCAGGAGCCAGCAGGCAGCGAACGCTCACTTGGGCAGCGCTTAACCCCTCGCTCCGCTGCCCCCGCAGCCCCGCACGGCCGGCTCGCTGCTCTGCCTGCATGCCGCTGGCACACCGGGCTCTGTGCAGCTTGAACGCCGGGAAAAGCAAAGGGCATAATTTTAGGAGAAGCGTGTGAAATGTGTTCTGGCAGATCAGCCGAAGAGCTCTCCAGCGCAAGGAAAGCATTAACATTTGCAAAAGGTCCTTGCAACAAAGCAACAAATTCCCAGCAGGCAAATCCAGATGTGGGGATGTCTGAGCCCTGGGGTGCAGACGGGGATGGGACAGGTCCACTGGTTTGGGAATGGTTCAGGAGTGTCCTGGGAAGGAATGTTACACTGCAGGGTTGAAATGGTGGAGGCAATCAGAGTGGGAGGGACTGCTTGCTCCTGGCTGGGATTGACAGCACAGAGACGTACAAGGGGATGGATTTAGGCTTGGCTGGGACGGGATCTCCCCTGGGTCTGAGCTCCTTTTCTCCATCAGCCCCTCTCCCCCACACGATGGATTTGCAGAGAAAGGATGGGAAAAAAACCCTGAAGCCTGCAGCCTGTGATTCATCCTTACTATATTTGCACATATTATTAGAAAGATGAAAATATAGCCAGAGCTGGAATTACAGATTTAGTAAGCAGGACTGCCTATTTCAGCACATACTGCTTCTCCCAATGACTGTAACTCTACAGGGGACCAATTTACACCCTCACTAGCATTAAGGCATTGCCCTACACAGTCTACTTATATATCTGGGTGGATATATTCAGCAAGCAAGTCCTTCAGGGACAACAGTGTTTGGGTTCTGGTGCTGCCCACTCAGCATGCTGTGCAACTGGCTGGTGCCCATAAACCTCTGCCTCAACCTCTGCCAGTCTCCTGCTAATACTCACCCAGATTTTGGGGATATATCAGTCCATGAAACCCATAGGCAAGAGAGACTTGTTTGCTTGCTGTTTTGCAAGCCTTCTCCTTGGGATGAGCGAAGAGGGAGAAAGCCAGAGCTTGCCAGCTCTGTGCTGTAACTCACCCCAAGCCCCCATCTTTTTATGAACAAAATATCAGCAAACTCCACAAGTTTGAACCCATGCCTGGCCCACACCCACCCTTGTCCCCAAGCCTGGCCAGTGGGCTTTGTGCCCAGCAGGTAGGGAAGGTGGCTGATACCTCCCTGTGACACCTCTCTGTGCTATCCCACGTGAGGAGATCTGGTGCCCCCTGTGAGCCTGGGCACAGCACTCTCCTGCATGGGTTGTTCTTCCTTGCTAACTTGTTAAATGCAATCAAGTGGATGGGTTATCTGCTGAAGTCCACTTGCTTGGTTTGAGACATTTTGGTCTGCTAATAAACCAGGTTGATTCAATATTCTTCTGTCTGCAAAAGATGTCTTTCAAGGTTTAGTAAGGCAGCAGGCAGCTGTGTGACCTGAAGAAGACCAAATAAAATATGAGGTACCAGGTGTGGTTGCTGGTCTCCAGCATCTTGCTAGCAAAAAGACTGTGTACTGGGCCCTCTCCAAGTGCAAAAGCTCCCAGGTATGCCAGTGTGGAGGGGCCAGGAAGGCAGCACTGGATCCCTGCTGCCGACCCAGAAAATTGTGTGTCTTCTCCCATGAGGTGGCAATGCAGTGTCTGGAGGAGTTTTTGCCAGGGAGGTGAGGAGGACTCCAGGATCTGTCTGCTCTGGCTTCAGTGGGACATAGTTCCGCAGGGATGTGACCCCAACAGGGTGAGCAGTGCAGTGACACAGATTTTGGCAGCAGTGCAGTGACCTGCATGGCTGAGGTCTGCAGGGAAGATTTCCTTGTGTGATGTTTTCCTCTTTTTGCTGGAAGCGAGGGAGAACCTCTGCTTCTGGGGTTTTTCCTGTTTGTTTGCTTGGTTTTTTTCTGATTGCTTCAGCCCCAAGAAAGGAAAGGAAGGTTGCCAGGGAGCTGACTCTAGGGACGGTGTGTGACAGGATGCTCTGAGCAGAGGAGACCCCACTGTGGTTGTGTTTGCTGTGAGAGACGCTGGAGACTCCACTTTTGGGATTGCAAAACACTGTGTGACCCCAGCCACTCACCAGAGAGGTGATGGCACCCCTATTTCTGTCCCTGGCCTCCTAGGGAACATGTGGGAGGTATTTTTATCATCCTGCCAGCTCCCTTAGTCACCGGTGCTTGCTTTAAATGGGTCAACAGGGAATAAAGATGCAGCAGCCCTTGCTCCCTTGCTGTCTGTCTTGGAGCACATTTACTGGCAGCACTGACTCTTCCTCCTCTTGCACTCCATCCTGGGCAAGTGTTATGGAGACCCAGGAGAGAACTCCCTGGCCCAGGCAGTGTCAGCTGCAATTAACTCCTCATTAAAGGCAGGCCCACTGCAGAGCTGCTGCCAGGACAACAAGGGCTGTCTCCGGGACAGTGGCTGCCCTGATGGTGGCAGAGGCTGTGTGTTGGGGTGGACAGATGTGCAGCAGAAAGGGGCAGCAGGAAAACTGCATCCATCTCACTTGCCCCAGATGCATGGGTACAGGGTGGCAGGGATGGCTTTGGGGCATCGGGGCAAGTATGGCCCCTCTGAGCCATTTTGGGAAGGAGATGAGGTTCACTAGGACAGTCCATAAGGTTTACATCTGCTGCCAGCAAGGTCTTGGAGCAGATGCAACATTCCATGACATCATTTGACAGCAATGACCCGAAAGCCATGGTGATCTGCCTGGACAGTGCCAGCCACTGGTGTGACTCCCAGTGCTCACTGCCTCACACATCTGTGCACCTCACGGTCATTGTGCCAACACCATGGTTCACAAGCTCCTATTTGGTGACCATCCTGGGAACTGTAGCAAAACTTGAAGGGTTTAGAACCAGGGCTCTGCCTGAGCACTCCGCTGGCTCCAGCCCCACTGTGCTGGTGCAGCCCAGCTGATTCTGGGCAGAGGGAGCAGTGATCCCTCTTCCAGAAGCAAATCTAGCTGGCCACCATTTAAACCATTTAAGATGGTTTGTTCCTGAAGGGTGACAAGAGAGCTTCACATCTGCTCCCTCCCGCCCGGCGTTGCAAGGGTGAGATTTCTGCTGCAGCCGCCTTTGTGGCCAACTCCCGGCTTAGAGGGGACAGCGCTCGACTTCAAGGTGACCTCAAGAGATGAGCATGGGGTGAGTGCATCACCCAGGGAGATTTGGGCCTAATCCTTGTGACATCTTATAGCCAGAGAGGGAGAAAAACAGCAGGAGACAAGCTGGGTGCGGGGAGGAGGGGGGCAGAGGGGGCAATGGCTGACAGAACCAGGCAGTCGCCTCCATCACATTTAAGGGAGTTCATTTTCCTCCTGTCTCCTCAGATCTGTCCTCCTGCTGCACTTGCACAGAGCCACGCGGCTTGGCTGCCCTGGGGAAGAGGCGAAGGGAGGGGGACCTGCTCATCGGGAGATGTCCCAGAGAGGAGCCACAGCTCCAGGCACAGTGTGCACAAGGGATTGCTCACCCTGGTGTGAGCCAGATGGAGAGTGAGGGGCTGGCAGCCTGCCTGGGACCCCCAGCACATGCAGGGGGAGCGGGGTGGGTGCCAGCAGCCCACTTCTCCCACTCCAGGAGGAAAGCATCTTTGCTGCAGAACGAGACTGCAAAGCCCTCCCAGAATACCAGCAGCTCTCTCAGGGGGCCCTGGCACAGCGTTACCCTCAGGCACCTCAGGGCAGGAGCCAGGCCTGCAGAAAGCCAAAAACTGGCATAAAGATTGTGAGAGTAGAACAGAAAGGAGGAAAAAAGTGAAGATTTGGAACTTTTCTTATTTCATCTCAGGCTCCTGAGCCTCTAGGCTACGCTCATTTTACCTTTTCAAGTCTTTTCTCTGTGAGAAGGATGACTAGAAACCCACACCTTGCTGATGAAGGCAGAGCCCCACAGGCACTTTGGTGGGTGGGGAACCTGGCAGGGCCTTTGGAGCTCCAGCCCCTTTGATTTCTAAAGCTACAGAGCCTGGCTGGCAGGTCAGGGAGGGGAAAGTGGCATGAGAGTGGCAGTGAGGGCAGCATGGCCTGCAGTGGCATCCGTCCCCTGAGGTAAAGCTGGTGCAACGGGGAAATGTCTCTGGCGATGATGTGGAAGACAGCAGAAGGGCCACTCAGGTGTTGCTAATTTTCAAGACCGAGCTTTTTTTGTCTTAGCAATTCTGTTGCTCAGCAAGGCATGACATTTCCCTGCCACCACAACCCGGCCACCCCTTCTCCCACTGGTCCTGCTGCCCAGCAAGCTCCTATTCAGAGCTGAAGGACAATCTGGAAATGTGAGCCAAACATCTAAATGTGAGATCAATACTGAAACATCCCCTGCCCCTCCAAAGAGCCATTTGGTATCTCTGATGCATGTACTACCTTCACACTGCAGGATGGTGCAAGTGTCAGGGCTTTTCCCCTTCTCCTGAAGTGTTGGAAGGACTTTACCTAGAGCAGCCTTGAGCTGTCAGTGTTCCCCATGAAACAGGGGCTCAGCCCTCACTCAAGAGGGACAAACTGAGGTAAGAGAGCTCCTGTTTGCAAATCTTTATCACTCTGCATCCTTCATGCCTCCCAAAATCAGAGGCCTGGGGTCTGGTCAGTCTCCTAGATGCCAAAGGAACAGAAATCAGGAGATCTTTTGGCCATGCTGTGCTCAGTGACATCTGCGCTAACGTGGACATGGCATGGACATGGCTGTCCATGCACTGATAGAGCAGAAACCCACTGCTGGTAGATGCCAAGAGTTTATTTTTCTCCTCATATTTGCAATTACCTCCACTAGTTGTTACAAATATTGGGAAGTTTTAAAAATGATCAGGGCAGCCACCTCCCTGCATTTACCCCCCTTGCTCCAGCAGCCACATCCCATCTCCAGCCAGGGCAGCGCCATCATCATTCTCTGACTGCAAAAGGCTGATGGTACATCTTGAAACAGAGCATGAGGGGCAGAAAGCAAAGGATGAGGCCACGAGCAGCACCAGAGGGCAACCACACATTGTGTCACAAGGGCTCTTGTGACAAGATGAATATCCAGTAGTGAGAGGCTCAGTTGGGGGACATCAGGGACATCTGCCTCTGCAAGAACTGAGGCTCTGAACTGGTCCTCCAAGAGGAGTGATGAGTGAGGATTAGTACCTGGGAGGCTTGAACACAGCTCTCCTCACTCGGTCACACGTCTTCCCTGCCCAAGTATCAGCCAACTCACAGGAATTTTCACAGCCCACTCCACCTGCACCCTGGTGCTGCACTTAGACAGCTGCAAAAGTGAGAGAAGACCTGTCACATCCCCCACCCTGATCCCTCTCTGATGCTTTTGGCATGTTTTTAATGGTGCTTCTCTTGCTCCAGTCTGAGGCCTGTCTATAGCTACATACATCTCTCTCTCTGGATTTTCAGTTTTTCTCCTGTTCTGCTTAATTTACTCCTATTCCCCTCACTGTATATTATGCCCCTTACCCTGTCCTTTGTGGAGCTGCAGGTAGTTACTGAGTCCCTCATCCAGCCTCAGCACTTTGCAACCTCACACAGACCTTCAGAAATTATTTGTTGAGAGCCAATATCTTGCCTTTTTCCTTTTCCCTTTTTTTCCCCAAGATTTGCCATGGATCCTCCTGCATCCCTGGTCACAGGAGTTTTCAGTGTGCCCTGGTCCCTTGTTCCCCTTGGGGGAATTGGTGGGCGCACCCACCAGCTGTCCTTGTATTAGTCTCAAAGCTATTCACTAATTTGCTCTTCCTGTGTGGAAAACACAGAACCTTTTTCACCTAAAGCTCTGCTGCTGGTAGCATCTGTCCTGTCCTTGGGCTGGGCTTTGGGAGGCAGAAGGAAAATGACATCTCTGGTAGGAGCATCAAGGTGACTCCTGCTTGCTGCAGCGAGGCTGCTGCCGGCGTGGCACAGGGACAGTTCCTATGTGGGAAAGCTTGATTTTTAGTCTCCCAAAAGACAGAGGCTTATTGCACAACAAAATGTCATCAGGGTAATGGTAGGAGACCTGAAGCAAATCCCTGCCACTAATAGGATTGGGCCATCTTCAGCAGGTCTCACTCGCAAAGGCGGATCATGCCAAAATGAAGCTGGCTCAAAAGCCCAAGGCTCCCGGCGGGCAAGGGAGCTCTGCTCACAGCCAGCCCTCTGATAGCAAAGCCCTCTCCTTCCTCTGTAATCCACTGAAAAGAGACATCAAAGGACAAGTACATCCATCCTGGGACACTCTTGGGAAGCCAAGGGCACAGAGAGCCTGCAGCTTGCTGCTACAGAGGGGAAGAGGCAGCTTGGCACATACCAGTGCCTGTGGAAGGGCAGGTGGAGGAAAGTGATGGTCCCAAAGGCAGCACAGCTCGCTGCTCTGTGCAGAGGTGGTGTATGGGCATTGCACATCCACACCTCTGTGTTCTCTTTACCTTCTCACCCTTATTCTCTTCCATTGGAAAAGCAAAACTGATTCTCTGGGCCTTCCCTGGTTTTAATTAAAGATCTTCCCTGTCCCATTCTGCTCAGAAGCCTTCCCTGGTGTCTAGCTGAAGCTCCTCTTTCTCAGGACACATCCCTGATTTTTTTTCTCTGCTTAGTATCTCAAGAAAGGGCAGGAGCCCAGCGGATTGGGAGCCTTTTGTAGAGCCAGCCTTTGCTGGAAAAGGGTTATCATGAGAGGAAGAGTGTGCTGAGCCCCTTCAAGTCTCTGCTGGAAGAGCCTGTCCCCTCGCACAGGGAAGAACTAGCAGAGCGGGAGGTGGATGTGCTCCTGCTGCCAATGTTCCACCAGTCATCCTCCGTTTCCACGTCAAAATGTTGGCCTTGTAGAAGCAAAGACTTCGTCAACATTCATACCCCACCACAACCACATGCACAGTCACATCCACCTGGCCCAAACTTGTGCTGGGTGGGGGTCATGAGCCCCTCCACGTCTCCTGGTTCCAGGGGATGAGGAGATGAGGAGGGACAGCTGGTTTGCACAGAGGCATCCTGCCCTGCTGGCCGTGCCGTGCTGCCCTGCGGGCTCTGAGCCGCCCGCAGCACCTGAGTGTACCTGGCAGCCGGCCGGCACCTGTGCCAGAGCCTGCGCTTGGCACGGCCGCCCTTCCCGAGGAGAGGCTGTGCCCGCTGCTGCCGGTCTGACGCCGGGGCGGCACGCAGCACGCTGCTCCCGGCCATATGGCCTCCTCCTGCACACCCTGCCTCGGCCGCCGGAACAGGCACCCTAAATCCACACCCCAGCGAACCCCAACAGCTCACTGCCACCAGCACTCAGGTACTCAAGCACGGGAGGGGAAACATGGGTCCCTTTTGCTGCCACGGTCTGGTTTTTATTGCTCCACAGTTGGCTAAAGCAGCTTGGGGCTGGCCCCGCTGCCTCCCGTCCTCCCTGCAGCAGACCCCCTTCACACCCAGCTGTTACACTGAGCCCTGAGGATGCCCTGTGCTGCAATGGCTGCTCTCATCCTTTCTCTCTTTGGGTGTGTTTTGCCCTAAATGATTGTCGTTTGAATCAGGAGGGGTGGTGAGGGGTGAGAGCAGAGGGGGTGAAGAGAGGGAGCATAGCCAGAGATGCCACTGCACTGCTGAGTAAGCTGGGCTGTGCATTACTGCTTCCGGGTATTATATGGCTTTTTAATGCTTGAAAAACTAGTAGAAACTTACTTTGAAGAGGAAAGGAGAAAATACTCGGGCTCCACCCAGGATAGCAGCAGGGACCTGCCACACAAGCCCAGCATAGAAGGTTTGAGGCTGGGGTGCTCCTGCTCAGCCTGCAGGCATCAGTGAGGGGACAGTTTTGGGTCAATGTCCCACTGACTGCCCTGAAGCTCAGATGAGTGCAAACAGGGCTGCAAAGGCTCTGCAGCCATCCCCAACACAACCTCCAGACTGCTCCAGCAAAACCCCTGGGCTAACGAGCTGATGGGTACCAAGTGCCTGCAAAGGGGGAGCATTTACCCAATTTAGTGTCTCCCAATTTAATCCTAAATGCAAAGTCCATATGCAGACAGCCTGGGGGGCTGGGGGTCACAGCAGATGCTCACGGACCTTTGTGCTGTATGTGGAGGCATGGCTGCCCTCTAACAGTGGCAGCTGAGGGAGCTCGGGCTTCCAGCCCAGATCCTGCTTGCCCATACTGCGACATAAATTAAAAATAAGCCCTTGCTTTGAGCTGATTTTCTCCTCATTCCTCTGGATGTCATTTGGATTCGAATCCAGCTGCGTTTGGGAAGCTGGAAGCTCACAAATCTCAACTTTTGAATGTTTGCAGTTATGATGGTAATGGTAAAGCACATATGCTTCTGTATTCTCTATAAGCCGTTATGAGGCACAGTTGCTCTTTTACAGCCATTTTACAGCCAGAGCATCAAGCACAGGCAGGAGAATAAAACCCTTGTGCACATTGTGCTGGAAATAGGGTGGATGGTGGCTGCTCTGGGCTCAGCCACCTCATCTCTGTGCCTCCCCCAGTGCATTTAACTATTCCCTGCTTTAGTTTTCCAATGCCAGTAGCCCAAGGTCTGATTTGGTTTCCCTAATCCAATGAGCCTATAATAATGTGAGGAGGGGAGTAGCATCTTATTGCACACTAGGCCAGCACTCGAGCCCAGGGATCCCTAATCACAGTCCAGGGGTCCCTTCTCCCAGTCCTAGACAATGGGTCTGAGAAAACTCAGAACTTACGGATGCTGATGGCCAAAGAAATTTCCCTCATAAAGACAAAGGCAAGGGGAGACTATTCCCTGGCTCTATCGCTGGCTGGAACAAAACCAGCTTCAGCAGCTAAAGTTTTGGAGAGAAGCACGTTTCTCTGATGTATCCTGGGGAATGGTGGGAGGTGTGGGGGGATGCACACACCCCGTGTACCCCCAGGGATAGTGGCAGGAGCTCTGCCCCTCCTCTGCCTCCAGGCAGGGGACGGTGTCGCAGCGCATGCTGGAAGCTCTTCCTGACAGTCTTCCTTCGCCTTCAGCTCTTCCTAGATGATGATGTCGGGTGTTAGCTGCTGATTTGCAAGCAAAACCCACTCTGGCAGCACTCCTCAGCACACAAACATGAGGCGCTGGAGCCCTCATATTGCAGCACAGCCCTTCAAGATGGGGCATCATCCCACAGCAGCACTCTTTCCCTCATTCACCCCTTGGCCCTGAGCCCGGCTCAGTCCTACATGGTTAAAATCACTTTTTTGGGAGAGGGAAGTGTCTCTGATTCTCTGGGTGGGAGGGAGGGGGAGCTGGCTGGGTAGCTTTGGGGCTCCAAACATCCACTGCCAGCTTTTCTCAGGAGCTGACTGCACCCCAAATCCTTCCACATTCAGGGAGGCTCCCAGGGCTTTACTTCACACTGATGATGGTGATGGCTCCCTCCTCCTCCTGCTCCTCGGGCAAGAGCCTGGCAGCTCTGCTAGTCTTGCACCCCCATGATCAGCAGGGATCTGGGTCTGTCGGGCTCTCTGGCTGTGACAGAGAGGATCTTCTCCAGATCACCGTGCCCTGCCAGAAACAATCTGTTTACAGTGTCAGTGCTCGGCGCATCCCTCCTCGCTCGGTGTTGAACCGCCCGAATATCCTATTTCTGCAGGCACAGAGACACCCTTCTGTAGTCCGGGTGGCATTGTCACTACAGGGAATATTTCCATGACATCCTCCAAGGCTGGTGGTCAAAGTCTAACGGAGCTCTTCTCCCAAATCCCCGTCCCTAGAAGTGTCCGTGGATGTTGCAAGCATGTTCTTTGATTTTTCTCCGGAGGTCCCTGCTGACCTGAATTTTCCTGCGGGTCCTGCCGCTGCTTGCCGGTGATGTGAGAGTGTAGGTGCCGAGCTGCAGGATTTCCCTCTCACAACCCCCTCCCTTTGGGGATGCAGCTAGAGGCCGGGTCACTTATTTGACAAAGACGAGCTGACGGCTCAGCGGGGCTGCGGGCTGCAGCCCCCGGTGCCAGCACCGCACGGAGCCAGGCCCGGCCGGCCCTGCGCGCCGGGGACGTGCCGGGCGGATGCTCCTCCAAACCGTGCCCTTGGCTTTGCTTTCCTTCTGGGTTGATGCACGCAGCTAGCGCCTGCGAGCGGCTCTTCCTCTCTCCTTCTCGCTCCCAGAGACCCTTTAATTCGGTTGCTTCACACTCAGTAAACACCCTCCTCCGCTCCTCAAAACCGTTCCCTTTCTCCCAGGTCATGCCAGGCAACCATTTTCCAGCAAACTCCCCGATTTTGGCCAGTTTTTCGCTCTGCCTGTTAACAGTCTGTTAAACCCTGCGGGCCCCCGGGGCGGCTCTGCTCGCACACACGTCGGGAGCGATCAGCCGGGGCCTGGGAAACGACTGCTGGCGTTACCTGGGCAGCCGCAAACTTTGCTTGCGCAGCTTCTCTCAAGGCCGATGCTGCTTTCGGCTATTAGAAGTAACGACCCCCATGTCTGCAACTTCCAGACGATGGGGCTTTTCATCAGAGAGTCCTCCGAGAGGCAGGGAAAGTGTGGCTTTTCCGCCTCACTACATTTTTATCTCTTTCAGGAAGCTCTGGAGGCTACAAGCTACCTTACCTAATGGATCTCTATTAGGCTGAGGCACTTGGGACCGATGGACACGTCCCGGGCTCCAGCTGCTCTCCTCATCCATGCTTTCAATGTCTTTGACTTTTGCCAGACTCCAGATGGGAAGCAACCGGGGGCCTGCAGGGCTCAGGCTTGGTGAATAGGGAAAGGATATTTTATCCTCTAAATCCATCCCCCAGAAAAACACACGAGTGTTTCACCCTCGATGGGGTGGGAAGCTTTTTGTGCAAAGCTCCAGCCTGAAATATCAGATTGCCATGATGCACAGGGAGGATGATGACAGTGCTTCATCCCATGTGAGACCCTCAGCCTGTCCCCAGTGGTGTGGCAGGTAAGGCATGGCTCCTGAGGACAGGCTGGTCCATGGGGCTTCAGTGTTGGCCTGAAGGAGGCATCTGCCAGAGGGAGGTGAGCCTCCCCGACCTGTTTAATCCCACCTCCATTATTATCATCTTTTTGTATCACCACTTGCCTGGGGGCTGGGGTCTTCTGTGCCAGCACTATGCAGCCCAAGGGCAGCCACATCCCCCAGGTTAGAGTACAAACAGGGCAAGACAGAACAACGCATTATTCATCCTCTCAAAGAGCATGGAGGGAATGCATGTCCAAGAACACAGTAGTGATGCCAGATTTGCTGACCTTCCCTGCTACAGGATTTAGGTCTGTCTGGAGGTGAGGAGGCTGCAGCCACAGCTCCCATATGTCACTGCCCCTCACCCCAGCCACCCTTGTTACAGGCTGTACAATGTGTTAGTGCTGGGCAAGGGGCCCAACAGCCCTTCAGTTCGCCCCATCCTGCTGTTATCACAATGGCCCCAGAGCAGGAAAAGGAAATTATGCCCTTTTGGGAAGAGGAGCTGGCGGTGAGGATGAATACCACCTTTGTGGGTGGCACCAGCCTGGGACCAGAGCAGTGGGTGCGCATTCTGAACTTCGAAGTCCAAACACACGGCGAGCCAGTGGCTAGTTGAAAATCATCCCGACTCTGTGGAGGATGACTTTCTAGGGGTGCCCCAGTAGCCCCCCACTTTGCCTATCCTACAGCCCCCCCCGTAGACAGCTCCCCTTGGGGGATGCTCTGATGTTCACAAGGGACTGGGACTGCTGCTCTCCCTCCTTCTCTAAGCGTCCCCTTTGCTGAGGGGCTGCAGAAGGGCACCCCACCACTCCGGGGGCTCTGTTCCCTCAGCATACACCTCTCCTGTACCACCGAGTGCCCGCCTGCGGCCCCGCAGCTCCCGTCCGGGCGATCGGGGGTGCCGCGGCGGGGCTTGGGGTGCTCGGGGGCGGGCGGGCAGCGCGGGACCGGTGCCACGCGTGTCCGGCCGCCCGCGGCGGCTGCCCGACGGGGAGGGCGGGTGTCCTGCCGCCCGGTGGCGGCGGGGAGCCTGGCAGAGGACTCGGTGAAGGACCTTCTCCGGTTTCCTCGGGAGGCTGTCAGGCGGCGGGGGAGCCGAGCCCCCTGCGCCTCGCTGGACGCGTCGGCTCCCTCCCCCTCTCCCCCGCACTCCTCCTCCTCCCGCTGCTGCTCCTCCTGCTCCTCCCGCCCTGGTGCGAAGGGCTTTTGCTGCTTTTCCATTCTCTCTCCTCCCTGTCGCCTCGGCGGAGCGCGGTGCCGGGAGGCGCGGGCAGAGCGCGGGGATGGGGCGGCCGCCGGCGCCCGACCCGCCCGCCCGCTCCCGCCGCCCGCCGCCGCGTCCCCTCCCCGGCCGGCGGGAGGCGGCGGCTCTCCCATGCCGCCCGCCTCGCCCCCTGCTCTGAATCTCTGCCTGTCGGCCCATCTGGAGAGAAACGGGGAAGGGGTACGTCCCCTCGCACTTTTATTTTTCACCCACTTCTTTTTTTCTACCCTTTTTTGCCTTCCCTCCATTACGCCCCCCTTCTCTCCAGCCCGTTTCTCCTCCATCGGGGCTCTTCGGCGGCCATGCGGCCGGTCCCGGGCGAGCGGCTCTAACTCGTCTCCTCGCCCGGATGGCCCCCCGGAGCCGCGGGCGCATGGAGCCGAGCTACGTCGTGGGTATCTGCTGCCTGGTGCTGCTGGAGCCGGGCCGGGTGTGGAGCGGCGAGCCCAGCACCGGGGGGCCCGGGAACAGCGGGAACAGCAGCCAGGCTCCGCCGCCGGAGACCACGGTCCCTGCGCCCACCGGAGCGGCACCACCGGGGGGGGACCGCTGCCGCGGGTACTACGACGTGATGGGGCAGTGGGACCCGCCGTTCAACTGCAACGCCGGCATCTACCAGTACTGCTGCGGGACCTGCGGGTACCGCTTCTGCTGCCAGTTCAAGCCCGGGCGGCTGGACCAGAGTGGCTGCTCCAACTACGACACCCCCAACTGGGTCAACACGGGCCAGCCGCCTGCCCGGGTGGACGAGACCCCCGAGGACCCCACTCGTGACAAGACCAACATGATCGTCTACATCATCTGCGGTGTGGTGGCCATCATGGTGCTGGTGGGCATCTTCACCAAGCTGGGCCTAGAGAAGGCACAGGGTCCCCAGACAGAGATGACCGTCTCCAGGTAAAGGGGTCCAGTGCCCCCACCTTCCCTGCTTCATCTCCCCAAGGGTGGCAGCTCATGTTCCTAGCTGATTGCATAGACTCCTTGGGACTGCCAAGAGGGTGAGGTGATCCCTAAAATCCCCGTCCAGCATGCTGAAACACCAGGGGGTGGGTTGGCTGTAGCCCACTAACCTAGTAGGGAGGGCTGGCAGTCAGGACAGCCTCCAGGAGAAGGGGTGGTTGTACACCCATCTCCTCTCAAAATGACCTGCTCTGTCTCTTGAGGAGGCATGTCCCTGGCTCAGGAGTGCCAACCCACCAGGCAGTGGGGTGGGTGACATGTGAGCTATAGGATGTGGCTTCCCCCCGCCCCCAACAAATGTGTGGTTCCCAATGTCCCAGGAAGGTGAGACCAGGTCTGACTGTGTGTGGGGTGACTCTGGACTGCAGTCTCCTTGATCTCAGCCTTGCTTGCAGTGCTGGGGGAGACGAGGTGGCAATGACAGTTCCACCGTGGCTGCTGCGCCAGCTCTGTGTGCATGTGTGCACACACGTGTATGTGTGTGCCCGGGTGTGCCCTGGTCTCTGCTCTCTGCACCAGCGTGGGACACCGCCCTTGCAGGGGGTGTCCACACTCTTGTACCCCCTGGAGCACACCCTCCAGTGGAAAGTTGGGCAGCTTCTTCTTGGAGCCCATGCCCTATGGCTCCAACCCCCACTTTTCAGCCCACTTCTGGGGCTGAGCACAGGGCTGGCAGGGGGAAGATCAAGGTGTCAGACACACCTGAGCACTGGAGACCCCCAGCGTCTCCTCCAACTCCTGTGCTGCTGCTGTGGCTGTCCTGCATCTTCCCCTCTCCCTCCTGCTGCCAATGCATGCTTCTCTCCCCATCCTGGGGCTCTACTTTGCATTTTTCCTGGTGAGGACATCAAGCCTGGAGAGAAACACATTTTCATGCCATTTTGTTGAGGGATTTTAGCTTTTTAAAAAAGGAAAAGCAGGGCTGGTGGAAATTATTTCATCAGGACGATCAGGCAACTGTCCTGATTGCAACCCCCAGCACCAGCACCGTCTCTCCTTCCCCTGGAGCACCCTTTTCCCCCTGCCCATTTGGGACTTATGCAGCCACTGGGTGCTGCACCCCAAATCCAGACCCATCCTACTTCTTGCACCCACCCAAGGGAGCAGAGGCTGATCACCCCTGGTTGGAGGAGGGGTCATATACTGAGCCATGGAGGAGGGTCACAGGACCCTCCTGAGACACAGGAGGCAGTTTTTGGGGGATCCATGCTGTGCCCCCACCTTGGTAGGGAGCGTGGCTGTGTGCTGCTCCGTGCCCACGCCTCCCCCCGTGTTGCCTGAGGAAGTGCTGGCACCTTGACAGGATCAATACGGCCTCCGCCAGCCTCCTGATCCCCTTCCACTCGCCTGCCGCCGTGTCTTTTTTTGGTCATTCCCCCCACCTCCTGGGAAGGAGATACTGTGCTTGGGGAGGGGTCAGATCAGACCCTGGGACACCCAGACCCGTGTCCTCATCCCCTGCCTTTGGGTATTGCCCTCTCCCACCACCAGACACTGGTGGGACTGCTGCCACTCACCAGGGGCTGTTTTCTGTGGGTAGCCTCAATTCTGCGCTGCTGGAGTCAGGTGATTCCCCTGGTTCCCCCCTCCCTCTGAACTCATGCAAGCCTCAATTTTCCCACTGAGTTTTGAGAGATAGGTGCCTATTCTCCATAACGCCACAGATTTTTTTGGGTACCAGCATACAAATTGGGAGAAGATGAGTTTTCTCATCCACCATTGAGGGACAAAATCAGAAGGGCACCTCCATTACTGCAGAAGTCAGAAGTCTTGCCCTCTTCTGTGCCCTGTGTCCTTCAGTGCAAGTTGTGAGCAGCTCGGGTTCCTCAGGGATAGTGACTGGAAAGCTGTGGCAGGGCAGGAGTGGTGCATCAGGTGCAGAGCCCCAGGAACCAGGCAAGACACCAGGCTGACATGACTTCCTAGGTGCTGGGCTGATGGAGACAGTGCCAAAGCCTGGGTACACAGCATCAGCATCCTGAAAGGGACACTGTCACCTCCATTCCACTGTGCCTGGGCAGCTGGGGGACTATGCTTCATCTTGGTGCCTCTGAGACAGCAGGGCTATTTCTACCTGCCTTGCCACTGAACCCACGCATGGTCCGAGGCATGGGCAGTGCCACCTTGCCACTCTCCTGGCGCCTCAGGTAGGAGCTTCTCATTTGCTCCTTGGGCACCGCATCATGGCCTCGGGCCAGCTCCCTGTTGCACGGTTGTCTTGATTTCCATTCCTGTCCCTCCCTCCTGCCGGGGTTTTTCCGCTCCTGGGGAGCACTTTGTGCTGCCCTGGACAGCTCCCATTGCTGCTGCTTGCAGGTTTCTCGCTTGGGGGTTAAGGTCAACCACTTCTGCACCTCCAGATGTTGTTTGTCATGGTTCTGGTCCTGGTCCAAACCCAAGAAGAGTGACCAGGTGCAAAAAGTCCATTAGCTTTTCTCTGATGGAGACACCTGAGTCTGTGTCCAGCTTGTCCTGAGACCCCCACACCTTGGCCATCTCCAACATGTCTTTATCTCCTCATGGGTTTGGCTGCTGGTCCACCCAGGGAAGTGGGTGCTCAAGTGACTGCAGCTACCTGGTTTGTCTTCCCGTCCTCCTCCGCCTTCCTCCTGCAGGACCTTATGGCAGCTCCTGCAATCCCCTCTCCTTCCTGCTCGGCTCATGCTTGGCATCTGTCCCCGGCACTCGCTTAGCCTGGCCAAACCCCGCGTTGAGTCAGGAACACCTGCCTGTGTTTTTCTTCAGTCCCCAAATCTCCGAGGACGTTGGGTCCTTGGGGGCCTCTGGGATCTGTCTGTGCCCATTACACTGAGAGCACGCACGTGCCCCAGACCTCCCCCACAAAACGTCCTGGGTGGGAATTGCAAATTGACAGCTGGTGTGAACAACCCTATGGGAAGAACTGGGCAAGGAGCAGCCTCCTAGGGAGTAGGGGGGATTCTGGAGAGGGGCAAAACAGCTGTTAGGAGCAGGTGCCCTGGCAGCTGCAGTAGGTGAGTGCTCAGCTCTGGCTTTTTACTCCTTGGGTCTCACTGTGCTATTTGGGGGTCCCCAAATTTGGCCCCACTGTTCCTCCAGCTGTGCTGGCTGTTTCTCTGGCAATGCTCAAGTCCAGGGCCGTGCCTGCAGTTGATGTCATGGTAGCAGGTAGTGGTGAAGATGTAGAAAAAGTGTTTGCAGGCAGCATGGTGTGCTATCACATGCTGCCCTGGCTCTCTGGGGGATGAAAGAGGATCCAGCTCCAGTAGGGAGGGAGACCTGGAGGTCTGTCCCTAGACTGAACGTAATGTTTGGGGATGCTCATTTCCACTTTGCCCAAGTTCCAATACCCACCACTGCAATTCCCATTTTGCAAAGACACCTTGATAACCCCACACCTTCCTGAGCATCCCTGGGTGTACCAGCCCCACTGGGCAGGCGTCCCACAGTGCCTATGCCGCTCAGTGGCATGGATGGGCACCCCTGCCCTGGGCAGACACGCTATAAGCTGTGGGAAATGTCTCCCGCGGGAGGTGAAGATGAGGCTCTCACTGGGCACAGAGGTGGTGTGAGCAGCCAGGATGCTCACCTGTGGCTGCAGCGTGCTCTGTGCCTCCTGCAACGCTGCACCTCTGCTCCAAACCTCATCACCCCACTCATCCAGTGGCTGCCACCTTCTGTGTCCCCACCAAGGGTTCAGCTCATGGCAATGTCACTTGTCCCCATCAATTCATTATCTCTCCTCTCTCCTGGAGGCTGTGCTCCTGTCTCCCCGCATTGCTCCCTGTCCCCTTGCCAGGACTTCCATACTCTTTCCTAGTGGGCTTGCCAGGTAGGGGACTTGGGCTTCCCAAAAAGTGGGTCAGGCCCTGGGCTGGGCTGCTGTGCCAGGTCAGCATCCTGTTCCCACACAAGCACCTCAGGGATGGATCAGGAGCACTGAGTGCTTCATGCATGGCTTCTGCTGCAAAGATCTCTTGGCCTCCATCATTATTGCTTCTGTATCTGCCTCTGTAGTTGGTATCAGGTCTTGTACTAGGCTAGTTTGCAGCATCCTTGTCACACCCTTAAGGAGAGCTAGGCTCACCGTGGTGGTGGCTGCATGCCTGTCCAGTTGACGTCCAAGCAAGCTGGGTGGCAAGCCACCTGCACACATGGCCTCATGTTCTCTGCATCCATGACCAGAGTGTGGATGGAGGCCTCAGCAGTTCCATTCATCAGGACTTTTTGCAAATGAGCAGTGCAGATCTGAAGCTACATCTGCTCTTTGTTCCCTTCCTCCATCTGCACTCCCAATCCATCTTGGTGCTGCAGACCACCAGGTGACCTAGGGAGATGTGGCTTGACCTTCTTTCCACCCCCGAGCCACAGAACCAGACTGAGGCTCAAAACCCCCAAGGTGATGTTCAGTGAGACAACTCCTCCATAGTGTCACCTTCCACGTCCACCTTTCCTGCACTGCATCAGCTGGGGATAAGCCAGGGAAGGGGTGCAGTCCCTGAGAGCCCTACTGGCAGCCCTGGCCAGTGGTGCTACTCGTGGTGCAAGGGCAGGGTGAATCCAAGTGTTGCTGGTACTGGGGACTCGTGTACTTCTCACCTTAGCAAAAGAGCTCATTAATTGCTGCTCCAGCCGTTGTTGTTAATTGTTTCTGTCCACACGCCCCAAGCGGCCAGCACGGAGGGCACGTTTGTGAGAAAGAGCATTGATGGATTTATGTGGAGAGAAGTCATAGATAAAGGATTGCTCAAGCTTCATAAATAGACCCGAGGAAAAGAAAAAATAATGTTAAAAATAGGTCAAATCGCATTGGACTTTCTGTTGAAACAAGCCTGTTTGAGCGCTGGCCCCGGGGACAGGCAAGAGCAGGCAGCGTCCAGTGGGGAGGGACTGGTGAGCAGTGCACCCCAGGGAAGGTGGGAGTTGACAGGCCAGCAGCTCCCCGAGTTGACAGCCCACACCCATGGCCTCGGGGGACCTGCCTCCGCCTGCCCTGCCTAGGCACAGCCCCTGCCTGCCTAGGCTTGTGCCCAGAGATTCTCTGACTGCAGCATCCATGGCCCGAACCCTGGTTGGGTCAGTCTGTTGCAGGAAGGTTCCTGGGAAGGTGCAGGTTTTGAACAGCTGCAGGATGGAAATGCCACAGTCTCCCCAGGGAGTCTAGTCAAGCATTTAACTACTCCTGCAGGAAAAAAAAAAAGTTTCTTCTGTTTAAACAGTATTTCCCATTTCTGTTTGCACCTGTCACCTCTTGTCAGCTTGACACTGTCCTTGTTGCACCCTCCCTTCAGCTACTCATGTACATTGATAAGTTCCCCCAAATCTTCTGTTCTCCAGGCTGAACAGTCTCCGCTTTCTCAGCCTCTCCTCCATACAACAGATACTCCAGTCCCATCTTTGTGTCCCTTCCCTGGGCTTCTCCTGTATCGAGCTGGAGCCAGCTCTCCAGAGATGTGGCCTTACCAGTGCCGAGCAGAGAGGAGGGATTGCCTTCCTAGACCTGCTGGCAACACTTTGCCTAACGCAGACCAGGAAACCATTCAGCGCCTTTGTCCCAAGGGCACTCTGCTGGCTCATGGTCCACCAGGATCCCCAGGCCCTTTTCCGCCAAGCTGCCTTCCAGCTGGTCAGCTGCCAGGGTTTGTTCCTCGCTCGTTTTCAATTTCTTCAGCTCTATCAGGGTTCTCTTGGCCCATCTGGAGATTAAGTGATCCCAGAGGGATTGCTACACAAAGCTTCCCAAGAATGATGTGAAATTAACCCACAGGGCAAGTGACTCTTCCTTGTAGCTTTGCTCTTGCCCCTGCCCTGTTATGTTGACTGATTCCAAACTGGGAGGGAAAAGGCTTCCTCAGGTCCCCACAAGGATAAGCATCCTCCAGGTACAATTCATTGCTTTCTTCCTTGCTCTCACTGCTTTTCCCAGAAATTCTGAGCATCATGTTCATTAGGTTTTTGAGCACTCTGGTGCCATGAGCTGACACATCTACCAAGTCAGGATTATTCCCCCCTTCCTCTCCAATTTGCATTTATGCATGTTGAGTTTAATCTGCTGTTTTATCGTCCAACCACTCGCTAACCGTCAGCTCACGGTGCGCGTCTGTGAGCCAGCCAGAGCCTTCGAGGCGCAAGGCATGCTGACAGTGAGCTGGGGATTAGCGAGCCAAAAAAAGCCCTGAGTGGACACCCCTGCACTCTCGCAGTCATGCAGGCATGGTCTCTGCAGGGGGAATGGTGTGTCTTCTCATCACAAAGCCCTACCCCAGCAAGAGGATCCCATCCTGTTCTGGGACTTGCTGCCAAAGGCTGCAGTGGCACGTGGCTAGGTCCTGCTCCAGCACTGCCAATGTGCTCCCTCTGTCACTGCTGTTGTACCCTCCTCTGGCACCACCAGCACTGGTGTACCTTGTTCCAGCATTGCTGGTGTGCCCTGCTCGGGCACCACCAGCATGCCTCGCTCTGGCATTGCCAGCGCGCTGTGGTGGGACTGCAGAATCTCTGCCCATGAATGTTAAACGAAATAGAGCTCTATGTTATGTAATGGTGTTTAATGTTTAATGCTGTTACTTACAAGGAGGGTGTTATGCACAGACAGCGCCTGCGCCAGAGGCTGCCACTAGTTTATTTCCTTCCCCAAAGGGGCACAAATGGCCTCTCTAATCCCTTCCTTGGGTCTTCTCTGTTTCAAAGGGACCTGAGTGGAGGTGTTGCTTCCTCTCCCCTGTTCCACCAGGCTCTCGCTCCAGGGGAGGATCCCAGAGGTGTTGCTCCAGCTTCCATCAGATCAGTTTCCTCTGCCTCAGTTCATTGTTCCCTTGCAGCCTGCTCCAAACCATGCATCTCCCTCACCACTCTTAACCACTGATGGTCCCGGCTCTGGGAGGGCTCAGCCCCAGGCAGATCCCAATTAGCTGTTAGACTCGTTAGCCCAGGCTGCAAAAGCCTGGAGGCACTCTGGGTGCATTGCTCCCAGTGGCTCTTTCCTAGCCCCAGGCTGCCTAGCTCTGCCTTCAGAGTGGAGTTCAGGGCTGGGACGAATTAGGGGTCCCAGGGGAGCAGGATATTGTTCTAACAGCCCTTCACCCCCTCTCCAGGACACTGACAGATCTGCTGAAGCAGCCAGGCCACAGCCCCTCTGAGAACATGGACAGCCTCATGGGGGGTGTGCAGGTCCCACTGAGTGAGGGGCTGGCTCGGGGTCCCCCCAGAAACAGCACAGGTAAGGCACTGGTGTGGTGGGGAAAAATAAGTTCCTTTGAGTGAATAAAGGTAGTGGGAGGGCACAGCCTACAGCTGAGCCCCCACCCGTCTCTGCCCCTCCAGACAAGCCACCCCTGAACAACGCAGTGGCCATTGCCCCCTCACTGGGGCGGCCCCACAGCCATGGCAAACGCCTGCCGCTGGCCAGCAGCCTGGCCCTCTCAGCCCCGGACTACACTTCCTACACCACCCTCAAGGTTGGAGGTGAGTGCCGCTGCCGTGGGGGGTGGGATGGTGGCTGGGGGCGTGCACCCTGTTAACCCCAGAAACTAAGTGAGGAGGGGCATGGGGCCCACAAAGGGGCACAGGCAGGACAAGCATCCCAGTTTCCCAGTGCTCCTGGGGTCACTGCTCACAGCAGAAAGCCTGCAGCTCCTCCACCACTCCACCAGCCAGCTGTGCCACCCAGCCAGTCAGTGCCCAGGGTCCTCCATGGATCCACTGTGCTTCCCAGTCAACCAGCACCCAGGATCCCAGAGAGCCCTCAAGCACTGCCCACCCCATCAGGGTTCAGGATCCACACGGACACTCTGCACTGCCCAGCAGTCGGTGCCCTGGGATCTCCCAACAGCACTGCCCAGCCAGTTTATTGCCAGCATCCCTCCCTCAGCACCCGGAATCCCTCCTACAGCCCCCTCCCAGCCTTCTCCACCACTGCCCCCTCCCTGCTCCCCCGTGCCAGCAGAAAGGGGTGTCCCTGCAGGGGTGACACTGCACTGTCCCCACAGAGAGCACCACCGAGGACTTCTACAGGCGGTTCGGGGGGCTGGAGCCACCCCCTGCCAGCACACTGACCTTCCCAGCCGAGGCCCCGGTGCTGGCCGAGGGCTGCCCCCTGCCCAAGGCCAAGGGCCCCAAGGTGCCAGGGGGTCTGGCCTTCCCGGGGGGCTGGGAGGGGGGCCCCCATCGCGGCCCCCGCCGGCCGGGCCTGGCCACCCTGCGCCCTGAGGGGCCACCCGAGGCCTTCGGCCCTTCCACCTCGCTGTACGGGCAGCACTCCCGGCACCTCGCCACCAACAGCAAGACCGAGGTCACCGTCTGACGGCCGGTGCCAGCGGGGACCGGGGCTGCCCCTCAAGGGGGAGCTGCGGCCATCGGGGGCAGCCCACCGGAGGAGGAGAACACCACAGGACTTACACACACTTCGACGCTGGCCAGAGCGGGAGACACGCCGTCCTTCCTGGCCCCAGGGATGGGCTCTGCCAGCTGCACTTCACCATCGAGGAGGCACTGGGGACTCATCCGGACAAATTTCAGGCGTTCTCAGCCCACGTCCGGAAGAGGCTGAGCCGGGGACACACTGGCCATACCCCGCTCAGGGGATGGGGGCCAGTGCTGGACAGACTGGGAACAGATCCTGCTGGGGCCAGGCACCTCCACCTGGCTCCTCTGACGAGGTGGGGGAAGAGCAATTGTCTCAAAGCAGCGCCCCCATGCTGCCTGCACAGCCCCAGCAGCCCCCTGCCCTCCCCAGCCTCCTCCCTGCCCCACTGCCCCAGCCTCCACCTTGTCAATAAATAACACATTAAACTGTATGGCCTTGGCATGAATTGGCTGGGGAACTTCACACTCCTTACAAAACCTTCCCCCGGGGCAGTAGGGCTCAAAGCCCACTCCCCCACAGGGCCTGGGGAACCCTCTGCAATGGGGGATGTGGTGGGAACGCAGCTTAAAGGGCCAACTGCAAAACCCTTCAAGCAGCTGCACAAAAACCAGATCTCTTCTGTCTGAAGTTTAATGGTTCTGACAGAGTTTTACCAGGGGGAGCAGAGAAACAAAGAGATGGAGCGAAAGGACATTGTTCTAAAGCAAGGTCAGGTAACAGCCTTCCTCCCCTAGAGAAGCTCCTAAAATTGCAGGCTTCTGGCCCAGCTCCACCTTGCTTGGCTCTGCTCGAGCCATCATCCTCTTGAGCTGCTTCCAGAGGAGCATGGAGACACCACACTCGCTCCTCCAAGGGACTTTCACTGCAAACGGTGCCGTTCTGTTCTCTAGGTCATCCGGACAAAGGACTGACAGCTTCACGAGACGCCTCTGAGGTTTTATGTCTCTAAAGGACTTTTCAAGCTCACCTCTGCTTAAGAGCAGCTGCTGGGTGGGATGAATAGAGCTAAGTGAAAGAGGGCAGGTGGGAGGTGGTGATAACATTCATCTTTATTAGTTAACAGATGCTCAGAAGCCCTGGAACAGGGTTTTCAGACAGCAGGTATGTTCCCTGGGGAACTTCCCCACCACCAGTTGCATCTCATATCACAAAGCATCCCTACTCTGAACTCCATGTGGATAAATAGACTTTCTTCACATAATCCATAAAACAATTTCCTCCCACCCACAAACCAAAAAGTTACAGTATATACACACACATATAAAAAAAGTTGTAGGGACAGATGGACAGCAAATTTTTGAACAGTGTAGAAAAAACAGGGCAAAGATCCCTCACTCTGGAGGGGGCAGAGACATACCAGCCATGCTAGGACCCTTGGTACTCCATGCTATTCACTACCTGGGTTTCAGCCCAACAGCTTCTCCCAGCTCCTGGCCCAGCCAGTACTCCCTGCAGCCCAGCCCCCAGGGCTCAGACTACCATAAGTGACAAAGTGAAACCTCAGCATCGCTGCTTTCCCAAAGCCTCACCTCCCATTTTACTGAAGCACAGAACTGCCCATGTGCTGCACGCAGACCTGGAGAAATGCAAGGTAACTCAGAGGTTGCCATAGGCAAGGAGTTTCTGTATTTTAGGAAAAAAACTCCTTGACAAGGAAGAAAGCATGAGAGCCACAGAGGAGGGGAAAAAAATCAGGAGGAGGCAATCTACTTCCCCAAAACAGGATCACCAGTAAGCTCGTGAACTTGGCAATGAGCAATCAAAATGTGTCCAAATCAAGAGCTGTTCTGCACACTTAGGGCACCTGCTCAAAGCTGAAGTTGCTGCCACCAGAGTGTCATCAGACACTCTTGAGAGCAACCTCTCCCCCTCAAACAATGTGCTCCCCCTCCAACCACCGACTCCAGGAAGCAAGGGACACCCCAGCCAGTAGGACAGTACTGGCTATTGCAGCTGGGTGTCCACCAGTTATTCCCCAAATAAAGTGGGGGAGATAGAAAAACACCTTCTGGTCCCCATGCTTTTGTCCACAGCTACAGACCACAATTCCTACTGGGAACAGGCTTTGCTGAGAGACAGGTTTCTCCTGGCCCCAGTTTCCATCTCCTTGAAGCCAGGCAACTCCAGAACTAGCATTACCTGTGTTCAATTACTGCAGCACACGAAATGGCCCTGTGCAAAGGGAAACCACAAGCCCCTATCTTTCTCCTCTTATTCTGAAGGAGCTCATGCCTCTCTGCAAGAACTGGACACATGTAAAAGCTTCTTGCAAAACAGTCCAAGTTTGCAGGAGCTGGGCAGTACAGGCTTGATTGGGACAGGATGGGTTTGGATGGCTGCCTGTATCTAAATGCTTTGAGCTGCCAACATGGAGAACATGCCGGCCATACACATGGCGGAACAGCAATGCCCACTTGCCAAATGCTGGTTTCCACTTACGCACATGTGAGAGGGCAACCACTCTGCACCTCTTCTTTGGAGAGATGCAACAGGAAAGGCAGAGAGAAAGAGGGCAAACCATTCTCTCCCTGTCCCAAATCCACCTCCCACTCCTGGAAAGTCACAGGCAATTCAACACCTGCAAGTCAAACTGCTCGGAATAACAACAGTAAGAAAGCTGGGAGACTTGCACCCTAAACCAGTGCCTCCCAAATCCTGCAGGAGCTGTGGAGGAGTTAGAGAAGGTAAGGAGAAACACCTGAAGACAAATTCTGGGACTGGGAGTTGAGTAACATAAAAAAAAACTGTTTCTAAAAATTGTTTCTGCGTCAACAAAAAGGCACCAGAGAAGTATTCACCCTTCATGCCAAGTGCAGGGCACTGCATGTCCACCTCTGCTGCCACCCAGCACCAGATGACCAGGGATGCCAAGGTCTTCTATCAGGCTCTGCTTGTTGCAGTCTGCCACAAACCCACCCTCTGCTGAAAACTGGAGGCAGCTATCACAGGAAAAGATGCCTGAAGCAGAAGGGAAGGGAAATCTGCTGCATTGTTCCCCATGTTTTTGTAAAGCCACAAACATTCCTATAAAAAAACCTGTATAAAAACCGTAGAGAAATTTTCCAGGCAGTACTGGCCCCAAGCGATACTCCCAGAGCACCTAGGGAAGTTGGGTCTAGAGGGCTTCAGTTTCCTGACACACAACTCTAGGAAAGCTGGTGCCTTCCCCTCTCTTTTGGGAACAGCCTTAGGCCCCAGCAGCCCCATGGGACAAGGCTTGAACAAATCCTCTGCCCTCCCCAGAGATTTCCTTTCTGCAGAGGTGTTTGGAAAGGGAACAAAATATCCCTGAGGACAGACACGGGATGTGCCACTTCTCTATGCCGTGGGCTTGTGGGCTTCTCTCCCAAGCAGGGATGGGTGATTTGTGTCGGGGCAGCGCTTCTCAACAGCCCCAGGCATAGTGACAAAAACCACAACTAGACAGATTCCTGCTGCAGTGCCTGAGAACAAGCAAGGAAGCTAGTAAAGCTAAACCTGGGGCAAGTTTAGAAAAAAAATCAAACCCAAAACCCTCCCTCCCTCTCCCACCCCATCCTGATCCCACCAGCACAGCCCTAACCTAGCACTTTTTCTAAGGTCCAGAAGGGAAGTCCAGGCCGATGCTCAACCAGGCTGTCTTTGCACAAAGGGAACCCCTGCCGGCATTAGGAGGCAGCGATGGCCGTGCCCCCACTGAGCTTGACGATCATCTGCTGGCAGTCGTTGCAGGAGCGCTTGTCCCCCACCTTCTCCAGGGTGCGGGCAGCCTCGGCCAGCAGCACCGCGCGCTGGCCCGGCGACGACAGGAAGGACAGGGGGAGATGGCGGCAGGCCAGCAGGATGGCCGTGGCTCGCTCCCTTTGGCCCGGCAACGTGTCCAGTTCACCTAGGGGCAAACAGTGAAGAGAGAAAACTCAAAACAGAGCAACCACCTGCATGAGAAAACCCCACCACAGAGGCCGTCAACTGCTTCTCTGGCTGGCATTCCCTGGCTGAGCCATAAGCAGGGGGCACCCTGAGGGCTAGCAGAGGAGAACACTGAGCTAGAGTCAGGTAGGAACTGTCAGTCTGGTCTTCTACAGAGGCAGTTCCTTTCAGCTCACTTCCTAGGGCTCAACCCAACATTGGCATTCATGCTTCCCATTCCCTTATATCCTTCATTTTTTGGCTCTTCTGTTTAGAATTCCCAGCTTCTGCCTTTGCACTGACTGCTCCACACCCCAGACTGCCAAGTTCTGTGCACCTGTAGCTTCATGAAGGCAAATGTTTTCCAGTCTGTTCGCCAACACCTCCAGCCCAGGGCTCGCAGCTCATGTTAGCTGGCTTGTAGAGAACATGGCAGAAGCATTGCCTTGAGCCACAGGCTGACGGCAGCTCATTATCCTGACACAGCAGGAGACACTGCAGGTTGTATCTATGCCCCCCACACCTTGCCCAAGCACTGCCCCCTCCCAGTCCCACATGCAGTGGGTCACTGCCTGGGCCCCAGGGCTGACCCTGTTTGCTGCTCTGGGGCGTGCGCCGCCTCAGGCTGTGCTCCAGCAGCTGGTGGGTGCGGGTCGGGCTGGCCCCTGCCATCAGGCGCACAGTGGCCTCGTGGAGGAAGACCTGGAAGGGAAGGCAGGATGGAAGATGAGAGGTGGGCTGGCACAGGGACGATGCTGTGGCTGAACTGTCATCCCTCAGCCACGACATTTCAAGAGCAGAGCACTGACACCTTGACAAAAACAGAGACCCATTTCCACGCTCCTCCCTCATCTTTCCACCTGTCTCTGGGGAATTTGCAGGTCAGGGCAACCATGAGGAAGGGGAAAAACATTGACACCTAACTGTGAATGGCCTGGAAAGGGGAAGGATTGAGAGCAGGGAACAGGGTAGAAAAATCTGAGAGCAAAATTTGGCACTGTGGTCCAGGCAGGATTCTCAACCTATGCTGCTAGTGCTTTGGTAACAGCATCAAACTTTGAAATCTAGAGTTTGGACAACACCAGGACAACTCTCACGTCCAAGTATTAGACTCTACTTCCTCTATAGAAGCTTAAAACTAGATGAACTGAAGAGAAGCGGGGAAATGCCAAGGAAAGCACCTGGGGCTCTACAGATGCAGAAGGCATTTGACCCTTCAGCCACTCAGCAGAGCCAACAAGGCTGAGGAAGCTTCCTTCCACACTCCCCAGAGGGACAGACCCAGTCTGAAGCCACCTTAATAGGATGCGATGGTTTTGGCAATACACATGTGCTGATGGTTTTCCATGCAGAAACTAAAGTGGATACTTCCCCACATGCACTGAACTCCCACAGGAGCCTCCCTCATCCCCCACCAACAGGAAGTACAGAGGCTGGTAGAAGAAGAGCATCCCACCCCAAGTATCCAAACCACGCAAGCTCAGATACACCCTGTGTTTCCAAGGGCACCAGGTTCCCATCACCCCAGGAAGGGCGACAGACAAGCTGGACGTGGAGCAGGCAGGGAGGCGAGCCATCACCTTGCGGTAGGCGGGTCTGAAGCTGTGGGCCAGCTTGCGCAGGCTGCCCAGGTCGCGCTGGAAGCCCGTCAGCTCGGGGGCCGAGGCGTGGTAGGTCTCCCCCAGCGCCTGGCTGGCGTTGGCCTGCTTCTGCCACAGGCTGGTGCGGAGCGAGAGCAGCAAGTCACAGGCCAGCAGCTGGATCATCTGCAAGAGCCAACATGCCCGGGCACAGGCTTTCAGTAACACATAGCACTGGGTGAGTAACAAACTACATGGCTGCTGACACAGCCCATGGGAGGGAACCACAGCACCTCCTGTGGGGTTCCTCTGCCCTCCCCGCTGTGTCACCCTACCACAAGGCACCAAAGGGAGCAGGCCTTTGCATTTTGCCCAAGTGGCATCTCTCGACCAAGACAAGGTAAGGTGCCAAGGGCACATTGTATCAACGTTACATGCCCTTGCCTGCACCTTTCACTGAGATCGATGCTAACAAACACAAACTGATCCCATGGAAACACAGCCTCCTGCAGAGGTTTTCCTGCCCAAAAAGTGACACTAACTAGTGGAAAAACAGCAAAGACAGCCGTGCCACCTGCAGAGAAAAAAGAGGCAGTCACGGCACAGCCAACAGCGGCTGCCAAACCCCCTTTTCCCCATCTGCTGCTGCCCCCTAGCACCACTCCCGGCTCTGGGAGGGCTCTCTGCCTGTGCTGCTGAACAGAGAGTGCCTCTGTACTGCACTGCAGAAACATTGCACAGTCACTGCCACAACATGCAATGCAACTACAATGCACTACAGCTGCCACCCAGCAACGACGAAAGGGACCAGAATCATGTCCCATATGCCATGGAGGGAAGCTCCAGTTTTATGTAATCCTGGAAAGAAGAGAAACAAGCCCCACACAAACTCAGGAGTAGCACAGCAGTCACACTTCTGTGTCAGAGGATTCAAACATTCATGAGTGTGGCCTGAAACAAGCAGACTTGACTTAGTGATGTCCTGTTTTACAGGTATCACCAACTTGACCTGGAGGAGAGAGATGGATACTTTCCATCTATGCAGGGCCAAATTCAAACTGGTCAAAGCACCAGAAAGGGGTGACAGCTATTGGCACAGGAGGAGCGAGAGCTGACACCTTGCCCAGGGAGATGACACTGTACTTGTGGCTCTGCTCCCCCATATAGCAGAAACAGAACAATGGCAATGCCCTTTCCAAGGATAGGGAAGAAGCCTCCCCTCTAATCCCATGATCCACAGAGTGAATGGAGAATGTAGCTACAACAGAGAAGTAAAACACCTGCAGCAAGACCAACCTTACAACCAAGACAGACCATGTGTTATCTCAGGGCTTACAATGCTTACATTGTTGAGGACAGTGCTGGACGTGCCACTGCTCATGTTGAGGCTGTTCCACAAGTGACTGCTGGCCCTCTCACAGTGACCCAGGGAGCTCTGCTGTCCATCTGCCTTTCCAGACAGAGAGGCCTGCATAGCTTTACACATGTAGAAGGTAGCTTTCACCAGGGCATTCCTGAAAGAGAAAGCAGGTTGCTTTCAAGCAATATCATGTCATGCTGCTACAGCATCAGCTTTCACTCTCCCACCTTCAAGAGATATCATCACTCCTTAGACAGAAAAAAGACGGCAATTGTTCCTCACCTACACAGACAGAACAGAGAAATAAGAGAAAGCTGGCAAAGATTCTTTAGTGCAAAAGAACAGAGATGGTGACACCATCCTTTCCATCATCACGTGAGTTTTGGTTGATTTTACAAGGTGGGAGACTGTGTAATTAGAACAAAGCCAAAAGACATCCCTAAAGAAGCAGTTATGACTGACTTCTAGTCCACACCTTTCCTATCAGTATGCAAGCCTTGACCGACACGTGAACTACTGAGCACACTGGTACTTGCAAAGCACAAGAGACATGCAGCTCCAGAGCACAGGTAGGTGTGACTCCACAGAACAGCATTAGGGGAAGGAGTCACCCCTGTTTACAAGGAGCAGCAGTTTGAAAAGTGTATGAGGCCTACGCACTCTGACATCTCCAGGGACTTTGGCATGCGCTCCACTTCTGCAAAATGTGACCTCACAGCTGCATCGTCCCCTCTGAGCCAAGCGATGGCCATGGCCACGGCTGCCGACCACCACCGGCACACCACGTCGGGACCTGCAAAACAGAACCAGCGCCTGCAGCCCGGGAGAGCACCTGGCTCCCTCACACCTGGGGAAGTGGACAGGTATCACAGGCCCTTGGCAGTGCCTTCCTCTGGGATTGATGCTAATGAGCCCAAACTGGTCCCATGGGAACTCAGCCACCCATGGGAATGCTGAAATGTGCTGCAAGAACACAAAAGAACTTGGCAGCATGCAGACACCCTACATCTGACTGCAAGCAGAGTTTTGGATGGCATGTTTGTACCTTGTCAACAAGAAAGTATCGCACCATCTTGTCTAGAAATTTGTTGACTTCCTTCCTGACAATGATCTCCACTCACCACCCCAAAATAATAACTCCACTCATATATACACTCATGATTGGCACTGATCACCATTAAGACAGTACATTGGGTTCCCTATAGAATTGCCCTCATTATTTAACATCCCCTCAAAAACTTCCCAAAGCCTGCTTAGGGCAAAAGGATGTTCTGCAACTCTAACCTGCTTTTCAATTCTACGGCAAATACTGACCCAAGCACAGACTTCGCTTTTAAAAAATAATTATTTAGTTCTCCTACTATGTTTGCTCTATACATTTTAGGTACAGCAGTTAATCTGTGTCTAAAGCTGCACCAGCATCCCAGTGAGCTGCCAGGTGCTGTCTGTACCAACACCAAGCCAAACAAATACTGCATCACCCTGTTAGCAACCCAGCCCAAATGAACACATGGCTCAGAGGGATTCTGCAGCCCTTGCTGTCCCACTAAATATACACCAAGGGACCAAAACAAGCCTTCCCAATATATGCCCAGAGCTTGCTTACAGCAGAGGCTGCAGGTCTCTGGAGATTGAGAAATATATCTTGACAGCCACTGTGAAAGTGGGGGCAACCCAGTTCAATAGGTAATTAAATTGAAAAAAACCCTTCCTGTACTTCAGCTGCAATGCTGCTGTGTTTGTTTACATGCTCCACCCTTCCTCTCGCTTTGCATTGCTAGGAGCAAGCTCTCAGGCAAGGGCACAGGGTTCAGATTGGAAATAAAATATTGCTCAACAATACAAATAGCAGCAGTCCCTGGCTGGGCACTCAGCATTATAACACAGAGCCAAAATTATAAGCCTTCTTAATCACTTTCTTCCACTCTGAGCTGTGGTACCACACTGGTGTGCAATCAGGACTCGCTCCAAGGATTGCATTTCTCCTTAACTAAAGTTTGAGAGGTGGTAGGGAGAGGAAATTTGTATTGGCAATAAATCCTGCATCTGAAAGAGCTTCAGTTCTGCCAGACTTACCCAGGGCAGACTTGAGTACAGAATTGCTGGCAAAGGGTGGGGCTCCACTACCCATTGAGTCCAAGAAGGAGTTGAGCAACTTCAGGTACTCCATGGCACCTGAGAATTCACTGAAACAAGGAACAAGGCAGATTTTTGCTATGTTGTCAAACAGAAAATACCAAGGCACTTCTCGTTCACAAGTCAAATTTAAACAGTGCTGAACCTTTAAGCCCACAGAAAGCTCAAGCTCTGCAAGTAAAACAACACTGGTGGACTGAAGAGACCACCCCATGATTAGAAGTGCAGAGCAATGCTCTCAGAGGAACAGTTTCACATCTCCCCTTTCATGACCACCAGCACAGAACTAGACTTAACCTCAAGGCTCATGTCAAACATAGACATACATTCAAGCTGATTATAGGCTCCTTTTCAATGACTGCCTCCAAAAGAGGCTGAATAAACTTCTCTGATTATTTGCATATATGCAAATATGTAAGAATGGAAGTGACAGCATGTTCTCAGTACTGGTCAGAGAAAACAGCATAGGCAGCAATGACCTAATTTAACTGGGACATGCTACAGATGAAGATCTTGAGCTCCCACCCCTAGAGTGGGACAAAAAAAGCTTGCTGTTGTACTAGATCTAGTCCCTCCCATGAGGAGACAGGACTCCCAAAGCATAGTGACAATCCACCTCTCTTCTACAAATCCTTTTACCTTCTCTCAACAGCAGCATCTGATCACAAGCAATTAAACCAAACTCTTGCTCATTCTCTGCCAGGAAACAGATTGGGAAAAAACCCAGAGCTACAGAATATTTTTCCTACAGAGGTAGGGAAACTGGATTATCTTCCCATCTGAGGCTTTTACCCACACTTTCTGGGGACAGGATCCTTACAGAGCTTCCCATATATGTATGTAACATTTGCCTAGCACAGCATATCTGGAAATCAGCAAGAAACAGTGCTGAATTACTAGCAAAGGCTGGGTTCCGGCTTCCTGAAGAGTTCAAGAGAAAGTTGGACGCGGTTCAATACAAAAAGCTGCTGTTTCCCACCTATTTTCTCCTTTCATTTGGTCAAAGAGCTTAGAGACAATGACAACTATGTTCAACATCATCTTTCCTCCTCTTGCCACATGTCTGTTTGGTTCTTTACTGCAAGCAGATATCACACTCAGTCAGAAGAACACTCATGCACAAAGTAGCAAGCTGGTGGGTTCACTCTCTGACCTGCCAGACCTTCATGCTCTAAAAGCCCTGGACATAGGTCCTGGTTGATAGACGAGGTAGGTGCACACTCATTTTTGTCCTCCTGAACATTAAACTTTGTCACAGCAGAGAAAGTGCCATCTATTTAGTTGAGCAATCAACCAGTATTACCCCAGCTAACACCAGAAATCCCCACCACTCCCAGGTTCACCTTTGACTTGAGAGGTTTTAATACCAAGAGGCACAGCTTGCTCTGCTAATAAACAGTGGTGGTCAGACTAGCATTGTCATTCCAAGCCTTTAGCAAGGACTAACCAAGCATTTTGCCCCACAGCACTGGGTCAGTGGTTATGAGCTCTGCCTCAGAGCCTGCTGCTGCGGCCAGCAGTGCCCAGTGGGCCACACATACTCACCATGACTCCTCCTCCTCTTGTCCTGCTACCTCTTTCCTAGTCTGAGGCTTCACAAGTGAATCCACTGCTCGCTCCAGCAGGTTCTCACAGAATGCCTGATGGACCTGTGCAATGGGATCCGCTAGAGAAGAAGGATAAACCAAATCATTTAACTTGCATATTGCCCCAGACACCTCCCAATACACTCAGAAAGAATAATCAAAATGTAGGAAAGAGCATGATGAAGAATAGTAGAAGGAAATTCTCAAGAAACTAATTGAATTATTTAGAGACTAAGTTTTAGGGCTTTTTTATCCTTTCAATCCCCTTGTAAAGCTGCAGCCTTTGACCAAAGATCCCTCTTGCACTTCAGCCTCTCAGCAGAACAGTGAAAACACTGCTCTGCAGATGATAAACCTTGGCCATGCCAAAGTCACTCCCCAGACATTCAGGGCCACCTTTGGATTGCGTTCCAGCAGGTAAAGACACAAGCAGTATGACACAGCACAGGATACAAAGGGTGGCAAGCCAGACCCTGCAGGCTGAGGAGGCATCTCAGCTTCTCATGCCCTCTCACCCATCAGAACCACAAGCAGGATAGGGATAAAAGAACACACTCTGAAACATGACACCTGCTTTTGCCCCAGACAAGAGTGGAGAGACTGCCTCAAAGCACTGGGATGCCCCACACTTGGGAAATGAGTGTCTCTCACCAGGATTCCTTTGCGTGCAGTACAGGCTCTCCTTTGCAGCAGACTTCACCATCCAGCTGCGCTCCACGAAAAACTTCTGTCCCAGGGGGTGGCACAGCCAACGCAACGAGTCAGGAATGGCACTGCGCTCCGAGCTGCACAGGCTCTGAGCCTGGCTGAGAAAGTAGCTCTGGTGAAAGGAGAGGACAAGATTGAGAACACTGAGGAAAGAGCAGCAACAACAAGGACAAAGATCGTATCATAACTGCAGGTCATATTGTAATTGTAGTGCTAGTAGATGCCCTCCCCAAGATACAGCAATGCCAGCTTCCAGGCTTTCCTAGATCTCTGCTTGAGGGTGTGATCAGGGAAGATAACACAACTCACCGCCAGGAAACCAAGCTTGCCTCCACAGCGGGTTTTCAAGCCAACTGCTGCCGTCAGGTGGATTTCTGCCATTGTGCTGGGTGGGATTTTTTCTTCTGCACACTCAGCCAGATTCACAGCACACAATGCCATGTGCAAGCCCGAGTAAGCTGAGCTGGAGGGAAGTTTACCTGTATCAGCAGGAGAAGGAAAAGTGTTAATTTTTAATCAGTAGTACCAGCTACTAAATACTACCACAATTTGCAGGGCTACTGTCCTAAAGAAACAATAAGAACCTGTTGATATGAGAAGCTTACACTGCTGTTGCTTCAGCTGCTCTTACAGAGCTTTTTTACTGCATGAACCAACAACTAAACCAAACAATAAGCCTCAACCAACAGCTGTTGCTACCAGCACTAGAAGTAAAAAGTGCACAAACGAGACAATCAACCAGTAAATGATGATGATGATGATGCAAAAAAAGGACCCTCAACGCTTCCTGACATAAAATTGAAAGTCAAAGCAACATGCATAAGATCAGAAACCAGTACTGAGTCCTTTTCCCTAAAAGACCTTCATGGCCTACAAAAAAAATTACACTCAACAATCTAAGAAATCCATAATTAATTAGTTAATCCAATTTTGAGATGCTGCAGGCGAAACTACAATTCTAAACAGCACTGAAATAAAACATTTGAAATCCCTGTCATATAATCCTGTCATCGACCAGTGAACCTGTTGTGTTTTATTAAGTGGCTCCTAGAATTTGTCAGGCTAATTTCTAACAGCAGCCCTCCCGGAGGAGAGAGGCTGTAGTGCTCTCCATGAATGCTCCAGGATCAGCTGAGTCTCCTCATTCAGTAACACCAGACAGCAGATCTGCCACCTCTGCTCCCACCTGTTATGTGGAGCTGATGGAGTTTGTGATATGCTAGGGCAGCATCCCGAGCGCTGGTCTTGGCCTCATCCTCGAACCCAGCAGTGGCCTCCCTCGCCCGCCACTGATGAGAAGTCCTCTTCAGCAGCCACCGCACCAGGGCCAGCTTCTGCAGGCTGTAGCGGATCACATTCCAGGACAGGCTGCAGGCCAAGTCCAGGCGGGAAGCTGGCAGCGCTCGCCCGAGTACTGACAGGCAAGTCTGCAGGTTTGACGCAGCTGCAGCAAAATCACCCTGCAAATGACACAACGAAAGGTTTAGCAACAAAAGTCACTACCAGAGACACTTTGGGACCTCCTTGGCACTGGGAGCAAGGCAAACTCATGTGCAAGTCCCTCTTCAGCAGAGGGACATCAACACAGAAACTGAAAACATAACAGCAGTTTACCCCAGCTTGAAATCTGGCCCTAAATACACTTTCTACACATGGTTCTGATCCTGTACTCTCTGAGAGACACATCAGCACGAGATGAAAAGAGCTTCCTGCTTTGTCAAACGCCATGGAAATTTCAGGGTCCCTCAACAATATGTTGTATATAATGTTATAATGTTGGAATGTTGGAGGACACAAGAGAGATGATGGACTTTGGACCCGGTTAACATAAGAGATTTGATAACAGGATGCCTTGGCAAAAGCAAACGGAACTTTGAAAATTAGACTTACATTGCAAGAAGATTAAATCAAACAGGTTTACCAGAAAAACAAAAAGCCCATTAAACTCTGCAAGCAAGAGATGATGTTATATGCATAACTTTGTGTATGTGATTTTAACCTAATCATTGTAGTACACATTACTAGTCTCCCTAAAATAGTATATAAATGTTTGTATCCCACAATAAAATCGGATTCTGATCACCAAGTCAGTCTACCCGTCCCTCTCCATCACCAATATTATAATACAATGTTTCCTCAACAATAAAGAGGACTTCCAAGACGCTAGAAGATAGCAGACAGACATAGCAGAGGCCAGACTCTGGATAAAACCCAAGATGTTGCTGCCAAAAACTAATACAAGATGCAGTAGCTAGCAACAAGGACAGAAATTAGGAGCCTCTTCCTCTGCTTCCATGCCTCACTAACTTAGGCTGAGTAGGACAGTAATCTGCTCAGAACAACCTGGCAACAGCTTCTCTGAAATCACACAGGATGATCCACTCAAGGAATACAGTATCTAGCAAGTGCCAAGCCACTGCCTCATTGGGAAACATTTACCCACAAACCCATCTAAAAGATGCATTTGATGCAAAACAACGAGTCAGCTTTACCCGTGCCAAATCCAGGTCCGCTTGCTTGCGGTGCCTCCAGAAGGTGACCGAGGACCTTGAGTGCAGCCGGGTCACCGGCTCTCCGTGCACGAGGAGCTTTATGAACACACTCAGTACAATCACTCCGTTCACGAGCCACAGGATTAGGGTGGGCATCACCCAACCGAACCAACCAGCTGCATCTACAAAGGATGTCCCAAAAAGGAAAGTTAAAATCTAACCTGGACACCAAAAGCCTGGCAATACAACAAGGGCAGACTCCAAAGGGTGTCTTGCTATGCTTGCCACGTGTTTAATCAGCTTTTGCAAAGAGTGCAGCTCAATCAGGAAACACCTATACCAACACCTCTTAACCCAAACTCCAACCCTCAACATTCCCAATTAAATGATTATTTTTACAATATTGTTGTATTAAAAAAAAGATCAGCACTTAGTTTTCCAAGAGCTGTCTTCTGATTTTTCTGTAAGACACACCCACAGGTACTCAATACTCCAGTATCATTTTCAATCTTTTTAAATTTGCAAAGCAACACTGAGGAACCATATTTACCAGTCAGGAAGACAACTGCATGCCTACAGCATCCCCCCACCCTCTCCTAAGCTGAACTTTTAACTATGAATTTTAGGGAATGAGTGTATCAACAAGCCCAGTTGCAAGACTCCATAGCAACAGTGTAGTAATACTCAATCATGAAGTGACAAAAATCAGTCAGTTACTTTAAAACCAAATACAAAGTGAACATGCCTCAAAGACTGGTGAAGACAGGAAGACGCCCCTTACCCTGAACTACTTTTCAAGGGTCTATGCCAAAAACCCAAGCTGCTGGGCTACAAATAGGTGCCACCTCAATCTCACCACACTGAGCCATGGTTGGTTTACGCAAGAAGAACCCTGGATGTGAATTGGAGCCACATCCAAGCTGGCTCTCCTTCCATGCCCTGCACTGCAGTTGCTGCCCTTCCCCACCCACTAAACAAAGGTCGTACAACTCCCTGAGCACACAAAGCCATCCTGCTGAACCACAGCCACCCTTCACTTTGTGACCAGGTGGCTTTTAGGGGGACTGTAAGGCTGGACGTCCCTATGGGCCAAAGCATGCCAGCCCTTTACCTGAGTCGATGGCCAGCACGCTCCTGCCGGAGCCATGGCGCACCAGGCTGTCGGACTCGGGGCTCCCGCGCACGTCCAGGAGGGACGTCAGCGGATTGAAGGAAAGGCAAAGGAATGTGAGAGCACACAGGAGGATTCGAGAGCGATCCACCATACCAAGCGCCACAGGAGGAGAGTCAGGGTCATCTTTAACCTTCAAGGGAAGAGGAAGGGAGAGAAAAAGGAGAGAAAACCCAATGTTTACCATTCTGGAGCACAACAAATGTTTATGCCAAGGAAGGGATAGGGAAGAAGGAGAAACAGAACATGTATAAATTTGCTTTTGAGCTCCAGATAAGCAAGAACTAAGCTTTTCTTAGCTTAGTAAGATAAGGCTGAAATATTTGACTGCCTTCAACTTCCTTCTGTGTTCAGTCATGTCAAGGATTAACTGTAACTGTATCCCTGGGTTAGGCTAGGATTAACCTTTGCTGCCCTTACTCTTTCGAAGATCTCCCAGAAAACCCACTTCTGCGATATCCATAAAACAAACCCATAAGCCCAAGACAGCTAACAGCTTTTTGTTACTCTGATTACTTTTGGTCTCATTAACCACAAGAGATGTTATCATCCATTTCCAAGTTCTCCTGCTTTACTCACTGGACATACATATGCCGGAAAGCCATGGGCTCCTTGGGTAATGAACATGCACTTTAAATCCACAGAGACTGTACAGGGGCTGAAGGAGAAGTACAGTTCTTCCAGCAACTAAAGGTACAGCTCGGGTAATACAGTTCAGGAAATAGTCTCAGTAATTTAAAGAAAGACAGAACACAAAGATGCACCCTCCTCACCCTTACAAAGGATCTCTAAGCCCTGCAAATCTGCTTGCCAGATGTCTGCTGGTTCCACTCTTGAGAATAAGAACTCAAATTCTGGCTCTTCAATATCCTGAAGAAGATAGGTTATATTTGACAGTTCAAGTCACAACTACCTTTGCATCATCAAGGAGAGGGCTTCCTGGCTCTGAATCAATGGAATAGGGAGAGAAGCCAGCCGGAGATCCTGAATCAGACGCTGGAGGAGACATCAGCAGCACGTTCTGGTTGAAGTCATCAATCTTCAGGTCTACATCGTTGTCAACCAAACTGCTCAGGTCAATGCCCTTCAACAGCTCTGAAAAAAATCAGAGTGCATTATGGACATGTTACTCCATCCTGACTCCTGTCAGTAGCTCTCAGATTGGCTCAGTCATCTGGAGTAACACTGGCCACTATCCATACAACCTCTGTGAAGGATAAGGAACTGCAAGATAACATCCTACATCCATGCTGACTGCCTCCCATCTGCTACAGAGCCTCCACAACTTACTGTTTTTTTGGTTAGCCAGCTTCAGAACCATGTTCTCCTGCCTCAGCTTATGGTTAGCTTGCTGCAGGTATTTAATGTAGTCAATGGCTTTTCTCAGGACTCCAGACTTGTGCATCTGTAAGGAATTAAATGTACAAAAAGCAGTTTATATTAAGAGCATCAGAGGATCACTGCTGTCTGTAGGAATACCACAACCCTTTGTATTATGTGATGAAAAAATGGTATAAAGGACTCTCAGCAGCTGCAAAGGAGCCATTAGCAGAGCATGCTCTGTGGGCAGGGTATCAAAGATGGACAAGGATGAGGTCTCTCTAAGATCTTTTAAAAACAGTACAAGAGAACCTGATTAACATCCAAGTAACAATGGAGTTCACACTTAGGTTTCAGCCAGAAACAGTCCCTTGAAAGTACCACAGTTTGTAAATGAAGTGGATCAGTTCAGGGACAGAACAAGCTGCCTAATCACCGATAAATTCTGAGATAAGTAGTTCCCTCCTTGCCTTACTCACTTGGCCATCTCCATGCAAATCCCTGCTTCCAGCAGCAGTGGGCAAGTTTATCTTCTAAACATAAGCCACAAGTACTATGAAGCCACTGCATAACATACATGCTTTCAAAAGCTTCCACTTCCAGCAATAGGAGGTGACTTCACTAGTGCACTTATTTGTGCAGTAGTCACAGGAGGTATCAAGAATACTACTGCCTGCCTCACCAGCATGAGGTAAAGCAAGTGGGAACAAACCCTGAATATGTGGTGCAAGAAAGCTTCCAATATTTGAGCGAGCAGGAGTTTTTACAGCTCAGTGTCTAAAGGAAATAAACTGGAAAGCTCTGTAAACCGTCATCCTTACTGCAGTCACATGGAAAAGGAAACAATTGAAGCAAGATCTTGTTTAGCTGAGTTATCAAAACGTCCACTTGGATATTCTACCTAGAGGGCCTATTTTAAGTTAGATCTAATTAATATAATAACAAATGCATTAGGTATAGCTTATTTTCAAGAAACAGTACCACTAGCATAGTAAAATTAGTATTTTACAGGTGACCCTTCCTGAAAACAATTTGGAACACAAGTGATTCTCACCAGCCTTACCCCAATACACGTGTGCATGCTGCTAACAGCTGCATGTACCCAAATGCTTCATTTGGTAGAGCAAATGAGCACCTGCAGACTAGTATTTGTGACACCACATTTGCACTTATCTCCCATCTTTACCTTGGCATCTGTCCCCATGACCAGGTCCTTCAGCTCAATTATTTTGTCATTTATGGACGACCGGTAGCGCTTTTCAATGATGTTGTGAGTTGTTCTCCTCTCTCCTTCTTTAGGTGGTTCAGGTTGCTTGACAGCCCCAGGAACTTGTTTAATAGGCACCTTTTCTTGTCCCACCATCACTGGCATTGTGGTCAAAATGGTCCCATTGCTCCCAACAAGGGTCTACAAAGACAAAGACCACACATACCAAGTGTCAAAAGCAATCAGCCAATTTAGATAAGGTTTATGATGGCAAAAGAAGGAGTAAACAGGAATCAGGAAAAGTTGGTACAGCTCAGAAAATGTGTGAGATGCCAAAATCCTTCAATCTTTCTTGGCTGGCACAAGCACTGGCACAGAAACACAGGAAAAATCTGTCACTCTGGCTCCCACACTGGTCACTGTGGAATAGGAACATCTCTTGTTCTCCAAGCACATCAACATTTCTGCCAGTACTACGCTCTGTTCATCCATTTAAATAGAGAAAGGGACTAAAGCTCCCCCTTGTTCCTACAATCTTTACACTCCAAGTGTCAAAATCCACCTTTTCTCTGGACAAATAATCATGAAAACAACAACAGCCTACACTGCTTCCACTGACACAACAATAATGCTGGAAAGGATCCAACTATGAAAAAACAACCTTTGGCTTAAGGAACACAGTTCAAATTGATTTGAATTTCATTAGATGAAAAAAAAAACAACCCATAAGCTATAAAAATGCCTTAATATGAGGAGCTAAGACTAATGAGTGATCTACAGCAGAATGGAAAGCTCAAACTTGGGCATCTAGATGTAGGACAGACCGTCTAAGCAAACCAAAGCAGTATGTACTCAGAAATAAAAAATTATGAATCCCACCAGAACAGCTGCACAGAGGGCTCCTAGGACAGCTGTAATGAAAGAAAGTTTAGACTGCTTAATCCAGCAAAGCAAGATTTAGAAAGGCACACGTGCTCTCTGAAGTACACCAAGGATCAGAGAAGCAAGTAGCTAGGGAGAGTAAGAGTTATTTCTGTCAAGAAAACAAACATAGTAACTAGCCTAGAGCAGCTAGCCATGAGAATAAACTAGTAATGAGCAATTTCAGAAACAATTACAGTTGAAATAGTCTCCTAATTAGGATACAAAAAATTAATTCGGTTTCACTTCAAGCTGGAACTTGACAAATAAGTAAATTCAAGTCCTATACCTTTCCTTGGTTAACATCCACCTAATTTCAGTGTGTTCAAACATGCCTCATATAGACACAATCTCGTAAGCCTCAAGTTGTGTAAAAACGTCATCTAAAAGCAAGCAGATTATTGAAGATTTTAGCCTGGCTGCTAATAAGTATCTAAGAAGCCTACCATCCTATTGCAAAACAAGTCAAAATTTAGGTCCACACTGACAAGCTTATCTCCCCCAGTAAATATTTATACAAAGATATCTGTTCAGAACATACAAGATCATAATAAATGTTTCATTGGGGGCATAAATTTCTAAGACTTGATTAGAAGTGGAGGCCATGAAGTACAATTGCCACCTCCAATGAATATGACAAATCCTCCCTGCAATGCCTCTGAAAAGTAGTTTAATTAGTTGTCACAATTAATGTATTACTATTAGACACTACTGAGGGGCAAAAGGAAGTTCCACAGGTACTCTGAGCAAGTCAGCTTTTGGCTTCAAGTTAAAAACTAGACTGAGTTTTTAGGTCATATTCCTCACAGTACCAGAAAAAGTTAAACAGAAATGTGCCCTTGATCTTTGCTTACTGGCCATGGGAAGGCAGCCAAACAACACAATCTGTGTGCTTACCCTTGACAGAAACAGGGTATTACTTGCCCTGGACGTGTGTACAACAGCCCTCAAATCCCCCTCTTGTCTGTGCCACTGCAGAACACTAAAGCACAAATCTCTTCCTTGTGTTAATAGCAAAGGACAACAGTGAGGAGAGGGATGGAAGGACAGCCATAGGGTACCTGCAGAGCTGTGGTCTGAATGGGAGCAGTGAGTGCTGTCAGGGCTGGGTTCTGTACTGCAGCCATAACAGGATTGCCATCTGTTTTCAGGGTTGTCAACACCAGGGAATCCGTTTTTATGATCTGAGGTTGGACGAGAACCTAGGTTGAAAAGAGTTACAGGTGAAGAGGAGAGCAGGCTCAAATTTCCCTGCTGATCTCAGTAGCCAGAGGTAAGCACTGACAGAGCTTTAATAGCTTTACAACTTGGTGGCTGGCAAAAGAGCAAGGTATTTCTTCGACTTGTACCCTGCATCACCTGGATGCTTTCCAATACAAACCCTGAGTAGGAGACAGGATGAACAGCAGTGGATAGAGCGGGGCAGAGGAACCACCAGGACAGTGGTTTTCAAATCAGTCACCAGAAGTAAACAAGTATATAAAAACACAAAAGAGCTGATGGAAAAGCTGCTTTCCCCTCTCCAGTTACACCTATAATTAGCTCTCTACATTAACTGTCTGAGTATTCAGTCCAACACAGCCAGGACAGTCTGCTCTGGCAAACACCCATAGTAGCTTCTCCTGCGATTTCACTGAAAGGATCTGTGCCTTTAACATCAAGCAGACCAAAATCCACTCTAGGTTATTTTGCTCTTATTTCTTTCAAATACCTTTTTGACTCTCTGAGAACACCAGAGATGGCATAATACAACTGAACCATAGTAACTTTGTCATACTGCATCTCATAGACAAACATTTTTCTTAAATACAAAGATGCACAACAGTGAAAAAAAAATCACATGGCACAGTAAAACAATTAAAAAAACACGACAGAAGAATTAAAAGAACACATTCTACTATCGACCAGTCTTTGTAAGACTTGTAAGGTAGAGGTGATGGACGCGCAAAGAAGGCGGCAAAAGTCAAAGAAAGCCTGTTCAAGTAAAGTTTCCAACTGGGTTTGGCAGTACCAAGTTAAAAAATAATTTTAGACTGCATTTAGTTATGGTTTTACTGAAAACAGTTGCTGAGCATTGCCCAGAAGCCACATCACATCTCACAACAGGGACTCTCACATATGACCTGCATGAAGTAAAATGCTTCTGGGACACAGGCTGGCTAGAACCTCTCAGGTTTCTAAACCTCTCAGGTCTAGAAACATTTGTGCAGAAGCAATCCCAGCCAGGATCGCCAGCCCTACAGCTTCACCACTTCTCCCCGGACAAGCCAGGGGACCAGACACACGAAAGCACTTTCTTGTTCTACTGGATCCCCCCATCATGCTGCATTTTTACTTACTGGAACTTGCTGAACCTGTGGTGCAGCAACAGTCTGGACCGTGGCAGGCGTTAAGGTCTGGAGGGTGCCGTTGGCAGCCTGTGTCAGCACTCGCTGGGCCTGCACCGTCTGCACCTGCTGCTGGATTGTCACCGGCTGGACCTGCGAGGATGTCACCAGGCTCTGGACCTGAGGCTGGAGAACTGAAAAGCAGAAGAGATGTCAGAAATGGTCAAGAGACACACACCTCCCTCCTGGAGCCCAGAAATGCTCCTAGCATCACTCTTCTTCTTCCCACTGCTTCTTAGTAGGCAGCATTCATCTAACACATCCCACATGTTGGGAGACTTCCAGCTGCTTTGGTGCTTTCTGCAAGAGGACACTGCACCTAGAATAGCAGCTTTCCAGGAGGCAGAGGATCAGCTAAGAGAAAATAGAGCCAAAACTCTTTAGGCTGATAGCACAGGACTCTGCTTCAGTGGCATTACACAGGCCATCCAAACTGCACTTTCCCACTCCCCCGGTCTTGGTGGATCATGGATCCTATCTGTCATGTAAAGAATCAAAACCTACTGAAGAGGATCAAATCATCCAGCATTCACAAAGGAAGATTGCTAAATACTCCTACAGGTGTGTCTGCTCAGTGCAAGCACTGAGCTCCACAGTTTGGTAGATAAAATGTGCCTTCATTCCAGACTGCTGTGTGGGACAGACTGGATCTGCCCAGTGTACTCATCAGTGGGAGGACAGGGTTGCCAACAATGATGTTTTAAGACATCTCAAGCCTCCCAAGAGCCATAGGGCAGAAGGCCAGGCCAGAGGAGAAGAGCAAGACAACAATTATGGTAAGAGGTTGCACAAAAACACTTAAGATCTCATTCCTGACAATTTCTTATGCTCCCCAACTCCAAACCCACACAGGCAGGAGAAAGGACATCCCACAGGCAGCATCACAAGAAAAGGATCATGGCTGAGGATGCACTTGGAGTTTGAACACTGATGCCATTTACTGCAAGTGCACCAGGCACATCCACAGCCTGAGCATCCTGGAATCTCGTGTGCACCAGGCACACCCGTAGCCTGAGCACCTCAAGCACTACCTTGGAAGCTTGTAGCTGCATTCTGGTAGATGACTGGCTGCTGGATAATCCTGGTCTGGGGAGCAGAGCTGAAGGTTGGTGTGATCATGACGGCCTGCTGCTGGAGCTGAGGCTGCACCGAGGGCCGCGGCTGCAGGACCGGCGCCGAGCGAGGAGGGGCTGCAGGCGCCGTCTGCGCCGCTTTCACGGGCAGGCTCTGGAGCTGGGGGGATGCAGGGGGTGCAGGGAAGGTCTGCAGCTGCACCTGGCTGAAGGGCTGCTGCAACTGCGGCTCCAGGGTCCCGCTGCTGCTGCCACCGCCGCTGCTGCCCTGGAAGGTGCTGGACAAGGGATCCATAAACAGGTCCGTGAAGTCTCCTCCCTGGTTATTGACAAATTGCAGCATCTCTGCAAAACAGAAGAGAATCTGTCCAACACTATTCCGTCACCTGCATACTTTGACACCTGCCATTTACATCATGGAATTATGGTGTGTGCACAGAAGGGAGCTCTGGGTCCTTCAAAACCTTCAGAGAACATGACACCAATGTAACATCTCCAGAGAGACCAGGACATGGCCAGCAGCAAAGCACTGCTGCTGCTGTTCAGGGCAAAAACTAAGACCCTCCCTCAACACTTTCCAGACAACTAGATTCAAGCACAGACTAGAATTTAAAACCACCTCCAATATACATCTAAAATATTAGAGTCTTGTTCCATCACTCCTTCAGTCTAACCCTTGCAGAAGGAAAAAACCAAGCACCTCCACAATTCCAGCACTAATCATTTTCCCGTCCAACTTTTGGGAGCTTTCCTGTCTGTACTGCCCCACAGAGTATCTGGAAAAGGAAGAGACAGGATAAGAATTCATCTTATCTCTCTTTTACTTACAAGCATAACAAAAATTCGGGAAAAACCATAAAAGGAAACACTACTTTATAAAACTGTACCAGGATAAATCCATGCATGTGTTTAAAACATCAGAATAACTTTTTCTGTTGGTTTTATGCCTGCAATCACTGCAGGTTTTCTCCATCCCACCTTCTCCAGGATTTTATGAACCCACATCAAGAAGCTCCTACTGCAACACTATAGGCCTTTCCCCTACAGGTGAACATTTCACAACCAAGAGATCATTGCTCACAAGCAGAGCTTCTTCTTCCCTCCATCTAATCCAACTAAATACCTTAAGACATGTGAATGCTTTCCCTGATCTGTGTGCAGACAGTGGCATGAGGAATCAGACATTCCTCCCCACCCCAGGACCTGTCCCTACTGCACTGGCTTTTCCATGGTCTTCTGAAAGTCCTATATCTTTTTTTCAGGAAACAGGAAAAGAGGGGACCCACAAACTTAAGAGAGATTATAACAAAATAATAAATATGGGTGTAGGAAGCAAAAAATAGGTCCTGGTGTAAGAAGCCCTTTGCTGTATTTTTTCCTATAAATAAGAAATCTTTCTCATTCACAAACCCCAAAGGATGTCACTGCTGTGATTTATGAAGCAGGTTTGAAGCAGTAAACTTTTGACAAGAAGTTTCCACGGATTATATCCCAGCAATAGGAGGGCTATTAATTTGTTCAGCACTCTGAAATGCCACCCACACATTATCCAATTAATTTGTCTGACACTCCTTTGGCTGAAACAGAGCAAAGGGATGAATCCTCCTCCAAGCCTCCTGCTCCCTCAACACACATTTCAACATATTTCTGCGATACTACCACTCTTCCCTTTGGATAGCAATCCCTCCACACCCTGACACACATTTAAGCACTGGCCATGATGACCACTGCTCTCAAGAACTGGAGTCTGTTGGAGGGAAGAGCTTGGGAGGAGATGTGTCCTCCTGACCTGTTCACAGCCTGACACTAAGTGGGGACGCACAGCTCCCCCAGCATGAGGTACAGCCAGCCTCAGGGACCAGCTGGGCCAAACCCTTGTCTCCACTCTTCACTAGAGGAGTGAAAGATTTTTTTTTAATGCATTGCTTTAACTGGCTTTCACAAAACTGTTTCAAGATCAACATCTAGCTGGATATTAAACAGCTCTTCACATTCCAAGTGACTTCAGCTAAGCCCATCCCAAATAACCCTCACCATGATAAAATTGATAATCCAGACTATGTCCCAAACTCTGCATTTGATGGTTTTGCTATTTCACTATCAGACAACACCACCACAAGTAGGGAATAAACAAATCAGATGAGATTTGCTCCAGAAGAGTAAATTCCAGCATAAGAACAAAGTGTTAAGCACTGCTTTAAAGAATGTTGTGTTCAATGCAGCAGATTTAACAGATTACTTTAAAAATTACTACTGCTCTCACAAGTTAAATCACATCTTTATTACAGACTTAACTTTGACTAAATGCAAGAAGTCTTAAGCTTAATTTTTAAGAATTAAGACTGCCAGGAAGCCTGCCACTCTTAATTAAAACCCACCTCTTTTAAAGGACTCAAGAGTTTTCCTAATAACCACACACAAAAAATTAAAAGCAAGATAAATAGACAACACCCAAAATCTAAATCTCTGCTTTTTAAAACACCTTTGCCTACTCAGAAACCAGAATATCTACACTGACTGTGAGAAACCTCAGATGCTTCTGGAGCCATCAGTGATAAACCCAGTGTCACCAGAGCATTGGCACCGACTGTGCCAGAGGTATCTCAGGCCCTAAAGCAGAGTGACCTTACTGCAGAACAAAATCCCAGCCCAACCCAAGGCTAAAAAATGTCAACAAGGTATTACAAAACCAAAACTGAGCCCACCAAGGGCTTCTGCCACTTTCATCTGCCCAGGGCTTGAATACCAGGCAGAAAGGCAAGGGCTGGGCTTCAGCTGCCTCTCCCAGGCAGTAGCTCAGCTCTCCAGCACAGAGGCTGCTCTTCCTCACACTCCTGGAGGTTCTGTGCTCTGAGAAAAAGAAAGCAGCAGAGACCTTAACCTCAATAGAGAGAAACAACCTCTGTCCTGAACCCTGATGTGCTTCGACCTCCCAGAGACTCAGACCTTGAACTCCGATGCTGCCCAGCAGTGCCTGCCAGCAGGAGATGCCCATGGCTGGTGGAACAGCTTGTGCTGGGGCAAGAGGCAGAGCCTCTTGTGCCACTCTTGTGTCCTGTCTGGAAGCATGAACCCAGTGAGCAGTGACATCCCAGAGCACATCCACCACAAAAAACCAAAATCCACGCAACAGGCAGTGAGGAGCCCCCTCAGTCTGAACAGGAGAGGAACACCCACAAGACGACTTAAAAACCAAATGAAAACTCATGGAAAATTTCAAACCTTGAGATGAATCCATGCTGATGCACAAAAAAAGCAGGATTGTCACGTATCCTTCCCCTGCCTTCCCCAGGAAAATCCACCCCGGAGGTGGGGAGGAAAGTGAAGCTCGTTTTCCTAAGTTACTCATGGCTCTGAATCACACCTCCCAGGGCACACCTCAGTTCAGAGCCATCGCTGGGTTTATCAATTCCTCTCAGCTTCCGCATGGAACCTGAGACCTCATTACGTGGTGCTCAAACAACAGCAAACACCTCCTCCAATGTGCACTGTCAAACTTCATGAGCAATAACCAAGCCCATTGCACTCTCACAAGGTACATTCTTCTTTTACAATCAAAGAAAGAAAGGAGTATAAATTTCACCCCAAGCCATGTGGCAAATCAGTGTCAATTAGAAACCTAAAAATACTGGTAAAATTTCATCTCCCAGCTGCTAAACAAGGATATTTTGGACACCACCAAAACTGAGCTCTGCTTGGGATTACAGCCCAGCAGAGCAGTGAGCTAAGGCAGGAGCTCATCTCCACCAGCCTACAGTATAGACCACACCGAGAAATGTCATTTTAAACGTGGCTTTCAGGAGCTGCTCGGCGTCGCCAAAAATACACATAAAATAGGCGTCACACGCAGGCGCTTCGTTTTGCTGCACTTCGGCGGAAAACAGGGGTTTTCTCACAGGTCTGTGCAGTGCCAGCGATGCAGTAAAGTTTCAGGATGACAGGGAAAATGGGAAATTTAGGCAGTTAGAGCTGTTTGGATGCAGGAGGGCTTGGAGGCTCGGCCTCCCACGGGCACTAGTGGAGGCACAGCCTCAGCCATCGTTTATCGCCTACTTTAAAGTAGCCACGAGGAAACACGGGGGGACCGTGGGCAGCGGCGGGAGCAGGGGGACAGGGGCAGCGCTTTCCCCGACCCCTCCCCAGGCCGGCCACCGTGGAAGGGCGGGCTCGGCAGCTCGGACCCCCACGGCCTTCCTGCGGCTACGGCCTCCGCTCCGGGCGGGCGGCAGCCCCGCGAGAGTCGCTCAGAAGCGCTCCCCTGACAGGGCGGACACGCGTGGCCGCTCCCAGGCGGGCGCTGCCCGGCGGGACGGGCTCCGCTGCCCGCCTGCGCCCACCCGGGATGGTGGCACAGGGGGATGCCCGCTCCCCCCGTGCCCGTGGCAGCCCGTACCGCGTGGGAAGCGCCCTCACCCCGAACACTCCAGAAGCACGATCCAAGGACCGCCCGCCCACGCCTCCTGCCCCGGCAGCGGCGGGCCCGCGCGGGGACACCCGGGCGCTCCCCCCAACACGCGTGGGGAGCCCACGCGCGCCGTCTCCACCCCATCCCCCCGCTCCTTCCCGCAGCGCCTACCGTCGATGTCGCCCAGGGTGAGCTCGTCGCTCAGCTCAGTCAGGGTGTCCATGTTTTCGGCGGCCAGCTCGCCGCCCTCCATGGCGCAGGGCCCGCCGCCGCCCCGGGCGCTCAAGCGGAGGCTGCTGCCGCTGCCGGCGGGCGCCGCCGACCCCGCGCCATCTTGGGCCGGCCCGCGGCCCCGCCCCCGCGGCCCGGGCGCGCGCGCCCCCCGCGGTTTGTTGTCAATGAGACCAGGTCGGGCCCGGCCAATCGGCGGCCGCGGCGGCGCGTGGTGTGATGGCGCGTCAGCGATCAGCAGCTGCCATTAGCATAGCCCGCCCCGCCCCCGCGCGCTGAATATTCATGAGGGGGCGGGGCATCGCCGCGCGTGGGAGCAGCACCGACGCGGCCGCCCCCGGGAAACGCGGCCGGGGCAGGGCTCGCGTCCCGGGATGCCGCCAGGATGCGCGGCGGAACGGCCCGATGCAAGGCGGCGGTGGATAGAGCATGGGGCTTGTCCTTCCCTCCGCAGCGCCCACGGACCCTCGCCTCCTGAGGGGCCAGCTCGACGCTCTCTGGCGTACACCCGCTCCCACCAGGAACGGGAGCAAGAGCCACGATTCTTCTACTTAAAAAAAAATAATAAAGTCAATTTTATTCAAGAAAAACCAAATGCGCCCATTGCTACCCCCTCCCCTCATTGGAGGGACTTGGCTCTGCTGTTAAAAAATCCGGGACGTTTCCCTTTCCTCAAAGGCTGTGATGCTGCCAGCCCGACGCAGAGAACCGGCTCCTTGGGGAAAGCCCCTCTGCAAGAGCCCGCTCTGGTGCAAGCCCATCGCACAGGTGAGGTATCTCAGCGTGGCTGTGCCGTGTCCTGGGCCAGCCCCTCAACTGTCCCCATGGCAGCCCAGACGCCCGTGGAAGGTCGCAGCCCCTCAAGCTGGCTCCCTCCCTACTTCAGCCCGGCTACTGCCACATGCCCTCGTCTGGCTGTCCCCTGACAAGGGGCTTCGGGGACTCATTCAGAGAGGATGAGCCCCAAAGGGAAAGGATGGGGCATGGGCTGCAGGACAGGCTCTCAGCAGCTCAGGCTGGTTCCCCAGCATCTTCAGCATCAGCTCGGCTTGCAGTACAGGCACCACTGGCTGCAAAGAGGCCAAGTACCGAAATTCCTCCTGTCCAAAAAATTCACCAGGCATTTGCCTCTCTGAGTGAATGACCTGCAGTGGCCCCGAGATGCCATCAGCCAGGAACAGCTGCTGCCATCGGCATTTTCAACTACGTCTGAACAATGAAACACACGTTGCTCGGTGGAACAGCCGCTGGGAAAAGGGAAGGTCCTCTCTGGCAGAGGTAGCAGCTGTGCAGAGACCAGGTAGAACCCAGTGGGGGGTGCCAATGAGATCACCCGTTTAGCTGAACGAAAAGCAAAACTGAGAGAAGCAGCATTGCTCATGAGGCTGTTTGGTGTGACGCACACCCCAGCCCACCCGTGTTGGAGGAGGCACCTTCAGCGTGGGGTGTGCTGCAGTGAGGTGGGATCCCCGGGCTCCACCAGAGGCGTGTCCCCCACACCCTACTTCCCCACAGGCAGCAACACCCTGACCAGGGGACGGCCCCAGTGCTGTCCTGTCTGTGCTTTACCTCCGTGGAAGGGGCACCCCATTTTAGCCCCTTTGGGCCAACCCACCGGCACCACCACGCAACCTCCACTGAACAAAAACAAAAGGCAACAAAACAAAACCCACAGCACAAATGGAAAGGGAACGGCCAGGCACCGGCCCAAAGCTGCCGAGAAGGGAGCAAGCCACTCTGTGTCCCAGTGGTGCCACCCCCACTGCAAGGCACAAGTCCCAGCCTGCTACAGCTCCGACTGTGAGCGGGAGATGCGTGGGCCCTTGCGGATCTCCTTCCGCTTCTCTTCCTTCTTCCTCCTCTTCTCCTCATCCCGCAGCGCCTTCTGAAAGGTGTCAGCACTGGGGAAAAACTGGGGGTTGACAGAAAGGAGTCAGCATTGGGAAGCACCCACAGCCTCCCAGAGGCACAACCCCTCCAGACCCACCAAAGCCAATGTACAAGCCTCGCAGTCCAGGGAGCTTTGAGCACAGATCAGCAAGCGACAAACAGAGTCTCAACTACGAGGCAGGTGGCCACAGAAGGGAAGAGAGGGCATCAGGTGCCCAAAGTAGAGCACAGACAGGGAATTCAGTGTTTGTGTTTCAGTCATGCTTAGTCAGTGACAGGGGCATTTGGCAACTTCCCACAAGCCAGCCATTCCATTCCCCAGCCAGCTGCCTGGAGCTGTGACACGGATGGGAAAGCCCATGAGACAATCTAGCAGCGTTGCCATCTTACCTCTGACTGGTCTGTTTTAAAGGGATTGCGGTAATCAGGCGATTTCTCACTGATTCCTAGCTCCTGAGCCATCTGCAGAGCAAAGGGGAGACCTCACTGGGGAGTGGTGCCTCCCACTCACATCCCCCAGCTGTGTGACCAGGGTCCCCTACTCTCCCACCAGTCCCATCTATGCTCTCTGCGCTTCCCCCATCCCTCAGCTCAAGGACAGCCCCCAGACATGGTGGGGGCAGTGCCCCTCCCTTCCTTTTACCCCAAAACCCTCAGCTCCCCCAGCCCAGCAGCAGAGGGTGGTCACGGCAGGGGGGACAAGGAGCCATACCAGCCGCAGGACCTGGGAGTGGGGTCCCTGCTCGAACACACCCGTCAGGTTGCAGAAGCCGATGCCCCAGCGGATGAGGCTGTTCCAGTTGGAGTTGCGGTCGAAGTAGTGGTGCACAATCTTGGGGAAGCGCAGGACCACGTCCCCGAAGAAGGCGGTGTTCTCCACCACGTGGGAGTATGCTGTGGGGACAGCCACCAGCTCCATCAGCACAGGCTGAGGGCAAACCAGTAGGCTCCCCAGTATGAACTGGTCAGAGAGGCAGCAATGGCGTCCCCAACAGACAGGGAGCAGCCCAGGTCTGGTCTGGATACACAGGGGTTTTGTACCTACCCCAGCACTGATCCCAGGAAGAATGTCTGTGGTGCACCAGAACAGAAGAAAAAGGAGGAGGGTAAAAACCAGAGAGGACCTACCATCCTTTATCTTCTCATCCTGAGGGAAGGGCCCATCAGGAGGCACATCAGCAGCGATGAGCACAGCACGGGAGTCCTCCAGCACCTGCCAGAGTCCTTGATTAGTGTTTTGTCCAGCCCTGCACCCTGGAGGTGCTGCCACAGCTGCCTCACTTTGAAACCCCATGGCATCCTCCCTTCAGGTCCTAAGGTTCACCTGCCACACACTCCACAGAAGCCCCCAACCCTTTCCATTTCAGCCCACCCCTGTGGGCTCAGAGTGCAGCCTGCACTGTGGCTTACTTTGAAGAGTCCCTTGAGCATGATGTCAATGATTTTGTACTGCTGGTTGATGTCATTGAGCTCAATCAAGTTCTTCAGAGCATTCATCTGGTCCTTGCGCTTCACCTCAAACAGCTTCTTATCTGCACCAATGTCAAGGGCACTGTCAGCATTCTCCCACCACACTGCTGCTCTCCCTCCTCCAGCAGGCCCTTGGCACCATCCCAGCCCCACTATGAGGTGTCTGAGGGGCAGCACCTGAGCCAGGATGGAACACAGATTTCCAGTGAACCCCTTGCCCAAACACCTCAGCAGGGCCCTTAACAGTGCTAAGAGCTTGTGAGGAGCTCTCCACTTGCCAATCCATGCTCTGACTGATGGGATGGAGGAGGAACATGGAGGAAGAACATGAACTGCCACCTTCCCCATGGGTGTCCACATATTCGTCTTTTCATACTTTGCCTGTTCACCAGGGGAAGCTGCTGTGTGCTAAGAAGGGTTTACATTAGCCCATCATCTCCTCATGAGCAAAAAGTGCCTGTGGCACAGAGGAGACCAAGTGCCACAAGCCCAGGAGTCCTCTTCCACCATCCCAGTTGGTGATCCCAAAGCACTGAGAAGTGCAGGCGTGCTCTGCCTCTTGGCTGGCCATGCCACTTCCAAGAGCAGACTGGGAAATGTGCTCAGTGCTCAGCACAATGGAGCAGAAAGAACACCAGGCATCACTGCCATTTCTGCTCCGGCACCAAGCCAGGCACTTGGTTAGCAAACCCAGGAGCTTGGCACAAGCCCATCTACAGAAGGACAAAGCAGCAACTTCCCAGTGCTTCTGGATCCTCTCTTTTCCACTTCCTTGTGCCCCTTTCCATGGTCTCTGACCCCTTCCCTGTGCATGTGCTCCCTCCAGCCTCCGTAGCCATTAGTGCACACATGGTCATGAGGGGCAGGCTGCAGAGGATACAGATTTCCAAGCCAGAGTCTACTCTCTGTTTCTCCAGGTCTGTGAAGCTGCCCTGGGAGAGCAGCAAGGCCAGCAGAAAGGGACAGATGATGAGAAAATCCATGTTGGCCACTGCAGCCTGGAAGAGAAAAGACCAACAAAACCAAAGATCATTGAGGAGACTTACCAAAAGGAGAAGTCACACAAGCCACTTGGGACCAATGGCACAGTGCCCTTGGCACCAGGGTCCTTGCCCATCTCTCCCTTGTCCCCATGAGGGGTCTGAGGCATACAGTGGCCAGAGCAGAGGCACATGGTGATGCTGCAGCCAGCCTGCTGCAAGTGAACCCCTGGTCTCCCTCTTCTCTTTACCTGCCTGCACTGCCAGCCCCAGGCATCTGACCCAGCACTGACCCAACAGAAAATTTAAGTCCTACCCCTTGTTCCAAAAATAACAGCTAGGTTTTTGCTGGGTTTGTGAGGCAGAGAAGCCCAACAGCCACCACAGCAGGTCTGGAAGAAAGAGCGGGATCACTGAGGGGTTGAAGTCCATCTCTCCTTCAAGTACCAGTGCAACCAGCTCAGCGACCTCCCCTCACCACTTGGGGTATTGGTACCTGGACCCTTTCCCTCACTACAAGCTGGGTGCCACCACACCAAAAAACCACAGTTGGGTGACCTGGTGGTAGCTTCCCCCTCCCTCCAAACAAGTCCCTTCCCAGACAGTGTCTGAGGCTTTGCAGGGATGCTCTTGGGCAAAGCTACTCCTGACCACAAACGTCCCTCAGACAAATTCAATGGCTGGAGAAAAAGGTCCTTGAGAATGAGGATCCTCTTGGACAGTCTACACCTGGAAAAGTCTATACCTGGAGCTGTTGCTTAGTCTATACTGAGCAACAGCTCAGTCCCCAGGCAGCAGAAGTCAGGGTGGTCTGTCCTCAGGCACAAGGTTTCTGTGGAGCTGAGCACAGGCCACTGGCAATTACAGAAGCAACAGCTCCTTCAGAGGCATCATCTGAGCCACCTCCTGCTCCCGAAGGAAAGGCAGATGTCTAAAGCCACAAGAGCTGACCTCACCCTATAACCCACTGCCCTCTTGAGTCCAAGTTTGCCTGCCCAGCCAAACTTGTCTCTGTAATGCCCTAATACTGAAACAAAAGCAAATCCTTTCTTGTTCTTTTCTTGTTGCTTTTCTTTTTTTAAACAAATACAATTTCTTCAACTCCAAGCCCATGAAAGAGGCAAAGCAAGCAGCACCAGCAGTTCTTCAGCCCTGCAAGGATCAGCAGCAGCTCCCACCATGTACCTCCTGCCGAGGCCAAGCCAAGCATCTTCACACCCCTGGCAAAGGCAGGGGAGCAGTGTCAGACAAACATGAGAAACCCATATTTTGCTGTTGTGCTTTGTAAAACGCTGCACCCCTGGAAAGGAACAGACCAGAGTAAATACAACCAGCATTATTGAAGAAGACGTGGCTGCTCAGCAATGTGCCCCATATTTCTGACACGGTGTGGAGCCGGGACAGCAGCACAAACCCCCATGCCACAAATCCCCATGCCAGAGGGTCTGTCCCCTCTTCCCACTGTGGTGTGAGGCTTAAGCCATATTCCAGCCATCCCGAATGCCACAAAGCACACCAAGCCAAGGCTGGAAGGAAAATTCTCCAGCCCAGGCAAACAGATGTTCTATTGGACCTAACAGCCTGGTCTGCTTCCAAGAGACTGCTTCACCCTGCCAAAAACAGTGACCCAGGACCCAGGGCCTGGCTCAGTGAGGTGGCACAGGTCTCTCCTCTGCAGAGCCCTACAGATGCTCAAAACCTCCCAAGCTCTCAGGGAGGAGGAAGTGCAGCAATGCAAAAGCACATAGAGTGACTGCCCTGGGACCAAGCTCCTGTCTGCCCCTTGGATGATACATACCAACATAAGGATTAGGCTGGCAATTTGCCATGCTCATGGAGAACTGGAAAGAGAAACTGGAGGTAGCCAGTGGCCTCCAGACTAGATTGGAAGGCAAAGAGCAGAAATGCTGCCCACAACAGCTCTGCCATGCTGCCTGTGGCAGCCCCAGCATGCCTGGTTAGGATAGGGGCTGCAGTATCCCCCATTTCCAACACTGGAGTTGGGTGGCTGGAGGATATTCCACAGGTTCAACAAAGGGGAAGACGAGCTGCAAAAAAACCCTGTTCCAGGCAGAGCAGAGCAAAGCACAGCTCTCAGCTGAAGCAGCTGCTGACCTGGCTGCTGCAGCACAAGGGCCACCAGCCTGCCTGCCTGCTCACAACAGTGATGGGCTTCTTCAGAGACACAACAGCAGATGCTGGGGTAGGGATGGTCAATGTTTGCAATGCAAATGTATTCAGATCCTCCTATACCAGTCCTAAAGATTGTCTCATGGGACAAGGTCAGAAGGAGAGGACTGGAGAACCACTCCATACTGGAAGCCCATCACTTTTTCATCTGATCTGCTGGCACTCATTCTCACATCGGAGCTATTTATTTGCCATTGTCCATCAATGGGCTGAAACACACCGGGGAAAATGAAGCAGGCCCAGTTGTTTCTCTCACCCACAGGGAACTTGGGGCTGCTGATGCCACGTAGGACCATCGCAGATTTATTTCCTTTCACTACTCTGGCAATTTCACCCCATTTTAACAGCAGAGGACATTCCTTCCTCTCTAGGCCACACTATGTAACGGCAGAGATGCCAAAGCTCCTTGCAGATGTTCCTCCATGCTTTCCCCACGAACTCTCATGTCTCCACACCCGCTGAGGGATGAGACACAAACACTGCAGAGCTGCTCCTCTCTTTCCTCCCTGCTCCTCCCTGAATTGATTTCTGCTAGAGACAGCTCTGTCTGATGCTCCCAGAGCACTCCAGGGAGCCAGGGCCTGGCCTGATGCTACAGATGGAAAGGAGTTTCCACCAACACTGCCTTGCAGCCCTGGCCAGCTGGCTGTTTCAGCAGCAAGCCCACCAGTCTGTCTCACTGTCTACCAACCTCTTAATTTAGATGTGTTTTTCCAAAGACATGACAACAGATGCCATGTAATAGATGGTTAGTACTTCCCATTAAAATGTTTTCATTTACTTTATAAATTTTCCTGCAGGAGCCCCATCTGAAGCAAGCATCCCTGAGATTTATTCACTTAATGAGCTTGCAAGGCAGAGCCATGCTGCAATGCTTAGGTTCCCTGGAGAAACTTTTGCATGACCCCCCCACTTCCCCTCTGCAGGCACTGAAATGTAGGGGGAAGAGCATCATCCTTCACCAGGAGCATGCTGTGGCTAAACAAGGGATGAAAACTCCCAGCCCCGTGAACCCAATCCCGAGGCACTCCTCCAACAACCAGATGAAGATTAATCTTTTGTTACGGGTGAACCAAAAGCTTCAGAAGTGAAACACCTCTGCTCAGACTCCTCTAGGAGGACATATCTATATGGGACTTGCAGGACCAGCTGCTTCAGTTGAAACAGTACTGGCCATTTACACCTGCTCGTCTCCAAAGTCTCCCAGCCACTCAGCCCAGAAGCTCGCGTACCGCACGGTTTGGCAGCCCCGATTTCCTGCTGTGATTTCCAGCAGGAATGGGTCGGTTCCAGCCCACCCTCGCGCCGGAGGGGTTCAAGAAGCACCCTGAGGGGCTCGGGCGGCCGCTAGCACAGGAGATGCGGATTCTCCCGCAAGCTCCGCTGAAAGTAAAGGCAATCACACGGGGACGGTGGGAAGGGGACTAGCCGAACCGTCCCCGGCCGCGCTGCGGGAAAGCTACCCGGAGCCGTGTCAAGGGGACGCAGCAAGCGGCACCCGGGAGGACGCGAACCCTCGGGGGGGACGGCAGCTCCCGGGAGCCGCGGGGCGAGCGGGCGGCGATGGCAGGCAGAGCCCGTCCGGCACAGCCCCTTAACCCCGGCTCCAGAGAGGGGTCCCGGGGCCGCCCTGCCCGCCCCGCTCATCGGCCACCCCGGCCGCCCGGGAGGACGGGCCCCTGCCGGGTCTCGCTCAGGGTGCTCCGGCCACCTCCGCCCCGTCCCCCGGAGCGGCCCCAGCGCTGCTCCCGCCATTCCCTCCTGCCCCGCCACGGCCCCGCTGGGCCTCCCGGGGCGGGGATGGCTCCCGGGGGCGCGGCCGGTCCCCACCTGCGGGCCAGGTGCCGGGTGCCGGGTGCGGGTGCGGGTGCCGAGGCCGGCGCTCACGCCCGCCGCGCTGCCATGCTGCCGCTGCTGCCGCTGCCACCGCCGCTCCGCCCCGCCGTGTCACTTCCTGAGCCCCCGCCCCGCCCCGCCACCGGCACGGGCACCGGCACCGGCCACGCACCGGCGGGCACTTGGAGAGTCTGGCGGCAACGGGACAGCGGGGATGGGGCTGTAGTCGCAGGGGTCACTCGTGACCTGGAAGAAGTCTCCTCATCCCTATGGGACACGTATCTGCTTCCCCCGGGATCCTGGCTGAGCCCCCACCGCCCCTTCCAGCCCAGAGCAAAGGAACCATCCCGCAGCCCTATCAGCCACGATGAGTGAGCAGAGTACCTCTTCCACAACGCCCCTGTACGACATCATTTCCCCAGGCAGGACTGTATTTTGATACATGAAGGGCATCAACCAAGCCTTATCCCGCACAGAAGGGGAAACTGAGCCGTTTCAGTAACAGAACTTTTTAATTTCAACAAACCTTTTTCTAAAAATGAGCAACAAGTAACTTCCTTTGTCCTTCTTCTCCCTACTACTCACTGGGAAGGAATGACAGGATGGGGGTCTCCTCCTAGATTCTTGCTTTGTTCCTCTGCTCTGTGCACTGTATCTTCTCATTTCAATCTCCAATGTGTGACAGAGACACTGCCACATTTCCCAGACATCTGTCATTGACAGCATGAGTGGAAACCAAAAGAAAGGCATACATGCGATGGGAATTCCCACATTTGACATATCACTGACAGGAGGTTTTCATTACTAAACCAACCCTCCCATGGAACCTCACTGTCAACATACATAAGAAACATCAACCTGAAGAAAAGTCAAAGCTCCATTTTAACCAGAGGATTTTGTCTTTCGTGTCTATAACAATCTTATTCACATAGCCCCCTGCTTCACTTCAAATGCATCTAAGATCCTTCCTTCCTAACCACCAAGATTTGAAGGTTTCTTAATACATAAAAAAGTCAGAAATGAAAAGTAACTTCAGCAATGTAACAAAACCTCCCATCCAAATTCCTTCATCCCTGTACAGAGAAGCAAAATGGAGAAATGGAGTGGAGAGGTACTTTGTGGGGCCCAATGGCCTCCACCAGGACAACTTGCCCTCTGATTGTTCCACAACAGAGCAGCAACATCACATTGGGGGTAAGCATGAGGACAAGCTACTCCTGACAGGACAAACACCTCACCTACCACGTACCCTACCCATGGCTGATGACAGTGCCCCACAGTGAAGGAAGTCCCCACACCCACAGGAAATCACTGCCACGTCCACTTCCATCACTGCTACACATCTGAGGCAATGCAGCGCAATGAAAACAGGAAGGCAGAAAAAGTTTGAGAAACAAACAAATACTGCGTCAGGTTCCCTCTTTCTCCACAAGGCATCTGGGAGTGGCCTCTGCCTCTATCCCCAGAGAAGAGGATTTAGTTCACAGTGGCAGACTAGGCCCAAACAGAATAAAATCTGCTAATTCCCCTCAGTGGTTCCCAAATGCTCTCTGCGTTTTGAAAGTGCCTGAGTCATATCTGGGTTTCCACTACTTCCTGGGCATCCTGGCACTAGATGGCATGCAAACAGAGATTAACTCATTGCTCATCCTCCAGGGAAATCAATACAGGGATTGTTACTGCTTTGAAGCCAGAGACTCCCAAGCCTGCCCCTCTTTCATCAGATCACCTCAGCTTTATAGATAAACACAAGCCCAGCACACAGAGCCTTCTTTAATCCCAATTGTCCACTCATTTCTGAAATGTCTTCTCAGATTAGGACATGATGAAGTCTTTCATCCCACAGTCAGCTGCAACAAGAGAAGGAGCAGCAAATTAAGTGTCCTTCCTACCTCTGTTACACCTGCCACACACATTAGTACCAAAGGATACACAATGTCCTGATGCTTTACACGCACAGTCCTCTGTCCCAAGAGCCGATCCAGCAAGGTCTGAATGACCTCTGACTGTTCTGGCTCCACCTGGTAATGACTATTCTGAATCTGAGGGGTCAGAAAAAAAGAATGATTTCCAGAACAACATAAAACTGTTGGGCTTGTTCCTTCATACTCCCTCCCTCATCTCCAAACAGACCAGTGAGATCTTCAAAGGCCAAAGCAAACGCCTAGGGACTCCATTCCCATTTTCCTAAGCAGTCACTGCTCTCTTACCTGAGAAAGGAAGAGGTGAAGAGCATGAGACGCGGCCTCAGGCAGCTCTGCTATGTTGGCTTCTGCTGCCTCCTGAATAATCTGGCTAATTTCTTTTTGAGAAATAATATTGCTGCTCTGATATCTCACAAACTTGAACAAAGGAAAAAATAGAGACATTAAATAGTGGAAGACCCACAGAGTGCAACAGTGACTCATCACTTGCAAAGACCTCTTCTGTGCACCATTAATGCAACACCTTAACCACAGGCCTGATTTTTATACCACTTCTAATGGAACCAGTGCAAATATCTATGTTGATGGGGCTCTGATTTATAGCCAGACTTATTTTGGTTTAAGCTGGGAAGGAACTAAAATAAATGAGGTAACCTTTTAACACTGAAATAAGAACAGCAAATACTCACAGACCCAACTTATATTTGGAGGGGGAAGGTTCACTTTAATAACCCCTTCCTCTCATTTACTGCCATGAGGGCTTTATCTTCATTATTTCTGCTGGGTAGGATCACATTCCCCCTCTAGCCCACAGACCCCACATACAGCAGGGTAGAATATGGCACTAACTCCCTGCCCTAAAAGTCAGGTCTGTAAGGTTGAGACGGGAGACAAGCTGCAATGCCAAGCAGCCAGCTTGCTCCCTGACTGGTAACAGCAGTTGCATGTTCTCTGCAAGTTTCTCCTCTCCTCCCCAGGGATACTAGATGATATAAATAAATGTTACCAACACCAGAAGAAGGGGAGGTGCTCACTAGCAGCAGTCAGTTTCTGCAGGGTGTGGAAGTTCACTTGAAACTATCATTATTAATAGAGGGCAGGAATACAGTCCCGGGCAAAGCCACAGCAGTATCAGAGACTGTGTTGCATGGCAAGTTAACTACCAAACACCAGCCTAGGCGCATTGTGCCAACATACTGGGAAAGATGGGGAACAGCCCACCCTTCTGCTGCTCACCAAAGTCATCAGCCTGAGAACTTCTGGCTGCAGAAAGGACTTCTGGCCCCCACTGAGTAGTGTGAAGAGCAGGAATCGGTGCCACGGCTGCGAAGCAATGTGCAGAGCTGGGAGAGAAGGAGAAGCCACTCAAAGACAGCTGTAAAACTGCCAAAGTGACAGGCTGAACCCAGCTAAGGACAGTCTTCAATACTGAGCCCAAGTTTTCTCTCCTAGAACCCATGCTGTGAAACACTAAAGGGTTATTTTTCACTGCTCTTACTTGCTTTTTAATTGGTCACTCTCTGGGCAAGAGTTCAGTCAAGAGGACAAAAGCTTAATAGCTTTTCAAAGAAGAAAACACATATTGTCCATCTTTGTGCTGGTACAGGAAGAGAAACCTTCTCCTGGGGTGTATGTCATAAAACAGAGAGAGAATATCTTTAGCCTGGGGTTTTAAAAATAATACCCTCCAGTTTCAATCTGAGGACAACTCTCCTGACCTCAGTTTTTATTTAGCTGCAGAATACCCTTTGGGTAATGAAGAAAGCCCTATAACAGAAGCTGAACAAACTGAGGCTGGATCTACATCAGACAGTGGACTATGGGGACCAGCCAGGCTGATGGTGACAATGCAGTCAGTAGAGAAAATGCTCTCACTAAAGAACAAACATGATAACGTAACATGTATTAGGTAAGGCCATAAGTCTATGATGGCATGAGGTCTTTCACTGAATGCTGAAATTAAAATGTTATTACCTTGTATTTAGTAGAGGGTAGAGGTTAGGAGCATAGGATAGACAAATAAATCAACTGATATAACTTTTTATACTATAGCAACTCACCAGAGTGTAGAAAAGGTCTATTTTCCACTGGCAGTCACATAACCTCCCTATTGCCACTACAAGAATATTTTCCATAGAAAAACAACACTGAAAAATAATGTCAAATATTTTGGGGATATCTTTCATCTGGGGTAAATGAGAAAGTACCAGCACTGTGCATGAGCCTACTCTGCACATTTGGAAATATCTCTGGACCAAAAGAGGGTTTTAGAAAGCCTCAAGTGAGTCAACTCCTAGAGGCAGAATCCAAGTGTTCTTGCATCTTTCAGCCAAATAAAGCTTGACCCTCATTCTGCTTGAAATAAGGAGACTTGTTATTGTTGTTCTGAATTTCAGCACCACAGCAGCCAAAGTGACAGGTTCAGCTGTTGCTGCAGCAGCATTTCATTAGTTTAATCCCAAATTAGCAAAGCCTCCCCATAACTTTTTTTTTTTTTTTTTTAATTCAGCCTTTTAATAGCCTCTCTTCTGGGGAATGACTGGCTGTCATTCATCTGCAGTATTACATCTTTATCCAACCACTTCCTCTCTCCCACCAGTGTCCCTTTTGCCTGCTGTTCATTCACTCCATTCCCTCCTCCATTGGTGTTTAAACAAACGAAGTAAACAGGTCAGGGTACAGAGAACTTTCTGGTTTAAGAACAGAGCCAGCACCTGAACTTCATGGCAGGAGGCTGACAATAGCAGAAGGGTCTATTTTTCCCCCCCAACAATGTACATGGTACAAATGTACAATGCAGTGATATCATCTTATACTGAAAACATGGTACACATTAGGTCTGACATGCACTCTGGAAATCAAGGTCAGAATTCACCCTGGAAATCCAGAATTTCTATTTTCCATTCCCTAAGGCTGCCTAATATCCTGTTCTTCCTTCCCTTCCTTCAAGACCAAACCATGATCAACCCTGTCCTTTTGTAAGACACATCATGTTCAGATCCTCCCTCCCTCCCTCCCATATGTTTATGGTCTAAAGGTTTGATACAATTGGCCTGAAGGTCAAAGACTGTTCCTATACTCCTTCCATTCCCAAGCCTTTCCCTCTTACAGGGTTGGAGAACTACTTTTTGCCTTCTGGAAAGCATCTTGGTGTCCAGAGCCAAAGTTCATGCAGGGGAGCCAGGCACTGTGATCTCATCCCACAAAGCACAATATTAACTTTAGGCACACAAATAATTTTTCGGAGGGGAACTAGGAGAAGAAAGAACATGAAGACTTTACCAACATCCTGGTTCTTCACATACAGGTATTCCACTAAGGTTTCTAGGCAGGCAACCACTGCCTGAGAGAGCAGCAAGTCTTTCTGGAATACCAAGAGAAAAAAAAAAAAAAAAAAAAAAAAAAAAAAAAAAGCAGTCAACAGCTATTGCAAGAGGAAAATTCATAAAGTGCCAGTGCCAGGATCAGAAGAGTATGCAGCACAGGAAAATAACACCTTTCATCTCCTTCAAGGAATGCAATGTGCTGCAAATTATCTGTCACATCAAGGAGCCAGACAGAGCTACAACTACTTATTTTGAGACTAAAAATAATAAGTAACAGCCTCCAAAGAATAAAGATAGGAGCCCAACACAGCTTAAGTGTTAAATGGAAACTGATGTACTACCCCTGGAGCCCAGAATCACTTGAGCAAGTTAAATGTATGCTGATGCACTCACTACCCCCAGAAGCACCTTGTCAGGGGCATGGGGAATGGACTGGGATTTGTTATACATTTCCCACATCTGTCCCTATGGATGTGGCATCCCTGCAGAGAAAGAGATGGGAAGACAGAAATTGTCATTAGTACACAGAATTTCAGCTACCCAGTTGAGCAGCAGGGAGTACTGCATAGCTTGATTTACCTTCTCTCTCACTGCACTGTGCTGCAGCAAGAGCATTTTCCCTCCTCCTCATCACGTATCTGTATGGGGTTGAAAATGCAGACAGAAGAAAAAACAAGCAGGCAGCCCCTTTGATTCTGCAGCAGGGTGGTTTCTCCTCAGGTTACTGTTCCTGCTTGAAGCCCAACACTACTGTTGTTCCAAAAGTCATATTTCACATACCTGCAACTGGACATGCACCAGAAGGTTCTGCAGACTGACAACAAGTGAGAAGACCTGCTGCATGGCAAGGGGGTGCAGGGCAGTGCCCTGCAGTGATGATGGCTGTGGTTGAGCAGCATTTGGGGCTGTGTTTTGGCCAACAATCACCAGCAAGGAGGAGGAGAAGTTCTGTCGCAGGACAGCTCTCAGGAACTGCATGATGCTCACTAGACAGGGAGATGCTTATTAGTGTATGTCAGTGTTTTTCTCTGCTCTACCCTGTGTGTTGGTGCTTGTGCAACAGCATGGGAGAGGGTGATGAGAGAATATGTGAGCTTAATAGCCCACCGGAGTTGTCTGGCAGCTGCTGACAGCTGTAGACAGGAATGGCAACATGAGTTTCTTTGTAAATCTCCTTCTTTGAGACACTAACACAGTTCACACTCAGTTCCAGATGTCACTACCAACCTCCAAGGAAGATCTGTCCAACTACAGAACTTCCCTTTTCCCCTTCTCACCACGAGTTACACATTTACAACATCAAATGGACCAAAGTTTCCAGATTCCCTCCAGCACCCCCACCATTCCATTCCATTCCATTCCATTCCATTCCATTCCATTCCATTCCATTCCATTCCATTCCATTCCATTCCACAGTCACTAGTTCTCCCCTGCTGCTTGTATCATGGTACTAGTGGCTGCTTCCAGACAAATCCCCCTAACAGATGTAAATACCTAACAGCAGGATTGGCTTCTTATTCCTGAAGATGACTGTATTCAGGACTTCTGTAAGGTCTACAGAGAGTGTCTGGTGAACCTAGAAGAGAATTAAATAGAAGAGAACAAGTGGTGCTGGTTTGGAGCAGATAGAAAGCTCCATTATGTACTCCTAGTTCTTAGACAGTATCCCATGATGACCACTGAAAACCAAGGGAACAGAAGGGAGTTACATCATTGGACCCTCATGTTTCTCTCACCACTAGCCTGAGCTGCACAGCTTCCAAACCACAGCCTACCTTGTCTGTCTTGTTCTCACTACTCCCTGCAGGACCTCTGGCATGTGGCTGTCAGCCTGCCAAGCACATGAAGTGGCAGAAACAGCCACCACCAAGGTGGCTCTACCTTAGCCACAGAGCCAGGCAGCAGGACTGAAGAGCCAGGCAGCCAAAAACCAGCAGTGGCCAGAAGCCGTCCTTGCCTGCTGCAGCTGGGGCCTGCTGAGAGCCCAGGGACAGGAACTATTGCATGGGTGTAAGTGGCAGAGGAGTTTAGGGACTTGGGAACTTGGTGAAATAGGAGTGGTGGGTTGAGAGGGAAATCTGCAATACATTGTTTCCTTCACAGAACAGCCATTCAAGAGCAAGGGCATGAAGACTCAGAGAACCCCAGAAGGGTTCAAACTCTTCAACAAGCCAGAGAGTTGATATGGGAAGACAGGCAAAAGGATCACAGGACTGATTCCTTTAAATACTCTTCTGAAGAGAGAAATATTCCACAGAGAACTAGGAGTAGCTCCTGCAACATGGTGGCAGTGGCTACTCATCTTAGAACCAACAATAGCCTGCCACCCATGAGCCCTGTTTATTCACAGGGTAAAGCCAGCAGCAGCAACACAGTTAAGATGTAAGTTGGCTATGGCCAGACAAATCCTCACTATTAACATCAGTCTGAGATGCATGTGGCCATTTCTTGAAGCCACTGTTCTCCTCTAAAAACTGTAGGCTCAGGGAGACAGCCTGTCATCAGCTCACATTCACAGCCACAAAGGTGCTCTTATGAGTCTCCAGGATGCTTTGTGCAGCTCCAGCTACCCTGAGCAGCAGAAAGAAGCAAGAGAAGTGACTCTTCTGCTTCCTCCCCTTCAACAGAAGATTAGAAACACTGACAATTAGAAATGCTGAAGACTAGAAACATTGAAGCAGTCTTGAAGCATTTCAATTTCCCAGCTGTATCCGCAGTTTCTGTCCTCATCTCTGGTGCAAAAGCATTTCTGGGTTGTATATCATAGCACAACAAGCCAGTGGTATTGATAAAATCCAGCAACAGGCTTATAAGCTGCTAAATGATTGCACTTCAAGGATCAATAGGAGCTGAGAGCATCAGTCCCACAAGATGAAGCTCAGTACTTGACACTTGACACTAGAATGTCGTTTGGGACTGGCACAGCACCAGACACAGCCCTGACGTGGAAACTGAGAAGGCAGGCTGTACTTAGCAGCTCTCAGAGCAGGGCCAGGCTGCATTCCCACAGCTGACAGCCTGTACAAGTACCATGCTCTGAGCCCTAAGCAGAGGCTGCATGCTGACAAAGTAATGAGTGCAGACCTGGTCTGGGCTGGTCTTCTGGAAAACATCTTCCCTCAGCATTAGAAATCCAACCCTTGCTTTTCTGTGCACATGCATGCGTGTCCTTAATGTGATTTTATCATCTGCAAACAGGTGTTCCAACTCCCAAAGAGCATACTCTGCTGGGCATAACTGCAAGAGCAGAGCTCACAACTCATTACATGCTCTCTAACTCCATACCAAGAGAGGTCTGGGTAGGTACTTCAAAAGGAAACGTTTTCCTTTGTATTGACATTGGAAAATGCTTCCTTCAAAGTTGTAATTCCATTAATAGCTGACTACTCCAGCTTAGATGTCTTGTTGGACTGCAAAGCATCAAATACAATGACAGCTGCCCACATTCATAAAAGCTTGCTAATATTGAACACTTACTTGCCAATAATAGGTTCTATCTCACTATTGATCATTTCAGTAACAAAAAAGCAGTTTACAACATGGGAGCTGTGCCTTTCACCCCTAGTCTTCCCTTGAGAACGGTTTTAAAATATATTTTGCTCTGTCCTGAAGAGGAAAATAATTTGGATCAGGAAAGCTGGGTATGCACTTCTCCCCACAGGATTTGCACCTCTCTTTAACTCTTCAATGATTCGTGTCTCAGACCTTCTGGGACATGCTAACTTCCAGTCCTGCTAGAGAGGTGCAGCAGGGAATAACTTGTGGACAATAACAAAAGAGAAATCTACACAATCATATTACAGGCCAAAGCAAAACACTTTCATATATATATATATATATATATATATGTATATATATATATACACACACTCACACACATATTTATTTTTAAGGTTTATCCATGTGCTGACCCTGAACACTGAAGGGGTTTAGAGTGGTTCTAACCTCAGTATTGTAGCGATGCTGATAAAGCAAAAGGGATGCCACCAACAGCCATCCAGAGCACAGCAAGGCATCTTCAGATGACAAGGAGGCAGGTCTGGAAGGAGGGGACCACAGCCAGGTGCATTCCAAAACCTTCTGCAGGAGTTCCAGCAAGGACACATTGGAGAGCAGCACAGCTACTGCTGCACGAGAGAAACAAAATCAGAGAGGGTGATGGGATGGCACAGGTTAAACAACCTTGACAAGCACAACAGAAGTGCAGAGCACACCCCTGCTGCAGTGAGGTAGCCCAGCTGCCACAGCTCATCTGAGTGAGGCTGTCCAGCTACTGGTATTCATCTCCCAGAACACAAGCAATTGCTCAGCCAGCTAATCAACTAACAACACAGTAGGAAAGTCAATTAGAGCTTTTCCCTAGCATTGTTTAATTTTTTTGAACTATGACAATACCAGGATATTTCAAGCTAGGCACTAAAGGCCCACTGCTGTGTTTATGAACAAGAAAAATACAGTGATTCTGTCTTTCAGCAGCCAATTCTTGAATCATGAGAAGGCAGCAAAACCAAACCAAACCCCTCAACTTAAAAAACCTCATCCAAAGTATGAAATGGTCTTTAATTATAATTCTGTGTCTGGATGGGGAAACATCCACCTTACCTGCTAAGACAGTTAGAATACAGTCTCTGTCAAGCTACATCCTCACTGAAATTAACTTAGCAATCAATACAATCCTTCCTCACCTCTCTGTTGACTACAAGGTGTTGTCTGATGAAGGCTCCAGTACAGAAAATTCAAGGATGGCTGCAGGAGGTCAGTGTCCCTTGGCCTGCATTTCCCACAGAGATTACAGACTGGAAACAAAAGAACAGGTGTAACAAGGACACCAACTTAACAGAGCACCTCAGCAAATGAAAGAAGTCAGTCAGTGGGGAGGGAATTCAGACAAAGTGAAAATAAACACAGCATAGCACAGACAAAGCAACAGGTGTTTGCTCTACAGTGTTTGCTTTAGAGTGGACAGTGCAGTGAAGGATGAGCGCAGAAGGGGGGAGAGGAATTGAAAAAGGTACATTAGAGTGCATATATCACATTGGGCAGTAATGAATCCAAGAGCAATGGACTTCAGGTCATCTGTTTCCACAGAGAAAAACCTGCAGTGTGAGTTATCTGCTTCCACAGTGTGAGTTTGATCCCAGTACTAGAACAAGCATAAACAACCATGTGACTGTCTCTCATGGCAACCAGACTGGGGAAAGCCATGGAGAGCTGTGCTCCTCCACTCTCACCAATTTGCTCACACCAGGAGTAAAATGTCATGTTTGTTGTAAGCACCAAACTTAGCAACAATGTTTAGTAAGAGTTAGGGAGGGAAATCCAGGACTGCAGGGCTCAGCAAAACTGTCATTGGAGATCTTCTGGAGAGCTTAAAACCTGAGTAAGCAATTCTCAGAACACACACATCAACACGCCCCTTCTATCTAAGAGGCCTCATTAGAGAAGTGTCCTGCACATCCACCCCTAGAGAACACAGCTGGGAGGCCAAGGGGGGAATAAATGGGGTGTCTGAGGTAGGGAGAGAGCTGTGGGGAAAAAGAACAAAGCAGAAAGCAAGAGCAAAAGGGGCTTGAGGCTCCTAGGAGAAGCTGAGCTGTGTTCTAAAATCACAGCAGCTAAAAAGGCTGGGATAAAGAGGCTGTGGTTCCTCCAGACCCCCAGTTCCCTTGGCTAATGAATATCTGAGAAATGCCACGTCTTTACAAGGGCAACACAGGCAGCTCTGAGATATGAAACATTTCAAATTGAAGGGGCTAGTCCTTCAAAGTCTGCTGGAGAAACCAATTTGTCAGAGCAGGGAAGAGATGAGAGGATGGATCAGCTGAACTTTCCTCCTATAATCTTTTCTTTTTTTCACAGCTATATGAACCTCCAATAGCCAAGTAAGAAGGCAGAAGCCACCAAGTAAGGATCACCAGACAAGGCAGCAGGTTATGGTATGGTAAATACAGCCTGCTCTTCTGTCTTTGGGGTGGAGTGGGCAAGCCCTGCAGTTGGTTGGGAGCCATATACTCTGAATCCACATTCCAAGGAAAGCCCAGTTTCACTAGACTGCTGGTTCCTGATAGCTGATTAACAGGACAAGACTGTAGCCTGAGCCCCACCAGACTATAATAGCAAGGATGGACAGGAATGAGTCAGGAAGCACAGCAGCCATGTGGTCACGTGCCAAACCAACGACAGCCACTGACCCTGAAATCTTGTCATGGTCAGGGGAATACTTTGGCCACCTTGTGAGGTTTCAGAGAAAAAAAATTATTGTAAAAGCAACAGGAAGAGAACCTGGGCCTTGTTAACTGAGTTAGTTACCACAACTCTTTACAATGCTCTGGCTATGAAAGCATCTCAAAGCAACCATTACCATAATGCAAGGTCAATCTTCTCTCAAAGGACAAGGAGCAAGCCCCTAATCATCTTATGGAACAATTAACAAACACTTCCCTGGGAGAAGATGAATGCACATACTCACCCTGGTGAAGCAGCTTGAAGTCTGTGCTGTCCAGCTCCCTTATGCCCTTGCTCCGTAGCTGCACCAGGAAAAGAAGGCTCAGCAAAACAGGCAAGTTCCTGTTGGCTAAGAAGGGCACAGACAGCTCAACTTGTCAGTGAACTCCAAACTGTTGTACCTTAAAGTGTGTCAGGAATTGTTAATTTTCTGGCTGCAGGATAAGGACACACACACACACAGAGCCCCAATGTTTTTCTCATCTCTACAGTCCCCTCTGGACCAGGTCCCCTTTCTGTCACTCTGGATTGGCCTGAGACACACCTGAATCCTGCCTACACCATTTTAGGAGCAACTAAAGAAGGGGGACAAAAGATCATTCATACCCTTCATGAGCTATGTAGGGAGCACGTTCCTCACACTTTGAAATTGATCCTGCTAATAAACTAGAAGTCATTAGCCCTTTCTAGACTGCTCCCTTCCTGCCCACTTGACCATTGCTGTTAGTTTTGACAGCAGCCCAGCTGCACAGCATTTGCTCTCCTCCATCTAGTGAGACTGCAAAAATGCTGTCCATCCCATCCTACAAGGAAGGGCAGAGACAGAAGTGAGAACCTCACACATTGGGCCTGTATGTAAGGAAAATGGGGCTATTTAGACCACCAACCCCACAGAGCAATCTTCGCCCTATTATTCACTTTTTTACAGTGCTGTAAACAGGTTAAGATTTTGTACTGTGTACAGCCATACCTACAGCAAGCAACTATCATCTCCAGTAAATGTTTCCACAAAGGCACATGAGTTTTCAGTTTTGAGGAGAAAACACTTATGGGTGTCTTTAATGTTAACATATTCCTGATGGAGTCCCACTGTTGGGCCTCCTTCTTGTCTAAAAGCAGACTACTGTTTGAATAGGGATGCAGATCCCCTGGACTTAACTACCCCAGGCCTCACAGAGCTGCCTGTGTGCTGGGAGACAAGGAAGTCTGTCTCCAGAGTACATCTGGTGTTTGACTTTCTGCATGGGTTGCCAGGATGTCACTTAACAAGTTCAAGATGCAATACAAAGAAGAGCTACACATATGAGCGGCAGCAGAAGGGCTCAAATCTTGCAAAAGCCCTTTTTGTCCTACTTCCATCACCAGTGGTTTGGAGGAATAGGTCTGACTCCCTATAGGAAATGGACAATTTTCCTCCCCACAGCTCCTGGCATCCCTAGATCAGCAGCAGAGGGATATGCAAGTTCAAATGTGCACAACTCCAAACAAGATCAGACTTAGCAGATCTTGTAGCCTCATGCTCTACCATGCCCCTCTTTCAATGCCCCTCCTCCAGCCTACTGACTTTGCTGGAGGTAAAGCAAAAACACTTTCCATCCCAACTGCTGCCCAACAAAACATTCCAAACACAGCAGAGCTGTTAAAAGCATCAGTGGCCCCCTCAGGAACAAATAAAAGTTGTGCTAAGTCTCTACCCTGAAAGAGCCAAGGACATCCTAGCACTGCTCCCTCTTTCAGTTCAAGCTCACAGACTGGTTTGCACAACACCTTTCTTATGGGGACAACAGTTCCAAAATCCCAGACAGGGCTAGTAAGGAAAACAGGGACTTTCCTCAGTCACAGCTTTGCTTCCTTTGAGAGACTTAACAGAGTTATAAGATCTGGTGATACCACAGTCCCTGTTTGGGGATCAATACCATGAGTGATTCAACACTTGCTCCTGATTTCTGTGTCCTGGGAACTGTGAATCCTCAGGCACACCCAGCTGTTTTGCACAAAGAAGAGGCAAAAAGGAGGATGTCTTTCAGCCACCACTTGGGCCCCTATCAAGCAGGAAGATTTACCAGCACAGCTCTCCATTTGAACACTGACAGCAGTATAAAAGAACCTTGCTTTGGTTTAACAATCACAGTTTGAAGCCAGAACAACCTGAATTAGAAAAAAGGCTCTCACTTCAAAATGAATCTCTGAAAAAGGAAATTAAATTAGTACAGTTCTGTCCATTTCCCCATGCAGGTAAGTACTGAAGCTACATCAGCAGTTCAGAACCACTTTATCCCAGACTGTGTCCCTACAGCTAGTTGATCTTACAGCAAGACCAAATCACAGAGGAGGGGTCACCTTGTAGGGTGGCTGAGCTGCTCTCCACCAGCAGCTGTTGCAGAATCTGTAAAAATCTGCTCCGAAGGAGGTCACAGACAAGCACATCCTCATTTCTTTCCAGAAAGGTCCTTAGAGTCATCAACACCTTCCAAGCCACTTCCACAGAGCTTGAGCAGACCAGGTCCTGCAAAGGAAGAAACAAACACATTATCTTTCTACCCTGATTAGACAGAAGTCACCACTGTTTAATACCATTATGGTAATCTGGTGCCTTGGGAAACAGCCTAATAAAGCACCATTAAGATTAAGTATCTCCTGATTAAATAGAGAACTGAATAAAGCAGAAGGACTGATGTCTGTTAGGCACCTCTGAGTAATACCCCATTTAAAGAATGATTTGGATCTGTGAGTGTAAGGGTAACATATATTTAAGGTCACAGTTTTAGACAAGGGAGAACCAAACAAGAGAACAGAATCTCTGGTACCTCTGCTCTCCATGTTGTTTTGAAAAATCAGCTTGCATATTGAAGATGCTTGTCTAAAATCAAGCTTATGAGTCAGTCCATAGTTCCCAACTTTCAAAAGGCTGGCAGCCTTTTATGTGTAGTAGTAACATAACTAAACTGCATGAAACATAGGTAAGCTGGGCAAGCAATCAATCACAGGAAAGGGGAGAGTCATGTACACAGCTCACAAGCCTGCCTCTCGACTACAGGGCTTTTTCTGGAGTCTCTGAGCTGAATCCCACAGCCAGTAGGCTTAATTTGGGCATAGTCTTCATGTTGAGGTACATAACATTAAATTGCACAGCATGTACAGAGGCAGTTGTATAAATATCAGACAGAAAATGCCTGGTAGTGCTGACATAATATAACCATCTCAACATGTGTTAGGGCAGCACTACCTTTCCTCTCTTCCTGCAGTAGTCCTGTCTACTGCATTGCAATGGTAGAGTTGAAGAGGTAAACAGGAAACTGGTCTCAGCAACTGAGCCCACAGCCTGCCTGGACAGCTTGCTGCCTCCCCCAGCTGCCTTCCCCTACCACACAGCAGTAATGCATCCAGGCTTTGATGATGCAGAGAAAATGGCTGTGGGACCCCGTACCCCAGGAAAGCAAAGAAGGAAAGAACAGGCTGTCTGTGCCAGAAAAAGCTCTCTAGTTCTGAGATGAGTTCCTGTCTCTAGCAGAGACTTTCACAAACAAAGGGCAGGGAGATGTCGGCACAATCATCTCTGCTGACATAGATGTGCTTCATATGAAGTTCAGGAATGTAATCTAACGTCTCTGCTCTCTGAGAGAGCACCTCAGACCTGGAGCATGGAGAAGACAAGTGGGACAGTGTGTCATCATGACTACATTCATCCCCAGATGAGCACACAGAGCAAAAAATGACATGAAGCAATGGCCACAGCCTCTCTGGTCCTGGCAAATGCACCATTGTGTTAATCAGTTCCTTCCTACCCAGAAGCCCAAGGTCTCAGATGAAGTCACTAACCATCTGTTATATCTAATCCAGGCAATTATTTAAAGCAGATAAGCAAAGAAGTCATCCTTGGAAGGACATTCATTCTTGTTTCACTGTACCATGCAGAGGCCTTTCCAGTCCACTAGTGTATTCTGAGGCTTAGGTTATCCATCTCATAAGTTTTCTTTCCATATGACAGTATATTTAGCCCTGCATATTGCACTGTTTTATTAGTCCATCTAAATTCAGATTGTTTATGCTCTTCCACAACTGAAAGGTGAATTGTCAAAGCCTGTGACTTATTACAACTTATTTTAAAGACTGGAACAGAGCTAATTGAATTTATTTCTGCAAGAACATATGGCAAGACAGAGAAGGGAAAGCAGGAATGTTGTACAATTCAGGGAAGGGAGACGCCATTTATGTTTTGCTTATTGACAGACCTGCTTCAGTTTATGGAGTGACAGGTTCCAGAACTACTGCCAAAGGTAACAGAGTGGACAAGCCTCATGGGACACTTCACTTCCTTAATTTGTCCTGATAGGTGAACTCATTGCTCACTTTTACTAATGCTCTGCAATGTATCAAATGCCTGGATGCTGTTACCTACCCTGCAATATCATCCCAACTGTGAAAGAACTGCCCCACCTGAGAAGCCTCCTGGCAGTCATTTCAGTAATATCAGATATTAAAATTTAGCCATAGCCTCTTAGATCAGAACAAACATGTTCTGTAATGCCCAGTGGATGTCCACTCAGAGTTAAGCCTTGCTTCCTCTTACTTCTTTACCATTTGCTGACATGGGTTTGCCTTCTCAATGATAGTTAGTTTTAATTTCTCTAAGGGACTGGAGAAGAAATATCACAGTTCTTAGCTTTTGCCCTTACAAGCAAATCTCATGTTCTTCTGTGGAAAAGTTAGAAAATATTTACTATATGACTGGCTCAACAGTCATGGGACAAGAGACCACTGATGGGGAGGGGTGATGGGAAGGTGAGAGCAGTGGAAGTGAGAAAAGGCCTCTAAGCAGCCATCAGAACACAACTGTGTCATGAGTACATGGGTTAATAAAGCTCATCGCACCAGCTATAGGCAAACACACTAGCCTGCTACTTCAAGACCCCTTTCTCTCCTGAACTGATTAATTTTCCCTGCCACAAGACTATTATTTTATCTTTTAAGAGCAATAAAACATGTTATTTGCTGTCCTAAAAACTCAAGAGTACTTCAAAATTCTCTGACAAGAGTCTCCAGTTAAAACGAGGCAAAATGAAAACCTCAATCAAACAGAAAGCTGTGCCCTCAAGACCTGTTCTCTGCACACTGCTTTTTCACAGTTCTTGTTCATTATACCCTTCTCATCTATGAGTAGCAAAGCTTTGCTCCCAGATTTGCAAAACAGCTTCTTTAAAGGCTGGCACTGAAGAATCTGAAGTACCCAGCTGTGTATCTGGATAGAGGAAGGAATGGGATTTTTCATGACATACATCAGCATAACTCTTCGGATCCTTGTCCAGCCAGCTCTCAGAGAATCTCTTCCTGTCACAGTGGATGGATGACAGAGAAAGAGATAACACACATACAAGGTCCCATTTCCCACATAAGGCTTCCCTGGCAGGTGGAAGTCTGTGTACACACACATGGCCCCTTCTATCAAAATCCTTGGTTTCATAACATCACTAAAAGCTTTAAGAACCAAAAAGCCCCCAAAATCAGGGCCAAGATAGCAGCCTGTCCTTGTGAAAGCCACATACCAGTAAAATAAGCAAAATGCTGGAATTGCTCTTCAGAATGGAAAGCAATGGATTGGCACTGTTCAGCTGATCTGATGAGCCAAGATCAGATTCTTCAACCTCAGTCTGCTTGCAGTCTTCCCAGGAAAACCAGAGTTGGAGGACTTGGTGTCCAAATCTCCCCATGAGCTCAGGGTAGCGCAGGAAGAATTTCAGCAGGAGAGGACAATGGACATAGACCAAGCTCAGATCTAGAAGATTATCCAGGATCCTTCTTATGGTAGACAAAGACCTCTGGTAAAGAGGGAAAGGGGAAGTGAGACAGAGAACAAAATAACCACTAATACTGAATATAAAGCATCTGAAGTGATGAGACTTTACTGCAAGAAACAGTCACACTGCCTTTTCAGTAGACAATCAAACACATCAGTTAAACATCATTTTGTGAAGCCCATTTGCATCACAAAGGCTAAGAAACCTGTAGGCTTTATACAGAGCTCAAAGCTGTGCAGCAGCAAAGAGCCATATGGGAACACTAGAAAGCCTGCTGCAGAGGCTGGAGATGTGTTTGGGAGCCTGAGCTATGAAATTCAATATATTCTGTGTGTGAATTCACAGCCTATCCAACGCAGTTACACTTCCCACACATACACAAGTTTATTCTGTCATATCTATATTCCCCTGTGGATTTACATAGTTAACTTTCCAGGGTGTAGATGCACTGCACAGTCTTCACTCATTCACTGCTCACCACCTATGCCAAAATACTTTCTACAAGAAGGTTGATGTAAGTGGGGAGAAACCTTAGCTTCAACAAAAAGGCTCCAAGAGGTAGGAATGAAATCTTTTACCACATCCAGGGCTTTGCCTTTGTCCTGACAGACAGAAAGGAGGTAAAGTGCAGCTCTGAGTATGTGTGGAGGGAGACAGTCTCCATGGTCCTGTGCTGACAGGAGAAAATTTCTTACAGCTAGAAATAATTCTGCATCTGGAACAAACCTGCATTGAAGGAGATTGGAGTAGAAACAGTAACAATAGATATGCCTTACACACCAATTCATGGCCACTTGCTTTGTATAGTCTTGGCTCACCTGTCCCCAAAGCTGTAGGCAAAGTATAAGAGCAGTACAAAACAGTGCTGGTGGCTGCAAAGAGACTGATCCAAAAAGAAAGGCTCAGGGGTTTCAGACAGGAGGAGAAGGCTTTCAGCAATGGTGTAGTTTAACTGAGGCAGACCCTTCTGCAGGAGCTCAGACATCTCCTGCTCTAGAAATAAAAACATAAGGAAATGATGAGCAATGTCTATGGAATAACTCCACAGTCTGCATACACCAAGCACACCTCTGTGATTTGGCATCAATAGTGGTGTGAAACCTGATTTAACAGAACTGGCTTTAAGGATGAAAAGACACTTTAAGGATGAAAAAACACATTCTGTTTGAGATTCTGAGCCCTTTGCTGATGCTGCCTGTATGGCAACCAACCACTGCTAATGGGAAAAGTGGCTTTTCTGATGTAGGAACTTTCACCTCATTTGTTTGGGACTTACCTATTATGGAAAGTTACAGTTACAGGAAGGCTTTATAGAATATGCCAGAGGGGAAAAAATTACCTTAATCTGCAGATATGCCACTTGACTGTGGCAAGTAATTTTGTTTCAATTAAGCATGCACAGCTGTGCTAATAAATGCCCCCATGTAAACAAAACCATAGGTAGATGAAATGCATTCTTTCAGGTAGGGTTCCAAACTCTTCAAAAGGCATTTTCTCAGCGTTTTCTGTGCTGGTCCTTACTGGACCAGCTTAAAAACAAGCTGGGAAAAAAAAATCCCTCAGTCAAGCTTTGCGTGTCCTGCCTTCCCTTCTCCTTTGTCCTTTTCTATTTTTTTTCACCTGTTGCCCAAACAGAGGGTGGCAGGGCCTCAAACTAAATTAAGCAATTTTTCTCTTTCCCCAAACTTGCCCTCCTGAGAAGAAGTTCTCATCTTCTCTGTGGCTGAGTAAAGGTTCAGGCACAAGCTGCAGAGGAAGCTGGAACAGGTGTGATTCAGGACAGGATTACTGTGAAGAAGAACAGAAAGATACAGTAAAGGAGGCTAGAAATATCCTCTTCCTACTTCTGATATCACACACTGTCTGCCAGAACCTCATTTTACTGAATGATCACATACAAACACCTGCCCCATCACAAGAAGACTCTAGGAGCCAGCCTAGGCTTCCAGCAAAATTAAGAGTTCCCAATGGACTGTCAGCTCACAGATGTGGGGGTGTGTGCAGTGACAACAGTGAACACGTTCATACCTTGGGCCCATGTGAATACAGTGGGGTACTCCCACAGCCATCACACCTTGTCTACACAGAGAGTCCTATAAGGACAGGACCCTAACACTGCAGAGAATGGGAGATGTTTAAGGGCAGCTCACAATACAACGATTCCGCTGGCAAATGACACTTGGATTTTTTAGCAATGACACTGCCAGGGATGAACACTGAAGAATGCCAAAATAGCAACTAAAAGGGTGAGAACAGCTATTTCCAGGCATTTCTTTCTCTCCAACCATTTCCTTGCAGAACAGGACATAAGCAGACATCTGTAACACGCCATCCTTGGCACAGCACAGGGCTCTATTCAGAAACCTGGATCCCTCCCACCACACACCTGTGCATTCACAGGCACAATGAATTTGTGCATTCACAGGCACAAATGCCCTCACTCGAAGTTCCACACTAGTAAACTGGACTAGGAGTGCTCTGTGTTTTGTTTACTTTTTAAATGAGGTACAGTCACAGGAAAGAGGAGGTGAAACATCTCTGCAGACCCACAGAGAGTCTCTCCAAATACTCCTCAACCTAGAAATCATAGCCTCTACTACAGGAGATCTTTTACAATACCCGCTACTGAAGCTATCCTCCTTCCCCCCATTTCTAATATATTATCACACCATGAGGAACAACAACAGTGGTAGTAAATGCTTAGGAAGCCAGAGCTCAGATGGAACTGATGCTAGTGGTACTTCTGTTCAGAACACCCACTGATCTGACTGCTCCAAAGTCAGGCTGCTCTATCTGTGCAACTCATGACAGAGCACATTATTCTCACAATGCCGTGTAAATCCATCCACCCCCTACCAAACTGCTTCTCCCTTCTCCCACATCAAGCTCTTCCATTGTCAGTAACCATTTGCATTTTTCAGTAAGACACAACCGTTCCTGAGTCTCTCATCTTGCCTAATCAGGTGTATTAGATAAGGCATGATCTACTTTCCCATCTGGAAATTTTAGGCTCACTAACAATGCACACATCACAATACCTCTGTACAGAGCAAAATCTGGCCTTCAGCTCCAGTGTCAGTCGGATGAAGGACGAGGATGCTAGGCAGAAAGCAAGACAGAGATGTTAAAGGAGCACAGAACATGTATGATAAGAAAAAGAGTAGGCAGGTCCCATAATCACCCCCACACATCTCCATACAAGCCTGGTGAAGAGGGCAGGCCATCTCAGTAAGAATATACATATTAGGCTGCCTCTCAGAAAGTAAACTACTCCAAGTTTGTGTGTGAGAAGAGTATCTGAGGTTACTTTGTTTTCTCAGGAGGAGAAGTGAAGATTTGCCCATTTCACATGTTTAGAACAGAGGAATTGTCTACATCACCTCTTTGATGTGTGAAGGCATACATAGACTAAACTAGGATTTCTACACAGGAAAATCCCACCAACAATTCCAGCATAATCCCTGTCTACAGGAACAGCCAATTCAATTCTGAATTATTCTAAAGGGAAGGATAAAGCTAACACAACATTCTTATCCAAAATGAAACCTCTACCATCATCATTGCTAGACCAAATAACTTTTCCATCCCGCTGAACACAACCATGCACTCTATTCTTATTCTATAATAGAATAAGAATATTCTGTAATAGAATCCTCCACATGAAGCCTCAATGTTAGGCTTGTTGCCTCAGTAATATGCAGTAGCAGCAAGTTCCACCAGTTAAGAGCACAGAGAACATGATCCCACAATACCCTCCTACCCAGCTTCTTGGAGAACTTATTCCTCATGCTTGGCACCACTGTAAAGAGGGTACTGAGTGCTGAGATGAAAACCTCTGTCACTGATGGGCTGACAGCCCTTTCCAGATAGCTCTGTGGGAAGATAAATACATCAGGTGCACAAGGTGCTATAAACACTGAAGGCAGCAGCTTCCTTCCAGCCTCCTGCCTGCCCAGAAAGTCAGGTTTCTAAATCCAAACAAATGGAGTAGCAATTCTTTAATGAAAATGCCTGGCAGCAGAGCAGGCTCACAGAGCACTTTGAACACAACTAACTCCCCTGCCAGCGCTATGAGCTGTGCTGGTAACTCTGCAAGACATCCCACCAGATAAGAAACTTCTCCTGGACTCCAGCAGGCAACCAGTTAGGCCCTCATGCACAGTGACTGACCCTACTGCCCACATTGCCCTGGGAGTTACTGCTCTCACAGGTCAGATGGATAATTCTCCTATACAACACATATGTTTAAGTGCAGCTGACCTCAGCAACACTTAACACCTGTGCCTCAGTGTTTCACTGAGCAGTGGCAAACACAGGCATTTGAGCTCTCTACAGAATCCAACCATGAACTGTTTAGAACAGAATGACTCAACTCACTCTTGTTGAAGGTCACTGGACAATTTTCTCACAGTCCATTAATTTTTACCCAAGTTCAATGAGCAAGAAACAGAACACTGACTCCAGCTTTGCCAAACTGGACATGCACTGCACCCTCCTGTCAGGGAGGAAAACAGCAGTGCCACTGCAGCTGCCTACCAAGAGATTGGTTAAGAAAACACCAACCAAAACATCTCCAAGCTCCTAACTGCAAGAATCCATACACCAGTGCCCACTACAAAGCACAAACAAACTTTATTAAATGTTAGGAACCACAACGAAAGTCCCATTCTTTTGACAATTCTGCTTGAAGTGTCTTAGGGACAGGCCTGTATGGAGCACTAAAGCACTCATGAGTCTCCACAGCTACTTTTTAAATCATGTCACAGGCCTTACCGAGGAACAATGCTCAATACTGCCCATGCTGACTGGGCAGCCTCATCAGTACCTTCGGGGAAGAAGCACAGAAACGAAATTGCACGTGCAAATCATGGCAGCTCTCTGGGACACAGGCAAGTTTTGAAAAAGTGGCAGAAGGGGAAACAACAGCTCAAGCACCCTTCATTTTCTGACACATCTGGAGCTGCAATGGATCCCACAGCATGGTAGGTAGGCTATGGGATGGCACAGCCTGAAGAAAGACACCGACATCCACATGGAAACTTTATGAATTTTTGCACCCTCTGAGAGCATACACTGTCATTTGCATGAACTATGCAATTCCATATTTGGCTGTGAAAAAATGGCAAATGCCACAACTGTTCTTGGTTTACTTGACATGTCCTCTTCCCCAAAAAACCATTTGTGCAACCCACTCTTGGTGCCTGACAGCACCTTTCCAGGTACCCACGGAACAGACCAAGTTCAAAAGAAATCCTACCATGACCATGGGGATGCAGAGACTGTCACAAATCCTCAACAGGAACTCAGAGAAGTTGCTTAGTGTGTCTTTGCTCTCAGAGTTGGGGGCAGTGAAAGCATTCTCCCGGGCCATGAAGTCACCCTGGAATTCCACTGCTAACCTACAAACACACAGTGGATAACAGAGGGAAGAGGAAACCTCCTCACTCTGTAAAGGAAGCCAGGAGATACTACATTTTAATCACAATTTTCACCTTAAAGGACCCACAAACACTCAATGGGCTGGAAACAGAGAAATCTGGCAATCACATTCAGTTACCTTTTGAGTGAAGCTATTAAAAGTCATCAAGGTTGCACAACAGTACACACTGGGAAAGGAAGACTTAGTTTCTGTGAAGAAAGCATGTGCTGTGGGAAGATCTGGTGTGGCAAGACTGGTTTTCAGCCATACCAGAGTGCCTGATGCACAATACAGCAAACCTTGTGAAAATCAGTCAAGGGACCATATATATTCAGCTGATATAAAATCCATGACAGAACCTGCGTGCCCTCTAACACAACCCCGAGACTCTGGGTCAGTGCAGAAAGGCATGTCTGATTCTGACTGAATTATCTCAGCCAACCCAAGTGATGCAAGGCAAAAACTAATTTGGCCAGACCACCCTAAAAGCTGATCCTGATTCATTCTGATTCATGCACAAACTCATCTACCACTGTCTGATGTTAAGGGTGCCAAACAGCTCTGATCCAGCAGAAAAGGTAAAGTTGGTGCCTATAAACCCACTTCCAGTAACAAGTCACAGACATGAGCAAATCCAAGGCCAGCATCTGGAGCAGATATGCATTTGTTAAATGGTTAATCCCCTCTGGCAGTGAAATGACATAGCATAGCATAAGAATCTAGTTTCACACATATCTTCCAATAGTTCTTACACTATCAGCAGCTTTGGTGAATTTTCAAGCAGCCCCCTCAAAGCCCAAAGACATGAAATAAACTGAGAGGTCCCAGGCAAATTTCATGGGAGACATATTCAGGTGTCACAAAATTTTCGCTATTAATACATACCCCTGACTCTGCTGTTTCACTGACCAGTGCCATGCACTGAACTCACCTGTGATATTTCTGTGGTGGGGCTGGGTGGAGGAACATAGTCACAAGGACAGAAGAATGGACAGACATGGACACACACCACCCACCCACCTTCCTGACTTGTCCTCACCTGCAAGCATTTCTGAAACTTTCCAGGGTATTGAGCAAGAACTGACCCTGTCTCTGAGGAACTCTCCCAAGATTTCTGTTTGCTGAGTGACTCTGAGACATTGAGAACAGGACATCACCCTGTTAAAGGAGAGAAGTCTCTAAAATCTTATGTCCACTTTCAGAAAAAAAACCAGCCTTCTCCTCTGACACCAGCAGTAGGAGGAACAGCACATTGCACTTCACTCCTTCACACCACAATTTTTATACTACTGTGCTTTCCCCAGAGAGGGCTGAGTTAAACAGCTTGTGTGCTCTTCCTAGGGAGGACAGAGTTAAGGAGCTATTAATTCTGCACTGCCATCTCTTTAGAGTCTGTATTACCATGATTTGATCTAATCTGAGTTTTAAGCATTTCAGCTAATGGAGCTTTAAATTCTTCTGAGAAAACTTAGTGTTTTTAAAAATTTTCTTTTTACTTTCTTCCAAATACTGTTCAGACAACACAGAATAGTTCTTCTCCTTGCTTAGCAATGAAATCTTAGAAGTTCTTCTACTTTGGCTCAGAGTTTTCAGCAGCTATCCATGTACTAATTCTTGTTCCCACACAGCATCCCACTGACTTAAGCCTGAAGCCAACTGAAGCGTCAGAGTTAATCATTTGCCCAAACTGGGAACAACTTGGAACTCAAAATCTGCCTTTAAGCCTTAACCTGTTGTGGTGGTCTTCTCCATAATACCAGAGGAGGGGGCACAGCTAAACACTGGTGCCTGACAGTTCAGAATTCCTTCTCCATTTCATGCTGAGATACCTTGGCAGAGGTATCATCATTTCCCCTTTTCTCCCTTTAAACACAGCCTGCATATCCTCACTATCTAATTTCCTTCCTGTGAAGCTCTTAATTCTGAAAGGGACACCCAGCTCTGTGTGTGTGGAAACTGACTGGCCAATGGGACAGAAAGCACTTCTGCCTTCTTCAGGCAGAGAAGGCCAATATCTAGTACCATAGAACTTGGGTCTAAAAAATGTTCATCGTGGATTTGGAGTTCTGCTACTCCTTTGAGGATTGAGGTGCTCTCCCCACTACTGGCACGAAATCTAAACCTACATGGCTCTAAGCCTACAGCAAGAAGGGCTCAGCCCTTGTCCTTTCATTAGCCATCTGCAGCTGGGGCTCTTCTCAGAAGTGCAGAGGTGCCAGCAGCACACCACACTAACCACAGATGCCAGGAACGGAAAAGGGTTTATAGTTCAAATAGTGGCTAACAACTCCCTTGCTGAGGGATCACAGTGCATATATGGTGACACTCTTGATCTGAATGTAGAGCAAGAAATATTCATTGCTGAAAAAATAGATTGACCAATGCAAGGTGAGGGTGGGAAGAAGGGGAAGTTCAAATGGCTTTGGAGTACTGGACACATAAAGAGAGTAGTATGCTCAAGCAGTGCCCCACAAAACTTCACTGATTTAGAAGGATATCATTCACCAGCATCCACCTTCACCTGCTTCAAAGTCTGGTACCATCTCATCTGCTTCAAAGTCTGGTACCATCTCAAGGCAAGAGGATCAAAAGAAACAGCAGAGAACCAAACATCCATGGGGGATGTAAGCAAGGGGATGAAACACATATAAAACATCAACATAGGAAGATCATCACTGTCCTGCTCAGTTCTACCAACAACCAACAGCTTTTGACTTACTGCATGCCTCTTACTACTCTGTGGTAGGGAAAGGTCAGCACATCGCTTCAGCACCGCCTCCAGAAGCTTCTGCAGTTCTTCATATGGGACTGGAGGGGAGCTCAGATGGTCCTTCCTTAACACGTGAAGACAAAGACAAGATGCACAGTCCCTGCAGGGGACATTCCACTAGGAAGGCAACACCATCAGAAATAACTGCTCTTCTGATGGAAATATGCCACTGCCACTTCTCTCCAGCAGAGCACAGTAAGGTCACAATATCTGAATAGTGTCTTCAGCCACACATAAACCCAAACACACCCCAAGTGCTCTGTCTGCTCTCACCACAGTCAGCAAGCCCATGACTGTTCACAGTCTTATATTTATTATTCTTATCAATCTGGATGGGGCACAGAGTGACAAAGACACAGCAGCTGCTGTACAAGCCTGCCTGGAACACTAGGTCCTTCCTGAAATTACTTGCTGCCTGCCACAGCTTCATTGCTCTGGCAGCTTTCCTGAGGTGGGTGGGAAGCTGGCTCTGCTGTACCCACGCCTGCCTCAGCCACAAGTCCCACTGCAGAGCACGTTCACCCACACAGCCACGGGGGAACTGCAAAGCCCAAGATGGTATCAACAGATCTATCTGAAGAAAAGTCTGCAAATACATTCCTGCCTACCTCAGGAAAGCAGCCACAGCTTTCACAGCCTCCACTGCCACCTCCAGCACTGGGCAGTTCACTGTCTCCATCAAAACATCAATGGCTTCTATGCAGACACCTCGGTTGGTGAACAATTTGATTTCCACTGGTTGCCTGTGAAGACAAAACAAAGCAAGCAAGGAGAATGTTGTCAGAGGTAGGTAACTGCAGTGCCCTTCCCTCATTTCAGCAAATGGACAGCTGAGCCATGAGATTGCAGCCATGTTTTTCAGTTCTGAGAGCCAGCTGCTCTCAAGGAGGTACTCTCACACTTGAGCAGGTAGAGGGTTTGCTATAAAAAGGAAATTTCAGCCAATCTAAAGCACTACCATGACAAAACATCCACAACCTGGATAACTGCGTGACTACTCGAGAACACTGTCACGAAAAGCACAAGAAAAACAAGCCTTGCAAAATATAGTGACCTCTGTGCCTTGGACTCTATGTTCAGGCCATCTGCTCTGGCATTTGTCAGTTCATCTAGCAACTTATATTTTTAAGTATACAAGCAAACATCACTGTCCTAGAGGATAATGCCACGAGAATAGCTTCTCTCACTGCACTCCTAATGCCAGATGCTGCCAGGGCAGGAACCTTCACAAACTTGAAAAGTAAACAGGAGAATAAACACAATCCAACTGCCTTGACAATCCTCCTCAACAGTGAGCATTTTGGCCATCTGTGGCCCAACACCTTTGAGCATTCAGCATGAGAGCATGGAGGGACAACAGGCCATTAATCCCATTATTGGACAGAGCTGTGTAAATGGCAGACTGTGTTCATTTGGCTCCTGGCAAGTCAGGTACAGCTGGGGAGGCAGGGGGAACACAGTTACATGCACACAAGAGGCACAAACAACCTGCCAGAGGGTCCCTCCAAAGTGAAGCAAGAAAAGCAGCACAGCATGACAGGAGCCAGATTTGGGAGCCAAAACTATTCCCTGTTATTCAATTTTCACAGTCATGCCTAACTGAAGAAAGCCCAGAGTACATGCTCTCATGCACAAATGGGAAAGCAAAGTGAATTTCAGTAGAAATTACACTAGTAGGCCAGTTATATGGCAAAAAGGGAACAGAAGAAGAACCACTCTTTTTAGTCACTCAGTGGGATGGAACCCAGCTTCGCAGCCACCTCACATTCTGCTGTGAGAAAAAACTGTGAGGTGGGCATGGCAAGGAAAAGGACTTGTGGAATTCAGGCATCAGGAGCCATGCCACAAGTGAGGCACTGAACTTCCAAGTTGCTTCTGCTCACACTGGGTAATTCCATTAATCCTCTGTATCTCCTTTCTTTAATCACTGCCCTTCTGAAGTAAAACACATCAGGAAGAAAAAAGTCTTCACTGACTCATGCAGGGAAGAAGGGATGGAGGAGTATTGCTGACTCATTCAAGCAGCACAAACCCACTTCCAAGATGGTGCACTGTGATATCTTTGGGGCCTGGGGGGAAAGTGTGAAGGGCAGCATCCTTCCAGCTTCCTGCAACCTCTCATCTTTGGGCCCCAAACTGCACCTGCCACTTTGATTATGCTGGGAGAGACAAGGGTCACTCCGGGGAGAGCTACCCAACATTCCTGACATACTGCCAAGGGGAGCAGTACCTCCTGCATGGACCTCACCAGAATGTGTGGCTCACTTACACAAATGAATCCAGCTGCAAGCTAAAACCAAGATGAGAGGTTCCAGCACAAGATCCCTTTCCCCATTATGATATAATTTTAAATAAAACATGATTTCTAAGGCAAAGCTCAGAGAAACAGAATGGGTGTACGAGAAAATGAGAGCAACTGCACAGAGTGTTCTCTTTGTTTTACAAGCATAAATGCTGTAATTAATGTTCCCCATATCCCAGTTTCTCTTTTTGACAGATCCCACACTGGCATCACCACACTGTTCTAGCACTGTTGCTTTTTCTTCTCCTTTTTACCCTGCCGCTTGCTACAAAATTGACTATGACATTTCCAAAATTCTGCTCAAGGGCTCTCTTGGGGGATCTAAGTGACAAAAACGAGACTCTGTCACTGGCATGACAGGATAGGAACAAGATCATAAAGGCAAGAACAGGAAGCACAGAAGAAAAACAAGCCAGTATATATTATTTCTCAGCAGAAAACAAGAGGAAAAAAGTGACAGAAGACATTAATATTTCAGCCTAGAATTTGTTTTTGCAGTTTGAATTTAGCTCAGATGATGATAGAAGACCAGAGGCCATGGAATTTGCATACTTTGTTTTGTCATAGAGGCACACTTAGCAGGAGCTGGCCTGCTCACAAATGCCTGGACCTTCCTGGCCTTGTCTCCTGCTCTGTCTACAGCTGAAAAGAGATTTAACCTCCCTAACTGTCAAGGAAGCAGGACGAGGAAGATTTAGTGGTGGATATAAGCACAAACAGGACAAGCTGGGAGGTTTGGAAAGAACCATCAGGCCTTTCTTTGCAAGAATAAAGGAGATGAGATTGTTCAGCAACATCTTTTAAACACAAAAACTCTTGTGTGTAGATATCTGGTCTTGGAAGAAATTCTTAAAGGCAAAAGCCTCACAGTCTCTATTTTGGAGTACCAAACTCTGCCTGCAAGTCTGACAAGGCTCCCTTACCGTTTCAGTATTTCAGTGAAGAGCAGGAGCCCTTGTTTGTGCAACTCCACATTGTTCAGCAGCAGGACATCTTGGAGACTCCTCACCAGAGATTCAATGCCTGTACACGTTAAGAAAAGTCAGAGAGAGGCTTTTAACGTTCCAGATTCCAGAATGGAAGCAAAATTAATTTTTAAAAGGAAGAAAGATTTGAACAATTATTCTTGTGAGCTACTGAGAGAAACAACTGTCCAAAACTGTTGAATGTTCACTTATCTTTCTCATAACATGCCTCAACCTTCACTGCTGGAGATAAGTCCCAAAGAACAGAAGGAATTTAACCATTTTTCCTAAATCCACTCTTGTCATATCCACAGAAATACTTCATAGTAACTCAGAGAGTGTCAATCATGATAACTGGTAATTATAATGAATTAGTGGTCATCAGAAACTCATGGGGACAATGATACTATAAATTCAAGCTATGCTGGACATCACAAACATGCCTGATAGGTACTTATTTTCAGTCCTTTATCCATCCTGACTGGAAATTGTGGTTGTGTGTAAAGTGCTGGAATTCAGCTGGAGGCACAAGAATGACTGCAGTCACTGTGCCAGCAAGGTTGATGACTCACCATACACAGTGTGACACTTGGAGAAGAAAAGGCGCTCTTCAGTCAGGAGGAGTAGGCAGCAGTACACTGACCAGATGAGGATTTCACTTTTGCACAAGAGACACTCAAAGAGAAACTCTGCAAACATACACACACAAATAAGGTCACTCTGGTAAGAAGCAGGCTGCTCACAGCATGGCACAGCTGCTCCTAGAACAGGGCAGAGGAAGGAGGAGGAAATGAGGAGACATAGCAACAGCCACAGGGAGAAGGGCTGAACCATGAAATGGCAGGAATGGAGAACACAGTAGATGCTCAGGGGTATGCTAATCTTCAAAAAGAGGTGACTGGAGAGCAGAGACCCATGGGCAGGCATCTTCCCAGCACAAACTCAGTAGGAAGGAGCTGAATTGTGGATCTAGCCTTTGGCACAAATGAAAAGTCACAAAGAAAGCTTTATCACAGATGCAGTGACCTTTTTTTCCTCATGACTTTTACATCTCCCAAATAATTTGTATCATGAAAGTATTTCTGTCTTTTGGGATTACAGAGAAATAATAAGCCATCTCCCATAGCTGCATTCTAAAGCTAAATCCTAGACCAAAATCTGAGCAAACTTACAATATTTAGTGGAATGAAATAAATGGAAACCAGTTTCCATATATTATTTATTCTTAAACTTGTATCTAAGGTCCTGCAAGAAGGACCTTGACCTGAAGTACTTGGCCAAATTCACTCCTAAAATCACCTGGTACAAAATGGCCACCACATTATGCCATCAGTGGATTTCATGGAGCCAGCCTGATTCCTAAACCAAACAGCCAGGGGCAGATTTGATACCGGGGAATGAACAATAAGATGCTACTGCATTTGTTCACCTGGGACATCTGCATGGATAAAAGCAGGAGCATATCTGCTAGGAGAGTGAACCAGCACTGCAGCCATACAGTGAGAACTCGCTGCCTGTAACATCTCATCTCTGGTTAACAAGAGCTGTTGGGAAGCAAACGTCAAAAGGAGAAAGGAAGTCAGCTATACAGCTGTGAGTAGGACACAGCTTGTTCTACCTTTTAAAATTTAAAACATAAATTAAGGTCTCTCTTTCGGCATTTATTTCACAGATTAAACCTGCTAAGGTAAGATAAAACACTGAACCAAAGAGACTCAAAAAGGCACATGAGAACTACAACAGAGTAGATCATGAGTAAGAATAGTTCTGCCCCCAGGCTTAGTCATGCTGGTGCTGCATGTGCTGTATCAGGCCTCAAGTGTAAATGAGTAAGATCAGCTAAGGCCAGAAGTAAAATTTTCCCCATTCCAGGATGCAGGCATGAACAAGAAGGTGATCAACAGAGGTACCCCTATTGCTGGTTGGGGTACTATGTACAAATTACAAAGGGGATGGGACAAGCATTAATACACAGACCATTGTTCTACTTGTCCTTTTTACTTCTTACATAATTTTTCTGCTGACAAATCTATAGCTACTATTTAACTCTAATCACAGTTCTGCAGTCTCTAAAGCTTACCTTTTCCAGCTTTCCCAAAACCCTCTGATTTTAAACATTCCCACATCCCCATTTCTCACTGCAGCCTCTATTGCTGGTGTTGGTAACAGAACACTCTGCTTTTTTATATATACAGTGCCTCAGATAAAGGTTCATTACAGGCCAGAAAATTATTTATGTGTACCAACAATTCACCACTACTTCAGCAATCACCTTTTTGAGAACAAGTGGCAGTGGATTTTCCCCTTCTAAAAAGTTAGGGTTCTCAGTCTCCTCCTCTGTCTTTGCATTATTCATAAGAATAGATACAAAATGGTCAGACTTCAGCAGCTCCTTTAGCAAGCCTGCAAAAGGAAGAGCAAGAATGAGCACCATATCAAGCAGCACAGTGAGGATTATATTAACACACAAGTATTTACAGACTAAGACTTGTTGCCAACTTCTTCCCCTCTCCTGGAGGGCCCCACCCCCAATTTAGGGAGCTTCTTCTCATCGTGTCCCCAGATGCTGCCATGACCCCCATGTCTGGCAACCCCTTGTTGCTGATACTTTTTGCTGGTCTGACCTGCTCTCTGTTCCTTCTCAGAGTCACATATGTACAGGGTGCATCTCAGGAGCTCCCTACTTGCATTATCTTCTGTTAGTAAGCACACCTTAAACTGTTTCTTGGGAGAGCTCTTGACCTGCATTCTTCTCCAAGCAGTCAGTTACCCCCAATGACATTTTCCCTAGAGCACTTCCCAGAGAACAGGCATTTATCTTCCCCTTCTATTACCACAGGCTCTTACAGAAACAGCTGTGTTCAGCTGAAGGATACCCACACTCCAAAAAACTCCCTCAGAATAGCAGTATAGATCACTGCTACAGGTAATGATGAAAATCATCAGTACACATCAGTACAAATTCACAGGGGTATTGTCTCAGCTACAGAATTCTACTTTCAAAGGAATCATAATCTCTTTCTAGTAGTTGAGTAGATAAGCTGAGGAGCAATTCATAAGAAGGAGCAATTCCTGCTTGCCTCCTTCTAGAAAAATTAATTCCCTGGATGGTTTACAAACAAGTGATGTCAGAAAGGCTGAAATTGTGCTCCCCAGCAACAGCTGAAACCCACAGTTGGAAGGATAACTGCAAGAAAGTGCCACTTCCACATTAGCTCTATATCTAATTAACATAATTAACATTTTTTAGACTCCATCCCACTGCTCTACAAAACCCACCAGCCCATGCACAGTATTTGCATTCAGACATTTTGAGGGATGATCAGGCCATAGCACAAGCTCTGAAGAGACTGAAGATTAGTCAGTGCTGGGCAATATGAGGCATCAGGGAACACAGGGGTCTGGGGGCGCTCAGCAGCAGGTCTGGGCCACTTCACTGGAGTAACAGAAGGGACTGATGGCTTTGGACAAGGAGCACAAAGATCCTCTACTGAACAATCCACACTAGAGCATCTAAATCAGCCAAGGATTTCTTCCTCATTCTAAGCCTTCCCTTGCACCTTGCAGTTTCTCTCAGCAATGCCTTACCCAAACAATTAACCTGCAGCTCCTTTGTCTGGGCACTCCCCAGAGTATTCAAGAAGACACCACACAGCCTTTCTTCAAAGTGTCCTGAGAGACGTTCTGTGCCAGCAGGAGAGGAGTACAGCTTGCCATACAAGTAGCAGACAGCAGCTTTTATACTTTCATTTGGGTATATCAAGCCCATCAGCAGATGATCCACTAAATTATCTAGCACGAGGAACAGGAACAGCAAACATTCACTGACATTTTAAAAGCACCAACCTACTTCCCTTGAAAACGTACAAAAGCCTACTGGCCAGACTGGTGTGTGCAGGTTAATGAAAGCCACAGTCAGGTGATGTGCTCAGCACCATCTGTCCCTCTGAGCAGAGGTACAGTAATCAACAGCCACCAGAGCTCACTGTTCACCATATGAAGATCCACCATCCCAGCTCCCTCCACAAACAGTTCAGCTTGCTCACCAGACCCCCAAGCACTGGATCAAGATAAAAAAAACCTAAGTGTATGTTGCCTGTGAGGCAGACCCACAACCCCAGTTTGCAGAGGCTGCTTTTGCCTGGCTAAAAGCATGATTATAAAAGCTGCTATGAAGGTTCTGACCTGTATCTCAGGAGGTCTGAATGCCACTCTGACTTCTGGACAGGCTTCTTTTGTGACCTTCATGAACTCGTCATGGGGACAGGGGAGTGCATGCATGTGTACTAGGGCTGTGAATGCCACCCTTCAGTGGGACATGACACACTACTCACTGTGCTTTACCACCAGTATTTCAGCAAAGCCTGGGATGGCATCTGCCAGCTTGCCCAAGAGAGAAAATGTGGGCAGGCTGCTTCTCATGGTATTTGCTTTGCACAGCTGTAGAGGAGACAGAGAAGGAAAATGTTTCACTGATGAGGACACAGTCCAAAGGCAGAAATGCACCCAAACCAGCAACTTCTCAGTGATGCATAATCTTCCAGAACAGGATCTTTTCCAAAGATGGGCCCTCTTCACCACTTGGGATAAAGCACAGGGAAATCCCAAATACCACACTAAGTCTCCAAAATGTCTTTAAATGAATTCAAGGAATTGCTTGCTTGTTGTTCCTTTTCCTCTTTCTCCCCTCCACCTCTTACATGAGCAGACTAATTTCTCACCACTTTTGCTACTTCTCTTTTTTTTGTACCCTGTGGAACCACCATAAACTTAGGAATGAGGAGAATGAGAGCCTATAGCACAGGTTGGGAAAGCTCCTCATATAACTGAACAGTGAAGTAGGAAAAGAAGCATCTGAGGAAACCACACAGCTGCATAAGAGTATTATGAAGCCCTGTGGCTGCAAGGCATCATGAGAACAATATAAAAACTCCATGGTAAAAACTAACCTTGCCAACATCACAGCTGGGAACTGGCATTAGGACATCCTAGATCAGAGGGGATGGAGCTTTGAGCAACCTGGTCTAGCGGAAGGTGTCCCTGACCATGTCAGGAGGGTTGGAATTAGATGATTTTTAAGGTTCCTTCCAACCCAAACCATTCTATGATTCTGTGATCCCACTGCTACATCCCAGTCTTCCAGGGCCACTCATTCCTCAACCTCTGAAAGACTGGAGGAAAGGTTAAGAGAACTCATCTTCACTGACCTCCTTCTGACTTTCATCCAAAATGCAGTATAAGTACTGTTCTGACTTCAGCTCCACAATAAGCCTCACCAGAACTAGGCAGAGAAAACAGGATCAGTAACACACACACAAGAGCACTCACAATCCATCTTCCATGGGGCTTTAGCAGACCAGTGAGCAAAGAGCTCAGAAATGAAATGAGCCCAGACGTGCTGAGAGAGCAGGGTTACAGCAGCAGTCCCAGCACTATTACCTCTGATAGCCCAGCTCAGGCTCTCTGAGGCATCATTCCAGCAGTCCTGCTTCAGCTGCACTACAAACCATGCATGGAAATGAGCCGCAAGTGACAAACTGAGCCTCAGGACAGCAAGTAAACATAAGGAATCAGGAAAGGAGGGGGGGGGAAAAACCTAGCTTAAAAGCATAAGAAATTATGGTAATTGAATAGACCAGGCTTCCTACAGTATGAAAACTGGCCTTTAAATATGCATCCTTCCAGAGAAGATATCAGAACTGAAACTGCTGAGGATCCTTAGATTCACACTCAGAGCTCCCCCTTCAGCTGCTACTGTCCCTAAGATAAGTGAAGTCTATCAGCCATTCCTCCCCACTGCAGATGTCCCACACACCTTACCAGAAAGGACAGTGCCAGTCACCAGAGTGCTGCTGGTCACTTCCTCAGCCCCCAGCAAGGGTTGTTACTATTAAGATCTTTGACAGCTCTGTACTAATAAGAGGAATCAGCAAGAAATGATGTTTTCCAGGCAGTGGCAACACATCACCTGGGGCTTCCCTAACCAAATCTCAAGGGAGTTGCCTGGTGCTGGCAGGCCTGTGCCTCCACACACAGACCAGCAGGCCAGCTGCAGCAAGCAAAGTTCTTCTTCCAGTACTTTCAGAACTGGCACCTGAATGTTCAGCTGATAAAATTTTGGCAAGAGCCCTTTACTGAGACACTGCACACATTTCTACACGGGGTTTGGTAAGGCTGTCTTGGATGTAGCTTGCTGTCATGGCATGACTCATTTGGAAAACCTACACTTTTGATTCGTATCCTAGGAAAGCATTCTAAAAAGAAATACCAGGGACTTTTGGGATCACCATTTCTTGGTATATCCAAGGCAATACTAGACCTGCTTCAGCTACAGAGCTACACATCTCAGCAGAAGCATGTCTGAGACAGGTGATTTATAGGTGGTTTAATAGCCCTTTCTTGCCCTAAACTCTCAGAAACTTAAAACACTTTCAACACTTAGGCAACACTAATTTAAATTGCTCTGTTAGATAGCATCCATCTCTCAACAGACTGGTAACATGACAGAAAGACTTCTCCGCTTTTCAACCCCATTTCAAGCAAGTGTCTGGAAACTAAAATCCCTCTGGAAGAAGTTTGTAATAACTCCTTTTACCTTTCATGGCTGGTCATGGAATGCATCACTGCATTGCTGATATCTAGATCTAGACTCAGCAGAGCTGCCCAGGGTTAACTGGACTGCAGAGATTCCTTTGTCAGCCCTGCAGACATTTCCTTCAGTTTTCAAATGAGGGACTGCTCACAAAGAGGAATCTACAGCCTGTACAGCTAAATCACAAATATCCTCTACTCCTGAGGAGAAAGCAGTAAATCCCATAGACTTCCATTTGCTTTGACAATTTGGTCAGGTCTAAAGATGCCAAAGTTGAGGCACTGTTACCCATCTGATAATAAATTCATGGCACACACAGACCTGTGAGAGAAATGTTAAATATTTTAAAATGCACACACTCCCCTGCCCCCAGTATTGGAGCAGACCATCATTTTTGATGCATGGATATCGATGGCCTTCCCTTTTGAAGCTGTGTCAAAGCTGAGCATCTCACTATAGGTATCAGACAAGCCACACTGTCCCCTTCACAAACTGCCAGGAATTGAGATGTGGATTTGTCACTCACCTTCAACTAATAGGTTCAGGGCACTGCTCTCTTCCACAGAATGCAACATCCCTGCAAGGCAAACCACAACAGGTCATGGAACTCATTCCTGTTTCTGATCATCAGTGCTGTAATTCCTTCTTGTTAAAAGGAGCTGGGTTTTTTTTCAGAACTGTTTTCTTTTCCCTGCTTCACATAACACCAGCCTGACTTTGTCAGATAAGGGTGGATACTCTCCAGGAATATGGCAAAAGGTGCCTCCATAAGCAGGACACAAGGACATGAGACACTTGGTTCTCTTGCAAATTTTTTATGTGTTTTGTAGTTGAAGTCAATGGCTCCACCTATGTCAGGGAATATGTAACTGCAGCCACCACCACATCTCTGTGTGTATGCAGTATCACACATCTGAAACAACACCCTGGAAGGACAGAAGTGGGTTTTGTCCTTTGTGTGCTTTGTGTCCTCCATTCTTACCAGTTACTATGATCAGTCTTCTCCCTCCACAGTACTGACAACCCTGAAACCAAACCTGAACACCAGGTTTAAATCATCCAGAAACTATTCCAACATTAAATTGAACCCAAAGGCATCACTTCACAAGTTAATTTTACAATGAGCATAAGAGTGGATATATCAAAACAAACTCTACTACACCCCAGCAGACAAGAAACTCCACCTCCCAGCCCCTTCCAACCCATAGCATCAGGCATTTGGTTTGGATCCCCACTTCTGCCACACTAAATCACTTGTTTTAATATATCCAATCAAACTACCTCCCCTCTGAAGTCTCCATGATGTCTCAGAATTTTGACCAACTAAAGCAATGTTATGACAGGTGAAGTAATTACTTATTCCATGCCTCATCTGCTCCTTAATAACTCTTTAGAAAAGATTTGTATACATTATTGAATATTACAATATTAGCTGCATTAAATTCAGGCTTATCTGAAACACACCACCTCATAAGTAACACTCCATATTTCACCTCTCTTAACCCTCTTTCTTCTGCCTGTGCTTATTTCAATATTCTCTCTCCAAATGTATTTTCCTGAATTCACTATTAATACTTCCTCCACAGCACTGCTCAAACTTCTGGGGAGGTTCCCCTTACACTCTTGCACCAAATGCTCCTTGGTTCAGCCAAGCTCTATTGAAAATGAACACACCATTGTTTGTAGCTCCAAGCTCAGCCTGGGATTCCAACTGCTCTAAGAGTTACACCAAGTACAGTACAACCCAAAGCTTCCTCAAACCACCCAATCATAAAAAGAATTCTCTTCTCGGAGAATTATTAAAGCAGACAAGAGCACTGAAATGCAAGCACAGCATTCCTGTCTTCTGGGGTATTTTGTGTTAGGGCCATACAGTGTAGGGCTCAATCGGCCACAATCATCATCTTTTCCAGTACTCTAAAGGATTATGTGTGACACACTATTAAAAAAATTGTGCAATTAAAAGAATAAGAACTGCATAAAGTTCTGTTTCTAATAAAGCTGCTTCCAAGACGTGCCCAACACAATCTATGGGCAATCAACTCTTTGAACAATTCAGTGTGTCAAGGCAGGGAGAGGGTCTTGTAGGTTACTTTTCCCCAACCAACAATAATTATCTGTGATGTGCAAATGAGATGGTGGAATTGAAGGAATCTGGTATATTTGAGCTTTGAAGGCATTCTGATTTCTACCCTCCACCTTTCCCTTCCTGCCTTACTGTTCCCTCGTTTAGACCATTATTTCTTCTCCATCAAGATTTTAGATGTTTCAAAGACATTTCCCTGCTATGCAAACAGAAACCAGTAAGAGAAGTTCAAGACCACAGAGACTTACTGGAAAGACACCTTCTGACATCCTGCCGAACACTATTTTGCTGAGGCTGACTCACCAGAGAGAAGCAGGTTTTAGTTATACAGCAACAAAGATTTCTACAGATGTGAAGTGATGGTGTAAAAAAAGCCCACTACATAGATTTGTGGTTTGCACATTTGATATTAAATCCTGCAACACCTTTTTATGCTCACACTTTGATTTCTGTATGAATCTTCATATAACTCCAGAGGCATTAGACCAGAATGGAGAGCATTCAGGGAAGAGTAAAATGCCAAGCACTCCCTATTCTCCAGAAGGACTTTACAGATACGTCAACATACTTTGAAAAATCGCAAAAGAGTTATGAACATGCCAATCCTGCACCCTGGGGAATGAGAAAATTAATTAACCTATTCTAAATCAGTGACAGCCAGTTTTCTGCTGGGAGTAATTACACAACAGCACGGTGGAAATATGGAGGTAGGCACCTCAATGTTCTTCTGCTCTTTTTTTTTGCTTCAAATGTGAGGAAGCTTCACATGTATTCAACAAAAGATTGAATACTACCTCCTCCCTGCGGCTGCACCAGGCCTCAGAGAGCTCTTACCAAAGAGAGTTCCTATCAAATGCATGCACACCCTCTCGTCCGGTGCCAGCAGCTGGACGACCGGCAGCGCCTGCCAGGCCAGGGCATCCTGGAGCCGGGACAGGACGTGCTTCTTGCGCACCAACTAGGATCAAACACAGCAGCGCGTCAGGCCCCGGGCCCGCGCCCCGCGCTGCTCCCACCGCCCTGAGGGGAAAAGGGCCACCAGGGCCCGGCCGCCGAGGGGACAGGGCTGGCCAAGGGCCACAGTGGCCGGGCCCGGCCCCCAGCTGAGCGCCGGAGAGCGGCAGCCCCGCCGCTCAGGGGGCTCCGCGGCCCAGCCGCACACGGGAAGGGGCGGCGGGGCAGGCGCTGCCCACCGAGGCGCTGCCGTCGCCCAGGGTCTCCACGGCGCAGGCGAGGCAGAGGGGCGGGCGCAGCGGCAGCGCCCAGCGGGGCCCGTGACCGCCGCACGGCCCCGCCGCCATCGGCGCCGCCATCGGCGCGGCCGGGGCTGCCGTGCGGCTCCGCCCCGCTGGGGACGGCGGCTCCGCCCCGGGGTCGCCCCGGCACCGCCTCCCTTCCGGCGGCCGCGGCACCGTTCCCGCCTCTTCCCTCACAGCGCGCTCGGGCCGACTGCAGCCACCGCGCCGCGGCCATGGTGAGTGGCGTCTGACCCCCGTCTCCTCTTCCTCCTCCTTCTTCTTCTCCTTCTCCTCCTCCTATTCTCCCTTCTCCTCTCCCTGCTCCTCTTCCTCCTGCCCACTCCCACCAGCCTGGGGTAGAGGGCGGCCGCTCTCCGGCTGCGCGGCGGGCAGCACGTGGAGGCCGTGCGGGCGGGGCTGCGGCCGCTTGCGGGGCAGTAGGCCCGGGGGGCTGGCGGTGCTGGGGACACCCGGTAACGGGGGATTCTCTGTGCCTGGGGTCACCCCCGCGCCGTGTTGGGAGCCGCAGAGGCCGCGGTTCTGCCAGCGCCAGTCGCTAACACCGCTTGTGACCTCGCTGCTGTGCCACCCCGCTGCCCATGTTAACGTTAGAAGCCACTTGTGGTTTGCAGAAATAACCCTGATGCGTGCTCTTCTGGTGATTGTTTCAAAATTTTTGTTGGTCTTTTAATTTGCACTGTTAAGGTGCATTGAAATGTTTCATTTTCTGTAGTCTTTGTGGTATAAAACGCCTGAGACTGCTTCTTAAGTGCACTGCTTTGTAAGATATAGATCGTGAGTAGATACACTCTTTACTTTGATGTAAAGCATATCTTTCTTATTTTCCCCCTTTACTTTGATACAAGAAGAATCCTTACTCTTTTAGGAGTAAAATGCAATGGTGTTTCTTCTGTATGGGCAGAGCAGATTAGACACAACTTCAGAAATCAGTATATGATGCCTGCGCAGTGCTGATCGAACCAAAGCCTCCTTTGCTCCTATTGTGACATTCTTTACTTTTTCCTTTAGAGTGAGGCAGAAGTGAATCCCAAAGCTTACCCGCTGGCTGATGCACAGCTCACCAAAACGCTGCTGGACCTTGTGCAGCAATCCTGCAACTATAAGCAGCTACGCAAGGGAGCCAATGAAGGTGAGACTTGCACGTTGAAAAGTGTGCTACAAGTCACAACAAGGATTTTGTGAGATGCCATGGGTAGAGATTGTCTTTTCTCTGTAGCTGTGATCACTCATTTTATATAGGTCTGGCTATTGCAGGTGTGTGTCTCCTTTCTCCTCCCTCAAGCCTGCTTTAACAAGATTCAGGGACAGAACTAAGCTGTAATCTTTTTGACATTTATACGTAGTTCTGGTAGATTCCCAAACTGTGTTCCTGGTGTATAGGTTCTGGGGTTACCAGATGCCTAACCAGTTCAGAACCATAAGATTTGGGTTTGAAGATACCTCTAATGCAAACTGCTCACAACCTCCCTTCACAGTTGCTTGGGGCTTCACCTAGTCAAACTTGTAAAAAAACCCAGAATTCCTAAGGATAGAAACTCAGCAATCTCTTAGAACCCATGTCTCATGCACTAGATCTCTTCCCACTGAAGCCACTTCCAGCACTTCCTGAAGTTGTTTAACATTAGATGTGTTTTCCAGAATGACCCAGACTGACTCCAGTTTCTTTTACAGCCACCAAAACACTGAACAGAGGGATAGCAGAGTTCATTGTGATGGCAGCAGATGCAGAGCCCTTGGAGATCATCCTGCACCTCCCTCTTCTGTGCGAGGACAAGAACGTCCCGTACGTGTTCGTGCGCTCCAAGCAAGCCCTGGGCCGCGCGTGCGGCGTTTCCCGGCCCGTCATCGCCTGCTCCATCACCATCAAGGAGGGCTCACAGCTAAAGCCTCAGATCCAGTCTGTACAGCAAGCCATAGAAAGACTCTTGGTCTAACTGCCCATGAGAGTGTGTGTGTGAAATAGAAAGTGCAAATTAGGGGAAATTAATGTTTTAGCTTCAGTTGAGACGATAGTTTTGATATCAACGTTTCATTTTAAAATGCCACATTTTTGTTAAATAATGGCTTAATTCTTAGTGTTTCCGCCTCCTATCCCCCCACTTTTCTATTATTCCACTCCAGCATTTTCATTCTCATTGTATTACTTCTTGAAAAGTGACTGTACAACTGTGTTTCCTGTTTTATGTTTGAAAGAAGGACAGAAAAAACAAAGTCCTCCCCTCGTCTTCCTGTCTGCCTGCTCAGGGCTTTTTTAACCCACCTATCAGCTTTCTCTGTGGTGCAGTATTTCTGCCAAGCTTAAGCCTCCGGCAGCTGTGAGTAACTCTGCATTTCTGAACGGTTGAGGCTACTGAGGAAAAGGTTCCCTCTGTTCAGGCTGCTGGAGTCAGTAAGTAATGGAGCAGCACAGGCAGGTATAAAGCAGGCAGCAGCTACTGTGTAGCAGCAGATAGAGCCAAGAGCAGCACAGCCCTTGTTCTTGAAACCAGACAAGAGACTTCTCTTAAAGATGCATGGCAAGCAGAAATCTTACGGCAGTACGCAAGGGGAAGAACTCTCTTAATTTGATTATTTTTAAATACTGACTTTTTAAGAAAAAATAAAAACGCTGCAAAGCTAAATAGAATTGTCATTCCCTAGGTGAAGTATTTGCAACTAACTGGAATGTTTCTGCTTGTAAAGCTGACCTGCTCACAGGTTGCCTAAAGGCTATTGCAGTGCAGTAATTTGTTCTCTTTCAGCTTCCTTTGCATGGACTGTTACCACTGAGGTTGGGCTTCCTAAAAAAGTTAAGCACAAAACACATGGCAGAGAGCAGCCTGTTGTGGCTGATGAGTACCCTACATCTGACTGTTAATTATAAAAAGTGCCATGCTTTTTAACTACTGCACTCTATAGTCCCCTGACTGAAGATGCCAAGGAAACAGAGAACAAATCATTTTTCAGATAAATTAATATACGTCTCAAGAAAAGAATGCTGTATCATCTCATGTCCTGGAAAAGCAGCATGGAGCACCAACAGCAGTCTGGATCAGTGGTGGTTTTATGGACCTAGTTTTAGTTAAATACATATTGTATAATAAATGCACTTCTGCTCTGATCAGAAGTTTAAACCCCTGTGTTGGAATATCAAACCTGTTTTCTATTGCAGGATGCCAAAGCAAAATAGTGTGGAAACTCCATTGGGTGCAATAGCAGAGTGGAAAATAAAATTTTCTGTAATGTTTCCACAGAGGCACTAACTTTATACCTTTCATAAGTACATCCCAAGCAGATGAAGTGAGCTTATGAAAGACTGAAGACATCATGTTTGTGTATTTTAGTAAATGGCTGATACCAGTAATCCTTGCTGAGATGAATTTGATCCAGATACTTCAGAATCCTTTCATTTGTATGAGGTTTAGAAGGGCTCCTGTTCCCTTCTACTGATGCTGACTGTTAAGCTAGTTGTGTTAAGAGCTACAGCTTTGCCAAGGATTTGCCCTGCTGTACCAAGACAGATGATGTAAGAGAAAGCACACAAGGAGCAGAAATAAAGGATACTTGAGCAAGCAAAACTGTCTTTTTCTGCTCTGAAGCACTCCATCACCATCCCTTTTAAACTTCTGCTTAATGTGATAGCCTGCTATTAAAAAGAACAAAAAAAAAAAAAAGCCAGGAGGCAGATCTAATAACCTAGAACAAACATGCCACAATCATCCAAAGCCTGGCACATAGTGTGCCTGAGGGTTAGCAAGGCAAGAGAGATGTTAACAAGGCTACTTGCAGAATTCAATTCACAGGCTTACAGACAGGATAGTCTCACTGTTCCACTCTTCAAGCCTTGCTAAGACAAGCATTTAGAGTAACTTCATTGCCCAAGGGCAAAATAAATTGAGTGCTTAGGCAAATCTTTATTAAAAATAACTAATCCAGGCTGATTGGAAGTGTAACAGGTAAGGTAGTTTCAGTGCTGCAGAGCTCAGTGCAGGCTAGCTGCCCTCTGGGGGAATTGTGGAGGTAGAAGTGAGCAGCATGCTGGCACAGCTAGGACAATCAGTGCCAGAAGGGTGGTCACAGCTGGCTCCACACGTGCCACACTACACATGGTGACAGGACAGTTTGTGGGCCACACACAGGAATCTCTAGACACTAAAAACACTAAGCAGACCAAAATGGACACTGCAGGTATCCAATGTTTATGTCCTGTAAAATGTTAAAAGTTTCACTAAACAATTAGTAATTTCCTAAAGCAAAAACAACAACTGTTTATTTGTTTTAGGTATCTTGCACTGCAAGACAGGTGGGGCATGCCAGGGATGGAAGTCTAAAACCCAAAACACCCAGCTGCAGCGTTCTTAAGTATGACTAAAAAAGTAAAAATACTGTATGTAACAAGGGATCTCTCCATAACTTGCTCTTCTTCTATTTTAAAAGCACATGTTTGAGTACAGAAGCCTGCACAATAGTCTGACTCATTCACTTAGAGAGGTAGAAAAGCTCTTTGCCATCTCAGTAATTTAACTGGGATAAATGCTTGCAGCCTTCCGGGGAACACAATTTGTTTTCCATTTTTAAACCAGCTTCTGCTATTACCATTTAAAAATGGAAGACCTGTGTGTGCAGATTTAAGTGCCAGCTTTTTGCCCAAGGGATTGGATACTGCTTCCCAGTAATGATTTTTTTCTTTTAAGATCTGCTGGTAATACTTGTAATGGTGATGGCAGAAAAGAACCCAATTGGATTACTAGTACTGATACTGGCTGTTTTGGAGAGTAACACATATTTATACCCTCTGTTAGGACACAGACTCAATCTGCTGCTTGGATTCATGTGGTGCCATTAACACAGATCATTGTGTTTTCTTACACTGAAGTGAGTTCTGCTGTCTTTATGATACTGAGATGGCACAGTCGGTGTTGCAAAGGAAAAGATCCAAACTTTTATTAAGAAACCAGCAAGGCACAACTCTGTCCATGTGCAGTGGGTGACCTGAATTCACAGGGAATTTAGTTCTGCCTTTACCTACTGTCAACAGAATCCAACTTTGCAGAGATGTTTCACAACTAAGTAAAAAGTTTCTCCACTGCTACAGAGCAACACTTAGTTGCCATCTCTTTCATAGCAAGATTAAGTAGACACAGCACCCACATAAGACAATCAAGATTCTAAGCAGACAGAAGTAAACCAGGGCCACACTCTCCAGCTTAGTGCTCATTAAAGTATTCAGTTAAAGAATCTACAAGCTCCTGCTTCTTGCTTCCACCCCTCAACCCCAAAAACCTGCATGCATCCTTCAGGATAGATACAGTGAGCTTGCCTAGAGTGCCCTTCTGCACATGACACCGCAGCTCATCTTCTGAGACTTCTACCTTGGGCCTCTTCTCAGTTTGACCATCAGAAGCTAGAAAGATACATTTTAGATCACAAAGATTTTAAAAATTAGAAAGACATCAATGCCTCTTACACATACCATAGTTAATGGCCATTAGCACATGGTACTTTAACAGCCACACACTCACAGACCTAGTTTTCATGTTTTCTTTTAAGAAACAGGTAACTTATTCACTATGTAAGTCATGCAGTATTTCATTGAAAGGAGTGATCTTAACTGAAGTATGAAATTGTGTTCTGATGAAAGCATCACCCTCCAAATGAAACTTTTAAGGGATTCTCATTGAGACAGCAGAATGTAATGATTCCACAGGGAGCTCAGCTGACACTCACTTTATGCAGTCTTTCATAGACTCCCAAATTACACATGGACTTCAGCATTGCTTACACATGTAGCCATTAAGATGCCCATCTTGGACTTGCTAAACAGTCCATGCATAAAAGTCTCACCAAGACAAACTGAAAGCATAAGTGATTTCACTATTCTGTTGTAAACCAGAAACTTGCTAAAATTATATGTACATATTCTGCAGTCATTTACCCACGTTACTTCTTATACTTCACCCTGCATTTTGTCACTCCAGCAACTCTCCAACTGGACACCACAATATTCTCTGCTCTCTAAGAAGCAATACTGGATATAATACTTCATTGTGGAGATTAGCAGAGTTGTTGCACAAGCAGCTACTTTAAACTATGAGACAAACTGAAAACACGGGAGCTTCTTAACAGAATACAGACATTGTATTTTGTGTCTGCACCACCACTACTTACCTTGTTTTCTCTTTACAGCCTTCGCATCAGGATTGTAGTCAGGGGGATAAACCAGCTGCTTAAACTCATCCACCAGGTTGCCCAGCCTGTGGCTCATCTGTTCAGACTTTGGCACTGGCAAAAGATAAAGATTTGCCCTCTCAGAAACAGTTGATCACAAGAAAGCCTGCAAGGCGATCCCTGTTGCCAGATGAACTATCAGCTCACCTGGTGGGAAAAACACAATGCTTATTCTACAAAACCATTAGTGTATGGAACCACACAATACTTGATTTTGTACAATCATGTTAAACATTCATCAAGAAGGGACTCACAAAATATGAACCAGCTTAGGTATGCCAACTGCCCTCTGTATTGGGATGTAACACCAGTTCATCAAGTGTTCAGCTGTAACTTTAGGGTTTATGACCATGAGAGAGACCCCTGGGACTGAAGAACATGTGCACAAAGGAGAATTAAAACATGTTAATGATTTTGGGGAAATGATTACCACATGTATGTTTCTTCTGAGAAAACCCACATAAACAGCTTTTTCTATACTAGAGATGCATGATTTTGGTAGTGATATCCTTCATGCATCCAGGACTGTAATAAAGAACACCTGCTTCTTAAAGCTGCATTGGTGCTAACAAGTCTGACTGTTTTTCAATAACGTCACCAGACACAACTGTGCTTCTGTAATAACTAGTCCACAAGTGTCCTGCAAGCATGCAAAAATGCAAATGCTTGTGTTATGATACTCCCAAATGAGAAATTTACAACTCTTGGTAATATCAGGAGTTTGGACATCTGGAATGCTGCGTTTATTTCTGGGTTCCCCGGTACAGGAGAGATATGGAGCTCCTGGAATGGGTCCAGCAGAGGACAACAAAGATGATTAAAGGACTGGAACAGCTTCCTTATGAGGAAAGTCTGAAGGAACTGCTCAGCCTCCAGAAGAGATGACTGAGAGGGGAACCTCATCTAAGTATCTGAAGGGAAGGTGCCAGAGTATAGTGCCAGGCTCCAGGTGGTGCCAAGCAACAGGACAAGAGGCAACATGCAGACACTGAAGCACAGGAAGAGCCATCTGAACAGGGGGAAAACCTTTCCTGGGAAGGTGACTGAGCACTGAAACAGGTTAGCCACAGAGGTTGTAGAGTATCCCTTGCTGGAAAAATACCCTGTGCAATGTGCTGAAGGACAACCCTGCTTGGGCAGGGGGGTTGGACCAGATGACCCACTGTGGTCCCTGCCCTCCTGACCCGCTCTGTGATTATACAATTCACTTACAGTTAAACTCTCCCCCTCACTAGGTGGCAGCACTGCCCCCAGCAGAATAATTCCCTTCATTCACTCCATTTATCACACTGAAATATTAATGAGAATCTTGAACAGAGGAATTTCAGAGAAAATATTTCTCACCATAGGAAAAAGGTGATTCAATTTTAATTTTGGATGGTAAAGTGAGCAATTTTTTTCTTTACATTTTAAGTGACAGCAATAGAAAATAAGGTTTCAGTATTTCAGAATGGACCCATCCAGAATCCTACAAAGTGAAACTGCACACAACTGAAATATTTCTTAAAATACATTTAGGTTTGTAGTAGCACATATTTGACTCATAACAAAGTCACAAGTCCCCTACCCTGCCTCCCTTCAGACCTGCCAATAGCTCTCACTTGTAAGATCCTCAGCTTGTTCTGGTTCCACCATATCCAGCGCCAAAGCCTCCAAATTCCTGAAGTGCTGCTGCAAAACTGGGTTCTCAAAGCTGTCAGCCCTGTCAAGAATCCCCCAAAACGTCAATGTATGCTGCCAGGAAGACAGACAAAACACAAGATCTACCACCAACTTATGTGAGAATAAAACTTCCCTCTTTGCCACACAACAATCCATCACATCAGAACTGCTTTTCCTCTGCACAATTTACCTGCTGAACCACTATCCTGTCATGTATCAACCCCATAAGAATGGTGTGTGAGAATTAGAAAGTTGTATGAAGCAAAAGGAGATAGTGATATTATACTTTATGTACAGTTATGGTGGCTTCCACATATCTAGGGAAAAAATCTCCCATGAAAGTACTTGAGAGCATTTATCCCAGCTGTAATGAAAAAAAGACCTAGTTCTTCTTTCTGAAGTGCTCTAATTTAAATCATCTGGGTCTGATCTGCTGTAGAGTGGCAGAGCCACAATAAAATGTGATACCTCTGCAACAAATGACAACAGCCCAGAGAACAAGAGCAATTCTACAAAGAACACCAGAACGTGCTACATAAAGCATTGTGGTGCCTGGGTATCCAGAACAATTAAGAATAAAGTTTGGACAAAGCTACTGCAAAGAGAAGCAATTTCTATCAAAATACATCAAAATCTGATCTCAGGAATACCACAGCTGAACAACATGTGCAACAAAACAAGCAATGGTTGTGTTTTCTCCCCCATGCCACCCCCTGCACCCTATTTATCTCCAGGTACCTGTATTTGAACCTCAGCTTCTGAATTATTTCCTTCATTTTGTCCACCTGCTCTTGGCTGGCTGGCACATTGTCTGTAACATCAACATTACGTTTGTCATCTGCATAGGGTAGAAAAATCATGTGGAAACCTACACAGAAGAGAGGGAGGAAGACAACAGTTACACAGAAGAAGGGTCTCAAAATAATTTATAGAAAAACCAAGATGCTTATTATCTAGGTCTGATGACTCCAAACTACCTACCTGTTTTGTTGTTAACAACAGCAGTCCATAATACTTCCAAGTACCTACAGCAGGACACTCAATCCCAATCTCAACGTTTGTAACCAACATCACTAATGGCTTTGTGAAAGACATTCAGACTATATTCATAGCTACCAGTTGGATACCAGAGCCTTGCTTTATGTGCAGGAGATCAACCAGTCCACCTCTCCCACAGGGTCTGAGCTTAAGAAAGATTTGTTTGAAAATCAAGATATTGCCCACATTATTCTGAAATTATTTACTTTGTACACAAGCAGTGTTACTTCCCTACTTTACATTCTCCCAGAAGATGTTTTTGCACTTGAAGAGGTGAGAAAATGCAGAACAGCAGAAATCTGCTCCCTAATCATTCCCCATTCGTCTGACGTGGTATGAATCTCATTATATGTGAGATTATTTATTTAATACTTTACAATCTATTCAAGGATACAACATAATTCAAGAAAAGACATTGTCTATTCTTCAAACAGGGAAAAAAAAAGGTTTTCATTTCTATAGCAGTTATTTGAATCTGCAAAAAAATAGGTAGAAGGCAGGGAAACACTCTAGCCAGGTCATACCTGAGCAAGCACTGATGCAATTGGGGCTTTAAAAATGGATTCAACATCGGATGCTTACACTGACAAAACTGAAGAAAAGGAATGTTGGAAAGCATTTTCCCCAGTTTTAAGGGGGGGTAGCACTAGGAATATTTTCCCTCAATAGAGGATGCCATTACACTGACTGCATCCAATCATGCAGGGAAAGGCAGCATCCCCTCCCATACCTGGAGGGGCTATCTGCACTTTCTGCTCATCCAGCTCTTCCTCCTGGGGAACCAGGGCCACAAAGCGAGGAGGGACGTTGCGGCGAGGGGTGTACCTGCACAGCATCATCACCTCCCTCTCCAAGCACTTCATCAGGAGGGCATTAAATAGAGTTGTACTCCCTGCAAAGCAAAGAGGGGACTGGTTAGACTGACAGCTTTGCTCCTTTGCTCTGCAATATAACCCTAGATATAACCCTGTGACTTCTTGGAAATGCTTGCATTATTGTGGAGGTAAAAAGCAAATTCTGGAAGGGAGAAGACTCAAAATGGACAATGTTAGTGAGTCTCTCCTGACTAGCAGTCAGACTTCTGGTGGAAGAAGTGAAATCACTACCATCTGAGAGATTGAATACTGTGAAATTTTCTCTACAAAGTCTATTTTTGTTTGGTGGGACATCACAATAGAAGCAGACCACAGACCTTTTGTGGAAGTAACACACTAAGAATTCAGACTTCAGTACTCTTCCTGAGGCACATGTTTACCTCAGGTATACTTCACCACACATGGTGGTCAGGGAAAGACTGACATAAATAACATGGTTGAGCCAGGAAACTGCAGTTAGAGAAGCAAGCATAAAGGTTTTTCTTTAATCAGACACTGCAAAGCCTTTGGTCATAACTCAGCGCTCTTTATCCACTGCTAAAGGAGGAGCTAAAGGTTTTTTTCTTACTACTGCAGATTGGGATATATTTCTAAATAAACAGATGTATGTATACATATAAAAAAGCAAAAATAAGCAGTTCTAAATGACCTTGCCTTCTCTCTTTACAAGCCTGTAAAGTGCTGTTAACTCAACTGTACTTCCTGAGTATCATGTTTCCACTCCTACTGATATGGACTTAAAAACAGCAATTATCTCCCCTGGTTTGGGGTTTAGGTTTTTCTTTTTTTTGTTGCTGGTTGGTTTTGTTTGGGCTTTTTTAACCATCTTTACCTTCTTGTCAGGTACTAGGATCCTTCATTTTCATGAATGGCTAAAACAAGTACTTTGTGACTACATCTGCCTGGTTTAATTGGCTGCTTGTCATGATGGATAAACATGAAGCACAATTGGCTGCTCTGCTATAGAAGAAAACAAGACATATCTGCAGCTGAGAGGGGCAATAACAGTTAATTCAGTTCTTCTTAACATTGGCAAATTGTTAAATTAGACAAAGCTTTTACACTCAATGATTCCCACCCAGCCACACAATGGATCAGCAGTTACACTAATGCAAGGTGACAAATCTTCTCCTGCCATCTTTGCTTACCTCTCACCAGGGACTCCTCAGGATAGATGAACTGGGAGGGCCTGACATGGTGGTGCTGTTTTAGCATTGAAAGTGGTTTGAAGCCAATCAGAACCAAACCTGGAGAATCAAACTGTTTTAATTCTTCCGTCTCCTCTTTCTCCAGCACAATCTGTCGGTTTCCATATGTCTAAACCAGGGAAGAGCAGATGATAGGGCTGCCAGCATAAAAAAAATGAGGACCAGGAGGCAGGACAGGGCAGGAAGTGCAGGAAGAGGATGCAATTGCTGTGTTGCACTATTTAAAAGAAGGGTATAGACAAGACAGTGTAAACCCTCATGAGTAGTGCACACTGAACTGGCAAGTGCAGTCTGTGACCATTATCCCAAGGGAAATTCTACCTGAACATAAGCAAAATGCACTTTTCTAAAGAAATGGCTAAGCCCTGATACAGAGAGGCTGTTACATCTCATCTCTGGAGTTCTTCAGAGGTGTCCCAAAAAGCCCTGAGCAACCTGATCTGGTTTCACTCTGGGCCAGGTTATACCAGACTTTTTCAGAGGTCCTGTCCAATTGTAAACTTGCTTCAGTCAGCTACCTGCTCCTGACAGAAACAGTGACTGAGAAACAATATTTCTGTAGCACCACCCATGCCTCACAAAATCAAAATCATATTATAGTCGGGTTGCTGAAGGTAAACATCAAGGTTTAATGCTCAGCTTTCTGTTTATCTCCTATAGTTTATTTCAATAAACTAATATCCACTATAAATAGACTAAATACTTAATTTTAAGACAATAACTTTAAGAACTACCAACATGGAAGAAGACACAAAGCACACTTGTGACAGGATACCTAGCAAGCACATAACCTATTCTGAAATAAAGCTGTGCTTGTAACAATGTGACACTCAATTTACATCAGCCAAACCATCAAGTGGGAAGGCAAAACAAAGAAAAATTTATACAAAAACCTCCAAAGGAAACATGCCTTTTGTTTGGAAAACAGCTCCAACTCCCCTGTGATTCACACTTGTATGTTTAACAAAATGGACCAAATCTGTTCCCAACAAACCAAAAGCTGGCAGCAGCGGCAATGGCCCAGGGTCACACAAGGTCAGGCTCTGACAAGGGCGTTCTGCCTTACAGAAAGAAACTACCTGTGTTCCTGACAGCACTCCCACCAGCAGCTATGCCTTCCCATGACAGCCAGGCCAGGGAGACAACTCATCCTCACCCTGCAGAGCTCTCAACACACCAGCCTGTCCCCAGGTGCATACACATGCAAATATTTCTGTATCTCATCTTGAAAGTGCAATACAAACAAAAGCAGCGTTACCTGAGCCCTTTTAGTGTCACTGGGCAGGAGCAGGCTGCCTGTTTTTCCACTAAACATCCTTGTTTTGGTTTTAACAGGTTCATTAGTTTCCCGATAAAGCTTCACTGGATGTGGTTTATAAGCTTTTTGAATAAGGTTGTAAACACCAACAGAAAGGGCCACATCTTTGCCCAGATGCAGATTTAGCCTGTGTAAAAAAGCAGATACAGAGTTGAGATTCCTGAAAAATTACAACTGCAGAAGAAAATCACTCCCTCATATAAGTTATTTCCTTTGACCTCCTGTTCTCCTCCCCCAAAATCACATATATCTTGGGAAACATACTATCAGTTGAGTCATAATCTCACTTGAATAAAAATATTTTTGCAATATCATCATTCCTCATCATAAAAGTCATCTAAACAGAGGCAATTTACTATATTTCTTTGACCTTCTTCTTTTCACTGAAGGGCAGCTATGCTCAAACAGAGCACAGGACAAGTCCCCATCTGGGTACCCAATAATGCCTATTGTAATGTCCATGAATTCTCACAGCTGTTTGCACAGAAGGCAAAATTCTCCCCCCAAAAAAATCACTAAGACAAACAATACCAAGATTTAAGAAAAAATATAAATCAGATGTTAGAGAAAAAATTACATGTAAAAGTTTAAAAATAGAGGTAATCTTCAAGTTATGGGAGCAGAACAGTGAGTTACTACAAATGCAACTTCCTCTCTTGTCAAAGGTATCACTGGGATACCTTTTTGGGAAAGGTTTGGGATTCTTCCTCCTCAGCTATTAGAAAACTTAAGGAACATTGCCAGAAAAGAAAATAAGGCTGCAAGCAGGAGCAAGAATGCCAGTGACAACAGCTCAGGTTGGGATACCTTATAAATATTTACTGGGAAAAAGAAAGTACGTCTTGGAAGTTCATTCCCTTACTGTGCTTCCACAGCATTCTGCTATGAACTCACTCCCTAAAAAAGCAACTGTTATAGAGCATGTGGTTCCAAAAATACTTTCTATCTGCTTTGTCAAGATCCCTGTAATCTTTCTTAAGTATCTCTAATCTTTTAGTAGGAGATTAGAAATATCAAGGCTGTGTGAATCCATGCCAAGTAGCTAGACAGACTGGCAACATAGAACTACTTAATAACAGGAAAAAAATACCTAGCATTCACATTCAGATGCATTTTTTAAAGTTAGTGTTGGCAAGAAAAGCCTAATTTCAATCAGATTTCACTATACACTAATTTTTATGTTGTAGCTTTTTAAGTAAGTGGACTTGGCAATTACATAATTTTTTAACAAAATATCGTTTCTGGCCAAGCTCAATACAGGAGATACCACACAGAGGAAACAAGAGGTCCATTCTGCTCTTCTCATCCACAAATATCCTTGGAAACAACAGAAGAAACACCAATCGTAGACTAAAGAATTAAGATTGAGGAATGTAAGCACTTTAAAGTGCCTTTAAAGACCAATCATTCCAGAAGAGGAAAGTGAGATTCAGTCTGAAAATAACATCAGGTGCCCCTGCTGAATGAAAGATGAATCATAAGTAGGCACAGACCTGACTAAAGCCCTTTTTTTTGTCTCCTTTGCTCGTACTTTCTTCATGAGATGTTCCAGTTTCTCTGACTCTCTAGGCTGGATCCCAAGGTCCTCATCCTCTGCTACATTTATAATATCCCTGTAGAACAAAGAGATATCGAACCCACCAGGCTTCTTCAAGTGCATCAGGTCCAAGATGATACCTAGAAACAATGGAAGAGATAAGAGCAGTATAAAAAACTGCTTTTTTCTTGCATCAGCATGTATCTCAGCACTCTCAAATTTCTCTATCTAAACAGATAATTTAAGTAAGAATAAGCTCCAAACTGTCATCTGCACCAGATGTGAAATATTCTGGAGAAAGGGAATATTAACTTCAGTCAAAACAATGCAGAATAGAAAATATTTCCTCTCTAATTAAGAATGCAGACAGCAATGAAAGCTCCTATAAAATATAATCTTACCTCAGGCATAGAGGAGGGTAACAAGTTCAGAAAATCCCCCTTCCTTTAATTATAGGGGCTAATGAATTAAGTAAGCTTCACAGCTTCTAGATCCAGGACATCTCCTGAATTCCAACATTACTGGTTATCTCAGCTACATACTCGAACTAATGCTGTCTACTCTCTGAGCCCAGGCTGATGTCCTTCAGCTAATTCAAAATGGAACCATTAAAGTAATTTTCCTTTTGTGTTAACTTGGTGTTATTATTCCCTTCCTAGAAAATGGTACAATAATAAAGAAAAGTTTATTTTCTTGGCCCTGTCATGTCCCCATTTATGCTATCAAACTAGAAAGAGATCCTAGAAAACAAGTGCTAGCTATTGAATACCAGATCAGAAAACATGAATTCTAATTAAGATTAGATACCAAATTTCTAGTTTAGGAACTTTCAGAAACATTCCCCAGTTCCAATGATTTTACATCTTTTTCCATCACAAACCAGCAACGCAGTTAACATCTGCTGCAAAGATCCATCACGTTTACTGTGTCTAAAATGAAAAGGGGAAAGAATGACCTGTGTCTCTCAGATCACCAGCTCTGGTCCTGGCCAGCTTGGCTTTAGCACTGTCATTGGCATGTGGGTGATCCTCGTTGGTGAAGAGCATGATCCTCTTGTGGCTCAGCCTGACACGGACATCACTGAAGAGGTTGGAGCAGGCCCAGAGCGCCTCACCCAGGGAATAGTCAGCGCTGTGGCCAAAGCTCTCCCGGAACAGGGCCCGGCCTTCCTCTCCCCTGTACTGGTCCAGCTCCAGAACACGCTTCGCACCTGGGGGCAACAGCATCCACAGGCATTGGGAATTCTGCCAGAAGCACCATGAGCTCTTCTGAGTATGCACCAGGGGTCCCCTAGAGCTGACAGCCAAGGAATGCTCCCAGGCACCTCTGTGGCAATGTGCAGGGGGGTAGGACGGTCGGGACGGACAGAGACGAGAGATCTCTGCAGCCAGGTGATGGAACTTGGGGTTTATTGCAAAGGGCCTGGGTGCAGGGCCCTGCTGGGGGCTGCCAGCCACAGCTCAGAGCAGGCCCGAGAGAGGAGAGGGGTAGAGAGGATGAGAGAGAGATGTGGGGGCCTGAATATATGTATTGTTATGGAGAGAGTCCCTGTTAAGATCTATGTATTGTAAGATCTATGTATTAAATAAGTGGGTCCTTATGGAGAGAGTCTCTGTAAGATCTGTGTGGGTCCTAGTTACTCCAAATGAGCTACAGCTGTGAAGTCCTTAGTTGGGCAGCAGCTGTAGCTCGTGAAGGTAACTGGAATAAATAGGGGTGGGTCGAGAGCCCAGGAGGAGCCCCTGAGAGGACACATGAAGGACTGTGCTGCAGAGAAGAATAGCTTAGTACAGTATGGGACTTGAGAAATATGGAATACAACAAGATAACGAGAGACAGGATGAGAGGGTAAGAAACAGACCTTCCCATTGCAACACAATAAATCTTCTTTTGTGTTGAAATATTGTAATTCTCATTAACCAATCTAGCACAATATACAAATCCTACAGCATTTACATGTAGGCTATAAGAATCATTTCATTACCATACTGTGTTACATTTTAAACCCTAAAAATGACTCTTTGGACCCCTTCTGCCAAGACAGTAGGGTCTGCTCTGACCTGTGGACCTGTCTGTAAGCAGAGGGTCTTGCTTCATCAAAAGGGGATTACCTTCAGTCTGGCCATGCCATTGTTTTCCAGTTGTTCAGTAACTAAGGTATCTCAAAGCTTGCTTTCATTTCAATCTTGCTTATAGTTTCTATATTCTCAAAATCTTTCCCCAGGCAATCATTTATAAGGCTTTCCTTTTTATTTATAAGGCTTTCTTGTTTCATCTTCTCCAACAGCAATGTCCTTTCAACACCTGGCTGAGAAAACTGTCCAGCACGGCCTAACATCTGCAATATCATTAGCCACTTACCAGTGAAAGCACCTGCTAGGGCAAGAGGACACAAAATGCCCTGGCACCAATGTGGGCTCTTTCTGTGGGAAAAGACAGGAATCAAAGTATTGCAAACCCCCTGCACTGAATGCCAAGTGCTCAGCTGCAAAGGCAGCAAACTGCACCTGCTGCAGAGGCACAGCAGACTGCTGCACCACCACAGAAAAGAGAAAGCCTGAAATGCATCCTGCATCTCCACAGCGTGCTGGGAAGGTGGAGAGCTCCTCCTCCTCCTTCCTCGCCCCTCATATCAGAGAGGATGCACACAGAGGTGAGATGAAGCCCTCAGATCACCACACTGAGCACAGCAACATTCAGGTCAGTTGTCCACAGCCTTGCTGCAGCTCTGAGGATTATTTCAACCCAGCTAGGACTCCTTTAGCCACCTGTCTAACAGCAGGTTCTGTTCTCTCCTGTTACTCTACAATAGGAGACAAACTTTCATTTTTCAGCCACTGCATCCTGCAGAGCTTCTTCCTTTGTCCTTCACTTAAGCTCTATAGCACTTGAAACACATTTTCATTTGAAAATGTTTTCCTCTGCCTTTACTATTTTATTTTCATCTCCTCATCTGTCCTTTAACGTAAATCTTCATAATTCTGTACTCCATAATGATCACCTACAGCATCTCTTCCTTCTCCAGGGGCAGCAAATACACAACTCTACTCCTTTTGAACTGATGCCTTAAGTTTTAGCTTTCATATTTTCTAGATTCTGTACTGCCTTAGTGTGTAACTCTGAGCTTCATATAAAGTGTTAGCAAGTTCTCTTCACAGGGCAGTTAGACAAAGCAATCCTTTTCCAGCCCCAGAACCAAGGACACTTGCAGCTTCAGGCCCAAAAAGTGTAAACAGCAGCAAATTGAGAAGAGCAGTCTGGGAGGATGGAACTTCATAAGCTGAAGCTGTAATTGGACAATTAACCCCAATATGTAAATGGACCAAAACTTATGAAAGTGTGAAACCTCGAGACTGAGGATCCATCTTGGGTGGAGCCACAGCCAGGCTCTTGTACTGCCCAAGGTGTATTCTTTGAAGGCCTTTTAATAAATACCTGCTTTATTCCTTTAACACTGTCTAGCCTCTGTTCCAGGTAGCCTCAGAAGGCATCAGACCAACACCCACCTTTCATCAGTGCTGTTTTTATCCTCACGGTGAGGCTACTGCCTCTAACATGGGAGAAAGGACAAGCAGAGAAGAGGAGGAAAGTGGAAATACAAGACCTATAAGGCACTGTCTGCCAGAAAAGGGAGAAGAACCTAAGGCAGTCCTATCAGGTCTCTGTTGTAATAAATTCTGAAAATAGGATAAGGCTCAATTCTTTCAGGAGAAGCCCCTGTGCCATTAAACCTGCACCCCCTAGTAAAGAAAATTAAATCAAACATCCTCAGAGATAAAGGCTGTATTAAAAGTTGTAGACAAAATTCCCCCAGAAGACTCTCAACTGCCAGACAATCTGTCACCACTAGCATGTATTCTTTGCACTTCTCCTGCTGCCTTTGCAATTCAGCAACCAGCACTTGCTATCAAGCAGATGGTATGTAATCTCAAAGAATGAAAGAGCGAGATTCAAGAACTGCAGAACTTATTATGGAAATAAGAGATGGAACACCCCAAACAGGCTACCATATTGAGCCACCTGCTCTAGCTGACACTGCCTGAGCAGGAGGGCAGGACAAGATGACCTCCAAAATCCCATCCAACCTCAGCTATTCTGTGACATTCTCCATCAGCTGGAATCCATGGTGCCTTAACATGGACACACATTTTTCTGGTGGACATTTTAGAGTTCTGTTGAGATACTCTAAGGTATCAGCAGACAGCAAGTGAAGCCACCACATTAAAATATAAGAAAAGGCATAGAAAAGGATCTGAACCAACTCTAAGAGAAAATGCTAGGCTCTCATGAAGTTTCTAAGCTTTCAATAAATATCTAAATCTATCCCCACCACCAAGAGTAGATTTCAGTAAGAACTTACCCGATAGCTCTCTGATTTTAGAGAGACCAGTTACTGACAATGCTACTACACCAATTTCCTTGCTCTCTTTTTACAAAATCTTCATACCACTTTACCTGGATTGTCCAGCTCCTGGAGAACATAAATGTGCTTGAAATCTACCGAATTCTTGTTGTTTTCTGTACCATAGAACACAACGCTCAACAGGTCCCTGTCACTGCTGATAATTTTGCTGGTATACACATTCCGGATGCACTGAAAAAAACGCACCCAGGTCAAAATTACAAGAAAATAGTTTTCAGAAAGGAGTGTGAAAGTCTTGCCTTAGCAGTTTATCCATCCCTACCTGGATGGTCATGTCGAAAGGAGTCTCTGCCTCCCCGTGGGATTCGAACATGGCCTTGGAGGCATCCACCAAGAAGATGAGGCTGTCCCGGCCCGAAAACCTCTGCTCCGCTACCGAACGGGGGAAACAGTTTTAGCAGCGGCCCCTCCACCCGTGGAGCCTGGAAAGCAGGTTGCCTTCCGTGAGGGGATGGGGGGCCCTTACCGACAGCCTCAGGCCCTTCCTCCTCTTCCTGCTGCTGCTCCTCCTCCTCCTCCAGCCCCTCGCCCCGGTAGAACGAGCCCCAGCCCGCCATGGCCCGCGCCGCACGGCACCGCTCACGCTCAGCCGACCGATCGCTCCGCCCCCGCAACCACTCTGACCAATGGCGAGAGCGGAAATGGCCCAGGTCCCGCCCATCCCGGGGCATTTGTCCCTCCTCTCCACGCGGATTGGCTACAGTGTGGTAGCGAAGGGCGGGAACTCCTCACGCGCAGCTCACGGCTCCGAGCCTCAGCCAATGACGGCGGGACTTGTCCGTCCCCGCCTCCCCGGCTTTAGCTCCGCCCCCGGCGCTGTCGCGCAGTGACGGGGCGGCCCGGCAGGCGCGGGGCGGCCGCGCATGCGCCCCGGGAGGGTGGCCCCTTCCTCCCCGCCTGTCACCTCTCGGCTGGTGCCGCTGTGCCGGGGACCGGCACCGGGGCCGCCCTTTCCTCCCGTTCCCTTGTCTCCCGGAGGGAAGGGCCTTCCAACCTTGTCTGCAAAGGTTCCGGCTGCCGCCCGGCGGCCGCCCCCGCGTCACCGTCCCCATGGAGGAGCCGCTGGCGCTGCACCCCGTGAAGCTCTATGTGTACGACCTGTCCAAGGGCATGGCCCGGCGCCTCAGCCACCTCATGCTGGGTAAGAGCACGGAGGGACCCGGGGCCGCACCGGCCGCCGCCTCCCGGGGGCTCCCATTCCGCCACCGACCACCGCGGCCCGGCTTTGCCCCGCCGGAAAACGGGGCCGAAGTCGCCGCCTCCCGCCCCGGGGATGGCGGTCCCCGCCCGGTACCGTTCCTCTGAGGGAGCGGCCCGCCGGGAAAGGCTCCCTGAGGGCGCTCCGGGCGGCGGCGGTGTCCGGCGGGTGCAGCGCGGCTCGGGATGCGCGGGGCTTGCCCGGCGGCTCTGTGCCCGGGGACGCTGCGGGGTTTGGCTGCGGCATTCCGGACCCCGCTGTCTTCGGGACGAGCTCTGTCAGTGCGGCAGATGCAGCTGCTCTGGGTCCAGCCTGCTCTCCCGCAGCCGCCCGTTGTCGCTGCGCGGGTGTATTTCCTAACGGCACGGTAAAAGTGTTCCCTGGCCCCTGCAGGGAGGCACGGCGCGGCTCCCGAGCCCGGCTGATGTGCGGCCGGAAGGCTGAGCTGAGGAAGGGCGCCTGCTGTTTACAAGGTTATGGAGCTCGAATGGCTCCATGTTGTGGTGAGGCCGGACTGGGCTGGCGACGCGCAGCTATCCTCCCTCTCCTTCAGAGGGTTTGTAGGAGTCTGCTGGATGTGTTGTCGAGATTGTGTGCGTTTCCAGCCGAACCTGAAACTTGGGATGGAAAGGAAACAGGTTTTGCTTAAAGTTTTGGAAGCATGAATTAGGAATGCAACAGTAGAGTGTTTTATACCTGTTATGAACAGATTCTGACCCGTGTCAGACCAGCAGTCTGTGTGGGTTGAGACTTCTCAACAGACTCAGTGTCTGAACAGATGGCTCTGTGTAATCTTGTTTTACAGTTTGTTGGCATTCACTTTGCTCATCTGCCCTATGAGGAGATTCTTGTGATTTCCTACAAGCTTAAAATGAAAGTCCAAAGCATGAGGTTTCATGAAGGTCAACGACAGATTTGCAAAGTTAGGAAGAAAATAGTACAGGGATCATGTGTTTTGTGCTCTGTTAGTCATTTAGCAGCAACCACTTTGGGAGATGTGTGTTTCCTGCACTGGATAACCTCAAAACTTTTTATGTGGTCAGAATTGCTTCTACTGTAGCCCGTAGGGAAATAGCTTTTTGCCTATCAGGTGAAATAGCCATGTTTTATCGTGTGCGAAGAGTTAAAAATCTTGAGATTACATGGGTGCATGATTTACCTGTAACTGAGTTGAGTAGAGTATAACTACTCTTATATCAAAGTGTTGGTCCAAGCAAAGACTGTAACAGAGGTAAGTTGCCACTATAATTATCTCCATGCCAATCTCCACACAGATCAAGCAAAGGCTTTTTAGTTCCCTTTTTACCTACAAAGTCAGTCTTGGCATCTTGTAGCTTTCTGAATGTCCTCCTAAAAACACATAGCACATTACTTCATTTTGATGCTTTCTAATCTATTCAGACAACTTGGAAACTCTTGTGCGTGTGATATAGTTTGGTGGTAAATTTTGGGAATCTGAGCAGTGAAAAGGAAAGCTTAAAAACCTGAACACTTCTGGGTAGAAGGGGAAGTGCTGCTTGCTAGTACTGCCTGGTAACTGTGTTCAGATGTGTTCGTGGAATGTGGCCAACTAGGCCCGCGTGGTCACAGTGACAATGCAGACTGCAGAACATTTGAGATGGTGCATCCTGTGACATGATTGTCTGTAAAACAAATCATTCTTTCTTTTTTTTTTTCCTTCCTTCCTTCAAGTTGTGTCTTCTATGCATTCACACTCATCTCTGTTTCAGATGATTTTGGAAACCTCCCCAAGAGCCAAGTGATTGAGAGAATACTCCTCTTACCTCATGCACAGACCCTTTTTTCCCCGAAGAACAACAAAAAAACCTCTTCTTACTTCTCTGTATATCAACCCTCAGGTGGTCAATATTAATTCTTTCTTTAGTGATGTTCAGAAACTGTAGGTCCTCGAGGAAGGTCACAACAATCAAAGAAGAAGGCATTTCTTAAAGGATTTACACTTGGCATCTCTACTTACAGTATTCTCTTCATCAATGCCAAGTTTGAAACAATGCTTTTGCTTTCAGTCATAATCCTGTAATGTTGCCTAAATTGAAATACATTGTTTTAGAAAGAAAAAAATAAATACCATAATTGATTGTGCTAAAATAAATTTCTGTCAGGCTTGAAAACAGCAGCTCAGGTCCCCTTGCCAGAGGGGGATGAATCCTGTCTTGTGAGGCTGACCACTGCAAGGGCGTCACTGCACTGTGTCTGCTGTTGTGCTGGTAGGGTCCAGAGGTACTGGGGGCTGTGTCAGCACAGCCTTCAGGGGTCAGCTCTCACTGCCAAATTTACACTGACTTGTTCAGTACCATTTCTCTCTGTTGTTGTTTAGTGAATCTGGAAGGCAGAGATGTTTAGCACAGTTCATAGCAGGCTTTAGAGTGACTTGGTCTTGTCCCTTGGACAGTCTTTGTTTTTCTTGGCCAGTTTACTCTTTCTCTACCCAGACTACTTTTCTAAGTAAGTATTCTTCTTACTTTTCTGTAAGCTTTCTGTAATTTAGTGACTGTTCCTATTCTGAAGGATACATGACCAAAAATTGTAGTTCACTTGCCTTTGGTATCAGAAACAGCACATTTAATTTTTATGTTGCTTTACATTACATCTTCTCAATAGCTACTGTTGGTCCTCTCTCCCCCACTCTCAGTCTGTGACTACATTTGTCTGTTCAAATATTTGTTATAATAATGAGAAATGTTGACCTGAATGCAGTAAGCTTTCTGTTGCCAAGACAGAAAACATAATCCACCTGATTCTGTGGAGGCTAAAGAGGAAAAGAGAATAGTTCAGCTTGCAGTGCTGATTTTGAAATAGACCTCCAAAGGCAGAGAAGTCTTCAAGGAAGATAAAAATCCTATTGCATCATAGGCTTAAAAAAAATATCTACCAGCTCAAAGTTCTCCTGTCCTGTAACTGAGATTATTGCTTTTGTGACTCACAGAGTGAGCTGGGAGCTTGGTTAACCACAGCAGCCTTGGCTCAGTGTAGTGTAAATTAATGTTGAGTGGACTGGGAGTATGTTTTGGTTGAAATTTTTAAGTGGTGCATTCAGCTGTAGGGATTTAACAGCCCAGAGGGAATTGGAGCGAAAGGTAACTGCTGAAAGGAGGTGCCTTCTGCTCGGTTCTATTTTCCCAGGCCAGCACACTTCTCTGCTTCTCCTCCATCTGTTCTGAACAGTTTTGAATTGCTTCAGCATGATATTCTATCAGCTTTGCTCCCAGCATTTGCTGGGGATTTCATGAAAATGGCATGTGTTACCCTCCCCCAATATAGCCTACTTCTGCCTCTCTCTAGGCACCTCAAGGAGAAGGGAATTGAAGCAGGCTCCTCCCTCTCTGTGAGGTTTTCTTTTTTGCTTTGGTTGAGCACGCTGGGTAGCACATAGAAGAGAGTGCTTGCCTAATTAGAGTAATTTTCAATTCATAAAAGGCAGGAATCTTAATGGATTGTCCTAGGGAAATGACAACAATATGCAAAGCAGTGCACTGCTCGGAACACTTATGTTGGTTGACCAAATTGTATTACTTCCGATTCCACAGGAGAACAGTTCACCACTTTTTTTTAGAGTCTTTTATGGTCTTCTGGAGTTTGCATAACCATTGCAGACCACAAATATACTGTTAAAGATACTGAGCTTCCTATTATGCCTTTACAGCTCAAAACAGGTGTACATCTTGCACTGAGGGCTGGATGGCCTGAACTCCAAATGGGGTAAACTAAGGGCCCATCTGCATCTTCCTTCCTTCATGTCTCAGAACTCCTCTGCCCTTCAGTATAATAATTTGCATTAATATACAAATGCCACTTTTGTTTGATATTTAAAATGCACAGGAATAATCAACATTGTTTGGCCCTCAAGATTAATAAATTACTGCGACTATAAAAAAGATTGGTGAGCATCTAATCTCCCTTGTGCTTGGCCTTCCAGACAAATCTAAGCATGGAAGTAATCCAGTTTGATTGTATTCTAAAATTATATGGGCTTGCTTCTTCTTTCAAAATACCCCTGTATCTAAACAATTACAGTCTCTTGAATTGATTTTACAAGAAACTAATCTAACTACTTCATTCTCCCTGTTCCTGTGACTAAGCTGAGGGTCCTGGAATTGTTTATGTTTTATTTTTCTCATAGGTTTCTGGCTCATGTAAACACCATTAAAATATTTGAGCTATGAATGGTATAAAGAAAATAAAACAGTAAATATAAAAGCTTGTTTACTTGCTACTTACTCCACCTTATTGAAAGAAATTGAATCTTTGAAATGCTTAAGCACACAGATTTATGCTGAACTGGCATCACCCCCCCAGGTTCTTGTGAGTATTTTCAGGAAAGAGCCACAGAAGCACATCAGCAAGGGAAAAATAAAAAAATAAATAAACAAACAAAACCATCTCCAAACAAAAACCGTGGTGATCATATTTCCAAAGACTGACAGGCTATCCCCTGAAACTCTCACAAATATAATGCAGTAGCTTTTCATGTCCATGTTCATGGTCTGTGATGAAAACAAGGTACCTTGACTTGCATTAGCTTGGAATGGATGCAGATCAATTAAGCTGATTTGCTTCACATTTACTTCAGGCTGAGCTGGCACATGGGCAGTTTCTGTGGGAGGGCTGATACCTGATAGCCTGGCTGTGTGCAGTAAATGTTGTGTGATTAAATGTGTACATCTAAATTTGCAATGACCTTTTCTGTTCAACAGCCCCTGACCCTTGAAATATTTAAACTAGTTAGCATCTTGCTGTTTCCCTGTTTTACCTGGATAACAAAATCACAGAAGAGGTAAGGTTTGAAGGGACCACAGTGGGTTATCTGGTCCATCCTCCCTGCACAAGCAGGGTCATCTCAGGCACATTGCACAGGTTTGTGTCCACATGGTTCCTGAGTATCTTCGGTGAGAGAAACTCCACAACCTCTCTGGGCTACTATTCCAGGGTGTTATCACCTGTACAGTAAAGAAGTTCTCCTCATGTTCAGATGGCTTTTCCTGTGCCTCAGTTTCTGCCCATTCCCTCTTATCCTATTCCTTGTCACCAATGAGAAGAGCCTGTATCCATCCTCTGGATAACCCTTCCTTCAGATACAGTAAGTGCCCAAAAGAGCATCATCCCATCAGGACATTCCTGTTCTGTATTTTGAGCATGTGCATCCTTTGGATTAGCTTTACTGTAGGTATGGGCAAAGAGTAATGCCTGCAATTTAATGCTGCGAGAGCTTTTGGAAATGACTGAGAGAATCTCTACACAGTAATAGACAGCCTCAAGTTATGAGTAAATGGTTTGGTTTTGGTGGCAGCACCAGCACACAGCTCTACCCACGTTGCAGTGACCAAAGGGGTTTGGAGTGTTGTGACAAGCAGTGGAAGAACAGGAAATGTGATGATATCTGCCAGTATCCTGGATTGTGTTTGCAATCCCTTCTTACAGTCCACTCGATTGACTATGGGATGTCAGCTCTGTTGCACTGTAGGACTATTTGGGGAAGTTCATGGCAACCTTGAACTTCTGGCTTTCAAGTGGACAGGGCTGCCAGAAGCAGCTTTATTGGAAAGTGTTGCTGCAAGGCCCAGATACAACTTGTGTCTTAGCACTCACAGCAATGCTGTAGCCTTGCTTGGTCATGCTGTTGGGGCTGTTGTGTGTATCAAGCCTTCAGAGACTCTGGGCAAAGTATTTTGTGTGTAGTGAGCAATGTCAAGCAGAAGGCAAATATAGCTCATTAGTGCATGCTGCCCTATCTACTCTGCCTTAGCTTATCAGGGGTGGCAGTGGTGGTGAGCTGTCACCTGTTCTGTGCAGTGACTGAGTCTGGGAGAAAGGGCAAGAAGAGTCATAGAGGAGGGTTCCCACCAGAGGCAGAACTTGAGGAGGAAGATGGTTGTGTCCATGAATGTCTGTACATAACCTCTTACATGGCAGACAAGCAACACTGAGATTCTTGCTGAGCAGCAGGAAAGGGAGCTGCCCGAGTTCCTCAGAAACCGGTGGCCATTGATTTATTCCTCTGTGGCTCAGTCTGAGTTGAAATGACAGCAGCCAGCTGTGAAGCCTGGAGTACTGCAGCAGCTTAGCAAAAGTTCTCAGTCTTGGATGGCTCTGTTTGATGCGTATGTGGCCAATAATGGCAGGTTTCTTAGGCATGGGATTCCCCCAGCAGGGCTGTCACTGAAGACACTTGCACTGCCTCTCACCAGACACAGTCCATCAGTGGAAGAAAGGGATTATATTTTGTCTGCAGCAGGCTGGAGAGCTACCACAGATGCCTTATTGTCAGCAGTGCTGCAGATCTGGTGTGTGTTTTCCACAATGCCAGCTTGGTTAATGACTTTTAGGAGCCAAGGAAAAATAGTGGGTCTGCAGCTTCATTAAGATTTTCAAATCAGTGTTGGCACAAACCAGCCAAGCTGAGCCCATCAGACAGACCTGCCTTGTGAAGATAGGCAGCTTCACTTGCCAAAAGCTGTTCTGCTACTGCCCTGGCAGTTTCTGCCTTTGGACTGCTACAAACTTCATGTGTAACAGTAGAGATTGGACTGCAGTCCAAAACAAAGTCCAATTCCTGAATTCTGCTTGGGTTTTGTACATACAGACAATTACTTTGGTGAAAAGGGACCTCTAGAAGTCCTGCTTAAGATAGAGCTAACAAGAGCAAATTCTTTAGGGCCCTGGACAGCAGAGTTCTAAGTATCTTCAAGGATTGAAAACCCATATGCTTTCTGGACTCCTGCTCCAGAGTTTGACCACCTTCATGACAAATGTTTTCCCTGCTTCCTACTGAATTGTGAATTTCCCATTTTCCAGCTAGCACCTGTTGCCTTGCACTGTGCCTATCTGAGCAGAGCAAGGGTCCCCTTTCATCCATACCTGTTGGGTACCTGTAGACAGGAATACAGACTCTTGGCTTTCTCTTCTTGAGGATGAACACACCAGTTTTCTCAGCTCTTCTTCAGTACAGTAAGTGCTCCAGCCTGGTATGTCAGTGTCTTTTATACTCTGGTGATCCAAAAGTGGACACAGCACTCCAGATGTGGTCTCACAAGTGTCACATTGGAGGACAGAGTCACTTCCCTTGAGCTGTGGGCTGCAACCTTGCTAGAGCAGCCCATTGTGTAGCTTTTGCTGCAATGGTATTTTCAGGTAGGTGTTGTAATTGCATGAGCAGGTCCTGGCAGCACCTGTGACATTGTCAATATCTACCATAGCTCTTTCACCTGCATTCAGTATCCAGGTACAAAGTGCCAACTCTCTGGAAAGTATTTTGTTATTGTCTGCTGCAGGTGTGTGTGAAAGTAAATATACTAAGATGTTCTCTTTCAATTTAGCATGCAAAGGACGGGCACAATTCTAATATGTGCTGCCTTTGAAATTTTTTTCTCTGGTCTGAAGGATAAAGTTCAAGTTTCTAGTGAAAAAGTTATTTATCATGAGCAAATGTGTAATAATTTGTTAATAGATACACAGAATGCTAACTGGGCAAAGCCAAAGGGTAGAGCCACCCAGAGGCCAGTGCTGCCTGTGGTGCTGAGCCTGCAGGGCCAATGGGCTGCAGAGCTGGCAGCTCTAGAGCGTGAGGTGACACCTCTCCTGGGGAGCATGTGGAGCAAAGGCCAAAGGATCACAAAGCACAGCAGTGGGACAAGCTAAGGGGCCAGCAGATGCTTCTGAGATACTGCAACACAGTGTTCTGGTTCTGTCATGGCCTCTCTCTTGGCCTTCATCCTACTCCAAGCCCACATTTCTGTGCAATGGGTTGACAGGGAATGTGGTTGCTGCCTGGCTGTGACCCACGGGGGTGACAGATCAGTCCTCCTGCTTCAAAGCTACACGTGCTCACTTCAGCTGATGTCTCTGTTGTCACAACAGCCTTTTCCCTGCCTCTGCTCTTCCATGACCCTCACCTGAAGCAGGTACCTATTTTGCTTCAGACCTGAGTGGAAAAAAATGTGTTGGTGATTGCTTTTTCTTGTGGCCAGAGGAGTACTCAGTCTAGTGCTTGGGTTCAAGAGAATACCAAATGTTGGTATGCACAAAGTTTTTCTGTTCCAAATCTGCTTTTTGGGGGTTCTGCACTTTGTTCAGGAAAAGAAATTATAACACATCTCCCCCAGCATGCACCCCTACAAGCTCCCAAAGGGAGGGTACCAGGGACCAAGCCTTTTGGTTATGATAGATAAAATAATTGAGCCTAGAGCAGTAAAAGCTGGTGACCTTTTGAGGTGTAATGGGTTTAATCTTGAGATCCTACCATGAACAACAGAGAGGTTTAGGTCTCCTGCTTCTAGGGAACTGGAAACACATTTTAAAAGGGACCTTTTCTCTGAGACCCAATTATATTATCAGTGTGGTGGTGCCTGAAGCAAGTCTTTGTTGCTTTGTTCTGGAAAACACACAGCTTTATAACTTGTGTAAATTTCAATGCTGTACTTCTCTACCTCAGTTCCCACTTAAACTAATTTTTAAGGGCAGGGGTTGGGAGGGAAAAGAGGAAATCATGGAATACATTATAGAGGCTACCACCACTGCTCATATGTTTAAGTCAGACCTCTCATCAGCTACTGATAAAGAGAACTGAATACACTCTGCTGGCCAGCTGCCTGTAGTTATGAAATCTGTTAAATTCAACTCTTCTGCTCCTGATTGAAGACTCTAATTTTAGGAAAATGTTTTCTTGGTCTGTAGAAAAACACCTAAGGAAGGTAAGCATCAGAAGGATAGCATTACTACCTCTGCCTGTCAGGAGGGATTAAGTACAGAGGGTGTGGGGATTAAGTAGTTAATTTGAAATTTTAAAAGCAGCTGTGGATTAAATCTTTTGTGTTGCTCTCATGGTGAAATAATAAGCATGGTTCCTAAGTGATTGATGGAAAGTAGGCTGCAATCTGGAAAATACATTGCTAATAACTCTTCTTTTCTCTGCATACAGGGAAACAGCTGGATGGCATCTGGTAAGTGACTAGATTTAAATTGCATAATGTGGGTAGAATACTGGTGTAGGAAGTATTTTCAATATGCAGTTATATATGCTTCAGAGCTTCGGAACATTTTGTGGTGGAAGAGAGAGCAAGGCACTTTTTGTTGCTGAATAGAGATTGGCAGTAGGATTATGTACAGTCAGGTGCTAGTTAAACCACTCTGTTCAAAGCTCAGTGGACCCCATGGAATAGGGTGTTGTTAGTAGCTGTTGTGTTTTTGTGCACCTCTGTACTTTTTCAAGGCTAAGATGGTGTCCTTGTCCCAAGCACTTTGTCTTATAATTCCAGGCATGACTAAACATGATAGGAAAAGAGTAGGTGGGAAGAAGGTATTACAGAATCAAGTCTTCTGCCATATAAGAGCAGTATCTACATTCAGTCACAAAAAAACCCCTTAATTTCCTATAATTCATATCAAGAATTTTGATATCACACAAAGAGGGTTTGTTTGGTTTCATTTTAGAGGCAAGAAAATCCCTAAACCCTTGTCCATCCATTTTCCTCTCCTCTGATCTGTCTCCAGTGGCTGTGTGACCATTTTCTCAGGCGGTGAGAAGTCTCTCTCAGGGTGGTAGCAGGTCTAGTTGTGTCTCTGAGGGCTGACCTCACCCTCAGCCCGTTAGCTGAGAGAGGCTCATGCCTGGGCTCTTAGCTAAACCTGTTCTTTCCTAACTGCTTGCAGGATTACAGTAGGCTTGATAATCATTGCTTCCATATCCATTCATGTCCCAGCAGATCCTATTCCCACTCACAGAAACACATTGACCTTTTCTTTCAGTTATTCCCTTCATTATGTCCTTCAGCTCATCAATTTATCAGTGATTTATCTGCTAGGCTATTTATTTTTTTCCTTGATTACAACTTTTTTGTTTTGTTTTGTTTTCTATGGCAGGCACACCTCCATAATAGTCCATAAGGATGAATTCTTCTATGGCAGTGGAGGGATCTCCAGCTGTGCACCTGTAAGTTAAACTTAATTTTCTGATATTTTTTTGTAAAGTTACCTGATCAGAATTGCTTGTGTTACTGCCTTTTAGAAAAGCAGCAAAAGACTTCTAAATTTAGACAGATGCTGAAGCCAGCTGCTTGTCATGGTTTCCCAGGGAACTGAGGGTGAGGGGAGCATGGACAGTGGGTTTAAGCCCAACTCAGTTCAGGCTGGGGGTTGCTTCTTCTGGTAGAGCCTATCTATGCAGAACACCTTTTGCAACTGCTTTGCCAGAGTGACACCTTGTCCAATTCTGTATCATTAAGTGTTACATGCAGACTTTTTTAAGAGTGAAAAAAAGCCCCAAACCACAATGTTTTCTCAGACCTTTCTGTTCTTAGAGAGGTAAAATGGTTGGGCTGTGCTTCTAAAGGAGAGTTTTGCCATAGCTTAGAGCTTTCAGCCCAAAGAGCCAAATATACCAGCTGAAATGGAAGTTTCATGTTCCTTCTCATTCTCTTGAGTGTAGAACAAGGGAGGCCAACAGGGCTTTTTGCTTGATAAACATCCCAAAAGCTCCTCCTTGGGATGTTGATAAACATCCCAAAAGCTCCTTCTTTTGTGCCTGCATGGACCATAACAGCTTTATTCAGTAGACTGCTCCAAGAGAATTCAGCCTGATCATTTGATCAGTATCTTCTGGCTGTTCATTTTTACAGGGAGGGACACTTCTTGGCCCTCCAGACACAGTTGTTGATCTGGGGAACACTGAAGTCACTGAAGAAATTTTCCTGGAATACCTTTCCTCTTTGGGGGAATCTGCATTCCGGTAAGTAACAGCCTGTACTGGAAAAAGCTGTGTACCAAAAAGGTGCAGAATGGAGGAAGGTGTTATGAAACCAGTCCAGCTCCCAGAGCTTCTGTCTGCTTACTCTCTCATGTGGTGCTCTTCACATATGGACTGGACTGATGCACCAATACACACAAGGAGCTACCTTCTAGGCTGGGAAAGCATTCTTCTGGGAATGCTTTAACACTGCTTTTTGTAAAATCCAATAATGCCTAAAATGTTTTTGAGAGAATCACCAGAGAAAATGAAATCTCTCAGGAAATAGCAGTTTGCCCTGTGAGTCATAGGTAGTCACTGTAGTGAAGCTGCCAATTTTCACATGAGTAGAAGCAAGGTCTTGACTGGTAAAGGGTCTGCACTGCTTCTCACAAGAGCAGGAAACCACAACATTTAGTGTTCTGGCTGTCTTTCAGAGTCAATATTGCTGTGATTTCTCGTTACTGCTACTGTGGTTTTAATTGAAGAAACCTGACCTCACCTGTTCTCCCAAAAATGGTTGCATTAAAGTAAGGGATATGGAGAGATGTCATTTTCCACCCTGATTCAATTGAATTTCAGGGTGAATTGATGTCTGTATTTTATCTATTTGCCTTAGAATTCTTTGGGGTGGGGGGAGGAAGTGCTCATGTAAGATTCTTCATTAAGGGTGTAAGTTTTTTTCTACTTGTATGATTTATTGCTGAATCTGTGGGGTTTTTTGTTTCAATTTCTTTTCTGTGGCACAGAGGAGAGTCTTATAACCTCTTTGAACATAACTGCAACACCTTCAGTAATGAAGTGGCACAGTTTCTGACAGGAAAAAAAATCCCTTCCTATATCACTGACCTTCCATCTGAAGTTCTCTCCACGTGAGTATGGATGCCCCTCTTCTCTGTAGCTGCCTCATGCTAATGCTTAAGCATTTGACAGAGCCAGCAGTACCAGTTCCTGATGGATCTGTCTGAGAACCAGCATGAGATTAAGGAGAGGATGCAATTTTCTTTACATCAACACTTGCAACACTCTATGACAAGTGCTAACTGGCACTGGTGTCCCAAAAAAAGGAGGAGAAGGATGTTCTTCTGCGTTTAACTTAAACTAGCTGTTTTGTGATGGTCTCTTATATAGAGAAAGTTTCAGATGACAGTGTAAGGGGTTCTTTCCCTCTTAGACAACCAGTATCTGTTAAAAGTCATTTCTCTAAGCACCATAATTGCAGAGGTGTCACTTTGCTTGTGAAGAGGCAGGGGAGATACAATTTTAAAATTAATGCTGCAGTTTTAAAGCCAGGATCGGGTGGAAAAAGAGAATATGGAAAAAAAAGAAATTAAGAATTTCCTGCTTGATAATTCAGATATTGTTTTTGTTTGTTTTTTTGGTTTTTTTTTAACTCTCAGCTAGTGAGGATCCCAGTAGGAGGATGTGAGCTCCATCATTTATGTCTTACTTCTTGTAACAGTGGTGTAGCACATTATTTGTGAGACATGGGTCTTCTACCCTGGACTCTTAGAACTTCAGATCTCTCAAAATCAAATAATGTCTGTAACAGAGGGAGTCTTACTGAAAGACAAGCCAGGTGCTACAGATTGCAACAGAAATTATTCTGGGAGTGTTGAACCACTGTCTTTTAAGTAAGCTAGAGGCTATTCTTTTGGCAGGCCTCAATATTGATGTACTTAATAGAACACTGCCGTTGCATAACAAGGATTTTGTTTGCACACTTAAGTAGAATGAATTGCTGAGAGCTGGTTTCAGACAGTCTAGGCATGTTAGGACTCAGAACTACCTTATCTGATGATTATATGATATAAAATAATGTTTAAGTTTCTTAGTTATTGAACAGTAAACTAATAGGTTAAATTAGTGTCTTTTAGTTTGTAGTGGAACTCTTTTCTTCAAATTTGCTTCTAGAATGTTGGTTTGATTGCACTCTAGGAAGTGAGTGCACTTCAGTGGTAAATGGGAGTTGTTGACCAAGTAAACTCTTTGAGATGTTTATTTCTTTACCTTCCTAGACCTTTTGGACAAGCTCTAAGGCCCCTCCTGGACTCCATCCAGATCCAGCCACCCGGAGGCAATACCTTCAGCAGACATAATGGACAGAGCTAACAGGAGTGACCCAGTGTGCCCAGCCTCACCAGGCCTCTTCCTTTTTAAACAAGAATCTACCAGATTTCTATTTTATAATTTCTCATGAGAATTAACTCTAAAGAAGTTACAAGACAAGTTTTAAAATTTCCTGAGGAGAGAATTTATCAGGGTGCATGTAAGACAATGCTACCAAAAATATTGCCATAATTTCTAATAGTATTATACTAATTTATAAAGGCTGTCTTGTCTGAGTAGGCTGACACTTTCCATGTAACTCCTGTGCTGGTAAGTTGAAATTCATTCCATGAGCATTCAATGGCCCATTACACAACTTGAAGTAAGTAAGGGGATGTCCTGGCCATCCCTTGCATCTCTGTCATGTCACCGCCTCTGTTGTGAGGGTATTTGCTGGAAGTCTAGCAAAAAAAGTAGAGCAAGTATTGGTAGCCTAGGAAGTGAAGGTGTCCCAGGATTAGTCTTCATATTTCACTGACATTTGCTCAAAGGAAGAGCTGATATGATTAGAATATCTGCAGTGGTACAGGTGTATGGGAAAGGTGATGAAGCTGAACCATGTGTCAGTGTCACAGTCAGAAGTGAAATTCAGTGGGACTTGCTGTGGTAGAAGGGAACCTGGAGCTGAAGGTTACCAAGAGCCTTGTCATTCCAGATCCAAGAGTTATGGGAAAGAACCAGCTGAAAGAAGAGAATCTCATGAGCAGAAGTGGTAAAGACAAATTTCAGGTGAAAGTAAAATGAAGTGAAAAGTTTCCTTTTCTCACACATAAGCTTATCAGCAGATAGACAGAACCTTGTTAATGCATAAGAACTGTTTTCTTGGGGTTTTTTTCCTTGCAAAGCCAGAGTTACAGTACAGCAAGGCAGGAGTAGCATGGCAACTGCATGATCATACCAGTTGGACCAATTCTGCCTTCAGTATCCAATTGCAGACACAGTAGGAGTTCCAACAAAGTACTGCCCTTTCCAAAGCAGTCAAGCACATCAGGGCTCTCCTTAAGAGAAATAAGTGCTAGGTCTCCCCAAATGTAAAGAAAATGAGGAAGAGTAAAATTAAGCTTTTCTGTGGAACAACTGAGTTTCTTGGGATACATGCAGAAGCAGTCCTGTGCTTAGATTAACCTTTGATTATAGCAATACTACATCTTCTAGTTTAAGATTTTTAGAGCTTTGCATTTACTTGCAGTGAGTGGGAAAGAACAGGGGAATGAAAAAATAGGCACAATGTTTTCTTTTCATGCATATATATATATACACTACTTTCCTGAACAACTTTGTAGCAGTTACATTTAGGAAGGAATATAAGAAAGACATCAGACAAACCCCAGACACTGCTGATGCTCTGTAAATGGGGATTGCACATCCCAGATGCTGCCAAAAAAGCATCTATGCAAATGTACAGCCCTTTGTCTGGTGCTTTGTTGTGTAAAGTATTGCTGCAAGTTCAGTCCTGCACTGATCTCAAACTTCCTGCACTGGAAACTTCTTATATACCTAAAGGAGATGTCTTTCCTGTGCTGGGTTCTTTCTCCTGGAAAAATGCAGATTGATGAATTTCTCACACTGTTATTCTATGTGGACGATAACAGTTTGTATTTTTGAGGGGTTGGAATAGAGGAAAACTGCAGTTTTGTCCCTGTCAAATATTCTGTTGTCCTGCACCTTGTGGAGCCGGTGCAGAGATGGGAATAGGGTATTGTCAGGCCATTCTGCTGTTGGATGTTCACCTGCTCTCAGTGCACAGCAGTGGCCCCTGCAGCCCAGATGCTTCTTTTCCTTGTCATTCTCACCTTGTGCCATCAACTTCTCCTTAAGCATTTCATTTGACAGACTGGACTCAGAGGTAACTGTAGCAGTTACTACAGATGGCTTTATAGAGAAGCTTTCAATCTTTCCCCCTCCAAATGTCCTGTTTGCAGAAAACATTCTATGAAAGTCAGTTATGAATGCCTTTTGATGCTCCTAGAGGAAGGACTGGTGTTTGGTTTTACTACACCATAGCTTAGTTCTCCTGTCCAGTATATATATTATCTCCAGTCTTTTCCCATATGTGTTTGTGAAGAGTAACCAGCCTTTCATCTTAATACACACATGACTGTGCCACAAAATGCTGTAGATCTTGTTAGAGATCTTGGAGATCTTCCTCAGTTGGGCAGGTACACTCAAGCTGTGCCCAACATCCTGCTGTGCTCATTGGGTACCTGCAAGCAGCACAGCTGTGCTTGCTTGCACAGCTGCCTGTGCTGGAAGCACTGGTGCCATGGTTTCTGCCCCACACACTCACACAATGAGGATATGCCCTGTATGTTCACCACTCTGGATGTCCTGAGCCTAGTTTCTGCTGGGCTGCCTACTTCAGGACTTTTTGCATCCTCTCGGGGCAGGAAAGAAAAGGAAGACATTCACTCTGTGCATTTTGCAATTGCCTTTTCCCCTCCTGAGCAGAGCCCCTTTGCAGAGATGATGTTCGTTCTTTAAGTTCACTGGGTAAAATTTCACTCAGCCATATATTGTTTGCAATAGTCAGAGCTCCTGGGCTCAGGACCTATCTTGGGTTTTGTGGCAAAAGAACTGTAAGAGGGAATCCTCTTTGCTTGCTCTTACTGGGTAATGAGACCCCACCTGTTTTCTCCAAAGATGGTTATGTGTAAATTGCAGGACTGTGCCCTCAGTGTTCCACCCAGCTGAAAACAAACTAGACTGAGAAGTGTATGTAAATGTATATAGATGATGAACTTCAGCCAGCTGTTGGACAAAGGGGCAGGGGAACTGAAATCATGAAAGGGAACAGAATCCTTTTGCCCACACTTACTATTCTGTCTTGTATTGCTGAGGTTCCCCCGTGTCATTTAAAAATGTTAATAATGTCTTTAGGCAGAAAGTGATGTTTTGATTTACTTGTGGGTTTTTTTCTATTACAATAAAAAGAAATACAACACATTTTTCTGGTTGAATGCATGTGCCCAACAGCTGCCCAGCCAATGCAGCTGCCCAGAAGTCATTATCTTCATTCTGGTCCCATCTGGGAAGTCCAGCTTGAGAAATTGTCCAAGCAGCTTGTGCCAAGTGCTGCTACTGGAAATAGTGGTGGCAACTGCCCTTTGCTCAAACTGGCCAAAGGCAACACTCTTATTTAAGTCTGGAAAATCTTTTTTTCTGTAAGTACTGCAGTATTTAAAACCATACTCCTGCAGCTTGACACAGCTTGGATGAGGTGAATGAAGATGTTCTGTCAGCACAGGTTTTGTTCAGACCTTGGTCATCTAAGTCTGCATGTATGAAATGTCTAATGTCTGCTGCTGAAGAAGAGGCCAAACAGAGTTTTAAAATGGAAAAAAGTGTTTTTCTGATTGCCTTGATGCTACTTTCAAAAGGGGAAAAAAAAAAGGAAAAAAGCAGTAGAGTAAGAAGTTGACTTCCATGACTGGGTTCCTCTGGAGCTCCAGAGGGGATATTGGGGAGGATTATATAGCACTGCCTAAAATATCTGGCTCTGGGGAAGAAATTCATTCTGCTTGGTTCAGCCTTCTGCATGCTTATTGATGGCATCCAAATGATGAACCACAGAGTTTCCTGTTTGTGTAACAGCCTGTATCAGCACAGTACAGAAGAGGTCTTGTAACAGAAGGGGATTGTAACAGAGATGTGTGATTGTGAATATTTTGGCTGTGTTCTTCAGATGTAATGCTGGTTTGCTACCAAGTACTAATACTGGCCCCACAGAAAATACCTGGAAGCAGGTATTTAAATTATTTTTTTACTTTTTAAAAGTTTAATTTTAAAACTAAAAGGAAAACTTTGACCTTAATGGCAGCTCTAGACAGAGTGTAAGCCAGTTGTTTGCCTTCTAAACTTCAAACAAAATTTCCTGGCCTTTCCTGCTGGTAACAGAGATTTTATTCCTGACAACAGCTGCTGCCTATCCGAGCGGCAACCAAGCGAATGTACCAGGAGTGGTTGGAATGTGGAGTATTAAATAACCAGAACAGCCATGGTGGCCCTGTTCTCAGAGCTAACCCAGCTGAGGGAACAGCCCCAGCTGTGGACAGCTGTGCACTTCAGCACAAGGCACCTTTATGCTCCCAGGGAAACCAAGCTGTCCCAGGTCCTCACCAGCTGACACCAAATGGCCACCAAGGTGCTTCCTGGAGAGGCATTTTGACATGAAGAGACTCCCTAAAGCAGCAGTTCCAGCTGAGAAAGCACAGCAGGGAATGCAGGTTTCAGGAAGTTCCCCTGGGTAGCATAAACCCAACAGTACTGCAGGAGTGTGAAAATGTGGATGCTGGCCTGTATTTTAGCAGACCTCCCAATTCTGGAAAGTGCCCCAAGGTGGCACTGCTGCCTTGCAGCACAGGGATGCACTTGAGCCTGGGGAGAACAGCTCCTGCTTTTGGGATGCCCGCAGTAGTGTCAGTGCAAGAGGCACGAGAGGTGTCTCCCAGACAAGGAGCAGCTAGGAAACAAGACCATGGAGAAGCTTGGGCTACAGCAGCACCCAGTGCTGCTACAATGCTAATTCCACACTGCTTCCACCCAGACATGCTTTAGGAAAAATAAAGGTTTGCATTCCTGAAACCCTGGGAGTTCACAGTGTGTCTGACCCCACAGCCGTCCTTTGAGAGCCCTGGGTGTTAGCTCCCAGTTCTGCTGCATGGAGGAACAGTTCCTTGGCTTCTGGCACTCAAATCCAGGAAGGCATCTCTGCTCACCCATCAGCATGCCATGGTAGGCACACTTGGATGGATTCATATTCTGGAGTAAGTGTCCACACATTAACTGATGATAAATGTGTAACCACACCTCAACAAGTCCTATAAATGAGCATAACCCTAAACTCAACTCAAAACTCTGCACCCAAGTGCATACAAAGTAGCTGGGTGCTAAGAAACTGTTTTGGGACCTTCCCTGCATCTGAGAAAAGAGTTTCCAGAGGTGGGAGCCCATAACCAGGGTCTGATCCAGAAGGCCACAGATTCTGCAGAAATATCAGTGTTGGAGTGAGTGACACATGCAATACCCATCCAAGACTTCCTGACTCGCTGTGTTGCAGAGCCAGCTCACAGAAGCAGAATGGAAACAGCTTTGAGGACTGGTGGACTCAACAAATGTCTCCCCCAGAAAGTAGCTGAGGGTATTTTGGTAAACCTCGTCCGAGGCAGTGGCATAAAGGTGAATTATTAACATTGTTCTGTACATATCCCTGCCACTGAGTGGGAGCAGTAAAATCATAAACTGCAAACAAGAAGAAAACAGAATCCGTGAAGCCACCTGAATGCTTCCTTGTGAGAGGAATCTGGTGAAGAACTGGGAAAAGGGGTTGCATGATATCCTGGAGCAAATTATACTGAGGCAAAAAACAATCAGACGGTAAAAGAAGAATAAATCTCTCCCCAGTTCCAACATAGCTCAGCACACTGAGCACTGTTGGGGGAGAGAATGCAAGCTAATTTTTGAGCAGAAAGCATTGGATGTTCCACATAGGCTGGTTTTGATTTTGGAAAATAATTCAGGAATTATTATAAGATACCGGGAGGTAGGGGGGAGGAGGAGGGGTATGGGGCCGGCTGTCAGCATCAAGCCAGCATAATACAGCGCCGTATGAATGTGGTCTGACCAGATGGTCTAATTAAATCCTAAATGACTCGTGGGGTAAATGGTAGGCGGGTCAAAGCAAAAGCTACTGGCTTTGTGCAGAGAGTATTTTCGCTTCCCCGGTGAAAATATTAACAGCATCCCATTGGAAAAGCAAGGTGAGGCACTGACTAGGAAAGTGCATGCTGCTCCTGTCCCCTTCACTAGGACACAGGAACCCTCAGAGGAGCTGAACTTAACAGGCAGCACAATCCAGGCCCAAAGCTCTCAGTTCCGGGGGGCACTGCAGCAATAACAGCAAATGTGAAGAGACGCGCCACACACCACCGTCCCCCAAGCTCCAGGCTCGAAAATGATTTCAGGAAAGAGCCGAAGCGGGGGAGCCGTTCAAGACCCGCACCTTAGTGCATCCCTGTGAGGGCCGTGGAGGCGCGGGGGAGCAGCCGGGGGGTGCCGGGCAGGGCGGCACGTCCCGCCCGTGCGGCCCCAGAGGGCGGGCGGCCGCCATCAGCTCCCGCGGTCCCGCCCCCCGCCCGCAGACCCGGCCGGGATGGCGGCGGCGCGGGGCCGGGTGCTCTGTCTCTTCGACGTGGACGGGACCCTGACGCCGGCCCGGCAGGTAGCGAGGCGCGGGCGCTCGGGGCTCGGGGGGCCTGGCCGGCGAGGCGGAGCTCGTCCCGCCGGCTGCGGCCTCACCCGCTGCTTCCCCGCCAGAAAATCGAGCCGGAGGTGGACGCGTTCCTGAGGGAGCTGCGGGAGAGGGTGCACATCGGCGTGGTGGGAGGCTCCGACTATGCCAAGATAGCCGAGCAGCTGGGGGAAGGGGACGAAGGTGAGCGCGGCGGGCGAGGTCTCCCCGGGGGCGCCTGTGCCCTAAATGCAGCCCCAAGGCTGCCCTTGGAGTGGCCGACCGTGCCCAGGCGGGAGCTGCTGCTTGTCTCCCTCTGCCCGAGTGTGGAGGGCAGGCAGGGATGCTCCGATCCATGCTGCCGGCTGCAATCCAGGGCTGCCGGCTCGATTTGTACGACCTGCCTCACAGCTCTGACAGCTTCACGCCCTGCTGGCAGTTTTCGCCTCCCTGCTGCTCCGTGGTGGGGTCCCCTCAGGTTCCTCCTCAGGTTCCCCTCAGGGTCCCCCTCATGGTCCTCACGTTCCGATGCGGGCATGGGGTAGAGTAAGGAGTGGGAGGGCAAGGAGGCAGCTCCTGCCTCCTCCACCGTGTTCTCCTTCTCCGGCATGGATGACAAGCGTCCCTGGGCTCCAAGCTCTGCCTCCCACTCCGTTAGTGCAGGGAGGCCGAGAAATTCCCGGCTGAGGCTGATTGCTGAGTCGCCAGTGCTGCGTGTCTGGGTGGCAGGGGGGGCTGGAGTTAGATAACCAGTAACCACATCACCCCAGCAGCCTGGCCGTGGGGAGGGCACAGCAGAGAGCGGAGTAGCACGTATGTAGTTGAAAGCCAAACATTTGTGAGCCTTTATCTTCGCCCTGCAACTGATTCAGCCCGTGACCTCAGTCAGGTCGTTTCCCCCTGCGTGCGTCACCTCCCCACCCGTGAGCAGAAGATAATCTCCTCATCCACTCTGCGGAAAGCAAGGAGCGTAGGATGGCCAGTGGCCCTTTGCAGAGCACGGGAGCTGTGGAAAGCACAGTACCAAGGAAGCAAGAAGATGGCTCACTCAGTCCTGATCCCAGTCCTTTTTGCCCCTTTTCCCCAGCAGTAGTAATGTTTCCTCTTTTTTTCCTCCCCTCTCAGTCATTGATAAATTTGACTACGTCTTCGCAGAGAACGGCACAGTGCAATACAAGAATGGGCAGCTGGTGTCCAAGCAGGTGAGTCCAGCTCCATTTGCAGCCATGGCTCCCCTGCCCTGTGCACCATGGGGAGCAGCACCTGCCCTGCCCAGGCAGATGGGCAGCCTCTTCTCCCCAGTTGCTGCCTCTTCCAGGTGGGCTTCATGGGAAGTCAGGCATTGTCACTTGCCCTTCTCTTTCTTCAGGCCATTCAGGACCACTTGGGGGAGGAGCTGCTGCAGGATCTGATCAACTTCTGTCTCAACTACATGGCACTGCTGAAGCTGCCCAAGAAACGGTAACGGCTCAAGTGTACACGAGTGGAAGTCATGACACTGATTTCCATGGAGCTGAGCTCCAGATCTCTCCTAAACAGAGCTGATTTACAGAGCTTGTCTTGCTCCAGGTTTTATCTTAGCATCCAGAGGCATTGTGTAGGATCACTGTCTCCCTGAGCTGGGCACCTTGGGCAAATAATGGAGGAGTGTGTTTGTTCTGAAGAGTCTGCACTATGTTTTAGCATAGTGCCTGCTCTTTTGCCCCTTGGATTTTCCTCCCTGGGAAGCAGGGTGCAGCCACTGTGTGTATCTCATTTAGGACAATGGTACCAGCTTGTTACTGGTCAGGACATCAGGCATCACTGGTAGTATATGCTTCCAACCAGGCAAACAGTGGATCTTAAGATGGGAAGTCCAGCCCCTGAGCACACGTTTTCACACTGTTTCTCACCCAGTGTTGCTGGCTGGCCCTGCTCTGCTCTCTACCCTCTGTTGCTCACTGCTCTTCCCCTTAAGACCCAGCAGCCAGAGGGTGAGCTGCGTTGGTACACCTCTGCTGAAGGAAAACCAGGCCACTACCAGGACAAGAAAGGGTTGTCTTCCATTGGATCAGCTCACTCTGTTAGCACAGAAAGAGAGAATTGATGGCATGAAGGTGGAAGGGGGAGCAGGAGTTAAACCAGCCTGGTTGCAGGGTCAAACCTCACCTCAGACCACAGTGTCAAGAACATGTGAGCCACCCAGGGCTGTTGGGAGCAGCAGCTCTGCCCTCCCCTTGCCATGGCTGATTTTTTTCCTGCTCTCCCCCGTGTTTGTACAGTGAACACAAGCAGGTGACATTATTCCTGTAGAAGTTGCTAAACTGTGATCCAGATAGTTGTTTGTTATGAGTCACCACGTGGCAGTACAAGGACCAGTGAGGGGGGTCAGGACTGCTGGCAGTCGACTGCTGCCCCCGAAAGCACGGGCTGGGACCCAGAGCTCTCAAGGCTGTTGGCTTGCCTCATTGCTGTCTGGTTACCCAACAGCCTTGGTGGAGTTTCAGCTCCCAAGGAGAGCTCTGTGGATTTAGCTTTATGGGATTTCTAGCAAAGCAAGGACTTTAACCCACATCTCCTGAGTCCTGGCCTGGGGTGTGAGCCACCAAACCCTTGGTGCCACAGAGATGCTGCTCCTGGGCTGCAGGCATGGCTGCCTGTGTGTCCATTCCATGATGTTCCTCACTGTGTCAGGAGATGGGAGGGGGAGAGCTTTTCCTCCAGACTAGGGGTGGAGACTCTGTTTATCACAGAGAAACAGCAGGCAGGGCTGGGAGGGACAATAAGCTCAGGGGTCCTCAGCTGGACAGGGGAGGGGATCTCCTCTCCAGCACAAGAATTTCACACTGACAGGGCTGCCATACCCTGTTGCTTCTACCCCACCAGTGCTGGCACAGCTGACCCTTTGACAAGCAAACAGAAGTAGCTGGGTTTTTACCAGAGATGAAAGAAGGGAGCAGGTTTCTGCCAGCTCAGTGCTTTCAACCACCCCACTGAGGAAGCAGCTGAGAAGTGAGCCCAGGACAAGGAGAGGGTGGCAAGCAGGAACTGGATCCTGTCTGTGCAGGCTTAGATAAGAGCTGCAGTCAAAGGTGCAAGAGGGCCAAGAGGGAGGTACAAAGACTCTGATTTGTGTCCCTTGAGGAGGCACTGATTGCTCCTCTGCCTGCTGCTGGACATCAACAGCGAGTCACACTGCCCTGGGCCATCCCAGTGCCCCAAGGTACTGCCAGCTTCACCCAGCTCACACAGCATTTCCTAAGAGCCTCATGGGGTAGAGGTGCCACAGCCTCATCAGGCAGCTGGTCCAGGCCAGTCAATAGCTGTCCTTGCAGTTATCACAACATTAGAAAATGTTATCTGTCATCTCCCCTGAGCTCATTGCTTCCAGCCTATCCCCAGGGCATGGAGAGACTGTTTATTTCTCTTCTCTCACAGTCTCTTTTTTATAAAACTTTGAGCTCCCTGGGACCTTAAGCAGTTGTTGGTGCCTGACCCGTGCCTGTTGTGAAGCACTCAGGAGCGGGCATGGCTTCTCTCCTCGGGCATGTTCTTGCAGAGCCTCACTGAGCCGCCATTCTCCTGGAAAGGAGAATGTTGTTTTTCCCCCTGCCCCAGTGACCTTGTGCCCTTGCCCACCCGCAGAGGGACCTTCATTGAGTTTCGCAATGGCATGTTGAACATCTCCCCCATCGGTCGCAGCTGCACCCCGGAGGAGCGAATCGAGTTCTCCGAGCTGGACAAGGTACAAGGGCCAGGCCTGGGCCCAGCCTCCCCTTGGCTGGTTTGGCACCACCCCAGATCTCAGGTGTTACGTGCTCCCCCCCTTCCCGAGGAGAAGGGAGGTTCAGCTTCAAGCTGTGCATATGCAACAAGGGGGAGACAGGACTGGGAGCCAGGAAACCCAAGGGAAGACGCAGATGGATGGAAGAAACTTGATTTTATTAGGGACCACCAATACAAGAGAGTGGCCAGCAGGATTCTCTGTGCTGTGGGAGAGCCCCAGGGAATGATGCAGTTATTTAACAGCCTGTTTCCTCATTTACAGTACCCAGAGATGGCCCAGCAGCTGTATTTTCTCTCCCACTTCCCCAGCCCAAAAGAGGTGGAACTAATGGGCTTTCCAAACTGCGAGGGCCATGGCAGATCTGCTGGGCTGATGTCTCTAGAAGACTTGGCCCTTGCTCATACCAGTTTCTGCCTGGGGAGGCTTTCTTGGGGTTGAGGGATCAGCTGGTCTTGGCAAGACCTTTTAAGCAAAGCTGGAGGGTTTGGGTTATGAACTGGGCTGTGGGAAACTGAAGCAGTTGCATTTTATTGCCAGGGAAGATCTGGGATCCGCTTCTCCCGGTGGAGTGAGCTGGTGGCCTACTTGGACACTGGGCAGGACTGGTGGAAGCTGGCTAAATGGCATGGCACTGGGGCCCAGTGCAGCTGGGGAGGGAGCAGAGTTGCCCAGCAGACAGGTTATGGTGATTTCTGGGAGACTGTCAACATGTAATTATTCAAACCCCCTCCCCTTCCCTCCTTGTCCTTCGCAGAAGGAGCGGATTCGGGAGAAGTTCGTGGCAGCCCTGCAGAGGGAATTTGCTGGCAAAGGCCTGCGCTTCTCTCGAGGTGAGCAGGGAGGGCTTCCTTGGCTTTGCCTTTATCATGTTTCCCATAAAATTCTGTGAAGGGGAGCAGAAATCCCAACTGTTCCCTCTGAGTGTCTGCAAACCCTGGGAAGAGCAGCAGGAGATTTTAGTCCTGGAGAGCTGCCACAGGGGAGTCACGTTTGCATCCATGATGTCTGCATCCATGCAGAGAGTAAGCCATGCTGCAGGCTTCCCTCCCTGGGAATTAGCCAGCCAGCCAGGTTTCCATCCTGTGGCATTATCCCTGCCTTAATCTCAGCCAGTGGAGCCCACTGCTGCCCAGGGGATCTGTTCTGGCTCGAGCATCAGCTGCAGGGCAGCCAGCAGAGCCCCAGGCACATGCAGTCTTCTCTAGCAATAGGACAGGAGACTAATGCATGTGTTGGCTCTGGGGTTTTTTTGGGACAGTTAGCTGCAAGGGAAACATCTTTCTTCCTGGAGGGAGAGCTGACAAGGAGTAAGGAGATTGCAGCTCCCTGCCATGGGCTTTTGTAGGGCCGCTGCTTGGGCTGGTTCTGACAGCCAGCTTACCCAAGGTGCAGAGCTGAAGGAGGGGCTTGAGCAATCCTGGGTGTCTGGCCAGGATAAGGAGAAAAATATGAGAGTGTGTAAGTTGTGGGGGTGATGCTGGAAGAGGATCCTCTGCAGGGGTGTGAGATAGGAAGGTTCCACGTGGCACCCAGCCAAAGGGCAAGGGGGGTGAGGCTGAGGCAGTGGGTGACACCCAGGCCCTCTGATCCTCCAAGAGCTTTTCTCTAAGAGCTTTCACTTGCCTTCAGCATCCTGACAGGGACATCCCGTGCTGCCCACAGCACTGGCACACACCATTTGTCAGAGCAGGGAAAGACAAGGTCCCTGCTGCTGTGTGCCCTCAGGCACAGGGTGTGAGAGCTGGACAATGGGCCTTTCTCCCTGGGCTTTGGGAAGCTGCCACAAAGAGCCCTGGCCTGTTGTATAAAGGGGAGCTGTGGGGCCCCTGCTCCTCCACAAAGCAAATGTGGGGTGTCTCAGGTCAGGCATGTGAAAAAAGGGCATACAGAAATGTAGCTGTTCTGCCAGGCTGGCTCCATGTGCCTTTGGCTGTGAAGGATTCAAGGCCCAGGTGGGAGGTCTCCCTGCAGCCCCCCAGGCCCCTGCTCTCCCTAGGAGAGTAACAGTGCTGGCTGGTTCCCACCACCTCTTCACTCTTTGATTTCTTGCCTGCTCCAGCTGGCATCAGGAGCCCCTTCCTGCTGCCCAGCTCTGTTTAGAGGGCTAGAATGCAGTGAAAGGCAGTGGTTTTTACAGGTAAATGGCTCTGGATGGAAAGAAAGAGGATGTCACCAAGTTTAGCTCCTGCTCTGATCCTGCTGCAAGCCTGCCCTGAGTTCACAGGGCACTTGCTCCCATCCTTTTCACAGTGTCCTGTCCAGTTTCTCTGCTGCAAGGTGGTTGTATAGGCTCTATCTCCACCTTCTCAGGTTCCAAGGAGGCTTGGTTCAGGATCCCCAAACCAAGAGGGACACTCCAAACAGCCAGGAAGGGGAGGTGCATGGCATCAGGGCTTGCATGTTTGAGCACCCTGGGGTGTCAGTGCCTCTTCTTTAGCAGGAACTGACCCTGTGATTATCTGTCCTCACCCTGTTCCTTAGAGAGGTAGGATTATCATTTAAGAAGGAGGGTGTGAAACTCCAGGATTTCTCATGGATACTCCAGTGGGTTGCCTGGAGAAGACAAGCTGACTAGCAGGAGGACTGACTGACATTCCAGCTCAAATCCCTGTTCCTCTGGCTCTGAGTGAGACCTAAGCATGCATGTGCCCTAAGTTGCAGGCTTTATTGTGAGAAGAGCTTGTCTCCTGTCTTGGTGCTGGGACAAGGGTCTCTCTGCAGCCTGGGGACACAGTGGGGACCTGAGAGGATGGGGAAGGTGCTGCCTCCAAGCACCCCCAAAAAGCAGCAAAGTGCTGGGGTAAACTCTGCCTGGTCTAAGAGCAAGGGCTGGTGGCCTGTGGGTGTCCTTGTCCACATACATGTTCCCTGGGAAAGCTCCCTTGCCACTCTGTGTTGTCACATGTGACTTGGTGCCTCTCCAGGTGCTGGCAACCTTCACTAGCTCTTGTGTCAAGAGGTCACAGGTCAGGGTTGTGCCCTGAGTATGTCCGTGGGTAGGTGGTACCTCCATGGTGGTACCTCCACAGCAAGGTCCTTGGTCAGTGTGCAGAGACAGCCTGCAGGAGACCCCAGTCCCTGCACAGTTAAGGAGCATCAGAAGAGTGGTTTTAGAAGGGCCAGTGATGTCTAGCAGGAGCCTAGGAGAGAGTTTGGTGCCAGTCTCCAAGGTCATTGGCCCCTGTTGGGACACAGAATGTGCTGGTGCTATCTGCAAGGCATGAGCCAAAATCTCTCCCCCCCAAAAGATGCCTCTCTTGGGAAGAACCCTCTGGTTCCTGCTTGCCTGCAGGCAAGCTGTGCTAATGTCACCCCAGCCATGCTGATGTCACTGCAGCCTGTTGTCATAGGAACAGCCTCTGCCACTGTCCCAGCCGTGTGCCAAGAGGAACACCAAGGCAGAGCTGCTGTTTGGGGTGGGGGCTCCCCCCAGACCTCCAGCCCCTTCCCATCCTCCCACCCATCCCCGGGTGGGGGGACACCCTGCCAGCTCCCAGCAGCGTTCCTGATGCCCTCCCTTCCCCTGGCAGGTGGCATGATCAGCTTTGATGTGTTCCCAGAGGGCTGGGACAAGCGCTACTGCCTCAATGTGCTCGATGATGAGAGGTTTGACACCATCCACTTCTTTGGGAACGAGACAACCCCTGTGAGTATGCCCCACTCACCCCACACATGGCTGCTTTCTCTCCTGCTGCTCCATCATGGGTCCTGTGGGTCCCATGGTCCCACTGGGGACAACACAGACCTTTAGTGGTGTGAGGGGGGAAGATGCTGCCCTGTGCTGTGGGGTGCTCTCATGATGGCTCTGCTGGCTCATGGGGAAATCACTTGGATTCGCTGTGCTGGGAATCAAGTCCATCTCAGCATTCCTTGCCCCAGCACCCTAGGGAGAACAGCAGCCACTGCTGTGGCCTGCATGACCCAGAACACAAGCTCCCAGCACTTAGGAGAGAACTCCTCAACAGCAGGAACAGCTTCACCTTCCCTTCAGAGCAGTGGAGGATGATGCTTCCTTACTGCTGTAGATCAGCTTGGTCATCCACTCAGCTCTTCCCAGATGCTGGCAGCCTCTGCTCCCCAGATGTGCCCATCCTACCTTCTGCTAGCCCCTCCACAGGCAGAGCAGGGGTTAACTCAGGCTCCTGGACCTTGCCCATCTTTTCTGTGCTCCTCCCCTGGCACTGAAGAGACTGGCAAGAGGGAGGGAGCAGAGCTCCCAGCCCAGCCTCTTCTGCCCCCCTGGGCCAGCAAAGCCCTGCCTGCCCCTGCCCACCAAGCCCCTGCCTGCTCAGCCTCTGGCTCCCAGCCCAGCTTCCCACAGGACAGAGCAAAATGTGGATTCATGGATGAGGTTGTTCTGGCCAGACCCTGCTAATGCTGTCCCTATTTTCTATTCCCCTGCAGGGAGGGAATGATTATGAAATCTATGACGATCCCCGCACTGTAGGACACAGTGTCCAGTCCCCCCAGGACACGGTGCAGCGATGCCGCGAAATCTTCTTTCCAGAAAGAGCCAACGAGTGCTGACTGCCCGCTCCCTGCAGCCCTGCCCCAGTCCCACCCTCTCCCCCCACCTGGAAAAGCACCTTCATTTGAGGAATCTGCTCAGGGTAGACCAAAAATCCACTTGACAGAGCTGGTCCGGATGTGACACGTGAGTGTGGGTGGGTGGCAGGAGGGGCCTTGGCTGAGCAGCCCCTCAGCGCTGCCCGTGTGTGGCTGGGGTCATGGCACCAGACCCTCCTCGCCTCCAGAGAAACCCCTCTCTTGACAGTTCAGCTGTGGTGGGCGGTGATGCAGAGCTTTTGTGGTCAGAAAGCATTTGAAAGGGCCAAAGAGTGAGTGTGTGTCTGTCCTGCACTCCCTCTCCTCTCCTTTTCCACTCACTTTCTCGTAACACTTGTGCATGAGGGAGCGTGTGTCTCACCTTTCTGTCCCCCTTGCACCTTGGCCAGAGAGGATGGGGCTGCTGAAGCTCAAGGCATTCACCAGAACTGCTCTGAGGCAGGAGGCCAGGAAGGCTGTTTGCTCCAAGCCTGTGGTAGGAAGGAGTAGCTGGGATCCCAGCTTTGTTGCACTGTTGTGCTTTCTGATGGACAGGTCACCGTGTCCTTCCCCTCAGTGCCACAGTGTGCCAGTGCCTCCCTGGAGATGACCTGGGAACGATGGCTTTAACATGGCTGGGCTGCTGCTCTGAGCTTTGCTTGGGTGCATAAAGAAACCAATTCTTCTCTTTAGCTTACAGAAAACACCCAGGGTTTATTATCTATATTATTCTATATTTTCAAGTCAGACCTTGTCTGGCACAGCTGGAGGATCCTGGCACTTCATGCTATGGAACAGTTTGTGGTAGAAGGATTTCCAGTGGTCTTCCCACTCCTGTATCCATTGGGCATCACAGAATCACAGAATTGTTAGGGTTACAAGGGACCTCTGGAAATCATAGTCCAACCCTCCTGCCAAGGCAGGGTCACCTTGAGCAGGTGACAGGAATGTGTCCAGGTGGGTTTTGAATGGCTCCAGCAGGGGAGACTCCCCAGTCTCCCTGGGCAGCCTGTTCCAGTTCTTCCTCATGTTGAAGTGGAGCCTCGTGTTTTAGTTTATGGCCATTGCTCATCATCCTCTTGGTGAACACCACCAAAGAGAATCTGGCACCATGCTCTTGGCATCTGCCTTTGAGATGTTTATATGCATTAATGAGATCCTCTCAGTCTTCTCTTCTCTGGACTGAACAGGCCCGGCTCCCACAGTCTCTCCTCATAAGAGAGATGTGTCCTTATAAAACCTTACCCAGGGCATTCATAGCAGACCAAGTCCCCTTCCCTCCCCAGTTCTCAGCTTTCCATCCTGCTGCCAGAGGCATTTCCAGCAGGGCCCAGCACCAGCCATACCTGGTTCACAGAGCTGCTGGAGGTCCCTGCTCAGCAGTGCTCTCCAAGCCTGCTCTTCCCCCATCTCATCCCACACACCCAGTTAACAGGCTCACCTTTAGGGAGACAGGATGTCCAGTGCAATTGTCCTATGTCCTCTTCCTCTCCCTGATCTTGTAGGGTGCAAGCCCACATCTCTCCTTCAGCCTTTGACCTTCTCCCTCACGTTGTCCTTTTATTCCTGGCACTTGCACTGTGGTGTGTGGCCACAATGGTGACACTATGTCACAGCTTGGTTCTCAAAAGGAGCTCAGGGATCCCCTTCAAGGAGATGTCCTGCTTGGAGCTCCCCAAGGTACACAGATCCGGTGTTTGTGGACCTGGAGGATGTTGGAGGTTTCTGCAAACCCTCCCCCACTGTTTCCCAGGAGCCTTTCTTACCCCATCCCTGGTGGTTGTGGCACTGCCCTGTCTCTTAGTCCTGTGTTCTCCCCCTTTTCTTCTGTTCCCAGTTCCCTCATGATGGTTCTCCATTTTCCACTGGCAGCTGGACTGCAGAGAGGAGTTTCTCAGCTGGCTACTGCCACCTGCCAAGGCACCACCATCCTCCTCAGGCGAGTGACACTGGTGCTTCTAGACCAGGGAGGGCTGGGTCCCCACATTGCCTTGGGCAGAGTCCCTGGTGGCCCTTGGCACTGCTGCCTGGCCCCAGGAGCAGGGATACTGCATGACCAGTGCTGGTGGGGTGCTGTCTCCTCCACCTGACTGCACCTCCTAACTACAACACATCAGATCTCTGGTGCAGCACATTTGCATGAGCACAGCAGTCTGCCAGCATCCAGAAATCCCCAGCAAATCCACAAACTCCTCTTTCTACCCAGGGAAGATTCCTGTGTGGGAGAAGAGGACCTGTTGGAGAAGCTTGTATGCAGGATACCCTTTTCACAGGTCATCTGTTTTGGCCCTCCACTGCAACCTTCATGGAGGAATTGTGTTTTGTGATTCCTTCCTCTCTGTTTCACTGTGGATGAGGTTATGTGTGAGTCTGGGGGAGTTTGTTTTTCCTGTGAGTGTATTGACAGCCAGCAGGACCTCTAGTGAGCTTAGTGCTGAGTGAAGAGCAGGGTCTGGCCCTGACGGCGTGGGGCACTCTGGTGGCCTTGGGGGCTGAGGTGACTTGCACTTTAGAAGTGAAAGGCATTTCATGCCCTGAGGCCCCTTTGCCATGGTGCTCCTCTCCTGGTGGGTGCCCACAGCCTCAGTGGGGGTTTCTCCCCATGGATGTGAGCAAGCAGATGTGGCAGGCCCCATGCCAGGAACTGTCTTGGTGTGTGGATCCATATCAGTGTGAGATGGGCAGCTCCTGTCTGGCTGATGACAACTGTTAAATGAGAAATATATTTAAATACATAGATATGTATATTAAAAAGTTAAAATCAATCCTATTAAAGCCACAACACGCAGCAGCTGGAGGCAGTGTGTGCTTTGTGCCGGGCTGTGCTGGGTGAAGGGCAGCCACACAACACGCAGGACACACTTCAAAGTCCCCACTGCAATGGGGGCCAGCCCCACTCCTGGTCACCCCTCAGGTGAGCAGCAGCCTCCTGTCCCAGGCCCACAGTGTGGAGCATCTCCAGCCCCCTCGGGGACACACGGTGGGGGAGTCCTTTCTGATGTCTGGATCAATTCCTGGGTGCTACAGGTACTTTACCTGGGAGAGTCACTGTGACACATGCACACAGCACAAAGAGCCAGGATGGGCAGGGCTCATGGGAAAGTCACTTTTAATGGTTTATTGCCAATGTTACAAAGGTTGACACATGGTCAGACAGGCGGGAACCACACCAGAGTTGTAAAAACACCAACAAGTCTAGGGTTTTAGTTTATTTCAAAAAAAAAAAAATCCAACAGTTTGCCTTGGCCAAGCTGACTGCATGCCCTGGGCATGCCTGGAGCCTGAGCCACAGTTGCCACAGCCCCTGGGAGAGCCAGGCTTTGGGTTGGCAGTGAGATGGGCCGGAGGGTCCTGGGGCAATTCCCACACCAGCATGGTCCTCCTGAATCCACAGGGCCCAGCTGTCCTGCGTGGCACCAGCCTCGCTCTGCTCCTCTCCCCACTTCGCCCTGTTGGCAACAGCAGCAGCAAGAAAGGTGGCAAACACCCCTCTCCATCCATGCTGAGCACCAGCAGTGCCAGCAGCTCCTGCTGGCATGGTGCTCTGGGAGCTGCCTGTCCCCTCCTGCCCTGCTTGGGAGGACCTTCTGGGACCCCACTGTTCCCAGCCCTGCTGTGAACCCCTGAAGATGCTGGTAATTCCTGGAGCATCAGCACTGTTTCCCTGGGGTGAGCTCTTGAGCCCAGTGCACGTTGTCCCTGTCCCAGTGCCCTCTGCCCTGTTGCTCCCTGGAGCTGTGGGAGCCCACCTGGCCAGGGTATGGCAGAAAAGACCAAAACCAAAGTTTGTGCTTTGTATACAAGACCCTGCCTACACTGAGGGGCTGGGGAGGAGGTGGCTGTGCTCGCCCCATGGCTGAGGCTGCTCAGACCCCTCAGCCCCTCACCGCCCCAGCAAGCTACAGACATGCACACACACACACACACACGCATGGGAAGGGGGTCCCCAGGGGGCCGGGGGGCAAGAGAAGGAGGAGAAAGTGCCTGTCTCCCCAAAACCATGTCAGCACTGAGCCAAGAAAAGTGCATTACTGCCCAGCAGCAGCAGGGAGCACAGAGGTGCCAAGTGCCCCCTGCCCTGTGCCCAGGTGCAGCCCCCCAGGCACGGCACCGAGTGCCCTGGGTGCCCTGCCAGCAGCTGTCTGCCTCTTAAAACCAAATTTTTGCTTTCTGTAAACCAGTCTCCTCCCTGTGGCACCGCTAACCTGAGATCTTGTGATGGAGGGATGTGGCTCAGGTGGGTGCTGTGAGCTGCCAGCGATGGGGATGGGTCTCAGCCACCCAGACCCCGCACAGTGATATGCCACCCCACAGCACCCTGTTTTGTCCCTGCTCCAGGGCATGTCCCACTGCTGCCGTCCCACTGTGGACTGAGTGGGGTGCCCATCTTGCCAGAGTGGAGTTCAGGAGGGTGAGCTGAGCCGCCCAGCCTCTCCCCACCCCCTCCTGCTCTCGGCACCTGCTTCAGCCCAGTAGAGCTGGAGGGCTGGGGCCAGGACTGGCTCCTCTATTCCCCGTGGCCTCAGGAGCAAGGAATGGAACATGGGGCTCGGTGCTGCCCCTGGAGCTGGGGGACAGTCAGGGAGGGCTCTGCTTCCCCTGTCCCCCTCGACAGACACTTACAAACACACACAGAGAAAGGAAACCGTAACCTTATAAAAGACACTGAACGCAAACGCCTGCACGTTTGGGGGCAGCCCCGGCCCCGCCGCCGCCTCGGCTGCCCCCACGCCCCTTGGGAGCGGCTGGGCAGGCTTGCTCCATGGGGCTGAGCGGCTGGCGGCCCCCCGGGCGCCTAGGAGCCGATGATCTGGCCAGACCATGTCTCATGCTTCGTGTGGGGCGCCAGGTTGGTGAGGACCACCTCCACTGCCTGGAACTTCTGGTTCTTGGGAGGGATGGGGCACACCTTGTACGTCACCTCGTCCCCCTCCACTGGGACGTACTCTCCCTCGATGCTGCAGGAGAGGAAAGGAGAGGTGGTGGTGGTGGTGCCCCAGCCAAGAGAGGGACCCCTGCCCCAGACCACCCAGAATGAAGGAAGGCACCTGACCCATCAGTGGTGCCTTGGAAAAGAAAGCCCATTGATGATGGAAGGTACAGGACAAGCAGAGACCCATGTCCACCCCATGGAGACATCCACACCCCAGCCCACAAGTCTCCAGCTCCATGCTGATGGCATGGCTTCCCTGGGGTCTTCCAGCACCGCACAGCCCTGGGACTTACTCAGACACATGCACGAAAATGTCCTCAGTGCCATTCTCTGGGGTGATAAACCCGTGGCCCTGGGAGCGAGAGAACTGCTTGCAGACACCCTTGAAGATGGGGCCAGCAGAGGCACGTGCTGTCCTACAGAAGGAAAGGGAAGATTTTTCACTGGTGGCCCTTGCCCAGGTGGAGGCACAGGGAGAGATTTTTGCTATGAACACGATGGTTCCAGGCCGAGTGCAGGGCACCCACCCGCAGCACTCTGGGCAGGGCTGTGCAGCAATGTCGGGCACCAGGTGACAAAGCGCTCCGGGTGCAGAGGGTCCTGCAGGCACCGCAGGTGACCAACGGGACAGTCCCAAACCCAGCAGGTACTTACGCCGAGTAGGTCCTGGTCCTCTTGGTGGGGAGGGGGCTGGGCAGGTCCCGTAGCAGGAGGTTGCCCCGCTCCCAGATGCGGCTGCCCTCCCGCTGGAAGGGGAAGGTGGGCCACACCGGCGACTTGGGCGAGTGCAGGGGTGGCACTGCCGGCGGGGCGCTGGGCTCCGATGACATGGCGGGGTCGCTGGGCTCCTCCGTCTTGGGATCGGGCGGGTGGGCAGCAGGAGAAAGGATGCCCAGGAGTGTGGGCCTGCTGCTGGTGACCTGGGGAGCAAAAGGGCTGGAGTTACAGGGCCTTCTGTGAGGCTTTTGGCACAAGTGGAATTGTCCCTCAGCTCCCAGCCATTTATGGGAGCACGGAGCTCCCACACGCTGCCAGCCCTCAGCGTTGGACACCAACCCAACCTCCAGCACTGGGGAATTGCCCCAGGGGAATTGCCCCTGGGGAATTGCCCCAGGAAGCCTGTCCCAACTTGAAGTCATCTGGGATGTTCCAGAAAATCAATCCCAAGGGAAGAACCTGGTTTGTTCAACCTTTCAATTGCCAGGATAATCCCACATATTTGAGGTGAAGTCAGTAAAAAGCACACCCTGGGAAAAGAAGCAGTGGGGCATGGGCTGCCACAGGCAGGGACCATTTTGGGAAGGATCCCCATGCAGTGCCAGCATGCCTGGGCTTCCAGTCCCAGGCTCTGAGAACATCCCCCATCTGCTGATTTAAAAAGTGAAGAAAAGAGGCTGAGAGAACAGGTCAGTACGTCAAGGTCAGGGGTCTGAGGTCTTCCCAGCACAGGAGGTTGCTTCAGCCTCACAGGATTTACGGGACAACCCCAATCCCAGCCAGCAGCTGCTGCCCATCCAGACACATTCCTACAGAACGAAGGAACACCAGGAGACTGTTGGTGAGGCTGCCAGCAGCCCTCGTGTCCCTCAGGCACCTCAGCCCAGCCACTACACAGGCACAACCTCCTGCTGCTGCCATCATCAGGCTCCAGTTTCTGAAGGCATCATGCTATTTGCAAGGAGTTAAAACCCTAAGGGGCAGAAACCCTGCAGACAGAGCAATCACAATTGTGGGCACTCTTGTCCTTACTGAAGCACCCCAGCATGAAATTGGAGGGGCTGTGCATTTTCCAGTCTCCCAGATGCTCTGATGTGTGATCAGGACTGCAGCTGCTTGCTGAGAAAAGCCTTGCTCTGTTGATTTTCATTCCAATCAGTTGCTGCATCTGACGCTGGTGCCTCGTTCCCAGGGTGCCCCACGCCAGGGGTTGCTTGAGGGCACCTCTCTTTGGGTGCACTGGGTGGGGGCTCACCCATTTCCATTGCTCCTCAGGAGTTTCCATCACTTGGAACTGAGGAGACCAATATCCCACGGATCCCATCCCCTTCCCCAGCACCCCCATCAGCACTTTTGCACCCCACTGGAGCATGCAGCATCTTTTAGGACAACACCTGCACACACCAGGAAACACAGAGAATATTTAATTTCTTTTCTGACTCACTGTGGCCTTTTGAGACACAAAGGCCCTGGGGGGATGCACAAAAGGGGGTCACCTCCACTCTGAAATTAGCAGGCATCAAGGACATGGGAAAAGATTTCTAGAGCAGCTGAAGTGTCAAGGAAGCACCAGGCAATTCCTGTTCCCCTCACCCACCTCCACCTTCTTCCTCTGCCAGGGGCTGTGCCTGCCACTGGGCCCCCACGGCTGCCAGTCCAGCTTGGATTGCCCCCACATGGGCAGCCCTCAGCCAGCCTCCTGACAGCTGCTCCCTCTCAGCCCTGCAGAGCTTCTCCCCCCGGCCCAGGCAGTAAAGGCCACACTAGAGTCCAAGGCAGAAGCCACCACGTTCCTCCTGCCCTCTGAGACAACTTCCAGTTGTGGCTGCAGACCTCTCCAAACTGTCTTTCCCTTTGCTGGCTCCCCACCCATCCCCACACCAAACCTTTCCTGTGCTTCAGTGGCTCCTCTCCTCCATACAGCAACTGGAGCATGCACATCTGCCTTTGCTTCCATCCCACCCCACACAGGGACTGCTCAGCTCCTGCTTCCATGCCCAGGTTCAGCATCAACTTCCCCCAAACCCTGGCTCAGCATCTCCTTGTCCCATTCCCAGGCTCAGGCTCACATCTCCTTCCTCCACGCCTAAGGAGCTCAGCAAGGCTCAGGGAGCACCCAAGTGAGACACCCCAAAGCCAGACCAGTCCTTAAACTGCTTCACAGTTCCCATCTGTGCCCCCATTTGACCTCCCTGCCTGTGCTGGTGAGCAGCCTGGCCACTTTAGAGCACTTTAGAAGTGATGTGATTCCCATGCATTTCTGCAGCATTTGTCACCTTCCCAGGAGGTGTCAGGATTGGAGGAGTGGGATGATTTGAGGGAAATAGCTCTCAGTTCTCTGCCACATCATGAAGCCGTCACTCTGAAAATGGCCTCACCACGGTGGTGCACCTCCTCTGTGTGGCTTTCTCTGACAGAGGAGCCCTTTCTGTTCCCCCACTAGTTTAGGGACAATGGAGGGTATGTTACCTGAATAAGGATGCTTGGAGCAAACTATTAGTATGCTGAGGGAGTTGGTTGGCATCCACAAGAGGCTGGAAAGATGGAAGATTCCCAGAGGCAAAATTAAAATAAGAGGCAAGGGGGTGTGCAGGAGGGGGAGCTTGCAGGGACAAAATGGTGTGCTCTGATGAAGTGGCAACCAAGAAGGGGTTTGCCCCAGGTTCACCTGTGGGACCAGCCCAGGCCCAGGTGCCCTGGAAGGCTCCCTGTTTTGGGGGATGAGTGGTGAAGAACAAGAGCACTGCTGAGGAGGCAGACAGTCTGCTCCTGAGAGCTGAGGGCAGCAGCTCAGGGTGCCCTCCTGGGCTGCTCTTTGCCCCCAGGAGCTGAGCTTGCTCCTTGTGGGAGAGCAAGCGAGGTGCAATCCCCCACAGGCACTCTAAGGTCTCTCTGGATGGCCCAGGGGGATGCTGGGGGGCAGCTCACTGGGATAAACACAGGCACAGGGCACAGCAAGGCTGTAGGATCCCCATTCTTGGTGGATGCACTGCCTGGACATGTCACAGAGCTGCCTGCTCTATCTCCTGCTTGGAACAGGGGCTGGAGCAGAGATCCCTGTCCTGGAGCCAGGCTGAGGCTGTCTCGCTCAGCCAGCAGCACTCAGCCCCTCTTCAGCACCAGGATCAAGCATCCCAGATTTGTTGGTCAGCCTTGGTGCCCAGCAGCTCAGTTCCTGGCTTTGGTGGTGCTGGTGAAGCTGAGGCCGTGTAGGAGCTTTGGCACATGGGGGTCTCCAGGACTGTATCCTACCTCCCACTTCATTTAAATCCCTGCTGCAAACAAAGGGACCGAGGAAATTAAACTCAGGGCAGAAGCAGGCTGAAAGAAGAGTGAGGACACGAGCATATCTTCACCAGTGTCTCCTCCCCTCCCAGCCCAGATGCAGACCAGGGAAAACGTCTGCTGTCCTCCTTCCCTCCCTGCTCTCTCCCCAACCATTTCTCCACAATGCAGCCCCAGCAGGGGACAAGGAGGGAGTACCTCGGCACAAGAGGCATTTTAACCCTCTCCTCAATCTCCTGTGGCCACAGTAATCTCTGCTGAGGATGAGAGCATCTCTCCCCACCTCAGGTCTCTCCCGGCCTGGCTGAGAGCACCCCATGACACTCTGTCCACCCCACGCACGTATGCAGTGCAGGGACGGAATCCGGGTCACTTGAGGAAGCAAGCAGAGAGGCGGCAGCAGCCCGGCTCTGCCGCGGGGCACGGGAAGCCTTTCCAGAGTAACCACCCTCCCCTGCCACTGCCGGACTCCCCCTCGCTCCTCCCCATCTCCTCCTGGTGGCTTTGCTCCGAGGGTCTCCCGGGGTGACAGTCCTCCGAGCCAAGGAGGAAAGTGGCTGCAAGCCCAGGGCTTCCTAAAAGGATGCTCTTTATAAAAAACACCTCCTTCCCTGCTCACCTCCTCTCCTCCGCCCCCAAAAAAACCATCTCAAAGCCAAACCCCAGAGCCCTCTGGTGACAGGGTCTTCTTTGGCAGCAGAAGGCAGCTTTGCTTTTATATTTTTGGGAGGGCAGGCTCCTGAGCAAGAGGAGCTGACAGTCAGGAGCCCTTGCAGGCGGAGGCAGGAAACCCAGGCCAATTAAGGCAGACAGGCAGTAGACACATCAGCTTTTATCTCGAGATCCAAGTACCCCATTCATCAGCAGCGACTGAAAGGTCTGCGGTTTATCAAATAAAATCACTGTCTCTCTCCCCTTCTTTAAAGCCAAACACATTGACTTGGGTGCTGGCTGTGACCTTGTTTAACTAAACAGCCTTTCAAGGCCCGCTAGAAGGGGGGAAAGAGCCTTTTGAAGCGGCAGCAGCCTCTATCTGCCACTCCCCGTTCATTAGTGGCAGCGAAAAAAGCCCCCTCACGCTGCCTCGCCCGGGCGGGGGAATACATATTTAATTAGCTTCATCGCCCTGGTGAGCCGGCCCTCCCGAGCGGCGTTTCTTTGTGCTCCTTCCCGTCCGCGGGCACCCCCGGCATGCCCGGGGTGATGGACTGGCGGGTGGGTGGCCGCTTTGCCGGCGGCCCTCACGCTCCGGCTCTGGACGTGACCCTTCGGCGGCCACACCGTCGCCTTTATGGGCAGCTCCTTTCACGACGCCGCTTCTCTTTGTGAATCCCCAGCTCGGATGCTGCCTGCATCTTTGTGAATCCCCAGCTCGGATGCTGCCTGCATCTTTGTGAACCCCCAGCTCGGATGCTGCCTGCATCTTTGTGAACCCCCAGCTCCGATGCTGGGTGCCACCACGCTTGGCTCTCCCGAGTGCCACTGCTCCCCCCGCCCCAGCCAAGGAGCTGCAGGTTATTTTCCCTCTGCTGCCTTTTGCAGCAATCTCCTGCACGGGCTCTTCCATGCCACTCTCCATCACGTTTTCTCCATCCCTTGCGACTGCCAGTGGCCTCAGTTCAGGAGTCAGGTTTACTACCCCTCTAAACCCACCCCAGCAGAAAAAAGGTCTCTGTATGTCAAAGAGACACCCCATCTCCACAGCCAGCTGCCAGCAGCCATCTCCTCACCCCTTGTGTGGAGCACAGAAAGCAATGCTCTGGCCCGTTGCCATTCTCGGGGAGGCTGATGCCCCCCCAGACTCAGCTTGTCTAGACACAGGCTGAAACAGAGAAGAGCTACACCCCTCCAGACGCACGAGCGCGTCCCCAGAGCTCAATGCAAGAACAAAAATCCTATTTTTCCACTGCTGGGCATATTCACCTGCCGAGGGACACAACAACAACACGGTGGCCAGCAGAGATCCCAGGGGGGCTGCCATGAAGGGCAGGAACCAGCTGAGGAACCACGATGGCTCCAGGCAGGGTTTCTGTGAGCAGGGCCACTGCAACGCTGGCTGGGCTATGTTTCTCCATCCTTCCTTCCTCGGAGAAGGCTCACAGCCTTGGTGTCTGGCAGATTTTTATAAATGCTGTCTCTGTCTGATGCTAATGAAAGCCTCTAAGCTCCCCCACTCCCCTTTTCTGGTCACCAGATCATGTTAAGAGTTAAATACCAAGCAAAGCCATTTTCTCACCTATCCTGCCTATTACAAACCCCTTTTACAAGACAAATTACTATATGAAAAATAAAATTAGGCGGTTTTTGGGCAATGCACACTGACAGCATCCCCTCCCCAGCTAAGCCAATCACATTCCCAACTTCAGAGATCTTTGCTGAGATAGTCTCGCCTACGATACAGCCTGCTTAGCGCTAAAATATGAATGTCACCTTTATGGATTGATTATAAAAAGCTCCCTTAGTCAGTGCTGGGCTGCCCAGTTCTCAGAGAGGCCATGAGGGAAAGCAAGCAGGCTGACAAACGCAAAGGAGAAGCAAAGGGAGAAACCATCATGGAGGCTTGATTTACCTTTAAAGCATGTATGCATAATCATCATTCCCAAATACCAAATTTGTGAGATTTATTTACTTTCTTGTGATGGTTTTATGTTTTTTAATTAGCATAGTATCTGTTCAAAGACATGGCACAGACATCTTCGTCTGTGTCCTTCCTTCCTCCTTTGTGGATCTAACTTGCCATCGTCAGGAATAGTGCAACCAGTCCAAAGAAATCCCAATTCCAGCCCCCATAACTATCAGCCTACTTTGATAAGTCAGATTTTTCACAAATTGCCTCCCGCTCACCCGGCAATCCGAGAGCCGGATCCCAGCTGAGCTCAGCCCTCCGTGGCAAAGCCCTGGATTATTTGCCCCCAAGCCAAAGCAGACGTGCAACATTGCCGCCGCCACCCCCAGGGGAGTTATTGTTCCTGAGGCTGGTGGGGAATAACCAAACCGGAGGAGGGAAGTCACGCTTCATCCTCGCACCTCTCCACCGTCAAAAGGAAAGAGCAGGTTTCAAAGAAAAAGGTGGTCCGTGAAGCTTAATCTCCGGCTACAATAGCCCTGGCGGGCTGCATGGCCATTGTGCGTGCCCTTACCCACCTCCTTAGCAGCGACGGGCTCCCTGGAGCTGCGCTCTGCAGAGCATTGGGGCTCGGAGGGGCCGCACGCTGCTCCGCTGCCGAGCGAGGGGCAGCGGTGTCGCCTGCAGCCCGGCTCCGGGGGCTGTCTCGGCTGCCTGCCTGCCGGCTGACGGGTCTGCGCTGTCTGATGTGCGGATGGATGATGTGCGCCTCGAACACACACGCACCCGCACGCCTTCCCCTGACGTCAGGGCCGGGCCAGGGGGAGCGGGCAGGTGGGAGGGATCAGCCCGGTCAATTCTGAGCGAGCTGGGCTTAAAGGAGAAAGTCTGCATGGGGGGCCGGAGGCGACGAGGGTCGGCCCCGGGGGGCTGCATCGCTCCGGTTGCGCACGGTGACGCACGCCAGTGGCACAGCCGGACGCAGTGGGGCCGCCCCACGGGCTGTAGGGACAGCAGGATGGGGTGTGCAGTGCAGGCAGGGATGCAGACAGGGTCCCTCACAATGGGTGAAACCTCTCCCCTGTCACCCCAAGTCCCACTCGTGCCCTGCAGCCGCTCTTCCCGCCTGCCCAAGCACCCCTGGGTACTACAGTAGGAGAGAACAAGAGGCACATGCCACAAACCCCTCTTACTGCCCCATTCCCTCGGGGCCCACAGTCAGCCATCACAAACCCACGTGCTTTCCAAGGGTCTCATTTCTATCAGTGCACTGTGCCAAAAGATCTTTCCTTTCTGTTCTCCCCCGTGCATGTGTGACCGTGCTCAGGGGAGCCACCTCTGCGGGCAGAGGCCATGCCTTAAATCCGCCTGAGAATTTCTCTGGTCGGGGTGTGGGGCAGTGGGACAGGGCAGAATCGTTTGCTGAGTCCATTGGGGAATAGGGCGAGGAGTAATGGGGTTTAAATTACAAAGAGCAAGATTGATGTTGGACATTAGAAAACACTTTCTAACAGAACAGACAGTTAATTACTCAAGTAGATTGCCTGGCCAAGCAGCAGGGTCTCCATCACTGCAGGCTGGTAAGAACAGGCTGGGCAGGCATAACTCAGGGGCGATTTAGATGATATCAGCCCCATTTTGGAGTAGAAAGGTAGTCAATATCAGCACTTTACCAAGCAAGTCCCTGTGATCCTGGAATAAAATTTACAGCAACCCGGAACAGCCATGGTGCAGTGTCAGTGCTGCAGGGAGCTGTTATGGGCATCCTGTGACCTGGGGTGGTCGTGGGTTGCTTTTGTTTCCTTAAACTCTTTCCTTGATACATTCTAAGTAGCTGAACATGGTGATGCTAACCAGACCCTTTCCACAAACACCCTCAGGGCTGCAGGGTGGCATACAAGTTGTGTGGGAACCACAAGGCATGGCACAGAGGCAGGAGTGAGGGTTGCAACTGCTCCACCTGGTTGTATCCATCCGTCCGTCCATCCATCCATCTATCCATCCATCCATCCATCCATCCATCCATCCATCCATCCATCCATCCATCCATCCATCCATCCTGGTACTGGGTGTTGATATGGGGCTGTCCCAAGGGCTTTGACAGAGGGATGAGATCACAAGGCACTTGTCTCTCTCCTGTCAATGAATTATAATGCAGAAAAAAGCTCCACAGGCAGAAGAGAACAGTCCATGGCAAGGGCACCAAAAAGCACTGAAATTCCAAGTGCCAGTGAGTTCTACCACTGTCCATCATGCACTGTTTGTGGCTTTTCAAGGACTATTCCATGGCAGAACATGAGCTCCATTCATGCCCTACAGACACCACAAGTCTTATCTCTCCAGTCTACTCTTCAGAACTTTGCAAAAGAAGGGGAAGAGGCCCCAGCCAGCTCTCAGTCTTCATTCTGAGTTTATCCTGAGATGGCTTCTCCTTTCTTGGGGGACAGCTTTGGCTCTCCCACATAAAGGCTTTTGATGGAAAATGCACAGGCACTTGAAGTATGTTTGGCTGGAAGGTGACTCTGGGCATGTGCTGCAGCGGAGGAGGCAGAGAGTCTAAAGCAGGCATGCTTTAAAAATGATAAAAGGAGAAGAGGGGAAGCTTTGATCAAACAGAGAGTGGGAGTGGGGGTGCCAGAGATGCCTGCAGAGATGGAAGCACAGGCAGGAGCGGGGAGGACTTTATATGTGAGAAGATACATAATTCCTTTGGAGTCAATCAAAGGAGGGCCAGAACTGTTGAGATGCAAATTACCACTCACCTCCCCTAGCATTCCAGAGCCAGTTTTCTCCAAGAGCCATGGGCATGTGGGGACAGAGGAAATCTTAAACCAAGTAATTTGGGGGCCCCTTTCATTTTTCTCAAAGGTTCCAATCCTTCAGGTAACTTCAGATATTATTTTCCAGTTTTCCTATACAATCAAGAGAATGATAAATGTCTGGTATTTTCTCTGAGGAACAGGAAAACTCTTCTGCAACCCTTGGATTCCAGCAGCTAAAGCTTAAAAAAAAAAAACCAACCCAGCAACTGAGAATCATGCTCTGAAATACTGGAAAAGCACCAGTACTGCTGAGAGAGACTCTAGAGACTTTATGGCTATGTGTAAAAAAGTATGTGCAGGCACTGTGGATTTCTGGGTATTCACCATGTCAGTGTTACTGGGAGGAGACAACTCAGCAAAACCAAGATGTTCACATCATCTCCAGCAGCAAGACACTTGAGAAGCAGCAATAAATATAGTGCAACTCTGAGCACTACCATTAGCTGAGGCAACACCCATATTCTACAGAGCATAATTTGGCTTTTGTTTATATTTTTACATTGAAGACAGCACTTATGAAATATGGAATTCCTCTGGGGAGAAAACCTAGGTGGGAACAGAGCAACATCGGTCATGCATAGACAGCCCAGGCAGGCCCCACTTGGGATTGGGGAGGGGCTACCTGAAGAAAGTGAGACTGGAAACAATTTCCCACAGTCTGGGATGTTACTTGTGGAGGCTGAAACACTGACAGCCAGACTCAGCTCTGGGGTGACTGTAGCCTGGTACCAGAGGCAGTGAAGCTCATCTGACACTGCCCTCACCAGCTTTCTCTGCACACATTTCAATTCAGTTTCCCCAGCATGAAATCAAAGTACCTGCAAGTTTCAGTGAAACACACAGCTGCAGAGAGAAGAGGAATCTTATTGTCCTTACCGAGGAGTGGCCCACAGCATTCAATCCTTGCTGGCAATCACAGGGCTGATACAGGAGAGACATTCTGCACATCTTGCTTGGTCTGCACTCTACAGCACACGAAAGACCTCACTCATAGGACCCAAGACAGTATGAAGCAAGGCCCTGCAGATCTCACACAGCTGTTTTTGGGGGCTGTGGATAAGGCTGAAGGAAGATGTGTCTGCTTTGTATTGGGCACCCAAAAGCCCCCGATGGGGCACAAGTATTGAAAGTGTGGAAAATGTTAGCTCAAGAATGGGCCAGAAATGGAAGTATGATATGACTCTGTCCAAATTCACTTCCCTCCATCTCCCATGTTCTCCCAGGTATTTGTCTACTATTCCCTGAGCACATGCCCCTATTTAACCCTACAGTTCTTATATACAAGCACCCAGAGTGATCACCTTGCCAAAACTACCAGTGCTTAAGGTCTCTTTCCTTGTGTGATACCAAAGCTATTTCTTCCCCTGCTGCCAGGACAGGGTTGAGAAAAATTCACTCTTCTGAAGCAGCTACAGACACCTGCAAAAGCTGCACTAGATAAAGGTCAAACTTTGCATTGCCAGACCTGCATGAGGCCAGGACAGAGCAGCAAGGGATGTGGCATGTGTGCCAGCAAAGCTGTGCTGTGCCGAGATTAGCGCAGCCCTGAGTGGAGTGCAGGAGAAAGGAACCTTTGTAAGGCTCCCAGAAGTAGGACAAGAGCAGCAAGAAACTCTGGGGATTTGGGTTGAGGTGTTCTGATAGAGTGGTGTCTGCTGTGCTGGCAGCAAAGCTCCTTGCTGAGATAGTAGATGCTGCTCTAAGGAAAATGCTGCTGCTCTTCCCAGGTGACGGGGGAAATCTTGTTTCTGGGCCCCTATTTAATACTAATATGCCAAACATGGGCAGACCAGCCACGTGGATTAAAAAAAAAAACAACAACAACCCCACAACCTAATAGACCCTGATGAAACAGAGTAATTGTGAAGAAATCAACACCTCCTTGTCCAAGTCAGGTACCTTCTTAATGAGGCCTAGCCAGGGTATTTCCAACCTTGTTTCCCCCTCCCTTTCCCAGACAGTTCAACATTTAATGATTTCTTCCCTAAACTGCTCGTTACTGTCCCACCACACGCTGCTGGGGAGCATGGGGGATGACACACTTAGCCTTAGCATCAAAGCCATGATGCTGACAGTGCAGTTTTCACTGTCAGTCAGGGATGTTTGGTTTTCCTGGCAGATCTTTTTTTAAGCACACTTCAAACAACGTCCTTTCATTTCCCTGACAAACCTCAGACGTTAGCACACCCCCTTGTTTTTATGCCATCCCTCATGCTGCTTCTCCCTCACTGCAGAATGCACCGAGGCCTCAAAAATTATCCAAGGGGGGTTGGTTTCTTTTTTGGCAATTAACACTCAAACTATTCCAGCTCTGTATGGTGGCAGTTTGTCCCTGAGAAGAACCTTGACCTAAGCACTGGGCAGACACAGCTGTGGGGGACTTCCAGGTGCAGAGAGGATTATAAACCCACTCAGGTTTGCTGGAGATGTGGGCAAACAGCTGAAGAATTGGCAGAGACTTGCATCTTTGGGCTCCTGTGCGCAAGAGAGACAAGGAGCTCCTGCAGCAGGTCCAGCAGAGGGCAACGAGGATAACTGGGGGACTGGAGCTCCTCTCTTATGAGGAAGGGCTGAGGGAGTGGGGCCTGTTTGGGCTCGGGAAGACTGAGGAGACCTCATCAATGTGTATGAGTACAGGAAGGGTGCCAGGAGGCTGGAGCCAGGCTCTTCCCGGTGGTGCCAAGCAATAGGACAACAGGCAATGGGGCAGAAACTGGTGCACAGGAAGCTCCACCTGACCATGAAGAACTTTGAGAACTTTGTTACTGTGCAGGTGCCCGGCCTCTGGAACAGATTGGAACTGGTTGCCCAGAGGGGCTGTGGAGTCTCCTCAGGAATCCTCTGGATGCAATTCCTGTGCCATGTGCTTTGGGATGACCACCATACCAAAATGGCTGGGAAACAAACTTTTTAACACAATCTGAAGCGTTAGAAAGCAGGCATTCCTTATCTACGTAGGACACATAAAACACTATCTCTGAAAATTCCTATTCTCTATGTTATTTATCAACCCTGCTTGAGCAGGGAGGTTGGACCAAATACCCCACTGTGGTCCCTTCCTATTCGACCTGTTCCGTGCTTCTGTGATCTTTGCTGCCCTATCTGGATTGAAGTTTACGAAAATGGTAAATTAAATCGGAATAACCGCAGCTGGGAATTGTTCCAGCTGTGGCAGGGGAGAAAGTGCCCGGAGGCGAAGGGGAAGGAGGGAACTACACAGCATCCCTGCAAAGGACGCCCGGGCGCTGAGCCCCTCTCCAGGTTTATATTGGCCAAAACCGAACCCCGGGCCTCCGCGGCTCAGGCCCCGCTCCGGGGTCAGCGGGGGCCGAGCCCGGCCCGGCCCCGCCCCGCCTGAGGACGGACAAAATGGCGGCGGCGAGGGCCCCGCCCCGCCCCGTGTCAATCAGGGCGCGCGACCCGCCCGCCGAGCGCGATTGGCTGCGGCGGCGCCGGAAGTGGCGCGAGGCCGGGGCGCGCGGGCCGCTCCGCGTGCGGTGGGTGGGTGGGTGAGTGAGGGGCGCTCCCGGCTCCCCCCGGCACCCCCGGCGCCCCCCGGCTCCCCCCGGCACCTCCCGGCACCCCCGGCACCCCCGGGCCCGCTTCCCTCGGGACAGCCGGGACACCGCCCCGCCGGGCTCCGAGCCACACGTCTGGCTGCCCTCCCGTTCCCGAGGCTGCTGGCGTCTCCTCGCCCCCCGGCACCATGTTTGTCCTGGTGGAGATGACTGACACTGTGAGAATCCCTCCCTGGCAGTTTGAAAGGAAACTGAACGAGTCCATTGCTGAGGAGCTAAACAAGAAATTGGCCAATAAGGTAATGTGTGGGCCACGTTTAGGTTGATGCAGGCATCACAACATCCCCGAGCGTTTCTTCCTTGTGTTTGTGCCTGCTGAGGTGTCACAGGGCTTTAGATGTGTAGGCCATTCCCTGCGAGTGTAAACAAAGAGACAGCCACGTATCATCTCAAAGGGGACATTTTTCTAATGGCTGATGTTGTAATGGGAAGATACTGAGAGACCAGATGGGGCAGAGGAGCATGGAAGAGAAGTGAGAGCAGCTGCTGGTTTGTGTTAAAAGGAGCAATCCAAAATGCAACCTGAAAAACAAATGCATACTAATCAATCGAGTTGGGAATTTAAAGAAAAAAAAATATATAAACACATGTAGAACAGTAATACTGGAAGAGAAATGAAGCTGTTAATAGCTGATTTGGTCTGTGGTTAGTAATTGAAATAATACATGGTGGCAGTAAGTTGGTCTTTGGTGCAGGATATAAAAAGTGTTTTCTGGTGGACCTGGAGGTCAGAGTTTCCCTGTGCAGCCCCAGGACTGTGATTAGTGTATGGCTTTCAATATGGGGCAGGTGCAAAACTCAAAATGCAGCTGTAAATGTGAAGGGAGCTCAAAAGAGCAAGCTGAAGGGGTCGAGGGTTGTGAATAGCAGATTATACAGGCAGTTTATGAAAAGCAGAAGGCTTCCTTCTTCCACTGATTACTGGTAGATGCCTCAAATTTTGTAGGCAGTGAAGCTATCTCAGAAGTAGCAGAGAAACCAAGAGTTTGACTCGTGTCTCCCCAGAGCTAATATAAAATAAGACAAAGGCAAGCCTAGAGGCTTCTGAGAGTGTAACTCTAGCAAAAAACATGTTTAACATTTGGACAAGCTGTGGGGCTGGTGAATGATGGGGAGCTCTTTACTATCTTGGCAGCTCAAGCTCTCTCACCACTGACAATTTCCCCAAGGATTTCTCTTTGTAGCAGTGTTCTTTCCAGTTCTTTCCAGTGCCATGAAAATGTGCTCCCACAACATTGGGATTGGGGTTCCCCTGTGCTGCTGGTGGTGTTGGAGGCAGTGTTCCAAAACAGACTCCATCCCATTTTGCCACCCCTCTGTTGCTGCCTTTTGAACAGGTGTGCACAATGTATGAATTCCATAGTTTGCTTGATTTTACCTCGTGGGTTGTTTGATTTACTGCTCTTGAATTTTTTTTTCCTTTTGTCAGGTGGTGTACAATGTTGGGCTCTGCATCTGTCTGTATGATATCACAAAGCTGGAAGATTCATACATATTTCCTGGGGATGGTGCATCACATACCAAGGGTAAGAGCTTTTCCTCAGTTACATTGTGTTGCAGAAGGTTAATTAATGATCTGGAAATGTAAGCTGAGATCAATTGTTGGGGACAGTAACAACCTTAAGTTTACAGCTTTAACTGTGTTCCTGTTAGGAGGGCAAGAAGAGCATGCTGAAAGTCTCTTAATTTCTTTGGGTACAAACAGAGCTTTAAATAGCCAATCCTTCTTGGCTTCAGCAGCCCATCTCTGTTCTATAGTTAAACCATAGATATGGAGTAAGGAAATGGTTAATTTAGTTGAAAATTATTGAAAGTCTGCCCATAGAAAATAAGTTGTAATAATGGGTTTGCATTTCTCTGATTTTTTTTCTTTTTGAAGCTTATTTTCCCTAGCTAGGATATGAAACCTCTTTCTACATATAGCATTTGTACAGCATTTAATGCTCTTGTACTAGCTGGAAGTTTTATGACACTTTTGTTGAAACTTAGACAGATCTGGTTCATCATACATTTCTAGTGATTTTTTTAATAAGAAATGACTAATTTCTCTACTTGGACTCTTGGCAAATCTGAGTAAAAACTGGAAGTAAGTGCATAGAAGCAAATTTCATTTGTTAAGTTAAAATAAAGGTTTAGACTGGTAAGAGATGCATTTTTCTAGTTTCAGTTTACAGTGTAGAATCCTAGGTTGAGCACATGAAATATCTCCTGTTAGAAGGGAACTGCACTGGCTATGTGTGCCTTCCCTTGTCTAAATTTTAACTCCAGTGGAACTCATTTCCTGCAAATAAAAGCTTCTCTAATACTGAAGGAGGATGTCAGGCTTTCCTGCTTGCTTTAATCTTCATCCAACTCCTCAACTTAGAATTACTCCTTGAACTGAAAGAAGAGAACTTTTCTCTCTGAGCTCGGGAAAAAAGTCTGCTTTCAGAATCTGGGGTAGCACTTTGATAAATCCTGCTGTGTCTGGTAATAACTCTTTCTATAATGCACAGCCTAGCTTTATGTAAAAGAGGAACATGAGGAGGTACAGCTGCAATGATGTTCAGTTTGTCAGGAGCATCCTTTGGCTGATTGTCTTGGTGTAGCATTCTTGTAATAAAAAATGCTATGTACTTAGTTAGAAACATTTTATCTAGCTTGGAGGAAAAGTCCAGTTATGTTAGAGAACCTTGTTTAATCTGATAATACTTGATTTAAAAGATTTCATTTAATGAAAATACAGCATTGCAGACAAAGATAAAAGGCAGAAGTATTACAAGAAAGTATAAGTTCAGCTGATACTGTTGACCATGAGCATTGTGCTTCCATCATAACTTAATCAGAGGCCATGCTCCATGTTTATCACTTTCTTTCTGTGAACTTCTTGCAAAACTGGGGAGCTGGGAACAGGACACTGCTGATCAGCTGCTGCCGGAATTTGTACAAACCAGTTAGGAATCAGAACTCCTATTCCCATTTTTCTGTCTAATCAGTGCCTGTAAAGAAGTTGTAAAAGAAACGGGGTGTTTTAGAGGGCATATAGGATGTGGGATTTTGTTTTAATGGCTGCCACCCTGTGGGAGGACTGTAGTTTACTCACATGGACATAACATTAATGATGTGTTTTCTTTTAAGTGCATTTCCGCTACGTGGTCTTCCACCCCTTCCTGGATGAGATTCTGATTGGACAGATTAAAAGCTGCAGTCAGGATGGCGTCCATGGTAAACTGCAACTTCTGACATTAGGGACACGTGAGCTGCAGAGTCCTTGGGGCTGTTGAGACACTGATTTTGGCTGGAGTAATGCTCTCTGTGGGCTGGTTAATGGCTATTACCAGCCTCTAGTGCTGCTCTGACCTGAGGGTGATTGGTGGTTTGAGCGTGGCAGCTTCTCCTGACCTTGATGGTTTTGTCCACACTCCCTTTTCCTTTTGCCCAAGAATAACAGGCAAAGCCGTCTGGAGCACGGACGGGATTTCTTTCCTTGCTTCAGTTAACAGAATTTGTTTTTTTCAAAGTGGAACTATTGGCTTGTGTTGGTCTGATGTATTTTTCTTATAGTGCTGTGCAAATTTGTGTTCATTTCCTGTACCTGAAAACGTGTCAGGGAAATGTCTTTGTGAGCACACAGTGCTGCCAGAGTCATGGAATATATAATTGATGAGTTGCTTTGCTTTCCTCTTGGAGTCTTCCATACAAGGGAGCTCTGCTGCTAAGTTGTTAAATTAGGACAATAAGGTTACCTTGGCTGCTTTTGTTGCTGAATTTGGGAGTGGTCCATTCCCTGATAAAATTCAACATAATGAAATCTTAAGGGGAATGTGGGGGCTGTTCTAACTTTATATCAGTCTTTATTTAACATACTACATCTGTGATTTCTAAGCTCTTTTTTGTCACAGACCTCTATAGCATCTGACTCATTTCTTGGAACGGTTTCATTTCCATTCCTGCTCCAAACAACCTTTTCCTTTCCCAGCGGGCACGAAGACTGTGCCCTCTGTTGCTGTATGTACTTTCAGCTGGGTGGTTGCTTTGCTGCCAACTGAAATTGAGTGTTGTGGCTCAAAGAATAATTCCTGCATAATCTCACTGTCCTTCCTGAGAGAGGAAGGAAAATGAGCCTAGAAATGCATTTTAGGAATTGCTGTGGAACATCATTTGCAAAGAATTGTTTCAGTCTTAACCAAATTATTTTCTCCGCAGTTTCTCTTGGATTCTTTGATGATATTGTCATCCCACCAGAATCCCTGCAGCAGCCAGCTAAGTTGTATCCTTTGATCACCTTTGATAACTTCACTACTTCATTCCAAAAGATTGTGCAGTGCTGGCCCAACAGGCATTCACCACTGCAACAATGAAGGTGCTCAGCAGCAGAAGCTAAGCCCTTCTGTCGGGCAAGGCCCACAGACTGTTATCACAGCTAGACAGGCCCTCACGCTCATTAGGTTTTGCAGGATCATTGTCCCTGCTGATGGAAATGAATGGCAGTGTCCCCTGCCCAGTTATAATCCCTGCCTCCAGTCTTGGCTGCTGCTGAAGATAGAGTGCAGGTTTTACCACATCATGTAATGTCTACATACGTGTGTGTCTGATGTACTCCAGTGTGGTAGGCGAGGTTGTCTTGGGTCTGAGGAGTTCTGCTTGTCTGGGGGCTTTTTCTGCTGCTGGGTGTTTTTGGGGAATGTGTAGACAAGCAGCATACAGCTTGATGCAGGAAAATCACAAAGATGGGGGTCCTGGGCTGTGCAGACAATGATCTGGGACGGCACATTGTGGTTTGGGAAATAACTGTGAAAAGGCTTTGAATCGAGCCTATTCTCAGAACTGAATTGAGCCTATTCTCAGAAAGTGATCTGTCAAGCAGAATGCTGCTTCCCTCCTTAATCCTTGGCCAGTGATGAAGCAGAGCAGGTGTGGGTGTGGGAATATGAGACAGAAGAAGGGGCCCATGACCTTTACATGGACATTGGGGAAGAGATCCGCTTCCGAGTCGTGGATGAGACGTTTGTTGATACGTCACCGACCGGTCCAAGCTCTGCAGAGGCTTCCACTTCAAATGCAGCAGAAGAAGTCCAGAAGAAAGAGGCACCCTACACTCTTGTGGTAACTATGTGCATTAGTTCTTACGGCTTTGTGAGTGTTGTGGCTTATTCAGTGTCTAAAATAGCTCCCCTTTCCCAAGGAACTGATTGCTTTAAGCTGACCATGAAGCAGAGTCACCAAATGAAAGGAGTGGAAAAGGGGGAAATGAGGTTGTTCTTGTGGTTGCTCTGTTTTCTGAGTGTTTTCACTGGAACACTTTTGTGATTGTTGATGGTTCTCCCTGGGAGGCTGATTTAAAGCAAACTGTGTGTGCATGAAGAGCACAGAGCTGGGAGCAGCACATCAAGGTCTGTGTGGCAACCGAACAGTCTTTCCTTGCAGTGTTCTGGCATAAAACCTGAGTACAGTGCATGAGGAAGGTGGATCTGCACCAGGGGCAGCTGTGTTCTGTAACCTAGACAGGAAGGATGATGTGTTTTTAGGCATTTTCCTCTGTTCTCTATGCAGTTTACAATTGCATGCTCTGCTCTCCTCTCTATGAACAGGGATCAATCAGCGAGCCAGGCCTTGGCCTCCTGTCGTGGTGGACAAACAGTTAGCTGCCAGCAGAGCCTGCTCCACAAAAAGTCTTTCCGGTGGATGTTTGGGGGATAATGGGACCCTGCTGGTGCTCACTGCTCCTCTGAAGCTGAATAAGAAATTAGATCTGCTATTCTGGTTTCCCTTCAGCTTCCAAGCTGCCAGAGAGAGAGTGACTTTCAAGAAACGTCTTCACTGATGTGCAGAAGTGAATTTACAGGCACAAAAAGCCTTGAGCACAGCAGCTACAAACTCAGCTGGAGCTTTGGTCTCCTGCCCCAGAGGGAAAATTGTTTTGCTTGCCTGAATCAAGGAAAGAATTGACTTTAGTAAGTAAAGGCAGAAGAGAATACCTATTGAGAAGTATCACTCCTTAGGCTGAGAGCTGGATCTCAGAGGAGTAGAAACCTGCCCTTCTCCTGACAGGAATTGAAGAAGAGACAGCAAAAGGCTTGAGTTAGTAGAGGTATGATACTCTGGAGACCTGGAAAATGCTGTTGCTGAGAGAGCAGGGGAGGTGGTGTTCTGCTAAGTGTGGACCAAGGACCAAGAAGGAACAGGAATGAGAGTTTACCCAAAAGTAACTGAGGCTTAGTGAAGATGACCACTGTGGAAAACTACAGGCTGCTTATTGTGCTGAAGGGAATGACTTTTTTGGGTGGGCTGTATTTATGCAGAATGAACTAAACTTTGCAGGAGCTTGACTGAAAATACGAAATTATTGACTGTTATTGACTGAAATGGACCAAGGCTGCTTTGAGCAACAAGCTAAATCCTTGTTTGTGGGGGTTTTAATACTGTAAGTGGAATAAATAGTAAAAACCACACAGCCTGCCTTCCTGTACAATTTGTGGGGAAACTATTAGCTTCCTGCCTAGCAGGAAGAAAACACTTGCCTCCTGCAGTTTAGCTACTTGGATTTCAAGGCAGACAGAGTTGAGACCAATGCTTTGCTCTGTGCTAACAGCCAATGACAAACAATTGCCATCACCCTGCCTGACAGCAGTACAAGGAAAGGAGGGAACAAAACAGTGAGTAAAATCTATGCAGGGCCCATTGCCAAGAGAGTGATGTTGCACATAATTACAAAGCCAGCCACGTTTGGCAGGAAGGAGCTGTAATTCCCTGGGATAGTGGGTCTGCTTAACTTCCAACTGTGAAAACAAAGCCTGAGTCATCAGCGCCCTCCCTGCAGCATCGTTAGAACCCCTTAATTCTCAACTGTTATTCCTGGTGCAATGCCCTAATTAAAAGGGAGCCTAGAATTCTTTAGGTTCACATAGTAACTGAGGTCCATCTGTGCACACAATAAGCTTACTGAATGCCACCTACAGAGCAGCAGTGCTCACACATGCATCCATCTAGCTGTGATGGAAATAACTGTTTGCAGAAACCCCCCGGCTGTTTGTATAGGTGGAAATTTGGGTGAAACAAGTGAGCAGCTTCCACACAGGCTGTTCTGGGTAGTGCCAGGGCAAGGGGAAGAAGTCCAGCTACTCCAGGTGGTGGTTTTGCTCAGCTCCTTTTGGACAGGGTCAGGGCTCCTAGGAGTAAGTGAAGTGGTAGTGATGTGGTTTTGCGTGCTGTTCTCATGAGAGACTCCTCAACATCCATCTCCTGCTGTAAGTTGTGCTTTAGGACATTAGGTGTGCAGTGCTGGGAAATCAGATACAGCAGGTGTTCTTTTCAAGTTTGTCATCACTGCAATAGTGGCAGTGTTGCCCTAGACAGGAATGTAGGGGGGAGGGTGGTCATAATCACAAGGGTAGCCTGCAGTAGGTTAATGTCAAGAGCTGAACAGTCCAGGACAGCTGTGAGGGCTCTTTCTTTTACTACACTGAGTTACTGTTCAATTTGGGTTTTTTTTCCATATAGCAGTGATTTAGAAGTTCTTTCCCACCCTCCCAAAAACAATGAGGGGGATTAGGATGATGAATACAATAACACATGACAGAAGAGATGGTCACATTCTTTATTTTCATTTTAAGTCTTTAGCCATCAGTAAAGTGAATGGGCAGAAAACAACCAACTGAGCAGACAAACCCACCTTTGCTGGTTATTTCCAAATATAAATAACTGTGTGAGAACTGAAATTCAGCCAAAATAGAAAAAGGAAGCCGGGGAATTTAAAAGACAAAAGTAAGCCTAGCTGCACTCCCTTTTCATAGTGTCAGTGAAGAGGAAGTACCATAACAAAAAGGAAGCTATGGTTACATTTGATCAGACATTTATTCCAACAGTAGGCATGGAATTGCACTTTCATGAAAATGCCAAAGCTGAATCGAGTCCAGTGCACTGGGGCATTGTGCGCACTTAGCTTCATTTCTGCTGCAGCTCCTTCATTCTGTTCAGGGCACTGCCAGCCTGAAACCACTCGATCTGCGACTCATTGAAGGTGTGGTTCAGCATGATTGTTTCTTGGCTCCCATTGGGATGCTTGATGATGCATTTCAGAGGCTAAAGGAAGAAGACAGTTTTATTTTCCCTTCTCTTTCAAGGGAGAAGATTATCTGAAGCTTTTCGCAGGAAAATTTCTACATGGTTTTAAAGGGCTGAAAAGGGAAAATTCCAGCCTCAGGGTGGATCTTAAAATAAAAGGTTGCAGTTCCTTCTAGGGAACACTTGTGCTTAAGTCAACAGGTCCAGGAATTCAGAGTACTGTACAAAGGTTTCTCTTAACTGTTCAGAACACCACTGGTTCTGACCCGCCCTGTGTGTCCCAGCCACTGTGTCTCACCAGGCTGGCAGGCTGCACTGCTCATCAGTGCCAGTGCTGCCTCACGAGCACGCAGCTCACCACTGATCCCCATCAGTGGCATGTCCCTGCCCCCAAGTGCATGACAAGACACCCAGACAGTTACCTTTCCAGGTGCAAAGTCTTTCAACCCCACAATGCTCAGCTTATCCACAGGATGAATCTTGTTATAGTCTGCTGGATCAGCAAAAGTGAGAGGCAGTAGACCTTGCTTCTTCAGATTGGTTTCTGTGGAGAACAAACCACCAACCACACTTGTAACATCCCATTCCAGGGAAGCATGATTACCTTCTGCCTGCTCACACTACTATTCCAACAACGATTAGATTACTATCTTTGTAGCAAAATCAGCATATCCATTGTATGTGGCATATCCAACCAAGTATGTAACAGGAGTCCTGACAGGAGGGACCTTGCCATCTGTCAGCAGGGAGGGTTCATGCCTGGAGGGGTTGAGCCCTGGGACAAGGTATAAACACCACTTCCACTCAAACTGAACACATCCTGTTTACAAACACCATAGGGGAAGCCTGACTCACCGTGGATCCTGGCAAAGCTCTTGGTGATGATGACCCTTCCTCCCAAGTGACGTGGCTCCAGTGCTGCATGCTCCCGGCTTGATCCCTCACCATAGTTTTCATCCCCAACAACTGCCCATTTGATACCCATTTTCTGTGACAAAAGACACAGATTTACATTTGTGCAGCCACTCGAGTGAGGAATTAGCAATAAATACCCACCCACACATCTAATTTCAGCACTTCACTGATATTGCTATGCTATGACACCTTCTCCCAGAAGACTCCCTTGGGTTCTGAGAAAGGAGAGAAATAAAGGAGTTTAGTGCTTCACAGTAGTTATGCACTGCCATCCTTGCTGATAAGGGCTGAGGAGGATTGCTCTTGGGATCCAGAGCAAATACTTTCCCCTTCCTTTTCCTGCCACCTCTCCTTCCACCATGCTATGCCAGACCAGTGTTGGCACAAGCCATGACCTCTGCTCTGCTTCTGGAAGGGAGATGGAAATTTTTAACTTCTCTCTACTGAAAGAGCCAATCGAAACAACTGCCAAGTTGTCCAGAGGGTAAAAGGACATTTCTTGAGATTTGAAGCCTAGTGTTAAAGAATAAATGGGATAAGACTATAATTTATTTAAACATTAGACTGGTCAGAGGTGAAGCATTCCAGAAGGCAAGATTTAGTTAGTCTGATGACACCCATGCCTTGTAAGGTGTGCAAAGCCTAAAGGTGTTCTTCCTCTTTTGTATATGATCTCAGGTCCCCTCTGAGTCACGAGATCTTCCTCCCTCTTGCCCATAGCAGATAGGGACAGAATCTCCTACAGGAACTACAATCATTAAAGAAAGCACCAAAAAAATGCCTCAATGCTGAATGAATTCACAGCTGCTGTTACTTGAGAGCAGGAGGGTGAGATCCTTCTATTTGGCACAGACCGCCCAAAGTGTAAACATCCTCTTAAAATAGACGTGTCAGGGGAAGGTCTCACCTTGTAGTACCGGGCTGTGTCTGGGACCGGGCCAAACTCCTGGGTTAGCGCGTTGCGCACAGAGTTGGCTTTGCCGTTCTCGATGTTGATGGCGCCAATGAGCAGGTTGTTGGAGATGTTGTCCAGATGGCCACGGAATTTGAGCCACGGTCCGGCCGCAGAAATGTGATCAGTGGTGCATTTCCCTTTGACCTAAAGCGTAGCAGAAGAGAAGAATGTCTCAGGAAGGACTAATGTACTTGACCCTTCCTCAACTCTTGTAACTGTGAAGCATTAACTGGGAGGAGTGGTCGATACTCCAGAGGGCTCTGCAGCCCTTCAGAAAGACCTCAACAGGTTAGAGAGGCGGGCAGAGAACTGTCTGAAGTTCAGCAAGGGCCAGTTCAGGGTCCTGCACCTGAGAAAGAGTAAGTCCATGCACAAGCTGCTGGGAAGCAGCTCTGCAGAGAAAGACCTGGGGGTCCTGGTGGACAACAAGCAGTCCATGAGCCAGCAGTGTGCCCATGTGGCCAAGAAAGCCAATGGCATTCTGGGGTGAATTAGGAAGAGCATTGCCAGCAGGTCAAGGTAAGTGATCCTGTCCCTCTAGTTAGCCCTCTGGAGTGCTGTGTTCATTTCTGGGCTCCCCAGTACAAGAGAGACATGGAGCCCCTAGAGCAGGTACAGGGGAGGGCGACAAAGGTGATTAAGGGACTGAATCATCTCCTGTTCAGAGACAAATGAGAGGGGACCTTTCATTTACAATATCTGTAAGTATCTGAAGGGAGGGAGTCAAGAGTGTGGAGACTGCTCAGTGGTGCCAAGCAATAGGACAAGAAGCAATGGAGCAGAAACTGAGGCACAGGAAGTTCCACCTGAACATGAGGAAGAACTTCTTTACTGTGCAGTGACCACATTGGAACAGATTGCTCAGAAAGGCTGTGGAGTCTCCCTTACTAGAGATATTCAAGAACCATCTGGACACAATCCTGTGCCATATGCTCTGGGATGACCCTGCTTGAGCAGGGAGGTTGGACCAGATGACCCACTGTGGTCCCTTTCAAAAGAGATATGATGTGATCATCATATCTCTTTTTAAAGGCATAAACCCCAGAAAAGCACATCAGTTACAGAAACAAGGCACTCTAAAGCAGAACACAGTGGTCATTCTGCATGCATTGGGTAAGAACATCCCTCTTCCAAAGGGTAAATTGCAAAAATTAGCTTAGCCATGACATCTCCTGCTGTGTTCTCACTTCCCTCAGCAGTAGGTTGTTCAGGTACAAAAAGCAATTAAGCCCTTCCTGCTACAGCCCAGCCTCCCTGCTGGGGAGCTTCAACAAGATGCCAAGTGTTACCCTCTAAGTTTCCAAACTGCACACAAGCCTTCTCAGCTTGTAAGAACAGAATTCCCAACCAGAGATAATGGCCTTCCAACTGGTAAGTTCTAAAGTGCTTATAAAGGAATTGTCTGTGTCAAAAACTTTTGCACAGCAGTATGGCCCTTGGGAGTACATCCAGCTCTGTCACTGAGAATCAGGAATGTTCCCAAAGGTCACTTCATAAGGGATTGCATTTCAGAACCTCTCACCATATCAACTGAAGTTTCCATCTGTTAACTCACCTCAGGCAGTGAGGAGAAACCCATGTCTCCATTGAAACATCAAATTGCAATGTTTAACAAGTGTGAAGTAATTTCTCTTTCTATAAAGTGGGAAGAGAACATGCATACTGATGGATGAGAAGTTCCCAATGACCTCATTTCAGACAAAATACATCTTAGAACAGTCAGTATTAGAGATGCTAATTAAAGAACCCATCCACCTTTTTGTTGTAGGTTGTAACTGGGACAAATCTGCAGACTGCATGGTTTGGACAGGATCATATTACATGCTATAACAAGCCTGCTTTTGCATTAGCAAACCACTAGCCCAAAGGAGAAGAGTCACTGAGTTATAACAGAAAGAAATATCAGAAAGAAACACCTGGAAGAAAGGAAGAGGCCTTGCTTCCCTTTCTGTAACAACATAGTTGTAGGGGAGGGAATCAGGTATCTCAAAGGCACATCCAAAGCTTCTAGCAGTTGCTGTGCAAACCCCTGTTTAAGCAGACCTGTCATGGCTGATGCTCCCCCACTTTGTTCCTGACCTTGATGAGGATCAGCATGTCTTCTAGATCCTTGCCATCCCACTTATCAAAGGGCTCAAGGAGCTGGAGCCGCTGGCTGGTGGGGCTCACATCTACGCGCTGCCCGCTGCCATCCTTGGGAGGGTACTGGTAGGTGTCCTGGCCTGGGTCAAACTCCTTCCAAAGGAAAAAGGAAAATTATCAGCCTCAGCCATCCCACACAGCATGTGAAGAACAAGCCAATACAGCCAACTGCACCCACTCTGGCTCTACCATCATGTGTCAAGAAAAAGGTCACTGCCTGTAAGTTCCCTCAGCATAAATAAAACACTGCTAGTGTCAGATCTTCCCTCCCTCTGCCCCCAGACAGAGCAGTTACCAGTTTGGGCAGCTCATCTGCATCAGGTGCCTCTAGTTTAAACTTCTTCCCATCTGCTCCTGTCAGGTAATCTGTCTCAGGGTTAAATTTTAGAGTGCCAGCAATGGACAGGGCTGTGACAATCTGAAAGAAAAAAAAAAAGGCAAATTTAAAGGCATATTCTACCTCCCATCACTTCACCTGGAAGTCCTATATCTAAGTCTCAAAGCCACCAGCCAAAAGCTACTAAATAAGGCACACTGGGCCTCTTCTGCAGGTGCCCTGAACTATTCCACAGCCCCCCCTCTGGCTGTTTCTTACCTCTGGAGAAGTCACAAATGCGTGAGTCTCTGGATTGGCATCATTGCGACCCGTGAAATTCCGGTTGTAGGATGTAACTATTGTATTTTTCTCTCCTTTCTTGATGTCCTTCCTGTGAAAGAAGCAAACATTCTCATCAGATCCAAATGGAATATTGTTTCTAGATGTCTCACTGCTAGAATCCCCCAGGTTGGTTTAGGCAGCAATCACTATCTTAGAAACTGGAGCTGGTGCCTGTACATGTTGTCTCCCCTTAAGCACAGACCCAAAATGAATGAATGCAAACCCAAGTCAAACACTGATTCTTGCAGTAGTTTTCACAGCCCATGTTGTTCACTGTTGAACAATAATCAACTAGGCACATTGTCTTTGGATATCCCATGGTCAGCCGTGATAAAGCAACATAAAAATGTGCCTCCCAGCCCTACCACTCCAATGACTGAAGCTGGACCAATTTACTTTTCCTATTTTAAAAGGCCCACACAAACTTCAGTCCACCCTCTCATAGACAACAAATCTTTTTCCCCATTCTTTGCCTTCTACAAAAAGCCTCCAGAATGTGTGTCCATTTTGCAGCTTTATTCCCCTAAAGGCTCAATATAAATCTCTAGTCCTTCTTTTTGCCTCCTCCAGTACATACCAGACAGCTATGGCTAGCTGGTTTTTAAACATTTAATTACCAGTGTGTTGTATTTACAATCAAATCAGGCTTCACAGAGCATTCTGGAAGCTAAAAGACACAGAGCTGGAGTGAGGTCCATTTGTCATTTTACCTGTCCCACTGGCCGATGCATGGCCCACAAGCATTAGCAAGAACCAGCCCTCCAACTTCTCGCAGGATTTTTGCCTGGGGGCAGAAAACAACTTTGTTACCATAGAATGCCTGGAATGAGTTTCTGGGGTTGCTCTTTTGGGGGAAGAAGACACTAACAGGAAGCACTGAGCCCAAGAAAATTCCCTTCCTTGTTTCAGTTTTGAGCCACTTTTATAAATACATGGGGTTTGACCACAGTAAGACTGTAAGTTAAGACTGGGGCAGAGCACAGGATGACTTACCATGATGTTCCCATTCTCCACCTGCTTCAACTGGAGCAACCCAGCTACTTACAGACATCTGACTGAAGTGCAGTGCCTGGTCTGATTAATATTCTAGAGACTTCCTGTCCATGTAAGGACAGAACTGGCAACAGTGCAGGCAAGTATGTGTGCCTGCTCAGTCTACTCAGCAAACAACTCAATGAAGAGGGCAGCTGGTAAGGAAAGGTATGACTTGAAAGGTAGGACTTGGTTAGAAGAGCCATCAAACATTGGCTGGACATATCCATATGTAAAGACTTGGTCCTCACACTATGACAGCATCTAAAATTTACTAAATAGTAAAGCTAATTAAAACAACATTTTATGCACAGAAAGTAGGTAACAGTTCCTCAACAGACACATTCCTTTTAAAGCCAGTATGAATTTTGCCATAAATTTGGTCTAAATTGGGAACCACCTTCCAACAAAAGAGCATGCTCTCTTTATATGTTGGGATAAAAGTAGATTGCAGCCTTTTGTCAGCCATGGCCATCTATCCTAGGAGCATGAGGTATCCCTTGTTATACTTTTCTCTCCTCAGGGCCCCAGTTTCTGACAACTGCCTCAGCCTTGTTCAGTTCTAATCCTGTTTTTACATGCCCAGGTAGTAAAGATATCAGGTCAAAACACTGTCAATATGATGGCAGAACCCACAGGCACAGTAGCACAAGACCAGCTACATCAGTAATTGCACCTCCAGCAACAAGTGAAGACAAAGTTCAGGAGGTTTCCATTAGTTAACTTGGCCCCCTGAGTACTGTCCTGAAGAATTTAACCCTTTCTGTCTGGAAGTGCAAAGAGCAGCCATACTCACATAACCGTCCCTTTCAATGGTGGCACGGATCTGCTCTGAGCCTGGTGTGATGGTGAACTTGGATTTGCACTTCAATCCATGTGCAAGCGCCTGTTTTGCCACCGCTGCAGAGCGTCCCATGTCCTCATAGCTGGAGTTGGTGCAGCTGCCAATCAAGCCTGTGGTGTTTGACAGAAACAGGGGGTGGTTACTGCAGCCCTGGTACTTGGAAGATTCTCCCTGATCCGTCTCCCAGAAGAACAAACAAGGGATAACCACCTTTTCTGTTGATAAGGAAACTGAAAGGGTTTCAGGTACCAACACTGCCAAGCCTCCCAGTGATATAGTGTGGTCACAAGCAGTCCCTTGTCCAGCTCTGGAGGTTGCACAGTCAGAACACACTACTCAGTCACTAGTCTAATCTGACTAGGTTACTGTTTTACAAGACCTGAGTGTCACCTACTTGCACTTTGGTTAAGCAAATAACCATAGAGAGGTATTGTTCCACAAAGACAGAAAAAGCTTTAAATCAAGATGGCAAGAAATGGAGGAAAAAGAAAACATCTTCAGTATAGAATGAAGACCACACAAGGACATGCTGTACCATCCTGACAGCATTCTAGTGCTAAGCAGCAAAATAAAAATTCTCTCAGTTACAGCTACTGTAATTGTATCCTATTTCTAACACTTCCCACCGGGGACATGGCTTTACAATGTATTTCCATTCTTTTCATTCCTTCCTCTGCTCCATGAGCAACAGTTGAGAAGTCAGCCCACAAACTACCATCCCAAAAGCAAGTACATAAATTTACAAGCCTGCTTTTTAGGACAGCAAGCACTAACTTTACTAGGTCCCAAGAGTTCAACAGCCAACTGCTGGGAGTGCTGACAATCATGCTCCAGACAACTCTCTGCAACAGGTAAATCCATACCACAGACTTTTAATAAAAATGATCTTCAATGGGTAACATTCCTGTCAATCCAAACATTCAAGCATTTCAAAAATGGAAGAAACCTGATGTACCTCTTGAGATTAAAATCCCTCCTACTATCCTGGATCTCATCCTACACACTTGGCCCATGTGGTCACTACTTTTCCCAGAAAATATATATGGCCATGAACAGATGACACTGCACCAAAGTCAAAGGACATACAGAAGCACTGAAAAAACCGGATCCCAAGCTATTTGACCAGCAGCTTATCCCAAGACAACAATGTTTATGCCACAAGTACAAAGGCAGAGGAAAGAGCAAATGCTACCCACCAACTCTGATATCAACAGGCCAGCCCTCCTTTTCTGCCACAGCACCAATATCTGACACAGGGTGCGCCAGGTCTGGTGTGAAAGGTCCATTGATATGCGGTTTCAGCTTTAAGAAACAGTGACAAAGTCAGAAATCACAGCAGCAAAGAATAACCCCAAAACACAGCAGCAAATCAATTCCTTTCACAGCTCTATCTGCTAGTTTTTTAACTGAGATTCTCCTACATGAAAACTGGAGCACAAGCTGTAGGTAAAGCAGACCTGAATGTATTTTACACGTTCTAGCACAGCACCAGGGGTGTTGCATCAAACTCCCAGCTTGGTCTTCAGTCACACAAAGCAGTCACATCACAGCATTCAAAATGGAAAGAAGAAATGAAGTCTTACCTCACTGAGGTTGATTTCTATCACCTGGTCATAGTGACAACCAGAATCTGGTACCAAGTGTTGCTTGAATTCATCTGCTAGTGCAGCTATATCTGGAATAAGAAAGAAAGAAGATCTGAAAAGTGCAGCAAATATGAGGGAGAAAAAGAAGTCTAGAAAACTAAACACAGGGGGGTCAACTGTGTAATTCCCCAGCCTCTTCATCTACAGACTCCCTGCTTGTAGCAGATGAACTACAGGACCACACAAGGTCAAAAATCTCATCAGACAACACTGTAGGAGAATACTGCTCCCAGAATACACCTTCACATGAAACCCATACTTCTACCCACTTCAACTCCTAAATCCTCTTACCAGCTCTCCCAGTCTTGCCCAAGTATTTCTTCATGCGTTCATTGTAAGGGAAGACCGACGTGGTAGCTCCAATTTCAGCCCCCATATTGCAGATTGTTGCCATTCCTAGAGAAGTGGGAGAAGAGACCATGGGGTCAAATGAGAAAGTCCAAGGCCACTCAATTCTCCAAAAGTCAGTATATGCAAAAGACAGCAAAGCTAGAAGAAATCAGGGCATCAGCCACAGAAACCTAAAGCCAAAGCTGAGAGGACACTGACAATATAATGGCTGGGTCAGCCCCCTATGTTTCTGATCAATACAGTGCATGTGACCAGACTCTTGTGGAAGGAATGAGCCAAAAATTACACTGATACATGCAGATACTGATATAACAAGGAACTCCTGTTTGCACCGAGCATCAAATAATTTACAGCAGTGAGCAGTGTCTCTGCTACCTTCAATGAGTGTCCTGTCCCTCCCTACCATCTCATTTGTTTTCACTGGAGGAGCCAGACATGTGTGAGAAATTTAATGGGCTGAATAAAATGCTTCCAGTGACAGAACATAGCACATCCCTTTCAAGCACACAGCAATGAAGCTGTAGAAGCTCCTGTTTTACATTTAACAAGCTAGAAGCAGATATAAAATTCCTCTGATTTCATAGAAGAAAAATCCCAAATTGCTCTCAGTTTGTAAACCAAGTATTCTAAGTTGTAGCCAAGTCATGCAAATTGATGGAAGTCCAGCTTGAAGGCTGCACATCAAGCTGAAGGAAGGCATTTCTTGTAATTTAGTCCTAACTAGGATAATACAGAGAACTACAATTTTTGCTAGTTCAAATTCAGCACCCAAGATCCACAATTAGCTAGTATAAACTGTGTGATACAAACTGCCTTCTGGTCTCAGAACCTCTGCTCTTTTGTTTAGCAGCTGTCACACATATATTCACATTAACCTGGTTCTTTTTTCTATTCACAGCCTATTTTAGGCTGAAATGAATACAACATTCATTTATTGCTGACATCTCCACCCTCTAAGTTTACACTGGAATACATCCACCCTTATTCTTATCCTCACACACCATCTTACAGGATTCTTCACAATTAACCGTTCCATGTTCTCAAAATCACAAGAAGATTTACTGGAGAGAGGTCACTGAGAGGGAGTTATCTTGTTACACCACTCTTCCAGTTTGCCATGTACAAACTGCTGGGCCAGGCTAAGGGAAAACATTTGGTACTTCTTGTTTGGTTCCCTTCCCAGCCTCCACAGATAACTCAACACCCAGCTCCACCAATAATCCACTCAGATAAGACATCTGTGTTGACTTACCTGTGCAGGAGATTGAATCCACACCCGGCCCATGGTATTCAATGATGGCGCCTGTTCCACCCTTGACAGTGAGGATGCCAGCCACTTTCAGGATCACATCTTTAGGAGAAGTCCAGCCTGAGAGCTTGCCAGTCAGCTTTACACCAATAACCTGAGCAACACCAATGAGAAGAAAAAAAATACTGGCATCACTTCCTGTCAGAAAGGTAACAGTATATAGTTCTGCTGTGGGGTATATTCCTGTCACACTTATATACACAGTGCTTGAAAATCAATGCTCCTTACACATCATGCATCTCACCCTTGGCATCAAAGCTTCATATTCCTTCTGCCCCTACCTTTGGGCATTTGAGCTCCCAAGGGATTCCTGCCATGACATCCACAGCATCAGCTCCACCCACACCAATGCAGATTCCGCCCAGGCCACCTCCGTTGGGGGTGTGCGAGTCTGTGCCGATGAGCAGAACCCCGGGGTAGGAGTAGTTCTCCAGAATGATCTGAAAATAAAAATGGATTGTTTGCTTGCTTGTTTTGTGGGAAAGAAGGGGGAAGACAGCAGAAAGAAAACAAAAACAAGAGTTTAGATCAGTTTGTATTTGCAGATTTCAATAGCAAGAAAATAACTGAATTTGGGCTGGATTGGAAATTTTGATCTCTTTTGTTTCAAACTCCTTGTAGAAGACGTAATGACAAAACAAGGTACCAAGTCTCAGCCCCAGGATCCTTGCTCATCGCAGGATAATAAAAAAATTAGAAAACGATCTCCTCTTTTTCCTTCCAGTTTAGGCTTTTGCTAAGGTGCCACCTTTGTTAAGCCTCAAGAGTCTGTTCCATAATCTCCATACCCTTGTTAACAGCTGAGAAAGTCAGTTCACTGATCCAATGGACTTATCCTCCCATAGCCTTTGTGCTCCATAGCAGTAGAATACCAACAGGCTCCTCCAATCCATGCTGCCAGCCAAAACTCAATTACATAGAGGAACTTCTCACCAAGACACTGCCCTTCCCTTACTGATGCTACCAGTTCCATGAAAGACTTTTCAACTATCAACAAAACCACACAATCATTCACAATGAAAAAATGAGATTTCTGTGGTAGCAACACTCAAGAGAACTCAAGCTAATGAACTTCTCACTGCATATGTGCCACACCAGCACTAGGAACAGCCTTTCTGGGAAGCACAGAACTCACAGCACATGCATCACAGAACAGCTTGAACAGAACTAAGGCAGTCCTTTACCAAAAAGACCAAGGCTTTGCTTTCAGAACTTTCAGCTATTCTTGTAGCCATATCAACCTATTTGTGTGAGAAGAGTCACTCTCAAGGCCTCACTTTGGCACAGTTGTACCTGAAGCTACACAACAGGACCAGTTTCCTCCAGCCAGAGAAAGTCAGCCATAAGAAGACTGGTAACCTCAGCACAGAGCTATGCTGCCACATGACAGATGTTACGAGTGGCTTTGGAACACAAATGACCCGAGGTGTTCCCATAACCTTTTGAAGAGTTCATCCATTGCGTCACATTAAGTAAAGGTAACCTTAGTAACTCATTTTGTAGCTAGGAAAACATAGCAGAGAGCTCTTGACTGCACCTGGTCACAAGTTCCCTGCTGACAGGAGGCTTACCAGACATCCATTCTCCTCTCCCCTCCTTTTGCTTCATGCTGCTCTTCAACTTTTGCTGCCTGAGACTCAGAGGAACAATGAAAAATGACTACTGGACCCTCAAAGCAAACCAACTGCAAGCAAGTTAGGGACATCCTGACAGAGGTGTTTGCTTTAAAAAAACAAAAAGCCTCATCAAGTGGTAAATTATTTCAGGACTGTCACATTCCTTTTTTAGATCCAAGTGTAATAACAAGAGAATCTCAGACTTGGAAACTGTTTTGCATTTTATTCAAATTCACCTAGCAACTCCTTATGTGTTGCCACTCCTGAGTACTTGAAGTATGCTGCTCTGTTGTGTCCTCATATACTCTTCTGGGTTTTACAGAACTAAATGCATACATAATAATCCTAAAAAAAAGTATGTTCCCAAGGCTGCTTTCCTTACCACCAAAAGCAATTCACATTAACCCTATGTAGCCAGCTTCATGGCCTCACCTTACAGTCTCAATCGTACTAGGAGGAGCCAGCCCACAAGCAGTTAAGGTATTTCAAGCTTCTGTAATTCACATGGCATGCTGTTGGCACTACCTAATGATACATCAGGTTACAGTTTGACCAAAATAACCTTTAAAAAAACTCCGCTGTGGTCAAGATAACTGAGACAGCAAGTAAGAAATCTCGCCTGCCTTGAGCAAAGCAAGTTGTTTCCCTAAACCAGTGAAATTCTCTAAAGATTTGCACTTGAGCTCTCTCTCCACCCTAAGGTGAAAGACCCACTCATGTTCAAAGACTGCAAACACACACACACTTTACCTGGTGAATGATTCCTGACCCAGGTTTCCAGAATCCCACTCCATACTTGGCACCAGCCGTTGACAGAAAGTTGTACACCTCCTGGTTTATGTCCTATTCACATAGGGAAGCACAGAGCATTAGTACCCCATTTTGTTCTTCCATACAGCAAAAGTTTGTTCAAACACATTCCTTTCTTTCACATGCCTGCCTGTAGTTTGCTTCCTAGTTTTGGAGCAGCTGGAAGGAGTTGCACATAATTTTTAAAATCAACAGGTTAAGATTAAGACTGTTTGACAGACAGCTGTAACAGACCATTTAATTGCATCCCACTTGTAGCTCTACTAAAAGTTTTTTAGTTTCTAATTCCAAACAGCACAATTTAAGGAAAACCCTGCCAATAAGACATTTAAAAATGCTGTGCTCACTTTCCCTATTCTCAGGGGGTTTTTTTAACCTGTTTCCCTCACTCATTCTAGCCCCTCCTTCCTTCTCTACCGGGTGCTCTTTTTCCTATACAGATGCTTTGGAGACATTTCAAATCCCTTAGATAAATATTCTGGCTTTATTTTTACAGATTAAGAAATGGAACTGGAAGTGTTCACTGCCAGGGGAGTTGGTGAGTGTCATTTGTCATTCTAGCAAGTCCCCTCTTTAAGACTCACACAATGCTGTCCTTCTTGCTGCACTGTCACCATTGTTGGTGGAGGTCACACCGTGAAATTGGCTTGTGAGAAAAACCATGGTTGCCAAGGAAGTATGACACTATTATATCCTAACAGTTCTTGGCAGAAGAGTGCTGGAGTAGATAAGATAAGCACTAGAAGTAGAGAATTTCTTAAAGACTGTTCTCATGCAGCTAAGCTTCAGAATAAAGGGAAAGGGGAAACGAGATAATTGATGAATTGTCTCAGCACACATTTGCTGAAGTTTCCCAAGAGGCTGCAGCAGCTCTTTAAGCCTTGTTTTCCACTGGGAGTTGGGTCACTCCACTCTGTTTGTGCATCCCTCCCCCAGTAAACCCAAACCACCCTCTGGCCTGCCAGCATTCATTGTGTGCCAGCTGGCAGCAGCAGAAGCCAGTCAGAAGAAGGCAGGACCTTTACTTGCTTTGCTCAGAGTGGATGGCAAAGAAGGGACTCAGCTCAATTCAGGGCTGCAGCAAATATAATTGCACTATGGAGAATAAGTGCAGAAATAGGGGAAAGGGGAAAACAGGAGGTGAACAGGAGAAAAGAAATTGTCTGATTTAGTTAGGTCTCAAACTCTTAATTGCACAACTTAGGACTGAGACAAGCAGAGCAAGAACTCCCCAAATCACTCCTGAGTGGTGCAAGTTGCTTTACTGTGGCCCACTGAAGAAAGCCAAAAGCAGATACTTCAACACCACAAGTGCTGTGTGAGGATATGGACTAAAATCTCAAAATGCAGCTGACTCCTGTTTACTGTTGGTAAATTCTGGTATCAACATTCCAGGTGCAATTCTTCCTGGCTCTGACACTGGACTTTGGCTAAGCCACTTGGAGTAACAAGATTTCCTTGGCAGATGCATTGTAGTATGTTGGTCAGAGATAAATGTGTCTATAGATTACAGAAGCTCATTTGGGGAGGAATAAGCAGTAAAACAGTTGAGTAGAAAATTTTAAAATGGCACTGTATCAGCACTTTGAACTTCCCACATAGCAACACTTGGAAATTCCCACATAAAACCCAACATCCTACATACTTTTACACACTTTTATACTATACTCATGAGCCATGAAAGCTGCACATGATTCAGTTATTGCTCTTCAGATAATCAGTAGCAAATGGTTTGGGAAAGTAACTACTTGCCTCCCCCTCACAGCGGAGGACCAGTGCAATGCAGGCATACGTGCATTAGGTTTTTCATACTGCCATACTGCAACATAGAGTAATCTGACTTCCTTTCTTTCCCTTGGAAATCATTTTTTCTCTTCTTTAGCTGAAATATCTTCTCTAGAACACACATGATCTAGGCTTCCATCACTAACAACTTAAGACTAGCTCTTCCCACATTCATGGTCCTTTAAACCATGTAATGGATGAATCTGAGATTAAAAACTCCCAAAAATCCATTTAGTCTGTTTCTTCATTGCATCTGACCTACAGAGCTGACCACCACAGGCACTCTGTTACCATATCTGATTCCTGGCTGTCCTTATGGGAAAAAAAATTAAAATAAGCTCATCCTTCAACTGGAAGGACATTTTCAAACAGACAGAAGTTACGCCTCTGCAATAGTGACCTTGGCTCTCTGAAGATCCTTTTCACCGCCTGCCTGGGCCTCGATGAGGTGATCACAGTGGATGGTGGAAGGCACAGCCACCTTTGGCAGCCCGCTGCTGATGAACTGGAGCATTGCCATCTGAGCTGTGGCGTCCTGCATGGCCACGCGGTCGGGCCGTAAGCGCAGATAGGTCTTGCCGCGCTCGATCTCCTGCTTTGCTGGGTCATCCAGGTGTCCATACACAATCTTCTCAGACAAGGTCAGGGGGCGGTCAAGCCTGGGGAGAATAATTTTAGTATCTGCATCTTGTGTACTTCAACATTTGCCATTTTAAGTATGTAACAGAATGCTTCCCTCTATTGCTCAGACTGTTAAGACCTATTAGCACAGAGAAACCTTCATGCTCTTCTTACAGCACTAAAATATCAACTGGCACATGGTTAAACAAGGGTTCAGTTCATAAAGTTCAAAAACATATAAATTGATGTCATTTTATGCTTTCTTTTCTAATCTTCCTATACTGTAAAAGAAACACTGACTGCTCACTTCAAGACAGCAAATGTAGAGGTGAGACAGAGGTCAGACTCAATTCACAAATATCAGATCCCACAGCAAATACAACTAAGTGGAGCTTCATGACCTCAGACCTTTCATTCTGCAACTGTATCAGCTGAGGAATCTATTTATGTATGTAGCAAGATCTTCTGAGAAGTAACTAAATCAACACAACAACTTGAAATGAGAACTACCACATTTAACAAAGGACACAAAGACTGAAGGACAAGTCATACAAACCATTGCCACAGTAAGTGGAGCAGGAATGACAAATTAGCAGGCACACAAGCCTCTATCAGCAGATTAAGGTCACTATGTTTACATAGGCTATGAATTCCTAGCCCTTTGTTCCATGCCTAACACCTAGAGCAGAACACAGCACAAAGAAGCATTAGCCTGTAACAACCCTGACCCACGCGCTGCTGCCCCAGAAAGAAGCAAAGGGCCAATGTAAAGACTCCTCAACGAGGGTATTAAACAAAGAGGATGGAGACCTTTCTAGCACTTCCTCTGCACTGGCCTGCTTCTCTGAACGTTGCAGTGCTTCATCACATCCTTCAACCCTTCCCACAGTGCCCCACCACTATAAGGAGACACTACAACTCATGCTTCACTATATTTACAACTGCCACAGTTCAGTGCTATTTTTCCTGGTAAACATTCCTTGTGCCAGGGCCCCACAACAATTTTTTCTTCCTCTCCTGTCACTGTAGAACTGAATTCAATACCCTGACCCCTCCCTTCTTCCCTTCTCCACTCTTACCTCTTACGGACAATGTTGATGTTCTTCTCCAGTTTTTCATAGTTGATGTATTCATTAGGTTCAAAGTGGCTCATGGCCACCTTGGCCCGCTGGCACAGGACAGGAGCAACATGGTAGCGTCGTACCCCACTGTTCAAGGCATGCTGAAAAAAAGGAGAGTATTAAAACTGGAGCCCTGCAGAGTGAATTTCTGTAACATAGCAATTAAAAACGTTATTCAGTTTTTGTTACTGGGATTTTACAGACTGAGGAACACAAAGGCACCCAAATATATTTCATCATACAATACTCCATATTATCTTAAACAGTCCAAGTACCCAGAGACGCTAAAGTACCCAGAACAGGTAGCATTTACTAAATTATTCCACCTTTTTCTTTGTTGCACCAGAAGCCTTAGGCTTTCAAATGAAAAATCTGCTTTCAGGCAATGATGAGCCAATTCTCAAGAAAGCACCAGTCTGCCATGCTCCTGACACATGAGGGTCATGGTGAAGAACCAATGCTGTTTCTAAAGCAAACTATCTCTAGGTTTGTATTTGCTTCCTGGCATTGAGTTGACATTGAAATTGACATTAGCAGGAGATACAGCACCAGCCTGGACACGCCCCTGTTCCACCATCACATACTAAGTTTCCTGGGCAGGATCCCCCATACTGCTACAAAATGTATTAAATATCTACAAAGGAGACTTTGGTGTACAGGCCTGGTCTACAATGTAACACAGAGCAGGAGAAGCAAGATGTGGAAAAAACTCACCAGCTCCACCAGCCTGGCTGGTGCTTTTTCCTCGCTCTCACAAAGGCACCCTCACCTTTTGCCTCTGAAAAACTTTGCACTTATCCTACAGGTGAGTTAGCTGCATGACAGGTGAACTATACTGTGAGCTGAATGCATCAGCAGAAAGTGCCAGGGGAAAAAAAAAAAACCAAATTTACTTGGCAGCCTCCACAGTGAGACAGTTTCCTGGAACACAGGAGAAGGGCAGGCTATGGCGAGGCACCTTTACAGCACCTGACCTGAAAGAGACGGGTCAGTGCCCAGGGCTAAAAGCTCTCACGCAGCTTTGAAAATTGAGTCAGACAGCGGCCTCCAGAAAAACTTCCAAGGATTTGGCACACACATTTCTTACATGCTTTCAAAGTCTCACTCATCAGCATCAGAAGTTTGGAAACAGACTGAAGAAAAGAGTTCAGAACTCTTCCTCCTCCAGCATTATACCTTAATCTCAATCCCGCTTTTTCTATTCATCCGCTATTTCAGGGTTATGAAGTGTTGATAAGTACAGGTTAATAAATGTAGCAGTGTTACACTAAACACCCCTTTTGCATGTGTGATTGTAAATATTCCTTGTTCAGAACACAATCATTGTACCTACCACTGGGGTTATTTTTACCACTATCAAAAAAAGCCTAGTTAATTCTTTAAACCTGTTCAAACATTTTAATGTTTCCCTGTGAATATTGTTTCAAACTTTCTTGTTACCAGCATTGAAAAGACTGCCTAAAATAATCACAATCAAAGAGACATCACCAATTTTTATCAAAATCTCTTGTTTTATTGTCCTTTTGATAACACTTTTTAGTATCTTTTGCAACAAAAATTTGGGGAAAGCTAGGCAAGATCACACTACTCAGCACACTAGCAAGAAGGGTGCAGTTTGCATTTTCACCAAGCTATCCTCAGCCATTATAGAGAGAGCTTTTGGTAGAAGCAGGAAAGACTTACAGCAGCTACACACCACCATTCTGAAAGAGTGTCTGAGAGAAGTGAGCCTGGTGGTACAAAGAGGGCACTGCTCCTCCATGAGTGCATGGGAAGCCCAGTCATCAAATTTCACTGTGCTGCACTTTAATCCTAGAACTTCCAGAACTTATCACAGGTGTCAGACTTAGACCTTTCCTTCTTCCACCAGCAAAAAACAAAAAAAAACCCCTAGAACAACCACCCACACCAATACAAACACCACCCAGCTTCTCATTGTTTAACATACAAACTAGGCAAAGCTGCTCTTTACCTGGTAGCCACATAACTTTTATGTTTGCTTTGTTCTAGCCTTTTTTTTTTTTTTTTTTTACCTCACAAGATATTCAGTCTTGTGAAAGTCTCCAACTGCTGGAGTGGCTGGAAAAAAAAACACTAAGCTATTTAATCACTGTTCATGGAAAAACAATCTCTTTCCCAGGCCAGGAAATGTATTGTGGTTTAACGCAATAATTTCTTCTTAATTCATCATAGAGAAGAACAGATATGCAAATAAAAATAATAGCACAGGCTTCATAGCATCTTAGTCTTGCCTGGGACCAAAGCTGATTAAAATAGAAATCTGAAGCAGGGCACTCCAAAAAGAGGTACAACCAAACTTTTCAAACAAAATTCAGGTAAAATCTTTTCTGTTTGAACATACATATCTATGGGTCTTTTCACTTCATGAAATGGTACAAGGAAATGTAACATTTTTTCTAATACTATGTCAGTGTTCAGCTGGTAATCAAGATCAGCAATACAAAGTAGTTGAATCCTGCTGACCACAGCTTCAGACCATCAAAAGCAGGAAGAGTGTTTAAGGTGAAGGATTCTGTCTGGACTTGGAGAAGTCTGGAAAAGTGAAGGTCAGTTTCTGTAATGGCCAATATGAACCAGGGAAAATAACTGCCTAAACCAATCAGCTTCAGCAGACTAGACAAGCATTTTTCTCTACATAAGAACTTTAAAAGGCACCTATTTAAAAAGTGCCATCTTCATTTTACCAGGATATAAACCTAATCCTGTATTTCTGCTGGGAATTCATTTGACTCAATATGGTTCTGCTCACGTTGGCACCCAGCAAGTTTAAGGCTCCACCACCACCCACCACCAAGCAACCAGTATAAACTGCCTGGTTCTAAAGTCTGAACTCTCCTCACAAAGAATCTACACTATATCTCTCATCACACCTGTCTATTCTCCATGCCCGCCCTTCTCCTACTGCATCCTCAGAAACAGGGTGGGAGAACTGCAAGATGAAGGAAAAGTCACAAGCCTGACAGTTCCCAGTTTGATTCCCTCTCACTCTTCTCTGAGAAGGAATGTACTGGTAATTTGTGGGGGCTTCCATTGTGTTTTTTTAGTCAGCACTGAGAAGTGCCTCGAGCCCAAGAGCCAAGGGAAATAGGAGATCTATAAATTTATAAATTTTCCCTTTTATCCAGGAACTGCTTATTTCCAGGCTGGCCAAACAGCTGCCCAGTGACCTCCTCTCACCTGGCACTGAATCCCTTATTCCAGTTTGCAGTGTCCAGTAAAAGGAATGGCAATAATCATTACAGGGCTCCTAAGCCTACTGGTGTTTCATGAAGTGAAAAGCTTCCCTTAAAGACAGAAGAAAGCAAATCTAATAAATGGGTCACTATTTCTGAAATCTCTGTAAGGAAGCTAACACTGCTCTTTACAAATTTTAAGGTAGCTATCATGCATTTAACTCACTACAGTGAATGTTCCAGGTGCAAGGGGAGTCTGAATTCAGGAAATAACTTCATTTTGGCAGCCGGTAAGGCACAATGAGCCCAATAAGAAAAGCTCATGTTCAAAAAAATAGCAACTGTTATGTGAACTTCTATCTGGGAAATCTGTCCTAGAAATCCCAGCTGAAACCCAAAATACCATCTTTCCTCATTTTCCCTGATCTAAGAACACCGGCCAAGTTTCCAACATTCACCATGATTCAGCCTAAAGAAAAAAAAAAAAAAAAAGGCAGCATGGTATAATCAAATTGTAAATGCAGGCTCATTTTCTAGACCCACCTCAAAAGAGCAACCACAATTATGGTTCTGAAGATCAGTTTAGCCCTGATGCACAAAACTGCCCACGCATAATTTTGGTACTTACCCACAATGCCTTCAATAAACCTGATATTTCAGGCAGTTTAGAGCTTTACAGTCCTCCCTCTCAGTCAATGTGGCTTGAAAAATGGAATGCTACTAAAGGCATTATTTCAGGTAGGCAGAAAAGAGATCTTGACCCTTTGAGACTATTAGAACTTTAAATAGGACAGTCAGTCCAAATCAGGTTAATTCCAATTTATTTCCCTCAGAGGCAAGCTTTCTCTGCAGCTCCAGCTCCAAAACAGTTCCAGGATGGGAGGCACACAGAACCAACAGCAGCAATGTGTGCCATGCTCAGTGCTGGCACTATCACAGTGATTGACAAGATGATGCCCATAGTCATTAATCTCTAGGCTGCTACACAGGGGCAAAAATCCCCTGGCTCCTAAAGACATCACCTAGAGGCATGTGTGATCAGCATCACAGATTTAGTCCTTCACAGGCGGGAAAAATATGTATCCCTTGCCTGATAATAGACAACAACCTCCTGGAATGCTAAATTCCCCATGTCGATTGTGCCAGCACAGCCTTTGTTTTGCATCATACAATATTCATTTTAGCAAATGATTGCTTGTTCTCATGCAGTGTCACAGCATAAAACAAGAACCAACTCATTACCCTAATAAAAGGTTTGCCTTCATTTTATTAGTAGTCATTTCTGTTCAAAGTACAAACTGAAAACTATTTAATAAGTAAGAACAAGTATGCCAACCTAACTGAAATTGTGCTGTTCTGTAACTTTCATTTAAATTTAAAAGCTACTACACTTTTCTAAAGCATCTACCTCTGAAGTAGGATAGTAATTACCAAACTGGAATTAAGATTCACAGAATACTTTTAGAATACTAAAAGCCAACCAAATTCTTCAGTTCCCTAAGCAAGGGGAACACATTGGCCAAGGTCACAAGTGGCAAACTGAGAAGTTACACTCCCTGCCTTTATCACAAGGGAGCAAAGGCTTCCTTAGCCCTTAGCAGCCCTAAACAGAAAATTGCACCTGGTATTTGCCTTATAGGCCTTAAAAGATATGAAAACTTTATTACTGAGTAGACACTAAACATAACCAAGTCTTAAGGAAGGCAGTCTCTATGACAAGATCACATTACTGGTGAAGGTGAGTTTTAGAGGTCATGACAGACAAGACTACCAGAGTCTTTATCACAGCCCCGGGAAAAAAGGTAATTTTTGTGTCTGACCCGCCTGCTTCTTCAGCCGTCCTAGTTCCCCACACAGAGAGACTGGGACCTTTGTCACCCAGAGGCCTCTGTTTGTACTAAAAGGAGGATTTTGGAAGCAAAGCAGCCAAAGGACAGCTCACTCACACGACAAGGAGTCACCTTGTGCTGCCGCATGCCCGTAAGGAGAAGTAATAAAAGACGAGGGAAAGAAAAATGCCTGCCCCGGGGAAAGACCTTTTATTCACCGTTCGGCCCCGCGCCCTCGGCCTCTGTGCCCTGTTAGGCCCGGGGCTCTGACAGCGCCTCCAGCCCACCGCAGCGGGGCCCGGGCACACGGGGGAGGCGGCGGCGCCAGGCCGCGTCCCCGCCGCCCCGTTCACCTTGCACTCACCTTGACGGCCGGCCGGGCCCGGTGGCGGGAGACGTCCTGCCCTAGGGACCGAGCAGCGGCCACGCCGCCGCCGCCAAAGCCGCGGCCGCCCCACCATCGCCATGGAAACAGGGCGTGGGGCCGCAGCGGGGACACGCTGACCTACACGCGGAGGCGGGGACGGCCCGACCCCGAGGCTGCGGGCGAGCGGCCGCCCTCGTGGCCGCCCAGCGGGCAGCGATCCCGTCCCTGCCGCAATCCCCGCCGCCCGTCCCGCCCGCTGCCCGCCCCGCCCGCCGCCGCCGCTCACCCTCAGCCGAGCCGCCAGCACGCAGTACGGCGCCATTTTGTTCACTGACAAAGATGGAGTCGCGCCGCGATGGCGTCACGCGGCCCCTTTGACATCTCCGGCGCGCGCGCGGGGGCGTGGCCGCGCGGGTCCTGGCAGGGAGACACCCGCGACAGGAGAGGGTCCTGTGCTACCACGAGGGGCTCCTCTGGGCGGGGGAAGGCCAGAGAAGGGGTGGCTTTAGGTGGAGAGTTTATCTCGGCATCCCTCGGCGTTTTCCCGCTCGGGGGAGGCGCTTTGGCAGGCGCCGGTCTCACCCCGGCCAGGACCCGGGGGCGGCGCGGCACTGAGGGCTCCGCGGGCCCGCAGCAGCAGCAGCGCCGGGCGAGTGTCGCCTCGCCATGGCCAAGCACCACCCGGACCTCATCTTCTGCCGCAAGCAGGCGGGCGTCGGTGGGTGCCCGGGGAAGAGGACGGGGGTTCCCTTCGCCCCTTTCCCGCCGCGGGGCGGGTGGGAGGCGCGCGCCGTACCGGCCGTGGGGCCCGCGCGCGGCCCTCGGGCCCGGCTGAGGCGCGGGAGCGGCGGCGCGCGCCACCCGCTCCGCCCTCCCTCCTTCCCTCTTTTGTTTTCCTTTAATTTCCCTTTTTCCCCCCCCCCGTGCATTATGGATCCAGCAGCATTTGGAAGCATTTTTGTGGCCGCGAGGCAAAAGTTATCTTCCGGGTTATTCCTGTAATACAGATAACGGGATTTGCCCCTGTCGCATCTGAGTCAGCGTTTGGGTCAGGGTTCAGAGAACTCTTAGACGAGATTAGAAGTTGGGGTATCCCTTCCAGGTTTTTGTTACTCCTTGGAAAAGCAAGATCCATAAAGGCGAAGCATTCAACTGCACTGTCCATAGTAAATCTCTTTTCAGAATAATCAGTGCTTCTCACCATCTGTCTGTGTTGAAAAGTCGTGTCCTGGCAAATCTCTTCTCTTTCAGACTTCAGACAAATCAATATTTAGTCTTTGTGGATGTGCATATCCAGTCTTTGAAAGTCAATATTTATTACATTTATCCAAGTTTCTAACATCATTGTTGTGAATGTCCCAGAGAAGTGACATGATTTCTAAGACACATTTAACTACCTTCATGTTCTAAAGCAAAGAAGGTATTTGGACTGCTTTAAGCAACACTTGATTTTGGCTTTTTCCCCCACTAAAACCAGCATAAAAGCTGTGCCAAGACTCACGTACATCATTTCCTTCAGTCAGACACACTGGCTGTGTTTGAAATGAATGATGAATGTGGGTGTTCTTACTGCAGGGGGGTGTCATTGTGCATTCATAGTGCATCTTTGGTCCTGATAAATCTCTCCAGGAGGATACATATTGTTTATCATGAATGTTTGTATTTATGCTCTAACTGTTTCTGTAGTTTAACCTTTAATTTTTTAAGGACTGCTCATTGCAGAAGATAATTATTTGACATTCAAGCTTGTACTTACTTGGATTTTTCTCCTGCCTCAAATATTTTTTCTTTTTTTTTCCCCAGCAATCGGAAGACTCTGTGAAAAATGTAAGTACAGTATCCACATTTATTTGCTTGAGAGGGTGGTGTTGTGGTTAGAGCATGCAGTTTGGGTTTGAAGGCTGGAATCTAGTTTTGCTTTGACCCCAAACTTAACGTCACTCTTTGAGAAGGGAGCAATTACCTTGACATTGCAAGTGTAGCTCAAGGAATACTTAAAAAGTTGCAAGCTCAGCAGTCCCAGAGTACCTGCTGATAGCATTTCTAGGGGCTGAGGCTACAGTGCCTGCTTCACTGGATCCTTGAATCTGCAATACCAAAATATCATCCTGATCATTTTAAAGCAGGGGGAAAATGCATTTTTGGGTTTTGGCTTCATCATACTGCAAGAAAGGTTCCCGTTAGCATCTGGGAGAAGAAGAAATGGAGGGCAAACATCTAAAGTTAGAGCAGGAAAAACACCCAAGGAATCCAGTGATTAGCTGTGAAAGGGGAGAAAGAGTGTGATCTGTTGTTAGATCCTTGCGATCTGTTGTTAAAACATGTAGGGGAACAGAACAAATGAGGTGAGTAGTTTGTGACTCGAAAACAGTGTGAGAATAAGCAAAGTGGGAGAAGGACAGTCTGAAGCAAGAAGATCATTTTCAAGAGCACCTGACAGTGAAACAGATTCTCATTGGTAGTAGCTGAGGGCTGTCACGCCAGAGATTTAAGAGCAGGTTAGGCAAGCTGTTGTGGGAGTCAGGATTAGATACCTTGGGAACTGGTAATAGGATATGAAGCCTTTTATCCATAGGTCAGTGTTTTGGTTAAGGTCCAGCTCAGCAGAAACTGTCCCTGGCATCTGATGGCTCCTTGCCTGTTTGATATCAGTACTTGAATTTCACTCGGTTCCTTGTGAGAGCACAAGAGCAACTTTCGTGAAATGGCTGCTTATGCCACTTTGCCCTTCCTTTGGCCTTGTCACAGATGAAGGATTAAAGGGACCATGAATACAGTCTCTTATCTCTTTGAGCATAGTAACTCCAGACTTTTGTTGATGTGGCACTGTGGGAGAAGCTTACACTGCTGCTTCTGTGTAGGTAAGGACTCTAGTCCTGTCAGTGTGGCTTTTTTTCTTTGCAAATGAGTAAGTCAGGAAAAGTTCTAGAGTAAAAGTAGTGGTACGATCTAAGCAAGTCTTGGCTAATCACAAAGTAGCTACCCAAGTAATTTTGGGTTTCTTCTCTGACTGTGAATGAATGACTAAATTTAAAAAAAAACTCAAATATTGCAGGCCACAGCTCTTGTTCCTGTCAAGTCTGTGTGCAATACCAAGTTGTGCCCTGTGCCCGCAAGGCACGTTTCTGCAGTTCTGCTGTATTGTCTTTGAGCGTACGGCAAAGTTATTTGACCAGGAAGCTTTTGCTGTGGTGTGGGGTGGCAGAAAGGACCCTGTGTGAGCAAAGGCTGTGCTGTGCCCGCAGGTGATGGCAAGTGTGTGATCTGTGACTCGTACGTGCGGCCCTGCACCCTGGTGCGCATCTGTGACGAGTGCAACTACGGCTCCTACCAGGGCCGCTGCGTCATCTGCGGGGGGCCCGGCGTGTCCGACGCCTACTACTGCAAGGAGTGCACCATCCAGGAGAAGGATGTAAGTTGCCATCCCTGCTACATGGTAGTCATGCTTCCCTTTAAGGGGCTTGGAGCTGCTGAAATTAGTGCTGGGATGATTGGCTCTTGTTTGTCTGAAACCTTTATTCCCCTGTTGATAGGTCTCTGTGTTAGCAAAGCATTTGGAGGTATTGTAACTCTCTTCATTCTAAGGATCTCTGACTGTTTTGCACGCTCACAGTTCATTTCCTCCACACACTGCTTGTTACCACTTCAGGTTGTTATCTTAGTACAGCTCCAGCCTAGGTTTCACCAGGGTCAGAAATATTGCAGACACTGCAAGACAGTGGCAGAAGCAGCTCCTCCCTAAAGTCCACTAGGAGCCACTGATTAAGAGTACATATGGTACTATGAGGCCAGTGGAATCAAAACCTTTGTTTTCCTTTGAATAACAAGGTAAAGTTGGTCCTTAGTGTGGTAATTGTGTTTCACAAGTTTGATGCTTCTTGTATAATTTCAGCGGAATACAATTTATATTTTCTTACTCTGTTCTGGAATTGTCTGTATTATTATCTGTAGATATTTCTCTTTCTGCTAATGCTTTTTGGTATAATGATCCCTTTTGTCTATAGCCAGAGCTATCGTCTTTTTACAATATTGTGCTGAAAGCCATTGCATGTGGGAAATGAGGCAGCTGTTCACCCCTTGTAAGGCTTTTGTTAATAATCTAACACGATGGGTGCAGAACATGAATTGCAACAAAGCGTTAGAAAGACCTTACAGGAGAACAAGAACATGATGCTTACAGTTCTGCTATCCCAGAATATAGGCCTGGTAGCTGTGAGAGTGTCTGTTAAAAGTTGTTTGGTGCTCTGCAAATGTCATTTCCTACACACCCTAATGACTGTGAAGAACGTGCTGAGAGAGTGGTTCAGAGTGATTTACAGGAATGTCCTCAGCTGAGTGAGTTGCTGCTTTAACTCTCTCTAGTGCCTGTTTTCTCTAGAGACCTGCAGCCAAATCCAGAACAGGAGCAGGTGTTCCTTCGAGTTTAGTCATTAGATCTAACAGGACCATAATCTTTCTCTGGATCCAAATATGGATATAAGTGCTTTGATGGGGGTGCTGCCTCCTACGTTATAAATGCTGTGAGAAACAGTAATTTTGTTCACTTGCCTTTGGAATGAAGATGCCTGGCTTTATAAGTCATGAGCAAAATAGGCTTGGTTTTAGTTTTATCGATTCTTAGGGATTCCCAACAAGTGTTTTTCATAACCTAAGATTACCTGTATCTTATGTTTGATTCAGGTGTGAAATAACCAGCTGCTCTGTCAAGGAGGACTGTAGAAAATATAGAGCTAGAGAAAAATAACAGGTCTGGAGTTAGAAAAGAATAACATGTCTGGGGTGACCTGGGTGACACCTGGGTGAATGCTGCTGTGAGTGAAGAAACTTGCTCTGTAGCAGAAAACTCAGATGTTACATATTATTGCATATGTGAAGTTGCAGATCTGAAACAGCAGATTTGGCATGATTTGTTGCAGGATTGAAGAATGCTTGCACAAGCATAGGGAGCCCAGAAGGAGAAAAAATTAAGTGTGCTGCTGCCTGTCACAATTATGGTATCTGGTGCTGATGTGAATAAGAAAACCAGATGGGCAGAGCTCTGTACCTGAAGCTTTAACAGTCCAAGGCTTCAGCTACAGCATTTTCATCATCCTCAGAGAAAGACTGGAAAAAATAGTGAAGCAAGAAAGCAAATAAAATGGATGGCAGAGATAGAGTGCTATTGGGCACAAACAAAGGACCTGGTTACTCTTGGTTCATTTGTTCTGGTGCAGGAAGGAATGAAGTATTGTTTCAGCCCACTTTGATCTGTGGGTCAAGGCCTGAATCCCACCTTGTCACCCAGGACATCAGTGAGTTGCAAATAGTAATCTTTTCTTGGAGAAAGGAGGGTGCTCATGAGCTGTGTCCTTTGGAGGAGGTGGAGGAATGAACAGAGGCCTGCAATAAGGCTGTCAAGATTTGAACAGACTCCATGGATTGTGGGAGGAAGTCTTGAAAGAGTCCTACTATTGAGGTTCAAAATGAAATAAGGAGACAGTAGCTAGAAATGGGTCATGGCAGGTGGATGGGGGAGGGATGATTTCTGTTCCCCACCTCTCCTGTTATTCCTATCATGCAGATCCTCCCCACCAGATTGCAACTCTCGCATGGGAACCAGGCAGCTTGGGTGCAGATTCTACAGAATCTGACATCTGCCCAGGGGCTTTCTAAATCTGAAGCACTCAGGCTTGCTCTTCAGCCCAGGACACGTGTTCCTTTGCCTGCTGGGTCCCTCACAACTGCTGTGGCCAGCCATAATGTTTTGCCCTAAAGAATTATGCAGGTGCTGGACTCAGGTGGCCCACAGGCAAATTTTCCCAGGTATACCAAGAAGGCATTTCTGATTTGGTTTTGCAACCACACCTCTCCCCTACTCCCCTTGCTTTTCTCAAGGCTTTTTTCTCACTGTCTGCTGGAATTCAGGTACAAGAACTTACTTCTGTAGCTGCTGTGGGTAGCTGACCCTACAGCCTCTGCAGTAATCAATCCAGGATACAAGAAATCTAAGATTCAGTTCTGCTGTCACTGCTGAGGGGTTCCTGAACACAAGAATGGTTTGGTGACATCTAGAGCCTCAAGATTCTTCTTTGCTAAGGAGGGGAAAGGTTACTCCTCTGGGCCCTAGAAGTCCTGCATATCCTGATTTAGAAAGAATCAAGTCTCGTGGCACAGTGCACCCTTTTCATTAAATGGCTGATGTTATATGAGCTGTTTTCCATTTTGGCCCTGAGGGAGACCATGTCCTGCAGTAATGCTGAAGAGACATCCATGCTCTTCTCTGTTGCAGTCTCTTACTGGTAACCAGCACTGGAGAGCACTTTGTACAGGTGTTTGAAATGTGTTGAGGACAGGGCAAGGACTGTGGGAACTGAGAATCTGCCACAGCTATGATGTTGTTCTGTGTTTGCTCATTTCCTAACTTGCATTTTCTTTTCTTACAGAGAGATGGTTGCCCTAAGATTGTCAACCTGGGCAGTTCCAAGACAGATCTTTTCTATGAAAGGAAAAAGTATGGCTTCAAGAAGAGGTGATCCTATTGTTACATGGCTACCTCCTGTTGGGTTGGCAAGAGGGCCTTGGAACATCTCTGGACTTCACTCTTATTGAAAACTTGTTGATTATTTTTTTCTAAAGCAATACAAATTCAGTAATATACTTAGGGTTGGAGAAATAACACACTGAGTGGGGACTGAAACCTGATGAGAACCAGTAATGAGAGGGAAAATGAAGATTACTGTCTCTTCCCTTTGCAGAAGCTCTGCTAGTAGTTGCCCCAGCTCTATACAAAGCAGAGTGGGCAAGCACTTACGCATAGAAGGAGCCATGTAAAAATGGAAAGTGCTGTTTTTAGTGTGGAGAAACACCTTGAGGCTCTTCTTACTGGGCCTCCTCTCAATTTTTTGAAATTGCCCCATCCATCAGTGTTGAAGAACAAAACACCAATCCGCTCCCCTCCTCCCTTCCTCCGGTATATTTCCATGCTGCCCTGTTTTGTAAGGAATCTGCTCTTGTCTGGTACCTTCCTAGGGAGAGCACAGCTGTTCCATGTTTTCTTTGACAGATAAATCCAAGGCCGTTTCTTGTAACCATTCCTGTAGGATGCATACCAATAAAGCTTTTCCTTTCGGGTTTTTATTTTTGGTACAACAAGGATTTCTATTTGGTTCATTCTGTGCCTAGCCTCTCTGGAGCTTGCTGGGGACACAGAGGATTAGCCCAGCTAGCACTTCACAATGGGTTATCTGGTTTCTGCTTATGGCCACGTGACCTTGCCACAAGGAGCTTCAGGGAACGGCTGTTGCTTTTGTCTGCCTGTGATCCCAGCCACTGATCATTTTGTCCTGTAGCATGAGGATCGCTGAGCTTGTAACCCTTATCCCGGCTAATACGGCCGTGGATGTTGTTTCACCATGCCAACATCCAATCCCTTTCTAACCCTACTAAGCTATTTGACTGGCTATCCTGTTCTTGTGAATAAGTTAAAGCCTTCCCTGCTGTAATGGGAAACCAACCATTGTGTTCTGGGCTATTGGCCGTGTGCGTGCTGGAAACCAGAGGCTGCTTGTTAGTCAAATACCAGGAGAGGTTAAAAGCACTCTGTTGGCTCAGCAAAGATCTGGGAACAGGGCCTTTGTGCAGAAGCGGAACCGAGTTCCCCACGGGTGTGTACTCCTCAGATGGTTAAAGCAGGGCCCTGGCTCAGCGTGCCCTGCAGTCCTTCAAGCACTTGCAGTCTGAGCAGAGTGTGTGCTACACTAACATAGTTGTCTTTGTGCAGTTTTGGGGTGCAGAGCCCCAAAACCTTTTTTCGTTTTGTGCCCCTTCCAGGATTTCAGCTATTCCCTTGAGGCTAGTACCAATTCCTTTTAACTACTCCTTGGCTTAAATACCTCTTCTACCTGTTCCAACCATTTGGATAAAAGTGAAAAGCACACAAGTTGTGATTATCCTCTCCTCAAAAGTAATTTTTCCCTGCTGTAGCTGGCTGTAGCTGTCACTGGCCCTACAGCTATCTCAGCTGCTCCTCCCTCTCCAGCCCCCAGCTATTAATTCTGTCAGTTTTCTCTTCCAAGCTTTTTGTAGTTCTGAGAGTATCAGTATGTCTTTTTCCCTACACAGTTTCTGATGGATGCCATTTGCCATGATGTTCAGAGCAATCTAGCTCATTGGTTACAGCAAACCTATTCTCCCAAAGCAGTTCTATGGGAATAAGCAACTGCCTCTGCAGACCAGGAAGCCCATGTCAGACCTGTTGTTGGCCATTTTAAATTCTGTGTTTCTTTAAAAGCTGGCCATGACATGCAGATTTGTTGTACCTGGAACTTTATCACTTCAACCAGAATTTATCACTTACCCTCAGTTAGGCCGCCCATATTATCTCACTAGGAATGCAGAAGGTTTGTACGCACTTATTTTCTTTCCCAGAAATTTGAAAGATGACAAAGTTTTTCAGTAAAAGTAGAGGGAAATGAAGTAAGGAATTATATTTTTGTCTCAGAACCAATACACCCTTGTGAACTAATTTTAGAGCACTCCTGTTCCTAATCATTTAGCAGGATCAGCCAGGCAGGGCTTGCTGTAGAGGTACGAGTGTTCCCATCCCTTCCCCCATCGCCCAAAACAGCTGAACATACTCACTTTCTTGGCACTCCCGATGCCCTCATGCTGACTGCTGGATATATTGGTCTGTGTTCTGAGAGTTAAGCTGCCATTTCTAGTTGTTCTGAGTCACTGGGCAGGTGGAGAGAGGGAGGGACAGGCTTTTTCCCCTTTGCCTTGTTTGCTCAGACAGCTCTGGGGAGCATGCCAAATGCTGCTGGTGCTCGGATCAGTTCAGTGCCACTGCCTTTCTGGTACTTTCAGAGCATGGATGGGATATTGCCCTGAAGCTGCTAATTCAGACAAGGGTAATGGACACATTTGTGTAGCCCAGAAAAACATGACCTTGCTTGCTTGGTAATGATTTCTGTGCACCAGTAGATGATACCTAGGCAGGCCCTCTATAAAAGTACATTATTTTTCACCTAAACAGATTTTAAAGTATTTGTCCAGGAGAAGGAGATTGCCTTGCAGTACTGGAGACCAGAGCACAGGCTAAAAGGGCAAGCTTCCCCGCAGGGAAAAAATGAGACAAGACACGTCCTGCTGCTGTGTGCAGGCCAAGCTTTGGAAGGGCTTCATCCCTCCATGGGGTTTTATGCAGCCATATTCAGGGGCTCCCTGACTGCCAGCTGCAAAGTACTTGCGTGGCAACAGCAGGGAAGGGTGGGAGAGACAGGGACAGCTTTGTGGACGTGGCAGCTGAACCCCCGTGGTGCTGTCTTCAAATCCCAATGCTTGGAGCTAAATGTATCTTCCTGCTGTTACTTTTCTAGGTAGTGTTATTTTTTTCTTTTTTTATTAAAATGTTGCATAACAAGTTAAAAAAAAAAAGCTCCTTGAATTTTAAATATTTACATTGAAGGAGAGAACGTAGGACCTCTTGGCCTATTAAGAAATCGGCCTCTGTTGCCAGTACTAACAAGGCATTGCTGTGTTCTGAAATGTAGGTGTTCCCTGTTACACACCCCTTCAGACCAACTGCCAGCCACAACTACAGCTGAGCTCAGCAAATAGCTCTGTAACACACATCCACTTCCTTGAACCACCTAGACAAAGCCCTTGAGCCCCAAGCATTACTTCTCTTTAAAAAGAGGTAAAGCAAAAAGAAAAGGTAGGTGGAGGTTTTGAATCTGCCTGTGAGCTTTTCCTGTGGGAGCTGCATGGACAAAATCTCACTTCTGAAACCTTATCTGCACAGAAGCTGTTATTTTCTCATTACAGACATCAGCTGGAGATGTTTGCCTCTTTCAATAGCAGGAAAGAATTTTTCATTTCCTTGGGGTTGTCATGTGAATTGAATGTACAGAGGATTCAGGGTATGGCGATATTAATTATGTCCAATTATAACCTGACTCCCCTTCCTTGGCATTAAATAACCCAACCAAACGAGCTCTGTCCCAGTGGCTTGGCAGTTGTTACCCTGCCCATGTCCACGTGACAGGGGAGCTTTGCTTTGACTTAATAGCCAAATGGCTGAGAATGCAGGAGCAGATCCTGTGACAGAATTCCTCTGCCTGCATGTGTGCAAGGGCGACGCCATAATTAAAGGAGCACGGTCAAGGCACAGGTATTTTAAAGAGCCCTAATACGTGACACCCTCTTGCTAACACCTTATTAAAACAATAATAGAATTTTAGAAATGTAATTGCCCTTTTTTGCTTAATGATGCTAAAAATAGCTCAGTCGTTTTAATTTCCTGATCTCTGGCTGACAGTATGATTTTGCTTCCAGCAAGGCAAGGGAATAATTGAAGAAAAAAAAAAAGAAAGGTGTTCTTTTGTAAGTAAATTCCTTTTAAAATAGGAGTGACGAAAATAAGGCTGCTCATAATAGCTCTCATAAATCTTCCTCTTCTCTTTCCCCTTTCCCTGCAGAAAATAAAACAACTTCAAAAGTTATTGTTTTTTTTTTTTTGGTTTTTTTTCTGTAATCTGTGGGAAAATGAGCAAGGCTAGCTGCTGTGGCTGGGTAGAAACATTAATAGATTTGGTGTTGCCTGGGCTCAAAAGAAATGCTCTTCTGTGGCAAAGGCAGTACCTGAGGTAAAGTGTTCCTGAATGAGAGAGGAGGACAAACCAAACCCAGAAGAAGGCTGAAGGCTATTGTGGAAATAGGACAAGAGATGAACTTTGTATTTTTGCACTTTGGGGATGGTTGCCAGGCCAGCTACCCCTGCTGCACAGGGACTGTGGTAATGCCTGTGTCACCCTGTGCTTGTGTCAGCACCGGGGAGGATGCAGGACACGTGGCTGGGAGAGCCTGGAAACACCATTTGCCGTGTCCCTTCCGCTAGTTTGGGGTGTTACTTGGGTCAAAAGTTGCTTTAAGTGTGGACAGCAAACAGCCTTTGCAAGTGGTGTGTGTGAAAGGTGGCGTGACCTTGGACTGTAACACACACGGCCTGGGGATGCCTGTAGGCATTTTCTTTATTTTCCTGGAACTAGCAGTGGGTCTGCTTTGAAATACAGGGTGCGGGTCCGTTTGTGTGCTGGCTGAGAGTGCCTTCAGCTTGCCAGGGGGTGGTGCAACTCAGCCTGTGGTGGTCGAGGTGCCGCCATCGGCCCGTGGCCCCAGGGACGGCTGTCCCCGTGGTTGTCCTTCCCCAGGGCAGCCTGTGTCCCCGAGCCCGCGAAGGCCCCGCGGTGCGGGAGGAGCAGCCGGGACGGGGGCAGGCCGCGGCCGCCCCGGTGACTACATCTCCCGGCAGCGCACGGCGCGCACACCCCCTTCGGCTCACTGGCCGAGGCAGCGCTCCAATCCGAAGGCGCCGCCGGGGCAGGCCAGCCAATGGTAAGGCTGTTGCTAACACGCCGCAGTTATTTTTAGCACGGCCGGCGCTCACGCACCTTGCGGGTCTCTCGTCTCCGCCGCGGTGGGGCCGGCCCTGCTCTGTTGGAGGCGGAGGGACACAGGCGTGCGAAGAAAAAATAGTTCGGAAGGCGGGAGCGCGTGTCGGGGGCGAGGTCTCCGTGCCCGTCTCGGGGCCGCGGAGGTGGCCGTGCCGCTCCTGTTCCTCCTGCGGTGACACCAGCCCGCCCGGTTTGGCCTTGCCCCGGTGTTCCCCAGGGGGATGCGCTCGCAGCCCCCCGGGCTCCCCGCCCGCATCGGGCACCGGGGATCCCGAGGGGTTTGCGACGATGGAGGGAGCCGGGATTGCCTTGGGCACGTCTCCCCGAGCTCCTCCGCTGTAGCGGGGCGGGGGGCTCCACCACGGGGGTCATCGCAGACGTGCTTGGGGTGTGCAGAGAATTGTTCCTTCGGGAGTCCCGGGCTGGCCTTGCCGCTGAGCTGCGGCTTGACCGTACCCAGGGTGCGCGGGGGCGAGGACCAGGCCGGCCAGTCCCGTCTCTCCCGGCTCCGTTCGATTCCACTCCCATCCCCCCGTCGCCTCAAGCTAAGCCGCTTGGGGAAATTCTCAGGTCAATCCCCGCTAAGGCCGCGGCCCCTTCCCTCTTTCCCTTGAGCCCGGATCCGGGATACTCCCGGTGCCGGGGGTGGGGGCAGCAGAGGGGGCTCCACCGTCACGCCTTCCGCCTTCCGCCCCCCCCCCCCCCCCCCCCCGTCCATCTAGGGCGCTGCGGACGGCGACGGGAGGGAGAAGTAGTCCCGGCCCGCCCCCCGCGGCCGCATCACGCGGGGCGGGAGCGGATCCGTGCGCCGAGAGGTTGCTAAGGGTGAAAGTTTGCCGTGAGTTGGCTCACTCGGGGCCAGGGCGCGGGCGGCTCTGGGGGCGCAGCAGCGGCATCCACACCACAGCACCGGGCCCGCCCCGCGCCGTCGGGGACAAGGGAGGGAGGGGACGGACGAGACGGGGCAAAGCAGAGACGAGACCTGCCGGCAGCGCCCTCAGCCCCCGCGACAGCCGCCAGCAGCCGCCGGCCCTGGATCCGAGAACGAAGTAAGTGGGGCCGGGGCTGCTTTCCTCCCCCACACCCCCTCTTGGGCTGCCACCCCTCCAACGCGCGTCCTCTTTGTGAGCTCGGCCTGAGGGGGCCCATCGTCTCCCTCCCCACCAGGGACAGCGATTTACCCGTCCGTGGGGTCACTGTGCGGCTATGGTCCTCGGGGGGATTAATGGGGCTTCAAGGGAGAAGAATGGAGGTGAAAGTCACTGGGTCGGGGACGCTTTGCAGTGCCCCAGTTCACCATTTTGTTCGCCACAGCCTAGTTTGAGGGGCGGGGGGGGGGAAGGGGGGAAGGGGGGAGCGGGATGCGGCTCAGCCCCAGCCCTAAGCAGCCCCATAAAAGGCAGGCTGGGCCCGGGGGCGGTGGTGGGCGCCCTGGGCTCCCGGGAAAGGGGGATGTCACCGGGGTGTTCCCTTTCGTGCACGACGAGGTCCGAGGGCGAGAAGCCCGGCGACAACAAAGGCGCTGTCGGGGCTGGGCTGGGCTGCCCCCCTCCCCTCATTTCTCCCGGACACCCCGATCTGCGATGCCCCGCTGGGTGCGCGGGGCTAGGAGCTCGCTCTTGCTGACATATCCCCATCCATCCCACCCTCTCTGTTGGGAACCTTGTTTGCCACCTCGCGTGCCCCACTGGGGCGAAGGGGACAAGCAGCGGGGGGCGGGGGAGAGGGACAGAAGGTTACTGGGCTTCTGGCCTCCCGGACTCCGTCCCGCAGCCGTGGGGGGGGAACAGCTGCGGCGTGGGGACGCGCCCGCCCATCCCTGCCGAGAGAGAGGGAAGGGGAGAAGGGGGCGGCTGCCCGGCGGTCCCGGGCCGCGGGGCGTGTTCCCGGCCGTGGGCAGCGCCGCGAAGGGCGGGCGGGCCCCAGCGCGCATGTGCCCTGGAAAATTTTGTGCCCTGCCCCGCCGAGGGACGCGCCGGGCCGGGCGCGGGGCGCGCCGGGAGCCGCAGTCCGGGGAGAAGTAGGTCGCGGGCGGGGAGGGGGGGCCAGGACTACAGCTCCCGGCGTGCCGGGGCCGGCCGGCACCGGGGATGGCCGCGCTACCGGGGACGGAGGGGCGGCGGGGCTCGTCCCCGCGGGGCCGTTCGGCTGGCGGGGGGAAGTCTCTCCGCCGCCCTTGGCGGGGTGCTGGGAAGGGCGCTCTCGTTCCAGACGGGTGTGTCCGGCTGTGGGACCGCAGGCCGCCGTGACAGCCGTCTCTTTAAATCCCGAGGCGGCGGCCAGCCTGTTGGCAGGGCCGGGCCTCGTTCGGGAGGTCGAAGAGGGATGCCCGCAAGGTCACCCACCGTGTTGGTGTATACGGGAGGAGAGGGAATCGTTCTCGTGTTCGCTCTTCTCTGTTGTAAGTGGTGGTCTGGCCTCTCCCCTTCAGCATACCGATAAACCGGGAGTCTGAGGGGCCTCTTGCCTTCCCTCGCAGAGCAGAGAAACAGCTCTTTGTTCCCTGCCAGCACCTCGATGTACAGTAAGCCTTTAGTTTGAAAATGCTGGCCTTTATAGAAGACTGCTCAGAATATCGCTTACAATTGATACTCGGTAGTTTCTTCTCTCAGAGCCACGCTGCTTCAGCTAGATTTCAGTGGGTTTGGGGGTTCTTAAATTTTTTTAAAAATTATTTTATCACATTTCAGTGCAGTAGATTGAGGGGATCCTACTGGAGCTCATCTTGCCATGTCAACAACCTGAGAAGCCAGTGACTTTTTTGTGCCTTCAGCAGGTATCAGTTGTATGCCTCTACCTTGACAGCTGTTGGTGTTATTAGGCTAATTAACTTACCTTTTTCATAACCAAGGTACAGAGTATTCTCTTTTTAGGAAAACTGGAGAAAAGACAAAAGGAGATTGTGTATAATTGTACCTCCTCACAGCTTTCTGCAGAAAAGTTGATGAGGAACTGGGGTCCTCAGTGTATATTGAGACATTTGTATAGCAGATGGGATGTTAACAAATTTTGGCCACTGTTCCTTTCCCAGTCTTATCTGACCTCTTAATAGATTTTGGATCTGGATTAGAATTTATCACAAGATAAAAGACTTACCAACTGGCTGTTCTCTTCCTGCTTAACTTGCAGGGATCCCAAGGTGTCCTCTCTTTTGTACGTCTTAAAGCCAAAGAAGTTACAGAGCTCGTGTAATCCTCCCTTGAGGTACTATGGTCTATACAAGCTCTTGTTAGGGTTTAGGTGTGCTCTTTAGGAGTTTGCTTCATACTTAATTTTTGTAGAAAAGGCTCTGTCATTGTGCCAAGACTTTTGTCTTCTGAAAAAGGCTTCTTAACTGTTCTTAGAAAAACCATCGTTGTTTATTTCTTTGGTGTTCTTACTTGGATATGGACAGGTTGCAGTGACCTACCAAAGTTTGTTACATTACAGTAATTCCTTAAAGCTGGTTTTAAAGACAAGACTTCTTTTCCACTCCCTTGTTCCTGTATGTTTTTATGTTGCTGAGTCAAACCCAAAGGGGATTCCTTCCAGAACTGGCCTCCTTGTTGGCAGATCAGAGGTGTGGGATCTGTTTCTGGTTACCATCTTCCTAAAGCTAAGCATCTGTGAACGTGGAGTAGTACAGAAAAAGCACAGTATCTGCATCCCTCTTTTACAGTTAAGCTTTAAAATATTTGAGGGCTTATTCGAAGTTATTTGATCCTTCCTGTCTACTAAACTAGACCAAGCAAACTAGTCTGGTCAGTTTTTTAACTCCTGCTGACTTAGGCCAGCATGGATACCTGGTTGTGCTGCTGGGATTTTTCAGGGGAATGCTAACTATGTGTGTTTGTACTTTATCCCCACCCCCAAATAATTGTCACACATCATAAACATTGGCCTGAGTGCTGTACAAGAATATCCCTAAAGCCCATTTTAGGAAGATGGTTGAACACAGTGTGTCTCTTTGAGCAAGGTGAGGGCAGCTGAAGACAGAGCAGCCTCTGACTAAGCTGCCAATTAAAAACTGGATATTCTTCTTTCCCCTGGAGAGGTGTGGGGGCTACTGGAAGTGTGCTTGCTCTTAAAATATCTGTGAGATTCATCTTCCTTGGATGAGTGACAGAGCGTAGTGCTGACCTACCTGGTTTTGGGTTTTTTGTACCCAGACAAACATTGTTTGCAAATCTGTGTATAATGGGAGACTTGAGTGTTGTGGCTTTGCATTGTGCTTTTGTGGGTTCTCTCCATTTTAGAGACCTCCTCATAAGGCAGAGAGGAGGGAGGATTACTTCAATCTTTGGCAAGCAATTTCAGTTTTTATTAAGTAGGTATCTGATCCTGGCAGAGCTCATCTTCCCTCTGTGTAGGGATAAGCAATGTGAGCTGTATTGGTCAGGCTGTTGGTATGTTTGTATTTTGTGAACTTATATACATTTACTGTCCCACTCTCCCCACCCAGCAGACTTGAACTGAGATTTTATGCTTGTAGCTAGGCAGAGTCCCAGCTGGGTACACTTAATAAGATATGTGCCTGCTAGTCAAGGGGATGGTAAACATGGGCTGGCAGCTGGAGCCCGGCGCCCTCCCTCGCTCCTTCTCGTCCCTTCTGCGCTTGTGCCAGCAGGACGTGGCGCCCGGCACAGCCACCCGGCCTCCCGGAGGAGAGGCCAGCCGTGCTGTCCTGAGCACAGGCAGGTCTGCACAGAGCTGCTGAGCGAGTCACGAGGCTGTTCAGGTGCTGTGCTTGTGCTCTGGAGAGGCAGCTGCAGGTGAGCCGTGCTGGAAGCAGCTGAGTGCCAGGGCAGGCGAGGCGTGTTAGGTGTGCTGCCAGAGCTCTGCCGGAGCAGACAGTGGCCTGCTGAGTTACAGCAGCAGTGCTTGGCAGCAAGGTGAGCGTGATGTACATACTTGCATGTGGGTAGTGGCTACACCCTTATTTCTTCTGAGGGGAGCAGGGAGAGTTCTCCTTATCAACATCCCTCTGTTTTGAGGATCAGTAGATTTGTGGTGCTTCTCCTAGAGAGCCTTACTTCTTGTTAGTATTTGTGCAAACGGCTCATTCTGCTTTGTTCATGAAAAGGCACAGTTATTTATCGCAACAGGAGGAGAGTTGTTGTGTTCTCTAGTCTTCATCCATCCTTTTCTCTCTTTCCCTAGGTCTCTTTGGAGTCAAAACTTGTCTATGTTTCTGTCATTTTGTCACTTTTAATACACTACCCTGACTTGCTTGCTGGGAAGAGAGTATGCATCTGGAGATCAAAGTTGCTCTTAACTTCATCATCTCATACCTGTACAACAAGCTTCCTCGGAGGCGGGCAGACCTGTTTGGTGAGGAGCTAGAGCGCCTGCTGAAGAAGAAATATGAGGGTCACTGGTACCCAGAGAAACCTCTGAAGGGATCTGGCTATCGCTGTGTTCACATAGGGGAGACAGTGGATCCGGTGGTGGAGCTGGCGGCCAAGCGGAGCGGGCTGGCTGTGGAGGATGTGCGTGCCAATGTGCCAGAAGAGCTGAGTGTCTGGATTGATCCTTTTGAGGTTTCCTACCAGATCGGTGAGAAGGGCTCTGTTAAGGTTCTCTACCTAGATGACAGTGAGGGCTGCAGTGCCACAGAGCTGGACAAAGAAATCAAGAGCAGCTTCAACCCCGACGCCCAGGTATTTGTCCCTATCGGCAGCCAGGACAACTCGCTGTCCAACTCTCCGTCCCCCTCCTTTGGCCAGTCACCCAGCCCCACCTTCATCCCTCGCTCTGCACAGCCCATCACTTTCACCACTGCCACCTTTGCTGCCACCAAATTCGGCTCGACCAAGATGAAGAAGGGTGGAGGAGCCGGAGGAGGGGGCGGTGGAGCAGGGGCTGTGCAGCAGCCGAGAATGGTCAGGTCTCCCACCACCAACCTGCTGAAGCACAAGGGCCTCTCCCTGTCCATGCACTCTCTGAACTTCGTCGGGAGCGCTGGGAGCCAAGCCCCGCAGTCCCAGCTCTCCCCCAATGCCAAGGAGTTCGTTTACAGCGGCGCCTCGCCGGGAGCCAGCAGCCTCTTCTTCGATGGTGTTGCCAGTGAGAGCCAGGCCAGCAGCATCCCGCCAGCATCGCAGTTCAACGCCAGCACGGGTGGTACCTTCGATATGGCTCAGGTCTTCGGTGGCAGCACCAATAGCCTCTTTTTGGAGAAGTCTCCCTTCGTGGAAGGACTCAGCTACAACCTGAATGCCATGCAGTATCCTAGCCAGTCGTTCCAGCCCGTCGTCCTGGCCAACTGAATACAACGGAAGGAGAGTATTTTGGGGCAGGGAGGGAGGGGGGAAACAAGAACAAAACAAACAAACAAGAGGGAGAGAAAAGAAAAATAGAAATATACAGAAAATATTAAAACCTTACAAATATAGGTTCTTGGGAAAAGAGAGAGCTCAGTGTTGTTGCGCTGTGCTGGTAACGCTCCTGAAGCACTGAATTGTTTTTTAACTCAGTACCTGTGCTTTTTTCCTACTCACTTTTTTACTCCTTAAAATGAGTCTTGGGCTTTTTTTTGGTTTGTGTGCCCTCTTCCCCCACCCCAGCCCAGGACTGGTGCAACCGTAGGTCACAATGCTCCTGATTTCCTGCACCACCCCCTGCCCCACACTGGACACAGGGTCCTTCTACCTGGGTGTAGGGATGTCATCTTCATACTACCGTGCTGGAGGAGGGACAAGAAGAGGATGAGTCAGTGTTGGTGGGGACAGACGCAGTCTTGTTGCGTGCTAGCCAGAATGGGTGGGTGAGCTTGCTTTTTCTGTGTACACAGAGAACATCGCCTGTGCCCACGGGCGCAGACCATTGTGCTGTTGTGGCTCCAGCCCAAGCTGGCATCAGCTGTTCTGTGTGCTGAAAAACACTAACTCTTCTCCTTGACCATCTCGCAGCACATCACAGTCAGGGCAGAGCATTACTGTGAAATGGCTTCTTCCTGCTCCCTTCCTCATCTGCACTTCCAGTTGTGGCTACAGGGGCACAGTGGCTTAGTGGCTGTGGTTATTGGACCTTTGTGTACCTGAGCAAGAGGGCTTTTTGGTGCTCTCTCGGAGCTGCCCAGTCGGTCTGGATGACAGCCCCTGTGGTGTAGAATCACCACTTGCCTCTCTTTGTGACTTGGGGGAGGTGGCACTGAACCAGCTGGACCCCACTTGGATCCTTCCCCCATGTCCCAGATGTTCTCCCTAGCAGCAGGGGCCAGCATCCACTTGTCGTGGCCTCTGAGGTCAGAGTTCTCATTATCTGCTGTGAATTAATCTTCTTGTCTCAGAGAGGAAATTCCTTCCTTTTTAGTTAGTGAGGCAGCACAACTTTTCAAGAAGATAGGGTGATGTTGAAGCTGCTGTCTTGAGTGGTAACATAAGGGTTTATGCTTTCAGCCAGGTATGCACCTGACTAAATCCCTTCCCTTGCCTTTCTGGAGAAGCATGAGGAGGTGGCTGATCCAGTGAGAAAAGGAAGCACCTATCATAAATTCCTCATTCCAGCCAGATCACATCAGCATGGACAGCAGCAAGCTTAGGGCAGAGCTGGGATGGGCTCTCCAAAGGCAAGTGGTTGTCTCAGTCTGTGAATGTAAGGTGCCTCCTCACAGCAGGGATGGGATATGGGACTCTGCACCTTTCTCCAGGATGGTGTGTGGCAGTCAGGCAATAGTGGCTGTTCAGCTTGATCCCTTCTGTGTTGAGGACTCCAAAACCCACCTTCACAGAAAGCCAGAGGAGGACTGCTTCATGCCCAGGAAGGATGGAGGCTTTTTTGGTGGGAAGGGAGGTTTCTTTGGAGGCTGCTGTGTGAGCATGGAAGTGTGCGAAGAGGAGAGAGATGGAGATGATGAAACTCCAGTTTTTGAAGTTCTCAGTTTAAATGAAAAATAAGCTTTTGCTGCTTCCCAAACTTGAGGTTTGGTTTTCTTTTAATGATGCTTCTTGGAGCACAGTCTGAAATCCACTCCTCCTGCACTTGTGGAACCAATGTGCTCTTTCAAGAAATCTTTGTTTCAGGTGAGATGAGCTTGACCATGTGCTTTTCCTGCTCCCTTCCCTGAGATGGAGGCACTCCCGCCCTTTTGTAGTTGTGTTGCCACTAAGCATTTGCAGAAGGTAATGGGCTGTCCCAGGGAGACTGTCTCTGCCCAGAGCTCTCCCAGGAGAGTTTCCACCCGTCCCCTCGATGGGTGATGGGGTGCACGGTCCTGACCTTGTGCTAGCATGGGTTCCCAAGCAGGCTGCTTGCTATTGAGCTATGACCAATGCAGCAGGTGGGTGAGGAGAGCAGAGCCCAGCCAGTTTCCCCAAAGCTGGTGCCCACAACCTCAACCCTGCAAGTTTCCAGACTAGGACAAGTTGATGAGGAATGGCCCAGCTGTTGCGTTTCTCTTTTTTCTTTTCTTTGAACCTACTGCTTTTAATGGATGCTACCACTGCCACGGAGTCCTTCTCCCCAACAGGGTGCTGCTGGGTTCCCCCCCACATGCTGCACTGGACTGTGAGGGGTGTTCAGCCCCTGATGGCAGGACCTGGTCCAGTTGCCCCCCACTGTCCCCACATCTGGCAAAGCCACCTGCGAGCCGCTGCCGTGAGACAGCGTGCTCTCCTCCAGCACAGGGAGGGAGGGAGGGAGGAAGTGGGGATGTCCCCTGTCCACTTGCTTATGTGTGTGTGAAGCTTTGATGCTGCTTTGCCCTGCCACACGTATTATACCTGCTTTAAAAATAGTGGTGTGAGTGGAAGGAGGAAAAGAAGAGGGACCAACCTCTTTGCATCTTAAAAGGAAAAAAGTGTGCTTCAGAAATGTTCCTCCAGCATCAGGCAGCAATGGAAACTAATGGCCTTTTCAGGTCTTTTCTAGTCTTGGATGTAGGCGTTCAGCTTCAATTTTATTTTTTAAAAACCTGCACTAATTTACCTGGTTTCTTAGGAAGAGAAGAGAGAAGATTTTTTTTTTAACTTTTATTTTTTATGGGTTTATGTTCTTTTTGTTGATGTCTGTTTGTATTGAATAATTTGCTACATTTGTAAAATGTAAGAGGTATATATAATATATGTATATTTCTAACGTAAAAAAATGTAATTTTTTTCTTTTCAAGATTTTTTCTTAAAAAAGAGGAGAGAAAAAAATATTTTTTCAGGAAAAAACTTTAAAAAAAAAAAGAAGTGGTGAAGATTCCTTTCTCCCCACTCAGCCTCCCTTTCCTCCCGCCCCTCTCTGAGGAGTGAATCGACAGTTGCCTTGTGGGAGAGGAGTGAAAGAGGACAGAAGTCTGTATGTCTCCAAGTGGAGGGTTTCTGTGTGTGCTCTGCTTGGGGTTTTTTTGGAGAAGGGGGCTACTGAGAGGGGGAACCAGGGGGTTGCTGTCTTTTTCTTTATTTTTTTTTTCCTTCTTTTTTTCTTTTCTTTAGCGAAGGAGGAATACAATCAGAGTTTTGTATTCAGAATGTTGTGCAATATTTTGGAACAGGATATTGGTGTGTCTAGAGATTTAGTTAAAAACAAACAAAAAAAAACCCACAAAAAGATTGATCAAATCTGTACAGTTTCTATTGTTCCAGATTTTTTTAAGTTTGTATTAAAAGCATGATATAATAACCGTTTGTCGTGTGATGTGTGCTAAGTGCAGAGGGAATACCTTGGACGTGCCTAGTTTGGGTAAGGAGGGCTACAGCCGCCTTTGGATGAAGCAGTGCTCAGTGTCAGCCTTGCAGGCAAGCTCCTGGTTTCACAGCATTAGGAATAGCTCAGTGGTGCCCAGGATTGTGCAACATGGCCAGGACAGCTGTCTCAGTGACCTCTCCTGCTGCCAAGAATAGCAGTACATAGGAAAAAGTGGCGATGTGCCTGGCTATCCCTGGTCCTGCTGTGATTCGGCTCCCTGGAGTGGGGGGAGGAGGGAGACTTTGGTGTGTGGTGCTTTGGGAGCCTTCAATCAAGCAGCAGAATTCCTAAAATACCCAAATTCTGTGGCAGCTCACTAGCACCATCACCCTTGAGGCAGGGTTAGGAGCCCTCTGGTGTAACTCATGGGGTAGATGAAGCCCCCCATGGCAGTGCTTCCTGCAGAGAGGTGCTGATTCTGGGTTGATTTCTTTCCCTTCTGCACAAACCAGTTTGTGTTTATTCTGGGATGGCTGGGGTACTTGCTAAGCAAAGGGAGCATCGAGGTACATATGTAGGCTCTCTCCTCCCTGCTGTGAATGTTCATCCAAGGTCACTTCCCATAGTGGGGTGGGCTTGAGGCTGGATATGAGAACATGCAGCAATGATAGTAGTCTGATTTTGGGTTTTTTTGTAAACTGTCACTGCTGAGTTTCAATCAGAATTTCTGTTCAAGAGAGCTCCTTATTAGCAAAAGATGAGATGGCTGAGGAAGGTGCTGGAATGCCTGTCATGCCCCACATGTGCTGCTGGCTGTGACCCAGCTTCCCCAGCCCCACCACACTCCTGCTGCCTCCTGCCTGAGGAGTGCCTCAAGTTCCCTATGCTGCCTCCTTAAAAAGCTGTTGAAGGGATCTGCTCTGAATGTCCTTGAGGCAACCAAACAAGGAACTGGAGCTGACTCCCACTAGCATCCCCCATGCCTCCTCAGCCCCTCTAGCCTAAATTTCTTCTTGGGAGAGCTCACTATGCCCTTGGTTTTGTGAGCCCCAGGATCTGGGCTGCTGCTCATGCCTACTGTGTGCCGCGTGACTGTCACACTGCACTAGGCAACAAAACTATTTTTTCCCCTTTGTGTCTCAAACCCCTTGTAATCATTTATCTAAAGCATGCACAACGCTTGCCCTTAGACATGTTTTTGGAAATGGAAAATCGAGGGTGACTGTGTGCCTTCCTGATCCTTGCCCTGCATTTGCTCAGCTGTGACGCAGGGAGGCACGGAGCCTTTTCCTTTTTGGGCACAGGTAGGGCCTGGAGTTGGCTTTCAGCTGATAGCTGCACAGCCTGAGCAGGGATTAGGGAAGAGGTTTAGTATAGCCTTGTTCCTCCCGAGGTATTTGTCACTGTGCTGTCTCAGGGAGCAAGAGGAGTGTAGGGAGCTGAACCCCATGTAGTGCAGTGTGCAGGGAGAGGCTCTGCCTTCCGTCAGCCTTCAGAGGGGAGCTGCTGGAGCCCCGTGTTGGGCCGGTGTGGGGTAGTGCCTGGGTGTGGGAGTGTTTGCTGGATGTTTGGACAGTGACCGAGTCAGTCCCCGAGCAGCTTGCTCCAGCAAGGCACAGCAACAAGATGGGACTTGTCTCCTGAAACCTCCGAAGTCAGGGGTGTGGGGCTATTGTTTAGACACTCGTCATAGGGGACTCCGTTATTAAGAAGGAAACTTGCAAGTTGAGTCACCAGGAAGGCGGGCTTCTGCCTGAAAGGAGGAGACAGCTCAGGTAGAAAATGCCACACTTCAGCCTGGGGCTTTTCAGTCTGTGACAGCAGCAGCAGCAGTGTCTGACTCAAATTGGGCTGTTTGGGGAGTAGGAAGGGACTGGTGCCCAGAGGAAAGCCTTAGACAATCATGAAAAGCCATTCCCTGGATTGTGTTTAAAATACAGGCCCAACAAAATAGCTTGAGTTTAGTTCAACAGGAGAGGATCTCCTGCTACCCCAGAGCCTCCTGGAGATTTGGGATTACTGGGATTGAATAACACATGGCATGGGCACTGCCAGCAGCGGGTCCCTCCCCGTGTCCCAGCACTTGCCGACATGCCAAGACTGAGAGGTGGAAAAACACCACTAGTGGCGGGGCCAGGACCCGCTGAGTCCTTGGCATTCCCAAGGAGTTTTCCTGCCAATGCCACCTGCTCCATGCTCACATGGCTGCAGCCACAGCACTGCCCATGGCCCCAGCGGGTGTGAGGGGCAAGGTTGACACCACGGTTGCAAAGGGCTGGACAGGTCTTTCCACCCCACGTGTCCTCTGCCAGAGCACAGGCACCAGCCCAGCTACAGGCTGTGGCCAAGGTTAGCCACCTCCAAAGCCTTGCGTTTTTTCCTTTCATTTCTGTGGCAGGGCTCCAATTCAAACACAACCAGGGGCATGTTCACCCCCAGCCTTGCAGAGCTGTTCTTCCAGTGTCCCCCCACTGCTGCCTGCCTTGTCACCTCCAGAAAAATGATATTTTTATAAAGCAGATAAAAGTGAACCTTTCACCCTCCGTCCTACAATACTCCAGGGAAGGATAAGCCTCATCTGGCACACATGGTGCTTTTGACTTGTATTGCTTAGTGAAGTGCCCATTTTGTGTGTGGCCATTGCCGGTGGCAAAAGTGACTCCAGCATGGTACATGCATATGTCAGGAAGGAATGTACTCTTTTTTCTTCTCTGAGAAGCCCTCAGAAGGCACAGGAGCAAGGTAGAAAGAGAGGGTCAGGACTGAATTTTGCCTCTTTGCCTTGAGCAGGGGCAGGGAATGGTACAGGTGACAGTGTGTTCTCCTTCTTCACCAAATGCCAAGAAGGCAAGAGTAGTCCCCGTGTTATTCCGCAGCTAGCTGCTGAGTCCTAGTTGGGGGGGCATTTGTGCTTATTTTTGTTGGCCTCACACTGCTGGCACAGTTTGCATGCTGAAGGAAGCAGATCCTCAGGAGGGAGTGTGTCCCTCCCACTTGACAGGGTGTTTCCACCAAGGACAAAGTTTTCCTTCAAGTGAATCAGCCAGAAACTGCTTCCAGAAGGTGCAGCTGGGGCTTTCATCAGGCAAAAATGAACCTGAAATGACCCACACAAGGTGTAGGGAGGGCAATGGGCGATGTTGCCGCAGCAGGAAATGCTTCTTTCACGGGGCTCGGTTGCAGAGCTCAGCAAATTCACGCAAGGGCCAAGTCCAGCTTCCCTCAGCAACAGGCGTTCTTGCATTTCCTGATCTTCCTGCGGTCAGGTTCAGTGTCAACATGTGCTGCTGCAGGCTCCCTCAGAGGCATGAGTGGCGTCACAGCAGGCCTCGGGCACCTTTCCAAAATCTACCAAGGTCGTCCTCTGTCCCTACCTGTGTCCAGCATTGCTGGGCTGCTGAGCTGCAGCTGGGAGGACTCTCTGGACGTCCCCCACAACTTCCAAAGTGGCAGCACTGGGCAAATGAGGGGCACACAGAAAAATTGGGGGGAGCCACAGAGACTTAATCTGCCAGGGGAGAACTGGGGTTGGTGTCCTTGTGGGGACAGACTGGCAGCACAGTGGAGAACACAGGGCATAGAGCAGCAGTCGTGTCTGGAAGGCCACAAACATGAGCCAAGGAAGGACTGAGGAGCAGAGGGAAGGAGGACAGCACCCCAGGGACATCTGAGATGTTTACACACAGGTGGTGATGTCACGGGGAGGCAAGGAAGGCAGGAACTCTCCTCTTACCATCCCTACCTGATGAAAAGGTGCATGCTCCCCCTGACCCAACATGGGCAGCAGCTCCATGGGCCTCCTTCTTTGTGAGCACAGCCAAACAGAGCTTCTTCATCCTCACCTGGCTCCCTGAACTCTCATACATGATCCTCCTCCAACTCTCAGTCTGGGATGGTGCTGGCACAGTGTTTCCCCTCTGCGGACCTGGCCAGATCTTACAGGGGGGCCATGAATCATGGTGCTTTCCTTGCCTCCAGCACAGACGTGGAGATGCTGAGGCTTGGGGGGAAGCCATGGCTTCAATGCACTCCCAGGGAGTACAAGCACCAGGCTGGCAACCATTGGTCTCTTCTGCTGCCTCATGCTGATCCTCCAGTGCCAGGAGCTGCTCTGAATGGGAAAGGAGGTGATGCAAAATTATGGGAGGAAGACATGCTGGGGAAGGGCAGCTTATCCCTTGCAGCCATGCCGCTGCCAGCCGCCACTGAGGAAGGGAAAGGGCTTGAGAAATCCAGACAAAATAGGATCTAACAAAACAAGACCAGAAAGAACACAGGTGGGCTGTGATGCTCCAAGGCAGAGCTGAAAGTGAACTGCACTGCTGAGGAGAACAATGTAAGCTGTCACTGTTGGACAAGGCATTGGATGCTATAACCCACAGTCAAAGGGCTAACACATCAGCACAGGGAACCACAAATTGCTGGTTTTTAGAAACATAAACAAAGAAAATTTCTTACAGTCTGGATTATATATCACACCACAGATCAACCATGCAAGAGAGACATCACTTGGTTCTTCAAATGAGAGACTTGACCATTGAGAATAACCAATCAAAGCCAGCAAAGAAAGAATATTTTATTTTGATTAGGTTTTATTTTTAATCTTGGAATTATTGTCTTCTCCAAAGGTACCCATGCTCTTTGAAAAATCCAATTTTCTTTCATGGAAATACTTGTTACGTAAATTTTTTTGACCAGTCACAGAACTCAAGTAGAAACCTTCCCAAAGTCAATGATTATAAAGGTGACAGTGGGAGCTACAAGAGCTCCATCGCCAGCAGAGAATAATATAGCCTGTAACCAGCATGGACTCCATCAGTCACATGAGGCCAGTATTTATTGCAGGAGAAAGCCACTGACCACATCTTCATGTGAACACACAGATAACATCACAGCTGAAAAGATTTTGTCACTTTGTATTTTTAAAGAAATTACTCCAGGCTTCCCAGTGCACCTTAAAATGATATGAAAGGACCCGAGTCCATCCGAGCTTGACTCCAGTATTGTGGGATGCCTTAGACTGAACTGTTGACTCCTGTGAGTGCACAGGGTAATTGCTAAGACCTGTGGGTTTTCCAGCAGCACCTGATTGATCTCTGTGCACCTGTGATGGAGCTTTCCTGGAAGGTGGAACGAACTGGTTGAATGAGGCCACAACAGCAGTCTTCAAAGCATGACTAGGAAGTGGAGGTCTCTGCTGGTAACTGTGTGCTGACCCTTGCCTCGCCTGGCCAGTAGAGCTTCATAGTCCAGAACCGGTTTGAGCTGGATATCTTCCTTTAACATACCTGGAATGTGCTACAAAGTTGCACAAGTGTCTTCAGAGCTGCTCTGCTCTCACAGGGCTGCAAGAGCTCTTGGGGGTGGGCCCCAGAGGAAGCCACAAAAGCCGGACCACAGCACTGCACTGGAGGACACTGTGTCACCTCAGTGGTATGACAAAGCTTCCCACAATTGGCTGGACGTGCCTTTTGGCTTCCAGAGCCAGGAGGTAAAAGGGCAAAGGGAAGGGGTGTCACTGTGTTTGCCTAGATGACAAAAACCCAATGATTTTATCCAGTGACGCGTGTTAGCCTTGACAGAATTGAGTACAGGGAGCTGGCTCTGACCTCACAAAACCCCCAAAAAACCCTTCCCAAGTACTTTTCTGTGATACAACTCTGTTGAAGAAGGCACAATTAGCAAGTCCCTCCTCTCCCTCTCCCCCATTTTTTTCACTGTCGTTAATGTTATCCTCTCTCCCTGCAAGGTCTGCAGACAGAAAGGGGTCTCCTCTGCAGGTTGTGCTGCTCCCCTGCCAGCCAAAACCCCAGAGAGCTTTTCCTTTGCTCCCATGTCTGGTGAGATCACTCTCTTAACCTGCAAGTACTGGTGGGGGAAGTGGTAATTGTTCCTCCTAGAGGTAATTGGCACTTGGCAGGATCTTACTCATCTTTGTGGTGACAGGGGCTGGCTTTCTAGGCTCTTCCACCAGCAAAGCAGGCTGCAGGGCTGTGGCTCTCCACTCTGCAAACGTTTAAAAGCCTCTAAGCCAGGGGTGCAGCTGTCCTCACTTCTGCCTGGAGCCTGCCCTGCCAAAGCCTTCACTCATGCTGGGTGAATGCTGGCCTCTCACACCTTTCCAAACAAAGCAGGTCTGACCTCAGGGAGTTAAACACTCAAACTGGCCCACAGATGACGGTGTCTCCTCTGCTTTGTGGATCTGTTCAGCAGAGTAGAAAGGAAGGTGAACAGATGCAACTGCACCTCTGTAATGTTTGCTGTTACATGCATATGCTGCCAAAAGCTATAGGAAGACCCCAAGGGTATGGAAAGGCTTCCCAGCCCTCTGGATATGACACCAGCTAATGCCACTATGGGTGCTACATTCCCCAGGTAGGAGCTCATCCACCTGGAGAACTTGGGAAGCATGCTTCTCCAAAGCTCTATCCTTCTCTTCTCCCTCACCTCTCTATCTTCCTTGCTCCAAGAGATTATTTTCCCTAAATGCTGGGGCCTGATCCTAGGAGCAAACAGCAGCTGGCAGTAGGGTGTAAAGGAGAGTTCTGCCCTCAGTGAGCAGCCCTGTCTCTCCCTTTGACTCCTGCTGTACCTATCCCCCTTGTGCCATTCACCTGTAAGCAGCTGATTCCTCTTTTTCCTTCTCTACATCTCATCCCAGTCTTCTTCAGTTCCCACATATGCTTTGCTGGTCTGGCAGCAGCTGCCCTCCATGCAGTGAAAGAGCATTTCCAGAGCCATGGGCCCCAGAGGCAGCTGTGGCAGCTGGGGGCTGTGTGGCACAGTAGGAGCACTGCTGCACTCTGCCCACCCTGGAGCAGCTGCCTTGGCTGGCAGCCGCCTCCCTGCTCTGCCTCCACTGCTGCAATAGCCCAATTAGTAGCTCAGGTGTTGCCACGGTGCTTGGCTGCAGCCCAAGAGCTAATGATGGAGCAGGTGGCAGATGTGAGGATTGCAGAAGGTGGCTAGAGATGAGGGGAGCACATTTGGAGCAGCCTGTTAGGGCCAATCTTTGTGGACCAGCTGGGATGATGGATTTTGCAAGGTGTGTTCTTGCTTTGCAGAGGTCTCCAAAACAACCTTCAATCTCTGAAGGATGATGCAGCTGCATTTGGCTCTGCCACCCCTACCAGGATGTCCAAAATTATTTTGGGATTATAGCAGTGACCATAGCTGTGGCTACTGGTTTACAGCAGGAGGAAAACTCATTAAACCCCAAAGCAAAGTGGCAACAGGGCATTTACATGTCACTTGTGTTGATGAAACATTATGATAGAGGGGAAAATATGTCATTGTCTGATGAAAGAAGCTCTGTCTCACCAAATTCCTGCACTGTGTGTCTATCACAAATGACCTGAGGTAGTTGGGAATTACTGATCCTAAAGCAAAGCTATAGAAGCGAGAGGAGAGGAGAGGAGAGGAGAGGAGAGGAGAGGAGAGGAGAGGAGAGGAGAGGAGAGGAGAGGAGAGGAGAGGAGAGGAGAGGAGAGGAGAGGAGAGGAGAGGAGAGGAGAGGAGAGGAGAGGAGCTGAAGAGTGGTGGTAGAAACTGTTTAGAAGTGTACAGGCGGTGCAGTGAAGAACATGCAACTTGACATGCAGCAAGAGCTTGAGGAGCTTTCTCCAAGCAGGTTGAAGAACTGGTTAAAAAGAGGCTTAGAGCTATGACCAAAGAAGCTGTTGATGCAGTTTGACTCCTGCTGTGCTTACAGAAGCAGGAGTTTGTACCTTCTTTGTAGGCAAACAGGATTATGTCAAACTACCTAATGCCGTCATTCAGTTCTCTTACTAATGGAAACATTGAGTATGGGCTAATTGCTCGAGCCAAAAAGGGAGGCAGGTTTTTATGATCACCGTGCTGTGTTACCCTACAAGTACAAACTGCTCCTTTCAGGACTCTGCATAAAGCAGGAGTATACATCCAGCTCTGCTTGCTTATGCTTGAGGAGTCAGGATGCATGGATCGTGTGAATCTTTTCCATCCCAAGCTCCCGTCTTTGCTGTCCTTCCCCAGGGCCTGTTTCTGCCTCTGCTGCATTCAGTATCAGAGCTGACTTCTGTGGGAGCATTACAGCCCTTGGGTGTCAGGCCCTCAGTGGGCTGCAAAGAAAAGGAGTGAAAAAGCCTGCTCTTGGGTCTGCATCCATTATATTGATGCTTCTTTCCCCCAGTGGCTCCCAAACCACCCACTGCTGCTGAAACACAGCCCCATCTTGAAAAGAGCTGTGTGACAGTGGGTATCGCAGCAGCCATTTTGTACTAATAACAATAATTTTGTACTAATACTGTGTCGTGGTAGGGAAGACAGAAATGACTAATTAAAATGTTGCAGAGATAGTCAAGTCATGAGAGCATTACTCAAGTGCAATTTAGCTGGGAAGCTGCAATTCACAGCTCTGCTATTACAAAAATACCACAGGGCTTAATTGGACACATTGTTGTCAAGGTATCAGGGTAGCATCCTGCCTGAACACAGCTCCAGGCTACCCACCATCCCGACTGGGCATCAGGTCAGAGCCCTCCACTGCTGGCTCCCAAGTGGTTGGTGCCAACTCCAACAACTATAGTTTTTTCTGGCTAATACCAGGCAGGCCTAAGGTGTCTCAGCTTGCAAAGAGATCATAGTTCAGAGTGGCATGCTTAAGATTAAGGTAACAATATCATTAGTGGGAAATCTAGCCGAGCAAAGGAGATGGAGGGAGAGGAAAGCAAAGGGTAACACAGAGAGACAGTGCAGCCTTCCAACAGGCCAGAGAAGGGAGGCAGGAAGGACCTGGGTGTGAAGAGGACAACAGCTCCCATACCTGGCACAGGTCTCTCCTGCTGTTGCTGTCTTAGAAGAGATGAGCCTGGCTTCTTCTGAAAATGCCTAGTGAGCAATCACTAAAAATACCTTCCCTGATACATTCTGTGACACCATGAATCTAAATGACATATGTTACAGGAGAGAAAAAGTGATCTTGCATGGGTTCAATGAGGCATCTCACCCCTGTGAAAAGGCCCTCCCTTGAAAGGCTAATGTGGGTCCAGGCCTGCACAAGAGGCAGCAGAAGCAGCCAGGCTTTGGGAAAGGGCTGTTTTGATCCTGAGGGACCTGGTCCAAAGGAAAAGAAAGATGCAGACACATCCTGGCATCTCAGTGCCCTGCAACCAGTGACAACAGCTCTGAGCTTTTGCTGCCCCAGACTGGGAGATCAGAGGTGCAGTCTCTGCTCTGGGCCACAGAAAATCACTTGTATGAAGAAACACAGATGAGATCTTCCATCTAACTGACCTGCACATGGTGCCCCTGCAAAACTCTGCTCTGCTCTCTCAGCTCCTCGTGCTGACTGCCAACACAGACATCATGCTCACCAGAGACACCTCCTTTTTCCATATGTTACAAATGCCCAGTTTTGCCTCAGCTTGGCCAACAACAGCCCCTCAAACTTCCTGCCAAGGCTGTTACTTACCACCTCTCCTCAGTGGGACACAATGGCAAAGCTCAGCCCAAGCACAGTGTGTGCCCAGGGTCTCAGCTGGTGCCAGTGGGATGCAGGGGGAGAACGAGCTTCCCCACACCTCGACTCGTTCACAGGCCAGCAGCCTTGCAGCGGGTCCTGCTGAATGATGCAGAGCCTGGGAGGACATACAGTAGGACTTACTCACTGCTCTGGGATGTCAGTCCTAATGGAAAACAGCAGTGAGGAGTTAGAATATGCCATAAATATTTACTAGCTAAGGCATCCATTTCCCCAACAGTTGTTAGAAGTCCTTAGATGCTTGAAATTTCAGGATTGGACTCCATCTTCTCCAGCCTTAGGAGAACCCATCCCAGCACCATCCCAGTGAGTCCAGGTCATGCCTCCTGTGCAGCAGGTGACTGCATGGCTGCCAAACCAGCCCCAGATCTGCCAAGCCCCTGGGCAACACAGTCACCTCCTGTGAAGTATGGTTGGTTTGTGGATGCAGAAATAGCCCGGTGTGGTTTGAGACTGGGACGAGCCATATTGTTCTCCCCACTGACAGGGGGCTGCTGAGAAATGTCAGGGTTTCCCTTTGCTCTGGGAGAAGCTAGTCCAGTCTCAGCCTTCCTTTCAGCGGTTGGCCCTCCGTGTGCAAACTCTGGGGTCCAGCAGCGCGTTCCTTCTCAGCCTGCACAGCACAGGCACGTGGCTGGCGCTAAGGAGACACACTTTAAATAACCACACCACAGTGACTCATGCCTTACCCAAGGCAGTCTGGCTGCTGGCATATAAAGCATGAAAGCCGATGATCTTTGAAAGAAGAGAGGATCCTACAGTGAACAGACATATGGCTCAGTTCCTGGCCAGAAGGTGGGAGGGGTGGAAGCGTTTCTAAATGAGATAGGCTGGGAGGCTGAGGCTCGCAGGTGTAGAACAGTTTCTCCCCAGTGCTGCCCAGCTCTGTCCTCCTGACCTGCTGCCACATGCACAGCCCCTCGCCTCTGGAATTTCCCTGAGCTAGCAGTTTTCCAAGCTGAGGAGGCTTGGGGGGTAGGGAAAAAACATGCAGGAGCAGTGCCTGAGCCAGGCATGGCTGACATGAGGGGGACATCGTATGCTCTTTTGCCCTTTGCAACATCTGTCCTGTAGCACCAAGGTGGCAGAAAAGGACAGGTAGTTCTCATGGTTTTGGTGGACCTTCACCTTTCCCTCTAGCTCTTCAATCATCCTCCATCTCCCCAACCCCCAACAGTTCCAGAACTGCCCTTCCCATTCTGCCTCACTCTCAAAAGTCTCCCCATCCTCTCAGCCCCCTTCTCACACCAGCTCCCCTCAGCACTGTCCCACCCTTCTTTGCCTGTCCCTTTGCTCCTCCCCAGACCTATCCTCCCACACCTCCTGTGCTTCTTTTGCAGCTTCCCTCCCTGGAAGGCCACTCTACAATCTCTGTTTTCTGCTTCTCTGGGCCATCTCTGCACCCTTCCTTCCTTGTCTGCTGCCTGGGGCCGCATCTTCCCCTCTGGCAAACAGTCACCCCTCAGGACCTACTATGGTGTTCCCCACAGACCTCCCCACAGTTGCCAACCCCTTCCCACAGCTGTTTCCTCCAGAAGCACCACAGTGGCTTGGCAGGCTGGACCAGATTTCTACCAGCAGCCAACAGGGAGGCCAGCCTTCACCTTGGGTTGCATCCTGCTCTACCCTGCCTCCTCTCCAGGCTGTGGCTGTGGCTGGGTTGCCCTTGACAGCCACACGAGCTGCCTTCCCCAGCCCACAGGCTGTTTTCAGGGCCTGGACACCCCGGAGCTGCTCATCGGCTTTGGCAGGGCAGCGTAAATGTCACGTCCCTGCCTGTTCCCAGGCTGATGCCTGTTCCCGGCCCGGAGCCATGCCCGCGTGTCTCCCATTATGTAAGGCCTAATGTGGATGGGAGCTGGGAGGCCTCGGGCTGGCTTGTGCTCTATGAATGACAGCTGCAAAAATGAGAGGGGAACTATTTTTAAACCTCCCCCTTTCCCTCCTTCTCCAGCTCTTTTCCCCACAGCCTCAGCCAGGCTGTGTGGATGGCCAGCCCATGGGGGCAACTGGTCCTGCTGGGCTCTGCCAAACAGGTCCTGAGCCATTCTTTGTACTGCCACATGGAACATGCAGCACCTCAGCACAGGGTGGTGGTACCCAGAAGGATGTATCCTCTTCCAGCTCTCCTGGGCCATCAACAGGCCCCTGACATTCTCTCCTTCACCTCTCAGAGCCCTGCTTGTCAGCAGGACCAGCAGTGTTCCTTTCTTTCCCCCAGCCTCTCTCTGTAACTTTAGAAAGGTCATTCCCTCCTCCTTGAGCCACAGGGTTATCACAGTTCCTTGGAGAAGAGAAGAAGGGATCTAGAGGGGGAAAAACCTATCTTCTACTGCAGAAACATGATACCCCAGCACCACCCTGTCCCTCAGAGTGAGGGCAAGAGACAGATGGTCTGGAGCAAGGACCTGCATAATCTCCCACTGAGTGTTGTTGGCACAAGGACCAGTAGGGAAGAGGCAAGGTGGGTGAGGAGCTGTCTAAGAAAGGGGCTCTGACAGTCACAGGGACAATTGTCAAAACCAGCAGTGTTTTGCCCCAGAATGCTTTAAACAAGACACCCCCAAGTCAGAGCATTGGAAGAAGACATGCAGGGGGTGGACACTGCCCATGTGCTGCCAGTTTGGCTCTGAATAAAGACTCGGTTCTAGGATTTTTCCCATCAAAGAATTGTCTGGAGAGACCAGTAAATATGAGGTACCTCTTCACCTGGCATTGCAGGTGCTGCTTTAGACACCCCTCCTCAGGAAAGTTGGAGCTGGCCTGTAGCAGGTACAGAGCAGGTTTGTGAGTGGCCATTTTGAGTGTGGAGCTTGTTTACTCTAAAACAGGAGAATTTGAGAGGGAACGGCATCCATGTATCAAAAATATATGCTAGGGCAAATGTTTAATTTGTTCTCTTAAAAGCTCATCTGGATCATAAATACATTTAGAATTAAAATTAGAAAGAAGTTCCTAGCCAGCCATGGTATAAACTTCTGTGACAGCCTGTCAGGCTGGAAGGTGGGCAGAAGAAGCCTAATTTGGTAAGAGACTCAGCAGGCTGGTAGTCACTGCATGGCAGAAGAGGAGGGAGCCCAGAATGAGCCATACACAGGTCTGAAATGAAGCTTGCAATCATGTCCCCAAACTGGTCCCCAGAGGTATTGGTACAGAGCTGAAACCGCAGTGTATTGCATCCTCTGTAGGTTGGTTACATATCATTAATGTCATGCTTCAGGGTCCTCCCAGATCTTTAAAGAGGCAAGAAAGAGGTCACCTCTTTTCCTTCTGGGTTTTTAGGAAATGAATTTCCTTCATTTCTGTAACCTCTCTGGCCACAGCCACCACGGGGCTGGGGTGAGGCAGGGAGGAGAACAGGGTCACTCGTGCTGCTCTTAGTCACGCTTTGGGTGTGCTGGTTTGCCTTGCTCACAGGCTCAAGACAAAGCCAGCTCTAGGGCGAGGGAAGCATTTCCCACAGGCTTGGTGTGCTGCGGTAACCCGGGGAGCTTGAGGTGTTGCTCACCACGGCAGGCAATGCCCTTCTGGGACTCCTTGGCCCCATTTGCCCTGTGCAGGTCCTTGGGGAACACTAGAGACACTTTTATTCCTCCCACTCACTCCTGCTGCTGTTTGCATCCTTAGGTTTCTGTGGACTTGGCAACGGGAAGGGAGAAGGTGCCTTTAGTCATTCAGGACGTTCCCGGGGTGGTCCCCAAGTGTCTTGACTCAGGCAGGCCCAAAAGAGTCCAAAGCCTCAGCCCTGTTTCAGCGCGGCGCGGGGCCCGCACTGTCACAAGCACCTCAGCCTTTGCGACCTGCTATTTGTGCCTGCCCCTTGTCCCCTCACTGCTGGGGCTGCAGCGCACCCCTGCCCTGACGCGGGAGCCTCCGTGAGGGTTGCGGGGAGTCAGCTCGGAGGACCGCGGAAAGCAGGAGGCTGAGGCCGCTCCTCACCCTGCTGAGCCCCAGCCGAGCGGTGCCGGCGCAGCTGAGCCGGGCTCTGAGGCGGGCGGGGCCCGGGCGGGGCGGTGCGCGCGGCGGCAGCGCCACCTCGCGGCGCCGCGGGAGGGCGCGGCCCGGCCCGGCCCGGCCGCCATTTGCGGCGCCGCGGGGGCCGTGAGGGGACGGCGGGGGCTGCCTGCCCGCGCCCCCCGACCGTGTCACACCACGGGTCTGCCCTGCAGTACGACTGTCGCCTTAGGACTTGATGAAGCCAGCCTTTCCTTCAGAATGAAGATTTGGAACGGCAGCTTTGCCCTGGCTGCAAGCAGCGTGCAGGAGCAGGACACCGGAGCAGCCATGGCTTGATGGACTGAGGCAGTATGCGAATTTAGGAGATGAGATTATTTCTTCTCAAATGATGTATTTTACGTTTTACACCCTATAAAGCTTTAGGAACAAATTAGCAATCATCAGGACAAAATGAACGCACCAGCAGCCCACGAAGGCTGAAGCAGCAGCTGCTGGGAGCCCCCCCGCCCTTCTCCAGCACGGGTGGGTTGAGCAGCACCGCGGCCCCGGGGCAGCCACAGCACCGAGCCGGGGGCAGGGCGGCCCTGCCGCCGCCTCACTGCCACCGAGGAACACGCACACGGATCTGGCTCACAGTCTTGCTGCTCCAGCCTTCAGCCGGGGGTGGGGTGGGTAATGAGCCTGCTCCTGCAAGCTGGAAGCTTATTTCGGGAATAAAGCATACAAGAGCCGTTTTTGATCATAAAAATTGTGATCAGGCACAGAGGGATAAGGTACATGAATTCATCTCTTGCAACATCTGGAATACTGCCAGCAACTTTCCACTCCACCTCCCAAGCCAGCCTTTCACCTCCTCTCCTTTCCTTATGGGAGGAAGGCCAGTCCCATAATTGCTCTTTTGCAATTATTTTCCAGGGAAACTCCACCCACTTAAGCACATGTCTATCATAGCTATACCGTCAGCTTCTGGCTTTACTCTCTTATTGTCAGTTTGCTCTCCATTTCCTCAGAAGCCTAGGACACATTTTCTCAATGGCCATGTCCAGCCAACAACCACAGCCAAGAGCAAGCAAAAAGCCCCAAGGCACTTGGCAGCTGCAGCTCTTGCACATTTCTCAACCACAGCCTTCCACTGCTGCTTCAGAGTGCTACAGACCCAACTGGAGACAGATCCTTTCTGATCTTCTGGTGGATCAGAAGTGGATCTGGTGTAGCCAGCAGGAGCAAAAATGAGTACCAATGCATCTAAAGTCCCAAGATCAGCAGATCTTCCCAAAACACAACAGGAAGAAGGCTGAGTAAGCCGTTGTCATATTTCAGATCACTAATAGCTGCAACATTTCCCAAAGGGAACTAGTAATATCATGTGCAGAGTTAGTACATTTATAAACTTACTCCCCACCCACCCAAGAGAACATTCAAGCTCCCTGAAAAGAAGGCAGTGTAACAAACATTGGTGCTGCTGCTGCCAGCTGATATCCCAACAGGGAAAAAATGCCAAATATCCTCCACTCTGTTAAGGCCATGTAACACCAGAAGGATACATCCAGCACAGCCTTGCATTCACTCAGTTTCTAGGGCAAATCCTTGGCTTGGCCATGTCAAGTCCTTGGCCTTTGGTATGTAATACAGGTCAGGCCCCTCCCTCTAATTAGGAAAGGTTTCTGCTTTCATAAACAAATTGTCTGGGTCAATAATCCTGCCATGGCTCTGGAAGACAGCCAGAGAAAAACAACTCACTGACAGTTTGTTTGTTCCTTGCTACCACCCTCCATCACTAATCATCCAAGATACCTTTTATAAAAGTGAAGATCCAACAAAGATCCTTCCGGCAGTTTATCTAGAGATTATACTGAAGCACCAGTGATCTTGTCTACCTTGAAAGCACGTGTGAGATGCAGTGAATATATAGAAAACATAAATTTCTTACCAGGTTGATCTTCAATTACCAGTTTTTGGAAAACAAAAACAAAGAAACCCAACCACCAATGAAAAAAACAACAAACCAACCAAACCCCTCAACAAATCAACCAACCAACCAAGGTTTAGTTAAAAAAATGCATAGTAAGGTACAGAGAAAGCTGTCCTCATGGAAAAAAAACTTACTTATTCAGAACCTTACTTCTTCCCATGAAAAAAAAGTAAAATTCTGATTACTCTGTGGATGTTCTCATGCCCAACATAACAAAGCATGGTCCAAGTGTCTGCGGCTGACTTGTGCTCAGATTTTTCCTCCTACCTGAGAGTTCAACCAAGAGTCATTGCAGGACAAACACAAAACCTTGCAATGCTTTTGAAATCAGTTAATCCAGAAAATAAAAGCAGGGAACTGTATACCTGTTACCAAGCACATTTAACACATGGGAAATGCACAGCAAGAACCTGCTTCCAAAAGGTGATCAGCTGCTTTAGTGTCTACCAGCTTCACTGCAAACTGCAGGTGTAATGCTGGCAGTGGAGCTGTACGCCACACAGTATGCTATCTAGAGAACAAAATTACTGGATCTCAGCATAGTGGAATATACATTTTATTTCTTAAAAAGGAAGGGTACTAACAGAAGTTAATACAGTCAAAATTTTACATTTTAAACAAAAGCTTTTCTTTTTCTTAAAAACCAGTTACGAGCAGAGAGGTGAGAGGATTTAAACTACTCACAAAATCCAAGCCGAAGACTTTGAGAATCTGTGGTTTATACATTTAAAAAAGTGTAATAAATGGAAATATAAAATAATACCAACTCTGTAATAGTGAAATGCCCTTTCCTCATTAGATTGCTGTTTAAGCACCTTTATTTTCACCCATCAGCTGCCAGGAGTGTTTAGGTTTATGTACAAAATAAGCAGTTTGGGACAGAAGATTCATATATAAATTAAAACCATTTATGGCAATACAGTTTTACCCAGCTGCTTTACAAGCTTTATTATCACTTTCACTTCTATGGAATTTTTCAGTCAGGATGATTTCAAATGCTCTTGATGGACTGCTTCAAAAAGCAGCTACATATACAGGAATTATATAGACAACCTCAAGGAGTAGACATCCAAGAGATTAAACAACTTAACACACAGTAAAACTAAGATCAGATTTGTATCTTATATAAATACTGTGCAGATTTATCATCCATCCCACTGAATGAATGGGACAGATCAGTGTCACATCTGAAGACAAAAAAATACTTTTATCCAAGAGGCAACAGAATTTCAGGCCAAATATAGCAGATAGGAGTTCCCTCAAATTATTCAGTTAAAAACTGTATGTGTCTGAAAAAGCTTAACAAGAACAGAGTTTTCAGAATAACTTGCACATTTGCTTAGCTGTTTCATAGCTATTTTACAGCCTAGAGACACTGAGAGAGGAGGAAAGAAAATAGAAGAAAATAAAAAGAGATGCCGTTGTCTCTGCCCACTCCAAAAGATGTGGCTTTGTCATTTATGGAACACAGCAGACACAGCTGTTACCAGAGAAGAGACTGCTCCAGTACAGCATTGAAGACAAAGTGACATGATGGCTGGAGAAAGTGTCATCACAGGCTAATTTCTTTACATGAAGGCTGATGGATAAATCTCACCTCCTCCTCAAAACCCAAGCGTTCAGATTTCCTAGCAGACTACTTATGATTCTTACTCCACTGTTTTCTATTTTTTTTCTTTTCAACACAAGACAGAAAAGGTCATGAAATCTGATTAAAGGTCCAGCTGTGCAGCATCCAGTGAACATGTACTCAGCAAAAGCACAAGTCATTAATCACTTTCTTTCTCTCTCCACACCACAACAGGAAACCTGTGTCATCTATGTACATAATGGAACTAATAAAGATGTAGACTATCTAAGTCACAAATGAGCTTCAGTAACAGTCACTCACTGTTGCACTGCAACTTGCTGCAGTCTGGCTGAAGGGTGGAGACAGATCTGTTTGAGCCAAAAGAGAGAATAGTTAAAAAAAACACACCCAACAAAAACCACCCAGCTTTAGTTTTCCTCAGTCACTGAAGTTTACAAATAATTTAATATTGCTACTTTCCAAATGCGACTCACAAACAAATCAACTGTCCAGCTAACAGGATGGGAAGAGTAGAATTATGAATGTAATAGGTGACTACTGTTAAAGAAAGACTGGAAGAGAATCAGTTCCCTCAAAATCTTAGTTTCTCTGCTTAAGTAGCTCATTATTATTTTTAAAACATTTTTTGTTGATAGAAAGCATCACAACTAGACTAGAATTCCACAACATCAATCTTTGTTTTGATTTCTGTAGTTCTCTAGGAAAGAAATAATCCCAAATCAAGCTACATGAAGCATTAACAATATTCAGATATTACAATGGAAGCACTTATTTATTACTTCATAGAACAGATTAGTTTTAAAAGTGTATTTACATGTTCTAAGTTATACAAAATACAGTATTCCAATAATTATGTTAATCACCATATTTCAGACAACTTCACATAAAAGTGCGGAGGATGCATCCATCCCTGATCCTGGCCAGTAGCGAGCGGTCACCGCAGTGGGACAGGTGAGAGCTGCTATCGTGCCCCCTGGAGAGAACAAATCCCACCATCCCTTCTCACTGAAACAGCTGCAGATCTAGGAAAACATTCAGGCAGGTACACGAGCAAGGTTTGTTGAGACCCACAGACCAAAATCACATGCCTTAATTTACTAGACGTATGTGAAGTACATTTTAAAGTTTTTTACAGATGTTGTACAGCAAAGGGCTTCTGCTCATGCCTTAGTTAGGAAAATGAAGTAACAAGGGTTTTGGCTATATAACAGGCACCCATATTACACTTAATATCAACAGCCCTCTAACTACAACTGGACAGTGTGTTAAGGACACAATTCTGCAGCTGACTGCCTGGGCAGAGCTTCACATTCAATAACAGATCCTGTGAAGTCCACATGGTTCTCTACAGATATAGGGCTCTTCCCATGCAGAAATGACAGCAGAATTGAGGCCTTAAAAGATTGGGGCCTCAGATAGTAGTTTCCTCATGAGACAGCACTGACCAGGTCACATTGGCAGGTCAAGTCCCAGCGCAACAGCACACTTAGTTGAAGCAACAGCTATTTTTTCATGCCTTTCTGCAGTAACTCTTCTCCCTATCTGTATATTCCTTTCTGGACTGTGGAAGTAGGACCAAGACAAGGAGATTCCCAAGACCTAAATAATTACTTATCTTCAGTATGATGCTAAACTAAGGGGATTCAAATTGGCCTAAAATTGTAAACAGTGAGGAATCAGTTTTAGCAATTTCGCTCAGGTCAGACTCTTGCATTACTCTCCTCTTCCTCTTTCATTCTTTGCTCTCCTTGCCAAGTATCTATGTCTATATCTACTCAAAGGATTCCTTTTTCCCTGTAGGTGTCTGAACTTCAATAAGTTTGCATTCCAAAAGTGACTCGTGAGGGATAGCAGACTATCAAACTAACAAATTACATCCGTATGCCAATTTGCATTATGAGGAGTTAAATCACTGTAATTTCTCAATTAGCATTATGTTAGCATCTCCACAGATATTTAGTTAAGTTTATTCTTTCTACCTTTCTCCCGGTCTTCAACTGTGAGTTTATCTATCTTCACCATGTTACAGTGGCAGATATACAGACCAGAGTAATTATCTGAACATCTAGAAAGCCAGTCTGAGTCTTGTAGTGCTGCAAAGGCACAATGCTAGCACTAACAAATGATTTTGCTCTTTATGGATTTAGGTGTATGTTGCCATAAATAAGAGATTTATGCACTAAGATAAATTTGCATTTCTCATCTTGTGCTTAGCAGCTAAAACTAGAAGGGTGAACAAAAGCCTATCTGGATTTTACAAAGGTCTGAGATACCTTCCTCTCACTAAAAATGAAAGCACCTGATCACAAGGAACAAAGTCTTTTTATGCTCAGGTGGCTTACAATACCGAAGCAGCAATATTCTCCTCTGTGCAGGTCCATTATTTTTTGCTATCTACAAAAAAAAAAATAATTTCTGCATAAGTGGTTTTATTACAGCATTCCCAAAGCTGCTGGGCTTCCACTGCACCTCCCAACTGGAAATTGATTTGGTACAATTAGTAGCAGGCTTGCAGATAATGCTGAAAGTGATCTCTAGTTAGAACACCTTGGGCACTCAAACAGCACAGCAAGGAAATGGAGAATTGTCCGAAAAGACATAAAATGTTACTGCAAAAAGATGCTTAGCAATAAACCAAACAACCCAAAAACATTTCTCCTCCAACACAAGTTCATAATACACTACTTTTTCACTCTGTCCATGGAGGACCAAAAAAAAAGCAGAGTTCAGATTATCTGAATATCAAAATTATCAGGACCAGTTTACCAACACTACACCTGCAATCTGAGATGTATCCACCTGATCCCAGCACAGAATGCATCAGAGGAAAGCAAAGACACCCATGACTCCAGCACTTGCTAAACTTTACAATAACCACATAAGAGTAAAGACTTTTTCCTGTGGGAGTTAATGAGATCTTTGATACCAGCTTCAGTGGGAGCAGATCTTGGCAACAGGTGAAAGATTAAGCTTTTTGGAATTTTTAGACACAAACCCACTATACGTAGATTAGATCATAATGTATGAAAGCAATACTGTATTAAAAATTGCACATTATTTATTCATAGCTGCTGTCTTCTGCAGAGTAAAACAACACTTGTTGTCCACAAATTTCATCCACAGTTTATATATTTTCAAAGTTAGTACTATGAAATGGCCATGCAGTGTCAATCTTCTTCCTAATGAAAGTACAGTTGTCATGAACTGCTCTCTTTCCTGGCAATCCCTGCAGTGATGCTGAAAGGTGCACATGCCCTTTATTCTCTCCCCTTGGAGATGGTCCCTTTGTGGAATGGGGTAGGTTGGCATCAGGCAAACTTATGGCCTCTACAGAGTATGTTCCAAGGCTAGAGAACTTCAAACCCTAACAGTGTCAATTCAGCATCTTTTAACATTCAAATTGAGCTAAAAGAATATTTCTCTTCTTATGATCACTAAGAAAACATACCCAAGTTATCACTTACAGATAGGATTGTCATCCTAGTCAAAGAAACAAAATGATAGAGTGAATCATTCTGAGAGGAGCAGGGAGCTCCGGAGCAATAAACTTAACTTCCTGAGACTGCAAAAACTGAGAAAGGAGTTCAGCATTGCACAGTATTTTCTGTCTGGCTATATCTGCACTCCTTTAAATAGTTACTACCCTCTCATCTATTTTTAAAGATACTACTTCTTAATAACAACAACACCAAATTCCCCAGCTACAAAAGTTGAGCTGCACTCACCCTAAAGTGCGATTTTCCAGTTTTGCAACCCGTAGACACATAAATCACAGATTGTGCAAATCTGCATTGTCCTACAGGGAAGCACAAATGTTTGCTAACAGTCTTCTCTGAAAGAAAGATCTAATGAACATTCACTGTTAGTTTCCACTGTGTAAGCTTTTAAGATAACAGAAATAAAACAATAGAATTGCACATGCTAATCTCATTGACTGAATATTTTGCTGTTAAAATGTTATGACATAGCGCAAAAACAAATCCTGTATACAATATGTAAGTATTTAAAAGATACTCCTAAGCACAGTAGGATCCAAATGAAGCAACTTCTTTGCCCAGCTATTTAGCTTTTGGTTTTGTGATTTAAACAGGAAGCATGACATTTAAGAACAGCCAGGGCTAACTGAAAATTTAGAAATTATAAATGAAAAGATTTGCTACATTTACATGCTGTCATGGTTGTTTGTTTTCTTGCTGGTTTGTTTTTCTTAATCCATGGTTTGGGCCTTTATCACCAAAATAAAGCAAAAACCAGTACATACCAAAAATATCAGTCCAAATCAGCAGTACTCAATACAGGTAGAGATATATGCTGCCATATCAGCAACATGGAACTAAGATATTTATCTGTTTGATACAAATATCCCAAGATTATCTCAGAGCTTTATAATAATACACTCATAGGTATACTTTGGTAGCCAGCAAAAAATTAAAAACTCTTTCTTTACTTCAGTACATTGTTCATTAAAAATGATAGGTCAAAAACTACATTTAATATATAAGCTCTGTACAAAGGTTATGCTGTCAAACACAGGTTATGAATCCTCGCTTTTGATTTTTTTTTTTTTTTAATTAAGCTTACAACGTTAGCGGCTGCTTCTCACATTTTTCTCTTTGTATTTCTGCTCTGAAATTAGGGGTAGAATCTCTTGGGTAAACACAAAGTCAAAGTAATTGTTCAATATGATAGCACTGAGCTATGCTGCTAACTAGTCATGCCTCATAATTTTGGCACTTGTGCTTCAGAAAGCTTTCAAGGTTTGTTTTTTTTTGAGGTGTATGCTATTCATTAATCTCTAGGCATGAACATACTCCTGTCTTACAAGCTCCATTTTGGCTACAAGCACGGCCCTGTACTCCTTTCCTAGAAAGTAACTACTCTTGCTCTTCCCACACAGATTTAGCTCTCAAGCTCCCTTAATATAAGAGCAGATTCTTGTTATGCTGATGAAATTCTTACAACGGAACTTCCACCTACTTCCTCCATCTTCTAAACACAATAAACATCACCACAATCCATCCAAGCTTTCATCTACCCTCCCACATGAGCACAAGGGTCCTCACTCTTAAGCTGCCCATTGTAACTGTGGGATATCATTGGCTGTTTCACCTTCAGCACCACAGTTGTCCTGCGGTCAAGAGACAGAAAATGGTAATATGGCAACTAATAGCCATTGTTTTCCTGGAGCTAATACTCATTTGGTAGTTTCAGACTGCCAAAAGACCTGGAGATCAGCAGCTCAGAATAGCACCTTTTCCATGATTGCTAAGTTGTTAGCAGAAGAATAGATCCTTTTTCAGCAAGATACCATAAAAGAAAGTGAGCCTCATAAATGAACTAAAGGAAAAGGCAGGTTACAGCAGTGTAGCTGTGGAGCAGGAAAGCCACTGACGTGGGTTATTATTACGTGGGTCATTTGATAGAGGTTTATTACTCCCTGTATGGCACACTGTGGTGCTTTCTGGATTATTTCAGTACATTTGCTGTAATATTCTGCACTGAAGTCTCACACGTTATGGGCTGCTGTCTTCCCAGTGTCTTTAGTTCTGCACTCACAGTACTCCACAATACACTACACTGTACCAGAAGGGAGCTGCAGTATTAAATAAAACTCATTATACTGCAGGGAAAAGAGTCTTAAAATATAGCAGTTCTTTATATATACAGACACTTTCATTTAAAACTCCCTCTCTTCTTCCACTTGAGTGCCAAACGAAGAGTCACTATTCACACAGGCTGTCAACAGACTTGGAGACATGAACTTTGAGTGTCTTGACAAAACCCCAGTAGGTAAGCTTATTGTAGTTCATAGTTACAGTGAGAAAGACAGATAAGAAAGCCATATACAGAATTAAGGAGACTTTGCACTTTTCATCATGCCCAGCCCTGGGTAGTCAGATGGGGTACTTGCAGGCAAGGAGGCAGGCAGGGTCATCATCAGTTGTTTGTGTTGGGACACCTCATAGATTTCACTGCTCACTCTGAAGACTGGCGATTCATGTGTGCTTTTTAGTTTCTTTGTTTTTAAAAGTCTTTAAAGTTGCATCACTCGGAATCAGATAAGTCACTTTAAACAAAGCAAAGTGTTTAGTGTGACAATTTATTTATAACATACTTCCCACCATCACCACCACAAACCACCCTGTGAAAGAAAAAACCCCTGCTGAAAGGGTGACAACTTTTAGTATGTTTGAAAGAAATTAGACCAACACTGCATCAAGAGCCACTCTAGTCAAATTAAGAGCATAACAGCGGGGGGCGGAGGGGGGAATAGTTCAAAGCATACATTAGGTGTTGTGGATTAGCCTGCTTCTCCACTTCCTTAAGAATTCAACACAAAAATGCTCTAAACTCATAATTTCCACATTATGTTTAAAAGACAAGCTAGTCTTTAGCATAGAAAATAAGCCCTAATGCTTTTCTAGTGTATTTTCAGATTTCAATAGAGGAACTGCAACTACCCACAACATCACCATCCCACATTTACTCCTTAATATTTATATTATCCCAGCAAGTATAGCCTAAGAGTTCTGACACAGCCACTCTTTTAAGACAGCTTCTCTTGTTATGAGGACTTCTAGACATATACTTCTGGTAAAGCTTCTACTTCTTGCAGTTGTAGGTCGTGTAGAAGGTCTCAACATCACACACAGCGTATTTTTTTCTTTTAACACCATATATTGTTGACGCAGTGCTTGGTGCTGAGAATGGATTACTTCCCAGAGGGCAAATCTTGTGTGCTAATTTTCTATCAGGAAACATGCTGGAGATAGAACCAGCAAGCGTGGAGAGACCAGATATATTGCTACACAGGAGACAGTGAGGTAAACTGTTCGCGCTTATAGTGGGTGTAGCTTATCCCATAGTGTGATCACGAGGCAAAGGACCAAACTCTTTCTCAATCTCTTGCACAACAGGTAAGGTGCAGTAAAATAACAGTGGCTTGTTTACTTCTTTAAAAAAGCCCCTTCTTTCAAAGCATAAGGTGCTGGCCCTTTTTTAATAGCTGAGACTCAAGGTTCATCCTAATGAGCCAGACCTCTTTTTCTAAATCTCCCTTACTTCTCACTTAAGTGCAACATGCTGCTTTATCAGCAGTTCAAGAAGAAAGACCCCCTAAGGAAAAAAAAGAGGGGTGGTGGTAGAAATACAGTCTAGAACCCACATCAAATTATTTTGTCCACATATGTGAAACGAGTGATTCACTATTCTCTCTCCTTGGTTTCTGCAGGTTATTCAGGATTAGAACCTATCAAGACATTTAGACAGTATTGTAATCTAAACTGCACTGACTCCATTCTGCATAACATTCATAGATTAACCTTGCAATACTTCTGTTTTTACAAGAGATTGAATGTTTTCCTGTCTTCCTGTCCTAAAGGTTCTCCTATTCCTCTTCAGCAGGAACAGCATTCTATACAACAGATACTTTCTAGTGCCTCTGAATGGGAGAGGAAACAATTTCTTGATGCTGCCCAGCAACATCTACTTATATTCTAAACTTACGTTTTACACTTTTACTGGGAGGGGGAGGTGGAATGGAGAGGAGAAAAGAGCAAGAGCTTGAAAATTAACCATAAAAAAAAAAAAAAGAGAGAAGAAAGAGAGAGAGGAGTGGAGAGTCTCCTAGGCTCTTTCTCCACTCAAAAATGAAGGTTAGAACAGATAGCAAAAGCTCTTTCCAGTCTGGAGGGATCCACATTTATTCCTCGAGACAGGTGAATCTGTTCAATTGTATGACATCAGAAAATGTTCTATCAGTGTTGAAAACAAGGTTCTAAATATGGACACTAAGATTATGGACAACAGAATGATCAGGAGAGGGGCTGAACGAGCTGTGCCAACAGAAACAGGGTTTGTTTGTGTTTTGTTGGTTTCTTTCTAGTGTAGATGCAAAATGGCAAAGCCTCCATAAACTTTATTTCTGGGAGTCTCTACAGAAGGCAGAGAAGTCTAAGAGGCTAAAACAAAGAGCCCTAACAAGGAAAAGGGTGTGCTTACAAGGGTCCGTATCTGGTCTCGTATTTAGAAACAATGTTCTTGCATCGTCCCACTTCCTTGCGCAGCTCTGCCACCTCCGTCCTCAGGGCTGTGTTCTCTTTCTCAAGAAAGGCCGCCCGAATTGTGATCTGATTCTCCTTTAACCGCCGGGCGTCACGGGAACGCTTTGCTGCCACATTGTTCTTCTTTCGCCTTGTCCAGTATTTTTCATCCTGTATTAAAAAAGAGATGCCAAACTGACAAGTGTATTGGAGACACCTCTTTATTGTATAATGATATTCACACTGACTGCTCTATTAATTATCTATTTAGGTTTGCTAAAACTAAAGAGATTAGAGACTTGGGTATTAAGAAGCTGTCCAACTGAAATACTTCCTTTACTTAGTTTCAATTCAGGAGTGAACTTTTACATAAAACCACCTGTTCTATTGTGTCTGATCTGTCCAGATTAGACACAATACTGGGCAAATATAGACAACGGCCTTCAAAAGTGCAGGTGATGAGGATTTGACTTGATAGCTCTTCTAATTTCTGTGTATAGCATGATCAGTTGCTCCTTGCCAGTAATTAGCTCATGATACCAAAACCTGCAAACCAGCAAGCACAGCAGCTGGCTTGCCAATTCTATTCTTGGCAGCGCTTCTGACCAATCATGTAGGTAAACTGCATTAGCTCTCTATGTCAAAGCGTTCGGACAAAGAGTCAGAAATTTTTATCAAAGCCTAGAAGAGTTTACAGCAATAAATCTGTTACCTTTTGCTCATCTGGGACAAAAACCTTCTTGGCTTTTTTAATCATAGGTTGTGGTTTCAGGTCCTCTTCAGTAAACTTGTGTTTGCGAGGATTGAAGAGCTCACCGCCAGGCACACTGGACAGAACTAAATCAGCAGGGTCAGGGTTGAAATTCACCTCAACTTCTACGCAGTCAGGATCAATGGGACTGGGTGTATTTCTCTCATTTTGTGGTGGGGACTCTGGCAACAACAGGAGAAATTACAATATATTCAGCAGGATGAAGAGAATCAACAAAGAAGCCAACTTTATTGCCCGGTGGTGAGAAATATCTCATAGAATTAGTTGGTGCTTCCCTGAGATGTGGTGGGTGCTGTATTGCTGCTGGTACAGAGAAAGAGTTCACAGTCCAGTCTGTAATATAACCCTAGAAGCATATGCCAGAATAATAGATATGAGTAGACAGATGCAGGACAGGAGTTAATACTTCCTTGGCAAAAATTACACTGCACACACAAAAAGCACCTTCAGTGGCAGTAAGAAGGGAGAAACTTGTATCAGCCTGAGTTCTGTACCATACAAATCCTTACAGAAACAAGCCTGCCCAAAGACCCCAGCCCCTGGGACCTTCAAAGGTCAGACAAGTAGACTTCCAAACAGCTGACTAAATAAAGGAGGATTTGCTACAAATGCAACAGTATTCTTCTTCTTTTCCACATGGAAATAAATGGCCCAACAGAGAAGTCTGACACTGGTAGTGCTCATATGAGCTTTACCATATTAATCTATTGTTTACAAAACTTCGTATACATGAGTTGCAAAACTGCATGTCACTGCCATGTGCAGTAGTGATCAATAAGTTTTGCACATACCACCTAAAAAAAAGCCACACCCTGTAACTTATGGAAGGAATTCCATGTTATCTTTCCCAGAGATTCACAAAAGAGGTCCAGAGCAAAATGCTTTCTTTAAAGCTTGCTCATAAAATAGTACTGTGATGGCTATCATATTTAAACTCTAAATCTAGGGCAAACTGAGCAGCTGAATTCTTTAAGAGAACATCTCCATAGTACAAATGAAGTTTCCTAATACCATTTAAGCACAGTTTTGTTTGTTTTTTCCTCCATTCCCACTTCAAAGCACCACAGAACACCAAACTGCATCATTAAAACACCTTTTCCAAGTGTCTGTTTTCACATATCCCAGGCTACCACAATAACGATTGCTTCATTGTTTTTCTATTTAACATTGTTATTTGAGGTACATTAAGTTCACGTAAGTTCACCCAAGCAGACCAAGGTAATAAAAATGACTTGTGACAAGCTATCAAATCTGTTGTAAAATTACCTGAGAAAGTAAGAAGCTGGACAAGTTGAGAAAATCCTATATTAGCAATACCAAGAAAGCAAATACTTTATGTTGCTATTTCAGCTCTTATAATTTCAAAAGCAAAACAGACTGCACACTGACAGACACTCATTCTTTATAGGATGGAAAGAGAGAAAGAAAAGGAGAGGCAGCATCTTCATGAATTGACACATGAACTATGGCTCTACATTGAGCATGTTTAACTGTAACCTGCCACAGCAAACACTGACAGGTTAGCATATCTCCTTTTTGATCTACAGAGCCATCTTTTAATATGAGAACAACAGAAGTCCCTCAGAGCACATACTATTCCATATACCTGTGCTGGAGGCTGCTTCAGATTGCTGGTAAACTGCAGTGGAAGAGGAAGATGCAGGAGAACCAGTGGAAGCACCAGCAGATTCCTTCCCTTCCAACTCAGCCACAGGCAAGAGTGGATTCTGGTTCAAATCCAGGTGAGTAGGGCTGGAAGGAATTCCATTCTCCAGCAGGAACTCATCCAGATCCATGTACTCCAGGTGGAAAGACTCGCCATCATAAGGAATAGTTTTGTCCCAAATGGGTGGCATGAGGGAAGCTGAGACGGCCATAGTGCTGGCAGCTGCTGCCTCATCTTCTTCAAGCTTTATTTTCTCCTTCTCTTTATCTGAAAAATACAAGTAGGTCACTGTACAAGCTGAAACACAGGAGAGACTCAAGGTTTAAGAGTCAAACAAAATCCCCATGAAAGACAATTCAGCTCATGGCTCTGCCTCATTACATGATCTGGAAAACCAGATGTTGAAAAGGAACATTTCTGTATGGAAGGCTCTAACCCCCCATGATGGCTGGGCCCCAGGCAGCTGAGCAGCCCTGCAGAGCAGCACCTTTGCTGACAGCTTACCAAGGTGCATGGAGCTTATTAACCAGTCACTGCAACACAGCCTGGGTTTCACATGCCCACCTCAGAAGACAACGAAAGTCAGTGTCCCTAAGCAGGATTACATGGGAAACCATTAAGAAAATTCTGACGAGGCTGAGTAGCTTATTCTATGCACAAAGAAGAAAGGTGCAGAACAATAATTTAAATACGAATGGGAGAGGAATATGGGTTTTCAGATTACATTTGAAAATCAGTCAGAAGGTCCATAGGACACCAGAGACCTGGATGCTTATTGTTCAGCATTTTAGAAGCATTTCACTCTGAAATGACTCAGCATGTCCACAGAAAGCAATAGCTCCAAGTGCTGCTCACTATAGATAGTTCAGAGTACCTACATACAATTTTCACTCTTTGGGGAGATGTCTAATAAGGCACACTCCCACATCACACCCCCAAGTCACAAGAGACTGATGAATTTTTCTCCATTTACTGTGCTACAGTGCACATATTACAGAAAAATGGCTGTTTCTATGCTCCCCATAGCTACTGAATCTTAACAATTGTCTGGGACAGAATCCAAGCAGAAAACTCAAGTTATGGAATAATTACATAATTTAAGAGATAAAAATAAGCTGGCAGAGAAAAAAAATTAAAAATCCAAGTCATTTTCCTGATCCAGTTCTCCATGCAGTTCTATCAGCAGTGAAGGAGGCATTCCAGAAGCAGTGCTAGTACTGCCAGCACTGAGCCAGCACTGCTGTCAAAAGGAAGGAACAGTCACCAGTTGTACCCTCATCACCTGCAAACTGGGCATTACCATGGAAGCCAACAAATACTCAGTTCAATAGAACAGGGACTCCAAGGACATACACTGGACCAAGTTTAGATCTCCAGCATTAAGAGAGATTAGCCCAATAAAATGCACCAATCTTTGGCATTAGGGTTTTCTAGACTGGCTACAACATGCTAAAGGAGCATTTTTCTTTATCGGGGGTGGAAGTGGGGGTGAAACTGGGCTCTAAATCAGAAAAGCCTATTTATATAAAACCTATTCTGATAAAAGTGGCATTCCTTCCGCTGTTGCCTTAGCTGGTGTGGATGTGTGGCTGAAAGAGCTTTTTATGGCTGAAAGAACAGTGCTGCCATACAAAGTAAATTATCTACCGTATTCTGAATATTTTATACAAAAGAAGATACTGATTTTAAACCAAGCAGCTGAGAAAGTATTCACCAGCCACCAGCTTGGGATCAAGAGCAAGTACCTAAAGGATACATTAAATTCAGACCAGTGGCTCCTGGACCTAAGCTTTGGTAATATCACCTTGTAGCTTTTGGCCTTCTTGCCACTTCACACTACTCCCTCCAAATCACCATCTTCCAGCTCCTGTTCCTTCTATAAACTCCTTTCCATGGGGAGTTCTGGAGCTTTCCTACCCTTTGCTTGGACAAAGCAAACATGTAGATTACCAGTAATGGTGTAAATAACCAGAATGCTTCTAAACAGCTCCTACTTGAAGCCAGTAAAGAAACAGCATCTGCTCCATATATAAGGAGGATTTGCCTTACTACTGGAGCACGCCCCACCAAATTGGAACCAACATTTCACCTGTGAATAGAGATTGTGTACTCCCCAACACTTGATAGTGCCCAGCACAAGCAAACCCAGACTTGCACTGGATATTGTGGATGATATCCTAGCAAATGTAGCACCAAAACAAATCCAAGCAACACTAATGAATTATTTGTAAATAACTGTTTTTAATTAGCATGATAAAAAAACTTGTGCAATGTAAAGTCAAAATGTCAACTAAAAGAAAAAAATTTCTTAACTCTGGAAAACAGTACACCATTATAAGTTATGTCAGTTTTCATAGTGCTTTTGTTTTGCAACATCTAATAGGACATCTCCAAGAGAGGAAAAAATATTAACTGATTGTTAGACTGGATATAAGGCATAAAAATATTTTTCAGAAGGTAGAAGCTAAAAAGACTACAGTACTTGAATGTGTGGCTCTTGTCAGATCTTTTAATGCTCTTTGGACGTGCATGATCACCCTGCTGTCCTGCAGTAACCTGGAAAAACTGTGGTTCCTCCAATTTCCTCTTGTGATTGTCCCTGGCTCACACCACATTAGATCCTTCCTCCACGTGAGAAAAGCATCTGAAATTTTTTGTCCTTTTGCTACAAGCTGACAACTCAGCAAGCACTGGGCTCTCAGCGCTGTCTTTGTTTAGCTATGCTGTCTCTCTCTCCTCCCTCACTTCTAACAGTATCTGAAATAAAACAGCAGAAATTAACACACAGTGGGAGCTCATCTGTTTCAAAGATGATATATAACATGGTAAAACCTTTGTATGATCATTTTTGCATTGATGTTTTCCCATGGGTTTCGTTCTATTAATTTAATCTTTATTTCTGCCACACAACATCCTGCTTGGGTGCACAACATCTAATGAAACACTAATTAACTTCTTACATCTTGAGGGGGAAGTTTCTGCCTACCTCAGCATAGGGACCTGAAAGATTAATTCTCTTAAGATATTTATAGTGTAAACAGGTATTACCTGACAGCAGAGCTGCAGTATCCTAAGAAGCTCCATTTGCAGTGATTCAAGGTCACCCTGATAAATCTGGACTGTACTTCTGCAGATGATGGCTCATGTCTGATTTAGCCCCCTCATTCTGCTACTGTGACCTATTAACTGGGCTCTACATTTGCTGTCAACAGTGAGGACACCAGTTTATGCTCAGTGACTTAAGTGGACCATTTCAGTTACTGAACTGTTGGAAATACTGCTGTTTTAACCATAAGTAGCAGCATGAAAAGAGCTTTATTCCCTGTCCTGGCTTTTCCTCAAAACCAAAAAACCAACTAAACCAAAAACCAACCAAAAGATTTTGGCCACCATGCTGTCAAGAGCTAGCCCAGCAACAAACAGAACAAACACTTATTTGACAAACTTCCTCTTGTTCACCAACAAAATATTGTCAAATTATACTGAAACCACTATATATATATATGTATGTATGTATGTATGTATGTATGGGCTGATTGCTCCATAAGTCTTTAGTCCCACTTGTGAGGATGGAACAAGGCAGGTTGCAGGGTTCCCTACCCCTAATGCCCATTACTGTGATGTTTGCTGAGGCATTTCTCCTGCCACAGCAGCATGCAACTGGTGATTAAGGCATCCTTTGGAGAGTATGCAGCAGCTCCTTACTAATGGAAGAGACCTACACTTCTGCTCCAAAATAATAAGTGCCTTCCCTTAACTCAAGGGACTTTTCCTTTTTTAATAGAAATATCATCATTTTTATTTATTTAATCCTTCCAACTCCCAGCAAGGCTGGTGAGCTGTACCTGGTCCATGGCAGGGTGTTCAAGGGGATGGCATTCTGCTGGAACTGGCTGACCTCCCTCCTCTGCTGCTCAGGGGATTAGAAAGCTGCTGGCTTTAAGTGGGTAGTCAAATTACCCACAGCAGTTGGAAAACCCACAGGTATCTTGCAGAGACTACAAATGGACAGACACGGCAGCTAGCTGATACAATTCCTTACAGAGTAAGATAGAAAACTGTGGTTTTGTCAATAGGCATTCCAGACAAAAGCACAGGGTCTTTTCTCAGAAAGTTCGCTGAAAGTGCACCACTGGATTAAGTGAATGAGTAATTTTTTAACATTTGGAGTGTATCACAATGAAAAGAACAGAAAATAATCAAGGACCCTCTGAAGTCAATTGAGTCACAGGTCTATTGACAAGCCTTTTGTAAACTAGGAGTTTTGTAAACCTGCTGACAATGAAGGCATTCTTTCTTTTGTCTTGAATATGCAAACAAGTATCAGACCAAAATAAACACAGAGCAACAAGTTCCACAAAGTATGAGTGAAACAGAACAAGGTGAACTAAGGAAATCTATGGAGAAATGTTAAGAACAAGAACAACCTGAACTTTATCACACCATGAATGGAGAGGGATAACCAAGATGAAATGGACTCGCTAGCAAGCTTCAGCTGAGCACCTTCATGAACTGGAACAGGGTCATCTAGTAATCAATCTAGTATCAAATGTTTCTAATTTTAGAAAAATGCACGACCTCACAATCATATTAATTTCAGAATTTTACATCTCCATAGGCCACATCACATGATTCTGAACACAAAAATCAGCCCCAAGACAAAGTCACTAAATCCCTATCAGCAACCATACATGAACTGAAATTGCTCCTGCTGGCGCTAACGTCTTTAAAAAGGACTGGGTGCAGAAATATCTTAAGAAATCCCATTATTTTGCAGATTCAAGATTCTGTGTGCTGCAGCATCCTGCACCATAGCAACATAATAAAACCTTTATCACAAGCTGACTTTTTTTTAGAAGAAAGGAGAAAAAGATAGTCTCCAGAATCACAAAATGGATTTACAGGGTATTGGGCAATATTAGACATGCAAGGTAGGTAGGATCCTCATTGGCAACAATCTTGACAACCTTGCTTATGCCGTGGTTTACCCTGGATGTTGTCTACTGTTCCAAAAAATATTTTTAACCTCAAAATTCACAGGTGTAAGGACTTTTTTATTATACATTAGCACAGCAGTGCAGATAATCCTGAGCCTTCCTCGAAATGAAATGGATACTCAGGCAAAAATACTGCCAGATGACAAGGGGGAAAAACAAGAAAGAAAAGAAAAGCCAAGAAAAAAGAAAGTGTGCCATGAGCACCGAAGACTACAAGCACCAGCACTGTTATTTACACAGCTGCTGTCCACATCAGCAGTGGCAGAGAGGCAGCTCCAGCCCATGCAGGACTGCATGTGCAGGCAGTCACTCATACCCTTATGGATTATCACCGAACCTAATCTGAGGGGATCCGCTGTTTACTCGTGTCATCGGGCAACTTCCCAGCAATTAAGGTCAAGCAAGCCGGGAAACCTTCTCACTGCTGCTCCCAGCTACGCTCCTACAGGCGGGGGAGGCTGCAGACAGCCGAGGGACTAAACCCAGCGTGCCGCGTCTCGGCTCCTGCCGGCCCCTCGCTCCCGCAGCGCTCGGTTCTGCCCAGCGCAGGCACCTACACGCTCCGGAGAGGGCGATCCCCGGGAGGCGGGGAGCGATCCCGCGCCGCCGGCTCTTGGCTCGGCCGGCCAGGGGGCGGAGGGAGGGAGGGACGGGGCGGAGGGAGAGGGCCGGGGCGTGCGGCCTCTCCCGCGGGTGCTCCCCCCGCGGCCAGTCCCGCCGTGACCCGGCGGGTCCCGCCCTCCGAGCCACGGGGCGGGAAGGGGGCGGTGGGGGCGGATAACTGGGGGGCGCCGCGCGCTCCCGCTGCCCCCGCGCGCGCCCCCGCGCTCACCCAGGCGCGCCTCCCGCGGCGGGTTCTCCATCAGCTTCTTCAGCACCAGCGGGAACGCGCCCGCCAGGCCCCGCCGCTCCTGCTGCGCGGCGGCTCCCGCGCTCCCCCCGGCTGCAGTGGGCTCTGGTCCTCCCGCCGCCGCCGCCGCCGCCGCCGCCTCCTGGTGCGCGGCGCGGCCGGGCATACTCCCCGCGGGCGGGCGGGCTGTCAGCGGTCACCGGCGGCGCGGGGCTGCGGCGGCTCCCCGGGACCCGGCGGTAGCAGCGGCGAAGCGCGGAGCAAACAGCGCAGGCGCGGCCAGCTGACGCCCGGCGCGTGCTTCAGTATTCATGAGCCCCGGGGCCCCGCCCTGGCCCGGCCTCTCCGCGCCCCGGGATTGGCCCGTGCCCCCCGAGGGGGGTGGTCCCGCGCGGACAGGCCCCGCCTTCCCCGCCCTGCCCTCCCCGCGGCCCGCGCGGGCACGCGCCCCCCGCCCGCCAGGGCACGTGCAGGGGCGGGGCCTCAAGGGAGCTCATTAGCATTCGGAGCGCCGCCCCCTGCCGCTCCTCCCGCGGGCGCTGCGTCACCGTCAGGAGGGCGGAGGAGGCGGGGGGAGGCGGCGCGCGCGTAGGCGGCGGAGGCCGCGCGCCCCCTGCGCCTCCGCGCGCCCGCCGGAGCTTGAGGGGGCCGCGGCCGAGCGGGCGTCCGTGAGGGCCGTCCCGGCAGCGCGACGGCTGCGAACCCCCTCCCCGCCCTGTCCCGGCGGCAGCGCTCCAGCCCGCCCTTGCGTATCCTCATTTAGGATCCTAAAATCATCTTTCGTGCGTGCCCTGGATTTAATCTCCCTCCGTCCCACACGATGCCCGCAGCGGCGTGCCCTACATAACATGGGCAGGGCGAGGGACTTCACTGCAGTGCTGGCATGGGCGGGCTGCTGGGGGAAGGGAGGAGAGGGCGCGTTTCCAAATTGTCATGATCACAAGAAATTCTTGTGATTCTCCAAGCGGCTCCCTTGCTTTAGCAGCAAGGATGCCGTGCTGGGATTTAAGCTGCTGAACACAAGAAGGGAGCAAATATTGCCAATTTCGTTCCCGACAGCACAGGTGGGTACTGAGGAGCCTCTCCCACAAATGAACAAATTCGTAGAAGTGTCATGCTGCAGCCACAGGCTTCTCCAGTCAGCAGCGGCTGCTCTTCCCTCGGCAGGATGGGCTGCAGCGAAGCTATGGGAAAGGGAGGGGTGTGCTCCGCTGGGATCGGCCCGTCTGCATCCAACACAGCCGCGAGAGCAGAGGCATTCCCATCCGTGCCAGCAGAAAATAAAGACATTGTCTCAGGTAGGCACTTGGGCATCTGCCTGCTTGAACTTCCCTGCCACAAACCTCAAACATTTAATTTAATTGGCGAGGCACGATTTTACCTGACCCTTACTAATAAACCCTGATGGTCTTTGTGACAAAAAAACCCCAAAAAACCAAAACCGAAATCAGGTCTAAACTCTTCTCCACATGCCCCAGGAAAAGGAATGGAATGTGGAGTCACACAGGGTAGGTGTTTTTCTCCATTGTCTTACTGCAATGAGGACCAGAGGCCATCTCCACCCAACCTGGGCAGATGTGGAGCTGCCCTACCCAGCAGCTACTTCTCTTGCGTGGGCTGGGAGGCCCAATCTGCTCCCTCCTTCACAGGGAATGGGTGGGACTCCCCATGCAACTCCTGCACACATGCTGCCCAACGGGAAGCTTGGAAAAGGCCACCCTGTTAGTATAGGCTGCAACGGCGCAGGTTAATGCATCATTTATCAAGGCTGATAAATCCAGTTGCAAGAAGCAGGCAGAGCAGGTCATGCTCTGCTGCCCAGTGTGCTCCAGGGCTGCTACGTGCCCTCCATGGACTCCCTCCGCCTTGCCAAGCTCAGCTGGCAGGAAGAAAAGGCACATGTGTGAAAGGGAGATGCCACTTCACAGAGGGTGATGAGACACAGATGTCAGACCACACACGACAGAGGCAGCACACGCAGCTTGGCAAGGGGCAGCAAGCCCGCAGTGATGCTTTTGTCTAGGAAACAGCTACTGATAGGTGATAGGGAACACAAGCGAGTGAGGTCACAAAGGAGCAGCTTTTAGGCAAGTAGATGCAGCCAAAGTGGGGCAGGCTGCAGGCTTCCCATTCAGTTGTGGCTCTCATGGTCACTTTGTTCCATTGTTGTCAATGCTGGTGGCCCCCAAGGATGATGCTGTGCCTCAGTAGTGTACAGCACTCCTTCAAGGAACAGGGTCTGTGCACATCACCCCTGCAGAGCTCAATGGCAGCTGCTTTGCTGGGTAATGTCTGTATGAAGGGAGGTTATTAAAACCACTCAGCAGCTTTTACTCCAGGGCTTTTCCCTTTAGATTGACCATGTTCTTCCTCCAGCACATTTGCACCCATGCTTCACTGTACGAAGTTTTGTTCTGCACCACTGTGAGTTGTGACTTTCCTTGGAAATGATCTAGACTGCACAGTGTTAGCTGCTCTTCCCAAAGGCAGGAAGGAGGGAGGGAGTTCCTGAGGAACATTCCTGTGGGTTGCTTCTCACATCACCCTGCTCCAGCATTAGCGCTGCCCTGCCAGCTAGGAGGCAGGCTGCCCTGAGAGCTTTTCCTCACTGCCTCTGGGGATTAGGTGTTCAAAGCAACTGCCAACAGAAAGCAGGCACTGTACCACAAGCTTTACCCTCTTGGTTAAGCGGGGATCTGCCTGGGATTTTTACATTTGCTTTCACTCTGCAGCTGAGAAGGAAGAGTGGAGGACAATGAGATGTGAGGAGAGGAATGCAGCAGCCTTGGCTGTTGCTGCTGGGAGCCTTGTCAGGGCCAGATGATACAGAACAGCCCAGTTCTGGGGTGCAGCAGGGAGGGAGGCAAGTGATAAGCAGCTCACTGCTGGGCACAGGGTGTGAGGCAGAGATGTACAGTGAGCTCAACTGGGAGGTTTGAATAGCAGAATAGAGAATTTCAGAGAGAGGCCTGAGAACTAGGAAATCCAGATGAGTGCTGTCCAAGTATGGAGGCCCAGAAGGAGAGAACTGAGCTCTGTGGGAAGAGGGCCATGATGGGAATGCTGGTCTGGAGAGGGAGGCAGCATAATAGAGACAGTTCTGAGGACTACGGGAAGTGATGCGGAAAGGCAGGGTGGTCCTGGAGCTGAGGAAGAAAGCTGCCACAAAACAGCGCTCTCAGCTGCCAAATAAGTCACATTCAGTTAAGGCTAAATTATTCTCTCAAATCATTGATCTCTCCTCTACTCCCTGCTCTAAACAGATAGGTTTTGCCGCACTCCTCCTTTGGATTAATTGAATCCACTTGGCTGTGGAGAGCAGAGATCCCAGAAAAGCAGCCAAACTCAGCTTAGCCACAGCAAGGCTCTGCACCACATGAGCTGCCCTTGGCTGTTACTGCCTCCTCCCAGACAGTTCCACTTTCTACCTGGGTACAGTCAGCTGGGAAAACATGCCCTGGTCCACACAAACAGTGGGACTTCATATGTGTGGTATGTAAACACACCTCTTAGTGGGCAGTCTCAGCAAAGAGAGAGAGAGAGAGAGCTCACAGGAGGCAGCAGCAGAGCAATGTGACAAAATGAGCCCCTTAGGGGTGGGGCAGTCCCCTTGCCCTATTTCCCTTTTCCCCAGGGAGCTGTGCCTGTGCCGTAGGGCTCACTCTATTACAGCAGGTGTAGGCAGGTGCCTTTCCTTACAGGAATGCTTTACTGTCACAGGAGCAGCCCTTTCTCCCACTGACCCTGGAGCGAGAGCAGGGTCCCTCTCCACACTGTGTGTCTGGCTTTTCTGCTCCTGGGTTCTGCTGCCCTTCAACACTGCAGAGCTGCCTGGATGTCCTGGTAGCAACTTCCTAGAGACGAGCAAGCACTGTGCATGTTTGTTTCTGTGAGCTCAACTCTCTCATGCCCAGACATAGGCTTGTTGAGCTGAGGTGTTCCCATACACCTCCCCAGCTCTGTGCAGCAAACATTAAAACACAGCAACCAATAAGCAGCTTGTCAAGGGTCTGTAGCATCCTATCCAAAACCAGAGAGTACTCAAACTGTGATGGGTGCTTGGAGCAGACCTAGCATTAGCAAAGCCATAAGTGCAGCATGAGCAAAGTGTTCAGCACAGCGAAAGCCCAGACTAAACAACCTCCTGGGTCCTTCTCATTGTTTTCTAGGATGCTGCACAGAGAGTAAGAAAGCCTAGGAGTACAGAAGTGCTCTTGCAAAGAAAATGCAGCATTTGCTATGTTCTCTATCCCAGCTTTTCACTGATAAACAATTAAACAAAGTTTGCACAGTCAGCCTGCCCCGTGCAGGCTCTCTGGACAGTCTGAGTCTGGGAAAAGGCAATGTCTGGAGACTTAGTGGTTATTAACCACAGGACAACGACAAATGGCAATCCTGGAAGTTGCTTCTATATGAGCATGAACATTAGTGCCCAAGCCTTTTCTGTGCGTGAATCTTTGAGGGTTTCCACGAAGTAGCTGAGCACAGAGATTAAAAGGATCAGGAGCTCAGCATGATTTTATAATCAATCCATTGCTGCTGTTTTTCCTCCTAGCTGCACAACATGCACAGTGCCAGGACTCCCTGTCTGACTTGGACACTTTGAGGAAACACACCCTGGAAGGGCTTGCAGCAAACAAGATCTGCCCCTTTCTCACCTTGCAACTGAAGGAGGGGATGGAGAAATCAAAACAGAACCCCCAGTACATATTTCCTCAATCCTACCTGTCATCTTGTTGGTCCAGGGCAAGGAATACTCCAGTAGGGACTTCAGGACTTCCGGAAAGTCCAGGGCAGTGGGGCCCCCAGGGGTGTTGCAGCTTGACATGTCCTGTCCTGGGACTGTGCCAGCAGAGCTAAGGGAGGGACAGGTGCCTGGCCACCAGCCTCACACCCCACTATCCTGGGCGTTGCGAGATGGGCTCGGAGGCACCCGGAGCGGGTGTGCCGAATGCTCTGGCTCAGGAAAAACAAGGAGAATGGGAAGCAGCCTGGCAGAGATGCAGCTTGCCCGGCTGTCTTCACCTCCCCCTCTCCCACTCTGAAGTGGCCAATTGTGGAAATAGCTTGCAGCCTTGCAGGGCTGGGCTGGGCGCCTGGCCAGCGTGGTTTTACAGGGCCTCTCCCAGCCAATCCGGCAGCAAAGAACTGGGCCAGTTATCTAACTTTGCAAAGGCAGCACCCTTTTCCTTCCCAAGGTGTTATAACAAATACATGTGTCTGAAGGGGAAAAAAAGCAAGTGTGTGCTGTTAGGGGTGCATGTTGGCTGCAAACACAACAGGAGAGGGATCCTCTGGCACGTTCTTGGGAGGGTCTGAGGAGCTCCAGGCTGTGGAGGCTGTTACAGGGAGATACACATGCTGTCTGCATCTGCCTGCTAACTTTTTAGCTGAGATGAAGATAGTGACATTATTTGTATGTGATGCAACAATTACTGCGTGTCCCTCCTAAGTTAATATTGATAATAGCACAAGGTTTCATTCTTATAAGTGTGCATCATCCCCAAAATATAGGATTTTTCTTCTGAAGTGCCACAGAATTTTATCAGGAAACAAACAGCCTCCTCTTAGAGCACTGCTATACAGGAAGAGTTCATGAACCCTGCAAATACCGTGGTAACAGCTGGTTAAGTAAGATCTTGAGCACACAAAGCCCCTCTTCTCCTGTCAGTGAAATTTTTAGCATGGAGAAAAGGACTGGAGACAGGAAGATAAAGGTCTGATCCTCTTTTTCAGAACCTGGTGTGAGAAGAAGCATCTTACATGTGGTGTGGTCTTTTCTTTTGCTGAGTGTGGTATTTCAACAGAAATGCCTTTATTTCTCAGTTTGTTGCTGTCTATTTTGCCAGGCTCAGCCTTAGAGTGCCACTGTGAGTCGGTAGAAACCAGGTATTCCTACAGTGGTCTGTGAGCCACAGCAACTGGACACAGCCCAGCAAAATCAGGCATGGTGTTTGGTTTCATAAGGAAATGCATTTGATTTAACCCAGTAGAAACCAAAAGGAAGGAATTATCTAGCCAGGTTGGGTAGTTGAGAATTTGAGTTTAGCTGGAGAAGACTCATGATCTAGATCCCAATCTAATCAGGCTCAGAAATCAATAACTAACAGAAATCAACTAACAGTAGTTAGTTTAGTAGAATTTGTAATTATGATACAACCCCTTCAGATTTTGAGCCAGTCATAACCATCAGTGGTGAAGCCATGCAGGGAGAACAGTACCATATTAACCTGGGCTGTTACAGTGTTCTCCACCCACCCAAAGCTGGAGCCAGCAGAGTCTGCAGATGGTCAGTGCATTCTGGCTCCTGTGAGCAAGAGACTTGATCACATCTCTCCTTCCTGGACCACAGCCTGCCAGCCAGGAGATCCATGTCCTTTCCTGAAATCTTCCAGTCCATTCAGTCATGCCAGGCATCACTGATGTTTGGGACAGCTATTGTCATATTATGCCTAGTATTGCTTCTTATCACAGGCTGGCATGGGAAAGTCACTGGGAACATGGTAGCTGTCCAGTGCCAGGTGCAGCTGGACTCCCTGATTTTGTCCCAGGCTCAAACTTGTTATGAAAGCTGAACAAACATGTGACCACAGGCCTGAAGGGACCCAAGAACTTCACAGCCACTGCTGCAGCAACTGACTGACATTTATGGCTTCAGAAAATGAAGACCTTAATTCAGAGAAAGTTCATAGAATCATGAAATGCTTTGGATTAGAAAGTACCTTAAAGATCATCTAAATTGTCTCTTAGCAGTTTGAATTATTAGCCTGCAATGGACATCTCTAATTTTTGTCTAGAGATCTGAGAGTGACGAAATAAACATCTCATCTGGTGTTTGCCATGTCCACAAAGTCTCCTACTTTACTGCATGTCCCTCTTGATTCAGAATCCCAGAACAGTGAGCTCCTGCCCACCAGAAGAGCTTGGGTATCATCACTAGCTGGAACCACCCTGTCTTCAAGCCCCAGGAAATCAGAAAATATACTATGGAGTAGAGTCATAGCAGTAGGGAATGTCTGTCTGCCCCCATGTCCCTGCCATGGAGAGCAGAGCATTTGAGCTGCTTTAGTGGATGAAGTTGAAATGTTGTCTCTGGAAAGATGCAGGCATGGCCACAGATTGCATCACTTGTGCTGGCTGCACTGTTGTCAGATCAGATATGTTTTTACTGGTTTTGTGATCCCATTTTAGTGGAGGTGCCAGCAGCTCTGCTCCAGCCATCACTCAGAAGCCCAGTCAGCCCTTAACTACACTTTTCTCACAGACTCAACAAGCCATAGTCAACTTATACTGTCCCTGAGTGGATGGCACACAAAAGGAGGCACCTAACGTGATGGCACAGGCCAAACTCCAGGAACACCAATTTAACTGGCAGAGACCAGGGCTAACTTCACTGTATTTTCTGCAGTCTCTTGGGCATCTACCCACACCACCCAGCTGTGCTGGCTGAACCTCTCGGCACATTTGTCCAAGGAGTGTTCAGCAGTCCTGAGGGGAGGATTGTGGGTCCTTCAACATTTGCCTTGGTCCATACTCTCCCTCCTTTTACATTTTTATTTGAAAGAATTGTTCTTTTTTTTTAAGCAACCAATTCTTGTACCTTCCTTCCTCTGACCTCTTTGCTTCCTGCAGTGTTCAGGTTCTTCTGCTGGCACCAAAGCATGTAAATGTCTCTTTTAAAACCTCTAATTCTACTCCTGTCTCTAACAGGACCTCTCTAGGGAGGTGTGCCATTGGGCCCAAAGAGAACTATAGAGCAACACTGCTGAGGTGGCACTCATAGGTACAGCCTTGCTGGCAGTTTGAGACCCTGAAGAATCTTTTCAGACATTCAGACCTCTGATACAACTCTACTCATTATAAGGAGCTGGGTATGGAGGTTCTCTGTGCATGGGTCCAAGTTGCCATCTTTCCCTCAGCCTCAGGAGTATTCCCTCAACTCTTCCACAGGGCCACTTTCACAGCGCTTCTGGAGCAGCCCTTCCCCTGTTTCTGCTCCTGCCAGTGTCTTGCAGCCTCCCTCAGACCCAAAACCAAGAGCCACTTGTGTGCCTCCCCAGTCAGAAACTCCTGCAGATTATTGCTGTGGGTCTTCTCCTTGGCTGCTCGCTGATTTATGAGGCCACCACTGCAAAAGGGAATTTAATTGTTTCTCAGGTGTGTCTGAAAGCACAGCTGATGGGGAACCCAGCAGCAGCAATGACATTTGACCAAAGAAAGGCAGTAGTTGTTGTTATTACTAATTGCTTTTATCTCAGCTTCCTCCAATAAGGTGGAAGTTTGCCTTGGTAATCTAATGGAATGTGTCCTCTTAGAAAATAAAACCTTTTTGTCTTATTTTCTAAGGACATAAAGCTTATGCAACAGTATTATCCATCCATCCATCCATCCATCCATCCATCCATCCATCCATCCATCCATCCATCCATCCATCCCCAAGCATACTACCCCACCTTGGCAAAGGGATAAATACATTTAAATATCTTATTCTCTTTGGAAGCTAAGCTAGGAAGAGGAGAGTCAAATTAATGCAAATTAATATCCCCAGAGATAAAACCTGCTGTTATGTGTTCTGTACGATCTGGGGCCCATTGGCAGTGACAAGGGACAGCAGAAGCCAGCAGTACTGAAGGGACTTGGTGGTGGCATACAAGATGACATTCCCCTGAAGTGAATCTGGAAAAAAGGATAAAAACGTTTAGAAACCTCTAGAAAAATTGCAAATTCTGCTGTTCTTGAAGCAAGACTATTTTCCTTTTTTTTCCCATTTCTTTCAGTCACCCAAGACCATTCACATTGTCAGCATAGCCATTACTTGGAAATTTTCGTTCCTTCTCACATGAGATGTCTTCTGCTGCACATCCCACAAATCAAGCCTACTGTTCAAAGTCTCTGTGGAGGCTCCAGGCCCACCCACAGGGTTTGATTCTTGCACCAAACCCAGCTTGGTAAGTGGTTTCCTCTTTCTTTTATGCAAGCAAACACTTTGCCAGAGGTTAATCACTGCTTCTTTGCAGAGATCTTTACAATTTTTTGTTCTTGTACTAGTTCCTAGGACAATTGTACATTCCCCTTACAGCTTCCAGATTTAACTCTTTATTTGTGTGGTACATTTGGCTTGGTAGGGAGTTTTTCTCACCTTGGCAGAGGCCTGCAGGCTGAGTTTCACCATGGCCATTCTGAAAGGACACTTGCACCATATCCCAGAAACTTGTCTTCCTCTGGGTTGAGATTATGCTAGTGCCAACAAACATCCATGGAGCTGCAGGAATACCCAGAACAGCAGCAGCAGGGAAGGCTGTGGCCAGACCACAGGGGTGTCAGCATCCACAGTGGATTACTTTGAAGGAAAAGAGGTGAGAGAAGGAGTAATGAAGCCAGCATGGGAGGGTGTGCAGCAGAGGGAAAAGTGGGACCAGGGCTCTGTATTGGCTAAAGACCCTGCCTGGTGCCTGCAACATGGGCATGCAAGCCTTTGGGTACTTTTGATGGTAGCAACATGTGACACAGACGCCTCGCTCCTCAGAGCTCCCTTCCCTCCTCTGAAGGGGCTTCCTTCCCCAGCAGGGTATGGCATGCATACATGTGCCTATGTGTGTGTACAAATGTGCCTGCCTGCCTCCCTGTGGGGAGGAGCAGCGCTGGGATCTCCCAGGCAAGCAGTGAACTTCAGTGGAAGGACGTGCCTGCACCTCCTGCCTGAGGCAATAGAATTTCTAAAATCTAATTCCCCAAAACGAGTGCCAAAAAGTTAATGAGCTTTGCTTCCCCACCACTCCTGCCAAGACTTCTCCCCCTTCTTGGGGTGCTCACATGGCAGCTGGGCTCACCATGGCTCTGCTTCTCTGCACGTGGCCTTCCCTTGTGAGGTGCCATTTGTCAGAGAACTAGGTGCTAGGCAGGGAGAAAACGTGAGAAAGGGCCTTGGGATCACCAGAAGTTTTACTGTCCTGGGCAGGAAGGACACCTAGAGCTGCCTTTTTGCATTTCCCTGCTCTGAAAACACTCTGGCAGCCTGGACAGAGACAGTCTTGGGAGCTCTTGGAACAAGCCTTGGCAGGAGGCAGAGCCCAGGAGGTGCCAAGAGCAGCAATAAACCAAGGGGTTGAAATCAGGATGGGGAAATCCAAGGCCTGTGATGTTGGGCCATGGGAGATCATTGGGTGAGACAGCAAGAGACACATTCCTGTGGCTGCTTCTCTCTCAAAACCAAGGCTGTCTGTAAGGACCTAGGCTGTCTGTCAGTCGTCTCTTCCTACTCACATCTGCTAAGGACAACATGGTCCCCAGCAAGAGCAGGGATCCTGCAGCATTGTAGCACAAGAGGTCTGAGCTGGACAGAGAGATACAGGAGTCAGCTGAGTCTGGGGAAGGTGTGTGGGCTGAAAGTAAACAATGACTCTTAAAAAGGCTTTGACAGTTTGGCTGCCACTGATACCCCAAAACCAAGACATGAATGGTCTCAAACAGGAGAAGCTCCAGGCTGCCTAGAGCTTCTTTTGAAACACTGCTGCTGTATTGAATCCCCACCGCAGCTCCCAGGGGCAGCGCCCAGCTGTGTTGCAGTTATTTTTAAGCAATTTTGCTGAGGAAAACTGAGGCCATCTCAGTCCCATGGAAGCAGGACTTCCCCTCTCTCTCTCAGAGCTTTGCTGGGGTACAGATGGGAGCATGTGCCTTGGTATTCAATTAGCAAAACTATGCAGCTCTTCATCCTTCCCAGCCATCTGCCTGGAGGGCTGCAGCACTATTGGAAGCCCAGAGCTAAGGAAGACATAGGAAATCCTGAGAACAAAGGAAAAAGGCCAAAGAGCACCTCCAGAGCCGAGTGTTTTTCCAATTCAAAGCAAGCCAAATCTACTCTGGCATCTAGCTTCAGAGACTTCTATCCCACCCCTGGGTAAATGTAATTTTCTGGAGGATTAATTCAGATGGCTATGAATGACCCTATTTATGGGGTCTCTGCTGTGTTTGTGCCTCCTAAGGTTCTCTGGAACAAGTAGTAGTTTTCTGGGGCACTGCCATCCACAAGATAAACTGCAGATACGAGCATTCCTGAAAGAGGCAATCTTGGGAGCTGCCAGGGACAGGACTGTTGTGGTGGGAAATGAGTCAGCTGGAGCTCTCATCTGGTCTGGTCTGGTCCCTGCTCTTGTCTTTGCTGCACCTGGAGCTGTTTTCAGGAAACACCACTCCTGTCCCAGAGGCACCAGGACACACTGCTCTTGCCTGGAGGAAGAACCACAAAGAAACACGAGGTGACAGTCAGTCTGGGAGGGAGAGAAGTTATGTGGAATGGACAGGTCTTGTCCTGTCCACTCCCATCCTGGGGAGAAAAGGGTGAGGCTGAATGAGACATGGCTCAGCTCCTGACCAGAGCCCGCAGCTTTCCAGGAAGCCCCAATAGCTGTGTGTCCACAGGACCTCTGCCCAGAGCCATCCCATAGAACCCAACCAAGTCTGTTCAGTGCCTTCCTGCACCACATATCAAACAGCTGTGAGCTTCAGCCAGCGTGCCCACAGCCTTTCCTCCTCCTCTTCCCTCCAACTAGTCACTCCCAGCCAGGCTTCTCTGACTATTTAGCTTGTTGCTTGTTGCTTTCTGGCCCTTGTTTTTCCTCCCAGCTGCCCTACGTAGTTACATCCTCTGTGCCCAGCCAGTGACCAACACACCTCCCCAGCTCATACGTGTCAGGAACTGTCTGCTGCTCACTGTGCACAGGACACTACACAACATGGTCCTGTTCCTGGTGGCAGTGGCAGCAGCAAACACAATGAAGGGGATGACAGCATTTGCATCATCTGCTGCCACTGCCCAGAAATATTTCTCTCTAGTGTAGTAGGCAGACTTCATTACAGGATTGCTTAGGATTCTCATCTGCAGCAAACCCCTTCTGCCAGGCTGCTGTGTGATGGCATTAACCATCTTCAATGAGAAGCCTTCCTCCCACCTCTCAGGGGTTTCTACCCTGCTCCTCTCAATCTTCCACAGAACCTAGATTTTTCCTGACTGATCTGGGTCTCTTCTGCCTTGTCTTTGTATCTGCTGAAGTTCCTAGGAAGATCTGATTATTGAAATCACCACTCCTTTTCTTCCTCTCCAAAATACAAGTTTATTTCAGTGAAGAAATATGGTTTACAGCTGAGGCTCAAACCCACAAGGAAAACAGGTGTTCTTCTCCTGATTCTTTGTCTTTCTCACAATTTGACAATTTTGGTTTCAATTGTACTGGAAAAGCTACCCTCAGCTCTTGTCAGCATGGCCTCAACAATCTTTGGAATGTAAAATTAATGTCTCTCACATTGTATGTATTTAATTGATGCACCTTGGAAGCGCACACAGCTCCTCATTCCCTCTGCACTACAAGAATGTGTTCAGGCCTCTTCTTTGGCCAGAAGGACATGAGTTCTTATGTGTGTATGAAGGCACATCAAGGAGAAGTGTGACAAATCTTGTCTCTTCAGGCCTCACTGGATATGACTGGATATTCTGGTCACTACCAGTTTATTCAGCAGTAACAGGGCATATCTATGGGACTCCTGTGTCTTCACATCTCCAGTTTTGATTTTATCAAGAATCTAGATTAATTTGCATTGTGATGGATTCAAAAAATAAAGAAGCTGGGGTTATTAATAAACGTTTTCACAGTGACCTCTTCCCCCAGTGCAGTTTCCTCACACAGCATCCTCTCTAGGAGGAAAGTAAGGGCATGGATGCTTCCCATAGCCCAAGCTGTGTGCGAGTTGGTGAGCAGGGCTAAGGACATGTTCCCTAGCAGGGTGCACACTGCTAGGCAAAAGAACTGGCCAACCCAGTTGAACAGAGCAGCCTACACAGAAGAACCTCTAGATGAAGGTGTTTACCCTATTACTGGAGGTTTCAAAACACAGGTTACCCAAACACCTGAAACTATGTGTTAATGCACAGCACATGGATTCTTGGCACTAGGGAGCAAGAAAAACATCTTAAATACACCTAAAGTTCACTAGAACTGTGTGTCTGATGAAGAACTGCATCAACTGTTAATATGCACATAGGTAATTTTCCACTCAGCGAGAAGAGTAGCAGATTATGGGAGAAAGATGGGAGAAAGCCACAGTGGTCCAATGCTTGACGTGCTCCCTTTGCTTCCCTCCTCAGCAGGGAAACCCGAAAGCAAGATAAAATCCTGTGCAGGCTGTTTGAAAAACACAAACACACTCTGGATCAGGAGAGGGTTTAAAGTGCACACTTTTATTTTCTATTACAAAGGCTAAAAGAAGCAAGTTTGGTTTTTCTTTCTTTATTTAAGAACAAAAACAAAAATGTTGTTAAAACATCTACATATTTATCCTTATACTAGACCTTATGAAAGATACTAAGTTCTTTTTTTAATAGTAAAGCGTGGTATTCTTAAATTATATTAATATGAAGACATATTAAAGGACTCAAAATCATTACTACCCAGCTCAGAACTGCAGCATCCCCTTGCTATCTTTTCCTTTCACTTGCTAAAACCCATCAATTTTTGACATACAGTTTCATACAATCTAAGTAGGGTATTTTTGGTGGGTTGTTGGTTTGTGTTGTTTTTTTTTTTTACTTCTCCCTGTAAAGGCCTGGTTAACGCCAATGCCAGTGTCATTTAAATCCCTGCCCCTACCAAAGAATTTGGGAAAAGATTTTCACCAAGTCCTTCAGCATTTAATAAGCTTCTGCTCTGTGTGAATGTCTGTAGTTATTTTACAGGATATGAGATTTTCTTCTAATGTTATAAAATTAAAACATCACTTCCTTTGTTAAAAACTCTCAAATTTGATTCTTTGCTGCAGAATTTTCTTCTTCCTCTCTCACACAAATAAAGCAGAGAGTTATCACAGGGTCTTGTGAACACACCACTAAAGCAGCCTCTACAACTCATGGTTTATCTTCTGTGGAGCTGTGAGCACTGAGCATTTCTGCTGAGAGCATATAATGTGCTGAAGAAAACCCTCTTGGCTTGATAAAGCAAGCCTGAGAAGTCAAGTGTGAAACTTCCTGCCTTTCACAATGTCCCTTTAAATAATATAAGCAAAGCCTTATATTAAAACTTTACTCACTAGTTAGCAGTATAATACTCTCTCACTGAGATGGGACTGCAAGGACATCCTAAAGGGTTTCAAAAATGTGAACAGCGAAACCTGTCCCATCTCAAAGCTTATACCTATCTATATAAAACCCTCTCCTCTTTTGTTATTTCCCTTTCCCTATCTCAAATAATAGGCTTCATAATTAAACTGGAGATGCTGCGTTTCCTGGCTTGAGTCCTTTTCCTTTACCCTCATTTAAAAGATTCCTTTGATACCACACACATATAATATAATATAGAGCGATATATTTAATACCTGTGTATATATGCTTCATGGGAAGGGTCACATATATACACACTAAAACAGGTCTGGTGACGAAGTACTGCAACACCACAGACCAGGTTATCATATCAGGGAAAACAAAGAGACACTTGATGCAACCCCCGTGACTGTGGGCCTACCTCACCTCACCTCTCCTCACTCTCACCCCACCCTCTCCCCATCTCAGCCCCAGCCTGAACCTCTGAAGCCCCACTGAGCAGCTCAGCTCTCATTGCAGAGATGGGGAGAGGGGAGAGTGACTCACTCTGTAACTTGTTTAGGTTACATGAGAAACCATGGCTCAGCGAATGCCAGTCACACTAGAGATGCAGGTTTGTTTTAAAAATAAAAGCCACATTCCAGTGTCCCCCAATCCAGATTTCCTTCCTTGGCATCTCTGCCAAGAAGAGCAGAGCAAGATAACCCAGGAGCTGATGCCTGTCTCCTCCCATCTGTAAAGCTGACCACTTGAGCACAAGGATGACCAGGAGAAGGTACCATAGTTACCACAAAGAACAGAGGAGAAAATACAGCACCTGACCACTCAAAAACTGCCATGTCTGATATTGCTCATAGCAAACCAGAGACTACCATTCATATTTTAAGGGAGAAGAAATAAAGCTCAGCAGAAAAGTGGTTAAGCTGCCCAGGAAAGAGGCTGAATCCCCATCCCCAGAGGTATTTAAAAATACATGTAGATGTGGCACTTTGGGACATGATTTAGTCTGGGAGCTGGCAGTGCCAGGTTAACAGCTGGACTTGATGTTCTTTGAGGTTCTTTTTCAACTAAATGATTCTAATGCAGAAGTGCATTCAGTTTGTTTACAGCACGCTGTGTCTCTGGAGAGATTCCAGCACTCTGCTCCGTAACTGGACCCAAACTATCCCAGTGGAGCTGAAGCACCCTCCTGAAGGCTGGTTTAGAAAGATGACAGCTGCCCCACACCATTTCCACATCTCCCAATTTCCTCATCCCATCTCTCCTGAAGCTCTGAACCCCAAGGATATGGGAGCAGAGAGGAATGGGAGGATGCAGCAATGCCAAAACACCAAGCAGTTCACGGCCAGATTGTATTTACCATGGATACAGCCCTGCCAGCCCCAAGGGCTCTGAGACTGCTGTCCCAGGAGAATCTGTATGAAAAAGACATCCCTGATGAAGGCTGGGAGAGAGATGTGTTTGTGTTTGACTGGATGGTGCCATCCATGCATGCAAAACTGCAGAGCACAGCTGGACTGCAGAAGAGAGAAGGAGAGGGAAGCTCAGAACAGGGAACACATTTACTGCTTACAGGATGAGACTGCCAGAAAGGACAAGGCTGGCATGCAGAGCAGTACTGCTTCTCACTGCTGCCCCTTATAAAAGCAAAACTTCTGTCCCAGAGTTCAGCATTACTGATTACCTCATCAAAGCACACATGAGGCAGCACAAGAGCAGGCCATGGCTGGGTCCCACTCATTTTCCACCTCTGTCCCTGCTCTGGGTCACATCCTGGTTGCACTGTGCATCCACAAGCTCCCTGCTCTGGCTCTGAGGAGGAGGGAGCTGGACCTCTGGTACTGGTAAGCACTTCCAGCTGGATTCCCATAAGCTCAACTTCGCCTGTGCTGCGCAATGGTGGCCTTTTAAATGGGTCCCCACCCAGTTCTTCTGGCAGTGCAGGGAAAAATGCAGCTCTAAGTAACCAGAAACACATGCCATTTAAAGAGTAAGAAAGAACACCATTACCTCCCTCCCTCCCTCCCTTTCTTTATTCAGGACACAAGGCAACACAGAAACACAGGCTCCTTTTGGTGACCACCTCCCTCCTGACTGATCCTGCTGCTGTGTGGACTTCAGTGACACATGGTGTGTCACAGACTCCACTACACCTCCTAGATGGGTTCTGTTTTACTTGCACCAGTCACACCAGCCAAAAAAAACAAACCCAAGCTATCTGCCCTGAATACCTGCCATACACTGAAAAAGACATCTAATGAGAAGTCACCAACTTGCTTTCTGAGTACAGTCAGCTGAAGTTTGAAGTCACCTACAACCTGGTTCCTGCTGCTGCAAGCAGTTTCATTACTTTGCTGCTTTTACCTTGCACTCCTTATACCACACAGCTGTTATCCTCCTCAGCACCAGCTGATGCCTCAGGGCAATACAGACAGCTAGAGCATAAGCCTAGATCTCTTAAGCCAAATCTAGTGGTTTTCCTTCTTTGCACCACAATTTCTATTTCTTTTGGTACCAAACTCCCAGAAGAGCAGAAGGGCTGCAGCAGAGTAAGTGGCATTTAGTCTGCAGCACTGAGAAAAGGAACATAGGAAATTCTGGTCACCTCCTTTTAACCAGATTTCATAAAATCATAGAAAAGTCTGGGCTGGAAGGGACCTTAAGATCATCTAGTTTCAATCCCCCTGTCATTTAGAAGGACACCTTCTAGACCACATTGCTCAGAGCTCTATCCAACCTGGCCTTGAACAGTTCCAGGGATGGGGCATCCACAACTTTTCTGTCCCCCTCTCTCAGCTTTGTCCTCCAGACTTCTGCAGTCATACTCTGAATTGAAAGACAGAAGAATGACACAAGGAGAAATTCTCTGATTTGCAGCCCAATACAGACTGAATTAATTCCTTTGAATGAAGGACAGTGAAAACAAAAAGATGAAGTGGAAGGGGAATTTGGGGGAAAGAAGAGAGAAAAGATGGATCACAAACTCAGTGAGCGTGGCGTCGCTGGCCAACGAGAATTAAATTCACAAATTCATTCACTAATAAATCATTGTCTCATAATCTTAAAACAAAAGAAAAGAAAAGGTTCTCATTGCGAGACACAGATCTCGCTCTCCCTGCTACTGCCCCTCGGAAAACCCACCCCGTGTTTCTGCAGCCGACAGACTCCCCCCGGCTCACACTATACGTCATCCCGCAATAGGAAGTTGTATTTCCCAAAGTCGTCATCCCTGGGGCAGAGCAGCATGTCCTTGCGAGCTTTGGCCAGTTTCTGTTTCAGCACTTCCCTCCGGTCCAGCCACTCGGTCAGCTCGTCCTGCCCATGGGCGTAGCGACATTCCTCTCCCTCAGGACAGGCCTTGTTCTTCTGGAACCTGCCAGCACAAGGAGCGCAGTCAGGAGGGCACCCCCAGTACAGCGGTTGGAGCTCTCTGTCTGGGATACTTGAGCAGGACCCACTGAAACATGCTGTGAACTCTCCTTTTTAAGGGTGAGCTGATTGTCCTACAAACCCATGTGCAGGTGGGAAAGACATCAAGGCTGGGAAAAAAACAGCAGCAAAACCAGCAGTGGCTACAGGGGATTTAGTCAAGAGCACAAAAAAATGTGAGCTGGAACTGGACCAGCAGGGATGAGAAAAAAATAATGCACAAGAGAGGAAATGCCAGGTAACCAACATGAAAGACAAGAACCTTCTTGCTAACCAAAGTGGCATTTTTAACCATCACAAGCTTTCTGAAGGCACCTTAAGGTGCTGATTCAGAGGGCGTGATACATTCAAACCATTTAATAAGGCACCTGGGATTCCCCCAAGCACTGGGCCAAGGAGACTGTTCAGCAGCCTGAGAGCAGAGAGCATCCTGGCTATGAAAAGCACAGGTGCAGACAGGAAGCTCTCCTTTTCTAAAGACACATGCTCAGGAATGTGTTTTTATCCCTCAGTATTGTGGCTGAGTACCTCTGTGATCAAACAGCAGCCTCACTGTCACCCAAACCTGTCATCTCATCCCACTCCTCCTCCATGCAGAAATCACCAAGAACTCTGTGAGAGGATGAGGAGGGATGGCTGAGGCCCTGGGCCTGTTACCCTGTCCCTGCAGCAGCAGCACAGGAGGGAGGTGAGACAATGGTACCTCTCGCAGAGCCGGAATTCGCCCATGGGGAAGCGGTAGCTCCAGCAGCTGGAGTCACTGTCTGAGGTGAAGACCTTCTCCTTGTGCTTCTCCGACTGGATGTGCTGCTGCCATTGCTTCTTGCTATTGCTGTTTTTCCCACAGAGCCAGCAGTGGTAGCCCATCTAAACAGTGCACACAGGGAAAAAGGCCAGTCAGTGCAATAACATTCATGTCCATTGGCATTCCCTATGCTGGCACTGCCTCTCCCTCTCTTCTTCCAGAGCATTTTGGAAGGCTCCACTCAGTCTACGACTATCCACACTTCTCTGCCATATTGTCTTTGAGGAACTGTGCTGACACTAAAGGGGAACAGAGGAGATACTCTGTCAGAGTTTATCTATGGCTCAAACAGGCTTAGGGGACAGGGCAGCTCAGTTCATGCAGGACTCTTCAGCAGCACACACCCTTACATCAGTACCACCCATGGCATAAGGAAACACATCTGCCTCTAGTTTTTCAAGGCTTCTGTGACAGCTATTCTCCAAGTTTCTCCCTCTTCTGACAGGCCTGCAATGGTTTTGCCAGCTTGCCCAGGAGCAGGCAGGAACCCTGGAGAGAGGCTGAGCTCATACAAAAGGGAACCTAAGGTAAACTCCTAATGTCTTGGGGATTAACAGAAAAGCCATTGTAGAGCCTTGTTGACCCCAGGTCGATCTCTTCCCACTTCAGCTGTGCTGCCCCTGCTGTCCATTTAACCTGTGTTAATACAGGCTCTGTTCCACTAGAGAAATGCAGTCCCGCCAGCCACACCTGGAGCACAGGAGAGAGGCAGGCTGGCAGCACTGAGGAGGAGGAGGAGGAGGAATGAAGGACAAGAGGTCAGCTTATTACCATGATGTCCGCATAGTCAGTGGGCATCTGGATCTGTTTCTCCCCTTCTCGCGAGGTGAGTGGTGTTCCTTCTCCAGGCTTCCCAGGATTGTGTTTCTTTAGCCACATGTCATAGGTCTGCTGCATATCTAGTACTGCACAAAGGTGACACATGAAGCCACTCAACAACCTCCCACTTGGTGCACAAGCTATGAGAAAAGGACAAATGCTGGGGCAGCCCTTCCCTCCCCTCGCCTGTGCAGCAGCACCAGACTGAAGGGCTGTGCCCCATGTCACCTCCTCAGACAGGACCCCTGGGGAGAGGAGCCAAATTCACAGCACACCACCTGGCACGGGGGGGGGGGGGGGGGTGTCTTCTATCAGTCCAGGGGCAACTGTGACAACAGCCACACAAACTTTTCAGAAATATGGCAAAGTGCTGCAAGATCTCATTGGAATTCACCCTACAAGATGATTCTCCAAGAGGCCTGATTCTACTTAACCTCAGGAGACATCTCATCCAGTCAGGAAGCTAAGGCATGGCTGGTTTCAGATCCATCTCTTCCCTCTAAGCCCAAGCTTCATCCTCAGCACTAGAGAGGGAGGAGAGCTCCTAAGCAAGTTGGCCACAGGAAGCACTGCAGAGGGGAGGAAGACCTAATGATAGCTTGCTCTAAGTTCAAAACCTGCCCAGAGAACTGCAGTCAATGTCTCTCATGGCTTTTGATTTAAAAGCCATTCAACATACTTCTGGGAAGGGAAATTTGAGGTGGAAGCTTTAACTAGACATCTGTCTTTGCAAGATCAGCTCCTGAGAGAGGCTATGGAAACATTTATGTTTGCAGATATCAATATGATGCTCTAAGTGTGATGCATTAGTGATTTACTCCTTGCTAAATGAGTGATTGAGGAACTTGAGGTAACTGGGGATAATGAATGCAAATTCCCCCAAACTGAGACAACGCTGTTGTTTGAAGATTCACCTTTGTGCTTGAGCAAAACACACACAGACTGATGTGCTTTAAAGGCCCCAGCAATGAAATGCTTTGAACTGCAACAAGTAACAGTTTGGCTCAGCAGAGAGAAGGACCCTCCACAGAACCAAAAAAAAAACTCAGGGCAGGCCTGAAATCCTTCAGGCTTTTCAGCAGCTCCAACAGAGGTAGATGAGCACCCGGACAACTGGCCTTTTTTCCCCAGCCTCCTGTTGATCTGAATAAACAAGGATTTCTGCCACAGAGCTGGCTGTCCAGGATATGGGCAACCCCCCCAACTATTGCCCAAAAGGTAAACCTGCAGAATTAAATATAGACTAGTTTCTCCACAAAGGCACCACCCAGCGATGTTCTCATTCAGGATCTCAACTCCACCTCTTTGAATACAATGCCATGAGCAGGGAGTGCCACAGCCCAAGACCAAGGAATATGAGCAGAAATAAGTAAGACAGCCAAGGCAGATAGACAAGAAAGATACAGGAGCAGCTACAGGCCAGGACTGGTGCTCTGGCAGAGCTCCATACAGAGCCAGGCCTGGGACATTGCAGGCAACTGGAAGGACAGTACAGGGTGGATTCAAAAGTGATGCAGAAAGAGAGGGCAGCAGTGAAGCAATGTAAGACATAAAACTATTGTGCACTAGTCCCACAGCAAGGGACTTAAGAGATACAACATGCCCATTTATGAAAAGAGCAGCTGTAGACAGACCTGACACACAATCCCACATAAACTCATGGCAGCAGCTCCATCTCTGTTGTCAAGAATATGTCTTAACAGACCCTCCAGATGCCCAGATGTCCTCTTCCCTCTCCCCAAACTCTTTGGTCCACATCCCCCCCCATTTTTAATTTCTGATTTCCCCCCCTGCACTTACTTTTATTTTCTTTCATGAAGGTCCACAAGTCTCTCTCCTCAGGGCTGTGGGCAAAGGAGCAGTTGCCCACATACTGGCATCTCCTGCCATTCTGTGCATGGATACACAACTGTTAAAAGACAGAGAGAAAAATTTAGCATCTGCACAGTCAGTCCTTGCTAGAGGGGAAAGTGGGTTTGATAACCAGCTGGGGCATTAAATTGCACAGGAGAGGTTGCAAACAGGACACTTTATATATCATTAACTCATGATTCTTTTCCAAAGTCTCCTGATGACATAAACACACAGGCAGTTCAGCAGCTGCTGCCATTTCCATAGGTGACTGGGTGCAGATACAGGCCAACAGCAGGAGCATCCTGGATTGACCCAATAGTGTTTCCTACTGATGAAGCTGCTGGTCCCCAAAGGTGACTCATTCCCCACCTTCTCTGAGTGAGTGAAGAGTGGCCTTACAGATTGCTTAGACCACACTGGTGCACACACAGCTACCAACAGCATCATTGCCAGAGAAAATGTGAAACTTTCTAAACATAATATTTACTCATCATCTTTTCTCCCCCTGTCACAAAAGGAAGACCTACCTTAGGTCTTAGGGTAGGGGGAAGGAGCTTTCTCCTTCCAGAGAAAAAAGAAAGGAGAGGGAGAGAGAAACTATCATGACATTTGGGGCTGGGGTTGGAGGCTGGATATCTGTAATTTTCCTCAGCACGTGGCTTTTTAGCTGAGTTCTTAGTTTTGCTTTCAAAACCCATTGTGAGCAAGTTTCACAATCTATAGCACAGTCACAGCAAAGGCAGGGATAGGCTTCTCCTAAACATCTTGCCTCTCACCCACATTGAGAAACCCTGACCTAAGGGGAGTCTTAAATTTCATTCCCAAACCCTGTGCCAGCCAGAGATGCATTAACAGCTTTTGTTATGCATTAACAGCAACACTGGAAACTTGCATTTGTGCATAGAGTGGTTTAAATGGGCACTGCTCCTTCTTCTGCTCCATCTTTCTGCTGGATGTATTCTTCTCCCATCAGTCTGTCCTCACCTCCCATCTCAGCCATCATGTGCTTGCTTCCCTGACAAATCTTCAAGGCAGCAGCCCTCAAAACACTGCACCGTGGTGGAAGGGAAAGGGAAAGGGATGGGGCACCTGGCCACGGCGGGCGTGGGGCTTACATCATATTGCTGTGGGAAGTTACGGATGGAAGGCAGTGGTCGGACTGACACCCACTTCTTCTTAGCTTTGGACATCACCAGCAGGACACGGCGTTCCTTCGTCCAGCTGAAGAAGAGAGAATAAATCAAGAGAGACACAAGAAAGAGCAGAACAAATGTTCTTTACCTCAGAGACCCCTAAATACTGAGAGATGAGCAGATCCTCCTGTCCAGCTTGTCCCTGCACTATCTGGCTGTTCCTAGACATGCACATCTGTGATGGAGAAGCCACAAGAAGGCTGCTTTAGGAGGACTTCTCCCTGTAAATATTACCTATTTCCTGGGGTACCTCCTTTCATAAAGTCACAAAAGTCTCCCCCAAATCTCTCATGGCATCACCACGGATTATTAAACAGCTGCATTCCTTTGACACAGCCTATTCTTGTGCAATCAGATCCATGAAGAACACTTGGGAATATTTTCTGCTTGAAAGGTGCAATAGAAATGCAAGTCATTACAAGCACTACCTTATGAACAGTGCCAGGAAGTATTTCTTCTCCTTCAGCTCCAGCAAGGGATCACCAGGAGATACCCTAAGCAAAAACTCCAGCTCTATTCAGCAGCTGCACAAAGAGGTGTTATTTTTCACATCTGAGGAAGCAATCCTCACCCACTTACTTCCTCCAGAAACTGCTGCTTCTGTCTCTTCTTCAACAAAAGTTTTACATTTACAATATTAAGCTGGACTGTGCCTTTGTGGTTTGTGTTATGGGAAGACAAGTTCTATCAACCCTTCCATCCTATCCCTGCAGGCTGCCTAGGTGACACAGGCCACAGTTTCCATGACAAAACAGTGACTTACCAGCCAATATTTCCCTTCTAGGGGGCTTATAAGACAGATGGGGACAGTTTTTTTTAGTGGGGCCTGTAGTGTTGGGACAAGGGGTAGTGTCTTGAAACTGAAAGAGGATAGATTCAGACAAGACGTAAGGAAGGTATTTTTTATGATGAGGGTGTTGAAACACTGGCACAACCCAGAGAGGCGGTGGATGCCTCATTCCTGGAAACATTCAAGGTCAGGCTGAGCAACCTGATCTAGTTGAAGATGTGCCTGCTCATTGCTGGATGGCTGGATTAGATGACCTTTAAAGGTCTCTCCCAATCCAAACTGTTCTAGGATTCAATGCTTCTATCACACCAAACATTCTCATGGGCCCCAAGGAGTCAAGAGGTGCAAACAGACATAAGATCCATCGTAGAGGAGCAACCAAAGCAATGAAAGAGCCAAGGGAAACTAATTTAAAAGGAAGCAGGGTATCTTGAATAATTTCTAATTGTGACCTGACGGACATCTGCAAACAGCTAAGTGCATAAATACATGTAGAGGAGAACTCTGTTAGTGGCCTTGGTAAAAAGAAATTATAGGAACTGGGAGAAAAGGGAATTGTGGGATCTGGACTGCCTGTGCCAGGAGTAACAGTCTGCACAATGCTGGCAACAAATACACACAGTAAAGAGAGAAGGAAGCTGGAAAACAGCTATCTGCAATGCCTGCTATAGTGACAAACACCCTGAGCAGTGAGAGGCTGCTAGGAAACCTTACAGCCTCTTCCAAAGATGCCAAATGAAGCCGTGGAGAAGGTAGGATGAAAAATTCCTGCCCTTGAAGAGGGGTAGAGGAAAGAGAAGGTTGAATTGCTCACCAGTGGGGGGCTTTGGCACTACAGTACTTGAGGTCTTTATCTGGCTCCACCAGCTGCCCGTTCGACCAGCACTGGCCACACACAAATTTCATCTGGAGGTCAAAGGTGCTTGACATGGGATTCCGGGGAGAAGCCTGGGGAAAAGAACCACAGCCTCAGTAGAACAGAGGCAAAATGCACCCCCAAACCTGCCACAGAGATGCTGGCAGCTCCCTGCACGCCTGTGTGCCAGCAACAAGCCAGATTAAATCAGCTCTTTTGCCGGTGTTAGCCAGTGGCCCAATGAGATACCAGACAGGAGCAAAACCACTGCTTGCTTCAGCATGATTTCCTGGGCTTTGACATCTGGCCAAAAGCACAGACAGTCTGGCAGCTTCCAGCACTGACCAGGCCTGCCTGTGAAACCCTGGCTGTGTACCTCTGTGTACAGACAAGCTCTGTGAGACTTGCCCCAGCGCTTAATCCCCACTTCCCTGCAGAGAGGGCAATCCATGTCCCACTGCCTGTGGAGAGCCCTTGGTCACACAGCTAAGAGAGGCCCCTTGCGAGAAAGCTGGACCATATCACAGCGCAGGACACAAACTCCTGCTTTTGCACCAAGAACTTTGTGTCACACCTAACATTTGACACAATGAAGCCAGAGCTGGGTCCTCTTGTTGATAACCTTCCAAGCCTTTTCTGGGCAGGTTTCTGTCTCTCACAGTTTCTCTGCCCTGCATTTCACAAGCAATTGAAGCACAGTCTCTGGACAGAGGTACAATGCCCATATTTCAAATCTTGTCAGCCATTGAACTTATTGCCCCCACCCCGCCTGAAAAGGCTAGTTTGGGATTATGACTAACAGATTGTGGAGAAGGAAAAGAAAAGGAGCCAATCTCATATCATTGCTGCCTCATGTTTTCTGAGCAAATCTCTGGAAAACTGCATTTCGTATCACCACTGGAAGAACACGAGGCTGGTGTCTCCAGTTCATTTCCAAACCAAAAAATAAACCCGACTGGATGCCAGTGGCCCTGGGCACAGGAGTATGTGAGAGTACAAGATAACACCCTGGTCATTGAGCTGGCCATGAAGCACAAAGGTCATGCACCAGCAAAACAATTCTCTGACTGTCAGCCACATCAGCAGCCTGTGCCACATGCCATGCCTTGACTTTAATGCTAAGCATCTCACAATAACCACACATGCCAGCTGTGCCCCTGAAGAGCAGGTTTCTGCCAGCAATTGATTAGCAGCAGCTTGCAGCCTGGCTGCACCCCTTGGTGAAGGGAAAACAGCAAACATAGGCAGCACAGAATCGAAGCATTTCCCAGGAGACACCACATCAGCTATCAACTACCACTCTGCATCCTCCAGACACAGTCTTTTGGAGAACCAGAGCTGGCATATAAAGAGTCCTCTGTCACTGTGAAAAGCTGACTGGGGAGCTGACCTCACCTGTGCTGCATACATAAGGCCATCGGTTCTCTGATGTCCCAGCAAAAGGACCCTCTGAGAGAACCAGCATCTCTTTCGAAAGAGAAAATATATTTTGAAAGAGGGCAATATCTCATCTGGGAGAATGACCTTTCTGGTGGCTCCCAGCACATGACTCGTTCACCACTTGCTGTCAGCTGTCACCTGTGCTGGTGACCACCAAGAACACTTCAAAGTGTGAGATGAGCAGAGTTGAGATTTGGACTAGCATGAAAGGTAATAAGGCGCCTCCCTCTCAGATATGTGGCCTTTCAACAGTAGCTTTAATCTCCACTTTGTCTCCAAAGGAAATTCCACGACCGCTCACTACTGACCAATCAAACCAACAGGCCTATGGTAACAAAATGGCACTGCTGGCATATTCCCTTTTATCAACCCCATGCTATCCTCTGGTGACATCTCTCTCAGCACAGCCAGGAAGCTCTGCTCAAACCTACTGACCCAGCAAAACTAAACACTGAGTGTCTGCAGAAGAGACAAGAGATCAGAGAGAAAGAAAATATCTCTCAGGTAGTTCTGGTAATCTGGGCTGCTTTTTCCACAAATTCTTAACCAAAAGAAGCCCTGTGCATTTCTTCATCTGAGTCATGCAAACTGCTGGTCAATCCAGCGGGCATGTGTGCTCCCAGGGGATTAGGAACCAAGCAGAAATTCAAAGCGGCTCCTGTTAATGCTACATGACTGTATTTGTAAAGGCAAGACACATACCTGGCAGGCTGCTGATAACCAACAGTGTGGAAATTATATCACATGAGGCTCCAGCAGACGAAGCCAGGCACAAGTGCCGTGGGCTATGGCACCGCCCCTTGCTATGAAGCCAGACAATATAGTGCTAGCTGTGCTCCATAGCAACCAAATAAATACAAGTCTCTGGCACGGCAGCTCTCTACTTCAGGCTCTGCAGAAAACAACAGACCCTGCACAGCCATTCATGTCTCCCATCCTCAGGAACTCCTCTACGTGATACTGAAATGTTCTCTGGAGGAGCCACACACCTCAGGGGACCGTATGAGGAGCCCAGGTTACTCAGCCACCTAACTGAGTGCGTAGTACTTAGGTGCAAGTACTCTCCTTAATGGAGAGGTTTTTTCCTCTCCATGCTTAAATTGATAATTCTGAGGTGAGCTTTCATGGGGATTCTGGTGCAGGCTAGGGGAATAAAAACAAAGCAGCTCTTGAAAACCAGAAAACATGAGGGCTACAACCCCTCAGTTTGCTAGGATGCGACGAGAGGACACCCAGCTCCCTGCAACAGCCCTTCCTGCAGACTGGCTCTTCAATCTGTGACTCTTCAGTCTGTGGCTTTCCTCCTACAGCAGCTGCTGTGAGGCCAAATTTGTGGGGCCAAGTGCAAGATTCCCAGCAGGTGCTTGGCAAGCAGCGTATCTTCATTTTTCATTTCTTGCAAAGCCTCCTGACCTTCACTGTCACAGCTACTGGGCCCCTGCATGCTGCCTGCCTCTTTTCTCCATACTGGACAGCCCTGGGTGGTGAGTCCAGCTGGCAGCTGTGACAAAACTGCAGCAAAATTCCCCAGAGTGACTTCGTTTCCGCTGACCAGAGGGCACTGGAGTGAGAGTGGATCACACGGGATGGTGGGAAGGAGGGGTCTGTTTTTACAGCACTCCTGGGAAGTTGTCTTTGCCAGGCAGCCAACTTTGAAAGCTGGAAGGCTGCTGAGAAAACTCTGAGTCACGTTAGCCTGCTTGGACAGGAGAAAACAATGGCAAAAGTAAACACCTCTCAGCAGATAGCGAGTCCTGCCTGCAGGGCCTTCGGCAGCAAGCCCGAGTCTCATCCCAGAGCACAGCCCTCTGGCTGAGGACGTGCTGCTGCCAAAGCCATGGTGTGCTACTGCAAACACATGCATCTGACTGACTTGACTGTCTCCCTGCACAGTGCCAGTGCCAGCGCTGCCAATCCTTAGGGACGGCTGGTGGTGCTGCTGGGAGGCACTTTCTCACTGTACCAACATGGCTACTGCTTTGCCTCTGCACCCTGGAAGGGCTGTGGATGCAGTCAGCTCTGTGACAGGCATTTGTGAGGCACAGCCAGACTTTGCCATTGGTCATTAGCCCTAGCACTGTCCACAGGGCCCAGAAACTGTAGCTCTCTACCCATCCCCTGATTTAGCAGGCTCTGGCATTTCCTTTCCTGATCCTCTGCCCCTTGCAGGGCCCAGCAGCCAGAAATGGAGCCCTCACTTAGCATCCAAATCCCACAGGCTTCAGAGGACATGCTCTGACCATGCCTGCTGTACAGCTTATTCTTCCAGCAGCAGCACCTCCAGACAAAGGTGAATTTGAAGCTGCAAGGCTTACAGGAAAACAGCTGTCCATTTATCTTTTCTTTAATCCCCTCATTACGCACAGAGAATGGCAAGACAGAGATTTCTTGAAAATGCAGGGAAATTCACAGCAGACAGGACAGAACCAATCTCTGGACTGTGCGCATGCAAGGCACATATGGAGCAGGGATTGCTGATATAAATTCAACTGCTGTCACAATCTGCTGCAAATTCACATCGAGTTTCCTCCCATGTGGAGATGCATGCCACTGCTTCTGTCCCCACACCAGGCAGAAAGAGATCACAGCCAGCTCTGGTTGCAGGGAGCGTTCAGATCATCCACTTCTCATATAATAAAGGATGTAGAAACTTGTCCTGCTCAGCTTCCTGAGGGGTTAGAACATATTCCTTAAGCAAGTCAGACAGTCCTGGGAACTACAGACCTTGGTTATTCTTGCTTATTCTGGACCGCTGCTTCCCATTCCTCTCCTCCAACTGTTTCAGACCACAACAGCTGCACAGGTTTATTGCTGAGCATCCGCTTGAAGATGAATCCATCTCATGCAGCATAACCAGCGCACAGGTGGACACAGAGCCCACTACAAGTGTCAGTGCAGTCACCTGCATCTTTTCTGTTAGGCAAAGCTATGCCCATCAGACCCTCCCACAGATGCTTCCCCAGCAGCCTGAAGAACACTTCTGATGGCACACAACCAAGACAAAAAAACAGCAGCTAAACATCACATGAGTGACTCAGATTCCTCTCCTACAAAAGACCTCCTCCACAGGGTGCTCGCTCACAGGCTGTACTTGGCACTGGTCTCTGCAGAGGAACTCTTGGGTGACAGATCCCACACAAAGGTGAAACACTCTTGCTCAGACAGTAAGGCACAGGCCAAGGGATGGCAAGCTCAGATTTGCCAAGGTTAAAGAAAGCTGTCAAATGGGAACAAAAAGGATTTACACCACTTTCCCCACCATTGTCCTGTTCTAATGGCAAAAAGTGCTTTAGTTCAACCTCAGAGGACTGGGCTGGGAACTGTCCTCACTGGGTGGGCTCTGCTCCTACAGTACAGAAATCCCCTCTGGGATAAAAAAAAATAATAAGACAGAACTGCCCATAGCCAACAAGACAGAGAAAAGCAAAGAAAGAAAAAGCCCTTTGCTTCTACCCCTCTCACACTACCCTGGTATGCTCTTGGCAGTGCTGGAGGGTTCAGCCCTCCACACTGAGAGACTGGTGGCAAAAAAAAAGGCAAAGCTCTCAGCCTCCTCCTGGTAAAGCACCACTAAGTTCTCTGTCACCCTCAACAGCACCTGGGCTGCCAGTTCCACCCACTCCTGCATTCAGATCAGACATCATGAGTCATTCCTTAGAAGTCCTTCAAACTGCTCTACTGCCCCTTGGCCACTAAAGGGCAGCAGGACACATTTGGTCCCCACTATGTGACCACTGCCCCAAAATCTCCCAGTTTCACCAGCAAGTGTCACAGGAAACAACATTCTTGGGTGTGTTGCCCTCGGTGACCTGGAGGCTTCACCCTAGCAGGGAACAGAGCAGATCACAACACTGCAAAACAAGGCACAAAGCTCAACACCAGCACTGCAACCAGGAAAGCTCTCAGATTTCCTCCACCTCAGCTCTCCTCACCTGGCCAGCCTGGTCTGCCTGGAACCTGTCAGGCACAATCGTGGGAGGAAAAGAGAGAAAGGGCTGGAACTGTTGGGAGCAAAATCTGCCTCCAAGCCCTCGATGGACCTTACTTACCACGCTGTTGGCTGGTTTGCTGGCATGTGCCTCCATCTGCTGCCAGTACTTCTTGGACTCCTGCACAATATCTTCGTGGGTCATTCCTGGGAACAAAAAGGAGACAGAACTGAGCTACACTCCTTTGGCCAAGAGAAGAGAGGGAGGGCTTGCACGACTTTTTAGTTTGGGCTTAGTAACCCCTAAGTAGCTGACAGCTCCCAGCAGTCCCCCTGGTAATATCAGGACTGAGTTGTGACAGAATGCACCACAGAATATGTCTAACCCCTTGCTAAGCAAGCTCCTCTCTACACAAGCAAAACAAAAGAAGAGTTCAGTCTCCTGGACTTGTTCAGACTCTCTACACAAGCAAAACAAAAGAAGAGTTCAGTCTCCTGGACTTGTTCAGACTTGGCTTTCTGCTCAGGCAGTCTGTAAAGAACCCAGACACTGCTTCCAAGCCAATAATTCTTCACAAGGGTCAAGAGCTTGACCAAGACTGTCCCCGACCCCCATATCAGCAGATTTTACCAAGGTCCTAAAGGCAATGCTTTGTTACTATTGACCTACTGTATATGTTTTTGCTTCTAGCTTGGAGGATCACAGACACCCAGAGACATCTAGCAAGACCCCAGAAGTCTCACCTATTACCTGCTGGGATTAATTAGCCTGTTACACCTTCAAGTTGAGAGGGCCTCCCATAGGCAAAGAGAAAGGTGAAATTCAACACAAATAGATGCCAAGCACAAGCAAGGCAGCAGTGCAAAACTAACCAAGGAACAGCTGCTAGTAAATAACCAGCAAGGAAAGATTCTCAAGGTCTCAGATATCAGAAATACAACATCAGACAACAAGAAAAAGGATTGGTCAGACCTTATCTAAGGAATTAGCTCCTGACCAGCTCAAGTGGTGAGGGTACAGCCTCTGTTAGCAAAAGCCAGTTAGATGTGCATTCGAGTTATTAAGTGCTCTAAAGACCCAAGACAGCTGCCAAAACAAACTGAAGCAAATATCTTGCACAGGGAGCCGAATGCAAGGGGGGTGCTGAGGATGGCCATGATGCAGCATCCCCAGGACACAGACATTGCAAATTTGGTTGCTTTGCTGATGCCTACAGCTTTTATTACTGAAGTGAGGTGTTCCCCAGGAGTATTACATGAACATAATCACTGATCTGGGAGACAGCACATTCCAGAACTTAAGGGCCACCAAACAAAATTTTCATCTCAGCTTAGGCTGTGTGTAGCTTGGGAAAGTCACAGCATTCCTGACCTCAGTTTTCCTGTCTCTGATTTTGGCTGTTCATGTCCCCATCAGGCACCACTACTGCTATTTGCACCAGGGTTTGAACAGGAATAAAAGCACTCAGAAAACTTCACCATTCTTCAAGAACATTTGCTCAGGTCTTTAAAATGGCAGCTACTGCATAACTGGTATTGCTCACAAATCAGAGCTGTTGGTGAATAGTCTACCTCTTAACCCTTAATCCCAGAAGAAATGGTGTAGAGTTAGAAAAATTGCAACTTCCTCTTCCATGTCCAAGTATTCCAGGGTCAGACACAATGATGATTAGTATTTTGGGAACAAAAACTCTAAATCTGGGAAAATCACAACAAAAAATTTACATGCTGCACTGGACCTGGCTGGAAAAGGTCTGAAGCAGCTCCCACCTTCTCCATTCTGCACACCTGTGATCCATGGGGTGCAGAACCAAAGGGAGAAGCATATACAGGTCTTGTCAGAAAACTGAATTTCAAATGTAGTTCTTGTGACTGCCTTCTTCCAGTTCTAGATTTCTGAACTATCTCAACAATACAATCTAGAAACGTGGTGGTTGGGAAAGAAAAACCCTCACAAATGTGAAAGGATGGTTTCCAATCTGCCAGCTTTTCAAAGCAGGAACTGTCACAAAGAAATGAGCTGGGAACCAAAAGGCCCATGTGTTGATTACTTATAATATTTCGGCATCTTTTGCAATATCATTAGTGAAGACAAAGAGTCTGTTATTACCACTGGTTGAAGAAGATAGCAAGAGATGCCTGTGAAAAGCCACAGTGAACAAGAAAACAGTCCTGCCTGTCCAATTTTCAGATCTTGGGAACCTTCACTCCAGTAATACAATCCTTTATCCCCATGAACAAAGCCAAAAGCTCTGTAAATGCTCAAATGGCTGTGAAGCGTTTCAAATGTAAGCTGCCCTCTTCCTATTCTTGCTGAGCAAATAGTGCTCAAATGAAACTTCCTACTCCAAAGCTAAAGTATTCCCAGAGAATGGCAACAACTACCTTTAATCTCAGTTTCCATAATGAAGGCTACACTTGAGAGAGGCAAACTAACAAGGAAAGCAGGCTCATATATACAGCCCTGCAGAAAAAAGCCCCACAAGATAATGTCTCTCCTATTGTTGGAAAAGGTGGATCATTAAGCACAAGGCTTAGTGATCAACTCTGCAGCTTAACTCATGGCTTGTTTCATCTCCTCAGCTTTCCCTTTGAAATGATTTCTTCAAATAAAGAAGGAAAGAAGAAAAAAATCAGTTTATTTGTTCTGCAGGATGAAGAGGAAGGAACACAGAGGGAAGGAAGAAGGGAGCAAAGAAGCTTTTCAAGTAACAAAACTTGACCAAAACAACTAAAATAAACCAACCATGGGATGCAGATAAAAGCAAGGTACTTGAATATTAGAGTGCCCAGAGTACAATGAGCTGTATCACAAGCACGCAGGGCAGCAATGGTGGCCCATGACTCACAGGCAATGTGCTTTCTTAGAAATTCCAGAGCTGTAATTTTTTAATTTTCTGAGGCCACAAGTAAATGAGGGCAAACAGAAAGATTAAAGATGCCATTTGCCTTGTTCATCACTCTCCCTCATGAGCTGAAGCCAAGGCCAAGGACTGCACTGAACATCAATTATGACATCAAAGAATAGTGAGAAACATGCATAATATGTTTCCTCTCTGAAGTACTCCCATTACCAGGCTGGGTGCTGCACTAAATGAGACCCTGTGGTGAAAAAACATGTAGGTAGCACTGTGGGTGGACTAATATCTACACAGCCAACAGGCCAGCAGCCAGAGAAAACCTCCAATATATCAGATGAGACAAAGTGACAGGACTGAAAGTGCCAGATGTGGCAATGTCACTATATGATTTCCCTGAGTATAATCTCCATAAAACCCTCTCCTGAGGCATGTCATCAAAGGCTTTTTGGGAAACACAAAGTATCTTGCAACTTCCTGCTGTTGGTGAATTTGTTTTGAGAAACTGGAGATTCACAGCCTTCTTTATATAACCAACTGCTTCGTCACCTGTGCTGCCATTCTCACTGCAAGACATGTTCACTCAGGGGTCCAGCTGCTATTTGCACAAGATCTAAGCACCAAACAGCTCTTGGGATTCAGCTCTATCTTCCTAATTATTTTAATTTTATTCAGCTGGTCCCAAGGGAAAGGTTTTCTGGTCTGCAAATTATAATAGCCCTGTTTCTATAAATGGACAAGGGCCAAATCACCTCACAGAACACCTTGGTCCTCTCTTTTGTGTCCCTGAGGAGGCAGAGTAAGTAATATGCAGGAGCGAGCGACACCTTCTCAGTAGTCCCAAACCACCTTCTGTCCCTCTCAACTGGCCCTGGGTAGACACTGGTAGAAACTCAGGTGTACACAACACCAGCCAAGTCCCACTCACCTGAATATTGCTGCAGCAGCCAGACCTTGAGCTCAATAAAACTGTGAGCAAAGTGGCAGCTGTCCTCACGCAGGCAGCCGTAACGCACCTCGTGTCGGCACACGTCAAACTGGAAGTGCTCCTGGAACTGACGGATCTTGGAATATTTCAGGGAGGTGGAACGAACAATGTGGACCAGACACCTGCAGAAAAATACAAAGCACCAGAGGATCAAACCCTCCCCCCTCCTCCTTACATATGATATCCAGACATTTGACTGGGCAAGCAAAGGACACAAAAAAATCGACACCAGGAGAGACAGATTCCCTCTGGGAAAAGCAAACCCCTGCCCTCCCACCCTATCAAGCCTGGGTAGTTATTTTCACCCTGAGCACATGGGTGATGCTCTGCCTAAGTTCAGAGAGCAGACAAGTTTAAAAATATGCAGCAAAGATACCAAGTCCTCTGGTTCAGCATCTCCCCACAGCTGAGGTTGGCAGGAACCAGAAGGAATTGTATGACTGTGTACTTGACATGTTTGTTATACTTGTTTTCCTAAACATTCATTACTAGACAGTCAGAGGCAGGATCCTGAGCTGGAGGATCGTTGTTTTGACCTTTATGTAAAGGCCAAACTGAAAGTCAAATTAAGTCAATGGAAAACTTATTAACAGAGTGACTCCAAAGAGCTTTGCTGATGCCTGAAATCCCTCAGTACCAGAAGCAAACATGCAGGGTGAAGCCCATAGTGCTATTGATCATGATTTGAGCTGTCCTATGATTGGAACCCATAGGGAAGAAAGAAGAAAGAGACCAGAGCCCTGGAGTTAAACTGGCTGGACTTGTGAGATATGGTTCCCATCAGGAGAAAAAATCGTTCACTCACTTGTTGTCATGGAAAATGTGTTTGGAGTTGGAGCAGACAGATGGTGTGTCCTTGGTCCCTTTGCTGATAATCCGGGGTTTGCTGTCAAAGCAAATCTGAGAAGAGAAGAAGTAGCACACTGGGAAAATCTTAGAGAGCAGTGAACCAGAGCGACTTCACTTAGAGGAGAAAGAAGAACCAGAGCCAGCCTATTCTAATGTTCAAAGTTAGAAAGATGTGTGGTGAAAACTTTGTGGTAGGGCTTAAAATAAAGCAAGTCAATCTCTGGAAGAGCTTCCGGACAACATTTTTTGGCTTATTCTCCACAGTATTTTCCATTGTGGTTGGAAAAATTTTGGTCAGAGCCGCATATTCTTTCCCTGTTAGCCAACAGAACAAGAACAAGGGAGAAAAAAGAACAGCCACTTCACAGCAAAGAACACGTCCCTTTGCATGCACTGCCAACATGGGAAACTGTGCTGCAGAGCATTAAGATGGTATGAAGCAATTCTCAACTGACCAACTCAGTAGCTCTGCACAGACATCAAGTAGGAATTTGTTGCATTACGGAATTCTGATTTCTAAAGTAACTGGGGCTAAATTACAATTCAAAGCAGTATGTCAAGATAGGGGAAGAGACAGGTGATCCCATGAGGCTGTGGGCACCTGGTTCAGCTGCAGGGCTAAGGAGGGAAACTACTCCTTTCTCCTGCACACTCCTATGTACAATGCTCACATTGTCCTTCTGGGAGCAGGGCACTGGCTGGGACACACAGAGTTACAGATGGCTTGCTCCTGCACCTTTAAGATTTCCTTCTTGAAGAATGTCCAACATTCCTGGACTCTTTTTCCTTCAGGACTGCCTCCCAAGGTACTCTGCCAACCAGACTCCTAAAGAGGCTAAAGTCTGCCCTTCAGAAGGTGAAGTGGCAAGGTGGCAGCTCTGCTGACCCCTCTCCTTATTTCTCAAATAACTGAAAACTCTACCATTGCATGATTGCTGTGCCCAAGACAGCCTCCAACCATTGTATCACCCACCAGTCCTTCTCTGTTCACAAACACCAGACCCAGTGGATGCCTTCCCTAGTTGTCACCCTCACCAGCTGTGTCAGGAGTTCTCTTCCACACACTCCAGGAACCTCCTGGACTGTTTCTTCTCTGCTGTGCTGTACTTACAGCAGGCACCTGGTAAGTTGAAGTTCCCCACAAGAAAAAGGGCCAGCAATGATGAGACTTATCCCATCTGCCTACAGAATATTTTGTCTGCCTCTCCACCCTGGTTGGGTGGCCTGTAGCAGACTCTCACCTTATTGGCCTTCCCCCAGCTCCTACCCATAACCACTCAAGCCTATCTTCATCATCGTTAAACTCTAGATAGTGAAAACTGTCCCTAACACACAGGGCTCCCCCACTGCCTCTCCTTCCTCACCTGTCCCTCCTGAAGAGTTTCCATTGCAAGTTATTCCAGTTGTGCAAGTCATCCCACCATATTTTCGTGGTGGCAACTACCAACATATCAGTGGTCCAAACACATACTGAAGAGATGATGGATGCCTGCCCCCTCCCACCAGTTCCGTACCTCACAGAGGAAGGTGAAGATGCCCTGATGTTCCTTGAGGAGCTTGGCAATTGTGAGGCTGCTCTGCTTGATCCCACCTAGCGGGTCAAAGAGGAGGTCACGGTTGAGGGTCCCCTTCCTCTCCTCCGTCCACACGTCGATCTCTTCCTGGTGGTACGCGAAGGTGCAGTTATCCCCGTACTTACAGTCCTGCTTGTTAAGCATATCTACAAAGCAACAAACAGCACACACCACCACACAGGCAGGGCGGCCCAGTCAGAAACTAAACTCTCTCTTGTCTTCTCCCACTGCCCATGCCTCACATGGAACTGAAAGCAAGAAAACAGAGAGCTAAAAGAAGAATGAAAAGACATCTCCTCCCAAGTTCACCTATAGCAAGACATTCAGGAGTTAATGCAAACTACTGAATGGTGACAATCTCCAGTAATGCTGCTATGGGGGAAACTGTCTCAAAACAAGAGACCCGCTTTCATTCAGTGCCTGGCCTGAATAATGACTTATCTAACTCCTTTTAAAGCAAATACAGATTAAGTTCTCCCATAGGCCCAGCAGTAAGGAGCCATTTTAGCATGGCTTTTGCCATCTCCCCACTCATTAGGTACTTTGTAATGACACTGCCTTGGGATACCAGTCTGGTCACACTGCCTGCATGTACTGTGGGATGGGGTGGAGCAAAGGAGCAGGCAGAGAATGCTTTTCCCTAGGCAGAACCACAGCCCGGCCATGGGCAGCTGGGTTGAGTGCGACTAATGTGAGCACATGTGCAGGAGGCAGGTTCTCAGTAAAGCCCATGTCAGCAGAGCAGCTCTGAGCACTCAACTCACTGAGCCTTTGGAACTCTTCTGCTCCACCACTTTAGAAGCTGCCTGCTCTCCATGATATGGCAGCTCATTGCCCTTCACTGTACTGAGCCATCCAGTCCACAGGCTACTGATGGAACAGGACACCCTAGAGCCAGCAGGCAACATCAAACAGAATTTCCCTCCCAGTCTCCCCTGGCTCAGCCCTTTCTCAGTGACCAACTGCCACAGATCACCTTTGCACAGATAATAGGATCCTACAAAGTTGGTTTTGGTTGGGCGAGGACGGATCCTCTTCCAGGTCTTATCTTCAGAGCTCTTCAGCCTGCCCAGCAGGATGTCCCGCTTGCACTTGTGCTCCAAGCCTTCCCGATAGGTGTAATCACCTGCCTTGGGCCCTGCCAGAGAGAATAACCCCATCAGCCTGGGGAAAGCCAATTCCTAGTCTGTGCCAGTGCTCTGGTGGCAGAGCAAATGCATCACCTGTTTTGGGGTAGCAGATATGACAGGCTTGTTTGAAAACATGAGTAGACGCCAGGGGGTTCTTCACCAGCAGAGCCGTGTTGGGCATTACTGGTTCTGGCTGGGACAGCAGGTGCTCGGTGGCCTTGGGCACAGCTGGGTGACTCCCTCCACCAAGGCTGACCTGAGTGAAAACACACACACCTCTCTGTTCAGCTCTGCAACCACACAGGCAAGAGACCTCTCCAACCCCTGCCCCAATCCAGTCTCTCAAAACCTTTCTCATTTCCTCTCTCATCATAACGTTCACATCTGAAATGACATTTCCAAGAGATGACTGCAACTTTTTCAAAGAGAATGAACACTGTGGTGTGTTCACTTCAACAAGACAGGCCTCTTTCCTACTGGTAAGAGACCTCAGTTTTCTATCACGAGCCACAGAACAAAATGCCCTCCTCACTCCTTCCCATTCCTTCCATCACAATCTACTCTGCAATGAAAGACTTTTAAATCAACCTTATCCCAAGCTACAAAAAACCCCAAACTGCTTATCATCAATCTTCAGGGATATTCACATTGATGTTAACAGGGCCAGCAGGTGACAGGAACTCAAGAATAACTTTTGTTCCAAGCTTACTAATCCTCCCCTTTTTCTCAAAGACTGGAGATATAGGACAGAGGCAGAATATCTGGAGAAGTCTCCTGACTGGGGCAGAGAGCAACAAAGAACTTCAGTAGCCTGAAGTTGAAGTTGGCTTACTCTGCCCCATCCTTGAGCATTATGTGGCTGCCAGATCCAGTGGGACCCCGGCTTCCCTGACCCCCTGCTGACCCTACAGCCTTGGTCACACCATGTTTACCTGGGCAATATGGAGTTATGGATAAAAACAAAGATGGGACAAATGTCTTCCTGCTGACTCAGTGGGAATCTTTACCTGCCTTGCCACAACATGGGAGGCAACACTCACCAGGGCAGGGTGAGAGGAGGGGCCCAAATTACCTACATTACCCAAGTGACCACTACCACCACCACTACCACCACCACTACTACCTTGGTTCCAGAGCACCCTGGGACGTCAGCACGGGGCAGTAGCTCACTCACCACTGGGGCTGGTTTTTGGCTGCCAGGTGGGTGTCGCAGTTCCTGAGAGCTAGTTTCTTCTGGGCAAAAGAAGGGGAAAAGAGCCCCACAAAACAAAAACAATCATTTCCCTCTCAGAGGCAGTTCTACTCACAAAGAAAGTTCTACTTTCTTCCCAAAGCATCTGTCTATACTCAGAAAAACTCCAGGAAATGCTTCTTGTCCCCGAAATCCTACTGAATCCAACTCTTTGCTGCTGAGAACTGGCATTACTAAGGTGGCAACCCAAAGCTGAGGTGAATGTGAGTGTTCAAGTGCTGACTGGCCAATCTCTGCTGTTCTCAAAATACTTTTGTTGCCAATATACTGCAATACTGGGAACAAATTAACCAAGAAGAAGCCCACTTCCCTCCTGAACAGGAGGCAACTTAGTCTTTGCCCACCATCCTCCACAGCTTTTCTCCTTATGACATGAGAGTTCAGAGCTCCATTCAAGAGTACACTCATTGCCCTGAATCCAGAGATGGCAAAGACCTACTTTGGCCTCTACCATTCTGCCCAGCACAATGAGGTCCTGTACTATCTAAAACAGTCACCACCATTCTGCTCACTTTGTGCAAAATGTCAGAGTCATTGAGAAGGAAGGTGGAGGAATAATGCTATAGTCCAGCAAATTGTGCCAAGGGAGGTGTTCTGGACACCAAGGCAAGTTCAAATCTCATCATTCATCATTATACACCTTGATGTTCCTTTCTCCTCTTTAGATTTCACTCCATGCATGGTTATCTGGGATAACATACCTAGATTTTTCTCATTACTTTTGAGCTAAACATTATCAGTTACTCTGTCCAAGACAATTCACAGCTCTCTTCTACATTTATATTCCTGTTCTGCCACACGAGCAGAGAAAGCCACAAGACATATGTCCTCAGCATTGAAGGAAATAATTCTGGCATGCATTCACAGCTAAGGCAACACAAAACCACATCACCCTGCACCTACCAATGGCAAAGGAATCCAAGGCATCCAGCGAACTCCTGCTTGTCCCAAAGGAGTCCAGGGCATCAAGCCTTGTATCTGTGTATGGAAGCAGATCCAGGGAATCCAGCGAATCTAAAGTGGAGCTGCCACTTCCTCCTGGTGGGGCCTCGAAGGCATCCAGGACAGAGGAGGAGGAGAGCTGCTTGGTGGGATCCATCACCAGGCCAAAGGAGGCAGGTGGCAGAGGGGTAGAGACAGGGATGCTAGCTGTCACAACTGGAGGCAGCAGCGGAGTTCCCCCCGGAAACACAGGAATCAACTGGGGCATCTCTGTTGGTAGGCTGGTGGGAATGGTGCCCTGGACCAGAGACTTCAGGGGAGCAGAAAGGAGGAAAAATAGTGAATTAGTATTGAGGAGCAAAGACTGAAAAGAGATGTCCTGGTTTTGGCCAGCACAGAGTTAATTTTCTTCTTAGTAGCTGGTACAGCACTGTGTTCTGGATTTAGCATGAGAATAATGTTGATAACACATTGATGTTTGGGTTATTGCTAAGTCATGCTTACTCAAAGTCAAGGACTTTCCATTTCCCATGCTCTGCCAGTGAGCAGGTGCACAAGAAGATGGGGGAGAACATGGCCAGGAGAGCTGATCTGAACAAGCCAAGGGGATATTCCATACCACAGAACATCATGCCCAGGATACAAACTGAGGGAAGTTGGGCAGGGTCACTGACTGCTGCTTAAGGAAGGCTGGGCACTGGTCAGCAAGTAGTGAGCTGCTCTACTGTGCATCACTTGTTTCTCTTGGGTTTTATTCCTCCCTGTCCTTTTCTATTATTATTGTTGTTGTTAATATTGTATTTTATTTTGTTTCAATTATTAAGCTGTTCTTATCTTAAGCCACAAGTTTGGGTTTTTTTCAATTATCCTCCTCACTGGAGAAGGGGCAGGAAGAAAGTGAGTGAGCATCTATCTGGTACTTAGTTGCTGACTGGGGTCAAACCATGACAACAGAGAGCAACAGGCTCCCAGTGAAGGGCGTGTTGTACTAGCTGGAGCAAAAGGATACCTGGCAGCTCAATCCACCTGCAGACTTTCCACAGTCCTCCCAATTTTTCTGTACTGCAAACAATCTGGACCAGGATCTCTGAGGAGGTGTTGGGATACCTGAGTTCACCAGTCTGCAAGGCAGTGCCCTGTGCTGGGCACTTAAACTAGCTCAGGTTGAGAAACAAGGCGGCTGAGTACACCCAGTGCAAAGGTCAGGGTAATGATCACAACCTGTGGCACCCCTCACCAGGGCTTTTCCAACATGAAAGTCATTATACTGCCTCCAGATCCAAGGTGAGTCACATAAGCAACACTGGCAACTAAAATCCAACATAAGTATGAATACAGATTGTTTATGCAGCTCCCAGACCTGTTCAATGAGCTTAGGCTGAGTGCAACCGGCACAAAATACAAGGAGATTAGAGTATGCCCCCTGTATAAAATACATCCATCATTCCTGCTTCACCATACTCCTTTTACTACTCTCAGACTTCCTCCAACTTCACAGACATGGGAGACCAGGTGGAAGAAGATGTCAGGGAAGGGCTACCTTGGGTATGTTTTGAGAGGCAGCTCCCTGAAGCTGCACACAGCAAAGCAGGCTTGGAGGAGGACTCTACATACTCACAGCAGCAGAAATAAAGGAAAGAATGAATGAGTTTTTCCAGAGGAATAGATAGGAGAAAAGAATTACAGAAAGAGAATGAGAGGCAGCATGCACATCTCATGCTCCAAGGACTTCCAAGAAACAAAGAAGCAGCAGACCCATGCAGCACCCACTCTTACCAGAGGGTATGGTGTCCCTTCAGCAAGTGAATCCAGGAGGGAGTCTAGTTCTTCCCCAATGATGTCCCCATCTGTGAAGTCCTCTGTGTTCTCAGGCACTGGCAAGGGTACACAGTCTGGAGATGGGAGCAAGCTGGCAGCAGGAAGCGAGGTGGGCAAGCCCTTTGCATCTGAGTCAGGAGGCAAAGGGGCCAGCCCCTCATTCACAGGGATGGAGGTGGCCACAGGAGCTGGGGGGCACTGCAGGTCCATAGAGCAGTCTGTGATGAGAGAGAAACAGAGCCAGTCACCAGGAGAGCCTCTTGCAGGAGACAAATAGAGCACAGCATGGCAAAAACAATATTGTACAACTCCATCAAATCACAAAAACCAAATATGCCAATTTTCTGAGAGGAGAGGCTCTACTCTGAAGAGTACTTGCCCTTTCATTTTTGTTCCCACTCTCCAATGGCTCACCAAGAGCTGAAATACATTCTAAGGGCCAGTGCCCAGTCTGACTGTCAAGATTTGGCAGGCACCTACAGCAACCAAGAACACCACCAAACCTGTGGCTGAGCAGTTACCAAATTCATTATGGCCAGGACTAAAGGCCAGGGGCACATAATGCAATTTCTCTATAACCTTCCACCTGGTGTTTTTCTCTAATGTTCCTCACTAATGCATGCAGAGATCACTGCCTTCTCTACTCCCTGGAGCTTTGATATCCCAGCTGAAAGCTTGCTTACTTGCACACCCCCTCTAAAAACCCAGGCATCCTAAATGGAAGAAAACAAAAAACACAAGGCCCTGTTGAGAGGAGAGTCAGAGATTGAGTGGTGAGAACAGGTTGTGCTAACAATGTGTCCCAAAAATCCTCATCAGACTCACTCAGCTGTCTTTGCCCAAGTAAATTCCCTGCTCTTCAGTCCTTCCTGATGTCCAAAAGTGGGAGGTTGCTACTCATTTTCCCCCTAAATATCTGATCAGCAAACATGCCCTTGGGAACTCATGTGAGGCAGGGCTGAGACAGGAAAGAGGCAGTGGTTTTCCCTAATGTTTCTTCCCCTCTCCAGTACACTACTGAAGTAGTAAGATGTTCCCATCATGCAGTATAAACCTCTGTTAAGTGAAGTTAAGGTTGCAAGCACATGTTCTTCACAGAAGAGCTTTTATTCTCAAAAAAATTAAAGGTTAAAAAAAAGTTCAAATGTTAGAAATTTGGAAAATGCAGCGTTACATTTGCAGTTCTCAAACCAAGCACCCAAACTACCTTAATTCTGCCCCTGTGCAGATGTCCTGGAATAAAAGAAAAGAAGTAAGACAAAGGTGCTACTTTCTTCATCAATATTCCATTGGCTGCACTGTAACTGCAACAGAGTAAGGCTATAAAAGCAAGTCAAAGTTTGGAAGGAGAGACAATAGCTTTTATTAGAAAGACTGATAAAATTGGGAAAGAAACTAGACAAGCTTCAGAGACACAAAACTTGATCCAGCAAGAAATGCTGCATCCTGTCTGTAGCAGGTCTGTTCACTCAGCCTCCATAAGAACTTGGCCATCCCTCTGCATCAGGCACCAGGCGAGTGAGCCCTGTTACTGGCTGCAAACTGAGAGCTTCTTCTCAGAGAGCTCAGCAAATTAGCAATTCCAGCAAACCCCCAAGTCCTGAACAAAACAACAGCAGAGATGACAAACACAGGCATACCCCCTTATCTCTAACCTCACCTGGAGCACAGCACCAACCTCTGCAACCTTTCCTCCAGTATTTGTGGTGAATGGTTCACATGGATGGACTTCAGCAAAGGTCACTGTGCAAGGCACTGGAGGCTGAGCCATGACAAAGACAGGGAAGGAGGGGAAGTGGCAAGGAACAGACACAGGTCCCTCTCCACATCCTCAGGCATGCCATTGAAGGCAAACACATGCTGTACCTTATGGGATCCAACACAGGATTTCGGTGTGCAGCTGAATGCATTTCCCACAGGCTGTGCATGTCCTTAGTTTTGCAGCTGCCCACCAATCAGGCTCAGCTCCAACCCCATGCCCCCTTTGCAATGACTTTCTCATCTCATCTCATCTCATCTCATCTCATCTCATCTCATCTCATCTCATCTCATCTCATCTCATCTCATCTCATCCTTTGGTGCAGAACCCCCAGCCACCAGGGAGCCAGCTATCCAGCTTTTCTCATGGCTGGAAGCTTGGCCAGATTCCCTGCAGTACAAAGGGATGGCTTGTGCCTTCCCATTTTTCAGATGTTTAAATCTGGAGTACTGTCAAGAACCCTACAGAGGAAAACAAGAAGTTCAGAACATGCCGGAAGGGATGGGGACACGTGCAGCGGGGAGCAAAAGGATGCACAATGACAGGGCCCCAAAGGATCCAGCAGTTCAGACCTTCTCTGAGGAATGAATGAGGCCCTGCATTTTCCACTCAGACTAGGAAGCAAAGAAAAGAGGCCCTCACACACCCTAAGAGGCCCCAAACCCAGAAATGCTGAATGCATGACCAAAAGGCAGACAATAACATCAGACCCCCACAGCTCAATGCATGTGAAGGGCAAGGAAAAGAGCAGGGACCAACAGGTTCCACTACTTGCAAGTGGAAGAGGGAAGATGTCCACTCCCCTCTCCCTGACCACCCAAACACTGTTATTCCTTCAGCCACTTCCTCCCACTCCACTTTGTCCAATTTTTTTCCCTGTCTCTCCTTTCCCATTCCTGCTTTCCTCAGGACACCAGATCTGCTGACCTCACTCACCAGCTGTGATACCCACATCTCACATACTCTCCTTACAGAATGCTCAGGCATCCTCTGCATTCCCCTAACTTTTACTCCATCTTAAAAGAATAAAACAGCTTTCTCTGATGAGTAGCTCATAGGCACACCCACACCTGCTGATTTCTGCCCCTGCCATCACAGTCAGCCCCGCTATTGTCATAAGGCCAACAAGGGGCTTGTCCATACACACCCATGAACCAAGTCTCTCATACCAAGCCCCCCCAGCTGGTAGCTTCTCTGGCCCCGAGGGGCAAGCACAGAGCTTTTAAAAGCACTGTTTCTAGCTCTGCTCTCCAAAACAGCAGTGGTTCCCTGGTGCATTAGCTGGCCAATGGCCATACTGAGCCAGAACTGAGCCATGATCTCTCTGCAGGACTGGGCTGAGTTAATCAGATAACTTCAAGCAAAACATGGAGGAAAAGGCTTCAAGAGTCTGCACTTTAAAACAAAACAAAACAACAACCACAGAAATCCTTGCTAAAAAAGCTCTTCTAATCTGAAACTCTCAGGGTACCAGCAGCCACAGTCGTCCTGGTACCACACCATGCTCAAGGCAATTGGATAACATAATTCCAGTACTTTTACAAAGATTTCCTAGCAGTAAAGGTTCTGTCTGCCTGATCTGCAGAAAAGGTGGCATGCTGTTCTTACACCAAATCCAGATTAGATAAAGAGCTTACTGGATGTGGTCATTCGTTAGTCTGTAGGAGGAGTCCAGTTAATTTTAGTACAGCAAGATAATGTGAAAACTCTCCTTAATCCACAGAACTGGGTCCCATGATCTCATATAGCAAGCAGATACTAAACTGGCATTCAACAGAGAACTAACATGCTTTCCAAAGCATCCTAATCATGAAATTAGTAATTTTCTATAAAAAGAGCAATTGCTATTTGTGGTATTAAGTCCTCACACTTACCTTTACGCACACAGAGCTACTTCACAAAGGAACAAAGACTGATGTGCTCAGAGGCAGAAGTTCAGTGCTCCAGCACACAAGGTAGCAAGCCTTTCTACAGGGGCAGAGTTAAGGTCACTTGTTTCCCAGCATGAGAAAAGCAACGCTGTTAATCTTCCTTCTCCTCCTGAGTGCCTAACCCTGAACTCGGCTCTCCCTGGGTTCCTCCCAACTCCTTTGTTTTCAATTCTTCCACCTCAATGTCTTGGAGGACCACATGCACTCAGAGCAAAACAACCTTAACTTCACTTTATCTGGACTGTTTTGTCTTGGAGCAGAATTTCAGAAGCTTTGCCAAGAGCAGCTTCAAGAAAGCACAACTGGAGAGAGCTGTGCACCTCAGCAGACCCTTTTAACTCCCAGACACGTCTCTCACAGGGCCTGGACAAAAAGCTGGTTTTGCAAGAAAAACACTCTTGCTTTGCACCACTTTTTCCTTCTCCCAGTTACCAAGGTTAGGAGTGTGTAGAAGAGACACAAATGCAGGTGATGAACCTCTCAAGCCTGCCAGCCTGATCACATACCATACTGAAGCCACAAGATATCTGAGGAGATATCTTTACCTGTTTCAATGTCATCTATTGAGCCCAATCCATTGGAAGTAGCCTGCAAAGAGGATGTAGGAAAAGGGAGACAAAAAATATTGTGAGAAGGTAATCTTTAAATAGACATCCATACTTTACATATGGGACTCTTCACTACTCCTTCTTTTCCTTTATGGCCTCTTTCTGTGCTGGAACAGTAAACCCAATAAACTTTAGGAGGCCATTGATCCAAGGAATCTATTCATGTTTGCCTTCAGCAGACGACAAATCCTTTAGCTACAAGAAAACCACGTCTGCACAATATCCAACCATGTGAGCAACTCCATACATAGAACAGGGTATTTCATGTGTGGATGAGAACACTGTGTCCCAAGTCCCAGGACACATCAATTGGTCAGCCCACTGCATGGGAGATCTGATTAGCCCGATCTTACACAACGTTCCTCTTCTTAGTTCACATATTTTGCAATCTAACAACCACAAACTTCTACAGCAAATTCAAAACAGGAAAATGTTTCTGCCAAGACAACTGCAGACTTGGAGCTCAAGGCAAGGAATAAATTGAGTCCATATTTTACAGAAACATAAATAGAGGTAAGTACATGTGCCTTCAGATTAAGCTTAAAAAGGCACAAGTAAAGCATTTGTCTTGTAATATTGCATCTGTTACAGTGGGGTTTGCACTATTTTCAATTCTTATAAAAGGAAAATATTTTGAATTTATAAACTCGGCGCAACTAATAAAGAAAGCTGACTGGCCTTCCTAGAAAGATGTGAAGCCAAATCACTGAACAGTGAGAGGTAAAGTAGTTCTTTAGTAGTTTGTTGTACAAAATTACGATGTTTATAGTTTTATTGTTTAATTGCCTTAAGGAGCATTGTGGAATACCAAACAGACTGTAAAAACAACAAGTGCTTGTTGGGACTTTTTCTTGCCCAGTGGTAGACCAAGGAAACCAGAAATTTCTTATATTTTACCTTACTGCCCTGCCCAGCTGGGTCTCCCAGGACAAAACAAACAATACATAAACTGTGTATGTACCTTACTCAGTACATCACAGGATTTAATTCTGTATGTTTCTTCAGCAGTTGCACTTTCTGACTTTTACTTAGCATTGTTGTTAGATATTCGAAACTTGAAAACAAAAAATTATTTAAAATGCAAGAGATAGCAAACATCCACAATAACTAAGAAAAATAACCATCATTGGTGATCTAATTACCAACATAAAAATTATGTCTGCTGAAACGTTTTCAAAGAAATTAATTTCTTGGAAATATCTCTTAAGAGCAGAAAACATTAATTAAAACAGTTAAAACTTAAAAGACAGTTATAAATTTGCATGTAAATAAAACTTTAAAGCATTCTAGTAGCACAATCCATAAACAGTAACAACCACAGGATGCAAACTCTACCTGGTTTGATGAATTGATTGAAGTGCCATTACTGAGTAGTGAGAATGTTTCCAACTCCTGCTGCAAGGAAGAGAGAGGACTTAGAGCAGAATTCAGCCTGTGAATGCTCATGAACTAGGTAAAGCTGGGTTACAATATGGTTTCCTTCCAAGCACTGCCCAAAAATAAAAGTCATCCCGAAAGGTTACTCCACTGTGACACAAGAGTGCACGTTTGTCAACACTGAAAAAGGACATTAATTGTTCTGTACACCTCAGAACATCCAACCCACAACCAGGAGGCAAAAAACTTCCTTGAGAAACAGATGGGTTTGCTTTTCGTTAAGAAATTATTACTTTGGGAAGCCATTATCACACTGAAGTGAAAGCTGGAACTCAACACAAAAGACCAATCACAGAATTTCAAATAATAAAAAGCATTCTAGAGTGTTTAATTTTTAAATTTCTAACATACAGGTGGTTTAAGCCCATCTCAGCTGAGTAACATGACAGTGGCAAAAAAGGTGGCAAGGCCAATACAGTGAACAGCTACAAAAAGTATTTCCACATAAACTTCCCTTTTTTTGAGACAGAAACATTTTGGAGTGTGGAAAGCTGCTATGAGATCAAGGAGTTTTCTTAGTGTAGGCAAATCACACGTGAGGGAGAGGGAGAGGATTAACATGTTACAGCCAGATTTACCCTAAAAGCTCTCTGCAAACCAGATTCCCACCAATCATTCCACCTCATGCTACAGAGGTGCCCCTCTGCAGATGGAACACGCTGTTTGTTTAACACTGCCGTGCTTGGGGCTGAGGATGCAAACACAAACATCAGCCTCCACTACTAGCTCATGTTCTCTGCTCCTGAGAGCAAAATCTGTGACCAAGGCAGCTTATGGGAGAGCAGCTTTATCCCTGGCAGTGACCTAACGCCCTCTAGCTCCATCCCAGGGTACACATTTGAACACCTACAGCACCTCCTTGTAAAGTAACAGATCCAGTCACTGGGGTCAATTAGCTTCTGACCAGGTGTGTACCCATTGCTCTCCCAAAGCCAAGCCTTTCCCCCACCACAAAGAAGTGTACATCTAGAAAAGGGGCAGGAACCCAATGCACTACAAAACCAGCCATGCCTCCAAAGCAGAGGATCCCATCCTTCTCATCTCATAACAGGGAGAGGATTGTAATGCAAAACCTGCTTTGGGATCAGGTCACATGTTCCTCTCCTGCAAAAACACAGCAGGCATCTGCTGTGTTGGAAGTTTCTCCTGCAGCACCAGCTGGGGACTCAGAAAACATCCTGGCAGTAGACACAGAGCAGCACTGGGGTTAGAAATGGATCAAGGCAAAGTGAGTCAGAGGGTCAGGACAAGGAGGGTTGCCAGCAGCCTGCTAGAGCTTGCAGGGTTGTGTACACATGTCTGTAACTGCAGAGCAGCACCTACCACTTCTGCAAAAGTAAAATTTGTACAAGCAAAGGATAGCCTTTAAGACAAAAGAAGTCATACCTGAGGTCTTTTGTATGCTTTTCGAACCCTCAGTCCCAGCTTCTGAGCAAGCTCCTGCCCCAGTTGTGTGACACTTTCATCCTGGGGGCAAAACAATTGATGGGACACTTTCAGTTTTGCCTTTTTGTCACACAGAACAAAAAATAAAGAGGAATGCAGTTATGCACATTGGGCTGCACCAAGCCTCAACTTCAGACAGCAGCAGATAGATAATTTCCAGAACAGCCTCAGAGAGCCAAACAGACTTCAGCATTCTTGTCATTTAGTCCTGCCAAGATGCTGCAGTTGCACCAGGAGTTTTGCCCTACACTCATTCAATGCTGCAGAAAATCAGAATCAAGTACCTGCTTCCAACAAAGCACCCACTCTGTGAAAACAGGGTTCAGGAGTCCTGCGGGCAAGTTGGCGGAAGGAGCTGCCAAGGCTGGCAGCTGATACAGCTTCCACAAGGTCTCCATGCCTGGGAAGGAACCTGCAGGTCTTCCCTCTCTGCTAGCTGCAGAGTTAATCCTCAGTTTTGATATGCAGACAGTACCCACTAGCCTGTTTTGCTTGTTTGTTTTTAAAGCTGAAACCAAGTCTCAGTTTTCAACCTACTAGCTAGAAGGCATTTTGACTGTCTCCAGCTCCCGCTAAACTGCCTCAGCTTAGTCAAGCAAATCTTGAGCTTTCTCTGTTGTGTAGCATTTTACCATCCTCCCTGCCCAGTGTCCATGCCCACTCACACACCACCATGGGCTTCCTGCCCAGACTAACAACCTGCCACAGTCTTCTGCACTTATATATCACCAGCAACTGTTTCCTTCTGTTTTCCTCTCTCTCCCTGTTTGCAAAAATATCAGAGTACTTCAACAGTTTTTTCAAAGAAGAAAAAAGGTATCCATCTGGCCAACCTGTTGTGATAGCTCACCTTAACCTCCCAGAATTTCCCCCCTCATGTCCAACCTTGAAGCTTGCCCTCCTCTCTCTACTTGCCATGCTGGTCTTTCCTGTCTCCTTCTCCTTGCAGGTTGAGTCCTTTCACTTTCAAGGGCTGAGAAGCCTCTGGTTCTTCCAGCCCACCATATCAGTAACTTTTCCCTTCAATCTGGAGTGCCACTTTTTGATTGTGTTCCCCCACACCTTCAACATTAGACTTGGCACTATCTTCACTGAACTTGGTGAAAACAAAATCTAGCTTGTCTGTTTCTTCTTCTAAAACACCTCATGCCATACCAAACACAAGTGTACCACAGAGAAGTATTAACTTCACCAAACTGAGAACTTCTGCAAACTAGCAGCATTGAGTGTCTGCACCCAGAAATAAGTTTACTCTGACAGACAGCCAAACGAGTGGCACATCCTTTATCATCAGAAGTTCTACGACAGGCTCTGTTCTGAACACAACAAAGTTCTCAGCAATTACAGCAATGCGAAGATAGAAGTACCCATGTGCTCCAGAGGGTAATGGAAACAGGAGTGAAATGATGGATAACATGAATTGCCTTTGATGCAGAGAAGGCTTATGGTTTCTGTTAAGCAGGTAACAAGACAATGTTAATTTATGTTTGTTAATTTACAAGGCTGAATTGTTTAGAATAGGAAACACAGATCACTCAATATGGAAATTTTTAGGCTGAACTTTCCTGGCACAGAGAAGTTTGATAAAGTAATGATAATAATGGCAGCCATGTAAACATAACTATATAGTTAAAATATAAATTAAGTGGCTCAACTGCAATGTAAAATATAGCTTTACAAGAACACCTACACTAGATGCTTTTGTTAATCAAAGGTTTGTTTATAAAACAGTTCCTTGGGACTCCCCAAAAAGGATATCTTTAACATGGTTTGGTCACCCTGTTCTGCCCAAGTAAAGAAGCTAGAATTTACAAGCACAAAAGGAATAACTAACTGCTAACAAGGCTTTCAAAGATTGCTTCTATACCACTAATAATAAAGGAAAGTTAACTTCTCCTGCTGAGGTGGAAGCATTTTTCTACTAACAACATTACTGTGATGGATCAGAACCAACATCAGCAAAGTGCTCACTTGAATCCATGTAATCACAGTTTGCTTTCCAGTTCAATATCTGGCCTAAGAGGATGCTCAAAAACACTATCAGGAAAATATTTAGCTCCTAGTGTATGCAGACAGTCCTCTCCGCATGCAAAAATTTGCACACCCCTGAACACAAAAATAACTGTGCCATGTGATGTCAACGACACCTTTGCATGTTCCTCAAGAAATAAAAAGCTTGATCACTTTGCCTTAGCAATCAGTAAGTGAAATGGGAGACATTTATATCCAACACAGGAAAACCATACAAGCTTTCCTTTCAGAGCTCCAGCTCCCATTTATCCTTGTCACTTTTATTAGAGATAAAAAAACAGCCAATTTAAACATTCTCATGGCTTTAGTTCACCTTTTGTTAGAGTAGGGATTTGTTCTTCACAAACAGACCATGAACCTGCTATCACTAGCTGGTGTCCTTGGCTGGCACTATCTGTAAGAGGTAACTAGGCCTGAAGAAACATGTGAGGACAAACAACTTTGAGTCAGAGAGACAGAATTTCTGGGCACAAGCATGTTCTTGGGAACAGACAAAATTTCCCTTCCACTATCCTCTTGCCTCACACTAAGCATGTTGAGGAGACAAAGATTGTGAGCCACAAAACCCAAGATGGGTTGTATGTCAAAAACTCACATGTGGGAGGGACAGCAAGCATCGGCTGTTGCACTCATACGCTTCTTTGTGTCTTCCAAGTTCATTTAAGGAACGGGCCTTCCGGAATAGCGCTCGGATGTTCTCCTTGTCGAGACTCAAAGCCTTCTCGCTGTCTTCCAGCGCCTTCTCATACAACCCCTGCATGGAACAGACCACCTGCAGTCAGCTGAGGCACAGCAGGCTAACTTGTCCTTCTCTGTGAATGCAAATGTTCTATCTCTCAGCAGAAAGCAGGAATACAAGCAGCAGGTGGAAGTACATATGTTACCTCATGCACAGACCAGCGTGCAAACACACCTACATTAACAGAACATTTTGTTAAATCTTGCAAAACTCAAAACACTTCAAAGTCAAGGAATGACAGAACTAAGGTTGCTTGAGCAACCTTATCTTGTCTCCCCCTCTATCCTGAGCATGTTACACTTGAAAGTCTTTAATTATGTGACTGCTTGCTAATTTTCAAGGGACTCTGTGTCCTTACAAACAGGACAGGCTGGCTCGGGTTGTGCCATGAAGAAAAGCTGTTACATGCCTGAGTAAAATGGAAGCATGCAACCTTTCAAAGCCTGGTATTTCAGAATCCCTTTCCATGTGTATGCTGCGTAAGTTCCTTCAAGACCCAAAGCCTTCCTACTGTCTTCCAGTGTCTCAAAGGAGGAGGCAAGAGCCTCCAGAACAATACACAGTATTCCAGAAAAATACTTGTTCAACACTGGAAGACACTGGACAGTTGTAACTCCTCACCACTGAAGAGCAGAACTGCATTGTTCTTAGAACCTTAGGCCTGGCCCCCTCTCCTCACATCCTTCCTCTGGTCTTGCAAGACATAGTGCAATTGTGAGGCGAATGTAGACTTTTCACTGTGTTGTTGTCTCCTCCAGTGTTTGAACAGGGAGAGGACAAAACCAGCTGAAATATCTCATGACATCTTTTCCAACTGCACAGCACTGTAACCCTGGCTCCTGGGGATGACCTGGGAAAGCACTCACCATGGCAAAGTAGCAGGCAGCTCGGTTGACATGGAGCTTGCAGAGGAGTTCCTTGGGGATGGTCACCTCATCCGAGGCTGCATAATCTGCCACATTCAGCCCTTCTACATACTGGACCAGCGAAAGCTTGAAATCCTTCTCTCGGAACAAATCATTGCCCTCTGCAAACAAGTTTCTCACCAGCTTCTGCAAAAAGGCCTGGGCAGCAGGGAGAGAACAAATACGACTCAAATGGATATTCAGAGACCGGACAGGCTTCCCAATTTCCCATTCCTTTCTGTATCTTTTAGCAAACTGCTTGCCCACTAAGATACTCCTTCATCCCTACCCTCCTGTAAAACATCAGTTTTTTTGGTAGAGGAGAATAATCTAGTCAAATTCCCATTCTTCTTGAGTACTTCAGTGTCTTCTCCTTTCCCTGAAAGCTGTCATCATCAGAACCTTAAAACTTTAAGTCACAGGTAAATTGTGACAGAGCATCCCACATTCTTCACTTTTGGCATGTAAACTAATGGCTGTTCAACAGAACAAATCTTGCTAACCAGAGGGCTCCCAGTTTCAACAAACAAAATCTCCATTACCTCATAATCTTCTTGGCTTAGGGGTAATGTGGACCTGAAGAAAAAGAAGAGAAAATACTCATGAAACAGGCATCTATGCAAACAAGGGCTTTTGTCTGATGAAGAGATCCTTTTTCTAGTCCTGTGCTGGTGATCTCAGTAAGTTACTAACGTTTTATCACTGCAAAGGCAGCTGAGGCAAAGAGAGCACAGTTAGGAAGCATTATGCTCAGTGACACTCACAATGGTGTCAAGCAATGGTCACATCTAAGAGGGACTTGAGACTAGAGGAGTCTTATTTTCATTTATTTTCTGTGCATACATGATCCTCTGTAATGTGCCTTCTGACAGTCACCTAAAAAACCCATCTTTAATAAAGTCCCATGAGAGACTGCCATGAAGACTACAAGTGTATTTTATGTGCATCTGGCTCTAATGAGAGGCACCAGAGTGGCACACCAAGACCTCTTCAAATTCTTTGTGAAACCAGACACACACACAGATAAAAATGCAATCACTTTTCTCTGCCTTAACTTAGCCACATGCCTTTAGGCCTACCCCACAAAAGGAAGGGAGAAAACGGTGCAGGTTCAGGAGTCCAGTTCTGAACCTCCAGACTTTCTTGGCCAAGGCTGAACCACAAACGCTGGCAGAGCTTGTAAGGATAACACCTACCCTACAACAGCACTGAAACTTAAGAGAAATGTTCTGTTCTTCAAATTGGACTACCCAATTCATCCAGGCTTGGTCCACATATATTCACTGTTTCTCTTCAAGAACAAATCAATAGGCCCTAGAGGAATCCTCAGCACCTTTCATAGCTTTTCTCACCCACAGTGCATACATGATCTTACTGGTAACAGAATAAACATGTTTTAGATTTCACCTAATCACTCCTTAAAATTAACTACAGGAAATGTCATGGCTTTGTAAGAAATATTCATGCTGCTTACATATTTGGACTCCCTCTTTCACATCAAAACAAACCAACATATGGCACTGCTCCTGGTTCAGAGTGCAAGATATGCCCCAGATGCATGAACTACACCTCATATTTCTAAATTATTTTCTTCTCCAGAATCTCGTGCATTTTTATAAGTGCTACCAATATAAATCTCACTGTTACCTCTCCAAAACCGGGTGATGAGCCCTATTTAGTCTCAGACTGGGATGAAAATGTCATGGTCCTATTACAGGATACAAATATGTAACATGGAAGATCTAGGGGCTTTCCTATTGTAGTGGCACAGATTTCAGGCATAATAATTGCAGGACACAAAGTAGACCTTAAAAAAACCTGAAACCTATCTGATTACAATCTTACTACTTCCTTACTCACCATGGAACCTGGACCTGAGTTTGAGGCCTCTGCTAAGTCAAATATGGGAGGGAGAAATACTACTGTATCTGATAAGGAAGTACTAGGATTTGTAACTACTACATGAGCAACTTCAAGCTCTAGAAGGCCACACGACATTCATAGAGGAGTGATCTGAAACTCTACATTGCAGGTTGGCAACTGTAAAAGAACCCAGGTTATCTATTTTTCCTATAGGCACTATATGGGGGGCCTAACAAGTTATGTACCTTGTGTCCCCACCTGTAGAACTAAAACACTATCTCCCTTCCTAACAAAGGTGGGACAGCCTTGTTAAGAGAGCACTTTGAGATCTTCATGCTGAAGATGATGTAGAAGATCCAAGTACTATTAGCATTATGCTGACTGTAAAGATAATCCTGGAACTGCAGTGGAGGGCAAAACCAAAGGAAATTAAAATTACAGAATTTTAAGTTAACAGGACAAGAAACACCCTGAAAAAAATCACAGTCAAAATCCTCAGGACAGTATTACTTTCCCATGCAGCAAACCCAAAGCAGTGAATAGGAAAAACTCAGTTCCTGCAATCCTCAACAGAAAGATGACCACCTCCAAATCCGTGGGGAACCCTGAGGTTGTCCACTTACTGAATGAACTGTAGTCCTTTCTCTATTTCTTGTTTTCTCTTCTGCCTCTCCATTATGGTTGCTGTGGAGGAAGAAGAAAAAGAAACAACACAAAGTGAGTCATTTTAGGTCTTGCTGGCAATTAAACAGCAAAGTATTTTGTTTGTGCCTGAATTTACTACTAACAAAATGTTCCAGACCTGATGCCCTGAACAGCAAAGCCCATGATTTATCCACACTGCAGATACAGCACAGCAAGCAGCTCGCTACCAAGTATCTGCTTTTTCTCACATGCCACTGACAGGATGCAGGGGCAAAGAGGAATTACTTCAATTTGAGCTCTCTGCTTAGGCTGCCAGTAAATAAAGCAATGGGAACCAACTGTTATCATGATTGCCTTCTAGGAAAGGGAAGAAACCAAATACCATCTTTGCCTGCACTGGCAGTCATTTCAGGAATTTGTGCTTAGACCCTCCCATGATACACAATTCTGATCACTATTTATCTGGGACAGATTTAAACTAGTTTACTGCACAGCATATGAAATATACCTAATCTACATAAGGTTTATGGAGGTACAGCACAAAGGGAGATGAAATTGCTTGCTGTGGTCCACATAAAAGCACAGCACTGAATGCATGCAATGGGGATTTCATGCTGAAAATCAGCAGGCAAGAGCAGCACAGACTGGGGAACACTTTGGAGAGGGAACAGAGCCCTATCCTGCAGTGCTTTAAACTGGGGTGGGCATCACCCTTATGAAGGCTCAAGAGTTATCTGCACTTCAATCTCTGCAGTTTGGAAGTAAATCTTGGAATGGTTCCCCAGTGACCTTTCCCCAAGGTACACAGGCCTGTAGCACAAGAAAAGAATAATGAAGGCAAGAAAGGATGGCACTTTGTGGTAAAACTGAGCTGCTGATGACAGCAAATTTCTCATCAACCAGCTGTGACCACAAATAATGCTCAGCATTTGAGGAACAGGAACTTGGGGACAAAGGCAGCAAGTACAGAAACACTGAAATGAGATGGAGATGAAGACCTTATACCTTCCCAACCCAAGACCGCCTCTAAGAAGATACTAAAGTAATTTCTCCACCTCTACACTACAACAGCTTGGAGAGGATTATCATCCAGCTCCTACATTAAGACCATCTCTATCATTCTAAGATATCTTGCAGTATCAATGACACAGGTTGAAGGGGCCTTTAAGGTACAAGAATCTTAAGGTATAAGAATCAATTCTGACAACCCAGCAAGGCCTTAACTGATTGTGCTCTGTGCCATGCAAAATGTAGAACTGAACTGCCCTTTACCAACAAGAAGAGTGGGGGGAAGCAGGAACGACTGGAGTGAGAGAAAGTGGCAGCAGAAAGAAGCAAGAACTTGAAAGTGATACTTTGCAGTTTCTAAGTCATCAGACAGTACATTTGGGGGCAACCTGGTTCAAGCAGCAGGTAGGAGACTTTAAGCAGCTGAACTTGGAACAGGATGGGCAGTGCAGCAAGAAAGGGAAAGCCAATAGCCAAGGTGAGGGATGATCAGCATCTCTACAAAAGCTTTTAAACAGAAGTGATGGAGAAGAGCTGATACACTTCAGTACAACATCAACAGAAGGCCTGCATTGATTCATAAATAGCCCGGATAATGAGCAATCAGGAAGAAAGAAGGAAATTTAACAAGGAGATTGTGAGGTTAATATGATCACTAACTATACAGGCAGACAGGCTTGAGAGGTAGACAAAGAGAGAGATAATTAATTTATTTTTTTCTCCCTGTGTGAAATTCTGCAAAGACAGAGGAAGAAAGAGAGAACAGAGAAGCGGAAGAGGAGCCATTTCCACAAAGGCAGCAATGAAAGGACAGAGCCACCCCAGATCACTGTAGGGCCATCTGAGACAAGAGTGAGGAAAGGGCCTCCACAAGAAATGACAAGAGAGAAACTCTGGGGGAGAAGAGAAGGCAAAAGAGTCAAATGGACCCTCTCAAAGGCTCATGGGGAGAGCAAAGGGAGGAAGAATTTCTAGCTAAATACACTAAAAGTCTTGAAGCATTCCAAACAGCCACACCTTGGACCCCCACCTATGGCCCTCTGTTCATAGTCTAGAAGCTCCATTTCAGTGCAGGTCCAGGTCCTGCCTTGTCTGAGCCATGCTGTAGGTGAAGTAGTCCTCAGGTCTACCTCTGGGACAAATCTCAGACCTTCATTGCAGGCAGCTTGTCTCCAGTCCTGTCTCTGGCACCATCTCCTACCACTGGACTCACTGAGTGGACCTGAACTAGATTCACCACCTCATCTTCTTTGGGACTGTTGATGCACCACTCCTATTGGCATCTAGTTCTGCCTACACTGTTCACGTGTGGTGGGACTGTAGCCTGTGAGTGAGGGCATTGCTGGTCACTGCCATCACCTTCTGCTGCTACTCATTTGTCCTGCCTGGAGGTGCAGCCCTGTTCTTGCTGGTCCCTGAGTCATGCTGGAGGGAACCTAAGTCAGGGAAGTGAAGCAGAAGCCCACAGATCTGATTAAAAGGGAGATTATTGGCGACCGTGAGGAGGGCAGCTGAACACTGGCTGGTCACCACCAAGGCAATGGCTGCATTCCAAAGATGCCAGGCACACCTTTACAACTGTGTATATCCACAAAACACATCACCACCTTAAAAAACTTTCAATACACATGGTCTACTTCTGTTTCTGAGCTCAGCCTTTAAAACACTCTGCAAGGAGAGGAGATCCATACCTGTTCTCACAGCTACCCTGACCCCACTGCTAAAACATCCTACACAGCACAATGTGAGTCGGTGTTACAGTGAGAACTAATTACTGTTGCTTGCCCAGAGAGAAGGGCATTCAAAAGTTACTGACCCAAACCTGGAGTGCAGTCAAAGGACTACTGGGAATGGCTACAGAATGTCTCCTTTCTAGAGTTACCCAACTCTTCTTGCATCCTGAAGCTCCCTTTCTGTTTTTTCCTCTCCTCGTCACTACTGCCACTGCATCTAGCATGAATATCCCCATCCTTGTTTCACCTGGATGGCTGACCAGCCTACTGCATCTCTGTAAGTTCCACAATACACAGCTACAGTTTGCTCCTTGTTATAAAACCGTGGTAAAAGACAACCTTCTGTGCCCTGCATGCTGTTGGTGCTCTGCAGTTTGACGCTTATCTTCAGAGTGAATGTTCTTCAACCCAAAACCCTCCATTGCCTTCTTTAAACATAAACCACAGTCTTGATCTCCACTCTAGACTGTTGCTCCCTGGTACTGCCCCACATTCCTCCCTCCCCTGCAAGTGGGTGACCAGCTTTCTCTGCTACAGGTCTGTCACACCTCCAGGCTTAAGTCATGACTTTGCACATAAGACTCATCCCCTCATGGCAGCACCTTCAAAGCACTCACCATGTGCTGCTACCCAACAACTTCTTGCACATCTCTCAGGAACAACTACCTTTCTTTCCCCTTCAATGTGACTCCATACCAACAATCTCCTTCACGTGTGGCAGATCCTTCATCTGTCCTACCTGCCCCAACCACTGCAGGCAGCTGCCACTCAGACTCCTCTTTTTGCTCCTCACACCTCCTCCTCCACTACCTCACCAGCAAACCCAGTCACTTCTGTCTCTCCCATCATTCCAGCCTCTTCACTGTGTTGCATTTAACACTCAGACCAAGCCATGCACTTCTTACACCAGCAAACCCAACACACAGTGAGCCACCCACATGAGCAACACTTCAGTTCTGCTGCACACTATACCACAGCTACTGCATAATTAATTTTAAGTGCAAAGCTTGTTTAGCTTTTGTTTTCTTGAGCTTTTAAATAATTTTAGAAACACAGTAGAAAACATTTGATGAAGCACTGTATATAAGGATCCCTTTTCTCTCCCCCACCAAATCTCTCTGTCCAGACTTGTCCACTCAAATCACCAGCAAAATTCAAATACCGAGTATTTATATCTCCATTACAAAACTCTCATCCTTTCAGTGCAGAGACATTTATCCTCCCTGGATAGAGGTCCAGCATCGAGAGAAAACTTTATTCACAGTTTATCAATAAATTACAAACCATTTGCCAGAGAGGAATATAATGCTACAGACAGGCAAAACAGTTTTCTTGCCTTAAGAAGGAAGCATGAGGCAGTAAACTGGGTGACTGAATCACAAATTGGGTGGATATCTAGATGGGTAGATGGTAGAAACATGAGATGAACGGAAAGACTTGAATTCATCTTATCAAAGACACAGCTCTTATTCATAACCCTGTCAGAACTGAATTTGGGCAAAGTTTTTCACACTGTATTATAAGATGGCAATGAGCTGACACTTGATTGACTTCCAGGCATTGACTGTAACATTTCAGCTAGAAATAAGCACACTCAGATGCAAGTTGCAGGTTGCAGAGCTGACACTGGAGCTGCCCAGGAAAAAGGCTCCAGGATACACTGGTCTGAAACATGGGAGTCTTTCACTGCCTGAAGTTTGGCCACCTTAGTGGTACGGCACAATAGCTAACTGGGCACACATCAAGTAAAGGACAAACTGCAGAACCCACTACAAACTTGGGCTCTTGCTCAGTCCTGCAGCTGCCTTCTGCCATGTCCCACTCCCTGGGTTTCACTACTTCTCTCAGCCAATCGATCTTGGATTCCCCACCACTGTGCGGTGCCCACCAGGGCAGACTCCTGTGTCCCTCCCCACACCCGCCGCCCCAAGGAACTTCCTTGGCCACCATCTCACATCCCAGCACCCCACTAGTGCCACACCTGCTTTGCAGCATCACTGGGGTCGCTGGGGTGTCACCAGCTGCACCCAGGAATATTCACTGCTGAATGCAAAGCAAGGTAGCAACAACCAGCACACCCCCCAGTGAAAATAAAAGCTGTGACTCTTAAGTTTCCCTGAGAGGGGGATGGTAGTGGGGGCTAAAGCCTCAACTGACCACATCAACCCCCATTACCTCACTTTCCAGCCCCTTCAGCCTTGTGTTCCACACATAGCCCTTCCATAGTAGCTCCACACATAACCACTCCATACTTAACACCTTCATGTACCACAGGCCACCCTTCCTCCTGTCCCCACCGCAGCGCAGCCAAGGAGCAAGGAGAGAGCTGTGGGCTAATGCTGCCTATCCCTAAGCCACTTGCTCTTGGGTTTCTGCCCACCCAGCTCGCATTCCTGTGCCTCATTTGAAAAACTAAATCCGGGGGCTGGTTCCCACACGGATGGCGCGGGAGCCCTGGCTCGCTCCCTCCCCCCGCTGCCCGCACTAGGCCGCGGGTCCCCGGCCTTGCGTAGAGGCCGCAGCCGGGAGAGGCGCCACCTCGGCCGCTGGAGCGGAGAGGGGCCGGCGGCGCCTCCCGTACCCCCGCTACTCTGCCGAACGCCGGCACCCCGGCACTCCAACACTGCAGCCCTGCTGGGAGGGGTCTCCCAGGGCAGAAGACATCCATGTTTCCCCGGGAAAAGGAAAACAAACCAAAACATACTCTTCCTCCTTCCCCACCCCCCATCCACTTAGATAAAAATCACGCGTCTCCAAGAGTCTGGGAGACAGCTTTAAGAGGAAAAAAAACCACCAAAATCCAACACATAACGTCCCCTGCCACCCGGAAACTGTCTAAAACATTAAAGAATTAAAACCAAAACAAACAAAACAAAACCCAAAAAAGCACAGTCTTCTTATTTGATAAACTTTAGGAGACCCCACGGAAGGTCCATCTAAAAAGCAATTCCAAATGGGCTTCTCTGCCGTTTCATGGGGTTTGGACCAAACAAGAGGGGGAAACTGCAGCCTAAATACAGACCAGAATACACATCCCGAACGTACAAAACACAAACAGGCACAAACGCGATTAATACTAAGTTTTCCACGAAAACCCAGGGTCTTTCCCCTTAGCTATGCAATTTTAGACTACTACATTTTTTTCCAGGGGGTGGGATTAGGATCTTTGACAATATTTTTTTTTTGCAAACCCCACATTTTTGGCGGAAGACGGTTTAGCTTCAAAATCTCACCCGTATTATTTTTCATCACATTTTCTTTACATTTCCAATTACACAACCTTTCATCTATGCAGCTACTATCTGAAACCTTTACTTTCTAATGAAGCAACATCCAGAATTTCTTGTTACTCAAGTCCACCCCTTTCTACATACACAAACACACAGAGAATTGATTTAAGACAAAAATAATCCCCCCAAAATAATAATAAATAACTCACCTCTCCTCGGGTTTTCCCTCCCACACTAGGCATAAACTTTCCTTGATAAATGGTATTATATTACTAGAGATATTATTAATGTATTATTACTAGAAGTAATAATAATAATAAGTGCTATTTAATTATAGAAGGCAGCATTCTGCTTCTGGATCGGCTGCCCCTGCAGCTCCCTCCATGTGCCTCCTGATCTCTTTACTTTCATTTCCAGGTCTCGCTCTCTCTCGCTGGCTCTCAGCTGCACCAGCAGGAGAAAATGCCTCCCTGCATATCCTCTGGGCCCTAGAGGCTACCGCTTTCCATTACAAAAATTCACAGATCTTTCCCTTGAGGCTGCTTTTGAGATTCTTTAAGGTGAATTAGGCTTTAAAAACAAAAACAAAAAAATCTAAAAAATCAAGAGCTTCAGCAGTCGATTCTCCGTTCTAATTTTAATGAAACATTTTTTTTCTTCCTGGTTGTTTTTGCTGATACAAAAAAATATACCCCAAGAGAAAGCAAAGCTGCCTCTGCAGAGGGAATGCATGCATACGAACGCGGGGAGGAATTGTGAGACCCCCCCCGGGATTATCACATCCGTGAAGCAGTGACCCTTGTGCCCACCCATTTCTGTTTGCTGGACGGGGGCCAGGGCCATCGCTGATGGCCGGGCAATAATCTGCTCCAGCCAGACCTTCCTTACTCCACCCTGCACTGCTGAGGGGGTGCCCTGTAAATAAAATAATGTGAAAACATAAATCTTTGGGTGGAAGGGAATATGCATTAAAAAAATAAAAAAGAAAGAAAACTAAAACAACAACTAAAAAAAAAAAAAAAACAAACAAAAAAAAAAAACAACAAAAAAAACCCCAAAAAACAAAACAACGACAACAAAACCAAACTAAACACAAAAATAAAACAAACAAAAAAATTAAATCTCAATTAATATTATATTTTATATGCCTGGATATTATATAATCTACATATATTTTTTATATATACACACACGTAGATTGTACAATATATGTTATATAGATGTAGATGCATATATGCAGCATTAATAAACCATATTAATATTAAATTTTATATGATTGGGTAATATAAAATCAACATATTTATTATATCTATGTGGATGCATATATTTTTTTATGTTTATGCATACACACGTGAGTTTAGACACTTTTTTGAATTGGATTTTTTCTTGTTTTCATCCCAAATCCCTCAATATTTTCCGAAAGTGGACTGAATCTCCAAGCAGTCCATGCTAGCAGAGCTCCAGGAAGAGAACTGCTGGTGGAAAGGGAGGCTGAGTGGGACCTGTTCTACCATGGGTTGTGAAGATCCAGATGCACAGACCACCTTAGCTGGGGGGTCACCCATCCCCACCCAGCTCCGCTAACTTCAAATAACCCTCTGCAAGGAGTTTTATGCTCCTACAGCCTCCCTGGTAGAATAGTTTCCCTCTCCCTAAAGGATTCTGTCTATCCTTAGATTAATAATTTCCAGACTGACACTGGCTTAAATTACCAGCTTTTTTCCAATCTAATCAGTGACATGTTTACTCCTGAGTGCCTCACTTCTCTATTTACAGTGACCCACAAGAATGTCAGCTTGTGCTTTGCAACAGTGTACTCTGCCAAGATTCAAAGGCAGGTAGAAGGAACATCTGAAGTATACTAGCCTTGCTTGATATTTAAAATGCATTGATCAGAAAAGAAAAGACTTTATTATACTGGGTAGGATTGGCTTCTGACAGCATTGCCAACACATTAAACTGATAATTTATGAAATACAGGCTGTGACTTGTATAGTGTACCTTATGACACTGAAGAGCTTTATCTAATGCTTTTCACAATATTTTATTACAATGCACATTTTTAGGTATTGGTTTTGATTCAAAGATTGCTACTATCTATGGATAATGTTTATTTTCATTAACTCTTCAGAAGATTTGTTATTTCTTAATTTAAGGTGGTGACACAGTGACAATGTCTAGAACCTAAACTAAGCTGGGCCTCTGGTGCAGAAGCTGCAGGGTAAAATGTACATTAAATGACAAACCCTACTGATGGAGTGGTTTTTGGCAGAAGAAAGGTGGAGCAGGTCTGGAGGCAGAAAGCAAACACAGGGAGAGCAGATATGCCAGACAGTGGGAGGGCAGCCCTACAGAGCCATCACTAAATGAGTCACAGAGCCCAGGACACCTCCAACCCTGCAGCACCTGTGAAAGGAAAAGACATCACTGCTGGATGAGAAGAAAGGTTAAGAGGAGATGAGAAAAAAGAGGAACAAAACCAAAATGTACACACAATCAAGAGTTATGCTGGAATAAACACTAGCTTTTAATTTAAGAGCATTCATTTCCAGGACTGCATTTCTCAATTGAAAGTCAAGTTATGCTTTTCTCCATCCCAATTTCCTTTGTCTGTAAGACGGAGAGGTGTCCTGCAAGATCATGGGGCATGCACCACTCCTCTCATGAAGTCAAATCTTTCCTTAGCCGTTAAAATGAAGATTTTCACAGGTTGCAAGTGCTGTTATTGAGGTCTTAGTCTCATGTGTAGGTAGTCAGCAAGAGTCAAACACTGCAAATCCCTGCTACAAACCACATACAATGTCATAGAAGTTGCTTTGATTTGTAAAGCTATTTTTTAGGAAGAATGAATATATGGATCTATCCTACAGTGGCATGGTACACCTACAATCCAATATAGCTGCACCTAGAGTCAATGCCTTTATTCCTGCCCCTCTGGCAAAACCAGTATTTGGGAGAATGACAGGGAGGGGAATCCAATGTATTTGATAAGATCCTGTTTTACTAAAAATTGGGAAGAAGTAATATCCAGTGCCAAACTTCTTGTTTATATTCTCCAGGTTCAAGCTCCTTCTCGAGATCACACTCATTTAGTTCCTCATCAGCTGTATGTATTCTGGCAACTTTATGCTTCTAACATACATAGTCTAGTGTCTAAGTGGTTCTTAATTTTCTTCAGTTGCAAAAGAAACTTGTCTTACTATTTATGAGGCTGGTCACCCAGCGCCATCAACTACTGACATTCTTTTCTTGGGTCCATATAAGCATTTGCTGTTGCTTATTAAAACCACCGTTGGGAAATTTGTAAGAGACTGAAAAATGCCTCTTACAATGTTTTGGGACTAAACAGCAGAATAAATCCTACCTCTGGCCCTCCTCAACAGCAATCTCTCCAGGTATCTGCCGCCTGAAATGCCACTTACATTGGTGCCTGTAGGTTGCAGGTTGCAGAGAAGGGACAGAGGTGCTGTGCAAACCCACTGCAGTAGCAGGCAGGTCTGTGCACAGCTCACCCTGCCTCGTCCCATGTACTTTTGTTTCTATACTCAGGAAGAAAATGTCCTGCACAACGTGCACGCAAACCAAGGCTTTTTCCCATTCTGAAGCAGGAATGACTTTGCACTCGAGGGTGAAAGCGACAGATGAGAGGACATAGTCATATGCTGTGCCAGAGGAGGTTTAGGTTGGCCATTAGGAAGAATTCAGTCACAGAAAGGGTGATTGAGTATCAGGACAGGCTGTCCAGGGAGGTGGTGTTGTCACCGTCCATGGAGGTGTTTAAGACTGGATGTGGCACTTAGTGTCATTATCTATTTGATAAAGCATTGTTTGGTCACAGGTTGGACTTGATGATCTCAGAGATCTTTTCCAAGATAACAGATTCTGTGATTCTGTGAAATGTGTTCTTCAGCAGAACGGTCTCAGTAACATGCGAGCATGAACAGGAGACCCCAGGGACATTATCTAGGCGAGGTTTCACATCAGAAGGTGCTCATGTCCCTCCTGCCGCCTTGCGGGAGCTCTCCCAGCGACCCTTCCGCGAACGCGGGTTGTGAGCGCGGCCCGGCCCCGCACAGCCCGCCCAGGCCCCAGCCGCGCCCGGGGGCAGGACTACAGCTCCCGGCGTGCCCCGCGGCCGTCGCCGCGCGCGCCCCCGCAGCCCCGCCCACGCCCGGCGTGGCGACATCGGCTGCGGCGCGGCGCTGGAGTGCGTCCCGTGACGTCACGAGGCAGCAGCCAATCCCGGAGCGGGGAGCAGAACTGCCGGCGTTCAAATCCTCCGCCTCCCCCGCCCGCCCCTCACCCAGCGGCCCCGGCGCGGCGGCGTGAGGCTCCCGCGCCTTCCCCGGCGGCGGAACCCCCGAGCAGGTGAGGGCAGGGGAGCGGCGGCGGCCGCTGCCGTTAGCGGCCGGGGAGGGGCCGTGCGTGAGCGGAGATTATCCCGCGGGCTGACGCGCTCCTCGGCCCCGCCTGCGTGGGGCGCTCCCAGGCGCAGGCGGGGGTCCCCGCCCGTGGGTTCGCGTCGCGCGTGTCCGGCCGCGACTCCCGCTCCGCGCTCCCCGCGCGGGCGAGAAGGGCGATCCGGCGTTCCGGCCGTGCTTTGCCCCGGTGCGTGGGGCGGGAGCGTGCGGCCGGCGCTCTGCTGCTCCCCTCCCGCGGGGGAAGAGAGGAGGAGAGGAGCCTTCGGCACCCCTGGGGCCGGCGGCGCTGCGAGGCTGGCGGGGCGGGGACCTCGGCTGTCACCCCGCTCCGCCAGCGCCCCGTGGCTGGGTGAGCTGCTGGTAGCCGGTGTGTTGGCTGTTGAGGTCGACGAAGTGTTATAATTAAAGTATTGAACTAATTTTTTTGATCATCAGGAAGCGTAAAGTTTCGTACAAACCCTAAGTGAAAAGGAAGCCTGTCTTTAGGCGTTTTCAGATCTCGGTTGTGTTTGCCAAACAGATTAACTCTTCCTTTTTTTCTTCCCCCCAGAAGCTTTCTCTGTGGAAGACTTAACAGTGAAGAGACCTCTGGTAGGTGGACAGTGGGGTGTGGCTGACATGTGCGATAAAACATGCTCTGGGATGTGATGCTGGATTTGTATGTTGAGATTAGGAGGTTGTCTGTGTGTAAGGTGAAGAACGATAAAGGAGATTCAAGGGAAAGAGAAGCTGGGAGGGTGTGAACATCTGTAAGGAAGATGATCATAGTAGAATGGAACTGATTTTTAAGAGTAAAGTTTATATTTGAACTAGGTGGACAGACTAACTTCTGCAGATATTAACTTCTGTTCCTGTCTGGTAAAAAACCTTTATGGTTTGGAGGCTGTCCTCTTTTTCTTCCTTCTCAGTGTTAGGTTGGCAGAGGCTGGGAATGTCCGTGGGTTTTGTATATGGGTGGTCTGGTAGGAATGGAGTCAGTTACATGGGTTTGATGCCTTAAGTTTTAGCTTTCATATTTTCTAGATTCTGTACTGCCTTAAGTGTGTAACTTTGAGCTTCATATAAAGTGTTAGCAAGTTGTCTTCACAGAGCAGTTAGACAAAGCAATCCTTTTCCAGCCCCAGAACCAAGGACACTTGCAGCTTCAGGCCCAAAAAGTGTAAACAGCAGCAAATTGAGGAGAGCAATCTGGGAGGATGGAACTTCATAAGCTGTAATTGGACAATTAACCCCAATATGTAAATGGACCAAAACTTACAGTATAAGTGGGAAAACTTGTGACCGGGTGTCCCTCTTGGGTGGAGCCACGGCCGGGCTCTTGGACTGCCCAAGGTGTATCCTTTGAAGGCCTTTTAATAAATACTTGCTTTATTCCTTTAACACTGTCTAGCCTCTGGTCCAGGTAGCCTCACTAGGTATCAGGTTTCCTTCTAGTGGCAGCACCTACTTGAGAGGATAGTAATCCTAGAAAAATTATGTTCTTCAGCCTTGGAGATTTTCGCCCTTTGTTTCCAAAAGGGGTATTAAAATTAAAGACCTCTGAAGAGAAGTCATACTCTGGGGAAGCTGGAGGCTTTACAAATGGGTATCAGGAGGAAAGTATGTGGAGGAAAATACAGAGGTTTTGTACAGGGGATATTTTAAAACCAGCACTGTTGGCCTCAAACAGCTGCAAGAGTGTGGAGTGACTTCTAATCAGACAGGAGTGGAAGGGAACCAATTTTGTGTTGGAGGAATAGAACTTCATCCCTTCTGACATCAAAAGTCTAAATGTGTGGTTTCTAAGCATTAGTTGTGTGTAGCCTTTTATCCCAACAGAGGCAGTGGGATAAGAAATGCACTCTGTTTATCCTGCTCAATGGATGCAGGCCAGTTCCTTCAGACAGTGATTAATATTCATTAAATAATGCTATGCAGATGCTACCAGGCATGGCTGGCTTCAAACTTGTCTCAAGGCTAGATGTTCACTAATTTATTGTAAGATCATCCTGTTTAATGTGTGCTCAATTTGTGTGGAACATCTGAAAGGAAAGAGCACCCAGGAAGCTGAGAGAGTTTTGCATGCAGCACACACAGTGTTTTCAGCAATGCGGTGGTTCTGGAACTGTGCTGACAAGGGCACTTCTGGGAATATCACTGAAAAGGAACAGCAACTGTGTTCATTCCAGCTTGCTAGAATGAGAGAGCAGGGGAAGCATGCAGCACATATAATTATAGGATGGAGGTTGAAATGAGAGGAATATTGCATTGTAATTGTTAATCTTGCACAAAGAATAATGTCTTAATGTGGCCTTAATCCCTAGTTTTACCTACTGTTTATTTATGAAGTATATTGTCAGTGTTGGAAGAGTCAGCACCACCTGACTGGCTGGCTTTGGAATATTAATCTAGCTTAGCTGTCTTAATTGAGCTCTGGGGAAAAGTAGTAATGACATTGAAAACTCAATTAGATATCTGAGTAACAAAAACCACATGAGTGTTCAAATAAATATGGTTATTTGTAAAGATTATGTATTGTAGTTTGAGAGGTTTTATGATGACCGTTTCTTTTAATTGACAGTTCTTAACTTTTGGGAAAATGGCATCAGAAGACATCACTAAACTTGCTGAGTCACTTGCCAAAACAAGTGTGGGTGGTGGACAGTTGAGCTTCAAAGGCCAGAGCCTTAAACTCAACACAGCTGAAGATGGTAAGAGAAGATACCCTTGTGTTTTGAAAGCATCTCCCTGAGGTTGTCAAATCTCGTGCTAAACTTTCTGCTAATCCTGCATGGACAAGTTGTCATAACATATCTCTGATGGGGGGGATCTGGTCTGTCAGCTACAGCTGCTCCTGCTAGGGATGTTTCCTCCCCTTCCGGTACCCTGCTTTCACCTGGTGCCTGGCAGTGCTGTAGCTGGGGTTTGGGTGCCTGGTTTGCAGGTGTTGTATTCTTGGTGTTCTCTCTAAGTGCTTTTGACAGTTACTGGGCATTAGAAGTCAGTGCTCCTTTTGAGAACAGTAAATGAGTGTATCACAGCTCTTGGAGCAAGAGGTGCTCAGAGCAATGAGCTGATGTGTTAGCTTGCTGCAATAGTTCACTTTCTTTTTGTCCTGTTGCTGTATGTGTGTTTCACAATAAGTCTTACAGTGGCTGCTAATACATTTTCTCCAGATACTTAAATGTATTAGATAACATTTCTGCCATGCAAGAAAAACAGCGTGTTTTTCAGAGAGGTTATTTGCTATAGTATATAGCAAATTATATATATGTAGTATATATATATATATACTGTATAGCCTTTTTTTTTCTTTTGCTAATGCCAAAGGTGGAGCTTTTTTCTAGATTGGTTTAGCAGCTCAAAGGCGCTGAACTATGGGGAAAGGCCTTGGAGCTTGGGAACAATAGCAAGTGCCCATTGGCAGGAGAGATTGCAACTTGCTTCTTTGCCTTGCATAGGATCACTGGAGAGCTAAATTGTTCCACCCTGATACATTTGCTAAACTGACATTACTTCTGCCAGTCAGTGGGAACTTTTTCCTGTTGGTGTGACACCAATGCTCATCAGCTTTTGACTTAGTCTCTGCACTTCTACAAGGACATTCACTCTAGCTTTTAATGCATGTGCTGAATGGCAGAAGAATTTTATTTGGGAAGTAAAGAAACTTACTTTTGCAAATAGGAGGATGGCTATCAGAATAAAACATAGAATATAATAGGACAGTAGAATTATGAGAAGGCAGGATAGGGAATGGAGAGTGTCCTTTCTGGTGAGCTGACACTTCAGCTCTCCTCCCATTGCTGTTTCAGATTTTGTTCTAGCTGTTTTTGCTAGAGATTGAGCAAGTTTTACTGGATCTCAGAGGGTTACTGTGGTAACCAAGACAATGGTTAAAAGACCAACTAGATTATCTGCTTCTTGCAGCTGAAGATGTGATCAAGCAAATTGAGGAGTTTGATGGCCTGGAAGCCTTGCGCCTGGAAGGCAACACAGTGGGAGTGGAGGCAGCAAAGGTTATTGCCAAGGCCTTGGAGAAGAAAAGTGAGCTCAAGGTGAGATTCTTAAGTAGAGGGTAGTCAAGGGGAAGAAATAATGTGGAAATACGGAAGGCCTGTCTGGGCTCTTCCTGCAGAAACCTTCCTTGAGTTACCTCTGAAGCTTGCTTGGTAGCTCTTCCAGAAGGAAGGGCAATCTTAAGAAAATACAGCATTACTTGGAGACTTTGGGATAATAGGAATACCTTCTGCATTCCTAACTTCCTGTTAGAATGCTTCCAATCTTAAAGCTGGGAAGCTGTGTGATGAAGGGTCTTTATTGAAGGCAGCATCTGTAAACAAAGCCATGGTAGCAAAAGACTAAGTTCAAATGAAGCTCTCTGAAAAACTGAGTCAAATCTTCTGGAGAGTGAGTCTTCAGAGAATGTCTGAATAGAGAGGAAATAATGGAGGAAATGCAACAGGAGGGTCATCTTTGCACAAGCTATGTTTTCCTACTGTTGCTCTAGCCTAATGTTAAGGGGATGCTGTGCTGCTAGAGGCACTACACTGTCCCCTGAAGGAGAGTGCTATGAGACATTGATATGTATTAATCACCCAAATGTGGCTTTTCAAGTAAGTTCAGATTGTTGTGCTTCATACCTTAGTAAAATTTGCATTGCTAATGTATTCTTCTGTTTCCTGTTGGTTTTTTCAGTGGCAGTTTTCTCAGCGGAAAATAATTTCAGCTTGAACACAAACAAGAGTTCCTGTATAATGTTTATAGTGTGAATTTCAGTTACTTTGTCCTTGCAAGTGAAGTGATTGTAACATTGGTTCCTGCAGCTCTTTAGTACAATCAAATGACAACCTAAGGGAAGGGAGACAGCATTAAGCTGTCTCCGGTGATGTAAAGCATCTTGTGTGTGTAAATGTTTATTACAGCTGAGTTGACCTAAATATTTTAGTGGGTTTTATCTGTATGCTTCTTATTTTAGAGGTGTCATTGGAGTGACATGTTCACAGGCAGGCTAAGGTCTGAGATCCCTCCTGCTTTGGTAAGTAAAAACTAGATCTGAGACTTCTAACTAATATCACCTCTTTTCTCACCTGTCATGCTTTTTGTGAGAGTCTGTATTTTGGCACAGAGCTGATCCTTCTCTGTGCTGTTAGTGCTAAATGTCTCAGAATAGGTGAGTGGTTCTCTTCTACTCTTCCTGTGTGAGATGGAGAGGAGTTCATTAAAGGTTAAATGTGAGTCCATGCTGGTGAAGGAGCTTTTCACTGGGAAATACCATCTTCATGACCCAACAGATAAAGTGAGAGCTAAGCCTTCTAAGTAAATCATGTGGCTGTGTCTTCTAAGACCATTACAGAGCTCCTCATCTCCTCAAGTTCTGTGAAGCCAGAACATAGCTCAACATTGATGAAAACAGTATTTCTTTCAGCAGTGTAGAACAGGAAATTCACTTTGAAGAGTATTTGACTTAAAGGGATGGGATAGAGTCTTGAGGGTTATCTTTAGCATAATTTGTGCAACTTCCTCTCTGGATTTAGTAGTAGACTTTTATTTCCCCATGCAGCTTTGCAGAATGTCTTCAAAGTGGAATTTTTTTTTTGCAGCATCACTGTCATACCTAGCCACTGCAGTGATGCTGTCACTAAAAGTTAATCCATTCCCTCCCTCCCACGGCCATCTGTTTCCTCACAGATCTCTTTGGGGGATGCACTCATAGCTGCTGGAGCCCAGCTGGTGGAGCTGGACCTGAGTGACAATGCCTTTGGGCCTGACGGTGTGCGGGGCTTTGAGGCCCTGCTGAAGAGCCCTGCATGCTACACCCTGCAGGAACTCAAGCTCAATAACTGTGGCATGGGCATTGGTGGTGGCAAGGTAAGGCTTATCTCCTCTTGGGAATGAAGTTGGAAGCAATCTTTGGTGATGGCCAACTCCCCTGCTTAAGGCAGCTACAAGTACACCGGGTTCTTCAAGCTTGCTCTAGTCAGGTTTTGAATATGGAGACTTCACAAGCTCTGTGAGTTGCCTAGCCCAGTGTTGAACAACCCTCACAGTTAAAAAAGGGAGTTTGTGTGTTAAAGTGGTGTTTTCTCTGCACTTTGTGTGCAGTTCTGTCTGACTCTGCCTTCTTTGTACCACCTTCTCTCCTTATCTTGTTGTTCTGGCTATTTTTACACATGGATAATATGTCCCCCACAGCATTTTCTTTCCAGCCTTAATCTCAGGGGTCAGTATTATCCTAGTGAGTAAAATTCTCCAGTTCTTCAGTTGTCTTTGGCACCCTTTGCTGGACTTGCCCCAGTAAATCCATGTAGGAGCCTGGACACCGTGCTTGATGCGTTTCACAGGGCTAAGCAGAGAAGGATCTCTACTTCTGTGAGTGCTTTTGCCCAGGGCAGCCCAGTAGAATTCCTTTGCTTCAAGTGTGTATTGGTAGCTCACGGTCAACTTCCTACCCATATAAGCTTGCCTGATTAGAAGCAAAATGTTCTTGATGGCTCAGTATGTTTTAGTGTTGCAAAATTATCAATTCTTTCCTGAGACCAATGTGCAAGTTTTGCAGGTAGAGAGTTTTATTGTATACCTGTTGTAGAAACAGGTACCTGTCAGTGATGCCCAAAGTGTTTCTCAAGAGGTGGATCTATGAAACCGAGTAGGATTCCTGTAGAGTGATATGCTGGGGGAGTATAAGCTGCTTGTTTTATCTTTAGATATTGGCAGCTGCTCTGAAAGAGTGTCACAGGAAATCAAGTGCCCAGGGCAAGCCTCTTGCTTTAAAAGTATTTGTGGCTGGCAGAAATCGTCTGGAGAATGATGGTGCCACTGCCCTGGCTGAAGCCTTCGGGGTGAGTATCAAGCCAAAGCTGCTTTGGCAGCAAATTTGAGCAAGGTATGATTCAGTGCTGGTATTAAAGGTGATGCACAGAGAGTGTGCCTCAGCTAGGAGGCAGGAGCTGCTGGTCTGGTCACTAAAGTCACCATGTTTCTTGCTGCTGGAACTGGAGTCTTCAACAAGTGGAATTAGAGTTGCTGACTGAGTGTTTTTGTGACCTGAATTTCCAAACACATAGCTAGTTGCTGTGTAAAGTAGTTACCTGAGGGAGAAATAGTCATCTCCTGAGTAATTTAATAGTCCTGTTCCTTTTCCTCTGTCTGCGCTAATGGTTGGTGACTGGCACTGGGGTGGGTATCCCAGCTTGTTCTCATGAGTGCTGCTTTGCTCAGTCCTCTGGCAAAAGCAGCCTGGTGTTTTTGCTAGGATCATCTGGTCAGAGCTTGAAGTGTTGCCTGGCTTTCTCCTGCTGTCACTGGCCCACTTGCACTCTTGTGGGAGGAAAATGATTCACTGTGATTGGGGCCACCTAATTCCCTCTTCATACTTCAGTTTTTGCTAGAAGTGACTTCTGCATTACAATGCATATTGTCAGTTATATTGACAATGGTATCACAGGTTACAGGTTGACTTTTTTTGTAAAGAACTGCCTAGACGTCATTTTGATTATTCAGTAATCATGGTAAAAATAAGACTTTTTAAATACTACAGTTGTATAACAACATGATTCATGGAGAATCAAGATTGAATGGCACTACCAAAGTGGGATTAATTACTGTGTTATGTGACATGCTGTTTAGTCCATAAACAATATTTGTACTGGGTTTCTTACATGTTTGCTTCTCAGGTCAGGGCAAAATGTAGATTTTAATTAGAAAATTAAAGTGATGTTGTATGGTCTATTTCAGTGTTCTTGAACCACTTGTGAAGAACTCTTGTTATAAGTTATTTAGAGTAGGCACATAGGACAATGATGCTTGTGTCTCTTTGAATCAGGGCTTTGTATTTATCTGGCACTTGCCATGTGTCTGTGATTTCACTTACATTCATGATAGAATTGCTGGTAGATAATTCACTGTAGAAAAACCAATGGAGTTTTGAAACTCAAAACAGTTTTAAGTAAATCTAAGAGTAGAGCAGCATGCTCTTGAGCTGAGGTTGAATTGAAGCTGACTGCTCTCTAAAAGCTTTGTCTTGTTGTCTACATCCTTTCACAGATCATTGGGACTCTAGAAGAGGTTCATATGCCACAGAATGGAATCAACCATCCTGGCATAACAGCACTGGCACAGGCCTTTGCTATCAACCCACTGCTGAAGGTTATAAACTTGAATGACAACACCTTCACGGAGAAAGGAGCTGTGGCCATGGCAGATGTGAGTTGTTTTAAGAAGTTGTTTTGGGTTTTGTCTCAAGTCTGGTTGGCATGAGCACCTTTGGGTTAGTGCAACCATGTCCTGTTGCAGTAGGAAAGATGACATTCCAGAAGGAATAGGGTGTTCACTTACTTGCATGTCCGCTTCCATATCTGTGCTGTCTTGCTCTGCAGACTCTGAAGGCGCTCCGTCAGATTGAGGTGATCAACTTCGGGGACTGCCTGGTGCGTTCCAAGGGTGCTGTTGCCATTGCTGATGCTGTTAAAGAAGGGCTTCATAAATTAAAGGTATTGTCTGCTTGCTCTTCAGCTCTTTGCAGAAATGCCAAGTTTTCCATTTCACGTTTCTCTGTTCGTTCTCCTACTGCTACTGATTACTTTAGGATAGGATTCAGTCCCATGCAGGCTCTGTGCTCACAGCTGAAACCAAGAGGCTGTGCTGTGGGTCAGTGGCATCCCACCATCCAGTGAGGGCTGTGCTATGTGGAGGTGAACCAGTGATCTCTTTAGTCTTTGTTTAATCTTTTTGCTGCTCCTCGCTCAGCTCAGCAAGTGCTACTCAAGAAATCTGATCATGGCAGTACCTGCTATTAGAACTTCCCAGAGCTTCAAGAGTGGGGACTGACATGAAGGGGACTTCATGAGCAGCTTGTCTTTTCAGCATTTCATATTTCATAGCTCATACAGTTACTGCCTTTTCTTTGTTGAAGCATCAATCAAGTGTTCTAGTATTTTTTTTTTTAGTGATACAACAGCCTCCTACGTCAGTATTTGCACAGGACTTGAATCTGACAACATTCTGGAGAGGCTGAAGTCAGAATTGATAACATAAGCAAACTAGGATCTTTAGAAACACCTGCCATGAGTCATAATTACCCTGAGACAGATGCTGAACATGTGATTTCTGAATCTTGCAAAGACAAAAATTAATGTAATACCTATTTGTGTGTATGAAACTGGTACAGAAAGAAGCAGGTTCTTTGTGGTTTGTGATCCCTTGCTTGGTGTTCTACTGGTTCTACTGGAACTTGTCTGAATCTCCCAAGCAAACTTAAGTAATGGGGTATTGAGATGAACAGACAGTTCATCAACAGTTAAGTCATTTTTTCCAGAGCAGAAATGGTTAAGGGAAAGTAGCATGAAGCAATTGCAGCTGATTCATTCTGTTCAAGGACTGCTTCCCTTCTCCTGTTAATATTCAATCCCTTCTCAGGAAGGGATTGATTGAGCACAACATGGAATGGTGGGGGATGGTGTCTGGCTGTTGAATTCCTTTACTCTTACTAGTCCACATGGTTTCTCTGCTGGCTGGCTCTGTCAGAAGTAGTACCACTCATGGCTTTTTATTTGAAGGCCTTAACATGCAACTGAGGTGTCAAAAGAAATGTGCAATATGCTCAGTACAGTAGCTGCCCTTCTTCTGTTAGACTTACCAGAGTGGGAGTTTTGGAGTGCTCTTGAGACCCTTGATAAGTGAAGATCTTCAGTCAGCTGACTGCTAAGGACTGAAATGTCTGCACCTTTTAGGTGTGCAGTGATTTGTAGGTATTTTAGAATTGCCACCTTTAATAGTGCTGCTCTTAGCCACCAGAATGTTTCAAAATTCTCCTTTTAAGTATATGAGGTAGGAGTATGTCAGGCTTTATTTTCAATTAATAGCACTTCTTTTTTGCTGGGAGCCTCTTCAAGTGGATCTTTCCAGGACACTTGTGAGGACATTAAATTTATGGATATGATAAATTTTAATAGGAATTCTGCAGACAAAATGGTTTTTTGTGTTTTTAGGAGCTGAATTTGTCTTTCTGTGAGATCAAGCGAGATGCTGCTCTGACTGTTGCTGAAGCTATTGAAGATAAGACAGAGTTGGAGAAGTTGGATCTCAATGGTATGTAGGTTTGCTAGATCCAAGTATGTGTAGTTTGATTCCAATCAGAAACCACTAGGAAGAATGTTGACAGAACCACGTATTCTATTCTTGCAATTGTCAGCATATAAAAAACAGTACTCAGTAGCTGAACTTGCATCACCTTGGGACAGGAAATGGTTAGATCTTGAAAGTTTTCTTAATCCATGAACTCAGTTAATTGGTAAGCATTTTTGGTACACCTGATGAGGTGGAGAGATTAGGCTGATACCTATACCTGTTTTCAGTGAAATTCTGAATTATTCAGTTCTATCTCAGATACTTCATACTTGTAAACAAAAACCTTTTGTGCAGCTATGCAGAAGAGTGTGAGAACTTTGCCTTTGTTGGCTTTTGGTTTTCATAACTTGGATCACTGCATTTCACTTGTGCTGTGCTGTGTTGCCCTTGTTTTAGAATCACTAAGAACAAGAGTTGTTTAGAGAAATAACAGCAAGTCTCTCAAACTCTGAAGCATTAGGGGATTTTCAGCTCCAACCATTGTGCAATGCTGCTGAAATTTGTTTAACCATCATTTGATTCTGTCTGATAAGTGCAGTTTGTGTTGCTGCCTCTAAGGTGTTGTGCAGAAATGGCATGTAACTGATTTCAGAAACAAGAGCTAGACAAGAATATACAGCTAAGTCCTCAAGAACAAACTTGTGTGTATCTGTCAAGTCCACTCCCTTTCCTCTGTCAATCTAGGTAACTGTCTGGGAGAAGAGGTGTGTGAGCAGCTCCATGAGATCCTTGAAGGCTTCAATATGGCATCAGTGCTGGGATCTTTGAGGTAGGCATGGTACCAGAGTTTAAATCACAAGTTTTCTCACAATTTTCATCAACACTTTCATTGACTTATCCAATTTAAAATAAGAACTCATTGGTGGTGGATGTTGATCTGAGTGTGGAGCACAGCCAAGGATGTGTCTTAAACTTGTTTTGTTTTCATTGATAGACTTACCTCAGCATAAGTAATTGATTGTATTTGATCTTTTCTTGCTGTTCTCAGCTGGGTGACTGATGTCTGAGTGTCCTCTTGGTGTCTTGTAGGTGGCATGTGCTTCTTGCAGTGGGACTTTGAGGAGAGGCTGCTCTTTTTTTCTTGAACAGTTTTGAGTTCCAGTGTACAGGAATTCCAGGTGTGTAATTAATGGAATGTATAACATTCTAACCTTAGTGATGATGAAGGGGAGGAGGATGATGAGGAGGAGGAAGATGAAGATGAGGAGGAGGAAGAGGAGGAGGAACAGCAACAGCTGAAGGAGAGAGGAGCAGAAGAGCAGGAGTCACTGACTCCTAAGAAGATAATTGATTCACAGGTAAGCTTACTGCCAGGTGGATTTTGGTTTCATCGGCTGGAGAAGAGTAAAGGAGGAAATGAGACTGTGGAGTCTGAACTTGAAGTGCTGACAGGCAGTCACATTTCACAGGCTGGCACTATTGCACCAGGGAGACAACATTCAGGAAATAAAGTGGATCAGTTGAAAAGTGTGTTTTGTTAAAGTGGGCCTGTTGTACCCCTGCATGGAGGGAAGGGCTGAGTAGTGGTGTAACAAGTCTTCCATGTTCAGGAAGTGGTGGGGACCTCGTACATGCAGTGCTGTGCCCTCATGCTGGCACATCCTGGCCACTGCAGCTCTGGGCTTAGGTCAGCCTCAGGCTGTTTCCAAACAGAACAGGTTCTGGCCTGGTATAGCTGTGCCCTGAGCTGTCCCATCTGCTTTTGCTGAACCCATTTATTTACTTCCAGGAATAAACTTGAGATGTATTCCACCTGTTTCAGGCTTCAACTCCAGTGCCATCTCCTCCTGTGGATGTTGCCACGTTCCTTGCTTTCCCATCACCAGAGAAGCTGCTGCGACTAGGACCAAAGTGCTCTGTGCTGATAGCTCAGCAGGTGGGTGAGCTGGTGCTTCTCTGGGCTTGATTTTTCTCTCAAAATTGTTTAATTGCCAGAGAGGATAACTTGACCTAGATTTGCATCTTTTCTCCAGTGATCCCAAAGAACCTAATGGAAGCAGATGATGCAGATAATGCTTAAACTGGCATCAGAGCTTCTACATAAAATAATTGTGTTTGTGTTGCTTGTGCCTTGTGATGTGGCCAAGGCAAAGCTGATGTCAGTCAGCTGAAGAGCAATTCTTTCCACAGCCCTAGCAGAGTCTCATGTTGTGTAGCTGTCTAGCAGCTAACTGATGCCTATTTTTTTCATCTTTCAGACAGATACATCTGATGTAGAGAAAGTAGTTACAACCCTCCTAAGGATATCCTCAGTCTTCAAAGATGAGGCCCCAGTGAAAACAGCAGTGCATGAAACAACAGGTGATTGGGCCTTTCTTCACTTTGTGCTGTGAGCTGGTTCAGTGCCATAGGCACCACTGCAAGGTGGGCAAGGCCCCTGTGAGCCAGGCCATTGGGCCTTTTTGTCCCTGGCAGATAACAAAGTTCCAAGCTGTTCCAAGTGCCCTGCTGTTGTGTAGAGTGGAAGATTCATTCTGAACCTGGCAGATTTTGTGGTGCCAAAGCCTGTCTCTATTGTAGTGGCCCAGTGCTGCCCTTACTGCATCTTCTTGATGCTGGGCTGTCCACAGCCAGTAGTTCTGTGTTTTAAGGCCAGTTACCTTTACAAGGCTGTTTATTTAAAAAGTGTTTTGCAGGAAGTGCCTCCCTAGTGTAGTATTATGAGATTGTAAAGAGAGACCTCTTAGTTGATGTCTCGTATCTTTAATTTCTTCAGGAAGCAGAGATTTCCAACATGGGGCAAGACACAGAAACCAGTCTTCAAAGAAAGGACCATTTCTCACACTGTATTGGAGTAGTAGTTTGGGCTAGGTCTGATTAGTCTGTGGACTACTAGTATATCCCTTCATGGTTTTGTTTGGAAATAGGAATTTCCAAACAATCCTGGGTATCTGGCCACTGCCTTTCATTTTTTTCCAATCTCCCAGGAGTTCAATTCTCCCACACATGAGCTACCTATAGTCACTGTGCAAAAGAATTTGATCAGTTATTTTGAAGACCACTTAAAGTGGTGTACTGTGCATTTCCCTAGTTTGGAATTCACAGATGTGGTGAAACTGTTTTACAAACAGTAACACAATAGCTCTCTGCAGTTGATTATGAATTGAATCAGTGAAAAATAGTCAGGTGGCACCTCACTGAGTTACTGCACCTTGGCTCATGCCTGTTATGAGTGGTCTCCAGTAAAAAATGGAGCAAAGGATACTAGTGTTGTCTCAAGTTGGTTTGTTTACATATTTATTCCTGCTTTTTCAGGAAAGGTAGAACCTGGCAATTCCTTTCTTTCCATAAAAGCAGTCATCTGCTGACAGTGAGGGCCCTGGTTAATGTCTGGCACTGTTCTACAGCCACTCCAGTGAATTCTGCCCATTCTAAGAAAACAGAATTGTCAGACGTCAAAAATGGGTTGCCTTGCCACCTTGTATGCATGAGAGATTAAAGCACTGGTTTGCCCATTGTTTGTGGCATAGTATTGGTCCTGAGGGACCCCAGAAAACAGCTGAACAAACTTTCTTGTTGTGTTCTCTCATTGTTTGTGGTTTCAAATGAAAGGTGAATTGTTGCTGGCCTTTAAGAAGGCAAGACTCTACCTCTTGATGAGCTCTAGCTCATCTGCTCGTGTTTGTATGCATGTTTATATGTATGTATGTGTACATACATATATGTATATGTATGTGGTATACACATACATACATGTAAACATATATGTACATATATGATTATATGTATGTATGTGTACACCACAGCATGCTCAAATGCACTGAGCAGAGCAGCTGGTGGTGTATAGGACTGGGGGTATTGCATGTGAAGCTTGGCAGTATGGGAATTCTCATGTGAGCTTTGTGTGTTTTGCTGGATGTTTTACATTTTGATTTTTCTTTATACTTAAGGTATTTTATCTGTCTTAATGTTTCAGAGCTTATAGCTGTAGAGACAAATGAAATCTTAACAGATACTGTATCACAAAACTGATTAAACAGCTGAGTTTCTGTATGATCTATTTTAATCCTAAAATCCATTATTGTCCTTTTTTTGTGTTGATTATACCAATGTGCTTATCTCTTCAGATGCCTTGATGAAAAAAGCCTTCAGTTCTGCCACATTTAATTCAGATGCATTCATCTCAAACCTCTTGGTCCACATGGGACTGCTGAAGGTGAGGAAGCAGGAAAGAGTTAATTCATGGTCTGTTTAGGCTGTTGAAGGCCAGACTGGCAGGATTTTGGGTAATTATGTTGCCATGGAAGCAGCTGGGTGCCTGTGCATGCCTGATGCCCAGGGACAATGGAAGTCTGCAATTTGCAGTTTCTGCTGGACCTGCAAGGTTGCATTAGGATGAAGGATGTGTCTTGTTTTTTGTACAACTCCTGCTTAATGTGCTCTGCATTTTCAGTCCTTCCCTGAAGGTAGGGAGGCTCAGGTAGGGCAGTAATGCAGCTGCTGGACTGTGGTGTCTATAAAAGCCATGTCAGTGTTAGTAGTTATTGGGGTCCTTTAGGGCATTTCTTGAGAGCATGTCTCACAAATGTGTATCATCTCTCATGCCAGATCAGTGGCATTCAACTTCATGCTTTGGAGACTCTTTGCCAAATGCTGGTGTTAAGTAATTAGTTGCAAGGAATAAACTGATTGTGAGAACATGGAGGGTCAGTAGGAAGCCTGTGATTTTCATAGAATTAGTGGCTTTATTTTCAGTGAGGTGACTGTGGAGTGGTTCTCTCTGCAAAGGCTTAAACACCTTTGCCTGCTTGAGCTACAAGGGTAAGCGTTTCTCACTGCCTTAAGGCCTGGAAGCTGGGAATATAAACTTGGACTAAGACAATTCTAAACTACAGAAAAGCCATAATCTGTTACAGCAGCCTGCTATTAAGCAGGTTTATGAATGTCCTTCTGGTACTATCCAGCTTGGCATTCAGACCCTCATTGACATGCATGGATATGATTTCATTTCCTAAAAATCAGTTTTGCCTCTCCCTATACTGGACCAGTACTGAGCTTCCCACTTCTCAGAAAGGTCAGTGGAACCCAAGATGGCATTTGGTTCTGCAGAATGCCTGTTTTGGGCACTGCCACCTACCTCTTGCCCATATGGAAAATAGCAATAAGCATGAGGCACAAAGCACAAACCTGTGCTCCTGAAGGATTCTTTTGAGCTGGGAAGTGGCACTGAGGATAAAGCCCAGGAGGATCAGCCTGCTCATTCACATCTTGGATGTGCCTAATTCATCCCCAGTCCCCTGCTTGTGGAGAAGGGGCAGACTCCATTTTCAGTCCTGTGTAGCTGGAAACATGTGAGCAAGAGATATTCTTAATAGTGTGAGCTCCAAGGTCGTAGAGCAGGAACACAGGTCTGGGCCCTGTTTGCAGAGTGAGGAGTTTTGTTGAAATGCCAGTAGAGAAATAAAGGAAAACAATGCAAGAGTTGGGACATGCAGGGTAACATCACATTAGGAGTAAGAATAACTTATGCTTCATGTAAGCAAGGGGGTGACTGTTGGCCTTGTCTTATCTTGTACATAAGTGTGAGAGCAGTTCTGGGAACACTGCATTACATTCTGGCAGCCTGTCAAAGAGCTGGAGGTGGTATAAAAATGAGCTACAGAGTAATACAATAAAAATTGTTAGGGCAACTGAATTCTTTATGGACTGAAGTCTCGTGAAATTCCTCAGGAGAACACTGACACAGAGCCTCTGAGAAGATTTGGCTGTTTCACTTGCAGCTTCACTACTTCCCTTTCCCTATTAGTACTACTGTCAGTTGATAAGTACTAGAATGTTCTTGATGCATTATTTCAGGTGCTGGGAGACTATGGGATTGGCTACCTTTGTCTTGTGCTTAATCTAGTGACCAGCTTTCTCTCCTGCAGTGAGAGATGTGGGAGCACTTCATTCAGCAGAGAATTCCTTGTCTGTGAATTACAGTGGCTAAATCAAATCCCCTTTGTCTGATGTCTGATTTCTTGTCCATTTCTCAGAGTGAAGAGAAGATCAAAACTGTACCAAGTCTCTATGGTATTCTTATGACTTTGAACCATATGGTCCAGCAGGATTATTTCCCTAAATCCCTGGCCCCAGTTCTCTCAGCTTTTGTTACAAAGTGAGTATTGTATTTGCCATGCAGTCTTCTCTGTGGGAGCTTGTGCAACTCTTTGAGGGTTAATAGCTACATGTAAGCTGTTGTGAATGTCCACTGAATGTCTGTTCTGCAAGTGAGAATTAACAGTTTAATAGGCCTCTATTTTATCTTGTTTACTGCAGTATGTGAGATTCAGAGTTAAAAAAAACAACTCGGAGGGAAAAGTGGGAAGTTGGCTTTGCAAGGAAGTGGCTCTGAAGGAGGGATTGCTCATGCCTCTCACAGAAGAGCTGTTTTGAGCTTAAGGAAACCTGCTGGGTTTCTGGCCACTGCATGAGTGAACTGTGCATGCACTGGATCTAACTATGCCCTCCAAGTCCTCCTTCAGAGTTGAGAGGGTCAGCAGAGCTCTGCCAGAGTTGTCATGCTGTGTGACACTGAACACTGGCAGATGAAAACTGCAAAACACAAAGACTGAATTTGTTTTTAAATGGAACTTCCTACTGTGACAGCAACAAAGTTAGTGATTTTTCTGAGAACTGAATGGGGAAGCATAAGTACTGAAGAAGCTGCTTGTACTGACTGCCTGTACTGAACGTTGTTACTTCCACAAGAGGTATAGAACCAACCCCTGCCCCCCCACCAGCTTTAGCTTTTTTGAGGTCTTAAATGGTTATGGAAACCATATCTCTACTGAATTAAATCAGTGTCACCTTCAGCATTGATATTTAGGGGGAAAACCCCACCAAACAGATTTGCAATAGGATAGCATACTACTGTTCAACTGTCAGAGGAGAAGCAGTCCAAAAATGTTACCCAGGCAAAACAGCAGAGGCCTGAAATGTTTGGAGCTTGGTGGCTGCCTCAGCATGGACCATGTGCTGTGCAGGGTGAGAGCAGGTTCCAGAATGAGACTTAAACTTCCTGAATTTCATGGTAAAAGGGTTGGCAGCAGCTGCTGAGGATCCCTTGCTGGTGAAAGGTGGAGGCATCAGATAGTTGTGGTCAGTATGAAACATGGACAGTAGGAATGCAGATACTGCTGGTCTGTCTTGGTCCTGCCAGGCTTGGAAGCTGGCCCAGTTGTGATGGGGGGAAAGAATTTTTCCAAGCATTGGTGTGGCTGAAGCTGTCAAAACTGATATGGACACAAACCATATTAATGACAGTTTTGGAAAATAAAGCATCTTGTTTACACATGTGCACATGCTAACTGGAGGCTCTTCCTGTGGAACACTTTGCCTGCTGCCTCCTCTCTTTGTGTTGATCAGGTTAAGACACTCAGCCTTGCCAGTGACCATGTGCTTTGCCAACTGAACAAGTATTCCTCCAACTCAGTCACTTTAGGTTTAAGCAAGAAGTACCAGGACTTGCCATATCACTGAATTTCTGCTCTTTCCTACACTGATGCCTTGCTCTTGCTTATTCATCAAGCCCCAGCCCTCAAAATGGAATTTAAATTGCTGGAAGCTGAGAGTACAGGAGAAATACTTTGGTTTGGGGCATTTGACTGTCCTAATTGTTTATGTCAGGTAGCAAGGCCCAGAGTAGCCTCTTAATTCTAAGTGTCCTAACACATTTTGTTCAGAAAAGGCACATGTACCGGAAGAGGGGAGACACGTGTATGTAGGCTTTTCTCAGAAAATGTTTTTAAGCTGTAGCTGATTAAAAAAAGAGTAAAATTTTGGTCTTTATGAATCCATCAACAACAACCCTATTGAAGCCAGAGCCAGCATTTCACTACAAGAACAAGAGGGGAGAGTCTCTTGAGGGAAGATTCAGACTGTTCATAGGCTCTGTAGAAGCTGAATGAGAGCTGAGAGCCTTCCTTAGTGAGGCAGATCTTCCTGCCTTCCTGTGGTATGGGCCAGTGCTAATCCAAGCCTTCACTGGCCCTGGTGCTATGAAATGCTTGGAGCTGAGGTTTGCTGCTTTACAAACTTGCTGTAAGCTGTGATTTTAAAGGGAAGCTTTTGTCCTGTGCTGCATAATGAAGTTCATACTAGATACAAGCAATCTATCTCTGTTATATGAACATAGGCCTTTCCCTTAAGGGAACAAGGACAACAGCTCTTAAATCTGTGCCTAGGTAAATGTAAACAGTTCAAGAACCCCCCAGTCCAGTTAAAACAGCCTGGTGTGGTTTCACCCCAGCTGCCACCAGAGCCCCATACAGCCATTTACTCTCGGCCCAGTGGGCTGGGAAAGAGCAGGGAAAGACTGAAAGTGAGAAAACTTGGGCCTTGATGTGAAGATGGGTTAATAGGTAAAGCAAAAGCTGCATCTGCAAGCAAAGCACAACAAGAAATTAATTTATCACTTCCACCATCTCCAGGAAAGCTCCAACATAGCTTCTTCCTTCTGCTTTATCTGATGAGCATGATGCCATGTGCTATGGACTATCCCTTTGGACAGCTGGGGTCAGCTGTCCTGGCTGTGTCCCCTCTGGCTTCTTGTGCACCCCTGGCTTACTTGCTGCTGGGGTGAGGTGAGAAACAAAGTGCCTTGATGCTGTGTGAGCCCTGCTCAGCAGCAACTGAAACATCCCTGTGTTAGCAGCACTGCTTCCAGCACAAATCCAAAACACAGCCCCTCCCTCCTGTGAAGAAAATTATCCCAGCCAACACCAACACACAGCTTCTCAGTTAACCTCTATCCCTTGTCTCTTGTTGGAATTCAGTCAGAATAAAATTGCAATCTTAAAATTAAACCTCTGCCTCGTTAACCTAGTAATGTTCAGAACTCATCTGGCCTCTGTTTCTGCAACAAATCCAATTCCGCTCTGTCAAACCTGTAATTTCTTCACTTGCAGAAAACTAATATGCATTTTTGTGGTATTTTCTATTTTTTTTCCTCCTTTTGGTTTGCAGTTAGCTCCTCTGAGCTTTTAGAGCTGTAAAGTTGTTGTAGCTGCCTAGGCCAGAGCTCTGCTGTCTTTCACTGCAAGGGGCTTCTGGAACAGGCACTTACCTCCTTCCTTTTGTGACAATTTGTTGTTGTAGGCAGTGTTCTCTATTCCATAATAATTACAGAATTTTGGATACAGACTGTAAACAGCATCCATCTTACTCTGCTTGCTGTCAAGCCTTATTTGGGTTTTTTGGACGCAAGAGGGTGCTGTGAATCCACATGTGCTTTTCCATAATTTTTTAAGTGGAAATACTGAAAGTATGTGGATGTCTGCCTGCCCACCTGTGATGTGCTGGAGGTGATGGGTTTGTTTTGGTTGGTTTTTTGGGGTATTTTTTTTTAATGTTGCTCTTTGATGTTGAATTGCACCACATCACTGGTCTCTTCCAACAGTCAGTAGCACAGAGGGGCTGGCAGGTAACTCCACAGCAAATAAGGAGAATTTTATGGCTAGAGGAGGCTTAGTGTCAGGAGAGGGGGCTGAGGGATCTTGTCTGCAATCAACATCAGTGGTCCAGGTTCTCTAGTTCCAAAAATGGGCAGCTGCCTGGATGGAGCCAGCTCCCTCATTGCAAACAGGGCTGGGTCTTCCAGAGATGAGGGCTGAAATATATCTCCAGCACTTTGAAGGTCAGCTCCAAGCTGTGATTCTGTGACACTGTGTGTTCAGTGTGAATGGCCTTGGGGGGAATAAAAAGGGTTGTCTTCTCCAGGATGTGCTTCTGTTAAAGAGCAGCAGCCATGGAGTGAGGTACCAAACAACCTCTGCAGCTCTTGGTTGTGCTCTACACCTGGAGGTGAACTCCTTGCTCCTTCCTAGAAATTCCTCTCTTTATTTCAGCTCACCCCTTTCCCCAAATTGAGTAGCCTTCACAGCTGTGCATTGTTAAAGGTTATTTTGCTGAGGTGAGGTGGGAGAGAGGTAAAATGATTGATTTCTATTCTCAGAACAATGGAAAATATTGGATTAAAATTCTTTGGAGTAAGTTCCCTAATGTATGGATTGAGACTGGTAAAAGTTTCAGTGATGCTGAGCCAGCAATTAGCCTGCAGAAACAGAAATATACATTACTGGGGGGCAATGGAAACATTACAGAAATTTATCCTGATGTTAACCCTGCTGTGAGTGTATTTCCATGGTTTAATTTCAGGGAGCAGGTTATTCTGTGTAAATCTGACTTAGCTATTGCAACCTCTGTCCTGGGCCCTTTCGGGTGATGCTCTGCATGTTCTGTGGGCTGTTTGTAAGGCACCCTGAAAGGTGACCCTGTTGCATTTTTCCCAACCTGGAAATGAAACTTGAGATAATTTCAGTAAGGAGGTAATATAAAAGGGGATCTTTAAATAAAAGGGGATCTTTATTTCAAGATCTCCAGAGGCAGTTATGGGAAGATGTCCACAGAAGTCCACCCCCTCCCAGGGGTGAGTACATTTTATAGGTTTTAGAAAACTAGTATATTTGATAAGAAGCACCAATTAGGAGGATAAGTGGTGATGCAATTTTCCCCAGGTTAAGCCCCTTCTCTGGAGCCTCCCCCTTCAGCACTGGCTGTGCTTTGTCCATGAAAATGTATCTTGGTTCCCAGGAAGAACCAAGATAGTATGGAGCCTTGTACCTCCTGAGGCTTGGAGCTCTGGAATTTGTTTTGTCTTTCTGCTTAAGGAAAGGCTATGAAAAAGTACTGGGAAAACTGGTCACTAATACAATAGACCACAGAGCTGCAAACGCATGTGTGAAGATTACAGAGATCATAGAAAAGAAAAAAAGGCAAAACCTAAATGGCGTCAACCCAGCAAAGCCAGTCAGGTGTTACTTGACATCAGGGAAGAGTAACAGGAGGTTATGCTGCCTCTTTTAAAGACTTTAAAAGTCCTGAGACCAAAGTCATCATTGGATAGCTAGCAGATGACTTGGTGAGGAAAGATTGGAGTGCTCACAGGATAATCTCCTGTGTTTTGGGGCTCTAAACAGTGAAACTTTATGGGAAAAACCCTTTGCCAGAAGAGAGGGAAGGGGATTTCCACCTCCATCATTGTACCCAGAATGAGACACTGGGCTGCAGAGATAAAAGTCAGTAGCAGATTGTTTATAGTTATGGAAATAAATGTTCTGATTCTTGGCCATTGGCTTCCTGACTTGGACTCTCAGGAGAGAGTTTTCCACAGCAGGCTCTGAATGGGAAGCAGTGATCTGGGCAGCAGTGATGGAGTGGTACTGGAAAAGGTAACAGGGCAAAATCTGTAGGTTTTGGGGCATACACATCCAATGCATTGGAAACAGTGTTTATTTGCTTAGTCAAAGGCAGACATAAAGCCATTCTTGAATTCAGTACTTTAAATCTCTCTCTCCCTTCTTTCCACAGACCCAACCGTGCCCTTGACTCCTGTTCATTTGCTCGCCACATGCTCTTACAGACCCTCCACCAGCTGTAGGAGACCAGAGCTGCCCTTCCTTCCTTCCCTCCTTCCCCATGGGACTGCCATCAGCAGAGAACTCGGAGCTGCATAGTGGGACAGGATCCCAGAGCCCATACAGACATGCTGTCCTTTTTTTTTCCCCCTGTAGGAAATCTGTCCTTTCTTCTGCTTTCATAAACTTGAACAAATCCTGCTGAATTGTCTTCCTACTCCTCTTGAAGTGATTCCCTGGTCTGTAGGGCAGGTGCTTACGCTAAAATAAGTCTGTACTGCTGTGAGCTCAGCATGAATTGAAGAGTTCTCCATTTTGGTTGCATTACCAAGGATGCCAAGACTAACACAGGGCCCAGAAGAGCTCTCATCTGGATCAGCCCAGTTGGGCATTCTGTTTTATTGGACTTTGACTCCTGCCTTATAGCATTTAGCACTGTGCCAGAGGGAGGCTGTGCTGCTGCCCTGCTTCTCTGAGCCAGAGGGGTGAGGTGTGATCCCCTTTGGTTCTTCTTTCAAGTCTGTTGTCAAAGGTAGTGGGTGGCTGATTCTTATTTTAATATCCTCTTCACCTTCTGCTGTGGCTTGGAGTATTTGTGTAGTGTGGTTGATCCTGGTGGCCATTGCTTAAAGGAATGAACATACTTTATTGTAAATTTTTTTTGCCATTGCCTATGTTGTTTATTCTTCCTGCCCCTTTTCCTTCTCACCCTAATTAAATAGGCTTGGTTTGGAAATGAATACAGTCCATGAAATCCCTGTGGAATGTGTCCCTTTCTCTTCCCTTTGACAAAACACCGGGTCTGTGTGCACTGGTCACATGTTTGAAAGCCAAGCACATGTAAAAATATGGAGAGAGAAGGCTGTGCTTTTCTCTTGGACTGAGCAAGTAGCAGCAGATGTCCTTAAATCTGTCTGGAGGATTGTCCATGTGTCCATACAGCCCTCTGAGCCACCATGACATTCCTCCATACAACTTACAAAAGTTTATGTCAATTGCCTGAAATGTTATGTAAATAAAAATTAACTCCACAGCCTTATCATCATTTCTAAAGCCTACACTGGAATTTGGAAGCCTATTTTGCAGCTTTATGTGATTGCAGAGTTTGCAGTGGAACACAAATTGGGACTGGAATGGAGCCTGGTTTGTGTGAGGAGAGAGGCACCAGTCAGGTGAGCAGCCAAGCTATCGAGTCACAGACCTTGTTTGTGCAGCCCCCCATCTCTTCTCTTGGTGGTCTCCTGCTCCTGTCCAAAACAGGAACGTGGCAGAGGAGCACATTTCCCTCCAGGCATCTTCAAATTCCTATTTAGCACAGTCTAAACAGGAAAAGCAGTGCCAACACTTATTAGCAGTAGCCTGGTACTCTGCTGTAAGTAGTGTGAGGCAAACATTGAACTTGTTACTGTGCCACATTCCCAGGATGAGGTAAATTTAAGCCCTTCATCTCATTGGCTGAAAAACCAGGCTGGAATTCACAGGAATATCCACAGGAACCTGGAAATGTTAAGAATGACTGGATTGAAAACTCCATCACAAATCTTTCTGGTGTGACCTCATGCACAGCCAAGATTTGGCCAGCCCATGTCTTGCTGGATTTCCCTCTGGAAAGCTCTGAATTGATGCTCTGACCATTTGAATGCTGATTTTTTTCTCTGCCTCTTATCAAATGCATGGAGTAGTTCTTGAATTTTGCAGTGATTGTGAAAAAATGAATGTAATCAAAGGGCCAGATCTGTTGGGCAGAGCTCCATGGACTTGGTGAGGTTGTACTGCCCCTGCATTCATAGAGGTTAGATGGTTACAGACTCAGGAGAGCAACGTGACATTTAGGGCTTTGGCCAGACTCCAATTGTGGTCAGTCTTGCTTTCCTTCAGAATTTGGAGCTTTTTAGCTTATATCTACTAGCCCTTTGTAAATATGCAAAATAATATTTTTAAACGCGGCCTACTTAGCAAACCAGGACACACAGCTTGCAAAAATGTGTCTGTGCTTTGCTCTTACAGCACAGTGGCTCTGTATGGAGTCCTCTGATTCTGCACATCTACAACTGTTACAATGTACTGTGGTTGTGGGTGCAAAGCTCACCAGCAGGTGAGGAAAATGGAAGCTCCAGCTCAGATTTTCAGCCACAGTTCTCAGACTGCAGATGAGAATTTCTCTCCAGACAAACAGGGAGGAGTTAGGATGTTGTGATATATTCTATAGAACAGCAACACCTCTCTTTGGGCCTCATTTTCTTGAAGATGAGAAGAAAATAATTTTAGATTAATTCTGGCTTGTTAGAACTGTCAGAGTCCCTCACTCTTCCACTCTTCATTCACCTTCCTGAGGAAAGAAGCCTTTGGATCCAGCAGCTGACAGGAAACACAACTAATGATGATTATTTGTATAATTTTAAAGTACCTTCTCTTCCTTTCATTTGGGAACACTTGCACTTTCTCCCTGTGTCCCTGAGTTCAGCTGAACAGCAGCCAAACAACATCACTCAGTAATTTCATCAGTCTTTTAGAAGGACAAGACAAGCAAGAGAGCAAGGCTGAAGTAAGAAGGGCTTCTCTGTGATAGAGCTGGAAAACCTGAATTTCAAATTAATCTAAGAAACACAAGAAAAAATATTTAATCTCCCTGACTGTAGGATGACCAGGAGCAAAAGAAGAAAAAAAATGATGGGTGGAATTTTTAAAGCTCATTAATGCCTTGGGAGGAAAGTTTGCTGTAAAACATCATCTCTGACTTCTTGCAAGCCTGTGAAACTAACAGAGGTTCTGGGTCCTAAAATACAACAAATGCTGAAGAAAAGGCATAAATGGGAAAGCCAATTTCATGAAACTTTCCAAAATCATGCTACCAGTTAACTATTCAGTCCTTTCTTTAAATCACAGATTCCCAGAATGGTCTGGGTGGAGGGGACATTAAAGCTCATCTCATTCCCCTCATGGGCAGGGACACCTTCCACTATCCCAGGCTGCTCCAAGCCCCATCCAGCCTGGCCTTGGATGTTTCCAGGGATCCAGGGGCAGCTTCTCTAAGCAGCCTGTGCCAGGACCTCACCACACTCACAGGGAAGAATTTTTGTCTTCAAGAAAAATTACCCAGCAGATCAAAGTTTTTCACGATTTCCCTTTTTAAAGCAGCAAGGAAAAGCAAAAACTCGCCTAGGAAATTAAAAATTCTTCTTAAAAATGTATCAATTTATACTTTCCAAGTGAAAAGAGAATCTGTGACAATGCCACACTTCTTTTTACAAAGGACTGTTTTTTTTTTTATTTTCAGGGAAAGATTCATATTTATGTGATCCCCCCTAAAAGAAACAGAAAATTAGATAACACAAATATGCAGTGATAAATCAGTTAAAGTTATTCTACCTAAAATTTATATCCATGAGCTATGAAATAATAAGCTTGAACATCATCCTATACTCATCTACCCCCAGACCATTAGCAGCCATCAAATCCCATCTCAGAGCTCTGCTGGGAGGGATTCCCATTGTGCTGCAATCCAGAACTGCCCTCATGATGTGACTCAGCTTTTAAAGGTAATAACAACCTGGTTTTGTCTGTCTTCAAGAAAAGATCTTTTTGGGGGGATGTGGTGTTGGTAGTATTTGGGTTTTTCTGATGGGTGGCAGTGACAGATTTTTTTATATTGATTGTGGATACTGATTCTCATTGTTTCTGAAGAAGAACCCCCATATTTATAGATCTCCCATTTAGATCTCAAAGTGCTGAATAAAGGTGGATTCCACTTTGGTTTAGACCTGCCTCTGCCTGTTGCTTTCAAGGAACATAAAATGTTTCTCATTTTAGGTTTTACTAACTCCTTCCAGAGCTGATTTATGTAAAAACTTGTATCTCCTTCCCTGGCCTTGCTGGCTGCCTCTGTTCTGCTGCTGGTTTTAATTCAGGGTGTTAACTTCAATGCAAGAGCCCGTTTGCTTGAGGGTCAGTAGAGCTCCCAGTGAGCATAATCACACTTAGACTTTGCCTCTTGCACTCCTGCAATCTGGGGATAAAGGGAAGTAAAGTTCTCATCTGGGACCTTGGATTCTTTAAATTGCTAATACAAACTCCCAGACACAACATTCTGAAAGGCTGGGTTTGTGAGTATGACTTCTCTTTGGTCCTTGAGTTGGGATTGAAATTTGTTCCTTGGATTTTTTTGGCTTTTGAAAAGGCTGGATAAACTTCTAAAGTGGGTGGTGTGGAATTGTCAAAATCAGCTCCTCTGATCTCAAACAGATGAGATTTGTGGTTTTTCCAAGCTCAGCTAAACCTGTTCGATAACTGCTGCCACAAGCTGCTACTCCAGTGGGCTCTGGGAATGCAGGGATTGCTCAGGACTTCTGGTGGGATGGCAAAGGCCAAAAATGGCAGTGGCTCCATCCCCTGAGGTGTATTCAAGTCTAGATCCCTCTGACACCAATGGTGTAGCTCCTCTGCTTATCTAAAATGTCTGTGAAAGTTAATACACTTTTGCCCATCATGAAATTTATCCTGCATTTTTCCAAAATGTAATTATTTTCCAAAGTGGGCTGTCCTGGCGTTGGATTTTTTGAGCCTCTGTGCCTTAAGTCCTGAAATATTTGGAGTTTATTTAACTGAAAAGAATACTTATGGTGTATAGTGAAAGCATTGGCTCCTGACTGCCAGCTCTCATTCCACCAGTTCAATCATGAGGTGGTTAAGGGTTATTTATAGCTCTTAGACATTCCTTAGGGATGAACTCATCCACTGAAAAAGCAAGCAGCCATGGTGCTCGTGGGGCATTTATAGCAATTTTTAAGTTAGGAGAAAACTGTGATCTCATACCACAGGCTGAAAGCACTGCAATGGGATTTGGTTGGGATGCTGACACACTCTGAGGAAACTGAGATCCACAGCATGCAGGTGCCTCTGAGCTGGGCAAGGCTCAGCTACCTGTCCTTGTCCTAAGGAATTATGTAACTTTTTCTTCTCTCATCCTCTAATAGCACAGACACAAACTGAGTCAAAAAGGAGGTTTTTTTCCCAGTACTCTCCACTTGTTCTTGAATTTAATTAAAATAATTAATTCCACCAGGGTTGGAATACATCATTTTACAGGAAGCAGAAACTCAGGGTCTACTTTCAGCAAGATGTTTCTAAATTTTAAATCAAATATTTAAATTAGATGGGGTTTTTTATATATACCACCACATTTCGTTGCCTTTAATGAAAGTGCATATTTACCTCACTCTGGGTGCACAGTGAAATCCACCCTGGGTGTGATGTCACTACAAGACAGAGAACCCATCCCCTGTCCTGTGGAGTTGTGCGACTGCTGAGATCTTCCTTGGCCTCAGGATCAGTGCTGGGTTCAGTACATGTCTACTGATTTTAAATAGACCTTTTCTCACATAAAACTGAGTCCTGCCACTGTAGGTTATAGAGGATGGCAGTGCTCCTCTGTGAGCAGCCTGTCTGGCTCTAAATATGTACTGGTGTGCCATGCAAGAGCCATAGATTTGCAGGGGAGGCAAGGGACATATCTTTATGGACCTCATGGAAATATCTTTATGACCTCATGTAGTCCATTTGTACTCTGAATCATTAAAATGGTTTCTTCTTACAAAAGTTATCTTTGCTAGCAGAGGAATATTTAGGCAAATGCTCTCTCTTACAATCAGTGTGCTTTGGGTCAGACTCAAAACACACATATTATTCCAACTTAACTTTCCTTAACTCCTACTGAATGATTTGCCCCCCCAAAAGAAAACATCTGACTCTCCATAAAGCTGCAGGTGATGGTGAAGTTCCTGTCAAGCACGGGAGGTCCGGTGTGCTCCTCAGGTTCATTGTAAATTACTCTGGAACCTGCTATGCAAAAATGAGATTTTGTTCCACCTGTGGCCCACCAGTGGATTTGGACCAAGAATCTACTGTCAGTAGATCGGATTTATTGCACAGCATCCTTCTCATCAATGGAAAAAGTTAGGGGATCTATAAATCAAAAAAATATTTGACAACACTGCACTGTGTCCAACATTCAATATTTAAACAAGTTGGCTTTCAGTTTGTCCATTTTAGTTACAGAGTAACTTAGAGTTGACTGTAAGGTATTTTCTGTGAGTGTTAAGGGGCTTACTGAAGAAAAATGAAGAGCAATGGAAGGGCAGAATGAAGGACAGATGAATTTCATGAAGCTGTGGTTCCACTCATGCAGACTTGTTTAGCTTTTCTTTCAATGGAAATGAAGTTACAGGAGGGGATGATTCAGAACAGATCTCACTCTGATGTGGCAGGAAGGACTGAAGTCCCTGATCAAGGAAGTAGGAATTGCTCTTAGGTCCTGTAATTTAAATTAGAATAAAATGTATCTGGCTATAGCAGTTAAGACAGCAAACTCCACCAGTTCCTCCAGTTAAATCCATTTTTGCTCAAGCATCCTGGAGGCTGATGCAATTCAGACCGTGTGTCGTTCTATTTCTCAATCATTTTATTTCATTTAGCCACATTTTGCTAGTCAGCATTTGTTTTTGCAACCATAGTGATGAAATGTATTTATTGGCTACATAAGCAGGTGCCTGGCTTGGTCAAATTTCAATAATTTGGAACATCTCCTGTCCATAATACTAATAATTGAAATTTAAACAAATGTTGTTGTGCAATCAAATCTCTAAATTTGGGATTCGCTAAGAAGATATGAGACTATTTATCCACAGTTCAATATTTCTGCCAGTATCTTGCTAATAATTTTGTCTGATTTTTTAGGTTATTGTCATTTGGTGACTGTAGTTCACATTTCCATTCTGTTTGCATCTTCTGCTGTAGAACAATATAAGTTTAATCTGTTTTTATATTGTTATGACAGTGACACCACATACTTATTGCACTGACAGTCGATAGTTAGAATATATTTATTGGCTAATCTTTAAGCTGGCATTGTCCTTCAATGCTGTTGGAAATATCCTTCTAACCAAAGAATTAATTCTCAGGTTCAGAGCAAGTTATTTTCATTACAAAATCCAGTCACCCTGTATCTTTTATTGTAGGAGACATCAAATCTTATTTGCTTTTTGTCTCTGGGTTTAAATTTTTTTTCTTTTTTTTTTAAATTCCCTTCACTTTTTTACAAATAATCACAGACTCATGAAAACTCACTAAATTTTACATTTGTCTCAGCTATTTCAGTGTTGCAAAATGCTGTATAAAATATACTCTTAAAAGCCCTGATAAGGAATTTTAATACTTTTAAACTGTGTTGCAGAGGACAGAACATTTTATTCTCTGTTCATCATACAACCGAATCTCCTTTTAATCCATAAACAATTACAGACAATTACAAATCTCTTCAACTACCTCAAGATAAAATGTCCATATGATCAAAATTCAGGATATTTAAAATCAGTAGCCTTATGATTACAGAAATGTAGCCAGAAATAGATGCTGAATTCTCAGAAGGAAATCTGTGTTAAAAAGGAAGAAGTTTTGCTGATATATTTATGTATTGATGTAATTTTAATATATTATCAGTCTGAAAATGCCATGACCCTAAGAACATGTTTGAAAAGAGAGATGTGCTTTATCACACCAATATTAAGATGGATTAATTATTTGATAAGCTGAATAGTCAGCCATAGAAATGATACAGTGGAAATCAAAGTGGCAATAATTTGTAGGACTGTCTGATATGTCAGTGGCAAAAGGAAGATTTTTAACCAGGTGAGAAGAAGTGAGAGGTATTCTCTAGGTTTTGTCTAAGTATTTTTGGAGTGGGTACCCACAGCTGGCACTCTTGAGTCTGGTCCTCCACCTTCCTCCCTCCAGCTCTGTTTGCAGCTGTTTTATTTATCCTTTCCTAAGGAGATGCTGAAATGAAGCTAGATTTGGAAGAGGGCCTGAATAGAATTTCAGCTTGGTTTCAATTTTTGGCAGCTGAACCTGAAGACTTCTGGAAACCATGGAAAATATATATGCAAGAGAGGTTACTAAAGCCATTAGTCAATTGAGAAACACCCCCTTTTCCCAACCACACAGAGCAGAATAATGAATAATATGGACACAGCTACTAGTGATGTCAATTGTTGTCACTGCATTGAAGTTGATGAAGAGACAATTATTCAAATTTTTTATCTGAACCCTTGCTCCTCTCCATTTCCCACAAGTAGGTGTATTAAAAATCTTAGTAGAGGACATGGAATTTAAGACAGGAATAACATGTGCCCATGGAATTGACTGAAGCACATTGAAGGAACTCCATTTGTTATTAAAATTTAATTGGAAAGATAAGATGCCAGCAAAATTACTGGAAAAATGTAATTTTCTTTCTACCCAGATATATTAAATACTAACAGCATTACAGTCCATGTGCCCGATTCCTAAAGGATCATTTCCTTTCTCTGCCTCCCTACAGCTCCTTCCATTCTAAGTACTGCATGTATCCTTTATTTTTTTTTTCCTTTTATACCATAAAACTCCCCTGTCACTCACTATATTTTATTAGGATACAAAACAGCCCACTCAGCAATTGTTTTGCATTCACACCTTGCATTATCTTTTTCTCCCAGCCTCTTCTCTCTGACCCTTATCCCAGGCTTGTATTGCCCCTGTTTGCCCTCCTGTAAACAAACAAACAAAGAAACAATTGACAGATTCTATTTGTGTCTTTCAGACACAAATTTGACAGCTTTTACTTGTGTCTTTGAGCTATTTCTGAACTATTTCTCTCTACTGACACACAGAAAAGCTGCCATAAATGCTTATTTGCAAGTGATACAAACAGCTTTGCTCTCAGAAAAGTTTCTGTGACTGAGATCTGAACATCAAGACCTGAATCTGGTGCTTAATTCGAATCATCCCAGTGAGCTGGACTCAGTCAATAGTCGCCTTTGCTTATGCAGGAACAAACACCCTCCAGGTAATTCCTGGTCCTGTCAAAACAAGCTGTTTCCTACTGTCTGTCTGCACCTTGATTTACTTCAGCTGAATCTGATAAGGTTTGCATTTTAGGATGTGAAATTAGCAGCAGCTACCTAAAATTTGTGTTTTCTCAGGGAAAAATTTGTGTTTTCTCTGGGTGCTTGTATGTCCCACTTATGACTCATTTTTTCAAGGTGAGCAAGGAGGAATTAGTTATGAGTTTGGCCCAAAGTACAAATTTGTAAAATTATTATAAAATGTTCATGGGAAGGCATAACAGCTGTCTTTCTAGTAAAAGGGAGGGGAGGAAAGGGAAAAAACCACCCCAAACATAGGAAAAAATCCAATCTTGTACCACCTCATTTAAATCCACACAGGCCAAGAGATGCCAGTGGGAAAGAGATCAAGCAAAATAGTGGGACTTTATGAATTCTCATCTGTGATTGAACTGCAGGACTTGCTCCAATAATGTGGGAGAGAAGGAGTGAATCTCCTGCATACACAAAATCTCCAGGTCCATGGAACATCCTGGGGCTCCCAAGGTGTTACAGGATCTGCCTCAATGCTTGGTGCAGTAAAACTCAACTGAAAAACCCCTTGTGCTCTACAGAGCTTCTGTATTGGAACTGAACAAGGGTTTGCAGGCTGGAAATCTGGACCATGTTTTTTTTCTCCCTAGCTGCTCTAGGAAAAGTTGTGATCTCCTGAAAACCTCTTCCCTCAGGAAAAATAGTGTATTTATGTTGTTTGTTTTGCTTGGGTTTTTTCCACTTTCAGGACAAGCAAAAATCTCATTTCTGTTTTAACAGAACTCAAAGGGATATAAAACCACTTGTAAATCCCTCTACTTTCTGAAAAAGGAGTTAAGGGCTTACAAAGTTAAAGAGGCCACTTTAAAAAGAAAACAAAAGATAAAGCACAGCACATGTGTAAGCATTTTGCTGACTATGATGAAATGAGGCATATTCTTAAGTGAAACAGGCAAAATATCCTCGTTCTCCCTGCTGGAAGGTTCAGGGGGGATGGGGGTGTCAAGGGAAGGCTTTTAAACAAAGCTGTGTTAAATGAGTAATTCCAGTTTCCAGTCATAGTCTACTTATGAGAGAGGGAGGCTGGCCCATGATAAACACACTGGAAGGGAACCCTTTGGAATTCTTTCATGCTCCCATTGCAAACTTTGTGAAGAATATAAATTAAAACCATCCTGCCCTATAGATCCCCTGTGCCACAAGAATCCTGTCTGCCCCACAGATCCTGAAATCCTGCCTGATAGATTCCTTCTGCCCCATAGATCCTGCCCTATAGATCCCCTGTGCCCCAAGGATCCTGTCTGCCCCGGAGATGCTGAAATCTGAGTGTTAAGAAATTACACGTAGCCATCATTGTATATCTTCATAATATAATTTAAAGTGTTCTTTTAATTGAGGTTTCTTGATGCTGAAACTAAAAGCATAAATTTTAACATAATTTAAGTTCAAAACTGAAGACAAAAACCTGAGAGTTTTATCTTTTGTGCCTCCAGTTCTCCTCTCCATCCCACCCTAGGGAGGAGGGAGTGGTTTTACTAGGAGCACTAAATTGGAGAATACCATTCCCAAACTATGATACCACCCTCTAAAAAAGAGATGACTGAAATGTTGTTTTTTTCTGTCCGTAGTTAAAGACAGAAGAAGCAGAACTGAATTACCTGAGCAGAGACTGTTTGTTCTTTGTGGAAATTGGTGGTTTCAAAAGCATACAAGGAGTAGGTAGGCAGTGGAATTAAGTAATATATAGAAAATTTGCCCATGAATCACAGAATATTTGCAAAGGGATTGAAAAGCAGTTTCAAATAATCGAATTTTAAAAGTTGTGGTAATGAGCACCTTGGCATTCAGCATCTGTGGAAAGCAGATATTTCTCATCACATTTTTTTCTCCCAAATTTGTTTATGAAAATAATGCTTGTAGAGAAGGAAAACACAATTACACCTCCCTTTTTTTCTTTTACTTCTTTTTAAGTTTCGAGATGCCTCCAGAAACCAGTAATTTGGCAAGACACAAAAGTTAAACTTTTTAAAAACACAGCTTTATTTAGTCATTGTTCTTATGCTGAGAAAGAGAAAATTAACAATAAAAATGGCACTAAAATGAGTCTGGCAGCTTGAGAAAGCAGCTCAGTTCAGGGTGGTGCGGGTGGTGAGTGGAGAGAAGGTGATCTCATGAACAAAACAAAGCCTGGAGTGTCTTTACAGAAGGATGAATTATGTTGACAATCAAGTGAAGGATACACTTGAAAGGCAAAGGGATATTTGACCGTGTTGCTCTGAGACAAAACTTGATTAAAAAACGAAGGGAACAGTCAGTCCTCCAGGAATGCAGGACTGTGTCCTGCTGCTGCCCACACAGTGGCTCCTTTATGGGCTGCCTCCTGCTCTCTGTGCTGAGCCCCAGCTCTGACAGGACAGGTATGACTTGGACACTTGAAGATTTTAAATGTTGGGTTGTTTGTTTTTTAAACACACTTCAGATCTCCTGAGCAACACAAAAGATCAGCTTGTTCTAAACCCAGGATTTTAAAATTCCCCTCAAGTATAAAGAGGAAAAATTATTACTTTACTACCTGATACACAGATAAAGCTTCCTTTCACTACAGTTATTGAACCCTGGCAAAATATTAAGATGGGAAATCTGATGCTATTTCCATGCTAAACAGCACTCAAGCCCTTACTATAGGAATGTGGAAACTCGCAGGCTGAAGCAGGGGGTATGTGAGGGGGAATTACTGCTCATGATAAAAGCAAAGGAGTGCAGTCAAGCAGCAAGATAGGAAAACATGAAATTAATGCATTTCCCTTGTTGTTTTAACAAAGGCTGTTTACTGTGGAAGAAGGAAGGTCTTCAGATTAGGAAATCTCACTTCTGGATTAGGAAACAGCCTCCATCACATCCAGCAGCTTTTCCCAGGATATATTGTTAGATTTTGTCTGAATTCTCCTCTTCTGCTATGAAAGAAATGCTGTCTTAAATGAAAAATACTACAGTGTTTCAGTTTCCAACGCACAGAAGTTTTATTGTTTCTGTGAAATTGTTGCTTTGGTTTCTGCCAGACGCTTAGGTTGTCTGTACACCTGATGCCTGCACTTGCAGTGTCTCTCCCTGCAGAGATCTGGCAGAGGTCCCTCGTCAGCTGAAGCCACCAGAGTTCCACACTGTTCGGAAAATTAATCCACAAACATCAGAGGTTTATGTCCAAAAATGAGACAGAGGAATCCTTTTACTTTATTCAAATAAAGGGAGAGGCCATGGGGCATTCCCCTGGAATCTATCAAATTTTTGGAGGATGCAGCCTCCCTTTTTATCCTAATTTCCTGGCTGCATTTCTCTTCTTTCTTTCCCCATTGACTGAGGTACTTGAGAGGTACAGACTTCCCAATATCCCTGATACCAAAGATTTCCCTCTAATTTATAACTTTTAATTTTTCCCTTTTAATTTTTAATTCTTACAGAATTTAGAGTTTTTCTTCCCCATTGTTTCTTTCATCTTTCAATGTTCAATTTCATTTATCAGCAAACCAAGAGTTTATTTGTAAAAGCAAATATCTTTTTCCATTCATCAATCAGTGGAATCATTCCCATTGTTTCTTTTATATCCCAGTGCTACTTTTATCTACCAGCAGACCCACAGCTTGTCTGTAAAGACAAATCTGCTATTCCCCTCAACACTAATGCAAGAGGAGCACCTTTACCTTTGGAGTGGGATCTCTGCTTGCTGTGAAAATTGCCCTTCCTGTGCATTTTGTTGAGTCAGCTCAAAGCACAAAGTGCTTGTTAGTTTTCCCATCCAATGTTGAACCTCACTCAACGAATAATGAATCATGGGTGTGTGCTTCGACCCTTTCTCACCTTTACCACTCGCTAATTTTGGAACTTGCAGTTTATAATTACAGCACTGAGCCAGGGGTCTTGGCTTGGGAAATGAGAATATTTTAAAGGGAAGCTTAATAGCTGCATCTTGGTTGAATACACCATGAAGAGTGTATTCTGACCTACATTAAAAACTTAGAGAACCTTTCATTCTGCAAATGAATAGAGGGCCCTAACTCTGAGAGAAAAGCATATATTAATTTCTCTCTAAACTACTGGGATCCCCAGAAATTGAAATGGAAGGGTTTTTGTGGGACCTCCCTGTGCTTGTTTCAGGATGCTATGTGGCAGTGCACTTTGTCAGGGTTTGAGCTAGTGCCTGCTGCAGTAACCTGCTGTAAACTGGACTGAACAGGCAGTTTGATTTATCCTAAAATATCTCAGGAATGCCAGAAAATTATAGGCGCCTTCTACATTATATGTTTAATTAGTACTATTAAATGTAAGTAAAAGAACAGCAAATTAAATTATTTGCAAGATTTTTCTGATGCTGCATCAGTGAGTTTTGTCTTTTAAGCAGAAGTCATCCTTGACACCTTGATTCAGAGTCTGCATCTATGATATTCTTTTCATGAAGAAGGGAGGTTTTTGATCAGGGGGAAGACAATTTGAGAATAATTTCCTTTCCTGAGGCTGCACCTACAATCAAACAAGGATATAAGCTATTGCAAAACCCCAACATGGGGAATTTTACTCCAGAGGAAGTCAGTGGTCAGGGTTCTTCTGGTTTTTCTTGGGATATTAAATATTCTCTCAGAATAAACCATCTATTTGATGATTTTCCACTGACTGATGTTTAGCTCTGGGAAAGGACAAGTTCATTTTGCCAAAATTTCCTGTGGATTAGGATGTTGCATACCCCATTGCTATGGACATGGCCTACTGCAGAAAACATTACAATTTAATTATATCGTTGAATGCAATATTATTTGTGAAATAAAACTGCCTTATTAGGATATTTAGCCTTCTTGGATCTTTATAAAAAAAGTAATTCCCTATTAGCTCACTGAGAAGGAATTAATGAAAGAGCAGAGTTATCAGAAAGGCCTGAAAGGAAATGATTATGAGGTATCCTGATGTCAGCAGATAGAGTTCAAAAACATTTGCATTTGTCATCTGGCTTGTCACCTTTGATAAGTCCTTCCTTTACTCCCTCTGCTTTGCTTATTTGATCCACAGCATCCCCTTCAATTTCTCCTTGCCTTCCTCATATGTGCTTATTCCTCCCAAGCACAAAGCAGGGAAATGGATGTTTCTGACTATTTACTAAACTGAAAAATAAAGCTGTTCAACGGGAGTAATAATATTTTGGTCCTCCATCTAAATGCCAAAAAATTCCCCAACATATTTTCGGTTTAATCAATACTTGTCGCTGTATTGTACATAATGCTTCTTAGGGGTGTCTCTCTCTCTTTTTTTTCCCTTAAATAGTAGCTTATTTGTGTCAAACAAAATGCCAAAACTATGAAACCCAAAATAACATTTCCTTTTGAAATTCTTATGTATTTTAGTATTTTATAATGGAATTCTTCCTTGAAAAAAATACTGGCCAAAATTGGGCTAAAAATTCTTCACAGTGTAACTTGAATTGATGAAAATATTAATTTTTTCAGTGAATTTACTGTCCATAGAAAATTTGTGACCACGCCTACATGCAAACAATTAGTAATAATATGCTGTTGCTCCTATTGATGTTGTATGGTTTCGCTAAAAATTTACACTGTCTTGTTAAAATAATTTCAAAATATGTACTGATTTCAATAAATGCCCCTAGTGCTTCTGATGAACAGTGCATTGTCTGCAGTGAATTTTGAAATTTGAAGCCTTTGGATTTAATAGGGACATTCAAATTGATTCAATGTTAGATTTATCTATATATTCAGTGGAAATACCTTCCATCTCTTGAAATTTCTAATCTAAAGGCTATTAAATAACAAAGATCTTGCAAGATCTCACCCAGAGTGAGAGTCAAAGTGCTACTAGCCTGTTCCCAAACTGAGTTTGTCCAGAGAGCATCCAGAAGGGTTAAGTGCTTTATTTTCAAGAAGAGGAAAGTAAAGCTTTGAGTGTGATTGGGGATGTCCATAAGAAACAACAGAGCAAGCTGGAAGAAGATTACTTGAATGCTAAGGGGAGAAAATAGGAAAGGATAATGGGGAACACAGATGGTAGGAAGAGAGGTAAAATTCTGATGGATACGTAAAACAGGAATTGGAAGGCTGCGCAAGTGGGAAAGAAAGAACTATAAGAAATGTCACACTGGGGAGAAATTGTTGTGAACAAGTGAAAAACCAAGAATGGGGATTTTATGGTAAAAAATGGATGGGCCTGCACTATCACAGGACTGCGCAGTGTTTCAGTCTGTGAGGGGAAACACTGAGGAAACTCAGAGGCGGCAGCAAGAACTTCAGAGGGGAGGAATGCTGGAATTCCCTGGCATCACCTGGACAGTGCGGAATGAACATTTTGAGGGTAAAGTTGAGGAGTTTTATTCCCACTAGACTGTGGCAACAAAAGATGCAATAATCTGTGGAGGACATTTTTGGCAGGAAAATTTGAGGCGATCTCTAGAGGAGAAAAATTTTTGTGGGAAATGACAGGAAAAGTCTGAGGTAACTTGGGGAGGACAGGCAGACAAAATTTTGTGATAAAATCTGAGGTAATTTTAAAGGGCCTGAAAGAAATTTCTGAGGTAAAATTTCAGGAAATCTGCACGGGACTGAATGAATATTTTTGAGGCAAAATCCGAGGTAATCTGTACAGGAAAAATAGGGAAAATTTGTCAGGGAAAATCTGAGGGAAATCAGATTTTCAAAAATGTCAAAAAGGACATTTTGGAGGTAAAGTTGGAGGTAATCAGTAGGTGGCATTTTGGGGCTTAAATGAGAGGCAATGTATAGGTGCAGACAAGGACACTATGAAGGGAGAATCTGAGATAATCTCAATGGAATAGAACATTTTGGAAGGAAAATCTGAGGTAATCTGTAGGGACTGCAATAAACACTGAGGGAGAGGTGGGTGCTCCAAGTGATGCTGAGGGATGTGAGTGCCACTGAGGGAATATGAGTGTCACTGAGGGGACAGGTGTCCCTGAGTGAGTGGCAGGTGCCCCGTGTGCCACTGAGGGCGTAACAGGTCATGGAAGGAATGGCCAATTCCCTGAGGGGCAGTAAATGTGAAGCCCAAAACTGGGCAAGAAAATAAAACTCTGAATAAACAAATACCTACAGAGCAGGTATTTGTGTATTCAGTGCTGGGAGTGAGGTGGATCTCTCCACCAAAACCTCACTCAATCTTCTTTAACCTTCAGTTACATTTCAAAAGTCCTTCCATGCAATATCACAATTTCACAATATCATTAATAAACTCATATTTGCATAAAGCTGTGTCATCAGTTTGTTGCTTTTGTGCATGCGTCAGTTCCTTCTGTGGTGGACATCAGTCTTCTGGTGGACTTTTGATGAAAACTTCTGTAGTCTTCCTCACGTTTGAACCTTTTACCTCTACAGCTCATGCCTGGTGCTTCTTTTTGGTCATTCTAATTTGTTTTTAGATAATTTTGCCTTTTGGAAGTTCAGTTAGAACTTGCTATCTTCCTCTTGAGGGTGCTTGGTCTCTCACTGCCTTTGCTAGCTCGCTTGTTTTATGGCACATCTTGTTACAATAATACTGAAAGTAAAATGTGAAATAATCTCTATGGTATGGAATATTTTAGGAGCAAAATCTGAGGTGATCTGTAGGAGATATTTTGGAGGGGAAATCTGAAGAAATCTGAAGGGGACATATTAGTGGGAAAACGAGGTAATCTATATGGGACAGAAAAAATATTTTTGAGATAAAATTTTAGGTGATTTAGAGGACACAGCTAGGGGATGTTTTGGAGGGAAAATCAGAGGTAATCTTCTGGGGTGTCCAAAGTCACTTTCTTGTCAAAAAACCTGAGATAATTTATTTTAAACAAATTAGTGCTTTTTTGACAGGTGAATTTGGGGTAATTTAGGGAGGAAAAAGGGGCATTTCTGAGGGGGAGAGTCTGTTTTAACACATCATTCTAATGCAGTATCTTTGACAGAAAATCTTTGATACCTTAGAAGGGAAAGAGGGACATTTTTAGCTGAAACCCTGTGATACTTTAGAAGGGTACTGTCATGGGCAGAATGGGAGCTGCAGGACAAATCTGTTAGAAAAGCCCTCCTGCTCAGTCATGAGGTGCAGAAACGACCCCCTTGCTTTCTAAACTCCTCACAGAGAAACCTGGGTGTGGTGTAATCCAGTCTCAGCCCCAGATCTATCAATGGTTTATGCCTAAAAGATTTTATAGAAGTGAACTTTTATACAATTTTGTCCTTCAGGATAAAGGATTGCAAACCAAATATATTCATATAAATGTATTAATACATTATTTATTATTATAATAACTAGACAAAAGTATCTTAATCAAAATTGTTTACTGCACAATAAAGGCACTATAGAACAATGTAGTGTAATGCACTGTTCGGAACAAAGACTGAAGTGATTATATTAAAACTAGCAAAAAAAAAAATTCTATTAATGCTAGTTTAACTCAGCCATGCAAAAAACAGTGGCAAGATCAAATAGTGGCAAATATCATTTGGGACTGGGTGGCTGGAGGCTCAGCCTGTGGGGCTGCTGGTTTAGGGCAAATTTGGGAGAGCACTTCTGAAGGGGTTTTTCTAGAAAGTAGACTTAAGTGGCGCTATTTTAAAATTGGTTTGGGAAAATATTTCTTTGAAGAAAAGTGGAAAAATTTGTTTATTTCATTGGTAAAGCATTTACCAGTATAAAAAATGAATAATAATAAACAATAAAACTTTTTGTTGCTCTAAAAGAGGTGACAAATTTAGAAAGTCTCTTTTGTGGATTGTAGTTTAGTTTACTCAGTCTCTTATTAGTTTCTCTGGTGCTGGAAATGCTGCGGACCAGGCCTGGCCGGGTGGGCTACAGGTGTGAGCTGCTGGTGCTCTTCTGGGTGCTCAGTCTAGAACAGATCTAAGGTAAAGAAAAACTACAGTCTATGGAAATTGTCTGCTTTAAATAGCTAAAAACTAACTAAAAGCAAAGCAGAGTCTTGTTTTGCTCTTTGTCTGTCTGAGACAACACAGTCTAGGAGCAGGAAGGTGGAGGAGTGAGTGCAGTTTCTGAAAACAATCTGCACACTTCTTTTTCTGTTCTCTTTGCTCTTAGAATTAGTTTTAAAGGTGTAAAACTTATTTCTGGGCAAAAAGAGATAAATGGGGATATGAGCATTATGAAGTCGCTCATGGACACTGGCAGGGCCAGGGCACCTTCCTGGTGCCGCGGCTGTCTTTGCGCTGGGCGAGCTCCCTGTGTGCAGGGCTGGGTCTGGGCTGTCCTTGGCCTTTTGCCGCTGTGCTCCTTTGGCTGCCCAGACAGAGGGGCAGCCCTGTAAGGAGGGCGAGAGCCCCTGTTTCCTCCTCTGAGGGGGGAAATGGAGCTCTCCGGGCCCCCAGCCCAGCCACTCGCCCTGTCAGCAGGGCGGGGCCTGTTGCACTTTCTGCCAGCCGCTGGGCCCTGGCCAGCGTGACCCTCTGTACTCGGGGCACGTCACAGCCTTTGTCCCTGTGCCACCCCTGAAGCGCCTCAAGGCCCCCGTGCCCTCCCCGCAGTGCTGCAAGGGCAGGTCCGATGCTTTCCTCTCCCACTCAGCGGTAGGGATGGCTCCCTAGAGCAGGTTGACTGCACAGAACTTGCTCCCGCTTCTGGAACTGTCTTCCCCTCCCTTCCCTGTCTTCCCTTCAGTTGGTGTGAGTGAGCAAGTGCGTTTGTCCCGCGTTTAGCCCCCCTTTAGAAATAGAGCAGGGTAGCTTACACTTCCCAGGAGGGAAAGAGGAGCTCTGAGTGGTCATAGGGAGGTCCCTAAAAATGCACGGGTGGGGAATGTGTCCGCCTTGCCCCTGCCGTCTGAGGACAGCGCAGAGCCCCTTAGCGGTAGCGGGGGCACCGCGACCCGCCTGTAGCCAGGGCCAGGGCCTGCGGCTGTGCCTAAGCTGCCGGTCCTGCTGGTGAGCTGCCAGCGTGCCGGCCCTGTACTCGGGGACTGTGTCACGACCTTGCGGAGCCATTTGTCCCCAGGAGCAGCTCCAGGTCCCTGTGAACAGGGCTGGGGAGTCTGCTTTAGCCAGGTGACAAGAATGAGCATTCCCGGGCCCTTGTGAGAGCACAGGCTGAAGAAGTGCTATGCCGTAGGGCGCAGTCCCACCTTTGATGCTGCTTTGGGCTGGTGTCTTGGGTGCTGATGCTGAGGCTGGTGAGGAGGCTCCCGGGGCTCCTGTAGATGGCTATTGCCGTGCTGCCCTGCAGCCAGGCTCTGGCTGGCCTCTTTAATGGGGTGCAGGCTGGAGCCTGTGCTCTATGGTGCTTGTTGCGGGGTGTTGGGCTGTGGGGGACAGCCCTGTAAGTGGGGTTGTGTGCGTCCCCTGCTCTCGGCAGGCAGCTGGAGGGATCCCCTATAACCAGGCTGGTATCCCTGGCCCCGGTCTTTCAGAGGCGTGGGGTCAGGAGTCATGCGGCCGGGCGTGTGCCCTCCCTGTCCTCGGGGCTGGGCCCTGGCCCTTCAGCTTCAGGCCGTGAGCCTGACTGTAGTCTCGTTCCTGTTGTCCTGGGGAAAGACTGAGCTCTGTGGCTCCCTGGGTGTGGACCAGCCTGTAAGCAGGCTGTGGGTCTGCGAGCCTTTGTGCTCCTTCAGCTGGCAGCCAGCATGGGGTGGCTACTCCATTACTGGGGAGTGCCCCGGAATTGGAGAGAAGGAGCCTCCATAGGCCTTGGGGACCAGGGGCACCCTGTAAGTGGGGGCCAGTGCTCTGGAGTCCTGGGCACTTTGCATTCCAGGCAGCAGCCTGAACCCCCTGTAAGCAGGGGTGCAGCCTCTTGGCCGCTGCTTTGCATGCCCAGCTTCATTTGCCCAGAGAGCCTTGCTCCCAGCATCACATGAGACTTCACCAGACAAGCTCCATAGTAGAATGGGAAGGTAAGAGCAGCAGCTTGGAACTGAAGCTGGAGGATTTTGGGCAGCTGGAGGGTCTGTGGGTGGCTGCTTGAGGGTCTGCTGTGGGGCTCTTGGGTCACGGTTCACTTTGGGAGCTGGAGCTTCTCAGGCCCGAGTGTGTCATTGTCCATTGGCAGAAGCTGTGGGACAAGGAGGTAAGTGAGCAGGAGCAGGTGCAGCTTCAAAGTCCAGCGTTGAACGGTGAGGTACAAGCAGCAGGGATGTGTGGCAGGTCTTGGAAGATGCCAGTGTCTCTACTGGGACATGTTTGTTCTGGCAGGTGAGATTGCTGCCAGGAGACAGTCACTCTTTGCTCTCCCTGATGGGGCATGGGACATGAAGGTAGCACACCTGGACTTCCACTCTGGCTGCTGTCCAGCCTACCCTGCTGCCCTCTGCCTGGCCCTTCCATCATCTACTGTGTCCAGGAGCCCCCTTCCCTGGCTTGTCAACAGCCTGTAGAGCAGAATGTCCCTGGTGGTGGCCTGGCCTCTGCTGCAGAACCATGGAGAGGGTAAGGTCCTGTACCAGGCACTGAATGTCTCCTCTGGCCCTTCTCCAGCCTCACCCCAGCCTCTTATTTTGCTCATTTACCCAGCAATGCTCTCAGCTGCTTCAGCTTCTACCGAGGCTGCTGCATAGGAGAAGGGGTTGAAGTGGAACGAGATACTAGTATCAAATCTTCCAATATTTTTGTAAGGCTGAAGATCTCTTCCCGTTCCCTGGGAGAGTAAAACAGCAGTCTGGAAGGAAAATGAACGCTTCCATGTCCTTCTGTAAGCTAATGATGATGATGCAGGCAATGCCAATCCAGTCTCTCCTAAACGAGCAAAAAAGCAAGATCAGGAGAGTGGAGGGCTGTAAACGTGGCAGGACTGGTCAGCTGCCTCTCCTTTTGCTCAGGCTTACGACTGCCATTGCAATTCATCTTTGAATTTGGCTGAATGTCATCTTTCTGCCCTGCGGCTCTGTAGCTCCTGTGACTAACACAGCCTGGAAAATGAAGGCAGAGCCCTGGAAACAGTGAATGCAAACCCCACATGGGCTTTGCTGGGTTGGTGCTCTCAGCCCCCAGTGAATCGAGGGGGAGGTAATGTCTGGGTTGCTGCCCTCTCTCCAGGGGTGGCTTACCCTTCCTCCCCCCTTCCTTTTCCTCCTCCCACGTTTGTGGCTCTGCCTGGTGAGAGCTGCTGGGAAAGCAACACAACGGGGCCCATTCAGTTCTCACTTCTGCAAGGAGAGCAAACAGCAGTGCAGGAGCTCAGCAGCTGCTAGACAGGGCAGGGGACACTTTCCTCTCTTCGACACATCTTGAAGTCCAGGTACTCCGAACTCTGGGTGTGTGAACTATCCAGGTGTGAGGGAGGGAGTGATGGCATGATGTCTGGCATGTGGCAGTGCTCCAGGCACTGAGTTTAGGGACATTACTTGGTGGCACTGGGCAGTGGGCGTGCAGGAGAGGGCTGCCCCAGTGTGTGCGTGTGTATGTGTGTGTGTGTGTGTGTGTGTGTGTGTGTGTGTGTGTGTGTGTGTGTGTGTGTGTGTGTGGGCTGCAGCAGGACTAGATGGGGTGACAGCAGGAGAGCAGTGTAGGTGTATGGGACCGCAGGGGACAATGAGCTACAGTGGGCATGAGGCTGTGCACTACAGTAGCTCCACAAATTTAAGCCTTGCAGACCCCACTGATGCTGTCTCAGAGTTTAGCAGGATGCATTGGTCATATCTGCAGCCTGCTGCCTCCTCTGTGTTTCTCCCAGCCTTGGCCTCTCTCTGATACCTTCACCCCAGGGGCTCACTCCTGCCCAGCCAAAACCAACCTTTCCTTCCTGCAGCTAAACAGTGGAGTTCTATTCCAAACACTGCTATGAATAGCTTAGGAGGGAAGCAGGGAGCTTGCAGGGAGAGAAGCAGATGACCAGGATGGTGGAGACATGGGGCATTTGCCATTTAAAGAAGGGTAGCAGCTCAGAAGCCTGTGTGATCACATTCACTGGATGGCTACACCTGCTGGCCTTACAAAAAGAATTGTAGGAGAGATATTGATAGCTTGCACAGTCCAAGGCAATCTTAAGTTAGTGATATTTGAAGAAAATGCAGGAGTAGAGTAGGTGTCTGTTTCAAGACAGCTCCTTGTGAGTGACCTGCTAGCTGCGACATTCACTTTTCATTCCAAGAATTCCTCCTCTCTTTTTTCCACTCTTCCTCTTTTATAACTTGTGAAATCATAGTGTGAAAGCAAGAGAAAATGAGACCTGACCCATTAAGTGACAGCAGCAGCCATCTTGGTACATGGGGTTCCAAGCAGGCGATGCTCTTTGGGGATGCATGTGAGCTTTGCCTCTCCCCTGGCCTTACATCTGTCTCTCCCCAGCCACAGGTGCCCTCCAATATGGGGCCATCCTGGGGACTCCTCCTGCTTGCAGCAGCCTTGGGGGCGACGGCTGCCGCCCGCTGCCCTGCACCCTGTGTCTGCGATAACCTCCGTGCCCATGTCCTGTGTCTCAATGGGAGCCTGACTGCCATCCCTGACACCATCCCAGAGGTGGGAAGGGGAAGAAAGGTCAAGGGATGGGGAGAGAAAATAGGTATGGCAGCCCTGGGGTGATGCAGTGTTTTATTTGTGTGACTGACAGCTCACCAGAAAACTAGACCTTCGGGGCAACAGTTTCATGGTCATCCCAGCGGGAGCCTTCCTTGCTACCCCCTACCTGACACACTTAGACCTACGGCATTGCAAGGTGGAGAGGCTGGAGGAAGGAGCTTTCCGGGGTCTGGGGAGGCTTGTCTACCTCAACCTGGCCTCCAATGGCATAGCCCTCCTCTATCAGGAGTCCCTGGATGGGCTCTTCTCCCTCCAGCAGCTCATTCTGGAGGGGAATCACATTGAAGAGATACAGCCGGGTGCTTTTGGCCATCTGGCATCCCTCACTGTCCTCGACCTGAGGGCAAATGCTTTGGTGTACCTCCCAGACATGATCTTCCAGGGTCTGCAGGTTCTTAGATGGCTCCGGCTGTCTCACAATGCCCTCCATGTGCTGGGCACTGAGGCCTTTGCTGCTCTGCCTGCCCTGCGCAGGCTGAGCCTGGACCACAACGAGCTGCAGGCACTGCCTGGCGAGGCTCTTGCCAGGTTGGATGGGGCTACCTGGCTAGACCTGGGCCACAACCCCATCACCTACGTGGCCGAGGAAGCCCTGGCCATGGCCTCGCTGAGGCACCTCTTCCTGGACCACGCCTCCCTCCAGGATGTGGCACCTGATGCCTTTGCCCGTAGTCCCCAGCTCCGTATTCTGGACCTCCGGGAAAACCAGCTGCAGGGGCTGCCACCCCTGGCTGGGGCAGGGGGGCTGGTAAGGGTCAGCCTGGATGGGAACCCTCTTCTCTGCTCCTGCCTCCTGCGCCCCTTCCACAAGTGGCTGGCAAGGGCACGAGTGCAGGCCGAGGGTGCCTGTGCTGCACCCCCTGCTCTCCGTGGCCGGTCCCTCGACTCCCTGAAGTCGCCTGAGATGAGATGCAGTCGCCTCCGGCCACCCCCTAGCCCCACAGCACCGCCAGAGCAGCCGAGTTCAGCCGGCAGCGGGCAGTGTCCCCGGGGATGTGTCTGTTCCCCTGATTTCCATCACGGGTCCTGTGAGAACAGGGACCTGCGGGACATCCCTCGGCACTTCCCTGAGGACACGCGCCTTCTCGACCTGCGCCGAAACCGCTTCAGGACAGTGCCACGGGATGCCTTCCCTGGCCTGAAGGAGCTGGTGTCACTCCACCTGCAGAGGTGCAGCATCAGGGAGCTGCAGCCCGGGGCACTCCGGGGGCTGGAGAGCCTGGTCTACCTGTACCTCACCGACAACCACCTCTCCACCCTGGAGGCTGCTGCCTTTGAGGGGGCCCCGCAGCTGGCCTACCTCGACCTGGACCACAACGCCTTCACCCGTGTGCCGGCGGGCACCTTCCGGCTCTTGCCCAACCTCATCTCCCTCCATCTGCAGCACAACGCCATCGGGGAGCTGGTGGAGGGTGACCTGGCCGGAGCCAGGGGGCTGCGCTGGCTCTACCTAGCTGGGAATGCCATCAGGCACATTGCCCCGGCTGCCCTGGCTCCCACCAAGATGCTGGAAAAGCTGCAGCTGGAGGGAAACCACTTGTCAGAGGTGCCCACAGCAGCCCTGCGGGGCCTGCCTGCCCTGAGTGAGTTGAAGCTGTCCCGAAACCCCATCAAGCACATGGGGGATGGTGTCTTCCTGCCAGTGGCCTCCAGCCTGCAGCAACTCTACCTGGACAACATGGGCCTGGAGCGGGTGAGTGTGTTATGGGACTCCCAAGGGGCAGTGGCACCAGAGGGCATATTACAGGTTACACTGCCCAGAGCTGGTGGCCCCTATAGGATCATCCAAACAGACATCCTTGAATTCCCAAGCCTTCAGGAGGTGTTCCATAGCCTGGCTGGGAAGCCAGATTTTTTCAGGCTCATCTGTAGCATTCCCTTGCTTCAACCTTCCTCCTGGCTCCCTTGGGAGAAGCTTACTCCCTCCAGTCCTTAAACACCTAATTTCATTGGGGTCCACACCATTTCCTAAACCACCTCCTTCCCCCAGCTTCGGCCAGATTGTTCTCTCTCTTATTACAGGGTGTCCTGCAGGCCTCTCCACTGCTATTATCCTGAATATTTCCATTCTCTCAAGGAAGTGGTATTAGCAGCACCCTCATAAAAACTGTGTATGTTAACAGCACCCAGGGATCACTCTGAGACCTCCTGCATGTGACCTTCTCTCTAAGACTGAACAAGAGTCTAATGAGTTCCAAAATGTGATTGAAATGGCTTGAATTAATTAACAGTCCCTCCTATTTAAAACAGCTCTTTTGTGGGGCCACCAGCTTCAGAACAGGTTGTCAGGTCCCCCAAGATGATCAGAAGTGCAGGGGCAGAGATCTGCTCCCCTGCTTTGATCAGCATGCCCCTGACTTACCCTTCTTCCATTGCAGATTTCCCCCCATGCCTTCACTGGCCTCGGTCCCAAGATCAGAAGCCTCTACCTGGAGAGCAACAAAATGAGTAACATACCCGACATGAACAACTTCACGGGGCTGGAGATCCTCAACCTGCAGGATGTGCCTTTCCACTGTGACTGCCAGCTCCTTCCACTGCACAGGTGAGTGCCACAAGGAGGGAGCAGCCTCAGGGATCTGCCTGGGGGGCAGCTGAACCTCCTATGGTAAAGGCACAAACTCACAGCCCACTGGCCATTTTGGTCTTTTCCCATGGTGGCGAGATGTAGCACACTTCTGTGTGCAAGGATGGAAGTTGCCTGGGCTTTCTGGGTGTAGGGAAAACAACCACAAGCTGGGGCGGGCAAATATTGAGATATCCAGAGGTCACCCAGGTTACCTGGCCTTACTTTGAAGTGATCATTCACTTATGGGCATAGACTTTTGCCCTCTCTTTCACCCTTCCTCATTTCTTTCCCTGATCTTCTACCACATTTCCAGGTGGATCAACAAACTCAACCTCTGTGTAGGGGCCACCTGTGGTTCCCCTGCAGAAGCCCAGGGGCTGAAGGTGAAGCTTTCCACCACTTTCCAAACTTGTCCTGGCTGGGGACAAGGTGAGGCTGGGGAAACCAATCCTAACAAGACTAAAGCTGCAAGCAAGCCCAGCAAGAAAAAGAGGTTGGGAAAATCTCCAGCCAGAGGCTTCAGTAAGAGCAGAGCTTAGGGTTTTTTAAGGTGTGTAGGACATGTGCTGGACACACAGGGCCACACCTACATTCTGACTAGAGCAGTTTTTCTAGACTTGTCCCCACCATGGAGACATGAATATTGCCCAAGGTGCACAGGAGAGGCTGGTGCCACCAAAACAATGCTGATTTGCCAAAGATGCAGGGTTTGCTTTTGCAAGACACAAAGGTACATTCCATAGAGTCTGCAGCATGCTTTGGTGATGCAAACAATGAAGCCAAATACTTGCTGCTTCTTTCCAAGGCTTCATCCAGCCATGTGAAAAAGCTGCTGTCCAGAAGTTTGGTTTTGTTTTTGAAAGCACTTTCACAGCTGCCAAAATCGTAGAAGAACCCAGAGTGGGACTGCAACCAGCGCCATCCATTAAGGTCCTGCACTGGCACAAATCTTATTTTGAAAGCTTAAAAATTATTAGTGAAAATGCTGCCTTAATTCCCAGAAGTTCCTTAGAATTAAAACATATGTACCTGGAAGCCTTTTTATTTCCTGCAGGATTCGATCAGTGGTCCGTAAGTGATCCCATGATAAACAATGTGCTCAGCCTATTCCCCATGACTGCATAGGTTGGGACCCCAGACCCCAGACTCCAGCAGTCTGCCTAAATTGAAAAGGCTCTGAAAGATAAATGTACAGATAAAGTTATGTTTTGACTAACTCAGGATTTTGGTGGCCTGGAAAGCAATATGCAAGCCTTGGACCTCTTCCTGAAGTTGGTCACACGGTTTTAGGGTACTGATCATAGACCAAATTTACAGTACAACTGTTAAAAAATTAAAAACTCAAACCATGCTCCAAGTCCTCTGCAATTCTGGGTTCAAAAGCATGAAATTACAGAAGTGGACACATAGTGCAGATGAATACATGGTTTTGAGGCCAGTGCCATGGAGAAGGCTTTTGCTTTTGTGACAATAGTGTGTGCTTTAATGATTGTAACATGTTAGGTGGATGGGATCTACGTGTCTATGATGGGATCCACCTATCTATAAAGGGTAAGAGAATCTTTGGCAGCAGCCTGCCTAATGTGGTGAGATGGGCCTTAAACTAAGGAACTCAGTGTAGGTGAGGTCTGAAGTCCCATGGCTTCCTCTGGGGAGTAGATCACACCAATCAGTGCAGTGAAAGATGTTCCTTGACTGTCCCTCACAGTAAGCATCAAAGAGCTACCACCAGAGGTGTTTATGGTTGTGAGTGAATCCTCCTAAACTCCTTCTTGGGCAATCCAATTGCTTGCTTAAACCAGATGTGAGAGGGACAATTTCAGGTTCTTCCCTGGCAAGCTGAGACCCTCTGCAGGTGACTTGAAGAGGTAGTAGACACAGGGGAGCACACTTGGAGTCTTAGAGAGGTGAGCCAGGGACTCCTGAGGTAACAGAAGCCTACAGGGATACCAGCAGGGAAATATCTCAAAGGAATTAAGGGGTGTTCCTCTGGGAAGGTGATGCAGCCAACAGCCTGGCCAAGGTGCCTTTACACCAAAGCACACAGAATTGGGCAACAAACCAAAGGGGCTGGATGTCACCATGCTGCTGGAAAGTCATGGCCTTGTTGCCATTACTGAAACTTGGTGGGACAAACTGTGTGACTGAAGTGTGACTATCAATGGCTATGAGCTGTTCAGGAGACAGAAAGGAGGGAGAGGTGGAGGGGTTGCCCTCCATGTCAAGAGGTGCATTGAGTGTGAAGAGATGTCTCTGAAGAACAGCCATGAGCAGGCTGAAATACTGTGGATAAAAATCAGACACTGAGGTAACAAAGGAGCCCTGAGGCCGGGGTCTGCCACAGCTGCCTGACCAAGGGGAGCCCACTGACAAAGCCTTCCTGCCCCAGTCACAGGAGGTGTGGTGCTCACATGCTCCAGTCCTGCTGGGGGACTTCAGCCATCCTGACAGCTACTGGGAAAGCACCAAGGTAACTGCAGGCAATCCAGGAGACTCCTGCAATGCATGGAAGATAGCTCCTTGAGCCAGGTGGACTTGTGTAAAGCTTTTGACACAGACCGTCACAACTATTCCCTCCAAACTGGAGTGATGGGTTCCATGGGTGGACTGTTTGGTGGATTAGGAATTGTTTTGATGGTTGCCTGCAGAGGGTAGTGGTCAACAGCTGAGAGTCTCAGTGGGCATCGGTGACAGTGGTGTCCCATTGGGACCAGTGCTTTTTAATGTCTTCATTAATGACACAGACAAAACGATCAGGTGCACACTCAGCAAGTTTGCAGATAGCACCAAGCTGAGTGCTCTTCACTCACCTGAAGGATGGGATGCCAGCCATAGGGATCTGGACAGACTCAAAAGTGAGCACATGGAAATCTCATGAGGTTTAACAAGACCCAGTGCAAGGTGCTGCACCTGGGGTGGGGCAACCTCCAGAATCAACACGAGTTGGGGCATGAAGGGATCAAGGGCAGTCCTACTGAGGACTTGGGGATACAGGTAGATGAGAGGCTGGACATGACCCAGCAATGGCACTCACAGCACAGAAAGCCAATCAAGCATCAAGAGATGAGTGAAAGCATCAAAAGCAGCATGGCCAGAGTGAGGGAGGGGATTCTCCCCCTCAGCTCTGGTGAGACCCCACCTGCAGTGCTGCATCCAGCCCTGAGGTCCTCTGCACAAAAAAAGGACATAGACCTGTTGGAGCAAGTCCACAGGAGGCCACCAAAATGATTAGAGGGATAGAACACCTCTCCTATGAGGAAATGCTGATAGAATTGGGATTGTTCACTCTGGAAAAGAGAAGGCTACAAGGTAACCTAACTGCAGTCTCCTGATACCTGAAGGGAACATACAGGCAAGATGAGACGACCACTTACAAGAGCATGTAGTGACGAGGAGGAATGGGTTCAAACTGAAAGACAGTAGTTTTAGATGATGTATTAGGAAAAAATTTTTTACTGTGAGGTTGGTGAGGCACTGGAACAGGTTGCCCAGAAAGGTTGTGGATTCTTCATCCCTGGAAGTGTTCAGGCCAGGTTGGATGAGGCTCTGGGTAGCCTGGTCTAGTGGTAGGTGTCCCTGCCCACAGCAGAGGTACTGAAACTAGATGAGGATCTTGAGATCTTTAAGGTCCTCTTCCAACCCAAACCATTCTGTGAAAAAAGGTCTCACTTCTTCAGCAGACATCATCATCTCCTTTTGTTTCTTCACCTCTTTCCACTCTTCCTGTCCTGATTTTCTTGGGGTTCGCAGCACTTAGACCAGAGAGCATAGCACCAAAGTCCTACAGGGGCAGCTCCTTTCCTGATATGTCCTGCACTCGTCACTTGTCACCTCCAGCCACAGCTAAGAACTCAAACTGGCCTTTTGTGCTCTGGTAGCCTCTTTCCTTGTTTTGAGCTCCTGATCCAAAAGGTGCCTTTAAAAGCAGGCATGTACAACTACAGCAGCCACCCTGGTCATGCTCTGCAGCACACCTGCAGTCTTCCTACTGTTTCCTAGGGCTTAACATTACAAAGTCTGGAGGAAATTTTCTTGCACACCAGGAAAGCAGAGTTATAATGCCACAGGGTGGTCTGCTTTAAAAAAGGAAGGCCCTTTTGGTCCTCTGTATCCCTTTGCCAGGACTTTCCCTAAAGAGCCACAAGGTGAAGCTGCTGTGGGCAGCTGTGGAATGTTCCAGATCAGTCTGTGTCCTCCTCCTTTATGCTGCTGATGGGAACAGGAAGCTCTGTCTGTCCAAATTCTGCATCTGAAGGGTCAATGGTTTCTTCTTTCACCCGCACAGCAATGACTAGCAAGAGAGAAAGAGAGAGGGAAAAATAAGTAAATAAAATCAACCCATGTTGACTAGCATTACCTGCAGCACCTTCAAACCAGATCTGTCCATGCAGGTACTTAAAATGCCCCAGGCCCTGGGGCCAGCCCACTCCCTGAGGGTACCTCACCACAGGCAGCACTGTCATGCCACTGCAAAGCTATCCACGGTCATAGCAGCCATCAGGATGGGACTAAACCCTGGCAGCATTCAGCTGCTGGCCCCCAAGAACAACTCCTAAGGGATGATGACATCCAAAGCTGATGTCATCCATTTTCAATCTGACTGGGCTCACATTTAAGGGGAACTTAAATGAACAGGAGGGACCCTTCATTGACTCTCCAATTCACATGTGCACAAGGCACCTCACCCACCCTCCTTCCCCCTACCCGCTAGGGTTGGCAGGTGACCCAGCTGCTCTGCTGGTCACCACAGCATGAGAGGTTATGTTCACATGCTGCAACAGCCCTGCTGGGGATTGGGATGAGACAGCCACCCCTGACATATCCACTTTGTCTCTCCTCCCTGACCTCACACAGGCCCTCAGCAGGCATTGGCAGCATTGAGATTTTGAGCAGTACTGGTCTCACCAAACCTTTTCAGGAGGCAAACCTTTCCAGAAAAGCAAGCAAATGCTTTCTTCTACTCTCTGGAGTGTCTCTGGAGGAGTATGGAAGGACATTTGACATGCTGCTGCCTTCTCCTGCCTGGGGGTGCCCATGAATACTGGCCAAGAGAGTGTATGGGGAGAGGTGGATGTGGCTGCAGGGTACAATAACTCATTCCCTTACTCTCATCAGGTGCTGGCTCTGGCAAAGCCTGGCTGGCAGCTTTTGCTTCTCGTTTTGAGTTCATGGCACAAGGCTTCTTGACAGGCTGCTTGACACTGCGGGCTTTGGCAGGTAACTTTTTTCCTTAAAGAGATAACAGACTATGAGCAAAAGTGTATTTCTTTTCCCCTGGAAAATCAACAACCCTGCTCCTCTGAGAAACCACAGGCCAGGGACCAGCACAACTGAACAGAAAGCTACATGGTCATTAGCTGCCAACTGGTTATGCAACAGAAATGGCCTACTGGAGAAAAATTCTACAGTCATCATCTCAAAATATGCTCCTTCATGTTCTCCTTCATTAAAGGCAAGGCACTTTAGTATGTGTTTAACTTCCAAGGAGCAGGTCCTCTCAGAATCAGTGTGGAGTCAGCTTTGCTTACCTGTCTGAGTCTAGTCCTAGGCAATGTGCATATTTGCTGCAAGGTGCAGACATTGTAACCGTAATGTTCTGGTTTTTAGCTGACCTTTTTATTTAGGTTGAAAATCTTTATATTCTTTGGATGTACTTTCCCCTCCACCCCCCAAGAAGGAATTTATGGTCTGTCTACATGATTTGCCACAGCTACTGCAACAATGACAACAACAATGACAAGATGAAACAATAAAAGTATTTCTACTGGCCTCTTCAGCCATCTTAAGGCTTTCTTTCCCTCAGCACAAAGCAGGGTTGCTCTCCAGCTACCCTCCAGCTGCAGCAAACATCTCCCTCCAAACATGGACACAGCAGTGAAAGCAGCACAACCTCACACCTGGAAGCAAGTGCCATATATACCTCAGCCAACAGAAAACAGACTGCAAAACAGATCCTTCCCGCACACAGCTCTCTGCTCTTTAGGTAACAGGGCAGGTAAGAAGGGTGAAACTGTGTTGGTAAACCCACAGCCAAATGAGGGCATCCACAGCAAGACAAGGCCTCTCTCTCCTGCTCTGATGGGACATGGACAGGGTTCCTCTAACTGGGCCCAGCCTGCGAGCGAGCGGGAGGGCACTAATCAAACATCACTCACTCTTCTTTCCATAGGGTTTCTTCCTCTTCTTGGGCACCTCCTTGGCCTTCGCTGGAGCTGTGGGCTCTGTCATGGAGACGAGAGGGAAACGAAAGCCAAGTCCCATAACCAGTAGGTAACTGGGATGAAGTGACATAAGCGAGAAACAGATATACCCGTCCCCCCAAGCCAAAGCCCTCTTCCCAAGACAACCAGCTGAGGGGAAAGCAAGGCTCTAGTGCAGTTGCTGTCTGTGCTTCCAGGTGAGGGCCCAGAGCGGCAGGCTGGGGCAGCACAGGGGAGAGAGGCCCAGTATAGACTTGGTAGGGGCAGTAAAGAAACAAGATTTGTAGTTTGAAATAGGAAGGAGAACATCTGCAAAGGGGAGGCAGTGGCCTCCCTGTGACAAGGGGACAAACGAACTCTTGAGAGGATGCTCTTACCTTTTATAGACAGAGTCAAAGAGCTGATGAGGAAAGGGAGCATGGGGCAAGTTCCTGCTGCTACCTGGCTAAGGTTATAGCTGTTCTTAATAAAAGGGAGCTGTGCAGAGATAGGACCACCTGGAACTCTACCCAACTCCTCAGGAGCAATTCTCTGTTGGTGTGGGGGAACAGAGCCAATCTCAAAACTCAGGCTGTTTTCTCCCTATCAAGGCTCCTCCCTCTGCCAGCTGCTAGAACGTGGCAACAGAGGAAGATTTCTGGTAGCCAGTGCAAATCAAGGAGGAAGGAAATCTTTATCTCTAACGTTAGAAACCACAGTAAAATCTTCACTCACCTGGAACCACTGGTGGTTGAAGCTGGTAGCCTGTCAGCTCACACCACCCCACAGGATAAATGTCTGGAGACTCGCAGTCCACCCACTGGTCATACTCGTTGTCCCAGCCATCAAAATGGATGCTAAGGAGACGTTGGACTACACGCTTCACCGTGGCCACACAGATGAGCCGGGGTTCCATCAGGTCCACTGCCTCCACCTTCATGCCTGCCTTGAAGCCATGGTTGGGACAGTCCTGGGTGCATAAAAATGAAAAAAATTTAAAAGAAAAGCCAAGGCCATTGCACTCAGTCCAAACCCATATCTGGCCAACTCCACTCTCACAGGCTGGCCTTTAGTCTAAAGCAAGCAGACAACAAGCCCATAGATCCAAAAACAGATCCAAGGCCAGCTGTCTCCTCAGTCAATTTCAGCCCAGCTTTTAGAAGCAAGATCCTGCTGTGGGGCGAGCAGCAGTTCAGGAACACAATCAAACAATTACCCCCGGGAAATCAGAAAGATCAGCATAGGCCCAGGTGCTGAAGCAGTTTTGTTGATGTAAAGCAGCCCCAACCTCCACCCAACATGCCAGCCACACATCCACAGGCAATGAGCAATGCAGAGCCCACCAGGAGCCTGGAGCTCACAGAAACACTAGAAAAATCACAGGTGACACTCAGAGGGACCCACAAAAGGCAGGACACCGATGTCCCAACTCAGAGAGTACATACTCCTGGGCTTTTGAGGTCTCCCTAAAGTGCTGTCAGCAAACTGCAGCCCACTAGAGACTGCATATATTGTGTGTACTGCATATTGTCTGTCCTGACTTCAGGAAGACTTTTGACACTGCCATAAGAACCTCATAGAGAAGATGATTGAACTATACAGGCTGGGTGCAGATGCAGCAAGATAGACTGAAAACTGGCTGAGTGACCGGGCCAGAAGGATGGTTATTAGTGGCATGAAATCTAATTGGAGGCTAGTAAATAACAGTGTACCCCAGGGGTCAATACGGGTCAATACTGGATCCACTCCTTTTGAACATCTTAGTTAATTATCCAGATGACATGTCAGAGTATCATGTCAAACCAAGCAAGCTTGCCTGTAGTAGAAAACTGGGAGGAGAGACAGAATATACTAGATGGTTGTGCTGCCCTCCAGAGGCACCTTGACAAGCTGGAATCCCTTATCTGCAGAGGAAGAACCCCAGGCACCAGCACAAGCTAGGGGCAGACTGACTGAAAAGCAGCGTGGCCAAAAAGGGCCTGGGAATCCCAGTGGACATGAAGTTGAACGTGGGCCAGGGATGTGCCCTTGGCACAAAGAAGGCTAATGGTAAGCTGTTCTCAGCAGGTCAGTGGAAATGATCCTTCCCCTCTGCTCAGTACTGACAAGGCCACACCTCAATTGCTCCCTGGTACAAGGGAGACAGCGGAGAGAGTCCAGCAAAGGGTCAGGAAGATGATGAGGGAACTGGAGCATCTTTTGTATGCGGAAAGGCTGACAGAGTTGTGACTGTTCATCCTGGAGGAGAAAAGGCTCAGGGTGTACCTTATTTATGTGTATAAATGCCTAAAATGAGGGTGCAAAGATGGAGCCAGATTCCTCTTGGTGGCTCCCAGTGCCTGGACCAGAGTTAACAGGCACAAACAAACACAGGAGTTTCCCTGTGCACATCAGGAGACAAGTTCTACCATGAGTGCCGATGAGTGCTGACACAGGTTGCCCACATGGTTGTGGAGTCTCCATCCATCTGGACACAGTCCTGAGCAACATGCTACAGATGACCCTGCTGTAGCAGGGGTGTTGGACAAGAAGTCACTTCCATCTCTGTGATCTTGTGACAGCCAGAGCTATTGCACTCCTCCTTGCTTACTCCAAGCATCCCTACACATTGTTTCTTCCTGGCAGCACTCACTGTGTTGAAGAGCCGTGATGGAGCAGGTCTTGATTTGGTCTCCTCCAGGTAATGTTCCCAGCTGAATGTCTTTGCTTCATACCCTGCAGAAGGAAGAAACACTAACAGGTAAAAAGGCAGTCACTGGGTAGACCAGCTGGGACAAAAGGCAGAGTAGGCAGGAAGGAGGCATAGCAACCAGCTGCACAGCAGGTCAGTGAACCTGCATGTACAGCCTGATCTTGGACATGAACCTAGTGCATGGATTCCATGGGAGTCCAGCACCCCTCTCTGCAGGCTAATACAGAGAAAAGCAAGCTGCAGCTCTGAACATCTGTGTCAGCCACACACCCAGAGAAAGGGGAGGACCAGCAGCAAGAAGGAAGTAGTATGTTCAAAACACACCACTGAGACCAATCTTTCTTTCTCCCATCAGCAGGAACATCAAATTAAAATGAACAGCACCGCACAAAAATGCTGCAACACAGAAATTCAGAGCAAGATTTTTCAGGTATGGCTAGATGAGGCAGCAAAAACACTCCTAGGGTGATTGTCTCTTAGAAGTTTGAAGAAATATTCATGTCAGATCTATTCACAGAGAAAAGAATAGAGATGATTGTGGACACTTAAGTACTGATTCCTGCAGCAATGGCTCTACTTATCCCTTCCCATCCTCCTTGTCCTTTAAAAGCTTTTATTCTGCTCAGTTTGGGGATCATACACCTCTGCCACTGATCTGCCAGGAGCTAACCAAGACTTGGTATATGGGCAAAGCTTAAACATCCTGGCTCTCTGAACTAGCAGTCTCCCTGAAAAACAAGTGGATTGGGACCTTGTTTTGATTTATCTGAACCTGACCCCTCTCAGAAACGCACCCATCAAATTCTGCGTGCAGGTTTGTACCACACGGCAGAGTCCAAATCTCACCTTTTGGAGGGGTCAGTTCAATGTTGTTCCTCTTACAGAAGTTGGCAGGGAAGATGGCGTGTGAGGAGGCGTGATAGCAGAACCAGTCAGAGCCATCATCAGACGTTGCTCCATCAATGCTGATCATGAGATACCCATCCAAGAGAACCTGACATGGGAGTGAAAGCATGAGTAGAGCTCTACTTGCTCTAAAGCCTCTCCTTCTCTCAAAACATTCTCTCAAGAGTCCCCCCACATATCAATCACAATTGCCACTATACAATAAAATCCAATGTTATGTGCCCCAAGCTTCTCCTAGTATGTTAGTCAACACAAGCTAATCCCCAAAGCAGCAAGTTCTGCAGGACTGGGACCAACACTAAGAACCTTGTGAAAGGACTATCTGAAAAGCCTTAAATGGTCAGCTGTTATGGTTCAAATTTATTTTATTGATTCCTTGTTAAGTGGTTTGTTCTGTTATACCCCCATGTTCTCCCCAAGTTAGTTTACCCCTCGGTTTTACCCTCCCTCAAAGCTGTCCCTCATGCCATTCCCCACCTCTTGTTCCAGCTCCTTCCCTGCCTGTCAAGGCAGCCCAGCCCCTTTTGTTCCACTTTAACCTCAGGCCAATCCTTGACTGCAACACCGTTTGCCATTCCCCGACTCCTCAAAGCCCCATTGGCCCATGTGACCCATCTTCTCCACCCTCCTACCCCAACTGGCCCCAGACACTTGATGTAATCCCCTCGCTCCTCCGCTGAGGGTTCCCTTTTGGTTAGCCCTTTGTATCCACCTCCTGACTTGTAACTGTGCAAAACCACTTGCACGGGAGTGCCCGAGACTGTTTCTGATCCCTTTCCTTGGAATAAGTGCTTCCTTCAAGATGAAGAGCCTCCTCCTTTGTCCTCTGCCTGGTCCCTGTCATGGCTTGTGTCTGGCACCTTAGAACAAGTGGCTCTAAAGGTTCTGCCTCTGGTAAATCCCTGCACCAAGGCAGTTCCCCACTCCGGGCGTGGCACCGGAGTTCCAAGAGCTGGCCCATGCTCCGTAAGTAACACGGCAGAGCTCTGTTCTCCTCCAGAAACACTTCACCAGCAGCCCAAAAGCCCTCTCCACCAGCCAGATCATGAATTTGTTACTGGGCAGAAGGGAAAGAGCACCACCCTTGGATTTGCTACTTCATACAGCAACAAGACTTGTCCCTCCCTGTCACTCACTGGTATTAGTGCCTACTAAAGGCGATAGGCATGCCTATCCCAAACTCTTCCATTTCAAAACTGTGGCTGAAGGAAACATTTTACAAGACACAAACAGCTCTCATAGCATCCCACAGCCAAACTCCCAAGTATCAAAGTCCTCAGTTTGGGTTCTGTGAGGGCAAACAGCTTCCTGAAGAAGCAGGAAAAGCCCAGATGAATGCTATGCTTTCAACATTCAACACAGTTCACTGAGGAAACCTGGGCAAGGAACTTCTTGACACTAGCAGAAGAGTAGAGCTTACAACCACCTCTTCAAGAGAGACTGAAGGTGACATGTCCATCCTCATGCCATTCCCCACATGGAGGTCACCTCACAACTCTTCCCTTCTTTCCACAGGGGCCTCTCTGTGCACTCTCAGAACTGGAGAACAAATCTTCCCTACTGCATGCCCAGTGGTGGAAAGAGCGTGGTTGCCAGTCACACACACTGGCCTGCAGACCAAGCATGCTCATCTTCATGCTGTCTAAGTACACATGGTTAACAGCTTGTCAGAACTCTGAGATAACCCCCCAGTTCCCTCCACACATCAGCTGTCCACCTCTCTTGACAGCCTTCTCTGCTCCCCATACAAAATCTTACCTGGTCTCATTAATTTGAAAAGAGCTGAGGGGAAGCTGCATTATGCCAAGCAAACACAGCAGACCCCTTAGGCTCACTGAACTTACCTTGCAAACAGTGGCCACACAGATGTTGCCCAGATTCAAGGGGTCAATGGCTTCCAGTTTCATGCCTCGCTCAAACCATCCACCTTCAGAGTAGACAGCTCGTACCTAAGGGAGACTCTGGTATACCATGTGCTGCCAGGGGTGTGGGACAGTCCCATCCTGACACCGAGCACAGCAAGTACAAATAGGATTTGAAACTTCACTTGGTTCAGCTTGGGAGGGGAAACCAAAAATATTACAAGAAATACAAAGGGGCAGCCAAACCAACACTATGTTTGTGTCGGCAACCTTTTGCCATGGCTCTGGTCAGTCACAGAGCCAAGCCCAACTGCTGCTCCACAACAAAGCAAGCTTCCTTCTCATCTCAGTCCTTACCAGCATGATCCAGTTCCTTGTCAGAACTGGTCTCTCCCATGCAATCCTCTTCCCTCTCCAACTCAAAGCTCCCTTCCTTGCCCTTCGATTGAGTGCCTCAATCTGTCACTGTCCTTTAATTCTTTCAGTTTTCTAGTTTGACTGCTCCTTCTTAACAACAGCCTTGACACCTCAAAGACCTTACTGCCCTTAGGTACAAGAAAGACCACCCTCAACAGCCCACATGGCAGCATGTATGCCCAGGCAAGGAAGTGCTATCACTGCTTCCTTCTTTGTGACCCCCACAGAAAGGCACACTTGTCCTACCTTCTTAAACAGATAGGGCACAGCATCACAGTAAATCTTCCTGAAGGTGGGATGGTTTGCCATGTCATTACGTTTTTCGTCTGTGAGGAATGGAAGAAACACAGAGAGGTAAAAAACCTGCAGCAACTGCAATAGGGAAACAGACTGGTTATTAATTTTCCTGTGAGAGCCTAGCTGCTATAAACCTCCTCAATATGTGACTATTTAATAAAAAGAACAGGTCAGTCCCTCTACACTTCTTATAAAACGGGCTGTGATGAAGGGCTTGTTCAAAAGCAGATGGCTCAGCTTCCTGAGAACTACTGATAACACATGCAGCTATAATCACCAGGCAGAGGCAGAAATAGAGACACAACCAAAAGGATCAGCAGAGCTCAAGTCTTGCTTTTTTGTCTTTTACTTTACTAGAATAAGCCAATCAACAATTCCTCTTGGTAAAGTCCAGAAAAACGCAACCTGGTGGCATCCAGTGTTACAGAAGCCAGCATGAATTTCCTCAAAAAAGACTACAAACATCTGTCATGTTGCAAAGTCGGCATTCTCACACTAAGGGGACAGACTGTCTGCTTCAGGTAAGAAACCCTACAGTTGCCTGTTGTGACCTGTGATCTCAGGATTTTTATCTATCCAGATAAAAAATCAGCAGACACAAAACTAAGCAGACTTCACCTGTTAGGTCTTGAGGCAACTGCCTAACTCCCAGCATGTCAATACTGGTGTCAACAGCAGGGTGCAGGTAGTTCCCAGCAAATCAGAAGATGGCTGCAGTGGCTGATGGCTGATCCTTACCTGTCTTCTTTATGTCATGGCCGACTCTCCGTGACCAGCCCACAGGATGGATGAGGGGACTCCACATGTGGCACCAGAAGTCATCATCACTGTCACCATCCTCATAGAGGAGTCTCAGTCTGCCCCCAATGACTGTGTCCACCACTGCCATACGTGTCTGGGACACGTGGTTCTTATCCACCACCTCGACCCGCATGCCCTGCCGGAACGGGTACTTCATGCTCTCTGCCATCTGGCAACAACCAACAGAGGAGGTGAGATCAAGCACAGTTCTCCAAACACTTGAGAGAACAGCTTTCCCCACAGACGTGCACCCTGGCACTGCCCAAAGCTGACTAGGAAGGGACAGGTAGCTGGCAGCCCCAGACACGACAGCGTGGTTGGGCACACACACGCTGGGTCTCCCTTTTGTCATGTGGCCTCATAAGAGCTGCCCCACTCCAGCCCAGCAGCAATGCTCAGCCACCACCTTGGGTCAATGTCCCCAGTGAGAACTTGTTCACAAGGGACTAAGTAAGGAATGCTGTGTGCCTTTTTCAGTCATGAAAGTTTTGAGGCTGCAGTCAGTTAGACGTGTAGTTTCCCAAAGTGCAACAGGATTCAGTTGACTTCAGAAGAGGTCAGGTTCTTATTTTTACCTTTTTATTCTGATCAGAGGTTGAACTACATGATGATCATCTCCCAACTCCATATCCAAAGCCAGTTACTCAGCAGACTGACCCAAAGGGACAGTAGAGTCACTGGCTGCTTTCTGACTTTTTCTGAGACCTTTGGTTTGCTCATGCAGCCTTGTCCTACTCATCCACAAATGCCCAGTGGTGTTTATGGAATCCCTGACATTTTGGAACTGTGATCCCAAGATGCCACGCAGCAACTAGGAAACACAAAACAGATACTCAAACCAGCCTACACCTGAATCCAGAAGAACTTTTAAGTTAAAGTCTTCCACTTCCTGTTTATTAGGTGGGAGTGGATGCTAAGGGGAGAAAGACAAAAGCAATGTCTGTTTCCCTCCACCACTTCCCTTTCAGCTACAAGCTGGGGCCCAGGAACAAGCAGCTACAAACACCCTCCTAACTTTCTGAGAAGTAACATGGGAAGCACTGACTACATCCAGATCTCCAGGTCAGTGTCACCACTTACCTTGCACACAAAAAACCTTATCACCTGCCTTCCTGCCTGCTGTCTCTGGGACAGTCTTCCTTATCTGCCATTTCCAATGCTCCTAGCCACAGGAGACCCTCTACCCTCTAACACGGTCTAATCTCAGCACAGTCCACACAAAAACAATCATGAGAGATATAGAGATGCCAAGGCCATGACACTTGAAGGAAGCCTGTGCCCTTCTCACTCCCTGCAGGCTGCTTTGCTACCAACACTGAAGGCAAAGATTTTTGACTCTCAGAGCTATTCCCTGGCACTGAAACAGGGCAGTGAAAGGCCAGGTTGGAGCTGCACTGGCCTCTCCCTTCAGCCAAACCTCATCCCAGTATTCCCCAGCAGATCATGTGACAACAGCTTTTAAAGCCTGCCTATGACCCAAAGCAGAAACTGTTGTGCTGAGAGGGCATGGAGGCTGTGCCATCCATTACCCACAGCATCATGACAAGTATCTAAGCAGCATGTGGAAGCACTCACTGCCCCTGCCCTGCCCAGGTTTCAAGGCACACAAAAGTTACACAGATCAGAACCAGAAGAGACATGTTGAGCACATGTCTTGACTTCAGTTTCATTTCCCCCACACAAAACAACAGCCTCCCATGGTTACCTTTATGTGGAAATCCACTGGGATGGTCCTAGCTCCCACCAGTTTTTTCATGAGGTAACTCCTCCAGTCAGTGTACTTGGCATGGATAGCTACATATGAGCAGGGAAAAAGTCCATCTTTATGACCAAAATAATTACAGCACCACACCTTTCATCTCTCTGCCAGCCCATTAGCACTAAAAGGCCTTCTTCACACTCAGATTCTGTACTCTGTTTTGCCAGCTTGCCCCGACGTCTGGCTGAAGGGATCACCATTACAGAGTGAACTGGGCCAAGGAGACACTCAGCTCCACTGATCTAGATGAGGAGGTGGTAATAGAGCAAAACGCATGAGCCATACCAAGCAAATCTCAGCTTGCCAGAATTCCACTAAACTGGCATCCCTCTCTGAACTGCTAGCTGTGCAGGGACTGGAGTCACTGCACTTACCAGAGATGCTGCCCAGGATATAGGACCAAAACGTTCCCCAAAGTTCAAGTCTAGCCACCATGTGGATTAGAAGGAGGAAAAGCCACCTGCACTTGCCCCCACAGGTCTGACATCAGCTCTGCATGCAGCATCCCCAGGTCAATAATAGGGAGACGCAGAGGGAGTGATCCAAGCAGTCTCCAGGTTCCCAAACTCGAACTGCTGCTTGTAACTCAAAGCACAAATGGAGCTGCAGTCCTACATGCAGTGGGAACACCCGTCCCTCTGTGCTAGGCATAAACCAAAGCTTCTCCATGCCCAGGTATATGCTGACCCCTCTTGCCCCACACTCACTTTGTGGTGGTACCAGGATTTTGCTGTTGATGGCACACCAGCCAATGGGGTGAATATCCACTGTGCCCAAATTGCACCAGAAGTCATGACCAGCATCATTCTCAAAGCCTTCATATCGCAGAAGGGCCCTGTATCCTGCCAGGACAGAGCAGACAAACAAAGGCATCAGAAGCCAAGAATTTGGCACCACAGGTTTAGTACCCACAGCATGGCCTTCAGCATTCTGCAGGTCACCAGAGCTTCTCCAGCAACTATTCCTGCAAATTGACCAGCAACCAGAAGAGGAACCACGAGCTGGTTTCCTCTCACTCCCTCACCATGGTATTTCCTGTTCCAAAATCTCTCAGCACTTCTAGAGCTCCAAAGAGCTGCTGTTTTGCTTGACCAGCTACCCTTAGCTCTCTCTAAAGCTTCCCTCAGAGCTTAGCCATGCCCAGCTGTGAAAGATTACTTTGGAGACTTACCTACAATCTGGATGACAGATGCAATCCAGTACACACGACTGGGGAGCACAGCATCACTGTTCAGCACTTCCACTTTCATACCTTTCACCACATCATCCCACTGATCAAAGAGCGGCACCTGAAAGATGGAGGCAGCCATTGAGGCAGAGAGAGGGATGTGGAAATCAGAGCAGGGTTTAGGCCCTACTGGCTTTCAGAGAATGTCTTAGGCAGCTACACCTTCACCTTAGACACAGGCTTGCATGTCTTACCCCTCCTGGACTTGCCAACATCTTGAAATACAGTTGAACTGTCCCAAACATCTCAGTGGGATGTTCACTGAGGATCCCAAAAGGCAGAATACAATATAGCAATACTTAACCGTTTCACTGCCAGATGTCCTATTATTCCAAAGTAGCTGCTGCCATTCCTCTATGGCATAAAGATACCTAACAATGAGGATAGCTAACATGTCTGCCTAACCTATCCTCAAGGAAAAGGAAATGTTGTCAGTACTATCAGACAACAACTCAAAAGGAATATAACAAGTCTTATAAAAACTGGACATGTTGGAGGTGCAGCTACTGCCAGGCTCACATAAATTGAATTCCTCTCTGCACATCATCCTGGGGTGTACTCAGCCATACAAACTGCAAAATTAGCTTCCCACTATCATCCCCAATCAGAACTAATTCTGTTCCCACTCAGCACTGAGCCACTGCTACTGATGCCTGGAAAACAGAATAGATCTTCCCAACAATGTTAGAGTCAATATAAAAGCAAACCTTTACTTGAAAGCTTTCAGGTACACAATATGGTAAAAATCACATGTGGCACAGTAATTCTACAATTTTGATAAGAGTAGTCGATTAGTATACTTATCATATACTGTCCAGGTAAAATGTTAGTTGGTTAAGCAATAATTCCTGGGGTTCTGACCCACGGGAAGCAGTCCAGAGGTTTTGTTTGCCCCACTTTTGTTATGTCTGGTTCAGATTCTGGTTGGAAAACAGAATGTCCTTGTAGCTGGTTTTGTTCTTGGAATAAGACTACAATATTTCTGAATGTGTTTAAAAGATTAGTTTATTGTTCCTACATGTAGGGAAGGAAAACACTAGAAGCTACAGCCATGCTTTTAGCAATCTACAAAGCTACAAGTATATGAAAAACATAAAAAGCTAAAAATCATAGGCATCACTACCAGCAGTGTTTCTGCCAAGTCCCTAGACCCTTTGTGAGACTCCCATTCTCAGCTGCCAGAAACCCCAGCTCTTTTCCTTGCACCACCAGGTCTCAATAACCACCTGCTGGGCCTCTGCTCACCCCCTATCACAGGAGCACAGGGGGCCCATGCACAGGACATGCCCTGTGTGCCCTGCCATGCACAGCAAAGCAGAACTCACATGTTTGAAGCAGCTGACAGGAGCTGCCTTGTAGCCGTGCTCCTGCAGGTACTTTCCCCAGTCAAAGCCCAGGACGAGTGCTGCAAGCAGACATGAGAGCAGAAAATCAGATGAGACACAGAACAGGCAGAGATCAGTTACCTCTGGACTTCAGCCTGCAGCCTCCAGGCACTAAGACACAACACACAGGGATTATGCATTCCACTGCATTTTCTCTGATGGGAAACTAGACCCTATGTGAGTGCATGGTCACTAACTCCCACAAGAGGCAAAATATATTATTAATCAATATTCACTGTCACTAGTTTTTGGGGGAGCAGAAAGGGCAGTAAAGGGGCCAAGTCCAGCCCAGGGCTAAAGCACTCCAGGGAGAGTGCATTCTTTCAGGGTTAAACCACTTCACATTTTGGCTCTCAGCAGCAACACTGCAGGGTGATATCAGCAGTATGCTTGCTTTCCTAGAGGGTGCTGGGAAAATCAGAGACACTAATTTGAGAGATTAATCCCACAGTCCCTCCTGGCTGCAGGCTCCAGCAGCAGTCTGCTCAGGGATCACTCCCTGCTGCTGCCATGCCCCAGCCCTCCCATTCTCCCTAACACAGTTGCTGCTTCTTCAGCTGCAGCGAGTGGTTATTGCTCCAAGTGATCAGCGAGTGACTCGGGGCAAATGTAACTCCCCACGAGCAGTGGGGCAGCAAATGGCTGGGGGAAGCAGGACACCTTTAAGTCACCTTTGCCAGCAGACGTCAGCACCTCATGGGACTGGGACCACAGAGCTTACACTCCAGGTCAAGTCATACAAGGAGTGAGGATGGGGCTACAATAGTGGATGGGCAGGAAGATGAAAAAAGACATGTCCTGTGCTCTGCCAGCTCGTGTCAGAGCGATCCACACACATCGTACAAGGCAGGGTACCAGAGAGGAGGAGGAGGAATGCAGAGCTTACAGCCCTCAAGCTGTCCCCATTTCTGTGACTCCAGCTGCACCTCCTCACCCCTCACCTACACTCACCATCCTGACCTGTCAGTGTCCCATCTGCCAGCTGTCCCGTGCCCTGCGAATGGAGGAAGGCCCCGATCTTGGCTGACCAGGATGCCTTGTGCAGAACTTTAGCTTTCTTTGTTGGTGGTTTCCCCTACAAAAGAAGGAGCATTAGAAACATTAATGGCACAGGAGACTAAGCCACCCACTGCAACTTGGTATTCATCTCCACCCACTGCAACTTGGTATTCATCTCTTCCTTGGGACAATTTTCAGACTACTACAATATTTATTAACATTCACAGCAACAAGAAACAGCAGGTAAAATACCAGTGTGTCCTTTCTCAGCTATTAGGGAGCACCACCTTTAAGCTGTCATGCTTTCTCTGGGGACTTCAGGCAGGAAGAACAAACTGGGAAAATCAGTCCAATGTTTAGAGAGCAACCACCTACCCCTACATACAGGCACATCCAGCTTCATCCCCAGGAAATCTGACAGAATTATAGACTCTCTCCGAAGAGCTGGAAGTCTGCTTTCCTAAAGTTCAGGAGCATGACTTTACTCCTTAGTTGACCTATACTCCTCAAGATTGCAAATTCCACCAATGCATGACCACTGCAAATGGGGCTACTGCCTCCAGTCTTGGCATCCCCAATTAGTTCACTTACCTTGGTGACCATCAAATCTACTGTTGCATTCCCTCTGCTACAGCTCTCTATTCCCTGGCTTAAGAAATTATCCCCCATGCATTCCAGGAGTCTGCTGGATTACCTACAGCTTGCCATGCTACTTTTTGCAGGTATAGGGGTGGTTGAAGTCCCCCAGGACGACAAGAGCCTGCGATGGAGCCTGAGAGCCAGCTGGAAAGGTTCAAACGCACCTGCAGTCTGGCCAGGATGCTGGCCTTTTTGGAATTTGAGGAGTAGCTTCTGGAGCAGGAGACGCTGCAGAAACGTTTGGTCTTGGAGAAGAAAGCCTCCCTGGTGCCCACAATCCCACACATTTCGCACACAGCTGCGAGAAGGAAGGGCAAAAAGATGAGGATTTGGCAGAGTCAATTCACTACAATGACAGAGCTGAGACCAGCTAACCATCATTATACAGAGCAGATCCCCCACACCGCTCAGGAAATGCAGTGTGAATCCAAAGCTGCTCCCAAAGCACCCCCAATGTGCAGCCACACCCCCTTCACTGCCCCTGAACGTTTCAGGCAGCATAGGCAGTACCTGGCTCGGAGCCACTGTCTTCTGTGAGCCGGCCTGTGGATGGCTGGTGCATGGGAGAGGCTGAGAGCTCACCAGCTTCCCGCTCTGCCACCTCATCATCGCTGGACTCCTCCAGACAGGAGCTGCTGTCACTGCCCATGCTGCTGTTGTAGCACGTGAGGCTGTCGTAACCCCCAAAGATGTCCAGTTCATCATCCTCCTCATCGTCATCACCATCCTCCTCCGCCCGCTCCAAAGATGAAGATTTGTGGCAGAAGGCAGACACCAGCTACAAAAAGAGCCAGTTTGCTTTAAAGCAGATATTTTACACGCCACTGCACAATAAACCTGCCTTTGCTGCTGGGGGAGGCCCTCTTGGGCCAGGGGGTGGCCTCAGAGAGAGCAAGGAGTCCACTTAACCCCAAAGGCAGGACTCTGAACACCTTCCCCCAGACTGGTCCCTTTAGTGGCATTCCACTTGCTGCATTCTGCTTCCCAAGAGCAAAGTGCCACGGGGCTGTTGCTAGACAGAAAGCAGCTTGAGGAACATAGAAAAATACAGAGCAAAGCACTGCCTTGCTGATGAAGGACAGATGAGACTGTGTCCTTCCAGGCAATGTTCCTCCCAACACAGCTCCACAGCACAGCAGCACAGACACTGTCACAGTAAAGCCAGCACAGAGCACAGACCACAGCTCACAAGACCAGCACAGCCTGGAAGTCAGCAGGGCAGTCCTGGAGACAGCTCATGTCCTCTGGAAACTGCACAGCCCACAGCTGACCTTGGTTCAGAAACTACACCTGCAGGAGGTAGAACATTTGCTATTGGTTTTTGCCTAAACCCAGATGCCCCTACAGCTAAACATCTTCACTGGCTCTTTGTACTCGCTGTTACAGCAGGAGAGCTGCAAGGCTGAAGAAAGAGCACAGAAAAAGTGTGTCTCAAGACTAGAACAATCTTGAACCAGGCTCCAAATAAGCATAAAAGAAGCTGGGAAAATGTGTTAGCAACTCATGAAAGAGCAGTAAGAACTCAGCATCAACACAGGAAGTGATGGAACAGAGGCAGACACAAACAGCTACATGAGGCGGGACGATACCATTGCTCCTCCAAGTGGGCAACAACAAAAGATCAGCAGCAAGCCCATCACTTTCCTTTGCTAAATTCCCCCTGATCCCTGGCTCCTAGCTATCATTACAGACACGTGGACAGAAGATCAGACTTCACTCAGGGCTGTCTCCCCGCATCCTCGCTGGCTTTGCACTAACAGACCCAAGGTTCCCAGGTTACTCCCTGAACAAAGAGTTGCTCTCCTGCGGATCCAGGCCCTCAGGCAGCATTCCCGTCTGAAAGGCCTGAATTCCTCTAAGAAAGAAAGGTTTTCATCGCCTTCTGGTCCCTGTATGGGTGCATTTTACAGCAGCTCGTAGGACGTGAGCACCAATCTGTTGTTACTCTTCCACAACAGGTGAGTGAAACTTGCGGACACCTCACAATCCCCAGGGCTGCCAAGCAAGGGCAGCATCACCCGGAGCCTCCTCGGGAAGCTGGGGGGGACGCAGGGCCCCATCCAGCCGGGATCAGACGGACCCACCGCCGCACCCAGGAGCACCCCAGCCCAGGCCCCAGAGGAGCCGCCGTCCCGTCCCGTCCCGTCCCGCTCACCTCCGCCCGGTCCCGCTCCATCGCTCCCAGAACGCCGCCAGCCCGCCTCATGCGAGGGCAGAGCGTCCCCCGTGAGCTGTGCGTCTGATTGGTGAGAGCAGCGGAAAGCACAGCCAATCAGCGGGGAGTTTGTTCCCGCCGCGCTGCCCGCGGGGCACGACGGGAGCTGTAGTTCTTTTCCCGCAGCCATGGGTGCTCGTGGCGGTCCCGCCCAGGAAAAGGCTGGGCCCTGCTGCCGTCTCCCCGGCTCCGTTCCGGTTTGTGGTTCGGGATTAGCCCACTCGGGCCCAGAATGGACGGTACCCTAAAGATCATCCATTTCGGTTGCCCAGAGCCCCATCCAGCCTGGCCTTGAACACTCCCTGAGATGGGATATCCACAGTTCCTCTATGCGGCCTGCGCCAGTGCCTCAGTGCCCTCACAGTAAAGAATTCTTCCTGTATCTAATCTCAATCTGCCCTCCTTCAGTCTAAAACCACTACCCCTTATTCTGTCACTACCTGCTCACATAAAAAGTCAATTTTCCTCCTTTTCATAATCCCCCTCTGGGTACTGGAAGGCTGCAGTGAGGTCTCTCCAGAGTCTTCTCCAGGCTGAACAACCCCAGCTCTATCAGCCTGTCAAGAAGCTTATGTAAAGGTAAGCCCATGGAGGCAGTTCTGTTTTCCACCCTTTTATTTTGTTGTCACTGTCACTGTGTTGACGTTGTAGGAAAAAAAGTTAAAAAGGGCTGTACAGAGCATTTTTAGTCTGTATGGGCTTTGTAGTGAGTGGCTGAACAAATAATGTGTGGAGCACAACTGTACAGTCATAGCTGCAGGTGGGAGTAAAGCAGCATGAAAAAGGTTCATTCCAAAGGCTCACCTTATACATGGATTGCTCTTCCAGCAATCCAAAGGCTCTAACATGAGGCTACAGCTGTTATAAACACAAAGGAGTGTCACTATCCATATGAAACACACTGAGAATCCAGGGTAGTGTAGCCTAATTACAGGGGGACAATGTCAGGGACCTGGCAAAGCCAGTCTGCAGCTTGATCAGCATATTTCCATAGCAGCAGGGATCCTCCACATTCAGGTTTTCCAAACAGTCCTGCAGCAATGTTAAAAATAGAAAATTGCTTTAAAACACAATATAGTTAATAATGAAATAAATCATAATGATTGTTATTCCCTAGTAAATACTACTGGACGTTGCACGGCAGACAGCAAAGCTGTTTCCAGAAAAGACACAATCCTAAATTAAAGGCTCATTAAGTCTTTCTGCTGCAATCATCTTTCATGGAACACCCTGGGAGCTCTAACTGGTGTGCATCCCCTCCCTTCCCAGTGTGGAACAAGCAGAACTGCTCCCTTAGGTCACACACAGGCTGGCTCAAGGCTTCTTGAAGGCTTCAGTAGAAATGAGTCCTGTGCTGACACAGAACAAGCTTAAATGGCAGTCTCCACACCACAGCTGTTCGTTTGTCATTGCAGTTCTAAATAAGCCTTTTTAATAAATAATAGTATTTAAATAAATTAATTTTAATATGAATCAAGTTCAACTTGATTGAGGAATACTTACATTCTTTTCAATAATAAAAATTCTGTTATGTAACAATAATCATAATAGTTCTGTAAAGTCAACTCCTTTCTACAGGGAGAGAACAGCACTGACAATCTCAGGTAACTAAAACCCAACACTTAGATCAGACTTCACTTTTCCCATCTCCTTCCCTACTGCTGTTCTGGGCTTGGTCTGTGTTTTAACATAATCTGCAATCAAAATTGTAGCAAGATCGGTATCAAAGGGCTGCTCTCAGGTGCAATGGCAGAAGGAGCCCTGGCTGCAGTGGGAGGATTATTGCTGCAGGACAGGGGCCAGGCTGTCTCCTCAGGCACTCAGCTCCAAGGTGAGCAGCTCTTGTACTTCAGCATCTGCTCTGTTCCTCAGTACCACAACTTCTTGGAGGAGCCTTGTCTCACTGGCTCTTTGTGCTTGTTTACTGGGACTGTCCTCTCCCCCATGCTCTGGGATGCAGAGCTCATGTTCCACGTCCTCAGGCTTCATAAATTCATCTGCTGCTTCTCCAGAGCCTCCTTTTCCAGTTTTCTACTCTGTTATTTCAAAGAGCTCATGAGAATCCTGGTGCTCCAGGGGCCTTTTTTCACTTCCAGCACTAAGTGGCAGCCATTTGGTTACAGGCCTTCCCAGTTCTTGTGTGCAGTGGGAAGTGGCACATGGCTTTTGTAAGGCACCTCCTAGCTGACAGTGTGAAAAACAAAAAGACTTTGAAAGGTTTAATTTTTGTCATGAGCACTGGGAGGGGAACAATTCTGAAGAAAAAGTATTTATAGACATGTAAGCCTTGGCTATACATTCATGTGTTTGGAAAAGGAAAATAGGGGAGACAAGCTTGGAAAACCAACAAGGAAACAGATGGAATAATATAATAAAACATATTCTGCTTAACCTTTGGCAGAATAATTTTACCAAGGTAACCATGAAAAGAAGAGAGCTGTGTCCTACACTATGTAAGAACAGGCAACAGCCTACTTGCAGGTGGGGGGATTTGAGCAGTTGCTGTTTTCTAGATCTCTCTCATGGGCTGGGGAGCTTATAGAAAACCCTTGTCAGATCATCCTTAATGCTACACCAAAGTTCTTCCACATGTACAGCCACTTGTCACTGTCACAGTAATGGAACAGTTTGTGTAGTGAACAAATAATGCATCCCCAGACCCCAGTTAAGGTGACCCAGTTAAGGGCACAAATACTAAGTTAGCCTGTCCTTCCTTGCTATTTTACTACCCCATTAAATCTGTCAATATATGCCAACACAACTCTACATACAAATACTAATGAAACAGTAAATAATTTTTGTCTAAATTAAAAAAAAAAAAAACTAAACACAAGCAAACAAAAAACCCCAAAGCAAAACTAAACCCCAAAAAGCAGCTACAGCCAGTTCCAAGGAGAGGGAAGAGTTAACTGCCTAGGAAATAAATCTCAGTTTGAAGTGCTTATCCCATCCCAGACCCCCAGGAAATCTGGCTTTTGAGAGCTGAGCTGTGCTGCCTCTCAATCCCTCTGCAAGCTTTTCAAGGAAGACGTGGGGCACCACCATGTCCTGCCAGGTCATCTTCCCCAGCAGAAAGGGCAGCCTGGAGCAAGTCCAGATAATGGCAGAAGATGTCACTCCATCCACAAGGCCTGACAAATAATAAGCAGTTTGCCAAGGTGGAAATCCCTTTATATTTCCTTTCCCAAGTCACAGTTAAGGGCTCTCTCTCACTCTTTGTGGTGACACAGGAGAACTGGGCCCACCTGACAGAACAAAGGGCTTGAAATCCTTCAATACAAGCTCAAACTGAGATAACAGCAGGCAAACAGAAGAGCACTTGAGGTCTTTTTCCCCCTCTTTTTTTCTTTTTTTAAATTGTTTTTTAAACTCATGAGTTTGGAGTTCTGACTTGTGGTGGCTGTAACTCAGGCTGTGTGGTTACAAGCCCTGGCAGTGTGGGTGGCAGTAGACCCAGGTCATACCCCAGGCTGCCCTGGCTTTCCATCAGCAGGCCTGGTGAGATATCCACTGCATGGCTCCCAAAGCTTTGGTCACCACAGCATTGTACTGGGAACTCATTTCAGTGCCACACTGCTGTGGGACAGCACAGACAGTGAAAAGCAAAAGTGAAGAGGAAACAGAATGGAAGACTCTTTGCTTTTCAGGGCAGCAGAAGCTCTGCACTTTCAGCCAAAGGATCAGGGTTGGCAAAGAGCTTTCTTCTGGTAATGACCTTTCAATTCCTGCTATTGCCCTGGGGACTGCAGGGACACGAGGAGAAGCAAAAGACCCACTGCCAGTGCTTGGGATGACATCCCACATAGCTCTGTGCTCCCAAGACACACCAGAGCCTGCCACCAGCCAGCACACCTGGGGAAAACCACAGGCTGAGCTGTGCCAGCTTCACCAGGAGCTAGGAAGGGCTTTAAAGATGGCTGAGGGAGATGGTGCCAACAGTAATTTCTCCACCCTCCCCAAATCTACCACATTCCCTACAACAGGGAGACAACAGGGAGAGTAAACTGGAGCCATGGCTGATTGCCCATCAGCTACTCACAGCAGCAGTCACAGGACAGATTTCCCTTCCAAACACCCAATATTCCTTCCTGGAGAGTTGAAACCAAGATCCTGTTCTAAGGGAGTGCAACTGAAGCAACTTGAGCAAACCAAAATGCCAGAGCACAGTCAGGCAGGCGAATGCTGATGCACATGCCACACCTGCAGGGCTGACAGAGCAGCTCAGCAGCTCTCCAGCCACAAAGCAAGCACAGATGCTGCTGCAATCCCTGTGGATGGAATGTTTTGTGCTTTTACACTTTCAGGGGCCAGGCTAGGCTGTGTCTCAGGCTGGGATCTATGGCACACATTCTGCTTTGACAAGCTGAGGGAAGAAATGGCTCCTTGGGCAAGCTGGCAGATACCCCAGCTTTGTATTTGTAGAAAGGCAGCTGCTGAGAGGGTTTGTAAAAATAAACATTCCCCAGACAAGCACCCTGTGGCTGGTCTTCAAATAAAAGCTCATTTTTAGGGTAGAAAGCATCACACACCTAGGCAGAACTGGTCAGAGGAGCAGACTCTTGTGACTGCTGCTGTATTTCACTATAGGATCTGTTCCAGAGTGCCCAGAGAGGATGGGCTGGAGTCCTTGAGTTTGGCTGAAACTGGAAGCAGCAAGAAGACCATCTTGGAAACAGGAGGTGGAGTTTCTTGCAGAGAAATTGTGTATCATATACTGGAAAAATGACACAAAAGCTGGAATGGCTGTCACTGTCACATCTTCTACCTCAGCCTTGTCATGGTGCTGCCACAGCCAGTAAGAGGTCACAAGTTCTGCTTTATGTGAGGCTCTGCCAGGCTTTGCCTGGGCTTGTCTTGGCCTGCCAGGAGCTGCTGTAGCTTGTTTTGCTGTTACAACAGCTGGCTAATGACCAGGTGACTGCACCAACATTGTCTTGGGTTTGTGCAATTATCTGGTGTTTGGGCATAGTGAATCCAGCAAATGGGCAGCACGGTGATGAGAAGACTAGAGCCTCTGTCAGATGGGGAGAGGCTGAGGGAGCTGGGATAGTGAAGGTCAGACATTAGAAAGTTTACATGAATGAACTACACATGATTTGAGTACAACCATTAGCATTGTTGTAACTGGACAATCAATATCTGACTAGATTGCCGGAACTTCGGGTGTGAATTCTTTTTGCTGGTCCAAGAGTCTAATAAATAGGAGTGAAACATCTTAACTCAGACAAAACTGAATGGCAAGGGAGATACAGATGACACCCTAATTTTGTTGTCACCATGAAATCCTCCCCCTACTTGAAACTTGGGCCAGAGCAGTGCCCTAGATGGCGGCTTCTGGTTCTCCAGTAGAACCAGGGAAAGCAGAAGTAGAGGGATGTCAGGAAAAGAAACCCTATGCAAATTTTAGACTATTGATCATCCACATCACCTCAAAAACTGAACTTGGCTCAGGGTCAGCACCTACAAAGAGGGACAGAGCAGCTGTGCTGTCTCACAGAATGCACCATGGCATCTTTCAAGCAAGTCTCTATGTTGGCATTTGAAGTTGGAAGGTCTGTAGTGTGCTCTGCAAGGTCCCAGGACTTCCCCACTTCAGATGCTTTGATGCAGGTCAGGACAAATTCTAACCATGGTTTGTGTGCTCACTCAGTGGCACAGATGAAAGCTGTTTGCACTAAAAGCCTCCAAGTCAGAAGGCTGGGCACACTTTTCACGTCACTAGCCTGTATGTGGTCAGAAGGAATTTTATTTATGCTCCATCCTGAGAAGTCCACCAAGGCTGAAAGAAAAACTAGGCTTTGCACGGTGGCAGGGAAGGAAGAGGAGAGCTTTCTGTGCAGAGCACAAATCAAAACAATCCCAGGCTGCTCTCCTGGCATTCAATTAATGGGACTTTTTTGCTTTCTGCTCATCTTTAGGTCAGGAACAGTCCCTCCCAGTGCACCAGGTGAATTGTGGGCTTGGTGCAGAGCTGGTCTGCACCATGCCAGGGTAAGCAGTATGAGGTTTAGCTAAGGCCGAACACCAAAGCCCAGGGCTGCTTTCCTTAAGCCTGCCACAAATTTTCCACCATCTTGCTGAAGGCTTGCCACCAACCCCTTTTTTAAATACAAGATTCATTGTCCTAATTGTGTTTATATCCAAAACCCAAGCATTTTACTCCCACTTTTGAAGATCTCTAACACCCATTCACACTGTAATACCATTACTTTTAATTGGCACTTACCCCCTCCATCATCTTCCACCAGCAGTTTCCTGAGGTCAGCTTGCTTGTTTTATCTATCTGGGATCTGCAGATACATTGATGTTCCCAACACAGCTGGCATTACACAGCTGGTCACATCCTTGGTCCCATCTGGGTGAGTTATTCCCTAGGCAGCCAGCACCGTGTGCACATGCACACCATAAGGCTGGATTTTGGGAAGCCCTCACTGCACCAGCCACATCCAGCACAACCAGCTTGAGCACAGCACGCGCCACGGCCGGGTTAACTCCATGTGAGCACAGCTGTGGGCAGCACACACCTGGGGTCACTGCCAGCACGCTCCATGGTGGCAGCACCTCTGTTCTGGAATGCCTCTGCGTCCAGCAGGTCACCAGATGTGACACAGGGTGACTGGGCACCCACGCGCCATCCCGGTCCAGCACCTGCCTGCACGACATCCACACAAGCTTACCTCATGCTCACACTTCAGTGCCAAAAGGCGCACAATATACTCCAAGTGAAATAGGATCTTTTAATATCACATATCCAAACAAATAGTTCTCATTTCAAAATGCAAAATAGGTCCTTTGAAGATCAGCTGCTCCCAGGCCGTGTGAGCAGGGCGGGGCACAGCTGACTGGCACAACTGTTGAGGTCAGACCTCGTTTCTTTGGTAAGATACATGCCGGGAACAACGCGAATGTAGAGTTGTACCAAAAGAGTCCATTGAGAAGACTAATTATTACTCCACACCCCTTATTAGAGATTTGCATTTTAAAACAGTCATATACATTAAATAGCTCTCCGACGTCTAGATAGCAAACATTTGAAGTAGCACATACTCCGCTACCCCCACCATTTTAAGAACAAGCAACACATGTGGGAGAGAAGGGAAACATTAAAAACAGGCTGTCTGTCTCACACAGTTTATTTAACAATAGGTAATAAGAAATCAATTTTAACAGTCTATACAGTGATCGAAAGTTCTTATTTATAAGTAACCAACTTTAATTGCATGATATACAACATTTGAGGGTTTTTTGCTTTCTATTTTCAAGTTTTACAGAAAATGGAAGAGGGTGGGAAAGGGGCATGGGAGAGAGAAAGCAAGCATAAAGAAGAAACCCCAGGGACTTTTTCTCAGGTTGAAATAATCCCGTTGGAATTGTTTCTTACCCTCTTTTTTATGTTTTTTTTTTCCTTTGTTAGATGTAAAAATAACAAAAAAATTCTTTCAAGAAAACAGAAACCACAATATATATACTACATCCATTTGGCAGCTGCCCCTGTGTATTTCCAAAAATGTTGTCTTCTCTCTACATGTACAAATTACTTTAATACTTGAAGTTTTTTTAAGCTCAGACTCTTGTATAGAAAATTCTTGGAGGACAAAAGTAGACTTCAGGAGGGGACTGAGTTATTTAATATTTTTACATTTTTCAAAGAATTGACGTATTTCCAACCAAAGAGGAAAAGATTGGTATTTATTTTTATATATATATATTTATATATGTAATGTAGTTTTAAAGCAACATTAACCCCTTTTGTCCTCCGGTTTTAGGAAAGGTTCTCCTGTGTTTTTCTGTTGTTCTGTTTTTGTGGTGTTTTTTTTTCGCAGTGACATCAAGAAAAACCAGAATAGGGAAAATGTTTACCATCTGCCTCAGTAAATAATAACTATCAATATTACATATTTTCATTAATTTAAAAAAAAAAATAAAACCTATTGAGAGGCATGAGCAGGGGATCCTTTGGTGAGCAACCAAAAGACCACCTTACTCCCCCAACCTCCCCAACGCACACGAGGAAAAAAAAAAGCCAAGAAAAAGGACTGGTTATGATTCCAGCCATAACAAAAATATATTCTTTGTACTCTACTGTCCCTCAGGTTCGTTGTCGGTTTGTTTTTAAAACCACAAACTACTGCTGCAGAGTTCAGATGTGTTCCAGGGAAAAATGTCGTTTTAGCTAAGAAAGATTCAAAAAAATTTGTCTTCAGTACAAAAAGTCTTGCGAAAATAAGTTTTTTTTATTTTCTTTGTTTAATTTTTTTTTTTTTGCTCCCAAAATGCTACAACGTGTCTAGTGTATGTCTAGTGTACTCTGTGAAAGGTTTGAATTCAAGTCTGAGTTCTCGGAGCTGAGCCCCAGTTCCGTGGCGCTTGTACCATGGAGGCCTGCCATGCCGGCATTGCTAGCAAGCTGGGAAAGCATTGCACTCTGGTCCGGGCTGGCAAAGTGCCCTTGATCCATGGGGTTAGCCTGGGCAGCTACCAGTCCTGGATGTGGGGAGCTGGTCTGCGGGGACACGTGGTGTGGAGAAGGCTGAGGCTGCATCCGAGGGGATGGGCTGGAATGAGGGGGCTGGGACTGGGGCCGCGGTGAGGGTACAGGCTGTGGAGAACGCACTTGATTGGTGAGCGATGAAGGGAGCTGCTGGCCCTGGAGGTGCGGGGACTGGGCCTGATTGGGGAGCATGTGCTGTTGGGGGCTCATTGGATTGGGCTGAGCTGGGGATCCCATCTGCTGCTGAAGCAGCCTCTGCTGGAAAGCCTGTTGCAAACTGGCTCCTGTCTCTGCACTCATGGCCTGTGGAAGCTGGCTTATTTGTCCCATGTTTCCTTGCTGCATCTGCTGCATGTGATGCTGCATTCGCTGCTGCTGCTGCTGGGGATACCCGACGCCCTGGGGCTGCTGAAACTGGTTGTGGTTGGCCATTCCCGGCCCCAGCGCCGGTCCCGCTCCCTGCTGCTGCTGCTGCTGGTGGCGCTGCTGCTCCATCATCTGGTGCCGTCTCATCAGGAGATCTCGGAACTGGGGAGCCATCCCCGAGTGATTCATATTCATCTGCTGCGCCTGAGGATTCATCCCAGCCATGGCCTGCTGCGGCTGCTGCTGCGGCTGCTGCTGGGGCATGCTGGGTCTCTGCACTCCTGCTTGCATGGGGTTCATGTTCTGCATGGCCGGGTTGGGGTGCACCCCTCCCTGCTGCCCTTGCATGGCCTGCTGCGGCTGCAGCCCCGGCTGCCCCTGCGGGAGGCCAGGCTGCCCCGCCATGGCCTGCGGGTTCTGCGAGCCCGCGTACTTGGCCGCCCGCTGCTTGATGAAAGCGGCCAGCAGCTGAGGGTTGGAGTGGAGGATGTTAAGCACCTGCTGCTGCTGCATGGGTGAGCTGGGAGACCTGAGAGTCCGCAGTAGGTTTTGTAAGGCCGCCTGGGGCAGAGGCTGTTTGGGCTGAGCGGCGCCAGGTACCTGACCCATCCCTGGCTGAGGGGCCATATTCATCGGCTGACCCGGCTGAGCTACTGACATCATGGATGGCCTCTGCATTCCTGGCTGCAGCTGAGCTTGGGGTAAGGCCCCCTGTACCCACGGCGGCTGCTGCTGAATTCCTGCCGGCCCCATTCCTTGATCTATATGGCCGCCGGGACCTCTGCCTATCTGTGGAGGGTTCATTCCCATCGGTGGCATCTGGGGCATCTGGTGCTGAATCGGCCTTTGGAAGATCTGAACCTGTGCCATCTGGCGCTGGGTCTCCGCTGCCCGCTGGATCTGCATGGCCATTTCCACCGCTGCTGGAGGAGGACCCTGAACTGGCGGCTGCGGCGGCTGAGGTGGAGTCGGAGGCGTCACCTGGCCGCCTGCCTTGCCCTGGGACACGGCGCCAGGGGGCTGAGTTCTTGGCATGGTGTAGGGCGGCATGCTGTTGGGAGGCGCGGGCTGAGGCTGTGACACGGGCTGGGGCGGAGGCTGGGGCTGTGGGGTTTGCGGCGTCGGGGGCTGCTGGCCCGTCGGAGTCGTCGGCGTGGCCGGTGTGGGCGAGGGCAGTCCTTGCTGCTGGCCCGCCACGCCCGTGCGCTGCATGCTGGCCATCCTCCTGCGGAGCATCTGCGCCTGCTGCAGGCGGTGCTGGAGCTGCTGCTGACGGAGCTTGTGTTTGATGTTGAGGCAGAAGGGCACGGGGCACTTGTTCTCCTGGCAGTGCTTCGCGTGGTAGCAGCAGAGAGCAATGAGTTGCTTGCAGATGGGGCACCCTCCGTTGGTCTTGCGCTTGCAGCCTTTGGTGTGTTGGACGACCCGTTTCATCTTCTGACAGGACGGCAGCGAGCAGTTGGCATTGCGGCACTGGCAGGCGTGCACCAGAGACTGGATGCAGCGCTGGATGCTCAGGCGGCGCGAGTCGCCGGGGCTCTGCGTCGTGGCTGTCTGCTGGTTGTTGCTCTCGTCGTCCAGACCGAGGCCTAATTTTTCCATCTTGTGGTCATGGTTTTTAGTGTTATAGCAGGTGATGCACAGGTCATAATCCTGAAAAGACAACAAAGGACGAGTTATCAGTGTTCCTGAAACTCCATACGATAAACGAGCAAATGATGTCCTGCCACCTCAACGATTATTCCCAGTCTGTTCCAGGCAAATTGTTGCTCTAGGGAAAAATTCAATCTTTCATGTCATGTTGAGGTACTAGAGAAAGAATAAATCCAAATTATAGCCAGAGAAAGTGTGTGGGTGTAAGGGTGTCTGAAAGCTACACAAATATATAAACCTTGAAAAACAAGTTGGCTCTGAGCTAGTAAGTCACACATTATTCAGAAAAATCCCAACAGGAAAGGAGAAGAAATAGGCAGGGACAAATAGCTACTCATCTGCTCCTACTTCAGAAGGAGAGAGCAAGAGTGGCAGAAGAGGTACCACCTTTCAAAAAAGAATGAAAGCTGCATTTTCAGTTTGCAGATGCGAGTTAAACAACAGAGCACTGAAAGAACAAAACACATTGTGACAGCAACAGCACATGAGTTTGGGTTCAATAATTGTTCTTTAAGAAAAAGACCTAAGTTCTTAGGATTAACTAGACCATAGGAAATTTAGAATTTACTTTCTGGTATATACCAAGAAGGTAAAAGCACATGTGTGTGCCTGTGTATATATATATATATATATATATATGTATGTAACCAGAGGAAACTGAAGTATCAAATTATAATTAGGATTGTATCTCAGTCAGTCATTCATTTCCAGCAGCTAGAAAACTAAGTTAGAAGCCAGATACAATGATAATCTAGCTTCCTGTGGTCATTGAACCAAACCCCTGGACTCAATCTTCAAACACACTGGTTTTGCAAACACTTCTGAAGACACAAATGCTGTTTGCAGCATTCTACAGAGACATAACAGAGTAGTGAAGGAATCACAGGGGTATTGGGATCCGACTTGCAGCACAGCAAAACCTCTGTGCCAGCAAATCAACGGAGAGCCCTCTACAGAAATACTGCTGGCCCCACACTTCTACTCTGGAAGGAAAATGTATGCATTGCTCTTCAGAAAAACCAGCTGATCCTACCATTCCAGCTCAAGCCACGGCTACAGCTCCCAATTTCTTAGGCAGCAGCACCTTAAATAAGCTACAGAAAACACAACTCTATTTCAGCTCTCACAAGGCAGAAATCACACCAAGCAGCACATTAGCAGAACCACTTGTTAAGGAAAATGTTTTCCCTCCTTCCTGAACTGCCAGCAGATGAGCTGCACACATATTTTTCCATCAGTTAATAATGAGAAATCCGTTCAGGTAAAGAGCACTCTGGGCACAAAGAGTGGGGGGGGGGGGAACTTCAGCAAACATACCTCACAGACAGTGCAATGCCATCTGGTCTCCACATGATGCTTGCACTCGTTGCAGGTGTAAACAAAGCGGTCTTGGCTCTGGGTGTGCAGTTCCACCAGCATGCACATGGTTGACCACTGAGCCCTCCGTAGTGAGGAGAACTCCAGGTGCTTGTCTCTAGCAAGGGTCAGGAACGCATCGCGCCCATCCATCAGGTCACACGGAATGAGCGGGTCGGGCTCAATGATAGGGGGCAGGGAGTTGGCTGCAGGGCCAGCAATGAGGCGGATGACAAAGAAGACCTGAAAAATAAGAAGGTTTAATATGCTAACCCTTTTAAAGATGTTTTGATCACCAAACCTCATTACAGAGTGTACAGTTCCAGGATCAGCCAACATTTGAATGACCTGCTGCCAGGTGGGGTGCTTGTGGGGCCTAGGAAATCTCAGACCTCTGGGTGCCCTGCAGATTCACTTTTCTTTGAAGAAACAGGAAAGGAGCACTGCACTGAACAGTAAGAGTAGAACTGCTGTGGCAATCTAGACTGTTAGGAAGTTCTGCACGAGCACAGCTGCATTTATTCCCACTGCCCTTGCAGCAAAGAGCACCGAGACTTACTGGTACTGGTCTGTCTGGGTGAGCCACTCAATTCTCCAGCCAAACCTGTGTAATTTACAGGGCATGACTCTGTTTGAAGTTATCAAAGCTTTGTACACCTCTTTACTGAAGTAAAAAGTATTCCTCATTCAATCAACTCTTACCTCCTTGTGCTTCTCCATAGTGGCATACAGCTTTTGGGAGAGGTCATTGGACACATTGGGCATGCCAGGCTTCTTCTTATTGCCACGACTCAAGCTGCTCTTGTTTTTACTTGTCTTCTTATTGTTCTTCTTTTTGGCATTTTTGCTGTCTCCCTTGCTCACCTAGCAATTTTAAAGACATTTTATGTCAGGTATCTAAGCAACACCACATCACAATTTTATTATTTTTATTTATTCTATAACTGCAGGACAAACCACACTTCACAATCATTTACTCTGAAGAGACATACTAGTGTTCCCAGAAACATTAAATTAACTCCATTAGAATTACTCCAAAAGATATCAAGATCAGCAATACATACTCCAAAAATATTAAAAGCATAGATGCTCAGGATGTACAAGCAAAACAATATATAATGAAGCTTGTTTGTCCATTACAGCTACACACTCTTGGACAGTCACCAAGGGGTTCAGCAGATGAATTCTCAATGCAATTCATAAGTAAAAGTAACTGCAAAGTGCAGCTGATATCGCACTAAACAAAGCTAAGGAAGACTTAAAACAGTTAGATTTAGTTTGTTACAGCTCTGACAGATTTACTTTTAACAGACTGCATTAAACTGATTTTGTATGAAGCTGTTGTTCTGAGTCCAAAATGCATTAGTAGTGCAACTTCTGGCATGCATCTGTCATACCCTGCAACACTTAAACTAAACAGGTCAGCTTCATTTCAACTATATTCTGTTAGCAATTAACAGATTATTGCTCGCTGGGGTGCTTAGAGAGCCCCTCAAAACCCCACAGCATAAGATGATCAAGGATCAAAATAATTGTTAGCCAAACAAGCATTTTTCCTAAGCTTAAAATAACTTTGTCAGAATGGAAATTCCCAGTGAACATGGATGACTATCACATCACTTGACAGTACAGTTTATTATTGCCCCTTCTTCAAGTATGAAACATAGGATCAACAGAGAGTTACAAATATTTGTAATAATAATAATAATGATGATGATGATGATGTTAAATAGTAATGTACTGCAAGTTGGCCCTATGTCAGGATTTTGGGGCCAAACTGCTGCGAAGTCTCAACTAAATATTGACCAACCTCACACAGAGAGCGAAATGATCCTTCACAAGTGGTTTCTGGGTATATTAGAGAGATGAGAACTCGAAGCTATACCTTGTGCAAAGCAAACAATACCTTCCTAAGAAAGATGTTACTTAATGCAAATTTGATATCATGTTGCCTAACTTCCTGCACTTTGATCAATCAAAGTCCTTGAAAGAAGGCATTGCAAAGAGCACAGCAGAATCACAATTTTTAACTGTAACATTAAACCTGTATTTTTTTGATCCAAAGATCTTCTAGAAAAAAAAATTCTAATCCCCCCCAAATCTAATCTCAGATAAGGTGATGAAGCAGCAGTGTTTAAAGAGTTAACTAACAAGAAGTTCAGAGCATCCAAGGATAGGCAGATGCATAAATTCTACATCTGTTCACTTTCAAACTTGCTGTTGAATTAAGAGGCATCTCTTATTTTTGAGATTTTTTTTTGTTAAACTTGATAACACAGTTGTACATTCTCAAAAAAAACTGCAAAAGACCCCAGCAAGAAATTCCTCTAGTTTAAAGTAGCCCAACAACAGTTCAGCAGTAATTTGTGCTTCAGATCCTCAATGCCTTAAAGCTACTAAACAAAACTATTGAGAGTCAAGTACTAACTCACAGCATTCCATTACTTTGTCAGAACATTCTGCTAAGATTGGTCTTATATCATCTAAGTTAGAAAGAAAAGAGTGAGCCACTATTTAAAAGCTAATGCTTAAGGAAAAAACTTCCAAATCAGACTGAGGTGGCAACGTGATCATTGGTAACAACTGGATTTCAGCAACAAAATTTTCAACTAGCAGCTGTTTCAACAGAATTGCCTTTGGTAATTAGACAGTTTATAGCCCTATGAACACCCACTGTTCATCCAGATGTACCTTAGTGGTATTTTACCAGTTCTAGTTTATAAACTATAAAACTGAAATTTATTTTAGAGTGAAAAGTGAAAAGTGCCCCTCTTTTTCTTATAATTAGCCTTATCTAATCAAAACTTGTTACATTAGATCACGAAAAGCAGAAGCATCCTTACATCTGTGCTTTCATTACTAGTGTTTTCTTCTCTCTTCCGTTCTTCTTCCTCTTGCTCTAGTTCCTTAATGCTCTCCTCCAGAACATTGGGCCAGAAGTCTCCTTCAAAGTAAGGGAGCTCCTTTGCACTGGTTAGACGGTCTTCTGTTGCCTGCTTAAATATATCCTAAAAGAGAGCAAGCCCACTTTTGGTTATCACTATTACAAATCATGTAAGGAAAGGCAACGTTCTCAATGAGTGACAAGAAAAGGAATCAGCAGACTAAACAAATGAAAGCTTAATATTAGAACTCATTTTATGAGAACACATTCTAAGTGCAAATTTAACATTGTATCTGTTACAGTTTGTCAAATACATTTCAAATATTCCCACTCAGAAGAAAGAAATTGCTGTGTGCTAGACTTCAATATGCATTCTTACCAACTGGGACAATGTTATCACCATAATCTCAACATTCACTTAAATCCTTATAATTCCAAAGATTTTATATACTTCTAACTGCATCAGCAACCTAACCCTGCAATTTGATCTAAGACAAGAAGATTTAAGACTCCATATATATTTTTTTGCTCTTTTACAGTATTCCTCAAGAATTAAGCTTGTTCTAAGGAACCATTTCAAATCTTTTGCTAGAACGATTTCAGAAGCTACATGTTTTGAAGAGAGTATGTTTTAACTCTAAACTTCTGGTGCTCAATTCACTTAAAACGAATGCAGTAAACACCAAGAATCAGGCACAATGCACAAAGCAAGGAAGAAATGAAGACAAGATCGAGCAATCTCCCCCAAGCACACACTTCACACACCTTGTAATCGTGGACGATGCGCTCCGACACAGACTTGTCCAGCATCTTTTTGTACCACTCCTGCAGTCGCTTGGGTTTGGGTATCTTTTGGTCAGGAGGATGGCAGTGGAAGATGTAATCATCTCCTTCGCTGGGCGGGCACGCCCAGATGTGTCCAGTAGTATACCTGCCGTGGCGACACAAACCGGGACATGAGGGCTCTGACAACGATCCCGCGCTCTCCTCTCCGACACCAGGTGGCGCCGCCACCGAGGCTGGCGGCGGTTCTGGACCTAACATTTCCATCTTTTCACTTATTTCCTTAAATCCAGCGCTATATATGGAGCACTTACATGTAAGGGGTGTACATTATACAGCCTACATAAAAAACAAAGCCTGACACAAACCCACAACTACTCTCTCCCAATTAACTAATGGGAGAAAGATTGAGTCTAGGTATTTCACTAGTGAAATCTCGAGACAGAGCAGCAATATTTTATCTAGCAACAATTTAAAAGCAGATTTACTTAAAGACAGAATTCACTTTTCTACTGTAAATACTCTGGTTTTTGAGAATGAGTTTTAAAAAGTTTTAGAATTATATCTGGGAATAAACAGGCACTGCCAACCTGTGGTATTGGGTGCACAATCTAGAGTACTATTAAGATAGATGACAGCAAATCAGTAGCAGGTGCAGCAAATATAACACCTAAGATCACTTCTTTATCTTCAGTTCTCCATAAGTTTTTGAAGAGAACTCTAGTAGGAGGAATAATCAGTTAGAGAAAAATAACCATCATTGCCCTGTTGAGAAACAGCTCTGCAGAACCCTCCCCAAGCCCTGGGAGCTGCAGCCAGTTGTCATTCCTTCTGCCTGAGAATGGAGAGATGATACTGCTAGACCAAGACTGTTCTCCCAAAATGAGAACCTGATGTTACCCATTAGCACAGAAAATAGCATTAAGTTGAGGCTTGAGCTCTATGTGGCAAATGTACAGACTCATAGATTAGAAAATGGACAATTAAAAAAGCAGAAAGAAGCCTAATGTATGCTTTTGAAGTAAGAAAAAACACACCACCTCACTGAGGTACTGAAGATAGTACTGCTTACCTCCACTTCAACTCTCCCAACTTCTCATCAACTGCTTTAAATGTAGTCCCTTAACAATTTCTCCACAAATAACTTCACCAGCCTACACTAGGTACCATGACAATAGTGATGGTTACTTCACTGGCCTTTCTACTTCAGTTATCATGGTAATTTAATTTCCACTTTTCTTATTACTGCAGTTGTTCTGTGTTCTTTTGTGCTGTCCAAGTGTATTTTCCTCTTTCCTAACTCTTCAGTTTCTCACATTTCCAGCTACTCAAGATTTTTTAGTGGCCATCTACAACTGTTACAGAGTTAGCCAGTACAGACTAAACCCACAACTTTCTCCTTATACACAAGGGTAAGGACTTACTTGCTAGCCCAAAGGAATGATGTAATTAAAGGCATTGCACAATGACAACATCTTATGGACTGGAGAAGGGGCTCACTGTTTCTACTCAGACTTAAAAAAGTCTTACATAAATTTGGAAACATCAAAATAGCTGAAGCAGAGGCCTCCCCTGAAAAGCCTGCAATCCCTTCTTCTCTTCTCCTTTTCAACTGTACACAGTTGTTGTCAAGTTATTCTATTACAGGTTGATACTAGGGCACCATATTCTTTACTATAGGATGTAATAATTTAATTTGCAGTAAGAACTATTCAGCACAAATGCTGTACAGAAGAAAATGTTGTAAGATACTTACCCTAGTTTCTTAACATATTCTAGATAGCCAATCAGTATTTCATGATAGACAGCAGTCCTCAAGCATTTAGGGCGGAAGAAATGAACACTGTCAAGGTAGGATATATACACTCGCCTAAAAAATAAACCACCAAAAAAAAAAAAGCATGAGAAAGAGGAGAGATTTTGAAGTAATTCCACAAGTTTATCAATGCTATTTTATACATCTGAAGCATCCATTACAACAGCAATCTGCATAGCCTCTGATCCTAATTTACCTCCAGAAACTTGGCCTTCTTTTGATATCTTAGCCTCATCTCCCTAAAACTATTCAATCCCTTCCTTGAAAACACAGATCAGTGATCCTTAAGGCAACTCTGTCTTCCAGCCAGCATCCCCAGTAAGAAATAACTCTAACATTACAAACTTTGTTTCTAGAACCTAACAGCACTCACATAAGGGTCTCACACAAGCAACAGAGAAGCTCTATGCAGAACTACAGGAGGCTCATCCAAAGGAGAGAGCACCAAGGCAAAACAGACTTTTGTGGGGTTCCTCACCTTTGATTGGGTGGAGGGCAGTCTGAGCCATACTCCTGCACGTGCATCCCAAAGAAGCACAAGTCTACACCATCAATCTCCTCAAAGGCAAAAAGCGCTTTTGTTCGGTACGGGAAGGACTCTGCCATCTCGCCACTGTCTACGAACCTGCAGAGCAGAGGGTACAGTGGAACACCAACTATATTCACACATCAGAGACTGCATGTTACTAGGTGAAGGCAACAAAGATCAGGGCTACTCTAAGTGTAATTTTAGTGCAATTTCAAAGTTTAATGTTTACAGACTACTCAAATATGAGGCACCCACTTTTTACTGTGAAAAAGATGTCACAAAAATGATTACGCTGCTGGAACACCTGTTTGTCACTACTTGGCTGGTGATGAGGTTTTGAATACAACAGTCTTTTTTGACTGGATATTAGAAAAAAAATCTTCATTAAAAAATTTCTTCATGAAATTCTTCAATATCAAGTATTGAAACAGGCTGCCCAGGGAAGTGCTTGAGTCACCATCCCTGGAAATATTTAGAAGATGTGTAAATGTAGCACTTGGAGACCTGGTTTAGCAGTGGCCTTGGCAGTGCTAGGGTAACAGCTGGACTCAAGCTTAGAACTATTTTGCAACCTAAATGATTTTATTTAATCAAGTGTATCATGCAAGGTCAAACAGCTCCCACCTTCACAAAAAGCAAGCAAAATTAGAAATGAACATACCTTGCTTTCATTCCTGGTTTTACTTCAACAGTTTTGTCAGATGCATGTACCACCCTAACTGTGACCTCTCCTGCCTCAGGGTGATTCTGTCGTTTCAGGAAATCATTGACTCTGTTCTCCAGGAAGGTACCGAGTCTTGTAGCTGGTAATCCTGCAGGAGGAAAATACAGCTCTAAACATATACAAAACTGAACTGATCATATGATTTCTCTACTCAGAAGTTAGATGAAAAATTACTTTTAACACATGCAGTATGCTAACATAAATTAAAGCTTTATCTTTAAACCATACCACTTCTAGATGGGGTGAGCTGCTTTTTCCCTGCAGGCACATTTATAGCTTATACATTATTTAAATGAATAAAGAATCTCTATTTCAACCCAATTTTTCTATCTTGTCTTAAAAGTCAATCACAATTAAGATTTCTCCTGAACAGATGTTATTAATTACTTCAATTGGATTACAAAACACTGCTTTCAGAGACATCTTCACAAGCAGAACTCGCATTTGGAAGTATATTCTGTGTATAAAGCCACACTAGCCAAGTTAGTATCTCTGCTTACCAAAAGAATATATTTCAATAATGGAAGTGCTCTAAAAGAGTTTGTTAGCTCTCTAAAACAGAATGTTAACTAACACTACCACCTGTGAACACTGAACACTACAGAACTGATGGTCAAAACTGACCAAAAGTATCCTCCTTGAGATCTTAAAAAACTTAAATAAAACACAAGCATAAAAGCCACCTCTTCCCCATTCTTAACGTATTATTTAAATTTTTTGGTGCAACTGTCAGAATCTTACTTTTAGCAGAGAATTTGTTCTCTTTCCTGGTTCGTCCTGTTTTCTTTAGGCAGCCATCACAGACGAAGCTGAAGCAAAAAAAAAGAGAAAGTGAAGTCACCCCAAGTCAGACCAAGTTCTCTAGCATTCTACCATCAGAAGCAAAACCTTTCACCAGATCTTATCTGATCTGGAAAATACCTTAACTGAAATTTGAAATAAAAGCACAAAGAACAGCCCTAGAGTTTCAGAGCTGCAGAGGAGGATCTAAGCTCCAGATGCTGCACGCTCTATCAGTTGCTCACATCACCACTGGAAAGTCCAGGGAAGTCTCCACTGGCAGGTCTGAAAATACCAGCTCAAAGTATTCTTGGTGCAAATAGGCTCAAACTGCTGTCTCTGATGATAACACACTGCAGCACAAAGCATAAGGCTGAATTTTTTTCTAAATGCCCAAATACAGTATAGACTGAAATGACTCTTCTTCACTTACAGGACATCACCCTCTTCTGCAGCAATGTGGATGGGACAACAGAATGCTAAACTGACACTCTTTGGACAAGAAATGGCACTTTTAAGCTGTTATAAAATACAATTCATCATTGTTTTTAAATCAATCAGAAGAAAACACATGTTGATCAAGAACTGTGGAGCATTTAAAGAAAACTATATTTTTTAAATTTAGATTTAATCTGATCACTGAGGTCAAAAAAGTTGATTCACCTGTTAAATCCTTGTTACAAAATTTTTTGAAGATGATGAAGCACTATGATTTGTATAGAAAACAGATCAATCTGAAACTGTTACCAGAACTAAAAACCATCTTTTCATGAAGGGCTAGCATTTGTAAACATAAAAGGCTGAAATGCTCTTTCCACACAAAGAATAGAAAACTTGACACACAACACTAAGATATATACTGTTTAAATTTGATATTACCCTATAGATTGTATAAAATTTTCAGGGAATGTAATTTCTTCCATTAAACAGTCTTTTAAATATAACCAATATAAGGATGTTTACTCATGAGCTCTACCAAATAGTAAATATGCTATGGACTTAATAAGGAGAAATTCCTCACCCAGAAGGCCAGATTATCTCATTATGAAGAACACAGATCTGGTGCATTTTTCGTCCACACTCTATACATTCAACAAATCTGTACAAGGCAAAAAAGGCAAAGGGAAGCAAAGGTTAGTAGTATCATTGCTTGCTTGGGTATTTGTAGTACTTTATTAGAGCACTTCTAGCATTTAGGCTTTTGAGTCTATTTAACACAGAGGGAACATCTGTGCTGAGAACAGCCTTCTGAACAAATTAAGAACCTGCCAGCTCAAGTCAGGCAGACTATGCAGGGACACTTTATTATCATTTGCACTTTATTATCATTTGCTTGTCTTACCACCATCCACTCATTTTTTTTCAAGTGAAGCCCTTTTAAGGATAAGATCTGTAAACTGCTTGTTGCTATAGAGAGTAGAGGAAAATGGATTCAGCCATGTCAGAAAGGAAGAGCCAGGTGAAATACTTGGCTGTTAGTTGCCCCACTATGCTTAAACCCTGGGGTATATTGCAAATACACTGCAGAAAGGTGAGAAGGAAGAACCAGAAACAAAGACCAAAGTCACTTTCAGAAAATTAGCAGAGATTTAAGGACAACTGAGATAGGTCACATTGTTTAGTTCCCAGATGTTGGTGAACATAATTATCCAAAATATCTAAGGTTCCTTCAGGTATTGGGACAATCTGACTCCTGAACATGCCTATCTAAAAGTTTGAGACTTGGAATGAATGAATGAATGGCTGTAATCTATGTAGAGCATGTGGTATCACACTGTAAGTTAGGCTTATATTCTATCTTCACTTTAACAAAGGGAAAGAAAAGTTATGAATCAAGCTACTATTCTCTCCTTCCCACAGCCCTCATAAAACAGAAGAACTGGCTGACCCTTGTGCCTTTAGAAGGATGGTGTGGGAACAATAAATATCCTTTTTCCTCATTTATTTGAGAACTGAGATAATGTTTGCAAAACAGCAGCAAGGTGTATGATGCAGAACCATGTAAAGCAACTTCAAAAAACTGCTCAGGAATATCAAGAAAAGCAGCTGAGTCACCATCATCTTCATGTTACTGAATGGCTACAGTTCTGCTTTCAGAGCAGTACAGAATAACTGGCTGATTCAAAATATAGCAACTTTTCCTTCTACTACAGCTGCCTGTAAAATGCAGCAACTACAAACACCAACAGCACTAAGAGCTGCTGCCAAATGACTCAAATCAGTTCTGAGACTTGACCATCCACCACAACCTAGTTTCAAAGCAGAGCTATCTGCATTCATCCTTCTGTTGAATCTACGTGCAAGACAACAAAATGGAGTCATTTCAGCCCATATATCCAGTGTTAGTGTTTCTCAAGCACAGCCACAGTGATTTGTGTTCTCAGCACTGAATGCCAGATCTGCTGATTACTGAGCAGCCCCTACCAACTAATAGTGCTACATGAAATTGAAAACATTCAAAGACAAAGGTGATGGTGAATGAATAACATCTATCTTACAAAGTAATTATAATAAAATGAAGATCATTCAAAGAGTGACAGCAATACTTACAGCTCAGGATCCAGTGTATCATTTTTTCTTTTTGAAAACTGTTCTTTGTTTATTGTGCTATGGAGAAACAGGCAATAAAACTCAGTTTTAACACAAGACAACAAACATTCATGCAATACCCACACCTATCCACAAACCAAGACAAAACTTACAAGCAGAGTTTTTATACACTCACTGGCACTACAAGGAAAGTAATTATATTTTACACATTGACAGACAACGGAAGTGTATGCTACTCCACTCTGCCTGTGGAAAACATTATTGTTCTCTTGTAGAGAGCAACATTGTTCCCTTATTCAGTTTTACTACAGGATAAATATTAAAGCTTGCTGACAATTCAACTTCTGGATAGGTCTGATCAGTGTTTAATGGTGAAAAAACTACTTGATATGCCTCTCATATTCTGTAGGCAGAATTCCAATTATCTTTGATTACTAAGAAAGGTAGGTTATCTTTTTTCAGATTCCCCTAGCCCTCCTCTTACATCAGCTTCAAAGGATAAATTTTATCTTCCAAATCCTGCAACCCCAGCCCAGCCACTACAATACATTATTTCTACCCCTCTGCATCAGTTTCAAGGCCTAAAATTTCAACTTTTTGACAGAAGTTTTAAATGACCTGGTTCAGAACATACAATACTCAAATCTGTGAGAATTTACCCCAAAGAGTGTTCTGCATAACATGAGACAATCAGTATGTCCCTCCCTGAGAAGCACTGACACAGACTCACTCCAACTTGCATGAGATTAATTAACCTTCCTATCTCCTCTTATTTCAGTATTTATTCTAAATTGTGCCACCTGCAGAATAAATACTTGAAGCTCCTTCTAAAATAAATTATGAAGTTAAATATCTCAATTACCTCAAATTATTCTTATAATATGGTGATGGAACTTAAACAGGACTCACCATGCATTTTCCTATGATGTACTCTATGACCCTATATTGAATAAATTTTGGATCTTTGCTTCTACTAGAACAGCAATCCATCTATCCATAGGGACATGAAATGACCAGCACACAATTTTTCTTCCTTTTTCCTCCCAGACAGGTAGGTCACAGAATTCTAAGATGGTTTGGGCTGGCAGGGACCTTAAAAGATCATCACTTCCTGCCCCCTTCCACTAGACCAAGGAGCTCGGAGCTCCACCCAATCTGTCCTTTAACACTTCCAGTGATGGGGCATCCTGAACTTCTTTACGCCATCTGTTCCAGTGCCTCACCACCCTCACAGTGAAGAGCTTCCTCCTTGTACCTAAGCTCCATCTAGCCTCTTTCAGTACACTTCAGTACATCATCCCAAGCCCCAACAGATATTTCCAGTACTGTTCTCTATGCATCCATTGCATCCAGGATTGGTTCCAAATGAAAGTTAACTCCTTTTGTCCAATTACCAACTTCAACAACTCTCCCTCTGGCTTCAGACCTTTCCTGAATTCCTCATGTTGTTCTACCTGCAGGGTTGTTGCACTGCCTTCCTCCAAAGGGATTTCTTGAATAGCTCAAAGAGTAACTGTTTGGCACTCATTTGTCCCTCAAGCATTTACTTAGCCTCAAAAAAAATTTGTTTCAAGATCTTCTTGAGGTATGAGAAGGGTACAGCAAAATGAGAGACTGCGACAATAGTTTGCCACCAACATGATAAAATCCATGCACAGCCTTTTATTATGTCCTTAACTACTGCACAGCCTTTCTCACAGGCAGATGACATTTCTGTAGTGAAATATTGGTATGGCAAAAGGAGGTTGTCTGCTTCTGGTTTGGATGAAAAACAACCTGATGTTGAATACAAGTTTGATGGTATAGCTAGGGTATAAAGAAAATGGTATGTCTGATATTTCAAGCTATGTCTGTCACACACTTGCCTGCAGGCATGGTTATTTTTCTGCAGTAGAATACTTCCACTTTTTTTTCAGAGAAAAAGCCATTTTCTTCTTTCCCTTCTATTAGTACAGTTGCAATTTTAAGCACTAAGTGGTTCTTTTTCACTAGTTAGGTCAGTGCAGGTTTGAAAGACAAGCACATGAAGGATGCATCATCCACCTTCTACTAGGCTAAAAACCTGAGGCTGAACCCCCCTTCCCTAGAGAAGGCACTGCAGGCCCTGACAGAACTCAGGAAAGCACAGTCCAAGCAAACACCAAGAACTCACGTTTGAGGTTGTGATGGGTCATCTCCCAGAGAAACGCTCTCCCCTTGGATTTCGTTGAAGCACTTCTCACAGAAATGATACCTGTCAGCAAGAAGGCCATATTTGGGTGAACTGCTCCGTCCACACAACACAGCCCAAGTCAAGCAACGGAGCCACCAATCACAGCAGGCCAAGGAAGGGACAGGAGCAGAGAGCAGGTCATCAACGGCGACAAGGATATTCAATGATGCGGATTTATGGGCCCCACATTGGGTTTGGTTGGTTTGGTTTTTTGGTTTGGATTTTTTTTTTTTGCGCAATCAAAGCCAAGTGCAGACAATGACAAGCATGAAGGAGAAATTAAAAAAAACAACACACACACGAACAAAGAAATGGGGGTTTGCAGGACAAAAACAAAAACATAGAAGCAAGACAAGACAACACAAAGCAGAAAGCCAAGGCAAAGCACAGATTAGCATTAAATCTCTCAAATGGGGTCACAAGCAGCAAACGATAAAAACAAATTAAACAAGAGTATTCCATTTTAGCATACCCATACCCTCTTCATTTTAATAATCCATACCACGTACAGCAAAGAATTAAAATGAGACAGGGGAAAGAGCAGAAGGAAGGAGGAACTGCTACTCTGACTTGTACATCAGCACAGCAGTTCTGTTGGGAGGAGGATCTGCAGGAGATCAATGGAAGAGAGGTAGTCTTCCACCTTAAATGTATAAATGCTAAAAGGTCACAGAATTCTCTCCCAGTTGAAGGGAAAAGCTAAATACCAGAAACTTTAGGAACAATAAAATCTGTCCTTAAAATTCTTACAGACTAATAGAACTGTCAAACTCCATGTTAACTAACATTAACTAGACACAAAATACTCTACATGGATATGACTCTGCCATAGCCCAGTCTGCACACAGAACAATCACTACAGCAAGATTACAGAGAAAGATTTCATTTGTACTTCAATAAACTAGAGATTAATTCAAGATTCTACCCTAGCCTTCAAATATGTTCTAAAGCTGTGGCTTCTCCATTATAAGGCATGCTAACTGAGTGCACAAGACAGCTAAAAATATAAATAAAAAAATTCAAACAAGTTCATTATAAAGCCACACTAATCTATGTTATTAGCAACTGTTGGGCTAAAAAAGACAAGTCTCAACCTCCTTCCCAGTTTTCATCAAATAATGATGAATTTATTTAATGCAGGTAATGCAGAGAACAGTACTTCTGGAATTAAACACTGCAATCTATAGATATATGCATCTGTATATATGATGCAATCTACAAGTCACATGTAGGCACCTGTTGTTACAATGCAAACATTTCCTTCTAACATTTGCAAACATGTCAAATGTCAGATTTCTGAGCAATAGTATTTTGGTTCATCTAGTACTTGCCTATGGACAAACATAAGCAGAAGATACTGACATGACGTGACAAGCTCTACACTACATGTACAGCTAAAACTACAACAGCTATTGTGGGGTATTACAGGACTAAAGAAGTAGGAGAAGCTTAAAAACCACCATTTGCTGCTATAAACCTTTATGAAGTTTTAAGAGGTTAAGATGTAACTTGTACAATCTTTGACTGCTTTCATCTAACCAGGTGCTCAAGGAAACTACAATTCTTGGGAAATTTTGGCTTTCAGGTAAAATCCTTTGTGTTTTTGTCATTCTGGTTTGTTTTGGGGCTGTTTTTTTTGGTTTGTTTGTTTGAGGTTTTGCAATGAAAGGAGAGCAGGAACTAAATAAATTGATGGATCTTGGAGTTAAGCAATTCTCAGCTCTAATAGGTTCATTCTGATGACAGGCAAGGGAATATGGGAATGTTAAAGCATGTGTTTGCCTGCTTCTTCCTGCCTCACTTCCCCAGAGATGACCTTCAGAGATGACTAGCAAGAAACCTCCTTTCAGAAGTCAAGGAAGTTTAAATCCTTAAATAAACCCCAAGTAAAAAAGGATACTCAAAAGAGCTGCAGAAGGGACAGCATTTTACAGAGCTACTGGCAGCTACTGCCAAGACAATTCCCTTTAAGAAACTTTGTAAGAAAAAGCAAGCATCAATCTGCTGAAGAGCAGAATACACAGATCTTCCAGTTAAGATGTGCAATACAGAAGTAAGTTTTCTCTTTGGCATTAAAATCACAAGAAAAACCAAAGACTTGCCAAACCCCACTATGTATTATGAGCATTAATACACTTTCTGCATAGTCTACTCAGTGTTCTGCATTAAAAATACTGCTGCACAGTAGGAAGTAAAAGCAACAGACTTGTATATATGATTTGTAGGTAATTGAAGATTTAACTAAATGCAGGATCAAAATGTAGTAAGACATCACATTTCTGCAAACAAAGGAGGGAAGAGCAAAGGCTGCAGTGAACTTTTGCTCAAAGAAATCATTATTAGCACACAAGGCAAACTATTCAAGAGCACTTCCAGCAAAAAATTTTATCTTCAAACATAAACGTGTACACATATAAAGAGGGTGTCTATGTAAATACATGCATGCCTATAACAGATTGATTGCAGCATGCACAAAACTGCACCAGCTGAGTTTTCCTTACCTGTTCTGGTAACTGTAGTAAGTGGCATCTCGAGGGATCGTGCATAGCTGTTTGCCATAGCAACACAAAGTCTGTGGCGAGAACTCCAACTGCAAAAAAGAATGGGTCACCTTAGTACTCACACCGTTTCACTTGCTCTCCATGGGAAGCAAGTGTGACCCAGACAGTGAACACTTCCACATCACTCTGGGCACAGATCTCTGTACAGCAAAGCTTACAAAGTGCTGGTCACAAAAGACATTGAGTGGGCTGTTATTCTCAAATTAACTCTTCTCCAAAGACAGAAAGAACATCAAAACAAGGGAAACAGAATTTCAATATACAGTGAAATACAGAACTTTTGAAGTAATAAAAACACATCTGTTTCATTTGCAATAGCAAAAGTTTGTCTTAAACAAACTTTTTTGGCTTTTTTCCCCCCCAAAGGCTTACATACAAATAAGTTATTTAAGGACTAGACAGAATTAGAAGATCCACAAAATGCTCAAATTCAGATTATTCAGGATTGCTAAATCCTTGTAAACTTCAGAAATTTTTGACACACCATAACTGATAACAACTGCAACTGCTATATTTTATCCCTTCAATTCAAGGAAGCAAGAAACAGACTAAAGATATTTACTTTCTTACCTTTCTTCCACAGCAATAACCAAGGCTCTGCATAACTGGGTCAATTTCTTGCTCAAACACCTCTGCCAGTTTGGAGCAGTACTTGTACACCCGGGATGTTTTGCGGTTATACAACCAGGCGTTATTGAACATGAGCCAGATGTCATCTACATACTGCCATGGCTCCTGATACTGTCCTGTGTCCAGCTTTCTCTTGATAGTAGAAAGATCCATGGGGTTCTTCACTATGTCAAAATAATCCTGCAAGAAAACACAGCACATCAAAACTCTCCTAGAGAACTATGTTTTAACATGACAGCATGTGCATTCTCAGCCTGTAAATTCTCATCAAGAAAAACAGGTTCCTCCCTGACTTGATTGTCAAACTGCTTGTGACACACAGAATGCAATCCCTAAGTAATAGCATATAATTCCCCAGTGCTTTCTTTTAATTATTCCTTTATTTCTCAGGTGCTGTTGCTCATTCACAACTAATGAAATCAAGTCACTCTCATTTTAATCAGCAAAACAAGTATTACAAATCATAGAAAATGCCAATGTTTTTGCAGCCATAGTGATCCAAACACTTACACAAGAACATTAATGTAGAGCAACTGTTTTCATTAGACCAGAAAACCTAACAAAAATAAATAACTTTATTCTATGATAAAACTTATGTGTCCTCTAAAGAATGCCCTTTTCCAATCCACCATTGACTATGGTGCAACATCTACAAAGTCTGCAGAATGACAGTCAATTGAAAGCTTGTCAAAAAAAACCACACCAATAGCAAATAAAAACTCTTTCAGGCAAAAAATATTGCCTGAAGCACCTAAAAAGGACTTCTACATCTATGTTTTTGTTTATATTTAGTAAAATTGTGTGGTCAATTCAGAGTTTAAAAACACAGATCCTTGAATGATAGCTGCCTTCTCAAGACAATTTTAGAACAAGCAGAAAATTTAATGGATACAAACCTCTAATTTAAAATGTTTCTTCCTTTCCTATAACAAATAATCATTAAAGGACATTTTTAAGTGGGTTTTACCTGCCTAATTTCCCACATCTTCAGAAAAGATTTATACATGATGAGAAACAGCTACGAAATTCAGCAATAAGAGCATCACAAGATGAAGCAACAACCATAAAAAGGCCATACAGCACTGGGGTTCTGTTGGTAAATCATTTCAGTGCATGCTATATCTGCTTATTTAGTGAAAGGAACACAGAACCAAACAAACTTCCCTAAGTCAGACCTTGTCTATTCCACCGCCTAAGCTAAACCTCCCCAAACACATGGATATGAAGATGTTGAGAAGACAGATGTAAGCTGTTCTTGAACAGGTATGTCAGAATACAGTAGTTTTGAATGTAACCCAGGAAATGATCTTGCTAAGACACTCACAGGAATTCCTAGTAGCTGGGGATCCACAGGCTGCCGAAACGGAAGAGACTCCGGATCCTGACGGTAAAGTGCCTCCAGTGTTGGCATAAGTGCCTGCCGCAACTCTTCTGGCTTGAAAACTGAGGAAAACAATCAACATTAGAAATATAGCAGAAACTGTTGGAAGGAAGAAACCTGCTAGAAAATGTGATGTCTGTGGAAAAAAACCCATTCATTGTCTGTCTATACTTAAGCAGGGCTTATTTATCCTCTGCAACATTGAGTCCTGAGGAGGATATTGAAATGATCATCTGAAGAAAAGGCGATCATAAGATGACATTGATGAGTAGAGATGGTTCACATTCCAGATACATCCCCTCTTGAAGGCCCCAAGAAAAAAAATTGTCTACAGAATCTGTAACTGAGTATTTCAAATCTCCATTGTATTGACAATTTTACTAGGGCTTAGTGTTTAATTCTAAAGGCTTAAAGAAGTTGCCCAAAGCCAATTATAAGCACATGTATTATTAGATATTTTTGTCCAAAAGCCACAAGGAACAGTCCATATAAGTACCACATAATCCACTAAGTACCAAAAAGGAAGGCCCAGGTTTTTTTCCTCTGCAGAGATTTCTCTAGGGAGATGCAGTGAATTTAAGTAAAAACAGTCTTTCTGCTTACTTTTTTTCTTAGACTGCCCAGCTGCTGGAGAAGACTGAGTTGCTGGAGTAGTAGGTCTTTCTTCCCCCTCTGGTACTTCAGACTTAATTTCAGGTTTCTTCTCTTCTTGCTCCATTGGGTCTGGTTTACATTCCTCCACGACTGGTTCTACTTTAGCCTGGAAAGCAGTTTGGAGCCTGTCACTTAAATCTCCTGGCCATTCATCCACATTTCTGTCCTTTAAACCCGTCCCGCTGCCCACCCACTCTTCTAGCTCCTTTGTAGTCAAAACTTGCTTAAAACTTGAGCAAATGTGTTGGAATGCATCTTTAAATACTGCATAGCAGCACTGACGAGCTGCTAATGAGTTCTGAGCTGCAAGTGGACACACAGGTACCTCTTCAGGCAGCTCTAACAGCCTCTCACACAGCAGAGCTGCCAGGATGATGTGACTGGCAGCCACACTCCTGGCTGTCCTCAGTGACAAGCTGTCAAAGCCCAGTAAAGCAGCCCATCATGTACACATAGAATCATTTAGGTTGGAAAAGACCTTTAAGTCTAATATTAATGTGGCACTCCCCAGTCCACTGCTATGCCACATCCTAAAGTGCCACCTCTACACATCATCTAAATACCTCCATGAATGGTGACTCACTTCCCTGGGCAGCCTGCTTCAATGCTTGATAACCCTTTCAGTGAAAAAACTTTTTCTAATATCCAATCTAAACCTCCCCAGGCATAACCTAAGGCTATTTCCCCTCATCCTGGTATCTGCTATTTTAACAGCTGTGGACTGGCCCCAAGTGCATCCTCACACTGGCATTTACCAAAGTAAAGCTTCATAGCAACCATATTATACTGGTCCTTTCTGTGGCCACTGACTTCTACTACTACAATTTCACCAGAAAACAGACCCTTTTAACTTAGGAATAAGACAAAAGACAACAATCAAAACTGCAGCAGCAGCAGGTAGCACCTACAGCTCTCACCAAATTCTGAAAGGAATGACAGAAGAATGATAGAAAGCATCCAGCAGTACTAGATGTTGACCCAACATCTGGTCAACAATCTCACCTCAGGTTTCTCCTCCATTTGCATCTCTGTTTGTTCTGGTTCCCCTTCATCTGTTTTAATCTCCATTTTCACTTCCTGCAAGGGTGGCTGCTGCTGTTCTGGAACAGTCTGCTGAGAGTTCACCTCTGTGCTGCTGGTGGATGGGGGATTGGATACCTGCCCATCAATGCTCACAGCTGGCTGTGAAAGCTGAGGGAACAAAACACATTACTAACAGGCTTCTAACACACCTGTTTTCCTTTTCTAATCTATGTCTTACAGATGCTACATTTCCACTGAGATTAAAAGCACTCTAGTCCTTCTATTTGTTTTCCCTGAAGAATACAGTGGTCCCACAACCTCAGCTATTGGAAAACATGTATCAGAGGCATGCACTAGAAGGACTTGCCTACAGAAAATGGCATTGTGTCCCTTATTGTATAAGTCCTATGCATATGTTTAAGTAACCAAAAACCTCACCCACGTTTCAAAATGAATTTCAAAACATGTACAAGAATTCTGTAAAATATTTCCACTGGAAACAGCAAATGATCTACAGACTTGTCTAGATGGAAAAAGTTTACTCCCCAAATACAAAAAAACCCTGTTTCAGTATTAAACATGCCAGGAGCACACAACTGAAAATGAAACCTTGCACACAAAACATTGTCAGGGAAAGCACAATTAAAGTTTTTCCTTACAGGTGTTGTGGGGTGCTGAGGTTGCAGCGGTGCTGTTGGTGTGGGAACAGATGCAGTGGTGCTCTGCTGTGACAAGGGCTGCTGCTGCTGCTCTGCAGAAGGGGTAACTGGAACTGGAGGCTGCACTTGTGGAGGCAGCTGTGCCTGTGGAGGCGTTGGAGTCTGCCTCTGAGGGGGGTGCATAGTTTGGGACTGCGGTCCGGGCGGCATTGCCTGAGGAGCAGGAGTGGGGGCAGCGGTGGCAGTGGCTGCTGCTGCCTGCTGCTGCTGTGACCCCAAGCCTGGGGGCGTGTGGTGAGGTGTTGGGGTTCGGCTGGGTACCGGAGAAGGAGAATTTTGGTGCATGGGAGGCTGTGGAAGAGGTGGGCAGTGAATATGGCTCCCTTGAGAACCTGGAGCCATTGCAGGAGAGTTCACAGGACAGGAAGCGCTGGTCATTTGTGCCTGTAGGAAAACAGGTACACATTTGCAGTGACTTGGAATAGAATAGCAAGAGAAATTACTGTCAAATGTTTGCTTTCCCACAGCCTACTTTAAAAAGTGACAAACCATCTGCTTCACTTTTAACAACTCTTTCAAGAGCAGAAATGGTGTACTTGATTTATTTTATTCTACACAAACATAAGGCTGTTTTAGAAGTTATTCATCTCTCTTAGAGAAGTTTCAATAGAATAACTTATACTTGTTGATACACTTAAAGAATGGCACACCTACACTCCAGTTTGCAAAACATTTCTTTCTAAAACTGCAGATTTGTACACCCTGAATATGGGACAATGCACCACAGTGAAAAACTGCATTCAAATACACTTAGTGTGCCCATGCCTCCACCCCCAAGATTAGAAACTGGATTTATCATCACAAATAAGTACAGCTGTAACTCTACCATTATAAAATTACAAAAAAAAATTGTATTGGTCAAGTTAAAAAACTGTAACTCCACAATAATCTTGCCTGCAAACTAGGAAGAAGCATCAATGAGAAGCAAACTGACGTTCCCTACTTCTTCCTGGCCTGAAAGGTTCTTGCTGAAAAGGGAGAGGGAGAGGACAGAAAGGAAACTGCTAGACTGTAAGTTCAGATCTTCAGTAGTGATAACCCTCTTAATCCCCCAAAGCCAGCAACACACAGGCCTGGATAGACATGCCTTTTCATAACTTATTCTGCCACCTCTTAATTTATCAGGCTCTGCTGTTTCACTGTTCAGCAAGAGAATCTTAGCTACTTCATGCTGAGTCACAATTTCTTCTTTGCTCCATAAAAACAAACCTAAAACAATTCCTCTCTAACACCTAAATTTAAGCCTGAGAACAAGCCAACAATACTTCACCCTTGCCATTCCCAGTGCTACACCAGGAAAATGAAAGGTCTCAATAAATGAATTTGGTTGATTATAATTCCTAAAGTCTCTCAAGGAAACAAGTTGTTCTCCATTACTAAAAACTGAACAATCATAACCAGTTTATGACAAAGGCCACTGACAGCACATCAAGAAATCAGAAACTTACTTGAGATACTGGTGTCTGATTGCCAGGCTGAGTCATAGGCATGCTCGCTGTGTTCATTCCCGGGGAAGAAGCAGGGAACTGAGTCTGCTGTAGAAATTGATTCTGACCAGAAGGCTGGCCAACTCCTGGCTGCTGCATACGTGAAGGAAATCCCATCTGGTGGAAAAGAAAGCAATTCATTTCACACAATGTGCATACACCCTCATAATATTTTCCAAAAAAAAAAGAAAACAACAAAACAAAAAACTAAAAACATTTCTCTTGTTGCAGAAGTTGATTCTTGCCACTTATCTGTAGGATACAATGTGAAAAGCCTGTTTATAGCTCCTCTCAAAAGACAGAATTTATGATGATTTCTCTTAAAAGCTAAGTAAAAGGATATTGATTTCAAATTGGGACTGTGACTTAAGATTTATTTTGGCTCCTTCTTTAATAAATGCAACAAAAAGCCACTTCAACTTAAAGTTTTAGGCAATTCTTACCACAAAGATTTACTAAAGATTTACTATATACCAGGCAGGTCTTAGAGTAGAAGCAAAAAGACAGAAATCAAAGGGCCAAGAGAATGAAGAAGTGATGCTTGATTTATTTTCAAATTTCTTTTATTGATTGATTTTATGGAAACCACAGACAAGAGAAGCAAATGTGTGAACCCAAGCCTGGAGGGAAGGAGCACTGACCTGGTTCATGGCCCCGGCCTGACTTAGCTGTCCAGGGTGCTGAATAGGAGGGGTTTGTCGGGGTCCCATCGGTGACAGCTGCATGTTCATCTGCCCAAACTGATTCATTCCTGCGAATTTGTGCCAAAAAACCACATGTAAACAAAGACCTGGAATCTTTAGGCACCATTCAACACTTGGAGAAGAAATGCTGTTTCTTTAATTTTGCTTTCTAGCAACCAGCTTTCAATCAAATATTGCCTTCTATTAACTAGTTACGTGGAATAATTTTAAATATAGTGATCGAACTACCTACTCTTTCAGAATACAGACCAGCTTTTCCCCCCTCAATACATCTGTTTCCACTGTTATTAAAACTCATTTAGTTTGAGGACTACTGTAACATATGACAAATCCTGATTGTCACACCTGCTGCTGAAGATCAACTTTCCACAGAAAGTTGCATTATTTAATTACATATTAGAAATTCACTTATTGAATCTCAAACTGTATCTTAACTTCAAGTACTTGGCATGTTGGCTATAACACATCTTGAATTTGTAACAAAGCTTCTTGCCTTTTTTTTCTGAGCAATAATTCTCATCACATTCCCTCTGCCACCAACATGTCCTCACCTGAGCTAGCTGGGCTCACCATATTTGTCTGATCCCACCATCGGATGTACACATGATCAGAAATTACAAAAGCATCAAACTCCTTATTTAACAAAGCAAGCAGCTAATGTGCAGCTCAAAATCATAAGACAAAATGCTACTAGAGATAGTGTTTTATATTTATTATATAGTTATGCAAGAATTATGCAATATAGATAGCTATCTTCTTAACCAAATGTAAAAACTGCACATGATACAAGGTCTCTGATGTTTCAGAGCTGTCCAAATCCAAGATTTCTTTAAAAATTCATTTAAAAACGTTTTTAAGAGTAGCAAATTTTCTTCAAAATATTTACCTGGCTGTGCCTGCATGCGATTCATCATCTGGTTTGGCACATTGGCACGTATCAGGGTTGGGTCAGGAAGAGGACCATCTGTAAAAAAAGACATTGAAATAAGATAGTGTTATTCAGAAGACCACCAGAATTTATCCACCAAACATTTTAGTGAGAATTACACATTGAAACTCATGTATAAAGAAAGTAAGTGTATCCAGTAACTAAACATTATTAAAGAGTCCTCAAAGTGTGAGGCAAACTCAAGAACTTCCTTGAAAATACAAGTACATTCTAGTGACAGAAATATCCTCTGACTTTGAGTCAGCTTTCAGAAACTGGGGACAAAATCTGAAGCATATTATCAAGGTACAACAATGAACAGTAGCTCACAAACAAGTCAGGTACCCATGATCAGCTAAATGGTCACCAGATTACTGAAATGACAAGTACAGGATTTCCTGCACCAGGTGATCAGTAACCCAAAGGTTCTTACTTGCAGACATTCCTGGCTGTGGCTGTCCCATATTGGGCCCTTGATTCATGGGAGCTTGTGGCATGCCTGGAGCATTTGGGATCATATTTTGTTTCTGCAGCCTGGTTCTTCGTTTCTCCTCCAACTCCTTCTGAATCTTGTAGATCTTCTCTGCTAGCAAGTGATAGTACTCTGCCTGTTGGGGAGGAATAAAAGCCAAGAAAGGAGATTAGACATATTAAGAAAAGGCAACTGGTGCCAGTGATTATAACTTGCAAATCAGCTTTACAGACACACATTTTGGTTTGGGGTGGGAGGTGGTTTTCCCCTTTGCAGGGACTGTCAGATAGGAGGGGGAAAAGGGGCAATGCTAAGGGCACTGCTCTCAATTATTAGACCAACACCAGGTATTTATGTTCTTTTGTCCAAAATTTCTCTGGGACAATCACAGTGAAGAGCTTCAACACGGCCTTTAGGGGTCTGTGACAAGTCTCAGGCACAGCACATCTCAACTCCTGGCACACCCAGGCAGCAGCCTTCAACTGGTTGGTTCCTAGATTCCATCCAGCAGTCCCTAAGCACTTGTTTCCTCAGTATGGAAGTCTCATCTGTGCTTTCATTCCTCTCCCTCCCCAGTCAGCACAGGATCAAGGTAGAAATACACAGAACTAGACAACAGGGGATGGCATCTCACCCTGCTGTTTGCTGATTCATACATATCTCCTTCCACTTTCCGAGCATATGCCACCAGATTCTCCATACGTCGATCCTTCAGTGCTGCAGGGTCAGGAGTAGGAAATATGGCTTGGACTCTGAGCAGGAAGAAAAAAATATTAAAGAAAAAAATATTAAGGAGGCAAATAATATAAATATTATCTGTTCCCAGACCAGCATTAACCCCCAGTGGTTTGAACACAAAGCAGCAAGCAAATCTGCTGACAGACCGCAGCTACTGCTGCTTCTTCCAGGGGCAGTAGATGTTTGCAGATGGCTTGAGCATGGAGTGGGAAACTTCCAAGACAACAGCCCCAAAGCAGCAGATGCAGTTCCATCTTTTGGCTTCTGCTTTCCCTTCTCCATGCATCTGACAAAATTCACTCCTTGGCTCTCTAGTTCAGCAAGTCACGCTTCCTTCTGCAACCCCTCAGCCTCCAATACACCTTTGGGGCAGCAGCTCGCCTAACAGGAGATGGTTTTGATATTAGCTACTCACAATTTATGAACAAGGTGGTTTCGGAGATCCTGAGTAATGTCTTCATGCCACTGCTTTCGAATTCCGGTATTGGATGGTTGAGCTGTTGGCATGGCTCCCAAACTGGCAACATTGGCGCTTTCACTCATCATGGGGCTTCAAAAACAGAGCAAGAATTGAGTGCAAAAGTCTAGCCCCAGCTTAATCATCTTACAGTCATAGCCTCTTTTAGAATAATGTCAGGACAAAGTGCTAGTTCAGCCATTCCCTAATCAATGGACAAACTGCAGAAATAGTTGCACACACACCAAACAACGCAGTGAAAGAGTACACGCTGTTCTACCCAAGGACTTGGAAAACTGCAACAAAAGCTACAAAATCCAAAGGGAGAGATAGCCATCAATGGCATTTACTCCACTGTTTATGCAAGAAGTGTCATGAGATCAAAACAAAATCATTGGGGTACAAAGGACTTAAACTTACTTTTGAGAATTCATGGTTGAATGTAACATTGAGTCAGGCAGCAGATTAGGAGGTTGAACCCCTACTCCTCCATTCACTCCCATTGGATTTGCACCTAAAAACAGAAGAATAGAGAAAAAATGAAGACCCCATTTACCACACAAAATCAGTAACTGTTCAACAATAACAAGGGTTTAGACTTTCAAGTACTTGGACTTTTGTGCAGGGAATTTAATTACCCATTGCTCTCTTCACCCCTCTTTCTTTTATAAACTTAGAAAAAGCCCAAGGCACAACACTGGTGACCTCCAAGTGAAGCATCAACCCCATTACTCCTCTGCAGATCTTCCTGAACTTATCAACAAACAAGTGATTTCAATTTGCCACAAATATTATGTTCCAGAGTCCTTTCCTGTGACTCTCTAATGAAACAGTCCAACAACTTCTGCTTTTTTGTTTAGAAGCAGTCAGGTATTTTTTCATTCAGAATCTTAGGATATTCACAAAGGCTTCAAAAACTTTAAACATCAGCTACCACCTACATCAGACAAGGTCCCTTCTCACCCACTCCATAACTTAATGATCCTACAACTAACTCAAATGCTTGAAAGAAGGAAAATCTGACAATCCTTTGCAGGAAACACCTCTAATTTGTTGCGTAACAAAATCTGGTTTTCTGAATCATACCTTAATCACCATAAAAACTGCCTGTTTTCTTCACACACTATAGTTACCTCTAAATTAGTAAAGAAAAATGCAGTCTATTTCTGTCTGGAGCTTCCAAACAGACCATTTTGTGACATCACAAGTAGCATGAAAACCATTATCAAGCTTCATGTGTATTTAGGACATTTGAATCCTACAGAATCTGTATTTCAAGCAAAATAACATTGCATACAGGAGAAGCCCACTGAAATTAGGTATATCAAGCCTAATACATACCCCAAATACCACAACCAAGTACTTAACCAATTTTTCATAAATCTGTTCCAAATCTCCTTTTCTTTAGTCGTTTTCTTCTTCCCAAATTCACTTCGCCATCTGAAAGCACACTGCTGTGCAAGACAACAGTCAACCTTTACCTAAACTCTCCCTTTTTCAACTGTCAAAACCCACCATTTCTTTGAGCCACTTAAGACTGCATCTTTTCACATACCAGTCCTCATCAAATCCTGCTATTTCTCCTAAACTAGCCCTGTTGTCCTGTAGGCCATGACCTGATAATTCCTATCTCACCTGTTCAAATTCCCTCCTTAGCTACTCACTCCTAATAAGGAAGCAACAGTCAAACGTCTACACTCTCCATGCTTCTCCTTTCTACATTAAGCTGCAGTTCTTTACACTCCAAGAGCTTTTTCAATCCCATTTCATTGGATTTTCTTAGCAACTGCACAAAGAATGCCCACTATTCTGCAAGGAATGCATAGGCAAAATACTGTCTGTAAATAATTACATACATTAAAAAATAAGAATAATTTTGCTTCAGAAAAGACTGTAAGGCACAACAGAAAATAAAATTATTTTAATCTAATTGTTTTAAGACTAAGCTCTCAGGACCCTTGCCCTTTTCTCTGTTTTCACACACTAGAAGGTAAAGTTTTAGCAAGTCACGTGCATTATGTGAGGGCCAGTCATCTTATTAACAAGCCTACTCTACCCAGCAGCCTTTTCCTGAGTGACTCAGGAGCAGCATTCCCTTTGCAGAGCAGAGCAGCAGTTGGTTGCAGGCTGTAGTTTGTGTGTTTCTGCACCAATCTCTCATTCTGCACACAAGCTTCTCATGGGACACACAGGCACAATCACTACAGTCCCATACAAGCTTGTGATAAATCACTGCCAGCTCTTCTTTCCTCTTTTCCACTAAAAAAGCCACATCTGCTTATGCAACTCAAGCAAACAGCTAAGAGTGAGAAAAACTCCTGTGATGTAATCTCAACCTATCAAACTTAGATTTGGTGGTTAAAGATGACTTCATTTGACACCACTGATAGCCAGGTTCTGATTAATTGCACTTTGAATTTAAATTGTTATCCAGTCCTACAATGTTCCCATAAGCCACTTAGACAATTTAGAGCTACATGAGATCACAAGACAGGATTCAGGGAGGATGTCAGTTATTCACTTTTTTCATTTTTTAAACAAATTTTACATATCTGAGATACAAATGTAAAATGCTGCACTCTGAGTGACAGGAAGTACCCCTGAATGCCAGCATTCATATCCAATTATAAACTCCCCAATAGCCTGAAACTTGCATTACAGTACAATTGTAAAGGAAAAAAAAAAAAAAGCCTTGAAAAATTATCATTTTTATAAAGAAACTAGTTTTTCCAGAGAAGGGCACCTGGGCCCTCTAATGTTCCTGTTCCACTGAGTAAGTTGCTTTTTCAAGTCTAAAATATCACAAAGTCCTACCTTTTGCAAATTTTTTAGCAGTACTAAGCTAGTAAGTTGAGAAAATTTGCATTAGATGCAGCACGGGGAAGTTGCCTGTAGTTTGCATTTTAACACTACCAGATAAACTTACTCATAGGATTCATAGGGCGCAGGCTCTGGGGTGACTGTCCTTGTTGCTGATTCTTCACTTGAGCCTGGGGCTGCGTCTGCATCTGGTTCCCCTGATAGGTCAGTCCGAGGGCCGCGTAGGCTCTCTCGATGGAGCTGGGGTCGATCTGACTGGTGGTGTTAATGCTGGGCGTTGTCTGCTGCCCCACGCCCACGGAGCCGGTATTGGCGAGTCCCACCGCAGCTCCGCCCAGCAGCGCTGCGAGAGAGGCACCGAGTTAGAGAGCAGAGCCGAGGGCACCCAGAGGGGCCCAGCGACACAGGGACAGACAGAGCGCACTGGCTGCTCACAACTAAAACATCTCCTTCTGGAAGTATGCAGGGACAGATCTGAAAAACCGGTCACGAAACAGAGAGACAAGTTCTGACCCAACCAGCCAATCCAACATGCTGTTTTCCCTTTGGGCTGCTCAGAGGAAATCCCACTCTTAAGTATTTAGGACACATCTGCTTGCTTCAAAGTGAAAACAGAGGCACAGCATGTCACAGAGGTTAAAGGCAGAACTGTACACACAGTTTTCCACCAGCCATTGCAACAACTTTTCTGCCCTTTTTGTTTTTAATTTTTAGTTTTCTTAAACCAAGAAATAGCTCACATTAGTCATGAGAAGAAGCTACAGTAACATTAAAGCAGAGAGGAAAAAACCCCCATACAGATAACACAATGACAAAAATCTTGCCAAACATTTTGTCAGGGAGACTAAGGGAACACAGAGAGAAAGGGGAAGTGACATCTGATGCAAACAAAGAATGAAGACAGAACCAAGTGTCAGGGCTAAAATGACACAACGTGCATGTGCACATCTGTCTCCAGAAATGGCCCAGCTGGAAGAAGCAGCAATGAAAAGACAACCATTTGGTTGAGAGAGTTATGATCTGTTTACCCTTACCTTTCTTCTTGATAGAAAAATACAATAAAGTTAGAAAGTTTTCATAAACACTAGCAATCAGAGCCAGAAAAATACTCTGAGATTAAAATAAGAGAAAAACCCCATTACCATGTTTTCAGCTTTGAGAGCATCACCACTACCATCTGGGCACAAGGAAGTTTTACTCCCAACATGCATTTTATAGTTTATTCAACACACAGAATTCCCCAGTAGACTTACATTGCTGATTTCTTTTGTCCCCAGCATTTTTGAGAGGCAAACATACAGGACAATCATGTCTGGTGCAATTCTTCCAGTGTGAGATGATTTGTCGGGAAGATGCGCAATGTGCCACTGACAAAGAGAAGAAATGAAAAGCATTTACAAACTGCTCCCAGTATCTCCACATGGTCATCACAAACTGGATAGAGAGCAGCATTTTCTCTCAGGGTACACACCTATATCAACAAAAGTCAAAGTATTATTTGAAATAGCTCAGCACTAACTAGCCCTGAAAATGTAGCCAGATTTCTTCTAGTACTATTGGCTCAACCAAAGCCTACTCAAAAACCCCACGTGATACACCCAAGCCTATGTCCATGGCTTGAAGGATAACTCCATCTAGCCCAGGTATCAGGCAGACTGTGCCAAGCAACTGCGACGTCAACAACTGGCACAATCCAGATGAGCCAAGGCTATCAAAAAGGGAGATTATATTTTAGTAGGACAGAGAGAGGTTGCAAGTGCCAGTAGCAGTCAAATTCATGGCTTGGTATTGCTCGAGATTCATCTCTTCAGTTTAAGGAAGACAGGTAGACTCCTATTTGCAGATTCTGAGTTTATGTCTACCTTTAAAATAAGGCAGAATTAAAAAGATTTTACCATGAGTTACAAAGTTAGGCAAAAGACTTTCTACTCATCTCTGTTGGTTTTTGTCCCCTCTAACTTGCCTAAACTTTAGAGGCTCAGAAGTTGCTTATAATTCCCTGTCTTAAGCAATAAGACAGAATTACTTTAACTTATTTTTCCCAAGTCACCACCAGTCCACCCCTTTCTAGGAGCCCTTCTCCTCCCTAAAACGTGTACTATATTTACATAACCACTCCCCAACTTACCTTGGCAAGATTTGCCAGCCTGACAGTGTGTCATGTGGTTCAAGACATTCTTCATGGTGCGGCAGTGCGGGAGGTTGCACTGCCGCACCTCGCCGTTGGCCTGCTCTCGCCGCTGACACTTGTGAGCGTGCAAGAGGAGCACCAGCTGCTGCTGGATGAGTTTGCGCTTTTCTGGGTCTGCTGTCGGTGCTCCAGACCCCATTCCTTGAGAAGCTGCTGGCCCCATCCCAGCCTGCTGCACCTGGGGAGCCTGCTGCTGGCCCTGGAGAAGGTGAAAAAGAAATTCCTGGAAATAAATCTATTTTTGAAAAGAATTCATTTAGTAAGTAAACAGCAATATAAGAGAAAGTCCAATAAGAGGAACAACTACTACTAGATTCTCTGATTAAGGAAACAGCCCACTTATGTGTAGTTCTGGAGGACTCATTAAAAATGCCCCTTAGCAACAGCCCTAGCAATTCTCTTGCCAGCCACAATTTCCTCCTCATATCACTCTATTAGACCTAGCTCTTGCCTTATCAATAGCCAGCAGACCTTTGCACATGCTCACAGGTTAATTTGCAGTGCTAGACCAACCAGAAAATATTAATAGCATTTAGATCTCAAATCTCATTTTGGATGCTAAAACTTGCATCCACAACTCCTGCATTAATGGAAGAAAGCACATTTTAGAATGAATAAGGTTTTCCCTCACAGTAGAAGGTATCTCAAGTTGACTGCTCCTGGAAAAGGAGAATGGAAGGCAAGTTCTGGGAAGCTTTTAACCTTTTTCCATCAGCAAATTTGCACATAAGCATTCAAAACAAGCATCTCCTAGTCTCTGCTAGAGATGAAGCACAGCTTCAGGATAATAAACACTACAGAACTAATGTCAGGTATGGCAACATCTAGTTTGTCTTCTCTGCTTCTGTTTATTTGTTCAGAACTCTTTGTATTCCTTTCAGGTGACATTTGAGAAATACTCAAACAAGAGAGGTTCAGGTACTCTATATTGCTTGTATCACTACAGTTTAATAGACCTCAGTTTCTAATTGACTCTTCAGGTACTACAGGATGTTTGTGGAGATCTCCAGATCTTCAGACCCCAGCTACCTGTATTTCTAAACCCCAGTTCCCCTATAGCTTTTGACTACTAGCATTAACCTTTCATTTGACAAGGTCACTTCACCAATTAGTCAGGCTCCCAGGGTCTGTGCATGTCCCAATATCACCATAACTCCCTTGTTTGCAGCCTGGCATTCTGAACAACAGCTGAGACAGCAACAACTTTAAGTTCCTACGTTCAGCTGGGCACCAGCTTCAGAAGTTTTATGCTCTGCACTGAATACAAACTTGACAGCTGGGGTTCTGAACAAGTTTTGGCTGCTTTTTTATTGATTCATACAACCAAATGGTTTGCTTGTCTTCCAATGTTTCATGCTCAACTTAAAAAAACCATTAAATAAAACTCATGGGATGGAGCTCTTCTTAATTTAAAGGTACTAAAGCTAACTGGAAATGGCTTTTCAGCAACAGTTAGGAAGATCAATAGATGGACCCTCCCAGGGGGCATGTGGGAGTGAAACTTGAAGCAGGGAGAAACACAAGCTATGTACAGAAAAATGAATTTGTTTACTAAATTAAAAAAAAAAAAGAGGAAAAAACCCAAAACAGTAAGACATGTTGCATGTCATACCCCTAACCAATTTACATTTTGAAAATGAGGCATCAGATTTAAACTCAAGCCAGGGAATCTAACGTTAAGGAACGTGGTGAGGCACTGGCTTTACAAGCTTGGGTCATCCACTTTTCCCACCATTCTTACTTCCCCTTTCCTTAAGTCCTGCTGCAGTAAGAGTGGAGGCAAAAGGGAAAGCTACCAAGGCTACTACAGTTGCCAGGGAAACACCTCCAGCATCAGGTGTTGTGCATGTTCCTGTAATTCACAAGAAAGAACTCACAGCTGGGGTTTCTCAGCCCTATCACAGGTAACACCTGTTCAGAAAGGGACACCCCTCTTTACCAAAAGCATCAATGAGCACAAGCAGGAAAACAGCTCTCCAGACAGAGATACTCTGAGGAGAAGGGGCCCAATGCAGCAACAGCAAAGAAAGGACGGGACAGGAGAGCAGAGGTGTCCGAATAGGCTGCAAAGCTCATTTCAATTAAGGAGCTCCATTCAATTTTCCCTGTTAACAGAGTTTGAAGACCAAAAAAAGTGGAGATGAGTTTATTAACATAGAAAGCACAACTCAGCCCTCTCCCTCATATCAGTCCTAGGGGTTGAAACAAGTGTGTTCTGTGTGGATTCCAAGTACATATCGACCCTGGGTAATACAGCTGCAAAATCTTACAATGTGGCAAGACCAGAGCATATTGCTCCTCTCAACCACAACATTTTTCTGATATACCTTTCATTCTACTTACCATGTTAGGCATTCCTGCCCCAGGAACTGGTTTCTTGTCCATTGGAAACTGTGGTAAGCTATTCTGCAGTCCAGCTTTATTCTGCATCTGAGGGCCAAGTCCACTGGCTCCAATTTGCTGCCCAGTATTTTGACTATAGGGCTGACCATAAGGGCTGGGATTGTTCATCATTCCCATCTAGAAATTAAAATGGTAAGATGTTTAAGTTCTCAATGTATAAGGCAAATTTATACTTCAGAGAAGCAAGAGCAATCACAGCCATGAGCTGGCTGCAATGCAACACTGCTCCTTCATGTTCACAGATTTACCCACCACACAACCTCACCTTCTCAACTAGACAGTTCCTGTAAACACAACAAGGCCAACTGCACAACCTTTGAGATCTGACTGGATGGAAGTGGCCTGATTATTTCTTTACAAAATTACTTTCAACAGATTTCTCATTTCACCTTTGTGAATTCTACAAATTCTGCAAATTTGTACCATGGACTACATAATTCTTCCAGACTTGAGTTCTTCTCCCTGCACTTGTGCAGACTCCAAATTAGAGACAGATACCATCTTCATTCCTATCAGCACAGTTTATCCCCAAAACATCCTATCCAACTGCTAGCTCTCCCACAGCTCATCTCCAGACAGGCATAACAGTGCACGTCTGCATTATCAGTACACAAACATTTTCAATTTAAGAATACACCACAGTCATAGGTAACATCTCACAGTCACACCAACTCATTTCCAGTACTAGAGGTCAAAAGAGAGGACAGGTAGAAATTCTGAAAACAAAACAAATCTATTGAACCCTTCACCCAGAAGGGAAATAGATTCATGTTTCATACAAGCCATATGCATATTCAACAGTTCCAGCACACCAGAATATATAATTTGTTGTCTTGGAACACCCAAAACCTAAAGAACAAGAAGCAATCTTGCCAATAAAGTTCTTTATCCTCTGATATTTTTTCCATTCCTTGCATTCCCATTTATTTACCATGTGAAATTTGGCCTTCTAGGACCAAAAGAATTAGACACAGAGGACCAGAAAAACTGGAGATTTTTCTAAAGATTACCAAGTTCTCACTATTACTCAGGCAGGATCTTCAAGGAGCCATAACTCAAAAACAATGGCACAAAAATACTTTAGAGGGCTGTGTTGCTTCAACTCACATTTGACTAGACAACACCCAGTCTCCTTAATGCTCATTGATTCAAAGCATTTTCCTGCATTCTAAGAAGAACATAACTCCATGGTGGGCCTGTTTCTAATCACTTCTATATTTATTCTCAAAGCATCTTCCCCAAGCAGAAATACCTTGTTTCTCTCACCAAGCTTCTTCACCGTGCACCAGAAGTAACCAATATGCTCTGAGACTACCTGCACTTAGCCACACTTCTCTTTTTCAGCCTGTAACAACCTTCAATCCAATATAATAGCCATCAGTTTGCATTTACAAAATAAAGCAGGATCAAACTCAAGCTACAGGAAAAAGAATACAAAATTCACTAAAGAACCTGCCACTTCAGACATCTGATATGCACAAGTGAATTCACTTGAGGACAGCCCTCCTCCTCCACACATAAGCAATAACCATAATCACACAGCAGTAATTCATTAGAGAGCAATGAAAAGAATCTCTACACATGGCAGAAAAACAAACTACGTAATGATCAAGCAGAACTAAAAGCCTTCCTTCCCACTGCCATGTCTTGACCACAATGAATGCACCTATGGTGACCAAAGATCAGCTGCTGCCAAAACCAGGACAGGTAAGACTCAAAGCCTTCCTTCCTCTCCTTCAGGCTAGCAGGATCTTATGTGCAAGTTAAGCTGAAGGCACAGGGAGAAGAAAAGCATAAGGAGTCAGCAAGCACACTTTCAGAATATCCCCCTCATTGCTGCCTCAAATTGATGTGCGGGTTTTCAAGGCTCAGAGAAGGCCTGACAGTGAGAATCAGTCCCTTAAGAAAACAAGCTATGTTTGCCTGTAAGACAGCCTTATCCCTCTGAGGGAATCTCAGAACTGCAGAGAGAGTTTTGAAAGCAAGGACAACCCCAAAACCATAAATTTCAGAGCAAAACTTTCAAGTTCATTAACAATCACAGCTCCCAAAGTCAGCTGACATCTGAGAATGCACCAAAGCACAGACAAGCTGGCTATTACTACCACCAGCTCCATTTGACTTCTGTAACTTACGCTGCTATCAGCCTTAAAAAACAAACCAAACATTCAGAATTAAAGGCTGAAGGCATGTTTTCACAACTTGGTGTCACAGGCAGAAATCAAGACACCCAACTCAGACAATTGGAGACTTCACACACTAATTTCAAAGGGTTCAGAATAACTGTGGCCTTGTGAGCCAGCTCTGTTCTGACTACAGGGTAAGAAACTCAAACCTAGATCTAAAAAGAACACTTTTTCTATGTCACCCAAAACAACTTTCTAATGAAACTCACAGGTGAGGTTTCACCAAGCCAATCAACATTTATATTTGCAACAAAGCTGAATACAAACTTTATGTGAAGCTTCTGACTTTTTCAATTTACTCATCAAGCTGGCCCAGCACAAGGATCTCTGACGCTTTCTCAAGCATCAGCTACTGGCACTGTTTGGGGTGCAAGACCAGCCCCCTCCAACAAGGCTCTCTCCATGGCAGAAACACAGGGCTCCCCTCCACCCTGCTCTGCCAAGGGACCTGGCAGCAGAACACCACATGCCCAGCTCAGCCTAGCTGCTCCTAACAGGGGTAATACTTTCCCATTTCAGGTTACAGGAGAGGCAAAGACCTGAGGAGCTCAGGCCAGGCTGACTGGCAAGCACACCAAACTCACACAAAGCCAGACGCTCAAGTGACACCTAAGATACTAAAAACCTAATTCCTCAAGGTCTCCCTGCACAAATCAGCAGCCATGACTTGATCCAGATGAGACTGACACCTGCCAGATCCTCAGGTGAACCTCACAGCAAAGCCCCCCAATTCTGCCACCACAGACTAACCTGACACCAACCACCTGCATGAAACCCTAGGCTGAGTCAAGAGAAACATCATTTGGGAGATTCTCCACCTGGCACAAGGTGGCCTTGTGATCCTGCACAAGAAGAAGGAGCATGCTCATGTTATTTGCTGTGACACGTTGACACGAATAAAAGAAAACATGTAAAAGAAAGAAATGTATGGCCTCATAGCTACAGAACGAAGATCAAAATCCTGTATAATTATAATTGTATCAGTAACCAACAACCAGAAAGACTGACACACAGTTCATCAGCACATTAATGTTCTTTGGGAGGGGACAGATAAACAAATGCAGAAGAACCAGCCAAAGAAAGGAAGAAAGGTGGTGTTAGTACCACTGCATAGAAGTACAAGGCTTCATCTGCAATACAATGTAAAAACATACATGGCTTAGTCATAGCTACAAGTCAGCAAGTACAACCTCTACTTATGCTTTCTGGCCACCACTTACTTTCACCTTTCCTACTTCTCTTCATATTCATCCAAAATTTTTCTGTCTCTCCTCACCTCACAGCTCCCACTTAATTTCATCACATATGCAAGAACTTGCACACAAGGAAGAACAGACAGAAGTTCCAATTCACCGTAAAGAAGAAGAAAACAAGGAAGATCATAAAATGATGACAATAGAAAGCAAAAGTAATCTCAAATGATTCTACCTTTTACATCCACAATAGAAAACAACTTGACTTTTCCACATCCAGGGGAAGCAGGGGCTGTCAATACCAGAATGGTGAAAGGTGTGTATTTCTCACCATGGATGACGTGAGTTCAGGAAACATTCTAGTTTACGAGTAGCATCAGACAGGGCTGTTCAGGTACTCCCCCCATCTAAGAGGAGTAACTACAAAAGCAGAGGAAATTCCCCGAGGTTTTATTCTAATGCCATGAAACACACATCTTCAGCTCAGAAGAAGGTCAAGTGACTAACTCTGCTTCTAGTTTTACTGTTAATAGCACAGAACACAAATTGAAAAGGAATACCTGCTAACTAAGTAGCTATATAAGTATGGACACAGACATTGGACACAAATATTCTACTGTTTCTCTGCAAGAACAACTGCATCATTAACATTCTAATATTTGAAAGACAGATAGATGTCTGCATTAGTATTGAACTGTGACCAGCTTTTAGATTTGCAAAGATAACTATAAGCATGGAGAAGTAAACAAACAGAACTAAGTTTTAATAACATTCTTTCAAAGAATCCAGAATTCACCGTATCAACTATGTATATCTCTACCAGGGAAACTGCAGTGCATGGTCTAGTTTAAGGCTACACTGATGATATCTAGTATCTTTCCATATCCACAACTTCACAAGTGAAAGTTAATTAACTTTCCCCAAACAGGAGATTTAGTTTAAGTAAATTCCAGCTGGGTCTTTAAAAACAAGAATTTACTGTACAACACTTCCTAGTGCCATTCTACTGACTGGTAGAGCACTACTGAAATCAAGCATACCCAAACTACATTTTGCCAGTGGTGTCTGCTGCATTCTTTCCAAGGACTGTTATTGATTATTTTTCTTTGCACTTAACTGAGTAGTATTTTCAGATGCCTATTTCAAGACACCAGCATTATGTTGCTGTATTTCTGCAAGAAACTCCCAATGTCACTCTAGACACTCTGACTCACTGCTTCATTTTTCCCTCATAAACAAACATTCCTCTCTTACTCTGGTATAAAGAGAGCAAATATTCTTTTTTTTTCCACCTTAGCTTACCAAAGAAGAGAAAGGCAAGGACTGGAACTCACACTACCCTTTGAATGGATTAATGTACTTGATCATATGGTATGCTCAGTCACAGACTGAACAGTATGGATACAATTACCTGGTGAATCACATAGCTACTGAAAACCAGAAAGGCAACCAAGAACACTGACCACCTATCTAAAATTAGAGACCGAATATGCTAGCACTAAGAAATATATGATGCTTTTATTTTCTTAATCCAATTTCACAATTTGACAACGACATCTTCAATCTCTTCAACTTTGAACATAAATTTATTGTTATGAAACTTCTTATTGTTCTACTTAGAAGAAGTTCAGGAGATTCTGACAAATTATGTTTGTCTTTGTAAAATATTGCCATTGAATCTTCTTCACAGAAGTTAAACTGATAAAGCAAATAATAGCAGAGAGCTTTGCACTTACTGAAAGAGTAAGCCAAGTGACAAAGAATTACTACTGGAACTAAATGTTTCAAGTGAAATGCTCACATAGCAGAGGTAGTAGTAATGCCCTTACTAATCTGAACTGCCTACACATCCACTGCATCAGTGGAGTAAGTGAACATTTCTTGAATCAGACAGGAAATATGTGACCTGAAGGTCAGGTCTCTCACTCTGTGGTAGAGCACTGCTATGGCAGAAATGCATAGAGCAACTTACACACAAAATACCCTCCTTCCCTCATACAAGGCTGGACACCTCTTTCCTTCATACGAGGCTGGACAGGTAAGACCCTGACTAGGCACTCCCAACAGAACCCCATGGAAGAACAAAACAATGGTTTCAACTAGATAAAATTCCAAATGAAGAATAATTCAAAACCAGAAACATGAATCAGCTTTTGGCAATTCGAGTTTTGCACTAAGTTACCTGTTTACATTTAAATCAAAGCTGTAAAACTATCTAGTGAAATAAAACACATGAAAAACACTTCAATCATGACAGAACCCCAAGCATTACAAACAATTTCCAAAACACTATTTCAAGAATAAAAGGCATGTCTGTTATCCTCTTAACTTGCACAAAACCAAGGACATAGAAAACAAAAAACTATTCAAGAACACAAAACCTGTTACAATTCCTTTCCCTCCAAACTTCTAACACTTCCTTTCAGGGCAGAGTTCCACAGGCATTTTTACGTCTGTACTGTCACCAAAGTAGGATTCACACCCTCCTCTGAAAGGCAAGATCAACTCCTTTAAAAAAATTCCCTCCCTATTATAGGGATACTAACTTTCCAAACGATGAGTATAACCTGGACCTGAACAACAATTCAAATTAATTCTTTTTTAAATGACCACCTGAGTTTCAATTTCAGTCAGGATTAGTTTCCCCACATAGCCTGTCATGTAACTGGCACAGAGACAGCATCCAGGCAGAACTGCTTCTTCTTAAGTTGGTGACTGCTACCATCAGGACAGAAAACTACAGGATGGAAGCATCAGATTGTGACAGAACAAGTTTATGAACAGAAATAATTTACAGAGACATTTGGGATTTCAAGTCCTAAAAGTAACATGGCATGACTAGAGAAGGTCAGAAGTACATAGATAATGAGCAAAGCAAGTGCCTCACTCTATTGCTAGTCAATGTTTTGGGAAGAGAGGAAGAAAACTTCGGTAACTCCACAGGCTAACAGAACAAAGCAGAAACATAACCAATTTCACTTTCCAAATTGACTAGCCCCATGGAGTTCACCTTTGCTGTTGGAAGAGTATAACATTCTCCCTCGCAATTACTCAACGTCACAGGAACCCTAAGTTATTCCCTACAAACCATTGCACAAAAGACTTCCATTTCACTGAGGAAGAACTCTCTGAAGCAACCCTCCCATCACCTAAAGGGGCTGCCTTTGGCAAGCTAACATGATGAAGTTGAACAATCATAACCAAAGCATCTTTTCTTATTTTTTTTTCTTCCTACTGAAGGAAAGCTTCTGGATAATGTGCATTTTTTGCAGCAATGAAGGAAACCTACGGAAGTTATTACACCAACTCCCACTTTAACAGCAACATGCTACTAAATTTACCAATTAGAAGAACTGGCTTTTAAAAACAACTGCTTAAGGTCCTCTGTTTTCATCTACTTATTGAAGATTTGTAGGTGGGAAAACCCAAAAGCAGATGGGTGGGGAGATAAAACGGTCAGACATTACTGCTGTCAGACTCAGCTAAGCCTACTGCATGAAGTGAAACACAGGCTCCCTGCCAACAACCAAACCAATTGAAGACATTCCGGAATGTCAGCCTCCATTTCAGACTGTTCTCTCTCATCCGACAGCTTCAACTCCTTTATGAGGACTACACCCACTAAACTTAACACAAAAAGCCTCAAGATTGTTTTATCAGCAATTAGAGAACCCTAAGTATTTTTAATGAGTCTGGGACTATGAAATAAAACCCAGAAGTCATTGTGTGTTTGAATATTCTCAAAAGCATAAAGGGTTCTTAATTTAAATGTAAACTTTTGGAATTTAAGTAGGAAAGGAGACAATTTAATTTTAGACTAAATCACTCAAAAGCTTCATTTTATGTCCTTTCTTTACTTTTAGATAAATGAGTTTATTATAGTGCATAACTCCACTTTAGCTCTGATAAGCAAGGATGAAGTTGCATTCCGCCCAAACACTCAATACATCAATTTTTGACCTCTGAAGACAGTTTTCTGAAGATCATTTATTTTTATTTTTTTTACAGCCAAGGAATAATGAATGAGGTATTATATAATTCCAGTGCAAGAATACTTCAAGCAGCTATATATTTCTTACCACTGTAAGCTGCATATAAATTGTCTACTGTAGTAATCAAGCTTTGTATCAATTTTCCTATCAGGCAAAAATATCTGAAATGACCCGACCATAGAATCAACTCATTACTTTAAAAAAAGCCATATATATACACCCACATCCCCCCTCAAAAGTTAGCACACTGAGCTTAAGCAAGCAACTAAGACCAAATAATTTCATAATTAATGTTCACAAGACATAAAAGTAGTTTCACTTAATATATTAAAGCATGACAACACCACTAATACACAGCATAATTTTTATGTAGGTTTCAAATATATTAATCAACTGTTACTTATCATTCCAAGTCCTCCAAGTGGACTGACTTTAGGCATTCAGAGGTAGATTTAGGTATTGCAAAGCACCTTAAAAAAACTTCTTCTCTCAGTAGTCAAGAAACACAAAATACCCACTTAAAGCGAACTAAAATACCAAAGTATTTTCTAGGCTTATGATCAAAACATTAAAAAAATGGCGAATACTCAAGTGGCTCCTACTCTAAGCTGGCTAATTATGCATGACAAAAATTAAAGACATCCTTTTATCCTTACTTAAACCAGTAGGCCTCCTCTCATCTTTTTGGTGACTTACGACAACTTTCTTCCAGCCTCCTGGATTACAAAAGCACATTTATTTCCCACTCAGTATTAAAAATATATTTTTTTTAACTTTCTGGTTCAGTCTCCAGTAGACAAAGCCACTGCAAATTCTGAAACTAGAACTGAGTCAGATTAACAGTCTGAATAACCCAACATTGTCTTCAGACATCTACACAAGCACTCATTCTCTACCATTAACTCGAATACCCAGCACACACAGTGAGAGAGCAGTCAGCTCAAACCTGTGAGCAGCTCTCAGCATCTGCCACAGCACAAACACTCAGCTGATCTCAGACAACAAATATTTGCATTAACTGACATGCAGAAAAAAGCACCACAGCACCTAAAAGGTCCTGATGGATTCCCATCACACTTGCAATACCAGCATCACATTAGATGGAAAAATACAGTTGCAGAGAAAGCATAAAACAGAATAAAATACAATCAAGCTACTTTTCAGTGTAATGGATAATCTGTACTGTCACAAGATTTCCAAAATAGGCTTTTTAATCTAGTCATAGTCTTGCTTATTGTGCAAGATTCAATTTTTGCTTCCTATGACCATCACAAATTCCACTTTAGCAGCATATAAACTATTTAATCCATCATACAGGATTCTTAAAGTAAAAATCCTATAGAATCCAGAGTGCGGAAGATTAATTCTCCAAAACAAAGTCAACAATGAAGAAAAGTAATGAAGTTTAGCTTGTCTTACCTTGTTCATGGCTCCAGGCTGTGGCCCTCTCAGTCCAGCCTGCCCTCCCATCTGTGGAGTGCCTTGCTGCAGTGTCTCAGCCAACAAGTTGCCAGTGCCCATTCCTGGGTTTGGGTAGGGCATATTGGGTCTTCCTCTGCCTGCTCCAATGGAACCGTTCATGACTTGCCCCTGCATCATCCCCTGTCCGTTGCCTGCTGCCAACATGCCAGGATTCATGCCAGCATTCATCCCTGTGTTCATTCCCATGCCAGGCTGGTTAACTGGGCTGTTCACTGTTGGCATCATTGCTGCTGTGGATTGAGCAGAAGGACCCTGGTTTGGCCCACTTGCACCCATCGCCATATTGGGAGAAGTCAACCCAGCCTGTGCCATGGGGCTCTTCACCATGCTATTCAACATTCCCATTCCAGGACTGTTCTGTTGGGTTTGACTGGCCATGCCTTGGCCAGGGCCACCGACCCCCATATTGAGATTTGGGGAGCTACCAGCCCGTAGAAGTTCAGACAGCTGCTTGTGTTTAGAGGCAGCATCTTGTGCCAGGCCAAGGCTGGTCTGCAGCTGGTTAATGTCACCACCATTGGTGAGTCCAAGTTCTGTGGAGCTGATCAGTTCATCTGGCAAGTCATGTTCCAGATCAAAGAGTGATCCAAAATCTGAAAAACAAAACAGATTGTGTATGAGGTCAGAGCAACTAAGAGCATCTTGAAATTTCTACTTTTTAATTTCTAGCAAAACTTGATTTTTTGTATTTGAGCATAATTCCCTTATCAGTTGTTACTGAAAGCTATTTAATGCATCAGGATAACAGCGATTCTCAACTTCACAAGGTCTAAACTAGAGAAAACCACTCCACTTCAGCTTCCTACAATTTGTGTTGAAAGGTCACTGGATATCTCAGCCCATGATCGCTCAACTTGAGAATTTTGACAAGGGAGGAGTGAAAAATACATACTGGAATCTCTCAGAGTTAGCCAATGGAATTAAAGAGCAATTACTAAAAAGAAGTAACAGATTCTTGGGAAAACAATGTCTTTAAATTTTTTTCTAAACTTGTCACTTCTGGGATAGCAATAATTAATGCAACAATATAACTTTTAAAATGTTTACTACTTATTAAATAATAAATAGAGATTTGGCTATAGGGTTTTATGTTGAGTAAGGTTTTCTGGCAATTCATTTGGTTGGTTGTTTGGGTTTCTTTTTTGGGTAGTTCTTTGGGTTTTTTATTCTTCCATATGCAGTCATTACCAGCACTGAATTGCCAAATTTCATTGAACTCCACTGGACAGCCAGTACCTTCCCACAACAAATACTGTCAGAAAACAAAGTAACCCTGGAGAGTCCTTGCCACAAAGCTGTGAAGAACACCAGGATGAAAAAACAGATTCCCACCTCAAAAGCCCATGCAAAGCAATCCCCAAGGTAACTAAGTGGCCAAAGATTGCTACTTGGAATATATAGATACAAGAATATTATATAGTACCCAACACTGACTTGCTCAAGAGAAAAAGTTCTTACGTCTGCAGCAATGTATGTACCTTGGTCTATTTAATCTACGGTAGTTAAACCAAAAATAACCTGAGAAGTTTATGGTTTCTGACATGCATTAATGGCAACTTCCCTCTCCAAGTGAGAGAGGAGCTGGTGTGCTGTTCTCACCAACCGAGTGTCTGGTGAGGAATGCAAAGCTCAAATGCAGCCTTGGCTGCAGTGACCAAAAAAGGTGGAGCTCAAGATGCAAATAGTCCAAATATTAGTGGGAAAAGACTACAGTTGAACAGCATGTAAGTCAGCAAAGTTAATCAGCATCATGGATCTGTTTAAAATGTTTCACATGATACTATAACCAAACTGCCAAGCACCTGGACTAACAGAGTTTCTACAACTTCACAAGTGTTATCACAGATAAGATTGTGACTTCAGGATTCTCAAAATATGGTATGAGATTGGCAAGAATGCAGGTACACCACAACAGGGATTTTAACACTCCTTTTACATGCTCTACATTACTACAAACCACCAGAGAGAAAATTTCCATTAAAGAACTTCTAAACTATTACAATGAGGTAGCACATTCTTCATTTTCATATATCTTGTGCTAGAACTTATGCTTTGCAAGACACACTAAGGACTGATCATTCATTTGCATGACTGGGATTTCTGAAGATTCAAAAGTGAAGGAACAATCAGAAGAATAAGTCTTTGTCCAAGTTGTCTTTCATCTAAAATTATGAACTTAATGTTGTGTGTCAGTAGATTCATCTAAAAACACACCACACACACCCCTATCCCCACAAAAAAACCCGAAACAAAAACTGAAACCAAAACCAACTTACAATGCTCAGTGTTTAACTTAACAATTACATTACAACGAACATGGGAAGAGTTAGTGGAAGAGACCCTAAAATTAGAGATCAAGGAAATGGAAAAGGCAATAAAAGAAATCGATGGTAGCTTAAATCAGCTTCCATTGGCACCTTAAGAAGCCTGTTAGGACAACAGGCAACTGTTGAAACATTGCATCCTGAATGCTAATAACCTGACAAAGAGCCCATGGGTGAGGAAGGAGTAAAAGATACAATCAGGAACTCACAACTTAGTCTGCTGTCCTCAAAGATGAGGAAACAAAACTGAAAACAAAATTAAGTGACAGGAAAAAACATGACCCAGCACAAAGGCTGTACCGACAACAAAACCATCATGGCAGCCCAGACACCTCCCACCAGCAGCCACACAGCCCAAAGACCATGTCTGTGACTGCTTCTAGCTGGGCAAGGAATTTCTGCTCTTGAACAAACACTACTCCCAGTACAGGGCAAGTCCCACACGAAAAATCCTTGCTTCATCTTTCTTGAGTTCAGACCATTGCATATAAAGCCCTTCAAAAAGCCAGCTGTAAAGTGGATATGAAAAACTTATTTGTTTTTCAAACTATCACACAGTATTTTCTCAGGAAGATGCATATAGATTATTTCAGACATAACACCACAAAGGGGCAGTGCAATTCTTGTTTTGAGAGACAAAGATTTGGTCATCTTGACTCACAAGAAAATACTAATCTGCTTCTCTGAAGACCTCACTTCCTTAAATTTCCCCTCCTCATAAATGAGGAGACAACTCCAGTTTTAAAGTTTACTACCCATTGCTAACTGGAGCATCCAGGTACAAGCCATCTGAGCTCCTTTGTCTGGTCATTCTGAGACATCAGTGAACAGGAAGAAAAATGTCATAAAAACTGTAAGTGGCATTAATTCTTTTTATTAATACCTTAAAACACAACACAGCACCAGCTACATTAACAAAACCCACCCCCAACCTGAATGGTTGTGAACTAATCCTAACTGGATTAGTTCTTTACATCAAAACATCTAAGACATTCAACGTAAAACTTTCACATAAAACTTGCTAGGATTTTTAATCATAGAGACAATTCATTGTAAAAGAATACTGACAACAAGAATTGCAAGTAGTAGCTACCAAGAATGCAGTATTCTGGTGTGAGTTTGCTCTTTTTAGAAGTCTTTCCCAAAAATAAACCTTCAAAGTCTTCTTTAGTCAGTAAATATAGGAAAAAAAACTTTCAATTGTCTGGTCAGCTATGAAAATTACATTTTAGCCAACTGCTGTATCAGAAATTTTGTGATACTGGACTGAAACAAAACTTCAAATGACCATAAAGACAAATAGGACCTTGTGGATATATAACAGTTGCAATCCATTTCAGTCTTCTCCATAGGACTGGTGCCGTAGAGGCCACTGCAGAAAGTTCTACCTATGACCAAGCCAAAAGCTGTCAAGGCTGGGCCAGGCAGCTCACAAATCATGTGATACCAAGATCATACATACTCACACAAGAGACAAAGGCATAGCTTAAGACAATGGTGAGAAGTATGCAGAGAGCTGACTGACTTTCCAGTACACTGAGCTCACTGCTACTCTTGCAATCTGTTTCATTAAGGATACGCACAAAGATTTCTCACTAACAAAATCAAGTTTTTAGGAAGGCAGAGGAGGAAGATTAGTCCTGCAAAGGTTTGTCCACCTGATTCATCATCTCTAGAGATCCTAACACAGAAAAATTGGGATGTAACAGAACTGACAGTACCTGGCCTACAGCCCAAAACCATCCAGTAATACACTGGTAGAAGTGGCAGTGGAGGACCTGAATCCTGATCTCAGTAGAGCAGCACAGAGTGATTCCCCATTATGCTGTTTATGGTGTTATTAGTGTATTTCTTTCTACAGGTAACAAGAACATATAGAATAGATTGCCGCTGTCACCCAAGAGGCAAAGAAAAGAAAACATCAAAATAACATCTAAGTAGTAGATCTGAAAGTCTTAATCTGTGTTTATCTCAATATGCAAAGGCATATAATAATTTCCTTTTAGGAACTGTACCACTACTGAACACTTAGTCCTCAAAAAAAAAAAAAAAAAACAAAAAAAAAACCAAAAAACCAAAACCAACCAAAAACAAAACAAACAAAACGTCCCAGCAACTTATCCTGGCTACATTCGATCTGTAGTGAGAAAACCAAAAAAGACAGTAGAAAAAAGACAGTAGGAACAGGTCCATGTCTATCAGTGGCAGTTCAGTTAGACTGGATTAAGTAGTATGAACTGTGCCCTAAACTGTGAGAAGGCAACTTCAAAAATTAGTGTACTAACCTGCACTGCATACTATGGACTGAACTCTTGATTTTGGGTCCTACTGCCAAAAGTCTGCCTTTGACAATGTCTAATCTGCAACATGCAAGGAAACTGCCAGCCTGGGCTGAAAAGCCACCTGGCACCAAAATGGACTTTAAACTAATACATATGCAGAGTGTGCAATCAAAATCCTTAAGTCAATAAGACTTCAATGTCTTATCAAGTGATCAATTTTCAAATTAGCTACGAAGTATTTATTTCAAGTTAGTTTTACTGCAAGAGCACCTGGTAGCACCAGCAATGCAACAGCTCTCAAAGGAGGCAAAACAGCAATTTATGACAGTGTTTATAAAGCAGGGAAAATATATCAATACTCACTACTTAGCAAGGAAATCAGCACGTGTTCAGGTGGGACACACAAGTTTCTTTAGACACTTTCTAGCCTACAGTCAAAATCCCATTCTTTTCTCATTTCTGGATTAAGACAACAGACATTTACTCACCTTTCAGAATAAAACACGAATTACTGTCTATATGGAAACTATCTGATCCTAGCAAATAGGCTGCAGTGAACCATACTGGTTTTCTAGGAACATCCCTCCATCTGCTACAAAATAGCAACACTTCATTCTCACAGGAATGAACCCTCAGACTCAAGACATTCGAGCATTCAGTCTTGAGAAGAATTGGTACAAGCTGAAGGAAAAGCATCATGTGTGATCAGCAATGCCTCAAGAACCAGCTACTGACTCCTGAGCCTACCTCTTCGGTCAGACCAGCAAAGAGGTAAGAAACTCAACAGGGAAACTGTCCCTGTTTCCTCAATATCATATTCCAAACAGAGAGACACCAACTCTGAAAGCTGCTGAACACACACCTTTTCACACAAATGTTTCTGAAGCCCAGCAACCTCTTAGTGGATCCACTTATATCACAGTCATTGGGTTCAGAACAAAACAAGCAGACAAGGCTTAATACAGGACACTGAATACCAAGCATGTATGTGACAGGGTTGACAGAAACCACAGATGATGCTGGACCACATGGAAAACACAACACCTTTGCCGTGCTTTCAGACAAAGAATAACAGTAAGGTGCTGAGGTCAGTATCTTCCCTGCATGGGGATACAAAAGCTACCCATAACTGAACAGGGCCTACATGAAACAGAGAAAGTGCCCAGAAGATCCCACCAGTATTCCAGAGAAATCAGCTGCTCAGGCTCGCAGCCAAACACCAGCATTACAGGCCCTAAAACACACTTTCTGAAATGCCCTCAAAAAAGAAAAAAAAAAAAAAAAAAAAAAAAAAAAAAAAAAAAAAAAAAAAAAAAAAAAAAACCAAAAACAAACAGAACTCAAAACTAAAAAAGGCAGGAAAAGGCAGGACAAGAAAAGGAGACAATCTCATAGGATAATCCTCAAATATCCATGAAAATGCAGAAGCACAGAAGCAAAGGTGAAGCACAGACTTGAAACAAAGTGCTGATAAAGTCATCAATTCCCAAGGCCACTACAATGACAGAAAATTAAGCTAGATGAGTCCAAGCAGTTTTACCAGGGAAGAAGAAAAAAACCCAACAAAAAAAAAACAATCAAAAACCCACCCATGCCTAAGGAAAGGGCACACACCAACCTAGTAGGAACTTTGCTACACCACATTTCGGAGATCAGACCATTAAATCAATTAAAAGAGGGGACTTTTCATGTAGATACTCTACAAAGCCACAACTGCCCAATGGTAACACAAGCTCTGCCAAAATGTTCTAACTTAAAATGTAGAATTAATTTAAATTCATCTACTAAATTAATTTAAAATTTCATTTAAAAGAAATGAATTTCTTAAAATTAAGAAAGCATATTAAAAAACCTTACTCAAAACAACTGGAAGACAACAAACACAAAGGTTCAAAACACGTTTGCACACTATGGTAGCACACGATTTCTGGCACAAATATTTTTTAAAACAATTAAATATTTATTGATAAAGTCCAACTCACCATGCAGAATGCACATGATTCCAGTACTAGTTTTAACAACCAGGCATAAGTGTAAGTATTTTACAAGTGTGAACAACAACAAAAAAAATCATTCTAAAGCAGAAAGAGCATATCATTCAACATCTGCTGAAGTCCAGAAAATTAGGATCTCACTCTCTTCATTTTTTAAGTTATCCTAATCCCTATTCAAACACTGGTATCAAACACATCAACTTTTGCTTAAGGAAAATAGTCTCAGTTTTGTGAAGTCTCAATAACCCACAAGTCTAAGTCATACTTTTCCCAAACTAATATCAACTGAAATGCCTATTTTACTAAGCTCTGGTGGATGCATGGCTTTTGCAGCTTCACAAGAAAATTGTATTTATAACAAACTTTTCAGTTTCATTTTCAAAGTTCTTAAAAAAACCCCAGTATTTAGAGATACAGATGATAGTACGAGTTAACCACAGAAAACCATAGTGAAAATGCAATGGTTATGAGTCTGGAATATAGAATTGTAACTGTTCTAAGGAAACAAGTGGTGTAATCATATGGAAATGACTGGGGTCAAAATTCAGGAATAGGCTACTTTTGAAGATTTAATATTACTTAAGGAGGAATTTCAGAGACATTTTTATTTATATACCTGTTTACTCATGCTGTTATACAAAGGCACTAGTGTTGCCATCACTGATAACCCACCTAAGGTGAAGTTTTGACACTTTAACACCAAAATGCTGAAGTCATGCCATTAATAATTTCCTTGTGAACATGTTGCTATTTGATAAATTTCATTGGACTAGCTTTAACTTGAGTCAAAAGTCTCTAAAATAGTATTACTATTCCCTATGTATGCACACAGGTCTAGAAAGTTACAGAAGCTGGTGGACAAAAACTGGGTACATGCAGATAGGATGGGAACACCCTTACGTGCGTGGAACACACTGATTCATGTCAGAAGCAATTACAAATCAGTTTCAAGAAAAGAGTAAAGTTCATTTCATTGTCAAGTTAACAACAACTTAGAAATTATGCAATCTGCACATACAATTACCAAAAAGTTAAGTCACTTTTCTGAATTCATTCAACATTACTCCAGAGTAAAAGCAAAAAGCAATGCTGAATTTATGTACCAAAAAAAATATAACTAAACAAAATAACATAAGTCAGCAGATGAGACTTCATTATCTTAAACCAGTAATACCCTAGATTTCCTGGAATTACACCCAGTAATATATAAAAGGCAGTTTAGCTTCAGCAAAATTTGTACTGAGCAAGCCATATATCAGCATTTTGCTGGACTTTTACTTTTTATTAGGATTCCAAGAAGGAAAAAAACCCTGAAAATCTGTCTTTTTATCCATTAAAACAGCAGGAGTATGTTACAATCTCTCTTAAAACAAGAGAAATTGTCTATTCAGTGGTATTTGGAAGTCCTACAAAAAAAAGGAAATAGCAAATCCTGATTCTGCAAGCAGAGACCGTTCAAAACTCCTATCCTTAGATCTCTTATGGGAATACAGCAAAAGATGCAGTACTGAAGTGCTTCACACCATCAAATGGGAAACAGCTAAATCTTTATCTGCCCTCTCTCATAATGACCACTAATAGCAAATAACCTGTTTTTCAAGGTTCTGTACCTAACTTGCACTTTTTATTAAAAATCTTAGACTGGTCTCCAATTTGACATGCTTGATGTCAGGTGTGTTTACAGGAACAGCATCAATTGAGCAACAAGTTACTGTGTTTGAGTCCATCAGAATTCAACATTCCTTCTGCTAATTTTCTTGAAAAATATTTGGAAGAAATAGGTGCTTGAAGGAAAATATTGCACATCAAGTTTTTAAGAGAATTTTAAATACATTTAAATGCTAGTCCATTTAAAGAAAACTTGTTGCTATTCAGGAAGAAAATGATAGGTAGTCAGATACTGTTCAGGGGGAGGATCTCTGCCCTAGTTGAAGTTCTACTTGAAGTTCTACAAATTGAAGGCAGCCACAGAAGTTTTTTTATCAGGCACACCACCATATGCAGAGACAGATGTATTTTACTTCAGCCTGCTGCTACAGTTTAAGTAAAGACAGAAAAACAAAATCCTTGGAGACAGGTGTGCATTGTTTAGTTGTCAGTGAAATCTACACAGCAAAACGACTCCATTTGTCAAATAATAAATCAAAGTGATTTTTGGGCAAACCCTCTCAGAAGGAGCACAAAATCAAGTGATGAGAAAGGGTGAAGTAGTATCTTCACACAGTTGGAACAAGCACTGAAAGGCTGCTCCTCCTAAAAAGACAGTGAGGTGACACACTGGAGATGATCAAATAGCCTACAGAGAAGATGCAGGAAAGATACACTAAATCACTCAAAATTGAAAGTTAAAGTGGTTTGCTCCAAGTTATAAAAATAAAAAAAAAACAGAACTCCTACAGCAACAGTTCAACATTTAGCATTAGCATCTTATCAGACTCACTCCTCCCAAAAACATACTAAAACCTAGAGTCTGATAGACCATTTTCAGATAAAATGTGTTTTTTTTTACAAATGCACAAGTGACCAATAATCTGAACTCAAGGCAAACCCTACTCTAGGACTGTGAGGAACAAGATGGAAAAACTAGTATTTTTTTTTAATATAGGATTTAAATTCGTAAGTCTTTTGCCAAACAAAGGTTTCTGCCCTGCAATATTAAACTTGTGAATCTAGTTTTAAATTGCAATTGTAAACTGGTTTTCCAGTCTCAAAGGCTTTTTACCTGTAAGTGCTCAACACTCAGTTTTACACCGTGGTACATATGGCCCTCGTGTTGGAGTGAGCATTTATTTTTTAAAAACTAGGTACTTTTTCTGTGTTAGAGCAGTGTTAGAAAGCTACCGAATCTCAGAGACAGAGTCTACGTGGTGAAAGACACAAAGAATAGATACAGTGGTTTGGAAACCTACAAGGTGCAAAAGTACACATGGGGTTTTTTTTTTAAATCACTAAGCACTATACAAATGATTGGTTGACTTTTTAAAGAAGTCTCACAGATGTAAATTTTCTTAATTTATATTTATTCCTAATACAGTTACTTTGAGAGCCTGTTTAGCAACACAGCAAAGACATTCATTTTTGCCAGACAAGCATCTACCACTGCAATACTTGACTTACAGTATAATCCATCCATCAAATGACGTTTTAAGGCAAAACCAGCAAGAAAAATGGCTTTTAACAAGAAGGGATGAAAACGTTTAACTGATGGCTATAAGCTAAAATGTAGCTAATCATTTGGTCTTTAATGTTAGCTAGAAAACAGACTGATGAAAAGTTGTTATTTTTAAATGTAGTATGTACAAAAGCGCGCAAAAACCACACAGCTCTTGGAAAATAGAAAATTGAAAAGAGTAGTGGGGCAAGAGTAATACAACTCATTTTGAGAAAAGAAACATTCTGATCCATTCGGAAGGAATGAAAGATGAGTATCAGTCAGAACTGCAGCAGTCCAGAAGAGAAGTTTCATTACAGGTCTTAGACCTCTGATGCGAGGCAGAGCAAAATTTGAAAGGTCAGAAACAGTTTCTGACAAAAAGGAACATCCAGACTTTACAAAAGATGGATACTCCAAGGGAGATGGAAGATGTGCTACTGCACAGAAAAACTTGACTTTTGGATATAGGAAACTGAAGGATGTTAAGGCACACACCACCAAATACATTCTCTGTTCGTTGATATAACACACATGCCAACTAATTGTAGAAAACTGGCTTCCAGTGTCCCAGCAAGCCTGAAACACTAAGCACTTCAACTCTTATTTTCAGATCTAGCAGCCTAAAGACATGATGCTATACAAACACACGGCAGCATGGGGTGTACTCCATTTTTGTTCTGTGAAGAAACACGGTTGTTCTGAACCCAGAGCCCAAAACACTTTCCCAGTTCACAGAAAACAGCTTCTTTCTCAGCAGCAGGAGGAGTGCATGTGGGGGGTGTAAAATACAATAAAACTCTCCTGCCCTGAATATACCACATAGGAATCTGTACGTAGCAATTTCAATTTCTGCACACCTGCATTGCTGCGGGTAAAGTTGAGGGATCCACAATTAAAAGGACACCTCTCAAACACACACACACACCCCAATACCAAACGAGTGGTTTAAAGCATCCAGTTAAAAATCTTTTTTTATTAGCAACTTTCACTCATTTTAGTCCAAGAGGGAATTCCTCAGGATTCACTCTGGTTATTCTGTTACAGTAGGGGGACTAATATGCACCGGTGTGCTAAGGTAATGTTTAAGAAAGTCTTGCTAGAGTAGGTGCAACGTATCAAAAATGTTGCTACCATTAAGAAAGATGAGCAAAGGTGCTACATTGGCAATGTAGTCAGCGTCATCTTCTGCCAGTGTAGCCGTGCTGGTACTGAAGTGTAACAAAGTCACTGCTGTCACCAAAAGAGGACCCCACTCCCCTCAGAAAACCGAAGTCCCGGACAAGATACATAGATCATTATCATTCTTCTTGCAACAAATTTAACACTTAAATAGAGAAAGGGGGACAAAATTTGTAGAAAAACCTGTGTAGTTCAAGGGAATCCCACACTGTCTCTGAAATTATTCTAGAGCTACACAACATTAAAAAAAAAAAAGTGAGACCGTTCAAAAATTCTAATATATTAGAGGATGCTGAAAGCACCAAGACTTTCTAAACGACTATTACAAGATGTGCTACAAACATTTCAGTTTGCATCCTTAAGGGTGAACTGGCAGTAATAAAGCAATTTAAAAGCACACTACCACAGTATGTTCCACGGTAAAGCAAATTCTGAACAGGGAACACATGAACCATCTATAACTTTTAAGACAGAAGAAGATGCAACACCACAAGAAAAGTGGGAAATGCAGCTGTATTTGGCTGCTGTCAATAAATCAAGCATATTAGGACAATCTTTTTAGAAGAAAGCCACCAACATTAGAGTTTAGTACATTCCAAGCCCAGATTATGAGTATCATCCAGATCTACAGTGAGAACATGAGTTAGAGACTCCTCTTGGTCTTCAGTATAAATATATTTAACATCTGAAAGTTTGGGAATAATGTAACATGAGTCAGTCATCATTTTCACATATCCAACAACCTAAAATGTTTCAGATTAAAACACTAACCAAAAAGTTAACAGCAAAAACAGCACTATGCACAGCTGCTGCAGAAAGTTTCATCAACAGTGCAAGCGTCCTGCCTTTCTCCTTCTCTGATAGTTCTGAGAATCTAACAGTTTAAAAAAGAGTGCTTGAGTAAGTACATAAGTACCATGTTACTTATTTCCTATAATTAACCGAGGAGTGGGGACAATACAAGATTCTATAAGTGGAATTTACTTCATGACAGCTGCTTGCACTATTTCAAAGCAAATTTAACCAGCAGATAGGTTAAACATTTGTAAACTTCAAAGCAGTTTCCCACAACAGAAGTATGACAAAAACTGCAGTCTCAAGCAGCAAATGAAAATATATAACCCTCGAAATACATTTATTGGTTCATTTTTTTGTGAAAAAATGAACCAATGAATGTATTTTGAGGGTTATTAAAACCAATGATTTTACTCACAGAAATAGATATTATATGTCATGTTAAAAACCACAGAAAGTAAAACTGTCCCATCATTACTTGGCAATTAAAAAAAAAGTCACAAGATTAAGAACTCTTTAATAGGTCTTATGTAGCACATATGAAGTGTTTGCACCACTAAACTTCAGCACAGCTATCAGGTAATGACAGTCCCAATTACTTTGGGAAATATTGAAACTGACTGAAAAGTACTGAAACTGTCCAGTCCCCAGTGTTTCACCAAAACTGTAAAATGTTCATTTATTCACTATAAAAAGCTGCCCAGTAAGTTAACATCTAAACACTAAGAGTATTCTGTGAGAGTCTGCACCTGTTAAACTGAAATACATTCACAAATTATCCAACCTTTATTTAATCACAAATGCCTGAACTTAGATGTGCATTCATTTGAATAAAATGTGCCTTTAACTTTAAAAATATGAAAGTATCAGAACTTTTCCCACAAAATATTCTCATTCCACCTCTCTAAACAGAGCAAAATAACCACTATCAAGGCAAATTTAAAACGGTTACTATTGAATTGACCACTGTTTTCCAAATCTAGCACAAAACCAGGCAACAACTAGTTCTAGGCAAAGAGCAGCTTCTCCAACCCTCTTCTACTCTCTCACTAGAGGCCTGTTGATATTAGGAAGAGTCATGTCCTCCACTAACAACACAATATTGGCTGCATTTAATATGCACTAAAAGTCACACACAAACTTTTCAAAACTAATACATCATTCACCGAGAACAGAAAACGCAAAATCAAAATTTTGGAGATGATCCCAAGCAGAATCACATCCACTGCTCAAAGACCTGTTATTAAAACCTGGTGTTAATTGTCAAAGAGCTTTTCAGAAACGAAAACCAAACCAAAACAAAGAGCCCAAAAACCAACAACAAGAAAACAACTCTTCCCTTTTCTTGCCAGTTGTTAACTGCATTGAACAAGAGCACTGGTGCCTTCAGAAATGCCACCACTCACCAGACTGGCAGGAGGAGGCCTCCTCCATATCCCATAGATTAATGGGATCTAATGTGAGTTCAAAGAAACTCCAGTGGGACAGGTAACAGAGTATTCTCACAGCAAAATGACACCAAATACTCACCTGCTTCGCAAGAAGCATTAAAAGGCTGAACAGTCCTTTGTTACTTCCTCCCCCCTCTCAGTACAACCAGTTCATATCTGCTATGGATTGGGACACCTAAAATTTCCGTGCTCTAGCTTGCCTTCCCATCATCACCAAAGACCTTTGCAGGACTGCAGAGAAGCCCCTTTTCTCATCACAGCTCTTAAGTCTACAGGGGAATTTCAGACATTTTGGTCTTGCAGCAGAGAAACAGGAGATGCAAGATTAACTACACTCCATATTGATTCTTAATGCAAATAAAGTGAAATAAAATTTCATCTCTAAGAATATAAGAGTCTCAATAAACCTTATGCCACAAGCATGGCATCTGGATTTTGGTTTTAGCTGTTTTTCCTGAAGCCGATGGTTTATTTGAATCAGAAAAGCAGTATTTTGATACACTTCTGCAGGAAGGAGAACGGAGGATTGTAAGAAGTAAATCATATAAGCAGACTGCACATAAGAAGGAAAAAAGAAAAATAGCAGAGAAATAAATCTCTCGTTTCTAAACAAGCTGCAAAAGAACCCCGTATATGCAAAATAAAATGCAAAATCAAGAAACTTGTACACGTAATTTAACAATAAAGTGTACAAAAGCATCGTCTTTAGCACTACTTCGTATTTCTGCAACTGGCATTATGCTTAGCGAGGAGCTCGTAATCGCTACTATTGTGAAAGACACGAGAATGACGAACTGTTAGGTCCTATCTGCAGCTGATCAAAAGCACAATAAACTGAACAGCTTCGCCTTCAATCACTTCCAAAAAACCAGAAGGGCAAAACCATCAGAACACCCTCCCTGAGCCATTAACGCAAATAGCTTCAAACGGAGCGAGAGCAGGCGAAGCAGACGGGAAGGAGAAGAGCAGGCTCGAGCTAACAGCAGCAAAAGGGAGGAGGAGATTTAGGTAGAAGAGGGGAGAAAAGGGCAGTAATTGCGGCACCGAGAAGCGGGGAGCCTCTGGGGCCCGGAGACTGACCTGTGCCGTCGCTGGCGGACACGGAGAGCGCCGGTGAGGAGAGTTTAGGCCGCTTGGCTGAAGGCGGGCCCGGCTCCACCACATTCTCGGCCATTTTTAATTTTTTAGACAATCACTCAGAGCAGAGAGAAGGTGGGGGGTGAACCCCAAAACCTTCACGTTCTTCTGGGGCCCCGAGTCAGGTGAAGAACAACAATAAGGCTGAGAGAGAGGAGGAAGATCTGGCGGAGAAGGGGGGCCAAGTTCCCCTTTTTCTGCTCCTCGGGCTCTGGGAGGGCGGCAGCGGAGAAATTGGGAGAGGTGGGAGCTGGGGCGGGCGGGGGTGAGGCCTCTTCCCCCAGGCGAAAGGGCTGAACGAAGATGGGAAGAGCAGGTAAAGCCCCCGCCAAAAAAAAAAAAAAAAATTTAAAAAAATGGAGGCTGGTGAATATTTAAATTTTTTTTTTTAGTAAAATTAATCCCGGCTGTTGTGCTGGTGCTTCCTTGCCGCCGCCACCATAATCATCTTCATCCTTCGGGGGGTCTCCTCCTCCTGCTGCCTCCTCACCGCCGCCATCAGCCTCTTCCTCCTCGGCGCCGTCCTCCTCCTCCTCATCGCCACAAGGAGGCGGGCGAAGGAGGGGAGAGGAGGAGGAAAAAAGAAAAAAAGATCACCGTCCTCTAGCAGCGGCTCCTTCCCCCTCCAACACCACCCTGCGAAAAAATACCCACCGCCAGCGACAGGGCTGGGGGGGAGGCGGCGGGGGGAGTGGCACGGCGTGCGCGGGGTCCCCAGCTCCACTCGCTTCTTCCTCGCCCGTCGCTAATGGCTGCAGAAAGGGGAGCTGTAAGGATGAGGAGGGTGAGGATAAGTCCCAGGAGTCTCCGCTTCACATCTTGTTGTGCAGGGAAGGAGGAGGGGTTGTTGTCCTGATGGAGGCAGCACCGATCGCGGGATGGGAAGGTGGGGGGCGGGTTTCAACACCCTTTCTGCCCCCCCTTTTTCTCTTCTTTCCCCTTCCTCTTTCTCTCGTTCGCAGTAGCAGGCTGCCCCCCCCTTTCGGCGCAGGCAGAGAGGCCGATCCCACAGCAGCGGCAGGAGGAGGAGGAGGAGGAGGAAGAAGCCGGCCCCTCCCGCCCTCTCTGCCTACCTTCCCCCTTCCCGGGCGGCCGAGGATGGTGGCAGGGAGGGGGCTGCCTGTCTTAGCTCCCCCGGACCCACGGGCGATGCGGGGCGCGATGAGCGAGGGAGGAGACCCTCGGCCGCTGTTCGGGCGCGGGGGACTCCCCCTCCGCTTCTGCGAGGGTGGGGAAGGGAGCGAAGAGGTTGGAAGTCGGGGTGGGAGGGGAGGCCGCGCAGCGACCCCTCCGAGAAGAGGATCGAGAGGTAAAATTAAAATAGTAAAACAGGAGAAAAATCACGGCGGGGAAGGCCGGGGGATTCGCCCCGGAATGGCCGGGCGGGGGAGGGGGTCCCCGGCGCTGCCCGGCGCGGGGGGGGGGCCGGGGCGGGACGGCGGCAGCGCGGGGGCCGAGCGCAGGCTCCCTACTGCCCCTGCCTGGCGCTCCGGGGGCGTGTGTGCGGAGTGGGCAAAGCGGGGGCGGAGGACAGCGCGGGGACAGAGAATTCCGGGAAAAGGAGAAGAGAGAAAAGGAAACAGAAAGAGAGGGAATAGCGAGGGGACGGGCAGGCTGGGGTTGGGGGGGGGGGGGGGCGTCTGGGTTCCTCGCTTCTCTCCCCGTCTCCTGTCCGAGCCCCTGGGTCTCTGTGCGCTGCCCTCCCCCTGGCTCGCCCCGTCCGGCTCGGCCTCTCGCTCCCTTCTCCTCCCTCCGTCGCTCACACACAAACAAAATGGCGGCTGTTGTTCCTTCGCTCTCCCGAGCCCTCGGAGGGAAGCGGCGGTGGCGGCGGCGGCCGGAAATGAGCCAAGAGAACACGGGGGGCGGGGCCGCCGCCGGGGGCGTGGTCATTCCTGCGGGCGGGGACACGGCGGGGCGGGGCCCGGCGGCGCTAGCGCACACAATGGAACGCGGGGCGCCGGCGGGGTGGGGGAAGCGGCACCGCCCCGGTCGCCGTCACGAGACCGCGCTTATCCAATCAACGCTCGCATTTCTCCGGCCTCTTCCGCAAACTCCAGTGGCCCCGCCCCTTAAAGGCGAAGGGTTTTCCCTTAAAAAAAAAAGAAAAAAAAAAAAGGCTCCTTCTTCCTGCCCCGCCCCACACACCCTTATCTGTCGGCCCAAAAGTGCGCGGCGTAGGCCCAGGGGAGCCTGGTCAGACCCTGTGGCCGCCCCGGTCTGCTGCACTACGCCGTGTTTGCTGCCCGGCCCGGTGGGCTGAGGCGCTGGCGGGAAGAGCGCGATTCTCTCGCCGCCGCCCTCACTCCTTCCTTCCCTCCCGGCGCCGGCTCCCGGCCGGTTCCCCGCGGCGCCGGCGGGCGGGGCGCTCCTGCCGCCGGTCCCGGGCCGTGCTGCGCCACAGACATGGCAGCCCGGGCCGGCAGCCCCAGGCCAGCGAGCAAAGGGGCCGGGGAACGGAGCCCGCATCCCGAGGTCCCCAAGGTGGGCGAGTGGATGTGAGAATCACACAATTGCAGAATAAATTAGATTAGAAAAGACCTCTGAGATCATCGAGTCCAACCTGTGACCGAATGCCACCATGGCAGCCAGCCCGTGGCACTGAGTGCCACGTCCAGTCTTTCGTTAAACACCCTCAGGGAGGGAGACTCCACCATCTCCCCGGGCAGCTCCCAATGCCGAATTGCCCTTTCTGTGAATAAATTCCTCCTCATCTGGGGGCGCTCTCTACTGCCCATCCCGGGGGTGCCCAGAGCTGCCTCAGGCTCCCGTCGGCGTTACAAAACAAAAAGCCCCAAACACCACAATTTTACGCCAAAGGGTAAATAAGCCCACAAGCCCCGCGCTCTCTGCCAGAGCCCCGCGTGAGCCGGGGATGGCGCAGGGCACGGTGCGAGGAATCGCAGAGTCCTGACAGCGCTCCCGCCCCTCAGAGGGACTGTCGCAGGCGCAGGTGACACTGGCGCGGTCCTTCGCAAGCCCTCTCAGCCCCCGAGCCGTCCCAGAGGTTACGGGCCCGCCACGAGTTTTCCTCAAATCTCTGAGGGCTCATCCGTGAGGAAATGCCCCATCCCGGCATTTCCCTTCGGTGCGTTTGGACTCCGTCGGGCCACACACCATGACGAGATAGGAGTGGAAGGGAAATGCAGGCACGTGCATGTTTCTGATGGAGAATCAGGGGGTGTTGATCCAAAACCGGACATTTGCGAGGAGGACTTCCCTTGCCGCTCACCCTCAGGGCCGAGCTCTCTGCAAACCACGTAAGAGCCGCAGCAGGTATTTGGGAAGAGCCTAGACTAAACACAGAATCCATACTGCAGCCTACAAAAGGAGCCTACAGACAGGAGGAGACTCATAGCCCTGTAACATATCCACCAGCTCCCTCACATACTCCCACTCTTCAGCTTCCCTTGTTTGGGTTTTATTTTAAGCAAGATTGTTCTTGTCTCCCCCAGCACAAAAAGGGAAACACAAACCACTCCAAAAATGCCCAAAGATTGGATTAGCCTTCCTGAAAAGTCTGGAAGGTATGGGCAACACCCTAAGAGAGGTGGAGGGAGCCTTGCAAATGACAAATAAGCCTCAGGAAAATAAACAGAGAGCAGAAAGTATCAGAACTAAAGTTGTCAGGGCTAACAGCCTAAAATTTAACAGTGACACCTTAGAAACTATGTTAGTGGTTCTCACAGGTTTTTGCCTTTTATTGTTTCTAAATTTCACAAAATATTCCAGTTATAGAGGTTTTATGTAACCTCAATTTTTTTTTTCAGATTGTTGTTTCCCTTGTTAGTGAAGCAATTTTTTAACACAGCTGAGACTTACTTTAACTTGCTGGCTTTATAAAGATGCTAACGTGCACATAAATACCTAAATACTTTTAGAAGTCAGGCCCTTACTAAACAACTAGATCCTACCATTCAGTTCACCTGACAACAAAATAGTCTTTTTTGGTGGTTTTTTTTTTTTTTTTTTTTTTTTTTTTTTTTGGTAATGGTGCGGTTAAGCCTCTGGTCTGGCTACCTGTCTATCTGTCCTTGAAAAGGGTTTAGGGATACTTACCTGAACTGTGGGAAATTTAAACTCTTAGATAAACCCTACCAAAGCAACATATATCTTCTGAATGTTAATTATAAGTGGTTAACTGATACTTTAGTAAAGCCATAGTTCTTCCTTGCAAGCTTCCTACCCAGTAGAATATCTTAGTTCTTTAGACATTAGAAGGTCATATTCAGTTGGCTTTTCATATTAGAGATTTAAATGCAAGCTGAAATATATGGAAAATAAATGGAAAACATTATTTGCAGTCTTTTTCTAAAAAAAAAAAAAAATAGCATAAAAAATAAAAGAAGGAGGAAGAGAAGGAAAAGCCAGGAAAATAGGGTTATGATAAATCACACATGTATATATAAACAATGACAAAAAACTCTTCAATATCTGTTAATAACTCTTAATATCTGTAAGTTTTCTGAAATCACTACAGTTTTATTAAATGAACCTTAGTACATGCACACAACTCATGACAGGTAACATTACTGGAAAGCAATAAAGCATACTAAGAAGCAAATACATAAACCTATCCAAATAAAACCAGGAGGATATTATAATTCTAAAAGTAAAACACACCTATTCATCCAAAAACTTGTCCTCTTTGCTTCAGTTTCCCCATTCTTACAGCAAAGATAGTAATATTTATCCCTTGAAAATAATACCTAGAAGAATTGATTAGCTCATTATTGTCAGTAATTACAGTAGTTGTTACGTACTTTAAGATAACTGGATGAAAGGACCATAAGTCCAGTTAAAATGAGAATCTGCTCAGGAAAGCAATAAGAGAGGAATGCAGAGCCTTGAAGTTTTATCGTGGGATCTTGTTTGGCCTTAGCTGGTAGTTACTGAAATTTGTTAGCATGCCCAGCTGCTTTGAGGGCTACAAAGAACGAGATAAGATCCCTTTGTACTGCAAAGGTCAATGTGATGCCCAGAGCTCAGCAGCCCAGCTTCAGTGAGATGAGCAATGATCATCTCCCTCGGCCCAGAGGGAGCTGGGACTGTGGCCTTCCCCTTCCAGCTGCTGGATGGAGAAGCAGTGTAAGATCTCAAAGTCACCCAGCCAGCCTCCCCCGCTTCCTAATGCTGCTCAGGAAATCCCTTATACCAAATAAAACTTCCCTGCTCCCCCTCAGCAGGATTTGACCCACAGCCCTGTGGCCCTTCGAGTGTCTCTGAAAGATGTGGACTCTTGGAATGGAAAGCAAGAGCCAGGTACAGGGCACTCCCATTCTCTCAGTCCTGTTTCTGCTCGCAGTTTCCAGCTCTATTATCTCTTTTCCCTGAGCTTTCCAGGGCTGCTGTTCACGTCTGGCAGGTAACTTTGTTCCCTAGCTACCTCCTGTCACCACAGCCCTGCTCGCACAGCAGCTGTGGGGGGAGGAGGAATGACCCCCTTCTTTGTACCAGCAAGGAGATCTATGCATGGAGGGTCCTTCTGGCACAGGCCAGAGGGATGAGGAAATGATTGAAGGCTGCAATTTTTGCAAGTAATGCCAGGGTGCAGCTATATTTCTGGAAAGCAAGAGCCAGCTGTGCCAGAGCAGAGAACATTGCTCAGCGCGGCGTCAACATTAAAACCCAGCAGCGTTTTGATACGAGACAAATTTTATTAAAACCATAAGAAGCAACCATCCAATAGTTGGTTCATGCTTGCTTTTGGTGTATACATAAAAGAGAGGGCTGGCATTCTGACAGCAAGCAAAATGCTTTCAGTCCTCAGTCTCAGAAACACAGGCTTCCTCGGTCACACAGTTTTCAATAGCTGCAAACACAGAGTTATGTTGCTAAATGTTAAGGGCTCAGCTGTTTACCAGAAGAATGTTTCCTCCCTGGAACACATGGTTTTGCTTAAAAGAAGTTCTCCCAAATAACCCTACTTTATTTAATTAGCAAATGCAACATTATAGTTCTAACAAACATGCCATGCTGTCTTCCTTTACAAGAGCAAAATAGGAAAAGAAGACAAAAATTGACCTTTCAATTTAAGAGAGGGGCAGAAGTACATTCTGCCTAGGAAATATTGCAGCTTTGAGGTCTGGTGATCTAGAGCCAAATCTCGTGCTTGAAATGTGTGGTGCTTTGTGTGTCATTTCCATGTCCTGGTTCATGCTGAAAGCACAAATGTGGATCAGAGTGAGAGGCTTGCATGCCCTCCCAGCTTTTACTAAGGGCTGGTCAAATCTCTGCCTCTCACTTCCCAGGCACAGCTCTCCCCTATGTAAGGGGAAGGTGATCCTACTCCTCCTTACAGAAAGCACATTCAAATCATTAAATAAAAATGTAGTACTCTTGTTGCTTCTAAATGAAATTACACTGAAATTAATTGCATTTACATCAGCAGTTGATTTATCCCAGAGTATTACCAGGATGCAAGCAAGAGTTTCTAGAATGAAAGTATTATATTTTTAATTAAGGGCCCTTGAACTTGCCACATGCTTTGAGCTTGTGGAGAGTGAAATGATGGCAAATTTCTGAGCAACTCAGTCAGCTCAGCAAAGTATTTACGATTATCTGCTAAAAATGATCGTTGTGAGAGAGAGCTTAAGCTAACATGGGAAATCTGTGCTGAAAGAATTACAGATATTGTAGCAACCCAAAGGAAGCATATTGTTCACATTCCTCTTATTTCTTTTGACTCTTGTATCCAATGGAAAAGTTCTTGATAAGCTTTATTGCACTGCAGAGGGTATAAACAATGCACTTTGAAATCTGCTGAGTTTCAACCCAAAACTTATCTTTTCATTTGTTTCCTGAATTGTCCCACAGACACAAATCCACAGCACACATATGTTTATAAAGAACAGAGTACATGTATTACTGCCATACAATCCCTTCCTTTCTTGTTTTTTTTTCCCCCTCAGTATTTCTTAATTGATTTTTTTTACTTGCTACAACATTCTCTAAATGCTGGACTGCAATTTGGTGTTTGATGTCTGCAATCAAAATGCAACGAGAGGAAAAAGGTAACTTTTTTTCTTGCTGCAATAGTTTTTATGTTTCAAGATTTAAAGAAATTTCTTCAATGGGGTCAAGCAGAAATTTACTCTGTGACAGGGAAATGTACTGAATCAAGAGGGTTTTAGTATAGAGGGTATTGGCCTTCTGACAGAGCTAATGGGACCCGTTGTTCACAGGATAATACACTTACTTAACACAAAATGAACTGGTTTTGCAGCTGCCATGGAAGAAAAAAAATCCACAGGAGATATAGTTCTGGTTGGTTTCTTTTTTCTTTTTTTTTTTTTTTTTTTTTTTTTTTCTGCTTTTCTCTAAAAAGATCTTGTACCTTCGTGGCTTTTTGGCATGAATTCTTTCCTTCTTCATGCAGAAGTAAATTATTAACCACAAACTTCAGAATTCAATTGATTCTGATGCCACCACTGTGTGTAAAACAATAGGGTTAATCCTCAGTTCCCTACCTTCCTAATTTACACAGACTTATCACTTCTCTTCCCAGAAGCTTCCTTGTGCTTGTGGACCCTCACATATAATCACCTACAAGTTATTTGTTTGTTTCCTTTTTTTTTAAATTTTTGGTCTCTTGTAGCAAGGGATGCTGACATCAGGCGGCACCAGACATTCAGTTTCTCATTCCCTGCCTGTCCCTCATGTGAGGCCTGCAAGCCTTGGAGAAGGGAGCATCACCCCTGATGGTGCATTGCTGTTAAAAGGCACCAAGAGAGAGCCAGAGTGCAGAAGCTGTGGCAGCACCCCAGCAGCAGCACACTTTTTCTCCTTGTGCTCCTACCTTGCCTCAAGCCCTGGAAAGATCTTTTTAGCAGGGCAGAGATTGATGGGCTGATTTGAGATACTTACTCCAACCTCTTTTGCTAGCTCAGATGCCTTCCTGATTGCAGGACAGACATGGGAGAAGTGTGCCACAGGATGCTCTTCCAGATTCAGTGCATTCAGGATGCTCCAGATCCAGTGGAGGTGGTCACAAACCAAACCAGTGGGGTGTCAGGGAAAGGCCAGTCACCCAGTCCAGCACAGGCACCACAATAAAGGTGCAACCACCTGGGAGTAAAACTAAAACCTTTTGAGATGGCTGGACTGGTCATCATTTCATACGCCAACGGGCCCCAATGGGAAAGGAAGGTCGAGGTTGTCGCGATACTCTGTTAGCAAGGACTTGTTTATCATTCTTTAGAAGTGCAGAAACATTTAAGTAGCTTTTAGGGGAAGGTAGAGAGCTTTTCTAGTGGTCATAAAAGTAACAAGTTCAGCGTTGATGTTACTCCTTTGTCCTCAGTGTTTCTGTGACTGCAATTTTGTTGCTAATTAAGAATCAACTTCAAGAAAGCAGAACACAAAGCTGGAGGTGCACAATCAGCATCACAAAAGGCCAGAAATATTGATTCTTTCACCATGTGATGAATAAGTATTTTGTGCAGATGTTTGGTCCCTTTGTGAAGAGGCTTGGCCATGGGCATTCTGCACAGTGCTGCTAAGTCAAGCACCAAGCCCAGGAGAAGCTTCTCTGGGTGACCAGGACACTGAGCTCCCCTGGAGAGAGAAAATTCTTTTGTCTCAGCAGGAGAAAAAAAGCTTTGTAACATCAACCACACAAAAAATTCCCATTTTTGCTGCTGCTGCTGCTGCCCTGCACGGTGAGCATGGGCCCCATGTTTGGGAATGGACAGAGGGGACTTTGCCTGGCCATGCTGGATGTGCTCCTAGCATGCCTGCTGCCTGTTTCCCCTGGGACAGAGGGGACTTTGCCTGGCCATGCTGGATGTGCTCCTGGCATGCCTGCTGCCTGCCCCCCCAGCACATCCTGGGGGTGATGTCCCAAACAGCTGCTCTGGCAAAAAGGACAGTGCTGCTGGTCAAGGAGAGATGCAAAACTTACAGCACCAGAGTGAGAAGCATAGTGAAAAGTCTGGCAGCTGGATGTGTCAGTTGTCTTGGCAGTATGCAGGGTTTTTTCTTGTTTACTCTGCTGGATGTAGGCATCTGAGGCCCTGCTGAAAAGGAACACGGGTGTTCAAAGCCTCTTGTGATTTTGCAATTTGCTGGTTCATATGTCTTCCTATCTGTGCCACTTACAGATACATATGGATAAATGTATATGTATATTTATATACCTCAGAGGTATCAGAATTAAATGTGTTTTGTTTTGAATAGTCAAGCCATCCCAGCATAGTTAGCTTCTGCAAGAAAATTCTTTAAAAAATTGTTTTCACCATGGTGAGCACCTTCCACAGAGGAGTGCATCAGCTTCCAGAAGGTGAGATGTGTGGAAGATTCCCTGTTGCCATGCACAGGAACTGAGCCAAGGACTAACAACAGTGGTCTGACTCTACAATATGAAGGGGGAGCACGTCTGTGCTTGCACAGAAGGATCCCACATCAGTGCAAAATAGGCCTGTGGATTCCTCCATCCCTCCTGGGTATTGCAATTAAAAGCAGAGAAGGAAGTCCAAGAAAATGCCTAAAATGGCTTGAGTCCTTCCTCACGATCTGGAAATGGAAGTCTGCGGTGACTAACTCCGGCCCAGCCACCAAACCCCTCCCTCCCCGACTCTGCATTGCTCTGTTCATTCCCAGCTCCTCTCCTGCGTTTGCAAACAGTCGGCAGTGGAAACAGTGAAGCAGCCTGGCTCCCAACGCCAGCACCAACGAGTGGTATGTGACTGCAGCAGGGACCAGGGACGTCCCCAGCCCATCCCCGTGCCTAACCTCGGCAGCAGTGGTTAAAATCTGACGGGGGCAAGGCTTGATTTGAGCAGAGGAATGACTTTAAAAGAGGCTGCCGCCACGCCTGCAAACAAAGCCCGATTAAATCCTTCCATGGGCTTAAACTGGCTGCAAAACAGGCCTCTAGCAGCTTCTCCAGTTTAAAGAAAAATTAAAATGCTTGTTTATAATTCCTAAGCCAGTTCAGATGCTGTCTCCTGACTTTCTCACAAAGCTAACAGCAATATTCATAAAGAACAAAATTAGCTGGAAAGGTAAGGAAAGCTGGATCCCTTACCCACTCAGAGTTGGTAATATGAGCTTTTCAAGCTTTTTTTTTTTCCATTCTTTTTTTTTTTCTTTATTCTTTTTCTGCTCATTCTGTTGTGGTTATGCATTGGACCTGAATCTGAAAGCATCAATCCTGAAAAGAGTTGCCTGGGCACTGGGAGCAGTGGGAACTCATGCTATGATGGTGGGTTACTCCATGGGCACCAGCCCAGTTCCTTCTCTGTTCACTCACATTGTGTGACAAGCATGAAGTCTCAGCTCTTCTGCTAAAATTTTAACCATCAAGGTGGAAATACTGAGTGATTTTCTGTGATTTCAGCTGTTCATTTCCTTCCACCACCCATCCACCTCCCATAAAAGTCCATTGAGACTTGGTTTTTGTGTGTCACCTATCCCACAGGAGTGTGTGATCTCTCCTGGTATCCAAGAACTGTGACAATGCAAAAAATAAAGAACAGTATGGGATGCTTGTCGCCCCAGTTCTGTATTGTTCAAAATCTTACAGTTCAAAATCTTACTTTCTGTTTAATTCAGTCACAACTTTTTCCCTAAAGAGTTTGAGAGTCAGAGCTTTCTGTGCTCATGAGTGAAGGCTGAGGGAGCATAAATCATCCACTGTGGGCCCCAGGATGCCCAATCCACTCCTCTTGGGTTGTGAAACATGGAGAAAGACGTCCTTGAAATGTTTGACTGCTCCCGAGACAAAGCCCTCCCCTTGCCCTTCATTCAGCAGTGTAGCAAGACCTTTGGGAGACCAAACGTGCCTGGAGATGAGTTTATTCACAGGGTGGATGAGGTGCTGGCTGGAGAGATGCAGAGCTGAGCTGCTGGCATATGCCCTACCCAAATTTACTCCTGCCCTCAGGTTTGTGACCTCAGTGACTATTTAATAGTGTAAACCTACCTTGTATATTCCCTGCAGAGGTGATTAAAAAGGATGATCACATGAAGGAACACCTGAGCAAGGATATCAGTAGATTAATTCATTATTTCTACTAAGCTAATTAAGTATTAAGGCAGATCAATTAAGTGATCACACCGAGATCACGATTAAGATCAAATCAATAAATCAGTAGATTCAAATAGCTGACCAACAGGTTGTGTATCTATCAAACTGACTTGTGAGGTTGCCACTGAAGGAATTACTTAGATTTTAATCTTGTCTAGAAACATTTCAAGGAGGAGGCAGAGTCTTTTCAGGCTAAAACCCCAGTGAGCTTTCAAGCAGTGAAGAACATAGGCCTTTGAAAGACATAAGGATATTGAAGGAGATACCGGTCGTGCTTCGAAGGGGGATATCCAGTCTGGAATTTTTGCAAAGCTGTATGACCCAGCTCATATGGTAATCTTGTTTTCACTGTGTTTGGGGATATAATGTGACAGGCATCACCACGGTAACTTTCCTTTAACATGTCTTTCTTAAACCTTAATTTTACTTTAAAATGTATTAACATTTATTGTCTATATATACCCTGTTTCACAAGCGGCCCAGTTTTTCTCCACTGCCAAAGTAGAAGGGGTGGTTAGGTAAGCCTGGCTACTTCTGAATAATCTTGTTTTCAGCTCCAAAACCTGCCATCTTAACTAATTTACTACTTTGTTTTTAGTATTCCTCCAAGGGTATTTTTCACACAAGCACGTCTGGTCACCCATTCATACCAAGAGAAAACCAAAGAGAGATGGAATTGATTAATTAAAACAAAGGTAAAAACAAACAGTATAATTTCATCATTCCTTTGAGGGTTTAATTCACATCCATATTTCTTCATTACACCAAGCACAGCACTGAAGGCTTCCTCTGGGCACACAGCCTGGAGTCTGACGTGGCCCCAGAGCAGGCTGCAGCCTGCCCAGCCCCATGACAGCCTTCCTTCCCTCAAGTCTAGCTCATCTTCCTCTGTGTGTGTTATCCACACCAAGGCAGCATGTTCATGTTTTTATTTTGGGTAGTGGATTATGTTTCTCGTATCATTATTATTTGTACTTGTACTTAAATCAGCCTTGGATTCACACAGTAGAGCTGTCAGGCCAGTTGTGAACCCTGGTGCTTTGGATGGTATCTGTCATCCAGGTCCCTCATCAGCTGTGTCAGGAAGTCCTACCAGCAAGTGATCTTTAATTTTGCCTGATCAGTTTTGATCATATATCTGTAATATAAAGTGCAGATGTGTAGGAGGAAGCCTTGCCAATAAGGTGGAAGTTTGCCTTGGAGCAGAGGTAAAGGGAGTATCACATGCTGTCGATGGAAATATCCCAGCTTTCAGAAGAATGCCTGGTGTCCTGCTTAGCACACTTTCTCCTTAGTACAGTTTCCTTGTGCTAGTTCTTCCTACAGTTTCAATATTGTGAATTTCTTAATGGAAAAGACTTGGGAAGCTAATTTGGGGAAATTTTTTCCCTTACTGTCATGGCTTCTATCTAAACCTACAAAACACTGTTACATTAATTACTATTTGACCATTAAAGTTTTCTCAGTATTGACCCTGCTTTGGGTATATTCTCATTCCACAATGTCCAGTCCAAGCAAGGGTCAAAATGTATTTGAATTCCCAGTTCATGGAGGCCCCAGGCTTGCTGGTAATGTAGTGGAAGGCTTTTCACATTTCTTTGTCACCAATGTGAGTTATAGCATGCCTGAGGCAATATGCGGGCCTTAAAAATAAAAAATTAAAATGCAAAATAAAAGATACTCTGGTTCTCCTTTTGCAGAGACAGCACAAATCAGGGGGTGAGCTCTGCACAGTGCTCTGGTAGAAAGTAATTTCCTGATTTAGGGTGATATGTAGCTAAGGATTTTGACTGATCTCATCTATATGTATATTCAGTCTTTCCAAGATGCTATTAGTAAGCATAGCTGAAATTTGAATATCTTATTTTGTTTTATAAAGCCTCTTTCATATTATTTTTAGGGAGAGTTATCTTTGTTATTTGCAGCATGACACAACTTTGGGTCATCTGCAGGTTTAATCAACCTGATTTTTCAGGCAAATAATTTACATGAAAGCCATGTAAAGGCCTGTGACCAGGACAGATCCTGGCTCGCTCTCACTTGGTCCACCCTTTTATTTGGAAAATAAATTACCTCTAAAGTCCAGATCAGCACAGGGCTTTGCCACTAGCCCTCCACTAATTTTATCAAGTGTGTTTTTCTGCCTGCTTTAGCAGGACATTGCATAAGACTGGGCCACGGCCTGTCTGGAGCTGAGCTGCTGCACCTCTGGAGGTTCTGCTGTTAGTCTGCTTTGAGAGGAAAGATGGTTGGTGTGGTATGGCTTGGTCTTGACAAATCCAAGTTGGCTTCTCATCTCTTTGTCATCTCCTGGATGTTTACAAATAAATTCATTATTTGTTTTGAAGAGTTATAGCTAGGCTGACTGGTCTATGATTCCCTTGGTTTCTCTTGTCTTCCCTTTTCTCTTCATAGGAACTCCTTTGGCCTTTTCAAACTTGGGGGGTCCTGGCATATCCATCACTAACTCCCCAAATTAACCACTACTGTCAGTTAGTGCTGGGTGAAATTGCTCCTGCACAATGAAATTGAAAACATTTACCTCAGCTCTGTGCTCCCTAACCATTGTTTTCTTTCAGGACTGCATCTCATTCCCTTTCTTGGCTGCCTATTCAGCAGCAGTTTACTCACTGTAGGCTGATAATATTAAAAAGTATTAAGGACTTTGACTTTATTGAAAATAATTATCAATAGCTTTTGCTATTTATTGCACAACAGAGCAACCCTTTCCCTTGCTCATCTTGGTTTTACCCTATGAGATTGTCTTCTTTGAACAGTGCCCCATGCTGGAGTCAGAAGTGTTCAGTGCTCTTTTTTTCATCAGTGCATGACAGAGAAGATTTTTTTGGAGCCAAGCTGGTTGATTTCTGGCCTCTGTTGGTTTTTAATGTATTTGGTTTTTTTAAGTTCTTCAGGTCTCAGTCTCAAATAGAAATTTGGGCTGCTGAAGACACTGAGATCACCTCCCATCCCCACTGCCTGAGGTAAGCCCAGACAACTCAATCGCTGTCCTAAGGCCATGTTTCTGAAGGTCTCTTCCCAAGATCCCAAACTCTCCACATCTGCTCAGTGATTCTTTTAGCAAGGGGGCCAGCAGGAAGGACTCTCTCTGCACAATCTCTCACCTGGCTCCCTGAAGGGACATCCTCCCTTTGAAGGACAACTCCCAGCCTTGCTTTTGGGACACACCTGCTTCTCCTGGTGTGGTGGAGGTTGGTGATGCTCCTGAAGGCTGAGGCTCCCCTGTGTCCTTTCAGAGGCCCCATCGCTATGGCGACTGTGTGCAGCTTTATGATCTGTTTGTTGTCCACCTCTCTCAATCAGAAATGCTTCTGGAGTTTTTATATTTTCAGTGATTTTCATTCAAATTCACTAGTGCATGGTTTTGAATTCAAGAGAGAAATGATACACTGTGAGGAAAAACTTCCAGAAATCTATACTTTTTATTAATTTTGTGTCATTGTCATACTGCTCTGAAAATATCAGAGAGAAAGAGAAATGTTTTTACTTTGCCCCCTGCTTTGGATGCAAAACTCACCAAACTGCTCCCCATGATCCAGCTGGGGTGGCTGTGGCACTGAGAGAAGCAGCAGAGCTGCCCACAGGCTCCCCTGCCCCGATTCTCAGGGAGCCAGGCAGTATGGACCAGAACACTTAGGGCCTAAAGGCAGTTTTGCCCTGGAGCAGACCTGCGGATAGCCCCGGCAGATCTCCTCTTTGGTGCTCCCAGCTCAACCAGGGGATGAATGAAACAGAGGAGCATGATGGTGCAGAAGCCTCAGAGTGTGCACATGGTAAATGCACCCACCTTTGCTCACTGCTTATTTATCACCAAGGGACATTTCAAGCCCTAATGGTCACTCCTCCCAGCCTATAAACTAAAGCTTTTACCTACAGGTCATAGCACTTCTGATTTGATGATTACTTTAATGAAGGATCACAACTTGTATTTGTATCCTTCTTGGCCCATTCCCTCTCCAGAACTTCTGCCTCTGTTTGTCAGAGAGAGTTTTTATTCCTTGCCTTCTGCATATTCTTCCATCTACTCTGATCCCTCTGGCACAGCAGTCCGAGGAGGTGAAGATCTGTTCAGCTTTGACAAATGTTAGCACTTCTGCTTTTGATAGTAATATTTTAGGGAGTTATTTTCCTTCAAAGGAATTTAAATACCTCTCCTTACTTTTGTTGTGCTTCAAAATTTTGCATCTTGTGCTGACACAGGAGGAGCTCTTTGGTTGAGAACTCGTGGTTTGCTCTGAAGGTTTGAGATTATCAATGAGGAAGTCTTATTTTTCAAAATGTAGTTTATAAAGAGCTGCCATTTACTAATAACCAAGAGATTACTGGGGAGAAAAACTGAATGCTTTCAAATACAGAAAATTAGGACTATGGTTTTAGTTGTGTTTTCATATAGTTTGGTTGCTAGTGTTCGTTCATTCTGGATAGTCAAAATAAACTACTTTCTTTTTAGATATCCTAATGTTTTTACTTATAGAGCATGACAGGATGCTCTTAGATTTGGTGTTCTAAAACAGCAGCATTCCTAAAGAAATGTGCTTAAATGGCACAGGGTATATCAACAGCAGGTTTTGATAAACCTTTCAGTTTTATGTACAGAACCACAACATTGTGAACCTGTTTGGTTGAGTCCCTTTGGAAAGAACCTTTCTTTTTCATCTAGCCCTTGGTGTGGCAATGGGAAGAGGCAAGGAATGGAGGGCCAGGTTTGCAGCCAGGATCTCTTGGTAGAGCTCAGTACCTTGACTTGGTATCTTATCTTTTTCTATAAAGAAAAGGAGGCTGAAAAACCCTATTTTACTTTATTTTAGTCTTAGGGAATTGAAAGAACAGCCATTGAATTCAGGACAAATCAATTAAAAATCACATAATTGATGGCTTTTTATTTCTTTTTCTAAATAACCTGTCTCAAACTATAAAACCAACCATCTTCTGATCACCCAACTTTCCTGATGGACTCAGTTTCAAACAGTTTCCAGCTCAATCACAAACCACCATTTAACTGGACTGAGTCACAAATTTACCCTGCAGCAGCCCCTCAAATGTTTATTTTCTGGAGCTACAAGTAGGTCTCAGAGTGGTGTGAGCAGGATATCCAGAAGTGGATGGTGATGCCTCTGGGTGGGACAGGCTCTGCAGCTGATACTAATCCCAGTTTTCATGGCACAGTGGGACAAGGAGGAGAAGGTCCCCTTCTGGGGACCCAGAAGGTGTTGTGCAAAGAAGAGGAGGACACATCTCCCAACCACACTGTTTGGCAGTACCTATGGGAAGTTGCCCTCAGAATACTGCCAGTGGGAGACCTGATGATGAGCATGTTCAACCCCTAACTACCCCAAGAGGTGTGTAGTTTTGGGGTCATTTATGCAATCAGGGCAAAGCAGGGATGAGCTGGGATTCTGAGTTCCTCAGGAACACCCCATGGACATGTTAAACCCCAGGACCAGACAGCAGCCACCAATGTGGGCAGCATATGAGCAGATTGCAGAGCTCACTGGGGTTATCAGCTCCCCCTCAAGCTCACCCCTACCCTGTGATTGTGGTTTCTGTGCTTCTCTGAGTGAGGCTGACCCTACAGCCCCTTTTACTTCAGCTTGGATTTATTGCTTTAGGGTTGCTGAATCCCTCAGCCTCTCCAGAGAATGGGGTATATCCAATAGCAGCAGATTCTGCTCTCAGGAAATTGCACAGGCTCAGGGAAACCTGGAGATGGTTGAGAGACCCAAAACCTTCCCAGCAAGAGGTCCCCTCTCCTGTTTTGCTGGTGCTATCTAGTAAGTCCATAGCAATGTCCCACCACACCAGACAGGCTCCAGCCATCGTGCTGGAACTGAAGCGAGAGAAGAGTGCTGAGTGAGAAGAGTGCCCGTGTGGCTGCTGCTGCTGCTGCGGCTGCTGGATAAAACATTGCAAGGGGGTGGGAAAGGCCGTGGGGAAGGTGGTGGGAGGGCTCTGGAGGCGGCACCTGCCTGAGGTTGCAGCAGCTCCAGGGTGATTCATCCTGGACTGGGAGTAATCGGCTGCTGAAACGCTGAGCCCTGAAACTGTTTCATCATATTTAGCATATCCCGCTACATAACACACAACTTTGCAAGGGGCTCTCTGCTCGGTGTTCAGCTGCAGCAAAGCCCTTAGTCACCTCGTGGTCCCAGCAGCCATGTGTCAGTCCTGGGGAAGGGAGCAGGCAAATCAGATCTTGCAAGAACAGACAAATTACTTTCGCTTTCTCAAGGGAAAAACCCCAAACAAACAAAGAAAGAAGAGAGTAAGAGGAAGTGAATACTTGAAATAACTAGGATCCAAAGTGTCACCGACCGACACGAAAGGACACAGGCACACACCGCTTTCAGGTGAAAGGAAAAAAGGGAAGTTTTATTCTCTGACTCCACTATTTATAGTTTTACAAGAGTGACAGTGGATTGGAAGGTGACAGTGACACTTCTGCAATGCCACAGGCCAAACCGACAGTCCATCAAATTTCTCCTCCTCCAAAAGGAACGAAAAACAATGAGTTGTTTACAGAAAAAGTGTGTGGGAAAGTTCACTACAAGAATGTCAACATCAGAAGGCTTAGAAAATCCTAGAAAACCAGGGCGACACCAAAGTGAGCTCCTTTATTACAGAAAAGGCAGAACAATCTACTGGCATGGTGTGGGGGTTGAAAGTGTCCAAGTGATGACTGCAAAATCTTTCTGTTCAAGAAGATGCACACACTGATGGCGAAGCAAGCGATCAGAATTTTGCTAACTGCTTGCTGCAGTTTTATCTGACAAAGCTTCTCACTCAAAGCTGGGAAAATAAGTGTCCCCTCAGCAAAGCTCCATGGGCCAGGAGCCTAACACATCCAGGCTCCAACATGCTCTGGGAAGAAGATAATCCTATAGAGAAGGTCTACTGAGAACATTCATCATCATGTGTTTTAAGATGTTTGGTTGCATAAAATATTGGTGGATTCATTTTCCAAGACAGGCATTTTGCTCACAAGCACCTGGAGAGCTTTATCAGGGCATTTTACTTCCTTCTCCTCCACCTTAGTCACTGAACTGGAAAAATTCACCCCCAGAAACAAACAGGTAGAGATTGCAGTGATCACAGCACTCCTGATGGGTAGCATGGGGCAGGTGCTCTCCAAAATTGTCAGGTCCTCCTGTCCTCTAACCAGCCCTGCAAAAGAGGCTGCAGCAGGAGCCCCCAGAGACAATACGGCACATTTGTGGGGCTCACTGCTCTATGCCAGCAGCCAGATGCACTCTGCATCTTCTAACCTTCAAATCACCTCTAAAGGTGATCCAAAATAGCCTCTGCTAGCACTTCAGTGGTGGGGAGTCTCCCATCCTCAATATGATGTCAAATGTCCCCTATCTTTGGTATGATGTCATTGGGCTGTGAGATTCCCACACCTCTGGGAGTAAGAGAGACCTCTGCCAAACCTTCTACCTCAACAGCCAGATTTATATGCCAGTGAAAGGCCACCCCAGCCATAAACCAGGAAGAAGCCCTTGTAGAAATAACCCTTCTCATTAAGTCCTGGTTGAGATGCATGGTGCAGTGCACCTCTTGTTTGATCTACAGCTCCAGCAAGTCCAGACTTCAGCCAACATCTTGTAGGTGATGTTTTCAAATTTCCTCTCAGTATGATGAAAGACTGAAAGTTTAATTTATAAAAAGAAATAATCTCAGCTCCTGAAGCTGAAATTTCAATTTCATCACCTCGCCCAGGAGCTGGGACCTTGGCACAGATGGATAGTGTCTATCTGTTAATCCAGGCCCAAGAGAAGAAAGGAAGAAAAAGCTTGTCGTTAGAGGACTAAAGAGAGAAATAATTTTGGGGGCTTGATCAGAGGCCCAAGAAGCCTCAAAAATTTCCAAGACTCAAAAAGCACTGATGCATTGAGGCCTTAAAGTGTATTTTTGTAGAGGTCAAGTGCATGTCCCCAGCATGGAATGAGCAGAATAAAAATTGGCATTAAATTCTGTGTGACTGAAACCTTGATTCAGAGTCACTGCAAGTGAAAACCCTAGAGAATATGAAATGCTGTTAGAGTTGTACTACAAGGCTTTGAATTTTTTTCCCTACCCCTCTGGTGCATGATGTTCCTGCAATTAATTTAGTCTACGTTTCTAACAATGTGTGTGCAGAGGGAGGGGGAGCAAATTGATTTTTGGTTTTCCTTGTATCTAAACAGTGTGGCTTGCTAAAGGAAGAGCTTACATTTCAGCCCCAACATATATCTCTGTTACATTCTGGATAATTCTTGAAAGATTTCCCAAAGAGTAGATTTTGGGGAGGAAAAAAGATGCTCCCAGAGGTGTGCAGGAGGACCTGTGCACTGCTGCTCACAGAAGACAGGTGAGGATGGGGGCCATGCACAGGGTTGTTGGATGCTGGCATCAGCAGCACACGACTGCCTGGAGGCCACCCAACAGAAATGGCTTGGACAGACAAGGATGAGGATGAGAACTCACTGGCAAATTACTTGTGATCTTGCCATGACTCACTACAGAAACTTCCCTACCTCAGCTCGTTCTTCTTTACACATCTTTACTGGTGGCTGATTCGTGGCAGTCTGGTTTTTTTCAAACTTAGAAAGCCACCCAAACACACAAGCACTGAGTAATTACTGTACATGTCTAGCACCTAAATAAATAAAAGTGCTTGCCCTGCACTTTTTTGATCCAAAGTGTTGCAGACTCTGAGTAATCACTTCTAAACCTGTGTTACAGATGTTTGTGTTGCTTTCCGGGGCCTGCCAGCAAGAAAGCTGAGGTGGAGGATGAGCCTGATGTCCTGGAAAAGCCGCAGAGTCAGACTGAGTGAGCAGGGGTGTGGCAGAGCTTCTCAGCTCCTCTTGCTGCACAGAGCCTTTCCACAAAGGCAGAGCTGGGACTCGTCTGTATTTCTCTTCCTGCTGTCCTTCTGAACACCGTTCTGCACACAAATGTGCCCATGGACTAAATACCTTGAAGCTCATACTTTCCAGGAGATACACGTTACCTTGTCTTCTTCAAGCCCCTGTATGGTTTATACTGCACTGATCCCAAAGCACGAGCAAGAGAAAAAACAGTGGTGGAAATCCAAAGAAAGAAGGAAGCCAGAGCAGCTCTGACACCTTTTATGTCTCCTCCTAAAGCTGTCATGGACCTACACAGATGGGGGGAAACACATGTATCCATGTCTGTCACTACAGCAGTTTGGAATGAGGGTAAGAGAGCCTATCACCCCAAGGCATTTTCCTGAATGAGCTGTTGGAGACCTTTGGTGCTGCCTCCCATAGCCACGTCCTGGCTCAGTAGAGCTGGTGGCACAGTCTCCTCCAGCAGTGCCTGCAAGTGTATGGGAAGCAGGCGGAGGCAAGGCTGAGGAAATGGGGAGGTGCAGAGCTGGGTGGATGGATCAAGTGTCCAGAACAGAGAGAGAAATTTGAAATCCCGTAGAGGGAACCCTTTCTTCTCTTGGAAGGCACTTTGAAGGGCTGTTTTAAAAGATTCATCCAGGGGACTGAAGAAGAAGAAGAAGACATGCTTGAGGTTCAAGCACGTATTGCTTTCAGGTATGTTCATGGGGCATTTAGGGACAGCTTGATCTACTTAAGATGCAGAAGATAGTCCAAGATATACTGAAATTTTGGAACAAAACTGAGGGACATTTTGTTGGTACAACCAGATAAACAGTCTGTTCCTCTTTCAAAGTTAAGCAGATTTTACTATACTTATTTCTATGTTATATCCTCCTGTTTTGTGCTTCAGATGAGTGCTGTACCCAGAGAATGAAACTCCTCTGTATCCACATGGCTGGGGGAAGCTGCTCACATCCAGCTGGGGAATGAAACCTGTCCCTGGAAAGAAGATATCCATAAACAGTGAAAATATTTGTCAAAATTGTACAGAGAGCCTTTTAATTAAAAGAAAAGTAAAGCAAGGCAAAACAAACCCCAACTTAATTATGTTAGTCTCATGATGATGGATTCAGCCTACTCTTACTTTACTCTACCTGCAGCTCTCATTTTTCAATGACTGGGAATGGATATACATATTCAATGCTCACTCTGGTTCCAGAACTAAAATGCAAAATTTCTTTCTTTAAATGTTCTGTCCTTCTTAAGTCTCCAGCCTTGAAGCTTTCACTCATCAGTGTAGTGCCAGTGTTCAGACCCTGGCTTTCATCTGGAGGCAGAAGTGTCAGTGTTTCATCCTTACGGTGCCAGAGGTTTCCAGTCAGATGTTGGAGAAAACTCCACTTTTCAAGGAGACTCTCACAAGCTGTTGGAGCTTTCTGAGCCTATTTTGTGCAAGAAAAAAATATTTTAGACCCATAATAAGGAGTTTATTCCAGGTCTTTTTCTATTTTGCATGAAATATTTTAGTTATGGCTTTACTCATGCCAACACCACAGGCTGCTATTTGGTTGTTGTTCCTGTGAATGAAGTAAACAGCTCTGCGTTCCAGCTCACAATAATAACACAGCTATATTCCTAGTTGGCCTTGGCCAAGACAAGCTATTAAAATGAGTTTTGTTTTGTCACGTTTCATGTTCTGAATCATCTTCAGGAAGTGTGGATCTGGTGGAGAGGCACTGAACAGGCAGGAAAAACACTAAGGTGATCCTCTCATGCCAGGACCCGCTGGGACAAAAGCAATAATGTTCCTTGTCTCCTAATGCTGTGCAAAGGTGTGTGTGGAAAAAGGCTCATTTTTTAATGTGTTCAAAGTACAGCCCCCTTTTTTTTGCCAGTTGTAACTCATGGTTAAATGCCTGTGCTAACTCTCGTCTGTCTTCTGCTGCAGGGAGGTGGGCAGTGGAAAATGCAGCACTGGGCTTTGTCAAGTGCTTCCCTGTTACTGGAGAAATTTTGTTCTGATAGGGTGAAAAGAAGGTTATTTCATATGGCTTGAACTGTGCAGCCTGATACAATCATTAGGAAGCTTTGACTGTGTTATAAATAACTTGTGATACTAGCACAGCTTTGTGCAGGTGCCTCTCTGAAGCTCCTACCTTGGCAGCTGCTGTCAGCAGCCTCCCCATCATGGAGGCAGCCCATGATGGCAGTCACTGATGGGGATGGTGGGCTGAAGACACCATCCTCATGCTCACTGTGTGATGCTGTGCCTTCTGCTTTGCTGCACATGAGGAAGGCTCAAGCCCTTTCTGCTCCTCACACTCACTACCCCGTGTTCTCCTTGGAACAGGCTCATTGCTTTATTTGTCTAGGGTTGCATCCGTGCCTGGATCCCATAGGCCCTTGGTAAGGATGCAACATCACTCATTGCAGGGGAACACCTTTTTTTTGAAAGGGACCAGAAAATTTCAGGGCAGTCAGGAGAGAAGCCTTCTCCTCAGCAAAACAAACCTCTGAGCAGCTGCCAATTAGCTGCTGTAACGGCTCACCATGTCAGGTAGTGTTTGAAAGCCAGAGATTTATAATCCAGAGTCACATAAGCTCTATGGCAAATCAAATCTGTGATGGAAAAAGAAAACTCACCCTGTAATAAAAAGATTCAGCACAGGAAGTCTGATAAACTGTTAATTTTACTTAGGATAATTACAGTATTTACATCTAGGTAGCGCTGACAGTTCAAGGCTTTGATATACTCTAATGTGATTTATGGGCAGCAGAAGGGAGCTGGGTTGAGCTCATTGTCCCCACCTCAGGCACATCTGCTCTGTGTGCAAAGCTCTGATGAGCACGTGCTGCCACAATAGAGAGGCCTGGCCACAGGTGCCTCCTGTCAGAGGCATGACATCTTCGTGGGCTGCTGCTCAGAGATGACCAGGGATTATTAAGCACTAATGAAGATACTACAGTTATAGACAGCTCAAAGAGCTTGGCAATGCACTCAAGGGAGTGAGCCCAAACTGGTATGCTGATTCCAGAAGAGAAGTGGGAAAGGAGAAAGTAAATGAGGCTGCCTCATCTTCCAGGAGCTCCTGTTAGTGCTTCAGTAGATGGCTGATCAACAGTGGTCTCAAATCCAGGCCCACCATCATCACCTGTACCTCCATTCTGCCAATGCAACCTACAGCACGGGTGAGGAAAGGGCCACAAAACAAGTAATGGCTGAGATTCTAACAGTGGTTTGCAGCACAAATGTTGCAGTTGCTTGTGATTTTGAGGATTTGTTGTCTCCCTCTCCCGGGGATGCCATCCTGCCCCTTGGAGGTCTCCAGCTGTAAGCAAGATGAGCCATGTCAGTGAGGTGGTGGAGGTAGTCACAACCTGGGACAGAAATATTGCATGAGCACAGCGGTTGCAGAAACACTAAAACCAATTTTTGAGAGAGATGTCGTATGTAATATGGGAGCAGAAGGAGCATCTCAGGTTTGAAAGGTGGGTGGTGCCTGGACCAAAAAGATAATGTGGTTTGGGTTTATCATCAGCTGACTATTGTCTGAAATGAAGCTGAGGCTCATGTTTTACATCAGGGGGCATGGGAACAAGGTCTGGGAAATAGGTAAAAACCACCTGAAGCAAATCCAGCATGGGCCTTTCTGCTTTCTGAATTTTACCCTCCTGGAAGTTGTGTCCAATAGACTCATTGGGATTCATGTTTACCTGAAACATCTCAAGAAGATTCCGCATGGATAAAATTACATCTGTCCTAAAATGGCTCAAAAAAGAAAGGGTATCTAATTTTGCCTCCTACCTGGGAGCAACACTTCTTTGCCATCTTACTGCCTCACTGGAAAAGCACACAGTGGCACCAAGAGACACCCAAAATATCCACCATAAGGACAAAATATCCACTGTGAGAACAACTTTGTGTTGATTCTCACACAAGTCCCTTTAGGGAGTCTTTGAAGGTTTCTGTAGAAACCAGAGGCTCAGGACAATCCTTGCAGAGCTGTTGTCCTGCTTTGTAGACTTCAATCTCTGAAAATTGCACAGATCAGTGATCTATCAGTATTAAAATGTTTGGTCTCAACTTAGTTAAGCAGAGAGATGGATGGCCACTCACTCTGCATGGAGCAGTGGGACATGAGAGCCTTGGCACCTGGAGCCATCTCTCATCCCCAAAACCAAATATGAGTAAAAGGGTTTTGTGACAAGGATAATGACTTGTACACTAAAACCATGCAAAACTGAACTTATGTTTTACAGAAAAGGCTGCAGCTGTGGGGTGGATTTTGGCAATAACATGCCTCCAAAAATCCACAATACTGACACTTGGTGAAGGGTGGGAAGGGGGAGGAGCACATAAAACATCCAAGCCCATGTTTTTCATTAAAAAATCATAATGTTTCATGTCTAAAATACCAAAATTATTAATTTCAATGCATCCAATACAACTGTGATGAAGAGACTGCTCCAACAGCATATCACTTCTCTCTGTGAGTGGACAGAAGATGAATGCCCTTTTTGATCTGCACTGAAAATAGTGTCTTCTAGGACATGGGAGAGGAAGGAGGATGAAAAGGATATTAGGCAGGCTGTACCTCAAGAGGAGAAAATTCCCTTTAATCCCCTTCCCAGCAAATAAACATCAATTTGAGATCCAGCACAGGAAGATGAAGAGGACATGGAGAGTAAGAACAGCACAATCAGAAGAAAAGCACACATTCTCAAGTGCACCATCAGAACACTGGCACTTTGCATTCCCATCCTGAGTTTTGATACCTACCACGCTGGTACATCTGATTCCTTTCCAGAGGAAAGTGCTCTGCTGTGTTCCTGGTTTATATGTTGGAGCAGTGAGGTCAGGACTCACCTTTCATGCAAGGACAAAGAAATCAGGTGATGGAGCCATATTCACAGTCATATGTAAAGAAAAGGCAGCAAACAGCCAAATTCCAGACTGCTGCAGTGGAGTGGGTAAATTCTTCAGGGCAACAGGCAGTGGTGCATCCCCACACTCAGATTCAGCTTCTCCAAAATCAGTTGGTGCTAATTTCCAATGGACTTTCAAATCAAACCTCAAATGCTTTTTTTTTTTTTTCTTTTTTCTTTTGCTTTTGCAAACAGGACCATTGCTGGGTACGGCACAGGATTCAAAGACCTGGCAAGGGGTACCCTTTCTGTGTCCAATGGAGAGGCTGGAAAGCTGCTAAAAAAGGGAAAGAACAAGCCAATGCCCTGTTGTTGTGAAGGAGTCAAGTAGCAGAGAGACAAAACGGAACTTGCAGCACCTTGACTTCTGGGACTGAATCCAATGTCAGCCCAGGTGAGCCCAAAATCACCGAACTAACCCCCTCCCTCAGGCTGCAGAGGAAGGGCACCACTGGTACCTTGGATCTCCATGGGAACCATATCAGAGAAAGGGGAAATAAAAGAGGAGAACAGAGAACAGACCAGAGTAAGGGAACAGAGCAGCAGGGAATGGGGAGAGGGTGGTGGTGGGGTGAGGGGCATGTGGAAACCATCCATGCACCAAGGTGTCCTGTGGTGAGCAATAACAGGCTTACTGTAAAGCCTGCTGCACTGGGGAGGAAAACTGAGCAATGTATGGAACCTGTGATGGGGAATGGTGTTTCCTCACAGCAGATTAACCCAGCAGCAATATTGGCAGAGGGAGCTTGTGAGGAAAAGCAAAAGCAGGCAAGAAGAGCTCGCTCTTCCCACAGGTTTTGTGGGGAGAAGGTGGTGAGCAAAGCAGGGAGACAAAGGATGTTTCTCTACACCCATCCTCCTCTTCCCCTCCAGCCCCCAGAGGAACCTGCATTAGGAAAATACCCTCAGCAGTGTCACCTCCTCCTCTTCTCCAGCCATGACCTGGGAATCTCTAGGCAGTGATGGATGTCACCCAGGCTGGGGTGAGCAACCTGGGGTGCCTGTGTCTCCTCCTACAGTGCCAAGGAGCTCATCCCCTTGTTGGATAGCAAAGCAGCCGACACAGGGCAGAAGGATGGGAGCTCATGGCGGTCCAGGAAAGGGCTGGCAGCGTGCTGGCCACGCAACACTTCACAGGCATCAACTCCACACCTTGCAAGTGCCTTTCTGCTGTTCCATGACAGCACCACATTCTTGCTGCCCAAATGCAATGGGAGATCACCCCCACATTGACAAAGGGACGAGCTTGTGTTCTTCATCAAGGGTGGGCCCCATCTTCCAGAACACCTCCTTGCCAGCCTAACAATGGGAGCAACACAGAGACTTAGTCTTGGTCTCTGCCTCTGCCCCTCTCTGAGTTATCTTCCCCCCCCACCCCATTCCTGGCTGCTCCTTTTAACTCAAGGAATGAAACTCAAGGCAGAGTCAGTCAGGGAAGTGGTGTTACTGCCATTCTCTGCCCTGATGCCTTTGGAGGAGGCAGTTTTTTAGAAATAGTGCAGATCTTCCTGAGTGGGTGGTCCCCTCCTGGAAGCTCAGCTCTCTGCCTCACAGGCTTTGCTGCAGCTCACACACCACCAGTGCTGCTTAGCTCATCTTCACATCAACTCCTCTGACATGGCCCCAGACCACTTGGGGATGCCATTAGTTTCTTTATGAGGAGATGGTGGGAGAAGGATGACAGCTGCAGGCCCCTTTCTTACCTGCACATAGACAACGCCACACTCAAAGGTGTATTTTCTCACGTGTGGTTGGGGTTTCACCATCACACCCGATCATAGAGAAGTGGGAGCACCAACTGGGGCTCCCCTGCAAGGGATATTTGCACAAAACCACACAAAGCAATTGCAAAGCTTCCTCATCCCAGCCCAAACAGCCGCATCTCCACAGATACTCCCTCCTTATCTGACTGTGGCTCCATAGAGTGTTGCTACAAATCTGGAAAACTGGTTGAAGCTTCAGCCATTTTTCTCAGACATCAGGCATTTTTCAACCAGCAGACTCCTGACAGCCTGGCATTTTTTAAATGTACAGTCTGTAGTGATTTTGACAGGAAAATTCCCATCCATCCCCTCCTACTTCCACGCAGCCCAATGTGCTGTGTCATCCTGGCGTCACATTGTCCTGATTCTGGCATCTTAAAGCAAGACCACTGAGGGATTTAGCACACGAGACACAGCCAATGCCATGCAGCACCTGCAGCTCATTGTCTCCTTTGCAAAAGGCAGAGAAGGAAGTCACTGTCTGGTCATTTTGGCTGCTCTCTGCCATGGGCTGCTCAGCAATGCAGCCTGCTTCAGCTGACAGACTTGTAGAAAGAATCAGAAAAGTCAAAATTACCTTCTGCTCCACAGCAGGTCTACCAGTGATTTGTTTTTCTCTAAGCCAGGCAGCTGCAGGATACACTGTTCTCTGCAGTTTTAACTGTCATTCTCTCCTGATTTTATTTTCAAATCCACAGTTCAAATGCATTCTCCGTTTACAGGAAGGGCAAATGGCACTGACATGGTCTTTTCTCCCTTGTGCACCTATCTTCCCCACATGATACTTAGAAATGTGCCCTAGTCCTCCTTCCTCCCCAAGAAGCTCTCTGTATTTTGCAATAAGGAGAAGCTGTAGTCAAAAAATGGTCGTTGCTACAGGAAAAAAGGCAGTGGGAATAAATGGCTTTCTCCCACATCTAGCAGAGGTGGAGAGGCTGAACAGTAAGTTAGGACAGAGTGAGACCAGCCTGAGCAAGCAAACATTCCCTGAGGAAATGGAGCACTTTGTGCCCTTGGATAAAAGAGATCTCTTGTACCTTCACCTGGTGCTGCCTGTGCCACAGAGCTTCTCTCTGAAGCTTTTCCTTGTCTCTCCAAACACAAGCCTCAATGCACTACAGAAAACAGAGCTGCAGGCAGCCCTGTGCTGCAGCAGCCATGGCCCATCACCTGTGCAGCAGGGGAAGTGGCAGCAGGGCCACTGCAGCCAGCAGCAGATGAAAAAGGATTTTCTTTCCTGGGCATGTAAGAACTTGGTGCTTTACACTCTGTATTTTTCCATTTGGGAAAACCAGGTTTGGGACAGACACTACAAAAGCAATCTGAAATCAAATTTAACAGAGTTTTACGCACTGCAGCAGAGCAGAGTTTCAAAGGGTGTTTAGGGGAGAGTGCCTGTAGCCAGCCATTTGGAGGGTACAATAAAAAAAAAAGACAATAAAAAACACCAAATCCCCTTGTCTTTCTGCAGGCACTGCCTTAAGCAAATGCACACAAAGCCACAGAGAAGAGGAAAACGTTTCTGTCCCCAGCTAAAACAAATATGCCCAGGGCAATATGCACAGATGAAAGAGGGATGAATCAGAACTATGTAGATGGACCCAAAACAAAGTTCTCAAGGATATAAATTGGTGAGCATCTGGGTACCAGGTCCTGAAAAACCAAACACTGCAAACAATATGGACAATCAAGACCAGGGACATCTGACATTTCCCTCATTTCGACAGGACATTAAATAGGAGTTCAAATTTCAGGGAATGGCATTTAACCTGGATACCCTGTTGCCTGGGTGAATACTTTGACCACTGTTGAGATCATCTTCCCCCTCCTCTTCTGTTCCCTTCCTGCCTCCACCACCAAAACTACCTGACAAATCCAGGATAAACTTTTTACCAAGAAACATGGTAAATAAACTGTCTAGCTATAAACTCTTCTAGTCCTACTTGTTCCTGTTTTCTTATTAAGGGTGGAAAACATTGAGCTGTATAATTTCAGAGCAATGACATCAACTGATAAAATAATCCTGACATTTGCTTGCTGCAGATTAGAGAAAACCCCAGCAATTACAGAAAACTGCAAGTTTTGGTTGTCTCAATGGCCATCTTTAGCCCCTATCACTACAGTACACCAATGTTTAACATCAGCTATCAAATTTCCCATCCTCAGTAACTAGCAAAAAAAATGGCATCCAAAGATGGCATCATGAACAGTCAAGGACAGAAATCTACCATGTCTAACACTGCTGACATAAAGAGGCAGCCTTTCGTAGCAGGAAGAATTTCTTGGATGCTGTTTCAGTTCCCAGCATCTGCTGAGGCTGTTGACATAGAGGGCAAAATTTGATTCAGTAAGGATACCAGGCCATTTGGCAGAGGAGACATCAAACAGAACATTATGTAGTTTTCAAAGGAATGATTTTTGGCCAGTTGGACTTGAACTGGGAAAAATAGCACTAGAAAGCAAATAAAGACTTGGTTTGCTTATATACTGCTTACTTTTAGCTTTCCAGCCAATCTAGCACATGAATTTCCTGAGTTTACTTTCACTCAACACATGAAAGCACTTTATGAACACTGACAAAAAGTGACATCTCATTTCTGTTCCCCAAAGCTAAACAGCTGGAACTGGGAAGTTAGTGAAAATTTCATCTACGGGGAAGGTGGTCTAGTCAAACTCAAGAGTAGAAGTGAGAGAATAGTTTCCAATGATGACACAACCCCTAATTGTATAGATCATCATTTCAACTCTGCCCTAATAAAGCATGTCCACACAAAAAGCTATTTGCATAAACTACTCTTAGCCAGGCCATGTCCTGCACCCACTGCACTGCACAATGGAGCTCAACACCAACCTCAGCGAGCCAAAGGTGTGGTTCTCATTTGTGTGGGAGTAGAACCAAACTCACAGTCAAAAGCCTGGCACAGCAAAAAAGAAGCACTCCCCAGCTAAAGAGTTAAGCTTAGTTTAAGTCCCAGGTCTGCAGATAATTCTCCTCCCTCATGCTCTGACTGCCTGCTCCTGAACACAAGACAAAAAACTTCGACGGGAAGCTCCAGCAAGACTTTATTCAATGGTATACAATAGGAAGAAATTAGCATGAGAGAAGAATTGTATACATTACTGACTTTCCAAGTCACTAAAACAAACCCATGGTGACAAGAACAACTGAGTTCGATGACATAACAAGAAGCGTGGGACCATCTCTCTAGTGTCCATACCTGCAAATAGATAATATGTTAATGCTCCTTTAAAAATTACAATTCATAGGAGTGCTGGTCTGGGTGGATTCATTTTCATTCTACCACAGCATAATTAACAAATAAATGGGTGAAATACTGTTAAGGAAATCTTAGAAGTCCTCCACATTTCACTTCCCCTAAAAATCTACCCAGTTAGAAGAGAGCCCATGTGGAGAGATCTCGGTATCAGTTATCTTTTGCCCTGAATCCCACTTCAAATATATCTGGCATAAAGCAAGACCAAAATTTGTCACAGCCCCAGACTGAGCACAAATCAGAAAATATTGATTCATGTCTCTGTTTCTCATCATGCTGCCCATGCAATTTGAAGTGATGAGTCAGACAACATGGACTCAGTTTTCATTGTGTGTTCAGGAAAACATCTTAATATCAAAACTATGGTACTTCAGTTGTCATGTCAATGATGATTTGCACAACTGTCTACCAGAGCCCAGACACAATCCTCAACAGTTATAATACCTGTTTTGGGTTTTTTCAGTCTGGATTCTGACAAGAATTTTTTTTTTAAAGTGAGTGGGGAGAGGGACAATCTACAGTTAAGATTACTAGATCAATGGTGCAGAATGAAGGAAGTGATAGGCAAACTTCCTAACTATTCTCAATGGACAATTACCTCTCAAAATATGACTATCCCTCAAAAAGCCATTCTTGGATCTCCTACTACTATTCTTGACAGGAAACCTTTAAAAAACATTATAAAACAAACAATACAGCAATTACAAATAAATGGGCCAAAGCTGCAGGAATGGCTACATGGACACTTGATTTCCAGATGCTAGGAAATCAGCTGTATTAATCTCTGAGGCTATCAGAGTTATAAAACAAATCATCAAGATCACAAAGGGACCCAATAAGATCCCTGGCACCTCAGCAGTAATACTTCGGAACCCAAGCAGCTGAATTCAGGTCATCCTCTAAACCCAAACTGCTCTTGCAGCAGCACACTATTCACCTGAGACTCTGCTTCTAGCTAATTACATTTCTCTCCTGCTCTCCATTCTTTAGAGAGAATGTCAGTAGAAATCACTGCTTTTTAACAGCTCCTACATAGCCCACAGCTGCTTGGGCTCCCTTCAGAGCTCACTTAGAACCAGGTGACTAAGGAAAGAACCTCTCTGAACAGCAACCATGCCCTCAGACACATCAATCTGATACTGATCATTTATATTTACAGGACAAGTGGACTTTTCACCTTGCAATCTGTGCAGGATACGTACTTTTGGAACTCCCATTCCCTGTTGTCCAGAGGACATACTTGGCGAGTTTTGAGCCAGCGAGAGATGCAGTGGAAGTGGAAAGCGTGCTGGAAGACAAGATCACATCATTTCAGAGTGTATGAATGCACTCAATGCAAAAACTACCACTGAAAGTATCACAGGAAGAAGAGAGTTTGCAGGCAAAGGAGGGGACGACTGATCAGTCAATTAGCTGATAAACACCAAGGAATTAATCCGCATTTTCAGAGAGGAGGAAACATTAGTGAAACGGCAGCAGGGAGCCTGTTCCACAGTGCATACAGTGGCAACTGACTGACTTCTAATGAAGGAGGGAGTGCAGAGTTTTAGCAGCTGCCAAAATTGGCAGAGCAGATGCTGATAAGAAGCATAATCAGAAAGAAAGGAGAAGATTTCAGAGTGAGTAGCAGGGATGACATGAATGTATACATGCTGAAGGAAGCTTTCTGTCAGTTTGCAGGAGATAACAGAGCCTGAATAAAAAGGAATTTGCAAAATTAGAAAACAAAACCCCTCATTTATGTATTGGGTAAGGGCAACTGTTCTCTTACCCCATACACAACAACATAATTTTGACATTAGAATATCCTGACATGGTTTAAAATTTTGCCCTTGTCCTCTGCAGACAGAATTGCAACATTTATGGTGCTGTTCCAGCATTATCATGTTAACTCAATCCCATAGCACAGTAAAGATAGGATTGAGGATCAGGAAGTTATTCCACTATGGAATAGATTATTTTCCAACTCAGGCCCAGGCTAGGTAAGAGGTATTCAAGTTTGGAGTTAACTTGGAGTAGGACCAATTGATTTGATCTTCCCCCAAAACTGGAAGGAAATCATCTGGTTACCCCAGAATGACTCTTTGAATTAGCCTGCACACAGACAAATCAAACAGGCTGACATCCAAGTTATCCTATTAGTGGGGCAAAGGAAAAGGTGCAACTCCTAGGCAAACCATGATCAGGAAAATCATGCTCAGAATGAAAGTTCTATTATTCCTTTAAAAAAAAAAAAAAATATATATTAAGGCTTATCTTCCTCCCTTTGCTTCTTTGTCTTATTACATCTCTCCATCTTTCACTTTTTTCTCTCTCTCTTTTCTACATTCTAGCAAACATAAGGACTTTAAAATTCTTATTTCTGGTGGATTATGTGAAACATGCTACAGAACTGATTCTGTCCCACATCTTCAAAAAAGGAAGATAGCATCACCCCACACAAGCTCCACAACAGAAGTTTTCCTTACATTGCAGACACCCCATGCAACTGTGCACTCCTCAGAGGTAGCCGATGCTTGGTTGGCTTGACATTCTATGCCTGTGGAAATAAAGATGGAACAAATACACACAGCAGTTGAAGATGTACATGCACATGTACTAACTGGTAGATTCCTTCATAATAGCAAATGTAGGCAGGGGAGGAGGAGGTCTTTTGTGGTGTTTAACACACCAGAAAGTATCAAGAGCTATGGTTTAATGTGCACTGTTTTTCCAAAAGTATCATATCAAAACATTCTTAATCCTGATTTCCTCCTTCCTCTACTTTTTTAGTATTCCAAAGTTCCAGAGGGCAAGAATATATAACTCATCTGCTGGCAACATGTGTTTGTTGTCCAAATTTCAAGGATAAAGATTTTAATTTTTTCCTCTTGTGTTCACAGAGATGTCTTTTGATGATGAGTTGACAGTAAGTTTACTTAAACTTCTTACCCAGGTTTCTCTCAATACAACTTCTTATATGTTCCTGTCAGCCACTATGTACTTTATTTGCAAATTAATTTGCTCATGTAATGCTGGAGCTTGCCTGTCTTTATTGTATAGTCTTGTGAAAGGTAAGTACATCCCAAATATCCACAATAGGAAATACAGTATGGTTTAGCTAGGAAATACAGTATGGTTTGGACATTTTATACCTTGGGGCTGAGTACCCAGGAGGATCCTCAACCCTAACTTTTTATGAGTTTGGGTTATGTTTTGGGCTTTTGTGTCAGATAGTGTAGATGAAGGAGCTGAAAAAGAGTGAGGTAAGAAGAACAACACTGAGAACATAAATCCTACAAGTCAGTTCTCCATTCTAAGGCCTGAACAAATCACTTCTGCTCCAGTTCAGGAATAAACTTCAGAAGAAAAAAAGATTTTTGCAACTCCTCCACCATGAGCAGCACAAATCTATAAGACTAAGATTTTACTTCTTATTAAAGGATGCCTTTTTTAGGAGTCAAGCCCAAATGATTTAAAAAGATCTGCTAATAGATGATCAGCTTAGAACTCAATACACAGGCTTGCTGCTTTCTTGTTTTGCAGATTTTTTTTTTCCCCTGGCAAAGAAGATGTCTGAACGAGCTCCAATTCTCTGTTCACTCTTTGTGTGCTTGAATATACATAGAGGAAAAGAAATTTGATTCACCAATTAAAGATTTAAAAACTTCCAAACCTCATAGGTTTGGCTGAAAAATGTGATCTCTACTTGTTCTGTCCCATTCTTCCCTTTTTCCATTTTCATGCTTTTCAGGTGTGGAGGCGCACAAAATAAATTTTAAAAATCCCATTTTTTCTGAGATGCAAGAGATGTCAATTGACCTTGGTCATGAGGAACTACTCAAAACAAGAGTGATGTCTAAAGAAACTCAGTAACAACAGCTGTTCTGCAAGATTTGAGTGAACCTGTATTTATCATATGGCTTACATCAAAGACATGATATACCACAGCAGGAAGTCCAAAGCTCAATCCTTTGCCTCGCTATAGAAGAAAACAAAATCCAGTACTTCAGTCTTAATTCCCAAATCTTTCAATACATACAGCAATAAAACTAAATCTGATTGAGAATATGGAAGATGCTCAAGACCCTCAAAGAACTTCAATTACTTTGGATACTTGTATAAAATTCTACACCTGAGATCTTTGCAACAATTTCACTGTTACTGCAGTACGGACTCATGGTCATGGGGCACAGTATGTTAACTTTTAAATATCTGGTCAGTGTAACAGTAACAGATCATGATGAGAAGAAGAGTTGTAGGAAAAGATGAGGAAATTAATCTAAAGGAAAAAAGTCAAGAAGCAAGCAAAGTTTAACGCAGAAAGCCTATGCTAAAAGCAAGGAAAATAGTCCAGCACACAATATGCTTATCTTGTTTCTTCTCTTTCGCTGCTAGAAACAAAATATTGGGCATATTAGACATGAAGCCCATCTAGCCCATTTTTTATGTCATTTTGCCTTTTTTTTTTGTGTCTCTAAGAGGCCCTAACATTAGACCTGCATGAACACAATTTTTAATTTTCAGGATTTAAAGGACTCTGTATTTTGCCTGGGAGTAAGAAGGAAGAAAGATGGTTTAGGTAAGGAAAACAAGCACCACTGCCATTCATTTCAGTGTTACTGAAACTTTCACTGACAAACCTAAACTTCCACTGACAGTCTAAAGCATGACAGTCCCAAAAGTTTAAGAGGACTTTTGTGGAAGTGCCTGAGGAGGAGTTCTCTGGTGGTGATGGAAAACCCTTCCAACAAGACACCCAGGTTTAGCTCCCTCATCAAACTCACTGGAGACTACTGCCAGCACTGCTACCTTTGACTGCCAAAAAAGGGCCTCCCAAAAGCTGAAGCACTTTCTGGTCTCCTGCTTTCTTCATTTCAGAAAAGGAAAATATATCAACAAATAAAAAATAAATTTAACACATGGACAATCTCCATCCTAGAATGAAAGCTGATGATCCTGGCTCCTGAAAGAAAGAGAAGCTATTTACCATCTGCTGACCCAAAAGAAGTTGTAAGAGCGAGATAGTAACAGGTACTGGAGGAATACTGAATGACTCTTCTGTTGCCTTGCTTTTGACAGAGTATCTGTAGGTGAGGACAGAAAGAGACAGCTAAAACCTGAAATACCTGCAAATAATTGTGAAAGATGCAATGGAAGCATTTCAACTCAGGGAATTGTGGAAATATATGTTATATAATGGCAGCTTCTGAATCTTGGCATTGTAAGGAACCAGCCCACTTCCTATGCATTTTCTATTGCAGAAATCACCTGTATATTTACACATCAAAAAATAAATCCAAACCCATTCCATCTAATCAACATCCTGAGATTTTTCTCTGGATTCTATGCAACATATCTATCTTTGTGAAGCTGGATTCAGAGTACTTGGCATGTTACCATCAAAGCTAGGGGACAGCATTTTGATGGCACATTTTACACAGTTCAAAGCTATACTGGTCATCTTATTGTAATAAGACATTACACATTTTAGACCAGAAGATAATCCAATATACTAAACACACTGTTAACACTCCCCAATTTACCATGTTGCAGTGACAGCAGCAGAGAGCAAGCCTTTGAAGAAAATCTAAAGTAAAATCTAAACAGAACCTGTGTCTTTCCAGAGAAGAATGAAACTAAACACTGAAAACCTACTCATCCCTTCTGTTCACTGAATACAGACCAAACTGAGGGCAGGGGCATCCTTTGAATCACATTATTACCAGTCATAAGGCACATGCATGGGGAGAACTGCATGACACCTTAGCATTGATGCCTGACTTTACAACATTAACAAACTTTCATTACCATGGCTGGCATTACTTATCACTTTTGTAATGTTTTCCCATTCTAAGTTTCTCTTCATCGCTAGGAGTGGGAGACATTTATATCCTGCATTTTATCAAATCAAATCTTGTGTTGTTCTTCTCTGCATATTCTATTAATTTTTTCTCAATTTGCCATCACTTCACATCTTATGTCTGAAAATCTAATTAAAGGGTTTTTAAATGACATTAATGATCTGTAACAAGGAAGTAAGCAAATCCAGAGCCAACACTGATCTCGGAATACCAATTTAGATATGCCTTCTATCTGTATGCTGTCAATTTTAGTCTGTCGTTTGCAGTCCAGGCTCCTCAGAACATTGCTCATACCAATTAATAACATGTTATGCTTCAGCAACACAAAAAGGAAAAAAAATTACCTATGCCTTTTTCCTTTACTGTTTTTCCTAATCTTCCTATATACTCTCAACCCCCACACACATATTGGTAGGGCTTTTAAAAATATTTTTTAAAGAACTAATAAACAAAAGTTATTACTCAAAAATAGCATTTGTCCATTCTCCTTCCAACTCCCCCATACCTCTCCTTCATCTCATATGTCCTATTTGCTATTTATAAAAAAAAAAAAAAAAAAAAAAGCAAATATATGAGACTGTATTTGGTCTGTCATGGAAGGTGCAATTAATTTTGAGGCAGATTGATAGAATGAAACACACCAGCATCTCCTATCTTAAAATATATCCCTCTTATCATTAATAATTATCTTGAATTATAGGATTTTATATATTTATTCTATACATTTGTAAATTCTATAAATGCAACTTATGCTCTAATAAGTCTTTGAAATTCCATTTGCCTGTCAGCAAAATGCTTTTATCTCTAATACATTATAAACCTGATAGACTAATCAGTAGTCCAGTGTACACCTTCTTTTGAAACTTCTTTCCAAGACAGCACAGGTTAGAGACACCTCAAAGGGGGAAATCTTTACATTAAAGAACCTCAATTTATTTCATAATCCCTGCTCTTTTTAGTGTTATCATTCCCTGTCTAATAACCAAGAATAAACTGAAGCATGGACAGGCAATAACTGACTCAAAATACAAACATATCTATCCCCAAGAAGAGAAGTGAACCTGCTTAACCCACGTTCAGACCAGTGTGTTACAGTGTGTTTTTTCTCTTTATTAAAAGAATCCCAAACAAACAAACAAAAAACCCACCCAAACAAAGCTTCTGAAAGTAATTTTGTAATTATTATTTAAATATGAAGTAAAATCAGGTACATCCTTCAGTAGCTGTTCCTATAAACTTGAAGTCTCATTTTTCTCAAGTGTTTTATTTCCATACAGTCTTATTGACAGGAAGTTGCCAATAGTATTGGTTCCAAGGGTGTCCACATAAAACCAAAGTGCAACAAAACTATTCCAATGGGATCAGGACAGGCCATTCCCAGGCACTCTCCTTGGACCTGGGCTTGTTTTGGGGGGTTCTACCAGCCTCACATTTTAGGAATTAGGCAAATTTCTTTCTGGAGTAGGCTGAAAGGTCTTCTGTCCTTCATGACTGAAACAAGATAGACAGTTATGGTGTCAACAGTACTTTGACATTTTTGAGGAAAAAAAATGGGTTTGTACTCATTAGCAATACTCTAAGGGACTGAAAACAGTGACTTCATGCATACAGATATACTTCATGATAGAAATGAACCATCAAGATTATAGAGAAAAAAATTAAAATCAAACCAATACTAACAATGTATTGCTTTTTATTTTGGAATTTGATTATTCTCCTTTGCAAGTGAACAAATAATTTTCTAGGTGGCTACAAAATTCCCCCTACTATAACAAGTACTAAGTTAGTTAGGCAAGGTAAGTTTTATAGAATGAGGAGTCAAATTAATTTGCTGGTCCATGCCTTTCCTTGCCAGACACAGACACAGAAAGTGTTACAAGACTTCATCTTAATGAGTGTCATGGAGAAGTTGACACTCATAGCAACCTCCCCAATCTGACATATAATACCTTTCTTTGTAAGCCTGTCAGCCCTGAATAATTTCAGTTCCTCTTTATTATTACTCCTTTTCTTTGTTGTGTTCAAAGTACACTCAGCAGCATCATGTCTGTTGATCTGGCATCAAGAGATCCTACCTTTTACAAGAAAAAGGTGAAGAAGAGCAGTATGGTGACAGAGGTCACAAAAATAGATTATGAGATTTCTGCATTACATAAAATAGAGATTAGCAGAAGAATTAGTTACTAACTGAAAGCTCTGCTGAGTTATATCCTCAGCTGGGGTAATTTCAGCTGTTCAAACTGTGTCCCTCCCCATTTACTTACACAGATCCATAATGTGGTTTCTGCAAATGGCACAGTTATCAACCACAATGTCCCATGCCCACAGAGCCACGGCGTTCCACTGGAGAGAGGGGGAGAAAAGAAAAACAGCTGTGATTCAATTTACACTGGACACAAATCCTCACTATTCTTCAAGATGCCATGTGCTTTTTGAAATAGAAAAGCTGGGATATTTAAAAAAACCCAAATCTTAGAAGTCCAGAGTAATTCCTCATAATGAGTTCAGGTTACTAGGAAGCAGTGGTACATTCCCCTCACAAACCTCCCAGACACAATGGATCCTTCCCACTTCAAAAAGCAGGTAACTCCCACAGGCCCCCTACCCTTCTTTTTTTTTGGTGAAACAACTGCAAACATCTGGATTTCTATTCAAGATCCAATGGAATCCAATGATGCAACAATGCATCATGCCAAATCCTAGAAGGAAAGAATAGCCCCTTGGAGAAAGAGCAGTTCAGATGCCATTTTTGTTAAGAGGAATTCCCATTACTTGTGGCAGTTCTTCTAGTAATCACCCTTCAGAGCAGTTGGGGTCAAGAACTAAATCTCTAATGCTACTCTCCACTGACTCCTGAAAAATCTTCCCTACAAAAGGTTAATAAGCAACAACCTATCAGCAAGGCTGGATATAAAAATTTCAATGTACTACCAAATCAACCTTTCAAAGACTTACTTTATACATATAAAAAAGTAATAGGACTGTCCCATGCTACCTCAGGGGAAGGGTTTGAGGATTTTAGGGCAAGCTATGCAGTAAAATATAGAACCGTTTTATTCTTCCAGACAAAATGCATAACGAGGTCTTCTGTAAACTCATTAAATAAATGAACCTGCCTTCAACACCCAAAGCAATCCATTGGTAATCAGGATAATCTTCATTTACTACTTAGGTAGTATAGATTTTTTTTCTCCTTACATGTTCTCAGTATATATTTGCACTGACTGTACTATAGTAAATCTTCTCTACGCTGCTCCATTTCCATCTTAATGTTTTCATTGTTTTCCCTCAGTTTGGGACACTAAAGAAGGGACCACTGAGTTCCAAGTATTGATATAAAAAGTAGTCACAATACTACCAGATCTTTTAGGACATACACCAGTAGTGATCTCATTTTTCTTCCCAGAATTCTAACTTCCAGTCTAGCTGGCCTTCTGGCCTCCCATTCATCTCTCATGGACTTCATCCATACTTCAAGGCAGCTGAGATAAAAGTTCTCAGCACCCTTATCTCTTCCATACACTCCAGTACTTAATCTCTTGTCCCATTATGGTCTACTCTGATGGCCCACTCACCTGTACTGAGCCACACATGCAACAAAGGTCTTGGTGCCTGGCCAGGGAGGAGGAATGCCACTGACACATAAATGGTGCCACTTCCTACCACTCTCATTATATTTGTCCCTAATTCCAAAGGACAAGCAATTATGTCACCCAAACACTTCCTTCTGCACAGATCCAGGGTTTCCATCATCACTGATGGCAGCTACATTTCACACAAACTCATCTAAAAGGAGGAATCACTGGAAATGTTAACTGATATTCAGTCTAGAAGTCACTTTTCCCAAATGATACCTTAGTACAAGCCCACACAATCTAGCCCTGCTTCTCTACACCCTGCTCAAGAGCCTCGGACCATCACTGTGACCCAGCTGACAAACTGGTGGCACTGGACAGGAGAGCGATATTATGGCTGCTCTGAGAGAGGAGGCAAAGTCAGGGTGGCATGAGGACATTTGCTAACTAACACGTTATGGCTCGATTTAAATAAGAAGGAGAAAAAAAGTCAGCCACAGCCATTTGCAGAAAGTATTTTACGCAGCACACGGGGCAGCCCGGGCGGCTGGGCCACCGCGGCCGGGGGTGATGGGGGAGGAAGCGCTCCAGAGCTGCTCGCCGGCCCGAGCTGCCCAGGGGCTCTGGGTATGGAGTAGCCGAGGCCCGTCGGGGAAGCAGCGTCAGAGGGGAGCGGGCGGCGGAGCCCCGAGCAGGGCAATCCCCGAGCAGCGCACCATCCCCTGCGCAGGGCACCATCCCCCGGCCAGGGCACCATCCCCCGGCCAGGGCACCATCCCCCGAGCAGGGCACCATCCCCCGAGCAGGGCAATCCCCGGCCAGGGCACCATCCCCCGCGCAGGGCACCATCCCCCGGCCAGGGCACCATCCCCCGAGCAGGCACCATCCCCCGAGCAGGCACCATCCCCCGGCCAGGGCACCATCCCCCGAGCAGGCACCATCCCCCGAGCAGGGCACCATCCCCCGAGCAGGGCACCATCCCCCGGCCCGGGCACCATCCCCCGCGCAGGGCACCATCCCCCGGCCAGGGCAGCATCCCCCGCGCAGGGCACCATCCCCCGAGCAGGGCACCATCCCCCGGCCAGGGCACCATCCCCCGCGCAGGGCACCATCCCCCGGCCAGGGCACCATCCCCCGGCCAGGGCACCATCCCCCGAGCAGGCACCATCCCCCGCGCAGGGCACCATCCCCCGGCCAGGGCACCATCCCCCGAGCAGGCACCATCCCCCGGCCGGCGCGGCCCCGTCGGCGCCCCTGCTCCTGCTCCCGCCCCCGCCAGCCGCGGCCGCTGATTGGCCAGTTCCCGCTGCACGTGCGGCGGCCCGCCTCAACCATTGGCTAGGACGCACGCCAGGACTCCGCGCAGGCCTCGCGCCGCCCCTCCCACCGCTCCGGTGAGGAACCGGGCGCCCGGCTCCGTAAAGGGAGCGGGAAGTCTCCCCCTCCTCCGTCCCGCTCGCTGGCATGGGGCCGGCCCCAGCCCCCCTCCCCGTCCCCGTCCCTCCGGGAGCTTCCGGAGGAGCGCGCCGGCGGGGCCTCACTTTCTTCACTTCGAAGCGCTTCTTGCCGGCGCCGCTGTTGGTTCCGCTGGGGGTGTCCACATCCATTGCGGCCGCCATTTTGGGTGCGTGAATCGGCCCGTCCTGCTCCGCGCGCATGCGCGGCAGGGCGGGGCAGGGGGGCCGGAGGGGCGGGGGACGCTGGGAGGGGTCATCGCGTGGCCACGCCCCCTCTCGCAGGGCGCCGGCAGGTGCGGGGGCTGAGGGCGCGGTCACGTGGGCGCGCTGCTGAGGGCGGCCGCAGGGGCGGGGCCGCGCCGCAGTTCCCCCATCGCTCTGCCGGCGGCGTGAGGGCTTCAGGCACCGCGCCTCGCTACAATCCGCTGCGGTTTGCCTCCCCTCCCTCTTCACGTGACGGGCTTCAGCCTCAATAAACTTCTAACTTGTTTTCGCCCGTCGAACTCGAGGCAGGGCGAGGTGGGCCTGGTGGTGTTGTCGCTGTAGCCCTTTGTTCTCCCGCAGTCCAGGTTTCTTTTTAAAGGAACATGGAATTGCTGGAGACAGGACGCGCACCTTACGGCGTGCGAGTTGAGCTTACAGTAGTTACAATCAGCATAGATTTGAAGGTGCTGCCAGAGCTGCTCAGGCCTTGCCCGTTCTGTTGCAAGGATGCAGACGACAGGCACGGGAGCTGGTTCTGAGAGCTCCCTCTGTCTGTTCCTTCCCCACAAAGTCAGTGGTAGGATTCTCCATGATACGGAAACTGAGGGCAGTGCACTCCCCAGCCGGACAACTGCAGCTCTCGAAATTTCACCCAGCTTTGCAGGTCCCTGGAGATGCGATCTCTCTGCAGAGCCCCCCCCTTCTAAATCCATTTGTACTTCTTGGATGTGGGAAGAGGAGTTTGTAGAGGCACTAAAAGGCCATTCTTCTGCATAGACACAGGCAAGCAATATCTGTACTCTGCCTCTCATAAATACCCAACAGCACCGTTCTTGTCTGGCTCCATTGCACCCATCTGGCTGTGCGCATACAGCTTTTTTCTGAGACCCAGGGCTTGCTGGGGTGGCGTGAGGGCAGTCTCCAGATAGACTTAAACCCAAAGTAGGGACCTGCAGTAAGAACGAGATGATGCTGTCATTGGATGTGTTGGAATAATTTTATTGTTTGGATTGGGATTAATATGTGAAAGACATATACCGCTTGTGCCCTGATTTATGCACATATCTAAATATTTTCAGCATCAGGCTGAGCCTGAAAGTTGCACAGACAATAAAGGGAAGTTTGAAGAAGAAAAATGCCCTCCCTTGTGTGAACACCCTTTAACACCTCTCATTACCTACATGGAAAGTTTCCATGTCACTGAAGTGCCCCTTTCCCCAGATGCTGCTTGGTTATGGGGCATCTCTATTGCTATAAATTGCAGCTGCACAAATTCAGGTTTCTGTCCTGTTGCTCCATATTCAGGACTATTGCAACGGAGTATTTTGAAAACAGGAGTTGGATGCGTGAGAAAGTACTTTTCACCTTCAAGAAAATAGCTCTTTTCAAAGCAGAATTTGCAAGATTTCTTATTAATAGAAGCATAAATTCTAACTCTAATTCCTAAATGTGTATGGCAACGTCTCCAGTAGGACATTTCTCAGTAAAAAACCAGGATGTTGATCAAAAATGTAGACTAGGGCATACACATACCAGAGAGATGTTAACATTCATTTTCACTTCAAGTGACTACTGTAGTTCAAACTGTAGTCTCCCCACCTCAGCTGATGTCACCAGGGAGAGGTGGTTGCCAATGGGGTAAAGCCATACAGCCAGTAGTCATGTGTTCTGGATTTATCTTTCTTATCTGGCAGCAAAAACAATGTAGCAACGTGGATCTCCAGTTAAGTCTTGCTAAAAAGGTGGGAGTGTTCTTAGGAAAACAAAAAAGACAGAAAACAGGGTGCAGGACAGAACACATATTGCATCTCTTGTGTTTAATTCATATTACTGATCTGTGTATGCAGATACATTTTACCTACAAGTGCATTAAGAGATCTCCAGTACACTTTTCAAAGTGAAATTAGTGACAGTATAGTCCTGCACTCCATAAAAAGGGCTAAGCTACCTTCTTTGCTTAAATAATCTGTTTTCTGTTGATTTTAGTGCCATCTCTAATGTCTTTCCTCCTAGTAAAAGTGAGTCTCCTCAGACCTGTTTTCCCTTCTTAAGCTATATGTTATGGAGGGTTGTCAGGAGCTGCTGCAGGAAGAAAAGCTGCAGCTTTGAAAGGCATCAGTCTCAAAAGAAGTATAGCACTGTGGTCCAAATTACCAGGGATGCTTTGAAGAATGGATCATTTTTCAAATCTCTGGGATATACAGGAGGAAAAAGAGAAGGCTGCTAAATTGAAAAGGCAGGGAGACAGACTAGGTGACATGTGACAACTGCTGTGAACATGGGTAGTCCCAATTAAATGAGACAAACTCTCTCCCAGTTGTCAAAGATTCTTCCTAAAGGAAATGTACCACCATCCTTTCAAAAGCAATGTCTTGGATTTTGGTCACTGTCCTTCTCCTTTATATTCATTCTGTGGGTGGTTTGTTTATTTTTCTACAATCACCAACATTATCCTATGTGGGATTTATGCGTCAAATGCTTCCCTCTTCCATCCTTGCACTCTCTGGATGTGTGTTCCTGACTGGACTGCCGTGGGACTGCTCCTGGAGGGGTGGCTGCCTGCAGCCCTGGCTCTGCACCTGCACAGGGAGCAGGCAGAAGGCCTGGTGGGGCCATACTGACACACACTGTCCCTCCAGGGCAGAGGGATCCACATGGCAGCGGGAGGATCCCCCAGAACTGAGTTAGAAGGAAAATGCAGACAGGAAAGGTGGATTTTCTTAGTCCTCACTGCCTGAGCTGTTTGCATTCTGTTTGCCAGCCCCAGAGGAGATGAGCAGTTATCATGACTAGTCCTCCAGTGTGACAGGATCTTTCTGGGACACTTGGGTCACTTAGGAAAAGAGCTGGTCCAAAAGAGAATTGCAACATTTTCCAACACTCTTCAGAGTGAGATTGTCATGAGGGTAAGAATGGGCCTTCCAAGACTGCCAGGAGCAAAGAGGGGGAAGAAAAGAGAGGTTGCCCTTTCCAAGTGCTTACAAACTTCAAGTTTTCTCTTGCCTTTCTCTGTTTCACCCTCTCGGTGCTGCCTGCTTAAGGTATGGCTTCAATGGTGCCCTAAGCAGCACCAAGCAGGAATTACCTTGTGTATGGGACCAGTGGCCAGTCAGTGGTTGCCATCCAAGGAGCAAAAATCAGGTGTACTTTATTACCTTTTAAAGAACTGTAGGGCTGACTGGCTGGCTGCCCTCCAGTTGTGATGCTAGTAAAATTATTTGAGTTGCCTAAACTGAGATTTCTATCACCCTTTGCTTTTGGATGCACAAGCCCACAGACAGCATTCACCAATTACTGTTGGGGCAGTATTGAATCTATGGTTTTGCCACATTTTGCCACAAAACTTTCTCAAAGTTCAAGAAGTAGGCAAACAACCTTCCAACAAAACTATGCACAAGGCTCTGTAGCATCTCCTGTTGATTCAATGTGCTTGGCATAGGGAAATTTAATTCAGAGAACAGAGCCAGAGTGGTACATTAAGCAAGGGATACATTAACATATATCACATATATTTTTGGACCAGACTGTGCTTGCTTTCTGTGGAAACTCAAACACCTCACCTCTGTGTATGTTTTCCTGATGATGGTCACATTAAACCCCATATAGTACTCCTGGTTTAATAATCCATTATTAAAACCTCATGACAGAATGGGAGCCTCCAAACTGGCTAAAAAGAACAGATGAGGTTCTGAGAGAGGAGCTGGTTGCAGCATTTAACGGGATGGTGACTGATTGTTGCTCTTCCTTTCTCTTGGCGTTTTACCCTAAACTGCTGGATAGCTCAAGTAACATGCAACCATTGTGGCAGCCTGCAGGAAAGCGGGTGCTTGCAGATACCCATGGTACCTACTGACTGTGCCCAAACTCCTGCAGAGCCTTTGCCCACACATGGATAAACAGGCAATTGGGGCTGTGCCTGCAGGCTCAGCAAATGACACTGTCCCCACAGTGGGCATCTCGGGCCCCACACCACATCTAACAGTCAGCTGCAACTGATACAGAGGAGCACGGTCAGGGCAGAGGGATCCCAGTATGTTACCGTGGGCTGCGCTGATTCCATTCTGCTTCGAGAAAGGGCTTGGAGCTATCCCTGCTATGCAGGAGCACCCCTCTGCTCCCCATCTTAATCCTCGCTCCCAGCTAAGGAGCGCTACCTCGGAAGGAATACAACACCAGCCCCACCTCCCTGCCCTCCCTTTGCAGTTTCGGGCGTCCAAGCGCGTTCGCTGATCGCATCTGGCTGTGCTGCCACCTCCCGAGAAAAAGCAGCATCCCGGCTTTGCTCAGAGAAAGGGAAACGTTCCGCAGCCAGCCAGGCTCGCAGCCTGCACGGAGGGCCCCGGGGAAGCCAGCGCTCTCCAGCCTGGGGAGGCAACACGTGGGCCCGAGGTCAGCGGGAGCCTGGGCTCCTCTGTTGCTCGCAAGGCTGAAGAAGCAGGAGGATGAGACTGCCTACAGCAACTGAGGAAAAAAAACCCCATCTGTATACACAGGGAAGAGTGAGAGCTTGGAAGAGAGAAAGAACCTTTAACCTGAGCTGGGATCCCAATGAGATGTCAGAAAGATGGGAAGATTGTAACTGAGAGAGGACGAGACAGAGGGTAACTAACAGGAAAGCAGTAACAAAGGATTGACCTGAATACCCCAGAAGAACTGCATGAGGTGACAGGAGGCTATGGGACAGTCCAAGTGCAGGAGGCTGCACTATCTGAGCATCAGGTCACAATCTGGATCTCTTTCCTTTTTCAGATAAGAGTTTTCAAAGTGGCTTTTATCCTTTTAAGAAACATACCAAAAAAAAAAAAAAAAAAAAAGAGAGAATGTCGTGATAACTCAATACAAGTTATATTCATTTACTACTGCATGTAAGCAACACTGGAAGATCTGCCAGGCTAATTAGCAGTAGCCAGGAAAAAGCACAAGAGTAACCAAAGTAGTAACACAAGCTTGCCTGCATATAAATCAATAAACTCCTACTGATTTGAGAAATCCATGAACCTTCAGAAACACGAGGGGAGGCAGTTCCAGACTGCTGTGTGGGAGACACTAAAGCACTGTTTACAGATATTCTTATCTACAGCTTTTCCCTGACAGTCTTGAACGTGGGGAGAGAGTCACACAGAGGGAACAAGCTCTAAAATCGGACAAAAAAAATTTAAAAAGAGAGAGGTCTGGAAGCTACCTCCATTGAGTCAAAGATTTTGATGATTTTTGAAAAGAAAAAGATGGTGACAACTATTGAGCTGTAGCTTTGCATCTGTCTTCCTGTATTAGTTCTTTGTTCTTTTCCCAAGAAATATAGTATCCCAAAATTCTTCCAAAGATCTCTTAATGGAATCAAGTTCCTAACTGCAGGCCCTGGTCAGTAAGACACAATTCATTAGCCTTTGCCATCCTTCTTTGTCACAATAGGAAAGATGCTGCTGTGAGTAAAAGCAGTAAAAGCAGCTTGTTGAAGTCTGGTAATTGTAACAAAGGCATCATTTGACAATTGAAAACTGTGAAGATCCAAGTTTTTCTGTCACTTTTTTGGTGGGTTTTGTTGTTACTGTTGGTTTTGTTTGGTTTTAGGCAGAGGAGATGTTGAAGTGAGTTCAGATGTGATTTCAGGGAAAAAAAACCCCACATAATTTTATATAATTTCTTCTTAGAAAGACACAAAGGAATGGGAAAAAAATAGGTGGCCCACAGACATGGCAATTTCTAGTACAAAAACTACATGGATATTACAAAAGGAGTCAAGAGTGAAGGAGCCATCAATCCTCTACCTCCCATACCAGAAGAAACAAAAAGTTGTAGCACCTCACTCAGATAGTCCTCAGAAGGCAGGATTGAAAATGCTTCTGGCATTTAATCACTTTCTGTTATGAATGCCTAGATAAAGACAATATACTGATGCCAGCCTTGCTCTGGACTTCACTGGGAGTTCATGACAGCCTCTAGGTCAGCAAATCCCACAAGAGATGGTGTCTCTGCTAGTTCTATACTGAACATACTTTGAATGTATCTTGCTGTGTTAAACACTGTTTCCTTTAATTTCCAAACTCAGCACAACTGGATCTCCAGAACATCAGTTGAGGGAAGGCCATTTGAGGCAGCAAGCTTTCACTGATCACAACACAGGAGCACCTAATTCTGACAGCTGCAGGAAATGCAGAAAATAGCAGCAAGCAGAGAAGCAAGTGTAAGTGCAGAGTCTTTTAATTTGGTAATTTTTGGTAATTTTTACTTTTAGTAGTTTTTGCTTTTGGTAATTTACCACTGCAAAGTGACATAGTCCCTTCTTCTGTCCCCTCCAGTCATGGTGGGAGTTTTGTGTTTTTTTCTTTTCTCTTCTGCTCACCACATTCATAAATTCTATTTCTCAACCCAGTTTAAGGATTCACTGACCTGTGCTAGGAGAAAGAGCCACATCCAGCACTAGGAACACACTCCCACTCACCTGCAGTCCACAAGACTTTAAAAAATAAAAGAATATAACAAGATGCAACAGCTTTGGGGAAGTTTCATCAAGATAACTTGAAAGTTCTGAGTTTACTCCACTTAGTACCATGGAGTTAATTCCTTTACCTGAATATATAGAAACACTCGTGAGTTTATCAGGGAAGATCCTTATGTTCAAGTTCACTCACATCCCCTAACCTTTTGAGAGTCTGCAACCATTCAAGATAATCGATTGCACAACTTTGAATGGGAATATTGTCAGTAATTTTGAGGAAAGCTGGAAAGAGGCCAGAAATCTAACCCAAACCATTAGCAGTCACCACCAGACCCTTTTGACTCTGTGGAGGAGTCAAAACAAAGGTGCCTTCTCTTACCTGCCTTTATTCATACAAGAACCTACCTTTGCATTTACTTCTCTCCTGCTGGGGTTTGGGCTGCCAAAGAGAGCTCCAAAATGCCTATCAAACAGCCGCTTGCTCTTAGAACAGGGTGTGAAACTGAGGAAGAGCCCTTAAAACTCCCTCTTTTAAACAGCAAAACTCAAATAATTAAAACATTTTGGAGAATATAAAGAAAGTTGTTCACTTACTTTCCTCACTTCTAGGACAGGGGCAAATGGAGCAGATGATAATTTAGCTGGATAAGAGTGGGTGGGAGAGGTTGAAGGACTAATTGCTCCCAGAAGTTCAGGAGTGCAACTTTCATTCCCTTGTTATTGTATTAGTAATTCAGGTAGTTGCTTATATTAAACCAGTTTTTCCTCAATTTACTGTAGTATTTCTCCTATTTACTGCTTTCACCCCTGCTTTCTCTCATGGCCCATTTTATTGTGTGATTCTATGATGGTTGGTGTTTTCAAACTCAGTCATGAAAACCCAGGTTACAGGTTTGTTGAAAGGTAGAAATTATTGGGTAATCTTTCCCTTTTACAAATACCCATTTTATTCCATCTGATTTGCATTACCAATCAATATGGAATGAAGTTCATTTTGCAGCTCCCATTTCTTTGCTCTAAGAGCAAAATCTTTGAAATCTCCCTGTAGACTTAAGGGCTGTGAAGATCAAGGGGCTTCTCTGCAGTTCTGCAAAGATCTTCAGTGATGTTTTAGGAGAGTGGAATAATCTACACTACGAAAACACCAAAGGTAAACTGAAGGTTGAAAACCTTGGGTATCCCAATCCCTAGCAAACATGAACTAGAGGGGATTTCCTTTAAACTCACTTTGGATCTTTTAAACCTGTGAGATATGGAGGAAGCTTCCTCCTGCCACAATCTGTGAGTGATGGGATTTCTGCCTTGTTCACTACAGTTACAGCTGCCAAGAGAAAAGAGTAAAAAACAATAGGGAAGAGGTTTACAAACACAGCTTTTGGCAGAACCCTGGATGTATGTTTGGAAGCTTTTTACAGCTTTCCTGACAGGGATGATCAGCTTTCACTGCATTAACTGTATCTCCCTTGGGTTCTCTGTTCAAGTTAAAAAGAAAGTTCTTGAAGAACTTGTAGGGCACATTTGGGATTCACCTACAACACAAGAGAAGTTTGTTTGCAGTTGCTTAATTTAAATTGGATTTCACATCAATTCTTGAACAGCTGAGGAACCCCATGTGGACACACTTATTTGCCTTAAGAGTTGTCTAAAATCAGTTCCCAATCGATTTAAGCTCCACTGATCAGATTTAAATATGTACTTAAAAGGTCAACACAACCTTTTGCATTGATTTAATGAAATTATATTGAAAGCAATGCTCGAGTAAACTGGTGCAGCTCTGTGTAAAAGCTGTCTGAATTAGTGTAATATGGATTGTCAAAAAATGGAGAAACATTTCTCCCCCTTGAATTTTGCAAATTCAATCTCTTGATTGAATGCTAGCAAGATGGAGGCTAATGGAGCTCTCCTCTGACAGAGCCTCATATTGATTTTATCATTAGATACACAAAACAAGTGCCTAATTCAGTAATAGGCATGTTTTATGCCTACCTTTAATGGTTTTGGTCTAAACCCTTCATATATACACTTTAGCTCAAAATCACATATATTCCTTCTTCAATATGAAATTTCAAAATGTGGATATGTTTTTGAAATCATGATCATGAAAAGTGTCTTGGGGTGAATCTAGATAGATATTGTCTCTTAAAAAATTAGAGAAATAACAGCATGAAAGAATCACTTATGTCAGGAGCCTATTTCACTGTTTAACAGGTGCAGATATCCATCATAAATTAAGCCTCATTTGTGCTGAGTGGTTGAATTGCTGAGGAATCACTTTATTGGTATGTGAAATATTTACTATGTATAGCTGGACAGATTCCCAGGAATTCTGATGAAACAAATTAATGCACAAGAGAGAACATCCTTTCCTCATAAGACTTGTGAAATCATAAGCTTTGCTCCTCTCAGTATCTTGTAAAGCTATCTGAATTATCTATAGAAATGTAACAAGAATAACTATTAAGAAGGTCTTTTTAGATAGAAAAGGTTTTCTCTCTCTTCAGGACAGCTTCTGCTGAAGACACTAATATCCAAAATAAAACACACTTGTATTTAAATTACATTTTTCTTCACCCTATGTAGAAATTGCCTTTTTCTTACAGAAAGGTGAGAAACCACATGTTGCATTAAACAATTTCTGATACCCAAAAGAGAAGAGTGATACTGGGATCAATTAAAAAAGCACATAAACCTAAAATTCAATAACTAACATTTGACTGGGAATTATTTGCATGTGTTCTTTGAATAAGGAGCACTATTTAATAAAATAATTTATTTAGTCAGTTCAGCTGTGGATTTCCATATCTGTGGAACAATCAAAATAATGGTACAAAGGTAGAAGAGACTTCCATTTTTCATCTAAAAATTCCATCTGTGGTATGAGATCTGGGTTTGCTATCAAGAATAATTGACCTTCATGACAAATACAAGCAAATTAAATTCTTAGAGTGTTACAATAGGCAAGAAAAAAAAAGGACACCAATAGCAGGGTTACAATGACAAGACATGTTTCAAACAAGTGTAGGCCCCATTCTTTGCAGCTGAGGAGCCACATAAAAAATTCAACCAAAATTAGACAGCAGTAAGGGCCAGTATGAACTGTGCTCTATTAAAAACTAATAATGAGAGCCATAAAAGCTCAAGAATTTACATGGCCAGCCTATAAATTGCTAATGTAACTTACAACAGGGAACTCTGTAGAAACCATCCCTCTGCAAATTCAAAAGTATATGGAAAAAAACATCAAATTATTTCCAGGACCAGAAATAATACATGCATACAAATTTGCAGAGTTAATTTTTTTTCTCTCTTTATGATTCACAAGCATATGCCACCAAGGTATACATGTAATTTTCAAAGATACATTTCTCTGAGATGAAGTGAGTCCTCTGTCTCACCTGATAAAAACTGCCTCTGAATTTAAATTCAGGGAACCTGAACATGGGTAGTATTAATGGCATTCCATCCTCCAAACACTGGCTATGCAGTGGACTGCTCAGACTTCTGAAGGACTTCTATAGAATGGCTGTGAGCAGTATTATTCTTTAACAGATGATTGTGGCAGTATTTTGCATGCTTTATTCATATTACATGGAAAAGAGTAGGTGTGCAAGGCAGAGTACATATCTGTGTGCTGGCTTGGAATTTACATTGGGGACATTTCAACTTCTGAATGATCAGGGAAAGAGTATATAAAAAGGCAATATTTTAAAATTATTATTTCTTTTTTATTATTATTTTTAATTTATTATGAGGCACAGAAAACAGATGGAAAGCTGTCAAATCTTTCTTTTTTTCCCAAGAAGATACAAACTGCCCATATAACAAAGGGATGAAGTGTTTCTCCATGACTACTGCATGCTTTAGGCTAAACCCATTGCACTAGTTTATTTTAACTAAAATTGCAGAATAAATTAAGAAAGCATCTTTTTATTGTAACATTGAGCATTTTAATTGGAAAGGGAATTGTGGCTTCTGCCATTAGCAGTAGAACATTCATAGAGATGTGCAGGAAGGTCCTTGCATTCTCACAGAATGGACATTTCCTCCTGCCCCTCATGCAAAAGCTCATAGGGAGGCTGTTGCCCATCACACCCTACCAGCACAGCCACAGCCACCCTCACATGGAGAGTGAGCCTTCCAGTGAAGGGGCAGCCACATCAGCTGGGAGACATTTTTTCCATGATTTGAATGCATCATTAATTCTTAATGTTTCGAATACTCATTGGAGTATGACAGAGAACATCAGTCACTTCCATCAAGACTGGAATTCATGGGAGCAAAAGTCCTTTGCTAACAGCTAAAACATTACTGGGATAACACTGGAAACACTTGTTGCTATTTCCACAGGCTCGGCAATACTTCAGCTGGCCTTTTTATGAAGACCAGCTGAGGATATGATACATACCAGCAGCGTGAACACAAAGCACACTTCCACTGAACATGCCAGTTCTAGGCTAGTCTAATCTCAGCTCTTTACTTGGGAGATTTTATACCTGAGAGCAATGAAAAGGATGCTTTAAATTGTTATATATTAAACAGCTACAAAGTTAATTGCAATTCATATTGTTAACTTTTGCTAAACAGTTATCTTCTGCCTAAAATGTTACTCTTTTAAAAAATCTCTTTATTGCATAAAAAACATAGAAGTAAAGAATTTACATCTTCCTTGCCCAGATTTTTGTCATAAAAAATGGTTTTAATCTTCTGGTTTATGTAATTAATTCAAAGTTGGTGGAAGAGGATATGATATCTGCAACATGTATAAATGTCAAGAATGCTTCTATTTTGTGGTAAAAGAATATTTTAATGAAAAAATAACACACTAAATAAAGAAGCAAAGGGAAATCGTTGTTCCTTGATGGTGATGACCTCTAATACTTCCTGAAATGGATTAAATATTATCATCAGTCCAGCCACCTCCAGATAAAATGAAATAATGATTTGTGTGCAAGCAGGTTACAAGAGACTGAATGGAAAAGCCTGAAAAGAGAGTAAAATAATGACATGACTGGCTTGAGAAGATAGAGAAAATAATGAAGCAATAGAAATTAAAGTTAATAGAAAATAAACAAGCAATAGAAATTATCCATCACTGAGTGCTCAGTTTGCAATTGCTCTGTGATTTAGGCACTTCTCTTGAATTAATTACTGAAGAAAGGAATGTAAGGGTGTATCTGCTTCCCCCTGTTTGAATTGAAAAGGGAAGTGTGCAGAAAAGCACATGGTGGGTGTACGTAGGCTCACAATCCTTCTCCTTCAGGGGTGGAATAATGTTTCACAGAGACATCCTCCTGGTTAGTGTTTAGGGTTGGGACAAGATGCCCACATCAGACCTTCCCCAAAAATTTTTCCAGGGCAAATCCAGGTTAGGGGTCCTGTAAAATGTCATCCCTCCTTTTAACTACATTCAGTGGCATTCACATCTTCCAGCATACAATCTAGAGCAAGCTTTCCAATGGAAAAGTTCTGAAAATACCAGGTGATGGGAAGAAAATATTTCTGCCACATTATATCTCCTATCTGTCAAATCTACTGTAGCCAGATCAATGCAGGTGGCATGGGGAAAGTTGGAGGTACACCAAGTTTGTATCCTGCCTGTTAGATTCCAAATGTAAAGCAAGAGCAACAAACAATGAGGATTTTAAGGAGGCCATTGAGGTGATTAAGGTGATCAAAAGTAACAGAACACACACAAGGATAGGCCTTTCCTGAAACACCAGATCCTGAATGCAGAATGTCACCCAAAAGGCAGCATCAATTCACAGGATTACTTAGTTCTCTCCTTTCTATTTACTCTTCAGGTTTGGAGTTTTCTTTCACTTTGTGTTGGCATGAGTAGTCTGTGATCAAAGCCAGATGATTCAGGGAGTAAAGGGGATACTTAGATAATGTCTGGACAATGCTTGTGTCTTGTATAGTTGCTTATTTTAAGGGAACAAACATGATGTCAAAAAGAGGGGCAGGCAGGGCAGGTCCCAGTGTAGAATGGATCCAGGTCCAGAGAAGTCACTTTGCAGCCCCTTTTGTATCATTACACTTAATTTTTTAAACACACCAAGATTATGTTAAGTACACAAGGAAAAAGAAAAAAAGAGATGGCACCTATTTACCACAAGACTTGATTTTCTTTCTCGTGTTTGTATACATCCAAGATCAGAGAAGAGAATCATGCAACGCATACATCTCTTCACTGCTCATTTTCTTTCTTTCCTCTCTGGTTCTTTGTCCTTCTTGCTAAACTGTGAATGGCCCTGTTGTGCAACTCTGAGGACTCAAATGTGAATGAATTTCACAGTTGTAGACATTTTCACAGAAGTACAGTCACAGTTGCACTGTCAAGGCTACACTCAACCCAGAGCAGGTTCATTAAACAGATAAAGCTGCTCCTCATCCTCCCTGTAATGCCTGTTCAGGCATTATAGGGGGTGGGGAAAAAAGTGCGTAAATTTTTCATGATGGGGTGGTTAACAGCAGGAGCAGATGACTGAAAGAAGCCATTCTCCACCTTCTCCCTCCACAAGCCTTCTGATCAAGGCTTGGTGCCTTACTGAGGGATCTGTTGCTGTCACACACAAACTACCAGGCTCAGCACTAAATTGAGGAGGTGAAATGCAATGGCTGTAAAAGAAAGGTGCTCAAAGTACTTGATGAAAAATCCCCCTCCTACCCTTTCATTCAGGGTATTAACAGAATATAGGCAATATTGTGGAGGATTTCAACTCAGTCCTCTATTAGCTTATCAATCATTTAAAAATTGAATCCTTCAGAAATATGGCATTTGGTGCAATATTTGTCTCAAATGAGCTTAGAGAAACAGTTTATCAGTCTCCTAATTTATTATTAAAGTTTAGTCAAATTTCAAAGAGTTGCACACTAGAGGAAAATAGCTTTTATGTCTAATTGCTGAGAATAATTTACAGTTATCAGTTTATTAGGAATTTAAGTTTGTACTACAATCATCATTTCCATTAATTGTTATACTTGTTCAATCTTATATCCCTAAAAACCTAAGTTAGAATGGTACGTTTGGGTTCAGAACTCACACAGTTTACAATTTTAAGCTGCAAGAGTAATAATCACATCTTTCAGATAGCACATTCTCACCTCATTCTCACCAAGGCACTCCTCAGGTGAGAATCACAGAATGCTGTCTCCCAAAAAAGCCTCATACTGCACAAAATTAAATTATAAAAGTGAAGAAAACCCTCTGAAGATGGAAGCAAACTAAGGCTATACAGCAGTGACTTACAGTAAAATACATTAGAGAGATGATGCATTAATTCAAACACAGAGAATTATAAACCTTGGAACTCCAGGGTAAAATTAAATGTCACAAGAAATCCAAACAAAGTACAAAAAAAGAGTCAAATATCTAAACAATCTTAATTATGGTTTGAGAAAACATTTTTTAAATCTCTAACTAGCTAGAAGTCACAACACTTGTTTGCCTAATATATGATGTTTGTGTATAGATATGAATGCACTTGCACAGTTGAAGATGAATGATACCTTTCTGCTTCATGGTGTGGAACTGAGAGTTCATGAGAAATCTCTCTTTCTTCTGCAGGGAAAACCAAAAAAACCACAACAAGCCCTTAAAAATTTCTTAATCATCTCCCAGTCCACAAATGTAGAACTATCTCAGTACAAACTGCATGGTTTTGCTTGGTTACAGTCACCACAGTAACACCCATGTAGCTGTTAAACAGCTCATCTTCTGGAAAAAAGAAGAGGAAAAAGCATAAATTAGAAAGCAATATACATACCAGATACTGCAATGCATCACAGGAGCGTCAGTGGCACCACATGGAGCCTGACAACTGGGAGTGCAACAAGCACACCAGAGGCTACAGCTTCTGCCTCCAGACTGGTACCTCTGCAAATTCAGCGGGGTAAGGGTTAGAAGGACATTTGGAGATTAAAGCCTCTGTGACAGGAGCAGGTGCATGGGGATGTGAGGACATTCCTGAGCTGTCAGTAGGGCCATCCATGCCTCTCTGTCCTGCTGAGCACAGGGAGACATGAGCAACTGGGGCTGATGGACCATGGGCACAGCTTGAGAGCAGCCAGCCAGACCCAGCTCCACAGCAGAACTGTGGATGTTGGATCAAACCTTGTCTATCCAAGAAGCAATGTTAACATTGTTAAACAGGTAATGATGACAAATTAGGACAACAGCACAGAAATGCCACCACAAACTTCACAGAGGCCACCCAATAGAAATGGTCATTCTGCCAAGAGGTGGTAAGGAAGAATGTTCATAGGTAGTACCAGGAACACCAGATTTTGTAGACTGGAACAAGATTTGAGAGAAAGCTCAAACCCAACCTCCTGCTGTGCCATTAGCAGCTGTGCTTTCTCTGAATGACTCTAATAATTTCCCGGGTGCTCATGGCAGAGATGTAATACTATTAATTACAGAGGGGCTGGTTGTAGCTCCTGTAGGCAAAACAGATGTTGTATGTTACACTCTCTTGGACTGAAAGAGCAAAGTATATTAACCACAAACTTAAGCACTACCTGAGTAAAATATTCACATGATAAGAGTTTACCTGACTTCTGCTAACTATTTCCTGGTACAAGAGTCAGACCATGTAATCTGAACTTGGATCGGTGGCCAATCCTATTTTGCATTAATATCCTAAAGGCACACAGAGACAAAGCCTTGCTCTGCTGGGAATAAAAAGAAGCTGAACCTCTTACCCTCTCACAAAATATTGTTCATATTGGCCTAGTTTACTCACAAAAAAAGACTGCAGTGAGCTATTTCCCTAGAAAGAACTGTATTTCTGAAAGTTTTCACTGGAATGCCAAGAACTCCTAGTTGAACCACAGGCTGAGAGTTCTCAGCCTGTGCTGCCTTTATATTTCTGCCTAAATTATGAAAAACTGAGAATCCTTTAAAAAGCCACAGGCTCTTTATGGCCCTGGGAGGAAGAAACCCAACACAGAGCTTTAACCACTGTCAGTTCTATCCCCCCACAGCATGTCTGAGACCAGCATCTAAAAAGCTCCCAAACAAACTGCACATTGCTCCTGCAGTGCTACCTGTTTGCCCAGCATCCCTGTGGAAGGAATATATTGAAGCCTAGAGTAGACATTCTCACTTCTGAGTCTAAAACCAGCTTCCTTGTTAACTTTTTCTTTGTTCAAAAGTCTCATTGTCAGACTTACCCAGACAAGATTTTTTTTTCCTTTGCCATTGTTAATGGATAACTCTGTCATGGTTGTTAAAAAGGCATACGTGATATGAGTCAGCAGGTGAAGGTAACACACACATGGAGGAGCTGGAAGTTCTTCCTTGTTCCTTTCTGGCCATCTTCTGAAAAGCCTGGTTTTGGTTAGCCAAATATTGGGTGGTGCTTCAGAGAAACAACCAGGTAGGCTGAGGCGTAAACTGTCCCAGGAAGATAGGGGTTCATTGCTCCACTTGCCAGGGAAGAAGGCTCAGAGCTGCCAGGCAATTCAGGCAGCAAGACAAACTGAGAAGGAGAAAGGAGCTGAAATTGAGCGTCATTGAGCCCATGGTGCCTCACTATCTGTTTCAATTATAAATACTGCTTTAAAATGTAATTTATTGTTATATCTCTTAAATACAGTGACTTTTATAGACCCAGTCCTAGAGCCAGCACCATGACAGTGTCCAAAGGATGATTTTTAATTAAGTGGAGGCTGTGCACACATGTAGGGGGAATATTTAACAGATGTGCTGTAATGATGTCAGAATTATAAACTTAAATGCACTTTAGATCTGCATACGAATAAGAGATACCTGTACAGGCTTCTGGACAACTCATTTAAAAGAAATTTAAAGCCATCAATTTATGTCAGCGCAGAGTTTTGCTATCCAATTACATAAGGTATTAGATATCACAATTAAAACATTTTTGTCATTTATCTAATACAGATTTTTTTTAAGTTTAACCCTAACTCTTTTCACCTTATGGTAATTCTCCTTGGAGTAATTACTCAATTTCCACAGCAATAATTTGGATAGCATAAGAGCATGTAACCTCATGCTCCCCCTATCATTATGGAAGATTTTGCCTAGAAACATACTTTTTTCTCTTCCCATTATTTGAGATATGACACAAAATCAATAACCTGAAACTGCATAAAACTTTCTCATATGATAATTCTATTGATTTTTAAAAGAAATAATTAAACTAACTGTTAAGACCAAGTTCATCAATACAATCTGACTCTTGTTCCTCCCTACTGAGTAGACAAATCAATCAGGGTTATGAAACAGCATAACCAGTTTTCTGGAGCTATTGCACCATTCTGACAACGTACTGAATAGCCAGTTTATGCCCCGTTGTTCTCTCCTTGCTCTCCCATCCCCCTGGCACACATCCCTCCAGCTCTAAATCACAACCTTCTCCTGATTCTTCTCTTAATGCATTGCACAGGCCCAAAACTCTCCATCTCCATTCTCTTTACTGGGCTACCTCAGTTTGCTACTTCCTCCACCAGTTTCCCTCTCAAAGTAATGAATGCAATTTTAGGAAAGACATACGGTGTTTTTCCACATAGAGGTAGAATGCCAAATCGTGTTAAATGTCAAATTTCTTTCCACTTCAATGATAGAAGCAAATCTGCAAATTGGTGCTTCTGCTCAGACTGTATTTAACAACAGGACTTTATTAGTTCTCTGCAAGGTAAAGCAGTCCCCTGGCAAAGGTGAAGTGGAAAAGCCAAAAGCCTCTCAGGGTTCCTCTGGAAGCAAAGCAGCTTCTCCACAGGGATGGCTGGCTCTCATTTTCTCTCATACTCTGAGGTCCTTAAGACCTGTGCCACATGAAATCAAATCTCTCCCCATATGAACTTGTGCATACCTCAATTTCTCTTTCACCCCCTGTGATCCCACTAACGCCCTCATCAAGCAGCTGTTGACTTGTGGCACCACTGAGAGCTGCTCCTGCACCCAAGTGGCTGCAGTGAGGAATCTCTTCTTTGGCAGGAGCAGACAGTCTGGCAGGATGGGATCAGTGCCAGGGGAGGAGCCCACAGGTATGTGCCATGCCAGCAGCCAGAGAACTCAGCTCTTTGGGGTTTCTTGATGAAGGCTGTATAAAGTGTTCAAGGATTTGGGTGTTTGCAATGGGCACTGCAGCATGTGTGTAGGTCACAGATTATTCATCTCTGCAACAAGTGAGAAAAAGCCTTCAAAAACTGAGGTTCATAGGATGCAGATTTAATACCTTCTGTGAAATGCACCCTTTACATGGAACAAGAGATTCAAACCAGCAGTTTATGCTGAAAAAATGGCTGAACACAGTGGAAGAATTACAGAATGTGCATGGCCTAAATCAGACACAGCAGCCATGGCAGATCCATTACTTTCCACTCAGCAGTCACAGACACTTCTTTACTAACAGTAACATTCATGTGCAGCATTCCTAAGATCTATTGGTGTTTACAAGTTGCAGGATTTTCCTGAGAGAAGTAGGAATTTGCATGTGCCTACATTTGACAACGTTATTTCAAGTCCAAGGCGGGTCACACACAATTAATAAATCTCCCTGAAAAATAATGCTGTTTTTGGAGGGGCAGGTATCTATTCAACAGCATGCAAATTGATGGCCTGAGAAATTATTTTCTACAAATTGTTTTATTTTAAAAATAATTTGTATATGCATTTTAAAGGCCTATTTACATTAAGTACCATTATTAACTCTGTTAGATGTGTGGGTGGATGTGCAGATCAGCTCACACATGTATCTCTCAGATTAATGTTATTTTAAGCTGCTTACACAGTTCCAAAATCCCCAAGATTTGGCCCAGTTGATTTGGTTCTAACAGATGTAATTGGTACAAATGTATCAGAGATCAGAACATCATCAAAAATACTCATCAGGTCTGTGTTCATCCTTAGGAAGCCTCCCTTCTAACATTTTAGGCTGTAGCTGTCACTGAAACACAGGAGTATTTTAACAAGCGCTGCCATCAGAGATTAGCAGATTCCCTTAAATAGGTGAAATTTGATACAGTAAACCCTGAAAAAGCATTTTTTGGGTCAAGTTTAGAAAACAAAAATATGGCATGCCTTGGCTGCCTTTCAGGTGTCAAAATTCAAACCCCAGTGCATGCACCCAGCTCACGTTGAATGCAATGAGATGCAAGACACTTGGCCTTCACTAAGTGAAACAAAGAAAAAAACAAAAAGAGGAGGGGGGAAAAAGAGAAAAAAGTGCAGATTTTGCTAGAGATTACACAGCAACAGAGGCAGAGGTCAGACTCCAGAACCCTGACCACCTTCCTCACATGCTTCTGGCTACATTCACTATGGGGAATTAGGCCAAACTGGGGAAAAGGCAGTGATGTTGATAAGAAAGTACAATGGATTAGGAAGCAGTGACATAGTGGAAATAGACAATCCAGGTAGAGAAGAGAAAGAAAATTTAGAGTAACAGATGAAGAGCATTGAAAGCTACCGTAAGAAAGGAAGCAAGGTGATGCAACAGCAAGTGTAAATAACAGGAAATGCTGTGATGAGAGGCATTTTTCACACATGTTAAATAGCTGATTGTCTAAGCATTTTCAGTAAATACCCAGATGCTTGCCTCTAGTGGGTGTATTTACTATGGCCTGGATGGTAGGCTCATGGTCAGGGTAGAAAACTCTTCTCTTTACTCCTCATCCAGCCCCAGTAACATTTGCAGCTGCTTCAAAAATATTATCAGACCACTTTGGGAAAAAAACAAAAATCAGCTCTCATCATGCCTTCAGAGTTCAGAAAAGAAGAATTATTTTAATTCCAATTAATTCCATATAAAAGCCATGTTAAGACTTGACACTCGCCATAGGGCAGACTCTTCAAAACTCCACTGCTGAAGTCACTGGCACTTGCAGCACACAGCAAGCAGAGGCCAGAAAGGTGCTGTGACTGTCCCAGAACTGGACACCTCACATCTGGGAGACAACCAACAGCTCACCAGTGCAGTCCAGCATAATCAACATGGCCCTGCTTCCTAGGGTAGAGAGAGACTCAGAGCAGGAAAAAGGAATGGACCTTTGGGACAAAAGGAAGGGAATGTGGAAGACAGCAAGAATAGGTATGTCTACCCTTCTGAGCCCTATTTGTACTTTTTGAAATTACCAAACACTCCAAAAAGCTGAAAGACAAGGTGTTTTTCCCTGCTGCAGGCCTATTTTGCATGTGCCTGAACAAGGCCTAAACACATCCTTATCTTTAAAATACTAAAAGAATTCTCCACTGGCTTCAGATACAACCACCCCTCTACCAAACCCACCTCCCTGATTACCAGACTCTCTCCTTACATGGTTCTACAAAATTCAAGCTGACACTTTTTCATCCAAAACCAGCATTTATAAAAGCCTCCTTTTAAAAATCTGACTGCTGTGAAACTGCTGCTAAGGGGGAAAAAAGGGGTCATTGGTCTCAGCTGTTGTACCTATGCATCTGGTGGCACTGACAAAATTCAACCCCCCCAAGGGCCCCAGAACACATGGATCCACACAGCAGCAGAGGGATGAATCCACTTTCACATCATACAACAGTCTCACATCAGCACAAATCAGAAGAAAACTGCACACAGAGAAGGTTACTTTGTTTTTTCATCCCTCAGTACCCAAGCCTTTTGCATTCCACTGCCCAGTCCCAATCTTGGAAACAGCCATCAACTGTCCATGCCTTCCATCATGTAGCAACTACAGCCAGCTAAGGGATCTGCATCCCTGTGGGGCTGTGTCCCCCAAGGAGGATGAAAGGGGCAGAGAAGGGACATCATGAGCTGCGGCCACAGATCTGCTCAAGGTGGTAGATGTCCTTGGGACAGTCAGCAGACAGGACAAGAGGTGCATCCTCTGTTATCACCACATCATCCTCAATGCGCACACCAATGCCACGAAACTTCTCCGGAGCACTCACATCATCCTCAGGGATATAAATGCCTGAAAGAAGAAAGGGAATTAAAACACACAACACTCTCCAGAACACCACCTTTCCCTTTCTGCACCACCAGGAGAGTGAGGTTCGACTTTCAGCAACATAACGTGTTTGATCCTGAGAATTTTTAATATGGCAAGTTACTCTCTTTCCTCTCACCAACTCACTGTTGGTGGGCAAAGAAAGGAAAGTGTCCCTCTGTGCCTAAAGATATCAGCACATTAATAAAAACTTCCATAGCTACACCTGGCCTTTTCACACTTCTTGCTCTCAGTGTTACATTCACAGTGATGATTTTAACAATGTTCTGAATAGAGAGAGAGAAGAGACAAGCATTAAATATAAGTTTCCAGCTGACAGCTCCAAATCTAGTGACAAGGAGAAAGAAAGATTCCTCACAGGATGCCTAATTTGCAAAGCTAAGTTGTGAATCCCTGTAAATTGCAGACTGCAATGCTTGAGACACTACCAGTGACTGGCAGAAATTCAGTGGCACGAACACAGCACAAGTGAATCAACCCTGATTTCTGCACTGCAGTTCACCTGTGCTGCACAGCCTGAGCTCTACACTACTCTGCTTCCTGAGTTTACTCCCACTATGTGCTACTTTGGCTATGTTTGGGAAGGAAATAGGGTTTTCTAATACTGTAATGACTTTGGGAGGGGAATGACTTAAGGCTTTTCAATAATGCTATAGTTTCCAGCTTCACCAGAAAGGATGTGAACGCTTTGGTCTGCAGGATCAGCTAATTATTGAAATGCAATACTGTTACCCTCAGTGTTGCATGTTTGTGTCCACCACTGACTGCTTTTTACCTGGTTCAATGGTTATCACCATGCCTGGCTGGAACGGGATTGATCGGGATATATCTGGGGTGTCGTGAACATCCATACCCAAGTAATGGCCCACATGATGAGGGCAGTATTTTCGAACAGCCTAAGAGAAGACAGAACAAGTGTCACAGAGGCAGTTAAACACAGCCCAACTTGTTCCAATACAAAAGGGAAAAGAGACAGAATGGTTATGTACTTAACTAGCAGTCTTACTGCCACGCCTAGGCCACCAGGGCCTCCCTTCCATGTACCAGAACTGGATGGCCCTTAAAACCCACCAGGTACCTATTATGAGCACATTGCAGATTGCCTTTCCCTTGCACTGACAAGAGCAGCCCAAACCCATCACCATCTCAGCATGGTGTCAACCTTCAAATCGCTGGCCTTTGCTGCCTAACCCTTCCCACCCCTTAAACATCCAAGCCCTGCACAACTCCCATCAGCAGACCTTCACAACTGGCTGCAGCAAGTGCAGCTGCTCCAGGTAGTGAAAGTGGTCTCCTATGCACAACAGAGCAAATGCTGTGCCGATTTCATTCAGTAGATACAGCATGATTTTAATCCACCCCTACAAGGCACGGACACCGCCTCTCCCCTCCCACCATCCTGATCTCCCTCCCTCTAAAGCAGGAATCAGCGAGAACGCCTCCCTGCTCCACTCTCCTCATTCCCAGGGACCACAGCACTGGCTGTGCTTCCACCTGCCGGAAGGATCCGGCACGACACCCCCGTCCGCCGGGGCTGCCATGGCACCGGCACGGCGCACAACTAAATCCGGCAGGAACCTGTCTGGCTGCCAAAAGCCGTAGTGCCGTCACCTGGTTCCGCCATCTTTGCAGTACTGGCATCAGCACTCGTGCAGCTCTGCAGTGAGAGTGAGCGGGTAAACTTCTCTAACTGAAAACCCATCCTGTTTATCTGCAGGTTCAGCTCTAAGGCAGACCAGTTTCCCAGTCTTGTTCACCAGGTAGCTCTGTGAGTCCCAGTACTGACACAAAATGGTGCAGAAGGGGCAGCAGGTGGAATGACTGAGAATAGGCTGCACCTTTTGGTGACACTGCAGATTTATGTGATGTTAAACAGACCACAAAAATATGAATAACTGCCTGCAGTCAAGCCTGGACCCAGAATCTTGTGTTAGTGCCCATAGCTCCCTTGAGACTGTGCTCTAAAGCTGCTTCTGTGCTGGCAAGTAATGCACAGCAATGGGAATGGATCTGCAGAGTGAAACAGCAAGAGCCAAGGAACAAATATTCACACTATGTGCATATAAGACTGGGGATTACTTCAGACCAAATTGTGCACCAAATGGTTGAATCACATCTTGGAGTTTAGCCCTGTCTCAGAGAAATTCATTCTTTCGCTGAGACCAGCCCACAACATGAACTAAAGCACATGAAGCAGCAAATAGAAGAGACATCCTGAAACCACATTCCCGACCCAAATTAGAGCCCTAAAACTACCCAAGGATAAAACAATCAGGATTAATAGGAGTAAACAGGTAAACTAGAGTAAAAAAATTGAAGTACCTTGAAGAAATGGCTGTCAGTGATGCTGCTGTCCAGGACACCCAAGTCTTTCAGTTTCTGTCCAATAAGGCTCAGCATGAGGCTGTAGATATTTTCCAGACTCATGCCAGGAGAGCAGAGGCTCAAGCAGGACTTCTGGATATCCAGGACAGCTTGATACAGTTCTGCTTGGGGTTTGGTGAACCTGAAGGCCATTGAGTAAAGGAATATCACACAACTAAATCTCTGTTTCCAAGAGAAAAGAGGTTTTGTCCCCAGAACCTATTCTGGGTACAGATTCAGTTCAAGGATGGAGCAGGGGAAAACCAGAAAGCAGAGCAACTGTCTCCTTGTATGAAAGGCTACATCAGCAAATTCACAACTGGCAGAGCTATGTACACATCAACTGAAACTCCTGTTCTCTTACACACAACTGGAGTCAGCCACAGCTGAACGTACAAAAGCCCTCTCTGCACGTTAAGCATGCTGTAATAGCTGAAAATAGCAATAATCACATATATTCATGCAGTAATTAATGAGGCAGTGGGGAATACAGCTGAATGATTACTTTATATAATTTGATTACTCTGAAGCAGCACAGAATGGGACATGGTAAAACTATGATTAAACACACATTCAATCCATCAATCATTTAAGAACTTATCAAAATTCTTCAAAAAAACTTACTGCAGCATACCTTCCATTGACAGGCCAGGTACGTGTGATGTCACTCACATAGCAGGAAAATTCACATCCACCATCTAGCAAGACCAGTTCACCATCCTGGAGAATAACAGGAAAGAATGCTCTGTGGGTCAGTCCAGCTATTAGTTGATTTTTCTGTCTGACAGCAGGAAAGGAGGTTATGCTGCTGTTTTCAGAATGTAGCTGCAGAAAAGTGAATTCCTTTTACAGAGTAATACCCCAGGTACTACTGTTTATAAATAGGCTATTCCAGTTGGATTGTTGCTCTGTAAGGTAGTCTCTGACTGTTATGCTTATTTACTGTCTGAACTTTTAAGATGAAGATTTTGGAGTAAGAAAAAGGCATTTGCCTTGAATTATTCTGCTCTCTGAGACAAGTGCTATTTACACCTGGATCACTTACTCCAGCAAGTTCTGCCCATGACTCCTTTCACTAGAAGTTCTCAGATATAGTGACTGAGACACAGGGGACTTGCAACCAAAGCATAGGATTTCTGAGCTCCCCACAGGATCACCAACAGCTACAAATTTACCCTTGTCATAGGATACGAAGACCCAGCAAAATCACTTTGTATCACAAAATCTAAGAGTGTATCACTGCTGTAAATGCATTGGTGAATAGTTTGTACAACCTTCCCTTTCTCTTCGTGGACTTCCTTGACTGTTTTAACGTCTTTCTGGATTGATCTGGTGATGAAGAAAAATTTTTGGAGATGTGAATATCCAATTCAATTCAGCAAAGCTGCTCCAGATCAATGACTACATATCTCCCAAAAAGTCACACAGAAGAAAGACAAAGGGTCAGGAACAAAACCACTGCCTTAAAGGGTCTAACAACAAATACAGCAGTAAGATGTTTTAAAAGTTTGGAGTAAATTCTCTACAGATTTACACAGGTAGAGATTCATTCCACAGATCCATGACTGTGCCAGCAGACATGATGTGGAACAACCAGACATAACTGCAGCATGTTAAGGAAAAGATTAAAGCAGCAAAATTTCACTGTTGGTGTTACTTCCAGTGCTAGCTGCTATCATTGTGTACAGTTAAGTGAAGTGACACAGACACAGCAGATAAACCAGCAGGGAGCAGACCTCACTATCCCACTGAATAGGCGGCCATTAACTATCCTTTTATATTGTACTTTTAAATTTTTTCAGAATAGCTGGTTGAATTCTTTAAGGCAAATCTGAAATTACAGCACCTGCCATCTTCCAAGCAATTAAACAAGCTAAGTAACAATTTACTGACTAAGGGAATTCAGCCTGTGATTTGATTGCCCAGTAAATGGCTTATACTGTGCTTGTCCTCTTTCTTTAAAGCAGAGCCCTCTAAGTAAAAGCCTAAATGAAACATTCAGATATCTCCCAAATTAGACACTTTGTTAGCCTATTTGGAAACATGATCTGTAAGAAGCAGCACACAAAGGAAGTATCAAGTTTATGGGTTTAATATTCTACCTAATAGTTTTGGAAAAAAACAAGAGACAGTCATCTAACTGAACAACTTTAACAGAAGCAACTGGAGTTACAGCAGCAGCCTGACCTTGGATGACAGAACAACAAAGGAAGCTTCTTCCTGCCAAAAGCAGTCTGTCATATCTTTTGTACATTTGTCTCGGCAGATCATTTCAAGGTCTGCTAGCATCCCAGCTTCAAGAAAAGACAAGGCTAGTGGGAAAGTTTCTTTCTGCATTAAGACAGAGGAAAAATATACTCCTCTGAAAAGTAAATAGTGAGCACGGCAGTGAGGGAATACTGCCCCTGAAAATGCTTCTCTGAATCAAAAGAACTATTGTGAGGAAAGCTGGAGAGTTCAATTCAACAAGAATCTTCAAAATAAGACAAAACATGTTCCTCTTCCACCTATTGAACATTTAATGCTGATCTGTTCTCTACTTGTTCCCCTTGCCTGCTTTGCTGGGCTACATGGAACCAAAATGCTTTTCAGCTTCAGCAGAGCAGGAATGCACTTTGCCCTTATATTGCAAAGGAAGGCCAAGGAATGCAAGCGACAGCAGAAGATCCCCTGGGCCTTTGTCCTACCTGTGACAGTGGCTCCCCTATTTTGTGAGGCCCCCAGCACTGCAAGCTGCTGTGAGAGCAAACGTGCACTAAATTATCAGCAACCCTGTCTGCAAGTCCTTGCACTGTTCAGAAAATGCTGCAGCAAGAACTGACAGGGAAGAAAGACAAGCTGAATCTGTCATTGACCAAGGTAAAATTAAGCAAGGCAGGATTCCTTTCTCTCGCTCACTTAAAAAATATGTATTGAAGTGCTTTGATCTGTTCAGTCAAAACAAGCAGCAGCTAGGAAACTTAGATTTGTACCATAGCACTGCATTTCAAGTTACTGGACAGCACAAGGGTTACAAGGGTTACCTTAATGAGCTGATTATTCTTCACATAGTGCAAAGTGTTTGATCTGTTGCCACCAGCAACAACAGGGGGGTATGCCAAGATGTCAGCACCACGAGCCCGGCACTCGAATTCAAACTGGAGGAACAATACAGAGAAGAGGAAACCATTAGTGCTGATTCAGGTGATTAACTGCCCTAGAACCACAATAATTCTTGTCCTACAACTGTTTTCTTAATTTGAACAATACAAAGTGAAACTGGAAAGTGAGTTGACTAAATGAAAGCAGTCTTAAATATTTTTCAAGGACTCTGGAGAAAAAAAAAACAGAACCATCCACTTCTTCAAGAATTTTTCAAGTCTTTACCAGATCTCCAGGAAGCTTCTTCTGGTACAAGCCATTCAATACTGCCTCAAACATTCACTACATTGGCATATATCCAGGTGAGGATTTGTTCTTATATAAAATAATGCTCTTACTTGGCACACAACTTCGTGAATTTTGAAAGATCCTATATGTCAGCATGACAACACTCATGGTTTGCTTCTGTCTTTTAAAATTGCGAAGTATATTTACAGCAGTATCTATTTTTCATGACTGTTAAACTAAGAAGGTTTGAAAGCATACACTACCTTGATGTCTGAGAGGATAGAAGAAAAAAGCACCATAAGCCTCAAGATCTTTACCTTTCTTGAATCATGAAGCTGATGAAAGCATGGAAATTAATAAATTTACATCCATAAAGACCCTCAACATGTTAATAGCTTGTCTTTTCTAACCACATGGGACAGAACACTCCAGGATGCCTACATGGAACAAAGGTTTTACGATCCTGGTCTGGACTGGAAAACTGACCTGTAAAATACATTTTAATTAAAGTAGTGTTTTCAACTCAGTACTGCCAGTGCCATGTCAGCACAGGCCCATCTATGTAGTAACAGAGGGTGAAATCCTGCTCATGTTTCTCGAACTGGCATCTCACTGCAATTCCTTACAAAGTTCCTTACCAAATGTGCAGGCCAATTAGTCCTTATTTTGTAACTGAGAGGCACCTAAACTGCTTCAAGATGGCTGTGGTAATCTGATGTAGTAAGGGGCTAGAGGCAAGAGAAGCAGGCTTTACAAACAGGTGTTACAACTACTTAAATTTTGTACAATGGACTTGTATTATAAAATAAGGTGAAAACTTTACTTCCAATTGTTTAGCAGGCTTTGCATTTCAATATAGTACGAAAAGACATCAATAGAAGGAAACTTAGACAAATGCTACACTCCTTAAATAAGGGTACAGGAAGTACAGCTGAAGAATTCCTCACATGGACACTTCTGTATGTCCAAGGAACCACAAGGGTTGGGTGAATAAATGTGCTACAGTGGGAGAAACATGATAAAGAGACCTGACATTTCTGGTTTTCTGGAAGGATAACCAACATGCAGCCCTTCCATCTCACTTCCAGCTACAAACTACTCACCTTTGCATACAGAAAGGCTTCATCCACAGGGGTTTTACTGGCAAACATAGTCTCTGTGAAAGCCTATGAAGAACAAGGGACTTTCAGTTAGCAAAGGAGCCTGAACTGTTTTTTTTTCACCTGTTGTCTCTTGAGGAAGGCACAAAATCAGCTGGCCCAGAACCAGAGGGTTTCACCATTTTCTTTGGTGAAAATGCTGTTAAGACTAGAACCAGTTAAAATGTATTCCTCCCTGTGAAACTGTATTTAGGGGATGACCGACTCTAGTTTTTGTAAAAAAAGAAAATAAATTAGATGATTGAGGCTGATCCCATGGTTTGGCATTTTAGAAGTTGTCTCATCTGTGGATTCCCTCAGGTATAACAGGATTGCCTTATGCAGCTTTTCCTTCAGAGAAGGACAACCTGTACTTCCTTTTCTACTTGGCTATTTATTTTAATAACATTTACGAAACATTAACTGCATTTGAGGTATCTGTCAGATTTGTTTAAAAGTGGCCAATGAGTTCAAAAGGTACTTGAGGGTGAAGGGGGAATGCAGACACATTAATAGGAAACATCTTCATAAAAATCCTGTTTTCCTCAAAATAAAAATAATAGAATGGGAAAGAAAAATACTTTGGAAAGCAGAGAGGAAGCTGGGAACGCAGTGAAAAGATTAGCCTTTGCTTTTAAACAAAGTCTAACAGCTGCTGGCTTTTCTTCACTAGAGTTGTGCTAATTGAGAAAATCTGGTAGACCAAGCAGTCTTCCAGTTTCCCCTTGTCCTGTGGAGGAAGCCAAGCCCAGCCAGTGGCTGAGACACAGCAGTTCAGTAACAGATTAGACCAAAGCTCTCCTTCCAGCTCATGTCACCTCACCAAGGGAATGCACTGCTTCATTAGGGGAACACACAGCCCCATTACCTCTGCTGTCACCCGGCCAGCTATCTTCATCCTCTCAATCTCCGCCGGGGATTTGATCAGCCGAAGGTTCTGCACGAGATGTCGAACGGCCTGGATGCGGTTTTTGCTCCGAGCTTTTACCTCAGCCAGGGGCTGCATGTAGTCAGAGTGCAGCTCTGCATGCACTGGTTTTCTCAAGTCATACCAAACCACGTTGGACTCACCTGGAAGGCAAAACAAAAGTTGACACTCAAATAAATGCAGACATGTTCTCCACATAAGAAACTAACTCACTCCTCCTAAATGACATCTGTTGCTGTATTTGAGAAAAAGAATTTTCTCTGAATCTACACTGACAGACTATATAGACACTTTCAGTGTCACGGAATACCAGCAATCTCTTCTAAATTTGGAAGATTACCAATTCATAGCGTATAGACTGGACAACTCCCCACTTCTGGGCAAATAATGGGGCTTACAACCATCACTGAATATATGTATCTGGCTCAAATCCATTCAGAGTTCACCTGTCAAAGTTGCACTTGTGTAAGCCAAGCAGCCATCACATCACAGTGCACCTTCTGAATCCTTCTCCCTGTCCTGAATCCGTCTACCTGTCCACACTGACCATGGAAAGCAATTCACCTTTTTGCATGGAATCAAGATCATTACCAGCAACACCTCAAGACACTTGGGGAAACAACTGCTTATTTCAGCCATTCAAAGAAAATGAGCTTACTGAGAACAGACACACTCACAGTGGAAATTTATTCAGAACATCAGTTAAAATCAACATTCTCCTCATGGAACATTTTAAATGCAAAGGAGTATAAAAGCCATGGTGAGTCACTGTTGATGTCCACCATGACCCTCCTTCTTTGGTGAAAATAACCATGAGCAGTTGCTTACACAAAGTATCTAAGAAACTGGGCATTCATTAAAGAGTATTGCCCTTAGCTGATTTACTGCTTTTCATGGACCTCTCCCCAACAGAATTACAAACTTCTGACTCCATTTTAATTTTGATATTCCAAACTTCCATGAATGATCTGTAACTTGAGAGGCGCCAAACCATGCCATGTGAATTCAGTGTTCCCTTTGTTTTTAAATTAAGAAAACCAGAAATTAATGATCATAGTCATCCTCTGTGCTTTCCCCAACTATACACATCTCATATCTTGCCTTGTTTTCTTTTTCAAGCTGAGTAGGTTTGTTCAGCCTGTATCTCACACACATTTCATGCTTTCTTTGATCATCCTTTGCCCTGTGGCTTACCTATTTTCAAGACATCATTTTTTGAACAAAATAACTGATTCCAATATGGTATTTAATACTCAAAATTTCTCTCCCTCTAGTTGTGTGACCCCTCCAAAGTCACACTTGCCCTTATTATATTGTCATGAGCGTTGTTCAGCTTTATTTTATACTGCATTTAAGTTCTTCCTGGACAATAGGTATTGAGGCTAAGTGGTGACAGGAGACGCAAAAGAATATTTCTAAAGGACAGCAATGTTTGTATTTCATGGGCAAGTAATCATCTAGCTAAATGTGAGTGGACTAACAAGCTCCCTGTGTGGATCATTTTCCAAGTCTACTATGAATAAAAAGTGTTCAAGTTTCCTATATGTCATCTGGTCCTGACTCTGTCAGCAAACAGATATGACTAAAACAGAAACATGGTCTTGCTTATCATTTTCCTTAATATTTCAAAGATATGCAGACTGGCATTCACATGGATACACAAGAAAGTGAGAAATTTTCAAAACTACATATCCATTGGTGACCCTCAAAGAGCTAACACGAACTTCCAACTGCCTTTGCCACAGCCATACCCCTTGTCATTCCTCAAGTTTATTTTAGTTTCAAAGTGATGTCACAGACCCCCTCCCAAACTTGAACCATTCAGACTTTGCAAACTATCCTCATCTCATTCCCTCTATTTTTTGTTACCTTTCAGCTTGGCCACCAAGTGCCTGAACTCCTCAATGGTGTAAGCTTCATCTACTCCTGTGAGAGCAATTGCCCCATCCGGGCCTGATCTGGGCCCATCCCACAGCTCTCGATTTGGATCCCTCCGGGGCACAAAAAGTATGGATTTGTGAGATGGCAGCGCTTTGCCAGGAATGCTCTGCAGCACCAGGATGCTGTCAGGCTCCTGAAACCCACAGAGGTACAGGAAATTAGTGTCCTGGTGGAAAATATAGGGGATGTCATTGCTCATGTAGTACGTGGGGTTGGACAGCAGAATCACTGTGTGGTCCAAACCGTCGCAGCCTTGGGCTTCCTTCTGGATCGACACCATCAGTTTGTGTCGGCGAAGAGCATATTCCACCTGTGACAATCCTGGGGTTACCTCTCCTGTGAATACAAAACAAATCAGATGCAGAAATTCAAGGCACTAAGGGTATTTTACTAGCCACATGCCTGATTCCTGCCTGCTCCCTGATGCCTTACACGTGCATGGCTTCTTTGTAACCCCTCACAAGCCTTTTCCCTTGCTCCTCTTCAGCTTCCATTCCTACAGCACATCCTCATTCAGGCTGCTTCTCCATCATGCAAAGGCAGACATTGGTTTTAACCAACTGGACGCTGTGTTACATATTTCTGTGCAAAGGTAGAAATCTCAAAACCTGGTAGATTTAAACAACCATCCACATGTTTGCAGAGAATGTGCAAAAAAAAAAAAAAAAGAGGAGGGGGCAAGGCAAACTGAACTTTGACTGCTAAAAACTGATGGGTTTTACAGCACGGACATTGAACAGAAGTTTGCCTCCTGAGGTTGAGCATTAATTTCCTCAGATAAAGCTAGAATGTTTGTTCAAATACACACTAAGTCAACTCATAAAGTGACTATTTCTAAAGCACAGGGGCCAGATTGGGTGTCAGAGATTCTGGGGGATCAGGCAGAAGCACAGAGGTTGCAGAGTCTAACCAGTCACGATTCCAGGTAGAAACAAACCACAGACGACTGCAGGCTGCCATCAGACTCCTGTTAAGGGAAGGGATCTTCTTCAGGGCATATGTAGCTTTTGTCAATATTTAACAATTCAGATTTTTCCAAAGTTAAATGCTGTATTTCTAATAACACTAACTAAGCAAATGATCTCTCAGATGAAGGCACTGTTTCAACTGCTCCAGTCACAAAAGACATGAAGTACAGCAATCAAGATACTCACCAAAACAGGACTGAAGTTCAAAGGACAACCAGCAACAACTGAAGTATGTATTTTTAAAATTGTGAGACTCCCTATTTATGATCTAGATTAATATAAGAGCCTTAATTAGTATCTTTGGCTAGTACCCTATCTTAACATAGGTTGAATTTTGATACTGTTTGTTAAATTTCCACTTTCATAATCTTTTCTTCCTCTTTCATATATTACACAGTGGCAATTCTAGAACAAAAATTGACATTTGACTTGTATTGCAAGTAGATTCTTGCATGAGTGCAGTAGGAGGGGAAGTTCTATTTGCATTAATTTTTACACTTTTTCGATTATATGCTCAATACCTATTAGATGTAATAGTCTTTAAAAAGAACCAAACAAACCCAAACCCACCACACTTGTTTTACTCTGTGAATGTAGAAACGACAGAGAACACAGAAACTGTTTTAATGCAATCTGGCCTCACAATTCCACAATGTTATACTGCAAATTTCCTATGTTCCACTGCATTCCAGTCAGCTGTTAAACTGCCACAGTCCAGTGAATTTCAGAAGCTGCAATGGGGTGAAACATGGGGATCCCAGCTGCCTTCCAGCTGTGAGGCCTGGAAATTCTCTTTGCATCAAAGGCATTTGCTTTTTAAAACAATAATTGCAATAAAACAATGTTATATAATTTTAAGGAAACCACCTCCTCTACTTTATTAAATGAAAAAATACTTTGGATAGCTAGAATTCACTCCCAGTGCTTTGGCTGCACTTTAAGGAGTCAGCCTTGTTTACTGTGAGCTGTCAATGAGTGCCCTAAGCAACCTGATCTAATACTGAAGTTAGCCCAGCCTTGAGCATAATTTAAAAACCTGTTAACTGTGTGAGGTTCCTTCTCACCTGAATTATTCTACAATTAAATACAAGGGTCTATATATATATATATATATAAATAAATAAATAAATACATATATATATTTATACACACACACACAATATTCATCTGTTCTCTTTTTATAGCCACCTATGGAAGAACACAGAATGTTTTCCTAGATATATTCCTGAATATATTTATGCTGCAATTTTTTGTTTGTGGTTTTTTTTAGATTAAGTGTGGTGATCTTATGCCTACATGTTCATTTTCATGCATCTCAAAAAAATGTACAGCCCCAGCTTCTATCTCTACTGTCTAACTTCATAGTCACAAGCTTCTTTTTGTCTTTCTCCTCATATTGAATACTCCTGTAAACAGGGTACATTCTTTAGACAAGTGCTGTCCATTTATCAATGTCCCTCCCCATTCACCTTTGGTGAACTGCACTTTTGTTTTGTGACTCACAAGACATGGGATATGAACCATTCTGACACTTCAGCTTGCACAAAAAACTCCCTCTTAATAAAACCCATATTTATTTGCAGGACAAGGAGTCCACAAAATGCCACAGCCACAAAAAGTCTGCAGCACCCGAGGAAACAACCCTGAGTACATCATGAGAAAAAAGAAAGAAGCTATCAAAGCCATCACATGTGAAGCCTATTTTTGGAACCAGTACCATCTCAGACAATGAAATTAGCTACTAAATATAATTACTGGCTAATGAAGGCAGTCATAAACACCTGAAGCCACAGACAACTCTATGACCCAGCAAATCTATATACTCAGAAAAACAGAGACAAGAAAATATCAATGATTGGCTCATGCAGGGCCCAAGGCTCACCTGGTTTGAGCAGATGTGGGTGTGTGAAGGGGCTGGGCTGCCCCAAATACCGGTTTGGAATCTTCTTCTGCTGGGCAGGCTGGATGGAAAATCTTCGGAGAGCACATGACTTGCAAACTAGAGGAAAAGAAATGCACCATGTCAAGGTAAAAAAACAAACTAAAACTTTCCAGTTAGGAAACTGCAGAACTGTGGGCTAGTCATCAGACTCTTAGGAGCATTCCTTCACTTATACAACATAAATATACCTCCTTAACTTCTCCATTTGCTGTGCGTCACAAGTTTATGAAACAATGTGCATACAACCCAACTGACAATCAAATACTCATGGAACAGATAGAAATAAACAAATATATGATTAACCTGACAACCCAGCAACAAAACCCAGGAAGCTCTGTTGGTTTGCACATCCCAATTCATACAAATGGTGTTCCTGAGGCACTCAGCACTATCCCTCCCTTACTTCCCTCAAACACCACAGGGCTCCAAGCACGACATCTCTATATTGTCTCTTCTCAACTATGTCTTCAAAAATTTTCCCTCATCTGGAACAATTATACAGTTTTCAAGGCTTTTCCACTTCTGTATTTTAATAATAATGCTGCAAACAAGCCATCAAATAATACAGGTTTACACAGGAATGTGATTTTCTTCTCCTGTCTGGGGGATACCCGAGAGTCCCTGTTTGTGTATTGACCTTCCATGGCAGCAGCATTGGCCAAACGGAGCAATGATGAATCCCACTTCCAAACCACACACAGCCAAAGCAGGTGAGTTTTAAAAACAACTACAAGTATGCATTTGTGAGCTGGGAAGGGGAATGATAAGACAAAATCTAAACTTAAAAATTAATTGTCAGAAACTTTAGAATTCTTAATCACAGCCTTTTGCAGCTGAAGAAGCGCTTGTGCCTGAAAACAAATTATCCAGACCTGTAGGAAGGAGAGGGTAGCCTGAAGGTAAATTCTATTTGATGTTTTGGAAAATGGTTGCTCTTTTTGCCTACTAGAAAACCAATTTGTGCTGCCATTCTTAGAACAAATACTTTTAGCCCTTCACCAGCATAAGCAAGGATAACACAAGAAAACATCTGCCTTTCAGGTAGCTGAGACTCCGAGGCTTACAGCAAAACACTCAGACCGTGGATGTGCTGTGGGAGCCAGTATCATTAGCCTCGAATTGAAGATCATTTACGCGTGACAACCAATAGTCATAACACGAAGCGTTCCCTGCGTGATGCTTGACTGGAGACCCGGGCGGTGAAATGTGACTGCAGGTTTTTGTGCAGCCTAGTTTAAATTGGTGTTTCTCCACATACACAGCAGACAAACAGGACAGCTCGCAGCCAGACGAACACAGCGGGCATTAAATAAAGCAACACCTTGAAGGCAGCGAGGAGCTTTCTACCGTTGCTTTTTTATTAAAGTTACTGCCTGTTGTTCCCTAGGATTCAGCCCTGACCGGGGCTGCCACTGCGCCGCCGGCCAGAGCCGCTTTCCCGCGACCCGAGAAGCGCAAGCGGGGCTGTAAGCGGCGACAGCCGGGTGTCGCTACCGGAGCCGCGGGCGGTGCGGGGTGTGGGGGAGGAGGGGTGTCTGACCTGCGGCGCCGCGCCAGCCCCGGGCCGCCAGGATAAGGCCCCGCTGCGGGAGGCGCGACATGGCCGGGCCGCACGGCGCATGGCGGGGCCTCCCTGCGCCGTGGCGCCGCGCGCTGACACCATCCCGGCGCGCGGCCCGCCGCCAATGAGCGGCGCCCGCCGGCTCGGGAGCGCCCGGGGCCGCCTGCCGCGCCCGCGAGGGGGAGCCCGCGGCAACGGCAACAGGGGAGCGGCGCCTCACGGGGCGGGGCGCAACTGCCCGGCCACGGCTGCCGCTTCCAGAACGTTTCCCCCCCACGCCGCGGGGCAATGATCGGCGTGGGCGGGGCCTCGGGGCAATGATCCCGTGGGCGGGGCGGGCTGGAAGGTTCCACGGCGCCACGCAACGTTTGTGGGCGCATTCATGGAGTTTATGGGCGGGACGCCGTTTGGCATGGGCGGGGGCATTGGTGGTGGGCGGGACCAGATCAGTTATGGGCGGGACCAGATCGGTTGTGGGCGTGGCTTCTGGCGGGCGGGGCGGGCTGGAAGGTTCCGCGGCGGGTGGGCGGGGGAACGAGCGCGTCTGGGCTGCTGCCGTGCCGCCATGGACTCGCGTAAGCTGAGTGAGCTGCGGGCCTTCGTCCGGCTGTGCAAGCAGAACCCCGGCGTGCTGCACACCCCGGAGCTCGCTTTCCTCCGCGAATGGGTGGAGAGGTCGGTCCCGGGCCGGGAAGGAGGCGGCCGTGAGGGGCGAGGGGGGAGGGGTGTTGTGGCCCGGGACGCGGTGAGGGGAGGGGGGCGTGTCTCCCGAGCGCGTGCCGGCGCGCGGGCGCGCCGCGTGGCCGGGCCGGGGGCGCGCGGTGTTCCCCTCGCGGGTCCGCTCCCGTCCCGTCCGCCCTGCGGCCTTCCCGCTGGGATTAATCCTGGCGCCTTAAAAACACTTGTTCATTTTTCGTTTTGTTTCGTTAACTCTGGCTATTCGGGTTGCAAAAAGCCTGCCCCCCGGCCATCCCAGTGGCTGAGCTTTCCAGGCTGGAAAGCCCCCGAGTGATACTTACTGAGCTAATTCTCGCATTACGCAGCAGAGTTGGCTAGCCTGTCTTAAAAAGGAGCCGAGTTTGTGGGGAGCTGAGTGACGTTCGTTTACATCCTGGTACCCAAAAGCACAAAATACCTGGCAGCTACAGTTCCTGTCCGAAACGTGGTTTGCTCTTTGAAGTTTAATGTCTCAAAGGCAGTCGAATTCTCCGCTCCCTGTGAACCATTCAGGTGCCTGCTGTTAGCGCCGCACATACTCTGTGTGAGCGGGGCCTGCCGGAACAGATGCTTCCCAAATAAAAATTCCCTTTGGGTTCCACCCTGAGCGCCCTGAAGCGCGAGGCTGGAAGGGTTGGGATTCTCTGCTGCTGGCAGAGAGCCCACAGAGCCCCTGTGTTCAGCTACGGTGCCTCTGCTTGGCTTTTACGGCTGCTGTGCTAAAGAACTCTTGGGAAGTGAGGGATATACTTTCAGGTGCACATGTTAAGCAAAGAATTTTAAACATTTTTATCTAGTGACAAGCTGGGATTTGTTTTAGAAAATTCGCAGGATTTTGTGTGTATAGATGTATATATATGTACATACAGAGAGATAAATAAACACTGGCATTTCACAGTACGTCCTATAATGAAAATGGCTACAATAAAGTGTTTATTTGTGGGGTTTTTCGGTGATATTTAAATTTTTTCTGCATCTGAATAAGACTGTGTTTGTAAAACCACTGGTATTTGACTGAACTTGGCTTTGCAGCACTGACAGTAGATATACCTCTGCCTAGGAAGGAGATGGATGTCTGTCTCATCCTACTGCTGGTCTTTTATTCCTTTTGCTATTTGCATAAAATAGTGCCTTACCCTAGGCTTCTTCCAGTGCTTCTGTTGGGTAAATCTGAAGGTGTGGACAGGCTGCTGAAGAGGGAGAGGAAAGAGGAAGAACACTGACTTCTTTTTTACCTAAGAAAGTGTTAGGGAATGGAAAGATGACCGTCTGATTTTCTCCATGTTAATGGGAAGGGCTTTAATTTCCAGATTAATTGTTAGAATTTGTATTTGGTGCTTGTCTTATAAATACAGTAATTACATTTAGAGCCATGGAATGTTTTTACATCTAAAATCTTCATAAAATGTCTTTATCTCAAAAGTTTAAAAATACTTCAGAGCAGAACCTTCAACAACTCTCTCAAGTTTTCTGGTTTTCTTAATATATTTAAGTTAGATACTTGCCTAAGTAATACACTTGGATGGTGGTAGTGGTACCCAAATTACTTACCATACAAAACTGTCTGGAATTCTGGTGGGGTTCCCTCTGCCTTTACATATTAGTTTTGTGTGCAGTAGAACTGTTAAGTGCATTATAAGGACTGATCATTCCTTGGAAACTGCTTCATACAGCATGGCCTGCCTTCAGGTGGGAATAAACTGATAATTCTTATATCTCTGTCTGGCTTACCTGTCTTAACCTGAAAGACATAAGTTTGTTTACTTAGGTAGTGTTAAGAGTGATTAGAATAAGGACTATATTATACTAAGATCCATCATTAAATTTTTTGACTAAAGTTCTGCTAATTGCTTTGATTCATTTTTTCCTTAAACCTAGTGATTCTAATTTAAATTTTGCTAACTACTCATGAAGCCGGAATGGGATGCTTTCTTTCTTATTAGCTGTTAATTTTGCATCAGTAAGCTTAGGTCTTACCTGTTTTCATTCACTTGTTGTTTTCTAGCCCTTATTCTGCCTAGCTGTTGTATTTAACTTCTGTATTGATCCTCTTTGTAGAGAAAGCATAGGGTAGTGTGTGAGTGTGTTTGGAAGGTGTTTTGACATTCCTTTTATCAAGCTCATTTTTCATAATTGCATGAAAATACAAATGTTTAACTTGAATTATTATGAAATGAGTCATTAAAGGAAACACATTTCAAAACCCTGCAACTGAACAAAGAAACAATAGCAATCTTTAAAAATAAGCCACAGAATCCCTAATTGATGAATAAGGCTTTTTGCCTTTTTTTTTTTTGTTGTTGTTGTTTTGTTCAAATAGGTTTTTACCCTTTTGAATTCACAGTAATCCAGTTTCTCTCTGAAGATAATTTTGCTGTCAATAATAAAAGTGGTTGCAGAAATCACATTTGCAGTTCTTCCAACAAGTCATAAACGTGACAGGTTCCATGGCCCTGATGAGTGGAAATGTGCAGTCACTGTTGCAGTGGAGTTCTGACAACTCCCAGTTGTTCCTGGCATCACACACTGAACTCTTTGTGTGCCTTGTGTGTGTCTGTGCTTTTTCTACAGCTCAGTACCTGCCTTTCCCTACAGGAGTGTCTTGTGTTTCTATGCACTGCTGAGGTTCAGTACATTGCAAACTTTGCATATATCCTGCTGTGCATTCAGTCATTGTTATCAAATACTGGGTTAAGAGATTTTAGAGTAACTTGCTTTTGAGTTATTCTGGGATTATAATTGTAGTTTAAATAGAGATCACCTGGATAGCAAGAATAATTTCATGTACTCGGAGTGAAACTGTTTAGCCTTGGCAGTTCATGAAATAGCATATTATAAAACCTGCATATATATTAGTAAACATTTCTCAAACTGAGCTAAACTTGGGTATTTTTGGAGGGATATGAAGAGAGCAGAGGAGACTGACTCAGTTGTTTCAGTCTTGAGGTGATTTAAGGTTTCAGCCTTACAACCAGCTAATACCATGCATGTTAGCTATTAACTCAGTTAAGATGCTTTGTAATTTGTAGTTTTCTTTATGCAGAAGAAAAGTTCCAAGGCTTCACTGGATGGTCCCTGTAGTTCTCTCCTTGGTTTCTAGAGACTAATAGAGTTATGTGTTCTATTGTCAGCCTACATGGGCAAAAATTTAGGAGGAACTTAGGAATTTAGTTAGTCCATGTTCAGTGTTTTCTGCCTGCTGGATAATGATTTCTCAGACTGCAGTTGTTTAGTCCTTGCAGTATAACTTTGATTAGGTAATGTCAACATCCCAGGGACACAGAGATTGTTGCAATAGCTTCAGAACATGCTGGTGTTAGTCACTTGTTGGGGTTTTGTTGGTTGAATGGTTGGTTTTGGGGTTTTTTGACAGTTTTTCCTTGTAATGAGAAGCAGTTCTATGCTGTTTGCGTTCCTTTCGCTGCAGGGCCTTGTGCCAGGACCTGTCAATCCTGTCAACTCCTTCTCCAACTCCTTTTACCCTTTCTCCCCCAGCTCATCCCTATCCCTGTCCTATTCTGCTTCATTCAGGTTTGTTTTCAGCCAGTTTGAGGCCTGACTCTGAGGTGCTGCTGAGATGAGGGAGGAAAGAGGGGAGAATGAACTGCAGTAGCTTGACTTTAAAAGTTCTAACTTCTCATTCTTGTGATACAGTTTTGTGTTGCACTAATTCCTGAAAGTACATAGTCCTACATCCTTCCAGTTCCTCCTGCCCAGCCCTGTTTAGTCACCTCCTCCTCTCCCTTCTCTCCCATCCAACCACCTCTGTGGGGCTCCAAGGAGTTGGTTGTGGAGTTCATGGGAACATTTTTATTGAAAACCATCTGTAGGTGGAAATGTGGGCCAGGGGATGGCTTGGAATGCTATTCCTTGTGGTGTGCTGTCATAGGTATGATTAGATGTTCCATCTAAGAGCTGGAGAATCCAGCATCTGCTTATTCCTGGCTGCTAATCAAAGTCAATAGCATGTGGAAGTTTATTCTGTATTGACAGAATTCTGTCTCCACCAAGATTGCTCCTTGATTGTGGTGAAGGAGAGGCAGGAATATTACAATGTGTAAGAGAAATTATTTTTTTTCTAGGCAGCAGGGTTTTTAAAATTGCTTAGACATTTTAGGTTGTTCTCTTTAATTGTTTGACCTCTGTTAAAAAAATCTAATTTTAATAATATCTATAATCATAGTATCTAGTTTTGAATCAAACATAAGTTACATTTAAAGGAGAAAATCCATTTGAGCCAAGAGGCAGCTTTTCCTTGTGAGAAAGGGTGGGTGGGTGAAGGGTGATGCAAGTGAGTGCAAGTCTCAAAGGAGTTGTACAACAGTGTGCATTGCACTACACTGAGAAAAGTGTGGGGGATGTGTACTCTGTTTGCTGCTTTGACAGTGAAAAGAACCATCATGTTTTGTGTTACAACAAAAAGCTGACATTATCAGGATTTGAGTCAATAAAATACATTGCACTATTTTAATAATCTTGCTGTTTTCTTTTGTCTTTTCTCTGTTTTGCTGAAAAGTATGGGAGGCACAATTCCACCTGCTCCAGCCAATGCCTCCACGGAGGAGGCAAGTAAGGTGAGATATGAAGAATTTGTCACTGAAAAATGATGCTGGCAAAATTACTGAGAAGCAGAAGGGGAAAATTTGCTGTCAGTTTTCAGTCAGACAGGGGGGGTGAATTGTGAGAGTTCAGTCTGAAGCCTGCCCATTGTGTGTTTTAGGTGACTTGTTTCAGATGGCTTCCTAGTTAATTTCAAGTGTTATCATGCTCCATTTCCCTAATCCTGAATGCCTGATGTTCTCTGTAATGCAAATGCTATACAGAGTCTTAATTTCTTTTTTGTTTGTTTTCTGTTGTCTATTTAGAAACAATTTCTCTAGTCATTAGTGGATTATATTATAATCTTTTCATGAGAAGAAGTATTAACGAGCATGATAAGTAATGAAGGGATCAGTAGAACTATCAAATTTTTAAGGCAGTATTGTGGAAGATGTTGGCTTTTGTTGATTCATTTTAAGGAAGAAAATAAATTTGCCTTGTAGATATTTATATCAGATTTTTTTTTCAAGTTTGAAATGCTTTTGGAAGAAAGATGTTTTTTAATTTTTTTAATGAGACATTGGATGCTGGAATAACTGGTCAGTCAGAGCAATATGAAGGGATTGGGTGTATGTACTGAATATAGTCTGTGACAAGAGAAGTATAAAGACAAGCAGTTTGGATCTGTGATAAAAACAGGTTATGCTAAGTTATGGAGTTCAGATGAAATTTAGTTAGAAGTCGATAAAACATTTGAAATTTTTGAAAAAATATTATGTGTAAATAGTGCCATGTTCTATGGCAATAATCTCAGACCTTGGCAAATGAGAACAATATTTAAATCAGTGTCATCAGCTTATTGTTCCCTTCTAAAGGACATTAGCTTAATGGTATTAAATTGAGAGAATTTATGATCCAGAGAATGTGTGAGGGAAGGCAGGGAGATTGGAAGGGTTAGTTAGTAATCACTGCAAAATTTGATTTGAATTGGATGTTATTTGGATTATTTGGTTTTGGTTATTGAGTTAAAAAATATGAAGGACCAGCTTTGCCAATAATAGAAGCTCATGAGTCCAGATTTGGGCTCTGAAATGTTTGGATACATGATAAGCTTAATCTGAGAGGAGGGAAAAGGAGATTCGTATCTTAAAAATAAAATAGTTCAGCTGTACCACAATCTGATTTTTCTAATACGTTGTTATTGATGAGAGTGGAAATAGAGCATTGGTCAGAAATAATGTGTGCTTATAAATCTTTGTCTCTCTCAGGGTAAAGCAGGGGAATACCCAGAGGAGCCTGTTGAACCACCTGAACCAGAAAGTGAAGAGAGTGACTTAGGTGGGAAAAACCGTGACATGATTGCATTTTGCCAATCTGAAAATGATTCTGAAAATCTTGTCTCTGTAGATGGAGCTTAGTCTTGCTTTTTGTTCTTCCCCCAGAAATTGATAATGAGGGAGTGATTGAACCGGACAACGATGACCCTCAAGAAATGGGAGATGAAAATGTGGAGGTAAGCAAATTTTCAGTGCAGCAGTAGGAAAGATAGGAGGCTTTGAGTGTAATCAAGGATAGCAGCTGAGGGAGGATGAATACTTTATTATCTGTGGAACCAGCTGTTGTTTTGCCTCATTTTCTTCCAAACAGAAAACTAACTGGCTTAAAAACACATTCTTTTCCTTTTCAAGGTTAGAGTCAATCAAAAAGTTCCTTGTGGATGATCAGGTCAGAAAATGCTAAAGAAGTTTATCAAAACACCCATGCAAACTAGATATGTAGAATTCTACCATTATTCAACTTAGCTTTCAAGTCTTTTATAGCTAAAAATAATGTTGACTAACGCCTTCAAGCTGAAAACAAAGGTTTTGTAGGGTTTTTTGACCTATGATTTCAATGCAAATTAAAATGAAGGTTCTGGAATTGGACAGCTGAAGCACTTTCTCCACTGGCAAGGTCTTAGTGTGGTAATTTTGGCCTGGACTCTACAGCTTTTGGGGTTTGTGTGTATGTTTTTCATTTTATTTTGTTAGGTAACTGAAGAGATGGCGGATCAAGCTAATGAAAAGAAGATGGAAGCAATAAATGCTCTCGGTGAAGGTGATAAATTGTTTTTTAGTATTTATTCAGGGACACTTGATTTGGTTTTCCTCTTACAAAAAAGAAAGTTAATATCTTGGGCCATTATGAATGCTTTTGAGGAGGAGGAAACATACTTCTTGTTGGATACCCAAAATTACCTAGAACTTGAAAGCTTCTTCAAGTTCTGTTTTTCCAATGTAGCCATAGTTTGGGAAAGGTGGAAGGGGGAAGGAGGTACTACAGCATCTTAATTACAAATTGATCATGATAGTAATTCCCTCCATATTATGTTTAGTGTCTCTAGTGGTTTGTCTTAATGCAGTGAAAAGGTGTAAAGATGTGACATTCTGTTTGATTGCATTCAAAGTTAAATATACAAATTTAACTGGGAAAATATCTCTTGTCCTCAAGCATTAATTTAGGAGTTCGTACTTCTGTAACATAGCAAGATGGAGAAAGTGATTTTTCTTTGTTGCTAATCTTCTATTTAAGAAATGTTTAGGCACATAACACTGTGTAAGGCAGGTTTGGGAATTCAGATGTTATTTCATTACATAATCTTTGAAACTTTACTGGTACTTGTATTTAGGGGACCTTCAGAAGGCTGTTGACTTATTCACAGAGGCTATCAAGCTGAATCCTTGTTTGGCCATCTTGTATGCCAAGAGGGCAAGGTGAGTCATAACCTAGTGATTTATGTGTCTGCCTGTTCTGTTATTCTCCTTAAGGAGCCTGGCTATGAGGCAACTTGAGGATCTGTGTAAACTTCAACCACAGGAGGGAAAGAAAAGTGTTCATTTCATGCAGTTTCTCTTCTATTTGATTCACCAAATTTGCTGAAGCAGCCATATCAAGAATCTTGGTAAGAGAGTAAATAACAGAATGGTGCTCCAAAATGCATTGTGGTAACATTAAAGGCACTTTGCAGGAGGCACCCTGGCAGTCATGCTTGCACTGCCTGAGTTAGGACTGAAGCACCTTTGCAGCTACATGCCCCACACTCACAGTCACATCAGGTTTCCTTACTGTCTTCACCCTGGGTTTCCCAGCAGACTCTCAGACATCTGGATTCTTAAAATAATTTAATCGTGGTGCAATAACAAATTAACAGCTCGAGCTGGTGCCTCTGAAGAGGGATTCCATACAAAGAAAGCCCTGGGCTTTTATACCTTCACAGTCTATGCTTGTGGAGGTCTGAGGTCATGGGCTCCTGCTGTGTCTGAGTGTCCAGTCTCCTGGCTGGGCCACAGGTCCCTGTGCAAAGGTTGTCACCAGTTCTTGCCTGGGGCTTTCACCACCTGGAGTCCAGTCTTCAGCTGACACTGCAGTTGCACATGGAGTATTCCTGCACTGAAAGTATTCCTCAACAATAGTGCTTTTGGTATGTTGAGGTAGAATTATGCTGGGTTACAAACACTTCTAAAATCTGAAGTGTGTTGTAGGATTAAGATGATGATTGAAATGACACTGTTTAGATGCAAACTTAGTTAAGAATCCTGTGAATTCTCTCCCTGTTGTACCTACTAAATGAATTTGTTAGTAGAACAGGTTCTGATCAACAGTGATATATTTGAACATCTCTATCTCAGCCCATTCTTCACCCCCCGTTACTGCTGCTTACATCTGCCAGACTCCAGATGAGGCTTTGGGAACTTTCAAAATTCACAATGAGCAAACATCTTTATCTTCCTGATTCTTCAGGAAGGCTTGACAAGTATGGGTGGCAGAAGGAGATTTTTTTTTTCTGTTCTTACACAAAGGACCACTAACCATGGATGATATGATAATTTAGTGGATCTTTCCCATAGCAATTTTGTTCAAAGAGAACATAAACTTTCTTAAGATTAATTAGTGTTCTTTGTAATACAAAATACTGTTCCATTGTAATACATCTTGACTGGTACTTGCCTTGCTTTTTTTCCCTTTCCATATAAAAGTTTTTGCATGCAACACCACTTGTGTACCCTTAATACACTGTTGCTGTTTCCATCATAACAGTTTGTTTAAAATCTCTTTCAGTGTCCTGTCTTCTCAGGACTGGGTGTAGCAATGGAAAATAAGAACGTTAGATGAAGTTTAAAAGTTCCCTCTATTTGGTCTGTTGTAGAAAGAAATTGGGATATTGTAGAACTTACCATGCTGATCAAGTGCTAGGAGTAATCCATAGCTCTGGTTGTGAGGGGTTTGTGTGTTTGAGAGACATGGGGCTTTGTGGAGCCAGCACCATTGGAATGGCTCTCATTGATGAGGTGTAGCTTTGGGACACTTCCCTGACACCCTGTCCCCCGTTTGTTCCTAGAAGACAATGTGTGACTTTGTGCTTGCTTTATAAGCTTTAATAATGAAGTTACTTACAGCAATTGTTGACAAACTGTTTTTAAATACATGTAAAAGGGAGATGTAGAATTAGATGTAGAAGTTCTGGCATGGAATATGTTGAATATTGAAGACTTTTGTCAATTCAGGAATGTTTTTTAGTGTTTCCTTAAGAGATTTTTAATTTTAATTACTTGAACCTCCAAAAGTACCAGTCTACTAGTTAGTCTGAGATGTGTGGTATAAAATTTTCAATTTTTACATTTAACTGATAAGGGACTGGGGCTTCTTGCTGAGTTTGTGTTTGTTTTGCTGCTTTTGATTTTGATGGCTCATGTCCTACCTCCTTTTCCTCATGACTCTAGCTGTTGATCCTTGTAGCCTGTGTAACTCCTCGTGCTTTCTTTGTGTTACTGTGTTAAGGACTGTGCAATGTGGTATGCAGAATATTGTTGTTGTTTTGTTCAAATTGCTAGTTGCCATTGGCCGTAGACCCCAGCCACCATGGGACTGTCCTTTGCATTTCTGTGTCCTCTCATCTGCACTGAAGTTCTTCTTGCTGGCAAGGCTTGAGTCTGAACAATGAATGCTTTCAGTTCTTGCTCATGACTCACCTCCAGTGCTGGGAGGGTGAGACTAAATTTTAGTGACTTTGCTATCTATGTTACTATGAAATCTTTTTGAACTCAGCTCTTCAAATGCATTATCTCACTAGCTTGCCTGTTAGTCATCCAAAATTATTTCCAGCTTAAGTTAGTAACTTGGTATTTCAATATGTATGATAAATGTTCTTGTTCCTACAGTGTTTTTGTGAAACTACAGAAGCCAAATGCTGCCATTAGAGATTGTGACAGAGCCATCAAGATTAATCCTGACTCGGCACAGACCTATAAATGGAGGGGGAAAGCGCATAGGTAATGAGCTGCACCTGTACTTGATATTATCTTTACTTGGGGGAATAGTTTTGTTCACACATTCTCTCCTTCTCTGTGCCTCTGAACTGTTTGTCTTGTACCTGAGACCTGTTTGTTAGCTGTGAGCCAAGAAACCATTGTGCTGAGTACGTGGCTTAGAGAATAGAAAGGATGGTCACTTACAGATGGCAATTTATGAGTTGTTCTCCTGATGCTGTTTCCCCTCCACTTACCCTTCCTCTCTCATCTTCTAATGGCTTACTGCTTTTCTGAATAACATTTTGTAATTATTTGGTAAAATAGTGAGATCTAGGACTGCTTGTTTTATTTGTTTGGAGGTCTTTTGTTTTCACTTAGTTTGTTGGAGTTTTTTTACTGACCTATAATTCTTGAACATTTCTCTGCTGTCCTTTTCCCTTAGACCCTGGAGCTCTTTTACATAGCAAATTGAAGTGCCTGGTTATTAGGGAACCATTTGTTGCAAAGAATGTACTTATTTAAAATAGTGTTAGGCATCCTACCAACTATAGTGAAACTTTTTTTTTTTAAACAGCAATAAATCAAGAAAAAAGGTGACAATTCTTATGGCTAATATAAAAGTGGAAGAAGTAAATGCTAATATAACTTCTATAAAACATCTTAGACAGTGTTTAGAGAGCAGTTTGTTAGTGTCTGCAGTTTTAATTTACAATGTAAAGCCTAAGAGTGGGAAGACAGGAGAACAGTTTTAATTAATACGTCTGTCTGTGAGCAGAAGTGCTTTCACCATTTAGCAATACCACCATTTGCTTAAATTTTTATTTGTCAAGAGTATGTATAAATTAATAGTAAAGAAGTGTGCACAGAGGCTTACCTGACTGCCTTAATTAAGATGTGGTGCATCCAGTCATGAGGTTTGAGTGCTGAGTAAGGGGATCCACTTAAGCCCGGTGGTAGTAGTGCTTCATGTGTTTAGCTAGGGTACCCTTCTCCCTGTTAGATCATTCTTTATAGCAGACAATGACATGATCTCATGGAGAGTTTTTTACTTATTGTTTCTTCAAACAAAAGTTACCATAAGGGTATGAAGCAAACAAGTGTCCTCTAACAGTATTGTAGTGTGCAGCTTAGAGGAATCACCATGGTTCTTAAACTCCTTGCAGCTCTAGGTAAAATTTCTGACTGATGCATGGTCAAATGCTTTGAAGAGCTGCAAGTGTTCAGTTTTCCCTTCTGACTCTTGGTGTCTCCTGAATTCTAGACTTCTTGGTCACTGGGAGGAGGCTGCTCATGATCTTGCATTGGCATGTAAACTGGATTATGATGAGGATGCAAGTGCCATGCTGAAGGAGGTGCAGCCAAGGGTAAGTGGGGAGGAATGTTGGAGGTCTTTCCTGCATTTGTCTGAGTGAAACAGCTGCCTTCATATTCTTCAACAGGCATTGTGTGGAAGAAATGTGTTTGTATATGTTCCAGCACTTCAGACTGAGTTTATAAATACTTCTGTCTTTAGTAACAGCTGTTTGTGGCTGTGTGTAGAGAAATCGAATGTGTGGGGCTGGGCATGTAACAGAAATATGAAATATGTTCATTTTTCAATTTTTAAAAGAAGAATCTGAAGCAATTGAAGTTTGCCAGGTATTTTAGAATCTAGACTAAAAACCTTCTGAAAAGCAGAGATAGCTGATAATTGATTTTTTCCCCAAGATATTTCTGAGTTGATCAAAGCTTTGACCTTAAGCACGTTTTCCAAAAGAAGCATTTTGCTGTGGTTTGTACTTTCATTAGCCTGCCCCATGAGGGCAGCCTCAGCTCTGCACAACTGGTTTTCAGCTGTTCTCCTCTGGCTGACCCCAGCAATCTTCTAAGGAGAAACTTCTGTAACACTATTGATAGCAGCTTTCTTTTTCATGTTTTTGCTGTTCCTTTGAAGTGATTGACACACCACAGATGGCAGCTGTTGCATTGTATTGGATTTACATAGGGAGTTTGGGGGAAGGTGGAGCCTGCAGGACTGGCCTCTTGTAAGGAGAGACCTGGAGCCGATTCCAGCTGGTGCCAAAGCCCAGCGAGTCAGTGATGCCAGTGGTGCTTCTGTGAAAAGATATTTAAGAAAGGGTTAAAAAATACAGTGTAACAGCTGTGAGAGGGAGGGCAGTGAAGAAGAAAAACATGAGAGAAGCAACCCCTCCAGAGACACCAAGATCAGTGAAGAAGGAAGTGGGAGGAGGTGTGCTAGGCATGGGAGCAGAGATTTCCCTGCAGCCAGTGGAGAAGGTTGAGCAGGTTGTCCTTCTTGAGCCCATGGAGATCCACATGGGGCAGATCTGCCCTGCAGCCCATGGAGGATCCCATGAGAGAGGAAGTGGATCTGCCTTGAGGAAAGCTGCAGCTCATGGAGAGTCTTCTGGAGCAGGCTCCTGGCAGAAGCTGCAGCCTGTGGAGAGAAGCCTACACAGAGCTGGTTTGTGGCAGGAGCTGCAGATCCCATGGTGGATCAGTCTGTTGTTAAGGCAATGTACCCTGTGGGTACACTGGAGCAGTTTGTGAAGTGCTGTGTGCTGTGGGGCAGGAAGAAGGTATGAAAAGGGAGGAGTGGCAGAAATACAGTGTTGTGAACTGATGGTGGCCCCCATCCCTCTGTGCTCTTCAGGGTGGAAGAGAAGGGAATGAAGCAGTAAAGCTGAGCTTTGGGAAGAAGGTTGCTTTAGTTTTGTCCTTGTTTCCCATCATCCTGCTCCATTTTTAATGGGCAATAAATTAAATGAATCCTCTCCAGGTTGGGTCTGTTTTGCCCGTGATGGTAGTGAGAGAGTGATCTTGTCTTCATCTCAAGCCAAGAGCTGCTCCATCTTATTTTTCTCTTCCTGTCCTGTTGAGGAAGGGGGAGTGAGAGAGTGGCTTAGTGAGCATCTGGCAGCCAGCCAAGCTTAAACCCCCACATGCATAAACATTCCTGTGTCTAAGAACTTCAGCTTTTCTATCATGTCTTTGCTGTCTCCAGCAAAATGACAATGGAAACCATTTTACAACCTATTAGTCTTCTGTTTTGGAGACTATTGATCTGTGGTTAATTTAATTAGGTCTTGGGTCTCAACTGGTTTTCATAAGAAGTAATGCTTAATGCTTGGCTGAGCGGGAGCCTTTTCTTTCCCAGTTAATCTGCCTGAGCACAGAAAGAGCAGAGTGAATACATGTGGTACATTGATGTGTAGTTGCTAACTGCATGGGAATTTGTGTATGTAGCTCTTGGAGAAACACAGGCTCTTCCCATGAGCGATTTTCAAAATGATGTGTTCATCTTGAGTTATTCACTTCAAGCTTCCCTAGAATTTTTTACTTTGTAGTACTTTCAGCTAAAAGCCTAAGTGAAATTCTAAAAACATTTCGTTCATTTTGAGAAGTACTTAAAAATAACAAAAATCTAAAATTTGGAAACTGTTTATGCTTCAGTAAAAAGAAAACAACACTTACCTTTCTCTTAATGAGCCATTAAATGTCAGTGATGTTAGGATCTGATAGCAGGTACTGCATTCACTCCCTATCATTCCTGCTGCTTCTGTGGTGTTTCTGAGGGTTCCCAGGATGAGGTGAGAGATGAGAATTTGATTCCATGTTCTCAGAGGGCTGATTTATTATTTTAGGATATGATATTATATGAATGCTATACTAAAAGAAAGGATACTTCAGATAGCTTAGCAAGAATGATAATGAAAACTTGTGACTGACTCAAAGAGTCTGACACAGCTGGATGTTATTGGCCATTAAGAAAAAACAATTCACATGGAACCAGTCAAATATTCACCTGTTGGTAAACAATGTCCAGACCACATTCCAAAGCAGCAAACACAGGAGCAGCAATCAGATAATTATTGTTTTCATTCCTCTCTGAGGCTTCTCAGCTTCCCAAGAGAAAATCCTGGGCAAAGAGGATTTTTCAGAAAATATCATGGTGACACTGCCTCCAGTGTGCTTTCTCTGGCAGATGCACTTCAGGAATAATGTAGTATGGAAGGAGTATCTCCTAACTAAAATAAGTTGTATCAAATCTCTTCTATTTAAAAAGCAAATTTTTCCTTTACAGAATAAGAGTATTTCTCTAAAAGAATACAAGAGTATCCATTGTCTAAGTAGTATCTTTGTTCGTGCAAACAGATTTTGCTGTGCGTTTTTCAGTTACAGGAATGTTACTGAGTAACCATCATTCACTGTTTCTGAAATCATGAAACATTTTTTATAAGGATATTATTTATAAGGATACCTTCTGTTTTGGGAAACCAGTGCTGCCATTAATTCTGTTGATATTAAAAGCCCTGAGTGAGGAGCCTTGGGAAGCATTGTGAATTCTTCTTTCACTTGGTCTATAGATTTAATACATTTGGGGAAAAAGTTAGTAAAAGGAAGCAAACTTCCTCCCCACCAACCCTTTCTTGGGTTGGTTGAGGAATTATTTGGTCTGCTTGTGTTGGTCTGTACATACTGTAGAGGCATCTGAAACAGTGATAACACTATCTAGAGTGTGTGTGTACAGCGGGAATTATACTTCCTATTGTGCCTTTTTCCGGGACAGTTGCTGGTTTTAGCCCCAGAGAAATTAATATTTCAGCATAAAAGCATGAAGGGACATGGGATAAGGGACATGAGATGTTCAAGTTCTAACAATGATGCAAGTCTCAAAACTACTGCAAAAAAAAGTTCAGAGTGCATGTTCTGGTGAATCCAGTCAGGGTTGACTAGACATGAATGACTGACTGCCATGGGAAGGAAATAGCAAATGGCTCCTAAAACAAAGAGGTTTTTAGGATGCAAAATCAGATCTTAGTTTTAACAACTGGTAGGATGGGTTGGTTATACTTCCATGTGTTTTGTATTGAAATACATGGTGTGAGATGCTAGAAATGCATAGGAACTCCTGGTATTCCATTGACAGGCTCAGAAAATTGCAGAGCATCGACGGAAGTATGAGCGGAAGCGTGAAGAAAAGGAAATCAAAGAAAGATTGGAAAGAGTGAAGAAGGCACGGGAGGAGCATGAGAAAGCACAAAGGGTGAATATTCAGGCTTTAATATTTCTTAATAATTTGGAGAGTGTTAATTTTGGTTAAAATTAATTACAGAGGAAAAAAAAATACTTTAAATGTAAGTTTTAAATTTTAGAGAGTTGGTTTCTGTCTTGGTTACTTAACCAATAATGAAGTTTGGAGAAGAAGGCATTTCAATTCATGTGGTTTTATTGCTTGTGACAGAAACAGTCTCTGGGATCTCTACTAATCCTGTATTTCAAGAAGTCAGTTATTGTGTGACTGTTCCAGAATAGGTTTCACTTAAAGTACTTATGTGTCCCAAAGTGGGAGGTTTTAAATTCAGAATAATACTTTGCTTCTCTTCCTCAATTCCTGGCATAGCTTTTTTTTTTTTTTTTTTTTTTTTTTTTTTTTTTTTTTTTTTTTTTTTTTCTTTGTGCTTTAATGATGTATTTTAATATGTGAGGGGTGGGAGTTCTAAAAATACAGTTGGGGAGCTAAAAAAAATCATACAGTATTAAGTGTTTGTATTCAGTAGAAGCATACCCTGCATAACTAACCTGGAATCATGTACAAAATTAAGAATAGACAGAGCAATTTCTTGTCAGTGGCTTTGAAGATAGTAGAGTGCTTTGTTTCTTGTGATGGCAAATCTGCCTGAAACAGTCTCAGCTGTTTTTTTTTCTCCTAAACCCAGTTGAGCAGTAGAAAACAGGCTGCACTTCCATTGTTTTGTGTGGAATGATGTGCTTTCATCTGCAGGAGGAAGAAGCAAGACGACAGGCAGGAGGAGCTCAGTTTGGTGGCTTCCCAGGTGGCTTCCCAGGTATTTTATTTTTAAGCACAAATACTTGAGGTAGAGGTGGCTGTTGTTTCCATTTGGAGTATTGTAACTGTAGTTTTTATAGCATTTGTTCTCAAAACAGAGAAAAATCTTATGAAGTTTAGAACTCATATACAAATAACTCTTGGAGCACTAGTGGTAAGAGGGATGGGATTCTTTCTCTTGAAGAGGGTTGATGCTGTGTAGCAAGTAGAGGGAAGATAGAAGTCAGTAATTAATAACAGAATGAAAGGATTTAGGTCTGGGAAAACAAAAGAAGCAGAATTTGCTTGATAATGCGTTTAAAAATGAGTATTAAAATGCTTTCTAAATTACTCAGGGTGCCCTGAATCCATTTAAGAGCAATAGTTTTAAAGTTGAAAATTTGGATTGAAGATGAGAAAAATCTTGTGCTGGTTGCAAGCTATTTTTAACAGAATAGTTTTTTAAAGAATGTAGTGCAGATTACCTTATAGAAAAGTTATCCTTGGCAACTTCACAAAAATCAGGCTTTCCATGTTATACAATGAACTGGGGAGGAACAGAAGTACTGATACTCTTGAAGATTGAGATGTAGTTAAGAGTTGAGATAGGCTGTGTGTGTGCTCCAACTGGATCAGCAGCCAGATGGAGACCAGGTATGTGTCATGCTCAGCACAGCTGGGGAAGCTGCAGAATAAGGATTCTATAAGACAACCTCAAGCATTTTGCTTCAGGGATGTTTTTCTTGGGGTTTTGTTGGAGTTTTTCCCCATTGGTGGCACAATTTTTCAAAACCTAAAGTTGCTGCCAAATGTGGAATGTGCCTGGGACATAATACTGAGCTGCTTCTGCCCTGAATTGTTCACCCCAGGCATTCAATCTCCTTATGTTCCTGTGCTTGAGACCTCATTTTAGTTAACCAGGAGAAGAACTGTACTCATTACAAGCATCCTATTCAACTGGGTTAAAAACATAGATGAGATAAGATGTAGGTGTTAACAGAAAGAGAAAGTGAAGACCCTGCTTTCCATTGAGTGGGCCAGCTGCAGCCATATGGAAGACATGGCTGTAGTGATGTGGCAAGGAGTAGGTCTTGGTCTTAGTGAGCATAATTACAGTATGGCTGAGTTGAATCACAAATCTTGTGTTGGATTTTCAGGTGGCTTTCCTGGGGCTGCAGGCATGCCAGGAATGGCAGGTGTGCCAGGTCTCAATGAGATCCTCAGTGATCCAGAGGTTCTTGCAGCCATGCAGGTGAGTATTTGTTAGAGTCAAAGCTACACCTTCTGAATGAGCCTAAGGGGAGGAAGGAGGATATGACCTTTTGGATGGCAATGGGGTGCTTGCTTATTTCTGTTGTAAAATTCTTTCCTGATGTGTGTGATACCAGACTGTCTGGATTAAATGTTAGCTGTTTTGCAAACTAATGGAAGCTTAATTAAAGATGGCACACAAACCTTGCCCCCCATCTATGATAGGCAAAATTGTGTGTTCTATACAGAAAGTCTCTCCAATGGTCCTTTTCCACACATTATAATTCACTTGCTCATTTTTTGGATGCACACACTTTGTAGGGGGATAATTATGCACAAACAAAATTGATAATATTTTTCTTACACGATATATTATAATAATATTGTGATGAGAATTACCTTTCTCTTAGGAGATTAAATGTTTGAGGTTTTGCCAGAGACAAAGTATTATTAGAATATTTCTTCATCTGGCATTTTCTGAAATGATATTCAAAAAGCTTACTTCCCTGGTGGGCTTGATTAATTGCTCGATGTCATAACTGCTTCTACTCAAGAGAAGTATTTCAGCAGATTAAAGGGAACGTGTCTGACAACACCATTTTAAGGGCAGGTGGGCTAGAAAATGTCAGAGCTGTGTAGTTCAATTTGCATTCTAATATGATCAAGTACAAAACTGTTTTTTTCTAGATTGCTGTGAGTAGAGTTACATATTGTCCTCAACTCATTGAAGTAAAGGCATCACAAAGGAAGCTTATTCAGTATGTCCTGGAATCACAAAAAATCATCACTTTCCATGCAAAAGTTAATGAGTTTGTTCCCTTAATGGTTGCTGATGTTGGAAAACACACCTTTACTTAGGCTGCCACAGTCAGCAGTGTTGGTTTGCATGCAAGCCCTGCAGAAAGGGCCCTTGATTGTAGCTGCCTTCCTTCCTGGCTACTTCCTGCTGCAGCACTGCAGTTAGTGATGAGAGGTTGCTGAAAACAGTGTTGAGGTGCAGCTAAATATTAAGTGCTTGTCACATGCCTTTAAGAAGACTCCATTGCATGCTGATTACATATGCCCCAGCATAGGGTAGGACTCTTAAAAACATGTGTGTTGACAGTGTCTTCTGATAATACAGGCAGGCTTTAGCATGTACAGCTATCTAGGTAGGATTTATTAGAACTTGATCTCTGTCTACACTGCCACCTTTTCCTAAAATGTCCAGCTCTGCTTTCTGGTCTTTTCTGAATTGGCCCTGTAAGCTCTAGTTTGAAAAAACAGTAGTTTCTACTGCCTGGCATCTGCCCAGTGCAGCTGTGGGATATGTTGATGGATAATGTAAGCTGGCAGCTGTTATGTCTGTTATCTGAGGCAACAAAACAGTCTGAACATACTGAATCACACAAGTCACTCCAAAATTGATTTGTAACTGTAGAGGCTTTTCATAGTGAGGAGTTAGTGCCAAAATGGGAGTATTTTGGAGTAAAGGCCACTACCTCAGTCTCTTCAGACTTGCTGTGATTTCATCATTTTGGAGACTATTCTCTTTGAGGTAACACTGAAATGTGTCTGAATCTTGTAGCAATTCAGTAAACCTGACAACCATGGATGCCTGAAGACAAGCCAGATTAAACTGATTTTACTGTTAACTTCATCTTGTCATCCATAGAAGCAACCAAAGAACCAGTGGACATGTTTAGAGGAGTTATTGCTTGTCATTGGCATAAATCTTGCCTGGGCAGGGTGTTGGCCTAGATGATCTCCAGAGGTCCCTTCCAACCCTAACAATTCTCTGATTTTGTGATCTCTGCAAACCACTCTAGAAACTTCTTTCTTGAGGAAGATTTCTGGTTCCATTACATGAAGATTTATTTCTTCAGTTTTTTTTTTCCTCAAAGCATCAAAACTTCTCTTGCATTTCTTTTTACAGCTTCTTAATGGTAGCAAATTGTGACTTTTTGCAGTGACTTCTAATGCATGCTTTTTTAGCTCATTTGCCCCTAAGCTTTCTAGTCTCCAGAAGAATTGAGTGAAATTTTAGTGTTTTATTTTACTGGTTTGTATATCTGGAGGGTTGTCTAGTACTTCATATCTTGCATATACAACTGCTTTCTCTAGACACATGACATTTGCATTTTGGAGTCAAGTAGTAGTTCTTTTTATAAGGAATGATGTGCAAGATGAACCCATGGATTCCTTATTTGACATGTAGCCATATGTTAGACACAATCTTCCAACAAAATGTGTCAAGTTGAAAAAAAAAAAATAATACTCTTTTTGGAAGTATTATTTTTCCTTCTGCAACTAAAGACCAGAGCAGTAGAAAACTGAATGTCTCCCTAGTACCATTAATAGAATGGCTACCTTTCCACCTTATGCACTAAACATTTCCCTCCAGAAATGCTGATATCCTCAGTCTTGCACTTTATTTTGATAGTATTGCTCATCACTGTCAAACCTTGGCTGTTACAAGCACTCTCTAAGGTTGAGAGCTTCCAGGAGTCACAAAAGTACAGAATCACTTACTTGCTGTGAATTTATAGGAAAGTGAAACACACAGCATAAAACTGGAGATTTAACATTCATTTAGGAGTGCTTTGACACAAACTAGTGACTAAGATTACTTTGCTTTTTGTTCCAGATTCATATATAATGAAACCACAGACTTAACAACACGACAATCTTTACAATCATATATCATACCTATTTTGAAATCAGTTCAAGAAGTCTGAGGTTGTGAAAGTCTGCCTTTTTTTTTTTTTCTTTTGCATGGGAATCCTGTAAAGTGGAGAGAATATCTAATCTCTCTTTTCTGAACTTCAGCATTCTATTTTCCATATACTTTGCAGATTATCTTTTGTGAAGGAGACAACACATTTGTAAATCCTCCCATAAGACTGGACTCTTGGTTCCCAACTTGTATAAAATATGACTGAGGTGTGTGGGTGCTTTCAGTAGAGTCCACACCTACCAGATGCAGTTTAGGATCAGACTTGTTGGTTGAACAGCTTTGGACTGAGTCTGATGCTAGAATAGATACAGGATGATGTTATTGTAGCACACTGAGCACACTGGTTATGTGGTGATAATTTCCAAAGGACATGCCTGCTGTAGCAGTGGGTTGGAAGTCTAGGAAGCAGTGTGTCTTTTGGTGAAAACACTTAAATCTCCTAGAAGGGACAGCAGATGAAATTACAGCTAACATCTGTGAATTATATTGAACATAATAAACTGCTTTGTTGAATTAAAGAAAATTGGAATTTTTTGTAGATACTGCTTATAATGGAAACATATTTCCAGGCTGAGATGTAAAATTGTTACATACAGAGTCATTATGTTCAAAACATACACAGGTAAAACAAGTTAAACCAGTTCAAGTTTGGTGGAGCCCCAAGGTATACTAGAAGTATGGGAAAAAAGCATTAGTACTTTTTACCTCTCATACTAAATGGAGAAGATGGAGCTATTTTTTTGGGCACTGACTTTATTGAATATGTGGATGTATTTATCAACTGCAACAGAGTAGTGTGATGAGAGACAACAAGGTTCTTTTCCAAGTGTGAATTCTCAGTGGAGTTGAGGAATGACTGAGAATTAGATGGATTTTAAAAGCCAAACATTGCCACATTGTCTGCTCACAACCCAACAGTTTCAGGCTTTTGCTGCTAGAATGAAAAAATGACAAAAGGATGAGAATCAGTTGTTGCTCAGAGCAGAGTTATCCTATCATGCATGCTAACACATCAAACTGTTACCTCCTTCAAAATGCATGTGAAAGATGCCTGAACAGAAATAATACAGTAGGTAGGTGTGGCTGTGTTTGATAGCTCCTGTTCTGGGAAAACAGAAGTCTTATCTGATCCCCCTTCTCATACACTGAACTATTAGTGTAACAAGTTCAGTAATGACTCTGATGTTTAGTGACACAGTTTTAACAGCATGCACTGTATTATTGGGTTGTCTTTAGAGAATTCTTGCCAGAAGTCTAATGTAGTCTTGTCCTGTAAAAGCTGAGCAAGACTAGATTCATGTGGAACTACATAATCACTTTTGAAAGTTGTTTTACAAATGTCCTAATTTTTCTTCCTTTTTTTCTTTTTTTTTCTTCTTTTGTCCTGCAGGATCCAGAAGTTATGGTTGCATTCCAAGATGTTGCCCAGAATCCAGCAAATATGTCCAAGTACCAGAGCAATCCCAAGGTCATGAATCTCATCAGTAAATTGTCTGCCAAATTTGGCAGTAAACCATAAAATCCCTGGTTCTTAAAAATCATACCTGAATGGCGAGGATTGGATTTGGCTAACCAGTGTTGCAATAAAATAAACCATTTTACCTCTGATCTTCTTAAGAAGAGAAATGGGGTGTTCTAAGGAGAACTGCTCTCTAGCCCCAGGTATTGACTTTATTCAATTACTGGTTTCTAGAACTCAAATTATATTCAGATGACCTAGTTTTCAACCATCCCTTCTTGTCCAACAGTTGCAACCTTTCATTGTAAGTGTTACAGACAGTTTTCTCTGAATTAATGTTCTTATAACAAATTGTAGTATTCCAGGAGTATAAGATAAAAACATGCTATTTTCTTTTTTTTTTATTGCTCTCACTGAGCAAAGGGGAAAGAACTTGAACGACTGAAAAATCCCCCTTTGCAGGTGGGACAAGTCTGAAGAATTAACTGGATAAAGGAATTGTCCACAAATACAACTTTTTTTTTTTTTTTAATGGGTGATAGGCTTTTTAAAGCTATTATCAGTGTAATCAGGCTAGCTAGTTACACACTGGAACTTCTGGCAGTACTGCAAATACTATATCATTTTGATCACCACAACTGTGCAGCAAAGGTACAGTTCTACCCTTTGCACAACCTGGCATGAAGTACATATTGCTGAGGCCATAGATGTTTTGTTACTTGTTTGGTTCTTGTCCAGCACCTTTAGGTAACATTTTATTTATCAGTCTGGGTATGGGAGAGCAGCTACCTGTCTGTGCTTGTACTCTTGTCCTTTCTCAGCTGGCAGGCCCTCTGCTGGCTGCACTCACCCTTCTTTGGGGCCATGCTTACCAGGTTGCATCTATTTGGAAACTTTAGGGAAGGAATCTTGTTCCCATCACTACCTCTGTCCCACTGAATGCAAGCCATCCAGAACATGTACATGCAGAGTTACACATTGGTGAAGGGGAGAGCACCCAACAAAATTGCAGCTCTGGGTTCTGAGTCGTTTTGGATTCTTACATGCTCACTGATTAAAATTTCTTGGTCAAAGTCCTGCTGTCTCTGTAGGGTGATGACTTGTTCTTCACCACATTCTGTAGTCTTCCATCTTCTCTTGTAGCCTCTTGTTTAAGAAAAAAATCTGTTGTTGTGGTTTCATACCTCCATGGTTTTGAGGCTTGTGATACAGAGGAAAAGGTGAAGTAATTGGAACAGACAGAACATTCTTCTAACACGTGCATTTATCAGCACGGCTATCTTTGATGCAGTGTCTGTCCTGATGATGTTCAGTGGATTTGGCTAACAATAAAGACAGTTTTGCTTCTGTTTGTCTTGGCTAAAATATCTTTATGTGGAAAAAATGACCATAGTTACCTGTTCACCCCTTGAATTTCAAGGTTTGTGTTACCCTTTTGTAATTCTGTATCTTGAGCCATAACTGATGTTACCATTTTTAAACAAATCTGGTTTGATGTAAGAACTCTACAGCAGTTGCAAAAAAGTAAATCCCCAAATGCTTTTTCTCCTACTAATGACCCTGCACAATGGAATGTGAATCTTTTTGCTTAAGAAATACAGTTCTGAATACTTCTCTTAGCCTTTAAAAATAAAGTATGGTTTTGAAAAACACAGCTTTTTGGGTTTGTGTAACTTTCTGATAAAAACTATTTTGCTTAAATTAAATGTGGCAGTGCTTTATTCAAACTGTATGTTATAACTTGTGTTTTAAATTGGAACAAAATGCCTAAGGGCTTATCTTCATGACCAAATGAACTCAAAATACAATTGTGTGTTGCTGTGTGCATGGCTTTTGGTCATAGTCTTCATCTCCCATTCCCAAGAAGAGATATTTGAAGTAGGTCACCCCTCAATATAGGCTAAATCTTGACTTCTGCATTCAGGCTAGTGCATGTGTTGTGCACAAATTAGAGTATCTTGAATAGAGATTTATTCCCTACAGTTTCCTGTTATTCCAACTTGGCTGTTTGTATCTGTTTTCCCATGAGTAGTCAAAAGTAGGAAGCTTCTCCTACCTAATAGAAATGGTCATATTTGTGTCCTGCTTGCTTGCTTACACATCAGTTGCCCTTACTGAGAGTTGACTGATTCTATAAAAGCATTCTCTCATTTTGATGTTGGCTTTAGCAGTTTAGCTGAATTCTTGTTCCTTGAGAATACACATTCTGTGAATCCTTTTGTGTGTGAGCTTTTTTGCTTTCAGTGTTACTCAGCAAGTAAATTGATGAACTGTCTGGACCTCATCTCAGTTCCCTGAGTTGGTGTGTGGACATCTAAGCAGCTAAACTGGTTTGAACAGAAGTGCAAGTGCAGAAAGCTAACTGCACAAGAGATGAGCAAAGACAGGAAATTCAAATGTGGGACGTAAGTAGCTAAATGAGGAAGTTGTTAATTTCATTGGTTGCTCCTGTATTTACTGGCAGATCCTTCAGGTTATTTGTTCTGTGGGAGCATTGAGTGGGGGTGGTTGTTGTAAGTGCAGTGGCAATAATCAGCTCTGCTGGCAGTTTGTCTCTGAAAGCTGCAAGAGCATATCCATGTCAGCTGGGACAGAGTGCTGCCAGCCCTGCCCCTGGCTCAGGTGTGCCTTCCTGCCTTGTGCACAAGTCCTGCACTGAGCTGTTTGGTTGATGCCATGCCCAGATTCAGTGAGCCAGGAGTGCTGTGATGACCTGCAGCTGACTGGTAGAGAGGCTCACAGACTTGTTCCTGTGTGAGTCCTGGTGACTTGAGTGTCCTCTCTGGTTCAGCTGCTGTCGCAAGGGAAAGCGAGTGTCAGCTCAGTAGCCACATCCAGGCTGCTCTAGTTCACAGGGAGTCCTTTTGCATAGTAATGTGGAAAATGCAAAGCTTGGTGCCTTTACCAGAAATTTTTGGAAATTTTATCTCCCTTCATTGTTGGTACTTGTTGAGGTGACTTGTTTTGTCTTTGTGGGAAGGCAATGTCTGGATGAGTCTCAAAGTTGGATGAAGGTAGATGGGACAAAGCCAGGTAGAGCAGTGATAGGTCAGAGGAGAATGGGTCAATGAATATTAAAAAGCCACATAAAGGTAAAACCATGTTACAGAACCAGCTTTTTGCAAGTATTATATGTAGTTTAAAATACCTGTCTTTAAATGCCGCCTTGTTTTTTTTGTGTGTGACTTTCGGGGCTTTTGTATAAAGCTCATATAAGCCATACTCTTGCATATGCCTGTACATCCCTCTTCTGTGGAATGGAGGAGGAAATAAGATTGTTATGGGAGCTCATGGCACCTGCTGTGCCAGCAGAATCCTTCACCCATTGGGATGGGAGACTCTGGACATAGCCAGGGGGAGCTGGAGCCAGGTTAGCCTTGGCTGTACGTTCCCATGGATCATGGCATGCTGCTGACTGGCAGTGTTTGGAGCCTCTGAAATCCCCCAGGGCAGGTGGGCTGAGGGATGCTCAAGGCAGAGGCTGCAGGGTTGTTTGCTCCAGAGCAGTCTGACCTGGCAGTCACTGGTGCTGACAGTGGTTGGTAACCTGGAGCTGGAGGGTGGCTCACTAGGAAAACAGTAGCAGTGTTTTCTTCTGATGCCTAGAGAAAGGTGTCCTGTGAGACATATGCAGAGCTCTGCAGAGGTGGGCCTCAACCTTGCTTCACACATGATGGAGTGAGGGCAGCATTGTAAGAAAGTAATTCTGGATTACCATAGAGGTGAGGTGGAGTAAAAAATGGTGGTGTCCAATTGACTGCAGACACCTCCATGTTCTGTACCACAAGACAAATCATAGGTCAGTAGCGTTACAAGAAAATGCAAATACAGAGGAAGCAGAAACAGTTTTAATGTGGCAAATAAATGAAGCAGATCAGGTGGTTGCTGGTAGATCTGAACTATGGAGCAAGAAAAAAAAAATTTAAGCAACTGGGCAACAAGTCGCTGATCAGTTTGTGAATCAAGGCTTGGGTACATCATACTCACTTGATGTGACCCTCACAAACAGGAACTTGTGTAAGACAAACCTTTCCTTGTCTCTGCTGACTGGAGGTCCTGAGGTCCCAGAGAATGTAAATAGCTCAGACTCTCCTGTAAATCTGAATCTTGATAAATAACCAAATCCAGATGTTCATTTGTAATTTTGCTAACAAAGTGTTACTACTGCATATGTCTGCTTACAAACACACTTTTGAAAGCTGTATCCTATATGTATGATCTCAGACAAGCCTGAGATCTTATCAATAAATAAATAAATGTATTTGCAGAATGTGTTAACATCTCTTTTTGTTAAGTGGGTTACAACTTTGGCACCTTTGTTGTTGCACAAGATTTTTTTTAATGTATAAACATTTATTTCAGAGGTTACAAGGAATGTGAGTTGCTACTGTATGTAAAGAAATGTGAAGTATTACAGGGTTTAGGTTAGCAGTTTATCTTACAGTTTCTTCCTGAAGTACAGCAGCTGCAAGAGTCCAGATGGTACACATAATTTTTATGGAGCAAAGGCGTTCAGAAAAACAAGGTACTTATTACTCAAGTGTCAAGTAAGTAACAAGGAAGTGAGGTCTAAAGGTAATAGTAAATTGAATTCTATTATTGAAACATTTCGTTTTCTAACAGTCTCAGTGGTAGGGAAGAGTTCTAGAAATGAGTTGAATTTGCATTTCACATTTCAGAAGGAAAAATATCATAGCTTAAATCTGTGTTCAATAAAATTAGCTTTTAAATGGGCTGAAGGTACAAGATCATCATCATAGGAAATCATCAAAAATAGATGGAAAAATATCAAAGTACTATATTGAGAGTGAAATGTCTGAGCTGCTGCCAGTGCACTGCCTCTCATTAGACAAAATTAATTCTGATGTTTAGCCACTAGTGTCTAGTTCTTATTTGGAAGAGAAAACCTCCTGTACTTTCTTATTTCAGATTTTTTAACAATTGTTCTAAAATATGGCTTGTTGCTAAGAGTGTATAAGGAAAAATTAACACAACTGTTCTGTAAGATTATTTGCCCTCACACTTTCTTTTGTGTTATCCTACAATGAGGAAAAGTTCTTGAAAAAGAAAAGGTTTTTCAGAAGCCATTTTTTATCTGGCACAGTTTTTCTCTAGTCTCTTGTGTGAAAACTTTTCAAACTAGATAAAGCAAGATTCTGAACTGGAATTAGTTAGTAGCCTTTACAAAAAAAAAAAACAAACCAAACAGAAAAATGTACATTTAGAACGGATGTTAAACATTTATCAAGTGTCTGAGGGAAAAAGCAACATCAAGGCAACAAAAAATTGTGTTTGACAATTACTTAGTCTATGCAAAACTAAGGGTGGCTGAGGGACATTTGGTCTAGTTAGGTTGAGCAAGTACCATGTTAGGAGATTAAATGTAATAGTGGCAAGTGCAAGTAATAATTAAAAAAAAAAAAAAGAATTTCAACTTTTCTGATATCCCTGGACCTAGATGAAGTGCATAGGGAACATTCTGCTTCATTGCAGAGGCTCAGTCAGAACTGGTTCATGCAGAGTTCAAACACACATGTGCTTTTTAATCTGTGTATGATTACAGTGCTTGCTTTTGGAAGAGGCTTCTTTTACCTTGGCCTTAATACCTAAGCCTGATCTTGACAAGATGGTGTGATCAAATTGCTCTATTTAATGAACTCAAATTGTCAGCACAAGCAATCTCATTTGTTAATTTCTAGTTGCTTTTATCTGTGATGTACTGGAAGTATGATCCGGTTTATCCACCTTCTCTGAGAGATAAAGTTTTGCAACAGATTCAGAAAGTAATTTTGAAAGTAGTAATTAAAATCTGTCATTCTGTCTTGACATGTTTGGACTCTCTAATGAATTGAATTTCTGGGCAAAAATAAAGGAGATATGTATTTCTATTTTTTTTTTAATGTTAGAATAAGAAGAGTACTAGGGTAGATTAAGTTCAGAGTTCATTCTTTACTTGCAAAGGTAGCATACAGTGCAGTGGCAGTAAATTTGCCCTCTGGAGTCACCAACAGTATCCTCATTACTTGTCATGAATCAGAAACAAAGTTTGGGTCAGCCAAAGAAAATCCATCAAGAGTAAAGTTTCTCAAGATTGATTAATTTCCTGTACAGGAACCTACAGAATTTCGCAAGCAAGAAATGACAAAGCTGTAGTTCATGTACACAGAAAATGTTTGTACTTGTAGTTGCTTAATTTAGTTCACTTCTTCCAGGCTTTCCAGTAGAATTGGCAGATTTGAGGAAAGGTAGGTGGTTTGGGCCACCTGTCTCTCCTTAAACCCCACTTGTGCATGTTACGTGTTTGCCTGGAAACCTGGTGGATTTGGGGCATTTATGTGAAGACCTTAAGGCCATGTCTTCAGGAAACCTTTCATGTAGGTTTTTAGGTACCTGCCTTTTGTTTTCCCTTGGTAGAATACAAGGCATTAAGTTTAACTTAATCTGTAGCGTGCCCTCGTATTTCTGGGAGAGCTTCACTAGGTCTGTGTGTTCCAACAATAAAGCAAGTTGCTTTTAGAATATTGCAGCTGTTGTGTTACCTGTTAATGCTCTGTTTTGCAATATACACAGGGCATAGTGTTGTATTAAGAATATTGCTAAATACAGTTGAAATAGGGTAGAGTTATTTGGGTGCATGTTTATGATGGAATTCCAGTCTGCAGAACGAACTGACTCTTTGGTGAAAGCTTCCCTTCACACAAGAGGGACAAAACCCCAAAGAACAGCAGTAATGGGGGTCTGTGTCCTGTTGGAGGCATTCCTCCCAAAAGCTCATGGACCTGATTGTGTGGTCACTTTTTGTATAATTGTTCCCTGGATTTGTAAAGCTGCTCCTGCCTGCGTTAGTGACAGGAGATAGTCAGTGACCTGTGTACACCTTAATTCTAAATTAAGGCCTGAGTCTTTTATACATAGGAGTGTGTCACAGGTGAGTTATTAAGAGTGTATCAATGTGGGTGTAACGAAAAACGTTTTATTAATGATTAAATGATGGTCAAAGATAATTAATTGACACCTAAATGAAAAGGGAATGATGATAGAATTGTTATTAAGCAATAATTGAACAGTAATTAAACAGTGATTTAACAATGTTTTAAATTATTGTTTAAACAATAATTTACACTCTGGTCAAACTACTACTTACTGTACATCTAATAATTCAGCTATAGCTAGATTTATATTAATGTAAAATGTCACTTTGCTCATTATAGATCTCAGATGTTTGGTAAGGGGCTCTTTCAGCCTCAAGCATTAACCTTAAGAGCCATCCCTGTCTGAGGGGACATCATTGCTGAGCAGCCTGCTGCTGTACAGGAGACCCCAGTGGGCTCATGGGGGCTGCAGACATTTATTTTAAGGTTAAAATGTCAGACTCCTAGTCAGAACCCCTTTTGGTGTACGTGCAGGTGTGCAGCTGTAGCAGTTTCAGTTCTGTCTAGTTCCAGCTCAGGCTGGTGCTGATCTCCTGATAAGAGAGGCCTGAACTCTTTGTTCCTGGATAAGGCTTAGGACGATTCTCAGGGTTTGCACTGCAGGGATGATTTCAGTCAAGTCTCCTTTTGGTGAACCAAAGTACTGTCACTCAGTCAGAAGGGGTGCATTCAGCACAGGGATCTTACATTATAAGAAAAAATTGGGTCTATCAGTGGTATCAACATTGTATAAAAGAATTGTAGTCTCTTAGGTTGCTGGTATCAGCATCTAAAGTCTGAGTACAGGAATCTGCTGGAGAACTTCACTGGAAAATTTTTTTTCTCCAACTGAAACACTTGGTTTAGGTAGAGTAGCCTGTGTTCTTTATACCTGCCCTCCCTCAGAGAAAATAATGGGATTTTCCTCACAGAAGGGTAGAGACAAAGGATCTGTTCACAGCCACCTGATGGAGGAACATCTTCTCAAAAGGGAATGGCTTACCCCAATTGTGTGATAGAAACTTTTGGGAAGAGGGTAATGTTACAACAGCCCTGTCCTTGTTTAAGTAATGGAGGGTATGGTGATTCCTACCAGAGATCTAAGCACTAGGAGTTCTTGCAGTTCAAACAAGAGGCAGCTGGGGAGTTGAGGCTGAAGGACTAGGAATTGCAATTATGAAGAAAAAGTTATGAAGTTATTCTTTCTTTCAGAGAGAACAAGATATGATTCTAACAATAGAAACCAAAGAGCCCAGGAGTAACATGATACAAAGCCAAAATTCATTCATATCTTTAATTATAGTCTTTTTCTGAAGTACAGGTGAAACTAACAAAAGGGTAGTGATTATTAACACAGACAAAACCGTGAAGCAATCTGGAAACCAGTATAAGATGTGAGAATGGCAAAAAACCCAGCAGGATATGAGCAGACATGGGGATCATCTCCCAAGTGCTGTTCTGAATTGGGGCATGTCCAAACTCATTTAATTTCCTCAGCTCCTTCATACTTGTGGAATCTCTCCTACATAACAGTTGAAAAGGAGGCTGTAGGATGATTGATGTTTTCCCAAATTGTGTGTGTGATAGCCTTGTCTCTGTGCCCTAAGTGCAGTGAGCCACAGCTCCCCTATGCTTTGGCCAGCTACCTGTTGTGCTGTCCTGCTGGGACTTCTCACTCCAGCCTCAGCTACCACAGAAGATGTTCTGTTTCTAGTGCTGTGCTTCAGCTGCAGGCTCTCAGCATGACAGCAAAAGAGGAGCAAGGGCTTGCAGACTGGGAAAAGGAGTAAACAAAATAGAATAATAGAATTGTTTAGCTTGGAAAAGACCTCTTAGTTTGAGTCGGACCACAAACCCAGCACTGCCACATCCACCACTAAACTATGTCCCCAAGTGCAAAATCTACATGTCTTGTAAATACCTCTGAGGATAGTGACTCAACCACTTCCCTGGACAGCCTGTTCTAGTGCTGGCTAATGCCTTCATTAAAAAATTTCTTCCTAATATCCAGTATAAACCTCTCCTGGTGAACTGAGGCTGCTCTTTCCTGAAGCTTTTTTTTCTAGGATAAGAGGCTGACCCCCACCTTGCTACAACATCCATTAACGTGTGGAGTGCAAGAACATCCCCCTGGGGTCCTTTTCTCCAGGTGTTTGAAAATGCATCAGACTCGATTGGTACACATGGAATAAGAAGAAACTATTGTCTTGAAAAAGTGATACTTTGAAGATACTAGACTTTAAGTAGGTAAAAGGGACTGTAGTTAGCAAAAAGCAGAATAAGAATGTGAAGTTTAGTATTGCTTCCTCGTTGTAATTAAATGCTTATGTTAATGTTTGGGAAAGGGACTCACAAAAGGAGTCATGTTGAAAAGGGACCACAGTGGTCATCTGGTCCAGCCTCCCTGTTTGAACAGCGTCATCCCAGAGCACATGATGGTGCTTCTGGGTCCTTTTCAACTCAGACTGTTCTGTGACTCTCAAGTGAAATTGCTAAAAATAAAAAAAAGAGTAAATAACGGCACTATTGCTATTAAATATGGCACAGGATTGTGTCCAGAGTGTTCTTGAACATCTTCAGTGAGGGAGATTCCACAACCTGACTGGTCAATCTGTTCCAGTGTGTGGTGACTTCATGGTAAAGAAATTCTTCCTCATATTCATATGGAACTTCATGTGCATCAGCTTCTGCCCGTTGAGAGAAGAGAAAAGAGAAAAGAGGAAAGAGGAAAGAGAAAAGAGAAGAGAGAAGAGAGGAGCCTGGATCCCTCCTCTTCCCGCCCTCCCTTCAGAAGCTGACAGCCACTGATGAGGTGCCTTCTCGGTGGCCTCTTCTCGAAGAGAAGCGAAGCTGCTGGTGGAGAGAAAAGGCGCTATTGTAGCCACAGAGGAAGGACCAGGAGCGCATTTCCCGGGTGGCCCGGTGCTGTATTTTCCTGAAAATCCCCACGAACGAACGATCCCGGTCTCCCCCGCCGCTCCCCCGGCCGGGGCGGGCGCGGGGCGGGGCCGCGGGCGCACGTGACAGGGCGGGTGCCATGGCGGGCGCGGGGGCGGCGCGCGGCAGCCTAGAGCTGGCCGGGGCCGCGGGGCCGCCGGGCCGGGCCGAGCAGCCGCAGCCACAGCAGCCGAGAGCCGTCGCGATGTCGTCCGTGGCCTCCTACGAGAGCCTGGTGCACGCTGTGTCCGGCGCCGTGGTGAGCGAGCGGGCGGGGGGCGCGGGGCCCGGCGGGCGGAGCGGCCGTGCCGGCCTGGCGGGGGGCGCGGGCCGCCCGCTGCCTTTGTTCGGCCGGAACGGGCCGGGGAACCGGCCGGGGCTTGGCCGGGCTGGAGGCCGGGCCTGAGCAGCTGGAGGCACCTCTGAGGCAGCGGGAGCTGCCCCTCAGAAAGCCGGGTTGGCGCACCCGAGCTGGGCATCCCTTCGCTAAGCTCAGGCAGAGGGGCAGCGCCTCAGCTGTGCGATCGCAGAGCTGCCCCGAGCATCGCCCTCCTGCCGCGGCCTCGTACGAGCTCAGGAGTGCGGAGGGTGAGGCGGCTCTTGGGTGCTGATCGAAATGTAAAGCGGGCACAGTGCAGCCGGAGGAGGTATCTGGCCATCACTGAATTTAATTTTTCATGTGGTGCTTGTAAATTCAAAAGTCGCATTTAGTTTATGTAGATTTCCTAGTGTGCCCAGCCCTTGAATTTTTCTTTTCAGAGTGCTAGCTCTAAAAAGTAAATCAGCCTTCTGCTTCCAATAGATAAAGAATTTTAGTGCATGCTGGATTTGGCATACTGATGGATGGAAAGAACTCCTTGTGTCTCCTATAGGATGAAAGTTGCTAAATGTTATTGAACGACACACACTGGAACAGGCTGCTCAGGGAGGTCATGGAGTCTCCCTCTCTGGGGACATTCAGAACCCACCTGGATTCATTCCTGTGTCACCTGCTCTGGGTGACACTGCTTTGATGTGGGGGGGTGAGACTGGGTCATCTCCAGGGGCTCCTTCCAACCGTGACAATTCAGTGTTTCTGTTATAAAGGCTGGTTCTAAAAGGAAAAACAAGACTTTAAGGGATGTTTTTGTTTTATTATAAATAAACACAAGATTTTTGTCTGCTCTTTAAATTGTTTTAAGTTTGCTTACTTAAGCATCAAAGGCAGTGGGGATTTTGTTTCCACTTTCAAAATCTGGAGCTTTCTCAAATGATCTCATTGTTGAAATACTACCCATTTTCCTTTTGCTGGCTTCTGCAGAAGTCAGTGATACTTTCTAGACCTTGCTGTTAGCTTTTCCCTTCAAATACAGATTGCTGTAGTCAGGCTGTGCCCCTGAACAGAGTTTGTGGTGTGAACCAAGCTTATACATCCAGTCATAGACTCAGAACTGTGTTGAGCTAATGCATCAGGAGCACGTGAGACCACAACATGATAACTTTTGTTTGTAGTCTAATATACTGAAAGCTGATATACCTTCTAGGCAACCTAGTCAAATTTGAGATGAAGGAATATTTTTGTGAACAGTAAAAAAATAACCAACACAAAACAGTGCTTGATTTCCTGTGAACTTTAATTGAATTACATAAGTATTCTTTAACTCTGCATGTAGCTGCAACATAATCTTCCTGTTGCAAAGCTATAGGGGTGAGAATTTCATGGGAGTATTATAGAGCAGTCAGGCTGCTTCATTAGCTAAATGGTGGCTGAAAAATAGCAATGAAACTTTTTTATACGTTTCACATTTTTTTGTTGTTACTATTTTTTATAAATCCAAGCTTCAGGCTGTGGTCCTGCACACATCTTTTTGGCAGCAATCACCTCAGGCCATTTATTCCGGCCACCTCTTGGCTGCTGCACAGTTGTTTGTTGGGTGCTGTGACTGGCCAGTGAACTGATGTCCTGAAGAAGTAGCTCAGTGGAAAAAGTAGTTTTCAGCCAGATTAGTTTCTGTGTCTGCATCATTGTGTAGTGCCCAGAAAGTTTTGCCGCCAGATTGGAGGAGGCAGGGGTGCAAATACAGTTGACCAAGAGGCTGGGATTACAGGGACCAGCCTGTACCTGTCCCTGTGATTATTCAGTGGTAATGTGACTTGGCAAAGCCCCGAGATCCAGTGCTGACAGGCGTGGGGGGAAGGCTGACAGTGAGGCCTCACCCTTCCAGCGGTGCAGGGTAACACGTGGCAGCATCTGTTCTGCACTCACTAGCATAATCTTACCTGCTGGTCTCAGTGCAGTTTAGCAAGGAATCTAAGTCCCTCCTGAGGGCTTTTGTTGTTGGGGAAAGGACTGGTCCTGTTTATCCCTCTTTTCCTTTCTTCTAGCCATGAAATCCTGTCTCTTCCCTATGATGCTTCAGGCAGCCTCCTCATCATGTAGTTGAGTTGTTCCATTTGTAAACCCAAGAGAAAAGTAACTTGGCTTTTCTATTTCCCTCAATTTAGCAAAAGAAGGGGAGAGGGTACAAGTTGTTTTTTATGTGCGATGATCTGCTAAGTCAGTTTAGTTGTCTCATTACAAGTCAAGCACTGGAACAGGCTGCTGAGAGAGTTGGTCAGTGCCCCTGCCTGGCAGTGTTTGAGGCATTTGGGAAATGCACTTAAGGTGCTTGAGCTGTTGGTCAGCCCTGAAGTGGGGTGGGGGCAGCAGGACTAGGTGATCATTGCAGATCCTTTCCAAACAGACTGTTCTGTGTCTTGTGGCCACACATCCATTGTGTCCTGTGTGACACTACCTGGCTATTTCCTCATTTCCAGTTTCTAATTCTGTGCAGGTGTGTGTGTTGGTGCTGTGTGGTGCCTTGCATTGAGCCTGGGATCCAGGATAAATATCACTTTGGGAGGATGGAAGCAGGGGAGGGCTGCAGGTTGTAGTGACTGTGCAGCCTTGCTCTGTGTGTAGGTGTAACTGCATTCTGAGGCTGTCTTCAAAGTTGCAGTAATGCAGCTCCCATTAGGAACAGCATTATGGCTCTTTCTGGCACTTTTTTTTTTTTGTGCTGGCACTAACCTTGTAACTAAGATATGTTTTTTAGAAATATTCAGTCAGATGGGTTCATTAATCCACTTGCTGTCCAGCTGGGTACATGGTAGGTGAGAATGATACAACACAGGACAAGTGCGTGGGAGAGCAGAATGAACTGTTTTGGCAAGAGCCCAAACTAAATGGGTTAAAATAACCAGGTAATTGTGGCCAAGTCTTAACATATGCTACCTAGTGTTAAAAAAAACTGGAGAAATTTAAGTCAACCCAGAATTGTTTTAGCGTGGAAACCTCATCAGAAAAATGAATCCTCTGTTGCTGGTTGTAGAGCTAGGTGCAAGCAGCCTGCTGAGGAGCTGGGGTATTTCCAGAGGCAGAGCTCACTTAAATGTATGGCATGAGACAGCTGTAGAAAAGCTCGAGTCACACTGTGCACTGTAGTTTAAAAGCAGCATTGAGTGACTTGCTGTATCCCAGACCTTCCCACCATTTAAACAGTTGGCATGGCTGCTAACAGAAGAGGTTCCACAGCTTTAGCAGCCACCTGATGTGTGGGAAACAGGTTTACACCAAGCCAGGGCCTTTTTGAGGCTAATAGGAGGTAGAGAAAGTTCAATGTTTATTTTCTGATGCCACTAGATCAACTTTCAGGCTTCAAAAACTTTCTCTTTTGGCAAAAATCTTTTAATGGTTTTAATTTTAGCTTGATCTAATGCAAGAGAAAAATAACCCTCTTTTGTAAGTATGGGACAAAAATGTGTTATGTGTGGAGTTTATCCCCTTTTTAAACTTACTCAGCAGACTGATTTGGGGGCAAGAAGTGAAGAGTTACAAAAGTCTAGCAGGCACTGTATAAGCAACTGATACACTATGCAGCCAGTTTATTTTGTTTTTCAGGGCAGTATGACTGCAATGACTGTATTTTTTCCTTTGGATACAGCTAGACTTAGACTTCAGGGTAAGTGTCAAAATCTAGTTTCTTTGTACAATGGCATTTCTGTTCATCTTGGCCTGGGCATTTGTAAGGGAGGTTGTAGTGGGGGTGGTCTACATGAACAGGAGTCTTACTTGTGTCACATTAACACTGTTTTTCCAGGTAAAGGTAATTCTTCCTGTTGAAAGTTGGGCAACATTTTAATTAGCTGAAAAGGTTATGTGCTCTGTGGCTTTTAAATGATTATCTAAGACCAAAGACAAAAACAGAGATGAAAGATTGCGTAGGATTATATTTGTGTGTTGTTGTTTTTGGCTGCTGAGAACACTTTGAAATGCAGGGGCAATATAATGAAAAACAGAATTATTGAGAGGATTAATTAAAGGGAAAATCCAGGGTTAGAATTGGGATTAGGAATATCTAATGTTTACAGAAATGCATCTGGAATATGAACTGTGTTCTGAAACTCTATCTTCTAATCTAAAGTCTCAGACTCAGCAAGCATTTTAGAGCTATGACTAAAGCTCTGTTAAGAACTGGAGGCAGATTATCAGCCAGGTTGTCAGAAGTATGGGTTGAGAAATGAATAGCTTTCAGTGCAGGAAGAGCCTGCTTTGCTGAGGCTTAGCTGTTTGCAGATGAGCTATAGGCGATTGCTCTGCTACTGGTGCTGGTCTGATGTCCAAGGAATAACTTTGAGAGCAGTTAGGCAGGCCCAATTCTAGCCCTCTACCTAAGGGGAACCTAGTTTGAGTTCATGTTGCAACTACTGGAATTGGTGATTAGAGATACCCTGGAGCACAACAGAACCTGTCAGTCTGAGGAAGAATAAAAAAAGGAAGTAGCCTTACCTAGCAAATGAAAATAAGGAGAAATAGGGTATTTCTGTCCTTTATGAGGAAGAAGAAACATGTGCTTGTAGAGTATATTCAGAATTGCAAGGATAAGGACTTGAAAAAGAGTGCTAAAATTTTGAATAATCTAAAAGTTTGATTGTTTTGCTTTCCAGTTGATGAGAAACGGAAGTCAAAGACAACACCGGCCGTCCTTTTGGAAATAATCAAAGAGGAAGGCCTGTGAGTAGATATTGATTTTCTGTTTGTCTTCATGGAGATAAGCTCTAAAACTAATTTGAATATGCTTTTAAAGTGAAACAATTAGCCTGTATCTGTGTGGACAGATTTTTGTTCCAGATTGAAATGTCTCCACACAAGTGTGATACGACTTGCATAATCTTATGTGTTCATCTTTAGCTAACTAGGATTAACTTTCTTGAGCACCTTATGCAATTGATCTGTTCAGTGATGTAACTGTGCCTTCATTAGTGAGGTAGCTGTGCCTCCTCAGAAATGCAAATGTACCTTCATATACCTGATCAACCAGCTTTGTCTGCCTGGATTCTTGGGTGTGTCAATTTCTCAATAGCCAAGATGAAACTCCTGGATAACTGAGCCACTTTCAAGAGAGCTCAGACATGTTTCCCAGTTGGAAGGTTTTTATTTTCTCCTAAGCATGTAGAAGTAAACAACACATGACATTTTATGCTGGTGGGATTTAACATCTGTCTAAAAACAGTTAACTTTCAGCTGTGCTGTGCTTTAGTATTTGTCATAGTCTGAGCTGAGTTGGCTGGGAAAAACAGTTTTATGCCTTTCCTTGTTAGAAGTATTTTCCTAACAGAATCTCTGGAACTCCTAAGTAGACTGGTGCTTGCAGGACATTAAAGCTGATGAAAGTTTAACTTGGCCCATAATGCTGTGTTACCTTTGAACTTGGGCAGATGTATGCATGAAGAGTTCTCTGCCAGTTGATCTCTCTTGTTCACATTCCCACATTACCTCTGTCACATGAGGGTGGCAAGTAAACTTCAATTAAAAAAAAAAAAAAGAAAGAAAAAAGTAAAAAAGAAAAATGAAGTAATTAACCAAGGTGGAAAGACTGCTAAAGTGATCATCCTGCTTTGCCTGTGAGAGAGAAAAATCAGGAGCTCTGGCAAGAGAGGAACATTGTTTCTTCCAAAGGTATTGGGAAGGCCTGACAAAGCAATGGTTCTAATTTAGAGAAGTGTCTGAAGTTACAAAAGAAAGTCCAAACAGCAACAAATCTGAAATATGATGTGAGATCATAAACATCTTGTTCACATTAGCTTGTAGAGTCATGTCTCATTACCATACTTTTGTGAGACTGCTCTTCTCATCTAGATAAAGCAAATAGGTTGAGCTGAAGGACTTGCTGCAGAAGTTTCAGACAGCTTTTTCCCTGCTCTTCCATCCTTTTCTAAGTGATCTGAAAGGTGTTCACTAATGTGCACCAAGTTTTTCTTGCAGTGAATCATGGATGCTGCTACTGACAACTTAGTAATTAAAATAAACTCATGGGGTTTGTTTCAGTTTCATGTTTTGTACTACAAGATGTTTCATTTGAAAATCATCAGAAGTCATTCCTAATAAATCAATCAAGCCCAAACTAACACTCAGTTAGAGGGCATAAACCCTAGAGGATGTTTCTCTCTTTCTTTTCCAGCACAGAAGAGATAGATAATGTAAGAATTGTTGTAATTTGGCTTATGAATAACTGCATAGTCAGTTAATCTGTAACTGTCTGGTTAGCTAAGCCTGTAACTTCAGAAGCAGTTGTAACAATAAGATGTATTCCCAGCTACATGGGAGGGAGAATCACTCATGGATTTGAGATGAAAAAGTAGCATTTACATTTTAAGCAAAGTCAGATGTGGTGTTTACCAGGCTTGCATCTTTTACAGTCTTGTTGGAGATCCTTAAATTCTACATACTTCTAGTATTTAATGAATTCTGAAGAGCCTCCATAGTTACTGTTGTTGGGGTGATTTTTTTATGCTTTTAACATGATACCAGCTCTCTGCCTGTTCTGTGCAACTCCAGTGAAGGTGTGTATCCATATCTTTTTTGGATGTGTTGTAGAACATGTTGGGAATGTAGGACAGCTGTTGAAGTGTCCCTGTTTTTCAGGATCATCAGGCTTGTTAGAGAAGAGAGCTTTGTTAGGCAGATGTTGTGAAATCATTCCTAAATCAAGACAGGTTTAGATGATAATTCAGTGTTTCGTCTGTGATTAATCTAGTTAAATTTAGCTAGGTAATGTCTTTTTCTTTCTGACTGATTTGCCCTAGATTTTACAGTAAGGCATTTGTTAGAAATTCTTCCCACCTGTGTATCTTCTGTCCCCAGGTTGCATCCTTGACCAAACTCTCCTAGGAGGACTATATGGATTTCAGTAACTAGTCTTCAATTTTAAAATTTAATGTGAGAATCCAGATACTTTTTTTCCTTACTCAGGAGTTAAGTATGGTTTTTACCATTGCTGATAAAGACATATCTAGGTAGTACTTCCTGTAGTACACAACATTGTATCTCTGGGATCCTCCACCAGCACACAAAATCAGCCACATCAGCCACATAAATACTTCACTGATTCTTACTGTGACTTTTTGCTCCCCATTAGGTTGGCACCATATCGAGGATGGTTTCCTGTTATCTCCAGCCTTTGCTGCTCCAATTTTGTTTATTTTTATACATTTAATAGTCTTAAAGCCCTCTGGGTCAAAGGTCAGCATTCAACCACTGGAAAAGACTTGGTTCTTGGGGTTGTTGCAGGTAATACTTTAAAATCTCCATTTTGTCAAGAATGTATTTTTGGTATATTCTATCTAATGATTTTCTTTATGAAGTCCTTTGGAGGCCACTCTGAGTGCTCACCCCTCCCACTGTATGCAGACCTGCTTCTTTGTGATTGCTCCTCTGTGTCATCCCTGCCTCCTAAGGAATTGTATAAACCATTCCTGTTGTGAATTCTGGCACAAAGCAGTGGTCTTGTGGCTTAGCATGATATTTGTCTGATGTGGTGCTTACCAGGTATCTAGGCTTCAGCACTAGGATGCTGAAGAAAAGAAAAGGGAGAGGTGATAGATGATAGTTGGGTTTTTTCCAGAGGAAAAGATATATGCCAATTCTTAATTAATTTAAATTACAGTAAGAAATTTTAATGTAAGAATTTGGGTGTCAGTTTTCAGACTTGGTTTTGGGTTGTCCTCTGAAAGTGACAGGAAGTTCCTAGTTATATACAGGTCCAGTGGGACCAAATGCTCTTTTATTCTGTCCTCTTATGTGGATGCTGCAGTGCTTTCTTTGAAGGGATGATAACATCTGTGACTTTTCTAGCACACCCAGTGTGAAAAGTTACCACTGTGGGCTTTGTGTTTGCCAGTGATATTCTTCAGGGACTATTGCTCATGCAAATGCATAGAATCAAGCTGATTAAAAAAAACAACCTGTAAAAAGATCCCTGGGTTTGTGGATTTTTTGGGGGTTGGGGAGGAGTTGGTAGTTTCTTATACTTTCAGTGTAGGTATAGTGACTGTCTGAATAGCTGCAGGAAGTAAGGAAGGAAATTCTTAAGCTGGCTCTATGTCTGTGGTAAAATTCCATATGTTTTGGAACAAAGGCTACAGGAATTAGGGTACGAATTACCATTTACTTTTCCCATATGTTGTGTTGGTTTTATTCCCTCTTCCTACCAGAAATTTCAGTAGCATGTGAATCAGGGGAAGAAAAGGGGATTAAAAAAAGTTTTGAAATATTCTCTGCTGATTTTCTTTGTGCTGTGTTTTGCATTAGGAGTAGTGAATGTACTCCTGACCACCCCTCTCTGGGTGGTGAACACACGCCTGAAGCTGCAGGGAGCAAAATTCAGAAATGAAGACATTGTACCAACCAATTACAGAGGCATAATAGGTAAGCACCTGTTGTTGTCTTCAACCAAAAAGAAGTTCATGAAGTGAAATGTATCAAGGACTTTCAAGACTTCTGTTCTTTATGAACGATTTCACCCTGTAATCTCTGTGCTGCTCTGTCACTTTGCAGTCATTGAGTTTTACAGGAAACCAGACTTGGCTATTTGTGATGGAATTAAGATTTTGCAGTGTGCACTCCTGTAACTAAAAGACCTTTGCAGGGGCAGATATGTTATCATACAGATAATGGAGCAGTAGTGAGCTCCATGAAGTGATAGCTGGGAGTCTGAGTTTGGACAGACAGTCTGAAAATTAAACTTCACTCACCTTAATCTCTTAATCACATGTTCAGGCTTTTAAAACCTTCTTTTAAAACCAACCAACCAAATAACATTACTGTTACTTTGAAGAAGGTTTGGAAGACCTTAATGTGGATTCCACACTTGTAAAAGAATAGAGGGGGCTGCCTGAGCAGATGATTAGTTTTGTGTATGTTAATTGTGGTGCGAACAAGAACCTCCTTTGTCACTACCTTTCTCTTAACTTCTGGATTAAAATGAAAGTTTAGTTAAAAATGCTTGCATAAAGGACTGCAGTGGATTTTTATACACTTGGAATATTAGGCTTTAAGAGTAACTTCTCATATCTTTTATATTCAGAGTTTTGTACTCAAAATATTAATAATTTTTTTCCTCACCTTTTGTCTCAGATGCTTTTCATCAAATAGTCCGAGATGAAGGAGTCTTAGCTCTGTGGAATGGTACTTTCCCCTCCTTGCTGCTGGTCTTCAATCCTGCAATACAGTTTATGTTTTATGAAGGCTTTAAACGAAAGCTTTTGAAAAAGCAGCTGCAAGTGAGTATGTTTTGAGGCCAGGTGATGAAGGTGCTTTGTTACAAGACAGGATTTTTGATATGCATCATTTGAACAAATTCAGAATAATGGGTTTGGTTTTGGTTCTAGTATTTTCAAGTGGTTTTTTGAATTAGTTTGTCTAAAAAGGGTTCAGCATAATGAAATTATATGGGAATCTTTCATGTCCCTAGGGAAGAGATTCCTGTAATTAATTCTTCTACCTGTAAAATAGAACTGAACCTCTTCTCCACATTTCCTTGCATACATTCACAGGTCTTGATTAAAAGTAGAGATTTCAATTCTAATGTATCTTTTATAAGTATTTACATACTGACTGTTTTGAAGTCTGCTTTTAACACTTTTTGCCACAAATAATTACTTTTTTTTCTTGAAGACCTCAAAAACAATTACATTTTCAATGTAATTTTTCTAGAAATGGACACTAGAATTAAATGTAGCATTGCAACCATTCCTTCCTGATTTTCTAAATAGAAGTGCAATCGCTTTTCTGTCCCTTCTTTATACTGCTCTTCTTTTTCCTTGTCTATATCAGATATGGACTCTCAGCTGAACTCCTGTTCCTTTTATGTTCCAGTAAACTGGAAAGCATTTGTATTACATTTTCAGATAATGTCATAATATATCTTTAAGATGCTTTGCTGTTAATTAGTGATTTTAGAATGTTAGGTTATACCAGTATGTTACCAAGCCATCTTGTTTTTCCCCCAAGACATGGTAAGATTATTTTTACATGAGATTTTTACATCATCAATGAGGCTTGGGTTTTTTACTGTCTTTAGTTAATACTGCAGCTGTAGCAGCCTATTTGTACCTGATGGATCTACTCCATTACTTTATGCACATTTTTGAACGATGAGCTTAGCTTCCATCTGCATTGTTATTTTCTTGTTGGCTAATAACATACTTATTTATGTATTTATTTCTTGTGTTTCTTTTAAATTACTTAGTTCCACCTTAAATTAGGACATTTCTTTGTCCGTGATCAGTGAAGAGGGGGTATAATTTTTTTTCCAGCTCGAAATGGTAATTTTTATTTTGAAAAACATTTTTCTTCTATGTGCTTGTTTCCTGGTTGTCCTAAATATAGCAGGTTGACCTTTTTAAAAATGTGCATGTGTAAGTGTATTTTTGATTGCAATCAATATATTTTAGAATATATTTTGAGCTTGTTTTGATATGGGCATCTACTTACGTTCAGTGATTAATTCTCACTGTTAGACTGAGATGCACTGTAATCAGCATAGGCTGTAACAATGGATTTGGTACGTCCTGGAGCAGTGCGAGCTTTGGAGCTGAGCGTGGGCTTCAGCAGGGGTTCTTGACTAAAAGGGGATGAGATTTTTAGCCTATGGCATCAAGACTAAAATTCTGCCTGAGAGTGTAGTGGTTATGTCTCAGGAATACAGAGTGGTGTTCAAGGAATCTTTTGCTGTCACCTTTTCACAAGTACTGTATGACTTTTTGGTTTCACTGTTGCAAAAACTGAGATGCTTATTGATTGATGGTATGTTTAAATGATACTTCCTTATCTTTTGTCTACTCTTGGTGCTTTGAAGGGGTCTAATTGTATGGCCTTATAGCAACAGTAATCTAGTAATATTGAGAAATGCAAAACCAGGTAGAATTTACAAATAAACTTAAGAGGTGGTAAAGTTAATTGAACCATAACCAACTCTTTAAAATGAGAAGACCCTGAGATTTCATGAAATCTTTATGCCAAAGATCCTTAGATAATCTGGTAGCAGGTACCAGTACAGAATCTAAATACAAATACAAATGGGTAATTGGCTATTTTGGTACTATGTGCAGTAAATTTGTTCTTTATCTATTGAACAGCTCACGTCTTTGGATGCTTTTGTCATTGGTGCAATAGCCAAAGCAGTTGCCACCACCCTCACTTATCCTCTGCAGACAGTACAGTCAATTCTGCGGGTAAGTAATCATTTCATTTCATGGCAGCTCTGCCTCTGACTTGGTCTGTATCATGCAAGCCTTGTTTTTATTTGTGTTAATGGACCCATTGTTTTGGGATGCATTTTTCCCAATGCAGGTCACTGATTAGAATGGCTTTCCTCTTTGGTTTTGACAGAGCTTGATATACTGGTGCACATTTGTTTCAAGTTGCTGGTAGGATTGCCAGTGTATTGCATTGGTACAGTGTCCCAGAGAAGCTGATGCATTGTACTGCTTTAGGCACTGCAGAAATGTACATTTACTTATTGGAATATAAATGGAAAATGTGTCAAGTGGGAAGTTAAAATTAAATCTTCTAAAACCAGTCTGTTTCCAGATGACCTATGGTAATTTTAAAAAAAAGTTCTATTCATAGATTTTGTTGTTCAGATGATGGTCTGACCTTGTCAGTGCCCAGAATGTGATTCATCAGAGGAAGCTGAGCTCCCTCATAAATAATACCTTTAGCCATTTGCCTGGCCATGTAGGCTAATTGTAGTGGTAATGGAAACACTTGCATTTATTCTGACTTGCAATTTGTACATAGGCTGGATAATGCTGCTGCATTCAGAGTGTACCAATATTGGTGTAATATTGACACAAGACAAAACTGGGGAGTAGGAGGGAAGGAGACCTGGCCACATGTAAGCATATTGTACTTAAACTTGTGTGTTTTAAACTCTGTAGCAGTTAAATATTAATAAGTGTTTCCACATGAAATATATTTTCCTAAGTAAGGAGGAGCCTTAACTTGCCTCTACAGTAAAGCCATTGTGTATGTTCTAAAACTTGGACAAATTTGGAGAATGAGTTGAATTGCTGAAAACAAGCCTTCCATGCTAAGAGTATCACTTTTCAGACCTCTCTAATAAGGGAATTTTCATGTTAATTGTTCATCTGGAAAAAGTAATTTTCAAGCAAGTTTTGTAATAATTTGTAACTCTCTAATTAGAGTGTAATAAATGTATCTTGATTTTTGGTAACCTGTGAAAAAGTAGTTAGGATGCTATATTTCAAAGCAAGAGGATTTGGATATACTTACTGTGTAATTTTTATCAGCAGTCATCTTTTCTGAAATTTTCATAATTTTTGATCAGCTGCCTTTCAATGCCTTATCCTGTTTTAACAGCCTGGGCACATCTCAGTAGTAGCTAAACTAACAACACAGACTTCTGTTACTGGAATGGCAGATACAGAAAAACATTTAAATAAAAATAGCTCTATTTGGATAAGTTGCAACATCAGTCTGTTTTTAATTTGTGATACTTCTGTTTGCTCCTGATGTGAAGGAGAACTGGAAGGAAAGTTGGAGTGCTCTGTTTTAGCCACAGAACAGCTTCAGCCCTCATTCCTTTCCATGGTTCCTACAGAAGTGGTTACAGTCTTGAGGCTTCATCTTTTTTCTGTCTCCATTTAGCTTTTTGAACAAAATTCTTCTGACTCTTAATGACAGTGTAAAAAGAAGAAAAAAAAATCCAGTGCCAGTCCATCCTCTCCCTGTGATGATAGGGAGCACAAGGACCCTGTGTCTAGTTCTGCAGTCACTAGGGGTGACTTCTGTCCCTTTGCTCTATGAAAGAATAGCCAGGAGCCCTGAACACATCTGTTGAGGACAGCAAAAATGTGTGTCTGTGACATCTGTGCTGTCCAGTTCAGACTTGCTATATTTTGTGATGTGTTTTCTAATCTAAAGTTGGCATTGTTCTAGTTGATGACGTTTTTGTCACTCACACTAAGCAATGTTATAAAAGGTTATGAGTAAAGGTTTAGTATTTTCAGAACTAATATTCTGCATGAAAAAAAGTTGCAGGTGTTTTTTTTTTAATAATTTTAGCAGATTTGCACACAAATTAATATAAGCTCCATATAATTCATATAAACTTACACATAGTAACTAAGTTCTCTCATCAAACTAATACAGAACATTTTTTTTCCTTTTTAACCTTAAACCTTTAGAAACTTACTCTTTTTTAGAACTTATTAGAGATCTTTGTAGTAAAGTCTTTACACCTTTGCTTTCAACTCTTTGGCACAGTTCTCTTCTTACTGTCATATAATGAACAGTTATCCTGTGTAATTGACAGTGGTAGCAGCTTTGCCATTTCTTACTTCTCCCAGTCATTAAAACTATGTGACACTGGTGTTACTCATTCTGCAGTGAAACTGTTCTTTGGCCTATGTCTCAGTAAAGAGCAGATAAATTAAAGTTGCCTCTGGAGGTACAGCAATACCATTAATGTTCTCAGTGATCCCAGAAGAAAAAGTTCTCTTAAAAATTGAAGTCTTTTTTCTCTGTTATAGAGAATGCTAATCCTTTTGGGAAGTCTTCTGCAGTAAATACTGAAGTGTTAACATTCTAGTGAAAAATTAATTATTTTCTTCTCTCTTAATGCCCTTTGTAGTACAAAAATTGTCTAGTGGTGGAGAAAAGAGGAGAATGAGGCACCTAATGGTGGTGTGAAAGCCTGTGTGTAATCTGGCTTTCTGCTGTCTAGTGATTTCCACTAGCATTCTGTTGCTGCTGTTTCCTCCCAAGTTATTAAAACACATAGTAAAGCCTCTATCATCTTGCATTCTCTTAAAATTTCTGAGCTGCCTTAATCAGCTGGAATACTTTACCTACTGTCAATGGTAATTTCTTACACATAAGAAATAGCAGTTGCCTCAACATGTTCTGGGGAAAAGCTCATCCAACATGCAGTTACTCAAGTTCACCGTTCTTCTTTAGCACAGAAGCTTAATACAGTCTTCAAAAGCTATTAGCCTGTGCTGCTACAAATACAAGTGTACCAACTCTTGTATATTAATAATTCATAGTTACAGCTTGCTGGCAGTGCTATCAACCTGTATCAGATAAAAGTATCAATGAATGCTTGAAAAGGACTTGATGAAATTACTAGTTTAACTCTACAGCAGCAGCAGTCATGCCTACTGAAAACCAGATTGGCCATAAGCAAGTGTAGTGAGTAAAAAAGAAATATTATTTAGGCCAGGTAGGTAGATGAAACAATTTTGGATTCTTCCACAGCAGCTCACACATAAGTGCTCCAGGACCATTGCTGGGCAGATAAATTGTGTGTTTGACTGTGCAGTCTCAATGTAGTAATGACTTGCAGGTGTGTGAGGGTCTGTATCTTTGTGAAGTAAAAGCTGAGAAAGACAGAAAGAACTTGCTTTGAGTGTCATAACCCTACTAAGACTCTGCAAATTATGCTTTTGAGATCTTGAAAACTGCTTCCTCCAGAGCAACTGAAAGAGAGGAAATATTTGTTAGAATCCATTTTAAAACCAAACCAAATTACAGTAGTATGTACAGTTTTAATGTTTGCAGTGTGAGCTTTGGCCTCTGTTCTCTGCTCGTAGTTATGTAATGTGGAAAATGTTTAAAGAGGTTTCAGGTAGGCTCTCCAGATTTCATGCATGTGTGATGTTCTCTGCCAAGCACATGGGGATCTAGTACAGCAAAATACTCTTCCTTTTTTTCAGTTTGGACGTCACAGGCTGAACCCAGAGAACCGAACACTGGGCAGTCTTAGAAATGTTCTTTACCTTCTTCAACAGAGAGTGCGGTGAGCTTTCCCGTTTTATTTCTCCTACCATGATAGAGAAAATTTGACTTATTACTAACACTGTGAAAATGTTGCTGGGTCTGGATTTTGTTTCCTTTTGCCTCCCTTAAACTTGACATTTGAGTCAACCTGGTTTTTGTAATATATTGTAGAGTAGGCGCACAAACCCAGATTCTCCTAAATGTCTGTACAGTAAGTGACATCAAGGATACATATGGATGCTAATTCATTTCACCTCTCAACTTGAAAAGATGCAGGTTTCTTGCACAAAGGACCTTAAGTTTCTGCAGAATTTTTTCTTTAAAATATTACTAAACATAGCTGGCTTAAGGTCAAGAATGGGTTTAAGATTCCTACAGTTGGTCATCAACTTGTAATATTGATTCTTCTCTGCAGTGTACTGATTTACTTACAGGAAGCTGTTCATGCTTGTTCTTGTTTGTATTTTTTCTCCTCCGTAGGCGTTTTGGGTTAGTGGGACTCTACAAAGGCCTTGAAGCAAAGCTCCTGCAGACAGTCCTTACTGCTGCTCTAATGTTTCTGGTGTATGAGAAACTGACTGCAGCCACCTTCACAGTCATGGGATTAAAGCACTCGCGCAGACATTGAGGAGGAGCCTATGCCAAAGATTCTGGGGTCTAGAAAACACATTCCATTTCTGAGACCTGGCTGGGTAAACAAAGGGTCCTCACTTTCTCTGCTTCTCTTTTTAGCCACCTTTATCTCCAGTATTTGGAGAAATCTGGAATATGCTCATAGGACCTGTTGCCACGAATTCAGGGATAGCCCATTCCCTATTGTTCTGTGTACTCACCATGTTAAGAAAAAACCAGAGACCTTATTTAAGCACTTGACCTGAAATGTAAACTATTATGTGATTTGGTAATTTGGTTGATATTCTTGGCAAGAATGACTATCTCTCACTATACTTTTTTCTTTGCCCTCAAATTGTCCTCAACTATTCTTGGATCTTTATCTTCTTTCAGCAGCTGGTGGGGCTGGTTTTGTGTTATTTTCCTTGACCTGTGTTTGTCACTTCATATTTGGTTCATTAAAATAATTCATAAAGAATAACATTTTTGGCATGGTTTTCTTTTACCTGCAAGTATGTTTGTGGCACAGGATCTGCTGTTGCCCCAAATACCTGGTGATGAGGTCTCTGAACTGCTGGAATGGATATTAGAAGTGAGTATACAATCTGTCTTCTTGAATGCAGATACTGGCTAGATGGGAGGAAGATAACCTCTTGCTTTTTCAAGCAGAGTCCCTCAAGCTGCCTCAAGAAAATGGGCTTGCTACAGAAATACATGAAGTTTTATGACCCTATTCTTTGTGAGAATATGTGAATTCACACCATGTTCTTATGCAGATAGGGGGCACTGCTTCAGAAGTGCTATGCCTGCTCAAAAATGTGCTTTGTTTATTTTTCCACAGATATTCCCAGGCCATAAAGCCTAAAATGTGTATGTTCTAACATGTGTATGTTCTTTTTGCATAGTTTTGGTCAGTATTCCTAGACTCTAAAATCCAAATTGAATTGTGCTCTGTCAGTTGTTAAGTTAGCAGTAGGATTGTTCTGAAGAATAGTTTTCTATTTGAAGTATTGAAAAATTTCATGGCAGTTTTAACACCAAGAATGTCTAGAAGGGGGAGAAGACTTGAATGCTGCAGGATTCAGAATTGCAAAATGGCACCTGTTTCTGGAGTCTCATTTGAGTCCATTTTAAAAATGAAATAGTAAAATAATTCTGCAGATAATGTCTTTTGAACAAGTGCCTTCTTTTAAGAGTATTGAGAGGATCTATACAAGAATACCCTTAATTCAATGCTGGTTGACTTTCGGTCCAAGTGGGATTTACATAGACAAGTAAGAATAAAAAAGTGCAATAAGCTGTAATTATACTTTCTTAAAGGATGAAAGTGAAAGACTGGAGACCTCACCACTGGAAAAGAATGAATCACAATTCTGAAAATTTCAGTGAAAATACTTTTTTTTACTGAAATGAGGTGCCGTGTGGAAAGGTAGTCTGCTGTCATTTGGGTGTTTTTAATCCGAAATTTGGAATAGGTAGTATGGCTCTTGATAAGCTACCTCGCCTTGGAATTCCTGCTGTCAGAATTGTTGTGGGGAAGCAGAGTGGTTCTCATGCCAGTCTGGCTGAAATCTGCCAGGAGCTGGAGTTCAGCACCTTGAACCTTTCTGCTCTGTGACATGAGGGAGCAATTCCTGTAGAAGTATTTTTCTGGTTGCTCTACCTGGAAGAAGAAACTAAATGCTTGCTAGCATTTACTTGCCAAAAAATACTTGTCTACCTGCCAGTGTGGATTCAAAGGGATAAAGTATTTCCTGTTTGCAAAAAAGCAGAATACAGAAGCCCTGTGTGAAAGTGTGCTGGTCTTGGCTGTGTCGGTGTTACCTGGACAGACCATTAAGCCTGGAACAGACATTCTGCCCTAATCTCTCTACTTGGCTCTGCTGACCAATTATAGTGAAACAGTTTCATAAAGGAATGAAAGCAAAAGTTACTGAAGCTGGGAGCATCTCAGGTCTTTTAATGGTTGACCTGTGGCATTTAAAACTTTTTTGCTTCTGCATTATCTGGTATTGATTCAGACATTAAACTGAAATAACTGAAAAACAAACAACTTAACCTTGTGTGACTGAGCCAAAATGCAGATGGTTGAGGAATTGTTAAGTCATTTATTCAATTGGCAGGCAAATGTTCATGTTGCAGCTGGTACCTCTACCTAAGTTTTCTCAGATGTAATTTGAACAGATTATGACATTTCTGTTAGGCTGCCTAAAACTATTTCAGTGTTGGTGAGTATTTTTGACATTAAAAAAATCCATAATTTATCAAGCAAACTATGAGAGACTGTTTTTCATCTTGATACTGGAGATGTAATTCATCCTTGGTGGATACATACTGTCCAGAAATGAAAACTAAATAAAATAATTCTATTCTATTTTAAAATACATTTACATAAATTGCCATTTCCTGCTGTCTCTCTCATAAGCAAATAACAGTTTATTTAGGGGGTAGTGTAAAGACATAATCCAGCTAATCTGCCTCTGTGGATTTGTCATTTTGCTAGAGAAAAATAGTTGGCAAACTATTGACATAGTTGCCATCAAACAGCACAAAACCTACAAGTGTTCCTTTAGACACAGGTGGCTCCCAATGGACGTGGCTGTGGCAGTGGAAGCTGGAGATGGAACATGGAGGCAGAGTATGAGGTGGTGTGGCAGAAGCACTCCGGGCACCTGCAGTGACAGCCTTGGCTGCCAGTGCTCTGCACTTCTGCTGTGCAGCAGTAGTAACTGTGTTCAATCCAAAAATTGTGTCAATTCATTTCTAGAGAACTTAACAGAAAATATTTTCATCTTCAGATGAAAAACAGATCTCCCTATATTTTTAATGCTATTTTTCAGAGATGAGAGAAAGGAATGATGATTACAAAGGAGAGCAGCAGAGAGGATCGTCTGTCTTAGCTGAGTTCTGTCATGGGTAATTCTGTCCTTGGCTCAGTTTAGGAGATTTAAATTTAATCCTGTGCTCTTCTTTCTCTTTCCCACCCCACACTTTGAATGAAGGTAGGAAGCCCCTGTGGCATCTTAGAGATTGCAAAGCAAGTGGCATCAAGAATTCTGCTCCAGTTTGTATTCCAAAGCACGTTTCTTGCAATTACAGATTGCCTGTATGGTAGGGCAGTATTTAACACATTTTGGCTTATTCACTAGTGTTATTTGTGTGTGTATATATATAAATATTTTTTTTTGTGTGTGTATATATATCTCAATGTATCATATAATAGAAATGCTATTCACTAAGCCTCAGGAGGATGACAACTGATAGGGTATAACGTGTTCTTTTTGTCTTACGTAATGTTGAATTGCTGAGTGCCTGCTGCCAAAGCTGGCTGTACTTTGCTGGAAGAGTCTCTCCATCAAATGATTTTCTGGCTGCACTGAGGAAAGTTATTAAAACCTGAAAGCTGGTGCATACCCTTTGGGTGAGGAAAACCAGGATTTACCTCCAGTCTAAACAAAAGGAATGGAGCTCACTGCACTGCAAAGCTTCTTGTCCAGATTAATCCTTCTTTACATGTCTTACTGCTCACCTGCTGAGGAAGGAAAAGGGGGCTGTGCTGACCCTGCTTCTTGCTGGACTTTTGTAGCTAAGACAGGTAAACACCATCCTTTCAGAGGAAAAAACAGGTGAACTTTCAAACTGGGATATTCCTTGTACAGGCATCTGTTGAAAAAGGTATTCCTTGCCATCAGTGGAGTTATTTTTACACCACATGTCAAAAACATTTCTTACCTGGTGAGCATGGGGCAGAACAGCGCAGGGCTGTGGGTGAGAGGGAGCTATATAGGAGGCCCATAGTGTTTATGCCTATTGTTGGGGTCTATGTCTTTTTTTTTTTTTTTTCTTTTTTTATCAATATGATTTAAAGCAAAGAAGAATGAGGATGACATGATGAGGAACATGAGTATTAAACCAGTTGTTTTTATGTGTAATTGTTTATTCACCTAATCTAAAAAGCTGAATTCTGTGTCTGCAAAGGGTACTTTGTGGGCATTATAAACCTCTCTCTGCCTCTTCACAGCAGAAACAGAGAGGTTTTAGGGCATGGTTTGATGGTCTATGTGGGCTAAAGACCCCTCTTCAAAGCAAGTTTTCCTGGTACAGAGAGGGACCAAGTCCATCTCTGCATGACTGCATGGTCTGTACAGGGCTGTTGGTGCTGACCTAGTGTAAAACTTTACTAATGTGTAACATCATCTATAGCTTACATAATCTTCATAGCTTACAGGTTTTGATAGCACTAGATAAAAGAGCATAGCTTTAGGATTCAATGAGCAACAGCAAAAGAGCTTTTATGAACTGGCATATTTTAACTTCTTGATTCTTCCTTTGTTTCGTGTTTAAAATAAATGGACTCCAGAACTTTCTAGAAAATGATAACTAAAAAGAGATCACCTTTCTATTTGGCTGCCAACGTTTTTTTTCTGCTGTCTGTAGCAATGTAGTGCATTTGTCAGAGCAGCTTGGAGCACAGCACAGCCACTTTAAGGTAAGGGGCAGAAGCTTGTGCAAAGATGGATTTATTTCTGTCCTCTGCAGTTGGGGAAATTATCCTCCAATTAGTGCAGCTGGAGGAGAGGGAAGAGCAGGAATTTGGTGGTGGTCCAGATCAAAAATCCCACAAGACAACACTCCCCATAATTTGCTGCAATGGAAATGTGAAGTAATAACAAGCCTAGAATCTCTCTGTGAGAGATTCTCCAGCACATTTCCAGATCCTGGTGTAGCACTTGCACAGTGGAGCCCAGCTCGTGGGGGTGCTATTGCAGCAGCAATAGCAGCAATCAACCAAACAGTTCACAGCTGTTCCAGTGGTGAGAGGCTTCATTTTAGTAATCCCTGACTGAAATTTTGGGTGTATATTCTTCTGGAACTGGAATGGTCTGGATAGTCATGGGGTTTCCTTGAATACCCCTTTACTCAGCACTTTTCATTTGCTATATTGCTTTCTATGACTTTTCAAACCAGCTGAAGACAATAATAGGTGTGTCTAGGTTGCTGGTATTCGCATTTGGATTTGCTGCCAAAATTGCATAAGGTGTTCAGAAAGTCCCCCAAACATGGCAGTATGCCAGACTGAAGATGAAAGGGACTTTAAAGGCACAGACAGTTACTGCTTACACTGGAACAGCATCTCACAGAAGCAGATTTTAACTACAGGGAAACCCTCTTAACAATGTTGTATTTGTAGCTTTATCTCTAATGCCAAAGGCCAGATTGAGTCACACGTGCTGGGCTCAGGGATCTCTATGCAGAAGGTGCCTGGGATCAGCCCAGGGTTATCCATCGAAAACCCATTTTTCTGACTGCAGCCAGTGCTCAGTGCTCAGGGGGGGCTGCAATTGTTGGTGCCTGTGATCCGGCTGGCGTCACAGCACACGTCGGTCTTAAAATTAGTAACAGCTAATCTCTGCTGTACTCTCACATCCACATATGGAGCCTGAGGTTGGGGCTTTTTCCCCAATAGGATTTATTTTGAATTAGAGACAAACACTGGCCAGGCTTTAGCTGGCTTTGCTGTGAATTCCTTGCTGAAAATTGTCAGTTTACAATTCTTGGCTTGGCCTTTCTGACCTTCATCTGTGATGGGCAGAAGATTTCAGCTTGTCAGGGTGGATTCAAGATGTCATAGGGCCTCCCCTCATTATTTCATTGTCTCAGCTGAGTGATGGCACATCAAGGCCCAGAGCTGCTCTTTTGAACAAAAAAATATTTCCTTTGTCCTGTTTTGGGAAGTTCATTTTTCGTTTAATGTCCTTGAGGAGTCATGGTGACTTGTTGATGTGAAGGTTTTATGAAGCGCTGTGTTTCATGAATGCTGATGTGAGAAAACTAATTTGATTGATTTTTCTCATTATCTTTCCTCATGCACATGTCCATGCAGTCCCAAGCCTCAGAGTCACCTGCTGCATACAAAACAAATGTCTTCATTTCTTTTGAATTATTTCTCCTGGGCTTGCTTTGTGGCCATGAATCAAGAGTACTTTGACACCACTGTTTTCTACTTTTGAAATTCCCAGGATTACAGAAGGCAGTGTATGAGGGTTTTGTATTTTTTTCACATGGTAACCTTTTATCTTAGTTTTTCCAAAATATTTTGAAAGATGCGAGTTGGAGATTTCATATGATGCTTTCAAAACTCTCAAAGTATTTATCAAGAATAAAGCAGTGTTCCAAGAACACTGAAATATTGTTTAGTCGATATACTTCGTGTTTGGAGGATAAAATGGGAAAAATTCCTATTTTCCTCATAAGCAGAGAAGAGGACAAAAAATGGAGAAAGAATTAGTAAGATTTATTTCTTCATTGCTTTTTCTCTAGCATATGTATAAGTTTTTTCCTAAAGTTGAAGGAGAAACATTCATGGAAGCCTTGCAGCTCCTGTGTGCAAGATGCTAACTGCTCCTGTAGTGTGTCACAAGCTTTCATATTTTTAAAAACTATGAATATTCATATACATAAAAACGATATTAATATGTGAAGCTCAACACCCTGAAGCTCAGCAACCCGTCTCATTTCCCTTCTCCATGCTAAGTCTGTTTTATTCCTGCAGGGTTAGAAGGGGCTCACGCCGTGGAGCCGCAGGACAGTGCCGGTAATTATTTGCATTTTTGGGATGTTCTGTTTTCGGCGAGGTTTGGTGTGTGGCCGGGGCAGGCACCAGGAGGTGGCAGCCAAGCCCCGCTGCCCTGCCTCGCTCTCCCTGCTGCCGGGAGCCCAAGCAGAGGGACTTTGTGAGCCGAAAGAAATCAAATTTCACTCGGAAGAATTGGAACTTTTGCCTGGAGAGAGAGCACACCAGAAGCGGGGAAGGAGGAGAGGGTCAATGCTATTCTGTGTAGCAAAATCGTATTTCCTTGCTGGGTGGGAAGGACTTGGCCTATGCTGGGTGTGTGCAATGCTGCTGGTTTATTGCGCATTATTGAGGTTAATTTTTTCCTTGGTGTCATTATAGCCTTACAGTGAATTAAAACCTTAGGTGAATCTCAGGCCATTGTTTCAATACAGGCAAAATTTTTGTTTGTTGCCATGTCAGAACATTAATGAATTGTATGTGCTGCCTATTGCCTTGAATGCTGCTGGGAAAAAATAAAAAATTCTAGTTTGAAAAATGTATGTTGAATTAAAGTGAGAGACTGTTTGGTGGGAAGAAAAAAAACCCAGCCAAGTGGTGGGTTTCAGTACAAGACATTTCAGAGGGGAGAGTGAAACTCATGGAGTTACAGGAAATGGAAAAATTAGGTTGCAAGAAGGAAGAATTTATAATGTGATTGTCGCAAAAGGTTGTCTGAACTCAGGCCACCCCAGGGTTGTGGTGGGATGGTATTTCCACATTGCTGCCACCAACACTAAAACCTGCCATTGTCATGTTGATTTAATGAATTTGACATGATTCTGTGAGACAAAGTGAATTACTTAGGCTGCTATGTGTGATTGTTGACATTTTGCCTGTTTCTTACTAGCACTTGGCTTCAACATATCACCAAATAATTTACAGTGCCTCCAACATCCACGATTTCAGTCTCTGCTTTCTGGTTTGTGCAATTGAGTCCCTGCCAATGACCTGAGCCTTGAGTCATCCTTCCCCTGCCCAGCTGCAACTTCCCCAGCTCTCCTCCTGCCTGTACATACTCCTCCTTTTCTCCTGAGGAGTAACTTTCCAGTTGCATTAGAAGGTCAAAGGTAAATGAGAGAACGTGGCCAGATCTCTGTGGAAAACACACTTTTTCAGTTGTGAAAGCCTGTATGGTTTATTGAGTGGCTGTAGTTGCTGACTTCCTCTGTTTGAGGTACAAAGACTTCAAAGCTTTGTGTTAAGAAAAGACTCTGTGCAACAAGAGCTGTTCCAAGCAGCAACCTCTGCAATTGCTTTCAGAGAGGAATTCAGGTTAGTTTCCACAGGGCAGTGATTGAATATGCTATACCATCGAAGAAATGGGGAGGAAAAGTCAAAGTGAACAACACAATGACCTTGGACTGCTTTTTTTCTGTCCTGACAGACCATAATGCTCTGTCATTTTCTCTTAATGGAAAGAAGTGTGTGGTTCTGGAAGGCAAAGAAAGGGGAAAATGATGTAGCTGAGGAAGGACATGCTTGTCAAAAGGCTCCTTTGCAGCACTGTTCTACAAACATAATTAATGTTAAACCAGCATTAATGAATCTTGACTGTCCCTTCCCAGCTGCTGGAGGAGCTAATGTGATGTATGATGTGACACCTGAGCATGAAGCTCATCTTTCTGTTGCCACACAAAATGACATCCAACTGCCCTTGGCAGGGGATGGCAGGAGCTGTGGCCTGTGCTGTGAGGATGATGGGTCCCAGTAAGGGACTAGTGGCTGTGTGTGAGCTGGGCCATGTGGTTTGGTGGGGGCAGGCATTGTCCAGCATCCACCCTCTACAAAATGCAGCACAGGGCATACAGTGCAGTTTGCTCCATGTGAAGAGACCATGAGGAGCTCCTCAAGAAGGTCTGGGGGCCAGCAAACTCGACAGTATGGGCTCTGGGATCTTCCAGCTGTCTTAGTGGGGTTCAGATCATGGTGTAAACCTTTGTCAGGTGTCTCGTGCTGAGTAGAAAAGGGAACATGTGCTTGATTTTACAGCAAATTGTGGTCTGTTTGTTTCATCTGTAAAATGGGGATAACATCTGAACCTCCTTCTTGTGAGCAGAGACTTTTATGAAAGTAATTCCATTGTTCAGTGCTTTGGGGTTACTGCAAATGCCATGGGAATGTGACCTGGTTTTGAGCTGGAAAAGTAAACTGGCTCAATGCTGACTTCTGGAGTGATCACTGCTGACCCAGCACCATCATCTTGCAGAGATGGGGCCAAATCAAGTTCAGGGCAGGTCATAAGGCAAACAAGGTCTGTCTCTGAGAGCTTACAGCTCAGGTTTGCTTTCAGCAGCCTGTCTGCCCTGGTGGTCCATACAATACCTGCAAGGAGGTTGTGTACAGGTGGGCATCTATCTCTTCTCCCAGGTAACAACTGACAAGAGGGAATGGTGTCAAGTTGCACCAGGGCATGTTTAGATTTGGTATTGGAAAAACTTCTTCACTGAAAGAGTGGTCAAGTATTGGAACTGACTTCCCAGGAAAGTGTTGAAATCATTAACCCTGGAAGATTTAAAAAAAAAATAATGTGTAGATGTGGTGCTTAGGGACCTTGCTTATTGGGGGCCTTGGCAGTGCTGGGTTAATGTTTGGACTCAATGATCTTAGAGGCCTTTCCCAACCTAAACAATTCTATGATTCCATTCTCCCATCTAGGCACAGCTGCAGAAAGTGCCCATGTTCACTAAGCACACTGTGAGAGATGTGAAGCCAGCACATCTCCTGTTTCTTCTCACCACAGGTGGAGGTGCTTAGAAAAGCCCTGGGTTATCACCAGGAGAGGCTTGGAATAACCCAGGACAGAAGTTTAACGTCTTTCTTCTCTTGGCCATGATGCAGCTTGTGGCTGGGGAAGTGTGCTGAGACCTCTCAGCTGGAGGGGGATGTTTTTGGAGACCTCCTGAACCTCAACAACTCTGCCCAGAGACGTGGTAAGCACAGGAATTCCCCCTCTGACTTCTGCCTTGATTAGCCAGGATGAGTTGTTTGATGCAATCAGCTGCTTCTGGACAGGAAGCTGCAATGTACCAGCGCTGCTGTCACTGATAATAATTTATTCCTGCCCTGTCTTGCAAGGAGGCTGGTAAGAGAAGCCAAAAAGTGTGGGAACATGAAAGCTGCCTTCCTCCTGGTCTCCTCCTGATTGTCCTTTGTGTGGTGTTGCATCTTATGGTGAGTTTGTATTTTGTCTGTCATCTCTACTATGCAATATAGGTAAAAAAATGTAAGAAATGCAAGAATGGTTTAAACTCACAATTGTTTCAGTAGAGGAATCCTGGAAAGGTGAGGTTGGCACACTAGTCACACAGAAGATGTTAGAGATGATCCTCTTTGCCCTTTTACAGAGAAAAGATATGGCAGGAATGAGGACAGTCTCTACCAAGCCATTATTTTATACTTCTCTCTAGTGTTGATCATTAAAAACATGCAAACAGAAAAGGAAGGAAGGGCTTCCTTTCCTCTTTCCACTTTCACTGTACAAATGCCTTCCTGTCATGGTAATAGGTGGGAACCTTAAACTTTAAGTACTTTACTAGGGAGAGCAGTTGTGAAGTTCTGGTTTGCTTTCCCATGTGTCACTTTGCTAGGACTGATACTAGGCAGAAAAGGGAAGAAACCACAGAAAGTGGGAAAACAGGTTCATTCTAAATGGCTGGAGTTGTGTGTGCAAAACAGGAGTGCAATTTTTCTCTCTGCTTTTCAGTCATAGAATGTGAGGTTGGGATGAAAGGGAGTCAACCAGATGAACTAATTCTCTTCAGGAGAGAATAAATAGTTTTATAGAAAATGAGCAATCTTTTCCTTTGTTCTTTTTCATACTAGATTCATAAAAAAACCAAAAAAACAGGAGCTAAAATATTTGGGCATTTTTCCTGTGGTTGTCCTTATCTGGACTGTCACAGCACTCAAGGGAGCTGCATGATTTAGATGGATCTTTTATAAGTCAAATGGGATGAATCAAAGGGTGACTTTGGCCCAGGAGTGCTCAGCAGAGTGTTCCCTACTGCTTTTCCCAAGGCAAGAGCATCTGGCCCAGGGCAGCAAAGGGAAGACTCCCCTGTGTGCAACCAGGGAAAAGGTTCAGGCTTCTGAGCACTCACACAAGCAGCTGAGGGAAGTTTTCATTTGCCACCTCGCTGTGCTCTCTACAAAGGTTTTGTGTCCCACACTGGATGCATTTCCCTTCCTCCCAGGCTAAGCAGGGCTGGGTGACCTGGGCAGTCTGTGCTACAACAGGAGCAGCTCGCCTGCAGCTGGGGGTTGAGTGGCTCCCTGTCCTGAAGGAAAGGGAACCGTCACCTCTCTGCCCCCTTCCACTGCTGTCAGGCAAGCCTAAGGTGGGCCACAGCCAGAAACATCTGAAACTCTTAGCATGGGTCAGTGGTTGAATTCTAAAACTTCATATGTGCATCAGGAAACAAAAGAAAAATAAATCAGTGGTTTCTTCTGTAATACTCAAAGGAGCTTGGGGTTCTTGTCTGGAGTGAGAGCTAGTTTTGTGAAATTTGAGCTGTTTGGTGAAAAGTATTGGATGGCTCCAATTTGTGATACTGATTGTGAAAAGTTGTGGGATCAGGCTGGATTTTTCAAAGCAATTACCTCTTGTTGTGATTTAATTCTCAGGCAGGTCTGACTTGAAATCAGACAGCAGCTACACGTCTCATATTAAATGTTTAGGTAACTGATACAAAAAAAATCCTCATATTGAGAAGTGTGTATAGATCACCGATACAAAATCCATGCTGAGTCGTCTAAGCAGTTTTGAAATGTAGGATTTCTGTGGCAAGTCACACATGTACAATTTCCACCTCCCTTCACAATCTAGACCACTGAGGCAGAGTGGGAGAAGCTGTCACTACACCCCTGTGAGCCAAAGCACTTCCAGACAGAGCAGTTTTGGTGTTCCTGGCTGGGATGGGCAAAGATCCAGCTCTTCCTTGTGTGAATGTTCCTGTCTCATGGTGGTTTCATAACACTTTCAGAGCCTCTCAGTATCCCCTCTGGGATTCCACAGTGATAGAAGAGGAAAGAAATCCAGCCAGGTTTTGTTTGCACAGGAAGGTATTCAGGAGCAGTTATCAAAATTAATTTCCTGCATGTGTAATTGCAAGAACAGGCAAGCCCACGTGTGCTGTTCAGGTTAAGTCATGTTATTTTTTACTTCTTGTCAGCTCTCTCAAAGGCAGATGTGTCCATGAGGGGCTGAAAACTCCACAGCAGGGAGAGCCAAAGGATCTGCTGCTGCTGATACCTCTGCCTTTTTTCAGGGCCTTTCTTTTCACAGCTCATAATTTCTTTACCCAAGTGTTTAAAAAAATAAAAAGGACAAAAAAAAATCTCAAAAGTCAAAACAAACTCAACTAACCTAAATCATCTTGGAAACATTCAAACACGCAGAAAAATAAAAGAAGCGGAAGGAAACTAAAGCAGCCTTTCTGGAGACTGATTTCTAATGCCACCATCAAAAAATCAGCAGTGACCCTCCCTTTTCTGCACAGGTAGGGATGAGTGCCAGGCTGAGCTGGGAACCTCTCAGAAGGGAAGGCCTGGGTAGGAGTGGCGCACTGGGTTGCCTTGAAGGGGAGCAGGCAGCTAATCTGTGACCAAACCTGCAGCCATTAGTGTACCCCAGCCTGTCTGCTGCTGCCATCACCTGCCAGCTCCTGCCTGTTACCCCAGAGGCCCTGCAGAGGCTTGGAGGGTGGCATTATTGTCATCACCATCATCATCATCGTTTTCTTCCTGTGCACTGCTCCAGTAGCATCCCAGCCTCCTAAACTGGCTTTGTGCTCAGCCCCCAGAAAAACTGCGCTGGAACCTGAACATTCTTCCCTTCCTGACCTTGCTCCTGGTGGTCTGTCCATCCAGCCTGTGTAGCTGCCAGCAGCTCCCAGCTCCTCTGTGCTCCTCCTCAGCCCCGTGTGCCCTCCCCAAGGTGCCTCTCCCTGGCTGGCAGCTCCCACAGCCGCCCAAGGGGCTCCAGTGACTCTCAGGTCTGGAGCCTGACCCCAGGGCCATGCACCCATGGCCCAGAGCAGCACAGGTGGGTCACAGGTGCCACTGGATGGGCTCCTTGTTCTGGGCTCTGAGGTTCAGGGACAGGTGCCCCTCTCTCTTTCAGCTGTGCTGATAACAAAAGCTCTCTTCACCCATCCTCACCGTCATTCACCGCCCCCAGCATTTCACGCCCATATGGCTTTGCTTCCTCCTGCCTCCATCCCAGCCCACCTTCCTGCTAATTCTGCTTTGTGCTGAAATTCTGATCTCTTGGGCAATTGGCAGCTTCACCCCCTCAGTGTGCCAGCAGCCCTGCAGCCAGCGAGAGGGATATGCCTAAAGAAAAGTCCAGCTCCATTTCAGCAGGTGTCAGACATGCTTTGTGCACAAAAGCTGTTGGTGAGGAAGGCACCAGGCCAAGAGTTAGTGACAGGAAAGAAGGGAACTAAGTCATGTTTTTGTATAACATATCACTTTTCATTGTGTGTACACACCTGAGGGCAGGTGGGTGAGAGCTTTCAGAGGAGGTGCTGTGAGGACCTGTGGCTGGGATTTCTTCTCTCCTGCTCTTCTCATTCATCTCCCCTCTGTTTTTCCACTCCCTCACTTTCTCTCACTCAGATAATTTTGTGCTGATTCAGCTATCCTTGCCAGGAGCTCAGGCTGCAGTGCCTGAGCTGTGACTGCCTCTGTGTTGGGACCCTTTCCTGCTTTAGGGGTCCCTGCAGGAAGTGAGTACTGCACTTTGATTTCTCTGTGAGTTCCCCAAATCCCTGGGATACTCAAATCATAGAATCATAGAAAGTTTTGGGTTGGAAGGGACCTTTAAATAGTTCAGCCTCCCTGCAATGTGCAGAGACACCTTCAACTACACCAGTCTGCTCAGTCCCATCCAGTTTGACCTTGAATGCTTCCAGGGATGGAGCATCTACCACCATCTACCATCTCTGGGCAACCTGTTCCAGTGTTTCACCACTCTCATTATAAAAACTTCTACCTTATAGATGATTGAAGTTGATCCTACTCCAGTTCATCCCTTGTTCTATCTCAACAGGCCCTGATAAAAATTTTGTCCTCCTCTTACTTTGAGGCTTACTGCATGTACTGAAAGGCTGGGATAAGGTTTCCCCAGAGCCACCTTTTCTCCAGGACTGTGGTGGTTGAAGTGCTCCAGGAGTCAAACTGCTGCTCCTTTGCCTCCCCTCTGCTCCCTCAGCTCCCCTGGGAGCAGCTAGGAACCAGCATGCTGGAGGGGACCTGCTGGCCAGAACCAGATTGTGTTTTCTGCTGCACTGGGGAAGCTGCCATGGGACAACAAAACCTTCTTGAGGGAGCTAAACAATAGCAGAGAGTTTCAGGGTTCTTTATTTTATTTATTGGTAATTTTAGCCATTACTTCACCGATGAAGTTGAATACATTTGCTTAAATCATCTTTTTAACAATAAAATTTAGCTTATTTCACACAGAATTTCCCTTTTGTTCTTTGCTCAAATACTCCTGCCCTTTGGCTGTTATTAATTACACCCACGGATTTCTAAACAACATAATCTGGGGAAATTGGGGTTTATGGGGAGGGCCAAGATCTAGTACATCTGAGAGCAATATTCCTCTCCCTTTTAAACTTTGTTAATTTGTATTGAATACAGGAGCATGTAAACAAAATGCCAGCTGTACAGCAGAGGATAAAAATTACAGGGCAGTGAGGCCAATTAAATCAATTGCTGTGGGCTTTGCCTTTCCCCTGGCTCCTGGAAAGGGCTGGGTTGGAAGGCTGGCAAACACAGGTGTGGACAGGACACAATAATTGTCCTCTGTATTTTAAAGGCACATTGTCACCACTTCATCAGATACTGTCACCAACCTTTAAAAAGGGACTAAGCTGCTGTTTTAGCTCTCAAGCCACTCTGGCATATTTGCTTCCAGTGCATCAGAGAGTTCTTCTCATCCAATTTTGAGCAATCAAATGGTCTGACTAGCCCCCAAAATAGGGACAAGCTCTTCATTTTATTAAGAAAATCTATTTATAACTGAAGGGAAAGGTGGTTGTCCACCTGTCTGAAAAGACTGCTTGTCTAAAGCAAGGATGTAAGGCTCCCCTCGGACAGTGTGTGAGGTCCCTGCAAGAGTGTTACTATTTAAGGTTACTTTTGGCTCCTTCAAATGTCCTTTGGGATACAGAAATCATCACTTTGTCCTGCTGAGCTGCCAGGGCTGCAACAGGGGAGTCACCACATATTCTCTGGGCTACAAAAAAAGAACAAAAATGGAATCATAGAATGATTGATGTTGGAAAAGATCTTTGGATTATTGAGTCCAATTTTTAACACAGCACTGCCAAGTCCAACACTAAACCATGTCCTGAAGTGCCATATCTACGCATCTTTTAAATACATCCAGGGATGGTGACTTCACCACTTCCCTGGACTGACTGTCCAACGTCTAGACAACCATTTTGGTGAAGAAATTTTTATGAGTATCCAATCAAAACCTCCTCTGGCACAACTTGTCCTGTCTTGTGTCACGTGAGAGAAGAGGCTGACTCTCACCTTGCTGAATTCCTGTCAGGTAGTTTAGAGAGTGCCAAGGTCTCCCCTGAGCTCCCTTAGGGGTGAACAAACCCAGCTCCTTCAGCTGGTCTCTGTAAGATTTGTGTTCCAGACCCTTCACCACTGCTCTTCTCTGGACATTCTCCAGCACCTCAATGCCTTTGCTGTAGTGAAGGGCCCAAAACTGAGCACAGGATTCAAGGTGTGGCCTCACCAGTGCTGAGTGTGGGGGGATGATCACACACTGCTCCTGCTGGCCACACCATTTCTGGTACAAATGTGTTTATGATGCCTATTTCTGAGCAAAGCTGCCCACTGGGATTTTCAGCCCTCTGTCACTGGAAGAGGTCAGTGAGGTGCTGGTTCCACCAGGCACGTGGCTGGCTCAGATGTGCTTCCAGGGGTCCATGGGGTTTCTCTGTGGCTTTTCTTCATTTGCGTCAGGTGAGGGGAAACTCCCCTGCAAGAGCACACCCAGGGCTTTTGGGACACTCAGTTCTGCCAGCTCATTTACTTCCTTTTTTCTGCTCCTTGATTGTATCTCAGACCAAGCTGAGTTGGTTTTGCATTGTATGGAAGGAAGAGGTCACCCTAGAAAGGAAAAGGTTTCCCTTGAAATCTCTTGCTGACCTCAAGGGCAAACCACATGGGTGGGTTCGGAGCGCTGGTGGCTCACAACATCCAACCCACAGCAAATGTGGGTCACTGATAGCTGAGATTCTCTGAAGCCACCCACATTTGGGTGTGGACAAACTCTTCCCCAAGCTTTCATCTCTTCCCTTAAGGTGCAGGCCAGCTGGCTTCCACACCAAGCCCAGTTCCATTTATCATGCCATGTGGGACTGCCAACAGCAGCTGGTTGACATAACTGCATTTCCCAGCACTGGAAATAGTGTTTCCTGTTGCCCATCTTTCATTCCTGTAATCCCAAGTGGAGGCTTTTGCTCTGTTTTTGTTTTATTTTCCTCTTGAGGAAGACATAAACACATTTCTTAGTTTCCTGTTTGGAGCAAAGTGGCTGAGTCAGGACCAAAATCAGCCCTGCGTGCCTGCTCAGGGTGAAAATGGGGACTTTGTGACTTGGGGTAGCTGCTCAGGGTCGCCTCAATTCCCTCTGCTCCTAAACTCACCTTCCTGTGAGCTTCAGACTGGGCTGTGAATAGTTACTGTGGCCATCCCTGTCTTGGGCTCCCTGACAGTTTTCCCCAGACATCTTAAGCCTGAAATGCTCTGTGTAGCTTCAGCCACTGCTGGCAGCTGGCCAGTCCTGGGAGCACCACTTCCAGCCAGCCCTCCAGAGCCCCTTTCTCCCTCTGAGCCCTTGTGCACCTCAGTTTTTCCAGTGAAGTCTCCTTGTCTCCCCAGCAGACCCCTGCCTGAGTGCTTTGTGTCACCTGGCCAGAAGCCAGGCAGAGTCTGGGTAGGGGCAATGCAAGGATGGGAATAAATTGGTCCCTCACCCTGGCTTAATCTTCGTTGTAGCATTTAACCCACTGGCAGAGAGCAGATCTGATGAAAAAGCTTTCCTGTTAGTTTTTTTTTAAAGCTCTGCTCAGTTTCATATTTTCCTAAATGCTACCTACTCAGATTGGTTCTCTGAGGGAGCAGACAGCAATGTCACCATGGGTGGCACCATGGGGGTGGCTTCTCTCACCAGTGGCAGAGCCCTCCTGCCAGGAGGGAGAGGCCTGGGGACCATAACACCAGGTGGAAAGCCAGTTTATGAAGGCAACATTAATATTTTCAAAACCATCAACCAAACTTCCTACTTGCATGAACAGTCTGATGAACAGCAACATCCCAAAGCCTTTGCAGCTCCGGTTTCCCCTACCCCCATCCAACAGAAACAGAGTAGCAAATGCAATTCCTCAAGTATTGCTAATGTGATAAAACAGCAAGGACAGGGACACAGGACTGGGAGGAGAGGCAAGAATAGCATGGAGGTGTTTTCCTGTCCATGAGAACGCAAGCTTAGGCCTGAAGTAGTGTTTCTCCTCTTCCCAAACAAGGAGTGACTGGGACCAGCTCTTCCTGGGCTTTGCTTGATGCAATCATTCCTAGAGAGGTAAGAAATTTCTGTGTCTAAGGGGACTGAACTTTTCCAGGACCACTTGGACAGATTCCCACTCAAACAAGGCTTGCAGGACAGGGTTGGCTGAATCACTGCTGTGGGAGAGGCTGTAGCCAGCAGATAAAAGGTTTGCATCACCAGGTGCTGTCAGAATGAATGTTAAATGGAGTGTAAGAGAGACATGACATGCCTAAGGCTCAATTAACTGTTCCTTTTCACCACGAGACCTTGCACTCATGCTTTCCCTATGCCTCTTGCTTTTTAACTGAGCTCTGACTGCCACCAGCTATTTAGCAACAATATCTGCCTGGGGTTCAGCCACGTCCACATGACAGCAGCTCTTTCAGGGCTGTGGTTGAAGTGAGTGGTGAACTTGAAAAGGACAACCTCGTTTCACCAAGTGAGTGAGCTGAGCTTGGGCAGCAGGAGGCTCTGAAGGGTGAGGTGGCTCTCAGCTATGGCAGCCCTGGGAAGCCCAGAAGCTGTGTAAGAGGACACTGAACTGCAAGTAGAATTGGGATCTGTGGCTGTGATTTGCTAGACAGGTTTAATTAGGGTGTAGCACTGTGGATAACACTCACTTCTAGGAGTTTTTGTATTTGCAAAGTGAGTTTACCCCAGAAAGCCTGTGCAATGACTGTTTCCATATTTATCTTGAAAACCTGACCTTTCACTGCTGCTTTCTGCCCCTTTGGTTCTCTTTGGTGGCACGCAGAGCTCCAGGTGGTCTCGATGAACTCATTTCCCCTCCCTCAGATTTCCCCTGAAAGTTGCTGCAGCTGGTGGCTCACACAACTCCTTCTGCTTTATCACCAGAAGCTTTCAAGGAAGCCAGCTTGCTGAGACCTGGATTTCTGACAGAGGAGAAAAAAATTGAAGGTAGGAACCACTTTTTTTTTAAACTTTGAGTAGTGAGAAAAGTAGGGTCAGAAAGGTACCTGACTTCATTTTTGCATGTGAAGATTATCTTTGAACACAGGAGCAGACTCAATTAGTGGATCCAAGTGGGGCAAAAACCCAGACATGTTTCTCCATGGCTCACGTATCCATGCCCAGGGAGGGCTGGTCCTGCTCATGGCTGCCATCTGAACCCAGGGGCTGCATTTTCCTGAAGGGCTTTTTGTGGCAATTCCCATTTAAAGAGATCTGTCTTACTCTACCCCACCGGGGTTTTAGCCTGGGTCAGTTCTCTGCTGGGGTTCAGCACGTGGCTCTGTGACCCCTGGGGCTGTGGGGGAGGTGGCTGGGCTTAGGTGCAGCTGAAGGAAGGAATGGCTGGAGATGCAAGGGGAGAGCGATGGCTTCATGAGCACAAGCATTGCTAGAGAGTATCCTGAGTCAGGAGATGGCCTCAGACCTGTGTCCAGAGTTAAACTGCACAGGCTGTAGGAATAAAGCCACAGTGCTTGGCCTTTTCCTCTGATGACCCCCAGTGCCACGCCCTTCCTCAACAGGGGCTCTGCTGCCAGGGACACCCCCCTGTTTGCATCACTGAGTTATGGAGCTCTGCTCACAGCATTCCAAAACACAAATAAGCAGGGACTTGGATAGTCTGACCTCATTAACACCTGTGTTTTCCTTCTTGAGCTGGCAAATACAAGAGCACTTCCATTATTTTGGACAGTGCAGGGTTGTGGATGTCTGAACAGCAAGAAAAGACACAGTCACATTTGTTCCTGCTGACTCTGACCTAGGCTTTGTCCAGCTAGTTCCATGGTCATATTTTCAGTGGCAAGCACAAATACCACTATTGATTCATTGGTGTTATGGTCACATCACTAGCAGCAATAAAGGAGATGGGTGCTCAGAGAGGATGCAGGTGTTCTTCCACACCACACGTCATCCTGCTGGATATCCCTTGTCTTTTCACATTGCTTCATCTACCATAAAACTAAAACAATAGCTGAATATTGCAGCTTTCTGAAGGTACACGTATGTGGCTCCTCCAGTGCCTCAACTAGCTGTAAAATTGCTGGCCCAGCAAGACAAACAAGGCCACATCTGATTCTGAGAGGCACAGGGTGGAAAATGCTAATGGCTGAGTTTACCTGAGCCTTCCTCTTACCGAGTCTGATTTCAAGTTGTTGATAGTGTTGATAAGTGATGTGGGCAGAATGTTTCTGTGTTGGGTGTCTGTGCGTGCCCTGTACTGCCTCAGGAAAATTCCAGCCTAAACAGTCATTTCTCCATACCTAAGAGAAACAAGCTTTATTAGCATAACAAGAAAACCACATCCTCTTTGATTAAGATTTTCTAACACAGCTATGGCCTGACTTCAGACATTAAGTTAATCTTTCTATTACCCTCTGCTCCAAGCCTGTTGAGATTAGAAGCCATTAAATAAAAACAAAGTGTGATGCTGTTTTGGTTCCTACATTTCCTTCAGCACAGGCACACCATGTCCCCAAAGTTTGTGCCATTCTTGAACAGAATAGAGCATTCCTGGGAATTGTTCCTCCCAGTTGTAGGATACTAGAGTGTAACTGGCGTTATTTTACTTGTTTTATATCTTACTGTAATTATTACATGCTGTTATATTAGTAATGACAATAATGTTAGGGAGACATTGTCCCCTAGTGTGTTCAGGGGTTCTGGTATTTGTGTTCCAGTGTGGGATTTGGGTGCACATTAGCAGAGCAGGTGAAAGGGTTAAAACAAAAATCAGGACCCATAGGGAAAAAGTCATTGGTAGATAAGTGGGAGAAGAGGTTAATAAACAGGATCTGAAAAGAGAGAAGGATGGGGCTTGGGAGGGTCAGCACGGCACGATTAGGCAGCAAAACAAGCTGAGGTTTAAGCTGGGATTTAAACTGAGATTTAAGCTGAGATTTAAACTGAGGTTCAAACGGAGGTTTAAGCTGTGTCTGCGTGCTGCACCATCGGAGGGTCAGTGCAGTTCGTTCCCCCGGCCCGGAGCAGCGCAGAGCCTCCCCAGCAGAGCAGCCGAGCTGCTGTGCCGAGCGGGGACAGAGCAGGGCAGCCCCGGCACGTCTCGGTCCCGGTACATCCCGGTCCCGGCACGTCCCAGCCCGGCTCTCCCACGTCTCCCTCGACTCCCGGCTCTGGCCCGGGGCCAGCGGGGCCGCAAAAGCGCCTGGGCGCCCCTGCGAGCCCCGATGGCAAAAATCCGGCCCGCAGGCTCCGTCTGAAGAAAGATTGCTGGCGTTTGTATGTGCTGGTAGTTCCTGGGCCTCGTATGTCCCTCTCGTAAAACACACCGAGGATTTTCCCAGATAAAAAAAGGCACATCGCTTGGCAGAGAGTCACATCTGCACGTACACGAGAATGAAAACATCCGGAGAGCGCTGCCCTCGAAACAAAATGCCCAAGAGCTCAAAGCCATGGAGGGGAATGGAGAGTGCCATGATGGCAGCACGTTTCTGTCTCCCGCCTCCTTCCTGCCAGCGACCATCAGCCATCCCGGGCCAGGAGCCAGCAGAGAGGCGAGTCCTGAGCTGGATGCCTGGGCTGGGTGCCTTCATCCCAGGAACCAGGGTGGCAGGAAGGAGAAGAGTGGTGGCTCTGCACAGTCTGGCCGCTGAATGATGCAGGGACTCACTGCCTGGCACTGTGCCCATGTTCTTTTAAACTTGTCATCCCGCTTCACAGCAGGAACCCTCTGCCTTCCTCACCAAAGCATAAACACAGAACAAGGGAACAACGAGTGCTCATTCATTGCACGGTTGTTTGTTTCAAGAACCAAAGTTTACATAGTTGAAGCTCCCACATGCCACTTTCACCTTTCACCGATGCCCCTGCAGCATGGTAACTGGGATGTGACAGAGAGAAATAAGCAGAGGAGCACTTTAGCGTGATCTAACAGCAGAGTTATTTGATCCGGGGTTTGGTATGCACTGAAAATGCCAGTGGTTAATGGACTGTGAACATGGTGCAGCAGCTCTTTGCCTCCCTTCTGGCACAGGAGTCTGTGCTTCATGAAGCTGAAGAGGATGCTCTCCTTTGTAGCATCTGTCCCACTCATCTAGTGACCAGCCTGGTTTTACTACTCATCCATCAAAGCACAGCCATCAATATACAGATATTTCTAGCCTTCATTAAAAAAAAAAACAAACCTTCGTGAATAAAATAGAAAAGCCTGTCTGGGTAGATCAACTTTGATCTCTGGTTTTGACCATTAGCCTGACTTGAAATTTCCATGTCTTCAAACATTTGGTTTAGCTCCTGCTACAATATTCTAACACAGTGCCTAAATTTAAAGACCATGTCTATTTATGTCTGAGGTTTTAACATTTCCTCCACTTGGACTGAACATGGTTTATCACATCCTCTAAACCCCAGGGACACTCCAGTGAAGAGAGAGCACTGTCAATGTGAAAAGCAGGGATATTGTCCCAGTTTCAGACCCCTCATCTGTGCCAGACTCTTACCCAGATCAGACACCTCTGTTTTCTCTTCTGCACTTAAAGCTCACTGGGGAAAGGAGGACACACACACCAAAAAAAAGTATCAATTCTGTAATAAGAAGAAGACAAATCACTCTTGTCAAATGTATTTTTCTCTCCATAATGGGAAGAAGTACTTTTTATAGGCTTTTTATTTTGGACACGGAAAATCATGATGTGTTTGTCCTCTATGTGCAGTGCCCAACAGAAGATTGTGCCATTCACCACATGCGTCATTTACTCCACGTGCCAGGTTTCTGCTCAGTTTTAATTTACTGCTTCTGAGGGATTTCATCCTCTCCCTTTTGGGGATTGTTCAAATCAAACAGTGATTATTGTTGGCTCTTTCCATTTTAGGCAGCCACCATCACCATAGCTTCTTTAAGTGCTTTCATACAAAAACCCACAACAAGAGTGAAGCTTGCTAAGAACTCAATGTAGTATCTGGTACTTTTCCTCTTCCAAAATAACTGCTTCAAGTAAAGGGTTTGTTTGGTTTCTTAGGCTTTGTACAGTTACTTATTTTAGGTTGCTTTATTTAGTTTATATTTTTGTTCCTTGTAGTGAGCCAAAACTTTCCTTTTCTCAAATTCAATTAGGTCCTCCTGGCTATCACACTCGTACCACCATAACTGCTCCTCCTACCTTGTAATTTATATCCTCCAAAGCTTTGTGAGTTATTATCATCACTCTCTTCTCTATATATTCTTGTCATTCGACCAAATTATACATTGGTTTTGTTTAAACCTTTTAAAGCATGGAATCACCAGGGAAAATCAAGCATCCTTTTGAAGTCTTTCTGGACTCTAGGCACCTCTTTATATCCCTTTATATCCCCTTTAGATCAAATACTTGTACTTTGTGGTTTGCTATCTGCCTCTTAGCAAGTGTGCAGTCAGTCCCTGCCTGTCTTGGGGCCGCTGACCTGATAGAGACCCAGTGACAGCTCTCATGACCCACCAAGTACAGAGAGGGAGCAGCCAGCTCAGTGCACAGCCCACGATGAAATGCACATTTCAGGTGCAAGAGCAGATGAGGATCAGAGGGTGTGTGTACCCATGCCCAGCAGACACAGGAGGGCAGACTTAGAGCAATCGTGTAGCTCACTTCACCCTCTGCTGGGCGCTTTGCTGGGGAAGAAGAGACTTCATCCTTCAGAATATTTGCATGTGATAAGTGCAGGTCACTGCAGGACTCAGCCAGAGTGGGGACAGTGACTGTCACAACCTGTGGCATCATCAGGATAAGCCTGCCGTGGAGCCAAACCAAGATAATGTGCTCACAGACGGCAAATTATCAAGTCAGCAAGAAGGGACCTGCAACACCTCAGGAAGAAAATTGGTAAAGGGTGGCTAAACCTCAGTCTGTGTATGCAGCAGTGAGAACAGGGGTGCTGGAGAACTGCTGACATCCACAGCAGGGGGAGTAAACACAGGGTCTCTCAACACACCAAGGCCCAACTGGGCCACACATTGGTGGATTTCAAAGATTTAGATATCTGGAACATGGTGGCAGCAGAGAAAGTTGGATTCCTTCTCTATAGCAGAAACAGTAACAGAGTTCCAGGAAACAGATGGCGTTCAAGATACAAAGCTGGACAATATTAACCTAGGAGATTCTCTGAAGACTAGGTTACTATGAAAAAAAGAAGCAGAGTCACAAAATACAAATTTACATGTTTTTTCTTATGTTTGGGAGAGAATCAAGAGGTTAAAAAAACATGTCAGTCACTTTACCTGTATCTTCATCTGTCACGTGGTGCTCTTCTGCCAATTGAAGTGGCCTAAAAACAGTCTTTGAAATTCCAGCTCATACCTTTATTAACACACCCCAGCAGTAAAAAACACACTGAAAAAATTACCCCTGCAGGCTACTATCCCATCTGTGACAGAAACCTGCAGAAGATTATTCCCAGAAAAGTTCAAGAGAAGAATAGGATAATTTGCCTACAGAAGAGGTGACTTCTAGTCATGGGCTTTCTGAGGTTGCTCTGTGCCCTGAAGCTAATAGGATTTTATCTGTCAAACATGAATGAGAGAACAAAAGTAACAACCTCTGATTATCCTCTCTTTCCCCTCTCTAATCTTACTTAAGACTTAAACTGACTGTTCTCAATGATGGTCTGCAAAAGTCTCACAAATAACATGCAGTAGTAAATAATACATTTCCTGTACACACCCAACTTTATTCTGTAACAAACACGTCTCCTGTTACCCACTTCGAAAGGCATCTTTTTTGGGTTCAGTGAGTCCTCATTCAGTATAGGAGCAATAAGGGCACTGTAAAACACCTGTACAGACTTTGGTAGTTTTTGCTTTTCCATTATGTTCCCTTTTCTGAATGTCTCCCTGTAAGCTAAATAATCACAGGGAACTTCAGCATAGCAATATCCTCCTCCTTTAAATCATATCTGTCCTTCAATTCCAACCTACACTCTTTCTCCAGTATCCTTTTTTATAAAATGAGATGCCCCTGATATTTCAGGCAAAGCTGCCTCCTGACGTTACATACCGCATCACACACATTTCTGGAGAAATCAGCTCTGTGAGAATGCTTTCTCATCAGCCCCTTTAACCAGACTTTTAGCTCTGACAAATGGCTCCCCGGGAGCAGGAGGGAGTAGAGGAGTGCTGGGATCCAAGATGCTGAGCAGTCCCGGCGCTAACACCGCCCCCGGGCACTTCCCTGCTTTGCGTGGGCTCCATCAGAGAGCCCTGGCCAGGAGCCCGGCACTCCTGCTCTGTTGCCAGCAGCTGCAGGAGCTTTTGGTGTCCGACAGGCAGCTCTGCCACACAAGGGTATCTTTCTCTGGGAGCAAATTCATCTGCCCAGTTTCAGTGTTGTGCTGCAGCAGGGGCAGGGGAAATTGGAAAGTAGCTCCACTTGAATTCTTACTTCCTATGTTTGTGCCTCTTTGTTCACCTGGAACACTCATTCCTGGATTGGCTATTTTGTAGGAACATCAGGCCTGTGTGAGAGAGGCTGCTGCTGTGTTCCCCAGACAGCATTACACACATTCTTTTTCCCCCCCACTTCCATTTGATCCCTCTTTTCTCAAGCATAAATCAGAATATTAAAAGTTCTCTCCAGAGCTTCCCCCTTACTGTTTTTAATATATATATTAAATCACATTTATAAATATATATATATAAACGTTTCTTATCACAATTGTAAGTCTTGTTATTAAGGCTGAATGCTATGTTGACAAGCCTTACCCAGACTAGGGAGAATTTTGGAAATACCAGGCATGTTACTTGGGTTGAGGTAAATAGATGAAGGTAGTAAATGGAGGCAGAAGATGAGGCTGCACTCATTTTGAGGAATATCAGCATACTCTGGCATTGTATTGCACAATTTCCCTTTGGTCCACCTTTGTCTGGGCACTGCCAAAATCCTAATCCCAAGACCGTTTAATGCAGCTAAGCCATATGAAGGTGATTGGTCAGATCAAAATGCCAAAGGAACTCTTTCCCAGTGGATGGTGATTATTTTCCTCTACTATTTTCTGCCTTTGCAGTCTGTTTGCTGTGAAGCCTGTGAGGCCATGGCAGTGTCCAGTTTTACTGACTGAGCCTTTTGGACAGCACGCTCTCTGTCCAGCACCTCTTCCAGAGAGTGGGACCCCACAGTGCAGCTCCCCAAAATAGCCCTGAACTTTCCCAGCCTCTGCATGTATTCCTTGGAACTGCAGCCCTGCTGGATGAGTCAGCTCTTGCAGGGTGACATCACAGCTGAAATCAGAGCTGGGCTTTGCAAAGAGAAATCCAAAGATCCTCTTGTTGCTTCATGGGAAACATTGAAACGAAGTAAAGATGAGAGTGTCACACACTTCCTCTCCCCATGCTGATTACTCACCACTCTGGGGAACCCCCAGGGTTGTGCAGGGATCAAATCTCATCTTTCCAAATCCTCCAGCTGCACCTTCTCTGGCAATGAAGGATGGAGAACACAACTCCTTGGAGAGCAGACCTTGGAGTCAGAACAGCAGCTGGGAAATTATACAGCCCTGATGAGGATGTGCCAAACCAGAGTGGGCTCCAGCATCTCCTCCTTCCAGCAAGCCTCTGGAAAAGGAGGCTCCATCCCAAAGACTGGTCTGACACCAGAAAACTTTTCCCAGGTTTCTCAACCGTTTGTTGTCACAGCCTCTTGCTGCACTCCATATATCTTTGTATAAAATGACCTCTGCAATTGCCACAATAGGTGTAGGATGACAGGGATATAAAACTGGATGCAGCTCTTTTCTCCAGCTAGTTGCACAATTATATGACTGGGATATTACCAACACACAGACTCTGTGTTTGGATTCATCATGATTTAGTCTGAAGACTGAGTGGCAGGATAACAAGACAGACCCTTTAAATGTAATAGTCTTTTGAGAAAATGATGTGTTCTGTGGTTTTGCTTAAAAACAAAAGGCTAGAAAAAGGGCACTCTGTCTAAGTTGCCTCAGATGTTTCCACAGCACTTTCAAATCCAGTGTAGTGACATCTGTTGCCAGGTAAATAAAATCAGTGTGGAAATATTTACTCTTGCCCCTTACTGGGACATGAGTGGCTTTAGACTCTTTTAAACACAGATGTGAAGATGCCTTTCTTGGCTCTTGAATTGAGGCAAGAACGTTAAGTTGCTGTCAGAAGAGTAACTATGGTTTCTTACTCCCAAAGACTGGAAATGCTCACTCCTTACCCTGTAACTCTTTTAGCTTTGTTCTGCTGATTGCTGTGTCTGTCTTCCTTATGCAGCTTTTTGCTTAAATTGCTGAATTTAGTTATCACTTCACAGGTGGCAGAGACTCTAGACTCCTCCTCTCTGTTCTCTGAAGTCCCTAATTCTATTACAAGTCATTGCAGTGCAATCATATAGATCCCAGACATTTTGCAGTGGGAGGCCAGAGTCACAAGAACTGGTAGACCAGAATTTTGCCCAAGATCACAGTGTGACATGGAATGGAAAAGCCTCCAAATGATTCTTTCTAATGCCTTATCCATTCAATGTGCAGATTAATAGAACAGCAGCAAAAGCTGTGATATCATGTGTGGTTAAAAAGGCAATATTTGTAACATCTGAACAAACATTTTCCCTCAAGCTGAAAGGGAAGGTGGGTGTCAGATGAGTGCATTTGTGTGTCACTGTCTGTCACCGTGGCTCTGTGGGAACAGACCTGGGAGGCAATGAACCAGCACTGGGAAGTCAGTCTAGGGGAACGGGCAGGAAATGGGGCTTAGGGACCCATGACAGACTCTCCTGCTACATAGCTCTCCTCTGATTTGGGGCAAGTTGCGTGCACTACTGGTGAGTCACAGGCAGCCTGGCGATGTGAGTCTGGCTCCATCTAAGGGAAGCAGGGAATACTACAAAGCCCCAGAAACGAGTTGGTGTCTGTTCCAGTCCTTTCGAGCCAAAAGACAATGGCCAACCTTCACCTTCCTGCACTTTTGAACGGATGAGTTTGTAAACTGTGTTATTTACTATGGTAAATGCTTTTCAATCTATGTGGGTCACAACTTGGAAGTCACAGCCTGAAGTTAATGATTAGTGTATTCTTTGATAGAAGACAGTAATTATTAACCCTGGACTCTGATACTAATCCACACACTTTTAAATGAGCACTTCACTTCCCCAAACAATTTCTTTATTGCAATTTCTCGTGCTTGATATTTGTCTAAAGGACATTTTAAAAGGATTTCAGTTTCCTTTAATGTGTTTTCCTCATATGTTACTGTTTCTTTGAGCAGCTGATCAGGCAAAATCATCTTTTTGTGTAAAAGGCACACAGGAAGGCAGATTCCTCACCCAGCAAAACTTAGATTGATAGAAATGCGTTGGTGTTTACCAAACTGAAACGGCTGACCCATTTCAAAACAGAAAATCCTTAGTAAGACAGGAAAATGGGTGTCTCTAGCATTTTGAACAGTCATTGAACTGCCTCTCTAAGAGGTTTAAGTCCTCGCCCAACTCCTTTCTCAAGAGACACTTAAACTGCAGGGATTTTAGGACAGAAATCAACCACTGATGTGCAGGTCATGGAAACAAATAATGAAACCATGTAAAGAGCAGGGTTTAATTTAAAAAGTGAAAGTAACTGGCCTCACTGAAGGCAAGGAATTTTGTTGGGCTCTTTTTCCAATTGTCTCTTGCTTGTTAGGACTTGATTAAATAAGGCTGAGAACACACCATTTCCTCCAAGTTTTACAAAGCAACCCTGAAGTCAACTGCTCCATTTAAAGCTCTCACAAGAGCTCCCAACACAGCAGGAGTGTAGCACCCCCGTGGGGGGGTGCAGCAGCTGCCTGCTCAGAGCTGGACATTCCCAGCCCTCTGCTTTCCATGAGGGGCCCAATCCTCAGTGTCCACAGCCTACTCCTCCTCCTCCTGCGTGCCAAACACATGCCTGAACTCCAGTACTCCTGCATCCTCCTATTCCTTCCCTGCCCAACGCTGTCTGGCACACCCTCCTCCTCAACCTCTGCCCTGCAGCCTGTGAGGAGGGAATTGTAGGCTCTGGCTCGAGGTCAGACAGGGAAGCTGAGCTGATCAAGGGATGGACAGTGCTTGGTCTGCTGTAAGGGCTGCTGCAGCCCTGATGCAGGCAATCATGGCTCAGCAGAATCCGTGTACATGCAAGTGCTCACTGGGCAGAGGTGCTGCAGGGCTGCCTTCCCTCGAGCACAGGTCTTGCAGGAGCCTGGCCACAGCAGCTGCTGTGCAGGCTCTGCTGAGCCCAGGGCTGGCAGTCATCCCTGTTTGGCCAGCTGCCTCTGGAAGGATCTTCCCCAGCGCCCTGGGAAGTCCCTGCACACTCTGGCTTGTGGGTACACACACACGTGAGCACCTGCTGCTGGGCTCTGTGCAAAGCACTGGAAAACCTGGGATCTTGCTGAGCTGCTAAGATGCATGTTACCAGTCAGAAGCCAAGATGGCAGAATTCATTACTCCCTTAGAAATGAAGCTGGACTAGTCATCTGTGCCAGCAAGGTTCTTTCTCCATCAGGAGATGATTTGTCCCTCAGCCTAACGCCGAGACACTGTGTTAGGCATGTTCTGAACTGTTGGGTCATTAAGGTTTCTGTAACAGTTGGTGGTTTTAAGCACAGTCATCTTTAAATGGCTGAAGGCCATCCAGGCTTTAGTGTTAAGTACCACATTGAGCCATTTTATGAACTTTATCTTTAGAAACACTCTTAGGTACACCCTTTGCTTTGTTCTCTTTTGATTTTTTTCTCCCTCCATTCTTACTTGCTTTTCTTTAAAGAGAAAGGAAATCCAAATGCAAAAGTGAATCTAATGCTAAGTCAATGATGACTAAGACATCAGGTCAGGAAAATCAAATATTTCTGCCTAAGATCCCAAGCTTGTTCATGGTAGGCACCCAGAAATAACTTGATATTGTAATTATGCAATAGAGTTCAGAACTGCACATTCACGGTCTCACTGTAACTGTATTGAATTCTACTGTGCAAACTTTCGTCCAACATTAAATCCAATGGAAGTAATTTAATAGACTTGATTTGCTGCCTTTACGAATGCTGCAGATGTTCTTATGCATTTGTTAATAAAATGTGAATTTAATTGATTTATTATGAGTCTTAAGGAAACTGAAAGCTACTGAAAATAATGAGGCCTTCAAAACTAAACCAAAAAATGTAGCTCACATGTAATGTGAGTTCTTCACTTGTCCCTGTTCCTGGTGAAGACAGAAAGATTTAATGGACAAACAGAATTATTTCTTTATGGTTTCCTCTACTGTATATTTATCAATGTTTGTAAATACCTTTGAAAACTTAGAAAAGCATAGTAGTACCTACTGAAAACAATCTGTAACAGGCAGAGTTTGTAAATCAGCTCCATCTCTTAAATGTTCATCTGACAGAGTGAGTAGGACTTCAGCTTGTGAACTGGAAATAGGGGCAGAGCTGAGAGTTTTGCCATCACTTTGTGATAAGCCCTCGCACACATCATCCATTCTCCCCTGTTCTGTAAACAGATCTACTAACAAGTCTCCTAAACAAATGATTTCAAGAATCAGCCATGCACCATTGTTGCTAAAACTGGCAATGTAGAACAGGAAGACGTCCTTGCTTTCTCATTCACTTGGAGTATTTGTCTCAGACCCCTAAAAAGCTGTTAGAAAACATGGCAGAAAGGAAGCTAAATATTCCTGACTTGTCATTAAACCTGAAACTCCCAGAAATATCATCATGCATGGGAATGTTTTGTGTTTTTGACTATTCTTCCACTAAACTACCTCTGGAGGGCTAACCCTGTCAAACAGCAGGAAGAAGAATTTTGTTACTTCAAAGATTTATGTGTGTAGCCAAAGCTGAACTGGATCTCGGGAAGGAAAAGCAAAAAGCTGTAAATGTCAGGATTGAAGACCAGGGCAAGATAGGGGCTGACTGGCAGTAACTGGCTAAGAATTTGGTTCTTCTTAACATGACTTGTACCATCAAGCTTCTTATCATGAAGTTCACAGATTAATTGTACACGGCACAAACATTTTTTCCTAACTACTTCACATACATTGCTTTGCAGTTATATCACGTCCTCCAGTTCTCCGACTGTAGGAGAGAAGAAGGAAAGGCCCACGATGCCTTTTTTATATCACTTGTTATTGTATGCCTCGCTTTTTTCTTTGTTTTGAAAGGTGATCCTAACTTTTTCAGCTTCACAGAGCGAGCCAATCCTTCGCAGAGCATTGTTACAGTCTGTGTCATGACTCACTAAGCAGGGTGAGAACATCGCTGCAGGTAAAGAGCACTGACTATTTATAATGATATTGTAACACTCCAGCTATGGTCCCCTGCCCTGCTTCTCGGGGATGCCATCATTCTTCTATTTTCTGCACAACCCCACCGCAGTTAACCAAAGTTTTACTTATGGATGTTTCACCCACTTGCACCGTTTATTTTCGTGGCTTTGTAGCACATCATGAAGCTTCGTGGTCTCCAAGCGAAGGAGCAGAGCACCGGGCAGGCGGGCTCCCGGTCAGTCCCAGGTCGGGCAGCGGGAGCGGCACAGTCCGGGCACGCTGCGGCTGCTCTGGGACTGACACTCGGCTACCCCTGAAACCGCTTTTCACACATGACAGTGTGGACAAGTTAGAAATGCGTTTCATTTGAAGATTTCTGCTGGACAATCTCTAATTTCCAGTAAACTTGCTTCACTGAATGTTATCTCCTGATTTCCGACTGCGACAGGCCGGCGATGAAGCCGAACAATCACCACGCTGCTACTTTTAGTTTGCAGCCCTCACGATCCAGCCACTGCCGGGAACCCCCCGCTCCCATCCAAGGATCAGGGGAGGGCGGTGCTGGGCGAAAACACGGGAGAAAGGAAGGAAAATATTCCTGACTCGCCATGGAGCCCGAAGCTCCCAGAGGCGCCCGCACGCCCGGGCTGTCCCACGGCTCTCACCCTCCCTCAGTCACTAACCCACCCTCACAGCCCACGGCGCCACAAGGGCCGCACTGCGCCTTTAAGGGGAGGCCCCGCCCCTCCCCGCCCAGCAGGCACCCGCCCCCTCTGCCCCGCCCGCCATGACCTCACCTCTGCCTTTTCATTGGCTGACCATCCCGTCAGTCAGGCGGCGCACGCCCCTCTTTCCCGTTAGCTTCCCCAGGTGCTCTCGGTCCATTGGTCGCTTCTCGTGCCGCTCACTGGCGCTTCTGAGCTCTGATTGGCAGGGCTGGCGGGGGGCGGGCGCTTCCGCGGTTGCGAGGCGCCGGCCGGCGGTGGCGCGGCCGGGCTGCGGGAGTGGGGGCGGCGCCTTCTCCGCCGGGGACGGGCACGGGCGGGTTCGGGCGAGATGGAGCCGTGACCAGGTGAGCGCGGAGCTCCGGCTCGGCCGGCGCTGCGGGGCGGCCTGGGGGAGCGCCAGCGGCAGACGGAGGGAGGGTGGGCGCGGGCCCGCCCCGAGGGGCCTCCCCGCACCGGGGCACGGCCGCTCCCCCTCCGGAGCCCCCGCGCTGTCCCCGCTGCCCCGGAGCGCTCTGCGCCCCTCCCCGCCCTCCCCCCTCAGAAGGGTCCGGGGCGCTCGGCGGGTCCCTATGGGCGGTTCTGGGGGCTCCCTCCGGCGTTCGGGGCCGGCAGCGCTGACAGGGGCTCGCAGGGTTTGGGCGGCCGCCGTGTCCTGCCGCCCGCAGCGGGCTGCCTGGAGCGGGGCGAGTGCCCCGCGGGGCGATGCTTGGCCGTGCTGTGGCTGTGGCTGTGGCTGTGGCCGGGCGCTTGTGTGCGGTAACAGCCGCGGGTCCCTGCCGTGTGTCTGCCCCTCTGTGACCGTCAATTCTTGCATGGAAGAGGACTGTAATTCTGTAATTTCACGTCTCCCCTGATCACGGATGAAAGCTGACAGTTCTATGTGTGTGTTAGTGGATATAATCCTCCTGAGACCTTTATGGTCTGGGTCTGTGTAGCCTTACTCTGCGCCATGCAAACTTTGTGTTCGTAGCGTTCTGTGTGGCCCTGTTTTACAAAAGGAGCCGTGAGTGAGCTGAATAAAGGGTTGCAGGTTTGCCGCTGCCTATAGCAATCCCCTTCTGGTATCTTTTGTCCAGACAGCATCAGGGCCTGTGCTGTGGAAGTGCATTTTAACCTACCATCCATAGAAAATAGATTTTGAAGGCATTAAAAAATGTTTCTGTTTAAGTCTGTAGCTTCTTTTCTGTGTCTTGGAACCCAAAATGTGCTTTTTGTTTCTTGGTAGGATCTGAAGACACAGGTCTGAATATTTGGAAAATATAAAATGTAGCTATTCTGGGCTGGATGTGTATATCCCAACGTTCTGTCTTTATTTTAAATTTGTATTTGACATCAGAGCTAGTTGTGGCATAGCTGACTTATTGGAAGTGTGTTTTTTACTTGTATGTTGGTTTTCAGATAAAAATACAAATGAACTTCCACCACTGATTTTAAAATACATCTGCTGTTTGCACAAAACTCCTCACTAGGTTCTGTAAAATCCATACTGTTGAACTGGTAGAAGTGTAATGCCTTTAGATCTTCATAAGCATTCCCAAAAATATTTCAGTCATTACTGAATATGAAATGACAGGGACACCAGTTTGTTCCCATTTGCTGCAGTGATTTAATGAGTGATCTAATAATTGTGATTAAATAGGATCTAATAATAGAATTTAAAATAAGTGTGTGATCTGAAGCTGACTGTGAACTCCTTTTCTGTTCTTCAGATTTGTGCTTTCTGCTGAAAGGAGAAAAAGACTTGGGGCTAAAAGCAAATGCCTTAAGCTTCACCCAAGTAGGCAGATTTGCCCTTCTTAATTACCAGATATTGGCTTGCTGAGCCCTTTCCTTTCCTTCCTCACTTATAATTTAGAAACCAAATGTGATTTCTGGAAAAGAGTGAAATATTGCCAGTTACAGCTTCTTGAGCATCACACTGTTCTGTACAAAATGTGAGCAGCGCTGTGTTTGCTGGTTCCCACAGTTGTGGAAGGAGCTTTAATTTCTCTTTAATTGAGGCCATCCACTCCTATCATCATGTGGGAGAAGGCTTCCAAATCTTCAGGCAGCAAGCAGATCATGAAATAAAATGCAAAGAAAGGGAGTACAGAAGACATTTTGACGTAGAACTAAGAGAATGTGGCATTTTTCCAAAAGCAGTCTTTAATTTTTCCTCCTCTTGAATATGAAATAATGGGAAACTCTAAGTTTGGAGGAGGAGTGCTTGCTTGTGTTTTTTTTTTTAATGCTGACTTCTACTGGCATGGCAAAACAGCAGCATTTTTCACAGACTTTCATCCTTGAACCTCCAGGTGAAATGTACATTCAGGCAATAAAAGTACCCTTTAATTTAATATGATGATAATAGTAATAATAATAATAGCAATCCCTACTGAATTTCCTTCACTATTGAGCTGTGATTAAATTCCTGTATGGTATCTGGTGGTGAAAACAGCAGCTGTACTAGAGAGAGAAATATCAGAACAAAAAAGGTTTGCATGATGGAGCAGAAAGCAGATGAATTCTTATGATGTGTCAAAACATTATCACAAGATTAATTGTTGCACTCATCTGGAATGTGCAGAGTGTCTCCTTATATGCTTTTTACCTCAAAAGCTCAATGTATAGCAACTCCAACACTCTTCTGCCTTTCCTTTCTGTACTCAGGTGTCCTTCCTGTTTGTAGATAATACAATTGGACTATCTCAATATCTGTTTTCTTACTGATAACTCAGTATTTGATTAGGATTCCTTTTGAGGAGTACAGTTGACTTCCTCCATGTAAAAAGTGGTAATAATTAACAAATCATATTACAGTTATACAAAGCTCTTCCTTAAAAGTTGGTTGGGTTTTTTTTGGTTTTTTTTTTTGATCGGTTGTGTCCTGAGGGTCAATGTCTTTTCCTGAGAAACTGTTGGAGAGGAAGCAGAAAAAGCAATTGTTCAGCAGTCTCAAACTGTCAGACACCTACTCTGGGAAAGCCAAATTTAATTATTTCCTGTTGGACATATTTGCTGAACTGAACTGAGACTGCAAACAGAGGATGTGGTTACACAGACATTTCTTTTAGTGGTGGGGCTGTCTTAAACAGCTCCCATTCCCATTTGCCTTTTCCCCCCTCCCCACCATGTGCTGTCACCTCCCTCAGCAGTGATGTGGAGTCTGTGGAGATGCATGTTAGGCCAGGTTAGAGACCTGATTTTTAATCTGGGTGTGTTCTATTCCTCTCCCCCAAATAAAAAACGGGGGAGAGCTGCAGGAATGCATAGCTGGAGTGGAGGAGTGCATTAGTAAGAGCTGCAGCTAAAAGGAACTATAGTTTAAAATTATTCCTATGATTATTCTTTTATGTGTGGGTGTTAGATGAAATGGATGAGTTTGTGTGAATTCAGAAATGAATTTCTTTGTCAAATACTCTCTTCAGTTTTTCAGGGATGCTGTGTGTGTGGTTAATGTGTATGTTTTACCTCCCAGCCTCTGAATGCTTTCTGGGGTGCAAACACTGTTGAGTGGCTTCTTCAGGGGAAACAAATGGTGTTGGGCTGAGGAGAGTTTTCATTGCCAGACTCAGATGTGCCCCACTGGTCAGTCAGAGCCTTCAGATGGTTAAATGTGGGCTGTCCTTGCAGAGGGTGAGCAGTGCATGCAGCTTGTACAGGAATCTGCCCTCAGTCTGATCCTCTGTTTTCACATGTGAAGAAACAAAGCTGCTAACAGTATTTCACTTCCTTTCATCCTTTCCTATTTCTTATTCACAACACTTATTTTCCACACAGACAAATCTTAGAAATTGTCACTTAGTGCGGTAATGTAATTGTTTAAATTAGTTTGGTTTATATTTCAGAGATTGATGTAATGAATTTAGTTTGTGCAACATTCCTTTTCATTTCCCTTCCCCATTTTCTTGTGTGTGTGTGTGGAGCATCATTATTCTTGTGAGAAGAAATATTTTGGATTTAGGCACACAGCCATATTGATAACATCTCTTCAAGAGGGTGAGATTTAACATAGAGTCACAAGTATTTTTAAATCTTGAAAACTAAAGGCTGAGCTTTTAATTGGAGATTTCTGTACCTTAACCTCATGCCATCCATCTGCTTTTGCTCTCCTGCTGCAAGCTAGAGTGTTGACTACTTCTGCTTATTCTTCTTAATTAAGTGGTGCTCCCTTTTTCAGCTTGTTTGAGCCCTGCTGATCCAGAAAAGCAGAGTTTTTGTGGAGTACAGCAGAGGAAGCATGGTAGCTGCTGCTGCATGTGCCAGCACGTTATTTGTTAACAGCTTATCACTGGGGGCTGCCTTTTTGGCACTGAAAGAAAAACTTTCTCCTGGACGGGGTCAGGAGTTGCTGCTGCTGTTGTCTCTGCTTGCCATGGATGCATATTGAAATGTGTATGTACCTCAGTGCAGGGGGCCCTGGCATAAAGCAGTGCAGAAACTTTTTGCCATCTTCTGGTGAGGCAAATCAATGTGCTGACTACACATCATCTGAGTATCTTCATGTTAGGGGAACAGGAGACTGAAATGATATGTCTAGTTCTGTGAAATTAGTTTTGGTCTGGGAGTCTACATCACAGGTTGTTTCAACCTCAAATGAATGTTTCCTGTAATAAATGGCAATTACAACTGGCTATAGACACAGCAGGGAGGGGATGTGTGGTGCCTTGAGCCCTCCCCTTCCCGTGGTTTAGAGGAGCACTGAGGATATATCTTCATTGCACAACTGATCCATATGGCTGACACCCTGTTTGGGCTGACTCAGATGAGATCATCCTTTACACACAGCCACAGCCATGTTATGATGAACTCCTTCGCTCTGCAGTTGTTTATATGTGTGATGGTACAGCTCTGAGCAAAGATGAGACAGGATTCACTTTCCATCAATTACAGGGAAGCTTTTCCTCCTTCAGGCAGACACTTTTGGAAGAAAACATTGAAAGACTCTACTTGGATGATTAAAAAAAAAATTACCATTTTTGCCCTCCCTTGTGGTTTTTATAGCAAGATAAGTTTCCCAGCAGAATTATGTGATTTCAGTCCACATTGCAACTTAATTTCTATTGCACTGTGCAAGATGGACCTGCATCCAGATGGGAGCTTTCTCTGAGTGACTGGTAGGGCTATGTTAATGTTAGGCTTAATATAACTGTCCCTAAATTCTCTCTCTTGTGTCCTGTTGGAGATGATTTACAGGAGCAGATCACTCGAGTCTGAATCTTTTTAAAGCCTCCATCTGAGAGACAGGCTGGGTGTTGGAAGAGTGGGAAATGAATTCTGCATTGCTGTGTTCCCATCAGAGTTACGAGTCATGTCAGTGAGTTTCTGTGTTGTTCAGGCATGCTGAAACTCCAAGTCACCAGTGAAGGCAATAAGCCATTGTAATCACTGGAATAGCAGCCATTTGGCTTGAGCATGTAAACACTGACATACAAACTTTTCCATTGGATGGAGGAGTTTATCAGCAAGATGAGACTTCTGCATTTCTTAGAGATGACACTGTTTTTTCTTCAGAAAATCTAGGACAGTAGAGTTCTGCCTGCATTGACTGTAGTGAGAGGAAAAAGGAGTGTTGGAGGAATGTTTTGATTGTGCTGTGGGCAAAGAATAGCAAAAGCAGTTTAACTGTGGAATTTTGCCAGAAAATGTTTCAGTTATCAGATTAATCTTTGCTCACTCACTGCAGCGTAGAAGGAACAGTAAAGAGTTTGTCTTTCATTACAGTTGTAAGGCTGTTCTGCTAAATATTTGTGAAGTTTGGCTTGTTAATTTTGAAGGCAGGGTGTGTCTGGGTTTTCTGTTTTTTCCTCTTGAAGCTGGATTGAAATTCCATGAAGTGAGTGAATAAGAATAACGGCAGGAATATCTTATACCTGCAGCATCTCTTACCTCAATAGCACATACATATTGGAAAAAAAGTACTGGTGACTGTTCATGCCTATTGCAAGCCAGTTATCTCCTGTTTGGGGTTTATGTGACCAAGCAGTAAATTGCAGGATACAATACTTTAACTGTCTCAGGCTGAGCAGGAACTTTGTTGGCAAATGGAACTAAAAGTTTTAAAGTTGACCTTTTATTGGCCAAAGTATCTGGAATAAAACTTTAGTTCTTAGTAGACAAAGTAAGAAAAATGTCTGATGTCTGGGAGGATGAGATTTGAATGGGAGAACAAGGATCTCTAAGCTCCTGAGAAGGCTAATGAAAGTGTTGGAAAGTCAGGAGAGGTAAATAAGCTAAGGCAAGGAAAAAATGCACTGAAGATATACAGTTATATACTGATATATAACTAGTCAAAATACAGAGATTATTTTGACTGGTTATGGGGTTTCACTTCTGTAGAAAATTAGCAGATTCCCTGTTCCAGGACAGGCAGATCAAGAGAAAATTCACTGTTGGACTTGTCTTGACTCAACTGAGGCTCTGGAGAACATGGATCTTAAGTGCTGGAAACTAAATGGAGCAGCATGGTGATTGTTCAGCTTTATCAGGGCTGTTGCAATCCTAAATTGGAAGATAATATTCAGGAAACCAAGATTACTGGAAATTAGTGACTGGCCAGCAGAAGTCTTCAAATGAAATGCATCTCTAACTCTTCCACACTTCCCTGTTGTGAAAAGTGGTTTCAGGGATACCTGAGTCTCCAAAAAAAAAAAAAAAAAAATCCCAAAACAACAGCAAACTAAAAAATAAAAATCCCACTCAAAACCTAACTATGCCAAAAACTTGCGCTGAAGTCAAGATTTAATAAATGGATAAATTTCACTCACTCATAATTTATGATTTAAGAAACAACATCGTCACAACTAAATTGTGATGTTATGTGCTTAATGCTGTCACGAAGAATGTTCCAGCAAAATTGTTGGATCCTGTTAAATCCTCAGGTACCTTGTTCATCATGTTGAAATAGCAAACTCTTAACAGTGGTTAATTGTTTGCTATCTTTGTGGAAGACTTTCCTTGACTTCTTGAGGCCTTTTTGCCTTGCCTGTTAGGAAATCTAGGATCTGCAATTCTGTAAAAAGTACATTGTAAGTACATCCTTCATTGTGTACTCTTGCATCATTATTATGTTATAATTACAGTTGTATCAGTTTGACTGCTTTATTAAAGAAAAATAATTACTTATTATGAGTTCTCACATTAAATTAATTAAGTAGTTGTAAGTAATTTTAAATATTGACTTGATGACAAATACTGTGAGAGGTGGCAGAATGACTCCTTGATTCTGTGATAGAGCCATGGTTAATGTGTGCTGGCACACTTTTTTGAGAGAAAAATAGGAACATTCTCTGTAAGGGAAGTGGTGTCCTTACTTGTTTGTTTTTTTTTTCCTTTGATACCAGTATTGTATATCCCTTCTCCTTCAAATTAGTGGAATTAAGTGGAGGAGAGTGGACCAAGCAGGTGTGCAATTCATTACTTGTATCTCCTTCTAAACAGTGTAAACAGAATAAAATTCTTTTATTTGTTGGGGATCAGAGAACTCACATTTTGTGTTGTGCTTATTGTTCAAGCATCGAGATGCTAATCAGTCTAACTGATCTTACTTCTTCTGATGTTGAGGTAGAAAATAGCTTATACTACTTTTTAACATTTTTTTTTCTTTTTCAGTGGAACTATGTTAATACTTATGTCCAAAGTCCATCTGATCTGAAGTTTGTATTTAGGGAGGTGCCTGTTTCTTTTTTATTATATCTTCTTAACAAAATACCATGGCATCCTGACTGCAGTTCTGTGCTTCTGATGTCTAGGAAGCCCTAAAGTCTGAAAAACTCGGAGGAGGAAATGGAATAGAAACTTTTATTATGTGTTTTTTTTTTTTTTTTTAAAAAGGTGGCTAAGGAAGTAGGAATAAATGTATGGCAACTTCTGACCCTTCTTATTGCCATTTGAAACAACAGTCTTCCACAGCCCCCAAAATAATTATTTTCTAGTAAGGTGCTGCTGTGTATGCCTTTTAGAACTGTGCATGCCTTTTAGAACTGTATTGCCAAAGAAAATGGAGTGTTACTTCAGTACATTTATGAGTTTTTAAGGTGCATGAGATGATTCTTTTCCTCCTGCTCTGAAATGGGGTTCCAGTTGCTGTCTTGACAGATGTCTGTAATATATTTTTATCTTTTCCCTATTTTTGTGTGAATGTATAACCTGGTGTCATAAACTAGTTAAAACAGTTCTCAAGTTCTACTACCAAATGTTTAAGAATGATTTCAGTAGAGGGACTAGAAAATAGAGTGTATGATTTGGTGACTATTCTGCCTTAGTAAATCTCAAACAATGTCACATTCTTCAGAAGTGACAAAGCAGCAGTCCTAAAATAAAAGTTCTGCTCTGCAAGTAGCATGGTGTGTGCATACCAGCGTGGCAGTCTTGATGGTATTTCAGTCCAGCTTCTATAGTGTGTACCAAATGAATTGAGGATTCTATTTAGAAAGAATCATGGATAAAGGACTTTGCACCTTACTCTTAAAGGAGAAAATGGGCTGTGTTTGGTTGTTTGTTTTGAAATCTCTGAATATTTGTGTCCTGTTTTCTCTTTCAGAGACTGAGGAGAGAGCTGCTGGCATGGAAGTGAGCTGGGTTTGTCCGTGGGAACTGTGAGTAAGGTATGTGTTGTGTCCTTTTTTCTGTCTTCAGTCTGCACCTTTTGTTCTTAGGTTTTGACATGAAAATTGCTTGTAGTCACTAAGAGGGAGGGATAGTATTGTTTAGAGATAAAATATTTTGAATTTGTGTTAGTGTAACAGCTGTGCAGCAAGGACTTTATAGTGTCAAGAGTATAAACAGCGCACGTGCACTTTTCTGTGCTGCTGAGCAATTAGTGAGGCTTCTTTCAAAGAAAGAAGCAGTTGAATTTGATATCCTTTGAATTGGCAAAGAGCAGCAGCAATTCTGATTGCCCCATCCCTACACCATGTTCTTTACTCACATTGTTTAGATTTCCTTGTTATGGAGTACTTGCTACTTCTTTTCAATAAACTGGTTAGCTTAAACAAGGCAATAATATTGGTCTTAGCTTCTCTATGAGTCGCTGAGGAAAATTCTTACCTGTTTTCAGTAGTGGGGAACTCCAAGGGTGGAAAGTCAGCTGATGTAAGGGGAAAAGGGAACAGAGTATCTAGTAAATCACTTGCTGGGCCTTCCACATAATGAATGTCATTGTGGGTGGCTGCATTAGAAGATGGCAATGAATGCAAAGAAGTTTGAGTTCCACACCCAGTGGCCACTGATGGGGAGGAGAGACAAAACCAATTCGGATTGCTTTAATTTTTGTAGACAGTTTCATACTGTCAAAGAATGTCACTGGAGCCAGAAAACTTCTTGTAGACTGTTTCAGGCTTTGGTTTCACACTGTACTTCACATGAGGTAACTGAAAGCTGTCATTTTTCTGTGGGTCTTGCTCCCTGTTTGTTTTTTCTTTCTTTGTTGGTTTAGGGGCTTTTTATTTGGTTTTTTGTTTGTTTTTAATGGGATCTGAGGAATCTATGGTTGCAGGGTTCAGATTGCTATCACAATGAGAAAACAAGCATATATCAAGGTGTAGCTTTCCATCAGAACAGCGGGCTGAATTGACTTGCTCTATGGCTGCAGAGTCACTGCTTGGAGGAGAGAAGGTGAGAATTTCAAATTGTGGTGTGGTGATACAATATGGACATACAATCTCAGTCACAGCCTGTGATCAGACTGAGTTAGATAAATTGTAAAACTACTTCCTCAGAGACACAAAAGTAAGTTGCCAAAAAACCTTGCCAAAAAATCCTTAAGATTCTAAAGTTTTCAGTTTTGCCTGCTGCTTTCTGCTGCAGTGAGTGCTTGTGCCAGGAACTGAACTGACTGAAATGTAACTACTTTATCTTTGTTTTAATTCTTCCTTTCCTGTTAAAAATTCATACATTTAAAGATTTATTTTCTTTTATTTTAGTCTAGATTTGTTATCTGAGCTGTCTTTCCTGCCTTGCCTAAGTCACCACTTTATTATGCCCTGTGTCATTCAGTTCTAGACCCAAATTTCAATTCTTCTGTCTGAAAGTGTATTTTTTCGTCTGAGACCTTACTTCCTATGCTTTACTTGTCCAATGACTTTCTCATCCCAGTCTGCTCTAAATCCATATTCAGCAAGAGTTCCTTCATACTTTTTCAGCTGTGAGTTTCCAAGTCAAAGCTCACATCTGGCTGCAGATCATCAGCACTCCCTTTTCACGTTTGCCGTAGCCTCCCTGGTTCTGTTGGTTCTTGGCACCCACTGCCACATGCCTTTGCTGCTGGCTGATTCCATTGCTCCTATGGGGTGAGGAGGAATGCCTTGCCTTTAACATGAAGGAAATTTTAAAAGATGCATCAGACAGTGATTGCAAGGGAGCCAGCCAGTCAGAAGCTGGTGGAAAGCAGGCAATCCTGTTCTAAACACGCTGCAGTTCATCATGCATTTCTTTGGCAGCAGTGCAGGCTCGAACAGCTTGCTCCCTTTCTCAGCTCCCTCTGTTTTGCTGGCATAGCTGTTTTTGTGGCCATGGTGAGCCACTCTGGGGAACACATCCTGCTGGAAAGAAGTGTTTTTCTCTAGATTATTTTTCATCTGGTCCAGTACATGTTGTCTCTGTAAGATTTATGCTGGTCTCACAATGAGGAAGGTATGAGAGTGGGAATGTGCAGCAGGCTGCCTAAGTTGGCACTGCTGCTAGATATTTCAGTGTGCTCTTTGACATTACAGTTAAGTTGATCTTTCAGTGTGGTTCTCTTGCAAAGGCAGGTCAAACCTCTGCACAGCCTTGCATTCCTGCTTCTTCCTTTGCATCAGAGCTGGTGATTGTGCAGCCACAGGGCACGGCCATCCAGCCGACTGATCCTGGAAAAAATCGCTTCTGATATTTGGCTGAGTGAATCGTCTGCTGGCTCGGCTGACCTGAGTCACCCCGTGGGGGCACAGTCATTAGATCAGACAAAAGGAAAGCAGCAGGAGCCAGCAGCTTGATAGCAGTAGGCTGAATTCTTCTTTCAATTATGATGTTGAACTCTATTGTGACCAACGCCTAAAATACATTAGTGTACCCACTGACACATGACACTGGAACATGACATTTTTTTTGCTCTTTTGTTCTTTGAACTTCAGTAAAAACTGTTATTTCTTCAGTAGCTATCATCTTCAGTCTCACAAACTAGATCATTCATTCAACACTCTGAGAGGTATGAGAGAATTAGGTGTCTATAAAGAACTTCACCAGTTTGAGGCTTAACATCCTCTGAAATTAGATGGATATTGTCCTCATTCATGCTTTGAACTAAAGTAACAACTCCAGAAATTGGTGGAGAGTTCATTTTTTTTTCCAGCAAGGATTGTTTGTTCTAAATATAATTGCTAATCTCAAAACTAGCTTTGGTATTATCAGTTCTCTGTGTACCCAAAGTTCCATGGGCTTGAAAGCCACAAAGTTCCTCCAAATACATATTGAAGAATGAAAAATATTTCTTAAAAAATAGCTGGAATGTCAAACTGCATTTCTTAGCTTGCTATTTGTGGCTTTGAGAAATTAATGTTTATTGATGATTTTCCAAGACCTCTTAAAAACTTTCTATCACTGCTGGATGGACTGAAGCAAATATTAATATTTTATGAAGGAAATATTTAGGGCTTGAGAAATACCATAATTGATGAGTGGTTGTTAAAATCATGTGCAAGGCTGTGTTTGTCTACAGCACAAATGATGCAGTTGATTGCTTTGCACTAGATGTGCATCTTTTCTCCCTCAAGTCCTTACATCTCTGTACAGCTGTTCATGCCTTTTGTCTGATAACATTTCTTGCTGGCCCAAGCACATTTTGCCTCTTGTACTGCTGGATTTGCTGGAGGTGGTAGCAGAGAGAGTGAATATTCAAAGGTATCCTCTGCACAGCACACACGTGGATTTGGGCTCTTTAGCTCAGATAAAGTTGTACTCATCTCTGTTTTACAGTGTCTTCATTCCCATGTGTTGTAGTCTTTGCCTTTATAATACAGGCTTTGCAGTGCAGTGGCTTGTGATCATTGCAAAATGGACAATTTACACCTTCAAATCACTGCTTCTAATCCAGAATGAATTTGCTTACTTTTTGGCTGCTTCTGCCCCTCTGCCCATCCCTGCTCCCAGTTACTGTGCAAGTGAAGGAAGCTGGTGACAGATTCATTTTGTGGAAGTCAAATGCATGTGAAATGTCTGTGTTAAAATAAAACTTCATCATCTAAGGTGGCCTCTTTTTAGTAATCAGCATAGTTTAGTTTCTTAACTTCAGGTGGTTCCTGAAGAAGAAGTCCTCAAAACTGTACCTCTCCCAGCATACAGTCCTTGTCATGTTTGCCTCACTGCTGACTCTATTTTGTATTCTTTATGGACAGTGTCATCATGCTGGCTCTCAATTAACTGGAGAAATAATTCTGCCAACAGTTGTGTACCTAAGTTAAGCTGATTGACAGACAATGAAATAATTTTTTTAATACACCTTTGTAGGTCTTCCTGTTGGTGACTTTATTATCTAAAGATATTTCTTGTTCTGATTGTTATAACTTTTCAAGCTAATGTAGTGCCTCTGCTTCCACCTGCTGTAAACTTCACTTCTCCTGGGTTATTCTTTTAGTTTGTGATGACCTGGAGGATATAGCTGATTGTGGACATGTCATGGTATTCTCTTCCAGTCTTCTCAGTCATTTCAAAGATTTGTCCACTTGGAGCCACTTTGCCCCAAGATTGCCTTTTGGCTGGCTGATCTCAGCTGGCATGATAATTTAACAGAAGGCTGCTCATAAGTTTAAAATAAAAAAACGCCCTGTCTACTCAAAATAGCCCAGCTGCACACACATGCTGTTGCTGTTAGGTGCTGGAGGTTGCTTAGCAATTCTTAAATCAGTAGGAAATTTCTATTGCCCTGGCAACTTGTTCCTATAATGCAAACAAGGGAAAGCTGTTCAGAGAGGTGTCCTTTCTTCATTTGGGAATTGCATTGTTTTGTGTTCTTTTCCCTGTGCTTCTCTGATTTTTACTCACTTATTTTAAAATTTCTTGTATGTTTTAATTTTAAGTTAAAATTACTCTATGTTTTACTCTGGTTATTGAGTTTTCATGTAAAGGAAGGGTGATAGTCCTTGGTTCATTTAAATACTAACTCTGAAGATCTTAATATACCATGAGTATGTGAATATTTCCAAAGTCATGCAGGGGCAATAGCATTCTCTCAGGAGCCAGGAGTTTTTAAGTTATGTTGCTATAAAACACAAACCACTGTCACAATACAAGCATGACCCATGACGCCTGGGAGGAAACAGATCTGCTCAAGACAAACAGTGGTATTCCTTGTAAGTAACTAATCTTTGTCCATTTCTAACTTCTGAAGGCATTTAAACACTTCAGTTTCAGATAGACAAACAAGACAGAGTCAGTTTTGCACCAGGCATAGGATTAAGAACCACAGCCATAAAGAATTTTCTGAAAATTACTCCCTTTATCAAACCTGCAAACTACAAAGACTATACTGCTCTGGGACTTGTTTTACATGGTAGCTGTTTAAGTGCATCCTCTTGCCATTGCAGCACCATATCACAGTAAACATACAGGAAACCTGATTAGCTTAGTCTTTGATAAAAATATACTCTGCTTTACATTTACCATATGACAAAATTACTTTGAGAAATTTCTGTTAAAGCTCATCCAGGATCACTGAAGGATAGCTCAAAGCCCATGAGGTGAGAGGGAAACAGATAGACACAGACCTCTCTGACCACCAGTAAACTAGTGAAAAGTAAACTGGGAGTGGGAGATGGGATTAGGTTTAGTTTCCTGTCATTTTAGCTCCATTAATCATCCCATCATAAGGGCAGACAAGCACCAATGTTGGCACAGGGGAGCAACAAAGGCATGAATCCAAGACCTTCCCTTTTGGCAAGAGCCAGCTTAGACCAACTTAGCTGTATCATACAACCACATCCTCTGGTTAGACACTAAACTGGTACTGCCAACAAAACGAGCAGTCCAGCCTGCTCATTGCTCACCTCCTTTCAGCCAGCACAGGCTGAACCAGATCAAGGAACTGCTCTGTGTTCAATTCAACCTCGTCATACACATACACCACTAGTTTTAATCTACATCTGTTGCTGATCTGGCTTGCCAGCCAGACACACAAAATCTTGGTTATCCTGAGGGAGAATAAGGCACAAGGAAGTGAAAAAGAAATGGGGATGGCTACTTCTGGTAGCAGTCATCTTAAGGCATTATTAAATGATTTAATCTGTCCAACATTTATGTTGGATATGGACACATGTACTATGGTGGCACAGCTAGGTGTGTAGTTGGCAATAGAGTGGTTAACTGATTTTATTGAATACCCAGGAAATAAAGTCTAGTTTTCAGTTAAATAGATTCCCCAGTCAAAGAAGGGGCAGTGTAGGGACAGAAGTGAGCAGCTGGACAGTGGAGGACTTAAAGGTTGCTTAAGCTGATGTTGCTGCTGTAGAACATCTGTGGTATCACAGCCACTGTTGTCCCAGAAGCAGCTGGTCTTAAAGTAGAAAAATGCCCTGATAGAAAGCTTTTGCCTGGTAAGGCAACAAATACAAATCCTTGAGGGTACTTAATCTGAAATCCTTATAGAGTATAAGAAATACTAGCTCTTAATACTGTCCATCAGCTTCTGGATGACTCATTTAAAGATCATGGCATGGCACATTTCTTTATGGGAAAGTTTCTAGTCTGGTAGGAAATGACAGGAAAACAAACACTGTAAAATTTTAATTAGGTTCTAGATATCAATAGTGTGTAACTATCTGATTGATCATTCTACAGTGACAGTTAATAGAGTGGTGTAACTGTCTGGGAAGTCTAGAAACAGGCTTATGTTGGTTGGCAGAAAAGGATTCCCTGTCTTTCACAGGACTTCCAAATACTGTAACATGACTGTTTATAAATCCTCAAAGCATCTTTCAAATCCCTCTCTGCCCTCGTCAGACTTTTAATTGAACATAACTTAAATCAAACTCATCCAATTATAGCTTTTATTGTAGTCTTGAGAACTGGATGTCTTTTTTCTTTTTTTAATTGTGGGGATGTGTTCCATACCAAAACTTGGCTCTGATCTGAAAAAGAGTTCTCTTGGAAGAGGCTGAAATCTAGAGGCTGGATGTACTGATGTTATCAGCTGGTTCTGTCCTTGTGAAGCCCTGGCACAAATGCTGGTGATGCTGCACGGGGAACTGCACCAACTTAGCTGGAGTGTGAACCAGAAGACTGGCATTTACACCTGGATGGTTGTGTGTCATTGCAGAGTCTTGTGCTGGCCTGAAGTGGGAGGTGATGTGAAGGAAGGAGAAGACAGGCTTTCCAAATGCATTTTAATTGTTCATAATGGTTCATCCCAGTTGTGTTTCCTTTGGGGTGCAGCTCTACTTGGACTAACAGAATTGTTGTCCAAATTATTGATTTTTAAAATTTTTTTATTATTATTTTTGTTTTGTGGTGGTGTTCCACTGTACCATGCTGGTTCAACTGTGCCGTGTATAGAGGAATTGATCCAGATGAAAAATTCCATTTCAGCTGAATCAGCTTTCTGATGCAGTTCACAGTCTGGCTCTACAAGCAGCACTTCCAGCACAATTCAGGATGTAGTGGCAGAACGAGTGTCAAGCCAAGGTTTGCTTAAGCTGTGTTGCTCTGATGTGGGACAAACACTGACTGACATGCCAACTAGGATTAAGATACCTTCCATCTGTGTCTTTTTCTGCATGAGTTAGGAAATGTGCAGGTCCAGGTGCAGTTCTAGATAGTCCAGCTGCTGTGATGAAGTTTCAATGGACAATTTAATGGAGAAACTTTTGTTTATAATCTCAATACCAATTAAAACCCTTTGGTGTGGTGTTGCTCAAGGACACATAGCAAAAGGGTATGTGAACATGGGTCTCTTGCTCCTTGTTGTGCTGTAGCTGGCTCTGCTGGACTGCTTTTACTGTGGCTTGGTACCCTGCTTTTCCATAAATGATACAGTTTCAGTAGTCTGGCTAATGTCAATGTATTGATTGGGGAAATAGATTCTATTTTACAGCACTGTTGTTAAAGTTTTTGAAATGGGATTTTCCTCGCTCATTGTGCAGGTTATAAATTCCCCTTGAAAAGAAAATCCAGTATGTTCAAAGTTCCTAAGGACATTTGGTGTTTACCTAATTGCAGCAGATCTTGCATATTTGAGACATTCAAGGGTTTTTGTTCCCTTTTGAGAAGAGGAAGAAAATCTTTCTTTTCCAGGGTAGATTGAGGAGAGAAGGTTGAGAATTCGGCCGTTCCCTATCCTTGTGGGGTGTGTTAGATATGTCTGTCACCTGTTGGTGATTTCAGGCCTGGCTGCACTTGTGCTTCCACATGAGCTGGCCACCATGTGGAGCCAGGCAAGGTGGAATGTCTCCAGTACATCTCCTTCCATAGAGCACATTGGCTTTGGCTGCTCTGACTGGTGACAGCCGCCCTTACCAGCCAGCCTCCTAACTGGGCAATTACTCTGCATTTAGCCCCTTTCCACAGGTCTCCCATCCTACAGGGACAGGGCCTGAGGCCAGCTGTTCTTGCTTGGGGTTTAACTCTTTCCAGCCTTTGCAAAGGTTGTTGTGCTGTACCAAACTCTCTTCTTTTAAATACGTGGTTTAAGGGTCTGTGTTTTCAGGTTTTCTCTATCCATTATTAAGATAAGGGCATGATTCCAACTTTTTCTCTTTTCAGATTACCGTTACAATTTGCTTTCAAATATTTATGATTTCATGTTTGCTTTGGACAGGAAGAATATCAAGGAAGGAGTAGGCACTTTCTAGCCAGATGTTGACTGAAGTAAAAGCAAAGACTTCATATGGCAGTAAGGTTTGGCTCGGTCTCATTTGTTTTGTTTTAACAAGCGCCAGCTTCAGTTGGTGGTTTCTGTTGTTTTCTATTTTTTTTCTCCACCCTTCTTTTCTTTGCTTCTCTTCAGATCATGACATAGGGTCCTGGGAATGCATGTATGGCAACATAGATGAAGTAACATGTCTTCATTACCAATGAATTCATATTGTTGTCTTAAATAAACACTGAAAAAATTTTGGAAACAAATTTTTGTACCACTTATAACTTTGTTCTGAATATTACAGAACAAATGGTGCTTAAGTATGCAAGTGGGGAAAGTGACTATTTGAGCTCCTTTGTCAGCTGTTGGTTGATGTGTTGATGTTGTCACACTCATCCAGGTTAATGATGAGTGTTAAGTTGGGAATACTTAATAAAATCTATATTGCTAAAATCCTTGTTTCCAGTTTATGCTTTTTGATTGGTTTCTGGAGGATTATCCTGATGGTTTTGACTTTGCTTTACCTGCATCTTTTTAAAGTTGAAGGTTAGCATCTGCAAGTACCTTTTACTTGCTAAATTCCAGCAGTGCAGCCAAGTCTTCTGAGCTGAAACAGCAGAATGCTAAGGAGCACGAGACTTGCGTCCCCATTAATCAAAACCAAAAATGATTGCCCTTGTATAATGTCCGTTATTGTTTAAATGTTGACACAGTAACCATTTCACTGGAGACTTGCAGCTGGTTTGTTTCTGTTTAAATTACTGAACAGAACAGAATTTTAATTTGAGCATAGAAGTGGTTTTTGAATACTTATTTAAAGAATTATGGAAATATAATAAAACATTTTAAAATTACTTATTTTCTTAAAGCCCTTTATATGTTGCACATTTTGTTACTGCAGTTGAGGTTTAAGGTGGAAAAGCTTTTTGTGTATGTGGAATATTTTTCTTTTATTCACTTTCACTGATTGTGAATGGGGAGGACAGAATGGAACAAGAGAATTTTTTTTTGACATGCAGTTGATTTTTATCTGAAAATCCTCATTTGTTGTACTCAACTGGCCTTCCAGGTTTATTATGAAGGATTACTTTACCTGACTGGATTTCAAATAGACTGTTGTTAAAACATTATTGTTGATATAAAGGACAGTAGTCAAGAGTTCAGCAAAGTTCCAGATAGGCTGACTTCACTGGAGTGAATCAAATCTGTTCTTCTCAAGACCAAAAATTGAGAATGTTCTCATACTTTCTAAGAAAATTATAATAATCTGTAGTTTCATCAGTGGTTTCTGTGGCGATGCTGTTGGAGGTTTTTTCAACTTTTTCCACTGCTGAGTTGAGCAAGTTTCATTGGATTTCAACTGTCGATGGTCACACCAACTCAGCTTGTTTCTCTGTACCATGGAGGACACCATGATGAACTGGACATATGGCTAAGACTCTCATGTGAGATTTATGGTCTCTTTTTTGCTGTTTTGTCCTGCAGGTTGCCATCACGAAAGCCAAAGTGGATTTCTCCGGGGTGGTGTGCCTGCCCCCTTCCGTCATTGCTGGGAATGGGCTGGACGGAGGAGGGGCTGGCGACAATGACGACGAGCCGGTGCTGGTGTCCCTGTCGGCGGCCCCCAGCCCGCAGAGCGAGGCCGTGGCCAATGAGCTGCAGGAGCTCTCCCTGCAGCCCGAGCTGACCCTCAGCCTCCATCATGGCCGGAACCCCAACCTGCCCCCGCTCAGTGAAAGGAAGAATGGTGAGTGCTACAGCATCCTCATGTCTCCTGTGGTGTGTCCTCACCACGTGGTGGTGTCATGGTAGATGTTCTGATGACAGCTCTGCTTTTTACTATGGCTTTTTTGTAGGAAAAACTAATGATCCAGAGTTTAGAAAATGTATTTACACTGATCAGTTGGAAGGATTGATGTTAGTGCCTGTGGAAGTTCCACAGATCTCCAGTTATAGATGCTTTATATTATTTAGGTGAATGTGGTGGTTTGCAGGGGTCCCAGGACGAGGGAAGAGACAAGAATCTTGACTCCATATTTCAGAAGGCTGATTTATTATTTTGTGATGTATATTGTATTAAAACTATTCTAAAAGAATAGAAGAAAGGATTTCATCAGAAGGCTTGAAAGGAAAGAAAGAGAAGGAATGGAATGCTAACAAAAAGCTCGTGACTCTCAGAGTCTGACTCACTGACTGTGATTGGCCATTAATTAGAAACAAACAACATAATTAGATTTATTATTTTATGATCTATATTATATTAAAATTATACTAAAAGAATAGAAGAAAGGATTTCATCAGAAGGCTTGAAAGGAAAGGAAGAGAAGGAATGGAATGCTAACAAAAGCTCATGACTCTCAGAGAGTCTGACCCACTGACTGTGATTGGCCATTAATTAGAAACAACCAACATGGACCAATCAAAGCTGCACTTGTTGCATTCCACAGCAGCAGATAATTATGGTTTTATTCCCTCCGAGGTCTCTCAGCTTCTCAGGAGAAAAAATCCTAGCAAAATGATTTTTCATAAAATATCATGGCTATAGGTGAATACCACAAAAAGCTTCCCTGTACTTTGTGGTGACTGGGTTGTGCAAAACTGAGACAGTCAAAGGAAGTGTCAGCTCACCTTCAGACTGTAGCTATCTGTAAGTTTTTCTTTGTCACTTTGGTCTGCACTTGCCAAGGATGAGTAACTTTCTCACTGCAAATGTCTCAAAGATTCTTTCACACTTCCTGGAAGAAGAAGCAAGACCTAGAGTTAAAAATGCTTATGTTTAAGTGATTTAGAATATGTGCACTGAAGGACAGTAATTTGGATTGAAGGGGTATCTCACTTAAGATGGCTGGATCTTTATATCTAGAAAATGACCATGCCTTTTTCTGAATGATGTATCAATGTTTTCCAATTTGGAAGGATTGATTCGCTTGAACCCAAAGTGTTGGGTTTTTAGGAGGTTGAAAAGAGTTTCCTCATTCATATATGTTATACCATCATTATATGATCACAATTATATTTACAAAAAAATGGAGAAGATAGAAATTACACTAACCGAAGAAAAAAATGTTTCATCCTTAATGTTTGCAGTCTTCTAAGATAAAATACAACAGATGGAGATAAAGGTAGTGATGGTAAATAGAAGAAAATTGGAATGTCAGTCAGCAAGGCAGACTGTGATCTCAGCGTATCTCAACTAGTGGTAGACTTGGGCATTTTATGTTTATGAAAGCAAGGAGATATTTCAAATGGTATTTAATTGAGATAACAGTGAAACTGATAGAGAGCTGGAGCATGTGAAAAGTGTATGAGCCTTTATTTCCAGCACCTGACAGCTGGTGACATGAAGGTGACATTGTGATTTGTGTGGACACAGGGTTCTTCTTAACTAATAAGGCATGATCAAGGACCCTGAAGTGGGAGGAAGCAGTTTATTTTTGATGCCACTGGGAAAAGGATACTAGTGCTGGAAACAGATAAGAAAAATGAAACTTGGGGCAGCACTTTGAATGGTATTGTTATGGTCAGAGGAAAGGATATTCTGGCACAGGAACGAAAATCTTTACAGGATTCACTTGTTTGGATAAGTTTAAAAATTGGTATTTCAGGATTATTTAACAGAGATAGACTGTTTTCCTCTATCTGAGTAATATTATTTTTATGGACTGAGCTTTGAAGCAGTATCATTGTGGGCTGCAAATCTACTTGACTGCAACAGGTAAAGTAGAGTTGTACTTTTAAAGTATTTGAAAAGGAACACCTCTGCCCATATCTTTGCCAAAGAAAATTAGGATATTCCCGGAAATGACTCATTAGGTGGGCCTCTTCAGAGCTGATTCTTTATCAGGGCTTAGCACAATAGTGGGAATTTTACTGCTGGAGGGGCAGTTTTCAGGCGAGGCATAAAGTCCAAAGTCCCTGAGCTAGATTATCTGAATATTCCTTATCTTTGGAGGTACACAGGAGGTACACAATGCTCTCTTGTCCTAGGCTGCAGTATTTTGTTATGTGTTGTTTGTGTGTACATTCATTAAAGTATTATGGGAATGAAAAGGGCTGTTGAAATATGGTTTATTGCAAATTATCATGGAATAAAAGAACACTTGGTTTAGTGGGCTACTAAGAAATTTAGTGAGCTGTTAAGACATTTAGCTCATGCATTTTGAGTTAATAAATGTCTTCCTTCAAATGGGAACCTCTCAGTTATCTTGGGGTAGAGGCTGCACAGCTGTTGAAAGCTGTTGAGCTTGTTAAATCTCCTTTCTTAAATATGGTGGATCTTTGTTGTTGTTGTCCTCAGTTTTAAACATGTTAAAAAAGTTCGGAGATGATCTGCCAGTTGAGATGGCAATCATTGCTTAAATATTTGAGCAATCCTAAGTGGTTGTAGAATGTATCTTGTGCAGTGAAACTGCTTCTGTGACACGTTGCCAAATTCAAGGTATGAGGAAGATTCAAGCTGAGTGGCGGTAGGAGGGGAGGAGATGGTAGGTAAGAGACTTGCTGGAAGCTGCCTATCTGTGTCAAAGGGTCTCCTGTTTGCAGTTCTGGACAGGCACTGCTGACTCACAGCTGAACAACTACTTATGCTGAGAGTTTCTAACAGATTAACTCTTTCTGTAGCTTTTGCTGAACAGACTTGGCTTATCTGTAGGTATCTGTAGAAAAGTATTACATGGGTTTGTACTGTGTTTGTTGCGACAGACTGTAGTTCTGGAACATAAACTATTAGCTGAGTTAAAATAGAAATGTCTTTGGCTTGTGAAGCATCATGGAATTATGTGTCCCATGGGAAAACTGGGAGGGCAGTCCTGTATACACATATTGCCATATGCCCTAGGACAGCAGATTCCTTTAATTTTTTTTTCCTTCTCTTAGAACTGAAGAGCAGCCAGATGCAGTTTCTGGGGGTTTTCTTGTTGGTTTTGGTTTGTTTCAGATCCAGACTTCTCCTCATATTCTCCCTTATCACAGCTACATGTTCTGGAAGGATAGGTACACCTGGACACATGGGTGTAAAGACCATGAACAACATGACTGAACAGTTGCTGTTAAAGTTACACAATTAAAGTGCAGTAAAAGATATTAAGAATATAGAATTCCAGTATGAAGCATTTGAACAGATAGCTAGGAAACAATTTTTTGTCACTTTGGTGGAAGGAAACCTTATGTGGTAAGGTGTTAGTAAACTATTTTGACACAATTATTATGTTCTGTTCAGGCATCAAGCTTAATGGGACATTTAAGGTATAGTTATTTAATATGTGCTTCAGAGTGAGTTTTCTACCCTAGACTTGCATTCCTTTTGCTTTTCTACCCATGTTCATCAAGGCATCAACTTTCTTTAACTATGAGAGATTACCTGTGACTGACTCATTTGTTGCCACACAAGCCAGAAAAAGGCCATTTTGGAGTCATCTGAAGCTCTTCTGTACATCTTGATTTTTGTCAGTCACCTGTACTAAGATGCTAAGATAACTTATCCCAGCCCTTAGGGTAGGGTTAGAGCAGGTCCCCATGAATGCATTTACCAAAAAAAAAAAAAAAAAAAGAAAAAAAAAGAAAGAAAAACTCCAAGTGATAAATATGTGTATCTTAGGTAGTTTGATATTTTCTAAAAAAAAAGTCCTCTTCTCCTTAACTTTCATTTGAAATTACAATAATTGCTCCACTAACTTATTGACCCTCTCTCTTGACCTGTTTTCCCCAGATGAATTCATAGTTATCTTAGTCCAGGGGTTGTGAGAAGCATTGTGTTAGAATCCTCGGACACTCCTGGTTTCTTCTCCCTGTGGGTTGTTTAAGATGAGGTAACATTCTTTCCAGTGAACTGTTGCATTTTATGGTTACTGGTTTGGAGGGAACTTGCTCCAGCTTGCCAGTGTTTGGGGTTTACTTGATCTGGGATGCCTGCTTTCTACAAAGTACCATATGTGTCAGGGGAAGAGATTCTCGTTGGAATGTGTGGAATTTCAGTATGACTCAAGCCATATAAAAGGCATGTGCTTTAGGTATGGGAAGGTGCTCCTGTTAGTGCTGTACAAAGCATGGGATAAATAGTTGCTGTGTAAGCTGTTGGTGATTATACTCAGAAATTGCAGAGTTTAACTTTTAAAATGGTTCTAAAGACCTACTTTAGTGTCTGTGTTCTTATGCCCATTTGCTATTAAAATACATGAGTATTAGGGCACCTTATTTTATTTTAAATAATTGTGTAGGCGATTTGCTCCTATAATCTTTTATAAGACTATACATTCCTCTCTCCCACCTCTGCTATCCCTTTCCCATTTTGAATTGTCATTACACCAAATACAGTTAGATTCAAATATTTCAACTATAACTTTTTATAAGAGGTTTGCAAATTGTATTACTGTCTTCCTATTATTCTGACTTTAAACACAAAAATAATGTTTTCTTAAAATCATGTCATAAACTGTCATTTTAAAAAGTAAATTATGTGACTCATGAACTCAGTTGAGAAGCTAGGCATGATTACTGATAAACAAGGATGGTATTGTTTCCTGAGAAAGGGCTTTAAAGGGATGAGAGTATTCTGAAATATTCTCAGTTTTTGAGTCCTGTTGGGGTTTTTGTTTGTTTTTTGTGTGTTGGGTTTTTTTTCCCTAGTATATATCTGCCTTCTGGAGACTCATGTTTAATTACCAAGTGGTGGTTACTGCCTCATCCAGAACTTAGATGTGAAGATTAGTCTGTATTGTAGCAAAAGGACCAAGACAGGAAATATATAGCTTTCTCTGATCTGTCCTTCACACACATTCCAGTGAGGTTTGCTGTTTTCTCTTGTGTGAGAGTAAGGGGAATGGTTGTTAGAACAAAAACAACCAGTCTGTCTTGGACAGATTTGTATTACGAGACTTTGTGTTCCCAGGAGACTATAAATTTAGCATGCTGTCTGAAAGTTTCTGATAGAGCTATGAGATCCAGAGCATGACAGAAATGACTGGCCTGTTACTGATGGGAGCTACCAAACAACTGAGAAGGGGTAATCTTGAAATATTTCAAACAAACTTTTAAATAGTGATGGGGAATAGTTGGGCTGGAAAGAATAATGCCAAAGGCAGCTAATGGAGTGGCTTTAACAAGTTAGCTCTCAAAAAAGTTTTGTTCCTTATCAAGATAACAAGACTAACACCCTTCTACAATCACTGGCTCATAATATTACTCTCTCTTCTGTTTTTTCCTTTCTAGTTTCTCCCTTACTTCAGTTTGCCTTTGAAGTTTCAAGGTTCAGCGCTGCTGGATAAATGTTAGACATACAATTTGATAGCTGTTTAAAAAACATTCCTTTTTCATTAATTTAAACTGCTTGCTAAACAAGTCAGGCCCAGATCTGGCCAGCTGTTTTGTCTGTGTAAGGACTTCTGTTGCTGGTCTTGCTGTTTTGAGGGTTGAGGGCAGTAATTGGGAAAGGAAGTCTGGCTCTTTAAAGGGAGAATGCCATTCAGCAGGATTCTCAATGTGTTCTACTTAAACAGAGAGTGGCTGCTCCATGAAGGAAAGATTGCACTATTTCACAATAGTCAGTTGCTGTTAGTGCTTAGCCAGCTGAATCCTAGCTTTGGTACCTTTGCTGCTTCTGTAACGTGTGGCTTTCTATAACTCATTTTTATTGGAATGCTATCAGCCACTTCTGGAGCTGTAGCTCTGCCCCTGCCATCATCAATGCATTGCCACAAAGTGTAATGAAGGCATCTGTTGGAATACATCTGGTAGTGCAGTCTTCATCTTCCTTGCTGGTCAAATGAGCAACATCCTGCTTAATGCTTTAAATTTCATCTGCCTCTTTGTGGTCACCGACAGTGCACACGTGCATACTTCAGAGAGTTAAGTGATATTCCTGGAAACTGTAGGAAAGATTTCCTTTCCACTTGGGTCATACTGCTTCCTCTTATATTTCCATATATCACAACAAAAACAAGCTTACCTTCTGCTAAAAATGGATGTTTCCTGTATTTACGATGCATATGAATATTCAGAGTAGGTGGTAAAGTGAGTTATTTCTGTCACTGGTGTCTCTGAATTCTCAGGATACAGTGCACTGCTGCAGTTTCTTTTCATAAAGATTGCATAGCAAGAAGGAACATTCTTTTAGGCCTGTGATTTTTGCCTGCTCTGGCTGCAGATGCAGGACTGCAAAGGTGGTGTTTGAGTATCACAGAAGCCCAACGAGCTGTTCCTTGTCTTTTACAGCACACTGCTGATGTACGGAGTGTGAAAACCAGATAAATACTACAATATCATCACTTTAAGGGATTTTCCTGCATTGTTTAAAGCTGCTAAATGAGTTTTTCCTGCCTTCTTTAAAGCTCCAGGTGTGTTTGTGTGTGGGAAAGAAGATGTGCTGCTAAAACCTGCCATGCTCTTCCCTCAGCAGTCGAGCAGCTGTCAAGAAGTTTTTCTTCTTCTCAGTGGTAGAGAAGTCCTGAAGTTATTTCACGTTAGAGGGGTCAAAAAATAGGGCTTAAGCAGTTTTGGTCAAAAAATAGGGCTTAAGCAGTTTTGCACACCTAGCTACTCATTTTTACCCATACTGTTGTGGCAGGACAGGAATTCTGACTTGCTAAAAAGGGATTTAAGATCTGAAAATTTGTCTGTATCTTACATGTGAAGAGCTGAATACATTTTAGAGCTTGGTACAAATATATGCTGTTACTTACTTAGATGACCTAAAGAGAAATGATGATGAGCCTTGTGGAAAGATTGGGAATAAGGGAATGGTGCTCTGGGGACAGAAGTGTTGGAATTAGTTTGTTAAGATAATTAAATTATCTGCTGGACAAATTACTTGAGACTCTTTAGAGACCAAGACTGAATTTCCTTTCTGTTGGGAGCTAGAATCATCTAGTGAGGAAAGACTTAATTCTATTTTTATCTTTTGCTCAATAAATACTTGACTGTATAATTTTTGTCCACTATCCCAAATAATTTGAAACTGTTCGTGTGGATGTGGGAAACAAGAGTGAATTTTTTTAACCCCTAGTCTGGTTAGATGGAGGAAGTGATCCATGGTGGGAAAAGTCTGAATGACAAAGGGCAGGTTTTTGGTTTTTAAGAAGCAGACACTACCATCTGTTAGAGGAGCTCAGGTTTAGTGATCAGCAAGGGGAATTGATTAGGGGAGTAGTTTAGTTGTTGAGAAAAAGGACTGGCAGAGACTGAAGAAAAGTGACTGATCTGTCAGCAGGATGTATATGTCTGTGGCCATGTTGTTTCAAAGCTGAGGATATCTGCATGTTTATGTTAACACTGGGTCTCCTTGTCCTTGGAACGAAATTGCCTCATCAGCAGAGCCCCTTAGGGGATTGCAAGTCTACCCAAGACGTCATCCTCCTCTTATAAAAGGGGAAAACTGCCAGTTCTGGTGTCTCTGACCCCTTCCTCCCCCCTCCCTTGCACTTACAGAGCATCAAGGGGCGGACCTTGCTTCTGCAAACCCCACATCTTGCTCTCCCTTTTCTCCTAGCAGTAATTTGATCTTGGGCCGTTCCAACTTGCCTGTAGTGAATAAGCAGAGGACTGCATATTGAAAGACTTGAGTTTCCTCACTAGGCACAGTTTTCTTATAGAAGGATGAGAATGTCTTGCAAGTTTTGAATGAGATGAAAGTTGAGAAGTCCTCTTGGATTATTTTTCTCTTTAACATATCTATGTCTATGTAAAGAGAGGTCTTTAAGGGCTTCTCTTCTGTTGAGAAGAGAATCAACATGACACTGCTGGAACCAGAAATGCAGATGACAACACTCCAATCAGGTACCGCTCCAAACATAGCCTGTGGTTAATTTTTGCTGGTGAATCATGGTTGCTGAGCTATATAGGAAGTGCCAGGAGGCTGTGTGACCTCAGAAAAAGACAAATTAGAGAACTGTGGTGATTTCATGTGCAGGTTGCAGATGGGTACTTTTTGGATGTTAAGTACTGTTCAATTTAGAGCTTGATCAGAGATATATTATCTCTCTTTTCTTCCCTTATTGGTCTCCAATGTTAAATTTACATGGCTTATGAAGATTACAAAACTCCAATCAAAGCTAAGACTTGTTCTAAGGACTTGTTCCTCCATTTAGCTTTTGATTGAATTATGTATTTTTACTGTTAAATATTTTCTGATTAAACATATTCTTGATACTTTGGAGAGATTTTAAATTGTGTAGTTTGGGAAAAACTTGTATTAAAAACTTTCCAGTATTTGTTTTATGTCTTGAAAGTGTGTTTCCTTGAGAATGGCAGTGGTATTTTGTTTGCATGATTCATTTGTAAGTCCTGTGGCCTTCTGGTGATACTGTGCTTACCCATTAGATACGTACAGGGTTGCATTTCTCACATGTAAGCCATGCTTGAATGAGAATTATCTCTTAATGGGAGCATGAGATGATACTTAGGGTGTTTTTATCTGAGGCTCTAGCACATTATGTAGTCATGAAAATAAGTACATCTGTAGATATGAATGGCCTTTGTTCTGTGGATGGGAACAGACACTGCAACCTTGGTAAGATTTGACCACAAGCTTGTAGTAGCCTAGGAGTTTGGGTTTGTGTACTCTTAATCTCTTGGGCAGCATTGTCTGAAAAGCAGCACATAGGTAATGCTAAAAGTGTGAAGACATACTTGTTCCTGAAAGTCAAATGCTTTTTCATGTCCTTAAGTAGTGACTGGGAAAGAGACAAGTAAAACAATAATTTCTTAGTTTAATTTCCCCCCCCAAAATTGCTGGGTTTTGTTTGGTTATTTTTGTTTTGTTTTGTTTTTTAGTTTTTTTTCCTGAATTGACCACGTTAATTTCCCTAACTTAATTTTGTGTGTTTTTAAAATATCTGTGAAGACTTTTTTATCTCTATAAAGATCCTGTGTGACCTTTATTTTATAGTCCTGACATATTCTTTGTTGTTTAGAGAACCACAGTATGGGTTTTTTGTATCTCCTGTTGTAGATAGAAAAGACAGGCCTAGATCTTATGTAGTGTTTGTCTCAATTCAGAAGAGGATTTGTACATAATCAATCATTCTTCTAGTTGTACTCTTGCAGTCTGTGAGTGTTGGAGGTAGGGTTTAGGCACTAACAAGCTGTTTGGTATTGGACAGGATGCATATGGCAGGAGAGTATCTCATCTGGCTTTGTTGGGAGGAAAGCTCTTACGTGAAGACCTGAAAAAAGATGTTGACTTTAACATGCATTGTTTCTAATAAGTTTTTAAATTCACCCCCCCAACAAAGAACAGCCATGACATTTACATTTCAGGATTCTTGTAACTGAATCGTGCATTATATTCTCAGGAAGGTGACATAATAAAGTAACACTTGTTAAAATTAGAAAAACTGCCTTTGTATTAGTATTGCTTTTTCTCAAAACTTTGTGTGGCTGTGTTTCTTGTCTCTTCCAAATTATGGTAACTCCTGAGGCTTTCATTAATTCTGAGGGTGAGAGTTTCTCCTACTAAGGAGTGCTTGTATGGAGCTTTTGCTCAAGTCCCCTAACCTTAGTCCTAGACTATGCAGTGGTGTTCTGTAACACTGAGGCCATTTCCTGCCAAGTTTAGTTTACCTTGATGAGGGATACAGATTTATTGCACCTCTTCCATCAGCAGCCACTCTGTTCTCTTCTGGATCAACCAGTGCTGGAAAAATCTTAAGCAAGAAGCAGTTTACATAAATGGATTCACAAGATTGGTGGGGAAATGGAGTGTGACAACAGGAACATGTGCATTACAAGTTTGAAAGATCTGTCTTGAATAATGGAAGTCTATTACAGGCTTCTAGATAAGGAAAACAGCTACTTGATGATGAGGCCAGTTTGTTCAGCTGTAATATTCAGAGACTTCAGATGGTGGTAGTGGCTGCTCTTGTTTGGCTTAGTGAGGTAGTTGTGTGTTGGGCAAACTATTTGAGACTTCAGAGGCTGAAACTGGATCTCCTATCTGAGTGCTAGAATGAGGAAAATGACTTAGCTGAGGAAAGACTTAACTTCTCAAATCTTCCTCATCTTGATGTTCATCTCCAGAAGCCCTACTGGAAAAATGGAAGATGGAAACAGTTATCCCAGTCAACTCCTCAGAGTTTCCAAACATCCACTGAAGAAATAGGAGACTCATGGCCTAAGCTGGGTAAATAAATTACCCTGGTAGAATTTACACAGCTTGCACTCCATAGACCAAAAATTCTTCAAGACTGCAGGTCATGAGGCTGTGCTCATTTACTGCTTGGGTATTGGTGGGAGTCCACTCAAGAAGCAGGAATATCTGAAGCCATTGCTGACCTAGGACATAATGTCTGTATTCCCTATTGGTGGGCACATGAAAAGCAACTCCTTTGATACTAAGGATGAGAAAACATTCTTAATGTTTTGGAGAAAGAACTGAGGGGGACATTACAACTTTACTCTTCTGGGAGCAGAATAGCTTAAGCAGAGAGGGACTGTTTCTTCAGAACAAAGAATAACTGAAGCAAGAACAATATGAATAGTGAGGTGCATATTGTATTAGCCAGAGAAAAATTAAAACCACCTGTCAAACTGAAAAAAAGGAGGAGTAAAAAAAGCAATAACAGTGGTGACAGCAGAGGAAGGAAAAAGTAAAAGTGAAAATCAAGCTGAAAAGACATTCCAAAAAAGCAGTAGACCCAGAAAAAAAAAAAAAAAAAAAAAAAAAAAAAAAAAAAAAAAAAAAAAAAAAAAAAAAAAAAAAAAAAAAAAAAAAAAAAAAAAAAAAAAAAAAAGTAAAAATATGACCAAAAAGGTAACTGCTCTATTTGACATCTCACTGGACAACTGAACTTATTTAAAGAACTGGTATTACTCATCCAGTCATTCAAAAAGCAGACATACACAGTGGGGTGAAATTCCACATTCAGTTTCATAGTTTTGGAACCAGCCCTGTGCCAGTTTGTGTGTTTTCATTCTGCTGACAATGAAGCTGATGTGCAGATCTGTACAAGCTCTTAGCAGTGGGAACTCTCTCTTTACTGTTTTTTTTCTCCAAGAGTCACTTGGCTTTTTTGCTGCCTTGACTCTTTCAGCATCTGAATCATTTGTTTTCTTTATATTTATTTGCTGATTCCAAAAGCTTGCTGTTTCCTTCCCATTATCTGCTTCAACCTAATCTCCCTATGTAGCCTCCTTTTTTGTTCCCCTGAAGCCTTTTTGTTATTTGTTTCATTATCTAATTATCCCATCTAGAGATCTTGCAAATTCTTTTGCTGTTGCTCACTTTTCACTCCGGATATGGACTAAATAGTTTTTGTTGTTACCTGGCTTTGTAACAGACTGGCCACTGAAGGAATAAGCAATGAGTGTTATGTTTTCTTTTCCTTTTTTTTTTTTAATGGAGAGGCAAGAGTGCTAGAAGCATACTTTATTTTGGACACAATCTATAATTTAGTAACACTTAAATGTTTTTGAACAGCCATATGAGGGACTCATGCAACTGGGGGAAACCTCAGGGGTCTTGGGTGTGTTGCTGGCCTCTGTGTGCAAGTTCTGTGTTTAAATAACAAACTTTCAAATATAATTTCACTTTCTTTTTCATTGTATTTGGTTTTGTCACAAATTCCTTTTTATGGCTTCTGTCCAGGTGGCTGGGCAGAAGTGTGTGTGCAATACACCTACAGAGGTGCAACCAGCCAGAGAGAAACCCTAAATTTTAGCTCAGTTTTGCATTGATGGAGAAGAGTTATGGCCTCTTAGGGTCATGTGGAGTCTAACAGTGCATTGCCAGAATTAATGGATGTTAGCACTTGGACAAATGTCTACTTCTGTTAATGAATTCTATTTCCTTATGGGTTTGCTTTATGAAAAACCTTTGTTTAATGTTCTGGGTAGCCTTGGTTTGTTTCAGTGCACAACAATGTTTTTTGCATTGTCTTGGTATATATTGAACATTAAAAATTGTCCCATTTTAATCTTCGTTCTGTGAGCATACTGAAAAAAAATAAGATTGTTCAGTGTAGGGTAGTCTATTGAATAGCATCTTTGGGTTTTGATATTTTGTTCTGTTGACCTGCTGAAAATAATCTTAAAGTCTATTAAATATCAAGACAGGTATGCAAACCCAGAAGCAGGTGGTTCTAAACTGTTAGAAGTTTGGTTTAGATGAACAAGAGGGTTTTTTCCATGCATATTTAGAGAACAAAAGAAGAGCTGTTTTGAAGTCAGCAAGGTAAATGAGCACAGAAATAATTTAGTTCTCTGTAGTGCATAAAACTTGACTTCTGTAGTCTAATTCCCTTTGTATCCAGCTGGTTCTGAAAAAGGAACAATTTTTTCAGCTAAAAATTAGTGTTACTTTGAATCAAATGCAAAACTTCCCTCATTTTCAGTGGAAAAGTTGGATTTTTGAGCTACTTTAGCAGATTAGGAATATATTAAATTCAATTTAGGAAAAAGCAGTGCTGATCCCTTCATTCTTTCTTTTAAAACACAACTCCCAGGCTCTTTTTCTTCCCTCTTTATAGGATTTAAGTTGAAGTGCTTTAGGGATGTCAGCTGCTAAATTGCTTTTAATGGGAAGAAAGGGGACAGAGAGCATATCTGTGTATTCTTAGAAGGGATTTGTCCCCCTCCTCAGCTCTTTCAGGAGTGACAAATGTCAGAGCTGCACTTTGTGGTTGGTGTTCTCATTCCTGTTTTAAATAGATTTGAGATTCAGTATTGGCTTTTAGTACATGAGGAATGACCTTTCCTTGATGCAGTAAAATGCCTTCTAACTTCATCTTGTCTTTTTCAAGCATCAGTTACAAAGATTTTTTTTCCTTGCTGTTGTTTTTCTAATGAGAGGTTTTTGTAGTTGTGAGATTTTTTGCATTTCATGCTGTTTGAATAGTAGAACTTTTATTTTTCTTCCCTTTTCTTCCTCCCTCCTCCAGCTTGGAATTTCAAGATTGTAATGAGCTCTTGAATCAACAGAATTGGGATTTTGGTTTTGGATGGAGGGTGGAGCTGAGGGGAGAACATTCCTGGCTCTGTAGTTTGCATCATTACTACTTTAAAAATAGAACATTTGGTTTGTGTTTGGAATCGATGGCATTTGGAAATGTAACCTTTTGTATCTAGGTAGCAAGTTCCTGGGAAGTGTAAAGAGTTCCCCAGTTACTGGTACAGCTCCCTGGGTGTGTATATTCTGAGTAGTGATAAAATGACTCTTCACTGGCTTTTAACCAGAATCCTGCATGTGATTCAAGGACTGAACAAAGTTATGTGAGTCTCATCGTCATCATGCACTGGGAATTCTTTCCGAAGCAGCAAATGGGATGTTCCTGAAGTCAGCTTTAAATATGGAAATTTTTGTGCTGCAAACTGCACAAAGTTCTGGGTTGGCTGTTACAAGATGTGGAGAGAGGAGTGCACAGCTGTAAGCTGCACATTAGTGAGCTATTCCATTCATGAAAGATTTGAACATAACCTTTTGCTGCCTTTTATCCCTGTGATTAACTATTGAGTAAGCAAATTGCAACGTGGTTGTGTTAGCCAAACTAGAGTTAAAGGATTGTACTGAAACTAAATATGTGAAGGATGCTTTTCTTTTTTCTGTTTTTTTTTTTTGTGTCAAGAATGACAGTCTACAGTAAAGAGTACTCATTAGAATAATTTAGTTGAGCAGTACCTATTTCTACTGACAACCTTAAACAAGAAATTCCTGGAAATCTTTTTATCCCTGTAGTAAGTATTTGTTGAAGCATTAAATCTTTTGAAAATATTTTTTTTTCTCCATCTGTTTTGAGAATACTCTGTTTATTCTTTTTATACAGCAAGTGTTACCCTATAAATTAAGAAAGAGGGAGTAGAAAAACAACCATTCAGGCAGCTTTTTGCCCTTATCCCTTCTGTGAACTACGATTAACTTGCAGGGGGGCACAGACTGGCTGCACTTGTTCTAATACAGTAAAGATGTGGTAGACACAAAATGAATATTCACTGACTGCTTTGTCTCATACCCTTCTTATGGCTCCAGCTTACTTTAAAATCCAGCTTCTGAGAATTAACTTCAGGGGGGTGTGTGTGTGCATTTTAACCGGTTTCCAGTGTAAACAGTAAGATTGTCATCATCATACGCAATTTTGGGTATCATTCATCAATTGTTATTAAAAACAAAACAGAAGTTTAAAATGCATGTAAAGTCACGCCAGGTTTTATATGTTGTAACTGTAATCAAAACAGAGTCTTCCTTTCTGTGAAATAATCCATTATGTATAATGGGCCCTGCTTAGTTTTTGTCATCATACTCTGAGTTACCCACTCATTTGCATGATGAATATGAATCAGCTTTTCTTTAGGAACATAGTTCAAATGCATTGGAAAAAAGGAGTGAACAAGGATTACTTTTATTAGGTTCTTGCTTGGGATCTTTAGGCACGCTTGTATAGGAATTATTATTGATTATGTATATAGGCTCAGACTGATAATTTTTATTTTTGTGGCTCAGGCAGATCATAGTCATCTTCATGGCCTGCCACTGATTTCGGTTCTGGATGAATATCTGAACTTGTGCTCTGCTGAGTCTCTCGAAGCTGGTGTGATGCTGACACCACATTCTTTGCCTGAAGGGATGCACTGCAGACACACATCTACTCTGTCTCCCAGCTACCTGGTGACTCCTTGTATCCAGTGTTTGCCTGATTTAAGAGATGGCTAATGTTTAACAAAGTGCTCAAGTTTCCATGCCTGTGTGATAGCAGGAATTTGCATTAGTGTTTATAATCAGGATGTTTTTTTAATAATGGGATCCAAGTCCAGTCTACATTTTGATTCTAGACCTTAAAGTACAGTTTTTTTATGTCTAAGCATCAGTGTGATGCTTAGACATAATCAATCAATTCCTAGTGTTCTAATTGTGCCCAGAGCTGTATAGATCAGTGGTAGGGAATAGAGGTAATTCTTGAGGTTTTGGAAATGTCTCTGATGTTACTGTTTGACGTTATGCGAAAGCTACTATCAATAAGTTTTTGTGCTAAACTTGCTGTCTGCTTTTACCAGTCTCAGATGACTCCTACAGCACAAAAAAACCCTCCAAAACCAAACAACAACAAAAAAAGACAAAAAACCCACCCCAAAATCTGAAGTAACCTATAGCTTCATGTTGCATCTGGATTCTCCTTGCTTTGGAGCTGCCGCACCTCAGTTCAGACTTACAGCACCCTCTGCTGTTCTGACCTTAGGGCTCTTCCAAGGAGAGACTGGCATTTCTTCCAAATTGTCTTTTTAAATGGAGAAACCTCAGCTGGTTGTCTTGAGGTGGTCTGGTTTTTCGTTTGTGTCTAAGGAAACACGAGCCCTGATTTATGGGGGTGAAACTAGAATCTTTATCTTAATAGAAGAAATATTGCCCCCCTTTCCCCTCAGTTTCTTTGTCATGAGAATTTTACCATCAAAATCAATATGGAGAACTGGTTTAATTACATTGGCACAGCTCCCTTTGGTGATTAACCTTAGTGTGGTTTAAGAATGCTGTCTAATGTAGCAGTAGTTGAGGTGGGTAAGAAGTCATGAAGCGTTGGAACTGGAATTACTCTTCAGGGTTGCAGAGCCCCCTCCCCTGCTGCTGCAAGTAATCCTGTCATATAGCCCCCTACTTAAATTTATTGAGCACTGCTTTAAAAAGTGTTAGATTTCTCTCATGCTGGACAGAATTTCTCTCTTTGGTTAAAAGTCTTCTAGTTTTCAATTTTAAATATGTCAGTGGCTTTCAGTGCAAATAATCTCATAGTTAAACTGATGCAAACCTTAATGCAAGCAAAATATTCTCCCTAGAAGAAGCTCCATCTACTTACAATATTCTTAAAGTAGGGAAGTGCTAAAATAGTATCTGCTAATATGACCTGCTTAATGTTTTTTTTTGTATCTTTCTGTAGTGATGCTTATTTTAAATCAGATCCTCTATGTAGTGTTAATGATGCTTCCCAGGCATTATGCACAGCATCGGATCCCCAACAGGATATGAACCTATTTAATTAACCCATGTAAAAAGTAGGTTGAGAAATGTATTTGTAGTTCTTTGTAGTCTTCCATTTTCTTTGCCCTGATTGTTTTTCCTCAAAAATGAACACATCCCAAATAAAGAAGTTGCAGCTTCCAGTGAAGCACAAGCAGGCTTGATCAGTCTGTAATCATAAGTGACCTTGAGATTTTTTTTTTCATTTTTTTTAACTTCTGCTGGAGATACTCTGGTTGAAGCTGTTGTTCCTTGTCTGTGTTTTTCATTATTTGAGATTTGGACTTTGTGTTCACTGATGTCAACTCAAATATATGCCTTTTAAAAATATATTGAGCGGGTTTACTTTATTAAAGTTACTACGTGACACTGAGGTATCACTGATGAAAGATTGCAACTCGCAAAACATTTGGTTCAGAGGGTACCTTGAGCTTGACTGACTGCAAAACATTCCCAAAGCTTAGAGCCTTCAATGTTCCTTCACTAAAAACTGAAATAAACAGAAAACTTTTTAGTATACCTTTGCTGATTTCATGTTGCTTTTGAATAAGTAAGAACAAGAGCCAGATCAGTAGACTCCTTTTGGAAAAAACCACTATTGCTAGTCTTACCTTGAAAACTGAGAGATTAATGAGATTCTAGAATGTGTGGTGTATGAAAAGTGGTCTCTAAGGCATGAAAATTTCAGCCCATTTAAAAGTCAAAGCATCTTTTAAGTTTAAGGTAGAAAATTACTGGCAACTTTAAATGGACCAGAAAAGAACAGCAATTTTTAACAGACTTGCAGTACTCTACAGCATTTTAAGTTTGTTTGCTTTTTAATTTATTGTGATTTCTATATAGTGCACAACACTCGATCTCCATTCTGGGATTTAAAAAAAAATTTGTTGTTCTTATGATTATTTTTCTTCTTCTCTTTGTCCTGGACTTTGCATTATGGTGACAGACAAAGTCGCTGCATATAAGAGCCTGCTCCACTCCTCCCAGTTTTCCTTGGAGAGAGGCAGTCACTGTTTGCTGTGGTTGTTGATTTAGTGCCTGGGAAGAATGAGGCTTTTTTGGACCCCTTCCTCATCTCTCTCTTGCTAAGGGAGCCTGCGTCATTGAGAAATGTTTAACCTTCTGGCCCTGAAGCAGGACTGGAAACTTTGCTGCAAAATCTAGAAGCTAAAACTGGATCTTGCAAATGTTATTTATGTGAGCTACTCTTTCCTTTGATTTAATTGGGACAGGAGATTGCAGAGCTTGATTTAGAATTTTGAGTAGCAACTAATTTGGAGAGTTAGCAGGGGGGAAAATAATTTCTTTAGTGAAAAATGGTGAATAACTGATTTAAGGGAAGAGGAGAGAAGAACTGGGAGCAGAAAACGGAAAAGTGTGGGAGGACTTAGTGGAGAAAAATGTCCTAAGATCAAAATTCTGGCATTGTCACGTACTTGAGTGTTTCTTTCTCACTTGTATCAGGAGGCTGGCTGTGCATAGTTTTATTCCTATAACAGAAGTTGGTTGTGGAGAGCTAGTGGCCTAAATTGTGATGGCAACCTGATTTCCAGGGGGTTGATTTAATAGCAGATACTGCTTCTTGTATATGTCTTATTTTCCCAAACTGCCCACTTTTTTCCTTCTGCCTCCTCCCCCATCCCGGACCATGAGGGTTCTTCTAACAGTTCTGCAGAATTTCCAGATGTCTGGCTGCCCTGCTGCAACTGCGCTCCATTAACCGAGAGGGAAGAAGACATACAGAAAGCCCAAACATTTCTGCAGCATAATCATAATAAATCTGACATATCATGAAACTGTTGTGCTTGTGCTAATTAAGTATCTAGTGTGCTTGTAGTACAGAGAGTAATGCTGATGTGCCCACAGAGTGTTGATTTTATTTCACATGGTCTGGCTGTATGTTTATCTTCAAGATATTCCAAACAGAAATGTGGCAGCTCTGTCTCTTGGGACCCAATATCTTCATGGTAAACTAAAATAAAGAAACTAAATTGAAACAAAAATGAAGAAGCTTGTCTCAAGGGTGAAATAACACAAAGCAGTTTAAATTATTTGTCCCAATGTTGTCGTGACCAGTGGAAGGGAGGGGAAGGGGTTGTACTTTCCTTCACTCCTGTTTTGCAGCAGCAGTAGCAGCTCAGTGCACCTACTACTTAACCCCAGGTAACTTGGACAATTGGACTTTCTTGTGAGGAGTCTAATTCACTTTTGAAAACAAAGCCATTAAAACCCTCTCACTTTTCTGATGCATCAGTGACTCTAATTAACTCACTGAACTTTCTTATGAAATCTCGAGCCCTCAAAAAGAAGGAATGATGAGAGCATAATGCTAGATCATTTAATTTGGCTTGGGTAATAGCACTTAAACTCTGTACTGAACAGTGAAACTGAGGGAGCAGATAAACGGTTTCAACTCTGAAATTGTAAGTAGGGTGAGAAAACTACTGAAGTCTAGGTCATGGAGCCTTAAATGGTGGCAGTGGCTGGATAGTAAGTCCAAGAGACAGAAAAGATTGGCCAGAAAAGAATAAGATACAGTGCATGATTGATAGATTCAAAATATTAAGAATTAAATTAAAAGTAAGTGATTCTTCAGAGGATATTAAAAATATCAGCATTTCCCCAGTAGGAGGTTTGTCATGTTAGAATTTGCTTTGATTTTACTCTGAGGTTGTTACCTATCTATGAACAGACAAGCAAGTCTCTGGAAAAAGGGTGGTTACACATCTCTCACAGAATGGTTGAAGTTGGAATGTCATCTTCCCCAACCCCCCTGCTCAAGCAGGTTTCCCTAGAGCCAGTTGCTTAGGACTGTGTTCAGATGGCTTTTGAATATCTCCATAGATGGAGACTTCACAACCTCTTTGGGCAACCTGCGCCAGTACTCAGTTGCACTCACAATAAAAAAATTCTTTCCTGATGTTTTTAGGGAGCCTCCTGTGTTCCAGTTTGTGCCCATTGACTCTGATCCTGTCGCTGGGTGACATTTGAGAGGAGTCTGGCTCAGTGTTCTTTGTACCATTCCTTCAGATTTTTAGATGGATAAGCTCTCTAGTATGGTCATGGCTCTGCTGTCCTGGGGACCTCAGAGCTTGAGCCAGCACTGCAGGGGTGGCCTCATCAGGGCTGAGCAGAGTAGGCTCACCTCCCTTGGTCTGCTGGGAACGTTCCTCCTAGTGCAGCTAAGGGTGCCTTCCTTAGCCTTCTTTGTCCAAGGCTGTCTCATGTTCACCTTGGTGTCCTGTGGGACCCCCAGACCCTTTCTGCCAAGCTGCTTTGCAGCCACTTGGCCCCCAGCATGTGCTGCTGCACCCCCTGGCCCAGCCAGTCAGTGTTCAGTCCGCCTCACAGTCTCCTCAGCTGGCTCAGACTGACTTCATCAGCTTCTCTGGGAGGGTCTTGCAGTGTCAAAGCCTCACTGAGGACAGACAGACAGACAATGTCCACTGCTCTCCTCTCTTACACCAGGTCTGTCTCTGCACACTGTAACTGAAACCTAAAGACAGATTTGCTGTCGTGCCCAGGGAACAATATTTTCTGATAGGAGAGAATTGTGAATTCATAGTCAGTTCTGGCCTTACTATAGCATAATTGCTAAAAGTAAGCATATGGCAATGTCTGTTCTGTTCAAATTGGTTTTGTTCTAAAGAGTTTGTTCACAAGTGACTTCTGTTTAGCCGGCTGTTAGATGTACTGGGAGCAAGCAGCCAAGTTCTGCCAGATCATAACAACTGGCAGCCATCTAAAAACCATATCTTTCCTCTTTATGTTTGTCTATTCAACTAGATCCTCCACCATCTTGCTTTATTGCAGTCCCACCTTAATGGTCCCTCTCTTGTGTCTGGATTCATAAAATAGATTTGGTAGCCAAGGAAGGGAGGATACACGGATTTCTAATTCCAGTTCTGACATACACACTCTGTGTTATATGTAAATCTACTTGTTTTAACCTAGTTTATCCAATCAAAATGTTTTTTTAAATAGATTTGGATTGATTAGAATCCATAAATGTGAGATTCTGACTAATAAGTTCTGGTAGCTTATACCAAAGCAAGAAGGGAAGATCTTAAAGGGGTGTGAGGCAGCTAATGGAAAATTGTGACTGAAGAGACTTCTCTGCATATTGTTTCAGGTGAACTTACAGATTTAGGAGGAGGCAAGCAGAACAGAAAGCTGATGTCTGAGTCAGAACATCATGTTCCAAGCACACTTTTCTTTACAGTTATAAGCCCTTAGGCTGCGTGCCTTCCAATGCTTTTAGGCCAGTTGGTGATTAAAACTCCTAAGATTGGCAGGTTTTGCTGGGGAGAGGATACACCCTCACAGCTGCTTACCTTTTTTCTTTGCTTTCATGGCTGACATTACCAGAAATCTTGAATATGAGATAACATTTGTTTTAAAAGTAATCATGCTCCTTGCAAAGGAGGCCTGTATCTTTGTCCACTGTTCCTTTAGATAAAGGAACATAAACCTGTGGTTTGGTTGATGCAGAACAGAATTCACTTAAAAATGTAGTCTATGGAGAAGGATGGTAGTGCTGTCAAAACTGTATCGTCCTAAAGTGATGAGTCCCATGAAAGGGTTAACAGACTTCTTCCATCGTAACATGACAAGAATATTTTTCTTGCTAATCAAAAGCTGAGTAATTTAGCAGCATTCAGGTAAAAACTGTCCCATATCAAGTCTAAAATTTTCCCTTTTTTGAGATTTATGCTTTATGTTTCACTTAAGGTCTGAAACGTCTGCCTGGGGACGAATGGAGGGGGGATGAATCCATACAAGACCCTGGAAGTTCTTTCCAGGATCAACGTGTCCATATCATGAGTTTAACCATATCATGGCTGTGTGCCTTGACATTGTCTCAGGTTCATTTTATGTTGTAGCTATAGATTAAAACTCAAACACACTACATTTTTATATTGGAAACAAATTCAGTTGTTGAAGCCACCATGAGAGCTTGAGATTGGCATTGATATATCCAGGGAATAGCTGAATTTCAGCACTAAAGGAGGAGTTGGAGCATTTGATGTTGGAGGTGGTTTATAGATTTTTGGCAATGCAAGAACTATACATTATACGTTATACTATACATTATAAAGAGAAATTTATTTCCTATCTCGAATAATCCTGACAGTAGCAGTTTTCTACTGTGAGGTGAGATGAGCATCCATGAGGAGGAAAGATGAGGCCGCTGCTTTTACTGGCAGCTGACCACTGAATTGGTTTAGAGGTATCATAAAGCTTGGTCTCCTACTTTACCTCAACCAAGCCTCCACTACTACCTGATTGTGGCAAAGGACTTGAACCACTTTTAGAGAAAAAGTTAAGAGTTGGAAAACCCACATCTAAAATGATTAATACTAACTTATTAAATGAATGGGATGGTTTATGGTCTTTTTAGAATTGTATCTCCATTTGGGCAGTTTTTTCAAGTTGTGAAGAAAACCTCTGCAACCATAAGGGAAAGATAACCTTTAATAACAATCTAGATTCTGAGATTGCAATTCTGTATCAGATTAACCAAGAATAATGGTCACATTAAGCCTCAACAGTGTTGTTACTGCCCATGTAACCAGGGTGTTTGGAGAAGGAAGTAGCTTTCTGGGCAAAAGTCAGACCTGTAATGAAGGTTTAACTAGTAGCAATTGTGCTAGTATAAGCTGAGAAGGAAATGAAGGGTTTGCTAATCCTTGCACAAGCAGTGTGTGAGTACAGCCTGGCTGTTTCCTCTCTTGTTTAGGTACTTTACAAATAGACTGCATTTTCCAAGTGTTTGCAGGTAACCCTCTTGTGCAGTAAGTAGGAGGGTTTCATAGGGAAGAAACCTTTTATTGTCAGACATTTAAAGGACGTGGGAGAGAGAAGTGCAGGATAGCTTTTGCTCAACAACCACAGGAATTAGTGACATAACTTCTCAAACTCTTAGACATGCCTTAACATGAGGGGAAGGGTATCTTCTTCCTGTCCTTTCCCAGTTACTCCCTCCTAAAACCTATTTGCTGTTTTAAGACAAATTCAAATTGCTTCCTTTTCCACTTTATCCTGCTCACTAACCCCCTTGGTCTGGCAGCCAGAACTTCCTCTGTTTTTCTGCTCTTGAGAGCAAAACCAAATGTTTTGGACTTTGCTGTTTTCACTTGTACATAGTGGTTTAAATTAAAGTCTGGAATATCTGTAAGAGGAAATGTTTTGAAATGTTTTGAAAAGTCTTGTGCTCAGTGTTCTCCACTGGTCACAGTGTATACTCACATGTCAGTGCTGTTCACTTAAGAGTTGGACTCGATGCTCCTGGTGGGTCCCTTCCAACTCAGTATTCTCTGTCACTCTGTCTGTGTGATTTCTGCAACCTCTGAGTGTTCCTGCTTGTGGGCAGTGGTGGCAGTGGGGAAATGCACATCTGCACCTGTGTGAGCACATCTGCCTACCCCTGGAGAAGCTGAAGTTATTTGGGGAGCATGTGGGTGAAGAGTAGATTAACCGTAGGCAGGAAGGCTGATAAGAACAATTTTAATTTGACCCTTGAGTGTCTGTCTCTGGCTTGAAACCTCTGACTCTTTTATAACAAGTAAACTGTTGCTCTTAGGTAAGAGCAAGGAACTGTTACTTCCTTTGATCTCAGTAATTATTTTACATCAAGGTGGGTAAAAGCTGAACTGTAGGAATATATGGAATTCTGTTGTGAGTCCAGCTGGAGCAGCTCTCAGTTAAGGCCCTGCACTGGAGATACTCACCCCACATTTGAGATGTGGTTCTTGATGTGTGAGCTCTCACTGTGAAGCTCGTTGGCGTAGCCAAGGTAATTTGAGCTAATCTTTCTAACTTTGCACTGGAACAGAGTGAGAGCATTCATACAACCAGTTCTGGGGGGTCACAACGGGGTGGTAACTCCAAGAAGGGCTAGTAACTTTGAACTGTAAAGAGGTATGCAACAGTGTTTGCATCTAACCAGAATCTATCAACCAAAATGATAAAAATAACAAATAAGTTGTGCTTGGATATGCGCTTTTAATTTATTTGCTTGTTTTTGTTGGGCTTATATGCTCTGTGGGCTGTAGTTGTTTGGGAACTGGTTGTAAAATTTCTTTCTCTTAATCCCTCTGCTTTTGTTCTACCCTCTATTGTGAAGTTTTCTGTCATGGACAGAGTCTTTCCACTGCTTTGGTCAGAGAATCCACCTTTTCTTCTCTGGGCTTGAAATCTCTCCTTGGGCAACACCTTTTTGTAGTCAAGGAGTGTATATGCAGCTTTTTAGAGCACAGAATTGACAGAACTGCTCTCAGTGGTTTTCTGAAGAAAATCCAACTAAATTAACCAACTTGTCTTCAAAAGTTGCACCATTTTTTTTGGCTGCATAGTGACACCTTCTGAGCAGATGTTCCCCTCACATGTAGTAGTATCAGGAGCATGTGCTGCATGCTCCTGATACTACTACTTTTGTTTGCACATGATCTGGAGTATTACAGACCTCCGGACCATTTCCTTCTCTTTATCACACCCAGCTTGCTCAGTGCACTGGGTCCTGGAGGGAGGAAGGAGGAGAGGCATGGTCCATAAGTGAACCGACATCTTTGCTTCCCTTCCTTTGTATTTTCCCTGTTTTCATCCCTTGTAGTAATATTTCTGGAGTCCCTTTGCAGTGCTGACATCTAAGCTCTGATCTAGGGAGGGGAGAGGTGGGAAAATCAAAAGTTTTGGCATTGTTGTGGCACACTTTGCTCCTTAGGTCTGCGGAGCCTGGGAGAGAGGCAGGGCTGAGTTACTCATTGCTAGCAGAGGGGGATGGGATTGCTGCTGCTGCCTTTCCACACCTCACTTGCCATGTTGACTTGCCTTGCTGGTTGGAAACTGCTTATCTCTGGAGTTAATCAAATGCAGATCAGAGTTGCATTCCTTGGGCTCAACTGATTCTTCTTGGTCCAGTGTTTTGCAGATAGGGATCAAGGATTTCATGTGCTTCGTGTTTTCAGGGAAAGGCAAACTGACATCTTGGCTGAATCCCAAGGAATGGAGTGGGTGGCAGAGTTTATATATGGGCTGGGGGTTGATTTGGCTCTAGCTGCTGTGTAAAGTTCACTTTGACAGCTGAAAGATGCAGAGAGAAGCACTTTCAGAATTAGAGACAGTGAGGTAATGAGAAAGTGACATAGGGAAGGAAGTGGAGGGGGGGAGGTGGGGGAAGGGAGGGCTCAAAACTCGCCTTGACATCATCTGATAGGTTTTCCACCCTGTGCAGCAGCTATTTTTATGCTTTCAACTCACAGTAATTACAGCTCAATGACAGCCAACTTGCCAAAAGCAGGGGTGGTGGTATATCCCAGAGTGGGTTGCAGGACTCAAAAGCTACAACAAAAGTCCAGGTTCCCAGGCATGATTCCTGCTGTTGTGACCTATTTTTACATCTGCATGGTGGTTTAGCATTGGCTACCTGTCATGTCTAGGAGTTTTCTGAAAGCTGAATGGCAGCACTAGCTGTCACCAGCTGGTTGAAAATATAAGAGCAGGTAAATTTCAGGCTCTTCCTGAGAACTGGAGAAGCAAAAATGTTTGGTGCTCCCAGCCTCGCTTTTCTTCCTCTTCCTAAAGGTCATTGTTGGTGGATCCTGGGAATATCCACAGTGAACTCACATTACAGAGATGTGATCCCTAGCTGAGAAATAAGCAACACAAGTGTCAGTGTGCAGTCTGTATTTATTTTGAAGTACAAAATGAATTGAGTTGTAGGACATCAAAGCTTCACAGTGATTTAGTGCAGCTTTCTATTATTTTCCCAGCTTTTGTCTACTTGCTGGAAATCTCAGACAGATTTCAAATGTAGTGGGCTCATACTTCTTTCTTAGGATTTATCTAGCTTAGACCTTTGCTGAGATCTCTCTCATGTTGCCTGAGTAATATTTTAGCAATATATTGTTTATATTTCATCACTAAATTATGTGCATGCAGATCACTGCAGGTGGTGTGTCCTGTGAGAACATTATTACTGAGGGAAAGAGGAGAATGTGCATTGAACTGCAGAGCAGACTGAAGGTGAAAGGAGGAGAAAAATGCACCTTTGAAGGTGGTGGTGGAGATTATGAACACATTTTCTATTTGCCTAATAATTTGAATTTTAAAATATTTTGGGAGAAAGAAATTAATGATGCGGTTTTGTGTTACAATTGAGCTCATCCAAGGTCTACCCTGTGTTAAGGTTGGTCTGGCCCCTTCTCTTCCTTCCCCAGCTTTTGAAGATAGAAAGATACAAGAAAATAATTAATTAAAATTTGTGTGTATTTGAGGTACCACTACCTACTCACTACTTGGAGTGGTACCTGAAATGCAAGTGCTGCATTCCATGCCCTCCAGAAGGAGCAGCAGTATCTGTGCAAGCGTGTGTGCTCCTGATGCAGCATCTTGGAGGAAGAATACATCCCCCCATTCTGTGTCTTATTTCACACTTGAAAGTCACAGGATGTACAGCTCAATTCATGTCTCATGGATAGATTATGAAAACTGGGCCTGATGTTTTTCAGATGAGAAATCTGTGGCAAATACTTAGGTGCCCTTGGTAAAGGTGATTGTTTTGCCAACAGCTCTTCTGCCAGTTCCAGGGTAAAAGTTGTGCAAGGCACTGAATGTTGGGTGTGCATTAGTGGAGTTGATCTTTCTTTACTGAATTGTTAAGCAACTGAAACTGTTGTTGGACTCCTACCTCTGCTGTGAAATGGGTTTTCCAATCTATCGTGCTGATTTCCAGAGTAACTGTCAAAGTTACTTCTTACAGTGCATTGATATTTCTGTCCATGTGATTGCTGATCAGACTTTCAGATCTCTTACATCACCACTACACCAGGATCCAGTAAAACAAATTAAACTTTTAAAAACTTTCTTTATGTTTATAAACAGTGGCAACAGTATCAGTGTTTTTTACAACAGGTTGCTCTTGCCCTTTACTTATCTCTTAGATTCCATGTTTTGCAAGGGGAAGACCCACAAGTGCCTGATTGTGTACTGAATGTATCCTCCAGTGTAGGCCCTCTTATCCATGTCCTCTTTGGAGTGCTGTGGCCCAGATAATTTGGATAATTACTTTCTTTTAGAACACTAAATAATGCTGTGGGACAAATTTGATACTGTAAGACAAAAGTTTAGAATACCTTCCTCAGAAAATAAAAGATTTATCTATCTACCATTGAGCCCGTCAAGTGCTTTTCTATCCAAGCTGTTTTCTGCACAGGAAAAAAGAAAGGTGTGTCTGTGTACATGTCTGCAGTTCTGCAGTATACATTGAAAGGATTTGATCTTCATCAGTTCTTAAAGTTTTCTTCATCAGAACTTGGACAACGTGTTCAGGCTGCTTTGGCAATACCTGGCTATTGGCAGGTTTGCTGCATGAGCAGCCAGCTCATGTTTCTCAGGTTTTGTATGCAGTAGTGACCTGCTAACTCAGAGGCCCTGGTTGGCAGAATAATAGTAGGTTCTGACCTCTGTAGCTGAATCTTGTCATTTTTACCATCCAGATGGTATATTCTTGCCAGGAAAACTAGAACTGGGTCTGGCACTGGATAATTGTTCTTTAGTTACTACAGTTATGGGACCTCCCTGCTCAGAGGATCAGGCCTGACTCAATGTGCAGTTTTGTGTTGCTGCTGAAAGGGGAGATCTGGACAATGTGTTCCTTTATCTTCTCCTTCATCCTTTCTTTAGAACTCTTGTGGTGTGCTGGCTCTGTTTCCCAAGGCAGCTCCCCACAGTGCAGTGACTGCTAATGCTCACGCAAAAACAGGCTCTGCTATTTGTGCAGTAATTCGACCTTACTGACTAAAGTTCACTGTGAGACTGAACCTTCACCTGACTTCTACAAATCCTAAAATTAAGATGGAAATTTCTGTTGAGTATATGATGGTAGTTCAGGAGCCATGCAATTACAGAGCTTTATAGTATCACCAAAGGTCTGTTTTTACTCATGGTAAGATTGAAGTTTGGATTCTTACCTGGGTGAAGGTTGAGCATTTCAAAGTAAGAAGAGTATTGTTGAAAGTACTCAGAAATGTCACTGATGCCATCCAGCATTTGGTTGAACACTGCTTGTCTTAGCTATTACTTTCATTTTTAGAGACATTTTTTCCCTCATTGTAATTCCAGCCTTGCTTTATAAAATGGCTTGAATGCCTCTCAGACTGTTTGGAAATGAGAAAATTTTGTCTTGATTGGGATGGGAACAGAATATGAATTGGAAACTGTTCCTGTAATGTTTAGAGTATTCATCTTTTTATTTTTGTCCATGTGGTTATCTTTGATGATTACTATTCATATTTTTTTCCTGGAAAGAAGATAACAAGAGTACTTTTATTAGGTATGTGTAATCATTGGACATATATATATATTTTTTTTTTTTTAATTTTTTTTTTTTACCCGACTTCATTGCACTTCTTATGATTCATGCTTAGCAAAATTAAAAACCAGCACAGCTACCAGCTGTACTGGTGAGAGTACCTCCTGGTTGTTGCTCAGCTGGAACGTGGCTTTCCCTGGCCACTTCCAATTCCAGTACCATGCTGGGGAATGTGTATAACCCAAACTTGTCAGCCATGTGGAATCTGTTCATGATACACATGAAATGAGCTGTAGATGAGGTGGCTGCCCCCATACAAACATAGATTCTGAAGTTCTAGTGCTTGCAGGAGAGGGTTACAGATTTGGGGCTGCAGATTATCTTCAGGTGGGTGTTTCTACTAGGCTGGGAGAACAGATTTAAGGGAAGAAGGGGCAGGAATATGTGTGTGCACAGAAGTATCCTGCTCTTACCTGTGTGTGGTCTCAGGTCAAATGCATATGAAGACTCTTGTTTCTTGGATTATCAGTTTAGCTTTCTCCACAGCTAATGCTCTTGTTTCTAAGGGTTTAAGCAGGAAGGGAGAAAAAGCTTGTGCTCTCAGAGCAGGGGTATTCTCCTGGCTGTGTGCACAGCGTGCTTACAGTCGGGAGATGCAGGGGGAGAGAGGGCTCAGCTCTATCACATGACATTGCCTGTCTGGCAGGTGTCTGCAGTGTGAGTAGAGAAACCAACTGTTCACTATTTTGGGTGAATGAGGTTGGCTGTTACTGCAAGTGGCCCCACAAAGAAGTCCACGCATCTGTTGATAAGCAGTGCTCTGCATACTGGGTGCCCGAATGCTTAGAGCTGCTTGCTGAAACACTGAAGTTTCTGTTTCAGCTTTGAGATCATAGGAGGAAAAATTTTGCCAAGAGCCTTGCCGGTTTTAATCTTTAGATGTTGGCTGTCAGGCTTTGTCTGTGCCTACAGAACCTCTCTGTTCTGATGCAAGCCCAGCCTTGGAATCAAGCAGTAAACTGATTTTTTTTCTGCTCTACCGCTTGGTGCAGTGACCGAAACCTGGTAGAGAGGGATTGCAGTTGGGTCTCTTGTGAGGATTAAGCACCCCTTCCACTTGCCTGGACGCCTCCTGTGATACAGAATCCGCCTTCAGGTCCAGGGATTTCCTCTAACATGTTGGATAAAGCCAAGACACTGCAGCCTGCCTATGTGGGGATTGTGCCGCTTGCAGAGACTGTGTCAAAGCAAGGCAAGAGCTGTTCAAGCACGTATCAGGATTCATACCACAGCTTACGAGAAGGTTAGCAGGCTCTGCGCTCTTAAATCCCTGTATAATTCATTTGTGGGGGTTTCATTTTGATTTTTTTTCTTTTTGTGTGTGTTTTTGTGGGTTTTTTTCCACTCTTGCATATTGCCTGGTTTTTGCTTTCTGGGCAGTAGTCCAGATTTTGGGTTTCCCACTCACTCTTGTGACCTTTTGTCCCTGAGGGCATTAAGCATGTCACTTGACAAACCTGGAGCTTTGTATGAAGTGACTTGCAGTGTGGGATCTTGAGACAATTGCATTTGGAAGTTTTGCTGTCAAACTTAAAATTTCTTCTTCTCCCCTATGTCTGTAGGCCTCTTGTGAGCAAGGTTTTAAGGCTGTTTCCTTTAGGGTGTAAAGGCTTGTTCTGAAGTGGCATCTGTGCCTTGAAGAAGATAAGAGTACCATGTTTTAAGTGTCTTTGTGTTCTTGTTTTGAGAGTGTGCAAGAAGTGTTGTGTATATATCTAAATGTGATTTTGTTTTAGTTGATGGTATTTTGCAAATATGTGTGATTTTTTTAATGAGGATTTAACAATTCTGAGATACTACGTAGACAGAGAGAGGTCAGATTCCAGGGAGTGATATCTAAAAGGAAAGAAGAGGATCTGGAGGGATCGAAAAAGATTGAGAAGATGAAAACAGGCAGTGATCCATTCATAGTGCACAGCATTGTAAATATCAACAAACAGGAACTGGGAAAAGATTATGGAGAAGAATGGCAGAGCATCACAAAAAGCCAATGGCAAGCAGCAAGGTTTATATTTTATCAGAAATACTGGATCTGTCTATCTACAAGTGCAATTTTAGTAGGAATTTGCAGAAGGAAACAAAGATCTGGAGTACCGTGGCCTCAGAATAAGGTTTTAAGAGCGAGTAATGTCATCTGAAAGGAGGGGAAAATAACTTTCTGACATTTTGCACAGCAAAGCAAGATAAAGGAGGGGTAGGTGTTGAGGACAATAATCCAGATAGAATAAGGCCATGTTTGTTGTACAAAGATGGCCAGTGTGTGGAAGAGGATTTTAGCAGTTGCATTTAGAGGGTTTTTCTCTGGTATGTAGTCTAGGCCTGCTGGAGCTGCCAGACAAACCTGTTACATTTCTGCCCTCAATTGTCACTCCCCCTACCAAGTCGATTTAACATCTATCAAGAGCTAGCTTGTTGTTAATTTTTAAAAATATTACTATTTTTGTTGCATGTTTTCATTGGAATATTCTTTGTTGAAATACTGTGGAGAAGGAAAAGAAAACTGAAGTCCAAGTCCTCAAATTCAAGTTCAGGAGTTATAAATCCATTAGTATAGGCAATGTTCCCAGATTTCTTTATCTGCTTTGGAGACATAGAGCTGCAGCACATCAATCTTCAGAGGAAAAAAACAACCCAAAATTTAAAAAAAGCCAGAACTTGCATCTGTCCTCTATTTGCAAGTACTGGTCTTCACAGAAGGTGAGCACTGTGCATTTGGATGTACCAGGATACATCTTTCATCCAGTCACTAAGTATCACAAGCTGTACAGTGGGATAACAAGGAAAAAGCAATACTGTCTTACTTTAATCAATATAAAAAGGTTTGTTGCTGTCTCAAGTTGAAGTGAATTAAGGCCATTGAAATCTTGTATAATTCTGGTTATTGGAAAAGCTTTGTTGACTCTGCAAAGTCCAGCAAAACCATCAGCCTAACCCATGGCTGATTCATGATGCTCTAATGGCACATGTGATAAGGAAAGCTGCTTTCCACCAGCTACCAAATGAAGGTTAGGAAAGAGAAATAGATGCCAGCTTCTTTCCTGTCAGATGAAGAAAATAATAACACTTTAGGTTTGCTGCTGCTCCATTCAAGTCTCCTGCAGTCTTGGGATGCCTGTTGTATTTATTCTGTAGCATGCACTGTATTTTGCAGAGCCAATTCTTATGGCAGCAGAGGAACAGATGCATCCATGTGTAAACCCTTATGGAAGTCCAGAATTAGCATTGAGCTGAGACTGATGACTGTTGTGCTTTAGTTTTTGGTCTCCCTAAAAATGGGGCAGCTTAGTTTCATTGTCACCAAGACAGAAAAAGCATCCATTTCTCTGCCTGACTCTCAATAAAACTGGACAAACAGGGGCTGTCTATACCAACAGTGACAATGCTCATCTATTCTCTTAATGATTCTCATGAGAAGCAGCTATCTGGAATAGACTACATCTTGCTTCCTGATTTCTGGAAAACAGATGCCTCCTAAATCTGATTTATTTCTTTTTTTTTTTTAATTAAGACTTGACATTGAAGTTTGGGAACTGGTGATCCTTTCTACACAGAAATGGATTTGACATGCAGAAGTCAAAGAACTTAAGCTTGTATTTTTCAAAGTATGTGTTAGGGCAGTTATTTGCAAAATTCCTAGAATTCAGGAATCCATAAACATGTTTTCTATTCAAGAATGCCTTGGAGTGATTTAGTCTTCAAATACTAGAGCCCAGTTTGCAGTTCCTGGATCAGTTAATACAACAGTGTGGTAGCCCCTCATGAGAGATGTGAAGAGGGAATTGCAAAAAGCTACTCAAAACCCAGTTAGCATTCACATGAGTTTAGCTTAGAATTAAGTACTTCCAAAACTAAATTCCGGCTTTTCCACTTCTGTACTACATCTCTGTACCTCTGTGCTACATGCTCTTAAACTAAACACTTTTTTTTTCTTCTTTTTTTTTTCCTTTCTTTTTTTTTCTTTTTTTTGGCAAGTCCTCCCTTCACAAACATTCAGTGTGACTCGGGGCCTGACACTGAAACTCACCTGTCTTTTTCCAAGATTTGTATCTCAGGGCCCAGACACAGGAACAAGTTCCTGCATGCCATCTGATCTGCACGAACTGTGTGCACATTCTTGGTCCACAGCAAATGGGAGGTAATTTGAGTTAGCTTAGCCTTTGATTAAACTATTAATATCTGTTCAGTACTTTGAAGAGATCAAGAGTCGTGCAAGTGCTTGTTAGCATTTAACTTTCTTCAGGAGTAATCTAGACTTTGTTGTCATTACACCTGCAGCACCTGAAGGTCCAGCTGGCCCTGGCCCCACCTCATGCAGGAGGGCTCAGGAAACCTGCATGAGTAGACTTGGAAGCTCTCAGTCCCAAGGAAATCCCCAGCAAGAGGGCAGCCCCTGCACCCAAGGCATCTCACAGGAATGCAGGGTGACATTTTTCTGTAAAGGGTGATCTGTGTCTTCCTGCTTCAGAGTGGACCTGAAGTTGCTGTGGGGATGTGTGTGAGCAAAGCAGATTCATGGATAAGCAGTGTCAGAAACCAGTCACAAAACACACAGATGCCTTTCTGAATTATGGCCTAATGCATCCCACTGTTTGGAATTATTTATGCAAATAGTGCTCTGACACATTAAAACACAGAAATGTGTTGAATGTACGGGGAGCTGATCTGCTCTGGCACTTCTTATGGCAGATCCAGAGGCACACCAGACTCCCTGTATCCTCTTGCTGCAGCCACAGCCTGTGACTATGCTTAAATGTAAGAGGTGCAGTGAAGGTAAGATAATGATATATTTATGTGAAGTGGCTTGAAGTTGACTCAATTTAAATTTATTTTTGTTTAACAGGCAGTGTGCCTCACTTGGCTGTGAGGACTAGAGATGTCTCAGGGTATTTATTAACTCTGTGACATGAATGGGAAGCTTGGGGAAAGGGTTAACACTGAATGACCAGGGTTTTTGTAAGTCAGTTGTTATCAGTGAAAGAAGAGTCATAGCATTATCCCTGGAGCTGAATTCACATGTTTTTTCAGTCCTGATGCTCTAATGTGTTTTTGATTTTTTTGGATATGACATGTTTTCCCCTCTTGCAGTTTACTAAACTATTCCTGTCAGTGTAATGATCCCCAGCTGTTGCTTTAGCCCTAGCTATTTTCATGCTGGGAATGGGAAGAGGAGGAGGAGAGGGACAGAGGCTAATTTGTTTACCACACTGTGATCTACGTAATTTGTCAAAAATGGCTATTACAGTGCTTTCTGCAGTGCAAAGTAATACTAAAAGGAAAGAGTTGCAGACTTGGACCTGCAAGAGTAAGGAGATGGAAGGACTCAACACATGCAGAAAACAAAAAAGAGTAGAAACTGGGTGTGGTGTGATGAGTACAGCTGTCAGTAGCATTTATGCAGGCAATGCTTTGAACTGGTAATGATACCAAGTAAAATTTCCAGTAAGTACTTTCCTGCCCTGTCAACTGAATTTTCTTCACAGTGGAACTGAGCTTCACATTCAGTGGCAATGATGCTGAGGTACTGATAATCCCAGCAACTGGAACACATATTAATAAAGCTTGAAAACACTTGAGTGGCTTTCAGATTTTTGATTTTTTTCATAATTATCTGTTGTTTCTTTTTTCAAGAAAACATCTCTATTTATACTTTTAAACAGCAAATGACTGATGCTTAGATTTCGTGGGAGATGTTGAAAAGCAGCTGCTTTTTTTGAAAATGGAACCATGATATTGAAACTCAAACTGCTTTCTTTGCATCCAGAAAAAAACTTAGGAGTCCTTGCGTGAAGATGAGGGTCAGTGACAGGAGTGGTTTTCCTTCTGCTTTTTGATCCATCTCAGGCTGCCTGTGTAAATCTTATCTTGGTAATTTTACCATCCACAAGATCTGTCAGTGGTCACCTCTGATTTTTCATCGTGCGGTCACACCTGCAAGTCATTGATCAACAACTTAGTGAACATCTACACCAAAAATAAGTGCCCGCTCAGATCTTTCATTTCGTGCCCCAACTCCCATATCTCCTGTCTTTTCTGAGCATTGAATTACTGATTTTGTCACCTGCTGCATCAATAAATTTTAATCCAAAATGTAGAAGCAGCACATTTTTTGGCAAGAACCTCTGCAACCTATGTAGAAAATGGATACGACTCTTGATGTGGCTTAGGCTTATCCAATTAAAACGTGTAGTGAGCCTGTGGGGCAAATTGTGCTGCTTCTTCTTGCAGGAGGCTCCTCCTCCTTGCAGGATGCATCATCTGCCCAAAGGCATTAACATGGAGCAGAATTCATAGTTTTTTTCTTTTACTTGGGATAGTAAAGTAGATACACTGTTTTTCCCTGGCACTATGTAATATTTAGTAACCTGGTAACTCTCCAAACTAAGAGCAGACCTGCAGTAGCTGAAATATGGTGGCTGCTGAGAAGAACTGCAAAATTTTTTTGCTCATCAGTGTATTCAGGAGAGATGATATGGGTAGAAGAAATGTGCAGGTGATCTTCTGTCAGAGTTCATTGTGCAAATAATATAATCAGCAATATAATCATTCTTTCAAGTGAACAAAGGTTTGAACTTTCCAGCCTGCAGTTTTGCCATCTAAAGTGATATTGGCCTGATGCAGCTAACAAGAAATGTGAAAGAAGTTGATGATAACGAAGAGGATATATTGCTTTGGGACATAAATTCTTAGCAAAACTGACTGTGAAAATTGGTGCTTTCTTGACAAGCTTATTTTAAAACTGGCCTTCAGAAATAAACAGCTGTAGAGAAAAACTTTTGTAAAATATAGCTTTTTGAGAGTTTTGAGTGGAAGTGCCTATGATGGACTTTTCTCCATCACAGGGACAGGAATCGTCTGTTGCAATCATACTTATAAAGACCTTGTTCTGTGGTCTCTGTCCCCAGAGGCAGCTCAAAGGCCTGTCACCATTCTGAGGGTATTTCCCATAACAGCTGCTGTACCAGCTGACACATTTAACATCTTTTTGGTAACCTTCCTCACTGAAACACTTGTCAGGCACAAACATTGTGCTGCCCAGCTGGGTTGCTGGGGACAGAGCTGAGTGATGCTATCTGGGTGATGGAAGGAAGAGATCCTTCCACGACCCAGAGAGAAGTTTTGACATTGTGTGGAGTTTCTGTGGCTTCCTGCTGCTCCATGTCTCTCCAGCAGTAAGTGCATGGAGACTACAGCTGTGTTTTTGTAGGAGTGGAATGTGGCAGTAGGAATGATCTTTGGTTCCTCACCTCTGCAAATCTCACTGCACTGCTGGCAGCCAGAAGCTCCTGTTGCATGATCTGATCAGTATTGCAAGCAACATGTAACCTGTCCCTGCAAACTGTTGTGTGTTCTGCTTCTTATTTTGGGGGATGTTCTTTTTAGTCATTTGCACCCTTCCTAAGCATTCATGCCTCTTTCTGTGTTACACTTAGGTGTGAAGGTCCTTCTGAGGCTGCTTCTGCCCTTTTTCACACTCTGATGGGAAATTCTCCCTTTTCAGAAGAAGAAGACATTTTAGAAGTAGATGCTAAACTAACCGTACCTTTGTGTCTCTCTGAGACTCTTTTACTGCTGCTAATAATATCTGTCACATTGGCTGCAGGCAATGCAGAGGATTGTATCTTCAGGACTGACATGTGACAGTGAATCTTAACTACAGCTGCAAACGCTGTCCCCTGCAGCCACCTCCCTGCCTCAGTGCTGGAGGGAGCTGCAGAAGGGAAACGTGGCTGCCCTTCCCCTGCTTTTGTGCAGGATGTGAGTGAAAGCCCACCTCCATTACCAGCTGGAGAGAATCTTGAAGTGTGTGTGATCTGCTGCTGCTGGCAGTCCCCTCTGTGCCCTTCAGCAGGGGACTGAGCCAGCAGTAACATTTTAAACATCTGCAGAATTTGTCCACCAGTCTGAAGTCAGTGGTCACGCAGGCCATTCTGGACTGCTGGTTTTTTTTGGTTTGCTGATTGATCTGTTACACAGAATTATATTATTTAAATATTTATAGCTATGATAGCACATTAAGCCTCATAGCTCAAATTGTTCAGTGCTATGGATCTTCCCTCATGACAAAAACCACAATTGTCAGTCCTGGAGATGTGTAGTCCAAAGTTTTTTTGAAAGAAAGAAAATATCCATTGAGAACGGAGGTAAAAAACTGTAGATAGATTGTATCATCAGTGAAAAGATTCTGAGGGACTTTGATGTGCTTTTTATGTGTAATGCAAATTCTGGGGCTCAGCTTCCACGCTGGGCTCCTGTGGAGGAACTGATTTCTAATGTAGATTGATATGATGGGCACAGCTGAATCTTGCAACCTTTTTCACAAGTAGCATCAGAATTCTAATAGAATTTGTACTTAAACAATAAAGAAGGTGTCAGACTGTTGGAGTGCAGAGGCCAGGATCTTTATTTGAGCCTCACATGCCATGACTGTGGCCAGTGTTCTTTGCAGTCTTTGAGAAAACAGCAAAGATGTTTTTAACTACCATGAGTTAAAGAAATATGGTGATTCCTTGTAGTACCCACCTGAAATTCTTGCTAAGAGAGAATGCTGGGGCTTGGATAGAAGCTGGTGAAAGGAATGGTGACTAGATAGGGAATACTCTGAGTCTTCCTTGTGCATGTAATAGGCACCTTGGACAAAACCACTTTTGTTTCATGTCCCACGAAGTAACTGTCAGCACAGTGAACCAGCTGAAGCAGAGAGATGCTCAAGCTAGCTGATGTTAAATTATAAGGCCCAGCTTTCTGAGTTCCCTCTATAACTAGTTAATTATTACTTTTAAGAACTGCTGGTTTTATATTTAAATTTATAAACTTCTAAGTAATTTTTTCTACTACTTGTGGTAAAACACATTGGCTCTCATTTGCATTTGGTTTCAGTAAACCAAAGATCTTTAGGTGGTTAAAAATCCGAAATGGTCTTGGAAATACAGAATCATTCCATGTTTTAGTGGAAAACCCCAAAACACAGCTCATATGTCGAGGTGTCCCAGCAGAAATTTTGCCACAGACATTCTGTGGTGTCTTGACCATTAGATGATTCCTGTGAAGGGAACTTTCAGCCTCTATCTGTAGAGGGTGCCCTGTGGCAGAAGGAAGGCTGAATCACTGGGCCAAACCCAGTCTCTCAGAAATGTTTGAGGAAGTTTGTGACCTTGATCTGTGAGGCTGTTTGTGCACTGGAGCACTCTGCTGGAGTAGAAATTCAAGTATGGGAGGCAAATTTTGAAGGAAAGGTATTTGACCATGTCTCCTTTGCTGCAAGGGGCATGGAAAGATTTGCTCATCAGTTTTAGTGTTATAAACATATCTAATCAATCATGTGTTTTATGGATGTGTCTGGGCACTGTCTCAGTGCTTGATTTTCTTTCTGCTTGCAAGAAACCCACAAAAACACATCCCTTGAACTCAGAGTTGTAAATACAATGAAAAATTGTTCAGATTCTGACATACCTCAAAACATTTGATTTTTAAATTCTGTATAGTTGTTGGGAAAAATATAAACAACTCTCATGTATCATCTTTATGAAAAATGAAATTATTGAAGCTTTTTCTTCTTTTAGGCAGAGATACCCCTATCTTTCCAAGAAAAAAATATTTAAAGTATTTGAACTTGTGTTTCCCTTGTGTAGCTCGCCTTTTGTACTGTCACCTTAGTAGACAGCTGTAGATCTAATTGTCAGGATACATCTACCCATTCCTTCTTTTTTCTTCATTTGTCCCCATCTGCCATGTCATATTAAATTATCTGGGAGAATTTATTTCTAGAGTTTTCTTTGCAAGCTGGTTAAGGGCAATGTTAGTTCCTCCTTGTTCATTGTTTCATGGAAAAATACAAATCACTATACACTGTGACTCAAGTTTACCCAGGGAAGTGGGAAATTCTCTGTGTTTTTCCCTCCTCAAGAATTCTCTTCCAGCTCTAAATAGTAACAATGGATATACAGATGGCATCAACAAGTACTGATTACAGTTAATATTTACTGTATTATGATACCAGGGTCAATTTTAGGTAGACCTTTCCACCTAGGTATTTTGTTACAGGTCATCTTGTTGGATCATGCATGGTAGCCAGATTCCATGGATATGGATATGTGCCTAGTTACTCACATGCCTAGTTTTCACTTAGCCAGTACTACTGAGACAAAATGATTTTATAAGAATCAGCACCCTGCACAGAAAGCAAAGCAACTTTTCCTGTTGACAAGCTTGTTGTGCATTTTTACATGTTGCATATCTTACTAAATATACCATGTTACATGTATTTCAGCTGAATTTCTTAAAGTAGTATTGTAACAGTTTCAGCAAGTGCTGAGATGGGTTATAGGTGTACCAAGACTTTATGGTTAAGAGTGGGCCTCTGTGTGTTCAGTAGAAACACTTCTGTACTAATAGAAGCAAACGTGTCTGGGTTTAAAATTTTAGAATCAAAGAAGACAAAACTGGCATTGCATTAAAAGTAGCATAAAAGTAGAATAAAATGGCATTAACTTCCCCATAATCTTAAATGTGTAATGTAAGTGGCAGGAGTTGAGTCATGAAGGAAGAAGGTAAAGGCAAATACTGTAAAGTACAGAGCAACTGCTAGTCTTAATTTTAAATAAACATGAAAATAATCCAGCAAAATTCAGCACAACTTTCATGGTAATAATCAAGTTTGCATTTATTTGGAGTCATACACATGAGTAGCTCCTGTGAAATAAGCACATTCAATTGTGTGCAATATTGAGACCAGATCTCAGAAGTAACCAAGTAAACTTCTCAGGCTATGAACTGATTCTTCCTTTAGGATCTGTACATTTTGCCACAAAGCCAATGCTGACTTGAGCCTTGGAGTATCTGTTCTGTCCTGTCTGGATCTTAGATCATATTATGGCTTGGTAGTTGGATGGTGCTACTGATTTTGTTTGATTTGTAGTGCTGTGTCCTAACAAAATTAAAATTGCTGTGAATGCTGGTTTTATCTTCTAAGTACAGTTTTTAATTAACATTTATGTGATGTCTACATTTATCAAATTTGATATTAAGCCTCAAAAATGGCCTGCTGAAGTAGCTTGTTATTCTGTGCTCTGAGCCAGCCACCTTGTGCTAATATGAGAATGGAAATAGATCCTTTTACTTTTGACTGTGTGCTTCTGATTTCATATTCTTTAGGGACCACTTTCCACTGTAGGTTGGGATTTTTGATTCTGCTAAATTAGCTGTATCAAAGAATCTGTACTTGTCTCCACTAAGAGAACTACTTAATGCCTCATAACATTGACTCATTTAAAGATAATACAGTATTCCATCATCCTTTGAAAACATCTTTTTACATTTTTCCCATTTCATGTTTCTCTTCCAGTGGCATCCTCCCAACAATAAAGAAATACTGCCCTGAACCTGTTTTTTTTTTTGTTTGTTTGTTTTTTGTTTGTTTGTTTGTTTTTTTTGTTTTGTTTTTTTTTGTTTTCTTTTTTTTTGTTTTGTTTTTAGCCCAAACCAGTCTTCTGGAATTTGCTCATCCAGACCATCAACAGGCATGTGTAAGCTGCATGCCATGTTAATGACTTTATGTGACCCAATATTTTGACCTGTAAAAGCTTTGAAGAGTGTGATTTTATCAAGAAACAAGTCCTTTTTGTTCTGAGAGTGACAGTCAGTTCATTTTCTCTTTTCCTTGTCTTTTAGTGTTCTTAATTGACCAGTCATTCTTTTTTTCCTGTACTTTTCAGCTGCTTTTTAAAGCTGCTGGGCATTTGAGAGCCTGAAGGCTTTTATAAGTTCTGGATAGTTAAGACCAACTCTGGTGTGATGTGGCTTCCATTGCATCCTTGGATTCTTGCTAGCACATCCACTGTGATGTATTTTGGAAGTTGTTGCTTTGGAGGTGAAGAAACTTTTCTGTGTTTTAAGAATCACTTCATAGAGGGTTTAGGTCGACCTCAGGCAGAATCATTCTCAAGTTCTCATCTGTACAAATGTTTAATGCTTCCTAAGAGCTTCCTAAGAGGATAAGAAATAAGAGGTGGTCATGAAAAAAGGTTCAAGTCCTCTGTACAAGAACTGCCTGTGATGCAGTGTTCCCCAAACTGGTCCAAGACACCTTTCCATCTCAGCATGTTGCAGCCGGATGTGCTGATTTCTGCAAAAAAATCCACTTTCATCACTCTCAGAACCTGCAGTATGGAACTACTCCTAATCCCAGTTCTACTTCCTGTTCAGGACCTGCTTCACAGACCTCCTCTGTGGGTGCAGGGAGAGTGGTCCCAGTCCTGCTTCCCACAGAGGGAAGACCACAGCATGAATATAAATAAGTGGCTTTTGCCTCTAGTGTGAAAGGTTGTTGTAATAGTTGAAGAGACCAAACCAAATTTTCTCTCTGTTCTTTACCCTTCCAAACTCCATTTTCTCCCTAGCATGGTTGCTAAGGAAGAGCAGAGGAAGCTGCCTGCATTTTAATAGCAGCCCTTGCTGCTTCAGTAGAGAAAAGACATAGTGGAATGTGAGATAATCTCAAACAGTAAAGGAATAAACTTCTGCTTAATTTTCCCTTTGTGTAGACTTGCTTCAAGCTATTCTTTAAAATGCATTGAGATGAACAGAACCTTATGGCTGCTGCTCCCAACAACAGTGGATGCTTGCAAATTGTGAGGATCAACAGTGTGTCTGCTGCTTCTCCTTCACCCCACAGAGGGACATGAATTTTTGGCATCCCCTTCCCAGGGTAGCAAACTGTCATATAATCCCTGCAGTTTGGGTGTCATTTACAGTCTGCTTCACTTAAATGCTTCTCTGTTAACTGCACAGTCTGCTTAAATGCAAAGCCAGCATGTATTCCCCATCAGCAGTGGGGAATAAAATGGATTTAGTGGATTAAAATGCTGTTAGGCTCAGAAAATTGCCTTTAAAAAAGGCCGCAAAAGTTTGCTGTTCTTTGTTGGTAACCCCCATTCTAGCATGTTCTGTGTGGTGCGGGGCATGTTGTCAACAGCACCAGAAAAATGCAGCTCTAAAACAGAAAAAGTAATCTACTTCAGTAATTTAAGATTGAAAATTAATTTTGACCATTGTATTCGCACTCACTGATCACAAACTATCACAGCTGTTTTTTCTTACACCTTCTTGTGGATGCTACACGTAATTTGGTACGCAAACAGCCCTTGGCTGCTGCTTCTGCGCAGAAAGGTGTTGCAACTGGAGTTTTACAGATGCTGCCCTTGCTGGTGAATCTAATCTGGCTTCCTGTTGAAGCATGAAAAAATCTAATGCAAGTCAACATTTGTTTTGTAAGCTGGCACAGCTGAAAAGTGCTCAGAGACCATTTTTTGGTGTGAGGAAAAGGTTTTCTTGCCACATCTCCAAGGGACTGAATTCAGTAGGATATAGCTTCCACAGAAAACAACAGCTGGTGTGCTGTATATTCAAAAGCTGAATTTGGCATTTGCTTCTGGTCAAATGTGACTATTTAATCAGAAAGTAGGAAAAAATTCTCTTCTTAGTGTAATAGGAAGGGCTGCTGGCTGAGTGGTAAGTGGAAAGGTGACTTCATCCATCAGAGCAGTGGTTACATGGCACTGTGATATTTGAGGTAGAGGCCCCAGTTCTGCACAAACAGCTGTGCCAATTTTGGTCAGCAAATACTCTGTGTCGTCAGATTTGTCTTTTATTGTTGCATATTATAATTAAGCTGCTTGCATATGGTGTTACACAAACTGGACTGAAAAATTCGCAAGCATGTGTGGGCCGAGATGGTGGCCTAGAGGCACATCTCCTTAGTCCACAGTCTCTGACCCTCAAAAGTAAACCTGGTCAGACCTGCTCAGTGCTAGGCCTGTGAAAATTCTCCTGAAATTCCTTTGACACTACAGAAAGGTAGAGATGTTGAACTAAGTGGCAAGTTCTTATTGCAGCTTGTGCTGTATTAGTGCTTCCTTGTGAGTTAGGAGGATGCTGTAGCCACTCAGTGCTTTCAGAATGGGCTCTCCAGAGATGTTGAACAATGTACAAATAAATGAGCATTAAATTGCTTTTTATCGTCTTTACTTATGCTTGCACTTTCCTCGACTTAGATAATGAAGTTGGGCTAATTTCACTTGTTCTTCAGTACTTTTGCTACCTAATTACATGCTTTATTTATTGGGTTGCAAGGATGAATTCTTTTATCAGGCAGACTGCTTTCAATGAATTCACAAAATTGATAAATCATGTCTGTGAGCATACAGCCTTTCTTGTTAATACACAGTTTGTGTCTTGCACTTCCCATTTGAGCATCCCAGCCCGAATTCCTGGGAGTTCTGCCTCCTTCAGTCCCTCTATAGGGTTTCTTTTGGCTCCAGCAGCCTTCCTTCCTTCCTGATCTGCACTGCTGCTCATGCTGTCCCAGTTGTAATCCTCCATATGGCTGTGCTTAATCATTACCTTGGTTGGGTGACCTTAAGTATCACTTGGGATTCCTGGCAGGAAAGGTTTTGCAGAAATGTGGGCACAGAGTCCCTTTGGTAGTGAGTCTGTGTTCACTATAACGTGCACAAGGTCTCACCACAAGCTGCAGTTCACAGCCGTGCTCCTCTTCTTGCTGCTTTTTAAAAAACAGGAAATACAGGGTATTTTATTAATTTCTTGTCACGAACCTGTCCTGGTATGTGAGACAGTCTTTGAAAAGAGGTTTTAATTTTATTTTTCTCTGTTGAAATGCTGAGATGCAGAATCTGCAGTCTAGTTTCTGCAGTAGTTCTAGTCACACTACTAAATGCAATGTGGTTTAGAAATAGAAGGGCAGGCAAGCTGCTCCAGATTTAGGTAATGAGCTGCAAAAAACAACTTAGCTCATCATAGATATTTGTTCTTGCTTCTGCTTACTACTGATGCACCCCTGAACTACCACCAGAGTTGGAGCTGTCCTGAAAAGGGTGCAAGCTCTTTATATTAATTATATACTGTTAAATCTGAGCTGCCACCAGCTGTGAGTAGCTGGTCCTGGAATATGCCTGGGGGTTCCTTGCTGAGAAAGTTTTGTGCTAAGATGAACACAAAATAATCGTAACAAGCTGTATTTACTAATAGGGTGACTCTGTTGGTTGTAGCTGTATCACAATATTATTTGTCATTTAATACATCTCCCACCAGTGCAGCTCTCCTCTACCCTTCTTAAACTGCTGGCAGTGCTCCTCTGTCTTTGCTCCCAGATTTCTCTGGAATGTTTTACTAATTCTTGGAATGGTCCACTAGTGATATGAAAACATTGTTCAAAATTTAATTGGGAACATTTCATACTTGTGAAATAAGTTATGCCCACCTTTGAGTGGGAAAATCTGACAAGGATACAAATCCCACAAAATATTGCATATAGTAGAAGGGCACCAGTTTGGAACTTATTTTCTAGCTAGCAGTTATACACTGCTCTTTGTATGACCTCATTTATTCTTAATTTGAAAATTAATTTACAGGTTAAGTACAGGGATAAAGGAAAGAGAACTTTGTCCATTAGTGACTGAAAGACTTACACTTCATTCTGTCCTAGAGTAGCTTTGAATTTCTCTGGTCATTCTAGACCTTTGGCTGAGCTCCATGTACAACAGCCTTGGACTGGTGCTTGGGACATCTGTTAATCTATATATAGGATTCACACACTTGAACATGTAAACAGGTGATCTCCTAAATATATGAAATGGCATTGGGAACTCCAAGTACTTAGTTAAGCCAAAATGTATTTAGGAGTGAACTGAAATAATCCTTTTTGCCCTCCTCCCTGCCAAAAAGTAAGCTGTATTGGGAAAAAAAGGACTTTATGACTGATGATAACTTGTGCTTAATATGTATGTATATACATTCATAATTACTTAGTGCTTATAAAAAGGGTCCTGAAAATTACTTTTTTTCCCCTGTTCTTCAGTTTAGTTCTCTTGACAGTTGCTAGTTTCTTGCTGTGAAGGGACATGGGGTTTAAAAATAAAAGGTGCATATAATTGGTAGAGAAAAATGGTAACTAATAAAGAAATAAGATGTCTTTAGAAAATTTGCAAGGGAGGCTGCAGTCAGGAGGGGAATTTTAAGTCATTTGATGAGGTCTCTAGCAGTCTGACTGAGAGTCATTTTTAATAAATCTGGGAACAGCAGGGAGACTTCAGAAGAGCAAAAGAGTGATAACGTTTTGCATCATTGCTGACAAAGGGTGAGTGAGTAAAGAGTGGCTCATCTGCTGTCAGTTCCAGGAAAAAAACAATGGAAAATTTGATCAAGAATGTAGGTGGTATAAGAATAGCAGTATAATCACACTGATCAGGTTTTCAGTTTGTGAAAACAGGTCTGCTCAAATGTGATTCTGTCATTTGGATAAGTGAAATGTGGTTGCTAGGGGTTTTGTCTAGATGCAACAGACTTTTATAACATCTTTAACTTAGTAGCATGGTGTGTTTTGGTTTCAAGAAGCATATTTGACTTTAATGAAATACTTCTTAATTGGATTAAGAACTGGTTGTAATCACAGAAAGCAGAAAAGTATTTCTGGTGGAGCTCAACCTGGTGTAGTCTGGAAACAGATGCAAGAGGTCTGTAACAGTGTGGAACAGAACAAATACTAGTGAAGGAATAAATTGTGACATAAATAAAAAAAAGTTTAGATCATTTAGGCAAACTGCGACAGTTGAGCAAAATGCACATTAATATGGGTGACAATACAGATGTGCATCCAGGAGCAAGAAATGCCAGGCACACCTGTGTGGGGAGATTTTAGTTGAAAATCCCTGACTGGGAGGTGAAGGGGAAACAGTAGGTGTGGTTAGAAATGTGAGGGAAGGTTGGTGGTTGTAGCGAGTGAGTGGCAGAAAGAGCTAACATACGTTACTAGGTGTGTAAACAGAAGGCATGAGTAATAATGAGATTATCTGCTGGGGAGATGGGCCTGCTGCTATAGGTTTGTGCCTTGCCTGTATACATTTAGTAAGATGTGCTGATTTAGGGGATGGATATATGGGCTCAGTAGGGGAAGTAATGCCATGCAGAGAGATTCAATAGGCTGCTCCTAATGGGGCAGAAATCACTTAGCGGCAGTGTGCTGTTGGAAGCGTGAAGTCCAACTCCTACCTTCAGTGCTGGCAAATACCAGGGCTCCTGGTTGTTCCACTACAGCTCCTGGCTTTGTGGTCATCCTCTTCAACTCACTTATTCAAAACCTGGTGCCTGTTTTGACTGGGCTGTGGTCTCTGTCCGTGAGTCCAGCCACCAGGACAGTCAGGCGAACATGAGAGGTGATGGGGAGGGTGAGAGGTTTGACACTGCTTCTCTCTCAGCAAGGTGTTAGATCAAGTGCCAGGTGTTAGATCAAGATTTGAGTTTTGATAACCTCAAAAGGAGTCCAGCAAATGAGAAGCTCTGTGAGCAGGCTGCCTGTGAGCTGTGCTAGCCCTCACACTAGCACAGAAGTTGAAGTGCGATCTCATGCTGGGTGGGAGGAAGAGTCTGGAACTACCACTTCTGTTTGCAGTTTCACAGCCAAATGAAGGGCCTGTTCCTTCCCCTCTCTGTTCCCTCCTCCTCCTTCTGGCTTTTGGCTGATCCCACACAGAATTACCATGGTGCTCTGTACATCCTCCTCCCCTCTCTCACTTCCATGTACTAAAAGAAAGTAGTTTCCTGCCCAGGATGCATATATTAAGAAATCATAGTTTGTCTTGAGAAACAGAAGAGAGGTAACTTGTTTGCACTCTGTGTGCACAGAGGTACTTCCACTGGTAGGAGGTATTCCTCTCACTGTCATATAGAGTTTCAGAGAAAGGTACATCAAGAGTCAATGGATGTGGAAGCCAGAAAAATCCAAGAAGAAAATTAAATGTGATTTGAGTGAGGGTGATTAGGTGCTATGGAAACAACCATAGAAAGGAAGAGATGGGTCTATTTTTTATACATATGAAGACCAGAACCCATATTGGAAGATGTATCTTAGTGAAATGCAAACTGCAGATAGGAGGTTGAAAGAAACAGGTAAAATGTGGTGATGTCTGTAAGTAGACTAAGTGGCATCTTCTTAAATTTTTTGATCTCTACTTTAGGGAGTATACAATACAAATTTGGATATAATGTATGAAATTAATGTACTGGACAAACAAAGTAGTTAAGAAAGGAGACATAAGGGTTATAATGAGATTGCTGTAGAGCAGTTTTGCTCTGTAGTGGTTCCACAACATTCGTGTGGGCTTTCATTATGTGGACTATAAGAAAGGCATAAGAGAAATTCAAACTAAAACAGGGGAGATGAGATGCATTGCCATTCATTTTATAATACTTTATGGTGAGCATGCTTAGGAGTTTGGGCTTGATTGCAAATGGGATTCAGTGATACTCAAGTTGTCCTATTTTGAGATGTGTGTCGCATTCGCATGAATTTTTTCTTCAGTTTTGAAAGGCTTCTTTCATATGGAAGGTGTCTTTGACTGTAAGAACAATCTAGAATGTTGCTTTGATTGTATTGTTTAAAGGGAAGCTGCTGTTGTAATCTAAATGTTGAAATTATTACTATTCTGGGGATTTGCACTAAAAAAAGCCCCCAGCTAATTGCATTTCACACAGGTCATGAATATGTTCTGTTATGCTAAAATAAATAGGAAAAATTCTAGTGATAAGGGGATTCCTTTTGTAGTGAAAGGACACTTCTAGATGTGTTCATGGTATTTCACTTTCAGGAGACATTTCTGAAGGTGAATTTCTGAGCTGAGGAAGGAAATCAGCCTTGTAATTTAGAGTAACGACCAACAATTTTGACATATCGTTTAATCTGCACATAGTAATTAGAGTTTTCAGGAGTCATTAGCAGCTGGGGTGTCACTCCGTGTTTATTGGAGGACTGTCAGCTGGTGTTTCTCTTTGTTTGGTTTTTTAATATTAATGGTTTGGAAAGCAGTTGGTGCTCTAGAAAGAACTGAGAAACAGGCCTGGCTTTGTGGATTTTTATCACCCTGCCAAGACCCTGCGCAACTTCCTCTGCCCCTGGCTGCAGCAGCCTACGGAAACCTGACTGCTGGGGGCCACTTCTGCAATTGCAGCAGGGCAGGGCGGGACGGGGGGGTCTTTCCCTTCTGCTGCGCACCAGTGCCTTGGCATCCAGAGAAGAAAACAAGATGCATTTGAAAATGTCTCCTCAGCTGTTCCTTGCACTGATGGGTTTCCTTCTCTCCCCTCTCTCTGCTGTGCAGTGCTGCAGTTGAAGCTCCAGCAGCGACGCACGCGGGAGGAGTTGGTGAGCCAAGGGATCATGCCGCGTAAGTACCACTTCATTCCTTGCCCTGCTGGTTTTCTGCATGTTTTTGGGTGGGGAATGGTTCCCATATGATTCAAAAGGTCAGGTTCTCTGCTTCTGCATGGAAAACATCATCTGTAGGAGCCCCACCCTGTCCCACCCAGCCTGGTCCTTCTCAAGTGTTGGTGCCACCTCCGATTCTGAGGAGGAGAGCAATGGCTGCAAGTGTAACTGTACTGCAAAATGAGGCTTGTGTTTCATCTCAGTGCACTGTCTTCTGGAGAACATACTGTGTTAGAAATGCCTTAGATACTTGACCCATGCTGGTAATCACTCTTTTTACAGGCTTCCTGCCTCTGCAGTTTCTGTTTTTACAGTGTGGCAGCTCCCCAGATCTCTGAGGCACTTGTAACTTTGTGTGTACATATTCCATAAACTGACCAAAACCAGGCATGGTGGACGAGATGTCAACCAACAAGGCACCCTCTTTTATGTTTGTAGCTAGAAAACAGCTAGAATGAGCCCTATGGGCATCAGTCATTGCCCTTCTTCCAGGCAAAGGCAAAAATCTGTCCAGGCAGAGAACATGTACTTTTCTGGGTAAACAGGATCTACCCTAAAGCCAAGCTTTCAGTGTCAGATTAGCGTTGGAGAAGGTATTTTTCTGTTTTGCTCCCCTTCTTCCCCCAGAAATGCAAAAAAGATGACAAATAAGTTTTGTCATGCTTTGGTACCTCTGAACTAGATGACTTAGATGTAACAAATTGAAGCAAGACCACACAGCAAATGTGTTATTTTTGAGGTCCTCTCAGTTTCACGCAACAGCTGTAGTAAAATGCAGTAGATCAGATATGTATTTTCTTCTTTCAAAAGCTTTCCTGCTGCCCTGTTTCAGAAGCTTTACTTGAAGATGGTGTAGTAATGAGGATCTTCTCATTTCTTCTGTTTCTGAGGTGCACACTGTAATATGACACAGTGCTGTGACTTAGACTTTGCTGAGGGCTGGAGGTTAGTCTGTCAGCTCTGTCTGAATGAACCTGTCAGCAGCACTCTGTCAGCTGGAGTGGCTTGCAGGATGACAGTAATGTCCTTTAAGAGGTTTTTGGCACCTCTGCTTAAAATTGTGTTACCAAAGCAAAAAGAAAAGATTGTGCTGTCTGGATATATCATACCTGTTGTCTCTTTTTTAATCTGAGGAGCTTGTATACAAGCTTCTACAGAATACACTTACTTGCTTTTGGATGAAAGACTGGTGTGCCTTTTTACTAATGCTTCTCAGAAGAAAGTGTTCCTGACTTCTTTGTGGTGTCCTGCTTTAGGTGGATATGTATGCAAATACTTTATTAACTTATGTTCAGTACTGGCTTTCTTCAAAGTGTGCCTGGCCAAACTTGTGATTCCTGAGAGGGGTCTGTTTTCCAGGCCTTTTGAAAATGAAGCCCTTGCAAGTAATTCAAGTAAGGCATCCGGAATAATTTGTGAGTCTTAAATTTATTTAAAACATAGTGTAAATTACTAGTCTTTGCAGATTGGTGCCCTTCATTGCTTCATTTATATCTCTTACATGTGAATTTTGTGACGGACCAAAGAAAAACGCTTTGTGAAAATACTGGCAACACATTAAAAGGTCCTTTCTGCAGTGGAGAAAACCTCCTCTAACACATCTGTTCTAAACATGATTTGAAATTAGTTTCTCCCAAGTAGTGGTATCATTTACCCATACCTGCCAGCTGGAAATAACCACACATAGAGAAATGTTTAAAATGTAATTTGCCTGGGCAGTTTTTGAAGAGAAGATCAGATGTGAGATAAATTGTGATACATAAAGAAAAACATCCCATTTTTAACCTGAGAAGTACAGAGGATGACTAGGGACCATGTTCCTCCAGAAGGCATCTCAGCACCATGACAGCTCTACATCTACTTTTAGGAGTTCCAGAATAGACTTTTTTTACTGCTGGGAATATGCAAGTATCCTGTATTCTTTCTTCCTTTCTTCTGTCTGGCCTGTACCTCTTGTCTGTGAAAACACTGAGGTACTTAATCTTGTTCTGCTGTCATCTGCTTCTGGACACGGCTGTGCTGGACTTGTGTGTCTCTCCTGCGTTTGTTAGCCAGGAACCAAGCCCCACACTGTCCTTCATGATGATTCAACAAAAGTATAAAACCTGGAATCCAGAGGATGCTTTGGTGCTGAACTAAAAGAGCTGGAGTGCTCTTTCCATGTCAGATGCTGGTTGGCTTCTTTTCTTTCCTTTATTTTCCATCTGGAGAATCTTAACACTCTTGAGAGAACTGTGATGGTTGCAGTTCTGTCTGCATTACAGCTTGTATCAGGAATGTGTTTTTGAAGTGAAGCCCCTGATTGCACCTGCCTGCTGTGCCTTGCTTTGCACCATAACATGAAGTTTGAGAGCTGGATTAAATTGGAATGAAAGTAAAATGGAAAATAGTCTGCCTAGAGCTAATATGCATTCAGCCCATGGGAGCAGACTGCAGCTTGTCTGGCACCACACCTCCAATTCACCTTCACATCCAGAGTGGGGATGTCACTTCCTCAGCATCAACTTGGTTTCTCTTTTGGTCTTACTGTGCTTTCCTCTGTGTTCCTTTGGATTAGCCTGTGCTACAGATCAGTTCCTGTATATCTTGAGGCAAACAGCCATGGAAAAATCCCTGAGCCAAGTGTGGCAGAAGTGAAAGGTTTTGTTTTACATTACAAGCTGTGGTACTATGCAAACTCCCATTGGTACCTCTGCTTCTCCTGGCTGAATCTAAACCCCACATAAGATTTATTCTGCAAATTGGTGCCCTAAAAGAGAAATTTCATTGCAGGCTTCCATCAACACAAGGTTTTTGGACACTGTAAATATGAGGAGTGGGAGATGACACATTTGTGTCACCCTTAAGTGAGAGTGAGAGTCATGCTACTCCTGCTGTGCTTGTTCATAACAGAACTATGAATTGCTTACTTTGTCCCATGTGGAATTTTGTTTATATGGTAGAGTGGAAAGGCAAATGTTTCAACATTTTTTTACCAAGTACACTTAATCTCACTTAACCTTCCCAACCCACCAGCCACCTACAGTGGGGCTTTGCTCCACTGAAAGATTAGCGTATTGTAGTAAGAAATAAAGCATTTACAGGCAGTGAAAGAGGATTCAAAATAATTGCATTTTGTGCTTCACTAATTCTTCTTGCTTTCTGTTTCCACTTTGTGTAACCTTTTACTAGTAGCAGGATTCATTAGTTCAAGATTAAAATTCTCAATTGCCCTTAGAAAAATGGTGGGAAACAAGTCTTCACCTGCAGCTGACATATCTGTGATCACAGTTAGAATGACAGTATCTTGAAAAAAGGAGAGCTGGATTTTTATGTTTATTCAGGTTTTGGCCTATTTTATAACAGTGCAAATAGACAAGCCTTTTTGCTATTTGCATTTTTTTGTAGCTATGCAGAGATGATTTTCATCTTCTTGTCTTCATAAAATGCAAGTTATACAAAATCTGCTGTCTGTGCTCAACTCTTTGAACTCTGTTGTGCTGTAGAAAAACAGTCAGATGCTGTCATTTTTTAGCATCGAATTTAAAGGTTATGGCTATTGGAAGGTTTTTGGGGGGAATATCAAACACCCCATTTTTCACTCTTGGAGACAGTGTTTAAAACAGTAGCTAGTGCACATGTGAGTAGAAAGTTATGTGGAAAGTATCTTCAACTAAAACAGCAAAAATTTTTAGGGGAAAGACATTTGGCAAATGTAGCAATACTCTGTTATGCAAAATATGTGGCTCTTTTTTCTCTTTTGCAAGATTTAAAGCTTCACATGCCATTTGTTTTATCCATCAGGATTGTGGTCTTTGGCTTCTGGCTGCAAGCACTAAACACAAGCAAGAATGCAAGGTTGTCATATGGCACAATCCTGCAGGAAAGCTGTTTTGACCATCACATCTATCCAAGCAGGCAAAGCAGAAGTAGATAATTTCTGGGAATGTGCCTTGTGTTTCTCTGTAGTGGTGCTGTGTGAGTCTGAAAAATGACACAGGCATGCTTTGAAAAGGGCACTGCCTGCACTGCAGGCTAGAAGGAGGCTGCTGTACAGGCTGAGAATTTCCAGGAGCTTCTTTTTCACTTCAGTGTATCTGATCTTTGCCAGTTTTTGTGCCCACATCCAACCCCTCTGTATGTTTGTGTTCTGGGATGCAGAACACGTGGCTGTGTGCAGATCCAAAGGGCATGGAGTTTGTGCATGGAGGTTCTGATGGGAGGGCTTTAACAGGTGCTGAGGTGTTTCCTTGCCCTGGGTCTGTGCTACCAACACTCTGGTGCAGTTTCTGCTGGGATGTGCAGCCTGCTGGATGATCCAGTTTATTGCAGAGTACAAGAGTTTATTTTCTCCTCAGACTCCATGAGGGGAGCGTGCCATGATGGCACATGATTAGAAATTATTGTAATTACAGCAGGCAGTCTAATGATTATCATCTCATTAGGCCTTTCATATCACTTGCTCCATTTTTTATTAGCAATAGGGTTAGTGGACAAAAGATAATATTTGTTATAAAACTAAAATGCAGTATTTGCTTTTTTGGGAGTCTGTGAGACATTGCTTAGAATGATTTTTGAAGAAATTGCTATTTACTGGAGACAGCTAGTGATTTAAGAGTACAGAACACAGGTTATGCTTTGGCATATCAGTGTTGATCATCATCTAGACAAAGCTTGTAGCTGCTGCTCTTCTGTGTCCAGCACAGCTACCATCACAAAAACCTAAGAATCTTTGAGATACTTATTTGGGAAGCAAACTGCTTGCCACAGGTGAGTTTGTAAGGTTAAATCATGTGTCTAGACTTCAACATGTCAACCCCAAGATTTGGCCATACATCCACACTTGTGTTTGTATAGGGTAGCTAAAAATGTTGTTTCTGCTTTAGCCTTTACCTGATAGTCTAACCACTTCTCAGTTTAGAAAAAAAAATTAAATACTTGAAAATGATGCACTTCTAGCTTTATTACTACATGGCTCTATAATTAATATTTATGTTCATATTTTCTTATTTATTCTTATTTCTAATTATCAATCTTGTTGATTTAGTGTGTGTGTGCTAATTGAAGGTGACTGTCAGCAATTGGTTCCTGTTACATATGATAGCTACAGTAGAACATACAAAATGTCAGAAATAAAACAAAGGCAAAAAAAGGTTTTATAAATTGTTTAACTGTTAATTGGGAAGTAGGAGCATCTTTGTCAGAGAAAGGAGAGGCGGGGAGCTGTTGGAACGTGGCAGTAACCTACAGGTGCAGTACAGCTGCCATCGTGCTGGTGACCTAATGGACAATTCTTCATCGTCTACATAAGGGCCAGGATAGATGAACTGCTGGGTGGAGTTTTACTGACTTGGAGTTGTTGCAGTGTAGCTACACAGCCGACATTTCAAGGTTGTGGAGTGTTCTATTAGAGCTGCAGCTAAACCCATTGCTTTAACACCCTGAAATATTTCTTCCTGCTACGTAATGTGTTCCCGTCATTCTCTCACCACTTTACATACCAGATCTTTGTAGTGACATTCCTGCAGTTTTATGGAATCTATTTATAGTAGTAAAGCAAAAATACAAATTTTCACTTCGCTGCCATTTTATCTCTGCTGTTCTGCACATTGGCAGCTGCTTCTCTTTCATGCTTTTAAGCTGGAACTGTAATTTTGATTAGGGCAAGGAGTTAAAAACATATATGTGGAACTAAATAAATAAAGCTGCAGCTAGACTTTAATATACTCAGTGTCATGTTCTGAGAATAAGACTGGAACACTAAGCAAGTGTTGTAAAATAAATTTTAAAAAAGTAGAGGACACTTGCAGCTGTCCTCTACGTTTTTTTTTTTCTATTTCTGGTGTGTTGCACAGAAATCAGTAACTGGTTTTATTTTAATTTGATTGTTTACCTATAACTTGTCTCCAAGGAGCTATTTGCTGGTTATTTGACTAAGATAATTTTTCTTAAAGCACAATTTCAAAGCCTTCAGGCTTTGTGTGTAGAAGGCTGTCTGTACATTTAAGCTGAGGACTGAGAGGACTAATAACTGCATCTGCTTTGCTTGTATTTTTAGATATCAGTCTGAAAATGTTTTCCATGCATTTATATGATCTGTAATTAATAAGATATGAGTAATAAAGTTCATTATGTTAGGATGGAAATGTGCTGTTTGCCCCTTCTGAAGCTGTAGAAGGAAGACCATGCTCAGGTGTTTGATAGGCTGCATTTGGTCCTTGATCCCTGTCATGATAGAAGATTTAACTCTGCCAGTTGCAAGAGAAACGTGATGGTTCTAGGGAGTAAAGTCTGATAGGCAATGCAGTTTTTCCCCTTTGTGTTCCCACAGTTGTCTTAGCTTCATTCTTACTTGTTGTCTGGGAGTGGTCTCTCCTTTTTGTGACCCCATGCCTTTCTCACCCTGGGCACTCTGGAAAGTTTTCAGAAGAGTTTGCAAAGGCCAATTATCCATGCAAGGCACAGGCATGAAGTCTGGTCCACGAATGCATGGATCACAGGGTTCCTGGTAGAAGTTCCTTGTGTCCCTTTTCCTTTCCAGTTTGGAGGTGGTATAATCCTGATTGTAATGAAGCTTTGCCTTTTGAATGCCAAGAGTTAATGGCGATGGATGGAGCAGATTATACATTGTTTGTATTTTCTGTAAATGTTTTTTGACACAAAGCCATAGCCATAGTCATCCACAGATCTGATAACTGTTACCATGGGTGACAATTTCCATTTTGCTTCTAAAGAGGATGAACTTTCTGAGAAATTGCACATATGTTAGATTTTAAATTAACTCAGTGTTGGGCCTTGGAAAAATCTTTGTCCTTTCTGCCAGTAATTTCATGTTTACTGTGACAAACCTTTAGGCTTTTCACACAGTTAATGAAAACCTTAAACTTCAGCAGCATTGTCTGTGGGATATTGCTGTACTAAAGTTACTGACAGCCTCGCTGAAAGTGGTTTCTGGAGCAGGGCCTGCTGCAGGTGTTGGGAGCAGCTCAGCTGGGGGTGTCTCCGTGGTGAGAGAGCTGAGGCAGGGTACCACAGTTCTCCCTGCCTGTGTGCTTCTGCAGCCAGGCAAGCCCAGTGCAGGGAGCTGGACATGGCTCTTCCTGGGCAGAACAGCTGCCTGAGCTGTGCAGGTTCAGGATGCTGAGCCAGGAGAAGGAAGGGCTGGCTCTCTGAGGCAGGGTGTCAGGGGGCAGGACCTCAGCTCTGGCTGCCCCAGCAGCCTGGGGTCACCAAGCAATCTGCTAACAGGGATTTAATTTGGCTGCACTTTTTCTGTGTGTGTCCCTGTGGACTGGAATAGCTGGGCAGTGCTGCTACAAGCTGCAGTTCTGTATCAGTGATGCTGTGCTTTGGCAGTGCTGGCAAAGGGAAGGAGCCTTTCTCCAGTCTTTCCTCTGTTTGGGACTAGGAACACTCATAATCCTTCAGTCACAGCAACATTCTCATTGAAGGGTGTCACTGAAGGGCAAGCTGCATTTGTTTGAATGCCAAAGATGTGTCTCTTACCTTCATAAACATATTTACATTTACTTTTTTATGATAGTCTTAGTTTTTAATTTTCTGAGTTTATGTATTTTGGGATTTGAATACTCATGATTTACCAGTTGTGGCTTCTTTTCCTGTCTTTAACTTGACACTCATATTTTAGCCTTAATCCAAGGTCATTGACCAGGTATGGTATCAAGAATTCTGAAGTGTGATCAGTTCTGTGTCCTGAATGAGAAACTCCCCAGAGCTGCAAATGGAGAAAAGGATGCTGATGGAGATCTCTCTTCCCTCAGCTGTGTATTCCCCAGCCCCTTTTCATATTTCTGCAGCACACAGCAGCAGCTCTTTGACACTGCCCCACTGGCAAGATGACAACTCCTTCTGTGCATGTGACCCAGTTTTTTAATACCTTTTTCTTCCATGCTGTGAGAAATGCTTTTTGAAAATGGGGTGAAGCTTAAGGGAGGAAGAAAGTGCTAAAACTGCCTTGCTCTGTGGTTCAAGTTCTGTGTCTTAGCAAATCCTATGGGTGGGAGCCCCACCCTCAACCAACGGCGGAAGCCATCGAGCCTATTTGCAGCACTTTATCTCATCTTTTTACGAAAGCATAGTAAACAAGAGAGAGAAACCAGACTTGAGTTGAGAGCAGGACTCAGTAGCTGCAGCAGAAGGCACTCTGCCATTCTGAATTAGATCAGCGTGTCTGAGTTTGGGTTTGGATATGTCTCTTGGTCAGAAGCAAAGGAAGGTTTTTCCTTTCCCTTAGGAATTAGTCTAACTGAGGAGTATTTGACTCAGTAGTCTGAATTTAGCTGTAGCCTTTCTACAAACATTGTGTGTTGTTTTACCAACTGATTTGCAGTTGAAATATCACCTTGTTGCCTATGATGAGCTAGATTCTATGGCCAAGGAAAGCTCATGTGCTTCCTCTCCTCTGTCAGTCTACAAGTCTGATAACCTTGAGTAGTGATTTACTGATTGCAGGAAGCTTTGCAGCCTCTGCTTCCCACAAGACACTTGAGCTATGAGGATCTGTGCAGATCCTTTTGCCTTTCCTTCTTCCCTCTGTTTGGTTCCATGCAAACCTCAGTGCCTTCTGTCAGCTGTATAAGCAAATGCAGGGTGTATGGGTATTTTGACCTCTTTTTCTCAGCAGTTGGGTCAGTCCCCTTCCCCTGCTGTGTTTCATTCTTAGAGTGTCTCAGTGTGGTTCTGATTCCACTTATTTCTCACACTAGGTGACAGGAACTCAGAGGTCTGCATATGAATATCTTTGAAAGCTTTGCATGGCTAAAATCTGCTTTTGTACACTGCAGGGTAAACCCTGAACAGAAGTCTTTGGGCCATTTTGCCCGGCTTTTTGTCTTGCTGTTATGTTGAAGATTTGGGTTTGATTCCTGATCCTTGATTCAGTCTGTTGTTTATAGCAGCAGCAGTTTGATGCTTTGCAGCAGTGTCTCAAGGCCTGGCTGGATGGGACTTTGTGCAGTCTGGTCTGGTGGAAGGTGTCCCTGCAGCCATAGAAAGGGGATTGGAACTGCATGATCTTTAATGTTTCTTCCAACCAAACCATTCTATGGTTCTGTGACTCATTTGCACTTTGCCATCTGCAAAATGTGGCTTGGACTGCTGGAACACTGAACTCAGGCATTGCAGTTTTGCACTCTGTTTCATAGGAATTAATACATTGCTCTGAAGTGAAGATTTAACAACTTTCATCTCTGGGCTTTGTATGGAAAGGTGAATGTAGATGGTCTTGTGTGCTGCTGGTTGGTTTTGGGGGCCAGATGCAAGAACACAGTTGCAGTGTTTAGCTGCAATATTTTTGAAGCAGGGTGGAGGCACAGAACAGTTGCATCATTGATGTGCAGGGAGGTTTCTCGTGGTCGCTGAGGGTGTGGCCACAAAGATGCTAATGCTTCAGGAATTCCAGAGATGAAGCCTCAAAATGCTCCACAACAGGCAGCAGAGAGACTAAAGAAATTGGATGCTGTGGTAGGAATTTCAAGAGATCCTTGCTAGCCAGCCCATCTGTGACAAGAAAATCAAGTCCTGCTGTCAGTCGTCTAAAGGTGAGGGGTAAACCTCATCCTTCTAACAGCAGATGTTACAAACTGCCACGGCTGTCCGGGTGCAACAAAAGTGTGAACAGCTCAGAGGAGGTCACCTGCTGGACTGTGCTGTCCCAGCCCCGTTGGTGATGCCATTGCCCCATCTGTCACTGAGCCCTTTTCAGTGCTTGTTGGGCCATTTGTAACACAGCCTGTTTTCCTGTGGTGGATGGGGCAATTTGAAGATGTGGGGGCCATGGTTCAGCAGGATGGGGCTCCTACAGTGCTGGCCTTAAACTCAGCCTCTCGTTTCTGACTGTCTGGCAGGGCAGTTGTGCTCAGCTTTGCTGACACTATTATTTGTGGAGCTGTGCTGTAAACCAGCATACCAATCCAGGTTAAAATAACTCTTTCAAAACAACTGTGATCAGAGTCCACAGATGATTTTGTCAGCATAACCACAGACTGACATGCTTTGTCCCAGACCTAGCTACAGGAATGAGGGCAGAAAGTGGAACTGCAGGTTGCTGAGGCTGAAAATGCCATGTACATGTCATGTAGAAATAAAATCAAAAGGCAGGCGGGCGGTAACTTGACTGAAATTGGGCATTGCAGAAGTTACTTCTGCATTGTCAACTATTTATTTTCTGCATACAGTGGAAACCAAAAACCCAACAGCTCATACTGCTGTTGTGCTGTTGTAGTTTGGCAAGTTTGGTGGGTTTTTTCCCTCTAGCAGCTCTCTGTTCTCATCAGGGCTCACTCAAAGGTAGCTGGGCAGTGAGATCAGGGATTCAGGTTAAGTTTGGAGGGGGGCAGGTGCCATGGAGAGGTGCAGGAGATACTTTGTAGCAACACTTCCATAGAGCTCCCTGTGCAGTACCATTGGAGCCTCGGCGGCAAGGCAGAAACACGTGGGACATGGAAAAGGGGGGGAAAGGAGATAATTACTGAAGCTGGATCTATATTTGTTGAAATGCTTCCCAGGGAATTCAGGGTATTAAATGTGGTTTTGCACTTCTTGGGTTTAGTAAGGTGCTTGAAAAAGCCTTTCCTGATGTTTTGGGAAGAAAGATGGAGCTACTGAAGCTGCCTGTGCACCTTGTGAGGGAACAGGATTGGAATAAAGGCTTGGTGTCAGACTGGGAGGTGGAGTTGAGCAGGGCTATTGGGTGGGATGGGAAGGGAGAAACTCAGTGTTTGCCATGATTCAGTGTTTTCAGTAAACAGAGGAACAGTTTGTCTGTTTATTAAGCTCCAGGTTAGTAGGCTGGGGGGAGGACAGGACTGGGACTCCCAATGTTTGAAGAAGCCAACAACTATGGAATAAAATGAAAGAAAAAGGCAGAATGTCTACATTTTGTAACACCTAGTCAGTGGCTTGAATTGAGGATGAAGAGTGGCTGGCTTGGTACCAACTCTGCAGAAGAGGATTGGAGACCTTTAGTGGATTGTGAGACAAGCACAAGTGAACGTTGTTTGTTTTATGTACACAGACAAGGCAAACTGTCTGGGACATGTGGCTGAGAAGTGTTATTGAATAATCATTTATCTGTGTAACAGCCAGTAAAGCCTAGGCTGGAATATGTACCCAGTTCTGGACACTAGGCTTCAACAAAAATGCACCTTAAATGGAAGGAGTCCAAAAGGGACCAAACAAGCAAAGGTCTGGATAATGTTACCTGCAAGGGAAGGTTGAGGCAACTGCCTTTGGTCATTTTGTGTATCAGAAGATTGTAGGAGAACCAAAGTTTTCAAAAGGGATAGATGCAAAGAGGAAGAAAATAAATCATTCTCTGTAATGTTTGCAGGTAAGGTAGAGAACAAAGAATAAATAAATGTATTTATTTATTCCTTCCTATAAATAGTAGGAAAATATAAGTTAGACATTCAGAAAGGTTTTTAAATAGTAACAACATTTGTGTAGTGGGATAATTTCTCTGCAATAATATTACATTTTTCATGAGAGGTCTCCAAGAACAGGTTAGACAAACTACTGTAAGGAATAGTTGAGTGTATTTTATGCAGGCTGAGCAGGCAGAAAGCATCAGGTGATTGGAGTTTCCTCATCCCTAACCCTCTGTGGTTATATCTGATGCTTCAGCTCCTAAGGGCTGTGGACAGAGTGGGAATGCTGCCCCACACCCCCCTGGTTTGCACAGGTTCTGCTCCACCAGCTCAGCCACTCATTCACATGCACTGATATGGCTGAGAATGGTAGAGCTTTGTCAGTTTGGATAGCTTTGAGTGGAATGGATGGAGCAACACTCTGGTGAGTGAGCCAGATGGGTTGTGAGGCACAGGAACAGTTTTGCAGGGATCAGTGCTAAGTGGCTGGGAAGGGCAGTGGTAGGAGCTGGAAAAGGGGCATATCTGCACTTTAGGGACTCCTTTAGAGCTCATCCAGAACCTTACTGCTTCAGAGTTCTTCACAGGATTATTTTTTATTTTATTATTTGCTGTGGTAAAGTTAACAGAGTAGCTCCACAGCTCTGGTCTAAGTAGTGATTTCAAAGCCAGAAATGTGCAAGGATTAGTTAACTTCAAATGGAGTATGATTTTACAATAGACACCCTGTTCTGACATATCAACCTCATCCTAGATTGCTGAGGGAAGCAGTGAAGGATTTGTGCCCTCTTGACATTTTCAGAGGTCAAACATGAAATCCTCTGTCATGTTGCCAGCCCAGAGAGCTGCATCCCAGTGCACGTTTCAGAGAACAAGCTATGAGAGACTGGAAGTGGTCTTTACAAGATTATTCCTGCAACAGCTCTGCATTATTTACTATTAAATGCATATGTGTTTTTCTTTTTTCCTACTCAGGGATTCTTCTCTTGCTTTGTTCTTCTTGTGTGCAAGAGTTTTCCTGGACTACCTGTGACACCAGCTGAACCCCTGCAGTTGACTTTTCTGACCATTAGCTGTGGTCAGGGAAATGTCACTTAAAGTTCATCTGCTGCCTCATACTGACAGCAGAGGTAGGCAGGGAGGGGAGAGTAAAGAATTACTGCTGTGCCTGCACATTCTGGTAGAGAGCTTTTGAAGACTCAGGATGAATCCTGCTTCACTTGTCTCCAGGGTAGATGTTTATGCAGATTTAAATGTTGCTTGCTATCTTTGCCCAAGTGGACCTGAGCTTTTATTTTGCTTTTGTGTGAGATGCCCACAATGAAAGGAGAGCACGTTCAGGTTCAAGCACATGTGTGTTCACAAGTAGCTCACTTGACTTGAAAAGTTTGTTCCTTGCTCTTCTTTGGAGTGCCATGGTCAGGCTGCCCAGGATGCCTCATTGCAGGCATCAGCTGAGGCCTTGTTGGTGCCTCAGCTAGATGGAGAAGTTTTTTGCCTTATTTTTGTAGTTATTGCAAAACAATATCCCTGGTTTATCTCTGGTTTATCTCCAAGTGCATTTCACAGCTTGTGTAACTTTCTCTGGTAATTTCTCTCTGTAACCAGATTTATGGAACTAATCTGAGCAGGAACTGTTTGCCCCATTGTTAAAGGGGTCTATATACACACTCACTGTGGTTTTCAGTTACTGTTAATTTATTCTACAAATTATTCTTCATTCACTTCTGTAGTCCAAATCCCATCTACGATGCCTGGCATGTTCAGAATTCCTGCCATGTGGACTGAATGCTACTTCTTACCCCATTGGTGTGAACCCAGAGGTGATACCTTTCCCTGGTCCTAAAAAATTGAGTGCCAGACACAGTTAAGGGATTAGGGTCCCACAGTTAAGGGATAAGGGTTTTTACCTCAGTATTTTAATAAGGATCCTTATGCGCCACTTCACCGAGGTGGGTGCACTGCAATTACCACACACACCCCATAGATGGCAAATGCAATTTATAGACCTTACAAATTAGCATATCTCACAAGGATGCCCCAGTGGGAGGCCTGGATGAGTGGTGTGACATTCCCCCATCTGAGGAATTCCCCCCTGGAAGGGCCAAATCTCCAGTTTACAGGATATGTTCTAGGGAGGACCTTGGTTTCCCGAGATAGCGTTGGGCTTTCCAGCCCCCCAGCTGCAAGGCCTTTAGGATGTTTGGTCTCCTGACAGAATACTAGGACAATGGTCAGTTATCAGATTTAAGGAATTACTAGTATGTATCCTAAGAATACTGAGAATACGTAAAAGTTGTATAAAAGAAAAGGCTAAAAATCATTTTGGTATCAGAAGGACTCTCTGTATTTCACAGAATGTGTTGTAAAACTTTCTGTAGCCACTCCATTTCGTTCTGTAAGAAAGGGTATGGAAGGCTCCACGAGAGTTAAAAGTAGTTTCTTACATTGCATTTATGCAGGGACTTTATTTTTAAAATCTTTTGAGACTTCATTATGGACTTGTATTTGAGAACTACTTAATCACTGGTCTTAAGAGAAAAATAATATCAGCAGACTATTTATCACAGGATTTAGAGGAACATTTCAGATTTACTAACTATATGAGCTTAGTTTTCTGTCTTCAAAACTTATCTTAATCTTTAAAGCTGAAGTTCTTTAACTTTTCTGTTTAGCTTGGTGATAATTCAGATGGTTTAGGATATGAGTATTTTAGAAATATGAAAAGAAATTATTACACTCTGTTCAGCTACTTAATACAAACCACAGTGTGGTCGTTATTTAAAAAAAAACAAGCTACTTGCAGCTTCAGGGAAACTCTGAGGAGCTACTGACACCATCATCCCCCTGCTCTGGTTTTACTGTGGGACGTGAGCTTTGTGTGCTCCAGAGGAGCCAGGCAGAGTGAGAGATTCCTCCAGGGTTAGTGTGGTCCTGGACAGCAGAGGATCAGTTTCTTAAAACCTGATCCATTTTGGCTCTGGTTTTAAACAGGGCCCAAGGGGCTGAGAAGGCCTGTTCTGTGGAGAGCTGAAGTTAATTCCTCAGGCTGTGGTTTTCTGTCAATAGACAGATGTACTTTTCTCTCCAAGTGCCCCTGTTCCCACAGTAATTTCTCTTTCATGGAGCAGTATTTGGGTCCTGTGGACCCTCAGGTTTTGCAGCCAGTCCTTGCACCTGTACAAAACACAGATCCAGATTCAGGAATGACTTGCAGCTTCCTTTGACATTAAAAGATAGTAAAGGGGATTTACAGTTCATTAGCATTGTCCCCATCCTTCCAACAGTCTGACCTCTTCAGTGTTTCAGAGCCATTCCCACAAGGGTCCTGGGTATCCTCCTCTCTATTGAAGCTTGTTGAGGCTTTTTTGGGGGGCTGTTTCTGAATCCCATTCTTGGACTCAGCTTTGGGAACAGTGATTAGTTTGATTAGGAGTGTACTTGTAGACACTTGTTAGACACTCCAATGACCCACAAAAATTTCAGCTCAGTTCCTGTGTCCCTGTGCTGTCAGATGGAGAATGGCACTTTCCATTGCTTTGTACCAGCTGGAGATGTGCCTCAGTGTTGGAAGATGCAGGAGGCAGTTGCTGTGGTGTGTTTAACTTGGTTGGCCTGAAGGGTTGTGCAGTGAGAGAACTTCCATCATTCTAATTCGTTCTCTAAATGCTTTTCCTCTCCACAGCTCTGAAAAGTCCAGCTGCATTTCATGAACAAAGAAAGAGTTTGGAGCGTGCCAGGGTAAGATGCAATATAATCTTTAGTGTTTTGGGAAAGTCAGGAATTGTATGTCTTGTGTTTTGGGCATCCTGTAGCTGTTAATGAGATGCAGAAGGGAAGTGTTCATGTTCTGGATGTCATACAGCCTTCTGGAGTCAGAGGTGTATTAGATGGGGTGTTCTGCAGCTTGCATGTGGTGCTGGTTAACCCTCAGTGAACAAGTTATGCCTAAAGCCCATTGAAAATGGTGCCTGGATTTTCCCTAGAGTCATCTTTCTGGAAGTGGCTGACACTCTTCTTTCCCACTGTCCAGGCACTTGAACATTTTTATTTTTATGGTGTTTGTTTTGCCCTTAAATGCTATTAAATGCTCTTATCACGTGGAGCTCAGTTCCACCTTTGAGGAAAGTTTCTCTGTTACCTGCACATGCAATTTTTACCTAGGAGACCAGAAAAATTGAAAATTGAATAGAGAGGATGCCCCCAAAATCTTGACACTGAAATCACAAACTTCTGGCTCTACAGAAGGAGGAAGCCAGCCATCATACTTCATGTGCCACCTTTTCTAACTGGGGAGTTTCTTGGTAATTTCTGTTCCTCAAAAGGCCTCTGGGGATATTTTTTTCTGATTAGCCTACAGTGGAATGAAACTTGTTATGACTAAGATTTGTTTTAAAAGTGAAAGCAACATAAGTAAAAAAAAAAAAAGAGCTGTGATTAAGAACTGTAAGGGAAGCCATTTAAACTGTGGAAGGATTGCAACAGGGGATTTTGCCTTAAGACCAGTCACCAAAGGTCTTTTGCTTATTTCTCTTTTTTTTCCTAAAACCTTACTAAGTTAATATTTTTATGTGGGCAGCTGAGCAACCATGGTGCAGTTTTCTGACTGACTTTAATACTTATTTTCTCTGAAGGCCCATCCTGATGTCCAGTACTTGCCAGTCTATTACCTGCTGCTTCCAGATTCCCACTGCTCAGCAGTGTAAAGAGTAACATGTTCAGCCTGTCAGGGTCATCTCTGTCCATTGCTCCATAGCGCTTTCTGCTGCTAAAAGCAGGTCTGGAAGTGAAATAAGCCTTGTCACAGCATTTAGATTCTGCTCCCCAAGGGACTGCATGGGGTCTTTGGCTCAACAAATAACATATCTTTAATCAAATTAAAAAGTATGCCCAAACCACATGTCAGCCCTGAATGCCAGCAGTACATGAAAGTATATTCTGTGGACAGTGGATCCAGTGCATTTATCTCTCACATAAAAAGAAATCTCATGGATGTTTCCCTGAGACAAGTTAGTGGTGGTGCATACAACAGGAAAAGAGGACTTCTGCTCCTGAGGAAGTGCTTCCCAGTTTCTGTTCTGTGGGGCAGCGTTGCACAATTGGCTGAGGTAATTATAATAGAAGGTCATCTTTAGAGTAAGCTCATTTTCTGGGTGCCCTGGGACAGGAGATGGGTCCCTTCTCCGGTTTGTGCTTATTTAGATGTCAGTAACAGCTAAAGATGGTTGTTTGTTTTCATTGTGCTGCTCAAGAGTCCCTCACTCCTGTGTCCAGTCAGCTGAAGGGGGTTCTTGTTTCTCTGTTTTTGCTGCAGACAGAGGACTATCTGAAACGCAAAATCCGCTCCCGGCCCGAGAGATCAGAGCTGGTTAGGATGCACATTCTGGAAGGTATGGCAAGTGCTGAACCTGAAAACATCAACAATAAACTTTATTGTAACTACCTTTTTAACAGCTTTCTGCTTTGCCTCTGACCTCCAAAGCTTCCTCCCACTTGGGAATGGGCAGAAGATCATGCCTGGTGCATGATTCCTTGAGAGGGATTCAACTCTGCTTGCTCAGAATTATTCTCAGAAAAATCTGTTGTGTGAATTCAAGTTGTGCAGTTTTGTATAGGTGAGCAACAATGAAATAGAATGACCATGGATTGCTTTTCTGCTAAGAGAAGACACTGTAAAACGTCCAAGAGGGATTGAGGCAGATTTGATCTGATTAATAACAAACCTCAGTTTCAGAGAGGGAGTGCTATGCTGCTGCTGAGCACCAAGCTTGGGGCACAACTAGGGGGAAAGGTTGAATGAGAATTGGGTGACATCAGTTTGAGAACAGTGAATTTGTCAAAAGGGCTGCTGTAGTTATCTTTACAACCTAAATATACATAACATCTGTAATATCTTTGTAGTGCATAGTTACCTGTTGTTATCTATCAACTATTTTTCTGTACAGTTACCCACTGTTATCTACAGTTGCCTTTCTGAATAGAATTTAAATACTGCTGAAGGGCATGGGTTGACCATTGTTGGATTGATGCTATTTTATTTACTTTGCCCCAAACAGAGACCTCAGCTGAACCCTCCTTGCAGGCTAAGCAGCTGAAGCTGAAGAGAGCCAGACTGGCAGATGACCTCAATGAGAAGATAGCACAGAGGCCAGGGCCCATGGAGCTGGTGGAGAAGAACATCTTGCCTGTAGAGTCGAGCCTGAAGGAAGCTATTATTGGTAAGGTCAGAGGAGGATCTTTGTGGAGGGCATTTCCCAGATATGCTGTGATTACCTATCAATTCACCTGCATGTCTAAGAGAGTGTAACCCCATGGCTGGTCTCATTTTCCTGGCCCTGAATCACAGGCTTTCAGCCCAAGGATTCAGAAAAGATCTCCCTCTGGCCCAGATAATGCTATGGAGACATTAAATTATAAAGAATGTGGACATTCCAGAACAATATGAAAGCAGTTGTATACCATAAAGACTTGAAAGGCTGTTGAAGATTGTATTCCGTAGATTGTCTCCTTAAAATCCCTCTCTCAGTATAACATGTCAACAATGTTGGTCAGGGAGAACCCACTGACTTAGATCAGGAGGGGAGACAGAATGTAAACAGGTGTGATGAAACAAAAGATGTCTGTGAACTCAAAAACTTCAGAGGATTCGAGCCCTTTAAAAATAAACCAGAACAGATGTAAATCATGCCAGTGCCATTCCAAGGGCTGAGAGGAATGCTGAGGAATAGCCTTCCCACTGCCTGAGCAGTGCTCTTTCCTGTCTCCCCAGACTGAGCAGTCTGTGTGCCTGTGGTTATTCATCCCCTCAAACACGCACAGCTACTGTAAAGACAAATGGGACACAACTGTGAGCAAGATGGAATACTTTCCATAAAAAAGGAAAAGGACAGTGTTGTGAGAGAGCCTGGCTTCACCATTGAACAAGAAGTAGTTGAGGAAGGGTGAACTTGTGAACTGAAGCATAGGAGATGTGGCTTCCTTCTGACAGAGCAAAGTACAGCTCTGAATTCCTCTTGATTTTAGGTGAGGTCAAATGACAGTGTTCCCCTGCTTAGCAGGATTAATTTGAGAAAATGTAGCTCAAAAAAACTTTAGTATATTACAAGTGTGCACTCATTTGAATTTATCTACTGGGCACGTAGATGGACTGAAATGCTAATAGCAGCCAGGGCCATCACTTAAACCATAGCCCTTATTGCTTGTAAGACTAGAGGACAGTTTGGGATTCTGTCTTCCAAGACAGAAGAATCCAAGAGATTCTACCTCCTAACATACAGGATGAACACCAAAAAAGCCATTATTCAATCTTATACTGTCCAGTCTTCTTCTTTGGGACCAGATGATAATGAAATAAGCTATGCCACTGAGCTGGGTTTGGGCAGACCTGAAATCTCTTCTTACACTCACTGATCTTGCCAGGGTTGGAAGCCAGGGAAATGGTTCACCCCAGTCCACATCACTTTATTGTACTGATAGTGAATGTAAACACTTAAACCTGATCCAGTTTGGACTCTGTTCTCTCATTTTTAGCTGGTGCTTTAAGCACAGCTCTCCGTGCCATCATTGTCATTGTGAAACACCTAGTGTCAAGCCGAGTAATTTCTTATTCCACTTTATAGACCACAATTGATGTTTGTGTTTTCAGTTGGACAGGTGAACTACCCAAAGGTTGCAGACAACTCCTCCTTTGATGAGGACAGCAGTGATGCCCTTTCCCCAGAACAGCCAGCCAGCCATGAGTCCCAAGGCTCTGTGCCATCGCCGATGGACTCCCGGATTTGTGAGCCTCTCCCTAGCACCACTGGCACATCACTAGCTCAGGTGAGAATGTGCAGGCCTCCTGCAGTGCCCTGGAGATTCATGCTGATTTGTGGCAGAGGAGCCCAGAAAGTGAGAGTGAGGCTTCCCTTAGAGATACAGTCTGTGAGATTTCACAAGGGGTCTTGGCTCCGTGTGGTCTCAGTTACGTCCTCCTCTGGTTGTTCACAAACCCTCATGGTGGTGCCTTGTGAGGAACTGGGCAGCCATTGCTTGGTGATACAGCCCATGTGCAACTGATCCCAGCAGGAAATGCTGGTAGGAGATACAGCTGTTGGATTTTGATTCCTTTTCTGCCCTAAGAAGTTGTACTGCTTCTCAGGGACAACTAAAGCAGTGCATTAAAGGCATCCGATTAAAAATTTGAAGGCCATGCTGCTTCCTAAGTGAACACTTCCTGCACCCTGTTAAAGTATTTCCCTCCTTTTGTGTGTATTCATTATGCTTTTTTCTGTCCCTGCAGGGTTCATCCCAGTTGCAGATTAGTGCAGACTCCAGTGAAACTCTTTTCCTACCTGAGCAGCCACCTCCACCACTGCCACCTCCACCTCTTCTGCCCCCTAGTCTTACCAATGGAGTGGCTCTTACTGCTGCCAAGCCCCCACCAACACTCATTAAGGTACTATTTTGGCTGATGTCTTTATTGTTGTAGTCTGAAGGAAGATAAGAAGGTTACTTTTAAGCAGGTTTGGAGTTGGAAGTATTAGATTAACAGATGCAAAGGAAGGAAACATTTCTCACTAGTGTCTTCCTCCGACACTAATTGTAACATATTTAATGGGGTTTTCTGTTCCATGGTGTATTCACCTTCTATAAAACGGATGCTGAATGCAAAATGTTTTGAAACGATCAGTGTTATCTGTAATTAGAGTCAATGAGTCTGCACTGGATGAGCAAATGATCTGATGTGCTGGGAAAGGTGACCTGCATTATGGTGCAGCATAAGCTGCTGCCAGTCCATGTCTGTAATGTCTCATTTAGAGAAGCATGGAAAGACCCTGAGGTGAACAAACTAGAAAACTTCAAAATTAAAATCCCAGTGTGTGTTCTGGTTTACATGGAGTATTACATTATATCAGTGTTTCCTTTCTGACTTGCTTCCTCCTTTTTTTCTAAATAGCAAAGCCAGCCCAAGTCTGCTAGTGAGAAGTCTCAACGCAGTAAAAAAGCCAAGGAGTTGAAGCCGAAAGTCAAGAAGCTAAAGTATCATCAGTATATCCCCCCGGACCAAAAGCAGGACAAGGGAGCTCCTCCCATGGATTCATCCTATGCCAAAATACTGCAGCAACAGCAGCTCTTTCTCCAGCTTCAGATCCTCAACCAGCAGCAGCAGCACTACAACTATCAGACCATCCTGCCAGCCCCACCTAAGTATGGGTCTGCAGGGGCAGGTCACTTAGCAGCACTTTTAGCAGAGACCTGGTGTTCTGCGTGTGAGGGGTGGCCTCTGGGTGTGACAGTGTGACACATTCAGCCTTGTAGGTTCCAGAGGGCCTCAAAAAGAGCTGGTGCAAGATGAATTGAACAAAAGCAGCTGAAGTGAGTCAGTTGGCACAACAAGGAGCATGGATATAGTTGAGAGCATTGGTGTGCTTCAGAGTCTAGGGCAGCACTAGTGACCCAGATGTTTCTGAATGTGTATGTTTGTGGACACTGAGGGCCTCTGGTGTCTTTCTGCCGTGGTTTTGATGTCTGTGTTCTTTCTTTTCCTGCAGGCCTCCAGGAGAGCAGCAGAGTGGTGCCAGTGCCCCTGCCGTACGCAATCTCTCTGCCACAGTCAGCAGCACACCTTCAGTATCTTCTGGTTCAGGTGGGCTGAGTAGACAAAACAGTAACGCTGCAGTGGGCAAGCCTGGCCCTCTCCCTGCCAACCTGGATGAGATGAAGGTAAATGTCCTGTGAAGCTGAACAGACCCTTTCTGCCATTGTCAGTGGGCAGTACTGAACGATGTTGCTGCTGCTATCTAACTGATAGTTGTTCAGTTAGGAATTCTCTTAATATTGCCCTCTTTCCCCCCCCTTACCAGGTAGCAGAGCTGAAGCAGGAGCTAAAGCTGAGGGCCTTGCCTGTCTCGGGCACAAAGACGGACCTGATTGAGCGTCTCCGAGCTTACCAAGAGCAGAACAGTGCAGGCGGCCAAACAACCCCCACTCCCAAGCCCAGCACAGCAGCCGTCCTCCCTAAAGCTGCTGAGGTGGTGGTGGCCTTCCCAACTGCCAGGCTGAGCACAGGCCCAGCCCTGGTCACCACTGGCATTGCACCAGCAGAAGTAGTTGTGGCCACAGTTACTGGTGGCGGCGTGATGAAGTTTGGGAGCACAGGCTCAACTCCTCCTGTTTCTCCAACTCCTTCCGAGCGCTCGCAAATGAGTACGGGGGATGAAAACTCGGGCACTGGAGATACCTTTGGAGAGATGGTGACTTCACCTCTGACCCAGCTCACCTTGCAGACATCTCCAGTGCAGTTCTTGGTGAAGGAAGAAAGCTCCAAGTCCGCTTCCTGCAGCATAAATGTGGCACCCAAGTCAGAGTGGTGTGGTGCTGGTAACAGCAGAGATGCAGAAGTTAGGGACAAAGACCAGATGCTGCAGGAGAAGGACAAGCAGATTGAGGAACTCACCCGCATGCTGAAACAGAAGCAGCAGCTGGTGGAGATGCTTAGGCTGCAGCTGGAGCAGGAGAAGCGCTCCCAGCAGTCCCAGCCAGCCCCAGCAGCCGCGGGAGAAGGAACAGCCCTCGCCTCCAAGCCAGGAGCGTTTGGCGCCCAGGTCAAGAGTGAAAACGGTTTCCTGAGTTGCCAGTGTGCGAAGCAATCCAGTGGCCAAACAGAGCAGTTCAGCCCCGCACCAAGCGCTAGCCAAATGGACACTTCCAAGCCAAGCGCAGTGCCAAAGAAAGCCGTGCTGGTGAAGCAGGAGGAGGCGGAGCCGCCGTGCCAGTCCCACAGCCCGCAGCTTATCCTTGGCCAGCAAGGGAGCGCCCTCGTCAAGGGCACCCCTCCCCCCACCCTCATCACTGACTCCACAGGGACCCACATTGTCCTCACCGTGACCAAGCAGAGCGCCGAGAGGCAGGGCCTCTCTCCCCACGGGATGGCAGGGAGCAGCTGCCCACCCCTGCAGGTAGGCAGGGGTCAGATCCCATCTGAGGTTGGGTTCCTCTCTCCTCGTCCCACTCAGGTCACCATAGGATGGCCTCAGGAGTGGAAATTCAGTAAATACTGAAAGGGCTGAGTTGCTCACTGCAGTGGTTGGTAGATCATGGCTTTGTAAAACAGAGCAGTGTAAGCAGATCTTTGGCAAAAAGACTGGAATTTGACGATGATGAGCTGTGTACGGCAATGCACGATTTGCTCTGTGCATCACAGGCTGTTAAGCATTCTTCCAAACACATGGTTCTCCCTTTTGTCAGGCAGGACCTTGGGCTTGGACTATAAGGGTTTGTTGCCACAGTTCACTGTTTTTTAACAACTATGCCTGTGGTAGTAAAATGAGCAGAGTGTATTTCACCTCTTGTCCTTAACTGTAGAGATCGTAGTTGGAGTGATAGATGGGTCATCTTATCTACCAAGAGGTGAAATCAGACCCTGGGAGCAGACTGTTTGCTTTTTGGCTGCTCTTTGTTTTAATGCATGTCAGTATTTCAGTGTTAACAGAGTCTTTCATCAGAGATGATTTACGAATCCCCTGCTGGCATGAGCTCAGCACTTAACAGAAGTGTTCGAGTGTTCCTTCCAGGAAGGGATAAATATGCCCAAGTTTGATGGCATAAGTCAAACCTCAGCACCTTCCATGACATCAAGGATAATTTTCATTCTCTGCTGATACATTTCTTGCACTTTCTGCAGAGCAAGTGGCAGTGTCTGCCATTAGTGACAGGCACGGAGCAGGCTACGTTTGCTGCATAGCAGGTGAGATGTCGGCAGCGAGAATCTCACCTGAGCTCCACCACTGCTCCACAAGGGCACAGCTCCTGTCAGGTCTGGCAGTCCTTGAGGCGTGTCATGGGTCGCCCAGGGATTTAGGCTGGTACTACCTCCTCCCTTAGGACTCTCAGTTGCATCTGGTCTGATTTCTCTGCTCAGGGAAAGAGAAGGATGGAATTTAATAAAGAGTGGGGAAAAAACAAACTTATAAATCCTGTAAGAAGCCTAAGCCCTGTGTCAGTGTCATGTCTGGGGAATAACCTGTTATGGATACCCTTTTCTTTCCAGAGCGTACAATCATCACCCGCTAAAACTTCCAGCCAACTGCCGTGTCAGGTACCTGCAGACACCCCTCAGCAGCCCACACAACAGCAGCAGCAGCAGCAGCAGCAGCAGCAGCTGCCCAGAGGACCAAACCAATCTAAGGTAGCTCACTGCCTGCTCCCTTTTCTCCCTTGGTTTTCTTTGCCTGCTGCCAGCGTTTGTAGCCACAGGCAGTGGGTGCAAATGTACCACATTCCAGTGGGTGTTGTCTGTGGAGTAAAAACAGCGAGGGGCTGGAGTGGGCAGCCTTGATTCACAGGAGTGTTCCAGATTCTTGAAGGACTGCTGCTGAACAGAAGAGGTGGCTGCTGCATGGAGAGAGGGTGGTGTGGACGGTGTGGCTGCTGCTGTGAGCTCGGAGGGGTAGAAAGGCTGTGACCTTTTAGTCTCTGCTACTGCTGAGCATGCTGTCATTTCCATTCTCCTGCCCTGAGCATGCCAGTTAATCACCACTTTGTGAAGTGCTATACTGCTTCAGGAAAGAGAGCACCTCTGCCTTTAACCCTCTCCAGGTGCTGGCTGTAAAGAGGCTATGCTGTACATCTCAACCCTTTCTAGCCTGCTTAGCTGTCTCTAAACTGTAATTAAGATAAGGTACAGAAAGATGATTTAAGAGTTTTTAAGAGCTTGGAGGATCATTTCTGAGTCAGTTCCTGGAAAGGGTATGAAGACAAAAGTGATTTCTAGCATATTTAGAGTGAGAAATGTACTTTGCAAAGGGTCAGTGCCTTGGTTTGCTTTGAGACCTTGGAGAAAGTGGAGAAGGTAAATAAAGGCACCTTTTTCCTTGGAGTTCCTTAGCCTTTGTGCTGCAGAGGTGTCTGTACTGACTTTTCCAATCCTTTTGCCTCCCTGTGGGGTCAGAAGCCAGGTCACAGGGCAGCTGGCCTACACCAAGTTGTCTTTCTCAGCACCTCCAAACCTGCAGCTTTTCTTCCCCAACGGTTTCCACAAGCAGTTGCTGAGAATTGGTACTTCTGGTAAAACCAGCCCACCCAGTGTGTCAAAACAGGTGCCCTCCCAGCACATCCCATGGCCTGTGCCATGGTTTCCAGCCCTTCTCAGGAAGAGTGGACCCCAGCAGAGCTGCTCTGGGGTCGCTCCTCTGCCTGTGGGTCACAGAACAGATGAGCAGCTTTCCAGGGAAAACAGGATAGGCAAAGACATCAATATGTACATGTGTTGGAAGTGGCATTCAGCTGCTGCCCAGGCTTTGCTGCTCTGGGGGAGCAAGTTTCTGTGTGGGTCACGCAGAGCTGCTGTAGAGAGAAAGGCCTGATCCTCCTTCCTATGGGCAGTTATGTGCTGATTCATCTGGTAAAGCTGAGTCATGAGCACCACTTCCTGCAACACTTGGGGTTTCCTTTGGAGCTCTGGTACTGCTGAGGGCTCTGGTGCTCTCCACCCACCAGCAGGCTGTGAAACTTGCTGCTAAGTGAAGCTGGCTTGTGCCTCCAAAGCAGGCACTGTAGAGGGAGGTGGGTAGGCCCTGGATATATTGCACAGAGTAGGCTGAGCACACAAGGGAAATGCCCTTTCCCTCCAAAGTGCTGCAGGAATCCCCTGCTTGGAGAGATGAGGCTCTCCCCGTCCAGGAGAAGTGAGGAGGTGGTTTGTGGTGTGGCCGCTTTAGCATTGGAAAAATCAACTAAAGATTTCCAGCTGTGAGTCGAGGGGAAATTTGTCTTCTTCCCCTGCAGTCAGGGGAGGCAGGCTGCTGTGGGCAGAGCAGTGCAGACTGCTGTGCAGTGCTCCCAGGGAGAGGTGATGGTCTCTCAAAGCAGCTGTGAGACAGGAGTTAATGTAGACTTTTCCCTGATTTGCATTCATTCCCTCTTCTGCCTTCATTCTAAACAGTCCTCATCACAGCCTGGCTCTCCTGCTGCGCCTTCCCCCTCCCAGATGGACCTGGAGCAGCAGCAGCACACGCCGCTTTTTGGAACTCCTCCACCTCTTCCTGTTCCCTCGGTCCCAGTGAAAGAGCCACCACCAGGCTATGAAGAGGCCATGAAACAACAGCCAAAGGCCCAGGTGAGAGCTGTTGCTCTCCCTGGTTTCCTTGGAGAGCAGAGGAAAGGTTGCCATTGTGAATTTACTTAGTTTCTTGATGTGAGCCAGTGGTAGGGTATGGAGACACAACTGCACCTTTCTCATTGAACTTCCTCTGGAAGGTTTGGGCTCAACCCAGGTAAAAAATCCCAAGCCATTCACTGCTGTTGCTGACCATGCTTTCCAAGCCAGTTACAGCCTGGGTTACAGAGGTTACATGGTGCCATGTCATGGTGTGCTCACTCTTGCTAAAAAACAGCCCCATCCCTGGGGCAAGGGAGGAGAGCCAGCAGCCAAGTATGTTGCTGGAGGTGGAAGTTCCCCTGGTGAATAGGAAGCTAATCCTGCACTTGCTCTCCCCAGGAGAACGGCTGTTCCAGCCAGCAGATGGACGACCTGTTTGATATCCTCATTGAAAGTGGAGGTGAGGAGACAAAGCCAGCATTTCCCACCATCTCTGGGTCTGAGTCTGGGGATTGCAGAGCACCAAGGGGAGAGTCTCTTACAGCCTCGCTCTTCTCCAGTGTCCCTTGCAGGGCCTTTAGCACTGGCAGCAGTCATTAAGGCACTGAGGGAGATGTCAGTCAGGCCTTAATACGATTCTGTGATTCTTGATAGCTCTGCTGCATCAGAGTCAGGCACATCACTTCTGAGATACTGGACAGAGATGGGATTTTGGGGAGGTGGGCTGAAAACTCCCCATAGTGAGGCAAGCACAGGCACAGGGATGTTTCCTCATCCCAGCTGGTGGTCAGTGACAGCTTAGTCTGGGGGGTGTCTGTAGCCCTGCTGGGTGGGAGGGATCCTTCTGGTGTTCAGCCAGACTTTTCCTTACCTGGGCTGTTTGTTCCCTCTCCAGAGATTTCTGCTGACTTCAAGGATCAGTCGTCCCCAGCTGGGAAAGAGGCGCCCGTGGCCCCGGCGTGTTCCCCAGCGCCCAGCAGCCAGCACTCGTCGGAGCTGCCGGTGCCGGTGTCCCTGGGGCAGCCGGTGCTGCCGGGCCGCCTGGAGGACTTCCTGGAGAGCAGCACGGGCCTCCCGCTGCTGACGGCGGGCCACGACGGGCCGGAGCCCCTGTCCCTCATCGATGACCTCCACAGTGAGATGCTGAGCAGCTCGGCCATCCTGGACCACCCGCCTTCACCCATGGACACCTCGGAATTGCACTTTGCTCACGAGCCGTCTGGGGGCATAGCCCTGGATCTGGCTGAGGCTAACTTGGACAGCATGGACTGGCTGGAGCTGCCAGGGGGTTCTGTCATGAGCCTGGCTCCCCTGAGCACCACGGCTCCCAGCCTCTTTTCCACAGACTTTCTTGATGGACATGATCTGCAGCTGCACTGGGATTCTTGCTTGTAATTCTGTGAGCAGAGACTGAAGGGAACGGGAGTGGGAGGGCACAGGCATGCAGAGGGAAGAGGCCAGTCAACCAAAAAAAAAGAAAAAGAAAGAGCTCCTAGTATTTGTACTCCTCCCCTAACAGTGTCCTTCCTGCGTGAAGCCAGCAGTGGGCCGGGCCAGGACAGGGAGATCGGCTGCTGGGGTGGGAGGGGAAGGGGGCAGGAGGAGCTGTGGAGCTGGTGGCCTCCTGCCCGCTCCACACAGCTTGGCCCAGCTGGGGTGAGAGCAGAGCCAGCAGCCCCTGTTCCTCCAGGCAGGAGCAATGGCAGCACATTGTTCCCTCACGCGGGACAGAGCATGACTGGGCCTGAGCTGTTTCCAGAAGCAGCGCTCTGCGCCTTCCTGGGATTGGCAGATAGAGGGGGTTGTACTGCCCCAGCACGGTTGGTCTTAACGGTTGTGGAAATGGATTCTACCTCTGGAGCAGGACACAAAGGCAGGAGGGCTGGCTGGGGCCCAGAGCAGCTGCCCTCTGCACCACCTGCCATCTCTCAGGGGAGGGTCTGATCTGCCGCAGGGCTGGGAGGAGCTGGGCAGAACAGGCACCTTCTCTAAATGTAGCCAAAGGGAACCAGGGCTCCCCACCAACCTGCTAATGTCTAAGCTGGTTTCCCAAATATTGCTGAGCTTGGCAGAGGCCTGCCCGCTAGCTTCACTCACTTTGGGCTGCAAAACAGGTTTTTAAGGTGCTAAAATCAGGTCCTTATATGTTAAAATTGCTGTCAGGCACAGCCCATTGCCCCCATCTCCCACAGCACTCGTGACAGCCCAGGTGAGCAGGGCACTCAGCCTGGGCAGGGACCCGGGCAGTCAGCCTGGCGTGTCCTGGGCAGTGGGTGAGGGGCACAGCTGGCAATCAGTAACATATCATTGGGGGCCATGTGCAATCTGTCTTTGCCTTCACTGTGTTGGTGCCTCACTGTAACACGTGCCCCAGTGGAAAGCAGCAGCTGGGAATGGATGTTGGACCCCATAGGCAAGGAAGGGGAAGTGGGACTGCAAGAGTGGTGTTGAGTGGCACAGCACAGGTCCTGGCTCAGTGACTGTGAGGGCCCCTTGCTGGGGAGGAGCCTGAAAGCAAGTATTGGGCAGCTGACCTCTGCTCCTCCCTCCCTCCAAAGTAAATGGCTGCTTACTTTGAGCTGGTGCCCTGTGTCCCTGTGGGGCCCCAGGCTGGTGCCTTGGGACAACTGCAGGCTGAGGACTGGGTGTACAAGCCCCCAGGACCTCAGAGCCACGACAATGCTATTCCTTGGGCAGGGCTCTGTGGTGGAGCACCAGGCCTGTGGCTCACCCTTATGCTGTTACTTTAGAATTCCTGTGTCAGTAACTCACACTGAACAGGTGGGACGTGGCTTACGTGGATGTGGCCACCTCGCCACAAGGCTGTCCCTGCTTTGGCCCTGAGCTGGGTCCAGGGTGCTCGTGCTGAGTGAGGTGGGGGAAGCTGTGGCTTCTGAAGTCATCCAGACTGAGGTACTGACCTGCTCAGGCAATGGAAGGATGAACTGCCATCCTTCCCAGTATCTCCTTGAGGATGCTGTTCCCACCTTTCCCCCACGGTGGGCAGAGCTTCCTGCTGGGGAGCGGTAGCTGTGAGCCCCATGCTTCTTCCATGCAACTTTGGTACCTGGTCCTCTTCCCAGGGAGAGGCTGTGCCACAGGGGTGCTGGTACCTCTGCTCCATGGTGAGGCAGGTAAATGCCAACCCTGCACAATGTGCTCTCCCTCAGCCACTGAACTGGCAGCTGGGTGGGGTCATGCCTGTTTGCAGCTGGGAGATACTCCAGCTTTCCTGAGCCCTTTGCTTGTTAACTGCATGGGGAGCCACTTTCCTAATCATTAGCAGGGGGAGCCTGCTGACAGCTTCCTTTCTTTCCCCTCCTCTCTCCTCTGGCCCTGAGCTGTAAGCAAGTTGGATCCTCTTATCTGCCTCCCTCAGTGTCCGGATTGGGGAGGACACCACTCCCCCCCTCCCCCACAGGCTTTCTATTCCTCAAACTACAGTGTCACACCCTAAAAATCAGAATAAAAGAGTCTGGTGAGCACCCCCTTTATCCTCCTGAGCCCTCCCTGAATTCTTCCCTGGCACAGCCCAGGTGCTCACTGGGACCAGTGAGTACTTAGCAATCACCTTAAGGAGCTTTCACCTGCTCTGCCCAGCTTTGGGGGCAGGAGGCAAGGAGTTTCTAAGGAGGAAAGTATGGGGGGAGTGGGAGGATCTCCGAGATGCTAGGGGCAAAATGTGAGGCTGCCTGTTTGTCAGACTCAAGCAAAATCAGGTTCTTCAGCCCATAGTTGCAGTAGCCCCCACAAAAACCAGCTGTGTGATTTCTTTGGTACAAATAATTACAATTCTACAGCTATTAAATAAAGAAGGAAATTATCAATAAAGTGCAATGAGTTCCTAGAGGAAGGTGGGAGACTCCAGCTGCAGTCCTGGCCTGACCCAGCCCTGGTTCCTTGCCCTGAGCCAGGCACTCCAGTGATTGGCAGAGAGATGCCAATGCCTGATAGCAGTGTAGCCCTTCCCAGAGATTGCTGGTGGAAGGCTGAGCTCCCTATCACTTTCACCCATCCACCATCAGGTGTGAAACTGTAGGAATTTAATGACCCTGACTTTGCCCAACATACTTGCATTGGCTGAAGAGCTTCAAGGAGCCCAGAGGATGCAGAACCATGAGCCTCATGTCCTGAGGAGCCCGGCTGACCTGTGGGAGCCCCTCTGCACAAGGGGCTTCTGCCAGGAGAGTGAGTGCTAACCCCATGCCTGTGGGCAGAGGGGAAGGTGGTGCCTCAGCCCTGAAAATGTTACTCTTTTCCCCAAGCAGTGCCCAGAGCAGGCTTGCCCAGTTCTCTGCTTTCTTACTATTATTTCTTTGAATAATAGTTCAATAGTTCTTTGTTGGAAGAGGTATTCCCCTGGACATACATTTTTGCACCCATTGGGAAAAACAAAGTCTGATGTTCTGCCTCTACCTTGAATGTAATCCTGAATCTTTCTGCTGTAACCACTACTTGTTTGTAATGTGTATTTGACTAGCACGCACTCTCCCTTCCACTATGCAGCCACTGGCGAGGGGCGATCAGCACCATCACAGTCGGATGGTGCTGGGGCATCGGATCCACAGCGAGTATTCAACTGGAAAAGGATAAAAGTGACAAGTTAATGGGGGAGAGAATGGATCTTTAAATTGAATTATTTTTTCAGTTACAAATATTTGAAGAAAAAAAAAATCCATTTTATTAAAAAAATTCCAAACAGCCATGTTCTCAAAAACTTCTCTGCTGTGCTGGTGGGAGGGCTTGGGGCCATTCTGCCTTTTTCAGCTAAGGGTGGGTGATCCCTCTGTGTCTTCTCAAACTTGAAAAAAGCAGCTTCAGTGGTGGTGGCTCATCCTTCTCAGTTGCAGGGAGATTCCCTCAGTGTATGGAAATTACCTACCCTGCAACCAGAGGCAGGTTTTACCAGGGACTGCTAATTTGTCTCCCCCAGCCCAGCAGGCTGGTCTGGACTGCAGGTGGTGGTGAGGTGACACTGCCTCTTCTGCAGCCACATTCCAAAGGAATTACCTTCACTGAGGACACTCACTTTCAAATCAGAATATATGCTGCAACTTCCACCCTCCCACAAGCTTGGACTTCTAAGCACAGTTCTCCCAAGGGCCTGTGCCCTGTTACGTCCCACGTTGCAGCTCAGCCTACACCTGCTTTGTCCAGAGACGCTTCTGGTAGAGACAACACTGCTGTCCCCACCACCCAGCCCTGCTTTCTGCTAGCCCCTCTGCCTTTCCTAAGGGTCCTCCCTCTGCAGTGTCCCTGCAACCCGTGGTTTCCGCTTTTCTGAGGCCGTGCTGGTGGCACAGAGGTGAGGCAGGGCTGCCACTGCTGGCAGCACAACTGGCTCTGCCCTGGCTGCTGCCTGACCTTGTGGGCTGCTCCAATGCAGGGAGCTCCCTCAGGAGCCAGCACAGAAATGGGATCACCACTGTCAAATGGCAGAAAGGAAAAAATAAACCAAGTCCTGACCCTGTCAAAAAAAACCCACAAAGCCCAGCACTCTCCCAAGATGCAGTTTTATTTACAAACCCACCAAATAAAGTAAGAATCTAGTGTCATCCCATCAGTAGTTTGTGCTCACAGACAAGCGCTTTCAGTAGAAAGTCACAGACTCCATATCCAGAGCCACCACCACAAAGCAGCAATTCTCCACTCCTGACCCACGTCCCCAGTGCCATCGCAGGGCGAGGAGGACGAGTAGGTCTCCCTGAGCCAGCTCCAACCTAAACCTTGTCCTGAGCTACAACGGTGCCAAAATATACATGTTCCTGGAGGAAATTTACAGCTTTTTGGTTAACAGTAAAAATCATCTAAAACGACAGCACGAAACACTCTTGTTTGGAGGAGAGGTGGTTTTTGTCTGCTCCCAGAGTAGACAATGACCATCCCCTAAGGCTGTTACAGTGGTAACAGGCTGGTAAATTTGGGCAACTCCTGTCAACACCCCACACCAGTGCCAGGGAGGTGGGATGAAACTGATGCCAGTTCCCCCTTCTTAGCTCCAAGTCAAAGGAACTCGGCTGTGTCCCCCAGCAGAGGGGAACCCTTGGCTGCCATGGGGAGGGGTTGTGCTCTCCCTGCTGCTGTACAGCAGTGAGTCTCTCACAGCCCAATTCCACATGGCACCAGCTCTCATGGATCAAAGCCACCCCAAAAGGGCCATCTCTCTCCCACCGCTCCAGCCACAGACACGCTCACATCCCCGCACTGCTGGCCCATGGGGCAGGGCACAATGGCTCCAGCCAGGCTGCTCCCCTGGGCACTGGGGGGGAGGCAGGGCTGAGGAAAGCAGGAGATAGGGGTGGCAGAGATGTGGAAAGCTGGAAGGGGGCACTTGGTTTTAGTAGCCAGAACACACTTGTCCCTTTGCAGCATCACCCTCAACCATCAGCCCCCTCGGGTCTGCAGCTCAGCCTCCTGGCACAGCTCCATCTGTCCCAGGAGGTTTGGCAGCCCCCGGGGGGATTTTGTCACAGATACAAGTGGGTGGGGTGGGGAAGGGCAGGGCGTGAGACATGAGGGGGTGGAAGAGATGAGTGTGGCCATCGAGAAGGTCCCCAGGATGGGGCGGGGTGGGGGTCACCCATCTATGTCCCAGCTGAAGAGATGGTGCTTCACAAGCATGTCCTGCACCCCTTCCTTCAGTGGCTTCTTCTCCTTCTCCTGCAGGATGACACAGAGACCCAGGTCAGTGCACCACACCCAGAAAAGGACAGCAAAGGAGAGGTTGTGTCTGCGGGCAGAGCCTGAGCATAGCGAGGCTCTGGCATCCAGAGCAGCTTCCTGCACTTCCCACCTTTGCACAGCTGGCACAGGGAGAGGCCTTTGGTTTGGAGAGCATCAGGGAAAGGGAGCCTGACACTTCCCTCTGCCCCAGCTGGGCAGGGCAGGCAGCTCCCTCTGCCACCACTGCCCCACAGCTCCTGCTGCAGCTGCTGGAAAGCAGCCCCATCCACAGCCTCTGGAGCTGGCTCCAGAGGAGGCAGATGAGGAGCTGAAGCACAAAGCTGGGAGAGGGAGGCAGTAAGTGAAGCCCCTGGCTGAGTGAAAGAATGAGATATGCCACCTACTCACCTCCCTCTTTATTGGCAGCTCCCAGTCCTGAGAGAGGCTGAAAGCAAATTTGCCGAGGACTCTGCAACAAAACCAGAAGAGTGTGATGTTAAAACAGACCCCCCAGACCACACTCAAAGCCTTTGCCCACAGCTGCTGCCCCAGGCACACAAATACACTGTCTCCCAGCTTGTCCTGGCATGCCACTAAGCTTACAAGGGTGAAATTCCTTGTTTGATGGTGTTGAAAAGACAGCAGCAGTCACTCATTCCCTCTTTGCTGGGCTTCTCATCCTCCCAGGCCAGGCTGGAAGAAGGAGCCTGAAGATGTGACTCAAGTGCAGCCCCTACAGAGCCTGTGCAGCAGCACAGGGAGGCAGGGGCAGCCCCAGCTCTGGGGGACTGCAGACATGCCTGGCTGGGGGCTGCACAACTGCAGCTGGCAATGGCAGATGGCAGCTTCCTCTCCAGAAAGCAGAGCCCTTCCTGCAGCACCTCAGAGCTCTGCAGCCCCCTCCCTCTCCCTGGAGCAAGAGAAGTGTCCTGCAGCAGCAGTGCTCAGAGGGGCTGGCACAGGGCGCTCCCTTGCTGGCTGGGAGAAGCAGGAGGTAAGACATGAACCAGTCCCACTCGGTCCTTTGGCGGTGCCCAACTGGCACTGTCCCCATGCTGTGGGACACGGCAGCCCAGAGGTGGCAGGAACCCCCTCCCATTCAGCAGCAGGCTGAGGACACCCTGAAGGGTGCACACACAGGGCTGCTCTGGCTACAGATGCTCCCACTGGGGCCTGAGGCAAGTGGGTGGTGCACACAAAAGGCAGCTTCCACTGAAGGACAGCAAGAACCAGGCTGGAGCAGTGGTGACAGCAGGGGATTTGCCTTCCAGCTCCCTGGGACTTCACCTGGCTTTGCAGAGTGCAGGAGGGCCAGGAGCATTGATGCCCAGAGCCCCAGAGATGTGTGGCCTGGGCTCCAAGTGACTGCCTTGTGCAAGCTCAGGCATTAAAGTTGCTTTCAGCCCTCTCACCTAACCAGGGAGTCAGTGGGTGACTGGCTCCTTCCCAGCCAATGACTGTCCAACTGTCTCCCTAGGATATTTCCTAGGGACTTGGAGTGCCTGGCAAAGGACATGGAGAGCAGTGGGGTTGAAAAGGCAGACTCTCCATCAGAGTAGGTGTACAGCAGGAGGCGGCAAAGGCTGCCTGCTTGTCACAACAGGACCCCAGGAGCCACACTCTGCTCTTGGATCAGGCAGGCACAGTGCCTCACAAAGAACTGCCCAGAGATTCCCTGCTGCCTCAGCACACAGCAGGAAATCTCTATGGCTGGGATGTCTGGGCAGCCCATGCTGCAACTCACTGGAGAGGGCCCAAACCCAGCTGTAGTGAGGGCCACCTCCTGCACAGGAGGGGGAAATCTATTCCAGACACTGGCAGGGGGACATGCCATGGGGACACTCACCTCAGCTCACATTTGATCTGCACCCAGCCAGGGCTGCGCAGGAATGACCAGGGATGGAACCACTTCTCCACAGTCTGCAGGCTTGAGCACAGCACCTCCAGCCACAAGTGCAGCACCTGCTCGCTGCAACAATGGGGTATAGGCTTGTTACTCAGCTGCAGCCAGGGAAAGAAACCCCATCCCTCTGGGCTAGTCTGTTTTGAGCCCTAGCCTAGCCTCCCATCCCCAGCCCTGTGGGAACAGGATAACCCCATAAACTCATGTGAGCCACCCCATACAACAGGATCTCCTTCTTCCAGCAAGGAATCAGGCCAGCACAACACACAAGGAACAAGTCTCTCCCAGTGGCTGCAGTGAGAGGGGGGAAAAAACGATGCTGTGGCCTAAGACTGAAACCACTGCTGTTCTCAAGCCCACTCTGTCCCTTCCCAAGCTCTTTGCAGCCAAAATGCTGAGGGCACCAGGACCAGATGACTCACTTGAGTCCAACACAGATCAGAGAACGAAGCTTCACATCCATCTGTGCATGTGCAGCATCGTGTGTCATGTTCACAGCCTGAACCGCCTACGGGGAGGGAAGGTGTGGTTACTGCTGGGCAGCCACTTCAGCAACACAGCCAAATGCTGCCCACCCCCACCAGTGCCCCCTGCTACCACCAGAGGGGCTAAGAGAAGGTCTGGGAGACTCTGGAGCATCTCCCTCCAACAGTCTCCACAGGAAACATCCCCAAAGTAGGAGCTGGGCTCTGGCTGGGCTTAGGGCAGCACTCACCCGGTAAAGCAGCTCCTCTGGAGTGAGGACTTTGCCATCTTCATCAAGCCTGTAAAGATCACAGCAGAGACCCAGCTAGCTCCAGTCACCCTGAGCAGGCCTTTCCTGCTTCATACCCCAACAGCTCTCATGCTGCTGCTGAGCCCAGGGGTGCCCCGCAGCCATGAGAGCCAGATACAGACCCAGAATCAAACACAGGGGCCCAGGGGAGAGGACAAGAGCCACTGCCAGCCCAGGTCAGCACAGGCACAGCCTGCTGACACCACACCCACAGGAGAATGGGGCAGACCACAAGCCTTGCCAAGGTGCAGAGCAGCATCAGTTTGATGAGCATGGAGGAGCAGGGCACAGACCTGTAAGTCTTGCAGAGCACAAGGCGAGAATACACGGAGTCAAAGTCCCGTTCCACTTCCCGGCTTGCAGCCTGGAGGGGCAGAGGGACACTCAGCACACCTGCCCTAAACCCACCACCTCAGCCCACTGGCAGCACTGCCCCACGAAAGAACTGGGACATCTCACCTCTTCAATGAACAGCCAAGGGTGGCAGGCACCCCCCAGCAGAGATGGCTTCTTCAATCCATGTTCAAATATGGACTTCAAGGCTGGACAGAGTGTGCCTCGCACTAAGTCTGTCACTCCCTCTGTGACAGAGTCATCTCCAGCGATGGAGTACTGAGGAACAGGGAGAGCCAGCTCTCAGGGGGCAGAGCATGGAGGTGATCCACTCACACCTCTGCACAGACCAATTCCACACCCAGGTGCCTGCCAGAACCCCCTCCCAGAACCCCCTCCCCACCTCTACCTGTCATGCTCTTGCATAAGGCCCCATGTCCTGTGCTACTGCAGGGGATCTCCTGAGACTTTTGTGTTCAGGTGGTGCCCAGGAGACCCCACAAGTGACCCCAGCACCAGCCCGGCAGCGTTCAGCGCCCCGGAATGTGATGGTGTGATGCTGACTGAGCTAAGGTGTGGAGAGGGACTTGCACTGAGGTCTCTGGGACTCCGTAGGCTGCTCAAAGTCAAGACAAACAGAACCAAATCGGAATTTCCAGGTCAGGGGGAACACCACTTTGAGGTGTCACCCTGACAGTCTCCTAACACCCCCATAAGTGAGATGCTTTCTGTTTCCACAGTTAGGAACAGAAACCCTCAGCAGTGTGGGACATTTCTGTGCACAGAGAGGTGATCTGCATCTAAGGAGCCCTGAGAGAGGGGGAAGGAAGTGATAGGTCAATACTGACATCTCTCTGGGGGCTTGGGTCAGCCTTTCAGCTCTTCCTCACTCCCCAAATGCTGAGAAGAGAGAGAACCAGGCCTTCTCCACTTCCCCTGAAAACTGCTGAGGTCAACAGCTGCTGATGTTTATCTCATGCACACTACCTGAATCTTGAGGACATATTGAAGTATCTGCTATAGATAAGTGCCATCCTATCACTGCCAGCTGTAAGAGGAACTAAGACAGATTGTCCCCTTGGGCACAACTGCTTGGGAAGAATTTACTGTCATGGTCACAAAGCATGAGCAGGATCCATAGGTACAGCCTCAAAGGAGTAAAAAAACACAGGCAGCTGGGAGCAGACAGAAACACTGCCCTGCTTCCTCATCTCTAGGGTCCTTGCAAGCCCAGGCATCTCACACAGGTGCCTTGGCAGCCCTCTGGGGCCCTCACTCTCCACTTGGAATTTGGGTAAACAGGTTTAGGAAGATAAGCTGCCTGATCACATCACAAAGCACTCAGAGGCCAGAGAAAGGAAACAGACTGAAAGAGGGAAATCTATGGCTCTTTTCAACTGTGGTTTTTTAGTTATGACATAACCCTTTTTTTAACTGTAAAGTTTTTTGTAATTGTGGGGTTTTTAAGTACCTCTTTACTCCGCTCATCCAAGATCTCCACAAATTTTGCAGGAAACCAACCTACAAAGAGTGAACAAAGAGATGAGCCTGACAAAGATACTGAGAAATCCTTACACAAAGCCCAGTGGGAGCTGAGAAAAAAATCAGAGTTCATAGGGCCTACCACCAAAGAAGGAAGCAAGCTGCCTCAAAAATCACAATAACTAAGGCAGTTTCACAAGAAAGCCACTTGCAGGACACTGCCCACATGCAGCAGTGGTGACACGCACCCAACCACCCCAAGTGACCAGGTCACTGCTGCATGACTGCTCTCATACGTTCCCTTTGCCCCTGGCAGATACTCTGGGGACCTGGTGGAGCCTTTGGTGCTGTTGTAGATGAATGGCTGCTCTGCATCTGGCCCCAGTCTCCCCAGTGCAACCCATCCTGTTCTCACCTCTCAGTCCATTCAGCTCTCCCACCCAACAGTGCTCATCCTTCTGGGAAATGATCTGAAAAAGAGGGAGTGGAAAATAGCAGTTTAAGAGGCCGCAGTGGCAGGAGGGGTACAGCTGTCTGACTGTGTGTCCACAATGAGGAACTGCTTTGTTCTCAACTGCTTTGCCAGTGTTCTCTTCTCACATAGCCCAGGGCCTTTAAGGGCACAAAGCTACTGCAAACATCCTCTTCTCCCCAGTTTTAGATGGGATGCTCACAGTTAAATACAAATGGATGCTTTTACAATTTGGTGTGCAGTGTTAAACTGGGACTTGGGTTGGACCAAATCCACCTTTTGCACAGCGGTACAGCAGCCAGGAAAGGGACTTTGTGGTGGCAGCCAGAATGACCCACAGGACAACACTCACAGGAACACACTGCCTCATTCCCAGGCAGGCCCTAGGAGCACCAGATGCCTCTCCTGGGCTCCTAACTGGGCTCTGAGCTCATCTCCTCCCTCCTTTCCCTGCAGGAGAGGTAGCAGAGCATCCCAAACAAGCAGGCTGTGCCTGTGCCCAGGCTGACACACCGTGATGATGTCGTTCTTGCGGAAGCCCAGCTCGTCGTCGTCGTGGCGCTCAAAATCCAGCAGTGCCTTGGCTCGGCGGCGCCGGTTGCGCGAACACGCCACGTAGTTCTCGTGGTCCCGCTGGTGGCTCTCCATGCTGTAGTCTGGGGTCAGATCCTAGCAGGCACACACAGGAGAGCAGAGAGGAATCAAAGCCCACAGGTGACTCCCAACTGTCTGCCAAAGCTTGCCTGCCCCTGTTCCCAGACCTTTTCCAGCTCCTAGACAGCAGACAACCTCTCAGCACAGCCTTCCACCACAAATGGATTAAGCAAGCCTCACCCTCCAGCCATTACACCTGGCATGTTCTTTCTCAAGCCCACATTTCAAGAGCATTTGAACAGCCCTGTCGTGTGTTGAACACTCAAAACCCACGCCTGGAGCACACAGCTGTGCAGATCCAGCTGTTTCCACTCACAATGATGCAGTTCTTGGGATCCACACACTGGAAGTGCCGTGCCACCTGCAGAATGGCCTCACGCAGGTCAGCCACCAGCTCTGTCTGCTTGATGTTCTTGGCTTTCAGTGCCTCCAGATCATCATCCCCTGGTGGAGCCCATGCAGCCAGAGGGAAGACAAGGGAAGTAAAGCAAGTACATGGTATTAATTTTTCTGTTTCTGTTAGAAATTCCTGGTTCTGAAGAAACCAAAAAAGCCTCACATCAGCAGTACCTAAACTAAGGCAGGCACTTACACCCAATCTATTCAATAATGTGAATACCAATAGTACATACCAATTTGACTGCATCAAATTTTAAGGAGATGATACTTCAAACTGCATATGGAACTGGAATATGACATCTTTGATTTGGGAAATTCAGCATAACAAGGTACTACTTTAGAGAAGTGCCTATAATATACAGTCAGCTGAAAGGTGGGACACAAGACTGGGGAACTTGCAATAATTCCCTTCAACTGAAATTCTCTTGAATCTGAATCAGGTTTTGGTTGAATAACTTCTGATATTTGTATAACTCACAGGCTGAGAGCATATTCTCCACTGAGTCTTGGAAAAGATCTGAAAAACCAAGACAGCCCACTTTCCTGGGCCAGTCATGAAGTCAGAGCCACAAGAGACCTCAAACTCCTTTAAGAGCCAGATTTCAAATGTTTGGGCTGTACAGAAATGGTCATGAGCCCAAAGTAAAAGTTACCAAAGCATCTTTTAACTATCACTAATCCCCCTAGGAGTTTTGACAGCCTATGTCTATTACCTTATGCAGAAAGATACCTGATGAGACGGATTCTTTAGACAGTTAATGTATCTAAATGCCTTAAACACTGGGTATATGATGTTTGGGAACAATGAAACGTTTGCTTATTTTTCTAAAAAAATCATTTTGTATTAAATCCAAAGTATCTATTCACATATCTATTGCTCCCTCTATAATATACTGAAGATGCGGTAGCTTGATTAACAAAATTAACATTTAAACTGATATATTTTTTCACTGATTTCCAATGTTTGTACAAACACAGCTTTTATTCAGGAGCCAAGTAAACCATTGGCTAGCAAATCAGTACTCTGCTTATCTTCTAGCAGCATTATAGAAAACCATATGAATAAAGCATGGCCTGAGTTACAGCTGCTGCAACAGCTATATACACATTAAGCTTCTGCTAATTGAAAACTGATTAAGAGTATCTCTTTAATCATGTGATCCTAATAAAAAAACCCCAAACTATAGAAACATCAATAAAAGCACAAAATTAGGTATAAAATTATTTTTATAATTGTTTTCTATTTGCTACATTAAATTATTTGAGAGACATCAATACACAGAGCTTAAGAGAAAACTGAACTTTGCTTCTAAACTAGAAAAATTGTGGGGCACAGTTACTCCCAGTCCAAGCAATAAAAAAATAACAAAATCTCCTCCTCAGTATCCAGGGGTAGGTACAGAGCATGCCAGAACTCTCACTATTCAGAGATGCAGAGACTGAAAATAGATAGGTGAGCACACAGACGTCGGGGGTTCCCAGAAATTTCATGCTGCTAAAATAAAACGAGACTAAAGAAGAAACCAAACCACAGCTACACTAACTCTGTGGGCTGCTCCCATTTACATAGACCATTGATTCTTTCTGTCATCTCTCAGTCCCATCTGGCCAAAACACCGTGCTCTTCCCTCTGTACTCAGATCAACCCTAGCCAAACACGAGCAGGAAATGTGGGGAATCAAGTCCCACACTCTCCCACCTTAGAGTGGGCATGGTACAGAGGAAAGCAGCTGGCTTGTCTTCCAGACTCACCTCACTGCACTCAACATGTTCACTTTCAAACTTCAACACCCACATTTCCAAACAGGAAACCACACTGCATGACCAGCCACATGTGAGCAGGCTCTACTCTGAGCCTGCAAAGACTGACGAGCTGCACAGCTCTGCACAGCAGGAACTCTTCTGCATTCCCTTGCTGCAATGCCCACACAACAGGAAAACACCTCTTGCACGTTCTGCTCTCCACCAAATAATCTTTCATTATTTCTTTCTCTTCCTGCATTGTAAATCTGGTTCAACTCTTTGAATCTCAACTACACAAAGCCCTGACCAACCTGATCTAGCATGAGCAAGAGTCCGCTTTAAGCAGGAGACTTTGGAATACAGACACTGAGAGGTCTCTTCTAAACAGTGCTCCTGTGATTCTATGACTCCTGCCCAAGTTACTACACATCTGAATTCACTCTAAGCAAGAAGAATTAAGAATTAAGCTCTGGGTAAGCTCTCCTTCCTTCCCAGATGATGACTAAATACCAGTTTTACACAGTAACTATCACAGGCAGCAGACTTTAAATTTAGGATTGATTGTCAGTTCCTGGTAGAGGGTGAATTTATCACATACAAGCTTTCCTTCCTCTCACTTGGGCTGAATTTTTCCATTGTGGTCAACTGCTGCAGGATGACAACTTCTCAGTTTTACCCAACATTTTAAATACTAAGAGTAATGTTAGGCAAAACACATGATGGTCATTGTACAGAAGCCCCACTAAAATGATAAAACCCTATCAATTATCTCTGTTCTACCACTGATATATTTTGAAGATTGAACTTAAATTTTATCTCTGTGCAAATGCGTAATTCACTATCACTTCCATAAAAATACTTAAACTGTCAAGGACAGAGAAACAAGATAGGTACATGTGGCAGCCAAGCTCCCTGCCAGTTCAGTCTGTACCAACTATATGATAACATTACACACAAAAGCTCTGAGTTTAGATTGCACAAGCAACTTTCCTGCATTTCTTCACTTCTGCATGCTTGACTTCACAGAATCATGGGTACTCCACCATAATTTTTCCATGTAATGCTCTATGTGCTTGTAGGAAACCCATGACAATATATCAGCTTCCTGGAGAACATCAGAAAAACTCCTCTCTGGAAAGACCAGTAAAGATTTATTCTTTATTAAAGACCATTTTTAGATTTATTCAGGTCATTTCAACAACAACAGGAACACTGTTTGAGCCCTGCAAATTCAGTATGTTGTCTTCTTCCGGAAAAACAATTCCTGTGGTGACATGTGGCAATTTCAAGTAAGGTGATGACACTGAGATTACAGCAGAAAGGGCTCTTATGGAGTCAAGAAATAAGTTACTCTTAACACCCTGAAAAAGCTATTCTGACTGTGCCCTTTCTGGACATATGTTGGCTTGGCTCATAAGTGAAGAAAATTAAGAGTCAAAAGCAAGACTTCCCTTTGTTGTTGAAGTAACGACATCAAACTCTCAATAAGTAAGGAAAACATAATGATGCTTTCATTTATAATTTTGATGGGCGACACACTAGACATCCTGCCCTCTCTCACATCTTCAGAGATGTCCCTGAACTGAGCAGAGTAAGATCAGAGTACCACAACCAGCCTGCGGACTGCATAAGGTCTGCCAGAAAATGTGTTTGACCTGTTGGTCAGTGCAAGAAGGACGTTACAGCTGGGCTGAGCTGCACCTCCCGTGGTCCACTATTCATGGACTGTATAACCTAAAATTTACTTTCTGAGCTCAGATCTGTGGGAATCCATAAAATCAAAGGATTTTGGGAAAGCTGCAAAAGGCAGGCCTCAGAGACAGCAGAACTGTGACTGGAGATAAGCAGTAGCCTTGGGATAGGTCAGCAGAAAAATTATGTAAAATGTAGAAAAGTAAGGACAAAGAACAATGGTCTGTGTATTAATGCTTGTCTAGAATAACTCCTTAAGCTACAGAAAAGTTTATCTAGCAAGATATTAGGAAGTTTTAAGCTTAATAATGGAGCTCTGTGCATTGTGATTTAAGGCTTACAAGTAGGTATTGTATTTGAAATAAGCAGGCATTGTTTTAACCAAAGGTACCTGTGCTTCTAGTAGTTAGATAGGACTACTATCAATATGCTTTTGCTTTGTGTGATTGGTCAAAAAACTTATAAAGTAAGTTGTAACATTAAGTTCTTGGTCTGCTGCCTGGGATGTGAGCTAATGGCATGTTCCCATTGTCATAATCATGTAATGAAACTGATGCTGAAAAATAAAACAGCTCAAAGCACGTTACACAGCAGTCCCGTCCTGTTTGTGATTTGTACGTAGACCCGCAGCCAGCATTAAGATCAAAGAAATCAAGTAGTAAACTACACTTCTTCCCTCTCATCCTTCAGTTCTGACTCCCTTCTCTCCAATCCCTCTGTCCCAATGTTTCCCTGCTTTGCCTGCTCCCGTCCTTCCTAAGCTGCTCTAGCCACCAACCACACAACGAAAGGCACAGCACTGTCCTTACCAAAAAGCAGAGAGGTGATGCCGGATTTCCTGCGCTGAGTCCTGCGTCGCACAATCTGCGGGAGAGGCAACAGAGAACAAAGTGCACACATCAGGACAGATTCCAGAAATAAAATAAAGCAACTCTCCACACCAGTCAGCTCTGGGCAAGGGGTCCTGACAGCTACCACTAGAAGGGGCAGGCGAGTGAACAGGCATTTTTGGACAGGAGCTGTTCTAGTCCAAATGCATTGAATCAGCTTTACTGCTCCATCTGCTCCATGTTCAACAGGTTATTTACACCTTAATTATTACAAAAGCATAATTGAAGTCCAAGAATCAACCATGATCCATGTAAATAATTTTAACTCTAATTCTATTGGTTGCAAAAAGCAGTTCCACGTGTGATTGCATATAAATTTCTAAGTGGATGGGTATTACATTTTAGAATTGCCTGAGTATGTTGTCTGCGATTGCAGATTTTAGTCTAAGATTAAACACTGCTGCATTTTTAATTTGGCCCCTCAAAAGCAGCTGCTGCTGTTTTTTGACTCTACCTTCCAAGGTTATTTTAGTGTACCAGTTTCTTACTAATGGATTAAATTCAGTTCCTACTCTGTGTGCTTCAAGCAAATTCTGCCAAAAGCATATGTTGTTTCTTTTAGTTTTCATTAATGAAACGCATCACATTTCATCATCACTCTCATGAATGATAATTACAATCAGTGCTAATATCCCTTTCATCTGGGGATTTATCAACCAGGACAGAACTGGCAGCATGTAATTGGTATAGGACTTCCCAATACATTTTCTTCACCGGGTAACAATTATCCTGGAACCAAAAATCCTCTCAAACAGGAGGACCTCCTGCTCCCAAACCATAAATGGGTGGGAATCTGTAAGCATGGTAAAAAGGGACTCTGTGCACTCACTTTGGACAGGTTGTTGACAGTGGAGCTGGAGTTGAGCAGCTGCCCCTGCTCAGCGATGAGGTAGGCCAGGTGTTTGCGGCGCTGGGTCTCCACGGCCACGTCGGTCAGCGAGCCCGCCACGCGCATGGCCTCCCGCAGCAGCACATCCGCGTCCTCGATCTGGCTCGGGATGTCTGACAGCGTGTTGAAGATCGAGGCAGAGTTCTCAGACTGGATCAGCTCATCCTCCTGCAAAAACACAGATATTTTTACCTCATGGAGGGGTGAGCATGACAACTGTGCTCCTGGGGCTGCTAGATGCAGTTTTACATTCCCAGTGTACAGACTGGGCAGGTAAAACTAGAAAATTCCATTAAAAAACCTTCAATAGGAAAAGTCCCAGTTAGTTTTGAGAGGGGAACAGCATCTTCTACTGCTCTCTCCTCCAAGAATTCTAGCTGGCATTTTTTTGAATCACAGCATTCACCATTGAAATGAAATCAAATCAGCACAGAAAACCAAACTCAAACCTGTTCTCCACCAACCACTGGGACTAGTCACAGCAGGAATCTTGCCAGGGATAAGAGAATGGGAGCTGTACTCTAGAGCACCATGTCAAACTGTGCTCCACCTTGCCATCAGGATCACCCTTGCCCTTCACACAGCAAACTGAATACAAAATTGTTTTTCACATAGAAAAGGAAAAGATCAGGCCAGCCAAATCAAATGCAGTCATCTCTTAGAGCATTCAAGCAATACCATCCAAAACTTCCCAGATGATCACAACTTTGGCTTTCTCTTTCCTCCCAGATTGTGCAAAATCAAGAGGTATTGATAGTTTTGGTTTAGATAAGATGGATCCTCAGGTTGGGATCTAGACTGATTAGAGGGTGGCAGCTGCAAGGTTTAATTATGTGGAAACAAATGAGGTATGTATGTACAGGAAACAGCAATCCCTAATTTCTGTGAAGTGCCTTAGAAGTTTTTCACAGCCTCCAGTTCTGAAGCCTGCAGGACGTCGTCTTCCCTAACACACTTCAAAACCCCCTACAGCAAGAGGATACAAAATCTTCTTGTCCCTAAACCTCAGAATTAAACACTGAAGTACAATAAAGGAGGAAAAGGAGTTGGGAATTACCTTCATACTTAGCATGCCCAAAGTGACTTGGAAGAGCACCAGAGAGCCCTCGTAGAAGAAGAGGTCCCAAATACGCAGCAGCAGCTTGATGTGGACAACACTAGCAAAAGAGGTGAGGAACCAGTGCAAGGTGATCAGGGAGAGCTCTGTGAACAGAGACATGGAAAGTAATCACAACAGAGGAAGTCAGTCAGCCAGTGAAGGTGGACTCTTCTAAGGGCTTTCCTCCATGCATTGCCTCCAGGGTCAGGAGGTTTGCTCCTCTCCCTGATGCTCCCCTTTGTGAAAAAAGAACAATGCTCTTTGTCTGCATGTCACCCTGGCAAGAAATTTCTAGGGCACACTTTTACCAATGTCGTGCTCCTGCAGCAGCTTGTCCAGGCGGGGCAGGTACTGCACGATGAGCTGCCGCAGGACACGCTGGTCTGTCTGCACACCCATGAGGGTGGTGCTGAAGTAGGAGGCGGGAACCAATTCCTCAATGATAGCACACATCATCCAGAAGGCATCTTCCTCCTCCAAGAAGAGCAGCAGAGAGGCAGCCACCTAGGATTTTGAAGGAAGAAAGACTACGTGTTCTAAGAAGGAACTCTTACAGTAGAGAGTAGAGAAAAACTGCATGTTCTAAGAGTAGAACTCTTTCCCCACTTTCTCCCGTGGAGAGATGGACCAATATCTACGTGACAAAAATCTTCCTTCTGCAGGAGCTCTACTGCAGTCTCCACTGAAGGGATTTCTCCTCTGTATAATGACTGCCCCCTCCCCAACAGATAGATCCAAGTCTTCCGTATCTTTGGGTGTAGGGTGCTATTCTGCTCTCCCTTCCTTAGGAAAAGTCTTCCAGGTGGAAGGGTTTCTCTTCAGCTCACCTGGAGATCACAGTATCTGGCAGCACTACCTCAAATCATTCACGCTCTGGTGTAGCAGCCAGAGACAAACTGATTCCTATCACAAAGACACTCTGAAAGAGCAGGTTACCATGCCAGTGCCCTGACAATATCCAATGTCTGGGTAGAGCCAGGCAAGTCCCCGTAGTATCCTGCGCAGCCGTGGCACCCCAATGCTGTTCATGTTGGAGAAGCAGGCGTTGCTGGGCATTGTGCGTAGCAAGTCCTTTTCAATCTGTCAGGCAGCCATAAACAAGGACAGAATCAGTTTGCAGCATCTGAAAAGCTGCCTTCAGCTCTCTGCACTTCCCCCTGCCCCCTGCCTCAGGGAACTCTGCCTCCCCACACACACCCATAAGTCACCAAAGAAGATGTCCCTGTCCAAGCATCTGGGGTCAGTTTAACAGCCTTCAGTGACACGTAGGAAAATGCCAGTGCAGACAGTGCAGACAGTGGCTTGCCAAATCCCTAGAAATACTTGCCTAAACTCAGACCCTAGTTTCACCACTGACAATAGGAAACATTCACTAGCTGGGAATTACATCTGCTTGGATTTCAAGCACAGCTTCCTAACAAACGTATTTCAGAGAAAAACCAACAACCTGGCCAAATCCATGAGGTCAAAGGAAGAGGGAAAACATCCTTTAACAGTCTTTAATAGATGTTCACAAACTTTGTGTTCAAGGGAACAAAGACAGGCCCTGAAAGCGGCTGCCACAATCTCAACAGAGTTGCATCTGTCAGCCTTTCATCCTTCCCTTCCCTCAGTGACTGTGAGGATGTTTGATGAGATGCAACTGTGGCATTTTTCTTATCGTGGCAGGGAGCTCCTGTGCCTTTAGGCTAGGCTGCAGTACAAGTTGGCAGTCACCAGATATCATAGCAATGGGCCCCTGCTATGTAATAGTTAGCATTGACTGCATGATTGACAGAAGGCTGATCAATCTGTCTTTATTAAGAAATCCATTGCTTTTATAGATAGTTATGATACACATGTACTTGATTGGTCCTTTAATTAAAACATCATCACCATTGCCTGATTAGGAAACCACCCTTTGGTAAACCAATCTCCATAACACATTCCACATGTTCACAACAACACGTGCAGCAAGTTAAGATAAGAATTGTTTCTCATTCTTTTCTCTGATCTTCTCACAGCCTTTTCTCAGAAAGGCCTGGGAAAGTTGTCTGTTGCTGTATGTGGCCAGAGAGCTGCTGCCACATTTTCTAAACCTTTTCCTGCTGTCCCCTGAAAGAACAGAGGAAAATAATTGTTTTTCTAACAAAACAGAGGAGAAATATGCCCCACAGGATTAAGCTTTATTAGGATTTAACCACATCTCCTCTCAACTGCCCCTGCTGCAGGTGTCAGGCAGACACTCCATCCCCCTCACACAGCAAATCTTGCCTTCTTCCCACTGAGCACTTGAAGGATCTCCTACCTGTTTGGCAGCAATGGTTTCATCGTTAGAGCTGTTCTTCACGATATCTCGATAGGACATCTCTGAGTTCCTCTTCTTCTGCAAAGCCCCTGAAAGGCGCATCCACAGCTGGGGGGACAAGGTGAACAGAGACAGAAGTCACTCAGCCACAGAAAGCCATAATCTGGCACCCTCGCAAGAGATCCCATTCCATGATCTCTCACTCCAGGCAGGAGTGCCTGCCCAGATCAGGCAGCACTCTCACCTGTGGCCTCATGCTATGTGGGATGCCAGCGAGAACCAGGGAGCGCAGCTTGTCTGAATGTGGCAGGGTGACCTCAATTTTGTCCCAGGTGAGATCACCCACATCATGGTTGTGTGTGAATTCCAGATGAGCCTGCCACTTGAGCCTCTGCTGTGGCTCCTCTGTCAGTGGGACCCCCAGAAGCTTGCTGGAGTTTGGCTCAGCACCATCTGCTTCAGCAAAGGGAAAAGAATGGGAACAAGTGAGAGAGGGAACAGGAGAGGAAATGAACACACGGCAGGGTGGGGAATAGGATGGCCATCTGAAAAAAGCACATTCAAAACATTCATATCTTACAGTCAGAGCATGGAAAGGCAAAGGTTGGTTTCTAACTGCCCACTCCATGCAGCAAATTTTATGGTCATAAGCAGAAGGCTTTGGACCTTGAGAACTAAAGAAGCTGTCAGCATGCTTCTAGTCTCTACTTACTCATGACTTAGACCACAGTGTGGCTGGAATTAAACAAGATCCTGGCAGCAGCCATCCTGCTGGGTTTTGTAAGGATCTGTAAATCAGGCTGACAAAAGCATAGCAAGCCTCAGAGCTGGAAAACAGAAGCTATATGCTCATGGAAGTAATGAGGTGCAAAATGTTAACTTTGGGGATATTTAATCACCAAAAATGCTTTAATAAGGACACTTCCAAATTCACAATGCAATAGCACCTTAACCTGAGGCTGGTTTCCTAAAATAGATACTTTAGCACAAGGACAAGTTTGACATAAGGCACTCTGTCCTTCATCATATAATACATCCCAGCAATGTGCTCCAAATCTTTCTGCTGATTTTATAATGCACAGATGTTCTGGCCAAAAAAAAATCACCGTGTTCTGTCCTCATCTTCAGGTCATTGCTTCAAAGAGGACCCTCTATGACTCAAGGTACTTCAGGGCAAACATGCAAACAACTTCTGCCCTTACATTATACAGCCTGAGCCCTGGGAATGACCCCCAGAACACATGAAACAATTCCTACATCTCCTACTTCTTTCTCTTCCTCTTTGCTAAGGCAGCCAGCTGCTGTACTTTAATCCTCAGCTTCAAGAGCAATCCATGCCTCCTCCCTATTTGGTTGTCTGCCTCCATAGCTTGCAGAAAAACTAGGATGTAGGCTTTTGCCCTACACTTTGCTGAGGTTGGCAGAACATAGCACCACTCTCCTTGGCCATGAGTTTTTCAGCAGACAGCACATTTCACTGTGCCTGCTACGAGCCCTTGCAATGCTACTGAAAACAATGGAGATCCCACTGTGAACAGGGAAAGCTGCTCTTCTCCAGCATGCAGTTGCTAATGGAAATGGTAACTCCTCAACTTTTCTCCCTCTTCCCCAAGGCACAGCATAAGGTGATGGAAACGATCGCTGCACAGTCTATGCTCTGAACTTGATTACAAATGATAGGATACAGAAACAGGTGGGTGGACAAGACTTAGCACAGGATGGTTGTAAAATCCTGCCACACTTGAAAGCATGGGAAGGGCTGAACATAATGCAAGTGGGAGAGAGGGGACTGGTTTTACCTTCCTTGTCAACTCGGAAACCGAATTCATCATAGCGGAACTCCGGCTGCTCGACGGATTCTTCTTTCTGGGAGATGTGAGGAAGGAAAACAGACATTTTAAGCAATTTATCACTGAATAACCAAACAGAGACACACGGATATTGCCTCATCCCACCACTGCCCACTCTGTGCCCTTTGAGCAATTAGACCCCTTGCTCTTTAATTTTTAAAGCCTCCCACCACAATTCCCAGCTGAGGAGACGTTGCCTGCCATTCCCATTTTGACTTTTCCATTGAAAAAAACTACACAGATTTTCGTAGCAGGACTTGAGCTCAGCATCTTATCAAGATCAGAACTGCTCACCTGGAGGTGAGCACAGCCCTCCTCATGGACTGAGGGATATACACACACCAGCTAAAGTGGCCTCTACTGCCTGCATCACTAATACACAGCTGTCCTTCCTGTTACCTCTGCACACACACTGCAAACTCAGCTCCCTGCACCACTCCATCTTCTGCCTGTTGCTCTCAAATTTCCTTTGAAAGGCAGCAGGCAAAACTGGGATTTGCACCTGCAATGCAAGTCCAAATTATAGGCAAAGAAAGTTAAGGTCCATGACCCAAATCTCAACCTTCCTCATCTGTGCTCATGGTTGGCATTGGGGCGTACTGGGGGATACACACTGGGTATTACCTCCAAGATGTTTTTAGGAGTAAATACCTACTGCTCTCTCCCCTTTCCTGCAAGCCCACCTGCACCTCCTGTGGGGACTCTAGCAAGCACTGGAATCAGGCAGCACCTAAGAAGCAAGAAGTGCTGCCCACATGCCTCCAACTAAAAGCTTTAATCTGCTATCAGCAAACACTGTGGCTATATTACAAAATTCCACAGCTGCTTCCTTCCTTCCTGCTCTACCCACCTGGTGACAAGCATTTCCTGCCATGCACAAGCCATCCAGAGTAGCTTGATGATGACAGAGGCTCCCTGAGGGTGTCAACATTTTTACAGTGGAGCAATAGTTGCAAAACAGCAGGGAAATAATTCACAGAAGTTTCTTTGTGCTCTGCAAGATCCTCTTGCAAAAGGATGCAACCACAAAACATGTGAAGTCCATAACCAAAGCACTGGAGGAAAAGTGCACCTCTCTCTCCTTTTCCCTGTGGCTTTCAGACACCACCAGAAACCACCAGGTTCCCTCTACTTTTGCAGAACCAGAGAACATCCTCACCCTGTCCCACACTGTACCTGTGTGTATTTTGCCAGGATCTCCTGAGGCCAAATGCTGGGTGTGAGTGCTGAGAAAGGACCCCCAGCAGAGGGAGTGTGACGGCCTAAACAGAAAGAGATCAACACATAGCAGTGAAAATCTGGAAGAACACCCTTGGAAGATCCACACTCCTTACAGACTGTTCCAGCATGGGAAGGACTCACTCATCAGTTTGTTGCTACTGCTACTCTAAATATTGAGACAGCTCCCACTTCACCAGGGAAGCCAGTAATTTCAGATGGTTTTGTTCTTTTTTACTGAGCAAAAGAGGCAAAAGGGCCAAATGGAGTTATCTTTAAGAAAGCAATTAGGGAAGAGAAATAGTTCCATGGCATCACATGATCACTCACCTGCTTGGAAAAGCTGTGAGATCAGCAACAAGCCAGGGGTATTATCACCAAATAAATATTATTTTGCAGAAGTAAATTCCTCCTATAGACCAGCACCAGCAGAACTCCAGAATTCCCTGAAACTGTCACTCAGGCACCAGAATGAAAAATCAGAGCGCTCAGAAAGATGCTCAACTGCTCCCTTTTTTCCCAACGGGCTGGGATATTGCCAGATCATGTATAGAGATGCAGCAATGAAAGTATGCCTGTAACCTCAGTATTTTGTGTTCAACACAAGACCCCTTGCAGTCTCAGGTAGAGTCCCAGTGAACAGCTTCCCTTGGAATACAAGCAGATATCAAGTGTTGCAACTGAAGCAGATAAACAATAGAAAGTCTTCTATTGTTCTATCAGCAAGCCAAAGGTTTACTTGGCCTGGAAGCACAGTCTCCCCCAGGGTTATGTGCCCTGAAATAACCAGCCTGACCAGGAAGGTCTAGGAAAAAGTACAGGGTGGCAAAGTTGGCTTCTCTAAGAAGACCATCTAGTTTTAGCAAAGCTTCTATCTCAGAACTGCGCAACTGAACTCCAGTTATTCTTCAGCATTCTGCCTGTCCTAGAACTACCACTGTACAGCAAAAATCTCTCACAGTCATTGTGAGCCACTCACTCTGGGGGAAGTGTTGGGGGGAGAAGAGAATCAAGCAAATCTTAAGGAAAAATGGGGAAGGCAGAACACATTTCAACCTCCTTCTTCCTCTCTGTTCAATGTCTGAAAAAGCTTCTACACTGTAAAAGAAGGAAATGAGTTCATCCTGAGTGAAAATGCTCCTGGGTCACAAAGTCTCCTCTCTCTCAATCTGACCAGAAAGTATGTTTACATAAAGAATGGCTCTTGGAACCAGAAACCTTTGTTTTGAAGTTTCAGCTGAAGACAGAGCAAGGAAGGAAATAAGAGATACTGTGTCAATTTCTGTGTGCTCACCTGACATTGCACTAGGCAAGGCTGAGTGCCACAGGTGTCAGCAGGTCCAGAAACGCTGTCCACAGAGGTGAAATGCTACACTTCTGTTATAAAAAGAAAAAAAAGGGTGATGAGAAAATTCAATTAACCATCTAAGAACATGGTGGAGGACTGACAGACCCACCACACACAACTTCCTCATGTGAAAATTAAATTCCTTAGTATACAAGAAATAAATTCCAGAGACTGGAATTTCCTTTTGGTTTCATACCTACTGATCAGCTAGAAATAGCACACTGTCATTTGCCAAATTTCTTGTGGCAATAACAGCATTGCTGATTGAAAGAATGTCAAAAAAACAAGTCAACTTTTAACAACTTTTCCATTGCATATTGTGAGTCCTTTGTTTAATGATGTAAACTAAGAAAATAGCCCACACATCATCATTCTCTGAAGACACTGACCATGGAGAAGGGACAGGAGTGGTGAAAAGGGTTTAAGGGGTAATCATTAGATGCTCTAAGTCCAAGAGAGACTTTAGGAGTAGCACCACAGGAGTAAAGTGTGTAGGGCTGCAGAATACAAGTCCCTGAAGCCTGTGGATAAGGACAAGACAGTATCAAGCACCTCTGCAATGAGTCACAAACCAGGCTCCTCTGAACTAAATCAAGCAATAGAGCTCCCCTCCTTGCTTTCCTGACACTAGTTAACAGCATATTTTTATGGGGATTTCCAGGAAAATAATGGAATACTTCAGTAATCAGAGAGATTCTGGACTTTAAGATCAACCTTACAATTTGTGTGTGGGAGACAGCACGAGCCACCCCTACCAAGCAGATAAAGGCAGTGCTGGGATAGATCAGTCACACTTCCTTGGGAAAGAACCTGGGAGAAACTAACATTTGCACACCTAGGATGGCTTTTCCAGCTTCCCTTTTCATTAAAGCTACTTATGACTGTAAGCTGCTAAAAGGGGGAACCCAGGGATTCATCCCACAGGCCCTATCCAAGCTGTTTCACAGTTCTGATTAGTACAAGGTTATATGGCCTTTGCATCTCAGTGAACTTTCCAGTGAGCACCTGCAGCCAGGAAGTGACTTGCTACAGCACTCCAAGATAAACAACTGCACACCACTGCAAAAGCATAAAAAACATCTGTGTCTGGGAACACAAATGATAAGGTTTCCTCCTTATGGATTTAAACAGCTCTCTGCCTGAGAAAGGCCAGAAAGGATGAACAGACACTCTGATCCATTCTGACACTAACATTTAGGGCAAAAAGAATCTCAAACAAACAAACAAAATTCAGCTTTTGTTTCTGAGAAGTAGTGTTGTCCACAGGATGGTCAGTTGCATGTCCACCAGCTCTGTAAATGTTTGTGTGTTCTTCCCTACACTCCAGTCCGTTTGTTTCCTTAGCACCAACTCTTCTCTAGTAGTTGAAGACATAGCAACAATTACAAAATGAGCATCTGCATGCTCATATTGCATGGGAACACACAGAGCATGCACCCCAAGCAGGTAAATTGGCTGACATTACTTCAACCTTGCTGTGAGTGTATTTTGATGTTTTTTTCACTGCCTTGCAACCAATGGCTGCTGTGGTCCTGAGCCTGCAAGGTGTCCTCCCCCCCTGCCTTCTCTCAGGCCAGTTAACCCTGTTTCCAATGGCTTTTATTAGGAATGCAGTCACCACAGGGTATGTGTGCCATGCTTGGCATTGCCTGAGCTCTGAGCTTGTGAGCAGAGATTCCCCTCAGCCACTGTTAACCTTCACTGCATGTACAACACTGCTGACCCAACCTGCTGTGGAGCAGCCAGGCCAGGGTGTCAGGCACGTGGCTGAGAGAAAACCCCACAATAAGGGCATTAACCACAGTGCTTGGAAACAGGGCAGGAGAGAGCTCAGTGAGTCTCTCCTTGTCCCAAGACAGGTGTAGCAGATGGAACAGCCTCCCTTGCCCACGTCATCACGCCCTGGCCTCTGCCTTGCTGGGGATCACCCCCCTGCCTGCTCTCCTCTCCCTGCCATTAGAGCACTGAACTTGGTGGGCAGGTTTTTCCTGCCCCTGGTTCCCATAGAAACCTTCCTGCAAGCACCCATCTGGGACAGAGGCCAGAGAGAGCGTGAGGCTCACCTTGCTGCTGACATGGCTGTGCAGCAGGGCAGGGTGAGCAGCAGGAATCACAGCCAGGGAAGGCTCCTGCCGTGGCACATGGAGACACTGCCCTCACAGCCAGGGGTCTCCAAGAGAAGGTGCTGAGGCCACTGCAGCCCTTCCAGCATCAGAGGAACTGGGAAGAAGGTTCCCTGGCACAGCCAGGCACCTCCTAGTGTGAGCCAGGAGGAGGAGGAGATCTGACTGTAGGATTGACATAGTAAGGTCTTTCCTTTGACTGAGGGATACAAACCTAAAGCAACTCTCTCGCCAGGAGATAGCAAGCAACAAAAGAAGCTCCACAAAGCTTGTGAAACCACATGTGTGAAGTTGCTGTTATTTGCAACGTACACACTTCTGAAATAAAGAAACAGTAAGAAATACAAAGGGAAAAAATATATCAGATCCAACAAATATTAATGGCAACTCCCAAACCCTCAGTAATACAAAATCAAAACCATTTTAACCCACACATTAAGGAGCATCTCCCATGTTTAAAGGCAATTTAAGTTTCTTATATGAAGCAATTGTGGTCACACAATAGGTAGCCTTCATATTTTGAAAGAAATGTATTTTTTGCTAAAATGCAAACAGTACCTATTAATCACAGATTTACTTTTTGAATTCAGAGTTCAAAACAAATCACACCACCATTGTTTCCAGCCTGCAGGAACACAGGTGTGATGTACCTGAAAAAGAAGGCTACAGTGGAAGCATGCAGTCAGCATCAGGTACAGCCATTTGAAAAACTCCACCTGCAATACCTTTGGTGGAGTTGGAAACACACAACATGCAGGATTATGTCATATTAGTTTAATTTCTAGTGCAGGTATCCTTTAGAAATTGAATTTTGCAAAGGAGTCCTGCAAATTTACTTCCACTTGGAAGCAGTGTGCCTCCCCTGGACACACCGGCTCTTCCCCACAGCTGTAGTATGAGAGGTTTCAATTAGCTGGCTCCTGGTAAACACCAGAGAGCAATCTCCTGCTGCCTGTGTTTTACCTGCTTGGCCTCTTTTGCTTAGGTGATCCCCACCTAAGCCTGTGCTGGTAGGGCCAGGATGTGCTAAGAACAAAATGACACCATCTGGAGCCTTTCAGTAGGATCTTTATTTTGGGACAGGAACTCCTTCCCAAGAGTGTTCTTCCCCCACTGATTAAAAAGAAAAATCCACCAAAAAGGCAGCATACCTCTAGCAGACTGTGCAGAAGGCAAACATTTTACCAAGCAATGTTTTTGTATCCTGAAAACTTTACAACCAGAAACTATGCAGGAACCTCCTCTGAGTACCATCAGAAGGAACAGAACAGGCATAACAATTTTTTCCTAGAATAATTTTCATTCACTGTCACAAGAACTGCACCTCTGTTCTGACAGTTACAACACCTCTTCTGACAGTAAGCTAGTTTGGGAAAAACTCTGTTTTCCTTTATGTTTAATGAACAGAAAGCAACAGTGTATGCAGTAAATCCCACTGCCACCTCTGGATTGTCAGCTGGTTTCCACTGCTCTCTATTCTCTTCCTTTATTAAGAAAGAAAGTTTTGGAAGAGAGAGGAGTGATTGAAAGTCACAGCAGCCATCAGGAGGCTATGCACGTAGGTGTAGTTCTAGAAGTCTCTTCCAGCTCAGCTTTTGAAATCCCAAGTAGATTGTGTCCAATTTAACATCTCCCTCTCTCAGAAATCAGACAAAAGCTCTGTACTGAAGCAGGCAGTTCAATTTTGTCTTCTCACAACCAGAAAACTTACATTTTCCAAATTATACTCCTGATTTGCTCAATGAAATGTCCAAGGGAACTCTCAGGAGGATGCCCTTGGCCTTCCTTCCCTTTCCCCATCAGCGTCTCCCTCAAGTCAGGCAAAGGCATATCCTGGAGCTGCAAATGCCATTAGTCCACAAGTCAATATTTGCTTTGCACACAGAGTCAGAAGAGAACTCCAGCCTCACAAACAAACACACAAGTGAGCAAAGAGCAGCCACACACCTGAGCAAGGGGGGCAGACAAGATGCAGAGAGCTCCTGTCCCGCACACCCTGACAGCCTGGCTTTGTAAAATATGCAGAATCCCACACAGGCACTGGTTAAGGAGTCAATATGGTGTCAGTGAATCTGGCTCATCCCAAACTTCCTGTCTGAGGCTTAAAACCAGACTGGCCTCACACTGCTTTGGGTGTCGAGGAACATGTACAAAGGCAGGCTGGAAGTGCTGAGGTGGCCTTCAGGCCCCCTCTGTACAACACAACTGGGAATGAAGAGCTGGGAGCTTTAACTGCCCTCACCCCACTCCTTGTGGTACTGGAAGTGAAGCAGAGATACACCAGAAGCTTAGGGCAGGTCTCAAAAGGGGGATGAGAGACCTGGAGAGCACTGGGGGGAGGCCTGCAGAGCCAGGCAGGCAGGGGAGCAGCTGACAGGTCACACCACTGACTGCAGAGGCACCAGCAGGACTCCAGGGCTGCCCAGTCATCAACTGGCATCACACTGACAGCAGGAATGTGGCAGGGCAAAGCGTTTCCTCCCTGCTGCCTCAGGGCACTGTAAGAGCAACAGAGACAGCGAAAAGAAAACTGGAACTCTGTGTCTCCTGCCATAAAGCACCTTGTAGACTCCTGCCCTCATTAGAAATCCAGTTCTGTGCAGAAATGTAACTAAAAGATACTTCCATGTAACAGTTCTGCTCCTTGCACTGCTCGGTGCCCAGCAATGCCTGCTGCAATAACAGAGAGAGCTCCAGTGGGGCTGAAGCTGCTGAACTACGTAAACTGTCAGTTTACACAAAAGGAACAAAACAAGCAACTTGCAGTTTTGTTCCCACTGCATCTCCATTTTGAAAATAAGGATGTGAAAAAGTGGAATCCTGCTTCCTACCACTTATGCATTGGACAGACAGATCACAGAAGGACTGAACCACAGCTCAATGCGTCAGCCTTGTCTGAGAAACACCCGCTTGTGGAGAATGCAGATATCCTACACATCAACAGATATTTTATTTCCAGAGCAGAACTGCCTTTTATTTACCTGGCTCCAAAGCAAAAAGCATGCCAGCTAAACATGAACTGCACTTCTGTGGAAAACCTTTTGTTAGCCAAGACCCTTGGAATCAGAGGAAGAGGAGGAGTTTCCCCTTTCCCAGTACTCCCACTATTTGAGTGGTGGAAAGATATGTGACAGGAATAGAGAGTGCTCCTTGCAACTCACACAGGAGGATTACAGTCAAGTACAGAAACAACTGTTTTTAGGGTTTTCTATCTGCATCAAATGAAGTTAGAAAGAGAGGCCAGGATACAAACTTGCATGGTGTTCACTCCCACTGCACAGCAAAATTCTCCTTGCTTTCAATGCAGAGGCAAGAAAACCTGTATGTGCCAAAAAAGGCAGGCCTGCAGTCACCCCAGCCTTCAAGGCTTAGGATAAAGGCAATTCCTTGTTAAACACCACTATGCAAATATAAACCAAAGGTTTCTCACTAGTGTCTGAACATATGTTCTATGAGGGTTAAGTACTGCACAATAAATGGGAAATTTTCACCCAAATAAGCACAGTACAGGACCAAGGCACTTCTGCAGAGCTCTACAGAAATCTGTTTTCCCAAAAACTTTTCAGAAGTGTTGTTTACCTTCTGGTCCATGGCAAGACTGTAAGCTATGAGATGTCTGTGGAAAGCAATCAATCACAACTGTCCAGTTTCATTTGAATACAGAAACGTGAAAGAAAATATTCCTGGTAGAGATGTGGGGCTGTACCAACCAAAGAGAGGTTAAAAGACACTGCTGACAGTTATTTAAAGCCAGGTATTACAAAGCCTTTTACATCACACCCCTGTCCTGAGCGGTGACAAGCAGTGCCACCCGAGGCTGTCTCCCTCACCAGCCCTGCAGGCTCACCCAGGTGGAAGTTTGATTCTCAAGCTGCTCTCATCCTACTGCTCCCAGTGACGATGGAACAAGGGCCTGAACGATGGCTCTTCCTTGACAGAGCCTCAGAGGATGGGCAGAGGCTTTGCTGTCACCTTGGTGAGGCACAGGAAAGGCTTGTTTCAGGTCACTCTCCTGCAGCTCCAGTATTCGCAAAAAAAGTCAGATTCACTTCACAGGACTCTAAGCAGGTCTTGTTTCATTTGGCTTCAGAAAATGGTTTTTGAGGCAAGTATATCCCACAGCATTCAAAACTTTATTCAGGGCTTTGTCTTTCAGGAGTCAACCTTCTGAAGAGGTTAGTAACACTCAAACACCTCTCAGGACTGTTTGCAAAGCTCTTATCTAGCACGTCATGTTGGACTACTTAGATCTTGCTCCTGCAGAAATTTACGTGCACAGATAACTTAAGAGGAAAAAAGGCAAATATACAAGGATTGTTACCATTTGTAACAAAGCAAGGCAAAACCTCTGATATTTCCTGATTCTGTGGATCAGGAAGATTTCTTCTACAGAGAAAAAAAGAACTGTTAGGTTATGGACTTTCTTTCTATTCTCTGAATCATCAAATACTTCCCAGCCAGTAGTAACAACAGTTCTTGTAGTCATTCTAATACCAATTATTATGGTAATGCCCACCAGTTCTGTAAATGTTTGTGTGTTCTTCCCAACACTCTCTCCTCTTCACCTATCTCATAACACAAGTGTGCTTGCATTTCTTCCAGGGATTTTTCCTTAAATCAGGAACAAAACTGCTCTGTTACCAATGTAACTGGTTACAATCCAGTTTAAAAAAATCTGAGACCTCCTCAAAGACAAAACAAATGTGGCAGGACAACATCCTTCTCCTTCCCACAGGGTGCCAACAGTAACAAAGCTGACAAGTGGGATTTTCCCCAGCACTCCCAGATACTCAGCCCGTGTAAGCTTCATGTATCAAAACCCTTGACCCTGGGATAAAAAGTGGCAGAGAAAGAAGTTTAGACAAGTCTTTGTGTGGCTGAGGACACAAACCTGAAGTACCAAAACATCTCAATCTCTTAAGGGACACTTAGGACACCACATCCACAACACGGAATGAAGCTGTTTACCTCCTCCTGCTGGACAGTTGCAAATTCTCTGTTCTTATCCATTCGAATTAGGGTAGGATCTAGAATAGCCAGTGTGATACAGATCACCAGCAAGGGTCATTGCTGATTCAGCTAGAAAAGCTGTAGGACCACATGCACCAAAATATAAAGCACCTTAACTTTACCACTGCAGATAAAGTTGCAATACTCCATAGGATTCATTTTTTAAAAGTTTTTGCTGCTTCTGATGTGTTGGTGAGAAGTTTGCAATTAACAGCCAGGAAGAGGCATCATTCCAACAATTTCCAAAACAGTTACTGCCTCAAAGATGGTATCACCTATTCCTTTGTCAAAGCATCCCAAATACCAAACATGGAAAACAATTTTACAACACACAAATCAATTCACCAAGAATGGGAGACTAAGACTGGCAGCTCTCACACACACCTCCTAACCAATAATCTCTACGGCTACCATGTCACCTTAGGGAAGACATTAATTTTGTAAAGCCAAATATTTTGATTATTGCCTGTCTTTTAATATCAAGGTTCTTTAGAACTGAGATTGGCAGAAGATCCTACCTTATGGGAAAGTGACAGGTTAAATGCCCAGCAAAGAAGAAAAACCTAAACAACATTAGCAAAGACCCCTAAAACTGGAGAATTATTTCAGTCCTGAGCAAGCAGGTACTTTCCTCACCTCAATTCTATCATTCCCTGATCAGTGCAATTCCTCCAGAAATATGCCCCTCCTCTCTGCTGCCCCTCAGGAATTCCCTTCATCCTTCTTCAGAAGAAGAATCACTATGAATGAATGACATCTCCCTAAGAATATCAAACCACATTATCAAAATGTTATCATAAACAGGAATTAAAATTGGCAGTATTTGTCATTTCAATCTGTTAAATACACAATGAACACTGTATTAACATGACACAACCAGTCCCCACCCTGATCTCTTCAATTACATGTCATGCCTCTTCACATCCTCTTCCTTCCCTTATACTTTATGAATTTTCCAGAGTAGGAATTCAGCCTTCTTTTCTGCCTAGGAACAGTCACACACACATTGTGTGGATCCAGAAATAAATAATGAAATTGAATTTTGTTCCAGGCGTTGTTTCTTTCCAGGCCACCACTCCAGACTCTGTAGCAGCTGAAAAACTAACCTAGAATTCAGATTATCCAGCAAGCAACTGTATCATGATCAACAGCTCAGCAAAATCACAGCAGTGCCCCACTCCTGCTAGGCTGACAGTTCCTTCTTGAGTGATTTTAAGATCCAGTCTTGCACTACTAAAAACCCACTGATCTTAATTCCAGTTAGGCTGCTTCACTCTCCCATCTATTTGCACTAAAGGATCCTCCATTTCCTCAAGGCACTGTTCTTCCTTTATACCCACGTCCCCCCATTAAAAAAAAATCACAGCAAGCCATGAAGAGTAGGGCTGAGACATCATGAAGTAGGAAGCTATGACATCACATAAAGCCCCCACACACCAACACTGAAACTGACTTGTTTAGAAGGAAAGCACCTGCTTAAATTCAGCATCCCTCAAAAAAATTAGGAAGGAAGCAAAGGCACACATAGGAAATTTTTTCTGTCCTGCCCTTACCAGTTCTGTGAAGAGACATCAAGAGCCGTCCCGGAGCCCACAGCCACTGCCTGCAACGAGATTTAAATCCGCGTGACTGTGGCTCTTTGCTTCCTTGGATTTACATCAGCAGGTACGAGGAATTACATCTGCCTCCTGCTCTCCTTCTAACATTTATTACAGCTGACAATCACAGGGCCTGCAGCACGTCTATTTGTGCCCATTGCCTAGAGGATACTGCCATATTTCCATCTGTGTTTCGTGAGTGCCCCTTCCCCCCAGCCAGACAGGAGACAGACTGTCTCTCCTCCGGGGCACCTCCGAAAAGGCGCAGGCGTGCGGACCAGCCGAGTATGGCAGAGCGGGACCCCCGGGAGTCGCAGGCACGGGGGGCAGGAGAAGAGGCGGGTGAGAGGAGAGGCACGTCCCGGGGAGCAGGGGGAGCGCGGCCGGGGGAAGCGGGGAGCAGGGAGAACGTGCCCCGGGCAGCGCAGGCGGGAAGCACAGCGTGAGTCACTCCCGGAGCCAGACCCTGCGTCAGCGCGGCCGGTGCGCGGAGCCCTCCTCGGGCCGGGGTCCCTCCCGGCTCCCCCGCCCCAGCCCGGCGAGCGGAGCCGCGGCCGCGCACCCCACCCCGCACACGGCCCCGGCAGCCTCGGCCCCCGCTCCGCCCGAGGGGCCACCAGGGCAGGGGGTGCCGGGGTGAGGCGTGCGCGGGGGGCGCCGCACAGGTGGCGCAGCCGCTGCTGGGGAGCGCCCCCGGCGCGGGGCTGAGAGCCCCGGGGGACGAAGGGCGGTCCCCGCCCGCCCCGGCACGCACCTGCCCCGGCACCCACCTGCTGCCGCCGCCGCCGTCCCCTCAGGGCGGGCGCCCGGCCCCGACCCGGCGGCCCCACACGCCGCTGCCGGGGCGCATGCGCGGGAGGCGGGCGCGGCGCGCGGCGCGGCGGGGACTGTAGGCCGGGAAGGGAAGCGCGGCCCGGCGGGCGCGGAGAGGCGCCGGCATGGCCCCGCTGGGCACGGGCTGCAGGGACATGCACCGAATGGCCCAAAGCGCGATCGGGCCTCACGACCCTGTCACGGAATCACAGAATCGATTAGGTTGGAAAAGCTCTCTGAGATCATGGAGCCCGCGCTCTGACCGAACGCCACCATGTCAAGCAGCCCATGGCACTGAGTGCCACGTCCAGTCTTTCCTTCAACACCTCCAGGGATGGTGACTCCACCACCTTGTCTAATCACCCTTTCTGTGAAATTCCTCTTAATGCCCAACCCGAATCGCCCCTGGTCCAGCTTAAGGCTGTGCCTCTTGTCCTGTTGCTGTTTGTCTGGGAGAAGAGGCTGACCCCCACCTGGCTACAGCCTTCTTCCAGGTAGTTGTAGGGAGTGATAATTCCCCTAAACATCCTTCTCTGCAGGATAAACAACACCAGCTCCCGCAGTTGCTCCTCATCAGATCTGTGCTCCAGACTCTTCACCAGCTTCACTGCCCCTCTCTGGACTTTCTCCAACACCTCACTGTCCCTTCTGAACTGAGGGTCTCAGAATTGGACACAAGACTCAAGGTGTGGCCTCACCAGTGCTTGAGTACAGGGGGAGAATAAAAAGCTGAAAAGTTGAGAGCTGCTCCTGAAGCACTGCCTGCTGACCTCCCCCGAACACCCAAGCAGAGGGGAGAATTACATCTCTGCCTGTTGCCACTGCCAACTCTGCAGGAAAGTAGAAAGTCAGGTCCCAAACTGATGAGTGGAAGTCTCCTAAAGGATTTATCATGCCAGTTTTCTAGGAGGATGACTTTTCCTCTGTACCACTGTTACTCATTTTAGCATTTCCAGGAAAACAAATCCAATAGCTCACGGCTGGCAGCCTCTACCTGACAAATATTATTTCCAATGATGAGAAAAGATACTGTTCCTCCTCTCCACACAGGGTTGGTAGGTTTTTTTAAGGAGGAAAGAGGACCAAAAAAGGAGGACTTACGCATCTGTCTGTTTTCTTTCTTGGCTATGGATTTGAGTAATAGCCTGAAAATGACGAGGGTTCAGTTAGAGTTGTCCTTTTCAAACAGATGGCTAATTAAATGTTAATAGCACAAGCAAGCAAAATGTTTTAAACACCATCAAACTCGCAAATGTTTGAGACATTCTGAATGCCATATTCTAGGGGCAAGGTAAAGCCAGAGCAGTCTCGATGGAAGAAGATCACAGCCTGAAGCTTCCCACTGCTCTAAAGCCTGACTAAAACATACAGTATTTTAAAAACCTCTTTCAATAATGATGACCTGAAGGACTGCAGGTAGCCTCTTTCAGTTAGTTCTGCTTTTTAAAATTCTCTTTAGCAACCACACTTCAAAAATCATCAAGTAATCCTTATCAAGTCACCTCTGAGGGTCTGAATAAATAAGAGGCCAGAGAGAGAGATCTTTTCTACTGCACTGAAGAAAAGAGCAGAGCAGAAGAAAAGCTCTGTGATGTAATAACACTGGAAGAATAGGTAAGGGAATTATTCCAGATTAAGTCAAAGGGAAAAGAATTTGATCCACTACTAAAGGCCAGTAAAGCACAGACATTACAAAACAGATCACTGATGTCAGAAATAAGACTGAAGCTCTTACATTTCTCTGACATTCAATGAATTCCAGTATCTTTTTTCTTTCCCTGTGAGACAAAACTTGTAGTACACAACAACTTTCACATGCCAGAGTCCACTTGGCACTCATTATCAAGCACCTACAGCCAAGGAACACAATCACAGCCAGAACACAATGACTGGCTTCTTACCAACACCTGTAAATGTGATTTTCAGAAGCTACAGAGCCACACTTACAGTACTGAACTAGGAAAGGAGCACTGAAGGAGCACCAGTTTGATGAGCCATGAAGTTCCATGGCCTCCCTCTTTCACTATTTCTAATGTTTTGGCCTCTTTGCTCCCCAAGTCACAGTACTCTGAAAGCCAGGACAAACTTCTCAAGTTTTGAGACACCTGTGGAGAAAGTGTCAGGGCATGGAAAGGTAGGTGAGAATGGGAGTGGGCTCAGTTCCCCTTACCTCTGCTCTTCAACAAGTCAGCCCCACATGAATGTCAGGCAGCACCAGGCACTGCTCTTAAACAGCTGGCAGTGCTCTGTGAGGGGCCAAGGAAGGTGCCGTGATAAAGTTACCTTGTCACAGCTGAGCGTTTCTCAGTAACTCAGCACACTATAGAGGGAGGCTTGACCTCCATCAATAGTCAAAGACCTCTATCAAACAAAGAATGAAAAGCCCATCTGGAATCAACGTGGCTGTAAGCTCTGGGGGCTACATGTACTGTAGAGAACCAAAATAACATGACACAGTAAATAGACCTGGGTCAATAAGGCTTTTATTGTCTTCCTGTACCCACACACATTTGCAGACTATACCTAAAGTGCCAGTTCCACTTTCCCATCCATCTTGCTTTGGTATGGAATCAGTGCCGGTCTGACCTCCTCCTTCAGGAACTTGGCCACCTGTTCAAGATGAGAAAAATAAAATGAGGAAAAGGACTTGCCTCCTTCTCCCCATTTGGACCTGCTTGTCTCACTGGGATCTCTGTTTCACAAAGACACCCAACAGTCTGGTATGTCCAGGGTCAAAAGTGTGAAGCCACAGGGAAGAAAGACAAGAAAGCCAACGAAATCAAAGGAGAAAAATGTGTCTGCCTTAGCAGTATGGTTAGAGTTATATAATATGTACACCCTGTAGCAAACAGTGTGCATATGATATACAAAAGGAGGCAGGATTAGACTACACATTGCATTACAACCCACAGCCTCTTTCCACTACTTCACCTGTTGAGGAGCACGTCCAGTGAAGGAGGAGGGATCCAACAGGCTTTCAAGTTGTCTATGGATAGGGCTGAAGTAGGGATCAGCACGGACACGGGCAATGAAGTCATTATCACCCCCTTCCTGTTTCACAACAGTTGCTGCTTGCTGAGAGAGAACACGAATTTTCTCATGGCAATCCTGTAGGTACAGGGAGAGGAAGATGGAAAAAAAGTCACTTCATTGCTATTGACAGCACCTGTTCATCTCACCAACTCGGGTGGGAGGAAAAAATATCGCAGTGTATTGCCCTGGACAGTGCAAAAAGAAGATGCAGTTTTGACTGCAGTGCTTCACATGCCACTGCATTAAAACAAGATTTTCTTCATCCTTTCACATCTGCCCTTTGAGGCTAAAACAGTCCCAATGTCACATAGATTCCCTGCTGAACTATAATATAAACTAATGACACTGGAATAATTTATACTTCTTCAAATTTCCCAAATACTCTTAGGAGTCATTCTAGGGTTTGGTTTTGTTTTTTTTTTTCCAATGTAAATAATGTAAAACCTCCACAGATTTTGAAAAGGGAAAAGAAAAGAATCTGTCCAACTTAACAAGCAGTGAGACTTTGCAAATCATGGCCTACATAAGGATAGACTGAGGAAAAAAAACCCCATTCCTTTGGAATCAACTGGTAAGAACAAGGGAACCCAACTGTAGTCAGGTACCACCTGCAAAATCAGATATTGCCATGCTGGTCTCTAAAATACAGCCATGTGACTGCATTTACAGCTATGCAGGATTCTTCTCCTTAAATGTATTATCCTTGATCTACAATTAGGCCAAAAATAATCCTGCTTTCTCTATCCAAATGTCATTTTGCTTCACCACTGACCTGCCTCAGGTGAACACATCTATCTTTTGGATATTTAGGGGAGGGATCTGTTTAGTAGTGGGGAAAGGAAGTGAGTTTCAGTGCTATGAGGTGGGAAGCCTAGAAAATGTGCTGGTCCAAAGTTCCCAGCACACAAAACCAGAACATATGGATGTGAATATGAACACCTTCTACAAAGGTACTAAGCCCTATGAGTATGTAATTAAACCAGAAAGAAGGCAGGTCAACAAGAGACACAAATGAATCAGAGAATGTGATTCATATGATGTGACCCTTAATGCATTTAATAATAATGCACAGTCAGGAAGCTTACTCACTGCCCCACTGACATCAGAAAAACGGGGGGAAAAAAAGGAAAAAATGACGTTTCCTGACTAATGTAATGGGTGATTTGCCTCAACTGTTTCAGAAAACTGAAACCACATATATTCTGCTCAAAGCTTCTATCAAACCCTTCCATTATTCTTGCAAGTTTCACTTCTATCCTTGATGTGGAAAGAATCATAGAAGGAAAAATTATTATCTAAAAGGTAAATGAAAATAAGGTGTTTCATTAAGATAGAAATTTGATTATCAATTTTGACCTGAACTGTGAAATTAAATGATAAGAAAATATAATCTAATTCTGTCTGGGTTTATTTACTAAGGAAAATATTTAATTACAGTTTGCTTGAACACAGGAAGCTGAATGAAGGACTATAAACAAAGTGGTTAATATACTGTACTGAGTTAGGGAAGAATGACACATGAATGAGTGATTCAGAATGGTCTTACTTGCTTTTTTTTGTTAACAGTACTGATTCATCCTCTTTTAATTTACAAGGTAGCCAACTGCCAACATGTTCCATTTAAAGAAGCCTGGCCTGTGTTCCAAGTTCCTTCAAACACTTAAAAAAGGAAAATGCCTACTAGTATCAAACATAAAAATAGGTCTCCCTCCTCTCCAGCACAGCCAGCCAGATTAGCCCAAACACACAGTGTTCCTAACAGAAAACAGGGATCTCCACAAGTGCTCTCCCCGCAGAGAGCAGAGCCTGCCTTTGCAGCACCAGTGCAATACCAATAACTCTGTGGGAGCAGGTGAAGAGCAGAGAAAGGTGAGACAGGACAAGAGCCCAGATACATTTGTTTCTCAGGAGACAAACACCAGGCTGCAAACAAAGGTAATTTGGACACTTCATTTGTACCTGACGATTGCCCCCAGCCTTCACCATTGCCATGATTATATTCTCTGTGGCCATGAATGGCAGCTCCTGCCGGATCCTTCTCTCAATCACCTTAAACACACACACAAAGAAAAAAACAAACAGGAAAAAAGAAACAGCATTATAGAAAGTCTACAGACGACTGAAAACTTTGCAGTGAAGATTTTTTCCTCTCCCCTTGAATCTCTGGGACTGGGCAATGGTGACAGAATCACAGAAAAGTTTGGGTTGGAAGGGACCTTTAAAGGCCATCTAGTTCAACCACCTGCAATGAGCAGCGACATCTTCAATTAGATCAGGTTGCTCAGAGCCCTGTCCAACCTCATGCTGAATGTTTCCAGTGATGGGGCATCCACCACCTCTCTGGGCAACACTATTCTAGTGTCTCACCACCTTCTTTGTAATAAAATTTTTTTCCTATATCATCTGATTTGTCCCTCTGTCAGTTTAAAATCATTGCCCCTTGTCCTATTGTAACAAGCCCTGATAAAAAATTTGTCCCCGTGATGCAAAGACACATTGTCATTTTGAACTTAGCTCTGGAAATCCAGATATTGAAGTTGATAATACTTAGAAGCCATATCTTGTATGAGACCTTAGTTTGGAAAAGATGTCCAATAGTTTTTTTTAACCTGTACTAAGTTCCAGGACTGGATGAGATCTGTCTAGACAGTATCTTTCACTGCTAAACTCTACAGATCTATTCTGTAATTCAGGGAAAAACATCCTTTGTAACAAGTTCTGTATTTACTCTGTTACTGGCCTCACAAGAGGCCCCTAATGTATGTCCTACAACAGTGAGAATATGGCAAGAATAGACCAAAATTCAGAAACCACTTGAACTAACATAAACATGTAATTCTTGGAGTGGGAGCATTTTTGCACACTTTGGCATAGTTCTGGCATTACCAAGGAGGTCCATTATCTCCTGCTTTACCTTTGGATACACCACAAGTCCCTCGGAGATGTTCTGCAGTGTGCTCAGAATGATGTCAGCTGTGAGGAAAGCCTCAGCCAGACACACACGCCTACGGGACACACACACCCAGAACCCTGGTCAGCAACAAGGCCACATTCCAGCCACCTCAGATCCTTCAGCTTCTGCAAATAATGCTCTAAGCAGCATCACTGTGGCCTAACACTGGAGCTATTCTCTCTTTCTTTTTTTTTTTTTCTTTTTAGACAGTAGAGAGGGAGAGGGAAAAGGTGAAGGCAGACATAGAAAGCTCCAAGATAATTCAGTGCTTACACAGATAGGAAACAGGGCAGAAATCTACAGGATCTTTCCCTATGTGCTCTTTGCTGAAGTGTCTACTACTGATCCTACTCTCCTGCTGCATGCTCATGCTGTGCCTGGCTGTGCTCAGTGGGGAATTTCCAAGGGAATCCATGCATTTGGTGAGGGCTTCATCCAAGAAACCAGCTCCTGGTCACAAAGGAGGCTCCTGACAAAAAGCAAAGGAGGGAAACAAGAGGAGTAGTGGGGCCTGAGCTGTATCAGGCAAAATGCTCTGCATCACAATGCAGCAAACATAGCATCTTCTGTGACAGCAGGGTCTGGCCCATCCTAAACTGTCATCTTTTAAAATTTCCTAGTTCTTGAACCTTGTGCTACATCTAAGCCCTCCAGTTCTATCACAGTGCCTTAAAACAACTTTGCTGGATTGTAGATTGATTGAACTTTCTCTGGCTTGTTCTCCTTCAAGACACTGTAGCTTTAACAAGAGTACAGATTTTTCTGTTTGGTTAATGAAGTGGACAGATTAGTCTTTCTATTAGATGAGATGAAAATAAAATTTTAAACATTCCAGCTCATCTCTCAACGTTTGGTGCCTATTGGGAAATAAACACACCATATCAACCAGTATGCAATTTCTTAAATTTACATTGTTTTCTGCTGCCTATTCAGATCTTTTTTTAATGAGACTAGGAGCTGTGGAGTAAGGTCCCCCTGGGAAAAAATCTTCTATTTTTTCACAAAATGTTATGCGGGTATTATGTTTGTGGAGACATTTTAAAAATAACATTCTTGTCAGCAATCTTAATGCTAATCTAGCATTAATTAAGCCAAAACTGCTGCTCTTCATTGTCTCACAGGTGCCATACCTTAGAAGTCTAGAGAGTTCTAAGATTCTAAGAGATCAATTCTGCAACAGAATATGACTTTGAAACTAAAATATTTCAAAGGTAGGCATGAGCTTTATGCAGATTTAGTACCAAATAAAAGATGGAAGAATTGAATTTAATTGCTGTAATTTACTTGATAATAATTGTAGATAACTTCTGCTCAGCTCAAAATAGTTGTAATGAAGAATTATAAAACAAAGCAAAATTTGCTGAGCAATATCCTAAAGACCTGCACATATTTTCATGAAACTTTTTAAAGAGTAGAGTAATTGTGCTCTTTCTCCAGGATCTGACTACTCCTTGTAAAGAATATTTTTCAAAATTAAAATATGGTTTTTTTTAGATTATTTGGAGGGTTAAGGTATTTCACTATTCTCCAAAAAGTGGAAAAAAAAAAAAAAAGCAGGGTCAAAAAACTGCATCCAAAATAAGGAGGAGAATTTGAGAAATGTGAGTACTGTAATACTGTGCTTTTGAAACAGGACGACTATGAAAGCAATTTACTATCCTGGCTTCTGTATCCCTCCCTTTCACTGCTGGTTTACTTTACAGAAGATCTTGACATTAAAAATAACCTAACAGTTTTTATCTGATGGTACAGAGGAAACCAGATTGTAGTCTCTATTGAGACTGCTTTTTGTCCAGGTGGTATCTTGCGGGTTTAGTTTCAAGGCAGTATTTTCTGCAGAGGCCAGAGGAGCTCTCTGCAGCACGTGAACAGACCTGTTGGCACTGTCATCCAGCGTTCTCTCAAACCACTGCACGGCGGCCGTTTGCAGGGGATCCATCACCAGCGTCATCAGGTGCCGCGCCAGGCTGCAGCAGCGCTCCGAGCGCATCGGGTTCCTCTTGTAGGGCATTGCACTCGAGCCTGGAAAGCAGGAACAGGGATGCAAACAGGGCAACAGAAGGAGTGCTGCATTAGAGGAGAAGAGATACAGATCCTCCCCCAGGAAAGGAAAATGTGGCAGGAATCATAGTGTCACTATAGGACACGAAACAACATGAGCGCACGCACCGCTGCTCTCAAGGTGAAGAAAGGGGGAAGTTTATTTTCTGACTCTAACATTTATAGTATTCTAAAAGTGACAGTGGACTGGAAGGTGAAAGTGCCACCTCTCCAATGACACTGGACAAACTAACAGTCTATCAAATTTCTCTTCTTTCATAAAAGAATGCAAAACAATAAGTTATTTACAGAAACTGTGTGAGAAAATTTGTTACAAGAATGTAAACATCAGAAAGCTTAAAATCTTCAAAAATCAGGGCAACATCACAGTTTTGACTAAAGTCTCAAAATACAACAATTTTCTATAATAACAAAATTGACACCACCATTTCCCCCTTCAGATCAGAAACATCTAAATGTGGGCAAAGAAAAAGTGAGATGACATTTTTGCAGTTATACAAAACAGAAGTACTACTACATAAAAGGGACAAATAGTTTACTTTTTAACGTAGCATTTAGCACCATCTCTCTAGGCTACCCATGGCAATCTTAGCAGTGTTGGAGCTCCATCTGCTCAGTAATACTGTCCTTCAAATTCAGATGCTTACAGTGCTGCTTGTTGCTCTAGTGAATGGGTATTAAAATCATCCTCAGATCCAGGTCTGCCTCTCTAGGCAATGGAACACACATGGCTACTCCTGCTCTCCCCACAAACACAGGGAGTGCACAAATACAAATCTGATTTTAATTACTTAATATCCAGAAACCTTTAGGTAAGGTGTTTTTTCTTTTTCCTTCCCCCTCCCCTCCTTTCTTTTAAAAGGATTGAAAATACTAACAATGTCAACTCCAGTTAATTTAAAGCAAATTCTGTCAGTGACATTTCTAAGTTTGTTTAAAAGGCCACACCAACATAAATGAAAAGACACACACACCAGTCCAGGAAAACTCTCTCATCCCTTACCAATCTGGTCTTTCTCAAAAGGCTCCTCTATCTCCTTCAGGTTGGCCAAAAGACGAATATCAGTGCAAATCTGGAAAGCAAGCATGAGAAATTAACAAAACAGAACCAAACTGACACCCACCAATGTATCTTAGTGTTTGTGCTCTTGGAGAATCTTTGCATCTATGAGCAAGAAGTAAACTAGGGGCAGTGGAAAATTTGACAAAAAAATTGATACTGCAATTGTACTTCCTGGCCTAAAAATATTTGTCAAGACAACACAGAAAACAGCATGTCCACTGGATTAGATGGGAACAGGACTCCAGCAAGGGCAAATGTTTGCAGGGAATGGAAGACAGATTAGAAGAGAACACTGAAAATGCATAACAAACTTGCACAGTGATTTGCAAACACAGATAATGTGTGCATACTGAACTGGGAAAAAACCAAAACAGAAGAAAATACCACAGATCACTTTAGCCCAAGAGGAGGACAAAGGAGGGAACAGAGATAAATCAATGAAAAGAATCCACAAGGACAGAGAGAACACCATTATCAGAAAGGCAATTAACTAGGAGGAAATGGTGAAATTTAAGAACTCATACACCACTAGGAAAGACATTTACTTTAATTGGATCAATTTAGCATAGATTAGACTAATATCTAGTGTGGGAGTTGTTAACCCATTTTAGAATCTGCTCAGTTAACTTGCTTTATTTGTCACTGGTTTTAAGATCTTTGAGATTTGAGTATCAGGCATGTACCCAGCAGTGAATTTTCATGACCACAAAGAAGACAGCTGAACAAGGAACACCAATATTTTTGAGTAGAGCATCCTGCACCAAAGTACCTTCTCTTCAAGATCTGAAACATTTCTCCATCTTCCCAATGTATAGAACCAGGGTGCTCACCTTGTGTATGGAAGCCCCCAGACTGGCCAGCACAGCCAGGACTCCAATATCCACCTTGCGACTGTAGGTCTGCCCGGTGACCATGTAAGCCCTAGAAATAAGCACAGGAATTGAGTGCTCCAGGCAGACACAAGAGTACTACTGCAAGACTTTGAGCAAGCAGTGACGTGGCTCTTGAAGTGGAGGGCTGTCATTCTGCTTGGATGAGAACAACTTTGGATTCAGGCTGTCAATTTCTTGGGGCAGCATGCAGGTGGGAGAGAGGTAAACAGAGGAAAAGGGACAGCTGTGCTTTGACAGGGAGACAAGAAGAAGTGGCTGATTTAAGAGGTGACGTTTCATGCAGGAAAATGCAACTGGGAATGGAAGATGGCAAGGGGAAATAAGTGAACAGCAGCACAGATGTTGGCTTGGCAGCCAGGGAAATCTGGGCCAACACTACCAGCAGCAGTCACACACTGCTAAGAATGTGTGTTACATACCGCTTGAATCCTGCCTTCTCCGTCACTAATCTGTCCAGTTCTTCAACCTTGGGGTGAAGTGAAAAAAAAACAGAGCTCAAAACACAACGCAGCAAGGTCAGTAAGAGCAAAAATGGTCTTTGCTTTTCTCAGTTTATGGTCAAAAAATCTTCTACTTTCTGTGAAATATCCCGTTCAAATGCTGCTTACTTTCACAGAGGCTTGTCAACGAGCCCCAAGAGGGATCAGGGTGACTTTGTAAATTTAATGTGAGAATCTCAATGTTCCCTCAAAGAAAGCAGCATTCCAGAGCAGACAATTGCCAAGACTGTATGCCTGCACCGTGGGCTGTCTGACGTACTTTGCTGTGGTCTCCCTCAAAGAGCTGCAAGAAGCTGGCCTGAGTGCCAGTGGTGCCCTTCACGCCCCGGAAGCGCAGGTCATCCCGAGCCCGCTCCAGGCTCTGCAGGTCCATGCACAAGTCTTGAATCCACAAGCAGCAGCGTTTCCCCACAGTGGTGAGCTGGGCAGGTCTGAAAACAATCAAGAAAACAACACGACTCATTGAGAATTTGCCCAAGCACCACACTTCACTGCTGAGTCTGCCATTAAGAGTTCCCTACAGATCCAGCTCTATTAACTCATTTGAGCAGAAATTAACAGGATTTGGCTTAGGCAGAAGGATGTACTGAAGATGTAATCATTCCTTTCAGGAATTAGATGGAATTACAGTACCAGAAAACAGCAATTCGGTGTCCAAGTGCCAGTCTGGCGCCCCCTGCCGGCCTGCAGGGGCTGTGCAGACTAGGGGCGCATCAGTCCCCCACCCAATTCTGCTCACCCAGGGCATGGGTGGCACCCTGGCTGACTTACAGCACTGGTGTGAACTTCTCAGCACACTGCATTCACTTTGTGATTTTAAATTATTCCTCTCAGGAAGCTTTCCTTCTTATTTATAAAAATGTGTTCCTCAGCCTCTGGGCAAACACACTTCAACAATGCTGTCAGCCAACACTTCTTGTAAGACTTCTACCTTGGAATAAGTAAGTGCAAGCTTCAGCTACACTTTAGTCCCCCTGAAAATGCTTTGAGGCAAAAACAGGGGTGTTTCTGGAAATCACTTTCCGGAAAGTGAAATATTTCAAATAATCCACATGAACTCCAAAGAAAACCTCTATGCTACTTCAAAAAACCATACACACGTGAACAATGTGCTCCTGATTAAGCTCAGACATAAAAAGGAAGCTTGTAAGATCTGGAAGCAGGGACAGGCGATTCCAGCAGGAATACAAAGAAACTATTCAACACTGCAGAGACAGGGCAAGGAAAGCCAAAACACACCTGGATGAATGTAGTATGGGATGTGAAAGGCAACAAGACAGGCCTCTGCAAGTACATAAGGAGGAAAAGGGAAGGCTAGGGAAAACTTGGACGTGATTGTGAATGGAGTAAAGGCCCTGCTGACAAACAACACAGAAAAGGCTGAGACATCAATTCTGATTTTACCTTGTACACACTTCCTGAACGCTCCTCTGTCCTCTTTCCAAAAGCTCAAATAAAACTAACACAGATAGTCCTCCAAAGAGCTGTAGATGAAGAGGGCTGTAGGACTAGAGCTGATGGAACTGAGACTGCATGTACAGCAAGATAATAAATCAAAGACCTGACCTGATGCTTTTACTCTCTTTTGGGAGAAATGTTCAAGTGCCAGACATTGAGTCTGACATGACCTGTGCTTAATTTCCCTGCCTTTGCTGCTCCATATCACTGGGTAGGAGACCCAGGCTCAGCTCATGGTATAGTTTAATGCTTCTGAAAACAGTCTTCATGAAGCAGGAGATTAAACTACCCCAAAAACAGAAGCACCCACATCTCATTATCCTTTGACTCAGCATCTGTAGTAACAAGTAGATGTTACTTGTTTAACAAAACTTTCTAGGCTGCAGCAGAAAATAACTTAAAGAAAAACCCAGAAAATCTGACTGGAAGACAGGCTTAGTGCAATTCCCAGTCACGCATTTTTGAAACAGCCCAGAACATGCACATCTGTGTTTTCCTGGAAGTCATCCTCTATTTGTAGCTGTGTTGAAGCAATTGCTGACAGCTAGTCAAAGCAGTCCAATTTCCTGAACAAGCCTGGAGTAAGGAACATACACCTTTTCTGAGCCACCAACTGGTCAGAGATGGGAAAAAGGATGGCAAAAGAGCAGCAGCAGGTCAGTTTAATGAAAGCACAGACAACAAAAAGAAAGCAAAGGCTGATGGCTACTTACTGGTAGTGAGTGAAGCCCAAAGCAGGCATTGCAGCGTACTTCTCAGCAAAGTCGGCCAGCCGGCTGATCACCCTTGCGAGCTGGTGGAAGCAGGAAGGATAGAAAAGAGGTGGAATAAGAGAGGAAAAAAACCCCAAACAACACAGAAGTTCACATACTTAAGCACAACATTGTGAGAAAAAGGGGAGGGAAACCACTGTGCAGGGAGGGACCTTGAGGGGCAACTGTGCAGCCCCCTCTAACTGTAGAATATGGCGTGTTTCAGTTTTTCAGGGCATGCATGCTATTTCTGCTTGCTACACAACTCAAGAGCTCACACAAGTCATTGGACTTGAGCTCAAACTAGTCTAATCTTCATGCCCAACCCAATCCTGCAGTTTGCTCATCCTTGGGTATTTTCTTTATTCCTGGAATTAGTCAGAAATAAAGCTGCTTGGGCGATAATTGACACACGTACAGTCCAGGGCAAATTGGATGCCAACTCATTCAGGTCAGATAGACACCACTGCACGAAACTCCTGCTATATTTGACCTCAGAAAATTGTTTTATATAGTTTCTTGAATGCTGACAGACTCCTAGGAATACAGTTAAGGATAAGACTAAGATAATCCTGAAAGCAATACAGTTCTATTGCTATGTAGTACCTGGGGCACAGATAAACAAGGAGCTGCTTATAATTCCCACTGTGAGCCAAAAAGCTCTGGGAAAAGACTTGAGAAAGGAAAGAAAGGGAACGTCACTTTTTTGACAACAACCCAGACAGACAACTCCTCCTATTTCCCACAAAGGTTTAGGAAAATCCAAGTTAAACACAGGCTACGCACAGGACATGAGTGCTCCCCATTTCTGAGACACTGCAGAACCACCTTCTCACCTTGGGCAGCAGGAGGTTAAACCCATCACGGAGGACAATCAAATCCTGCAAGAAGCAAAGAAAGGAACTTTGGGCCATGCTTAAAGGACCAGACATAACCCTTTCTCCCAGAGATGACACAGATGATTCAAAAGTCTCCTCTTAAATGATTTGCTTTCCTTCTTGGAATAGAGGTTGCACTGAACTTGCTTATGACAAAAATGCTGGATCCACCATTGCTCCTTTTATACCGTCCATGGAAAGTTGTAAGTGGTGGATGACCTGATTCCACCAAGTACCTATGAATGACTATTTTGAGGTCTTGGGACTGCCCCTGGAATGACAGACTAAATCATATGGTCCCAAGTGGAAAATACAGGCACTGTAGGCTAAAGACAGTAGAAAAGTAAGTGGGCTGATGAGGCACCAGTCGTCTTTACTCCTTCTTTTGAACATGAGGTACAGCTGGGCACAGGTGTCACAAGGAAGGTGGTATTACCCAAAAGCTAAACAGGTTTGCAAAGGAGCAAAGAATAAATAATCACAGAACAGCTTCTCATGCAACAAAAGCATCTGTGAAGTTGCAGTGACTTGAACAGTGGAACAGCAACATATACAGAGATATAAGGCTTCAGTTTGCTCTCTGTTGTAGATGAGGTTCTTCACAAGTATTTTACAGTTCTGTAGAAGAGTAGTACTTCCTTTTTCACTTAACACACTCATCCATTCTCTTCTCTACTGAAAAGCTTGTTTTCTCCTGAATTATGCAGGGGTTCCAAGTAGCAATTGAAAGCTCATGGACCTTGTTCTGTAAGTCAGTGAACTCTTGTCACAGGGGAGTAACTGATAAATCACACAGTTCACATGTTTCTTCATGTGTTTGCAACTCCCCTCTTATCTCCTTGAATATTTAACATGCAAGCAGAGGTTAGGGAACAGTTTTCAGATAGATTTTACTTCACATCAGAAGAAAGAAGGCAAGTGGAGCTTGCTTTCCTAGGGTAAAAGAACTGAATTAACTTCAACAGTAAAATGAACAAAAATGACTGAAAAATCCATGTAATATTCTATACAGAGCTATAAAATAAACAACTGTAGCTTTGTTTAACCCAGCTCTGCAGGCAGGGAACTGGAAATGCACTATTACCGTGTTATCCCCTACGTAGCAGGAGGTTGCTCCAAGGTGGATGATGGCTGCAGCTTTCGGACAGCAGTGGGCAAAGGTGTGCACGTGGGCCATCACATCGTGACGCAGCTTCTTCTCCTCCTCCGCTGCCATCTTGAAGTCAATGTTGTCCAGGTTGGCTTCCATCTCCTGGATCTGCTCATCCGTGATTGAAAGCCCAAGTGACTGCAAGGGGAAAAGAACTTTCATTGCATTTTCTCTTTGCCAACAAATGGAGTCAGAAGCTGTTTAAATAATTGACTCCCGTCTGACATCTCCCAGAAGTGTGACAGTTTGGTATAAACGAGCTGTAACAGCAAATGCTTTCATTCTAGGGCTCTCCAGCCTTTCCCAATAGGACAGGACAGTGTTCATTCTCAGATGTTCCTCTTGGGCTTCGTGCCTTCCTCAATCATGTAAAGTTCCTGTGAAAACTACAAAAATTAAAGGACATGGGGAAAAGTGATATAAAAATAGTATAGTTTGAACTTCTTTTAATGAAATTTACCTTTTGGTTAAAGAAAAATCCAGCTAACATGTGACTAATAGCTTGTGTCAGGAAAAACCCTCTGGACCACAACTAAACCTACACAACTATAAACTGGGGGCTTAAAATATATGGGAAGGTGTATATGTTTTATATGTTTGTACCTTTTCAAAAGTCCTGTGTACCTCATCTCAGACTAAATATGAAACCTTGAGAAATCAGTTACTTGATCTAGAAGAAGGAGATGAATGCTCCTAGTTCATATTCAAAACTAATTGCTAGAGCTTTTTAGCAAGCTGACTTAAAAACAAAGGTATCCAACCACACATTATACACTGGTGCAATCCACTAAGATGAGAAAAATGTCTTTTTGTGAAACTGAGAAATTAAAAGCCTCACAGTGAACTTGGTATTACTGCCTTTTACAAATTAAAATACTATTGTCCTGTGCATGACTGATGAGAAATCATCAACCAGAAGGCTTCCAGGATTCAAAGAATTTAAAAAACTGGTTCTGGTCAGAATCAAACTGACTGAAAAAATGGTTTGCAGATATGGAACCTGGAACTGAATAAGACAGCAAGTGAAGCAGATGGGTTCTTAAGGACCTCATCAGATAATTAGTACCCAAACTTACACTGCCACACGCATATACACACCTGTGAGTGTCCAGCCCAATGGGGAAAGGCACCTGGCCCCAGACTGCTGCCTTTGAGGCGCGCTGGTACAGACTGCAACTGCCTAAAAGCACAGGCAGCTCAGCAGGCAATGATTCTTGTGCCAAGATTAAAATCTCATGCCTTGCTCAGACATCCTGATCCTTTGGGAAAAGCTGACCACGGTACAGAGTCACACAGAGAGGAAAGAAATAACCTCCCAAAAGGGACAACTTGACATAGAACACGTGCAAGCTAGGGTAGTGCCAAGACAAATGATGTTCTCATCTGTCCACAAACATGTGAGTCTCTTCCCTATGAGTTTTTGCTGATACTGACAGTACCTCGGGAAGAAAACAAACATCCTTCAAACCTGTGCACCTAAGAAAACCAAGTAGGAAAACTACATAAGGAAGAGCACAAGGTTTTTCCCAAAGCACCACAGCTCAGTGAAGTCAGTGAGGAACTTTCTGGACTGTGCTTTTAAGGCATCATTCTTCTGAGACTGCCCCAGTATTTTGATGTGCCACTCTAACAGCTCTGACTGCCCATCACTTTTCCTAAAGGATGGGGCAGAACAGGCAGATGACATGGCACAGCTCCTGCACACAGAATGAGAACACTGGGTTGTCCATCATATAAAGAACGTGTGACAGAAAAACAATGAAACTTAAACTGGACAGAAAAAACAGATGGAGGGTTACTAAAGAAAGAGAGAAAACATTTATATTTCATATGTGCAAAACATATTGTAAGTCAGTTTGATGCTGCAGGACATCAAAGCAACTTCTACGAAAAGGGAGAGCTCCAAGAAATTTGTACTTGACTTTCCAGTACAATTAAGTCAAGAGTTCAAGATAAAAAGTGTTAACAGAAGAATCATAACACAAAGGAATTTATGCAAAAAATTAAACTAGTGTTTTGGGATGGGTATAAATTCAGACACCTCAGTTCTTAACCCAAACTTTAAATACTGTCAGTTGGGAAAAATAAGTTTTTCTTGCTAATCCCACACTTTGCTAACCCTGCTGTTTCAAACTCCTGCCTGCTGAAAGGAGCAAAACACTGTATAGACCTTCTGCCAAATTCAGTTCCTACTGAAATAATTCCTTCATTCTTATCTCACATACTCCAAGTGGACCACTTGAAAATTTCACTTATTAAGTAGAGTGAATATTGAAGCCATCTGCCTGGCCCTACACTTTACCTAAAATTTTATCACTAAGCTGCATGTCTTCTGTCTTACTACTCCCTGCAACTTTAAGAAAACCTATGGTTAGACCTTCCTAGATCTGATTTATCAGAAGGCAAAAGAAAGTATTGCCCAGAGTTCATCTGTTACTGTTTGGTTTTTAATGTATCTGAAAAGATAAGCTATGTATCTTCAAAAAGAAGCAACACATTAATATCTTGGAAATGAGGACACGTGCTGCAGTAAATTGCCACAGTTCATTAATTACCTGGTATTTGAGTGAGTATTCCTTTTCATAGAAATACTATGCATCTTCTACAAGGAGCCAAAAGAAATTGTTTGTATGTGTAACTTACTGACCACTGACGGAGGTAACAGGTGCTGGAAGTAGCTGACTCTCCCTTCTTTTTAATCCAGAGCTGACATTAGATTACAAGCTGTTCTGGAATGAGGAGGCAGATAAAAATAGTAGTCTCCTCTTCCCACTATGAAAAGAGAGCTCAAGAAGTTGTAAGACCTATCTCTACTTTCTGGGAACAGAAGTCTGGGGTGGCAACGGGAGGCAGAGCAAGGGCCAATAAATGGGGTAGCCCGGAATTCAGGGCTTGGGAATGGAAACCTAAAAGCCCCAGACTGGCCCCTCCAAGCTTTCTTCTATTGGGCAACTCACATATTCTGTTCTTGAACAGAAGTAAAAGTGATGATTACCTGATGGAATCGATACAACAATGTTTAAATTGTCATGCTTTGAACATGCAAAGCTCCTCAAGCATGCATTCATAGCACAGACACTTTCTATGCCAGATGAGATTTGCAGCTTTCCCACTAAAGCATCTGAACTGTGACAAAATCAAGCATGCAGTACTTTGGGAGGTGACTCCTATTTAGCACAGATGTATAAATTACATGTATAATTACATCTTCAGCTTCTGAAACATCACATTTGGTGCAGCATATTATTGACAATGCCGTGTAGTGACACTTTCCTTGCATGGAGAAGGAACATGGTAATGACATTCTCCAGCATGGTGCTTCTCTGCCTTTGCGCTCAGGAGCAGCCAGACCTAGAGACTGAACTGCTTCTAACAATCCCAGGGCTTTGAAAACAGAAATTGGACTCTCCACAGAACAAACAGGCTCCTATTGAGTCTGAAAGCTAAAGCCATTCTGTCAGAAAGTGGCGTGGTTTTGTGCCTTTTTTTTCTTTTTTGTTTTGGGAACACATTACAGCTTCTTCACTGTCAAAAACCTGGTAAGAGTCACAAGGAATCAAGTCAGTGCAACTTAAAAACTGTGTGTCAATTAAGATGTAATAATAGCTGTACATGTATCCCTAATTAGGACCAGAGTCAAAGTCAAAAAGTTTAGCTTCAAGTGCATGTTAAAAAAGTCAACTTCATATCCTCTACTAACAAAACAGCTTGCAATCATATGGACATACTCTCAGTCGCTGCTTCCTAATAGTTGAATTATTAATACACAGTGCCCAATCTTTTGAGGGACTTTTTTTTTTTTATTTGCAGCACTCAGCCTACCAGAAACATCACAACTAGTTGCGGAGTAAATGTACTGCTCACTTTGGCGAAAAGCAAACTTATCTCGGAAAAAAAGGGCTATCTGACAACAACTGGCCACAGATGCAGGGGGTGGTCCGGCTGGCACAGACAGACAGCCATCGGATTGAATGGACAGTGCACCTCACCCGTCACACCTCCTGCAAAGCAAACAGCTGAGCGCTGGGGAAGGACACCGCTGTTTGCTCAAAGGCAACCCCTCACCAAAAATTGCTTAGCAGAGCTTTTACAAAACCAATTTTACAGTGCAGGTAAAAGTGCAAGGGGGAGGGTAGGAGGCGAGAAGAAATGATTTGCCGAGGGGCGACAAGGGAGATTGCGTACAGAGGGCTGGATAACCCTGAACTCGCAGAGCCCCCCTGCTCCCCGGAACGCGCCAAAGGGGAGTTGCTCGGGTCGGTTTCCCGAGGATAGCTCCGGGAAGGTACGGCCGATTCCCGGGCCCTCATCCGCCAGAGCCCTAAAGGGAATGGGGACGCGAGGACGCCCCGGCACCGCGCTCCCCCCGCCCCGGGCCGCTCTGCCCTCAGCGCCCGTCCCGCCGTTACCTTCTCAGCCTGGGCGAGGTAGAGCCAGAGGCGGCGCCAGGTGCTGAACTTCTTCCTCTCGCTGAAGTTGTAGGCCATCTCGGCGCTGGCGTAGCGCGACACCAGCGGGGAGCGGTACCGCGCCATCGCGTCCTGCGCCTCTCCGGGGGCCGCCATGGCAGCAGCAGCGGCGGCAGCGGCAACAGGGCAGAGCAGAGCAGCGGCCGCGGCGCGGCCCGCGGGATAAGGGCGGGCGGAGGCCCCGCCCCGCGCCCTCAGCGCGCCCGCCCCGCCCCGAGCCCGCGGCGCGCCCGGCGCCCCCCCGCGCCCGGAGGCCAAGGCGGCCCCAGGGACCCCGACGCGGCCGCGGGACACAAAACGTGCACAAAACACGAGCTTTAAATGCTTAGCAGCCAAACACATTTATTAGTATTTTTTTTTCTTTTTTTCCAGGAACCCAAAAATAGTTTGTAGTTATAATGTAAGCAACTGAGTTGCACATAATACAATCATATCTTTCAAAAAAACAAACAAACAAAAAAAAACAAAACCAAAAAAACCAAAACGAAGAAAACAAAAAACCAAAAAAGCTGTTTAAAAGCCCAAAAAAAAAACCTTCAGAAAACTTATATATAAGTATTACACCATCTCTCAGTTTCAATGAAATGACGACGACTTAATTCTTTATTACTCTTAACTTGTCACACTCCAATAAAACGTCACCCTTTTGTTTGTTTTTTTTCTTTTTTTTTCCTTTTTTTTTTTTCTAAATCCAGCATGAGAAATACAGTACCTGCTATGGCAAAAATACACATAAAATGCAACATTTCAGCTTATTTGTACATTAGTAGAGTTTAAACATTTTATTGGTTTTTTTTTCTTTTTAAGTGAACCAGTGATCTTAAGTACCACTATACTAAAAGTAAAATAAAAATATAGAAAAGGAGGAAAAGGGGGCAGCCAGCCTTACAAGAGCACCTTCTAAAGTGCTGAGTTTCTGTGTCCATGGAAAACCCTTCGGAAGTTCAAACATTTCTGAGAACATGGGATGGAAATTAAGATGAAACCTGGATATGCAAGTCATTGCGTCATCTCCTCTACATTCTCCCCATTTGTCCTGTAATTTTCCTTACTGCACACTATAGAAAGAGGGGAGAAACCAGAACTAGGTAAGAGTTTAGTAAAGGAAGCCATTTCAAGTATAAGAAAAAAAATAAACACTTACAGGTAACTTGCAAATAGCATCAATATACACAGCCACTATTTTATTATTACAATGTCTGCTTCTGGGGGACAGTGTTTCAGGCAAGAGGACTTTAGCTGTACCTTCCTGTTACCTATTTATGTGCAAAGTAGAAAAGCTGCCTTTTCTAATCCAGCCATATTGGACACCAATGATTTTCTATTCAGCCACCTCATCCCTCCATTCCATAAGGAGAGAAAAAGGGGGCATTATTTTACCAAGACTAGATGAAATGAATCTGTTTCTCCATTTCTCTTCTGGACACACCTTTCTCCTATTACTTGTTTGCAATGAAGAGAAACTTGCCCAACTCCCGATGCCCACCAGTAGCCAGTTTCCTGAACAGGTAGAAGGCATTTACCTTTGTAAACATAATCCCTTATGTTTGTGGAACTCAAAGCAGCATTTCACACCTCCAGCCGAGCAGTGGAGATGAAAATAGATCAGAACGCTCCCCTGTCACTGCTTTTCCTCCTCCCCTTTCCTCTTCCGCACCCAGGAAGATTACATTTGGTTATTTTTGTTAGAAGGTGGGTGTTTTTTTGGTTCTTTGAGGACAATACTTAGCATTTAGTTCAAAGTAAACATTACAGAATTACCATAATCAGATTTATACTGCTGTTTGTTCTGCTTTCTAGATGAGAAAGAAAAAGCACTATGCATCAGATGTTCTGCAGGCTTTAGAGCAGATGTGGCAGAAAAACAAGATACCTCTGCGTGTAAATGCCACAGTGCACTTGCATCACTTCAGCTTCTTTCTCTGCAGAATCACTGTACACACTTCACTTTGATTACTGGCAGAGATGGAGAGGGTGGCATAGGGCAACAGTAGAGAGATGTTCCTAAGGCCATGGGGAGCAAGGCAGGACAGAGAGGACCAGGGAGTGTCAGACAGAAGGGTTTCAGGTTCTTGATATTTCAAACGCCAAATTCCAAGAGGCATGGGCTCATATGCACATCCCTGAGACGCACATCCAGAAAGAAGAAACAGGGACCAAGTGATTGAGAGGGGAGAAAGTAGCAGAGGTTCCCTGACAGCTGTGAGATTTACCCAATGAAGACCTCATCCCCCACCACCCTCCCAGAGACATTTTGGGAGAGTTGTAAGGCATATATACAAGCAGCATCTACTATCATTCACTCTGTTCCTACGTTCTATTGGCAGGTGATGGCTTCTGTATGTTGTGGACAAGAAGAAGAGACACTGCATTTGAAGTGTGACTGGTAACACACTGAAATTAACTCGGGGAAGGACATAGGAAGCTACTCTGCCCTTCATCCCTGGAGCAGCAGCATAAAGTGGCCAGGTTCTTCATCTTACAGTCCCCACTCTGGAACTACACACCACCACCTCCCATTCCTGATGGCAGGAAAAGATGCGTCTACTTCAAAGATGACACTACCAAAACTGCCATTTAATGGCAGGGAGAAGTACACAAACTTTTTCTGATTTGGTGGTCTGGTGAAAGAAGCAGCAAGCTCAAAGTACTTCAATGTTGAAGCTTACCCAAAAGTACTGGAGACATGTGACCTGTAGCAACACTGGCATAACTATATAAAGAAGAGAAGATGGAAAGAAGTATAAAGACTGAAGAGTATGAGTAACTGAATCTCTATCAACTTCTATCATTTAGGATCTGAGTGTCTAATGGATTGAATAATTAAAAAAATCAAAAAGGTTATCTCCCTCCACACAAGCAAACAATGTAAAAAGAACTAGCGATCTTGCTGTGAAAACCTCATAATACTTCTATCATGCTTTTTTCTTTAAAGCACTTGATAAACATTACTAGTTGATCCTCACAAAACCCCTGTGAGGTAGGTAAGTATTATTAACAACCCCGCTTTACAGAAAAAACAAAGGCAAAGTAGTTAAATGACTTGCCCAAGGCAAGGAAAGAGTAATGGCCAATGTTAAAATTCAGGAGTTTCAGGCTTCCCAAACCTGTGCTCAAAACCACTAGTTCAAACATCTTTTTACAAAGGAGATAATGGATGGAAATAAAAGCCCATCAAGTTTAGAAGAAAAACGAAGATTTAAAAGGTTACATCAAAAGGGAAAATGTACCACGAGGTATTTTTGTGAATGAGTTTAAGCTTCTGATTTTTTTTGTTTTCTTTTTTTTAAAAGGCATTCTGACAGAGTGGAACCCTGATAAGATCACATCTGCAAGGCAGGTACAGATGCGAGAGTGATCATCAAGTCTATTACTTATTACAGTACTGTGAATGTCAACAAAAATAAAATTGCTGCATGAAAACACTGAATACAGGCAGGATAATATCTCAGTCTATGATATTACACCTAAGATAATGCCAGTACCATGGTTCACCATGGATAAAGGAAAAAGTCAAGTCAAAAGGTCCCTATTATAATGATGGAGAGAGCAGTGAGATCTATATTTTTTTCTGAGGAGACTCTTCCTGGAAGCTCAGCAAGCTTCAAGGAATGCACATAATTCACAATGATTACATTTTGGAGATGTGAGGAAGTAAATCCTTTTTAATGACCATTATGATACTACCTTATAATAAAACCAGGATATTTCCTTTCAAATAGAGGGAACATATCAGTCTACTTTCCCTAAAATTTCACATACTGTCACCATTAGCACTAAGTCACTGGCAGCAACGCCAGACAACAAAACACCAGTAGCTGCTGCCATTGAAAATACACAGTCCTCATAGCTGGGCTTTGATCAGCACTAGAAAGAAAGTATTGTCTCCACCATCCTGCCCACAGCTGCTCTGTCACTGTATGAAGAGTACCAGAAACAGCAGCAAAGAAAATGTTAGGGATAAGGAAGTGTGGATACCAAGGACTAGCCATATTCCAACTCTCCTGGAAGAGCACAAGGACTGCTGAAATGGAAAACGAAAAAAAAAACCCAGTGCCTGTGGCAGTGGGTTTCCTGAGCTTAACAAGGGCCAGAGCACAGGAGGTGGTAGATATTCCCCAGGTAGACCTGGTGTCCCAATCACCCTTTAGGCCCTGGGTTAACACTGTGCGGCTGAATTCACCCTGTGCAAGGCTGAGAGCTGATTTTGTTTTGCAGCCAAAATTGGTTATTCAAATCTCTGCCCAGTTAGCAAATGGCCAGCCTCGGACAAAAAAAAGGTTGTTACCAATTCCTTCTTAATTCAAAGTTATCACTTCCCCACTTCCCCAAACTATAATGGATATGCCATGGACACAGAAACTCCTAAACAGTTTAGCAAAGTATCTTTGTCCCCTGCACCCCCTTTGCAGAATGCATAGTTTACAATTCACTTACAAAATAAAGAAGCAATGCTGACCACATATGGGACCTTTTTTTTTTTTTGAAAAAAGAACAAACAACCTCTTCTTAAGTTCAGTATCAAAATTCACATTTGCATAATAATACATTTCAAGGCCATTAGAGAGGAATGAGAGCGAAGCAAAGAAAACTGCAGAGTCTCTCCTCTCTTTGTCTTCCTGAATAGAGCTGAGGGATCCCACTGGAGTTTCTTTTCAGGGTGGGAATTACAAAGCGCTACAACAACAGCTCTTGATCTTGTACACCTCATGTTTTGGGTGGGACGAAGAGGTGAATTATTAGGAAAAAAAAACAAATGGAAGGAGACACTGCAGATTCCCATGTTTAGCTACAAACAGCTTTGAAGAAACAAAAAATTACTTCAGATTTTTTTCCTTTTAAACACTTCTACCTTACCATTTCAAAAACTTCTTTTTTTTCTTCTTGTGTAATACCCTGTTCATTTAAATGGCAACGTTAAGTGTGCTGGAAGTTGAAGGGTTGAAAAAAAATTCCTGTTTCACTTATCAGGACACGGGCAGAGAGGGTAAAAGTGTGCCTGCACCCACTATTTAACAGAAGCTACAAAACATCATCTTCTCTACATGTATAAATTTGTCTCAAACATCACTGTGTTCAAATTCTCCAGTGCTTACAAAAAAAAAAAGCCACACACATTCACACTCATGCACACAAACATAAAGAGAAGCCACATAATACAGATACAAACTCAACCTGCAACGCAGACTAGCCTAAAACTATCAACAGCTTCTGTGTGCATCACATGACATCCCTTCACACCCCCCCAATCTCTACCACATATGAATACGTATTGTGCAGTGTAGAGACCAGCCAATGATGCTGCTTGTCAAAAGGGACCAATGGGCTGCAATCTCAATGTCTGACCTCTTGAAAGAATAAATTGACCCTTGTCTCCCCTCCAGCCCAAGCGGTCTCCTCAATTAGACAGTCACTATACTCACAAAGGCACATTCATAAATACCACATTTAACTTACTGCTTGTAAAAACATAGGAGGAAACGTTAAGCGCTTATACCCCGACCCATTCCTACTGACCCAGCAAGAAGTATCACAATAACCTATCACTTGGTGAGACCTTACTCCACCTTTAGAAGGTACATATTAAAGAAGTCTTCAAACACCTCTTTTAAATTTTTTTGCATAAATGAATGCTTTTTTTGTTTGTTTTTGGCTTACATATTTTGGAATACAGCACACTCACTATAAAGCTCTGTTGTAAGGCTACCCCCTAAAGTAAGGCTGTTCTACCTTGGCTTGCATTTTCACTTCATTTTGCTTCTTTTCAACATGTCCCCAAAACAAAACAAAAAAACCCACACAGCGCCTTATATAGAAAGGGTAAGCCAGATCTGGCAGGGAGAGGGAGGGGGAAGAAAGCACATAATATCATAACCATGTCACTAAAATAGCTATCCTAACAAGCTGTGCAACCTCAACAAAAATTGATGAAGAAAATGATCACTTATGGTTGGTTGTGTTTCATCTGAAACAGGAGGAGCTTCCACCTTTTCTCAATTAATAAAAACAAACATTAAAAAATGAGGAAGTTAGTTCTGTGAAGGTAACAACACACACTAACAGCCAAAAAGAGGCATTTAGTGCTCAAGGAAACATTGCTCGCCGAACACGGCCTCCTTGTACTGCGCACTCCAGTCTCTTCCCCTCTGCCCATCACAGTCAAGAATGTTTGCTGCTAAAATACTTCAATACTTAACGCTGGCTGGCACAGTGCATTCTTCCCTTTTTTTTGTTCTTTTTCCCTGGAGTGCTCTCTATTACTTTACAGAAAGGCTGTCAGAATGAAGTCAAAAAACTCCCTTTCTCATTACAAAGTTTACAGGAACCCTAACACTGCTGAATGTCACCAGTCCAACTATCACACAAACAGGGCAAAAATGGCTCTTTTGCAGAGGGCACTTGATTTGCTAGAAGCTTGCTAGGACTCTGGGAGACTTCTAGAGAAAAGCTTTCCTGCATAGCTTGATGAAAAGCAACGCGCAGGCAAACTGTTGATGCAAACAGATGTTGTCCGCTGCGCGCTACAGATGAAACTGCATTTATTGTGGCCTGACAAGTTTTAAAAGTAAGCTCCAACCCACCAGGAGCTGTGGCGCTTTTTGTAGCACAGATGAAACCTTAAATCACTTTTCATACACAGCAGCTACAGTTACTACATCACAAAGTTTAAGGTCACGTAACACCACAAAATAGAGCACTATAATTTTAAACAGGACCCTGACTCAATTTTGACAGCAATGTAGACAGACCCTTAAAGTCTACTGTAGGCAAAGCTCTGCTTGGTGAGTCACCACAAAATGGACCTGTTTCCTATTATCTACTGCAAGGGAACTTTGGTAAAATTCAGCAACACTGGTATTTACAGTGATGGGACACTTATGCAGAACGTTGTGAAGGACATGGACTAGGCACGGCTGCTAAAAATCTCCAGTATGGCTCCTGTCATTTAGTCCAACCAACAGGTCTACTACAGCCTAACAGTTGCTTTGTGGTTTAGGTTTGGATGTGAATTCAGGACAACAGGGAGTACCAACTCTGTCTACACTGGGAAACTTCACATATTTCTCCCCACTACTGTTACCATCCTTCTGCCACAGGTGGAAGTCTAGTACTGGAGATAAAGGGGAAGAAAGTTTGTGTTTTAGATATCTGTGTTTTGATCACAGTGGGAATGACCATATGATCTAACAGTATCAGTTCCTAAAACTGCAAAGCAGTGGCAAATAAACAACAGAACTGAAATGACATTGTGTGCAAAATAAGTTTAGACAAACCAACGGATTCTGTGTATGCTGCTTCAGATTCAGAATCAAAGTTGCACATCAACAGCATTTTTTTTTTTTTAATTAATTTCAATGTAGTTGTCTTGGTATTACTTTCCTGCCCATAAACCATGCATGCATATTTACAATTAAGAAAGCTGCTTCTGTTAAGGGAAATTTACATCTTTAGAAAAAAACCCCTACCTTCTACTCAATCAGGACTATTACCCTGAGATGTTAGCCAGCCTCCACAAAACCTGCATTTCAATCCATTTGAGAACCTAGACACTAAGGTCACATGATTTACAGTGAAGGCATTATATGCAACACACACTGGAAACACAACAGGTCCTCATCTGCTATGTTAACCCTGATCCAGCTCATTTCATTGACCAGGCTTTTCAAATTTGGGTACCTCAGATATACAAACAGTGCTCCTCTTAAAAGTCAACAGGAAAACAATATGCACAAACAAAATCAGAAATTTAAGAGCTACATCTTAATAATGAAGCAAAAAACGCAACCTAACCAAAATTTCCCCCCAAAAAACTACAGTACTATTTGGATGCACTATTAGGACACAGTGGAAGATGTGGCAGCATTTTTAAAAAGAAAAAAATAGGGCAAAAGTTCTAAGGAATAAATGCTTAGAAATTTCATGGTAAAAAAGAAAAAGAGGCCAACTTAATATAAACTTTTAATTGTCATTTAATTTTTGAGATGTTATCCCACCCAGTTTTTTGAAGACAACCTGTTTATATTGCAGAGGCAAAAACATACTTGGCTTAACATTCTTACTCATTACAAAAGCCACTTAATGTGAAGCACAATTAAAAAAAATATGTAAGAAAAACCTGACACCTTATGATTGTAAAAAAACCCCAAACCAACAAAAACCCCACTCTCAAGACTGCTAGGCAAATGTCCAGGTAGAAACGTAAAAACACTGGAAAAAGATGGCAAGTATTCCAAAGCAAATGTCAGAAGTCTAAACACAGGTTTCTGAGCTGTACCACACTTCGTTTTGCTTACTAGACTCTGTTGTCACTGCTAAGACAAAATCCTCAATTAGAGCAAAGAATTACCAAACAGATTAAAAGCTCCCAGCTTGATAGACACCGCAAGGTAGGGTAAGCAAAGTGGCAGGATTTTTATCTGGAAAGAGATGCCCTTAGTCTATTCCAAGCTGTGCTTTCCTCAGCCTCTTCTCCCTACCTTGCCAACATGCTTAAACAAGATGCTGCCAATGACTCCGTCCTGGGAACAGTTTTGTAAAAGCCCAGAAATACCCTAACATCAACTCCTGCTGACTTTTCACTATTAGGAGCTCAAATGGCAGCAGAATTTTTACAACATTAAGCAACGGGTGTCCCCAGCAGTTGAGTCTGGTTAGCACAATTCTCAGACACCACCTGCAATGGTTGAGAGCACCCTGACTAAGCCACACAGATCTGTCAACTGTAGCTGGAATATAGATTAACGTTACTTTGACAATGTAGGGAAACTGTCACTGAGGAGACAGTCACTAACACTTACAGGATGCACATTCAGGAAATGAGGAGCAGACTGCTGTACTACAATAGGTTTGGACCCAGCAGACTGCTGAAACTTACTGACTGTCAACCCTTCAGCAGTCAGTCACAATCCACTTCCAAGTGAATGTCAAGTCTGTCAGCCTTTTTGACTAAATGCTATGGTTTCCTCTCTTTTAGGACACTGCTGATTTGATAAAACACAGCTTCTGGCAAAGCACTCAAATTCTCTCATTAAAAAAACAGTAAAATAAAATAAAATAAAATAGAATCCTAAACTTTCTAAGTAAACCCTCCTTCTACTGGCCCACAACAGGATTTTTGAAGCACATTATTATTACTACTGATGCATTATTTTCAATAGACTTACATGCACACGCAGCACAACATGAAAACACTGGGCAGCTGCTATGAGAAAGACAGAATTTGGCATCTGATTTCTTTTATTAACAATAATAACAACAACTTAACTACTATTAAGTAACTCATTGCACGACTTGCTCACACGGGCATGCTCTTCTTCCCTTAAGAATGGGCACATCTATTTCCATGAAGTGGCTACACTGCCTCACCTTGCCTCGTCTTCCCTCCCCTCCCCTACTGTAGGGCATGTGGGTGCATGTAACAAGGCACTAGCGCGGTTTTTGTGGTTTGAGCCGAGCCGTTTCAGGCCGAGTAAGCCCCTGACCCCTAGAGCTGGGAGGCAGAAGTTGGCCATCCCAACACCGAACTTTTAAGTTCAAGACTGTAAGCCCTGACAGCCAGCAGCAACAGGGTGAACAGAGGAGTTTAACAGCTATTTCCCTCATAAGAAACAAAGACTGGGAGGTGGGGTGGGTGAAGAAAAGCAAGCAGCAAATCTCCAAGTGGGGAATAAACTGACCGAGTAGCTGAAAACAGGGAAGTTGATTTCCAATGTACATTTTTGTGGAGTTTTTCCATATTCTTTTTTTCTGTACTGAAAAAGGCAGGTTAATAGAACTACTTCATTACTGAGTAATCCGTCAGCACTGGTTTACTTTAGCACTGCTCAGAAGTGGTTCAAAGAAGCACCATTGTGTATTTCCTGCTAGTCGTCCTAACCGAGGATTCTTTCAGTTAAACTCTACTGCATTTTAATAAGGTTTATACTTTCACTCTGCTTCAAAAAGGTGCTTGGAAGAATATTTTTATTTAGTTTTCAATCGAGAGGGGATAGTAGGTTTCCATTCACACACTTCTCTTCTCCATGCAACTGCACACGTCTGCATGAGTAACAAAGCACAATAAATGATAACCCTTCTCCCACAAATTGTTTAAGATTGCAATGAATTCCTGTTGCTGATATTGAGAAGCTTTCTTAATGTATCTTAATTTAGAAAGTCTTTAAAATTCTTGATCCCTCGCTTGACAGTAACATTTGGAGATTTTTTCTTTTTTTCTTTTTCTTTTTATTTTTTTTTTAGCATTTTTATTTTAAAGTAAAAACTTTCAAACATTTTGAAGATTCAGGAACTTGTAAAAGTTTATCAACAAGAAACAGCCATCTATCTAGGATAAGGTTAAATAAACCATCTTCAAAAAACTGGCTTCCTACCCTAGAATTCCTGAGAATGCTTGCAAATTTAAAGCAGGAAAATAAAATGTTAAAATAAAAACAAAAACACTGTTAAATGCTCCCAGAGTTAGTCTTCATCTAAAATATATATATGCACTTTTTGGTCTTTTTTTTTTTTTTGTACATTTTAATTTTTTCCCTTTAAGCTTACAATGGAAGAACAATTTAGCTTTTCTTTTTAAATATTTCAAATCCCTCATTATGTCTTGTAAACAAGAGGGGCTCTAGCACCCGGCTTTCACCGTAGTATCGCAATGAAGTCAACTAGCCCAAAGTGCAGGAAAAGGGACCTTAGGGCAGGTTGGGAGAGAGAAGTGAGGGTGGAACACAGCAATGAACCAGCATGTATAGCAGACCATGTGACAGAACAGATACTGGCTTGCTCAGGCCAAAGGTGCTTCACTAGGAAGTACTGCTGGCATGGGACTTTTAAGAACCTGCTCTGCGTGTCCGAGCGTGCTTGGTCTTTGAGCAGAAACAAAGCTGTACAGATGCCTGAACACAAGGGTTACTAGCCAGCTAGCAGGAACTGAAAGAGAGCATTTTGTTTCTTTGTGCATGGTGGGATAGATGGAGGAGACATGATAGGAAAGTATTTTCCAAAGGGGCTAGAGTATGCGGCATACTCCAGTTTACTAAACAAATACAAACCTACTCATACTTTTTTATCACGTAACGCTTTGCATACAAATCTACAGGCATGTGTATATGCAGCATTTCCCTCAGTCAGTCTTCATTGTGACATTGGGGCTTACATAGAAAGGGCAAATAAAATTAAACAGCCATGTAATTCCCTAGCCCTTCCCTCCCACCCCCAGCACACAGGCATACACACACACACACACGCGCGCGCACCAACCTCCCCCCATGACCTGCATCTGGTTTTGCTTCTGCCCACCAAACCCATGAGTTAAATGCATTAGACATGGTTACATCCTTCAATGAAAAGGCTGAAGAAACAGACTCCCCTATCTGCCCCCCTCGGCCAGGTGATAAAGCACTGCTCCCTCTGAGGGCTGGAATGGACAGGTATGTGCTGGTACAGAAGGTCGGCACTTTGTCAGACAGTGTAACAGCTGGACAATGCTGCATGGAAGTCCTAGCACTTATGGAAAAAGTACCGGCATCTCTCTTCCCTCTTCCCCCGGCCCCATCCCCACAAAAAGCTTCTTGCTTTGTGTCAGGGGATGTTCCTTCAAGTCTGCTACAACTCTTTTCACAACAACAGGTCTTAAAAGTTTTGTTCCCAGCGCACACATGCACGCACACACTGGCTATCACTGTGGATTATAGGTCACCCCTATCCTGCCCAGAGTATTACTACACTGATGCTAAAAAAACCCCAAACCTTTCCTTAAATACAGAAATTAAAAAGCAACAGTACAGAAAAAAGTAAAAACAAAAAACAAAAAGGTGCAATACTTCTTTTAAAAAAAAAAGTCTTTGCTAGTTATATACCTCCCTAAGCAAAACCACGTACACAGGAAAAAACACAACACAGAGAAACAAAAGGAAACCTTTGAAGTACACACTGGTTTAAGAACATTCGTAAGTAAACGTTTCTGTCAGTGATGGTCTGGCGCTGTAATGACACCAAGGCCTGGCACAGGTAACGCTCACCATGAAGGACGCAGGAAGGAGTTGGCTGCATGTGCTTTCAGGAGATGAGGCAGGCTGGCTGGCACTTTGCTGACACCATTTAGCTTTTTGTCAGTTTTAATAGAAGCAGTAAATCAACTAAACAGCTAATTTGGTTGGGCTGGATTTTCAAGCTTTTGATGGATTCCTCCAGAATGAGTACAGGTGCTTATTTAAGTTTGGGGGAGAAAAGAAACACTCTTTTTTAAAAGGTACTGAAGCTTGCAAGAGACTGAAAAAGAACATTTGTCTATATGCACAAAAAATGGCAATGTCTTCTTTCCTCCTCTTTTCCCCTTGTCGGAAGAAATAAATGGCTTGCATTACATAACAAACACTCTAGGGTTCATTCAGCACAAAAACCCCACATGCAGACATAAATAAAGATACTGTTTACTCAAAGACAACATTGTTTCCCCTCTCACCAAATCCTCTGGATATGGCAGTGTTCTGCTCCACCACAGGGTTAGAACAAGGGCTAGGAAGCAACTATCCACTCTGTATGATCTGCAGATTTGAGATAGCACCCTGCTAAACGAATTTAAAAAAACCTATTGACAAATTTTAATCCAGCCCAACTGGATTCCGCTTCAGCCACAGGGACTCCACCATGCCTGTCTTGTTCTCAGAATCAAGACATGCAGATGGCCAGCCAGCCCATAGACCATCAGCAATGCAGCGTTTCAAGATTATAGATATAGAGAAAAAAATGCACACACACAAACATGTGCACACGCACTCACACAGAAACAAGCACACGTGGGCAGTTACATGTGCCAGAACACACTGGTACTTATCAACCAGCCAATCACAAAGTGTTGGTTTTTTTGTTTTGTTTGTTTGGTTTTTTTTTTTTTTTTTTTTTTGTGGGTTTTTAATTTTTAAATTTTTTTTCTAGGTTTTTTTTTGTCTTTATTTTTGTTTTTAAAGTGAGGCTCCGTCAAGTCTTTCCCTCCCCCCCTTATTCTTTTGAACCCCTCCCCAACCCCAACCCAACATGGTAGACCTAAGGACGGAAACACACCCAGTGCAAACAAAGTTAAAAAGCTATTTTTTCAGTATATATGTTTCTTAGCAACAACTTCCGTATAACATGAAAAAGTGAAAAACTAGAAACTAATTTTTTTAATTTTTTCTGTTTAAATTTAAATGGTATGTGTACTTGCTTCACATTGTCTTTCTAAGTTGGCGTTCACGATTCAAGTATTTCAAGAGTGATATGTTCTCTTTTTGGATTCATATTCCAAACGAAAAAACTGAAGTTATATAAGGGAGGCAACTATGTGCTCAGACAGTCTGTCAATGACCCACCTTTTTTTCTTTCTCCGTTTTCTTTTTTCCTTTTATAAATGTATTTATTGCAAGTTGAAAAAAACGAAAAAGGTCAAGTTAGTGCTGCTGCTGTTCCAAAAAAGGTCACGAGGTCAGAGTTGAAAGTTCTAAGTTCAGATTGAATCCGACCCTCCTCCCAGAAGGTCTCCAGGTAGTAAGGGAGCAGGGCTGCCCATTCGGTGTGGATCCTCTACGCTCGGGACCCCCCACAAGCTTGAAGAATAGTTTGGGGGCCCCCACAATGAAGCGCCAGTGAGATCACCCCCACTGCTGCTGCCGCCGCCACCACTGCTCCACTGCCCAAGCCCTGTTGACCCACCAAAGAGATTCAAAGCAGGTCCAACTGGATCTGTCTGGTTCTGTCCTGTCTCCAGGGATTGCCAGCCCGCTGCGGGTGCACTCGGGGTTGCTGCAGGTGTAGGGGGCTGAGCTTGTGCCAAAAAGCGACTAACCTCTTCATCTGTGGCAAACTCAGCCAGGATGGTAGTGTTTCCCAACACACACCTACACGGCAAGGGACACATAAGAAAAAAAATAGTTAGAGCCAAAAGGGCAAGGGATTCAGACAACAGAGGAACAACACTAATAGGTGTCCAAACCAAAGGAGGCATCAGCTACATTGCTACAATGGAGCGGACATGGAAAACTTTAGCTGTTTTTGCCAGTGAAATTCACTCAAAACAAAAGAACTTCCATTTTAAATGGGGAAAAAACAAAAAAGAAAAACACCCCAACCCCCCTGCCCCCACATTCAGTTGTCCCTGAATGAAATCTTAATAAATTTAAACTAAGGTTCTGAACGTTAACACCAAGAGCAATAAAAGTGCCTATACCATGAAGGTAAATGCACATATGCCACCTTTTAAACAAAACAGATGAAGAACAGGTTAAAAGCCTTTGGAATTCAGGAGGTTAGTAAAACTCAAAAATTTTCACTGAATTTAGGGGCTTACACCACCGACCCCACATCCTCAAAGATTTTTGTCTCAAAACCTTGCTTACATGTGCAGTGCAGTCTGGGCCTTGGCCGCCTCCTGTTTGGTGTTGTATCGGATGAGGGCGGTGCCCTGGGTCAGGTTCAGATGGAATGTCAGCAGTGGGCCATGCTGCATGCAGATCGTCCTCAAGGTTGACCCATCAATCTGAGGAAGAACAGCCAGGATGAAACAGATGTTTTGTAATTATTTCTCCAAACATATTTTAATCCTGACGTCGTCACAGTAATTGAAAAATATGCTGCTCTCAGAAAGAAAAACAGATGAAAGCAGTGGGAAGAAAGCAAAGGTGACAGAAATTGATTTTCAAACAGGAACTGGTATATCTTGACTTCTCACCGTTACATGGATTTTGCTTTAGTATGGAATAATCTAAATTATCTTTATCTTTCTTGTTCATTTACAGCTTAAGTCCAGTCTTCCCTCTTTCACTGAGTTTCTTACACTGTCACTATCCTTACGTCGACAGTCTTTCTAGTAATTATACACAACTTGTACTTCTAACCATCTTCAGTCATCAGAATTTCTACTAAAGGAACCAGAATACCTTAGTCTTCAAGCCCTCTGATTTCAATAGAATGTATATAAACTACTTGTTAAAAGGTTTTTGCAAAACTGGAAATATCTCTACAATGAAATTTTTTAAAATTTATTTTGATTCTTCTTTGTCTTTGTGGTTTATGAAACAGTGACAGAAAGAGTCAGTGATTTTGCTGCCAAATCCACCAATGTTCATTCCATCTGAACTAATGTTTTCACAGCAGTTGTTGCCTACATTCCTTCTGCAGCAGTAACAGCTTGTTGCTTACCTCCAGTAACAGCTGCTCTCCCAGGTGTCCTGTACAGACAGATTCCATTCCTGGTGTGCCACAAGGACATGGGCATATGAATGGGATTCGTATGTGCAACTACTTAAGGAAGTGCTACTTTCTTCCTTCTTTCCCCCCTATTTTATAACACAGCTTCAAATGAGGGAAAAGGAAGTTGTGTGGTGGTATGGTCAAGGTTAAAGCAGAGAACCTTGAAATGAACATCTTGTTCTTTCCAAGCCTAACCATTCTATGAGTCTATGAATCCATCTGAACCTTTACACTTCTCTCTCTAGTGTACTGATCCACAATAAAGAGAGAATCCATAATGAGACAGCTATGATCTGTTTCTCTTTCCTACTAACTTAAACGCCTCCAAAATATATTCTTCTTCCACTAAAAAATTCCTAAAGCAACACTGAAGTATTTCACACAAGCCACACTTAGAACTGTGCTTTTTCTTCACATCAAGGTAAACAGTCTTTTTTACAGAAGGAGCACAGCTCACCATTTTGGGTGATCTGCTGGAGACCTCAGCTTTTCCTTTCACATCAACCTTTTTTTGCAGACTGTAGAAACACGGTAAATTATCTGGCTGAAGAAGGGACTCTCTGTCTAGACCTCAAGGATACTGCTGATAATCATATAAGCTGTTCCTAGGCCTTGAATACTAATTGTGAATGCTGAAACCAAGATCTCCACAGAATTCATTCAGAATGGCAGCAAGCTCTGAGAATACTTGCAGAAATAACCTAACTAGACTGGTTTTGGCAGAAGCGCTGGAAAAATTCAGTGGTTTCACTATGGAAACACTAAAGCAAAAACTGGCAGTTACATTAAATTTCTTATTGACAACATCCCAAAGAATAGCTATAAACCATTTCATATTATAGTCATGAAATTCACCCTCACTTCTAAGAAAAATCTTTCTGTTCAATTATTCTTTCTAACTCTTAATTAAAGAAATGTTTTAACAGTCACATAGCAAAACCTGAACATCATAAAATTAGCTGAAGAGATTACAATAGAAAAATCAGTCAGACTGCAGCTTGGTTTAGTAGAAATATGTTACATATGTTGACAAATCTGATTTTGTCAGATTTTATTCAAAAAGAAACGACTGAATAATTCACAAATCTTTGCTAAAGCAAACAAGTCCCCAGAAACAACCACAGAAAATACCTGTGGAGTGAGATTGTGAAGAACCAGCCAGTAGCTAGGACGAACTGAGCCACCATCACTCCAAGTAGATGCTGCAAATTATAAGACAGAGTAATCAAGACAGATTTGATACAAAGAAAAATCATCTTTCTTTACAGTTAGGTCTTTCAGAAAAAACTAGCATTACCAGTCTTGCTAAAACATGAAAGTCTAATCTTCAGTCCTGAAAACAAAATGACATCTTTGCTTGCAGTTCACATCAAGATTAATTTTACTAGAGTTTATCCTTGAGGAGTTTCTCACACACAGCAAGGATCTAGTCTTGAAAGGCCCTAAGGAGCAGGTGTTCTCTTCTGGCAGTTCTCAGCCCTTCCTCACACATTCCCTGCAGCAGGACCTGGGATTCCATCCCCGACCACCCCAATTACTGACAGCAAATTTCCATTTCAAGAAGGAACTCTCTTTTTTCCTATTACCAGACAACTGCAACTTTCTTTCCCCCACACCACTGGTGCTGTGAAACATACATTGCTCAGGTCTGAACAGTGGTGCTGCAGTTGATTTGTTCTCACCAGAGCCAAGCCTTGAGTCCTGTGCCCCCCAGCCCCTGACCGATCGGGGTGCTGTGCTGTTCCATGGAGATGATGGTTTGGGGTTGGTCAGGCCAGGAGGTGGGCGGGGCAGCCCTGTAGTGTTCCTTGAGGAAATATGGTTTTTCCACATCTTGTTGGAGAGATGAGTGGGATTGTGTCCTATGGGATCTGGGGACCACGTTGATTTGTAATCACTGAATTTTGCTAGAAAATTAAAGAAATTGTATATATTAGAGAAACTTGTGAGATTAAGTACCTGTCCTATCACACTAAGTCTTTTGACTGCATTTTTATTGGAGACAAGCATGAAACACAGGATCATACAACAGTTAATTTATCATACCAAAACCATACTTACACGTAGCCCATGCTACGTGTAAGTAAATATTTGCTTATTTTACACATGCTGATTTAAAAAAAGTAATATACCAGGATCATTTATGATAATGTAGCTGATTGCAGAATGTTACATCATTAATTAGATGAACTGCATTTTTTATGTCCACACTACATTTAATCTGAGAATTTCTTAAAATTTTGGCACTACTGACGTTTAATGAAACGGAACCTTCTTCATGCAAAAAAAACCCTGCAGAGCACTAAAAGGCATATTCACCATTCTTGGTCTACTAAGCTAATGTTGCCTCCTAAAGATGTCCTCCCTACAAGACCAAAGCTTTCTTGAGAGCCAACAAAGCTCCCACAATGTTGACACAGCAGTAATGCATAGAGGGCTGCTTAGCTGTGCGACGGCTGGACTTCTCAACAATCCTGATAGTGCTTTTTTTTACTAGAAGGCAGGTGCCTGTTAAAAGACTTATAGTGGATATCTTTCACACATTTCAAGAACTCTTTATAAAGAAATGCAATAAAAGAGAAAAATAAAAGCACTCCCCAAAATACCACTATTGGTCATGAATATTTGTGAGCTCTGTCTAAGCCAGTTTTTAAAATAAGGCAGACTGCAAATTCTCCCACAACTTCTGACACCAAGGGACATTTCAAAAGTCATAATTCCTTGAAAATTCCTCATTGTTCTGCACTGAGAACCAGCCAACACGGACATGGGGTGGGGAAAGGCTGTGTCAAACATTATCTTAAACATAATGTGTGCAAATATGTGCATTTAACTTCAGTCACCAGCAGACAGTGGTGAATGTAATTTGAAATTAAGTGAAATAACACAGATTTATGATATGCCAGGGCAGCATGAAATAAACCCATCTGGAAACCAAGATAATAAAGCTTTCAGCATGTATAAGCATGCTTCAATTTACAGCTAGATCTCTGTATTTCCATGACACAGCGATGGTCAGTACCACCTTTGGTGGCCAAGCACTAACCTTTGAAAGTGCTTAAAAACCTGCTTTCACTGGACTCTGCTTTACAGATAGGTGAATTCTAAATTCTCAGTTCAGATGATTGGCTCTCTGACTGTAAAACACTTGTGTCCAGCAGACAGAAAGAAATAGGTATGTGGCAGTGGTCTCATTTCCTCAATTTGACCACGACTTCAATATTTTTACCTCTTCAGTCTTTCTTATGTGCTAGACAAAAATTAAGCAAAGGCAAGAATTTGCTACATGCCACTCCTTTCCACAGGCTGTGGAACCTTCTCTGTCACTAGAATGTTGCATAGAGTGCTTCAAACCAAAGTCAGCTCACAAATCGGTGGCAAGAATTCAGTTTTTCTTAAGGACTAAAGAGCACTTTCAACACATTTGGTGAAGATGCTGAGGTAACTCCTGAACACAGCTTTCATTCAATACGATAAAAAAACCTGAAGCTCGAGCCAGATGTAGCTCTGAGCTCTGTTCATCACCCCTGTTATTTATACACAATTCTTCATTTTTAAGTAATTGTCAAGACAATGATGTCTTCAAGAAAAAATTCTGACATTTGCAAGAAGCTTAAAATCCAAATGGTTCATCTGGAGCAAGTATTTCCAGCACTTTACTGCAAAGTGTGTGCACAAACAGTTTTTTACAAGAAAGCTGCAGAGACCTTCTTATGAAGCATCTGAGACATATATTAAAGTTTATATATACAGGCCAACCATTAAAGCAAGAGGACCAAATGTCTTCTCTGTCCGGATTTCAGGGAATGATGAGTGCTACAAAAGACAAGGCAAAACCATTCCCTTCACAGCACTCTCATGTCCTAAAGTTAAAGTAAATAAAATCACTCACCTTTACTAATACATACACAAGCAGGTAATATTTTAAAAGTTTGACTTGTCAACAGATTGTACATGTACTGTTTTTATCTTTCCTTTTGCATCTGCTGTTTCCCACTACTCATTCTTTAACTTGCATAATATGCCGGTTTTGGCTGGGGTAGAGTCATTTATCTTCATAGTACTTAGCATGGAGCTGTGTTTTGGATTTGTGCTGGGAATGATGTCTTAGGTTTTAGCTTTTATATTTTTCAGATTCTGTACTGCTTTAATGTGTAGTTCTGAGCTTCATATTAAGGGATGGTAAGCTCTCTTCACAGAGTAACTAGGAAAAAAAAAATTCCTTTCCTAGCTTGAGACCAAAGACAATTGACCCAAATTTCAGGCCAAGAGCATAAACAACATGGACTGAAGAGAGAAGAACAAGAAGGATGGGACTTCACAACCTAAAGCTATAATTGGACAATTAACTCCAACATGCAAATGGACCAGAACTCATTAAAGTGTGAGACCTTGTGACTGGTCATCCTTTTTTGTGACCATTTTGGGTTCATCTTGGGTGTAACCCTAGCTGGGCTCTTGTACTGCCCAAGGTGTAGCCACTGAGGCCTTTTAATAAATACCTACTTTATTTAACTCTGCCTAGCCTCTGTTTTAGGTCAGCCTTCACAAGGTATCACGAACAGCATGGATAAATACAGATGATTTAATTATGTTGCTGAGGAGTGCTTACACAGCATCAAGGCTTTTTCTGTTCCTCACATCCTCCCACCAGCAGGAGGGATGAGGGTGCACAAGAAGCTGTGAGGAAATGCAGCCAGGACAGCTGACCCCAGCTGTGCAAAGGGATATTCCATACTATATGGAGTAATGCTCAGCATATAAAGGGTGGGGGGAGAGGAAGGAGGGGGTTCTATTCAGTGTTTGTCTTCCCCAGTCACTGTTACACACAATGGACTAAATACTCCCAGTGGAACAACAATGAACTAGTGCTAAATGAAAAATGCTTTGTCTGGTTAAGTTTCAAAGCCTGCATACCTGAAGTGCTATGAACGTTGGTGAAGGAATTGTCAGAGGCACTGTAGGGCCAGGCACCAGGTGAAGGCAGCGAGGTGTTGAGGGAAGAATTAGACCCTGTCAAAGAGAAAAGGAGAGAGAAAGAGGAGACCAAGTTCAGAGATTTCTGTAACACCATTAAACCTCCAGAGAGCCACGACTGTAGCAATGCCAAGCTTTCAGGTGCCCCCAGCCACAGTGCAAAGGCAGGCAGCTTCCTTCTCCTTCTCAGACAAATGCAACAGACTGTTTGCCTGAAATGAGCACACGATCCTGAGTTATCAGACTGATAATCACAGTGATCAGCACAGAGCAGATGTGCACTGTTTTACCTGTGGTGTTGTCCCGCAGAAGTTGGTGGTCAGTATCTACAATGGGAGATGTGGCTGTCCCCCCCAGCACACTTCCAGGGGTCACATAGGGGTCAGATTCAGGGTCAATGTTTTGTATACCTTTCCATGGCACTCCTGGTTGGAACTCTGAGACAGGAGAGAAAAATGAATTAGATGCAATCACGGAAATGTTATTTACCAGAAGCAATTGCTGACAGTACTTCAGGATGGTAAACAATTGTCTTTTACACCATTCCTTAGGAGCAAAAAAAAAAGATTGCATGTTAGAATCGTAATCTATTTCACAGTTCCTCCCACAGCACTAGCTCTGGTTTCATATGAATACAAGTCTACACTACAAAAAAAGTTGTACAAGGGCATCCAGTACCCCTTTAAGTGCTTCTGCTTTGCTACATTCAGATGAGGTTTCAACAGTTTTAATAAATTCCATATAAGATGTGTAAGATTAGATTCTGTACACATACCTACTTTAGGAGTTTGGAAATACATTTGACACATCCCACGGTATGTACACACACACTCTATACATTACCTATCAATACTGAGATGAGATGCCTTGTGGTAAAAGTAATGTATATACTCATTGTCATTCTTCATGCTTCACAATGAGATGGGGATATACTTATCATGCTTTAGTTGGAACTATAGCTCCAGGCATGCCAGAATTTTAAGACAAGAGGATGAACTATATTAAATATGAACACACCAAGACTCCAACTACTGTAAGAAAGATCAGTAACTTGGCTCCTTCAATGAATACAGTGTTGTGGTCAGTTCTGGAAGCAGTGGTGCAAAAGTAAAACTGACAAACACAAGAACAAGTTAAGAATCTTCATATACTATGTGACAATTTGTGTAAGTGTGAGAAGAGTGCAAAGGTGGCAGACTCATCCCTTGCAGATACAAGTCCAGGCTACAGAATTCCTGAATTTTGGAAATAATTAATAATAGATTATTTGAGTGTAATTAAAGATTCATTATTAAAAGTGGGATCCAAGATGCACTCTCTAGAACGAAGCAAGGTAGGATGAATCTGACATGGAAGGGTTCATTTCAGTCACCTTTGCAATGAAGAATTATAGTCAAGACTATGACTTTCACAGACAAATGCAGAAGAAAATGTGATACTACTGGTTCAAATTATTGCCACAGCAAGGGCAGTATTAGACTGTGATAATGTACAGGAGAATCTGAGAGAAGACAAAAGAAATATCCCACTGGGTCAGAACTATGGTCCATCTAGTCCAGTGTTTTCTAACAGCAGTAGGAGAAATACCATTAAGGGACAGAACACAAACCTGGCTACTATCTGTGGACTATTGGCCTCACACTCTCCCAGTATCCAGAGCTGTCCTAACTTAGATGGCAGAAATACCCTCTGCTAGCACCAGCTTGTGAAATTATTTTTCCATCATTTTATCCAATCACTGTTTCAACTGGCCAGTATCATCTGTCTCAAGAAGCTGTGAAAACAACATAACCTGCAAGTTCACCACTCCTGATGGGAAAAAAGCTCCCATCTCTTTAAAATTTACATCCTGTTAATTCTAGCATTTGCACTCATTGCAGGAGTCATGAACTACAATTCTCCATTTATCTTGTTCACTGCCTTCATGATTTTATAAACATCAGTTACATCTCCCAGTCTTTACTAACTCAACAAAATAATCCAGGTATCAATACTTTATCAGCAATCAGCACTGCATCATGCAAGGACTCCGCTCAGCTACTACCAAAATACTGCCATACCCCGCCTGACAAGCAGGATCTCCCTTTTGTTAAGGAAGAAGCAATACAGCTCTTGGGTCTACTCAAAATATCTTCTCTGTTCTGAGACAAAAAAAATCCATGACCATAGGTTAGAACCTGGAAATTAGAACTTGTTTAGAGAAAAAAAAAAACAAAACAAAACAAAAAGGAAGTCCAAGTCTTCTATTTGCAAAGATTCTGAGAATTTTTGAGACTGAAAATTAAGTGCACAGAAAGCTCTAATCAAAAGGTTAATGACTACACAAACAAGGCTCCAAGGATCAGGGGTATCATTCTTTATGAACACATTCACTCATCAATGTAATCCTGGTCTGGAAAAGCATTTCCTTGAACTACAGCATACTGACAAGTTTCCAAACTCTCCTTTGGAGCTGATAGTCATTATCATGCACATTCACCAACTCTTGTCTACAAACATGCTCTTTTATTTCTAGGCAGTAAAGACAACATGAAATGCATTTCTCCACTGGTATCTGAAAGGTCCTTTCAAAAAGCTCAAACGTAAGATTACTGTGAAAACCATGACAGACACATCCAGGCCAGTTTGCTTGAAGTCTGACTGATCTTGAATGGGAAATTCACAGTCTAAGTATGACCCAAGAATGCAAGTCTGTGCAGCATAACCAAACGACATAGCTCTCACCAATGCAGCAAAACTTACTCTCACCTCCAGCTGTGATATCAGTTTGATTGGGCACCACTTCATTTATCTTTGTGCTGAACAATACTGCTCTCTTGAATGGCAGAATTTCTGCAGCAGATGGCATTTAGGAGGAAAATGTGAAAGGTGTAGTCAGGGTGAATGCTGAGCTCCCACTGTTTTCATTCACAGGCAAAATGCACCTATTTCAAGAGGTTTTCTCTTCTGAACTCATTTTTGTTAACAACTTTTTTTCCAGCACTGGGAAGAAGAATTCTATCTCCATGCCAGGAACTGACAGTGGACCTCATCTACAAGCTTGTAGAGAAGAACCTAGAGTAAAGGCCATTTTAGGTCTTCATTCTTTATCAGAGTGTTGTATTGATAAGGTAGATCTTGATTTCAGTTCTCCTTGACAATGAAGCCCACAAGTTAGACTATGAGACAGCTCAAGTGGCTGATGGTCATGGAACAGTAACTTGTCCCAGCAGCCAATGGATCTCGTAAGAGCGGAACAGCAATGACTGAGTAAATGCCACCTGCCAAAACTGGGGACCTGTTACATGAGGGCTGCAAGCATAGTCTTGGGCTACTCTCACAAGTGAAATTTTATGTTCAGAATTTGTGAACTTCACTTATCCTCTCACCGTGGTGAGGCAGTCAGCAACAAAAAAATTTACTTATGACTGACAATGGGACTACAGATATCACTAGGGAAGGTCTATGATATCAACAAGGGGCAAAGAGTAGCTATCAAGCTTTTAAATTTTTTTTAGCTTTTTATTGTAACAGTTTTGGAACCAAGAACCTTGCCAAAGCCAGTGGTTGCTCCAAAACTTGGAAACATGGCAGAGCTGATCCTCATGTGTCTCTTGTAACATTCCAAGCAGTACTGTCCTAGTATAATACAGGGGAATGGTGGCCAAGTTCAGTAACGATGAGTCTGTGAGTGAAGCCTGATAGAAGATTACATTTTGGGAGTTTCTGGCATTATGAACAGCAACTTCAGTCCTAAAAGCTCCATACCTAACAACCAGGCTGACAGAGGTGTAACACAAACATACCTACAGAATGCAGTGAGCAGTGTGAAAGTTTGTAAATGTGCAGATTTTTTTGAGAGAACTAATCATTTAGCTCTGTTAGCTCATCAGAAGATGTTTTCTTGCTGGAGTTAGACACTGAGGGCTTCCCTCAAAAATTTTCAACTACATTTTCTAGATTTCCTGCAGTTGTGTCCGTCACATAGATTCCTATGCTTTCTGATGCAAGGTCTGTGCTACTGCTTTACCCAAGAGATGTACCTGGACTTTTACTTTTTTGTACTTGAGTTAGTAATGTTCCCCTGGAATGCAACTGTTTTCCAGACAAGAGAAAAATCACAGCAACCACTATTTGCTGAACAGCACCAGTGATTAATCTGTGCAACTTCAAGGACACCACTCTAGTTAAATGAATGTTTTATATAGGAAATTATGTGTATATTCAAATATACATGTACTTTTCCTAGAGAGTTTTCTAGCAGAAACATAAAATTTTGCCAGTGAAACTACAAAACTTTAAAAATGTGCCATCCCAAAAGCAAGAGACTTCTATCCCAGCCACAAGACTCCTGAGCTGCAACCCTTTATGTGACATGAACACAGCTGAACCATAAGAGTGTGGTGTTCCCACCACCACAAAAAAAGACCTACAAAAAGCCCTACTTCACATATTTTTCTTTGATTCCACCCTATCAATAATTTTTACACCGTGTCAATCTACCGCAGCACAAATAAGGAATCAGTACAAAAGAAGGGAGATGTTGGTGTGTATTCTATGAACATATGTTTTCATTAAATTTTCTGTAAATGTAAAGTCACACAATCACAGAAGATAGGAGTTCACCAAACAAAAACCAAACACTACTCAGGCAATTCAGCAGTTAGTTCATATTTAGCCCAACATTTTTTACTGGAAATTCACATTTATGTTCTACTTTAATGTGGAAGAAATTCCAAAAGCAAGAGAAGGCCAAGCCACCCAAGTATTTTCGTTGCAATGGTTACTTAAGTAAGTATGCTGAGGAAAGGTCCAGCATATCTATCCCAAAGCAAGGACACAAACCCCGCCCTTATGTAATACCTGGAGGCCAGCTGGCATTGCTGGATTTGCTTCCGATCTTGTTTGTTGGTGGAGATTTGGCAGGTAACCAACTATCACCAGCAGGGCCTGCGTGGCTGCTGAGCGGGTCGCCCTGGATTATGTCAAACTGGTTGTAGGGCGATCCTCCACGAGCCTTTCCAGGGGGCACTATTGCACCTGCAGCATTAAAAACACACATTTACACCTGGGAAAGGCTGCGATCTTCAGGAGCATGATGTATTCATACAAAAATATTCAAGATGCATACTGGTGAGGCAAAACAGTTTCATCTAAACTATTTCACCTCTGGGGAGATGATACTACAAGGGCATTCTCACCATTTTTGTGCATATTGGCATCTTGTGAAGCCACAGAGGGCAGCCCTTCCATCATAGTCCACTGCTTAAAGCGGGATTCTGTTCCAGCCTCTTTCCCTCCCACCATGCCATAATCCATGCCACTTGAGCCAAAGCCTGTGAAACAAACAAACAAACAAAACTCAATTGTCATCTTCTGTTTTGTTTTTAAGCATCTTTAAATGGGGAGTCATTGCAATCATAACAAAAAGGTGGGAAAAAGAAATCAACCACAGCAAAAGGTATGTTCAAGGGGCAACTTCCAAATAAGTGTGTTATGTCAATATGCCATGATATGCCTCCTTCTTAGGTTTGTCTTCTTCCCATGCAATGAAAAATAATTCAATTTGATTCAATTATATGACACTTGTCATAACCTTTGCTCTAATGCTTATACATAAATTACTCATCTCTAGACCCAGACATAAGTGACTAACACAATTACCATATTAATAATAGGGAAGCTACAGGCAATGCACCAAACCTACTTCCACAGAGCACTTACCACCTGAACCGTATCCAGGTATCTGCCCTTTGGTCTGTAAATCTGAGAGACCCACATTCAAAGGATTGGGTACCATGCTGTCTAAATGTGGCTTAGGCCCAACAGGGTGGGAGGGCGAATGCTTCATGCCAGGCTGCCTCTGCTGCTGCTGCTGGAGGGCACTCACCATACGAGCAATCTGTAAATGGAAGAAAAACTGCTTCATCTATGCTATACTGCAATGCAAATTCCAGTAAACATAAAGAAACAGTGAATTAGAGGAGATACAAAAGACCTTGCTCTCCAAAAAGTGCACTGTGAAGAGAGCAGGTGATGTTACTGAAGCCAGCACCATCTCTACTGCAGACTGCATTTCCCCAGCAAACCTCATACTTTACATGACTGACAAAACCAGTGCCACACACCTGCTGCTCCTGCTGTTGTCGCACAGCTTGAGATAACTTTCTCTGGCTCTGTAACAGCTGCTGCTGCTGCTGCTGCTGAAGGAGGAGCTGACAAGCCTATAAGATAAGGGGGGGGTGAGAAGAGTGAAAATACAGAGCTCATCAAGTGAAATATAATTGCCAGGAGCTATTCACTAGGAAACGCTTGGCTCAGAAGTTAGGTAAACTGTTTCTCATTCCACTCACTCAAATAAAATGACAATGAATGCATTAGAAGAATACCACATCCCTCACTTAAATGTTAAATGTTCCTAATTTAACACTGTGCAGCAGAATTATTTGTACCTGCTTTATTACCATCACTATGACTCTAAGTCTGAAGCTTTTTCTGAAGAAAACCTCATGAAAAATCCACAAACAACTTCTTTCTGTACAATTAGAGTCATTACTAACCCACTGTAATCCACAATAATTAATTAATTAATGGGCCTATTTGGTTTATCTGCTGCCTTCTAGCAGGACTTTACTACCCCAAATAGCAAAGAGGGGAATACTTGCACAAAATAACCTCAGTAGAACAAAACAGAATTAGAATAAGCATAAAAAGAAAACCCAGCAGACAATTTGCAAACTGTCTTGTCTCACAAGATTACTAGTTACTTACTAATTGAAACTGGGGAATCTGTGGAAGCTGGCTCAGCATGGCAATCTGTTGTGGAGAAAGCTGGGGGCCCATATTGAAAAGACCAGGATTCAAGCCACTGTTGGGAAACTGTTTGAGCATGGAGGCCGAAACCTGCATGGAAAGCAATTACATATCCTGAACACACTGCTACGAGGAAATGATGATGAAGTACAAGTATTTCTATACAGGAACAAGCATGACACCAATCTCCAATAGTGTTCTGGGAAAGACACTGCAGATTTATTAACACATCACATTTAAACATGCACAATCTATAACTTGGGCAGAGTGAATACCTCACTTAATTGACAGTATACAGTATTACATGTGCAGATGCAGACACACACACAAAGGTTATTCCCTCAACCAATCAGGTGCCAGAGACTGTACTAAATTTAAATGCTGATATTTATGCAGCTAACCAGTAATCACAGTACTGCATTTTCACATTAAAAACATACTGCTTGACAAGGGAAAAGAAAGGCAGTCAGGCAGTCACTGGAGTAAAGAAACAGTGCCTCACAGAAAGAGTTAATCTCTTTGAACATTGAATAAGATACAGTAAAAGACAGGAGTAGGTGGAGAAGAATCCCCCCATTTCTCCCTGCATTATTGCAGAGTTACACAAGCACAATTCAAGAGAATCTCAAGAACTGTTCACCAAGTCCAAAGCAAAAGGTAAACTTGTACATTTGGAGACCCTGAGGTCTTAAGATTAAGCTCTGCAATGAAAATGTAACATGTAGCCCCTTCATCAAACCTCTCTTCTGGCGGGGGGGGGGGGAGGGGGGTAGAGGAAGGACAGGACAAGACTACTTAAAAAAATTAAGCAACCTGTCACACTTCAGAAACACTGTAAGCTTTCACGTTTATTTGTTCTTTTTAAAATACTTTGCAAAAGCCTATGTAAGACACAGGATTCCCAAATTCACTTTTGAGGTTTAAAAATACTGGTAGCGAGCATTTACAATCAACTGCCTTGGAATAATACAGAATGCCAAAGCTTCTGCACTGCGTTTTAAGTACTTCCACTATGAATTTTAATGTTTTTATCTTATCCAATTTTTCAATTTTTTAACATCAAATTGAGACCAAGACAGATGCATAAGTAACCTCAATGATGTGCTCTGAAGGCTGTAGCTCTACTTTTACAAGTAATCAGTTGCTATGAATTCCTTACCTGGGGAGAAAGGAATTGGGGAGGCACTTGCGCCCGGATATTGGGGGAAGGATTTAGTGGCTGCACTGGTGTGTGCATGCCCCTCGATTGTGCTGTGCTGTTTCCAAACAAACCATGATTGCCACCCTACAAAATTAAAGCAGTAGTGAGAAGATGAATCTTGCAGGCTATGCTAATAACTACATCTCAGTAACAATGAGCCAAGCTACTGACTTAAACAGAGTTCCCTTAGAATTACAGACGTTTGGCTAAAATCAGTAATATTCTACCTGGGTTAAAACCACTGTACTACATTTTTGAGATGCAGGTTGTTTCTCCTCGAACATTGAAGGGTCACGTTTATCTACTAACTTCAAGACATGACAAATCTAATGTTTTAATATTTTGCACTTTATGTATTGGGAAATGGAAACTTGGAGTACAAACAGCAAACTAAAAACTTCATTCCAACTGGCTTAAAAGCATGGCAAGACTCTAGCAACAATAATTCTGGTCCCCCATTTTAGACAAGACAGGTATTTTTCCTGAGTAGTTTGCTGAGATATCACTCACAAGGCTATTTTTTTTTCCTCTGTAGGCCTTTCATTAACTAATACTATTTTAGAATTCAAATTCCAAAAATTTCCTTTCTGCCATGAAAACTTCAACATTCTGGATTTGAATATTTTCCTTCCCCTTTTCTCCCACTAAATTTGAAGAAAATTTTCAAGTGAGAAAAATAGTTGTGGGTTTTATTTTTTTAGTGGTTTATTTTCTAATACAAGAATACTTGCTGTTTGAGTTTTTCAATGAGAATTATTTACTGATTTATAAGGAACTTCTGTAATAAACCCTAATGCATGAACAAGACCCAGGAAAACTTGTGATTATGTTTCATGATTTCAGACTCTTCAGCAGACTTTTTTTGGTACCATTTTTTAAAAAAAAGTAAGAAATGCTACCAACAGTCTCAAACACTAACTAAGCTACATTCTCTTGCTTCTAAAAGCTGAAGCTCATACTCCAAAGCATCCTTACGTGCCATGAATTTGTCTTTTCAGTTTCAAGACCCTCAGAATTTCCCATCTCTTGCTATCAGGGTGTCTGTGACCCTCAGACACCTGGGGTTCTGAAGAGTGTATTTTCCACTCTTTAGCCATCATTCCCTATTCTGCCTGTCCATGCCAGCATTGTTGCACCCAACATAAATCTGTAATTCCAAACTGTGATTGTGCAAGCCTTCACTAAAAGCTTTCCTTCCCTTATATACCAGGATTTCATAAATCCTGTCATATCACTGTGCATAATACTCCTACCATTAATATTGTGTATCCTCTGCTATCCTTTTGCTCAAACACAAGAGTCTCCTCCTGCTTCTACACTGGCAGCCCTATGGATTGCCTCTTTCACCTGCATCCCTCTCCACCTAATGTATCTTCTCATTCAGAAGCAACTCCTAAGCTTGCAGGAAGACAAACAAAAACTCCCAAAAGACAAAAGGTTTTACCCTGGAAAGAGGTAGATGGAGTCAACTACACACTAAAATTTTTGAGAGGCCTTGAAGCCTTAGTTACACTTTCAGCTCTCTCTATAACTCCTCTCTATAACAAGAGTTCTGCACACTGAGATCAACAACATGTCTTCAAATTTTGGACTTAATCTGATGTTCAACACTGTGTCACATAGAAACAGAAAGACAACACACACAAACACCATCATGTTAGGCATATGACTACATAAGCTAGACCAGCTGCAATAATTGGGTACTATTCTTTCATTTCCTAGTATTCCTAAACTATTTTCTTCTAAAATAATACAGAATACAAAAGCCAGAGATTCTTCCAAACTGCTGTTACTCACTTAACTAGTTCCCCACCATTTCCCTGTACATAAAAATATTGCTACTTCAAGAATTTTTAAAGGCTACTAAATCAATTCTTACTTTGAGAACTGTGAGGAAGGGAAAAGGGAACAGGGACAATGCTAAATCACTGCAACTTTTTACAGGGTCATTTCTACATACAAGGCCTTTGAGTGGAGTCTGAAAAACTTCAGTGTTGGGTTTGATGAGGCAAATCAACAGCCTCTAACAAGGTTTTAAGCCAGCAATTGAAGTAAAGGATACCACTAACTTCACGACTTCTGAAAAGCACATCCACCTGCTGCTGCACTGCAATTTAGGAAGAGGCCAACAAAACCAGACCAAGTATGTTCTGATGCTAGGAACCGAAGCGGACTGATTCTCAATGGCCTGAGATAGCTGAAATTTCCATTAACAATTTTAACCTATCCAGCAGAAAAACAAATGCAAGCAACCAACTAACCAGGATTAAGCCCAGGTTGCAGCCTTATAACAATGCATCTTAGAAGGTGGCCTGCTTACTTGTCTAGCAGCGAAGTTTTGGGGACTGAGCCCTGAGCCGATTGCCCCAAGGCCGACGTTGGATAGTGTGGAACCAGAGGGAGACAGCTTGTAGCTGGGAGAAGGGGAGAAGGGAGAGCAGGGAGCCTCATCCCCAAGGCACCCATCTTGATTGGAGAAAGGCAAAGTCAGCTGAAGCAGCAGTTAGCCGACAGCAGGAGTTGGTTAGTGAAGCAACAGAACGCAAGAGGAGAGAAAGAGGGACGGTGAGTGACTAGGAAGAAGCAAAGTTAATTTGTAATAGCAGTTACAAGGACAAAACCTCTGATTCAAATGACCACTTGACAATTAAGATTTTGGTCCAAGGAGAAACTCTTAGGTTTTCTTTTTAAAAATACATTTTGAACTCTCATGGAATTAGTTTCTGATAGTGGCTATTACCACTACAGAAGCAAACAAATCTTGAATGAATTCCTAGTGTTAGCACACACCTACCAGCATAATTTGTTAGGAAACGCATTAGCTTTGCTCATAGTATTTATTAATTATGCCACCAGAGGGAGTTGACAAAACTGCTTTTTGGCTCGTTATACCAAAATGGAGGAGTTAAAAAATTCCTAGACAGTTAACACGCCTTCAGAATTTTTAAACCAAATTTGTTTTCCATTTTACATGTGATAAACTGTATCTAAAAAAAACCAAAACAGCCCTAGAGCATTCTGCATCTATTGGACACTCTCCAATTCATAATGGGAAGCAATTAATATTTGATAATAACAGTGAAAGCTTCTGTTTAAAATAGGCAAGAATATGAAAGAAACACTATCATAACATACAGCAGATGTCACAGAGAAACAGATGTCGTACAGAAGCTTACAGTACACGGACATACAGCATAAGGGGTTGTGGAATTTAGAAAGGGTGTTTCCAATAAATGCCAGACATGAAAGAAGAAAAATATTCGGAAGATTGTGATTACTTAGATATTTACTTAGATCTCAACCAATTTTCTTCAAAGCAGATGACAGTAGTTAGTAGCCGAAAGAATCATCATGATGAAACCTAGACGAATTTTATTGCTACCAGTAGTTTATCCTTCCAAGAAAAAAGAAAGGCATCTGTCTTTTATTGCTACCAGTAGTTTATCCTTCCAAGAAAAAAGAAAGACATCAAAACCAGTCTATTCTGGAATAAAAAGCCTCACTTTCTCCAATTTCATTTGCCTATGCACACCTGACACCTGTTTTATACACACATTCATCCTACCAATAAAACTACCTCACACCTTTTACTACTGAGCTCAATCAGGGTTATTCAATATCTAGCACCTGCTGAGAACTAGGGTGAAAACTGGGATCTTGAACAAAGAGGTAGCTATTAATTTATTTAAAGATATTTCTCTCACCTTCTCAAAATAAGGCCCACTATCTGTGGTTCCCATGTCTTTGGAATTAGGTGGACGGAACCCAGATCGATCCTTTCTCATCATGTCATTAAAATCCCCGAGATTCACAGCTCGTTTATCTACCTCAAACTTCTTATCTGGGAGACCACCTGTAACAAAAAAAAGAAATTAGTGCAAATAATCTCATGACAGCAGGTTCACAGCCAAAGAAATACTCTTTAAGATCAGGGTATTAATTACATCTGTTTTATAATTTAGAACATCTACAGTGAGTATTAAGTGTTGAAAAATAAATGTAGGAAGTTTCATTTAACACTGAACATGCCAATTTACTTTATAGAGCTTACGGTGAAGTATTTATCAAAATTTATATAGAGATATAAACACAAATGTTTCAAGTAATTATATTAATTAATACCTAGCTCTCTACGTCTCCCAAAACCTGCACTGTAATTTTTTGGGATTCAATATGTAGAAAGACTACTATTTAAGTTCTCCATGTATTCTGCTTCGCTTCTGCTGAGTTTGACATTGAGAAATTATTTGAGATCATTTGAAAAATTTGGTCACATGCACATTATTTGGTCAAGGTTGTCCTACAGTCATATGAACTTAATTCTTAAAACAAAAGACATCAACATGTATATTGTAACTTCAGACAGACAACCAAGCTCTTTCAGCCCACACACAATAACACAACCAATAACATAGACACTTCTCAAACACCCTCTAAAGTCTCCTGCCATTGTTTAGTCAGTAACCTGGTGAAGTATGAGATGTCGGTAACAGATGACCAAACTGAAACATAGATGGTGAACAAGACATCGATTTTCTCTAAACGATTTATCAACAGCCAAAGAGCTGACTGGAAGAAGTTTTCCACCTTACATGCTGAACTGCTGCCAAGGAACAATCTTTTTGGTCAGATGTGACACCTGTAAGCAATTAAATGCATATTGCTACGTTGGAGTAGATGGAAAACATCTTCGTTTTAAAATACGGATGTGACAGAAATGAGCTTTACTGGTATTTTTAGTTTTAAAGAATACTGTTTAGTTGGTAGCACAGATGGTCTTTCCAAGAATCATTTTAAAAGCATGTCAGCACAATTAACAAGAAAATCTGTGACTTTTCCAAAGGAAGTTGGTGACGGATAACCTACCCTACCACTGACAAAACACTGGACCTTTATCAGAGCAGAGAGCTCATCGCTTTAACACCTTCAAGACAACTTTTTTTGAAAAAGCTTCTCAAATCCAGCATCTCTTCTTAATGTCCTATCCCAATCTATTAATATTCACAGCGATGCCACTGCCAAGAAGCTATGAAACTGACCACTGACCAATTGCATGGATTTTTTTTATTACCTACACAGCTTTCAAAGCTGATCCAGCTTAATCCTCTCAATTGCCTTCAACATCATTTATCACAAGACAGTTGACAAATCACCTACATATCTTAGCTTGTAACTGGAGTCATACTGTCCTGGATGAGCTTGTGGTTCTCTGATCCCTTTCTAATACATATTGAAAGCTACAACTGGCTCTGCAAAAGCACTCACAGAGTGTCACAAACAGCTCAGTGCTGTCAATACCTACATCAAACCACTGCACACAATGCCAGCAACGTGCACTAAAAGGCTCATGTGCTTCAATTCCACACAGGAAGCCCTGGCCATTAGTTGCTTGAAAAGAAACTGAAAGCGAGGCACAGTTGCATCACTGTCTGAAATGAAACTGGGTCAATGCCAACACAAGATGACTAAGCCACAGAAACACCCTTCCATCCCTCTGTTTATCCTGATGGTCCAATCAGCTCCTCAAACATTACTGAATGATGCCTTGTAAAATACACAGAGCATTAAAAGAGTACCTCTGAAGGCTTGAAGCACAGATTTGCATGTCACTTAGTGCTGAGGCAGCTGCTTAAACTCCAGTATAAACAAGGCCTCACTGAGAGAAATGATTGCATTCCTTTATCCCATTCGCAGAAAATTCTAATGCAACTTTGAAATGTGTCATGGGAGTCTTTTCCTTTGAACCCATCAACTAAAGCTATAAATAATGGAGGGGGGTAAAGAATAGCTTTACCTTATGTGGTACATGACAACTGACAAAATGTGAAAAGTTTGAATTACCCTCTTCAGTAGGCAAAACCACTTGTGTATGAATAAATATGAAGCCCCAAATTCTCTACATGTAGAAACATAGACGAGGTTAAATGTTACACCATCTTCATAAAAGAGGACCCTACAAGCCTATCTCATAAATAAGTCCAACTTTTAAAATTTAGAAGTATACCTGGGCTGAGCAAAACAGCTTATAGATTCCCACAAACAAATGCCATCAGCAACAAGAGCAAAACTGCTAAATGTAAAAGTAGCCAAAAAACCTACGAAGATCTGTTACATTCTCTGCCTTTGAAACAGAATGCAAGCCATAATTCACGGCTCTACCTAAGATCAAGGGATGCCACCACTGATGGGCACACTAAACTTATAGAGCAACATATCAAGGTAAAAGATGCAGCCTTTCTGCACCCTCTCACAGGATATGCTGAGCAGCAGTCACCTCCTCAGAAGCTCTGATAGCCTGAGGGTCCTTGAAATCGCCGCCAAAGGATCCTTAATTTGGAGATAAGAAACTAAGAGAGCTATAATCAACATAATCCAGGCTACCATCCTCTTCATTTGTACATGCTTAGATCTGTTTTTTACCAGCAGCATCTGAAGGCAGGTGAGAACTGAATACCCATGATGGTGACTGATCTCCACCTAGACATTCTTTAGAGAAGCATGATACAATCAGAGCCTGAGTTCTAGGGAGGATGCATGAGGCCAAACTGGAGATCAAAAACTTGTTACCTTTCACAAAACTGTATCATACCATATAAATAAATATCCTTATAATCTCTGTTTGAGATCCTTAACTACTTCAGAAAAGACGGTAATTTTAGGAAACATGAACAACTGAATCCTCCATGAAGTGTGACAGAAATTTAAGAATGTAATGGATTCTAAGCTGAAAGACACTGCATCTGTCTGGATTGTATTACAATACCAAATCCACACCAGGTATTAGATGCAAGTAAGTCTTGACTACCACAGTTCTACCTTTGGTACCACACAGCCCATGATGCTTAAGTTGTGTAGCAATGGTGGTGAAGCTATCCGGAACATAAAATCTACTTCTACTGAAAAGTAATCTGTAATAGCCTGAGGCACACAACTGAAAAAAAATCAATGAGAAAAGATATTTTTTTCCCCCTCACATCACCTCCACTAAGCTGTAGTAAAAGGGATGTCCTACTGGCAGGAGGGAAAACAGTACTCTACTACCAAATGAAAAAGATTTTCACTTTCTTGAAACAGTAACAATGAATATAAACTTAGAAAGATTAAAACAGTCTTAAAGATGTCTCTGCCCAAGTTATAGCTCAGCTCTGTACAGGTATGCATCCTGATCTTGCACACCAGAGTCAAAGCTTACAGACAAGACAGAAGATGCTTTTTACTATGCCCTTACATTATGAAGGGTGCTAAAACTAAGAATCAAACCCTTCCAGAGTACAGCAGATCATCCTCATAAAAACAGTACATGTGATCTCACATTCCAAATGCATTGCAATTAAAATATACTCACCTACAGACAAGTCCATCTTACTGCCTGGAATGTCGTCAGTTTGACTCTGGGGAAAAAAAAAAAACCAGAACACAATTCAGTTCTGATTTCTATTCAATGCTGAGAAATATTTCAGAAAGGTAGAATGCAGGAAGAACACGCTTGTGCTAATGAAAGTTTTACTTTAAACTGAAACGGAACACGAGGGTTTCTGGTATCACCCTGGACACACCTTGCCTCAACCCCCTAAGGCTGTGCATGGCAAGATTACCCACGTGAAAGCAGACTCACACACACAGCAACAGAGGAAGATGCACAGACAGCCACTCCATAAATGAGCCTCTGGCCTTGTGTTCCAGAGGTTGAGTGACAAAACACTGAAAACAGCGGCCAAAATAGTAGTTCAACCTCATGGCCTGTCATGCCATTAAATCTTGAAGTGTACTGCCATGGGATTTTTCAGTTGGTAGTGTGGGACAGGGTGCTCCCATAGCTTTCAGAAGCAACTACTGTCTAGCAAACAGAATTAGAGCTTGAGAGCCAAAAGACATTGCAAACTGATCCTAAGCATGTCGGTGTCAGCTTGTACAGACCTACACTCCTCACACAAACTCTGTATAGTTATCTTCTGCTAGCCAGTATTACATAGCATTCCTGCTTCACAGGATGACAACTAGCACAATATTCTGCAAAATATTTTGCAAATTGGCTTGTCAGAAGTTCCTTTATATAAAAAATTATATAGAATTATTTTTAAAATACTTCCCTAGGGCTCTGTCCTTTTCTGAATGATGTGATATTTATTCACTTTACCAAACAATCTTTACTTATGGATTTATGATGAGCCCTTTTTTTGCTAAAAAGACCCTGCTGTACCTCAAATATAAATTCAGCCAGGACAGACACAGAGCTGTAAATCTCCTTTTCTGATAGATGGCTGAGATTCAGAATGAATACCTTGGACTTATCACAGATGTCTGACACTACAGGCAGGAGCCTCTATGTTAAGTGCTCTAAACAGCATGTTATGAAAGTAAAATAAAAAAAAAACAAATCCAAAAACAAAGCAACAAAAAAAAACCACCCCACACTAAAATGCAACAATCCTCCCACCCCAAAACCAACCAAACAAAATGAGAAAACACCCATCTCCCTCCCAAATCTATTACTTGCAAGGAAACTGCAACCTCAGAGAAGGAGCTATCACAAAGTAACTTTAGGAATCACTGTAGATTTAGGGTTTTTCTGAGAAGCCATTCTGAGCCAGCTACTACAGGTATTATAATCAACACCCCAGCACAGCAGATGCAGATAAATAACTGTGAAACAGTTGATATTTTGACTTATTTACAGCTTACAGCTCTTTCACAAAGTTGCACTTTCTTTAAAAAAAATTTTACTTACTAGCAAGCCCATATTTGAAAACTGTTTGGATAAAGGGTTCATCCATGAATCACTATTTCCTCCTTTTAATGCACACTGAAAAAAAAAAGGAGAAAAATATTTTAAGAAACTTCTTGATTCCTTGAATTCTTCTTTATCCTTGAGATGCACATGTTTAAAATGAAAATTCTGGTACCAGAAAAATTAATGTCCTGATAAAATAACTCTAAGTATTTACATGTTTGGAAACATTTAACAAATACTGTGTCTTGTACAACTGCCCACTGTTAGATATTCCAAACTGGCTGAACACTGTCATGTAGAATGTTTATCACACCTTCAGTTTCATTCTGCAATCTGGCAAGCTTTGTGAACACTGTTTATTTTTAATTGTTATAGTTTAATCCTTTCTTTAATCCAGTGCATTCAGAGGCAGATTTCTTCCTTTCTTCCCTTTAGCATGGTGTCTCTTGCACAGGCACTGAGCTGACCAGCATCTCTCTTTGGTCTTAGTGTAATTTAGAGATCACCAAAACCAATACTAACACAGTTCAACAGTGAAAAATTTCAGTTGTTTTGGTGATTGAAATAAAGCTTTAAGTGAGGAAAAAAGTGCCTGAGAATAATTTCTGTGAAACATGAATTGTGAAACTCCCCACCATATCACAGCAGTACTTCCATGTCTCAGGAAACTGCTGTGCCTTGCCTTTGGAGTCTGCCCTACCTACTTCATGAGAAGCAGACACAGCACAGTCCTTCTAATATTAATCCAATAACAAGTGTTACTGTACTAAAGAACTTCAATGCAAACAAACCTTAAAAAGAAATTTACTCAGGACTACAGCCAAGCTCCTGCTCCTGTCTGAGGCCAAATGTCAACAACAACAAACCTAAGTCAGACATAAATCCAACAGTTGTTAGAAATCAGAAGTTCATGTGCCAAAGGGACTGTGGAATGCAAACTTCAGCAGGCTATGCAAGAACAACAGCAGCAGCCTAACAAAGATGTGTAAGCAAGAAAAGAGAAATAGCCTTGGGATACTTATTTCCATTTAGTAATGGCTGTACAGCGTACAAACCAAAAGAATTTGACACCTACTGGAAGATTTATTAGTCATAACAGGTGTAATATATTAAAGTAAATCCAAAAACCTCCCTTTTTTTACACTAGTTTAAGAGGCCCCTTGCTGTAACTCTGCAAAACCTTCCTAAAAATTAACTGCATAGTGCTCTAACATATCAGTCAGACTGTTTTCAGACAACACAGTAGTAGTAATGAGTCATTCAAGCATTTTACCTTCATTTGTGTTTTCTTTCCTCCTTGTCCCCAGCTTGTTGAGTTGTGGGAGGAACTGCTTCCCTGAGAGCCTGCTGTGTTCCAGACTCCTCCCTCCTCCTCCTCTTCCCAGCTGGAATGACGTGTTCCTGTCACTGGCCCATCACTCTCTCCCCAGCCATCTTGCATAGATTTAGAACCTTTAGAAACACACAAAAAAAAGCTCAAAAGCAGTCTACAATACCATGCAGCTGGTGATGTGACACTGCAACATTGGCTGAGATCATCAGAATCGCAAAGGAATTAAAAAAAAAAATTAAAAAAATGTGTCTTCACTCTAACAGCTGTAAAAACTTGTGCACGTATTCCAAAACCCGAGAGATTTGGTGGCACATTCACATGTCATGTTGTGCAACTATTTTAAAGAAATGTCAAACCTTTAAAGATATAACAGCAATAGGGACCTCTTATACAGATCCAGCTGATTTAAAAGGCAACCTACTATTTTTGAGTGCAAATGAAAGCCTCCAAAGCACACACAAAAACCAGGAGTGCTGAAGATTCTGGTTCAGGTGGTTTATTAATTAATTCCTCTTGCACTTCAAAACCTTAATACTCCCCTCACCCTACACTCTTCCATAAAATTACTACAACTCTTAGGAGTAACAACTAAGTAGAATCTGAAGGCAAACACCTGACATGTCTGAATATAAAAAAAGTCAGGAATTGCAATAAGTCTGCCATGGGGATCTCTATCCTGATCATAATGAAAATAAGTACAGCAGCATTTTATGGTGGTTTAAGAGATACCTTAAAATGCATCATAAATAAACACTCAGATACTTAGAGGAAAAAGCTTTCTTAAGTCTGTTCAATTGTGTACTAAAACTGAGGGCTGCTTATGAAACACACTGGTCCAAGTGCAAAAAAATTTACCTCTTGGCCCCTTTAATCCTGCTACTTACACAGAAAAGGCCTCAATAAAGTATTATGTCTGCAGAGTCAAGAACACAATCTGGAAATGTTATACTGGGAAGTCCTTGCAGCTTTAATTGATTTTAGGTGACAGTGCTTAAACATATATTATACTACTACATGACCAGAGATTATTTTTCTGCACTGATAGCTCTCTAGGACTCGTGAACATGAAACTTCCACCAGAATATTCTTATGCATACTGGCAGAACTACATAAATGTACTTTTTTCAAACAGGTAGATACTGATCTATGCTTCCTTCTTTGGCTCCAAACTGATTTTTTCCCTTTTCTGATCACAGCTGGTCTGTATCCTGTCCCTAGATTTTGCTCTAGAGCTGGGGACAGCTCACATACAGAACAGCATGTGTAGGTTGCAGTTCTTTGGTTACGGCACACATGCAGACCATTCATGGTAAGCAAGTGACCAGGTATAGTCTTAAAGGACTGTGTTAAGCATTAATCAATCAACAGAATTTTCAATGGATCAGTCTCAGAAGTTCTTATTTCGGTCATATTTAGGTATCTTTTTATAGATAAAAGAAGACAGCCATCTAAAATTAACTTAGCATCCTCAAAATGCCAAGTCTGTGGGGCAGACATGGGAAGCCTGTCATCCACAAAAGCCTGCTGTAACAGTAACATTAGGAAGCAAAGCTTTTTTGTTTCAGAAATGGCCAAATTATTTAATTGGTATGAGAGAAAGCTATCTACACAGCACTGAATTTCAAACAATTACATGTTGCAAAAGCAACTTCTGGGCTGGAAACAGTTTTACAGTGGGTATCATCAAGGCAAGTTCAGTAACACCTGTGCATCATCAATAGTCCCTACAGGAAACCTCACATCCAAATGTTACTCATTTTGGCAATAACATTGCTTTTGTTTGTTGCTTTTTCCTTAAAAAGAAGGAAATAAAAATTATACAAACTTACATAATCAAGAATAATACCCACAAAAACTCTTAATATAGCAAAATTTTAACTTTAAAGTAAATTTTCAAAATAATTCAACATCTCATTCACAGAAGACACTATGGTAGGCACTTAGGTTCTACTACAAGTGCACTTCTTAAGAGTTACAATTTTTCTCACTTACACAATTAAAAAATCCATTCAAAGCCAAGTTGCACTATCAAAGCATGGATAAAGATGTAACGGCCTCCACAGTGAAATTTGTCAGTACTGTGCATGCCTTTTCCTGATATGGTCAGAAAAGGCGACTTATCATGTAACAAGTAGGCAGCCAGAGAAAAAGAGAAAAATACACATTTCCTTACTGTGTTTCAGCACTTCCAGAATCAGAGTTGCTCATTTAACTGCTTAGTTAGGAAAATTTTACTACCTTAAAAGACAGTTTCAGTCATTTACAAACACTTAATAATCATCCATCAAAATCCTACAAAAACATTCAAGGCTGCTTTTAGGCCTCAGATAACAATTCCTCTACAGGTGACCTATGTCAAAAGGCCAAACACAAACATCTCCCAGGCAATTGCAAAGAAACTGGTGTCTGGGCCATACTCACTGGATTTCATGGCGTTCGGGGCGGTGGAAGGTGCATTCCCCCAGCCTGTAGTCGATGCTCCTGGATCATCCACTTCACCCCACCCGGGACTGGTTTCATTTGGCTCACCCCAGGCGGACGTACCATTATCTGGAGCAGGTGGAGTGCTTTTGCTCCAGACTGCACAAGGAGAAAGAGGTTTCATTACAGACCATTCAGATAATGAACTGTTTACTGCAGCGCAGCACCATGTCTTTAATTTACTGCTTCATTCTTCTTGTCCAGAACTTTGGGCTCTCAGAAGCATGTGTGCAACAGAACTGACAATCATTCACAACTAATTTAGAGTGGGCACTGACCTCCAGGGATGAAGAGAATGCTATGAGGAGTAATACTCTTCTCCTAGATTAAACATGAACCCCACATGTAACACTGTCCACCTATCTGTGAACTTTTGTGACTAATTACAAGAATCTAACTTAGGATTTTATATACTGACTACAGGACATATTTGCAGTACATATTAAATCAAGACTGAATTCTTTTAAAGTGTCTTTGAGTCAGAGGAAAAGATTACATAACAATAATTTCCAGGCTATATAACTTTTTCTTGTCCTTATTCCAAAGAATAAAATATTTCTCCAAGTATTCTTTATCACACAGCAAAGCTGAACTTGACTAAAAAACCTGTCACAGACATACTAAATTTTAAGTGTTATCTGAGTGTTTCAGAGCAAAATGTTTTTGACTAAAATTAAGTAAAGATTTTCTCCCCATTTCTCTAATAATTAAATGCAAAAAATGCTACTTAGTCCAGAAAAAGGGAAGCTCATGGGAGACCTTACTGCTCCCTACAAATATGTGAAAGCAGGCTGTAGCCACGTTGGGGGAAGTCTCTTTTCCCAAGTAGCAAGAAATAGGACAAGAGGAAATGGCCTCAAGTTGCACCAGGGCAGGTTTCAAATGGATATTAGGAAAAACTTTTCACCAAAAGGATTGTCCAGCACTGGAACAGGCTGCCCAGGGAACTGGTTGAGTCACCATGCCTGAAGATATTCATAAGACCTGCAGATTTTTGCACTGATGAACACTGTTTAGTCATGGACTAAGCAGTGCTGGGCTTATTAAGCTTATGGCTGGACCCAGTCTTAAAGGTTTCTGATTCTGTAATTTAACCTGTTCTTCAGAGGTCAAATTGAATATGCAGATTTGCCAGCTAACAAACATTTTTTTTCCTGGCAAGGTGACCAGTATTCAGATCACAGTTACTGAAGCATAACAAGCAGAGGACTGACAGATTCAAATTTTAAAGACACTTTAAGTACAGAACCAAATATTCAAATCAGAATTTGGTTTTCTTTATAGAATAAAACTATCAAGAACTGGTGGCTACAAGAATCTCTCTTATGCATTAAGGTTACAATCAAATATAGGAGCTTGCTGAAGAAAGGAACAAGACTAGTACCTGATGCTTGTGATTTGCTAGTCATTGGAGTAGGCAGGCTCTGCTCCCGTGGGGCCTGTCCTCCTTGTGAGTTCTTGTCCCACAGATTCACATTCTTGTAGTTGTAACTGCTGGGATCTCCCCACGCTGAAGTGCCATCATCAATATCCATTTTTCGACTGATTGACTGTGGAGAAGGTTCTTCCCAGCCACTAGGCTCCTCCTCTTTGGGGGCAGCTGGCTGTGGTCCATTGTTCCAGTTTGGGTTTGGAGGCCGCCCGTTACTGAGAGTTTGGGGCGGTGGACCCCAGGAACCAGAAGACTCCTGCTGTTGCTGCTGGTGCTGTTGCTGCTGCTTGTTCCAGGAGTTGGGCTGTCGACCCGTCTCGTTCCATGTTGAAGTTCTTTTACAATCGTCCCATCCACCCTTTGAAGCAGAGCTTGTATTTGCACCATTACCCCAAGTTCCAATCTCACTTTGCCCATTTTCACCCCAACCAGACACTGGCTTGTTTCCTGCACTTTCCCAGTTACTGTTTTTTGTTTGGTCAACTTCCTCTCCCCAACCGTTCTTTCCAGAAGACCATCCTTGATTACTCTGCCGTCCACCCCACCCCTGATCCTTACTAGAGTTGTCATTCCAAGAGGAAGATGATTTTTCTTCTTGCCTTCCTCCTCCCCAATTAGAAGAATTGGTGTTCTTATAGTCATTCCATCCTCCAGTACTTTTGGGGTCCTTCCACTCCGTTGGGGTTGAGAGCTCACCCCATCCAGACTTGTTTTGATTGCTTTGGCTGGGTACATCGCCCCAGCCCCCTGAGTTCTTTGTCTGTGTGGCAGAGCTCTCCCACCCCTCAGTTCCTTTATCAGACTTCCCCTCGGGTCGCGGCATCTCTTCAATATCCCACACGGTATCTTGCTTAATTTGAGTCTGGCCCCAGCCGGTGTTGGAAAGCACTCGGGGGTCCAAGTCAGTCCTGCTCAGCAACGTCTGCAGGACTGCCTGGCAATCAGGATGCGTGGGCCTGTACGATCGGCGTCCAGAATTGTGACTGTCACTACTTCCTGCTTTGTGGTTGCTTCCAGTGCTTTGACCTCCAACCTCACTTCCTGCAGAGCTGGAAGATCTTCCCCAGCAGGGAGCCTGGGAATTGCCTTGGTTTTCAGGAAGAGGGTGGCCTTTTTGATTGTCCCATGCTCCAGTGCTAGAATTTGGTTGGTTTGGACCACTCCACTCTCCAATCTTCAGTTCATCAGACCCAGACAGCTGTTTCCATTCTCCCTGAGAGACCCCAGATGTTAATTTGTTCCCTTCACCCCATTTGCTTTCATTTGCGTGCTGAGGGCCAAAGTTCCAAGACCCACCACCCGTAGACCGGTTATTGTTATCCCAAGAATCACTTCTTGACCCATTAGGTTTTTGAACAGAAGCTCCTTTCCAGGAGTCCTCTCTATCCTTTCCATTGTTCCCATGGTTTCCAGAATTGCTCTGCCCAGAGACTGTTTCAGTTCCAGAAGACCCCCTAACTGTACCCCAAGATCCAACACTCCCAGTCTTTCTTTCTCCAGTGCTTTGAGAAGGGGTGTCAGTGCTCCTGGAAGGGTTCCCCAAGCCCATTTCAAAGGGCATTCCCTTATTCTCCATAGGGTTTGGTGAACTTAAGTTCAAGGAGTTAGTGTTTCCATTTTTTGGTCCATCAGTGTTATGAATTTGAGCCTGCTCTCTGCCAGAGACAAAGTTAACACCCGCATTTTCCATCTTTGACTGCTGTTCCCTAGAGGTCTGACCTACTGTGCTAATCTGTGCATTGGAGCTACCACTATCAGATTCCAGAGTTCCTTTCCTAGAATTGCCCTCTTGAACCAGTGCTGGCCAAGCAGATGGGTTGCTATTTGGGTTAAAGTTGCTGAAACCAGAACCGGGACTGATTCTGTCTTGTCCACTCGAGTTCCTCCAATTACCTAGTCCATTGTTACTCTCGGCAGCAGGGTTGGAAGATTGAACAGATTTAGCCTTGGGATCAGATTTCCAGGCCCCAAGATTACATTCGTTTCCAGCGCTTCCAGACTGGCACTGGCTTCCTTTTCCTTTGTTACTAGTGGTGCTTCCTGGCAGAGCGTTCTTCTCCAAGCCAGGGTTCGAGGCACTGTTGTTATCGGTGGTGTTTTCGGAAGAAGACTCAGCATCTTTGCTGGCAATACAAGGCCACTCTTCCATGTCAGACCCGTCTACAATCACCTTGTCCCAGATGTGAGTTGGGTTGGCGTTGGTGCCGCTGTTGGAGGAGGCTCCAGGACCCCAAGTGGAATTTGCATAATTTGAAGCAGCAGCACCTCCAATTGCTGAATCTAAAAGAAAATAAACCAAGAAAATACCCAAAAAGGTGTAATTAGTAAGCTGGGTTATTTACAAGCATAGACCATCAGATTTTTGACATCAGTTATCCCACTTATTTTGCAGAGCATAAACTCCATAGTAACAGCTGCAGCAGTATTCACAAGTGAATATATACTAATACTACCAGTACTGGCTCATATGACAGCTTCCATGAAAATAAGGCAAACAGCTTAAAAAACTGGGTGACTCCCCTCCCAGACTCAATTCCTATGTTATACATTCCAAAGTAAAGATCATAATTTCTGGTTGCTAATACTTTCAACAGAAGATAAGATCAGCTTTCAGTGCCTGTCTGAGGCTTCCAATTCTTAGCTTAAACAATGAACATCCAATGAATGCCTTCCGGATCCCCCTTCACTGAGGGCCACCAATGAGGATCCAGACTTTACAACCAAAGTTGAAACTCCCTTGTAAGCTTTGAATTGATGAACAGTAGTTTGTCTTCAACAACTAAGTCCCACCCACCAAGATCCAAAAGATCAAGCAGTTTCCAAGTACATTCTGTTCCTTCTGTTGCTTTAACCTCAATGCAAACGGAACAATAGCAAGGAAGTATGACTCTACTGATATTTTTATCCGTCTATCTTTTTAGCACAGAGTAACCCTTTTTTTTTCCTTCCAATTAAAAAACTTTCTGATTACACAGATCACAGGAAGAACTTAAAGAGGACAGACAAAGACAAGCTCAAAAGACTGCAAGGTTGCAAGGTTTTGAACTTAGAAATGGTTCAGACAATGAATGATGCATAGGCAACTCTGAACTTAGCAAGATCTTCAAATCAGTGGCTTTAACTGAACACTTAATTTCTGTAAAGATGTTCCAAAAGTACTAAGACTGGGGTGCTTGCTCACATATAGCATGCTAAGACACAATTTAAAGGACTGTTTTATGAAACCAGCCTTCCTTTGCTGCTTTTGACAGTGGCAATAATCATAACTAAGAAAGACTTTTCACCAATAAAATTTAAACCTTTTTGTCCAAAACTGTCTTGTATGCCCTGAATTACCACTGGTATTGGAAGAATTACATAGAACACCCATCATCTCAGTCTCCTGTATTGGTATGAGACAATAGTATCCTTGGTGTCATCTTTCAGGACACTAGTTTTGCCAGAAGGATTTCAATCCTGGTAGAAAAAGGTCGATGTGAAGAAGGATTACATGTTGACTTTTGATATTATCGTCAGCAACACTACCTATGACCATCTAGTGAATATAAAAATGTGAGCAAGTAGGTAAGCTGCATGGTCTTCCCCATTGGGAACCTGCTTTTGTTTTCTTTCACATGGCATGAATTTAACCACAGTATCAGTGCATACATGCTCGACCACATTGGGCCAAAACTGAAGTTCAGTTTGTCAATAGCCAGATGTAAGGTGGGACCAGTGATGGTACGAGGCAGATAACTCTGCACTTCCATAAGCAGTTTGATGAAGCACCTAAGGCTGTGTCTAATAAGAGAGACACGGCCCTAGTGTCTCTCTTGTTCACCTGCTCATTCCCACTCCTCTGGCACACCTACACTCTCATATGCTGGTGTCCATGCTCTCACGGATATTCAGTTGGGTGAACAGGCAAAAGTCATCCAGACTGAAATCAGTTTTAAAAACAAACCTAACGTAATTTTAATACAAGTCAGATCCCCAGCTCAGTTAACTCGTTATGGAGCAGAAAAATGGATGGAGTGAGGCAGGTCTCAAGGACTCATATCTTTGTTTGCACTCCTGACTTACACCAGGATAATGCAACTAACCACTGGCTAATACAGCCCAACTAGTACCCTCTTAGTTGTTAATGCACCATTAAATGAAGTGTAAAAATATGAGAACATGTAATATCAAATTTCAACCTCAAGTTGAACCTTAGGTGTCAAATAAATACGTATAACTTAAGGAGCCACTCAAAATACTTCAAAATGGTCCACATACAGTACACCCAACAGCAAAAAATTTTGCTCATGAGAAGTTTTGAAAACTTTTAGAATGCTTCACTAACACAAATTTTTCTTAGTCAGTCTACTATAATAACTGTGAAGGCATACCAGTACCAGGATTTTATACAGGAACCACAGACTTCAGTCCATGTTTTGTTTCAGGTGTTTCATCAAAAAAAGTTATCTCCAAGACATCTGTTTTTAAACTGATAAGTAAAAATTCTGCCATTGTAGTTTGACATTCACCTTCTCCTTTATTAAACAGCAATTATCAAAGACAAGATAAATACTCTGTCAAACAGGGATTCACTACAAATGAATTGAAGTAGTGAAGCCACAAAACAAATGGAATTATTATTTTTCCTAGAATCCTATTTATTAAGGACAGCCATCCCACCTAGCTGACTTCATTCTGTACAAGTCACCTGTTTTTAATTCCAAATCACGGAGAACTAAAAAGTTTGATTTCCACAATGGTAAAAAAATCACGATCCTATTGATCTGGCATGATTTTCAAAGAAAACTCAGACATACTGGTATTGTTATTTTCTTCTTCTTGACTTGCAAGTATTTAATATTTCTTTTTACAAAATCCTTATTGTTAGAACTGAAGTCGTCCTTGACTTCATAGGTCACCTAACTCTTTTTTTAAAAGGCAGATATTTTGAGTGGAATTTTGCTTGTTCTGCTATTATAATTAAAGAAGAAAAGCTACTGCAATTCACCAAGGGTCTAAAAAATTCAAGAGCAGCTTTAACCTCCCCATGCTCACCAAACAACCCTAAAATCAATTTATCTTCTGGTATACAAAATGAATGGAAAAGTAAAAACAGAACAGTCACCACTTGTACAAAAAGGCTTATCTGAGTACAAAATATTACTACCAAAAAACAGAAGTGAGGAGCAATAGGTCGCCTTTGTGTTTCATCCAGACAAGATGTGACAGACACCTGCCCTTTGCAGACCTGGCATCTACATGCCTGTTTTACGAGATGATACAAAAATGTGACAAGACAGGAAATTCATGTCAAAGAAACCTGAAGAGCCATTAGGAACTACTCAGTGACAACCATAAAATGCTGTTTATTTATGCCTCGCGTTTACTTTGCTGCAGAACATTTCAGCAACCAATTAAAACCACTCAAAGCATACTTGAAAAAATTAAACCTCTCGTTCCATCTAGTAGTAAAAATTATATCCATGGCTGCCAACAGAAGCCTGTACACTGAAACAGCAGAAGCTCCCCAAGAGCAACCTGAGTTCTATTATATAATGCCAGGCTTATGTAGAATTTCAGCCATCCCTTTCCTGCCACGCACCAACGCCTTCCTTTACTACCATTTATTATCATCACTTGCCTGTTGCAGTCCCACTGTCGCTCTGCAGCAGTGCTCCTGTCACTGGTTGTGCGTTGTTTGGGTTTGCTCCTGGTGCTGCTGGGGAGGGAGGCCCTGCTCCACCCCCAAGGAGCATGCAGGATGGCGGAGGGGGCTGCCCACGTTTCAGTAACACTTTGTGGTCCTGCTGGCAACGGAATCGCGGCGGCACCTCCCGAGGCATGTAGCGGGCGGCGCTTGGCGGTTGTCCGTTCGGCACTGCCACCCTCTTGGCATTGTTGCCACCATTGACTGGTGGCGATGGAGAGTTGCCAATTGGGCTGGCAGCCACTGGTTGGCTTAAACTTGGTTTCGTCACTTCGGGCACTGAAAAACAGGAAGGATGAAAATCAGAAGTTTTTCCACTTAAACCTATGCTAGCTACAAGAACTCACTGTGACTCTTCATTTTCATTATCTAATCTCTGAAACACTGTGCAGCTTCCATCTTCTCAACAACCAAAAACAATTTAAAGAAGCAGGAATAACCAGTAGCAGCAGACATTTTGCTCCCATGTGCAACTCTGTAGTCTAGGATGAAACTCTACGTTCATCAATTTTGCTCTAAGCCCAAAATTTCCTGCAAATGTAAAGTTGGCAACGAATATACCCTAGACAGTGACCAATTTTAAAATATGAGCAGTCAAATGTAACTGGCTCCACCATCCTGATCTTCAACTGGCTTTTGGATTGTTATGCATCACCATCTTAATGGGAAACCTGAAATCAAAACCCAAGCTTTCACCTGTTTACTAGGCTGCACAGCCGCTGCCTAAACAAACAGAAAGATGGGAATTAATCTGCCTCCTTTTGGATTCAGAGGTAACAAATCTGAGTTGCTGCTGTTTGTGCTGCTCTTCAGCAAGGCAGTAATACCTGACTCTCACCCAAAAAACAGTCCTACACAGATCAACTGTATTTGGCTCACTTCAGGTTGCCCTGCTGGTCACCATGTGCCCCTATAAGCAAAGCTAAGCTGCTCCTCAGGACTACTAAGTACTGGAGAAGAAAACCACAAATCCTTGAGAAGCTAACACCATCACAAAATTTGCTCAAGAGACTCTAGACAAACTAAGCACAATGAGTAAAACTTTTACAACTGTGAGATCAACACAAGTGGGTCTCTCTTTGGCAACATGAATGCACTATTCACCACATTTTACTTTTTAAGGGTTTTCCAATTTCTCTAGATAGGCTTCATTGCCCAAACCCCAAAAAGTTCTTGTTAGCCATAAAATCAAGTTACTATTTTAGTGCTTTTCTTTCACTAATGGCAATTTCCCCATAAAATTTATCAAAAACTGATACACAAAGCAAGCTACAACAGCTACATTATTTAGTTCAAATTTCAAGATCCTCATTTATCAGTCCTGTCTTCTCTACTGGACTACTATGTGCCTGAATTTAGGTTTCCAACCCCAAGAAATTTCCATTCATTTTGGTACCTCTCTACAAGCAGCACTTTTGCTGTCTTTCATTCCCTTTATAAAGGTGGTTTCACCTTTTGGTTATTTGTCTAAAACTGTTGTAAAACAGAGAACTGAGTATTTCAGCAAACCTATCTCGTCCACAATCTTCATTTTTTCTTCAAGTATTTAGATGCTGACAACACACCTGCAGAATAGTTGTAGCTTCTCCATTTTAATCACCTCAACTTATTTCTTCTGAATACTCATATTCAGTGTTTCATCTTTGCTCATATGCCCCCTTCCTTTTCTAACAGTTTTGGTAAAGATCTGAATCTTGGCTCAAGTCAATAAAAGTACTCCTTAGGATCAAAGATTCTTACCTTTGGTTTTTTGATCTGTGACCTGCAAATTAAGAGCAAGAATGTAAATAGAGTTTTAAGCAGTGCAAAACAAACATTGAACATGTGCTAAACCACAGTCTTAATAAATTAGCAAAATAACAGAGTTTGTTGTTCAATGAAAACAACCAACTGATTAACTACAAAAGTCTAAACAGTATTCCTAGTTATATATATACATATATATCAAAGGTTTTCAGAAGTGTTACAACTTCTAGAATAACTCTGCCTGATGCAGAAGTCACTGGCAGAAACAATCATACTTCACTCATGATTTTAAGTACTCAATCCTCCTCCTCATCCCAAACATGGCTTCCAAATCACAAATAAACACATCCCATAGCATTACAGTTCTCTCAGATTTTGGAGATGAAGTATTTCAGTTAAAGTGTAACAAAGCCTTCCTTCTGTTGAGAGAATCCTTACAGTAGACTGTTGGGGCCTGAAGTAACCACAGCAGTCTGTCTCTCTGCCATCTTCCCATTTCACCTTTCCTAGAACATCTCTTCCAAGGAGAAGTAACTCTAAACCTTACTGGATTCATTTCTACATTTACAAAGAGTACCAGCAACACCTATAAAGTAAATGTACTGAAAGCAACAAGAAGTCAATGACTGAAATGAGTATTCATGCTGGCCAACAAACTCAATATGGGTTTGTATTTGTATCTGTACCCTACATTGTTTCAGCATAGCAGATTTCTAGCTACAGCAGTGACAAACACATCGCTGGTATATTCTCTGGAATTGTGTGTATTGTAGCATTTTTTGAACCTGTCCATCATGAGCTCCACTACACAATAATGAAAAACCCTAAAGATCATCATGTGTCAGGTTCTATGATACCTATTCTTAAAAGAAATTGCTGAACTAGTCCATATTTCTGGAAAGCACGCAGCATCAGTATAGAATAATGAAAGCACAAGTAAAAAGCAGTTTATTGTTGAAACTAACCAAGCCAGAACTCCTTTGTACGGTAAAGAATAAAAAGACAAACTGCACTAAATTGCTATGGCATAGTTTACTTTGGAAAGATGAAAACTGCAATATGGAAACTGGAACATTCACTAAAATACAAAATCTTAAGCATTGTAACCTCACAGACATACACTATCCCAAAGCCTCAAGGACAATAAAAATGTATCTGGGCCAAAACCATGTCTGTACCAAGCCACACATCAATTTTCAACTTCACTTATGAAAAATCCTGTATGCATCAAATTACATCATCTTCTGTGACAGTTAAAGATTCTGTAACACGCTTAATTGACCCTGATGCTTGGCTACTAAAGGAAAAGAGGAAAAAATATTAATTAACACAATCTGGTAATGCTGATATGTTTGCTATAGTCAACAGTAGACACATTTAGTAAATTAGTAACTTGTCTACTTGGATAAAAAACATTTTACTGAATCCTTGAAAAATTCTACACGATAAACACAAATTACTTTAGACAAAAAAACCCCAACAAAACAAAACCTTCTGCCTGTATTGTCTCTCTCTCCTAGTCAAAATGATGTGGTTTTGTGATTGCTTTCATCTAAAATTCAAAAGCTGAAAAAATATGACAATGTCTCATATTTACAGCTGTCATCTCTCTGTGGGCAACCTACGAGCATCAGCAGGGCAGGAGCAGACACAGTGAATGGTAAGCTGGAATAAATCTCAGTCTACTGAGGAGCTACCAAACAGCTCCCTGGACACCAACCACAGGTATCTTTAAGCTGTGAACCTGTTTGTGTAACTTCCCTCAAAGTGATTTTTTTTAATTTTATTTTTTAAGTTTCCGACGATCCAGACAGAACAATTGTTTCATGTGAAGCAAACTCAGTTTGAAAATGATACCCTGAAATCATTGCTGCTTATTTGGCGAACACCTCCACAGCCAGTAAGAATGAACACACACATTTATATTTTGTCCATTTGGCTGCCCACTTTGCTATTCTTACCTATCTCCAGCTATTACTGTCAAGTTTGGCTTCTAAGAGATTAAATTACTTATCTTTATCCTTCCTGAGAGTGTGGCAGAATATGTACTGAACAACTTACTAGGTGAGAGACCACACAGGAAAGCTGGCAAATCTCTTTCGTATTCAAAGCACCAATTCCTCAATAAACACAGCACTGTTATCAAGATGATCAGTACAGCCTTTTCAAGTTTCCCTTTTATCACTCAATATCAGCACATAATCTTCAAGTCTTTACTCCTTATTCATAAGGGTATGCTCTTTCTGGTTTCTACATACCTTTTTTGTACTTGAACATTAAACAGCACCAACACCAAGGCAAAAAGACACTGGAGAGACCTTATCCGTAGCAACTGCTCTTTTGCACTGTTATTTGGAGATTAATCAACTGGATGAAGACAACTGACACACATTTATCCAACACCCAGTTTAAATTGATAGACTCAAATTGGTGAAAAAGCCCTGGATAAGCCAAGATTTAACTGAGGTTGGCGCTGTCTGCTCTCAGCAGAAACCCACAGAATGTAAGAGTGAACACTGTGATCTTCCATCACCTGATCTGTTACTGAAGCAACTGAAAAACAGTAAAGTACTGAAAAAAAGTAAAGCCTTTTGCTCTCAGTTTCATATCATCATTGAAGTTGGAAAGAACAGTCTCTGGAAATCTAATCCATAGTTCCCACCTGTCCTCTAATCCACACCTGTCCTTCACCTGGCCCCAAGAGGCTTCTCAATTAGAAACAAAATCATCAAAACTGGATTGCACAGGACCATGTGAAACTCAGCTTTGAGCATCTAAAGACAGGGGCAGCACCACAACCTCTCTGGGAAACCTGTTTCTATGGTGGCCCAGCCACATACACACACAAAAAAGGAGTCTTTTTATGATTAGGAAGACTTTGAATATGTACATAACACATTATGCTTTGCCAATGGGCACGGTGGAGAAGAGTCTGCCTCCATCTTTTTACTCCCTTCCACAAAATATTAATGTACATTGGTGAGATCTCCTGAGCCTCCTCTCCTCCAGGAGGAACAGTCATAACACTCCCAGCCTCTCCTCATTTGTCAGATCCTCCAGTCCCTTAATCATCTTAAAGGCCTTTCGCTGGACTTGCTCCAGGGTGGGTGCACCTATCCTATACTGGGAAGCCCAGAAAGGATTTTACTGGCAAAAAGCATGGATAATGCCCTAAGGGACTCAAGCTCCTGTGTCAAGTTAATTCCTAGGACAACCTGCCAGATGTTTTGTGCAAAATACAAACCTTCTAGTACACCAAGTTTCAAACTTGTTTTCTTAGCAGAATCAATTTTTGGTGACTTACAAATTCTCCACAACTCAGACTTGAACCGGCAGACTTCAGTAAAAGTGCTATTTGCTACAGAAAATGTAAAATGCAAGTAATACTTAGCACAAAACATAAACAGAATCTTCAGTAGTAAATACTTCATATAAACTTCCTTAATGATATTTTAGAAAAAGGATCTTCCTGCTCTAATAAATCTTTACTCAGTTTTACTGCAAGAATTGCAAAAGCCCATCAGTATTTCAATCCACAAACACCTCAAACAAGTAGCAGCTGTGTAGAGAGAGATCCAAAGAAGCCATATTAAGTAACCTAAACACTTGATATCAAAAAAATTCTTTCATTTTACATAGCACTCTAAGGAGAAGAAATATCCAAGTTAAACACTTCAGTTCCAGGAAAATGATGCAAAAAAGATTCTTTAAAGAAGCCTCACTCTAAGAGTGGTGCCTTTAAAGTGCTTTTAAAGAGCACCACTCTTCACCAATCCGTTTTTAAGTTCAAACACAAAAATTTTAACATCTTATTACCACCACTATTTATGTTTCAGCTGGATAAAAGAATTCAAATATCAAAACCCACCTTCTGAGCAGAGTCCTTCTTTTTCTTATCCTCCTTCTTCCTTTTCTTGTCTTCCATTAACTGTTCTTCCCTTTCTTGCTCCTTCTCTCTGCCAAAACATGAGAAACAATGGTCTGAGTACAATCAAGTTGTGTAAGAGCCACACAGACCAGAAACCTCTTCCCTGCAAGAGAGACAGTCAAGTTATCACACTCCTCTTATCATACTTCATTTCTAGCTGAGGGTTTCCATCCAATTGTGATAAGAAAAGCACCTTCCAGCTCAGTATGGCCACAATCATGCCACATGCTGCATAAAGGAAAATTCCTTTTTTCAGATCAGGTCTGTTATGGCAGTTTCCCACATAAATTAATCACACAGCTGATAATAGAAAATATCTTCAAGACATTTTGGCCAAAGTACTCCTATAATTGGCTCATGCTATTATTTAACGAAGAGTCTCATGAATCTTTTCATATGGTAAAAAAATAAAAAGGCAAGTTGTAATTTAATATAAGATAGTTTGGTCTGATACAACATTTATCTTCACAAGGGGAAGAGATTATTCTATTGCCTGTAGCTATGTCACTTGTAAGAGACTAGAAGTGTCACATCAAATCAAACCTATCATTTATTATACAAATCTCTAATTTAATTTCTAGGCTATTGTATCCACCCACAGAATTTTTGTGATGAAACTTGTAATATAAATTACTTTCCAGGGAATCTATTTTTTCCCACAAGAACATTCTTTCAAAAAAAGGGGAAAAAAAATACATGCAGCTGCTATTGTTGCCAAGCCATCATCTTGTTGCTATGTTCTGTATTAAATATGAAAGTACCATGGAATAGTTAATTTACTGCATACATACTATTGGCTGAGCTGTTTCTATGGTGAATCACATTTTTGTTAACCAGTTCTCTTCACCTCCTTATAAAGAAATTTAAGGCCAAATTTCCAGCTTACTTGGAGTAATTTCTTTTTATAGGGAAAGATTAAGACAAAGATCATTAATGTAAAAAGATGATTTGACAGATGAGGAGTAGGATCAGAGACTCTACAAATGGGAACCAACCAACAACTATATTCCACAATCCTTAAGAAGAAAATTTTATAAAAATCAGAACAGCATTAAAAACAAAACTAGAGTTTATAATAGTACTGAACAATTTTTTTTACACCTAAATCAAAGGACTTTTTTGACCACAGTTTAAAAAAAGAGTTGAGTGAGCTTTGCTGTCATGTTGTACAGACTTGTCCTTGAATTGCATCTATACAGTAAAGGTAAAAGAAATGTCCTTCTTTTCATTTTCACTCATTACTCCAAAGCCAGGGTGCAAAGAGACATTTACACAACTAATGCCTACAAAAGTATTTTGAGATGCCATGTATAAACAGCTTCCTGATGGAGGACTTCCAGGAACTCTCTAAATGACCAAGGTCCTATAGAGAGTAATAAATTACTTTGTGGTTTCCTGAAGCTGGGCTCCCTTTCTTCATGGATGGATAAAATTGATAAGGGCAAGATGAGTCCTTAGTAACAACATCCTGAGGTTATCACCAAATGCAATTACTACACTTTTTACAGTGAAGCACTGGGGGGCTTAGTGTACTTTGCACTGCCTGTCATAGCATTGAGACAGACTTTTTTATTTTCTTTGAGCCATAGATTGTGAGCAAGATGAAAAAGCATTCCTGTGACACCCTCATCATTTTAAGTTGCTACTTTTACTATGTTTACTACTTTTATCTTGTCAAGCTATGTATGCCTTTTGGGCTGCAGTGCATGCTACAACTATACACTATTTCCAAAAAACTTTCTTGCAGCAGGCAAATGTTTAAAAAGATGTTTTAAAGGAGATGTCTCAAAAGAGCTGCTGAAAAATGGTAGGATCAAAATACAAAATGACTTCCATTAACTGCTTGGCACACAGGCAGCTTTCTACTTAAAAGCACTTTCCTTATTTTTGTGAGCAGATGAGAAAGGAATAGGAAAGAAAGAGAAAAGAACCACATTCACAATCAGAGCTGAAACTACGGCTTACAGCGATATACAGCCTTAAAAGGATTCCAGGACAAAAGATCCATAGCCTGAAAGTAATCACCTAGTTATGGTCTGCCTTTGTGATAAATTTAGGACATGGAGATTGCAATTGCTGCTGCCTTGTTTTTTGATCTATGTGGACTAAGGCTGCAGAGAAGCCCTTTTGCTTTGCATGACAACCTCCCCTTCTGCTCTTTTAGTAGAGATTTAATATTCCATTGGGTGCATCCTCAACAACCACAACACAGCAGCAACCAACACTTGGTTTACTTCATTTACCAAAACTTTATTTAGGCTTCAATTCACATAAGCTCCACTAAGGTGGAAGGGACCTATGTGAACACTTGGGCTTCACCACACGTAGGAGACCACAGGAGCTCCTGACAAAGCGCTGAGCGAAACCTCACAAACACGTCAAAGGTACAAAGTTACACTTTCCAAATGACAGAGCAAGAATAGATGCTACAGACACACTAACAAGGTACAACCACGGTGAAAGTTCACTGAACTAGAAGGGTAAGTATCTTATTGTTATTCTGGGGAACACGAGTGCTGTCTTCTCAATTCTACTCTTCGATGCATTTCACTAACATTTGTTTTATGATAGATGATTTTCCCCTTCAGCTGACTGCAAGATGCTTGTTGAATACAAGTTTAACTTGCAGTGTTAATGTTCTGAGAAATTCAACATCAACAAAGCTTTCAATCACCTCCTCGCTTTATTCCAGAGATAATGCTGCCCATTAGCATCTTATTAGCCAAAACACAGTTCTGCCTGGCCTGCTGAAACACAGGGTCCATCATGCGCTTTCCAATAAACAGCTGCTCACACTGAGGAGATCAACAGGGAGAGAAAACCCATCAACTGCAAGCAGAGTGAATTTAGAGTAATACAATGGGGTGTGGTTCCGGGTTTTGTTATGAGCACACTGTAATGGGAACACGGACACACCACAACCCTGAAGAGGAAGTCTGCTAAATAGCAATCAGCAGCCAGCTTTTTAATCTGGTTTTTTTTCCAAGAAAACATGTGCTGATCTAAAAATATGACCTAACTGCACTTTAGGATCTCCCACAAAATCTTAGAATCAACATAACTGAGAAGTATTTTAAAAGCATATTACAGATTTTAATTCCAAGTGTTTAAAGTAAGGCATATTAACAGTTTACAGATTATGAGAAACTGTAAATTGTGATCCAAAACGTTATCTTCATTCTAAAAAACGCAAACCCTAATAAATCCAGTACCTATGATGCATTACACCTTATCTATGTTCTTAAAACAATCTCTTCTGCCTAAATCAAAAGAAATTATTTTAGAGAAAAGAGGTTTTTTTCCACTAGTAACTAGAGACATAACAGAAAACAGTTGTGAAGCCCATGTTATCAAAACATCCATTTTAGAGGCAAAAAAAAAAGCAAAACCAGACATTCAAGAAACAAGTTCTCCCTCAAAACAATTTACCTGTTTTTGGAAATTGTTAATTTCCTGTAAAATTCTAATACTAATTTTTCCAGAAAATTCTATTTTAGAGATTGTTCTGACAACACGATGGGCTTAAGGCACAGGTAGAGGACAGAAGTTGCCTTCAAAGGCAGCTCTTGTTGTCACAAACTGAACCATGAGATGAGATGACGCGCCACATATTGCACACTATCTGCTGCCAGCACACTTTGATAGGCAGAGATAAAGCGTCACACAGAATTAGTCTACACAAACCCCATAATCCTCTAAGGTCACCCTCAAACTAAAACTGTACAAAAAAGGTAAAAGTGAAATGTAAGAAATGAAAACTCCTAGAATGGCACTTTTGTGCATGCAACTCCCTTTCGCGACACCCCAGGACAATGGTGTGAGAGTTTGGAAGCTCCTCACAGGTGAAGATGTGCACTGCCAGTACTGTGAGTCCTCCTCCCTCCTCCTGACCTCACACTTTACCTCATTTCAGCACAGTCAACTTGAGTAAGCTACACTGTGACACAGGAGTGGCAATAAACTTCTACAGGTGCACGCTGTTCTTTGTGTTGTGATAAGCACAGGACAATTTACAAACCTGCTTCCAAATTGTGAGCCAACCTGTGCATCCTCTTTCAGAACACTGGGATTCTGAAACCACACTTGCAGGACCACAAGCAATTTTTCTATCTATATAGCTACCACATCACCTGAACTGCCAAGTCTTCCCTCAAGCCATCAGCCACAACTAGCCAGAACTAAAGGCCTTCACCCTAAGCAGAGAATGATTTGCATGCACAGACCACTGTCACTTAGAAGCAAAACCTGAGCTATTAATAACTCTTTCTTACAAATAAGCCTCTAGTCATCCAAAATATCAGACCACAAATATATTTCAAGTCTTTTGGAAACAGCTGGGAAGACTCAAAACTCGATTAAACCAGAAATTTATCCAACAATAAGGTATCCAATACTGGTCCAGATTTGAAGCAAAAGGATTTCAAGTGAACTACAAGCACCTAACTTCTCAACACTGCTGAAAGTTTTCTCGGTATTAAGTTATATAGCCTGGATATCAGCAGAATTAGGCATCACACACTGGTGTCTCAGATGTGTTGCAAAACACCTTTTAACAAGTTCAAGTCCAGGGGCAACTTCCACAACAGAAGCTTCCTTCAATCCACACAGGGACAAAATCTCTTACAGCCAAGTTAAATGTCTTCAACAGTGCTATTTCAGAAAACCTTGCTGCTGCCACTGGCAAGTGGTATCAATTTACTTCAATTTTATTTCTCTTTACTAAGCTCTGTCCTTGACCTTCACTTGTTTGGACTTTTTCTGGAACTTAGATGAGTATATGGGAAGCAAATTCAACTCACAGTAATGCATTAAACAGCATAAAATTATTACAACTAAGGGTCATAAGCAATGAAGAAAAGGCATATTACCAACTCACAAGTGAGTTCTTTGAGGTGCAAGCCCTTCTTGCTGCAGCAATGAACACTGGCAGCCTACAGCTTGAAAAAGGGATGAAAGCTTTTAAATCATATCAGGAAGCTGGATGTCAGACACCAAAAATGAAGCAAAATTAAATGCACCACAACTGGAGCATAGAAATCCTTACAATTTTACTTCACTTCCATTTAACATATCCCACTCAACAGGCATGCTTCATTATTTCAGCAGCATGAGAAGAGTGTGGCATGTACAAACATGCAAGTGTGCTCCAGTGCATTTAAAGAGAACATCAAACAGAAGCAAGATGTAACACAGCATGGAATAAATTCCAGGGCTGACAGACCCTACATTCCTAAAAGGTAAAATTACTTCCACTAGACTAAGCCATGTAAATAAAGAGTTATGATCTTGCTGATCAAAGAATCAAAATGGGATTAATACATTCTATTTTAAAAGAAGTTAAAATACTCAACATCACAGCCTTCTTTCTTATTAGGCAATGTTTGCATGCATAGATTAGACAGCCATACAAAATATGCTTACATGGCAGATAGCCATTTTAGAAGTCAGTCTTTAGGCTGAACTGACAAAAACAGAATATGAAATTACTTTAGGCCAAGTGATTTCTGATGCTTATAAGGAAAAACAATTGATACTTCAGAATAGCATTCCTGAAGACCTAGAGTATAAAATCTTCAAAGAGGGGAAAAAAGTTATTTGTTTGCTTGAAGTGAGACAGAAATTCAAACCATCACTGAAAAACTCCAATACCGATGCAAGGTTCAAAACGGACCATCTAGGAAAAGGATTATTGTCCCACACTTTCTGAATCTAAGTGAAATCTCAATAGCAGAACTCAGCCCTTCAGAGTATGAAATTCAGACTTTCATATTTGCAATATGTATAAATACTACACACATATACTACATCTAAGATAAAAGCCTGTCCTCTCTCTCTCTCCCAGGGAAAGCTGTGGATTTTATACAAACACAATACGTACTCACCACGTATTAAATAAAAGACAGAAAGGGTGTTTTTAGAAGTGCTCTTAAGCAGCATCTTCAAAAGATTATTCCTTTTCAATAGTAAGCTGCTTTTTCTTCTCTTTGGCTGGAAGCCAGAACAGCGTCAGAGCAAGAGAGCTGCGCACTTTACCAGCGTGGCTGGCCCCAGCGATATGCCTTTATCGCAGCCCAGCATCAGCAGCTGGCCACTGCTGGGGATAACAACCACCTCCACACACCAGCAAACTCACTCGGCTCAAAGGACGTGTTCTAAGGAATGCTCCTCACCAACTGTTATTACACTTGTTAACAGGAAAATTAATTCTTTGTCGTGTAGTCTACAGATAGAATTTTGTGATGTATCCATATGCACCGTTATCTATCCGTATCTTTGTGGTGTGTTCTATATATATTCTATACACGAGCATAAAGGGGTCTTTAAAGAGCTGGATGATATGAGCCCTACAGTACAACAAATGCTCACACAAATTGAGGGTTTTTTCTCAGCTCTTCAGCAACTGAAGGGGGCAACTTCAGTTTTAAGAGTCAACTGTTCATAAGAAAACCTTGAAATATGTTAAAAAGATAAAAAAGATTCTAAAAAATTCTGTATTTCTTGCTTGCACTCCTTTAAGCAGAAACACTCTTTCCAGCTGTACAATTTCTATCTATTGACATATTAAAAAACTGGCTTCCAGATACAGTTTGAAGTTCCTACATGTAGCCAACTGATAAAAAGGAAAGCATTAAGAAAATGGAGAGCTACAGCCAAAATTCTAAAACGTAAGAACTGAGCAAGTTTTCTCCCCTACTTCAGCCTTTAAACACTTTGGAACTCATGCAGAACTATAATTATTATTTCATAGCATGCACAACCATGCACACCAAAGACACAGGTAAAGTGCGTTTAGACAACTGTGAAATCTGGTAAAATTAGCCCAAGAGTGGCAAAACATGAGGTCAGAAATTTGCCTGTAATTAAGATGTCCGGTAATGTAGCCTTTTAGGACATCCCTTGGGCAAGACACAGTTCCTTTCAGGATTTAAAGATTTTATGTGATGATCAAAAAGCTTTCTTTTCCTCTATAAACTACTCACACATGTAGAAAGCTGCATTATCTATAAGTGCTTGCCAATAAAAATACCTGTGTCATTTTGACAGCCACAAGAAACAGCACAGACCAGTAAAAGGGTAACAGCTACCAGAATAAAATCAAGGAAGAACCTGTGCCTGCTACAAGGACACAAGTCACTTATTTCACTGGGAAGAGAGAGCTGGCAATCCTCAAGATCACTGTCTTCCCTCTTTGAGAGCCAAAACTGGACACAGTATGTTAAAGATGGACTTCAAAGCGTTGAATGCCTTCTCCTGACCCACTGGCTATATCCTTGCTAATACACCACAGCACATGGCTGGTTTCTTCACAGCAAGGACATCCTGCTGATTCACATTCTACTTTTTCTTCCACAGGACCTTCAGGTGTTGTTTCTGCAGAGCTACAGTCTAATCAGTGGATGTCTAGTCTAGGCTATAGCAGGGGGTTCTTTTGACACAGGTGTAGTACTTTCCATCTACAAATGTTAAATTTCAAGAGGCTTGTCAGGCCCTTTTCTCCAGCCTACGGCATTTCCCCTGAATGGCAACCTTAATCTCCAGAGGAGTCAACCATTCAGCCTCATTTGGTATCACCTGCAAAGGTGCTGAGGGTCTGTCCCATCCCAACAGAGCACGTCCTTAACACACACGCTGAACATGAGCAGCACCAGACTGCCCTGCTGCCAGCGCACTGCTGACCAGTACCAGCTCTGTGTCACCAGCTGGAAATGCAGCTCTGGAATACTTCCTCTAAAAATGCATTAGCATAGAACAAAAACACAGCTCCGTACTTAGTGGTCCAGTGAGCAGGAAACTAATTACTGACACATCCTCTGCAGAAGGACTGCAGCAGGCAGCTAAATGAGCCACCCTCCACTCCAGGTCTGTACCAGACACCACTGCATTCAGCAGCCCAGGTCACTTCCACAAGTGAGGCTCAAACCTCACTTGGCAGCTTTGCCAATGTCTTACTGGGGCTTTGAACATGTTACAAACTGGGACACCAGTATTACTGCCACCTTAATAGTGCATTCTTGTAGATATGTATGAGAAGTGCTATTAAAATAATCCTTACTATCAGTACAACTGCAGTTAAAAATGAAATGCCAACTCCTGACTACAGCATAAATTTGATTTTAACAAAAGAACTCTGTACTTTCTTAGAGGACAAACTTCTGTCTTAAATGCCAAGAAAAGAATTATTTTTCAACACTAAAAGAGTCATAGGAAATTTATTTATTTCCCATAGTAAGGTAACTATGCCACAGTGCACACAACAATTATGACACTTGTTTTAATGTCAGAATGTGACACTTCAGAAAAGAATACTGATAAGTATAATACAGTTTAATCAAATGAAACATTTTCTGCCAGAACATCATTTGGGGCACCAGCATAGGCTGCACAGACAGTAAAAAACTGGATTATACAGAATCTTTAACAAGCAGTTACATTTATTTTAAACTTTGACATTTATATATATTTGTGCTTCTCAGTCAATAAAACCCTAGGACCTAAAAGCCATCCTGGTAAAGATCCAGACTATCTACAGATAAAGAACACACTTAAAGAGGAAGGTGAAAATAAAGAAAACATCAGACAACATTATTACAGTGTTACTTGCTGCACTTTTTAACACACTTGAAAATAGTGGAGGCTTTCTTATCATTCATGATATGGCACTTCAGATCAAGAAAAAAATTAAAATATAAATATCAGTGAAGCAGTTTCTATTTAGTGGCTATTGAATTACTGGGAAAAAATCCCTCACCAAACCAAGCCAAGACACAGTCATACTGCTTACAGGCAGCTTCTACTGAACTGCAAGATGCTTGAATTCTACCTGCATGAGGATATTATAAGGATACCCTTGCAGTTGCAGTGGTGTAATTTACATTTCATTTTGGAAGGAATCTGACTGCTTACTTTTATTCAGTTTCCAAAGAAACACTCTAAATTTATATGCTACAAAAACCAAAACACTTTATGCAAGTTAAAAGTCTGACAAGCACATTACATACCTCCAGATCTGTGTAATATTATAAAATTTTCCACATGCAGTGCTTCAGGGCACTGTAGTAATGAAAATAACATTTATCAAACTGTAAGTCATTATTTTAATTATACTAAATCAGAATACTAAAGGTAGAATGTATTTAATTTTATCAGTGTGAAGTTAAGAACAAGGCTTTCCACACTAAGTTATTATTCATTGGTTGTAGGTCAAAGTGGAAGAACCAGCAAGTTAAGGTTGTTTTTTAAATGTATTAGAAGTTCAAACAACTCTGTACAGCTTGCTCAGATTTTCTTGGCAAAGGTATTAAGGTTTGTATTTTCCACTCCATTTATTACCTGAGGCAATATTTATTTTTAACAGGTAAGAAAATTCATTCAGTTACTTGCTGCAAATATTCAGTTACAAACTTCCAGGCCTGCCATGATCCATATCAGGAAGTCTAAGTTAAGGCAGAAGCAAGTAACATATTTTGCAGCTCTGGAAAATGCTGTATAAATCTCAACAAATTACTCTATCTTGGAACAAATCTACCTAAATATATGTTCAGCTGAAGCCAGGCAGGTAAATTCTTAATATTCCATTACTACAAGGCACACTCCACAAATTAAGGCTTATAACTAGGGTCATATAAAGCATGGGGGTTTAAATAACTGCTGTTTTTCAAGACTACAAACCATTGTTTATTCTCAGTAGGGACAAACACTGCTCCTCTTCATCCTTAGGCCAGCTAAGCTGAGAGCTGAAGCAGGACTAAAGACAAGTAATAAAGCCCCCAGGAACAAGCTGTCCAGCCAGACTGCAATAAAGCAGGACAAAGATCCAGGTGCTTTTAATTTGAATTCACTGTACTGCACAACCATAAACTGGCACTTACATTCAGCCATGCCTCACACTTCACTGGGCAAGCTGCTCACCTTGCTGAAGTACTTCAAATAAAAGTTTTGATGCCCCTTGTTCTAGACCACACCTATGCGTTTTGTGCAATGAATAAAATGCAGATATAGCACTGTGTAGGAAATAAAAAGCCCTGTATTTGCATGTGTGAAGCATGGCAAAGAACTATTTAATGTTATTGTGCCTTATATAATTAGGTAAATGTCTAGCTGGCTCAGTCTTGAAACAGATGTATACTTTTCAAAAGTTCCTCACTATCTTGTAATTTTAATGACAGTATGTAATCATAACCTTCCTCTGTCAGTTGAGGAAAAAACCTCACAAGTGACTGAGATTTATATTATTATGCAATAGTCAAATACAAGATGCTATAAGAGCTGACTATCAATCTTGACAATCACAAAGCTCAAATACAGGCAACATTCAGTCTGAAGAAAGAACTTGTTTACCAGCTGAGTATCATGGATTAGTGAGCTCTCAGAATGCAATAAAGATTATATACAGTGAAGTTGCATACTCAACTCAAATGAGAGAGATCGGTAACAGGCAAAATCCAGTCTGGTCTGTGAGCAGATAACACACGCTCAAGTTCTCATGTTGACTCTGAAATGCAACTGTCACATCCACTCCCTTCTCACCCTCTGCCCCCGTTAATGATCTGCTTCCTTAAGAAATACCTGCTATGTTTAGCAGCTCAGTAAAGTTGCGTATGCTTGTTTACTTTTTACCTTTTTTCCCTTAGAATGGACTTGGGGGAGGAAAGGATGGCATTTACTAACACATGCTGCAAAACAGAGCTTTCCCAGGATATGTAACAAAACAAGAGACTGCATGACCTGCTCAAGGTTACAGAATGACTCCATTGCTCACTCTGAATTCAAAACTGGTATCCTTCTGACTCCTCCTGCATTTTCACTAATAAAATAATACCACTACTGAACACTTGCAGAGTTCCTTTCATCACAGGATGTCAAAGGCCTTTATAAATATTAATTAAGCATTGCAACAACACTAAGACGTATGTAAAACTTAATTCTGCACATGAGTAAACCCAAGCAAAGAATAAATAACTATGTTCAAAGCCACAGGACAAGTCAGCAGTATGGAGAGAAACGGCTCTTGCCATTAAGGAGCACTCCATTAGAAACAAGGACATTAATACCTCAAATGTGATGTGAAGAGCCCTTGATCACCAATACATTACTGTAAAACCTGGCCATGTGCAATCCTGCAAAGACCACACTAAATTTCAGGCAGCATTCTTAGGAAGACACTAACTCTCTCTTCCTCCAAACACAGCAAACAGTTCCATGAGACTTTTTAAAAATTCTGTATTTTTTGTTTGGCAACTTCTTTTAGTGAAGATAAGTATGAGTGTGATATTCTTTGGTAAATTAAAATTACCTAGTGATATTGAGCTCAGACACAATTCAAACATGAATTCAGACCTCACAACTGCAAGTAAGCTACTTCCTAACATTCAATCATGTACTCCAGTGATTAAGGAAGCAAAATACCAGTTGGTTTTTTTTGAGAACTCAATGTCCATTCTCTAAAAAAATAACCACAAGTCCAATAAAGTGCACTGTTTTCACAAACTATACTGGAGTCATCACTTGAGTGAGTACTCAGCGATCTTATAACTTGAGATAACATGTCCACATCTGACCTGCAACAAACATGACTCTTTTGCAACTGTTTTCTCTTTCCGATAACTGAACTACAATAAATCAACCCCAAACACTGATAGTTTTACTGTGAAAGCTGACCACAATAAAACATATGCAAGTTAATTGCTTCGATGTACTGCCATATTTGCAGACTTTAATGACAGAAGTGAAATTAATTTTTGTATTTCTTAAAATTGTTGTTAACCTACTGAAAAACCCCAAGATGACCAGCTCTAAACTCCTGCTAAAAACTCACTTTAAATTCAGTTTAATTTTCATTACTCATTTTTTCCTCTGAAAGAGAATCTGACATTAATGTCAGCAAAAAATACTTCTGCTTTGGAGAAAGACAAAACAAGTTGTGCTAAAAATATTTGCAGATTCATTTTGCAGTGAACTCTGTATGAGAAAAGGAGACTGTTGTTGCAATGTTAACAAAGAAGTTCAATGAAAAATTATGTAATGTCACCCCAACAGACCTTCAGGTTTTTCAAGGGTTATTATTTTTTAAAACATTCTTAATAGTTCAACAACCAATTTTCCTTTGCACCAAAATAACAAGATTCAGTGAAGGCTGACAAAGAATTAGTTGGCCGAATGGAAAACAGGTTTGTGTGTTGTGTTTTACATAACAAAGTATGCTTTTCATTTGGCTACTGAATGAATGCCTGGACATGGTGTTTTGGATTTTTTTCACCCTTTCAAAAGGACAATCTGGCAGCAGAAACTTAAGTCTCTGGGCAATAAAGGTGTGTATCACCAAGTTGTCCTGTAGCACAAAACCAGAGAGCAATTCAGCATTATATTTGGTACACAGCTTTCATCACACAAAGCATTTTTTCCTACTCACTACATAGTTTATGTTATCATTCATGCATTATGCCTTCAACAGAGGACTGATGAAATTTAACAGCTTGGCTTCAAAAAATGGCCTTCCACCCCCACTAATTCATCAAAAGCCATCAGCACAAAGTTGCTGAGTTTTCCTGAGTTAAACCAGTCACCCAATCCTCAACAAAAAAAGTCTTGAAGAGTCTAATCAACTCATTGCCACGTAGAAGTAAGACCAAGTTCAAGATCAAATACTGCTGAGATGTATCCCAACATATCTGGAAACCAAGAGGGAGCAGCCTCTCAGTCTGCAGCGTTACTGACAGTGACGGTATCACGTGCCCTCCAAACCAACAGACATGTCTGTCTAATGCTACAGACAACCATTACACACACATGGAGCTCTCCATGTCTGGAAAAGCACAGATATGTGATTTTAGCCAGTACTCAGTGGAATTTCATTACCTTCACAAAGCTGCTGATCCCCAGCTTTTATCTAGTAATGGATATCCTGTGCAAAATGTCTAATTGTGTTGCAGCATTTTCTCACACTTTTTTGAGTCAGTCTAAGTCATGGAGGACTGCATGTATACAAAGAAAGGAGTTACAACTATAATGTTACAGACCATGGTTGTAGTAGGGTCATCGAGATTCCACTGCAGACTGCATAAGGTCAGGATTCCCTGTGCCAGTAGTAAAGAGATACAGTATTTACTGCATCAATAAATCACTCTATTTTATAAAGCTACTATTCAATATTTGTTGTCTATAGATAACCACAGGTGATAAAAACCTAAAATCTGGTGAAACAGCAATGTTAAACTGCAAGCCAGGTGTTTCAGAGTGAAAAGCAAAAAGCTTAAATACATTTACCACTCTAAGTGTATAATTAAAATACTGTTCTGTCATACATCAACTCTGGCATGCATTTCAAGGTTTCTTTACAATATGAAAACAGATATAAACTTCCTCCTTCCCCACTTTCGTATGAAGATTTAAACACTGATAAAAGTTACCTTGATAAATTCAATCCCATAAGCTATGTCCTTCAAATGGCTTTTAGGATCAGATGCACTGCACCATTGACAGGATGGAGCAATATTTGTAAATGCACACGACACTGCTGAAGTGAGTCATTTGCTAATACACCATGTCCTCCTCTTGTTGGGGAGCTTGCACCTGCTGTTAAAAGGCTGCCAGGCAGGGATCAGATCTCATTAGATCCTCAATGAGGATGACAGACTGCACACCCTGCTCAAAAAAACCAGGTAAATCACAAGGGAATTAAAGTCTTCTCTTTGCTGCATTGCTACAGACTTTCTAAAGGCCAAAGGCATGAGACTTACTCCTAAAATGTAAGTGAATAAATGGAAGGTGTGGCTCTTACTAAGAAATTTGATACACTCTCAAACACTGAAGAAAAGTGAACTTCATTCTGCTGAATTAGCTCAAAACAAAGATATATGCTAGACTTGTCATCTACTTCTAAAGCACCAAGATCTCGGGGGCACTGAAAAATGACTGTGTTTGATGCTTAGGTTATATGGTAAGCACAGACATTCTTTGCAGAGCCTGATGTGGAAGCATTTCATCCCCAGAGGCTGCTTCTCACCCTTCTTACTGCAACCAGCTGGCCCATCCTCTTCATTAGTCATTTTTCATTCAAAAATGAGATCAATAAATTATTCAAAACATCACAACTCAATACTCCATGTCATGACTCGTGCCTTATTAAGATGTAATCTGAAATTATTCATTGGCATGCAGAATGAAAACGAGAGAATTATAAAGACTGTGCAGGAAATGGGAAAAATGAAAACAATACATAAGAAGTGCAAGATGTGACTTGTTTTGAACTGTAAGAAACAAAAAATCCTTCCTTGTGAAACTACTTAAGCAGCCAAAAAATTCAAAGCCTTTCCAAACTCATTATACGTCCTCAAATAATCACTTGAGTTTTGAGGACAAAGATTTGATTCTGGCATTCTAAGAAAATGATTACCTGAGATCTCAGAATAGCATAAAGAACCAAACACTCTCACCAAGGCATGCAGCATCTACAAGCACCACTTGCACTCTCAATATCTATAACCTTATTTTTGTCTCTCCTCAAATGCAAATTCAGCACTCATATGCAATGCTGATCACTCCTCCCAGTTAACAGCATCACATCAAAACTCTGAAATCTACTGGTTTGCTGTTTGCACAGGATACTGTAAAAACAGTGGAAAAGATACAGACCACCAAAACATAATGGTAAGTGTAAGTGGCATTACTATACATATCCCTGAATTTCAAAGACTCAAATTTTGTGTGCTTTTGAAGAACACCAAATTTGACATTAGCTATGCACCCTTCTGTCCCTGTGATAAACATATATTCTAGCAATAATTCTAAAGGCCAACATTAAATTCCTAAGCATATTGTATCATACATCTGCATGTTAAGATATGACTGAGTATGTATCAAGGAAAATTCCTTCTATTTTAGCAACCTCCCAAGAAAACTTTCACAATGTAATTCAGAAAGCAAATAAATATCAGTAAGGAAAAAAATCCCACCTCTTTCTCACATGCATACAAGTATACCTTATGTGCACATAATGTACAGCAATGTAGAAATGCCTCACTCTTTGAAGGTTTTTAAGCTATAATTTTTCCTCATGCTCTTGGCAAGCTATGTTTGGAAAGGTAAGACAGCTGTCAGTATGCCACAGAAAGCATTATCAGGAAGCATATTACACGTTCACTCAAGAGCTTTGTAAGGCCACAGAAAACTGTGACTACCTGATGATAAATCCATTTTTAAAGACACCACTCCAAGGATAAATCAAGTTAACACCACAGTTACCACTAGAAATACCACTGCTTAGTCAAATGTTTTTTCTAAAAGAATTAAAGCAGGAAGTTACTAGAATTCAAGGAACAAAACCATCACAAGCAGCAGCCAGTGCATTACAATAAAGTCCTGCCACCCTAAATCACACATCTCCCTGACTGAGATAGGAAAACAAGGGCTGGTGCACAACACTGTAGTGCCCACCTTCCCCATTACTGTGCACAGCCTGAGACACCCACAGAGGGTACCTTAGAAAACTGTAGAAATGTCTCTTCTCCACTTCAAAAAGACTGTAAGAGGGAGGAGAACAGCATTCTGCAGGCCACACAATCATACCTGTTTAACAGTTTATTTTAAATTAAGTAGCCACAACAGTTATGAGGCAGAAGCAAAATAAATTCTAGAAAATAGTCCATTAATAAGCAGAGATGACTGCCACCTCTCACAGTCACTAATCTGGTAGGCTATTTTTGATTCATCCATTTTTACAGTCCTGATACTGTGCACCAATCTCTAGTTGCATTTTTTTTGTTTAAAAAGTTAACTTTATTTCATGCCTTCTAGAAATAAAGCACAGATTAAACCACCTAGTCTAGACATGCAACTCTTATTAATTGCTAAATAAACAATCATTTCCTTATTTCTTAAGCAATGACATTAGAAAGTTTAAGTGAAAAGTGCTCACTGTATCCTCAGGCATTTGTCTAAACTAAGGGTAGTCTCCCACCAGGAAAGAATTTCTTTTAACTATGGCTGCAATTTTTATGGAATTGGTGCCTGCCCAATCTCAGCAGTCAGTCATCTGAGAGCTTCTTCTATTTGCATTGAGTGCAGTAGGCAAGATTGCTGAAATCTCATTCCTTGTCTCTTTCCAGGAATTATAATTTACAGCTTAAGTGATGAATTTCACTTGCTGCTGCTTAAGTCATTCACAGATAGAGTACCAGATCCATTCCTAACTTCAAGCCCATGTAAGTATCTCCTGCTTTTGAATACATTAGTTTAAGATAACTTACGAAATTTTTCAAAATATTAAATAATCAATAAGGACTGAATACACATCTTGCTTTCAAGTGTCCATTCACACTCAAAAAGATGGAAACATTTTATAACTAACTACACATTACTATTAAAGAAGACATTTCTCTTGTAAACCAAGCCAGCTCTAGAATATCTCTATTCCAGAAAGGCTGCATTCCTTCACAACATGGAAACTCTTGTCAGAAAATTTCTTCAACATACAAAAATTCTAAGATGACAGGAACTTGCAGACCATGTACAACATGGCTATGGATAATCATCCAGGCATGGCCACTCTCTTTTTCTGTTACAGAAGTGGGAAATTCTAAAGTAAGACGTAATCCAGAAAAGAATCCAGAATGAGGAAACTATTGAACTGCCACCTCAGAGATTACAGAAGAACATGACCACAACAGTACACAGAAAATAAAAATGTTAAGTTACAAGAGAAAAAGTGAGGTAAAAATTATAGTGATATAAATGAAATTTTAGCATTTAACATATTTTTGAAGTACCAAGATTAAGCTGATTTGTCCTGTTAAATTCTCCATCCAAGTAGTGTTTGCTACTTTTAGGCTACTTTTTGCCTTGCTGCATTACACAAGATTATTTTTAATCAAAACCAGACATTTCTCATGTTCAGTGATGTCAAAGAAATATATGCATAAAACTCACAGACTATAATCTTCAAAGAGTAACAGAAATTCTTTACTTCTGAGTGGTTAGAAGTGCGCACCCTTTTTCAGCATCAGTCCTAACAGAAACAGCTAAATCAGAAAAGCATTCAGCACACAGATCCACCTAAGTTCGGCATCTTTCCAGTGATGAATATAATTCTGACCTCTGCTGACAGAAGACCTGAAGACTCCTATCTTTAATTAACAACTACCCCTTCCTATCTAAATGTCACTAGTGTGCAACACAGCAGTTTCCTTTTTTTAGGCACTAGACAAAAGCAGTGTATGATCATGACACAGATGTCAGATATTCACTGTTCCACAAAACACTGCACTTCTAATCTAGTCACTTAAACCTTCTCTCGATCCTCTTTAAGAAAGGTAGCTCTGCATAAAGGCAGGTCAACTCTTTGCTGCTATATAAAGTTGAAGGTCAAAATACGTAAGCTGATGTGGGAGACTATTTCCTGCTGAAAGAAAAGCCCTTTAAACACTAGAACCTCAAATCTAATTTGTCAGCTTATTGATGCTTCCATGCGCACTGCCGGAGCATCTGTCTTTCTGTGAAGCCACTGTTTTGGATAAATGGTTAATGCTACCTAGCAGAAAATTAGCATGACCTTATAGTAGAAGCAATACAGAATTCAGTCACTTATGTAAGCATTTAAAATTCCAAATTTTAGGTGAAAGACCAGACCTTCAGCCTTAATCAAATCTATCTGCTAAGCTGGAGGTGCCAACTGGACTTATGGTTATCAGTAACTGTGACCTACACTTGACTGACCTAAATAGGGAAGTGCACCAAGTAAGAGTCACCCAACTTTTTCTTATGCCCTTTCTAAAGAGTATAAAAGAGAAAAAAATACATTTGGCTTCACCGGAAACATTTTTAGTCAAACCAGCCCTTTATATGCTTCCACTTAACTAACATCTTTTAACAAGAGAGTGGGGGAAACTTTATTCAGCCACTGAAGCTATGCTACTTAAATTAAGGGGCAACACAGCTCAGAATGAAACAAGCTCATCTGGGTCTCCCACTCACCACTGCAGAATCTAGCCCATAACACTGTTACTGGTGATGACTGGGCAGCAACCTCAAACTCAGCAACTCATCACTAGATGGCTACAGTATTTCTGGAAGACCCGTTGGGAAGAACTATACAGTTTACTTACAGTATATTACCAGCTGTAATAGGTGAATAAAGCAAGACCTGCCACAACAAAATCTACCTCTGAAGTGGTCCAGGCTTATGCAACAAATCTGACAAACCCAGTTTAAATGTCTTCTGAAGCCACAGCCGAAGGCAAGTGGGACTTGTAAACACTCAAACAGCTGAAACCAAAAAGGAAACTCAAAGGGTTTTCCACAGGGCTTGGTTTGGAGCAAGTGGTTGTGTGGCACTCGGCTGCTCATTGGGTTTAAACCACGACAGTGCATAAAAAAAGAGGGTGAGTAAACAAGCAGACCACTGTAATACTCAAATTAATTATTCTGATTTTCATTAACTATCAATGAAATTTTTAGATGCATCCTCAAATTGCACACCACTCAGAGTCAATTCTTTCCAAAGAATGAGGCACAGTCACATTGCATACACCCAGAGACATGAGTGCTTCAACTCCTCAGGAGTGAGGTATTCCACTATTAAGCTTTTGATGGACTGTTTTGATGGACTTCTACTGTTAAGCTTTTGACTTGGACTTCTTTTTAGAACTATTTAGCGTTTTTGTTACTTTCAACAAACAAAATTAAACTTACTTCCTGGTAAGCAAACAAAAACCACCTCAGTCTTTTGTTTGGTTCTGGGTTTTTTTTTTTTGTATTGCTTGTATTCTCTGGCTGAGTTCCACATTCCTAATTTAGGAAAATAACCTTACTATACATATGCATAAAGCCTCAGTTAGCAAAACATAGCACATAGATTAATAAAAGTACCCCACGTAAAAAGAAAAATTCTACTTTGCTATTAGAGCTTGCTATTAATGACATTTTGCCTGGAAAAGAAGTCCCTTTTACTGTGAAATGGACTTTAAAATCCCTGTCAAGACTTTTAATAGCAAAGAAAAAGAATTCATAATGGTGATGTTGATTCTATAATAATATTTTAGATCAAAGCCTTCTTCCTAAAGGGAGCTTCTGAAATAACCAGAGCTGCCCATACATTCAATAGAAGCTACTCCAAGCTTTTACTTCAGGAAGGAAGAAAATACCAGGCAGCAAACCTTCAGCAGGTTCTCACTTCTTTCATACTGCACTGAAAGATAACAATGTTTAAAGCCTCATTAAAAACCCCACAGTATTAAATACAGAATGTGAATTTCAGTTTAATAAACAGTCAACTTCAGGCAGACCGTCTCTGAACTAGGTTTTCACTTCTATTTTAAAACATCAAAGAAAATCAAATTTCAGGGCATTTTCTTTATGTCATTAGTATTTCTCAAGGTAGCATGCAGAGCAGTAGCTTTTAAGCCTGAATTCCTCTACACTCAGAAAAACCCCTTAGTCTGACCTCAAGGCACTGCACTAGGATTTGTCACAATTTGTGACCCAGCTATGTTAATCATGCTCCTTGGCAAGTGGAAACCCACAAGTGCTGAACCAACTTTTAACACTAAAGTTTCAGCTCTTGAATTTTGAGAAAGGCAGATTACACAATTCCATCTCTTTACCCACATTATGATTTCGGTTAAATCAGCTTTGTTCCCTTAAATCCACGAAGGAGAAAAAAAAAAAGCAGCATTCTATTCACAATTCAATACAGCTGTGTATGACTGGCTTCAGCCCCAGGCCACAAGCCAGGAACTTCTGAGTTCAAGTCTGGCTCTGCCTCTGCCTTTCTGTGTGGCCTCTGGATTTCCCTGCTGCTCCTCTAACGTCTGTACACTTACCTTACAGATAGGCACTTGCTTCGCTTGTGCAGGCTTTTCCCAAACACAAAACTCGAACTGACTTTGAGAGCCATTTTTATTGTGTACTGAACACCAATGCCCTGCCAAGAAGTCTCTACCTGTCAGTTGATACCTGGTGGTTTTTAACTGTAGTAACTGCCAACATGCCCTTATTACACATATGCATACACACACCCCTGTCAGACACAAGCAAATAGAAAAATACGCAGTAAGCTGGAAAATAGACAATTATTTCAAAGTTTCTTAAGACACAACATGAAAAAATGAAATTGAGTTACATGCTATAATTCAACTTACAATGAAGAGCTATCTGCAACCTTGTTCTTTTTAATGCACTGATCCAGTGATGAAGCCTGTTTTTAACAGCTCAGTATGAAACAAACAGAGTAAGCAATGCTCAAGCTAAAATGATCACAGCAACTAATATTTAGAACGTTACCTAAACAATAGAAGAATGGCCTAAGAATGCAAAGGAGAAGAAGCATTTAAGCTTAACCAAGTTATCTAACACTAGCTGAAGCATCATTTAAAAGGTAAGTTTTCTCAAGAAAAAGATCAAGAGAAGTTACATAAATTTAAGCTGACCCTATACTTGGCAAGTCCATGGTAGGAGAGTTTCACTTCACATCACCTGGACTGAACCAAAACGTTACAGCCTTTTCTGAGTGTGAAACAGGCAAATACAGCTCATCATCTTTAAAACAGTCACCTTTAAATCCACATCTGAGAAACAAACTTGTCCCCAAAACTTTATCAAGACAGGCTGAATTTCCAAAATTTAACTTCTTTGGTTTTCAATGGCCCAACTAGAGCAAGCTAGCTTAAAGAACTCTGCATCTGAAGCTTTAGGGTACACTAAGCTGCAAAAGTAAATTTTAGACTCTCAAAGTTGAGCTTTTGTCTGCTTTTGCCTTTTTCATCTTGTTATACCTAAAATCTGGTAAAACCACACTTCCTACAGTTTTTAATGTCAGGATATATATTTTATTTATAGTAACTGGCAAATGTAGAGCAAAACTATCCCCTAATATATAACATAGCAGAGTTAATTGGACGCAGAATAATGTGTTATTTCATGATAAAAACAGTCACTCAAGGACTTAACGAGAAGTCACCATTCCAGAACAGCTACCATGTAAGATGAGGTGGTTAAATGCAAATTCAGATCGCTTTTGCACAAGAAGACTAAACTGGTTTCAACAGCTGAAAAATTATCTGCATGTAAGGCTTAGGATTCTCCCATATCTATCTTCCTCTCTCTCAGCATTGCTTGGTCTGGTTGATATGTATCAAGCAGATAATGTGAACATTACCTGCAAAAGAACAGAAATCTGGACTCTGTAACTAAGGCTATTTAATTTTAAATTCCCATCAATATTGCTACAACTGACTTCTCTAGCACCAGCTGGAATCTCATTTTATACTAGGCTGAAAAAAGCTTTTGGGGTTTTACTTCAGGTTAACCAAGCATTTTAGAGGCAATTTGAACATAGCCCACATTTAGATTCCCACCAGTGCCCATGAACTTGTAATGACACCCACAAAGAAAAACAGAGCTAGATATAAAATTACATATATATATATATATATATATATATATATATAACCTCAACAGGACATCCTCTATTTCCATGTGCCATATTTTTAACCATTTTTATGTGCATTATTTTGTATTTTTCTGATATTTATCATAGAAGACCCCTTGACTAAAACAGTGAGGTAATAACACTAATAGTACCCAAGTCAAATTAACAAAATAGGAAAGGTTTATTTATATAGTCCTAACTAGGATATAGAAGTAATTTTTAAAAATTCACATGGGAATGAAACAATCTACTATTTTCTACCTGACAGGACAACTGGTGTTCAGTGTACATAGGAATAAGCTCGGAAAAAAACACATGCTAAGTTTTGGTACCCTCTGCCCTCTCTTCCCCTGCATATAGAAGGTAGTCATTTTCACTTTTATTGTCCTCAAATTATCTCCAAATAAGAAGCAGAATAGTCTGGAAAAAAATCCAGCAAGAGCTACCAGATTAGGATTTCCAAGCATTATAATACCAAAATTCACTTGCATGTTGTGATCAAATCATCCTCCCTATGAACCCTCAGCAAAAGGCTGAGCACAAACATGCTGTGTATTTCGCGGGCTAAGTGATGTATCAGAATATTTCAGTTTCACTTTAGTTGACGAAGTTCCAGTGCTAGCCAACCTCTTGCCAAAGAAAGCTGTTTTGTAGTCAAGTATATCTAGAGTACCAACACAGAATTAATGTGTTTCAAATCAGACCCTGAATCTGGCATGATTGCTTAAACAAAATTATATACAATTAAAAATATAAATACTAATACAGAAGCTGCAACAAGAGCCGTGAACGCTGCTACATTAACACCCTAATATTAAGTTGCAATGTCTTCTACTAACAATACTAAAATTCAAACCAGGGGAGAAAAAGTGGAAGAAAATACTGAAGACTTATTTTAAGGAAGGTTTAAGTGACCCAGGACACTGCATCCTGGAAAACTGGATAGCTCAGGCACAACCAAGTTCACAAACATACAATGAACCAGAATGACAACACATTCGTGTACATTTGCCACAGAGCACATGAAAAATGGGACAATTAAGCTCTACTCTAATTAATGGTTAAGTGGCATTAACAGATTATACATTTAACCTTCCCTATTTTCATATAGGTCAACTAGGTCAAAAAACTCAGAATCTACAAAAGCTATTTTAAAAACCCCAATTCCAGCAGTTCCACTGCAGCTTAAGTTTTGCCATTTTCCTATGTACACAGAGGCTGTGCCCAACAGCCACTGAGATTACAAGTGGACAGCAGATTTATGACAATGTTATTCAGCAAATGCTGTGCTTAATAAGGGGAAAAGAACCCCACTGAGAATACCAGAAGTAATTTTCCTGCTGTTTTATTTTTTAAAGAAATACTTCTTCTCTGCTTCAGAAATTAAGGCAATACTCTGCTTTCGTTCAAATCAATTCAGCTGCCATACTCAGACCTGTATTTCAGGAAGCCTTAACGCTCCAACTGCTAAGCACACTGGGAAAGTTGAGCATGCTTCCCTTATAATTTTAACATGCACAGTGGGGTTTAATGTAGTTTTAAGGAACTAAAAAAGAATGGTCACCTTGATTTAAAAAATTCATGTCTTTCTGCTTTTTAGTTGCTGAAGTAACTACGCTGTTCAAAGCACACCCCACTATGATGGAGCTCTACATCAAAATGAGGCTCTTCTGACACAAATTAGACAACTACTTCTTTGTTTGCAGAGAATGTAGCTATAAAAATAAGCATTAAAAAGCTGAAGCGTTTTTTCGCTGGACTACCTCCCTGTATTATTTCTTGCTCTTACTGAAGCCACCTCAAAATTTGTTGATCTCCCCCACTGCTAAAATGTGGCCTCACACATCCCATCCTAAGAGAAGAACTCCCCTGCTGGCATGAAATCAAACACAATTGTATCTTGATGCCTTGTTTCAGTTCTGCTGGAGTAAATTCCAAGGTCACATTTCATTTCTAAAAGTCTCAATTTAACACACGTTTTTATTAATATAAACATGTTTTATACTTTTAAGCATTTTTCCATCTATCAGTGTCAAGGTATTTTTAGATGATTTTCTCTGCCTAAAATATACAAACATCCATTTAACTGAGTTCAGACACAAATGGTAGCACTGTAAGGAGCAGTAGTCAACTTTCACTCTTACTAACTATGGCTTTTTAACAGAACTGCCCTCACTATCTCCAGATGTATTAGCACACATTTTTCCATGGTGTTTAACACATTTAGGTTTGTTCTGCCTTTAAAGTACATCTCGTGTTTTATTAATCTATATTCTCTTAGGTATCTGAAAAAACTCCAAGGGTTGTATCTTGTGTTATGTTTTCCCACATGACTAAACAGACTAATTAAAAGTAGTCTTTAAAGTACAATATTTTAAATGAGAAGTCCTTCGATTTACTCAGGTTATAACACCCAAATATCACATGAACCAGTTCTTAAGATACAACTTCCCAGAAATTATTAGAAAATATACACTTGTAGTAACAGCAGGGCATTTCATCCCTAAACTACAATGCCAGCATACTGTACACAGACAGGAAAACAGCCTTTAAAATGACAATATCCATTAATCTTGGGAATTCCCTTCAGAAGTCTGTTGATGGTACAAAAAAAACCCAAAAAAACAGGGTTTCCATACATTATGCTGCTCCCAGAATATATGTTCTGTCTCAGCAAAAAAAAAAACAAACCCAAAGCCACCAAAACAAAACAAAAGCCCAACCAAACAAAAGCAAAACACAAACCCCCCTGTTGTGTTCTTTAGTAGGAAGTCTATGTGTAAAGGAGAACTGAAGCAGTGACAAGTGCTGAACGTACAGCTGTGGATTGGAATTCACCACCAATACAGAAAAGCACCACAAATACAAAAAGGCACCGTTCCTCCTGTCTTCTAAAGAGCAATTATGGCACCATCACAACAACAAAACATAAATATTCTCAATATATAGTACTGATCTCCACGATAGCTCTATATTTGCCTTCCATGCTGAAATGGCCAAAACCTGTTACCTTGACACCCAACTTCAAGCAACTTGTTTGGCCAGTATTTGAAAAATGGCACGTGCAATCATACCATGTAAGACTGCTAATGCTAGCATTACATTAGCAACTAAAGATTTCAGAAGGAATACATCTGTATTTCTCCTATGCATTTGTATTAATCTGACCTGAATTTTACATCATTAATTCTGGAGCAATAATGTTAGCCCGATATTTAAAGTTAGCTACTTGAAATCAAAGGTAACAAAACTAGAACCCTGATACTCACATCTGCTTCCCTCGACAGGACATGAAATACAGGTCCTTGGAGCTAAACATCCTATGTATCTTATGTTCTTGCCTCAAATTTTGAGCTGTTTAAAGAGGAAATCAACACCTAACAAAGTGAAACAGCTCTTAGAAAGGCAGTAGATGGTTTCCTCATCAATTAAAGCAAAAATCACTGAAACTTTTCTGTGATGAACTACTACCAGCTGAAGAGAGTACCAAGGGTGCAGCTTCCAAAAAATATTGTTCAAAATAAACTGTAACTTAAAGGTCTCACCTTCCACCCTGGTCCAAAAGGAATGCAGATCCATAATGACCAGAATTAAAGAACTCTGTTTCAAGATGCAAGACAAGTTTCTAAAGGGGTACTAGGAAACTTGTGGACAGAAATTCTCTTCCAGAAATACTGTATTTCTATGGATTTTTCCTCATAGATTTGACACTTTCTCCTCTACCAAGCCACCTATTAATAAGTAAGAAACAAAAATCTTAAAAAGGTTAAGTTCAGCTGAAATCAGCTGGCAAAGACTGCATGATCTAACAAAGTTTCTTTTTCTTCCTTCTCAGCAGGAGAGAGAGAGGCTCAAAGAAAAGCAACTGAAACTAAGCATACTGATCTTTCAGTCACTTGTTTTCCCTGAATTTTTTCCCATTAGAACTGCAGACTCCTGTATATTGAAGCTCAATGGTAATAAGGCTTTTCTTGTCAATTATTTCTCAAGAATCTCTTAGATGTAGTGCAAAAATCTCCAGGGGTTCTGCTGACTACAGACTTCACTGCAGCTTTCAACCTACTAAAACAGTCTGCTTTGGAAAGGGAGTGATTCCTGTAGATACCAACAATAATTGACATGCAAATGCAAACAGAAAAATTTAATAAAGCTTCTGCACTCAGCATCGTCACTGCAAACTGAACGAAGCAAAAAAACTTCCCCTGCCCCCATGCCTCTGTAAGCTTTAAACTGATCTAGAAATTGCAACTCAAGTCAGGTCTCTCAAATGTAAGCGTTTTGTTCCCGCTGTACTGCAGGAATGCACCGAATACAAACAGCGTTGTGAATTGCCCAGATTCACACTTAAAATCCTACGGCTGCACAGACTGCACAGCACGCAACACAGCCCGCAGTGAGATCTGAGGGGTCAAAAGCATATTTGTAACAGGAATTACTTTAATTGGTCCTTCCTATTCACAATTACAGTCTCACAAAGCTGCTCAAATGTTTGACAGCCTCCTGATTGGAATGATTTCTATTATTCTCCATAGCTCCCTTTTGTGTGACCCACAACAGCTTCTGTAGCCAGGAGCAGCAGCAGTTATTGGGAACCACCCTGTATTCCACCACCTGAACCATCAAGCTATACGTGCAAACATCTACACATTCTGCAAGCGTGCAACGCAGGCAGTAAGGCATGAAGGCAAAAAATACACAGAAAAGGCAAGTACTGTTCTGAAGTGCAGATTCTGAGAAGACTACATCCTACAATACTGCCACCTCAGGACACAACTTAGGTTTTCTTTACTTCTTCAGTTCAGCCATCCCATTCTACAGCAATTATCAAATAAATTGCAGTAACTGATGTTTCTGTCCAGTAAGCTCCAAATCTGAGAATATTTCTACTTTAGACTGCATTTGAACACAGTTCTAATGTCTAATTATTGTTTGTCCATCAACAGGTAGATTCAACATATTTTAGCTACATCCAGATCTCCACTGAGCCCAAGAAGATTTTGAATAACAAAAGCCATAAGGGTACATCATGTCAAAGACACTGCACGTTTTTAGAGCATTTCCTCAGATACCTGCCAGTAACATGAGAGTGGAATCTAGTAAATTCATCAACCCTAAGCAAAGGGCATGTGTTACTTCATGTATTAACTGAAGTAACACATGTATTAACTATTAAATGCTTAAGGACGGAAATTACCAGCAAGAAACAGTATGTAAAATTTGAGTAGAGTTCTCTTTTATTAGCTTTCTCTAATCTAAAATTAAAAAAAGAAAACTCCAAAGACACCACCTCCTAATTTCCATGAGAAACAACACACTGCAGAATAATTCTGAGTATTTGCTAGTCAGAGCAGAAAAAAAAGTCCCAAGATATACAAGACTATAATGACAACAATCAGATGCATTTTCAATAAACTTATTGAAACCTGTCTCCTCCATTTGTGTTTAACTGTATGCATGTAAGGCCACAAAGAAATATAAAATACGAGCCATCTTGTAGGTTTACAAAGTTGATCTGCTAACCACAATCATTACACGAATACACTGCAATGTGGAGTACGTTCACACGATTATTTGCAGAATTATCTGCTGCTTACATATTCAGCTACAAAAAAATATCACAAAGCAATGCCTGCGAGGAAGGGGTGAAATATAATGTACACCACCACAGAAATTTTTTCATTTAACCCCACAGAAAGGAGCATTACATCACACCCTTACAATGCAGGAGGAGGGGCCTGTTCTCAAAAAGCAAGCTCCAGCTATTTCCCTTTAATTTTCTGCTTGGTTCTGGAGGGAGTTGCAAAAATAACTCGATTTAAATTTTTAGCAACACAGAAGGCTGGGGGGGGGGGGGGGCGGGGGGGGAAAGCGAGAAAGTAAGTGTAGGCAAAGGGCTGCGCTAAGGTGGAGATGAACGCTTGCTTCCCGTAGAACACGGCGGCCCGGCCGTGGCAGCATCCCGCACATTCCTGAGTACCTGGCGCACGGCGGACGCGCCGCCAGCCCGGCCGAGCCCGCGCGGAGCCCCGCGGCGGCAGCGCCGGGCCCGGCCGAGCCCCGGCCCCGCAGCGCTCCCCGCGCCGGAGCCGCCGTCCGTCCCTGAGCCCGCGGAAGGCACGGCCCCGGCCGGCCCCGCTCCGACCCAGCAGCAGAAAGAATGCGAGCTCGGTTTTATACATGCAAATTTTTGCAGCAGATTTAAGAGCTCCGGGTGCTGTGGGGAAGAAATGTCGCTTTAAAAAGCCTCTATTTAAATAAAACAAGATTTTCAGCACTATCTTGTACTTCGCCAGCTCGAAAAATACAAACGATCTTCTGTAATTTGCCTAGGTGTTTTAAATTACAAATATCTTCCAAATCCACACCGCACTCGTACGGAGAGCTCCTTCTAAAAAACCCAAAAAATCCACTAAAAGTGCCGTACACGTACAAGCAGACAAGATCTGAAGCAAGTCTTTGTGCTAGAAAAGACACCTCTGCCAAGCCACGGATGAAAACGGTCAGCTCAAGCTCCTAAAGAAATCAACTGATAGGTAAAAACAATAAAACATAAACGTACCACTAACCTCATAAAGTGCAGCAGTGCTTAAATCCAGCGAGTTGAGGCATACAAGGTAGAAATGGAAATGAAAAAAAAAAATCCAAAAATGGTTTTGTGTTTTTGCTTTTTTTGTTTAGGTTTTTTTTTCTTTTTTGTTAATTTTTTTTTTTTTGCTCTCTCTTTTTTTTTTATTTCAAACGTTCAGAACCCAGCAGACGCTCCGTCGGCCATTTTGGCTGCGCTCCCTCGCTCTCTCCTCTCGCTCCCTCCCTCTCGCTCCCTCTTGCTCTCTCTAAAGGAAGCAGCTTTTTTGTGACCTTCAAATACGGGCGGCTCACGTGACCCCGCGCGCGCTGTCACTCACCGCCCGGGCCCGCCCCGCCCCCCGCCTTAAAGGCACAGCGCCCTGCCCGCGCCGGGCCGGCCTCCCCGCCGAGCCCCGCGCCAGGGGGGTACAGTGGGGAGCCCCGAGAGTACTGAGGGCGGCCCAGATGGAGCTGCTCTCTTTAAAACCGGCTAAAAAGACAGCATGCAATTACGCTAGCTCTATATTAGGGCTGCAGAGCCGACAAGCGGCGGATGGTGAATATTAAGTCCCTCCAGCCACAGGCGCTGCTCTGCGGTGCACCGGGAACACTGACCCCAGCGCTCGCCTGCAGGAACCCCCGTTTTAAGCACAACGCCCTCCTGACTCAAGGACCGGAGGTTCATGCTCGGACCAAAGTTAATCCAGGCTGTAAGCGGACTGCCCATGCCACACGCACGCATAAACCCGAGATCAAGGTCCAGACACGGGAACACCCGCAGGACAGCAGAGCAAACTCGGTCTCTGCCGGCTTGAAGTCTCAGGCTGAAACTCAGCCATTAGGTAGACACTCCACAGCCTTTTCCCAACAATTTCCATAGATAACTGCTCCAACAGCGGCTGAAACAGAGAAGCCCAGCATCTTGTAACATTAAAAAAAAAATCTGCGGGATGTTTCCAGATGTTACTGTGCAGAAACAGTAAAGAATACCGCTCAGCAAAAGCATATGGTGACACTGGTACGATCCTGCTGTGAGGAGACCTGCTCCTCAGTCAGCCCAGCACAGGTAGGAAATGCTGGAGCTGACTTTGTAATGGAACCATGCCTGGGGAGGGAGCTGACAGCTCGCTCGGGAAGCTCTTGGGAGCACCCTCAGCATCGAACCCTTAAAATATACAAGTTTTTAATTCTGTACAGTTATGCACCGTAACGATGTAGAACGTAAAAAAGCCAGAAACACACCTGAACACCAGGAGAACCTGTAACATGGACACCTTGGTACAGACTTTGTGTCTGGGTGTGCGCAAATTGCTTTAAATACGCTACAGCAAGTGAAGTATGAATACTGCCATCTCAGACCTACAGCTACACTGCTGCTGTGCTTACACTAACTTCTACTTGATAATTCTGTGTAAAATTAGCCAAAGATTAAGTGCTGCTAAATCCTTTAGACATAAAACCACTGATAAGTGTGAGGCTAAGTCAGGCAAGCGGGTCCACTCTGAACCTCGTAATTTAATGGGTCTCCCTTACCCTTTGCACTCTTACTTTTTTTTTTGTTTTTTTTTGGTTTGTGTTCCCAGTCCCTGCACGAATTTCTTCAAATTGATTATGATCTGATTTTCCTTGCTATGCTTCATCCAGGTAGTAAGCAATATTCTGAGCTGGAGGGAAAAAATTCCAACTCCTGACCCTGCACAAGCCACCCTAAGAATCACACCCATGTGCCTGAGAGCTTTATCCAAATACATCTTGGATAAAACACAGGCAGTGTTTTATTAATAGTGCTTTTGCCAATACCTTTGACAGGAATTCTTTAAGCATCTAAATCACCCATTCATGACAATACCATGGAATGAAACTAACTTGGAGATCCATGTGAGGGCACTCCAAAGGAATTAATTTGAGGGGGGGGCAGAAGCTGCACATCTTATGAATGAGAATAAAAATTATTAGTATGTATTATTGAACATAAGCCATTGGCCTTTGCAGGAGGCCATGCAAGGCTACTGTGGCTCTGGTTCTGACGTGTTTTGCTCCAAGCCTCATAATAAGGTACAGAAACTCAAACGGGGATTCTGCCACTGACAGGATTCCTTCAACAGGAATGCAGCCGGCACTGTGACCATCTGTCTCTGCAGGCTCAACAAACTCTGGCAACAGCTAATGTCAGATGCATTCTGGGGTTCTTAATGAAATAGAAGCAGCTGGCTATAACTGCTCAGGTTGCTCTGCCTAAACCAGAGCAGAGAATTGCCCTGCTGGATGTCGCAGACTGGAGTGTTTTGTGGCTGCTCTAATCCAAGCATAGCAATTTAGGAAATGTGGTGAGAACTCAGGGAACAGCTTATTTGTGGCAAAACCCAAAGAGAACACCACAATCACTCTAAATTCCTAATGACGAAATCCAAACCAACTGCTAGGCATCCCATTCACACAGTTTCATAAAAGCAAATGTAAATTCACATCTATGAAACAGCTATCCCCTCCTGAAAAAAATACATCAAGTTCTGCAGCTACATGTTCTATGCATGTTCACACTGAGTAAGACAGTATGCATTAAGCTACAGACAACTTTATTTCTTCTCAAAAGCCAAATTGTTTTACTGAGACCTAGAAATCCTCTTAACTTCACTAGAGTTTGCCAGCTCTCCATTCTGAAGTCCTGGAAGCCTTTACTTTAAGGAGATGATAATACTGTGATGATTTTCACAAGCAAGCACTCACTCGAGTTGCTACGTATCCAAGTTGAAATAACTGCTATAAAATTTCACCTTGCCAATGTTCTATTGACAAACCTTTTTTAATCAGAAAGTAAGCAAATTATTAGTGAACCAAAAATATTTAGAGAAGCTAGTATGGGTTAATCTTGAATAACTGTATCTTTAATTAAATTTTTCCACTAAACTACCATTTCAAAGGTATCAATTCTTTACTTATTCTTGTTGGCATATTGATTAAGATGGCTAACAAAAAGGTTTTGGGTTTTCGTTTGATTTGGGAGGTTTGTTGAGTTTTATTTGTCTGTTCTGCATCACAGTAGTTCAGAAAACAATGGAGTAGAGCATAAATATACACACAGCATATCCAAAACCTGCACCCTCCTTTTCAGAGGGCAATTGCATTTCAAAAACCTAACCATTAATTATTCTGATGCCAACAGGCTGTTAATAGCCAGTGTTAATAGGCTATAGCCTTGTTATGTGCTACTAACTTATCTGATTACAAACAGTTCATTTCTAAGCTCCTTCCATCTGAGGATCATAAAGTACTTTAAAATCTTTAATGAAGCCTCACAGTGCTCCTATGAGGACAGTATCCAGTATGAGCAGACATATACATGCACATTAAGAGAGATGCTTACAATCATGGATTCCCTGCACTAGTATCTCAACTGAGACAGGAGAGGAATAGGTTTTTCAATTCATATTAAGCCATATAGTGGTTCTAGTAAGAACTCATTCTTTTTGATGACCTATCAATAAGAATCAAGCAATTAGGCTTCACTATTATGTACACAGACATGCTCCAGTGTCCACTGGAACTGAGGCATCCACACCCTCCAGCTGTTGAAAAGGAGACCTGGTCTGTCTGACCTGTAACTCTTTACTCAGATTTAAAAGGATCTGAGTTCATCCCAGTCCATATGCAAAGCTCCCTCTTTCATGAGCTGGCATTTTGTTTGGGCTCAAAGTCCTTCAGTTTGATGTCGTATCTTACTTTGAAAGCTGCACCCTCATCATCCCAACACTGGACCTCACCCACTGGGCTTTCTATACTGCCTATACACCCATGGCAATAAATAGAAGACTTATTTTTTTCCCCAGAAAGTTCCTCATAGCTGATACTATGACAGTGGAAAAGTCAATTAATCTCCTCCTAACACAGCTCCTCAGTGAAATCTCAAATATTAACAAGTTTCTCATAGCATTAATGCCTTGTCACCAGCTGTCTGTTCTACTGCTGTTGAAGTTTGACTCCTCAAATATTAAGGAAAAAAGGCAGATTTTCCTGGCAAAGTGAACTGAAGACTATGTGCCCTCTACCCTACTGCAGCTCATCAGTTTGATTTCTCCAGATCTCCCTCTCCCAACCCCAGAAGTGGGGTGCAACAAGAGATGCAAGATAATTGGAGGCAGATTACAGATCACTCACCAGCTCCCCAGCAGTCCAACTGCTCGGGATTACAATCCCACCAAGCATAACTTTTCAAGCTAAAAGGGATCAGAAAAGTGCCTGCCTTTCCTGAGATCAGGCTAAAAGCATAACTCAGGGTAGGGACACGTATGCAAGGACTATGTTTCATAGTTTCACAATTTCTAATAATAAAAAGCAAGCAGAAAACCCTATAAATTAAGAAATAGAATTAAAAGTCTTAACTTTTCGTTGTGTGCTCTTAAAATCACTATATGATTTATTTCAAGGGAAACAATATTTTTTCTATTAAAAACAGTCTCAGTCCTGGATAATGGATGGTTCAGATCACTTTAAAATTATTTTCTCTAATTGGACAGAGATGCTGAGGCCCAACACTTGTGAAAATTGAAGATGATAGCTAATTCTGGCTGTACCAACATACTTTTTTTTCAGTCTTCACAGCAATTTCACCTAAGCCGTTGTGCAAGAGTGATCACCTCACCTTGAGGAGTGCTAAACTAAAGTCAAGCATTCAAACATTTTTCAAGGACAAAACACTCACCGTGAGGAAAACTAGGGTTTTTTTGGGGGGTCCTACCCTTCCACACTTAGTAAATAGCGAGATATTTTATGCTGCAAAATTGTGAAAACCAAGCTGGCAGTGGTTTTTAATGATAGTAATCAAAAGTATAATGTAAATAGTTTCTTCAGAGAAAAATACCATTACTAAAAGCATCCAACAAAGGAAAAGCTTGTTTAGTTTCTGAAAAGGTTACAGAAGCTTTTGCATCCCTTACACAAAGGCACCTATCAACACATTTTAGGGATTATTATTACTATTATTATTCAAAACTTACATTGCAACACCACTTTGGAGTCATACTAAGCTCAGAGCTCATTCATATTTTGCCAGGAACAAAAGAAAGAATACGAGGTCTGAAAACTTCAGTTTAAGAACGACACATGACTTCAAGCCCAAGCCAAGTTCTGACCCTATGCATTAATGAAGTACTCAGGGAAAGATAATGAGTCAGAAGGAAAACTTTATTCACCAAATTTTGCAAACACTCGTTTTTCCACCTAATTTTTCCTCAATCTGCTGCAATACTTTCCCTCACTGTTCAGTCTATAAATAATCTACCACTAAGCCTCCACTTCTTCAATTCCCCAAATGCCCTTTCCAGACTGCAGAAAGAGAAAGCTTTCAATCTGCCTTTTAACAAAGTTGTTGGGTGAACAACAGAACTGAAAGCTCATTTCCTACGAATCTCTGTCACACATCACTGCACCTCTACTTTCCACACTAATCCCACTTCCTGCACAGCCAGTTCTCCTTTGATGCCAAGGTTCTAACAGCATATTGAGCTCTATGCAGAGCTCTTCCCATAAATTGTTTTCACCTCTTTCAGTGTTTGGGCAAAAACTAGCATATACTGCAGCTAATCCCAAAACACACTGTTTAGAAGCTGTTAGAAGACATAAACAGAACAGATAATTATTTGTCTTGTCCTGAAACCCTTCTGTTAGTGGAGAAATCAATTTTGGTCTCTTCTCTAGGAAGCTACAGAAGTTTATTATATGGATAATTATATTATAGTTTCTTGCTTCTCTGCCTCACTTGACCAGAACTGGACAACAGACTCCAAACTTATTTGGGAAAGATAAAAACAAGAAAAGCCATTGCATGAGACTTAACTACCGTAGGAACTGAAAGAATTGACCCCCAAGATCATCTCCTGCCAATGATTATCCACATCTCAATGCTGATCAAATCTTTATATCTATATACTTGGACATAAAATAAGGACTTTCCAGTAACATCACTGCAACGAAATTTGTGTAGATTAATATTCTTAGAATTTCTTTAACCTGCTCATTATCAACCCAGAAGCATCTTGATTTTGAAGGCTAAAGTCCTATCCTAACAGGTTCCTAAAATCCTATAAATGGCCAAAATATCAACAAAATGGGAGACAGTTATCTGTTTAATGCAATTATATGAATGAGAGTGAAAAGAGAATCACAGAATGTTCATATTAGTTCATATCCAAATATGATTTTGCTCAGAAAGGTCCTTTAAAGATCCTCTGGCTCCAACCCCTCTGCTGTGGGCAGGGACACCTTCCACCAGAGCAGACTGCTCAAAGCCCCATCCAGCCCGGCCTCAAACACTTCCATGCACCTTTCAAATAAACAGACATTCATGGAAATGGTATAGTATGCCATCCTAGCCATAGATACAGCGAGTGTTGCTTTCTAATTGTTATTTACAGCATGCAAATTACCATGCCAGTTACATGACTGATCCAACTGACTTTCCATCAACCATCGCTGTTACTACAAATTTCAAAAGGAATAATAATTTCATTCATTAAAGCCTTCCTTCACCCTGTTTAAGTCTTGGAGCTTTACAAATTTTAAAATAACAGCAAGTTTTTTCATCTGACCAGGTTAGAATATTTAAGAAAAAACTTCTTTCATGTCTACAACAACTTTACCACAACAGAACCCCCTTCTTTATATGGTGCCTTTAGACATGCTCCTGAACTCTACTAAAAGCAGATTACTTACAAATACTTTTAGGATATCTCAGAAAAGACAAGGAAGATTTTTGGACTGAAAGTCTTATTCTAGTTCAATCTTTTTTTTTCCTAGCTAAAAAGAGGCTGTGCTGTGCTTAGTGGTTTTTATTGTTTTGGGTTTTTTTTTAAATATATTTTTGGTGAGATAGCCCACTATCTTGCTACAAATTTTTCTAACTTGTCTTTAGTTTTAGCACGGGGAGTTCAATCACTGGGCCGGAAACCTCTCGAGCAAAGGAATTTCTGGCATCTTGGTTGAAGCTGGCACCAACCCATTTTCCTTTGTTCTCATTAAAGGAACCATAATATGCTAAGTTAAATAATAATAATAAAAGCAAGCCAGACCAAAACAAAACACCCAAAGTAAAAGCAGAATATGAAAAGAATGTATTTTGAATGGATTACTGTAAGAAAGGATTTCCCTAATTTGACTTTTTTTAAATAAAGCACTATTTATTGCTGCAAAAATCTGTAAATGGATCTTTCCAAGTGACTTGAACATCTTCCCTGAGTAATTTGCCTTCATGTACAGTCCTTCAGTTTGAAATGTCAGGAAAGGAACAGCTGGCTATCCATGCAGAAAATTCTACAAGCTGTAACTGTCACAAATATTCAAATGCATGCAGTAACCCAAAAACCAGTATGACTCCCAAATATGAACAACTTTGACTTAGGGCAAAGAGTCCAGCAAATTCAATCTATTTAGGTAGGAGAAAAAGAAATCATAGCAGCTCTCCAGATCACAGCATGCCAGAGGAGCAATGCAGCTTAAGACCTGCAAAATATCTCTGTAAACAAGTTTTTAATTCATACCATGTTTACCACACAGTACAATATTTTTAGTCATACACAGTAAGTAATATCTTTTCCATGGAAATAAAGAGCTTGCTTTTTTTCCTTACCTCCTTTTCTTTAACTAATAATGGTCACTTCATCAAGGCATCTGCATCTTAGAACTGTGACCATTTACCTGTCTCTACTTTAACCTCTGGTATACCTAAGTCACAGTACACAGTCATCAAAATTTCTATTTTTTCCACACAAACAAAAAGACATCACAAACTCATTTACATAGCATAAAAGCAGTATGTAAAAAAAAAGAAAGAAAAAAAAAAAGTAGTGCTTTTTTCCCCTTTCCTTCCTTCATCTCCTTGAAAAGAAGAGTCAATCATTCAACCATTGTGGGCATACACACAAAAAATACCAAAAAATTGATGATTTTTTTTTTTTGAGAGAATGAAGCAGAGAAAAAAGCAGTGAGCATCTTAAATTTGATGCAAAAAGGGGAAAAATTTTAGGACTGTAATTCATACACATTTATGATGCCACTGACTTGTGCTAGCAGTCCAAAAACTAAATCCTTAGCAAATCAGAATTAGTGGCACTAACTTGGCGTAGGTACTACAGAAATTAATCTAAATTGTATTTTTACATTAAGAATATAGACACAATGCTAATTTAGACAGGACTCAAAATTATTAAAAGCCCATACAGAATTGTATTTAGGTTGGAAAAGACCTTCAAGACCATCAACCAGCACTGCCAAGTCTACCACTACATCTTAGATGATTTTGCTTGCTATTCTTGAAGTCTGTCACAGCTGACTCCCATGGTAGATGTCATCCAAGAGCTGCCATCTAAATAGCAACAAAATGTTGAAAAGAGAGCAATGTTCAGCCATCCATATAAATGGTACATCCATATAAATGGAGGGCAGTTATCCCAGCACCTCCTGAGGATGTTGGCAACTTTGGGAGAGAGAAAAAAGGAACAGCCACTAACCAAACAGACCTAAAAGCCCCCAACTCCTTGGACAAGGAACTCCAGATGTCAATAGAATGTCCAGCAGACTCTCCATGAATTTTTCCAGGAATTCCTGGAAAGGGACTAGAGGACAGGAGTAGGTGGAGAGGTGGGTGGTGGTGTCTGGAATACAGAGGCTTTGGGATTTTAGGAATTTGATCAGTATGCAAATACTCTCCCCTTCAAAGTACAGTAAGCTCTGTAAGACAGCAGCAAATCAGGATATCCTCCATTCCACTAGCAATCACAATTACTACTAACTGGAATAACTGTAGATAACAATCAAAGTATCAAGGATACATGACACTATGGGTATTTTGCAATATATCATACTTATAAAATCAAGCAATCTAGAATGGAAAATATATTTTCACTAAGGCAAGGGTGAAGCAGTCTCTTGATCAGATCAGACTGCAAATTCAGAAGCAGGCTCTGTGCTCTTCCTAACTGGACAAATGCAGATCTCGGGGTGTGGGGAGAGCCCAAACAAACTAGCCTGTTTCTCACCACAAGACATCTGGAAGAGAGCAGCATAAAATCCTCAGCAAAGAAGTGTCAAAGCATTCGCACTTAGAATGTACACTACCCAAAATATTTTCCTCTCTCAATATTCCAGCAGCAGTGTAGACTAAACACATTGTGATAACAAGTGGGAACTTCACTTCCAAAGTTGACATTTTCTGCGTGACTTCCTTTTTTTTCCTTAACAGTCGCTCATCCGGCTTCCGTTTCTTTCCACACATTAAGAAAATACTTGCAAAACAGCAGTACATGAAGCTGTAGGTTAGCTGAGGTGTATGAAAGGACTGTATTTGTTCATGATTTTAAAGAAAAAAAGAAAAGATAAAATCACTGAGGACATGAAATGTGGAGTCTTACAAATAATGAAATGACAACTGAAAGCCTTTTCAAATCTAACTTTCAGAAGCAAATGCCTAATTTTAAAATAATTTTGCTTAGAATACTCAGACAAGAGTCTTCCTGTGGGTAATACTCATAATTTTAAGTACAAAAACTTCAAAACATTTAATGATAACACTGAACTAGTAAAATATGGAAGAAAATGAAGCTTTTGCCATTTTAAAGTGCTTGTGTATAAATTCTGCATATTGTTCAGAAGTACTACATTGTAAAGGTGCAAGCCAGCTTTTGTAACTTTTTTGACATACAAGTCACAGCTAAAACACAGCTGCCTCTACAGATACAGATTTCGCTCCTGTCTCATTAATTTCTACCCACTCAATTGCAAAACAAAGGACAATTCTTTTCTCTATGCCTCAGGGCCCATTAAACAAACAGGTAAACTTGCCTTCAAATGCAAACTTGTCCTGTCACTCACTCCACTGTATGGACTAAAAACATCTGTATAGTAGGAAGGTGATGAAAATATTCCTTAATCCTTAGCTGGACCAGTGTTCATCTGGTTTTCGTTTAATGGTCTCACACCCTTAAATACCCTATCAAATCTCTAAGGGTATAAAAGAAAGAAGTTAGAACTCTCCTACTGACATGCCAGTATCAGAGCAAGCCTGAGTTACCACTGGCTCTGAAGCCCAGTCTGACACACAAACAGAACTGCAGCAGCCTGTGACAGAGAGGTTTGCCATGGCCAACACAGACATCCCACATCTCCCTGTGGGGACTTGTTAGGATCCCAGGCAGAGGACTTAAATCTTTGGGGACATTTCTTTAATGGGCTAGTTATTCTACACACAGAGAACAATCAGCAATATAAAGACAGCTATGTCTTTACATAATTCTTGAATGTAATTCAAGAAATAATGCATTGCCATTAATGTCACAGAATTCGGGTTGATATGCAAATTTAGGTACCTCAAAACTAAGTTGATAATCTGAATTAGGATTTGGATACTACTTTGAAAATCAGAGCATGAATCTTCTGACAAAAACCAACCCCTGCTGAGGTCAGTACTGCCAGTAAATTTAAAAAGTGTAATGGCACTCAAGGCAAGCATCAATATCTTCTGTAATATTGAATGTCACAGAATCACAGAAATTCTAGGTTGGAAGAGACCTTTAAGATCATCGAGTCCAACCCATGTTCTAACACCTCAACTAGATCATGGCACCAAGTGCCACATCCAGTCTTTTTTTAAACTATCGAACAAATCCTCTGTTACACAAGCTTTTAGCTAACTGTTTACATTTGGTAAGAACAATGTTTTATCCCAAAGGAACAGAAGCTATGCTAGGGACCTTTGTGGAATTTCAACCGTTCAAAAGAACACTGCAGCAGTTCATAACAATGTCTATCATTCTCACCAACCAAACCAGACAACTTCAGGGTATACCACTGCAGCCATTTTATAGTTGGCAGCAACACCATGGAAGAGAAAGGCTGGTTCTTTTGTGCCATTGAAGCAGTGATGTTTGCATGTGCCCCTGACATAGCAGGCTGCTGAAAACAAAGACTGGCCTGTAAACTGGCTTCTTGATTTCACTTAGTTTTCCCACAGCAAAACTAAGCCAGGGGGAGGGGGGAGCTATTCTGCTGTATAAGTGAACACAGGGGTAAGTTTTAATGAAGACTGGGCCACGTTCAGATACACATTCAAAGATGAAAGGCAATGACCATAAATTCTTACTGAATATTAGGAAATTTTCTTCACTGTGAGGGTGATTATTATTGCAGCAGACTGTCCAGAAAAGCTCTTGAATAAACCTGAGAAGCTTGATACAACTCAAAAGTTAAATCTAACCTTCAAATTGGCCCCTCCATCCAAACCCCCCTCTTTGGACACAGTACTGGACAAGATGACTTTTGGAGTCTGCAATTCCTGTTTCCAGGTTAGGCCAATTTAGCTACTATTTTCTTTTAACTGTAGTGTCACACAAATCTATGAAGACATTGAACCTTCCTGCTGAAATGCCAAAGAAAAATAAGATTCTATTACCAAATGTTAAACAATTTTGTGATGCTCAGTGGTTCCAATCTCATCCAGGTATTACTGCAATTTTGGAGGGTTTCATTAAAAACCCTTGCCTCAGAATCAGTACATTAAACTATCAAGCCAGGGAAAAGCCTGTTCAGTAGGTCTAACCAATGACACTTTCTAAACTACAGAAATTATCTTGTTTTGATACCTTTCTAACAATGTGAATCACTTCCAGAGGTACAAATTGTCAAGACAGTTGAAGAATTTTCTCTCCCATTACTACAAAACAGCAGGTAAGGAATAGCCAGCTGAGGCACTTCAAACAGCAGTAGCAGCTTGGCTCAGTCCTACTAAATGTGAGTATGAACTTGGCTCACTTTTTGTCTGAACAGCTACTGTCAAACAGACCTCTCCATGTGCCAGCTAGGAAGCGTAAAACATTTACATTTATCTTATAAAAAGGAGTAGTTTTTCATTACTCAGTCCCTTTCACTCATTAGGGTGCATACATTTCTGGTTGTGACAGCAGGTGGTAGTTTATTAGCACAAGCAGAGTTGCTAATTAATGCTGCTAGAGCTAGGAGCAGAACCTCAATTTAAGGACTTCAGCAGAATTCTTCCTGCCCCATGCTCATCAACACAAGTTTGACTGTTTTGGAAAGATGCTTCTGGATCCCACTTGCCTCTTAATCTTTGCTCCAGCAGTAGTAAAGTAAAAACCCTATTACAACTGATAAGGGCACTACAGGCTGCTGCCATCTAAAATGTAAGTATTTTGTGGGGGGAGATAATATTTACTCCCTAAGCATGCCAGCTTAGGTCAACCTCTTTGTAATGGATGAAAATATGAGAGAATACCTCTAAGAAAATGTTCACCTGTAATAAAACATAATTACATCTTTCTTCATTGGGAAGGAAGGAAGAAAATGGGTTTCTTCCCAAACATATTAGCCACCTAAGAAAATTATATGACCAAGCATAACACACAGTTATACCCCATGCCAGAGAGCTAAGAAGGGAGAAGGTTACAGAGTACATAAAAACTGGGCAGTAACAATTTATCAAGGAGTCACTGGCCCTCAGCCAGAGCAGGAGCATGGTGTGAGATGGCCAGGATCTGCTCCAGCAGCCCCAGCAGGCTCACTTCTTCTGAAGTTCAGCTTTTAGCATAAATCACTTGGCTGTTGCACAACCATGACACCTTTGTGACACATGCACTGCACATAAACTGCAAATCTTTCACAGGACTGAGATGACAGTGGCCATTCCATTTCTCATTTGTACTAAGGATTTTGAATAGGTAACTTCCTCATAATTAGTTTCAACTGAAATAAATTCTATCCATATTGTAAAAGATCAGTTGAAGATTTCTGAAGCCCTTGTATACAGTTTAACCAGGTAATTCCTTCCCATAAAGGTGACTGGTATCAGAAGACAGCACTTCTCAGGTATCACCTACAGTTCAATTAAAAATCTTAAAATGCTGTAACTTCAGTATCTGTCCAAAAGAACCGTCTGGTACAGCAGAAAAAAAGCTCACAACATTGCAGCAGGGTTGTTTGTTGTTGCTGGGCTTGTTTGCATTTTTTGTCTGTGTGTTTGTTTAATACTATAAGGCAAAAATGCCAAGTTTTTATCCCTGAGTCAAACTGGGGAAATAATCTGTTTCATAAAGTGCCAGAAATCATCCATGGATTCTGGCTCCTTGTATTCAGTTTCGAAGCTACACCTTAGCCAAGGAAATTTCACATGAAACCGGGCTAGGTAAGAACTATCCACTGAAAGTCTCTCAGAAGGATCTTTTTATTTCTGTTCTTTCACTGTCCAGTAAAGCTTTGAGCCCATAGAAATGCAGATAAATAGTAAGAAATTTGCATGGCTTTGCTAGGAAGTCACACTGGCAGACTACTTTGGAACTCTGGTGCAAGTTCACTCCCATGCTGAAACTGTATCTTCTGAACACTTCCTCAGTAATCTCAGTGCAGAGCTACCCAGATCAGGCTGCCTAATGAATGCAATTAAATTACAATGGCCAACTTTCCTGAAAAGTAAATTAGAAGCAGTCAAAGAAAAACTATTCCATCTGCATAGCTGTAGAGGCAGTAAGTTCTACTAAGTCTAAGGACAGCTGGAAAGGGAAGGAAGCATCTTCAGTGGATCAGCTATTTCTATAGAGAACATTTGAATTAGAGACTCTACATTCAAACTTAGAATCTACCTTTCACTAACAAGCTCCAATTTTATTTCAAGACAGCTAGGAGGACAACAGTAGACTGGGTACAACCAAATCACAGAATCACTGCAGGTGGATGGGATCTCTGAGATAATCAGTCCCATGCCTTTGCTCAAAGCATGGTTAACTAAAGCAGGCTGAAGCAGAATTAGGGTTGTGCTCGGCTGAGTTTTCAGTCACTTAAAGGGCTATGAATGCACAACCTTTCTGGGTAACCTCTTCTAAAGGTATGGCCATGTTTAACACTAAAATAAGAAAAATTTTTCCCTTGTGTTTGAGTGGAGTTTCCTGTATTTCGGTTTATGCCAATGGCTTCTGGCATCTCCACCTGCCCCACTCTGAAGAATCTGGTTCCATCTTCCTTAGTCTCCTCATCAGATACCTACACACACATAATAATATCCTCCCCAAGTTTTCTTATCTCAAGGCTAAACAGCCACAGCTTTCTCTGCTTCTCCTCTGTCAGATGCTCCAGAGTTCCTCTCTGTCCTCTTTCAAAAACCCAGTCCAGTATGTTGATGTCCAGCTAATCCCCACTGCAAGTAAGTAATAATACAAAGAAGTAACTTCAGATTTTTTTTTCCTTCTCTTATGACAAGAGGTGAACTCTGTCAAGACAGACAATTTTGTTAGTTAGCTGAAAATTTGATATTGTGGGTAGAGAAATATTCAAGTGATTGATTTAAATTTAAGAGCAATACCCACAACTGAATTTTGCTGGCATTATGCTACTATTAGTTGCCTAAAACAACTACCTTCAACTCTTTGTTGCATTACTAAAATTGCACCTTTAGACTTCAATCTAAATATTATTAAGAATGATACTCCTACAGCAGAATCTGTATGACAAGGTTCCAGATGCCACCTGAGCACAAATTTATTAGTTAAAATTAAAAATACCGCCTATCACTAATCTTATATTCTTTAATAACTGGAGATTTCAAGAAGAGAAATAATGTTTCAAGCCACTGGAAAAGCTCCAGTTAAAAATCAGATCAACTCCAAAGTAATTCTAGTTTCCGCTTGCATTTAAAATAAGACACCTAACAAACACAAGGCTATATCAAATCCAACACAACATCCCTTATATTATTCACTACAATAATGTATTTCATTAAACTACTAGATATATAAAGAAACAATTCAGGAGAGCAGAAATCTAACTCGTACTTTTTATTTCTGCTCAAATTTTTCTTCTGGAACTTTCTGAAAGTTTCTACTTCAACAACTTTGGTATCTCTTGGTACCACAGTAAGTTGCTCAATCTGAATAGATAGAAATAATAACAATTACTTTGAGAAGTTTGGCTCATGTCCATCATGGAAAGAATGTGCACATTCAGCATTAGAACTCTGCTGCCCTCAACTTGCCTACCTCAGAAATGGTTTCTCACTGTCACAGATGCAATGCACTTACAGTTGCCAGCTTATCTAGGAGGCAAAGCAGACCTTCACCCCAAGCCACATCCCAGCCTTTCTGCAACAAGTGTAGTGAAGATCAACAAGAAATTCTCATGAGGAGACATCCAATTAGGCTTAGGAAAAAAAGAGTTCTGTGATCTAGATTTTCCAAAGACCACCTTCCTATTTGCTCCAAATGACAGGAAAAGAAAAAAAAATTAATTATGGTATCAAAACTGAATTACCATTGCATTAACTAATGAAAAGAATATGGAATACAGCCATCATTGAAGTACTTCTAGGATAAGGCTCTGTTCTTCCTATCTGAACAAAAACCCAGGGAAAAAGTCCAACCAGTTTGGATTTCAGTTTGAAATCATATGAAAAAGCCTTTTCCTAACAGAAATCAGTGATTTTCTTCTTTGATCAAGCTGCTTTCCCTAAAGCTCTGTGTACCAGCATTTTATATTGTTCATCCTCAAAAGAGCATTTTGTTTGTAATTTTTGATCTTTTAATTAAAATGCATTCTAAAGAAATAAGGCTCAAAGAGGACCAATCTGCCACATGCACACCAAAAGGAAGGCCCTGGTTCTTTCATATTTCACATTATTTCAATGAAGAGCAGCTGTATAAAAACTTCATGTACAAACTCACTACGTCAGTGCCAAGCTTCCAGAATGATTATCCCTTTTACAACTATTTCTGATTCATGTGTTGAAATTGCAATGCATATTTCTATGCTTTTACATTTAAGGCAAATCAACATCCTGCCTCTTTTATTTTTTTTTTCAGCCACCATCCACCTCTTTTATTTTTTTTTTTCAGCCACCATCCACTATTATATACACATGTGGATATTTGAGGAACCGAAAGGGTGAGCACCAAGCAACCAACCAATGCTCCCAGCACGCTTAAATGAGAGTGCTTCACACCATTTACTACGGTAAGGCCCTTTTTAAATAAACGTGTGACTCACTGTTTGTTTTCTTCACCAGGAGGTGGAGTCTTGCCATGCCCCTCCATTACAAAATCCTCATGTTCCATCTGCAAAGGCAAGCATTGCAGGTCAGAAATCGGTGGAGCAAAACGCACATCACCTAAAGTGGTCCTTTTCATATGCAACAACTCCAAACAGCCCCTTTACCACACTGGCTGGTCCAGAACAGATCATGTAGTTTCTTAGCAACATATGTACATCTCCAACCCCATTGCTATGGTATCATTTCATAGCACAAATTTCAGAAAAATCTTGCAAGGGAAAAAGAATGGTTTAATGGCTATAGCAGAATACTATCAGTCAAGGTACACACGTTTTAAGTTCTGCTCTGTTAAGGGCTTCCCTTGTCATTCTAAGTATTATTTCTACCACTTCTTCCCTATGGATAAAGCAGGAATTTTAAAAAAAAGGTTTATCAACATGTAGAGAAAAGAATTAAAATTTTAGAAGAAACTTAAGCACAGAAAGAAATTGCTGCAAAAGCAGAGTACTTCTTGTGAAAAATAACTTTTCTTTGACAAAAGACTTTAACTGCACACGAAGCTTAGTTAGCAGGGTAAAAAGAGGCCTAAGGAAACCTCAAATAAATGCTGTTCCAATGACAACATAAGGTAGGCATTTCCTTTGGCTCTCTTGTTAGAAGATTCCAAGGGCAGTAAGGAAGTCTTATGTTTAATTGTTTGCTTTTAAAATATCAATTTTAGCACAGATTTTTCTTTTGGAGAGAAAGAAGAATTACATTATATTTGCTCATTCATTAATTATGCACTCTTCTATTAATCACTTAATTCAGCCAGAAGTTCTTGCACAGGTAGCAAAAACATTCTTCTCTTTATATAAAAATCAACACATGCAATTAGTATTTTATATAAATATCCAGATACAGTTAGCAATGCTCTACTTCATGTGAAGCCAGCAAACAGTCCCACTGCAATAGTCAATAAGGCACACAACAAAGAACTGAATCATAATCACACAAATCCATGCCACTACATTGAACTGGAAAGAGGAGAGAAGCACTATTCAGTCAGTTAAGATAACACAGCTTAGTCAGTCTTTGAAGGGGCAAAAATCCCCTAAAGCAAACCAAAATTCATCAGCCACTTCACCTTGTGCCCCTGCCCTCCCCCAAAAGAGTCAAGTTTACTCATTTGTACATTAATACTTTTGTCAGGTCAAAAATACTTTCAAAACCCCAAAATCTGCATGTGGACATCCAACAAGGATACAAGAAATTATGTTATTTGACTGCCCCAGCAGAGCCTTAAGCAAAACCATGAACAAACTGACAAAGTGGGGAACTGTAAGGTGCCAATGACATCCATTAGACAGACAGTCAATCAAATATGTATAAATTCACATTTGTAAACATATACCCCCATGTTTCCCAGTCCAAATAGTACTTTAATGTAAAAACAATGTTTGAAAACAAGAAAATTTTTATTTACAGTTATTTAATAACTTGGACTTTTATCTATGTATTCCCACCATATGAGATGCACGAATCTATTTGTACTTCAGTCCATACCTGATTCACAAGAGCTCTAACAGCTGGACTCACAACTGTCTAGCTAAAGACATCCATTCCACTTAATTCTGTTGTTCAAAATGCTGAAACACCAAGTGTGTCAATGGGTAAACTAGTTACAGATTTGTGGCCACACTGCAAAACAGCATGGTTCTGTAAGTGAGAGCAAATGTTTAAGAATTACTCTTACACAGGAGATGTTTTAGCCTGTTGCTGGTATGAGACAAGTACAATTCACAGGAATGGTAAGCAAGGGAACAGTTTGTGGCCAGTACTGGGAAGATGAAATGCAGCCTTTGGGAGTAAAGAGGCACTACACACAGCATATTTAGTGCTAAACTAACAAGATTCCCATATAAAACATAAATTCAATATGATGAAGCTGTAGAAAAGGAGGTATCATAAAAAAAACCACACACACACAAAATTAATGACAAATAATAAAGGACCTGAGCTAAGAACAAGATTGTTGGTCCAGGCACAATCTCTTAAAACAACTAGAGAACCCTATCTGCTTTAAGAAATGTTAAATCAGTTTGCTGTACTTCAGACAGTGGACAGAAGTACCTGAAATTACTAAAATCCGCATCATTAAAAAACTGCAGAAGATACAGTACAACAGCACAGACACTCACAAGAAGTTCACAAAAAAATTAATAGCTGAATGAGAAAGTACTCGGGAAGACAGAAGCTATACAATATACAAAATAAAGATTAATTGGTAGGATTTCATTGATAAATAAAGCCAATAATAAAATGCATCAACACACTAAAAAAAGTCACGGGAAGGTCAAGGAATTGACTACTAGTCAAGAAGAAAATATCTCTTTGAGAATGGATAAACAACTAGACATGTAGGAAACATTTGGCTGGTCAGGCTCAGAGGACAAAGTGCTGTATGCTGCCTGAGGATGGTATCAAGTGAAGTGCTGCAGGAGTCTAGGATAAGTCCATTAAATATTTTTGCCAATGCCTTGCAGGGCCAGTAAGGCATATTCTAGCCAGAATTTTAAGATAAAGTTTAACAGGGGTGAAGAGGATCAAACAACAAGTCTAAAGACAGGGCTGCCATTCAGACGGACCTAGACAGCCTGGAGGAGTGGTCCCTTCAGGATTTGTATGAATTCAGACAGGACAAATACAAAACACTTGCACCTGAGAGCTCCTGGCAACAATCCAGGCTGATGAACGGCTGGGGAGCAGCTCCATGGAAAAGGTCTTGGCACAAAGCAAGCTGATCTTGTGCCAGCAGTGAGCCTTGTCAGGAAAGGTCACCAGCATCCCAGGCTTCATTAACAAGAGCCTTGCCAGTAGATGAGGGAACTGATTGCCACCTCTACTCAGAGCTTATTATTCCAGATATGGTGTAATGCCCCTCCTTTTGGGCCCCCACAATACAAGAAGTACGCCCAGAACATGGACACAGGAGCCACCAAGATGCTCCAGGAGCCAGAGCACTTGTCCTGTGAGTAAAGGCAGAGGGAGCTGGGCTGGTTCAGCCTGGAGAAGAGATGGCTTTGTGCAGACCTTCAAGTGCCTGTACCTACAAGGAAGTCAGCGAGCAGTCAGGCTCACCACAGAGGTACCTGTGACAGGACAAGACCACACTCAAACTAGGGAAGTCCAGAATGGACACACGGTAACTTATTTTCACCATGAGGACAGTCAAGGACTCCTCATGGAACAGATAGCCTAGAGTAGTTTTGCAGTTGCCTTGCTTCAAGTTTTTCATGGACTGACTAGGCAAAATCCCTCACAACAGGTTCTGACCTCACAGGTGACCCTGCTTTGAGCAGGAGTCAGACTGAAGACCTTGGAATGTCTCTTTGAACCTGAATTTCCCAGCAATCCTATGAACCCAAGAACAGATTCAGTTTAATATTGAGAGATAACATCCATGAGAAAAACCTACTGAATTCCCAACCCAGCAAGAACTTGTACTTCCATCTGGAAAAGTCTAAGAAAAATATCTTTAAAAGTTGCATAATCAAAAAATGCCAACAAAATAAAACAACCACCAAGAAAAAATAAGTTACGCTGAAAAGTCTGCAGCAGATCTATAGTATGCCCTCTTTTAGAATAGTGTCTATGAGTAGAGACAATGAAAACTCAAACACTCCATAACACTCCAAAAACATGAGAGCTCAGAGTAGAGAACAGTGTAGGCAAAGGGGAGATTCCATATAAATAAAATCCAACATTTGGCCAGCAAATCTCCCTCAATGCAAGATAACACAGCACTGAGGCATACACAAAAAAAAAAGCAGCATGAAAGTATTGTAAGAAACATCACCCCTTTGCTATTACAATGTAAATAAAACCCTACTCACTCTCAAAAGAGCACCTGTAAGAGGATACAAAGAGAAAATGTATTACTAAGCAGACAAAAAATTAGTTCTTGAACAAATTGCAACACTGAATTTCACAAGTCTTTGCAGGTCTTATGGTTTATGTACCTATATGTACAAAGATTTATCTGTGTATTAGAGGATTAGAAACAATAGCAGTATAAGCTTTTCTGTTTCTAGCAATGACATTGCTTTTACAAAGTGAAAGGAGAAGTTATTTATAAAGATCATTCAACAGGCCAGATCCAGTGCAGCAATTTCTGCCTTCCTCTATTTGCAGAACCTTCATTCTAACTTTCTTTTGTTTGCCTGCATATGTTAAAGAACTTGATGATCAGTTATCTGTTTTGCACTTGGAATTCTGCAGATTTTAAAAATTTTGCTAGAAAGTGATACACAGCTTATTTAATGGTCTGAAATTTGTAGAATAAGCTCATAAACTAATACCCATTTACATCTTCCTGCAACATTTAAAAGTCATTTTATTGGGTAGTTAATCTTAATTCAAAGATATATATCTGACAAAGAGCCTTCTGAAAACAATTTATGAGCAAGTAAAATTCCAATAAAATTCAAAAAGCATTGCTTACATATTCATAAAGTTAGTTCTTAGGCCCAGCTATCTATTAATTAAAGATTTAAAAAATACTTCAAAATTCAAATGCTTAGGTTTCATTTTCCCACTGACAGTAACGACATCATACCGCAGAAAGAACGAGAATGTGGTACTTCAAGTTTTTGATTAAGTGACTATCTGAGGATGAACTGAAGAGAGGAACAGCACATAAGAGCCACGGTTAGCTGAGAACACCCTTCCTTTTCTCCTCCACCCACAGTCCTTATACAATTCCTATGCACATTTCTTCCCCACAAGTCTCTCAGTTTCCCTTCATTCTGTCATCACCCCATCCTCTTCAGCACACTTTGAGTCTTTTTTTAAAGAAAACTGGAGCCCAGAACTCTTGTTAGGTTCCAGCCATCCACAGCATCCAGCAGCCTCAGCAGCTCTGGCTCATTACAGCACTTGGAAAAGGTGCTGCTTTCTAAGCCTTGAGTCTCTCTTGACTCACTTCCATATTGAGGAAACGCAGTTGTCCTCAACATGTAGAAAAAGAATGGAAGGTGGAGCTAAGACAAAGCTCCTGGATCTCTTGTATTGCTCCCAAGGAAAGGAGAAAAGGTGGAATGGCAGAGGATCTGTAACACCTTAGCTTCTCTCGAGAAGACTGCAGAGGGAGCCATTGATTCCAAGAGGAGGGATCAAAGGAAGCACACTCCACACCTGTTTCTCCTGGCAAGCAATGGAGAAAGATTCAAGATTCTGGCAGCTGGAAGCAGGAACCAGAAATAGACCCTGAAACAGCAGGGGAGGAATTCAATAGAAAACTTTTTTTTTTTTTTTAAAGGATCTGCCAGTTGTTGAACTCTGTATTTTATTTTTCCAAAGCCTTTTTCTCTAAATATCCAGGTACTTGTGAATATCCAAATTTCAACACGAATTAATATATTGAGTGTTCTAACTAATGAAAGACAATCTATTTTATTTAAGAAAATCTATTTAGTATTAGACACTCGATACTTAACTTTTAGAAAATTAAATTTATCATGAGCTTCAATGAAATAAACTATTATATTTTTCTGTCCAGAAGTGCAACACCTGTTACTACAGTTTCATACTACTCTTTCTAAAAATATCTTCAATGAGACCCTAATGGATTTGATTAATGAGTAAACCTTATCTCCTAGATAAAGTCAGCAACACTCTGAGGGGTCAGAAAGTTTCAAGGGCAAAAGCCTCATCTTTCCTGAATCCCCATTCCTAAGATTTTCCTAACAAGATTCAACTCTTGCATTAGCTATCCTAGTCCACCAAAGATGAACTGAGCTTAAGAGAAACCAAGCATTTTCTCAGGTATTTGTGAGAAATCATTTACTTATTATGAAAAGCTATTCATTTTAAACAGTCTTCTTGTCTTCACCAGTACAAAGAAATGCACTAATGCAACTTCAGAGAGCTGCTATCACCACCTCTTCCTACTCATTCCATAGTTCCTTTTCAAAGCTGCTTTATTTCCTATTTAAAAACCAAAACAAGCACACACACCCCCCTCACCCCAAACAAAAAAACCCCAACTAACCAAACCAACCATTTAAAAACCCCAAACAAACAATCAAAACCCCAAAATTACTTGAGCCAGCCAGGAGATGAAGACTGCAAACTTTTCACTGACTAGCATCCCAAGCAGACACAACACCAAAGCTTTATCAGGCACATGACCAGACTCTGGCGGGCACCAGCCAAGGTCAAACGCTGCGTTCTGCAGGTTGTGGCCACCTCCTCCGAGCTTTTAGTGAAGTGATTGTCACACGGCCTACCCCAGGCCCAGCTTAAGAGTGACAAACCCAGTCACAACTTCTGCTTTAACACCAACGTCCCTCCCCATCATCAGCAGCACCCGCACGGCTGTAAACAGGCCATCAGCACTTATTTTGTCTCACTAATAGCTGTTTTAAGGAGAGTTGCACAACCCAGTCCTCGAAATCCAAGCAATTAGTCACTAGTCACTACAGCTAACAGCGGTGGAAGCTGTGATATAAAAAAAAAGAAATCTCAGGGACCATTTGAGGTCTGACAGAAATGCAATCACTACTAGAAATGAAAGGAAAGCTGAGTCACCTCTCTGCCTGGTTTCATTATAAGCACTTTGGACAAACTGCATTGGGGAAAATTTTACTCACTAGGAACAGATTAATTAAATTTTTAATTTACTTCTTTTAATGCAATTTAGCTGCTAGCACTTTCATAATTTTTTAGGAATAAATTAGTGTTGAGCTAGCATTTCAAAATACACATAGAATAGTGCAAATTGTTTAGCAAAATTAGCCTCAAAATGTACTTCTTAGATTAAATCTTAAATTCAGTACACAAATGAAAGCATTAAAAAACAGCTTAGAATTTGTGATTTAAACTTATAAAAAACAAACTCAGCTTCTAAAATGAGAAAGCACCAAGTATTTTTCTGAATCACACAGAGGAAAGTCTTAAAGACAAGATATGCATGAAATAGTGGCTGAATTTTTGGTCTCTTTCAGAACTTTGTTGTATTGAGTAACTAAATTTGCATTTGAACCTACTTCCACCTTTTTTTTCCCCCTCCATTTTGCCAAAGCACAGTCTTGATATATAAAAATCACCAACAAAAATTTGTGAACCTAGCCTAATCAGTATTTCTTTGAAGCTTTTCAGCAGCATCTAGATGGAGCATTTCAGTGTTAATACCACCACACAGTCCTGACTGGTTTTCTGTTAGTTACAGCAGAAGTAAAACTTACTAACATAATCCCTCTGCTAAATCACACTTCACATTCAGAACTCCCTGCTAATCATTTTGACTGTTAACACACTTAGACCACAGTAATTACATTCAAAAGTTACTAATCTGCTACTGGCGTTTGCTATATGCAGCTTAATGGTACTTTAACACCTGGCTCACTGAAACTAGAAGAAATGCCAACATGTTAACAGAAACAATCATTAAAACATGCAGCATCCACATAGAACAGCAGGACAAGTTGTCAGAGGAAACTCAGTTCATCATTAACCTATGGAGCTCAGAATATGTAATTTATGCTGCAGCTAAACAAGCACAAAAGCTGCAGCAGTGGTTAAAGACCAGAAGTTTTGCTTTTAATTTCAGCTGTCACCAAATCGTCACAAAGTAATTGCAGAAATAACCTATGGCTCACTTTCTATGTAATATTTAAGATGTTTGTTAACTAATATTCTGTGAAATACCCAGCAGCTTAGCATGAGTTCCCTGCTAAGCTTAAGCATTTTTATAAATACCATGAAAACAACAGTCACACTTTGGAAATGCTAAACAGGTTGGGATCCAAGCCCCGTTTCATATTGTACAAATACAAAAGTTTACTTAATAAAAAATTTATTATTTTTTAATGTATCACTAAGCTGTTTAGTATTTAAAATACAATAGCTAAGTATTTAAAATACAATGTTAAAATACAATGTGTGTGTGCATATATATATATATATATAATAACTATATATCTTGCTCTGAAAGAAATTTAAACCACCTAGCTGTTTGCAGCAAGATACAGTTCTACCTTATGTCAACCACGGAAGATGTTAAAGTCACTCAAGTCATGGTATGACAGGATATCCAGAAATACCATCTGAAAACTCCAACTCTGAAGCTGCCAAGGCAGCTTTGAATAATAACTCAACCATCTCAGACACAAAAAACGAATAAAGCATTCTGAATTTAAGCTAAAGTGCTTTTCTTCTCCTGCTCCACTCTTGATGATCCATCTTTTAGTGTGTTCCATCCATACACTCCATCCATTTTGTAGTGTATTCTACATATACATAGTATGGATGGAGACCAGGAAAATATGAATTTAGTAAGACAGAAAAATTCTCCAATTTTATTTAATTAACCTTTTATATTATTCTTCAGCTAAAGAGCAAAAGCATTTCACAAGCCATGAATTCTTGCTAAGTTCAGCTACCTTTTACACTTTCATAACAAAATTTTTACACTTTCCATTTAGGGGACGCATCTGACCCAAAAGCCCTTGAACAGCTCACCCCCACCAGGACTTTCACAAGCCACTCTCACCCAGTGACTCCATTTAGTCAACTCATTTTATGGTGCAGACACAGATGAACAAGTTATAGCAGTTTAAGCTGACATCTGTAAGTGGCTGATATTCTAATACACACATTGTTAACCACCCTGACACAGAAGAGAGAAAACATTAACTTTCTCCCACTTGGAGTTGGAAATCTAGATGATGCATTGCCACAAAAGGACAACAGGCATGAACTGCTAAAGGAATTTTCAAAGCCTTAAGAAAGCAGATGATAATCAGAATCACAGAAAACTAAATTACACTTTTGCACTACACATTTAATCACCTTCACTGATACAAATACTTTTTGCAGCTGTTTATTAGGAATGACTGAAAGTGACATAAGCCAGGCACACACAAATTGGTGCTGAAGTTATTCTTCCTTAAGACCAGACAGTGAAGCAACAGAAAGAAGAACTTTCTTTTCTGTGTTCACAGAAATCTGTTGTGTGGATTCTAAACCCATAGAAACTAACAGTGGCCCAAAAAGTTCCTCAACAGCTGGAGGCTGAGAACAAATCTGTTATATGTATATATTAACCCTGCCTTAGGTCTGTATTAGGCATCCACTTTTGATCACTGTCAAAAAGGAGAAGGAATACAGGCTATCCACACCCACAGCTGCTTTCCAGTTTCTCCAGTTACCAGAATGCAAATCCAAACTCATTTTAGTCACAGGGGAGCCACTGACACTGCTGCTTGCTTTTAAATTTTTTCTAAATTTATCAAGATTATTAAAAAGATTAGCTATCTGACAGACCACCAAACCATTAATGTAGCCACTCATCTCTGGAAGCAGAGCCTGGGCTTTTCAACAACTTGCCCTCAAAAACTCCCCAACAAACCTTTAGATGCCATGAGAATAAGTTATTTCTCTGGGAATTACATGTGGAAATTGTATCTGTTGAAATCAACCAATATGATTTCAAAGTACCTCTAAATATTTCTCTACCTAATTCCACACTACTGTGTCTACACTCTCCCCTCATGATACACCCTCTGCCTACTGCTCAAATGCTTCAGGGACTTCAAACAAGTGCCAGGAAATGCTGACATGTTTTCAATGTTGCTTTTACCCTTCAGAGGAACTGATATCACACAATATGTTTTTGCAGAATTCCAGTGTCCTCAGTTGTCTGATCATCCTCTTATGTATTCAAACACTGAAAACCATCACTACTATTTTTTACTACTACCACCATCACAAGAATAACAACCTACACTCTTCCCATCAAACTCACATGCACTTCTTCCACACCTAATGAATGAAAAAAAAAATTTGAGGAAGTGAAAAAAATTCATACCCATCTAGTTCACAGAATGAAAAGGAAATAGTCCCTTTAAGGTCATGCAAATGTACAGTCTTGCAAATGCGCAAAGTCAAGACCAATGAATTTTACACCTTTCAATGATTCAGCCAAACTAACATTCTACAAATTATTTCTAAAGTAAACTTAAGGTTTTTAAACTAGGGTAGAGTAAGCTTTAATGTCCCTGGCTCAAATTTCTCCCCAAATACCTATCCCCCCTCAAGTCTGCCATAAGACAGGAAAATTGAAAACACTCATCAATGCTTCCACATCTGTAAGACTTCATATAAAGTTACCAATTATAAAGAACTCTGCCACAATTCACATAGACTACAACCACTGCCAACAATTCTCTAAAGCCAATACCAAATGGAAAGAGATCAAAAGGCAATATTCTGAAAAGCCAGAAAGTCCTCCAATTGTGTGCCAATGGCACACCTGCATGAGAAGAGATGCTTTGTAAGCAAAGCCACAAATCAATTCCCATGAATGTCATTCACATCACATCCCATAGTGGGACTGTAGCACTATACCACATAAGCTCTCAAATGCAGAACCACTTTTTCAATCTTTAAGCAAATATCTGCTATTTGTCTGCTTTGCAAAGTATTGTAAGCTGCTGTAATCAACTGAAGAACAGATGCTATTGGTTGAGAAAAAACTAATGAGAAAATATTTATGAAAAAGAAAGAATCTTTAAAAGAATGGAAAAGATGAGTTTTTAAGCTGAATGTTTTCTTAAGACTGAAAGGTTTTTTCCTTTAGAAATGAGACACACACCTGCTGACTGCAGCGACATGCCAGGCCAGTACACTTCCTCCACATGAACTGTACATATGAAAAGACTGGATCAAAGAACACATGGTGACAGTTCTTACAGATCTCAAAGTCACCTTGGCACATGATGGTATTTTCCAAGAGAAAGAAAATACATCATTGTGTTAACCTTCTCTTTTGTGATTCAAAAGCACTTCAGGGTATTTTGAGATTAGAAAACAGAGAGTCATCTTTCAGTTCAGCATCTATATTTTAGCAGTCTTCACTAAGGATAAGTAGGTTTCAAATGAGCAATCCATCTTGCCTCTGTAGAAAACAGTACACCCAACTGGAAGAATCCTGAACTTGATCCTGAATTTCTTTTAAAATGTCCAAGCACCTAGGCTATCAACAGCATTCCTTCACAATAGTTCAAGTAGTACAGTCTAATTCCTTGTTCTTTTTTGCAGTCCTCAACAATTTTACCTTATTTATAACTGCTTTTTTTTTTATAGTGAACCCTGATAACATACTGTACACTGGTTCTGGCTGGGATTGAGCTACATTTCTAGATAGTAGCTGGTAGAGGGCTGTGTTTTGGATTCATGCTGGAAGCAGTGCTGATAACACAGGGATGTTTCTGTTCTGCTGAGCAGGGCTCACACAGCATCAAGGCCTCTTCTGTTTCTCACAGCACCTCAGCAGCGAGCAGGCCAGGGGGGCACAGGAAGCCAGAGGGGACACAGCCAGGACAACTTACCACAACTGTCCAGAGGGATACTCCACACTACATAGCACCATGCTCAGCATGAAAACCGAGTGAGTGAGGGTGTGTGTGGATGTTGGCTGGGGCTAACATTGCTCAGAGACTGGCTGGGCATCCACTGTTTGGCAACAAGCAATTATTTTCCTTTTGCATCATTTGTTCTTTCACAGGTTTTATTTTCCTCTCCTCTTAGTTACTGGTTTGGGTTTTTTCCTCCCCAAATTATTACACCACTGTTATCTCAATCCACATATTTTCTGACTTTTTCCCTTGCAATTCTACCCCTCCATCTCACTACAGGGACAGGAGTGGATGAGCAGCAGTGTGGTGCTCAGTTGCCAGGTAGGGTTAGACCCCATACCATAATTATGGCTCTTTGTTAAATGCCTTGAAATTTTGAAATTTGAAGTTATAAACTCACAAGCAGGTTTACTTGGGTTTTTTTCCCCCCATGTAGAGAGGTCCAAGTGCGTAGTGTTTTGTAGAAAAGTATTTTAGGTTCTTTTTCTGGCCACACTGTTGAAGTTCCAGAGAGAAACTAACCCAAGATTTCTGCTTCCCTTAATGGACTATGTTAATTAATACTTAAAACCAGAGGCCTATGCCATAACACTTCTACAAGCTTTTATAACATGTAATTAAAAGGAATTTTAAGTAAATTAATTCTTTACTGAGAGGTTAATGGATTTTTATTTCAATACATGATATGCAAATATTTTGGGTTTGAGATATTCTCCTCAAGAGCTGCAGCTTTTTCAGGTTAACTAAATAAAGCTAGCAGAGCATGGAGATGACATCAGTTTCTGTTGTGAAAAATTCTTTGTCCTCCTGGTTCTTAAGCTGCTACATTTTGGGAGAAGCATAAATTATCATGTTATATAGAATACCTCTCTACTTTTCAAAGACTATACAAGATACTTCATTCAAAGACTCCAGGAAATTAGTATACTTGTAAGCCAGCTTTACAAAGACTAGCTGCTCCTACAACTCTTGTTCCAGAAAAATAATGGAAATATACCCTGTGTATCAGGGCAGAAAAATGCTGGAAGCTCCACAGGTAACTCACTAGCAGACATGAAAAATGAAATAACTAAATAAAAAACCCCAAAGCCTACTCTCATGAATCCAATGGAGAAGCAACAGCCACGAGAGTAAGCTGTAACCTACTCAGAACTATCAGGTACTCACAAGAAAGTACACTGAGGTTGAAACCTCACCTCTCATAACAAGCCAAAATTTTCCAAGAGTGCAGGGATTTATTCTGCAGGGAACCATCATCTGAAAGCACCCTGTACCAGGCCAGTACTAGACTGGAAAACATATTTTTTATAATTACACTCACAAAGTGTAATTGTAATGTTTATTTCATTACTGTATGGGCCTGAATTTTTAAATTATCCAGTGTTATCTAAATTGAAACCCAGTTCTGTGTCATTCAGTAGGACTGTAAGCCCCAGAGACACAGGCATCAAGGTTTTGGATGCTATCAGTTTACTTACTTAACTAAGGGGTTTTTTTTCATTACATTAATTCTAAATCCCACAAAATGAAAGCATCAGCCTAACTTTTGTACTATTGTCATCATTATGCAACATCCACAGCAGGAACTCAGCATACCTTACCCATAAATGCATTTAGTGGAACGTTCCTGCTTTTAGGAAAGAGAACTTCAAACAACACTGCCTTGTGAATTTTAAGATTCTGTTTATAAATTTAAAAACAAGTAACTTAACATAGGCTTGTGTTCCTTTATTCTCAACATGTATGAAGTAAAGGCAAGTGTTTAGATACTTGAGTCACATACTTTTTAAACTTTTTATCATCTCTATGTGAATGCTTCAGGATAGAAAAATAAAAACAACAAAAAACCAAACACCACAACAAAACACAGCCAGTGCCAACGGAGTTCTGAAGAGTGATTTAAAGAGAAGGCAAGTGCTAGCTCACAATTAGACACCAAGAGGCAAGAAAAGCAAGAATTAACCAGGTTGAGAGCAGGCAGTTTTCAATAATGTAAGGGAAAGATTCACACTGACAGATATGAACACTAGCAACTTGAAATAAAATAAGGCTTAACAGGTGGCTTCCAGACATCTTGTAAGTGGCATCGTACAGCGAGACTGAAAAACAGGACAAGCCTCAGTGTCTGTGCCACTGATTTTGAAAGAGCCACAGTATGAAAAAGTAGCCTAATTCCTGGCCTATCAATTCAGTTCAATAATTATTTCTATAAACACTGATGAAAACTTTGAATAAAATTACATTTACATAACACCGTACGATACAGAATATTTTCCCTTTTCCTGTTCTTATTAGGAATTAAGTGTTATTAAACATCCTGTGCAGTCATATTTTTAATCAAAATTTTATATACCTAGAGTTTTAGTATAGAAAACATTAAAATGACAGAACTATGTATTTTTCCTCTTTTCCATTCTACAACACTGAAGCAAAACCATGATTCGTCAATACCTTTCTATAAATTACTTTAGTCAAAGTCCCTCACTCCCTTCTGAATTTATAGGCTTGAAGGAACAGCTATGAGGAGAGCGAGAAATTCTACATTTAACATGAGCATTTTAATTGCATTTTTTGATAAAGAAGTTTTCTGCATAAGCTCAAAACTCCTGCCAACATTGAAAGAAATCTAAAAGTACTTCAAATCAGGCATAAAATTTTAGCTTCCTCCTGCAATATTTTACAGCAAAGGAACAACTAAGAAACCAAGTTTAAGTATTGCCTGTGCAGTAATCCTTAACTAATGGATCAACCAGTTGAAATCAGTCACAAACAAGAAGTTCAGCACTTGTTGATATTGTCAGGGTCCAAGGTTGTTAATGGAAAAAGCCTAGCAACTATAAGTAGCTAATTAGCTACCACAAAATATAATTAAAAATAAAAATCATAATCCAAATAGTAAAGGGTATAGGGTTCCAAGGAGAAACACCGGTTTTCTTTTCTTCTTGTTGCAATAGAGAGGTAGCAGAAGATTTCACTCAGGTGTCAGAAGTTTGGAACCAGAATGACCCAGTGCTTCCTGCCTCCCACTAGGCCGCTCCAGCAGCCATGACTGGGGAGAACACCACGAGGTCTTGCTTGGATTCTCAGTTCTGAAGAGATCAGTCCTGCAAAATCCCCTTGATTGTACCCCCCTGGTGAGCCTTTGCCACCTCATGGTGGTACTCAAAGATTGGACTCAAAGATCTTGGAGGTCTCTTCCAACTTAAACAATTCTATGATTCTTTTCTTATTTTTTAAAAGGAAGAAAAGAGACCCTGAAGAGCCAGAAATCAGACAGCCCACCCCAAACTATTCTAAAAGGTGAAAGGATACTTCACTGTATGATACTCACTAGCAGGTCATTGGGAGAAAATAGACTGGATATTATTATCAATTAAGACTTCCACATCTGCCGAAACTAAATTAATTTTTAAACCCATATGCTCATTTGAAATAACTGACTTCTGCACAAGTTGCTTCCTCTCTGTATAGCACTAACATTAGGTAATTATTGGAATCAAGAGCATGCTACTGACAGGTGCCAGCTGTCTTTACCATGTTGAGGCCATTTTAAAGAAAGTGTATGCAAAATTGAGAACACGAGCACAACTCAACAACCATAATATTAAAAAATTAAATTACTAATTAAATAAAAATGAACAACAGTGGTTGAAATAAACACTAAAGTGGGAACTGAGTCCATTGTTAACTGTCCTTAAACTTAATTTCCAATGAGTTGCCACTGAGTTTGTCCCTCATTTCAAGAGCTGACTTTACAACTGCTCATCAGCTTGTTAGGAGTCAAGCAAGAAGATCATTATTCATGATGTCTCACTGCAGGGCTTAAACTTTCTGATCATACCTTACATAGTGTTAATTAGTTTGAAGGCCATAAATATTTAGGCTTTAAAGTGACTTGCTCAGCTCTACATAAGGCATAATATAATTTTTTTCTTCAAAACCAGAGGAAATCTCCTTTTATCTTCAAGTCTTGACCAGGATGTCTCAAAATACTATACAGTCTAGGATGCCAGAAAATCTGAGACAGTTATAGACCCAAACCAGTTTACAAGCATACAGCATGACATATCATTTGTTTTCCCCTCTATGATAGAATCTTCATGTAAAATTCAGGTTATTTTCAGGCTGGTAGGACAAAAAAATTAATTCTTGCAGTATCCAAATCTTTATAACCTGATATTCATGGTATCTCCACAGAAGATGATTTTGCTCTCATTTCTTGCAGAATACTTCATTTAAGTATACCTCATATCTCCTGCCTGAAAAATTTGGGAGTGGGTGAGGAGGGATGGGCAAACAATCTCACAAAAGGAAAAAACTGAACTACATTACTGAATATCTAAAATGGCATTTCGTAGGAAAACGTATTTTTATGAAAAAAAGTTACTAGATCATTTAAACATTTGTAAATTAAGGAAATAATTTCAATGATACTAGACAATATAGTGAAACATAATTTGCCTAAAATTTTCTAGGACAAACTTTCAACTGTTATAGATACAAAACTCTCCTGAGACAAGCAAAGAGAATAATCATTTACAGATTGAAGAAACACTGAAAAACAGACTTCAGTGAGTAGTCCTGTACATCACAGAATGCAGAGAAGAATTAGATGCAGTCATGACTTTTTTGCTTAATATTCACTGATCCTATATAGTCATTTATTAATAACACTAAATACCAGATGCACAATTCCTTATCTCCCACAACGACAATTGTTTCAAAGCAATACTTCATACACATTTAGGTATTTGAAGTCAGTATAAAGAATCTGATTTTAAATTTAAGCTCATTCAATTTTTGGAGCAGATATACAATATTCACCATTATATCCAGAATTAAGTATGCCAAAGAAAAGCACACCCTTCACTGGAGGAAAAGACAGTCACTTCCATCTACTTCCTACCACACAGGCAAAAAGGCAAAAAAAAAAAAAAAAGCAAGCTGTGTGTCCATAAATATATACACAGGCACCTGTTTGTATACACATAAATGCCTGTTCACACACAGAGCAAAGATCCTCTCTGTGTGGTGAAAAGAAGGCACCAATAGCTGTGCTATAATCAGTAATTATAGCACCATGATGTCTCCTCTCTCATGTCTATTCCCCACTGAAACCTGTAATCACATCCTTGTCAAAAGATGTGTTCAATAGCCTGGATTGCTGCAAGTACATCCACTGATATGTTCTCATTTTTCAGCTCCTAATCTAGAGCCAACCTTCCTTCAAAGCTATTTAAAATTAACACAACTCCTGAAGTACATGCAGCACAATTGCCAAGTCCTTCCTCTAATAATTACTTACTAACTTACTTCCTAACTTGGTGCTTACAGTTAAAAAAATGTTTTTTCTTATACCCTAAAACAGTGAAAGCATCTCTCCAAAGGTCTACCTAGAAACAGATTTTAACTTTAGTCTTTTAGTTTTTAATTTCTCAGTCTCTCTCTTACACAAAGCTACAAAACTAAAAATGATTCAGATTTTTGTGAAATGTAGGGAGCACGTTTTAAACACACATCAGTTGCAATGTTGACACTAACTCATTGAGCAGTCAGGACTATAAACTGTATTCATAAACCTTCAGAAGAGTATGCCAATGACTATGTCTTTATGAAAACCAAAGTAATTCACACCTTAACATCTGCATCTTCAGGAAGAAGGCAAAAAGCAGGACACAGCATTGTGCTCAACAGAACACTTCACACTCTCCTGTTCCAACAAGCTATGCTGAGAATCAGAGGCGCCTTCAAAAGCAACATAATCCAGTCTCACAGCACAGCACATGCTGGCAAGTACAAGGAAACAAGCAGCAGCACACCTCCAATAGAGGTCAGTCAGTAATCCACAGACACCAGCACCTGCACCTAAGGGCCCCCATGTCTAATTCCTTGGGTTAGTTCAGAGAGTGGGTGGGTAGGAAAGAAAGTCCTCCCAGTTATCACAAATTCAATACTATCAGGGTTAGTATCTTTTCACAAGTTTTCTCTTTCCTTCCTGGAAGTGCTTGAAAACACATGTTCCAATCCTTAGTGGGTAGCAAAACCCCTGTCTTTCTAAAGATTTTTCCAAGTTTAATTTTTTAAGCATCTCCATGACAATAAATAATAAGCATCTACATGAAGTTTCTTATTAAAAATATCAGCACCAGTCAAAGTTCACTCCATGTACCCCCCCCTCCACCACCCCTTTCAGCCAAACAAGCTTTTCTTCTTCCAAAACACAGTGGTATTTACCTCACTGACCTTGGGACTGCCTTCCTCCAGTATTTCTCCCTCATCAGTTTGCATGGGAACAGGATCTGTGCAAAGCTCTGCAGAAATGCAAAATACTGCCTAAAAGATAAACAAAAAAGATATATTTTAAAAACAATTCTTTTTCTGCCTTTAACAAAGTTTTGTGAGATTGCAGTGTACATAAACTACAATTCTAGGCTATGACCTTTAATGCTGCCATTCTGCATATATTTGCTGAAATTACATTTTACACAAATGAGAACTGCTATTCAGAATAAGACAAAGCTACTTAATTAAAAGAAAAAACCCACTTAATAGTTATATCCTCCTTTCTTTTTAACTTCAAAGTGTCATTGCTGAGTACTTAATTTAGTCACTGATTTTACTCATTAAAGCCACAGTCAGCAAGGAATGATCACACAGACCAGAGCTGAGCAATTCTTTCTTACTAGGAAATAGCTTTTGTGCAAATACAAGCTTTAAAGACACAGCTTAAAGACAATCTAAAGGTTATTAGTTTGAAAAATTTTTAAGACTTCCAGTGATCTCACAGTACCTCTGAAGTCTTACTTTCAGGATTTTTCCTTGACTTCATTCTAAAAATAAATACATTCTAGAATCTAAATGGTTCACAGAACAGATAAAGTCATTTACCTTCAGGATGGCATTTACAATTTAACCCAGGTCAACAGATCCCAGTGTTTCAAATATTCAACACTACTAGGTAATCTATTTTCAGATTTGTTTGACAGTGCCAGTGTGGCTCCAGCTGAATAAAATCTGCACCCCAAACTCCATTCTTCATATTGTAAAGTAAATGATGGAAGGATGCAATCCAACTAGGGAGACTTTGGTGTTTAAGATTAGAATGGCTTCTACTCCAGAGGATGAGACATCTTTCTGGGATAATGGATCAAATTAATTAATTTAAGAGATCAAATGCAACAGCATAAATTCAGCAGGAATTTCTAACACTTAAAATGCAAGACATAAGCCATGACCAGATCTCTGACATTCCAGGTATATGGAAAGTAAGGGTTCACACTGAATACACAGAGTTAAGAATTCTCTTAAAGCCAAGAGTTGTTGGCCTTTAACAGTTGTCCCTCACAAATGCACCAGCATTTAACATCAATTTCAAGTCTCTCTACTTCTGCACCTCAGCTACAGAACTGCTGTCACCTTCACAGCAGCAATTCCAAGCCTGGAAACTGACAACAGAAAGCTTCTAAATGATGCACCCCCTTCACTTCGTTGTTAATGTTTGTTCAGAGTGTAAGGCTGTCTGCATTCCAGCCTCCTCTGTTGTGCTGCACATAGGTAAAACAACATCTGCCATGGTTGACTCAAGGAGTGAAGAACAAGTTCTATAAACATTAAGGGCCTGGAGCTACAAGATGTTACATACAACTTAATAAATCTTACAACCAACAACCTGTTACATTCAGTAATATCATACACTCGAGTGCAAGGCACAAGAGTTGTAAAGACTTAGAGCATAGTAATTTCCTTTTCTGGAAAAGAAGGAATGAGGAGAAAAATCAAACTCTTACCCAAATCCTACCTTAAACATTCTGCCTTCAGCACATAATCAAAAATCAGAGGTATCAAATGCTAAGCATTTGACATCTATACCAAGATCCTCCTGCCTAGAACAAACGTTTCTAGCTTTTTGTTCTGCACCAAGAGTGGAGGAGGCCAGGCTGGGCAGTCCCTGTCCATGGTACTTCTTTGCCATGCTCAGTTTCTGAAACCCACTCCAGAACTTTCAGAGCTGGGAGTTTTGGAGCATGATTTTGCAGTATCAGAGTCAAATAATTGGGAAGCTCCTCAGATTTTTGTTAGACAGAGAGTCTGATGTCTAACAGGCAAAACAGCTTTGGCCAGAAGGATTCCTGTGGCACTTACCCGGCCTCGAAGTCAGAAAAACAAGCAAGAATGAACTTGAGCTACAGAAGCATTAAAAAAACCCTTACATATAAAACAAGACCAGAAAGGTCAGACCAAGAGCACTGCAAGGGGAAGTCACTTCTCATTCAGAGTGCTGGAAGAACTCAAACATAAGCCTTTGAAAAACTGACATGTTTTATCTTCTGAGATCCCTCTCTACCAGAGGAATTGGCAGTATTTGACTCCAGTTTTTATATACTCCTGGAAGAGGACAAAAAAACTACCAACCAGTGCATCTCAAAGGAGGAAAGAAAAGGTCAGTAGAACTAGGAGATTTTAAAAATGGAAAGGCTACAAGAACAAAGAAAAGCAAGCTCTCCCACAGACAACAGATTAAATACACTGGAACTATCCAGAACTCAAGAGATTAGAGTATGAAATTGAATGAATAAACTCTTTTCCTTCTCCGTTGTATTTTCTTTTTTATAATTTCTATTTTCTCTCTTTATTTATCCCATAATTAATGTTTTATTTGCTTTAACATTTAAAAAAAAACATATTATGTCATACAATACTTACTTAGAGTGAACTCACTCACATGGGATGGTGAAAAGCTAGAAGTTCTAAAAGGCTCAGTAATTTACTAGAAAACTTCACAAGGGAAAAAGAAAATCCACCAACAAAAATTTTTATCTGATGCAGGAAGAGCCTAAGCTACAGACTACAAAAGGTGTTGCAAGAGGCAGTTTTGCTGAACACTGTCCTTTTGTTGTTTGGTTTGGGTTTTTTTAATACTTCATTGCATTTGCTTCTGGGTTCTTTCAGGAGACCAAACATCCTCCAACAAACTATGAGCCCAATAAAATAATTTTTATGTTTTTTTGCATCCACGAATCATTGATTCCTTTAGCCACTGGCACAAGAATGCTGCACTGCAAGTTTATTTATGGAGGCATTTGCAGATTTCTGAATCCATGGGACACTACCTCTGTGGCAGACTTCTGCAGCAGTCATTTACAGCTGAGTGTGACTTCTTAGCCCACAGAGACAGCTTTTTGCCAGCACATGAAGAAATAACATAATTATTCCATGTTACAGACATCCCCTCTGCAGCTCACCAGCTTCTGAGCAGAGTCCTGAAGGTGACACACAGAGTCATTTATTTTATACATGGAGGAAGGATGGGAAGTAAGAATTTGTACTAGCATCCTGTAGGATCAGGAAAATGCCAAAAGCCTAAAGGCATTTGTTTACTTATATTCAATATTTAATGTGATATGTCAAGTTCCCAGGTGATAAAAAGAAAGTTCATAGACAGCCCATTTAGATTTTCAGATCCAGCACCTATCAAGAAAGTCACTCCTGGAAAAGGTCAAAAGTAAGATAATCTTTTTCTACCCTTACATATATCCACCCAAACTACTTGAAGTGGGACTGAAATCCCTCAATTTTTTATACCTGATATCCTTCAGAAAAATTAACTAACTTCAGCTGGAGTAAGGTAACACCGAGGAAGGCCTGACAAATAGCAATGCACTGGTATGCCCACATATGATGTAGCAAATGCACATCCAAACTTAGGAACAACTTTTATTTAACTCTTTAAATGTAATATAGTGATGAGAATCTATTCTCAAAGGTTAAAACATTCATTAATATGAACCAAGCAGGATTTCTTACCAACTTTAATGTCTACTGCAATACTGTCCTGCCATTAAACAGTATGGTTTTGGGATAATCCAATTAGATTTTAGTCCTATTTTTGCTCCATGTCTTTCTTCAGCAAAGATGTATTTGTTTTGTTCACTGGGATCAGCATGCAGCATGAGAGATTAAATGCAGTTATCAGCCACTCAGGGTAAGCAGTGTCCTTATGGATACCATCCTGCACTACTGCATTCTAACACACTCTGGCAAGCAAAACCTGAACAAAATTTCCATATAGTTATAAATCCCTGAAAACCAATGCTAGTAAATAAGGTACTTCCTCTAGGCCTAATTTTCCCTCTGTGTAGAAGGGTCCAGCTTAGAAAAATACAAAGTTCTCAACAGCAAGAGAGAGCTGGAATTTCAACGATTTCAAATTTGGTTTCATCAACCAGGCATCACTGGGACTAAATACCTTGTCTAATTCAAGGGTATTTCATGCAGCAACACTTTTTTTTATAGATTGGCAGCAGGAATCAAATATGGATTAAAGAGAAAATCCATTCTTCATCAGATAATGAAGAAAAAATGTACTTCAAGTTTCTAAAGAGTGCAGCTGTGAGAGAAGCACTTATTAATGTACAGCCAATCGTGATTCCTGTGAATTCCCAAGTCTAAAGTGGATATGGCCCACTAGAAGCCCCCTGAAGGACAGTAAGGCTGCACCAAATGTCACCACTACAGACATTTAGGAGAAATGGAAGGCAGGTCCCAAACTCTGTCACAAAGCAAAGCAGGCACACCAGTGCTCTCCCAAGGCAGTGATCTCATGTACATGGCACACTTGAAACAAGAGCAGCTAGAACAAGGCACTACTTGACTGAACAGTGTCTTAAATGAGACTGTGCTTGTCTGACACAATTGTATCGACACACCAGCCTCTAGGTACAGACAAAATGTTCATTTTTAACACCTGATCCAACCATATTGGATTTAATTGCTAAAGCATTGTACTTCACTGAGTCTGTTAAGAATGTACAAAGGCAACATAAAATTTAACGTACAGAAGATGTTAAATTTTTTGTCACTTTAAATGCAAGTTGTTCTGCAAGCAAGAGCATTTAGAAGATAGAAAACCTTTGACTATAACTTTATTGCTTACAGGAAATAATCACTTCCCAATTCCAGTGAGTTAAAAAATCCCAACATAAATTAACTAATTTTTAAAGAAAGTGATACATCACACATATCAACTTCAGCTTACAGAAACAAATCACATCAGGCAGTAACACAAACTTCACACACAAACCCACAGGAAATAACACACTAGAAAGCACATGAACACAGGTCTACATCCTACAGTATCTTAAGAACCAGCATAGGCTATTGCTCTTCTCACCTCCAACTTTCAAGATCACAATATTGAGCTTTGGTTGATTTTTACCTTTGACAGTTTCCAAGGGCTGCCAAAGCCCACAAGGATCCGTCCTGGCTACATTCAGTGCAAAAATAAAACCCTAAAAGGAGACAAAAAAAATTAAAACATCAATCAACTGTGGCCATTAGTAAATTTAAAACAAATATAAAAACAAAAGTCAGCTGTCTCCAAAGCTCAGCAAACCTAGGTGCACAGAAATCAAAGGAATAGGCTGCCATCAGGAAAATATTTTCTTAAAATTCTCCCCACAACCTCACATCCAAATGTGGAAAAACAGTAAACACTGGTAGCATGTGTAAGAGAATCTCCTACTGACTATGAGATAAAACAGAACAGTAGGAGGCTCTAGAAGCATAATTTCTCTTCACAACTGGGAAAAACATGCAGTGAAACTGGTTTCTTGTACAGGAACTGAGAGAACACACATAAGCGTGCTTCCTTGCAGTCAAGGGAAGAGATTACATAATCCTACATTAACTCCTGAATATTAAATATTATGTGTAAAAATGAATCCCATACCTACCAATTGTCAGGTATTTAATCCTATTTTGAAAGAGTAACATAGCAGCACTACACTGGCTTACAATCATGCCCATTTCAAATCATGCACAGCTAGTATTAAATACTTCAGTTTTGGTTTTGTAAAACATAACCAAGTTCCAGGAATCAAAAGAAGTCCAGAACCATCAGTTTACCATTATACATCCAAGTCAACATCACTAAAATCTAAATTATTCCAGTTGCCATTATTCAGCTTTGTTGTAGGAGATATGAACAAATGGTGCTTTTCTAAATTCACTGCATCATACTACTCCTTAATGTGCAGCATTATTTAGGAACAAAGCATTCCTGTCATTGGACTAACTGCCATAAACTGAGTTAATTTTTTTTCCTGATCTTCTAGCATTAACTAAGAGCTTTCTGGGCATGACTTCCATTCAAACAATTTCTGACTAGGAAATACATTTGGTGACAAAAGAGTGTCTTACCTGCCACTGTGGTTTACCTGTCCCTTTGCTAGTGAGTGAAGGTTTTACAGATGCAAACGTTAATTTTGAACTTGGTTCTGATTTATGCTGTGGGGTGATTCTGATAAAGCAACCAAGAGCACACTCTGCTCAAAAGGCCTCAAGATGTCTTAAAACATCATCCTACAAAAACCAGCTGCTGACGTAAATAAAGAAAAAGATCCCATACTCAATTAGGATATGGGAAGTTGGCTTCAAGTCATTCACAACTTCAAAACAACACAGAAATATTTCATGGTTTTTCATCCACAGCACAGCAGCAGTGCAAGTCATGATTTACTATAAAAATTACCCAGGACAACCCAGGTCTCACTGTGATGGTAATTCTCCACTTCACTTTTCAAGGCTGAAGATGGAAACATAACTTGTAACCAAGTAATTTGGTAGAAGGAGAGATATTACTGGAGTTTGAGAGGAGGATTTGCAACCTCTTTATTTCACATGGTTTAGAACAATCTCTTTGCATTACTTAGGTGGAAGGAAATCCAGGAAGGATTAGTACTTCAAGGGAAAACGAACTAAAGATATCACTCTAAACAAAGCAGCTGGGAGGAATGGGAAAAGGCAGAAATCCTCAATCTCTCACGGAAAAAAATCCAGAGGAATATTCAGGAAGGGCAGTCCCATATCCCACAAAATCACTATGGTGTTCTACAGCAAAACATGACATGAGAAAGGGTGTCCGTTATGTTTGATTTAGTATTGGCTGCACAACTTCATCTTTTGTTCTGTATTTAATTCTTTGCACTGATGTTTTTGGTAACATATGGAAAATGTTTCAGCTGTTCATGTAAATATGACACAAGTACTTTTAACAAGATAAATAGCTGTAACTTGGAATAGATACATTACTCTGTACTGCTCTTCCAAAGTAACATGAGAACAGAAGGACCAAAAAGAAGTTAAAAACCTATATGAACAAAACACAAGTCTCATTTCACAGCACTTAAATCCTTTAACATGAACAATTCAAATACAAACCATTTCATAAAATGGAGTGCTCCTGAAGATGTCATGGGGTTTAAAAAGGACAACTACAGAACGTGATCTGCTCAAGCAAATCCAATCATTAATGAATTTGTAGTTTTTTCTCATTAAACAATGTCACCCTTTTTGATTCATTGTTAAGGGAGACATGTGAAACATGCAAAGGGATACTTCTCAAATGGTCCTAAATCAGACTTTCAGTTTAGAAAATCCTGGCTCTAGCCTTTGAGTCTAAAGACAGTCTTGAAACATAAGGACAGAATACTTCATCATCACCTTCCCAGTGTTCCAAACCATTTACATAAACAACATTTAAGGTGCTAAATGTTTCTCCTCCCAGTTAAGGAAAAGCAAACAGAAAAGCTTATTTAGAAAAATGCTTTGCTTACACATTTTGCCACTTTCTACTGTACAAAGCAGCACAAACCTCACTTCTTTTCTGCTCGTACCAGTTAGGCTAAAGAATCCATTAAAGATTGCAGTGAACATAAAAGGTATTTGTCCTCACTTTGCTACAGCAACCTACTGTACACTACATACACTACACATCACTTCTCAACTGTCATCAAGATTACATCCCAACTACAATCAGCCAAAGGCTGCCAAGTGGTTAAGTTTTCCAAAGTCCTTTGTGCTGTGTTCCACCCTGTATTTTCACTGTCACTGAAGCATATATACACACACATTTATGTACATATACACGTATATGTGTGTAGATACAATATACATATGTAACAAAACACCCTCAAAATTATTTCTACTTTTTCTCTTCAAGGCCTTCAACACTCTGCACCACATCATTTATGGAAGCTATCAAACTGAGGTTGTTGGGAGTACTGTGTTTAACTGACTGATGGCATCTTCTGGACAGCCAGCATCACAGTAAGAGTTATGGTGATACCTGGAGCAGCAAGGAATTAAAACACAGTGAGTTGAGAATACCAGCTGCTTTTTACACTCCACATCAAAGTTTAACCCACTCAAGAGATTAGTTTTGCCAAGTTGGAAACAAATTATGATTTAAAAAACAAACAAACAAGTGTTTATTTCGGGGCATTTGCAAAGTGACAAAGTCTTCAGAATACAGAGGACCAGAGTTTTCTAAGGACAGGTGAAGAGTGGATGTTATATTAGACCAAAGACACAAAGCATTTTTCTCTATCTTAAGCAAAACGTTGTGATGAGTGAGAAGCCTGCTTCTCAACAGCTCAACTTTAAACCTGAAAGCTATAAATAACTCCTTTACTGCTGATAATCCCAAGAGAATCATCCTGTCAGATTATTCATACCACTAAAGTCAACTCAAGATCGAAGGTTTCCTTTTGAACCCCCAGTAACACTCCTCAAGCCCCACACTGCAGTATGTTTATCAAACCCAGCAGCAGTAACTAAATTAAAACTGATAAAGTGGTAAGCAGCCTTGTGCAGAGGAAAGGGGGAATGGTGCTTATTCACTGACAGCAGCAATTACAAGAGCTAAAGACAACATTACTGAAAATCATTCACATGCAGGACAGGACTGGAAGATACTGTACCTTTTAAACTACCTAATTCTCACAATCTTCCTGGATTTAATTAGAAGAGTATGGAAGTTTCCTAGGTTAAAACTATCCTTTAGCTTTGTTTGCTTTACAAGAAGAGCTGTGTGGTTAAGGAATTCACACCAGCATGGCAATACCAGCGCTAAGTCCTCCAGCAGGCACGGAGGCAGAGAACTGGCATCCCCTGCTGCAGAGAAAGGCTCTGGGTCCGGCACTGCGTCCTGTGACACAGCCTCGGGCAGAGGATTACGGCCAGCCTGAGCCAGGACATGGCCAGGAGGAAGGCCAGGGGATTGTGATGGAGAATGAAGCTTAAGTCACAATCTGCTTTTTCTGCTTTTTAAACTTCACTCTTTTCTAGCTTACACCCTGAAATTTTCCAAAATAATGTTCCATATTTATCTCACTTCTAATGATTAATAACAGAGAGGTTCTCTTATACAAGGACATTATGACTTCTCACTAACATGATTATACATGCAGAGAAGTCCAAGATCTCAGCACTATTATTGTCAAAGAAAACAAATGCTGAGCTGTTAAGCAAATAATTCTAAACTATAATTGCAAACACCAACTTTGAACATAACCAGCTGCCAAATAGAACTTCATCAATATTTATAGCGTGACATCAGTCTGAATTGTACTTTTCAGCTATTTCGGCACCTAAGAAAGGAACAGGAAGCTAATTTTCAAAAATCTGTTTTATATTCAACAAAGCTTTTTCTTCAAAGAAGTGAGGCAACACACTCATTCTTATGGCTAATTTATAAATTTAAAAACACAATGCAAATTATTACTGATACAATGCTAGTCCTCAACACTGCAATCTTTGCAGAACATGTTTAGTTAGTACTACTGAATCTGGAACTACTTGCAAGAAGAGCTTCAGACACACTCAACTATGTGTGAGGTCAGGGCCCTAAATGTTCAGTTTTTTGGCACAAAAAGATTCTTCAACTATCGCATCTTATTTCCTCTGAAAGTGGCATTTAAAAGCAAAGTAACCCAGTTTACTATTGCAACCAAAAAGTCTGCCTTTAGGCTACCTACTTGAACTACATGACAACTGATTGTCACTGTCAAGCTCTCACACCACATTTAAAAACCCAGCTCGTGAAAGTTGCTCCTAGTTTTGAATGTGCTTCACTTACATGTTACTTTTTGTCCATCCTTTATTAAATTTGAAATGCAGTAACACAAAACCTCGGTTATTTTTTGTCCGAACTTCGAAAGACTGAAGTTACTTTCAGTTTACTTACGTACCCAGCTGTGGCAGGGGTGAGATAAGCTGATACACAGTCCCCACACACAAGGCAGCACCAGTTTATCTAGTTACCTTCAACTGGTGAAAGCAACACGATCCAGCATTGGTTAAGTGCAGGGTTAGGGCTGGAGAGGGAAGGGACTGGTTATGTCACTGTATTCTTGCCCTCAGGCCACCACAATGTAACACTGTCAGGAGCATTTTCCTTTGCTTATTAGACAATGTTAAAAAGTATTTGATACAATGGGACTTCTATCTGTTTTCTCCACAGTCTAACTCAGTTTACAATCAACAGGAAGCTTCTCTCAATATGAAGCTTTTTCCACAATACATAAATTGCCATGGAAGAGAAAGTTGGACTTTGAATATGAAGGAACCAGAGCAGTTAACTTCCAACAAATGAAAGTATTATCAGCCAGTTCTGGTTGTGCCTCTGAGTACTCTAAAAATTAAAACGGCCAAGCAAACAAAATTATGGGCAACTAATCTACAACACCTATGGAGTTTAAAAAATGTGTGGAAAAGCCTAGCTTTGCAATAAAATACATCTTCCCCCTTTCAAGTACCATTTATCAAAGTGAGTGCCATCAGAAACACAGGCAACTTCCCCTAAGCTTTTATTAAATATAACAGAAACACTGAACACCAACTAAAATCTACACCTGTTCTTCAGGCTGCCACCACACCAGCTGCAGAAAGTAGACAAGCAGATCCTGAAGCACCCAAACATTTATCTAAGCAAAAAGCACAGCTATAATAATCAAAACTCAATTTTAGCTTTACTATTGCACCTTGCCTTGAAGGGATAGGAAAAAGATGAGCTGAGCCTGTAGGAAATCATCAAAAAAAGTCACTTGTTATGAGGGGCAGGGAAATACTATAGTATTATAGGGAATAGTAAAGACAAGATCCATTTTAAATGTGAGAATCCATTTCAAATGTGAGAAAATATTAAGTATTGATTTTTTTTTTTTGCAGTGTCAATGAAAAATGGTATGAATCTTAATGAACAGTCACAAATAAGCACTGTGGCTTGACTCTCATTTTTGTTCTCTTCAAAAGAAGACTCATCTGCATTTTAATTTGTCAGAATAGGCATCTGATACAACACAACTCAAACCTGATAATGCAGAATCTCAGCCATTTGACAAACAAAAATACCAAAAATTTAATTTTAAAAAAAAATTTTCTCAGAATCCAAATACATATGGAAGGATAAGAATTTAAATTACAGTGGTTGTAACAGTAAAATATCCTGCATAGACACACACTGGTGCCAAAGCACTCTTTTTTTAGCTCCTTACTTGAAGCAGTTAAGTGGAACTTAAAAAACAAACAAAACCTTGAAAATAAAACCCCCAAACATCATTATCAGAATAAACACATTCCCAACACAGAGTGAAACTGCTATATTTACAGCAATGTAAGAATGCTGTTATAATAACACTAATACATCCAGGAAAAATCTCAATACATAAAAATCCCAGAGAGAGTCCCAAGCAAAGATACTAAACCCCATAAAAGTAGATGAAAATGCTTTAAAGCAACTATTTAGAGCAATATGTATTATGGCCTTCTCTCTTAAAGGGATTTTGGGCTGCTTCAGATCAAGGATGGATCATAATTTGTTCTGAAGTATATTTTGATCTTTGTAAGAAGCTGGGGTGAGGGGACACATTCTCTTCCTCTATCTCAGAGGCAAATTTTTAAATCAAAATATTATCCTAGCCCTTTTCCCCAAGTTCCTCATCATTCCTCATGCTAGCTGCACCCTCTAATACTATTAACTTACTGTTTCTCAAGTCAGTGTGCAAGCAACAGAAACCTCAGAGGTTTGAAATAGTGTTTCACTATAGTTGTAAAGTGAGTGAGTGTGTAGGCAATTTAATCTACAAAATCTAACTTCTGGAAAAGCTTTTAAATCACAAAGTTACTGTACTGTTGTGTAAAAAGCAGAATATACTCTCAGCTGTAATAAGAAAATGCACTCTGTGTACATCTTCTCCAGAAAGAGACATCAGATTATTTCTAAGGATCCCCAAATGTGCCAGGAGAGAGCTAAAAGGTTCCCAAATGTCCAGGAAAGAACCTTCAAACACGGGTTAAAACCTGGCTCTCTTCAGCTCCTAAACACTGAAGTTCCTAACTCGAGGTCACTGACACCAGTGCTGAGTAATTTGTATCTCTTGGCTGTAAGAAGCAGTGAGATGAGAGGATCTACACCAATTATCCTTGGTGGATCACCCTAAGGCCAAAATAGATTTATCCACAGTAGACTGGCAAGTCCTTGAAGAGTTCCTTCTATTTCCCAGAGGTGGGTTTCCTATCTCTCCTGCCACTCATGTGGTACTGCTGTGAGACTTATGCAGAGAGGTCACAGGGCCAGGGAAGTTGGTGATGGGATTGCCATGGAACAGCCCAGCAGTTCCTTAGCTCTGACCATGTGGAGACCTATCAGACAAGTCCTAAAACAAGAAGGGCAGCAAAAACCTTTCCAAACATTCAGCTTCTGGACTTAAAATCATACATTTAATTTAACTAGTGAAATTCTCTCACAAAGTCTGCTTTTGCCACGTGAACAACACATAAGAGAACTGCAGGTACAACTAAGTGCTTGTGGTAAGAAAATAGGAGGGACTTGAGTAGGAAAAAAAACCCCTGCAACCCTAGGATACAAGAGGATCGGAGGAACAGGAAGAAGCATTTCCAACAAGCAAAACAGAGGCTGATTTTTCAGAATCTGAAAAATCTTCAAACTTACCAGAAGAAAGCCAACAGTATTTGCAAAAACTATGTTCTTTGTAGACTACTACCAAATCAAAGGGTAGTAAATTTCTGCTGTTACAGAACAGACTTTACTAACGAAAAACCCAATACACTACTGAAAAATTCTGCCAGGTTGTTTTTCTTTATAGCACTTTTTATGACACTGTCAAGAGTCATGATAAAAGTATAGAAATTAAATGCAAGTAAAAACATCAATGACTTTTACTTCATTACTCATTTAGATGGATTAGAGGACTTCCCCTTATACAAGCAACATGATATCGTTGTATCGCCTTTTGACTAATCCTCTGTCAGCCTATCTAAAATTATCAACTCTTTGTTTTGCAACTTTGCTTCTTATCCTTTCATCTGCTAATTAGCTTTCCAGCCTCCCATCTTCTGTCTAACATGGTCAGAATATACCAACTTCCAGGTTATTTTTTACACATTTATTATGACCTGTATCCTGTAGTACACAGCACAAGTGCTGCCTTATGATACCTCCCATTTCTCCTGATGTTACTCCACAGACTTAAAAGCTAAACTAGCTAAGAGCTGCTTTCAGGTCCATTTTACTTTTTTAAGTAGATATTTTAAAAACTTTAAACAGTGCTAAGTCTCAGATAGAACATTAACTTGCTTCCCAGATTTTCTCACAGAGGAACTATTGAGTTTTTTCTGATCCACAGACATTAAATCAGGAAATACATGCACGATATCCAATTTCAGAACTACTAAAGCTGGCAGGGCCCAGAAACGCAATCCGTACTGACTAGCTGAAACTGGAAAAGGTCATCTCCATAGCTCACTGCATGGTAAACACGGAGAACATCCAAACTCCAACCACAACCCTCACGCTGATGAAAACTTCAAAACCTCAGAACATTCCCCTACAACATGATGCAAACCATAATAAGTGTAAAAACACTCTCTCCCTCTAACCGCTATAAGAAGGCAAAGGGAAAAAACAAATTTAACATACTCACTGCCTACTGCTCTAAAGGAGAAAAAATAAGTGACACCAACGCCTTCCAGCAAAGCATGTTTACTCCCCTGAAGAAATAAAAAATAATGAGTAGAAGTGCAACACAAAGAAGGCACAAGCAGAAGAGAAACGTAAGGAAGCATAAGAGTTTTATTATTCGCTGAAAGGGCCAGGGAACAGCAGTCAGAATATCCTGATTACTCTCACCCCGGTCACCTCGCAAGCTGAAATACCAGCAGGGACGACTTGTCTGACAGTGACAGCTGGCCCAAGTACCAAAATGCGCCCCTAGTTTTATTAGCACATAGTAGCCAAAAGTTTTGTTTGGATTCACAAGAAATTAACTTGAATTCTTCAGTCCATATTCCACACTCTGTTTGCTATCAAGAACAAGTAACCTTACCATATATGTTTTATCTGAAATAGGAGAAAGACAGTAAATGCTAAGCTCAGGAAGACTGTTAGGAAGAATACATGTATTTTTCTACCACAACTGGTCAAACCATTAGAAATGCATGTTACTGTCTGCTCAACACCTCTGTGCTAGGTTCTTGCAATTAGAACTGAAGACAGACATTCCCTTGCTATTCTTTCCCTAGGACAGTGAAACATTTCATTATTAAAATTTCTGAAAATGGAAGAAACAGACCATTAAAAGCAAATCCAGAGTAAACACATTTTATAAGCAAAGGTGACGGAAAACTTTTAGTTCTAAAGAAAACCAGTGGTACATATGTGCTAGTATCAGGTACTTCCCTCCTTTATCTATGTGTTAAACACGCTTAATTTATCGTGTGAAAACAAACAAGGCCAGTTCTTCACAAAAACTCATCTACTGACCCAAACTACACACAAGTTAAAGCTGAGTGAAGAAGAACAACTAATGATAAAGAACTGAATAGCTGTAAAATGCTAGGAATGCTGTAAGCAGAAGTATTGCAGAATTTGTGAATCTGATAGCAGCACTATGAGCAATGACTGAGGAAAGCCATTGCAAAGAAACTGGAAAATGACTGTTAGTTTTTATTACTGCACAAAGCAGACAATATTTATGTATAAAGGTTTCCAAGAAAATAAACACAATAATGGCAGTAAGTGACTAGAACAGACTGCATCCAAGCATTTTGCAGAAAATGGAAATAGAGTAACCAAACCATTAAGCAGACTATTAATAAACTCATTCAAGTCAATAACTAAGCTTCTTAGACTTCTTCTATGATCTCCAGTTCCTACTGCTTAATTGTAAATCCAATCTCTTCTGTGAGCAGAAGAACACCAGCTTCGCCATAGGGAAAAAAAAATCACTCAAAAACCCCAGAGAACAAACCCCACTTGAACATATTTTCAAATTACTATTTTTATAGCAGTCCTTCAATTCTTTCCAGCATTCTAGCTGCAGCTATTCTGTTCTAGATGCAGCTATCTCTACATATGATTTTTATTATGCATTATTCTGCAAAAAATTAATTCCTAATCTCTTACTTGCTATGATAGGAGGCAGATCTAAGGTAAAATACACTACCTCAGAGTTACACAAAATTCTCTCCTGAGGCTTCCTCCTCTGAAGTCATCCTCCAACATCAAGTTTTAATAATGAAACAAGCATCATCAAGCAAAGCCACAACATACACTCAACCTAAATGCTTTATTGGACTATTCTGTCACAAACACTGGCAGATAAAGCCTTGTCAAGACTTCTATGTCCAAACGTTTGAACTTATTATTGAAATGAAAGTGTGGATCTCTAGCTAAATTTGCAGATATACAGAAACTGGAATAATGCATTAATTCAAAAGTCTGCCTAATCAAGAGACACTGACTGGTTTATCATTGCATTTTTACCAGGACTTCCATATTACAGGATATACATTTTGCCCATCAGCACACATGCAGTATAGCAAAACAGGACAAATGTCTAGTGATGACCTCACCTACTCTCTACTAAGACACATGAGCCTGTACCTTACTGCCCCAAAGCCTCACAGCAGAAAATCTAACACACAGCTAACACCTCTCTGGGCTCCCTTCCCCCATGTCCAGCCTCAGCTTTTCGCAGGGTGATTTCTTGGCTGGGGAATTGCCTAGTTACATCTGCAACTCAGTAAAACTCAGGTGAAAAGTCACCCCTGCAAAGCCCTCCCCCCAAATACATCTACCCAGCAGACCCTGCACGACCCAGGGCTCGTGTAGAAAAACTGGAGCTTATCTTTTAGCTCGGGGCCTTGGGTATTGCAGCAGATGAGAGCATTCACTCACATCTCACCAGAGCGCATTCCAAGGAATCTGCACCCTCAGAGAGTCACCGCAGGAGAGGAGGGCATTGCTGAGCAACTTCACTGTGCACAAGCTAACTACAAAGCTGCTTGAACTTGTGCACATATTTAATAACCCTATGAATCAAAGCTATCATCTCTACAACACTTGTAGCAGGAACGAATTTCCAAAATCCATTCACATGGATGGCGATATTACTGGAAAACACTAGGTAAAACAGACCTTTCAAATACAACCCCTAAAGACCTACCTACCTATCTAATTTGCAGAAAAAGTCACAGTTTTGGTAGAGGTTGTAAACTTGACAACGTTTGTAGACGTCAACGACAACGTCGTACCTTTTGTAGAGGTTGTAAGCTGAACTCCAGCAAGTTATGATTTAAAAATAGTAATTAATGGATTATAAAAACGTTAACTTTGCACAGAGGTATTTTAACAAATGTTCATAAGGTTAGTGAAACGTTACCACGGAAAAACAAGCACTGTTTACATCAGTAAGCATTTCTACTTTAGCTAGGAAAACACTTTGTTGAGTCTTCGGTTTATTCAACAAGCCTCAGCTGTATGCTGTAGTAGATCCTCCTACATGCACTCTCACGAAGCAGATCTGAGCTTGCAAGATACCACGCTGCAAGCAGCGCTTATCCACAGCCAGCGAAGCGTCTCCAGAAACAAACATTCCCTCTCATCTTGCTACAAACAGCTGGGGAAACTTTTTTTCCCCCCTAGGACACACCTCTGAACACGGTCACTCTTCCCACCCACCCATCGTATATACACACACATCTTCACCAGCATCACGTCCCGCTCATCCAGCGCGGCTTGCAGCGGTACCAACGCAACCTCGGCTCTGTCCCCACACTACAGCACTTTTTTTCCCCATCCACACCAGGGCCCCTCGGAGTGTTTCTGCCGCCGTACCTCCTGCCCGGCCTGGGTGATCCGGCGGGCGGGCGGGCGGCTCTCCCCCGGGGCCCTGTGTGGAGCGGGAGGGGGCGGTGGGGGCACCGGGGCGCAGCCGCGGCGCACGGCGGCCGCACGTGAGGCGAGGAGGGGGCAGCGCTCGCCCGGCTGTGCCCCGGGACAGGCGCTCGGCGGGGTCGGGGCGGGAGCAGCGGCCGCTCCGCCGCCGCCGGGGCAGCGCCCTTGAGCCGCCGCTCGGGGCCCCTCCCGCCGGCCCGGCCCCCCCGTCCCTCCCCCGCCCCGCGGCACCGCGGCCCGGCGCCAGAGGCCCCTCAGAGGCGGCGCGAGGGTGCGCAGGGCGGGAAGGGCTGCCGGGGAGTCCCGCGGCGGGAGCCGGGATGGGGAATAGGTGGGGGGCCCGTCCCGCACTCACCGCCGAGGCGCCGCCGCGGTGCGCTGAGCCCCCGTTCTTCTCAGTGCCGGGGGCGGCTCCGCCCGCCCGGGAAACACGAACCCCAGGAAGCAAAAGGCGAAGAAGCTGCGAAAAGCGTACCCCCCCCCGCTCCGCCGGCGCCGCCAAAAAAACACCACCGGGGGGGGGAAAAAAAAAACCAAAACCAAACTTTCCTCGCCGCCGTCTCTCCCTCCCCCGAGGAGCACGAACCCAAACACACCGGGACACGCCCCCGCACCGCCCCTCGCACCGCCCATTGGACGGCGCCCCGCCGACCCCCGCGCTGATTGGTCGTCCTGCCTGCTCGTCTTCTCCTTCCGCTCCCCTTTCCGCCCCTTCACGCTGCCCATTGGGAAGAGTCCCGGGGATCTCTCCGTCCATTAGCCAGAACGCATGTCAATCACAGAGGAGCACCGCCTCTCGGCGCTTTCCATTGGGTTCTCGCGTCACTACACGCCCGCCGATTGGCTGCATTTGCTGGCTGTCACCGCTTAGCGTTGCCCCCCTTCACATCCCTCACTGGCTCCCGCCCCTTCTTCCTCTGCCAGTTAGGTGCGAGATTTGCCCCTTAAATGGGGCACTCGCGCGCCCTCTTCTACTTGTCCCGCCCTTCCGCCCTACGGATTGGGCTGTGGGTCGCACCCTCCGACTCCATTACAGAACGAATGTGCCCGTTACACCGTAACAACGCGGAGACCCGCCCACCGAGCCGCGCTCCTCGGCGGCCCCTGGGACCCTCCTCAGCCGAAGCGAGGTTACGTCAGTTTGTGCACTCGTGTGCCGGCCGCATGGGCGGGGCGTCGTGACGGGCACAGGCAATAGCGCGTATGGCCGCGGCTGTGGCCGCTCAGCGGCGCCGCGACACACCAACGCCACACTGCCCGCCGCCCCCAGCGACATCTTCGCTTCGCCCCGCCCGTCCGCGTGCACGCGCGACAGCTATTGGACAGGAGATGTGTCAGTCTTGCAGCTCGCGAAGCTCATTGGCCGTTATCCAACGCCTGCGCAGCCAACTGGCGACCGCCCCCTTATGTCACCCTCCGGATGACACAGCAACCGTGAGCTGGGGGTGGGGAAAGGCAGGGCCGTGCCTTTGATTGGTTGGCTTCACTGTCAATCTCCCTGGAGGGAGGACGGTGGGCGGGGTGATGGCGCGTGCCCGCCGCTCCCCACGTGGCCCAGGCAGCTGCGCACGTGACGGGGGCCCGCGACCGGGAAAACTCGCGGAGAAGGAATTTGCGGTGACCGCGGCGTCATTGCTCAATGCAGTCGTTACAAACACACGCTGATCTTCATTAGCTCTGCAGTGGGCCCAGCCAGAAGCTGCGGGGTGGGGGTGGTGGGTGCGAGGCTGAGGCAGGAGGGGGCCCGGGGACGCTTCCGTGGGAGGTGGCGTGAAGGCCGCCATGAGCAGCCCTGTTAGCCCCGGGCTGCAGGGCGGGCGGGCGGCAGCGCTGCGGGAGCGCAGAACGGCAAGGACAAAACGGGAGGTGCACCAGCAGGAATTAGCGGGTGCATGGCACCAGGGATTAGCAGGGTACAAGAGCAGGGCCAGAGAGCATTGAGACAGCACTCAGGGAGTGCATGGATAACAGAAGCCTGTGGAGGATAAACTGGGGCCAGAGGTTGTCCTTGTACCGAATTTCTATGCTCGATCTCATTCTCCAGCATATTTGAGGGCTGCTGTTCCATTGATGAGTGTCGCTTCCTGACCTCGCCCAGGGCTGCCAGCCAAAGTTTCCATTTGATCTCCTCGGGAGAATCCTGTTACAGCCTGACCAGCGGAGCCCTGGAGCAGCTGAACGCAGAACTCGAGGGGTGTGATGTGCCTGTCACCTTAGTAAACGGGCCTGCGGGTGTTTGGTGAAAACGTGCTCTTGTCTTCTGCCCTTCACAGGTTAGTCACCAGCAGGAGGGACAGCTGCCAGCGCAGCAAAGCCACCTGTGCTGGTGGCACAGACAGCAGACAAGATCCCTGCAAACTCAGGCGACACAAGTCAGTAAAGAGCAGTGAATCTTTCGATGGCTTCTCCATTCAGTGATGGTAATTGATTTTTACATTGATTGGTGGGGAAAGAGCCCCATTAATATGAATAAGATTTCATACTGGATATGCACATACTTGTTACTGTGGTGCTGTAAGGAATACAAAAGGCTCTGTATAAATCAATATGAATTAGTAATATAACTTTTGGATGCACTTTGCCTCTCTTCCTCATTGTTTATTCAATGAGTGGGAACGGTCCGTATCCTGTCTATCCACATGGAATTTTCATGTTGTAGGCAGAAATCACTAATACACCAAGAGTACAGGTTGCACACTTTGGGAGAGAAAGATCTGTCCAAGATGCTGACCTTATCTTTGCCATAAGCAAAAAACCCATAAAATAATTTCCCTCTTTAAATTCTCTTTCACCTTATTGGTCTCTTTTGTGAGTGTTTCTTCCCAAGTTTTGCTCAGGGTTTTGGTGTGCATATAGGAGCAAAAGGTACCACACTCCATTATCCCTGTTTTACACTACAAAACAAATTTGAGCTGTAGAAACCAAGCAGATTTTGTTGGTTTGTCTGAAGTTATAATGGATGACTCAGGAGTTCCCACCCAGGTTCACCTGTGGATTTGGAAGGCATCACAGCTGCCAGACTGGTTCTGGCTCTCATAAAGCCCAAATGCTTAGGAACAAAATAGTTCTTCCTGTTTTTTCATACCTCCCCACTACCAATCCCATCCAAAAACGGGACCAAGTTGGACAGTGACAGTGCGTTTTTTCATCCACTGGGTGTCAGTATTACACTACCACTGTGCTGCCTTCCCAGGTGCTGGGAAAGGTTGGATTTCTTTGGGATGAAAGTCTTTCCTTTCTGATAGAGAAGTGATGAGAAAAACCATTATAGCTTCGGGGAGTGGTCTCACTGCAATATGAGTGTTCACTTTTGCTGCTGCAGAAACAAGCTGGGACCCTGCCTGCAGACATCCCAAATACCAAACTTCACACAGACTGCAGCCAGACAGACATCAGAGTTGAGGTCAATCCACAGCCTTTTCACTCTTAGGTTATGAAAATACATCATCTCTTCTTTTTTAAAATTAAGTTTATTTATTATAAATACTCCATCTGACAGGGAGACAATCTAGAAAAAGCCTGCATGAAGGTACTTCTCTAAACAAACAAAGAGTGCTGCCAGTTTACGACAGTTCTGGATGCAGGAATGAGAGAGGACAAGAATTTGGAAACAGCTTTGATATTTGGAATTTGTAATCAGGGTTTTTGACACTGGTTTATTATTTCCAAAAGTTCCATGACATGATTTTTTTATAGGCTTGCTAGGTTTTTTAATCAATGTACCCGAATGAACTCTGGATAGTCAGTCACTAAAAACTACTGATATTTTTAGAAAACACCTTTGCTAACCCTGCCCTTTTTTCTGCTTTGGATGCCCTAAGCAGCAGCTGTCTTGTGGGAAAGGACCCAACTACTTACCTACATGGGGATTAAGAGAAAGGTTACTTTTTGGAAAGCCATAGTCAACTATGTGCTGATGCTCTTTATGGTGTCCTGTGTTTAAGTGTTTTCATGTGAAATGCAACATTTAACATGTGACACAATGCTGTACTTTATCTGTGTCTAAAATTCAGGCAGCACTGGAAAAGAAGATTGCCATTGTTTAAAAGATGATTCATAGAAAAAGTAATAAAAGAATTGATGTTCTTTTGTTTTATATAAACACAGGCTGATGAGATTATTTTCTTACTTACATCTTTCCCCTGGAAGCCACTTTTTAATCCATCCTTTTCTCAGAAGACTTCAGGGAAGTTTCAGCAGGCATATGGCATCAATCTACGAGGGGAATAAAACATAAATATTTACAAAGATTTTGATCCTGTTTAAATACCTATTATCCTTATTTAAAAATATTTATCCTAATAATTGCTTTCAGCAGAGATACCTGCTAAAGATTCAGCATTTCCTATTTCCTTCAATTGAGTGGTGAGAAGTTTTCTCAGCCATTCTTGTGCATTCTTCATGGAAATTTTCAGGGAACAAGCAAGAGAGAGGAAGTAATACTTCATATGCCTGGGAGCTGTAAAGATCAGGATAGAAAAAAGGAATTTGTGTTTAAAATAGAGAAGAGCAGATTTCAACGCGATTAATTTTTCCTTTCTAAGCCACCCAGAACAGCAAAGAAGAAACACAAAAGAGCAATTTAGGTAAAAAGAAAGCAATGAATACTAGAATTAAGCTAAATAGCAAGAGGAAATTAGGGAGATGTGAGATGTAATTTTCAAATTTGTATGTTAGTCACATGATTAGTGCTAACATTCCTGCTTTACAAAAAACTGTAAAAATATCTTTAATGACTGTAAGTGCTCAGGACCTGAACTTTAAGTCCCAGTCAGACACCTCCACATCTCCAACTGTTCTTAATATAGTAGGCTTATTTTGACATTACCTATTTTTATGTGTCATACCCAGGAAAGACATGCAGCCGCAGTAGAAACAAGAGCAGTTTATGCATGTTGTGGGCAAAGTGCTTAGCAGAAGTTTCAATTTGTTTTGCTGTCATGCTTGCATTATATTGTCAGAAGGAAAAGGGAGAAAGAATTTTGTCAGCCCACAGCTAAAGGGGAAAAATTGTTAATATGATGGCAGTGGTTTTAAATAGAGAATAATTCATGATACAACTTTGGTTTGTTTTTCCTGGAGGCAAAATTAAAACAATGCTTCATTAACATTATTTGAAGCTATTTTAAATACAACTATTTTCAGCAAAACAATGCTAACATGTGGAGGTTTTTTAATGAAAAAACAGACAATTAGGAAAATGTTTTGAAAAATATTGTAATCTTTTATGCAGTCTCTTTTTGCCTTTTTTTTCCCCCACTACTTTCAGTCCTGAAGGTGAACCAGCATGTGTATAGGAGTTATCAGCTAGCAGTTATGCTGAGGCTAGAAGTAGTGCAGCTCTTCAGAGAAGATTTTAATTAACTAACTTTTAACATTCCCATTCCACCAACTTGTTTTGAGCTATGATACTCAACATCAGTAGCAGCCTGTGCAAAACTGTTTTGAGTCCCCTTTAGCTGAATTTAAAAGGAAAATGAAGTATTGATAGATAAAAGCAATTATAACATCATTTGTGTACCCATTTATGTCACCCAGCTCCATCCCAACAGAAAAATCAGGTTTTGAAGAAAAAAGAGGGCTGCTAGTTCCTTCCCTATGCTACAGGAGATATATATATATGCCCTTGCTCTTGCAAAAGGGAAATACCACACAGGTATGATCAATACTGTTGCTGGGGAAAGCTCCCCCCTGTCCTTCTAAAGCAAACTCTCATTAGCACAGCAAGACCACAGGATTATTTTTTGTTTCTCAAATTATTATAATTATTATTTTCTGGGAGTTGTATCTGTGTAGTGATTCAAGATGGCAGCTTTCCAAGGCTTTGCTGTGGTTCTAAATTAATTGAGTATGCTGTTTAATTTTTTAACTCGAGCTTTTTCCTCATATTCAAAAGGGCTCCCGTTGTCCTTTATTATTAATGAGATCAAAGCAAGCAGAATGGCTGCCATTTCTCCTTAGTCTGGGAGTGAAACTATTCCTAGCAGAAAAGCACAGTGCTGTCTGCACTTGTCAGCAGCACTGAAAGCAACACCAACAGCAAAGCATCTGCCTTGCTTTGGTCTGCTGAGCTGGACACAGACAGTGAGCAGGAATAATGCTCTACCAGAAAAACAGATGAGGAAACAAGGATGGCACCTGCAGGGCAGGGGACAGACTGAAAAGTTACTGTGGGGTGGGACAATGGACTGTGCAGAATGCAGGGTAGAAAACCTGAGGAGGAAAAGGAAAGTTTCCTTTTCTAATATGTGGAAAATTGTGCCTCCTCCAGGCAAAAACCAAACAACAACAACCCCCCCAAACAAATAAACAAACAAACAACCCCCCCCCCAAAAAAAAACCCTTCCAAACCACAAAAGTTAGTTACTATCAGTTTTGATTAGGAAAGATACAAAGATACAGTATAACTGTTTGTACTGTCATACACTTTGGAATGTTGTTATATTATTACCCCTTCATGGCTTCCTTCCCAAAGTTTCCAAAACTGGTGTTTCATGGGGAAGCATCCAGTTAGATTTTTATAAAAACCAAAACATCAAAAAACTCACCAGAAATTTCATGCATATCTGAGTTTTAACTGGACAGCTCACTGACTCTTGCAAAGGAGCCAGAGTCCAGGGTGGCAGGACCCAAGGACAAAAAGCGAGAAAAATTCTGGAAGGGAGCATCATCAGTAAGACAGAGGAAAAAATCTGCTGAAAGACATCATAAAATTGAGATTGCTAGAAAAATGTGGTTACAGAATGAAGGTGATGGTGGGAAAAAATGTGGGGATCTTATGTGGCAGGGAGTGGGAAGCTCTTTGGGAGGTTTCTTGGATCGTGGACCAGCATTGCGTGCAGAAGGGCGTGTTCTGTCCTCCAGAGCTGCGCTCTCTCCTCGCCCCACCAGCTGCAGGCCAAGACCCTGCAGAGAGAACTGTGTGGGGAGGCAGAAGGGAGATGATGACAGCAGCAGGCTGTGAGTGCCAGGAGGAAGAGCTGTGAAGTCAAATGGCCCAGGGTCACCCTGTGTGAGGTGGTGTGAACCCTCAGGAAGGCGGCAGGAGCTGCTCCCATGATTTTGCCTCCAGCAGCTTGGGAACAAAGAGCAGCCACGCTGGGTGAGCCAAGCTCTTTTTTCTTTACTACTCAAAGCTGATTACTTGCAAACCCCATGACTCACTCGCTGTCCCAGCTCTGCTTCTGCAACAGTTAGTAGCAAAGTCAACTCAGGTTTGTGAGTATGGCTTTCTGTGTCACCTCCTCAAGGGAAATCTGCCAGCAGCTTTCCCGTGGCTGCCATGGGATCAGTTCCTGGGAGTTCAAGGTGGGGCTGTGTGGGCAAAGCCCTCAGGACCACACCTAGGAACAATTACTGGACCGCCTGGTACTGGGAGATGATATTTTTGGACACACTGATAAATTGTGTGCAGGCACCACTGGAGAAAAAAGACACATTTGCTCAGGAGCTATAACACTATTTGGTCTGATGTCCTATTTTCTTTTTGCTTGAGGAAGGAAAGGTGATCAAAATTCCAGTGGATTTCATCAAGCACAAATGGCCCTTCTAAAAACACCAGGTTCTCTCTTCCTCACTTCAGATAAACCCAGGGCTTTTCTCCTAGTCTTGCCCTAAAGAGCCTTTTGGATTGGTAGAGGAAAGTCAACATTATATTGAGGCTATATTTTATTTTTTTTTTTTTTTCGCGAAAGAGAGTAAAATATTCTTTTATGATTGCAGTTCTGGATTCAAAGACATTGCTAAAATGAAAGTGTCTTCCCTCTCAAGGGCCCTCAGCAGCTCACTTCTAGTCTGTTTTCTTCCTCTGCTTAGACCACACTTAATTTCTGCTGCTGGATTGCTTATTGTCACTGAGGATCTCACAGAGCCTAATCCAGGCCTGGTATCTGTTGTAACCTGTGGTCCTGCTTCCACGGGGTAGTGCTAATGCTCAAAGAGCAAGGTAAATATGCATTTAAGCTTCTTTTCCAAGATATTCCAGACCAGAGAGGTGTTCAAGAAGACAGGGAGACTATGTTTATTGAGGGAGCCCAACTTCTCCAGAAGACTTTCTATTGCAGCAATTGCTTTTGCAGTAATATTCAATGCAAACACCCTACAGCACTTCCAAGGGTGTCCTCATGTTAACAACATTGCTGTGCATAGGTGAATTCCCAATTACTTATACCAAACACTTATGTGGAAGATTTTGAAACAAGATGGAACCTGCCTGGAACAACACCCTCATTTTGGCTGCAGGGTGCAGCATCTGTAGCTGGCGCCTGTGCTTGTCTGTCTCCCTCTTTGTTCTTGTGAGTCTGTCTCCTTGGATGCAAAGAGGAAGCTGTTGGTCATACTGGGTTGTCAGTAACTCTAGTTTAAATCCAGAGTAACCCCACTGGGTGCAGGGAAATTAATTTGCAGAAGCATAACTTTAGCTCTGTGGCTGAATCAACATCTTTAAAAGTGGTGTAGAAATTGGTGAGAAGCCAGTAGAGGTAGTCCCAACTTTTCCTTCCAGAAAACTTTGGTTTGTTGAAATGCTGCAGTCATAAATACAGAACAAATGAAGTGAATATATTACAGTGTCCTCATTGTAAAAGAGCAATGGCAGGTGCTTTGATAAGCTAGGAGACAGGTCATTATTTCAGTGCAATGTCCGTCAGAACACCCGCCTACTGTAGCTCTCCAAAAAGTTATTTTTTAACTTCCTTCCTATGAGATTTGTTAGACTTTGAAGGAGAACATAAAACGAGTGGTAGCACAATTTACCAAGTCCTAGAAAAGTTATATTGGTGAATTGCCTTGCATTGTACTGAGGCAATGGACTAGATGACCTAGTGACCTTTCCCATTTCTAATGTCTATGATTATTGCTGTTATACCTCAGGACACTAAACAGAGACATTTTCTTCCTTTCAGTGGCAAAATGTCACTAATGGCCGTGCTAAATCAGAGCAATTGATCCTTCTGCAGATGTGTTGTGCACTTAGCAAGGCAGCTATAGATGATCACTCTTTGTTTAGATTTGCTGTTTTCTGTTTCTGCACTGCAAGTGCTCAGTACAAGGGGACTGTCAGCCAAGGGAAAGATTTTCTGGTAGGAGATTAAGGATAACGAAGGAAATGGTTGCATGACCTATAAAGAGAGGATCATAAATATTGCAACAATAAAACCAATAGCTCCTTCAAAGTTTAAATAGCTTTTCTTTTCAAACACTTGAAATAAGTGCCCTTTTCCCAAGGTTGTCTAGCACCTACATGTTAAGGTTTCACACAGTTTCACCAAATATATTGTAACTTCTCAGGGAGCTAGCTTTTTCTTTTAAAAAAATCTTTATTTGTGGAAGCATCCCCTCCAAAAAAAGTTTAATCCCAGGTACTTTTCCACTATTAGTGAAATTTCAGAAAAGCCAGAGCATAAAATAATAAAATAGCCCCTGCTGTGTTGTTTCTTAACCACAACACCCACCAAGAAATGCAAGTAGGGGCAAATAGGGTTCTGCCCTTTATAACCAAGCAGCAGCACTTACCTTTTCTTGCATCCTTGGGGGAACCTCAGACACAAGGGTCTGCCTCTATAAACCCTCAGCTAGAACATTTATACTCCTCACAATCTCAAATGTGTAAAAACCCCAGACCTGTGCTGCTGCAACCCTGCTGTCATAGACAACTGACATTCCTGTTCCACACATGCTGGTGGTGCGAAAGACACAGCCTTTGTTTCTAATGCTTGGTGTAGGATCCAGACTGCTCTCCTGTGCGCTCTGTCTTTTTTCCCCCCATTCTCCATGCTGCCATGGGTCTGCAGCCAGCTCAGGAGAAACAGAACCCAAAGTGTTCCAGCAGCCAGATCTCACAGACATGTTCCTGTTCCTTTGTTACCCCGTGTTCTCACATACATTTAGCTCATATATCTTACCCCTTGGGCACTTTTAAACAGAAGTATCACAGTAGCATCTTGATATTAGTGCTGCATCCTGCAATCAATTTGCTGTTGGTCTCATTGCAGAGAGCTAGAAAAAGCTCCATTGCATTCTTGCTGGAAAAGCCACTCCAGTCTGGGAAATCAAATAGCTGACAAAAGATGGGTGTTCATTCAACATGCAGCAGGCATGGGCCAAATCCACTGCCAAGCCCATGCAAAATGCTCATCAGTCCACAGCCCACTGGTGCCACATACTTTTCTTTCTTACACATCGGAAATTTGCAACTCGGAAGCTCTTTTGCTTTAAATAAAGTAAAAAGACAAAGCCCCCCCCTGAATAGAGTCAATACTCACAAACAGAAATATCCTTAACCTGACCTCCCTGATCCTTCCCTGTGCTACTGGATGGAAATGCACTGAAATCAGCTCTCATTTTTTATGTTCTAGGTCTCAAGCTCTCTGTAACAGCCACAATCCTCATTATGCAAATGTTGTATTTTGCCTCTGTGCTTTCTGCACAAATGCTTTTGGTTGTGTTATCCTGGTTATGTGCAATTTCACACGTCCAGTGAAATTTCAGCCTCTATAAAAAAATTGTTCAGTGTTTATAAAATCATTGCTTTCAGCACTCTGTCATCTAGAAGTTGCTGCTTTCTACCCAAGGCAGGCAGGAGGGCTGTTTTATGCCTACAGTTCTCCTACCAGTGACATTTCTAATGTTTTAGAAAAAGAAAATAAAACCTGACAAGTCAGATGAAAGGCTAAAGTTGATATTACAGACAGATATGCTGGAAAGGTAGAAAGGAGTAGAATTAGAAATGTCTCTAAAACTCAAGACATGAACACATTATGTGATGATTTTAGGATACAGCAGCTACTGTGCCCCTAAGTTCTTGTGCAGACACTTCCACCTACTCTCTTACTTCCTTATCTTGCTAAGAAGCCCTGCAAATTTGCCCACATTTGGATGCTGAGTGCTGTATGTCATGCTGTGGTTTTCTGTAACCAAACTCCCCAAGCACACATGCCCAGACTTGCAAGAAGGATGAGAAATAAGTGTTGTGCAAAGAATTAGGAAAACCTGTGCCCGCCTTGCTAGCAGCATGAAGGCTTTACCATTTCATCTACATCCATAGGTTTCCCTTCCAAGTTGGTTCCTACAGTCACTGACTCTACTTTTCCTAAGCCTTGGTTATTAATGAGGATTTCCAAATTTGCATTTCTTCAGCAGGCTAAGGACAGAGGACATAAGTTCTAGAGACACAAAGGGGTCATTCAATCCTGGAGTGCTCCCTGGTTTTGCCAGAGAACAAGCAAAAGTGTCAAGAAACAAGAGTGTAATACTAAAGTAGCAGAGGAATGAGGGGAAGGCCAGTCTTATCTTTCTTCCTTGGAGAACCTCCCTAAAACAGAAAAGACAGAAAGTCATGGTGGTGCTATTGCTATAAAGACAGAAGCTCAGGATCTGCAGAGCCCTGAGATACCCTGTGAAACAAGCTTGGATTTGACAGACTCCTCTTAAACAGTACAAATGCAATTGCTACATGGATTTAAAACACTGAAAGATGAAGATTTTGTTTACTGCAAATACTTTTTTATGTACCCTAATGCCCAAAAGTAAAATAGAGGCTGGATTTATTCTGAAACATGGTCAAGAATTTTAAAATGGGCTTTTGTACACGCAAACAAAGGGAGCATGGGAAACGAGTGATTGTGAGTTACTTAAATGTCAAGGATTACATTGTACCAGGTAAAACTGAAATGTAGCACAGGGACTCAGTTTCATAAATTAAATGTCATTGCTGATGGGTACAAATTATATAAGAAAGATGGAAAGGAAAACCGAGGTGGCACTTTGTCAGATGCATTTATAGCTGCAGCAAGACATATTTCAGCTGCAAAGTAATTTAAAAAACAAAACAAAACCTAACAAAACAACAATGAAAAACCTCAAACAACTAAAGTGGATATCTGCTGCAGCCTACTCCAGCAGCAAGAAAGCAGGAATGAATTTGTCTCTCTTAAGGTACTCAAAGCCACAAAACACTGAACTTGTGGAGAATTCAGCTGCCCTCATTTTTTTTAACAAATACGACCAAACACTGACCAAAGAAGTTCACAAGTTACACAGAAACCTGCTCTAATCCAGACAGTACAGGTTCTTGACAAATAAACAACAAAAATGCCCCCAATCCAGGAACCGTAGCAGAGAAATTAAAAGGACACCATGAACACAGTATCTAAATGTAACACGGTATGGAGTTTATTTGTTTGACTTAGAAAAGGTTTCCCACATAATTAACTGGACACATATACATTAAATATACAAACTTATACCAAAAGAAACACAGAAGGCACACATTCAGCCAAGTAGCTCTTTCTGAACCACTCACCACTGCAGGCCAGAACGAGAGAGCCATGAGCCCCAGCTTCATTACTTTCTGTCCAAAACCAGGACCACAGCTGTAGGCCCCATGGTGCTCCACACAGACCAGCCAAAGAGGGAAAGAGATCCAGAGGACAGGCGTCCTCTTGGGATTGTGCATGGTCAGGATAGAGATGCCAAAGAGAGCTAATCTGGCTCTTTTGAGTAGCAACTGAACCATTCCCATCTTTCCCACCCCCTTGGGAGGTTGGTGACTTGATTACAAGAGGGGACATCTTGGGCAAGCACCAAATGACAGCTTATTTGAATACTGCTGTACCTTCAACCTCTGCTGGCAGACTTCCAACACAATTCCTAAGCACTGCTCTTTGCCCCTGTGACCCCCAGCACCACCAACCACATTTTATCTGGAGAGCAAGAGAGGTTCATTTTACAGGTCACAGCCCCAGGTTTCTAGCACTCATCAAGAACCACGATCAGCAAAAACTAGTCAAAATAAATGTGGTCACCTCACACAGACTCACTTCTGTTGCCATAGGAGCAGGTAAATAGCTCAACTTCAGCAGATTTTATCTTCAGGGAAGAACTAGTTCCACCAGAGCCTGAAACCTCCACTCTGGATCAACAAGGCTGTGTGCATCCTCAGTCATGCTGAGTTTAAGGAGCAGATTTATATCATGCAAAAAAGCAAGTTTGTTCTCTCAAATTAAGTAATTAAGCGGTGTGTGATAAGCCTAAGGAATTCTACTAGCCCTTGGAGTCAAGGCATGAGACTGATTTCCATGGAAAGAATCTGAAAACAAGTGAACATTACCTTTCAGGAACTGGTGTGGCAATCAAGGAGACAAGCAGATGAGAGACTTACTCTGGAAAGGATATCCTGTTAGTTGACAGGTTAAAAAAAAGAGCTCTGACATCCACAATAGGTAAGAGAAAGTAAAGCACACTAATGTGAAAGCACAGAAGGAAAGGAAGGACAAGTGAAATCAGCCTCTTGGACTATTTGTGAAGTCACCCAGGATGAAGCAACAAGGAGATAAAGGACTTCCTGGAAAACCTGACCATATATATCAACATGGTGCTAATTAGTTAATTAACCTATTGCACAATTAAAATAAGAAATATTTTAAAAGCCTGGGAGGAAAAGGAAGCACCAGATGACACTGCTGTTTTCAGAACAAAAAGTGGAACAACATCAGCTTAATAAATTTATATCTGATCTTTGCTAACAAAGTGAAATAAATACAAGGAAAGAAAAAAAGTCTCCCAAACGTCTTCAGAGTGGTAACCAAATATGGCAAAATCATGCCACTTTCAAGAATCCTACAAACACAGTGAGTAGCTTTAGGCACATGAGCTACACACATGAAGCCAACAGGATAACTCAGCTATCACTTCTACATCCAAGTGGTGGTGTCATTTCCAACACCTCTTTTTTTTCCCATTACCAGGAACAATTTTATGAAACACTGCTCATAATATGAGCTGACAGACCTAGCTGTAAAGCTACAGCTCATTCCCAGAAGGCTATATAGAATATATTATATAGACTGGCAAGCATTTAACCCATGGAGGATGAGTAAGTTTAACAGAGGGCACAATATCTTTGGTGTTTTACCATCTCAAGACATTCTGCAGGGTAAATAGAGTAAAATGGCCCTGCTTGCCATTCAAATTAAGTATACTTCAAGGAAAGGTAATTAATCAATCAGTGAATCAATCAATTGCATTTTACCATCAACTACAGACAGCTGTTGGAGTGTAACAACCTCTACTGCATCCCAGCCCCTAAAAGTCTTTTGATCAGCTGCTTCTGTGTTGGGAGTGTATCAATTGCCTTTGCTGTGAATTTGTTGTGCAGCTAAAAACCCAGATGGTTTCTCTAAACAAAAAGCAAGAAAACTAAACCTGTGTTTTTCTGATGTTTAACTATTTTTTTTGGCAAGCAGGCATGTTAGTTTTCGGGTCTCTTCTAATAACTAGGATCTAATTTTTTAGGTATCACAAGAGGATTTACTTATGACAGCAGGATATGTAATTTAAATGGCAAGAAAGCAGAGTGAAATGTCAATCTGCCCACTATAGAGACAAAAACAATCTGTTTATCCACTCTGTTAGTGAGCAGAAGTGGAAAAATGATAGTGAACAAGAGGACAGAAATGCCAGTCAGATCCCATAGTAGCTAGGAGGTAGTCATCAAGGAAACCATTAAACAGCCTGACAACAGTTCTTTTTTTGTACATGCATTGAATTTAGGGTTTGTTACTACAGAACACTTTAGAGGCCAAAAGTAAAAAAGGATTTTTAGAAAAGGACAAGTACATTCATTAAGACCAGGTCCAGAAGGAACTGCCAGAAAGCTGAGAAAGTCCATAGACTGCTAGAATGGTGTCGGAGAACGACCTCTGTATATACAAGCCTTGTATTTTATGCTTCTGTGATCACCTGTTACAGGCTATTCTCAGAGGCAGAACAGCAGATCAGATGGCCTTTGGTCTGATTGCACACCATGCTTCTTATGGATCAAAGCTCTCAATTTTAGCACGATTTAGATTCTGGAAAGGTTAACTTAAAAAAAAAAAAAGGGCATTTGAAAAGGTTGAAAAGCTTGCATGCCTCCTCTGCTTCCTCTTTCAACCCTCAAAGATGTGCTCCTTAATTATTCAGTTTCCATGAATGGTAAAAGTATTGCTGCATTAGCAGTAAGGAGGATTTGACCACAGCCCCTGAAGTCTGTGTTATTGCTCCCAGATCCTGCCCAGGCCCCTTATCAGGCATTTCTCCTGACCCAGTCTCAAGTGTATGTTAAACATTGCCCTATATTCCATTTTTCCTCTTTGCCACATTCTTGCTAAATCACTTTGTTCGACTGCTACATCTATGAGGTGAAACAGTTCCGATACTGCTCTGTAGGCTACTGTTGGCTAAACCCTTCTCCTGCCTGGGCCAGTGACAACAGGAATCTACAGGAAGACTCCTTATGGACAAAGGATTGCTCCACTGTCTGTAAACATCCTTATTTCACCCAGAATTTGCCACTGCTATTGGATTCAGCCTTACAGCCAGTCAGATCAATACATTTTTGCAGTGCAGTAGAGTAAACAATGCAACACAGTGATTCCAAGTCTGCAGCCAGACAGACTGAAGTAGCAGCACAAGTAAGTCAGAAAATCTCCTGCATTTCTCTGGGCACAGAACAAGCTCTGAGACCAGTCATCACAGTTGTTTTTATGTACAAAATATGTGTGCACATAGACATATGGACTAATACATTCATCACTAACCCTCATTTAAGGGACCAACTATCCAAAGTCTGCTCATCACCCAGTAAATGTGCTTTAGCCAGGGGTGCCAGATGCATCCAGGACCTGCAGTGGCTTTACAGATCACTGCATGAGGACATGGCTGTAGGTTCAAAATCAATCAAGAAGTTACTGTTGCAGCTTGTGATTCAGTCTTTAGTTCTCCAGACAATCCTTCCCAATCAAGATAACACGCAGGTAGATTGTTTGTTTTTATCGCTCATAGTGGAGTTCGGATTCAGGTTACCTGGAAGGAAAAGAAGTTAAAGTAGTGTTAATGTTAAGTAAATAAGCCCTGGATAAAGTCTGGACTCATGCTTCACTCTCATTTTTTACTATGCACCTTGTGTTAGACCGACATTATTCTGCATGCTCTCATGGCTTTTTTTCTGCTGTAGTGAAATGAAGAAACATTAAAATAAGATCAAATGCAGAGAATATTGTAGAGAAAACCACTGGAGAAGTATTTCTAGGCTTTGCCTTGTACCCAGTCCAGCTTCATTAGGTCCCAGCTGGCACTGATGAATAGTCTGGTCATGCCTTGGGTGAGAAGTTTTCCAAAGAGTGAGGTATGGAAAAAAACCCTGAAAACCCAAGGTCGTCTCATTCATTTGATACCTACACACATTCTCAGTAGAGGTTTTTTTTCACATTTTGTTCCAAACATCTCTAGTGCCAGTGTTTCCACCACTGCCTTTGCAAGATAAATCCCAAGGCCTCAAGGTCTCTCACTAAAGTGGCAGAGTATGCTGCCTCCAGTTTTTCATAATCCTAGGTTTTTTCACTGCTTACTCTATGAATTTCTTCTGCTCCCAGTATCTGTACCTTTCAATGCTTGCACTTCTGTCTGGTGTCCATCATTACAGCCAGATGTTGATCTGGATGCCCCAGTATATGTCTCAAGCACTGTACAGAAGTGTGTTCAGAGGCTTTGCAAGTAAGGGAGCTCATCTGAGCTCAGTAAAGCTTGCATGACTCTGGCCCAGGGCAGCAGGGACCGACAGGGGCTGCCAAGTGGCTTGGAATCACTCTGAACACAGGCAGGCCCACTCATGTATTTGTACAGAAGGAAGGTACATGTGCATCTCCCAAGCACTTGGAGCCAGATGCCAGTTCAGAGGGAAAACAGAGAGTGAAAACTGCCACAGGTCATGGCAACATGCTACTGAGAAGTCTCAGTCTTGCTAAGTTTAGGGAGCATTCAACTCAAGCACTGCCTCTGAATTGGGCTCCAAGTGAATAATTTTCAATGTCACTCTCTTGCCTGAAGGGTATTTGATCAATGCTGCCCTTACCTGTAGATGATGGGGAAGAGAAGAGCTCTCTTTTCTCCCCCTCCTTCTCTCCACTTTCTTCCACACTGCATCTCCTTGATGTTTACCTGGGAGGTTGCACTGCACCCTGCCCTCACTTCTGTGGCTGCTCTGTGTGCTACTGCCTCCTCCCCACAGCTCCCTGTAGCATTTCTTTCTACCTGTTCCCCTCTGACATATCCTGCATGTTAGTGTTATCATTACTCCTATCTCCTCCCCACCCCTCTTTCCTTCCCTGTCTGTATCACATTTAAGACCCTCCTGCTTTTTTTGAAATATGTCTGTGCTTCTCTGCTTAATTTCAACTCCCAGCCCTTTTATTCTTGTCACTTTCTACTCTTGTCTTCTGACCTTTTTCTACATATCCCACTACAGTTAGAGCAAACATCCTCCTTTTATGTACCCAACAATGTTTCCCTCTTTCTCTCTTTAGAAAAGAGGCTGAAAATTCCAGTTACCACCCTTCCATGATCTTGCTTTGGTTGAAAAATGCTGGTGATAACCAAGCAGCTATTCCAATGCTTTTGCAGTGCCCAGCATAAATTCCATTTCCTGTTGCAAGAAGCACACAAAACTGAAACACAAAATCCTTCTACTAAGGGTGTGTATTTTGCAACCACTGCTCATGAGGAATGAAGTTGATGCATGGAGCACCTCAGGACAGCAGACCCTTCTGAACAAGCCCACTTTGCTTCTTCCAAAGGAGAACACAAACTAAAAAGTCTGCACCTTCTGAAGGCACACGGCTTTCAGACTTTTGCAGTGTTTCCCAGAAACTGCACACAGAAGTCACTGTCTCTGCTGAACACAGTCTGCTCAGCACCAGCTTAAAATTAACAAGATTCTGGTCAGGTTCAGAGCTGCTCTTATGTTCCTCAGCAGGCAACAGTGAAATCCAGTGAAATTCTGATAATTTCATGATGTGGTTTGAGAAAACCTTTTAAGACAATGTACAGCTTGCCATGTGCTAGGACAACACCTCAGGGTGTTAATTCAGATACTTAGTTTGGGACATTACTTTCTATCTGGAGCCCTTGTATTTTCCAGACTCCCAATTCTGACTCATAGGAATCCTCTTCTAGCCTGTAAAAGCTGCATCAGATTTTCAGACTCCATCACAGCACACACTTCCATAATTTCCCTTCCCAGCTCAGATTCTCTTCATCACCATTTGCTCCTACAAGAGTGAATCTGACTTTCAGCCTGCTTGAATAATGTCTTTGAACTACTCTATGAGCTACTCAGGTGTGGATCTGGTCTCTCCATGCATTTGCAAGTTGGGATGTGTCTCTGTGGTGCTAAAGAATTAATAGTGACTTTGGAGGATGTGTGCACAGGCAGGCCCATGGGGCTTAAGTGTGCTGTTTAATCTTTACAAAAGCTAAGGGCAGCTATTTCAAACTGTGAAGCTCTGAATAATTGCATCCTAACCTGCTTGCATACCAAGTACCCTCTCTTTCATTTCCACTTCTTACCTCCCTTCTGTCACCCAGAATATCACAGCACCAGTTTTTACTAGTTTTGCTCAAAGTTTTGCTTAAACTTTTAAACCTAAGTTAGTCCTAAAGTTACCCAAGAACAAAGTGTCTCCTATCTTTATACTGAGGCTGGGACTCTATTCCATGGCTGTGTTTAAGAATTTTTTATTAAATCCTTTTCTGTTCCTCATGAGTCTCCATCTATCTAATGTGCCCTCTACCATCTCTGTTCACATGCCACTTTGGGACTATTAGACTAGAGAAGTGTTCTCTCACAAAAAAGGTAATTTATTTCAAAAGCAACTCACAATCCATGATCTTCCTTCAGCCTTTGATGCCACCAGATGGACAAAGTCTACTTACACCCTACTTCAAAAGCTATGGAGTCTCCCAGTGCCACCATGAACAGGCATTCTCAATTTGCATAAACCAAAAATACTAGCAAGGACTCACTGGAAAGATTTATCAGGTCAGAAAAAGCACAGTGGGAAGACTGGTGTGCTGGACCTCAGCATCTTCCTTAGACCTGTTCTCAATTCTTCCTTCCCCCTTACTGAAAGAGCTGGCAGTCTGCAGGAAGTAACCGTGGCAATAAATAAAACCTGAACATAATAGCATGGAAATGTATTTGTGGAAATGGTCTAGACCAAGCATCAGACTGTCTGGCACAGATCCAGTGTTTTAGGAGGAACAGGGACATCCCTGCTGCCTGGATGGTGCAATGCCCCAGCAGGGTGCAGTGCCCCACTGTCCACCAAAGACATCAACCTCTTGTGCCTTAAGCTGGGCCTGATTTCATCAGGACATTGTGGGAAGGCCAGGCTGGCTGCTCTGAAACGAGTGACAGTGAGAATCTCTGATATGCAAAGTGCTGATGAATCAGAGATTCTCTCCTTCTGTCACTAGAGGGTAGTGCAAGCACTCAGCTCCATTCCTGCGAGTGGAAATGCCCATACACCTCCCCACAGGTCTTCACCGATTTTGCTTTTCCTGGCTTTGAGGAATGGGGCCCACCAGCACATAATGTCTGTGCTCAAGACTTACTTGGAGAGAGGATCTCTTTAGACCAGGGTTTACTTCTACCTCCCCAGATTCTAAAATGGATCTACTACAGTCTTAAATAAATTAACTATTCCTTCTTATAATTCCTCTTTCTTGTGTTCATTTGGCATTTTTGAGTCTGTCCTTCATTTAGCCAGAAATATTTCCAGGAACCTAATTAATCATTGTTGTTGACCATCTCAATTCCTTGCTTTTCTTCTTGGTCCCAAAAGAACATCTTTCCATTTCACATCATGGTAACTGCAAAGCAATTCAGTCTCTCTACATCTGCATTTTGCATTCATCAGAGCACTGACCAGACAAGTGGAGGAGAAATTTTTTCCTTGCAATTAGTTTATTTTCCTGATGGTGCAGGAGGTATTGACACCCAAAACAGCTCAGTGAGAGGAAGACAACCAGGATGAATAGTCCAAAGATTTACTTCAATCTCACAAAACATGTAAAATGTTGAGGAGTTAGCTATGAACCCATAACCCATTAGAAATCTTTATTTGTGTCTTCAACTGACTGAAGCCTTTGAAGGACTTAATGAAAATATCAAACATGCATTAGCAAAGAAAGAAAAGTTGAGATCTAGTGACCTACTTCTTTGTAGCTTTTATTTTCATGACCTTCTCCTCCATTTCAGAAGGTGGCAAAGGAGCAAATTAAAAAGACTTGCACCCTTTCCTTCAATCCTTGTGCCCTCACCTCAACATAAACACATTTTCCTCTTTTCTCCACCAGGAAATTTGTCACAGGAAATATACCTGCCTAAACTCTAATGAGGAAAGGAAGGAATTACACTGAAAATCTGTCTGTGGCCTGCTAGCCACTACCATAGAGAACACAGTGCTGCTGTTTATTAGGCAAATGCACTTAATGGACTCAGCACTGTTTTACACAAGGCAATGTTCACTTTCTCTCCCTTTGCTGCTCAAAAGTATGAGAAACATCCTCATGAGAAGTACCAAGCTTACAGTAAGACTGCCATTAAATTGCTTCCAACTTATATTGCCTGTATCTTTTGATACAACTTCTACCCTTTGTTTTTGCTCATTTTGATTCAGAATGAGAGGATCTACTCACAGGTGCCCATAATGGGTATGCTTGTATCAATCAGCCAAGCTCAAAGCAAGGGACGCAGAAAGCAGAGTATGCTGTAAAAGGTTTTACCTGAGTTGCCTCCAGCACTCCGAACACTAGCATGGCCAATGCTGAGCCTCTCATATTCCAGTTTCATGTTCCCAAGGTCTTCTCCTGAATGTCCTTCACTGGCAAAAGAATTGGCTTCAATGCTTGAGCCTGGAGAGCGCTTGGCCTTGCGACTGAAAAGCCCACTGGCAAACCGCTTCCCTTGCTTTGCATTGCTCTGTGCATCTTCCTTCTTTATGTCACGGATGGACTCTCTGGATTTGGATTTATTTTTCAGGTCCATGTGGAGCCGGGACAACAGTTTCTGGGGGCTCCGATTCAGCTTGTTCAAGTTCTCCAGAGGTGGATCTATTTCTGGGAACACTTGCTCCAATGTGACTAAGTCATTCAGGAACTGATTTAACCGTTTCTTTGACTCACTTGTTTCCTCCTTTTCCATGTTTCCCTGATGGTCTTGCCTGTGCCGTGAAGCCCAGAGCATCATATCACCACGGGTTGCCCCTGCTACTAAACCATACTTTGGGTTAATGAACTTCCGAGCCACGGTGGAGGAATGAAAGCCTGGCTTCCCAATTCCATGGAGGAATGGGTTAGCAATGCCCAGTTCCTTGTATAAATTAACTTCCTCTGAGATGGCGTAGAGCTCACGAAACTCAATGTCAAACATCTCCACGTGCTGTCCTGTCAAGACTAGCAGGATGTTTCTGTCAATGTGAGATGAAGTCCACGTGAAGCTAAGAGGAGGAAACAGAACCGACATTAGATTTTGGGGTGCATACTTGACCCAGCCCACCTAACAAAACCTAAGACACTACAGAAGAATATGTAGCATTATGACATTTGCCCTTATATCCTTGGCCAGATGGGCCCCAATAGGTACATGACACAACATTATTGTTCTTCTTTAGACATGTAGACCAGATTTGGGAGAAAAGGCCCTGAAACTTCTGCAAAAAGGGTCTTTAAAAGGACCCTTTAAAAAAAGCAGCACTGAATCAACAGGAAGAGTCTCCGGACTGAAAACCTCACTGAAGAGAACTGACTACAGGGACTGGTGGGGAGTCCTTGTAGACCCCTTCTTGATGCAGTGTGGAACTGCCTCTAGCCCTCTGAAAAGGTCTGCCAGCATGGGTATGTTCCATTCTCTGAAGAAGGGCTCTATGCCACCTTCTCCGTTGTCCCACTCCAGTTTCTACAGACGCCACACAGATTACAGAAGCTGGGATAGAAGGGGGGTGACAAGTGAAGAAGACTCTCAAGCAAAGTAATCTTTAAATTAATGCCTTAAACAAGAGTGACCCACCTGTATGATCCAGTGGCCACCTTTTCTCCATCCACCATCAGGAATCGGGATGCCAGTGTGCCTTTGATCTTCCCTGATGGCATGTAGAACCCAACTCCTGTCACAGAGCGTATGCGGACATTCTAACAGGGAGGTGAAAAGACAAAATGTCACAATAAACAGGGCAGAAAATTACATAATTGCCTGCTCCAAGTGTTAAGATGTCACTCACATTGTCTCACTACTTCTGGGACTACAGCTCATTTTGTATCAGCCACCAGAAGGGCTGCAAAGGAAAGCATAGTGCTGTAAGCCCTGTTGTCATCTCCTGTCTACACAGGTCACTCCTCTCCATCTTGGACAGTTTATCACTGTCCAAGGGGTCAGCATCATCAAAACTCTGCCTGCTGTCTTCAGCTATTCACTTGAGCCACTGGCAAGACAATGCTTTCAGATAAGTGTCTCTACTAATGTCCTGAATAGAGCAGCAAAGAAACATTTCTGAAGATGAGGAGGGAGAATCTTTTCATAAAATGAATGGAAGTAGTTAGAAAGAGAATACTTCTCCCCAAACTTCAAATCTCACACCCTTTTGTCAGCAAACCTACAAGTAATGAAACAAAGCACTACCAGACACAGAAAAACCACAAAGTTAGGGTTACATGATTTTCAACAATAGATGAGTGCCTGTGCATACTATAAGGATATGTTTGCACACTGGACTGAGTATTACTCTGCTCATGGGTCCTGGCTGCACAAGGCTGAACTCCCAACGTGTCTAACATGAAACATTCCCCCTCTCCTCCCCCCAAACCCAAAAACATTGAATGTCAGTAAAGGTTTCGAGCAAATTATCTTGTCACTTTGACACACAAATCTAGACAATTTTCCTCATTCCACCATATTTTTATGTAAGGATTCCTTAAGAATGAAAAGCTAAAAGCATTGTGAATTGGAGTCATAAATCCAGGGTTGGGAGTCAGATAGTCCCAGGCATAATTGCAGTTCTGATACTGCTCCCTGTGATGTTCTGAGAAAGTCAATTCACCTTTGTTTCATTCTTCCCCATCTGCAGAGAAGAAAAATCAGGAGGATTTGGCTAATGCTAGCACAGCCTCAGATCCCACAAAGAGCTAAGTCCTATTGCTATAAACCTCACCGACAGCTTAAATACTGATAGGCTATAGAAATCAGCATGCAGGAATGAGTGATTATAAGAATGCAGATTTCTTTCAAAAGCTGTTTTTTCTGAATACAACTCCTGCCTTTTGAAACTGCTGCTATTTTCCCAGCTAGAATACAGCAGTCAAAATACAAATTCTGACTAACAGTAACTGATGATAGCTCTGTTTTGCATTCAGCTGTTGCTTGATCTGTCTGGAGTCCTGTGTGGGCATTAGCTAATTAATGCTCCCAACACTGCTGAAAGTATTATTACCCCATTTTAAAGATGAGTAGCCTAAGACAGAAAAAGATGAAGTGGCTTGCCCAAGGCCTAGCAAATGAGTCATATGTATGGGATGCTGAAGACAAGTTGGGTAGAGCACAGGAGAAATGGTGCCCTTTCCAGTAATTAAAATAACATTTGAATTTGGCTGAATTTTTTTTTCCTTGCTGATTAATTTTGGATGTGGGATTTGCCAAATCATGCTTTGCTGACAGCACAAGACAAGAAGTCAGTCAACAGCTCTGACCTGATATTACTCCTTTGAATCAAGAAGGATCAGCCTGTGTGAGCAGAAAGCTTCCAGCATATAACAGTGTGGATCTTATTGTGCTTGTATGTTCTATCACCTTCTTTTGGTGGAAAGAAAGCACACTTGAATTTCTGCAGTAAGTGAGCTGTATGTAACACTTAGAAGGGCGCAGAGGGGATAGAGCTGAACAGCTGAGCACATAAACCTCCTTGAATAAAATAGGTACAGGAGTGCATTAATACATCTTGAAATGCAGAAAACAAGCAGAAAGTCATATAAACATCAAGTCACTTAACAGGTTATTTGTATACAATTTTCTGCCTTGAAGGATCTTGGAACATTTGTAGACTGCTAAGTCAAGCTACAGAGGAAGAACGAGAACATGTACCAAAGAGTGCACAATAACAAAAGAGGAGAGACAAATATAAATGAAGTGAGATTGCAGGCATTTTCAGACAGCACTAGAATTACAGTAGTAACAAATATTTTGAGTAGAGGACCCGTTAGCTCACCAGATAGAAGTGACACCTCCAGATCTGTATTGTTGCAGAAGCCTGCTTAAGGTTTGTTCTGTAATATCCTGTTAATGGGAGATGCAGTCTGCATTAAATTTCTATATTTCCTTTCCACAGACTTGCACCACTCCTCACCACAAGCAGTGACTAACATCTCCCTGGCTACAACTCAATATGACTGGTAACAGTCAAGCCTGACAGAGCATCCTAATACAAATAGTAAGGAACTGGTCTTCCTTGCTTTATTGTCACACTTTTAAACCTCACTCTGAATCCACAGAAAGCTAAATCAGACCCAGTTTAGAAAGTCAGTAATGCTGTGACTGACTTGGCAGACCTAGGCCGTAGTGCTTACAAACTGGGGCTGAGAAGGGGGAATACACAAGACAGACCCTAAAGGGAGGTGTTGTAACTGCTTCCACCAGAGAATTCTATGTGCACCTACCCTCTTAGAACTGAGAAATCCTCTGTTTGCCCTGGACAGTTTTAGAAAGGGCATGGTTACTGACAAAATAGTGTAACTTGCAAGTATTCAGGTAGAACAGGATGGAATGCAGCTAGCTGGGACATGGTCTGCCAAGATAATTACTGAGTATTATCTGTGTCTTTACAAAAAGAGAGCCTTGCAAGTTCCCATCTCAGAAGGTCACAAGTAGTCTAGAAGAATACTCCAGCAGACCATTAAAAAGCCAACAGCACTGCTTCACATCACATTCCACCCCTCCCTCATCTCAGGTAGAAGTCAATGACAAAACCCATAAAATACCGAAATGAAATTACAAAAGTTTATCAGGTAGAAGCTTTTTAGACTTTCTGAAGTGAAAGGAAAAACTTCTTACATGTTAGGAAAATGAATGTAAAAATTAATGTGAAGGTGAACTTCCTGCAGATAAATCATTCCCTGGGCTTGCTTGGAGAATTCTCTGTCTTTGGGCAGGAGTGTCTGTTACTGTGGTTGGGGTTAACAGAAACATGAAGACAAAAACCACCTATCTAAAATCTGGTGAGAACATTCACCCTCAGGTCCTGCAAAAAGAGGAATTTCTGAGGGGCTATGAATTTAGTATCTATGAGAGCTCTGATTCACTGTGATCTCTGTAGAACACTCTTGTGTCAAACATAACAGAAGTCTGACAAACCATGTCCTGTAGGCTCAGGAAGCCATATGACTCACACACACAAGACATGCTCTTATGAACAACCCATGAATGTTCTGATGATTGAATTTAAACACATTTCTGGTGAACTGGCCTTCAGACAAAAATAAAGGTTTTTTCATTTAATGCTTGGGGTTGGCTAAGTACTTTTACTCTTTGTAGGGTGAGGTATGGTCTTCCTAGAGCAGTTTCCCTCCCATGAGACTGTCAGCAGATCATGATACCTTGCCATCTCTACAAAAAGAATACAATAGCCAGGAATTTTGTGAAAATGTCCATCGCTGTGCAGGGACTAACCCAGTTTTAACTGTAAACCTCCCTGTATTGGTACTGTTGAAGTATTCACTTTGCATTGGATGAACAGGGCAACGGGACCAAAAGGGCAGAAAACACAGAACAAAATGAGTATCTGGTGGTGACAGAAGACAGAATAAACATTGTGACACTGCAGTTCACAGTAGTGCATCATCTCTCTCCCCCTGGGATCAGAACTTGTCTCTAAACCTTAGAGTTATATCTCATGTGGCTGCAAATTCCTGAGAAAAGAAGCCGTCCTCTGTACCTTGCACAAGCATTCCAAGGGAAAGGTGGGCAGAAGGGCAGGAAAGAAGAGTATGCAACTCCTTTGCTGGCAAACTATGTCTGGTGAAAACTGGTAAAAATCTTCCATAATAAAGCAAAATGGTAATTCAAAAAGGAGAAAACATCTTCCCTGTTGCTAAAAATCAGTAGAAGAAACTCAGACATCAAAGCAGATATCAGGAAAAAGACAGTAGATAAGAAATGGGTGAAAGAAAGTTTCCTCAGCAATTTCAGTATCTTCTGCAATCAAACAACGTGGGACAAAATGATTCTGCTGAACAAGACTGGAGGCACAGCTTGCTTTCTAGCTTTAAATCTGGATCTTCAACCCTTGACACATTACAGAAGAAGGGCTGGGAGGAGTCCTCAAGGGGAAACCTTAACCTTCTGGAGCTTCCTTGGGTATCCAAAGCCTGTTGCCAGGGAAATCCCTACATGATGGTTTCTGCTACACTGACCCAAGCAGCAGCACAGGCATGTCCAAGGCAGCTCTGGGTGAGATACTAAGAAAACATCTTCCTTGAGAGGCAAATAACTTGTTTCCCCATTCCATGAAGAATCTCCCTGGTCATTCCATAGAACCATATACAGGAATTAACTGCATTGGCCTTAGCAAGACTAAAAAAATACCTACGCCATACTTGAATAAAAGATAACAACCTTCGGGGAATTTAAGATCCATTATGAGATACCTGGGAAAAGAGGGGAAAAATTTGAAGGATAGCAATCTGTGGGCTGAAGCTTTGCAGAATAGTGAACAACTAGGTCAAAAGTTGTTAATTTATTCTCAGTGGACTTGCTTCAACTCAGCTTGTACTACTTTTAGCTGAAGATGTCTAAAGAAAAACATAGCACGGGCTGCCATGAAAGAATGGAATCATAGAAGGGACACAGAAACATTTTCTCCTTCTTTTGATTGCACCAGTTCAAACTGCACCTCCTTAGAGAGAGCCATACAACTAGACTGCTGCAGGACCTAGGCATTGCTGCAGCACATCACTGGGATCACTGGTTTAGGAGTGTCAAGCCTGTGTAGAAGGATAAGAGGATGAGCAGAAGGGGATTGCTTTAGAGACAGAAAAAACAGACTGAAAGGAACTCGGCTCTCCAATAGCAACACAGCTCTTTCTAAAATGCCAGGATATCTTTTCATTCCCTCTGTCCAGGAGTTAAAATATTCTAGTACTGAAGACATCATTGCTGTACATGATGACACAGTAAGAAAAGTACTGGGAAACTGGTACCACAGCAGATGGAACTACTGCTGTGATTTCACAGCTATGTACCAAAGAGACACAAGCCTAGGAGACACAATACCACTGGCACTTGAAACACGTCTGTTATAATGAGGTCTGTGTCTTGCTTTCAAAGATACCAGAGGGAAGGAACTTCCACCACTGTTTTGGAAAAAAAGGGAAAACTTCTCAGCTGGATGTCTTTTTTGATGAAACTCAGAGCAGAGTGGTAGTTCACAGGAGAACTCTTCAGATATATGCAGGTAATTTTCATCCAGATTTAAGATAGTTCCTCTAAAATGATTAAGATGAGACTCTATAATCTTCAGAGCTTTTTGAGTTTTGGTTGTGTTTTGGGGTTTTTTAAACTATAAACTGAGTGTTTAAGGAAAATCCACCCCTCCTCCAGGCAAAAAGCACTTTTTCCACTGCCACTGTACAGAACAGTTGGATCACAAAAGGGTCAGTCTGGCATCCCATAGGTTGTTTCCAACCCAGCAACTTTTTTCAGGATTTAGAACAAGTCTGTAGTAGCAACAGTGGCTAAAAAGATGGGGGGAAAAGGAAAGAATACAATACTAACAAGAAATACACAAAGGATTTCAGTCTGTATATAATGGAGCGAGATCCCTCTGAGGCTGCTTCTGCCAGCCAAGCTAGACTGACTACTCTGCTATGCTGCATGCCCTATATGAAGGCACACTGTGGCCCTCAATCCCTTAAATTCTCCTCCTTTAAGTCATCCTAGAGGAGGACTACAAGCTCATTCACTCACAGATGATCACTGTTGGGAAGGAAAGTCTTGATTTTCACAGAATGTGTGTGTCCTGTAAGAGGGATCCATGCAGACAACTCCAAGAGCTACCTGGAACTCTAGTTTGAATTCTAGTTTGAATCCTCACATAGAAGACCTGCAGCAATTTTCTCTGATACTTTTCTCCCCAAATAGGAATTTTGAGGTCATAAGTGCCAGGAAACTACACAGATCCCTGTCTTGGGTGAAAGGCAAAAAAATCCAAATCTTTCCTTTTTCTTTCCTTCTGTATTATAAAGCCACACTGTTATCACTCTGTGTTCCATCACTTTTAGTGTTGTGGTAGAGAGGAAGAGATGTGTTTGCTGGTCCAAGCAAGTTCCAAGATCCACTGCAACTGCAAAAGGCCAATGACCTGCAGAGATAATGGTTTAGCACTGAATACCTTACCCGGATCTGCAAGTCACTGAGGTCAAGGCATCTGCACATTTCCAGGAAGAGCCTGACTCCCTCCTCATCCAGGATGATATAGACGGGGATCCAGCGCTTGTACGCTGCATCGACAATATCGCGGAAGATGTCCCGGTCCGTAAACACATCCATGACCACTGCAATAATCTGCAAACAACAAGATGGTAGACAGACAACTGAATAAATATTAGGAACTGAAAGGAAGGCCTGCCCCACTGGTACAAAATAAAGGAGAGCATTGATACCAGATAATGGAGGAGAAGCCTCCATAGGGAGAACAAAGTACAGGGAGGTACATGCCCAAGCACTACCAATAATTGTAATTTTCCGAGTTAGCTGCTGCACTTAGTAAATGTCTGTGAGAGTTCTCCTTCTTCCAGATGAAACTGACTTATTTTAGCAGCGTGAGGAATGCCAAAGCCAAATACCTAGTTTTTCCTCTGTTTTAAGAAACTTCCATTGTCTCTGTAAGGACTCACTTAAATGAAGAACACTGAAAATATATTGAAAAAAAACACTGAAAACACAACTTTAACACTTAACCTGAAGGTGTCTAATGGAAGAGTGAACGTGCAGAGGAATCAGCCATGATGCATAGTGTAGAAAACAAGAATTCTATTTTCCTTTTTTTTCCCCCCAAATCCCTGTGAAAATCTGCTCTCAGGCTGGCTTCTCAAGGAATGATTTATTGGGCTCAAACATAAACACCTCATATTTCTCAGAAAGGGACTGGAGTGTATTCAAGATTTGGAGGCAAAATGATCATTCCCTCTCTTTGCATGTATTGTTTTTCTGGTATAAAACTAATCCTTCTTTCCAGGCATAGATTTTACATAAAACAAAAGGTTTCACTGACGTGAGAGACAAGCCTGAACATTTATAGGATGAGTAACAACAAAACCAAGAAGGTTATGGGTAACTTTAATGCTGATCTTATAGAAAGGGAGAGAAAGACAAAACATGTATCTTTTACACCATTAGAAATACCAACTAATTTTTCTGCCTGAGTTATTCTCAAGATTTTAAAGGTTATCAATGGAGGAAACTACTGTTTTTCTAGTCTCTCTGCATAACATCAGCTTGCCAGGTCAGAGCTGCCATGCTGACAGTATCCTGGGACTACAGCTGTCTAAATTTTAATTTCCCAGGTGCTGGGAATCACAGCAATAAGCCCATCTGGGCTGGGGATGGCATATACAGGTGTGAATGGAGCTAAATACTGAACCACACTGTAGGACTTTCTTCACTTGATGCTTGGAAAAGGTGCAGCTCTTTTGCAGGAGCCCCCTAAGGAAGAGGGAATAATTCTCCCCAGAGACCTCTTTCCTGTGAAAAATGCCCTTGAACAAATGGCTTTTGGGAAAGTGATGCCACAGTAAACATCCCCCACTGCATCTGCTGAATCTCTGCTGAGTCCCTGCTTGTACAGCCAACAACAACCAACACATCTGCTCTGTCAGGCTCCTTCTGTCAACAGTGCTTACACCAGCTTCCCTTCGTTAGAGAAAGAAAAAAGAGCTGACGTTGTATTTATGCTCATCATTAACATGTAAGTTCCTGATGGAGGTGAACTGTGCTGCAGCTACTTCATACTAAGTCCCACATTAACTTCTACTAGGCAGGATTTCAGGTCCTGCCTTGGTTCTCCCTTCCCAGCAGGAATGTAACAGGAATGTTACCAGAATCTCTAAAAATTAAAACACAGTGAACTTGTACCACTTTGTTTCTGAACAACCCCATATACAGGCAAACCATAAATAAAGTCATGAACAGTTCATGTATTAACTCGGGCCTGTTATGCTCCCTGTTCCCCCACACACAGTGGTATGGATGAGCTATTTAGGAGAAAGGATGCCAAATAATATTCATTTGAAGTAAGAACATCCACATAGGGAATGGACAGCAGAAGCAGGAACTTCTTTTCTCTCCATCCCCACCATTTGCAATGAGTGTAACAACTGCAGAAATTACACCCTATCCTGGACAAACCATTAATCGTCTGTACCGGCCTTGCAGTGTGAAGGGATGGCTCCCTCCAGGCTGTGGGGCCTTGGGTCAGTCCAGGCTTCTTTCCAAGACTGGGGACCATTGAGAACAGCAGCCAAAACTTCCCATGGGCAACGCCTGTTGTTGTGCTTGCCATCTCAAACCCTTGTCACAGCCAGGAGTGTTCCCAAGCACAGCAAGTCACAGCATGAGTGTCTACCCGTGCAAGAGGTTTTCCCCATTTCTCTTCCAATCCTATGGATAATAAACTTATCTGTAGGGCCCATAGGTGTGCCTAGCTCTTCACAGGAATTTTAAGATTGGCAAGTTAATGCTTGCTAATCTCATTGCAGCTAGGTAGCTTAATTAACATATGTTTGTAAAATACTCATGATAAGCCACCCACAGACTTGTGCCACATATTACCAGTATCTGTTTAGACCCCCTCTCAGAAAAAAACAAACCCAACAATCCCCCACTCTCATTTGCTGACTAAAAAAGCTGCTACCTGGAGTGTTTTTTGCCAGGGTGAGCTCAGCTGAACACAATAGGCATAGTTATCTATGAAAAGGACCATTAAACACTCAAATGGCTGTTAAACATGAAACCAGCTTCGGGCTGGGAGGGGCACAGTTTGTCCAGTCAGTGAAAAAAATAAAAATCTACAAAGGATTTAATTATTTCTAAGTGCCAGGCACAGCTATGGCCTTTCTTTCTGGGAAAGAAACAAACTTTCCCAGTTCTTGAACAGTCTCTAGAAACCTTTGTAGCAGCGCAAGGAGGAGGTGAAGTTGCACTACATCAGAGTGTAAGGATTTTACAGCTTCTAAGTGACTGATCACACCAGTCACTGAACAGAATTACAGGGTGTACACAATTTTTGAGAGCAGGGAGCTAAGAAAATCACCCACCAGATTAATGCCTCTCTGGAAATTTTTCTGTGTTTCCCGGCAGATTCGGTTTGAACAAGTCTGTAAAAGCGGTGCATATAGTGTGTGCTGGCAGAGGGGAACAGGTGGAGGAGGAAATGACTGCTGAATTATAAAGCGGAAAAACCAGAAAGCTGCAAAACTAAGCGCAGCAATGAAGTTTCTTACGCTGTTCTCCCCTTTACCCAAGGGGTGTGTCAGCTCTGACGGAGATCTTTTCCTGGGTGGTCTTCCCCGGGAACTTCACCCACATCCGGGGTGGGTGAGGAAAAACCTCGTGATTGCCCCCACCTGTTCAAGGCAAGCTCTTGGAGCATCATGGCTGGTTTGCTTCCTTGCCAGAGGTGCCCTGTCACCACCAGCAGTCATTTCCAGGGAAAGATAAACGGGAGGAGCAGCCTCATATTGTCTGCACTTTGTCTACTTGCAGCTCGGGCTGGACGGGTGTTGAGATCACAAAAAATAAACCCCAAAAACACCATCCCATAACGAACACGCTGCCCTGTCTGTAACTAGGGACACCTGCACACACCAGGTAGGGGTGGCTGTAACAGCATCACGACCTGTGAACCTGGGAATGAGGCCGGGACAGGACAAGGCGAACCACGGGTACAGAACCCCAACCGAGGGGAGGTGTGGAGGGTGTGAAGAGGTTTCACCCCATCACAGGCATCAGCTTCGGCAAAGCGTGACGCGACTGGCAACGAGGCGCAGGGAAAGCCCTGCCTGATGGACGCCGACCATTACAAGGCCAGAGCGAGGGCTCTCGCCTTGCACCCATGCCCCGAGCCAGACCCTCGGCCCGGCTGAGGGCGGCAGGGCTGGCTCGGCCCGTCGAGGCCGCTCCGTACCTTCTGCGCCTGCTGGATCATGTCCCGCACCACCTCCTTCAGGTGCGGCGCGCTCTCCTCCTTGCGCGGGTGCGTGAAGAGGGACACCCGGCTGATGCCCCGGTAGAACGTCTTGTCGGTCCAGCCCAAGTCCAGCGGGGGCACCTCGGTGTCCGAGCACTCGGGCCAGTAGGCCAGCGAGAGGGTTTCGCCGCCGGGCCCCCGCGCCACCTTGCCGCCCTCCCGGGGGTCGTCGTAGCCCCGCCAGCCGCCCCTCAGGTCCTGCAGCTCCCGGCCGGAGAGGAAATCGCGGAGCTGCTCCTTCCTCAGCGCCTCCCGGTACGCGGCCTCGCCGCGGGTCACCAGCGCCTCCAGGGCTCGGCGCTGCTCCTCGCTGTAGTAGAAACGGGCCTGGGCCTCCGTCACCTTCTCGTTGACGTGCAGCTCATCCAGCAGCAGCACCTGGGACTCCGCCATGCCGCCGGCAGCCCCAGCGCAGCGCCGGCCGGGAGCGAGGGCAGGAGGCTGCGGCGGGAGCCGGAGAGGCAGGGCCGGGACCGCCTCACCTGGCCTGCCCGAGCCCGCCCCGACGGGTGGGGCGGCCGCTCCCCCGGCCCCGGGGACACGGCTGTCCCCGCCGCCCGGCCCCTCTGCCCGGCTCCTGCGTGGGCCCCGGGGACGGGGCACGAGTTGCGGGGAGGACAGTTTCTGTGAAAAGGAGAACAACCTGACCTAAGAGATGCGGGATGCGATGTAAGATAAAGAGCCAGGCTATGTGGCGGCCTAAACCAGCTTCGAGGGATGCGGGATAGAAATCTTTAACTGACTTGTGAAATTGTATGCTAAGAGAGAACTTGGTGCATTGAAATGGGAAAACCGCACCTCCGAGGAAAGACCCTCCAACCACTGAACACATGAATTTGGAATACCCTGTGCCTTTAAACAGAGGTGGGGAAAGAGAAGGCAGTAGTAGCTGAGCCAGGTAGTGATGTAGATTCATTATGCAAATATTGCCTGAATAGGATTGCATAAATATGCTTGCATATGTATGCATTGTGTATGTATGTATAAATACGCTTCCTCGCTTTGTGGACTTACCACTTCTCACCCATCTCTGCGCAGACATGAAATAAAATAGAGTATCTCAGCCCTGTGTGTGGATCAGCTTCCCTGCTGGGTTAAAGAATCCAGATTTAGAGCAACATCCTGGCATGGCTGGCATCAGTGTCCTGACCACAGTCCGTGGAGGAGAACCAGGCCTGGCCCCCAGGTCTATTTTGGGTTGCAAAAAGTCTATTTAAGACTTTTTGCCCCCCTTTTTCAAACTTGGCAGCCACCCGAGGGAGGCTCATGAGGAAGAGCGGGACACAACTGGGCCAGGGAGGTGGGCAGTGCACCATGGTGGCCACAGGCAGTGGCCTGTTGGCTCCAGAGCGCTGGTAGCCAGCCCTCTCTGAATCCTCTGGCAGCTCAGCGACTCCAGAAAAGCAAGGGGTGTGGGGTAGACAGCTTACAGAGGGGAAGATGACAGAGTGATGTGCCAGAGGCGGCCCAGCAGGCTGGTGTCGGAGCTGGGAGTAAAACAGTCTATGAATAAATAGCCACACCCATCCCACCGGAGACTGGGGGCTCTAATGTTAAAGTACGATTTTTGAGAGGTATGTGATCGTTTCTAGGGGCCCTAATCAAGATTCCGGCCCCACTGCGGATTGCACACAAAGGGTAAAGAGCAGAGCTTCCCCACTGCAGTCCAGGGACAGAGCTGGCAAGGTATGAGCAAGGAAACAAGGACAAAGTCAAAGGCAGTGGTGAAACACAAACAAAGTCAAAGGCAGTGGTGAAATACAAACATTCAGAGGCATTTACAGTGCTTTACATCTGTGATTAGCCCCTAAGTGCTCACGTGCAGAAAAACTATAGGGGACAGAGCTTCTGAAGCTGCTCTTTGTTTCCTCTCTCTAAGTAATCTCCTGCCCTCAGTGTGAGTTAGTTTAAAAAAACAAGGATCAGGTGGGCCACCACAGCTCATCCTGTGCTGTTCCTCTCCTTTAGGTAAAAGAAATACTTTTAGTATTCCAGACAGTCTTCCATAGCTTTTCCTAGCATGAAATTCACTTAAAATTTGAAATTACACTTTGCAAAGGTCTACTCCTCTGCCTATCAAGTCTCCTTTAAAAATTAATTTCCATGTAAGTTCTTTTAGCCTTATTTCTGATGGAAATGAGACATACATGGTCATGGTGTCTGCACCTGTCTGTCCATGTCTCTAATAAACTTCTGAGCCCACTGTCTGATTTCAAACAAGTTTGGCAGAAGTGTAATTACATCCCTACAGATTTATGAAAAATAACAGGCCTGATAGCAAAAAGAGACTCTTATCACAGTCCCCGACAGTGCAAGTTACAATGTGGGTTCATGCCTTATTAGATTTCAGATATTCCATAAAATTGAGAATGCTAATAAATGCTTGATCTGGAGGAAGAGCTTCAAATTAATTTTTTGCCATCTTAGGCACCATGGTCAATCAGCCACAATATACAAATATACAGGAGATGTGACTTTCTTAGTTCCAATCCTCACTAAATTACTTGTTGGTTTTATTTTTTTTCTGTACCAGAGGCTGCCATCAGCTCTGCTATTTCATGTGGGGCTAAATAAAATCTCTTTAATCCTGGATGCTCTGTTCATTTGTAGCTGCACAATGTAGTCTTTTGTGTTCACCTAAGGCTCCCACATGAAAGCAACAGTAGGTTCACAAATATATGTATAGTTTTGTGTTTAAAAGCAAGTGAGTATTTCCCACATCCAAGTAAAGGCAGCAGAGATTATTTTCACTTTGTTGTGATGAAACGTTTAGTCCCCACCTCTCACTCTGGAAGACAAAATGTTGTTTGTGTGTTAATAGAATAAACAGGGGCAAGGAGCTTTGCAGAAGGTGAGAGAGACCCCTTCCCAAAGCAAGTACATGTCCCATGGCATCCCCACTCCCCATTCTCACATCAGTACATTCCAACCAAGTCTTTTCCTGAACTGGAGTTTTTTTAAGGCCATATGATTCAGTTCTTTCCCCTGATCCTCCTGCTGACAGCCTCACCTCAGAGGAGTGGAAAGAGCTGTGCAAACAAGCTGCCCTCTCTGCCACAGAGTCAATCCAACCCTTCAGGACTGGAGAAGAAGAAACTTGTCAGGCAGAGTGGGGAAAAGACTTGCACCTGGCCCTGCCCCTCTGGGATCAAGGAGTGAATTCCAGTTTCCATTCCAAAAGACAGTCATTATTGTTTGGGCACAGGTTTTCCTCTCTGCCCTTAGCATTGGCTCAAGAGAAACAGGAAAAGGGAAGGCTGATTCTGAATTGTGCTGAGGCAGCTGCAAACCCACAGAGAGCTATGCTGTCTGTTGCTGGGTTTGTTTTGTTCCTGGGATTACCTGCTGGAGGGGCTGCGTGTGCACAGCAGGGTTGGCTCTCTTTACTTTTCACCTCTCTGTGGGTGTTGTCCCAGGCCAAGGCCTGCTTAAGGCCTTGCTTACTCTCTGGTCTGGTTCCAGAATGTTTTCCAAAGGATGTAAACTAACCTATCAGGAAATATTACCTCTTGTTGTAACCCTCCCCCAACCCTATTACAGTGTTTTAAATCTGTCTTCAAACACCTCCCACGGATAATCTGGTTATTTGGGCCTAATTGCTTAACTTTCCTTTGCGAGGCAGTGCAGGCTGTGCATTAGATAAAGATATGACACCTTATATTTAGCATTAATTGCAACTGCACACATCTCTCTTGCCAGTCCTTCCTATGTAATTTCAGTCCCTAAATAGCCCACCTCATGATACATTCTTTGATAAATTTCCCAGCAGTGTTTCTCGTGTGGCATAAACTGCTACAAGCTCTTGTAATAAACCTTTGAGTGCTCGGCTCTTTAGGAACAAAATCCTGATGCTTTCCCTCTCACCTACATCTTGTTTTGCTGAAAAACAGTTACCACCTACATGCAAAAGAGAGGTAAAAACAGGGGCAGATACTAAAATACATATCATTTTGTGATACAGTGCTCAAGAGCTGTATAGTAGAAGTCTTTTCGTGAGGAGTGGTATCCTTCAAAAAATACCAACACGATTTACCAAAATGTCTCTGATTCAACCATACTACCTTTTAGGTTGTTTTTTGATTTGATTTGTTCTTTGGTTTTGGCTTTTTTTTCCATAAAAAGCAGCAACTGCTTAAAAATTAGTTGTGCAAAGACAAGTAATTGTTTATGTGATGGAGATTACAAGACAGTGTTTTCCATTTCTCACTGTGTCAGCTGCAGGTTAGTCTGAGGTGACAGGTCTTTGCTGTCCTGAAACAGAAGAGTAAATAAATAGGCGCCTGTGCCATGGTTGTTATTAAACACTATACTCCTTCCTTGTGCTGGCTGGCACCACAGCAAGACTCACAAAGGCTTGGTGGAGATTGCACCTTCTTGACTCTCTTCTCTGGATCAGCATCCAGGAGTTTGTGGGGAGACTGCTACGTGCACAGCGAGCTGTGCTCCACTTGTCCCGAGTCTGAAATCCCGTTTGCAAGGGCTGCCAAGCCAGCACAGGAATGGCTGCATCAGTCATGTCCAAGTACTAGCAGAGCAAAAAAAGCCCGAAACAAGGGGATTTCAGGGTGGAGAGGAAGAAGCTCCTGCTTTCCCCATTTGCCCTCCAGCAACCCGAAGAGCTGCAGGCGGTGGCAGGCAGGTGTGTCACTTCTGCAGCAGCAGTGACAGCCTGCAATCCTGAGGATGAAGAAATGCTTTCAGAAGCTTCCTTTCTGTCACATTACACCGCCTCAGGGAGAAAACCTAGCTGCTGAACTGGAGAATTGCCGCAAATGAGTCGAGTCGAGAGCTTCTGGCCTCCCACTCACATGTTTCCATGTGAGTGTAAATAGGTAAGAGAGTCCTCTGAAGAGAGCAGAAAGGAACAACTGCGTTCACAGGCTCATGTCTTGCAGCGAGGTATTTGCTGACTGAGCATGCACAGAAAGACCTTTAGCTGTTTTCCCTGTCTGCTCCTCTCCACAGGGCAGCACTTTTTAAGCAGTTTCCTGTAAGAAATAATGCTGACACCCTGGTCTCTTGCTCTTTCAACACCCATACAGGCAGGGACTCAAACTGGGTGCAATTCAGCTGAGCTACCCTGAGGGGCCTTGGCCAAGTCATCTGCTGTGCCTCAGTTCCCATTCTCTAAAATTAGGAAAATACTACTCTACTTCACAGGACTGCTATAGAGAAGAGCTAAAAAATGAAATCTCAAACCAGCATCACCTGCATTTTCTTTGGTTTCCCCTGCAGGAGGTGAGGGGAAGAAATTAAGAAAGACAGCTGTAGAGTCCCTTTGCAGATGAGCCAAATCCTGAATGGAAGCTCTGGCTAAAGAAAACAGCAAGGAACCAGCAATACAGCTTCTGAATAGGATGCTTAATTGCAGCTATAATTATGTAGCACTCAAATCACGGCGTGCTTTATAGGCAAAGGAACACCAGGAATGGGGGCACTGAAAAATTAAGACAGCAACAAGTCTGCATCATTGTGCACTTATTTGTGCACTGGCCACCTGTCAGCGGGCATTGCTGTCAGCTCTCTGGGAAAGAAAACGCTCAGGTGGGAGGTAACAGGAGGAGGAATGGAGCAGACCAGGAAGTCTGGGGTGGGTGTCCCAGGCAGAGACAGGAGGGAGGAGTATCAGACTGGCAGGAAGTGATTAAAGGGACTATCCAGGTACTGTGGTGCAGACCTTCAGCCCGTGCAGCAAGAGCAAGTGGGACATGGAGTAATGTGCTGATGATGAGACATGGCAAAGTTATAACCAAAGTGGTGGGGAAAAGGGAGTCAGTGGAGGGGATGCAAGAGAGACGTGAAGTGTTCAAGAGTGAACAAATTCATTTGAAAAGCTGCATATTCAGTGGAGAAAAGGAAAGTAGCTTGAAGCAGAGAAGAGGCTCTGGTATCTGCAAAGTTTTAGACATCCCAGAGGATGGCTAAAAACAGCCATGGCAAAATAGAAAACTGTTTTTTATAAGGAGGGGGAAAGAATATAACTGTGAGGCTTGACTAGAGAGGAGAGAAGTTAGAAGCTGGCCCTAAAAATACAAAAATGAATAGTTAGGAAGCGCTTTGGCCCCCACAAAAAATGCAAAACTGTGTGAAGGGAGTGGCATAGGAAGGAAAAAGGGAACCCTCTGAGGAGAGATGCAGGAGGCTGAAGCGTAGGCTTAGACCTGGAGATGAAACAAGTTGATCTGTGATTCATGAACATAAAGAAAGATACAGAAGATTTTAAGATGTGGTAGAAGCATGTTAATTTGGTTTTGAAGATGCCCTTTACTGATCAGCATACATGGGACTCGGATGTGTATTTGGCTTAAAAACATCCAAAGAAGAAATCATCCAGAGGAGAAATCGGCTGCTCATGACCTCATCAGAAGCACGACTAGCTCCAGCAGATCCCTGCCTTTCACTTGCCAGTGCTTCTGGCCAGCAGTGCCACAGTGCAGGCGGGATTGAGTGGGTGCAAGTGACTCCCGTGAGTCAGAGAAGGCAAATAAAAGGAGCCGACCAAACCTCCCTCTGGAAAGGCCGTTTCCAGACAGACATTTTGGAGGTGTGAAAGCAAAACTTCACAGGCATTTATGTTCACAATTAATTTGCTTTTTTTTTTTTTCTTTTATAAATGCTGAAGCAAGGTCATAGAAAAAGAACCAGGTGACTTCCCTGCACCTGTTCCAGCTGCTCTTTGTGCGGCCAACCCACCATGTGGCTTCATTGAGACACTGCACGGCAGAATTTGTCCCAGGCCATAGCATCCCTCCAAGCAGGGACACACCCTGGGCACCCCAAAGCCACACACAGGGAAAGCAACAGAGCCCCTTTATTTTGATACTGGAGACATTTCTGCTTGGACTTCAGTAGGGAAGAACTTCTCAGCTGACCGACTAGAGGCATAAGGATGGTCCTGGTCCTGAGATAATGTCACAGGAATATCCCTCCCTGGGTCTATGGACACCTGAACTTAGGCTTAGAATATCATCTTCTCAGATCAGCATTGGCAACAAGATGTGGTTTTGAATTCTTCCAAAAGCAAAACCCAAATGCATAATGCACTCATGTTCCTCCAGTGCCTGTTTTTAGATCCATTTCTTTTGCAACTCAATTAATCAAGATTTTGCTCCTCATTTTAAAATAAATGGCATTTCTCTTAGGAAGATTTATAGCTTTCAGTCTTAGAGGTTTAAAAATACTCAGATGGATTCTGAGCTAATCCAGATTCATAAACCATTCTCATCTGTTAATACCTGAATGCTTTGATCATCATATTTAAGAGAATTTTTTTTTGGCAGAGGGGTATTTTTCAGACAGATTGTCCCCCAGTACTCTTTATTTCAAGCTTGTGACAGGTTACTGTGCTGCACCCTCATGCAAAACACATAGGAGGAAGGGAGGGGGAGGAGAAGCTGCAGCAGAAATAAGCCACATCTCTAAGTTTATCCATATTCCTGTCCCCCCTTCTCCTGATGATGAAGGATCCTTATCTCTCCCCTTGTGTTGAGCTTATCTACTCACCTACTGTTTTCTCTTTGCCCTGTCATACTTAGGTGGGATCTTTTAAAATTCTTCCCTTGAGAGTCACCCTGGGAATTTTTCCTTTTACTCTTCCAGCACGGCTGGCTCAGGAACAGGTTTCTGCTTGCCAGACCCCCACACCTTCTTCCCACCCTCCTGTACTTATATTCTTCTACTGGAGAAGCAGCTGCATCCCCTGGGAAAGAGTGCAACCTGTGGAAGATCCCCGCCCCTACCAGAGCATCTCTGCTCTGACAATCAGAATGAGAGAGTCCAGTCTTCATGGCTCTAATTCCACTTAGTACAGGAAGCAATGTCTGGATTTATTTTTTCCCCTCATGCTGACAATTGACCTAAGTCGCAGTAAATGCTGTGACTGGACAAAATATGTTCTTGGGAAAGAATGCAAATAATGGTTTAGAATTTTGCATCTCACAAGCATTTAATTTATCCCCAGTCCTCCTGGAAATCACATATAGGATGTAGTGGGGTCACTTCATGAGCTCAGGTAAGGAAATTACTTGTCATCCTCTTTCAACACTTCAGAGCAATGTGAAAATCAAATCACAGCTCAGCAATCGCTCATGCCAGTGCTCGGGTAACACTGACAGGCCACGTGTGGGATGCACTGGTGGCCTTGGTCACACTAGGTAGCACAGTGGCTCTCCTGAAGGCCATTAACTGCAGCAAGGCTCTTGTGAGCTTGGGGATAAATCTAGCACAGCTGCCTGTACAACATTCCAGCCTCTGACCACCACCTCCAGGAAACTACAGCTGGCACCCAACACTGCAGAACGAGAAGCTCCACGTGTATGGGAGACTTGGTAGCCTGACAGGATGAGAAACATCCTGCTCTGGGTGTCCCTGCTGCTCTCCACTGCTGTGGAACTACACAGCAGTGCTGGGAAATTAATTCACTCCTCTGGAAGACACAGAAGTTGGATTGGGTTGTTTGTCTGCAGCACTACATAACTTTTGTGAACACTGCCTTGGCAAATTAGTTAGATCAGGGTGATTCCCTGCCTTCATCTCCTCATGAGCCTGCCATTCCCTTTTGTTCTGAGCTCATCTGTGTTTGGAAGGTAAATACATGGTGACCTTTAGAACTAGGAGTTTTACAGTTTGCATAACACTGCAGATACATATGCCATGATAATATATAAGTTAGAGCAATTATGGAATAAATCCCTGCCCCAAAGAGATACCCAGATGCAAAGGGTGGAGCATGCTGCCAGACATAAAGTACACCTCAACCAGAGAAGCCATATTTTATTTTTGGCTGCAAACACCCAGATTTTTCAAGAGGTCTGACGAAAGCCTAGCCAACTTGAGCAGGCTCCAAGGGCAAACTGGAGGAATTCAAAAAGCCAGAGGGAATGAGAAAGCAAGCAAAGGAGGTGTTTTGCCACTGTGTCAGGGTGAGGCCCAAAGACAGGGGTTAAAAGAGGTGATGAGAAATGGCATGCTGGCTTAAAGGAAGTAATGGAAAAGGAAGAGAGGCTTTGAGTGTGACACCCACAACTCTGCCATTGTCCTGCTAGGCCACCTTTGGCAAATAATTTCACCTCCATCTAACTTCCCTCCTCCTGTTTGTATATCATGGCACTCTGACTTGCAAATTCTTTGGAGTAAGACTATAATTTCTACAGGTACAGGAAGTGCTCAGTGCAAATAGGCTCTGAACTCGGATGGTGCATCTCTGTGGTGAAGGACAGGAAAATCCAATAGGAGATGCAAAGCTGTTGCATGGGCTTGGACGCAGTGCCCTGCCAACAGCCTGTGCTGTGGGATGAAGGAGAACAGGATGCTGGAGCAGAGAGGGCAATACCAACCACTGAGAGCACAGCTTGCTTGTGGCAGTGGGATAAGTGAAAGAGCAATGAGGAGAAAGAAATGTTAATATCATGGTATGTGGGTGGAGGTGGGGAAGAGACAGGCATTGGTTCGGTAGAAAAGGCAGGTGCTATTTTAGTCAGACTGTGTTAATTTCAGCTCTGATGTAACTGAATTTACATCAATTTCAGTCAGTTGAATTACACAAAAGATTAATTTAGGCCGATGAGTTGAGGTAAGAGTGACTCAGCCCAAAATAAGTTTTGGGGTGCAAGGAAGAGATATGAAGCAAGGTGAAGAACTGGGGCCATCCTGGAATTGGCGAGATGTTGAAGTAGGGAGGGTGGGGGTGAGAGAGGGCAAACCAGAGGGTGCAAAATCAAACAGGCCACAGGACCCTGCAAGGATGATTTTCATTGCAGCCTAGGACAATTTGCAAAGAAAGGCAGTCAGCTCCCTGAACTCTGTGTGTATTGGTTATTTCCACCTGACTCTTCTCGTGGTCCACCTCTCCTTGCCACTCCTCTGGGCAGCCTGCACACCAACATACCATGCTCAGAGTGTTCATAACAATTAAGCTTTTGTCTTATTATTTTGGCTTAATCACAAAACATTCCAGGTTTAACCTGAAGAACACTTTGGACCAGGGGTTCAACAGCTACATTTAGCAGTGAGAGTGGCTCTGATTCACTCACAGTGCAGCTTCACTGGAGTTGATGGAAATGAACTTGTTCCATTAATTCTCCAGAGACAGCATGAAAGCCAGATGAAACCAGACAGGGCCATTCTCACGCTGACAAATGCATCCACACCTTAACTCTTAACAGCCTGCCCATGGAACCCATGCAAAAAGCATCTGAAATACTTGGCACCATCTTCTAGATTAGCAAAGAAGTGCCTCTCAACAACCCATAGGAAAATAAAGAATTATGTCATTACACTAAACAAAATGAAAACAAAAAATAATTAAGCACATCTTTTGCTTCCTTCCCATTTCACTAAATTTCTTTCCCTGCATATGCTTTTCATCTGTTGTTTCTGATGCCTCTTAAATTGGTCTTTACTTTCTCATAATTCCACGTACTGAGAAAATGTAACACCCATGAATCCCTGCGGTTTCTTTCCTTTTCTCTGTCCTCATTTCCCCTAGCTTTTATTTTCCCTTTCATTTTTTTTACATTTTTGTTGTTTGAAATCACAATCTTCAATTGCATTTCATTTTCATTCTCTTCCTCTCTAGCTTGCTCACATTTTCATTCCTCTGTTCCCTTGTCCCTTGTTCAGCATTAGATTTAGTTGAGAGAAGAAAGTCAGTCGGTTCTCAGGTTAAAGAAGAATTTCAACCATTTCTTTGACACATACCCCAAACATGGCTCCACCAGTTTTCCACCTTCCACAAATACGCAGTACTGCACAAGAAAGAAACACCTACAAAGTGCTTTCAACTCATATTCAATCACCATAGTAAATACAAACTCTCTTCTGTAATATTCAATCATTATATTTAGTCCCAATATCATGCTTTTCATCTGCAAACACCCACACAAGCATTGGTTAATTTGTCCTCACAGCAGCCCTGACAGGTTGGTAATTACCTGTTATTATCTCCATTTTACACATAAGGAAACTCTGGGTGAAATGATGAAATTCCTAACAAGAACATATACCCACAAATCTAAGCAGGCACTAACTGAATCTTCTACAGACACAGACATACACACAGCTGTCCACAAACATTTTAGTGTGCACTGAAAATTAGGGACCCTCAAGCTCAGTGTAGGACAGGAGAGAGATGCTTGCTTGGCATGTTATACACAAGGAAAGGAAATTCTCAGACCATGAGATTGCCCTGGACAGCAGAGGAGAGGTGCTGGAAGCAAACTGCCAGCTCTCCATAGCACATTTTGTATTTTCTGGGCCGCATTTCATGACCTCCCATTCCTGCAGGTGAGCAAATGTGCAAGGTGAGCTCCTCCTTGCCCTCAGGCACCACCAAGGTTTGATTTCATGTTTCCAGTTTCACCACTGGTGACTGCCCTCGTGCTTATCAACACTTGTTTCTGAGGTGAAGATGGGAAAACACTGTCATGCAAAACCCCCAAGTGAGCTCCGGACCTGTTTGAATGCTAATGACCTCTTAGTGCTGTATCCCACTCATTCTACTGCCTATCAAGCTGGCACGATGGGAAGATAATAGCCCTTGTGGACCACAGGCAGCATTCCGCACATACGAGCTCATAGAAATAGGGAAGAAACATTAGTGGGGAAGTCAGAGAAGGAAAATGAAGACGTGAGTAATCACCTTTGGTCCAGGATGTCAGCAGCCCACAGCAGAGTATCCTGTGTGCAGCACCTCCCCTCCACCGCAGGGACAGGATGCTCTGTTCCCATCCCATGTGCTGCTCTCCCACAGCAGCCCTTGCACTGCAGAGGCTCCAGGGACACCGCAGGGGCTGGCAGAGCCCTTTCCAGAGGGTCGGGTGCTCAGGTGCAGTTAGACACTGAATTCCCACTTATGCAAGGCAGTTCCACTGCAGCTGTTAAGCATTAGATGCCATTAATGGGCATGAGATGCCATTAATATAAATATATCTGATGTGGAAAATAAAGACCCGTGTAAGGATTTGGACCTTTGTGACTTCTCGTTTCATTGCCCTCCATTCAGTGTGACACTGAGGCTCTCATGGACTTGAAGTCATTGATCAATGAAAAATACCCTCTTCCCTTCCCCTATCAGTTTCTGTCTCATTTTCTGAACCTGTCACAGCCTCTCTCAGCACAGAGATGTCCAGGGAATTGATTCCATGTAGTCTTCCTTTCACCCCTGATGTTTTGGGTATAACCAGGGACAAAGCCATAGGACAGAATTTGCCAAGATTAACGTACATTGCTTGTTCCATAAAAACTTACTCAAGGCCCCCTACATTCCCTATATCAATGTAAATGTTCTTAAGTCTGTATCATTGCTAGTGTTATTCAAAATTTTCTTTAAATCCTTTACTGTTTTAAGGTTTCCAGTCAGGGTTATGTCTTTGATGTACTTAGGTTTCTCTGTCAGTTTTCTGCATTTTATAATTAGGATCCCTTTTTTGTTTTCTCCCTGGTTGACATATTTTAATTTTGAATTTCAAATTGCTGCCTGAGCTCTGCCACTAAGCCAGCACAGGCTGCTGCTTCCTAAGACTTAGACAATGACACCAAGGTGAAACTTCACGAAGTTCTGCCAAAGCTGCTGACGCTGTATTCCTGCATCTCATGGGTTCTCTCTGCTTCATCCCTTATTAATTGGGATCATTCGTACCTCAGGAGTGACCTGAGTGACTTCCAGGCTAGTTTAAGACCTAAGCATCTGTGCAGATGTTGAGGGGAGGCCAGCCCTGTATGGCCAACTACAAGCTGACAAGGTGAGACAAAATGATTGTTCCTGGTAAGAATTGTGGTCCTACAGTGGTGCTACTCCTGTCGACTTGCCTGTACACCTCTTATCGCCAGCTGGAAGATGCAAGAGCTCTGGGGCACAGGCACAGGGCCAGCACTACAGGGCCTTGGCCTGGACTTAGCATTCCCAAGTGCTTACAGCAACTTGGAAGCAGTAAGAATAAATAGTAAAATAATGCTTGCAAAACTTAAAAAAATTAAACGAAACCCACACACATACAAAAGAGAGAGAACACTCATGTCCATGGTAGGTATAAGGAAATGGAAAGCAAATTTACAAATCTACATACTCTTGAGAATGAAGTGATGGGGACGGTGGACTTTAGGAACACTGCACAACGAATTTAAGAACCAAATGAAGGATTTAAGCTGTGGATGCAGGATTTAAGCTGTGGATGCAGAAGCTACAGTGATGAAGACAAGAGGTCCCAGGTGATGTGGGAGTGAGAAGGGACACAGTGGCACAATGCAAACAGGAGGCTGAGGTGACTGAGCTGAGCCAGGCTGGCCTTGTCCACACAGGGAACAAACGTCCTACAAGGAAGAGGACAGCCACTCATGAACCTCAGTTTTCAACCATGCTCAAAGTGGTCAACACAAATGTGAATTTCTCATACACAAAAGACAGCTGCATTAAACGAAACTTAATGAAATTAAATTAAAGGAGATCATTTCCTTTCATGAGATGAAAAGTAAAGGAATGAATTGAAACTTAAGCAAATGAATTTAAATGAAATGAAGCGCAATGAAATGAAAACATAACGAAATGAATTTAGATGAAATCTCAAGATTTCATTTCCTTTCATGAAATGAAAATTCAATGAAATTAACTGAAAATGAAAAATGAAATGAAACATCAAAAAATGAAGTGAACTGAAACGAAACTTCATGGGAGAAAAGGAAAAGAAATTAAATGACAAAATGGAAGGAAATGTAACAAAATGAAATCAAATGAAATTTGTCATTTTATTTCCTTTTAGAAAATGAAATTTCAAGATTTTATTTAATTTCCTTTTGTTACATTTCCTTTTTAAATTTTTTAATTTAATTTCTTTGTCCTTTCATTAATTTTCATGATATACATTAAATTTCATTACATTCCTTGATTTGTAATTTCCTTTATTTTTCTTTTTTGTATTTTAAAATTCTATTTAATTTCCTTTTATTAAATAAAGTTTCATTTTATTTCATTCCTTGCTTTGTCATTTCACAAAAGAAAATTAAATCTTGAGATTTCATTTAATTGCACTTCCCTAATTTTAATTTTCTTTCAATCAATCTGATTTAATTTCCTTCCTTTAAGTTACATTTCATTTGTCTTCATTTCTTGATATCCTTTTCATTCCTTGAATGACGATGAAAGGAAATGTCTAGATTCTTACATTTCACTTCATTTCATTCCTTGAAGTTTTATTTAACTTGATTCCTTGATTTTTTATTTAATTTCGTTTAATTTCACTCAGTGACGTTGCATTTATTTTGATTTCATTTCACTGCTTGATTTTTCATTTCATTTCTCGGAAATGCAAACCGCCCATTTTTGTGTCTTGGAGCCCTACCTCTTAGTTTTGGAGCCCTAAATTCCAGGTGCTCATGTCTGGGGTTCCAGCGTTTGTGAAACGCCCGTGCTCTACAAGGGGTGCACATGTTAAATGAGAATATGCAGCGATTATTGTGGTCAGCTGACGCTGAGGATTTAAACTGGTGAGCCCTGGCTGCTCTGCAGCCTGATAAACGTGACCGAGAGCTGCACCCCAGCCAGAGAGAGAAGCAGCAGCAGCACGAGTGGCTCTGGTAATTCAGCGATTTCACAGGGCAGCGAGGTGCCTCTCGCTTTTATTCCTCTGCTCCTGAAAACTCTTGAGTATGATCCATTCTCCTCGGAGTTAATGTTGAGCATAGCTTGAGTGACTGAGAGTTTGACTACGGTCAAATTATTTTGTTAAAAATAAAACCAAACCAAACCAACCCAAAATTCCTACAGCTGCTGAAGCGGAGCTTCTGTAAGCCTCCATGGAGGAGAGGCGCTGCCTGCAGCAGGTCTGAGCTCTCTCCCGCTTTCCTGCCTGCACTCCGATCTCCCGGACGACCTTTAAAGAAAGGATCCCCAGCTCATGTGAAAGCTGTGTGGCCAGCTCACTGCCAGGGAAGCTTTCCTTTTGCTGAGTCCGCAGCCGAGGACGAGGTGATCTAAGAGCTCCTGCTGCCAGCACGGGGAGGCCGCGCCTTCCCCTTTCCCTCCTGGCTGTGCATTCCCACTGCTCGCCCTGCGCTGGCTCCGGGCCTCCTTGTGCAGCCTTCGGTGAGCTGACTCAACTCCCGATGCCGGCACATCCCTTCGTGCAGGGCGGCAGCGCGCTGCAGCACTGACTCACCCGCTCTGATGAAATCACGGCCATTGTTATCAGCAGCCCATCTCGGTCCGATAAAGCGCAAGCAGCTGCCCTCGCAATGGCGAGCGCAGATCGCAGCTGCAGAGCCGAGTCCCTGCTGCCGTACATTGCTCTTATTGGCACCTCTGCCAGGTGAGCGCGGAGAGCTGCTAATGCACAACGAGCCACAGCCCACTCCGCTCCCATCAAAGCGACTCTCCAAGGGGCAGAGCAAAGGGCAGTTTCCCAAACCCTTAGTCCTGGTAGTAAACTTGCAGTTGATTTCTTTTTCTCCATAAATTTTGATGAGAAAAACAAAAACCAAACCAAACAGAAAACCCCAACAACAACCAAATTAAAAAAAAAAACAAAACGTATTGGTGCAGTCTGCTTCTAATTCAGCATTTCACAACCAAACCTTTGGTATGCTGCAAAAAACATCATCATCATCCCCCCAACACCAACAAAAACAACAACACCAGCAACAAAACTCTGGCAGAAAACATTCTGCCAGAGTCACAAGAAGGGGCACCAAGCACTGATTCCTGCTATATGTTATTACCTGTTGGCACTGCAGTAGTATTCATCGTGGAATCTGACCAGGAAAAGGAACTGGTTAGTAGCACAAGGAAATTATGACACATTCGGTACAGCACAGTCATAGAAGATACCTTCTCTCCTGATCTAGAGGTCATTTGCAATGTATCTCATATTTTCCCCAGGTTTTCCTTTTTCTTTTCCTTTTCAGAACCACAGAATTCATAGATGTGCATGAATCACAGTACTGAAAGGTTTTAGAAGCACCACTTAAACACTCAACTCAAACTTCAGTCATTGTATCAGGACACTGTCATCATTTTATAGCTTTAAGTGAACAGTAGTAGATGCACATCCTAAACTGCTTTTCCTTCCCCATTTTTACTCTTGTTTTTGTTTGTGACACTCTCCATGGCTGTATCTTCCACAAGTCCTGGTGGAAATGTGCCTACTTTGATGAGCGGGGAGAAGCCGCAAGAAACCTAGGGATCTTTAAATTTGTTTGTTTCTTCTTCCTCCCTTTGTTGCTTGGGTAATTTTATTTCTGCACGTCTACAAGGATTCCTGCACGCCTGCCATTTGTGAAATTTTGCATTTTCATGTTGGCAGGCTGGACATGGGCCAAGCACCTCTCACTTGCACAATGGCAGCAGACAATGTGCTTTGAATTTTCTCTGCACGCAAAGGTCAGTGACCCTTCCTCATCCACTTGCCTGCTTCCCTGCTACCCTGGAGCTCACAGATAAGTCATTGGCTGTTTTCTGCTGGCAGTTCTGCTTATGTAAGAAACTTCTTTTGCATTTGATGCGAATTAAGGCTCATGAGTTCTGTCACATGAAAGTTGCCTCTAAAAAATTGGAGAAATTGGCAATGCTCTGCCCTCTTCTTCAGGGCTGTTAAAGGCTTTATCATTCACTCAGTTCATGGTTCCCCACTGAAATGCAAAGTCTTCAGCAGCAAGGACAGGCTGGATGTCAGAAGCTCTTTAGCTCATGCCTGTGTTTTAGCCAGTAAATGTAACTGCCTGGATCACCTAGGGAACACTAATGGTTTTGACTGACCTCCATGGGGTATCATCTAAAAGCACCTGAGCCAATTGCTTTGAACAAATACTTGAAATGAGATGTCTGCAAAGCACTTTCTCTCAGCACAGAGGCACAAGCTGGGGCAGCAAGGTGAAGGGCTGCAGCTGCAAGGAGGTGCACAGAGACTTCTGGGGCTGCACTGGACAGGGATGGGCAGCACTGCCAAACACTTCTCACACCAGTGTGGCGTAGCCCAGGCTCCAGGGCAAAGAGCTGCAGAACAAGAGTCTGAGCAGAGCCCTAGTCCAGATGGCCACACTTCTGCCCACCATCCTTGCTGTCCCTATGATGTGATATTGACATTACTGAAGACTTGCTGCTCCCAGCTGGGGTAGGGGTCACACTTCCCCTCACTGCTGGACTACACCTGCTGTGCCATTGCCCCTGCAGTGCAAAATGTCCCAGCTGATGGCACATTGCTGTTTGAGGCTGCTCAAGCCACGTAGTCCTGGCTGCTGGATCTTTTGCTTGTGACATCCTTGGTTACTCTCTCATCTTGGTTACTCTCCACGCGGGCTGAAGGCAAAAGGGCCTTTCTAGAGCCTGCAGCATTGGGATCTTGTTGGGGAGGAAGGATGAGAGGTGCTGCTAAACAGAAAAAATCAGTAACAGGTGACTGTTGTGAAAAGCTTCAGATTTCCTGCACAGCCCACGGAAACCTCCATTTAAAAAACAACAACCACCACCCATGAACTTGTTTTTGTGGCACAAGAGGCTGGCACAGCAGCCTGAGCAGGTGCTGACTTGGTGGATCATCTCCCTGGTGCTCCTACCTGTGAGCAGTCCAATGGGAACCAGCCCTGATCCCATGGTTTCTCCAGTGAGCACAGCTGCTACAGCAAACATATACACCAAGGCAGAGACCTCTCTTTTGTGGCACAGAAAACTGCCTGCACATCTTTCACACCAAAAGAAATTTCCATTTACTCTTTTTAGCTCAGCCTTATTAATCACAGAGACATTTCCAAGCAAAATATGGACTTGCAGCAGAACATAGGCAAAAAGTTAATTCAGACAGGAGAAGGCACAGCTCAGCTGTGCTCATCAAACTTATTTTACCATGTACAAGTCCAGCTTCCTCTGTTTCATTTGCTATGTTTGCCTTCCCACATACTTTTCCTACTTTTATCTCAGTTTACATTCTCTTCTCTCATTAACTGTCTTTCTTGCTTAAGAAAAATAACAAAGAAAATACTCTTCTGGTTTTCCTCTTTATCCCTTCCCATTTTGGTTTCACAGTGGACTCTCTTGGGATATGTTCCAGACAAAGGTTTGGTTCTTTCCAAAACACTAGCAAATGTCAGGTAAGGTCAGTGCAGCACTGTCACCTTAAGGCTCCAGTCCTAGGTTGCTAATATGTGCCTCTTGCACGGGCAATAGACTCTGAGGTGTGAATGAATCACCACAGAATTAATAAGGATTGTGCTACAATTAAAACCTGTTGGAAGAAAAAGCAGCAAGGTTGGCAGGGTATGTGGTTAGAGGAGAGGAGTGTCTCTCCTTATGAAGTGGCCTGATCTGTGAAAGAGAGAATTTCATGGGCACAAAATGGCATGGGACAGAGAAAACGTCTCCATCCCACAGCCCCTTCTATCCCCCCAAATTCCCCACTTTGCCCTTGTATCTGGAGTCTCTTGGGAATAGCCACAATCCTTAGCACTGCTCTTTTGCTGGGAGAAAAATGACTTTTACTGTGGGAGGGTACAAAAATGCAGGCTGGCCCCTGTGCCTCCCAGCCCCTGCCATGTGCAGTACCTGCAGGCAGCACTGCAAGGCCAAAAGCAGAGACAAGAGAGACTGGGCAAGGCAGCCCTGAGCTCGGCCCCTGCACAGGGCAGCAGAGCAAGGCACTGGTGGAGTTATCACAGATGTCATGAGGCTGTCACCTCCTGGTAATTTTGCTGTCATTAGGTGCTGCTCATAATGAGAAATCCTGATTTTACTGTTGTTCTGGTATGCTGTCCATAATTAGTGTGCAGTCCTTTAATACTAATTACCTTAGGTATTAGTTCCTTAAACATCAGTTCAAAAAAATCACATGAAAATTTACCTCTTCCTCAAATGAGTCATGAGTTAACACAGGGGTACTTGCAGTGCACTTCTTAGACTTGCTTAATTAGTTAATCTCTGTAAAGGGGTTTCAAATGCATGAAGAGCTATCAAACTGCTAAGTGCGCTATCTTCAATTAATTTTGTGCAACTACATCTTCACTACCAAGAGGGTCTTTAGAGTGCTGAGGAAAGGAAAAAGAGACATTGCTTCTAATTTTAAAAGTAACTAATACAGAAAAAAAGGGAATTAATTGAAAGATGATTTGACATGATGGGAATAATTGTGAATACACCATTTCTTTTGTTTCAGCCAGAGCTGAATATGAAATATTCATCATTTTTATCCTTCCTTTGCCTTTGTTAGTCTCTGGTTTCTTGGTTCTGTCTCCTCTTGGTCTTAATGCTCTCCCTTTCTCTCACTGAGTATTAACTCCCTCTCTTCCAAATTTATTACTACCTTACTTCCAAATTTATTACCACCTGGAGTCACTGAGCTTACACTCTCATACAAATGGTAAGGGATCTTGTTCCAAAAGAAGCCTCATGGACTTCCCTTCAGCAGAAGACACTAAAGGGGCAGAGCAGAGCTCCTGTAAGAGAACAGGGCCACATCCAGCCCTGGCAGTCATATTCCCTGGACCACTGTGGTAGCCAGTAAGTTCTTACTGAGTCATTCAAAGTTTTCTATTCTCCATAGAGCTTATATGCCTTGTTAAATATTCTCATTTTACTTCACCCATTAACAATCTGCTTTTGGTGGAGTTCTCTCAAAATGGGTTCTTTGTGCTAACACTCTGTCTAGCTGGCAGCTTTATTCAGGCCAGCCACATTGAATTGGCCTTCCCCAAGAACCTATTTCCTGGGTTCTTTTTCTTCCACTGAGACTAACAAAAGATAAGAACTTTTTGTGTTTGTTGCTGAGTCTGATTTGTGTTTAGAGGTTTTCACTTGCCTATGCCTTCTTTTTCAATAATGATTAATCATCACTTCTGCTTGCTGACTGCTGAGGTCCCACATGTGGTGAAAAATTCAGGCAGTTTGTTTCATATCAACATGCCTGAGCAGTGGTTATGCAGGAGAGTCCCCATCACAGGGATTGTGAAGGGGACAGGTAATGTGCATTTGCAATAAATTTGTATCACATCTGGGCATTCACTCAGCAGTTATTTGAAAACCTATTAATTTACCTAATTTTATCCAAAAGAAACTGGAATAGACTATTATATGGCTATAGCTTTATTCTTTGCATACTGTAAAATAACAGCTTAACTTGTTGGATGAGACATTTCTCTGGTAAGCCAGAGTTGTGTACATGGTGATCCTCAGCACAGCAAGTTCTCAGGGAAAGAACTTCTGCCACCAAACCAGAGAAAACTCTCCAATCCCTCCCCGGTACAGTTTTACAAAAGGAACCAGTGAGGGATATTCACTGTTATCCAATCCAGTGGATACTAATTTAGCTGAAGGGCCTGATCTGCTCTAATCAGGCTATCTAGCTGAAGTGTAGGTACCTAAGACAGCAGCTGAGAACTGGGTAAGTTGTTAGGGGGTACAGAAAGAAGAGCAGGCCTATGAGAAGAAGCAAAGAAAGCTTCTTGCCCTCCCATACCTTCACCACTTGCATGTTTGTACAAAAGCTTACAGGGTTCCTCCCCTTCATCTGGTATATTCATACGGTCCATACACACAGTGTGAGATGGGTAAGCCAGAAACTATTAAGAAAATAGTTAAACTAGAAGAAAGCCAGAAACTATTAAGGAAAGCTAGATTGTTTCAACCTCAACCTAAAGCCCTAACTGAAGGTTTAATGTTGTGGCCAAGGATCATTTAATTCACGTGGGTGTCCCTCCTGCTTCTGACAGAAAGGTGGAATGGAGCCTGAAGAGACTGTGACTGCTACCAGATCCAAAATGAAGGGATAGGGCTACCTGAATACTGAACCTGAAGTTAACCTGAAGCCTGCTTTCCTGAGGGGCCTTTCTACAGAATAAACCTAATTGCAGGAGCTTATCAATAGTTAAAAGAAGTGACAGGGCAGGGAGCACCCAGCAAAGTCTCAATGAACAGTCCAAGATTTTTGCTCCCTCCCCTTTATGACTGTGAAAAAAAGGGGTAAAAAATTTCTTCCTCACAGGGTTCTCTTTCATACCAACATTTCAAAAGATCAATTGCCAATAAATTAAGACAAAACAAAAAACAATGTATGTCCTGGTGGCAAGGGAAGATGCACTCCTTCTCTGTCCCTGTCCTGTCAGAAGAGCAGCTCGAGCAGAGCCCTCTGGGCCGCGCTGTGCCCTCACAGCAGCACCGGTGTGACATAGTTGGCAGGGAAGAGCCCCAGCTCCCCACGCAGGCGTCCCTTCCACCAGGAGGGGTTGGAGCTGTCCAGGACCTCCAGGATGTCCCCAGTGCGGAAGCCCAGCTCGTCGTGCTCCAGAGCATCGAAGTCGTACAAGGCACGGACCCACAGCGTTCGCTGGAACGGAGAGGAGAGACAGGCAGGGAACAAGGAGCCAGGACTGGGAAAGATCGTCTTTGCCACCCCTCCTAGGACCCAGTAAATACATTCACTAAGCAAGGACAAGCAGTGCTGAATTTTAGACCAACTTGCAATTAAACCAGGAAGTGGCCAAGATGGCAGGAAGGAGGGACCAATTAACTGGGACACCCAAGGGATGGTGTTTGGTTTCTCAGCAGCCTCAGTGTATTTGTGGGAATTTGCACCATAAGGTGAAAAGTCAAGACTGAGAGCAGGTCCTTAGGAAATTGTGTTCTCATGGCTCTGCTGCCTCTGCCCTGTAAGGGCAGCCAGGACAGCCACATCTGAAGCCAGTTTTGGGAGCACAGAAGCACTCCTGCCTGAGACCTGCTGGGCTGTAACTATCAGGGAATGGCTCTAGGGAGCTGGCCTGTGCTGGTACAGATATGAAAATGTGTCCTCAGCCAGTTGAGGACTGCACACAGGCAAGCACACAGGCAAGAGTAGAGAACACTGTAAAGAAGATTAAAGAAGGATACTTGCTCTTTCAGGCAATTTAGGGCCATAGGGAAGGGTCTTAAACCTTCTTCAGACTCTCCCCAAGGTCAGGTCCCTGAGATCCAAAGGATTTAGTGTCTGTTTGGGTATACCAGTTTATTTGAGTGTGCACTGTCATGCGCACTATGGTTACATTTTTTTCTAAAGGACTTTGCAGTCAATCTCCCACTTTGGCCAGAAATCATATTTTAAAGGAGATAGCTTGGGCTTCTTTCTGGGAAATTGTTGGCATCCACACCACAAGGCATGGATAATTTAGGAGGTATATCTGGCAGGGACAGAGGGAGAGATCTGTTTGAAGGCACACATATTTTGATAAATCTTCCTTTCGGGCCCTGCTTCGACCTCGCCCCTAGTTATTTGGTTGGACATATAGAACTTCCTATAATTGGATTTGTGGCTTCTACATCACTGATAGGATGTGGCAGGCAAAAGCATGTTGTTATTCATTGCCACAGCCTCTCTGAGAGATAAAAACCACTGTATTTTAAGCTGGATTACAATAAAGACTCGGGGCTTTTGCCAAGAAAAGAGGCATGCCCCTATTTTTTAACATGCTCCAAATAATCTAATCCAATCTGATCTTTTTCACTCATTCTTGAGAAAGGTCTGCTGTCCTTCCCTTCTCTCCTTGGATCTAGGTTCTCTGGTTATGGAGAGAGACATAACCAGACATTGAAGCTGGACTTTTCTTCAAGGAAGAGGAGCATCCTTAGGTCACACTGAGCTGATAGTGAAATATTTGTAGCTGGCAGTGGAGTCACAGGCTGAGGCAGAGACAGACACCACGTTCTGTGTGGGCATTCACACAGTGGGACTTGGCAGAGCAGGGAGTGACTGAAGGTCAAGTTCCAGGTGTGGATCCCATGGGAGAGTGGTCTGGGGTGTCTGCAGAGACACAACTGGATCACACCCACATCCACTGAGCTAAGAGGCTCTGACAGCCAAGGGTGTCAGGTAGGTGAGCACCACTTTGATGGCAAAGGAGGTCTGAGAGATGTGCCAGGCACAGACCTGGGTGATCTCAGGCCTTTTCAGGACTGCAGCAAAAATTAATGGAAGAGACAGTGTGACTACAAGTGCATTGCAAGACAGGAGGAGCACTGTAGCATGGTACAGGATCATGAGGCTGCTCTCCATAGAACTTAAAAAATGTACTGCACATTTAGCTACTGACATCAGTCACTGCCTGGCTGTGGTGGCAAAGATAATTGAAAGCCCCATGCATTAATGGACATGAAGTTCTAGTAGAAGAGATCATTAGGCTTTCAGAAATGTCTTCTGCTGAACTGGTCTCATGCTTGATCAAAATCCATGGGTGAGCTTGCACTCATTCCAGTGTCCCAGATGGGGATTGTTCCTGTTTTGCTGAGCTCATGCTAAGTTCCCTCTTCCACTGAGGCTGCGTAAGACTGACCTTGAGAGCAGTTACCGGAACTATGCTCACATAACACTGTAGTCCAGGAGCAGGTTCCAGTGCCGGGGATAAAGTCACGAGACTCAGAAATGTCTCGTAAGACATGGCCTGGCAGGCAAAAGACACAACTTCTCATGCAACCTCCATGTAGGTGACATGGTGCAGACTGCTAAGGGACCCAGTGACTTGGGCAGAGGAGGCCTCCCAGGTGCATCACCTACCGGTGTCTGCTGATGCAGAGGGTCCGTGTGTCTCCTCTGCATAGCCCCTGCACTTCCTTGGCCATGATCCCTTAGTCTGTGCATCATGTCACTCCTGTCCAGACTCCCACCATATCTTTCCTAGAAAGAAAATAGCAGCAGAAAAGTCATGTTGCTGTGGTTTTGGCTGGAATAGAGTTAATTTTCTTTGCAGTAGCTGGTATAATGCTGTGGTTTGGATTCAGTATGTGAAACTGCTGATAATACACTAACGTTTCAGTTGTTGCTAAGCAGTGGCTCACTCTAAATCGAGGACTTCTCAGTATCTGGCCAAAGGGATATTCCATACCCTAGAACATCATACCCAGTATATAAACTGGGGGGAGATGGCCAGAAGAGGTCAGGGACTGGCATCAGCCAGTGGGTGATGAGCAATTGCATTGTACATCACTTCTTTTTCTTGAGTTTTATTCCTCTCTCTTTTTGTTATTTCCTTTTAAATAAACAGAAAATGATAATAACAACTATTATTACTATTACTGCTACTATTTACTCTATTTCAATTATTAATTTGTTCTTATCTCAACTCATGAGTTTTACCTTTCTCTTGATTCTTTCCCTACCTGCAGGAGGAGAAGTGAGCGAGTGGCTGCATGGTTCTTAGTTGCCAGCTGAGTTCAAACCATGACACATATATATTCTGAGATGTATAAATGAGGGGATTTAAGAGTCATTAGTGGGCCAAGAGTCAGGACCGAGCCCACACATCAATAATTTTAGATGTCTGCTTCCAATAAAGTCCCTGTGCTCCAGTTCTGCAAGTAATGACCCTCATGGAAGAGGTCAGCTTAGACTGCTCTATTTTGGATTTTACTTTTTAGGAATTGAAAGCTGACTGTCAGCTGTGTTTCACAGCTGCTGGGACAAATGGTCAGAGAGGGGCTTTTTTGGTCTCTGAGACTTTTGGAGAAAAAAACTAAGGTTGTTCTAACTCACAGATAAAAACCATGCTTGCCAAGGGGACTTCGGGCAATCTGGAGTTATTATGACCCAGTCCTGTCCACTCCTTGCTCTTCCTCTGCCCCATGTGCTGGGGGAACATCAGTTGTGCTGGTGCAGCTGACTGTATCTGAGGACTCACTACTTTACTTTTTCTTGGGCTGCTCCATAGTGTAAAGGACAGCAATCAGGCCTATAAATCTAGTAGCCAAAATAGCCAAAGAAGAATGAGACAAAATCAAATTCAAAGAAAAGCAGCCATATGACCACACATCTAAGTCATATCAACACAAACTGGCCGAGGCAGATGGAGAGAAGTAGGAAACATCTAGGAAACAAGTTCTCTTTTGTGTGCACAGCTGAGAGATGCAGATTTTTGACAAAATAACTGCTCACTCACTACCAAGCAATAAAAGCCAATGTTTCATATGCCTGGGCTTGATGTCCCAGCCCCTTGTTCCTGGCAGTACCTGTTGCTGCTGCAGTATGGGAACAGGATGCTCTACATATCTCCTGGATACAGAAGAATGATCTTCTCCAGCTGCTCCTCCCATGTGGAATCCTTCCCGACCTATCCGTTCCAGGCTCCCACCGCGCCTCTCCTGAAGGAAGAAAGATCACAAAAGTGAGGTCAGGCTTTGCTTCCTACTACATCCTTGACTAAAGCTGTGCAATCATTGCACACTGAGCACTACCACTGCTCTGGAGGCTCTTTCAAATATAAGACTGCCTCTCTGAACAGAAGAACAAATCAGGAATCCTGTATTTTAGATATTTGTAGCCACTCTCCATCTGAAATCAGTGTAGTACTGGGAGGTGCTGGGCTGAAAATATGGCTACTGATGTGATGATCAGCACAGGAGCCAAGCTCTTTTTTGAAATACTGCCCTTAGAATCCATTTGTCTCTGAACTGAAATTTATATATTACAATCATTTTATCATATGGGTGTAGCATCTAAAAATTTGTATTGTGAACAGAAACCCCACTGTGATGGGTGCTAAACATACTCTGCTGTGCCCATCACCATAATAAATGTACAGAGAGTTTGCCAAAGCAAACCTGAGTTCTGTTCTTTCATTTGCCTGTCTGCATCTTGGAGCAAACGCATCTCTTTCCCTTCCTGCTCACAGTCAGCCCAAACAGGTTGTTATACTGATATACAGGCATAGAGTCTTTCTTTCCTTCCCCAGACACAGAGATTCATTGCTGTGATCTCTCTCTTACAAATCCCAGAGCCTGTATTTTAATACCTTACTGGTGCATTTTTAAAGCTCTGTATAAATGGTCTAGAAAGAGACAACAACCCAGGCCCATTCTTCAGACTGAACATGTATCATTTCTCATTTTGAGCCAGCAAGAATGACCCACACACAGCCTATAAAGCTTTACTGCTGTAGTCAGCAGGTCACATACTTTCTGCCTTGCCTCTACTTGCACATCCTGGTAATTTAATACCAGAATCCGTTTCCCAGTAAAGCAGGACTTTGGTTGCTGCAGTGACCAGGCATGTTCATTCCCAGTACAGGGAGTGCAAGGTGTAGCAGGCTCTGCTATGTCATTTGCTTGTTCCCCTGGCACAAAACCAGGCTTTCATTGGACTGGGATTTGTCTGCCTTCTCAAACATTGACTATACCTTCCCTGAAGGCACATCTTGTTCCCAGATCTCCTACGTTCTTCTCGGTAGTACTTTCCAGTTCCTAACAGCCAGGTTAACTGCTCCAGGTTCTGCCCTCTGTTCCCCCACATTCCTTTTACTTGTTTGCTCAGTAGCAGGAGATGGACAACTCTTCTGAGCAGACAAACTTACAGGTGTAATTGCACTCTGGGTGTGTGCAAGGACCCTAAGAAACCAGACTCAAATTCTTCTCAGTCACAACCCACCAGCCAGCTCTGTACCTGCCCTTAGGAAATCTAGGCATTTCAGTAAGGTAAATCCTGCTTCCCTTGGCATCTCAGAATTTCAGTTCTGAGCTATTAGCACAGCTTTAGCAAAGCACCTTTATTCAGATTTGAAGAATCAAAAAATTCTGCTCAATTTTACAACTCTACATACCACTGAATCCCCTACGAATCAGTGTCTCAGGCCCCACCAGTGTAGTTATGTGGCTGGGTTTCCAGGGACACACTGTCCTCCTCCTCACCATGAGACATTCTCATGGGAGGAATTCCTTCCACAGAAAGGTTTCTGACTGAGAAATTCCTAAGGACATTTTGTGTTTACCTTTTCTTCTTGGCTGTTGTCCCTTAGGAAGATCTGCTTCTGCTTGGAGATGGAAGTTGTCTTGTAGTAGTCCACCAGCTTGTTTAGCGATTGGAATTTCTCTGACCACAAGTAATAGCTACCCTTGGAATCCCTCATCACTTTGAAGTGCTGCACATCATCTTCATGCCTGGATCCCAATGGAAAAGAGATCATCAACAGATTGCACTTTTACCTTTTTCTAAAAAGTCTTTTCCAGAAGGGTACCAAGACTTCTTGCTTGGCCAAATCTAAACTTCTGGAAAGTCATGCAGTGGCAGTCCTTGTGCCTACTGGACCCAGATGTGGCTCTGTTTCAAAAGGCTCATCAATCTGCAAACACACAGTGCCCCAGGGCTGCCCAATCACAAAGCACTATCAAAACAAAGCACAGGGTTTTAAACACTCTCTTTTGAAATGAAGGTCACAGGAGCTTCCAGGGTGAAAAAGTGCAGTTGTAGTCTACCCAACAGCCTCTGCAGGTCCTGTTAACATCCAGTCTGCATTGACTACAAGACCTGTATTACACCTTTACACACCATGGGGATCACCACTATATGCAGACAAAGTCATGTGAAGCCATACACTAAACTTTTAAGATGGTATAAAATCTCGGGTAACATCATTACTACAGGTCATTCTCCCTATCCAAAAAGAAAAAAAAAGGAATTTTCTGATGCTGTTACAAGCCAAATTAACAATCTCAACCTTCTGCCCCTTATTCCCCCTGCACCTCCCCTCCCCTCACCTCTTGTCTGATGCGTACAATTCCTCTTTGCACCAGATGTGATCTGGCTTTGGCACCCACCTCCTTGCTCTGTGCAACTCCAGGCACTCAAAACACTCTTCTCAGAGGCTACATCTGCACAAATAGACTAAATGGGGACAGGCAGGGACTGAATGCTATCCTTGACTGCTACAGCCCCAAGCTGCTGAAGTGTTAGCATGGTTGTGGTTTAAATGAAAAAGCTCTCCCTTAGATAGTGCTGGACCATGGTTAGAAAGAACAGGCCAGGAGCTGTTCACAGGGAGCTGCTTGAATACAGCTCTTCTGTTTGGTGGGGTGAAGAGGGTGTAGCCATACAGATCTGACCTCTGTCTCACTGCTTGACTTCAGGGCCAGAGAAAAAGCCTGACTGTACTTGATTTGCTGGTGTTAATTGGTGCAAATGTAACCAGAATGTTTTCCTGCATTCCTCCTAGATACTTTTTGAGCTGCCTGAATCAGCAGGTACATACCACTTGGAAAAGACTAATCATGACTTGTTAATCATGACTCTAATTTAAAACTGGTTATCAACTATTTGACTGAAAATTGGGAAACCAAACATCATTGAAAGGCTCTGTTTAGAAGCAAATGCACTGAGAAGTGCTAGGCTACAGGAAGCTGCTGAAATGTAGCTGGGCTGCAAGAAATGAAAAACCAGTCCTTGTCCAATGGCTGTTTAGTGACCTGTGGGAAAAAAGTTAACAATGTAATAGTAATCTCTTCATAGGTAGTAGCTGAATTCTTGGATTTGGTAACCAGAGCTGTAAGGGAATTAAAACAAATGGAAGACACATGTTAAGGACAGCGGGAGACTTTCCCTTTGCTGTAGCTCTTTTAGAGAAGGAGGTCACCAGGGGATGCAGCTTTGGAATGGGGCATTCACTGTGTCACTTGAAAAGAAGCAGAAACATTTGGGAATCAGATGCCTAATTTGTTCTCATTCACAACACAGCAACACTACCAGTGACTGGCAGCCTGCAAACTTCTCAAGAGCCTACATCACATTAGGAATTCTTATGAGAGGAGGCTAGGGACACCATTAAACAGGAAAGGAAGCAGGAATATGCTGTTGAAAGCAGATACCTGACAGAGATGGAGAAGTCACCCTGAGAGTTCTGACTGGCTCGGACGATGAAGCAGCCGACTCCTTTGCTCATGAGGAGGTTCTCTGCTTCGTGCCGGGATATCTTCTCATCAAACCAGCTGTCAAGTGGGAAAAATCATGGAGATGTGAATAAGGATGGGAATTAAGGTGAGGAATAAAAAAGCTGAGTGTAGGGAGAATGTGAATAAGCAGGGTGGAGGGAAGAAAACAAAAGGACCAGAGGAGCCCACATGGCTACTCCCAGTGGCCACGTATATGCTGAGGTACAGGGGTTTGATGGATGCAGACCATTTTCTTTGAGTAGTAAAAGCATGTACATGCAAAGAGAACAATGTAAGCTTTGGTCTGCTAAGAAGCAACTCTTAGCTGCAACTGTAATTACAGACACAGTACAATAAGGTGTTAGTCAAAGAAATTTTAAATGAAAAATGTGTATGTATACATATATACACACATAACTCTCAGACATATACGTCAAATTGCTTTTTGGCAAACTGAAAATTACTGGGCTGTGATGGATATATTGCATAGAACGCACATAAATTTTTAGTAGAAGCAAGACATGAAAGTTTTACTAGTAATAAATTGGTTCCTGCAAGAGTTGCAATATCACAAAATCACAGAAACACAGAATACATAAGCACACTTACACAAATGTAGCCAGGCATACCAAACAACAGCATAAGGCACTGGACTAATAATGAGAAAGTCATCATAAATAGTAAAAGAATATGATGTCAGTAGGAATTTTTCTGTTAGAGAAACACAAAATAATATACATTTGTGTATGTCCACTCCATAGCTTATAAGATTTACAATCTGCAGTCTTTGACTTCACCTAATACATAATTGCCTGTATTGCATTAAAATGAAGGACTGTTAAGTTCCTAATGTCTGTCATTTCTGCTTTGGAGTTCCCTATTATCATCACAGTTTACCTATGTATCATTAGCAAAGAAAAATCAGATGAGCCTTGATAAACAATCTCAATGATTACTTAATCAGAAAAAAGATGGGCAAAAACAATCCATCAAAAATAGGAGGCAACTTTCTTTCCTACGTCTAGTTCTGTCATCTGGGCTGAACTGCTTCAAACTGCAGACCTGACACTTAGAAAAGTGTCAAAGTGGAAATATTTCTTCACAGCTCTTGCACAGAGAAAGCAACATGAGAAAAATGTGTGTGAAAAAAGAAGCTGCCAGTGCTCCTGAGTGATGGCACAGCCCTGTGAAAGAGTGAACAAGAACAACTGACTGGAAGATCTCATCCCCCTGAGGCCCAAAAGTACAAGCCCTTATTTGCACAGCAAACGAATAATGTCCTTCAGCTCAGCCAAGCAGGTTGGCTTATGTCCAAAAAGGCCACTAAGTGCCACCTCCAAAGGGGACAGAGGCACTTATTTGTAACCTCAAAATCCCTGTGTGCTCCCAGTCTGACTGCTCAGGGCAGCAGTGCGTTACAGCCACAAGCACTGGGCTTGGTGCATGCTCTGCTTGCTCACCCCTGAAATGCTGCAGCACTTGTGAAAAAAGAGGACAATGAGAGGTGCTTCTGGGAGCTTTTCTGCTAACTGAAAGGCTGTAAAAATCCCATGCACTGTCTTATTTATGGCATAGGGTTGGAGAGCACATTTAGTATGCATTCCAACACACATCAGTCCTCTCTGAAAGTGCAGCTCCATCTCCTCAGCGGGAAGAGAGAAATGCAGGTATGCCTGTCCCCTGACAGATCTGTTTGTGTGTGTGAGAGAGACCAGGGCGGCTCGGCTGGTCTGTCAACTCTGCCGATCCAGAGTACCACCAGCTGTCACAGCATTGCACTGACCTCTAGTGCACCGACAGAAACTCACAGGCACTTCGGGGGGCAGGAATGCGGCGGCAGGGTGGGAAAAGGGAGTCAGTGTCCTTAAGAGCCGAAGGGGAGGAAATTTTTTTAGGATTCGTTTTCAGAAAGATCTCTTGCTCTTCCTTTTGTGCTTAGCCTCTGTCTCTGCTCCCAAGACTTCACATCATGACTATTCTCCCTCTCTCTGAGGACATCTAAATGCAATTCCTGCCACATCCCAGTGTCCCTCTGTGCAGCAACAAAGGAGTCACTTGGGACTGACAGCGATCATCAGATCCATTTAGCTCCGAAAGAGCAGAGGATGCTTTGGGGTAGAAATACTCTGTGCTGGCAGAACCGTGTGTAGCATTATGGCAATCCCTGCCAGCCCCAAAGTGCAGGATGTTGTGCCCAGCACTTCCCCTGTCCTCTCCTCTGTGCTCTCGGTGGAAATGTGCCATGGTGGTGACACCATTTCAGTCACACTTACGGGGGAACATGGAAATCAATGAAGTTCTTAGGAACGTAGCCCTCGTGACTTCTGAGCTCAGCCTTGTACCACTCTTCCTGGGAGCTCAAAATCTGCAATGGAGAAATGGATGGAATAAATGCATCTCCTGAGACAGGCAAAAGCAACCAAGATTCAGGAAGAAACCTAGAATGCCTTGTAAGAATAAAATAAAATTGTACGTGTTCTCTGCTCTCCACCCATGGTGCAACAAGGTTAGTGGCTGATGACCACTTCAGAGCAAGCAAGCAATAAAAAAGCCCAAGCAGAATTAGAGAGATGGCTTGTTAACTTTACCCCTTTGTCTGACTGCCTGTCTGTGTATCTCTGATGCCTGTGAAATGAAGAAAATTCAGCTTTGAAAGACTTAGTAGGGGTTTAATTTATTCTCTGTGCTGCCTTTTGTAGCTGGTACTGTAGCATCTCAGATTCACAAGGGAAGAAGAAAATATCTGTGAAAACTCCTCTGACATATGGGTATGGAGGGATATGCAGCTGTGTCTGTGTGTGTTATGGCTGCACAGATGTTACCATGTGCTCTCACCTGTCATTTCACAAGAGATTCTTTAGTGGGTTAAGTCGTCAGCTGCCCTGAGCTTTGCCAAGGTAGATAAAGAAGGAGGCAAAAAGTGTTTTCAAGACACTATTATACTTAGGAGATTGTAAGATAGCTAGGATAGCTGGAAGTGAGTCCACATCACACACTGGAGCAGCTTCAAGTGTGCTCACATTAATGTTAACTGTAATGGTCCTTAGAAGCATCACTGCTGACCAGGGAGGGCCCAAATTCATGACAGCCTGGCTGATGGCCCAAGATACAGCTCTAAGCTGGAGGAGAGAGGACAGGAATACAAACACAGTGGGATTTTACTGCAGATGTTGTGGTCTTTAGTGTTTGACATTCCAGCTCCTGGGACAGGATTCTGCTGTATGAAATAGACCATGTTCCTGCTCTTTCTGGTTTTGGAGAGGAACCTAAAAGCATGAGCCATGACAGTTTTAAAAGGAAAAAGCCAGTGGAAATGACTTAATTTAAAATCTATTGTTAACAGTGATAATACTTACTTCGTGAGCCAGTCTCATGGTTTTGGGAGCCTAAGGCACATTTTAACTGCTTTGTATTGCCAACAGGATGTTACTGTCTCTGGGGCAAATTCTTCATTGCCTTCCCTGCCACGTAGGCAGGATTCAGAATAGTTAAGGAATAGAAAGCTGTGGAATTCCCTACTTGTATAGTCACTGCTGTCCTCATGCCTGGGTGCTGGGTTGAGGATCTTTTTTCATTGCTGTGGCCAAACACAGGGGATGATGGCTACTAGCTGCTCATGCCTGGGCCCTGCTCTGTTGGAAGTGAGGTTTCCAGAACGACCCACCAGCTGTTTGCCACTGCAGAGCTGGCAGGTTTCTCTCAGTGTGTCATCCTCTCAGAGAAGGATGTGGGGGGGGGATTAAGAGGGTGGATTTCCTCCTGTCTCTACTGGTTGAGGGCCTCCTGTTTCCTGTTTTGTAATCTCTACATCAATATTTCACCTTATCTCCTTCATATATCAGCAGGTTGTTGCAGGCAGCATGAGGGGGCTCATGATGGGGTAGGAATGTGTGTGTGCCTATGCCAGAATAGAGTTGTTACTCAGGCTGATTTACTGCTACTACGACTTGGTGGCTAAGGTGGTGTTTTGTTTACCCCAATGACATTGAAGCAAGAAGGAGTTTGATTTTTCTGGTAGTGAATTCTCTCTGACAACCAATAATAATAAAACTGGAGTGTAGTGTTGACACTTTTTATCAGAGGATTCCAGCATACTTTGAAAGGAAGTTCTGGCTTATAATAAGGGGAACTGAGGAACAGAAGGAAAAGTGACCTGGCCAACACCATCACCCCAGCAGGGACTTGATGGAAGTCTCCTGAGAAAAAAGGCATCAGTAAAGGTCATGTGATAGTAGGGACTGAGTGGGGAAGAATAAGAGTGTTCATCTGTGCTGAAGAGATGCAGTGATTTCTCTAGAACCTTCTCACAGCTCTTTGGAAACATTTGGTACTAATGAGCTCTGGATGCTATCAACTTTGTTAAAGTGCCAAGAATTAAAAGGCCAATAAAATAACAAATGGTGGTGATGGAAAAGGCAAAGCTGAGACTCAATATCTGATTATTAGCTGGGATATCTGTGACTGCACAGAGGAGTAGCAAAGGCTCCTTGCCAAACAGGGCTGCACATCCTATGGTTGTACATCATCCCTTTGGACAGTAAAGGAGCTAAGGCCTTAGGGAGGAGTAATACTCAGGCCTTTTCAATGGAAACAGAACATCTAGGGCTGAGAAGTGGATAAATAATTAGGGTGAAACTTCAAATGGCTTCATCTGTGGGACTTTGGTAATGTTAACAAGAACTGTTCTATCACAACACATACAAATCAACTTTAAAGAGACTTCCAGAAGCTCTGTATTGTGGATGACCAACTCTACTTCTGCCATTGCCCCATTGTGAAATTCCTGCAAGGGTGTATATAATGTTATTAGACCAGGACCTCCTAAACTATTCCACTATGTGTGTAACAGTCTGTCTTGTGGAATTCTCCTCTTCTATTTGCAATTGCCTAAGATCCCTGCAGCATCTAACAATAATTACTAACAGTAAAAAGTTAGATATAAATTCTAGAATGGATGAGAGTTATCTTTTAAACAGTTCAACAGCTGGAAATAAGGAAGACAGCAATCCCTCTGGACAGAACTGATCCTGCCTGTGTTTAGACATAATCAGCATAATGTAGTCACTGTGGATGGTTTACCTGGTTAATGAAAACAGACAGGACCCTCAAAATCTGTCACCAAAGATCTTGATCTGTGCCCCAGCAAAGGTACATACCCTTCCCTGCTGACTACCAGAGGACTGCAGGGCAACTAAATCCACAGTTCACGGACATAAAATCAAGAAAAGTGGACACAGACTCAAGTAACCTGGGAATTGTTGTCCTATTGCAAACCCTGTGGGAGAGGAGTATCCTGCATTTGTATCCTAGTTTATAGATGTGCCTCCATCTGTTTGGTCAAGGCAAAGGGAAGCACAAGAAAGAACTGGAAGCAGTCTCAGAAAAGCTGCTTAGTCAAGCTGGGGACTGTACTTACCTTCAACATATCCCCAGCCTGGAAGCTCAACTCATCTTCTCCAGAAGCAGTGAAATCAAACTTGGCAATGGCTTCCATGCTGTGTCTTGGGGGCAGAGCAGAGCTGGAAGAGGTAATGTCAGATACTTGTCAGCACCTATGAGCTACTGGGATTGTGGAGCCCAGCCTCTGGAAAGCTGACAGGCAGTGCTTTGGAGAAGCACTCACCACCTACGGGCAGCCATTAGTTACTAGACATGCAAAGACATCAGCAGGTAGAAGAGAGAGCATGGCTGAGCTGTAATTAGCTGAAGTCAGAAGTACAAATAACCAAGAGTGGATGCTTATTCCAACAGATCTCTTTCTCTAGAGCAACCTCGTGGGAGAAACATGTACAGACCAACTCTGTCACAGCTCCCAATAAAGCAAGTGACTCTGTCCTGCAATAGAAAAATGCATTTGTCTCCTGCAATGACTTACTCTTTGCCTCAAGAGTGAGTCACATTGCTGACAAAACAAACAGGGCTGCAATAAATATATATATTTTTTCTTGGATATGGGCCACAATATGGAAGGTTGAAAGAGTCTTTTCTTTGTGATGGTTTAACATGGGTGACCACAACTTTCAGGTAGAAAAACACTGTTTGCAGAAAGGCTGCATTCCCTATTTTGAAGCTGGCAGAGAGTTAGCCTATCTCAGTGTTGGTAACCCAAGAGCCCAAAATATATCAGACAGCCTGCAAACCAAAGCCTGCTTTTCAGCACCAGAGCAGTGTGGCAGGGGAAGTGGCAAGATGGGCTTTGCTCCTTCACCACTTCCTGCTCACGTAACTCGGATGTACCCCAGCAGGACCATTTTTATAATCAAGAGTTACCAATTTCCCATGGCTGGGTCATGTACCCCACAGCCCAGTGGCGAGGCTGCCAGTGACAAGCCAAGAAATAGCCAGGCAGTGCCACCTTAAGCAACTGAACTGCTGGCAGATGCACTTGCAGCACAGCTTCTGAAGACCATCAGACAGCTGCGATATTGAAGTAATTTTTATGATTTTTAAGCTAGGTTTGTCTGGAAACAAAGATCTTGAAGCTACAGGTTCCACTGCATAATCTCAATTCTCACAACAGTCTATATGGCTTGAGAGGAAGTGCCAGCTTGCCTGATCCAAAAACATTCTTAACCAGAAAGCTCTAGAAAGACACTGTAGAAACAAATTAACAACCCTAATTAGGGTTAGATATTTCTTATTGATTAGAACTGACACAAGATCCCCAAAATATAAAGTGTTGATACTGAGCAAGCTCCAGAATTTTGCCACTTCAAAATCAAAAGGCTGCTGTAGCCTTCCTTCTCAGCAATACATGCTGTAATGTTCCTCCTGTGACACACAACCCAGGGAATTAACTATATGTGTAACCAGGATCCAGGGCCCTGCTCTGATACAGCTCGACTTAAACTGCTGAGAATGAGCTGGAGAAAGCCTGCAGGGCAAAAGCTCTAGGACTGCATCAGCATCAGCCCAGGGATTCCAGAGGAAAACCACCAACATGGGAAGATATGAAATCTCAGAGGAAAAACAAAACCATAGTTTAGTTGTGATAGTCAGTCTAGCTGAGTACCTGCCATGAATCATTTGGGTCACTGAATTGAGCTGTCAGTGCCATCAGTCCTGACCTAGCTGGTGGCAGATGGCAACCATGCAGGGTGACTCTTCATTTCTGATTGATACCTGCAAAGAATCTTTGGCTGCCTTTACACAGGTGAGGAGTATGCTAACGTGTAGCCTAATATTTCATTGAATCCTACCTGGGTTCTGTGTGTGTTAACTGTATACAGCAGTTATTTATTGACTAAATTGTCTATTTCCTGCTTGCACAGTCCCTTTGCACTTGACTAAAGATCCCTGAATAAAGTGATTCACAAGAGGGGCCATAACATCACTGGATATTAGTTCTGATATTTGTTACAATCACTTCTAACTAAAAAAACCCTGATTATATGCTTCCTAGTGGACTCTGTTAGCACTCTCTTTTTTGCTGCTTATAGGTAGGAATTTATATCCATGTGACTGACGAGAGCTATGAAGCACCAAGGCAAATTTTTTGGCAGTCCACAGAGAGCTCTGCTTATTCAGCATGGATCTGTTCTAGAGCAATTGGGGTTGCTTCAGTGCCAGGGCCTCCCGGGTAGGTCTGGGTACACAGCTCAGCTGAGATCTGCCCTGTGCCTGCTATTCCAACCTGCTGCCTTGGGCTTCCAACACACAGCAGTGCTGAACCCCGACACCCTAAGGCACATGGGTGCTTTATTCTCAGGCTTCAGCTTTCCCTGTTCCAAACACTTTCATCTCCTATTCTCCCTGTTGACCTACTAACGCTCTTTAATTCTTACTTCTGATACCTTTTGCAGATTAGGGTCACCCTCTGTCTCATTCTTATTCCAAGACATTGGTGTTACCCTGCAGGTGCAGCTCGGGCCTGATCTGAGAACTGCCCTCTATTCCTGCATAGATATTTTAGGACCTTCAGCCTGTAACCCTCAACAGGCAGTGTCAGCCCCGTTGTGCGCTAACAGAGCAGAGGGGTATTAAACTGGAGGGGAATTAACCCTTAAGGGAACTGGCTAAACAATTCTACTCTTCCATGGAAGACAATTGAAGAAAAAGACAAAAGGAAAATTACTTTAGTAAGGGTTGTTTTTCGGTGTTTTATCTTGCAGTGGTGGCTGCTGCAGAGAGATCAGAGCCAACAGTGCAGGTGGATCCTGGAACTCCTAAGTGCAGACCATTAATCCCAGCTTGAGGAAAAGAACACACTTAAAAACAATTTAAATGCAAACTATTTAAATACAAATCCTGTCTTTGATTATATCCCTTAGATACAGAAGAAGTAGTGGGGGTTCCCTCTACAGGGGCAAGAGAGTAGGAAAACTTTCATTTTTTCAATAACCCAAATGTTAAAGGCGCTATTGGAATGTGGCCTCCTCTGAAGGAGAAGAGTTTGTGAAACAGTTAAAATCCTTCCTCTCACTTCCCTTCCAATTTCAGCAATCCCAGCCTCAGGGAGAGACCAGGAGAGAGATACCTCTTCAAACAATCTAACACATGGATTAAATATGCCTTTCATTGCCAGCGGCTGGATTTAGAAGTGGCTCAAACAGCATCCACAGTGTTGGCTGTGTAGATAAATCAGCAACGCAGTAATGCTCTGGCCTTAAGCTCTTCCCCCACCAGCTACTAAAGCAAAACTAGCCAATAATCCTGTCTTTGAACTCCAGCCTACCACTTTTCAGCACCTGAACTTCAAACCAGTTCTGTTTTTCTGATCCTGTTCCTCCCTCCATGTGTAACTTGAGAATCCCCACTCCACATGGGGCAGTGCCGGGCCCTCATGAGAACTCCCCTGCCTGGAGCCCATTCTTTCCCTCTCTGCATGCCTGTGACTCCCAGCACCACCCCACAACACAGACAGACAGGAAATTCTTCACTGTTATCATAACTTCCATTTCTCAAGCACTTTTTATCCCAAATTCTGCTTTTAACTGCGTGGTGCAACTCCTTTACCCTTTTGATCGCCAAGGACGGTTTTAGACTGTGCATAATGTTCTCTGTGAAAATCACCTTTGTAGAGAGTTTAGCATGAAAGATATGCAATGTTCAAAGAGGATTTTTCAGTTCCAACCGTGAGCTGACCAGCGCCTTTCACTTTGTGCTGGCTTTCTGCATGCAGGTGAATTTTCTCTGTGGTTCACCTTTGTAACAGGGCGGATTCAAGAGGCATAACGCTACAGCAGTTCTGTGGGGCTGGTGCAACAGAAGGTTCACAAAATGAAAAGTGAAAAGCAGCATGGCTTTCACAGCACAAGGTAGGCATTTTCGTTTGGTGGAATGCCATTCCCTGAGCAAGAACATCAGTGTCTCTGTTGATGGCAAGTGCCAAGGCCTAAAACATGTCAGCAAGCAATACAGCCTGACAGCGGAGTCCCAGAGAGTTTAACACCGTTACCCTACACCATGTTGGTTCCAAATTCAGGAGTAACAATGCCAGGGAAGGTCACCACCTATGAAGAGTTCGTCACTTGGGGACTGCCCAGCCTCAGCCTTTCCCAATTTCACCTACTTACATCAGAAAGAGAGCAAAATTACAGCAATGCATTCACTTAACGGAACCATATGCAAAAAGTTTCTATTTGTATGCCTGTAGCATAAAAAACTGCACACATCTCCATTCTGAAGCTTCATCCAGTGAGGTTTTGCACCAAGATATAAACACGAGCTGCCATGTCTTTGTTCGGCTCTGCAAGAGCAACGTGCTGGACTGATGAACAACCGGGGACAGGATTCAAGCCTGAGCATCTGCACAGGAACTCCACATGACATTTCAGCAGAAACAATGGAGAAGGGACCTGCAATCTAAAAGAGCTGTTGCAGATAACAGCTTTGTTTTCACCAGCTAAGCCACATACAAGTGGCATGGGAATATTTAGCTCCAAAAACACAAACCTCTTGCTACTGAGTTAACGGTGCAGCTTCACTGACTGTCAGTGATAAGAGAGTAAAATTTATAAGGGAGAACAAGTCACTAAAACACTCAGAAATGATGCATTTAAGTCTTGGCTATTCTGCCACACAGAACAATGCACAGCATTTTGGCTGAGCCTATGTGCAAACAAAATAAGCCTCCTAGGAACTGGATTCAGAGAACAAACAAACTTTCAGGACTCTATAACCAACAGCAGTTGGTAAGAAATGCCCCAGACAAGGATGGGGCTTAATTTCCCTAGGGAACCCAGGTCTTCTGTGCTCCTTCCCATCGAGTCAGAGTAGAGTTCTGCAGCAACATGGGAAGCTGCTGCAACAACAGGCTCAGAGAGAGGAGCACCTGATACAGTACCAGGTATGATATCACAGCATGAAACTGCGACAGTATAAAATCCCAAATCTTTGCTGTGCTGGAAGGGTTGGTGTGGGGGGACTGGGGTGGTGGGGAAACACCTCCTTCTGTTTGCCTACCTCCTCCCTCAGATGTGGCAGAGGCATTTGTCCTGCACAAGAAAGCTGATAAACAAGACGGCCTTGGGATCCCCCGCTCTGCCCCTACTGCGCAGTCCTTCACCTTTCCTTCCAAGCCTTGCTCCCTTTACCTGGTGCCAGGCGCTCCCCTGGGTCCCGGAGCCGTGGCCAGCCCGTCCCTCGCCGCGCTCCCCTCCCTGGCTCCGAGCAGCGGCTGCGGGGCCACAGAGGCCCGGCCCAGAGCCTGAGCCCCGGCCCCTCCCTCAGCGCCATGTCACACACGGGCACCGGCCCACGTGCCAGGGGACAGCGACAGCCCGGCGTGGCCGTGGGGACACAGGACACAGCCGTGCCTGGAATGGGACAGAGCCGGCATGGGCAGTTTCCAGTCCCTCATGGCAGAAATATTTGGTACCCCGCATATTTAAAATGGTGGTGCCGGTTCAAAAGGAGCTGCCCCTGGCTGCTGCTCCAGCCCATGGCGGTTTAACAGATGAAGAAAGGAGGGTCCCTCAAAAAGTGCAAGTTCTACCCAAATAAGGAGAACAGAAATGAGCACAGATCTGCTAAGTTAACTGAGAAACCGTAAGTCTGTTGAAAAGCATATCTTGAGGAACAAGTAGCTTAAGACATAAAAACATGCAATAAAATAATTTTCAAAGACAACAGAAACAGGAAGACTGCCAGAGTGTGTCTGTAGGGCTGACAGATGATTGAAATGTAAAAAGAATGCTCAAAGAAGATAAGGATGAAGCGCAAAAGCGAAATGAATTTTCTGCATCCATGCATCTCCCATAGGGATATAAGGAGGTCCCCACACTGGAGTTTTCTTTGCAGAGGAAGAACTGCAAAGAAAGTTTGCAGTTTCAAGATGAAGAACTGGAATAAAAGGTTTTAGGAAAAAACAGTAAATGAATAAGGGTAAATCCAAGGATTTGATATTTTAGAAATCTTGACTGAAATCCAAACTGAACATGAAATAGTGAAGGATGAGCAATCAAACTGTGGTTTACAATGCCAGACTTAACTAAGCTGTGGTACTAGGAAAAAGCAGCAAACGCAATGCCAGTGTTTGAGATGTGATTTGAGGGGATGCAAGGTGTTGGTGTGACTTCTGTGTGCCTGAAAAGGATTGAAAGATTATTGATGAAATGAATTACTGGCCCTAAGAGAGAAACAACATACTAATTTCTCCTCGCACAGCTTTTGTAGAAGGAAGTCATATGGCACAAATCTGAGTTCTCTGAAAGAGCTGATGAAAATGTGGATATAGGTGATCGCTTGATATAAAATTTGCATTTCCACATCATTTTTGATAAAGTCTCTTACCAAAGAGTCTTTAAAAAGCCTCCTAGGTTCTCAAAGAATAGGAGGGAAGGTCCTATAGATGATTAACAACTGATTAAAAGTTATGAAACAATTTGAATGTGCTATTCAAAAGATTAATAAATCATCTGGAAAACATGAAGTGACAAAACTTACTGATGAGAAAACATCCAGGGTAATACAAATTAAAGCTGATCACAAAGCCTTGCAGATGATTTTAAAAATATTGTTGAAGTGCAAGATGAATCTCAGTGCTGATTGCTACAAAAGCAATGGACATGGGACAAAACAAACCTAACTACATGAACACAGCAATGAGCTTAAATTAGCAATTACCACTCGGGAAAGACACCTTTGAGATGCTCTTTGAGTTCTATCAAAGGGTCAGCTGAGTGGAAGTCAAAAAGGCAGATTAGGAGGCATCTGGAAAGTGACCAAAACAAACCAGAAGGCAACATGAGTCCACTGTACAAATCCCTGGGGCACCTTCTTGCATATTTGTCACTTGAACACAGCGGCTGGTTCTCATCTCTCCATCTCAAACAGAGGCAGTAGCATTAGAAATAGCAGATAGAAATCAACTAAAGATGACAAAGGGAATGAGAAGTTTCTGGACAAGGAAGGACCAAATCAAAGACTGGGATCTTTTACCCTTAAAAAAAGGTGTCAGAGGGATAAATGCAAAACAACTTCGGAAATAATGACAATCATAGACAAGGTAAACAGAAAGTTTTATCCATCATTTCCCATAACATAAGCACTAGGAGTTCATTCCAAGAGTGTCAGAATCTGGGAGGCCATAGGGAAAGAGACTGTGACATTTCTCACTCTCCTTCCCCAAGCAGCTGTTGCTGGGTGCAGCATCATGGATTGTGAGTAACTTTTACCTGACCCAGTTAATCCTTAGGAGCTGTGGCTCTTCATCAAAAACCACCACAACATGCTAGTCCAAGAGGACTGGTCCAGCAGCTGGCTGGTAGGTGGTAGTCCCCACACACACAGAGCCTTTTGGGGAGGTAGTAATCTGGAATGTCTGTGAGTGTGAAAATTATGAAGCACTCAGACCAGTCAGGGATAGACACAATGAAAACTCCCTCTGAATGGGATAATCTTGAATATATAAAAAATATACAGGTTCATCAGGCAGGGGGCTAAAGGAAGAGTACAGCAGTGAACTCTTGCCATGTTGTGAAAAGTGTGGCTATCAGTACATGAGAAATATAAATTTCTGTACAGGAAGGTGGGACACCAGTCCTCATGGTCTTCTTAGGTTTAAGCTCTGTGCTTTTTTGTGGTGTGTGAATGGCATGACAGATTGCATTACGTTACACACTGGAACGACCTAATTTCTCTATTTTCTACCATGATGTGATCTAATGGGCCCCCCAGCAAGAACACTGCTGGTGACTTGTCACTCATGCTTTCTGCCTGACAATGTCACAAAACACTGCATGGATTCCTGTTATGTATCCAGAACTATTGCATTATAAGATTAAATCTATTAAATGTCAAGGCATAAGAGATGTGGCTTTCTAGACTATAAACAAAACACTCAATACTGGCAAGCTCCCAGCACTGAGAAAGGATAGGAAATAGGATAGAATGGGGAACAACTCTCCTTTCTTTCTTCTCCATTTCTATATATTCCTCCTCTGTCGCAGTTACGGTAACACATTAACCTCTTCACCTTGCAGAATACATCCATCACAACTATGCTGAGAAATATGAAGAAATATCCAGATACTTCAGCCATAAGTAATGGAAACAAACCTAATGAGAAGGACATCAGACTCCATCCAGCCGTGTTTTAGCCAATCTCTATTAGAAAACTGGGTTAAACCCAGCCCAGGCAGACTGGTTATTCCACAGCTACTTGCTGCAGACTTCTTTGTCATTATCTGCTACTGACACAATCCAGACAGGATGGTCAAACCATAGCTATTATACAGTCTGAGAAGACCTGGATTTAAAAAGCTTAATGCAGAAAAACTTACACCTGCTTTTGCACTTAGGTGAGTGACCCAAAACAGATGTGTCTTCAAACATGTCTGAAAACTGCCTAAGAACACACTGTCTCATAAAAATCTTAGTGATTTCTTGCTGGCCTGAAATTTTCAAGAGAAGAATCTTTTTCCAAGACATTTTATTCACTTTAGTTTCTAAAGTGAAGCTTTAGTATCACTTTAGTTTCATCTGGGAAGCATGTGGGCAGCCAGAAAGAAAACCAAAGGGAAAAGAAAAAGCAAGGAAAAAGGAAAAAAGGTAATTTCCAACAAAACATATACATCAAATAGTTTGTCTACTCTGAATTGAGTTAATAATACTCAAAGAATTAAGTGGCCAGGTTTTGTTACCCTCAAGATAAACTGCTTCCCCTGTTCTTAGTTCTCCTCCAGAAAGTAACACCATCAACAAGGGAAACAGAAGTCAAAGTGTGGAAACAAGGGAGATTTCAATTGTTGTAAGTAATTGTAAGTGATAACCCAGCATCTGTGGAATTGGGAGCATCAGGACTGTAAATCCACATAAAGCTGAACGTTATGAATGGAAGCTGTCTAGTCGTTCCCAGCCTCCCATCTATTCCTGTTCCCACATTCAGATATGCTGCACTCAGAGCAATTCATCCTCTCCCAGCTTTGCTCTCTGCAAACAGCTGCTCGGGCTGTCCACAGTGACAGGTCATTAGCAGGCAGTTATTTTTTTCTGGACTGAGTGCACAGAAGTGGCAGTGCTATAAAAGCTTCCCTGCAGAGCTTCATGAACTGATCTGGGAAGAGCTCTTTCCCAATTTGCTGTGCTTCCTGTTAGCAAAAATTGTCTTGAAAGCTCTGTGTCTTGTTGCTCACCTGCAACAGTCCTCTTTGATCACTTCCCAGGATTTTAAAAAAACTCAGTCATCAGCATCAGTTGCAAAGCTGATCTTGTCACCATCACCCTCACAAACAACATTCAGTTTAGTTGATGTGCCTACAGCCTACTGTGCCTTTGCAAGTGGTACAATTATTTCAATTAAAGGTGTGAAGCCAATTCTTTTACAGGAATAAGCTTTACCTGTAAGAGTACTGCTCTAATTCTGTGGTTGTGTATCCACCAAGAGAGGATACAACTTCACTGCCTGGTCCCATCCATTTATTGCAAGGAGATGTGGTTTTAATCCTGAACATCAGTGTTAATTTGCTGCTTAATTAATACAACGTTTCCCATCATTCTGCGAATTGATCTCCAAAGATATCCCCTAGCATTTCCACTGAGGAGCATCTCTGCACTTCTGAGAGATTTTTCTTTGGAAGTTTATGGCTAAGATGCTCTACTTTCCTATTCTAAAGAAGTACTGGCAAACTTGTTGATATTTAATATTTTCATCAAATCCTTTCAAACCTGCCAACTTTTTCTTCTACGTCCCCTACTCCATAATTCCTGCTACTGAATTATTAGTGTCTCTCTAGCAGCTTCTTTATTCTAAGCAGTCAGGTTCTCTGCCTCCTGCATTTGTACAGTGATTACACCGAGCCAGTCTTGTGACATAACAAGATTATAATTTTGACAGCAATTACAAGACCACGAGACCTGAACTGTCACAGAGCCGACTGGAGTACCAGAGGAGGAAGGAGTAGATTACAGCAGAGAGAGGGCAGTTGGACTTATTTTTTTCCACTACCAAATAATTTTTCTGGATTTCCACAGATTTTCTTAAACTGCTGCACTGCTGCCCAAGAGCCCAGACAGGAAGAGCTGCCTTACAGCTCCTGTGTTGCCAGCTGCTCTGAGCACACACAGCCAAAGCAAGCCTGCTGTGTTCTATAGTGTTCCATGTCAGAGTTTCCAGTTTGGGCCCATGAACTGGGTTTCAAGGATTGGCTGTTGGGACCAAAGAAGATCCAGCTCACTGTCAAGGAGGTCTCTGTTCACCCCACAGAAATTTGTACTATTCACTTGGAAATCTAGATAAAACTGCAGGCCCAAAGAAGGCTGGAGACCACAAAACAAGACAAACAGAATACGTTCCTCATAACAGCACATTTTCCAAGCCTGTTCTACATTTATCTCATCTTAGAGCAAAAAAGGGCCCAGTTACTCAGGGCAAAAGACCATAGATCCTGTAGCCTGACCTCTGCTCTGTAGCCTTCTATCAGCAGGACTAGTTTCTGATCTTTCTTACCATAGAGGGAGGTCTAAGAAAACTTTCTTCTCCTTGCTGGTCTCTTGGGAGCCAAAACTTTCTTCTCTTTGCTGGTCTCTTTCAGAGACTCTTAAGTGTTAATCAGTTGATCTCCATCATCATCTGTGAACTATACTAAAGTTACAACAGCAGCAAATTTGGCACATCTCACTATATAATACTAATTATATATTAGTGTTCTAACAGTGTTCTAATCTTAAACTGCAGAAGCACTGCTGCTGATCAAAAAAAATAACTTCTTCCCAGCCTTTACAATTTATTACCATCCCTTCTGGACACTAACAAGTATCAAAGTAAGTCCTAGAATTGGGACATAGTTTCAATGGTACTCTGTGCATCAAAAATAAACATGACAAGAACACAGGACTCAGAGGTCTCAGCTATTACAATGATGGCTAATTTTGAAATAGCGCTTAAAATCTGAGCTACAGATAAGCTAAGCAGGGGATATCAAGCCAAATCAATGTGGGTTGCATGAGCTGCTGATTTTCTTCTTTGCTGCATGTAAAGACAGTAGATGGAGAAAAGAAGAGAGAGAAAGAAAAAGAGACTCTTCTTCAGTGATTTGAATCCAGTGCTGGAGTGTTCAACAAAACACTCCTTTCCAGGATTTAAATTTTCCTTTGATGAGCACCTTTTGACTCAGTGGGATTTGCAAAGCTTCCATTTGAAGCTAGAGAAGAGTAATCTCACTCTTTCTTTCTTCCCCCTCCCTGCACTACACCCCTCTAATCATGATTAATATATCTAAACATGCCTGATTAAGGCAGACAGATGATGGGCCACTAATCTGAACTGATCAGGGCTCTGGAGCTGCCAAAGTGAACCTGCTGTCTCTCTATCAGACAGAGCAATAAGGGGTCGGTAATGCAGCCCCATTAACTGCTTCCTACAGAATGAATTTTCCCTGACTGCTCCGTGAGAGCAGACACTTGAGGAATGCTGCCTGATGGGAAGTTGCTTTGAATCTTTTCTTTTAGCACAACTGTCGAGCAGCTCCTTCTCAAGCCCTCCAGACAAACAACTAAAGCATGAAAAATGTAGCCACTTCCTTCTATGCTACTTTCTTTTAAATCTCCTCATACCTTATCTTGCTAACTGCCTCTCAATTTTTCTCATCTTTTCTTGGTAAACTTCAGCACTGACTGATATATGGTGCACTGCAAGTGTGTGGTTATCAGAAAACCAACCCTCTTCAGAAAAACCAACCCTGTTTCCACCAACCCTTCTCCCACTGTGCCTGTGTGTAAGCAAGGAATCCACTTCTGTGTACAGGTGGAGCTTGCACTTCATGAATTCATAAAATTCAGGGTTGCAACAGACCACTATGATCAATACACCATATCAATATACCAATGAACTGCCTGTGTGCAGCATATTTGCTCTAATGTTGAGGGTTCATTGAAGGATAAATGGATATAGGGCAGAAAAAGAGCAAAATGCACACCTCTGAGTTTGTTCAGGTATCTGTGCACATGTACATACACCTGCTTTTATGTGGCTGCAGCCCTTTTAAATCTTCATCCTCTGAGATCTACTTCCAGTAAAAGACTGCAGTCAAGAGGGATCAAGTGGGCATCAGGCCATGCCTGGGCTCTGTGAAATCCTGTGACTACTTATCCTAAAACTGGTCTTTGGTATAATTTCAAGTGCCTTCAAAGCTTCTCTGAATCACACAAGCTGTGACCAGCTCTGGGGAATTCTGCTGGCTGCAAGTCAGACCGAGAATTATATTTCTCAAATCGATCACAGGAGAGACTGGGATGAAGAGTGATGATGTATTTCACACATTTATGCTATCAGGGAGGACTTTTCAAAAGTCACTTCCAAAGCAAAAGAGTAAAAACAGAAACAAGAATCTGACACTATGAGATCTGATTAAAAACAACCAACCAACAGGCAATAAAACCCACCTACAATTAGATACAGATATTCCAAGGTGCTTTCCTTGTATTTGGGTTTCAAAATATGGGAAATAATACTCAAGATTTAATTATTTCTAACTGTGACTGTCAGAGAGAGAGTTCCAGAAAACATAGTTTCCAGCATGCTGATCTGTAAATCTGAGCTCTTGCCCTGGAACTAAGAGCTGAGGAATTCTGGTCTTCATGCAGGTCTGCATATGAATACACACTGGATGTGCACATGAATGTTAAATTCCCTTTGTCCAGGAGCAATCAAGAACTTTGCAATGTGAAATGGAAATCTAGGGAAAAAACTGTAAATATTTGTGCTAAAATAGGAGCAAGTTCACCTTATGTCATTGGCTCATTTCCACAGCATTTATGAAACTCCTTTTTTCTATGTGAAAGATGGAAGATGCAAAAGATATAATGCCTTTATTTCTGGGCATAGCACAGCCTACAGAATTCATTACATTAAGGGATTAATCCAATCTAGTAAAAATAGTTTTTAATCTTATATTGGACTCTGTATTGGAGCAATACATTTGAGTAGGATATGAGAACAAATTGCTATGAAAATCTGCTAGTATATACAGCTGGGTACAAAACATGTGTTTCCAATCACCTATTGCATGTTTCTTTGATAAGACCAGCTGATAAAAAATTGAAAAAATTGTGCAAAATGGGAAGAAGAGCAAGATCAGTGATTAAACTGCGGGGTTTTGGTTTTTGTTTTTTTTTTTTTTTTTTTTCCCTCGTGTGTGTGTATGTGTAAGATTAGTCCTGCCATCACAGATAACTGTGCAAAATCTGGAACTCTTGTACTAAAATTAAATAGTGTGATTCTGTTGCAACAGATATGATTTGCACAAAGGTAAAACTACAGTTAGGTCAGTAAGAAAAAGTAAAGTTTCTTTGTCCTTTTAAACATAAACCCATTTTTGAACAAAATACAAAATTTCATCTGACTGCAAAAATTGTGGAGTGAAATTTGCTTTGCCTCTTTTGCTTTGTATATTTTTTCTCTCCTCTTGTGCTTTTATGAAATAATGAAATACTAGAGTTTCGATCAACATACATTTAGTTATGACATTGTAAACACAAACATGGGGAACCTAACTGCTTGGTTTTCATGGTCCTCTTATCCTGGACATGTTGCACATAATTGCAGCTCAGCCACCTTTGTTCTGAGAAGAACTGACAAACTGATACACATACAAAGCCTCTCATTTAGGTAAGGACAGAGAAACTGAAATGCTGATGGTGGAATCTGCGTTGTGGTATAATGAGCACAGTTGTGATATCTTCACTGCATAATAGCCCCACTTGCAAATTTAGCTTTGGAGCTTCTTTGTTGTCTTAACTATATTTTTTCTGCTTAATGGGTCTTCACAGCTCAACTTCCATTTAAACACAGAACCTCTTTTACAAGGTGTGAGTGCTATCCTTTCTATAAATTAAAGTCAGGCCATTTGCATCTGCATTAGGGAATGATTCTAAAAGGGTTTTAAAAGAAATCAATTACAATAATTCATACATATAAAGATGCAACTGCAATAGTCAATCCAACTTTTCTTCTCATTATAAGATGTGTGAATGCCAGCTTGTTACTATTCCTGGGGTTTCTCTGCACAGTGATTGTACCATTTTAAGCAGAAGTGTGGAACATATTTCATGTTTGTCAATGCATTTTTTAGTTCTCTTGGATTATTATACCTTTGAAATTAAAGTGCAGCGGCAGTTTCTGAATGATTTAACTTGTAGACATTTTTTACCCTGAATTAGGTGCAACTAATTGTTGTTTATCTTAATGCAAAACTAAATGATATCAGATTGGAATGGGTTCTTATTATCTGGAACAAAAATGGGTCATACCACAATGTAAGAATATTGGTTACTGAACTAACATTTAGGCTAAAACTTAATTAAGCACAAAAAGTTCTTTATAGGAAGATCAAGTGTGACATCCTACATTTCCCCTTCCCACAGCACACTGTCATGGCAAGGAGGTTCATTGGAACCTCTCTGCATACCCTTGTACATCCTGCAAAAATAATCGTGGTCCCAGTCCTTCAGTGAGCAAGTAATCAATTGCTGCTCTGCAGCAGGGAGCCACACAGCCTTCAGACTACTCAATAGACTGCATGTGGCAAAGAGGGAACACTGTGCAAAGGGTGTGAATGAGTCATTCGACATTTCAGGTTGACTGAAGTCATTCTGCTACATTTATTTCCAATCTTGATGTGCTATCCACATTTGCATATTAAGCAGGATGGGAAGAAAGATTTAAATTTTTTGTTACAACACATGCATGGAACACAGCAGACTGCACGTGTGTGAGAATGAGAGATTACATGCATGCTTGGGTGAACACAGCACCGTGTGAAGGGCCTCTTCTACCTTCATACAGGAGCAGGCATTCTACTTGCAAGCCTGAACACATCTCAGCAAAAATTATGCTTGAGCCTGTGTTATCTCTAGGGAGCTGAATATAAAGGAAAGATGTTCATTGGCAGTATGCCTGAAGAGAGGAAGGGAGGTCCCATGAGCATACTTCAGGTGATGTGTGTTTTGTTTTCTTTGGCAAATACAAATCGGAACGAGCTGGTCTGTGTACACTTGAAGGGTAGGTGTGTGAGCTGCGTGCATGTGGGTGACAAGGAGCACCCAAGAGCACGAGCAGGTGTCAGCAGAAACTGGAATTTATACATTTGTCAAGCATCATTAGCAGTAAACCACCTACTTAAAGATTTCCATGGAAGGAATACGTGGCAGCCTCTCAAAGTATTCCAGTGCAGATGCCCCCCCACTATTCTGCAAGTTATTGATAGCACACTCAATTAACCTTGGGGACAGAATACAGAATGGACATTGTCTCTCTCAGTTTCAGTCATTTTTGCTCAGTGACACAGTTTGCATACAAACCACTGAGGAGCAGTAGTTAAATCTCCAAGTAAAAGTGCTTTAATGAAAACAAAAGTGCACATTCCTGATGCTTGGATTCGTATTAAGCCCTGTAAGCTTCATTATCTGAATGCCTAAACGTTGGGCCAAGTCATTGCAGATTATGTCCCATTAAGTAGCGAGTGCAATTCTAGTTCAAAAAGTTTAGAGAAAATGTACTCTTAGATTTGTTTGGCTGGCAATCGCAGGCATATTATAGCAATTCCAATTTACCCACTGTGCTTGTATTGGCTTTGTACAGAAGATAAAATGGAATGAGATGGAAATCCAGTTTTTATTAGTAAGTCCACTTCAAGGCACACTTCTTGAGGAAAAGGTCTAGCAACTACTGGAACTTGTGATGCAATTAGGGGAGACTCCACACCAAAGGCCTTTGTAAAACCCATGAGGGTCTTGAGCAGCAGTGGGACCTCCAGATGTGCTGAGGATATCATAGTTTAGGTGATCTGGGCAGAGGCACAACATGGTCTACAGCAGCTACAAGGCAGTTCACAGATCCCCTGAGAACTGGCTTTGGTCCTACCAGCTCCCTTAGGCTTAAGAGTACGATTATTTTACCTTGATTTTGTTCTAAGACTGAGAAACAAATGTGTATGTATTTCAAGAAGCCAGGTGTTACATTCAACATCACATTATGGTCTATGAGGGGAGGAAAATAAGTTATTCTTCCACAACACAATAAAACATCATGCACAGTTGTTCCTACAAGACATACTCCACAACACACTCTGCTGATATCAGTACTGTCATCTAAGGATCATCTCATGAGGAAGAGTTGGGAAAAAAAATAAAATAAAAATCAGGGAATTGATATCTTATTTGTTGAACTCTCCTGGAGTACTGTTGGACTACTTATTTTGTTACATCTTTTCTCCTTAGCCTTTCACTGTCTTTCCTACCCACATGGCAAATCACTTGAAGCAAATGGCATTTTTCCATATGGTGCTCCATAACAAAAATCAGTGGGTCAGAGCTGTCTATAGAATCCTACAGTAAGTAGATTAAAAGGGATTTGTGGCAATCCTGCAGTTCAAGCCCCTGCCCACAGCAGGGTTAATTTTGAAATCACACAAAATGAGAATGCAACCTCATCTTTCTATAGTGACTACTCTAATGAAACACAAGTCATTCAGGCAATGATATAAATCATACACATGTCTAGATTAAAGACATATGGAAATCATTTAGGTAGAAGACCTGCATTAAATTATTTGAGATTTCCTTTCAATATGCATTCATAAGATGGTACTGACTGCAGTGCTAGACTCCAATTATAAAGCACATATTATCTAAACACACACTAAATGAGGCTATCATTACAATTGCTATTTCCTGAACTCTGTGTGCTGAAGACCCTTATTACATAGTTTCAAAAATCTGATTATTTCCTGAGATGGAACTCAGGAAATAATGCAGAAGAGGAAAGAAGGGGAAAATTCTAAACTGGAAAAAACAGTCCTTTAACTCGGCACAGTGGAAAACACTACATGTCATGTACCTCATACAGCATTTGAGAAGGTGTTCCTGTTCTAAATACTTAGAAAGTCTGCAGAAGAAGGTTTTGAGAGCCAGAAACTGTAGGAACTGTGCAGCTCTTGTCCTTCAAGATGCATTTTGATCATGGCAAGGCTTTTCTCACAGGCTGTGCAGTGAGAAAACTGGCAGTGGCAGGAATTGCTCGTCATGAGACTTAAACAAGGCCTGTGCACTGCTACATGGAGATTTAGCCAAGTAAAACAGGGATTAATGTGATTACTTCCATGATGAATGAGATGAATTTTTTCCAAATTGAAAACATCTAACAACTTTATCAGCACGGCAATTCTGCTTCCATACAAAAAAAAAATCAAAACCCTGTTATGCCCACCGGACTTCCATTTTCTGCTCTGCTTTCTATCAACTGCTTGTATCTACTTCACTTGCATTCAGATTTAAGGACTACAATGTTCAGATTCATTACTACTGCATATCTTGCTATATTTCATTACAGTAGGCTGCCTCTTTTGCCTTGACAGATAAGCCTTGTCTTTTAGTTTAGCTGTACAAAAATGATTATACTTTATAAAGTGATCATCTTTGTAAAAAAAGCTAATCCACTCATCCACACAGCATTTACTGAATTTTGGACTACTGTTTTCTTGTTTGCTCTGTCTGATGGTGGTTGGACTTTGCTCATCTCTGCAGCTTAGAAAGGAAAGCGGTGGATGTTCAGCCCTTCTGAAGCTTGAGTCAGGGAAGCATCCAAGATTGCAGAGCAGAAGATGATGTGTTCAAAACCACTTCCTAAAAATATCATGCCAGTATTTACATTGAAAAGGAGAATAACACTTCAAAAGAACATTCTGCTCAAAAGTTAAAAACCATTTCAAGCAAAAAAGTTAAACATACAAACAAAACTGCTCAAAACAGCAGTAATTCATTAGGAAAATAACCGCTGCTCATTCCAAGAGATTCCCAATGCATTTCACAAATCATGAGTTATATTCAGACTCACTTTGTGTATCTGGTGTCCTGATAGACTGCATTGGGGTGGGGATGCAGCAGTACCAGACACAGACCACATTGCTGTATAGCTTCTCCCTGGTGTGTTTTAAAGAATTACACCTGTTCCATTGCCTTTGCTTGCTAAAACTACCCAGCACTTTAATGAAGAAGCCCTATTATAAGCTCTGATGTTTTTCCTGCAGCCTTACTGAAAATAACACTTCTCCGGACATGCCTGGTATTGGTTAGCTGAACTGGTAAGTCTGAATGTCAAAATATGATGACTGTGTCCTTTGACCCCAGCTTTACCCTGGAGGACACCTCTAGTTTGGTGGCTGCTTTCCCTGACTCTGTTTATCCCTTCACCTAACAATAAAATCCACCCTCCAGTGCTTTTCAGCAGTGCACAGCAGGTTAAGAGCAGAAGCAACAACTGCCCAATTAAAATTGAAATGTCAGATATGCAGAAGGCAAACTGTAATCAAACTGACCTGCCTGGGTTATCAGGGCAAGATGCCTTTAGGCTTATGCAATTAACTGAAGGATAATTGATGACCACAGGCAATCAACCTACAGATGCAGGTCTCGTGTGCAAGAAATGTGCTCAGGCACATCATTCAGTATTGACTCAGAGAAAAGAGCTTGACTCTGTTTGAGTCAAGTATTTCCTAAAGCACTGAGGTTTTTCTTAGAAATGTCCCCAAAATTACCAGCTGAAATCCCAAAGTGCTTAGAAGACTCAAAGCAGTGACTACAAGTGTGTGGTCACCATTCCCTGTGTCTCTGTATGGTGTGCAAGGAATGGTAAAATCTGTTTAGCTGGTGGTGGAGGCGAAAGGATCCTTCAGTTGATGACTTATTACAGTGAGACAAAATAAAAGCAGATGTAGGGAGCTTTAAGGCACTACCAAAGAAAAAGAAATCAAGTCAGAAAAAGGATTTTTTTTTCCTGAAGTACTGAAACAACTATCCTGGGATAACACTGGGAGAGCTCCCCATCCAAGCAAGCCCTTCATCTTTCCTCCCTTCTATTTTCACTCTTCCCTAACCCCTCTCTTTAGAAAGGGCTTGCTGAGACTGGGTTTTTTTTTCTGCTATGACTTTGCCTGCATCTCAAGAACTGAAGTGTTTAGTTGGTTTTCTGTTTTCTTTTTTACATCAGGACAACCATTGATCATTAAATTGCCAATGAAATGATTACTGAGCTGGTACGGGTACACCTCCAAGGAAGCTTTTTGCATTGGCCACAGCTAGCTACAATGCCATGAAATCATCTGTGCCTTTCCTTCCCTGAGATTCCATATGGGGCAATACACCTGGAGTAAACCACTTGACTATTAAACACTGCTTATTTTTTGCAATCAAGGTATAATTTCTCAGAGTACAGAGTCTCCAACGTCCACAGTGTCTGAAAGTCAGTTGAAGCTTTTCTGTAAGAGAACTAATTAATAATAAAACTCAGGATGCTTAAACAACTGACCCTCAAAAGCCCTGGAGATTTAAGAAAGTATTTTTAAACCCATTTCACAGTTGCAGTTATTAATGAATGATTAATTTCTACAGACATCATCTTGTGCTTGCTTCAACCTTGTTTGCTCCAGTGACTTCAACAGTCAAGGGAAACAGTCAGAATAATGTTGAAAACTAGTTAGAAAATAAAAATAAATTAATTAGTATGTACTATGGAGGTACTAGTTATGTCTGTGTACCTTCAGCTGACCTGAGCTTTGAACTTAAAGTACAGATTCAGTGTACACAGCATGCATTAAGAATTACAGCATTAACTGTATGGGCACATAATGAATTTCCTGAGATGTTACATGTAAATCTAATAATTAATTTACTAAGTAAAATTATTCTTAAATATGGGTTCTTTAAGAAACTTGACACTCTGGGTTTGATCTTTAATTTGTTTTTATGGCCACAATAATGGAATAATTAATCCAAAATTTTATTCTGCTTAAAGATCACAAAAATCTTGCATCGACAATATGTGAAGATTTTTTCCAAGTTTTCTTTACCTTTACAATACTTTTAATTAAAAATTTTCCCTTCGTAGAAGACTTGGAATTTGATTTACTCCGTCTGATGATGCTACAAATAGAGCTTTCGAGGCACCTGAACTGCCCACAGTTAGAATGGTCATTTCAAAATGTTCATCACTTCATACCAGGCTTCTCAGTGGACAGTAGGACCTGCACCAGCTCTCAGCAGGAGCAGTTGTGCTGGAAACAGAGTGAAGCAGCTGCTGCTCGCAATGAGGAAACTCCGTGAGCAGCAGTGTCAGCCCCACTGAGAGCTGCCTTGCTGTGATGTTGTGGGAAGGGAAAAATATTTTCTTGAAGATCATTTAAAGCTAATCCGACAACACAAACACTCAGAGATTTTCATTGCTGAATGGGCTTGTTACAGCCAATGGAGAAGAGAGCATTAAACCTTTTAGGCTCAGGGTGCAGGTGTCATTACTTGGGGTACAGGATACAGCAGTATGTGCTATGTCAAACCAGTAGGCAAAAGATGCAAGTGCTGCACATGGCCTCTGCTGAAGGTAATAACATGATTATGACACCACTGATGTAATTTATTGCAATGTAATATTGCCTGCCATTCATTCCCTTCTACTGAGAATGTAGCAGTACTTGATGGCTTCAATGAACTAAGATTCATCTTCTGTCTAAGATGGGAAAGTATTTACAGACTAGACTCAGTTATCTTTGAGAGTTGAGGAAATTGAGGAAATTGAGAGGTTTTCAATGTTTTGATAGATTTAATCTCAGAGATCTGTTACACTATTAGAATTATCAAAAAAGCGCAGTCCAAGCAGTGTAATGACAACACAGCTCAAAACTTGATAATACCACTTGAAACTGTAAACTGAACTCCCTGACAGAATTAGAAAGCATTTCTTCCATCCCTGTGTGGAGCTGTGCGTACTTGGTTCATAGAGGGTTCGGTCACCCTTCTCAGAATCAATATTTTTGACCACTACTAGAGAAGTGTAGTGGATGTGACAGACAAACAGTCTGATGTGGTACAGCAAGTGCCATGTCAAACAGTGAGAGAGAAGCTTTATTCACTCTACACTTAGCATGAAAAACAATTACCAGAGCCTGATTATGCACAGAGACAATTTCAGAACTTGGTCCATATCCTAAGATAATCCCTGTTTGGATTGCAAGTGCTTCTGACCTAGAAGCATGATGTTATTTATGTAACTAGATTTTAAAAATAAAAAAGGAATGTCAGAGTTATGAGGGTTTAAGTTTGTGCTCTGCAAGTTACTGGTGGATTTTTCATGATGAGATAATAAAATAAAACAACTGAGGAACTGGAAAGGAAAGACTAGAGAACGTAAGGTATACAATGCCTTGGGGGGGAAAAGTGGCATGTTATTAGTACTGTACACTGCTCCAAAAAGATAAAGCCATTTATAAAAAAAGACTGAGTTGGGGAGAGAGAGGAAGGATGGATCTTAGAATTCAAAGATAGGTAAAAAAGAATTTCATCGTGTGTTAGCACATGATGTTCATTTAGGCATTCAACTAATTTTCTTTTACCTCATAATATTTTACAGTACTGACCTCTGATTTTAGTGCTAGGATAATGTCTCCATTCTTAGCAAGCTTATTCCTCATAGAGTAGTCCCTCCTGCTTCGTTATTATTTAAGAGGTACTTTAGCATGGTTCTCCAATTAGCAGAACAATTAAAAAAAAAAAAAGCTACAGGAAGAATTCAGACCATTCCAAAACATCTTTTTAAAAATTCTCACCTATCTGAAATCCTTCTAGAAATAATAGACAGCAACTATGCTTCAGAGAGAGCATTCTGGACAAAAGTCAAAAGAAAAGAAAGATACCTTTCCTCTCCACCAGAACACACAGTGGGGTAAGTTCAGCATCCCTAGGACAGTAGCAATCAAGCATCAGAAGCATCTGAGTACAGTATCAGCCCCCTAGAAGGGCTGTACCATGGGAATTAGTTTGTATCTTGAACCATGAAATTTATAGTACACACATTTGTTAGCTTAGCTGATGTCTCTACCAATTCTACTCTCGTTTGTGCAAGTCTCTTTCCCTTTCCCCCCCTTTAAAAAAACAGTAATTTGAAATCATATTTAAAATCAAATTATCACTATAAAATGCAGAAACAAGTCACCCTTGTTTAGTGGTGAAAAAAGAAGAGTAGGAATCAATTTTCCAAGTCCAGGTCAGTTAAAGATTTTCTGTGCATTCCTGGGCAAGTCACTTCACCTCTCTGAATGTAGGACACATTTAAAAATTTCAGTGAAGCTGTGCATAGAGATATTTCAATGGAATGGGGTACCAAAACCCACAATACTGCCTTCTCAGGGCAGCAGGGTTTTTTGCAGATTGTCAAGTTAGGCTGGTACAGCTTTAGTGCTTCTGTCATCTCAATGTCATCACGCTCATGTATGTAGGCCAGATTATAAAGTGAAAGAATTCACACTCACCTGTCTTAATGGATAGGTAAAACACCCATTAATTGGCAAAAATGTGTGCAGACATTAAGATGAAAGGCTTGTGCAGGAAAGACAAAGTTACTGATGGTAATATACTTCCATTCCTGCTGGCCAAATATACAAAGATTGGTGGAAAGCTAAGCTAAGAAGATGCTGAGGACTCCTTCAAGGGAGCTACAAAATAAAGATTTTTGAAAGATATCGAGGGAGTTATGCATAACATTTGTGCTGACTGGGATATGGCTGGCAGTCAACCCCGAGCTTTAAATCAAGTGTGTTGCCATCATTGTACTGAGCATACATGTGGCACTTTGGGACATGGCTTAGCAGTGAACATGGCAGTGCTGGGTTAACAGCCAGACTCGATTACAGGAGGCTTCTCCAACCTTGATGACTCTATGATTCCATATAGCAATTTGAGGAAATAATAAAAGACAGAATTGCTACATTCTTCTTAGACCAAAACCAGACTCTGGAGATGAGGAAGAAAGGTAGAAGAAATCAGGCCCTAATTTAGATTTATAAAACTCCATGCAATCTAAAATGAGCCCTGATGGCCCAGGCATATCAACTGTTGGTAGCAACACTTTCTTACTTGTCAAACCTGTGGTGTTTTGTCAGCCACAGTGGGTAGGTTCTTCTAACTGATACCAGCAACTGAACTTGCCAGTGAGTGTATTTTATGGTGTGTGTATACGTATATACACATATATATACACACGTATAAATAAATACATGTAAAAATATGTATATACCTATACACACACACACACACACACACACATATACATATATATATTAAAGCTCCACTAAGAGGAGAATTTCAAGTGAAAACAATGTTAAGGGAAGGAACATAAGGAAGAGAATGAAGATAATTTTCATTGTATCAGACAATAAAAAAAACCCAAAAGAGACTGCCTACAGCAGTAGTTCCAGAACTGTGGCTTAATAGCAACCTCTTGCCTGCCAAAGTTTCAGATATTGCTTGTGGCTAAGGAGAGCTGCTGTCAAGCTGCAAGTTGATTGGGAAGGCAAAGTGTAACATGGTGCAGGGGACATCACAACTGCACTGCTGGCCCTTGAATCAGCAAAAACGGAGGGCATTGCTGTATGGTGGCAAGAGTCAGTGTAATCATCCGGGGGAAAAAACGAAATTCCATGTAACCAGGTAAAGGAAGAGGAAGTTTGAAGAGGAAAGTGATGTCTCTTGCTAGAATAATGGCTATAACTTACAGAAATCAGGAAAGCTTCCAGCCCTGCTCTACCTTATGCAAAGTAAAGTGAGAAGGCGTAGGAGATCAGGACAAACAGCCTGCTCGAGCAGCAGAGCCCCCTTTTTCTGAAAGTTGCCTGTTTTGCCCAGGCAGATCCGTCAGTCTTAACAATTTTAGGAGATGCGTGCAGAAGGGTGTGGTAGAGATTAAAGTAATTCCAAAATCTAGACAGCAAAACTAAGCTAAATTTAGCTGTGTGCATTTCACAGTGCATATCCATCCATCTCCAGGTTATTCTGCTTTCCTGATAAAAAAGGGAATGACAGTGCTTGTTTGTGCCTATTCTCTTCTTTGTGGGATTGCCAAGTTCAAATGCAAGAATTAAATAGAAATAAATGAATAAATGTCACCAAATAGGAAAGCAAAGGGAACTGCTTCACTGCAAGAGCAATGCATTTGTTCACTGAGCCACTGCTAAGGAAACAGGTTTCCTTCCTATCTGTTCCACAACCCATTTTGCCAGATTGTGGAATCATGATAGTCAGAAGTTTTGTCCTATTCAGAAAACATGGGAGCAGAGGCTAAAGCATGAGTTTCTCTCTTTTCCACTTTCAAGTGGATGACTGGCACTGCTGGCTGCACCATCTGTGGTCTTCCATGCCAAAACATAACTGGTAGGTAGTTTTTTTTCACCCCAAAGCCCAGTTCCTCCTGCCATACCCGTTTACTAAAAGCTCAATTATCATTAAACCTTTCTTCACTGGACAATTATAAATGTGACAGGCTCTCCTGCTGCTGCTGAAGAGAGCTCAGATTATTGTTTTTTCCAAGAAAATACTGTACTGATAGGATGCTACTAAATCATGTCTTGGAGGCTGATGTCCTTTTGCTCCTACAAGACAAATATTATGAACTTTATGCACACAAACACACATGAAACACATGAAAGACCTTGCCATACAGCTCTATAGCACTCCAGTCTAAAGATGTGTCTCATAACAATATGGCCTGTTATGCTTACAATGCATCAAAAAGCTTTACAAAAACATTTAAAAACAAGTGAGGAAAAATTACGCCCATCTGACCCCTTGAGAAACCACCACATTTCACAGAAGACATAACAGGTCAGGAAAAGCAGCTTACTTGAGCAGCAAAGCCGTGGTTTTGAGCAGAAGGAGGGTCAACAATGCCAAATCTCCAGGTGCCTAAAGCATTTTTCTTTCTAGGCATCTTGCCCCTTTCAGTACGATCACAATGGGTGTCTCGGAGACACAATAGCCTGATCTCTGCTAGAGCAGCCATAAATTTTTCCCAACCAGGGAAAACTGATTATTTCTTTGCCTTGTGCTTGTGACTAATACAAAAAAAAAAAAAAAATTCCTATTCATTATTTTCTTTGCTCTGTTCCAATAAATATGCTCCTCCTGAGCACGGTCCTGATACCCCACTGACAAGGAGAAAAACCTGATGCACCTGCAGTGGAAAAGAAAACACACTGAATCCCAAGCCTTGCAGATGAGCCCTTAGTTGTTTAACTCAGTAGAAAATGCAATGCTAATTTAGCCAATGCATGTACCCATAAAACCTCACAGCAAAAGAAGCAAGCCCCCAAGCAGATCTGTACCTTTGTGGCAGGTAGTTACACTCTGGTCTTTCAGGATCTGTGGTGGGAAAAACCAGTGTGGGAATGGCACGAGTCTCATAACAACCTGTCTTCAGCACAAATGCTTAGCAAGGACCAAAGTCTGTGGAGCCATTCGGGACACACAAATCTTCAGCCCAGCATCTCAGCCTCTCCCTCATGAAGTGCAGCCAATCAAGCCGGTAGAGTGCAAACCACAAACCACACAGGAACTCACAGTCACAGCAGCTTATTGAGCTGGGTATGGGACTCAGCCTAGTGTGGTTTTACTGTCTTACTGCGAGGGAAACTGCACGAGAGCAGTTCCTCTGAATGCTGCAGCTGTGCTGGGGCACCTCACAACTTGCTCAGTGTTCAGTTATTTAATATATCTGTCTGGAAAGCACTGGCCCCTTCAGATATTAGTAGTGATCCATCCCCAAGAGCAAGCCATCACAAGTATCCAAAAATGTGCTCTCGTCTCTGTTACGGGGGGACAGCAGTGGCCATAAGCCATCAGCACATGAATTCATGGAGCACCTCTGGTGCCACACACCCCTGTGACGTGACAGGCTCCATGGGTGTGTGTGTGCACAGTGCTCCTGAGAGCTTGGAGTCCGTAAGCAAATGCAGGCGAACACAAAGATCATCTGTGCCTGTGTAGGCACAGCCCGAGAGGGAGTAGATGTGAGAGAGAAACCAGGATGCCACCAGATTCTGCAATAAGTGTGAACCAGGGGGCTGTCTTCAAGCTGTGAGAAAAAGAGCTATAAAAATGTGATTCTTACAAGAACACAGAAAAGGCACATTTGCTGATTTAGTTGTTGCATCAGTTTGGTTGCTACCAAGAGTGTATTGGGGTGGCCTCTGAATGGCAGTTTCCCTCCCAGCTTTTCTTCTCTGCTCTCTGAGCTCCAGTCCCTCCTCCTGCAGGCAGTCTAAGAGCTGCCAGGGGTCAGCGGGGCCCCAGGGGAGAAGGACCATTGGTGGTTGGAAAAATGATTGCTACTGGAGAGCAGAAATCCGCCTTTGGAAACACCAGCCCTGCCCTGGCCTGCCTGGTGCGCTGTCTGCAGTCGTTAACACGAGGCATTTCAGAGGAAACAAAAAGGAGTTGACATCAAGTGAAATTTCCCCCTGCAGCCACCAGTCAAGGACCTCTTAAAATCAGAGCCTAAAAACATAATCTAAATTCTGCTGGGTAGCTGTAAGCCATGAAAGGGCCATTTGCTGCAGCTGAAATAGATTCATAAATTACTGAGTTCCTGAGCCAGTGAGATCCACATGGCTCTGAGTTCCTGAAGCCACTTTTCTTTCTACCAGTTCCTTGGATTTGGTTCAGAGCCTGGCCAAATGGTCTGTGCTTTTCCCAGCCTGTTGCTCAAAAGCAGCACCAAAAAAAAATACTTTAACACTTAATTACTGTTGACTTTGTAGAACAAGCAGCCAGGTTGCTGAGGTTCCATCTGTGTTCTTCAAAAGAGCACAGGTGTTGCAAACTGAAATGGGCAAAAATTCATTGATAGTATTGAAATATCTAGTATTGAAAAAAGTATTCTTAATTATATCTTCAAAATGTTCAAAAAGTTACAGAGACCAATTAAGGTGTTTTGTAATTGCTATTAAATTACTCTTTTGCCATTTTTAATAGTTTAAGTACTTTCAATATGAAATGTTCTGATTTTCCAGCTAAAAACAGCTCTCTAGCTCACAATTTCCTTTGATTTGAATAAAAAGGTAAAAACACATTAAACAATAAACATGCTTTTGGGCAAAGCACAACTTTCCATTTGGCTTACGATAAAATATTCTTAGCTATTTAGCCAAAAATATCATTTGTTTTTCATTAGAGCTGTCAATCTTAGCAGCAAACTAAAACTCAGTTACCTATGCACCATTGTAGCATTAGTCATGTGGAGCTGGCTCAAGAACAGAGGCACAGAATGCAACAATCCAATGCTGATGTCTTTTCTACCAGCACGAAGACTTATACAGTGTTCAGCTCCATTGATATGGCATGATGTGTCTGACATTAACTGACAAAAGCAAAAGGCTCGGAGTTAATGCATGGCTTTATCCAGGCTTCATGCTTTCACAGTCGCGGTAGCTTAATTTGAATATTACTTAAATGCAGATATCTACCAAATTTTATATTTCAGGGTGGAGTTTTTTGTTTGTTTGTTGGCTTTTGTTTTTTTTTTTAATTTTCAGAGGAAGATCTTTTAGGCTAATAACTTGTTTTAATTATGATTCAACTATTTTTATATATTGCCACCAAAACACTGATATTGCAATGCTGTATCAGTTATTTTACAGTTCTGAAATATTCCTGAGATCCTGAAGTGAGGAAGAGGAGTATGCTGGCATTGTTCATGTTGTTCCTTTTGTATGTGTATAGACCCTAAAGCTGTCCCTCTTGAAGTTTTCCCCATTTACTAAAAACAAAGAAACAGGAGAAAGTGTGGCATATGCATCAAAATCCTAGACCTACAAAAGTCAAACCACCTGTGGACCCAGCTAAGGAAAACATAGGAACCAAGGTTTTTGAAAAAAAAAAAAAAGATTCCATTGCAGGAGGATCAGCTAATCAACTTATAAAGCAAATAAAATCAATGTATCCTGCCATATAACCAATGTCACAGTGCAACTCTAACAGAGAGAAGTGGGGGGAAAGAAACATACACAGGGAAAGAAGAATTTTATGATTGAAGTTTTTTAATAGCTTCCTTGAAACACATGATAAAATCAGATTCTCTCAGCAGGAGATAGACAGATAAAAATGGACTCCATTTGAAGTGCAAACAAGAAAAAGACAGGGAGTTATAAAGCATACAGCACCTTCCTCATAAACATCCCACTTTCTCTCTGTTCCAAGTGTTTGCAACTGTCTCTCCCTGCGGAATCTTAATTAAACCAGTATATTTCCCATTTAAGTAATTTGAAAATGTGTAGTTTGATAAAAAGGTTAATTAGCTCTATTCTTTAGAAATGTGAAATGGTACCATTTTGATCTTTTGCTTGAAATTTATGCCAATCCTCACATTAAAAATATCCCTCAATCTGGACTGTGGTAGGTAGCACACAAGAGAAACATGTTCATAAGGGGGGACTGTGGGAAGGGAGCTCACATGGAAAACAAAATTTATAAGGAGTTGTAATGTTTTTACTTTTTGTTTTCACAAAGTGTATCACCATTGTCTCCCTTCCTGAGGCTGGGTGTTTGTCAGGGCTTGAAATCAAATTGATGCATGATGAAAATGGACCTTCTCTGGTGACTCAGCTGGGAATTGCACAGAAATCTACCCAGCCTTATGCTAACCAATAAAAGGAAGGGATGGGAACAGGAACATCTCATAAAGCTGTGAAATAACAATTCATAAGCACCATTTAAATCATTTGGAGGCTGCATTCCCTTTTTATGCTACTGCTGCATTGACCACAATGCATTTCCTATTGAGTATTGAGCTGGGAAAAGCTGATGGATCCAAGCCTATTGGTCTGGAAAAACTGGTGTTACCATTTAGCAGAGCAATTCTATGACAAATGGAAGCTCTTGTTGTAATTCCTTCACCTCTCTGCTCTTTTTTAGAGCCCTTCAATAATTCTGTAAGTAGAAGGTTGCACTATACTGACAAGAGACATTTCCTTCCCTCTCCTTAGTTGCAGATATTGTTCTTTTGCTGTAATGTAACTTTCACTGACTGACATTTGCATTTGGATCTTGTTATAGGTGTGATCAAAATGCTAACTACATTAGCACCAGAAGTCTACTGAAGCAGTGGTTAAACAGTTGAAGGTGTTAGGCTGTGTTTAAACAAACTTACTGGGCACTAAAATTATCCATTTATTCTTTTACTTGCTGGTGGTGCTCTCCGTACTTTTAATTGACTTTTTGTAGTGAAAAACCTGAATATTGTGTTTTTAATCTGTAAATATCAAAGTACTAAATTATTATGGCATACCAAGAGCCAAGTCACTTTCCTTCTAGTTTGGTATCAAACTGTAGTCTTGCCAAAAGGAGAGGCTAGATATATTCCCTCTGCTTTCTCCTTGGGTCTGTTATGGTTGCTGTATTTTTGGTTAAGAACAGTTGAATGGGACCAAAAGGTTATTGCAGAAAGCAATATCCACTTCTCCTGTTCATTAATTTTGCTACCATGGAATCCTGATTTTAGCTTCCTTACACAGATGAGAAATGGAGGATGAAATTATTTCTGCCTCCGTTCTTTCTCCAGAATTTTAAGTAAATGATATCACAGAATTATGGATGTCATGAGCATTCGTGCCAGCTCCCTTAGTATCCTTGGGTGGGTCCCATTCAACACCACAGACTTGTGTGCGTCTAAGTGGTGGAGCAGGTCACTGACCACTTCCCCTTGGGTTTTGGGATCTTCATTCTGCTCTCTGGCCCTGTCTTCCAGCTCAGGGGTATGGAAACTCCCTGAACAGCTGGCCTTGTTATTAAAGGATGAGAGAAAGAGGGCATCCAGTATCTCACCCTTTTCCTCATCCTTTTTCACTATGTTTCCCTCTACATCCAAAAAAGGATGGAGATTCTCCATGCCCTTCTTTTGTTGTTGATGTATTTATAAACATTTTGATTGTTTTCCATGGCAGCAGCCTGATTAAGTTCTAGTTGGTCTTTGGCCCTTCTAATTTTCTTTCTGCATAACCTCATAACATTCTTGTAATCCTCCTGAGTTTACTGCCCCTTCTTCCATGGATCATAAACTCTCCCTTTTTTTCTTGAGTTCCAGTCAAAGCTCTCTGTTCAGCCTGAACAATCTTTCCTCCTTTTTGGCTTGTCTTTCAGCAGATGGGGACAGCCTACTCCTGCAACTTCAAGGTTTTCTTCCTGAAGAATGTCTCCCAAGGGACTCCAAAAACTCATATAATTTCATGACTGCTGTGCCCAAGACGGCTTCCAACCATTGTATCACCCACCAGTCCTTCTCTGTTCACAAACACCAGGCCCAGTGGATGCCTTCCCTAGTTGTCACCCTCACCAGCTGTGTCAGGAGTTCTCTTCCACACACTCCAGGAACCTCCTGGACTGTTTCTTCTCTGCTATGCTGTACTTAAAGCAGGCACCTGGTAAGTTGAAGTTCCCCACAAGAAAAAGGGCCAGCAATGATGAGACTTATCCCATCTGCCTACAGAATATTTTGTCTGCCTCTCCACCCTGGTTGGGTGGCCTGTAGCAGACTCTCACCTTATTGGCCTTCCCCCAGCTCCTACCCATAACCACTCAAACCTATCTTCATCATCGTTAAACTCTAGATAGTGAAAACTGTCCCTAACACACAGGGCTCCCCCACTGCCTCTCCTTCCTCACCTGTCCCTCCTGAAGAGTTTACAAACATCCACTGCAAGCACTCCAGCTGTGTGAGTCATCCCACCGTGTTTCTGTGGTGGCAGCTGTGTCACAGCCTTGCCCTTACTCAATGGCTTTCAGCTCCTGCTCAAAGTTTATTCCCTATGTTGCATGCATTGGTGTAGATGCACTTCAGCTGGGCTATTCATCCTGCCACTTTTTTCAGGACAGAGGCCCTAATTCCTAATTAGAGTTGTTACATTTGCAGATGTGCATTGAGTTTTGTCATTTGGAGAATAAAACAAGCACCATGAGACGTGTCTGGCACCACTTACTGACTAAAACTAGATATAGCTGGAAAAAGTGCAAAAACCTTTATAAAAAATATCTAAAGAAAGTTAAAGTGAGAAAATTAGCTGCTAACAATTGTTGGGGCCTCCCAAGTTCATTAATGTGGGAGATCACTGAACTAACAGACAGCGCAGTTTCTCCTTCTGGATAATGGACACAGCTATGCCACTGGATGAATGGCTGCAGAAAGACCTGGAGCTTTGTGTTCCCGTGCCTCCCATGGTTGGACTATTTTAAAAATAATGCATCAGAGAAAGTCAGACACCAATATAAACAGGGCTTCTTCAACACAGAGACACTGCAAAAATTTCAATATATGGATAACACTGAAAAGGATCAAGGATTACTTGAGAAGGCCCATCAATTAAAATTAGTAAGTTTGGAGTTGATTACTTAAATAAATTGCTCAAGGTAAAAAATAGCAAGTTAGGAAAAGCATAAGAATAAACAACTTTTCCATGTTATTGTCAGAAAAAAATACTTAAGAATACTAACATCTTTACAAGTAAGAATGTAGGAAAATTGGCATCACTCTTGGTTTTAGGCTTACATATAAATGGAAGTAATTTTGAATATAAAGACAGATGAGCTAGAATGCTGAAAATTGAAAAGTAATTTGCATCCATTTGGCATTTCTGAAAATTAGTGGCTTGAAAGTAAGCAGGACAAACTAATATTTTCTGACTCTAGAGCACATATTAAAATAGATTGGTCTTTATATTACTTTCCTATAGCTGTGTTTGCCTAGATTAATGAGGGGAATTGGACCAAAGACAGTTAGAAGGATTTTGTATACAAATTAGAAGGTTTTTCTATACACATTCCTAGTTACATGAGTACTGATAGAGAATAGGATGATTAACATGGCTGCTTGGTGCAGTGAGAGCTCAGTTAACTCGAGTTACACCGAGCAGCACCCCCAGTGTCTGTCAGCTGGGAAGCAAGTGCTGAAGCAGCTTCAGCCAGCAAGTTTGCTCAGTCTGCAGTTCTGACAGATGCCACAGGTAGAAACAAGTCTGTTCTGAAGCACGTGTGACTTTGCCAAGGAATCATACTGAAGATGCCATAATGCACAAAAGAGCACTGCAGTGGTGCACAGAGTCAGGCAAAAGGCCCACTTGGCCCAATTTGCTCTACCTGGGAGTGCCAATATCATCTGTTTACAGAAAATGAGCAGGAGGAAAGGAAACAAAGCAAGCCTTCTTGACATTCCTTCCAGGAATTCTTCACTGCAACAAGTCTGACTTGACTGGTTGAGCCAGAGATTGTATCTGAACAATTATTTAAAAGAGCCCTTTATTTTCTGTGAGTTTGTCTATGTTTTTGTCCTTTGTTACATTCCGTGGCAACAAATGCAACAACTTACTTACTGCATGGTATGTAAGAACACTTCCTCCTTTTAGTTTAAAAACTATGTCTGGTAATTTTGATAAGTTTGTTTCTCCTGGAAGAGTTAGGTTATGCTAACTTAATGGACTTCAAATTGGAAGTCCAGTGAAGTTTGCAGGTAAAGACAATATTTAGTGTTTACCATTCAAATATCTTTACCATTGGCATTTAAGTAACTTCTACTTTATAATTAAAAAATTGGTTGAGAAACCTGGTAGTTTAGGAAATTGTAAGAACATAGAAAAGATTTTCTTATTTTCAATATAAAATCTAGACATTGACTTTTTACTCTGAACCCGAAGGACGTTCTTTATAATTACAAATATCTTTATAGAGAAAAGAAATGGTAATACCAATCAATTAATAGTAGAAAAGTATCCACACTACAAAACCAAGTATCCAGTTCATACAAATTATTCCAGCTGCTGGAAAACCCCACACAGAATCTGAGCCTGAAGGGCCATGGAAAGCAAACTCCCTATTGTTCATCCTAGTGCAGAGTGTTTCTTCTTACCCATTACTGACACACTGCTGAAAGAACAAGAGTCATGTTCTATTCTCACTCCTATGGTAATTGGTATCTACTAGCTAGAGGAATTGTGCATTTTAGATATTGTCATCTGGCATATTGTATCAGAAACAGATTTCGAAAACTTTTTCTAAGAAAAAGGGAGAACAACGCATCAGTAGACCACTGGAGCTTTTGTTAAAAAGAAATCAAGGCAGCTCTTGCCTATATTTTCTATATGATAGACTTAAAAAAATGTAAACAAAATATCCTGCAACAACTATCAGAAAGTCAAAGCCAGAGACAGTCTTCTTTTCCCTTCCCCATCTGCACTGAAAATGCAGCACTCTCAATTAGAAGTGGGGTTATTTACATAGCACATGGAATTGCTTATCAAGTCAATTTGCATCCTGGGGAACAAATAGGTGGATTACAGTATTATGTATACAACTTATTCCTGCTGTAGTGATCCATGAAATTGCAGTTAATTAATCTGAAATAGGACATTATATTTTTAAGTGAAAGTGAAAGAAAATGAGAAGGAGGAGGTAAGCCATAGGAGCTGAACTTTGAATACAAGATTAAATGATTAGTAAGAACATAGCACTGCTGGGAACAGCACGAGCTGCTACATGAAGCCCCTGACCTGTTGACTCTCAGACACAATCAAGTATCCTCCTTGCCATAGAAAATTAGATGAATGATGGGTAGTGATGGGCCTGTCAGGTTGCGCATTCCTGTCCTCAAGTGATGTATGTGAAAGTGAATTCCTGCTGATACAAACTCCATCCAGCTCCTACAGGCTCTGACATGCCAGCAGCATGCATCTGCTCCGTGCAATGAAATAATTGCATTGTGATGCTTCTACAGTACAGCTGCACATAATGATTTTCTTGGTTTTATACTGATGAGATAAATTCAAGACTGTTCAGTGACTGTATAAAAATCTGGAGGCTAAGAGATTAAACTAAGGAAAACTCTAACTATACCATAAAAATTTGCATTTCAATTCCTTTTTTTCCCCCTCTCTCAGCAAAGAAAGGCACGTGCTTCCATCTCCACTGCTTAACTTGAAAGTAGTATGTGGTTTAATGTGGTTTCAGAACAAGTCAGAAAAAAACAACTAACATTTGGTCACTCAGTTCTAAGATGCTGTCACTGTCTGAAATTGCTATTGCCCTTCACCTGAGTTTTGTTAACTTATGTAGTCTTACTCCATCCTATTTCTGAACTAAAATATCCCAACTTCAAAATCCCTCTGAAGAGGAATTTGAAAGCCCTGTACTCATCAGTGACAGAAGTAACCACCTGAACTACCATCTACAAATTCATTATATTTGTCCATGGTGTCACTGTATTTAGCTCACCCAGACTTAGTCTGATGTTGTCAGATTCAGGGCTTGTAAAACTTAACAACAGAAACCAGGAATGAAGGAGAAAAAGTAAAGTTACACAGAGAAGGACATCTTAGTACTGAATTTTCAGGTTTACAGTTCCAAGAAAGAAGGGAGCCAGAGGTCTTTCTGTGTCTGCAACCTGTCTCTTGAGGCATTTCATAGCATATGTTAATGTCTTTGCTCAGCATCCTAGACCCAGGAAAAATCTGCCTTATCTTCCATTTCCAGTGGTTTCTGATAGTATCAAAAGTAGTAACATGAAAACAGGCATCAAGACAACTAAAACATAATTAGATGTTGTATCTCTTATATTATGCTCTCCCCTAGGACATCTACTATCAAAGGCTGCTCACCAATATTTAATTTCTTTTTACTCCTACCAGACTTTCTTTCTACAAACTTCAGCCTAAAGAACTCAATCTTATATTTTAAAATGATCTTTGCTAAATTTTTTAGTTGTTTTAAAATGAAAAAGCTTTCCATGCTAAGAAAAGGGGGTATTTGTTAAAATAAAGGTTAAAAATCCACATAATGCAAAAAGTAAAAAGGGTAGGTCCATGGCTTTAGAAAAAGGGAAAAATTGAAGTCTTTAGGAATTAAGTAATGGGTCTGCTATGGTACTCTTTTGTCACAAATACAGTTGTGGGTGTTTAAATCTAGCAAAGATTTCTCTGTCTCAACCTGTTTTTCTGTTGTATTAGTCCCTATTTGATAAAGCTTGGTTTGACCAAAAGATTTAATTAAAAAACTGGGATAGCAGGGCCTATTGATGATTAGTCTTAAAATAGCTTGACAGAAAGTCCTCTGGGATCCCACAGCTAGGAAGACAAAGTCTTGCTTTGGGTCAAGACGGAGGTGCCTGTGCAGAACTAGGAATAGAGCATCAGTAGGGAATAACGAGTAATCAGTGAAATGGACTCTTGTTCTAACTGTGCAATAGCACTGGGACTGAAAAGTACTAGAAGAACAGACATGCTGTAGAAACCATATTAAATGCTCTGAGGAGGTGGGTAGAGATCAATAGAGTGGTTACAGGAGATTTGTAACACATCTTTCTTTATACTTTATTCCAGCTACAGATGTCTTACATAATTTAGACTACTGGTGTTCACACAAGCTATACAGGATATATAGATAAAAGGAGAAATTAATTCTTTGGGTTCTAGGAAGGATTCAGAAAAAGTCATCCACTTTCCAGGTAGGTCACTACTTTCAGAATAAAATGTCAGATAATATTCACTGTGGAATAACATGGGAATAGGATGTCTATGTTAATAGGATGCTAGCGTTAGCTAAATCACTGTGCTCTGTGCCACAAAACAAAGAGAAATTGCCCTCTTGTAGCATATTTTCAGTTATTTTTGTGCACCTTTTGAATATACTGGATACAACAGAAGTCTAAAAAACATCACGACTATTTACTAATGAGTAAATAGCTCTACATAACATTTAAGCCGTAAAATGGAAAAAGAACCTTGTTAATACTTAGTATTAGCAGGAGTTAGTTTTGTTAGGACAATCTTCTAAGATGCTGTAAATTTCACTTGAGCCGATGTTGCAGTAGGAAACTTCCCAAAACAAACCAGTCTTTAATATGTGAAAAAAATTACTCAGAATTTTTGCCTTGATTTTCTAAGACTGAAATGCCAGATATTGAATACAAAGCTACAGGACATGACTCTTCAAGTTGACATACCGTCCAAACCAACCAAAGTCACTGGGTAAAGCATTTAGTCTGTTGCTGCACTTTTGAGCCTTACCCATCAGTCCTAAATATTTTTCTATTTTAGATGCAGTCAGTATAACATAAAGGCTGCAATGTTGTCCAGTTTCATCAAGAGAAAAACAGAAGTGCTGCAATTTTTGGACAGTGTGAAAACAAATCTTTTGTGATGTGACAAACTCATTTCAAACAGAAGATTATATCTGCTTTTATTGGTGGGGGATGTGTGGTGTACTCGCTGCATCTATTGCTAGCAGCAGTATATGAAGTCCTTGCTGAGCCCTGCTCTGCAGGAACCTGTAGGAATTATCAGTGCAGCAAATCCAGGTGCAGGAGAGCAGGAGGCAGCTCCATGTTGGTGTCAGCGGCAGCGTATGGTCACCAGTTGGCCGGCATGCGGTGTTTGGGCGTTGTGAGGTCTCCAAACACCCCTTAATGTTTCCATACCATATGTACTGTAATAGGTAATCACCATGGGAGTAGAATCTAATGTTTCTGCACAATTTATTTGTTGGCTGATGAAAAAATAGCTAACACTCAAAATGCTATTCATTATTAGTCTTTTTTTTAACCAAAGCAGAGAAAACCACTATAATCTGCAGCTTTCCTGCATTCTGCCTCCCTGAGTTGCTTTCTAATTCTCACCAGACATGAGCTACAACCTTCTCCCTCTATCAATTCAGGCACCCCCAATGTAGGGAATTAAGAGCCTTGACTCCATGATTCAGGAGGCTGCACAATTGTTGCTTTATTAAGCTATATTACATTAGATTATATTGCGACTATACTATACTGTACTAAACTATACTACTAAAGAAAAACCTTTCCAGACAGTCATGGCACAGCTTTGACCCAATTGGTCAGTCAGTCCAAACAACCATCAGCAGAGCCCAATTAACAAATCCCTTTCTCCATTACAATCTCCATAACACATTCCACATGTGCCAAACAACAGGAGCAGCAAGTAGAGATAAGAATTGTTTTCCTTCTTTCTCTGAGCTTTCACACTGCCTTCCCCAGGAAAAATCCTGGGAGAGAGAATTATGGCTCTCTCTGTTCCACGAGTATGTGAATACCACATCCCTCTTCTAGAAAAGAAACATTTTCACACAAGTAGTTTCAGCTGATCTGTTTCTCAAATATTTGGGACACTGTGTAGCTCCTAACAGAAGAAACTTCAGAAATGTATTTTCTATGGGAGAGAAAATCATCCTGATATAAAAGAAATTCCTAACATCTTATGTCCTTTTTTTTTGTTGTTCTTGTTTCATGTCAATAGTTCCATATTGTAATATTAACTTTGAACAGTCTGGGAATCACCACAATCTTAGAAATCATTGGACTATTTTTTTGCCCACACTGAGTTCTGTTTGCAGTTATCTGTGGAAAAACCAAAACTATGAAACTGAAGAATCAGAGAGCCTCCAGTATGTGCTCCATAATGCCTTAAAGAATATGCTGGATAATAACAGTTGTATTTTAGGACTCAGAAGTCCTAGAGGTGGTGAATTTAAACTTTTTTGATCAGTGGAGTCCTAACAACTGCACAGTTAATTTGCAAGTCTTTTGCTCAGAAAAGGTATGATATCACCACAGTGGTGGTAGTCTTATTTTTTCTGAGCTCTCAGATCCCTCAGAAGTAGATGATGCAATTGGTAATGTACCTTGAAAATATGGATGAAAGGCAGAGAACCTCTTATTAGAGTGAGTTAATAGGGCTAATAAAAGTTGCATCAGTCTTCTCCAATGTACTACAGCAGTTTCAATACGGATGTGCAAGTCCTTCATAAAAATCTCACTTACCCATATTGAATGTGGTCACAAGGTGATTCTCAGTGGAGGTAACATAAATAATGACATATGCTCAGATCACAGTGCATGACAACTCTCTCCTTCAGAGCTATGCACAAAATGTGGTCAGCTCACCCAGCAATCCCCATGACTGAAAGTTTTAACAGAGATTATGCTTGTATACAACTGTAGCAATGTATGGTTAAAAACTGAAGGAAAACACAAAATGGGAAAGTTTTATTTAAACAACATGATTTTTGTCCTATTTTCAAGTATTAGTAATTCTGCTTTAAACTCTAACTGGAACAATAAACAGGACATTTTTTCCTTTTTGTGTGTTAGCTATATCTGTCATTTATCAATCTAAAGGGCTTTAACTTCCTGTAACATGGGTGTTATCATCTTCACTGCATACAAGTTTTCTAACTTTTCATAAAATGACCACATGAAGACAAAGCTCAAAATAGTCTCAGATTTCATTATAAGAGTCTTAGCTTTTTAAGACTGGCTACCATCAGAGATGCCCAGAAAGGGTTAGCTGAACATCCATTTATGGCGCTGCCTTTAATCAAAACACAAGATAAAACATAGATTTTCCCCAACAAGCAGAATTATATAACCCTCTCCATCTATACTTGGGGGCAGTCTCTCGTCACCTTCTCTCCTTTGGCTGTGAATTGTACCAAGAGCCCTCCCTTAGTGCCTTGTAACTCTGAAAGAAGATTGGCTGGTTTTATGGTTGAGTCACTGCACTGAATTAAGGCCTGCTTTATTATTTGTATCACAGATTTCCTGTGTAGTTTTAGATAAATAATCTCTTTATTCCTCCAATGGTAAAACAAAGCTTAAATCTCTCAAACTCATAAGCATATTCTGAAGATCAGTTGATTAGTCTTTATGAGATATTCTGATATTCTTGAAGAGATACTTCAAAAAAGCTGGTAAATATACAGTGATCTTTGATTTCTGGTTTTCCACAGCTTTTGTTAAAAAAAACCCCAAAGCTTTCCACATAATCAATCCCAGCTGGGTGACTGTTCTTTTTTCACTCAGCATCTCTCACATTGCTTTCCTAAGTTGGAGCCCATTTTCTTCCCTTCTCCTTTTGGAAGCTCCTTACCCTTTGCCGATTTAGTACAACATATGCTTTCCAAACATATTTATTTGCTGCTTTTTCTCCTCACATTCCCAAGTGTCTTATAAATGCATGTGTATAAAAAAGACTTCAAACAAAGAAATGAGGCTGCTGCAGGGATACCACACAGCAAACAGATAAACAAGCTATTAAATAATTAGCTATCTGGTCCCTTCATTAACATATCTGAGCAGATATCTTCTATTGGAGAAGAAATAGCATAAATTCTATAGAAACTAGAGGGAGGAACTTTTCATTGTGTATAATGTAATATTATCAGGGTCCTAAAGTTAATCACTTACTCTTTCAAGTTTAATTTAGGATTACTAGCCACTCAAAGTATTAAGTGTTTGGGGTTTATGTCTCATCCACAGTTGATTCCAAGGTCAGCATGTTCTATGAATGCTGGTGTAGTAGAAACTCAGAGAAGTAGCCTGCATACTAAATTGTCATAACCCATTGCAGCAAAGACTCCTAGCTTAGAACAAACAAGGAAGACATGGTCCTAATAGCCTGAGTGAAATATGGAGATAAGAATCCAGAATAGGGGCACAGACAGCCCATATCCCCACTGCTATACACCTCTGTGCTGAACTCAGTTCTGCAATGCAGAAGTGAACAAGGACTGCCTGCTTTCCCTAGGAAAGACACTATAATTCAGAACATTGTCTGTATTCTGTATGAAAAAAACTATTAAAAGCTTTAATGTTGCCAACAAAAGAACATGCATACACAAAATAACACTGACATCTTTTCCTTTTCCTTCAGTACTTTTTTTCACATTTGTCTTATGAATAAAGATTTCTGTCCGGAAATTTCATCCTTAAAATTAGTTTTTCCGCTGTTCCCTACTCTCTCCTGTTTTGCTCCATGTGTTATGAAGCACATGTGTCTGACATAATGCTGCAATAGCATTAATTTAAAAGTACTACCTGAAAGTGGAGGAGGAGGGCCTGATCTGGTTTGCTGAGTGTATAATTTTTACACAAATAAGCAAACCAACACAGCTCCTTATATTCATGTCTCCCTGCTTAAAAAGGAAGCACACTGCAGACACTGGGGATATAAACACAGAAGGCAGCAGGTAAGAACAGGAGGGCCAGGCTGAGCTGTGAATCCGTCTGGCTTTGTCCATTACTGTAAAGAGCTATAAAGTCTGTTAGTATTCAGCTCCAGCCACTGGCTGTTGGCATTGCAGTTAATGGACCGAATGATGCCTCAAAGGCATTTTTCTACCCAATTAATTCTAGGAAATTTAACATCTGTGTAAAAAAAAAATCACCTCTACCCCCCCGATAATTAAAAAAATATTTCTTAGCAGAACATTTTCCAAGGCAGCATCCCTGTCATATCAAAATCAGCTTTCTCCAGCACCCAGGCAAAAACTGCAGTAGCCCAAGCCAGACAAGTTCTCGAAAATGTGAAATCATCAGAGGCCTATTTTATAAGTAACACTGATGTACTTAGAAGGGAAGAGCTGATGGATATCTAACAGATTTATTTAATCATCATTCTATTCCCCCACCTTCCAAGTAATTAATTAAAAAATATCAAAGTGATGGTGTTAGCAGTCAAATCCTTCACATAAGGATGTTTCTCAGGGGCAGAGTTGTGGGACCCAAACAATTGAAATGAAGATAGTGATTTCATTTGTCATCTGTTCCCTCTGGTATAAATGCAGTAAGAACAAGATTTCAAACATGTCTTCATGGGTGACTACAATACTGAATATGAGGGACCAAGGTAGTTTCCTTCCTGACTTCCTCTGACAGCAATCAAATATGCATTGCAAAAATTGTACAAAATTACCATTTAAAAATTATGTTTGAGATAAAACTCTGTAGTATGAGCATTAACACTTTCTCCAAGTCCTCTGTTGCTCTGTTGGAACTGCAAAGAATGATGTGCAGCTCAGAATACTTCAGTATAGGTTTTACTGAGACTTTGTGGTATCCTGGGTGAGAGTTCATTTTCCTTTACATTGTTAAATTGTACTCTGAGATCCCAGTGAGACACCCATTTTGAATTGTGCCCTGTACTCACTCATGTTTAGTCCTGTCTTACAGCATGGGTAATCCTGTTTAAATCGACCAGGTGCTACCTAATATGAATAAAATATCACAATTTGACTCAGCAACATAAACAAGGGATTAGATTAGTTGACTAATCTGGCATCTGGTTACCAGCCAGCAGAGTTGAAGCCTTCTAGAAAGTAAAACCCTCTCTAATTTTCAGAATTACATTTAATAATAGTGAATGAATGCATAATAATATATTGCTATAAAATTGCATTGGTATTCCAGGGAAAATCTCTTTACCTGCTTCATGCTCCATTGGATTCCAGAGTTCTAGTTTCTGCAGAAGACTATTTTTAAACTAGTTAATTAGTATCTAGTTATCAGTGTCTTACATCTGTCATGTGTGAGAAATATTTCACCTCGTTAAAATGTTCAATTTAGAAGATGTTTTATACATAAATCTATCATCCATGTTACTCAATGTAATAATAACAGAGTGCTGAAAGACTTCGAAGCACTGAAGAACCAACAGTCATCACGTAAGGTAAACAGGCTTGTGCTCCTCCCTTGATGCCAAAACTAGGGAAGGACACTGGTATGACCTATATTGAAACTAGCAAACTGGAAAAAAAAAAAATCTATGAAATTGTCAACCAGCTATTCATTCCTTAGAGTTTTTACAGTAGACAGTACAGACCATGGCTGGATCTGAATTCAGATGTTGAGTAAATGAGATTTTTAGACATTGAATTGCAGAGCAGCAGGAGAAAAGAGGAATAAAAAAGGGGAAGAAACAAGCCTGAAAGATTTTTATCTGTCCTGAGAGAAGCACTTTTTAAACAAATTGTAACTGTTTATAGCTCTACTCTCTATGACTCTGAGGACATATTCTCCAGCCAAGGCAGGTAATTTTTTGTGCACTCAGGAGGGTGAGAATATGCTCCCAAATATTTTACAACATCTTATGAGGAAATGGAGGGCAAACTCATCACTCTATTATTCCTACCTGCCTGTGATGATCATTTCAATGGGATTTGTGAAAACCTGCTGTAACTGATTTGCCACTTTCTTGAATACAAATAATTTCCTATAAATTGTGCCTCTTGCATTTCAAAGAGGTTTGTTAATGATTTTGTTTGTTTGTTCAAAAAAATTATTGTATTAGAGCAATATTCCACCATATTCTTGCCAAGTTTCTTATTAGTATCAGCAGCATCCAACACAATCTAACTCTTCCCTCTGCTCAGCAATCTGCCTTCTCAGTGGATGATGAAAGCTGGCATGGATAAAGAGTAAATCTTATTAGCCATGTCCACACGTGCTGTGCAAGGACTCGTACGTGAGCTACAGTGCTGGAGGAAGATGTGCACACTGGTCACAAAAGGGGAATTTGGAAAAGTTTCATCTCTATGGTTGCTCAGTCAGCACAGGCAAAGCCTGCACATCTCCCTTTTTAAGTGGCTTGTGATAAAATCTGCTTCAGTCCATCTTGATTTCCATGCATAGGCTGCAGGAATTTAGGAAAGCAGGGCTTTCCTTTTTCTGGTCTTTCATGCTTTGGAGTACTAATATTTAGCATTTAGAAAGTACTTTACTGTTTCAACTCACTGTCTAATTAAATATTGCTGTGCAATATACTAAGTCCCCTAAAATGCAGCAGCTGTTCAGGCACAGTACTGCAGAATGTTACCTGATGTTTTGCACTTCTCTTCTAAAAATAGGAAATTGCTGTGATTTCTCTCTATATGATAGCAGCAGACAAACACTGACTTTTTTGACAATAATGACATTAAGTGGTACTCTTCCTGAGGTTAGGGGCCTAGTTCTTATTGATGGGAGCACTACTGCAAGGCAACATAAAGAGGTTCTTATGTGTTTGAATGCTATCAGGTTGTTTCATTCCCAGTTTTGCATTCTGCACCATGTTCCCCAGCTGCCCAGGCTCCTGAGCTCTAGCTGGAACCAAATGCAGAAGTTCTCCCTGTAAGGAGAGTCTGATCCCATTTCAGATATGACTGTGGGCAATGCCTAGAACCACCTCTTCTGTTGTGTCCTGACAGTCCCTCCTGGTGTGGCTCACAGCACGTGTGAAATGCTGTCAGCAGCAAACTGGTTGGTTTGTTTACTTGCTGCTAAATATCAGCCTTCACTTTATATGGGGCTCTGCCACAGAATCACAAAATGGCTGAGTTTGGAAGTGACCTCTGGAGGACCATCCGGTTCAAACCTGTGCTCCAGCAGGGCCACCTAGAGCTGACTGCCCAGGATCATGTCCAGATGGCTTTTGCCAATCTCCAAGAGGGAAGACTCTACAACCTTCCTGGGCAATGTGTGTCCCCTCAGTCCCACTCACAGTAAAAGAGTGTTTCCTGAAACTCAGATGGAGCCTCCTGTATTTCAGTTTGTGCTCGTTGCCTTTGGTCCTGTCAGTTGAAGGGGATGGAGTAGCCTGCAGGGAGTCAGCTAGGTGGAAGCCAATCCATGTATTTCATTCCAGTTTCCAATTGCAGCGTGTGACACAGAACCATCCCTCACAATATCTTGGGTTCATTTCAGGGAAAGAAAGATGCAAATGTTGCAGCTGAAGCGTCTTCAGCTGATGGATATAAAATGTGTCAGTCACCTCTGGATGTGGGGTTTGGCATCTGCCATGTCTCTTATAACAAAGGCATAAAGTATTACCTTCAGTCAACTTGACAAGATGTTTTCTGCCAAAATTTAGCCTTCAAACTCATAAGTCTCAGCAACAACTGTCACATGATCACAGGACTAAGGCTGCAGCAGAGCCAGTGCTGCTGCGCATTTACTGCGACCGAGGCTGTGGCATCAGAACCTGTGCAACCAGCGACTTGCAGGCACAAATGCAGCTTGCCATGTGAGCATGGATAAACTTCCAGAAAAGCAATGGGATAAGCAGTGCAATTGTAGGGTTGCTGGGCCATAAAGAGAGGAGGAGACAGAAGCAAAACCTCACCCACGCGCGGTGCTGATAATCGCATCCACTTAAGGTCTTGCCCACTTGGGTCCAGATTTTTACCCCCATCAAAGAAAGTAACTCTGTTGAGATTAACACAGTCCTGCTTCATTCTGTATGAGGATCCCCCTATTGGCAAAAATCAGCCTCAGAAATACAGGCTCTTATTTATTTTGCTGACTCCTGCCCCAAATACAACTGTTATTTTAGCAGAGCCCTGCCTGTCCCTCTGGGGAGCTGCATGGTCTTGTGACCACTAAAGAGCACATGAGCAACTACTGCTGCAGTGGGAAAAGAAAAATGTAAAAGAAAATTTGAAAGTTTCTGCAAAACAAAAATGCATATCCTAAACCTGCTGATTAAAGACAAACCATAACCACTATTTAAACCACCTTGCTTATAGTTAAATTACAGCACACCAATGCTTTATCCCTGGCAAGCATGAGTGAGAGTTCTATACTGTGGAATTTTATAAGACATAATGAGAGTGAGGAAAATAGCTCTGCTCAATAAATGTATGAAATAACCACAGCAGGAAACTACCATTAATAAAGTTCAGTTAGAAACACATCTTCCAGATTACTCAGAGTTACTTCTCTTTCCATTTTCTTGTTAGTTTTTGGAAATATAATAATCTTTTTTCAAAACTTCACACAAACAAAACTTTTCCTTGGACTAGTGATCCTTACATTGCTCAAGACCAACATGTCTGCTCTGGTGAGATCAAATGATGTCAAGGAAGATGAAACCCAGATCTCCAGGAGATAAATCACTCACTACACTTCAATATAGAACAGGTTTCTGAGCATACTGTCAAAATGACATCATTCAGAGAATGTAAAAATAATGGCACAAAATTAGACCAAGGTTCCCCTAATTCAGTATCCTCTGTTCAGCAGTAGGAGACCATAAGTAATATTTTAGGAAGACTACAAAAAGCAGGATAAATTCTGGGTGATCTTTTCCTGAAATAATCTCTAACTTCAAGCCAGGTAATAGCTTTAAAGCAGTGACCTAAGGGGTGAATGTAGGGCAGCATGTTCAGTAGCCACAAATGTATTTCTCCTCTGAATTTGTTCAGGCTGGTTTTGACACCCATTCTGATCTTGGCCTCCTCAAACCCTGTAGTCCTGAGTTTCAATTATGTGCTGTGGCAAAAGCTGCTGGTTTGAGTTTGTATTAAAGCAAATTTATTAGAGCTTATAAATTCTCTGCATATCCTTTACTTCCTGTGTTGCAAAAAATAATGAGTAGTCATTTCCTATTCACTTTCTGTGCTCCACACGTCTTCTGTAGATCCGGAAAACATCTCCTGCTTTTTTTTTTTTTTTTTTTTTTTTTGCCAAGCTAATGAAACTATTGAGTACTTCCTCCTGTATAAACCACTCTATACCTTAAATCACACTTGCACTCCTTCTCTGTAGTCTTTCCAGTTCTTTGCAATAGTCAAGGTTGAAAATGCACCAGAAATTTGTACAGTAGTACAATGATGCTTTCTGTCCTATTCTTTTATTTTCTTAGTAACTCCTAACATTCCCTTTGACTTTTTCATCTCTCTGCAACACTGAACTGATGTTTTGTAATGTGGACAACTGGAGACTAACACTATTTATTATTAGACTAAGTATTATAAACAAAGGAGAAGGTGGAAGATTAGGGAGAAAAAAGAAACCAGAGTAGGAAAAGTGTCAAGAGAAGAGATTGGTACAACAGGAAGTTATGGGAAGAACATTTTGGACAAACTGTTAACACAAAAATGTATCTTTAGGTACCTGGTAGGGTGACTAATTAGCTGTTGTTACTTCTGTAACGAGGTTTAAGTCTTTTCTTGATGCTTAATGAATGAAAAGAAGTCCTGAGAATATTTCACTGGGAAAGTGATATATAAGCAATGCAGAGCATGAGTAGGCAAAATCATAAAGTTTTTTAAACTACCAACACCAAGCTGTGAAATACATATTTTAAAATATTTCAGAGATGTTAATTAATTTAGTATAAAATCTCTCACTTCCCCCACTTCACCAGTGCAGGTCTCAGAAGACAAGTTGAGAAAGAATGGCCAAAAAAAAAGCACATACAAAAAAAATTCAGCTTAGACATTAAGCTTTGAAGGAACATATTTCAACCACAGAGTGCTGAACCTATACAGCATCACCCGTGCAGATGTTGAATTTTGAAGCAGATCAGCCCTTTTCCTTACTGTTTGGAACATGCCTTTGCTTTCTTGCTGCAACTTTCAAAAGTAAATGGCTTGAGGATCTCTCTGTTGATCATGACCAGTGCTCAAATTTTTCTCAAATGAATCTAACACTCTCATTTCTCCTTACTGTTTTGTGTAAATCCTAAAATACTTCCTTAGGAATTCTGAAAATGGCCTCCACACTGAACTAGAATACTAGAGTAGAAGAGAAGGCTATTTTGTCACAGATGTGGGATTATTGTTTAGAGGCTCATAGCTATTTTATTGATAGCAGACACCTCAAAACACACATGATGTGCCACCTGGATTTATGGGGAACACAGATATGTACAGAAAACTGATTATGGATTTTTTGTTCTCAAGCCTGTTGTGGATGAGACAAGATGCAGTGGACAAATGGGAAGGCTTCAGGCAGAAGAACAGAATTAATGCCAGGAAAGCACTGGAATGAGAAAGAAACGCTAACAGTGACCAGGCAACTCCAAAAAGAGATTTTCCACAGACACATACAAGATTAAGCAAAAACCACAGTGCTGAACTCAAGCAGCTCAGTTGCTGCCCAGTGCATCAGTCTCAATGCAGGCAATGCGGAGTGATGAATGACAGTGAACTCCACAGCTCCTGACAGCTTGGAGAGGACAACTGAAATTGCAGCAAGATGTCCTTCTGATCATGGGACTTATCACTGATATTGATCTTCCTTGTTAACTTTTGTAGCTGGCTTTGCAGCTTCTGCATACTTAAAAATCTCTAGGAATTCTTTTGCTGACTTCTAAGAATTCATCAGCTCAGAGGGAAAAGCCAGAAGTCTGGACTTAAGGTCTAGAATTAAGCAGCTACAAATGTGCAGAAAATGAAAAATTTAGACATTGGGCAAAATATTAACTAAAAATATCTGCCACATATCACTTTGTAATTATATCAATTCTTCAGATTGTTTTAACTACAGCCACTCTGCACTAAGACAGACCTTAAAATACAAAGTGATTCCAATCCCAAACATTGTTAATTTATCTTTTTTAGCATTTCATAAAAGTTGCAGCCTCCTTTGTTTTTTTTCCTTCCAGCAGATCCTGACAGGATAGAGCGTGGCCATTGGAATAATATGCCTGTCAAGGGTAACCTGACTCTCATTTAGAAACAAAACAAAATAGCAAGTCATTGTCTTAATTTGGAATGAAACCTAAACAAATAATTTCAGAGACTCAAGAATGATTTGTCAGGTTTTCCACTAATTTTTTATTTCCAAGTTCTTTGTTTTCTTTTCAGAGTGAAACAAAACACAGAAATGCTGGAACGAATCCCCCCTCTTCCCCCAGCAATTCTGGGCTACTTTTTCAAGACTAAGAGGAAAGGGCAAAACAGAGATCAGCCAAACTTTTAGATGCTTACATGAATTAAACTACCAAGACTTTAAAGTTGTGCCAGTGTGAGAGCAGTGTGAAGGAATTTGGACTTCTCTGATATGCTCTTCCTATGTTGTGACAAAAAGGAGCAAACAAGGATGTGGGATACTCTTTTTTTGGCTTTTGTCAGCTTTTCTTCTTGTTGTTATATTGTCTTGAAGAAAGATAAACAAAGACAAGTATGAATTTCAGGGCACTTCCTGAAGCGCTTTGTGTTCAAACTTGCATCCTGTGCAGCATCAAGAAACTGCTTTTCACTTCTACATGTCTGTGTCTGTTAATCCACCCACATTGCAGTCCTATAAGATCATACACATTTATGTCACTCAAAATTCTACTGCTTCCAGTTATATGTCAATCACAGTTACTCCCTGTCTGCACTGGGTGGCTGTCAATTTGATACCAGGGCAGAATGACTTTCACCTACTCTGAGAATTTATGCCTTTCATCACGACTGCAGAACAGAAATATCCTTTGCTAATAACAGGTGTTACCAGTGTAGAGCCATGCAATGGTCTGGCTTGGAAGGGTCCTTGTCCTGACATACTCAAGGGTTATTTACCACTGCTTCAATTGTATTTGCTTTCTCATCATCCTCCTTTAAGCAAGTTACTTTTATTGTAGCATAGAAAAAAAACAGCCTTGTTTGCCTGTTCAACTGCTGTCAGCAGTGCACTGATAAACCCAATCTATTTAAACAACTGGTGGCTTGCTGTAGATTTTAAGCCTTTTCTGTAAACAGAGATAAACATCTCAAATACTACATGCCTGGATACTAGTTGTGTGTGTTATCAGCCTGTACACAAGCAGAGAAACCTGTTTCAAATTTCTGTTTCTGTTTTTAAAAATCAAACCAACTCCAGGGGCCAGTTAACTAGAATTTCACTATATGAAAACAGACACAAATTGACTGACTTCACTGAGTCAATACCCCCTCATTTCACATGAAGACTTGGCCTACCATTTTGACAGAGTTAAGAGATATCAGATCTGTCTGTGCGTGACTCCAGATAGAATTCACTGACAGCTGATGAAGCTTCCTGATCAGGTATGAATGTCCTGGTAAAGACTATATTCCCTTCCTTACCTACTGGAGATGCTCTGGGTGTGATTACACAGTGTCTTCTCCCACTCCAGATATGTCTAGCCCTTTCATAGCCTATTACACAATAGTGCAATGCAGCTCATTTAATTTAATTTAATTCTTAAGGGCATTAACATAAAGGATGTGATAAAACACAGGGTATTAATTAGAAGCACTACCAACAACAGTAAAACTGTCAACTGGATTAAAGACAGCTGTGTCAAAACTTGGCTTTTTAAAAACAGCTATGGAAAAGCATTACAAATATTCCTTATTTTTTAGAATAATTTTTTTTAAAGCATGAAAGATGCCCTTTAGTTGATCAGGCCTACTAAATAGGTCCTATTTTTGTTTTAAAGGTGATCGGAGAAGCTTGTGAGGGTCACTGAATGGTGCTGCCTTCTTGCTTTAACACAAAGGAGGATCAGCTATAGTTGCAGTAGAAGCACTGCTGATATTACTGCATGCTGCAGGGGAAACATCCTACTCCTCCTGAGCTCTTGTTGCAGAGGAGAGAAAGAAACAGTCAATATTTTTGTCTGTGTTAAATATCTGTGTCTGTCTCATCACCTGAATTTCTTGTGGCTATGCAGGCAATCATCTTGTGTCTTAAGCATTTTACAAACGTTGCCACTTGGGCCAAAAGGTTCATTACTCAGCAATACCAGTCAAATACGTTGGAATTTGCAACTACTTTGCCCTTCTTCCTCCTCTCACAACTTAAAATGGATGAAATTACATCCTCAGAACAGAGTGACTTGTGTATGAACATTCACTGTGTCATTTATCATTTCTGTATTTATTTCTCATCACAGTGTTCAGTGAAGGTGAGCAGAACACTTCCACTCCCACAACATCATCAAACTATTTTACCAGAAGCTCTGCAGATGAGAGGTGGTTAGCAATGCTGTCATGGTGCCTGGAGCAAACAGGCATCTTTGCATGCCCATAGGCATCTTTTACCTTTACACTTTCCAGCTTCTCATGTTCAAAAGCTTATCACTGCATTACATGTTACAAAGTAGGGAACAACACACTGAAGTATTGTTCATGAAACTCAGCCTCTAGAGACACCCAGTACACCACGGGGGGCATTCTCCAAAGATAATGAAGACCAGTTTGGGAAGGATGTGTAGCAGAGGAACTTTTTTGGAAGCAGACAGCCATAGGGAAGGAGGAACACCGGACAGAAAAATAGAATCAAGGATCAGAGCCAACTAACATGAAAGGGGATTTAAGGCCAGGATGCCTGAAAGGAAAATTCTTATGTTTACCGAGAATAAATTATTGTTAATATTTTTAAGATCAGTTTTGCATAGTGTTAGCATGATGGAAGCAGTCCCTGAAACTGAGTTTTCTGTATATGGATTTCTAACAGCTGACATGAGCTTAAAATATCTTTTTATGTAGGAGCAGTTCAACTTCTCCCCAATATGTTCTGTGCTTTCCTTCCTTCTACTTCACTGGGAAATCACTCATCTTCTCTGAGGACATTCCACCTCTGCCTCCTGCTGCCTCTTCTCCTGCACCTCCAATCAAAATCCTCTGGAACATCACCATTGATGTCACCAGCAGATGGCTTAGACAATAAATTAAGGCAAGGGGTGAAAAAAGTATTTGTAGTGGGAACTAGTCAACTATCAAGAAACCAAGAGCCTATTTTCATGGCAAATGAATGCTTGTTTCCTTAGAGATGAAAAATGAGGAGGAGTCAGATGAAGGAAATCTCAGTGATTAGAAAGTGAATTGCATTTACAATTTTTTTATGTATTCAGAGAGATTTCAGTAACTGTTTACATTCATAATGAAGACATGAAATTGAAGACATGGAACTGAAGGCTTAGCTTAGCTATAAAATTGGTTTTAAGTATGTGTACAGGAAATGTATACAGAAGAAAAAATCCTATTGAATTTTATTCCTTTCCTCTGACTATAAAAACATAGGAGAATGTGTTACTATTAATTGTGCATATAAAGCAGGCTGTAAATTTCTTTCCAAAAAGTCTGTGAAAAAACTGGGTGGAGGTGGTGGTGCTGCAATGACAAAAAGGTTCATTTTTACTCCTGTTAATGCAATAAGTCATCAGAAAAGCTGCTGCAGTAAAAACCAGTTAAAGAACCAAAAGAATGGGAAAAGCTTAACTATACACTATAGCACTGCAGTCCCCTTGCATTATCCTGAAGAGAGAAATAATCTTTCTATCATATTAGAAAGCCTTCAATAAATTGAATGGAATGCAGGAAATTGTCACTCTGTTCTATATATTGTTGCTTATCTGTCTTATTGCCAATTTGACTGCATCACATACAGATTCCTGCCCTCACCACACAAGAAAAGCACAGAGCAGAATCTAGCCAGAGGAAGGAATGCAACATAAATAACCTGACAAATTAATTAAAAAATCAGAGCTCTAACAGGTCATCTGCATTAATTATACTTCTCCTCATATATGTCCCATACCCCAAATTTTATATGTTGCTATCACTTGGTATTAATTGCAAACTGGATCATCAATCTCATATACTACCAGTTATTTTATCAGCATCTAGAAAGCAAACAAGCTCTGCATCTAACTGCTGGATACACATTCACTTGGCAATGAGCTCAATTAAATCAAGACATTGTCTTCTCCAAACTGTTTGTTACTGTCTTTTTGGTGGAGATTATGACCTGTACACCTGGACCTTGCAAAACAAAATATATGGATACTTTGTCCATGCTTCAGTGTGAAGCCAGCTCATTAGCTTAAAGAGGTGAGGCTTTGAAGCAATTTAGCTGACTTATGAATATCCACACTTGAAATGTGAAAAGGTGTTTTTGTGTTACTAGAAGTAGGGAAATTTTAAAATATTTAAAAATTATTACCATTTTTTAATGTTAGAACTTGTATTTTGGCAGGTTACTGTAAATTAGGCTATTGTTCTTGATTTTCTATCCTGATCTTCACTTAACCTCTTTTCTGTACATTTTGTCCCTGATTACCACTATGGTAGGAAAGCAAGAATTCCAGGAAAAAAGCCAGTGATGAGGAAAGTAATTTACTTAAAGAATGACTTGTACTGTGGTAGCACTTAGAGACTCCTATGAGGTCTTCATTCTGCTATGAGCCATGATTTAAAAATCAGTCTTTGAAAAGCATAATTTTTTTTTTTTTTGTGAGAAGGCAATAGGCAACTCGTGAGGAGAGGAAGGGAGCAAGCAACACGATTTTGATTAGATTCATGAACAGCAGAATTGTCTGTGGCTGCCTGAACAGTTTTTGCCTGAGTTGCAGCTTACTGGTAAGTACCTAATTTCATTGGTAGAAACAACAACAGTACAAACAAGAATACTTCTATTTCAGTCAGGTTTTCTGTGCTGACAAAATGGTGGAAAGCCAGCATTGCTCTCATTTAAAGTCCTTCTAGCTTTGCAAATGCAGTCCCCAATGCCACTCTTCCTTGTGCAGTCTGGTAACTGCTGTATTTCCTCACAAAAGTGATCTCAGAACCTCAGCTACATCCCTTAAGAACAGACAAAAGGTATAGTTCACTTTTTAATAAGCAGCAGCCACCTGAAATTGATGCAAGCTGCTTAGCTCCAGATAAAGCTACAGCAGTTAAACCACAGTTAAAACCTCAAAGAGAGAATGGCTGAGAATCAGGAGTGCATCCAAAAAACCTGCAGATTTAATTGCCTCTCCTGTAGCACTGTAAGCAAGGTATGACTGCAGTTTCATAGGAAACTTCAGTAACCTTTATTTTGTTTTCTAGATCTTTCTGTTCTTTGAAAACGAAATTAATTTTGTTGCTCACATTTCCCATGCTGGAGGTTTGCTACCTGCGGTGCATTGCAGTAAAATTCAAGGCTGGCCTCTTTAACAAAACAAAAACTGGGTTATAAATGAAACCCTTGTATTTCCCAGGGGTAACTTTTAAAACAGATCTAGCAGCTTACTTTTGCCTTTCTGTGACCAGAAAGTCTCCAGAACACAAGCTGCCCTGCCTTAAATTACCCACAGCCCAGCATTTGAATTTTACCTCCTCCTGAACTGCCTTGCCCATAAAGAAAACCCACCACGAGCACTGGAGATGGCCCCCAGCCATGGCACAGAAATGGGACTTTTTTATCACTAAAGTGGAGACTTCTCGGCCTCTGTTTTTCCCCAGCATCTTCAGTGGCTGCTCTGTGAAAACAGCCCCAAGTTTGCCAGTAGGCATCTCTTTGAAGGGAGGAATAGCCCTAAAGCATGGGCCTTGGAATTGAGCTGCACTGAGAAGTCATTCTTTCAGCTGCATTTAGAGATGCAATTTTTTTCATGTAGCAGTACACTAAAGAAGTAATTCTGTGTTTGAATATCAGATTTCTACTCACTGCAAGCAGGGGCAAGTCAGACCCGCAGCCTTTCCTGTAATATTCTGCTCAGCCTCAGCACAGATGAATTATGGTAGTCAGACCACTGGCCTGGTCTTCCAAGCTTTCTCCTAGAACAGACAAGTTTGATGCTACAAGTGCTGCTTTCTTCAAGGTGGGCAATGACAGTAAAATTTTTTTCATCTTCAAAATGTCGAGAGCAACTTGACTTCTCCCTGACTTAAAACAGATTCAGCTACTGAAATCTGTAGTCTAAATAAACCCATTCTCCTTGACCTAGTTATGCACTGTGGTTCTTTTCTTCTTTTAGAAGTTGCTATGGATTTGTTGAAAATTTTGGCTTTACTGGGACATCAGTGAGACTTGAATATGCAATTTTTCTTAATTAATTTTCCCAGCCCATGAGACATGAAGGATGCTTGAAGATGACAAACATCAAATTCATTGACCCTTGTCTGAGATGCACCAAAGCTTCTCACAGCCTTAGGAGCAAGAAAAAACAACTTTGAGACATTCAGCCCCCAACTAGAACACTCTACTGCAGTAGTGCAGCAAAAAGAGAACTGCATAAAGCAAAATTATACTGCTTTTAGCTTTCTTATGCCTCCTTGCAGGCACCCAGCCCATTTCTAAGCTCTGTCACAATAATTTTTGAGTTAGTTTCCCTTGATGTCAGAGTAACAGCTGAACAATTAATTCTTCTTTATTTCATTTTGAAAATGAAAAAAAGATGAGTAGCAAACTCTTCAACTACATTATAGGCAAATGTTGCAAGCAAACTAGTCAGATCTATTTCTGTTTAGATAAAACAGAGGTAAAGAAAACAAAAAATAAGTGTTTTTTAAACATTAACTCCCTGACAGTGTAAGTGCAGTGACGTGCTCTACATCTTGTTCTATGAAGCATTTAAAATAATTTCCAGGTACCTTTGAGAGACAGAACTGAAAATAACTGTCTAAACAGTCAAATACTTCCATCACCAGTGCTGGGACTAAAGCTGCATTTTCAGATCTCATCCCCAGCACTGTGCCTCTCTGAGAAAGACTCTCCTCAGTTACACCTTTTTGTTCATGACATAAAAAAAGGTCTAAATGACTGCTGAGCAATACTTAACAGCTAAAGATAGAGCCAAGCCTTCCTTTAATTTTAACAGGTCTGTTAAATGCAGAGATCTGGTCTGCAGAGAGCGTTATTTCAGGCTGCTGACTTCCTGTGGGTGTTTGGGGATCTGCAGCAGGCTGCAGTGCAGGGTGCCCTCAGCTGCTGCCAGGGCAGGCGAGTTCACCAAGCCCAACTCACGCTGCAATGAGCCCGTGAGGATGCAGAAGCAGCAGTGCCACATCCACAGATGGCTGACTCAGGGCCAAAGAGCCCTGCTCTTCCCGTGCCACCTCCCATGCACAGCTCTGTCTATTCTGGCTGCCAGCCAGGCACGAGGAAGCAATTAGAGCAGTGCAGAAAACCCAAATGTGAGATTTGTCTCTGTAATCTCTGCCCTTGCTTGCTGAATTCTTGCTATGCGAATGTATGGCCACCAGAACAGACCTGACTCCTAAAATATATTTGATATCATGGATTATGGCAAGTCACCACTAGCTAAGGATCTGGCAGTTGCAGAAAGATCATTGAGCACAGATAAATCCCATTCTCTTTTTTCTTCACCCCCAGTGAAAAAGGGGTAGTATTAGGCTTGCATGAACAAATTCTGCCATCTGTTTCCACATGCAGAACAAAAATACTTTCCTTTGTCTGATCCAAACCAAGTTTCTTAAAAAAAATTTAAAAGTTCAATTCAAACAAAAATATTTTTTCCTTGTTCTGGGGATCTTTAACCAAAATTAAAGCAAAGGAAGGGAATGACTATGAACCTTAACAAATGTGTTCACTCAAGTGTTCAGAACTAAAGCACAGTTCATGACATAACTACAATTATCCCACTTCCCAGATTAGTGCCAGGCAATTCACCCCCAGTTTTTGGCTCAGTGAATATTTCAATTGTCCCATGCAAAGGAGAAAAGTCAAACCAGGAAATTTTTGAAATGTATTTGTGTGCTAGTCTCATAGAGCCTCACCCTCACATCTAGGATTCCCTTGTAGGTTTGGTAGGTCTCCTTGGGTAAGAAAAAGAATTTTATTTTCTTCGGTGATTTTGGGAAAAACACTAATTCCTTCAAATTCTCAGAAAATTCAATGTTAATTCTTGAGTTGTTTTGAAAAGATAAAATGAATTACCAAACAAGTCGCCAAACCTGTATCTCTTTACTCACTAGACAACAAGATGTCACCAAAGAGGAGAAGTACCCAGGAACTAACATTTGTAGTGCATACTGTGAGTAAGATTAATATCATGACCTGTGGGAAAAACAGTAATTTATGCCAACAGGCATCCAGCTTTGTGCTCAAATAGTAAGACTATTGTAAGGAGTAATTTTTACTCCTGGTCACAGATAAGTAAGTTGTGGCAGGCTTCTTCTGTCCATCACAATACCACCTACACCTTCTGGTTGTTTTCAGCTATTGCTCCTCTCTCAGGTCACTGTATGACCCTTTCCTACCCCGTAGATCATGGTCACTGATTTCTGCTTTATTTGAACATGTGGGCGTTCATTTTTTTCTTAGCACCTGTGATGTGCACAACACCAACCTGCAATGTTAACCACACTGTTATGAAGATTGTGCTTCTGCTCAGCTCAAAGAGGTGTGAACAACTGATTTGTCACTTATTACCTCAGAGCTGCAGCCCATTCATCAGAGTTTCTAACCCCTTGGCTACTAGAAAGCTTTGCATGGTCAGGTGGTTGATTTGGTGGGTGATTTGGGCAGGAAGTTACTTAAGCAACTCAGGGAATCTTGCCTTCCACCCTTGTCTGAATAAAGACAAACTGGCAATGATTTGGACCTTTTTGTTGACGGATCACGTATCAGTGAGGAACTTCACTATATTACAGTGCAGAGGGATTGCTTTTTTGTTTGTTCAGCCCAAGGCAGGCAACTCTGGACACTTGAGAAGCTGCCAGGAGACTTTGCTGAAGCCTCATAGCACCTGCAATAACTGCAAGGGCTGTTTGAGCATGGGGCCTGCCTTTGGGGCCCACGTGGGAACAGCACTGCAGCAGGAGGTGATGGCAACATAGCAGCTCCAGGGAAGGAGGCAACACTGGGAGGTCTTTGCCCAGAGAAGGGAGGGCCCTGCGTGGGCAAGATGGCAGAGTGTTATTTACAACACTTTCACACTCCTGGCTTGTGATAGACAAACAAACCTGTGCTTCTCACACGGGGGGAGAATGTGAATGTGCTTGAAAAGAGCATCTGAGGCTTCACGTGCTGCGAGAGGCTGAGAGCAGCTGTCCCCAAGCCTGCTGTGAGCAGAGGGCTTACCCACCTCCAAACCCCTTCTGGTCACAGAGCAGCAGGTCTTACCCACCTCCTCCTGACACCTCTGGCTTAAGAGACCTTTTCTAATGACAGAGAAAAAAGATGTTTTTTCAGTGGAAGCTCCTGCATCCCTTTGAAATAACTTCATATTCTCTCTGTTATTTGCTTCCTGTTCCAAGAAGAGGATATTGCTTGAATATCCTCAAGTAATTAGATTTTTTTTTTTTTCCTGACACCACAAAATACACCTGCCTGGTTGTATACCACACATTCTGATAAAAAGGGTATATGCTCACTTCCATAAACACTTTTTTTTTTTTTTTTGCTTTGCTTTTATAGCCTATAATTGCTTTCCAAGGTCCCACTTTGCTGGCTTGTGCTCCTGCCTTTAACTGAAACTGAGCACACTTCATTTTGATAGCCCACTAATCTTCCACTGCAGCACTGTCCACCAAGTCCCAAAGAGACAGTAACACTTCTTGTGTTTTTGCTTTATGCTGAATACACTTTGCCAAAATTAAATTCCTACCAAACAACAGAATCTGTATGAACCACAGCTATTCTTCTAAAGGCAAGGGATTGTCTGGGCTTTTTTCTTTGTTTGTTTTTCATAACATAAATAGCTTTACATGGGGAGGTCTTTTTGTGTGGACTCTGCCTTTTCCATTTTCTGCAGTATCTTTTCATACAGCATTTTGAACCTCCTTGAGAGAATACCCAACCTTTTCTTAGCAATGAGACACTTTATATAACTTTATAGCTACCTGTTACACAAAAAGTGTAGCATAACGTTTTTTTCTCTCTAGATGTACATTTGAACCTGTCTAGGTCTCTCTTAACCCACATAAAATCAATATCTCAAGGACACGATCCATGAGCTGCTGTATAGGCTACCAAACTTCTCTTTTTAACCATTAGTTTTGGTTCTCTGATGTCTTTTTCTTGGCCTTGAAACATTACTACTGCCTGATTTTTCATGAAGGATATCAAGAGGTAGGCAAAAGTATGGATTGCCTCCTCAAACAGTTTGCAATCTCCCCTCAGATCTCCCAGATTTTCCATCTTTGTGCAAATGTAATACCTTTCAGATTTCTTGTACATGGTTTCATAACTGAGTTTTACTGTTTGAGTTGAAACTATTTAATACATCTAGTGCTTCAAGCCCAGCTATTGTCAGAAAATAAAGATCTATTCTGATTGCCTTCCGTTTCTGGCATCCATTCCTTGCAGCAAGAAAGTTCTGTTTAAATTCTTTCCAACTGTCTCCCATAATTTCAGAAAAAAAAAAGAATAATTGTCTCAGATGAGGCTTTTAATGGTGCCATTTTTCCATTTGGGGAATTTAAAAATTTCACTTAGCTCCTAGTACTATTGTCACTCAGCTGTCATTTAATATCTAACACAAATCTGCTTCATTGAGTCTCTGCTTAGGACTGCACACCCTGAGCTGCTGCACAAGAAAAGTGACCTAATTGTTTCAGGTGGCTGGGCCAGAGCTTCTTAATTCACTAAAAAAAAAAAAAATCAGGGCTAGAAGGCAGCAGAAGAAATGGCAGAACACTCTGCCATTCCCCCTCTCCTGTCCACATTTTGAGTCACCCAAAACAGATGCACTGAGCCCTAATACTTGAAGTTTTGTGCTCTGATTGAAACACCTTTAAAGAACCTTTTGTTCTTTCAGAAAAGATTTGCAGAAAAACAAAGCGAGTGGTTGTTAAACTCCTCCAGGTGCCCCTTCCCCCTGCAGTCTCATCATGGAAGCCTAAAACTTGATGCCTAAGTATTTATAGAAAATGCAGGAATAAATGGACCATGACTTTTCAAGAGTTCCTGGCAGTCCTTGGCTCACCCTGGTGCAGTGTGAATGCCATGATCAGCTCTGCAGTGCAGGTCTCGGGCTGCAGCCCAGAGCTGGGGATGGTGCAGCCTGGAGTGTCCTGCACAATATCATCCCTTGGATATGGAGATCACAGCACACCCCAGCTCCCTTGTGCCTGGGCACATAAAAAGGACCACACACACATTCTCTAAATGTGCAGCTTGGGCAGGGGTGTGGGCACACAAAGCAGGGCAAAATATGCTGTGGAGCCCACCTGCCTCAGCTTTGACAGAAATGCTGAGTTCAAGCACTGCCAGCAGTCTTGAAAGCCAAAGAGTCTCTTGAAAATCCACAGAAGAATTTAGCACCCCAACTTCCAAGCATTTGATCTTTAATTACCTTGATATTTTCCCAGTAGGCCTCTCCCCTGCTTCCAGAAGGCGACACTTGTCACCTCCCTTGAGCACACAGTTCAGGACAGTCCTCCACAGGAGCTGTAGCCAGCCCTTTGCACACAATCTGGCTTTTGGTGGGTTTTTTTTGGGAGTGCTTGTCTGAGAGCACATTTACCTGCTTTAACTGTCTTTGTTATTCTCTAATATCAAAGGAAATGAGTGTTTGAGAGGAGGAAGAAGGATGAAGATGGAGGAGGAGAAAGGAAGGAGACAAATTAAATGAAGGTGAATAATCAAGGCATTGCCTTTCCTGATATGAGATGTTCAGTAGGAAAGTTTTGGGTGGGTAGGCCTGTAGATACACTACAACATACTAGCATAAGATCTAGAGTCCAGTGAAGAACTACAAGAGAAGAAAAGGATCAGCAGCTATGACATTTCTCAGAAAGAACTCTACTTTAAAGAGGCTATACTCATCCACTTCATGTCAAGTTCGCCCTATGAAAGAAAGCCAGAAGGCATCAGCTGGCATATATGTATTGTTACCTAACTGGAAAACCTTTGGATGTGTTTTCTGCTGAAGCTGGAGTGTGCAAGTCCAGAGGGAAATCATCTACCCAAATTTAAGATGCTCAAAGCTTTTTCAAAATGTGTAGATTTTTACAGTTATTTTATACCTTTCCATTACCAGAGGGATATCATTGCCTCATCTTTGTGTAAGAGGTGGAAGATAGAGAAAAGAGAGAATTAAAACCCTGTCTCAAATGAGATGTCTGGTAGGACATTTGCAGTTACTGTTAAAGGACATAATATCTCTACCTTTAAGTCAGTTCATTAAGCAATTCAAATTCCCCAGTGTATCAACTGTTTAATACTACAAGCAATTACACTGGCCTTTCCATTATCTCTGAGCTCTATTTCTTTCAGCAATATAATTATTGAAGGCAAGATTTTCTTCACTTGCACATTTTCAAATCAAGAGATAAACTTTTTTTTTTTTTTAATCCCTAGTCATCCTTGCTGGCTCTGCTTTGTAAACTTTAATGGGATATGGCATATCAGGCTACTGGAGAAATTGCTTACAGAGACAATCTCTGAAAAAATCTAGCTTTCTGAAAGGCAGCTCCGGTTACAGGGCACGAAGAACAACACGGTGTGTGCCTGCAATGAAAGTAAATCAGCAATCAAGAGGAAACTCAGCTCAGGTCTGTCTGAACCACAGGTGCAGGGACTCACATGGCATCAGCTTGTGCAGCCCAGAATTATATTTCAGCTGCTAGAAGAGACTCCACAGGATCACTTGTCATCTCCTGCATGACAAATTGAGCTGTCTCCCCATACAGGACTGTATCTCACCATTCTAAAGAGGCCTTGGTTTGAATATAAGCTCCAAGTCACAGGTAAATTTGTGCTTGGTACTTCTGTAGCCAGAGCACTCCATGAACTCCACCAAACTGTGCCACAGAAGATGCAGCTTTGCTGTTGCAATGATACATAAAGGGATATTCTGGTTTTGGAGATGTCCATGGAATGTCTAAGAAACTCCTCACATTGGGGTCTTCTGCACATCAGTCATGACAAGCCTGTACCTCTTATGATACCTGTGTTGTCTCAGCCAAGAAAAAGTGACTGAGAGAACCTTGTAAGGGAGAGAAGCCACATCAACAGACTTCCTACCATTTAAATAAAAGGAGGAAAAAAAACTACCATATGCTATATGGCTTTTGGATTTCTGCAGATGGTACCTTCTGTTGCACAGTTGAATTAAAAAAAAAAAAAAAAAAGATTTTACTCAATTTTTACACAGGTCCTACAAAATTTGCACACATCTCTTGTGTGCAAAGTAGGAGAAGGTATGTTTACTCCTCTTTTCCATTTCCTACACTTGCCTTGCATGCCTACAGCTGCATGTTGTATTTTATTCTCTGTCATGGTGAGACAGCACAATGCTGTGGGGCAGCCTCTGGATTTATATATGGCTCTTTAGTCGTTTTCTGCAAGCAGCTTCCAGTGATTCTTGCTCTGGGAGAGTTTTCTGAGCAGGCTGGAAATCTCTGCTACCTTTCCTTCTCCACATGGCTCTGAGTTTGCTAACAATCACATTTAAGACCATTTGGTGCCAGCAGCTAACTTCCAGGGCTGCTCAGTGAGTGTGCTGTATCAATGTGGGATGAGTGGGTGGAATGTTTTCTACTGTTTCACTTTTTAGGGGAAAATAGAACTAATCTGGTGGTTTAACAGTTGTGCTGTCACTGGTATGGACACAGTGATGATGAATAAATTGTTCAGTCTTGACAAGACCTTCATCAGCAACAGCAAGATTGCTCATTAGATTTCACAGCATACACACTTCAACTACATTCTGTGCATCTGTGGTACTGTCAACTGATTAGGACATTTCTTATATACACACACACATCTTCTTTGACTTCCAGCTTTGATGTTTGTGGCTTAGTTTATAAACAAACAGGAGCCTGAATCTTGCTATTTTACTTCATTGCTATTGCATATACTCTGTACTCTGGCTGGAACTCAGTGTGTTGGTAGGAATTGCTCCATTAAGAACCACAACAGAATAAACAGAAAAACTTTTTTTTTGCAAGAGGCTGAGCAAAATCAATTTTACTGGTTGGTTTTAGTTTATTATTTCCAAACTATGATGGGTATTTGTTTGCATGCCAAATGTTTCTGTAAATCACCTGTATTACAATGTATTAAAGCACTGACAATTTGATAGTTTGAATTAAAAGGAGTTACATAACTAACCCAAAGTCTCTGTGTCACTCCACAGTGCATTACATTAATTGGCAAAAAATATATTTTGTCCTTCCAGTACTGACAGGTCCCTTCACATGTGCAAAGGCACCCAGTGTTCAGGGCTAACTGTAGGTGGACAAAGAAATGTGCCATTTTACAAATGCTTTCAGTGTGGGCCTTGGAATTACCTTCTCAAAGGACAGAACAAACATGTGAGGCATGAGATCTTCCTTAACATTGAAATATTTCTCAAAAAAAAAATTCAAGGCTGTTGTCTAGAGGAGCAGCAGCAGAATATCTATTCTTCAGGAAATAATAATAAAGCATATTCTGTGGTCCCATGGGTGCTTTTACCAGGAAAAAACCAGCTCTGAATGACATCCATCTTCTCCTGGGATTCAGTTCTCCTAATGTCTTTAAGCCAGTTACTAACACATGGCATAAATGCCACTGTACTTTATAAGAGAGTTATTTTTCCTGAAGTTTCTGGAAAGGTTTTTTGCTCTCTTTCTGATATAAAAAAGAATTGAATCAGCTGTTATCCCTGTTGTCTAACCAAGACTAGCAGACCTGTTTGTTTCAAAAGATCACAGGATGATGAATCATGATGAGCTGAGAGGCCTGTGTTCAGAAGCTGCAGATTAATTTGCAATAATTTGATCACTTGAGCTCACTTCCTAGAGCATTGATCATAAAACCCCACAGTAGTGACACCATGCAAGTACTTATTTTTCTCACTCTGAGATACACAAGGAAAACCTTTTTCAGCAAATCAGGCACTGCATTGGAACACCATAATGGCAATTCTGGTTCAACAGCTAATGAAAAATGATTCATAAAGAGTTATTATTATACAGATGCTAGATTGCAGCTCTGTGGAAAACATCTATTTTGTTGATGAATTGGGTTAAAGTTTCACTCTTTTTTTTTTTTTCCTCCAAATGCCATTGCAAGAAAGCTTTCTCATAGTTTTGCTGGTCAGAAACTATTGGCACCAAATGATCCTCTGATCCTATTACAAATAATTGTCTGGGAACATCTTAATTCACTCTGAATGGACAAAATTTTTCTTATCTTCACAGTCGCATACTGATACTGAATAATAAATATCAACTTCAGTAGTTACAAAGTATTTTTAAAAAGTGTTCAAATTATAAAAAACAATGTGTTTTTTCTGGAGTATTCTACCACTCTTGTTTCATAGTTGTGTTTGATTGATTTGTTACCATTTTCCCTGAGCTAGTGAGTTAAATAAAATTGCTAAGAGACTCCTAACCTCTAAACTGTATTTACAATTTTCCCATGACAATGAAACCCTCACTGTCCTCCTGGACATAAATCTTGCACAGTTCTGTCCTGGCTCAAATGTAATGAAGCCATCAGGGTCTTCCTGACTAACTAAGTTAGAAGAAGAAAAGCCTCCATTCTCTGTAAACACAGACCATTTAGCAGGAGAATAAGACAGTCTAATCCATGGCAATTTAGCTAGCTTAAATATAGCTGTTTTATAATATTTTTAAAAATTCAATAATAAAAGAAAATCCCAGAGAGTACTAAATCATTCTGAACTTCATCAGAATTCACTAAAAAGAGCCTTTTTAGCTGTACTGCCTTGTTTCAGAAAGAACCAAGAGTATTGGCATGATAAATTGCTATTGCCTTCATGTCACCCCACACTTAATTTTCCCAAATTGATTTATCTTGAGAAGCAGCAACAATTACCCGAACACAATGTTTCCTGTATTGTTATGGATTGTCAAGGCATGTTGGAGAGTGATGTGCCCCACTGCTGCACTATATTAATTTTTTTTTCTTTTACTAACCTGTTTCATCAATATTACTGCTTGTAGGTAACTTTTTGGCAACAGGGATCTTTAGACTACACAGCAGTCTGAATACATTTCAAACCTTTCCAACCTGTCGAGCTGTACCGTAACTGACAAGACTTACATAATTTCATTTATTAGGCAAGGAGGTGGCTTCCAAGTAATTTATCTAGCTGAACTAGAATATTCACTTTCCTAAATTTCTGAACATGTAGAGGCTTATTGCAATATCCCTTTCTGATGTCAGTTATAAGTATTCATTCACCTCTCTCTTTTTCATAAAGTTGCACAAAATTCTCTGTTGATAGGACTGGAGTTGGAGTAAGTCAATAATATATGGGGAGTGATGATTAATTTTCATCTCATTTAGTATATTTTACTTTCCTCCTGTGGAGTCAGTGTCTCTCTGACTGGAAGTGTCATGCAGTTTTATTCCAGTTGCACATTTCACATCACACAAACATCTCAGTGATCTTAACATGCATCATTGGAGAAGACCAAAGAAGAGACTTGGGTCACTCACAAGGCCACGTGGTTTCACTTAGTATTAAGAAATGAGTCCTTAACAGACACTGTGTGTGTAGGGGGAAGGGAGTGACATCATTATAATATAATACAGTACTATATGGTTTATCAGCAGGTCAGGCTTTATCCTCTGATCACCTTGGTCAGGACTCAACAACATAATTTTTTTAAATTTCCAATCATATCAGTGAGGAATCAAGACTCTTTTGAGTTTAATACCCTAGAAAGCAGAACACATTCTGAATGCATAGAATAAGCATAAATTTAAGATTATACCCATGTAAACTCTATATCCTGATTAGTTAAGATAGCTTAGCAGTGAATATTTACAGATGAGACACCTCCTTTCCCCATTTAAGTACATCAGGACTATCCTTCTGATTGCAGTATTAAATCTCACTGAATTGCAATATTAAATATCATTTTTTCTTAGGTAATCCAGCACCAGAATAACAAAACAGAAACTCTTTTTGATTCTTGTTGCTCTATTAATGGAAAATAAACTCAGATTTAGCAACTTATACTTATGTGCAATTTGCTATAGTGATTGCAATTTGCTGTTCATTTCAGTTTCCCTTAAATTATTCTAAAGAACTACTTGATGGCAGTCAGTTTTGCCCAGTTGTGGCATGGCACAGCTGGAGCAGACACTCACTGTGGGAATCTCAAATCTTCCTCCTCCAGAAATACAAAGGAATTCAACAAGATCTTCAGCTAAGATTCTTTTAAAAAGTTACCTGCCATAGCATAATGTAACTCAAATGATCATGTAACAGGCAAAGGAGAAGAAAGGGGTCACCAAAAAAATCCTTTTGGAATCTGCACTGGGATATGTCCTACTCATCATATACAGAAATGATCTAGGAAAAACCATATCATGTAATGACAGACTTTTCTGAGAAGCATAAATTAATCGGATTATTAAAGACAAAGATGGACAACAAAGATCTGCCAAAATACTGAACAGAAGTGTTATAAAAAGGCAGAGGGAGTACCATGTAGGCAAAGCACCCTCCATGAGGAAAACCAACAACTTTACACACACTGTGAGTAGTTTTGACAATCACTCCTTTGAAGCAAGGGCTTAGCATCATAAGCGAAGTGCGGAAATGAGTTCACTGTTCATCAGTGGCCAGAAACTAAATTTAATGGCATGACCAGTTAGGAAAGGAATAGGGACCAAAGTGGATCACTGTTAATGCACCTGTACACATCTATGATGTGCCCGCATTTTGCGTGTTGCATCTGTTTTGATGTGTCACCATCCCCACCCCAAGCTATTCCCAGAGTCATGTAACAGAACTGTGAAAGCTAGAGAGAGGCATCAGACCCTGCAGGTAAAATAGGAAGTGAGGAATGACTTGGATACAAAAGCAAACAAGGGTGACACTAAAAAAAACCTTACTTTCAGTAAGGCATAGATGATCTGTGGAACTCCTTGCCAAAGGATGTTAGGAACATCAGAAGTTTACCTAAATGTAAAAAGTGACTGAATACATGCATGAGAAATAATCTAATCAGTATCACCATAACTAAAAGCACCACCTCTGTCTGAGAAGGTCCCTGAGCAGTACTGGGGCTAGCTGGCCATCTGGTTTGTCAGGTCAGATGTTCTTCTGGCACAATCCCATTTGCAGATTACATCAAAATACATGATCATTTTTATGTTGAGACACTTACACTCTGACCCACACAATTAAAACATCCCCCACACCCCACCTGTGACACATTCCCTTACTCTGACATTATTTCATTTGCTGCCTTGCAGGTGCCACTTCCTGCCCTTCAGAGACAAACCAAGCTACTTCTCAAGCAGGAGGTTTAAACAGAAAAGGAGATAATATTGCCTCAAACCCAGCTTCCAACGCCACCCTGAATCCTCCATCCAAGAAGCAGTCAGCATGCAAAGGAGAGACACACAACCCATCTTGCTCGATCCCTGATTGCCAGTGTCAAAAAATGTCAGGATTTCTATCAAAACCCAAAGCCAGGGATCTTTTTCCACACAGCAGCAAAGCTCCTGTGAAGACCATCTAGCCTATTTCATTCAATGCCTCTCAATCTCTGGAAACGCTTTAGTGAGCAAAGCAATTCTAAAGCCAACTCCTTCCTCTTGGGATGGTGTGCAGGCATCTGGCAAATCTCTGCCTTTCTCCAGGGCAAGGGGATTTTACACAGTCAATGCTACATGGATTTCTTAAATCTGCCCACTCCCAGTCTACTTCCTAGGGCTTGCTGGATGAGAATTCTCTGCTAGCTCAGCTAACAACATTACCCCTTCACAGTTTAGTGTCTGTTAACAGCATCACCTTTTGTGCTGTAGGCAGTTCTTACTGTCTCCCCAGGTGAGTACAATATTGAATAACTTAAGTTGCTTCAAGACAGTTCAGGCTGTCCAGGGTTTAAGTAATCATTATAATTTAAATCATCATTTTTCAACAGTAGGTCTTTTACTTAAAGGCTAAAATCTAGTCATGAATATGAGTAACAATAATCTTTAACAGAGCACTTCAAAATCAGGCAATGCATTCGTGTGCGCTTAGGTGATTCGAACTCTGTGCAGAGGCTCTGGCTTACCAATGACAAACACAAACCACTTCAGTTACTGATACTACGTGAGCAGCCTCATCAGGGACACAACCAGCCCTTCTTTGCCCCAGACCCCTCTATCCTTGAAGGAATTCTAAACCTTACAGTTATTTCTAGACATTAAGGATTGAAAATGTTCAAAATGATAGTTTTTAATTTGGCAAAGTGAGAGAGATGTTCTTAGATTGACATGAAAACAAAAAATGCCTTTGTTTTGTTAGCTGAGCTCAGGAAGTGCCTCTTGCTTTCTCCTTGCCACACCACAGCACCATTCACCACTGAGGAATGGCAGTGGCACTCAGAGCACTCGTGCTGCTGGAGGAGAGGGCACTCTGCCAGATAAATTTTCATATCCTCCACATGGCTGTTTTGCAGCATGCAGAAAATAATTTCAGAGCATCCTAGGGAGAGTGGCCACTCTGAAGATGCTGAAAGATGCACTTTGTTGCAGTAGAGAGACATTATTGCCAGCAAGAAAATTCTGTACATACCCAGAATAAAAGAGAAGCCATTACAATAGAAGTGAAGAGAAGAGAAGCTTTTGTCTCAAATAGACTGTAAAAAAAAAAAAAAAAAAAAAAAAAAAAAAAAGAAAAGAAAAAGAAAAAAAAGCATCCTGTATCATTACTGGCAGTTGGAAGTACACAGTCAAAAAGCCAATACTGCTTGCTGGAAAAGGCCAAGGTGACAGGTTAAATCCACATCTATCTGAAGTATCTTTGAAATTAAGAAATGGATTTCTATTAAAATTATGAATATTCTTTTAATAGGCATAATATAATAATAAAAATACTTAACATAACCTCACAAAATGATTGCATCTGATGTGCTTTCTCATGCAAGTCAGACCAGGGCCTAGTTATGCACTGGCATCTTGCATCAGCACATTACAGCGTGACAAGGGCAGATCACTGCCCACGAGGACTCTGTCATGTCTCCTGGTGAAAAGGAGCCATAAAACTCATCTAAAAAGACACTTCATTGCATTCCTTCACAGGCAGGGAATTACAGCTGTTTCAAACACTCTCCTGCATCCCAAAGAAGAAATATTCCGAACAGTAATAAATGACTGAAGGGTTATTTCAAGCCAGCATAATTAATTAGCTAAGAGGCTGAACACATCCCCAGCTGGCCCTAGGAGGTAGAGGAAGGATATAAAGGTGGTGTTCCCACTTGCATAGTTAGTCCTCAGTGTAATCTTGTCATTGGGTTGAAAGGCAGTGCTCATAGGAGTGGTGTAGGAGATAAAACTCACAGGTGGAGAGGGAGAGGAAATCACACGTGACTCATGAAGCCAGCAGCTGCTCTGCTTGTAAATCTGCACCTTGATATGCTGCTGTTTAGTATGCTGTGGCTGGGTAAGCACTTCTGGGACATAGGTGAGGCCAACATCAAGCCTGGGACTGTGCCAAGGTTAGTGTGGCACACTGTGACAAGTGAGATTACTGTGCCTAGACTTTTTGAGGATTTCTTTTTTTCTTCCTGTAGGTGAATAGCTGCTCTGGGAAACAGAAACCAAATCCTCATTAAATCTCCAGGCACTTTTGCTGACAGCAGCTTCCATTTAACTCTCAATCCTCTTTCCCCTATTCTGATACCCTCAGGCTACCCTTAAGAGATGACTGTTTCATTGCTCTCCAGCGACAGGCCCTCAATCCCACAGCTGTCACCAGCTGGTGGAGCAGCTCCACCTCTGTCAAATCGCACACTCCACCCTGCAGGTTACAAAACCCCGTCTGAAGGAGCCTGTGAGAGCTCCCTCCTTCCACTGAGAGGAACAGCTCCAAGGTTTCTGCTGAGGCCACTGCTAGTGTGTTGCCTAAAGCTTTTTGCATCTATAAGACATGACCCCTGTGGAAGGGATGTCTGATGGGGATTTGGCCTTTCCTCTCCCTGAACAAAAAGTTGCCCAAAATAAATTCAAGCAGCAAGACAGGACATGGAGATCTGCTGTGGTGCTGTGGGTCCCAGGACAAGGTGGGAGATGAGAATCTCACTCCAAGTTCTCAGAAGGCTGATTTATTATTTTATGATATTATAAGAAATTATATACTAAAACTATATTAAACTACAGAGGAAAGATACAGACAGAAGGCTGGAAAAGAATGAATACTATAAACCTGTGACAGACCAGAGAGTCTGAGGGAGCTGGACTGGAATTGGTCATTAAGTAAAAACAATTCATATGGAACCAATCAAAGATGCACCTGCTGGTAAGCAACCTCCAGACCACATTCAAAACAATCAGATAATTATTGTTTGCATTTCTTTTCTGAGGCTTCTCAGGAGAAGAATCCTGGTGAAGGGATTTTTCAGAAAATATCATGGTGACAGAGACCTAATAGATACATAAAGGACAAAGAGCAAACAAGCACAAAGATAATTATCTAGATTCTAGCCCCCTCTCTTCATTCTCTGTTAAAGCAACAAGCCAGATGTGGTTGTGCAAAAAAAAAAAAAACCCACAGCCAGACAGTTCTTCTGCAGCACACAGTTTTCCCCTTCTCATATAAAACTACTGGCAAATATTTTTGTTCGACATTAATCTTTCTCCATGACCCAATTTCTACCTCCTCCACAATTTAGGATATTTTGGCAGATGCCTGTAATTTTTATGAATTAAAGTAAATGTCAGAAGGAAAGCTGCTCCTCCCATTCCTCTCAAAGAGCTGGAAATAAAACCCCATTTCTAAGTTATAAAGCACAACTCTCCATTTTGGAAAATTGCTAGAACAAGTTTGCTTAGCAGCTCCACATTAAAAAATGTTTCCATAAGAGTTTCTGAATTCCCTCAAACTAAATCAAAGACCAACACAAGCTATATCTCAGTATCATTTTTGCAAATACTTTTTTCCCATAGCAGAGTCAGTCTGCACACTTATTTTAACACCACTGCCTTAATATTTTATACTTTTTCAGACAGATTTGTAACCATATGACTCTTGAAACAGAATTTTTAAAGCCAAGCCCGTTGCAGGCTGAACTAACTGTATTGCATTGATCCCAAATCTCAAGAAGGGTAAGGAAGGAAAGCTGTTTCATGGTTGGAGGTGCACAGCTACAGAAGCAGGTGTAACTTCACACCCATTCTTAGGAGTCTCATAGAGTAGAGATGGACCCTCTCTCATCAGCCCCACTTTTTCTAGTTTTCCTCCAAGCCAGTAATTGCCCCACAAAATGCAAGGAAAATGGCTTTCCCTGACAGGACAAGAAGCTTGTATACCATAACTCTTGTCCCTTACAGGCAGCAGTTTAGTCACTATGAGTACTTTCTAAGATCCATAGCAGTCCCCTTCTGTTGCCCCAAAAATTATTCCCATGGTCTGACTTCAGCTCCTTTTTATTACGAGGGATAAAAGACTTAGCAATGGGGAAAAGAGAAGATGTTAAAAGACATAAATGTTTCCCCACACAGTATGATGGGACAGAAAGGCACCAAGTCAACCTAGTATTTACAGCTCTGCAAGTTACTTGGGCTTTTTTTTTGCCTTCTGTCCTTAACATAGTAAACCTTATATGCAGCCCCTGATTTGGAGCTCTCAGAGGAACTGACCAGTTTGGAGTCCCTCAAGACATTATAGTGGGACAAATTATTAGAGCAATGGCATATTTTTTTTTCTACATAATTGTAGAACACACATAATTTCTAAATACTTTCAAAGAACAGAGATCCGATTTTAAAATATAACATATTTTGAAATTCTCATTTAATAGTGCTGGGCTACAACTTCTGAAAAAAACCCCAGTGAGTCTGCAATACTAGATGAACACTTCTAGTCTCAAGATTAATTATGTTAATGGTCTAAACAAAACTAATCTCCTCTAACCCAGACAAATTAGAGTTTCTGTGTGGCTCATTAATCCCTGCTTCTTCATCTGAAGAGGCCACATTGCATAGTACCAATATATGCAAAAGAACAGCATGCAAGGAATATCTTAGATTGGAAGTGCTGAAAACAGTGGAAGCATTACTCTGTTTGATCTAGACATCTATGGCAGCATTTTGTGCTTTTTCCACCTTTCATTTATCCATGACTCCCCCCTGCCAGTTTAAAGAAGCCTGGAGTATACCACCAAATGCTGTGATCTACTGCAATCCCATTGAGAATAGAAACAAATTTAATGAAAAGCTATGTACTGCACATTTCATCAGAGAAAGCTGCTGCCAGCATGACAAAGGAGGAAGGAACCAGCATCTGAAAATCTAATGACCCTGCCACTGACATTCATTCATTAATGACAGTTAAGGATCATATTGCTGACGGACCTCCGTGTATGGTTTCAGTAAAAGAAGACAACTGAAGAAACTTTTTTCTTAACTCCTTTCAGTCTGTCTTTGGGGGTTCTACTGTCCTGTCCCTGCCAGCTCACCAAGGTACAACTGCTTGAGTGAAGAAGCAACCCAGCACTGAGCTTGGGTTCACCTCCAGCCAGCTGCTGCCTACATTGTGCCTGCATACACTGAGAATGTGACTGGCTTATGCTCCTCAGCTGTCAGTACCAAAGCAACAAGCACAGGAGCTCTCAAGGTGCTGCTGGGATGTGCAAAAGTTACAGTATAATGAAGTCACAATTGCGGTAATTCTCAATTTAAAGTGACTTTACTCTTCTCTCAAGGTGTTTGATCCCTGAAATCCTCAGTCTGAGTGCAAGTGCTGCAAATCAATTGTTACTGTCAGATATTGTATTGATTCCTGTGGTGCAGTGCCTGGGAGCAGCAAAAGCAAAAATGCCAATTTCAATTACTAAGCAAAACAGAAGATTTCTTTGTGATTAGATGGAAAGAGGAAGGATCACCACTAGCTACATTCTGAGGAAGAAAAAAAATCTAATGTCCTTTGCAAAGAGGTAGAGAAACCTATAGATTTCTACACTAGATACATCCAGCTACATTATTAGTTTTTCCACATTGTTGAAATAAATTATAAATATACATATATAGACATAAAAATATATAGATGTACACACACAATTATGTCATAACATACCCATCTGAATTAATTCAGACCCGAGAGAGAAGTGTAACAGAGTGATTTTCCCTTGAACTCCCCAGTACTACACAAATTTTGGTGAATCAACCACATTCTTTTGATGCCCTCCATCATCTCTGTGCCATCACTGACATCACTGAATTTAGCCTGACAAAGCACTTCTCTGTGGGAAGTTATCTCATTGTATGAGTGGAGCTGAAAGAATAGGTCCAAGAACAACCCAGTTGGGTGTCCTTTGGTAAAGAGGAGAACTAAATCTCCTGGCTAAATCTCCAGGCCTCTGATGTCACGCTCTCTCAAAGGGCAACCCACACTAGAAGAATCACATCATCTCCTGGCAAAGAACTGGAGAAAAATTTCTTTTTTTTTCCATTGTGTTTTGGCCACTTCTCCCACTGACATTTTATAGCCCTAGCTGTGCCAACTATGATCTCCCTTTACGAGCTGTCTTTCCCAATGTCTGGCCTCAAAGGCCTGCACTGCACCATGCAACACGCTGACTGCTGCAGTGAGCCATCAGCAATCCACCACCCTGACAACACAGTGACAATGCCATCCCCAGGGAGGGGACAGCAGCAGTACAGACTGCAACAAAGCCTCCCTGCCTCGGGCCCAGCAGGCACTGCTCTCACTGATAGCTGCAGATGGGGCTCAGGGCTGTTCAGCTCCCTGCTCCTCTGGGCCTGCAGCTGGGACACCACTGCTGCCCCTGCAGGCCTGGCTTCCACAGAGGTGACAGCAACTGGGACACCATGGAGACTGCTGCCCCTACAGGCCTGGCTTCCACAGAGGTGACAGCGAGCAGGACACCATGGAGACTGCAGCCAGTGTAGGCCTGGCTTCCACAGAGGTGACAGCGAGCAGGACACCATGGAGACGGCTGAGCCTCCGTGCTCTCCTCACAGATATTTCCTGCCTGTGGTTTAATCTACCTGGGGCACACCTCTGTGGGCTGCAGCTGGGCTTCCTGCCACTGCCTAGAGAAACCTCAGCTGTGTTACAGTGGGCACATTGACGCTGTGCGAGGAAGCCATGCTGGAGTCACCATGACGGACTGAGCACAGCCCACCAGGAGCATGGGCAAGGAGCAGAACACACACTGCACTGGGGATGGCCTCTTGTTTCTTGACATGGGGACACCTGCAGTCCCTGGCCTTGGCTCACATTCATACCACAAAACTGTTCCTGCATCTAAACTGTAGTAGTGGTGTGAGTGGGCTAAGCAGCAAGATCCATGGAAGGCTGCAGGGCGTTATGCAGGGAAGAAGACCCACTTAATTTCATGTTTTCTCTTCTGCTGGAAGGGTAGGTAGGGAAAGCAAGAGAAAAGCAGGCTGGATATGCTTCTGCTCTTATTAAGAGAAAGAATACTCCAGGCTGCTTCAGCAGCTTCTGATTCAGCTCAGAGCACAGCTGCAGGGGACACAAAGCAATGCTGTGAAGGGCAACATCTGAGGCACAAGAGATACAGAATACAATCTGCACATCCTCATACTTTCTCTCTTACTCTACACTCCCCCCAGCCTTTTTCTCCAGTTTAACCAATAGATTCCTGGCAAGAAGATGGTGCACGAGAGGAAAAGGAGAATTTCTTTTTTCCCTGTAGTATGGCTTCCTTTTAAAAAATAACATTGCTTTTTTGATCTAGCAACACCAAGAAGATAACCTGTTAATAACACACATAGGAAAAAACATTATTTTCATGCCATTTCAGACCCTTGTGCTGCACCTTATACCATTGTACAGTTGTTGAAGAATCATTGTACAGAGTTGAAGTTATTTCTGAAATTGTTAAAGCACAAGGAACAATTTCCAGAATCCACTTTGCAGAAATATTATGTGCAGGAAATTAGTTTAGAGATCTAGAGAAATCTGCAATTAGACGTTAATTTTTCCATTGAATGTAAAACTGGGCTAAGGTTCTTCACAGACTCCACTACTTCTTGGGCAGATCACAGCAGTCCCCTGTAGAGGGAGAAGGGCTCAGCAGAGCTCCCCAAATTCACAGAGAGTACTAGGAGAACACATAACCACTTTGGACCCAAGTGTTCAGCTACTGGAACATAATCTGTCTGCAAGAGTGCAGCTTGAACAATTGCCAGGTCTGTAAACCAAGACAGGACTTGGGAACATCACTCCCTTTTCCATAGCCCAGCACCACCAGCCTAAGGAACAATTTTTGGATAGGGTGTTGAGGGAGGGAGGCTTTGCTGCTCTCCAGAGTTTGCTCTGTGGAAATCTAAGCTGGTGAGGATGAGAAAAGTTAGGTAAGTGCCAGATGATCTGAAAAATTTTGCTTTTAAGGTCTGCAGTCAGTATTACAAAAATTTGAAGAAGCCTTGGCAAATGCTTAAAAAACCCCATTTCCTAAGTTGATCTGAAGTCATGCTTCATGCCAGCATATCATCAAGGATTCTTGCAAAACTGAACTTCTTGGCCAAGTCACTTTTCAGATAGAGCCTGAGAAAGAAGCATTTGCAAAAAGCAAACAGCATAGTTGATATTAGGGTTTCCTTTCATCAAAACAGCTTTCAATTGCCAGAAATATGGTTTATTGGCCACATATCATGCAAACAGTCAAGAGAATGGACTTTGTTACTGAGGGGATTTAAAAGGCTTCAAAACTGGATGCAAAGCTAGTTAAAATCATTACCACAGAGGCATCGTCAGTTCTCCATGCTGCATGCACGTGTACGCTTGCAGTTGTGCAGTCATAAGGGCCAACTGGCTGAGAGAACGTATAAGACAGTATTCCACTTAGGCAGGAATGTTTACTTCAGAGGCACAATATGTTCTCCTGACAAGGAGGGATTATACTACACATGATTAGGAGTATCTCATTGCAGCTCTCATAAAAATTGGTCTCTGACAACACCAGAGTTGTTTAATAGCACTTGACATATTAGAAGCACATACAGTATTAGCAAGAGTACAACAGTCTTTGCTAAATAATCTGTGTAGCTTTATCAATGAGCAAACACTGCAGATGCACCCAAATCTTTATAAGACACGCTTCACATATGTGAGCAAGAATAATATTTTCAAATCCTCTCTCAGCTGTGACATCTTCTTGTAAGATGGACATGCCTAATATTGTTGGAAAACACTTCTGCCAAGGGAAAAGGCCCCTTCTCTGATAAGCTTGAGTTTTAATGGGGTTAACAATCCTCATTCATAGCATAGTGCACACTTGTCCCCATCTATATTAGTTTAACTGTTAGACATTAGGCAGTACTTTTTAGGAGCTTCCACTTTCAAGGTCACATGGCTTCAAGCAAACTCCATTAGGGAGACATTTGCAAGGCTGAATGAATCAGAATTCCTGCCTAAAGACCTGCACATTTCCTGATTGCCATGCATGCATTGGTAGGTTCAAGACATACATGATATAAAGTCAGTTGTCCACTCTTTGCTTTCCCAATGTCACTGGGCAACGCTCCATTTAGCAAGACTTGAACATATTTCCTTTTGCCTAAGAACAGCCTGAAGCCTGTGCCTAGCCTACAAGATTAGGATTTATTTTCTAGGACCACATAGCAAATACCCTCAGTTCATGATCCTTGTGATGGCCAGACTTGCTGTAGGCTGTAGCACTTCATATTGATGAAATTAATATCTGTGCTGGAATCCTTGAAGCACTAAGAAGCAATTTACCCATCCGACCTCAAGCCAGCCAAAAATTAAAATATGGTGCATAGGATACCATTCAGGGAAAGATGCAGCTTGTCAACACAAAGGCTCACTCAGTAATAACATTTCTTGGGTGACTATCATAAGTTGAAGTTCAGACTGGATGAAGATAATATAAAATTTACAAAAAATTCAAATGTCTTTTTTAAACTTATTACAGAGATGACTCAGAGTATTCTGGCATGGGTTAAGAGATGCCCCAGTCTGAACTTTGCAACCTGGCAATTGACTAAACTGCATCAAAAACTGAATCATAAAATCTTCAAACTCTATCTCTCTGTTGTTTTGTAACACCAACCATGCCATTCTGCCAGTAAGAGTCATCTAAGTGAAAAGGAAAATCCAGTTTCTCCTCTGCCTTGCCCTGCTGGCCTCCTCTTCCCCCTTCTCAGTAAGGCAGCAGGACACCCTTTGGAGGCCAAGCACTCCTTGGCAGCCAGTGACATGATTTGCATTTCTGTGGCACATTTCATCCTAATGGATACCAAAGGACATTTCAAAAGGTCTTTCCCAGAGAAAGTCTTATACCTGAGTTATGATAAAACACTAAGCAGCACATAACTGTAACACAGTAATCTTATGACAAGCAGCAGAGATGAGTATTAAATATCTGCAGAGGGAATTCTGCAAGGATGGGTGCAATTTCTTACAATGGTTCTGGCCAGTACATCAGAACCAACATCAGCCCAATTCTTACAAAGGGTAGCACAGAGGTCTCAGTAGCTACAAGATTTTCTGTCTCAGAAGATAATATGTGCTGAGACAAAAATCATACAGAGAAACTGGAATTAGTAATAAATCCAAAATAAATGAGTTCCACTTACTGGGTCAGTCCTCACCACAACCTATCATAAGCCTATGTCATCTCTTCAGCACACTCTCATCTGGCTCATAATGACTTGTGGTGAGATCCCAGCCCAGCTCAAGGCAATGTCTGGAAGCAAAGGGTCAATCCTCTGCTGATGTACACCAACGAGACATCACTGAGTGATGAAGGGGGAGCAACTTAAAACAGCTGAGAATGTGTCACATAAGGCAATCAGACTCAAAAGAAATGTGACGGCAAGGGTCCTAAACATTTTAAAAACACTGCTGTCAGAACAAATCTCAGTCTACAAAACCCTTCTTTGAGAAGTTGTCAGAGACCCATATGGGTTACTGGCATATTCTGTCCTTCCTGGAACACTGTGCATTGTGCTCCCTTTCAGTTATTATTATTCCTCTACCCCACTGTGAAAAGTCTCTGGTATGACATCATCCCCAACATTGAGCTTAAGATTGGCCAAATATTTTGCTGAGCTTTCTTTCCCTCCCTGCCTTCATAGCTAAAACTTCAGTTTAAAACTTTTATTTTTCATTATGTCTGTGAAACAAGGAGTTTAAAAACAGACAGAACAACAACCTGCAGAAAGCAATTAATAAAACGCACCAGCAGTCCTAAAACTTTTCAGAACACTTCATTCAGCAATGCATTGAGACAGAACCTCAGCAAAGCTACTAAATAACATGTGACAAAGCAAAACCCAGGAAAAGGCAAAATAATAACTTGTGGTTTTTAACATCTTTTATCCGAAGCACTTTGCAGCCATATATGCATATTATATAGGGATCATTCATCTAGCTGAAATATAGCTGGCTTCACTTCAGAACTAAGTTGTATAACCACAGACAATAAAACTATATGGCAAAGTCAGAGAGAGGAAAATGAAAAGCAACTGTTCTAGCTGGATTACAGAACAAATGCCAAGTCAGCAGTACACCACTTTCACTAGGTGAAATTCAGAGGAACAGTGAGGATTGCATTCAAACTCATGGGGAAGATATCATAGCATCACTAATGATCCAGCCTTTAAGTGTACCTCTAAGTGAAAATATAGTACCTCTGGCAACAAAATGTCTCTACTAGCCTTAGAGAGGGCCCAGGTGATACCCAGTGAGTGGTCAACATTCATTTCTGAATCACCTGCCTTCCCTCAAAAGTGTCCACAAAGCTTAGCATCAGTCACTGCAGCCTGGTGAAGATTTGTAGTTCTCAACAACTGGTATGAGCACAGCTCAAGCACAAAACTGCTTCTAACATTTCTGTTGGGCCAGGAGCACTCAGTAGAGTTTCAGAGAGAGGCCAGTCAGGCAACAGGATGTGGCTGCTTTTACTCTAAATACTGCAGTTACTAGCATGAAGGGAATGAAGTCCCTCATAATCCAGTGTGATTGTGTGGAGAAGGTGGTACTGTATTCCCAGATGTGGATCACATTAGCTAGTTAAGGTGCATGACCCCCTCTAGCTACTGGAGAGCTGCACAAAGGTTGCTGGCAGGCCACCACACTCATCCAAAATTACAATGGTAATTGGTGTTATTCACATAGAAAATTTTTGTTGCATTCTCCAGTACAAAATGCACATTACAGGCAGGAGCCTTGCTCTTAGGTGGCTCTTCATTTTCCTCACTGCCTTCAAGTGCCCAGCTCTCAAATATTTGCATTATAACAAATTTCACATATTGAAGTGACCAGCATTTTATTCAGAAACCTTTGATGATGGATGTCTGGGGGAGTCAGCTCTGCTGAAAAGCCCTAATTCTGGTGATTTGCCGTTTCAAGCCTCAAAGTGCATTGGTTATAAGTGGTTCCCGTGTGTAGAGGTTTTCCTTTGCAAATGAAGGCTTAAAACATTAGTGTAACACCACCTGTGATACAGCAGAACCTAAATCTATTTCACAGAGCAAGGGTAATAGCCCTGCATTGGGAACTATGCTTTATCTTACAATACACTGCACTGCTAATGGCCTACTGCTGTCATCTTATTGCAGGGGTTCCATACTGTTGCCTCCTCATCACAAAAGTTTCATACCTTCTTGGCGTTTCTCGTGGTCATCTCCTCAGAGCACTGACTCTTTCTTCTTCACAAAGCAGCCAACTGACTCCAGGTCCCTTCTCAAGCAGCCACCCCACTCTTTTATAGCACTCTTCTCACTGGTTACAGCTGCCTGGTAAAGTCAGGCCTGTTCCTAATCTTTGATAATTGGCCCAGCTGCCACTCCTTAGGGGTAAGATTACTTTCTACACTATCTTGATTTTCTTATAGTCTATCCCCCTACAGCCTATCACAGCACTGGAGCCAGAACTCCTCTTACAGGGAGCCCCTTGCCTCTTTACACTTACTAGGCTCAGAAGACAATAGAAACACAAGTATTATTCATCCTTCCTCTCAGCCAGAGTTTCCCCAGGCAAGTCACTTCCCATATCCTTTTCCCTGAGAATGTTGTATAGCTAGTAGCAGGAAATAAACAGGATATCTGGGCTGGTGTCTCATCACAACACTACTGTCTGTTGAGGAATGGGCTCACAGCGAGGTGCAGGCCCTGCTGAAGCAATATCACTTTCTGCCACCTTTGTCTCTGTCCTTGCCTCCTCCAGCCTCACAGCACAATTACAGGACAGCTGGAGGTATATTTGCTCTCTTTCCTTTACACAGTCTGTTTCTCTTCCTCATTCACAGATATATCAATAAAGTGACTGTTTTCTGTGGCTAAAATTATATCCCCAGACATTTTAAACCTGTAGACAAAGTAGATTTGACTAGTCTGAATTCACCTTTGAAGTATAAATAGGAACATGGAAAGACGCTGGAATAAAAGCTATCATAATCAAAGACTGGAGATTCCCAGCTATGTCTTGAGAGACTTTATCTGGAAATAAGAGAGCCCTTCCAATTCAAGGAAGAACAACTGCTGTGTGAGTCCTTCACCTCCAAGTCCTCTTATAATTTCTCATCTCCATGTTGGTTTTCTTGCTCCTGAACACAGAAAATACCTCCTCAACCAGGGAGCTTACTGGGACAGACACAAGTCAGTCAGCACCATCTGATAAGGAATATTTCTATTCTGCACTCTCCGGCCCTGGGACACTAATCCAGAGGTTAATAAAGCAGTAATCCCTTGCTGATCCAGAGGCTCTGTTTCCCACATCATTACTCCAGGTTATATCTGCTCTCACCACCCTAAACCTCCCTTCCCTCCCTTTTTCCCCACCTTACACTGTCCTTACTAGTGTGACATCATTACAGCCACCTTTCAGGACCCACAAACGGAGCCAACTGACACTCAATTATTTCAGCCTTCCCTCCTGAACTGCTGCTATCCCAAAGCACAGGCTATTTCGTTTGCTTTTTGAGCTGGTGGGTTTGAGCTTGTCTCAGAAATGCCCCTGGTACCCCAGCAGGGAAGCTGCTTCTGGTTCCCAGGGAACTGCTGAGAGACAGTAAAAAAAAAAGTTTCCACCTCCAAAAAGGATTTCCTCCACCTTTCCAGGCACCTCAACCTGCCCCTGAAGGGAAGATGTACAAATTACCCAACCAGAGGTCCAGGTTGCAACCTTGTAATCTCCATTTACTCTGTCAGCTGCTCACTCATCTGTAACCGGAACTCTAAACCTTGTCATGGATCAGCCAACCTCCAGTTCAGTTCATCTTCCTGTAAACATCTCTGGCAGGCACAAGGAAGGCAGGAGGGGAAGGGAAGAAGATACACAGCTCCCTGGCAAAGCGTGGCTCTACTGTCCCAGGTCAAGCCATTCACACAGTTTGGTCTTCCTGTGACCACTGCCTGATGTTACAGAGAAGGTAAATGATGCAAAAGCATCAGTCTTCTCCGTTAGTCTTGTCAGGCTTCTTGTAAATAGGAACTGCCTAAGGGCCTGAAGCATAGAGTTTAGCATAATATCAGTGAATATTACATATTCTGAAATACCTGGATTTTCTCAGTCAGATCTCACACAGCAAGCACAAATGGATCTTGCAGAGGTCTTGCTTTCAGTGGTGTGCTGGAACAGGGAGTTAGTTTTACAGCATGCTTTTACTTAGCAATGATCTGGAGCTTGGTTCCAAGCTTGCCATCTCTTAATTTGATCAGATGTCCTTTGTATAAGGTGCCGTATTTTAGGCATGCCAAAGAGGCTGATACAGGAAGAGCTGACATGCTGCTTCTCTCTCTCACTTTTGGAAAAGCTCAACACTAGAATTTATCCTGAGACATAAGAGCCAAAGAACAAAGACAATAGGAGCTTGAAAACGATACAGGAAAAGAGATACCAAATGCTCCCAGCATCCATCAATGTGTAAGCACAAATTATTTGCTTTCAGCAGGAGTCTCAGGGTGTCAAACACTTCCCAGTAGTGAGTACAAGGGTTACAGGGTACATGACTACATTGCACGGTAGGCTGTTCTGAACTCTCTCCTTTGCTCTTGGGGTTAAGAAAGGCTTTCCATCTTTCACATGGATTTAACTTTACTCCAATTTTTAAAAACAAAGCAGCATTCAAAGTTATCTGTGTGCTTCATATCACAAATTCACAAGGCACAGCAGAGTCACAGGAGTTGCCCTCATTGGTAAACTGCTATTTAAAGAGGACTAAAGCTGACTGCAGTCCTCATCTCATTTTCCATCTGTCCTTCCTGCATCCCTTTCTTCTTCCCATCTCTCCACATGACAAGGAAAAAGGATGCACTAGAAAAATCAACAGGTTAAGATGTTTCAGCTGCTTTTTTCTTGCCAACTAAGAAGGAATAGAAATGCAAAAGCAAGTACACATTATCAAGCCTGTCCTTCCTGGCAACTCACTGCAGCTCTCAAACACATAACCCCTCATCATCCCATGAGGGTAAGGAAACACCACATACCTGCTGGCCCAGCACTGAGCCTAGGAAGAAACTTGATGACCTGGGACAACCTGAGCGTACAGGCATCCGATGCAAAGGGACATCACAACATCTCATGGCTCTTGAAATAAACAGAACAAAAATGCCAAAACACCTCCAGGCCCCAAGCTGCCACCTCTTTGATATGTTCTGTGGCTGCTAACCTGACTGCAAACACCGCAGTTACAAAGCAGGTGGGCAATTCATCACCCAGCTGCATCCTCCCAAATGCCACTATTTCCTTTTGTCCTGCAATGAGGAGAATTTGCCAGCTCTTTCATCTCTCTGACAAGAACACAGGACCTTCACAGCTCCATCCACAGCTCCTGGCTCTCTGTTGGCCCTCAGTATGACCTGCCTGTATTTGATGGCACTTGTGTGAACTGAGCACAAGGACTGTGAGGAAGCCATGCTGCTGCATTGATGTCTGAAGATGTAACCTCTGGCAACCTCTTCTGACCCTACTGCCCACTCTTCCCTCCTAGAGGCCCAACTTGTGATGGCAATGCAATCCCTCCCCATGAACACCTTGCATCAGTCCAACTGCTCCTACTGGGAACAGCTTCTGTCCTTAAGCACCTGAGTAGCTCATTTGGGATTACAGGCACAGCATATGTTTGCTGCATTCCTGTCTGTAAGCTCTTTATGGAACCCTGGCAGCATGAGGATGCAGCACACAGAGGTGGCAGGGAGCTGGAGAGAGGGGAAGGATATTGGAGTGCTGACTAGGCTGTCCTCCTAAAGGACAATGACAACTCAGAATTCATCCACTGCAGCTGCTCCCTTTTAAATGCTTATTTTGAATATTTACAGAAGAAGACGAGGACAAATCATGAAATTACCTGCTGGGATTTTTTTCCAGCAGGTTTTCTTCCAGAGAAGAGGCCAGCCTGACAGCACCCAGGCTGCCTCCAGCCCTCTGTATCCACCCAGCTGGCTGAGGCACTGCAAGTTTGTGTGCACACACATCTCACCCACCTCAATACTGCCCTGCAGAAGGCTAAGGGAAGAGGTGCAAAAGTCAGAGGCTGATGAAGACACTGCTTAATACTGTATTGATTTTTCTGACCTGGCACTGACAGCTCTAAACCAAAGCCCAAAGCTATCAGACCACTGCCAAATCTCAGCCCAGTGCTGATGACTTGTTACACTGCTGACCTGGGCTGAAGCCACAGCACAAGTAAGCCTGAGAGGCTTAATGCCTCCCCTCAAAGGGCTTATCATCTGACACTTTCCTACTAGAAGGCAACCTGAAGCATTAACCAGAAACCCCAGGGGTCATGCAATAAATCTGCCTTTTCTGGGCATTCGCCTTCGCCTCAGACATTGGCTGCAAGAGAATCATGGCTTGGCAAGCTCCATCTCATAGCTGAGATCACAGAATCAATTAGGTTGGAAAAGACATCCAAGATCATCAAATCCAACTGTTAATGTAGCACTGCCAAGTCCACCACTAAAACATGTCCCCAAGTGCAACATCTACATGCCTCTTAAATACCTCTAGGGATGGTGCCTCAACCACTTCCCTGGGCAGCCTGTTCCAGTGCTTCAGAATCGTTTTGGTGAAGAAATTATTCCTAATTTCATACTAGCACCTTCCCTGGCACACTTGAGGCCATTTCCTCTTGTCACTTGGGAGGTCAACCCCCATCTCACTATGACCTCCTTTCAGGTGCTTGTAGAAGGCAACAAGATCTCTCCTGAGCCTCCTTTTCTCCAGCCTGCTCAGATCCCACTCTAGTGCTTTCTTCCCTCAAGCAGATCAACACTCCTGCCCAGCTTGGTGTTGTCTGCAATCTGACTGAGGGAGCTCTCAATCCCCTTGTCCAGAGCACTGGTGAAGATTTTAAAGACTGGATCCAGTACTGAGCCCTGTGGAACACCACTGATGAGTGGCCCACCAGCTGGATGCAATTCCATTCACCAGCATGCTTTGGGGCTGGTCATCCAGCAAGTTTTTTACCCAGCAAAGTGAACACCCACCCAAGGCACAAGCAGCAGTTATTTGGCTGTTATTTGGGTTTTGGCCTTCCCCTCGATTCTGACCCATGAACACCCAACCCTATTGTCACCATCATTAAGGTAGTTTAAACCTCTTTCACAAGTCTGATTAACTCCTGTGGAAAGATCCTTCCCCCTTTTGTATCAGGGTTACTGTGTCTATCACCAGCAGGCCTGATGTTATGTAAATTGATCCATGATCAAAATCCAAACATTCTGCCAGTGACAGCAGCCTTGTATTATCTGCTGGCTTTTCCCATTTCTTCCCTCATCATTCCCTGCAACTGGAAGGACAGATGAGAACACTACTTGTAGTCCTGCTCCCTTAAGCAGTTTTCCAAGACCCCAAAGTCTCTCTTGACTGCCCTTGGGTTTGTAACTTGATCGTTGCCTACCTGAAAAATCAACAACAGAAGAAAAACCAAGGACCATATCCTGATATGGTAGGAAGCTTTTTTTCCACATCTTTAACCCAGGCCCAAGGAAGGCAGCAGAATTCCCTAAGAAGTGTGTTCAGCCTGCATATGGGGTCTTCTGTGATTCTGCTCCCTCAGAAGGGAGTGTCCTATGAGGATGACCAAGCCTTTCACAGAGAAGCAGTTTTGATGCAGGGTGGAGGCTGATTTAACCTCCCTGACACCTCCAAATCAGAAGAACCATCATCCCTCACTATTGCTTGGCTCCACTTGCAGAACCTTGTATCTGTTGTGCAAGGGCATCTTGAGGTACAGCACAGCTGAAGCAGGATTAAGCCAGGATGGATTCCTGGCAGAATCGTGTTTTCCTCATCTCAGGAAAGGGAGTCAAAAATGTGAGAGAGCTTGTTTTGCTCCTTCTCATCTGTCTGAGCTGCACATCCCCTTGTACAGCTCTCTATTCTTGCTTTTCCAGGCTGTGCACACAGAATCATGTTCCTGATCTTCAGGCTGCATTTAACATCACTTTACAACAGTCCTCAAGGGGAAAGTTGAGCACCTCTGAGCCCTGGGGTTTGGAGGAGATGCAAGTGAGTTTACTTTGCTAAGCAGTCCCACAGGTTTGTTCTGCCCTCAGCCCCATGATGCTGGGGTTTGGAAGGAAGACAGACTCTGCTGGAGGAGCAGGGGTACCAGCTCCTCCCCAGCTTTTGAGCTAGAAATGTGCTAGCCACAAGGATATCTTCCCCATGAGAGGGTGGCAGCAACTCTCCAACAGGCTAAAATACAGATCCTTCAAGCTCCCATCCTTCCCTTAAGGCTGACAAGAACCCCCCCTGCTCTCCAAATCACCAATGAGCATTGCCCATGGGGTTTTTGCACTTCCTCCCCCAGCTGTGCAGCACTCTGTAAGCACAGGCATTTTATGCAGGCACTGATGGATGCTGATTGTCGTGGATGAGAGGGTGACTGCACATGGAGAGAACCCCAGCAAAGTTCAGTGGCTTGGAAGAGTTTTCCTCAAGGGGACAGACTAGTACAAGCACAGGATTGTCCCTGTCAGACAGCTCATTTTCCTTACCCCTGTCCAAGAGAGTGAGAGAGCACTGTCTGCCTGCATTAAGGGGGTTGCACTGTTGATAATTTGCAAACAGGCAGAGTTCACTCGGGGAAAAATGCAAAGCACGGCAGGGCAGGAGAGGAGAGACTCTTTTAAAACATTTTAGTCTTTTGTTAAACAAGTTATAAGACCTCTGGGGGAAAATCTATACCTAATTAAAAGTTTAGCAAGTCCAAGGAGATAGTCAAGGCTACAGAAACCAATTGATGGGAGCCTGAGACTTACTCACTAACCCTTAATATGCTAATTCACAATGATTCTGAGAGAACACTACCCAGAGCTGCAAAGAGTGTCTAAGGCACTGCTTCTGGGAGGATCAGGTGAAAAGTTCTCAAGTTGCTGGTGATAGCAGCCATTGCTCCTTCAGGAAAAAAGACAAAAAGAAGCTGTCCAGCTATTTTGAAATAGACAATTGCAAGGAAAAAAAAAATCTGCCTGAATCAGTCTTGCAATCATGAAGGCTGGCCAGCCTGAGTTCGCATGGTAAGAATTCCATTCCAGGTGCTTAAAGCAAAGGGTGATGGCAATTTTGATGGAGGGGTCCAGAGGAAGACAGAGAAAACAGGATGGGAGAGGCAGACAGGAAGCCAGGGAAGCCTGTCCCACACATACAGGGCAAGCTAAGGCTGAGAGAGACACAGAGGTTTGTGCAGCGTGTTCCTGGTCGACAAAGAAAGCTGCACCAAGGACAGACTTTCCTCCACTATCAACTGCTTACTGAAGGAACTCCTGAGCCTGTTGTCCAGGTCTGGAGGTGGCACTGGCTCTGGGAAGGTTTGGGGAACACTGCATCTCCTGCTGCAAGCACCACAAAGCAAACCCCAGCAGGAGGCCTGGTAACATAACTCAGCTGAAGTGAGACAAAGCTGTCACTCATAGAACCAAAGAGTCACTTAGGTTGGCAAGGATCTTTAAGATCATCAAGGTCAGCTGTTTACCCAGCTCTGCCAAATTCACCACAGCTACACATCCCTTAAATCTGCTCAGCACCTCCAGCCCCAAGCCCAGGGCACAGAAGATCACAAATGCAGCACAACAAATATAGAAGTGTAGTTCAAGGGTTTTACTTTGGTCCCCGGTAGCCCCAGAATCCACCTCTAAACCCCTCCAAGGCCAGCAGCAAAAAAGGATCAGCTCCCCCACCCCACTAAAACAGTCCCAGCACAGCAGACCCATGGCCTGGTTATGCACACACACTGCTGGGAAGGGAAAATCCAACTTGATTTGCTCTGCTGCTTGAGCAGCCACCCTGAGTTACTGAGAAATGCCCATCACTTGTGTAACAGAGCCTTTCAGTGCCTGCAGTAGCAGGAGGCAGACACAGCACAGGGGACAGAGATTGCCAGCCCCCCCCCCCAGCACAGGCAGACACACAAACTTACCTTTCACTCCTTCCTTCACAAACTGTCTTATTGCCATAGCAACTGTAATCCTAGGTCACGCAGCTAGGAAAAAGAATAAATATAGCACAAATGAAGATATACACTATCGCCAAACACAGCCTCAGTGGTGGAATCTAATTTTCATTAGAGGCATAACAGTGGTTTTGCATAATTATACATATATTAATGCCCAACATGCCCATCTTCAGTGGGAGTTCATTAATTCAGTTCTAAATAAAAAGGGTTGCTCATTGCAGGTTAATTTCTTTTTCTTTTTTTAATTTTAAAGCAGAGAATATTTCTAAAAGCTGAAATCATACTTTCACAGCTTTTCCTTAATCCTGAGATTAACAGAGAAAGGAAAACATGAAGATTAAGTCTGCTCTGAAGTAAAAACATGGCAAAACACATAACAGCAAACTTTGCTGCTTTTGAAATGTGAGGAATGAGAGCAAGCAATAAAAAAATTGACCAGATGCTGCACTGTACCTGGAATTGAGTCCCAAAGGAAAGCATCTAACAGCCTTTGATGCTTGTGGTGAAAGCAATAGAGCAGCACCATAGTGAGAAGAACATACTGCTGCAAGAGACCCAACACAGGTTTGGCTGGCACCAGAATTTACTACGCAGCTCGAGGTCAGCATTTACAAGAGGAGGCTTATTTACTCTGATGGCACAGATACAAGATAGCAGCACCATGGGATGGCCCCAGCCAAGCACACTGCAAGGCAGAGAAACCTTCTGCATCTTTCCTTCTTTAAGTTGCTCCTCAGGTTCCTTCATTACTTACTAAACCCAAACACCTGAGGCTGGTACCTTAGACCCTCCCCTCTTCATTACTGTTTCCAGGTGGGCCTTGTCTGAGTGGTGGGGAGCTCTTGGTGCTGCTCAGAGCCAACCCTTCTGTGTGTGAGGCAGTGCCTGGGGGTGGTTATTGTCACTTCAGGTGACAGGTGCCTGGGTACGTGCTGCTTTGGGACTTCACAGTGAGCTCTTCTATCGCAAACCTGCATGTAGCCCTAAGGATGCTCCCAAAGTCCTGACCTGGTGCATGCTGGACTAAATAATAAAATAAAAGCAGCATCCTAAGGAGATGTCTCTTCACTAACTTCATCAACATCCTAGCCAGGGAGGCAAGGGAGAATCTACTATTTGGTTTTGTGTCCATAGAGGCTTATTTAATTCCTCACTTACTGAAAAGGCAAGGAGAACGAGGACAAAGGGAAGAGGGGGGCTGGCCTGCAGGAAAGGGTTTGGAAGAAGGAAAAAGGGGGAGGTGCAGAATAAATGGAAAGACAGAAGAAGAGATGGAGAAAGGTCTATCCTAAACAGCAACAAAAATCTCTCGTGGCTGTCAATCTCTAGTTCCTCTCCTCCTTGTGTTATCATGAATACACAGCTCAAAGCTCAGCCAGTGTGAGGGAGAAACCTCTTTCTCACCTAAGCTTCTGCAGGAGGGAGAGTGGGCAGGAGGGGACACTGCCTATCTGTCCAAGCCAGGGTCTTGCTTGTTCTTCCCTGCGCTGTAGTGAGCCCTCCCTGACATGGACTTTTGGGTTGTGCAGCAGGTCCAAATGTGGCCCCTTCCCTCCACACTGTGAGTACGTCCTGCCCCTGTCCTGGAGGTACCTGAGCCCTGCAAGCCCATCTATCCATGATGAAAAGAGAAATAGCAGCTTGCTGCAGATGCTGCTGGTCAAAACCAGATTTTTTTTTTTTTTTAATGCAATGAACATACACCTTTGACACACTTGTGCCTACTGTATCTGTCCTCCCTTCTTGAGTGCCAGCCTAGACAGAAGAGGAGCTTTTTAGAGAGGTCAGATGGGGCCTGGCAGAGGGTTCTGCTGGCCATGAGCTGTGATCTCAGTGGAGGAAAGAATCCACCTTCTCTCTGTGAAGCTGTGCTGTAGGTATGTGGGGGCTGTTTGCCCAGGATTGCCACTGACTCCAAAGGGTACTTAGCCTTCTGCCTGACCAGAGAGCAGCGGCAGTGTTAAAACCTCCAGAAAAACAGGGTAAGTGTTCAAATGTCTGTGATAAAGTTTACCTGTGAGAGCAGGACAGGCACTGAGATATGGTTGCTAATCCAGAGAAAAGATTCAAGATCTTCTCTGAACTGGTGAAGAGAACAAAACCAGCCACTCCTCTGATTTTCATGTTGTCTGCAAGTACCATCTCTGGCTGCCAAAAATAGTAGGTAGGCCCTGGGATGGGGAAATGACATAGACAGGGACTTGCTCCATCCCTGAAATTATTCAAGGCCAGATTGGACAGGGCTTTGAGCAACCTGGTCTAAGTGGAAGGTGTCCCTGCCCATGTAGGAAGGAATTGGGATACATTCAAGGAGGAGCTGAAATATGACTTAGGAAGCTTGTAGAGATAAGGTTGTAGAGTCCCAGAAATATTGCTATTCCCCTTCCAGTGGCTCCTGCAGTTTTGATACAAGTTTGGTCTCTCCCTAGATATTCCTTTCCTGCAGATATTCTGCAAATACAAATCCCTTGACATGGGAAACCAAGCCCAGTGTCCCTCCCCACTCCCCCTCTCAGGGTTTTTTACTCATGTTACCTGCTATGAGTCCAAAGTGCTGTGGCAGCAGCAGGGAGAGGTACAGCTCTGCTGGGAAACCCAGCAAGGTGGTCCCCTCCCTGCAAACATGGTCACTGAGCCACACTGAGGAAAAGCAAAGCAGTGAGGATTCAAGGGACACAGTCCCTGTTCCCCTTTGGAGGGACATTCCAGCCACCTGAAGAGGCAGACGGGATGTGTGAGCAAATCCAGCAGGATGAGCTTTATGATTTAGACAAACAGTGTAAATGCCTAAGTACTTACATCTAATACTGTTCCTGGCACTCACAAATGGACTCTCCTGTCCAGCCAAGCAGAGCAGTCTTAGATGCAGTCTCACAGCAGGGACCTATGGAATTCCATCCTTCTGCCTACAGGCACATCTGGAAATCTTGCACGTGTGTGTGGCCCTCTCCTCCTGCCCTGCCTCCCCACTGGAGGGGACAGGCAAGTGATGCTCAGCCTGTCTCACAGCAGCCGGGGATCTCTGTGCCATGTGCACAGCACCTTGGAGGGCGGTATCACGGGCTATAAACATGAGCCAGGGGAGCAGGGGATTTGTTCCAATGTTTTGCTGAAGTCAAACAGCAATTCCTGACCAGACAGAGAAATGGAAGGTGTGGCAAACCTGCTCTTCCCTGTCCAGTGATGAGCTGAAACTGATACATGCTCAGGGTAGGGGCTCTCCTACCTATCCCTCATGGGCTGTCACATGTTCCCGCAGCAGCAGCAAGGCAATCACATTCCTCCTTCTCTCTCATGCACACTGATTAAAATCATGCTCATCACAAGTGCCTCAGCTTGAGCACCCAGCCCTTTAATTGCTGCAATGAAGGATATGAATGTAGCCTATTCTGAGGCCAGCAAAGCAGAAAATTAGCATTTAGCATGAAAATGATACCACTGCATTATTACCAGTGCAAAGCAAACAACACAACCAGCCAGGCTGCCTCTTTCCTTCCCTACCTGCATGCTTGGGCTCATCCAGTGCTGCAACAGCCCCACTGCTTTCCATGCACGTAGGGCCTGTCCCTCTGGGGCTGCCACCAGGAGACAGGCAGGGGCTGCAATGTGGCATCTGCTTGCTGACTCTGAGCTTTTGATGAAGCAGGTTTATAAACTCCTGGTGAAATAATCCTCCCTCAGATGTCAAAATGCCACATTAGCTGCTGCACTGATTCCTGCAGTATTTACAGAGCAGAAGAATGCAGTAGCAAGTGGGGGTGAGGCTGGAGGGAAGAAACCTGCACCCCTGGTGTGTCCTGTCCCTCAAGGTCAATCATCCATAGGAAGCCAGGAGTCAGATCTTCTTCTCCAGACCCCTTGATCTCTCCATCATTTATGCAAATTCCCCTCAGGCCCTCTCACCTCTTTATTACCTAGGCTGGTTGGACACAAATAAACATTAAAATGCTGTGTCCACAGAAGCCTAAAAGGAAAGGCTGTTTTTTTGCCAGTCAGGCTGGGATGGAGCCATCACCTGGTAGACAATAACTAACCTTCCAAATCTGTGAGCAGTGCAAAGGTGGCTGCCATGCTTTCCCACCCCAGCCAGGGCTGTGCACACTGGTGGTTTCTACTGCAGGGAGAGCTGCCATTTCCCTGGCCTCCCAATGTAGGCGCCTGAAAATCCTTGCCAAAAAGGGAGAGTATTTCAACATGTTTCGACATGGATCTGTGACCTCTTTGTGTTCCTGAGCAAATGGATGATGCTGAAGTGCCAGAGTTTCAGCTCTGATTAGCAGATGGAGTAACAATTTACACAGCATGAGGAGGGTCCTGCTGGTGCCCAACAGTGCAAGTGCACACGCACAAACACGCACTTGGGGGCTCCCACAGCCCCAGGTCCCCTCATGCCCCACCCCATGATCAGCTCAGCTCCCTGCCACCCCAGTGCCCCTCTTTCCCCTGCCCACAGAGGCAGGTTGGACTGGCACAGGCTGCAGCCCAGCTGTGCCCAGCCCCTCAGGCTGCCACGCTTTGAGGCTGCCCCTTGTCCCAGGCCCAGGGTACATGGCTGGATGGGGCTCACTGCCCTGGGGTATGCAGAGACCTTTGCAACTCATTACAGACAGTGCTGCCCAGACATTGCCTGTCTGAGAGCTGTGGGCTCTGCTGGTGAGCAGTGTCCCGAGTCAGCAGTTTGGGCTGCTTTAATATATCCTTGAAAAAAGAGACCAGTGGGAGATCTGTTTATGAGCCACAACCACCCTGAAACAAGTATATGCCTGCGCCCACGCACATACACAAAGCAGCAGTGACTATGGAAGCATATGAATAAATATTGAGCAGACACCAAGGGATTTTCAGAATAGTCTCTCTCTTTTTTTTTTTTTTTTTTTTTTTTTTTTTTTTTTTTTTTTTATTCAATGCCATGTTGGTTGTTGGCTGCCTTATTTTTTTTTTTTTTTTTTTTTTACCTTCCTGATTTATTTCCTATGCCTGGGCTTACAATAACAGTAGAAACTAATCAGTGGCCAATGATGATTAACAGTCTCACATGTTATTAACTCTACATTCAGGGTAAGGTAATTTCAAAGAAATTACCAAAAAATATTAGTGTACAGGGAGGATGGGGTAGTTGTATGTATGTAGAGGGATTATACACACAAAAGCAGATCTTTTATCCATAGCACCCCATTTACACTGCACTCAGCTCTTCTTCTTAGAAATATCTATTATTAACTAGGATATGTGTGTGTATCATCTTGAAATGAACCCTTCATATGATTCAGATAAGGAGGCGAGAAAAGAAGTGTGTAAGTGAAAAAATAAATTCACTGTGTTGGTGAAGTAATTGAAAGGAGAAATGGGATCACCCACTTTCATTGTTATCCCAGCAATTATTAGATGCAGCTGAGGATGACAGTGGTAGTTTTAGAGGAAAGGTGGTGCTTTATCCACCTGGTGCTTTATCTCCAAAGCTGTGATAGCTCAAAAGCAAGTCTTATACTAAGGACTTGCAGGGTAATAAAAACGTTTGCCAGTGCATGGACCACGTACCTTGAGTTCTTGCATGATGCTTCTCCTCCTTGTGTGTGGGTGGCTCTCTTCTAGACAGGCAGTTTTCAATTTAAGAGCAAATCTTGGATTAAAGACGTTTCACTAAAAAATAGTTTCTCCTCAGACTGGCATCCACAGAGCCCATGGTATCACTGATCATTTGTTTTGAAGCAGCATCTTAGCCTCTCTGAGTGTTTCTGAGTGAAGGAAGAGTGGCTGCCCTGCCTGCTTGTGCTGGGTGGCTGCTTTTTGAAGATACTCTGCTAGACTTTGTGAAGGAACAGTGCTATTTCCCTTAGCAGCATAAGAAACAGAAGAACAGAAAGAAAGTTTTGGCAGCAGAACTATGAAAAATCCCACCTCAGTGTGGTCAGCACAAGCAGGCAACTTACAGTTCAAAAATTTCATCCAGGACGAGTCAGCTGGAGGAAAGAAAGGGGAAGGGCTGCAGGAAGAGCCGCTTCATTTGCGTGGTGCACTATGTGCACTGACACTGCCCCAGCAACCAGAAGCAGAACAGAACAAAATAACAAAACACAGCTGCAGCATCTTTCAGAGTTCTCCAAAATAATGCAGGTAGTTAAAGCAGCATTAGACAGAAGGTTAAAGTGCCCTGGTCTCTGAAAATGTCCTTGGAAAAACAGTACCTCTCCCTCTGCTATCATTCTGCTCTGTGGACCGTGAGACAGAGTCGTATCTGTCGACTTTGGTGACTACAGACAAAACCACTAAGGAAAAAGATTTGTATTCCTCTGTGTCCACAGCACTGCACAGCAAAGGGGGAGTGTGAGCTGGAGCCTGCTGTGCTTTTCATGGCAACAGCCCAGCTACTCATGGGAGCAACTGCAGGAGATGTGGAGTCCTCCCTGCACTTACTGATGCCATGGGCATGAAAGATGCTCAGCAGCGCTGCTGACACGCAAAGCAAGGCTGAGAACGAACCCTGCGGACAGCTCCTCTTCGCAACCCCATCGCTGGCATAAGGGGAAGGGCAGATTGTTAGTGCTTATTGCTGCAGCTGATGCTGGAGCAAAAGCAGAGGTGTGCTGCAAACCAGTGTCTGGGATGCTGGTTTTGGTGGGGGGGGAGACCTCCTTCCCTGTAAACTGAGCACATCTGCTCTAGAAGTGGCTGGGAGGCATAAATATTGGATAGCAGATTGCCAGCTCCAGCTCCTGTGCGGCAGGATCTCAGGAAATGTAAACAGGGCTTGGAAATATGCAGAAGAAGGAAAAAGTGCTAGAGAAGAAATATATATATATATCTAAATGAGGTGGAAGAAATGAGTGATAACTCAAAGATATGGAGATAGTGAGTTCCTACTGGAAACCAGTCCCTAGCAAGGAACAAAAACAACATGGAAAAAAGGAGAAGCAAGGCAGATCTCATAAAGTATTCGTGAAGAGCAGGGAAGGGAGGCACTTGGAAAGTCAGGTCACATATAGATAAACTGAACTGGGTGGCAGACATCCAGGTGCCTGACTTTCCAAGGTACCAAGCTCTTCCTACGAGGTTCACTGTGTTTTGTATCACAGCTAGTTAAAAAATCCAGAGGGTTTAATTTTTCCTCCTCTGTGAAATTCTTGTGATGAACCCAAGTGAACCCAAGCCACTTACCTCCATATCTTCCATAATAAATGTTGAGTTTTTAGTTACATTGGCTAAAAATAAATCTCTGTTTCTGATCCAGTATTAGGACAACTTTTACTCTCATTGTACAGTGGATGTGCAGGGCGTATTTCCTGCAGGCACCTCACTGCCTGGGACTCATCTTCAGTGCCTCATCAGGTGGACAGCTGGCATGGGGTCTTGAGGATTCAGTCACCAGAGGCCAACCAGGCCACAATGCCTGTGTGTGATGACCTTTGGAAGCATTTTAAATGTGAGAGCCATTTTGGTGGGAAAAATACAAAATTCCTTGAAATGCTTCAAGGTTTTCTGCTTTATGTTTCTTCTATTTCAAAAATTATTTTCCTGCTCAATAATGTTTTCAGTTCCTCCCCTCCCACCAAGTCCTGCTCAGCTCATAAGAATTTCACAGAGGGCTGGTGGTGTGCAGTCCTTTACGCAGGCCTCACAAAAACCTCCAAAACAAAACAAAAACACCCCCTAAACTCCAAATGAACAAAAGAGAGCAATATCAGGCTAATGACAGCAGAGAGCACCCTGGCAGGAATTGCCTGTAGTACAGTCCCTTGTGGGAAGTGGGGAGTATTAGAGGCTGAATAGATGCTGGGCAAATCCTAAGGTGCCCTCAGGTGTTGTCTGGGAGGTGGGTGGGTGTGACAGAGGTTTTGTGTGCAGGCAGGCAGGCAAAGCTGGGAAAGGCAGCTCTCGCCAGGAGAAGCTGCACAACCTGAAGCACTGCAGAAATCCCCAGGAAAAAACCACAAAGTTCTTGCTGGGGCTTAGTGTTCTGCCTCCTCTTTGGGAAGGATAGATGTTTTCTGCTTCTTTGAAACAGTAAGTAAATAATTAAAAGAAAGAGACAAAATATTCTTTAAGGATAATCTAGCCTTCTGTTTCCATGGCAACCTCCTTCCTAAACCAGAAGCCTTTTTCTCCAGTCATAGAGGGGAAGGTGAAAGCCCTTTTGCAAGGAGGTGGGGGAGGTGGCATGACCCTGCTGGGACGTGAAGAGGAGACATCCTGCAGAGCAGAAGGATTGCCATAAACCTCAAACCACAGGAGAAACAAAGATGTCAATTCCAGGGACAACCAGGAATAAGCCTAGAGGTATCCATCCAAGGGGCTGCAGTCACCCCATGAGGTCACCACCACCATCTTTATACCCTTCTCCCCTCCCAGCTATCCCAAGTGCAGGCCATGTTTCTCTCATGATCAAATATTGGGGTAATTTCTAGCACTCCACCAATCTCTAATGTCTCTCCCATTGCTCAGTTGAGACATTTCACAGCCCATACAACTGCCAGGACAGCTTGGAGTCCCACTTCTGTGTTCTCTTATGACAAACTTCCAAGGAGCATTCTGTGCATTGAAGTGTCTGGGGTTTGGATGGGTTTCAACTCTTTGGGTTTTCTGGTAAACCCTACCTCTGGCTTCAAAGCAGCTCTGGGTTTGGGTGGAAGCCTTGTGCAACCCAAGTTCATGGTTCAGCCATTTAGGGACTGACTTCCTTCCCTGAGGATGTGAAGCCATGTGTCGTGTCCCTCCTCTGCCCACGGGACAGCGAGCAGGGGCAACTCACTCAAAGAACCACCAGTGCAAAAAAAGCATTTAAAGACCCTTATTATTGCTTTAATAAATCTGTATTTGCATCTTTCTGCAAGGACAAGGACCCAGGCTCTCCTGTCCCCTACTCACAGGTCTGACCTCCCTGCAGTCAGCATGCACACTCACAACAGAGCAAATGAATTAAGTCCCCACAGTAATCATCCTTTTCCTGGCTGCTGGTCCCAAGTGATGTGCTCGCTTTTTACAACCCTGGTTTGTAAGATGCAGCAGCTGCTTTAAAGTCAGACAGGTCACAATAAAATCAGAATATCTTTTGTGCTGCCCTCTTCACAATGCTTCATATGCCAGCTGGGAGACCTCTGGGAGGGCTGCAGAGGCCCTCTTGGTCTGATGGAAAAAAATGGGACAGGGAGCCCTGCTCCTTCTCCTCAGTACTCTCTAAACATTTGTCTCCATTAGGCTGCTATCATCTCCCTGCTGCCCTTCCCAGTCTGTCTTCTCTGACACACCTGAGTGGAATATCCCTGGGGTGGGACATGACATCCAAAATCCTTTGTTCCCCTTGGGTGGTTGGTTTTCCTACCCACTTGCAAATCTGGGAAGGGCACAAAGCCTTAGAGTTGCTTCAGGAGGAGATCCAGGCTGGCCCTGCCAGAAAGGAGACTTGTGCAGTTGTACCACTGGAAAAGCAAGGAGGGCTGCAGCCTCTGGAAGCCTTGTTGCAACCACGCTGGGAGAGGATGATGCTGAACAGCATCCTGGATTCTGAGGCAGGTCATGGTTTGAGGGGTCGCTCTGCCCTCACTCTCCACAATCCTCCCCACTCCCACTGCCCTGCCAGGCAGAGACAAGGAGAGCTGCAGCTCTCTGGTGAGCCAGTTGGCCTGGGCACAGCACACATCAGCATCCTCACAATGGCATGCACACACAAACACACACACACTCTCCAATCAATATTTGCTGCTCTCCATGCCCATGGCTGGCACTGATTAGGACTCTGGTCCCAGCTACACTGATGCAAACCAGGAAATGCCGGAGGATGATGCTAGGGAGGAGACAACCACTACTGAGCTGAGGATGTCCTTGCAGGGTCTTCCCACTGGAACTTGGAACAGGGTTAGCCCTCAGTCAAGGGACTGACTGTGTTTTGTGTTGTTGAAGCCCCCTTTGCTTTTATGTCTTTTCTAATATTCTAGGTTTTGTATTCTTTTAATATATATAGCTATAGATACAAAAATAACAGACAGGTTTCTCTAGGGATAATTTTTGCACCTTTGGGCTTCTAAAATAAAATATCACAATTACTGCAAATAAAAGGGGGAAAAGTTCAATTTCCTCTCCCCTTTTTACGTCCCCCTTCCCTTCCAGCCTACTTCTCCCACTCTAAATATCCCCATGAGCCTTGTAATTTTTTTCCCCTTGTAATTTTCCTTCTTTGGAAAATGAAAAAACCAAATCCACAAAACAACAACAAAAATAAGCCATGTAGCCTCCATCCCTCCTTCTATGAGCATGCCCGCTGTGTTCACACATTCCCTTCAAAGCAAGGCTTTTCACCTCAAAACGTTTCCCTGTGGTCCATGGCTATTTGCTTTTCTCTGTTGCTGGGGCCAGATTTTCACCTGCTGTAAATCAGCATGAATTCACCTCAAGCCAGAACTCTGCTGCTTTACACCAACAGCATGTTTTGCCAATTTACGCTCATCCTGAAGATCTGGCCCACAATTTTTAACCTTGGAAATGGAAGCATGGACAATAAAGAAGTTCCCAGAAACACACCAGGAAGCCCCAGATGCTCTTCTCTTGGCGCTTACCCTGCTTCCCTTCACCCCACCCTCACGGTTTGGTGTAGCAGCTCCCTCAGGCCCCCCATTCTCTTGTTCCTCCTTAGCACTTTCTGAAAATCATAATCTCTCAGTAAAAAAAATAAATAAATCGATCTCTCTATATATGTATATGTATATAACTGAACAGCTGCCACATAGCAGTCACCTGGCTGGAGGGTCCTGTCCCTGCCAGCCCCATGGCCTTTTCTTGTCACTATAGTCTCTGGGCTCATGGCCCAGGTCTTGCCCTCAGGCAGGACTGTTCCCGTATTGCTTGCACTCTCCCACACCTCTGAGGTACGGTACCAGAATATTTATTTTATATATATATATATATCTCTCTCTATATATATATATATTTACGTATATATATATATATTTATAATTTTTTGTTTGCCTGTTTTCTTTTTCTTGCAAATCCTTTGGAATTGCTGCCAAGGAGAAGCTAGTGAAACATGCTCCCCGTGCCAGCGGCCGAATGCTCCCTCCCTGCACCTCAGGGACCCTCATCTGTTCCTCTTGCTGACTCCGTCCCCCAGCTCCAGCTCGGAAGGGAGCGGGGAGCTGCGGCCCCCTGTCCCCAGTCTGCCGGGGCCACCCGGCTCCGTTCCTTCCCTGGCCGAGGGGGTGTCCTTGCAGAAGTCCGTCACCCAGGAGGGCATCGAGAGGAAGCCCCGAGGGTCGACGGTGTAGAAGGGCTTGGCGTGGTGGGCGGCGGGGCGGCGGGGCGAGGGGCTGGCCTGCAGGCTGCTGGTGCTGCTGCACTTCTTCACCAGCCTCAGCGCCGGCGGCGGCGGCGAGAAGAGCGAGGTCAGCGAGAGGCTGCTGAGCGTCTCCGAGGGCTCGCTGTTGTTGCCCCCGCCGCGCAGGCTGCTGCCCGCCCCCTCCTCGTCCGAAGGGTCCATGGAGTCGTGGTGGGTGCAGCCGGGGCTGGTGCTGCCGCCGCTGCTGTGGCTGCGCTGGTGGCGGCACAGGCTCCGCAGGTTGAAGAGCCCGCGGCCCCGCAGGCTCCGGCGGCGGGAGGCGGGGGACAGGGCCGCTGCCAGGGGTCTTTGGGTGCCCGGCGCCGGCACGGGGCACAGGGCCACCGGCAGGGCCAGCGCGCAGTGCGGAGAGTCGCTGAGGTTGAGGCTGGTGTCCTCCAGCGTGGTCTGCAGGCTGCCGGCCGAGCTGCTGCTCCGGCTGTCCAGCGACGTGTCGCTCTCGGGGGGCTGGGGAGCGGAGCACGAAAACACAGTGCTCAGGAAGGAGATGGGAAAGCGACTTTGCCTTCTTGGTTTTGGGGGTACTTAGGGGTGTGAAAATAAGCCACCATTAAAAAAAGGGGGAAAACTCCATTCCTCTCTTCTTTTCGTGGGAAGGGAGCCATAAACCAACCAGTGCTTCAAAGCACTAGCCGTGCAGCCTGCCATGGGATTTCCTTCTGGGCAAGGAAGAGGAAAGGATTCAGAATGAATCTACCCTCCCACAAGAAGTGCTCCACCAAAGGGAAGGGGTGCTGTGTCTGAGCCCTGCAGCGCCCACCACTGTGCCCTCCCTGAGCACTGATGGTCCAGGAGGCACCAGAGCAAAGGTTCCCTGTGGGTCCTCACTCATGGCTTGCCTATAAACCTGCCACACACATGGGGACACATCTATCAGCTGCACAGGAATCAAGGAGCTTCTGTGCAGACCTCCTCTCATTTAAAAAAATCAACAGTATCTGGGGAGAGAAAAGAGGCCCCATGGGTCTTTTGACCAGCACTAGCAGGAGCTACCCTTGCATTTAGGGTACAAAGGTGCAGTCCCCTTCCAGCAGGAAGAGGAAACAGCCTTAATTTCCTTGTATCAGGGCTCGTCTAGTTAAGCTGCATTTTAGTTGTTTCTAGGAAATTGGTTTGCACTTTGTGATCATCACTGGAACACTGCACTGGGATTGATGCATGTAGGACTGGAAGCAGTCTCCTGAAGCAGTCTCCATAGATATTCAACACAGTCTGTGTCAAATAATCAGAAGTTTACTAATTTCTCCTTTACAACAGTTCAGTACTTTTGTCCCAGTGGTGTGCCAGCTCCAGGGCTCTACCTCTTTTGTGTCAATTTTAGCAGAGGTTTCAACACTGCAACAACTCAATCTCAGACCAAGGCTAAATTTATCCTTGGTGAATTTATACACATTTGTATTGTGCCAACAGTATCTGTCATATATAGATTTTATTTTTTCAGTTTGTCTGGAACAGAGTGCCCCTGTTCATGGAATATCTTCCAAGAACAATAACAGGGATTTCTACTGGGCTTTAATCTCTGCATCTTCTGCACTTCAGAGACACCTGACATCCCCCCAGTGCTTTTATTCTTCTCTTTTGTTAGTGAGAAATAGCTGCCTTTTCAGAAAGAGATGGCACCTTTCTGGGACGTGAGAGTTAAGTGGGCAGTGCAAAACAGTGAGCTTAGGGACAGGGACACTGTGTGTGGATGGGCACTCAGGGATGTGGAGGATGCAGGTGGGAAGAAGCCTGTTCCAAGAGAGAAGGAGCATGATTTGGAGTCACAGTGTTAAGGGGACCTGAGGAGGCTGTGCAGCTGTCACCTCCCTGGCCCACACCATGGCTGCTGTGCACACAGGTGTCTGCAGCACACCCAGTGCCAGGGAGCCAGGGGGGAGCTACAGAGTGATGTGATTTCATCTTCATGTGGGGCCCACTGCAGCTGTCAAACTATTTGTTGATCCAAAGCAGAAGAACAAATGACTTCATGGGGTGAGAGCTATCCAAGACCACTTTGTTGTACTACCCTCTCTCCTCCCCTACCCTTCTGCATTCTGCAGTCCACTGTGCTCCTCCTACAGACCCAGGTTATCCAGGCTACCCAGCCCAAGAGCACAGCTGCCTCTCTCCTTCCTCTGCCCTCCTCCTTCTTCAGCCCCCTCTGTTTGGGTGGGATGTGAAAATTGAGTTTTCCTAGCAGACAGGAGCAGGCTTCCTCACCTGATGGAGAAGTGAGCAGTTCACACCTGGAGATCTCAGTGATGCCCACGAGCCTTGCAGAGAGATCTTAGGAAGGTTGTGTGGACATGAGACTTCCTCAGGCCCTGTTTGGGTGGCAGAGATGGCTGGGTGGAAAAATTCTGTTGGCACAGGTAACAGAGGGGAAGATGCACCTGGAGAGAAGGGGCTGGGAGGGACTGACAGCATCAAAAGAAAAGGGAGGAGAACAGAAATAGAAGGAAAAAAAAAAGTTGAAGAGTCCTCTGATTTTATTTTGTGCCTTTGCTGCTATTACACTGAACAAAGTCTCAGGTCCAGTGAACAAAGGATATTCAGGAATATGCACTCCTGGCCAAGAAGCCTCAGTCTGGTCTTCAGACTAAGGATCCCACTTTTTGCACAAAAACCTGCACCAGATCAGGAAGACCTAACACAGCTCAGGCCAGCTCTGCTGTTGCTCTCACAGAGGAATGCTGAGCTATATTGCCTTGATTCAAGTATGTATTGCTGGCAGAGGACATTCATCCCAGATCCTGCAAGGCAAGGGATGAAGGGAGATAAATTAAATGGTGGTTTGGGAAAGCTGGGGACCACAGGGCACCAGGGCATGCTCAAGAGTAGAACTGGAGCACTTCCACCAAGGGCAGACGTGTGTTATGTGTTCCCTGAACCTTTACTTGGTCTCAGTGGGCAGCAGAGTTTTTCTGTGCTGAGTGAGCACAGTTCATCCAGCTGGCATCAGGAGAATCTGTCCCCACTCTCTTCTGACTGTGCACTGCTGCAAATGGAAATCAGCACTTTCACAGTATTGCACAGAGTCACGTCTGAGGGAAGATATAAAAACTAACAACAAAAATGAAGGAACTGCTCCTCCCCCCATTCCTGAAGCAAATTAGCAAGCTGAAAGCTAATTCTTGGTTAGTGTAACCCCAAGTCACATTATCTCTCCCCCTGGCAGAGGGAAAGCAGGAGAGAAACAGAGCTGAGCCAACCCACAGTTTCAGCAGACCTGGAGAATGAGAGCCTTGCTCACCTTTGCTAATTTCATGCTTTAGCCAAGACTGAACTGAGTCGAAAGGTGTATTCTCCATTTCACACAGGTAACTCTCCGGGTTTGTAGAGCCATCCTCACTGGATGCTGGAAGCAGGCATTCCCCCAGATTGTCTGCCCCAGTGGAGTCAGGGTTGTCCTGGCCATCCTGCTGGAAAAAATAAGCGAGGACAAAGTGAAATTTAATGGAAGATGATCAAGCAGGCTTTTCAAAGCCTCAAGAAGAAGATTCTGATAATAACTTCAACCTAGCTAAGAGATGCTCAATTTTCCAGCCCAAATTGCCTTTTGACTAATTCAGAGGAAGTTACTAACAGTAGTGAAGAGAACTTTCAAATACATGTATTCTTTTGTTCTCCTCAAATCCTACTCCACAGTATGTCTCTATAGAGAAGCTCTTGAAAAATGACCATAATTATATTGCTCAGCAGGGGACACCTGGATGAATACAGAACACCTGAAATGAGCAGGGGCATAAATACAGCACAGGGTGTAGGATGCCCATGGCTGACTGAGGCTAACCTTGATCTCCTTAGGATTCAGCTGAGCAGTGTTTTGATTGTCTGACTCATCTCCTAGAAGGATGGAAGAGGACTTGTCTGAGTTGAGGGATAATGCTTCCATTTCAGCCAGCTGGACCTGCAGGAAGGGAAAGGAGCTGTTACAGGTCATGCCTGGAATCCACATTTCAAGCAGTCACACTGTTGATGGTGGATAAGTGAGAGCCTGTAGACCCAAAATCAATTTTAGGTTATATTCCTTGGATATATCAGGAGCTGCCTAACCCAGAACTGGGCTGGGCAGGAGAATTCACTTTTAAAGAAAGGTTGAATATATGATCTGCAAGCAGGCTGCTATTAGTCCATGCTCCTCTAGTGCCAGAATTGGAGGAACGAGTCCTGTGTCTGTCAGAGCGGTACAGCTGGCCCAAGGCCCTGCAAATAAAGCCAGGCAGGCAGAGGGGTCCCTCAGGCTGGTGACAGGGCAGCTGGCTCTGCTGAGGGATAAGGAGTGGACCCTTCTTTCTGAAGGCACCACAGACAGCCCTGCTTAAACATGAAGGTGCTTTCATTCCAATGAAAGTCATGCCTTTTGCAATCCATGCCAGTATCATGCTTTACATATTCTCTTACCTTCATTACTGAAACCCTGTTCCTCTCCAGCTTTCCTGCATCTTCCCTTTCCCCTCTCCTCTAACCTACCCAAGATCTTACCTAACACCGTCTTCCATTCTGTTCTCCATCTCTGAACTCAGCCCCCTCCCACACACCCACACTTGAGCTCTCTTGCTTTCTGAAAGCAAGTCTGACCATTGCATTTCTCTCATTCTTGTGCTTCAGCTCTGCTCCAGTCCCATGCCTGACCTTGCTTCATCTTTTGGCCTGTTTCATACCACATATGCCCCTCTCCCATCCTTTTTCCTCCAAGCTTTTAAATCCCCTCTGCTTGACAACTCTTTCTCACACTGCCTGAAAAGCATCTTTTTCTACCAGCCTAAGCAGTTAATCTGTCCCTCCTGTGCTTGGATTTCCATCACTGGTCTCTGGAGTGCCAGAAGTTTGCACCACCAGCAGCTAAGTCTTGAGAGCTGTATTCTGGGTTGTCTCAGTCAGAACAGCTTCTGGCCATGTGTTTGTGTTTGCAAGAGGCAGCTACAGCTCTTGCACCATGACAGCAGGTGAAACATTTGGAGAGATGACTTTCGAGCTGGAAGTTTAGTGGCTTCTGCCAGTGCCAGAGACCGGAAGAGGTCTCCATCTGAGGGATAATGCACTTTAAACAAACAGAATGAAAACTTGAAGCTGGGTTTAAATAAAGTGCACAAATGACATCCTTATTTGAGGTGTTATTCTGACACAGGAACATGGTGCTGTTCAACCATGGAGAGAGCCCAAAACCAACAACTGCTCCTCAGAGCGCGAACGCACAGAGAGCCCACAATGAACTTATGCCAGGGATGCTACACGGGCACCAGTCAGCAACAACTCCTGCAGAGAAGCACAGTCTTCATTCATGCCACTTAATGTGTGTACTCATCTATTACTCTCCCAAGTGCCTGCTACACCAAAGCAGCCTTACAGCTGTGCTTGTAGAGACGCGAGCATGACATGTGGTAGCATCTGTGACTACCTTTGCCATCCATAAAGAAGGATTTCAACAAAAGCCAGAACAGTCTTTTTGTCACTGAACCACTTGCTTGAAAATTCTGACCACCCTGAGATCTACATAAAACCCACAGTCAACAATGTCATAACCTAAATAAACTGCAGGTGTGAAAACATATTTCACTGGTGCTCACTGACAAACTCCTACTGTGGCTAAACACACTTCAGACATCCGTGTAGAGAAGTCTGTCAACCATCCCAAGAGTGAAAGAATAGAAATGGCAAGAGAAGAGTTTAGCACCATGAAAAAAGGAGGTTCTGATCTTTTTGCTTCCCTTACAGCAGAATATTTTTAAATCTGCTGACTAAAGATGAGGAACAAAAAGAAAATTTTAATTGTAGTGAGGAAGAAAGGGCTGTTGAATAGATCCCAATCCATGAAACCTGCCAGGAGCATCAGCCTGAGATACTGAACAATGCACACACATCCCTTAGAAAACAACTACTTGCAGATATATCTTTAGGAACAGACCCACGATCACAACAATCCTTAATTGTACAAATAATTGGTTTGAAAATTAAGTATCAGGAGCATAATTGGGAAAACCACTGAGCACTTCTGCTCAATGACACAAAAAGCTTAGCACATATTAACATTAAATGTTGTGTCCATCTGCTGTGCTCATCATCTTGGTGAATTGAACTACCAATGAAATTGGAGGGGACATTTCTACCTAATATGTGGTTTTTATCAGAAGGGTGGTTTAAGGCTGATTGGGTGGACAGTAAGCATATTGGTTTTTTCTAACATACACACACTTAAGAGCGCTGGATAAATAGTTTTGCCTATATAAATTGCTGTCAGTTGCTTCTGGGACTGTACAATTCAGTCTGTGTACAACGCTCATTTGGGTATGTTGATGTACCAGAGTACAGTATAGTTTAATGACTCTGTGCATTGGTGATGTTAGATATGATTCCATGTAGTGATTTACCATTTAAATTTCCCCAGTTTCTTTTTTCTACTTTGAAATATGACGAGAACATCATGGTCAGTCCTGGCTTAAAATCCTAAGGTATTATTTTGACTCATATAATCCAAAATAAAGCATTTGTATTTAATTACTAAACCCGTTCTTGCATAGGTAAGTTCTTTTCAATTCCACATTTTAGATGTATTGAAATATCATTTTTGAAAGTAATTTATGGCTCTATAACACCTATTAGAAAGTATGATCTAAGAATAATTTTTCAGTTGTGATAATTACATCAAATTCTTTGCTCTGGCTGTGGGCTGCATTTGAAGATTTTGCTAATCTAGCTTCTTTGCTGGAAAGGTAAGAAAATGGGTTGTTGTCTTCACTCCTAGGCAGGATACTGAAGACTATCTGTGAGGTTTGCAAATGTAACAAACTAGCTGCAAATGACTTGACTTGGGGGCAATCATTCTGGACTGCCTTAGACCTCATTTGCTGAGAAAGCTGAGCACCAATTGCTGAACATAAAGACTTAAGCAAAGCAGTGAAAATTGCGTTTAATTGAAAACTAGTTATTTGGTTGCATTAATGCAGAATTCATTTGCAAAGTGTCTCAATAAGGATAAACTACAGCAATGTTTGCATTTTGATAGTTTCAAAAGGAAGCAATGGGGAAAAGCAGACAGCTGAGAAACTGAAAAAATATCAGAGCATCAGAACTAGGCATCAGAGAGCAAAAAAAATATTGCTTTCTTCAAACATGCATAGAATGACCTGCCAATAAGAGTTCCTTCCCCAAGTTTCCCTTGTTTCTTTATAAGCTATAACAAAATATCCAGTCAGTTATGGGCAAAGAGAGGGTGAAGTTTGCCACTGATGTACCAATTTCAGAAGATCCACACTACTGCTACAAGACTGACCACACAAAATCAGAGCACCTACATACAATAAAATTATTTCAGAACCAAATTAGTTCTGCTACTCACCTAACCCTTCCCAGACTATTTTGCTCCTCCTATTTTTTCACAACCTGAAAAGACTAATTACTTGGGAAGGAGTTTTCCAGAGCCTCTACCAACTTTAGCAGCTCAAGTCTAAGCCATTTGGTCCTGCTCTTAGCCAACAACCCATTTGTCAGCTAACAAACTTTCTCAGTGGGCTCACTTTTATTTAGTTTTTGCTCAAACTAATTAACTGGTTTTCAACACAAACCAATCCTTGCTCAAAAACTCTATTCAACAAAGCATTTAAACATGTGCTTAACTGATTGGCCTCAATAGGGAATAAGCAAGCCCGTGCTTAAAATGAGGACAAAACACAAGCTTAAATCTCCCACTGAATTGCTCCTGAGTGGTCTCATTGGGGTGAGGTCCTTAGAGTCCTCTATCCAATGTGAGCCTGAACCTAGACTTTTCTTGCAGAATGGAACACAACAAGAGCTGCCAAGGGATGCCTTCACAGTCATTTCTCTACAGGTGATTCAGTCCCTCCTGACACGAGTCCTGTCACATCTCACTTTTCCACCACCTCAAACATCCACGTGTGGCTGAGGAGGGCAGGCCTGTACTAGAGGCAGTACCAGCACTTCACAACAGATAACAAACACAGGTCCACAAGCTCTACTGTCTACACAATCTACAGCGAGGAGCACACATGGGACGACCTGCGGGCCCGTGGGTGTGCAGGTCTGGGGGGAAGAGTCCCCTCACACATCCTCGTACGCAGGTTACCTCTTGCTTGTCATGGTTACACTTCTCGCACATGGCCGGCGAGGAGTAATGATGGAAGACGGAGCCCGATAGGTTATCGATGATCATTAACTCCCCGTCGAAGGAGTCCTTAATAATTAAAGAGACACTGTCCAGCCATAAGTTCTCCTAGGGGACAAGAAAGGGGGGAGGATGGGAGAGATCATTTTAAGAATGTCGAGTTTTTTGCTTTCAAGTTTCATGTGAATTGGGGGTTGGGTTCTCCACCCTGACTCATCTGGAGCAGCATCTTGTTCTGCAGGTACTTGCACATGGTCACTGGGGGAAACATTTGCTCCACAACGTGTGTAAAGGTGCCAGAGTTCAATGAAAAAAAATAATAGTAAGGAGGGACAGTCTTCACTCACTTTCAGTGCTCACGTCTCCCTTTCAGCTCTGCTGGAGTCACTCACTCTTGATCTGCCATTTCTCCTGCACTCTTCTCCTGAGTTCCCCTCTCAAATTTGCTCCTGTCACACCTTTAGCTGATCTGCTCCATCCCTCCTCTGCTGGCCCTCAAGTTCCTACACCATGATGACAATGAACAGGACACACTGCTGTCATAGCCTTGTCCCTACATGATCCTATCAACTCAGAAGTCTACTGCTGAAAGCAAACCTTTCACCCTGAGGTGGAAGACTCTGCTACTGCTAAGCCCTGAATCATCTGAGCTGCCCAGCTAATGCCCACAGCTCCTTGCTGCAGTCTGGTTAGTAAGTTCAAAGGTGTACTCACCTGGGCTGGAGAGTAACATCTCATGCACAGATGTCCTTCGGGTTCTGTTCTACCACCTCCTCCTCCTGTTCCTGCTCCTTTTCCCTGTCCTGAATTTGGAGAGCCTGACTTGTGGGAGCACAGCCCGTGAGTAATTTCCATCTCAAGCTCAGCATCCATCTCTGCATCCTCCTGGGCCTCCTTGTTGCTGTCGTCGAGATGTTTCATGAGCACAGCTACCACCACGTTGATGAGAACAAACTGGGCTGTGAGCACAAAGCTGACAAAGTACAGTGGGGAGATGAACTGCAGGTTGCTGAGACAGCTCCGGTCATCGTGGCTGCAGTCACGCAAGGTATCCTTGAGGGGAAGTTGGGATTGAGAAGGAACCATGGAAGGAAGGAAAGACTAAAGTAAGAACAGAAACTTGGCTGTTCTCTCTGTCAAAAAACACTGATGCTAATGGAAAGAACAAGGCAGACACTTCTCTCACCCCATGTCTTTTGGCATAATTCCCCAAAAAATCTAGGATACTCTCTGTTCATATACTGTTTGCTTCAGAGAAAACCATCCAAAGGCATATGAAGCAAACTTTCAGACCATGACATGTTGCTGCTACCGTAGCCAGACATATGTAAACAAGACCAAAAATGAGCAGGCTGGTACTGCCTTCTCCCATCTATTCTCAAAAGCACCATTTGTGATGAAAGAACTTTCCTTTCTCCATGTCCTCTGAAGGAAGTATTTATTTTGTGTTTTCCTGGTAGCTCTGCAGATGAGTGCCATTGTCCAACACACATGTCCTGTGCAGTCGTGACTACACTGGATATTCCCTCAGCCTAAATTATTTTCTTGTTCCTCCCAAGGAAAATTGGCACTTTTCTCAATCAGATGTCTCCAGGATTAGACGAGCCCAAGGCATGAGTTACCATAGTGGGGAGAGAGACTCTGGACCAAGCAGGGACCTTATCTAGCAACCCAGCTTCTGTGTTCTGTTCCCCTTCCCTTTGCTAGCCCAACCTCTGCTGAACAGACCACACATCAGAATTTCTCTTTCCCCACAAATTTGAGATCCTTGCCTCCAAGTCCCAGTTACCTTCATGATCCCATTCCAATTGTCACCCGTGGACACCTGGAAAAGTGTGAGGAAGGCCATCCCAAAGTTCTCGAAGGTGGCATGGCGGCTCATGCCCTCACAGGGGTTCTCATCGTTGCACACTGAAAAACAAGGGGAGTGCAGGGCACAACACTCAGGAGAGGACACACTACCAGCCCTGAGACCAACAACATGGACTCACAATCTGAAGAGCTCAGGTAGTGAATGGTGTCAGCACCCTGCCCAACAGTTGGCTGTTAGCCATCAGTATGGAATTATCCCTGATGACCGAGCTCCAGGATATCAGGCAGTGTAACTGCTGCTCAGGGGGATCCTCCCAGCATGTCATTGTCCTGCCTTTCTTCTTGATCAATATTCCATGGCAAGAGATGTAAATAAGATTTTACAAACTTTTTCTTGTAATCTTGAATGCAATGTTAGGGACAGAGTGCAGGAAAAGCAAATGTTTAAGAATGTAAGAGAAAACGGAGGCTGCTCTTATTTTGTTAGCCTGTTAGGATAACAATTTAGAGGGAAATTCCTCTTACATCAATTATGCATAAGGGAGAATGAAGTGCATCAAATAACTCAGTCCCTTAATTGAAGAGTTCTGATTTTGAGAAACCCCAACCAACATGTCTGTGGCTCACACTGAAGCATGGTCTGCTTGAGACTTACCCAATTTTCCAAAGAGCTCCACTCCTAGAGCAGCGTAGATGAAAAAGAGGAGCATGAAAAGGAGTCCAAGGTTTCCCACCTAAAAGCAAAGGCACCATCAGCCTATCCCAAAGTCTATTTCATCTGTACAGAAAGTGTTTCTGCATTTCCAGGTCTGAAGGAAGTGAAATCATATTGTATACAAATGCAACCAAACAATTGCTCAACAGTTGAGAAATGTTCAGTGATGGATCCAGTTGCCATCAGGGCTGGGGGAGGAGCAGGAAGGTGGGAAGAGAAGGCATGGAAAAATTAAGGACTTAATGGGTTTTTTGAAACACCAAACAGTTTCTGGTCTGAATGCATGTGGTCACTGGGCCTACGTTAGGAGCATCACTTCAGGAATCTAATTTAGTCATTGCAACTGCTGTGCCATCCAAATTCAGGAGAGAAATAAATGATTCAGCCCACCCACTCCCCTGGACTGCCACATCCTGGCTCCCTATATACTCACTGTAAGGAATTATTTCTGATGACTAAATTAGACACCATAGTAAATGCTGTGAAAGCACACTGCTGGGTCTCTGTCTACAGGGCGTTAAGAAAAGGAAGTTAATAAAACTTAGCTAAGGACTACATTTCCAAAGGGCTCTTTAAAATTAAAGCTCTATTCACTATTAAGAATTGCTGCAGTGTAACAAAGACAGGAAGGGAATTGAAACAGGACAACTTGAGATGCCTTGTATGCCATTAGCAAGCCAAAATCCCTGATTTGAGTCTGTGCTCTAGGAACAAAAAGAGAAAGGTCAGGAAGAGGAGAAAGTGCAAGGGAAAGGACAGCTTATTTTAAACTACTTCTTTTGGCAAAGCCAATAAATCTTAGAGAATAATATTACAGATAATTCAATTGTCCCCCGAAGACCCGGTGTATAAAATATGGAGACTAGATTCATTCTTTTAACGCTGAAACTGGTGGATTTTAGACCTTGAAGTTCAGATTTTTACGCAACTATAAGTATGGAGGGATTTTTTTATCCCTGCTACACAACTTTATTAATCAAAGCCAACCTGTTATAGGAAGCAGCAAAAGCCAGTCAATAGGAAGTCATAGGCTTTGATACTGGAGGGATTAAGTACTGCTTGTTATTATCTTCCAGGGAATACCTAGAGACCAAACTTTCAGATATTTGCTTGCTTTGAGGCAGGTATTACTGACCTCCAAAAAACCTGGCTTACAAACTTGGTTAGCAAAGGAGCATCAGGCAAATGGGAAAAATCAAAAATGAAAAAGTGTGGAACAATATACTTGTGGTTTTTGGCTAGGACCAGAAACAGAGACTCACAGGTCCCAGCTGTGTTCTTTGCCATCTTGAGCAAAACACTTTACTGTATGATGACTCTGTTTTTCTGTCTACATGACAGGGATATGAATATTTCTTCCTCTCTTATTTATTATCTGTATTTTGGGGGTAGAAGTTGAATCTCATCATTTAAGTGCAAATATATTGCAGTGTCCTCTTACCAACAGTTTCTGGATACTATTTCTTAATATCTGTGTGCATTTATCTGGGTTTCAGAATAAACATGCCACAGACATGCAGACACTGGATCTGAAAACCTGCTCTGTCCCAGATCCTTTCCTGAGAAAAATCATCTGTTGTGGCTCCTGGAATGGAAAAGAGCAAGGTGCAAAGAAGCTGCACTGAGCCAGTCTGTGGTAGCAGAGCTAATAAAAAACTAATAAAAATTTACATTCCAGATCTGCCTACACTAAGACCATCCTTTATCTCCCCTTCCTTCTATTGTCCAGTGTATCTCAGCCCACAACTATCCTGAATGATGTTGTATATACTACAAATGAATTATTAATATTGTTGTTATTACTATTATTATAATGAATCACAAATAAATATTGCTTAATAAAAAGCATGGAAGACCAGACAGAGCTCAGGATCCATAAAAGATCACAGAGTTTCCTTTTCACTTTTGTGCCATCATATTCCACTAATTCAGATTGACATTTATTGTCACCCACACCAGAAGTAAATTCCCTGGGTAACTACTCATGCTGTTTTCAGATTGATTCCCAGCTCATCATCACTCACCAGCACTGGCACATTAGCTGATAAATCAACTGACAAATGCCTGTGCATTTTGATATCACGCAGCAGAGCTGCCTTCTCAGGGCCTGCCAAGGGACCGGTCTGATGTATGATCGGCAGAGCCACTTGGTACCATTACTCCTTGCTTAACAATTCTCCCCCAACTACCCAAAAGGAAGGGGACCAGACTCCCTGACTGCTCATCCATCACGGAGGATGCTCACAGTGGGCTCGAAGCCTGTGTAAAGCACGGTGTCAGCATCTCGTTTGGGAGCAGCTGCCACTCACAGCTCATGAGATCCTTCTGTCTCGATGTCTTGCAGCAGACACTTAACTGCCGGCTGTGTGAGCCACAACACAGCGTGTCACTGCTTCTCATGCATGAGCTGCTCAGAAACACAAAGGGATCCAGGAGGAGGAAAGAAGAAAAAATAGGAAGGGGGAAGCACTGGCTAGAAAAGGAGTGCAAATGAAAAAGGAGGGAAAAGGTGACACATTCGGGGACGGGTGAGAGCTGCAGTGATGGAAAGATGTCCTTTCATCCTGAAATGGCTTCCAATCATTCTTTCCTTCTTATGGAGAGGGGAGAAAGGAGCCAAGGACTAGTGCAAACAGTTAGACACTAGCTAGGCATGATGGGAAGAAACCTACCCTTATCCAGGGGTCAAGCCTTATTTTTTCACATGCTGGAGAAGAGAGATGTGAAGTGAGCTGTAACCCCAGGAAAGACACAAGAACTTGGACATGACCTGCAGGCAGTTGCCTACACACCACTGTAGACACCACCTCTGAGACCCCACAAGAATCAACCCTTTGGAAAAAGGGACAGAAGAGGAGAGTCTTTTTGGAAAATGTTTTACCTGTGGCAGGGCCTGAACAACTGTATCCAGCAGCGCTCGCATTCCTGTGGCCATCTTCAGTAGCTTCAGGACTGCCACAACAAGCACAAGAGAAGTGTCAGTCAGACTGAGCTCAGAGGCATCCTTTGTGTGACTTACTAATAACAGTAGCACAAGACAGATGTCCTGTATCTCGTTCCCCTAGAAAAACTGGATTTTCCCCTCATTTCTCTTCTTGCTTTTGATGGTACAACCCCAGTTGTTCCTTCTCTTCAAGGTGACATCCTTTTTACTAAATATTTTCTTTCTGCCACCCATGTCTGTTGGGTTGCTTCTGCTTCACCCAGACACTCCAGCCACATGCTTCTTCCCAGGAATGTGTGTCCTAATTGTCCTTCTGCTTTGATTTTTCCTTCCATCACTTTCTCTCCCTTCAGCCATTGCTGTTATGCCATCTTGTCACACCTTGGCCACCCCCTTACCTCACAAATTTCAACCTGCTCAGTGGCCTCTGCTCCCCACACCACTACTATAGTTGCCCCAGAAATGAGTAACAGAGAAAGTTCAGCTCTCACATGATCTGCCCACCCTCCCAGTGTTTCATCTCCCAGGGAACCAGAAAGCCTGAGCTTCTGGGCTATCCTAGATCCTAGAATCCCTGCTGGGATGTGATGAAGGACACCCCAGACGCTCCTCAAGGGCTGGGGACAGGGCAAGCTCACAATTTTACAGCCACTGCTCAATGAGTCGTGGCACCAAGCTGCACTCGATGGCCACATGCGCTCTGCTCTGGCCAGCATCTCTCTCACCCCGGGCGATTCGCAGCACCCTCATGATCCGGATGATAGTGGGGTTAATTGGGAGAGCAGCGTTGATTTCAATCTCTTCCAATGTGATGCCCATGACAGACAGCAGCACAATGGCCAGATCGAGCTGGTTCCACCTTTAGGAGAAAAAGTGAACAGAATAAACGAAGATAGAGTTTTTCCATTTTCCTGAAAAAGAAAGGTACTTGTCTCCACTTCATCCTAAACATTTCCTTACGCATGAGTTCAAGGCCCACTCTGAGTCAGCCTATATGGGCTTTTCCAGAGAAACAGAGATTCACTTTGCACACACCCTGAGCAGCCAGAGGCAAGCCAGGCTGATTTTAAAGCATGGAGCTGTGTTACTATGGCGCTACGCTTTGACTAATGGGCTCAGCTTTTTACGGCCTTACTACCTTGAATCAACTTTGCTATATATGTTCTGCGTTTGCATGCTCACAGTTTGCCTCAAGGGCAGGAAAAAAAATGTCTCGCTCTAACCTCATCTCCTTTGCTTTCTAGCCTAACCAGCAGACTGCAACCAAGAGGCAATTTTTGGACAACTCTTGCTATTGCCTAGGCATTGCACCTTGTGGAGGATGAGGTGAGGTCCATGCGGTGCAGAACTGGGAGGCAGTCAGAGCACTCTGCCACCATTTCATGGTCTAAATAGGGCACCATCCCCAAACTTCTACCCCAAACCCAGCTGTCCCACAGCCACAGCTGACAACCCTCTGCTCACCTGTCTTTGAAGAATCGTCGCAGACCAAATGCCACCAGCTTGAGGACTGCCTCAAACACGAACACAGTGGTGAACAGGTAGTTGCAGTATTTGAGGGCGGTCTCCAGGGACTGCCACAGAAAGACAAGGAAAAGAATTGAGGCAAAAGCAACATCAAACACATAACCCCCCTGTGTGGGGGACTCTCCTAAATGTCACGAACTCATCCTGGGTGCAGAAGCTGCCCCAGATATTTGTGGTGGGGTGGGGAAGTGGCCCCACGCTTCCTACCTACTTGAATGTGGAGGTCGCCTACTAAGGGCAACCACCACCCAGCTCCTCTGCTCATCAGAGATGGGACCAGTTCAGAGGATCAATTACTGCTCCTTTCTTCTGTACTGTTCAGCATAATCAGGAGGAAGAGGCTATTGCAAGAGAATCCACAAAATGCCATCAGGCTTTTCTTCTGCCAGTAGCCTGTGCCACCTGAATGACACATTGTTAATGGCACTGGCATAGCTATCAACCAGGAGTGAAGCACAGAGGCTACTCTGGGTGGGGATTCAGGTCATCTCTGCTGTGCCTCGGTCTGGTGCCAGCACATCACACCTCTGAGCTGTTTGATTTCTGGTTCTTTTACATGCTGCCCCTTCATGACCACCAAGAACCAGTGTGAGCAGTGGGCAGCTTTTGGTGGCATTTTGTACTGGAAGGGTTTGAAGAGCTTTGAGAAGATTGTTTAACAGAGCCTGACAGCAGGCTGGCTTGGGTAGAGCTGTGTTCCAGGGTAAGGAGCTGAAGAGTAAGGAAGACTAGTGACTTGTTGAGGAGCAAAGATCTGATGTGAGGACACCAACAGATAAAGGTTTAGAGTTCCTGAAATATAAAAATGGGCACCATCTAGGGAAAGATGAGAGCTGGGCAGTTGGGCGAGGTGGGCAGGAAACAGGAGAAGCCTGGCAATAGATTTTAATGAGGAGAGATGCAACCCCTGATCAAAACCTGAGTTACCTCAGACATTCTGTTCAGACACCAGAGCTGTCACCTAAACCAAGGGTCTTCTGAAGAGAAAACTGAAATGTTGCTGGGCAGATGTCATGATGAATGCTCTATCTACATATGGAGGTAGAAGGCTCCTTTGATATGTGCAGTACACATTTTTCCCGCCAAAAGAATCTGCAGCTTTGCCAGCAACACTGAGAGGTACATGGTCTGTACTCAAGCAAAGTGAAAAAACGTATTTGGCCTCCAAGGTGCTGTATTTGGAACCACACCCTGCAGCTCAGAGAGGCTCTGCTCAGCACTTTGGCCCTGCAGTTTTTCTTATGAAGAAAAGGTGGCTTGGTAAAGATGGACCATCCCATGACATGCAACCAGCCCCTCTGTTTCTCTCAGCTGAGGCCATATAGCAGGGGAATTGGGCTGACATTTGGAAATCTGATGCAAAGCCTGAAGTTCCCAGGACACTGCTGCTTCCACCACTCCTATTAGGAACAAGGGAAAAATAAAAAGCAGAGCAGGCAGCTAAATTTGGGTGACCCACATATCCACTTACTAATATAAAGCACAGAGACTTAATTGTACCATGCTTTCTAGGGGCTTGACTTTTGCTCAGACACTTTCTCTCTATGGATTTTAATGGATAACAAGTGTCTGAGTAGGAACTACCTTTCTGGATACACATGAAAATCTTCACACAAATTTGCCTACTACAAAACTAATTCCTACAAAACTTTAACAGTAGTTTTTAGAGACACCCAAGTGTCCTATTTATGCTGGTGGGCAGCGGTCACCAGACAGCTGTACCAAAATGAGTGTCTGGAGGCAGGACTTATCTCCATGATCTCACTCACCACAGGTTGGTTGTAGTGCTCCAAGGACATAGTGACCACGTTGAGGCAGATGATGAAAGTGATGAAGATGTCCAGGTAGTGGCTGGTGCAGACCGAATGGATAAGGAGGCGTATGTGGCAGTAGGTAGCATAGTACGGCAAACGCTGCGCCTCTTCAGTGGAAAGAGGGATGTGGGCAGAGTTAGGAAGAAATCAGAAGAAAGAGAGAAATAGGTAAGAAACACTGAGGAGGGAGAAGGTGTAAGCTTGGTGATAGGCATTGAAAGAAATTGGAATGTAGTTAGGAGAGAGAAAAACCAGAAAAAATAGCTAAAGGACATCGGGAAGAGGGGAAAAAATTAAAACCAACAACAACAAACAAAAAGCCCAAAAAAAGTCACCAAAAGAAGAAATGGGGAAAAATATATAGGAAAAAAGACAAAGAACAGAATACTAGGAAAAAAATCTGTTAGACTGTGTTCGTGGGAATGGTGCTAAATCAGCATTTCATGTCTTGACAAATTAAGATCACTCTTGGTAAAAGGGAGCAGATGGTTCAAGGAGAGGCCCTGGGGTGTTATAGGAGAGAAGGGGAAAACTGGAGCAGAGGAAAGGAAAGCATGCCCATAGGCTGTGAATGGAAGTCTGGGTAGTAGGGATGATTTCCAGGAGCAAGTATGCTTCAGCAATTTTTATCTAAAGGTAACACAAAACAAGACAGAAGTACTAGGAATAGGTTTCCTTCACCACAGAGGGTTTTAGATCCCAAGGAGTGACACTGCCACACTGGGGTCACTGGGACACAAAACACAGGGGTCTTCCTCTTTTTTTCCCCCTCTTATTAAGATTTGGGTTTAAACACAAAGAATGGTCTGTCCAGGTTCTTCTTCAACCACCAGCTGAGCTGCAGGAAGCCCAGGTGGGACTCTACCCCAAGCACAGGAAGCGCATCAATGTGTGCATGCCCCATGCCAACAGTGCTTGTCAGCATGTGCACGGGGTGTTTTTGGCATGTAATCTCGGGAGGAGCAGGGTGCTAAAACCCTTCCTCAGTGCCTTCCCTGGAGTCCTAGCACACCTCCTCAGCCACCCCTCTTCCCCAGACCACCCCAGTGAGGTGTGTGGTGACACAGCAGTGGTGCGGGGAGGAAGGCTGAGAGCATGGCCACGAGCGATGGATTTTGGAGACCAGCTCATTGGGAAAGAAAAATAAGAGGAAAAGGTTTTTCTCAGAAAACCTTGGCCTACGAACCAACCAAACACTTAGGCTGTGCCTTACTCCTTCGCTTCTTCTCCAAGCGTCGCAGGCGCTTCTCCTCCCGCCGGCGCGCCTCCTCAGCCTCCTGGTGCTGCCGGCACTTGTGGAAATTCTCCACCACCACCCCCACGAACATGTTGAGCACAAAGAAGCTGACGATGAGGAGAAAGGAGATGAAGTAGAGTAGCATCCAGGGGTTGTTGTTGATCACTGGCTGGAGTGGGAGGAGAACAGAGGCAGACATTTTCTTAGCAGTAGAAGAATAGGGATGCAGTGGGTGGCAGCCCAACAGATCCTGCTTTACAAGGTATTGAAATAACCATGAGTGGGCCAGGAGGGAGCCAGCATGCCCAGAAAGACACATGCCATTATTATTTCTTCATTACAAATAGATAAAGGCCCACTGACCCTACCACAGACACCCCACAGCATAGCCACAGCTACACCTTCCTGCATGGACTAGACAAGGCCATGGACCTGACCCCTTGCAAACAGGTGAGCAGAGAATTCAGAAGAGGTCTGGAAGGGACTCTTGGTTTGAGGGAGGTACTGAATCAGGATGTTAAAGGATGCTTCTGCCTTACAGGAAGGAAAGTGAAAAGGTCCTTTCACAAGAAAGTCCATGTACCTGCTGGTCAACAGCCACAGCATCGAGTCCATTATACATAATATTGACCCAACCGTCCTTGGAAGCCAGAACAAAGAGGGACATCAGAGCCTGCAACATATAAAGCAAAACTGATGTGGAGCAGGTGCATCTGGCAGGCAGAAAAAAATTGTGAGTTTATTCTCCAACACACACAGCACTGCAATACTCTTCCTGTGTCTCTGCACACATCAAAATCTGCTCTTTCCCTGACGGAGGACAGGGACAGGGTGCAGCCAGACCCACCAGAGGAGAGAGTTTGTGAAGAACATCAGCTTCATGGCAGGAGAAAAGAGAAAATCAAGCTCTCTGCTGCCACCACTTTTCTTTCCCACTCATCTTGTAAGTATCATTTTGATACCAACCAACTAGTGACACAGCTTCTGCATGGGCATGCATGCTAAATAACTGCCCCTTCTGGCTTTCCAGGCACTGCATCTGTTCCCTGGGGAGGAGACAAACCCTGTGTTGGGTTCCCATCAGAGGGGGGGAGCTGTGGGCAAACTCACCTGTCCCAGGTTGTCGAAGTTGTACTTGTGGTGCACCCACTTGTAGTTGGCTGCCACGCAGTCAGACCGGTTGGTGATGTTCCTGATGTCGACTCCCAGGCAGTGGTAGAACTTGCCCTTGAAAAGCTGCAGGAGGGGAGTGACCCCATCAGCCCCTTTTCCCACAGGGTTCCCCATGCTCCCTGGGATCTACAGAAGCTGCCAAGATGCTGCATGGCCTGCAAGACTGCAAGCCACATAGAGCTTGACATGGTGTCCCTGTCCCATGACAGGGACACCACCAACACAATGTGCAGTGCAGGCTCAACCATTGCAAAGGAGGCAAGACCACCCCTGTAAGTTCACACTTGGCTTTTCAGCCTTCTCCATTGCTCCAGGGCAGCAGTGAGTGTAAGCCCACCATCTGACAGCCCTTAAGGCAGCCTTTCTGGGTACAAAGGGAAAAAGTAAAGTATCTTCTAATCAGTCCCTTAGAGTAATCTTCCCTCCCTGCTTCCCAGTTACTGAAAGTGCTGATGGGAAAAGAAGATCTCATCTGAGGGTAAAGAACCAGAAAAAACATCCTCTTCTTCTCATATATATTTTTTCACAAAGCTGCACTGCACTTCTGTGACTCTTCTGCCCAGGGCTCTTTTCCCCATATGGAAGGTACTGGATTGTGCATTTGTACAGATGCATCAGAGCAAACTAAGTATAGCGCATTCCCTGAGATGGAAGTAACGCCCACACCCTTGCTCCTCTGCAATGCAACAGCCAAAAATAAGGAGGATTAAATTAAAAAATTAAAGAAGTTTGTGGGTGGATTTAGGGCTCAGAGTGAGGGGGAGAAGGAGAGCTGACTGGTGGCAGGGTTCATGTGAGCAGGCACTGAGCTGCTTGCCCTTGTGGGGAGACACGGGTGGGTCCAGGGAGCCCTGTGCTGTGCCAGCCCTGGGCTCACGCTATGACACTGACCCAAACCCTGACGCAGCTGCTGCCAGGTGTGAGCACTAACTCCTGTCTCTCATGTCCAGCAATGCCTGCACTTGCTGAGCACCTGTCTGTGCTTGCCAAGGGCTGTGTCATTATGGAGATGACTTGTGGAAGAAGGTAAACACAGAAAATTCACTGGCTTAGCTGTCTCTCCTGCTCTGCTTGGCTCCCTGTGTCTGTTATAGGACCGGGGGGTACAGATGCCCGTGGGGTGGGGGCTCAAGGGCTGTTTGATGGACAGTAACAACCTACCTGCACACCCAAGATGCCAAAGATGATGAAGAAAGCACAGCAGATGAGGACAATGTTTCCTATGGGCTTGAGGGAAGAAATGAGGGTCTCCACCACCAGCTTCAGACCAGGGGCTCGGCTGATGACTCTGGAAAGGAAGGAAGGGGAAGGATGACAGAGGGACAGGGCAGGGAAATTTGACCTAAGCTAAGCATTTTCAGCAGCAGCAGACTCCTGTCTCCATGGGCAGTGACCCCTCAGTGGAGATCCCTCCCCCATGATTAAAAGTCCTTTTCTCTCCCATGGATTTGTTCTTTGATAAGGTACCTCCAGCATCAGACCCATATGGCTAAGGGGGACCTCCTTGTGGCCTATTGCTTATTAAAGACCCCACTTTGGCTGGGACAGCTGGGTCTGACCCTGGGACCCCTCCTGAGGGTAACCAGTGGAAGGAGGGGGCCAAGCAGGGCTTGGTGGGGTTCTGACCGGAGGGGACGGAGGGTGCGCAGCAGCCGGAGCACTCGCAGCACGCCCAGGATTTTGGCACCACCAGCAGAGGCCACTGAGACCACAATGTCAATGAGAGACACGAAAACCAAGAAGCCATCCAAGATGTTCCAACTGCTGCGGAGATAAGCCTGGTCCCCAAAATACAAGCCTAGGGAGACCACCTGGAAGAGAGGGGAGAGAAGAGGGGGTGAAATGGCTCCTATGCTACCGGATAGAGGGCAACTGTGGAGAGAATGAGAGGAAGGGGAATAGTTATCAACTCCTTATGACACTGAAGTGTCATCTCATAATCTTTTCCTTTAACCTGGATGTCTGTGAAGGAAAACACCTTTTTTCTGCCTCCCTGAGTAACACAACACTGTAGGAGATACACAGGAAATCTTTCCCTGCCACACCAGAGGCTTGGGGAAATTCTCCCGGTTCAGAGATCACCTGGGAGGTAAAGTCAGGCACCAAATCCATACTTTGGCTCTTAAAGGGGTAATTTTTTTGTAAGCAGTTCTCAAAAACAGTGGGTGCTACAGAAATTGGTGGTCATGGGGAGATATTAACATCCTCCAAATCACGGTCAAAATTCAGATATGAATTTTAGGGGCTTAACTTCCAGCACACAGTTTTAGGACTTTTCCCCAAATATGAGAAGGGAATAACAAGGTTTTCTGATTGTTGCAAAGTATTTTGACATCTATTGAATCATTATCTCAACTTTGAGCATGTCATTAATATTGTTGTAACGTCCCCCATTCTTGCTCCAGGAGAAAGCGAACGGACATTTGACATCATTACAAAATCCATACTTGAGTGCCAGCTATCCTTCATGAATACTAAGATCCAACTGGATCTAATGCCTGCAATAAACATCTCCTCTGTTCCTAACAAGACAGGACTGAACTCCAGGCAGTATCTGCCTTTATAAAGGTAGAGGGAAGGACTGGCACACCAAAAAGATGAACACATTTTAAAAGGGTGCTGAGCAAACACGAACAGTGTTTGACACTGGAAAAAGGCTCTGAGCTGTTCTCCAGTAACTTACCTTCAGTGTCATCTCAGCTACAAATATTGCTGTGAAAATGTAGTTGGACACAGTGAGAAAGATTCTTTCCTAGAAAAAAAAAATAAACAAAAAGAAACAAAACAGAGAAAGACCTTAAATGTATTTTTACTACTTCTTGTTACTCTGTCAGTCCCCTCTGATGATCTTGAGATTTCTGCATTCCTGTGAAGGGTCTGAAAGTTGATGAAATAAGGGAGATGTTCTTGGCAGAGGTCAGTGATAGGCAGCTTTCAGCTCATATACCTTGGCTGGGACAGGATCCTATGCAGCTCTGCCAGACCATAGTGGATGGGATTTTTTTGCATCCTGCAGATCTGGTTTCAAGGCAGCCTCTGCCCTTTTCTGTCAGTGCTGCTCAGGCCTAACCTGCTGCACTGACCTGGCACTGCTTCCCAAAGAGCTGCTGAGCACAGACCACTGATTGTGTCCAAGTGCAGCAAAGTCTGGGAGTCAGCTAAGGCAGACAAGCAGAAAAAGTAATTTCACTTGCCAGCTTGAGCCACCTCCAAGATAGCTCAAGAGCAGCATACGTGAATGATGATGTGCCATTCCTACAGCATGGAAGTTACTTCTCAGTTCCACTCCTTGTCCCTTTTGCCATTCATCCCTTATATGCAGGCTCCTGGAGGAGACACTTACTTTCCAAGACAGAAGGAACTAGGCTTTCTGTGTTATAAAGTGGGTTTCCCCATTATAAGAGCCTGCAGGGGAAACACATATTTATGTCAATTACTAATATATAGGTATTTCAGTAGATGAGTTGAGCTGGTGTTTAATGCTGAAGTTCTTCCAGAGATCATAGGAGGACCAGGAACACTCAGGAACCACTGTTAGAGGTTGTGCTATAAAGTGGGTGACAGGTAATGGTTCTCACCGTGCTTCTGTGCTCAATCTGGGGTCTTTCCAGGGCAATGGTGATGCAGTTCAGGAAGATGAAGGCCAGCACTACGTGGTCAAAGAGCTTGTGAGCAATAATAGTTTGGCAGAGGAGGCGAAACCTGCAAGAGAGTTCCAGTAGGCACCTGTGCTTGGGCAGAACAGATTTAGGAACAAGGAGGACACAGAATTAAGTATTCTGGCTAAAACTGGGCTCTGATATAGCAGTTTCCTATCTCTGATACTGATGTCCCTTGGAATGGCAATAGCCCAGGGTGGTAAGTGGTCACATAGGGAGCCTGGAGCACAGCAAGGGCAGAGCTTGCTGAACCTCCATTGATTTCTCCAGTGACAGAGTGGTATCCTAACCACTATGACCCTGTGCTTCTCTCCTGCCTTGTAAAGAGGCTGAATTCCAGTTTTCCTCCCAAGCTCACACTTTGTACCTCTCCACAGCAAAGAGGCCACATGCTGAAAGCTCAGGAGAGGCAGGTAGGTTGGCAGATGTGGGGACCACACTTCTGAAAGACACTGTGTATGTTAACATAGGTGTCACACAGAGCAAAAAAAGCTCTCCCTTGTGACCTAAAATGAAAGCCCTTTCTATTCAAGGGGCAATATGAATGGATGACAATAACGTTAGCTGGGGTACGTGGACATTTTCTTCTGGTGAGATCTCTTTAACAGGAAGAACTCAACCCAAATTTCCTGGTTTTAGGCAAGAAGAGTTCTAACTTTACCCTAAAAGGTGTGTTATAACTGCTGGTAAGTTGGTACTGGTACTGTAAATTAAATGAAGATGCCATTCTGGTACCAGGGGAGGAAATATCAGTATTATGGAGTCATCAATAATGCATTCTTTATCCTCCTTGTGTTAACATTAGTATTCCTTGCCTTGCTTTGCTATAAATATTTATGATTACAGAAAATAAAAATGGGATGCTCCAAAGGGAGGGAAGATCACAATAGCTATTTAGGATGCTCAACTTTCCTCTCATTGCCACAATCTAGGAAGAGAAATGCAGTTTGGCTGTAGAAGGAACAATGGAGGAGAAAATACACATTCTCAGCTGCTAAATTTGAAGTTGCCACCTAGCACCAGGGGATATGGCCAGCAGAGCAACAGAATCTGTCCCATCTTCTCAACCCTCTCATGGCAAAAACTGTACAAACCTGTTCTGTGGAGAGAAGAGATATATGGACCAGTCTTCCCGTAACTCACACCAGTCTGGCTTATAGACTTCCATCATCTTCCGGATGCGAAAGCACAGGCTCTGTAGGGATGCAGCAGAAGCAATTGGCACTGGTCACCTTCCCACTTGCCTGAGAGAGACATTCTTCCTTTCACATCTGACTCAAATGCACCACTACCTGCTTTTTTTTAATCCCTCAATTGAGAAAATCAACTCAAAGGCAACAAGTCATGGAAAAGAAGGTAGAAGCTGCTTTGCCAGGGCTTGTTTACCTCTTGGCATCTGGTTTCCTCCCCAGATCATGAAAATAAAACTGCTGGTGTCCCTTCTAGAGTAGGATGCTGTCCCATGTTGCCTTCTTAGAGGTGTTGGAGGGACTGTGTTACACGAGGCCCATGTTTCCTCCCTACCTCAGCTAAATCAGAAGCCAGGACAAGAAGGCTTTCTTTTGGCACTTGGGCTGAGAATTTCTTACAGACATTTATGTCTGTTCAAATTTCTACTGACCCTCACTCCACTTTTTCCACTCTCTGATCTGCTCACAGATTGCTGTCCCCCAGGCTGATACCACAAAACCCACTTGCCTTGTCTGTGGTGCCTGTGCTTCCTGCTCTGGTCTGCCGATGTTCCCCACGCAAAACTCTCACTCTTGCACTGCCTGACCTCCCCTGCCTTGTAGAAATCACTGGCTGCACTGCTCTGAAATAACAGCCCCTGACTGACCACATGTATGTTGCACACCTGCCTTCCTCCCACCACCCACCTGCCTTGCAAGCAGCCTGACAAGGTGGTGTGAGCTTGTCTGTGCCTAGAAAGTCCTATCTGCATTTAGTCCTCCAGCTGTCCTCCAGCTCTCCTAAAGCATCTTTGCAAGCTTTCCCATCCACACGCAAGGAGACTGAAATTTGATGATGGATTTGGGGTATCCCAGAGCACTGTGATGTAACCCCAGAGTCCTCCACCAAGCACTCACATAATCTATTTCTTCATCATCCTCTCCCCGTTCTTTGTGGTTGTTCATCTTTGGGAAGATCTCCTTGACAATACTGGGCATTTTGCCATTGCAGTCCTGATGCTCACTGGCCCCAGGCGGTGCTCCCAGCCTGTGGGTCACTCTGTGGCCAGAAGGGACCGAGGCCAACTCCAGCAGGTCACAGGAGCCTTTGTTATCCAGAGAGAGTGTCCGGCGGTGATGAAGCACCCTTCCTGTCCCATCCGGCTCCCCATCTGCCGCCTTGTGCGCTTCCCCAGACAGGAGGGACTCGTGCTCAGCAGAGGGAGGTTTGTGTTTCAGGCTGTGTCCCCGGGCCAGGCTGTTCCAGCTGGAGCGACGGCTTCCCCAGGCTCCACTGCGGCTCCAGGCGCCATAGTGGGAGCTGCGGGAGCTGGACTGTAACAGAGTGGGATGGGGACTCGGTGACTCTGGGCACAAGGAGGGAGGGAGCATGTGCTCCTCTCTCAGAACTCAGACTGCTCCCTGAGCCCCTAAGCCAGAAGGCTGCCATTTATCAGACACTGAGCAAGTTGCATGGTGGGAATTCAGCAGCAACCTCAGTAAATCTGACAATAAATTGGTAATGAGTTAGCAATGGTGTTGACTGTGATTACTTTATAGCACCATCTGTGTGCAAAGCACTTTCAGGGAAGGGAAGTAATAAAGCCAAAGGCCAGGTGCCTGATATTGTTACTTACACCAACACAGAGCAAGAGTAAAGTTCTCAAAGAATCTGACTGGCAGCTTTTTACACCGCGCTGGGGTTAAGCATAACACAAGGAACAGGGTGATGGATCATCTGACACACCATCTTTGAGTCCAGTCTTAGTAAAAGGGAGAAATGAGAGAAACAGGCTTGTTGGTTACAGCCTAGTCCAACCACATGAGCAAGGTATCATGTAGTACATGGCTGCTAGCACTCTCTGTTTGGAAATAACAGGGGCACGAACTCTTTAAGCACCAAGGCACTCCCCAGAGCCGTGTATGCCAGTGGGTAGAAAGCCCAGAAGCTGATGTTACATGGTGAGCAGGTCTGAGATGCACTGGTTGACAAACTCGCATGCTTGGGGAAGTGCTATGGGGCAGGAGAATGAGCCATGGGGAGCTCAAAAACAAGATTTCCACTGTTACAAAAGCTCTGATACAATCCCATCTGTAATGGGACTTGGTGGTTCTGCCATGACTTCTTAACTCAAGACAACATTTTGTGTCTTTTAATCTAGGAAAACAAGGAAAAAGGCAAGGAGGAAAAACATGTTCCACTGTAAGAGGGAGACCGTCTTCTTGGTGTTCTCCCTCTCCCACACTCAAAGGATTATAGATAACTAATCTTGAAATAGACTTCAAAAATATGGAAATTTAGAAAAATAATGTGTACTGACCTGGATTCTAAAGACAGGCAATAGAGTTGTGTCAGAAGTCTACAGCAGCAGGGCAATCCTTCCCAGAAATCCCCAGATGATGGCAGAAAACCAACAAAGTGGTTGGCCTTCAAAGGAAGGGTATGACACACATTTCTACTCCCTCACTCACCAAGGACCGCTGGTCATAAGTCATTCTCCCCAGGGACATCACACTGCTCTTCCGGGAGCCAACGGCAACTCGGATCTGGTCAAGCTGCAGTGAGTTGCGTGAAGAGTTGGTCACCCCCCCAGAAGCCACTGGTGGGTTGGAAGAGGGCAAGGATGGGTCCAGGTGCCCATTAGGTGTCACAGGAATTGCACAGAGCTTGGGATCTGAGTGGAAAGAGGCAGAAAGAAGAATGAGTAAAGAAGAAGTTGGGTTCCTCACTATCCAGTGGCTGTTTTGATGCCTAAGCAGTTTAGGATGTTAACAGTAGGTAACAGATTGTTAGCCCTTTAGCACCAATCAACATCAATTTCTCCAATTTAGGGTGTGGTGACAAAGGCAGTGCAAGTTGAGAAGGCTTAAAAGTCATTTCCTCAGCCTCCAAAACCAACCACAACGAGCAGAGTGGTGGCCAGGCAGCCTCAGACTGACAGGCAGAGCATGAAGGCGAACAGAGGGACAAGAGCATGCTTCTGCATGCCAAGAGCAGACACCAGCATCTTCAGGTCTGAACAAATTCCACCAGCTGTCAGATTGGCTACCTAAAGTAGTTAGGCTGAAACACTGAGCAAGAGACTAAGATATAGGGATAGCCACAGCCATCCATGTACTGAGGTCACCTTAAAATTCCTGCAATCATACTCCATACAAAAACTGCATGCCAGTCTATCCTACTACACTGCCCTTCTTCAAATGACTGATCCTTGACCTTTAAGATGTAGGACACTTTTGAAGGAAATCTTAAGTCCTGCCAATGACCATCAGCATTTTTTGAGATGCATGGAAAGGACAGGGTGTTGAATTTTAATGCCTGAAAGGACTGGAGCAATCGTTTTTGTTTCACTTTTTGCATAATGAAGGTCACCTATCCACGTCTGCATGACAGGCAGTCATGACTCCACTAACACCTCTGTAACCTCTTCCTCCTCTGCCATCTCGGGGGTCTGACTGCCTGCATTCAGCATAAGCTCTGATATGGTACAACCATGTAGCTCAGGATAGGACTGCTTTGAAAAGAGCTTAGTTGCAGGAAAAAACTGTGAGCCAAAAACTGGAGCCACTGCTCCCTGCTGTGGGAGCTGCATTTATGCTCAGAAATGTGCCCGTGGTGCTTGTCTGAGTTGTGCTGTGAGTATGCTTGTGCCTGTCCTTGCACCTTGCTGGTCCTGATCTTGTCTTGCTAACTGGACTTGGCTTGACCTTAGACCTTCCTCACCACTGTGGGTTTGCCTGGTAATTACTGAACCATTGGCAGATCCTTACTAGTGTCAGTGGACTTGCTCTGCTCACCTTGTGCAAGAGTGTGCAGCGTGGCCCCTGGCCTCCTGCCTGGCTCTCTGTCCCTTTCAACTTCTGGCTCACCATCCATTGCAGAGCAGGCTACTCTCATTGCGCCCTGCCACCAAGTCCTGTTTGAAGTATAATATCTCTTGTAGAAATACTTTCAGTCTTTGAGGGATAGAGACCTTAGCAGGCGGTTTCTACTCAGGTTGTTCCCACTGTTAATTATCTCTCCTTGAAAATATATGGCTTTTTTTCAGCCTGAATTTGTCTAGCTTGAGTTTCCGACCTTTCCAATCTCATTATGCTTTTTTCTGCTCAATTAAAGAGCTATCTACCACCACAACCTCCTCCTTCTGGTCTACAACTACAGAGAGAGTGATCAAGTAACTTTCCTGATTTCTCTAAGCTTCATTAGTCTCTCACTATGAGGCAAGGCTTCCAGATTTGCCTGAGTCCTTTTTACCATCTTGGTATCCCTTCTCCAAATGTGAGTTTCAGATTTGGATACAGTGTTCCTGAAATAGTGACCTTGAAGATAACCAGAGACAGCCTCACTTCTCACTTCCAGTTGCTGTTCTGGAGGTCATTCAAGAACTGTTCCACTTAGCTACCACATTCCTCAGGATGCCAACATGTCTCTGTTTTTCCACAAATAACACCACAAACCGGCATAAAGTTCAAAATAAAAACTGGCAAGTTCTCAGAAGTGGGAGTAAATTTTCTGCAGAATCTGCTTTTAGGTTTCCCACCAAACAGCAGTAGGACCCAAGCAAATAAGACTGTTTGAGCCATTGTACCTGAGCCTTCCTGGACCTCTTGGAATTGATCAAACTCCTCCATGTTTGAAGAACTCTGATCTTCATCTGAGTATGACCGGTTGGCATCACCCTGGAACACACAGATTTAGAAGTTGGAAACTCAAACACAAAAGACCACTTGTTTCTGTCTTTCATTTCTGGAACAACTGCAAAATTGTCCTTGGCAGTCAGGCATCATGTGAGCACTGGAAAGAGTCTTCTGTGATTTGGGATGGCTGAAAGACTGCACTGCTTCTTTGGATGGGCAAAGGGCTCACCCTAAGGTAGCTTCTGTTGTGCTACGCAGAACAGAAATTGTGAATCTCCTTCCAGAGAGCCTCTTTCCTTGCAAGGAGTAACACTCATTTTTTTTTCTTTTGCTTAATGGAATACTACCCTAACAAGGGTTATTTCAAGAGTGAAATTAAAGAGGGGTGATATTTTCTAAGTCCTTCAGTTCAGTATCCTCAAAGTGTCACAAAGGATCCCTTTTTAGCACCTCTATTCCTCTTCTGATGAAGCCTTGGCGGCAGCTCACCTCAGCCTGGAATCCCTCCACAAGAATGGCCACCAGAAGATTGAAGAGTACATAATTCCCAAATGTCATGAGAGCCACAAAGTAGAGGGAAGCCCAAGGTGAGGTGGAGGCCATGCCATTATAGAGTACAACATTCCAGTCCTCCTGGGTTAGGATCTGCAAGAGAGGACGAGAAAGTCAGAAAACATGATGGAAGAACATGAAGTATATTCCCAGAAAAGGATAGTCAGAGAATACACATCAGGACCAGACCAGGCCTCTGACCTTCCCCATTAACACACACCCACTGTCTCTGTCCAGCTGTTAGCTGAGCAAGAAGAAACAAGAACAGCCATTAGGACAGTCATGTGCTGAATGTAAAACTTGGGAGTTGCCACAACAGGAGTGACCTTTGCGCACTGTCTCCTAGGAAGGAGAAAGGCCCCTGTATGAGATGTACACCAGGTGTTTGGTTCCTATATGCAATTGTTCTTCCTCCACAACCTTTTGTGCTGTCAGGAGTCAGTGCAGTGCTCCTCAGTGAGGAACAAGCATCTCCTGACCCTCTTCACTTTGCCCTGGCCCACCCGTAGAGAGCAAAGTGGGCTCACCTGGAAGACGGTGACGATGGCCCACAGCAGGGAATCAAAATTCTTCCGGTCGGGAACTGTATCTCCTGTGTCTGTCCTGAGGCTGAACTTGCAACCAAAGATGTGCATTCCCAGGATGCTTTGGAACAAGATGATGTCAAATATAAATATTTCTGCTACCACAATGAACTCATGAGAGTAATTCTCTTCACATGAAAATCTAATGCAACATCACAGAAGCAAGGGGTACAGCAACACAATCAGACCACTAGGAGCTATCTGTGAAGAAGGAACTACATATTGCAACCCTGTAGGGTCACCAAAAAATTTGCTTTCCATCTCTTCTGACTCAGAGCTCATATATTCCCTCCAACCTCTCAGTCAGATCTGTCCTTTCTACTGTCCTTTTTGCTCTCATATGTCTTCATCTTGCTATCAGCATCCATGGCATGCACAGACAAACTTTCTTGGTTGCTTCCTGCTGCTCTTCTGCCAGAATCAGCCTCCAGACTGAACTGTTGCTGTAGATAGTCCTGATTAGCAGTAGACTTCACCTATCCTGTAATGGGACATTATGCTCAATATCTGCATTTGCTGGCAGTATTTCACCACCCCATCCGGGCCAAAACCCTCAGCTGCTGAATCCAATTTAAAGCAGGATCGAGTTCAGCCCTTATGAAAAAATAAATATTTGTCAGTACTGTCTTGGCCTGAAACAAAGGGCAAGATGAGTTATGCAGTCATGCTCTGAAGCTGCTGTCCCCATGAGCCACACAGTGCCACGCCAGCACACCGTGAGCCGACTGCCTGCTCACCTGAATATGAAGATGAAGAGCATGAGGAGCATGCAGAAGGTGGCTACGTTGTCCATAGTCTTCATCAGCACCACCAGCTGTCGGCGCAGAGCCGGCATGAAGCGCACCAGCTTCAGCACGCGGAGCAGGCGGAACGTCCTCAGCACAGACAAGCCCCCATCTGCCTGGCCAATGATCTCCCAGATGCTGTGGTCCAGACAGGCATGGCAAGGACGAGGCACAAATCAAAATGCAAGTGAGCAAACAGAAGAAAACAAGGAATAACAACGCTAAGTCTTCACTTTGGCATTGGCAGAACATAGGAATGTGCCCCTTGTTGACGGAGTGGCAAAACTATCTTTCGCTCCCTCAAAAAGGAAATAAGCCTAGAAGTTTCTCTCCTCAATTAGGTGAAAAGACTTCTCATAGGACCTGGGGGACTTCACCTCAAACTTAAGGATAGCTAATTGGATAGGAGCCAAAAAGTCCCGCCTGAGCAATTTACTAGAAAAAGAAGAGAACAAAGAAACTAATCGCTTTTGTGAGGTGTTTTACCAGGGGCAGGAGGACCTCTTGCACCTGGCTCGGTTTTTCTCTGTAGAGAGTTTTGTTATTTTGTCTTTTAATAAAACCTTTTTGTTTCCAACACTACCAAAGAAGCCATCCTGCTGATTTTATGCCTTCTAAGGTAACTGAGCTATCTTGGGTGTGAAATAGGTCTCCAAGCGCTTATGAAACCTGGCTCAAGGAGACCCCTGTTTCAGTAGTACAAAGGGATGAGAGAGAAAATCTGTCTGAGCAAGACAGAAGTATGAACTGCAGGCTTATCCTTGTATTATGAAAGCTGCATTTATTCCTTAAGAACATGAACGTGGCAGTACATGTTGCAGGAATTAAGAAAGGCTTGCAGCACCAAATTCCAGCAAGACAAGTTCTTCTATCACACTTTAAACCTTTCTAACATCTTCAATTTGTGCATTTTCAAAATATTTCACAGCTAACATTTGTTGTGAACTTAACAAGGCAGTTGCAACTGCCTCCACTCCACAGAGGAGAGAACTACGGGACAAAAATGCAGTGTGGCTTCCATAGCACCAACACCAAGCACTGGGAAAAGACATCTTGGTCTCCCAATCCTTGGCCTTGTGCATCAGCCCAGCTCCTCAGTGTAGCTGCTAAATCCTTTTTGAAATACTCTGAAAGCTTTGTGGTACTCTTTTCTGTGTGTATTTCAGCTGATCCCCAAGCCCTTGTCACCTGATGATGACGATGATACTGTCAAAGATGTTGTAGGGGTTGCGAAGGTAATCAAAGAGACCAAAAGCAGCAAGTTTCAGGATCATCTCCAGGGCAAACATGCTTGTGAAGACAACATTGCTGATTTCCAAGATGTTGGTCAATTCCTCTGGCTAGAGAGAATGCAAATTCAGAGAGTCAGAACTGAAAGAGCCCTGAAATTATGGGAAATAAATTGTTACCGTTCCCAGGGAACAGGGTTTGTAGGGAGTTGCAAATTTCCCTGGGTAAGACTAGAGTGGAGCTGGACAGTGACACTTGCACTCCAATTCCTTTGCAGATTTGCTACCTTCACCATAGATTTGATCTCTAACAACTTTTTTTACTAGAGAAAATCAGGAGCCTCACAGCCACTCACACAGCCAAGGCTGACCAAGCATCTCCTACATCCTACCTCAGATCCCGTCCCCCTGGCTAAAGGCGGGGCAAAGAACTTATTTTGGGTAAAGAACTTGTTTGGGGCAAAGAACTTGAGTATTTCTTGAAGGAGAGCAAAAATGGCTGATTTGCAGTCAACCTCTTCATTCAAGAATTTCTTCCTCTGAGGTTTCCACAGGTAGCTGGTGCTTTTTTTTTTTTTTTCCCTGAAATTTTGAAACCATTTAAATGACTGGAAAGCAGTTCTCCATCTTCCTCTAAATATCACTGCACCAATATGCCCCTTTCCCCTTCATTTTTTCACTTCCCCATTTTTCTCTCCCCCTTTCCCCACTGAACCCTTGTATCCATTCATTTCCTGGTCTTGCTCCATCTGTATTATGCCTCTATCCTCAGCGTGGTCTCAATAATTACCCAAGAAAATATCAAACTAGACAAGACAACAGCAAGGAGGACCACACTGCTAAAACCTATCTGTAGGGGACAGGGAGAGAAGGACAGGGTGAAGAATACAAAGAAATGGACAGGAAGAGGAGAAAGGCAAGTGCACAAGGTGAAAAATCCAAGAATGACACAAGATGAGTGTTGAAAAATAAAGAGGGTGCATCTTCCTTTGCATTGGTCTGAGCTCTGCCTGACCACCAAGCCACTCTTTAAAGCATCACATAAAATGGATGGGAACAAGAAAACTGCAAATGGCTGTTGTAGAGAGCAAGAGAGGACAGACATTCCTGGCCCTGTGGAAACAAAAAAGTGAGTCCCTGCAGGTCAGAGCCAATATTTTTTAACTCAGTATTAGTGCCCACAAGGAAGGGAAGTCATGGTCTCTCCCCATAGTCTGCAAAATTGTTGTTTTGCTGAAGGGTGGCCTTTGCATTGACCATGCCTGTTACCTATAGAGCTGGCGGAAAGGGAAGTGAGGGAGGAATGCAGTTCTGGTTCTGGCTCTCTGCCTGAAGCTGGAGTCTGCTTTAACCCCTGCTCTGAGGCCCCCAGGGGCCAGTATCCTTCCAGGTGAACAACTGATCTGGAAACTGCTCCTCACAGCTCTGGCTTCCCATGCCCTTTGTTAATTTCTTGCACTCCTCATTGCAGCTTTTTATTAAAATAGTCCATGTCTTTAAAATGAGAAAAGTGGAGATGGATCAATTTCCATCCATAGTTACATATGAAAAGCAAAACCACCCTGAAAATGATGGAAAAAAGAGTAGAGATAAGAGAAGAGAGAGAAGGAATGAACAAGTGCATGAGGGAAGGGAGAGATGAAGATCACTTCACTGAGACCCAGCAGTAACAGCTGCTGAGAACACCAGGTCTGTATGTTAAACTGAGATGCCAATTTCAGTCTGAATCAAACCATTATGTCAGTGAAAATAAGCAATGCAAAAAAACAACAGGTTATGATGGTGGGCTTATTCTCCTCTCTGCTTTCCATACATTCTCTCGTGCTCTTGTAGGGAGCAACTGATGTTTGAAAAACCATGCTTGCATCTTACTTGTGGAAAAGGTCACCTGTTCCTCTGTCTGTCCTTCCCTCCTTGACATCTGTTTCTCTAGTCAATCCTCGCCTGTTAATCTATTTCTAATGGACCATCAATCAGCCCCAGCAAAGCATCCTTCCTAAACAGAGGAACAGCAAAGACTAGGCAGAGAAAGACAGAAAGAAGGGATAAGCAGAGATAAAAGCAGAAAAAGAGAAATCAAAATACAAAGCTGGAAAAAAATTAAACTCACTAGCATCCACAAGAAGTAGAGAATGAAAGAGTTGTTTTAAATAGTGTAGCAAAGAAGTAAATGCTGGGAAAGGAAGAGCAACACAAAAGAAATTAACTCAGGGGAAAAAAAGAAGTGATAAAGAGGAGCCAGATGGAGAAGCACTAAGGCAGATCCAGCATTGCAGCTGTTTCTGGAGATAGAGCCAATTTGTTAGAGTGCAAAGAGCCATCAGCTGGAGGCCAAGGCTGCAGGGTGGGCTCACCGGGGTTGTGTCCTGTATGGCACTGTCCTTGTTCCTAGGGCCATGTGGCTGGGAACGACAATGGACGAGGCAGGTGTCTGGGACCCTTCTCTGGCCAGGGAAGTGAGAGCTCGATGAAGAGGACAAGAAAAGGGGAAATTTGGTTCTCTCCTTTTCTTCCTACCAACACATGCGCTCTCCAACATGGTGGATGGGTCACCTTGCAATTGTGAGGTCTCCCCGGGCTTCCACAGACAGCATTCAGGCATTCAGCATCTAAACCCTTCCTCCTCCCAGGTTTACCTAGAAACTGTACATTGAAGAACCTCCAAGGAAAGAACTGAGCTCAAGGCTACTTTAGTCCAAGGAAAAGAAATGAACACCAGAAATCTCCCCACAAGCAGTCTTTTCACATTGCCAAGACAGGACAGATTGATTTACCCATCACACTAGAAGTGGAACTTGAATATAATTATGGGAGCTGATTATTGGGGTAAGGAGGATGGCTTGAAGGGGCAGAGATCCCAGGGGGCAAGGCATGTCCAGAGCCAGTGTTTTAACCAGAATGGTTAATCCATCCTGTGTATGGATCTCTTTCCCAACCCATGAAACAATCCAATTCACATGGTGGGATAAAGTCCTCCATCTCTAACAATGTAGATCAAATACTGAGAGTAAAAGATATGATTCAGATTTACTTCAGCGCTCCTGTCCCATGATCAGAAACTAGAACTGGGGCAATAGAGGGCAGCAGCTCAGCTTTTTTCTCCCTTTCAATTTCTTACTAACTTTGGAGCTCTTTTGCCAGATTTGACTGAAAATATAATTAGTCCATTATCTAGCAACAGACAGAAACTCCTGCATCATAGGAAAGGCTAAGAAAATACAGATCCCCATGAAGCCCCCACAGAAAAAAGTTTCTCCTAACCAGGAGTAAATTTGCAACTGTCTAGAAACTGAAGAGTAATTGATGTGACCTATGGAGACCAGCCCTACTGAACCTACACATCACCGCCTCTGTGATGAGATCACCAAAAAGAAATATTCCATAAAGAGATCTCTCCAGCCTGTCTATTTTTACTCACGATTTCAAAATCACTTGGCAATAATTAGAAGAGCCATAAAAATCAGCTATAGAACATACCAAATTTTACATAAGTTTAATCACCACCCCACAACCAATGCAGGATTACATTATTAGTTCTACAAGGCTGAGGTAGCATGGTTTCATCACCACTCCAGGGAGACTGTTCCATCCTCACTAAACATCACTATGATGAGCTGGCTTGGACATTTGCTGAATGTTTCTGACAAGGAGCAAATAACAAAAAGAGAAGCAATAACTGTAAAATACAAACTTGTGAATGCAATAAATGCTGGTATAAAGTGAAATCACACAGGCTAAAGGATTTGAGGGTACTGATCCACAGGATGGGTCTAGTTAGGAAACAGAGGATCATCATCTAATCCATACAGAGAGACCTCATAAAATACTGATCTGATGTATGAAGGAAAACTGTAAGTAGATTCTGGAGAAGATAAACCAAGTCACTCAGCTGTCCAAAATGGCTGCTAATGGCAGAGAGGTTTGAATCCAACAGGCCATCCAAGAAATACATGATGAGAAAGGCAGTCTGGGAGATTCAGCTGGGACAAGCTTTTCATTCTCATGCTGAATAAGGGAGAAAAATCAGCAGCACCAGACCCACTGTGAATATTAAGGAAAAAATAAGCCTCTTAAAAGAATTCTTCTGGACAGCCACAAGAATCTAATATTTTCTACACTGGATTTTAAAAATAGACATTTCCAAATAGAGGCAGATCTGAAGAACTGCTAAAACTATTTCAAGCAGGACAAAGCTTGAAATGATGGGGCTTGGCTTATGCAATGTCTCAGCAATATCTAAAGGCCTAATACTGAGAATATTACATGGTATATTGCAAACTGATGGATTTAAATAAACATAGCTATTTACAAATGATATCTTGTTATAAGATCATGGATTAAAAATGACTCAGAAATTCAGCTTCTCCTAAAAATGAGTTGATTTCCCTCACAAGAAATATATATGCAGATGGAAGCTGCCTTGGCCACACAATTAGGAGTGGATGAATAAGCCAAACTAAGCCAAATTCTAAGGTCATTTGAATATGAGTAAAGGTATTTGAGTTGTTGAGGTTAAGTCTCTTGGAAGAAAACCAGCATGAATAATAAATTAATTAAACACCTGAATTATAACAAATAGTTTAAATTCATGTCTTTCTGTCTGTTGGTCAAGACAGACAGCACACTCATGCATGTGCTCTGTCCCCTGAGTTCCCGTGTTTATAAGCCTGAAACTTGTGCCTCACGCCTTAACCTGATGGCCGTGGGTGCTTTGCTGGTGAACAGCCCATAAAAAAGTGGAGTGCCAAGTTGCTGACACACATGCCATGAGCTGCCCAGCCAGGTATGTCCCCAGAGAGTGGCTGGGCTTGTGCTAGCCCATGTACCAGAAAAGAAAAGCTCAAGGGGTCTCTACAGGCATTAGCTCTGGGTCACAAGACATCACATGATGAAATAGCTGAACCAACAGAAGATTCTTCAATCATAGGATGGTGTCACCCATCAAATCACAGATCCTGGTGGGCAGAGGGCCTTTGCTGGATTTTGTTCTGTCAAAATTTGTGCTTTTGGGAGATAAGACAACAGGGAAAAGAGAAAGAAAGGAGAAATAAGTAGGCAATGAAGCACCAGCCTAAGATGTACTGATGGCATGGTTTGAGAAAAACTTGAGCAGACCAAAGGGACGTACAAATGTCTGTGTGCTTCTGAGTTAACTGCTGACAGAAAAGAACCCAAAATTCATGGTATGGTATGAATATGTTTTAGTCTTGTGCCAGGATAACAGAATTCAGTACACATTTTGAATAAACAGGCTGCACCACATTTTTCAGTTATGATCAGTTTGGCTGACAGCTCTTCTGGTAGAAACAGCATGCAGGGTCATAAGCTTTTCCCAACTACTTATGGATAAAAAGTGATAGCACAATTTAAAGGACTATCATTAAGAACCTGCTACAAGAAACCCCAAGGCTGCAGAGGCAGATCCTACTCTGCTGCAGGCTGTACAAACACAGCAGAGGCATCCTAGAAGGGCTTAAATCTGCACATACAATAGCCAGAGCATGAGAGCGAATTCTCTATCTCCAGCTCAAGTATTCTTCTGTCAAACTATTATTCACGCTGTGTCCATTAAACCAGGATGAACAATGGCTCTCCCTGCTTAGTGATCACATCTTTAAAATACCAGTGGGCAGTTTTCAAATTGTCCTGGGCTCCAGCCCTTAGTCATCTCTCTGCTACGTGATAAATACTTTGCTCTTTTTTATCTATTTCCATGAGTCAACCCCTCCAGCGTCTTCTTCATTCTCCTCTCCTCTGGGCTCCTGCCAGTATTTTTCTGGTACTGAAGCAGCCAGTGCAGTTTTGAATTCTGGGATCAAATTAAGGTGTCACAGCCTTGTATCAGAAACTAGCTGGGCTTTGAAAATTGGTTTAAAGCTTGGTACGTGGGTGGGATCCAGACATCTGAGGCTTCAAATACTGCCTCAGACACTGTGTTGCCTCAAACAGGGAATTTAAGATACTCTGGGTCTGGAGGTATCTTCATCCTGATACAGCACAGGACAAATCTGAGTGCCTTGCTTGAACTGGGCTCCCTGCCTGTCTCTTTGCTGCCTGAGACTGTGCTCAGGACCAGACTTCACTTTGGCTCCAGAGCTTCAATACAGTCAGCACCTCAGTAGTGCGGCAATCTCTTATTTTGTGATCTGGGTAGACACATGGAGTGAATCTTGGTCACATTCAGACTGGCAGCATAGATCTGAAATGTGGATGTTCAGCATGGACTGTTCAATGCAAAGTGCAGCAGAGCTACCAACCAGCAATGCAGATGCAAGGCCATGGGCATGCTTAACCCCCTCTGGCACTGCACACCACAGTGCAGACACAGTCTCTGTCTCCCAGCTATAAAATGAGAGCACACAATTCCTCTCCATCTCACAAGCCTGTCATTAGGATAAATGTACGAATGACTCAGAGCTGCCTGCAAACTACTGGTGTGAAAGTCAAGCCTGTGCCCACACCTGCTGCTTGTGTCTGACCTATCTATCACTTCTTACTCTCAGGGCAAAGGAAAGGCTCAAGCAGCCTGAGCCCCCAAAATGACTGGAGATTGGAGGTGGTGTCTTTCCTAGCCTTCTTGTATAGATAGAATGTACTCAGACACCTCTTAATTAAGTTGGGAAGGCTAGCAAGCTGATGGATTTGAATTGAGATGCTGGTGAAGTGCCTCTGACATCCCCAGAGGGCACATTAAATTAACCACATAGACTAAGGATTCAGTGAGCTAATGAAGAGAGAAACAAGTGAGAGAGATGAGGAAGATGGAAGAGATGAGGATGAGAGAGCAGCAGACAGAATGTGGAGACAGGGCATAAAAGAAACAGTGGGATGAATGACCAGGGAGGAGGAAAAGAGAGGCATTGAAAAGAGGTGAGAGGACAATGCACAGAGAGAGAAAGCAATTAAGTACAGGTATAAGAAAGCAAGAGACCCTGCAAGATTCTGAGGCTTTCTCCAAAGTCATGCTGGGACCATCTGTGCTGCAGTCTGAGGTCCAAATTGCTCAGTCTCTGCCTCCACCAAGTTGCATCAACTGCTTAGCAAGGCCATAACCCCCAGCAGGAGGGGGAGTCCACGCTGCCCACCTTGTGCCCTGAGGTGCTTTACCTGTTCGTGGTGCTCAATGCCCATGCTGATGGTGTTCACCAGGATTGCAATCATGATCCCACGGTTGAAATACTTGCTGTCCACAATCACTCGAAGCTTGACCCTCACTTCTCGCCACATGTCACTGCAGATCTTCAGCCGTCCTCCTTCTTCCAGCTCCTCCTCCTTCTCCAGCGCTGAGGCACCCTGGTCCTCCTGGCTGCCCTCCCCCTCCCCATCACTGGCCCCTCCATCCTCCTGGTCTGAGCCAGCGCTATCCAGCACCGAGAGCCTTCTGGATGCTTCGTGCTCGGCCCTATGGCATCGGGGGCAGTTGGTGGGATCAGAGGTTGCTGTCACAGCGATGGGCTGGACCAAGCCCTGAGGAGGGCAGCCAAGAGAGTTGTGCTGCTGGCAAAGCCCTGGAAAGAGAAATGGTGCTGCTTAAAGAAGGAGGATATGAAAAAGACATTCAAAGTGGACACCTGCTTGGCTTCTGGATATTTAGACTGGGTAACTGGGCTTTTTAGCTGTGAGGATGATGAAACACTGACAGATCATCTCAAGGGCAGCAATGGGAGCTGTTGCCATTGGGGGTTCTATGCTGACAGGCTGTGTCTCCAAAACACACGGTACTGTTCAGCTTGCCTATGATTAGGCTGAAAGAGGGTCATGTCCATCAGAGAAAGAACTGCTTTGTCTCATGCAGAAATCATAGCTTGAGACTCACGAGCTTGTGTTAAGTGGGACCCGAGGGGAAAAGTGGTCATGAGAGCTGCTTTTGGCCTGAACTGCTACAAGTGGGGTTTGAGAAACCCCAGGCTGAACTGAACTCTCTAAATCAGAGAAACTACATCAGCAAAGCATCTCAAGAAACCAGAAGAGGTAACACAGGAACACTTCCCCCTGACAGTGTGCACTATGAACCAGAGAAATCTAAATTAGTGTTCCTTGATCCTCCATTTTGGCCTGGAAGATCAAATGGACACTGGGGGAAATGAAGCAATTAATTCATTAACAGAGTGCATGAAGCCTGCACAAACTTTTCTTCCAGCAAGTAAAGAAAATGAAAGTTTGAGTATGCAAGACACGCTTAAGGAAAATCTGCCTTTTTGGTTGTTAATGGGAGCATAACTTAGGAAAGGCATCAGCAGGCAGTTAATACTAACTCTATAAAAGCATTTTTACAGTGACTTTTCCAGCCAGGAACCCAATTTAAATGATATCTCATGTCTAATTTTATGCAACAGCATGTGCATAAAAAAGGAATTGTCTCCATCATCCTTGCATATCAACCAGACTTCTTCAGCATCACTCCTTAGGTTCAGGTTACACCTTATTGCAATTCAACACTCTTTGCCTCTCTCTTGAGGTCTGGAAGCAACTCACTTTGGGAGGAGAGCTCTGAGAGACCTGCTGTGCCACCAAGTCCAATCCTTTGTCCCACTTTGTTGTATCCCCTAACTCTTCTCTGTCCCAAACTGCTATCAACACCTGGCTATACCAGACATGGAGCCCTTTACAAGTGTCTTTATCTCTTTATGGTCTCTGGGTTTCAGATTTGAACCTGCTGGCCAGCCCTGTTTCATTCCCATTCTTGCTGGTCACCCCCACCTTGCTGCTCTGGTGTGCTGGCCACAGTGCCACGCTCAGTGGCCAATGTTAATTCTCATTCTGTGCTTTATAGGCACAGGTCCTTCTGCAAGCTGGCACATGGACACGCTCCCATTCCTGTCCCATTTCCGCCACTGGCATTTCCAGCTTTGCCCTCGCAATCCTTACTGTGGTGCCTCTGGCTTTTCCTGTTGCCGCCGGGTTTGGCGCGGCCAGGCTCGTGGCCGTGGCGCCAGCTCTGCACGCTGTTGTAGAGCCCCAGGGTGCGGCGCTTGGCCTTGCGCAGGATGTGGCAGACGTACTGGAAGATCTCCTCGTAGCAGTCACCCGGCTCCATGTAGCTGGCGACGGTGCTGGAGGACAGGTAGCGGGCCCTCTGCTCCTGCATCAGCTGGTGCTCCCGCTGCTTGGTCTCCGAGAACTGCGTGGCGATGACCACCAGGCACAGGTTGATCATGAAGAAGGAGCCCACCTAGCAGCAAAGGAGGAGAAGGGACCAATGCCAGCATGAAAAAGAACATGTGAGAGCAGGAATGTAAGAGGAGAGAGGAGGGGAAAGTAACTGGAGGCAGAGGAGTAGGAATCAGTCTGCATATGGAGAAGAGGTTTCAGAGAAAGCCAGGAGTGCATGAGCTTGGTTTTGACAGCTCACTCAACATAATTTCCATTAAGAATTTAAAGCTATGGATTGAAATTCAGGAATAGGTCCAACTTTCAGCAGGTTTTGGGACCCTTAGCAATCACTTCTAAGTTACATACAAACAGTTTGATGAAAACTGGACTATGTTTTCCCCTTCTTTGTGTTAAATAGAATGTAGGAGACAGAGAACCAGTTTGGTTGATTTCTCCTCTACTAATTAATTTACCACTGAAAAAAAAACATTTATAGTCTCCACCTCTTGGAAGAAATGTCAGTATTCTCAGATCATTTTAATGATACACTACTATACTTGGGGCATATTATTGATTTCTACCATTTGCACCTTAATTCTCCAAGGAGATGGGGCTTTCCTGAAACAAGTGAGCTTTTGAAATCAAAAAAGATTTTACAAATAAAATATGTCCTTTTTTAGAAGGACACTGAGTAGTCTGATAAAGCCAGACTTCCTTGCTTATTTTCTTTTTTTCTGATACAAGGCAAATCATATTAGCTCTTCTTTAACTTGTCCTTTGGCCTACATAGGCTTCTCATTTCAAACATAAAAGTTGTAAAAAACACACTCCCAACTTCTTAGAAAGAGCAAGCAAAATGCCCAGGTTCTCCATATTTTCCATACAGAAGCCCAAATGTCTACCAGACTTAATTTAAAACCTGAATGCTCCCTTTAAACCTCAGTTTTCCTATTTATAAAACGGAGCAAGCATTTCTTTTTGCTGAGAGTTCTAGAGGCAAAACAAACTCACCCTGTGTTACATATCATGAAATTAGAGATTAATTTCAATCAGGAAGTCGATAGATAGATAGATAGATAGATAGATAGATAGATAGATAGATAGATAGATAGATAGATAGATAGATGGATGGAGGGAGGATAAATCCTGGGCTTCAATATGATGAGAATTTCATACATAAAAGGGCTGGTAACTACATTCAAAATAATTTTCAAAAGCTGTGACACCTTGATTGGTGTCCACTCCCTGCAGAGCTGTGTCAATAGGGCATTGATAAAATGCAGAGCCTAAACTCTGAACAAAGACTCTGCATCTGCAGTGCTCTGAAACAGACTCCATGGGGCAGCCCCTGGGAGGAGGTTAAGCACCAGCTCAAGACTTCACTTCTGCTTCCCCTGGACCTGTTAGCATCCCTGCTAAGGGGCACCCTGGCATCAGTTTCTCCTGTGTGAACCCACACAGGACCCAATCTCCCCTCACTTTGCAAGCAAACAGCTCTGACAGAGAGCAAGATTCAGTCCTGACCTTGTCTTCATGTGTCTCTTCCTCTGAAAGCCTTTCCAGCAAAGGGGACAGAGCAGGCAAAGGTGCTGATAACCTGACCCCAGTGCTTGTGAATGGAAAAAAAGTTTATTTCAGCAAGTATCTCAAAGCTTTTTTTACCTATCCAAGCAGCCTTTCCCTCAGTTCACAGCCCTTACTGCCCCCCTGACCAGCTTGCCCTTCTGGGTGACCCTTTCTCTTGCACACAGGTGCCCTTTGTTCAAAGGGCATGTGTCTAACATCTCAATAACCCTTTGAAACACGAAGCTCTTTCCAACCAGATTCAACATAAGGACAATAAAGTATCTCAAAATAAAGGGCTTTTTTTTCCCTCCCCTCCTCCTCTCAGCACTCTTCAAAGCTGTTCTAATTCTGTTTCCCTTCATCACTGAACCCTTCTCTTCTCTTTCCTTCCCCCATATTTCAGCCTATTTTTCCTTCAGCTTCAGCATGCAGCCTTGAAAATTAAAATAATGCCTCGTTCAGATTCCTTTGCCTTCACCCAACATTTTCCCTAGTCTGTGATGTCTTGCATGTTTTATTTTAACTGATGAGCATATTACTGGGAATCCAAATTCTTCTCAGATGCACTCTGCTCAGCAGCATGATACTCACCCGGGCTTTCCCTTTTGGTTGTGTCCCTCAGCTGGCACTGAGGGAGGCAGGGCAGGGAGGTGGGCAAAAGCTGTGTGAGCATTTCTGGAACACCCCCTGTGACCGCCCCATACTCTGCAACCTCCCACAACTCCCCAACCGCAAGCAATTAGGGCTTGCCACACCTTCTCTCTGGGCCATTAGAGGAAGAGCTGAGGGCTGAGATGCCTCTCCAGGACTGCACTGTCAGCCTAGGGTTGACTCTGGAGAGGGGCTCAGGTTCACATCCCTGAGCCCTGTCCTCACAGGCACCGTTTGCTGCCATCTCCCACCAGATGAACAAAAAGGATGGGAGTGAGGAGACTGGATATGGGAACTACTCCTCAGTCCTTATTCTTTTAGCTAGAAACATTAAAACCCAAAGCAAATGAGCTTGGCTAATCCTTAAAACCACAGGCAAGTCCATAAACTCTCAGTCTCTGCTGAGCTTGGCACTGCCTCCCAGCTAGGAGAAGGACAGGAAGGGTCCCAGAAGGCTCCTAATTGAGAGATTCATCTCAGCTGGCTGAGCAGAGAGACAGAAAGAGTCAGACATGGAGTCAAAGCATTTGAGAGAAGCAGATGGAGACCCTTGATTTTGAGTCCCAACACAGAGTCCTGTTCAGCCCTGAGACTGAGCTGTGCTTTGATAAAGTAGATCCTGGCCTCATCCAGCTCAAAGTTCAAGCCCCACCTCTGCAATATCTGACAAATCTGACTAGTGCTGCAGATCCTGACTTGTCGATTACTTTTACTGCTTTACTGATGGATATCAAACTTACTCTCTGAGGCCCACACATGTAAGCACAGAGCCCTTCAAGGAGCCCCTCTGTGCTGCAATGCAGATGCCAGTGTAAGAGTTCAGAAGAGCTTGCTCCAGTCCAGGAGCCATAGCAGTGGCCGAGTAGCTGGAGAGGTGTCAAAGAGACACCTGGACCTCAAGCAGGAAAACCCAAGTGAAACACTGACCCAAGAGCAGGGAGCAGTCCTTCTTTCATATCATATCCATGATCTCTGGTCAAGGAGGAAGCATTTTAAAATATGCTGAACATATAAAATGCTTTCCCAGGTTGTTCTACAAGGCCACTCAGAGTGCCATGGTCAGTCAGCACCCTTCCCCTCAGAGAAGCACATCTGTGCAGGATCTCTAACTGTGCTGGGAGTGCATCCAGGTGGTGGAGCCTTCTTCCTGCCATATGAGCAGTAGCAGGTAATGCCCCATGTAGGTGTTTGCAAATACCATTGTAGGAAAGAAGTCATGGATGAAACACAGCTCTAGAGAGAAACTGTAGAGATCCAGCCCCAGAAGAGTAAGTCTGAGCCAAAGCTAGAATGTGAATGGAAAAGCAAAGAGTTAGGGCTTAAAACACAACTGTCAGAACAATCCTGCTTAGAAAGCCAGGCCTTCAAAGCATGGAGAAAGAGAGAAGGAAAAAGGCTGGAAGGACTGTACTTCATGAGACTTAAAGAGGGATCATCATTTCTATATGAAGATTCAGATAGAAAATGCAGCCAAATAGTATCAAGTTAGCCATGGTGGCTTGCTCTATGCTGCAAAAGATGCATCACATGCCAAGAGGTAGCAGGAAGGCTAAATACTTCCTTGGCCTAACTCCAGAAAGGTAAAGAAAATATTCCACCTAGCATATGACTCCTTTGTTCTCAGTAGTCCCCAAAGTAACCCGAGAATCATGTTCTCCTGTGTTTGACAGAAATAAACATATATGGCTTCTGCAAATGAGGAGGGAGTGTCTAGAAATGTCAATGACACTCTGCAGTAACATCTCAGGTGGAGTGTTTAATTGAGGGTTTTCGGTGCCTGCAAATGCAGAGACACAGTTTGAATCACTGTGAATCCACATGACGTGAGCCAGCACTAGAAGGATACTTAGAAACCAAAAATACGCTGACAGAATTTATTTAGTTGGAAATGTGGGGGGAAGGGCAGTTTCTGGAACTGGCCTACAAAAGACTGGGTATGTGTGCCCCAGTGCTTAAACACTGACCCTGCACAGTCCTTCCTGACTCTGGGAGAGACTGGGGTTCTGGGACAAGGAGTAAAGTCTGTGTCTATTTGCACATTCTACAAATTGGGGTATCCTGACCATGCTGATCAAAGTCAAAATGCAGGTGGGTACTAAATATCTATTGCATTGTGGGATATATGAATGAAATTCATGGGAAATTATTATTTTCTCAACTCCCAAAAAGTAGTAGATGTCCAGTTTGCCCTTGAGAACAGAAACTCCCCCTGCATCATCCCATGTGCAATCACATCTCTGCACTGTCTCTTTGGGACTCTCCAGCATCAAAGTAAAAGCAACATTCCTTAAGGTATATTTCACCTCTGCTGTCCAGGTTCGTGCTTCAGCTCACAGGGAGTATGTCATATTCCTGTTTTTATCTCCTTGTCTTTCCCTTGTGAGAATAGAATACTGTAAGGCAGGGTGAAATCAAGGATATAGTAAGATTTTTTTAAGTTGTGTTACCTGAAGAGGCCAATAGATTTTTTTCTTTTGGGCCATCCTCCATATGTACAGGCTGCAGAATTTCTCACAGAAATTGATTAAAGTCTGCTTTATCTCAAGTCATTGCATGCCAGCTTGAATGTGAACTAGATCCTGTACTAGGTCAGTCTGTTAGTGCTACTGGGTGACTGCTTCTAGAGATCCTATTTCCTGAAGGGCATGGCCCTGCAGGACAAGTGTTGGATGAAGACCAGAGTCCTGGCCAAGTCCATTCATCCAAATGCACATTGGCCTTGGAAATACACACTGAGGTCCTTGCTCAGTGACCTGAAACTAAATTGGTCCTACCACATACAGATTTTATACTTCCCATAATTCATCCTATGTCTTTCCATTTCATTCTTGACTTTGGTCCCCCAGGTGAGCAATGTGCAAGAGTCTTCATAAAAAACACAACCCTTCCTTGTTAGAAACAGGATATTCCCTCCAAGAAAACACACTTATGCAAGGGAAGCCTGAGGAACAGGGAAGCAACGGTACCATGTTCCTCAGCTCTCATCCCAGGTGCTGATAATGAATATCCTTGCAGAAAACCAACCTTCAAACTTCATTTATATAAATCCACAGGGCTTATAAACTGCTTATTAAGTTCTCATTGCTGACACACTTCTCTCTTTCCATCCTATCATTCACAAGGGATCTCACACAGCCAGTTTATTTTGGACTGCTGACACTTTTGGAGCAGTAGCTCCTTTTCGTTCATTGTGAGGAAGTAATTCAGCATGACAGATCCTGAATCTAACAAAATGTGAATCTCAGACTCTGAACCTGATAAACCCAGGTGCTGCCAAAAGCTCCTCACTTAACATGGCTCAAAAATTACTCAAGAGCTTAAACTGTATAGAGATCTAGTAGAACATCAGAGAAATATTTGGCTTTTAAGTCAACTGGTTTGAGGAATTTACTTTGCAAGTAGATCTGCCAGTGACAACATTATTCTACACTGGGCACGAATAACTTTAAAAATCAATCTTAAGTATATTTTTGAGTGAAGGCTAACAACTTATCTGACAACTATATATGTGATCCTGCCTCAGACTCTTGGTGAAAATCAACTAGCTGGATTTTCTGAAATTTCTAGAAGTTTGCTTCCCGCTATCTATGTTGACCTAACACCTGGTTTTTGTCAGCTCTTAGCTTGCATTGCTGACAAACAATTCATCAAACCTTATACTTACGATTATCAACAAGATAAAGTAGATAAAATTGTAGAAGGAATGGGCATCCATCACATAGTACATGATCTCCACCCACCCTTCCAGTGTGATCACCTGCAAAGACAAACAAGAGAAACAGGAGGGGTATTCCAGAGCTCACTCCTCAGTGTATAACAAGCAGATACTGGCAGGTTTGGTGCAACCCAAGAAAGGTGAGAAACAACAATTCATTTCAACGAAGCCAAATTTCCATTTTGGGAAATCAGCATGGTACTGCTTGGTGACACTGGCATACTGTCAAAGCCTGTGAGATCATTCTAGTCCACAGCAGGAATATTTCATTAAAATAGTTCATTTCCCTGGATCGCAGCGGGGTAAAACCCGCAGCAGGTTGCTGTGCCCCTTGGACTGGACACCGCGTACAGCCGGAGGAAAAGAAAAAAGGCATGGATTTTATCTCCCATCTGCAACACGTGCTGGGAATTAAAAAGAAAAAAAAATTCCTTTACTATAGCTGTCTGGACTGGAGGGGAAACTGGTACGAGTCAGCCTGAAGAGTGGAGCTTATTTTGGCAAGCACGTTCATGTGTGCACTGTCTCCCTTACCAGGGGAGTTACAACACCCTTTACTTTGCACCTCTGTCACACCCTGCAGAAACTACCCCTGAAGCCCAGAAGGACTGAGTTTCAAAAACAGAAATATAAGCTTGAGCCTTGTAAGGAGGCTATCTCAGACTTACCTGAAATATCACAATCCAGGCATAGCCGATGTTGTCAAAGTTGATGGCACCCTTGTGCGGGTTGGCGTTGCCTGTGCGGCACACGTTGTAGTACTGGTTCCAGTTCACACACATGCCACTGACATTGAACTCTTGCCGGACTGAATTGTAATAATAATAATCATCCTTGTCCAAACAACACTCGTGGCCTCGCTCCTTCAGCGGGGGTATTTCGTGACAGCCCATAATTCCATTATCTCCTGACAGCGAGCAGATAAAGGGCATCTCATCATCTTCCTCTGGTTGGTAATAAGGGGGCAGGACAATGTCACCTTGTCTGCAAAAGAAGCCACTGTCAAATTTCCTGTGACAAAGCGTTTCCTATCTATCAGTGATACTGGTGGGGCTGGGAGCCCCCATTCTGACATAGGGACTGCATTGGGTGGGGGATTTCCAGGTTTATTGACTCAGGAGAAGGGGAGGAATGACAGGGTTCCTGAAAACCAGTAAATTTCTAGGGTCAGCCCCCAGTTTTCAGAGCTTTTCCTGCCATCAGATCACCCCAGGCCAAATTGCACAATCAGCTTGCATGGAGATGAAAAAAAGCTGGAATGCAGAGATTTGCAGTCTGATACTCTCCCCATTAACATCAAAGCTAAATCAGATGCAATGACATTAAGGAAGTTCATCAGGCTTTACTGTAATATGTTCATATATGTAACTGCTGATGGACATGTTTTATAACATTTGGTAGTGAACCTTCTGTACTTCTAAAAAAAAATCCAGTTCATGCATAATTAATATTGCACAGATAAGCCTTAAAATTCAGAAATGGAAAGATAAAATTGACTTAACCTTAACTTTGACTCCTCCTTGACAGCTGGCATTACGGGTGCAATGTTTTATGACAAGTTCATGTATTTTTTCCAAATAATGCAAGCACCTTCCAAATGCATGAATAATTAAAATCATCTATGCTTGCCTAGCTGGAGATGAGCTAATATCAGAAAAGTGAAAGGTGGAGATGCAAATAAAAAAAAAAAAAAAAAAAAAAAGGATTAAGCTCTAGCTGGTGTATTCCTTGTAGTGCTACAATGCACAACTTTCACGTTGTGCAAATGCAGACTTTTTCTACTAAGTGTCATTGGAAGAGGACAGGTGTTGATGAAAAAGAAAAAGACAAGCTCTGATTGTTAACTAAGCAGGACTAAACTACAAAGGTATGTTGTAACTCATCCTCATCATTGGTGCATGGGCACCTTCAGAACTGATTTCCCTAGTAATGGTCAGCCAAATATTTTCTAATATCTGTCATTGTGAAGGCTGTGGCCCCAATTCACTTCTCAGTTACATCAACTCTGCATGGATATAATTACACTCATTAAAGAAGTGCTACTCCTGATTTACATAAAGGACAATCATCCTAAACAGTAGTTTTTCCCCAAGGAATAAATAAACACTGCTTTAAGCAGCTCCTACTCTGCAACTCCACTGCTGTTCTGCACATTGTATTTTCACACTTTTTTTTCCCAATTTGAGATGCTCTAAAGTTTCAGAACTGTTTAATCAGTTTAAACTGATCTACAGCTCTAGGTTTTCTTTAAGTAGTCTACACTGATAGCACCCCTGGGATTAGCATATGGTTTTAAGAAAACGTTTTAAAGCCTGAGATCTACTAAAGCCAGAGAGTCAACAGGAAGAGCTGTGCCCTGAAACTGGGTAATCGGAGAATTCATGGCAGGCAGGAGCTTTTCCACCCCACTGCCTGTGGGAGGAATAAAGCTGTGCTCTGCAGACTGCCCCTGAAACCCTAAACAAACCTCAGATACCGGAATTGACCCCTGTGTGGCTTCAGGCTCTCTTTGCCAGAAGTGTTCCCATGTTTCTCCACAAGTTTTTTGTCCCATTCAAACATTAATTCTTTGCTTCTAGATGCTCTCCCTTCTACTAACCCAGCTGTGGGACACTTCTCCCACCAGCCCTCTATCCCTTCCCCATGGCACTGGCCACATGCAATTCTACTCCTGAAGTTTTCTAGAAATTTCTCAGTGTCCCTCCAAAGGTAATGCACTACTGTTGAAAGAGACACCCAGCTCTATTTTGGAGGTGTCAAAGATGTTCCTGGATGCATCAGGCAGCACTATGGCTTTCTGTAAGGCTCCTGTGAGTGTTGTTTTCTGTCAAGAAAGAGCAGGTTCAGTATCTTTTGGCAGCATGTTTCAGAGTTTCAGTTCTTTCTGGGTGTAGGAGCACCATCCTATATCACTAGACATAGCAGCCATGCTAACCTGTGCCTTGATCAAATCCAAATGAACCCAGACTCTTGCTGTGAAGACAGAAGAAAGCCAGCTGTCTTTGCCCACCCTCCCTTTCCACTGCAAGATGTGACCAACACCCACACACTATCCCCCCACACTTGGAGTAAGTGATGCACAGAGAGCCTGGCAGAAGACATGAGCAGGCAGAGGGAAAGTGAAACATCCACAGCAGGAAGGAAGGCAGTGGTGTCTCCCAGTCACTCACACTGTGAAGTTCTCCTCCATGAAGCAGCGGTTGCGGAGCAGCCCAGCCCACAGCTGCACGCCGATGATGCCGAAGATGAAGAAGACAAAGAAGCAGAGAAGAAGGACATTCCCCAGCATGGGCAAGGTGTCCAGCAGCAGGTTCACAAGGATGCGCATGCCTGCAGGGGGAGAAGAGAACCAGCAGGAGCAAGTGTGGGACACAGGGATAGAGAGAGGGAGAGAGGAAGGGAAGGAGAAGGAAAGAAGTTTACAAGATATGCATAATAAAAGCAAAAAGCCCCATGAAAAGAAAAGCAGAGTGTCAGAAATTAACCACTGCCCAAACCTGGCCAGATTTATGGTTATTGCCCTTTCTTGTCCTAACCTCTACTGACAGGCAGCCAGCAGAGCTGCTGTGATGCTGTGATCTCTTAACCTTAGGCCTCTATCTGCAGCAGAGAAGAAAAGAGAATGAGACTTTTGGTGCCATCAGCTATCTGACTGACATAACTCCCTCCCTTTTCCCTGCAGAAGGACAACAGAGTGACAACAGTCCCAAAGGGGCATGTCAGCTCAACAGCCCCATCACCCAGTGGCTCCAACTGAAAGTCATCCCAGTACAGCAACTGCAGCCTGTGAGATCTGCATGGACAGACCAAGGCCAGCCTGCCAGTGGCATGAACTTTTTCAGAACATATAAACTAGCATAGATACTTGTTTTTTTTCAGTGACAGTATCATCAAGAGACAGTCATGAAAACCACAATTTCCTCCCCTGGCTAGTCGTCATGCCCCAGTGGGGCTGGAGCACACAAGTAGCAGGCACAGCCCAAAAAGCTTCCAGCACAGAATATCTGCCCAGTGCACACGTTTCAAAAGAAATTTTTTTTACTCTCTAATTACCTAATGAATTATTCTTGTGGTTTTATTTTCCCCTTGGCTCTTTAGCGCACAGCCACAAGTAGGGGTAAATATAGTCCATTTCTCCATGGAGCTAATGGCTTTTCCTGTGCTCTTCAGGGATGGTGAAAGCCTAGAAATTCTTCTGAGCATCACAGTACTGCCTTTATCCCTGTGCACACCTCATGAGGTTGTCTCTCCTTGTCTCCATGGAGGTCCCCCCTCAGATACCCAGAGAGTTCCTTCACTGAAGATGTTCCATGTAGGCCAGCAAATAATTAGCTAATTAGGTATTTATAACCAATTCATTGCTTTAGATGGCAGTGGAAGGGGAAAGAGGAGGGGAAGATAGGATTAGGATTCTCTGACAGCCCTTTGAGGCACAAGATAATCTCCCTTGTGTACCCAGCACCAAGTAATTACCACACAATACTATACATTATGTTCTGTGTCTGTTCCCCAGACTGCTTGCCCCACAGAGAGGGGAGGAAGGGCACCTGTGGTGGGGCAGGCAGGCATGGAATTCACAAACACTGAAGGAAGAGGGAGAAGTGTGCCTGCTGTGGAACATCAGACTGGTTTGGATTAGTAGAGAATGCTTTGGAAACAGAGCAGGGTGGAAGAGACACGAGTGGTATTTACAGGTATGTGATGTGTAGGAAGGGGAAGATGCTCATTGGTGCCTCCATGGGATCATGAAGGATAAGGGATGATGGCTCTAGCTCTAAGACCAGGCTGTGGAGCAGTAGTCAAGCCCTGATGCCTTCCTGTCCTGCTGTGTCACCAGTCACCACATAAGGCAGCTTCTAGGTGAGTACATCAGGGACACAGCTCCAGCCACTCACTGGGGATCACAGCTGTGCCCTGAGTCACTGACAGCTCTCTGAGCTCTCAGCATACCAAGTCCAACAGCACAGCCACTGAGACCTGCTGGGCCCTGGAGAAATACTCTGGACAGCCCTGGGACTTCAAGACCGTGCACCCTCACTGTAGTGCTACGTGCTCCCAGCATTAATGTTGTGTCACAGGAGGAGCTCAGTAGTTCCCACAAACTGTCCTGGTCAGTACATTAAGGAGAGCCAAGTGACACAGTACCAGTAATGCTGCAAGAGAGGGTGGTGTTTTTCAGATCAGTTGATGCTAGCTCCATTTCAGAGCTGGGTAATGGGAGAGATGAGGCTGCCCTTACGTTGAAATGCAGAACAGACAAAACAGACATTCACACCAGAATTTTACAGACAGCATCCTTGTTGGGTCAGAATTTACAAAAATTGATTTTGTCTATGTTCCAAGAAAAAGCAAATGACGTGCAAAACTTGTCTGACTTTTTCTTGGAAGCATCCTGCCTGCCCATACGTTCTCTATCCTGACTCTCAGAGGGATTACTGATGGTACAAGATTATGCTGTCCACAGCTCCAAGATCATAGCTATTGCCCCCATGTTAGGTACTCTGGGGCACGTGGGGCCACGACCCAAGAACTGGCAGGTGTCTCCTGTGGCATCTTTTCCACATCACAAAGAATTTCAGCATTAACAGGTTCTAAGTCCAAATGAAACCAGTTTGGGGTTTTGTTTTTGTTTTTTTTTTTTAATTTCACAGTTTGACAGATTAATCTTTCTCTTGCCATTGATGCTGACTATGGATATGAGATTGGCTCTTCAAAAGCAGTAATGCTGAATCTACACCCATCTAAACATTCAAACATCAGTTGCTATTGCAGGAGAAAGAGGAAGAAAGGCTGAATGGCATAAGGCCAACAGGTGATGATTTACCGGAGAAGCTGGTGGCCAAAATAATGAGGTCTCTAAAGCAACTGCCCACCAGTTGAAATGGGAAGTGCAGCTTTGGGAGTATTCTGTTTTGGGGAATTGGGATGCATTCCTTTTCCAAAGGGTCCTTGCTGGACAAGCTGCCATCCACAGCAACACCTGTGCATCTTGAATGACAAATTCTGAAAGGTGCTGGAAAGCCCCTTCACCAAAATCCTGCTGCTGCCTCCTTCCCACCTTCTGCTGCCTCCACCTGCTGTTCAGCCATTTTTCTCTTGCTCTGCCTACAACACCCCTCTTCCTCTGTGCTGCTTCTCAGCTTCTGTGCACACCTTTCCTGGGCTCCGTCCCCACTGCTGCCTTTCCCCACATCCCCATTTCTCCTTTACCATTGGCAGAGCAGAAGCTGTGCTGGCTCACAGTAAGGAGGGGATATGAAAGGGACGGTGACCTTTTCTGAAGCAACCTTTGTAAAAAGGGAACGCTGCTCAAGAAGAGAAAGGAAGAGAGGCTGGGCAGTCTGGAGGAAAAGCAAGGAGGGAGAGCATTGATGAAACAACATTCAGCAACCAAACAGCCTTCCAGGGCATCAAATATGAAAAGGTTTTGCTCTCCAAGGGAAATAAAAGCTAGAAACATTAAATATTCATGAGTGCCAGGTGTGGGCTCAGAAAGATCTTTTCTCCACTCACTCTGACCAGGGGAAGGGAGGAAATTAAATGGCCTTGTCTGCGGGCATCCAAGGAGGGAAACAATGCTCACATAATGGTTTCCTGCTGCTCACCCATGGCCTTGAGCAAGGGGTAGAGAAGGGTGCTCGATGGTACCTCGAAGGCAGGGCTGCTTCTGTTAAGACATCCCACAGGAGCAAAGCCACAGCCACTCAGAGCAGGAGATGGGGGGAAAGTATGTACAGGGATGAGAAATGGTGGGAAGGCAAGAGAAGTGACCATCAGAAGGAAGCACAGGGCTGAGCAAAGCCTCTGAGCTCCCTCCGTGGTTCAGAAGTAAACTGTCTGTCTCAGGCTGGTCGCACCCAGAGGCCCTTCCTGACAAATTCAGCAGACACCACAGTGGCCCCAGCTCCCTCCCGACACTCGCCATCAGCCCTGATTAGCCTGGCTATCGCAGCTAAGAGGACTCGTCTGCCGGGCCCGGCCCGGGGGCACCGCGGCTGGGCCGGGCAGGCTGGGCCTGCCGGGCTTGGCAGGGCTGGGCCGGGCCGGGTTGGACAGCGCAGGGCAGGGCACGGTAGGGCTGGGCTGGGCCGGGCTGAGCGGGGCTGGGCTGGGCTGGGCCGGGCCGAGCGGGGCAGGGCTGGGCTGGGCCGGGCCGAGCCGGGCAGTGCTGGGCGAGCCCTGGGCAGCCGAGCCCGTGGTGCGGGCAGCTGTGCCCGCCAGTGCCGGTGACAGCAGCTCTGTCACTTCGCCCTCTCTCCCTGCCTCCTCCTGAGCGCCAGCACAGCTGGGATGATTCACTCTCTGCGCTAACCCCGCTGAGACACGAACGGGGACCGGCTGAGGAGGGGTGAGAAACCCTGTTCCTTCTCACCTCTGAGGCTTTCAGTCCACCCCAGCTACAGCGTGAGGGACAGAGCCAACGCATGTGAAGTCAAAAGGAGATTTGAGGCCATCGTTCCCTCAGTTAGGGTAGAGCAATGGAGGAGAACATAATTCTCAGCTCCCATCTCACCTGCACCGTGTACCAAGCTAACAATTGTCATTTTAACTGGAACAAAACCAAATCTCCCTCCCATCAGCACTTGTGACTGTAGCTGGCAGGACATTTTGCAGAATGCAGAAACTGAAGTGTCATTATGTCCCTCAGCCAGGCTGCTTGTCCAAGCGTGCCTTCTTTCCTTCCTCCCCTGCCCCAGGACACATGGCAGTCCATCCAGCTAGCATGGGGTTGGCAGCATTCTCCTGTGCATGCTCCTTTATGGAAATTTTCAGAACCGAGGAACCATTCCAGCAGATAGATTGTGCAGAAAGTACACACAGAGAGACGTGCACCATCTTCTTTTCTTTTAATTTTGCAGCCAACCCCTGTAGTTAAAATAATCTCAGTTTGTGTGCACAGTGCAAGCTGGTGCTCCAACTTGTGGCCGTCCTCACTGATCTCCTGCTGACCCGAGGCTTAGCTGTCATTTCACACATTGCACTCATAAACATCAGCTCCAGCTTGGGCCAAACACTACCAAGAGACACCAATCAGCTGTGGGTCCAACAGCAGACACACTGCCAAGCTGACCTATACTATGACCCACAGCTTTTCTTGCCATGCAGATCTTTTCTCTTTGATGCATTCCTTCTAACTGAGGCCTCTTCTGCAAACAATGCATGCAAGCTAAAGGAGTTCAGCTGGAAGAGCCAGCACGCAGCTCCAGATGCTTTGTCCTCAAGCTGCAAAGCCAGCTTCACTCACGTTGCAAACCATCACTGCCTGTTTTGCACCAAGGCAAGAGAGAGAGCATGTCCAGATGGATGACCAGACCCAAATTAAATCAACTCTGGGGAAACACTGGTCCAGTTGACAGACAGTATGAGGTACTGAGAGATCTTAACCCAGTTCTGCAGCTAAGGAAAAACTGCCCCAGACACACTGGGCTCATTCAGAGAAAAGCAAAGTCTTCCCACCAATCTCTTTGTCAGGTTCTGGGTGCATTTGCAGGGTACATTTTGAGCTGGCGGTTTAGCACTTGCAGATGGTCAGCATGATCCATAGCTCAGGAGCACTGCTCAGTTCCTCACCAAATCCCTACTCTTGCCTTACTGACAAGCAAAGCCTTTTAGCATCCCTGACTGGCTCAGGCATCTCATCCTACATAGCCTGCTGATGACATAACCTCAAATTATCTTTGTCACTGCCCAGTGTAACCACAGAAGAGATCAAAACATGACATTTGTAGCACTTATAAAGCTTCAGCCCATATGGAGAGCTGTTGTTCATTTTCTCAGTAGCATGGGCATACTAATCCTCATCTTCATACAATGACTTCCCTTAGAATACTCAAGTTTAAACACTAAACTTGAGCCCCTAGTCCTTACCTTCAAGGTACTTTTCAGCTTAAGCCTGAGGTAGCCAAAAGAGAGACAAACTCCAGAAAAAACCTTTTTGGCCAGAGCTTCACCCTGCTGGAACAGAGCTTTCCAGACTAGGTTTAGAGTGCAGTCTTATAAGAGGAAAAAAATCTCTTTAAGCTTGCTCCAAGGCTCTAGAAACAATTCCCTTGGGATCCAGGGACTCACACAGACCTCACCTCTTTTCAGTCAGAGAGCAAGACATAGACCAGGTCAGGTCAGGTCATGAACATGAAAAAGAAAAGTAAGAACAGAAGAAAAATGCATCACTTAAAACACTTCCCAACAGACATTCAGCTAAAACAACCACCAAAAAGAGAGCCAATGAAACCAGAGATAAGCTCTTTTCCTTGGAGGAGAAGAGGAGCAAATAAACACACAGGCACTGCAGAGCCCCAGAGCTCAGCAGGCTGCCAAAGGGGGCTCAGGTGGTGCTGCCAGGTGATGTGAAGAAGCAAGCTCAGAAGTGAAGCCTCCTAATTGCAGACCTGACCCCACAGCTGCAGTGGCTTCAAGAAAGAGAGCAGAGCAAAATCCAGAGCATTTACCTTGACACCTAAATGCTGACATTTCTGAAGAGAGAGTGGCCACAGTCCAAGCTTTTCTGTCATCCAAAAAGTAGACACCCAAGCTCTGCAGCAGGCTGCACTTCATGATGGATGCTGTAAGCCCAGCTAAGGTTCACAGATAACAACCACAAACTCCTCCTCCACAAGCAGTCACATTCAGTACGTGCGACCTCAGCATGGTTGGTAGCCACATAATCCGTGACAGGAGCAGAAATGCATGCAGGCAAAGGCTCCAGTCAGTAGCCCCCTTCTTCTCTGTCCTGCCATTATCCCCTTGCAAGCTTTGGACTGTTAAGCAACCCTGTCTTGGAAAGTGATGACAGGTGTCAGATTATTTCTTAGAGAGGTGTCTCTCTGGGGGATTACTGTCATTCTGTTCTTTTTTGTAATACTGAACATCTAATAAGCAACACCTACTACCACCTGCTACAGCAGTTCATTCAGTGATCATCTCATTTTTTCCCCATTTATCACTGCAGTGATGACTGCATTCACTTTCGGTGAAGAGTCTATTAAAAACATACAGTGGCAGCTTTTCTTTCGGAATTGCAGGAGCCACCTAACACCAGGGACAAAAGTCAACTCCAGTGCTGTGGCTGCAAGCCACTTGCCTCCATCCTATAAATATCCTTAAGCTCTTTACGCATCTCTAGTGCTAAGTGAGACAGAATAATGCAAAATATTATGTAAAACAGTATTAATGCAACTTCTGGGTAAGATTTAACAGGGCTAATTTCCTCTTGCTGTCACTAGCATGAATCATGTTTCTTTCTACTGCAGGCAATGACATGACGTTACGTGAAATGAGTGTGAACAGGAGAATCGGTCCCAAAATACACAAAGATAGAGAAATTTAAGGTTATGGTTGTAAATTGCCTTGCCCACACACACAAAGTTTAATTTGCATTAGTGTAATATGACAGTATCATTCACCCCATAATACACTGTCATTATTGCTCACATTTCCATGGTATCCATTGCTTGATAGGTCCCATGGGACAGATTTTGCAAAACAGCTCAGCTCCCATTTAGGCAGCAAAATACATGGCTGGGCTTTTGTGATTGCTGTGTACACTGGAGGCTGAGCTTGTTTGAACAGGCAGCAGAATTGTCACAATGGGAGCTGTGAGGTCCTAAGCATTTTTTAAAATTCTGGCTCTGCAGGTTCCCCTACAGGAGAAGGGAGAAATAAAGATTCCATCAAAGGTTTCTATGACTGGTTTCCGTAATGTTTTGGTTTGGTTTTTTCCAGGCTTGCTTTACTTTCAGTAACACAAATTCTGAAGTGTTGTTACAGACTCTTGTGATTTTTATCATCAGTCTTTAGCTGCATGGCAGAAACCTTCAGGTGGGAAATCTTGGTATGACTTGAAAATCTCAGATTACAGACAAAAAAAATAAAAAAGGAGAGAAGTTTTTATTCCCCACCAGTATGGGCGGAAAAAAAAAGATATGACTCACAGGTATAAAGGTCTGAAAGCCACAGGAAAAATAAATAATTATAATCTGTGATTGTTTTTCCTTTTTCAAATCTCATGGCTTTAAAGCCATCTGAAAAACCTACAAGCCCACAATTAGTGACTTTTGAATACTTGCTAATAATCCAGAAATGAAGTGGACTGAGAAGGAAATATTACTTTCTCCCATGATCTGTGACCTCAAAAAATAGAAACTAATCAATGTATCATACAAAACAAAGCATTTCTAGGTCTCTGTTTCCTGCATTTCAGTGTTTCCCAGCTCCTTGCCATGATGCCCCATTAACAAAAGAATATAATTTTCATTATAGTTTGGGGGGTTTTCTCCAAAATTTACTTTGATTGCCCAGTTAAACACCTGGCAATACACTGCATACTTGTAATCTACATGAAAAACAGCACTGAGATCAGACAAGAAGTAATATAATAAAAATAAAAACTGAATAAAACTGGAGCCTGTCTTCAGTGACTGAAGACTTAAATTAAGTACAGGAAAAAAATTGTTTACAGTGAGTTGTGAGGCACTGGAACATCCACAGAAATTGTGGATGCCTCATCCTTGGACGTGTTCAAGGCCAGGCTGAATGGGGCTCTGAGGAGCCTGCTCTAGTGGAAGGTGTCCCTGATCTTTAGTCCCTTCCAACCCAAACCATTCCAGGCTTCTATGAGGGCTTCCTCCAGCACTGCAAAAGTGGGTTTGGTTACAGACCAGTTGGTTTGTTAAAAAGCTCCAGAGATGCATTGATTTGCAAACCCCTCCAGCATATTTTTGAGTCTTTATACTGTCCTTGACTTTGTATCAGTTTTGATTTCCTCCCTACCTCTTCTCTCCATTATCCTACACACAGAGGTGCATAAGGCCTTCATGTGCTGTGCCTGCCAAACCCTACCACTTGCCTCCTGTGCATTTCTCTTTCCAGCCCCCCTTCCTTTTTCTCATCTCTCCTGATCTTCATTCTGCTCTGCTCTCCTTCACACGGTTTCCCTTTATCCTGAGCGTGCCCATCTAATTTAGGGCTTGACTTGATAAAGACACCTGATAAAGAGCTGCACATACAGGTTAGTGCAGCTCTGAGTACAATCCCATCTCTGATCTGCCCCCCACAGGAAGCTGGCACCTTCCCCTTTAAATACATTTCAGTCACACAGCCTGATCAGGGAATGAACAGGGCTTTGTGACCTCTTAGCTTTTTCATAAGGGTGCTGCCAGAGAACATCACTCCTGTGCCCTTACTAACCTGCTCAGGCTGTATGAGAATAAATCTGTATGTATACACATTAGCACATGGTTGAGAGTGTGGTTGTTTGTCACTGAGGTGTGATAATATGTATTTGCAGAGCACCTCATACAAAGAACTGCGAGTTGGATAAGTTAAAATACTTGGAAAAATCAACAGTATCTGAGTTTCAGCTATTGCTTCACAAATAAAGCTGAGGGGGGGGGAAATTACTTCCAAAAGAGTCATTTGGAAGAGTATATTTTTGAAAGGGAATCAGTTTTGGAAGAGAAGAAGCAAGTCCTCTTGCAAAAACACTGAAGCATCCGAAGCAAAGACCCCATGGGGGACACTTAGAAGAGGAATTTCATAATCCATTTGCATTTCCAACTGCTAGGGCAGGACTGTGCCTGTCAAATGTGCTTGGTTTTTGTCTGATCTAGCTGTAAATGAGACTGTTTTACAGCCTCATATATCTCAGTCAGAAGCTCATTTCACACACGCTCATCAGTGAAATTAGTTCTTAAAAAACACATTTAGAGAAGTAAATGTCATCACTTTTCCCCCATGCCAAGTGCAGGGTTCGTAGCCAGCTTACTCTGTTTTAGGCACTGTTACAATGCCAAGCACAGGTACCTTGGTGTGGAATACAGATTTAAAACAGGCATATGCAGGTTAAACATCTGCTTTTCCTATTTCAGCACTCAGATGGTTCAGATTATTTTTATTTTGGGGCTTTGGTCTAGTGAGATGAGTGCAGAGCTGGGAGTTAGGAGATGTCAGTTGTATTCCTGAGTCTGCTGGTGACACTCACTGGGTCCCACTAACCTGGTGTGAAACATAAGAAAGACTAAAAATAACATGCCATGGTTTATATCTTTGAGATCCATAGCGGAGAAGGAGAAAACTCCAGTCTATTTGGACACATGGAGCTACTATAATTACAATCATTAAAAAAGAAAAATGGAACTAGATCAAGATTTTTTATACACAGCACTTGTACTAGGAAAAAACCTGCTATTTGGTTGAAATAAAAACACTGCGGTAGTCATTAAAACATTTAGCAAAAAAAAAGGAAGACAAGAAGAGAGGGAAGCATTCTTATACTAGAATGGCATGATTAAGGATTTCTGATTTTCAGACCTTTTTGTCAGGACCCAGCATAAGAAATAACATTAAATGAAACAAACCTTCTAAATTTAGGCAGCATACAGCTGTATTAAAAAGGATGGGGAAAGATTATTTTTGTTCTGAATTTAAAAGAGCACATTTAGAAAAAGCAGAACTTCCCACAAATCTGAAATTTCATTTCCTGCACACCAAATAATAAGCATATAATGTTATTTTTCTAATACCTATAACTCCACATAAATATTACTGTACTTACAGACAGAGTACTAGCACATATGTATACTTTCTACTCTGTAAAGTTGCTTTGCAACAGATTCCTTCACTTGCATACAGTGCATCCAGCTGAAAAAATCTGCTTCCAAATGATGAATCAGCTACTAAATTTTAAGTGGAAGCTGGAAGTCATCACACATAATGCAAGGGCTCTTCTTTGCATTAGGCCAATGTGACAAGAAAGAGTAAAATGAAGAAACATTTCCTTCTTAAATGTCAAAAAAACTTAATAAAAGAAGAGCAAGAAATTCAAATTATCAGAAATGATCACAGATTCACTGCTCAAAAGCAGGCAAAAATAAAACAAAACCAGCTTCTCTCCCCAAACCTTGTGCCTTGCCTTGAGAAGAAGCAACAAATAAAGAGCCAGTAGAAAGAGCAATATTTCACCCAGCAACCTGCAACACAATCACAAAACAGTAACAACAAATGGATGTGGACTTTCACCCCAAGACAGGACACAGACATGGCCAGAGCAGAAGGAAGTCTCTCTGACAGAGACCTGGAGGGTATTTTTTTACTCTTTACACTGATTCAGTGACTTGCAGGGCTTGTCACACCAACATTGCCATGGAATTGAGTCCTGTGGCAATAGGACCAGACCCACCTCTGACTTCTCATTCCTTCATTTTCAAACATGACCCCAAAAGGCAGAGTTCCTGGGGTTGTAGTCAGGAATGCAAGAATAAGAGGGAATGTTAATGAAGGTGTGGTAAAATTACAAGACATGGGTGCTTCATGTTTTCTCTAGCATGCTCCACAGATGGCAGAAGAATGGAGGAATGATCAGGCTGGGCAGAACCCCAGACTGCTTCAGACAGGAAACCTGAAATGGTCAGTAGCACATCCTGCTGAGAACTGCAAGAAATGCAGTCAATTGCTGATAACTGGTACCTAAAGATCAGCTCTAACCCCAAAGGAGGTTTGAAATCCAGAAGTGTCTCCGTGAGAGTTCTCACAGAATGGTTTGGTGTGGAAGGGACATTGAAGATCGTCTACTTCCAACCTCCCTGCCATGGATAAGAGCACCTTCCACCAGTCCAGTCCCCCAAAGCCCTTTCAAACTGATCTTGAACACTTCCAAGGATGGGAAAATCCCATTGGAAAATCCCATTTTGCTTCCTTTACTTGCACAGTGTCACTTCCTGTGGCAGCAAGTTTTACAGCCTAACTACAGCTGGGTAAAAACTGCCATTCTCAATGGACATTTATCACCTTTTGGATACACTGGTTGTCCCTTTGTTCTTCTGTCATGATTCAGAGAGGCTTTACATCCTTACATGCATCCTTTGTACCACAGATAATGAGTAAATAGAATTTGACAGCCCTTTGTGGGATATTGTTTCAAAGCCTCAGGAGTGTCACTGTGAGGAAGGGCTTTCAGTAGTTTCATGTTGCAGATGAGCATGCGTCAGCAGAATTTAGACACATTCAATTTGGGAATTTGGGCATTTAAGCTTCAGCCTTGCCCACCTGCTAAGAATATAAAATAAGTTTATTTAACTTTTTACTCTGCCATGTTGCTACTGTTTCCTTAGAAATTCCTTCTGAATTCCCTCTATTCTAATTTTCTGTTATTGCCTTTTTTTTTTCTTCAGGTAGTATAAAATTTCTCTCAAACTTCTTCTGAAATTTCTCACGTAAGTATGTGGACTTTTCAAACACTGGCAGATCAGTAGAGTTCTTTGGGCACTAAATAATTTACCTGACAGATCACTTGAGCACTCTTCCATTAGTGTTCTAATCAGTCAGGTTCTTAATCATTTTGTCAATTCTCCTGATAATAAACTGCCATTATTCAGTCCACATAGCCAGACTCCCCCGTGGAAATCAGTCCCTACCTGGGTGTCCATGTGGAAGCCTTTGGAATGCCCAAGGTGAACACTGCGCCCCCGGCCCATCACAGCCTTTTGCACTTGGCTGAATATCTGCTTTTGGGATCAACCTCCCCCCACTCCTTGCCTCTCCCAGACATCTCACATTCCCAGCCATGACCTCAATCTCCCTCTCCCTCCTGCTGTCCTATTTCCCACTTTCTTTGGTAGCACCTGCAACACCTCCCGCTTGATATCATCAGTACATCTCACTAATGGACTTTCCTCTTGCTTCAGATTAGTAATGAAGAACTTTAAAAAGACATTAAAAAAAGATTTGTCGCCAAAGGTCCCATTAATTATGTTTGTTGTAGCCCACTAGGCACCTTCTTCTAATGCAGCTCATTCCCATTTATCACAAACCTTTGTTTACAACCTCTTTGCTAGTTTTCAGCCCTCAAGTCAATGCTTCCTTTCCCAGGGAATCCACTTTCTTTCTTTTTTTTTGCTTTAATTAATGGCAGGATGTCTTTCTTCCAAAACACTCTGCATATTACCACAGATTTATGTAGCAAGAAAAATACATAAAGGTTTAACCACAGAGTGTAAATTAAAACAACATCAATTTCATACAGGTATAGTTCTATACTAATGAAAAGAGCAAACAGGCAGTGTCAGGGCAGGGACAGCCAGGAAAAATTCAATGGCATCTGCTCTGCAAAGGTCAGGAAAGATGATGGAAAGCCTCTCTGGTGCCTCTGCATGGATGGAGCAGGTCAGTTTTGACATGGCTCACACTGTTCCTCCCTGGGGCAGCTCTAATAAAGAGATAAACAGGACTAATAGAAAGCCTTAAGTTTCTGCAAGGCAAGCTCTCTTCCTGACCACCTTTGTCCAGCAATTAAAAAGGCAGACAGCTGTTAAGAGTTAATTGGATGTCATTCCAGATGTTTCCATTTGCCTCCAAAGTTAAGTCTACCCTGATAACAGGGATCAGTCTCCCCAAGCAGTCTTTGAGCACAAACCCATGGCACACCTGATGAAGCAGGGAGGAAAGGAAGCTGCATAGCTTGAGGATGGGGCTGCTCTCACATGGCTGCCCACATCTTCCTGGAAGGGGTGAGTCTGCCATGCACAGCCTCCAGGCCACCCCCTCACAGAAAGGTAATGCCTTAAGTTTTAGCTTTCATATTTTCTAGCTTCTGTACTGCCTTAGCGTGTAACTCTGAGCTTCATAAAAAGTGTCAGCAAGTTCTCTTCACAGGGCAGTTAGGCAAAGCAATCCTTTTCCAGCCTGAGAACCAAGGACACTTGCAGCTTCAGGCCCAAAAAGTGTAAACAGCAGCAAATTGAGGAGAGCAATCTGGGAGGATGGAACTTCATAAGCTGAAGCTGTAATTGGACAATTGTAAATGGACCAAAACTTACGAAAGTGTGAAACCTCATGACTGGGTGTCCATCTTGGGTGGAGCCACGGCTGGGCTCATGGACTGCCCAAGGTGTATCTTTTGAAGGCCATTTAATAAATACCTGCTTTATTCCTTTAACACCATCTAGCCTCTGTTCTAGGCAGCCTCTCAAGGCATCAACCCCAGGACCAGCCTGGTTCCCAGTCCTCTCCTGTCTGGAAAAGGGCCAGAGAGATGGAGACAGACTGGGGGGGTTGTTTTGCTGACCATGAATAGCCAAAAGCTTCTCCTGAACCTCATCTTTATCATTCCATGATGGACCTGTCACATTCCTGGCTGCTCTCTCAGTGCCCCAACCAGTGGCTCTTTTGTCTGGTTCCCTTCTGCCATGCTGAGCACACAGGACTGTGCCTTGGTTTCTCTTTTAAACCTTTCAGCACCTTCTGTTCAAGCCTATTGCTCAAAGATAAAAGTACATCCAGGAAGAGGGACAAGATCCTCTTATAGAAAGGCTTTGCATGAAGCCAGAGTCTCTGAAATCCACCTCCACAGCATGTTCAAGAAGTAGGTGACATCATGAAAATTACTTTGGCACAAGGGAAAACATATGATGCAGATTAGGAGGTCAACTGTGCAAACTTTCTCAGGTCTGGAAAAGAAAAAGGAGCATCTGAGTTTGAGAGAAGGATTAGGAGAGCTCTGGCAAGGTCTCAGCCACTGCCGACAGCCTGATCAGGGAGATTATGGAGAACAGCAAGGAGACTTCATACCATTCTGTAAGACTGAAAAACTTACATAAGCCTGAAGTCTCCCAGGGCTGACACATCTGGGCTGGGCACAGCCCTGGCAGCCCCAGACCTGGCTCATACACACACAGCAGCTCACAGAAGGGAGAGCTGGCACAAAAGAGAGAATACAAAGCACAAGGTGAAGAGGAGAAAAAAAAAAAGAGTTGGTGCTAGGTGCGTGCCCCTAACCTGTAATGGCATGAAGATTTTTCAGATGAGAGGATCTGGAAGGTCTTGTGGAAGCCTGAGCAAACTAATTCTCCCTGATTCCTGAAGCTCATCCTTCTCCAGACCTCACACACAGGCCTTTTTGAGGCTACAGACATCATTAGAACTGTGATGTCTTTCAGTAAGAGAAAGAAAAACCCCTTCTCTTTACTGCACATTGTTCACCTTTGGTTCCTGAAGTTCCATCGGCACGGCTGTGCACAAAGGATGGCCAGGGCAGGTACTCTGGGAGACTGCTGTTTTCTGCCCATCCAACACCACCTCTGAGCCCTGGGATGAGGAAAAGCCTGCACACACCCCACAGAAGCCTCTGTTCCCTTTGTACCTGCTGGACACCAGCAGCACAAGCAGCCCTATGGATCATGTGCTCCCCAGGAGCGGAGCTGGGAGGGGTGGGAGGGGAGCATGACTTACTGGGCACGCGGTTGATCGCCTTCAGGGGCCTCAGGACACGGACAGTACGGATTGCAGACAGGTTAATGTTCTGGAGATCCAGGGAGTACTCCACCATCCTGCAGCAGGGGAAAGAGAGGGAGACAGAGAGAGAGAGGAAAAAGAGAGAAAAAGAAAGTTTAAAAGAATCCGGAATTTTGGCTTGAGTCACAGGTTTATTATCTCTTCGTTGAAGAGTTTCTTATGGGGATGAAGCCTGAGCTTCATCCTGGCACTTCTGGCCAGGGCACACACGTGGGGTGGCCACTGCACACAAGGCCAGCAGGACAGGAGCCGTGTGGCCAGTTTTGTTGGGAGTTACCTGCAGCACAGTGGGGTGCTCCCCGTGCTCCCCTCATCTCCCACTGCAGGCTGTGTCTCAGGAGGCAGCTTCAGCTAAACCTGCTTTATCACACACAAAAATAAACCCTCTCACTTAAAGCAATAACTGCTTTGACTAGGTGAAAAGGCTTCCCCCATGGCTGTGAATCACTCCTTTTTGACACCAACCAAAAGGAGAAAAGCCTAATTTTAGGACATATGCTAGACCTTAGCTCTCCTAACCCAACAACATGTGCTGTAAATAACCTCAAAGTGCAAATAGGTGTGACTCATGCATTGGCTTTGCTTCAAGAGCAGCAGGTGCAGGTGACAAAAAGTGACCTGGCCCAGCAATCCTTAGCCCAGCGTTCTCTCCTTGTCCAGTGTGGCAAATGTCCTGTCTCTTTAAAAGCACGGCAGGAAATCATTATAATGATAATTTGATAATTATAATGATATAATGATAATCCTGGCCAGAAATTTCCACCTGAGGACCTCAAATCATCTTTCATGGACATGTTTTCATGAAACATGAGATGCATGAGGCCTCCAGGAAGACATGAGCTGTTGTCAGCAGCTTCCCTTGGGTAACTCTGGTCTGCTCATGGGATCAAGGGCGTGACAATGTTGGCAGGTGAAATAGCAGCAGAGTCAGGACAGGAACTGCTTCTACTGAATCTCTTCTCAGACATGAATAATGAAACTACAGAAAGTTCCCTTTTCCCTGGCCTTTTAACAAGAGTCAGGAAACAAGAAGGGATTGGGGGCACTGCCTTTTGTTACTGCACCCCTTCTCAGAACAAAAACATAATTTTTACAGAAAGACCCACAAGTCAACAGAAAGTTTACCCAAATTCCCCTGACCAGGAATCACTGAGAATTAAATGAGAGCTTAAGTGAGACACTGAGAGGGAAATGGGGTACAGCCAGTCTGTAAAAAATAATCAGGGAGAGGCATTGAGTGAAATGGAGCAGTGGACTTATCCTTCTATAGATTACCCTCCATTCAAGAGGACCTTGAAGAGCTAATGCCTGGTTATCTGTCTACACCTTTCACAAAGGGGACTTGTCAGAGTGATAGATTTTCAAACACGATAGGGTAAACCTGTCGAAGTGTTGTGATTATCCTCTCTCATGCTCTCTTTCTTTCTCTCCCTCATTCCTTTCAGTCTGTTCTCTCCTGCACTTTTAGGGTAATTGCATGAAATAATTCTTCCTCTGAAATGCAGTGGCATTCATTTACCTCCCTGGAGCTGTCAGTTCCACATAAACCAAGTGCAGAAGAAGAGACAAGGGATTTCATGCAGATAATCAAAATATTCCCACGCCCAAAAAAAGCCTCGACCCCAAGCCAAGCAGAAACGTTCAACCAGCCTACAGAAAGAATTAGTGATAGACAGAGGCTTGGGATGCAGTCAGATGAAATTGTAAGCAGGTACGAAAGGAGGAGGAACACACAGAGATAAAAACGCATGGAGATGACTCCAGGACATCCCTGTGTGGTGCAAAGGCACACAGGGAAAGGGCCTTGAGTAAGCACTGACCAACCCTGCTCCAAATAAAGCAAGATTGTGTCATCAGCATGTTGTTGCTTCAGAATCAGACAGACCTGCTGAAACTTTGGAATTACAGTTACATTGCTCCCAGGCCATGAGCTAGCAGCCCTTCACAGAGAGCTGACACACAGAAGCAGCTTCCTGGCTGAAGGAGCCCCCACACTGCAGTCTGTTGTGGGGGTATGTATGTGCACAGAAACATAAAGGCCTCAAGCTTGGTGAAGGCCCACTGAACTTCCTTTCCTCTCCCAAAACCACTTATCTCCTAAGAGAACTGCCTCTGAAGGGAAAAAAATAGAAAAAAATAATAATTTGAGCAATAGCAGAACAACCCAAAACAAGAATCAAATGCCAAGTAAGCTGTTAGCCCAAAATACATCTAATTTCAGAAAGTATTTTTTTCTGAATTGGGAGGAGCCAAATGAGAAGTCCTGAATAATATTCAGAGAAACCAAGCACAGGGGAAAAGCACAGGGCTAGGGGTGATGTGAAATGGAGGTGAAATCTTCTCTTAGCCTTAACCATGCAAAATTAATTTTAAAATGTTTTCAAACCATTTGGGTTTTGTCCTCTTGTGGCTACAGCATGTGAGTAACCTTAACCCAGTGAACATCACTGCCTTCTCCTAGCTGGAATGAGTTTGCCACCTATATAGTGCAGTTCCTGTGTCACTAGAAAATTTTCAGTCATCCAAGTAGTGACCGTGGGTCCTTTCAGCACAAGACAAATGCTGCCTTAACTCCACCCTGTGGTTCAGACAGCAGCAAGCCAGCCTCCTGCAGCCCTCAGTGGCCAGAGTCACAGATTTACTGCCATTATGTTCCAGTGTAGCCAGATAAAAAAGCTGAACAGACAATCACACTGCCAGGGAAAACAGCAGGCTGTTCCCGAGGATGGGTTAGAAAAGGGCAGACGCTGAATCTTTTTGAGAGCAACTGTAACAAAAATGAACTCAGCCCTAGGAGGCTCCAGCTCCATTAACAGACCCCTTCTGCCTACAGTTCTTCCTGAGGCCTCCTGGTCTTGGCTGTAACAGCAGAGAAATCCAGGATGCTTAAATCCCTGCAGATGAGATATGACTATTGTAGTCATGCAGATTGTGTCCACACAACTTTGATGCCATTCCAGTGTAATTCTGCATTAGGGCCGCTCATTTTCACCTTTTCATTTCTAGTGATGACTTCAGCATCGGCTTATGTTCACTCCTCTCTTTGTGCAATGGTAGCATGCCCACACAATGCAGGTGACCAAGGTGCAGTGAAACTTCACTGATTGCCAAAACCCCACCCATCTTCTGTGTGGGTAAAACTGATAAAATATAAATGTTGCCTCCATTCTCTAATGAAATAGGATCCCTAAGTGACTCTGCTGGAGTCTCCAGGCATCTGCAGCATTTCAGGGGTTGCTAGCCCAGCTCTTTTTGTTATTATCATTCTCCAGCCAGCCCTGCTCCCCACAGCCTGGAAACCCTGGACACTCAACCCCCTCTAGGTGTGGGCTGAACCCCATCTCCCAGTGCCACACGTGGGGCTGACATCAGGCTGACACAGAGTCAAAGGGACTCATTGCAAGGAGTGATCAGTCAGAAGCTGCCAGCAGGTTTTTTTCAGGAGGTTCACATTTCCTGTGTCTAGAGACCTTGTAGTGGTGGGTCAGGTGTACTGTGCTTGTTTGGACTCCTGTTAAGCTGGGTTTTGTATCCTTATCACATCAGCACCCTGCAGAAGCCTGTATTTGCTGGGTGTTTGTAAACCAAGGAAAGGTTACAGCCAGTAGAAAATGGTTGAACTCCAGGAGACTCCCAGGCTCCTTGTCCTTGCTTTGTAGTAGCTCAGTGCCATGATTGAGGGTACCCCCATTACCTGACTACCCTCCATTTTTGTTCTCCTCCCTTTCTTGGCTGCTTAAGGCACATCTTGTTAGTAAACACCATAAATTCTTTAAGGTTTGGGGGCAGTCAGACAGAGTCTAGGATGCGGGAAGGGGAGGAAAGGGAAAAAAAAAAGACTGTGCTGGGTGTGAGTCCTTCCCCTTTATCATGACAGAACAAGGTGATATGCATCTCTTCTGAGGGAAACAGCAGCTCATTTCTGGCATCACTAAACTATTTTGTGGCCTCTTGTGTGAATGGATGAGTAGAAGGACAGGTTCAGAAGCTTAAACTATGCTAAATAAGACAAACTTCTCATCTGTGATGGAATTTGAGCGCTGAGCTGTCATGATAATTGAATATTTACAGTAATTCTTCTTCCCTTGCTAGAGGTTTTCTTTTTCAAAACCTTCCACATGAAACTCACAGGAAGGAGAAGGGATTGGCACAGGCAGTGTCCTCACACCACACAGCTCAAGACTGATCCATGCTGGGAACATTGTCAGGGTGAGGAAAGGGACAGGGGCACTGCCTGCATGCATGGGGTTCATCCTGCAGAAGCAGGGGGGTGCCTGGCAGGGAACATCTCTCTGCTTGAGCTCTGCCTCCCTCCCCCCTCTCAAGGCATCCCACCTGCTCCCTGCCTCCTTACATCCCTCTGACACATGCCTGCCTGCAACATTTCCACCTCTCATTTCAACCTTTCTTCTTTATTCCCACTTTTTCTATTTGCTCCTTGACTTTCTTTCGTATTTTTCCATTTAGGTAAATCTGCTCAGCTGAACGCACAAAGGACCTGGAGTTAAACAGAGGAGCTGCAGGGAACAAGTGAGCAATTTGTTAGCACACTGCCCCTGCGCAGAATGTGGCTGGTGTTGTGTCCCCTGTCCCGTGTCACGGCCCTGGAGCAGACAGCGAGTGCACGGGGACAGGGGGCACAGAAACCTCCAATGCATGTGAGGCCTCAGCAACACCAGAGTATTTCATCAGCTCCAGCCTGGCACTCCTTTGGTCCTGTGCACCTGTGGGCTCCAGAGCGTGCCTGGATCTGCCTTGGCACTCGGCAGGAGCAGCACTCGCTGTCCAAGAGCAGAAATGCCCGGCCAGCGTGGCTGTGTGCCAGGCACAGGGGAGCAGACTGAGCAGCAGGGGGGAGAATAAAGCTAAGGCTCTCTAAAATAGACATAGTGACAGTACAAAAGCCATGTAAGAAGTCCAGAAAATTCAGACTTCATTTGCTGCACGTGTGACCTGAGATAATATACTCATGCAATGCCTGGCTAGCTGCTACCTAGCAGTTACATTCAATGAAATTCATTAGTAAAGCAGTTCAAACATTACCGTTTACCTCTTCATATTTACATCTCCTTATACCTTTATTAAATACTTATTAACTTTCCTAGTCTTGGCTTCTGAACTTCTATTTGCTGAAAATTAGCAGCCAAAAAATGGCATTTAAAACCTATTCTGAAATCATTCATGAAAAATACCGAGGCAGTATTTTCCTTATGACACAAAGCCAATATGTTTTTGTCAAATTCAAAAGCTGCCTAATTCCCCTTCTCTGATAGAAGTTTTCAATTGAAATCTAATTAATTGCAGACTAATCAATTCATATTTTTTGTCAAATAAATTTAGGTTTGGCACTGAAGCCAAAAACTGTGGCTTTCCAGCTGTAATTTCAGACTTGCTATGGGTCTCTGTGGGAAATTAAGCTTTTTCTGCCTGTGGATTTCCATTAGATCCCTACATCTATGAGCACCTGATATGACCAGATCAGAAGAGTTTGATTTGTGTCTGCTCTGAATTCCTTCAGCTTCTCAGCTATGGAGGGCTCAAAGACTGCTGGGTACCTATACCATGGCTAGATGGGATTTAATCAATGTCTTCTGTGTACAGGAATATGTCTTTCTGTCCTTGGCTCCTTGATCTGGCTATCACATTTTGCAAACTGGAATTTCTACCACTTTGAAGATCTAGAACATAGGAGTCCATAGCAAGACCATCAGTTTTCCCTGACTGAAATTTTATTCAGATATCTATGCCAAAGGTTGGAACTGACATTTCTCCATTTACCAAAATGTCTAGCCCCTGATGCATGAGCTCAAATCTTCCACCTGAAGTTTGTGGGGTGGTGGGAGACTGATTTACTCCTAAATTCTTCTACTTCACTCATACATACCAGGATGAGAAGGTGATCTCACTGCCTCTGCTCTGGCTTCAAAGACTGTGGCTACAATACAGAAAAGGAGTAAAATGGAATTTTCCCTGGACAATGAACTCCAGTGGTCCCATATCTCCCCTCTTAGATTATTGATCCACCCTAGGGAAAGGAAAGTAAAAAAAGGCACGTGCATCGCTAAATCCACACAGCCCTGGTCCTCTGTGCCCAAAGGTGTAGCCATGGGCAGGGATTGTGGGGAGCAGGGCTGGCCAGGCTACCCCAGAGATTCCCCAGCTGAATCTGTGCTGTGGAAAGGGAAGGCAGGCAGTAAAATCCACTAACTGGGGTCCACAACTTCCTGGGAAGTGGGGACCCCCAGCAGTGCAGTAACAGCAATGAGGCAGGAGGAAGTGTGCACAGGCAGGCAGGAAAAAGAGCACACAGATAAAGATCTATAGCATGGGGCACGTGGGGCATTCAAGATTGCTCCTGTCATCCCTTGCAAAGTCTGGACATGCCTAAGCTTGTACCCTAAGAGAGCTGGAAGATTAATCCAATCTCTTGTAAATCCATCTGGACACATAAGAAGCAGGGCCAGGAGATTTTGATGAGGCCTGACCAGACAGTGGGCAAGAGTGAAAGGCTACTGCTTCCACTCAGAGTCTGCAGCCACAGGATGCACACAAACCAGCAGATGCACACATCCTACTTGCCAGACCAGCAGGGCTCCCAGCCAGGACCTATTTTTTTAAACTTTCTGCCCCATGCCTCCACCATTTTGCTCTATAGCTGGAGCCACATCCTTATTTTCCCCAAAGGTCTAGCAGGCTGTGGTAAAAGTTAAAGACTCTTTCATTATTTGGACCTGATATTCTGCTATATGGACAGTGCGGTGCAGGAGGCATAGGGCTGCCAGGCAGATCCCAGCACCAGTATCAGCTCTCTTGGGATAGATAGGTATATCTATATAGATATTAGATAGAAATACCTCTAGAACAAACTGTGCACCCATTTTGCACCCATTTTGCACAGTTTGGTGCCTCTGGGGCCAGGCTTCAACACGCACCCTAAACAGATAATCCAAAATCCTTTCAACATCAACCACAGAAAAAGTGGAATAACACAGTAGGCCTCCAAATTGCTCTGCAAACCACAGTGTACTAAGCTAAGTAGTTCTGCTTATCTCTTTTAAATTTAGAGCTCATTATGCTGCAAAAAGACAACTCTCTGCTGACATGAAAACTGAAACACAGAAGGAAAAAAAGACTTGCTAGTAAAACAAGAAATGCAAAAATTACACTCTTTTTTCCTCATTTATAAAATATAATAATAATAAAGAGTCTATAATTCTGTTAGCAAAAAGACATTTCCTCAGGGAGTTATAGATCAATTACTAATTACACAGTCAGCTCCTGAGCTGTGATGCTTTGTATTCTTAAAAAAATAACCTGCAACTCTTCCCCCCTCCAGTACAAAATACTTTTTTACTCTTCTTTTTTTTATATTGCTGTGCAAGCAAAAGCCGCTGAAAGCTTCCAGAGCCTGTGAGACTGGTCCCTTGCTGCCTGGAATGTGATTATTTCACACCCTGGAACACTCAGATTTCTCTCCAAACTGTGTACTAAGAGAAAATGTCAGAGTTTCTTAATAGTTTCAGAGACATGATACGAAAAGACATAAGCAGGTTTTCACACTGTGATAAGAAAGCCAGAAGGACTCGCTGAGCTCAGATGACTGAATGCGAGCGATGGGGCCTCACTTCTAAAAACCAAGAGTCAGAACACAGGCTGAGCTCTGTATTTCACTGCTTAGGGGAAAAAAAAAGGAAAATAAAAAAGAATGCCTGCATTTTGGTCCTATAAGCCTGCTGGTTTTACCTTTTTTGGGGCTTTGTGTTTTGTGTTTTTAAAGAAACCTAACATTCACATGGTAGGGAATTAGCTTTCAGGAAGGCAAAAATCAGAGGCAATAATTGAGAACTACCCATTACGCAGGCAGGGTAGAGCTGCCTCCTTGTTTTGATTCTTCTCTGGTGTGATTCATTTCGTTTTGATGACTGCTTTCATTTCAATATGTTGCACATCTAGGGATAGCTTTACTGGGAGAAAGCAAATGAAATAATTAGTATCATTAAGGAGGGAAAAGCGAGTGCATGTTTGAGGGGAGGGCTGTGCTGCTGCTATTTCTACCTTTGGTTAAGATGCTATTTAGCCTGCTGCTTGCTGGTTTCCATCTTTTTCTGATCACTACTTGAAACACCTAATTGCTATATTTATTACAGTTTTCTTTGACTTGCCATAATTTTATAGAGACTTCTATTTGGCATCGAACATTAGCTAACTAGGATTTTCTGAGCATTCTGCTGTTTACCCTGCTGCTAATAAGTATTTAATGATCTGAGATTTTAAAGTCATAACTATGCAAATTCTGGCCAGGTCCCTGAAGGACTGCAGTTAATTAAAAGCAAAGAAAAAGCAGAAATTGGCAACACTTCTCCATCTTGTGAGATTAAGGCCAGTTGGTGTGTTTTGGGTTAAGAGGCACCTTCGCAGTGTGGAAGGGCACCACGCCATGATGGATTTGTTTCCTGGAAACAGGTGGGCATTTGAGAATGGGGGGCTGGTACCTCACATCCTTCAGAGAGCTGCCAGTTCCCTTTCCTAGGCTGAAATTTAGAGGGATGAACTCGGGGCCATAAGTGCTTTCCATGGAAGGAGAAAGTTGATGTTCACAGTGATGCTGCACATGTCTGAAAAGAGCTTGGATGGATGGATTTGGGAGGCATCATCCCTCCAGGTTTTTGGAAAGGATGCCATATCTAGGGAATTATGGGGAATAGAACTCAAGGACAGTAGAGAACTGTCAGAAAGAAAACATAAAAGTAATATCTCAGTTAATAGAAATACTTTCCAGATTCCCAGTGTGGAAGCTGCATAAAGCACTCCTGAAGAAGCAACTAGCCAAAATGGACAGGGAGTGAGAAGTGTTCTGCTCAGCTTAAGGGGCTGCCAGGCTTGCCTGAAAAGGGATCTTCAACTGTGCAAAACCCTCTCCCCAAAGGCTGCATTATTACTCAGAAAGTTAAGGGTGCTTTGGAAAAGAAATGGAGCTCCAGGAGAGCTGTGCTGCCATACTATAGGTGAAATTAAAAATCAAATTTAGGAAGGCATTCAGACTTCAAGGACAGTATTCACCCATGATGATGTGTTTTGAAACTAATTGTTTTTCTTATCATGAGAGATATACCACATATTATAGGCTTGGATTTATAAGCCTTTCTGAAGAAGTTGGACAAGAAAATTCAGCTCAGAATTCAGCTGAACTCATCATCATTAGTCGCACATTTTGGCCAACAGGCAAAAAGGTGAAGGAGGAATCTGATGACAAAGTGTTGGCTTGGCCAGCCACCTAGAGCATGAGACTGGCAGAGAACTGGGCTAATCCTGTGCAGAAATATTAACCAGCATTTAATTAGAAGAAAAATTAGGTTTTAGAGAACTGAAAGACCAGTCGGAAGATTAAATGAAAGGCCAAAGGGGAAAGTGATAAAACTTGGAAAAGAGTTAATTCTCCCAGAACCTACATGTCAAGAACAAAACTAATCAAGGCACTAAAAGATGTAAAGAGGAGAAAAATGGTGTTGCCTATATACCACTGCCAGGGACCTGAGTAATAAAGAGAATAAGAATTGTTCATTTTATGAGCAGAATGCCTAAATGGCATTAGGAAGGCCTGGTGGGAAAATCTGCATGAAAGGAATATTAAAATCAAGGATTTGAAACTAGTTGGGAGGCTCAAGTGGACAGAAAGAGAGGGGGAGTAACACACTCTGTCAGAAATGGCATTTTCTAGTACACAGTCAGTGACAAAATACTTATGGATTTATTTTCTGCCATATAGAGAATTCCTGCTGGCTAGAGAAATGGGCTGACAGGAGCCTCATGAAATTCAACAGATGAATGCAAGGTCCTGCATTTGGGCTGGACTGATGGACAGTGCTGCTGCTGCAAAGGAGCTGCCAGTCCTGGGGGACACAGGTCCACACAGGGAAGGACAATGACACACCAAGCTGCAGCAGTCAGATTGCAGCAGGCAGATGAGGGAGGGATTATGCCCCTTACTTTGCACTCAGTAGACCATGCCTAAAATATTCACTTTTGGCCCTCCAAGAAAAGAAAGTGTTGATAAATTGAATCAAGTTCAGCGGAGGCTCACCAAGGCGCTCGGGCTTGGAGCATTTGTGCTGTGAGGAGAGGAGATGATTTTGGTGGGACATAAAAGCAGTTCCTTGGTACCTACAAGGCAGTGGGATTTAAGCAGAATCTTCACAGTTCCATATGGCAGGAGAGCGAGACACAACAAATATAAATACAAAGAGGAAAGGGAGGTTCAGACTAGTTACAGAGACACATCAGCAGTGAGGCTGGGATGGTGAGAGATGGTGCCATCTCCATCCGTGGTGGTTGTCAAGACTTGACTGGACAACTCTAACCTGAGTTTGCTGTTGACTCTCCTTTGAACAGGATTGGAGTGGAGACCCTACAAGGCCCTTTCAAACCCTACAAGGCCCTTTCCACCTATGATCCTGTGGATGTGATTAGGTATGTCCAGATCACACCAGAATACAGGTTGACTAGCTCTCTTGATAAAAGCTCTCCCAATTCACCTCTAAGAATTTTATTTGGGCAATGCATTGGGGGTACCTAAATCTCCTTGGAAGTTGCCAGCCTTGGAAATCACAGAAAATTGTATTCAAGAATGGAAGACAGATTTTCTATCAAGTTCTTTAAAAAAATAATTATAGAACTTGATTGCATATGTTATGTCCAAGTCATGTAAGGTCACCAACAGTACCAGGTATATCTGGTGGATTTGAGAGGCCATATTCATTAATTTGAAAGCACACAGAAACAGCCATAGAATCATAAAATCATTTAGACTGGAAAACGCCTTTAAGATCAGAGTCCAATTCAACCTAGCCAAGTCTATCACTAAACACCATCCTTAAGCACCAGTCAAATCTACATGTCTTTTAAAAGTGTCAAACTAGTCAGACTTCAATTCATGAGCTGTGGAGTACAGTCAAGTGGTGTTTAGGAATATTTATCAGGTATCCAAGAAGCTTCAGGAGAGACAAGAAGGGTGAACAGCCTAAGAAGATAGTAAAATGTGAGTGAAAGCAAAAGCAGTAATGTAATAGCAGGAAAGGGGAAGGTGATACTCATGAATATAAATTAGGAGATGGACTTGTAGAAAATTTGTAAGAGAACTGAAAGAGCACATAAAATGGTATAAGTTTTAGAATAAGAAAACAGAATTGTCACTAACAGCGTAAAAAAGGCAGAAAACATCAGTTAAAATAAAAGTCCTCTGGGGAAGGTCAGATGATGTAAGTGCACCATTGATCATAATGAGCTAATTTCAGCTCCAGCTGTGATCAAGTATTTCAGGCTGTGTCTAAATAGGGATTTTCTAAGATAAGCAAGTCTGGACAATTTGTATGCAAGAGTTTTAAAAGAGACGGCCAGAAAAGATCTGGACCAGTACTGATAATTTTTTATTAGACTCAGAAAACTGGGAAAGCATCCAAGGGTCAAAGGAATTCTGATGTTGTGCCAGTACACAGTGATCTCAGTGACTGGACTGGTGCTGGTGACAGTACAGTGATGAAATTGTCAATATGCATCTCGGATGGATTATGGATTAAAAGTGGATAACAAAATTAACCATACCCAATACAAGTGTAAAGAAAAATAGACATCATCAAACTAATGTGTTATAATCTCTTATGAGATTACAAGTCTGGTTCACACAAGTAATTAGGTTGATATGGCTGGAATGATATGTAATCGTCATGACATACATTAGCTGGAGAAAAACCGTCTAAGTAATAAACATCACATGCAACACTAAATGGGGATTCATTTGTGAGCAGATGTACTTCTGTAATGCACAATTCTTGCCACTCTGTTCTTTATTTATTTATCACAACCTGACAGAAAACTAAAAAAAGTCCCTGATGGATTTTGCAGTTGAGGCGTATTTTTGGGAGAACAGAAAAGAAATGAAGATGGCAAGTCAGGGATAGAACAGCATGAACCGCTTTGGAAATGCAAATAATATGTATTCCAGTATTCCAGTTTGAAAAAAATTGAACTAACATACATCTGTGAACAAAGTTTACTGTTCCTACTAATAGGAAGGGGTTTTCTCTCTTCAGAAGAGGAGACAGGAAAAAAAAACTCCAACCAATCAAGCTTGGAGACCATGAAGAAAGCAGCTGAATGATTGTGAGGTGCTGTGATTGAATGGACAGGCTACTGCAATACTTGGCTATAGGAAATGGGAAATTTCAGGCAGGAATAGTAAGACAATATTACAACTAATGGCACTGAAACAGACTGAAGCACTGACAGAAGAATGCTCTGTCTTATTCTGAAATGTAACCCTTTTAAAAGCTGTTTAAGAACATTCCAAGAATATCTCAAAATGCCAAAATATCAAAAATGCCATTCTTCACACCAAAGGTAAGGACAAGAGGAATTTGACCACAGTTTGAGATCTGCATGGCACACTCCACTGTGATAATGGACAGAGGTAAAGACAGCATTCTGTGAAAGACAGACCCACGCCTCAGTCAATGGAATTCAAGCAACAAGTAGTTAAAGATTTTGGGCATGTTTTTGGGGACACACATGTAATCACAATCAAACATTGACACCCACCCCTCATAGTGAAGTCCTCTGCCCCTTAATTTGCCTAATATGTTTCAGGGATGCCATGGAAGAGGGCAAGGAGAGACAGAATTCCCACCACAGGTGGTTAATTACAGCACTTGGATCATGACAACAACCTCTCCCTACATGGAATTCATGCTCCCAGGGTCAGGGAGACCCTCAGGTCAGATGTATAAAGGGATGGTATCTCCTTTCCAGGAGGGACAGTGGCATCATCTCCAGCCACATGTGAGTGCAACTGTTCCACAGAATAGAGCGAGCAGGGGCAATTGCTCACTCTTGCATTGCTAGAGAACTGCCTGGCTTGATGAGCATGAGCCCAGAAACAAGTGACTCTTTCCCTAAATTCACACACATACAGGGTCTGGCTGACATTTCCCATCTGATTAGCTTCCTCATTATCTCAACTTTCAATCCACCATAGGCTCTCAACTGAGGTAGCTGCCCTCTGAGGCTGCCTCAGTTCAAGCTCTCCAAACACACCCATCACTGTGGGAACCAAATGACGCCAGACAGGACCTGATCACGCAGGGAAGGGAAGAGGGACTCCCACCAGGACAGCTGGTGGTGACGAGCACAGTCTGCCTGAAACGTCTGGGAGCCTGCAACCTCCTGTCACCAGCAAGCAGTTGGGAATGGGAGCATCAACAAGCTGAATCTGCAGCCCTGCTTGTTTGTGCACACAAGGGGCATTGGCACTCTTCAAACCAAATTGCTTCATATGATTTTTGGAGGTCTGAGGGGAACATTGAGGGAGAACATTGACTTATAACTGTTGTTTTGGGTTTTTTCCTAACCCTTTCAGAAAAAAAACCAAAAAAACATTTTGAAGGTGGTTAGGGGAGGGAGTGTTTGAGAGGGGAGAAAATTCTGGTGATGTCAGCTCCTATTGCCATGGAAACTGAACATTTTTAGTGACAATGGAGTCTTCCTCCTTGAGCTGCTGGGTTGCAGGGGCAAGCAGGGCAAGGGCACACGAGGGAATTCAGCTAACTAAAACTATAGCTTCTGGCTTTCCAAGGAAGTGAGGAAATAACTACAAATGATTGCCTGAATACATGGTTTATGTAACCAGAGCACCGTCTGGGGCCAGAGCAGCAAGCACTCATTATGCTCTGGGATAAAATGTGCTGCTGTGCAGGGAACCAGGTGAAGACATCTCAGCTGCCCAGGCTGCCCCCCAGAATGGGCCCTGCCTGCACCTCACTTTTCCATGCTACAGTCTGTTCTTTGCAACCTTTGCCGCCTTGCTGATGTTTATTTGGAGAGGGAGAAGGGAGGAGAAAGGGTCAGGAGGTCCAATCCATATTCTGGAAACTAAGAGAAGCTGCATGGACTCCAGGCTGGGCATTGCTCCCCAACATCAGGGATGTTTCCTTAGGAGCCAAGTTTATAACTTCCCTTACAGAAAACAAGAATCCAGGATGATGAAAAGGAGAGGGCTCTTAGAGAAAACTGATTAGCCTCTGATCAGGATCTAGCTCCCTGGCATGGAGACAATGTGCAAGACCTAATGCTAGGTGTCCTCCCTAAGTCAATGCTAAGGCAGCATCTGGACAGCATGGCTTCAGTAAGCTAAAGCCATGATCCAGGTGTGGAATCAATAAGGATAAAGGTTAAGGCTTACATTTGAGGTTAAGCAAAAGCCTACAGTATGTAAGGACAAGTTAAAACCTTGGGTTTGATTTAAACAGTGCAGACAATTTTAATGAATTTCAAAGAATAATGAATTAATAACCACAAGCTTTTGTAACTCGAAATACATTATATAGTCATTAGTTCTATATAACTAAATGGAAAAATCTTTCTTTAGCAGAAGTCCTTTGAGATCAGATATTCTAATGAGATTACCATCATTTCATTCTGACACCTCATGAGGACAATTGAATAGAAATCAGGAAACAAATTTCTTTCAGTTTTGGACCTGAAATAAAAAAATCCTCCACACAGATTATTTAATATCTAAGGGGTTGATTCAAAGTCTCCTTGGCATTAAAAGAAGTTCAGATATGAGCTTTTTTTTCCTGGTGCTGCTATCAGATGCACAAAAGACTCTCTCTCTCCTCAAATTCTTGCCAGCAATGGTGACAGAAGGAACTATGTAATGGAGTTTGCTCCTTCCTTGCCTAGGTAGTGTGGATTTCACTTGTTTTCTGCATGGAGTATTTGAGCTCTCTCTCTTTCATTTAGTATTGCCCCACCATCTCTTCAGACAGCACCACTCACATGCCATGCTTGCAGGGACCCCAGGCAGAGCCAGACCCCAATTCCCATACCTTTTTACCCTATGCTGGTTTTCCTGTGCCCACTGGAGCAGAGTCTTTCTGCCAGCACATCACCTGCGTGGAGCAGCACCATGGGCTCCAAGGCCGCCTTTTCAAACCTGCCCAGCTTTTCCTTCCTCACAGGCTGCTGTGCCAGGGTCTTGGCTTTCCCTGCACCCAGTCTCCAGCAATTCAGCCACCAGGAGCTCAGGCTAGAACATACAATCATCTGGCTTTCCTCAGCACCAAGTCTCAGGGGCTTTAACTGGCACTTCTCATGTCAGGCCACTTTAAATCAGATCTTAACCACAGCAGAATCATCTACAAGGAAGGTCTTCCCATCTCAATTGTGTTAATTTAGATAAGCCTACAGTTTTCATCTGCCTGTCCTCTTTCATGCACATCCTGGCTGAGAATCAGCCTTCAAATTTTTACAGCTGCACCAAGTTTGAAAATCTCTGCTCCTCCCAGAAGCAAACAATTATCTGCTCCTCCAGAGGGAATGACTTTCAACTCTTGCTGTAGAAGAACTCTGTCAAAAGCAAATATAAAGACAGTGCTGCTCCACACCAGGGGGAAAACTGCAAAGTGAGCTCAAACTCACTGCTAGCGCACTTCCAGGCAACAGTGGAGCTGGTAACTCCTGGCTAAAGAAAACTAAAATTGAGGGCTTCCATCTGAAAAGATGTTCACTTCTTTTTTTTTTTTTTTTTTTTTTTTTTTTCTCTGTGAGAAGAGCAATATACCATATTTATTTCTGATTTTTTTTTTTAATCTCTCAAGGCATTCTAATTGAAAATTAGAATTCTAGGGGAAAAGCACATCCCACTGGTATCAGAAATGGACATTTTGCTGTGATTTAGCAGGCAAATTCTGGTAGACTTTCCACTTGATACATGCAAAGGGGAAAATCAAAGCTTCACCATAGCAACTTTGTTGTAAAAAACTCTCAAATGTCAACTTGTCCCAATAGTACTGCCGGTAATGCTGGTGCAATACAAAACCAAAAACCCCTGAATAAAAACCTACATTCCTACCCTTGAAACACTGCTGCTGGAAACAGAAATGCTACCTTTGGTTTGGTTTTGGTAAAGGTTACACCTCTTCTACCTAGACATTTTAAAGACGCAAAACCCCAGAAATGTCTCTGGGAAAGCTCTTCAGCTGGTACAAATGAGCACCCTCTGCTGAAGTTGTGCTGGACTGGTGGCTGCACATCAGCTGAGGGGCTGAGCTACCTTGCCTGCTCTTTGTTCCACCGGCTGCTAACCCCAGCATGCCCAAATCCAGCTTGGCTGCTGCACCACAGTAGCACCAGAGTGGAAACTTTCTCCTCAGTCACATCATTTCTGTTCCATACAAGACTCTAGTAAACCCAAAATAAACCCACCCAGAAATTATCAACCTACCCAGCCATGACAATGAAGAAATCCAGGCGGTTCCAGGTGTCTCCAAGGTAACACTTCTTGCCAAAGATCCCCAGGGCCACCATCTTCAAGACCATTTCCATGGCAAAGAAGATGAAGATGAAATCATCAAACACCTGCCAAACAGGAACCCAAGAACATATTTGACAAGCATTCTCAACCTTGGACTTTCAAACACAGAATGTGAGAAAAATACTAATTTCAGCACTCCTGAAAATGAGATCAAGGCAGGGCTGGAAAAGTTTCTTCCATGTAGCCCTGGCATCACAGTTTCTTGCTGCTCAAGCTCAGTGAGGGCTTTTATAGTTTTTTCACCCACAGGTGAAGTAACTGATGCAGACTCAGAGACTCCTTACATAGACTTGAAAAGTGGTGTTGGTTCAGCACCAGCAGATCTAAACCTGGCCAGGAAAACACTGTTTTTCCCAAGATCCCCCCAGGAGGGACTCCTCATCACATTGCTGCAGGTGGCTCAGCTGAGGGCACAGTGCAGCTTCCCACACAGCTTGGACAGCACACACCCATCACAGAGAGAAGCTTCAGATACCTGAAAGCCTTAGCCACTGTGCATGACAGCCTTTGCTGTCATCTTCTCTTTGGGGAAGCATCAAGCACAGCTGGTGTCTTACAGGCTGGATGTACTCATGGCCCTTCTAAGCATTCTCTTTATATGCTCTCCCTTTGGGCATCCTGAATTCCACAGTATCTGTTGAATCAGTAATAGTCTTGCACATCACCAGACTACCAAATGCATTGGGAGCTGCTGTTCCCTCCTGCCTGGGCTGAGCAACCTCAGTTATTTCTCCCTGGCCTAACCCTGACCCATGTGTCTTGTGGGTGTCTCTGTCAGGAAATCCCTGCTTACATGCAGGTTCGGGAATATTAGCGAGTGTTCAGTATTGCTCAGTCAGAAGCAAAGTTCATTCATCCTCTCTCTTGTCCCACTCCCCTGCTCAAAGCAGGCTCTTGCCTTTTACAGCAGGACAGCTCACTGCCAGGGCCAGCCTCACCAGCCTCTCCGCATCGCCCACATGCTGGAGGAAAGCATGCATGAAAATTTGTGACTTGGACTGAAACACCATCACAACGAGAAGGAAATCTGCTTACCTGCAAGATCTTACACCTGTCAGAGAGGCAGTCCATATCCTCACATGGCTGGTACATTCCCAGGGTAACACAGTTTAGCAAAATCACCATCATGCTGATGCACTCGAACCAGGTGGAAGAGAGTCAAGGAAAACTTCTGCAAAAGCATCATAGCTGAGATAAGCTTGCTCTAGGCTTGAGTAAAAATGTAGGAAGACTAAGGGAAAGGAGTGCTGGTAGGCTGATTTATTACATTCCCACATTCTCTACACCCAGTTCATCACTACTCCATTCCTTGATTACGCCAAAACTCTTTTATAAAAGGGAAAGCAGAGGTAGCACAAAAGGCCTAAAGTACTCACACAAGTCAAATCATTGCCATAGTCAAACATGTGCTTGCTCCTCTCCTGCTGGTTGGCAGAGTCCCTTCCCTCATTGGTTTACTGAATATTCCCAATACATGGAAGAGACTTTCCAAGGTGGACTATACCTAAATGTATCATAGACCTCCAAGATCAAGGGATCTAAATCAAAACGGGCAGATTGATCTCTACATGATTGTTGCCCTTCTGGGAAGGCTGGAACTCGCCACCTCTCAGAGAAACTTGGGGGTAAAGAAATGCCACTGATCCTGTTCATGCTGAGGGTCAAGAAATGCCACTGATCCTGTTGGGGATCAAGAAATGCCACTGATCCTGTCACTATGTTTCCAGCAGTGACCCACGCTGTATAAAACTCCCCAACATGCCCAAGTTACTCACTAACTATAAGGAGAATTTGTGTTTCTGACCCCAGCTGGTGATCTGTTTATGCCCTACAGCATGAGGATTGACAGTCCTTATAATTGTTTTCTCAGCTACACTGGTGTCCCTGCAGATGCTTTGCTTATTCATTTGAATCCTTTGTTGATAATATTGCTAAAATATCTGCTTTGATAATAGTTAGCAGCCCAGAGCTACATTGGCTAATTATACTTTACATTAAAAACCGTTCCCTCCTATTTATTATTAATTTGTTGTCTTATAATTTTGTCAAGTGCCACTTCATTTATGTATTAGAGAAGTAGATAAAAATGGTGTATTTGTGTGACCCTTGTACTCTACACACTCTAGCTGCCCCCTCTCACCATCCCTCTCCTCCTGAAGGAGTTTTAAAGCCTGATACACACTTATCCAAGAACTCATTTACAGTATTTTAGCTCTAAAAGTGGGTGCATTTGTGCTGTACTTTCCGGTGTTCTCATTGCAAAGCAGTGATGTAGACTAAATAGACCTCCAGCCTCTGGCAGAAACGTTCTTGGGCATTTTACACACCCCACAGCAACGTTTCTGCGCAGTCTCCACTATCAGACAATTTAAACTTTTTTAAATAGAAGAGGCACAAAATTATCAACTTAAAATCCAACCCACTGAGTGCATCCATTTTCAGTCCTTTCAGTACTGAATCTAAAAGGGCAGCTTGTATCTCTGATCACTTCTGAAAGACATTCAGCTTCTGTGGTTTGTTCTGAGCAACTCTTCCATGCTCATTCTCTGACAGTGATTTATGACTAAACTGCACAATCTGATCTAGAAGATTATTAATTCTCTCTCTTCTCCCCCACCTGGTTTGTGGTGAGCTACCTTCAATTGCAAAATCAGACAAGAGCAGGGCACTAGTTCTACTGTTCCAATTATGCTCTAATGTGATTTCAAGGATGTGTTATCGCTATCCCTCACAAAGTTAATCCCATGTGCTCTACAAAGTCATGCACATGAAGCCCACCCTCAATGTAGGCTTCAAAACCAGGCCCTTTTCTGAGAGGAATGGACCAAAAGGGCACCAAGTATTTTTGCTCAGGGTCTATGCAACACAACTTCAACTTGCCACCTGCCTCTTTCTTGCACATTTCTTTAATGATCAGATCTGAAGGCCAGGAAAGCAATTTGAGAGGTTTCCATTAGCTCACACAGGGTTTTTAGATAAGACTGCAGTTCTTTTTCTGAACTCTTCAAAATCTGTTTGGTGTCACCATTCCCTTACAGAATGGTTGATGTTGTAGGGCCTCTGGAGGTCATCCTGCCCACCTGCCCTGCTCAAAGTAGCATCAACTACAGCAGATTGCTCAGGGTTGCATCCACTGGGGGCTTGAATGTCTTCAGGTATAGAGGCACCAGAACCTCTCTGGGTAACCTGCTCCAGCATTTGATTATCTGCACAGAAAATAAGTGTTTTCTTAAGTTAAAATAGGACATATCCCACCTTTCAGGCAGTGACCACTACCTCTTGGCCTCTCACTGGGCATCACTGAGTAGGCTGTGTCGTTTACCCATCTTATCAGGTATCAATACACATGGGTAAAAGCTCCCTAAAGCATCTCTCCTCCAGCCTGAGCAACCCCAGCTCTCTCAGCCTTTCCATTTTTGCAGGTGCTTAGACAGGGACTGGAAAGGCAGCGCCAGTGAAGCCCTGATAGAGGGGTCAGTGCTCAATGACATTCTTCTAGGGGCCAAAACAGTTTCAGAGCAGTCTGAACCAATGGTTACAAAAGTCCTTCTCCCTGGGCATAAGGTGGTCAGACAATACGTGGACAAAACCAGGGCCTCAAACCTTCCCGGAACAAATTAATGCATGGCAAATGAAAAGCAGAAATTGTTTTAAAAGCCAATTGTCTTTTTTTTTTTCTCCAGAAAACATGACACAAGAGAGTTGGAGGCAGAGAGTATTACTCTGACTACGGCCCAACTCAGGAAAGCCAGGAATTTTGATCTAGCACAGATCTACAGTTCTATGCACCTGCCTTGGCAGCAGCAATGCCAGGGCAGCACGCTTCCATGTTTCCTTGCAGAGCCCCCACAAGCCATGCAGACCATGGCAGGGGGCTGGCAGCTTCTGGTGAGACCCTGGAGCACAAGACCTAACAAGACATGGCAAGCTCTCCCAAAAAGCCTGAAACTTAGGCCAGCTGTGCAATCTCATCTCATCTTCGTGCTCAAAATGCCATGCCAGTTGCAGATGATTTCTTCTCCCCTGCTTTTTAGATATCGGCTCTCAGAGTTTGCCAGCATTTTCCAGGCTTCCCAACAATATTACAGAACCACTGGCCATTCCCAGGCTATTACAGTGGCATTAGAAAAAGCCACTGCCCCACAGTTTTCCTTTCAGAGCAGCTGGAAACACTGAAAAAGCACATCAAACCTACAGCAGAAAGGAACAAAGTGCGAGGAGAACACCAGAGCATCTCCTACCCTGAATCAGGAGGGGTTGCTGCCTGCTTGGGTCGGTGGAGGGGGTAATTAGGACTATCTGCTGCCTTCAATGTGTCACCGTTGTCAACCACAGCTACTGCCTCCTGTCACCACAGCAACAGCCTGCAGCCAGGTTTATCATCTTTCTTCTGGTGATGCCTCCCCTCTCCCACATCCCTCACCCCCCTCCTTTTCCCTGTGCCTGAGCCTGTAATTAATTGCAGCTGCTGACAAAGCCAGTCCTCATAATCTGCATCATTCAGTCAGAAGTTTCATTATTAATTAACTTCTTTCAAAGTTTAAATCTCCTAATTACAAGCAAACCCATGCACATGTTCTCCCCACCCCGCTCCAGCCCTTCCTCACTGCTTCTTTCCCTTCCCACAGCCTCATTCCCAATATCTTTCCCAGTGAATTCTGGGGCCTGCAAATGGTTTGGAAAAACTAAAAGGAGACCCACACAAATTCTGCCCATGGTCAGCTTCTCTCCTCGGCCACCACAAGGTGCACCAGAAAATTCACAGGAATCCACTATGTAATAACTTGCCCTTAAAGGGAGGGTTTTTCCCCACTAACTGTGGCAGTTCACAGTTGATTCAAACCCTTTCAGATAAAAGGACCATGGCCCTCATTTGAAAAAAGAAATACAGCAAAAGCAGTATTTCCTGAGTTAATCACAGAATATTCTCAGCTAGGAGGATCCACAAGGATCATTGAGTAACCATGAGCTGGTCTCATTATCCACAGAAGTCTCTCTTCCTTAAAAAAGTTTTGTTAATTTCAGCACTGTCTGGAGACATCAAGATCCATATCTAGACTATATTTTTCCTAGAAAACTTCCACTGGTTCTTTAGCTGGTGCCTGCCTGTGGCAGCAAGACTTTTCTTTGCTGCTGGGTGCCAGCCCTGTCCTTCTGCAGCCCAAGCAGGGCCTGGCCAGCTGCTGGCCAGAGACAGCCACTGTGAATCTATTGACCCTCCACACCCTGTCTCCCTATGGTCAGGGCAGCTCTGGGATGAGGATAAAGGTTCAACAGGGACACACATCACCAGCACACACCAGGAGAGACCCATCATTCACCCAAACCATCTGGGATGCACTGCAAGCCACAAGCTACAGGACGCTTGAAGAGATATGCAGATGTTTCTGGGACATGTTTTGTGGTAGTGCTTGATAACACAACTGTGCATAATGGAAAATTATGTTAGAAACAGGTGATGGGAGACAGGCAAAGCTTTTGGGCTCAATTTCTGAATGAGAAATAGCAGAAGAAACGTCTGCTGTGCTGGAGCTGTAAATACCTTGCACCTAAAAAGCTGAGCACCACTTAAGGTTCTTGGGATTGACCTTAATCTCTATTTTCTATCACTGACAAAAACACGACAGAGCAAAATAAAACAGTGCCTTGGGGACCCCTGTCTTCTTCCTCCGCCATCAGCTGCAGAGGCACAAGTAGCTCCCCAGGGGCTGGCAGGCACTCCTAAAGCACAGAAAATATATAAGCTTTATAGGCATGACAACTCCTCAGTGTTTCCTGCTGCTATTTCCAAGCTACTCCTAGGGTATGCCTGGTGCCAGTTAAAGCCCTGACTATCTCAGACCTGCTTAACGTGCAGAGAAATGCCTGACTACAAAGCATTTCCAGCAAGGGGGGAAGGCCTGCAAGCCCTGTGGTATGGCTGATCATGGCAGAACCTGTTCCTGCCCCAAAATGGAGAGAAGAGCAGCTCAGTGACTCAAGTAGAAACATGGAGCCCCATGCAGAGCATCCCACACACCAGCCACCCCTCCTACAACTCCTTGTGGCCTCCCAGCTCTGAGCTGCTGCCAGGCAGGCCTGGCTGAGGACACTGCACCACATCTGCATGAGCACTCCTCTCTGCTGCCCCTCGGGCTCCTCCCCACCCACCACTCATCACCATCCTTCCTCCAGCTGAATGGCTTCACCCTGTCATTCCAGTCTGCAGTGATGACATTTTCTTTTCCTCCTTTTGAAAAAAGCTAAGGACAGAGTTGTGTTCTGTGGGAACTCAGCACATCACTTTGGATGTTCAGAGTTACCAAGAGAACCTTTGGGGGGCTTGGAGGTCCTGGAATGTTGCCAAAAGCACCTGGTGGCTTGACTTTGACCCTTCTAGGGATGTGCCACTGGTGTGTGGGGACATGGGAATCACTTGGGTTTGAATGGTGCAGAAATGACAAATTTACAGGGTGAAATGTAGATGTTAGGGTTTTGGTACACGGCGGTAATGGAGACAAGATGGAGGAATCAGGGCCTGCCTCGTGGTTCTTCTTTCTTCTTCTTGTCATTCATCTTCTGTGGTGACGTTGGCACTTGTGAATTGGTTCATGGTGAAGGTGCACTTACTAACAAGGGTGAAAGGTATTGGGGGTAAAAGGTAAATATGCTGTACGTAGTTTTTACTATAAAAAGATACGACTGCCCCGTGGGTGGGCAGAGTGCCTTTGGCTGCCTTGCTGGTCAGATCCCAGCTGGGCAGAGAGAAAAACTCTGTAGATAAGAAATAATAAACAAGTTTGAAGACTGAATAACTGAAGAGTCCAGTCTCATCCTTGAAGTGCGGGCTGCCCCAGAACCATCCTATGCGTGTCTGGCAGACACAGACAGCCAAGCAGACACGGTGTTCCTTCCCTACTTTCCTCTCCTGCTTTGTGACTGTCCTGCAAGAAGCCAGTGGGATGCTGTACTTGAAGCAGGACAATTAATACTCCATTTAATCTGGAAGGAGGGATTTGTTGTAAATGTCAGAGAAGGCAACAGCCCCAAGGAAAGAAATGCTCATTTTCTCTACCTCCTTGCTGTTGTCTTTTGAAAATGTTTTCACAGGCAAGTTTCACTCTTTGCCCCCTCCCACTTTTTCTCATCAACACTCAGCTTTTGTGGGGTCTTTTCCTTCTGTGTTGATACATGGGAGTTTTGTCTTTTCCTACAAAATAAGCTGGCAGAATCAACAGGGTTCTTTCTCTTCAGCTCAGTCTGCTGAGCTAACTCACTAGAAGAAATTGAATGTAACACTGTGTTCACGTGAAGTAAAATACCTCTCAAAATGTGTTTGTGTTCAAATAGATCAAAACAATCAAAACATTTTTTCAAACAAGAAACTTTAAAAATCCTACTTTGTTAAGACTGAAGTATTTCTTCTATGTCTTCTTTAATGCAAGGAAAAAATTCAACATAACAGAAAAAAAAGGTTGGGGTATTTTTTACCCAACAGAACACCCCAGTTTGGAGTTCTGAGTTTCTGTTGCAAATCAAACGCCAACACCCAGCATTGCAGTGTTGGGATTTCATGGTGGCCAAGCCACAAGGGCAGTTTATAAAGCTTTTTTGCAAGCACTCAAGGTTGACATGCTTTGAGTGCTCCCATGCTGTGCAATCTTGTACAGGTTTGCTTCCATCACACCATCATTTAAACACTTTTCTCATGAAAGAGCAGCACCTGAGCTTCAGGCACCTGACATAAGCATTGCTAAGGTCTTCAAGCCTTCAGCAATACTGATGCCAAGGAAAGGACTGGGTACAGCCAAGCGCAGTGAAACATTGATTTGAGAGGCATTGGGGAAGGCTTAACTTGTGTTGGTGTTACTGGCAGGCAGGACAAGAAACTGCAGAAGGGGGATGCAATAGAGAAATTTTCAGTGGTTGGCAATGCTTCTGTGTTTCTGCCCTTTGGAAGGGATGTTCTATCAAGGACAGGTTCATTACAAAAGACAGAGATTCATTCAGTTGTTCCCATGTTAAATCAGATGAACGCCAAAAAAACAAAGCACCATCGGTCAGACCCTCTGATCTTACTTCCTTGGGATGCTCAGAAAGTGGGTCCTGTATGAGGCCACACAGAATTTTGGCTGCATAGCTCAGTTTTCATTAGGTTCTAAGTTAAATTCAAATTTAAGTCAGTTGTTTCTCAGGCACCACATCATATTTCCCTTCAAAGTCTGGCAAGGATTGAAGATAGCTTTTGAAAATTTTTGTTAGGTTTGTTTCTTTTCCATTACAGAAACAAGAAGAAGCAACTATCTCCTTTCTTTAAACTCTTTCCATAATGATTTATTCAGATGTTCTAAATGCATCCATTAAACTCTCAAGTCCACTAAAACCAAAAATAGTAGTAAGAAATTTCTGTCAGGAAAAACATACAGTGAAGATTAAAGGGCTAAGAAAGAACCTGAAGAAAAAAGAGGTATTAACACAAGGAGACAAGTCTTCAGATACTCCAGAAATGGGAGACAACAGGAGATCTCTGACCTAATGTAGGGCCCCTAATCAAACAGGAGGCTGCAGGGAAAAGCAAGGCTTCTTTCAGATACCCCTCACCACCAGGACTCACTGGTACTAAAGCTAGCATGAGTTACACCAGGAATTCTGACTGTCTGTCACAGCATTTACGTGGACAGACATTGGTAAAGCAGCCTGGTGTTTTCTCCAGGAGAGGTGTGTGCATCCCAGCACTAATTATTCAAATATCTCACAAATATCATGCATCCCCATCAATGCTGCTGCACAGCCCTGCTATTAATGATCACCTCCTGCCTGCAGCAGCTGAGCCCCAGAGCTTCTCAACTGATAATGACCCACCTCCAAATTGCATCTGTCTTTCAGGGTGCAACAGAGCATCTGTTTAACAGTGTGCAGCACTCCTATAAAGCTGTTTACTACAGAAAGCATGAAAAAATAGTGTACCTAGGAAAAAACCCACCTGAGAATTTTTTTTTTAGGTCAGATGAAAGTAATTACCCAAGTTTAAACTTACGCAGGGTATTAGAGATAATGACTGTTCCTGGAGAAAGAGCTTTTCAATATCCTCAGATGGCTGGGATTGAGGTTGCCTGTCTTTCCTGCCAGGAAAGCAATACTCCACCATGCTGTGGAACCAGTTCAAGACTGACTTGAGGAATAACACCTCCTGCTGATTCCCAAATGGTGCCTCCTGCAGCATTCTGGCTCTGCCTTGCAGATTGCTGTCCAAAATCTGACCTGGCTTCACATTAGGAGCTTCAACAAGGTCACAGCATGAGGCTACAGGACTACAGCTTGGAACATTGTTATGCTGTGTGACAGGTGAAAGAATTTAGCTCCAAAATCTCCTAGTCAGAGTGGCAGATCCTGCAGTTGCTTCCTGCTGCAAATGGAGTCACAGGAGTAACAGACACCAGAGAAAGACCAGTTGAGAAAACCTCCTGAACCACAAAACTGGGGTCCAAAGTTTAAAGTTCTTATTGTTTACTGATATTTCACATAGCACAAGGAATTCCCTGTTGACAGCAGTGGCAAAGTAGGGACCTTGGAAAGAGCTAGGCTTTGATTTTGGACTCAGTTGGACCTCTGCTCCAGAGAAGAGCTAAACTCGGCAGGCCAAAACAGAAAGGCATTTGTAGTTCAGAAGTGATTTCAATTAGTAATGTGCTCCAGAATGATGAAATGTGAATTTTACCAGTGTAGCTGAATGTTCTGGTACAGTGCCCCATCCTCCATGACCCCAGGAAGTGACATGATCAGAGAGACTGGTGGTCACCATTCTCTAACCAGAGCCTGAGCCAATTTTTACCAGATTTAATCTGGCTGTGGCCAAGCTTACTTGGTGGAAATTTCCTTCTAAAGTATAAAAAAATGTTTTGAGAAGGGAAAGGAAAAAAATATCTCTATCCCTCTGCTTCTGTGTTTCAGTGCCCTGTCACCCAGCAGCTTCATCCAAAGTTGTGTAAGTGTTCCTCAGCACCTGTCAAACTGATGCAACAGTCCTGCCACATTTGGTAGTGCTACAGTCTCTGCTTTTACCTTCAGATCATGATAGATTTGAACAGGGTCCTCATCTTGGGTGGGCCCACTAGACCTAAACACTAAATAAACACAGCACCATAACAGCAGTGTTTGTGTGACTCAATTTCAAGGAAGGAAGAGCAAAGAACAAGCAATGTTAGATTTATGAGGGCAGGGAAGAGAAATTTAAAAACGAAAGCCTTACTTTTATGCCCCCTCACTGCTCCTAATGTTGTCAGGTTTGTTTATGGATGGGTGTAGGGTTTGTCCTCATGTTGTTGGTTTTAGGTTCTTTGTGCCTTAGGAAACCATCTGTGGGGCATGAAGAGGATATTCCAGAGAACCTCCTGAAACAGGTGCTGCTATGCAGCTCCCAGTCACTGCCCAGGCTTGAGCTGGGAGTCACCACTCCCAGATTGGAGGCACAGAACAATGAAGGGCAGAGATTTGGGTCCTGGGTGTTGAACTTCACAGCAAATACAAAGGAAGGATGGGATGTCTTTGAATAAGCCATTTCTCTGGAGAAGAATTAGGGCAGAAGAAACTTCACCAGCACCAAAGGCCTAAGGTCCACCACCGAACAATAACTGTGCTCCTGTTCCTTTTCCTTGCACTGGTTTTCTTTGTTCAGCATTGCCATCTTTCTAGTCCATGGTAGTTTTCAGATGTTAAAAACTACTTTTTCCATTCTTTGCAGCTTCCCACCTATCCCTGTCAAAGGCCACACAAGTGCAAGCTGAGCTTAGAGGGATGTACAACGCAAATATGTCTGAAGGGAGTGCAGGGCACCTTTAATGAAAGGTCATCTTGCCTGGCAAGAATGTGGAGATGACAATGACAATACAAAAAGCAGATTAAGGACCTTCTCACAGTTATAAAAGGTGTGTATGCCCTTCTGCACAGGGGCTCTTCTCCCTGCAGGTTTCAGGGCAGTATCACATACCCCAGCACATCACCTGGTCAAGGACGTGGAAGTGAGCACCTTGCTCCTCCAGACAGCCAGTTTCCAAGGCTAAATTGTCTCAGAGGGCACTCTGCCTCTAGGAGAAATCCTAGATTAGAGGGGCAGAAAGAAAGGCAGAGTGGCTTTATTCTTTCTCTCCTCTCCCAGCAGCGTGATGTTTTCAGTGGCTGGAGCAGCACTAAACCCTATGCTCGGTGCTTGGCTTAGCAGGCTTTTCTGACAAGTGCTTCAGAACAGAAAAAAAATGTAAAAAAAGACATGCAGGGACAAAGCTTTGCAGGAAAGTAAATAAAGATTAATTCAGAAGTGTAGGGAGTGCTCAGGTAAGGTCACTCAGAAGAAATTGCATACAGTCTAGGCAAAATGCAGGGCAGTAACAGAGAGCTGGATCAAACTCCTGTTGTTTGTTTCAATTACTGGCTGTAATTAAAGCATAATTTTCAGAGTTTAAGTTGTCACTACTCCCTATTTTGAATACCTTTTTCTTCTCGGTTTTTAATTCTTTTGAAGGTTTGTAGCTGGCCACTGTAGCCTGGTTCCCAGAGGGTGTTAGGGAAGATTTGGCACCGATGTCCTGCAGGACACGTGCCTGGAGAGAAGACTGCAGATGACCGAGCCAATCTGTTTCAGCAGATAACTGGGAGCTGGGAGCTCCAGCCAGCATCCAGGCTCACAGCAGCTGCTGGAACCTCCTCGAGCACACAACTGGGCTGGGGATGCACTCCTGGAAAGGAAGGTCCTGATGTGTCTGTGTGACAAAGGACGGGAGAGATCCTCACTATTTAAGCTTCTCATCTGAGGAGGAAAAGAGACCCTGTGGTGGCTGAGCAGATGTGTCAGCACTCTCCTAGTACATCTGGTCTCTTTTCCATCCCTCCTCTTACATCCTGCAACAAAGACCAGTCAGAGAAAATGAGATTATATAAATCTTCTAGTACTTTCCTTCAAGACACCGTGTGAACTTCTACTGAATTCCACATCTACCTCTTAAGGTACAGAAATCCTTCCCCTTTGTTCCTGATTAGAAAGCAAGCACAAGAAGAGCAGAGTTTTTCAAAAGTGTCCCCTAGTCTGGGTTTTCCAATGCATGAGCTTCTCAGAAACTCGTTTTCAGGACGTGTAACACTTTTAATTTCTAACACAGAAAAGCTGTGTGAGCCTCTGGCTCCCACTATCTCAAGTGAGATGGCCAAAGACCAGAATTCACATTAAAAAAACCCCAAAACAAACAAACATTACCCAGCAATGACACAGTAAGTTACTGCCAGGGCTGCATTAAGATCCAGGTGTTCCTGACACCCAGTACATGCTCACTGAAGGCCTCAGCTTTCTGGCTAGTTGGCAGATTGAGCCACGCCAGGGAAAGGAGCCAACATGACTCATGCTCAATCACTGCGACGTCGACAGTGCTGAGTGCTGTTTTAGGGGGAGGTTAAATGCTGTGAATGTGCTAAGCATTAACAATATTAAAATATTATTAGTATTATTTATGAGGTATCTCCACGTGTCCTCGATGATGCTAGCCAAGATCAAATTATGCAAAATGTTACATAAACATGCAGTAGAACATGCTGCCTGCTCCAAAGGGTTTTTAATCTAACTGAACAGGACAGGCTAACGATGCATTATGATTTCTGCTTCACACACAAGAAGAGCACAGAAAAATGAATGCATTTACCCAACAGCAGACGGGAGAGAGGGGGCACAGCTGGGAACTGAGCAAGAGTCTCCCAAACTGTTCTCCAGCATCTTTGACCTAAGAGCATTCTCTATCTCAACTACTACTGCATTTGGTGAGGACTGTGCTCACAGGGAAAATGTTTTCCCCAAAAATCTTTCCTAAGAGCAATGGGGAAAGTGTCCAGGTTCCATGTGTAGAGGCAAGTAACATACTGCAAATAGATACCAGAAATGCAGGGCTGCCTGCATTCAGAGAGGTTTCTGGCTGTTCAGGTGTGCAGGATAAACAGGAAAGAGCTACAACACACATGCTCTCTACCTCATCTTCCACTGATACCTTCACTGGGGCCCAAGAGAAAACTCAGCCCATAGTTGTGATAGTGTAACACTAAAACCAGTCTAACACCCACGCATCTCTCTCTTTTCCAATCTGCCAAAGAATTTGCTACCTTCCAAAGGCACTCCAGGTTCCTTTAATAGAAACACGATATATAAGAGCAAGTTACCAACACAATTGACTGCAGACCAACCATGTCTGAAAAAGGCAGGTCCTACACAGCATGTTGCTAATAGGGCAGGCTAGCTAAAGCCTTCATCAATCAGAGCAGCATAGCTCTACTGCCTCTTTGATGTCTTTCTGCCTGTTGTATTCATCGCCTCTATTCAGATTTAGGTCTGGTACCACATTTGTATTCCTGTGACCTATTTGTTTTCATATAGATTCAACTTCACACTCTATTTATTCTAGAGTTTTTGACAGCCTCTGGAAATACATGTTTCTTCCTCTTATTTACTGTCTAACTTATTTTTCCCCATACTCTTTCCAGTCAGAAATTTCAGTTGTGCATTAATCTCACTTCATTTTGGACACACAGGTGATAGCCTAGTCCATTACCCCATCCTTACTTTCTAGCCATGCCAAATATTTCCTTTTCTCTTTTCAGAGTCTCTTATGAGCCTTTTAGTTTTAATTTTAGCAACCATTCCCCATTCTGCCTGACTCTGTAGGAGTTGCTTCTTCATTGGATTACTCTTTGGTACCTCACAAACATCCATCTTCTGTTGCATTAATTTAAAATTTTTAAATATCACCAAGGGATTGCATGCATTTCCTCTGTCCCATGCAGGTTCCCTTACCTTCACTAGGTCAGCCACCCTCACATTCCTGCCTCCTCTGCATAGTGCACACTGATTCAATACTGCCCCTGCAAAAATGACCCTGGCCAGGATGGGGCAGGAACATCTTTGTTCCTGGATGGGGAGTTGGAACAAGATGATCTTTAAGGTCTCTTTCAACCTCAACTATTCTATGGTTCTATCAAGGGTGGTGAGGCACTGAAAATGGTTGCCCAAAGAAGCAGTCCCTTTTCCTGGGAATGTTTAAGGATAGATTGAATGGGCTCTGAGCAACCTGCTCTTGTGAAAGGTGTCCCTGCTCTTGGCTGAGGAGTTGGTACAAGATGATCTGTAAGGTCTCTTCCAACTCACACCATTCTATGATATTTAGCTACATCACTTCCACAGAACACTTCCAAAATTTCCCTTCTGTTTCTCACAATTAAATGACTTCACCATGAGGACAGAAGAAAGATGATTGCTTAGCTGAGACATAGCTGGTACAAAGGGTTGGTGAGCAGAGTACAAAACCAGCCATCTTGCCCTAGCCAGAGGGCAGGGCTCTGGTAGTGTCCCAGCAGCCTGCAGAGAAGGCTGCATCATGGTGCAGACATTTCAGCCCCTGGATCAGCAGATCACCAAGGCAGAGAGTCATCAAATTATTGGTAACCTGCCCAGCTCAGCAAGATGAGGCAGTGTCAGTGTCATCTGGAGGAGCACCAGTGACCAGATATATGTGATAAATCAGTGTTTGGTGGATTAGGATGGCTGCTCCCTGCCCTGTACAGCCCTGTCAGAGGACCCATCAGGAGCAGCAGCTTGATGTGCTGCTCTCTGAGATAACATACCATCTCCTACTAGGCTCAGGATACCTACAGCTGAAAGACTCATCAACTTCTGCAAATTTATTTTTCAAACCCTACATGCAGCATCCTTTTTCAAACACACCTAGCAGTGACTTAATAAAACTCATCTTCTCTACACAATCTTTTTGTTCATCTGAGAATGATTCTTCCTGCTGAGATACAATCAGACATGGAATCAGAGGTGTTGTAGGAAAAAACTACCACAGAGGATTTTGGCTCCTTACTCATAACCTACCCTTATATTTCAAGACTTACTTCCTACAGATTCTTATAAGCCCCAAGCACTCACCCATTTTGCTGCCAGGCTGCACACTGCTTCAAGTGCCCATCCTCATGGAATGCTGTGCAGGAAGGACATTTGGTTTGGTCTGAGTCAGAAAAGGGTCAAAAATAATTTTAAATTTATCAGCAAGGAAATGAAGGGACAGCTCTGTCATAACATCTCTTTGAAAGAGGCAAAACCCCCTCTGCAGCACTGCTTGTTTCTGGAAGAGGAGCTGCCATACCTGTTCGTGTGCAGCAGGTGTGGAGCAGAGTGTGTGCAGCACAGGGGGTGCAGCAGAGTGTGGAGAACATTTTGTGCAGCACAGCCTCCTCCCAGGCACGCCTGGAGCACCGACTGCACTGCACCTAAAGAGCTTCCACATTATTTGTGACAGTGAGTGGAAGGGAAAGAAAAACCAGAGCACAGGTCAGGATAGTAAAGACAGACTTGGCACACTGTGAGGAGACAGCTAGAGTGGACCCACAGTAAATCTCAAAGAGTGACTGCAAAAGAGCTCCCATCTTTCCCAGAAAGAACAGTCTGTCCCTAGAGCCAGCCCTGCTCCCCACCCCTGAGCCATAGGGAGAGGGACAAATCCCAGCTAACAGCACCATGGCTGAGGTCCTGCAGCCCCATGGGCACCCCTGCCAGGCAGCACTGGGGGCCAGGGCAGCCACAGTGTGCCAGCTCTGGAACCAGACACCCACTCAAACCCCTGCATGCTGCACCAGGCTGATAAAGCAATTTTCCCCACACCACTCTGCCTCACTCTGCACTCTTCCCACCCACGTGCCACTAAAACTGGGGAGGAGGGTACAAAGGAAAATCAAATTTGCACTAATATTTTATGCACAGCGACCCATAGTATGATTTTTTCTTTGTTTCAGTTTAGCTTCATTTCTCCAGGATAATTAGCTTCAGCAACACTTCAGAAAAACTTCTCAGCCTCACAGAGCCATAAGTTTCCAAATGGTAATTGTCACATCAGCCTGCACTCTGATGTACAAAGCTTTTAGTGGTCCTCTCTACCTCCCTGCTTTAAGACTATTTCCACAAACACTCCACATCCATGCCTGATCCTTCCCTCTCCTGTTAGTAAACACTTTTTCCCTCACACTCTTCCTTTCAGCTTCCCCATGCTGCCTGACAGGATTTGGTTTGAAGGTGGATAAAAAAGAAATGATAGACTAAAGGTGGCCCCATTACTGGCTGCTGCATTACAGCTTTCCAAAGCAAGGATGCCTGTGCATATGTAACATAGCCAAGGATATAGGCCACATACATTGGCCAACCATCAGCTCATACAGGTCTTTCCCTGGCAAGGCATTTACATTCACGTGGTTTGATAGTCTGTCAAGTGATTTGTTTCTTCAGTAGAATGCCCAGGCTTTTTGATGACACATTTGATGCACTTATTTTCAAATTATCCAAGTCCTCTATTTTAAACCGTTCATACCTATTTGAAAACTCAATCTCTCTCTTGAGAAGGCCTTTTCTTCCCGTTTTTGAGAACTGCCCAATTTTTTTCAATTAACCCTAATTTAAAAGAAACTGAGAAATAAGCAATCATCATTTTTCATTACACTGAAAGCCTCTGCTCTGCATAAGGAATTACAGTGATCCTTTGGCACCCTCTCTTGTAACTAGCACCATCAAGGTCCAGAACAAAGCCACTGGAGCCAGGAAATCCCTCCATGCTCACAGACAGGGTCCTGAGTAAACCAGCCACCTGTCAGTCCCCAGCACAGAGAACTTCTCCAAACACAGGTAAGGTCCTGACAACTTGAGTTAGGGTTAGACAACCATCTCCCCTTCCCAGACCCCATCAAATATTGGCTACCTCAGCTCTAATCTCAATAGCACTTAATTGGGAATCCAGTTCTTACCTATTACATCAAGAGGGAGCAGCATGGATGTGCATGTGCAGGTTTGTCTGCTTCTTTGGGGCAAGAGTAGCATAACCTTCCCTCTTCACCAGGCACTGTGATCACTCACTGGCTGAGGTTTTGCTTCTCACTTCAGGCTGGTGAGACCCAGCATGGGACTGGGATAAAGCAACCAAGGCAGAGGAGAGCAGGCACCCATGAAATACTTGGCATTCCTATGGAAACACAACCAGTTTTGTACCTGATCCAGGGAGAATCACCCTTCCATAGGAAGGAGCCTCCCACATTTTAACAATTCTCCTGCTTCCCTTTTAGTCGTGAAATGGCTCAAAAAAAAACAAAAAAAAAAAAAAAAAAAAAAAGAAAAAAAAACAGTTTAGCATTGGGGGAGTTTATCATGGGCTATCTCTTAGAAACAGAGATGGTTCTTTCCATCCCTAGCAGATGGAAACTAATGGCACATTATGCACCTAACCCTGGCAGGGACAGAAAAACAGCTGCAGGAAAGCAGATCTGAATTCCCCAAGCCCTTCACAATGCAGCCAGCTTTCTAATGTGCTTTAGAGCATGTGGTGGCGTAATGGAAAGGTTTTATTAACACAGAACCTGCATAACTCAATTGTGAGTTTTAACCCAGCACAAATCACATCAGTAAAGCCTGTCTGCCTAATCCCCATTCTACAGCTGCAATAGCAGAGGACGATGGCTCAGCTGAAGGAAATACAAACTGGGACAGCTCCAGTGCTTACTGTGCAATGGCTTTCAGAAGGGTCCTGTATTTGCACACTGGGCAGAAATAGCCTGTAACTCCATCAGTCTGTGGAGCTCCACACCCATTTAACATACCTCAGTTAATTAGTTAATTTGGGATTGAGAGGAATAGCGGATTTGACTTTTCAAACAAGCTGTGGGTCTGCTGGTAGATAAAACTAGCACTGGGATATAAAAGAAACAATGGGAATGATTCCACTGATTGATGAATGGAAAAAGATATTTACTTTTACAAATAAACTTTAGGTTTTCTGATAAACAAATTTGGACATTGAAAGATGAAAGAAACAATGGGGAAGAAAAACCCTAAATTCCATGAGAATTAAAATTTAAAAGGGAGGGTTATACATTAGAGGGAATTCTTTGGTATCAGGGATATTGGGAAGTCTGTACCTCTCTAGTACCTCAGCCAATGGGGAAAGAGAGAAGGGAAATTAGGATAAAAAGGGAGGCTGAATCTTCCAAAAATTTGAGAGACCCCAGGGGAATGCTTCATGGCCTCTCCTTTTATTCGAATAACGCAAAAGAATACCTCTGTCTCCTTTTGGACATAAAACTCTGATGTTTGTCGATTAATTTTCATAACAGGCGGGACCTTAAAATCCTCTCATTCCAACCACTGTGGGCAGGGAAACCACCCACTAGATCAGGTTGCTCAGTGCCTCATCCAGTCTGGCCTTAAACCAGGGGAAGAGAAGGTGGCAACTCCTTCAGTCTTGCCAGGGTGACCCAGCACCAGCTGTGGGACAGGACCACACAACTGCAGTCAGAAGCAGCACACAGATCTGTTGTGGCTGATATATGAGGCCACTTGCACACATCTAATCATGTTTTCTGCAATGCAGAGATAGCACCAGGCAGGCTCAACCTGGTTTTAAGACACTCACTGAAAACTGCACAAAACACTTCCTCATAGCAAGGCTAGGATAAAGATATCTCACCCATGGGAGCTAGGCTCCTCAGAAATCTGTAAATGGAAGTAGAGAGATGCCCAACACACACTGTGTATCAGGAAAGCCAGTTAGTAAGACTGAAGACTGGTCTCAAGTTTTCCCTGGAAGACAGTGAGACACAGGGGTTTTATCAGTTACTACAGCAAAAGACAGATGGATTTGGGGCTTGTGACAGAATGATGAAGAGTGAAGCTAAAATCCAGGACAGGGCTTGCTTGACCAAATTCAGTCCCTCAGCTCTGTCACTTCTGATTTCACATTAAAACTTCCACCTCTTCCTACAGCAGCACCTCCAGCTTGCCTTACCTTACAGGCAGGTTAGTGAAACATTTAACTACACTTTTAGGTTCAAGCCTTGGAAAAAGCTCTCCATGCCCCTTTTCTTGTGTTCTGTGAACAGGTTCTCTCTTGAAGCATTTCTGCTCTCTTTCCTTGCCATGAGGTTACTCTGTTTCTAGACTACACAATTATATCATCAAGGTTCTCAACAGCTGTACCATTTCTTCCATGATGACAAATTTAGAGGAAAAAAAAATGTAGATCCCTATTATGTTGCTGGATGTGCAGGGAGAGAAGAACTGTTTATTCATCACTGACCCTTTAGAACAAATATTTTCCTGTCTGGATTAGAAAACATGCCTCATCTGAGTAAAATTTAGCTCAAATCTCCTTTCTGTTTTTCTGTTGCTCTTCAAACAGGGAATTTCAGAGACTGCTTCACTGATGAGAAAGAAATGGATTTGGTTTATTTCAGGAGCGGAGGTTGTGCCTTGGTTCTCTCAGATATATGAAACATCCCTTGATTGTGCAAATGCATCCTGATGGTGTCTTTGTGTTCTTGTCACTCCTGATTTATGGGGGCCTTTTCTACACTCAGAAAAAGAATTTGCATTTCAATTTCCATTACTTGTTTCTCTCCTCACAGCACTCCAGCTCTGGAAGGGAGCTTGAATTCTGGTTCCCCCAGCTGGCCCACATTGCCCTGGCATTGGGGAGGATACAGGAACAGGGGTGCTACAGGCTCTGCTCTGTGGGAACAAGGCTCTTGCTGCCGTGGTCTCTGGTGAGATGTGCCTTTGCTCATGCCCAGCAAGGAGCCCTGGCACGTTTGATCTGGTCTCTCAGCCCTTCCTCCACGCTGTGATGAAGGGGAAGGCCACAGCCCTGTCTCCTGCCTGGTTCCCAATACAGGCCCTTGCCTGCACACCCGTTCTGAGAAACAGCAGCCAACAAAGGAGCGAGGACAGCTAGGAACACTCACCCACTCTGCCTTCTCCACTCTTGCAGGGATGGCAGGAGGACAAGCAGGAAGCCTTGGGAATTCATCCCTTCCTTGTTTCCTGCAGGGTTGTGCCTGTTCTAAGGTGGGCTTGGAAGCAGACTCCTATCCAAAACCACCCAAAAGCATATCCCACGTCTTGGACAGGGATCCAAAAGCCACTATCCCCTCTAGGCCTCATCTTCACCCCTCCTGCAAAGCTGGTGGCTGCAGTAAGTTCCTGTGCCGGGCCAGGCACTGCTCTCTCAGCCCTGCACTGTCTCTTCTCATTTGTGCAGTCTGGCTGGGCTGTCACAGCAGCCTGGGCACGCTACAAACCCTCCGAGCCTGCACTAGGGGTGGGCTTGGAGCCAGCAATGTGTGGGAAACCACACGGGCTGCATTGCAGGCCCCACCAGCCACCTCACAGCTAAACTGGGGCTTTGAGAGGTGTAGCTCATGTCTACCTAGGAAACATTAGAAGCTTTGAAAGAAAAAAAAAAAAAAAAGATAAAAGATAGCTTCAGAAACGGGGGAGGAGTTGCCAGGACACATCAAGCTTTAAAGATGTGAGTTGCAGAAATACATTAAGGCTGGTTGTTCAGAGCTGTCAGCCCCACAGCCTTTGTCAGAACTGAACTCAGTTAAAAATAAGAGAAGCAAACTGAATCTTATTGAACATTTGTTTGGACATTAAGGCCACAGATTCCTAATAGGCTGTTGGAAGTCAAACGTCATGGGCCATAAGCCTGTGTCATCTTAATTTGCAATGGCCTGAAACAATGTATTCAAGAATGCATTTTGCTTTGACTTGTTTGAAGTACATTTGTTTTGACCTAAGGGTTTTGACTATCACCATTACCATGTTGACTTTTACATTAACATATAAAGCCAAAGGAAATGTGTTGAGCTGATTAAAACATGCACATCATTTCCAGGGGGCAGAAGGGTGACAATAAGTTTGTGCTGACTTCACTGAATCAGCAATTTCCAACTGAACCCAGTTCCAGGGCAAAATTCTCCAGAAGCACAATTGGGAATCATCATGCTGTCCCCAGTGTTCATCTGAGACACTACACACTACGTCTGGACAGTTTCAAACACCCAATTTTGGCCCCTTTTTCTCCACTGGGTTCCTTTTCTTTTTTTGACTTTCAAATGTTTGTACAGAGTGCTGAAAGCCATCATGTTCAGCAGCATCTGCCCTATTTATCCAGCTCCCAGCTGGCTGCAGAGTAGCTTTCATCAGTGGGTCTGAACTCACAAATGCTGACACAGAGATTATCCACCCTGTGAAGAACAGTTTAACCAGATTAATCTGTGGGAGGCCCCCTCAGCCTCTTCCCTGCAGAGCCCTACAGCAAAGGATTGGCATAATCTATGATTGGCATAATCATAAAATAGCTCTCAGAGCCCATGGTGTACGCTCCCCTGGGAGGAAGCTACCTGATTCCCCAGGAGGCTCCATCCCCTTTTCCAAACTGGACTTGGCGGCTTTGCAGTGCCCACCCTCCCCTTTCAGGGAGGGGCCAATCCTGAAGGACAGAAGTGGGGTGGGGCAGGAGATGGCATTCATTTTCCATCCCCTAGAGCTGGCAGCCCTGCTCCCAGCACAGTATATCATGGTAGTAGGGACACAGAGCAAAGCCCCATAGCCCTCAACCCCTTAAATCTATCAGGTTTACAGCAGGGTGAAGAAAGGGGAATTACTGACAGTCCTTTCTCACCTGCTGACTCCAATTTGCTTGTTTCCATTGCAGCAGATAAAGAAACAAACCATTTAGTCAGCAAATCCAAGCCCAGGAATCAATCACATTCCCTCAGCGCCTCTTGCATTGTCAGAGGAGACAGAAGCAGGAAAGACCAATCAAGTAACACCTTATCCAGACTTAAACAAGGGAGAAAGGTTTGGCATTAGCATTTCTACAACTACCTCTCTCTTTTTTCTTTTTTTTCTTTTTTCTTTTTTAACTCCCCTCTCCCCGCTTCAAGCCTAGCTTTAAACATCTCAAAACAGGCTGATTTTAAGGTGAACTAGATATCCTGGCAATGGATGATGACTAATACACTATGAATGACAGAAACTTGGTGGAAGACTAAAAAGCAAATTAGATGTTATAATACCTGGAAGCAAGTTATACAGAAAAGTGGGTTCAAGCCAAAGGGTTGAAGGAATAATGCAGTCTGTTCAATACCTCGGTGAGTTAATTCAGAAAACCTTAAAACTCTTAAAGGGGAAAAATATGTGCAGAAGATCATACCATCAACTCTGCATGAATTCACAACCCCAGGAGCTGCAATGCATTTATAATCCCATACTGCACATCTATCATCAGGGCTGCAGCTAAAGACAGCAGGGTATGCAGTTTTGAAAGAACACACAATTTCTAGAAAATTAAGATGGTGGAATTCACCTGTAAGCTGGCACAAAGAACACAACAGCCCCTCAGCTCTTTAAACAATTGCTTCTTGGAACAGCTAATTCAAGCACCCACAAGGAAAAGCTGCAACTCCTGACTTAATTTTCAGGAACATGCAGGAACTAAATCAAGAAGTGACAATATCTGAGCCCTTAAGTAATATGGTTCACAGTGTAATTAAGTTCAGTGGCCTAGGAGGAGGCAGTGAATCAAGAGATACACGAATGACACTAGATTTTAGAAGACTGTTCAGAGCACAAAGGGAGTCATTCAGAAGGACATTAATTCAGAGTAAAGGAAGCAAGTGCTGTACAGATGGTTTAAATAATATATAAATTGTGTGGGAAGAGAGCTCGTGGTGGGGTCACAGAGTCTGTAGAGGATACAGGATATTTTGGGGAGTTCAAAACAGCCTCTCAAGATCAGACAGAATTCTTGGGTGTTGGATTGAGACTTTACCAAAGCAAGGCAGATGGCCAACACAATGATAAGTGACACTGTCAATTTAAACAAACTGATTATCCTGGAAAACCCACATTAAAGCTGCTCCAAGTCCTCTCACAGGATTTTGAGAGGCAAGTGCACAGGAACTGGACTCCCCACACCGAGCCAAGCACAGGAAAAGTGCCCAGCTGCAAAAGGACCAGAGGAGGAGGGACACACATAAGCAGTATTGGCTATCTCAGGTGGCAACAGTTTTTGCAGAACCTGAGAGGGTTCAGAGAAAGGTGGCAGAAGTGATGGACAGCCTGGGAACACTGTTGTCTCCAAGGAGGGGGAAACTTTGGGTTGGTTTCTTGTCCCTTTTACCAAGGAAATCCTCTTCCCTGCTACAAGCACCAGCTGCATTAGCAATAGCCTTGGTTCCTGGCAGGCAGGACTGTCACCACACTATATTGCTGTGGAGATTTTTGATCTGCTATTGCATTGGTCCTACATCTGCTGCAAAGCACACAAAAATATTTCACAGCCTCTGACGTGCGAGAGTACATTTTTGGCAGCTCATTCTGGACTTAGCACAGGGGCTCATGATTGCAGGGTGCCTGATAAGGCAACTCCAGCCATCCCTTTTGGTCCTGAGCTCATCTGAACAGAAAAAAAATATAGAAGTGCATGAAATAATAAAAGCAATAACAGGCAAAATTCTGTGCTCGCAGCACAGGGCCAGGAGGATACACAGTCATTAGGAGATGGCAAATCCAACCTGGCAGAAATGAAATACTGCTCTGCTCTCACTCCCCTCCTCCCAATTTCAATATATGATAAAACAGCAGAACTCTGCCACAGAAGGCAGCAAGACCAGGATTGCCACATCACTCAATACAGAACCAATCAATTCACAGGAAAATAAATCCAGATGCTGAGTTATCATTACTAGACAGTCAAAGCCCCATCATTTACACCCATCTCTAACCCATACACAGGGAACAAATCCACACTTGCCTGCAGCAAGGTCTGGACACCTTTTTGTGAGGTGCTCCCTGCTGTGGTTAATCACCAGCAGTTATGTACTACACCAGCTCAGCCATTCCTCTTTCATCCAAGCTGGATGACATTTATAATCAAGGCAATCACATTTACTGCTTGATTTTTTGAAGTGCCTAAGCATATTGGAGTCCTATGCAGAAAAGCAACTTCTGAGCCAGAGGACGAAGCAAGTAAAGGGCAGCTACGAGTCACAGCAGATAAAGTGGGCATCAGCATGAACTTCTATGATGCTCATTTGAATATTTTTCTGCTTCCAGGATCAGTTTCCTCTCATTATTTTGAGTCAGACCTTTACAGATCAGGCCAGGCAAACCCTGCTAAACAGCCCATTTTCGATTTATAGAAGCATTATTTCTATTAGTACAGCTGCTATGCTTCCCATGCTAGTTAACAGCCCAGAAGGTAGAAACACCTTTCAGGCACCAGTCAGGCACTTGTCACCTTCCCTACCAGTCACTGTCAGAGACACCACACCAGCATATCAGACTCAATCCAGCACCACACATGCCCATATCCGTATCCCTTTCCACATCAGCTTCCTCTGTGAGATAAACAGGCAGAGGAATGTTTGCTTAGCTCTGTGCCCAAGGAAAGTGCAGCTACAAGATGGTATTGCGCTGAGAACTGCTGAAGTGACACAAGCCAGTTCCAGGATAAGTAGATTGCTTTGCCAGCCTTTTTTTTTTTTTTTTTTTGCATTGCTTTATCTAGCTCAGTTAGCCTGACTGCCAAATGCCCAAGCCTCCTCTGAGCTTCCAGCTCCTTTTCAGTCATGGCACTTGACCATCTTTTCTTTATGGATTGCCAGACAATGAGAACAATGCTCCCAGTTCCTAATTAATTGGATAGTCATTTCCTTATCATTGAAAAGGTGTATGCATGCAGGACTGAAGCTTACACACCCGTACTGGGAGCTGCTAGAGCACATTGCTTCCTTTCAGTGTAAGATTAGTCTAAATCTCAATATCGTCGCTCCCTGCCTGCTGCTGCTTTTCACTGCTCCCAGGATATTATTTATTCCTTCTCACATCCCTCGGGGTATTCCTCATCTCTTTTTCCTCTTGCATCACTTCCCACTTCTTCCACCCCCCACCTACTTTCCCTGCCCCACTGTAACAATTCCAAATTTCTTCTCCTCCATTACTCTCCTGCCACTTGCTAGATGTCACTACTTTTATTCCTGCGCATTTCCACCTTTGCCCTAACATATTCTCACTTTGCAGCCCTCCCTCTTCTCAGGAAAGCAGAGGGGGGAGGGAAACACCGCCTCTCATTTTTATACAGAACATAAACCCAGCCTGTTTTTAGATCAGGCTCTGACAGCCAGAGCACTAGAACTGCCTGGGATAGCTAATGATCTCCTCTTCTGCAAAGCAAACCATGAGCTTTTCTCTTGGCTCATTTTCTTTGACCTTAGCACAGTCTTATATGCTGAGCACCTCCATCCTCCTGGAGATCACCGCTGGCATCTCTTGTTCCTGCCCAGCTTCCCCTCATTTGTGCTTGTGGGGTCAGGCCAGAGCCAAGGAAACAGTGATAGGGCTTCCAGTCTGACTGACTAGCAATTAGCATATTCTCTCAATTTTGTGCTTGAGCTGATGCTTCTCTCCCTAGAAATCACAGAATATTCTGAGTGGGAAGGGACCCAGATGGATCATCAAGTCCAACCCTTAAGTGAGTAGCCCATACCAGGACCAAGCCCATGACCTTGCTGTCATTAGCACTGTGCTCTCACCAGCTGAGCTCATCTCAGCACGAAGATGCAAGTCAGCAGTGTCAGGGATGTGCAGCAGCCAGGCCCCTTCCCTCGAAGGATCCTAGCAACACAGTTCCCAGTGCCTTTGAGCTCGGTTAAAAGTGCCACAAGCCACGACGAGGCATTCATCAGCCTAACACCTTCACATGCACACAGCTCTTTGGAGCATACAAAATATTTTGTCCCTTTCCTCCTCCAAAAGCCTCCAGCATTTCTACAGCCTTAAAGTAAATCCCTCCTCATCCCTGGGACAGAAACTTTTCCTATTGTTGAAAATTCCTTCCAGGCTTCCCCTTGACTTGTTGCTAAATCGAACAACCCATAATTAGAACTTTTAATTCTTTCCTGCTAGAAAGGGGAAAAAAAAAAAAGAAAATAAAAATCAATCCATCTAGATCCTTTGGCACTTGCCTTGTTTTCTCTTTCACTGCTCTTCCTGTTTTGCTCTTCCCAAAATCCCTCCCAGAACTCAGAGTACTCAATGTGTAACAACTGCAACCACACAAGAAAAAGGAGGACTACATGCCAGATCTACAATGTGATTTCTTGCTGTACTCAAAACAAATTCTTTAAAGTGGGGACCATCTTCTCTTCCTATGTTTACACAAGGTCTACCACAGCCAGTTCCTGATCCTCCCACATGACAGTAAGAGCAAGGTGCTCTGAACTGCAGAATTTAAGCTTTTGCAGTTTTTGTCTCTAACCCCCAGGAGCCCCCTTTCCAGGAACAGGTCTCCGTGCCTGTGCTGCTCAGGATGACCCTTCCTACCAGCTGAGACACAAACATGAGGTATCACTTGTTCTGCTGCTCACAAAACTCATCTCTTCATCCTCTCTGGGTTTGCCCACCTACCAGCACATCTCAGATCAAACCCTCCTACAACTCTGTGCACTCTTCATCACACCACAATGTTCTACACTTCCTCCCAGCGTTCCCAACATCTCCTCAAGAGTTTGCCACCATACCTAGGTCAATTCCTTGTGCCCACCAGTGCACCCTACTCAGCACAAACACCCTCCCAGCCTGGCAAGTGTTGGCAGGCACCCCAGCTGCTCCTGCTCTGCATGGGTGCTGTTTGGCCATCTGGCACAGCAGGCTGCCTGCACAGGTCACTGCCTTTCAGCAGCTGCTGGACCAAGCAGAACAGACAGCATCTCTGCTCTGCCCATCCTTCCTTGGGTGAGGACATTAGTATGACTGCTCTCCTCCATCCACCCACCTGAGACTGAAATCAGCCAAAAGGTTCTTACAGGGGAGCATTGATCACCTCCATTTCCTTAGGAAACAGAGCTAAAAATACCAGTAGTAATAGCATTAACAGTGCAGTTCAAAACTGCAATGAACTTTTTTTCTGATACTTTGATTCGTAACTCCATACCTAATTTACTTACCTTTATTACCTGTAGGACTCTCCCAACGTGTGCTGTACATCTGAATGGCTTTCAGATGTACAGATGGGAACAGTTATTTAGGGAGAAGCCTAATTAATAATCATTACAGTTTTCCTGAGTCTCCCTTCACTGCAACCTTCATCCACACTTTCATTTCCTCTTATCCTGACCCATTTCCCTACTTTGCCTCAAGTCCCACTTCACTCAACCATGCCCCCAATATCACTCTTATTGTTCATGCTGTACAAGAAAAAGCTATCATCTTTCTTGCTCTTGAATAGATTCATTAATCTCCAATTCATTTAGAAGAAACTAGTTTAAATTTCGCCTTTTAAAAGTTTTGTCTCTGGCCTCTTTTCCATCCTCTTGTGCACTAAAAGTGAAACAACACTGATGAGGGGCCAGGAGGAGAAGCAGCTCAGGAACAAACCAGCACAGTAAAACCCAAAAGCTTCTACTCCCAAATATTACACCAATGAATCTCTAAATAACTTGCAGTATGAGGCCATTCAATCACTAAAAAAATTCAGTAACGTAAACCAAATTGGGGAATTAGCAGGCTGCACTTTGCATTTGGAAAGCACTCCAGAAACCTCTATACAAGTTAGGTCTCACAACTGATATGAAATAATCTTTAGAAAGCATGGTAAGCATAGTATCTAAACATCTGGAAGAACATGCTGTGACAAACTATTTTTTTAATGCACTAAAGAAAACAGTGTCTTACCACCCTCTGAATATTTCAAACGTGACAAGCTCGTGAATGAATAAAATTGGTCAATGTTTGTACCACATCAGTGCTAAAATCCTTACTATGGCAGTGAATTTTGTGAGAGATAAAGACTCATTTCTAGGCTGTGTCACATTTTACTTAAACACACTTAGCTGGAAATGAGAACACACAGCAAGTGACAAAATTGCAGACAACACCAAGTTATTTGATGTAGCCAAGACCAAAAGGAATAGGGAAGAACCTGAGTGAGACCCAAGCGAATAGACTGTGATAAGAAGTTATATTCAATGTTGCTAAATGCAAATAATACCTCTAAAGAGGAGAAAACTGCATATTATTCACACATCTTTCAAATTTATGAAATAACTCTCTTACCAAAGAAAGGAATCTAGATGGCAATAGGAACAGCTGAATGCTGAGCTCAGCTTACTGTGCAGCTGTGGCAAAAAAAAAAAAAAATAAAACAACCACGATGTCAGAACACAGGAGAAACAGGATGAAGCAATACAAAGACTGTGCTGAGCCCTCTATAATTCAGGGCTGGAATCACACTCAGATTATTATATGCAATGCTGATCACCATCTCAAAGAGGGGGGAAAAAATGGGAGAAAAATGAAATGGGGAGGGTGAGTAAAAATAAAGCTATGACCAGGATCCCACTGTGCAATTTTGGAGGAGGTACACTGACAGCTCTTGCAGGTTGAATACCCATCTTAAGGCCATTCCCTGTGTCCCTGTCTTCTCCACTGCATTTCAGGAAAAAGAGACTCCTGGATTTGCCCCCATGTCACTCCCTATCCAGGTGGTTCTGTTGTTTCATGACTGGCCCACAAAAAAAAAAAAAAAAGAATCAATCTTGCATTGAGTTTAACTCCCATGTATATTAAAGCTCATAGCTGGAAACATCTCTTGTTTTTGTCAGTGGTTCACTTCTCCCTTCCCTCTACTGTTGCTATTATTGAATTCCCCACTTCTGTTATGTAAAGTAATTTGTGCTATTGTGCTCAGAGAATACAGCTAGCACAGTAGATAGCACACAAAATAAGATGATATTGTGTCACTTATCTGCAAATCTGTGCTTAAAGCAGAGGAGAAAGGAGGAGAGAGGGTGCCTGCAGGAACAGCAGGTGGGGGTCTGTGAGGGGACTTGGCCTAGAGCAGTGAGGTGGGCACTGCCCCATGGTCCTGCACGTGCCACCAGCTGCCCAGGGGACATGGCACGTCTGTACTGCAGATCCTGGGTCCCCACTGTCCCTGGTGATGAGCACCAAGGAGCAGATACATAGAGCAAAAGGGGTCTTCCATCCCTCCCTTCCAATGCCAGGGAAACAGGCTGCAGCAGTGCAGGCTCCTGGCAGCTCAGAGGGTTGCCCAGCTACTGGATCATGTTTTGTGTGCCTGAAAGAGGAGCTGTGGCAGAAATTATAAAACTCTCCTCCTTTTGGATGAAGGAAAGGATTTTGTAGCACATGGGTTTGCTTTGGCTAATTAAAAGCACGAGGCCATGCAAGGAAAGCAGCACTCTAATAGCTGAAAATAGCTGGAATTAAAACTAATCACAAGCATTTAGCGTGCTACAGATAAAGATGTTTGAAAGTGTTTCAGCCAGGGGCCTGTGGGCTGCCTTTGCACAGCTACAGGATAAAAGGTACAGAGTCCCCTCCCTGATGCAACATCACACCCACCTTTCTGCTGGGTGCTTCCCACCTTCCTTGGGGGCTTAAGGGCCCTACCAGGGGGCACAGAAAGCACCAGGGCTTCACTCCTCAAGGACTAAATCTTGTCACACCTTGACACAAAGGCACCTCAATGCTGGGTGAGGGAGTCTCCAGACTGTGCATCCACAGGGCATGGTGTGGGTATCTCCTTTTCAGCATGGAGATGGACAACCTCCAAGCTCCTACAGTAACGACCACATCAGACAGCCAAGAGCCACCACCTTGTTGAGGGAGGGTGTCTAATTCACCCCAATCCACCTCCCACCTACCCCAGCCTGAAGCCATGACTTGGGCAGCAGCTCTCTCCTCCTCCAAACCCTGCTCTGACACAGACCCAAAATGGGAAATCACTTGGAGCACATGAATGCTCATTGTTCATGGGCCCCTGGTCAGACCAGCTGATTCATTACTGGGGCCTTTCCTCTTACCACAGTAAGTCCTTGGCTCCATTGAAGATTCGCCCAAGTGTGGACAGAGCACATGTTTGGAACAAGGTTTTTATTAAATTTGAGGTTACATAAGGACAGTGCACTCTTTCCAGCTTCCTAGAAGTCTCCTACATCTCCATTTTCTAGCATCCTCCTACAGGCCCTAATAATGAATGATTTATAACAAAATTCAAAAGAAAGGGGGACTCAGCTTACAGTTCTAAATGGCTTCTCCCTACAAATTCTGTTATTCCTTTTGCTGATTTTCTACCTTATTTCTGAATATTCAAATTGCTTCAGAAATGCCTTTTAATTAATTAATATTATATTTCAGCTACTGAGATGCAAAGATGTACAAGTGAATGATTCTAGCCCATAATCACACAGTCAAAACCACACTGGAAGTAAAAGAGCTTTTGAACAGGCTGTATTTTTGTGAACCTACAGCTCAGTGGTCACACCAAGCCACAGAGGTGAGGACACCTGCTTGCATGAAGACGAGCATTCACCGTGAGAAGAGGTGCAAAGATCTGTCACACCACAATGGGACTGGGAATTTAAAGTACACATCAGAGCCTAGACCAGTGGAGCACCACTTTTGCAGGCATGCTCTCTGCCTTTAACCATGCTCAGCAATGCCTAAGACCACAGGAGGACTGAAATTATTCAAAGTGCCCTCCTGTGTGACAGATGGACAGCATGACAGTTACTCTGCAGACCTAAACAAGATTCCAGTGTTTTAGCAGCACCTGAAGCATATGTTCAGTCATGAGGAGTATCTGGCCATAGAAACTCAGAATGCTTTGCTTCTAATTGGCCTGATTTAATGGTACTAAATGATAGAAGGCAGACTGTCACTATTTCCCAATGAATTAGAAAAGTGGGGAGTTTTGTTTGCTTTCCCTAAAAGGGGCAAGTTTTCTTTTTATACAAGCAGCAGTTTCCTTTGCAATAGCTTCCACACAGTATCAAATCATCCCTTTATTTCTGATGACAAGGTCAGCAGCTCCACCTTACCTTCAGAGCCCTTACCACTGCCAGCAGACTATCTCTCCCACATGCCAAGTTCATAGCAGAAATGATGAGCCATATCCTTTTCCTTTAGGGCCTGGCAGGGGGACAGTCAGCTGTCAGGCAGGGTGATCCCCACTCACATGCCACACTGGCCACATCAGACAGCTGGCTTTACAGCAAGGAAAGGCTCAGGAGTGCATGTTCTGCCCAGCAGGAGGGGCAGCTGACAAAGAACACGCAAGACTGCATTTGCAGGACTTTCACTAGTAGGTGAAGGAAAGCATTTCTTTCCCTTCATACTGAACACTTGCTAGACCATGCATGGATTAGCTCTGGATGTGTCAGCACAAGAAAGATGTTGACAAACTGGATCAGGTTCAGTCTAGGGCCACCAGGAGGCTGAAGGACTCACCCTGCAAGGAGAGGCTGAGAGACTGAGGCTTGTTCAGCCTGGAGAGATCTGAGAGAACTAACAGCCCTCTATCCAGTGCAGAGAGGAGATGGAGGCAGGCTGTTTACTGCACTATGTAGAAGGATGAAAGGAAACAACAGTTTTTAAATGAAATGGAAGCAAAAGATTCTTCCCTAGTTAGATAGTGCAGCTATTGCAGCCATTGCCCAGATGGGTGCTGCAGACTCCACACGTGAGGTTTTCAAAACCCAGTTGGACAAAGCCCTGCCTAAGTTCAATGCCCACCTTGCTTTAAGCAGGAGATTGGACACCTGAGGGATGCACTGAGGACCCTTCCACTCTGAAGGATTCAATGATTTTTTTTTTCTCCTCAAAACTACAGCACCAATTTCCTTAATTTTTAATCCCATCCAGACATACAGTGAACATCTCAATAGTTAAATAAAATGGGACAGCTCTGAAAAACAAAACCTGTTCCTTAATCTCACACACACACAAAAATCAATAGATATATCTGAGGGAATTTTCTCTCTCTCCATCCTACACAAAGGCAATGTCCCTCTGCCCTCTACAGAGAGCATCCTTTCCTGAGGACAGCTGCACTATTTGATCTTTCACTCTTGTTTATTGTGTTACAGCTCTACAGCTACTCTTGCTCTATGATTTGACAGCCGTGTTCTCTTGCCAGAGAAGGAAGAAGTTTCTCTGCTATGACATGAAGAGATGTCACTTTTGCATTCCTGTCGTTTTCCCCAGATGCACATCACTCTGCCAGTCTGAGGGAATGTGCATATTCACACAAAGTTGGAAATGAATATGCCTGAATCAGCCCCTAGACTGGGCATGCATACACAGCCTTGTGCTAACACACCCACCCACTCAAAGATTAACTAAATTTTGACCTGATTGCATCCAATTAACCTGAATTTCTCACTTTCTTGCAAAGCAGTTTCCTTCGCAAGCCCGTTGGCCTTTACCTCATGGCAATATTCTAAGTGTGATGCCCTAGAAAAATGCAATGCAATGAGAGAAAAATAAAGCAGAGAGCATAAATGGAAGGAAAATGAGATAGAAGAAGCAGGAAGATGTGTAAATAGAATAAAGAAAAAGGAAAAAAGGGAAAGGAAATCAAAGCTAAATAAGGCACAGAAGCAAAGTATGTAAATCTGGTAAAAGTCATGGGGGCGCAGCGGATCGAAGAGTTACAGAAATATATTCGGACCAAGAGGAAAAGGCTCCAGTCTAGGGGGCAGGAGAGACAACACAAAGCCAAGTCCACAGAGCTAATTAGAAGACATATTAGAGAAAGCTACAAGCTACAATCAACAGAGATTGAGTTCCTGGAGCCCATCTCTCCCCAGAGCCTCCCAGACAGCTGCCAGCCTCCTTCAGTGCAGGCACAGCCCTGGCACAGCAGATCCAGCACGAGCTGGGACATCACATCCCATGGTGACGGAGCAGAAAGAATGGGGGCAGATGAAGATGGAAAGAGAGCAAACCAGAAATGGTATTAATGAGACCAAGCCCATTTATCAAACAAAGCAGGAAAGAAATAGAGACTTATTTTTGGATAGCGCTTCTGAAGTGAGTAACCCTGCCCCCTCCCTGCTTGGTCCTCTAGCCCACCTCCCTCCCTCAGTTCAGTGCTCTATTTTGGGTATAATTACACACTGTGCACAGGGACAGAACACACCAATATCTTCTCTGGTGCAGAACTCAAACTCCTCTATTTTACCTTTCCCCCTTTTCATTTTGCACAGGCTTAAAAGGAAAAGAAAATAATTTTGTTTCTCAGATTAACCAGAACACCATTTGCTTTTTCCCCCCTTCAATCAGGCCTCTGTGCCTCAGTGTCAAGGCAGCTCTGTCAATCACGAGCAAAGGTTTTATGAGATCATTTTCTTTAGCTCCTTTTAAAAGAGGACAGACTGAAAGGGGGAAAATGTAAACAAATACAAAGTAAAAAAAAACCGGAGGAACCAAGAAGACAAGAAGGGGAAAGGACGTTGTTTTCTGCAACAAAACAAAGGATCTCACCCAGATTCTGGAAACCTTTTCTGCTGCTCTGGACATGTGCCCCCAATACCACTGGAGTCCACCTGACCAGCCCAGCTTGTCAGTCTTGGTGCAACACAAGGTGTGCCAGGCCTGGTACATATCCTTGGCCACTGAGGTGGGAGGTGGCAGCAGGGAGAGACCTGGCACACCAGGGAACACAGGGCTAGAGCAGCCCATCCCCTACAGAGACCACCTCACATTAAGAGAGCAGCATCCCCCCTACAGCCCTGGGCTGTCCCACGCACGAGCTGCAAACCTCATTTGGAGACAACCTGACCAGAAGGGAGAGCATCAGTTTTGGGGACAGCACACAACAAATCCTATGAGCGGGCTAAAATAAATTAGATCCTCCCAAGTCACAGGTCAGAAGTGCCAAGAGCCCACACAAGATTAAAGAGAAGCTGGCACCACTACAAAAAAGCCATGCTGATGACAGCCAGGATAGACCTGCAGTTTCCACCTACTTCTTGTCACAAAATAAAGCCTTTCTTTGCCCAGCCATCCAGCTCCAAAGCATTCCTCTGCTGCTGAGACCTTGCAATTAGCACTACTAATTGTTTGCACAACTGCAGTGCTTACATGCCCTGGTCTAGTCAGGGCCCATATCCCAGATGCTACACAAAGAGAAAAAAGAGATGATGCCCTCCCTCCACCACAACCACCAAGCAAATCTCAGCAGCAATACGAAATTGGGGTGGAGGGGCTGGGTGTTCCTCTGCAACCTTTAAGAGCAGGCAATGCAATCCCTCCTTGCAGCAGGCTCCCAGCAAAGCAGGCATGCATGGCTTCCAGATGAAGGGGAGAATGACAAAACAGGGCACAGACAGGTGTCAAGGCAAGGAGCCTCTTTTGTGCAGAGAGGTACTGGTGTGGGACCTTCCTCCTTTGTTCTTCATCAATGGAAAGATGAATCAGTAGATGCATATGACAGACTTAAAGCTCAAATATGTCAGTCTGAGGAAATACGGTTCTTTAGTGAAGAGATTAGGCTCATACACAGAATACAAAAGGCCCCAGCAAGGCACAGACTCATGTGGAAAGCTGATTTAACCTTAACCCAAGCCACAGAGATTTAAAAAAAAAATCTATGAAATGCAAATTCATTTTACAATTAAATGCAAATTTAGGCTTGAGACAGCAGAAGCAGCTATTCCAGGTGACATCGTTGGGAAAAGAGACAAAGAAATTCCCAGAGCCAAAAGATACAGAAAACTAAAGCAATCACAGATCAAACTAGAATTGCAGAGAGCCAACTCCACACCTCATCACAGGTGTGGAGATCCCAAAAGAAGATCCTCTGCTGCAGCTGTAACAGGCTTTACACAAACACGAAAACAAAACCAGAAAACGCTCAGCATTTAGTCAATTGCATCACCAGTGCTTACACACAAGAACTCTTTTCTCAACCTCAAAGTTACATTACAGCTACAGACAAAACCTCCTGCGTGCTTGGTCAGCACTGGGACAGTGATTCACATGTTTGGGAGCTGTGGTGACCACAGTACAAACTGCTTCAGGAGTTGGACTTCCACAATCCTTGTGGGTCCCTTCCAGCTCAGGATATTCTGTGATGCTGTGACTGCAGCTACAGCTGAATAGAGCCAGAACTCTGTCTTGTTATCCAGACACCAGTGCTCTGAGCAGCATTAATCATCAAAAGTAAATAGCACATCTAAGGAAAATGCACAGAAATTGTGAGGCAAGGCATGCTGCTTATTCAGGACTCGAAATACAAGTGGAAATAACTATTTCCACCCTGGTCACAGAGGAAGAAATTAGCAGTAGCACTTGGTGACAACTTTCCATACAGTGCACAGAGATTAATGTGCTGTTCCTGTGTCACTGCAGTGCCAGACACAGGGACAGGGCTGCAGGTCTCTTCTGTACAGCACGGCTCTCTGCAAGGCCCTGCAGAGAAACACAGGGCTCCTCTGTGGAATTGCCCTCACTTCATGGACTGCATTGAGATGGAGGCCAATCTCCTCTGAGTCACTCAGATGGGACTGGAAAACAAACTCCAAGCGGGAGGAAGAGGAGGTGGGAGCAGCCTTCAGGCTCGGGGGTCAGCTGTCAGATGCATTTCAGAGGCAGAGCCTCCAGAGAAAGCAGCTTTTAAAAACAAATTTGAAGAAAATCTCACCTCTGCTGTGTACAAATATTCATCTTCCAAGCTGCATGGATAGTGAGGGATGAGGATTTCATCTCTGCTGACATTAAAGCAGATGAGTCGCAGACTCCCAAGGCACAGAAGCAGGGGCTGCCTTGCATGCACGTGTTCCCAGGCTGAAGAGCCACGGGGAGTCCCTGCTGAGTGACACACACTGAGTGCACACGGCAGGATTTCTGCTGCAAACACCTTTGCGTGGTCTTTTACATCCATGTGGCCTCCTTGCAGCAGCTTTGCTTTGATACCTCTGCTTCTCTGCCAACAGGGACTCAAGTAGGACCAAGGAATTCAAGAGATGGATACTAAACACCTAGGAACTTTCCTCAAGGAGACAGAGCTAAAAATTTTATTTCTCCCAGCGTGCAGAAACTGTAGTAGTAGAGAAAGTCTGAAGAGTTGTAAAAAAAGTAAAGCTTCCTGTAAAGCTAGTTTATGTCTGTTACTGAAAGTGTGAACGCTGCCTGAGAAAGCCCACTGCTGAAGAGAAAAGACAAGTTCCCAAAAGACACAGGACATTATATATGCAGGTGCATACAAGCATTTTGGCAGGAAGCAAGGATTAAGCTTAAATTAATGATCGTGCACGTTGTTTGGATGTCATAGAGAGCTCTCTAACTGGCTTTAAATCTCCTCTTCAGGTCTTGCAAAGACTGACTACTTAGATCATTACAGAATTACAAATTAGTGCATTTTAATTATTAAATAATGAATTTCTAATTAGGGTAATCCATTAGAGGAACAATTAGCGAACAGGGCCTAATTCTCCCTGGTTTATTTCACTTCTCCTGGATTCTGCCATGAACATGATATAACAAGTGGTAAAGAGCACCCTACAGACAAGCTTTGCTACAAATACACATGCATTAACTCGTAAATGCATTAAAAGCACTCTTTCAATAGAAAAAGCCATTTGCTCTCCACAGCTGAGATTCAGGAGATGACACAGCTTTCAGCAAGCCACACCACAGCTCAACAACAAACCATATCACAGATTTCCCAAGACCAGATTCCTGCTCTTCTCCAAGGTCACTCAACCCCACCTTTTGAGATAAAGGTCACAGATGTTAAAATATTCTGCCACAGTAACAAATCTCAGCGGCTTTCCCTAATCATGCTTCACTTATCTACCTATCCTCACACTACAGGGTGGTTTTCTGCTCCCAAGAGGTGCCGAGCCTTTACTTGTTGAAAGGAAGAGGATTATGGGGAAAAACTGGATGGCCACTCACATGTGGCACGGGATGCTGAGAACCTCAGCACGCTGGCATAGCTGCCCTCTGGTGCTGCAATGGTCACATGCAGGCTTTTATGTCTTGCCACGTGCTCAACTCGAGTAACCCACACACAAAATCCATAGGCTACAGGCTGATCACAGCTGCACTCACCCATGCAAGAAACAAAGTGAAGAGATGGATCTTCCACATGATAAACTTGTGTGCAGGGTTTGCATGTATACATGGAAAGCAGCTTTATTTCATGGTCACGTGTGCACAGAAAAGCTAATAAGAATGGACATATAAATATATGCAAAGCTTTAAAAGCATACATTTCACATCTGCTGGAGCATCCAGCAGCACTTTGGTTCAGAAAACAATATGGACATTCCTTTGTGCTGCTCACTGCAGGGCAAACAGTTCATTTCTACATGTAAATCACTATTCCTCTTTATTTCAAAAGCCCAGCTAAGGACAAACACACACACACACATAAGACAGGCAGATATCACAGAAGAGAATTCTTTACCTATGCCCAGCTAGAAGCCAAGCAACAGCCAAGCTCTGGATCATCCTCTTTTATAGAAAACTTGACTTGCAGTGAACAAAACTTAAAACAAAATAAACGCCATGGAAGAAACAGCCATATCAGAATCTAATCTGCAAAGATTTGTGAGTGTGATAAAAACTGAACAAAAAAAAATGCAACTCTACTATTAAACAATAGAAACACTCCAGAAAAGTGCTGGAATTTGGCCTGCCTCCAGCAGTGGGTTTGAGGGATGTAGAACAGTAAAACACACTGGTCAACAGGCTAGCTGTAAACTGTAATTTAAATAAGTCAGCTGTAATGCCAGCACCATCTATCCCTTTCCCTCCCTGCTCCCAAGACAACCCCAAAGGTTCAGGAGGCATTTGTTCCCTCAAGAGCAGCAGCTAGTTGCATTTGGATTGCAATCTCGACATAGAGCTAACAGAAAGCACATCCAGGGGGTTTGTAACCTTGCTTTCAACCATAGTACTATATAGGAGAGAGAGAGAGAAAGATTTAGCTGGCTGAAAACCTTTTGAAAGGTTGTATGCCCTTTAGCTTAGTTTATTTTATACTTACCTTTTAATACAGAATAATAAACTCCCTGATCTAAAATTACAATCTCATAAATATCAAACAGATGGCTGTGAGCTCCTCTTTAGAGCATGCTTTGGAGCAGCACCTAGACTACAATATACAATGCCAAAGCTGAAAAGATGATGGATCTTCTTTCACCTAACAGATCCACTGTGCTTTTCTAAAAATGACTATGTAGTGATGCATGGGAGGTAGCAAAAAATTGCCCTTTATTTCCAGGTAAAGTACAAACAGAGAAAACTCATATCAGGGGAGGTGATTGTCCTCCCCTGCCCTGCTCTCATGAGAAGCTCCCTGGAGTTCTGTGTCCAGCTCTGGGCCCCAAACACTGGAACCTGCTGGAGCTAGTCCAGAGGAGGGACACAAAGATGATCAGAGGGCTGCAGCACCTCTCCTGTTAGGAAGGGCTGAGAGAGTTGGGGTTGTTCAATGAGGAGAAGAGAAGGCTCTGGGGAGATCTCATTGCAGCCTCTCAGTCCCTGAGAGGGGTAGAAGGGAGCTGGAGATGGACTTTTCACAAGTGCATGTAGCAACTGAGCAAGGGTGAATGGCTGCAAACAGAAAGAAGGGAGATTTAGATTAGATAATAGAAGTCTGTACTATGAGGGTAGGGAAAAGACACTGGCACAGGTTGTCCAAAGAGCTGGTGGGTGCCTGATCCCAGGAAGTGCTCAAAGCCAGGCTGGATGGGGCTTTGAGAAACCTGGTCTAGTGGAAGGTGTTCATGCACATGACAGGAGGGTTGGAACTCAATGTTCTTCAAGGTCCCTTCCAAGCCAAGCCATTCTGTGATTTTATGAAAAGCTGAGTACACCCACATCAGCAATTGCTTCAGAGTGACATCTGTCAGTATGGAGGTAACAGCAGACCAGCTGCTCCCACAAGTGGAGCCAAGAGCACTTCCCCACCAACACTTGGACTTGCAGCTCTCAGGCAAGTGTTCCAACTGGCTGTCTCAGCTTTCATTAGAAAATCTGCTGCCTCAAAGGACACCCCAAGCAATTTCAGCAAAGAGTCTTGAAAACTGGCACCATTATAACAAAAGAACAAGAACTGCACACTCCTTCACCAAAGCTAAAGGTATTTTTTAGTGTTTACTGCTGTGTGTGCATTACACTACTCAGAGATGACAGCACTTGCATAAGCTGGGCTTTCACAGCTTTGGGGAGTACCAAAACCTGCCCTGGCCTTGTTATTGCTCAGTTTTAAGACTTTTCATACAGAAGTAATGGACCCCCACAGTTGTGCTGAGAAGCAGAGGGAAGCTGTGCCCATGCCATCAGGGCACTGAGCACAGGGAAACACTCAAGGTGCTTCATTGCTGTATTTCAGTGCCACAGGTAATGCCACCTCAGAGTGCAGGTGATCAGAGTTTGTGCCCATGTCCAAGGGATGGCAGTCCCAGCCTCAGGAAAGCAGCTGTCTCTCCTCACCCAGATGTGCAGCATTCCAAGCCAAATGACAAAGAAATGCCTTGTTTAGCACAAGCAGCAATTAGCAGTTTCCCAGAGATGGCTGACAGCAGATGCACCTTGGGATGGCATTGGCCACTGACAGAAGAGATCAGTGAGAGGAATGTCCTGATATGAAGCAAGACAGATGACTTGAGCAGCACTGAGAAAGAGACACTTGCTGAAATGCATAGTGGTCACTCCTGCCTCGGAAACAAAACACAGGCAACAAAGTGACTTAATTTTACAATGGGAAGGAAAGCTCAAACAGCACACTAGATCATTTACTGCAAACAGAAACACAGGAGACCAACTCTCAGCTCTGAAGTTCTCTAATTACACTAAACCACATTCATTTCACCTTTTTACTTCCTCATCAAGATGCACACAGAGAACCAGACATCCCATTGGACAGCAGATACATATGACTAAAAGAAGCTAAAACTGACAATAAAGAGCTATCTCTATCTCTGCTGGATCCTAGAAACACACCAATGGAAAGATTCAATTTCCCATCACAGATGCCAACAAGTAGACAAACAAGTACTTTTATCCCCCACAAGACATCAGTTATCCAAATGCAAGCAAACCCCGGACTTGCAAACACAGCTGGGCGAGAGGCAAAATAAACCAAAATTTTACTATGACATACAAAACCATCATTTAGACAATCAACTAGTATGGCTGAGATCAAACAGTTACAGCTGGAAGTCAAAAAGCAAAGCTACTGGCCCTGCTAGCTATGCAATTATGTACTGCAGAGGGCAGCAGGATAGAAAAATAAAGAAAAAATCTTTACTTTTGACATTAAATCAAAACACTGATTACAGAAAAAAAATGTAACCACTTGAATTCTGAAATCTGGCTCCATTGGGCTCCTATCCACTTGTTCAGCATTTGGACTTCTCCCTGTATTTGGTCCTTGTTCGTACCACTTTTGTAAAGCAGGGCAGCTATTTTGGCAGCCAGGAGTAGCAAATCCTGGCAGCCAGGCACCATCAGGAACAGGTGTCTGGCTGCTGTCATACCCTGCAGATGACCTGCTCCGTTATGAGCCAGAACTCACTGCAGAGCCTGGATACTCAGGGCTTGCAGCAATCATTGCAGGCCCTGTGGTGTTGCACTTGTTGCCCCAAATAATCCTTTTCTGTGAAAATGAGACTCTTTTCATGGCAAAGCTTCCATGAAATTAAGAAGACTACTTTCTGTTGAAAGACAGTTGTGATGAGAAGCTCTCTGAAAGACATCGAAACACAAAGGCACAGAAGAGCAAACAACGAATATTTACCTGAAATACCCAAGGCAAAGCAGACAGAAGTTCAAACAGGTACATAGACCGAACGGGGATTCCTTCAGTGGAACCATATTTCCCACATGGGAAATTTCCCAAATATTCCCTGTACAGAAAAAGCAGAACTCATATTTCCCTGCTTGCAAAACTGGCAAGAGTTTAACACAGGTGTTTGGCTCCAAAACAGTAATTGATGGATGCTCCCACCAAGTGCCAAGGCAAAATTCCCAGTGATCAGCTGTCCCTGAGGAGGCTGCAGCTCCCAGCCCTGCTGAAATTCAGCAAGAGCTGCTCAGCCAAGGGTCTCAGGACTGTCATCTGAGGGAGCAGCTGCCGTGGCACCACATGATCCATTCCAGTGGGGTGTGGGGCACCGTCAAGGGTGGTTAAGCATTGGAACAGGCTGCCCAGGGAAGTGGTAGAATAACCTCCCCTGGAAGCACCCAAGAAGTAACTGGACTTGGCACTGAGTGCTGTTGTTTAATTGGCACGATGGGGGTTTGGTCAAAGGTTGGACTTGATGAACTTGGAGGTCTTTTTCAAATTTCATGATTCTATGATTCTAAGATTGGTCATTCAAGCATGTGGTCACTAATTTGGTTGTTTTCATTATGCACTGCAGACCAGAACCCAAGTACAGCTTGACTGACAGCTCACTTCTGCATCTAAGGCACTTTGAATATAACAAGTGCTACACTCCACAGAGTCTGGAAATTACTAATCCCATGTACTTCTAATTAGGATTTCAAAATTACTGAATGCTTCTGATTTCAATCTGTACCCACTTCCATCTCCTCTGTATAAGCTGAGAGCCGAGAAAAGCCCTTTCCTCCCAGGAGCATTGTAAAGATAAATTAATGTTTGTGAAGCACTTGGGCTCTATAGAGATGAGCACTCAGATACTACTGTGATAAAAAAAATAAAAAGGACTATGAGGAAATCAATAATCCTATCTCCAGAGCAGGACTTACACAGTGTGCTGTCAATAGGGCCCAGAGCCACGCATTGAACAAACACAGGAAAACAAAGTGTAATCTGGCTGCTCATTAAGTGAACACCATCCTTCAAGCACCTGACAGAAGTAGGAGAACAATGGGAAAAAACATGGTCTGTGAAAACATAAGAAAAAGCACCAGCCAATTATTTAATGCTGCCCCTTTGAACAGCAGGGGACTTGGTTCTGCAACAGTTCCTTATGTTTCCATCCTCCTCTCCTCCTATTCCTTAAGGAGGCCTTAATTAGACACCAAGTGGTAAAGCACAATTATTCTTATTTTCAGGTGAGCAAGAAATATAGACACGTCCAGAAACACACCTGAGGTCAGCCTCAGAGGGAAAGGGAGAGTTTGGCTGATTTCAGCCTTACATTTTCATGGCAGAACAGCTATCCTGGTTTTGGCTGGAATAGTTAATTTTCTTCTGGTACAGTGCTGGTTTGGATTAAGCACAAGAATCCCCTTGATAACACAACAATGTTTCAGTGGTTGCTAGGTATTGTCTTACCCTGAGCCGAGGACTTTTCTGTTTCCTGTGCTCTGCCAGTGAGGAGCTTCACAAAAAGCTGGGAGGGAGCATGGCCAGGACAGCTGGTGTGAATGGACAAAGCAATATTCCATGCCACAGAACACCTTGTCCAATATATAAACTGCAGGCAGTTGCTCAGAAGCCACCAGTCCTGGTCAGGAACAGGTGAGGCATTTGTCAGGGTGTGATGAGCAACTGTACTGTGCACCCATTTTTCCTGTCAGGCCTTATTCCTCTCTCTCCTTCTCGTTACAATTATCATTATACTTAGCAGTATTAGTATTGTTATTTTACTTTGTTTCAATTATTCTTATCTCAGGCCACCAGTTCTATATCTCCCCACTGGGGCTGGGGCAGAATGGGTGAGCAGCTGCATGGGGCTTGGTTGCCAGGTGGGATTTAGCACAGCAGCAGCTCATGCTCCAGTCAGATCCTTGACTGAAAGACCAGGCTTGAGGACACAAAAGCTGTAATGACAATGCTTTCTGCATCCCAATTCAGGCAAAAAGGGGAAAGTGTTCAAACATTAATACTGACATTCTAGTAACAGTTATGAGAGAGGGAACAGCTGAGCACCCAGTTGTTTTCTTTCTGTGGAAAATGATCCTCACAGCAGTTTAAAGTGACATTTCCAGACAAAACTGGGGCCATAAATCCAGTACTCAATTCCAGTGGACCCAAAATTTTAGTGCTGTGACTCTTGCCTAAGCTGAATGGACAAACCTGGAAAGCCTTGCTCCCCAGAAAGAGTAGTCCAGGTTTTACTGGACTTCTATTGCTTCAGCCAGGGCTGGTTTTTGTATCATGAATAAAATTAAGAGGATGAAATAAACCAAAAAATGAAAGGATACTTCCTCTTGTGTGAGGGTTAAAGAGCAAGCACTCTCAATAGGGTTAAATTACAGCAAGTCTGCACATGCCATGAGATATCTATTCACCAAGGAGAACAGCAAATTAGGAGAGTGCCAACAGATACCACATATTGGATTAATGACAGGAAACAACATCTTTATATAATAAGATCCAGTGTGTCTAGCAGTGTAAACTGCAAGGAAAAAATTGAAACATGTACAAAAAAGCTGAAACACTTCCAATTTTTCTTGCATTTTTTAAGCCTTGTGCACACTAGGACACCTCTTCCTGCCAAGGCAAAGAATAGAGAGGATCTGGGGAGTGAAGGCTGAGAGAGAAGGCAACAGCAGAAAGAGCTCAGGAGTTATAGAAAGTTCCTGGTGTCCCTGTGCCTGAGGAGCAGCCACAGGTTCACACACACAGCTCTGCTGACAGCCTCATCACCTCCCAGAAACCAGCCCCAGGGAGCAGAGCCTGACTGCCAGCACTCAAAGTGCCAGCCTCATCCCTGATGGGAGCACCCCGTGAGGACAGGATGCCATCCCTGATGAGCTCAGCACTCTGGCTGACAGCAGTCCAGGAGAGCAGGACAACAATCAAACAATACATTCATGACACATAATGGGATAATGGCAGACAGCTCTCTCACACACACCCAGCTCACATTCCCCTCACGTCCCTTCAGCCAGGGAGCCCATGGGAAGGTAGGGACATAGTTTAAGTTGGTAGATCAGGCTCCCATTCTAGACATTGGTGGGGTACTGGCATCTCCATGGGCTTTCACCTCCACACCTCACCCCCAGTGAAACCCTGTCAAACTGAGAAATCAACCCTCAGACAAATAAACCCACTCCTAGGGGATGGGCTCTCTGCAGTGACTTGTGTCTGCCAGCACAGGGCTCACGGGAGCTCAGGAGCCACTGCAATGCCAAGGTGCTTTGGACACACACTACAGCCTGCAGATGCTCCACCACGAGGCTGCAGCTGACCACGGCCCCTGTGCTATCCAAGCAGCTCCTGTTAGCAGCTCTCCCTGGTGTGCCCATGCAGAACAGGTCTGCACAGGCTGGAGACAGCCAGGGCTCCAGGAGAGGAGAGAGAACAAGGACCAGCTCCTGGAGACACCCAGGGCTCTCTGCCTCTCAGGTGAGCTGGCTGATCACACAGGTAAGTGTGGTATTTGCTGGGGCCTCAGGACAAAGGAGGAATTGATGAATCTGACTCCATGTTCTTAGAAGGTTAATTTGTTATTTTATGTACTTACATATTATATTAAAGAATACTACACTAACTTCTTGTATTAAAGGATACTGCACTAAAGAATAGAGAAAGTATCTTGTTAAGCCTTCTGATGTATCCTAACTAAAAACTCTTGACTGACTCCTCAGAGTCCTGACACAGTTGGACAGTGATTGGCCATTAAGTAAAAACAATTTACACGGAACCAATCAAACAATGACCAGTTGGTAAACAATCTCCAGACCACATTCTAAACCAGCAAAACAGGGAGAAGCAATCAGATAATTATTGTTTTTATTCTTTTCTGAGGCTCCTCAGCTTCCCAGGAGAAGAAATCCTGGTGATAGGATTTTTCAGAAAATATGCCAGTGACAGGTAAACTCTACTGAAGGTGGATAGAAAACCATCCTGCAGAACAGCAGCATCATCAGCCCTCCTGCCAGTTTCACATCCTTCTGGCCAGTTCCCTGTTGCACCATTTTGGAAAGATGGGTCTGTCCCCAGGCCCCAAGCAGCTTTAATCCATGCTTATTCCAGGTTGCTTTATCTTCTGCTGTCATTGCCAAGCCCTGTCTCCATTTGACACACAATGTTTTCTCATCCCTCAGCTGCCACCCAAACTGCCCTTGTGCACTAGGACTTGGAGGATGAGAGGCATGGGAAGAGCCAGTGCAGGAGCAAAAGGCTCAGTGCTGCAACGTCTCTGATCATCACATGCCACACTGGGGAAAGCTGCTGAGCCCCATCAGTTCCCTCCTTGCATGAATACAGAGCCAAGGTTTCCAAGACTGCTTTTTCTATGGCACCAAAGGTCAGAGCTGACTTCAATTCCATAGGGAGCCTGGAGGGGCCAGTTCCCAGGCCAGGGAGCACCAGATGTCCAGCTCCCCCAGGGCACTACAGCTGCACCCTGCCTACTTTGCATCCCTTTCCTGTACCCACCAAGCAGCACTTCTCACCACTGCTCCAAGGGAAAGCAGAAATGTCAACTGAGGTTGGAGTGCATCAGCGAGGGGTGGGAAAAAATAGCATCAGGTAAAGGAGAACTGTAAGAGACAAAGGAGAAAGCACCCTGGGGAGGTGATGTGAAGAGATTAGAGAGATAGAAGCAGACATATTTAATAAGGCAAGAGCTATCAAGGTGATAAAACATTAGATAGGGACCAAGGTGCCTAAAACATAAAACAGATGGAGAGAGTGGTTTGGGAAGAAGGCAAACACATTCATATTCTACTACAGGAGACTTCAAGGTAATGTTGCCCATACACCTGAGTGCTTTCCCAACAATCTCCTCTCTGAGGAGCACGGCATTCATGCTTCCTCCTCTTTTAATCAGGGCTCTTTCACAGTCTCATCTTGCCTTCTGCCCAGGCAGGGATAACCCACAAGGGAGAGCTCAGACGATAAATAAATGATGATAAATGAACGAACCAGTGTCCCCATCCCAGTGCCCGCCCGGCTGCGCCGCCCGCCGGCCAGGGAACGCCTCTGGAGCTCCCCCCGGGCTGTCCCGGGCTGCTGAACAATCATTCTCACCTTCTCAACTCCAGCCCAGTGCTAGGCAGAATTTTTACAAGTTGTCATTTTCTTTAAGCAACCTCTTAGGCAAATTAGGCACTTTATCCAATTTGAATTAATCCCTCCCTTCAACATCTGTCCTGCCCTCAACCTAAATTCCCTTCAAAACTGCAAGCATCAGCTGTATGCAAACATTTTCTTCATTTTCCCTTTTGACTTCTTTAGGTGCACACAGGATGCTTCTTCCTAAGAAGGGGGAGTGGGTTCACTGATGACCCACCCCTCCAAAGCCTTGATCACCTTTGTCTCCATTGGCATTGGTCTGTGCTACTGTCAGTGTAACACCTGTGAACAAGGACCAGCTCCTGGGGGTTGAAAGCAGGCTATACCAAGGTTGACAGCGTTTTCTTGTCATTCTCAAGAAGTTAAATAACACTCCTGACTGACCCTGAGTCCTTTACAAGGTTGTTTCTTGGATGCCCATCAAAGCTCGTGTTCATTCATCCCATTGCCTTCATTCCAGACTGCTTCATGCTTGCAGTATTTTATTAGGTGCAGTCCTGAACAGTAAGCATGACTTTAGAAAACAGCTTAGGAGGTCTTAAAACCTCAAATTATTCTGAGTCTAAAGAAAGAGGCTTGGGAACAGCACCTGCAGCTAAATCCATTACAAAGGAAATGTTGGCTTGGGAGGATAGGAGGACAACCTTATATAAAATAACACAAGTTACTTTGGATATTATTTTAAAGAAAAGTCAGAAATAAGTGATTCTTTCACACAAACACCCATCCAATAGCAAAAGAAAACCAGTTCCATTCAAGTCACCTGCATCTCTTGCTGGCATATATTGGTGTTATGACTAAATCATAACTCCACCCTGTGGGAGCTTGAGCTGTTGTGAGAGTACAGAAAATACAGCAGATCTGGTGTAAAGCCATAAATGGGAAATGCAATAATTGTGCAACAGGTCTGTGCCTTTGTGGAACAAAAACTTCCTGCCCAGCCAGTGCTCTCCTTCAGCAGCCTCAGGCTGTACCTGTGTACTTGATTGCTGTGCTACAGGTTTGTCCTCAAATGAGCCTCAAGACTTGGTTGAGCCTCCAACAAGTAAATAAGTTGGTCTAGATCTTTCTTTATAATCATGGACTGTAACTATCACAGCTTAGTAGGAAAAGGTCACCACAATTAAATGTTTAGACCAAAAGCTCATATACACTCACAAAAGAGAGGGAGATGACAAACAAAGCAAGCCTTGGAGTAGAATTCAGTGTACAGGTTAATCAGAGCCAGGGTAATGTGTCCAACCAAGGTTCCTCTCTTGGAGGGCATTCCATCCTCTCAAAGCAAGCAGTTCATCTCTATGTTGCATCTACTTTCCCAACCTACATTTACCTCCCTCTTGTGGGAGAGCTCTTACTCCTGATCTGCTTCCAGTGGAGGGATGGAGGATGGGACCCCACAGAGCCTGGACAGGGACACTTGTCCAGCCTGCTCCCTCAGTGCCCCAGGCCGCAGGTAAAAACATGGGGTGGGCACCACCAGGTGCTGAGACTGTGGTCTCCAGCCCCACACACTCACTAACCCTGAGCAAGAAATCCCCACCAAGAGGTGTTGAGTAGAGCAGATCCTGTTTCCTCCAGAGCTAAAGGTCCCATGTCCCCCTAAATGGGAACACCCATCAAAAGGACAAGTGTCTTGAAAGAAAGGGGAAGGGGGAATGGCAGATGGTAATAAGAATTAAGCAGGAAAGATGTTTAAAAACAAAACAAAACCCACAATTGACCTAAGAGTTTAGAGACTCCCAGCCTACACAAGTCAGGGAACGTCAGAATAATATAACAAAAACAACTAAAAATGAGCATCTCAAGCTGGACCAAACATCTGCCCAGACTGGGCAGCAGCACAGCTGCCCAGAGAAGTGTGCAAAAATGGGATGAGCAGACACAATACTTCCCTTAGGCACTCTTCCAGCTGCCAACCACTCTCAGCTCAAGGACTTCCTGAGCCAAATCAGGTTTCTATATTTTTCACTCCTCCTTCATGGATTCCTCCTAATGAGGGAGGAATGAGAACAGCCAAAGAGAATAACAACATTTGAGGAGAGCTGAGGTAATGCTCAGTACAGGATTATGGAGAGACAACATCAACATGCAGGCTTCCCATGCATAATCTACTAGATATGAGCTCCATACTTCTCTTGCAAATTCAGAGACATGTTTCACATCTTTGGAAAAATCAGATTAAATGCTGCTGTCTTGTACTGTGGCTGTTTTATCACTAGCCTTAACCACATATTTCAGTACCTAGGAACATTTACAAAATGATGAAGGGAGATCTCAAAAGGTTTTCTGACCATTTTCTCTCCATGAATACCAAAGGGTGGAAAAAAACCAGCTCAGGTTTATAGGAAGCCATCAATCCTAGGAAGGGATGCTAGTTTGTTATGAAAGCATGTTATTTTGTCATCTGAGATAACATTTACTTTTTGTTCACTCCTTCACATTTACTAACTCATGCTGGTATAGACCTGTAGCACATCCTGCCTTTAAATGCAGTAGCAATTGTCTGTCCTGTGATATTTTCTGGTGCCAGACAGAGAGCAATCAAGAAAACCTGGAGACCAGCCTCAGGCTCACTTGCATCTTGAGCCACATCAAATGTACTTCATATCCTTCCTTCCATTATTGCCCCACTCAGAAAAACCCAAACACCACCATGGACCTGCTAGCCTGTCACCTGCAGACCTCAGCTGGGTGAGCAGCAGGAACAGACAATTCCACCAGCTTAGAAAAAATCAGGCACAGTTCACAGGGACAGGGAGGCAGCAAACAGTGGCCAGGACACACCATGCACAGGAAGATCACAAAAGAAAGATGCAGTACCTGCCACCCCTAAATGAGGTCTCCAGAGCTGAAACATTCAGAATTAAGTCTATACTCCTTTCTACATTTAAAAACTGCATCTGCTACAGGTGTTGAGATTTTTTTTTTAACATAACCAAAGCCTGATCTAAACACTACATTAATTTAACACTGGATTTGCAGGGCATGGGGAGGAAACGTAGGAGTTATTTACTATATTTTTTTAACTTAATGGACATGGTTTTGGTTTTCTCTCCTTCTAGATTCAGCTTCCCAAACTAGGTCAGGGTGATTACACATACCCAGTCTGAAGGCAACAGCTCTCTCTGCTCTCATGGAAGGAAGGGAAGCAGGAAAAGCAAAGGGTGATGGAATTGCACAATGGCATTTGTATATAGGCAGAATGCAGGACACAGTGGCCCAAAACCTCATGAGCTGAGACAGCTGAGCTTTCTGATTTCTCTTGGGCTCTGCCATTCCCTGGATCCTCAGACACTCAGTGACATCCATTACACTTCAAGTTTTGCCTTTGTCAGCCAACATGGGATAAAGTCAGAGAAATCCTTGTGGACACTTTTACAACAGATTCTGTTCCTGCGTCGCCTCAGCTGAGCTCAAGGCTTCCCTGAACCGAGATGCAGATCAAGTCATCCCTCTCCCAAGAGCAGATGTCAAAAGGACCAGGCACCAAGTGGAGGGAGAAAAGGGCTTGGAGGGTCAAGGAAGACACATTTGTGTCCAAAGGGGTCACCTCTAAAGGGGACAGAGCTACCCCTACCCCAGCAGTGGGAGAGGGGAGCAAGACCCAGCTGGACTGGAGTTGGTTACTGTGTGACAGATGCTGTGAGTTTGGGGAACAGGGAAAAGAGGAGGAAGAATGCGAGGAAACAAAAGCAAACTAAAGCCTCAAAGGTTGAAGAAACCTGGACTTGTATCCAACATAACAGGAAATCTCACCTCTGGAGGAAGTAAGATCCTAGAATGACTTGAGATGGAAAGGACCTTAAAGATCATCTGGTTCCAGCCCTCTCTCCCTCCCAACAAATGCCACCCTCTAGATCAGGTTGCCCAGGGCCCCAGAGATAAGAGAGGAGAGATGTAAAGAAGAGAGCTACATGTTGTCAGGTTTTTTTAATTATTATTTCTTTTTGTCAGCCAAGATTTTCTTGTCTCTTCCACCCAGAATCTCATCCCATTGAGAAGATAGTTTGATGGAGCATCTTAAATATTTCATGCAGCCTTCAGGCTTGCAATCCTTCCCTCCCCATCTGCTTCAGCCTGGCCCTGCTGACTTCCCAGCAGGCCCATGGCAGCCTGCCTAGGCAAGGGCTCCTTTGACCCTCCTTTCTCTCCATCCACCTCTCTGTCCTCTCCTGCCCAGTTAAGACTCAGATTTTTGCTTCTCTCTACTTTGCCTCCAGAGAAATCAAGTCCCAAACTGAATTTCTTCTTCCCCTTTTTCACACTTCTCCCTCACAATTCCCCTTTCATCAGCTTTCAGCCTCTTTATTTCCTCATCTATTAATTTCCAGTTTTATTTTCATTAATGAGACATTGCCTTAGGTCAGGATTAATAACCCAAACTTCAGACACCGTCAATCCATCAGTAACCAGGTGTGGGCACAAGAAGCCTGGCAGTTCACTGTGAAGGAGAAAGAAGCACTGGAGAAGCTGCACAGGGGCCTGGGGACCCCACAGAGCTGAAGAGGGGACAGAGAACAAAGCAGAGAGCAGCCTGGGGCAAGAGAGCAGCCGGGCTCCCCTGGGGCACCTCACCTGTGACAAGACCGGAGTCCAATGCTCCCAAGCAAACGGTGTTTGCACTGAACCCTGACAGGAAAGGGCTGCTTTTCACTGGAAGGGCCTCTGTCTAACACAGGAGTATTTTTGGCTGTCGTGAAAGGGGAGCTGGCACAGGACCGGGAACCTCTCCACAGAGAAGGAGCTGCTTATTAAAGCAAGGAGAGATTCAGCATGCTGTACTCTGAGAACCCTAACTGTTTCTTCACCACTTTGGAGCTCCCTCCCTGAGCAGGGGTTTGGCTCACCCCCTGCAGCAGTTCCATCCCACATCACCTGAACTGCTCAAGAGCTCTAGAATGGTCAACCCCAGGCAGAGGAACAGCAGCAGCTTCTCCCTCTACCACCACAGCTCCTTCTTTAGACATCATTTCCCCCATATTAGATGCTGAAGGAATAGTGACTTGACTCTTGTCTCCCCACCAAGCAAGGGGAGTGAAAGGACAAAGTGATTTTGCAGATGGAGGATGATTGTGGGCACAGACAAGTGAGGGCCATGCTGGCTCCACAGGGGCTCCTGTGGCACAGCAAGTCCTAGAGAGAAAAAGACCATGACAAGTAGTGGGGCAAGACACTGGGCCACAACCAGAGGACTGGAGAGAGCAAGTTGTGGAGGGGCAAGGGGTGAAGAGAGTGAGATTTGATAGGGCTGGTCCCCAGCACCCTGCAATGGCACAGTGTGGCTTGCCCAGCTGAGGGGCCCAGGCAGGGGCAGCCAAGGATCCAGAAGGCAGGAGGTCTAGAGACAGATCACAAGGCAATGGGAGATGGACAATGGTGAGGAAATTCTGTGGAGGAGACAGAGCTAAGCAAGATGACAGGGTTAAAGTGGCATCCTGTGTCCTTTTCTTGCTACTAATCCTTTTAGGTCATGTTACTTGTAATATCTTGTAGTCAAGGATCTTTTGACATGTCTGCTTCAGGACCATTAGCACACTCAGAAACTGCTGAAGAGGAAGCTAGTTAACACCAGACCACCGCAAACCCAGTTCTGCTCCTGTTTACCTTAGTGGAAGTACTGCCACTGGTTCTGCTGCCTTCAGTCCTACACCCACATTCCTGGCTTTCCAGAAAGTTCTCTTCTCTCTCTCTGCTTTGCTGTTCATGCAGAAGCTGCGGCAAGTGTTCTCTCACAATGTGGGGAAGCAATGCATTATCCTGGGCAGCAGGTACCAGGGAAGCTGTTTCACCCAGCCCCTGAGGGGGACTGAGCTGCAGAGCCCTGGGTGGTGCAGGAGCCAAGGAGAGCACACTCCAGCAGGAGACAGAGCCTGGGCTCTGCATTGTTTCTAATCCCCTCACCATTCTTCCTTGCCTGAATGGAATTAGAGAAGCAACAAGGGAGCTTTACTGCCAGGCACACCATGGCAACACATCAGCTTTAGAGACATTCCAGCTCCTAGGAGCACTAACACTCTGCTTCCTCTCATCCCCCAGGTCCTCTTTCCTGTGCTGTATCCATGCTCCAGGCTGCCTGGCCATCCCAGGAGGTCCTCCCTAGCACTTCTCCCTCAGACAGCCACACAGAAGTGAAGTACCCAAGCTGGGAACCTTCACAGTGCTTGGACTGCTGCCTCTTCTCATGGACCTTCCTCCTGTTTCCCTGAGCAAGGCCTGTCCCACGAGCATCCCATGGAGCAGCATCCCAGGGATGCATGGCAGCAGCTGGGCACAGCTCCTCTGGGAGCTCAGCTCCCTGCCTGCCACCAGAGCAGGAGGCAGATGATGTTCTGCTTTGTCTCCTCTTCCCACTGTGCTTTTGTGAAGGCAGAGAAATGACAACAGCTCAACAGCTGCCTCCCTGTCTGGGGGATGGGGTGGGAGGTACGAGCATTTGGGGGAAAAGAGAATTAATCTGAACAAAGCACAGGCCAACTGAAGCCGAAACTCAAACTCAACTTGCCAGCTCAGATTTGATTTTGTTTCAGTAAATGCCTGGTTTGAACAGGAGCATGAAACCAGCGCAGACAAAAAGGCTGTTCTTTATGGTATACTCACCCTGACCAAAACAAGAAATGTGGCTGAAGTTCTGCAAGAGAGAGCTTGTTCTCCGTTCTAAAATTTTCACCCAGCTTGAGAAACCCAAGAGGTGCAGAACTGGGGTCAGCAAAGAGAGCTCCATAAGTCAGTGGAGTGGTGTGAGCTCATTTACCACAGCACACACAACTCAAACGCTTGGGCCCCTGCCTGCACTGACCCCAGCAGCTTTGGAGCCCCAACACACCTCGCATGGAGGGGCAGCCCTTGGCCCCCCTCTGCCAAAACAAGGCTCTCTCATTAGCAGCCCATTTCCTGGGTGTGCACTCCCTGCAGCACACCCCATTGTTTAACCAAATCACACCTCTCCTTTTCACTGGATATGTCACCCTACAGGGAGGTGCCCAGAAAGAGTTGGGAGGACTTTGCTCCCACCATCAGCACAATTTCTTGCACTGGTGATTTACACTGGGATTTCAACATCCCTGAAGAGCATTTGGGAGCTCACTGATTTTAACTCATGCCTTTCATGATCTCCAGATGGCCCAACGTACAGCAGCCCACTAAATTTCCAACACCATGGCCTATTCTTTCCTCATAATTCCAAACTTCCCTCTACCACTTGATCAGTAAAAGCAAGTTTAAATCCTCACCTTCCCCTCAAAACCTTTTCAGTTCCCCCAGGATTTCAAACACCAGTGAAAGGCTCCCCCCACTTCTCCCTGATTCCCTCTGGCATCACCCAGACAGATGCACAGGGGAAGGCACAGTAAATCTCTCCAAGGGATAATTGCAGAGGAATTCACCAGTAGGTCAAATATTTACCCAAGACTCATCAATGCAAATGTTTTCTAATCCTCCTGCATCTTTCAGAGATGGCAAAGGAATGGTGAGTACACCTCTGATTTATACAGATGCATACAAATTAGAGTAATAAAGAACTCAGATGATTTATTATGTAGTAATTGTATCACTTAATCAAATATCTTTGTTGTGCACGTGTATCAATACAGGAGTTAACAGTATAAAAGAAATACATAAATTGCACTAACAGCTCCTACACTTTTCTTCTGGTCAATCTTCAGTGCTATTTGGTGTTCTGACTGCTGCTTGTCCACATTTCAGAGAACCACTCTGGCTCCATGAGGTGCACGAGGCCTTCCCACAATTTTCAAGCATAAGTTTGTTTGTAGCTACGTGCTGAGGGCACCAGGCTCAAGCAGCACTCTTGGTGGGGAAAGGGGGCAGAGATAAACCTATAAATACAAACCCTCCTGGGGGAAGCAGGAGTGTCTCAGAAGAGGTCATTCAGCAGGATGAAATAATCCCAGGTGTAACTATTAAACCCAGCAGCTAAAGAATTGGCATCAGATCCTCCACTGGGAATGCCTTTGTGTTCCTGAAAAGCTGAGACCCATGAAAACATTAATCATCAGGAAAGAATAATCCTGAGTCCAGAGGGGAGAGGTGTCACAGCCATGGGTGAGAAAACCCTTCACACATGCAAACAAGAATGGGAAATGCCGTGGGTACAAGACAAAGCCTCAAGTGCATGACACTAATCAGCTTAATTGAGCTCAGAGAAGTCAAGTGGCCGGGGAAGGAAATAATTACTTTTGTGGTCTCCCTCTAGATCTGTCTAACCTGTCCCCTTTGCTTCCCCTGATGGGATCACTGACACCCTCAGTCTGCTGGGGGACATTCCAGGTCACTCACCCACCCATCCCCTTGCTTCCATGCAGGAGGCACACCTCCATGTCTGTATTTCCAGGGATATCCAGCACCTTCCTGCTTTGCTAGCTTTGTGCCTTCAGTGACAGCTTCCCCCAAGGCTTTGCTCCTCAGTCCCTAGGAAATTCTGCCCAGAAATGCCTCAACAGCATATGCCCATGCTCACACATACCAGCAGTGAGGACACTGGCTGCTACCACATCCAAGTAATTCTTGGGCATTTGTACTGCCCAGAAACTCAGGAGTGTCTCCCAGGTTGTGCACAAGAGGGATGTGCCAAGTGCCACTGGCAATCTTTGGAAATATAAAGCTGGAAGGCTCTTCTGTCCTAACACGACAAAACAGGGACTGCTGGTGCATTTAACTACTCTGAAAGAGACACCTGGTGTTTATCCCCACTGCATCTGTCTCAGAAGAGGGGGATGTTGGCACAAGCATTACCTGCAGGGGCTTGCAGCACTCTCCCTGCTCATCTTCCTCCCCTCCCCCTGATATTGCAGGGGAAACAACAGAGGGGCCTGCCCCAAGCACGGTGCTCAGCCTGGGAACAGAAAGAAAACATAGGGACAGCTCACCACAGCACAAGGGGACACAAAGCCACATTCAGACAGAGCAGAGAGGAAGGAGTCAGAACAGAAACACAGATCTGCAGACAGATCTGCAGACAGAGATTGTTGGCCAACACAGATGACAAATTTCCTTCTGTCTGTCCATAAACCACAACTGTGCAGTGGTGGTCTGACACATCCAAAGTGATTGCAGCCCTGGCATGTATGATGCCTCTCCAGGAGTCAAATTCAGCACCACACAACCCTCAAGTGCCAGCTCACTTCAGGAACCTGGGTCACAAGTATCAGGAGTTTCCTTAAGGTTTGAGTAACCTCAAAGCTGCCTCCTTCTCTTAGAGGAAGGTCCAAGTACAGTCTTGATGTTCCTTCTGTATGTCCAGAGCATGCTGGAAAGTCCCATGGAATAGGGGATCCTAGAGCAAACCTCCCCATCCTGTTTTTCCCCTTGTAGCCCTCAGAGGATGTTCTTCAATGGGAAGTCCCCCTTCAGCCAGGGAAGGGAGCACATCTTCCCTTGTGCAGTTTATGTATGATCTGGATTCATGTCTCACACCCAGACAGAGAATCCCTGATCTGACAGCTCAGGAAAATCAAATGAAGTGTCAACCCTCTTTCATTTTCCAGCAAAATAACCCCCATATGGGAGCAAACACAGTTTCCCCAGACATCTGCCACACGTTGCAGAAAAATGCATTACAGACATGCCACTAAGTGTGAAATAGATCTTTAAAAGTTAAAAAGCTATTGGATATTTAAAGGATGTGTGACATATCACAATATGCTGTAAATGCATTTTAAAGAAATAACAGCACCTCAAAGATACTGTGGAAGGATGCAATTAATTCTGTGCTTTGAAAAAGAAATCCTGGGTTATGGTTTTCTGGAGGAGGAATGTTTTTTTTAAGTACCTACTTTAATAGTTAATTATGGCATTGTAGGGGAAACTTGAGGCTTCAGAGAGAGCTGACCTATACGGTGGAAGGCTGCATGCAGCTACACTGATAACACTAATTTTAATTAATCCTACCACAAACTCCTCTTCCTTCCAACACCCTGTCTCATTTGCTTAGAGCTTCATTTGATTGGCAGCTTGAGCTGAGACTTACATAGCAGGTATGACTGCTATGAGGAAAACCTAAGTTGAATGTCAATGACTGCAAATAAAAAAAGTTATTTTGTCTGTTCTTAAGTGTCCCAGATGGTTTTATTTTACTAACATTTGCTGCTGGATGCTCCAAAACGCTGCTTCCACACTGGGCAGCAGGGTAACCCAAGACCCCTTTCACTCATCCTCTAATAACTCATCCAAATGGAGATAAATTAGCAGCTGCCATGGCAAAAAAAAAAAAAAAAAAAAAAAAAAAAAAAAAAAAAAAAAACCAAAAACCCAAAACAAGTGCTCTGAATATGCTCAGGAGACACTGTTTGATATGACTCAATCCAATAAATGAAGACAGAATTAAGGATGAATGTGGAATCTCACTTTCCCCCTCTCCACACCACCTTCACAACACAACCTTCCATTGCAGGTTCACATGTTCAGGTTTGGTTTTTTCCCCACAGGGAGGGATGGCATCAGTGTGGACAGTAATGTGACACCTCTTTAGCCAGGGAGCTCACAGGAGTTTGCTGGCAGCAGGGAAGCAGCAATGAGTAGGAATGCAGAGCACGAAGGCTCTAGGGTAGGGATATGCCATCACTCCTTGGGGTGCTCCCATCTCACCCCTTCCTGCTGCAGGCCAAGCCCTCCAGCCCAGAGCCTCTCCTCACCCACCCTGCTTTCCTGCCCCTCCTTTATCCTCACCCAGCACACAGGCTGCTCCCCCATGCCATTGCTGCCAGCCCCTCCACTCTGGAGGGCAGATACCCAGTGGATGAGCTTTCCACCCCAGATCCCTGCTGCCTGCCTGACCCAGCGGCCTCATCTTCCTCCTCAGCTTCTCAGTCCTCCACTTCAGCATCCTTCCCAGGATTTCACCTGATCCCTGCCTCCCAGACCTCAAATTAATGTTTTATTAATGGATAAAAAGACTGCTACAATGGAAAAGTTGGACAGCTTTTGAAAACCATGCTACTAACTCATGTAACGCTGGAAACTATGCCTTGCATTTCTTCGGTTCTATTAGTGTTCTGGCCCTTGGATGAACTGTGTGAGGTTCTTCAGAGATCCTGCTGGGCAGGAAAAGAAGGAAAAATATTACTCAGCACCCAGAAAGGAAGAAAACATATAATATGAAGAGGTTGTCTACACAGGGAAAGACAACAGGGTCAACCTACAAGAAAATAAAAATTCAGAAACTATAACATGGGATGAAAAAAATGCTGCAAGAAAACAGTGAGAAGATTGCTGTCTCCAAAGGACTTTCCTGCATAAAACAAGTGGGATAACATCTAGAGCCTCCTCCACCACTCACTGAAATCCCGCTTCCAGAGAGGGGTCCAGATGGGAAGATAAGAGCAGTTGCCAGCACAAGGCTGCTAAACAGTGGGTCAGCAAGCACAGAGAGGAGAGGAGCAAACTCCCAAGCTGGGAAGGATCCTCCTTCATCAAGAAAATTAATCAGAAAGGAGCCATAGGGAAAGAAAAAAGCAAGAAAAAATTGCCTTGAGGGGAAAAAATCCTTCATTAAGAAATATCACAGTTGGCCAGTGGCACTGAACATCAAGCAGTACCAAAGGCAATATATTATTACTGTTGCACTTCTATAAGCCTGTCTTTTTTAATATAACTCGCTCATGACAAACATGTTCAAGGTCTGGCCTGAATCTCACATGTGGACAAAGCAGACCCTTCCTAAATCACCTACAAACCCAAGAGACTTACTCAAAGCAAAAATTACATCGCAAGTTGATAAATACGTGAACAAAAATAATTACATAAAAACTGCAATACATCAAAAAAAACCTACTTTTCTCAAAGATGTTTTAGCTTGATTATTGTTAACAATTCTTGTTAACATCTGCTAGCTGGCTGGTAAATGATCTGTAGAACATTTTGTAGAAAATAAAGACATGGTATTCTTAGGGGAACACTAGAGTGAGGCGTTCTAGGCTGCAAAGCAAGATGCAGGATACAGGTAAAGACAGGGAGATTTCCTTTTGGGGTGTGTGAATGATGGGGCAAGGCAGATTTGCCAAGTACTGATGTTTCAGTATGCTTCCAAACAATAGGCAGGGCTTGAAAGATGAGCAGATATTTTGGATCTTTGATGTGAGAAACTATCAACCTCTGGATGGAAGAAAATAATTCTCCACCCTCAAATATTGAGCTCCTACATCTTTCATGCCATGAAAGAGAACAGCTGCTGTTTGTTGCAAACTGCCTGTTCCAATAGGGAGGTTAATATTTTACCATGTGTTTTCTTTTCTTCTTTCCCTTCTTGCCTGTTGATGCAAATCTCAGAGCTGGCATTACAAGCACTGGATTCAGCAGCTTTCTCCTGGATGAATTTGTACTGATGTTAGCCTTTTTAATCCATGACTCTGAGAAGAGAAATCCCCCAAGAGGTACATTTGGTTCCCCTCTGCCTCTCCCAGCATCCAGCTCCTACAACCAGTCTTAAAGCCCTTGTAGTATTTCAGCAATTTTTTGCTACCCTGGGGAAGTAGTGACAAACAACACCAAGTTATTAAAGTCAGGATGAAACAGCCCTCACAAAGGTCCAGGGGTCAGGAACAAGGCTGAGACAGCACTGTTGGTTCAACTTTTGCAAGTGAATCCTTGAGCACCTTGCCCAGCTGCCAAGCCGGGGCACAGGGCCAGGAGATTGCAGGCACACAGCTCGCAGCCAGCATGCTGAGCTCACATCTGTCTTTGCCAGCCCAAAGAGCCAGACGTGGCTAGCAGGGATTAGCACCAGCCACAGCCCAGGGAAGGCCAGGGCCAGCTGACCCAGCAGCAAGTGTCACCCAGGGTGGCTCAGGAGGTGGTCGCCCCCAACAGCCTGGCCCTGCTCCCACCCCTTGGACTCTGCAGCTCAGAAATGAGCCCAGTGCTCCTCACACTGACAGCTCAGCATGGGGGTGTCAGAGGTGCCACCAGCAGGTCAGAGAGCACAGGAACACAGCAGCTGAGCTGGGCTTGGAATGCTCTAAAGGGGATGGAAGCAGCCTGTGAGTACAAGGAAGAAGCAATCCCACCCTGCCACGTAGAAATCCCTTCCAGAGACAGCAGAAATCTGCTATTTTCACAGGTAAACTCACACCTCTGCAGAGCCCTAGCCATTTCCTCATTCTAAATAAGCCAGTGGGTGATGTCCTCTGTTTAAATCTCACCTCCAGGTCTCCCTTTAAGCCCTGGCCTTTCACCCCAGGGAGCTGGGTGTCAGCAATGCTGGCCGAGAGAGGCCCTCAGCAGAAGGAGCCAAGTCAAGGGCAGGAACAGTCAGTGCAGACAGGCTGCTCACAGCAAAGCCCAGGAATGACAGCAAGGGAAATAATAAAAGAGGGGGGAAATGACAAACTGCCACAGACAGAGAGGAAAAGGGATAGACAGGGTGGCTAGTCACAGGGGAGTCTGCTAGAGGAGCTGCAGGGACTCAAACATCAAATCACACTCAAGGAGGGGGAGCAATGGCTTCTTTTATAGACTGAAGCACAGTAGGTGATGACAAGAGGAGACTGGGGGAGAGAAAACTAAAGGAAGAAAGGATAAGCAAAGAGTGTGATGTATCATTAGCCAGGACAGATTTATCTTTCCTCTTGGATAAATTGCAGTACGTAAGTGTAAATGGCACCATTGTCTCAGGGGGACAGATGGTCCCCACATCACAGCTTGGCACGTCCCCCATCCCCCCTGAGGGAGCTGCTCCCCTCCCCAGGCTGCACTGATGGCCATGGAGAAAGCTGGAGAAGGGAAAGGCCAAGATGAACTTTCCATCTCCATCCCCACATGCTGACCTTGCAGTCAGGACGGGCAGGTGAGAGCTGTTCCAGCCCCAGCACTGCTCACCAAGCCCCCAAACAGCTGTGCAGGCTCTCCAGCCAAGGCTTGCACTGCCATCACAGCAGCTTCTCACTTCACAGTCCTTGATGGCAGCCAGAGACCAAGCTCTCATGCTGATTGTCCCAGGTCCATCAGCTGCCTTCAATCCCATTGATTTCAAGGTTTTCTGAGATGCCTGCCAAGGTCAGCAGGTATTTGCATCACCTGTTCCCAACCTAGATAAACTCCACATATCATTCCCCATCAGCATCTTATGTCTTCATCTCCACACTTCACCTCTCATTTTACAAGTCCAGCTGCACTCTGACCTGCCTTCCTTGCTCATCTCGGCCTCATTCCCTGGCTGCTGGTCACAGCTCTGTTGTTTTCTTGACACGGGATAAAAAGCCATCGCCCTGAGCTAGCCTCTCCCCTCCTCCAAAGCCTTTCCTGAGATGATTCCTTCTCATTTGCACAGCTGAGCCCAGAGAGCCCCTCCAGGGAGGGGAGGCAGGTGGGACAGCAGCCCCTCCCTGGCAGAGGAGCACAGCCAGCAGCAGATAGCACAGCACAAACTCACAGCCCGGGGAGCAGCAGTGACAAAGAGCAGGACAAGCCCAATCCACCACCAGACCTGTCCCCAGAACAGGCAGCCCCAGCTGGTGGCCCTTCCCACTACCCTCAGCCCCATCAGCCAGAGGCTGTAAAACCCCATTTAAGAGCAGCACTTTTCAAGCAGGATGTGCTTGGGCTGGGCTCCCTGCCCCTCAGCACTCAGGGAGGCACAGGAGAGGCAGTGGCACAGGGATGCACCAGGCACTCCAGGAAGGGGCTGACCAAGGGCTGACCAAGGACCAGGGGCAAAGCAAGCACAGGACAGAAGCGGTCCTGAGCCTGGTCCATCCTACACCAAACTAGACACCAAAACACAGGGCCTATCCAAAGACAGTGTTTCTCCAAGAACACAAAGATCTTTCCAACTTAGAGCTTGGCAGCCTCTTTGCTCCTGTTCTCTCCCCAGGTCTGTAATGGGCTGAGTGTTTCACAGCCCCATCTCAGCCCCACTGGGACCAGCTGCAGGCCATTTGCTGCAGAGGAGCTGCAGCTCTGCTGACTGTCCCTCACCTGAAGCAGCTCCTGTCAAGGATTATGCTCACAACCCACAGCTCCCATGGTCTAGGGTGGGAAGAGTGTCAAGTCCTCAAATAAGCAGCTGGTCAATTTGTTAGTGGTTAATTCACGTTGTTATAACAAGACATGCAATTAGAGGTCTGGTCAGAGTATTTTATAGGTCTTGAACTCAAAAGGAGCATTTTTATTGCCCTTTCTATTCCTACAGGAGCCCCTTTGGCACTCTAACACACCCTGCTCCAGTGTTCACGAAGGCTGAAAAAGGCAAACTGACCATTTTTCAAAGAATCAATGGTTCTCATCTCCAAGGCAAAATATATTCCAGTGAATAAGCACAATATGCTCCAGAAAGGTTTTTCAACATTTGTTTCAGTTCAGGAATGCACTCCTCAGAGGGATGGGATATCCCTCAGCACAGGCACTGCTACCATCCCTGCATCCCATTGAGCACACCATCCCTCTCTTCTGGCCCAGCAATACCAGATAGCCCCAGCTTGCCACAAATACACGGTGCTGTATGACAAAACAAGACCAATGTCCCCAGCCCCACCTGAAGAGCAATGGCTGGTGCATACACGTTTGTTCTTACTAGGTAAAACAGAATAACACTGATTTATACCAGTCAATTTTATGACTTGCATCTTCTATGCTCTCTCCCCTGCTTCCCTCCATTTTCCACATTCATTTGCCATAAACCCAGCTGCCATATTAAGGCATCTCATCAAAAGCTGTTGCAGTAAGAGTCCTAGCCCTGCTTTCCTAAAGCATCAGAGTATGGAGGCCTACAAGGTCTTTTATTGGGTTTGAAACATATTAAGGAAACAGGGCACTATGAACACACAGCAGGAATACCCTTCTCCTAAACCACAGCCTCCTCTGTGCTTTGTTGTTATAGCCCCTCCTCCAACAGTAGGAATCCATCCTTCAATAACAGCAAAAATGCTCAGAGCTTGGAATGAAGACAGTAAGGATGCACCACGAATTTTCAGCTTTATTTCCAGCTGTGTTAGACCCTATGAACATTAAATCTTCAGTCAGAGCCCTGGTTTTGTACATGCTGCTGTCCTGCTTCATTTCCAAACCATGGTCTTTGAGTTCTCACTATAAAAAAAAGCCTCCAGGGATTAAGCTAAAGGGATGGGAGGCAGGGATTTATCCTGTTTCAACATTTGTGCTTAGATACCCAGGGCCATCTTGCAAGCCAGCCAAATTTAGACCTCATCCCTTTACATCTGCCCACTTGCCTGAAATTGCATACATCTCACATACACACAACCCAGCCAATTTCTTACAGATCTCAAGCATGCAAATCCCCTTCAAACATATCCATCCCTTGTGTGCTACTAATGACAATGCAGGAGTTTAAACTCCATTTACACCACATCTGACTGTGCAAATGGCTCCTCTAAACTTCCCTCGTAAATTTGCACATCAAATGACCCGCACTAATGGCCCTCCCTTGTCACTAGTTTTGTGGAGACAACTTCCTTCCCAACTACTTGTGAAGGCCCTGAGCTCTATCATGCTTCCCCTGCCACCTGCCTACCAACCACAATCAGGAAACAGCTATGCTAAGAAAAAGCTGGAATTCAGAGAATTACTTTTGCCCAATCCAGAGTCCAGGTGGATGGAGTTCTTCTTCTCCCACAAAACTAAGATTACCCAATATTTCATTATGGAAACATTAAGATGTTCAGACTGTGCAATTTCCAAAACCAAATCTGCTCCCTGTCCTTCCCTTTGCCTTCTTCTAGAGCATCTGGGAAACCAAACAGCATAGCAATCCTAAATGCAAATGCTACAGCCTGCTGTCCAGCAACTACTTCTTTGCTAAAGGAAGAGCGGAACTTCCAGAGATCTGCTTCTCCCTCTAAAGAGAGAGGCTCAGCTAGGCACACTCAATTTCCTGCTGCAGTCTCTCAAATACGTACAGAGACCTTGGATGGTTTTCAGACAGGTGGAGTTAGATGGGGTAAAGCCTATCAGCTTTCCAAGGGGAAAATTAACGGGGAAATTAAGGGTCAGCTCACAAGGGTAAGACATGTCTGCTTTAAGGCACACTGCTAACACAACAGGGGAGGAGAGCACTTGATGATAGATTGATCCACTGCACAGTGCCTTCACATATTAATCAAGATAACCAACAACTGACTTATTAGAAGTGACCCTTATTTGCTAATAGCAAGCTCCATTCCAGCAGGGAGGCTGGCAGTGGCAGAAAACCCAGCAGAGCCTAAAGCAGTGTTGTTCCCTCAAAGCTTGGCAAGCATCTGGCACATGCCCACGGGAACGCCAGTGCCCCCAACGCTGCACACCCACTGCACAGCTCTGGCTGTCTCAGCTGCCCATGCAACAGGAACAACTGCAAAGTTGACTCAGAGTGTTGAGGAGTGCAGAGGGGTCAGATAACCTCTCACAGAGAAAAATAAATCATGCACTTGGTGGGGCTGGGGGTGTACAGAGATATCTCCTTGGCTGGAAGGAGGGCACAGCAGCAACACCTGCCAGGTTACCTAGAATCATACAAAGCTGTAAAAAGTCCTCAAGTAAATGCCAGACTCCTCATGTGTCTTCTGAGAGAGGTTTTTTAAGAGAGACAGGAGAGCTGCCCTTAAAATGGAGACACATGAACAACATATAAATTATTTTCTTCCAAATATGCACCTAAAAGCTGATACTGATGACCCCAAGAGCAGAAAGCCATGATCCCCAGGTTCTCAAGAATGATCAATGCTGCTTAAAATTCATAAGCCTCTCAGTTTTTGATGTATTATTACACTTTCTGGTCACATTTCCAAGCTTCTAACTAGAGATGCAGAAAACCATGATTTTTATTTATATATACAAAGACATGTGAAAAAGAAAAGTAAAATTCAAATGATTACAGGAACTCAGACCTTAAGACAGTCATCAACTACTACAAGATTTGCAATAAATTTGCAGATTATGCTTATTATATAACTACAGCCAGTCATTAAGAACAGTGTGTCCAGGGTTTGACAGTCTACAAACTTAAGGCAGAAACAAGCACAACATACAACAGAATCTGCGCAGAGAACTTCACTGGACACAAACCAATTGCTCAAACTGGTATCTGACATAGGCATATTTTACATATATAACACATTTGCCCAAAGCTTAATGAGCAGTGGTGTTGTTGCCCCCTTGACCACACAGCACCCAAAAAGCAGAGATTCTGGCAGCCCACAGTCCCCATGCACTGTGGCACCTCCTGCCACTGCCACCAATAAAAGCGCCAATCTACTCACGCATTTTTTTCTTCTCCAAAATTTCATTTTGCACTTGGCTCTCAGGGGGCAGTGCCAGCATGAAACACCACTATTGCCATCGCCAGCCATCCCATACTGCACTGACTCATACATAAATTATCCCTGTGGGGAATAAATGCTGAGATTTCCTCAGAGTCCAACCAAAACGCTCAAGGCCAGTCCTGTTTCCTTGTGCACAGAGCACACGGTCCAAGCTGACAATGCCACCAGTGAAAGCCACAGGAAAGGTATCTCCAGAAGCAAGGTGGGATTTTGGCAGCAGGCACAGTGGCAAAGCCCCTGTTCAGTGGATTTCAAAGCTAATGAGCTACAAGGCAGCTCCTCAGTAGACACAGTCAAGCCACAGCTGTAAGAAGTTACCCTGCTCAGTACTCTGTGAAACACAGCTCCCAGTAATAAAAATTAAGCGTGCACATAAGCTTTGGCTCATCTGGGATCTGACCTGCTGCTCCCACACCACTGAAATCAGCTGGAAATGCAACACTTCACTGCTTGAGAGCAAAACAGAAGCCCAAAGGGCCAACAGCTTCACCAAGGGGTTGGTACATAAAAAGCAAGAAAATGACAGAGCAGTGAACTGCAGAGCCTCTCATGAGAATCCATTTGTAAGGTGCCATGTGGCATACCCATTATTTAGTCCCAAACATTTTATAAATTCATAAGATAAATGCTATGCAGTTGGTTTAGAAACATGTTTCTTAAGGCTTTTCATCCTATTCCCCATCCAAGCTTGACTTCAAATCCTACATGAGAGACTTTAGGTTTTATAAAAGGAAAAAAAAAAATTCTTCCAGCCATTTTCATAACCATATCTCAAATAAGGACTGTATTAACATTGTAGTTGCAACAGCTCCATGATCTACAGCTCCAAGTGGTCCAGCCTTCTGTTACCAAAGCACAAATTAACCTAAACAAACCAGCTGGCTGGCTGCTCATGTGCTGCATCACAGCAACTCCTTTCTAATCAGGGGACAAGCCAGGCTCCAGGTGCTTGTTGAGTTGCATTGCACACCCAGCTGAAACAGCACTTACCTTCTCTAATAAAGTATATTAGGAATAAATTTTTAAAAAAACCTGCTTCCCAATAAACTAAAGTTATTCATGCATTCACTTGAGTTGTAGGTAAAGCCATCCCAAAAACATTCAAATCACCAAACTCAAAAGCATCAGGCTCCTTTTCACCACACACTACAACAGCAAAAACACAGCAAATACTCCCTTTGGGGACAAACACGTGGATTTTCACAGGCATCACAGTCCTCTTCTTAAAAGGGAGTTGGGATCTACAACTTTTGCAATGATAGCATCACACATCTCTACACAAACATGCTTCCAGAAGCAATTTTAAAGCAAAGAAATGAGTGGTTCTTTCTCCTATTACTGCACTGCAGCAAAGCAATATGGCAGCTGTTTAATAGCACATAACAAAATTGCAGGACTGCTCACAAAAGGAAAAATAATCTCCAGGAGAGGGGGATTTAAGTAGTTAGAATGCAATTACCTAAATTGAAATTTGGTGGTTAATGACCTCATACTTAAAAAAATTGTTACATGGCCCTTAACTATCAGAGTTTCCTTTTTAAATCTCATTGACAGTACTTCCACAATGGCAATCGTGAGGCTCTAATCCAGGAAAAATTCCACAGGAAGATTAATAGGCATTTAATGAATGCCCCATCTTTTTGCTGAATCTTCACAAAAGGCCAGGTGTTGACCTATGACAGTGGCTCCTCCTGCCCCTGCTTAGCTTAAGCACCTTGGAGACCCAATAGCTCAGTGTAACAAGGATGGAAAGCAGGCAAGCATATCAATTCCCAGAAGATATGATTTGATTCCCATAGAAGTGTCTCTTGTGAAGGGTCTGATTCCCAGCCAGGCATCTGCCACCAGGCCATGTAAATGTATCCTGTCGATGGTGCTGTTAAAAAAGAGTGTGATGCCAAGAGCATATGATTACATGTAAAAAGCCTTCAGGGTGCAAAAGCAACCCCTCATTTGAGAAAAAAAAAAGGTAAACATTTATTTCATGAGCCTTTTAAAAAGAGAAGCACAAGGGGTTGAAAGGAAATCAGAGGAGGGGCTGAATCCTCACCTCTCAGTCTCCACTAGTCCTGTAATCTCCCAATGTCACACAGCTGAGCTGAAACCTCAGGTTTGACACAACCCCTCCAAAAGGTTCCAGCAGGCCCACCACTGCCCTTCACTCCCTGGTGGCCACATGTAAGGTCATCAACAGGTGATTGGATGAGACTTTTTCCTCCTTTGTCTAGTTTCTAATAAGAAAAAGTCATTTTCCAAGTCAAAGAACACATTTGTCTGCAGATTAGGACAAAAGTAACACTTAAAAACTAAAATAGGCCAATTTCTTAAATAATAGCTCCAACAACTTAAAGCAAACTCCTTGCAATATACCAAATTGGAGGGATTACTTTGAGTGACTTTTTAGCCAGCAATAAGGACAGGCTCCTCTTCCACCACAACCTCCTTCGCTCATCCAAAAGCAAGCCTTCATCCCAAACCCATGCTGTTGCTCTTCTTTCGCTTCCCAAATCCAGACTTTTATTGTGACACAAATGTCTTGGGCTTTACTCCGAGTCCTGTTCTGAGTCCTGCTCTACCACATGCTGGGACAAGATTCCTAGGACATAATAACTAGCACAGGCACGCTGTGATAGAAAAGCAATGCATAATTCAATACAAAGTTTTAAAATTTTATAGAGCAGCCAGTGGAAAAGAAAGCAAAATATCTAAATCTCCAATGTGTTCTCAGCCATAACCTGTGTTTGAGACTGCAAACTCTCTTCAGTGGCTTTTGAACTTTAAGACAAGAGCTCAGAGCTCAAACACAAACCTTTACCTACACTTGAAATTAAAACAAATCTCATACATTTAAGGTCAGCTGTTACTGCTGACACTACTTCAAGTCCTCACCCGGGGTTAGGCTCTTAAAGCTGAAAATACTCTTGGAAACATTTTGCTAGGTTCCACTGTATGCACAGACATTCAGATTTAGTCTATACATCAGAACCAAAGCAGGCATCATCATAGCTAATACCCACCCAGCTAGGAACTAAGGAACTTCCTGGTAGAAAGTGCTGCCAGTTGAGATTTCCAGCTAGAAAAACATTCCCATAAAATCTCAGACCAACCTCTCTGACGACTCATCATCTTCTCCATTTCCTCCACGCTGTCCACGATCCCACAGTTCAGGGAACAACTGCTCTTCTCTACCTGGCTTTTATACCACTGGAGCCACAGGGCACACTGGCAGGCTCCTGGTGAGGAGCTGTGCAGGTGGATTTCATTGGAAATGAAATGCTGCAGGCATCACAGACTCAGTGGCAGGAGGGTCCCTGCAGCCCAGCAGTGCCAGTGCATGAGTGACAACACCTGTGTGTGATTGCTGACCATGGAGGGGAGGACGTGCCCGTGTCCCAGAGATCTCTCCCAGGCTGTGTGGAGCACACACTCTCCTGTTCGTTGCCGGCCAGACATCCCAACAAGGCCCTGGCAGGACAGTGACATGTACTACATGGAAAGGCAAAGGGTCACTTGTGTTTCCCTGCAATCAGGGTGGAGAAGGAGTGGTGGTTCCCTCACTAAGGCAAGGTGAGCTCTCAGTAAAGCCTCTGTTTTCAGACACCTCCACTGCTCATGGCAGTCTGAAAAGCTCCTGGGCTGGCAAATCCTACTCTGTCCCAGGCAAAAAGGGAGCTGGGAAGGGGAAGAACAGGCTTTCTAATGTACCTCTCCTCACACTTCCACTCTCCCTACTCCCAGTCCCTGTGCCTGGGACTGTCAGTGGCTCTTCCTGAAGTCCCTTCTTTCATAATCAACGTCCCTTAATCACACCAGCAAAGGTTCTGTTTAAACACAAGCAATGAACAAAGAAGGTTGTTAAAAATGTAATAAAAGTTATTCCTTACCTGCAAGGCACCCCAGGAGGGCAGGATGAGGGGAGGACGGGGCAGGAGGGAGCCAGAGGCAGGGAGGGAGAAGGGGCAGCTCAGAAAGGATATGGGTTGCACACCATTTTGATGCACCAGCTCCGTGGGCTGGTGGTCTGCTTCAAGCAGAAGAAGACAACAGGGGCCAGGTCTGGGTAGGGGACGTCAGGATCCGGAGGGGAGGTGACTTCTTCATCCTCGCCCAGCTCCAGGGAGGAGGGCGGCTGCTCCGGTGGCGTTGGCTGCTCCGAGATGCCCAGATCCACAGGCTCCAGGGGGCAGCTGGCAGGAGTGTGAGGGGGCTGAGGGCCTGCAGGCCAGGTGGAGGCAGCCTGGGGGACGTACTCTGCCATGCCAGCCACGAGCGAGAACCCCTGCAGGGGAGGTGAGAAAGAGACATTAAATCCCATGAGGAACCAGCAGCAAAAGCGCAGCACATCTGGGCTCTCCTAGCAAGTGCAGAGCAGGGGAGAGCTGCAGGACTGATGGCTCTGACAAGCGATAAACCACTTGGTGCTGAAGCAGTTTTAAGCTCTTTTCTGCCAGTCACCTCTCCACCAAGACTCCTCTGGCTGCTCCCCTCCATTGCCATTTAAACCATCCCTGAAGCCCCTGAGACCCCTGCCAGAGGGCTGCACCATCTCAGGGGATGCTGGCCCCTCTTCTGGAGGCAGCCTGAGCACCAGAACAGAGCACAATGTTTTGAACAGCACGGGCCCATCCTCACACAACAGAGCCATCCTGCCCTGGCAGTCCCTATCAGAGCCCTGCCAGCTCCAGGTGCAGCTTTGCTGGCCCAGCTCTGCTATCCAAGGGCACTCTGGGCTGGCCCTGAGTCTCACCATTGCACAGGCTCCATCAGACTGACACTGAGAAATGCATGTCAAACCCATACACAGCAGCCACTCATTCAAGCAGTGAGCTGTAACACAAGCAGGATTAAACGTTAGGCACCTTTTACTCGAGCTTGTTGAGCTCTCCTATGCTGGAGCAGTGGAAACACCATGAACATGAGCTGCAAAAGTTATTTCCCTAAACAGAAGAGAATGGTCAGAGAGAGTGGGTGGGCATGACAAGAGCAGGTCTCAAGCTCACTGGCAGCCTGTGCTGGTGTTGGCTGGGGAAGGGTTAATTTTGTTCACAGTAGCTGGAGCAGGGCTGTGTTTTGGATTTGTACTGGAAACGTGGTTGATGATACCAATGATTGAGTCACTGCTGAGCAGGGCTCACGCAGCACCAAGGCATTTTCTGTTTCCCACATCACCCCAGTGAGCTGGGTGGGGGTGCACAAGGAGCTGGGAGGGCTCACAGCCAGGACAGCTGACCCCAAGTAACCCAAGAGATATTCCATATCACATGACATCATTCTCATCTCATAAAGCTGGGGGAAGAAGGAAGAAAGGGGGACATTTGGAGTGACAGAATTTGTATTCCCAAGTGTGATGGAGTCCTGCTTTCCTGGAGATGGCTGAACACCTGCCTGCCCATGAGAAGAAGTGAATAAATTCCTTTTTTTGCTTTACTTGAGTGCACAACTTTTGTGTTACCCATCAGACTGCCTTTATCTCACCTTTTTGCCTTTTTCTCCCTTTTACTCCTTTGATTCTCCTCCCATTCCAGCTGGAGGGCAGTGAGTAAGGAGCTGTGTGTGGCTTAGCTGCCACCCAGGGTTAAACCACAACACTCCTGCACACTACAGAGCAACTACACCAAACTTTTACTAAAAATGTAATTTTGCTGCCTGGGTGCTGTGCATTCAATAGCAGAGTGGAAGTGGCTTCTCAGACTGAGGGGAATTAAATAAACTCCAAGGCTTGGCTTTGGAGGGGAGTTACAGGGACACTCTCAGGAAAGAGAGCTTGGCCAATGACTGCTGGTTGCCTTCCCTTCACCCCGTTGGCATGCTCAACCATCTGGAGTGCCCATGCTGCAGGTGCAGATTTAAAAGCCACACAAGAGCCCTCAGACACGCTGCAGTGCAAAAAGGGATGATGAACAGCAGGAAAGGATGTGTCTGTCCAGACCTCATCTCCTCACATCCTGGCCATAGGTTATCCTCCCTGGCACTTGTCTCAGCTCTCTTCACTTTAGGCTCACAAAGCCTGTGAGGGGCTCTGTTCACGCTGCTCTGCCTCAGCAATGCACCCTTGACATTTCAGCCCGTGGCCCTTTTGATGCTCACACTGCTGGATCTGTGATCTCCAATGCTCTCCACACCACTCATCTGCCAGGCTTGCCAACCACTCCACCTCAGGGTGCAGTGCCCCATGGTTCCCAGATGAGACCCTGAAACCTCTGCCTACCTATCCTGTTTCCTCAGCCTCCTGCTTCCAACAGACACTTTGATCCAAAGCTTTGCTTGTTCTTCGAGGCTTGGTATTTGTCAGAATAAAGAGCAGCAAGTGCAGGGGTTTAGAAAGCAGACACAGTGTCCCTGAGGGGATAGCAGAGAGACTCTTGGAATTCATTATCCCAAAGGCCTGCAGCTATTGGAAAGAACAGACACCATGTCTCGTGACTGGTTTTGGGATGCTGCTCATAATTTTTTAAGCCCTGTGAAAAAATGTACAGTGCATCCTTCTCACCATCTATCACTACTGTTTTCATAAAAACTTTCAGCAGATTTTTGACTCTGGGCACCCATGCAACTACTTGTACCACTTTTTTCATTCCCTATTCCCACCAGCTCCCCATTGCCTGCTCTGAGCTGGCTCCCTTGCAGTCTATTAACATGCTGTGGCTGAGCCCAACTTCCCTCCCATTACAGCACAGAGGAGAAAGATTAGCAGAGACAGCCAGGAGGAATTACTTATTATGGTGCTCAGAGCATGCACACTGATGAGGGCATGACAGTTCCAAACTGCAGCGTACAAAGCTTCATAATTACCAGTACAACTGAGAGAAGGAATAGGAGAAACAACCTCATCAGCATTTCCCTGCTTTCCCTTCAGCAAGCATCCAGGGCCTCTCCTCCATCTCACACTGCAGGATGCAGCTGGGACTCAGGGATGCTGCTCTGCCCATGTGAAGCACACATGCACAAACTGGATAGCGTGCTTATCACACACAGTTCATCACTCTGATTTGTGTAGCTCAGACTGACTCATTAGGGCTCATATGGACACAGGGCCAGGTGAATCCCTCTGGAAGTCCTGAAGCTAAATACAGTCCTTGAATGACAGCTACCCCACTGGAGATGTGAGTAATACCCATTACCTTCCTGAGATTAAATCCTGTTCTGCCTCCCAAGGCTGTGATCACGATGTATTTCCTACATTAAACAGGATTAATATTCTGTGTCAAAAGAGAGGGAGGGGAAAATCAAGCACTGGGGCACTTCTGAGCTCTTCACACAGTGAGCCCTCCCATCTCAACCTCAAAGAAGAGTAGAGTGGTTTTCCTGCCAGAGATAGGTCCAGGGCTGTCTCTGCTACCATTTCAGATGTGGGGGTTGGAATGAGCTATTTCCCCTATTTTTGTCAGGCTACAACTCATGCAATACTAATGTTTTCTCTGGGCTTGCAATCTGGGGCCTTCCCTTGCTGTAGCATTGGTCTGTAACTTCGTTGGAGTCAGCCTGCTACAGTATTTCAACCCAGGGGAGCCCTGTTTAAATCAAAATGAGGAATGAGTTTGGCAAATGCATTTATCTGCATACACAGAGAAATGTGCATCAATGGAGAGGGTTCTTACCCAGAAAAAAGGCAGTTATAGTAAGACTCAGCAGCACTATAAATCTCCAGAATTCGTCTTTGGGATGCCTCTAACCTCCCCTTTGTGCAAGTGCAGCTTACTGCGACAAGGGCAATACAGGAGGACAAGGATCCAAGATGAGGGCTGTGGGGTGGCCAGATGCATGTTCTGCTCACTCAGCCTTTTGCTCAGGCAAGCCTAACCCCAGAGAGTACAGCAGGCCAGACCCACTAGAAAAAAATCAAACCCTCCCCAGCCTGGACATATCTTAAATGTCCCCCAAATATACGAAAACGTTCCACTGCAAAAGTCACATACACTGGAGGAGTGATGCTACACCAGCCGCACTTCCCTCCCAGGGGAAGGGAAGTTATTTGTGGGCTGGCAGCTCCTCCTGCTTCTCTCCCTGCTCAGCCTGTGCCAAACCCTTCTGTGGAGCCAGGTCTTGAGTCTGCACTGTCCGTGCCCAAGGACCATTTGAAGCCAGCAGCATCCTGAGCTGAGCACCCACTGGTGCTGCAGCCTGCACTCACACCTGCCCTGGGCACGTGTGCTGGCACAGAGCTCCTTGCCTTGGCAAGCACTAGAGATGCTGACAGCCTCTGGCTCAACCCTGCCCCAGAAGCACCTGGTCCTGCCAGACTACTGAGCAGGAAGGGAGAAGGATGCTCTAAAACAGCAAGAGAAGGTGTGGACTTAATGAGAAGTGGAAATTGGTTAGGAATAAAAGGAGAAAATATCACAATGCAGAGAAGTGCTACAGGTTAGAGATGTCTGCCCAAAAAGGCCAATGTACCTCCTGCCATGCATTGCAGAAGTCTCAGCTCAGACACACTCCCCCTTTAGGGCTTCAGCTGGCGCCCCAGGGCTGTCAGTGCCATGAGCTGCCATGAGTGAGCCAGCCCAAGGTGTCCTGCAGGCACCACAGCCCAGCCACAGCAGCCTCCAGCTCCTCTCTGCCCCCTTGGCAGGGGGCTGACAGGGCCGTGGGTGAGAGAGGCCTGACAGGACCCCTACAAGGTTCACACAGCCCTTTCTGAACTATTGCAGCCTGACAGTGAAAGGGCCTTCTGCAGCCAGCCAGGGGAGGGAAATACCAGAGAGAGGTCCCCAGAGCACTGTTCCAGTGCTGGAGCGAACCCACCCAGAGCCCGGTGGGACATAACTCCCCTCTCACCTGGGACCATGCTCAGAGCTCACCTTCCCCACCATCATCCCTAACCCTGTGTCCCCTGCCAGCCCACACTGTCTCAGAGCTGTTCCTTCCTGCCTGTGCACTGCTCACACAGACAACACTGGGGTCCACATCAAAAATGAAAGTGCAGAACGCATTTCCTTTAAATGCAAACACAGCACCTCCCATTCTGAGGGCACACAAGTCCTTTCCAAACCATCCATCACCATCAGTCACCCATTACTCAGAAGCAGCAGGAAGCACAGCAGCCACTCTGTCCTGCTAACACCCTTGCAGAAGAGGGACAAAAATGACAACCTCCAGCTGGTGCTGCTGGGGAGATCAAGATGGTCCCATCAGCTGGAGCAGCACCTGAGGCACACACAGTATTTATTCACCATCTCCAAACATCCATCCAAAAGTTGACAAGCATCTGGGGCACGGCTTTTGCAGCCAGCTTTGCGCAGGCCCAGACTTGTTTAAGGAGGTGCCTGCGTGTGTGGCATATTTGGGAATGCGTGTGGGTGACCCCAGCCGGAGCTGCGGGAGCCTCCTGGGCTCTGCTGAGCACGGCCGTGAGCCCACCTCTGTTTGCTGCTATAAGTGGCAAACATTACCTTTGATGCCTGTGTCTGGCTGCAGGGATGTGTTAGTCATACAGGTTTCACATTTGCAGCGTTTGTCGTGGTACAATGTAATTAGTGGTACCCAACTCCCTCTGTGTGCGTGTTCAGCTGGCACTGGTGTGTTTCTCTGCCTGCTCTCATCTGCCTGTGTGTGTGTGTGGGGCTGCACGAGTGCCAGGAAGGAACAGGGTCACTTTTCTTAGCACTTAATTTGAAACAGGAGCTCTCACATCTCCAGCATCCCAGCACCTCCACCTGCAATGGGATGTGGCAGAAAGCCAGCACAGAGTATTCCAAATGGTGCCCAAATCCATTGCTTGGAGATGCTGGTGCTCCCATAGGCCCCTGAAGCAAAACACCCATGGCCTGCACCAGAGCCAAGGTCTCCCAGGCTCCCTGCCCTGGTCAAATGCCCATGACCTGCTGCCTTTGCAGCTGCATGCTGATGGATTGCTGTGCCTTCTTCCACACATGCTATTACCCTCTGCTAGATTTGCTTGAGTGCTTGGCAGCCGCACCCTGGTCATTTTGTACCCCTCCTCCCGTTAAGGACAGGGAGCAGAAGAAATTCCTGCATCCCACTGAGCAGGTGAAGGAGCAGTCCAGCCAGGACAGGACAAAATAAGCAAACTTCCTGTCCTGAAGTCTCAACAATGCCCTGCCTTCAACGTGTACTGCATTCTACAGCTGTAGAAAGAGCAAGCTCTGATGTCTTGGACACTCCCACCCTCATCATCACAGTCAATGTCCAATGTATCAGTGTCCAATTCCCTGTCATGTTGCTGGGACAGCCCCATCCTGTCCCTTCTTTTGGTCCCTGGCACAGCAAAGTGGGGATCTGCTTGCATTGCTAAGGAGCCTTTGGCCAAGCCAAAGGAGATGTTATGGAGATCAGTAAAATTTTGCTGGAGAGATGGAGGGGGGAAAAGTAAACAATGAGAGAAGAAAAGGCATAGGGATAACATGGTCACTTTGGGTGTAGGCAAACAGAGGAGAAAGAAGTTTCCCACTGGAAAATCTTGACCTGACCTTAACTATGTGGAGGGTTTGAGACCCAGGTGAGTGCTGCTGAGGACCCTAACCTCATGCCACTGCTTCCCAGAGGATATGCATACTTGTTTTCAACAAAGCATTTTCATTTTTGGTGTTCCAAGTGAATAGACTGAAAATCTCCTTCTGGGGATGACTCCTTACTGCCACAGATCCATCTCCATGTGGAGACTCTGCCCTGGAGTCAGTGTTTTCCCTTTCAAACCCGCCCCGCTCTCCCGGTGCTTGGCTTTGCTCTGCACATCTCCAGCGATGCCTCCTCCTCCTCCTCCCCGTGTGCACGGACACCTTTCACTGGGACAATTCCTGCCACATCCTCTTGCTCAAGCCCGCGCTCAGCCACGCCGCGCATCCTTAGCGCTGAATCCTCGCTCGTGAATGAACCTCCCCAGCCCCGTGGGCTCCGTGCGGGTGCCACCCAGCAGGCTGTGCCAGGACCCGTGTCCCGAGTGTCGCAGCGCCGGGCTGCCAGCCCCGTGGCTCCTGCTGGCCCTGTCACGCTGCGAGGTCACGTCTGATGTGCCATCTACTGCCATTTCTTGTGGCCTGAGCTGTTCCCTTCCCTGCCCCCCACCAGAGCCCATGTTTCACATTTTTGATTGCCTCCAGATGCATCAGCTTGCGTTTTTCCTAAGGTTAATCTCAGTAAGTTATTTTCCACTCATCTTTCTGACCTTTGTGTTATTTTACTGCATCTCCACTGGCAGGCAAAAACCTGGTTTATCATCACCAGGGAAGTCATTAATGTGCTGTTTACACTCTCCTTCAGGTCAGCAGTGAACATGGCAATTAAGTTGGTCAGATGAGGATGATGAAGAGGAAGATAGTGGTGTCACAGGCTACCAGCAATGATGGCTTTGGGGCCATCCTCACACTTTTAGCCCTTCAGAACCCAGATCCTGAAGTGCTAGCAGGAAAGACAAAACTTGTGAATACCTCAGCTCTGCCTCCAAGAGAAGCCCACGCGGGGAGAGCAGAGCTGCAGCTCCTGCCCACCACCAGGACAGCTGCCCCAGGCTGCAGCTGCCAGCACTGCACCTCTAAAGTGCATGGAAAAGGGCATCCTGGGGCTGCTCCCACACGGGCTGAGCCAGCACTGAGAAGCTCTGCTTCACACTATCCTTCCTGTATCAGCCTCTCCGCCCTTTTCATCTCGATCCCAGTGCCCAACCCAGTGTCCCCTCAGGACCTGCTGCAGTGAGCAGGAAAACAGCAGCATACAAGGAGTGGGGAGACCCCAGGAGACTCCCTGGTCCCCGTCACAGCACAGAACTGAATGCAACTTCCCACTTCTGCACAAGCATCCTCACCACCTCCAGACTTTTTCCCAGCTCACTATCACCACTCACATCTGGAGAGGGGATTCCCTGGGGTGAAAATGGAAATGGGGAGGTGGAGACAGTAAGCAGCACATCTAAAGGGAACACGATATGAAGAGCTCTGGAGAACATCAAGGGTTACATCTACAACCTCTCTCCTCCCTAAAAATTACTGCTCCCCCTCAATCCCTCCAAAGGAGATAATCTGCATAAACACAGCTACGCATTTGGAGCAAACTAACTCTTGGCAAAAACAAAAACAGGAAGGGAGCTAAAGCTATGTGGAGTGTGATGATGCCCCAGGCTCTGCCTCCAGAAAGGAGAGAGGATATCGGAAATAAATGTAGCTCTGAAGATGGGAAACTTCTAGAAGCACAGAAGAGACAATGTTGCTAACTCTTCTGCAAAGGCCTACAGACTGTTCAGTGTCAGGTCAATAGATGGACAGGACCTTGTGATGGTTCCCCTGCATCCCACATGACCTGATTACTGACACTGCTGCTCATTTACATGAGCTTAAAAGTAAAAGTCCCCTTCCCTCCCTGCTGTCACCAGGGAAAAAAAAAAAACACGGCTGGGACAGTTACTTGAATAGCAATCACTGAAAAGCAGCAAAGACACCAGTGCAAGCACATCCAACCACAGACCTGAAAGGGACCCCTATATCCAAGCTAAATCCTTGCAGCCTTGCCAGAAAACCCAGTCTGAAAGAGTCCGTAAGGAGTTACTCTGCCCCCTACCTCCATCCATCCCCTCTGCCAAATTCAGAATGGGTTTAAAGGCAAAATGAGGGGAAAATATGCCCAAGGAAGACAAGCAATTGAAGGCATCGGCACTGCCAAAGTCTCCACTCAGAGGTGAGATGCAAGATAGTGCTGGGCACACTGTACACATGCACACACTGGCAAACACACACATGCAGCAGCAGAAACAGGATCCCAACCACTCCTGACAGTCTGACCTGCAGGAAAATCCATTCCTAACCTCTGTTCTGGAAAGCAACTTAATTGAGCCTTCCAGACAGACACTAAGGCAGCACCTGAGCAAGGATTAACACCACTAACCCCACCTGTGCTCTCCATACAGCAGTGTTTTTGTAGCCACTGCCAAACTCTGACACCTCAGAGAAAGGAAATATAAACCTTCCCTACCCTCTGCCCCCCATCCTAATGGTCATGCCAGACAAGCATTTTCAGCAGCCACATCACAGCAGTGAAATCCCTGGCATTTGTCCCCTCACCAGCTACCCACAGCACAGGTCAGCAGCTCCTCTCCACCCTGTTCAACCCCACAGCCCCAAATCCAGTAGTTTCATAAGGATTTGCCCTTTGCTTGCCCTGCAGGGATGCCCCCACGGAGCTTTACATGAAGGCACAAGGGAGAAGGATGTGGTGCCCAAGCTGCAGATGATGGTTATGTCAGAAGCAGAGACCAGCAGTACCCTTGGTAGTGTTTGTTTTTTTGTTTTTTTTTTTAATATACACACACATTTGATAAGAGAGTAACAACCTTTGCCTTTGAAGGCACCCTTCCAATCCTGCCTTGATCACACAGAGATGGGGCTTCTGCACTGCATTCTGCAGGTGCTGGGAAGCACAGGCTGCTGCAGGAAACCCCAACAAGCAGGATTCCACACCAGGAGCCCACAGGCTGCAAGGACTGGGATGGATCTGCATGCAAAGCCCCCCTGACTGAGGCTGGCTTGGCCCAGAAAGCACCACAGCAGCACACACCTCCAGTTCAAGGCAGGAGAGGAGGCATTTTCTGACATCTCCTCATTGCAATTAGTCCCTGATACACTGGGCTGATTGCTCTTCAGGGCACACTGCGGTGCTTCAAACACCGAGGCCTGACAAGCACCGGCAGAGAGAGTTTATTACAAAGTTACTGCGTCGATTTATGCAATTTGAGTTATGATTAGAGGACTTAAATAAATTTTCTATCAGTATAAGACATTTTTCAAACCCCTATGTGATTTCTAGGAGCTTCAATACACGCACTTCAGACACAGATGAATAAACCAATAAGCTGCCTATCTCTGGTCATTATAAACAGCAATGTACCTCTGCATAACTGACAAGAAAATTCTGCTTTCCAAGAGCAGTTTGAGGTTTTACAGATCTTGAACACCCTTCAAATCAGCTCTACATTATCCCATCTAATATTTTTTTTTTAATATAACTAAGAAATGGTACTACATGATCTTGCAGATGCACCTGTACCACTTGATTTCTGAACCCACCCATGGACTCAGAGGTTCTAGTAAGGCTCCGGGCAACTGCAGAAATTCACCTGCTTGCTTGAATGTGCAGGACGGGGACTTCACTTTAATAAAAGATTAAATTTATTTTAAATCAGTGCCCCATTCTTTTAAAGATTCCTAACACTGTGTGTGCTTTTCATGAGTTACCAGCTGTAGACACTTGTTCTCTTTGAGAAAAATGAATAAAAATTAGTTTCAACTTTTTTTTTTTTTTTTTTTTCACTACGAATAAAAGCTGACCAAGCATGTGGCTTCTTTGCAGCACAGCCTGAAATTGCAAGCTTTTCCCAAAATCAGAGGTGGCCAGGGCTCAGCACAAGCCACCCTGGTGTGGGACATCCTCCTGGTGTGCCTTGCAGGGCTCTAACATTAAGCAGGGCTGTAAGGCTGGCACCACGTCACACTGGGCATGGACACATGGGCTCTGCAAAAGCGGATCAGGCAGCAGAGATGCAGCCAGGTGGGACGTGGGTTGGTGGAAAGGAGCAAGCAAACAAGCCCAGGACTAGAGGAGATGCCAGAACTGCAGCCTGGGGCACAGGTGCATTATTGGCACCTTGAGGGTGCTCAGGACTGCACCATCAGGGAAGGTGCTGCTCTTGGTGGGGACAGGAGTGAGGACACAGGAAAGCTCACCCAGCATTGTAGGTGCACTGTGATAGACCCCAGGATGCCCAGCTCATCTCCTCATACCCCAGCCAAGGCCACAGACAAGCACTGAGCTCCTGGTGAGACAGCATCCCCCTCACATGATGCTTCCCCTCACTCCCTTGATGGCTGTAGATGCCCTGGCCCTGCATCAGCCACATGCACAGCCTGAAAACACTCCCAAGGCAGCAACAAGGGGAGATTTTGAAAGATAAAACATGAAACAGGTTGGCATAACCCCCTTTATAATAGGCACTGTCAGATTGATCCAGGCTTCACAAGGCAAACCCCTTAGATGTGGCAGATCAAAGCTGCTTCTTTGTCCCCCTGACTCTCCTCTGAGATATTCACTACCAGATCTCCTGGCAAGCCACGTGTGCATCTCCTGGTGCATGGAGGTGGCCAGTGTTTAGACACAGCTTTCCAGTGAGATCTGCAGGGAAGCTGCTTGTCCCCACCTTCCTGCTGCAGCCAGGGCCCAGGCTTTGCCAAGCAGGCGCTGCCCCCGTGCCCAGGCAGCCTGGTGCAAGCGCCCTGGCCGTGGGCAGCACCCCAGTGCCATGCCCACACTCCATCCCTGCCTGGGAGAGGATGTGGCACCAGACCTTCACTGACAGGCATGCACTGCAGCCCTTCTGAGGGAGCTCACATCCATGGCCATGCCATGAAACTATTTTGTTATTTAATGGAGAGAGGAATAACTGCTCTCAGACCCCTGCAGGGAGCTGCTCCTGCCTGAGGCTGTGTGCCTGCCCAGACTCAGGGAAGGGGCAGTGCTGGCTGGGGGAGAGCTGCTCAGAAGGTGTCCTTAAAAACATAAAGGGGAACGGGGGCAAAAATGGGGCTCTTGGATTCTCTTTGCAGTGCTCTCAATTAAAAGTTTCTTTGCAGATAGGGTGTTGAGAAAAGAATGTGCCTGAGGATTTCTTTCCACTGATAGAGAAGCTTGCATGTCAGAGTTAAAACACTGAGGGGTAAGCGAGATGGAGGGTCAGCAGATCCCTTCCTTCTTTGAGGTAATAAATTCTCAGTCACCAGCCCAAATCTAAGATCAGGAGCTCTGCAATAGCACACAGAAACAACTGACAATTTACATAGCAGTCCTCCAAGCGACAGGGACACAGAACCAGCAGCAGCCCCCAGATCAATGAGATAAACACCTCCTATTAGCAGAGAGAAAATGCACAACAAGTTCTGCTTTAGATGTTTACCATTTTCCACTGCAATAATTTGCAGGGAAATTATATAGATATTTGGGGCTTTTTTTTCTTTCTGGCCTTTTATTTTTTTCAAGGCACTGGTACTTTTCACACAGCTGCTGTTACCAAGAAGCAAAAGGTAACCATCAAGAGGGTTATGAAAACCAGTGCTGGCAGAAAATATGCCTGATAATTGCCAGTCAACAAGGTCTAACATTATTTCTGTTTCTCTTCTCTTCTAATTCTTCTGTTTCCACCCCACTCCACCCCCTGACTCCAGCCAACAGCTTCCAGTGATGTACTGAAGATGATGCATTTTGCTGAATTAAAGTACATCCTATTCCATGTCCCTTTTCAGGATGTTGCACATGCAATTGAAACACAATAACAACCATAAACAAAACAAGAAAAGACAATTTAGGAAACCTGAATCCAAGACCAAACTCTTGCTTTGGAAAAAAAAAAAATCAAAACAATACCCCAAACCCAAGAAGACCCTAAACAGTGAGAAGGTTTTAGGAAAAGTTACGTATTTACAAGTCTCAGGCAGTTACCTCTCCAGGGAGGAGATTTTGTAACCCTCCCTCTTTCCCACCATCCTTCCCCATCATAACAGAACAAACTAACTAGGGCTAAATTTGAAATTCCTGGAATTATTCACACTCCTTCTATCATTTACAGTCATGTATAAAGAGCTGCTGATTATCTGTGAGATACACATCCCCTGCTGCAATTGCTCGTGGACACGAACTATTGGACGCACAGTTGTTCCCTTTCCACCACCACCAGTGCCCAAAACACAGACCAAAATCAATTATTGCTACTTGTTGGGTAAACAGAGGCAGTTTCACATACATGGGCGCTGCACTCAGACATACACGTACCACCGGACATGCACACAGAAACAACTTTCCTCTCTGGAAAGACAGAATTATTCCCATTACAGACATGTCTACCCTCAGCTTTTACTTCTGCCGGAGGAAACAGGTATGAAACAGAACAGGAATGATGCAGGTACACGGGTGGGCACAAGTTTTCTATTAAAAGGACAGCAAAACGAGACAGACACAAGGTTAGCCAGGTGTGCATGCGTCTCACCTACCTTTGCATAGAAAAGAAATCTCCGAGGGAGAAGTCTCCAAGTCAGAGAAGCAAAATAAAATAATAATGAAGATGCTTTGAAAAAATTCCCCCACCAAGATAAAAAAAAGGCCCCCCCACCTCCCCCCTTGCACACAGGCACACTCACACGCAGACACACACACCTCGGTGCCCGGGGTGGGGAGAACAGGAGAAAAAAGATCAGGATCAGCTGAGTGATGGGGAGCAGAGAACCTGCCGGCGAGGAGCGGGGAGTTGTGTTAGATCCGTGCCTGCGAGGACTGAGCGTGTGCAGGAAGGAGATGGTTTAAAAGGAGAATACATGGTAAGAAATTGTGGCTGCTCAGGCTGGAGTCTGAAGCTCTGGAGTCAGAGCAAACAAAAAGAGGTTAAAAAAAAGGACCTCTTCCTTCACAGGAGGGCTTGGGGGGGTTTTTCCTCTGTGTGTTTTTCCAGGCAAGTGGTGTTAAGAAGTGAGAGAAGCTTCCTTCCAAAAAGACCAGAGAGAGGGTCAGAATAATTGCAGGACGCTGAGAGGTGATGGAGGTGTGGGTGGGGGCAAGGTAAGCTATTCCATGGTGGGGAAGTGAGGAGGAAGGGCTGGTGTGTGGTTTCTGTCTGTCTCGCTCTCTCTCTGTCTCATGGTATGTTCACCACCGGCTTATGAAGCAAACTGCACAGAGAGAGAGAGAGAATAACTGTACAGGCAGAGAGAGTGAAACACCGTCCTTACAGTGACACCAAATGTCTTTGGGGGAACCTACAATTAGAGGCACAGAATGCAGGAATTCTTACAACGCAGGAGGAAAGGCAGAAATCTCCTTGCACAGCATCACACACCTGCATCCACAGTGGGGTCTCAGGACAGCTGGTTTGCCCCTGCCTTCAGCCCACTCATCCTTCCTTTCTGGGTGGGCACTGCCCTCACCATGCTTGCCTTTCCTTGAACTTTTAAGCATGTATCCCCTCGCAGATCAAGCAGGTTAGAGAATTATCATTTGGGAAGAGTTAAAAAAAACAAACAACCCTCCCCCCAAAAGTCCTTCCCTCAAAACCAATCCCTCCTCTCCGCCCCATCGTACTCCCGGATCTGTTACTGGAACTCAGGGGGTGGGAACAACTCTCTGCAAATTAGTTTCCCGTGGCACTTTGTGAAGCCAGGGGAAATGAGGGGGATGGATAATGTGCAGGAATCCCACCTTCCAGTGGCTGGAATAGAGTACAGCCTCCCCAGTCTCATCCAATGGAGGGCCAGCACATCCATCTGCCCCCACTGGTCCCATTCTGGGGCTGAGCAGCCCTGCCCTATGTGAGCACAGGCCCCTCATTCTTGAAGCATCACCTTTCAGTTTTCCTAGTGGGGATCCCAAGTCCACTCTGGGAAAGAGACACTACAGGAAGCCATCACACTCCTCAAGGCGTCTCATGGGTTTTTCCTGTTCAGGAATAAAATTCCACATGTTACAAGACATGGAGACATTCTTGCTTCTACTATGGGCATATATTGCAAATAAGAAGCTAAAAAAATGCCCAGCTGCCAGCTAGGGTATGACACAACAATGCAGCCCAGAAGTTCCTCTGCTTCCTTGCAGGTTCCACAAAGCCTCTCCAAACCTTCCTCACCAGGACAATGTCCACTCCAGCTGTCACAGACTTTGCAGTGCATGGCCAGAATAGCTGGGTCAAGGTAATGAACACATATCTAAACTACAAATGGCTGGGAAACCAAGCACTTTCATCATACTGAGAAACAGAACCCTTGGATGTTAACTCACCACAGGAAGGCAGTGGAGCAAGCCCACCTTCTGGTAAAGCCAGGACCCCTCTGGCTTTACCTTGAGGTAACACACACATGTTCACCACCTAGGGTCAAACACGTCCTGCAATTTATCTCATGTGGCTTCGGTTTGCTGTGCCAGGGACTTGAGGCAGAAGTCAAGGAGCTTCTAGCCACTTGTATCACACAACCCAGGCTCCTTGGAGCTTGAGCAACATGGTTGGCACCATCACTGTCTCTCAGGAGGCCCTTAAAAGACTTTGGAACAAAGACAATGGCTGTCTGCTTTTAATGCAACACTTTTGTGCTTTTTAAAGTGTTTAATCTTGTTGCCTCTCCTGAGAGGTAAACTCATCCCTTAGAGGATCCTCAGGCTGCTCCAGAAGTGCTAAAAAAGAAAAGAGAGCAGTCTTATAAACAACAGGAATGTTGTGGGCATCAAATGTTGATGAACACCTTCCATGAAAAGCAGCTCTTCCCCAGACAAATCCAGGCTGTCTTTTTTCACAGCTTCTGAACAGGGCTGCAGTTCCATGGTGTACCCATTCATCCTCCATAAGCCAGAAAGAGATTTTATTCCAGGATAATAATTTTCTGAGGTGGTCAGACCTCTCCCTGCCCAGGGTCAGAGCCTGTTTGCACGGGAGCTATGCAAGACACAATCTGTGGTCACCTTTGGCCCCAAAGATGGTTGTGCTCACCCTGAGTTCATTGTCCTGCATGAGCTGGAGGCTCCCACCAGGAGCAGGGAGCCATCCACAACAGGAAGCCCTTGAAAGTGAAGGATTTTGGGACATACCAACCTCAGCCCCCATGAAAATCATCTATTATTCCTTCCCAAGAAATAGAAGGGCTTCAATTCTGCCCCAGAAATGATGAATCTGAGCATTATATGATTTCAGATGCCTGTAATTCACCAACAAGCCCCTTCAGGGGGAACAGGGAAAAATGCAATTGAATTTATTCATGCATGAATATCAAATGAGAAAAAGAGAATGAGGAGGGCAGGAGAGAGAGGGAGAGGGTGAGGCAGGGTGGAGAAACAGGGCAGTAAGGAGAGGCAAAAGAAACAAAATGTTCCAGGGAGGTGAAGAGTACACGCAGAGGGGCACAGCAGGACAGAGGCACATGAACACACACTCAGGACAACCCGTGGGTCATCTCCCATGCCTTCATGCTAGGATCATATCTGTTTGCCTTCCAGCACATCCATGGCACAGGCATAAGGAGACATTTGAACCCTCACTCAGACAACCCCTCCAAATAGATAAAAACATGCTACAAACCTGGAAGGAAGGGAGAGGGAAAGAGGCTGGGTGGGGAAATGGAGTTGTGCCGTTGAACACATCACGGATTTGGAGCTGGTGAAAAGAGCAAGCCTGGGGCAGGTCATGATCCAGAGCAGAGCCCCCTCATCCCCACAGCCCTCCCCATCCATGCATTCTGGGGGGATTTCCATGGGCTTCCTGGTACACACAGCTCAGGCATCCCTCCAGAGCTGTTGTTCTTCCTGAGCAAGGCCCTCCTCTCCACCATCCACAAGGGAAGGGACTGAAGATGGTCTCCTTGTCCTGCAGCTCACAGGGCTCCATCTGCCACCCCCAGTGCACTTCCAGAGAGTTTTGTCATCTGCCCTGAGAGACACAGATGGGCTTTCTTGGAAGTGACCTGGGGGTAGATCACACCAGACGTGAGCATGGCACAAGCTGCTCCTACCATTGCATCCAGAGCATTTCCAAGAGTTCCCCTCTGTTCTTTCTGTGATTTTTGAGAGGAGCAGAAAAGCCCACGTTGTTCCTGTCACCACCTGAGCCAGCAGCACTGGCTGGTGAGTTAGTTAGGATAGAATGTGATTCACTGTAGCTGCTTAGGAAGGTGGACCAGGGGAGAGGGAAAAGGCAGGAAAGGGGGAGCCATATCCAAGCAGAGACTGCAGAGACAGCTCAGTGAGGTGCAGCCCTCCCCTCTGCAGGTCTGCAGGTGGCTGTGGGCTGAGCCCACCAGGCAGCAACCTGCACTGGATTTAAAGGCATCTCCCAGCCAAGTCTCACAGGCATCACCTCACCTCCTGCCAGGCTGAGCCAGCCCCAGCCCTTCCTGCAGATCCTGCTCCCCTGCATGGACCATGGGAGCCAAACACAGGGAATCCTGTTGCTGTGGCCACAGGGATGGCTGCACAGCCCATTCCATCCTCCAGCTCCTCTGCACAGTGCACAAAACCCCTTGGAGCTGGGTCCCCTGTGTGCCCAAGTTAGCCATGGCTGCATGTTGTCCGAGCTCATCTCTGGGCATGCAGCAAGGAAGAGGAGCAGTCAGACAGAAAGCAATATTTGCCACAGTGCTCCCAGATAGGGCATCATCAGGTCCTGCATCTGTTGCTGTTGTGGGTTTTTGTTTGCTGCTTCCAGGAGACAGTGCCCAGCTTTTCCCATATCCTTCAAAATAGAAAGAGAAAAATAAAACGAGAGAGAGAGAGAGAGAGAGTAAGCTCTGACGTGAACCTAACTTTAGATCCAAGGGCTGATGACTCACTCCACTGGGGGAGAAGTGGCTGAGCTGGCTGTAGGTTTCTGTTTATATACCTCACTGAGCTAAATATGTAGACTGAGAAGTTCTTCTGTTCTGGCCCAACAGCTTCAATCTGCATTTTATCCATCTTAATCTTAATGTTCCCTTCCCTACTAAATCTCCCTCTCTTTTTCCCCAGCATTGCCTTCCTAATCCCCTTGATGCTCGCTTTGTTGTAGGAAATTGAAGAAACATGTGTCCCCACCTTCCACTCCGGTGTTTATGGTTAGACTGACAGGGGATTTCTGGGAAATGATTCAGTGTTGTGACTCTTAAGCACAGCTCCTCACACAGATCTGCCAATGCTTTCCAGACCTGGCCCAGCACTCCCAGTCACAGCCTCTGATGCCTCCTGATCTGCTGCTCCTGACAGCTGCACAGCTCACAGGAGGAGCACCAGTTCCCTCCCATTGCTCCAGCATGGAGCCCCACTCCTGACCCCACACATGTGTCCCAGGGCTGGCAAGGTGCTGTCTTCTCCAGCCCAGTGCCCTGGGGCATGATGTCACTTTGCCATCATGCCTCAGGCCCTAGCTGTCACACCATCAGGTGCTCCAGGAGGAAAGGCTGACAGCCACTGACAGCTATTGTCCACTTCTGAGACCAGAAAACAGATTTTGTCATCAGCAAAGGGTGGCTCTGTGAGAGCTCCACAAATCTTTTCATTGCCAGAGCATGGCTGGCACTCCCAGCACCGCCCTGACACACTTATGGCAGGATGGGGCCATGGTCACCCTCCCATTTGCCACTCATCGCATTTCAGACAATTTGTAGTTTTCAGGCTGCAAACTGTCCATCAGCTGCACAGGAGGTCACTGTGGATCTGTAACACCCTAAAGTTGGAATATCCTCATCCGAAACAGCAAAGAAGGGGATGGTAAAAAAAGAGCTCAGAAAGAGGCAAGGGGGAAATTATAAATTAATCCCTCCAGCAGAGAAGAGAAACAAAGAACGTGCGAGAGAAAAGGGAATCTCCACCCCAAAGGGCAGCTCTGAACTATGGTGGCAGACAAGTTTCTAGGTAAGAAACAAAGACCATTTACAAAAAGGTGCTTTTATGAAAACCAGCTGTAGAGAAGAAAAGCATAATGATAGAGTGGGTATTTGACAGAGAGGTCTCCAATTTAACACAACAGAGAGAAATCCAATTTAACACAACAGCTCAATCCAGGAAAGGAAGATCACTTTTGCAGTTCAAGCAGATGCTGGGAAGAGGAGCATTGTGTTCAAAAGCCCTCTATGAATCTTCTCTAGATCTAAGTCTGTGGGACCCAATGGTGAAACCGGGATCCGAGGTTCCCCAAGGCATCCTTTGGGTTTGGACCTAGACTAAGGGACCTAGACTGTCCCTAAGGGACAGTCTCATACAGTACCTGTTTGTCATCTTGCTCCAAACCTTCTCATCTCCACGCAAAATGTTAGAGTGGGTTTCCCAGCAAGTATCAAAGCTGAGCCATTCTTAACTGCTTCACCCTACTGACCATCCAAAGGACAGCACGGGGAGTCTGTACATTCTCCGTGCAAGAAGCACCAGCACTTCATTTGGAGAGCATAGGCAATCTAACAAGTGTGTCTGCAAAATGCCTCTGGCAGAAGGACAGGCTCTGTTTAGGCTGGGGTCAACAGCATCCAGGAGATCCAATACTCCCTTGGCTCTGTCAGGCAGCCCCTGTCTGCCCTCACACAGCCAGAGGGAGGCCACAACAGGCAGGAGGTGTCCTCTGATCAGCAGCTACGTCAGGAAGCAGAGAAAAAGGCAGCAGGGGCTAGGGAGCACCCAGGGCAGGCTGCAGTCTCCCCTCAGGCATGTGCACTTTTCTTTAAAAAAAAAAAGAAGAGAGAAAATCCATACCTCAAATAACAGATAGTCCTTCTCATCACCCATCCATCCCTTTGGCTTAACTCTCTGAGGCTCTGTGCCATGTTCTGCACAGCTGCTTTGTCTCACCTGGCTTTGGAGCCAGGGCAAACATCTGCACTCTGCTGAGTGGCAGAGAGCAGCGATGGGTCAGAAACCAAGAGGACTGCTGGGCCAGTAAGAGTAAAGGAGGAAGATTCAGAAAGGCAAAATAAAAAGAAAGGCAATCTTGTGGTGCCACCTCATGATGGGTTTGCACAACGTAGCCTGGGCCAAGAAATCCTGGGACCAAGGGCAGAAGTGGAAAAGTACTGAGGTGGAAGTCTATATGGTTTAAGATCAACAGAAAGTGAGAGCCATTCATGTTTGCTACAGCTCAGGAAAGGCATGACCTTGACTGAGACATTGCTTTTCCTGAGAGCAACAAAAGCCCAGGGAAGGCAGTAGATAACTCCAGCACAAATGACAGAGGACACCTAAACCACTGATGGATTCAACCTTTTTCCATCATACTGCACCCTCTGGCAGAGAAGCTATGGACTAAAGGAACAAAACAATATAGGAATGAAAAGGAAAATGTACTTTTTATTGTAGGACTCACCACTGCAGTGGAGGGGTAGCTGCAAAGATGCCTTTTGCTGAATCAAAAGCATAAACTGGCACAACAAGAAAAGCTTGAGACTCACCTGCTCTCCAACATAAGTGAAAATTTATTTCATCCAATAATCCTTATTCTGGGCACTGGAACAGGAAGAAACAAGATCAAATCCCCAGGACATAAGCTTGGAGGAACCTTTCCCATTGGGGTGATTATCTCCCCAAGATTCTCTCTTTCCAGCTCTATCTGAAGCACAGTGCATGCTGATCTCTCCTTCATCAGAGGGAACATGCCCTTCCAGATACTTGATGCTACCAGCAAGGAATTTTCCAGCTCTAGAGATTGCTGATATACTTTCTCTTCTATTGTTGAAGTACAAAACAAGGCATCTCCTCCAGCATTTTTCAGCTGGAGAAATGTTACATAAGCACTTAGTTCTCATCCTAGGGACAAGGAAACTGAGGTCCAGAGAAAGAAGGTGATGCATTCAAGGTCACCCTGCAGAGCAGATGTGAATCCAGCCCCAGCTCAGCACCCACAGAGTGGGCCATCCTCTACCAGCAGCCAGCTGGGAGAGCCTCTGATTACCAAATATCACCTAATGGAAACCAAATCTGACACTTCAAGGTGTGCACTGCCATGGGGAGGGTGAGGAAGGTGCTTCCTGCCAAACTTTCCATCACGCAACTGTGTTTTTCACTGGGATGGGTGGTTTAATTTTTCTGTGAAGGGAGGACATGGGCAGAAATTCAGATCTTGGAGTAGATCACCTAAACCAATATGGCATACCCCGTGTTTCTAACTCTTCCCAAGTCCTACAGTCCTCTTGAGTATATTTTCTAAGCAAGAGAAGAAATAGAAGAGACAGAAAGATATAAATATTGAAGGCTAAATTTGAGCTACAGCAGTGCCTGAGGGAGAAGAAAAGAAAAAAACAAACAAACAAAAAATAATCAGAGAACGGTTTATCAGATGCAAGGTTAGGAAGGGACAGGGGTTATGGTTAATAATAAGCCAGTTTGCTGTTCTTCTCGCAGGCTAGAGCCCAGTCTCTCACTCCCCTCCCCCAGCTCCCCCATCGCTCTCTTTCTGCTCTATCACCTCCTGTCAGGCCGGGGACTTGATGGGACGCTCCTGCCTCTCCCCGCGGCTGCACAGCGCTGACCCCCGGCAGCGGGGCACACCCAACCCCGGGGCCACACCCATCCCGGGCCACACCCCTCCATCCCCGGGGCCACACCCATGCCCGGGGCCACACCCATGCCCGTGGCCACACCCATCCCCGGGGCCACACACACCCATCCCGGGCCCCATCCATCCCCGGGGCCCCGCCCCACCCATCTCCGGGGCCCCGCCACACCCATCCCCGGGGCCGCACCCGTTGCCTGCCGGCCCTCCGCACGGGCTGGGAAGGGGTACTGGGAGCGCATCGCAGCTGGAATGGAGAGTTGTGCACTGCACTGGCTGAGGATGGAGCGAGGAGAAGGGGCTGTGTGAGCAGCCAGGGCTGCAGGACACGCACAGAGCCACCAGGGTCAGGCACAGCAGTTTGTCCTGCTGACAGAGCTGCCCCAGTGCTGTACCCAGGCAGTGTCTGCATGGCACTGCAGTGGGCCTTGTATGCACCCAAGGGCTGCTCAGGAGGCCTGGGCAAGGACAGCAGGGTTTATTTCCAGCTTGCGGCACAAGCATGTCTCTGGTCACCCTATCCTGCCCTCTCTGATGTGCAGACTTTGAGCAGAAAAGCTTTCTCTTCCACTCTGAATCCCACTGGGACACGAGGTCAGACCCAGCAATGTGCAAAGCAGGCTGGGTTGGACAGGGAAGAAGGGACTCCAGATTTTAAACTGTGAGATGAAGAGTAAGAAGAGTCCCATGTGAAACAACTCCCCACAATAAACCAAGAAGACACCCCAAAAATACTTTACCTGTGTGTAGACAGAAAAAATATGTGGCTTCTTGTCTCCATCAGTGCTCCAGAGCCACCATTTCAGAGAGGAGATGCCTTGATGTCAACTGGGCAGCGGCAAGGCGAGGGCCCCAGACTGGCCATGAGCATTTCAGAAATGCTTAATCTCATCTGCAAATCAAGAGAGCCCAACACCATCCTCCCTAGCTAAAAGGCTGCCACACAGCTCCGGGGAGAAGGCTGCTTCCCATGGCTACTGATTGCCTGTCTATCAAGCTAACTAAACTGGGGCTCTCCAAGCCAAACACAGAGCTCTCAGGAGCCAGCCTTGAGGTGGGATAGAGACATTGTTAGTCAGCAAACTGCTGTGCCATAGCAGGCTCAGACTCTGCCTTCCACTCCCTTCCAGCCTCCCTGCTGTCATCTGTTCCTGGTGACTCTCCTCATTTCCCTCCCCTGGCCACCACGGGTCTGAAAAGTGGCCAGGCAGAGAGTTCAGACTCTGTGAAAGCCACGGGGGTCAGGAGCCTGTCTGTGCCTAGACATGCCCTCCAGCACTCACATACCTGCCTACACTTGTTCACAAGCACTCACAGCCAGAACAAGGTCAGCCTGTGCCCACACAGGGACATCTTCACATGCACAGACATCACCGGTGGCAGGGTGTCTCAGGCAAGCACAGCCAGTGACAGGCAGGGCTGCCTGCCCACGGGAAGCATCAGGCAGGGCTCAGGCTGCCTGCATTTCCCTCCCAGCCCGGGCACAGACAGCCTGGGCACCTCTGTGTGAGTCACCTTCCCCCTCTGAGCAGAGGGCAATATCTCAATCCTTTTGCTGAAGTGTGCTGGAGCCCAGGCTGAAAGGCAGCCTGTAGGGTTATTGTGTGTCCTGAGCACAGGCTCACTGTTCTGCATGTGTCACTGCTGAGAGCTGAACCTTCAGCAGCCCAGGACACAGGCAGGGACAGGGGACAGGTGACATTTCAGCTGCATGCAGCAGGAGCAGAAGTGGTGAAGAGGGGCAGGCCGGTGGCTCCCAGATACAAGTGCCAGCTAAGGCTCTCACAGCCACTGGGGTGAGATCCCAAGGAAGAAAGCAGCGTAAGGAAGAGCAAGCAGGGAGGAAATAATTTTCAAAGCTGGGAACTGCAGCATCAGGGAGATGAGACCAAGGCTGAGGAGATTACTTCAGGTAGGCAGAGCCTACAGCCATAACTACTTGAACACTGTGTTTGGGTCTGAGGCTCCCAGCACAAGAAAAACACAGACACACTCCAGCAGGTCCAGAGGAGAGCCACAAAGATGATCCAAGGGCTGAAGCAGTCCCTCTGTGAGGAAAGGCTGAGAGAGTTGGAGTTGTTCAGCTTACCGCAAAAGGCTCCAGAGAGAACTTCCATCAACCTTCTAGTACTCAAAGATCCTGCAAAAAATGGGGAGGGACTCTTTACCATGGACCACAGTGATAGGACAAGGGGTAATGGCTTTAAACATAAAGAGAATGGATTTAGACTAGGTAATAGGAAGAAATTTTTTTCTGTGAGGGTGGTGAGGCACTGCAGCAGGGTGCTCAGAGAAGCTGTGAATGCCCCACATCCCTGTGAGTGTCCAAGGCCAGGCTCAGTGGGTCTCTCAGCAGCCTGGGCTAGTGGAAGGTCTCCCCTCCCAGAGAACTAGAGGATCTTTAAGGCCCTTCCAACACAAACCATTCTATAATTCTGCAATTCTGTAAGTGGGCAGAAAGAGGATGAAGGTATAGACAGGTGCTTGAATGAAATGAGATATCAGAGGAGAATGAGTTTTTGCCAGCCCATAGGACAGACAGGGGGAATAAAAAACTGTGGGAATAAAAAACTGTGGAACGGTGAGATTGGCAGAATCTTCCTTTATCATTTTCATGTGCTGTTGTGCACCCTGGATGGAGGAAACAAAATCCTGACCATGCAGATATGTTGGCTGAGGGGACCTAAAGGCTGGTTTTGAAGGCAGCCACCCAGGGAAAGCTCATCTGTTTGCTGGCTGCAGGTAGTAGAGTGGGTTTCCACTGCTGAGATGGTTTTCCAAGCAGTATGGGAGCTTGCACAGGGTGAATTGAAAGGTTCTCCGCCCCTTAGATCAGCACTAGAGACACGTTCAAAAGGAGACACACACACACATAAAATCAGTTTTCCTTTAGACACCTTTTTGGCTCCTATCTAAGCCAAGACTTAGCTAGAATTAATTGCCTTAGTGAATAGCAATACACTCCAATCCAAGCCTTGTGAGGCAAATCTGATGAATGACTTTGGTTGTCTCAGAAAATGACATGCAGTCAAAGTGGTATTTTGAGAAGTGAAGGATAGCATGCCTCTCTGTAAGGACTTACAGTTCCACGGGTGATGGACAGGTTTTCTTCCATCATCTTGAGAGTGATGAGGGAGGAGAGCATAGCACTCCTGCAAAAAGCTGGGAGAATCATGCCACCACAAGCAGGGATGCAGAAAGCATGACCTACCAGAAAGGTACTGAGCAAAGGAAGCTGTTTAGACTACATCTCTCTTTAGGAGATTGAGAAGGGGTGCAGTAACCATCCTCAGATGCATACAAGTTTGCTAAAAAAGGAGAAGAGCTCTCAATTCTTAGTGGACAGAAGCCACAATGGGCTTACATTGCAGCACAGGGCATTTAGTGGTGAGGAGGGCAATGCTCAGACTGCCTGAGGATCATCCTGCACTTCAGGGCTTTGAAACCAGGCCAGCCCAGACCTCTTGGGAATGATGCATGCATTGATCATCCTGGGATGAATATGAAGTCAATGACACCCTGAGGACACAGCCAGGCCTGTCTTCCGTGGGTGTCTAATCCCAAATGGCCTGTGGCCACCACCACGATCAAGTGTTGCTATTGTGGTGCTTTTTGTGGAGAAACAGCAGCTGTTTCTCCCCTGGCCATTTCTTCCTGAGCAATACCCATTTATTTTGTCTTCCTGAGAGTCTCACAGAGCCCAGCATGTGTTTGCAACACTTTGTGAATAATAACACTCATATATCTCCAGCAAAATAAAAAACTGGGTCAGCTAAGGCATATGCCTGTGTACATGAGGAGCAGCCAATGCATCTGCCAATGAGCCCTACAGTGCTGCAAAACCCAACCCACCAGGCCCACAGGGGCTGCAAGGCAATGTGTCTCCACAGGGGAAAGAGGGGAGAGATCATCTATAACTGGGAACACACAACTGTTTTAGTGACATTTCACAGGTGAAATCATGAATAAATCAGGACCTGAGAGAGGGCTCTAACAAATTGCTCATACTAATATCCTGGCCACTGGAAGAGAGGGAGAGAATGTGCAATTACCCCAGCTCCAGAAGCTGCCTCCAGTGCCTCTGATTTGTGTGCATACATTTCAGAAAGGTCTAGGTGCAATAAACCAGAGACACATACCTACCTACTGTAGTGTGCAGGAGGGCAGCTAAGGAGGAACATCCAGAAGGGAAAAATCAGTCAGGAATGTTGGGGAAGAGCAGAGACAAGACAAGAGCACATCACACTGCAGTACAGAGACTTTTTCAACCCAGAGGAAATTAGAAAGAAACCAGAGGCTCACAAGCTGGAGCAGGCTCCACACCAGTGGTCAGAAGGTCACAGCCCCTGAACCCATATGTTCTCCACTGGCTGCAGTGGATCTACACGTACGGGATGTAGATGTATAGATGCCAAAGCAACTGCACTGCATTAGAGAGAAGTTAAGCTTGGGATGCTTGGCAAGAGATCAAAATGAGGAATCTTTGCTCTGTCCCTCCCCAGTGAGCAGGACCTTCAGCCCCCTCATGTACACTCATGTGCATCTGCAAAGCTGTCCCTCTTGGGCAAAAATCCAGGCTGAAGTCACACTCTCTGTTAGAGACAAAGATGTTTGCTGAAGCGAGGCAGCCAAAATGGACAGAGAATAAACCTCAGCAACGGGAGTCACAGGTAGGAGCTGCCCAGGTGGCCATTTCTCCTCCCATATTTTACAAAGCCCTGGTGAGCAGCAGTGGGTTCCCTGAAAATGCTGTGCTGTGTGATCTCAGCATGACCCACATCCTGCACATTAAGGTACAGCCTGGAGAAGAGAGAGAGCTGAGTGATGTTACCCACTGCCCCTCAATCATCCCTGATCACCTCACTGAAACTGGCTCAGGTCATTCCCCTCCCCAAGACATGGATGGGACACAGAAGAGGGCAATTGCCAATTTTAATGCAACCAGCAATAATCAGGGTGGCAAGGATGTACAGAGCACAAAATCAGGCAGCAGGAGCACACAGGCGGGGAGCGGAAATAATTACCATGATACTGTAACCAGAAAACACAAGGCCAAGCTATTTACCATACTAATTAGTGTTTATCCCTGTTTATGGCTGCACATGGCAGTGAGATTGGAGGCCTGATTGGAGGTATAAATGCTTAAAGGAACAAGCTCTGGATATTAGAATGAGACACCAGGTCAAGGGAAAGCTTCTGCTGAGCAGAGGACAGAGAGCCAAGCCATGCATCCTCTCTTCCTGTACCGGAAAGTTGGAGCTGCTGAAAGGAAAACCCAGATGGTCCTTCCAGAGCACAGCTATGGGGAAGTGCCCAGAGACTGCTACATGCTATTTATCTGCTAATGCATCTCCATGTCTTCATTTCCCCCAGGTCTTTTTTCTCCTACACTGTTTCTCTTGGATGCTGCAACCAGATTAAAGATTTCCCTGAAGTGTTCCTTAATGTTCTTCCTTCTAAACTGAGTCTGCTTCAACAAAATAAGACACAATTTTCCCTATATTACAGCAGAGTTATTTTTCCAAGGCAGTTTTCCCGCATTTTCCCCCACCCAACATATTTTTCTTTTTTATTTCTGAACAGTTTCAGAGTAGAGGCACAGGAGAAAGGGGGGGATCTGCCGCAGTTTGCCTGGTTGCCACTGACAAAGGAGAGCACTAGGATGAAGATTCAGGAGTTTATAGCACGACCCCTTGCTCCAAACCCTGGCCCACCACTCCCTTCTGTGTGACCTCCACTGGGATGCTCTGCCCAGCAGCAGCCAGCCAGCCTCTGCTGCCTGTCCGCACCACTGCCTGCAACAAAGCTGCCTTGACAACAGCAAGAGGTGGCTGAAATACTTGCCTAACCATTTTTTAATTTGTTTAATACTGTAGGCTATGTCATAGGGAAATAAGTCTCTGGAGGTGCTGCCCATGCTAGGGAAAAGTCTGAGTGTTGAGGCACTGGGCACTGCTGATCTTTTCAAGCCTATGGGTCTATCACTCCATCCTGCAGGGGCTGATTCACCCTTCCCTGGCACAGCTCATCGCCCACAGAGTCTCCCCCCAGAGGAGCCCTGCAGCTGGTCTTGTCTCTGCCCCTCGCACTTCATTCTTCAGCTCAAGGATTAAAACAGTGCCTGCCTCTGTCCTGTGAAGCTCTCTCCCAAAATAAAATCAAAAAGCAGTGTTGGCCCCAATCTGTCCCTGTATCTTCCCTCCATGCTACATTACCAGATGCTCTCAAGGAGCTTGGCATGTCCTATTTGCTTCCATCGAGGATGTGATATCTGAAAACCCCTGGGAGACAATGGCTTTCCAGTCTGGAGAATTTGCCTCCCCCTCTGCATCAGATGTGTCAGAGCAGCATTTCATTTACCTTTTCCAGTGATTTTTATCAGTCTAGTTATTAAGGAGGAAGTTTAACCCACTCCTGGGCAAATCCCTGGAAGTCAAACAAGTCACGGTTAGGGGGAACAATCTCAAAGTGAGACAGACTCCAAGCAGGAACTGACCCTTTGGTGCACAAAGAATGATCCCACCTCAGCTGATTCTGTCCCCTGTGAAGGCCTGTGGGCGCACTGCCTGCCAGCAGCATGGCTGGCTGTGCACTACAGCCATGTCACTCTCCCCAGCTCCCCCAGCACCAGCACCCTGCACTGCTGTGCTGAGAAGCCATGGCAACCATGGCCACCTCAACACAGCTTCTGAACACAGCCATGGCCAAATCATTGTGCCTCTCTGGGAAAGGCATTTAATTTCCCAGATAAAAAAGTAACTCACAAAATCTATTTGAGTCTGTTTGTCTGATGGTCTTCTATCCTCTTCCTCCAGGATAACGTCCTTACTTGCCCAGTGCCCAGACTTTCACCCTTCTAACTCATACTTCCCCCACCGAAGGATTCCACCACACACCCTTCACAGTCCAGACACATGAGAAATTGCCATCGTGAAAGGAAAATAAACTTCTCAAGGGGAAAAAGTGACTACATCAAAACCTCACTCTCATCCTTCAAAGAGGGCTGCTGTAAGCTGTCCAAATTCCAGTGTTTCCAAACCTCCCCTCAGCCATGCTCTTGTCACTTTGACAGACACACCTGTAGTGCCTCCTCCACACCACTGCCCTTCCAGCCAGTGCTCCCATCGTGCCAGAAGCCACCACAAGTGCATCTGCATTTACATTCTGGCCACAGGTGAGGGGGATCCAGAGCTGCTCACAGTGTTTGCCCTGGCTCTTGTACAGCTGCACGAGGGAGCTGAGCAGCTCCTCCATGGCCCCCAGTCCGTACACAACACACCCTGACACGCAGCAGCTGCTGGCCTGTGGACCATGGCAGAAATTTGCACACCCATATGTTGGCAGCTGAAGCAGTGCAGAGTCACACCTTGGCCTGTGGTGCAAGGGGCAGCTCAGCAGCTCTCCCAGAACACACACCCTCCCTGGCAGATGCTCCTGCAGATTCCTGGTGTCCAGCTGCTGCACCAGGGGCGAGTGCTCAGTGTCATTTGTCCCTAATCCTGTGTGCATCTCAGTGCAGTTGTTTCAATAGCCAACCTCTGCTGGGAGGCAGCTTAGGGAGGAGAGGGAGAGAGAAAGAGAGGAGGGAGGGGGAAAGCAAGCAAAACAAAAAGCGAGCAATGTGAGTAGGAGCCCATAAACCAGAACAACACTGCCAGGCAGAGCAGCAGCTGAATTGGCTGTGACAGGCAGACCCTCTCTGCACCTGGGATTCAAACACAAGCTTATTTTCCTGGTTTCTTTGAGAGACAATGAGTCCTGACTACCTGTCACTGTGTACCCAGGAGATGTCACCAGCGGAAAAGGGGCCCCAGGTGCTCCTGACCCACATGGCTGACACAGTTATGAAGGCTGAGGTCACAGGTTACATTTCTCAGAGGAGAGCAGTGAGGAGCTTAGAGGGAAAAGAAAAAAAAAACAACTGAGCAACAGCAGAAACCAGAGATCTAAAACAATGCACCTGTCATGACTCCTGGAGTTCCCAGAGGATCCAGGACAGCTCTGCCTCCTGCACAGCTCCTGTTCTGCTCATCTGAGGGGCAGGGGAGCAGTTAAGCAATGTGTGCCTTCAGACAGACACCCTTCTTCCCCAAGTCCCAGCAGGTGCACAAGTGAAGACATTCACTGTCTTTGGTCAGCTTGCTGAGGGGCCATGAAGGACACATTCCCAGAGAGGTGAGGTCAGGCTGTGCCAGGTCTCCTGACAAGCAAGCCACACTCTCAGCAGCCCATCAGGACAAGGGTATCAAAACCAGCTGTTCATGTTCACCCATAAGGGACCAACGGAGGATCTCTTGAAGAGTACCAATTTCACCCTAGAGCACGGCTCCCATTCCCAGGGCTGGCAGCTGGTGCCCAGCCCCAAAGTGAGGGGCCATCAGATGGCATTTCCTCCTGGGAAGGAGCAGAGCAGGTCACGCCACATCTCCTGGTGAGACATCCAGCCACTCCTGAGCACTCTCAGGTGTCCACACAAAGTTTCCCCCTATGACTCAGCACCTCCCTCTGCCTCCTCCTCCAACCACCTGCACACCTTTCACTGCTGCAACAGGCCATGTAGTTGTTTCCAATTAAAAGCTGCTGTTCGCACCAGTTTTTTAATAAGAAAAAAGTAATTGAAATTTAATTTAGTCAATGACCAAACGACAGGGTGTGAAAATGAACCAGCATTGGCTCAGGTTCTATTAGGAATGAGCTTGTGGGAGGGGAGGGGGAGCTGCCTGGGGTAGCTGAGGGGGATCTGTACAGGAGGTTTTGAATCAGGGTCTCTTGAATACCACATCTGCCAACCATTTTTCTTCCCTAGGCCACCCCCAGCATTACATGCAAAGCCTCCAGGCACCCTCCTTCTATCATCCCCATACTCCAGTAAAAACTTCCCTTCCCATCCCATCCCCACAGCCTGCAAGCAGAGCCTCTTTCCTCCCTCTCCCCAGCTCTGCTGTGACTAGAGCCCCGTCAGAGCTGGCAGCCACAGGCCAATCAGCACAAACTGCTGGCTGGGAGAGAGGGAGAGAAGCAGAGGAGTCTTGGGGGCCCGAGAACAAGGCAGGACTCGTGAGTCATCCCCTGCATACCCACAGCCCCCGCCGGCTACCGCCGAGCGCCAGGAAGATGCTGAATATTCGATGAAGGGGTTTTATTTAGATCTGCTGAAAATGGCAAGGGAAACTCCACTGACAATTTTTAAAAAAAATAAAAAAAGATCACAATCTCATCGCCACAGCCAGTCTTACACCTTCCCTGAGGATATGTTAGAACAGCCAGGGGTGTGAGAGGAAAGCAGCCCATGGCGATCTGTTTCTGGCAGGCAGAGGGAAGGCAGGATGAGGGAATGGCTGGGCTGCCTGAGGGTGCAGTGTTGCCATCCCCATCAGGCTGGACGTGGGCAGGTGCACAAGCAGCCCGGGTTTGCAGGAGAAGGGGCAGAGCTCATGCTGAGGGAAAGCCATCGCCATCACCTGGCCCTGCCACCCCTGCTCGAGATCTCAGCATCTCTGCCCTGCTTGCCACTAGAAGACCTGCCTTGGGAAAGGCAAGGTTAAATACGATACTTTGCAATGCCAACCCATACAGCAAGGACAAGGGGTACAGGCTGTTTTCACACTGTGTCATACGAATCACTACAGAAGTGTGGGGTGACAAGGGACTGCATGGGGTCGGTTTGCTCTTCCTTAAATCAGTGAGGCAAAAACCACCTCTTGCTAATGTTAGCAAAGTAGGCATTTATTCATTTTCTTGGAAAGCTCCTTCACACCAGCTGACTCAAATCTTCCCAGTCAGTACAACCTCAGCCCAGTAAGAGAAGGAGCTTCTGTTGCACCTTGGTGTGCCTGTCAGAAGGAGATGTGGCACAAACGCTCCATTCTAAAGCACAGTGCTTGGCTGGGGAGGTGGGGAGGAGGGTGGGAGTCAGGAATTGCAGGCAGGGATGTGGAGAAGAGGTTCTGGGCTGAAGGCCCTCAGCTCATCATCAAAAGAAACAGAGTGCCACCAGAACGGTGCCAGGGGAAGTGCTCAGCACAGCTAAGGGAGGGGAGGATACTTCTGTGTATGAAGGAGCAGGATGCAGAGATTTACAGAAATTATAGAAATTTTCTCCCATTTTCCTCTGCCCTGTCATTTTCTCTTCTCCACTTTTTCTTCTGGTCTCTGTCTCACCTTCTGTCTTTTCCTCGGTAATCACTTGTTGGCAAATCTTCTCCAAAACACAGTTATTTTGAATGTGTGCTCCTCTACACACCTTACAATATTTTCTCTCCCGTTCTCAGTTATCCTCCTTGCTGGTGAAGCTGATCAGTGTAATGATGATAATATTGAACATGGTGAAATTGTTTCTTTCACACCAAAACCAATTATTCAATGATCTGCTTTCAGGTACCAGCCACTTTCATACCTTTCCTTGTCACTTCAGATGCAGAAACTCAAATACCAGCTTTTTTTATTCCCCTCTACCATCTTCTCCACTTGGAAGGGAAGGACATTCTCTATCATATATTTGTTATCTGCTCCTTGAGAAAGCCCGAGATGTAAAATGGACTATTTTAGTTCTATCCCTTATTCCCAGTCAGATGCCACTCTTGGGAAAGCCAGTCTCCTCAAGTTAATGGCTTGCCTAGTATGGAAATCGCAAGTGATACATTCCTTGCCCTCCTGACATGCAGACCTTTGCCCAGACCCCATCCCCATCACTTTTGTGCTCACTGCACAGACACAACTGCCCCAGTGCAGAAGCTGACGGTCCACAGTAGGGCCATGCTTTCTGCAGTAAAAGAAGCAGGCAGATTATTTCTGCTTGTGATTCATCCTGGAAGAGAGAACAGTGTGGGCTCCCCATTTCACTGTGCGTCACAGAGCCTGCCCCCAGTGGGAGCCCACAGAATGACTGGTGACAAAAGGCATCTCAGGAGGCCTCCAGTCCAAATCCCTGCTCAAAGCAGGGCTAAGTTCAAGGACACAGCAGGTAGCTCAGAACCTTGTTTGCTTGAGTTTCGAGTATCTCAAAGGAGGCAGACTCTAAAACACCTCTGGGTCACCATCTCACATTGGATTCACCCTCGTGTTTATGGTTTTCCTTCATACAGAGCTGAAATTTTGCCAGCTGCAACTTGTCTTTGCTGCCTATTGCCCTTGATGGTCACCCCTGTGAAGAGTCCAGCTCCATTTTCTCTACACACATCCCCCATTGCCTCATCAGCCAGATCCCCCTTAAATTGCTTTCCTGCAGGCTAAACAAAGCCAGCACTCTCAGCATCTCCTTAGATGTTATGTGATACAACTCCTTAGCCATCTTCATGGCCCTCCACTGAACCCACCCCCGTTTGCCACTCTCTGTCTCATAGTGGAGAGGCAGTACCTGAGTCTGCCTCTCCTTGCTTGAGATCTCCCTAGGTTGAACTAAACCCTGCTCTGAATGTTTCCTCCTTATTTTACTGTTAAATGGATGATAACCAGCCTCAGGCTGTCCAAGTCCATTATGTTCAATAGAAACTGCAGTTTGGATCACCAGGTTCATAAGACTGTATCTAGATTTTACTATCAGCAAATCAGATTCCCAGTGCACAGGAAAAAATTCCCCTGACAAAACCAGGATGAGGTATCAGATAATTTTGTAAACATCTTATCAGGGATGGGGAGCCAGAAAACAGACCTAGTCTTGTCTTTCCTGCCCAGCTGTCACTGCAGTTTGGGAATTAACTCACCATGCTTTATTTATCATCAAAATTTTCAGTCAACAGCCAAAAGAGAAGGCACATTTTTCCTCTGTAAAATATACTCAGCCTTGTCTCAGTCTCTCTCAGCATCCACTTCCACCCAGCATCCTTAAACCCCTTCACTGGATTCTTAAACAGGAGGGAGACAAGCTTCAGGAGTTCCATCTGTGCTTGGTGAAGGGAGGAGGAAGCCACAGATTCACACCATCTTGACATAAAAACAAACAGAGAAAGGAGCAGGGCCCCAAGACAGCGGCGTGGAGAAGACTCTACTCATCCTGCACCAAGGATGACTGGTTTGGGGAACTCACTGCTGAAGGACGCTGTCAGTGCAGGCAGCTTGAGTGGGTGTTTAACTGGAGGTGAGTGGGTGTAGAGGCAGAGATGGAATTTAAACCTTCCAGTAACTGTGGCAGCATCTAAGGGTTTGTTAAACCATCAGAGATCTCTTCTTCCTTCTTTCCTGCGAGATATCTCAAAAGAAGCATCACATCGGGGGGTCAAATGGGAAGGATTCTCTTCCTTCTGACAGACCTGTGCAACAGGTCTTCCACTTTGGTGGAAGCTACCTGGTGACCCATGCACATTTGCCCTGTTAGAACAACTCTGTGAAGAATTTCAGTGATGCCCCAAATTATCTAGGGGGACAGTGCCACCATTCCTGGGGAAGGGCACTGTATTTCAATTACATGGAGATATTTGAGAGTGATTTTGAGTGAGATGCACAGTCCCACCTATTCCAATTCCCCTCCCTCAAGCTCCTGTTGCCATGGCAATGGTACTGACAATTTCAACGCATAAACCCAAATTTGCATTTTAATGGAACATAATTAGAATGCTGAGATAAACGATTCTTCCTTGATAAAAGGTAACATAAACACCACATCTCGCAAATATGCTCTACCAAAAATTATTGCACATACACACACGCACAGAGCCTGTACATTACTGGGTTGTGGGAGCTGCTTTCAGTTCCTTCATGCCTAGCTGGGAAATTTTAAATCCATCAAAAACCCAACAGTTTCCAGAACAAAATGTTAGAGTTACCAGATGTTTGCTGCAAACTGACTGTCACCTCCTGGCTGCTGTCCTCCCAGGTCCTGTCAGGGTGAGCCCACACCTGCTGTCCCAACACTGGACCCTGAGATGCTCTCTGTATGCTGACAGCTCCTGGGGGCTCAGTAGCCTCTGGGATGATGAAAAACCTCTTCCTCTCCAACTGTCCTAAGATTTATCTTCCTTTTGTTTTTAGCTAAATCTGTAATGAGGTGTGCTCTCACTTGGTTTTCTGCAATATGCCCAACAGTTTATTCTCCAGGAAAGGAGCATATTGGTAGCACTTATCCTACACTGTCAGCCAAGAGGCCAAATAGCTACAAGAGGCCCGAAGGAGATTTTAAAAAAGAAATGTTGCCAAGACCTCTTTCTTTACTTCAGCAAAAGGCTGGGAAAGGGAATGAAGGAGGGGGAGAAGCTATTCTGCACCAAATATGAAATCAGAAAATTAATTTCTCCTGCCCTCAAAACAAACTAAATTCCAAGCAGGCAGCTGGCAGGAGTGAACACAAATAGACGAAAAAAAATTTAAAATAAAAAAGGAAAAAACAGGAAAAAGGCAAACAACTGAATCAGAAAAACTGCAAACTGCCTGGAAACTTCACTTGGCTTTTCAACTGGGAAGTGATGTGTACTTGGGTAGGGACAATCACACCTGGGAGAGTCCTAAAGTAGCAGCAGCCCAGAGCAGCTTCTCCTGACCTGGCTGAGTCCTGCTGAGCCACCCAGCCTTCAGGGGACTTCAGGCAGCTCTGTGAACAAGGAATGGCACAGGAGTCACCTCTGCCACGAGGCAGAGTCCATCTGCCTCATCTCACCTGCCTGGGCTGTGAGAGCAAAGCCACATGTCCTGCTGAGCAGCACTGACAGTGCACCACTGATGCTGAGTTGCTATCTGCCAGTGCATCACGTAAATGACACAGAAGTTGCTCCTCAGAACTCTGTGGCCTGGATCTGTCCATTTCCTCCTGCAGAGAGCTTTCCAAGGGGTCTGCTTCAAGTCCTGTACCTTCTATGAGCACATGTCCCCTCAATTAGATTTGTATGATTAGGGCCCAGAGGGTTCAAGCAGCTCGCTGCTCCTCCTCCATCATCCCACACAGTATTCAGCCTGGTGGAATCCTCATTCCTCCTCCTAAAAAGTCTTTTAGTCCTGCTCCTCTGGGCTGCACAAAAAAGAGCATGCCTGCCTCTCAACACTCCTACAACCCCAGCTAGCAACTCCATTTAATCTTTCTGCCCTCCTGCATTCACCAGAATCAAATATTAATTGGGCTGCACTGTGATAAAGTGACTGTTAATGTGCCTTGGCACGGGAACAAGTGGAGCTGGATTCAGCCTCCAGTGCAGCACGCAGCTAAAAGAGCAGGGCAAGGTGAGCCCAGTGGAGAAGCCTCTGGGGCTCCCCACCAATCTGGCCAGCCACAAAGGCTGCAGGTGCTGGTGGTTTGGATCCAGGTGCTTTCCCATGCTCTCTAGCACGGACAGCTGTGTAATGCACACAAACACACACAGTCACAGCCACTGAAACTGCACACAGCGATCTGGCTGTACAGCACCAGCGTGGCACACTGTGCCTGCCATGGCACTGTCTCCCTTTGTGCAAGTACACCCAGGGAGACACTCACGTGGATGCTGACATGTATATGGGTGTGCTCTCATCCCAGAATAAATCATGGTGTTCCCAGTGAGACAGGGAGAGGCTGTACAGCTACACACAACCAGACCAAAACACTTCCCCAGAGCTGATGGCTTTCCACATAACCCTTGCTCAAACTGCAGTTGATTAACTTAAAAATAAAACAAACTAACTCTCCTAAATGCCATCTGTGCCACTGATACAGTGGTTCATGGGACATTTATTAGTTCACTACTCTCCCTTAGGACACAGTTCACAGGTTCTGCTCAGTAAGGACTTCTCAAAGGGTACAGACATGATCCTAGGGTCCAGTTTACAAAGTTTAAGGAACAAAAAGCAGAGTAATGAATACAAGAAAGGAAAGGGATGGTCTTTTCATTTAGAGGAATTCAAGTGCTGGGAGTCAAGACCAAGAGATAAAAAGCCTGCCTTGCACTCATGCCCCATATCTTCAGCAACAGGGGCCCATGGCTGCAGCCACTTCGTCAGCAAGAGGAAAGAGCAGCCCCTGGCGAGTCTCCCTGCCCCACTCACCCCCACATCTCCGGGGGCTGCCACGGTGCCTCCCAGGGTCCCTCCACAGCAGCCCTGCCAGAGAGATCTGCATGCAGCCCCCATGGCCCCTCAGAGTACACGGCTGTGCTGGGGCCAGGGCCACACAGGGCTGCTGGCAGATGGGACAGCAAACAGCAATCCAGGGCTGAGCACTAACTAGCAAGAGACTTGCTGCCCAGCCGGTATTGGTGACCCGCAGGAGATGAGCACGACTCAGACCAAAGTCACCCTAATGACTGTCACACGGGATGTGTGCTCCATGGCAGTGGTATGGATTTGCACCCCAAAGCCCCTGTGTAACTTGCTGGTTCTGTTCCCAAAACTTGTCAGGGATGGGTAAAACCTACAGCAACTCCACGTTTGTCCTGAAAAATCTCTTCCGTGCCCTCCCCCTGCTTCTGGCCGGGCCTTCCTAAAACTCATCACTCAACTCAGCCCCGTCTCTCCCGGCTGCAGGAGAAACTCAGCCTCACAGTGACATCTAGTGAGGAGAGCCCTGGTGGCACCATACACCCGGGCAAGCGACAGCAGCAGCCTCGTCTCCCGCTGGCTTTTGTCCCCCGGGCTTCAGGGGACAGAGGCAGAGCTGGAGATGTGGCCCTGGCAAAGGCAGCCGGGCCCGCGGGGGTCCCATGTCACAGCCTAAGGGTGTCCGCACCCAGCACCTCCAGGGCTGCCCCTGCGCCCCGAGCACCTGCTTTAGTGCTTGAGCTTAAAGCCTTGGTGCTTTGTACACTCTGCAGAGAGGAGATGTGGCTGAAAAAGAGAGAAGGGAGGAGAGGAGAGACCCAAACATATCATTTAGAGAGACTCAGCTGCTGGGAGTCAAGAATAAATAGTAAAAAGGTTGAACGGTCACCCTCCCACAGCCTCAGAAACTGCGGATCCTCTTTGGAGAAGCAAAAGCACTAAAAAGAGACAGCAGTCAAGGAAGCAGGGAATAAGACAGGGAAAGACAAAATACAGCTATTACACAGAAAGAGAGCAAAGGAAGGGAAGGGGAAAAATGGAGAGAGAAAAAAATTACAAAAGCAGAGTGCAGAGAGAGAGGCCTGGCACTACATTGATGAATGCAGCCTGCCAGCCTCTGGACAAATATCTTCCCTTGATCTGAGAAGCCTCACAAGTTATTCCATGCAGTTCTGAGAAATTCTGAAAAAATCCCAGAAATTAGGAAACCACAGTGTGTGCTGTGGCTATAAACATCCAGCCCTTTAAATCTGAAGGGGCGGGGAGAAGCGGGGGAGATGTTTCACCTTTAGCAGGTGAAGCAGGGACACGCGTGACAGAGCTGCAGCCACGGGGAGATCGGGCTGTGCCAGCAGAGCACAGAGCAGGCAGGAGCTGCAGCAGCAGGCAGTGCTGCCCCAGCTCCCCTGGCTCTGCTCTGCACCAAGCAGCACAGACATCCTCTAACGAGGCCTGCCTAAGGCAGCAAAACCTGTGATGGCCCCAGCCCACCTCCTGTCTGTCTCCAAACCCTAAATAATTGATGACAAGCATAACTAGCTAAACTTTGCTGCATTCTGAGCCAGCTCTGGGGCTTGTAAACATTTTAAGGAGCAAAGAAGCTGGGAACAAAACACAGAGGCTTCCACCCCATTGTCACTGCTTTGAAAGCAGCCATGTTCAGCAGCCACTGACATGCCCAATTCCACATCTACACAGCATGAGGACACATAAGCTCTCAGCTCTAATGCAAGTCTTCTCTGTGTATTTCCAAGGTCTTTACATGAGAAATCATTAATTCCACTGTAATCATGATGAAATACATCCTTCCTGGAAGAAACAAGATGTTATTTCATCAAAGTCCACATTATTTCCAGAACAGAGAACCACTACTGCCTTTTTACAAATCCTCTAGTTAAAGAATATTATACACTGAAACTTGCCCCAAAATCCTCATTTCAGTTTCTGTCCATTTTCTCTGTATTCAGTGGGGAACTTTCTTGGGGTGAATTTTTCAGATTCTGGCATGGAAGACCTATATTTCTGACTAAAAAACAAAAGAAAGTCACAAAGCAGAAAACAAACAAGGTAAGGAAGGAATGAAGAGTAAATGGAAAGCCAAAAGTTAAACAGAAGAAGCGGGTGGTCAGTCTGCAATTTAAAAAGGAAAGATCAATTCTAGACGCACAAAAAGGAAAAAGAAAAAGAGATAGGCTGAAGTCCAGAGGCAAGAAAGCAAAAAAACTAAAGTCAGCAGGTAACAGCCCAGTGACTTAAAGCTGATTTAAAAGGAAAACAAAAGGCTTGGTATGCCTCAGCATATGTCACAGTTGAGAAAGCCACAATACAGACAGTATCACCATATAATTTCAGAAAGCTTCAACCCATTTGTCGATACAGAGTGACACCATACCACACCAGAAGGCTTCAGGCACCTGCCCCTACAGAGGCTCACTCCACACGAGCCTGCCAGCATCTGTACTTTTTATTTATTTTTTTTTTTAGCCCAACCTTTTATACCCCTCATGTCCATGCATTGCACCTGTGTGCCCTCTGCTCCCTTTGGTGGTTGGTCAGTGCCCCTGGGCACTCCATAGCTCATTGCTGTCAGTGCTGCTCACCTGCTGCTCACAGCTGTACCCTTTGGGGATGAGGCTCAGCCACAGCCCCACTCCAATCACCACAAACTGTACCTACACTGGTAAACTTGGAGGCTCAGATGCTGATGGAAGTCTTATCAAACTCACACTAACTGTAAGTTCCAAATAACAAGGGAAGATACCCTGGAAGAGTCTGCAAAGACTTCCATGTAACAGCTCTGATCCAGCAGTGCCAGAGACACAAAACCACAAAAATTAACAAGTCAGATCTCCAGATCTCCATAAAGCTAGAGGGGCCTAAATCTCTCAAGTTTTCAGTAGTTCCCAATGTGTACATGTGGCAGTAAGTGTTGTCCGCAATTTACTCACCTTCCTACAATGCTTTTCATTCAGCCTGAAAATCTACAAAGCAAACTTGTACTCTCTCCAAGCCCTGCTTTTGCCCCTTCCTGTGTCTGCCATCTGTTACACCTGTTTTCCAGCATTTAGCAGTTCCACAGCTCCTGTACATTTTGCTCACTCAGGCCCATCCCTGCTCCTAAGGATCTTTACATCTTCTCCTAGGTTCTTAGGGAAAGAGAAAAGCAACTACAGCAGGATAGGTTTAGGTCTTTCAAACTGAGGGTAACAGGGGCAGTGAGGTCTGCCCTTTTCTCCCAGAGCCAATGCTGCAGGAATGAAGGAGGGTAGGAGGAAGATCCAGAAACCATGTCTGTGGCCCACAGAAGGAGCATGGCAAAGTCAATCACTCTGAGCCCTAGGATCCTTCTACTCCTTCATCCTTTTGACATTTAGGACAGCAGTGGGAAACAGAGAGAAATCATTCCCCTCCAGCTGCAGGACTGTTTTGCCTGCTCCACTCTAGGAGGTGTGCAAGACCAGCAGATGCTCTTCTGAAGAGAATTTTCCCTTTAGAAAAAAGTAGAAAGTACAAGGGCACTGGACTCTCAGGCATTTTTGTGAGTCTGGATTCTAAAACCCATTTTTCTGACCACAAAAACCTTGTGACACCAACTCTGTATTTTATGTAAATTATTACTAGCAAAGTGCTTTCTTCTGGTATTCTAAGCCCTGAAGAAGGGCTTGTTTGTTTTTGGGGGTTTTTTCCCAAACACAACATTTTATGTACTTAAAAATATTTCTCCATCTACAAAGTGGGTTCTTTGAGCAACTGATGCTTATTCTCTTTCCATTTGGAGCAAAAGAAAACAACAGATAGAGGACAAGGATGTCGAGAGTTGCTTAATCCTTGTGCTTCCTTATCTCTTCTGTATAGGATGTCTCTTTCAGGGGCAGAGTTCATTTCTTGCTACAGCATCTTGTACAGTGGGAAGCTGATTTAATTTTAACCTGCTCCAGCATTATCCACAGACCTGTGCACAGCAGAGCCAGATCCTTGGTGAACTGGAACAGGTCACTGAAAAGTGAATGAAGAGGTAGATACCTGCGCTGGATTAAAAAAAACCCCAAACCAAACAACAGAAAAAAAGACTTTCTGTCAATCTGAAATAACTAGGTATTATCCATGCAAGTGTATGAATCAAAGCATTGCCCAGCCCTTGTTCAAATTCAGTAGGCTGGAAAGTTAAATTGCTTTTCAAATGCATGTCCCACTGTTAAAGGACAAAGGTTCCTGTGCACTTGAGGTACAGTGATCCATGGCTCTTTGTAGGAACAGTGACCACGGCACAAATTGCTTCAAGTTGGCAAACACAGCTAAATATTAATGACAGCAGCATTGGGTATTGCTGTTCAAGAGAAAATACAGAGTATGGGAAGTGGTAAAACTGGACAGCTGCTTAAAGCAAAGCACATTCCACAATCCACATATGATGAAACACGCTGAGGTGAAAATCTGCTATAAATCAGCTTGAAAATCAGTCTGATTCATTTGGAAGAGACAATACAGATATATGTGTCAGTGTGGACTGTACCAAGTGTTCAGACATCAGGATCCCATTTCCCAAAATCATAAAACTGTGGTTTTTTAAAAAGCCCTAAACTAAATAAATGCTTGTGTTTGTTACATTTGACTTCTAATGCTGCCCTTAGCTTCTGTTTTCTCACATCCTTCACAACATTCCTTCAGACTGAGACTCCTACATAACCCCCTGAATCCAGAAGCTGGAACATAAAGTAAGAGCAAACAGACAGCTATTATGAGCTGCCACAGACAGCAGTATCATTAGACATGAATATCAGGTACATCTTTGTTAGCATATAACACAGAATAATAAACTGGAACAAGCTAAATCAGATGTCTTCCAAATCCCAGAATAATAGGGAACAAATAGTTGTTCCAAGATGAACCAGGAGCTTTATCCACATATTCAAGCAGGAAAAATTACCAGTTTTCAATGCTTTAAGAAAGCAAGCAGAAAGTGAACTGATAATATTCACATATGGAAGTTACTTCAACTGATCTGTAGGCTGGGTTATTTAGTACTTGAAAAGCCAGGTACCCACTGAGGCATGAGATTTAAAGAAAGCTATAAAACATGAACATTAGTGTGAGGAAGCTTTCGAAGACATCTTAAATCTCAGAAAGAAAGGCATGCTCAATCTGAAATGCAGCACCTGTGGCTTTTGCCATCTAAACTCAGATTATTCAGGCTCTAAGATAGTGATTTATTTGGATGTTATACATTTAAATGAAGAACATTTGGCATTCATTCTGTCCCCAAAGTGCTTCAAAGAGCTAACCGAACTGATTTTTGAGGGATTGCAAAGCAATGAAATTTTAATTTTATTCATCTTGGATGAAGTTTTAATTTGAATAGAGGCCCTAAAACAGTATAATGAAATACTGGGGGTTTTTTTGTACTGACATAAACAAAGTCTCATAACATTAAGTTTTTAATAGTACATACTAGTCTGGAAAAAGCTATTTGTAGGGTCTGCTCAGTTGCTTTCAACAGTGACTGAGTAAAAGAAAGGCTTAGTTAAATGTATATATCATGATGACACAAGGAGCATATCACCACTGAGAGATTGATAAAGCCATGGAAGCTCCTGTAAAGAGAAATACAGCATTTCATATGCTGTGTTCAGCACAAAGCAGATTTATCAGAAACAGGCAGTTGACTTAATCTAATGTCAGCAGAGGATATTTTACAGTTTACAACATGGAGAAGACATTATGTGATCCAAATGCCTATATTCCACAGCTATGGTAGAAGTAGCATATACTACACAGGCAAAACCCAGTTCATATTAAGAGATGATTATACATTCCTAATATAAGCCAACAAATTTATCCTGTTTAGCAGTGCAGGGAACAGATATGAGCACAATTCTCTATGAAGGTCAAAGAGCAAAGGAAGACTGCACCTCTGTCTGCACGAGCATGGCAGGTGTTGGCTGTACCAGGGCGACCCAGCAGGATCAGGACAGATGCTAAAATCACCATGTCTGGTAAGACCAAGCACAGCTGCCTCCAGAACACAGTCAGGAGAAACAGCAACAATCATGCCCTGAGAAAAGCTGCCAGATCCTGTTAAAAGGAGATGAAGAAATGTAATGTATTAATAATAGGTACGTGATTTCACCAAGGGGTAAAAACCCCACAGCCTCTGTTAGACCATGATCTTTGGCAACAGATCCAAGCCTGGGGAATATGTCAAACCACAAAGTGTGTATCCATTTAACCTCTTGGTGAACTAACCAGTTTCAAGAGCCTGATCAGACTCTGAGGCAGGAGGCTGTGAATACAGTAAAAGAAAGTGCTTTGCCTTCCCTCCTCGGCAAAGTGACCCCTGTGTGCTCATTAAATGTTACTCTGCAGGTAATTGCTGACTAAAATCACAGCAAGTCTGCGCCCAGCCTTGCTGGTCAAGGAGGAGTTGCCTGCATTATGGGTCCTTGATACTGAAGGTATTTAATGAGAAGGGACTCAGATTTTCTGAGACACCTACATAACTGAGAATGTTATTAATTGGCACAACAGAAATGGAAATGAGGTGGTAATGGTTTACTTTTGAGGTAGAAAAGGGGATATGTGTTCCATGAACAGGATAACACATCAGTGCAGCTTCTATCACACTAATTTGTAAACATGTTTTGCAGTGTTGGCAAAAAAGACACTTTTCCATCAGGTGCCTGCATAAGGCATTTGTGAGGTTGCACCATTCTGACACAAAGCATGTATAACAATATATTAGGTGTTCCTAATAAATTATACAAATGTGGTGTTTAATCAGTAGAATAAGCTGTCTTGAACATACTGTGTGATATGAAACCATGAACAGCTTACACAGAATATGTAAATTGTATTTTAGGGGCTAAAAGAGAGTGTTTGACTGATGAAATATTTTGAAAATACCTTCCCCATGGCATTGGCAGCTATCATTTATCTCACTCTGACCAAGATGAAGATAATGTGCATATACAAGCAGTAACAACTTTTCTGCTGACTATAATATTCTTTATTGCTTTTTTCAATTTCAGCAATAGGCTATTAACTCATGGCTTGTTCAGCTTGTTCACAAAGCTACAATAACCTCTTTGTAACTTTGTGAGCTTTCACACAACTGGAAGGACAAATCTGGCAGGGAATAAGAGCTGAACATGTTCAATTTTTCACTAGCTACTAACAGAAGACAAGAAAATGAAGAAGTGTTCTGTGTTACATATCCAGTGACTGTTTCTGCAAATCAATTTTTAAAAGTATAGCTCATTGAAGGGAAAACTAGGAGTGAGAAGTGACATGCTGACAAGCAGTAAATGGTTAATTTTCCCCAGCTCTGAAGCCAGGAATAGGCACCACACAAGTCCTGTCCAGAAAAATGAATTAGCAGCACTAGCGGAAGCTGACACGGGATGCTGATATCCATCCAGGGAGGGATTCAGGAGAGAAGGAACAATAAAAGACAGGCATTGAGGTGACATCTGCAGGGGCTGGAGAACAATTTCCAGAGAATGACTGTCTTTTAATACACAGAGGTTTAACTGTTATTGGTCCCTGTTACAGATCATTACTATGAGAAACAATAAGAGCCATTTGTATTCCCTTCTCCCTGCAGGACATGTCTGAGGGAGAATAAACTGCTTTCCTCCTCCAGTGTCAGCGTGTTACTGGCAGCACTGGCTATAATTGAATAATCTTTATTCAAATGATAGCTAAATTTAGCAGATATTAGCATGAAGTCTCTAGAGGAGTGAAAACTGGAGAAGAAAGCTTTAAACAAATAGACTAAAGTAACCCTGAATAATATATGCAATTTATGGCAGAGTCAACCTCTCGGCCTGATGAGTCTAGCACAGTTAAATCTGGATTTTGGGGCCTTGCTGAGACAAAACATGACACCATCCCCTTTCCTCCTGGCCTGTGATGACCCCTGAGATGGCAGGACCCCTTGTGTTGTCCACAAAATCAGATTCATTACCTGGTGTGCAACCAGCCAATAATTACACGCTTAGGAGAGACTTGATTATGTATTTCAGAGTTGTGTGAGCCCAAGTGCTCGGTGACATTCCCCAAACCAAGCACACCCACCAGACTTTCCACACCATCATTTATATGCAGAACTTCAGGGTTTCTAACTTTCCAATTACAGCCCCTGCGTTGTGATGAGTTAGCCGGAGTAATTATATAACCCAAACTAATTTCTGTGCAGGCTCAGGGGAAGGGCCTTCACCTGGCATGGGGTCTGTTTGACCTCTCAGCATGACGTTTAGTATTATAGAGGACATAGCTTGACCTTGAGTATTTTGCCAAGTTAGCAATATATATATAGGCATACATCAACATCTTGATTTACTACATCCTTAAAAGTTGTTAGTTCCAGGATATCCTTGAGTATGGGATACTAACTGCTATCAGATCTACTGATACAGAACATCCTGACTTACTACATCCTTAAAGTTTGTTAGTTCCTGGATGTCCTTGACTAAGGGATGCTGCCAGCTGCCTGTTACACCGATTAAGTCTTTTTTCTTGCTGATTAGCATTGAAAGTATTCAAAGACCTTGCATCAATGAACTTCCTGACTTAAGATGATCTGGATGTTCACATAACTTAGCCCCAGTCCCTGCCAAGTCAGGGTCACCTAGAGCAGATGACACAGGAACATATCCAGATGACTTTGAATGTCTCCAGAGACAGCGTCTCCATGGCCTCCCCTTGCAGCCTCTCCAGTGCTCTGCTGCCCTAACCGCAGAGAAGTTCTGCCTTGTTTTGAGGTGAAAATTCCTATGTTTTAGCTTGTGAAAAACGCCAATCACTTGTTTTTAAAATTTTAAAAGTTTAATAGTAATAAAATGGTTATAAAAATAGTAATATGAACAATAATAATTTGGACAAATTGGATTAGGAAAATATGAGACAATAGAGACAAAGAGTTACAGATGTCTGGGTACCTTTTTCTGGGCAGCACGAGCCCGGAAAAGGACACCTGTTAACAAAGGAATAACCCTTAAAAACAATAACTTGTTTCATATTCATACACCTCATACATGATGCATAAATTCCATTCAATACAGGATTCTGTCTGGTCATCGTCAACTTCTTACTCTTAATCCTAACAGCACCTTCGAGGTGGGAAGAAGTTTGTTTCTTCTGATAAGAGGGCAATAAATTCTCTTTCTCTGAAAGATTTAGGTGTCCTGTGGCTGCTATCTGGCGTGAGTGCCTCATTCCTTTCTTAACAAAATATCCCGCTTACAAAGTTCTTATTTTAACTACAAAATTACCTTTGAACCACAAGACTACATTTATCGTATTATTAAAATGTTAATACAGCACTACTAATCAATACATCAAAACACATATGGTAAATATCTGCGCAGAGCCATATAATATGCACTTTCCACAAGCCGATGCCCGGCAGTGTCCCGCGGCCGGGCGGCACCGGCAGGCTCCCGCCCGTCCCCTCGCTGCCGGCCCCGGCAGGATCCCGGCAGGATCCCAGCAGGATCCCGTCCGTCCCCTCGCTGCCGGCCCCGGCAGGATCCCAGCAGGCTCCCGCCCGTCCCCTCGCTGCCGGCCCCGGCAGGATCCCAGCAGGCTCCCGCCCGTCCCCTCGCTGCCGGCCCCGGCAGGATCCCAGCAGGATCCCGTCCGTCCCCTCGCTGCCGGCCCCGGCAGGATCCCAGCAGGATCCCGCCCGTCCCCTCGCTGCCGGCCCGGTCCTGCCCAGCCGGCGCTGCCGCCCCTCAGGGCGGGGTGCGCGTGCCCGCCCTCCGGGCCGCGCGGGGCGCTGTGGGCCGAGCGGGAGCGCGCGCGCGCGGCCATGTCGGCCTCGCTGCTGCGGCGCGGCCTGGAGCTGCTGGAGCCGCCGGGTGAGCCCGCGGGCCGGGGCTGGCCGGGAGGGCGGGCGGGCGGAGGGGGCTCCCCGGTACGGCTGCAGTGACTCCGTCCCTCTTCCCGTTGCAGGCCGGGCGAAGGCGCCGCCGGGACTCCAGCGAGGCCGGGCCGGCCCCAGGACGGCGGGCGCGGCGAGGCGGAGGAAAAGGGCTCCGGAGCCCGGCAGGAGCAAGGCCACGGTCAAGGGCAGAGTCGTGAAGTCGGCGATAGGTGAGCACCGATCCCTCCTCAGCCCTCGCACCGGACACCTTTGCGGTGTCCCGTAGCCACGCTGCCGGTTGCTGTATCCATCCCATGCCGTCCCATTCTCCTGCGTGCCCTCTTGGTGTCGCCCTTTTTTGTGTCGCTCACTTTAAACACAGCCTGGTTTGTGGGCGCACCCCTATCCCTGAGCTGTAGCGGTGTCTTTCTCCTCTTTCTCCCGGACTTTGCTGATCCTCCTCTGTCTCTCCTTGTGAGCTGCCTGGATGAGAAGCTGATGCATTTTGTCACTTTCTGCTTTGCTCCAGAGGAGTACCATAAGAAGAAGCCTGTGAATCACTTGAGAGAAAACCTGCAGTACATGTTAAAGGGACGACTTGTTGCAGACAAAGCTGTCACAGAACAAGTAAGACTGTAATTTTGTGGGGGAATAAGGTGGGGTCTGTTTCCACAGAGGAACACAGGTGAATGGGAATCATCCCCAGATCTTCCAGATTTATACCTTACACATCAAGAGAGTCAGGTTAAGTTTCTGTCTACAGATGGCCTTGAGGAATTTCTGTGTGCACTGGCAAAATAACTTAGTAAGATTTAAACTGATGTTGAAATGTTGCCCCCTATGATGTTCTCTGACACTAGTGAAAATCATAGAATGGTTTGGGTGGGAAGGGGCCTTAAAAGATCATCCCGTTCATCATTCACCCTGCCACGGGCAGGAATGCCACCTACTACATCAGGTTCCTCAAAATATCCTGACAGTTGTTGGCTTTTCTTAATTACCAAAAATATTCCATAGTTTCAGCTGGCAGAGGTGCCCTGTTTAGACCTTCTCATTACTGTTGATCAAACTGGCCTTCTCCGTAGCTGGAGGCTGATTAACGAGGAAGCAGATGTGCTGCTGGCTCATCTAATAGGAATTACTCAGCTTCCTAAATGGTGTTTCTCATAACTTGAGAATTTCTTGAATGGTCTTCCCCAAAAGTCTCATGCCAGGATTTGAAGAGAATAATAGATGTCAGTGCTAGAATCTTGGGCTGCTTTTGGGAGATACAGACTGTTAACTTACATAAACAATGAAAGTGGTTTAGGCCACTGTTTCTCAGGCTGGAGATTGTTACAGGAGGTGTCAGTATTAGAAAATGCTGAGGGAATTCCACCTACTTGTTGGTTTTTTGGTTTGTGTCCTGGGGAGAGGGGATAGAAAAGAAGGTAATAGTTTCAGAAAGTTCTGAATTGAAGTCCATGTTCTTATCTCTGTGACAATTACTAGAAAATAGTTTTCATATTTGACTCCAAATAACAAGTTGGTATCTGCTGTTGTCCCAGTGACCTGCTTTGGTTAACATCAGTGGTTTGCCTCTCACTTTTCTTTGAAGGCACTCTGGAAAATAGCAGAGTTCTTGTAGAACAGCAGGGGTGCTGCAGGTGAGCTTGAAAATCCCTGTTTTGTGGTTTGGTGTGAATAACAATGGCTGTTGTTTTTTCCATTTCTGTATTGTCTGAAGGTTCTTGCTCAGAACAGAGGCAGGAAGTCCAAAGATCAGCCTCCAGAGAAGACAGAAAAGAAGAAGCCCGAAGGCACTGTGTTTACTGAGGAAGATTTCCGTAAATTTGAGAGGGAATACTTTGGGATCCCATAAACATCGTGACAGGGATTCTTGCAGTCTTTCTGCAGCTTCTCCAGTCTGGCTCTCAGGCCTGGGCGTTTCCTTGGCGTGTTTGAGATGGCACACGGGGATGTGTCTCTGTGTGGGACTTGCAGAGCAGCTCTGCCTGGATGCAGAGCTTGTTGCTGGCCAGCTAAAGCCACAGAGGTGCTCTTGACTCTGAGGTGTGTTCTCCTGGTAATTATATTCCTGCAGCCACCACATCTTGCATTCTTGATGTAGAAGGGTGGACCAAGCCAAATAAAAATCTTTTTCCCCTTCCTCAGGTTTTAAGGCTCCTGCTACCTGTGTTATTTGGCAGGGAGTGTTGAAAGTACTGTATCTGAATGGAGAAATGTTTTCAACTAGCATTAAGAAAAGGAAGGATGCTTTGAAAGACTGTTAAACTTGAGTAACCCTGCAGTTTGGGTTCTGATTACAGCCCTTGTCAGGTCTGTCAGACATTGCAAAAACTTTTTATACGTTGTTTGATTAAATAATTGTTGCAGACACTGTCTCTCTTTGCCTTTGTAGTAGTGATTATTATGACAGGTGATGAAGATGAGCCATGTCATTGCTGTGATCCAGGCATTCCTCTCTTTAGGATGACTCAGTTGTGGGAATGGCCTCTCCAATTCATGTTAACACATGTATTAAATCATCTCTCTGACATGCTTAGGCCTTCAGAGAGTGCAGTTGGAATGGAGATGACTCCTCCATTTTGGCTACTCATAATCTTCCCTTTCTCCAAGGAGGAGCTCTCACATGGAGTAAGTGTCCTTTCAGTGTTTCTAGCTGAGTGTCCCACCAAGATGTAGCCATGCCGTCAGGGCACCACTGCCGAGTGTTGCCAGGGCCTGTAGCCAGGAGGGCTTGTGACCCAGATGTTAGTCTTGGCATCAGATTAAAATCTGAGCATGACCCGTGGTGCTGGTTGAAGGGAAGTTGTTTTCTCTCGGACTCCCACCAAGTTCCCAGCTGTAACAAACAGAAGGCCCTGCAGGTGGGAGTGTTGTTCCAGAAACTTCCTTACCAAACCACTCTAAATGTGCTTCTTGGGTGGCTCTGCCACTACCTTATCCTGCCCCTTACCTGAAAAGATGGAAAATGCATTCCCTATTTTTCCTTTGGAGAAAGAAAAAAAAACACAGGTAAGGAGAAGGACTAGTGCCAAGCTTTGGTTAAGCTCAGGAGCTGATTACAAGGGGCCTGTCTGACCTGAGCAGCAGCCACTTGATGCCAGCACAGGCAGGAATTCACTTATCCTTTCCCTGCCCTCTGATTATAGTTCCTGGTGCTGTCATTTTAACTCTGTGCCTCCTCTGTTGAGGTCTTTTCCTGTTGTGTGCATAGGAGGAAAGGTCACTGGGATATATGAGTTCCAGACAGGGGAAATAAATAGTGAATGTACTGAAGTGTGTGTACTGGAAACTGGGTAATAGCACGTGGGAGGGGATTTCTTGTAATAGGATCAGATTCAACAATCTGCAGCCAGAAGTGGTAAGTTTAGAACAGTTCAAAGAACAGTTCCCTTTTTTAGTTTGTTCTTACTTCCAAAAATTAAGAAATATGGGAAAAAAGCTTTTTAAAAGAATGGAAGCACTATTGTTTGAAAAAATAGTTGACCAAAATATGTATTCAGCATGTCTCCCTAAAACTTCTGCACTGTGTGCCTGCTGCCGTGCATGTGAGCTGGCCTAACAAGCAGCTCTGTGTGGAGCTGTCATGAGGATAATTTACTGTTTGAAAAAGCTGGCTGTGCCACAACTTGACTGAAGGAGGTAGATTTCTGGGCTGTTATTTTGTTTTAAGCTTTCATCTTCAGTCTTTGGCATTTCCTATGACCCTACAGAAGTCCTTCGTGTCCTCTCCTGCTCCTCCTCTACCCATTCCTCCTACGCACCCTTGTTTCTGTGGTTGTTCAGCTCCTGGGCCCTTCTCCTGCAGGCTGAGGGAAGCAAAGCCTTCCTTCCTTGCCCCAGAAAAGGGCAGGAGGGTAATGTGGTTCACTCTCTTTGTGCAAAACCCAGCCTGTTTGTTTGCAAATGTAAGCAACAGGAAAGCTCTTCTTTCAAAGCTAATGAGAAACTTTAAAGTGGGGCCCAGAGCAGTTTTCTATGGGGATAATAACACCCAGATCAGCGGAGTTTCAGAATTGGGTGGCAGCTCTTATTACTGGCTGGAAAGACATTAAGGCCAACACAAGTAATCAACATACTTCTGGAGGCATTAGGTTGTCAAGGAGAGTAAAGGTACCCGACAGTCTGAATTTTGCCATTTGAAACTAAACTTGATTGTAGAGTCAACAGTATCCTTAAATAAATTAAACTGTATTTTGTGGGAGGAAGAAAAAGAAGCAGAAGTGAATGGTGGCTGATAGAGATACCATCTGTAAGGTCAAACATCTGATATGTTGCAGCCTTGACTTTCCCCCTCTCTGGCAGGGTATGAGCTCCTAGGAAAGAAGAGCAATGCCACCTGAACACTGGGTAGGTAAGGACAGGGGGTGCCCTGTGAGGGGAATGTCCTAAAAAGGAGAGGGAAGAACGGGTACCAGCCTCTTCACGTTAAGCTGAATCCAGGCACCTTCTCACACTCCCAGCTGTCTGTCTAGCCAGGCCCAGAGGATGCCAGCTGTGCTGGGACCCCAGGAGGTGGCTACCTTGGAGCAATCCCTGTAAGTGTTAGAGGCCAGGCAGAATTCAAGCAACCTGCTCTAGAGGAAGGTGCCCTGGCAGGGGGTGGAATGGGGTGATCTCTAAGGTCCCTTTCAACCCAAGCCATTCTATGATTCTGTAATCTTTGCTCTTTGCAGCCACATTTCTCTGCCCGATGGAAGAGACAAGAAGGGGTTAGGGAAGCAGCAGCTGCCGTGGCTGCTTTTCCCAGCTGGCCTCCAACCTGTTTCCCACGCTGGAAGCTGAGGGCTGCAGGCCACAGCAACCTTTGGACCTGCTGGACAGCATTTCTGTCCCACGCGTCTGCGAGCGGCGGCGCGGGGACGTGTCCCACTGCTGCCGGGCCAACGCCGCGTGCTCGCTGAGCTCATCGGGCTGCTGGCTCCCTTCCCAGCTCTGCGACACCAGCTGAGCATCCTGCAGCACAAAATAGAGGCAGCTGAGCTAGGGAGTGCTGAGGGTGCCATCTTACAGGGCATCTCCACCCACACGCAGCAGGGAGTCAGAATGGGCAGCAGTAGCACCAGCTTTGCCATGAATGCCAATAAAAGCTCGGAAGTGTTATTACTGTGGTAGAACCTTTCCAGGGAAACTGTTTAGAATAGTTCCCAGATGCTCAGCCTTGAGCTAGCTTAGTGTGAATAAGATTCATCAAGCCTCTTAATGGCCTATTGCTCCCTTGTTATGTGAACGGAAAGCAAAAAAAAAGGACATTTTTTCCAGTGGGTACAAACTAACGTAAGCCCATACAGCCTCTGCTGTATCAGCATGTCTCCACTTCCTTGCCACAGAAAGCAACAACAGCTACTACCAGCACTATGTGTGCGTCAGAGAGGGGAGGACTGCAAATGTAAACCAAGAAAACATGTTTGTTCAGGACACCAGCTTCTTGCCTCTGAAATGACATAGCAGTAACAAACCTGGCTGCAATGAACTTGCTCAGGCAAATGAGATTGAAAACACTGAAAAAGCTATAGGGGGAAATCAAGGGGTAGAGGCAGAGTCCTAAAAACTTTAGCCAATCTTACCCTCTGGCATTTTTTTCCATGACTGCCTTACATTTCAGTCTTGCTGATGACCAACGCAGCACGAGCACCTACAGCACTTACAGGCTCCTGAATGCTTTAGGAAGGAGATTGGTTCATGTAAAAAAGGGTACACAGCAGCAGAGCCCTGAATAATTCAGAAAAGTTACAGTGAAAGGAAGTTCCTCATTTTGAGACATAAAGACCCTTCAATTCAAGTCAAAATGAGGAGTGAGAAGGAAGGCAGACTGCCACCTGTCTGCTTACAGCTCAAAATGTGCAACTCCAGCCAAGGCAGCTGAAGGGTCGGTAGGTTGGAGAGGGATTAAAGGTTTGCATGTCTATCTGTAATTATGTAAATAGGATTAACAGAGCCAGCCACTAACTGGTGCGGGTGGGGGACACAAAATCATGAAGGTTGCTCTGCAGCTGTCTAGAGGGTTACATTACACACACCATTTTCTGAAGAATAAGCTGTTGGCAGGGCTAAGCAGTAACATAACCAAGCTGGTCTGTCCTGAGCTGCAGCGTTTGCATGCCAGCAAGATCATTTATCTCCTTTAATGGGAGGCTAAGACCAGGGCTTGTTCTCCATCTGCCTGCACACTGCAATGGAGATCCAGAGGAGTTTCACGACTAGGAGATTCTCTGCCCTATATAAATGAAGCTGACACATCTGCTGTGCCTGGAACTCGCTCCTGCTATTCCTTAAAAGGGTGTGTGCCTGCAAAAGAGAGGAAGAGAGCAGCTGAAGGAGAAGTGAGAGGTGGCTGGCCATCATTTGGAGAGCATGCACCTCTGTAATAGGGAAACTGGAGCTTGTGGGCGCAGCCAGCTTCCTTCGTTCAGTGACTTCATTCACTTCTGACACTGCATGAGTGCACTGAAAATAATGCAAAGACTGCATAGCTGGGATACCTGAGCAGCCAAAATAGTATTGCCTAGGTCAGGGGACTGAATTCCTCTGTTAATTCACAGGGCCTGAAGCATTTCAATGAGAAAGTCAGCAAAGGTGGGCACTTCTGGCCCAGCAAGGTATGCTCATGTTAAGAACCCAAGATGGCCTTTGCACTGGAAATTAAGTGTTTATATGCAGCATTGCATGGGAAGGCTGTGAATACAACAGGACAGAGGAAGGTAGGATATCCCAGAAGCTACTTGGACCATACTGAGAAAAAATTAGTATGCACAAGATGGAAATGAGATCCTGTTTGGTTTTTGTTTTGTTTTGGTTTTTTTTTTTTTTTTTTTTTTTTTTTTTTTTTTTTTCCCTGAAGGCCTATGAAGTCTATGGGAAGATTAAAAAAATTATATTCTTCTGGCCAAAAATGTATAGATTTCCCAACTCCCAGAAAAGGCTATAAATGGACTATCACTGTGTGAAACTGCATCAGAATAAGCCACATTTTCTTTCTATAGTCCAGCTTGGGAGCACTGGAGGAGTATTAATCTCCCAAAGGACAGCCTGTCCTTGCAGCTATTTCTGGGCTTTCTGCCAGGGCAAAAGCTATTTGAAAGATTTTATCATCGTTCTTTCTTCATTCTCCAACACTGCAGCTGTGGATTTATTTTTGTAAGCTTGCTGCAAAGGTGCATCTGATTCTCCACACACGCATGTGAAGAAGTTATCTGCAGTGATGGTTTCCCCTGTTCCTTTTGAAAGAGAAGAGCATGCACCTGGGGCTCTCTAAAGGAAGGGTGAAGAGGAAGGTAGTTATAAATATTCTGATAACAGCAGAAACAAGCTTGTGAGAAGGGGTTTTGTGAGCAGTGAACTGCAAGAGGTTGGTTGGTTACGTGGGAGAATATTGGACTCCTGTTTACCATGAAGCACTGGTAAATTGGCTGAGGGATTGGAGCCTGAGGGTCACACTCTGTGTATGTGAAGTCTACCTCACTGCCCTTGAGAGGAAAAATAACTGAGACAGAAATCCCATCAGCTGTGCCAACTTCAGATTCAAACAGCTTTTATATAACTCAGATTGGGGGAATTCTGCTGTTTCTGAGGATGTTGCAGAACAAGGCTCCTCCAGGGGTAGGTAAAGCCTGTATTTCATGCACTACAATCTGGTTCTGGACATGGTATCATGCTCTATCCAAGCTGCAAGGAATCAGTTGAAGCACATTTGTTCTGTGAGGCTGTGAGAAAAAGGAGAGAGCTCCGGCAGTTTGCAGAATATAAAATCAGTTACTAGGCAGGAGGCTATCAGACGTTTTACCCTTGTGGGCTGGAGCTTGTGACGGTGTCCTGGGTGTTCCTTGGCTCCTGCTGCAGGCTGGACAAGCTGCTGGGCTGCAGAGCCAAGTGGCGTGATGCTTGCTGTGCCTAACTGAAGCCTGGAGGAAAAGTCTAGATAAAAAATGCAGAGGAAGAGTCAGCCCTGATCTCCAGCCCCTGTAAAATCTTAACTAAGTTACTAAGTATGGAAACACAGCGTCATTTCAGCAGGCGTTGCAGGAGATTGCCATATGGGCTGCCTCTGCAAAGCCACAAGCTCGGAGCCTCAGCAAGCACTGACAGTGCTGACTGCTCTTTAAGGGCAGGCTTCTGACTCTCCTGCAAGGAGTTCTGTAAGGCACACACACAGCTGCAGAGAGCAAAGCAGCATGGATGCATTGTGCATTCCTCCTTACCTGTTCCAGCTCTGATCTTCCTTCCCTGGAGTGAGTGCCATTTAGGAAATTGGGCCTGCCTACCCTCTGCAGGGCTGGAGAAACCAGAATCATGAACTTACTGGCCAGCTCATGCATTTGCAGAGCATGAATGCAGAGAAAAAATTGTTTTAGCCACAAGTGGCTCACAGACAGTCCTGCCAGGGCTGCCAGAGTATTTATCCCCTCCTCACCCACAGACAGGGGTGGGGAGGGGATAAATGTGCTGCCAATTTTTTTCAGGTTTCAGGAGAACTGAGTAAGGGTAGCAGAACACAGGAGATGCTCCCTCAGCCCTGGCTGCTGCCAGGTGTAAGCAGAAGTTGCTATGGCTCTAAGGGAAGAGGAGGTGGTTGCCCTGTGGTGGGAAAAGGGGATCAGTATGAGGAGGAGAGGAGGGTGTGGTGTGAGTCTACCACCAGCTGGTAGACTCACAGCCACTTTTTTGTGGCTCAACTGAAACCAAGCACAATGACACCTCAGGTGCAAATTTGACCAAAACCTTGGGGCTTTTCTGCCTCTAATTATCCCCATCCCCAGCCTAGCTGATGCAGCCCATTTGAAGGACACCTATTACATTGGTCTACCTCCTAAACCACAACAGAGTCCCTTGTCCCTGCTTGCAGTCTCCAGTTTGCAGTGCATTCCATTCATACAGCACCTGGTCACCAGTGCCCTTACCCAGGAGGTTTGAGACTACTCAAATTGTCCCATGATTCCAAGGGGAGGGTTTCAGTTATCCACCCCTTCCACAGTGTGGCACGAGCCTTAACTCCTGATGGAGACCCTTTTTGTAATGTAAATAGCACCCAGGCACAGCTGTAAGCACAGACAGGTGCCTCTGAGAGCCTGGCCCACCCAGCCCTCCACGGCAGCAACCAGCTCCTGCTGCCAGCACCATCCATTAGCTGGAGCAGCCTCGGCACACCAGGGCCCCCAGCACACAGCTGTTATCCCACCCCACCCAAGGGCTTGGGCAAGGAGCAGGGATGAACGACTGCAGCCCTAACCTGAGGGCTTAAGGAGCTCAAATGTCAGAGACCAGGACCCCCAGCAGGCTGCAACTGGAGAAACCATTCCCCAAGGTTCCCTTAAGGAGCTTTTCCCTCCCCACTCCAGCACGGCCTGGAGCCCTGATGTCACTGCACTGCATGTGTGTGCCAGCCAGGCTCAGATAGCCAGCACCTGAGCCCAGCAGCTGAGGAAGCCACACTAGTAGTGTGTCCATATGCCAAAGGGATTAAGTAGTGTTAAATGGGGGTATCAGCAGCCAAAAAAATTTTTAAAAAATTGAGCAGACATGTAGTTTAAAAATGGCACATTCCAAATATTTAACACCCAACACCCCCACACAAACACAGGCACTCCGGCACATCAGTACCTTCCCTGCACAGCTGAGACAGGACTAATTCTGAACTAGTTTTATGGACCAACTCGGCTATAGCTTCAGTTAAGTAAAGGCAAATTTATCTTTAAAAGGTTGACTCATATGAGTGGCTGGCTGCAGCAGACTTTCACACTGATGCAGAACATGACCCATCAGTAATCCCATCCACTTGGCCCAGTTCACACCTGTTTGACAGGGCCAGGCAACAGCTCCTGCTCTGGTTTGGGCACTATGGAAACCCACAGGCACATGGGTTAACTGCAACCCAAGGGCAGCTAAGCCTGTTGCTTGCTCTGGACTTGTCTCCTAGTAAGCTTTCTTAAACCCGTGCTCACAACTTTGTTTTGTCCCTGGACTCTTTTCCTCCCTTCACAGAAACACCCACATCTGAAAATAAGCACCCCCACCACATGGTATTACTGATCTTGTGTCTTCAATCGACTCTCCAATCTCATTTCAATGGGCTTACAAATTTGCTGAAAACCCTGAGGCAGCTCAGTGTGATGCCCTTACTTTAGAATGCATGTAAATGGTGGAGGGGACAGGTCAACAGAGACACTTCACACACTCCAGTTCCAAGCACTCTGTGCACCTGCACTGCATCCACACTCAGAACAAGCAGCACAAGTGACACACTGCACTCACCAGACTCACAACAGCTTGTTGTCCTTGTACTTACACCTAGGTGTGGCTTAAGTCATGCTGGTTTTACAGGCACCACTCATCACACACCATCGTTGCACATTTACTACAAAATCATTTATTAAGACAACAATGCACAGCTTTAGCAGAAGCTTATATACATGCACACAACACGGCTGACTACCCTACTCGGGGACTCTTGCTCTTTTGCCCTTGGCCTTGCGGACCTCTTCTATCAGATCTTTTAAGTACTGAATTTCCTTACTAAGGGAATCTGCTTTCTCCTTCAGGGCCTGGTTCTTCTGCTCCAACTCTCTGCACTCCCCAGACAGTGCCTCCTGTTCCGCCCTCTTTTTCTGCCGGTAACGCGTGGCAGCAGTTTTATTCTGCTCCATCTTTTTTAGTTTCTTATCGATTTTCTTTTCTCCTTTCACCTTAGCTGACACTACCTTCTCTGCAGGATGATCGTAGGGTTTGGACCGCACAGAGCCACAAGGGGCATCTGCAGGGAACTGGTTGCCATTGGGGGATCCAAGTGAATTGGTGGGGCTGTGTTGGGGGGTTCCCAGGTAGGAGTCTGGGCTCATGCATATCCCACTATCATCTGAGTGGTTCTCATCCTCTTTCTCAGACTTGGTGATCACCACCACCACAGTGGGGTACTCCCGCTTTCTTTCTCCTTCCAGAACATCCACTTCACTTCCTAGCTCTAAACTAAATGAGTGGTCTGAAGTGGAAGTGAGAGACCCTGGGGAGAGGGGAAAAGACCAAAGGGAAGCCAATGGGGCCATTGGATCTGCTCCAACGGGGGATTCGGGGACATGGGTGATTATGTTATTCATCAGTGGAAGTTCTTTGTTGTGAAATTCCTGGATGGTAGCATTAAATAGATCACACGTGTCTTCCAACGTGGCCATCAGCTCGTCTGGTGAGACGGTGGCTTCCAGATGTTCCATACCTAACAGGGCATCAAAATCAAATTCCTTCAGATCCATCTTCTCCACCATCCACTCCATGCCAGAGAAGGCATCCTCTGCACAATACAGAAAGTATATTACCACTCCAGTAAACCATCACACAGTGCAACTCAAGGTTATGAAAACAATTACCAGTTTATGTCAGCATCTTTCCTCTCTCATGTATTATAGCACAAAGAGGAAACCATCAGAAAAAAAATACACTTTCATTAAGCTCCTAAAAACTGCAGGGTACAACATAACCAGCTCTTGTGACATTCCAACCCTCTCATTTAAATACCAGAAGAATTCAGGGACATTTACAACATACAACCATGCTTTCTTATTGTTACCTCTGCCAAGAATCAGAAACAGCTGCTGTGTTATTTAAAGAGCAGCACAAGAGGCATTTTACCATAACCACCAAGCATGTGTCAGCTAAGCAGTGCAGCACACACTCTTTCCAACCCCAGGTAACACACACAGGATTGCCTTCAGATTTAAGAAAACCTAGCAATTTAATTTCAACTGGAATGTTGTTGTACTATGTAATTGCTGCCCTTTACGAAAGTAAATAAAGCCTTACCCTGACTGCTATCTATGGTGTTGCCTAAACTGTCCACAGCAAGCCAATTGGAGGAGACTGCCTTAGCCTTGTCGCTGGAGAACCCATGCGAACCGAGGGGCTCGGCCACCTCCAGGTAGTCATCTAGGAGTCCCAGACTTTCCTCAGCCACCGAACACGGCTGGCTGAAGGGGGATATTGAATCCCCCAACAGCATCTCGTTGTTCAAGAAGCTCATTTTCGTCAGCTTTTAATGCTTTGACGTCGAAGGATGTAGACAAGTAGAAGGTTTTTTCGTCGACTACAGCAATGCTGCTGTGCGATGCCGTGAAAAACCTGCGAACAAAACTTGCAGCCATCAGGATTTGGTTCGAGCAACATAGTAGCCTTTTCTACCAGGGGCATCTCAGGGAGCACGGCGGAACTTCACAGATTATCTCCCTCCTTTATTTCTGGGCTGCTGCGCGTCCCCCGCCTCCCTCGGGGCCGGCCCCGCCCACCCGCCGCCATTTCGCGGTGCCACCGCCATTTTGTGTCCTGCCACGTTTCCATCACGGCTCCAGCACCGCACAGGGCTGTGCGCCCCATGCCCAGTCTTGCGGGGCAGGCTTAATGCTACATTACTACAATTCTTAACATTACTATTGGAGCTAGATGAGTAACAACCCCGTTCATCTGTCTGCGATTCCAGCACGTGGTCCTTAAGACTCAAAACTCTAATACAACCACTAATGCCCCATTTCCCCTTACATACAGCAGCGCTTTCCCTCGCGAGAGCCAAGAAACCCTCCTTGGGAAAGTCCCTTATTCCCATGAAAATCCCAGAAAATAAGTATTACGTAATAAAATGCCAGATTTTTTCGAAAGCAAGGTTTCTCGAGCGATAGGAAGCTTCTCGTAGACGCTTCTCGTAAATTCTTTCGAAATTGCATTTCCTGTTATTTCTGACACTCGCTGCACCCGGGGGTACTGAGCTCTACAAAGATCTACCCACCTCGCACCCATTTTACCGTAACTCGGTAGTTAATGTATTAATTTAGTAGACCTAGATATTCCCCCCCGCTCCCCCTGAGATACCAACTACCACCACACGCACATTAAACCCACCCCAAGAGGGTAAGAGGGCGCCTATTAACACACAAGAGAGGGAGCAGCCGTCCCTCACACACGATACTCACGCCATGGTTGCAGATGCCGGGGGTGTGCTGAGGCCGCCGCCGCTGCTGCCCCTGGTGCACTGGCCGATGCCGCCGCTGGCCCTGCCGCCTTAAAGAGCCATGGCGGCCAGGGGAGGGAGGGCTGCTCTATTCCGCGCCGCGCGGGAGGTGCTGCGCACACTGACAGAGCCACGCACACAACCACGACTCAGAAGGACAGGAAACAATGAGGTGGCACCGAAGCTGCTCCGCTCTTATATATGGGACACGTTGCCAGAAAAGCTGCAGCGCTGAGGTATCCTTCCGCCAGGCGTGACCTGCCTGTCACCAGCAGCTCGGGGCCCGTGGCCTGTCTTTGTGGACTTCTCTCCTGCCGTTCTGCTACGGGTTAAACATAGGAGCCGCCGACAAAACGCCACGGCTCCACGACGGAACAGTCAAGAAGGGACTATATGATGTATACATCCGCGCCGCACACCCCCACTTAGGGCGGGCCGTGACACGTGACCAGAGCGACTGAGGACGCGCCCCCCCCCGCGGGGAGCGTGGGGGGAGGGGGGAAATTTTACCCGCCAACAAAGACCCAGAGCTCGCGCGGAAGACGTCACGCAGCTCACCACGTGGGAAGGGGCGGCGCTCATTGGCTACGAGCGAGTCGTTTACGTGCCCCGTGGGTTGTCATTGGCCAGGCTCGGAGGAGACCAATGCGGAGGGGAAGCGGGGCAGAAGGAACAGCGGGGTGGGGAAATGGCGGCTGGACGGGGTGGGGGAAATAAAGATGATGTTGGGAGCGGGTCGAGAACGAGCGGCCGGGCAGGAAAATGGCGCCCACTGACGGCAGCCCTGCGTTTCCCCTGATATGTGCTTCTGGAAGCAGAGTGTGCTCCCCACTTCGATTTTCAACGGCTCCTTTTGTTGGCCACACAAAGCCCCGCTGAGGACAGGCGGGAGCTGTCGGCTGCGGCCCGGGCTGAGGCGCTGGCATGGCGCCCCTGAGGGCGTCCTGCTCCCTTAGATAACGCGCTGCCTTCCCTCCCTGCCTGCCCCACACATGGAGCGCGCAGATTACGGGCTGCCCGGGGCTGTTTGTTTGTGTGCGTGCAGGAGGGCGTCTGCCCGCATCCTCACAGCGGCCATGGCGCCGCACCGACCCGAGAGGGTTCTGAGGAGCCTGGCTGCAGAGCCGCGCTGCCCGGCAGCCGACAGTATCAAAGTAGTGCCTTCAACCCATGCAAGGGCTGAAAATTAAGTTGGTTATTCCACAGCTGAGGAATAAAAATGTCTCCTGCCGTGCAATTTCATGCTGATGTAGTTGCTTCTCTCTTCTGTATGCAGACATCACTCGACTGGTGTGAGCATTAATTGATCACCTACCTATAGAGCCTCGCATCTACAAAGGGCAGTGTCACCTTGGGAAGCTTTCAAAGTGCGGTTTTGCATTTTATCTGATCCAAATCAACCTGCTTCTAGCAAAGAAGTCAGGACTTTCCCCACCAAGTTCCTGCTTAAACCGTTCCACCATCTGGCCTGGCCCCCACTGAGACAGCTCACAGCGAGAAACTCACAGGGGTCAACAGTTTTCCACTGGATTCAGTTCCTTCATCATCCTTTCAGTCGGGTCACACAGGCACTGGACAGCTCCGGTGAGCTGGGAGTTTCAATACCTGTGTCATTCCTCACTGTGTCAGAGTTACCCAGCTTCAAAAGGTTGATTTTCCACTTTGCCAGCCTCACAGCACCATCAGCTCTGAGAGCTGCAGTGGGACTTTGCTTGTTCAAACATCCTCATCCTGCAGCTCAGCTTGCTCTCAGCTACTTCTGCAAAAGGCTCCACTATTTTCCATTTAAGACCTCAGTAGTATTTGGGTAAAGCCATAGCCTTCACCTTGTTTGCTCAGGTTTAACTGCCTGGAATGTCTTAAAAAACTGGTTGATGATTTGCAAGGACAGAGTGTGACCTAATTTTTACTTTTAGTAGTCTGGTCTTAGCACTGTCACTACAAAGCAGAGTATGTCACCGTATGCCATCTGTAATGTGAGCACCGGCTGCTGAATTAAAAAGGGCAATTTTCCCTTTATGTTGGTTTGTTGCTGTTTTATTTTGGTTGGTTGGTTTTGATTCTTTCTTTCTTTCTTTCTTTGCACAGAATTTGAAATGACTCATTGAAATAGAGGAGGCAGAGAAAAATGTCCTCCAGTGCCAACAAACACCACTGTAGCAGTAGAGCAGTCTGAGATAACTGTTCTGATAAATACACTATGGAGGAGGCAGATCTTGCCTCCAAGGAGAATTGAGAGGATGCAGCAGCTTTTAAAGAAGCCGAGTGGGTGATTGGCTGCGTGGATGGGTGGACAGCACTTCCTTGTCCTCACCGGCTAAGGGAGAGCTCTCACATCACTGCCCTGCCTGCCTTCCCCTCCTTTAAGCGAAAAGGGCGATTGTATGACCATAATAGCAGCTAAACAAACAGAAATGCACCCAATATTTATACACCCAATCATTCATCCTGAAAAGATAATTATAGATTTCTCTGAAAGGACTCTGGGAATGTGTGCGCAAGAATCACGTAAGCAAAAATGAAGTATGCGATGAGGAACTTAACCCAGATCTGCCTGTTTCCCAGCTGCCTGCTTTGCCTTTTGTGTGTGAACTGAGGTGGAAATTCGTCTGTATTATGAGTTCCAGACAGATTTTCTGTAACAATCTCCTATCCATAAAGTGAAATCAAGTAATGAGCCAGCCATTTAGAGAAAAGCATAATTCTCCCTGCTTGCTGCAGGACTGCAGAATAATTGTTGTTTAATCATTTAATGACCTACAACCCCAATTCCTTCATAAATTATCTTTCTTGTTTTGCAGATATTATGTCAGACATATCTCCACTGTGTCTAGATCTTTTAACCAAGGTAAAAGACACTTTTTTTTAAAGCACAAATAACAATTTTTGTACAAAAGAAATTACCAGTATTTCTAAGCACAGGACTACTAGCTACTCTTTACTAACTCAAAAGTGTCTAAAAAATAATTCTTTCCAATATTACATAATATATTTGTTGCTCAGAGACTGAGTAGCTCTGAAGAAAATTTAATTTCCAGCACAAAAAGGTGGCTTCTGAGGGAGCACCAATTTGTGTGCATGGTGAGTGAAGTCCTGCTGTCATGTTAACAGCTTTATCACCATGGATCTTATTTTCCTGCCCTGGGAACCTCAGCAAAGGGAACTCCTGGGATCAGCAAGATCCATACTGACACAGAAATGAGGGGCCAGCTGCAGGAGAGAGGAGCTGCTCTTCCAGAGCTGGCTGCAGGAGGGAGGCCAAGGGCCTGGCTGGGAAGCAATGAAGTGCCCTGATAAATCCAGCACTGCAGAGAGCCAGCTCCAGCCAAACAGCATCAGGAGGTGGGAAACTAATACTCCTCATTCACCCTCCTCCTTCCTTAGGATGGAAGGTCAATACATGGGCTTTAATAACCTCTCTGGTTTTTGTTTGTTGTTGTTTTTTTCTTGTTAAAGTAAACATTGTTAAGAAAAGATTTTCTTCTTCCACCAGCAAGAATACAGGAGACAAACATGCTGAATGCTGTTAGTAAGCACTCCAAAGGCAGAGAGGATGTAAATGTTTCCATAGTAACATCCCTCACACAGTCTAGACAGGCTGCATGGGATGCTCTCGGGGGCTGTCAGTGGCAGGGAGGTGCTGGGCCTCTCTAGCAGGGGAGCAGGGTGCTGGGAGGAGTGGGAATGGCTGGGGCCGGGAGGGGAACCAGCAAAAGTAACAGTGACACAGATGTCTGCTCTTCTCTGGAGAAAGCTGCAGCCGGAGGGGGGAAGGTGGGCTGACACTGCATGGGACAGTGCATGGTGGCCATGGTGGCACTGGTGGCACTGGGCAGGCAGCTTTGGGCCCCACCGAGCCTCAGTGCCCCGGAGAGGAGCAGATGGGCTTTCTGCTGGCCCTGGGCTGCCTGGGGAGGAGGGGCACTGCCTGCTCTGCAGCAGGGTCAATGTCAGGCAAGCCCCAAGGGGATTCTAGTGAGGGATAACTTGAGTCCTTCCAACCTTCCATCAGGAGGGACAGGAAGCCTTACCCTGCACTTCAATGAACAAAGCATTTCCAGAGACTAGCAGGAATTTTTCCTGGAGACAGAGTGCTGAGGAAAACACAAGGGAGGAATGAGGCAAAGCAGAGACATTTTGAGCAATTTTGAGGGAGAAGTACCTACAACCTCTATGGCACAGACTAATTCACAGTGCTTGCTTGCTTCTTTCCTCATGTGGTACAAACAACTATCTGAAAGATCTTTTCTGCCAGATTCTCATTGTAAGCTCTTGAGGGATTTCTTTATAGATGTTCCATTTTAAAACTAGATCAAAAAGCAAATATATATGATTAAAGATCAGGCTGGGAGGTATTAACATCCATCTTTTATTACATACAAAATAAGTTATCCATATGCTCTGCCTCGTTTGTTTTGGACTAGTACACCAAATGGAATCTCTAATAAATCATTCACTGCTTACCCACTCCCTCACTGTCTTCTGTTTCCATCCTGCTATGTAAATATCCCTGACATTAGAAATGAGACTAATAAAAAAGAGGATTAAATCTGCAATTTACATCTGTAACTTACAGTTCAATTATTTCACACAGTTATGGAAACAACCCTGGTTGTCCACCTACATTTTTCTTACTGAACAAACTTGGGCATGCCAGGCACATGCTGATAGCTCACAAAATAATGTGTCTCCAGAGGCTTAGTAACTTAGAATCAGCCAGGCTGTGGCCAGCTGCCACAAGTAAAAACATTGTGCAAATCTGGTAAGAGGGAGGTGAGTTGTAACTTGCCCAAGCATGAGTTTCCTAAGCAAAGCTACAACTGGCTGAAAATGATGTTTAGCAAAAAATATGTGTTAAGGAGGGAGAGGAGGGGATGCTGACTTTTGTTCAGACCATTGGGGGATATTTTTAGTTGTCTCATTGTCCAGCCTTATTTTATTATGATGAAAGGACTTGGGGATCAAGAATAATCCTTCATGTGCATTAGCACATATGGGCTCAGTTTAACACACAAACAAAAGCCTTCCAGTTATCCAAGCAATAAAAGAACAGAAACACATTTCATGTCAACTATTGTTCTTCATGGGCCTGTAGTTGATGTGAGCCCCCTGCAGACTGTGTGCTCTGTGTCTATCAAAATGTATGTACCTGTACCTGCAAGTTATCAGCATCTGCTGGAGTTACACCTGCCAGGTGTCTTGTGCCCTTCTGTGCAAAAGGCTGAGGAGGACAGTGACAATGCACATTGCTTATTTTCTATTTTCCAGTGTGAAGTTAGCAAGACCTGAGGCCTGACAGGCAGGTACAGATTATGAGACTGCAGCATCCCAGCCCAGACACCAGTGAGTGAGTGAACTTCAGTGGAATTCTCCTTCAGTTTCTCAAAGCCCCTTAGAGCAGTCAGGGGATCTTTTGAGGGTATGTGAGACGAGGTCTCTGATTCTGGTGCTGGCCGGCAGCTTCAGCAAGAACACTGACACAACAAATATTCAGATGAAGCTCTGAAACTCATGTGAGGATAAGTCACTCTTGAGGCTGAAGCTGCCCAGGTCCCTGGGGAGGAATGCTGCAGACATTATTCAGTAATAATTTTCCACTCTCCACAGGCAACAGCTTCTCAGTGATTTACCAGCAGACTTTGTACTGTTTTAATATATATTTGTTTACAAAGGAGGAGAGAAAAGGTCCTGGTGGATGTTGACACAACTGTGTTACCATTGAATTTATAGCTTTTCCTGAAGGAATGCCATTTTCCCTCCTAAGGCCTCTGTGTTAGGGGATTTGGCAAATTGTGTCAGAGGGATTCTTTCAGAAGACTTTGAGCCTGTTCTGCTCCCTGCATTTGTACATGGACTGACAGGTGGCTTCAGTAGAGCCTCCTCAGGTGTGTTACAGGTGGCCTGGCCATGGACAGGCTGGATAATGGTCTCCAAAGAACACTTTGCAGCCAAAGTACCATATTGAGTAGGTGCTGTGTTCTCTCAACCCACCTGCCCTCTTGCTGCTTTGCTGTGGTGCCTGGTGAGGGAGGTTTGCAGTTCTCTTAATGGGAGGAGGTTTCTGTGCTTGACTGCTGAGAGAAGTGGTTTGAGACCTAACCCAGGGGTGTCGGGAGCCAGGAGCTCTGCTGGGGAGGCACAGCTGGCCTGCTCTTCTGGCACTCAGAGGGTGAGACTGTTGAGGCCCTGTCCTGGCTTCAGGAGGAGACATCTCTGGGTTTGAGGCAATGCTGGTGCTATTCAGAAAGGTAACATTTGAGCCATTCACCTCAGCCATGCAGTGTCAGTAAGATGTGCTTGGATGCACTTATCAGAAATACAGGTCTCCCCTAGGCAGGGCAGGCTCACAAAGGGGTAAATCTGTCCCAGGGCACAAAGCTGGTGACACCAAACATCCTCCTTGGCAATGCAAAGTGATGGACTGAAGATGCATTATTCTTCATCCATTGTCTTGTTTTACATAGAAAAAGAAAAAAAATACAAAAAAAAAAAAATTTAAAAAGAGGAGAAATATTACTAGCCCAAAACATAAGCTCACTGCTCCTTGTTTAAGAAAAGGCACCAGACTAGGTCTAGATGTTTTCTACTGTCTCTCTCACAATGCCAGGCAGCAATTTGTAAAAGAGAAGGTTTGTGCCTTGGTCACGTCCTTGCCTGAGCAGAACCCAGCCTCCCTGTGAGTGCCAGGCAGCTGGGCCCCTGTCAGCGCTCTCTAACAAGCACCATGGGAGCTGCAGCTCTGCAGCCTCTGGGACTGCTGTGCCTTGTAGTGCCTTGGCTGCAGCACACCTCTGACAGTGCTGCAAACAAGCAGCAGCTAAGTATGATTCACATCTTATTATCCATGTAAGTGCTGGTACTTACTGTCTCCAAGGTCCCCTGTGCTAAATAAATTCAGGAATCTGAAGGCAAAAATGTCATTCTGCAATACTTCTTCCAGGAACAAATTGCTTCTTGCCTTTCAGGGGAGGTAAGGAGCCTGGTGAGGCCCTGGGAGTTTTGAAGTGATGCCCATTGTGAGAGGTAAAGAGCCAGCACAGTCCAACATTTGCCACTTGTGCCCTCGTGTCTGCTGCCTCTGAGGCCTGTCCTTTGCAATGCTGAGCACAATGAGACAAGAGGGCTGTACAGGACTGGGATCATTGTAGTGGCATGTCTTACGGGACAGTGTCACCCCTGGGCTTCTGTAGAACAGTGACAATTCTACCACAGAGAGAGGAAGGGGAAAGGTGGAATTGAACTGAAGCCAGGGAATTGTTGCCTAACAAAAGAATATCCTAAACAAAACAAGTAACACAAATGAGCAACTTTTGTCCTTTGTTTGTATGGAGAAGGCTTTTCATGAAGAATGTGGTTAGAATTTTTATATATTTCCCCTGAGAAGCTTAGCACTGAGTGTTAATAGACAGATCAAAGAGCTACTTAGCCACAGGAGCCAGGGAAATTGAACCAGGGCAGCAAAATAAAAATCAATCCAACTTTTAGTGTGTTTAATGTGATTTGGTTCAGAACTGACTTCTGCATGAGTACTTAGCAAAGCTTAAGATCATGAAAAGTTTGAGTTCCTTGAGCCAAACTCTGTGTCCCATTCTCTTTGCTTTTTGTAAAATGACAAAAATGTCTTCTATCTACAGAGTGACTTGAGATGTTCCCTGCCTTACCCACTGGTTTTACCACCCTCTTTTGCCTTATTGTTTGAAAGATTATTCCACAGGATCACATACTGTAAAGGAAGGAATAATAGCCTGCTTACCATTTCTGGGTCCTTGACTTGCGAGTAATGCTGTCCTTCTCAAAGTATGCTGGTAAAAATTTTATCCTTGATTGTGCAAGGGACATTAAACCTATTCTAAGAAGGTTTGAATGTTACCAAAAAAAAAAAAAAAAAAAGAGAGAGGAAAATAAAAAGGAGGGGAAGATATTTCTTGAATCCTTCAGATCATAAACTCAGCCTGACAAGGATAAAGAAGATAAAATCCAGATTTCTCAAGCAGTTCTCCTGGGGCTGGAAGCCAACACAGGGTTTCACTGGTAGGAGGTAGAATCTCCCATTTCTTCCTTGCTGCATCTGTGGGCAAAACCCCACATTTCAAGATCCAGTCCCAGATTCAGTGAGCCATGCAGGGCCATTGAATAGTGCAGGTAGCGAGCCAAATTTTCTTCTTATCTGGAAGAAAATTTCCTCATTTGGAAGAGGCTCCTCTTTTTTTCTGTGAAACTACAAGTTGGAAGAGGTGTTTTTTTATTCTATGAGACTAAATTTAAAAAGCAGCAGCTGTCTGCAGCTTTTCTAAAGTTTAGAATACTAAAATAAACCTTAAAAAACCATGTATGCAACTAAGTATTTGGGAACAAAAAAAGAAACATTATTAATGCAGTTCAACAGTTTAGCATGATAATCTCAAATTTGGGCTTCAGTCATTCTTTCCTCCCCAGTTTAAGATTATATAAAAAATAGGCCAGCATTTATGTATTTATTTTTGAAAATTAAGAGATGCAAAAGTAAATAAGGAAAATGTAAATTGAGCTACATTAATATCCAGGACAGGACTGTGGTTATATAAAAAAGTGGGCAAAATATTTTGCTTATTTCAAAATTCACTTTCCTCCTAGGGTGTTTGTTCCTTAGGCTAAGAACAAAAGAGATTCTAAGTCTTTGCAGCCTGGAGAACTACTTGTGTTCCTCTTCTTTGTAGCAACTTTTTCCATACTTGCAATAATTATCATCACTCCCCTCAATTATTTCTTCTTTACATTAAACACACTTATCTTTTGATCTTTCCTCCCTCTTCATGCCAGGACAGCTTTTATGCACAGGGGCAAACCGCTGTCTCTATTAACCATGTATTGCAGGCTCCAGGCATTCCAGGGGCTTTAACTTGAGGGGATAATGCCTGACACAGATTTCACAGAGCAGCTTATTTTAGCTGCTCCTGTAAGACTCTGTATGGCAGGAAATGTGCATGATCTCATCTGATCTGTTTCTACAGAACAGATTAAAGGAAAAAAAAAGCAAAGCAACGCAGGCAAGGGATATTAGAAAAAAAGTTGGAGATGCAGGCTCCCTTTGTATCATAAAATACCCTCTAAAACAGTTAATTACAGAGTCCTCATTAAGACAAGTCTTACAGGACAACGTTGCCACTGTAGCCTGTCTTCCAAGAATTAAGAAGCCTGGGACCCATCAACAGCAGCATGACTTCACACCTTGTTTGACATCCAACATTTCTACTCCACCTTCCCAGGCAGGCACATAAAACTGGGAATTACTGTAAAGAACTTCACCATACCAGACATGGGCCCCTGGCAAAGCAGCTTCCTCGCTGCTGATGCCTGGATAAGAGAGGCCTGGCACACAAAAACCAGGGTGTGGCTGAACAAGGGTGGGGGAGCCCGCCCAGGAAAGTTTAATATTCCAGAGGCACGGAAGCCTCTGAAGTCTGGGGAGCCACATGAAAAGCAGGTGCCTGTCGGGGCATATCGGGGAGAGGAGAGGCTCAGCACCACAATTACACATCGTCTTGTGACTGCTGTGAAAGCTGCCAGGGGCAGGACGCTGCTGCAGAGCTGATTGCTCCCTCGAGACAAGCTGCGAAGTGCTGAATGCCAAGAGCTGCAAAGGGAAAGCAAGTGAATCAGCATGGGGCAAGTCAGTCCCCAAGCACTGCTGTGGTGCAGGATTGTATCAGCATGAAGGTGATGCACCGAGATGAAAGCAGAGAGAGAGGTTCCTTTGTTTATAAACATGCCAGAGACAACCAGGTTACTGTGGAAAGTAATTTTATTTCAGAATTCCACACACTCTGTCACAGATCATGCACTTGGACTTTCCCCTTTGCAAATCCACAGCCTCCAGGCCTGGGAGAGATGAGGCATCATCTCTTCACTTCTCACTGCTCTGCCCACATGCTAAGAATGAGGGCCCTGATGGCAGCTTGCCAGGGGGCAGAAAGCAGCCTCTTGTTTCCATAATTGCTTTTAAACACGAGAAAAGAAATCCATCTGACTTGAAAGATTAGCAGTGGAGCTCAGCAGCAGTGAAACCCACAGCTGAGCAAGTTGGTCCTCACCCTGTGGTTACAGGGAATAAGACAACAATCTCATGGGAAGCTTGTGTGAGCTAAGCTAGAGCAGAACACAGGGAGACATTCTTGGAGCTGAGCAGCCACCAGCCCAATGCGTGCCCTGGGCTTCTTACAATCAATCTGTCTGAGCCGCTCTGCCAGGAAGGGGGCCTGGAGCTGCGCTTCCACATTCAGCTTTAGTTCTCCTGCTCTGTGCTACAGATTGGGCCAGGAAGCAGCCCACCTGCAGGTAAGCTAGCCCTCCAGGCCGTACATCAACACATGTACTGCATTTAATACTGAAAGGTGCCAGTTTGAAAGACTCTGCAACATTCTGTTTGACCCAAAGGCTGGGTGCAGCATTAGTGGTTGTTTCCTGCATACTTTGCCTACACCTTCTTCCCTGCTTCTATTGCCTCTTATACCTGACCTTGCTCTTAAAATATTCCTAGTTGCAGTGTCCCTGTGACCCATCACATCTTTGGCCTTTGTCAAGACTGCCACTGCCAGGGCAGCTATTGCCTGCTGTGGTGGCTGCCTGTGGGAAGTGATCCTTTGCCTCCTGAGAACAGACTCATAGCCAGCTCACAAGAGGGCAAAAGTGAAGGGAAGAAATGATGGAGATGGTTGATGCAAGTGAAGTGGAGCAGAGTCTACAAAAAAGGCAAAAAGGCAGCTTCAGTCTCCATTTGATACACAAATTGAGCTCAATAGCAGCAAAAAATGGCCATAAAATATTAATTCATTAGGTTGTCAGGAAAAAGTAAAAGCATTCATGTAAAAAATTATATATACAGATATGTATGTGACAACTGTTCTCAGGTCATATCTCACCTTTTCTTTTTTGTATCTAGAGTTTTAATCATTTCTAACCACACTGCTGTTAAAAAGTGAAGACCACAGTACTGGAGTCAGCACCAGTGAGGGGTGACATCACACTGAAGAAATGAGCTTTGGGGGAACTCCTGACAACCCAGATATTTTAATATTTTTGTTGACCTTCAAGTAATTAAAAACAAGGGGAATTCCCCCCAGTAGCCTATAGGCTCCAAGTCTCATCTGTCTGCTTTTAGGGTAGAAAGGCTGACATCAGAAAGGCAGTGGGGGGGCAAGGGAAGGAAGAGGGGGAAAAAGTCTGGGAACCAGAGTGAAGAGCAATCAACAGTTGAACAACACTGACTGCTGCAAAACACAAAGTCATACAAATGGGATTCCTGTTAACCTTTGATAGACTATAGACTTTATATACACACACAGACTCCAAAGTACACATCTGGCAGTCTAGAAAATACCAGTACCCTAAAGATTAAATAATTTAAAATGCAACGTTGCGTTATCACTGTTTACAGAATGCTGTCTGACACACTGGCTAAAATGGACGGATTGTCCGAGAAATTGCTCCCTCCCTCACCTCACCAGCACTGCCTCTAAAAAAAACCCAGGGTGAAAGACTTCCCTCTGTGCTTCCACTCTTGAAATTCACCTTGAAACTTCTCTTTCAAAGATGGGGGAAGTCCTGAGAGGAAGGGAGGAGAAAAGGAAAAAAGGATTCCTGCTCCCTCCAAACTCTGCTGCTACAGTACTCCTCTCCACTGGCTAAGGAGGCTGGACAGCAAGGGTGAAAAAAGCTCCTACAGCAGGGAAAAGGCAAACATGCTTCTGAAACAATAGTTATGCTGGTCTTTTGAGATACACACAGAGCTCCACACTCAGGGGGACACCTTCTCTCCCACTTTTTGAAGACAGCAGGTGGCTAAATGCAGAGTATAAAGAGTCTACAGCCTGAGAGCAGCCACAGACAGGAGTGAGCACAACTGCACTGCCAACAGGTCCAAAGAGATGGAATGGGAAGGTGTGCTCTCACCAGCTTTCTAAGAGTATTTGTTAAATGGGAGCACTGGAAAGTCAGCACATGGGAATGAGGAAAGGGATGGACAGCCTCAGTTCTGGGGAGGAGACTAAAGCACACAGAGCAGATGGCAAAGCTAATACATCCCTAAATGCCAGCTTTGTATATGTACCCTAATATCACTGTATGGGACAGAACCTTGCTGATGTCACCAGTTCAGTTCTATCACCTTCACAGCCTTTAGAGCTGGTGAGAATCTGGCTTGTGTGTGGCTCTTCCAAAGCCCTTTGAGGCATGCAATCTTTTTTCCACCTCCAGTAAACCAAAACAGCCATAAGCTCTTGGGGGAAAGATGAAAAAAAAAAAAATCCCCATTCCCATGTGTGTCTCCCACCCCTCCCCTATGATCACCCTCTCTTCCTCTAGGCCAGAGACAACTGAAGAGCTGCCTTGTTCTCCGCTCCCGAGGCCATTCCCAGGAGATCTGGCTAGGCAGGAACAGCAAGCTCTGCTCCTTCATCCTCATCACACAACCAGACCACAAAGGCTCCTTCCTCCCCTGTGACAGCCTCAACAACAATTGTCTGTACAGGACGTTGTGTGGCAGCAGACTGGACAAATTTTGGCCCTTAATCCTGAACCCAGCTTCCAAAGGATGAGAAGGCTCCATGGGAGCAGGAGCTGTGGGAATTCTTCAATTTCAAGCTCTGCAGCCCTAAATATTGCCAGTGTAATCATTATCCACTCAGAAATACAAAAACAACCCTATCCAAAATATCTCACTCAGTCTGCCCTGCATGACTGGGCCAAAAGGACATAAAAGAAAGGAAAGTGAGACAGTGTAGGACAGCAGAGAAAAAGAAACATAGGGGAAAATCAGGCTGGAGGAAATTAAACAACCTCAGTGCAAGTCTGCTAAAGTCATTACTGGATTTACCAGCCCAGTTCCACCTTCTTCAGACCAAAAAGGGTTTGCTGCAGTAAATGTACTACAGAAGAAAGAAGTGCATAGTTTGGTTTATTTTTTTTGGTAGACACTAAAAACTCATCAGAATTTATGTGAAGATCTCAGAGCTGCAGTTTTAGCCTCTCCTCCCTAGCCAATGGGCACCTATTGGGGCAGAGATGGTGGAAATGGACCAGTAGCACCAAGAAATTCAGTGGGAGCACCAACTTCAAAGCAGGAATTACTAATGAACCAAAAGGGGGGAGTGGTGAAGAGAGAGAGAGAGAAAGGGAGACAGGGAGAAGTGGAGGAGACATAATTCGCAGTAATCAAAGTCTGCATTGGCTGAACTCTATCAACACTTCCCTAGGTAAGGCCCCATTACGTCTGCAGCAAGACCTCTGGCTCCGACAGAGAGCTGTAGAGGGTGTAGCCCAACTCATCCACTTCTTCAGGGGTGAGCTCTGAGAACAAGTTCACCTTGGGGTTCAGGGCACTAGGGAGGACACCAGCCTCCAGGTGGCGGATCAGCCCCTTCAGGGCCTGCAAGAAGCGGTCAGCCAGCATGTCCTGGGACCAGTCGGACTCCTCCTGGGACAGGTGCAGGATGACGTTGGTGAGCTGGCTGGCAGTGAGGTGTCCCAGAGCCGGGTTCAGCTTGCACACTGCTTTGAAGATCTTGAGGCACAAGCAGCGGCAGCCAGAATCCCCCTGGTCCAGGGCGCGGAGGCGCGCCGTTTCCGCCGGCCGCAGGCTCAGGCGCCACAAGTTGTCGTTCTGGGCCAGTCGGTGAGGTTTGGCAACGAGGACGATGTCCCCCAGTGTCAGGGATGGCAGAAAGTCAATAAAAAGATGCCGATCTGCATCATACTGCACTTCCAGAGTCAAATCTGCTGGGGGAGCTGCCGGACGGATCACGTAGTCCAAGAGACTCCCGATTGCTGGCCAGTTGATGGACCCAGCTACAACTTTTTCAAAGGTGTCTGCTACAGTTTTGGGGGAAAGGTAACCTCCCACCACACAGCGGTCCCAGTAGCTGCTCCCGCGAGGAAAGTACTCTGGGTTTTCTCGACGCACCAGGTAGAAGCCAGGAATGTTCATGATAGTGTCCTCCCCGGGGATACACGACCACAGGTTCTGCTCCAGCATGAGAGGTACAATGAGCTGGATGTGGTCAGCTGTCACTACCTTTCACAAGAGAGAAAAGTCAATAAGAATAAGCTTTCTCTCTCCACATTCATTTTATTCACCACCTTTAGATAGCCTTCTGTCCAAAGGAACCTGGAATAAGGATTCAGCTGTCTCACTCTCCTCTCTGCGTGGGATTCCCAGCCTCCCTTTGTTAAAAGGCATTCTGAAGGACTATTTCCAGCCATCAGTGGGATAATTCCAAGGTATAGCTGAAGCTAGTGCTTACGTGGTATGTACTATTTAGAGACCTGACATGGACTGCATATAGATGAATCATTCTGCCACATATTGCTTTAAATCTGCTCCTCGATTGTGAGGTGCAGCTGGCCGAGGGCACGGCAACACCACAATTTAAACAGGAGACAGAGTTTCAAGTTTCTTGACAAGCTTCTGTTGCCAAGGTTTAATAATCCAATGCTACAGCTAGGTACACTGCCCTCACCTGGTCTGCCACATTGTTTGGAAAAAGGTTGTTAAAGATCCCTTTTCATCAATGTGATTAAGACCCCAGGTCTAATTTTCACTGGACATTCCATGCTCCATTCCAGAGCTCTGACTCAAACAAAGAAGTGTGCCTCTGAATCACTCACTATAGCCATGGGCATCTTGCCATCAGGGAGATATTGTAGCAGGGACTGCTGTCCAATCCAGGTCTGTCATGCATTAAAGAAAAAAAAAAAAAAAAAAAAAGGGTAGGAAAGACCTACGTGAATACATGGGAGTTCTAAGGAAATGTATTTGGATGGCTACAGAGGGACGGAGAGAAAACAGACATGTACCAGAGAAACGGCAAGAAAAACACAACTAAAAGAAGAGACAGAGAAGAAACAAAGAAGGACAAAACAAAAAAGCAAAGACTTTGCAGACAATGACAGAGCAGCCTGGTCATGCCTGTTCAAACAGCACTGTGGAAATCGACGCCTGGCTCCACAGTGGGAGAGGCAGCACCAGGGGCCTTATTACTGAGGAATGCTGCGCTGAGCCAGCAGCGCCACCAGGGAAGGCTGAAACGCCCCTGCGTGGTCAGCCTGCTGCCCGAGGAGCCCAGGAGTTACCTGCAGGTCGTCGTAGAGGCTGCCGCTGAGGTACATGTCCCGCAGGGGCATGTCGGGCAGCTTGGCGCGCAGGAAGCTGCGCAGCTCCGCGCAGATGTCCACGGCCGCCTGCTTGGCCCGAGCCTGCTCGTCCGCCGGGATCGCCACCCGCCGCCGGTAGTACGCCAGCAGCTTCTCCTGCAGCGACAGCCGAAGGCGGGACTTCTTCAGCTCCACCTGACTCCTCTTGGCAGATGGCTTGGCCTTTGTGGGTCGACAGAAGTCTGCAGGACAGAAGGAGAACTGTTGAGGTTGCAGCTCATTTCGCTGCGAAGCGTTGTGCAGAACAGAATCTGCAGCGCGGAACTGCGGCCTCCCAGGTCTCAAAAAGCCCTTGGCAGACATTTTGCAGGCTTCATGAGCTACCACTCCAAAGGGGCGTGCTAATGAACTTCAAAACATACTAGTAAGAGCATCAAAATGCATGAAAACAAGTTACTAGATTTGAAATTTAGCCAGACTAATATTGTGTACAAGAATGTAATTTTAATGGCTACGTGGGTAATAGCTCAATTTCATCAAAAATTCAGTGCTGTTACCAGTTCAAAAGCTTTTAGTGTGACACCAGATCAGTGAATAAAACACTTTTGAACAACCACCATCATCTCTTTGACTTTTTACCATTGAAACAAATTACCAGCAAAGCCCAGTCCTGACTAGCATATGAGAGAAGACTGTGCCACCTGGAAATGAAACAGTTGTTGGGAGCCTGATCAGCAGTTATTAGGATGATGAGCTGACAGATCCTGGGGCCATCCCAGCTCAGGCCATCATAGCTCCAGTGATACCCCCACTGAAACTTTCACTGCAAAAAGACCAGAGAGCCCACTCAGAGGCACAATGCAACAACACGAGGTTTACATTGTATCTGCATTACTGAACAATATCTGACCTGCACAGATTCTCTGAGTCCCTTCTTTTCTGACTGGTTTCCCAAAGAAATAAATCGATGCTTCCCATCCATTTCAGATTTCTCTTAACATGGACAAAGAGTTTCAGATATTAACAATGATAATTAAAGGGGAATTACAGATCTAAGAGAATTTTGGAAGGGCTATGACACCTAAGGGGCACAGGAGAAATCCACAAGTCAGTGGCCCCATTAAAGCAATTGGCTGTTAGCAATTTTTGTTTGATGATTTGGCCACACAACGCATGAGGAATGGCTGACCAAGCTGTACACAAAGCCATCTATCCCAGCTTCAGCAGCTGCTGTTTCTTGTCCCACTGGATTCTTTTGGACAGATTTGAGCTTTTTTCATGTAAAGGAAATAATGCACTAAACCATAGGGAACTGGATTTCCTTGCCTATTTATGAAAAAAAATTATTTTTCCATACTGAGTTTTAATTTACTTCTAATTGAAGAATTTAAGACACCATCATCAAAGTTTTTATTATTCAGCCCATATGCTTGAGGACTCCAATCAAAATGTCTAGACCCCATTTAACACAGCTGTCTAGTTTTTAATGTTTCCTCAGCAGAAAAAACTATTGCCATTCCAAAGACAACTTCCTTTAAAATAATCTGGAAGTCAAGTTAATAGCTTGATTCTGATTTTTAGTTTAAATCTCCAAGTATAAATCGGGGATAGAAAGTAAAACCATTGAGAACAAAGAACTAATCACATGTAACAAAACATGGCTGGATTCTAAATTACTGATTATCCCACCCAGAAAGAAAACTACAGGACACTTCCTATAGACTATTGAAGAAAAACACAGTGATAAGCAGCACTAAACAGGGAAATGTCGATCCAGAAATTATTGGGAAAATGGTAGCAATAATACAGGAAATGCCATTATAAACTGCTACTACATTCACAGCTTGAATACTCCCCCCTTAAAAAGATGCAAGCAAACTGGAATGACCCAAAGAAAGGCAGCAGAGTGCGTGAAATGAATAGAATAGCTTTCTATCAGGAAAGATTAGATATTCAGATTAAAAGAGCAAAAAATAGGGAGAATAAAGCTTAACACCATGCAGTCATGAGAGGAATGAAGAGTGCAAATAGATGATCATTACTGATTTGTTCCCAATGTCAGTTCTGATTCTTCAGGTTGCCAGTGCACCTGCTTAAAAGAAAAACATAAAAATCCTGGGCCAGACAGGGTATTTCCTTCTTCTGCACTCCATTAAACAAATGCAGGGTTTATAGGCCTGGATGACTGTGATGCAGGAGGATGACCATGCCTCTTACCAGTGTCTGCAGCTGAAGGTTCGGTGGGAAGGGTCTGCAGGGAGCGGCTGAGGCTGCTCTTCATGTCCTGGGTCAGCAGGCGTGAGGAGGAGCCCAGCCAGTTTGGCTCTTCCCAGCTTCTCTTTCCCGACTGGCCCAAGCGAGTGGGGCTGCTGGGAGCGCTGATTGCCCGGTCGTACATCTAAAGCGGGAAGGGTTTCAGTCACCGAGGGGCCAACGCTGCCACCGTACCCAGGCCACTGCGGGCACCCCGCTCCCGGAGCCGTGCCGGGTGCCGGCCGTGGCACCCCCTCATTCCCTTCCTCATTCCCTCGCTCACCCTCTTGACGGCCAGCGTGGCGATGCCCAGCATGGCGGCGCCGCCCACGCCCAGCACCAGCCGCGCGTTGGCCAGCACGAAGTCGATGGCGGTGCCGATGCCGTTGTCATCCTTCTTCCCCCTGCGCTGCCCAGCGCCTGCCATCTCACCTGCGAGGGACAGGAGGCACACCGTGGCACAAAATGGTGCTTCACGCCCTCCTCCCACCCGCTGCTGCCCCAGGCTTTACCACAGGAAGGGACCACCCAGCCCTGCGCCCTCTCCAATTATGTTCCCTCAAATTGCTGCTTGTTCCCAGCAGTGCCAGGACAGCACTGACCAAGCAACATCCAGTGCCTCAGGAAACACATCCAAATTTGAGGTGAGGTTTCTAATAATTGCAGAGGTTTAATGAAAGAAAGCAAAATTTACATCCACAGTGTTTTGCAATAAAATCCTGCATATTAAGCAAAACCCTCTAACTATTGTGGTATTTTTCTTATAATTTGTGCTTCCCAACCAAAGCACATCCAATTTATTTTGTAATCTCTAATGTAACAAGTGTGATTTTGCTTACAGACAAGGCAATACATGGTTGGTCAACTGTCTGGCACAGAGTGGAATCTTCCCCAAGAAGTGACAGGCAGTCTCAGAGCTTCCATTCACAGATTAATTTCTGAACAGTGTCCAACCCCAGATACTTCAAAGACACCCAAGAATCAGCAGCAGAGACCACAACACATCATAAAAAGAACAGCTCCCTTGCCTTCATTTGATGTTTATTCCTGCCCTGGAGGCTGGTGGGTTTGACTCTCAGACAAATCATGTCAAACACTGACATGAATATTTTCCTACATGTATACTTCTGTGTCCTCAAATTGCCATTAAATGTGACCTTGAGATTTAAATTTAAAGAGTCTGTCAGGCCAACATGGCCTCAAGCTGTGCCAGTGATGGCTCAAGCGGGACATCAGGCGGAATTTCCTCACAGAATGGGTGATGAGACATTGGAATGGGCTGCCCAGCGAGGTGATGGAGTCACCATCCCTGGGGGTGTTTAACTTGGACGTGACAGGCAGTGCCTTCTAGTCACAAGGTGGATATCAGTCAAAGATAGCACTCAATGAGCTCAGAGGCCTATTCCAACCTCAATGATTCTGTGATCCGGTAAAAGACATTTTACCATCACTGTAGCCATAGGGAGATCCCAAGTGAACCTACATGAAAACCCCAAGAAACTCCTGCACTGTGACTTTAGGGCTGTTTTCTGCGTCAGTGTCCAAGGCTCTGAGCCTGCCTGCCTGTCTGGGGTGGTTGAAAACTGCCCTGTGTTTTTTCTAAAGCAAGCCAGCGGGAATGTTCCTGCGTGGATGAACCAAGAATACATTCACTTGTCATCCCCAAACAGAACAAACCCCGCACTTTTGCAACGCTCACTGTAACAGCATCATGAAGAGCACGGTTACATCATTGTAAATGACCTACCTGTGACCTAATGCATTTGTGAAGAGAACAGGAGAGCCCTCCTGGTGTGCCTGTGGAAGCACCTTCAGGACTTCTTCAAGAAAGTGGTGGGTAGTGAGTGTTAATCATCTCTTCTGGCGGGCGAGGGGATTTTGGAAAGAAGAGGGAGGTACGTGGGACCGGTGGGAGCTACAGGGAATGGCTAAACCAGGCCCCCGAGGCTGCTCCGCAGGAAAGCCTGCCCCTTCTCCAGCTGCCTTTCCTTGTCCTCCAGCCGCTGCAGCCCCTGGTTCCGGCGGAACTCGCGGCGGATGGAGGCCAGGTAGAAATCCCGGTCGGTGTAGCGCAGGCCGCGGCCGCGGCGCAGCAGAGCCCGGTACAGAGTCAGCACCGCCTCCCGGGACCACGCGGCCATGGGGGACAGCTGTGCGGCGCGGGCGGGCGACCGGCAGAGGGGTGACCGACGGCGGGATCCGGGTCAGCTTCTCCCTCCCCGAGGGCCCCGCCGGCGGCCGCTCGGTGGCGGGCCCCGCTCGGCGCCGGGGCCGCCTGTCCAACGGCGCGGGGTAACGGCCGGTGCGGGCCGCGGGCGCCGCTCAGCCCCGCGGGAGGAGCGCGGCCGCCCCGCTTCCACCGGCTGCGCGCGGGGCCGCTCCGGGCCGCTCCCGGGGTCACCCGGCAGCGCCGCGCTTCCGCTTCCGGGCGCCCAAGCGCGCCCGCCAATGGCAGCGCCCGCGCCGCGGGCAGCGAGCCGCGCGGGCCTGGGGCGGCGGCGGCGCGGCGCTACCGCCCCCTGGCGGCCGGGAGGGAGGGGGGCGGCCCGCGCCCGGCCCGGCCCACCTCGGCAGCCCGGGGTGCTCCGGCGGGGAAGGGCCCCGGCAGCCCGGGCTGCTGCTGCCCGGGGTTCCGTGTGCCGTCTGGGGCTCCGTGTGCCGCGTGGAGCTCCATGTGCCGTGTGGGGCTCCCGCTGCCCGGGACTCCGTGTGCCCCGTGGGGCTCCGTGTGCCCCGTGGGGCTCCGTGTGCCGCAGCACAGCACGCTGGCCCGAGACGCAGCGTGTCTGCCGTGCGCCACGGTCACGAATCGCGGATTCCGTGAAGTTGGAGAAGAGCTCTGAGAGCAGGGAGTCCAGGTTCTGGCTGAACAACACCTTGTCAACCACATCATGGCACCCAGTGCCACGTCCAGTCTTTCCGGTGACTCCACCAGCTCCCTGGCAGCCCATCCCTAATGTCTAATGGCCCTTTCTGCAAAGGAATTCCCCCAATGTCCGACCTGACCATCCCCTGGAAGAGAGCTATTTGTCAATGCTGCACCTCAAGGTACTTCTGACTTCTGGGATGCTTTTTGCAAACTAACTTATCAAATTCAAGCTCCTTTTCTTTATCTCCAAGGAATCCCCAGAGACTAAGGCTTGGTCTGGAAGCCTCAAGGCTCTAGGAGAAGGGCAGTAGCTGGCGGCCTCTCTGGGGTCTGCCTGAGCTGGTGGAAGGAGACTCCCAAAGCTAGAACTTTTTGCTCCACTGTCCAGGTGTAAATCCCACTTTTCCATTCTCACCTTCTCTACTATGAGGTGTCTCTGGGGCATATATATTTCTCCTTAGCCATCTCCTCCTCCCCAGGTCCTACCTAAATATAAAACATAATGTGCTGTGCCTCCCCTGGAAGGGAGGGCGAGAGAAGGAGCAAATGGTGTGTAACAGAGGAGAGCCACATCACTTCACACAATTCTCAGCGACACCAGATATGACAGTGATAGAACTAAACAGGAAGAAAAACAGAAGCTCTGGACTGGCTCACTCCATGCCAATCTCCTCTTGTTCATTTCCTTTCTGAGATAAACAACCCCAATCGTTTTGATCTCTCTGTGAGCGAATTTGCCATGCCCCTAATCAGCCCTTTCTGAGAAGGGCTTACTTGAACTGCAGACAGTATTCCCAGAGAGGCCGTGCTAGTCATTTACATAATAGCATTATCATATTTTCCATATTATTTCTTCCTTCTGCATGCTAATATTTTGCGTGTGCTTTTTTTTTTTTAACTTGCAGCTACTTTCAGAGCCAGGGTTTGTGTGACATCCATATTATTTCTTGGGTTGCTAGAGAACATCTGGAGCTTTGTAATTCTTATGTGCAATTTGTTTTCCCTCTTCTGACCTTGCACATATCCAGTTGATCATTGGCAAATATGTGGTGTTCCCCATTTGCCAAATTTGCATTTTACTCAGTCCTTTTTTATCTCCTCAAGAGTCAATAGCTTTGAGTCAACTTTTAGAAATGTTCGGTATATTGCTCATCTTTATTTCCAGATCATCAGTTCATATACTGGGCTATCCAAGACCTCAGAGGCAGCACTCACATTCCCTACTCTTAACCTGCTGCCAGAATGAAAATTGATCTTTGACCCCTCCTCCTAGCTTCCTGCCTCCTCCTTGGGTTGTTAATCCTCAGAAATACTTCCCTTCTCACAAGCGGGCTCTGTCACCCCTGGGCAGGTGTGCTGATCAGCCCAGTCCCCAAAATTCTCGATTCTGGATCAAAACTTGAGCAGCCATATCAATGGGATAGTACTCCTCTGGTGTACTATCAATGGGAGCTGCCAAGTCAGGCAGAGCAGTGATGGATTTCCCTGCTGCCCTCCTGCCATGGCAGCCAAGGAGTGCCACCTCCACAAGTGCCTGTCCCCAGCCCAGCCCCTTGGGTCATGTCTCTTTTGGTGTTTCTCTCTGTTCTTTCCCCCAGGCTGGCTGCCAGCTCCTGGGCCCCTTGCCAGCAGCTGAGTGTGCGTGTTGGGAGCTCCTCCACCCACGCTGTGCAGCGTGTCCGTGTGCCCCAGAGTGCCCCAGCCCCTGGGGGACATCACCCGCTGTGCCCGCTGCCCCACCGGGGCTGCCCACACCTGCATTGTGGGGCAGGGCCCTCAACCTGCCCCCAGCCTGCCCCCAACCTTCCCTCAACCTGCCCCCAACCTGCCCTCAGCCTGCCCCCAGCCTGCCCTCAACCTGCCCTCAGCCTGCCCCCAGCCTGCCCCCAACCTGCCCCCAACCTTCCCTCAACCTGTCCCCAGGCTGCCCCCAGCCTGCCCTCAGCCTGCCCCCAACCTGCCCCCAACCTGCCCTCAGCCTGCCCCCAGCCTGCCCTCAACCTGCCCTCAGCCTGCCCCCAGCCTGCCCCCAGCCTGCCCTCAACCTGCCCCCAACCTGCCCCCAGCCTGCCCTCAACCTGCCCCCAGCCTGCCCTCAGCCTGCCCCCAACCTGCCCCCAACCTGCCCCCAACCTGCCCCCAGCCTGCCCTCAACCTTCCCTCAACCTGCCCCCAACCTGCCCCCAGCCTGCCCTCAGCCTGCCCCCAGCCTGCCCCCAGCCTGCCCCCAACCTGCCCCCAACCTGCCCCCAACCTGCCCCCAACCTGCCCCCAATCTGCCCCCAACCTGCCCCCAGCCTGCCCCCAACCTGCCCCCAGCCTGCCCCCAATCTGCCCCCAACCTGCCCCCAGCCTGCCCCCAACCTGCCCCCAGCCTGCCCCCAACCTGCCCCCAACCTTCCCTCAACCTGCCCCCAACCTGCCCCCAGCCTGCCCCCAACCTGCCCCCAGCCTGCCCCCAACCTGCCCCCAACCTTCCCTCAACCTGCCCCCAACCTGCCCCCAGCCTGCCCTCAGCCTGCCTTCAGCCTGCCCCCAGCCTGCCCCCAGCCTGCCCTCAACCTGCCCCCAGCCTGCCCTCAGCCTGCCCCCAGCCTGCCCCCAACCTGCCCCCAGCCTGCCCCCAACCTGCCCCCAACCTGCCCCCAGCCTGCCCCCAGCCTGCCCCCAGCCTGCCCTCAACCTTCCCTCAACCTGCCCCCAACCTGCCCCCAGCCTGCCCCCAGCCTGCCCCCAGCCTGCCCCCAACCTGCCCTCAACCTGCCCCCAGCCTGGCCCCAGCCTGCCCCCAACCTTCCCTCAACCTGCCCCCAGCCTGCCCCCAACCTGCCCCCAACCTGCCCCCAACCTTCCCTCAACCTGCCCCCAGCCTGCCCCCAGCCTGCCCTCAACCTGCCCCCAACCTGCCCCCAACCTGCCCCCAACCTGCCCCCAACCTGCCCCCAGCCTGCCCTCAGCCTGCCCCCAACCTGCTCCCAACCTGCCCCCAACCTGCCCCCAGCCTGCCCTCAGCCTGCCCCCAACCTGCCCCCAACCTGCCCCCAGCCTGCCCCCAGCCTGCCCCTTCTCCCTTGCAAAGAGGAATAAGAGGACTAAGGCATCCCCTCCTGTCCCTCGCCTCCTTGGGGGTCTCTGGAGCTGCCACTCCTCTGCTGGTCTTCTCATGCTTGCAGCCAGTTCCCCCACTCAGGCAGCCACTGCCACAGGCTTTGATGGCCACTAAGACCAGCAAATGGCTGCCCCTGAGCCCAGCTTGCAGCCTCTGTTCCTGGCAGCCAGGTGCCATGCCCAGGGCTTCCCACCACGTGTTCTGCAAGGGCAGCACCATTCCCAACCAGGGAGACATCCCTGTGCTGCCTCTCACCAGGCAGTAAACCCTCCCTGGCAGCAGGGGGGTGAATGTGAGCCTCAGAGCTGCAAATGGCATCTTGGAGGGGCTCTGCAGGGATGGGAAGCCAACTGTGCTTGGAAGCAGAAGGCTGGTCTCTTAGAGGAGCCAGAAAGAAGTTCTAAAATATGAGGGGGAAGGTGGATAGTGACCCACCAATGGTATCTGAGCTTGAACTTAACGTCTTTAGTATCTTCTAGTAAATGGACCTCGTAGGAGGCCTTTTGGCAGTCTCAGCCCCGTTCAACAGCTCTCTCTTTAGCTGCAGCTCTGTTTCTTTACTTTTCTTGAGCAGTTGCAAGGATTAATGGCATTTGAGATCCTGCTCTCCAGCTGTGACAAGCCAAGAGGGGCGGAGGCCCAAGGGTGGCACTGGTGGCTTCATTCCCTGAAGCCCAAGCAGCTTTGATGCTGAGTGCATGTGGGAAGGCAGGTGGTGAGGGAGGAGAGACCACTGGTACACAGCCACCTTTCAAGGGGCATCCCTGGTTTAGAGGTGAAACCCACCTTGTAGTAGGGACAGTAAATACCTGATCTGGGCGGCCATGCTCAGGCTGTGTTTTTGACAGGGGGAAGAAGGGGAAGGTCCCAGCCTTGCTGCAGCTGAAGTGGGGCTTTTCAGACCCCCAGCCTTCCATCCCTGCAGTGCAGGGGGCTGCAAACACCATCAGCAGTGAGTGGTCTCCTGTGTGAAACAGAGCTGCTGTCCCCATGAGGGACTGCACTGACAGCCAGTGAGGAGGCTCAGCTTTATTACCTAACACATTGAAATTCCTTCTGTTGTACTTTTACAATTGGCCTGTGCCCACCTTCACTCCCAGCACGACTGTGTTTCTACAAACAAATTTCTCCATGGCTGGGTTTGCTGGGGACTTTTCTCATTATTCCCTGACTGGTAAGATTCCATCCCCCGGCCTCCCCCTCCTCATTTTTCCCTTTGCACCAGCTGCATGCTGCAGGAGGTTTACAGAGCCATTCAGAGACCCTGCTTTTGTGAGTGCTGTTGTGCTTGCAGTCTTGTATCCCTATGGCAGCCCCCGTTTTCTTCAGGGGAAGTGTCAGCAGAGAGCAGAGGGCTTGCAGCTGGTGGTACCACCTGCCTGAGCCGAGCTGCACATGCTGACCTCAGGCTTTCTTGTGCTCCTTCACCTGCTGTGTGCTGGGATGAGGCACTCTCAGCGTGAACATGGGATTTTGGACTACAGCATCAGGTATGGTTTGGTCCCATGTACATACAGACCACCTGAGAAGGGCATGGCTGCTTATCTTTCTGCTTCTCTTCTTTTTCTAAGCAAAGGCACCAAGTGCACACCTTGCCTAAGTAAGTCACAGGCCCTTAGATTTATTTTTGTTCCATTTATCTGGTTTTGGTTTTGCTGTGGTCTGACATTCACTTCTGGGTAACAGTTTGAGATAAAAGCTTTAAAAACACTGCGAAGCAAAAATAAGTGAGTAAATGTTTTCTACATTCTTTTATTTTTGTGTGTATGCCTGGTTCTTAGTAAGTGTCTGAGGGGAAAAAATATATATATAACTGATGATTTGTTGCTCTCTCTTTGGAAAAAGTCCAGACTGTCGAACAGGGCTAAAATGCCAGGAAAGAGTTTGCTGCATAGAGGCAGGCTTATGTTATTTTATTTTATGCATTCCTTGGATAACATATTTTCTCTAATTTCAGATCCTGGAGAAGTCATTTTAGATCTTTATTCAGTACAGCTTATTTGCTCTTCTTCTCAGTTTTCCTTATTTTTAGAAAGGTGAAGTGTGTTCCCAAATTAAATCGTTGCTGGGATGGACTTCAGCCAAGAGGATCCATTGTTCAAGCCATAAGGCATAGGAAACACAAGAGTAAAACAATGGAGTTTTATATTGTGTTTCATTTGGCAGCATGAGGAGAGATATGGCCTTGAAAGATTTGTATTCTTACATAGCTGTAATATATTTTAAAAGACAGTAAGGACTATTTTCACTTCTCACTTTGCTTAAAAAAAAAAATAAGCACACACAGAAATGCTGAAAATGTTGGGATTGCCAGATGCTCCTTAGCTCCAAGTAAAGGTTCATGTCTGGGGATCTCAGAGATGCTTACAGTAGTGTCCCAAGCATTAGCTGAAGAGGGCTGATCCTTTACCTTTTTGCTGATATGCTTGTCCCTGCAGCAGCTTGGCCCCAAGCCAGGCTCCTCAACCAAGCATTCATGGGTTATATTCCTTATGTCAGCTTCTCACTCCAGTGATCTGGAGCCCCTCCTCTAGATGGGACAGTTTTGCAGCGACAGAGCAAAGCCCTGCAAAGCTCACTGCCCAGTGGAGGTTTGCCCTCTGTGTGCCCAGGAGCCTGAGGAACACACAGCACCGCCAGGAAGCAGAACATGCCTCCCCTCTGCCATGGCCAGATCCTGTCCGTGGCAGTGCTCTGGAAAGCAGGGCAGCCAGTGCCTGCAGCTGTGGGCACGTGAGCACGAAGCCATTTGCTGGTGATGCTCTCTGAGGCTGGGGTGACTCTCCCTGGCTGCCCCACGGGCTGCCTGCCAGCCAGCTGAGACCTCACCGCTTCCCCAGCTGAGCCGCTAACGCAGCGAGATTTAGCAGCATAATATAAAGTTGGATTAATACTTGAAAATTAACTGTCCCTGCTAAGCAGCACATTAAAACGTGTCCTCACACAGGGAACAAACGTATCCCAGCAACAAAAACAAACAGCTGGCAAAATGGGGTCTGGTATCCCCCTTCCAGCTTTCTGAAAGGTGTCTCAAGTTTATAATGAAGTCACTTTGTTTCCAAGTGCCCTGGTGTTTGGAAACAACATGTCTATCCCTTTATCAGCTAGCCTGATAGGCACCAATAAGGAATCAGCTGGAGCCAACCCCTGCATGAGAGGGTCCCTCCCAGCCTCCCCACCGAGCAGCGTTGCACAATGCCCAGGATGAGCACCAGACATCCATGACAAAGAGAGAGAGCTTGGGAGAAACCACTGACTTCCAGGCAGGTCACCCAGAGCTCCTCCAGGATGCATCAGCCCATCTAACACCTGCTGGGGTACTGAAATCCTGCAAAACACGCAGGATTGCTTGGCATCAGATGGCTCGCAGGCTCCTGATTCCATATGGTGCTTTAGGCTCTGTATCCATACCCAGGATGGATGCTTTATTGGTGTGTTGAGGGACCCTCTAACACGGTAAATGGGGCTTTTGGTGGGGCCATGTGCTCCCCACTGCTGCAAATGAACGTCTCCACCCCAGACTGGTTTGTCCAAGAGTCAACCCCTCTCGCTCACAGAGGCACTTGAAGCTCCTGCAGCAGAAGCTCATGCTTTCCAGGGAAAAAGGTCTTTTAAAACCTCACAAGAAACAAAAAGAAATGTCATTTATGTTACTCTTTAGAATAATATAAATGTCAGAAATGATTTTGTGTTAGAAAAGAAAAATAACATGGGAGAACCTTTGACCTAGTCAAAGTAATTTCTTAAACTGTCTCACTAAGTTGCCATTGGTCTGTGCTTACAGGCTTATACTTCCCCTCTTGAAAAATTGAAATTTCAAGCATGCTGGTCATCAACTATTTTTAGATTATCCCCTGTTCAGGCACAAAAATACAGTAATCACTAAGAATGCTAAAAATTCTAAATAGAAAATTTTAATTGCTAATTTTTAATGGCAGGTTTCTTTCACGCCCTTTGTTCCAGCGAGGGAAGCAGCAGAATTGCATTCAGCAATGCACAACACAAGCCTCTAGTTTGATGAGACCCTTCCACAAAAGGAGAATTGAGAACATTTTTTTAGACTGGTATGGATGAAAGAAAGACGAGGGAATTCACTGGAGCTAATAATTATGAGGAAAATAATCTATAATGCTTACAGTCACTACCTCTAAATGGAATCAGGAATGAACCTGAAGCATAAGACACTTTAAAAGGTAAAAAATTAAATAGGTGGCACATGAGCTTTCAAAAGGCCCTTGCCAAAAGCACTGCAGAGGCCAGATGGTTAGGAGGATTCAGAGCAGGACCAGGCTTTGATACCAAGTAATGGGAACAGCCAAAACTACAGCAGACAGGTTTAAAAATAAACCAAAACAAGGAGGTCATGTTCTCTCATGCACCATGCCAAAAGTCAGCCACCAGAGAGGCATTTCTGTGGTGGGAGGTTTAATTTGGGGCTCTGGGGTTTCCAGGGCTTTACTTGGAAAAATGGATACATCCAAAGGAGCAAAGATAGTGTCAAGGGACCATTTTATGAGATGGTTCCCATGTCCACCAGCTCTTCTGAGAGCCACCAGCAGCCACTGTTCCCCACTCATGTGCCTTTACATGTTCATACTCACCTAACATGCAGATTAGCTCTGACAGGGGACAACAAAATCAGGAATCAGTCCCCTTCCATCTCCCTTCTTGTTCTGCCAAGATAGGAAGCTCCCTCGCCCCATTTTCCAAGCAGCCCCCTTGGCCAGGCAATCAGAAATAAAAGCTGTCACACACATCTTGGTTTCTTTTCATACTTTGTAAATTTTTTAATTTTTTATTATTATCTCCTCCTTTTAAGCATCCCTTTAAGGGTGAAATGAAATCCAACCATTTACAGAGAAAATGATTTCAGAATGTACATTTGATTTATCCTTACAAAAAGTTCATTATTACTCGCTGTTTATAAATTACAGAGTTGAAAGGAGCTTTGCAGATGCTCTTATTTTTTTCTTTTCTTTTTAGTTTTTGGCAAGTCCACGCATTCTTTTTCCAAAGCAGGGTGTCCTGGAGCCCCTCCAGGAGCAACACCAGCAGTAGGTCCAGGTGGACCCCAGGCTCAGAAGTGCTGCTGGAACAACTCCAGGATGATACTACATCATCATCCGCACAGGCAGGAAAAAACAGCTGTTTGAATTCTTAGAGTATTTCAGATCCCTTCTTAATCCATTACCTGTAGTGCCCAAAGCTTTAAAACATCAGTGTATTGCATTAGAAACAGTTCTTCTTTCTCAATGCTGGATCTGAGCCCCTCCTGCCACTCCCTTACCCTCCTGCTCCCCTTCCCTTCCCGTAACAGGAGTGAGTTTGCCCAATGTCTCAGGAATCAGGGGATTAGGGAGGGTAGGGAGAACACAATGATGGAGGGATACAGGATCCATTCTCCCACTCACTTCCCTCCTTTCTCACCGAGGTTAGAGGTCAGTGAAGCCAGGACGAGCTGTCCCTTCCCTCTCCACCATCAGTGTTCACCCATGGAACCAGGAGTGACCCTGGACAGCATCTTCACAGTGCAGAGGCATAGCAGCCACAGAGATTGCCAGCAGGAGCTGGGACACAGGAACACAGCCCCAGGGACACTGAGGAGGGGAAGACACCCCATCCCACAAGGAAACAGCAAGGCAGGCAGAGGGGAATGAACACCCATTCTGCTCTGACACTCCCACTCCATGCCAGCTGGGTTTCCTTGTTCACCTGTCACAGAGACACAGAGTAGGTTGGCCTGGGCAGCACAAGCACAACACCTCAGCAGGACACAGGGATCAGAGAAAGCAACAGCAAGAGTGGGCTTGAGCATGTCATCCTCCATACCAACCACAGGCACAAAGTCACCGTGTCTTTTCTGTCACTTGGGTGTGGCACTACCCCCAGATGGGCAAATAGGTCTAACCTGCCCTACTCCCTCTGCTTCAGCAAGCTCAGCTGCTGCAGGTGCACCAAAGCCCACATCCTTCCTTTCCCTTGGGGCAAAAGAGGAAGAAGCACTCTCCAGTCCAAAGCCATGCATAGGCACACAATCTCTTCCTAGGTGGGAAGCACAAAGACAGGCAGAAAGAAGTGCAAGGCTTGAGTGTGCCACACACTGCTTCACCTATTTCCTGGCCCTGCTTTTTACCAATTCAAAGGTAAAAAAGGCTTTAGGAGTGAAAAAGCACAAGGCTGAAGAGGGCTGCAGGAAAAGGCTGGTGATGTATTCCCTCCAAGAGAGCAGGATTCACTGCCCAGTGCCCCCATGGACTGCAACAACCCACAGACATCAGGCTCTGGTAGTCCGATCCCAGCTCCAGCCCAGTGCCAGGACAATATTCTTGGTCTTTCCCTTCTCAAATCTCAGAACCTGGTTCAGATAAAATGAAGGAGCTTCAGTGCTCACCTCAGAGTCCAGCCCTGGGAAACAAGGATCTGACACAAACCTGCCCCCTGCTTTGCCTCTCACTACCTCACACACACACACTTACTTTTGACTTCCCTCTTGTGGCAGCTGCCTGGAGGGGTGGCTGTCCCACCTGGAGCTGGCTGCAGAGGTCCCAGCAGGCAGCACAGGCAAGGCTGAGCAGAGGGCAAGCCACCACCTTGGAAAATCACTGTGTGAAAGCCAGCTTAGTAGTGTCTGTTCCCTCCAGGGACAGGAAGGAAGATTTTTAATGACAAGCACTCTAGCTCCCTAAGGATAATAAACACAGAGTTAGCCAGACAAATTAGACAAACATTGACTGGTTTGGCCTTAAATCAAAAAATGCTTAAACAATTCTTGAGAAAGAGAAACAATAAGGAATGCATTTCATCTGTAAAGCCCCTTCCTCCCACTACAAGAGAAGTCTGGTTTCAATTTAATTTCCTAAGAATAAGGAAGTGAGTAAGTCCGGGAGACAGGCAGGGCAGGAGTTCTGCTCAAGAGCCCCAGCATTCCTTTCCAGCAATACCTTCTTCTCCAGCCCAAGGGAGCAGAAGGGAGACAAATCAGAGAGAGAAGAGCAGAACGGGGGAGCAAATAATGGAGGAGGGAAAGCAACAGGCTGTAGATCAGGAATGGGAGAAGCAGATACTGCAGCTGTGGGCTTGCTAAACTCCCAAGAGACAAAGGCCACACCTCAACACTGAAAACATGACTGCTGTGCACTAAAAATCCCCAAGGATGGCCATGCATGGGAAGGGAAGGGCTGATATCAGAGGAAAGGCTGCTCCCACTGTGGGAGATAAGGAGGTGCAGTCCCAGCACATGTGAACTTGAGCTCCTGCTCAAGTGGGGCTCTGGTGCTGCCAAAGCACCCATGCAGAGACTGGCCTGTCTTTCTCCTCTGTCTCCAGCAAAGCCTGGCAATAACCTTGTGTTATCACCACTGGGACAAAGCAAAGTCAAAAGGTCCAAGAGCAGACCTCAGGCTCCCTCCTCAGAGTAAAAATGAGAAATGGCTTCTTCCTTCCATACTGTGCTGCTGCTGAATTGCATGACCCAACACACCTGCTCTCCTCCAGCTGTCACTGGGGAAAGCCTCTTCTCCCTGTGCTACATTCTCAGTGCTGTGGCTTTCATCCTGCTCAATACAGGCTCCTCCTTCCTCAGCTGGGACCCCACTTCTCTACCATCTCTCTACACCTAAGACCTCCACACAGTTGCTCAGCACCAGAACCCCATCACTGTGACAGGAGTTCCTCCTGCTACATCAATCAGTCTGGACTTAAAGCCACAACTTCCCTTTGGGGGAAAAGCATTCTCCTAGCAAAGTTTGTCTGTCTACCCAGTTCCCAAAGGGCTTCTCTGCCTGTGGGGAAGGCACAACAGAACTGAGAACAGTGTTTTTAAAGAAACCAAAAATGGTAACAAAAAAGAGGTTCCTTCAGTTCTTCTAAGGAAGCATTATGGCACACAACATGAGGAAGGAGCTAAGGTGAACTGCATCTCCATTTGATCAGAAAAAGACATTCATCTTCTTATTGCAGCCTCTGCCTTATTAGGCAAGCAAGTTGGTTTTGTTGACAATTTTCTCTTCTCTAGAGAGGGAATTAGGAAGGGAAAAAAAGAGAGACATAGGTAGGAATGAAGCACAAGGGTGGCACATGCTGGGCAACACAGGACCATGGAACCCTGATGGAGTTAAGGGCAATGAAAACCCTCCTGCTTTAGAACAGCTGGCCAGAAGGGCCACACTTCTTTGTGCCAACGCCTTCCTCTTTATCCTGCTCCATGACTTCTGCTTGGAGCATGAGTCAGTCTTTCCACTGCAAGGCTAAGAGAGCAAGTTCATTATGATTTTCACCCTCTGCCCACTATGACCCAGGCTCTGGGCACCCTGTCAAGCCATCTGCTAAGGAAGGGTGGTGGTAAGGGTGGAGACAAGAATATGCCTCCTCAGTGAGCTCAACAACCCAATACAACAGCAGGCAAGGTCCTCACTGCCCATGCCTGAGCAGACATCAGCCCAACCAGCTGCAACCAGCACACTCCTAAACCCCTTCTCCTCTCCACAGCCTTAGTCTGCATGGCCCAGGCTGCAGATGTGGGCTGCACACACTCTAGATTGCACTGTGGTCCCCAAACAGCCTCTTGGCCCCAGGAAGAATTGGCCCATAGCTTGTTTCTTCATGAGCCTCCTCACACCCTAAGGACAGACAGATGGACCTTGTGCCTTGACAGGCTTTGTTTACGCACAACAATCAAAATTTTGCCCTTCCTCTACTCCCTTTTATTACCCCGTGGCAAGAAGGAGTAGCCAGCACGTGTAAGAGCAGCCCTGCTACAGGCACAGCCTGTGGGGCTCTAGAGGCAGCCAGAGAGGCGTACAACAGTCCCACAAATGTAGCACTGCTATGCAGAGCCAACGCTATCCCTGGTCCTCTCCTATGAATTGCCCAAGAAATCATCCATGCCAACACTGAGATCACAGTTTCTGGATCCCAGCATTTTCTGCAAGCACACACAGCCAAGCCCCACTATGTCCTCCTCCCCCCCAGTACTGGTAATAAACACCCAGGTGCACACCAAACCCATGCATGTGAGCACTCATGCACACAGGTAACCATGCACTTGCAAACGTACACTCCCACCATCTGACTGAGTCCCCCACAGCTTATCCCAGCCCCAACAGCAGCCTGCACTGCAGGGAAGACACTCTGGCTTCTGTAGGACAAGTCCATGCAGCGCTGTGGGGGCAGGGGGAAAAATGAGCAGAAAAAACCCTCAAACCCAGCTTTCTCCTCTGCTTCCTAGCTATCTGCTCCAGGATTGGTAGAGTACTGGGGCAAGATCCAGCCCAGGACAGAATGCATTAAGCCTGTGCAAGGGGCTGCATCTTGAGAAGGACACCTTGAAAGCAAAGGATTCCTCTTCCCCAAAATACCCTTTGAATATAGCAGTATTTAAAAAAAAAAAAAGCACACTGAGATGCTTTTGCACATTCACTCATCCAAAAAATGCCAGTGACACACATCTGCACACGCAACCACTCACAAGAGTTTGTGCCTGCTGACTCACACGCTCAATAAACAGCCCAGGCTTGCATCTATGCTTGCTCCAATCCACAAAGGATGAGGGTGGATGGGAACAGCTGTCCTGTCTCCCCATGGGATCCTCTCAGCCTCCCCCAGAGGAAAATCTGCCAGCTGGCTGCAGAGATTCCCTCCAGCCAGCAGGAGAGGCACAGAAGATGCAAGGAAGTCTTTATGCTTCTACAGAGCGGGTTCTCAACATCTCTCTTCCTCCTGTCCAGGTCTCCCTTCATGTGACTGAGGAATTTGGGTTCCCAGGCATCACCCTGGCACGAAGGGAAGAAGAACAGGAAGTGAGGGAGGGCAGAGAGCCCATAGAAACAGCACACCCTGTCCATAAACAAAGGAAACAAAAGAAGGAACAGACGAAAACACCCGACTCTTTCCCTTTGTTGTGAAGTTCTGATTTCTCACCCAGTGGCCTCACCCAGCACCCTCCACCTTTCGGTAGGGGTTCTCCAACAAGTAGCGGAACCGCTGGTAGTTCTTGAGCAGGTACTTGGGAGCATACATCTGCTCCTTGGGGTCAGCAGGGGGATACTCCTGCATTGTACCATCAAACCAGCCACCAGTCCGGATCAGCTCCCGGATATAATTGAGGTCTCGTTTATCCTCATAGTCACCCCAGCGGGGAAAGTCTCCGTTCTGGGCTGACACCAATTTGAAGTAGATCCCCTCTGGGGTGAAACACCAGGAGCAGTGCCAGCCAGCAAAGTGGAGGGGGCTGCCCAGCGACCACTGCACCAGGATGTGTCCCGTGCTGTTCTCGTACTGCCGAAAGCCAGGCATGGTGTAGTAGTCACGGCGTCGCAAACGTATCCCGTCGGTAGCATAGACAGCCTGGAGCATGCCCATGGTGCAGCCCGAGACCACCTCCAAGGTGCCCGGCTGCTTCCAGAAGAAGCCGTAGAGCGACTTGCGCATGTGAAAGGCGAAGGGCTCCGTCCAGCCATCGTAGAGCTTGAGGAAGAGCACGCCATCGCGGGCCGGGATCTCATCAGCATCGTCGATGATGAAGACGTCGTCCGGGCGCAGGTTGCGGAGGCGGGAGATGCCGTCCCGGGTGAGGAAGGTACGCAGGTAATCGTCAGCAATCCAGCCGTCCTGGCGGCCACCGGGCGGGAAGTGGTCCAGGAAAACGTAGAGCACCTTGTGGCGGATGTAGTCAAAGGAGCCGTTGAGGAGCATCTCGCGGAACTTGAGGGGCCGCGGCTCTCCGTAGGCCGTGAAGTTGGACTCGCACACCACGAAAGCATCCACCACGTCTCCCAGCTCATGGAAGCGGACGTCCAGCAGGTCGAACTCGTGGTTGACGTTGATGGCGTTGATCACTCGCCGGGGGATCTCCCGCGGCACGAGGCGGTCCTTGGTGGGCAGGTTGGAGTACTGCACCACGGTGGGGACGCCGCAGCTGGGGCCGTGCCAGCCCGGCAGACACACGCACTCCACCCACTTGCGCCGCTTGGCCCCGCCGGCGCTCAGCGGCTTCCGAGCCGGCCGCCCCGAGGCCGCGCCATCCGCCCGCTCCTCCTGCCGGCCGCCCGCGGGTGGCTTCTCCAACACCTTGGTGCCTGGCTTAAAGCAAACGCCACCGGCTTTGGTGCGGACAAAGTATTCCGTGGAGTCTTCTGGCAGCACGAACTCAACCTTGTGCAGCTCTTCGCTGGCTCTGCTGGGAGACAGGGGCTGGAGCAAGGGGGAGTGGGAGTACAGGGGTGTGCGGAGGAACTCTGCACCCCCTGGCTCAGGGCTGACCTGAGGCGTGACGGGGGCATTGTTCCAGAAGAAGCTGGAGACGAGGTTGGGACTAAGTGAAGCCAGCTCCCTGGGGAAGGTGACATAGGAAAGGGCCTTGAGGAAGTGCAAGAAGGAGATGAGGCAGAGACCAGCCATGCAGAGAGTCAGAAAGAGTTTATGGCGTCTCATCTTCATCCTGCGGAAGAGCCACGAAAAGGAAAGTCACATTCAATAGTTACTGAGGTGCAGAAAGTTTACCACTGTTAGAAAAACAGGCTGGGGAGAAATGCTGGTCCAAATTCAGCATGCATCTTTAGAGACTTGACTCCAGGAATTACACCCCCACCCCCTGCCATCTTCATTGGGCCTTTTGCTTCAGCTGGACTACACCAAGCTGAACCTCTGCTAGATTAGTCTCATAAATCCACAGAGACAAGAAAGGCACTGGCAACGGGGTAGAAAGACAGGAAATCCAGAGTAACAGGAATTCATGATCTAGTGAACTCACCGCGCATGGCAGATTTGCCCCTACTCACCGATAGAAATTAAATTAATGTAAACCTCCTCAGAGGTGCATCACCAGGGGGTTGGGAGAAAATGAAAAGCCCAGGAAGGGTGAGAGAGTTGGGGGGGCATGGTTGAAACATGACCAGTGCAACAGAGGCAGTTTTAAAAGACCGAGATCATTAGTCAGACTGCCAGAGGCAGCCTACACTCTCCAGATCTTTACAATGTTTGTACAACACACACCCTAAAAAACCACCCTTGTTCTTAGGAAATACTACCCAAGTTCACATGGAGGACAGGAAAACAAAAATAAAATTAAGATCCTGTCACATTTAGTCTTCTCCCACCTGTGATTCTCAAGTCCACTGTACCTCCATATGTTGCATTTTGCTTTTCACTTTCTGTGGACCAGATGCTGAGGTTTTTCTACATCTGCATCAAGGTGACAAAAATAAATGCCTAGCTGCCTCTGCCAGTAATACTGTGCCATCGTGATGGATCCATGTCAGGCCAGGAAGAAGCCAGCGGTGCAGAGCCCTTCCCTCCAAACAACATGAGGCATTGCCTTCATCCTCCCCTCCACCACCTCCCCTCCTCCAGTCCAGGCAGGGAACATAGAGATGCTGTCAGGCAGAGAAGTGATTGAAGACTACAATTCGGAAAAAAGACACCAAAAAAAAAAAAAAAAAAAAAAAAAAAAAAAAGAAAAAGAAAGAAAAAACTAATCTCACACAGTGCTTCACCAAGGAAAGGGAGAAAAGGTGTTCATCACCTGCTGTTTAGGAAAAGGCAAGTTGGGGGAAAAGCAGGCATGGGAGAAAGGTCTTCTAAAAGTAGCTTCCAAGGCAGAGGCTGTCGTGACAAAGAGGCAGAGATCCCCACACATGTGACACGTACCACCTCACCCCCTCCACATGCTCCATTCTGGTGCTTCTCTCCCTGGTGCAGTCTCCCTGGCAGGGCCAAAGTTCCTGAGGCACCATCACTTATAAAGGTTTCACCTGGCACACAGTGGTGCCAGCAACGCCTTCACTGGAGGCAGTCCCTGCTCCTGGGGGTCATGGGCAGCTGCCCCACATGTGCGCAGGTGTGGGAGCAGAGGGAAGAACCCAACCAGCTCCTGCCACTTCAGAGGGTATTAGGTAAAATACAGCAAAGTGTGTTATTGAGTAACTTGAGGAGACTTTAATACTGAAGTGAAAAGCCATAAAGCATTTAGACAGATGCCAACTACCCAAAGGGGAACATATCTGGCTTTCCACAGATGGCTCTGACATGGACTTTGGAGGGGCTGTCCAAAGTTGTACCTTACAGCTCAGCAAAGTGTTTCTGTTCACTTGGCAGTCACGTTTTTAGTGGAAGTCACCATGCACTGGCATGGTCCCCAGTGCTTAGGTGGCAGGGCAAGGAGTCCCAGATTAAGCTCTGACTGAAGGACTGCAACCCTGAAGCTGGTGGAAAAGTTACACCATGGCCTTGGGAGGGGAAAAAATTGAAAGAAAAATAAACAAGGAAAGAGGAAAGAGAGCTCGATTCTATTGGTTAATGTTTAGTAGGGGTTTTGATATACTTTGCCGCAACACAAGTCAGCAGCAGGGTAGGGTGCTGGCTCTGGACATCACCTTTGTAGTGGCCCAGCCATTAAGGGGCTGGATATTCTATTCTTGCTAAAAGTCATAAAAGATAATCTTGGGGCTTGCTGTCAAGCTTTCTTCATGTGGGCAAAACAAGGGGCTGCAGAAAATGCCATGAGCATCTCTTTCTGTTCATGATTGATTTTTTCCTTGAGACTGTTAATGCCTTGCAGAAGCAGCAAGATCACTTGTAAAATAGAGGAATATTCAGTGCCTTTTCCTTACACATCACCAGTTTTCAGTCTGTCTTGAAGTGTGGGGAAGAGAAGGGCACAAGGAAGCCAAACTCCCACTAAATTAGCAGTGACTGGGTGTCAGTAGAAAGTGTCCCTCACTGGTAAATGGGTACAGCTTTCTCCTGCCAGGTGTCCTGTGACTTCTCCAAGGCATTACTTCCAGACATCAGGCTGCTCTCTCAGACACTGAAACCAGGGCAAGAGGAACAGCTGGCCTGCTCCAACACAGCAACCCCAATGACTCCCACGTAATGCTGGTTTCGCTCCAGGTCCTACAGGACACACAAATGCAGCCAGTTTCCCCTGGGCCAGCCCAGGGCTGAAGGCAAGGGCTGAAGGAATCACACAAGGCACATCACCTTCTCAGATGGCTGTGATGATGCTCTGCATGCCACAGTAAATTCCCAGACAAAAAGCCAAAAGCCTTAACTCTTGACATTCAACAAACTGCTCTGCTTTCTGAGATGTAGCACGCCGTGTCAACATAGCAGGACACATGGTTTTAGGAAGCAAAGCAGATTTTCCTCCCTTGCCATTAGCACACATCAGTATCTGTCAGGCTCGGCATGTGGCTCTGCAGCTCTCCAGCCACGGGCACAAGGGGCTCTGGGCAGGGCTGCCTGGGCTCCTGTGCCAGGCTGGGGGGCACAGCCCTCCCTGGCTGCTCTGCAGTACCCTCTGCTGCTCCTGCTGACATGGCCCAGGAGGCAACTGTCACTGCTCAGTTGGTTTTGTTAGGGAGTGGGAACACAAACCCATTTCCTAACCCCTCCTGGAAGAGGGGAGGGAAGCAAAGAAGCAAGGTGTGTCCTTTTCAAAATCTCTTCCCTGGGAACCACCTTCATTCTCACATGCCAGGGATTCTTCTGCCAGGGAGTGGAGAACACTCATGTACCCTTGGGTGAGTCAAGACTAAATACCATCAATCATGTATCCCTTCCCATATCCTCTGATCAGCCCTGCAGTGAAAGGCGTGTCTGGTGGCAGCTCGTTGGAGACAAAGGCCAGCAAGGGAGGATTCCCCACCCTCCCCATCCAAAATATTTACATGTGGTGGAAATGAGAAAGAAGGTGCCAGTCTGAGAGATATCTCAGTGTGTCACAGAAGAGCCCAGCTGCTCCAACACAAAGCAGCCATCAGTGACTAGGAACACAGAAAACAGCAAGAAGAGGTATTTCCCTTCAGACAATTTTGACTGAGGAAGGGGGGAAAAGTCAACTTGATCTCTGGGAGAGTGATCAAGTTGCTGTCAGCAGCAAGAAAAGCTTTAATGTTCGAGTAGAAGAAAAAGCCTGAAGTAGTATGGACAGTCAGCTCCATTAAGACAAAGCTCTTTAGGGAGTGCACAGTTATAGACTGCTTCAGCAACACACAGTCCTGGAGAGACAAGCTGAAAGCTTCTTTTTGTTAGGGGCCCCTTTGATATTTCCTTGCTTGAAGTTCTTTCTCTACCATGCAGGGGAAGTGCTTTCAAAAAAGGAGAAAAGCTAGAAGTGTTATGCATGTGAGTTATCCCCAGGCACCTGTTGCCATTTCAGTGACCAGTTGATTTATACCATCCTGAAATAACACACTTATTTTTCAAGAATCCAGAGAGAAAGATATGCACCGATAAGAGCTGGCAGTTCACCAGCCCCAATGTTCTCTTCTGGAGAACACTGGCAAGAGGCCACACAACAGGCTGCTGGATACAGGCTTGTTACCCCATCTTGTTAGGGCATGGGACTCAGACTCCTTAGCCCTCTCCCATGGTTACAGGGAAAACGAAGCTGTGGAGAACAAGTCAGAGCAGAAGCTTCTGGTTTTCCCCTGATACCATAATGCTCGTCTCCTCTGCCTAAAGTTATCCCATAACACCCATGCAGTAACATATTTGCAGATCACTCAGACACTTCAACACAAAGCAGCAATTCAAATTAGAATCACTTTCACATGGCAGATTAAAAACCCAGTATGACTTCCACCCCCCACTCCACACAGAGGGCCCAACTCTCTCTGCTCCAGCTAGAGACAAATGGAACAGGCTCCACATTTCTGGAGGACAAGGTCTACCTGCCATCCTCAAGCACAGGAACCAAGCAGGCATCAGAGCCACAGTACCTCTACACACTCTAAAAATCTCAAGTTACTTTTGTCCTGCAAACATCCACAGAAGGAGAAACCATGAAACTTAGTATTTGTCAACAACTCACGCAAGTTCAGGCACAGCAGGACTGCACTTTGCTTAAGGGTAGGAAAAGGAGATTATCCTACATTGCAAGAAGATCTGAGAGAAGCAGGATGCACCAGAAGTTAGCTAGGGCTCAGCATCTCTCACATGAAGGATGCCACGGTGCTTTCAGGGACTGCAAGCTACAGGGACGTCAGCAAGAAGCTCTGGCAGCCACAGCACAAGGTGGTTTCAATGTAAGCAGGTCCGTATCAGCTTCCCTGCAAGTTCCAAGGACAGAATAAAACATTCTTCTGTGTCCTTCATCAAGAGCTGCTGCCCACAGCACAAATGCAAAACAGCAATACCTCACACTCCGCGTTTCCTTTGCAGCCCCAAGGCAACTGACCACAAGGCACCACTGACCTGGTGCCAGCCCAAACAGCTGGAGGGAGCCATCCAGCAGGGGCACTCCCCAAGCAAGGCCAGGCTGAGGGACAGCAAGGCTCTCTCCTAAGCACCTTCCCTCCATTCTGCAGACAGATAAGAAAAGTGGTAAGGTAACCACTCAAAAGTGTGCCACCATGACTGTCATTTGCCCCCCAGAGCTGCCATCCACTCACCACTAATAGGTCTTATCAAGTCAGAAAGAAAATCAGATTGAGGAAAAAAGATAGCTAAAGGGTGAATCTACACAAAACTAAGGTTTGAGGTTGGCCAGGGAAGGGTGACAGCACAGCACAAAGCAAGGCACTGCCTCCCCTTCCCAGGGAGGACAGGTACATGATGTACATGTCAACCACAAGCCTCCAGACTGTGTGCAAGACCTTGCTAAGTCTCAACACACCTGCAGCATCTACAGTCAAAAAACAAACAAACCAAGTATCTCTTTTATGCATCCCTCTAGGAGACCCAAGTGCTCCACACCAGCAGCTGCTATCTGCTGCACACAGAAACTAAGATGGATGTTAACACAAAGCCTCCAGCTTTTTATGTGCTGTATCTGCTCACCTCCTTACCTCTGCAAGCACAGTATGTTCAGAATCCACACTTCCCATGGACCTCCAACTGTTCCCTCAAGTGTCTCATCCTGCCTTTCAGGGGACTAAGCCTTGGTCATTTCAGATGCTACACCTCCAGTTGCAACAAGACAGCTGCACACTGTGGGACAAAGCAGCTCTTAACTCTCCACACAGAACACATAGGACCTGGAGATAAAGTGGTCTTTGTTGACAGGATTTTGTCTCAAGACTGATCTTCCAGAAGTCAGCAGAACAGACCAACATCTGAACACCTTCAGAGTCCATCATAAAACCCTCCACTCAAACAGACTGTTCTTACTGTAGCTACCATATTACTAATAGCAGCATAATTATCTAATTCTCCAACCCCCAATTTAAAAGAAGATCTCAGAAAAGACTAGAAAACTCTAGTGAAATCCAGTAATGGCCTACAAGACACCAATTTAATTTTATCCAAGAAGTACTTGGACGTCACAAGAGTGCAGTACTGCATACTAAAGGAAACTAAGCTGGATTTCCAACTCCACTGGAATCAATCAAATATTCTTCTCAGCATCCTTCAGATATGCTGGGCTCCCTTGTAGCTAATCTTCTCTCTCTAGCTAAATCCAGTCTCACCATAGGAATTTCCACTGCTTCAGAGATGCTTCTGCTCACTCTAATCCTTCAGAGGTTCTCAGAAGCTGCACCTTCAATTTCCTAGCGTCACTAGTCTGAGTCTTTCTGCTGTAGGAGAAGAGGCACCTCCCTCCCTCACTTCTGCCTGATATCCTGGAAGAACCCTTCCCCAGCCCTGCTTATTGCCTCCTCAAAACATCTGCTTCCACGAGGCGTGCTGGGATGGCCCTGGAGCTCATGTCACCTCTTGGCTCCCAGGCTGGGCCTCTCTGCACATCCGAGGGCGAGCTGAGCGCTGCTCATTGCACTCACCCAGGATGCCAGGCCCTTCTCCCAGAGAAACACAGGGCTGCTGCTGCTCACTGCTCCAGCTGCACAGCAGTCAGTCACTGCAAAACACAGCTGGTTAGCTCTTCTAGGGAGATACTCCATCATGAGGAACGGGAAAAGGAAAAGGGACAACACTACACCAAAAAGCAATTTATGTCTTCAGACAGACCATGGGGTAATCAAACAAGCATGTAAGATCTCCTTTGGTGGCTTGCTAGGAAGGACAGGTCAAAACCAAATAAAGCTTGCAGAGCCTTCAAGTGAGGCACGTGACAACGCAGGCTGTGGTGTCAGAGGTTCTCCCCCCTCAGTCACCACCATCACAGCTTACCCATCCCTCAGCTGTCAGCTGTATGAATTCAAGTTGTCAATCACATGAAAGTCTGCTTTTACAGCCATATCAGCAGCAGATCTAGCTGGGTTAAAAATAAACTTGAAGAAAACGCCTAGGCATGGGAACAAGCAGATGACCAGCAGAAACTTTCTAATTTATTTCACCAATTCACTTCTGATCAAAACACATAGATGTGGATACATCCTCAGAAACTCAAAATTACAGACCTGTAGCCACTGTTCATCTAACCAAATCTCCAACAAGGCCCCCATTCAACCCCCATGAGCTCACTAATTCTTCCCAGCAGCATCAGAGAAGGAGCACATCTCAAGGAAGGAAGTGGAAGAACCAGCAGCAGCAGGCAACTGCTTTCAATGCAGATCCTGGCAGGCACTCCAGGCAGGTCAAGCAAGTGGAGTACAAGCCACAAATCCTGAGAACGGCTGCAAGATGAACAGTCCAGATTACCCTCAGACCTGCAGGTCCATGGGTGAAGAGCAGGAGCACGTGGCAGACACGCCAGATCAGGCATGCAAACCCTTTGCAAAGGAAAGCAGGGACTGTGTGACAGCCCAAGCAACAGGGAAATGCAGGTTGAAGAGCCCAGAGGAAGGTGAAGTGTGCCCTGTGAGCCCAGAGCAAGGCACTTAAAAGAGGAAAGAGGCAAGAAACACTTGATGCCATGGTGATGGGTGAAGCACACAGACCCACGCAGGCAGGAGAAACCACGTTAACTCCAGCTATTTTTGAAGCGGGTGGCAGTTGTTTGTGCATGCCCAGGATAAAGGGTCTCCAAGATGGATCAAGGAGCAGAATAATTAAACCCCAGGAAGACAATCAATAAAGAGAAGCCATGGAATAGCAGCAAGAGCCTAGTGGCCAGGAGAAGAGCTGGCCCTCCATCCCCACCCTCTTTCCTCCCCCATCCATCACCAACTACTTGGGGTTTGGCAGTGCGCTCACTTTCCCACAGTAGCCGATCTATTACTGTTTGGAAGAGCCTCTTCCTTCCCCTCCTCCCCTCCTTTTCAGGCCACAGGGGTCCTGCTTGGCAGCCCCCGGATCCCCCTGCACTCTGAATGTCTGGTGACCAGCCAATCCCATGCAAAGAGCATTAACCCCTCTTCACCAGGAACAAACGCAGAAACCTGACTCCACGCAGAGAGGTTTCTCTAGGGTGTCTCTCCCTCCTCCTCTCCTCCCCTTCCCCAACCCGCGCTGCTCACTCTCTCGCCTTTCCCCCCCGCCTTTTCCCTTCATTTCTCAAAAACTAACTCCAGCCCAGGGAGTGTCACATCTTCCCAAGAACGTTACACAAGCCCATGGGAATTTTTCTTGGACCACGAACAGACCCTTATTTATTTGTCTCTTCTGCCTTTGTTCTTCATTTCCTCTTTCAAGACTTAGGCAAGACCTCGACACAGGGCTGCCTGGATCCCCCGCTGCCACTTCGCTTTGTTATTATTTTCAGACAGAAAGGGCCCAGAGGCAGAGAGCTCTTCACTCCTGCCTCAGGGCAAGGCACTAAGTCAGCCCAGACTCCCACCTCTGGGGTGGGCAAAGGGCATGAGCTCAGGGGCTCTGCCTTGCAGAGACAGCCTCCTGCTTGTGTTATCCTTCTGGCTGCAGCATTGCAGCCCCTTGGATTTAATCCCCACGAATCAATTCTGCAGTCACAGCTCTGTGCCGATAACAGGCATATGGTACCGCGAAAAGGGGCAGTTTCCCAGAATGAAATCAAAAGCTTCCTAATGCACTTAACTCAGGGTCACATAAATCTCTCTTCTGCCTCCCACAGACAACTGGACCTTGTTTACAGGCATTGCAGCAGGCCTGGGTCTCAACAAAATGTTTACTGCTTCTGCACAAACATTCCCTTTCACTAAGCAAAGCAGTACCCTGATCTCCAGATTAATCCAAGCAGAAAGAACTAGGAGCAGGTCTACAGGAAAAGAAGGAGAAAGTTTGTCTTCATCAGCGAAACCAAATGCCATCCTGGACATCACACAGTTTTGGGGATCACCTGTCTTCACATTCTTCCTTTAGGTTGCCTTATTTCTTGAGAAGGATGAGGAGGAATTTTGTGTTTAGCCAGATGGTGATGCCCTTGACAAGAGGTAAAACCATCTGCTGAAAGAATGGTTCTTTTCAGGCTGATGAGACCAAGAACCAGGCCAGGGCAAGATGGGACAGCACAGCTTGTCCAGGGAACATACAGTGATCACCTGTCCAGCTTTGCCCCAAACACAAAAGCCACAAGTGAACACCGTGCAAATAAAAACAGGGAAGCTGAGCATTTCTGCTGAACCGCACAACAGGCAGAGCAGTCTAGTACCACAATCACTTGATTACAGCTTCTTTCTTTCACCACCCTCAGCCCTCTTCCTCCTCTTTAAGGTCTTCAGTAACACAAACATTTATATTGAACTGTGTTTCTGAGAAGTCAGCTGCCACAAACAGGTCAAAAAGGAAGGAAAGGAGAAAGACAGAATTTATGTGTGAGCTCATTATGAAAATTCGTCATGAACAAGAAGGACATGCAGTGCAGGAGGGGAGTTGTGGTCATGCTGAAGCCAACAGGACAAGCAGGGCAGAAGCAGAACAGCCCACCTGTGTGGCACAGCAACCTGCCACAGTGGGGCAGAGGGACAAAGGGCATTAAACCGTACATAGCTGGGCTACCCAGCTCATCTCCATGATGTTCCAGTGCTGCAAGAGCCTGTAACAAACTGCCCCAGTCAGCTTCTCTTCAGGGTTTAATCACTGAGAAGTGATGGCAATTTCAGCTGCAGAGTTTGCTACTCAACCACCTGGTCTACCCAGTGCACAGTCCAATGGATCGTGTCATGACAAATCTAAAAAACACTTTGGCAAGACAAGATGGGTCTTTGAAAGAAGAAAAATGCTTTCAAGCATCTAAATATTTTAGAGAACAGTCCAGAAGATTCCGGCACTGTAATTGAGTGAGGGACCAAATCCAAGCACCAGATTGACTGTCTCCAGCTTGACACAGTCTCTACTGCAAAGACAAGGCTCTGAACTCAGGAACCTCTCACACAATCCCAAGCCACAGAGATGCTCAGCAGTATCACCCACCTGAGCGATACAGAAACCAGACCTGCATTTTCAGGGCTGCACAGAGCCATATGCAAACAAACACAGGCAAAAAGGAAGCCCACTGCACTTCCTCATCACTAAGTGATAGACTCTGGATGCCTGACAAACTCCCCTTCCCTCCCCCCCAGTGCTCACGGGAAGCGAGAAGACTCTGTTCCAGAGCACAACTGCACTATAAATAATTCAAGATACTGCTAAATTATGCAGAAGCAATCCCATCGTACCCCCGGCCAAGCTGCATGCAGGTGTGGTCAACCCTTCCTCCAGAAGTTGCTGCTTGACGGGGATTCTGAGGCCACAGAGGCTTGGTGCCAGTAGCACACATCCGAGAGCACGCTGGCCACTAGCTCACAGCCAGGCCTGCACCAAGCAACGGCACCAGAGGAGGGATTTGGGGACACAGGGCTGGCTGATGGGCAAACAGCAGCTCCTTTAATCCACCTCTTCTCCAGAGACCTCACACGGCCCCAGCAGCAAGTGTAGAAAATCGTGTCCCCTTGGAGCAAGGCTGCTCAGTAGGTCTTGCCTCCATGGATCGGATTAGCTGGCAAAAGCTGCAGCTGGACAGCATTGGCACAGTGAGGCAGGGAAGAAAGGACTGCTGGGGCAGGTGGGAAGGAGAAAAGGGAACAAAAAACCCCTCTGGAGTGGTAAAGAAAGAAGAGTTTTGCTAACACAAATAACACACAACGAAGGCTGAGCTGAAAGCAGAGAGAAATACAGTCAGTTCTGCTGCCCCAGTCTTCTGCCTTCAGGAGATCCTGCTTTCCTGAATATCAGGGCTTCCAAAGTTTCCCTTGGAAATGGGGTCATTAAGCAACAGAGTGCAGCTCACGCTGATCACTCCAGGGCACTGCTCTCCTCATTTACCCTGCCCTTTGCTCTGCCTCAGAGCCAGCCCTCACGCCACAAGCTCCACAAAAACACAACTTCCTCACACACAGTGAGCACCATGCACCCTCAGCCCCTGCAGCCAAATCCTTCTTCCAAAAGCCTACCTTTCCTAGCTGCTGCAGCCTCCAAAGTCTGTCCACGCTCAGCCTGCACAGGCCTCCATCCTCCTCCTTTTCCCTGCTGCCCAGCTAGAAGGGTCTGTGTTAGAGGAAGGAAGAACTGAAAGCACTACCGGAGCCCTTTCTTCAGCCTCAGCACAACCAGCTTAAAATCTCAGGGCTCCAGCCTACCTTCCCCTTCTTAAAGGGCTCAGCATCTAGGAGAGAGGCTCCTTGTCAGGACTCTTGCCATGCCGTCTGCCTGGCTGTCTGTCCAGCCCTGTATCTGCATGCCAAGCCAGGGATACCTGTGCTTAGCTCACAGCTGCGAGCCGCTGTGCGGCGGGGCTGATTTGCATCCGTGTTCCTCTCAACCTGCCTCAGGCAGGAGACATGCAGCAATATCCCAAGATAAAAATGACCCCAAAGTCTTGAAGAGAGCACGGAGTTTGTGTCTGCCTCCTAACCCCAGCCCAACCTGTAAAGATTTACTCACTGAGGGGAGAAGGATTCTCTGAGGGAAAGGCAGCAGGGAGCTGGGATTATAGATTAGGCAGCAGATCAAGAAGGAGCCGATACCTGTGGTGAAAAGGGCTGCAGAACCCAAGTGATGACTAGAAAGTTATGGACAACCTCTGGCTCAGCACCCCACCTAGTTGTCCTCCAGGATTTCCAAGACAGCCAGCAGCAAAGCAAGTACAGGGAGCGTGGCACTTTGGTTGCTGCTCTCCTGACCAACCCCTGTGACTGCCACTGGGCACAGCACAGCCTTGCTCCATGCCTCAGTTTCCCTGTGTGGGAAATACAAGAGACTCTTCTACTCTAGGTAAGGGCTTACCTAATTAAAAGAAGCTTAATAGATTACTTCAAAGTCCTTGGAGAGAAATTCTGTCAAAACACAAGACAGAGACGATCCTCAGAAAGAAGAGAAGCCCCCTCTGCTTTTCTCTCTTCCAGTCAGCCACATCCACCTCTCCTCTTGCTTGCAATTTGAGCATTGCAGGCTGAAAAAGAATTCTGTCAGTGCTCAGTGTGGTCATACCCCACAGCCATGGCTGATGTTTTGGAAAAAGCCTATTTAGATACAGACGTGGGCACTCCCCTTGGTGGGGAAACAAGGAGCCTTAGCTGAGGTCATCAAGCTGCCTGTTCAGCTAGGGGGGTTATCTCAGTACAAAAGGCCAAGGCCTCAACAGCAAGCAGCACACATAAGTCCTGCTGTCCTAAAACAGGTAATAATCCCTTCCAAAACCACCACTCCACAACAAGCCCTTGCCATTCGTAAGGCAGCCAGCCTGATGAAACCTCAAAATGCAGTGCTGCACTCCCTGTCACCTATCAGCTCTACTGAGCCAGTTTCTGAGCACAAAAACACACCCACCCTGCTACAGGTGTTCAGAGGTCTGAGGAGCAGGAGGTACCTGTTGTACTTCAGGAAGAGCTTCGGGAAGTAAAGGGTCTGCATGCCAAGGAACACAAAGAAGTTCAAAAAAAGGTAAACAAATCGTGTTTCTGCCTTCCTCAGATATGAAGCCAGAGTTTATTCCACAGGGATGCAGGCATAGAGTGCTTTTGTAAATCCTACTCCACTACTCCAGCACACAGCATTTCTCTCCAGCATTTCTCCCTGGAGAAGGGGAAACTCAGCAGCTCAGTGACAGCACCTCTGCCCTGGTCCCTGGCACAAGCAGCTGGTCCTGGCGCCCCACCCAGCACTGCTGCTGTGGCACAGCCCAGTTCCTGCTAGAAATTCACCTAATGCTATCACAGCACCCCAAACCTGACCCAAAACTGCCCACCATGCCAGACTTGGCCCCTCCGTGCAGCTCTGTCATGGCTCCTCAAGGCCAGCCTGCATCCCTGACTCGACAGCTTGGTTCACATGTGCACTGCAGATGTGTCACCACCTTTCCAAGAACACCCACAGTTGGGAACAGCAGGCATTCCCAAGACTCCCCACATCCCCCTAGACTGCACTGCCCCACGTGCCTACCTTCCCCAGATTTCAGATCCCACTGTAATGTTTCATTGTAGTGTCCTGATGGCATTTTGTGCTAGTGAAGTGCAGCCTGACCTTTTGTGCAGAACTGATGGGTGACAGCAGCAGAAAACACGTGGGCACAACTACCCACACTCTTCTGCTTCTGTAGTCAGGGCTGGTAACATGAACCAGCCCTTTGAGGCACCTCCACTTGACCCAACGCCATGAAGGCATCTCTTGTGCCAGTCAGTTCGCCCTCCTCTCTGCCAGAGTTACTGACAGCTGTACCAGTCTTCGTTAGCACCACCTCCTCCAGCTACATCCCACTGATTGGGTCACAGACTCCAACAATGTACAAAGGGCTCATTTTAGAGCAACTAACCCCACCTAAAGCCTAATCGCCGTTAGGAATGAATGCTGGCCCAGCCTGCCCCATCTGTCCATCAGCAAACTCCCCCACCTCCTTCCTCCACCTTTATGATCCAGCACAGAGGCTGGGGGCTGTGGGGGTGTCAATTTGTGATAGCAGGTGCACCCTAAAGATGCTGTTCTCAGGAGAGGAGGAAGCTCAGACACAACAAGCTGAAATCTCAGCTACAAACCCTTCCCCGAGACAGAGTTTATCTCTGCTTGCTGACAGGTCAAAGCACGGGAGGCACAGAGAGGAACTTGTCCAGCCTAAGGTGCCCTTCACCTATTGAACATGCACAACAACATCTATGTGCACTGCCCTGAACAACTGCCATACCCATGACTGCTTACATGCTCCACCTTTACTGCAGCCATAAAAATCAGCAAAAGTTCCATGCTAAGTGCATCCAGCAGGACCCATGTGCATTGCTACACGCACCCAGCAAACAGCCACCCACATTTGTCACACAGGCCTCCCTCAAAGGCATGCAGTAAGCATGTTACATCAATCTGGCAGGCCCCAGTGTCACACTACTGCACTTAGCCAGATGTGCGTGGGAGAAGGAGGAGAAAGGTAAACACAAGGCACGCAGGAAGCCCACAAGTACACAAATCTCACAGGTACACTCCTCAGGCAAATGCACCGAGTGTCTGCGTCTGCCATGGGCCTGGCCAAGGTTCAACAGGCTCTGTGCTCACCATGAGCCCCAGCAAGCCTCCAGACCAGCTATCCCCGTGTCACGTTGGGCACAAGTGCTCCAGGTAAGCTCACAGCTGTGAGCATCTACTGAAGCTAGCATTCCCGCAAGTACACTATTTTCCACCTGCTCTTCCTGACCTCCTTGCTAAGACAATCCCTGCATGCCACACAGGCAACTTTTTTTCCAATCTTAGCAGCATTTTCAGGAAGGGAGGAAAGCAGGCAGGCAACTCAGCCACCAAAACCACTTTGGAAACAAGAGTGTGGAGAGCACTTCCAATGGAGGGGAGCCACAGCAGCATCTAGGACCAGAAGTATACTAGACAAAAAGCAGCAGTCGGGCCACCAAATTAGGATCTGGGCAAGAAAACACACCTGCAGCTAGCCTGAATCCATCCCCTCTCCTAAGGATATAATTGGCATATCCAGGGCATTAATAAACAATGCAGGTATAACTGAGTCCTCAAGAGAGGAATGCTATACCTTGCAGTGGATTTCTTACCCCTACTGCAAAATCACCTGAGAGTGTAGAGGAGCTGTAAATCTTTGAGGGACTTTTACTACACGCAGTAGAGGAGCCACAGCTTCGCTGCTCTTCTGCAGTTTGCCATGGCTTTCATTCATTGCTTGTTTTATGGTGCTACAGGCAGGCTGGAGACTCCCTCCGCAGGAATAGCTCAAAGGAGCACTCCTCTCCCGCTCTAGCTCAGAGGACACGTTCCCAGCACTGTACTGGGCTGAAACAAGCAGAGGTGCTAGAGCTCTGTTTAGAGGGGCTTTACAAACTGGAGGTTTGCTGGAGCTTAGGGACACCCATACCCCTTCCTCCCCTCAGAGATGTCTCCCATTGCCTGAGGATCAAGCAATGAATGGTAGATCCTGCTTGATTTCTGCCCCTCTCTGAGAAGTTGGCAGCAGCCAGGCTGCAGCAACAGGAACTTGCAAGTGCTTCCTAAATCACAGTCGCCAGCTGGACCTCAACATCACTGCTGCAGGAGGGACCCACAGAGCACAAGAGACATCCTTTGGGGAAGGAACCTGCAAAGTTCCTGCTGACTCACACCCTGACAAGGTGAGGGACACAGGGGCAAGAGCATGCAGGAATTTGAAATTCAGTTTGCACAGGCTTGGGGGTTCCTGGTGACTCAAGTCATATTTGTTAGCAAGGGTGCCACCGAGTGTTTTCACAGGCTTGAACTTCCCACTCAAGAAGAGAGATGTGGAATTAACTGGAGGAGAGGTACTCAGCACCCACACTATGCTCTGGAGACCGCGCAGGCATGCTCCTGACCCCGACGTTCTGCCCTAGGGTGCAGAGGAGAAATGCAAGACCCCAGCATCATTTCTGGGAAATAGGCGGGGTTCCCGTGCGACCCAGGCGCGGCCGGAGGAAACACAGCGTGTGGAAATCCCCGAAGGAAAACCACGAGCTGAGGCACTGAGAGAAGCCTCTCTCCATCCCGCGCCACGCTCCCTCCCTGCCTGAGGAGCTCCAGGGCTGCAGCAGATGCCGTGCTCCCCACCAACCTTGTCACGCTCGTCCAGGGAGCAAAACTCTGCAAAGACTGAGGTACACCAGCCAGCCTGTGTCACGCCGGTAGGACACACAGCTATCCCAGCCCACAAACAACCCCAGAGCCCCGCACGAGCGGAGAGAACTTGGGTGCCCGCGTCCCTCTGCGGCCAGCCCCGACCAGGGGACCTGCAGCCATCTGACATGGAGACAGAGCAGGGCACAGGGGACGTTTGACGATACACATTTATTTGTATGGATGTTTCCCCTCCCACGCACGCACTCCTGTTACTCCTTCTCGCTTGCTGCAGGCTTGGCACGCGTCCCCAGCCCGTGCCCTCCTCGCAAGCCGAGCCCGGGCAGCAGATGGGCCTTCGCTGCAGTGCCCCGGCCGGAGGGAGGCTGCCTCCATCCCCGGCGAGCCCTCCGCTGCGGGCAGGGGGCTGGCAGCATCACCGCCCTCCTCCCCACAGCCGATGCTCCCTAGCAGGGGATGCCGGGATTATGGGGGGGTGGGGAGGAGGGGGGGAGAGAATAAAAAAATAGCACTAATATAAATAAATAAGGAGCGCGAAGGTGGGGGCTCGGTGGGGGAAGCCTCTCCGGCAGCGCTCGCAGGGGATGACGCCGCACCCCCGGGCCGAGGCACAACTTGCAGGTGGCGGCGGCGGCGGGGGGGGACGGACCGATGGGGGTCCCGCCGCCGCTGCCCGCAGCCCCGGGGCGGCTCCCCCGGGGCGCGCTCTGCCCGCCGCCCCAGCCCCGCGGCAGAGCCGCTCGCTCACTCACCCCCGGCCGGCGCGGAGTCGGTGCCCGCCGGGCCCCCGGCGGGGCGAGGCTGCCGCTCGCCCCCAGCCCGCCCGCCGCCCCCCGGCATGGCTCGGCGCCGGCCGCGGCGAGAGGCGAGCCCGGAGCCCGCAGCCCCCCGCCGCCTTCCTCCGCCTTCTCCTTCTCCGCCGCGGAGCGGCCCGGCAGCTCCTCCCGGCCGCGGGAAAGGATGCGCTGCGCTGCGGAGCCGCGGCGAGCCGAGCCCCGCCGGCGGCAGCGGGCAGGGCTGCAGCAGCCCCTTTTGTGCCGCCCTCACCGCCTGTCTCCTCCCCCGGCGCGCCCGCCCGCCCCCCCGGGCCGCCGCCGCGGGCCGCCCGCCCCCCGGGGCACGGCCCGGCCGCCCCCCGCACAAAGGAGCCCCAGGATGGGGCCGGGGGCGGCTCTCGGGCGGGCTGCGGGAGCGAGCGCCGGGCCAGGCGGAGCCCCCCGAGGATGCCGCGGGCCGAGGCAGAGCCGCCCGCAGCCCCGCGGCAGAGCCGCCCCCTCCGCATCGCTCCCGCGGCCCGGGGGGCGGCGAGCGCGGGAGCTGCCGCTGCTTGGCGGGAGGGAGGCGGGCGAGCTGGGGATGCGTGAGCTGCCTTGCCCAGCGACATCAGGAAGTTTTGCTGCGGTGCCAGAAATAGAACCTGCGTCTGCTGACTCCCGGTCGTGCACCCTAACCGCAGAAGCTATCTTTTCTCAATTCAACTTTTCCCTGCCTTCTTCCACGTTGGGCCCATCTTTGGAAAGGAAAACAAAGCCAAGCCAAACCATAATACCACCACCCCCTCCCCCCTGACGGAACGGCACCGCTACAAACATGCTGAAACACAGCCACGGGACCTCACTCCTTGCAGCCAGGAGCGAGCAAAAGGTCAAAGGAAGCAGAATTAGAGTACACCCTTCCTCAACATTTCGTGGGAATTTGGAAAAGCAGCACATTACAAACAAGCCTCGGTGCCAACACCTCTCCAACTTGCCATTTATCGTATGGGCACATGGGGCAGCTCGCTGGGGAGAAGGTGAGAAGTGGCTCTGTCAAATTGCCACCGCCTCTTCTGAGCACTTGTGGCTCAAGAGTCTGCCCTGCGCTCTGATCTGCTGCCTGGCCAGCACCAGAGAGGGTTTCCATGCGAAAGGGTCACCCTAATTTTGAGTTTTAATGCTAAGATAGAGAATGTGTCAAAGCTCAGGCAAAGAGACAGCATAACTGAAGGGGAATTTTCCCCGATGCAAACTCAGCTAGAAAGATGAGTAAAGACAGCCAGAGGTCAGCTGGATTCAGAAGTGCCTCTAGAGTATTGTAGAAGTATTGAGGGAAAGGAATGAGGACAGAGGAGGAAGACAACGATACAGAAAGGGAAGCTCTCACGACATGAGAGGGGTCATTTTGTGGCAGACACAACACCGCACCAGCACAAGTCCTTGAGGACACGGAAAGGCTCCACCTTGATGACAGCAACATCATATTGGTGGGAAGACAACAGCATCCCCCCATCCCTGTGGGTCCAGGATGAAGTTGCTCTCTGATAGGACTGTGCTCTTCAAGACAGTCATGGGTCCCTAGCAGAGAACTGGGCTTGGAGGGAGTCCCCAGCTTCTACATCCCTATGAAGAATTTGACAGCCATGATTCAACTTGCATTGAGTCCATTACTGCTTTTTCTTTGGTTTGGTGGGGGGTTTTTTTTTTTGTTTGTTTGGGGGTTTTTTTCTTTTTTTTTTTTTCTTTTTTTTTTTTTTTTTGGGGGGGGGTTTGTTTTTGGTTTTTGGTTTTTCTTTTTTTTTGAGATGGCTGGCAAGTGAGAGCATTAGCCTTGCATGTGTGGGTGATTTCAGCTCTGGGAGTATAAATCCTATTAGGGATGGGCAGCCATCACCAATTCATTTCCCCCAGCCAGTGAACACCCATCAAGAAGGGATGGTTGGCACTAAAGGGAAGAAAACATCACTATTTCAGACCTCCTTTCCTCATAAAACATTATCCCTTTGCTGCAAATATTACCCCTGGGGTGATGTGAAGACAGCTAACACTTTTCCATGTTAATGTGATAAAACGGAAGGCTTACGGGCTCACCCAGAGATTGCAAATGTTCAAGAGCTTCAGACCACAAACCTAGAGGTAGAATAACATCCTGTGCACAGAGAGGCACCTGCAATACCACAGCTCCTCGGTCTTGTGACAGTGTTTGCCACGCTCAGCACTCCTAACTAGGAGAGACAGGCTCCTGCAGCCTCCCTGAGGTGTCTGCCCCTCTGCTACACCGCTCAACAATGTGAAGGGAATGTGGGATTTTAGCTTTGCCTCTGAATCTTTGTGTGAGGAAAGACAAGATTTTGCTCTTTTTTTCCTGAGCTCAGAGAGGGATTGAGCATCAGAGCAGAAAGATGCAGAGGGCTGTTGTTTCAGCATGTGCTAGTACATTGCCAGATGCAGCAGCATGCTGGTATCTCCTCCACACCATCTCCTCCACACCAGTGCAACTGCATCTGTACCTCCTCTAAAGGGGGACCTGGTTTCCAAAGCCATGTGGTTCTGGGTTTACGGGTTCAGACACAGAAGTTGGGGGTTTTATATGTTTTTACTAATGGTATTATCTGCTTTGATGGCACCAGGGTGAGGCTGTAGTCTTAGATGTAGTATCCAAGCACCTCATGATTTCTAATTTACTCAGTCATCATCCCTTCTCCTAAAGGTAAAACCCCAAACCTTTGGTGCTGTTTTACATAAAAGAAACAGAGGATTAGAAAAGTTATGTGATTTGCTGGAGGCCAAACAAAGAGGTTGTGGTAGGGTAGAAAACTGACTGTGCTAATCTTGAATTAGTGCTGTAACTGTTGCTGTTTGTGGAGTGTTTTCTCCCTGTTTTGTGTACTTTGGTTTGAGACATGCTGGACAATCTCCCTTGGGATAAGGAGTCATTTTTAGCCCGATTCCTTACAGAAATGAAGCTCTCACAATCATGTTGTCTATCTGCCTGTCTATCAGCCGCCCACCATACGGTTTGAATCCACTGGCCAATTTCAACCCAACCCAGCACCAGCAGCAAGGAAGGGATTTTATAGCAAAACAATTCAGATGAGCTCCATGATGAGCCAAAAGAGGGGAGGGAGGAAGGGAATGCTCATGTGTGCCTGTGGGCTGCACGGCATCCAAACACCCCTTTGGCGTGGCTTGTGATGCTCTCCGGGGAAGAGAGGGATTGAGCTCAGGTCGATGTGTGGGGCTGGTAAGGCCAGGAAGTAGCTGAGCACACTGCAGGGATGTCCTGGGCATGCAGCAGCCCCAGGCACGAATGCAGCAGAGATGATCACCCTGCATGTCCTGGGCATGCAGCAGCCCCAGGCACGAATGCAGCAGAGATGATCACCCTGCCGCTGGCACAGCAGCTCCTGCTCTCCACGCTCCCTAAGCCCCGGCGGCTGCTCCTCCGGGGAAACAGCCGATTAACATATTGCAATGAGTTAACCTTAAATGGTCTAAAAATCCAAACGGCTGCATGCAAATGAATTCTGATGGAAGCAGCAAGATAAAACAGCAGCCAGCCACAGCTGAGCCTGTTTACTAACTGAGACACTTTTGTGTGTGCAGCTGAAGCCAAGGTGGTGCTCTCACTCCTGTGACGATTTGCACCTCCTCATTCCATGCTTCTGCCTTGCCAGGTACAAGGCTTTGAAGCAACATATTGTTCTATATGGGTTTCTCATGTTTTGGTGGCCATGATGTGTGACATGCCCTATTTTCTTCCTCTTGGGCAGTCCCAAAAGTGGCTGGTGTGGGCAAGACCCTGCAGGCGGGGTGTCAGGCATGTGCTGGGTGTTACAAACCCGGCGGAGCTGGTAGCTCCAGCCTGACAGCCAGAGGCAGGGATGGAAAGGCCCTTCTCCATCACTTCTGGGTGAACCTGGTTTGCACCCAAGGGCATGTGCTCAGTTGCTATTAGGCAACTTCTCTTCACCCCGTGGTTAATGCTGGTAAGTGATTCTTGGTCTCTCTGAGTTCAAGTCACTGACATTTGGTTAACTCCTTCGCACTGGGTTACAGAGCAGAGTTAATGGTGGCAGAGCCAAACTTTCACTGTCACCCTTTCTCCAGAAGAGCCCCAAAAGGTCATGTCTTTCCCCCCCTCCCCTTTGGAATTAGAGTCCTTTTAATGCCCTTTGGGGCTAGACTCTGCAAACAAAGTTCTCCTTTGAGCCAACCAGTCTTGAAATCCGATGCCCTTGTTCACTTTGCGCTGCTGGTGGCAGGGAGGGAACAACAAAGTGACATTTCTATCAGTCACGATGCAAACGGCCTGAGACAATGATATTTATCTCCTCCTTGAGTGCTCTGAGGCCTTGTATCCGAAGAAAATTACAGTCACTGGCAACCACCATTTCCTGCAATCAGGCTGTCGTTGAGCAAGAGGGAAGTTGAACAAGTGCTGGTACAAATACTCAGAGACTAACCCTAACAGCAGGATCCGCCCAGAAAAGATGCCTTGTGTGCAACAGAAACAAACAAATGCCCTTAAACTTGCACTGCTGTTAGGTAACATAAAACTTTGCCAGATAAGGACTGTTTGCTCTCATTTAGGGGTTTCTGGCAGCCCTGCTCCTTGGATTATTTGCTGAAATGCAAATAGCATTTGGCTGTTTTTCAGTTTGCAATCTTAAAGGCAGAGAGATTGCATTTCATCCTCATCTCCTACTACAGAGCAGCATGAAAAATCCAGTTTTTCTGCAGCTGGGAGGGCAAAGGAGGGCAGTGGCATGGAGACAAAGAGTGTTTGCTGCCACTGGCATCCTGACAGGCCCAGTTCACACCACATGTACCTGCTAATGCCTCTCCAGCCTGCAAGCTCTTTAGCATGGAGCTGTATTTTGTGGTAGAGTTTCAGACCACTTGATGTGTGAGAGCTGCCACCACTGCCTCTAAGAACCACAGAAGTGTGAGTAATACCAAGTCAGTGGTGGCTTGTTGGAAAGGTGAAGCAAAAACTCGGTTTGCAGCCACTGAATGTGTTTCAACATAAGTTTGATAAAAATCTCCACCGTAAAAAACAGAAGAAGTGGCTTCAGAGGCATCTCTGCAGCAAGGCAGAGGAGGTTTCCAACAGCAATCGAATATAAGCAGCTCAGGGCACTGAGAATCCTGATGTCACTGCATGCTCCTGTTCTGAATCACCTGCTCTGAGTATGACAGCAAACCTTCTTGTGGCAGAAATGCTGCCTGGCTGGGTGTTTTCTGGTGTCTTCCCCTCAGGAGCAGCAGCAAACAGAAAAGGAGAATATTGTCTGCCTTCATTTCTCAAGCTCTTTTCTCTGCTTGAGCTTGGGTTAGCCTGCACCTTGTGGAGTGCAGGGGGTCAGTACCTGCCAGCTCTCCCAGGGATGGACACGGGAACCAGCAGGTAAGCACTGTTTGGCTCTGGAAACCAGATAAGCCTGAGGATTTTTTTTTTTCCCCAGTGTGCAGAACTGGATGAAGCAAAGGTGAAGGTGAAGTCAAAAGGAACATATCTCTGTGAATGATGCAACAGCAGGGGCTGGAAGGATTCTGGGAACACGTTGGAAGCCATGTGTACCCCAAAGGAATGTCTGGGAGCCTTGGGGATACATGGAGCTGTCACTGCAGTCAAGGAGAGGCAGATGCCCTCTTGGAGGGAGGCAGTTTGCTCCTTCCCGCCTTCCCAAGGCTGAGTTTTGCTCTTCACACTTGAGTGTTAATTTGCTTTTACAAACATAATTATCACAACATGAGGGGAAAAACCAAAAAAGAAAAAAAACTGGAGAAAAATGAACTGCACTTCTCTCTCCATGCCCAGCACCCTCAGCTATCACCTGTCACCCCCTCCAGCCCCTGGTTTGCAATTTTGCAGGCACTCACTGTGTTCCTCCCCACCAAACCAGGCTCAGGTTAAACTGACGCATCTCGGTGCTTCCCTGGGCCTGCAGCCTCCCCATCTCACGTGCTCCTCTCATCCCCCCTTGCTGCAGGCCTGGCCTGCTGGTAGCTCCCAGAGGAGAACTGAAAAGTACCATGGGGAGGGCAGAGGCAAAGGGAGTTTTCTCATTTGCCACTTGGGTACAGTTTCCAAATCCTCTAAAATGGAGCTGTGCAATCAGAAAAGGAAGTCCTGGTCCCATGGAGGTGCTGAGGGGGAAGACAAGACCATCACATGCTCTCTCCAGCCTTGCTGTCCTTAATCCTCACTGCAGGGCCTCTTGCAGACCTGAATTCCAGCACCTGCATGTCAAGTTACTCACCAGTCGTGGTATCTCTAGGCATGTTCCCTCCCAGCTTTGTCCCAGGCAGCAGCCACAGCCAAGGCAGAATTTGTCAAGAAATGCTTTCTTTCAAAGGCCCACCCAGTGCAGCACTGGCCATGTCCTTGGGCGTACTGAGATGTGTGTCAGTGTCACTTCACCAGCATGGGCAGGAAGGAAAATGGCATGCTGGGGTGGCTTTGGTCTGGTGCCTGTAATCTAGACGAGTTTGACTTTGCTGTTTGCATTCATTCCAGAAGAATCTTCACCTCCATCAGCTTCTGGGGTGCTCCCCAGTGTGTCTGATGCTGCCCATATCCAATGCTTACAGAGGTGGAAAAGCCCCAGTGACACAAGTAGTGGCATTGCCTCTGACCCAGAGCCTGGTCTGATCTCAGTGATTAATGCAGTCAGTACCTTCTGGGGCTGAGGGAGGAAACTTGGGAGAAGGGGGAAGGTGCTGTCAGACTGGACATGGCCACATCCCAGAGCCCACATCCTCTCCATGGTGTGAAGGCTGAGCCACAGCAGAGCTCTGGGCTGTCCCTGCAGCTCGGCTTTTGGCTGCACAGCCCCTGGCTGAGCCAGCAGCTGTGCTCAGCTTGCAGCCACAGGGATGCCAAGAGCTGCCTGGGCTGCACATGAGTGAGACAGTCATGAAGGCACGGATGGAAAACAGTGGGGGAAACCACAGGAAGCTCCCTGTGAAGCAGCATGGTGAAGCAGCAGTTAACTCTTCTGTGCATGCTGTGGGGGCCTAAGGTGTCCACCAGCAGCGGAAGAGATTTGGCCTGGGGCACCCAGGCAGGGATGCTTGCTGGGCCTTTTCTGTGGGACTTGGCCAGGACCAGAGAGGCTCACCTCAGCCTGTGGATTTTCTCTGGCTGCCTGTTTCTTGGGGATGGCCCCAACACCTCTGAATTGTGACTCTTCCTCCCATAAATCAGAGACAGGAGAAGCACATTAAACCATAGCCATCTCCATACACTTGCAGAATTGCTCCTGGCACAATGTTTTCTGGAGCTAGCTTTGAAATATTTCCCATGGTGTGGTTTCCACCACAGCCTCCCTGACAGCACATCTTTGCCTTGAAGGGCTCAGGCAAGGCCCCAGTCCAGCCATCCCTTCTGCTTTTCCTGCCCTCCCCTCTTAGGCCTTGATGTTCTGAGCATCTTTTGATTTGGCATCTTTTCCAGCATCTTGTTGTGATCATATCTATCAGAAAGTCACAGGCTGGACTTTAAGGCACGCAGACATGCAGAGACATGGCAAGTGGCTTTGGGAAGGAGTGGGGGTAGGGCCAGAAGTCCTGCAGCCCCTGATAAGCACAGCCCCGTGCCAGGTGAGGCTGGCTCACACTGCAGCCGACCTCCCCTGGGAGCACAGCAGCTCCCCTCACCTTCCCCCATCCAGCCTCCAGCACAGGCAAAGGCACCGCGGGACCTGCAGCCAGATGAGTTAAACTGCTGCTGACTGAATGGGGGATTGATTTTCCCAGCCCACGAGGCTGATGCAAGCGTGTCCAGATGGGTAACTAAAGAAAACAGGCTTGAAACCAATTTTATTGCAACCAGGCGCCAGCTGCATGCATTGATAAGGCCTTTGATAACATTGTGGAGAGGAGTTATCAGTGTTGGGTGGGGCTGTCCCAAAGGTACTGCTCCTTCTCCAGGGGCAGAGGGGACATGGATGCAGGTACCAGGAGGTGCTTACAGCACCCTTAAGACATCCCTTAAGGCCCATAAGACATCCCTCACATGTAGTGAGGAGCCAGGGCAGCCCCTCAGGACACGAGGGAGACCTCAGCCTGCCCACACTGTGCTGGCAGGCTGCTTGCCTCACCCCTGCTTGCACCCCAGTTGTATCCACCCACAGCTCCTCCACCCTTGGCGAGGAGGGGGACACAGAGCAGTGACATCCTGGAAATCCAATAGCTGCCTTTCCCATCAAAGGGGACCCCCAAGGAGGGGACTGTTGTCTGTGTCTGGAGCTGGCAACTACAACATGTGTGCCATTTGCTCCCCCTTTGTGTGCCTGTCCTATCTACATCTCATTTTATTGCTCTTTTCTGAATTACTTGTGAGTTACAGAGGTTTATCAAAGCATCCAAGAGAAAACCATTTAAACTGTCTTAGAAGGGGTGACAGGCACAGGCAGGAGAGCCAACGGAGCCACCTTCAGCAGGACTGCTCTGACCCTGCAGTCTCTTAGCTGGCAAATTGTGGCTGCATTGGTTTAATAGTGGTGCCCTCCTGGCTGCACTGAGTGAGCCACACGTGTGAGGCGTGAACCAGACCAGCTCTCCCAGGCTCATTAACCTGCCTGAGCCATTAAACCCTGCTCAGGGTGATGGTTTATTAGCAGGGCTAGTGTGGCTGTGCTGCCACGAGCTGCACACTCTGCCTGGCCTGGCAGGCTCTCAGACCCACAGTCCCTGCCTGCACGGGGGCTCGTGACCCCACCGGGCCCTCAATGGAGACTTGCTCATCTCCCAAGCCAGGGCAGATTCCCAACTGCCCAGAAACACAAAATTCAGAAAGCAGAATGAGACCTGGAAAGGAAATGACACTGAAAGATCTGATTGCATCTGAGCTGCCTGCAGCTGAGCAGGGTTAAAAGGTAACTGAGCCCGACTTGCTGTCACCATCAGCCTCCTCAGGAGCAGGCCTGGCCTCCTCCTGGGCACTTTCAAAATTGCTGGGTCAGCCAGTGACCTGCTTTGCCAAAGTGGCTCGGGTTAACCACAGGCATTTCATGGCCAGCCCTTGCTTGCCCAGCTCACGCTGCCTGTGCCAGTGCAGGCAGAGCTTCACGTGGGCTGGTTGGGAGCACCAGCGCTGTCCTGGCCAGGGAGAGGGAGGGAGCAGTGGCTTCATGTCAGGGTCAGCTGCCAGCTGATCCCTGTGGGTCACTTAGGGCTGCCATGGGGGCTTGGGTAGGTTTGCATGCTCCTACACAGCGCTGCCTTTGTCTCGCCTCCTGGATGTGGTGTCACAATTGACTGCTGTGTTTGGGGCACCTCCATGGAGGAACGTGAAGGAGGCTGCTGCATGTGCCCCTCAGACAGGCTCCTGGGGGAGAAATACCTGGCAAGGGGCTGTCATGTCACCAGACATGAGCTGGGGGTCAGGAGGACAGAAGGCGCTTCACTCTTGCCCTCTGGGTGCATCCCACACTGGCACTGCCAGGCTGCCACAGGGCCTGGAGTGCACCAAGGCTGTTTCCAAGCCTGAGGTCTCATCACCAAAAAGCTCCTGAGTTTGCAGAGGGCTGTGTGCTCCCATTTGTGGTGTTCCTGCCCTGCCTGGAGAAGGGCTCTGAGGTGTGAGGACAGCATGGTGCCAGCAGCAGAGAGGCACATACAGAGGGAGCAGGGTGGGTGTCCTGGCCGCTGTCAGGGCAGGGCAGGGGGCTGGTGTCCTCTCTGCATCAGCGCCCGGGTAACTTTAGCTCCAGGCCACCCCTGTTTGTCTTTGCTCCTTGCATGTTGTGAATAGATATTAGCTAAGCTCAATGGGCTCCTCGCAGGTCTTGGAACCAGATGATTCAAGCTGGGATTTGTTCTATATCTCGGGTTTCATGTGTTTTCTTTAGCTGCATTTTAATTGTGGAGGGTTCCTTTTGTGATTCATGAGATGCTTTACCAAGGTGCCATTCCTTCACAGCTGCAAATATCCCAAATAAATCCCATTCCTGGAATATGTGAGGGTGAAGAGGAAGTGCCCTACTACATAATAGGTCAGGTTTTTATCACAGCTCTTCATCTGGAAAACCGTTGGGAATGTGTCCACAGAAAATGTCTGGCGCTAGTCTGGAAAACAACATATAATGTCAGCAGAGCCCTAAAGACAGGAATATAATGCAGTTAAACAAAACCTGGATTGGGTTTAGCTCACCTTTATTTCCAGCTTCAACCAACAAACCTCTTCTCTGACTGCAGCTGGGCTCAGGCCCTGCTGGTAATGGGAAACAAAAATCCCCTTTTCCTAGCTGCCCGATTTTTTGAGGGTCATTCCTGACAGGCTGCAGTAACCCTTGAGGTGTTTTATACATCCTGAGCCATGGGGGGCCAGGAAGAGGCTGGTGGCCAAAAATGAGTTGGTCCTGTCCTATGTGGACTCGTCAAACCTCATGCAGTGAATTCCCATTTCCTGCTGCTTCCTGCCCTGACAGCCATTTGTTCTCACCAACTGCAGCAGTTCTGTTTGGGCAGGAGAGGGGCTAGAAGGAACCTCCAAAGTGGGTCCTGCATTTGGAGGACCCACCCCTCAGAACCAGCACCTTTTCCATCTGTGTTGGGAGCCCTCCTGCCCTGCGAGGGCAACGAGAATGCTCAGCAGAGTTACTGACTTCTTCCCTTGGCTCTTCTCCCATGCCAGGGCCAAAACTTCTCTGTCCCTGCTTACCACAGGGTGGAGAAAGCAGTAATACAAGTTGTGGGCACTCCCTGTAAGCAGACCACAGCGTGTTTGGACCATCAGCCAGAGTTTCAGATGGCTGCACGGGGTCTGCATCCCACCCGCAGCCTGCGGGCCTGCCCGGGCAGGTACAGCTGTTACCGGCACTGTCACACCTCCAAGGACTGGTCTGACAGGCTGCTCCTGCCTTTTGCTAACTCCCACTCCCAAATTAATTTGGGGAAACTTGCCACAGGCTGCCCCATCTCACAGGTGCCCCAGAGCTGGGTTTCCCTGCTGTGCTTACACACTGTTGGCCAAGGGCCAAACCGCTCTGAGAATTATTGCTTTCCTTCCTGCTGGGCTGTTTCTGCAGCATCTGATGTGACACCAGCAGTGTGACAGCCTGGGGGGAGCCAAGGATGGCCCCGTCCCCGTGGGTCTCCCAAGAACCACGTGTGCAATTGCACCTGACCTGGGAAACCATGGCTGGAGAAGAGGGCAGTGCATGCCTGGGGTCTGGAGGATGAGCTGCCCCTGCTTCGCCCACCCTCGCTGCCGTGCCCACCTCAGGGAAGGAATCCCTCCTGAGGAAGGCAGTGAGTGAGGGGGGCTCTGCACCCCCCTGTGCCTGAGGTGCTTCTGTCAGCCTGCTGGATGCTGGCTGATGCATGGCTGCAGGCAGCAAATTTGAGCAGCATCTCCATGCCAATTTAAATAAATAAATGAGTCTGAATGCTTCGCCTTGCAGAATGGCATCTCATTCAGCTGTTCAAGCATCAAATACCTCCGGGATTCTTTGGGTCTCAATTTGCAGAACTATTTCCCTTTCAAGTGCTCTTCTATTTTTCTTTTTACTTATTTAAACCTGTTTTTCCTGTAGTGAACAATCCTTGCACGTGAAAACAGGCAACTTTTAGATGTTGCTGAGCTTTCCTTCAGACTGAGCAGGGATCAGCAGACTCTATTTAAAAAGGTCTTCCCCGGCCCTTGCAGCTGGTGGGGAGGCAGAGTGATGTTCTGTGGTTCAGTTTTAGTTTGAGTTCCCCAGGGTTGCCAGATTGCTTGCAGGAAGCTCGTTGCTCACAGCCAAGGCTGAGTAGATGTGCTGGTGCTGAGGGGAAGCTTTTGCCCACCCAGGGCCAAGTGGCAGCTGTGGGAGGTGCTGCTGGTGGTGGCTGCAGCCCCCTCCTCAGCCCTTTAGATGGGTCTCAGAGGCTGGAGGGTGGGGAGAACATGTATGTGTCTAAAATACCACAGATGCCTTGAGGACAGAACAAGCTCAGGCCTGGTGAAGTTGCATTTAGTGTCAGTGGGATGGGGGAAATTGATGAGGTGGGGAGAAGGGTGAGGAAATGATGTCTGTTGGCTTCACCCCCTCTGCTGATCCCCTTTTCTTTTCTGGGAGCTCTGGCCCTGGGGGTTGCAAAGAACCACTTGGATAGGCTACCTGAGGCACCTCAGAGGCTGGGAGAACAGAGCACAGATAGAAAGAAGCTGGTATTATTTTCTCCAAACACAAGAATATTGAGCAATGCAATTCATGTGTTTGAACACCTGGGCGTGACACACAGCAGAGCTTCCTCAGAAGCACAAGAGTTTCTGTGTATAATCTAAAACAAACACCTTCTGGCCAATCTCTAATCAAGGCATGATGGATCAATGAGTTAGGGTAGGGGCTTAGTTAAATAAGCAAGATCTGTGTTGCTGTTGTTGGCCATGGTGGTGTTTCTGACTACTCCATGCCACCCACACATCCCTCAGGCTGGTCACCCTCTCCTGCCTTCAGGGCATCTGCTCAGTGCAGTGGCCAGCATGGCCCATCACAGGAACAAGCTGAGGAGTTTCAGGGCAGGACTGGCACAAAGGCTCAGGCTCCAGGCACAGTTTCCTCTCGCTGGCACTGCATCCTCGAGCTTTTGCACCACGCTTTGTGTGCAGCACTGCTGTTCCTGCAGGGCTGTGCTGGCCTTTGCGCCGGCGCGGGAGGAACTGCAGGGGTTTGTCCTGGTGCCTCTCTGAGGGTGTCTGCTCTCCCTCCAGCAGCAGTCACCGTGGGCACAGTGCTGCACGTCAGCCAGGTCCCAATGAAATGGTTTGGCCTCGTGTTTTAGACACGTTGTGTAAACACAGTGCAAAGTCTCAAACTCTGCTGTATCCCCTCAGCTCCTCCATCTTCCTGCCAGCTCTTCATGAGCCCAGCTGCCTTCCCTGTGCTGCAGATAATGGAGAATTGACTCTGTCCCTGTTGTGGATCCTCCCTGGGAGCTGTGGGGAGGCTACACTCCTCAGGGGGCTGATCTCCCCTGGTGTCTCTCATTTCCAGCCAGCCTGTGTGCTCAGTGTACCCAGAACAAGGGGAGCAGCAGTGTCTCTCTGACATGCCTTGGTTAGCCAACGGTGGCACCTGCTCCCCTGTGGGAATGCCATGCTGCTGGAGTGATAAACTGGAGGTATTTGGGGATTCCAGAGGAGAGCGAGGGAGCTGGGGATGAGCAAGGCATTGCTGTGCATCTCTGTAAACAGACAGCCCCAGCACATGGGAGCTGAGTTCAGAAGACTGGGGAGCCCTGCTCTTAGTTCTGTGGAAATAGGGGTTTCTGATGGGGTGGTTTGCAAATCTTTTCTCAGATCTCAGCCATTAGAAGGGGACTAAATCCATTTCATAGTCCTCAGCCTCCCTAAGTCAGTGTTAACACATTGCAGCCCTTGCTGTGTGTTGGCAAGAGCCAGCCCTGGGATCTGTTTGATGGGAGGAAGTTCAGGGCACCTTGGCCAACATCACAAGTGGCCAGGACCAGCAGGACAAGCAGCTCAGCACAGTCACTCAGTCCCTCCTCAGCCTTCTATGCCAGCACTCTCCCTCTCTACCCTCCACTCTTCAGCCCTTTCCTACCCTCAGTAGGAACCCCAGTTTTGCCCACATCATCACCCTGCCACTGCCTGTGCTGGCTCCTCTCCAGTTTCCCCCAGTGCTCAGAGATGTGTATCTCACTCTGCCCCTCATGTGCATGGTCCCTGTGAGTACCAGCTCAGCAAGGCCAAGCACGGTTTGCTGCACCTTGCTGCTGTTGCCCAGGCCCCCTGCACTTCTGCAGTTGCCATCCCCAGCACAATCCCCACAATTTTGGTGGGAATGGCTCCAAACTCCAGTGCTGCTAGCAGCTCTGCTGCGCGTGACTCCATCCGCCAAACCCAGCTGGGGAACTGATCTGGCTGAAAAAAATCCTTTTAAATTTATTTTTTCCCCTGGGTTATTTTTTAATCCAGATGAGCTCCTCGACCTGGTTTCCTCTGGCTCCTCCAAAAGAGCCAAAGGGCAGCCTGGGGGTAGGCAGGAGGATGGGGACACTGCAGAGTTCAGCCCACCAGCGACAGAGCTGCAATGTCAGCAGCCCAAGGCAAGTGCAAACACCAGGTTCTGGAGCCACTTCCTTCCCTTATTCCCCACAGATCAGGAGTGATGCCTTGCCACAGAATAGCCAGTGCCCAGGGAGCACGGCCACTGCTCCAGCTCACAGGAGCTGGCTCAGATTAGAGATTCCTTCTCCTCTGCTGCTGAAGCCCTTTGAAATGTGTTTACATACCAGGTGGGAATAAAAAGTCAGAATTTTATTGGTGCTTGGCCAGGGAATTATTCTGATTTGAAAACCCTCTTGTGACTTGGTTTTTTTGATCATGCTAGCAAAAATAAATGGAGGCACTGAAGTGGGCATGGAGAAATGAGCAGATCAGGATGCTTGGCCATCCCTGCTCCACAGGGCTTTCTCTCCAGAGGTTGTTTGACCTGGTGTCACACCAACCCCTTTTGGTTTTGATGCCCATCATATTTTCCAAATGTTGTCCCCACCGAGTCCGTGTGCCAGAGCCCCTTTTGTGCTACCTCCCTGCCATGTGCCCATGCCAGATGATCTGCTTGACACGGTTTGGTGAACATGCCTCCTAATGAGGCCCTCACAACCCCAGCACTGCTGCCTGGGAGTGTTTCTGCAGAGACACTGCTGCAGTTCATGCCTCTCAGAGCTATTTTCCACCACAGGGACTTCATCAGCACCGGATAAGTTGGGAGCCTGGAGCCCTTTGCCATCCTCCTTTGAACTCATTAGTGAAGATGCCAAGGCTTGACTGGATATTTAGTTTGCTGGCACTTCCTTAGGCCTCTGTGCCCTAAATAGCACTCAGCAGTCATTTATCATCACAGCCCAGGTCCTCCAGACAGCGTGCTTTCACATAGCTGTATTTATAGCCTTGTCAATTTTCATTCTCTTTTTCAGAAACAGAAGTACTGATATCCTCTGCTGAAATTTCCTGTCGAAGCTGCCACCCACCTGTGGTTCAATAAACACCAGCCACCTCTCAAGCAAAGTTTGTCACAACATAATCTTCCCTCATCCCTTGATCTCCACTAGCTATGGCTGCTCTTCTTCTGGAAACCACCCTCATTTCTGTGCTACTGGGCACCAAATTGGCTTTCCCAGAGGATGCAGAACCTTACTAACCCTTGGACCTCACACCTCCCCCCTGTCACAGAGCCATAGAATCATTTAGGCTGGAAAATACCTCCAAGATCAAGTCCAACCATCAACCCAGCACTGCCACGTTTGTCACATGTTTTGATTTGTGTCATGGGGTTTGAGTGCCCTGAGGACAAGAGAGCCAGCGTGTGTCCATCTGGCAGTGAAGTGTGGGAGAGGCTGTAGCTAAAGGCTCAGTGCAGCAGAGTGACTCCCAGCTTCCCTGCGAGGAGGATCCTGCGAGGTCCGCAGCTGGTTTGGCCAACAGCCCACAGGGCCATCCATTTCTCCAGGAACCACAGCTCCAATGCTCTGGCCCGAGAAATCAGTCTAATTAGAGAGGAGTGAAATGCTTCTCCTGCTTGGAGAGTCTCAGGTCCCCAGTCCACTTAGAGCTCCACACAAGACCATTAGCAGTGTCTCCCCGAAGGACGCGGTGCCCAGCAGCTGTGGCCAGGCTGTCTGCAGGTGCCAAGCACAACAATGAGCAGCAGCCCATGGTGGGGCTGGCAAGGGCAGCTGCATCTGAGGCACATTCGGCCGCCCACCTTGATTCCAGGCACGGCGTGTCCTCCTGCAGCCCTCCAGGGGACACTGCCAGGGCCAAGGAGATCACAGCAAGGGCCCCTCGGTGCCAGGCAGCCGCAGGACCTGGGTGACTTACCAAAACTGAAGTCCTGTGGTAAAGAGCACCAGATAGTATGTGCCTCAGCTAAATCATTGAATATTGTACCTTATTTCTGCCTAAGTGCTATATCTCTTTGGGTTGTTTTCATGCTGAATCGAGCTGCAGTTCTACAAACACAGAGTCACTTCATGCAGGTGAACAGCCCTTTGGAGCTTGGGAGGGAGGCTGCCACGTTACTTGCTTGCTGCAGCAGGCACAAGCTGCTTTACTAGGTCTTAATTACATCCTCGCTATCCAAAATTCTTAAATTTGCCACTAAAGGCAGACAGAAACAAAAATGTCACACTTTTGCTGTTCAGATATTTGCAAGCATGAATAATGCACTCACATACTCATTTACTAATGGTTACACTTCTCTAATTTCTTTTCCCCTCCAGACATTTGCAAAAGTGCTTTTCATATTCCCATCACACCTTTAGCAAGCAGTAAGCCATTCTATGTTTTGTTGCTCTTATCTCTTCTCTGAAAGCTTTTATTGACTGCATGTTGGTTTTGTCTCCTCACCTTTCCAGTTCTCATCTAGCCTTTTTTTTTTCTCTTTTCTTTTCCTTTTTTTGTTATTTTGCTGTTGTTGTTTCAAGCCTTCAGATCTCCAAGAAGTCCCTTGTGGAGCTATTTTGGTTATTCCTCAATGCAGCAGCTGAGAAATCCTGGAAGAGCAAATGACAGGAACAACAACAAAAAGCAGAGTTGGCTCCAGAATGCATTGGGATTAAGGGGTGGGGAGTTCAGTAAATTATTAAACTACCTGGATGAAGAATTCATATCGAAACCTATTTTGCCTTAGTGCCTGACTCTCATTTGCATTTAAGAGCTGTAAGTGTTTTAGGGATGAGCTCTGAAGCTGCTTCTCTGTATGTTTCTTGCTTCAAAGAGAGGGATGAGCCCCTTCTCTCCTTACATGAGACGTGTCTGCACACTGGGGCCATCCTCCACGCTGAACCAATGAGCAGCGCCTGGCAAGTCCATTCAGAGATGAGTTTCTGTTTCTGCCCCCACACCCACCCTGCAGCAGCACCCACAGCACACCTTTAGCCAAGGCTGCACGGGGTGACCCAGCCAGTTTGCTCCACTTTGCCTAAAGCTAGGCACAGAGGTGTCCCTTTCCTGGGACGGTGGCCCTCGCATGGCAGGTCTGGAGATGGGCTGGAGACAAGGCCCTGGGGCTCTGCCCTGCCCCTGTGCATGGGATATCCCTCTCCCTGGCTGTGTGAGCAGGACCCTGCCTGGCTGCCTCAGAGGCACGGATGCACTGGGTTTGGCCATGGTGCTGGGCAGGTTGGCAGCCAAGACAGGCGCCGAGGGGCTCCGGCACCAACACGGCAGGAGGAGCCCCGAGCTCACAGGCGAACAAGAGCAGCTACCTGCTGTGCTCCAGCGCCAGCTGGAGCTGCTGCAGTCAGGGACTTTCCCAATCTCTGAGGCATGAAACCACTAACAGCTCTGTTTTGATCCCACTACTTTGAAAGAAGCCCTGAATTTTCCAAAGCAACCAACTCTCATCAGAGTTTGGAGGCTGCCGCCTTTGCCCGTTTTCACTTTGGTTGGGAATGCTCTGAGTTGTGTGTCTGGAAATGCCCAACTGCTTCAAGGAACCTCAGTTTTGGATGGCTGGGCTTGTGGCTGCCTTTGGAACAAGCCACAGTGGCTTCCCAAGATATTTTGGTGGGTGATGGCCACCTTAGTGCTGTGGTAACCACAAGGGTTTTGTGCAGAAGCATTTCTGTAACTTCTCAAGTGGGAGGTGCGGGGTTGTCTGCCCTCCCTGAACCTCTCACTCTCTGAGTCGTGGCTTTCCTTGTTACCAGTCCTTTGGACATTAAAGCAGCTGGTTCACTGAGGACCTTGCTTTGCAGAAAGGGCCTAGTGTTGTTCTCCACCATCAATTGTTTTTTGTAAGGAAGAGAGAAACTCTTCGGCCAGCTCAGGCAAAACTAGCAGAAGAAATGCAGGGTTTCTGGGTCGTGCTGTTTTTGAGAGATGAGACAGAAAGAAAAAGCTGCTTAGAAGGCTCTTGAAACACCTAGCAGTGAGAGGGCCAATGGCCAAGCATTGCACATCCCAGAAGATTGAATCCTCTTTCCCATGCCTTGGAAACACCTTGAACCTTCTCCCAGGCTCCTGCTGTTTGCACTCCAGCGAGCCCATGGGTGAACTGCTGCCTGCTTGGGGGAAGCATAGAGGGGAAGATTCACCTCAAGCAAGAAGCTCTAGTGCTGCCTCTGTCCTATCTGCCCTGGCTCCCTGGAGCATTTCCAGCCTTTTTCTTTCCATGCTCCACTGGAGTCTAATCCTGCATGCAGAAAATTCCTCATGCATTTTGCTCTTATTCCTTCAGGGCATCTGTTTTCTCTTTCATTCTGTCTGGCTGCTCAACAGCCTGAACTCAGTTACTGTAATCCCTCCATCTTCAGTGATGTTCTCAGCTCCACATAATAAATATTAACAGCTTACACGTATCTTGGGGTTCTTATGCAAGGGCTCCAAATAGCTTTATGGTTCATAGGCACATGGGGCTCACTTTATTCACCAGCAAAATGCAGCCACCGATGAGGCAGCAGTTGTTTAGCAACCTACAGTGACAACACACAATAGTTAAGAAGGAAAGTGAAGATAAATATCGTATCCATTTGAAACTCCAGGAGGGGATTGGAGTTGGCAGAATATAAGTACTCATGCTGAATTTTTGCCAGAATGCTCTGAATAGAATTCCTGTGCTTACAGAAAGAGCTATAGGATTTAAAATACCTAACCTATCCCTGGTGGTTTATTTACAACTCACTTTAAGGGCATAGATGTTTTAGGGTGCCAGTGATGCTCTTCTCTGGAGAAAGGTGAGTCACTTGAGTAATGAACTGCACAAGATTACTCTAAAGCCCTTCCTCAGACATTCTGAAGAAGGAAAAATCAGATTATTTTGTGTATAAACAACTATCTATTATCTGTCAAATTAAACAATATTTATGTCTTGGAGGCAGATTCGCCTTTCAGCTATGGCTATCTCCACTTTCAGAAGACACCAGGCCAATTGTGGCATTTTTTCAACGGTGTCAAAAACTCTTAGGTCTCCTAACACTAAAAGCCTTAATGTGGTGGGGGGAAAAAAAAGGAGGAGAGGGAAGAGGAACACATTCCTTCCTCTTCCGAGCATGGTGGCTGAGGGAGCAGGGACTCTGGCTGAGGGTGCTGCATTACCCTTGTGTGATCCAGGGAGCATTGGTGGCATCAAGTGGCACTTGTTCACCATATGCCTCTTCCCTATTGGAAAGTTCAGGTGTGACAAAAGCAACAAAGTGAATGGGGAAAAAATAACCTGTCTTAGCTTCAACTGATGCCTTGGCTGCTGAAGAAAACCCAAACCCTATGTGACTTACCCACAGGCCATGTAATGGAGCTGAGCACTAACTGCTGGCCATGACCCTTTCCAGCTATTCTCTGCTATTTAAAGATTTTGTTATAAATGGGTGTGCTGTTCAGCTAATGGAGAGCTTAAAATAAAGAAGTCCCTGGTGATCCTTTAGCCACAGAGATGCTGAGAACCTCAGTTTTAGGTGGCATCCAAAGGCTTGTCTCACTGGCCTGAGCACCTCCAATGATCCTCAGCCAGTGACCAGAGCTCAGGGACATGCAAAGCATTCCTGCTACTCCCGTTCTAGGGATAGAACTTCTCATTTTGACCCTTGCCTTGCAGGGGGATAGCTCTTAAAAATAATATTAGCTGCCTGTAAGACAAACTTACCCTGCTTATTCAGATCTTAATGTGCTAGCTTCTCTCCAGCAGCCCTGTGAAGCATAGCTGGACTGTTTTTCTCTGTCCAGGTCTTTACATTTCTAGTGGTTTTGAATTTCACTGCAATGCAAAAAGGCCCCTGCTCTTGTTTCTAGGGATCACTCTGGGTCTGTCCTCTTACAGCCACTCCTTCATTTTAAAGGGGCAGGGGAGAGGAGGTTTTTCCACTGTTGTTACAACCTGCATCTTTCCCCTTGCTCCCTGGGGACAATATTAAATACCAATATTGGCTCACAAGCCTCTTGCCCCTGTACACAATGTTCAGTCTGTTCCTTTGACCTGAACTCCTAAGCCATGGCTCACAGAGCATGCACAGAAAACCTGCCTTCCTCATCTCGTTCCCAGAGGCTGTACAGGCACAGCTTAGTGTGATCCACCCTCTCCTACCCACTTTATTTTTTTGTACTTCCTAAACTGGTAATGATGCCTAAGGATCAGTTTGTTTTGCGTGATCTGCTTTATATAAGTGTGTTGGCAATTCTTAAACTTTTATCCAGCATCCACTTGCTGGAATATTTCCCATTGGAACAGTTCTCAGTATAAGTTCACAAATACCAGAGATAATGGGATGGGGGAATAAGCAAGAAAAACTTGTTTATACAGCTATTGAGATCTGTGCCAGGTTAGGAAACACAGAATACGACAAAACCTTTTCAATTCCATTTTAATCCATACTAGGATCACACTGTCCTGTTAAATAGCCACACAACCATCTGGAGGATTGGGCCCCCAGGTCAAATGACATTTTGGAGCAGCCCTGGACAGCAAGGCCAGGCTGGGCTCCGATACCTGAACTCTCTGCTCCTTGCAGGGCACAGGCAAGGGCAGGGGACAGGGCTGAGGGACTGCCAGTCCCTGTGATGTTCAGCCTTGGGGACAAGGCACCAAACCTCCCGCCACTCTGCTGCCTTTGCCTGCACGCCACTGAACGTCACTGCCCTGGCAGGGCTGGCAGGGTCTCGACAGGAGGTGCCTGTGCTGGCACGTTCAGCACACCCATTCCTCCTGGGAACGGCACGGGGCAGGGAAACGCAAGCGTCTGCAGACAGGCCGGCAGCGCAGGGAGCCCCGCGGGCACAGCCGGGCCCGCCGCACCCGGAGGGGCACAGGCGGAGCCGCGCACCCACACACACACCCACACCCACACCCACACGGGATCCCTGCTGTGCCTTCCCAGGAAACGGGCATTTCCCACCGCTCTGATCCTGCCCACATGTTTCTCAGTGAGCTCGGGTCTTGCCTCGGGGCACTCAGTGCTGCTTAATTTATCCAAAGGGATAAATCCTCCTCTCCTACTCTCCAGGCTGGCATGCCACAAGTGCCTCAAACCTGCACACCACACCTCAGGGCTTGGCTACACACTGGCCTTAATGACAGCATCCCGTGCTGCATCATCCTGATCCCCTCTCATTCCACTTCTTCCTGAAGTGACAAGGCTGGATGCAAATATAAACGCAGGGAAGAGCCCCGGCCAGTTCTGCCTCTTGCCCCTTCTGCTCTGATCCCCTCTAGCCCTCTCCTGGCTTTGCCTGGTGCCTCACCGCAGTGCCCCAGAGGTACCAGGTGCCGCGGGTCAGCCCCCAGGCCTCCGGGTTTGCAGGGAGCTGGGAGGCTCGAGGGGACGGCTGGAGGCGGGAGGGAAGAGCCTCGCTTGCCGCCTGCCGTCAGAAATCTGAACTGAAGAGGAGGATTGCCGTGATCCCGACGCCCCGGCCAGCAGGGCCAGGCCGGGCTCACGGCAGTGCAGGCAGCAGGACCCTCCTCTCGCTGCACAGCTCCCCGCTCCGACACGAGGCTGCCCATCTGCATCTTCCAGGCAACACGAGAACTGTGACCTCCAGCTGTGCACCACCAGCTGCCTGTACAGGGAAACTTCATTACAAACTCCACCTGCCCTCTGCACCTTTCCAGATGGCCTACTTTAAGGGGAAAAACATGCATTTTACCTACAAAAAACAATAACCCGTATTTATGGTTTGACTCTAAGCCATAATTCAGTGCCAAAGCTCAGCAAGTAAGTAAACAAAGAGCTTATGCCTTTAAGTCGCCTGCAAGGCTTCAGGCCACTTTTTCAGCAGAAGCTTTCCTCCTGCAAGGTGCAAGCCTCAGTTCAGGAGGAACAGAAGGTTTCACCAGGAGGAGCTGTCACACCCACACACGACATTATAAGGAAGAGAGCAAGCCACACGGGTGCCAATGACTGTAGCTATAAGTTATTTATTCTGCAAAATAGAGGTATCTTCTATGGAGTTGAACACTGGAATCACAGCATTATGAATTGAGTTGTGGAAACATTATGACAGCACACACACACACACGCAGGCACACACGTGTACACCTACACACACGCACACACGCAGCCTTGGCACGGGCCCGGCTCCTGCAGCATCCACAAGGAGCCCTCTCCACACCTTTATTTGCTAAAACCTGCAGTGAGGGCTGCATTCAAAACCCTTTCCCCTATTCACAGGGCTTCCCAGGGCTGGGCAGGTTTGGGAGCAGGGCACAGGCAACACGTGTGTAGTGCACAAGATCCCCTGCTCAGTGTGCAGCACATCCTGGACAGGAGTTAGCTGTGGGCAAAAGGCAGGCAGCCCTCAGTGGAACACTCTGACCCTTGCCTCAGTCTCTGCTCACACAGAGGAGCACAGGGTGTCTGCAGGAGGCAGACACAAGTTAGGACACAGTCAGTGCTCCCTGCTCGCCATGGTCCATGTTCCAGAGCCGGTAAAACTCTGCGAAATCCACATAGGGCTCCACACGGCCATCCTCGTCGGGCTGCAGCGAGTGGGCGGGGCGGGAGCGGAACAGACCTCCGTCCGAACTCGAGCTGCTGCTCTGCGTGTGAGTGTTGGTCGACTGCAGCGTCACCGTTGGGCTTTGGCTAAGGGGGCACAAAGAGAGAACATAAACATCTTTATTCTACTCCACCTGATGCACTGGCAAGAAAAGCACCAGAACAAGCACCAGTTTCTCCACAGATCAAGCTGTCCTAGCAGACAGGTAAAAAGTTACAGTCACTTGCTCTATGAGAGCACTCAAAGTGTTAAGAACTGATTGGAATTGACAAACATCAAAGGAATCTGATTCACATTAACTGGAAGGCCTTAAGTACAACCAGGCATCTGAGGAACAGAGAGGAAGCAGAAAAACCAGGCATGCACTCCGCTGGCCTCCCCATACCCAGAACAGTATGAGCTTTACGGGAAGAGTCTGGCAGCGAGGAAAGCTATTCTTGCATGACCTGTGCTGCAGCCAAGGCAGCTCCAGTGCGTCAGCCTCATTGTTTCTGGAGCTACAGAGCACAATACCCACAGCGCTTCTTCACTGAGCAGCGTGTACACACCACGCTGTGCCAAGGGCTCAGCCTAAACCACAGCCACTAACTAGTATGACCCTGCAGACTGGATCCAAAGGGGACCCAATTCTAACCTTTATCCACCTTTTTTATCCTAGGCAGTGCCTGTAAGCAAATCAGCTTCAGCAATGCAGCCTCTCCAAGAGCCTTACAGGTGACCTGCATAATCCCTCTTCCTTGCTGCAATGAAGGGCACCCACACTCCCTCTGTGCACAGCACCCAACACACTTGGCACACGAGGTCCAAAGAGAAGGGCTGCTCCCTGCCAGAATGCCCTCCATGAACAGCAGCAGATGCTGCTCCCAGGGCATGTTGCCAGAGCTGGCTTCAGAGCTGTTGCTTCACTCATTCCCACTCCTCACGCAATCGCTTTCCAGCTAACACGTTATGTTGGCTGTCAGTGCTGTAGTGGGGGGAGCACACTCCAGATAAGGGACTGACTGACTGACAGGTAACTGACAGCTGTCTCTGCCTTTCAACCACTTTATGCAGTGTGAGGTGCAGGGAAAACTCGGTAGCGAGAGAGCAGGACTTTACTTAGTGAGGGTGGGAGTGGCTTCGTCCAGAGTTGAGCTGCTGTGAGCACCATTGACCATCTGGCCTTGAGAAGGCATGACAAGAGACAGCGTGACACTTGTCTTGCTTGTGCTTTGGGAGCTGGAATATGGCACAGAGACTGGGTAGACACGGCCTCCTAAGAAGGGAAAAAACAGAAGCTATAAAATGCAGTTCAGACATGACCAACTACAGGTGCAGCACAGCAGCAAAAAAACCCAAGACTTTGTATCAAAGTGCCCTTGATGCTGTACTGTATCCTGTCAAATTGTCACAGACTCCACAACTCCAAAGCCAATAATCTTGTTTTAATAAGAAAACTCCTTCTACACCAACTAGCTCCTCTCCCAGTGTGAGGTGAGGGCTGGATCAATCAAGAGATCTTATCTTCCTCACCCCATTTTGTTTCATCCTCTCCCCAACACACCTTGCGTTGGTGTCAGCGTGGGCTGGCTCATCTCACCCAGGGGGTACCCAAAATTCCTCACAAGCAGTGTCATGTCTTCGTGACGGGGACAGAACTTGGACCGCTCCCCACCACTGGCGAAAGTGTCACAGTGAATGCGCTTCACCCGGTCCACCACTGCCTGTGCCACAGCATCCAGCGACGTCTGCTTGGCAAACTCTGTGGCTATCATGGCTGCAATTTCCTGAGCAGAGAAGGGGGAAAAAAAAAATCACCAAAGGAAAGATTTCTAGGAGATTTTGGAGGAAACCTTTTCCTGCCATCTGATCTAAGAGTTTTTATGGCAACTCATCTGACTGATGCTTACCTGCTGATAATGTGCCTTTGTGCCTTGAGTCATCCCACTCCCTTTAATGAGCTACTCCTAAGGGACAGGCAGCTGCCAAGAGGAATGGGCTTGGCAAAGCAACTCCCACATTATTAGACTGGAATGGGGTGGCACAGGCATTCAGCCTGTCCAACAGTGACAGCACAGATGAGGAGGACAGCCTGTATGAGAGCAGCTGACACCACTGGAGTGAGTCAGTATCCACAGGAATGTTTCCCTTGTGAGCAGGCTCACCTGGTTGGCCTGCCCAGGCCCATGGGCTGCCTCCAGTGCTTTGTAGAGCCCTTCGGACATGAGCACCAAGAAGCCCGTCACCCCATCCAGCGAGTGCCCTCCGTGGATTTCAGGCTCTGCTATGATGGGCTTAGATTTAGCAGCACTGGAAGGAGACAGTAATTTGGCATTTAATGGTGACATAGGAGCTGAGAAGGGAGTGATCATGAAGAAAAGGAGGGCTTGAAAGCCCACAGTTGAGTTTTTCTGACCTGAGCAGTTCAATATCGGTATAGCCGTACTTGACTTTGTAATCTCCAATGCGCCGAGTGCTTTCCTGCCCACGAATAGTTCCCACTTGTTTTATTTTCCCTGCATCCAAGCCTGTCAGATTGAAAACCAAAAATGCTTCATTAACTTTGTGAAACTTGCAGAACTTCCTCTGAGAAAAGAAATATCCACAGTTACACGGAACTGTAAGACAAAACGAGACACTGAAGAATCATCAGGAGCTAACTGGAGCAAAGGAGTAACTGTGTTTGAAGGGACACCTTCTCCTTAGTTCCCAGCTGGGAAGAAGAGAGAAGGAGGGAGACACACACAGCAAAACAGGCATAATCTGAATGCAACAGCTGGCCCTGAGACAAAGTCCACATCCTGGTCCAAAGGCACCAGCAGCAGCTGGCCTGGCTGCACGGGCATTTGCTGAAAAGGCAGGGGAGCACCTGCACCTGCCAGCTCTGGACTGTGTGATGGGAGGAGAAGGCAGGAACAAGGACAACAATCGTGAAGGATCCTGCTTTATCTTCCAGCTGTAACTGACCCCTGCTCCTAAGATCCACATGGCAATTCCACTAGCACATGAGACTAAAGAGAGAGACTGAGGAGTCTCCCTCACTGGAGATATTGAAGAACCTGTACAACGTGCTCAGGGATGACCCTCCTTGAGCAGGAACTTGGACCAGATGATCCACTGTGGTCCCTTCCAACCATGCTGTGATTCCGAGAAAAGGAGAGCTGTCTACAAGAGGCACTGAATTTGCTCAAGTGCTCAAACTGACGTGGCTACTCCTAAAATAACAATGATCAAGCAAGTATTTCTATAAATAAACTTATGGTGATACAGGGCCTAGGAAGTAATCCCACCTTGAAAAAAGTTCTAACAGGGACCATCTGAGTGCTGCTGCTGTTTGAGGCTGGACTCGTAGCAGAGATAATCCACTTACCTGTTCTGTTCTGGCAACCCCCCTTTCCTTATACCTAGAGCTATCAGCCAGAAAACACTGAGATTTAATCTAGGGATGACTGGGGGAAGTACAAGGGGAAGGCAGGGGTCCAGCTGAAACTCCCCCTTTGAGTCAAACCAAGCCTTGCTGCACAGATGGCTCCACACCTACCCCAGCAGTAAGACACAAGTCCTCCATCTGCTGCAGACCACAGCTGACTCATCAACATGGCCCGGCTCATTTGCCAGCTCCTGGCAGGGAGGTACATGCCACTGACAGACACACACACAGGGAGGCTCACAGGACACCAAGAGAAGTCATGTCTAAATCACAGCAACTCTCCCAGGGTACTGAACAAGCTGGCATGTGCCAGCTGAAGAATCACAACATCACAAGACCTCTCCCACCCCTCCCCCAAGACAGGGGTGGCACAGGCACCATCATGACAAATGTTGCCTCTTATCACTGTGCTTCAACCTAGCCTAAAAACAACCTCCCTTGGGCCCCTAAACAGCCTGTGCACACTGCCTTGTTCCACAGGATCTTCCTTCTGCTGGGACTGTAGGCAGGATCACCAGTGCTGCACCACATTAAGGTTGGTACATCTAACAGATCCCTGTTCTCCTATGGACTGCAGATAAGTTCTGCATTTTTGGCACTAAAAACACTCAAAAAGTCTCTTTCCCTGGATTCTTGTATTTAGTGTTCCATTTCACAGCACATATCCCTAGTGCAGGAGTAGCATGGCAATGAAAGAGAAATAGAATAAAAGACCTAGTAGCAGAAATTACCACATCAGGAGCCTCACCCGATAAGAACATATCTGCCAGGTGAATCTAATGAAGAATGCCACCTTAGATCTGCCTAAATAAAAGTACACGACCCAAGTATCTCAATAAGAAGAATTTGGTACTGGCAATCACACAAGTGGTCTGGGTTAGCTCTAGACCAAGAAAGCAAACATGTCAAACACTGTAAAGGAAAAGAGAAATTGCCTAAAGCAACATGTCAGCATTAAGAGTTCCGTAGTTATTGATGTGAGAGAAGTAAATGCCAGTGCTTGGCCTGGCTCTGTCTGAAGTGAAGCTGCTTTTTTTCAGCAGCAGCTTGTACAAAGGCAAATTGAAATGTACCATCCTGAGGGTGAGGCATAACACAGAACTTAAAGCAGCATAAACTGCGGTTTGCCTCCACAGGAGCCATCATACTTTGTGTGCTTCACTCCTACCCTCTGGCTCTGTGCTTCCACTCCTGCCTTCCTATCGACTGCAGCAACAGCTGGAGGGCAGATCAATGCCACTCTGGCAGCTGGACACAAAACTAACACTCAAAACTTGAAACAAAAGCGTAGTTTTCTGCTGGGTCAGTGAGATGAGCTTGCTCACCCTGTAGCCACAGAATGGCTAAAAGGCCCAAAAAGAAAGCCCTGACCTTGTCACCTGAAAACACAGTAAGCTTCTTTTTGTGGTTATTTATTGTTCCTGTGGCTTGAGTCAGTCTTGGTGCCCCAGTCATGCGATGTTCTCAGCTAAGAACATGATACCCAAACACTCACCCAGCTGAGAGAAGCGAAAGAGCTCATCTTCATTCTCCGTCGTGTGGTCCACGTTGAGCTGAGTCACCTGCAGCCCATCCACTGTGGACTTGCACAGGAGTGCCCGATTGGTACCTGCAGTGGGAGCAGCGAGATCAGGCACCAGATAGCTCTGCTGTTAACAGGGACAACACATCCAAAGGGAAAAGGAGCAGAGACAGGAATAAAGACAGAAAAGAAGAGAAAGGCTCATGTACTGTCTCATCACGATCTCCAAAAAGCAGCCTTGCTAGCAGCATAGTAAGGGCCGGCTAGGCAGCTCTCCATCCAGACCTGAGCTGCTACCTCCCAGGAACGTTCTCTATTTCACAGTGAACTTGCACTCCTCCTCCCAACCCGTTTTCCCTCTGTTCTTTGGCCACATGCACCAACATCTGCAGGGATGAAGAGTCAGGCTGATTTCAAGTGCTTGTGCAAGCAGCAAGCATACTGCTGCTTGGCCACACATCAAAGAAACTGCGCCCCACATTCAAATGTCTCCCTGGAGCCCCTGGCATCCTCAGGAATGCTGAGACTGAGCCACTGACAAAAACCAACTCACCCACATTGGCGATGTAGAGTTTGTTGTTGAGAACGACAGCCACAATAGCCATGGCTCCTCCAGAGATCTCCTGCTCTACAACCTTCAACCTCTCCACAATCTTCTGGTACTGAGGAGGAAGCTGGTGGTGAGGGACACCCTGGAAGCCAAAATGAGGGGGAAGCTTAAACACACAGTCCACAAGACAGAAATCACAGATGGAATAAAAATTCTGCGGGGAGGGGACTCATCTTGACATGCCTTGGCCTTGTGTCATATCTATACAAGACATAACATTTTCTGTTCAATCCTATCGAATGACACAGCTTTGATATAATTCTGGAGAGGACAGTCCAGTACACTTGAAGCCCATACTTGCCCAGATGCCATGCAAATGTGAGGCCTTTCCTCTCATCTGCATGGCTTTGTCCTGGAAGAGCCACATGCAGAGGCTGCACTCCTCTCTGTGATACACCCAGCTCCTCACTCAGGTGACCAATGTCAGGTCTGAGCAGTGCCAGTTCCAACAGTGGGAACTCCGGGAAATGGACCAAGGCACTTGCTGCTCCTCATGCAAGCTTCCAGAAGAGAACCATGGAGAAGTAACTTTCACTTACAGCCTCCCTTGGGTCAAACTGACTAATGTGCCCAAACCTCACCCAGCAAGCTGGAATGTGGGACCTCCAGCAAGCTCTGCTCTTAAGGTCACATTACCTCTGGTAGCTGAGACTGCAGGCTGGCCTTCTCTGCTAAGGCATCATCAATGGACTCCAGGAAACTTCTTTCCACCACATCAAAAGCCTAAAAAAGACCATAAAGAGAAACAACGCACTTATTTGATGCCTACAGACTTTGGGGTACTCATCCTCACCTCTCTAAGACCAGCTCATAAGAGTGGATGATCACTGTACCTACAGACTTTCAAGGACCACTACAGCACATTGAAACAATTGTTTCAGCACAACCAGTTAACAGCTTGTAAAAACAATCTGCAACAACTCAAAACAGAAGACAACACCATAAAAATTACATTCACAGCAATGTCAGAGACCTATCTGATCTTGTGTGTTGATCCTGTCACTCAAGAAAGCACACTCACAAATCCATCTCCCCACACATTAACTTCTCCCCTTCACTCACTGTCATCTCCTTCCCAGGCTGACTTGTTCCTACACGTCCAGGGAAGGCTGGCTGCAGCTTCCTGGAGAGCTCTCAGCACTGTGCTGACAGAGCCAGGGGACAGATGGGATGAGGCAGGAGTGAAACAAAGCACTACAGATGCTCAGGATGAGTGCAACTGCAACCACCAGATGTTTCCAACCCCCACAGAAACCAGATGCTGTTCCCCTGATGGCAAAGAGGAGGTGGGTAATGCAAGAAGAAGGAGCTGCTCCCACTCAAAGCTTCTTTACCTGCAGCAGAACTCGACGCACGTCAGCATCGCTGTGGTCTGCGTGGAGCTGGCCCAGCAGCAGTTCTGCAGAGAGCCTCTGACCCACGAAGTTGGTGACTCGGTTGCCATCATAGCCATTGAAGACACCATAGAGGTAGCAGTTGTTCTCACTCCTGCCAAGAGGGCAGAAGCAAAGAGGTCACAGATCTCTGTAAGACATAGCTATAAGTAGCAAGTTCCCGTAGACACCTCTTGCGTGCTCAGGCCCCACCCTCTTCTTCCACATCCTGTGTGACAAACTAAATACCTCTTCCACGTGCACTTGTGTCAGCAGGAGTCAGTGTCCCAGGTGCAACCCACTTACCTGAATTTTAACCAGTTATCTTCCAAGGGGTGACCCTCTGTCCCCTTGCCATCTGCACTGTAGGAACGGTTTGGAGCTGAGCCCACCCCAGAGAGATGGCAGGATGGTAAGTCATCTGTCCAACTGGGCTGCTGTTCCTGGCAGGAAGAGGAAAGAGACCATGTAAACCCCAAGCAGGCTGAAGTGAAGATCATGGTGCAGTACAGATCACCAGTCCACCCCCACCCTCTTCTCAACCCTTCTCCCTTTGCTAACTAATACACAGTCAATAACTCCACATTTTGCCCTGAAGAACAGTACCACTTACCAAGTGTCCCTTCCTGCTGAGGCTGAGCTCTGGCTGTACTCCGGCTCTTGTTAACAAGAAACCAGATGCGAAATTTGCACGCAAGTTTTGCACTCCATACAGCACAGCACAGCACTAGCTTAGCTATGGTGAATCAGATCCTCATGCACCCCTGCCACGGGAGTGCAGGGAAAACTCTGGATTCCTCCAGGACTAGTCAACCAGGACAAGGGACTGGGGCCTGATGCTGCAGCCAGCAATGAGAGACACATCCCTGGGGCCGCCATCTCCAGCCAGGCCTGCAGGCACCAGCTGCCCCCTCGCACAGCGGGCACCCCGAAGCCCTCAGCACCGGCACGGCCCCCCCAGCCACCTGTGGCCCACCGTGCGCTGCAGAGCGGCCGGTCCGGCAGCGTGCGGGCCGCTGGCCACGGCGGGACCCCGCAGTGCGGCCCCTGCCCTGAGGCGGCACAGGGGGCGGGAGAGCAGCGACCCACCGCTCGCGGCGGGGGAACCTCCCCCTTCCCACACGGCAGCGCGGGGGGCGGGTGAGGAGGAGGCCCGGGGACTCCCTCGCACCCACCTGGGGGGCGCGTGTGCTCGGAGGGGGGGAAGATGCCACTCACACTCTGCAGCAGACTCCTCCTCTGCGCCGCCATCTTGCAGCGGGAGCGGCCGCCTCCCTCCCTCCCGCCCGCCCTCCGCCGCCACAGCTCGGCCCGCTCAGGCCCCGCCCCCGCGCCAGGCGGCGCCGGGCAGGGCCCGGGCCAGAGCCGCGGAACCGGAACGCCTGGAAGCGTGCCTGGCCCTACACCTTCCTTGTGCGGAGTGCCGGTGTCTCCGTTTCCTACCTGTGGCCTTCAGGTGTGTGAGAAAGAAGCACCTGTTGGCCGCCACTGCCAGCGCGTGTGTGTGTGGAGGAGGAGGAAAGAGGAGCAGGGTTGTGAGGATCATGTAATCATGGGATCATCAGGGTTGGAAGGGACGTGTGAGATCGTCCAGTCCGCTTATCCGCCCAGCATTGCCACTGTAAGCCCTAAGACATATCACGCAGCGCCAGATGCAGATGCTGCAGATGAACACCCCCAGGGATGGGAACACCCCCATCACCTCCGTCGGCAGCTTATTTCAATGCCTGACCACCATAACAGTGGGGGGAAAAATCTCCCGTCTCAGCTTAAGACCATTTCCTCTAGTTCTCTCAACGCAGGCACAGTAGAAGAGACCAGCCCCGACCTCACTATAACCTCTTTTCATATATTGTAGAGAGCAATGAGGGCTCTTTTTAGCCTCCTTAGACTAAAAAAACCCAGCTCCCTTAGCTGTTCCACATAGGATGTGTTTTCACTGGACCTGCTCCAGCATCTCAGTGTGCTTTTTAAAGTGAGGACCCAAAACAGAACGCAGTCCTCGAGGTGCCATTGGTACTGTGAATCCTGCATCCTGTGAAATGGGGTCACCCCGAGTGCCAGAGAGCCCTGAGGTAGCCTGGTGTTGAAGTAGGTTCCTTAGTAGTGCATCATGTTCCAAGCAACCTCGAGGGAAGACTCAGCCCAGGTACCAGCTCTCAGCTGCACCCTGTTCCATAGGCACCACATGCATGGCATCCATGTATCTCAGCTTGCAGTCTGTGTCCTGCCCTGTCCCTCTCTCTTTTGCAGGCCATAACAAGGATGTAGTTGGACCATGTCCTCAGGGAAGCAGTCAGAAGGTGTCTAGGACAAATGACAAGTGGTTCTCAATCCTCACCGCTGTTTGGAGCAGTTCTTGCTAGTCTCGAGTCAGGGACAACAGTAAAATCACTTGTGTGCCTGCTTGAGCAATGCAGACAAAATCAGAGAGCACTGATTTTGCTCTTATTTGAGATCCTTTATTGGCAGACATAGGCTGTTTCCATTGAATCAGCTCAGCTGGGGAGGTGGGAAGACACAAAATTCAATCTCACTGCTTCCTCAATATTATAAATCAGCAGAAGAGCCCTCCGGGAGCATGAATGGTGTATTTTAATGTGTGTGATGGCCAGCAGTCAGGCTGTGGCAGCAAGGCTTCAGGAAGAGCCCTGTGTGTTTCCCTGTGTGTATTGTGGCTGCAGGGGCTCCAACATGAGAGATGTGCAGTTTCAGTCATGGGCAGCAGCACAGTTGTGGTGAGGGTGGGAGTGTTAAATAGTCTTGACTTCCAGCAGTGGCTTGATACACTCATAATGACATCTTTGTGGCAGATGTATTCGATTCAGATGCACTTCAGAAATAATTGCCAGTTAATTAACCTCATTCTATGGAATGATGGCTTTTGCTGCAGGGTTTTTCTGCCAGAGGATTCCAGCTTCCTTTCCTGTAAATCCTCTGTCTATTGTTTTGTTACATTTCTTTCTTCAAAATATACAAAGATTACAGATCCTTCTCCTTCATGCAAGGCTCACAAATATACAGATATTCAACCAGGATTAGGTACACGGGCACGGGCAGAATTACTTTTTTTTTAAGCTTCTTTTATGCAAAAATAGAAGAAAATGCAGGATTTAGAACCTGGGTCTACAAACAAGTTTCCTTAGGTTTAGGCTTCTGTGAGCTTGGTCTCAGTGATGTCATTCAGAGCATTCCTGTGGGTAAAGCTGTGAATAGGTACAAATAATTATAGGAATGGGTCTGAAGTCTGTATTAGAAGTAGAATGGACAGATTTAGTACTGACAAAGATTTGTTTTCTTGCCAGTATCAAAAGAAGAATTCCCAGTCCTGTAGAAAAACGCATAGCACAGCATTGTCCATGTCATTAAAAAGCTGCAGGCAAGTGCCTTTGCTTTAAAACAGGATGACACTTTTTCAGCATTGCAGCAGCAGCTTATGGTTATTTAATGCCACTGAAGGTTGCAGTCATGCACCTTGATGAGCACAGTCAGACTCCATCCTTGCTCAGAGCGACACTGAGATCAGCAAGGCTTTGGGTGTGCCTAGAGACTGTCAGCATGTATTGCATTGCAGGGCTGGGAATTTAGGAGTCATTTCTGTCTTCTTCTATCCATAAGTGAGTCCTTTTGAAACTAACAAGAGCAGAGTCTGTGTGTGAGTGTGATAAGGCAGAATGTGAAGTCAATGAGAGAGCAAAACAACTCTCCTAAAGATACAAGATAGAAAATCTGCCACTTTGCTTGTTTGTACAATGGCTTGTCACCTCTTGCAGTTCAAAATGTGCCCTGTTCCTAATTTAAATATCTGGCTTCAGCTCGTAGTCACTAATCTTTGTCATTTGGGTTTATCTTTTTTCTGCCAGTTCGTGCTGGAATGCAGACCTGGTGCAAAGCATTTTTTTCTTGGTGAAAATACTTGTGCCAGATTCTGCCTGGATACTCCTGTGGTTCTGTCACTGAGCTTCTGCCCTAACCTTGAGTCAGTCAATTAACTACTTGACCTGGAAAAAATGTGGATAGTAGGATTTAGCAAACGAGGCCATTTGCAGCATTAAATGCATGTTTGTCCAGCATTTCACAGTCCTCCAAAGGAAAGTGCTACAGAAGCTTGTGAGCTGCTCCATTAATGTCTGCTCATTGAAAGCTTTATGCAGCACTTGGAAGATGAAATAGTGCACCGAGTTTCTGTTGGTTGTATTGATCAAACTTAATTTAACCTCTGTTTATGCTTCTTACCCTCTCAGAAATTGCTGTGCCGTATTCCCATGCAGCCAAGATCTCCTCAGGAATGCAGGATATTGGTCACTGAACCTCACCATCCGTGCAAAAGTAAATGAATTATATGATTCAGTGGTTACCAGATATACAGCTCCCCCTCTCGTGTTGAATTCCCACATTTCTCATTCCTCCCTCCCTCTCTCTCTCTTTTTGTGATTACTCTCCCATTTTCTCTGTCCCCAGTGCTAGAGATTATACACGCAGTATTCCTGGTTCCAAGCTGTACTGCTGCCTTCCTGGTTTTGTGGAAGCTTTCTCTGCAGGAAAGGAAGAAACATGGTCACTACTCTGCTGGATGAAAGATGAACAGCACGACTGAGGAACGTGCCACGGGGAGTAGGGAGCTGGGGCAGCCCCTGCACATGCTCTTGTAGGTGCTCAGGAACTGGGAAGCGTTTCCCAGATTGCTGGCAGAAGCCATCACATCATGTCGTTTCCCTCTACTGATGATGTGTGAGATATGTTTAGGGAGACTTTTTTTCTGTTTTGATGCTAACAGAGGCTGGGGCTGGAAAGGAAAGCCATGATTTTTGGCAAAGCTTGCAGGAGGTGACATGGGAAGAAGGAAGGGTCTCTCTGCCAGAGCCAGCTTGCCACACTCGCTCTCCTCCCACGGCAGACAGAAGGGGATGGGGGGGGGGCGTTGTGAGGCCTCACACAGCTCCACCCCAAGGTCACCTCATCTGCCTTTACCAGCTTCATCCTGAGGCTTCCCACAGGTACAGGTGCCCTGATACTCATCGTTTCTCTGCAGGCCACTGTTTCCAGCCATGCTGGAAGGGCAGAGAAATAAGATGGGGCAATAAAAAGAACAAATGTTAAGGAAGGAAAGCTGGAAACAACAGATTCCTTCCCCAGCACCCTTTGTGAGAGTTGGAGAGCCAGTGTGGAGAGCTTCTGCCAGAGAAAGGGGGAATGATGAGAGCGTGCTGATCCCCCCAAGAGAGAGTCAAACCACTCTGCAAAACAGTTTGTACTGTTTTAGGGCAGATGGATTTATGAGGGAGGGAAATGGGTTGTTTCATATAATTTTATTGATCTCCTTGATACACCAACCAGAGTTTCATCTCCTTGAGTCCTGGGATTATGTGAACTTAAAAAAAAAAAAGAAAACAACTTTATAACAGAATTGTTTCTAGATGTCATGGCTGCAGGGAGAAGCTTCAAAACATGACTCATAAGCATGTGAAATACCAGAGAGCAAAACTAAAGAGATTTCAAATGATTAGAAAACACAAACAAACTAGTAATGTTGGAGTCCTACTCATCTGAAATGCTTGCTTTTGGCAACATCTTGTCTCACCAGTTCTTAACACCACCTGCTGCCAACACAGATATTTGCCTTTCTGTGGGCTTGGTATCTCCACAAAACATCCACCCCAAAAGCTGTGACTGTAGGAAGGGTCTTTGTCCAAACAAAGATTAATCATGAAACAGATGGGTTGGTCCACCAACACTTTTGCACATAATCTGATGTGCAGCTGCAGTGTGTGCTCAGTAGTGGCCCCAAGAGGGGAGACAGTTTGGGGGACTGGCTGGAGCCTGCTCACCATCATGTGCCTCTGTTTACTGTCCTCAAACCCTACAAAGGTTGGGAAATGTGATACTCAGGTACTTAGGTGACAGACTCATTAAAAGGGGATGAGAGGGAAGCTTTAGCTAAGCATCAGCACAGGATGGGATTTTGAATTTCATTTTTATTGCAAAGCCTGTTGGAACAAGATCTTTTTTAGTGACGGGCTGCCAACCACTGACACCCACTGTGGACAGTGGTCCTGAGAGCTCATTTCCCAGGATTTGATTATGTTTTGAACACCTGCAGTACACCAGACACCTGAGCAATGGTCACACATAGATGACTAAAGATAAAGACACATCAAAGGACTAAACACTTCTGCTTCCCTGGGTGTGGAAATAGAAGAAACAGAAGGTATTTCTTTCCATATGGATTTGTATCCTATATTCCTGTAAGTCCCCAATCCACACCTCCTATTGCCACATCCTTTTCACAGTGAGAGTCCACTTCTAACATGGCATGTCAGGTTCCTCAAGTTTTCCTACTGATTAGGTGAGAGACACTTGATGGTGTGTGTGATTTGAAACTTAGGCCAAGTAAAACATACAACCATTAGCTTCCACTGAAACACCTTAATAAGGGCAGCTCTTTAGGTTTCTTTCCTCCATCCAAGCCACTGAATGTCACTAAGCTTGCCAGCTTGGCCATGCAGGAGCACAGGAGCCAATGCTCTTGCAGCCAACCAAGCTAAAAAAGCCATCCCTCCCCAAAGAAGAAAATCCAGACCGTTTTTTTTTCCATATAGTATGGTTATTTTGAACGTCATAACTTTATTGAGACACCAGTAGTTACCACCTTCACTTTGTTAACCACAAATATATAGGACATTGTAAACACAGGTGCCGAGGTGGCGGGGTTTGCTGTAGTTGAATTTTGGAAGGGACGGGGGCAGGGGCAGGAGGAGGAGGAGGAGGAGGAGGAGGAGGAGGGGGGGGGAGGGGGCTGAAGGGACACTCGGGCTTAGACAAGACCACTCAGAGGATCCTGTATGCGGCAGGCCATCCATGAGTCATCGGGTATACGTATATATGTATAGCTTTATATTATACATCTCTTTAAATATATATATATAATATATATACTATACACAGGCAGTAATGTGGCAGGGGAAGGGGCAGGGCAGCCCAGGTGGTGTTACAAATGCCACACAGGCAGCAGGGAGTTGTGTGGATGGATGGTTTGAACTTGCTGCATGAGGTGGCCTCACTGGGTTCCTTACCTTGTACCTGCTCTGGGGATGGGAGCTGAGACTCCTGTGGGAATCACCCTGCAATGCTGCCTTCCTGGGTCCTCCCAAGTGCTTGCAAGGGTAGAGGGACAAAGACACCTCCTCCCCTGTGGGAACTGCCAGGAATAACACAGAGAGGAAGGGCGTATGATGAGGTTATGAACAGGGTGGCGGGGACATGGGTGATCCAGGGATGGGGACACATCAGGAGGCTGAATGCACAGACAGAACTGGGGCAACATTTCATCATCTTCATCATCTCTTTGCCCTTCACAGCCTCTGCTTCCACAAAACAGTCCCTTACTTGGGGGCTTCATAAAATAAGAAGACATTTAGGGGCCATTGCTCCCAACAAGGGATGTGTAATCCCTGTAATCGGGACAAATGGCAGAGAGGGAAGAAAGCTGCCTTATCATTTTGCTTATACAGCCTTTCCTCTGATCTCCTAATCTCTAGAGCAGGGCTGATCTCACCCACACTTAGAATGTAAAAGGGACATGTTCCAGTCAGCTGCTCAGGTCTCGCCTATGATCACCAGAAATAGGCAGCACCTTATCAGAAGCACCTAAGATAAGATAACCAGCCCTTTGGGTAGGTCTGTATGTCTCATCAGCTACAGAACCAGCCAAATGCCACTGGAAATTGCATTCTGCATTTTAAAGGGCTACGTGCAAACAAGCAGAGTCCCACTCCCAGGTCTGCTATCACCAACCCTCCACTGCAAAGGCTGAAAGCACATGAACCCAAGCAGACTATGTCTTCTCCCATAAGCAAAAGCAAGAACTTGTCTTGAGTATCTACTGCTGTAGTGTCACATCAATGCTTTTCTTATGACACAAAGCAAGGAGAACAACAGAGAGATGGGAAGTCACCCAAGATGAAGTCACTTGGCTCATGTCCCACTGAAGTGCTGGTTCTGAGGGGGAGGCTCATTCCTGCCTCAAGCCCACCTGAGCCATCAGCTGGTTACATGAGGGAAGCAAGCCCAAGAGGGTAAAGAAAAGCTTGCTCATTAGTCAGCCCCAAATGGTGTTTAGCCACCTACATAACTCTGATGGGAGAAGGGGCATGCAAGATGCTCCTGCACCACACCCCAAAACAGAGCCCCAGGTAGATGCCCCACATACTGCCTGTACCTCTCCTTACGTGCCTAGTCACTCACAGAGGAGGGGCCTCCCAAAAGGTACAACATATTTTTGTGCTGAGGGATGGTTCCTTATAGCCTCCACCTCCTCTCAGTTCCCTCCCCACATCCCAAAGGAAAGCATGAAGGATGACACAGATGAATCTAGGTGAGTACAACTAACTTCTCTCCTCCTCCACCTCATCATTCAATTCTTCCCTGGTGGGAGACAAACAGGAGGGTGCTCCCCCCACATCCAGTCACAACAAACCTCTCTCAATAAAGTAAACCCATCCCAAGCCTAAATATTAGGCTGAACCCACAGAAAATGAAGCTCGAGGGGCTTCCTTCCAAAAGGCACCCCTCTTATTTACAGTATTGCATTCACTCCTAGGCACAGAGCAAGGGATGTGTGCCTGTGCCCAGTCATTCCTGCTGTGTCCTTAGGGCCACCTCATCCCCTCTCCTGTCCTCACCAGTGGGTAACAACCAGTGAGATGGGCCAAGCCTGGGGAGAACAAGCCATGGGGACAGCCACGAGCAGCACAAATGTGCTGAAAGGAATAGGGAGAAACAGTGCCTGTATATACAGTGGAGAACACTGCTCCACTTCCCACTGCTGCTCTAGAGTTTCTACCCCTTCCTTATCATTGTGGGGCACTGGGAGGAGGGAAGGACTGGGAACCTTGGTGTCCTCCAGATAAGATATTCACACAACCACAGCCCAGGCCTGTGTCCCATTCTCCCCACTCCTAAGGGGGCTATGAGGAATAGGCTGGATGTGCAGTGCAGGCACTGACAGATTTTGGATCTGCTCCTGATCTCTGCTACTGGGACCAGTGTTGCATCAAGCAGGGTGGCTGCCTGGGGGATGGAGCTTCTCACTTCTGCAAGATAAAGTCTGCTTCTTGTGCTCTGAGAGATGTCTGTGCCCAGGAGAATTGTCTAGGTAGCTATTGCTGAATTATTTCCATTTAGAGGAAACCTGGAATCTGTCTTCATGCACAGACCTAACTTCTAACTTGGAACAAAGAGTGGGCTTCCACAGTTGTGTCTTTACTTGGAGCACAGTCATGAAGAGTGTGGAATGACACCCGTAAGAGCTCTATCTAACAGTCACTGCTGCCACCTAGGCGAGGCTTTAGAGTCGGCCAGGATCTGAGATGCTGCAGAAGAGCACTAAGGTATGGTCTGTGGCAAGTACAGAAAGACCAGTTTTCAGACAGCTCAATCTGGCCCCAACCATTTTTCTGCACACCAAGATCTCTTTCCTATCTGAGTGGGAGGCAAAGCACAGCCATACAGGGCAGGACCCTTCCCACTTGGCTGCCCTCCTGTGCAAGAGCCAGACATGCTGGCTATCCCAGCAGCAGTATTTCTTCCTAAGTGGGGTCCTCCTCCATTCCTGTGCGCTACAAAGATGGTGTCAGCAAGAGGCTTTGCAGTATTCTAAAGGAACAGAGGAAGGTTCAGCAGGACGTGAGGAGCAAAACTGTCTTTCTTTTTCTCCTGGTCTGGGTGAAATGACAAAGCTCCCCTCTCCCCCTCAAACCAGCCCAGCTGGGATTGAAAGCTCTCTTCTAGAAAGCCCAGCTCCTCCATCCTTCCTCCCACAGGCACTGTGTCTGTGCCCAGAGGCTGGCCATGGCTCCCCTCCTGCCTCATCAAACACTGGTCTGGGAAGAGCAGTGACTAGCAGGACGTATAGCCGAGGGGAATCACCTCCACCTCAATCCAAGGGGGCTGAAGAAGGACTGAATCTCAGGGCACCACCCCTCTGCTCTGCTCAGTCTCTTGCTAGACCCTACAGACGTGCCTGTGATTTCTGATTGTACCTGCAAATCTTCCTTTTTCCCTTCCCATTTTTTCTTCTTGTAGTCTCCTACTCTCCAATACCACTTCTCCCAAACCCTCTAAAAATAAAGGACCCCTCCCTCACTAGCATGTGGCAGGGAAAAGCTCCCTTGTCTTTACATGGAGAATGCTGTTCCTTCTGTCCTCCAGGCCCCTCCTCACACTCTTGAATGCTGACGCCAACACCATTCTCCTCCCTGAGCCACCAGGTGCTCCAAACCGATGTGGATGCTCCCACATCTACTCCAGCCTTTAGCAATACCATCTCTTCTAGGAAGGTGCCAGGTCCCTCTCATTTCTTCTGTTCTGCCTCCAACACCCTTTCCCCTGCCCTGCCAGTGCCATAGCTCCTCTCCTGTTCACAAGACAGACTCTGCCCTCTGTAACAAGGCAGAGGGAGAGGAGGAAAGGAGGGACTTTCCTATCAAAACACAGATTTTGGAAGAATTTGGTTCTGGCAGGTAGCTTGGTGGGAGAGGAGAAGGAATAGGTGATGGGGAAACCTTTTTTTCCTTTTTTTTTTTTTTTTGCCTTTTTTAAAAACAATAAATAAAAACAGATGACCCAGAAGGCTGGAGCATAGCTGAGAGCCACCTCTTGTACCACTACGCACGTGTCTTGTTTGTGCCTCGGCTTTCTGCCGGCAGTGGGAACGGGGGCAGAAGGGAAAGGGGAAGGGAAAGGGGCGTCGGTGGCTCAGTAGTTCTGCGTTTGGTACCCCTGTGTCTCGGTGTCGAAAGCATCTGCTGGAGGGGGCTGCTGGTACGTCCCCACCGCATCTGGAGCATCCTCCTCGTTGGTGTAGGGAGCATAAGGCATGCCGGAGTCCTGGCTTGGGTCCATGTAGTCCTGGGAGAAGAGGGCCGAATCGGCACCCAGCTGGAAACGCTGATACGCCAGGAACGCCTGGCCCACCTTTAAGGGAGGAGGTGCAGGGAAGACATGGGAAGCAGAGAGGGAAGAGGAAAAAGAGGAGGAACGTACCGAAAAAGAGAAACAAACAAAAGTGGGTTAGTAGTGGTTATGGATTAGTGTGCGAGGCCCGCCTGGCAGGTCGCCGGTGAAACGCCCCACGAGCGTGGAAGTCCATGCTCTCCCACAGAAAGCACGAGCCCACAAGGAGAGAGAGCAGGGATGGCTGCGAGACCAGCTGCCTGTGTGCAGCCTGCCAAGGCTCCCTGCTTTCTCTGGGATGTTCAGGGCACCTCCTGTCTGCCAGTGGGGTTTCACCAACGTTGCACAGGTGGCAGAGGCTCAGTTGGCACTGGTTATCCCAGTCAGCCCCTCCTGGCTGTGGGAAGGCAATCTGCCTTGGCAACACCAGAGGGCTTGGCTGCTGGGCTGCGTCCACGAGGCCATTTGACTTGTAAAGGCCAGTGAGGAGAGCAGGGTTTGACACAATGTACTGAGGTAGAGGTCACCCCCTGAAACACCTTCACCAGTCAACATCTGCAAGGTGTAGCACAGACCTTGGGAAGGAGCAGCAGGAAGTAAGGCAGCTGCTTCCCAGACCAGGGGACAGTTAGCAAGCAAACTGCTGTCTCCTGCCTCAAGCACCTTTTGGAGGACTGCAGGGGCCTGGGCATGGGGTTCAGCAGGCATGGCTCATTGTCCCAGAGCATCCCTGAGAGAGGTGAGGAGTCTAGCAAGTGATGGGGGAAAGGTTTTTGGGGAATGAGGTCTGGGAAGAAATGGAAGAGATAAAATAGTAGGGGCAGAGGGCATCTCCTGGCTGAAGTATTAGGTCTGAGCAGTCATCAAAAAAAGGCACAGTGGTGTTAGACAGCATTAGTTAGGGTATGGGTGAGGGAGAGAAGGGAGCAGAAGAGGAGAAGAAATTGCCAGTTCCAACTCCCCAGAGGGAGATCCACCATTTAATGGACAACCCCACTCCAATTCAATGGCCCATATCTTCCCATCCCATGCCCTGCAGTGAGCACACACTCATAGTCAGGGCATTGGAACCAGCTCTGCTCAGTGACCTCCTCCAGCTGCATCCCTCCACCCCATCCCCCAAATTCTCCCATCAGCAAAGGGTACTAAGGCAGCAAGGATGGGGAGTTAGGGAACAGGGTATTGTATTCCTCCTGAAAATTAATGTCTCCAAGTCTCCGGAAAGCCAGAAATGCGAGGCAGCCCTGTGAGGACAGAGAGGGTTGTGGGAAGGAGAATCAGTAAGGTAGAGCAAACCAGAGTGTTTGACTGAAATAAAAAGCCCCCTGAGGAATCAGGGGAAGAGGATGCAATTTTGGCCACTTGCAAGCCTGTGCATGGGAGAGGATCACTGCAGGTGATGGCACCTCCAAAAGTGTCCTGAGGGACCCCTTGCAAAAACCCTGCTGCTTGTCTCACTTTCTGCTGGAGCTTGCAAGGAGCTTTTGGCAGCTCTCGAGTGCAGGACACAGCTCATGAAGGGAACACACACTGCTGTCCCTCAATCCTGCCCAGTGTCACCGTGGCGAGGGTGCTGACAGCACAACCCTTAGCAGCCCTCCTTCCTCTTTGACAGCTCCTTGGTTTTATGGCACCTTTCCTACCTGGCCCCTGCCCAACATCAGAGCCTGTAGGAAGAGGAGAAGATAAAGCCACAAGGGCTTATGCATGGAGACAAGGGTAAAATGTTTTCCTGCTTGGCACTATCCTGTCACTTCAGAAAAAACTCACTTGTGCTTGGTGCACTCAGAGGCAGGAGGAAGTCATCAGAGATATTTATATTTCACCCAACAGTTTTTCCAGGAAACTGGCAATAAAGAACTGCTGAGGAAAGGACACTTAAGACAGACAGCACTATCACCTTCCTAAAAGGTGACCCAGTGAGGTGGCACTCCAGTGGTGGGTGCAGAATCCAGAAGAACTATGATGACATCTTGCATGATGGGAGCAAAGGTGGGAGGGAGATGGATGCAACCCCTGGCCTGCAGGTCCCTTCTCTGTTTAGTGTCTGTAAGGTGAAAATGCTGAAGCCCTCTGACACACAGAGAAAACAGAAACAGGTTGTCCAGAGAGGTGGTGGATGCCCTGCAAACATTCAAAGTCAGACTGAACTGGGCTCTGAGCCACCTGAGCTCGTTGAACATGTCCCTGCTCTTTGCAGGGGGGGTTGGACTAGATGGCCTTTTAAAAGTCCCTTCCAACCCAAATTACTGTATGATTCTATGACAATGGTGGTTGGGGAGCTGGCTTGTCCAAGGTCATATTAAAGGTCTGTTGAGAACGCTCCTTAAAGGGATATGAAACTCTCTTGCTCACTGTGCTTATTAGTGCTCTAAAACATTTTTCCATGCAAGTTTTTGAGTCCCAAATTTATTTCTCAACCACCTCCTCTCCTGCACTTCCTTCTCAGAAGCCATGTGAACTAAGATCCCAGGGGCCCCACTCTTAGCCAGTCTCCTTTCATTCCTCATAAGATAAAACAGCACAGACGACATTTGATCCCATGTCATGGCTACTCTACTCACCCAGGTAAAGATGGAGAAGAACGAGAACGTGATGGCGGCTCGGGCTGCATCCCCTCCCTCATTCAGTGGGTTGTCCTCTGGTTTCGAAGCTTGCCACTGGTTGGTCAGAAAGCAGAAGCCAACGAACCAGAGGAATGCCCAAAAGGCTGGGATGGACCACCACCGGCGTGCCAAAGGGAAGGACAAAGACAACAAGAAGATATGCGTGAGCATAACATACACATATTACATTTCTCTGGAAATTTCAACCCTCTGAGACCCACCACTGTGTTGCAGACTGGGCAAAACTGACTGCTCAGCCAGACTGAGCCCAAGAGAGCTGGCAGGCTCCCTGACAGCAAACTGTCAAGGTGACCAAGAGGTGTCTGCAGAGAGCACCTCAGGAGAGTGCATTTGCTTGTGTTTGGATTGATCATAGGACTTGCATTTGGCCTTGGGAGGGAGCCTGAAGGGCTTCCAGTACTAGAGCAATCACCTGGGCTCTATGAAACAGCCACTGCTTCACGATCCTGTCCTGCAAGGACAAGCAAAGAGCAATTTCTTCCACGGGAACTGCAAAAGAGTGGGAAGCAGCTGGTCTGCAGTTACACAGAGACCAGCTTGTGCTCAGGACAGAACAGCTCAGGGACTCACATCAAGGAAAGGTGCTGAAAGATCACTAACATGCTGTGCCCCCAGGAAAGGGTGAAGGCAGGAAGGTAGGAGGTACTCACCCTCTGCCAAGCACAGGCAGACACCTGGCAGTGAGGGAAATGGGCAGTCCAAAGCAAAAGAAAAACAGGGCACAATCCCTCCCCTTCTCTTGTCAGCTGTACATAGGACTGCCAGGCAAGGGGCTAACTGGGAAAGAACTTGCAAGCCCAAAGTCCTTAGCAAATCCAGGTGCTTCACCTGCTCCTGCTCTCACTCCATTCCTGGTCCCTCTGCCATACTCCACGGAGAGCCTGACACTGAGCAGTTTGCTGACAGCTGGAACAAGCCAGCAGGGCCAAAGGGCCGGGAAGCTCACCCGAGACGCCGATGTCCGAGAGCACTGCCTTCTTGCGGTCCTTGACGCTGCTGATCTGCGGGAAGTAGGCATCCAGGGCCAGGTAAAGAAGGCAGCTGAGGAAGGCGAGGACACCCACGGTAATGCCATAGTTGCAGGCATTGGGATTGCGGTTGAAGATGCAGTGCTCTTCCACCTCATCCACGCGGTTCACGTACCCTTCATTGACAATGGAGCCGAACACCACGATGGAGAACACCTAGGGGGGAGGGAGGCCGGAGACACATCAGGGCAAGCCCCATCTCTCTGCACCAGCAGAAAGGAGCAGAGCTCTGCAGGGGACAGACACCCTTCACCAGCACCTTTCTGCTCTGCTGAGCTCCTGCCCGGCTGCCTTGCCTGGGTTGTAGCCACAGGGAATTTACTGGGAACATGGTCTCATTTTATTTCTGAGGATTAACTTATAACAGGACATTTTTAGATTGAACCTTTTTATCCATCTGACCTAAAGCGATGCAAAGCAGTTGCAGTCTGGAATAAGGGTGGCTTCCCACAGACACACAGGGAGGTGACATGGAATGTAAATTGGGATATGGTTTTGGTGTGGGTGCCTGCATACAATGGCTTCTAGTAGTGGAAATCCTCTTAGTGTGCACTTACTCTCCCACTCACTCCTTTCTCTTCAAGAGATTAATTGTTTCTACCATGCATCTGTTCACTGAATTTATCTATCAAGCTACTACACTCTTTACCCCATCCACCCTCGCACAATCCACAGCCTTGCCTGCTCTGCAGCTCCATTCTGCTCGGCTTCCATTCTCCCCATTTCCCCACACTACACACCTCTCTCCACCAGTTTTCCATCAGCCCACTCCATGACACCACCTATCCTGTCCACTCACCCATATGCCAACACCCTCCAACCTTCCCCATAGATTTCAGGGGTCAAACATCCCTACTCCAGGTCCACTTGTAAGGGCCACTTTGAGTCCTCCCTACCTGTCACCACCACTGCCACTGCATGTTATTTTAAATCAGGCAGAATTAAGGATGAGTCCAGGTAGAAATGCCCTAATCCGCAGTTGCTGGTCTAATCTTTGCTCATGGGCTTAGCCTTCGTCGCCTGCCGCAAGGCTGTCCCTCTTTGACACAGCAGGTTCACCAAAGCACAGAGCTATTTACAGCAGCCCCAGTCCTGCACCTTGCATCTCAAATAAACAGCTTCCCCACAGAAGAAAGAGGGGAATATTAAGGCAGCATGTACAGATTTTTCCTTTGGGACATCTGGAGACCCTCACTACGAACAGTTGACTGGATGCTGCCTGCAAGAAGAGCCACAGAGAAATGGGAATGGGGCCTCAAGCATGGGATGAAATTACATATGAAGTGCACTAGGGCATCACCAGGGTACTCCGCCAGCCTGGGAGATGTCTGCACAACAAGACTTGGCACCTTTGAAACCACCCTCCCATCCCCAGGGAGAAGCAGCACACAAGAAGATGTGGCCAAGTCTCCTGCAGGAAGTGGAGCTAGGTCTGAGTGTTTGCCTCGTCAGGACTCCAGTTCCACTTAACCCAACCAAGCACCAGAAGACAACCCAGAAAAGCAGCTTTGTGAGTGCAGGGAAAATGTTTGATTAATGCCAACCCAATATACACCACCTATTATCAGTGAGGTTGGATACCCAAGATCCAAAGCACAGACCTCTGCTGCTTGGCCTGGGGCATCAAGATCCAGAGGAAAAGACTTACCCAGAGTCCCCCAATAGCCCTTGGGCAGACACTCAACATCAACCACATTTCACCTGCAAAACTCCTACAAATATCCGCTGACACCAATATTATTTTTTCACCTCGTCTCATAATTGGGTCACACTTGGGTTGTTGAAATTGAGTATATCACACTAGAGCAAACTAAAAAAAGCTGGAAGCTGGTGTTCCTAAGCGTAGGAGCTATATGGGTTCTCTGAAAATCATAAGAGCTTTTTAAGTTTAGAAGTAAAATAACCAATTTGTCCTCCTCCTCCTTCTTCTTGCAAATCAAGATTGATCATATTTCACTGAAATTGCCTGTGAAAATTAAATAAGAACCTCTTCTGTTAGAAGCAAAGATTTAGTCCTCAAAATTTCAGCCTGGATGGTTTGGAAAGCAGCAGAATTGCAGAAAATTACAGCCAGGCTCTTTCAGTGGGATGTCTCACACACCTTCACAACAGGCTGGGCTGGCAGGTCTGCTTAGGGTCATTGAATATAACACCCTGCTCCTCTGACCCAAGGGAGAGCTGACAGACTCCTGAAGTGACATCCCTATGTGAGGCTGTGAGCAGCACTGATGCTGACACCTGAAGTACCAACCTCCATATATTGAGCTTACAAAGTGGGTGCCCTGATCTCTGCAGCATTTGACAGAAAGCCTATCTTCTCTTTGGAAGGTGAGGAACATCCTCTAAAGTAGCATAGTCTGGTGTTCAATTTTGGTTTAGGACTCAAAACTAGTAAAATGTTGATTCCCTGAGTCAGACAAACCCTTGCAATGAGATTTATTGCGAGTCTCCGCTTACTCATTTGGGATGAATGAACTTTTGCAATGGTCTCTCCCCAGAGACACATCCTGATACACATCTCCTCTCTGCTTTGGGTTTGCTGCTGGGCTGGACAGAATAATTTCTTTTTGCATTTGCTCTTTCATATCTTTTTATGCTGGCACATCATAAAGGCACAGCTCAGAGTCACAAGACTAGAGCTGTGCCTCTCCCTAATTTTCAAGCAGAGGTGGCATTTCTAACTTCCTTTCTCCACCTGCGGTCAGCCAAGATGCCAGACTTCTCTCCTATGAAGAGAAACCTGTTTCACAGCCTGGAGGTGCCCCAGGTATGATTTACTGGCAAGCATCTGGTTTCAGATGATCTTAGGAGTTTCCTAGGGAGATTCCACTAAGCATGTTCTCACTTGTGAGCACAATAAGACACTGTGGATGCTTATCCTCTCTGTCCTGAAACAGCCATCCCAAAGTACTCTTTGTCCTTAAGAAAGCTTTCTATGGACCAAAGCACACTAGCTTACAAGATGTCTCCTTCTCTCTGTGTTTTTCCTCACCATTGGCATCAGCTCTGATCCATGCTCCCCTCCCTGGCACTGCAGAGAGGGCAAAGAGAGGGCGTGCTCCCTTTGTCAGCCTGTCACTACCCTGGTGACAAAACACTGTGAGGACCCACTGTGCACAGAAGCCTTGAGCTGGGCTGGGTTACACTCACTGGGCAGGAATGGGCAGGCTCAAACCAGAGATTCCAGGCAGAGCTGGACAGCAAAAGAACCAACTGCTGCTGCTGCTGCTGACAGGCAACATCACCTCTTTCATTGCCATGATGTCCATACCTGGAAACTGTTGTGACAAACAATTTTCTAAAAAAATCATAGTTACAAGCATAGATCTTGCAGCCTTTAGGAGAAGCAGTTGCACACTTCATCCATGGCAGCTATTCCTTGTTGGTAAGGGAGCAGCTGGGTGGAAGCTCACTGATGTGGCAAGTCATCTTAGAAAGAGCAAATATATTTTATTTCCTTGATTTCACAATCCATGCCCTTCAAGATGATCCAAGCAGCAGATGCAGAATGAATGACTGCTTAGATGGTAAACAAAGCACCAAGTTTCAAGGATGAAGTGTTTACATTTCTGTTCCTGGCACATCTGCAGCACTTGTAAGGAAACACCAGTGACCACCAGCACTGGCACAAGCCTCTTACTGCTCTGTGTTACTGCTGCTTGTGTCTTCTCCCCCCATTTGACACTTGCTGCACAAAGCCTTGCCTACAGCCATTGATAAGTGGCCCAAAAACCACATCCAACTGCAAAGAGGAGGTAAAGAGAAGATGGCAGAAGTCTTCTCCTGACTGAGCAGTGAGATGCAGACAAGTGGCTTGTCTGCAGGCCAACAGGAGGTCTCCCCAAGCTCCCAAATGCAGCCCATCCTTCCACTCTGCAGAGGGAGATCACTGGCCACTTTCCTATGCTTGGTAATGAAAACCAGCCAACCATCCCCAGCCTTGTGCACTTAAGCTGCTTCATTTCTTCTGCAAGGCTACTTAAGTCAGTCAACAGACTTGAACTAACTAGATTTTTAGGTTGAGAGGGTTTCTTTCAGCCTCCAAGAACAACATCAATTGGGCAGGTGTGTGGCCTGTCTGGAGGTACTCATTTAATAAGCAATAATATATTTGGCTATGCTCAAAAAAGGGACAGAAAAGAGCACGTGGAAAAGATGTGACCAACTCAGCCCTGCTGCTGGGACTGGGCTTTGCTCCACTTCACTGCTCCTTACACACCACATCCACATAGGTTGTTGCCATCATTTTCCTCGATTCCTGTTTCCATCCAAGAGTTTTGAGGACACCGAGTGCAGCCAGAGCCAGGTGCATTGCAAAGCTGACACAGGCAGAGCAATGTGCCAAGAGACGCAGCAAAATGAACTTAATGCTTAGCACTGCAGGGAGCAGAGAGAGAAGCTGAGAGTTTTCCTCTCCTTGTTTCTCAAGGGGCTCATGCTGGCCTTTACAAGCATGTAAGGGTTCATTACAGTGAGAAAAGTGCAAACCAGGCAAAATTCTGCCTCTTGTCATAAAACACCTTTTTTTTTTCCCCTTGGTAAACTAGGTGATCTGGTTTCGCCAAAGGCAAAGGTGAGAGATGAGAAGAGAGGCTCTCCAGTCCCTCCCCACTGCAGGCTCAACCCTGCAGAAAGCCAGGCAAAACCTCCTGAGCATCATGTGAGGCGCTTTCCACCATGCTGCCCATCCCCAGCCACGCATCAGACGCTCCTGAGCATCATGTGATGGATGCAAAGCACGGCCAGCCTCTGGCAGTGCACTAGGATTTTCCTGTACCTCATCCCAGCACTTTGTCATGCTGCCTTCCTGCCCTCATCCCCAAGATCCCCATGATGGCTGTGGCTGGGATGAGGCTGAAGAGGGTTTCTGCCGAGCTGGCTGCTCGGGCTCGCTGCAATGCCCTCCAGTCACAGCCTCTGTCGCACTGCGTGCTGCCTCTCCCTCTCACATACCCCCTTTTTTATTCTGTTACAGAGAGGAAATAGTTTAATGACATAATATTCCTCATGGGACTTTAAATCAAGTCTCCCTCCGGCAGAACGAAGCCATAACCTCTTCTGAGTTTGATCTGGTAATGACCAGGAATGAATCTGTTTAAAAAGAAAGCAAGAGCAGGAGAGGGTGCAAATGATAAACTGGCAGAGAAGATCTGGCTTTCATTGTCATTCAGCCACCTGCAAATGGAGTCTCTGGAAAGCTTTGGAGTGCCCTGCACAGACATGGAATATAATAATTATTATTATTGTCATTAAATCTACTTGTATTTAGTTCACTTTGAAGAAAACACATGCAGCTTTTGAGATGCATGGGACTGGCAGCTTGGAAACAGGCGGCCTCTATTTATTCCCCCCAGCCAGCACCACGCAGGCAGCAAACAACTCCTGCCCACAGTCTCGACAGTCTGAGCCTTGTGCAGCTGCTGGAGGAGGCCAGTCTCCCTGGACCCCATTTCCCTGAACATGGGACAGGGGAAAAGCATGGCTGTGCCAGTACTTCCCTCCCAGCTCACCCTCTCTGGCCATCAGCCATGTGGCACCAGCTCCCAGCCAGGGCTGAGCTGGAGCAGGTGACTGAAGGGAGAAAGGCTCCGCATCCCTAATTCCTGCCATGGGATCTGGGACACACTTTCCTGGCCAGCCAGCTTTTTTTTTACACATGGTTTGGCAGCTGACTGCCTGGCCATTAACCCTTCTGCCTCCCACCAGACCTGTGCTCAGGTCTCATACAGTTCCCATGGTTAAACAGCATCTCCTGTCCCACCACTGCTGGTGACAGCCTCCACAATCACACGTCCATGCTGGTATCCAGGTTCTTCTGTACTTTCTAGATGGTTCCTACATTGCTGTGCCACTGGTCAGTGAAGTGGCTGCCTAGAAGTTGCATCTTTTTCCCAGATGAAAAGCTCAGTTTTCTTTCTAGCACCACATCTCCCCCCCCATGGCTTGGCTATGCCAGCATAGGCAGAGAACTGCACGCCGTGCCACCTGCAGTGCCTGCTCCTCTTGCAGCCACACAGGCCCTCTCTGCTGCCTTGTTTCACACAAATATTTGCATTAGCCATGTCCCATCACCACGCAGCTCCTGTGCTTCTCCCCTGTATGCCTCTCATGTTTTCAAACAGCAGACTACATATGGTTATTTTTTGCTCGTGTTTCTGACTGCCTTTGGTCCCTATTGGTACTTCTCAGATTTTTATCTGGAAATATCATTAATGAGAGATTTGTTTCTGCTCCAAGATCCTTCCTGGAAATGCTGTGCTGGAAACAACACAACCTGCTGTATCCAACCTGAATCACTGAGCAACTGTGCATATCTGTTGTTCATCTTGTGACACAGCCTTTCACCCAATCTTAATGACAGCAAAACCCCAAAAAGCCTTTTGAAGTTGACCTAGGCAAGGGCATCCCATGAAGAACTGTCCCTAGGGCTTGACCGAGAGCACATGCTTTGAACCTCCATGTTCCTTTCATCTGCACCAATTTACCTCACAAGCACACAGCCAGGGAGCATGGGGGCTGCAGCAACATGGAGTGGAGGAGCAGAGGCAGAAAGCATGAGCCAGGGGTCAGGAACAGGCAAGATCTCAGCTAAATTAGCTGGGGACAGAAGGAAGGTAGGAGCCCAGCTGCAGCTGGTTTTAGACTAACAAGGCCTCCAGGCTCTAAGGCTCAGCTTAACTGCCATTACAAGCCTGTACTATGTCCTTGGGAAGAGCCTAGTGGTGTTGTAAGCCAAGCACGAGTGTGGCAAGCCAGGGACCTGCTGGCAAGGCAGGAGATGGGGCTCTCTGCCATGCTGTGACTAGCTCCCATCCTCCAGCTTTCAGGTGCCAGCCTCTCATGGGGAAGCCAGGAATGTGGTTCCTGTCCTTCACCTGCCTTGTCTGCTCAGCTGGAGCTGCTTGGGATGTGCTGTGCCTGGAGACACAGGGGACAGCCCTTCCAGTACCAGTTCAAATTTTCCTGATAGGATGCTCCTATCAGCCAGAGGACATGGTGGCACCAGCAGCAAGTGATGGAAAAGGAGACTGAGTGCCTCTCCTCACTGAACTTCCCTTCAGAGAGGCAGTGTCCTTGGTGTCAGAGGGGGACTTGGCACCTCAACCTATGTGACAAGTTTTAACGGGCTGCTTTGTCTGTGCAGCTCTGGTTAGAAATACTCTTACTCAAGCCCACGTCAAAACAAGCTGGGCCTGCTTCCAAAAACTGAGTTACTTTTGCCTTGTTAGGCTTTTACATCAAGCAGCACTTCAGTTTCTCCAGCAAGCAGGTTTCCAAGCAGACAGGAGCACCTGGAACAACCTGTTTCAATTAGCATTTTACTTATTTATGGCGCCAGCGCTATATCCAACGCCTGTGGGCTGCAGAGGAGCCAGCCAGCTCCCCTGCACCGGCTGTGGAGAGCACTGCTGCACTGCCCTGTGGGTCAGGACACAGTGGGAATATGTAGGGATGTGCTCACACTTGCCTGCTTTATTTCAAGAAGAATCCTGGAGCTGCGCAGCCCCAGCTGGGTGTGGGTCACCCAACGCCACTAGCTCCAGCTGTAGCACCAATGGCTGCAGCTTCTGGGTCACCTAAACACCCAAACCTGACACAGGCACCCCACAGAGCCACCACTATCACCTGCACACACACCAGGCAACCTTTCTGGAGGGAGACACTCACTCTGCTGTGCCTGCTGACCTCCAAAGCACCCATGAAACCTGAGCTGCCTCACAACACTGTCGTGGTGGACAGATGTTCCAGAATTGCTAAACTCTTTCCACAGTTTAGCATTCTGCTTGTCAAATTTATCCTATCTCCTTTTCAGCAAGGAGCAACAGAAATAATCTTTGGTCATCCCATCTGTTCCTGATCCTGCAGTTCTCCCTGGAGATTTGCTGCTGCCTCAATTGGGCTGCAAACTCCGTGGGCAGGAGCCAGTTTTGGTGCCTCTTAGTAAAAAGTCATGTGCACCTCTGTGCCATCATGAAGTCTGCTAAAAGGCAGCCTGACCCAAGCACAAGGTCACTGCCTAAGGAAGCAATCATGAGAATTTCTGCTCAGTGAAAGCTCATCACGTGAAACAGGCCAAAAGGAGCCTCCAGCTTGCCCTGGAGGGACAATGCACCATTCATGCCATGAGCAGGATAAAGGCAAATGAGATCTCGGGAGATGGCAGGCAAAATACTTTCAGTGTGTGCAAAAGCATGTGAAAGGAAGGATTCGCAGGGAGACCATGAGGAGGGAGAGCCCTTGGCCACCAGAAGAGTTTGGTTCATAGAGCCTGGCACTGCAAAGTCTAAATACGGATGCAATCAGTTTATAAATATCCAGGGGAAAACACCAGGGACGGAAAAGCACCATTTAAACTGAAGGGCAAAAGATCACAAAAGTAAACAGATACCAAACAGATTTACAATGGAAAACCTCTGACCACTGGAACCATGGAACCCCCTCTCAGAGGAAGTGAGAAGGGAAGAAAACCACAAACTAGTCTTTTTTCAGAAAAGCTCATGCAATTTATGGAAGGGGCCATAAAGGGTCTGATGCTTGCGACAGCCTGAGAGAGGGTTTCGCTGCCCACAGGGACCTCTCTTGGTCTCAAGTTTAAAGAAAAGACCAAAACTACAACTAGATATTTGGGGTGAGCTTTTGGTTTCCCTGCTTTGTTAAAGGAGAGATGCTCAGGACAACACACAAGACCAAGCCAGTGGAAAAGCAGGTGAAGGAAGGCATAGCCTTGCACCATGATGGCCATGCCATCCTCCCTTGCTGAACTGGTGACCTGGAGCATCTCCAGCTTCTGCAAAAGAACTTCAATTTCCAGGGCCAAGTGAAGTGTCTGGGGTAAATCCCATCCTGTCCTCTGTCAAGGTCAGATGGGCAGGGAGAAATAGTGTGGGGTCCCAAGGAGATGCTACTCTGTAGAAAGTGCCTCTTGCCAGGGGAGACCTTGCAGGGCACAGAAATGAGCTCAGCAATCAAGCCAACAGTGTCTGACGTACTCTGAAGCAGATTAGGTGCCTAATTAAAAAACAAATGTATTTCTTGTTCTCTCTCCCTCACCTGGTGCCTCTGGGAAGCCAAAATCCTGCAGTGCTTGGATGAAAAAAACCCACCAGACTGAGAGGCAGATAGAGAAAACATAAAATTCTGCCACAGAGATTAGCAACCGGAGAGCCTTTGTAGGTCACATCGTGTCCATCATCCCTGGGCACACAGGCTGGCTCCACGCCAGCCTCCCAGGGGCGGGGGGCACGCGTGCCCCCTCGCCTGGCACCCAGCAGCAGCTCCCCCTGCCCGTGTGGTGTGCTGTACTGTAAACAAGCTCAGGCAGATGGACAGACAGACAGAATGCCCGCATTAATCAAGTCCTCAGCTGTCCTGGCACTCTCCAGCCACCCCCCTAGTCGTCCGGAGGAGATATCACACACCCACCCGGTTGGGAAGGCAAGGGCTGCCTCTCCACCACCATCAGCAAGCCAGGCCACCCTCCCTTTTCCTCTTTGATTGCACCTGGCACTGCTTTTATTTTATTTTATTTTCCAAAGCCAGCCTGCCGCTTTGCCTCGCAGCTCCCGTGCGCATGTGTCTCCCCGGCGCTCTGCCTGCCCTCCCTTCTCCTCTCCCGGCTCAGACCTCAATCTCTCCCCCGCCAGCTCGCTGCTGCAGCTCTGCTCCCTTAATCCCAATGACCTTCTTGAACAAACGCGCCAGCCCCATGGGCAGCCATGGAACGGCGTCACGGGAAGAGGGAGAAACCTTCCCGTGACACCCCCGCTAGGCTCCTGTTCCCCCTGCCCCCTTCCCCGCCAATCACCAAGAGGAAAACGCTACAGGGAAGCAGGTTGGGGGGCTGAGAGGATAGGGGTAAAAGGCAGAGCAACCTCCAGCCCCCACAGCCCCTTCAACTCCCCAGCACGGCCTGAGCCCAGCACCCTCTGACCCACAGAGAGGCAATTCCAGGACTGCAGCATCCCCCATCCCGGGCTCCCCCTGTCACCCCACATCCTGCCGTCTCCCTGCATCCACCATAAACACACAGGCATGCCAGAGTGAGAGAAGACAGCCCACCCTGGAAAGCACCAGAGACCGAGACAGGGTCATGGTCCAACCTGACTCACCCTGTCCCTCCCCACGGGAGAAACCCCAAACCAGCCTGCTCCCACCTCATATGGGCCTGTACTCACACATATATATATGTGCATACAGCTGTACATCTATGTGCATGCATACGTGTGGATATGCCTGGACATTTATACATACAGAGATAAATATATAAACCCAGAGACAGACCCTACAAACATATCTATAACAGAGGCATAGCCATAAACGCTATGGAAGCATATATGTACATACCTCTGTGCACAGACCTAGGCTGTGTGGAGACATATTGATGGACACATGCATATTATATATATATATGTGGATACATGCGCATACACATGCATATATAAAGCATATTATAATAAATATGTAATACATAACCGCATATGATGATAACATATAATAACATATAACGCTATACAACATACAGCGCAATGATTTTAAGTGTGTGAGTGTGTGTGCAGGTGTGCAGGAAGGTCAGGGTCGGTGGCGGCCGCCCGCCCATGAGGGAGCCCCGCGCCCCCCGCAGCCCGGCGGGCCGCCCCCCGCCCCGGTGCCGGTGCCGGTGCCGGTGTCGGTGCTGCCCGCGGGGGCGGCGGGGCCTTACCCAGGAGACGAACCGCAGGATGGTCTGCGGCTGCCGGATGAAGGCCTGCGGGTCGAAGGCGCCGCCGGCTTTCCCCGCTCCGAAGGCGCCCCCGTCCATGGCGGCGCGGGGGTGGGCGGGAGGCAGGCGGGGGGCTCGGCGGGCGGTGCCGGGCTGCGCCGAGCCGAGCCGGGCTGCGCCGAGCCGCGCCGAGCCGAGCCGTGCCTGGCAGCCCGGCGGCGACGAGCCGCGCGCGCCCGCCCACGGGGACGCGCCGCGCCGGGAGCGCGCAGCCTCCCCTTCCCCCGCCCCGCCGCTGCCGCGGCCGCCCGCGGCACATTGCGGGGACAAACGCGGGACCCTGGGGCTGCAGGGTGCGGGGTGCCCGGGGTGCGAGCACTGCGGGGCGGAGAACACCTCCGGTACCGGGGCAGGACACCCAGACCCCGGGGCAGGGATGGGGGCGATGCCACCCTTGGGTTCTGCTGTGGGGCCCCGCAGGGCCAGCCCCCCGCCCGACCACAGCCTCTGCTCGGCCCCAGGGAGCTGTGCCCAGCCCTGGACTCCCAGGTAGGGGACAAGGAACCACCGGAGGGGGTCCCGCAGAGGCCGCAAGGACGATTTGGGGTCTGGAGCGTCTCTTAGGAGGAGGAGAGACTGCGGGAGCTGGGCCTGTTTGGTCTGGAGAACAGGAGACTGAGAGGGATCTCATTAATGCATATAAATATCTCAGAGGTGGGTGGATGTGCCAGACACTTCTCAGTGGTGCCCAGCAGAGCAATAAGCTAAAATACGACAAATTTCACTTCAACATGAGGAAGAACTTCTTTTACGTTCGAGGTGGCAGAGGCACTGGAACAGGCTGCCCAGGGAGGTCATGGAGCCTCCCTCTGCAGAGACACCTCATGCCTTCCCATGTTGCCTGCCCTAAGTGTCCCTGCCGAAGGATGAGGTGATCTCCAGAGGTCCCTGGAGAAAAGCGACCTCTTTAGGCACTTTTAAAAGGGACTTTTTAGCAGTTAGTCCTGTCATTCTGGGATGCTGCCCCACAGAGGGGTAATGCTGGGCCCTTGGGCACAACCCATTATCCCTCACCAGGTGCCTGCCCTGGACAAAGATGCCGATGAGCCTCAGGATCACTCTGCAGCAAAGCCTGGGGCTCTCATTTCCAGCATCCACCACCCCACCCACACTGTGTCCTAGGAGGGGGTGGGAAAAGGCCCTCTGTGAACATGGGGCCTCCAGATTTTGGGGAGACTCCTGACTCTAGGAGGCAGAGACTGCACAATACACACCTTGCACTCTAGAGGCTGCAGCGTGACAGTAACTTGGGCTTCTCCATATCTCACATTGCCACCATGGCCCCTGGCACAGCCAGGAAGGGATGTGTGGGGAGAAGCCTTCCAGCCTTAGGAGCAATTCTAGCCCCTCGGCCTGTGCCTGTTGGGCAGAGTAGCTGCACACCAGTGGTCTGCTGGCTGCTGCAAAGTCCCTAATAATCTGGAATGGAAAGCAAGCCCTTGGGTTATGACATGGTTCCCTAAGCCCAGCAGTGGAAAAAAATGTACAAGAGTTAAAGGCGAATGTATGAGGGAGATGGAGGAGCATTTACAGCCAACCATGGGCTCCCGTTGGGAGTTCCAAAGAGGGAGCAGCCATTCCTCCCCTTCTGTGGGGCTCCTTTTGAGGGGCGGGTTGGTGGTAGAAGATGGACCATCTCCATCACATCCAGCTGCAGAATTCTAGAATGGTTTGGGCTGGAAGGGGCCTTAAAGGTTATCTGGTCCAAACCTCCCTGCAATGAGCAGGAACATCTTCAACTAGATCAGCCTGCTCAGAGCCCTGTCCAACCTGACTTCGGATCTTTCCAGGGATGGGCCATCTCTGTTTTAGGAAGATGAGCTGCAGTGCCAGCACAGCTGGATCCTTAGCTCTCCTGTTCATTCTGGGTGCAGGAATCTCCTCGCTATGTTGTGTCAAATACATCCTCATTTGTCAGGCCCAGGAGATCCTGAGGATGCCCCATGTGTGGGAGGCTCTAAACCACCCAGCTCTGGCTTCCACTGATACCAGTGCATTGGGTTTGCATCCTCTTCTGTACCACAAGCAATAGTGGATTAAGGCCTGTGTTCATTATAATAACACAGATGAAATTTCACAAAATTAAAATAAATTAAATTTTGAAACTCCATTTCAAGAAAAAAAATGAAATGAAAATCCATGGAATGAAATTTCAAAATTTCATGAAACTGAGGGACATTTTGAAATTTCATGAAATGAAATTAGTATTATGAAATAAAATTTAATTAAATGAAATGGAGAAATGAAATGAAGTTTGATGAAATGAAACGAAACGACACGTCAAGTTTTCATGACATTAAGTGAAATGTAGTTGAATGAAATGGGATGAAGTGAAATAAGCATTATCTCTTATGACCGAAGTTCCCCACAAGCCCCGCTAGATGGTTTATGCGGTCTTGTTTTTCTGCGCATCGGTGCCCGCGCACCCTTTTGGATGCGCTCGCCACCCGTAGCGCCGCGCGCCCTCTCGCGAGACCGAGGGCCGGGCCGCTTATAAAGGCTGCGCGCGGCGCAGGCGGCCCTTCCGGCCCGGCGCGTGGACAAGATGGTGGGTGCGGAGGCCTCGGGCCTGGCGCGCATCCCGCGGGCATCGCCGCCATCCCGGCCCCGTCTGCCGCGCCGCCCCGCTCCCGCCGCCTCCGGCACCTGCGGGACGCCGTACGGGGCTCATGGCGGGGCGCGGGCCCGGCGTTGTGCCGGGAGACCGGGTGGGCCAGCGTGGTGCCGGGCGGGGAGCGGGGTGTGCGTGGCGCGGGCAGCTGTGGGGGCATTTGGGGCACTTTTTTGTAGGAGGGGGGCGGCTTCTCTCTAGAGAGCTCCTGTGGTTGTGGCCCTTTTGGGGATTTAAACTTCGCTTAGGGTAACTCTTGTGGGGTATTTTTTTTCTTACATAAATGTGTGCTCTTTTTAGTTCCCTGTACAGCTGCACGGTATTTTTCTTTAATTTGCGTGTGGGATTGGATGGGTAGATCTTTGGCCTGAAAGTTCTCCGGGTGGAAGTTAGTCTCTAATGGCTCTGAGGCTGCAGGGGTGGTACTCAAGGAGAAAATCTTCGGGAAAAATACTGCTCTTCCACCCAGAGCAATGGCTCAAGGGCGGGTGTTGACATGCTGCTTTACTGCAGTTTTTCAAACTGAAATTGTCTCTGTAATGCTTATTTTGGTACCGATTCATTGGAAAATGTGAAGCTGTCTGTGCTGCATTTTTTAGACTTGTGAGGTGGGACTGAACTTGTAGTGGCACGCTGTGGCCAAATTGCAGCTTCTGTAGTTCCCTGGCCAGAGCGGGACTTGGTGGCATCTTAGAATAAGCTTGGAAGGGACATTAAAGAAATCTGGGAAGTTCATAGTTAATGCGTGGGGATTGCATTCCTGTAACATAATAGAGTTCAGAAGCCCAGCAGGTGATAGAGGGAATTTCTGTAATGCAGAATGCCTCGGATATGTGTAATATTAGTGTTCCCAGGCAAGGACAGAGCTGGCCTTGGCCCCGAGGGGGCCCAAGTAAGGCTCTGCAGCAAGCACTGAATGCCGGTTTTCTCTCGCAGTCTCACCGCAAGTTCTCGGCCCCGAGGCACGGCTCCCTGGGCTTCCTGCCCCGCAAGCGCAGCAGCCGGCACCGCGGCAAGGTCAAGAGCTTTCCCAAAGATGACCCCAGCAAGCCCGTCCATCTCACCGCCTTCCTGGGCTACAAGGCTGGCATGACCCACATTGTCCGCGAGGTGGACAGACCTGGATCCAGTATGTATTAATGTTCTCTTGGAACGGGAGGTGGGCTTGGTCAGGAATGGTCACACGTGGTCCCTTCAGCAGCCGCTCTGGGTTCTAGTCCTAGCTTGACTTCACCCTGTTCCAAGTCCAAGTAGGAGGTGTATTTCTGCTGTAACCACTGGTTTGGTTTAGCTGCACCTTGAGATGGCTCTTCTGGATGGGGGGACATCAGTCATCTGCATTTGGTGTTTTTTGGGAGATTGTCCAGTCCTTGCTGCCATCCATTTTGCCTATCCATTTTGGCTGACCTTTCTCCTGAGCCAGCCTCAAAGTTTTGCAAGGCATTAAATAATGATGTCAGAGTTGGTTGCTTTACTCTGCATCATCTCTGAGAAAAGAGCTTGAGTCATTTAACCTTTCACATGGAGGACTTGGGAGTTAGGAAAAACAGGTGGTGTTAGAAGAGTTGCTGCTGGAATTAATTGTGCTGTGTTTCTGTTTCCATCCAGAGGTGAACAAGAAGGAGGTGGTGGAGGCAGTCACTATAATAGAGACCCCTCCCATGGTCATCGTGGGCATCGTGGGGTACGTGCAGACTCCTCGTGGTCTCCGTAGCTTCAAGACCATCTTTGCTGAGCACATCAGCGATGAGTGCAAGCGCCGCTTCTACAAGAACTGGTGAGACTGCGGGGCCTGGCCTGCTCTCAGGCCATGATTCGTGTTTTTACTGTTGGGCTGCAATGATCCTAGCGTGGCTTTTTAGCAGTTAGTGTTCAGCTGTGACAGACTGGCCTAATAAAGGGCTAGGCTGTAGGAGTGGCACCATAGTGAGGGTGCACCGCAACTTTTGGTGGTGCTGGTGCGGGTGTGGTGGGCTTGGCTTTGCCCAGGCACTCCCTAACAGGCTACACGTGATGATACTTCGACGGGCGGACATAAGGAAATCGCCTCTGGTGCTTGTTGATGAGTGTCGAGTCCTGACTGTAGCCCTGTTCTCTCAGGAGAGGGGAAGACAAGTGTCACTTGTGATTGCCATTCCAGGCGCTGTTGTTGTGATTAAAAGTGTGTTTGCCCAAGTGTGGCTCCAGCGTGTCTGGAGCTTCCAGCCTGTTTATGAACTTGGCAGGTGAAAAGACGTCAGAGTGGAGCAATAAGGTTCTCAAGGGTGTTTTAGTAACAACCTTGCTGTTGGGCACACAAGGGGGGGGAATTAGGGTATTTTGAAGCAGATCACAGTCATCTCGTAATAGCTTTAAAGATCTGGTTTTTTTCTGTTATTGTTTGACATCTCCTTACAGTCTTTTGTTTTCTGTAGCGTGAATGTTAATGTGCTTTGGAATTCATGGCAGCTCCGCTCAGCTTTGGCAATTTTGCCACTGTCTGATGAGCTCCAGGCTCCGCTTGCCAGTGGAAAAGAGTCATTAGAAGCTGGCAATGAGCCAAAGCCAACTGAGGTGGCAACTCCTTCCGCTCACCCCACTTCCCTGGGGATTGATGAAGGGCTTAGCCAAACCTTGTCTCTGCTCTGCTCCTGAAGGCACAAATCCAAGAAGAAGGCCTTCACCAAATACTGCAAGAAGTGGCAAGATGAGGAGGGCAAAAAGCAGTTGGAGAAAGATTTCAATAGCATGAAGAAGTACTGCCAGGTTATTAGAGTCATGGCTCACACTCAGGTAAGTGCCTGTGGGCTCAGGTATGTTGGAAACTGCTGAGAGAGCAAGCTTGAAACTTGATCCATCTCTGTAGGGAGATTTCTGCCTTCCCCTGCAGCTTGACACTGTCTATTCAGCACACTCATTCTCTACAGAACTGTACTCACTGGATGTTTGAGGAGCCTTGGCAACCACTGGCTGGTTTTGAAGGAGTGTCCCAAAGAGACTGAGCTGTAGTAGGAACTTTTTGGCTTCGGTCATTTGCTGATACTGTGTAGACCTAGACTCTTAATTTCAGCTACAAATAAAACCTGAAGATTGAACTCAGGGGTTTATGTGCTCAGCATCATTTCAGGCTGCATTCTCTTGGGATTGCAAGCACTCAGACTTTTGGCAGGTTCTCTTGCTCAGCTGGAGGAGGTCTTCTGCTGAGTGATGTGGTATCTCCCCAGCTGTCAGTGCTCTAACTTTCTTGGGAGATGGATTAAATCTTTTGAATTGGTTCTAATTGCAGTAAGATGGCAAATTTTAATAGAATTAATTTCCTGTAGTAGACAGTACAGGTAGTGTTGCAACCTGTATTGATTCTATCACCAGTTCCCTCTGCTAAATGCAGGAGAAGTAACTGTAAGTACAGTCCAACCCAAAGCAGCCTTAAGTGTGGCAGGCTTTTATCAAATAATCAGAGCAGTTTGGGTTGGAAGGGGCTTAAGGATCATCCAGTTCCAACCCCCATGCTCTGGGCAGGGGCTCCTTCCACTACACCAGGTTGCTCAGGCCCCCCCCCCGTCAAACCTGACTGAACAGTTGGAGGGGGAGGAGGGGCTTCCAAAGGTTTTCTGGGCAACCTGTGCCAGTGACTCACGAACCTCATATTAAAAATAATCCTTAGGTCCAATTTAAATCCACTCTGTTACAGTTTAAAACTATTGCCCCTTGTTTTCATGTTAATCCTCAGTTGAATTTTGCTGATGGCTGTGAGGTTAGAGAACTCTGTGCTACTGTGGGTGGCTTGCAAGCCACTAAACAGCTTTCCCCCTTGTTGTAGGGACTTCTTTAAGTTCTGTATTTTGGGAAAAGGATACTAGAGAAATATATTGGGCCAGGGCTAAAAGGAGGCTGGGCTTACAGGGTCCATTGCAGAAGAGCTGGAGCTGAATGTCATATTTTCTGTGTCCTAGATGCGTTTGCTCCCCCTGAGGCAGAAGAAGTCTCACCTGATGGAGATCCAGGTGAATGGTGGCACTGTTGCTGAGAAGGTGGATTGGGCCCGGGAGAAGCTGGAGCAGCAGGTGCCTGTGTCAACAGTCTTTGGCCAGGATGAGATGATAGATGTCATTGGAGTCACCAAGGGCAAGGGATATAAAGGTAAACACATGGAAGCCGTTCTCTTGGTGATAGGATACAGTTTTAAATGAAATGCTGGCCTTGTGTTTTCATAAGTGCATGTACCAAGAGCTGGGTAGGTAAATGTGTACTGCTGTCACAGTTCAATGATGAGACCATGGAATGAGCGCTGGGCACAGCGCCTGACACCCGTGAGGAGTCATTCCATGCTGCCTTCCTTCTGAGAACACAGCCCAGGGACAGCCAGGGAGGGACCTTCACCGGGAAGTGGTGACTGCTGGGACGCTGCATCTGTGCTTTTGTTGCCTGGGGACTGCAGCTTGACAAAGTGGCTTAAACTGTGATTGAGGACCGAAGTGACATCTCAGCTTGACAGCAGGCTGCTTTGGTCCCTTGCAGGTGTCACCAGCCGCTGGCACACCAAGAAGCTGCCCCGCAAGACTCACCGTGGCCTGCGCAAGGTGGCGTGCATCGGTGCCTGGCACCCCGCCCGCGTGGCCTTCTCCGTGGCACGGGCGGGCCAGAAGGGCTACCACCACCGCACCGAGATCAACAAGAAGGTTGGTGTGTCTCAGCTGCTGGCCAGGAGCGAGAGCTGCCTGATGTCACTTGCTCTGTGACAGTGAACAGACAGCGTGGGGAGCTCTGCTTGGAGTGTTTTGCTGTGTTAGAATGTTGTCTTGGGGATAGTGGCCATGCTTAGTTATGTTAAATAACTAAAATTCTTGGATGGCCACGTGTTTCCCAAGTGCAGCAGACTGTTTCCTCGGAGGCTTTGGAGAATTCTTTATATTTTATCTGATGAAAGGTTCTTTCTCCTACCTTTTGCTAAGTAGACTTTCTTTATGTTTTTAGATTTACAAGATTGGCCAAGGTTACCAAATCAAGGATGGAAAGCTGATCAAAAACAATGCATCAACTGATTATGACTTGTCTGACAAGAGCATTAACCCTCTGGTGAGTTGCTGCAGCTCTGTGCGAGGAGTCTGCTCGTGAGCTGCAATCCTAAGAGGCAAATGGGCCCTGGTATAAGACACAAAGTTATTAAATGAAGAGCTCTTGAATAAGTCAGCTGCTGTTGAAGGTGGTGGTGTTTAGTCAGCCTCAGTATTGATTTGTATAACATGGAAATTTAATTTGTTATGCAGTAATAGGACAGGGATGTTGCAAACCTCGAATGGTACTTGTACAAGGAATAACTTAGTGAGAAGAGCTTTTGCTGTTTTGTCAGCCTCTTCTGCTGTTCTTAGTAAAAGCCCTACAGCAACAAGTAAACAGCTGCATAAGAAGCTTGACCAGTGAAAGGCAATACTGGAAACAGGATTTCAGTGGATGTGGGAATGGCCAAGGCCCAGAAATGGTGTTGATCTGTAGGCAGATGTGATCACTGGTCCTGCTTGGTACAGAGCACTGACTGTTCTCTCCTTTTCCAGGGAGGCTTTGTCCACTATGGTGAGGTGACCAATGACTTCATCATGGTGAAGGGCTGTGTTGTGGGCACCAAGAAGAGGGTCCTGACTCTGCGCAAGGTGAGTGGTGGGCTGGAACAGTTCAAGGGAGCTGTGCTGTTCTCTGGTGCAGGTGGGGTGTGTGCTGTTTTGGGGAATCATGTGGCTTGCTAGAAAGAAAAGCCTTCCACACAAACCCACCTTGTATTAAAGGCCTTGGGAGTGACCTGAGGTCATTTCTGCAGGTGTAGTGATGGACATGGTTAGGGCTTGAGAAATCTTGTGGGCAGAAGGGCCCTGGTGGACTGGGACTTGTGCTGCAGGGAGCTGGCCAGTCTTCAGCCTGGGAGGTCAAAGGTGCAGGGTAGATAGCTCATGGTCAGGTGTTCTTGCACATGGTAGCAGCTGAGGTCTGGGGTCAGAGGGACCGAGGAGGCATTAGCCATGGAGGGGACAAGAAGTAGCCAGTGTACTGGAGGCTAAAAGGGCGCTGCTGCTGGCATACTCACCTGGCATCTCTCTTTTTAGTCCCTGCTTGTGCAGACCAAGCGCCGGGCCCTGGAGAAGATTGACTTGAAGTTCATTGACACAACCTCCAAATTTGGTCATGGCCGCTTCCAGACAGCTGAGGAGAAGAAGGCTTTCATGGTAAGGGCTCTTCCTGACACATTTATTGCTGTACCCCACTGGGTTATCTTCGAGCTCATGGCAGCTGATAGCTAGCTTGGCCTTTTGAGCTGTCATGTGGCCGAAGTTCCTGTGAAACAAACTTCTCTTGAGAGGCCTCTTCCTGCCAGCTTGGTTTATAACTGCAGTGGGCCTGGGGGGTCTCTGTTCCCCAGTGACAGCTCTCTGTGTCTGAGGGGTGATGGATGCCATATTAGAGCACAGGTTGTTCAGTGTTGAAGCACGGAACAAGCACCACTCCATTTTCTCTAAGAGCAGCTCGTGAGGAGGGTGCTCACAGTGGTGGCATTCCCAGTTTGTCAGTGGCTGGAGAAGGCAGCCAGGAGCTCTGAAGGCCCTGGCAGGGTCCGAGCCGTGCCGTGCTCGGGGCCCAGCAGGAGCTTCCCCACCAGGTGGCGCCAGCGTTGTGCTCAGGAGCAGCCGCCGTCACCCAGCCAGCCCAGAGGGCTGCTCCGCATTCAGCCTTTCCCAGAACCTCTGCCTGTGGGGTTGGGCCATGGGCTTTCCAGTGGGTTGCAGCATGGAGGGCTTTTTTTGCCTTGATTTCTTTACAGCTTTTGGGATTGGGATGTTAGGTCATTTGTGCAGGCTGCTGTTTACATGACTTGTTTTTTGTGGGTTTTTTTCAGGGACCACTCAAGAAGGATCGCATTGCAAAAGAGGAGGCAGCCTAATGGGTGGAATGGTCCTATGGCCTGTGTGCTCTCAGACCAAAAAATAAATATGTTAAAGAAGTTAATTTTGCCTCTTGCTATATACATTGCTGTGTCAAGCCTGGTACTCTGACTGCAGGTTCTACATGTAGATCAAACCAAAGAAGCATGTGACATGAACGTCTGCCTTGTAGCAGCAGGGTTGCTTTAAAAAAAAATGAAGCCGCTGTTGCTGGTTTTGCAGAGCAGAGATTGTGGGTCAGAGCAGGATGTCTCTGGGTTGTGTGAAGTAGTGAAGCAGCAGGGACCCAAAATGTGTTTGCAGTTGCTGAGATATCGGTCCATCTGTCAAGTCCCAGCTGGGTGGACAGAGAACTTTAAGTCAAATGGGTTGTGAAATAGCCCAGACATTCAAACCACTAAATTTTAGGTAGCTGATGGGTGCTGGCTGTTGCCATGGAAACCTTCCAGTGTCTGTATGGCAGGGCCTGCTAGCCTGCACATTTTGCAAATACAGTTTGTTGCTGTCCCTGAGAGCAGCAGAAGGCAGCAGATACACTAAAAAATCCCAGCCTCACAACAGCTGGGTTTTTTAGAATCGCATGCAGTTTCCCTGCTGAAGGGTGGCAGGAGGCAGGCCTGCCTGGGCAGGGAGGGCGGTGATCTGCATCCACCCTCTGAGGGGTGGGAGAGCTGTGAGTGCCGCTGGTGTTGTGTTACTGCCTGGCCTAAAATACCCTGCTGGCTCCCAGGGAGAGCTTTGGTGTGTCCTTCCCTGACCATAATTGGAGACGTGGCAGCAATTGAGGCAATTACTGCAGACTTTCACACCAAAGCGTAGCACTGCCCTGAAACAGACCTGGGTTGGCCCTATTTGCTCTTATCTGAAGTGGAGAAAGGTGGGATGTAGAGATTTTTTCATGTGGTGGTGAACGAGAGCCTTCTAAGAGTTAAAAGGTGGCAAGAAGGAGGAAAAACATTTACCTTGTTTCCCTAGAAACCAGACTGGGTGACTGAATGAGCTGCCTGGCTCACTGTCAGCCTCATTTAACACATGAACCTGCTGGCTGATTTCAGCCAAGTGAAATAAGGGAGAAATAATAAGTAATTCTTTTTCCCTTGTCATAAGTCTCAAGTTGGCAGGTAGGTGGAGAAGATCCTTAAATTAGTATTCCTCTGATGCAGAAAAGTGGAATTCCCAATCCGTCCAGCCTGAGCCTGCAGTTTAATGGACAGCTCTGAGGAGTGAGGTTGTTTCCCCTCCACCTGTTAGCCTCAGGTGGGCTTTTCACTTTCTAAAGGTGGAATGTACTAGCTGGCTAGGGAGGGCATGGCTCTGAGCCAGCCCTGCCTGCTGCTGCTTCTGTCTCACCAGTCAGATGCATCCAAGGGAATTGGGATTATCAGGATAAAAGGGTGTGCTGGGGGTGAGCATCCATGACAAACTGGACTACCTTGATGAAAATCTCTAAAAGCACCTAGTTGTACCATATCTTGTGGTGGGAGCTCTGGGATGTTGCTGATTTTAAGTGACAATGATAGCAGAGGGAATTTTTAGTTAAATTGGCACCAAAGTAGGTGGGAGCAGTCCTGGAGGAATGTCATTGTTGAAGATGCTCGGCGTGTGTCTGGCAGGAGGAGTTTCTTTGTCTTGGAACCCAGTGCCAGACTTGGATTTGTTTATTTTTGAAGCGATTGTTGCTGACTGATAAAACAGCGAATAGTGAGGGGGGGAAAAAAGCCCCACAAAAGCGGTTTCCTGGAATCCTAGGGACATCCAGCGTCAGGAGGTGGCGCTCCTTCCTCTGTAGACACTTGTCACCGAGGGCTTGCTGGTGGGACTGGCCTGGGGAAAAGCCCTGCTTAGCCGGGGCACCCGGGCTGTGTGTGTCCCCTCAGCCCCCCTTAGCGCTCCCTGGAACCCCACGATAACTCCCGGCTGCCTTGCTGGGCGGCTCCTGGGAACCTGCTGTGGGAGGTCCCTGCCAAGCCGTGTGCCTGGGCAGTGAAGCCATGGGTTCCAAGCTGGCTTTGGCAAAGCCTCCCACTCCTAAAGCCTGCGCCCACCCTGCAACTCTCATCTCCCAGCCTTCCTGCTCCTGCAATGCTTGCGTCCTCTGTTTTGGGGACAATCCCCAGTGCAACAGGCACCAATTGTTGCAGATCACACATTGGTCCAGCAGCTCCTGAGAGCCAACATTTTTAGGGTGACTTATGTTTATATTAAATTACTTTGAGTTTTTCATTTTGGCAGTGTCATCTCATAGCCCACAGCTCCATGACTGCATCTTCCCTGCTCCAAAATGTCCGACAACATCCGAGTCCCGTCAGAAAAGATCCCACACCCTGGTGATGCTCAGACCAACCCGGGAGCCACAGGAGGACAGGGACAGCCCTGGCCCTGCTGAAATAAAACCAAAAGCCGTGGGAATGTGCCCTGTCCCAGCTGGTGGTGGGAGGGCTGTGGCTGGGAAGCGGGGCCGGGTTTCTCCCCGGCAGCCGGTGCTCCCCAGCCCAGCTGCCGGCGGGGCTGGGACCCGGGGCCGCTCCTCCAGCAGCATCTGGCCCCAGCCGGCGCTGCTGCCTCTCTTCCTCGCCGGAGATGAAACGAGATGCAGCTGTGATGCTGGAGCGGAGACCTTAGAAGTGTGTAAGGATGCCTGGGGGGTGAAAAAAATTGGGTTCAAGTTGGAGGTCTTGGCTCCCGCAGTGAGCTTCACAAGTGGCCCAGCTGACACCCTGCCTTCCCAGCCCGGCCCCTGCCTTTGATCCCAGTGACAAGCAGGGAGCCTCAAGTATGCTCGCTGGGGAGCAGGGCTGAGGAAGGTGCCCCGGGGGAGCGGCGGCCGGGTTCACGCACTGCGCCGCGGCGCTTTTCTGCCGCAGCCGCTCCGCCAGCGCGCTGCTCCCGGGGCGGCGTGCTGCGTTTGATTTGCAGCCCCCCCGGCCCGAGGACTCCTTTTGTACCTGACAACTTGCTGGCTTCTCACCAACCCTTAGAAGCGCCTGTGGGACCTGGGGGCATGGATGTGGTGGGGAGTGGTTCCCCACAAAGGCACTCCCAGCGTGGGCCAGGGCAGTGGCAGGCAGCCCTGCTCCAGGACTGCGGCTCCCTGGGCTGAAGCAAAGCCAAAGCCGAAGTTTCCCCATTTCCATGGCCACCAGGCCCTCTTGCCCGGGAGATGTCAGTAGTCCCGGTGCAGCACTGTTCCCTGGCTGGGCACAGGACCTATGGGAGCTCATGTGAGTTTTGGGAAGTCTTTTCATTCCTTCCCTCAGCACGGTGCTGGGGAAGGAATCACATGTTTCTGTGGCGGCCAATGGGCGCATGGGGGAAGACTAAATTTATCTTCTACAGCCTCCCAACTTCTCCAAAACTGTGTGGGACTGTCCTCCCTCCCTGGTAGGGACAGCTCCTGTGCCAGGGTCTCCTGGATGCCCAGGTGCCACCCAGCTCCCTACAAGCCCCAAAGCACTCCGATGTCAGGCAGCACTCTTGGTAGCATGTGTGGCATCAAATTCAAACCCAAGGATTGAATCAGGGAAAGACATACACCTAGATCTAGCTTGGAGATCTAAAGGACACCTCCCTGAGACTGTCCACTGGGCTCAGGCATCACTTCACACCCAAATGCCACATCACAGGCCTTTTGAAACATGTATTTTTAAACTTCTTTATTGACACCAGTGGTGGTAGAGACTGAATTAAGCCAACAGGGGCTGTTGCTGCTGAGGACAGCCCTGCAGGCAGGCAGTGAGAGGAGATACCCTCACATGTATCATTCCATAGGATAATTCCCCCTCATCTTTGTGGTTGGAGCTGTCTGCTGTGTGCTCTGCTCCTCTCTGCCACTCTCGAGGGGTAGATGGAAAGCAAAGCTCATTATTCCCCTTGGGAATCAGCCAGCAGCCGGGGCTCTGGCAGGCCAGGTCGGCGAGGAGCTGTTGATGGCAGAGGTATTTATAATCTTTGTTTGGTTCCAGCAAGGCTGGACGCCCACTCCCGCTTCCCTTCATACAATGAGATCAAACAGCTCCGGGACATTTCCTTGCTCCTTGCAGATGAAATTCTTGCATCTGCCGACCTGCTCCGCCCTGCCTGGGGCTGCAGCCTCTTCCTTCGCTCCAGGACCTGGAGGGTTGCTGCTGCTGTTTATTCTACCCCTAAACTAGCGATTTGCTCATTTTTCCCACCCCACTCCCCACCATTTTCAGAGCTTATGGGCGAGGGGTAAAGGACTGTGGCAGCTTCCCCGCCTCAGCTTCCTTCCCTCTCCCACTTCTGAAGGACCTCAGCTGTGCTTGATGGGTCACATGTGAACTTTGCCCATGGATGTCACAGCAAATGGAGCAGGAAAGCAGGAGCTGGCACCTTACCCAAGGGCAAGGTGCCTGGCAAGAGTTTGTATCTGTCCCACACATCCGTCCTCCTCTTTGGTGCCTGGCCCTGGTGACAAGCAGGGATAAGGAGAGGATGAGGTTCTAGGAAGGCAGTACACCTGTGCTGGGCAGGTTGTGTGCATCACAGATGATGTGGAGGCAGCATGTACATCCTTGCTGGAACCTCTTGCTGCTGGTCTCATCCCATCCCAAGGCCCTCACCATGCAGCCGTGTTGGGGATCTCATCAGACCTTTCCACAAAGGCCATTTTGTTCTGGGGATCCCTCCGAGGTGCTCTGCAAGGGGAGACCCCACCACCACCGCTGCAGCCAGAGATGCAGGAGAGACAGAGTGCAGCATCCTGAGGGAGGTGACACTGAACACTGACAAAAGCTGACTGCTTGAGGCAGAGTAGAACCATCCCCTGGCACCGAGCCACTGGCAAATACCAGTCCAGATTCACCTGCCTCCTCTCCAAGAGGGGTTTTCCTGCCAGCAGGAACAGGCCCCAGGGATTCCAGCCAGCTGATGGAAGCTGTGGCTGACCACGCCCCAAGCCATGCCGTGCAGTCCTGTCCATCTCCCGAGGAGGTTTCCATTCCCCTCTCCAAGCAGGAGCCTTCCCAGGTGTCCCTGGTGTTGAGGGGCTGCTGGCGTGGCAGGGGAGCCTGGCTGTGGGCAGGAGACACAGCTGCTTTTCATGTCCGCCCTCACAGCACAGCTCACGCTCAATCTTTCAGCAGGTCCCTGTGATCTAGGGGTAAATTATGGGTGTCAGGTTTGGGGCAGCCAAGAAGGGATTTTGGAGGGGGGAGGTAGCAGGGAGCAGCACGTGAGAGTGGCTGGGGAAGGACAGAGCAGGGCGGTCCATAGCTGGATTTTGGTACCTTTACAGCACCTCCTGCTGGGGCACAGCAGGGTTTGGAGGGCCAAAAGGCATGTCACCCCCACTTTGAGCCTTTGGCATCCCTTCTTCACCCCAAAGACAAGCCTCAGTACTGTCCCCCATGCCTCGCTGCGCCTCCTGCTTGCCCCGGGGTGCCGGGCCGGGTCTGTGCGGTGCGGAGCACAGGGATGGGTGCCAGAGGAAGCAGCGGAGACGGCGGCGGGCCGGGGCCCAGGTGTGAGGGAGGGCACCCAGGTAGCGGGGCCGTGACTCAGCCCGCCGGGAGCAAGCGCCGCGCTGCCCCCGCTCCCGGGAGGGCTCCGCAGGGAAACACACCGCGCTGGCCTCACACTCACCAGCCTTCTGCTCCTCCTGCCCCGGGGCTGCGGGAGCTCTGAGCTTTCACATTTAGTGCTTTTCATTTCCACGGGAAAAAGCACCTCTTTCCCCTGGAGACCCAAGAGACACGCTAACCCCAAAGATTTGCCACCCCTGGGCCCAGTCTAGTGTTCAAATCTGATGGGGTCCAACCACGGAGACCCTTTCTCCTTGCAGGCAACCTTCCCTCCTCCTTCTCTTTCTCTGCAAAGAGTTAAATCTCTTTCCAATTCGGCACCTTTTCCCCTCCCTCCTGCCCCCGGGATAATGTTTAACCGAGCTCATTGCTAATTAAATATCGATGACCTCAGGCAGGTTTTGTTATCGTCTGGAAACACCTGATGCATGTGTCACCAGAAAGAGTTTTTCTTGTCTCAAGTACACCGGCAATCCTTGAACTCGTGTTGGCTTTTCCCTTCGCAGCCCGCGGCCGCCCCTGCCCATGGGCACCACCGAGGCTCTGCTGGCACCCAGGCGACTCCGACTCGTGTGGGCTTGCTGTAGCCGCTCCCAGCTGCAGGGGACAGGCACGGCGGAAGGAAAGTTTTATTCCTCCTCTCCTTTCCCAAAGCATGGCCACTGCTGCCCGCCATCCACAGCTGAACAAGCACAGCTTGGACTTGGAGGATCTTCCTCTTCTGGGCTGAGTCTGTGCTTTCCCGCCTCCTGTGAGCATGGGGATGACCCATCTTGGGGTTTGGCTCTCCAAAGTATCTCCTGGGATTTCCCAGGGGAGAAGCAACATTCCGCAAGGAAAATTCCCCATTCCTTCTTCTCCTATCCTCTGGGGCAGACTTGGAGCAACATTGCCAGGATGAGCAGGCAGGAGCCAAATCCCTTAAAGGCTGCAATGGAGAATGGGATAGGAAAAAAGGGGAGCAAAAGAGAGACAGTGAGAAAAGGGAGGCTGTGAAGGGGTACTGGGAGGGGGTTGTCAGTACATTTTAGGCAAGATGGACTTTTACAGGGCAGAGCCATATTCTAGATAGGTTTGGGACCTCTGCTCCCCTGAGCTGGATGTGTGGAAGTAGAGGGGACTCCTCAGGAACTGCATGGCAGCTGGTGTTTCCTGCCAGGTCCACCAGCCTTGTGAGCAGCCTCTGAACCTTTCTGCTCAAGGAGGTCTCTCAGCCCTGCAAAAATTCTCAAGTCTGATTTTCTTTGTGGCGAGGAGCAGAGGCTTTGCTGACATCATTTTCACACTCTGCGGTATAAATAGCCAACCTGAAAAACAAAGGAAAACTCCCCATGAAGACCATGTAAGGCAGAGCTACAGTTGCACCATTTATTTATTCGCTCACCGTAGCTATTTCCTGCCTCTGTTGGTCAGAGACCTCCTGTGTTGGCCAAAAATCAGATTTCCTCCCTTGCCAGGAATTTATGGATCAGCAGCACTGATGGTAACAAGGGAATCACAACCCCCCCGGCCCTGACAGGACAAACTCCTGTCTACACTTGGCCTCAGTCCCACCAGTTGCTCCAAGGCCCAGCACATCTGCTGGGCATCTGCAGAGCAGGGCAGTGGAGGAACAGCAAGGCCAGGCTGAGGCTGGAAGGTCCAGTAAGGCTGGAGGAAGCAGTAAGGCTGCAGGCACTGTCTTGCTCCCTCCATCAGCTCTGCAAGTCTGGTGTTCGCTGGATGTTGCAGCAGGCAGGACTTCCTCGATTTCTCCTGGGTTGCACCACCTCCAAGCTACCCAGAGCCCCGGTGGGAAGCAGATGCCATGTTGGTGGAAAGGTTTCCAGGCCATAGTGCCAGGGGGATCCCTTGGGTGCACATTGAGTCAACTTTGGCTGTCCCCCTGTCAGTCTGCAGGTCCCTGCCGTGCACGGCAAAGGGAGCACTCGGTCAGGGACAAGCCCAGCACCTGGGAGGGGGAGGGCGGCGCAGACAAGGACCCGGCTTGTTCAACAAGCTGGAGCGTGGCTGCAGATGCACCTTCTTCAGGCTCCAGCTGCTCTGCAGCTCTGCAGCTCCTTCCCAGTGCTTGTTGCTGCCTCCAGCCCTGCCAGCAGATCAGTCTGTGCATGTGCTCCTTCGCTCGCTCCAGGCACCGTCAGCCGCTCGCCCGGGCCCTGGCTCCCCTGCCCCAGCTGTGCCGGGAGGGCGGCAGCTCCTCGACAGGAAGGGGTGGCCAGCAGCTGGGGATGGGACCTCCTCCAGGAGATCCAGGAAAACATTTTGGTCCATGAGTGAGGGCTCCCTGAATTTCAGATCTCCATGTGGGGTGCTAAGCCATCCCAGCTCTCCTTTGGGCATGCCTGGGTGGAGAGGTGGACACACAGGCCCAGGACTGCTGCTGCATGGAGCATGTCTGCAGGCATTAGCTCCCTTGGTCCCACCTGTAAGCCAGAGCTGCCTCCAGCTCTGTTCATGGATGAAGACAGATTGCAGTTACCCTTGCCTGCTCCCCAAAAACGCTCTGTTCCCTGGGAAATGGAGCTGGGATGGCAAGGGAGGGCATGGCACAGTACCTCGTTGCTCTGCTGACCAGTGATGGGACAGCAGCACGGGACAATGGGAAACAGTGTCAGAGCTGCTTTGCCTGGCCACCATGGCCAAGGCGTGGGGATGGAAGGACCTGCCAGCATGGAGCAGTTCCCCTTTCTGGCTGCTCACTCCCCTGCCTGAATTCCCCCCTGTGCACGAGTAGCCACGGGAGCAGGGAAGAAGGGGGTGCCAAAGGTTGGTGTGAGCTGTTTGGAGGGCTGACTCTAGGGAGGGTCCTGTCCAGAGGACTGTCTCCTTGGTCATTGTTATCAGGATAATTCTCCAGCCACTCGAATCCTGTTTTTGTGCTGGTGTTGCCTGGCTCTACGGGAGTGAGGGGGGAGAAACACAGGAAACGCTAGCGACGGAAGCAGAATCATCTCCTGGAGGGAGCGAAGAGCTGCTGACGCCACTGAGGGGAACAAAGACATTCAGAAGGAGTTAGACATGGGCTTGTGCTGGAGACAGCCCAGACAAGTAGTCTCAGTCCCAGCTTATGGCACACCTCACATCCCTCCAGCAGGCTGCCCCTCCATCTCCCCCAGCCCAGCCTCTTGCTCTGAGTTATGGGGTGCAGAGAGACCTCGGGGTGAGGAGAGGAGGCAGCTGTGAACCAATACTGCCTGATGTTCTTGCCATGGAGAAGCCCTGGAGGGGATGACCTGGGGGGATGTCCCCTACTCTATCCCCAGCTGCTGCAAAAGCTTTGGCTGGTATGGTGGCCATGGGAACAGCACAACACTCGCTGGCAGCGTGGGCGCCTGCCTCACCACTGCCTCAGAGCTCTCCCCTCCATCCCCCCCAGTGCCAGGGGGCTGTCCCCACGCCTTGCACACACAACAGGCCCTCTGTCCCACAGGCACAAAAGGAAACTCTGAGTAAAAAGGTCAGAGAGCCTGGCATCCCTCTCACCCAGGGCCAGGAGGAGCATGCAAACCCTGGCTCAGCAAGGTCACAAACTGTCCCTGTCCTCATCCCCATCCATGGCACCTTCCAGGTCCTAGGGAAGCCCCCATGTGCTTCCTCTCTGGAAGGTGCAGGTCCAGGAGTGCTGCATCCTAAGTGCCAAGGGATCTTTCATGTGGCTCTGGGGCGGGAAATCCACTCTCCCAGAACAGAGACCTTGGGTCTCCTAGCTGCTGGCCCCTTGGGGTGCAAGAGCCTCAGCCAGGCTGGGCTGGGGCGCTCTCTAAGTCCTGGCCTTGCCTGTGGCAGTGGAGTGTGATGGCAGTGGACACAGCCTTCTCCTCAACACACTTGTGCCAAGGTAATTTGCCCCATCCAGCTCCCATATTCCTAATTCCAAGAAGAGCATATGTACCTATAAGTAATGTAGACACATTTTGTGTTACAAGGGGCAGCGTTCACATCTCAGATCCTTCTGTGGCTCAGGAGTGAGAGCCCATTCCAGCTCCATCAGATGTAGAACCTCCTCCCTTCCATGACCCCATCCCCATGGCATGTGCACTCCCTGCTCCAGAGCAAGGAAGGAGGATTTTCCCCACCAGTGATGCAATGAAGCTGAGTGGTGCTGTGGGGACCACAGAATCATTTGGGGCAGCACTGATGGGGGGAGCTTACAGCACCCCTACCCTGCTGCCTGCAGAAAGGGCAGCACAGCCAGGATGCTGCTGCTGCTGCCAGAAGTGCCTCCAATCCCCAGGGTCTGCCTTTGTGAGCAGTGTTTGTGGCTGGAACATAAGCGTCAAAATGTCATCAGTCCCTTATCTGCAACGTATCTGGGTCCTTTTGGTACCTACTCAGCCTCCAAAAATAGCCTAGCAGGGAAAAAGAATACATTCCTAAAATAGCAGCACCACTTGGGCTCACCAGTGCTGGAGCTGACACCTGGTTGAGTGCCCTCCACAGCTTTGCAGGGAGATTTCAGATCCATCCTCCTGTGCTTTCCCAGCCTAAAATAGCAGCCACACCTCACTGCACGGGGAGGCTGGCAGGTGCTTTCCAGCTTTTGCCCAGAGCAGTGCCAGCTGCTGCCCGTGCCATGGCAGGACACCACCCTTGTTGCCCTGTGTGGCCCCGGGCACGTCCCTGTGCCCACACTGCTGACACCTCCCAGGCGGGCAGGGAGGTGTGAGCAGCCCTGGGGCACAGCAAGGCCCAGGTGAGTCACCCTAGGGATGCAGCCAGCCATGTGGGAGGGGAGGACTGGCTGCCTGCCTCTCCTGAAAAGGAGAGCTGCTGAGGAGGAGGAAGCTGGGAGGAAGGAAGGCCTTGTTTGTCCGTTCCCAGAGCGGTGCAGGAACTGCTATATGAGGAATTACCTGACCTCAAATCTCCAGATGCTTTTCACTAACTTCCTCGTTTGAGCCTCCCCCAGCTCCTGCAATCCTGCCCTGTGCTCTGCTGCTGCTGCCTCCCCTGAGCCACCCCAGCACTGGCAGCTGGTTTCCTCCAGGCTGCGAGGACCCTTCCGCCTCCCTGTGCTCCAAATTTATCCACACCTGCTCTTCCTCCTGCATGGGCCACATTCACTCTGCGTGTGTGAATCCAGAGGCCCAGCTCTGCCAGGCAGGCAGGGAAAGCCACGGTGAGTGGGTGGTTCCTGAGCTTCCAGTCACAGGGAGGATGCCGCAGGTGTGGGGTGTCCTGTGGGATGCTCTGAGGGACCCAGGTGGGAAACTGGGGACTCAGGATGCAGGAAATCGATGCTGTGCATCCACCACTGGCACATCTTGGCCTTTCACACACATTCCAACCCTACCCACCTCGTGCTGCTCCCCATGCAGCCCCATGCAGTGCTGCACAGCCGGACTCCTCTGCATCCGTGAGGGATGGGGGACGCGGCCATCACGCAAAGGCCTCACGCTCTTGGAGACTATTGCTTCCTCTCCTGGCCCTTTAGGAGGTCTGGGCAAAGATGTTTATGCAGAATACAAAAGGTCTAAGGAAGTGTGTTGGATGCTGAGGGATGGAGCCCAGCATGGGATAAATGCTGATCTGGAAGCAGGATCCAGCACTGCTGTTCCTCGTGTTGAACATGTTTCCTGGGGCAAGTGGTGGAGGAGGGGTGAGGCTGCCGAGCTCAGGAGGGCTGGGAATCACAAAGATGAGGTGCTCCCAGGGATGTGGTCAGGGGCTGGGTTTCTTGGAGAGCAGGGATGGAGGCACACTTTACTGCAGAACAAACCTGGGACTGTCACGTGTGTCCAGGAGCAGGGCTGGGAAAGGACACATGGAAGGGCTGCAGGGAAGGGGAGATCAGCAGTGGCATGTGCTGAATGGAGCTTAGAGCAGGGGTCTTTTTGGGGAGACTTCTCTTCCAGTGACCATGCTGGGAATTGAGTGGTGCTCAGAGTACTTCCTGGGACAGAGTACCCCCAAAAGGAAGATTGAGGGATAGAGGGCAATGGAAATGGATTGCTGAGGTATGGGATGGAAAGCTGGGAAGGTAGGGAATGGCAGAACTTTGGTTTTTCTCCAGGGAGAATCTGTTCAACAAGAGTCTGTCCAGTGCTTTGCAGCCTCAGAGCACCCCACCAACCCATGGTTAAATTAGGGTCTGAGACCTTCCAGACTGGGGCAGGAAGGGGGGGATGTGAGTCAAAACAACAAAAACAGCACTCTTGAGGAGGCTAATTTCAAGGTTGGGATGGATCTTTTGAAATAACAGGTTATTTCTAGACTTAGGAAATGAACCAAGTAGCCCACAGGCCCCGAAGGAGCCATGGGGATGTTTCATGGTCTCATACCTCTGAATTCAACAGCCCGTTGTGCAAGCTGAGGTCATTGGCCATTGCAGATGACAGGAACTCAGGGAGAGGAAGAGGGGACAGGATGCTTGGCCAAAATACCTTAAGAAATTATGTTAAGGATATCCCCTCTCCTCCAGAGCCAAGACGTGACAGCAGCTCCCCAGGGCTCCATGGGGAGCAGGGGTGAGAGGGTCACTTGCCCCAAACCTCTCCCCAGCTCCATCACTTTTCCTGGCCTTCCTCTGGCTACACCACTGGTTTCCCCCTGCCCCTTTTTCTTTCATTTCAACATGAGAAGCAGCAAATGAAACCTTCTAAGCCCAAACAAACAGGATAAAGACGGGTCAAGACTGAGCAGGGGGTGGTGTAATGGCAGGGTCATGAGATTGCTGACCTGTGAGAAGCCAAAGAGAAAATGGGATGGGTTTTTGGGGTTTGGAAGAGCAAACAGGCCTGTGCTGCAGCAGCAGAGGAAGCAGGAGCCAGCCTGAACATCCTGCTGGACCCTTCAAGCACGATAGACTGTCCAATTCCTCTGCCCATCTGAGCAAGAGCTTGCCATTGCTGAAGTAACTGTGAACCCCAGCAGGAATTTCCCAGGGAGGTGGGGGAAGCCCTGCCAGCACAGGGATCAGAACCCCTGAGGGGCTGTGGCTGTGCTTCCGGGCCTGCCTCTGTCTAGCAGAGAAGTTATGGCTGAAGGACTCAGGTCACCTCAGGCAGGGAAGGTGGTGCAGCCCCTTAGGGTGCCTTCGGTCACCCTATGGACAAATGGGACTGTTGGAACCTTAAAATCTGCAGTAGAGCCCTGGGGAATTCTGGTGGTTGTTCAAAGAGAGGGGGCTGTGGTCATGAGCAGGAATGTGCAGAGCTGGAGAGATGCACAGCTTTGCTGGTTCCTGGGAAAGGAAGCCACCATCTGTCAACAGAATGAGGAATGTTGATGGAAGAACAATTTCATTAGATAATCTCTCTAATGAAGACAGGTGACAGGATGCAGATTTCCCTCCTGGTGAGACCTTTGTGGACACCTCAAGCAAGGATGCTTCTGACCTTGTCCTCGCAGTCAAGGCCAAGTACCAGAGCAAAAAGAGAAGCTGAGGATCCCCAGGACCCTCCCTGCTGCTCCCCAGTGCCTGAACCCCTCTGGAGCTGGATGGGATCCCTCTGCAGGCCTGGCTGGGGATGCCAGCCCAACACAAGGTATTCCATGTCCAGGGCAGAGAGACCCCACAGCAGCAGGCTGTGTGCAAACCTGCCTCCCTCTGCCAGCCAACATCTGCTGAAGGCCCTTACTCAGGCTGTGCTTGATCCTGGCAGCTGCGTCATCCTTCCCCTCTACCCAACCCCCTTTTTCCCCTGAAGAAATTTCTACGAGATTTTTTTTTTTAATTGGCTTTGTCTGTTTGATCCCTAGTTCCTATCCAGGCCAAACAAGGAATGCATCTTACTGGAGACAGGATAGAGGACTCTTGGAGTTAATAGTTTTCTCCATTGTCTTTCAAATGTGTGCTGAGATGTCCGTAGCAGGGGGACCCATTGTGCCGCCTTCCTGCTTGTTTTTCCAAAAGTCTCCAGTGAATAAAAGCAATGCAGAGCTTGTAATACACTTTCCATGACCTCTAATCTTGTGTACGATCTGTCTCAATTGCCAGGTCGAATACAGTATTCATTAGCAGTGGTTCCACCTCCATCTCATCTACTCCTCCAAAACCCAGCCCTGGCTGGCTCCAGCTCCCCTCGGCTGCACCACCATCTCCACTGCCCTCATCCATACCTTCTTGCCCCTCCTCCCTTTTTCTGCTCTCCCAAATCACGTGTCCTTCCCTCTTCCCCTGAACATTTGGAGGTGCTGGCACAGAGGTGGCAGTGGCAGGGAGGTGACAGATCCTGGTGAAGGAATGCCTGCACCTTCAGGAACATATTTCCTGAGGATCACCCTCCCTCCCCATCCCACCACGAGTGGATTGGGGATGCCACTTAGTGGTTACCAGCCCTGGCAGCACAACAGGGAGCCAGAGCAATGGCTGGATGGGGTTTGAGGGCAGACAAAGGCTCTGGGCTTGCCTTCCCACACTGGCTCTGAGTTCACTCTGCCACGTGGGCTTGATGAGATTCCCAGATGCACCGGCACACAATGCAGCAGGGAAACCCTGCTCTCCCACTGTTATTCTGCATGGCTTCTCTGGGAATGTTTGCCCTTCCTACTGCTTTCCTGTGATGCCGGAAGCCTTCAGGTGTCCCTCAGCTAGGACAGCCACCTGGGCTTTAAGGATGAGTCACCCTCTTTTCCCATGTTCTCCTCAGCCTTCCCTTTGGCAAGGACTGGCAACAAACAGCAGGAGTGAATCAGAGCCCAGGGTGGCTGAGGGACCAGAAGGCCACCCCTGGGCATCCCAGCATACATGTCCCAGCTGCAGCACCACAGGGGACATTATCCATCACTGAGTGACAAGGACTGGTGATCCCAGCAGCAGAGAAATCTCCAAGCCATTTCACTGGAAGCTGTGCCTAAGTCCCTTCCTAAAAGCACTGAATTCAAACTGTGATCCCTTCCAGCATCAAAGGGACACTCCCAGAACTTCCTCTGGACAGAGTAAGGATCCCTCTCCTGCTCCAAAGGTTTGAGCCCAGGCCAAGGATAAAACACCAACTTCGTGCTTTGGTCTTTCTCCATTACCCACACTTTTATCATTGTTTCTTTCCCTCTCATTTTCTTCTTCACACCAATGGGTAGACCCTGGCCTGGATGTCTGTGCCCACCTTGAGCTGACAGGGTGTCCCTCTGGAGCTGCCAGACCCAATGATCCATGTCCCAGCTCTTGTCGAGGGGGTGTAGGCAGCAAGGTGTGGAGCTGGGGCACCACCACAGCCCGAATCTCCAGACAAACCTTGTCAGTCACATCTGCTGAGGAGACAAGCCCAGTCTTGCTCTGGGGTTCCCGAACACTGTGCAGCTGAGCCTCTCTGCAGAAAAGAGGACACTGGGTCTGACTGCTTGCAAGTCTCCCATCTTCTTCCCTCTTACCAAGGATCCTGTAACAGGCCTGTACCTCGCTGTGCCACATTGCAAGGATTGGTCACTGGAGGCACCACAGCCACAAAAACATGGGCTGGGGAAAAGGCTTAGCAAGCAAGATTTTCTGGGCTGTGTCGTGCAGAGAACAAGGGGATTGGACTAAGCAGTCAGAGTGGTTGGGTTGAGAAAAGGCAGCTGGAAATCAGCCTCTCCTTCTGGAGATTGTTGACACAGTCACAGAAGGGACTTACACTTTGGTAGAGCTGCTTCTCTGTGCCTCTCTTCCCAGAGCTCTGCTCAGTTCAAACCCATCCCATCTGTGGGGGCAGGAGACAGACTCAGGGCCTCTGAGAGCTGAGGCCATGGCCTGGCCTGCAAAGCCTGCACAGCCCAGGCTGGGGACGGCATGGGCAGGCACTCTGGTGCTTCCTGCTCCCTCTCAGGAGGTTAGGGCCTGTGCTGTGAAATGCTACCCAAATATTCTGCCACCTTTATCAGCCTCGGCTTTACTGCCCATTATCTAGCTCCCTTTTTCCGAATTGCTTCTCAGGTTACAACTACTGATGTAAATCAGTGGGGTGTCGTGCAAACAGGCTGGAGGACACAGGTCACAGGGTGGGGAAGGAGAGGGGCCATGGCTGGGCTTCTCCTGGGGAACCCACCAGGGACTGGCAGCCCTGGGACCAGGGGTACCCAGGGGGACCGGCCTGGGGTGGCTGTGGCTGCCCCTTCTGCTGCAGCTCAGCATCAGGTAAGCTGCCCAAGGCCCACATTATCTCTGAAGAAAGGCAAACAGAAAGGGGAAAGTGAGAAGGAATTCCTCATCTGAGAGGGCTCTTATCACCTTTCCGCTTCCCTCCCCCTGGAGAGATAGGGCAGCAGCTCAATGCTCCGTTGTTTCTCGGGGGGCCTCTCCTTCCCTGCTCCCACCTCCGTGGGGCTGTGACGGGGGCTCCCGGTCCCGCAGCTCTCCAGACACCCTTGGGGACACATTCCCTTCCATATCTGAACCTCTGTGCCTGCCTAGTGTCCACCACAGCCCCTCGGGGCTCTGCAGCCCTCATCCAACACACCAACGAGCCCCAGGTAACTGAGAGCCTTTTGCTCTGCCTGGGGAGCACCGTGATGGTTTCGTGTGCTCCCAGCACACACTCAGGTGGCAGAACACACAATGCCTGCGGGCCCCAGCCACACCACCCTCCATCAGCAACAGGTAACTGAGGCCGAGGAATAAAGCCCAGGCTCTTATCAGCCCTTCGGCGAGTGGCAGGGTGCTTCCACATGGCCTAAAGCAATTAACCCTCCCAATTAACCCTCCACAGAAGCAGAGCGGGTCAGGCTGGCGGGCTGAGGGCAGGTGGTTGGATGCCCCTGTGGCAGTGAGGTCTTCAGGGCAGGCAGAAGAGCTGAAATAGTCCCTGGCACTGCATGGGGGAGAGGCAGACATGAAGGAGACCCATGCTCCATCCTGGCAGAGGCAGGAGAAAATGCTGGTCACCGTCATCATGGAATCTCAAGGCTCCTTGCACCCATGGCTGTAAGCAGAGTGCTTGGGAAAGATTTTATGCAGAACAGCAGCTGCCAGAAATGGTGAAGCTATTGATCATCAGGTTACAGAGTGGTGGCATAAAATCATGTGAATCCAAAGAGTGAACAGATGGCCAGCCTGAGCGGGGATGAAATTATTTTGTAGCAGATCTGACAAGCAGCTCAATTCAGTGTTAGTGCAAGAACCGGATTTGATTTGGCAGAGAAGACAGGGTGCTTGCAAGGCTTGGTAGTGCCACATTTGTTCAGTTCTCAGATTTGTCTTCATCCTGAGGTTGTTTCTCTTGGGTTGGGGATACACTCACAACTCGCTCAACTGTGGTTTGATGCAGTTGCCCAAATATTGGTTTCCAGTTTCAATTTAGATGCAGTAGTGTATCCTGCCTGGCCTCCAGCTGCTACTCCAGACGGTCTTGGGCTCCAGTAACATCCATGGCAGATCTGCCAGCCTCCTTCATGTGTCTCAGATACTCTAAGACATCTCATATGACTCTAAACCACTTCATTTTGGCAACAGGATCCCAGGATTATGAATACACTGAAGAAACTCTTTAATTTTGCATAATTTTTGCCCTTTTCTGACAGCACCTTTGGGATTTGAGGTAGGCAAACCTCCAATGAAGTGGTCATAAATCAATCAAAATAAAAGGGTCTGTTCTGCACAGAGTTGGGGGAGAAAATCTTTGGAGAGACAAAGAAAGTGCAAATATTTCCACTCTGTTTTTCCATGCTGGATGTTGTGATTGACCCTTTTGTTGGCGATTGAGGTGTCTCAAAGAAACACATGTCTGAAGGACTTGAGAATTGAGAAATACCTGTGGCTGATAGGTAGATTTGGAATCAAATTGATCAGAAATCACACCTGGAGCCTGAAGAAGATGCCGGCCAAAGGGAGCGACTGCCCCCATCACTGCAGGCACCAGGGCTCCTCGCAGGGGGAATCTCCCAGCTGAGAGCAGCCTGCCCTCAGAGCTGCCTCCTCTTGGTACCGTTACAGGAGAATGAATGCCTGGGAAAGTCCCCTCCTTTCTCCGTGGAGCAGGAGAGACGGTGCCAATGTAGAGAGGCCTGGCAGAGCACAGGGGCAGGTTCGAGCAGATTCAGCCAGGGGCAGTGGGGCTCTGCAGGCTTTACCAGCTCCTGCAAGCACTGAGCTCTGCATGCCCAGGGTCTCTGCTGGCAGCACGCTTTGGTGGGCCTCCTTCTGCAGGCAGAGCTTGGAAGAGCAGCTCTGCCTCACCCCTTAGTCTTTATTCCCCTGGCTTGCAGAAAAAGGGCATGGAAAGTGTTGTGAGGGTGTAGTTTGTGAAGAAGGATCCCAAAGCCTTGTGGAGATTTGCAGGTGTGTCCAGGGGCACAGCAAGGTTCCACAGGGTCTGGGGCAAACCCAGGTCTGTGATCTTTCCTAAATGAGGGTGTCTCATAATGTAATGAGCAAGGCTCTCTCAAGAGGTACCCAGGGGCAAACTGCTCTCACTCTTTTCTCTCCCTGCCTGCTGCCCTGCCCACCCTCCAGCTCATCCTGGGCATGTTAAGTGAATTAAAATTAAATGCATCTCTAATTTATCTCCATGCTATTCTCCCTGGAGAACGGTTGTCCCAGGGTGATCCCTCTGATAATGAGAACTGCTTTGGAAAATTAAAAAATACTTGTTACAGAAACCCCAAAACCAAGTGCCTTGAGATTAACGAAGAGGCTAAAAAAACCCGGTGAATGCAAATTTGCAGAGATTAGCAGCTGTTCAAATGCAAGATGATCACCCAATGGCATATGCTTCCAGAGCATTGACTAAAACCCTACAGAACTATGAATAGATTAGGAAAAAATGCTGGCAATTGCTTTGATTTTGTGAGTGGTTTCATGGATATCCTCGAAGGAATTGGTGAGGCAGACACCCATTCTGGACTGGTAAAGCCTGTGTTTCAGAAACCAGGGTGGGACTCACTACCAGACATCTGAACGTGAAATTGGAGGAATATTTGTTACTGAAATTCCAGTGTGTCTTCCAGAGAGCTGGGATGAGGGGAAAGGAATTGACTGCCAGAATGGCTCCAGCCCCACTTTCTTTGTGAAGCTTCAGAAAAAAGCACAAATGACCCAATGTTAACAGGCCAGGGAGCAAAGGTCTTGCTCAATGGGCGTAAAAATCCTTGGCACTATGAACCAGCATAGTGAACTTCATTGGGACGATAAAGGTGATAAAGGTGATGGGATCCTGTGCAGAGGACATTCCTTCACCGTGTGGCACAGGAGGAGGTCAGACAGCGTAAATCATGGCCGTGTCTGGGGTCTGAGAGTGTAAGAGAAGATCAGGTGCTGTGGCTGTAGGTGCGGTGCTAAAGCCATTAAACCCTGCAAGCGCTGCACTCACGATGGGAACAAGAGAAAAGCACAGCCAGCTATGGGAAAAGCAGATTGCCAAGGAAAGCCCTGAGCTTTATGGTGTCAGATATTTCCCAATACGGGTCCAGGTGCTGCCCACACAAATGCAAGCGTAACCCTGTGGAAATCGGCCAGTTCCTCGCTGCGTGCAGACACCAAACCTCCCCCAAGCAGGAGCAACCCAGACCTTCTCAACATCCTTGCCCCTTGCATCCCCTCATCCCCGGTGCCCTGTGCCCCCTTCCCTTCCCCACGCTCAGCTGTTCCAGCAGCAGCCTCCCCGCTCGCTGCACTCTGCGTGCCTGGCTCGGGTGACCTTTCCCGGGACAAAGGCTGCCATTGACGGGGGCAGGCCGGGCCGGCGGTGACACAGAGCCGCGGACACAGCGGTCCCATCCCGGCAGAGAGGGTCCAGCCGGCACAGCTGGGAGCGGGGGAGGCAGCCTGGGAAAAGGCTTCAGCCTTGCATGGCACTCGGTGGCCTGTGCGTCACACGGGTGGCTCCGCGCTCAGACACACTCCTCAGCCCCTTTAGTCCCACTGCAAGGTGCCAGAACCCCAGCACTGCACATTAAAGCCCATAACAGGACTTTAGGAGCTTACAGTGGTGGTAAAATCCTTCCCATGTGCCCACGCACCAAAACAGCTTTGCTAGGAAAAAAAATCTTGCATAGTTTGGGAGAGATGCACGCTTTGATTCATCAAATCCTTTGTGGCTGGGGTGCCGTGACTGTGTAGCTGTGTTTTAGAGGGCACTTTTCACACAGAGTCTTTTGGATGTGGAACCAGAAGGCAGGGACCATTTTACCAACTGCACCCTGGGACTGACCCTCTCTGCAGAGCTTGGGATGTCTGCTTCCCCACATCTCAGCCATGGGATAACAATTCCTCCCTGTCTCACCAAGGGAAATAAATGAGTCAGTGCACACACAGCAGTTGCAAGATGGAAATTGCTATCTGAATACTGTGATGATGATGAATATTACCATTGTTGCTAGAAGTGCTAATGCCATGCAGGACCAAAGGATCTGTTCTGTATAATTCATGGTCCCTCCCCCAGGCCCCTTCCAGCTTCCCTGCATTTTTACAGAAACATCAGTCCAAGTTTGACATTTCTACCCAGCACCACCTCTCAGCAGAAATCACAGGTCTTTATGATTCAGAACCCATTGCTAATTCCCTGCCTGGAGCTGAAGCAGCACCAGAGAACATCTCACTCCTGACCAGCCCAGTCCCTCAGCTGAAGGAGGTCAGCACCACTCCAGATCTAGGCTGCAGTAAAGGTGCAAATGAGAGGGAGGCCTGCTCCCTCGGTGTCCTCGCATGAGCATCACAGGCACTGGCACTTTGCTAGCCCCACCACAGGCTAACTGCAACCTCTCAATCCAGAAGAAGAGGCAGGAAAACATATACATAGTATTAGTGTACTGAAATCTCTAGATTGGTAATTTCCATCAGTGCTAAAGGTAAAAAATAGCTCTGGAAACATGTAGAGTCAGGCAGGAATGTCAGTGCAAACTTTAAATGAGGAAAGACACCATATTGGAAAAATGGACTGATCAGTCCAGCACAGCCAGGTTTTAAATGTGCCCACCACCCCTGGCTAAGCCAGCAGCTGGAGTCCCCCTGCACCTGACAGAAAAGCTCAAGAAGAAGGGACTATCCTCTCTCCAAATCCAGTGTTTTATTCCAAGCCAGTCAGCCAGGCTGCCCTTCAGACCCCAGTGAACCAGTGTGTCTGGGGCCAGCAAACACCTTGCTGGCAATGTCTGAAAGATCTCACTGCCCTTTTCTGCTGCTGCCCCGTCTGTTGGATGGAGGAATCCCAAAAACATTTCCATCCCTCTCTTCCTACCATCCTCCATGAGAGTGGTAAATGTCCCTGTGCTCTTGTGTGCAGTGGGGTATAAAGGTTTAGAGGTTTAAAGGTCCTTATCAACTGGTCCTCGACCTGCAGGCCACTCCAGCCTGCGTTCCCACACACGTCCTTGGGAATGTACCTCCCTCAGAGCAGGGAACAGATACCCAGGACTTGTTTTGCCTGCTGGGCAGTTTCCCTGAAGAGGTGGGAGAAAATGGGGGTTAATTCAGGGTTTCATTAACCCGAGAGTTGATTGCAACAGCAACTTGTCCTATATAGGAACTGTGTCAGGAAACAGGCAGAGGAGGACGGGGAGAAGGGAGTGGGTTACAGCAACCCTGCTGCTTCTTCCACACTCGCTTTCCTCAGCCGAGTCCCAGGAGAACAAAGCAGCTTGTGTGGGTTTGATTCCCAGCTCCAGCCCCATCCACCTCTATGGGGGCAAGGGAAAGGCAGAGTTGTCTATGGCTGCCTCACACAAGGAGCACAGATAATCCCACAGGCCATGTGTCCCATACAGGAACACATGTGAGTCCACAGAGAACCTTCAGGCCACTTGCATGGCATCCATTCCCATGTAAGAAGTTATACAGCAAAATTCTCCCTGCACACACTTAGGTGGCCTTCTGGATGTGTGGAGCATCTTCAGCTCAGAGGCACAGCCACAGGTACATGTATCCCACACAGCTGTGGGGATACTTCCCAGTATGAAGAGAGAGGGACTGGGAGCAAGTGGGTTTAGGTTTGGTTTCTGCTGGTCTTGGCTTCTGCTGGCAGCAGAGGGGCTGGTTCCTCCAGCCTGGCCGTGCCTTCTGCAGCTTCCTATGTCAGTGTGAGTGAACAGGTGGCAGGGTGGCAAGTTGGAGCTGATCAAGCCTAAAACAATCCTTGCAAAATGGATGAACCAGGGGGAAAAAAGTTAAAAAAAAAAGAGAATGCACAGCTGGAAGGAGAGGAGAGAAAGCAGGAGAGCTGCTTTCTCCAGAAGCTTTTTTCCAAGTGACTTGTGCCAGTTTTTGAAACCACACCCTCAGTCACAGACAGAGATGTAAATATGTCTGTTCCCAAGCAGAGCTGCTTGGTGGGGACAGCCCTCCTCCCCAAAAGCCCCCCTTGGCTGCCCTGCAAGGCTGTGGCCTGCCATGCTGGGGGAGGAGGGCAGGAATGGGCTTTGCTCAGGAGCTTCTGGAAACCCCTGGGAGCAACTTTGGGAATGTGTGAGAGCTGCAGAGGTGCAAGAAGGAATAGGGTAAGGAAGGAGGAATGGGGGAAGGAAAGAAGGAAGGAGCTATTGTCACTGGAGAGGGCTTTGTGTGACCAGCATTGCTGAGATTCCTGCATCCCTGCAGAGAGTCCTGCAGGGGGTGAGTGAGGGAGAAGGAGAAGGAGAGGCCAGACAGGTGGACAAGAAGGTCTGTGCCATTCCTGGAGCTGTGTTTTCTTGAGATAAGTCTGACCTATTCGCAGTCACTCTGGAGCAGCAGCAGGAGCCGGCCTTTACGTCTGTCTTGACCTTCTATTGTGGCTCAAACATTGAAGGAGATTATGGCAGTGATCAAACAACTCCCAGACTTTGAGACATTCCCAGTATGGGTCCACAGCCATGCAGAGAAGCCCAGACTTGCTGCCAGGCCCAAAACAGCCCATCTGGAATGTCCTGGCCTGGCCCTATGCAAGGCAGATTGACTGGGGGGTCTGGGGTATCTGGGGAGGGTCTAACCCACAGCGTGTGCATCTAGGGACTGCTCATCTCAAAATCCTGGAGGACGCTCTCCAAGCAAGAGCCAACCAGCCCCAATGGCTCGGAGTCAAGTCCAGGCCACTGTGGCACCCAAACATGCCAGAAGCATCCATCATGCTATTCTTCTCTGCTTAGTTAAGACAAGTCCAGATCCAGGTTGTAAATAATTGTGGGGAGAGGGGAGGCAATGAGAAGAAGGATGGCAGAAAGATTGAGATGTAGCAAAGGTACCAAAATCCATGTTTCAGGTAGCTCTGGCTGGCTGCTTTCAGTTGAAAGAGGAGGTCTTGTTGAACCTTGGAGCACAAGGTCCTTCTCAAAGTGAGGGGCAGTGGTTGTACAGGATGTGTGTGCCATGGATTCTGTCTCCTGCTGTTCACACAATATCTGGGCAGGTTGGAAAGGCAGAAAAAAGGGGACGTGTGCTCCTTTCACCAGTTCCAGACTTTAGGGACCAGGGCAGTCAGCCCAGTGCCTTTCCTAAAAAAGGGGCCAGGAGAAGAAAAGCAATGCCTTCAGGGAATATCTTCAGGGGGAAGATGAAGAAAACACAGGGTTTTACAGGTTTCAGCACAATTTTCAGAGCTGTGAAGAGAATACTGAATCCCCTTGTGGTGCCTCAGGTGGTTGAAGGCATGCACCTGTGTTAGACAGTCCTCGTGCAGTGACCACGGTCCTCTGCTGGCACTGCTGGCACTGGTGGCACTGGAGGCACCGTGGTGTGCATGAAGGTGGCAGGCAGCCCCCTCTCCTGAGGTCAGGAGGGTCGCCCTGGAATGGCACATGTCTAGTACATAAGGAAGGGCTAATATTTGGGTGCAGAAATTAAAGACCTGTAGGCTGGCCCTTATTTCGAGTCCAGCCAGAATTTGAGATGGCTGGTATTTTAAACACATTAGTTTTGGTTTTTGTTGTTTTTTTTTTTTTTTTTAGCAGCAAGAAAGCATCTTTGGATCCCAGCTGGATCCAAGGGCTGGTGAGACGTGAGGGTATATCTGTACCACAGCCCTTTATCTGGATTTTTCCATTCTCTGAGGTATCTCAACCCTCCGTCTGCCCAAGATAATGGAGAGGCAGCCAAAATGGCAATTTAAACTCTTGGCTCCCTCTGCCAACAATTGGACAAAGCAAAGAGGCAGGATGGGAGAAACTGGCTTTCTGGAAACTTCTGTTAGATGGCAAGGGGTCACACCCCCTTCAATAGAGATTGGAGTCGGGGGTCATTTTACATCTGCCTTTAATGAAGAATGGTGGGAAGGGAAATTTAGCTCCGATGAGCTAATTAAATATATATATATAATTTCCACTCTGTTAGCAAGGGGAAAAAAAGCCTTGGACCAGCTGCTAGGTCATTGTTTGTGAATTTAAAAATAAAAGTTTCTTGGCATAGGTTTCAGAGATGGAGGCAGTATCTTGCGTTGTCATTCCAGAGAGTAAGGGAGAGTGAGGGAAAGAAGGATGAGGCCAGGCAAGGATAGTTCGGCATGATTACGTGTTGCTCAGGTGTGTCTTGGCTTTTGAGCCTCTTTTCCCTCTGGCTGGTTTAGGTAATCAACATCCTGCCCAGATGGTGAGCCTCAGCAGGGACAGATTTACAGGTCCCACACCCTAAAGAGGCTGGAAATATCCTGCTGTGGGGATGGCTCATGCGTGGCAGTGCCATGAGCACAGGCGGGCTCACCTGGGACTCTCACCCCATGTAAGCTCCATTTCAGCTCAGGTCCCCGTACCTGCTCTTGAGCTCTGCTGGAGGTGTATCTGTGCCCAGCCTCCTCCTCAGCTCTCCTGGATCCTGACTGGTTGTTCCAAGCAGACTCCTCCAGTCTTTAGCTGGTGGTGGCTGGGTGTCCAGGATGCCCCTTGGGCCTGCGCTGTGGCCTTGTCTGCAGCCCTGTCTCCTGCTGGTCCTGGCAGTATCTTCCCTTGCCTAAGGCTGGGACTGGAATTTCCCCCTGTTGTCACCTTGGTGGTGCAGATCGCTTGTTGGACATGTTGGGCTTGTGCTTGGCCTGAGCTGAGCTCTCCTCAGTCCTGAGCTGTGCTGGATCCTGGTCCTGGGCTATGTGTGACCCAGACCCACACCTCCTTCTTGGGGGAAGGCCATGGACCTTGCACCCCACTGCTTCCCTAGTGACTTAGGGCACTACTGCATCCCCTTTTCTGTCCCTGTGCCTTCTCAACACTGGCTTTCCCATGTCCCTTCCCACTCCCTGGCTCTCCACAGCGGGCCCTTGGCACCCCTCCCCGTGTCTGCCTGCCTCTGGGAGCCTTTTTTCATCCCTGTGTCTCTGAAGCACATTCATGTGCCTGCACTGCTTCCAAGTTATGATCCCACCCTGGCTCCAAATTCCCTGTCCCTGCACTGTGACCTTAAACTGGTCTTGTGCCACCATCCTCAGCCAGTTCCATGGCCCTGCCGTGTGTTATCCAGCGTTTCACAAGGAGCCATCCACGGAGCCCAGACCTCCACGAGGTGTGAGAGCACACCTGGGTGTTACACCCCGTTTAGCCCAGCTGTGCTGGAGGCACATCCATGCCTGCTCCTGTCCTGCCTGTCCTGGCGTCCTGGGCAGTTTTCCTAGGCAGACCTGACACCTGCTTTGTGGGTCACTTCATCACCAGCCTCATCTCTGTCTCTGCTTAGGTACTCAGGAGCTACACCTGGACCAGGGGGTCACACCTGGGCTGGAGTCACACCTGCAGTGTCCCCTGCTGTGGAGCAGCCCTCTCCTTGCAGGTGGCAAGCCAGACCACGGTAGGAAGCCTCCTCTCCAGGAGCCTTGGCGCTGGATTTTCCCTTCCCACCCTGCTGCATCCATTAGTCTGATGCTTTCTGGCAGCAGCTGCACATGGAACTGGAGACCTGAACTTTTCCATTCCCCAGCCTCCAGCCCTGCCAATCCCTCCGAGCTGGGAATGGGCACTAAACTCAATCTCCAGCAGCAAAGGGGTCCCAGCTCTCCCTCTCACTTGCTGAGCCCCCTGTGCTGTTCCCTCTTTCTGAGAGGGAAGGAAGGGAAGCCTTTCTCTCTGCCCCAGTGGGTGCAGCCCTGCTTGGCTTCTCTGCAGGCTCACACTGTGTTGGTGGGCTGTGGCTGCTCTCTCCTTCCCTGTGAGCCCCAAGTGCTGCTCCTTCCCCTCTCCTGTCCCAGCAATGGCCCTGGCACACCTGCTGTGCTGTCATTCTGAAGACCCTGTCCCTGAGTGCTTGGCAAAAGGGAAATTAGCAATAATAATAATAATAATAATAATAATAATAATAATAATAATAATAATAATAATAATAATAATAATAATAATAATAATAATAATAATAATAATAATTATAATATAATAATAATAACAATAAAGACTCATAATCCTCCCAGACACATTATGCAGCCAGGGAAAGAGAGCAAAGCAGGGAGGGCCTGGCTTGCCTCAAAGTCCCGTTCCACCTGCTTGTCAACTCAGTGACCAAGCTGGGGGGGGTCAGAGGAAGCTCTTGGGAGACACTGTTTGAAGCCAAAGGAGGGTGAGAAAAGTTTTCCTTGCTTTTGAGTCAGTGTCCCAGCCCACCTGCCTGGATTCCACTACTGGAAAAGATCTGTGCACCTCCAGACACCCCACAGACATGCTGGCAAGCTGGAGTTAGCTGCTGGTGTCCATCTTTGTGCAGAAAATGCTGCTGGCCCATGCTTCCCTTTCCACTGACACCGAGCAATGCGGTCAGGAGCAGTCTAGGCCTTTTTCCTCTCCAGGAGCAGGGCTGAGAGGATTCCCATGTGTGCACTTAAGACATGTCTGTTTGTCAAGAGGTGTTGGCTCCCTTCTCACTGTGGTTGTGGGAAGGCCTTTTTGTTTAAAAAGAAAACAAATGAATAGATTCCCCTGACACCCAGACTTATCAGGCAGGAACCCAAGGGAGTCCCTTGTTTAAACATAAGGAGTACATTGCTGGATAACACCCCTCCTCTCCCTCCCCCCTGGGCATTTTTGGGGGTTGTGTCAGGCTTTTTTCTGCTTTTATTTGTTCTTTCTGAGCTTCTTGCTTCTGGCTGGGCCCACCCAGAGGAAGTGGGAGGACAGTGAGGGTCCTACAGGCTTGAGTTTCTGGGCTGGAACAGCGCAGGGGCAGCGCTGCTCTGGGGACTTGCCGTGGCAGAGCTGTAGGAGGGGATGCCATGAGCAGATGGAAACATATGGACAGTGCTTGGGGCAGGTCAGGGCCATGACATCAGGAGGCTGAAGTGGGAGAGAAGGTTTCCTCTCTCCTGATCTTAGGTTTCCCTCCCTTTTCTGCACATCTAAGCTGGTGAGGAAAAAACCAGCATGCTCCCCTCCTCCCTGTCTTACAAAAACAGAGACTAGAGTCAAACTTGGAATTCCCCTCTGTCTCATCACTGGGGAGACAGGGTCCTGGTGGTGATCTCACCCCATCAGAAACCTTTCTGTGCATAAGGCTAAGCAAGCAATGAAGAGGGAGGACGGGGAGGAGGGGAGTTATGGCAGGAAACCAAGAACACATCAGACACTCTAAATTTAGATCTTTTTATTCAGCTCGGACAATATTCCTTGATTTCTCATTGTTCAGGAGAGGGCAGAGGGCAGGGGATCTATTGAAAGGCTTTGTCCTGAGAGATGCCACTTTGTCTGGATATAGGGGGGTGGAGGAGCCACACATCAGGCTGGTCTGGCATGGGGGAGAGGTGCATGTCCCACACTTCCAAATGGTTTGGGATGGGCTGGTGGGTGGGCACCTCTGGCACCTGTGAGGCAGAGCTCAGGGCTGCCCCCAGCCCCACACTGCCAGGCCAGGCGGGCAGCCATGAGCAGTGAGCGGTGCCTGTGCTTTGGGGCAGCTCCCGTGGCAGCGGGCTCGGGCCCAGGGCGTGTAGGATAAACACACACCCTCTCTATACGTCTCGCTGCCTTTCCGGCACTGCAGCTCAAGGGCTATTTTTAAACTCCCTCCTTTATTACACAGGCCAGAAGATAGCGCGGCCTACCTCCTGCCAGGCCAGGCCTGCTGCTCTCCCACCCACCCAAAACCGGGGGCAAGCTGTCCCCCACAGGGAATGGCATGGGGGCACCCTGCCTGGTGCCAGGGGTGGGTGCAGGGTGGGCATGACCTCGCTGCTGTCCCCCACAGTGCCAGGGGTGGGTGCAGGGTGGGCATGACCTCGCTGCTCTCTCCAGGCTCAGGCCACAGCAGGCACAGCAAACTGGGGTGTCTGGCTGCACTTGTGCTGCTGGTACAAGGGTACTGCTGCAGGGTGTTTGGTCCCACTGTGTCTGTGGGATGTCAGCTTTGCTCAGGGCCTGCAGCTCCAAGGGAGGTTAAATGAGCTGAAAGTCGGCTGCAGCATCACCAAACCCGCCTGCTGCTGGTGTCAGCACCACCAGCTGGGTGCAGGCGAGAGGACCAGCTCTTGCAGGTAGCACGAGCGGGGCTTTCCGCCCTGGCTGATGCCCTGACCCCCAGCCAGGAGCACTCTGAGCGGGTTTTGCTCTGTGACGTGAGCAGCAGCAGCAGGTGGCAGGGGCCGGGGGGGGAGAGCTGCTTGCTTTTGGTTTTCGACCCTCATCTTCGTTTCACATGAGTCATGTTACGTTCTGAGCTGAGTAACTGCTGGGGCTATTTTTACTCCAGCTCAGCAAAGCTTCCTTCTCGCTGCTGCCACCGCCACCGCCGCTCGCTGCGGACCCGGGGGCAAAGGATGGGGACACGGTGAGTGGCAGAGGGCGAGGGCAGGGGAAACAGTGTTTGGGGTGGTGCCAGTGGAAAGGGGGACCGCTGCCCACCTAATCAATTTGGAAACAAAAATAGTAAATGCCTTTTGAAAAACAACAGATGACCTGCGATGTGTGGCGTATTCACACACACACATACGTATGTATTTATTATACTGGGAGAGGGGAAGGGGGCAGGGAGAGAAATTCCTTTCGAGTGCTATTCACCAGTCTGGAAAAATAAAGAAGGAAAGCAGAACATTTTTTCCTTTCATCAAAACAGGAAAGAGAGGGGGAATGGGGTGGGGAGCAGATCCATAGACATAATGGATGGTTGCCAGTGTAAGGAAATTGTTCCCTTCTACCCTAAACTTGGGGGTTGGGGTGGGGGGAGAAATATATGGCAGCATGATCAGAGAAGGCAGCATCCCCTCCTCCCCACTTGATGCAGGAACGTGTGTGCACACGGGAAAGTGCTGGGAAATCAGTGCCCCCCAGCCTTGCCTTTTCTCTTTGAATCCTGCTCGAGCTGCACATCCGCAGAGATGTGAAATGCCTTCGCCTTCTCCTTCATCCCAAAGCCCGGGGCAGGAAGGCACAGCCGACAGGAGCCCTCTCCCCTCTGCCGTTGTCAGGGGCTGGGCTCTGCCCTCTGCATCTGTCTGCATGCTCGTATCCCTTCCCCATCCTTTCCTCTCTGCCAGGTTCCTGCCAGGGATGGGTGAGATGAGGGAGGTGGTGAGGGGCTGGGGGAATCCCTCTGACGGAGAGACAGGCAGAGGGGGTGGTTCCCGGGGAAAGCCTGGCAGGTCCCAGGTGACACCTTCCCTTTCCCCTGGAGCCGCTGGCTCTGTCAGGGTTTTACTCATCCTTGGAAAGCATTTTCCCTGCCAGTGCCAGGGGCGGGAAGGCAAATTATGCAAGCCCTGGGTACCCTGAGGCTCTGCCTTTCTCCAGCCCCAAATACAAGCACCGAGCTCCGTGCCCGTCTCATTCTCCTTCCTTTGGCCTCTCTTCTCCTTTCCTCCTTCTTCCTCCATTAAACCGAGCTCGGTCCTTGCTCAGGGAGGTCGGGGCAGCTCTCGTGTCAGCCCCTCTGGGGCAAACGCTGTGTGACACAGCATGAGCAGGGCGCAGCAACCCCGTCCCTGTCCCCTGAGACAGCCGGGACAAACCCCGCTCAGCCGGGGCTGTGCGTACCACCAACACTCGCCCACAGAGCGGATCTCGGGTGTAAACGAGGTGTAAAACTCGCTCCAGGTGCCTCCTTTGCGTCTCCCCTCCATTGACGGCTGCACCGGCAGCCCCAGGGCGTGGGCGCAGGGATTGCTCATCCTCCTCCCGAACCCCGGCACCCGAGCAGCAGCAGCACCTCAGTCAGATACCCTGAGTGGGCGGGCTGACTACACGTTGGCTGTCAACACCTCCTAATTTCTTTCCATTGATTGTTTTCAAAATAGGACTCATCATGGAGAGGCTGAGACACCTCAGCTGTTCAGACTGAGTCTTGCTTTCCATTGTAAGCCCTGTTTTTCTTCCTGCTGTTTCATAATTCTCTACCTGCCCTCTCTGAAAAAAAGGCAATAAATTAAAAAAAAAAAAATCACCCCTCACTCCATGCTGCTGTGGATGGTGGCTAGGATGATCGTTTTTTCCATCAACACGAGATGAGGGGAGAGCAGCCTTGCAGCAAGGAACTGCCCATTGTCCTCAGACACGTGTGGCTCTCCTCCCTGGTGATAACAGCATAACCAGGGAGATGAGTTCAGCTGTTTGCAGGCTTGAGAGCTGTAGTGGTGGGGAAAGTGTTTTAATAAGAAATCCTGGTGCAGGCTCTTAGGAAATCTTGTTTTGTTGTGGTTTGTCTGTGGGGCCATTGCCAGCTAGCGCAGTTGCAACCACATTTTGTCAAGTCGTGGTGCTCTGATGGGACATTTTTATGGTCCAGATGCTTCATGTGGCCTCAAAATACCTTCCCAATATATGCCATGGTGGCTTCAAACCTTAACCTGTGATATCTGGCACACCAATAGCCCCACAGGCCAGGTGAGAGGGAGATCCAGTTATCCCCATTAGTTTTAGGGGTTTGAGGGACACATCTCAAACTAATTCCACAGAAGTAAGAGAATCAAGGGAGCCCCCAGCAGGCTCAAGGCACAGCAGTTTTAGGTGCATGCACCCCTGTCAAACTCAGTGCCAGTGAGACCGACCCACCCAGTTTAAAGACATCACTAGAGAAAAATCTCTCCCTGTCTTAAAAACAGAAAAACTGCTGAAGCCTGAGCAGCTTGAGTATCACTTTGCTCTATTTCCAGGCAGGGTCATAGGTAGATGATTAGTCAAATTCCAAACATCCTCTTCCTTGCTGTCTGGAGGTTCTACAGGGATTAGCTTTTTGTTTCTGATGTTGAGCTTCTAAAAACTGCCCAGCATCATCCACATGAAAATAAATAACTATTTCTATCGCATCTAGCATGTAATAGAGCCGGATATTCAAAAAAAAAAAAAAAAAAGCACACCATATCTCCCCGAAAATCAGGCCCTGCAGCAGCTCTTGCTGCTACCAAGCAAGAAATTTGCAGCAGTCCCTGCTAGCTTTCTGCTGAGACCTTCTCCTCTCTGGCAGCAGTATCTCTCGCTGCTGAGGAATTTGATCAGCCCTCCCACACGCAGGCTGTTCTGTCCTGGCCAGGAAGCCACTGCAGCATGGGGGACTCCCCGCACAGGTGGCACCGGGCTGGTGGAGCCACCCCAGCTTGTTTGAGGGCAGAGATCCTCAAAAGGCACCTGGGCCTCCACTGACCCCTTGGGAACCTTAAATACCTGACGGGGTCATGGGCATTCAGGAGCCAGCTGTCCCCAGAGCCCTCTACAGACACAGAAGGACTACTCAAATCCTCACCTTTCCCCCTGCTGACTGCCAAGGAGCCCAAGGCTGCAGCATTTCTTTGGCTGGTGCCATTTGGAAAGAGGTGAGATGGACTGAAGGCCCTTTAAAACTCTTTTTTGAAGCCCTCTACAGATTTCAAAAGGTGTTTCAGCACCCAGGCAGACATCAGGGTTGCAGTTCCACCCCACTGGGGGGTTAGAGCCAAATTATCATCACTTGAAATGGCTGGTACGCTGCTGGCAGGCCAGGATGGAGAATGAGGAGAATTCTAAGAGCGTCCTGAGGAATTTGGGGTGGGACAGGGCTATCATGGCCGGAGCATCTAAGATAAAGTCTTGTTAAGGTCTCTGACGGTGGAAATGAGCAAAGGTATGCCTTGCATTTCTACTTCCTCCTCCTTGAGCTCCAATATTGGAACTGAGCCACTTGAGATTCGGTTTGAGGGACTCCCAGGACCCTCCTTATCCCTGCACTCAGGCACCTCACATGGCCTGGGCTTTGGAGCTGACACGGCTCTGACCAGCTCCCCAACTGGGGAGATATCTGCCCACTCTTTTTCTGGGTTGGGGTGAATGAAGATAATCCTTGTGACCCAAGAGCCCCTTGACATGCTGCCCCAGAGGACCCAGGCTATTTATGGAAGACCCCCAGTATTCCTTGTGTCCCTGTGCTTCCTGACCAACACCCACATCCACGAGACAAAAACCAGGTTCAGGGGCATAGCTGGCCAAGCTGGGGTGTGCTGTCAGGTGCCTGCTGCAGAGAGCATTTGGGGGGCTGCCTGCTGCTCAGTTTCAAGGTCTGCTCCTCCTGCGCTCGGGCCCTTTTGGAGTGCTGGTGCGAGACCGTGTGTTTTGGGGAGGCTTGGCTGCAGGAGACTCACAGGCACCCAGAGAGCCTGAGGGAGCATGTGTGATGCTGTGAGATGAGGCCACTGGTTTGCCAGTGGGTGTATGTATGTGAGAAGGGAAGGGAGAGGGGGAGAGTGAAGGAGAACACATGGATGCCCAGGGATGTGTGAATGAGACAAAATTTGCACATAGCTGTGCATGCACGGCTCGAGCAGGAGCGTGTGCGTAGCATAGGAAAGGCAGGGGGGATGCTTGGGATTCAGAGCGAGCGCCTGCGGTGCATGACGGTGCAGGAATGTCTCGGTGGATACGAGCCTGCACAAAGATGGTGCAGAGCAGAGATCCCTCCTGCTCGTGCCTGGAGTGTGCTAGTCGGCGCCGGGAGAGCGCTCCTGTGTACGTGAGAGGGTGTTTTTTCAATAGGATATGACTCTTTCTTGAACTCACCTGTTAGCAGCCTTCCCCTCCCCATCCCTCTCCCCCCACAGCAAATATCTGCTGGCTTAATTTCCCTTCAGATGTTTATTACATCGTGGAGATAATCATGCAGCAAAATACCTCCGGGTGCCACGAGCAACACCAGATTGTCTTATAGCAACGTGTAAATTTCTCTGGCTCCTTTTTTTTCCCCTGCACACAAAGAGATGTGAGATATTAAAGTCATCTCTCTCCCTGGAGCTAGTGGTGTAGCAGGGCAGGGAAGGCAGCGAGTGGAGCTCAGAGGAATGGGCTCCAGACTGAAACAGCGAGAACCTGGGGCCAAAAAAAATAACAAACTACCGTGCCGGGAACTCCTCTCTTCTTATCTCTTGCCGAGGAGGCAGGAATTTCTGTCCCCATTCCTCACGCGATATTAAAGCCACATTATACAGGTTGCTGCAGCATTAGTCATTTTTAATTAATTTATCATTTAAATGAACACACTTTTTATTTTGTCAGAATGAACTGCTACTCCCTCGCTAGATTTGTTCCTTGATACCCAGCCAAAGAGGAGGATGGCAAGTTATGCTCCACCCATCTCCTCTCCTTCATAAAAGGAGCAGCCCCGAGTGCCAGCTTAGTCTCTCTTGCAGCTCGCAGAAAATAAAGACCCGTCGGCTCACTCGCCCCTCCTGCAATTTTACCTTTTCTGCCTTTTTTTTTTTTTTTTGTTTTTCCTTTCTTGCTGCAACAGAGTGCGGGAGGCAGCACCAGTGGCTCCACTTTGAGGCTTGTCAAGGCTCAGCGCACGCACACAAACACACACTCACAACCCAGAGCAAAAACATTCGCTCTCACCTGTCTCCAAACCCAAAGCAAACCTTGCCTCCAAGCCAACTCCTGGAACGAGAAGGCACCCGAGCCAGAATCTAATGTAAAGGGAAGAAATTCAGGGCACGCTGGCAACTTTTCTCTAAAAAGCAAGTGGCAAAAAGGAAGGAAAGGAGCATTTTAAGAAGAGGACAACTTAAGGAAGAAGATTTCATTTTTTGGATTTCACTCCAAACTTTGGAAAAGTTTTTTTTCCGTTTAGTTACTATTCTGTGCACCTTCTTCTAAGAACATTGAGACATTGTTACCTGCACGTAAAAGCTTTTACAGGTACACATTTTTTTTTTTAAAAGGGAAGAAAACCAAGAGGAAGAATAGCATGTGGACCACCTAGCCAAAGGCACCATTGAAGCATCCCTTGCGCCAAGGGGGACCCAGACTCTGGATGTGTATAATTCCTAGGGACTGCATTTTTTTCCCACCGGGCTTATGAGATAGCGCAGAGGCAGGCGAGTCGCCGAGAATTACTTCTGTCTCCCCTCACCACCAGCACCACCGGCACCTCCACGTCCTCCTCCAAGGGCTCCCGCGGCTCTCCCACCTCCTCCCGGCTCGCAGGGGACATGGGAACGCGCAGCGCCCTCGATGCCTGAGGCCGGGCGGCCGCGGGGCTGTCTGCGGGAAGCGCTTCCCTGCCGGGGCTCGCCGTCCATGTGCCCGCAGCCGGCGGGGCCTGGAGTCGGGATGAATTTCGGCGTGGTCTTCGCGTTCATCCTCTCGCTGCCCCTGGCCCGCATGGAGGTGAGTTTCCGCCGTGGGCAGCGGGCGGTGCTGCCGAGCTGCCAGCCCCGCGCTGGGGGAGCGCCGGCGGCGGCGGCTCCGGCCCGCAGGTGCGGCGGGCGCAGCCGGGGAGCGGCGGGGGCGCGGAGCCCGGGGCGCGGTCCGCGGGAAGGGCTGCGGCGGCAACCGGCCGCGCTAATGGCGGGCAGCGACCGCCGCCCCTCCGGAGGGCAGCGCCCGCTGCCGCGGGCACCCCTGTGGAGCGGGCACCCCCTGTGGAGCGGGCACCCCTGTGGAGCGGGCACCCCTGTGGAGCGGGCACCCCCTGTGGAGCGGGCACCCCTCTGGAGCGGGCACCCCCCTCTGGAGTGAACATCCCCTCTGGAGCGGACACCCCTCTGGAGCAAACACCCCCTCTGGAGCGGACACCCCTCTGGAGCAAACACCCCCTGTGGAGTGGGCACCCCCCTCTGGAGCGAACACCTCTCTGGAGCGGGCACCCCTTGGAGCGGGCACTCCCGTTGGGACAGGCCCGCCAAGGGGGGCTCGCCTGGGAATCCACCCACCCCCGTGTCTGCCCCCGGCGGCAGGGACAGGGGTATCAGGCTGAATCGGCCCCGGTCAATGTGGGAGCAGGGATGCTGCTGGCGAGCCCCGGGGAACCTTCCTGCCCTGCCTCGCCCGGGGCTGTCACCCCGGGGTGAGTGCCCTCCTTCCCGCCTCTCACCCCACCCCGCGATTTTGGCACCATGGCAGTGCGGGTACAGCGGGGACCGGGGCCCTCTTGATGCCTCTGGAATAATGCACAGTGTGAAATCCACCCCGGCATTGCCGGGGGGCAGTGGAGAAAGGGCGTGGGGCTTTGGAAAGGGGAAGGAAGGGGACCGTGTGAGCAGAGGCACGGCACCGAGTGGCAGGGTTATTCAGCAAGGTGTGTGCCCAGCTGGGGGAAGGGGCAGGAGGTGGGTGTCTGCTGGGCTTCCACAGTCACACAGACATCGTGCCCAGCAGTCCTGAATGTGCTGCTCAGGAAGAAGCTGAGCAGAAGGTAAGGGCCGGGTGGTGGATTTGAACAAACACCCCAACCCACTTTGGTTTCCCTATGTGGAAATTGAAGCCTCATCCTCAGCCCTGATTGAGGAAAAGGAGGCCCAAACTCCCAAATCCTTTGGCCTCTGCCGTCACATTTCATCATCGGATTGCATGCAGATTGAGGGGATCAGAAAGCCCCTGACATTCCCACACAGCACTCGGTTCCCACTTTAGCTCTACCCAAGATGGCAAAACTGTGGGTTGGATCTGCAGCTTGATTGTCAGGGGCAGGAAATATCCTTCCACCAAAACTTTCCCTTCTTTGCATCATTTTTCTCTTTTCCTTCCTCATTTTTGGGCAGGCTAAGTGGGTGTACCCCTCGTGAGATGGCAAAGAGGAGGTTGGGGGCAGAGCATCACGTCACCTCGCTGTGGGCCCATTTTGCCCTTGCCACAGCCACAAAAGGAAGCAGTTTGAGCTGTGGGCTACCCAGCTCTGGTCAGGCTTGTTTCGGGCAGAGGATGGTATTTCCTCTGTGGATGGCACAGACCTCTTTCTCCCATGCAGCATGAAACATCAGCTAGGGTTGGCACTGGGGAAGGGTGAAGATGGAAGTGTCTTATCCCAAGGAGCTGTTCCTCAGTTGCCATAATCAGACTGAAATACTGCACAGCTCTATGACAGCCTAGAAGAGTTAGAGTTTGGTAATTCTGGCCCGAGGTTTCATGGGAGGAATTGTGATATTTGTCACTGCATGACAGGAGAAGCAAGAACGTTTCTGCTTGAGTAGATGCTTCAGGCTGCAGCCAGTGCTCACAGTTACTTTGAGGGCAGTGTGTTGCACCCTCTGCACCAGGCACAGACAGCACAGCTCCCACCAGGCTGCTGAACCAGAGTTATCCTCGGAAAGGGGCTTGCAGCTCCTCCCCAGCCATGCCACAGAAAGTGCATGAGGAGCACTAGCTCCCCAGATCAGCAGAGGCCCTGAGCAAAGAGATGGAGCCTCCTGAGTCCCTCTCCCGCTTTGATCACACCCATCTGGAGCTGGAGGGCCCTGGAGCTCTTCCAGCCGGAGGGAGTACAAGCCTCAGCGGGAAGGTATTTGCCAGTTGGGAAGCGAGGATGCTAAACCCATTTGCATTTGCCCCGGGGGCTGTAATAGTTGCCTTGCAACATTTACAGAGCTGGGCTGAGCCAGCCGTGGTTGTGCCGGGGTGAAGCCCCATTGGCAGCGCTTTCTGGAATTCCCAAGGAATGGGGTGCGGCTGGCCCCTTGCTTATAGCCTCGACCCAGCTCCCTATTGCATCTTCCTGCTGCAAGGCTCCCGCGGTCTTCCCTAGTCTTCCTAGCACGAGGCAGTGACAAGGACAAAGCAGTGGAAGCTGGGATGGATGACACGTCTGGGGTGAGCTTGTGGAAGGAGCCAGGCGAGCGTCCCTGCCTCCCTCTCACTGTCAGCTGATGTGCAGCAGCAGGAGGGAATGACAGGGCTCTTGCGCTCCTTCCAGTGCTGCTGGTACACAGCCGGCCCCGGGGGTGGAAATGCCTCCAGCCCTCGCAGGGGAGCTGTGGGGGGAGTGTGGACGAGCAGTGGAGTCCCCCTTGAAATGGAAAAAGGGTGGGTAGGTCCGGCTGTATTTTAGGAACACGGACTAGATCAAGCGTTGTTTGATTATTTTAAGGGGGGAAACCATAAGTCGTGACTCCAAGTGGAAGGGGCTCATGTGAAGAGGGTTGTAGCTGCTGCAGAGTGCTCTGGCTGGCGTTTGTCAGGGTCCCCCTGTAGCCAGGAGTGGTGCTGGAAGGGTGGAAGCCCTGTGCCGGGGGAGTGCTGGTGGCAGGTGCTGCTGGTCTTGCCCTCTGCCAGGGAATGCGGTGGAGTTTCCCCTCAGGGTCCAAACATCAGCTTCAGAGGGAATTAAAAAATGCTGTTTGTTTGGGGTTTTTGCCTGGCTGATCACTCGAGACCCTGCTGCCAAGATCCCTTGCCATGGTCGGTGTGGTGGTGCTCAGAAAGTTCTCCTCTCCTGGGCAGAGGAGTGAATAGGAGGGTGCTTCCCTGCCCTTCACAAACTGGTGCTGCTGACGCCATTCTGTCCTTCTGTGTGCAGTCACACCAGCTTGGAAAAAGGAGCTGGAGGAGTCCTCCCCTCAGGTGTATCCTTGTCTGATTTCTTTGGGCCCTGAGGGGCTGCCTTCCCTGCTGCTTGCACAATCTTTGCTTCCTCCTCCTCCTCTGTACCTAGCAGGAGTCACACCTTCAGGCAAGACTGAGAAACCCTCACCAGAGGGTGCAGACCACAACACTGCCTATTCCCTGCACCAGCTTGGCAGCTTCTGATGGCAAGGGGACCTTTCAGCATCCCTGGTGCTCAAAAGCATAACTTGGGAAAAAACTCCAGAGCAAGAGGTGGTGGGGCTAGGGAGGAGACAGGTTTGGGGAAAGTGCATGTGTGGGGAGCGGGAACGGGGGAACTGCTGCACCTGCACTTATTTGCAGTGACCAAACAGTGCTGCTGGACATCTGGGAGGAGGGGAGCAAAGCTGATGTGCTGAGAGGCCCCAATGCAGCAGCCACAGTGCAGGCAAGCAGCTGCTCTGCTGCCTTTGTCAGATGTGCCCTGGCCCCTCAAGCACCAGCAAGCAGCACAAGAGAGGGAAGTGAACGTCCCTGCCAGGGGATGGGCAGATTGGGGGGTGCCCTTGCGACTCAGGGGAGAGTCAGAGTCAGGAACTGGGGAGCAGGAGGAGGGAGGGAAGAGCAAACTTTCTTCTAAGAATTCAGGGCCTCGCAGGAATACGAGGCCAGGCCTTGGGGCACTTGACAGCCAGCCAAGAGTCCATTGAGACAAAAGTCTTCTTTGATCTGCCGCGCAGTTAAAAAAGGAGATTGTTAACCTGTGTTAGACAAATAACTCCAGAGGAGCTGCTGAGCAGGAAAAGCACCAGCTGCTTGGGCGGGTCTCTCGGGGATCCCACCTCTCCCAATGCTCCTCTGCCTCCTGACCCCATGGGATTAGGTGGAGGTGATTGATGGACCTCTGCTTCCCTGTGTCTCATCCCACAAGTGCCCCAGCCCGGGCGTGTGCAGCGCTCCCTCTCAGAGCCTCGCAGGCACAGGGCTGGGGCGGGGGCCAGAGGCATGGCTGTTCCCTGTGGCAGACCCCAGAGGGAGCGAGGACAAGGCATGCAGCTCAGGTTTGCTGCTGCTCTTTGGCCAGCCTTGGCCTTGGTTTACAAGGGTAAGGTAAGGAGCTTCACAGGCTTGCAGTTGTCACTGGCAGAGTTGCCTTACAGTGATGGGGGAGGAGGACAGGATTATGAGCCGTGTGGGCTGGTGTTACACCATAGCCATGCTGGTAGTATCTGCAACAAGACAAAATTGGCATCTAAAACTGCTGCCGTGAGCAGGGAGTGGAGCTTATTGCTACAGGCAGTCACCAGAAGCACGGCTCCTGAGGGCCTGCGTTTTCAAGCCCTGATTCATATCTGTTCCTCCTGCTCAGTTAGCAAGGTGACACCTCCCAGCTCGCTTCCAAAGTCTGAGTCTCGTAACACCTGCCCACGCTCTCCCCCCAGCAAGTGCCAGAGTTTAAAATAAAGTTCCATTTCCTACATGTATTAAGTGTCAGGAAGGTCCAGAGGCATCCGTGCAGAGCAGCATTTGTACACAAACGCATTTGGCTGACAGGTGCAAACATTGAAAGCCTGCAATTTCACCACCCAGCACTGAGCTCTGACTGCAAGTACTGGGAATTGCAAATCATCCTTCTTCCAGTAAATGTGTGTGGCACAAGGCAGGGAAGTGCTGCAGAGCCTCTCCAGCACCGGGCTGTTGGTCCCTCTCTTCCTCACGCAGCAGGAGATGTCAGAAGGCATCTTCATTTCACAGCTATTCAGTGATCCCTGAATTATACAAGTCTCTCTCTCGCTGTGCATTCATCACTGATGCTGCTTCCCCCACCCTCAGAGACTGAGGAAGTAATGCCTGGGGATGTAATATCTGCTTTTTGCTGCAGGCAGACAGCCAGATCTGTGGTGAGATGTGGCAGTGACAGGGATGGAGCGGGGCAGGAAAGCTCGGTCTGACTGAAGCTGTCTGGTGGATCTGGCTGTGAGAGGTTTAGGACATGGGTGCTGTCTGCTCTGCAGATCTCTTCAGGAGGTTTCTGAACCTCCTTGGGCTGCAGCAACCTTCGCATCACTGCCTCCCAGTTGAAGTTGTAGTATTAGAGGGTGGTCTAGCAGGGCTGAGGAGGGAGCACTCCTGTAGTCCTACTATGGAAGCAAACGGTGGGTGGCCAAGGACAGGCACGTGTGAGAGAGTGCCAGGCTCAAGCAGCCATCCAAAAGTGGCTGCAGGTTTGAGCCAAAGCCCTCAAGGTTTAAAGCCAACGTTTAGCCACCTGCCTGGTGGCTTTTCTCTGCTGCAAACGGAAGGAAAATGTTCTGCACTGAACACAGGCAGGGAGGGAATAGCTGTACAGTAGGAGGACCACACACATGCCACCAACTGTCCATAAAACCCTGCAGGAAAATCCCTGCGCTTCACAGGCACAGAAGCCAAGCTCTCCTCTCAGTTACAGGGACATGTGGAGGGCTGTGCCTCAGACACCGTCCAGCACCCGGCTGAAAGAGCAGCTTTTCCGCTTGAGTAGCCCTGAATGAAGAGAGCTGGGAGCTAAGCAAACACTTCGGCCAGTCCTTTCCTCTGTCTCTTTTTCCAGTCTTTTGGAAGTATGTTTTAATCAGCACTTGCTTTCCCACACCCCTCCTTTGTACTCTTATTAAGTGCTGTCACTGGGGCCCGCTCTAGCCTAGTGCCAGAGTAAAATTCCCAAGAGACTGATGGCATTGCACCTGCCTGCTCAAACTCTGTATTTGGCCCCCCGTCTGATGTTGCTACCCCTGCTCACTTAAGGCTTTTTCGTGCTGGTGTGCAATGACATCCAAACTCCCATATGTTTCTTCCTCCAAATCAGCTCCTCAGCCCATCACCTCCCTGCAGCTTTTGTCATTTCACCGCGGGCTCATGCTGGGGCAGCCTCAGCCGCCAAGGTCAATCTTCATCTCCACCCCCTGCCTTTTTTTTTCCTTAAAAAAGAGTATGCAAATGATGTATATTATTGGGCCTCTGTGGTTTGAAAACACACGCGCTCGCACACGCACACGCACACGATAACTGACAAAGCCCGTGAAGGAGTTTCATAACGGAGGGAAATATTAGGAATGTTTTATCTGATAGTGTAAGGGAAGTCTGTTAAAACGCCTTTACTGCAGGCAGCAGGAATGAGAAGCCACCTGGAGAAGCCATACACCACCGGAGAAGGAAGCCTTGCTGGCTGCTTGCATAGTGTCCAGGGCTCTGCTGCACAGCCTTTTTGGACTTTTTTAGTGTCCTGACAGCTTTGTAAGAGGCAGAAAGAGGGTCTCTCTTGCTTTTGCCTAGGTTTCACGTTCATGTCTTCATGAGGTATAAAGCCCTCAAGGTTTCAAAGCCAACGCAAGACAACACACCTTTGCATTTCACTGGTTCTGTCGTGTTTTCCTCGTGCTTGATTCTCTGCTCTTGCTCCTTGACACAGCCAGACTTGCAGATCATCTCTCTAATGCTTGTTTCTCCCCTTCTTTTGTTTTTGTTGTCTGGCAGGGGGACCCCATACCCGAAGACATTTATGAGATTTTGGGTGGCAGCTCAGTGCGCTCCATCAGTGACCTCCAGCGTGCCCTGCGGATAGACTCCGTAGGTAAATCTCCTCTTCACCAAACACTCCTCTATTTTTAATTAAGTCTTTGGGGGAAGGGGGGGCTGGGAGGGGATACTCTGTTTTGCAGCGGGCACACTATCAACAGAATTCATTATAAATATAGGAACCACTCAGGAGCCAAGACCTGGCTCTTTACAGACTTAGTCCCCCTGAAAGTTATGGGAGTTAGAGGCAACTAGATGCTTTTTTAGATCTCCTGACTGTCTGGACACTGGCTTCTAAAGATGGTAGGAGATGAGCAAGGTGAGTGCAAGGAACTGAGATCCCCATTCTTCACCCTGAGAGATGCTCAGTCAGCAGGGCTTGAATTGGACAAGGATCAGTTTAGGAGGCCGCAAAATGGGAGGTGGAAATAGGGTGACAGAGGAGAAAAAGGCTGAGTGGGTTTCCAGGTTTGGCATCCACAAAAGGCTCCCAGAGGCCCTTAGGATAAGAGCAGCAGAGCACGTGTCCGTGGGTGAGCTATGGGGCAGGGGCTAAGTCAGGCTAGCGTCGCTTCACCTCCTGCCCGTAGATAAGAGCTCCGGGGGCTGCAGGGCCTCGGGGTCACTTGGCCAGGGCTGGCTGCAGGGAGCAGCAGGAGCGGCAAAGCGTGAAGGGGTCGGCACGTGTGGGAACTGGAGCACGCGCCACGGCGGCTGGGCTGGCCCAGGAATTTATTTATAAACGGTCTCTTCAGAGCAAATTCCTTTCTATTCTAACCCTGCTCCCGCCCGTCGTCCCCCAGCCCCCCCAGCTCGACTTCTCTCTCGTGTTTTGTCTGTTTTGAGCTTTGTAATCCTTGCCGAGACACTATCTACGGGGGAACAGAATTTCCTGCTTTTGTTTCCTATGCCAGTCCAACCACTGGCGCAGTCTCAAAAGCATTCCCGCTGCCTTTCAAAACGGCCCTGGAGGGGCAGGGGGAAAGCGAGGGGGAGGGCACCAGCTGCGTTCAGCTATTGTTTGTCTTAGAAAGAGGCGACCAGGCTCCCCACCACTGCCAGGGCCGCTCCCTGCCCTCACCAGCTCCCTCCTCCTTGTCCACGAGCCACACAATGGGGCAACTTCCAAAATTAGCCCTGCTGGATTGTCCCAGGCTGGTCCCCCCACCCCCAAATGTCTTCAGTACTGATCCAGAGTCTAGAAGGACAACCTAGAGGAGGGAGGGACATGGTTCTCAACAGATTTGTTTTGAGTCAACAGTTGTTGCTATTTTTTTGCCCCCGTTTCTCTCCTCTCATCAACTCAACTTGAGCACCAAAGGCAGCCCCCATCTTCATTTGACAAAATGCCACAGGATGGAGGGGTGGGCAAGGAGCAGCTGAGAAGATGCATCCAATCTGTCATGGCCCAGTGTCTAAGGAACAGATACATAGATACATCTCCATCGTGGCTATTAACCAGCCTCATGATTAAGAAATGAAATGGGCTTATCTGGTTGGCTCCAGAAGCACAGGGGATGAGAGAAGGCTGCAGAGCTTTGAGTCACTGGTTTCACTTCAGGTGCCAGATAGGAAAGGCTGGTCAGGGAAACAAAAAGTGGTTCTGTGAAGCTGTTTCTTTGTTTCACCCCATGGCTCTCATCTGTTCCCAGGTGCTGACTGAGGAGCATTGACATTCTCTTGCCCTGTGAGGAATTAGCAAATTAGTGTGTGAGCAAAATAATCCCAAAGTGGCTGGAGCCATTCCCTGTGCTGTCTGTGCACCCTGTGTGTGTCACAGCTGCTTCCCTCCAGTGACTGCACAAGGAGCCAGAATGAGGCAGCTCCAGGAGGCTGAGACAGTGCTCTCCTGACCTTGGGCACTACTGCAGACCCAGCAGCACAAGTGTGGACAGTGGGAGTTGTCTCCTTGACTGTGGCTGCCCACCAAGCAGTGGCTGCCCATGTAAACCAGTCATGCAGACACCTTCTGTAGCCCAAAGAGAACCACAGGCCATTCTAAAGTGTGATCCACCAGTTCTCATTTTGGGAGTTTGCCTGAGGGTGAGACCAATGGTGCCTAGAACTGATCACACCTTTCCAGCCACTTTAAATGGTGTCTGTCTGTCCGCCTCACACATAGATGTTGACTGCTCTTTGACAGGCAGATGATTGCTGCCTTCTGAATGCAGCCTCTGTGCACCCACCCCAAATCTGTCAGCAACTGCTTGAGACCTGAGCAGGGAGCAAAGTCCCTGCTTCCCTTTATGAGAGGGCTGCGCTAGGGCAGGGCTGAGGAAGAGGAATGGGACATGATAGGTAAGGGAAGTCTGCTCCACCACACATCTGATAAACAGAGATCTTCCATTGGCCCCTAATTCCCTTTAAGAAAATTGCTCCCTGGATGCTGACGTCCATTCAGTTTCCTTCAGCTGCTAAAGCAGGTTAGAGAAGGAAAGAGCTGTGGCTGGGTGGGAGCTATCTCCGAGCGCAGCCATTGTCCCGAGCTCAGGAGGGGCTGCGTGTTGGAGTGCTCCATGGGGATTATGGGCATTTCTCTATTCAGCACTTCCTATGGGAAAAAGCAGTGGGGTGGGAGGGAACCGCTCAGGGCTGGCCTGAATGCTATCTGTCTTCCTCTCCCATCGCCGACTGAACCACCTCCAGATCCTGCCTCTCTCCAGTAGTCTGGAGGAAAAGTAATTTTAACTTTATTTTTCTGTTCTTCTGTCACAAAACTTCTCTAACCTAGAGCACCTGAGGTGAGCTAGGAGAGAGAAAGGAAGCACCCCACCTACCACCCATTCCCCCTCTCACCTCCCAACTCTCCCAGTCCCAAGCCACCCCAGCAAGGCACCTCAGTGTTTAATACCAAGTGTTCTGCTTGTCCCATCTGGTCTTTGATCCCCCTTGGTGTTATTCTGGTCTCAGATGGCCAATCTGAATCCCTCTGCAACTCCTCTCTGACACTAGAAAGTCCTGACACGAGCCTTGTCTTTCTTGAGCTGGGGTTTTCCTCTCCCAGACCTGACTAGGGTCCCCTCAGTCATGATAGTCTTGTTGCTCTGAGCTGCCTAGTCTGAGCAAAGAGTGTCTGTGCCCCAGAACAGCTGTGACCTTGCTTGTGGATTTACACCCAGCATGACGTCCTGGCTCCGTGGCTTATCCCATGTCCCTGCACTTTGCCTGGTGATCTGAGCACAAGTGCCTGCTGTCTTCTCCTGCCTCTACCTGGTGCTATTAAGTCATGTCTTCCTCTCTGCAGAGCAGGACAGCTCGAGCCTGAGCCTGAATGCATCTCAGCCTGATCAAAGCCCTGTGGCCCTGTCTCGAGAGCGACGAAGCCTGGGTGAGCTGGGGGTCTTGCACCTTGTGATTGTTGGGGAGCAGCTGTGGGTGAGCAGCTATGGGTGCTCCAGGTATCTGTCTGAGATGCAGATGTAGGGGTGGAGGTTATAGTGCACCTGTGTGTGTGGAGACCTAAAAATGAGAGTCTGGGCCTGGAGTGGGATCAGGGTATTTCACCCTGGGAGGGCAGGAGAGGGAGTCTGGACTTCTGTGCACTGCTCTGTCTTAAATCCTGATGGTGCTTGTTTGCCCTAAAGCGTCACCTGCTGTCTGGGCTGCAGTGAGAAGCATCACTGTACTGGGGCTTCCTCCACAGGGCATGGCTCTGTACAGGGAGAGAACCAGAGGGGTGGGAGAAAGAGAAAGAACATTGGTGTGTGCTTGTGCCCGTGAGAGCCATGTGGGGCCCTTCACTTGCAGCAGAGGTGGCTGTGGCGGGGTGGTGGCAGCTGCAAAGCCCATTTCACCCTGTTTCTCTCTTGTCCCTCCGTAGATGCTCTGGCAGCAGCAGAGACCGCTGTCCTGGCGGAGTGCAAGACACGGGAGGTGGTGTTCGAAATCTCCCGCGCCATGGTGGACAGCACCAACGCCAACTTCGTGGTGTGGCCGCCCTGCGTGGAGGTGCAGCGCTGCTCCGGCTGCTGCAACAACCGCAACGTGCAGTGCCGCCCCACGCAGATCCGCGTCCGGCCCGTCCAGGTGAGGCACCCGCCGCTCCCTGCTGCCGCCCAGAGCCACCCCTGTGCCCCAAAGCCATCTGGGCTGGGCTCATGCGGCCATCTGTGCCCTCTGTGTGGCCATGCAGAAGCGTGGGTGACTCCGTGCCAGCTGCTGGAAGGGCTGTGCTGTCCAGCAGCTGGGGACTGTCCCCAGGCAGAGCTGCAGGGCACTGTCTCCATCTGCAGCTCCATGCCACGACCTTCCTGCAGCTCGAGGCGGCCTTGTCTGCTGTATTAGAGCAGAAGAAACAGGGTGCTTTCATCGTGGGAACTGGTTTGGATGCAAAAACAGGAGGGTTTGCAGTGTCAGTCTCCATCCTCCCACTGCTGCTGCAGCTTCTTTCTAAGATGTGCACTGGAACAGCTTCTCTTTCTCAGCCCACAGTTACCTCCTGACCTGCTCCATCAGCCAGCAGACACCTGACAGCTAACCTCTTGCTCTGATCCTCCCCTCACAGCTACCAGTGATCTCCTCACAGCTTCCTCCTAGACAGCTTGTTTAAAAATAATATTCATCCCATACTAATCCTCTGCCTGAGCCATAAGAGACTCCCCCAGGCAGGCAGCAGAGGCTGGCTGGGAGAGATTGTATTCACACACAGCCCTTTTCATCAGGAAATTCCTTTCTCAGAAAAGCCAGGCTGAATGAGGAAAAAATGGGGGGGAGCAGGAGTTGTTTTTCTGGAAAAAAACAAGTGAGAGGTCAAAAGCCAGCCTGAAAAAGTGACCTGGAAATGGTTTCTTTGAGGACAGAGGTCTCTCTATTGTTTGGCTGGAAGTGTTTGTCTAGCAGGCAGCGTGTGGTCTGAAGCGTGTGGAGTGGGCTTTCAAGGAAAGATAAACAGCCTGGCTGCTTTGGCGCTGGCTGAGGGATGCTGCTGGGGGCAGTGGGTTTAGAGGAATTCCATCCCAGATGCACAGCAGAGTGAGTATTTATAGCTTGTGGAGCACTTCAGGCACCGCAGAGTTGTTAGATAAGCTGAGTGGGGTCAGGCCTGGCTGCTGATGGAGAGGGAGGACCCCCTAGAAAGCTTGTGCCCTGTGGTGGGATGTGGAGCAATGAGTCTTCCCTCTGAGTCAGCACTGGTGGAGAGTCCGGGGGAATTTCCAGAGCGCCGCCTTTCCTATAAAGAGCCGAGGGCTTCAGCCCTGCGAGTTATTAAAGAGCTTGAGACAAATTCAGGCAGGCCTCAGCAGGGCTGGTGAGGCTGTGTTAGCTTGCTTCAGACCTGAGTTCTTCTCCTTTTGCCCTTCCTGTAGGTTCTGTGGGAATTATCCTGGTTGCCCCAGGTCTCCGCCATTGCATCTGTCAAAAATAGGCTGGCATGTCCTGCATGTTCCATGTTCTGTCTCTGATCAACCAGTCATCCTGCTTAATCCCTGGCAATGGTTAGGATCAGGGGAACCAACCAGAGACATCCAAACTTGCCTGGTCTGGGTCTGTTCTGCTGCCACGTTCAGAATTATCTCCCATATACACCACCTCTGAGTCCGAGTTTGAGTTTTGAGTTTGAGTTTTGAGCTTGAACAGGGTTCTGTGAGCAACCTTCTGACCCTTTAGGAAGAAAGCCAGGAGTAAAGTGCACTGACACTGACTAATTTTACAGAGTGGGAGCCGTGGCTGTACTAAACTTTTTCTTGTCTTCCTCTTGCAAATAGGTGAACAAGATCGAGTTTGTCCAGAGGAAGCCAAAATTCACAAAAGTTGTCGTGCCTTTGGAGGACCACGTGCAGTGTCGGTGTGAAGCCGTGTTCCGACCGCCCCCCAGGAACATCCGTCCAGGGCCACGGGAACAGAGACGTAAGGATCTTGGCATTGGTAGAATGAGGGGAGGTGTGAGAAGAGGGGCTGGGCAGAGAGAAAAGAGACCTCCACTGCTTGCAATCTGCTTAGCTCCAGTGAATCCCAAGGGCCTTCGCTGGTTTATACCAGCTGAGAGACCTTTCCCAGGGTGTCTGCCTGCCTGGAAGGGGCTGAAACAGAGGGGAAAGGAGGAGGGGAAGGTGAGAGGTGAGGGGAAGGGCATGGTGGGAAAAGGGAGAGGGCAGAGATTCTGTAGAACAGAGGACAAGGAACAGAAGAACAGAAAGAGGCCTTGTGATCCTGCTGTTGCAGAGCTCTTTGTTGACAGTGTGTGGAGAAGGATATTTCAACAGGAGCCGTCTGCCCCTGGCTGTACAGACACTCTCCCCTCTGTTTTGGCAGGCTTGTCCCCGGCGTTCACCACAGCCGCTGTCTCACAGAGGCGGCGAGTACGCCGGCCGCCGGCACAGAAGAGGAAACATAAGAAGTACAAGCATGTCAACGATAAGAAAGTGCTGAAAGAAATCCTCATAGCATAGAAGTGCTGGCAGGGGAGAGAGAGCACAAGGCAGGTAACAGCGAGCTGCTTTTCCATCCAGGAGAGATGTCCTCCTGGGACATGGCATCTCAGACCCTTCCCAACCACTGGCCACTCGTTCTGTGTGGGGCTGCTGCAGGACAAAACCTGGGTTGAAGGAGGAGGCAGAACTAGGTTGGGTGCCAAGATGTGCATTCTATTTATGGAATTAAGGCTCTTTGCAAAGTTGGAATGATCATGCTGCAGCCATCCTTGCTCTCAGGCCCCTCCCTCTCCTTTCTCTGCCTCCCTTTCAGGCAGAGAACAAGCCTGGCTTCTCCCTACACCTAAATCCCTCAGGGTCCAGGTAATTCATCTCTTCTGTGGAGCAACTCTTGTTCTAGTTTCTCTGTTGGTTCTCCATTGAAAACAGAGAATTAATGTTGCTCTAGGGAGCCCTTTTCCTTTTATTTCCTTACTTGAGTTGGCAGAAAGACTGAAAAGCAGCAACACTTTTGGTTCATCACTCTCCTATAGGGAGGCCTATGTGCATGAGAAAGGTCATACCAGGGAAAAGGAGAACTGGAATCTCTGGCAAGAGATCTGGACTTCGTCAGGCCAGGGTCTGATTCTTCTCTCCATGACTTGTGTAAACAGGAGTAATTCCCTCATCACCAGAAGAATTTCACTGGTACAAGGGAAAGGAGGCTAAGCCTTGGTTCCCCATGAGAGGAAGAGATGCAGAAAAGAGGGAGAGAGTAGTCAGGGTGCAGAATGGTGGGAGCTGGATTGTGACACAGCTTAACAGGGAGAGCCCTGGCCCACAGCTCAGCAGTTCCAGCTCTGCTACAGCCACTTGAATAAGCCTGGGCCACCACTTCACATTCACTTCCCCTCACGCTGGAAGAGGGGACACCAGGCTTCCGTGTATGGCATTTCAGGAGCTGGGGACAAGGGGCACTGAGCAGTGTCTTGAGACTGGGATTCCCACGCTTAGCTCTGATTGTCCCAGGATTCTCCTGGCCAGCCTAAAGTTCCCAGGGTAGAAATGATGCAAACCCATGCAAATCTCAGCTCTGGCTCAAGCTGTTCAGGGGAAAAAAAATGAGGAGGTCAAAAGTCCTCCCAGGCTTCTAATCTGGCTCTTTGGCATAAATATTTCCAGAGGAGAAAAGGGGATAGGAGGGGAGTTGCAGGGGGCAAAAGGTTACATTTTCTAATGCTGTGTCTGGTTTTGTTTCACTTGCAGGTTTATTTAATATATTTGCTGTATAGCCCCCATGGGGTCCTTGGAATGATAACTTTTCCTCTTTGTCCATCTGCCTCGACGTCTGATTCAGACGGCAATTGGTGCTTCCCTTTCCATCAGTGGACCTTCTCCCACCAAAGCCTCCCTTTCATTTATTAGCATAATTTTAAAGTTTAACACACACACACACACAAAAGGACAAGGATGACCCACATATACATATGAGAAAAGAACAAAGTACAAATAAAACCATGAATGCCAACAGCCACAACTTGCGATGAGAACAGGACAATTCCTTCCCTGCTACAGAGGACAGGATGGAAAATGTGAAAAGTAAAGCGGGTCCAATTTCTTCCGAGAAAAGGAGAAAAACAGATGGACAGAGGCCAGAAGGGGAATATTCTCACTTTTCCTCATGCTTCTGGTAAGGCTGGGAGGGCCCAGCTGAGATCTACTCTTGTGTTGGACCTACCTTTTGGCAGCAGGCAAATCTCAGACTGCGAGCGGCGACCAATGATGGAAAATGCACTAAGGACGTTCATCACCCTACCTGGACAGATCTATATTTTTAACGTGCGTGTGTATATTTTATTTTTAAAAAGAAAAACCAAAACCACTAAGGTATTCAACATCTCGGGGAACAGAACAAACAAGCAAAGAAACAAAACAAAGAAGCCAAATGCATTCCCCCACTCCCTCTTTCCCCTGCTCCTGGTGCTGACTGGAAGGTGTTTGGATCATGGGGAAGGAGCACAAGGTGGCAGAATCGTCTCCACGCCCCCGGCCCCTGCCAAGGAGAGCCATCTTTGCACATGCTGGTGGAGAATTCAACTTTCCAGGCTCGGACTCAAATTATTTTTTAAATTCACTCTGGATGTGTGCGTGTGTATATGTGTGTGTGTGTATATATAGATATATACGTGTGCATGTGTGTGCGTGTGTATGTGTATTTATACATACATATATAAAAATATATATATATATGTTCTTAAATGGGTTTCATTCCCCAGTGGCAGGAAGCTCAGAGGCACGTGGGTGCATCGGCTTCGTGGGGCTGGCAGAAAAGCACACGGTTACTGCAACGTGCCTGCAGGGCCAGGGACGGGGACGGGGCAGGCAGAGGCATCATCTGGTCTCTCTCTTTCTTGTTACCCTTTTCTCTCACTCTGCACCAACCCCCCCATCCCAGCACAACTTCCTTGCAGGAGGTGAAGTGGCACCACAACAAACCAAGGACAGCCAAACTTAGAAGCATGACTTAATCTCAGTGAGCTGTCCTTGCCTGCTCTGTGGTCTTGAAAGCAGAATCATGTCATTCCCATGAGGTCTTTAACCCCTCCCTGGATGTCCTGCACTCTATGCCTCCACTAATCTTTCCCTGCCAATGTTCCCAACCCACTTATCTTGGAAGTTGATCCACGATGTGGACAGCTCTGTGTAGGTATAGAGAAAGTAATGAGGATGGTCTTCACAGCTGGCAGCAGCCGTCTGAGACAGAAATGAGCTCTTCTAAGTGAGGAGGACTCAGACAACCACTGGAGGGTCAGTTGCAGAGTTCCTCCTGGGCCACTGCCTGTCTTTGAGCAGGGAGGAGGACTGTGTGGGCAAGGGCTGGTTTTGCACAGGTGATAGTAACCATTAGCAGAATTGTTCCACATGATGGGAATTCCCAGCATGACCTTGGAGTCAGGGTCTTGGGTTGTGCTGTGCTGGGTGCTGCATACATGAAGAAAATGCCTGCCCAGAGCTATCCCATGGCACTTCTACCCTCACACACACACGCCTGCTGTGGGGTAGAGCTTTGGAGGGAGATGGGGAAAGGAGCCAAAGCCACAGCCTGGGAGCTGTTACAAGTTGTGGAGGGAGCCAGTCCTCACCTCCTGCAAGCCCAGAGCACTTCTCACACCACTGCCAAGGCAGCACATTGCTCCCTCCCTCCAGCCCCAAGCCCTCAAGTCTTAAGACACTTTCTTACCCTGTTCCAAAATCTGTTTCTTTTGGTTTGTAAATATGGTGAGGTTTTGTTTTATTTTATTTTAATTTTTTTTTGCCTTTTTTTAATGTAAGATTAATTTATACTCAGTACTGTATTTAAAGTTGTAAAAAAAAAAAAAAAAAAGAAAAAGGAAATCACCTCTTGAACAGCATTTTCTCTTTCTTTTGTGAGCTGAATGAAAAGCAGAGGCCAAACCAGCTCACTGCAGGGCACAGCAGGATTTCCAGGGCCTCCAGTTTCCTTTTCAGGACACTTGTTCTGAGATTGCAGAGAGAAGCAACCAAAGCTGGGAAAGTCCTGAGAGCCCATGCACAGCCCTGCCCATGGCCAGCCGTGCTGTGCTCCTCCTTCCTCACTTGGGCTGGTTTGAAATGACTCAGGTGCTGGGGTTTTTGTCTTGGAGAGGTCCCCTTCTCCTGAGCTGCTCTGCTAGGACACCCAGCCAGAATTTCCCTGTGCTTTCATCCCATCTCCGGATTCCTCTGCTTTGAAGGGCTTGGGACAGTGGGCACTGTTTACACTTCCCAAAGCTGTACAAACAGTTGGCCCCTTCCCTCCTTAGTCACTTTGTCTAGACAACAGCAGTCCTTCCCTTGGTCACAGAGGCCGCTGCATTTCCCTTTCCTCCCAGCAAGGGAGGTCTCACACCATGGATTTGGGGGCCAGGCTGTGGGGAGCAAAGGCAGGTGCTGTCCCATGCCTCAATTTTGGCATCCCCCGGCACAGGCACAGGACCCTCAGTCCATGGCTCATTGTGAGGAGCACAGTCCCCAGCAGAGACTTGTGCTGCAGTGGTGAACCTGGGGACAGCAGTGTGTAGGAGTAATCCAGGATGTCCTTAAAGGACAAGCTTGATGCTCACAGGTGTGCACCTTGCTGGACATGGTTCATTTTGGGATGATGACCTGTTTTCTCAGATCCCCCAAAGAGAGGGAGTAACAGTGAGCTCTATCTGCCCCAAAGAATGGAAACACGGGCAAAATCACAATCTCCACTTTGACTTTCAGAGGATAATTCAGGGAAAAGAAAGATTTTTGTCAGGAGACCTCTTTGGGCTTGAGGGCTTGTCAGCAGGGACTTTGAGAAAAAAAGGGTGCAAAGAGGGGTAACAAGGCAAAGGAAACATGGGAGCATCATCCTGGACTGGGGAGTGGGAGGAAGGGCTCGGTGTGCCAGGGCCCAGCACACTGCCTGTCCATGGAGGTCCCCAGGCAGCCCCATTTGCAAGTGCAGCCTGTGCTTTTAACAGCTTGGAATGAACTGGTGCTGAATGGCTGCGAGCCCTGGCACCTGGAGCCACCCTCTGCCTGGTGTCTGGCACCCCCTTGTCCAGGGGCTTCTCCAGGGAATTGTCCAGGGGCTTGTCCAGGGAATTATCCAGGGGCTTGCTGAGGTGCTTCTTGCTCACCACAGCAGCCTGGTGCACATCCAGCACAGCTCAGCATGGAGCACAGGAAGGAGGGGCCTGTGCCACTTCTCAAGGCTGGAGCAGGTGGTTTACACCCACCCCACAAAGCCAGGCTTTAATAAAACCTGGAAATAAATTTTAATAAAGCCAGGAAATAAATCCTGGCAGCATCTGCTGGAAACCGTCTCCTGCAGCTTGGTGAACCCAGTGCTACAAGTGATCTCAGATGTGCCAGGGAGTTTTGGCAACTATCTCTGGTTTAATTGCTCAACTGCTACTTTACCTAAAGGCCCAGTCTTGGATTTGTCATTCAACAGGAGGTTCATCTTTTGGTGGAGAAAACACATCCATCCTTCCAGGTGAGGGAGAGAGGCTGCAGCATGGATCCCCCTGTGATAGCACAGCTCCTGAAAGCAGCGCAGAGATGGGAGAGCAAGGCTGGGGGTGTTCAGGCACAAGGAGCAAACCCCTGTGTTCTAGAGCCAGACTTCCTGGCTTTTAGGTTGACAGTTTGCAACACAAAATCTGTCTCATGGGTAAATGAAGTGAAAAATCTCTTTGCAAGAACAGACCTGGGAAAACCCTTGACTGCTTATGTTGTTGGTACTCAGGAATACAAAGAGCATAAACTCTCCCCACAGCTGGCTGTGGCTCGAAGGAAGAGCCTTCTCCAGCCCAGCCATGTGGCACAAAGCCCATGCAGGTGTTCTCCTCCCTGTGCTCAGCTCCTGCCTCCCTGCACAAGCTGTGTCCCCACCATGACAGCCACCGTGTCCTGCCTGCCCAGGATCCAGACCTGGCTGGAGACAGCTCAGTGGGGACCAGTGCTTTGCCTCTTTATCCAGGGTGGGATAGGGGTGCGTTGGAGTGTGGCTCCGTCTCATTGTCCGTGCACCAATATCCGGCAGGCCCCAGGGATGGAGAAGCCAGCTGTGCCAAGGGAAAAGCAGGGTACAAAGAAGGAGGAAAATAGGAAGAATTGAAAGCTATTTTGGAAAAAACCCCACAACAAAACCTCGTTGCCTGAGCTTGCAGCTGTTCTTCACTCGCCTTCAGCCAGCCCGTGACCAAAGGGTGCTGCCCCTCCCTGATCCACAGGCTGCCCGTGACCAAGTCAGCTTGTTGCAGGCTTGGGAATTTCCCATCTTAAAAGACATTGCAGGAAGCCAGGCAGCCTCAGCTGTTTGTGGATTTTGTGACAGAGCAGAGTGAAAAACTGATTGCTAACAGGAACAGGAGGTAACCCCAAACGCTGAGGCCTCCCTGCAGGGAGTGCAGACAAGGGTTAACACAAGGGGTTAACAGGCACAGCAGTGGATCCGTGAAGCTCTTGGCAGAGGAGCCAGGAGTTTAAAGATACCAAAATATAAAATTATGGCAGGGCTCACCTGCTATTTTTCCTCCCTCAGTCAGGCAGATTCCACATAGGGCTCTGGCATGATGGACTGCCTTGGATTCACAGCAAAGTCTGGAGTAAAGGCAGCCTCAAGGGAAACAAGCCCCTTTTTTTATTACTTTGTTATTACTATCTCAATAAAGCTGTTTGCAAGGGATTAGCAGCAGCCCAAACACGGCAGGGACCCAGGCAGCAGGGAGTTTGTGGTTTGACAGTCGATGCACTTTTCAAAATGTTTGCTGTGAATTTTTTTCTGCACATGCTGCAGAAATTCAATGGATGGTGCAGAAACACCAGGCAAGCAGCTTGGCCTTAGGTCTGGTCCCAGCAGCTTTGGAAACTCCCAAGTTCCCAAATGTCCCAAACTTTGGCCCTGGCCAAAGCTGACCTATGCAGTCAGTGAAGGCAGGCTCTGGTCCCCAAACCCAGGCCCTGCTTGGCTCTTTTCTGCATGAAAAGAAATGATTTTTCAGCAGGAGTCTCGGCACAGACCCAGGGGAGAGCAGAGGAGATGGTGTCAGCTACTGTTGGTCTCTTCAGCTGTGAGCAGCAACATCAGAGACAAAAGTAAATGAGGTCAGCACGGGAAAAGTGCTGATGGCTGAACCAAGGTGTGTTCCCAGAAAGGAGCCCTTCCTCACACCTGCATCCCCTCACTGAGGGGATTTCAGGACTCCCCAGGCCTTGGGTGCGGATGCCAGCAGGCTTCATGGATGCCAGCAGGTTGGGAGGGTGCTCAGGAGAGCTGGGATTTGGGCACGCTGGGGTGTCAGCTTCTCCCAGAAAGGAGGGCAGAGGGGCTTGCCATGGCACTGCACATGTGTCCTTGATGTCTGTGAGGAAAAGTTCTGGGAAGTGCCTGCACTTCTGCAGGGTGCCTGCAATGCCTCCAGGGCATCTCTCATGCTGAGGGGCTGTGCAAAGTGGCCTGTGCCTTTAAAATCTGCAGAGGTGACATTTAGGTGGAAAAAATGTTTCACCATGACCATGGATATTGTTTGTATTTCAGTAATTGACCGAGGAGAGACTCACACAGAGAGAGAGCGAGCGAGGGAAAGACCTTCCTTCCCTCTAACAGGTTCAGGAATTTTTTCCACTAATTAAGAAGAAAAACAAAATGCTTGCACTGGGAGGGGGATGGGAGGAAAAGAGGGTCTCCCTGGTGTCCCATAAACCTGGTAGCCATGGACAAAACACCACAATCACAGCACAGCCTTGCCCTGGAAAGTTTGAGGCAGTTCTGGCCAGTGGAGCGAAGCAGGAGCACACCTCTCACTCACAGGGGATCCTGCTTTGCAGCACCCCAGGCTGGATGAGGAGCAGCTCCCTCCCAGAAGGATGCACAAATCCACATGAGGCTCTTGCTCCGTGAAGGGCAGCGAGGTGACAGCCAGTGGTGCAGGTTGTCCCCTGGGAGGGATGGGGGATGCTTTACACATCAGAGCAGAGAATCTGCCCAGCTGCAGTGAGATGCAGTCAAAGGACTGAAATAGGTTTGGCTGGGATGAGGCTCTCCTGGCTCCACTGAGGAAGGTGTGAACAGCCCAGTAATTGGACAAGGCATTTTCCCAGCATGGCCACCTTCAAGCGTGTTAAATGAAACAGAAAGGAGCAGCTGAACAGGATCTGCAGTTTTTTCCCCATGATACACATTTTCCCTTTTCCATGGATGGTCCCACCGGGTATGCTGTGACCTATTGTTGTATTTATTTATTTACTCAGGTCTTGTAGATGATTTCAAAGCTCATGGCCAGGAAGGAGCAGCCAGATGCTGTTGCCATGTGGGGCACAAAATCTGCTCCAGTTTCCCACTTTGAACACAGATGAGAAGCCAGGTGCAACCCCCAAACCCAGGACTGAGCGCTGTTCCCTTCCCTCCTTGCTCTAACCCAGAAAGTGGAGTATTTCATTGCAAGTTCATCCTGTGTGGTTTTCCCAAGAAAGAGGTTAGCTGATTGGAGTGGTTTGGGTTAAGGAGTTGCTTCTCTTTTTGGGGAAAGACCAGGGTTGGGTGGAAGGGTGTAGGAGAAGCTTTGGGTGCTTGGAGATTTCCTGGTGCCAGACACCACAAATCCCTGAAGAAGGACAGCCAGCAACAGGGCATTTTTTTTCCCTAGTTGGAAAATGTGAATATTTATGAGCTTGGATTAAAAAATCCTGCAAGGAATCTGGGTGCATGTGCACACCCACCCAGGAAATAGAGGCCCTCAGGCAGCTGGGATCTGGTGCTGCTGTGCCCACTGTGGTGCATTGTCTGGTGCAGATGGGGAAGGATGTCATCGCTGCTGGCCGTGTCCCTGGCATTGGGAACACTTGTGGCCCCAAATCCAAAGTGCACCCGTGCGAGCTGGGAGTAAGGTGGGTGTGTCCTGCACTTCAGGTGTGATCAGTCCTCATGGAACTGCAGTGGGGGGAAACAAGGGCCTGGTGAGACCTGGATGCCTGTGCCCAGCCAGAGCAGGCTCCATCTGGCCCTTCTGCAGGCTGAGAGAGGGGAGGCGGTCACTGCACTGCTCGAACTGGGGAGAGCAGCAAGGCCTGCTGCTGCTGCCAGCGCTGGCAGGACCTGGCTCCCTGGGGCCCTGCATGGGACTGTCACTGCATGGGAGAGGTCACAGTGCCAGGTTTGGGCAGTCTGCAGAGGTCCTTGGATATGGGCATCTGCACCTCAGCTCTCCATGGCTGGAATGGGATGCCCAGAGTTCCCATCCACAGGTTTAGAAGGGACCTGAGGAGTTTGTGAGGAGCTGCCAGAACCAGCTATGGAGAGACACATCGAACTTGTAAAGGAGTGGGAGGGTGAAGGTAAAGCCCAAAGGAAGCACTTGCTTTTTGGGAACTTTTTCTTTCACTCCTTTCCACCCCTCACCCAAAGACCCCTCCTGCTTGCCAGGAAACTTGGTTGGGGCAAGCATTTTGCCACCTGGCTTATGCACGCACCAGTCAAGGAAACAATTCTCCAGCTGAAAGAGGAAATCTCCGTCCCGGCTATTTCCAACCTCTATTGTTTGTTACCCAACTCATGCATTACACAGACCAGTGGGCAAGGCAGCACGATTGCAACACTATGCATGTGCTTTCAGACACTTAATTTTAGCATTGCATCCTCTGATTTGTGGTACTGAGAAAACCCAGTTCTAAGGAAAGAGGAAATCTGTGTTTCTGACGCTTGATTTTGACCATAAAAGGAATCAGATCATTCGAGTGACCTAACAGGTTTAGTCATTCACACTGTAATCCTCTGGGAGTCCAGCGAATCCCTCCTGGGGTTTTCCTATTCCCAAGGAGCTGGATTGCCTGGGAGCTCTGGGCTGGGCTGAAATCCTTGAGTGCCTGGAACTTTTGTGCCTCTGATTAAGCTCCTGATCTTTGGACCTTTTCTCTGGGCAGTACAGGACACATGCACTCCCCTTCCAAGCAATCTCAGGATGGGACACTTTGCCAGCAAGTGTCACACCTTGACACTGTTTCTCCTACGGACCCAAAAATATCTTTAAGGCACTTGTCAACATGTTGTCCAAAATCTTCCTGCCTTTCCTCAATAACAGGGCTCTCCTCAGCTGCAGGTGTGAAAGGCATGTTTCAAATAAGATGAATGTAATGAATTTAGGAACAAACAGCCCTGGAGGGCTGCTCTGTGCAGCACTGGGGGCTGAGTTCTAAGTGCAGAAGCCCCCTCTGCCTTGTCCTGTGCTCAGCACTGTTCTGCAGCACAGCTTGGTCCCCTCCCAGGGAGGGGTGAAAAGGCCTGGGAAGAAATTGAGATTGATGCAGAGCAGCTCTTCCCTACAGAAATAGGCAAGGAGACAGCAAGGACCTGCCTCCCTGCTGAGCAAAGGCACCTAAGCTGGTGCTGCCTGCAGTGCCCACAGATTCCCTGAGCTGGTACTACAGGGATTCCTCCATCAGCCATGCAGCAAAGAAACACACAGACCAAAATCACAGTGCTTGTGGCCAGTGTCCACCCCAACCAAGCAACAAGCAAACCCAAACCTCTCCAGCCCCTCACCCCACCAGTGCCAGGCAGAGGCAGCAGGCTCTGGGGTGAGGCTGAGACCCCTGCTGCATGCTCAGCCATGGGTATGGAAACTGCACACAGCAGGTTTCCTTCCCAATGGCTGCAGGGAGGTCTGTCACCAGGACCCCTCGAGAGCTTCTCAAAAGCCTGTTCAGGCCTAGGAATGGCTGTGCTGGCCACTTCCTAAAATGTAGAAGCATCCTTGGGTTTATTTTTTTGCAATCTTGCAGACATAACATGCTTTCAATTCCTCAAAAACAATGTTCTGCATGTGACCAAAGGCACTGTCCTCTGTCCTCCCTGAGGTCCCTTCCCCTTCTCATAACACATGTGTGTGCAGCTGGTGGTGGGAGCCAGGGAGTCTCCTTCTCCTTCTTTTTCAGTAGTCAATGGGGCTATGACATGTGCCTGTTTCATTGAGAAAGGTACCAAACCACAGAAGGCTGTGAAAGGGGAAAGTGGGAAGCTGGGGGAGGTGGAACAGGGGTGTGCTTTAAAAGAAGAAAGAACTCTTTCTTTTTACCAAGTACCTGGTTGTGCAAGACCTGAGGATTGTGATTTGACTGTGGGACAAAACCATCATGACATAGCTTTGGCCGAAGGTCAGCACTTGCCTTGTTTGGTTTGGCGTGTCAGTGAAAAAAAAGGAAAAAAAAAAAAAAAAAAAAAAAAAAAAGCCAGAAAGAAAGAAAGCAAAGAGGTCTTGAAATATCTGAATTGCTGATCCTGGCTCACCTCTGCAAGGGTGGAGGAGCTGGGAGCAGGTTGAGGCAGCCAACAAAGGGGCACTCTTGGGCTCTGTGCTTTCTTTGGGAATGAAGCAGGACTGTGGGGGTTTTCCTGCACCCCCAAGAGCTGAAGCAATGCTGAGAGAAAGAGAGGGGTGTCCTCCATCCTCCTGTTGGTTCCCAACAGCCACTTGGGAGTAGGGGAAATGCCAAGCATCCTCCACTTGTCTGTGCAGAGTGAGAAGTGCAGTCTGGCCAATGAGTTGCAGGTTGTGGAAGAGCAACAGAGATATGATTATTGTGAGCTGAATCCAAGTGCTCACACCAGGGGAACTTCTGCTCCTGTATGTACCCATCCTCCTCATGCACACCCTCCACTGGGAAAGAGCTGGGCTTTCTCATCCAGTGGGTGCCCTGCTCTTCCCACTGGGCTGTTTTGCAGTTGCAGGCCAAGACAGGAATGCCAGGAATGCGAAATCCCGGCGCACTGCCCTGTGTCCCGTCCGTCTGTCCTCCCGGCTGCCCCCCGCTTCCCTGGCCCGTCGCAAGAACAGGATATTCACCCGAGCGACCAGCGACACACACTCACACACGTCTTGTTATCAGGAAAAAACACTCAGTCAGCGTCTGGAATGGGCTCTCATTAACTCTGTGGCCACCAGGACTTCCCTGTGGGGCTGTGGGGAAAGCACTCGCTCAGGATGGGATATGGGCAAGTGGGCAGCAGTGGGTCAGATCTTCCAAGGCCACCAGCATGGCAAAGGCTGGAGGTGAGCACTGAGTGCCAGCACAGCCCTGCCATCACCCCCAGTGGTCCCTTTTCTCCTGCCCTCCCTCCTGGCAGAGCCACAGGGTGGCAGGGAGAGCCTCTGCAGAGCAGAGCATCCACTCCAGTGCAAGGTTTCACCCCCTCTTTGCTGTGGTGAAGTTGGGGTGTTCAGGCTGAGAGCTGCCCCCAGCTCCATTTCCCTGCGTTGGCCACCCTCAGGCATGTCAACATGTCCCCGCTTCCAGCACAGGCTCTGCAAAGACGTCCTGTCTCAGGTAAACAGGATCTCGCCGCGCTGTGTGACCTTGTTTACCTCCCTGAAAGAATTTGGCTGGAATTTTTTTTTATTATTTTTTTTCTTCCTAAGGGCTGGTGAGTCACCCTGCAGAAATGTGTGCTGCCTTTCCACACTGACTCACCTCTCTGCCCACACTTCTGCTTTTCACTCCTGCCCCCCAGCTCTGGGGCAGTCAAGAAGCCCCTGTTTAAATGATGATGCAACCCATGGAGCGGTGCTGGTGCTGGTGCCAGTGGACCTGGCAGTGGCAGCTCTGCCACAGGAAACACGGCCAAGCGTTAGGGCAGCCCCTGTGCCAAAACACAGGAAAAGCACCAAGAAATTACCCAGTGTATTGTCAACTCCAAAAACACCAAAGAAAACAAAACAAAGCAAAAAAACAACCAAAAAAAAAAAAAAAATTGTCCTCACTAGAACAATTGCCCAGAAGAATAGAAAAGAGAAAAAAAAAAAGAGGCCAATGGACCTGGCTCAGTGCCAGGACCCTTGTTTTCCTTTCCCAACACAATGCACGTTAAATAATACTTCCTTCTCACAACAAGGCCCTCCTGGGCCAGTTTTTTGTTTTTCTCCCCTGCCGTGTGGGGGTCGGTGAGCGTGCATGGCTCCCGGGAGCATCGGCCCTGCAGGGCAGCTGCTCATGCCCACCGCATGGATCGCCCATTCCCAGCACTGCAGAGGAGTGAGGGCCTGGGCCTGGGCTGCTCGCCTCCCCCTCAGCCTTCTGGTGGGGAGCAGCAGGCCCCTGAGCACTGCTCCTGACCTCTCCCACCACTTTGCTGGATGACATCTCCAGGGAAGCCAGGCAGCCATCCCAAACCACTGCTGTGTAACCATTCCCAGGCTACAAAGACATCCATACCAGCTAATCACAGCAGCCATATCACACATGCTGATTTATTGTCAGATTAAATATAACAGAGTAAGAGATCAATGTATATTACAGGGGGGATGAACAGCTTCATGACATTTCAGGCTTCCAGACTGGGATCAGGGGAGCCCCCCTTACTCGCACCTTGGCTCTTCAATTCCCATTTGGCTTGTGGTTAGTTTTCTTTCCTTCAGGATTTCTCTTCCCAATGACAGTGTCACTGGCACCCAACTGACTGTATTTAAATGTCTGTATTGTGGAAGAATCCAAGTAAAACTGGGTTTGTTTATTCTAACTTCTTTCCTGAAAAATTTAACATCTGAGGTACCATGCCACTCTTTGTTGGCAGTGTCAATCAACAGTCTCCAAGGGGCTGATCAGATCCATATCTCTTTTGTCTGAGGATTGTTGGGATTGCTGATTAAATAACAGGTGCAAGAAAGAAAGGAGTTGTCCTTCTTTAAACCAAACTGAGGCCTTTGTACACAAAATGACATCACTTCAGCTGTATATGTGTGTTGTCAGATTTCTGCTCTCTTACATGAGGACACAGGCTGCTGGGCAAAATGGATCCAGTGGCTCAATGCTCGGCCAACAGCTCTCTCAGCTGGCCAGCCTTGTCCTGGCACAAGGCAAGAGGGACAGATGCAGCAGTGGAGCAGCAGGTGGCAGGTCTAGTAGGTTTTTGGTGTACTTGCCCACTGACACTTGAAGTTGAGCAAACTCATTTGTTCCAAGGACAGACTTTGTGCACTGACGATCCTGAGGCAACCCGCAAGAGCCAGACCCAAGGTCCCACCTACCTGCATTGTCTGGGCTCAAATGTAAGTTCCTGCCTCCGAGTAAGGATTTGTGTTCTGGGAAAAAACAAAGGCTTTGTGAAGGTGAGATCTTCTGGTGCTGTTTTGGTCTGTTCTTCTCCCATCAAAGGATGAGCCTGTCCACTGCTACAAGGGTGTATGTGGTCAGTCACATCAACAAGAGGTTGGTCAGTGAAAGATGGTTTCTGAACAAAGTTAACCATGCCAAAGAGGTGCCTAATTCCCTAATTAGTGGGAATTAGGAAGGAAATTGGGGCAGAGCTAGAACATAGCATGCAGCCCTGCAGAAGTCTGAGTGTTTGTACTGCCCCTGTGTTTGCTGTGCCCTCCATGCATTCCCAAATCTGTGTGGTGGACATCAGTGGGATTCACCTTACAGCACATGTCTAACCACTGGCTCTGAAGTCTCAGCCAGCTGTCTCATCTCCCTCAATAATCTACAGAGTGAGATGAGCATGGCCAGAAAAAGAACTTGATGCCCTGGCTTAAGCTTTCAAAGTTTGGGATGAATCATGCTGTGGCAGTGCTCAACATTCCCTTTTGTCTAGAGAAGAAGACAAAGGCTGTTAGTGTTTGACTGCTTCATTTTCACTCGGTTCAATTTAAGGTGCTTAAATTTTAGCTGGCAAATGCCAAGAACAGTGAATCCCACCTCAGGAGTACAATGTACCAGTGTATGACAAGCAGCAGCAAGTCCAGGAGCACAGCTCCTCTCTTGATTTATTTAACAGCCACAGTTATTGCTTAAACTTGATCATGGGAACCACTGTCTCAGCAAAAATCCGTCTTGCTCAACATGCAGAGTATGCCTTGTCCTTCAACAGTGCTGTCAAAGAATATGTCCCTCAGGGACCTCAAAACACAGGAAAGAGTTGCTGGGGCTAGCAACTCACATCTGAGAGTGGGGCTTTCCCTCGATCTGGCATGGCACTTGTTTTTATCAGCTGCCAAACCTTTGGCAATTCACCAGCTCCACATAACGCAAGTAAAAACCTGGAAAGGACAAATCCAAACACTTAGGCCAGATTACTGTGTACATACAGGGGTCCTCGTGCCTGGTGGGAACAACCAGGTTGTCCACACTTGCCCCTGTGTCCAGGGCAGCCCCTGGACACCAGGTATCAGTGACAAAGAGCAACACTGCTGGCAGATCTCCCTCCTGCCAGTGAGACCGTGGTGGAAACTTTTAGCCAGCAAGTGTTTGTTGCTTGGCCTCTTCTATTAAGGGAGCAGATGCTGAAGGTTGTTTGGCTAGCTGATTAAATAAATCCCAGTGTTTTCTGCCAGACCAGGTGAAATCAAAATTTTCAGCTCCCTTGTCCCTACAAGATCATCAAGCAGCATTCAGCAGCTCAGTTACTGCTGAATATTTGGCTTTAAGAGCATCGTTCTGGCCATAGCCCTGATAACAACCATGAATCCACATTTCAAATGGCACCTGGAAGCACCAGACAACAAGAATATGAATGGAGTATATCCGGATCAGGCTGTGTATGTGCTCTTTAAACCATTTTTAATGTTCCTCAGGACTCACACTTGGAGGCCTGTATAGATAAGTGGTGGGTTTTGCAGGTCAGCTCGCATGTGAGCCCGTTCAGGGCTGTGTCAGTGCCATGCCAGCTCACCAAACTGAGGCATTTTCAAGGTGACTATCAGAATGATCACTTCCCATAGCAACCTGGAATATGACTGGGAAAGTCCATCCCTAGCTCTATTTTGTCCCTCACTTGCACCAGGTACACATCTGGGATGTGTGATGTTCATCTGGATGCCAAGTTCATCTGTATCACAGAAAGTGGGAAGCAATGGTGGTGACCTCAGCCACGGCTGAGTGCTGAGAAGTCACATGAACATTTATAAAAGGAGATGTAGGACACTACCCCATCTGTTTGGTATCTCCCTGCTCCCTTCACTCAGGTATAAACCTCCTGCAGCTGATGCCAACCCCAGTAGCTCAGTGATCCACCAGTGCATGACCCCTTGTTCCTCTCTCCTTTGATGAACAGAGATAAAATTTCTTGTTTTCATTACTGTGTCTTTTGCACATCCCCTCCTAACAAACTACCAACTCCCAACACTAAAAGAGGATCTATGCAGATTAGATAGAAGGCTTTGTGAGGTGGTGAAACACTGGCAAAGGCTGCCTAGCAAGGTGGTACATGACATATCCTTGGAAACTTTCACAATTAGCTTGGACAGGTCTCTGAGGAGGTTCATTTAATTGAAGATGTCCCTGCTCATTGCAAGGGGGTTGGACTAGATGATCTTTAAAGGTCCCTTCCAACCCAAACCATTCTAGGATTCTTTGAATACCATGGTCATGAGGAGCTGCAGCAGTCTGCTTTGGGGTGAGGCACATGCATAGTGACAGTTTTACAGTGACATCTCTAACACTGACTATCTACTTTTTCTTTATTTTTTACAAGTTATCCTACAAAATAATTATATTCATTGGCAACTTTCTCAACCTGAATTTCCAGTGGTTCCAATGACTAGTGATCCTACAGAGTCCTGTATCTTTTAAGGGGGTTAAAACACCCACTTGGCCAAACTGTGCCAAGAACCATCTTTCTATTGGGTTTTTCTACCAGCAAGCAGACAGTGCTGTACCTGTCAATCTTGCTGAAGCAACAGTTTTCCTCAGAAACAAATCTACCTACGCTGCAGTTTCAGGCTCTTCCTAAGAAAGGCTTTTCTGAAGTGCAGTGTAAGGCTGAATAATTTCAGATGGGAAGCATAACTGTCTACTGAGAAAAACGGGAACATACACTCCATTTTAAGCCCATTACAGAAAGAATTAGAAAGTCACGCGGATGCAAAGCTAATATCATCCTCTAGATAGTAACTGCTGCATCTAGTGCTTCTCAGCAATGTGCAAAAATAGAAGTAAGCAGAAATCCACCCAGACAAAAGCCGGGATTTTTTTTCTAATGTCAGTCAGGTGCCCAGATGTGGCTCCTGAGCTGTGAACATCCCACTGGCCTGACTGCCCCGGCGACCCCTCCTTGGCCCCATTCTTCCAGACACCTGCAGTTTTCTTTGAAGCAGGGACAAGGCAGGCATTTCCCAGAGACATGTCAGGACGCAGAAGGAAAAGCAGAGGGATGGATTCTATCTGTCAACTCACGATGAAATACAGTGACAGCCCCCCAAGTCCCAAAAGAAAGCTCAATTTTTTCTAGTTAAAAAAAGCATTTGGCTCCTTCCCTAGACCAGCTGCTTCCTACATAAGTAAGAGGCATGCACAGTGTACAGAAAAGAATATTTGACATTCCTAATCAATTAGATAAGGGGAAAAAACAGTCCATTTTCCTGTTCAAAATAAAATTATTGTGGTTACTTCAGATTTCAAGGGCATTTATCTTTCAGCTTCAGACAGAGGGGCACTGAGTAGACTGCAGGTTACTGACCCAGGGCTAGAGAATGACTAAGCTGCCAGCTGGAATGGAGGAGCCCAGGCTCAGCTCTGGTGGAACACTGGGATGGGAACAGCTGTGTCAGCTGTCAGCCAAGTCAGGTGTGCTCTAACAGAGCCAGGACTGTGCCAGGCCAGGAAAAACTGGCAACGTGGGAGGAGGGAGTTAAAACACCTCAAACCAAATTGTTCAAGGCAAGCACTCCCAGATCTTGCCCGCACACTCCCTGGCTTTGAAAACTTGTGTAAACATTTAACCAGGGAAATGCCAAGAAAATCAAGGCGAGGAAGAAGGTGGCTGGAAGTGTTGCAAGAGAACATAGGCACTTTCCTAATTTGAGTTCAGCTCTGGATGTTTCAGTGGAGAAGGCACAACCTGAGATGTGTTGCATATCTTTTACTCAAAAGCACAGGAGGCTCCAGGCCCCGGGGCAGGTGCCAGACACCACTGCCAGCCCTGCAACAGAGGCAAAAGGAGCAGGTACAGTGGCACGGTGCCCTCTCCTTGAAGATCATGTGTCTCTGGGTCACCTTTGAGGCCTCTCCACAGGCCAGTGGAGAATGGATGAGCTCTTTGAGAGGACTGGCTGTGCTGTCTCCAGTTCAGAGGAAAGCAGCAGCCCTGTTGCACTGCCTTGGTGCAAGCAGGGTGAGCAGGGTGGGCTGCAGGTCCCTGGTATGGGATTTACCCAAGCAATTACAGGCTCCCCCTGCAGTTCTTGGAGACTTCAATCCCAGACAGCTATATCAGAAGTCTCGGTCGCTGCTGCTTTGCACTTGCAATACCAGGCCTGTGTTCTTCCACTATTTGTCAGGACAGCATGTTTTCCCAGGAAAAATTAGGGCAGCGAAGTGTCGGAGCCTACAAACCCCTGTCCAGACCCAGCAGAGCCCTCTGGAGACCGCTCTCACACGTGGAATCTTGGGCTGTAGTGCCACCTAATGAACAGGCACAGCTCAGAGCCTGCAGGGATGCTGCTGTGTGCAGGGAAACCAGGCAAAAGCACCTGGTAGGGCTTGAATGCCTTTCATCCCTCTTCCAGGGCTTCAAAAACTACATATTTGATCCTCACAACCCTGCTGTCAGGCAGCGGATAATAATAACCTTGTTCTGTGAGCAAGTTGAGGAGCAGCTTTTTGCTGAGCCCAAGCACACAAACCCAAATACGCAAAACAAGCCGAGAGTAGTTGAATGACAAATGAGAGTTAACTCCTTGTTCCATGTCACTTTTGGAAATAGTGTTTCCAAGGGACAGGGCAAAGCAGTGACGTGGAGCATTGTGCAATTTGCACCCTTCTCCTGGGACTCACTGGCTTGTTCATCATGCACCAACAGGACCCACCTGGGTGGTGAGCCATGAACTCCCATCTTTCAGGAGGCAGAAGCTGGGATCTTTTTGGTTTGTGAGGATGGTCGTCAGGCATGAGGTGCTAAGGACATTCCCTCAGGAAGAAACCAGCTGCTGGTTGGCTTTTCCATAGGATATTGTCAAGGAGAACAAATATTCCACACAAAGTGTAAGCTTCAGCTCTTCACAGCAACTGCCTTCTCAGATCCAGAGAGCAAAACACTGAGGTGCTTCCCAAGTTTGTGTTCTGCTTTCTGACTACTGCTGATACAAGGAGGCATCCCAGGGGACAAACCACCACCCAGGACAGGGAGCTGCCTTGAGGCAGCAGGCAGGCAGTGTGGGGAGTTCAGTCTCTCCCTGGAGCTTGGGAGTTAGGGCTCTGCATTCTTCATTCTCCCTTTACCTTTTCTGCCATGATCTCAGGTCAGGCCCACACGAGAGCAGAGGTCTCTGTAAAGGTGCTGTCACAGATCTCAGACAGCCACCAGAGCAGAGGCCTATGTAAAGATGCTGCCACAGAGTGCAGCACGTGTGTGAATGGCAGCTGTGTGGTCAGAGCCCTTCCCCAGAAATGGAGGCTCTGAGCTGAGCACTCTCCTCAGCCTGCAGGGACTGTAGCACACTCTTTCCAGCAGCCCAGCCTGCTGTACCCCACACATCATGGCATGCCAGGCCATGGTTTAATGTGGTGGGTCTGTAGCATGGGTGGAGAGCAGCTCCCAGGTTCGGCATCCCAAGGGCATAACCCAGACCTGTCCTGGTGCGAAGGCTGGGAGCCTGATTCTGGCACCAGAGCAGCAGACCTGGCCACAAACACCAATCCTGTCATGACTGCACAGATGCTGAACCCTCAGATAACTGTGAAATAGGCTCTAGCTCCATAGCTGGTTTTGAAATCTTTCACATTTTTCAACGTGCTGCAGGGGTAAAGGAAGTGAGTTCTGCCACTCTGGCCCTTCACAAAGGAAGGAACAGGAGACATACACTGTCTCACATGCAAAGAGTTCTCCATGAAAAGAAACATTTTTAGGGCTGGATGCTCTACCAACAGGCAGTGCCAGGAGAAGATCATATATGAGAGTGGGAGTCTTTGGAAGTTTTAAGCAATGAACAGCTGAAGAAGTTTCCACAGAGCATGTGGGAGCCAAGGCTTTTCAAAGACATATCATATGTCCACAGATGGGCAGGCTTTCACTAAAACAACAAAACTCAAATTAATTGAAACAACAAAACTCAATTTCATTGAAACCACAAAAATATTTTTAAAGAAAACAAACCACAAAAGCACTTATTTTCTCTTGCCCACCCACACTTTTAGTCTAGGCTTCAGAGCAATGAAAATCCTACTACAACTTCCTGTAGAGGAATTTCTCTGAAGTGTGTGTTTTGTGTACCAAACCAGCAAGGTCCACTCTTGCTGTGACAGTCAAAGTGGCCCAGAGAGGAGGAAGACTGATCTCTAGCTAAGTGTTTATCTTGGAAAGCAGAAATCAGTGTTTCAGCACCTTCCCTAGGACATGTTTAGGAATTTTGCATGAGTCAGGCACTGGATGACATGTACACACAGCCAGGAGTGGTCGAGACATGAATCTCATCTTGCCCAGGAAAAGCACCATGCCGTAGCTGCTCCATGGCCCAGTGAACTCTGAATTTGTCTTGCACTGAGCAAGTGATTCAGTGGGTGAACATGTATTGCCCTCGCTCCTGAAAAAGAGAATAATCGGGTGTTTGTGGGCAGTCTCCCAGAATGTGGGATTTTATGGCTCTGAAGACAGAGGAGGGACAGGACCTTGATCACCAACACTACTGGGTTTGTGCAACAATTGCTGAGCCATCATTTAAAAGGTAGGAAAACAACAAACCCTCTTCTGGTGGCATTTGCAAATGTAGTAGCTGCTATTTTTTGCACTGATCCTGCTCTGGGAAGTAGATGAGCTCTTCAAGGAAGTCTGGGAGGAAACACCTACCTGGTGGTTCCCAGGCACACTTGCAGAGGAAAACAGCTGCCCACCAGGTTGATCTAAGACTGAAGGACAAGTACCAGCTGTGTTGGATTGAGAGGAACACAGTCTGGGATTCTGGCTTACCATCCCACTAAAATGGTCCTGTAAGGGCCTTAGATGTGCACCCAAGGCATGGCCACATTTCAAGGGAAGTGCTGGGTGCTCATATCTAAAGAGGATGGAAGGCTGCAGTGAACAGCTGTGTATGCTGTGTAAGGAGTGCAGACACCCCACGCTGGGCTAAAAGTGGTTACGGATGGGAACAAAATTACACGGAAACCATGACAGACCTAAACCAGAGCTCTCAGGCGATCCTCTGCCCTCTAAGACCTTCTCCTTTGGCAAGGCTGGAGGATTTCCATGGTTTTTTCCCTTGTGTCTGCTGTGTAACACCCGGAGGCAGAGCACTGCTTTGGGCTGGGGCTCAGTGGCCATCCAGCGTGGGGCAGCCCTGGTGTTGGGAGCAGATCAGAGCCAGGTGAGGAACACACAGCAGCACAGATTTAAACACACAGCAACACAGATTTAAACACACAGCGATACAGATTTAAACACACAGCAATACAGATCTGAACACACAGCAGCGCAGATCTGAACACACAGCAGCGCAGATCTGAACACACAGCAGCGCAGATTTGAACACACAGCAGCACAGATTTAAACACACAGCAGCTCAGATTTGAACACACAGCAGCACAGATTTGAACACACAGCAGCACAGATATGAACACAGCAGCACAGATTTAAACACACAGCAGCACAGATTTAAACACACTGTTCGCTGGCTGCTGGTGCCAAGGGCTCCGGGTAAGCCGAGGAGCCGCCAACTGGCAGCAGGGGGCGGCTGCATTCCTTCCACGCGTTTTAAGAAACTAACATTAAAAATGCTAATTGATGCGAGCATACCGACAGGGCAGATTTCTGGTGTCCTTGGGCTTGAATGCACTGATACCCGGTGCATCCTGCGTGTGCCTTCCGTGCTTCCATGGGGCAGACGGGGCTGCTCCGCGGGGCCAGGGCAGCACCGACCGCGCCTGTTCACTGCTCTGTACTCCTGCGATGTGCTCGCAGGCTGCCTGCCCAAAGCGCAGCGTGCAAACGAACCGGACCTGTGCTCACGGGGCAGCAGGCTGAGAGCCGTCTGCTGCTCATCGGACAGTGAGAGAGGCCGGCTCAGCCCCGGCCGGCCGTGCCTGGCGCCCGCACCCACAGCCCGGCTCCTCAGGGCTGCCAGCTCCGGGACACCACGGGGGCTGCCAGGGCTGCCTTCTGCTGCAAGGCCGCCTCTTGGAGCTTCTTTGGGATGTGCTGGGTGGTTTTGAAGCTATGCTGATCTTTGCTGCAGTCTTCTGGGGGACAAAAAAAAAAAAAAAAAATCTTTGGCAGGATTAGGCTTTGTAGAATATAAATGACCATTAATAAATTTTTAGTGTTAATGTAAGTGCTTGTATCAACTGAAAGCTGAATCGCTTAATCAGGCTAGCAGCAATTAAAATGGTAATTTTTTTTCTGTACTAGATTCTGCTTGCAATTTTTACTCAAGTAGAACTCTTTGAAGTTAATTGGAATTTTGATTAAAGCCTCCTGGATCTGGGTCTCTGAATTTGTACTAAGGAAGGTTCAATATTTGCTTTGGTTTTCTGCACATGAAGTTCACTGCTATATATTAGCGCGACTGTACAATTAGTGGTAACAAGAACAACTCCAATAAAGATTTCTGTAATCTAGTTCTTGATATACTTCAGAAAAGGTCTTTTATCACAGAATGGCTTTTAAAGTACTGCTAAAACAGGCTGTAAGATCTGAAAAACCTTGATTGATTAAATTGTTTGTCTTAATTATTTCTAGCCCAAATGAATGGCTTAGCAAAATTCACTTAATTTGGTAATTCAGAACTTGGATGGGATGGGAGGATGGGAAGTGCTCCCGCTCTTTGCCTTCAGCACTCGGGTTTTGGCTGCCACCGCAAAGAAAAAGAAAAAAAAAAAACCCACTGAAATTACATTATAACCATTAGTAGAAGGTAAAGTAACTGTGGTGGAACAGCTTTTAAAGGTAATGTTTTGTCCAAAATGTTGCAAAATAAACCCCAAGCAAACTCAACCCCCTGACCAGACTGCAGTGGGGCACTGCCGCATTTTGTGACAAGTACTTTAGGGCAAAGGAGGGCTTTTCTGAAAGCAGTGACATAACTGGTGCAATTACTGCTTAAGCTTCACTTGGGTCAGTTGCTGGTGTGGGAAAAGCAGAAAGAAAGAAGGGAATAATCACACGGAGATTACACTGATAATACCAAGCATATGGGTTCTTACTATCTATCTCTGTTTGTAGGAAGAGTATTAGAGCTTGTGATCAAAATGCTGGTCAATTTGTTTTTGAGAACTTCTTTGGTATCCATTAGCAAAGTTAATATATCTATATGTATTATTGGCCTTAAAGAGACATATATTAAATAATGAATTGTAAACATCCTGGACTAAGAAGTACAAAAGTTTATCAATAATTGAAATAATAATAACTGAAAGTTTGTTGTGACTAGGGGGTTTCTTTCTTTTATTTTATCCTGATGTGGTCATTGGAGCACATTTTCTTCCTTTTTCCAGTCTGGCACCTCAGCAAGTGGATTCCAATGTGAGGGAAAGGAATACAAGCAGATCCTTGCAATTCAGAGAAACATTCTGTTCTTTTGGTGTCTACTTTTTCTGAAGGTCTTAATTTTGAGAAACAAAGAAAATTTTACCTTAAATGCTTTCCCTCTTCTGCCTAAAACACAGACACAGAATATGAGAAAGGAAGAATTAAAAAGCAGATCAAAGGTTTTATTATTATTATTAACCATTCTTTTGTAATATAGTATAAACATCTTGAATATGCAACAGCTGTGCTATTAAATACCAAAACCCTGTTACAAACTGCTAGTGCTGCCTAATGATTATCCAAAGGGTCACCATTCCCTGACAGTGGACTTTGAGTTCTTAGATGGCTTCAGCAAGGGTAAGAACTCTGCCAGTTACCCAATCCATACCTGTGGACACATGTATGTATGTAGTGAGCAAATGAGCACATGCAGAATAAACGACTGAGATTAACACATTCACACTGCGTATTTGCCATTTCTGCAGTGAGGTTTGTCCTGTCTCAGACTTTGAGTGCAAACAGCACCCAGTGACATTCAGTCACAGCAGAGGAGCAACTGAGCACACTTGTGGGAGAGTAGGTAGTTGCACATGTAGAAATAAGTCCCTGCTCTGATGCAAAAAGTTTCCTAGGAGACTTCAAAGAAAAACCCCTCAGTCTGTTGTTTGAAGCAGTGGTTGGGAAGCAAAAGCACGTTTCTGCAGACTGGTGTGCGAGGGAGCCTGGATACCTGACTGCCTGCTCATGATGTCCCTGTTTTCTCATGCCTCACCCAAGAAAGCCTTAGTTGCCTTGAAGCGGTGGCCTGAGGAAATGCTTGCTCCACGATGACTGATAGCTACACGTGCCTTTGCGCTGGCAGAGGCACAGAGGCACCCCCAGGACCCGGGACATCTCATCGGCCGGGTGGGTGCAGCTGGATCGACGCTGAAATCAGGATTATCAGCTGGATCAACGCTGAAACCAGGACTGACACCCCTCGATTGACACACTCAGCCCGATTGACACTGGAACCAGGACTGGTGATCCCTTTTTCTCTCTTTTATCCCGTTTTTATGTTTCTCACTTTCTTTCTCTCTCCCCTGCCCTGCATCCCTCCATGCCCCTTAATACATCTTTTCTCTCTTCCTTCTCATCTTACCCTTTTCCTAAAACACGCTGCCATGTACTTGTATAGTCAGTCAGGGACTAACATACCAACTACCACGCACGCCAAGTGTGTAATTTACTAGGAAAATTTTCTGATCGTTTGCTGGCCCTCAGACTTTCGTCGCCGCTTTCCACGGCGATCACTGACGAATCCCGGCTGCTTCCTTCCCCCAGAAGCTGGTCCGCTGCGGGCACCTGGCGCTGAGGCACCTGCGGCGGCGGCGGCCCGGGCAGAGGAGGCGCTCCGGGTTCCTGCCGCAGCGCCGCTCCCGCCTCCTGGCTCTGCCGCTTTCCCAGCCGCCGCCGCCGCCGGCACGCGACCGCCGGGGGCCGCGTTCCTGCGGAAAACGCCCGCAAACGCCGCGGCTCGGCGGCGGCGGGCAGCGCTCCCTCACGGCGCCGCTCACGGCGCTGCCCCCGGCGGGAGGCGGGCCGGAGGCGGCGCGGCCGGGGCGGGAACCGCCTGAGGCGCCGCTCCCGCCTCCTTCGCTCGCTCGCTCCCTCCCTCCGCTCCTCACCCCCCGCTCCCGCCCCCTCGCGCGCGCGCCGGGGAAAACGTTGCGCAGGTTCTAAAGCGGCGGCGGGGGCGCGGCCGCGCGCGAGGGGGCGTGTGAGGGGGAGCGGCGGGGAACGGCGGGGAACGGCCGCCACCGGCACAGCCTCGGCCCGCCCGCTCGCCCGCCCGCCGCATGGAGCTGTCGGCCATCGGCGAGCAGGTGTTCGCCGTGGAGAGCATCCGCAAGAAGCGCGTGCGGAAGGTGGGCAGCGGCGGAGCGGAGCGGGGCGGGGCGGGGGGAGCGCACCGGGACACCCCCGGCCCCTCCCGCCGCGCACCGGGAGGGGGGAGGCGTGGTGGGCGCGCGCGCGGCCGCCCGGCCCCGTCCCCCGGTCCCCGTCCCCTCACAGCCGCGGGCGTCACCGGCACCTGCCCGAGGCTGGCGGGCGGGGGACACACGTGTTGCCCGTGAGGTGGTGCGGGCCGAGGGGCGGCTGCCGCTGCTGGGCTTCGGCCTCTGCAGGATGAGTGCTGGTGACACCGAAAGGGAGAGCCCAAACCGGAGCGGGTTTGGGAAAGCTCCCGTGACTCAGTTTCCCCAGCCGTGGAGCGCTCCCGTCCCCGCAGAGTTGCACGGATTAACCTGTAAGCGTGCAGTGTGTAGAGATCCTCCGGTGGAAAGTTCCTTATAGGGCAGTGTTTTCCAGCCTCGGGAAGCTGATGAGCCCCCCAAGCGGAAAATGAAACTGGTTCTCTGCACCCGAGTGCTTCCCTTGCTCTGCCTTTCCTGTGAAGGTGTCTGGCTGCAGCAGCGGCTCTTGGAGAGTGGTCGTCCTGCATGCACAAAGGCCTTTGCCATGCTTTGGGCAGTGCTTAGCAAACCCCTCAGTATAACATTAAATATTTTGATAGTTGTTCATGTTGCTTGCAGAGCCCTTGAATGCAGCTTCCAATCACAGCACTTTTTTTTTTTTTTTTTTTAATCTTGTACTTAGAGACTTAGAGTGAAAAAAAAAATAGCTCTGAACTTCAGCTGTGAGCTGCTGAATGCTTGGGTCAAAAGGATGAGTGCCTGTGATGGATGGAAGAGTGTTTGAGTAGAACACGTAGCAAATGGAAATGAACATGCCAGAGATGCTTCATAGGTTCTGATATACTGTGTTTCTTCTCTCTGCTTAAAAAAAAAATTCATCTGACATTTGCTCCTGGCTTACATCTCCTTCCTGCATTTATGTGTGCTGACTTCTCATAGGTTTGCCTGTGAATGTGTGCATGGTTCAGTCTTGCTCTCTGGTTGGCTTTTAGTGTTCTGCCTGCAAGCCTTCTGCAAAGCTATGCTCCAAGCTGATGGTAGTACCAGCAAGCTTAAACACCCCTCTGTGCCCAATTTTTGGAGAAAAATATATATCAAGTGTAGTTGAATGGGGAAGTGACTGTGTTTTGAAAATAAAGTGATGGGAAACAAGCTTTTTGGTTGCAGAGTTCAGTGTGTTGATTGGTTGCATCTTGTACTGTAGCCCATATTTGGTTCCATAGTTCACCTGTTTTCTTCTGCCTTTTTTCACCCTCAGGGTAAAGTAGAATATTTGGTGAAGTGGAAAGGATGGCCCCCAAAGTAAGTTGTGTTTACTTGTCTGTTTTTTCTTTAATATTCCATAATAGCTTGCACTGTGTCTCTGCAATTGAGCATTTCATTCATAATGGGTAATGGTTTGTCCCTCATTTCAACAACAACAAACAAAATCAAAGAGCCACAAACCAAACCCAACTCTGTTTGTGAATTGGCAGCTAAGGAATACAAACTGCGTGCCAGTCTATTCTGACTGGGTTTTGCCACCACTGAAATATTTCATTGAGAGGCTTTCTAGATACAAATGTTTTTAAATTCCTTATGAGTTCAACAAAGAACCCAGATTCTTCTGAACTTGGAATAGCTCCTGCTTTTCTGAGTCAGCACCAAGAGGACCCCACTTTATTTTTAGAGCTGTCTGCAGTCTTTTAAAATAGAAAACGTCTTGATAGTCTTGTCTTCCTCTTCTACTGCTTCCCCTCTGCAATTCACCAACAAAAAGGGGCAATGTTTCAGATTTATTGATTGTAACCAAATGCAGGTGACCTTTGTTCCTTGAAAATTCCCGCCATGCCTTCATTTCCTTGTCTGAAACCTCCTGTTACTTTGAGTGCCTTTTCTGCTTTTGTTTTGGTTGCTCTATTGCAAAATTGAAGAAAAGTTTGGGTTTTTTTCAGCAGTGCTGTGCACTGTTTACAGACACTTCTCTCATTAAAATGCAGCTGCTCCTGAAGAAGAGCGATTTCTCTGTGCTTAAGCAGTCAGTGAAATGCTTTGAGATTAAAAGGATTAGGCAACTGGAGAATATTACTATGTCAGCTAGCAGTCTAGTGGAGCAGCCTCCTGGCCAGCCCGTACGGGGCCGTGTCTTGGCTTTTCTGTTTGTGCCCGTGTGTGTACACCGGCCGTGTGTGTGGGTACAGCCGTGTTGCACACGCGGTTGCTCCGTGTGTTGCTAAGCAAAGGAGCCGCTTGTCACAGGTTCGTCCTCGCAGCTGCAAAGGGGGGCCCGCCAGGGTGGTTCTGTCAGGCTGTACCTGGTGTCCAAGAAGCTGAAATGTGTTCTTGGGTGCCCAACTGTATACCTAAGGCCACGTGTGAAGATAAGCAGCTTCCCCTCTCTGGTGGTGGTGGGAGAGGGTGACTTTATTCTTGGGAGTTCTGCTGTCAGAGAGTAACCTTGTGCACTTGTTGAGCACCAGCTGCCCTGTAGCATGGGTCACTTGCTGGACTGCTTCAGCCTCAAATAGCCAAGTCTTACTTAATCACTGATAGAGGGTGGGAAAGGTATTTGGAGTCTGCAAGACCTCATCCCCTCTTGGCCAGAATACTGATGTTTATCCCATTCTCCTTTCAACAAACGCATTGAAGTCCTTCTCTTGTAAAGCCCTCTGCCAAGAAGGTGGGCTGAGGCATGGCGTAATGTTTCTTGGACAGGGCAGGCCTTATTCTTAACTGCTGCCTGTCCTTGTCCTGTGCCTTGGAATACTGGGGGAGACAGACAGAAACACTTTTGGGAATTGAAAGCACAGTTCCCCTGGGTGCAAGGTGATGTCAGAGTTCTCTTATTTTAATGTATGGCATGTCCATGCATCTTCCTTCTTCCCCCAAACTCCAAATCTGAAGACTGTTGTTTATTTTTTTTTCCTTCCTCCTGCCTGCCTCCACTTTAACTGTGGCCTCAGTGGTTTGAATTACTTAAACTCAAGATGCTCAGAGCATTGGAGTCACTTTCATCCCACTAGCAGTCTCTGTTCCTTGTGTCTAAACATACATATGCCCGTGATGGCATGCAGCACCACAATCTGTTTGTGTCTGTTTCCTCATTCCACATCATTCCCTTCCTTAATTACCAACCTTGTTGCATTGCTTTTTGTAATCTCTGTACCTATTATCCCATCATTACCACTGGAAGTATTCATGAAAGGGAATAAGGATAGGTCAGTAGTTTACTGCTTTCACATGCAATTCACATTTCACTTTTTTTCCCCTCTTCTCAATAAAAAATTCTTATTCGTGCCCTACTCCTCAGATTTATGGACTGCACTGCAGGAGTCAGGGAATGGAGGAGTGACAGTCTGATTCTATCTACAAGCTTGTTTACAACTTGAGTTGGAGTTAAAAGGAGGGGGAAGAGGAGGAGTAGAAGGAGGGGGAAGGAAGATCATATGATCTGTGTTTTCCAGAGTGCCTGCTCTCTGCAGTTTGCTGCAGCCCGGGCTGTGTGTACCCATACATAAAGCTCCGTGTGCGCGTGCGCGTGGCAAACTCAACCATGTTTTTTTTATATGCAGTGTTTTGCCACTGCAGCGAAGCCAGAATCTGAGCTGCAGAGAAGAAGGCAACACCCACCAGGGTGTTTTTTTTAAGCAAATCCCTCTTCTTCTCCTGCCTATGAAAAGCAATCCAATGACTTTTTTTCCCCCTTGTGGTGTTATTTTTCTTAAATTTGTAGGATGTGTGCCAGAATTCCTGCAGCTGGGAGGAAACCTTCCTCTTTTCAAACAGTATCTTGGCTTTGACAGCTCACAGTCAGGTTGCTGCAGGAGGCATGAGCAAAGGAGGGAGGGAGAGAGGGAGGGATCAGCTCATTATGAAGACATAGCTGTTCTTAACTCTCTGATGTACTGTGCACCTTGGGATATCTGAATGTCATATTTTTATTTCTCCCTTTTGTAAAAAAATTTTATTTTCATTTCTAGACCCATCCTCCAGTATTGTTCCTGTATTATAGTATTTTTCTTCTCTCTAATGGAGAGATAAAAGGGAAAAGCATTCCCAAACCACCTCCCTTGTGTACCCCGTGTACCCCATGTCCTCACATGCAGTCCGCGCTTCATCCAGAAATGTAAACATCCTAAAATGCTTTCTTGCTGTTTAAAGGCACTGATACAAATGCACCCTTTTGCACCTGCATGTGACTCCTCTCTGGTCCTCCTCCCGGGGGCCTGGGATGAGCTCTGCCTCCAGGCCTGGATCTCACATTTCAGGAAAGTTGGGGTTCTGAGACATTTGAGGATTCAGATTTGCTTTCTTGCCTTAGAGTTTCTATGGTAGAGACACAACACCCATCTTTTCTGGGCAAGCATGACCCCTAAGAAGTAAACATGCCCCAAGGACCAATTGGTGATTCTTTCAGCTTCCACAGTGGGAGCATTTTGCCTGCTTCTCCCTAGTGTTAAGTGCATCTGTGCTCTTTGGGAACTAGTTTTGGAGTTGCCTGCTAGGTGGGCTCAGTGCTTTCCTGAGCATCTGATTCCTGTCGCAGCCGTCTGGCTGTGGAGGAGGCAGCTGGAGCAGTGAGTGACGCCGTTCCCAGGCTACTCGGGCAGCGTGAAGCCCGTTCGGGGCAGTGTCGGTGCCCTGGCCGCGGTGCGGTTGGGGTGCTTCGTATCCATGAGTTCCGCCCGATAGGAACAGCCTGTAGGGGGAGCCGAGCAGGAGCCTTAGGCAAGTGGCCGTCAGCTCGCCCCGGGGCCCGGCTCCCAACATGTTTGGTTGAACGGCATCAGTGGAAAAAATTAAATTCTTAAATGAATCCTTTCAGCGTCAGTGATTAGAAGTAATTAATAATGCAGGTGAGAAAGCGTACTTACTCTTCGAGCACTCTAAATTAAGAGAGACCTATTTTTCAGAAAGATGTTTTAGAACGTGCCTCGTTGTTCCATGGGGTTTGTGGTATTTGAGGGAGTGCTGCAGATGAGACCTGTTTAGGCACGGACTTACAAACAGTTTGTGAGTGTGTGCACAGGCTTTGCAGCCAGTGTGGAGTGGGCCCTGGGGAGGAAAGCCTTCCCCGTTTTCGTACAAAGAGCCGCTTGATGCTTGGCCCTGCCTGTTTTGGGAAGGGGAGGTGGTGTCTGTGGGAAGCTGGGGAGGGAATGGCTGGGATTCCTCAGAGCTCTCGCAATGTTGTGGCATGCCCCACCGACCCTTGTGAAGACAGTATCCAGGGCTGCAGCACACTAGTAGCAGGCCTGCAGAGAGAATGTTTCATTAAAATGTTGTTTACTTTTTATTCCTTATGTTTTTCTTCAGATACAGCACATGGGAGCCAGAGGACCATATCTTGGATCCTCGCCTGGTAGTGGCTTATGAAGAAAAGTAAGGACACATGTTCTTTCTCTCCCTGGACACAGGAAAAGAAATAGTGTCTTTATTTCATTGTATGCATAAAGTGCCTCTGTTATCCCTACTTCAGTCAAAGATGAGATGTGTAGCAATCAATCCTGCTTGATTTTTGTAGCCTGGTGTTGATTGAGATGGAGAAGACAGGGTTAAAGCAGCTTTGATTGGCACTCTTCAGGAAATGAGGCCAAGAACAGGCAGCACTGAGCCAGAGAACAATCAGACTCAGGTTTTAATCGGGTCCAAAGCTGGACTGGAGTTATGTGAGGTGGGAAGTTTCTCTAACCCATCCTTGATTAGCTGTGTCAGAGAAATTCCCCTATTGCAAGGTTTTCACTTCTACAGGAAGCAATTCTGGGATGTTTTCCAAGCTCACACTGGTCACCATTGGATTTTATTGAAGGAAATTGAGGGAGCTATGCTGCAAAAGATTGAAGTCCCAACTAGGTTTTATGCTGTGGTATTTAGTGCTCAGTTTGATTTGTATTCCTCTTTCACAGGGAAGAGAGAGACCGTGCATCAGGGTACAGGAAAAGAGGCCCCAAACCAAAGCGCCTCCTACTGCAGGTAGCCTCTTGCTCTTCTGTGTATTTCTAACTCCTTAGCTGCTCTGCTGCTCCCCTGCTCTCAGTGAGGTGGAAACTGTCTGTTTGCTGTTGCATGGACAAAACTGGAGGTAACAAGCTAACATCATAACATGAAATCAGTGTTTAGGCAGATAGTTTTAACCTGTTAGCTGAAGAGATCTCTAATTTGTCTTTAAAAATGCAAAACAAAATAAAACAACAGCTCTTTCTCTCTGAACTAGGATTTTATAAAGTGTGAGCTTGGGTACTTGCAGGTTACCTGGTTTGTGTGCTCTTTTTATTTCATGTTGAGCTTGGATTTTCCTTCAGTCAAAGATATCCCATAGCTGGAAGCAGAGTTTCAGCATGCTTTTACTGTTGCCAAGCAAAGCAGCCAATCCTAGGAAGCAGATATTAGGAAGAGCTTAGAAGGCAGTTGAAGAGGGGAGAGAAATGGTCTTGTAGAAGCAGCACACTTTATCCTAGCTCGTCTAGAGGTTCATAGACTGAACAAAGAATATTTTCCTGGTTCCCAGTGGGGAGCCCTCACTGCATGATCAGATGTCTGCTCTGACCCTTGCTGCGTTGGTGTCTTGGCAGCGGCTGTATGGCATGGACTTGAGGAGTGCTCACAAGGGAAAGGAGAAGCTCTGCTTCTCTCTTGCACGGAGGTTTGGAGGAGGAGACAGTAGCCTGCCAGGGGCCAAGACAGGGCAGGCAGAGTTCCCTGAGAAGACTGGGGGTGCAGTCCTGCCATTCTCTCTCCGGAAGCAACGCAAAAACCAGAAGTACCTACGGCTGTCAAGGAAGAAGTTCCCGCGCATGGCGAGCCTGGAGAACCGAAACTGCAGGCACGACTTCTTCCTGAATGATGCGGTGGGCCTAGAGGCCAGGCAGAGCTCTGAGGACTGGGAGGCCACACAGCACACCAGCAAAGAAGGTAAGGCTAGTCACCCTTTGGTGAAGTTCTGGGGCATGTCAGGGATATTCTGCATACTTCCACCTTGGTTACATCCTCCTGGGATTGTGGTTTAGGTCAGGCCCTTATTATGTCCCTCTTGTTTGCAGGTTTCTTTCTCGTTTTAGCAGCACAGATTAATTTTTTTTTGGTCCTGTTGGCTCTATGTAGTCTTACAACCCAGACACCCCTCTCAGTGTTAGAAAATGTGCAGAAGATATTGCAAGTTTTCCTCCTCTTAAAATTTCCTCCCAGCAGAGGTGACACACAAGTGTGACAGATGAACTGTGCCTCTGTCCACATTATCCACATGTGCTCAGCCTGCTGCTTGGCTCAAAGGACTTCGGCTGTGGACAAGCTTGGGCAGCAGCAGTCCTCTCATAGTGCTGCTTTAAGAAGCATACAGGAATGCTGCTAGGAACTCACAATATACTCCCTGCCCCCTCCTTCCCTTTCCTCTCCACACCCCTCTAAAGCCTCTTGCTATAGAGCTATGTGAGAAAGGGAGAGAGAGATGAAGTAAGGATGGTAACTCCTGCCTGATCCCACTGAGTAGGCAGTATGAGTGAAGGCATGGGAGATGTCCAAGCACATTTGGCATTTTGGGGAAGGATACCAGTATCTTGTGCAGGAGGGTTGTGGGATGTGTGTGTTGCTCTCAGTTACCAGGGAAACTCTATCCCTGCATTATTAGAGCTTCTGAAGGCGTAGCTTTCCTGAGGAGTGGAAAACTGGGGCTTGTGCTGCTTGTAGTAGCTAAGGGAATCCTGTTACTCCTTGCTAGGAGTAGCTGTTAGCCAGGCTGGATTAGGCAGGATCTTAGGGAGAGGCTGTGTTCTGGGCATCAACTCTATTCTCTCCTTTCTGGGAGAGACTGGAATGGTGCTCAGAATCCAGGGAGGCAGCAATGGGAGTAGCACAGAGGAGCCCAGTGTTACATCCTGACGGTGAGGAAATGTGTGGGGCTGTTCTCCCCAGAAGTGTGCGGCACTAAAGCGCTTGGGGATCAGAAGAGTGAGTGGCACTACAGAATTGTAAAACTGTTTTTGTTCTCCCCTTGACACACAGCCTGTGTGGAATCCCAGTTACTGTTAGGGGGAATTGGACTCTTTCTGGGGGGAAAGTAGATACTCCTGGTGTTTGAGACAGAAGCCAGGAAATACACTCTAAAGGGAGCCTCGTTCTTTGCCCAGGTTGGGACAACAAGATACATAGTGGACAGGTAGAGTGACAGGGAGAGTGGGTGTTTTCCTTCCTCTCTTTTTACATGGCAATCATTGGGAGCTGTGGGGAAATTAGCCTTTGGGTGGCAGATGGGGCTAATAATTATTCTTATAGTGAGAAAGTGCAGGGATGCTTGGGTTTCTTGTATGGAGCTGTCTGGGAGCAAAGGAGGCATATGAGAAAGGAAGAGCAGCTTCTCTGTGGAGCACTACTGAGGGATTTTTGAGAGCATCACACCCAGGCTGCATTGCAGGTGCAGTACAAGGCATTTGTACTCCATTTTGTCTCCCTTTGACTCCCCTAGGAGTATCTGAAGAGTGTGTGTAAGAGATTTTAATTTTTGCCTTTTCAGCATGGTAAGGCGTTTAGAAGACAGTGAGTTCAAACCAGGTTGAGTGTGCTTTGCAGACACAAAACCAAATTAGAGGCTGAGATGGGATGAGGGACATGGGGGTATTGTGGATGGCTAGATGAACTCGGTGGTTTTACAGGGTCTTTTGGCCTCTGTGTAGGCTGCTCTGGTACTACTATGTGTCTGGACACCTGAGTCTCCATTTTCCTTCAGCCTCTGAGGGTAGGGCTTGCACATGTTCTTTCTTGCTCTGTACATGCAGAGTCAGTAGAGGCTGATTTCACCTACGGTTTGTCAGAAAGGAGACCCTTTTTCCATCTTTCCTTCCCTCTCCCCTTCCTCCTTTCTTCTCCCTCACCTTCTCTGTTTCACTAACATGCTCTTATGTGCCTTTCTTCCTGCAGCAGATGTGGATGCCAGTCTCCCTTGGATCCCCACTGTGCCCCCCAGTGAAGTGACAGTGACAGACATCACGGCAAACTCCATCACCGTCACTTTCAGAGAAGCACAAGTGGCTGAGGGCTTCTTTCGAGACCGGAGCGCGCAGTTCTGAATCTCTGTTTGCAGTGCTCCCCAAAACCAGTGCTTTTAGGGTGGGGCTAGGGGAGGCTTACGTTATCCCTTAAGAGAAAAAAAAAATTCAAAATGTCTCCTCTTAAAATGTTTACAGAGACCCTTTTTTTTTCTCCTTTTTCCTCTTTCAGATACGCAAAAAAGGGCAGTGTAGGGGGTGTGTATTTGTCATTGCTTTGTCCAGCTGAAAAACTGACAGCCCTTTCCCTGGCAAAGACTCCCCTCCTTGATGTGAAAGCAGCAAGCTGAACAATTCGCCTTTTATCCTGTTAAGTGGCGGCAGCTGCATTTGTGGGGAGAGGGCATGTGGAGGTGGAAAGAGAGCTGGATCTCTAGCCTGCCGCCTTGTTCTGCAATTGATATCCCTTGGATAAAGATACATCTCTGTACGTTGCTCTTCCCACCTTCCTCCTCCCTCTCTTCCTGCAGCAGTGAGAGGCGATGGATCCTACCTGTGTAGATAACTCCAGCCTGTTAAGACTTTCTCTCCAGTGCTGTTTTCCCTGTGGCCTGCTGTCAGGACTTCAGCAGCGTATTTGCCTGTCTGTGGTAAGTCAGTCTTTGCAGCCTGGGTCCATACAGGCAGCAGAGCTTTCTCCCTTTGATCGTTGATCATGCGGAAATTCTGCAATGCATCTCTGAAATCCAAACTGGCAACATAAATTCAATTTGCCCTCATTAAAAGCTCAGAAAGCCAGCATAGTTGAGACATACCATTCTCTATATGCTAAACAGGATTTGCAGGCTTGGCTCTGCTGCGTGAGGAATGCGTTATGGAAAGCGGGGTCTTCTTACCCTATGCCAAATTCAGTATTAATAACAAATCCTGCCCTGAATATGTGGTAATAAGTTCGTTGAAAACTGACTCCTGTCCCCTGGGAGGAGGGACTAACAGGACAACTGAAGCATTGCCTGGCACTGCAGAGATATCCAAGATACTGGCACAGGCCCAGGACTCGGGAATTGGACAGAACTGAGCTAGAAATGGACCTTGATTAGCAGCAAATTCTGTTCTTGGATCCCATAGAGAGATCCAAAATAAACAACGTGTGGGGAAGGCATGTATTACATCTGAGGAGGGGAAAAATTCCTAATTCTTAGTAATGAGAATTCTTGGATTGTGCTGCCTGAGTGATACTTTTCCATGACTCCAGTATCCTCACAGTATCTGTGATCCTGTACTACTTTACTGATAGGAACTTCCCCTTGGAAGGCTTAAAAATCTTTGCCAAGGAAAGTGGTCTGCATTTCAATAGACCCGCCTGATCTTGCACTCAAAAATGCCTTGTGCTGGACTGCCTGTGACACTTTGAGGTTTTTGAAGAATTGCTGTATTTTGAGTTTGTAGATTAGCATAGCATCTGTTCTTGCACATGCATGTTCTCTTCCATTTTTAAAAGCAAATTTTTTAAAATAACTTAATTTTTTAAATATAGACCTTTTCCAACGGAAAGCAAGAAAAGTAAGGTAGTCTAAAGTGGGAACTCTGGGACAGAGTGCTGCAGGGTAACATTAGCTACTGTCATGATTACTGTCCTCAAATACTATGTTTCCTTACTCCACCCCACCTGAAGCATCTCTTATCTGCTGTATTTATTCAAAATGAAGGCAGGAGCCTTCTTAGCTCTCAGATAAAGACACCTGTGGAAATCCTCAATGTGTTTGTTTGAGGGGCTTGGCTCCTGGCCTGCAGAATTTGGGAGCTCTAGGGTTTCTGGTCCTCCAAACATTTACTTATTATAAAGTGCTTGGACTGCCACTGTGGGTTTTTACTAGAAGCAATTTTTACCTCATTTAGGATATGGCAGCTCAGTGTAGAATTAGGATTTCCCCTTCCATCTCAGAGCTGTTGGAGCAGGTCTGTCTTTCATGCCATCAGAGCAGTTTCAGGATCGCTGGGAAGATCCTGAATTTCTGGACTGACCTTTTGTCTGTAAAAGAAGTAAGATGGGAGTTTTATTATGGAGAAATCTGAGAGGGTGAGAAGTGGAAGCTGAGGGGGAATTATGTGGTGGGAGGAAGAGTGAGTGGGAAAGAAGCTTGCAATAGCTAGCAAGGGCAAGCTGATGAGGTAAGCATGCAGGCGCAGGATGTTTGTTGAACGTGGGTGTCCAGAGCGAGGCTTCTGTGTCTGGAGTTGCACCCTTTTTTGCAGGATGTGGGGTCAGACGGTGTTGTTACCATCACCCAAACACCCCCTCTTCCTGACACCTGCCAAATATGCTGAATACCTGCATCTCTCTTCTGTTGTGACCAGTGGACACACCACGTGGCCCAGTCCACTCTTGTGGGCTGGAGCAGGTCAGGTAGCGATGGTTGCAGAATCGTAGTGTTTGAGCTTATTTTAAAAAAAGTGTTGAACTGCAGCTCATCCTGCTAAATCTTCATGGCATTTATAGGATCTGTTTTCTTTATTCTAATGCAGCAACTGCTGCCTTTGTCATGTCTTCATCTCAGTGTACAAATGCACCAAAAAAAGCTTCCTATTTACTAAGTTCCTGGCTTTGGCTGACATTGGAAGCAATATCAATCCTGCAGCAGGAAAGAGCTTGTCCTAATAAACTCGATTTCCATCCTCTGCTTTCCTCTCCACTCTCCACCTGACACTTCTCAACACTTTGTTTTGGCATTTTTCTTTAAGCGTATTTTCTTTCTCTTGCAGTGGAGTTTTCAAAGACCTGTGGTGGTCTTTCAAAGAGGATCCACCCACAGCTTCATATCTTAATCATTTTTTTGGATCAGGCTATCTAGTGTTCTGCTGGTGACTAATCATCTATCATCTTGCTACACAAAGTGTGGAACAAAGTACCTGGCTGCCACGCTGCTTTGTGTCAACGGGGAGCTAACCATAGTGGGGTTAAGACACAACAAGCTGCGTGTGCGTGGGTTTGGAGAGAAGGGTGTGAAGAGGAGTTTGTGGTAGGAAACTAAGCAGTTACTTTGTTGGCGTGGACTTTTTTTTGACATTCATGAATTCTTGTTTATCTCAAAGAACTTTTCAAGAAGATTTTTCTCCTCATCTTTTTAAAATGTGGCTCTGTTCCACATTGTCTGCGGACATATCACTGTAAACTTCCTTGGTAGAGCTGGTCTTCAGGGACTTTAAAATTAGCTTTATTCCACCTCTGCAGGTGTAGAGAGGGTTTTACTAGTGATGGAAAGACAAGTTGTCTGGGTTTGTCTCTTCTCCCCAGTACTGTCCATCTGCCAGTTCAACCCAAAACCTGGCAGTTGAATTGGGACCTCCTGTGCTAACATATCATGAAAATCAGATGCTGTGTTTGGATCTTTGTTAAGCATTCCGTTTGATTAGAGGAGCCAGAATAGCATCCAGCTGAAGCTGAGTTTAATAATTCTATTTGAAGCGCAAGCCGAGAATAGAAATGGGCTAGCTCTCCCATACCTTGTTTGGCTCCATGGCTGTAAACAAGAGAAATAAAGTTCAGCCAGTGGAAATTACTGAACTGTACACAAGAAACAACCTTCTCAGAGAACTGCTCTAATAGTCATTCTTAGAACTGTTTCCATGTGAAAATTTACCAGCAGTGTTGGGGGACAGAAGTGTTTATTTTATAGATCTTGCAGTGAACTCACTGTATGTGTGATGGACCTGAGGGACTTCATGAGACTGGAAAGCCTTTTCTGTTAACACTGTGTTTAAAAAAAATCTATGTGGAAAGAACTGCCTCTGTTCCTGGATGGTTATAAACTAGATATTATTGCTCTGATATACAAGTGATGCCTTGGAACAGCAAGTTTTAACACGTTAATAGTGGCATAGTGGCCTCCTGCATGCTCCTTATTGTCTTGCGTTTGCTTGGGGGCCCTTCTGCTTGTGAAGTCAGACTAAGGTGATTTTTTTTTTCTCTTTATCTTGTTTTTTTTTTCCAAGCAAGATCAGGATATTATTGTGAGAGCACTCAAAAGCGGTTCCATTTGCCAAAATAAGCCCAAATTTGTTAGTGAATTGACTCTTGTTTATATCAGAGCTCAGACATAGAGAAGCTTATTGAGAAATGAATGGCTTTTTTTGTTATTAGTGTTGTGAAACTGTCCAGAATTGTTCTTCTGGTGTTTTGTGACTGGATGTATAAAATTGTTTGTTCACCTCACAGGGGGCCCTCGGTCCCAGTACTGTTTCATGCTGTACGCCAGCTAGTGCTGCTTGATGGTTTCACTGGAATAGAGAAGGGAGGCCTCACACAGGTCAAAATGTAGGCAGGGTAGCTCAGGCAAGTCCCTCTAAGGTAGCCACAACAGAGGCTGGGGTGTGGAAGATAATGGGGGCTGCCAGCCACATCTATGTATTAAGCAAAGCAAAGTCTACCACCACCTCTCCACCTCTTCCTCTCCTCTCAAGCTTTGAGCTTTTGTTTTCAGAAGTAGGAAAAGTACAAAAAAACTCCTTTTCTAAAGCAAATTGGTATCTACCCATCTTCTGTTCCTCCCTGGCTTACGTGCAGCCTAGGAAGAAGAGGGCGGTGGGCCTTTCTGGGAAAATAATAGGGACAAATTCTGGTCAGGAAAGGGAGGGACAGAGTTGCCTTGGAACTGCTCTCACTCGGTGGTTGAGGAGGGGCCTTTGGGTCAGCTGGCAGTTGAGAGAGAAGGTGTGTTGTAAGCAAAGAACTTGTAGTGAAACTGAGCCCTTGCATCTGTGAGTGGAGTTCTGAATGGGCCTGCAGAGAGGTGAGTGCTGCATTTATGTATCAGTCTTCTGCCATTTGGGAATGCGAGGGAGATCTGTACATTGAGAACTTGCATAGGGCAATTTCTACATAAAAATGTAGAGCATTGGAACACGTTGCTTTTGCCATGCCTGTTGTAAAGGTTTTCCCCAAGGGCATGATAAACTTGTTTTGAGAAAATAGCTTATGATCAACAGGCCACAATGTCCTGTGTCTGAACTTACTGTCTTCACAGAGAAAGTATGAGCTTCTGGGTGTCAGACCACCTGGATTCCACACACAAAGGTGGTCAAGGTAGAAAGGCTCATAAAAGAGCCCCCGGACAACTGGAAGGAGAGAGAAGCAATCCCTTAAAAATGGAATTCAGACCCTTCAAATCGTTTCTGGTAACTAGCACTTGCTGTAGAGATGACCCCATTTTCTCTTCCACTTCTTTCTCTTTCCCCCTTAACTTCTTGAAGTGCAGGGAGCGTGCAGGATATGATCCCTAATTAACCATGAATGGTTGCAGTGCAGGGCTCCATGAAAGCATTTGGGGCTGCTGTGGATTGCTATAAAGTTGGGATGGGGTAGAATTCCTAAGAATTGGAACCTCCATCACAGCTTATCTCATTACTGGGGTGTCAAAGTTTTGGCTGGGAGGGGAATTTTGGAGGAGGAGGAGGTGGGAAACCTTTTTTTATTATTGTTGTTGGTTTTTAACCAGAAAATGTAGTGTCAGCACAAAGAAGCTTTTTGCAAATCTGTCAAAATGTTAAGCAGCTTTTTTTTGCTTTTAAATCTGAAGTATGTTTTGAAGCACTTTGGAAATGCAAAGCACTAGGAGTGCTAAGTACTCCTTATCGTCTGTCTGAAAGTGGCATTTGAAAAGCAAAAGATGTATCTGTTTCAGGCCGCTGGCTGCTCCTTCTCCAGGGCTGCCACCCTGCCCTTTGCCTCCCTCCCATGGGGGAGAGTGTACTCCCCCATGCTGGGAGCAGAGGGTTCCCTAAGGGAGGAGAGCAGACCTGCTAAATCCCTCGCTTGCCTTTGGGATGCAGGTTGGCTTCCTCCCTCCCCACCTCCTTTGATCGAGGAAAGGGAAAAGCAAAGTTGAGTTTCAGTTTGAGTGGTCCTTGTCTGGAGCTCTGACTGTTTCTTCCAGCTCTGGAGACATCTTCATAGAGTTTCCTGTCTGAAAAATTGCACCTTATTAGCTTAATTGAGGAACGAGGAGATGTCTGTCCTTCTGCAGGGAGTGGGGAAGAGGAAAGGAGGGTGAACCAGGAGCTGTCTTCAGTAGCTGCTGGATTTTTCCAGAGGCTGTTTCCACACCTCATCTCCAACAGAACAGCAACAAAAGACCTAAAATAATTTAGATGAAGCTTTTGTTGTGTATATCTCAAGAACCTTTTGAGCAGGTTTAGGGCAGAGAGCCCTTTTCCCTCACCTAGTCAGCTCTACAGCATGGGGGACAACGCCCCAATTCCCTTGCTGGGTGTTCAGCACCAGCATACGCACATGGTTAGAACGCTTTTGTACGCTGGCTCACCTCATTTGGTGTGCTCCTTTTCTGTTGCAGGGGGAAGATGGGGGACAGTGGGCTCAGTTAGAGGGGAGGGTCCCTGATTACTTTTGTTCCTATCTCTTCAGTTGTTGCTGTTGTTCCTGTAAGCACGCTAGAGTATTGGAGTCTTTGCACACAGAAAGCTTCCTTTTGCACAGAATGAGCTTCTAGCTTTTGTACAGACTAATTGAATGTATTTGGGGAGGGGGGGAATAGGGAGTAAACCAATTCCAAACAAACCAATCAGAGTATAATGCCTTTTCTGAGCGAGTATGTGCTGTAAAAGGAGATTGTAATAGCAAAGGGAGGGCAGGCTCAAGTATAATTTGACACAAAGTGTGGTTTTATTTTTGTACTGATATGGATAAGAGACTGTACAGCATCTATTTATTTAGATGATTTATGTGGTAAATGTTGCAAACAAAATTATTAAAATATTAAATATGAGAACTGACATTTACCTCATGGTATGTTTGTGTGGTCATTTACCCCCACCTTGCTTTAATTCTACAGCTGAATTATTTTCCAACAGTCACAACTATTGTTGTATAAACATGCAGCACAGCTGGAAAAAGAATGGAGAACATGCATGTGTGCGTGAGGAAGATCAGTAAAGAAGGATTGATGAAGAATGGAGCCTGCAAAAGGCTGCTTCTGACATTACTCGTTACTTTGATTAGAGGAGGTCAAGTTTTTATTAATTTTTAACCCACTGGGTAAGTTAGAGCTGTCCAAGGCTGACCTGGGATGATTGGTCTTTGATGGATTATAATTTTACGAGGAGAACACTGATGGCAGGGTGGCTGTTGCTCTGGGTTTAGGGAGTTCTCTACATCCTTCATGAGGCTGCAGTGCCAGGACAGCTCTGCCAGCACCAGGAGAGTGCTGGTGTGCCCCACATCCTGCATCTCATTGGAATGGAGAAAGTCTGCAGTGAGACCTGGGCTGCCAGGCATGCTCTGCTGTGCTTGCCAGCAGGACAGCAGTTCTCCTGCAAGCCAAAGCCTCCAATGGTTTGGCCAGCAAGGCTTCCAGGGACCTCTTCAGGAGCACAGCTGCTCCTGGGTACAGTGTGCCCCCTGGTTCACCCCAGGACTTAGCCAAGGAGCTCGAGTCCTGGAACTGCTGGTACTCCATGGAGGAAATCCCAAATGTCATTTAGTCCACTTGGGTGCCTGGCTTGCTCCTTCAAGGTGTGTCCCACTCCATCCCCTGTGGAGGGAGAGGCCAGGTGTTTATAGAGGTATCTGGCCAAGAGAATGGGGCTGTCTGAGATAGCTCCAGTAGATGCAATGTGGGGGTGAGCCCTGCACCTGAATGCAGCTATGGCATCAATCACAGAACAAGTGGAGCAAAAGCAGAGGGGGATGGAGTGTGTTTCCTGACTCAGCCATGGCTCAAGGCAGCATGGTTAGGTCCTTGCCTGTGTTACCAAAGGGCTGTCAGCATGCTTGCCTTGAGCCAGGGAAGCTGAGCTGAGTGATGGCATCAGAGCAGGACTCCAGCCAGCCACTTACTTTCTGGCAGCAGCTAGAGGGTCAGGTGAAGCTGTAAGAAACTGCAGTGCAGAGTTACGGGAAAGCCTGCTCTGGAGATTGTGTCTTCCTACCTCTGCCAAAGCTGCAGAGGCTGGCTGGTACTAGAAACAGCTTGTCCTTTTGCATGCATGTGTTGGCTGGATTAAAGGTTAATCTGGGCAGTCCTTTTTTTAATAATCTGTTGCTATGCCACCCCTCTGTTCTGTGCAGTGCAGCTGACTTGCCTTGCACAGCTCTCCCCATTGGATGCCTGAGAACAAGGGCACTTGGCGAAAGGGGAAACCACAAGGGTTGAGCAGTTGGATGTTCTCTGAGAAGCAGAAAGTGAAATGCAGCCTGTGTGACCCCTGTGAGGACAGTCTCTTCCTGTCTGTTCAGTGCTACACAGCTTCCCTGCCCTTCACAACATTTTGCTTGCTGAGCGACTGCTTTTGAGATGAGAATGAAGAAATCTGGAGGACTTGTGTAATCATGCTGAGCCAGTGGGAGCCTGGGCAGCTGGGCCTGCTTTGGGATCTGCTAGGCAGGCCCCAGGGATGTCATAGCATCCCACTGGTGTAGGCACAGCACAAACCCCATGGGCCTTCTCTCTCTGCTGCATCAAAAAGTTACTGCTCTGGAGGGCTGGTTGTTCTGGCCACTGCTTGGGCCATGCTGAGCCCCCTGTACCTGGTGTGCAGGGTCAGCTCCAAGGGACCTGCCTTTGCCTCTGTGTGCTCCAGAGCTGCAGCAGGGAAATCCCAGCACACATTCACCTGGATGCCCATAGTGCCAAGGGTTTGGTTGGAAATGTACACAGCATTGGCTTGAGGGGCTGGGCTGTGTGCAGCTGTTCCTAGTATAGGTGAGGGACTGACCATTTGCTTTCCAAAGTCTGCTGCTCCTAACAGTGACCTCACTGGAGTGAAGAGCAGCAGAGTCGCTAAATGAACCCTTGGAGCTTTTCTCCTGGAGATAAGTGCTGCTATTCCTACCAGGTCCACAAAAAATGAGCTTGGAGGCAGCTACTGACTTTGAGCAGGTAAGTTTCCCATTATTAAGTGTCATTTCAAAAACACATAAAAACTCTCTCACACCTGCTGCTGTCCCCCGTGCCCCTACACCGCTGACTAGGGGTTTTGATGTGAAAGATGTTGTTGCTCTCCTAAAGCTTATTGCTTCCAGGCACTGACTTCCTAGTTAGAAGTGCTACAGTGTATCCTATGGCACCAGGGTTTTGCAGGCAGCGAATTGCAGGAAAAATATTTTATTTCAGTGTCTGTAGTGAACAATAGCTTATTCAGGGAGGGCTGGCTTCCCAGGTGGGTTGGGATTTTTTTAAGTGTTTTACTAGAAATGTGAATGAAACAAAGGAAATACCCAACAATGTCCTGAACAGCTGGATATTCCGCTACTATTTTGCTTTGTGAGAGTACAAGGTAGATGAAAGTGTTAGGACATACCAGTGCAATGGCAGCTTGCAGTGATTTGAGCAGTGGCTGTGGCTGGAAGGAAGGTTCTGCTGACAGGTGGAAGGACAGAATAACTAGAAAGAGCACATGGAGCCCTCTGAAAAGCTGCTGCCCGTTCTGGTCCGTGGATCACGGTGCCTTTTGCTCCTGTCCTGAGGTGAGCTATGCTATTCGTGACCCACACATCTGTTTTGTGACAAGGCCACCAGTCTTGGTTGCTGCACATGTGTTTGTGTAGCCATGTAAAGACTTTTTCCCCTTTTGATTTAAGGGTGCCTGCTTTTGGGAGTGGATGATGTTGGTGTTCGAAAGCTCAGTTGCTTGACACTCAGCTACAAATGTAAAAGCAGTTGTTTAAACAAAGTGAACAGTAACAAACACTAATTTAAATGTGGATGGTGTTAATGAACACAATGTGCAAAGTTAAAAAAGTGAAAAGCAAAATGCAGTGGGTGTGATAGACTTGTTCTTTTGGAGTCACCTTTAAGCATATGAAGAACTGAGATTAAAAAAAGGTGGTATCTGGGGAAAAGGGCTGCTCCAGAAGGACTTGATCCACTCCAAGTGAGAGTCTTGGACTTTTGTTCTTGCCTGGCCTGTGATGCCAAACACCTGAGTAAGGACCTCTTAGAGCCTATTCTCCAAGTGAGGGGTATGACCTAAATGCAGAATTAGCAGTGATGAAGCATGCTGTGTTTCAGTCCCTGACTGGGAAACACGTCCTTCTCCGAACTGGTCACATGTCCAGAACCAGGGTCTGTGTGGTTGTCTCAATCAGCATCCAGCAACATCTCCACCAACCCCATTGCCAATGGGGATATGGCAGTGGAGAGCACATCCTCTCCTGATTCACCTTTCCTCCAGGCAGAGAGCTTGTGTTGGCTGCAATGTTTCAGCCACTAAGGTGAAAAAGAAAAAACACTCTGAACAGATCTTGCCTGGATCACAGGCAGTGAGGAAAACATTCATTTTTAAATGTTACCTGCCTGTCTTGACTTTGGGAAATCCATCCCTACTAGAACTGATATTATAGCCATAATATAGCCCTTTCCAGAATTTCCTCCTCCTGGGTGAAACCCCTGAGCAAGAAGTGGAAAGGGAATGTGAATGCAAATGTAGAAAGGGTTAGCAAGGGCCACAGGGGCTGTGAGGGGTCCCTGCCAGCCCAGCTGAGGAGCAGGTAATGGAGGGGTTCCAGTGCTCTGCAGGTACCTTGCTGGTCACACTGGATTTGGAAAGAGCAGCAAATGCAGGACAACAACCATTCCCTCTAGCCCTCATGACAGCTCCCACTTTTTCCAGAGGGTATCTGAAATGCACAGCCTCCTCACCCAAAAGCCAGGTGAGAAAGCAGAATGGGCCAGACAAGGTCTTCCAGGTAAGGGTGGACCCTGCGTTCCACACAAATACAGCTGCAGGGCAATGAGCTTCCACTTTGAACCACAGAGAACGATTTTTGACTGAGATTTTTGTCTTTTTAGCATCTGGAGGAGAGTGTAAAGTATGCTGCAAATTAATGAGGGTTTTGCAGCAATAGTCAGGGCAGGGAATTCCTCTAAGTGACTTAACATTTTTCTGGTTTCCTTACAGGTTTATGTAGCATGGTTGGCCCATTTACCTCGCACTACCTTACATTGGCGCAAAAATTGTACCTTATACTGGCACACACACCAGCTAAATGGAATAAAACACAGAAAAAGGAAAGAAAATATTTAAGCGCCTTTATTGTTGGTTTTTGCCGTGGTACGTGCTTCAAGGCTGCCTGCCTCCTCGCTGGCGAGAGGGGTGACGGTGCATCTGCAGCGGGAGAAGAGGCTGCCGCCATTGTTTTAAGTAAAAAAGAGGCCCCGTTCGGGCGGGAAGGGGCAATACCGCCGCCATGCCGGGGACCTGCCGGGCGGGATTCGCTTCCCTTCCGTTCGCTCCCCTCCCCGCTGCGCGGCCGTCCCGCAGGCCCGAGGCTCCGCGCCCCCCGCCCCGCCCGGCCGCGGCCCCTTTAAGGGCCCTCACCCACGGGGGGGGCGGGTCACGCGCGGCCGCGGCGGGAGGGGGCGCGCGGGCGTGCGCGAGCCGGCGGCGGCACGAGGAGGGCGGGGCCGCGGGCAGGGGGCGGGGCGGCGCGCGCGGGCGGGCGGGATTATTATGGGCTGTGGGCGCCGCCGCCGCTGCCGCCGCCGAGGGGGAGCAGCAAGATGGAGCTGTCTGCAGTGGGGGAGCGCGTCTTCGCCGCCGAGTCCATCATCAAGCGCCGCATCCGAAAGGTGAGGGGCTGCCCCCACTGGGATTGCGGGACTCCCCCCCCCAACCTCGGTTCTCGCTGCCGGGCCCCGGCCGCGCCGCTGGCCCTCCCGCCGGGCCCCCGCCTCACACACCCCCCCCCCTCCCCCCCCACCCGTCTTCTTCCCCGTGTGTTGCAGGGGCGCATCGAGTACCTGGTGAAATGGAAAGGCTGGGCCATCAAGTGAGTGTATCCCGCCCGGGCTGCGGGGATGGGGGGCATGGGGTGGAGGGGGAGGTATCCGTGTGCGCGGCTGCGGGGGGATTTGGGCGCTAACCGCTTCGCTTGTCCCCTCCGCTGCTCCCGCCCGGCAGGTACAGCACCTGGGAACCCGAGGAGAACATCCTGGACTCCCGCCTCATCGCCGCCTTCGAGCAGAAGTGAGTGTTCATCCCCCACCCTGGGCTGGGGGGGCTGCAGCAGCAGGTTTGACTTTGGGTGGGCGAGCGGGAAACAGCGTCCAGACGTTCCTTTTCTTTTTTTCTTATTTTTTTCCTTTTTTTTTTTTTTTTTTTTTTTTTTTTTCCTTTAACTTGTATGCTTCTGTTTTTCCCTTTGGGAAAAGTTTTAACTTCTTGAAAAATTTGATTCCCTAAAGGGAACGAGAACGTGAGCTGTACGGGCCCAAGAAGAGAGGACCTAAACCTAAAACTTTTCTGCTGAAGGTAACTCTTAATTAAATAACTTAGGCCTAGTAAAAAAAAAAAATCTCTCAAACCTTGCTGGTGCGTGCCCTTGGAAGGACTGGACTTTCGAGTGACTTGTGCCTGATGCCTGGCTCTGGGAGCGCGGGGAAAACCCGACAGGAAAGGGGGGGTGGGCAGAGGCGCAGGAGCGTGTGAGGGGAGGGCGGTGTGCGTGCGGCGGGGCCTCAGCAGGACGGTCAGCACACGCAGATGTGCGTGGTGAGCCTGCAGTCTCTTCTTCCAATATCCTCTCCTTCTCGTGGCCTTCTGCTGCCGCAGTGGAGAGCCAGCCAGTCTCGTTCCCTCTTCCTTCAGCAGGCTGTTCCATCCAACCCGTGCCCTGCAACTTAGCAGCGTGCTGAGCGGTCAGGCAGCAGAGGCGGGAATCCCACTGCCACTTGTGCTCCTCTGATTGCATTTAAGGATGTGGGTGCTCCATGGGAGTTTCATGAAGGGTTCATGCTTTGATCTGTAAACTGCAGGCTTGTTTAGCTTTTGCAGAGGGTGAGGGGTGGCTAGGAGGAGGAGGAGGAGTGTTTCACCTCTGCATAGGAAGGCAGCTGAAGTTTCCAGTTCCTTTCTGATAGACTCAGCATCTCTGCAAGATGTCGTAGCATCTCTGTTTGCTTGCAGAGAAGAGCAAGGAAGGTAGTCCCTAGTGCAGGCCTACTTGCTCTGTATTTTTACCTTTTTTTAATTAAGAACTCTGGTAGCTGCATGACTGTTATGTGAGCTCTGTGAATTTATTAGTTTACAGATTAAATGCCTTGCTCTACTCCCCTCTTCCCTCCCCTTCCTCTCCAGCTGTCACAATTGCTGGCGTCAAATGAGCATAGAAAGAACACACCTTTGCACAGTTTAGAGAGATGAGCAAGTCTGGAATTCCCCTGGTTTTATTCTGATAGGAAGCCCGGGAACAGCCAGTGTGGACCCGATAGTAAGGCATCACTATCACCAAGTCATCCTGTGGCTTTGGGCAAGTCACTTAGGCTTTGTGCGTGTTTCCCCATCTGTGAAACAGGTTAATACTTCCCTTTGCCTGGCAGCAGTAGGAGCTTTACTCAAGTCAGCACAGCACTTTTAACTGCATGAGCACCGGAAAGCACAGTGAGGGGTAGGGTGTCACCTCTTCTCTGCTTTGAGAGGGCTTAATGAAGCACATGGAAGAAATGCAGGAGCAGGCGTATTCTGATGCTCTGCGTGAAGCCCAGGGGACCATGGCAATCCTTGGGAAGTCCTGCTGATGGAACTGTCCTACCCGCACGCCTGTTTTTCTGCTAACAGTGTTTGTGTCTGTAGCCTGAGAATTACAAACATATCTGATAATGTACTACCTCTTGTGCTCTATTGAGAGAACACAGACTAGCTGGATTTCTTCTTTCTGGCAGTCATGCATTAAATGTAACTCTTGTGTTTAAATTTCCAACAATGCAAAGGAACACCTGAAGGAAAAATCACCAGCTTGAAAGAGTCCTCTGCCTGCATTAAAAAATACTGGTATTTGTAACACCTGACACTGCTCAGAGCTGTAGAGCGGTGACTATGCTATGTGTAATCACTTTCTTTTATTTTTTATTCTGAATGTGATATGGCCACATCTATTGCCATATCACTCATTTTACAAAAAAATTACTCATTCTCACTCATTTAAAAACCAAAACCAACCCCCGAACTCAAAACCCACTCATTGCTTCTCTTTTCCCATTACCCTTTAAAACTCCCCTAAACTGAACGTGAATTATTCAGCAGCATCCTTTGAATCACGTCCGTGACACGTTTCTGTGGCACATCTTCCTTCTGCCAGCTCCTCAAATGGTACTGGAAACCTGTAGGTTTGCAGAGCTGGCTTGGTACTTTGTAGAAGATGACTCGTGATAGGGAGCAAGATCAGCTCTCCTGAGGGCTGGTGCCACGTTGTGGGAGAGGCAGGCAGGGCAGAGCGCTACCACTGCTGCTGGGTTTGCACCTCTGGGAAACAGCAGCTCTGACTTGCTGTTCCTCTGTGACTTCGGATCCTACCCTAAAAATAACAGCCCAGACCAGGCAGTGAGCAGTAACTCTGTCTGAGCCAGCCCATCTGAACTTGTTTGAGCTCTGTTCAGGCAAACCACAATCGACACAACTGCGGCTAGAGTTACGGCAGAGACAGTGGGATGGTTTGTAACTCAGCTTTTCTGACCCCTCAAGATGCACATTTCCCCTCTTCCAGCCCTGCAGCACCGGTTCTGCTGGGGGAGGAGTGGGATTGGGTTCTGCCTCGGGCATTGCTAACACTATTTTCAGTTCTTTCAGCTGCAGAATCTCTTGCCAGTGAGAATTTCGGAAGCAGGGGAAGAAATTTGATTCTTGTATCCCAGAGGGAGTATTTGGAGTTGGCAGTTAGAACAATATTCTTTTTGATCTGTTAACTGAACAGATTAGGCCTGGATGCACTGATGTTTAAGCAGAAATCTGGCCTAGGACTGCTTTGATGGAGTAGTCTGCCCTTGACTGAGTGGCTTGCTAGGATTTTCATGTGCATTGGTGCTTAAACCTAGGCTTCTGAGTCTCCAGAATGGCATCAAAATAAGTGCCCTGATGTGGCACTCAGTCCCTTGGCTTGTGTGGGTGTTTTAGCTTGCACTTGGGACTAGGTTTATCCTGGGATTAGTTCTCAAAAGTTGCAGATAGGTACCCAGGGGGATTTGCAGAAAGCATTCATGCAGGTTAGTGGCCCACGCCTTTGGAAAAGCTTTGAAAAGCTGCATCTTTGACCACCTGCTGCTTTGTAAGCCAGGCTCCTGTTTCTGAGAGCTGTCTAACACTTGCCCTTCCCATCAGACTGCAGAGGCACATCACAGTCCAGGCTTTTTAATATTGCTGTCAAGATGGCCGGTGTTAAAAGCGACCCCTGCAAACTTCAACTGCGGAGTTTTGGGCAGGAAATGGGTCTTTATCCTTTGCATGCTAGGGGCAAACGTTCCCACAGCTGAGCTCTGGCTTGGCAGGAGGCTGTGATTCTTGGGAGGCTGCTGGTGTGCTGCAGCCCTTTGCTGAGCAGATGGGAAACCCAAGTTCTTAGTCTGAAATGGCAGCACTGTGTGTAAGGCTCTTCAGGTGTCTGGCAGAAGTGATCCTTGAGGACAGGCCCTTCAGCATGGATGCTGGTATGAGGTTAGAGAGAGACATAGCATGTGCTGTAGTGATCTTCCTCTTTTTCTCCTGCTCGATTTGCTCTTTTTATTTAGCTTTTTTCTCTAGGCACTCCAATGTGTGGAATGCAAACCTCACCAACTCACTTAATAAAGTCTAGCAAGTGCTCTTCAGAGGCAGAGCCCAATCTGCAAGCTCAGTGGGTGGCTGGCAAAGACCCCTAGCTGGGGTGGCCATAAATACTAAGGTGACAGGAGCGAAGAAGGTTAATGGGAAGGAAGAAGTAAGGGAGAACAAGGGTAAAGGGATTCTTAGTAGGAGAGTGGGGGAAGAAGGGGCTGAGCAGCATGGTGCTCTGTCCTTTCGCCCTCTCTTGAACTCCAAAGCTGGAATTGGGTTTCTTTTGATCTCCTCCCTGTTCATAAATTATCCTGAGTAATTTGAAAACAGACCGTTCCCCTTTTGTAGCATTTTGTTCCCAATCCGGAGGGAAACTTTAGTTTATGGCAGTGTTGCTTGGGAGAATTGTGCTATGAACTGGCTTGCTTTTGCCGTGTCACTTGGAAGACTGCAGAAGAAAGAGGGTGATAAAAAGGCAGAATGGCAGCCAAAAAGGGGAAAGAAGAGCTCTTGCAAATGCTGTTGGGAGCAAAGACTGTGGGAATGCAGGTGGAGAATAAAAGACAAAGCAGAGCCAGTAATTTATGAGAGAGTAGCGCTACTATGGTGCAGCAGCACTACTGGAATTGGCGAGATTTTAAAATAATTCACTAGAAATCTATTGCTTTACAAGGTCTTGGATTTGATTTTTTTCTTCCAAATTGTAGAGATTTTGATACAAATCAGGTAGGAGAGGCCTTTCTAAGCACGTGTCTGTGTACGTGCTCGTGTGCCTCGGTGTGTTAAGGGAATGAATGAACAAATATGCTTGCTGGGCCTCGAGGGACACTTATTCAGAAATAGTAGGGAATGGGGGAGATAGACTAGTTCCCAGGGGCAGTGAGGGAGAGCTGTACAAGATAAATAAAGGTGATACGTATCCCAGATGGGAAGAGGGGGAAGGGAAGCAATCCCAGCAATTGGCTTGCTCTCATGACAGAGCACTGCAGCAAGCTTCCAGAAACTGCATCCTGATGTGGGCTGAGCTGTAAGCAGAGTGAATTACTTCGTATACATGCTGAGTACCTCTTCAGCAGTGAGCACATCCTGCTGGTGAAAGCAGCAAAACCTAGAGAGGTGGTTTCCATGTGGAGAACTTGTGAGCCAAGAAGCAAACTGTGGTGACACAGCTGAAAGGATTCAGGGGCTTTGTTTCTCAAAGATATTATCCTCATATGGCTTGGGAATGATCAAGGAATGGGCCCAGAGCAGGGAGAAGTGCATTTCCAGCAGATAAAACTGAATGTTGAGTCTTCTCCAGACCAAAGGTAGCAAGTTACTTAATCCGAAGTTGGAAGCAGGGGAAGGAGAGCCTCTGTGCTGTCCTCTGCAGTGAGGGATGAGTTCATGTAGGTGATGCCTGAATAAACCTGATCCTGTGGTAGGAATACTGAGCTTCCCAAGTGAGAAAGCTCTGGGGGCTGGTCTTAGATAAAGCATCTGATACGATTTTTCTTGAAACCTTACCTGGAAAAACAATCTCAAGGTAAGCAGAATATTTGCATAATGCTCTTTGGAACTTGCATTGAAGCTGGTCACTGGGGATAGCAGTGTAGCAGCAGGGGAGGACTGATGGGCCCTAATTTAACACTCTCTCTTAATCTGACCAAAGTATCAATGCTGTGTGTAGACCACCTGGACGCTTCTGAAGCTGGAATTCAATAAAGGCAGATAGCTGAAACATGAGTTAGAAACAGCTTCAGCCGTGAGAAAGTGCCCCAGAAGTAACTGGAAACGCAGACACATGGCACGTAAATGAGACCTACTGGTTCTGGCACACTGGAAAAGTCCAAGCCATGTACCAGGGCTCTGCAGTAGCTGCTGGACTGCTGGACAAGCACAAAACCGGGACAGGTCTCTGTGAAAACAGGACAGGAGCTGATTAATGTATGCAGAAAGAGGAGGTAAAAGAACAGGGCTGTGGAAGTGGCCAGGGAGTAACCATCCCAGAATTATCACTTTGTTTCATGTGGCTGATGGGAAGCTTTGCTCAGGAATTTTTGGGGTGTACAAGGAAACTGAGGGTGTTTGTGACTGCTTCCCCCACACTTCTGGGAAGCTGCCTTCTTTCTCTCCGGGGTGATGGAGGCGGTGCTGGTGGAAGGTGGCAATTAGATTTGACTTGGAGCAGAATGGCACAGAGGGGGCAGAACTCCTCACTCGAAGGCATGATTATGGGCTAGGCAATTAATCTGAAAGTGCAGTGTTGGCAACAGGAGAGGCCCTGAAGGATTCCTGTGTCCATCCACTGAAGCTGTAGAAGGATTTTCAGTGATGCATCTGTCTGTAGCCTCTGCCTGGCTTCCTTGTCCTGGGTTTTGGAATGGGATGTTGTATTGCACTTTGCTCTTGGCTCAGCAGTGGTAAATTGGTAAGAAACCCAAAGCACAAGAGCAGCAATGCGGGAAGGACTGGCTGTGGTGTGGAGCAGGATGAAAAGGAGTAAATTTGTTAATTCAGGCTGTGCTGGTATGTAATGTCAGAAAGCAAACTTTAGCTTGTCCTTGTGCCTGCCATCTGTTTCAGAGGCACCCGTGAAGAGATGGAGTAAGCACAGCCCAAATGTGCTTTTGCCTGTGACCTCCTGACCGGGTCTGCAGTGTCTCCAAGTTGTGATTGTGTAGTGATGTGAGGGGGAGAGTTCATGTGCGGTGCAGGGAGTTCATCTGGAGCTGTTGCTGGGCTCAGGCCTGTACTATGCCTGTGACAGGAACTGTGTCTTATTTTCTCAACAGTTTGGGGCATGGAGTAACACAGGAGGCTGAGCAAGGAGTAACTAGGTGGACGCTGGGATGCTTTGTGCTACAGCAGAAAAAGTGTTGGGGTTTGTGTGTGCTGGGAACACTTCCCTTTAGCTAGGTGGGAACGCCCTGTGTGTTAATGAGCAGAGCGGCTGTGCCTGCCTTGGGGTTGTGCTAACTTTGTCCGTTTCTTTGTCATTTGGCTAACACGGAGTCTAGGTCCCCAGACAGGGTGAGCCTTCAGTTTGTGTGTTCTTGTACAGCCAGAGAAGGGGGCCTCATTTTTGCAGTTCTTTTAAAGCCAGAATACAAGTAGTACTGAAGGCTGTGATCATCCAGTGTTAGTCGAGAGAGGAACAAAATGTCTTCACGTCTCCATTCTGTGCTCATTCAGGATCTTCTGTGGTTCCCATGGGTATCTCTGTGGGAGAAGAGGGGCTCTGGCTAACAGCAAAGCTCTGGAGCTGTAGGGCCAGGACTTTGAGCTTTTTGTGCAGGGGCTGGCTGGGCCCCTCGCTTAGATCTGCTAGATCCCTGCCTTTACACGCACATTTTTTCCCCAGGCGTTTCTCTGGTAGTAGGCACAGCCTGCAGGGTGACAAAGGAGATGGAGTTGAGCGCTAAGCTCTTAGCTGGCAAGAAGCCATCCCGATCTTGGCGTGTGCAAGGGGCAATGGGATGGAAAAGTTGGGGAGGAAAAGCAGCTGTCGTGTTGTAGCGCTGCAGTTCTTTCTGTGCCCACGAGGTGGGGGAAGCTGCTCGCGGGATGGGCAGTCACAGGGTGGGGGCTCGCCTGTCCCCTCCAGGCCTGCGTGGCTTCTTAATGTCACCGCTGCTGAGAGGGAATATGGAAGGGGGTGGCTTGGGCAAGTCCTGGGGTGCAGGTGGAAGGATGAGCTATACAAGCAACAGTGCTCTGATGAGATGTGGTGTAAGAATAGACTCTGGGTTTCCATGCCCACAGGTCATACAGCACCAGCTTATCAATGAAACTGTTGTTCCTGCTGCCAGGAAACGTTCCTGTCTCTGCTGGATGAAACAGGGCAGTTTTTGGCACCAGAAGAGATGAAAAATATTGTTCCCCTGGCCTGGATCTTGAGGAGGGCTGGCACAGAACAGTTGAACAGGTGCTATTCCTGCTCTGGTCCACTGCTAGGTTTCAAACAAGTGTGGTGCTCAAAAGGACAAGCCAATCTCTTCTTTGGAGGTGTAGTTAAATTTTACTTGAATTCCAGCTGGCTTCATCTCTGGCTTTAAACACTGGACTTTGCTCCCACCGCACAGTAAGAATGAATGACTTCCATGTGATCCTAGTTAAATATCAGACCTCTAAATTTCTTGTGTTTAATGAAGACATCTCCATCAGACCATTCTCACCAGCCTCCATCTGTGTTCCTCAAGACCCCCTTCTACCACCCTTTTTAGAGGCAATTCTCATTAGGCATTACTCTGCCTCTTCCCTCTTATCTCACGTTCCATTTGTAGAGAACCTGGTACATTCCCTTTGTAAGTTTGGATGCTGTCTCAGCACTGACAGCCCCAAGTGCCTGGGATGATGCTGGCTTCTTTGGCTGACAGTGGAGGGTTGTGCACTTTGACTGATGACGACCAAGGGGGGCTTTGGAGACCATTAACTTTAACCCTGACACCTGCCTGGGAAGTCGCAGTTTCTCCCTGGGGAAAGCATGTGTCAACAGGGGTACAGCCTAGGGAGACATCAGCTGCCCAAAAATGTTACAGACAGTGCCCTGTGTCTGTCTGGGGGCTGTGCTGGAGCTATCTATAGTTTGTAGGTGTGTTCCTGTGCTTGTCATTGATGTTGGGTATAAATGTGTCATGGTGCTGCCGGTGAGTGAGCAGTGCCCCACTGGAGCTCTGGCTGCAGCTAGGCTGCCTCTCTGACCCTGTTTGTTTTCTTTCTCCCCACCACCGCAGGCTCGGGCCCAAGCGGAGGCCCTCCACATTGGGGATGTACACTTTTCTGTCAAGCCTGGTTCCAGTACCTCCTCTCCCAAGCTCCACTCCAGCGCCGCGGTGCACCGGCTCAAGAAGGACATCCGGCGATGCCACCGCATGTCCCGGCGCCCCCTGCCCCGCCCGGATCCCCAGAACGGCGGCAGCGTGGCCGGCGCGGCCGGCATTCGTCCTCCTGTCTCGCCCTTCTCGGAGACCGTGCGCATCATCAACCGTAAGGTGAAACCCCGCGAGCCCAAGCGCAGCCGCATCATCCTCAACCTCAAGGTCATTGACAAAGGTGGGAAGCCAGCCAATGGGGCCGGGGGCCTGGCCCGGCCCAAGATCCCTTCCCGAAACCGGGTCATTGGCAAGAGCAAAAAGTTCAGCGAGAGCGTCCTGCGCACTCAGATCCGCCACATGAAGTTTGGCACCTTCTCGCTCTACAATAAGCCGTCTGCTGCACCTACCCCCTCTCTGGAGGGCAAGGGGGAGGCCGAAGGCTCCCAGGCAGCCTCCTGTGGGCTCATTATGGGCTCCACCCCCTATGATGCCCCTAGCTCCAGCTCCTCTGGCTGTCCTTCACCTGCTCCCCACTCCTCCTCTGACCCAGATGATTCCCCTCCAAAGCTGCTCCCTGAGACCCTCAGCCCAGCCATCCCCGACTGGCGTGAGTCAGAGGTCCTCGACCTCTCAATCCCCCCTGAGTCGGCCGCCACCAGCAAGCGTTCTCCCTCGGGGGGGTGCAGTGGGGGGCAGACTCCCTCCTTGTCCCTCTCCTCTTCTGACCCGGAGCAGGAGGCTGGTGACTGGCGTCCTGAGATGTCCCCTTGCTCTAATGTGGTGGTCACAGATGTCACCAGCAACCTCCTCACTGTAACCATCAAGGAGTTCTGCAATGCAGAGGATTTTGAGAAGGTGGCGGCGGGCAGTGGTGGAGGAGGCAGCAAGTGAGCAACCGGGTCCCCCCACTCCAGGGGTGTGGGGGGAGCTCTGCCTGAGAGAAGTCGTGGTGCGAATGGCTGTCCTTAGTTCTCTCCTTCTCCCCTTGGCTGTCCCTCTACCCTCACTGCCACCCTTCCTCCTCCTCTCCTCCTGCCCAATTCCTCTTGCCTGGAGGCTGGAGTGTGTCAGTGGGGGTGTGGGAGCACCCACTGTTCCTGGGTGTTGGTACTGCTAGGAGAAGGTAGGGAGGGTTATGGTGGGGCTGGGGAGTGGTTGTTTGTCCTTGAATGTGGTGTTGTCCAACGGGCGGTGGAGCCTTTGGGGCTGAGGGATGAGTGAGCATGTGTCTGTGTGCCTGTGCAGGTGGTGAGGAAGGTGCTGCTCTTCCTCATTCCCCTTCTATCTTTGACAAAAACCGAAGAGGAGCTCCAAACCCGTGAGGGGAGGATGTAAGAGGATTGGAGCCCTTGCCCATGTCCTCCAGACCTTCTCCCACAACGTGCATGCAGACACTTCCATTCTTGTTTCCCCCTTGCCATGACTACCATCCTGCCATCCTTCCCCTCTTGGCCTGCGGCCTGGATCTGCCCTCTCCTCTACTGTCTTTGTGGCAGTTGCTGATCCAGATGCTCTCAGAGTGAGGGGGAGAAGGACAGGTTAAATGTCATGCCTGGAAGGTGCTTGAGACAAAGCTGGGGTGCTGGGGGTTGCCCCATGCAGCCTATGCCTCATATTGGCTTCCCCTTTCCTTTGACTATTGGTGCTACCTTGGCAGTTGTATGGGTGCTTTCAGGTGCCCTGATCCCTCCTCTTCTCCCTCATCTTCCAGCCTGTTCAGCTCCTCAGGAGAAAGGGAAGAAAAGAGGAGTCTGCTTCCAGCCCATATCTTCCTCCTGATGTCCATCAGTGCACTTGTTTGGGGGAGAGGGACATGAAATGCCTTTCTCTGGCCTTTCTGTGGCAGAAGCAGGAGTGGGCTGTGCCTCCATCCTCGGTCTGTGGGAGGATGATGACGCTGCCCAGCCGTGTGAGGCTGCTCCCCCAGCCCTCTTTGCTTCCTCTTGCTCCTTCCAAAGGAAGGAGGGGTGGATGCTAAGGCAGGTTGGTTGTTCTCCCTGCTTGTTTTTGCCCCTCCTGCTCGGTTGTGTCCCTCCTGCTCTCCCCTCCCTCTGGTGGGTGGCCTGGAACAGGTTTCCCCTCTGTCTTTTCAGCATCTGAAACAGCCCTTACAACTGTCAACCAAAGGTGCTCATAAGAAATACCTGTCTCTCACATCGCATGCATGTGCGCTGGATCTCTTCCCCTAAAGCTGATCTAGAAGTTCCTTCTCTTCACCCCTAGCAAGTAGGAGGGAGCAAGACCACAGCTTGCTGTTTATTCCCCAGCTCCCTCTTTTCCTGACCAGCTTTGTTCACATCCAAGATAAGCTCTATTTTTTGCCTGCCATTTCTGGCTTGCTCTGTTTCTGTGTGGGTCCTAAGCTTCATGGTGAAAAGCTGTTCCTTTGCTCTCCTTTCTTCCTCTACTTGCACAGGACTGAGCTCGTAGAGGCAAGGAAAAGAGATGCTGATGAACTGGTGGGAGACCCTCACCCTCTCAGCCCTGTCCCTGGATGGGGCAGAGGGGTATCACTTCTACCTAACATGCTGCAGAGGTGAAAAGGGTGGAAAAAATTCCTCATGCCAGGGCTCATTTGCTTATAAGCCTGCCCTGGGCGGGTGAACACAAGTGGAATTGGCCCCTCTGGTGCTTTCACACAAGGATGTTCAGGAGCTGCTGGCTCTGAGGAGTGCTCTCCTGCAGTAGTGATTTTGTGGTTGTAGTGATCTGAGGATAGAAGGGAGGCAATTTGTGGGAGGGAAGTAATATTTGTCTGCCCAAGGGACATTGTCAGGGTGGTAGAGGGATAGACCAGCTTCTGACCTTAATTAGGGCTTTTGTGCCCAGTGTGTGTCTATTCCCTGCCTCCAGCGCCTGGGTTGGTGTAGTAAAATCTTTGCTGCCCTCCCCACAAACCTTGCCTTGCAGTGGGTGGCATTCCAAGCCATGGGAAACGGTGAATTCACACTAGTTGTGGTTGGGTGTCTGCGCAGACAGTCTGAGGGGGATTCCAGGTGCTGTTAGCACCACCCTTGGTACACCTCTTTCTTTTTCTTTCCTTGGTTAAAGAGCTTAGTGGACTCTTCAGGGATGTGCTTTCATTCACAGCTGAAGCTAGGGGCAGGGAGAAAGAGACTTCCCTGATCCATCCATTCACCAAGCTAAGGCTTTCTATAACTTGTTGGACTTGTGTGCGTGTCTGTGTTAATACCTGCTTGTATTTTTTGTGGGTGTTGGTTTTTTTTTTTTTGGTTTGGGTTTTCTTTTGCGCATCTTTTCTGTGCCTGGCACACCCAGGGATCCCTTATGTTAGCATAGCCTATCCATTTGACTGCAGCTTCAAAGATGAGCAGTTTGTAGGCATAGGGAAAAGCTCTTTCTTAGGAAAATAGCGAGGAGATTCTTCTCTTTTTCCTCCCCCTTCTGAATAAGAACTAATCTGTGGCTGTGAGATAAGAGGAGCTGCTTTATGGGGTGGATGCAAACTGGCCAGTCACTTTAGGTTGTTAAGTTACTGTTTGGTGTGTATGTGGTGCTGTGTTTTGTTTTGTGGTATCAAGGTTCTGAAAAAAGTGTTGAAGCGTTTAAGTGGGAGATAAAAGGGAACTTTAATAGGAAACTCTTGATGTGTTTTGGCCAAGGTGTGTTGCTTGGCAGAATTCTTTTCCCCAGTGTCTCTTGTATGGTGTTCTTTGGGGGCAAGGGGCAGGAATTGTTTAATTGAAGGGGTTTTGCCTTTCTCCAGAGTGGCAAGCAAGGGAACTGTCTGTGAAGAGTAAAACAGTGGGTCATTGTAGGGATGCTCCGCAAGGACCTCCTTCCTGCGGTGAGGAGATGAGGGGACTTGTTGCAGCAGAGAAACTCGTGTGGTAGATCCTCGTTGTGGAGGAAGAAAGGAGTATGATCCGGCTTGCAGACACAGCTCACCTGCTTGTGTGACAAATCCCTCCCTGGGTGGGTCACCAGGTGGGAACCAAACCCTGAACCTCTGGATCCGAAATGAGGATCCCGTGCTGGTTTGAGTTAGAGGTTTGCTAACTTGAATGCAGCAGTAGCCTCGAGTTCCCTCAGGTGGACAAGACACTTGAGGCTAGCTAACCTACCTTCGTATTCACGTGGGCTGTGCTCCTCCTTCTGAATTTTTGCCTTTGCTCCTTAATGGACATAGGAAAGAAGATTCATCCGTGCCTTTTAAAATGGGCATGGAATTGAGGGAGGAGTTTATTTGAAAGTATCCCCTTCCTTTCCCCGTAACCCTTAGGAAAAAAAATCAACAAAAACAGGGAAATATTCTCTGTGTCTGTGCCATGTTTGTTCTCGTTGTCGTGTTTTTAGAGGAGATTTTATGATGGAGTGGAAAAAGTGAAATTATTAGTTTTGCATAAAAAAAGAAAAGTTTTAAAAAAAATTTCTACAGGGAGAGAGCGAGAGAGAGTTTAAAAATGAATAATAAATGCAGTGATTGCACAAACTGTAGTGGTATTAGATGGTCCTTAGAGAAAAGAGTATTTTGTAGTATCGAAGCATGTGTGTCTGGGATGGTGTTTGGCTTGCTTGAACTGGAGGGAAAGGCATTCTAGGACTAAGCAGCGATCTCTGAGCTGAAAGGCAAGTTGCATGTTGGAGGAACCCTGTCTACAAACCTTTCCCATCCTTGCCTCCCAAGTGTTGGAGTGAGTTCCCTTCCCTCCCATACCTCTCCTGTGAGCTAAGGTGGAGTCTCCAAGTGGTTTTCTGGCTGAGCAGCCCTCAGAGATGGCTGGTCACGTTCTGGCAGAACGTGGATCAGGCCATCTACATGGAAACAGTTGACTTACTTTGCATGCACAGCAAGCCGCTAACGTTTTGGGTTGGCATGTACCTTTCCTGCCAAGTTGCTGTCTCTTTTCCATCCCCTATATCCAAACAGAATTAATCATGGTGGGCTTATTTCCTGGGAAGCAGATATGCCTCTCCTCTGTAAGGTTTCTTAAACTCCTTTGAATACTGGGTGGGGGGTGACATTTTTCTGTATAGAATTCACCACATCAGGACAGAAAACTGAATCCCATTGTTGTGTATTCCAGCACCCCTTCTCTGACAGTGGCCAGATCTCTAGAGGCAGGATGAGAGCGCTGCCTTGTGTGTGCTCTGATTGTGCTGCTGAGGGACGTGCACCCTCTTCTTGAGGCCAGCAAATGCTGGAAGTTTTTAGGGTGGAGAAGGGGAGAGGAACACTCTGACAGGACTTGTCAAGTAGGGCAGCCTTTTTCTCCAGCTTCCTTTGGGGTGGTGGGCAAGAGTTGCCTGAATGTTCCTTCAGAGCGATGCTGGAAGCTCTGGCTTCCCTGTCCAAGATGTCTCTGGTGTTCATCTGGCACGTGGGAGTGACTGCAGGGAAGACGGAAACCACCAGATGTTGGTGTCTGAACAGAAGATGGTAGGCAGGGACACTTGAACGGCTTTTCTTGTCTGGACTTCTCTGGTGCCCTTTGCAGTGGCAGATGACTGATGTCTCGATGCTTCCCATAGCCTGGGCTGCACTTGGGAACTTCTCTGTCTGCCCATCAAAGTGTCGGTGTTTCCCTTGGCTTTCAACTTGGAACAGAAACCTCCTGTCTCAGGCTCTCCTCTCAATGAGCAGCATGGGACTGGAGGGGCATGAAGCTAATGAGATACAAGCTCCTTTGGGGATGAAAAACAGAATTAGTGTGGTGAGCAAGCCCAGCTGTGGTGAGCCACTGCCTAAATTCTGTTTTCAAAAGAGAATGGGAGCATTTCTCTGTGTCTCCCCTTACTGAAGTTCCCAGGGAAATTTTGTGAAATAAACAAATAAAGAAAAAATAAAAAACCCACAATAATGCTTTTTACCAGGTAGGAGCTGTCTCTGAGCTGAGTCTTCCTAGGGATATCACTCCCTTCTCCAGCCCCTCTTTGTAGAGGAGGCTTCAGCAGCTCCCAGCGTGTGGAGATGACCACCTCCCTGGGGACTTCCTGGCAGAAAGGGGTTGCCATGCTTGAAGGATGGTGTCCTGAGTTCCCCATTCTTCTGCCCACCCCAGGCCATGGCATGAGTGGGGCTGCTCAGGACCAGGTCCTTCTTCCCAGGGAGCTGTAACAAACCTGGAGTGCGTGTTTGGCTAAGTGCTTATTTTCCCTTTTGCTTCCTTCCCCACCTTCTGACAAGACTTTTTCCTCCTTGCCTGGCACATCCTTTTACTCCAATGTCGCTTGCTTTTGCTGCATTTTTCAATTGCCCAATAATCACGCAAGAGCTGGGATCTTATTTACTTCTTATATATAAATATATGACTATAAAAAGCCTCCTTCCCCCTTTCTCCCCATCTCACCCACCGCCCCATGCGCTGCCTCCCTGATCTCCGCTCCGAAGGTGATCTGCTGTAGAGGGTTAATTTGGGGTTGGGGATTTGGTGCCTCCTCGTTCTGTTCCTTCTTGGCTTGCCAGCTGTGTCGCTGCCCTGTGCCTCTGTCTTCCTCATGCAAAGGGGGTGGGGGTGGAGGAGACCATCCTGCTGAGGGTGCTGGCAGCCCAACTCTCGAGGTGTTTGCACAGAGATGGAGTGCTCAGTGTTGCTTCAGAAATCCCTTGCTCCCTGTCTGTGCTTCCTTCCCCAGGTAATTTCAGGAAGTATCTTCATTTTGCCAGTGCTCTGAGGTTGAGAAAATAAGTGTCTTTATTTTCTTTTATTTTTGAGATCCTTCCCCAGAGTGCAATGTGTATGGTTTCTTTTTGGGGGTGTAGATGGCAGGAGATGTTGGAGTCTGTCTCCGTCCTCACCTTTGCCTTTCCACCTCTGCTCCTCTCGCATTTTGCCATTGCCCTGTGTCAGATGGATGTGGTCGAAGGTATTTGCACCCTTTTCTGAGCAGGGTCAGTCTTGGCACAGGGAGCTTGTCCTGTGTTCTGTGTGGTGATTCTGAGGTGCCCTGTGTCCCACCTGCCTTGCCTGTAAGGATGCAGCAGGGCCCTGAGTTCTTCTTTCTTCCCTTCTGTAAATTTCTCCCTCCAGAAGTGAAGGGAGATAGTCCTGTGGTGGTTGGCTGCCTCTGGCAGCTCTTCTGTCCATTGCAGCTCCTGTGTGGTGGGAAACAATGACTCCAGGGCCATCCAAAAGCACAGTCCTTGGGGTAGGGTCCTTCCACTCCAGCTGAGCTCTGTGCTCTGAGCCCACACCCTGCAGACACTGGCAGGTGGCCCTGGGGTGGAGGAGCAGGGCGCCCTCTGTGCCCTGGGCTGGGTGGAACTGGGAAGTGGGCAGCCAGCAGCATGCTGGGCACAGGGAAAAGTCAGGTGAAGAGCTCTAGAGAGGTGCCAGCTTCTGCAATGGTTCAGCAAATGGGTCTGCTGAGGGGAGAGGAGCATGGTGGGACATGCAGGCAAAGTGTTCATTCCCATTGCAGGGCCCTGGTTCTTTACTTCATTCCTTGTTCAGCTGAGCACTTGGAGCTCACATCAAACCTCCAGCACACGGCTGGGTGGCTCAAAGCACTTCGTGGGGCTTCAGGGCCTCGTAGGACTGATGGGGCTTTCCCATGCCCCCAGCTGGCCCCTGCTCTCTGGGTACTGAGGGTTTCCTCTGGGCAGGGCAGCAGGTAGGTGCTCTTGCACAGGTAGGTGCCCTGGAGGGAGCCTGCTGCTTCCAGCCCCCAGCTGCAAAGCAGGGGCAGAATCTTAGGTCAAGTTCTCAAACGGAACAAAAAAATTAATCGTTGTGATGACTTTTTTTAGAAAAGAGTTGTCATGCCTGCACCTCCCCCAAGCAAATCAACTCAGTGTGTGCTGTCCTCTTTCCTCTTCTCCCCTGTGCCATTAAGCCTTGTACACTCCCTAAGAATAGACAAGACTCTCTGCTTTGGGATTTTTTCCCCCATTTGTTTTCTTTTTGCATAGAAAGTTGTCTGCTGGTGGTGGAGGACAGGGGCCTGCTTCATCTGTTCCTTCCTTTCACCTTCCCCTGTGCCAAGCTTAGGCTCAAATGATGCAGATTCCTGCAAACACTGAACTTGGAGCAGGCCAGTGACCCCACTGCGTTCTGTGGTACTTGGGTGCTTCAGTTTCTGCCTGTGCTTGAGCTTTGGCAGCATCAGAGCCCTTCCTTCCTCTTGGAGAACTAACTCCAAGTGCTCATAGTTCTGGTGCAACCCATCTGTCTCTTCATTTCCCCTCACTTGGCATACAGAGTGAAGGTGGTAATTTTTTTTTTAATTTAAAATAAACCTAAATATGTATCTTGTAATTTTTTTTATTTTGAAAAAAAGCATTTAAGGATTGTGCACGGATGAATTGTATATCTATATATTATTTTTTTGTCTTGCAATTTTCATTTTAAATATAGTGTTTGTTCAGTTTTGTTTTGTTTTTTAATCCAGTTCCCAGCTGGCTAAACTCTGTCTAGAGTGGATGGGTGGGAGGCAGAGCCACTGGAAGGGTGATTGAATCACTCCTTCCCTTGGTGCTTCCTACAAGAAACTGGTTTGCTCCAGGTTTGGGGGTGGGGGTTGTGCTAATTACTCTTGTATTCTTGTACATTTTGTTCTTTCTGCTGCTCTTGAATATTGTATCAATGCCAGAAATGGGGAGTTAAAAATTAAAACAAAAAATTAACCCCAATAAATTGTTACATTCCAAAAGCTGTTGTTGTTTTCCTTGGGTGGGCTCTGCCTTGTGGAGCTTGGAGGAGGGCTGTGGAAATGGCTCCCCTGATCCAGCACAGATCAGCTCTGCAGTCAAACACAAGCACCTGCACCCTGCTTGGGCACCATGGATCGGCCCTGCTTTGGGCTTTGGACCTTTCTGGACACAAAGAAGCTCTGAAAACAAACAAAGGAGTATTCTGGAATGTTAAGGGAAGAGGGAACATTTGGGAAGGCCAAGCTGTAGCAAGTGGAACCTGAACACTCTCTTCCCAAGTGCTTTGGAGTCTTCCATGGGTCTCCCATACCCTTTTTTTTTAATAATTAATTTAGATCAGGGTACAACCTAGCACTTGGTGGCTGAAAAATGCTTTAGGCATTTCCCAACTCCAGAACACGTGCTTAAGTGCGCTTTCTCACAAGCTGATCTAAGAAATATGGTGAAAAAATCTCCCTGTGTCTAATTGAAGCCCCAGATTCACTCCATCACTCTCCAGCCTGGAGCAGCTGCATAAAAAGGCTCAGCTCAACTCAGTGGGAAGTGCTGGTGGTGGGAGATGTGGTGGGGCAAGCCAGTTGCTTTTGGACAGAGAGGTCCTGCAGGAAGGCAGCACTTCTGGATGCTGGGAAAGGGCAGTGTCTGGGCACAGCTCCAACCAAAACACCCTCAGGGCTGCCCTTCAGGAGCGTGTGCTGCAGTCTCACCCCAGGGGAGGTTGGGCTGAGCTAGGCATTCCTTGGACAGAGTTGCTGCCTCGAGGTACTTCTGCAGTGTGTGAGCTTTGGGCAGCCACAGCAGGGCCTGCTCCAGTGGTGGCATGGCTGGCAGCAGGGAGTGCTGCCCACCCAAGCCAAGCACAGTGCAGGTGTCATCATGTCATGGCACCAGGCTCACCTTGCCTCTTCTGCAGAAAACACTCACAAAGCCAGCACTCCCCTCCCTCCTCCCTTGCCCCCTGGCTCTGCCCAGAACCCGGTGGCCTTTTGGCTGGATTTGAGGGCACCAAATGAAGCCAGCTCTCACCCAATGCTTTCTGGACCAGGAGGAAGGCTGAAAAGACAGACCCCAGCCTGGCTGAACAAATCCAATGAGGTCCTGGAGCAGTGCCCTCGTGCAGGCAGACCCAGTAACTGGGGCAAGGTGATGCAAGTCACATCTGCAGGGCTGAGAAACCTGGAAATAAAGAAGCCAGGATTTCCATGCTGTGTAGATCTGGGAACCTGCAGATCCCCAGGGTCTGAAGGCTCCTGATCTAAGGAGATGGTGGAGCTGACTCCATGGAGTGAGTGCCGAGGAGCCCTTTGATCTCCTTAGGGTGGCCCTGGGGATGTTCCTGTACTGGGTGATGACCTGGGAGGAGGGAATCCCCCAGCTCAGAGGCATCAGCTTACACTCCCCTGAGAAAAGGTTTCCCCCCTTCCCTCACCCCACCACTCTGCTGGCCTCAGCATCATGAATGGGCCAGGGTTTCATGCTGGCCAGGATGGAGCTGCCTGGTTCCTGTGGGGAGGGTTGGGTGCAGGGCAGCCTTGGAACAGCAGATATCCTTCCCCATAAGCCAGCATTCTATCCCAAACGTTTCTCTCACCCAGGGGGCACAGCAGGGTGACCCCTTGTCCTGCCTTGACCCTGTCTGCAGCTGCCCCTTGGGGACAGCTGCTAGTCCCAGACACCATTTTGGTGTTAATTAAATGGAAGAAAATCCCTTAATTGCTCTCTCCCAGTCCCTCTGGGCTGAATCTGTGAGCTCTTGTTAAATCCAGCTTCTGTCACCAATCCTGCTCATACCAGCAACCAAAAAAGCCCCACATTGCCTTCCCCACCCTGTCACGCACCGTCCTTGCGAGGGCCGGCTGCCCACCGAGCATCTCTGAGTTGTTATTCATGGGACAGGGAGGCTGCTCTGGCCACTCACCGGTCTGAGTCATCACTCCCTGTGAAAATCTATTTTTGTCACCTCTTTGTCTCTGGGAAGAAGTTGTGGTGCCTGCTGAGGGACAGGTCTGGACCGTGGGAGAGCTGAGGCCTGCCCTGCTGCGATACCCAACTCTTCCCATGCCAGCCTGCGTGAGTGGGGCCAGGCTGGTGCAGAAGGGCTCACCCTTCCCCTCACTGCCAGAGCAGCATCAGCCAGAGGTACAAACCTTGCCACCATACTCCTGCAACCTTTGGTAATAAAATCGGCACAGTGCAAAGCATCACTTCCCCTGGCAAGAAGCTATATAGAAGCCTATGGCACTTTTCCCACAGGGTAGCAGATAAAGGATACCACTCCCACCCTGATCTGTGCACTGTGGGTGGGATGGCCTGGTGCAGCTCTCACACTGCCCCTGCACTGTGGGATGGCCTGGTGCAGCTCTCACACTGCCCCTGCACTGTGGGATGGCCTGGTGTAGCTCTCACACTGCACCTACACTGTGGGATGGCCTGGTGCAGCTCTCACACTGCCCTGCACTGTGGGTAGGATGGCCTGGTGCAGCTCTCACACTGCCCCTGCACTGTGGGGTGGCCTGGTGCAGCTCTCAGATGGGCTCCTCTCAGTTCCACTCCTGCCTCGGTGCTGCCAGGGTGGGCGTGCAGCAGGCAGGGGGTGACACAGCAGGGTGCAAAGCTCTGCCACTGTTAGCAAGGGACAGGTTGGAGGCTGGGGGCCTCCCCTCATGTCGTGGGGTGCAGGCTTCTGTTTCCTTTGCATCCTGCACCCGTGCCCACTTGTCCCATCACACCGAGCACTCACCATCCCACAGCACTCACCGGCCTCGCCACCAGGGCCAGACTCTGTTGCTTGGGCTTCCTTCACATTCCCCTGCCCAGACTGCTCCATGTCCAGCTCCACTTTTCCTCCTCAGCATTCCCTTCATCTCTACTCTTCCTTCAACCTCCCCATCTGTCTTCCTCTCCTCCTCCCCACAGCCTTGCAGCACCACAAGTCAGGCAGGTCTCTTGTTGGCTCCAGGGTGATGGTTTTGGGGGGCTGGGGTACCCTGCTTTCTGTGGGGAGAGAGGGTGACTGTACGCTGTCAACGGCCAAATTTGAGGAGTTTTTTGTAGCTCTGGCTCCCTTGCTATCCCCTCAAATATGCCTGGGAGGAAAGAAGAGGTAATCTTTACCGTTGTTTCATACCCAGCACTGGAGCTGTTTTAAACACACATGCTCCTGCTTCCCTGCCTGCTAGGAGGGATTTCCTGCCATTACTGAGTAGACCTTGAAATTGATTTTGTTTGTTTTCCCTCTTCTGCTCCTCTTTTCTGGGCAGGCCTGCGTCGCCAAGGCCCCAGTGTGCCTGGGAACAGGAGAGGGCAGGGCACAGCCTCTATTGGAGCAAGGAGAAAGTGGCTGTCTGGAGCAGCTCGTCCGTGAGCAGCGCAGACTAGAGGGATGGTGGGGGAAGATTAAACGTGTGTCTTTGTTTCCCAAATCGATAACAGGCGTTTGTGGGGCAGAGGGTGAGGCAGCCCACGGCAGCTCTCTGCAACAGTCCTGTCTGAGGTGGGAGAGCAAGACAGCTAGGAAGTTTGTAGTTCAATTTTTAGGAGAAAGGAGGAAAAGACCCGAAAGACCACCACAGGGAATGACTGATTACGAGGCTGTCACCCTCGGGGTATCAAGCGGTTCTTTACTGCCAGCCTAGGCATCTCGCAGGGCAAAAGTCATCCCTTGGGCTGTGCCGGAGCAGCATCTTCTCGCCAGAGGCTCCCGCCGGGCTGACTCCAGCGAGCCCGAGGCAGGGCTGGCCCCGTCCCCGAGTGCCCCCGGGGCGCCCTCCCTGCCCTTTCCGTTCGCTCAGCCGCTCGCTGCCCAGCGCTCGGGCCGCCGCCGGTGCAGCCCGGGGAGGGTGCTCAGCGGGAAGGGGGGGTCACTGAGAGGGGCACGGCCGGGGGCACGGCCGGGGCCGGGCCGGGGGCGGCGGCGGGGGCGGCGCGGTGCGGTGCGGGCGGCGCCGCCCGGCACATATAAGCGCGGCGCGGCGCGGCGGGGCCCCGGCGCCGGTGCTGCTGCCAGTACCGTCCTTCCCCGTCCGCTCCCTCCGGGCTGCCTGTGCGTCCCTCCGGCCGTCCGTCCCGCTCTCCATCCCCGCCCGCTTTGTTTTCTCGCCGTCCGCGGGCTCGGGCCCCCCACGCCGCTGCCACCCTGAAGTTTCTGGCGGTGCTGCTGGCGGCGGGCATGCTGGCTTTCCTCGGGGCCATCATCTGCATCATCGCCAGCGTCCACCCGGCCGGCACCGCCGCGCCCGCCGCCGCCGCCGACAATGACTCGGCCGCCGCCGCCCTGCTGCCCGCCGCCGACAAGGGGCTGGGAGCGCTGCACGGCCCCGCCGAGGCGCTGGCCAGCGCCGGGCCGCGCCTGCCGGGGGGGCCGCCGCTCTTCAGCCGCTTCGTCTGCACCCCGCTGAGCACCGAGTGCCCGGCCGCCGGCACCGGCACCGCCGCCGGCAGCGCCGCCGGCCCCGAGGAGCTGCTGGCGCTGCGGAGCGCGGCGGCCCAGCTGCGCCGCACGGCGCTGGAGCAGAAGGAGCGGATCCGCATGGACCAGGAGACCATCCGGGAGCTCACCGGCAAGCTCAGCCGCTGCGAGGGCGGCCTGCGGAGCCCCCCCGGCCCCGCGCCCCCCGCCGCCGCCGGGCTCCGCGCCGCCCCGCGCCCCGGCACCATGGGCCACCCTCCCGACGAGCCGCCCGCCGTGCGGGAGCTGGAGGAGGCTGTCCGCACCCTCCAGGACCGAATCGACCGGATAGAGGTGCGAGGGATGCTCCTGGGGACTGGGCGGGATGCTCCCAGGGGATGCTGCTCCTGGGGGGCTGGGGGGATGCTCCCAGGGAAAGATGCTCCCACACGTGCCCTTCCCCAGGCCTGCAGCCACATGCACCCCGAACTAGCTCGTTCCCCTCATGAGACTTCAGGAAGGTTGTCCCTGCCTCCCTCTTTCCTGAGATCTCTGCCCAGGGGCAAGGCACTCACCTTGAGCCCTCCTCTCTCCTTTCCATGCAGGGTAGTCCCAAAGCACTAGGGCTGCCCCAGTTACCCCACAGTCTGCACCCAGGTAGGACACCTTGCTTGCCCCATGGCACCTGTTAAGGACTCCTCCAGAGCAGGTTGGCAGCTCTGGCAGCCAGACCCTGCCCTTTAGCAAAAAGGTAAATCCCATCTGATGCCATCATGGTTATGAATGGGACATCTCACAAAGTAAAGTGCAGTGCCCCCCACCGTGAGCCTGGCACCCCTTCCCACATGGTCCTTAGGAGCTGGAGAGAGAAGGGCACAACTGGAGTTGTTCACGGTGCCCATTCCTGTGGCATTGGGATGTTGGCACTTGGGATCAGAGCCCTGGTCCCCATTCTGTAGCAGCTGTGCAGCGTGTGCCCGGCAGGCTCAGCCCTGGCCCAGCCACAATCCAGCAGCACCAGAGGCTCTGCCACAATGCCTGGCATGGGGCACATCATGGAGTGCATGTGAGTGTTGATTTATTTGGGCTGATTTGGACTCAGCAGTCCCACGGAACTTGGCAGACTTTGCAGGATATGGCTGTGGCACGTGAGAGCTGCAAGAGGAGAGATGTCTGTTTTCCCTGTGGGAATTGCTCCAGGTAGGAGCAATTCCCTGAGGTCTGTCAGGCGTCAGAGCCACCTGCAAGGAGCCTCCTGCGAGTCCTCAACCTTCTCATCTTCCTGTTCAGTTTCCTGTTGCCCTCTCCACTCTTCCCTGGAGTGTGCAGCTAGGAGGGGGATCATCCAGCACCTTTTGGGGTCCCTGTCCTCAGACAACCACTTTCTCCTTGCCCCTCTGCCCCCCTCACTACAGACATGTGGGCACAGCAACAGGCAGTGGAAATGGGAAATTCAGAGCCACCGAGGTCACTGGCTGAGAAATGAGACTGGGAGAGAGGGTTATTGTAAGCAATGGAGATATGAACAGGAATAAAAAGACAGAGAAAGGCAAATAAACACACAAACACAAGAAGGAAAAGAGCTGGAAGACCAGAGAGGAAGCACCTGTGAGCTGCCAGGGTAATGCACACACAGGCACAAGAAGAAACACGGAGGGATGCCAGGCATATGCTGGGACAGTGGGATGTGCAGCCTGTCTGACATGTTGCCCAGAGCCAAAGGGAGCCCAAGGGAGCCCCCAAGAAACCCCTGCAGTCCTGCAGAAATGATTTTCCATCAGTGGAATAACACAGCAGGTATGCTCACCCAATGATAAATTGGGGAAATAGGTCTCTGCACACGTATCCTAGACAATGCAGGTGGGATGGTGCCCAGCACATCAGTTTGGATCTTGGGGAGCATCAGGTCACAGAGCCATGCTCTCCCTCTTCTCTGTAGGGCAGCACCACCCACGAGCTGCCCTGGCCCCTTTCCTCGGGTTTCTGGGGGTGGTGGGAGGTTTGGGTGGAGAAGGGAGAGGGTGAAGCTCACCAGGGTTGGAGCAGGCTGTCACATGTGCCCGGGGAGCCTGAAGCGGTGCTGGGACGGGGCTCAGGCACACAGTGACGAGGAAGCCAAGTGGCACAGGACCAAAACTGTTCGGGTTTGTGCTGCCAGGGGCCTGGGGGTCCCAGGTACACTCTGCAGGGAGACACAGCGCCCTGAGGCTCAGTGAGCCCTGCCAGGTGATGAAATGGAGCAGCATGTAACAGGTGGGCTGGTCTTTGTCCTGGTGAAAAGTGTCGCCGGTGGGCACCACAGCCCTGTGAGGGCTGCAGCCCATCCAGCTGAGCCTCGTGGTCACACCTCAGCCATCCAGAGACAGTTGCCTGTGGTGTCCCTCTCCAAATTGCCTCCCACCCCAGGAGCAGACAGCTAAAACTTCCTGGTGGAGCACCTGCATCTTCTGTCCCGCATGGCTTTGGCTGTCAGCCCTGGGAGCCTTCCTGGGGTACCCATGGCCTGGGAGGCACTCACAGCCTCCACAGCTGTCCTGGATCATGGCAGTGACCGTCCCAAAAGGTGACCTGGATGGAGACAGTCCCGGGGTGGCCCCCATGTGCTGAAGACTGCAAAACCCATTGGGAAGGAGAGGAAATGCTGCCAAGTGTGTGGTGGCTTAGTCTCAGAAGAGAGATGACCCAAAATGCCATGAGCCGCTCTGGGAAGGCTGCGTCCCAGGGAGTCTCCAGGCAGGTTTGCCAGCAGGGATTACTGCTGGATGCCTCAGAGCTGGGACTGCAGGGAGGGGGCTGGTGGAAGATTGCTGATCTAATCTGGGCACTCTCAGCCCTGTCTGTAAGGCATAACAAGATTTATTCATGCACTGAAAAACCTATTAAGGCATTTGTTCCTTAATTTTGTCGGCATGGCAGAAGGATTTCCCAGGATGCAGGGAGGGCTCCCACAGTCTCGCTCTTTGTCCCCTGCCATTTCTGTGGGGCTGGGCTAGCATCAGCACCGCATTCACACATCTTCCCTCACCTCTTCCTAACGCCACCCCGGTACTGATGGTCCTTTCCTCATGCACAGCAGCCTAGTTAGGCTTTTTCATCCTGGTTTTGAGGGTCCCTCCCTTTGGCTCAGCACGTGCTCATGTCTGTACACCCTGGTGCATCTTGGAACACAGAGCTGAGGGACCCAGGTGCTCCTTCTCCATGCTTTTACTTATTGCTGCAAATGGAAAGGGATTGGGGAGAGAATCACCTTGGCTGCCTGGGCTGTGCCGAGATGCAGATGCCCCCCTTCTCCCCATCATCCCTTGCAGGGGAGAGGGGACGGCCTGATGGGCTCCGTGGGGACCTGGTGGAATTGCAACAGCCTGTTTGCTCCTCAGCACGTTCCTGGCTGTGCCATTGCAGCTGGGGGCCTGGCTGCTGGCAGGAAACCCTCGGGTAAGGAAATGGGAATGGTAGTGACCAAGCTGCTTCCCTCTTGTTTCAGTCTCCAGCAGTGCAGGGATGTAAGCACCCAAATTGTGACAGTCCCAGCCCCCCTCCACCGAGTGAGATTTTAGGGAGACAGGATCAACAGTGAGCACTTCTGTTGTGAGGAAGAGGGAAAGGCTGATGCATCCCTGTTTTTCTTCTACTCCATGCAGTCCCTTTTGGAGTTTAATGATGCCCAAGGTCCTGCCTGGGTCCAAAGAGGTAGCAGTATCCAAAAGCCCTGGTGCAGCAGGTGTGCTGTCCTGCTGCAGGGAGTATCCCAAGGTGGCAGCTGCTGAGCAGTTTTGTGCAGCCTGTGAGGATTCATGGGTCCAAGGAGCAGAACGGGTCTGCTGTGTGTGTGCACCCTGATCCCTGGGATGTGCCAGGGCTCCATCCAACAGGCATCCCCCTGTGCTCCTGCCTGCCCTGTCCCAGCAGCCAAGGTGGGCACTGGTGAGCTGGGGGCTGAGGGGGAGCAGCAGCGCCCAGATTTGCCGGTGCATTAGTAAATGAGGCTCTGATCTCCTTATGTAAATCAAAGTGCATTTGCTGATGGAGGGCTGCGGCCCCAGAGAGCGCCCGCCGGCGTGGCTGCCGCAGCCCCTGCCCCCACCTCCCCCTCCCCACCCTGCCAGCCGCTGACATTTAACGTGATTAATATTACCTGGCATCTTTCAATCTTTTTTGCCGGTTCTGGTGGCCAAAAAGCGTGGAAGGAGCCTCCCCCACAGGCACTGCCCACTCCCCTGCTGCCGGTGCGGCGGCAGATGGGAAGCCGGGTGCCTGCCGAACAGCCAGGGAGAAGGAGCTTCCCCCCTTCCCCTCCCCAAAGGTCACCAGTAAATAACAGCTGCACATCAACCATTAATAATTTTGCAAATAATTTGCCTTGTGAGAAAGATGCTCGAGCAGCCGCTCGGAGATGAGGATCACGGCTCAGGGATGCAGCCCAGCCTGGCATCAGGGGGATCACCCAGCACAACTCAGCTGCACGGGGCAGAATGGGGAGTCCAGGCTCCCGTCCAGCCATCATCTGTCTGCAGGGATGTGGATGGTGTTTGCTGGGACGGCCCTGAAACCCTGCCAGATGAGGGTGCAGGCTATAATCCCTTTCCAGAAGGAGCATGGGGGCAGCAATGGTTCAGTCGGCCATGTGGCTCCGGCTGTGCTACCCTGGCTGCCAACTGGGAAGGACCAGCAAGAGCTGGAGAGAGGACTGGATGGGGAAAAACTCAGGAGGGGGGAAGAAAGTGAGCAAAAAGGGAAAGACACAGTGTGTGGCATGGAGAGGAGCAACAGGAAGAGATGGAGCCAGAGAAAGGAAAAAGCCATAGGGAGAAAAGTTACAGAGGGAAGAAAATAGCAGCAGGGAGAAAAGCAAGAGGAAGAAGGAGGTAAAAAAAAGTACTCAGTCACTACTGAATAATGTAGGGCAGGCTATCGGGGGCTAGTGAGAGTGACAAAATCTCCCAGCTTTTTCTTTTTTCATCATTAACAGATGGAGCCGTGCATGAAAGCAGGGACGTAGGCTCCAAACCCGCAGCTCGAGCAATCAAAGCGTGCGGCAGACAGGAGCGTGCCAGCCCCCGCTCTAGCCAGGCAGCCTGAAAGGACAAGAAAAGCTCCTGGAGCCCACGGGATGTGGCCACGGAGGCAAAGGCAGCCCCATCCCACCTGTGCTGCCTCCTGCCAGTGCAGCCATACCTCAGCTAGGGTAAAAATGCTGACAGCTCAGGTGGGAACTGTCCCTGCCACGAGGATGAGAATTAAACTTTGCACTTCCCTTCCCTCCTGCCATCTCTACCCTGCCTGTCATGCAGTGCCCAAGACCCCTTTAAAGAACCCACCCCACAAAAAAAAACCAAAACCAACAAAAAACCCAAAAACCAGAAACAACCCCACCAAAAACCCCACAAAAAACCACCAGCAAACCCCAGCAAAATAGTTAAAGCTCCTTTCCCATCAGCTAATCGTTCAATTTTGCAAAGACCAAAGTCAGGATGCTCTTTGCTGGGCACTTTTCGCTTACCAGAGAGGTTTTGTTCTCACTGCAAGAGCATCCTTAGTGCTGCCCGGAGCAAGCTGGCAGTGAGAGCTGGCATTTGGTCAGGGCTGGCAGATATCCCCTGCACAACCTCTCTTTATGTGCTGGGTTTTGCTTTTCCAGGTTGGTTTTCCTCACAGAACTTGTGGGTTTGCCCTGGCAGACCCTACTGGCAGCTCTTGCCAACCTTGGGGCATCGTAACTTCCATTTTATTTGTAGCCTGAGCACTTTGTTGCCCAGAGTGGGTACATTTGTGCTCACACCAACACCATCTTCTCACTTTTCCTCTCACTGCTGTTCCCATCCACCAAGGCTGCATCCTGCCCAGCCAAACCTGACTTTCCTCCCGCCTTCCCCTCCCCTTTGTTGTTCCTGATGGATAGCAAAGATTAGGGGTGAGGTGAGCAGGCATCCCTCTCCTTCAGCTTTGTGTGTGTGATTATGAGATCCTGTCCAGCCTGGAGAAGCTGGATATAAGAAGTAAGAAAAAACAGGGAATCACAACCACAGGTGAGTGTGCTGACCTCCCCCAGGCCAGCTCTGAGGCAGGAGGGAGTCTGTTCAGATCCACAGGGATAGTATCCCCCATGTCCTGCCAGCACCAGCCCTGTGAATGACCAGGGCTGAAGCGGGCATGCATATCCCTTGGTGCCAGAGGAGCCAAGGCAAGGGTCTCCATGGCTGCTCTAGCACCTCTGGGAAGGTCTGGCAACACAGAGAAGGTGGTTGTCATCTTTCAGAGCCCATGGCAGAGACACTAATGCATCAAGGGCACGGGGAAAGAAGAGGGCTCCTATTTACCAAGAAACTCCAGGAGCATGGTAAAGGGTCACTTTCTCCCTTCCAGACTGCTTTTCTTCCAGCTGGGATGGGGTCTCCCAGTAAGGTGGGATCTGGGGTCTTTGCAGAGTGCAGTAGCAGCTGGGAGCATCTTCACCATCTGCCGTGTTGGATTTGCCATGGGAAGAGTTTTGGTCTGAGTGTTAACCCTGATAGGACAAGACAGGCTCGATGTCCCCAGGTAATGGCTCATGCCTTGAGGGCCCGAGACACGACAGCCTGGCACCAGTCCCACCTGTCCCTGCCATCCTGGTGCACCGGGAGAGGTTGGCTTATGGAGAGCTACCTGGCACACGTGCACACACCCCCGCACGCCAGCTGAGCTCGGCTAAGAGGATTACAGCCCATTAACTGATGTTAACGTGCTGGCTATAGGTAAGCAGCCTCACAAGCAGCAGGAGTGGCCGGGAGCTCCAAGGTCCTGCCTGCATCATTTCCTAATCGTGGGAGGCTGCCTGCAGGAGCAGAGCCAAGGGATGACCCAAACATCCCATCCTTGCTCTGTCTCTGAAGCAGCAGAAAGTCATTAAGAGCAGCCAAGCTTCGTTTTGCAGGAATGAGCTCAATGGGGGCTCTAAGAGGGGAGGTACAAAGTCAGCTGGAGGCTCTTGGAGAAGACCCCAGTGCGGATATGGGACTGTCATCCCAGCACTACCTGTAGTGCTGCAGGCTGGGCATGTCCTTATTTTAACTCTTATGGTGACACTGTTCTGAATTTTCTCTTTTGTCCCTGCCATTCCCGCTGTCGTGGCTGCCGCAAGTGCAGCAGGAGCTGCCAGCCCGCACCAATGGCTCAGCACCCACTGCCCCGGCCCTTGCCCGTGATGCCCTCCACACCAAGATGGAGCAGCTGGAGGAGCAGCTCCTTTCCAAGATCCTGACCCTGCAGAAGGAGCGCCAGGCCGCCAGCACTGACCGCAGCCAGCAGCAGCACAACATCGAGAAGGAGCTGAGCTCCCTTCAGAACCGGGTGACAGAGCTGGAGCACGGTGAGTCCTGCCCTGCGGGGATGGAGGTGGGGCACAGGGCTCCTACCCTGAGGTACATCGCCAGGAGAGCCCCAGGACAGGTCACCTTATCCCAGTTACAGGTGCTGACCTTCCTCTCTCCTCCCCACCCTTGATGCGTAGGACCACTGGGCTACAGCCCTCCTGATGCCTTCAAGGTGACCATCCCTGTGCAGAACAACTACATGTATGCCCGCGTGAAGAAGAGCCTGCCGGAGCTGTACGCCTTCACCATCTGCATGTGGCTGAAGTCCAAGGCCCTGGCAGGCATTGGCACCCCGTTCTCCTACTCTGTCCCGAGCCAAGCCAACGAGATTGTGCTGTTGGAGTGGGGCTCCAACCCCCTGGAGCTGCTCATCAATGACAAGGTCAGCCCAGTTGCAGGAGGGGCAGGAGAGGAAATCCTGCCCTCATCTTCCCTGCTTCAGTCCTGCTAGGAAATTATACTCTTAAGGGCACTGGTGTGGGGGAGCTGGGAGGAAGGGGCTCTAGGTTTATGGTGGGAGGCAGGAGGATTGGGAGAAATTGGGCTTAGTTCTGAGAGGGAGAAGCAGCACATCTGGATGTCTGTAGATTTTGGGATGCCTCCACCCCCACGGGGCTGCAGTGCTTGCCCTGCCAGCGGACTTCCCCAGCAGTCCTACCGAGCACTGGGATCTCGCTCCTCTCTCACAGGTTGCCCAGCTGCCACTGAGTCTGAAGGACAAGGCCTGGCACCACGTCTGCGTGGCATGGACCACCCGGGACGGCAAGTGGTCAGCGTACCAGGACGGGGAGCAGCGGGGTGCCGGTGAGAACCTGGCCTCCTGGCATTCCATCAGGCCCCAGGGCGTCATCATCCTGGGTCAGGAGCAGGTAGGTACCAGCTCAACACCAAGAGCTGCCTGTTAGCATCGCTCTGGTGGGAATTGGCTGGGGGAAGAGCCCCCAAATGGGGCAAGGGGAGGGGGCAGCGTGGGCAGGAGCGCTCAGCAGGGCAGTTGGCTCTCCTGCCTGTTCATCCAGCCTCCAGGCTGGCCATGTGCCATCATTGTCTTCTCTTCCCTCTCCCTATCCCTTTGGTCTCCCTGCCTCATCTTGAATCTCTTCCATGCATCCATCCCCTCCTCTCCTTGCCATCAAGCACCTTGCTCTGCTTCTCCCCACACCTCTCCCTTGCCGTTTCCCACTGGATGCATGTTGCTCCTCTTCTCTTCATCCCTGTCCAATTGCCTCTCCTGCTCTTTCCCAGGACACCCTGGGGGGCCGCTTTGATGCCACACAGGCCTTCGTGGGAGAGCTGGCGCAGTTTGGCGTGTGGGACCACATGCTGGCACCAGCAGAGATCCTGGCCTTGGCTAACTGCACCTCCCACCTCCAAGGGAATGTGATCCAGTGGGACGACCAGGCGGTGGAGGTCTTTGGAGGTGCCAGCAAGGCGGGCTTTGCCGCCTGCGAGGAAGGGAGGAAGGCATGAGTGGCCCCAGCCCTATCCCCAGCGCTGAGGAGCCCGCTGGCAGCCCTGGAGCAGGGAGCCCCTTTCTCCCCTCCCAGACCAGTGAGCCTTGCTGGGGCAATGCTTGAGCCCCCCGTGCTGGTGTCCCAGGAGGGAGAGGGGCTCCTGGAAGCCTCCCTGTTGTCCCTGTGCTGGTGCTGTGGCTTGTCCTCATTCCTGGCAGGCTGGCTCCCGAGTCTCATTTTGCCCCACTTCTGTTTTGGGTGGAACTCACTGTACCTGCAGGTGTCCCTGGTACGGTGAGGGTCATCACCTTGTCACACCTAACAGGAAGTGGGAAGGAGAACTCCATCCACTTTGAGTGCAGTCCAGCCTTAGTGGGATGCCAGGGTGCAGGCATCACCTGAACACACCCCCTTACCTTATTTATTTCTAGCAACCTCACTGTCCAGTCTTATGAGCCTGCATTCCAGGATCTCACCTCTAACCCCATCCTTCTCCTGCTGCCCTGGTTTTTCAAATGTGGCCCCAGGGAAGCTGAAGGAGAATGGCAGAGAATCAGTGGCACAGCACTTACCCCCCTGCACCCCTTTCCCTGCCTCTGCTGCCTGTTTGGGCAGGACTCCCTGAGGGGAGCCAGGCTTTTAAGGCAGAGAGGAGAGAGCACTCTCCACCCCCTCCAAGCTGGGGAACGGGTCTGCCACCAAGGGAATGGGGGAAAAGGGGCAAAGCATCTCCCCCAGCGCTGGCCGAGGGGGAAAGCACTGCCATTGAAGGGAGCAAAAGCAAGAAAAAGAGAGATGGAGGGTGGTGGCAGTCAGAGGAGCCCTGCCATCCATTCCCCAGTCTTTTGGTACTGGATTGGGCTACTGTCCTTGGTTCCACCCAAGTCCCCTTCTTTAGCCGCTCCTTGCCAGGAACAGGGCTGCCACTGGCCTTGAAACTGGGAGGGTGAAAGAGCAGGCTGGTGTTTTCCCTGTGGAGTGCCTGAGAATCCGCTGTTTCCACATTGCGTGGTCACCAACATCTCGATATGTGAGTGTGTGTATGTGCATATGTGTGTGTGTGTGTGTGTGTGTGTGTGTGTCTGGGGGTGGGAGGGTTATTTCGGGGCTCTCATGGTTGCTCAAAGCAGTGTTCAGCTTCCAGTGTTCCCCCTACCCCAAGTCCCACTGTGGGTGACAGCTGCCCCCTCCCCTGGGGGAGGCAAAGCTGGCAGAAGGGACAGCCCTGCCACTCCCCATCCCCGCCCAGGGTCTGTGCCAGTGCTGGGGTGGCTCAGCCCACTGGGAATGACACGGAGGGGATGGGGGGCAGCCCGTGTGCCAAGTGGGAACACTGCGACCTCCGTGTACCCTGAGGAGCTGCCCCCTCTCCCTCGCCCCCTGCCTCGCTCGCTCGCGCGCTTTCTCCAATGCACGTTTGTGAAAAGGGCCCTGACACGTGCCCCTGTTGGGACGTTTCTTTTGTAAAGCTGATCGTGAACAATAAACGTGATGTTTTCTGTTCCAGCCTCCTGCAGAGTGCGAGGTTGCTGGGGGGATGGACGGGACAGGTCAGCCCAAGATGGGGTGACCTCCCCAGGGTGCTTAGGGTTGCACCACTGAAGGGAGCTGGCTGGTCCCACTGCTGGCATTACAGGAATATCAGCACAGGGGTTTGGTACTGTTGCCCCAGAGGGGCAGGGGATGGTGTCACAGTCTGGCCACCTTTGCTCTACCCCACTGCAGAGCAGTATGGGGTACAGGCTGCTGCTGGTGGGGCATGAGGGCTGAGGGAAACACTCTCCATGGAGGGAAGCAGAAACAAGTGAGAGATCCTGGCCTCTAAGTCAGAGCATGATAGCAAGGAACTCATATTGAGTGTAAATCTAATTAAGTACCAGTAATGAGTTTCTGACCTAGCTAGGCACAAGATGGTTCAGGCATGACTCTTGGAGCTCCTGTTGTAGAACAATTCATGACCAGGTCTGCATGGTGCTTTTGCAGTGGGTCCTGCTCCTCCTACAAAAGGCACAGCTTCACCAATATTTGGGGGAAATGGAGCACGAAGCCAGAGGACTGAGTTTTCCCATTGCTGGCATGGTGGTGGGATCTCCTCTCTGAGTCAGAGCTGCCCCGTCTCCCCCACTTCTCCTTCTGGAGGGTGTTTAATGCCATAAAAGAAAGGCTGGCACTCTCACCTTCAGCACATCTTCACAAAGCTGAGGGCTGGTTTTGAAGAAAAAGCATGTACTTCAGCTGGAACACTGGTTCAAGGGCCTTGCCGAGCTGGAGGCTCACACCCATCACTAAGAGGAGAGGGTTCAACAGGTGCCATCTGCTTGTGTGCCAAATAACACAGCATCATTAAGGAGTGCAACATTTTCTAGAGGAGGAAATGTCAAAAACCACTGATGGGATCATAAACTCAGAAAGAGGTTTAAAGGGGGAGGGAAGCTGGTCCAGAACACCCTGCTATCAAAACTGCAGAAGCACTGTGAGAGGGCTCTTGGGGCTGCTGGCCAAGACAGGAGAAATGTGAGAGGATGAACGAGGATGGAAACAGCCTGGCCGCTGATGTAGGCTATTGGCAAAACACCCATCTCCTCCAGAGCCCGGAAACCCAGCCCACGTTGAAACTGTGTGCAAATCCTCTCCAGAAAAGCAGGAACAAAGGGGACACCAGGAGATGCTTGATCAGGGCCTTCAGTGCTGGCTTCCTCATCTCTGCCAAATGATGCTGGCATGATCCTAATCCCAGCCATGTGCATGTCCCCAGGATGTGGATCTGTCGCTTCTGGAACAGGAGAATGGGGGGATCCCAGTGGCAGAGCTTCTGCAGGGTGAGCTCCTCTCCCCCAGAGCTTCACAGCCAGTTAGGCAGACCTGGGGGTACACAGGAAAACTTGGTAGAATTTTCCCAAACCTTTTAAAATCTTCCAGCAAATGCTTGCACTATAAGGCTCTTCAGGAAACAAAGGCATTTATGGAGAGATTAGAAACTGGATGGGAGACACAAATGAAGAGCAGAAATAAATATTTGATTTCCATCCTGCCCTGGCTCTCTGCAGGAAGCAATGTCTGCTTCTTACCCGTCTGAGGAGGACGAGAGCAAGATGAGACCATTTCTTTTCAGTAAGCTGAGCCTTGCAAGAGCTGCAAACCTGCAACAGGGCTTAAAAGGTAGAGGAGATGACAAATCAATAGCTTTGCTGGCTGCAAGAAGTAATTACAATGACTTACACATATTGCTTGCTTCTAAATTAACCAGGAGCACTCAGGAGTAGCCCCGTGTCTCTCTAAGGGCAGCTGGCTGGAAAACAACATGTTGTGCACAGTAGAGATGAGGAACAACAAAGCCAGCCTTGGGGGAAAGAGGAGGGTAAGGAAGGAAATATTTAACAGTGGTGTGGAGAAGGCAGATGCTTCAGCTGGTTGGCTGTGTTGTACCCAGTCATCCAGGACAGGGAGGAAAGGAGGAGGGCACCCAAGAGCTGGGCAGTGCAGGGCAGGGGCACAGCTGGGCTGCAGCAGCTCAGCAGGAGCTGGCACAAGAGGAGACGGTGTGGGAGACAGGCAGGAGTGATGGATGCTGCCCACGTGCTAGCCTCCATCTCCCTGTCAAGGGCTGTAAGCACACTGCAAGGAGAGGAAAGGAGCTGCCATTTCCTTTCCTAATCTGCAGAACTCGCTGCTGCAGGGCTTTCTGCTAGCCAGGGGCTTAGCCAGACTCCAATACCACCCAGCCCACACTCCCAAAGGGGTTTGTCAGGCAGTGAAGAAGACCAAATTGAACACGGCGATGGGAAACCTTCAGGCCTGATGGTGTTTGAAAACTTTTGTGTTTGGAAAGAAAATAATACTGGCATTTATGAACCCCTCCAGCCCCTGCCCCTCTTTCCAGAGGGCACCACTGGCCATGCAGGTTCTGCCTTCCCAGGGACATGGGCAATCCTTGGACCCCCACTTCAGAGTGGGCTTTGGGGATCTCCTGTGCTCCCCAATACCTGCAACCTCAGCTGAGTTTGCATGTCACAGCTCCCTGCAGTGTGTCAGCCTCCTGGTGCCCTCAAACGAGGTCAAGCCAGCCAATACTTGTCCCCAGGAGGTGACTTCCAAAGTCCCCACTACCTGCTCAGCAATGGGGTGCTGCCTAATTGCCTCCTTTCACCTCTTGTCCTGCTGGGAGCCTCCCTTGCTCCCTCCCAGAGCCAGGAAGGCTCATTAAGACTTGTGCAGTGCTCGCACAGGGAATGCGCCACAATTCCGGAGCATCTGGCACAGGAACAGCCCCCACACGGCTGCTAGTGCTGCAGCAACAGACCTTACTAACAGTAGTTGTCCTTACTAGAGCTAGTAGCTACGGGAACACGTGAGGCACTGTGTTTTCCAGCAGAGCAGGGGATCAGGCTGTCCCAAAGCAATCTGCCCTGTCCTCTGGCACAGAGGCTGCCACCCATTCCTGCACACCGGCGTCCCCATCTCTGCCTTCCCTCAGCTCAGCGTGCTGGGGGTTCTGATCCCAGAGAAATGTGCCTTCAGCATTCCCACAGGGCCTCCTGAGAGCTGCCCCCACCCATCCTGGGGCAGCTGCCCCCAGCCTTGGCCCTCTGTTGCCACCCAAGGCGCTGTGGAGCAGTGCCCAGTGCCTGGGCTGTGCTGGCAGGCTGGACAGCAAGCTCCAGCCCCCTGCTTCACCACACAGAGGAGCTGGGGCACGGCAGAGCCTGTGCCCACTGGGACAATGGGGAAGTCCCCAAACCTGGCCAGAAGCAGGTCAGAAAAGAAAGAAAAGAAGGATGTACTCCACCTGGTGAAGAGTCAGCCTGCTGTCTGGGTAATGAAGATGACTAAAAAAAAGCATGAGGCTGTGCATTTACTACATATATGTATATTTTGCAGCCAACGGTTACTTTTCTGTGCTCAGCTAAGGAGTACAACACACCCTCATGTCAGAAGGTAAAAAGTAAAGGTACTTTGTTTCAATGCATTTCACCATGGCTGCTGAAAACAAAGGGATGAGAGAGTTTCCACCTCTGATTAGTGGCAAATAAGGCATGAGCAGCCAGAGCAAAGCAACAATTCCACCTCCCTACAGACCCACAGGGGTGAATTGAACCATTGCTCTGGACTTGCTTTCACCTACAGAAGGGTACCTGGTCCACTAGTACTGGAAATTAAAGATCAGGTGACGTGCTGTCTGTGCCACCAGAGCCAGCAGCAAAAAGAGCAGTACATGTAACCTTTGCTGGCTCAACAGGGCTCTCACTGGCTTGCAGTTATAGAGAGGCAGCCTGTGGAATCCCTGCACTTGGGGCTCCAGAAACCAGCTGCTCACATTTTGTTAAGGCACAGTAGGTGGAGGCCAGCAGAACGCTCTCCTTCCTCAGGAGGCATCTCTGTCTTGCAGCCCCACTGTATCACTCACCACAGTCACAAAGACATTGGATTTTCCTGTCTTTGGCCCGGTGCAGTTTTTGTTTGGCCATTTTCCTTTAGCTTCTCACCTAGGAGCCACTGATGAATAACCCTCACAAGCAGTCCCCACATTCCGTGAGGGAAACACTCCTGGGGGTCACACTGACCAGAACCAAAACAGGTTTAATTGAACCCAGAATCACTCAGGCAAGCGTGCTCTGCCCTGCACACGCACACAAACACCCCAGCTCACACTCACTTGCTGCTTGGTAGTAAAAGTGGGTGAACTACACAGGGATTAAAGCATTAAAAAAACCACAGCGAGAACACGGTGCTTGAAAGAGCTGTGTCCCTGGAGAGATTAGAGTAGCTGCCTGGAGATAAAGTAATGATGATGGAAAGATCTTCTTCCTCACAGAGATTCTCTTCCTAATTATCTTGTCTGAAAAGAAAAAATGATGATCTCCCAGCTTTTATCTGTCTCTTGACAATTTTAGCTCTGTTGCAAGAGGCCCAAAAGAGGAAGGAGAAGGAATTAGCCCAGGAGGCAGGAATAGTAGGAGAACAAGTGACACAAGAGGCAGTACTTCATTTTTGTCACCACCAGCAGTGACAGAAAAGGAAAATATAAATGATCACTGCAGCTTTGTCTTCCCAAGCCCAAAGGCAGCTTCCCTGCCCCCAGCACTGCTCTGTCAGGCAAAGGACAGCCAGGAGGTCGGATTCACTGCTGAACCTGGAAGAGATTAACAAGGTGCTGTTCTCCCCTGATCACAGGGCAGAGCTTGGTGCTACAGGCAGGGAAGAGGACTCCTGAGCTGGCAGGGGCAGGAGAGTGCCCAGATTGTTCCTCTCCCACTCTTTTCCTTCTCAAACAGCTGGAAAGCAAATTCTCCTTTCAGCAGGCAGCGAGCAGCAAGAACGTTTCAAGCACACACCAGCCACAAGCACCACATGAAAAGTCAGACCCGTGAGCCACTCTGCAAGACAAGGATGGCCACTGATGGAAAACCAGGCATCACACCCAGCAGCTGGGGCTTTGCACAGGAGAAGTTCTTTCCCTTGGTATTATCCTGGAGCTTGCTGCTTCTCCATCCTTGTTAATTTCAGACGAATGCAGCCCTGGAGCTCCCTGAAAACTGTTTAAGCCTGGTTTAGAGGCAACCCATGTTTGGCTAGCAGGGTGCAGAGACAACAAAGGTTTTGTAGCAAGCCCAGAGCCAAGAAAAACCTCAAAACAGACATTATACAAGCATAAAGCTATGGAGGGCGGGAGGGAGGCGATTTTCTCTGTGGGGGATGGAAGCTGGTGCTATAGGAGCTGTTTGCAAACTCATGATTCATCCCCATGGCATCACTTTCTCCTTCTTTACACTCCTGTTGACATACAAACATGAGCTGTTGCCACTCCCACACAATGAGAACTGTGTCCAGCTCTGGATCCCCCAGCTCAGGAAGGACTTTGAGGTGCTGGGGCATGGCCAGAGAAGGCAAGGGAGCTGCTCGATGGTCTGGAGCACAAATCCCGTGAGGAGCAGCTGAGAGAGCTGGGGTTGCTCAGCCTGGAGGAGGGGGAGGCTCAGGCACCTGATCACTCCCCAGCTCCCTGAAGGAGGCTGTGGCCAAGTGGGGTCAGCCTCTTCTCCAAGCAACCACACAGGACAAGAGGACACAGTCACAACCAGGGAGGTTCGGGCTGGACATTGGCAGGAATTTTTTCACAGAACGTGATTAGACATGGGAATGGGCTGCTCAGGGAGGTGGTGGAGCCTCCTCCGTCGCTGGCGGTGTTTAAGGAAAGGCTGGAGGTGGCACTCAGTGCCGTGGTGTGGCTGACATGGCAGTGTTCGGTCACAGGCTGGACTCCATGATCTCAGAGGGCTTCCTAACCTGATTCTGTGGTTAAAAACAAAAACCCCAAAATTGCCCCAAATCGCTCCTTGTTCTTATATTTATCCTAGTTTTTTAAAAGAAAAAATACCTAGAACTAGGTCCCTCAGGGGTTTTAAGCCAGAAAACCACGAAACTGCCACACGCCAGCGGGGGCCCGGGGGCGCGGCACAGCACAGGCGCTCCGCGGCCACCTCACTGCCGCCAGCGCCCCAAGGCCCCGCGCGGCGGCCGCCAGGGGAACAGCCAATCAGACGCGCCGAACGGCACAGCCCGTCCAATGGAGGCCGAGGGGGCGGGACTTCCCGCGCCGGTTGCTATGACAAGCGCGGCCCTTCCTTAGCAACGGCGCTGGGCCGCGGCGGCCGCGCAGGTGAGGCCGCGCCGCAGCTCCGCGGGCCCGCTCGGGGCCGCTGGCCCAGCTCTGCCTACGCCGGGACGAGGGCGGCGGGGCCGCTTCGGGCCTGCGGTCCGCTAGGGCCGCGTTCCGCTGCCTCGCACCCTCGGACTGTGGCCGCGGGCACGCCCCGGGCTGGGGGTGGGTATTGAAGGGGCTCCCGGGAGTGGCGCCGGGCGAGCGGGCGAGGGGTCTGTCCGGCGGAGGTCGGGGTTTGGGTGCCACGGTGTTGGTCTGACTCCGTGCTTTAGCCAACAGCTCTGTGTATGTGGCATACGTGATTGGTGTGTCGCCTGGCACCGTGCTGGTTTCCTTTTCCTTTAATATCAGCTCACCCTGGCTCCCCTGGGTAGGAGAGGAAGATGCTTTGTTGTGGGGGAAAGAGCCAGAGGGGGGACGGCGGTGAAAGGCTCTGAGTCTGTCGGTCAGTGCTGTGCCTCTGCGTTGCCCGGGGGGAGGCGGGCTGGTAATGAGGCCCTGAGGCACGTCCAGAGTTTTCCCATATGGCCCTCCCCAGCTGACACATGCTCCGCGATCTGAGGAGCAAGTGCACAAACGAGACCGAGATGTTCCTGTTAAACATTTCCGTCCAGAAGAGTGTGCAGATTCTGTGCCTAAAATACTCGTACTCCTCTTGTCGTTTGCAGTTTGAAACTACTGCAGATAAGAGTGTCCTGGGAAACCCTTTTGGAATTAATCAAGAGTGGTAGCAGCTGATAAGTTGTTCTCTTGTCCTCCCCTGAAAGCTGTACCTTGGCTCATCTCTTCCCTCAAGCTCCACTGGTGCTTCTGGGAAGTGCTGTGCTCCTCACTTATGGAAAAAGATACAGTTTAATAATTTGTTTGCATTAATGGTCTGTGAGCTGAGACTCTCAGGGGGGTGTGAAGGTGCTGTTGAGGAAATGGCAAATGAGTGAGATACCATGATGTTCTCGTAACAGTTTCATTTGCCTTGTGTTTTAATTGAAAGCCATCTGTCTCTTGCCCATGTTTGTTTTTGTTGAAGCAGTGTCCTCTAGGCCAAGAAGCGACTCCTCCTGCTGAAGAGAGGAACACAGAGCCCGGTTCCTCTCAGCTGGCCGTACCACAGCACTTTGCTGAACTCCAGGTAGCCCCTCTGCCCCTTCCTGGAGTCTCTGTGGAAGGACCATGGAAGAAGTTGAGGAGGAAAAAAAGGACGAGGCTGATTATAAAAGGCTTCACACTTTTCCTCTGATTAGGGTATGGAGGGGGATGGATTGCACATTTACCAGTGTCAGAGATGTGAAAATCTGTCTTCATTCTAACTGTCCTTCTCCTGCTGCGTAGCTACTGTGAGAACATGTAGTGCTGGTGCTGTGGAGAGATCCTGGTTGTCACTGCTGCTTTCTCCCTGTCCTTGATCTCTCCTGGGCAAATCTAATAGCTCCAGTGTTCCCCATGACAGCCAGAGGAAGCCTGGGGCAAAGTGATCCATCAAACAGATTAAGAGCACACTGCCTTTGGAGCCCTCTTTTGTGTTTTGGATGCAGCTTGCTTTTTGTCCTGGAGAAGCTGGAGCAAAAGATCTTGCTAGCCAGCCAGATAGCAGCAGCAGAAAAGGCTGTGTAATTTAGATTTCTTTGTTACTCATATAGCAATAATTAAGGACTGTGGTGGAAACAGTGTTAGTGTGCTTCCCCTTTATCTTATAGCAAATGTCTTGATTTCCTTCTTTAAGCTGTGCTTACACAGTGCTAATTTTCATGTAGGTCGAGAAAAATTCCTCACTGCCTGGAGGAATGGTTCACTTAGTGCAATAAACCTTTTCAGGTTTACTCCATCTCAGCCCCTGATAGAGTCAGTGCAGAAGTTAGAGCAGTTACTGCTGTGGTGTGTGCAGCTCTGATTGCTGTGCTCAGCTGTCTGTCTGTCTGATTGCCCCTGGCAGCACTCGGACATGCCGGAGGAGATGCGCGTGGAGACCATGGAGCTGTGTGTCACGGCGTGTGAGAAGCATGCCACCAACAACGAGGTACCAGCCACCTCCCAGAAGGGCCACCCTGCTGGTGCTGCAGGAGCAGGGATGGCGGTGTAGGGCAGAGCAGAGTCAGGTCCTGGCATCCTGTTACTCTCAGCACTGAGCTGGGGTAGAAGCAGGCAAAGAGCTTGGCTAGATCTCAGATTCAGTTCCCTTGCTCTGCAAGATCTAGAATAGCACTTTGCAGAGATTGGTAGTGGTGCTGGCTCCCAGACCTTGCCTCCTTGCTTATCCTGCCTTCCTGGGACATGCTTCCACTCTGTTCATAAAATGCCCTGTGTCCTGGGGGCTTGGTTCAGAACTGCTTGGAGTCTCTTGTTTTGGGGATGAGTACATGGAAGTCTGTTAAGTATTCCTTCTTGGCTTTAGGACCAACAGTCAAGGGAATACATACCTTGCTTCATGGGCAGGGCACCGCCTGTCACTGAAAAATTTTCCCCTCGCCTTTTTTAGGATCAAGCAGGGTGTGATCTGGGAGAAGCAAGCCTTTTAAAAGCCAGCCTACTTTCAGTGTTTTGGTAATTAGCTGGAGGAAAAAAAAAATGGACTCTTGTAAAAATAGCTGCTGCTCAGTGACCTGAATCTGCTCTCATGGTCACCGCAACCAGTATAACTCCAGCAGAGCTCTTGCTTCAGACTGTGTGAACTACAGAAGTGATGCAGGTCTAGCTGCTGGGCTGGAGGCTGCTGAGACCAGTTCTACCCCTGGGTTTACCTCTGGGGAGCTCCCAAGACTTACAGTGCAGCTGCTATAGCTGTTGCCCATGGCATGAGTAGTCTTAAAGGGAGGAGAAGATTAGGGGGATGTTTGCATAAAACCTCTCTGGTTGCTTTGTCTCACCCTATGCTGTCTTCCTTAACATTCTCCAGAGTGCTGCCAAGATGATCAAAGAGACCATGGACAAGAAATTTGGGTCCTCCTGGCATGTGGTGATTGGGGAAGGTTTTGGCTTTGAGATCACTCACGAGGTGAAGAACCTGCTGTACATGTTCTTTGGTGGCAGCCTGGCCGTGTGCGTCTGGAAGTGCTCCTGACCCCTGGCCAGGTCCCAGACTTGCTTCAATACAAGAGATTTCTTCCTGCTTTTGACAAGTTTTGTATGATCTGGAGGTGGGGCTTTATTTTTAATACTTAAATGTCAAGACTTCTTTTTTTCATACTGACGTAACAGTTCTGTGGGATACTTAAAGTTGGTGCGTGTGTGTGTGTGTATAATCTTGCTAAACTGTCCTGTCCTTGCTGGTGGGATTTCTCATCTGTCTGGCTCTTTCCTTGGTGTTTGAGCTGGAGCAGGAGGGAAGTGAGGAATAGGTAATCTCACAACACACTGCACAGCAGCACTAGCAGGGGAAAGCAAAAGCAAGGAGGTGCCATCTAGCCTTGTGTTTTTTTAAACTCCCCTTTATTCCACATAGTTTTCCTCTCTGCTTTCTCAACTACCATGCAGTATGGCTCTGACCAGCACCTGTCTTTCCCCTCTCTGGATGCTGCCTGTACATTCTTCCTTTCTTCTGAGATGTCTGCTCAGACCTGACAGCACCCAGGGCCTCCCTTCAGGCTGTCTGTGGAGGTGTGAGCCACAGGGAAGCAGTCCCAGCTTGCCCTTCCCTGCTGTTTTGGGAGGGTACAACAGCTGAGCTGCCGGGGTGTAGGAGGTTGCTATGCAAACTGCCCCCTCCTTTCTCACCCACAGCAACTGAGACAGCATGAAAACACAGGCGGCTGACGATGCCTGGGGAGTGGGTGAGAGCTCTTTTTAAGGCTCAGATGCCTCCCTGTCAGTTCCTGGGGGCGTTGCAAGTGCTGTGTACTTTCAGCATCTTGTTTGGAGGCTGACAGAGAAAGGAGGCTCCATGTGAAATATAACTTGGTCATCAGAAGCCTCATGTCTTTCTGGACTTGCATTCTTTTAGCCTGTTTCATTTTTGGAAGCTGTCGGTGTTGGAGGATCGAATGAGCGTAACTATGTTACATGTATGGCATATTTATAAAACCTGGGGAACTGTGTTTTTACAATAAAAGTTTAGTAAAATGGTAAAATGTCTTTGCGTGCATTTCTGTAGGCAAAGTAGTTCAAGAAACGTGGAAATGAGTAAGCCATGGTGTAGCACAGGCAGAGGCCAGTGACAGAGTTCCATCCTGCTGGTTTCCTGCGTGACTCTCATCCTCCCTGTTCAGTTCCTTTTAGAAGTGCAAGCCGCCATGGTGAGGAGCATTGCCAGGCCCGTGGTGCTGCTGGCCATGTCCCTCTGTCCTGTTTGACAGGCAGCTGTCTTTGTAGCTTCCTTAATTTTCAGATTTCCCCTCAGAATGTTGCCAGCTGACATCTCTAGTCCATAGTTAAGTCTGAAGGATCTTTCTGCATTAATGCTGTGGTCGATCAACCTGGTCTTAAAATTCCTTTTGTTCTTTTTTCTGAACCTCAAGTGTTATGCTAGAGATGTCCTTTCTCAATTTCATTGTGTCAGGGAGCCAGGAACTGGAGTAATATGAAGACAACTAAGAATTATTTCAAATTTGGACCATCTGTGCTTGTGCTGGGCCAGGATAGGTTGGTACCAAGATTCCTGCCCCATGATCGGGATTGCTGTGCTGTGTGAAACAGCCCAAATCCTCTGAGCTCTCTCATTGTGCAGTTGCTCTGTCTCTCCAGCTGGCTGCTTTTATGTGAAGATAGTGCTATTGACAACACTTTCAACAGCTGGCAGGTGGAAAAGATTATTTCCTCTTCTGCAACTTTCCGTCTCTTCTAAATCCAGATCAATAGGTAAAGTCTTTGAAATGCCCCATGCTGGAGTGGGATGATCCCTTCAGCCATACCACGATCACTTTAATTGTGCGTCTTTCACGCTAATGAATAATTAACTGCTCTGTGCTTATGCACAGGCACACTGGTCATGGGCATCTCTGCAGGGTCGTGGTGACCTGCAGATGACCACAGGGAGCTGCTGACATCAGCACACAGTCTCTTGGACTTGCTGCCTGTTTATCTTCTTGGCCACCAGCTGATCAAAGCTGATGTCTCCGTGACCTGCATTGGCAACAAGGGAAGGGTGAGTGCTCCCCAGCCTTCTCAAAGCCTGAGTGTGCAAAGAAATTGAGGTGAGCTAGGTGTGAATGTGCAGCAAGTCAGCTCCCACACTGCCATTCTCACCAGGTAAATGCAAGGTGGCTCACAGGACAGTGGCAGGCTATTTTTATTCATAAAGGTAACAGCTTTCCTACAGGAAGTCACCTTGAGGCAAACCCTTGTTAGCTGATTTGCATTCTTGTCATTGGCATTGTACCTGAAAGCACGAGCCTCAGCTTCCCAAAATGTGGCTGTGTGTCAGAGCTCCAGCCCTGAGGCAAGTGTTCAATCAGATCCATTTTCCTGCCTGTTCCACATTGAGCCATGCTTTGCTGGCCCCTGTGTGTTAGAAAAAAGACTTTCACCCTCCTTTTGTTGTGGAGCTGGAACATCTTTGGGCATACCTGTAATTTTCACAGGAGTAAGTTCTATGGATCAGAGATGGAACCTTGTCCTGTGTTTTCCCACAAGAGACCCCTCTGTGGCTGATGAACCTGCTGGATCCAGTCCAAAGGAGGCCACGAAGATGATCAGGGGGCTGAAGAACCTTTGTGATGAAGACAGGCTGAGAGGGTTGGAGTTGTTCAGCCTGGAGAAGGCTCTGGAGAGCCCTTATACCAGGACCTAAAGGATGTCAACAGGAAAGCTGGAGAGGGACTTTTTGGCAGGGCCTGTTGTGATAGGACAAGGGTTAGAGGTTGTAAACTAAAAGAGGTTTGTTCTAGATTGGATATAGGGAAGGGAAGAAGTCTTTTAGAATGGGGGTGATGAAACACTGGAACAGGTTGCCTAGAGAGGTGATGGGTGCCCAACCCCTGGAAGCATTCAGGGATGAGGCTCTGAGCAATACAATCTAGTTCAAAGTGCCCCTGGTCATTGCAAGGACTTTGGACTGGGTGACCTCCAAAGGTCCCTTCCAACCCTATGATTCTATGAGGCTTTGGAGCCTCTAAAGCCTCTCTACTTTTTACTATAAAACTGCTCTCAGTTGCTGGAGGATTTTTTCCTTATGGATTTTCAGTGGAAATCTGGGAAAGCTGGCAACAGTTTGCTTGCTATTGTTTCCCTCTCATTTCTTGCCCCCCTGCATATTGCTGCCATTTCCTGTCAAAGCATCAGGCTGAGTCAGATGTAGAAAATGAGATGGAAAACGCAGGGTGATGGATGGGTGGCAGCCAAAATGACTCTTCCTATCCACCCGTCCCCTAAAGCTGCGCTAGCGGCTCAGAGGCTGTGCCTCATGACTTCATCCCTCCCTGCTGAGGGGAGATGGGAACATCATTATCAGCTGCCGATGAGTCCCGATTTGGAGCCAGCAGTGAAAATGTCCTCGGATGTTGGGCTCCTCCTCTGCCCCAAGGGTGACTTGAACCTGCTGGGAAGATGGAGGAAGAGCTGGAGGGGGGTGATGAGAAGAAAGAGGTGCAAATTCAGCCCTGTCTCTATGATGATGTCATGGCAACAAGTCAGGTGATCAGGGCAGACTTTGAAGGTCTCCAGCTCTTCTCCATTGCTGCAGGCTCACGTCTGACTCGCTGAAAAATCTTTTGGTTAATATTTAATGCCAGCATTCAAGTCTAAGGGTGGCAAATGCCTCACCTAACCCCCCTGCCTTTGCTTTGCAATGGGATGCTAAATCAGGGTGAGGAGGCAGGATTGCAAGTTTCATTATCTGGGAATGGGACTAACAGTCAGTAGGGTGGCTTCAGCCCATAGGATCCCTATGCTCATCTGACTCCAGGACATGAGAAGGACGTTTCTGTCCCCTCCAGCCCAGTTTGGAGCTGGTTTGGGGCACTGGAATGAGGAGGTCTCCTTCTCTTCAGGGCTGGTTCTGGATTAATGAAACCTGTGGCCCTGCTCCGGGAGCCGAGCCCAGCTCCTTTGATGCGATCAGTTAGTACAGGGAGTTGGTGTTTTGGCTGGTTGGTTGCTGTTTTTCTGAGCCATGACCTAATGATCCTATGTTCCAGCTACAGCCCCTCCTAGGGGCCTTCCGTCTGAAACGTGTGTGCGGACTGAATTCAGCAAACTTCCCGGAGCAGGACGCTGTGTTCCTCCACGCAGGGAAGCCATCTGCTCCCCTCCACTAGCTCCTTCTGCGGGGCTTCGAGCTCGCCAGCCGGGCTGGAAGGCTCTCCTCCTCCTCGCTTGCCCCGGCTCTCCCCGGCCATGTTGCCAGCAGAAGGCTGGGGAACGCGGGGCTGGCTGAATCTGGGGCGGCGATGGTGTCAGCCGGAGGCGGTTTCCAGGCAACTGTCGCGCCGTGGGACACGCGAGCCGGGAACACCGGGGACAGCGCGTTCCCAGCGCGCCGCCTGGGAGCGGACCGGCACAGCACCGTGCGGAGAGGGCAGCGCAGCAGAGCAGGGGGTCTCCACAATAGCCCCCTGATCGTCGTACCCTCCCTAGCTGGGACTGAGCATTTCCAAGCTGGCTGCTGGCGCATCTCGCGACAAGGAAGAATTACATGATGTACGGGATTTCACATGCCTTCTGCATCCTTTGCAAGAGCAAAGAGAAAATAAACATTGTGCCAGACTGTAGCACAGCCCCCAGACTTATTGCAGGTGGTCCTGCGCTTGTCTGTCCCTTATCAAAGTTATAAACCATTTTTCTACGCGCATCCCAGCTCTGTATCCCTGGGTGTCTCTGCAAAAGTGAATTTCTCGTAAAAAGAAATGCTCTTCCCTTCCACAAGCTGCCAGTCCTCCCCAACGCTTGGTGGGTCCCACTGGCCCTCTGTGCCAACGCCCAAAGCAGTATCCTCACTCCTGCTTGTCTGCCTGCCCCACCTGCTTTAGAGGCCCTGGGAACATCCTTGCCCCTGAAACTCACCAGTGTAAGGTAGCCCTTCCTTACACTGCCAGCCCAGCATTTCCCCTTGCAGCAATGTTGATACTCACATCACCTCCATTTTATCCAGTCTGAGTGAGTTTTGAAAGGGGGCTTGAGTACAACTGATTTTCAAAGGATGAGGGAGGGTGATAAAATTGATATGGCCAAGCAATGGGAAAAAAATTCTGGATGCTGAGAGGGCAGCTGTGATGAACATGGGGAATGGGACTACATAGTTCTTGGCAGGGTGTGTGCTGCAGAGGGGCAGTACCATTTTAATGCCCTGTATTCAAAGAAGTGTTCTGCAGCCCTGTGCAGGTGACAGCACAGAAAGACAGGACAGTGGGGAGTCATCTGCAGCCATTGCTGTCCCTGAGCCATCATTGCAGCTATTGATTTGGAACTTGCCCCGTTCACTCTAACCTTGGCAGTGCCAGCTCGACCCTTATCAGCACTGATAAACCCTGCCACTACCTCCTGTCCCATCCTGGTGGTGTCACACTGTGAGGTGCCGTGGTGACAGACCTTTCCTGCCACTCTGCCCGTGCACCAGTTGATCTTTTGCTGGGATGCTCTGAATCCAGGAAACATCTCTCCTATTTTTGCACAGAGGCTGCAGCCACACCCACATTTTAAACCTTGTGTTTGTGTCCATCCTTGCTGAGTGTTTTGTGTGAGAAAGGATGCGGTGGTGGCTGCAAATGTTTCTCCAGAGGAAACTTAAAATCAGCTTTCTCTTTCTTCTATTCATGGCCCTTCTCGTGCACCTGGTGGTGGATTTTGCTCTCCCCACAACCCACAGGTCCTGTGGCTGCAATACTAAAGCATCAAAAGCTGTGGGTGTCCTGTCAGGCAGCCCCATGCCGGCTGGCCTCAAAAAGCTGAGCCTGCGGATCCTTCAGGATTTCAGTGGAAGCAACGGCTCCTTGGAGAAAAGTTCCCAGCCAGAGAGAGCGGGGCTGCATGCAAGGGCTGGAGAGCCAGGGGTCCAACAGCAGCATGGAGAGGCGAATGCAGGGCGGTCCAAGGGATCAAAGCTGGCAGCACTCTTCGAGCATCCTCTTTACAATGTCCCAGTCCCAGAGGTGACAGAGAAGGACAAGCTGTTTGTCGTCAACCCCATGGAGAAGTTCAGCCTGCACAGCAGCGGGAGTGACGAATGGTGAGGAGCAAACTCAGCCCTAGCTTGCATTTGGGGGATATGTGGGTTTCAGGGAACAAGCAGCAAGGACCAAACTACCAAAGTAGTTCCCTTCTGTAGATCAACTTCCTACCCTAGAGGGGCCCCCCTTACTGAGCATGCTCTTCTCATATCTCAAATCCTCTCCTAGCCCTGAATTTTTGGGCTGCTACCCATAAGCTTGTAGCACACAGCAAAGCTGAAGGAGACTCTTGAATTATTCATTGCATTACGGATATCTATTAGGTGATCTCTCAGCTCCTTCCCTTCCCCAATGCAGACTAGCCCTTAGTATCTCTCTCTGTATACTGGAGAGCACTCCAGATTTGTAACAAGTTTTATCCCCTCTCTTGGGATGTTGGAGATGCAAAACTTGCAATTTAGATTATCTCTAACCATGAGACCATTCCTGTCCTGCATTTTGCAGGATATTACCTGACCTTGTTAGGCTCGGCCGTATGGTGAGCTCACTGCTGACAGCTGTCTATTTTTATCTTTGGACTACTAACCTCTAATTAGAAGGGAAGATATTAAAAGCTTTAGCATAGTAACACATAGCAGCGCCTTACAGAAAGCACACCTTCCAAAAGTGGTGCCTGCTAGAACTGGGAGAGAATAAAAGCTGGCTTAAGAGCTGGTTTCCAGAAATGGGCATTTGCCTTATCTCCGAGGACTGCCTTGGGTCTGGTTTGATGAAATCAGTGCGCAGTCTGTGTTTCCCTAGAGAGAGACATGGATTTGGGTTATAGATACCTTGGGCTAACTGTCCCGTTGAGTGCCAGTGTGTGCTAGCACAGAGGTTGGGCAGACACCCCCGGGGCTCCCTTGAATGCCAGCAAACTGCAAATTTCCAGGATGCACAGAGGCAGGGATAGTGCTAACCCAAACTTATTCCCCTGGGGAAACCCACTCAAGGGGAATGGGCTGTTGAGGATGGGAGTTCAGGTCAGTGCTGGGGATGGCTGGGAAGCCCATGCTTCTCCACCCCTGTTCAGTGTACACACATGTGTCCCCAGGAAGCACATGAAGGAATGTAGCAGACTGTACTCCTGGGAGCCAATCCCTTAGGGAAAAACAATGATATTATCTGTTCCACTAGAGAAATAAATGCATGGATGAGGGAAACAGGATCAACCCAGGGATTTTCCATGGGGGATGGAGGGAAGACACTGTGTCAAATCCAGCCATGATGGTGGTTCTTGCTGGCCACCAACTTTGGGTGGGATCTACCAGATGCCAAGTGCCCCATGAAGGCCATATGGGGCAGGGGGTTCTGCCACCATGAAACCTGGAACCAATCCAGGGCTTGCTCTGGCCTTTCTCCCCACCTCACCCTCCATGCAGTGGCTCCTAGGAAGGGCCCGGGGACACGGGAGCCATCCTGTCCCAACTAAAAGCTGTCATTGTTGTTGGGCTGGTGGTGGCTGTCGGGCTGCAGGGTCAGCAGCAGTAAAGCCGAGGCGCTCCTCCCGACAGGGAAGACAGCCTACGACACCTACCCCACGTGGCTCAAATTCCACATCGGCATCAACCGCTATGAGCTGTACCCCCGCCGGGACCCCTTGCTGCCCGCGCTGCTCCGGGATCTGGCCACGCAGAGGATCGTCAGCTCGGGTACCGCCTCTGCACCTGCCCCACCCCTGCCCGCCCCTGCCCCCTGCCTGCTGCCCGCTCCCTCACCCCCGTGTGCCTCCTTCCAGTCCAGAAGTCCGGCGGGACCCAGCTCAAGCTCATCATGACGTTCCCAAACTATGGGCAGGCCCTCTTCAAGCCCATGAAGTGAGTAGAGCCTGGGACAAGCCTATACCTCGCCCACACGGTCCTGTTAGGTAGCGAGAAGTGGTCAGAAGGGACCATGGAGGTAGAAATGGAGAAATGCTTCATGTGCTGCCTCGCATCAGCACCTCCGTCCCAAAACTGAGGCGAGCAGAATGGTCCCGTTTCCTTTGCCTTCCTTGTCAGAGCATGCTGCAAACTGGATGCAGCTTGTGATGGGGTAGTGACCTCCAGTGGTGGAAAGAAGGTGGTCCATGAGGAACATCCAGGAGCCTCCAGTCCTTGAGGGCTTCCCCACCCCTTGAGTTGGGAGCCTGGATAGGGGGCTTGGAGCCACCCACCCATCAGGAAGTGACTGGAGGAGACTGGGTTTGGCTGTGTCTCCAGTGTCACAAGGGAACACAAGGTGGTTTGGAACTAATCCCATGCTTGGAGTGACCCCACCCATGATGATTGCCCCCACTGTCCCCTCTCTTTCCAGACAGACCCGGGACCAGGAGACCCCCATTGATTTCTTCTACTTCTCAGACTTTGAGCGGCACAATGCAGAGATTGCAGCCTTCCACCTGGACAGGTGAGCATAAGCTTTGCATCCAAGCCTCCAGAGAAACTCCTCCTTCATCCCACCTCTCGATCCTCGGGTGTGAGGGATACCTGTGTCTCCTGTCAGTTTTAGTAACTTGCTGTTATTGAACCAGCTGAGGTCAGTAAGAAATAGTTCCAAGTTCTGTGTTTCAGGATTCTGGATTTCCGGCGAATCCCCCCAGTTTCTGGCCGTTTGGTCAACATAACAAAGGAAATTCGGGATATCACCACAGACAAGAAACTGGCCAAGACTTTCTTCATCTCCCCAGGTGAGCTTTCATGCTCTCTGTCCTCTCCTGTGGCCACCTGGATGGAGCTCACCTGGTGCTGGCTGCTGCTGCCCTGGCTCCCCCTGCACTCAAACAAACTATCCCGCTGGGGACTGTTCCAGATCCCACGGGTGCCCTGCCACAGGTCTTTGCTCCTCACAGCCTCCCTTGCCATTGCTTTGCTGGTGGCACATGGCCAGAGTGCACAGAGCATCCTTCCCTGGCTGTTTGCTGCACCGCTCTGCCCAGGGGTGCCTTCCTCCTCTTTGTCAAACTTGTTTTGTCCCCTGGCCAGCGGGAAACGTCTGCTTCTACGGGGAGTGCTCCTACTACTGCTCCACGGAGCACGCCCTCTGCGGCAAACCGGACCGGCTGGAGGGCTCCATGGCTGCCCTGCTCCCCGACAAGACCCTGGCCAAGCGCCGCTCCTGGCGCAGCCCCTGGCGCCGCTCCTACCACAAGAGCAAGAAGGCTGAGTGAGACGGGGCATGGGGGGTGTGGGGACGTGGGCCAGCAGAGCCATGGGTGGGAGGGGGCTTCTCCACAGCCACACTCATGGCCCCATTGCCCTCCCTGGCCTCTGCCACCAGGTGGGAGCTGAACCCCAACTACTGCGCTCAGGTGCGAGAGACGCCGCCCTATGACAGGGGCCATCGCCTCCTTGACCTCATCGACATGGCAATCCTCGATTTCCTCATGGGTGAGCCCCTCTGTGCCTCTGCTGAGGGCTCTGGAGGTCCCTCAGGACCTAGAGGCCCAAATGGCTCTGTGTCCCGTGGTACTGTGCCCTGCAAGATTTTTTGGCCAAACTGTTGTTCAGGCTGCAGTGAGCTGCAGTGTCACTCACAATGAGAGCACAGGGCTGTGCCACTAGGGCATTTCCCAGGCAGAAATTGAAGGTCAAGAGATTCCAGGGAGATTCCAGCTGAATACCCTGGACATGAGAAGCACCTTCCAGCATGCTCTCACGTGCAGCCCCTGGTGATGCTGCCCAAGGCTCTTGCCGCCTCTCCTGTCCCTGGGCCTTTTCTTCCTCCCTGTGCTGTCCCCTCACCAGCATCTGATTGGGAGAGTTTCCCATCTCCTCATTCCTGACCACCCAGCCATGCCTTTGCCATTACTTCTGCTCCATTTGCCACTGTTGTCCCTCTGTGGGGCTGCTGGGATGAGAAGGGGAGGCCGTGGGGTCTCTGCTCAGCTCCCCTGCATGGCCATGGCCACAGATGGACAAGTTAGAGGTGCCTCCAACCCTTTTCCCCGGGCTCTGGGTTTCACTCTCACACCAGAGGAGTGCTGCGTGTCTTTGCTCCCATCTTCCAGCACACAACCTGATGCCAAATTTGTTGGCCTGCCACAGGCAACATGGACCGGCACCACTATGAGACCTTTGAGAAATTTGGGAATGACACTTTCCTGCTCCACCTGGACAACGGTCGCGGGTAAAGCTGGGGAGTAGGGGGGAGCAATCACAGCAAAGGGGTGGGGGAGACCTCCAGTCTTGCCAAAATGCCACCCTGACACATCCTTATGGGCTTCTCCCCCCGCCCAGCTTTGGCACACACTCCCGCGATGAACCGTCCATCCTGGCCCCCCTCCAGCAATGCTGCAGGTAAGGGGCTGCCCCCAGCCCGGATCTGCTGCTGGGGAGAGGCTCCTCCTGTTGAGAGCTCTCCCTCCTCATCTCCGGCAGCATCAAGAAGTCAACTTACCTGCGGCTGCAGCTGCTGGCCACCGAGCCCTACCGGCTGAGTGACGTGCTGCGGGAGGCGCTGGCTGCGGACCCGCTGGCCCCTGTCCTGGCTGAGCCCCACCTGCAGGCGCTGGACCGGCGCCTGGGGAAGGTGCTGCTGGCCGTGCGACACTGCCTGGCCAGGGCAGCCCACCAGGAAAAGGTGCTGGTGGATGATGTGGGGTCGTGGGTGTGACGGGGGCTGGGTACCGTGCTGGATCGGGCTGTTGTGGTGTGCTGCCCAGGGTGATGTGGGGATCGATGTGCAGCTCTGATTCTGTGCAGCCTCAGCTTTTGGTGGCGCTGGAGCTGGTGGCGTGATGAACCAGGAAAGCAGGTTGTAAGGATAGGTGGGACAGGGAGGGAATTTAAATAAAAAGGTTGGCCTAGTGGAGAAGACACGAGCTGTGATCTTCCTCATCTAGGCTGCTTTCCCAGCCCTGGTCTGTCCTTGCATGCCTGGACGTGTCACTTCAGCCCTACAAAGCCTTTTAGGAAAGGGTAGGGATTTTTCCTGCATTTCCCCAGCAAGAACTGCCAAACTGGAACAGCTGGCCCCACCCCTTCTGCCCCACCCCCAGCACAGTGATGCCCTGGTAACCCCCAAAAAGGGAGCTGACACTCCCCGCTGCTGCTGTGGGGAAAATGAGGCAGAAGCTCCCAGCTACACACCACTTATCTTTGCCCCAGTCTTCCCACACCCACTCAAAAACTCCCATGGCTCTGACATCACCACCTCCTCCACAAGACCAGGGATGCGGCAAGGACAAACCCCACTCCCCTGAGAACATCTTCCCAAATGCCCCAGGAACCCTTCATACCCAAAAAAGTGGCTCCTGAGGAGGGGATGGGTTGACCTGGGGCTGTGCACCCTACTTAGTGCCTGGTGGCTCAGCACCCAGCTTATCCCCTGAGCCTCCCGGGGGGTTGGTTAATCCATGCCGGGTTACATCAGCTGCAGCAGGTGCCATTGTGACAGCCACTGCCAGCGTACCCAGGTTGGGACACGGGATTGCCATCTGCATGGCCAGAGATAAAGGTGCCACTGGGGAGGAGAGGTGTCCTCTGTCCCAGCCAGACACTTGCAAAGAGATGGGAAGCCACTGGAGGGGGTGAAAAAGGGCAGCTGGCACAGTGGGAGATGGAGCTGGAAAAGCTAGGCAGAGATTTTGGCAGGAACAAAAAATGGGCTCAAAAGGCAGGGGAAAAAAAAGAAAAGGGAGACAAAGAGGATCTGTCTGCGTTACACAACGGGGCTGGGGACTCTGAATCGGGGTTTGTTGCGGTGTGCCCCCCCAGTGCTAACAGCACGTCCTCCTGCCACTGCCCTGGCTGGTGCCCCAAAGCCCAGCACACGGAGGAAAAGGTTTCAGGGCTGTTTTGCAATAGGTTACTTCCCTTCTGCCAGCTTCGTAATTTTTTAACTCTTTCTATAAATACATTTATGCTCCAAATCCAAGCCCAGGGGGACCATTCCTGCCCACAGAAATAGTCTGAACATCCGCGTCCACACACAGGTGGCCAGTTGCTCCGACTCTCAGAGCTCCCCCAGGCAAATCTTTTTCCGAGGCGCCGTCAGATTTGAAACGCGAGGTGTCTGGGGGGGTGGCTGTTTTTTCCAGCCGGCTGAGTTTGCACAAGGTCCGTTCAAGGTCCCATGGGAGCAGCCCGGTTTGGCTCGCCCGCCGCCGACGAGGCTGCCCACCCGCCCGTGGGGCAGAGCGGCGGCAGCGGGGTGTCTGCGGCCCGGGGAGCAGCAGAGCGCGCCCGCCCAGTCGGGGCGGCCGGGGCACACGGGTGTCGAGCGGGGCTGCCCACGCCCCGGGGATAGGTTCGGCCGTGTCGCCGGGACGGGTGGTGCGTGGGGTGCGGGGATTTCTCACCCCACCGGGACCAGCAAAGCAGCCACCCCAGAAAAGCCCAAACGGGGCTGGGGTGCAGCCCTGCACCCGGGAGCTCCCATTTTGGGCTGGCATCACCCACGCCCTTGGCTGGCAGCGTGGGCTGGCTGCTGCCCGTGCTGGGCACGGCGGAGGAGCCCCAGGGCTGAGGTGTTTGGGGACCAGGTCCCCGTGGGCAGCAGAGTGCGGATGGGCCCTCATCATCGCCCCCCATAAAAATGATGAAAATAAATGAAATTAAAAGAATATGCCTGTGGCGGTGATAATAATAAATAGCAATAGCAATGATGATAAAGAAGAGGTCCCCAGAGGCCGGGGGAGCGGTGGCTGCTCCCCTCTCGGCGGCGGGCGGGGCGGGGCGGCGGCGGGGGTGTCCGGGGGGAGGGCGGGAGGCGGGTGCCGCCTTCCCCCGCAAAACAAAAGGGAGCGGCGGCGGCGGCGGCGAGAGCGGCCGGGAAGGACGGAGCGGATCGTTCCCCGCTGCGCGGCACTGGCCGGTGCGTTTGTGAGGGGGACGCCGGGGCAGAGGCGGGGGCTTGCGGGCGGGCCGGCTCCGTAGCGGGCCTCGGGGGATAATGTGTGGGGCCGGGGGCGCCGAGGGGCCGGGGGCAGCCGCTCCACGCGCGGGAAAGGAGGCGAGGGGGTTTTTCGGCCTGTACGGGGGCGGCTCCATCCCGGGACACCCCACGGCCGCCAGCTCGGGACGGCGTTCGGTGTGGGCCGGGTCCCCTGCCTCAGGGGCGGGGTCCCCGCCAGTGGGATCCCGCTGGGTGCGTCCCTCCAGGGACCCTGGCACTGACACTTGCCTCTCCCGCCCGCCCTCTCCCCACCCCCAGGTGAGGCGAGCTCCCCTCCTGCCGCCGCCATGTCCCGCCGCAGCCAGCGCCTTGTCACCAGCCGCTATTACCCCGGGGACGAAGATGCCACGACCAGCGGCAGCAGCACATCTCTGCTGGGTGGGACACAGCTCCCCTTCAAGGAGACCACCGGCAGGTTAGTGGGGGGCACGAGTGGGGGCTTCCCCCTGCCCAAATCTGACACGGGTGGGGCATTCCATCCCACACCAGGGACCGGGCACCTTCCTGCGTGGGCTGTGGGATGGCTCGCAAAAGGAGCGTGACGGTGAGCCCGGCGCGCTCCGGCATGGCCGCCTCGGCACTGTGGCACTGGCCGTGCCCCTGCTCCGGCCAGAGCCCCGCGCTCCCGGCGCAGGCTCCTCTGTGTTCCCGGGCCCGGCACGGGAGCCCGCCGTGGGTGGCCGGGTGCCAGCCCCAGCCGCAGCTGGATGGCGACAGGGAGGAGGAGGGAGGAGGGAGGTGCGCTGCGAGTGCCGGCCGGAAAACCGCAGCCGTGCGAGCGGAAGCGATGCCCGGGACGGGCGGGAGGCCTCTGTAAAGCAGAGGTTGCAGCCTCCGAAAGCTGCCGCCATCCGGTGTGGAGGGAAGCGATGCTAGTTGAGGGGTTGGGGTGAATTCCCCATTTCCCCCCATGAGTGCACTGTGAACCCCCCCCCCCTCCCTGTAAGCACTCATGTGATGAGCCTGTTCTCTCCTCCCGCAGGACGATCAGGAGGAAATCGAGTAGCACCAAGCGCCTCTCTCCCGCCCCCAGCACCCAAACCTCCTACTATAGCGAGTCCATGATGAGCGAGTCCTACCTGGGGGGCAGCCGGGGCCTTGCTGCCCTGGGCAGCTCCATGCTGGATGATGACCTGGACAGCAGCACGTACTGGGGTGAGCCCTCCCGCTCTCCTAGGGCAGCTCGGGACCTCCCTGGACACTGGAGAGTGTTGGGGCAACTGCCCAGGCTGGCTGGCTTGGTTGCCCCTTGTGGAAGTGATGGTGGGCGATTTCTCAGTGGAACTCTGTGTTTTGGGGCAGGTGGAGAGCTCTCCACCAGGAGGAGAAGAGGCACAGGGGACACCGAGTCCAGTAAGATCAATGGGGTGCTGGAGAGCAAGACGTACGACACCTACACGTCTTCATCTGGGTACTCCTCGGAGGACGACTACGCTGGTAGGGATGCACTAGTCTGTCTGTAATGGCAGGAATGCAGGGGAGGCATCCCCAGGGGGACCAGCCCAGGGCCTGGTGTGCTGCCAGTCCCCTCTAGATGCCACCCCCAGTGCAAAGCCTTTGCTGTGGGCAATGCACTGAGATGCTGTCTGCATTGGTGACTTGCTGCTTCCTTTCCAGGTCACTATTACTCAGGCCAGAGTAGCTCCGGGTCAGGTCTGAGAACTGCAGCCTCCCGGGTGGGCTCCTTCCTCTGGCAGGTGTTCACCTCCCCAGGTGAGTGGAGGGCTGGCAGGGGCACTTCTAGCAGCAGTGCTCCTGCCAGTCAGCATCTCTACTCTCCAGCTGCTGTGTGTGCCATCCCCTGTTCCGGTGGAGGGGTTTTATCCCCTTGTGGTGCCACCCGTGGGCGTGGAGGGGACATCTGTCAGGACTCCTCCTGAGGCTTGTTTTCTCTCCTGGCAGTTCGGTTCATGGGGTGGCTCTTCTCGGGGCTGGAAGGGGCCTGGCGCCGCCTCACCGGCACAGCTTCCCACCTGGACAGCGTCCCCTTCTCCAGGTGAGTGTGCTGGGGGGGACACCAGCATGGGGGAAGTGTGGGGAAAACCTGCAGGACTCTGGAAAGGGGAGACACCTTGAGGGTGGTGGGTGTCTTTGCTTTCCCCCTGGCCCCCATCCAAAGGTGATGGAAGGTGGCTGCAGTCCTAAGGCACCTCTCTCTTCTCCATGCTCCAGGCGCTACCCACGTCTGAAGAGGTCCCTGCTGCTGCTGCTGCTCCTCCTGCTCCTCGCTGCTGCCGCCTACGGTGAGCCACCTCCCCTGATGTGCTGCCCTGAGATCTGGGGCAGTGCAGAGCCTCCCACTGCCATGGCCGGGGGATGGGCTGGCCTGGAGCTCAGTGCTCATGGCTTCTGGTAACCTGCTCCATCTGCATCCCCGTGCCAGTGTCTCCTGGTAGTCCCTGGAGATGCTGATGGCTGAGCCTCTGCATGTCCACCCTGTCCACTACTGTGGCCCGTTGCCAGCCTGTGGTTTTGACCATCTCATCCTTCTGTGCTCAGGAGCTTGGTACTTCTACCCGTATGGGCTGTCGACACTCAGCCTGCCTTCCTTCCCGTGGTGGGGAGCTGGAAAGCTTTCCTCCTCCTCTGACCTTCCTGGGGCAGGGGACCTGACCACGCTGGACCAGGTAAGCAAAGGCACGGTGGTGGCCCAGGTGGGATGAGTGCCTTGCAGGGAGAGCTGGGACGGTGTGATCCATGGCTCAACAATTGCTTCCAGGGTGTGAGGAATGGTGGAAAACAGGGCAGATGATGGCTCCACAGTGGCTCCCCCAGCTTGTGGCCATCTCACTCTTGGGGTGTCCCTGGGATGGAGCAGGGGGACCATCTGCCTTCTCCTGGGAAGCAACAGATTAATAAGATGCCACTGACCCTGGGGAATGGGTGGTCAGGGTCCCCTTTCCCGGGGGTCCTGTGGAGCAGGCACTTCCCTGAGGGGCTGCATCACACCCTGTTTCTGTCACTGCAGGGGGGACACCGACTCCTGGCTCGCTTCCAGGCCCTGGAGAAGCGCTTTGAGGCACTGGAGGCCGAGCTGTCGCAGTGGGAGCTGCGTCGTGGGGCGGCAGCAGTGACAGCAGGGGGAGAGCCCCCGCCGGGGGACATCCTTGCGCTGCTGGAGGGGCTGGTGAGCCGCCGGGACGCGGGGCTGAAGGAGCACCTCCGCTCCGACATGGCCAACCAGCTCCAGGTGAGTGACACGGGCACTGCAGGGAGATGGGCGTGGGCAGGACCTGGCTCTGATATTCCACCCTGTTCCCCATCCTTCAGGGCGAGCTGGATGTGCTCCGGGCCCAGGTGCAGAGGGATTTGGACGGGCGCCTGGGCAAGATGGCACAAGCTTCCCAGGTAAGCGGAGGAGGGTGTGGTGGTACCTGGACAGGACACCCTCAGCAGTGGTGTCACAGGTCTCACCTCTTCCCTTTTCCTGGCAGGAGATGGAGGCGCGCTTGCTGGAGCTGAACTCGGAGTGGCAGAGGTAACACTGGCTGTGGGGCAGGCAGGTAGCTGGGTGAATTCCCCTCAGCCAGGCTCAGGAGGGATTTGCAGGCCTGGCTGGGGACAAAGGAGAGATCAAGAGGCGTAGTCTGGGGGGGAAAGGAAAGGAGGATACATAGGTGGCTGTCTGTGGGAGCCAGCACTGTGCCCTTCTGGCCAAAATGGCCAGTGGTATCCTAGGGTGCATTAGGAAGGGCATTGTCAGTAGGCTGAGGGAGGTAATCTTGTCCCTCTACCCAGCCCTAGTGAGGCCACCTCTGCTGTGCTGTGTTCAGTTCTGGGCTCCTGAGTAGTACAAGGGAGCCATGGAGCTCCTGGAGTGGGTCCAGCAGAGAGCCACGGGCATGATGAAGGGACTGGGGAATCTCTCTTAGGAGGAAAGGCTGAAGGAGCTGGGCCTGTTCAGCCTTGAGAAGAGACAACTGAGAAGGGACCTCATCAATGTCAGTGACTGAAGGGAGAGTGAAAAGAGGTTGGAGCCAGGCTCTTCTCAGTGTGCCAAGCAATAGGACAAGAGTCAATGGGCAGAAACTGATGCACAGGAAGTTCCACCTGAATATGAGGAAGAACTTCTTTACTGTGCAGTGACCACACACTGGAGCAGATTACCCAGAGAGGTTGTGGAGTCTCCCTCACTGGACATAGTCCAGATGCAGTCTGGATGTAGTCCTGTGCCATGTGCTCTGGGATGACACTGCTAGAGCAGGGAGGTTGGACCAAATGACCTGTGTGCTCTGTTCCAGCCTGACCCATCCTGCCATTCTGTGGCTGGCAGCAGGGCCCCAAGGGCAATGGCAGCAATGACCTTGTCACTGCCACTCTGCATCACTGTGAATGTGGTCCTTCAGCTGAGGGGTGAGCTGAGGATGCTTTCCCATGGGATGCAATAGAAGAGGTCACTGCCACTGGGATTAAAACTGGGTCTGGAGATGGGGCTGAGCATAGGTGATGAGGGATGAACCTCTTCCCCCAGTTTGCAGAGGGGAACTGGGGTTATTGGCACAAGGTTTTATTACCTTTCTCTTGGCACAGCTCGGTGCAGGAGAGCCTGCGAGGGACCTTCCAGCAGGAGGTGGGCAAGCTGGAGCAGGAGGTGGCAGTGCTGAGGAGGGAGCTGGCAAGCCTCAAGTCAGACCAGGAGGTGATAGGGAAGCACGTGAAGGGGATACTGGAGCAGCTGAAGACCGCGCGGGCAGATGTGAGTCCCCCGTCCCCAGCCTGTTTGGCAGAAAGGCAGGCAGGGCTCCCTGCTCCAGGCTGAGCTCTCTCTGCACCGTTCCAGGTGGAAGCACAGTTCCCAGTGTGGATCAGTAGGTTCCTGTCACAGTCCCAGCAGGATGGTGCTGCTGCCTTCATCCTCCAGCGGGAAGACTTGCAAGCAGAGCTCCGGGCTCTGGAGCAAAAGATCCTTGCAAAAGTCCTGGAGGACCGGAGACTGCCAGCACAGGATGCTCAGGCTGGCATTGGAGTGGCCCTGCGGCAAGGAGGGGCTGCAGGAGTGACAGAGGAGGTGAGTACTGGCCTGACCCCCAGGGACATGAGGTGACCACGGGGTTGGGGTCTGTGCCCCCTTTGTGTGTGCAGGGGGCTGGCATGTGTGCCTGGCAGATGGCAGACGCGTTGGGACAGCCCCCACAGCTGGGATATTGATCCTGGGCTCACAGGATGCAAGAGCACCCTTGAAACTCCTTCTCTGCCACTCCCTTCTCAGTTTGCTTGCTTTGTGCTCTGGAAGGGGTCACAGGTGCTGATACCTGCAGCCCTGCAAGGCTCTTACTTGTTGCTGTTCTGTTGAGGATGGGTGAATAAAGGGACACGACTCCCGTGTCTTCTCAGAAGGCAAAAGCCAAGTTTATTAGAAACCACAAATTCTTTTTATAGAGAGTTATGATAAAGGTGGACCTGACTGGTCCTTAGTTAATATCCCTCACACCCTTGGGTAATTAGAAACAGCACCCTTCTTGTAAACATCTTGGAATTAACAAGTTCAAAACACCAGCTGCAGGATTGTTTTAATTCTTTCTCTGAACTTTCTCAAAACTTCCCAGAGGAATGTCTGGGAAAGTTTATCTGACTTTCTCCTCTGACCAATTCTCAGCATTTACACTTTCTGTCTTAAAATCCAAGCTTCTGCTCATGCATCCTTCACCCAGAACGTGGGAGAGGTGCCATCAAGGCTTCCATGGGTGGAGCATCTTGCTTATCCCCATTCTTCAGCAGTGCTGTGGAGTTGTTTGCTGCAAAGCATTTCAGCAGAATGACACCAAGGGGAAAAAATGAGCCTGCTTGCTTTGGAAACAGTTGCTGGAAATTCCCTGTGGAGGTAGTGGAGGGGAGGGATCAAGCTGGGATTAGCAGTCCCCATAGTCTGTGTGAGCTTTATGCACTCCATAAAGTTTAGACCCAAAGTGGTGCTCCAGGCTCCTAGCTCCTTAGGCTGGCTTTGGCTCCAGATGGATGCTCCAGCCATCTCCTCCTTTTCTGGACAGGGAGAGCTCCCATCAGTGCTGTGGGACAGGGCAGGAGGGACAAGCAGATGATTCTGGGTGGTCTGTCAGGTTGAGGCTGGTGCTACATCTCCTCCCTCTGGGCCAGCCCCTCCTGGGGACAGGCGAGTGCAGCGTGCCTGGGTGCTGCCCCTTCACTGCACAGCTCCGCTCCCCTGGGGTATTTTTAGCAACCTCTAGCGAGGCTTCCCAGCCAAAGGCACGTTCCCTTATTTTTGCCACGGTGATTCATCCCCTGGCTGTTCTGTCCCGTGGCTGTTTTGCGGGAAGGTCCTCACACCCTCTGTCCCTGCAGGGGCAGGCGGGTGGGGGGCAGGATGCCTGCCCCAGTTTGTCACCCTCCTGTGCTCTCTGCTCCCACTGCAGCAAGTGCATCTCATCGTGGGCCAAGCCCTGAAGCGCTACAGCGAGGATCGTGTGGGGATGGTTGACTATGCCCTCGAGTCAGCAGGTAGGTGGTCAGAACGAGCCAGCTGTCCTGGGGAGGTGACCAGAGGGGCTGTCCTGCAGCTCACCTGCTGCCATCCCCTCATTCCAGGGGCCAGTGTCATCAACACTCGCTGCTCGGAGACCTACGAGATGCGGACGGCGCTGCTGAGCTTGTTTGGCATCCCCCTGTGGTACCACTCGCAGTCCCCCCGTGCCATCCTGCAGGTGGGCGCTGACTGGGGGGCTGGGCTGCTGCTCCTGGGGCTTTTATTGGGCTCTGGCTGTTGCTCCAAGCCAGCAGCCAGGCTGGTGGGAGAAGAATGACTCTGATGGTGCTAACGTTGCTGGCGTCTCCCTTCCATGCTCGTAGCCAGACGTGAACCCTGGGAACTGCTGGGCGTTTCGTGGCTCCGAGGGCTTTGCTGTCATCCGCCTCTCCGGCGTTATCCGCCCCACGGCCGTGACGCTGGAGCACATCCCGAAAGCCCTCTCGCCGCAGGGAACCATCCCCAGTGCCCCCAAGGACTTTGCTGTCTATGTGAGTGCCCTCACCCACACCTGAGGGGGGCGGGGGAGCACAGTGGGAGGGTGCTGGAAGGGATGGCTCACAAACCCCATACTTGGCTGTGGGGTGCTCTGGTGGGGATGGTCCTACCCTGAAGAAGAGGAAGAAGCAATACTGGTGGGGAGAGGGGCAGCACTGAGTTTCAGAAAGAGTTTGAGGGGGACAAAGGGGCTTGAGTAGGTGTAACTTTTGGTCTTCCCCCCCTTCATCCTTCCCCACTGGTCCCTGTTCCCATTTGTGTATTTTGACCTGGATGAGCAGGAGTGGGGGCCGAGCACGCTTGTGTCTCCCTCTCCCTCTTCTGCCCTGGATGTGTGCATCACCTCTGGTCTCCCTCTCTGATGACCCCTGGTTCTCCCTTTCTGCCTCCCTGCCCTTCCACAGGGCTTAAAGGAAGAAAGAGAGGAGGAGGGCCTTCTCCTTGGACAGTTCACCTACAACCATGATGGCGACCCCATCCAAACATTTTACTTGGAGGTAAATGCTTTGCCCCTGGACCACCTGACCCCTGAGAAGAAAATGGGGCCTCTGGGGTCTCTGAGCCGCAGAGAGCCCTCAAGGTCTCGGGTTTTTCTTTTCCCTCCTCCCCAAGGGTGACTCCATGGGCACATACCAGCTGGTGGAGCTGCGGGTGCTGAGCAACTGGGGCCACCCCGAGTACACGTGCATCTACCGCTTCCGCGTGCACGGGGAGCCGGCGCACTGACCCGGCCCGGCGGGATGAGCGTGCTGCCGGGCTGGCAGCAGGAGGGGACGTGGCTGCTTCACTGCTTCGCACCTAGAAACCCTGGCACGTGCCAGCAGCCGCCCCTGGAAGCTCTCCCCTGGCGGGAGGAGAAGAGCTGGTGTTGAAGGGGTGAGGCTTTCACTCTTCCAAGGACCGGGGTGGTGAGGCAAGAGCATCCCACGTGGGTCCTAGCGCAGCCTGGCTTGTTTTCAGTGCATATGGGACATTTTAACTTTTTAAGCTAACTTTGTATCGGGTTTGCGCTGCCCCTCTTCCCTGTTGTCCCACTCCTTTCTAGCATGGCCAGGGCTTGGGAAAGGGGTGTGTCATTTTGTGATGTGCTTCATGTGGGCTTGGGTGCAGGAGATGGGAGTGTGGGACCACAGTGCCTGACTCGGTGCCGCCACAGTAGGTGGGAGCCACTGGTTATGGCCACCAAGTCCCCTCCACACAGGGTCACTTCTCTTGCCTTGGTGTTGGTTTGGGTAAAGATCTCCAGCCCTCCAATGCTGGGCTGACAGAGAGGAAATAAGACAGTATTAATGAAGTATTAACATAAAACTAATGGTTTGGGGCAGCGGGAGGAAAGGAGCGTGGCACACATTGGTGGCGGAGCCCACCTTGGTGCTGCCATCCATCCACTCAAGCCCTCCTGCTGACAGTAGCTGAGTTGGGTCTTGCTGAAGCTGTTGGCCTCCCTGGCTGGCTGCCTCCCCAGTGTTAAGCTTGGTGATGCTACTGAAAATTCCTGTTGCCTGCTTTTCCTTTGGGGTTTGTTCTGATTTTTTTTTTAAGAGGGGTGGGGAGGGGAGCTATTTTCCAGTTGAGGTGTTGGGGTTGTTTTTTTTGTGGGGGGGGGTGTTTGTAGTAACAGAGGGAAAAATACTTTTTCCATGCAATTTGTACTTAACCAGAGAATGTTACATGGTGCCACTTGGATGAGTGGCTTAGATGTCGAGAGGGCTAGAGCTTTGTTTAGTAGAATAGCATACACAGTAGGATAAGCTAGAATAAGATGAGCAGAGCTGTTTAAACTATGGGCCTCACGTTGTTGGTGGCTTGGTAGCTAGACTTGGAAGCTGGGGTCCTGTGTGCACTGCTGCTGGTGGGGTGCTGGAGGCATTCCTGCCCTCCTTGCTCTGGATGTGCTCTAAGACTGCAATGTGTGGCCGTGGCTTCTTGCCCGTGGCTGCATCTGTGTATACTTGACTGTAGGCAGCAGTGGAGCTGCTGCCCCCGGGCTCTGCAGGGCTGCTGGGGGGGAGACAGGGCCATTGCCAGCATGCAGAGCCACCTCCCCCTGCAGGGCTCCCTCAGCTCTCGGGGCCTCCATGGCAGATGGCTGTGCAGGCTGACCTCCTTTCTCCTGGAAGGGCTCCCTTTTCCTCCTACCTCTCCTTACTGGCATTGCACTGTTCTCTGGGCCCTGGCTGTGGGAGGACTGGGCTGGAGCAGGAGGGGGAGTTCTCTCTGCAGTGGGCATGTAGATCTTGCCTGTAGTGTTGGGATGGGTGGAGGCACAGCAGGGCTTTGCCGGAAGGATGCACAGGGACCCTCCCCAGGCTGAGGGGTGCTAGGCCATCTGGCCCCTCCACCTCCTGGCCTGCATCACACAGCTTGGCTTATGTTCTTGGGTGGTGTTAACAGCCTCCAGGTTTGTGTTGTGTTTCACTGAAAGAAAAGCTTAAGGGCTCATGGTCAGTGTTTCAGCCCTGCCCACTGCTGGTACCATCCTTCCCCTGACACTGTGAGAGCACCATGTATTGATTCCCCCTCTGGTGGTCTCTGCTTGAAGCACTGTAGGCATAGAGGAGGGGCTGAAGAAGTGTCTCCTTTCAGCATCCCCTGATGGGCATCAGGCAGAGCTGCTGAGCCCCGTGCCAGCCTGGGAGGGTGAGGGTGGTGGCAGCACATCCCTTCTGCAGGGCTCTCTTTGCTCCAAGCTCAGAGGGCACAGTCCTGTCTCCAGCAGGTTAAAATTACCCTGTGGAGCCTCTTGCAGAGCTGGGAGGCCCTGCTGCAGGGAGAAAGCTGACCTGCAGCCAGAGCCAGGGACTATAAATTCTCTCCTATATTGAGCTTAGTCTTTATTCTTGGCAGCCACAGCCAAAGTTATTTTAAACTTGTCTACAGCTGCCCGCTTGCCTTGGAGTCCTGTCCATGAGTGCACTGAGCACATGAAGCTGTGCTTTTATGAATGCCTAGACCTGTTCTGGGCTTGGCAGACCAGCTCCTGTATGATTCAAATAAATTTGAATCATAAAGAGAAAGCAGAGGTGAAGCTCTCCCTTTTCTCACCTTTCTCTGGCTCCTGGAGCAAAGCTATAACCATGAGCCTGGGAAAACCCCTTTTCCTATGTTCCTTCTGGATCCCTGGTCTCTGGCTTGGACTGCAAGAACAGACAAGGTCTTTGCCCAAGAAAAAAATTATTTTGTGGTAAATCAGGCATGCTGATGAGAGGCAGGAAAGGTGACCTCTTCCCCTGAAAATGGAGTTGTAGTGGGATCTCTGCTCCTTCCATGTCGGTGTTAACTGCTGTGTCTGGGTTAGGGAGCATTTGGCTTTACAATGCAAGCTTGCCCTGTCCTTTGGACGTGAAAATCTTTGCTGTTTGAAGTAAAACTCCCTGGAGGCACCAGTGAGAGGCTCCTCCTGGGGCTTCATGCTCTTTTCTAGCTGGTTTTAGAGGCCTCACCATGCCATCTGTGTGAGGATCCCCAGGAACATATGCTGAGGCTCCATGTGAGTTTTCAGCTCCCAGATTCTGCATCAGTGCTGGGCTGCAGCCTGAGCTCCTGTGCCAAGTGCCAGAAGCCACTGGCTCTCGAGACTGTAGCTTGCAGCATTTCTGCAGCACTGCCCAGAGCTGCCAAAGAAGAGGGCACACAAAACTGCTGCTTCAGCATGTGCTTCTCTGCCCAGGGGCATTTAATCCTAGAGCTGATGCTGAAGATGAGCCTGGTGAGGCAGGAGAAATGCAGAACAGCTGTGGGAGCAGAGTTCTCTTATTTACTCCATTTCCCTCCTCTATTCTCCCTCCTTCTCAGTTTGCCCTACACATGTGTTATGAATTAGCCCTGCAGAAACAGATGGTTACAGACAGGAGTTTGTGTTTGATGCTGTAGCCTGTTGCAAATGCTGCACTGTTTTGTTCCTTTTATTTTTTAATCAACAGATTGTAATTTATGCCTATGCAAGAAAAAAAAAAAAAAAGACCAAGACATAAATTATATCAAAACTGCCCATAGTGGTTTGGATGTTTTGTAACTGAATCTGCTGTTGGGAATGATGCACAGCTAGTAGATAGACAAAAGCTATTCCTGGAGCTCTTCTTCTACATAGTTTTATGGCAAATCCTTATTTTCCAGCCTGATGTACTAACTCTAGGGCCATCAACAAAGTCATCACCTTGTCATTGAGCAGGCTTGAGGATGCAAAAACTGCTTGAAACAATGCTGAGAACAAGACTTTCTCCTAAAAGCTCCAATTCCTTGGGACCAAAAACCTACTAGACTTAAGTCTGTCATATCATGGCTGTCCTCATTCTGCAGTCACCTCCCAAAGCCTCCCCATCCTCTGCCTTGCCATGAGCAGAGCCCAGCTGGCCCCCAGGAGCAGCAAGGGAGGCTGGGTTAGCAGGGACAAAGCCTGACACAAAGCCCAATTCAGGGGATCTGCTTCTCTTTTCCCTCACATGGGCTCTTAACCACTCATCAGCTACAAAGCAAGCAGAAAGGAAATACTTAATTTTCCTTAGTGTGAGGAAGTTGGTGCATAAAAAAGGCTGAAAAATGGGAAACATTAAATTAAATCCACTTAGAAATAGTTTAAGAGGGAGGGAATCCAAAACATATTTGGCACAAGGCCACAGTGGTGATGAAACGATGTTCCATGGAGCCATCCTAAATAACCTGTTTTAGCCTTTGCAAGTCTGAAATTTCTGGCATCTGAAGTGGCTTGAGGAGGGTCACAATCTTGCCTGCCTAACCTGGGCTTGGAGGAAGGTTTATGTTGAGGAATACCCATGCAGCTTCTCCCAGAAGGCCACGCTAGGGCCAGGCTTGCCCTCTGCTGGCCCTGGACCAGCCCTCTCCAGGAGAAGGGCTGTGTGGGCCTCAGCTCTGGCTACCACAGCCCAACACTGACCTACAAAAGGGCTGTGCAGAGCAGAAAATGCCTTTGTGACCCTCTGAGATCAACTGAGGAGAAAGAAAAAGGCTCCTTGCAAACCCTGCAGAGTCCCACTGTATTTGCAGAAAGAGGTGAGGTGCATGTCCCAGGAAGCACAGGTAGGCAGGCACTGCAAGTGCTGTGCTAATGCTGCATCCTTTAGCAGTTTCTCTCGTGGGGCTGGCCCCAAGTGATTTGCTAGAGCTGCTCTTCACACCCACTCACATCTCACACAGCACAGCTCACACCACACCCGTGTTCTCATTTTACCACTCTGCCCCTGAGGTGCACTTCATTTTGCCTTGAGTAAAACCTGTCAGGGCTGTGCAAAAGCTCAGTATCAGCTCTCCTGTGCTGTGCTGTGCCATGCCCTGCCCTGCTGTCACTATGAGCACAGCCTCCTCTTGTAGCCAGCAAAAGAATCTGGAGCTAGGCAAACCTGCTTCCTCGGGACTTCAGCCTGGTTTTCTAGAGAGACAAAAATCAAGGAGACAAGACAAATCAAGACTTTTACTTGGAACAAACTTTTTTAAAATTTATTTTATAGATCACACCAGCCTGAGTGATCTGTAAATGCTGGTCACAAAAGAGAGATCACACCACCTCCTTTGCACAAATTGAAGTGAACCTTCTTTCAGTCTCGGCAGTCTCCTTCATTTGGAGCACAAGGAATGGAGAAAGAGAAAACCGCCTGGAGCTCCCTGCTCCCTTCAGAAGCAGAGGGCAGTGAAATCAGATGCAGTTTGATGCTGCTACAGGGCCAGAAGACAAACAAGCCAGGCCCTGGTGCCCTGCTTAGCCACACCTCACACCCCCTCACAATGCGGGTGCTATTAGTGTCGTAGCCGCCTATAGTTCCTCCCTCGCCAGGAGAGTGCTGGTATTTAGGCACATAGCTTGGAAAAGGACTGTCTGACCTCCCCTTCCACCCACTGCAGTCTCTAAGGCAAAGGATCCTGCTCTCCAAACCACCTTTCTTGCCTCTCCCGTGCCGCTTAATGCTCTTGGAGTGCTGGTGTTGGCAGCGGGAGATGCGTTCTGCCACTCAGCCCGCCTGGAAGCCCACCCCGAGCCACAAGGTGAGCTGCAACGAACTCCACACAGGTGACACAGAGTGAGGAACAGGAACAACCTGCTAAGGAGGGACAGAAACTTTGCAGTCTCTCTCTGATTAAAATAAAAGTCCTTCATTGGAGGAGGAAGCCCTCGGAGAAACCGAGCCTGACCGCGCCTGCTGGGGGGAGCCATGATTTGCTGAGGATGCCATCTCCTCCTCAAAATGCTACCACGCTCCCAGAGCTCGCCACAAGCTGGCAGAGGATAATTCCTGTCCTCACCAGAGCCAAGGGAGGAGGTAAGGTTAGAAGAAAAGAGATCAAAATAAGCAGGGAATCAATCACTTGAAAAACTCATTAAATGGTTAAAGAAACCATTCTAACAGTAATTCGTAAACTGTGCTTGCAGGGCCTTCTTGGAGAAGCCAGAATTTCTCATTAAGAAAAATAAAATCTTTTAAAAAATTCAGTGAAAATCAGAAAAATTACCATGTACTTCCAACCTTGAAAGCACTTCTATAAATTTGGTACCAATTTGTCACTGCCCTCTTTGGCCAAGAGGGGAGAAGACAAATCCTACTTCTGCCATGGCAAAGTTTGGCCAGTGAGTTCCAAAAAGGTTTTGGACATCTTGGAGTAAACAAAATGAAGGAAAGGTCATGTTAGCCTGGTGTCTCTGTTCCAAAGGTATCTTACCACCTGTGAGCTCTGTCCGCCCAGGTGAGAAGGCTTTCTCTGGCTCAAGGACGGACTGAGTGCTCCTGCACTGTTCTTAATACTGTCAGTGGAGCTGCTGCAGCCTTGGGAGGCAGGGAAGATTTGCTCCAATGTGCACTGAACAAACACTGGGAAAAGCAGCAAAATGGGAAGGGGAACTGGGTGGGTAAAGGTCTGCCCATTTCACTCTGTCGCTAGTTAAAATTTTAAGTGCTTTCAACATTATTTGAGAATATTGAGCATAGGATCCCTGAACTTAACATCAGCAACTGCTTTCCAATTTGTTTTCCTCTTAGATCTCCAACTAAGGAACTTTCTCACCATCTCCTTCAAACTTCAGTCATTACAACATTAAATTAAATCCACTTAGAAATAGTTTAAGAGGGAGGGAATCCAAAACATATTTGGCACAAGGCCACAGTGGTGATGAAACGATGTTCCATGGAGCCATCCTAAATAACCTGTTTTAACCTTTGCAAGTCTGAAATTTCTGGCATCTGATAACCCCTGGATCTGAGACAGCAAATAGGGGAGAGCAGCAAGTCCTGTGGACAGAAAGGGGTGAGGGAGGAGGGAGGCAACTAACTGGCTCTTTGCAGCTCTATCCAGACTCCCCTCTCATCTTCATGCACACAAAATATAATAAAAACTAATAAGAATAAAAACTAAGCCCATGATGTACAAAAATGTGTCGACAGGGGGAGGAGGAAGGTGTCAGTTACTCAGTTCTCTGTCTTATCACCTTCATTAGCTTATAAATTATGCTCCTCTCCATCGCTTCCTGCAGGGAGGAGGGACGATTCTTCTGCAGCCAATCAGCTGGGATGGGTTTTGGTTTACGCTGCTCTGGCTCTTTTGGATAAGAAATGAAGGGATGGGGAGGAATTCTTCAGAGAGAGGAGGAATAAGAAATTCAGCAGCCACTGGCAGGAGTCACACAGGCTCCCTGAGATTTCACTTTATGGCGCTGACCCCCACGTCGACGGCCTCCTCCTCCAACTTTTGACTGGAAAACAAAACTGACTTTAGTGCAAAGCAACCCCTCAGTTGGGATATCAACACAGCAGGAATTCAGATGGATCACACACACATTCAGACAGTGGCAGGGCAGTTGTGACTGAACAGCTTTCTACCACTGCAAGTAGGAGATAAGGCAGGAGGGAGACAGACACACCGTGAGGGAAGGAGGAGAGACAGATGCACCAGGAAGTTTTGCCCCTCAAGCTGGGAAGACTTTGATTTCCCAAATTTCTAAATGCTTCACTCCCATGACAGCCAGTAAGTGCCATGGAGTTCAGCATGCAGGAAATCAGGCCTCAGGCTCCCTTGACTTTGTACAGAATTGAAGGAGAGCCCCCCACCCCCTACCATGGCTCTCTACCTGACTTTTCCCAACCTCAGCAAACCCACTGTTTCTCTCTGAGCAGCCAAATACCTTATTGCCCTCACGGCTGTGGGGCTCTTCATCCAGGGCAGGCTGAGGGGACGCAGCAAGGAGAGAGAGGAAGACATAAGCAAGAACAAAAGCAACTCAGAGTCTCAGGGGAAGGGATGAAACAAAGAGCAAGCCAGGACCACTACTTACAACCACAGTGACACTACAGAAAGACAAGGATGAGGTGAGGACTGGGGTGAAGCCCCAGACATATGCAGAGGGAGAGAACCCCTGCTAGGGGCCCCCTTTGATGAGCAGTCTGGCTCAAGAGGGTGAGATTTGACCATGGCAACTAATCTAGCTAGAATTAAGAAGGGGAACACCCTGTCACTTGACAGAGTGGGTTCCTGAACCCTTCACTTCCTCAGGAAGTACCCTCCAAGAAAAGGACCTTTCTTCTATCAGTAATAAAGCTGATCAGTAGGCCTGCAGTGAGAATTGAGTTTCCATTCCTTTCAGGCCAGGTAAAAGACTAGGTATCCTCCAGGGACAAGCTGAACTGAAGTTCTAACCAACAAAACAACCCGGATAAATTTCTCTAAAGAGAAATTTAAAGTCTTTCCTTCTTCTTGGATGTCCCCTCCTTATTTTTCGACAGGGCAGATGACCTGTCATGACTGGATAAAACCCTGAGCAACCTAGTCTGACCTCACAGCTAATCCTATTTAGAGCAGGAGGTTAGACTAGACACTTCCTGAGTCCAACCTGAACTGTCCCAGTACCCTGAGCTGCTGTCTGCTGGAAGGTCAGCCATGGAGTCATCCAGACATCAGAGAATTATGATTCCTGCTCTGAGACTACTTATATTTCTATTTGTTCCTGTGGCAAGGTGAGTTCGAGGTATGAGGGGATAATACTTCTGCTTTAGAGTACCCTTCCTCAACAGATGAAACCATGACACAAACAGCTAAGACAGAGATGGGATTTTCCTCACTTACCAATGGTTGCAGGGCAGTAGGTGTTAGTGGTGCTGCAGCTGTTGAGGGGGCCTCATCCCCAGCTGCTGGGCCTCCAGCTGCCATCCCAGCGGCGGGAACGCCATCCTCTCGTTTCGTAACAGCTCCCTTCTTTGTTGACTGCATCTTGATCTGCTGTGGCTTGGAGTTCATTGGTGAGTTATTGGTGGTCTGGAGTAGCTGCAAATTGCAAATTGCCAAACTCAGCATTAAAATAGCCAGGATGATCTGGCAAGGTCCAATGCTGCTTTTTAACAAAAAGCCTCTGGAGAATTTTTAAAAATAACAAAGAGAAGGATGCAACAGCAGCGGCTGTTCAAAGAAACCTAGACCTCTGATCTTCCACCCTCGGAAAGGGCCACTTGGCTGAGGTGACACTCCAGCCTCCACAACATGACTCAAATGGAGCAGCTACAGGATGTCAGAAAGAGACTGAGCCTTAAGAACCAGCAGCATATGGCTCAGCCTCTCCCTTTACCTTCCCTCATTCACACCAGCTAAAGACCCACCACATGACAAAGCACATCGGTCATCCTCGACCCACGTCAGGCCTGATGCTTTTGGTTGAAGCACAACCTCTCCCCTCAATCTTCCAGAGCTATCTGGATTCTCCTGCTGGCTTCTGAGTGCAAGAAGTCGCTAATGGGCAGAAGCAGGTGGGACTGGCAGCCCTTACCTTAGTGATGGTACCCACGGCTTTGGTGCGGCCTTCCCGGAAGACGAGGCGCTGGTCTATGTGTAAATACTCCGGGGTTTTGATGAAGCGGAAGTGCACGGTGGCCTTGTCCCCTGTGCGCAGGCAGTCCTTGTCCATGCTGAGAATCGTGGCTGTCTGACGGATGCTGCCACAATGCACTGTCAATGTAAAGCACACAGCTTTCAGCAGCCAGGCCCATTAGTGGAACCAGCTTCAGAGACACATCTGAGGCAGCTCTTCACCCTACAGCAAGGACTGTATGGGTCACGCAGCTGCCTCTGTTCCATCCCCAAAAAGAACATGCACATCAGATAGAACAGCTGCCTTCAAATCCTGCCTTCCCTGAAGCACCCTCAACAGAATCCTACACACCAAGCAGCTGGGCTGGAGGACAGCACACAAAACGAGCATCAGCATTTTCCATCAGCACTTGAAAGTGAAGAATCTTTGCACCATGGAGATACAGCACAGGTAGGCTCCAAATACATTTGAGAGTACACATCTCCTTTTTACCTTACAGCCACCCCACTCTCCTATGTAAGCACCCTTCCCTCTCCCTTCCACAATGCTGGGAAAGGCAAAACCAGGAACTATGGCATATATTCAGGTTGACAGAGACATCAGGAGCAAAATTGTCTTAGGCTAGATTAGATACAAAATGCTACCACTGGGAAACAAAGACAATTCAGCACTGACACACGTACCCATGGCCTGGTATCGTGGGCTGATGGTCGTGGGGTGATGGAGCACCAGAATCTCTGCTTCAAACTCCCATGACGCTTGTGGATTCAGGCGGGGTGACACCATCACCATGCCTTTCCGGATGGAAGAACGCTTGATCTGAAAAGCAGAGACACAAAAAATCTTAGCATGATTCTCTGGGGAAGAAATCTGCTGCTTTGCCTGACTGCATCCAGCACAACCCTAAGGGATTTCATAGATACTACCTCATGCCCAGTAAAAGGCAAAGCAAGAGGTGCAGAACTCTGTATGTTATGTATAGGATACTATACATAACTGTATCATAACTGTATGTTATGTTATGTATAGGATATCATGTAAAGGTTGCAAAAATCAAATTCAGCTGAAGTTTACAAGGAAGCTTTAGAGTACTGGAAATGCTGGACACTTGGCACATTTACTTCACTGATCCTTTAAAAGCAAAACCTACATCCTGGTTGCACATTATCCAAGGAAATCTCTCCTAAATCATGATGTTTGTTAATACAACATTGTAAGCCTGATCACATAAAGTATGGTGTAGGTTAAACTATATCCCCTTAAAATCAGTGAAGATTGACAGAAACCCTTTGCAAGAGGAGTAATATCAAATTTTGCGGATTTTTAAATCCCAAGTCATGCAGCTGACCCTACAAGCCAAGAGTAGTGTAAATACACTGTGCAGGCTACTAATGCAGTTCCAGCACAAAAGGAGACTTTTCTTGAAATTCCTCCACTTTCTTAGATATCTCTAGCATCATTATCTAGTGGCATTGCTATCCCCTGGCAGCTGCTAGGAGGAAAAACCAGGATGTGGAACCACACATGGGGAAGTTCTATGGGATTCCATTCCACTGCAACATGAGGCAGCTGATGTTTACAAAAACAGCCTTACTGCAGCTGATCTTCTAAAACAATCTAAAATTAGGAGGGCAGTTCCTGTTCTGGGGGTCTGGAGGAGATCACCTCACCTTCTTCAAGGCAAAGGAGGCAGTCTGGCCTCCCCGCACCTCCTTGACGGGCATCCTCTTGCGGTGGATGGACTTGACAGCAATGGGGAGGAAGTTGCCAAGGGGATCTGGCCCCAGCAGCAGGGTGTCATTTAGCTTGATTAAGCCTCTCAGCGTCGTCCCAGAGACAACTGTTCCTACACCCTATGCCAAAAAAGAAAAAAAAGTAATTGTGGTTACTCTACCAGGCCAGCAGCAGAGCTCTAGAACTCTCCTCTCTAGAGAAGATCCCTGCTTCAGCCTAAAAAAGGGAACACAATGTTCTTCCAAACACCAGGATCCTTACCGGGACAGAGTAAGTATCATCTATCTGGAATTCTGCTGGCTCTTCTTCCCTGTAACTGGTCCGTGGAGACAAGAGATTAAGAAACATCTTCAGCAAATCTAGATTCTCCCCAGTAACATTTGAAATCTGGAAAATTGGGCACATCCTGTAAAGGAAAATTGATGAAAATGGAGTTAGTTCACTTTCCTACCTGGCTTTCCACATGTAGGGAGACATCCAAAATCTTGGGACTAATTCAATATACTGTGCTAGAAAGGGAGAGCCTGGCAAGCAGTCAGATGCACAACACCCCATGTTTGAAAACCTGCAACATTGCCTCTGCCTTCCAATGAAATTTGGGAAAAGGTGTAAGGTTCTGAAGAAAGGACTGAAGGAAGCCAAATGCCCTGCTGTCTTCTGCAGACTGCCCAGAAGCAGCCTCTCATTCCTGCCTCAGAGAGGGGAACACAAGCAGGTCAACCTCAAAATCAACACACTCTTATGGAACACACTCCACATGGCAAATGCAACCTTCACACATCTAGACAATGGGACTCTCTGAATCTCCTCACCCAGTCTCCACATAGGATTGAAAGAGAATCATTCTCCTCTACTCCAGTTACCTCTCTGAGCTGAAGTTGGAGGCTGTTACAATGACATCATCCTTGCTCTGAACCAGCACGGGAATCTTCCTGCACCCTGGGGACTTCAGCAGTCGCTGTAACAGCTTCAGGGTTTCTTAAAGGGTGAAATGAATATTGTTAGGGCAGCATCTCCCCTCTTTACAAATCACCTTTGTGGGGTCTCTCCCCACAGGGAGACAGGTGCTCTGGCCACAGATAAGACAGGAGAAGATGGCTAAAGGTGAGACTGTGAGTTTGCTGCAGCCCAGGTAGGACTTAGGAGCCATTCCATCTTCTATTTCATGCCAGCTAGCCCGCTGCCAAGCGATGCCACACATGAACAGACAGACAAGTTTGCAGTGCTGTGAAGGAGACGTTTTTGTAGCTGTCTATTAGTAGCTTTAAGCAGTTACAAGGTATTTCCTCTTTCTAGAAAGGATTTTTCATAGTGTATTAATTGAAAATCACGACTCAGTCACAGAAATATTTGAGAATATGCTAATTGCAAATCAATTTTGACCAATCAAATCTCAATACATTTTCCCTGGCAGTCAACTTGCCATAGGAGGCTGGAGAAGCATGAAAGAGGTAAAGATTATCATCACAGACTAGGACAATGTGGGTGGACCACATTCAGAAATCTGTGTTTTGGGACAAATCTCATGGCTCCCAATTTTCAGCTTTTGCCTCTTTTTAACTTATTTTCTAAGCCTCATATCCAGCAGCCAGCAGGGGCATTACCTGATGCACTAGTATCAACCTCCTACAAAGTGCCTGACAATAAATAAAGAAAAACCAGAAAAAGGTACTAGGGGCTTAAAAGAGCAAACCATTTATGTTCTACAATTGTCATCCAATTAGACAGGATTTTGTAAACAAATGATTGCCTATGGGAAAGTAATGTTTTGGATACAGAAACACAAACATCTAATCAGGCCATCTGCTCTTCACAGACATACTTGAGTCAAATCTTGAGTCTATTTACTTTAAACAGAGCATGTCACAGGAGTAGCTTCTCCCAAGAGCAGCTCTTCTCTCCTCACGCTGAGCCAAAGGTTCTCCTTCCTTCCCAGTTATTATCTTATGGTCAGGCCTTACATTTCTTTTGCCAAACATCTATTATAGAGATAAACAGATTATCATCTGATCACATGCATCTATTTGCCTGAAACATATTTAGGATTTTTATAATAATGCACTGAACTACAGATAATACCAGGAGCATTCACTTCTCTGATTCTTAGGACTGATTATCAAAAAAACCCATTGCTCCAATTAACCACAGCACGTTTCTGAAGGCATGAGAAATGCTTAAAGAGAATTTTAAAAGTGAGAATAGGTAACAGCCTACAAAAAGCATCATGCATGGGTTAATGGGATACTGCTGGGGTTAGAGTTGCTTCTTTAATTCTGCTGAGAAAAAAATCACTAGCCCATGCTATTGGGCTTATTGCCATCCCTGCTTGTGTCTAGTCCTGCCTCACAGCCTGCATATGTAGCTGCTTTAAACCATGATTTATTAAGTGTTGGTTGGTTGTTCAGACAAGAGGAAGGAGCTGCTGTAGTTATGCCAGCATACCTGAGAAGTGCCCAGGTGAGCAGGAGGTAACAAGCAGTTGCCCCTTCACCAACAGCAGGGGGAGATCAAGTGCAATCACAGCTTAAGATCACACTCGAACTGTGGGCAGGGAGGAAAGCAGCTTTCAAAAGAACTTCCAGACTTTCCCTCTGTACCCAGAGAGAAAGCAAAGCCCAAACCCCAACCGTATGCTGCTCTTCTTAGAGCTCAATTAAGCAAAACCTTGTAGCAAACACTTTTGGGCTGCTAAGTTGAGTCCCCAGCATGGGTAAGTTTGACATGGTGAGTGTAAGTCAACCACCTGCAAAATGAGCAAGGGAAAAGGATAGATTTCTGGAAGGTGTTTAGAATGCAGTCAGAACCAGATTAAGCAGCTCTCTTCCAGCAGTAATTGCTGAACCCAAGCAGAGGACAGCAACACACAGAGGTCAGAAACAGCCCTGGAGAGAGCCTGTAAGACTCACCTTGCAGGATGTTGGCAGGGCACATGTCAATCTTGGTCACCACAACAAAGACAGGAACGTTAAGTGCAAGCGCCAGGCCTAAGTGCTCCTTGGTCATTCCAACAATCCCAGCATTACTCCCAACCTACACCAGGGATATAAAATACAGGGATGTCAATGTTCCTGCTGCAGTAAGCTGGATTACCAAGAAGGCCTTGTGTCACACATGCCGTAGACTGTGGTTAAGTTACAGATGTGCCACTGGGGCCATATGACCAGACTCAGCTCATCTCAGATGTTGCTGGACACTGGCAGAGGACTGACTCATTTCTACTCAGTTTTAGAATTCAGAAATCCTTCAATTGTCAAGAATCATCTTGGGCCTGTCTGGGACTGACAGTTCTGGGGCACATGCCACACAGTACAGGAAAGAGAGCCACAGAGGCTTCTGCTCTCCTGTGAGATGCTGCCTCCCTGCCTCCCTCCAAAACCCACAGGCACTTTGCAACAGGAAAGAAGTCGAGGCTGTTAAAGCTGTGAACAGCCCCACTCCAGCTGGTACGGTCCATCTTTCTTGCTACCTACCATAAGCATGCAGAAGTCAGGCAAGTGGCCGGTCATGCCAAAGACTGTGGTTTTCAGGTATTTTTCGTGACCAGCCAGGTCAATGAAAGTAATGACCTTGGTGGATTTCTCACAGATCTTTGTCCATTCCAAGCTGCCACCGTGGCTGTCAGGTTTGTTCACCACGTTGCCCTCGCTGTCGAAGCCCAGAATGTCATTGCCCACGCTGCTGGTGCGGCCTGACTCGATCTCGTGCTTGTGGCGGAAGAGCTTCTGCCGAGCAAAGCCGCGGCCGTTGTCTAACTCGCCGTGAGTCAACACACCCAGCAAGGTGCTCTTCCCTGCGTCCACATTGCCAACTACTGCTACCCTGCAGGGGAAAGGAGAAGCAGCCTGGTAAAATATGGTACCTGAACAAATGAACAAGTGAGCCAAAAAACCCAAGCATCACTGCTCCTGCAAATAACTGGCTTTTGCTCCCTATCCTTCAAACAGGGATTAAAAAATGTTAGAGCCTCACAAGCAGAGCAGAGATTCTTTTACAGTTATTAACTAACAGCAGAGATCCCAGACTCTGGGGACTGGGATGTGGAAGATTGTGGAAACACTGTCACGGGTGTCCATAACAGTCAACTGAATGTGACGTTGCTTGATGCCACACAGAGTCTCTATTCCAACTCCTCGTCTCTGCAGTCCAACATAAACGGTGTGGCAATTCAAAAGGAAGACTAAATCCCAACTTGGTCTAGAACACCTCTGCCTTTCTCACATTTCTTATGTTGCAACAGCACCAAGCGCTAAGAAGAGCACAAAAATTAAAATCGTTGTTCCCAGAAAAGGATAAGCTAAAAAAAAAAGTGAAATATTTTAGGAGAAAGCCATGTCCTACAGCAAGTTCCTTCTTTGATCAATGTGGCTATTATGGCTGTTGGCAAATGTTGGAAATCCTCTCCATCTAGGTCTGGGCAGACTCTCAAGTCATGTTACATAAGCTAGTATAAGTCCATTAAAATGTGACTTGGATCATCACAGTCTTGGAACAGAACTGGATCCTTTGTCAAAAGTATTGTGTTCCAGCAGTGTGCATATATACACACATACATACCAGCCACATGTGCCCATGTCCTCTGGCAACCCAGCACACTAAAAGATGCCCCCACCTGTGAGGTTGTCACCCAGAGAGCCAGCCAGCTGTCACCCAGCCCTCTGCTGAACACAGGCAAATTTCCACCAACAGTTTGCTCACAAAAGAGACAGCAACAACAACAAAAAGGCAATTTCATCAGCAAGGAGTGGTCAAGCTCGACTCCCTTTGTTGGGTAGCTCCAACACCCAGACCTGAAGCGGCGTTGCTGGCTCAGCAGCACGCACTGCTCACAGGGTAAAAATGCAGCTGAGCTGCTGACTAACCCTGTCTCCACCCAGCTCCTCACCTGACCTCCAGGAAGTCGTTGTCACCCACACGTTTCCGAACCAGGTAGTCGCGCACCTTGCCCCCGGCCTCCTGGTGCTCCCTCAGGAGGATCACGTCTGCCTCGATCTGCTCGGCCATGCTCTTCAACGTGGCATAGGACGCCTCCATGTCTGCCTCGCTCAGCCCGTACTCAGTCCCATCTGGTGTGGTGTGGGGGAGACAAAGGCAGGCAGTGAGCACCACCTTGCAGCAGGCACAGTATTGTCATCCTGCCTGCGACCTGCACACCCATCGGGATTTATGTGTGGACCGGAGGTGTCAGCCATGTACACAGAATAAACAACCTTGGCCCAAAATAAAAAGGGATGGTCTTCACTCTAAGTCCTAAATGACAGTAGAAAACCACCATCTTTAATCTAGAGGAGCTTTCTTCACAATCTTTACAAGCAAATATGTAGGCATTGGCAACAAAGACACATTTCTGTCTTACTTTACCTGCTGAAGGTACTTTGTGTCCTTCAGTCAGATAAAGTATCTCCTCTCCCACTGCAAGAAGAGGTAAAGCATTAATAAAAGGAAAGTTCTGAGTGAAGCATCACCACAATTAGCCAGAAAATGTGGCACTGCAGCTCACCCAAGCAAAAGAGCTGACAAACCACACCAGTGGCAACTATCTAGACAGGGTCAAGGAGATCACTATCTCTTTCCCAATCCAGGTGCTGTGAAGGTGCACAGATTTGACCCCAGAATCTCCACTGTGGGTGAAAAAAATCCCACAAAACAACAAACAAAGGTGGAGAGCCACACTGCACCCGGATGACCAAAGTTATTGCCATGTGTACATGCTCACATGCATGGCTGACTCATCGGCCGGTAAGCAGGAACTGTAGTTTGCATGAACTTATCAGCATTTTAATTACTGCCCAGCTCTAAATCCAGCTGAGTTACTGGGCAATTTCCAACCTGGCTCATAAGCTGGCTGAGACTGAGGAAAACTAAAACAAGCCTTGGGTTATAGAAAGGGAATGAGAAGTAGGGGACAGGAGATAGCAAAACCCAGGGGAGAAAGGGAAAGGTCACTACTGCTGAACTAATAATCTTCCTATGGCAGTCTTCAATTGCTTCTCAGTCAGCTGACCTGCGTATCTGGGATGATCAAAATCACACATGCTGAAAGGGAATGAGAAGTGACAATGGCAGAGATATCAAGATCCTTTCTCTGTTGAAAATATCCCCATCTTCCTCAACTACACTGCAACCCAAAATGAAGTCAGAAGTTCAACCGCATGTTTTAAGAAACAAACGCCTATTTCTAAGTGAATCACTGCAACAGCTACCAGCTAACACTCTCACAAGGTATCCTAGAAAAGAAAGCAGGTACTAGCCTAACTAGCTAGATCTCCACTGCAGATGTGCTTATCCCAAACACCAAGGATATAGTCTACATGTGGGATGAACACTGGCCATCTAATTCTGGCTTCTCCTCTATGTTGGCTGCTTCACAAAACTCCATGAAAACCCAAAAAGCACACAGTTCTGGGGTTACACTCTCTCTGTCCATTATTTCAGCCAGTCCTGGCAGGGTTTCATACTCCTCCTTAAACACAGCAAATGTCTGATCATGACAACTTCATATTCAGTAGATATCCAGTGTTCTTGAAACATGTCTTTTGCCTTATGATAACCATAAACAATTATTTGATACTCAGAAATTTCTATTTCAAAGCAAGGGCATGCTTTGCCCTTTACCAGCATTTACCAGCATCAGATGCAAATACTGGAACTGTCAAAAAGAACAAAAATGTAATCCATGCTAACTGCTAAAATCTGCAAAGGCAAATGACTGCAGTCACACACAAATTAATGTGACAGTAAAGGTCTCATGCTGAGCAAAGGAAAACCTTTCCCTCCATAGCAGACACATACTACCACAGAAAGTCAGCAGCATATATTTTGGCTATGTGAAGTATCTATCATAAATTCCTGTGGGGTAAAAATATGTTATTTCCAACAGAGCAGTGAACAAAATCAGACAGAACAAGACCTTCACAGAAATTGAGGACATCTGTACTAAAGCTGTTATTATAATTTTAGATTCTTTGTCTTTTCCTGGTGTGCTCAGACAAGACATGCATTATTTCCAAAAAAGAACTTGCATAATTTTATAAAAAATATATATTTAGCTCCACTACATGAGACAGTCGTCGGCAGGGACAAAACAAAAGAATTCTGTCCCGCATACTCTGCTATATTTTATGAACATTTTCAAGTCATTCTGGAAAAATAAGTGTTAACTTCAGCAGCAGTCTAGTTAGATGAACCAGGTTTTTCTTATAATTTTAATAATTTTTTGTTGTTTTGCTGGGGAAGCTATACTCACCTGATCCTTGTCCAATGACATAGATGGTCTCCCCACATCCCTCATCAATCCTTTCTGACATCTGCTGGAGCAAACTGTCATACTGCTCTGAAGTTGGACTCACCATCACCAGCTGGAAAAAAAGATTGAATATCTATTTGCAGATGTCAGGCAAACAATTTCTAAACCAGCTTCAGTTACAAGCACAATCAATCTATGTGCTTTATTGAAAGAGAAAGACTCTTTTCCCAGGACCGCTTTGTGGTGGTTTGGTTTTGTTTTTTAAACCAGTTTTGCTGACATCTACTTCCTTGTGACACTGCATAAGGTTGTTTGTCTGAGCTCAGAGTTCATTTATGCAGGAAAATACACTTCAAAGCAAGTAAGAATACCAAGCATCTCATTTTGATGTAACCAGTGTTTAAAAGTCACATTTAAGTGAACACCCCAAAGTGTTTTCATTCAAGGAAAACAGAAAGGGGAGCAGATATTTTCTCCACAGAAAGTCCCTAGCTGGGTACCACAATCTCTGCTGCAAAGAGTGCTGCTGCTCCCCTGAAGCATGACTGGACAGCCAGAGAAAGCCAACCAGACCTCACTGCAGAGAACACCTGGGCACCAAAATCCAGAGCATCTTTTAAGTCTTTCACACATTTAATGTCCCCTTCTGTTTTCTGAGGGGGCAGAAGGAAAGGAGAGAACACAAATAAGCATTATTTTCAAATTTTAGGTACTTTACACAATGGTACCGAGGGCAGACATGTAAAAGCAATTTGTATGAGCACATCTGGAGGTTTCAGCAGTGGAGAGCTGCAGTTCTGTAGGCCAGCAGCTGTGCTACCAACAAACTTTGACTGCAGCTATTGCAATAATCAAACTTCCTTTGCCCTTCCCTGCAGGAACATCAAGGGAATGAAAAAACAAAAAAGAAACAAAGCAGGAAATGAGGACAAGAGAGTGCTTTAGGAATGATTTTTCCTAGAATGGAAGAGCACCATTTCTGGCAGAAACCTGCACTGCTCACACAGTACAGCAGAGGACACTTGCACAGAGCAGCCACAATGGTGGCATGGCAGTGACAGACCAAGGAGACCTCCATCAGCCACTCTACCTGCTCTCTGGCTGCCTCCACGGTTACAAATCTGTTGCTGGCTGAGCATCCCAATGCAGCAGCCTGAGAGCTGAAGCAATTGATACAGATTTCTGTGAAAAAGGCACTTTTGGTAAGTTATTAAAGGCTGACACCCACCAAGAACCCTAAGGGTAGGCACACCTGTGCCAACACTCAGTGACATCCACAGCTGTCCCTACATACATGTCCCAAAAATCACACCCAGAAAGAAGCACTTCCCTTCACTATGCACTGAGACTGAAAGCTGTGCTAAATTAGATGTTTGCCTAAAATATATGGTTTAGAGCAGTTGACAATAACATCCTCAAGTCTGCCCAACAAGCCCTAACACAGCCTGACTTGCTTAGCACAGTTAACACAATGTGTTTTCAAGGAGAAACTGCCTTTACCACCACTATTACACACTTGATGAAGGCTTTTTTTGGAAATATAGAATGTGAAGGAACCCAACCCCTCACAAATAATGTTGACGCAGATTTCCAAAACCATAGTGACGATGCTTGGAGACTGAAGCACAGACAGCAGGTGCTGGTCAGAAGGTTTAAGGCTGCCAAAGCAACTCTTCCCACAGATGTTAAGGGTCCCAGAGAGCAGGGATGTGTGTGCAAGGGCCAGACAGCTACAAGAGATACAACCACCTTCACGTGCCCCTTTTGGACACATGCCCTACCTAAGCCTTTCAACTACTTGGCGTGGTCTGCAAAGTGTACCAAAGCACTCTGCTCAGCAAGGTCACAGTCTTTCTATTTCATGCTATAAAAGAATGAGTTTTGCTTTTATTAAATTTTCTTTCAGTTCTGTTTTCCTTTTAGTTTCATTTTCTTCTTGAGGGAAACCACTGGATGCAAATGCACTGAGAGTGAAATCAGCAACTGTTGAGAGGCTCAGTCTGGGCAGGAAGGGAAGGCTGTGTTTTGATGTGTAGGGCTCCTTTTGCCCTGCAAGTACTTTCAGGAATACCTGGATGCACAGCAGACAATCTCACTCTTTAGGCCAGTGCACTAGCACAAGCCAGGGACTCAGAAAGATCTATTAAACAGGCTGTAATACACACAAAGATCAATAAAATAGCTGGGGCCACCAGAGCAGGGCAAACTAACTTCAGTTTCTTCAAGTCTCATCACCAGCTTTGTTCTTCTGAGTCCAAGTGCTTCAGCAGTGTGAGCAGGCAGGGTGCTGTAGCAAGTACCAAGGCACTCAGCAGCTCATTGTACCCTTTCCTCTGCCAGGCAGGAGGGCTGGGGGCCTCAAACAGCACAGGCTCACTGACACCAGCCCACAACACTGCTCCCCCACACTGCTGCCTTCACTGCCACACAAAGGGGCTCCGGAAGGGTGTTCCAGCAGCAGACTGCCTCCAAAGGTTACTCTGCAGCCCATGAAGTTCAGAGCTTGTACGACACAGTAGGACACCACGAGCAGTATCTGGAGATAAACCAGCAGCTTTCACGGATCACACCTTCCAATGGCACTCAGCATTTCTGACAACTATTTCTGCAGTCACAGCCCCAGCCAGCTGGGTGGTTTCCTGGGTCACTGCAAGACGTGATGTGCTGTTCTGAAGATCTCTTTAGCTTCCTGGATGGAGAAAGCCTGTCCTCTGTCATCTCCTTGGTCGAAGAGAAGCCCTGCATTTTGGTTCCTCTGCTTTTTTTTTGCTTTTCACCTCTGAGCAACCCCTCCATGCCTGCACTATGAATGCATGTTTTGAAGAGGCTTTCACAAAGTCAAAAATGTTCACTTTTGTTCTTTCCACTTTGTCAGGCACTGAGCAGTTATCAGTAGGAGCCATGCAGGTCTAGCAACCTCAGGTTTCCTATAGGGCAAAAAAATGACAACCAGTTATTGTTTTATGCTTAAGACAGCAGAAGGAAACATCTCACAAGTTCAAAATGCCATCTCTCAAATCCCTTCCCAGTCTCTGGGGAGAGGTGGCTTTGCCTGCCTCCATGAGGCAGACAAACTGTAAGTACTAGGGGCAAACCCTATGTTTGGTACACAGTGCTGCCCTTTACGGGAAAAACAGAGCCTGTCATTCTGCACGGCTGGAAAGCCACCAGCAGCCATCAAGGAGCTGGGGGAAAGGCACCTTCTGCAGTGTCATATTTTGTTTTCTATGCCCTGTAGTCATACATTGTCCAGGTGCCATTATGCTCTGTTGTCAATGTAGATCTACAGTAAGTATCAGCTTCACTAATAGCCTTGTGTGCTATGGTTTTTGACCTGAAAGTTGATTGCTGCTGCAGTGTGCTGGCACTGAAGGGAAAACAAACACCCATTAAGATCAACATGGTAATGAATTTGTGCTGATGAACAGAACTGTTTCCCTGACCAGCTGACAAGGTGCACTTGATAACAGAATCCCAAAGCGTTCCTCTCTAAAAAGAGCTCAACTTACACACAGGGAAAGGACCAGGGAAAAAGTATTAACACAGCCAGGGGTGGGTCAGAAAGACCAGGACAGAACTAGCAACTATCAAACAAACTGATTGCAGTGGGAGTCCCCATTTTAAGTAGGGACTGGAGTGGAAGAATTCAACTGGGAGGACAGAAAAGACTGGGGGGGCAGTCAGGTTAGCTACTGCATTCTCACCATATGATTGCTGCTTTGAGCACACAGTGGGTGATTAACTCAGAAAAATGGAGCAGAGTTCACAGTTAAAGCTCTCATCCAAGGTGGGGATGAATGAAAAGTCCAGGGAAAAGACAGCAGATGCACAATGCTGTCTGGAAAAGTTAATTATAATAAAGGTCCAAAAAATGCTTACCTACCACTTCCACAGCACCTCCAGATTTCTAGGAATGGAAGACAGACTGACACCACAAATGGGAGTTTGTGGAAGAAAAGCACTCTTCTCTCTTTGCTGGAGTTTTGGTCAGGTTCCTGGCTGTCGAGAATCAGTGATGCAGTCCTTGGCATCCTCCTTGGCTCTCTTCCACAGCAGTCACGTCCAAGACAAAGCACAGATCAATATTGGCATCCTGTATAAAAATCTTGTCCTCATTAAGGCACGATCAATAGATACTACAGGTTTGATTTCTGTTCTTTACTATCTTACAAGATAATCTTTGCAACATTTGTTTTAATACAGTACCATACTGTAAAATAGCCATTAAAAACAAAAAGGTTGCCATGTCCACAGACACAATTCCTCTTTCCTTCTCTGTGCATAGAGGGCAACAAAGTCCAGGACTCTGGAACAACTTAAGCTGGAAGCATGAAGAGGAGGGATGACAGAAAACTAGGAGGAAATAACAACTATGCTGCCTTCTGGATCACATAATTACAAATGGATCAAATAAAGTTTTCAGGAGACTTTATAGTGGGAGATAGCACCACAGTACACCAAACCCGTGGCAGCAAAAGGCATACATTTAAAGAGATCAGCCAACTGGGAAAAAAAATAGAAGACAGTGACAGAAGACAACTAAGTCTGTGGCAGGTTCTGGCACACACATATTACTACAATGTACCTTCCTGCAGGATGGAAGAGAGAATGGTTCTGACAAAAATAAGACCACCACACAGTTTTGTCACTGGGATCCTCGAAAGGAGTTGCACAAGGTGAACAAGCCTTTTCTGCGTTGACTTAACCCTCTTTGCAAGATCAAAGCACCCTTGTCACTGGGCTCTTACGCTCAAAAGTTACAAGCTCTGACCTCCTTTTAAGATTGTGGAGAAAGTCCCAGGAACTAGTACAACTGGCAGCAGAGATAACTACAGAGACCCAGCGCGGAGAGCAAACGTCAGCGGGACGTAGCAGCAGCTGACAGCTCCAAACCCGGCGCTTCCTGAGGCTGCTATCCCGGCTGCGGGCTGGCGTTCCCCCCGAGCAGCCAGCGCGGGGAAGGCGCAGGGCGGAGCAGCCTGCCAGCCCCGTCCAGTCCCGGCCGGGGTACGGGATAACTTTGCTGCGCCTCTCCCGACCGCCTCCACACGGCACCTCTGGCTCTGCCGCCCGCCCAGGTGATGCTGGGGCCGGCGGAGCGCTCAGGGGAGCCTCCCGTCCCGGCGGAGCCAGGCGGGCCCCCGCCTCTCGCTCTCCTGCGAGGGGTGCGGGGGAGCGGTCAGGCTCGGGGGCAGGCCCCCGCGCACGGCCGACCGGCAGCGAGGAGAGCGGCGGGGGCCTGGCGGGGTGATGGCGCTCGCCGCCGCCCGCCCCCCCGCCGGGCCTACCTTACTGGTGAGGTCGATCTCGGGCTCGCCGTTGAGCGCCTCGCCGTCCTCGCCGTCGAAGGCTGCGCGGAGGGGACAGGCGGCCGCCGCCACGCGAGGCCGGCCGCCCGGGGAGCCGGGCTCCGGGGCGAACATACAGGCCGGCACCGGGGACCCCCCGGGAACCGGGGATCTGCTCCGCTCCGCCGCCGCCATCTTCCCTTCCCTGCCCGGCTCTCCGCCCCGGCACCGCCCCCGGGCCCGCCAAGGCGGCGCCCGCCAATCACCGGCGGCGCAGCGGCTAAATTTGCATGTTGCCATGACGACAGTGGGTGGGGTAGTGGTTATTCATGAGGAGAGGCCACGCCCCCTCGAAGCGCGCGAAGCCAATGGGAAACGCAGTGCCAGCTCGGCTTGTTTTCCACACATACACACACACAACAGAGCCCTCTCGACGTGTCCGGAGTCCGCTGTCCAATAGGAGACCTGAGCTTCCTGACAAACAACCTCGGCAGCCAATCGAATAAGGGATCCCAAAGGTGTGGGTGGGAATAAGTGCTGCAACAGAGCCCGCCCTGGTGGGAGGGCATTCTCTCGGGCTAGCCAATGAGAATGAAGAGATTTTTTACTGATAACTGTGTCAGCCAATGGAACAGGGTGGGAGTGTGCCTGGCGTTCCTGCGGTCCGTGGGACTGCCTGTCCCGCCCCGTCGTGCTGCCAGCTCCCGGGGTTCGCAAGGGACCCCACCGCCCCTGCCGCCTCGGGCTCGATATAGAAAACCCCCATGCGAGCCCACAGTGTTTAGACCGCCGGCGGGGGCCTCCGGGCACGACGCCAGCGCCAAGGAGGAAACTCCTCTGGCTGAGGCGCTCTGCGGACGGGCAGGTTACCCCTGCAGAGCGGCGGGGAAAGCTGCCTGTCCTGCTCCTCCGCCTAGCCACACGCACGCTTGTGGCACCACCGCCACAGGCGCTGACCTGTGGCACAGAACGAAGCCGGAGGAGATTTACGTTTGTTTATTCAGAGGCTGCTTTCGTTTCGGTCCCGGCTCGTTTTGCCGCTGACGTCGAGGGGGCGGGGCCGACGTCGGCCCGTGCGGGGGGCGGGGGGGCGCGCGCGTGTGTGCGTGCGTGCGCGAGAGTGGCGCGAGCGGGGCCCGGCGCGCGCGTGCGCCGGCGCGGGGCGGCCCCGGGGGCCGAGCGGGCGGTGAGGAGCCGTCGGCGGGACCCGACCGGCCCGGCCCGGCGGGACCCCTCCAACCCTCCCGAGGGCAAGGGCGGGCGTCTCGGCCCAGCGGCGAGCCCCGAAGGGCTGGGTGGGGGTTAGACTGGGGCCTTTCCTCAGCGCGGTGGGCTGCGGGGGTCTCTGGGCCTCGGCCGTGGGAGTCGCTGGGCCTCGGCCGTGGGAAGCGGCTCCCGCCTGGGTCGCTGTTGCTGCTGTTGTTGTTGTTTTGGTGGTGGTGGTTGTGAGGGCGTAGGGCGGGGAGGGGCGGGGTGGAGAGGTGCGAGGCAGGCCGTGGGGCTGGTCCCGCCTGCCCTACCCTCGCTCCCCCGGGCTTGGGGCTGCCTCTGGTTGCTAACGGAGACTTCCCTTTGTCGGAGCGCAGGGTGACCTGTGAGGAGTCGCCTTCCCCGCAGCCTGGACTTGGGCTTCTCGTGGCCTAGCAAGAAGTGGTTTCCTTTCCCGAGCTGTTGGCATCTTCCTGCCGGGATTCAGTCGTTCCCAAAGGAATGGAGGAATGCAGCTGATAAGTTCTTAACCACCCTGTGCTCCTATAGGCAGTACCCGGTGCTGGCTTCATCTTCTTCCCTTTGGCACTTTGGGGTTGGGCCTCTCCTGTTACCTGATCTGGGTACTTTTTTTAGTGGCACTGTAGACCAAAGGAGATGGAAGAAAAGGAACGATGTGATAAATTCCAGCTGGTACCGTGAGACTAAGGAGAATTATATATTTTGACATTTTAATTTTTTTTTCTGTGGGGGGAAGGGAAATACTACATTTTATGGGGTATGGGAGGAGGGAGGTTGCAGATCTTCATGTGGTTTTTAAAACCAGCTGTCAGAGGCAATTACTGAGTAAACTGAAGCACAAGAGGAGGATTCGTAAGCTGGAAGCACCTCTAGCCCACAAAAGAAAGGGGCAGTGGGCTGCTCTTGTGACTGTGGGGGCAGAAACTTCAGCCTCCTTCATTTTTCACCACCTACTCCCCATCCACCCATCGAGAAAATGAGCTGTGTGCCATGGAAAGGTGACAAGACCAAATCGGAATCGCCAGAGCCATCCCAGCAGCCGCCACAGCACATTTACCATGAGAAGCAACGCAGGGAGCTGTGTGCCCTCCATGCCCTCAACAATGTCTTCCAGGACAGCAACGCCTTCACTAGGGAAACCCTGCAGGAGATTTTCCAGAGGTAGGCTGCTCTCTGTACTGGCAGTAGCTTCCCCTTGTCCTCAGCTGATTGCAGGGATTTTTGGGTGTTGTCTGGGGGGAAGTAGAAAGAAAAGGAGGGATTCAGACTGTGCCTTTGAACTGAATGTATCTTGGTTTTTTAACCCCAGCCTTTTTTTTTGTCCCTCCATGCAGAAATTCTTTCTCATTTTACTTGTTTCTTAATCTGTTCTGGCTGCCAGCTATGGGTCCAAGGGTTTTATTGTAGATGCTGTCGTGGTTGGAGTGTTATCTTCCTCTCTACTCACCTTAGTGCCTCTTCTACCTGTCTTCCATATTTTTGCCCCTCACTTGTGTAGATAAATTACCTAGATTTAATAATGGATTTGGGGATTGCCTTGGGGGAATGAAGGCAGCAGAAATGACTTACTGACTTAGTACTGCAACATTTGTAACTTTTTTAGAAATTAGGAGTTTTGCCAAATGAGTGATTCTTATTCAAGAGGTTCAGTGAAGTTCTTCAAATATTATGGGCTTTTTTTTTTCCATGCAGCAAGACTCTCTGTACTCTCTCAAACTGGCTTTAATTTCAGTAGCTGGATGCCTGTTTCCTGTGGCATTGCTAAATGTTTCCCAGGAGCTTCAGATAATTAATAAAGTAGGTTTGAGTTTTACAGGGATGAATATAAATTATTAACGTGGCCTGTTCAATAGCTCATATTTTGCTCAGTGTTTATTTTATGGTGGTTTGATGCTTTATGGAAATTCTGGTGACCCGCTGCTGATGAATCTGTGATGATAAAGGAAATGATGGGAAGGGGCTCTCCTCTGATAGTCAAGGTGCAGACGTTGTAAACATGGTGTAAGTTTTGGTTGAATACCTGTTACCAGCAGCTGCCAGCACCTTGTGTTTGTGAGGAGCTGGAGATCCCACACCATGGCAGCTCATGCTGTGGCACGAGGCAGTCATGGTACCCTGTGCTGATGACAGGGAGCTGTGGCCCTGTTGCAGCTCCCCTGAAAACTGGCAGTTTCATGAAACCGGTGCTTGACTCATCAAACTCATGCCTGTCTTTGGCAGAGAATGTGGTGAAGGACAATAACAAGTATCGGATTGAAATGCTATTTATTGTAGTGTTGCAGATAAAACTCCTGCTGGTGGAGTGGAGCTGGTCCATGGCAGGCTCAAGGCATTCTTTGTCCAGCATAAACACACTGTGGTTTTGTTCCAGAGCAGCAATTGTCAGAATCTTACTCACAGCTGGACTGCTCTTGGCCTGAAGCAAACAAAGGCAGTTCATGTGGTGGAAGGAGTGTGATGATCTAATTAGTTGGCTTTCATTGCGTTTGGTGAGACAGAATTAGTGTGCAGCATGAAACCTCTCAGAAAAAGACTGGATATTAATCTTGCTGGACCTCTTTCCCTAGAAGGGAGAGTTTGTCTTTTATTCCAGCCTGGAGTTGTTCCATCCTAATATTCAGATCAAGATACACAGCTTGATTCAGCCCCATGGCAGTATGGAAATACACATGGATATTCCTCTTAAAAATGGATGAGCTATAAGTTAGCCAAAAGAATTGCTGCTGCCTTTCTGTTTCTGTTGGGTGACTACTTGTGTGTAGCTCTTTGACTTGCCTTTAAGAAGTGTGAATTTAGTTGCCCTTTTTATGTCACTTGTCTTTTCCTGCGTCTACTCACATTCTATGTATTGATAAAGGTGGGATGAATATTTTTAATAACCTGCAAAAATGTTGAGGTCTGATTTTTAAACCTGGTGTTGATAAGGTAACAAAATCACAAATAAACTTAAGCTCTCTGGCTTTTACCACATTCCTTGGAGAATGATTGAACCACATTGCTTAATCATTAGCTTCCCTTTTGCTGCATCCTATTGTGTAAGGCCAGGGTAGTCTGATGATTATCGTCTCAAGCATGTGCTGAAACTTGGTCTGGACACCCCTCCGATTGTGTAGCCTTTCCCTCTTCTTTCCTCTAAAACAAGAAATACATTTTTGATGTTCCTCTGGCTTTTGTTGCAGGAAGTATGATTGCATGTTCCAAGTGTTGTGTGGAGATACAAATAAATCTCTTTGCTTCACTGGAGTCTGCATATTGGGATCTGATTAGGAAAGACAACTGCAGGAATCTTGGAGCCCCTTGTGTTAAGACAACATGTTGATGAAAGTTTCTGATAGAAAGATCAGGAGGATTATTTACCTGGATTTCTGTCCAGCTTTGTCAGTCTTCCTCCGCTCAGTGGCTAGATAAAAAAATACCAAAACAACAGTTTAATTCCTTTAGTGGTCAGAATCCTTCAGCTGATGATTGTGGACCCTGCTTAGGTATGTGTGGGTCAAGATGTTGAGGTGGTTTTTGGGGCAAGTTTGCTCACACATGGCAGTTTCTTGTTGCCCATGCTGGTCACCTCCTCACATTTCTGGGGCTCTGGAAGTTATGTGAAGGAACAAAGATAAATGTGTTCTTTCAGCTCTTGAATAAACTTGTCTGGAAAGTGGAGCCATGAGAGGGTGCTTCTGCAGCCCAAAGGGCTCTCTGGATTGTAAGGTTTTCTGTGCTTGTGGGGATTAGGAGAGTTGGTAGGTTGAAGCAATGATCTTGAGGAATTAGGCATAGCCAAGTGATCTTGCTTTATAGAGATGCTGGAAGAACTGTGACAAGCTGCAGGTTCTGTCTCTGTGATTAGTAAAATACACCCTAAAATACACCCCATGGTGGATATTAACAGCTTTTCCTCTTAGCAGGTATTGTGGACTCCTCTCCCTTCTGCAGTGAGCATGCTTCCCAGACTGTTCTGCTGCAGACTGCTCCACTGCAGAAAAACTTCCAGCTGAAAACAAAACCAAAACAAAGGCTGCCTGTCTCTAGCCTCTCTAGCCTTGGTTGCTCTGAATCTCTCTACTTTCTTGTCAAATGCCTTATGCTGTCAGGGTGTCGCTGAACACTGGGAAGTGAACTCTCCACAGCTGGATAAGTAAGAAAGCTGAGATGACTTCATTCAGCGTGCTGGGTGCACGGGATCTCTCCACCTAACGTGTGCCCCCAGCAGTGTACTAGTCATACAACCAGACCAGGTTATATGCATGAAACCAGTACAAATGCACTGCATTTCTACTGCAAGTGCATTGTATTTCCTGAATACATGCATATATGATAATTGTTTCCATGGATTTATTTGGATATCAGTAGGGGTCTTTTGAGAGTCTTTGGTGGTCATTTGGGAACATCACATTCCCCAAATTTTCCATTTTGGTTCTGGGTCTTCTAATGAATCTTTTCACCTTGAGACTATCTCAAGTATGTTGTCAGGTCACGATGCACTTCTCTTATCATTCTTTGCCCTGGCATTCTATCTTTGTTCTCAAAACTAAGACATCTGCTAGTACATCCCAGTGGCTGATATAGGTAAATAAGGAAGCACTAGCTGATACAAGACTGTTAGTCACAGATGTAGGGAGTTAACATAAAACCACATTAATCTCTGGAATTTGTACAAGGTACTGTATGGTACAAAACTAAGCATTAATCACAGATACGGGGATCAAACACTATTGTGCTAAAGTTAAAAATAATTTTCCACATCTTCCACCACTGCTGCATGGACACCTTTTTAAAGAAATATAATTTGTTGGGTAAGAAAGGCAGGAACAAAGAAGGGCTGCAGGATTTCCAGTGGTGAAATATGCCTGCAGAATATTCAGTATGGTAAAGGCTGAATGGAAAATGTGCAGAAACATTAGGATTTTTGAGGATGCAGTTGACAGGAGGAGGAGGCAGGTAAAATACAGATGTTTGGATGATATGAAATCTGAACTTTGCACTAGCAGAATTAATAGAGTCCTTATCAATGGAAAGATCAACTCATCACAACAGAACTCATCTGAGGCTTCACTTTCTTTGGATTGGCCTTATGTGACGTTGTTCTCTGCTCTCAGTTTCCCCCATGCTTGCTTTTCCTGCTGTCATCTTCATAATAGTACATCCTGTTGTTTTTCCTCCTTACAAAATTTCTTAGGCAGAGGGGGGAACATGAAACCATAAAAGTGGCTAACAGGCTTTTTTGCCACATCTCCATGTTGTGTCTCACATCCATTATCTGAACTTGTGCAAAGGCTGTTACATATTTTTGGCATGTAACCTCATAGCAGCCCACAGCTTCCTCACAGGAGGAGGTGGAGGGGCAGGCATTGGTCTCTCCTCTCTGGTGACCAGTAACAGGACCTGAAGGAATGGCATGAGGCACTGTCAGAGGAGGTCTGGTTTGGATATTAGGAAAAGGTTCTTCACCCAGAGGGCAGTTGGGCACTGGAACAAGCTCACCAGGGAAGTGGTCACAGCAGCAAGCCTGACAGAGTTGAAGTGAATGAATGCTGTCAAGCACGTGGTGTGATCCTTGGGGCTGTCCTGTCTGGGACCAGGAGTGGACTCCATGTAGATCCTTTCCAACTCAGGATATTCTGCAGTTGTATGAATGTGATGGACTCTGGTTCTGCATTTTTAGATGCTGTAGTAATACAAGTGATGTCTAAGCAAACTTACCAGTTGAAGCTGAAGAGATTTGTTTGCACCAGGATTATCTGTTTAGTTACCTACAACAACAGATATTTTTTTACCATCTAGCAACCACAACAGCTTTGGAAAGCTCCCAACCCCAAGTATCTTCACAGCTTTGTGTCTGAATACTTCTTTCATTTTCCAGTGGAGGAGGAGGAAGAACAACCTTTCCTGCAGCCAACCTCCCATGCCTCTTTTTCTTATCCAGTCTTCAGGACTGCTGTTGACTGTTGGACTCTTGACATTGTAATAGCTGCTGTCCTGAATAGCAAACTGGCATTTACTCTGACTGTAAATTGAGGAAAAATCATAATTGAAGCATCCTTCAGAAGTACCAGTTCAAGGGGTCAGAGAGAAAGAGCTTTGTGATTTCTTTTGCATCAAAGGCAGGATTTTTTGGAGGCTTTGTACATCAGAGTTATTCTTAATGCATTACTTAGTTTCCTCAGCCCATTTGATGAGGGATAAGGGGGGCACGGAATAGTTTGTGTTTAAACACAAAACCCCTGGACTTCAAGTTATATAGCAGGTTGTGGAATACAGGTTCAACAAACATCTGCTAAGCAGTCTCCTCTTCTGTTTGCAGGCTGTCTCCCAACACCATGGTGACCCCCCACAAGAAGAGCATGCTGGGGAATGGGAACTATGATGTGAACGTGATTATGGCAGCACTTCAGACCAAAGGCTACGAGGCGGTTTGGTGGGATAAGCGCAGGTACTGAGAAGCTGTGTCATTCTGGAGGTGGCTGCTCTTTGTAAAACTGACAAAGAGATTGAAGTGAAAACACCAGAACATAATCTGGTTGATGTTGTGCGCTCTTTCAGGGATGTTAACGCCATTGCCCTGTCTAACGTGATGGGCTTCATCATGAACCTGCCCTCCAGCCTTTGCTGGGGCCCCTTGAAGCTCCCCCTCAAGCGACAGCACTGGATCTGTGTCCGGGAGGTGGGAGGCACCTACTACAACCTCGACTCCAAGCTCAAGGTGCCCGAGTGGATTGGAGGTGAAAGTGAGCTCAGGTAGGATTTCCTCTAATCTGTCCCTGTTGGAGGTAAGAAGTCTGGCCTTAAACAGTTGCTGATTGAAACATGTATGGCTGACTTGCAATTGTAAAAATTTGAGAGTAATAAGGTTCTTCTGCCTCCACTTGGATTTATGCCCCGTTTGTGTAAAGCCAGGGAAATGCTTTTGGCAGTGATGTCTCTATCATCTTAGAAGAGCTTGACTTGGCCTCTTACGTGTCTGGCTCTGTCTGTGGCAAAGGTAGAGGCCTTTTCTGGTATTAGAGGGGGACACCTGCAACACGATGTGCTGTGCTCTGCTCCCTCCTCGAACATGACAGTATCAGCATTCTTTGCCTATTTAGTAACAATCTGCATGTCTGCAGCAAAAGGCTTTCCAGACTAAAAGTGCAGCTTTATCCCTGAGAGCAGTAAGAGCTGTTTGTTAGGAATCACTTTTCCCATGTAAGCATACACTGCCCTTCTGGCTTGGCTCCCCTTCCCTCTTCAATCTTAACACAAGAAGGTCATTGTAAATACTTTGTAAAATTTCACCTGCGCTTGATTGCTGTTTAGCTTCCATTCCATCATGGCATAAATCCTACTAGCAGCTTTGCTTCCTTGACTGGTCTTGTTCTGAGATAGGGACTGGGGATTGCACATGTGCAGTGTTTGCAGAGCCAGCCGTGCCACTGAAGTTTTGGTAAATTTCTGGGGTAAAGTAAGTCTTGTGAAACTACTGTGCAGAGGTTCTGGTGGATTTTATCCTAGGTGTATCGTTCTTCAGCAATAAATTAGGGCTTTCTTTACTTAGAGTTTTGGAAATCTGGACCAAAAGATATTGGAGGAGATGTTGATTTTTCATGTTTATTGGAAGTAATCCAAGTTTGTTATTAGAAAAAGCTTACGTGCAGAAAAGGGCTAAAAAAACACGTCAAATGACGAAGTGGTGCACTGCTGCTAAGGACATCTGTGTGATGGGGTGTTCTTTTTTTAGAATAAAAAAATTATTTTTCTCCCAGATTTGTTGGAATTATTTAAAGTTAAGATGGGATTCTTGATCTTGAAAATATGAAGAAACTAAATTTGGTTTTAATTCTGTTTTTCTTCCCTTGGGAAATAATAAAGTAGCATCTATATAGACTTATCTCTGTTGAGGTTAAGATAATATTTAATTGTTGTTGTAGATGATGAAGTTCTACATTCAGTAGCCCTTGTTTCTATTTCTCTTTATGATAGGAAATTTTTGAAACACCAGCTGAGAGGAAAGAACTGTGAACTCCTATTGGTGGTGCCAGAGGAGGTGGAAGCACATCAGACCTGGAGAGCTGACGTGTGACCTGGGCCAGCTCTGTCCTCCCACTACAGTTCTTCCCCTTTACCAAACTCCTGATGTCCTAAAACCTGGATAGTGGGTGCCCCAACTCTCTTCGTCTGGAATTTCCTTTGTTAGGCTCTTCTCTTCCTTCCTTGGTGCAATAGGGCAATGGCAGAGGACATTGGGGTGGTGGGTGGGGAAGAACTGAGGGCAGAGCAGAGGAAACTGGAAGCCAATCACTTTAATTGCAAGGTGAATGAGTTGCAGTGCCCTCTGGCCATCTGGGAGGCATCACACTCTTGAAAAACTGGGCTGGGGAGAAGGAGTGCCTGGAAACCCTGGGCTTCCATTTCCCCACGTGGTTCAAGGCTGTGTGTGGTGGGACACTGCTCCCTCCAGGGCTTGTCAGGAAGGAGCAGGGACTGAGCACGCTGCCACCTCTTTACAGTTCTCTCCCTCCAAAACAAATTGTTGTGAAGACATTTGCAATTCCTAAGGGTCTCTCAGGACACTCAGAACACTAGGAATGGTACAGTGCTTCAGCACGACCCTCTGCTTCTTAGGGCTGGTTTGTGCCAGGAATTAAGAAACAATAATAAAACCAGAGTCATCTTCCAAGAAATTCTTCGGGTAGCTAGAGGATTCTTCCCCAGGGTTTCCAAGGATTTATGTATGTGGTGAGTGGTTGTTTGGCAGTATGTGTCTGGCTAAGGTGACATGGAAACAACAAGCACAGGATGACTGAGGAGTATCAAGTTTCTGGACTGAAGAGAAACCACAGTCTGCTTGGGTTTCTTTGTGCTATGGTGGGTTTTTTTCTTTTTTCACTATTTTTTAACAGTTATTTTGGTTTTCTGCATGGTCACCCAGTAGTTTAGGGGCTCCTTGGAGAGAGGAATAAAGCTGAAGAGGTTTTCAAAGAAATTAACTCCCTTTTATTTTCCACTCTCCAGAAGTCCAGCCCACAGTCACAGATGTAATGTGAAAGAGGTCAAGTTAAAAAATAAAAATGGGCTGAGGAGGGAAGCCTTTATAGGCAGTCAGTTTTCCTCATTTATTGCTACCATCTGCTGGTCTGGGAGCTGCAGAGGGTCCACCAGAACTTCCAGGCATTGGAGACACCCTGGCTTGGTAGTTGAACCAACCTCTCCTTTAGCATTGGCCAACAAACATTCCATGAATGGGTGAATTGCTTTTTTCTGCCTTCCATGGGGAAGAGAAACTAGACACAGAGACACTGAGGAATCTCCACCAGCTGTTTCCCAGTCACCCAGGAGAGCTGTAGCTCAGCCATGCCTTCTGTGGCAGGAGGAGGAAATGCTGAATCTGGAACTCCCTTGGTTGTGTTTAGCACTTCCTAGCTGAGCTGCTGGTTGCTTCCATCTTTACATGTGTTGGTTGAACAGCAACCTCTGGCACCTGATGGAGCTCGAAGGATCCTGTTCCATCATGCAGGAAACTCTCATTACTGATGTTTGAGCTGGGGAAAGGAGGGATTGTAATGACCTTTTCTCAGTTATTTTTCTCTTCAGAGCTCTGCAAATGCATGAGCAGGTGCTCGAACCTCAGAGACCACCAAAATGGCACCGTCCCAACAGAGAACAGAGGCCACATGATGACAGGATGATGATGTTTGCTGACCCCCGGACATCTGGCAAGCACATCTGCAGTCCTTTGAGCACAGCCTCCCACAGTCAAGGGCAAATGGCTCTTACATTTTAAAAAGTCCTATTTCGTAACACATTCCAATGACCAATACCAGCTGGCAGAGTTTTTAAACACTTTCCAGGCAGGATGTTCAGCCTGCAGGCATTCTGCTCTTGACTTGAAGCCATTTCTTCAAGAGGGGAAAATATAAATCTCAACAGCAACATTTTCTATGCTGATTGAAGTTGCACTTTGGAGAAAAACCCTGTTTGCATGGAAACTGCAAGCCAATGGATCAGTGCACAATATGCAAAGATGTTTTAAAATACTTTGGGGCTGCTTTCCCGGGGGAGAAACAGTGTGATCCAGCTGCTCAGGTAAAGGGAAAGTGTGTGATCACATCCCTGTGGGAGGTGAGGCTGCTGTGCCCGGGGGTGGGTGAGCTGGTCCAGTCCCACTGCTCGGGAGCAGGGAAGCCCCTCTTTGTTTTCTTGCTTGTTTGGTTTTGTTAGAGCCTTGTCTTGGGTTTGTTTACAGAGATGTATTTTGTTTAACCAAATATTAAAAATGGAAAAAAAAAAAGTTTCCATATAAATGTCCTATCACTTCTGTATGTTCAATTGAATTGTTCTGTAACAAAGTATGTAAAAGATAAATAAATTTTTTTCTTTGGTTATAAAACCACCACGTTTCTGTGCATTAAGAACCTTGAACACTGGACACTGGTGCTGAGGTAGGATCACCTCCCAGAATTCCCTTAAGCCAAACATGGCTTCCCCACCCCTCTGAAGGTGACAAGGCCACATCTGTTCCTTCCACACTGCCAGGCTGTGCATGAAATGGAGAGATCCCTACCCAGAAATCCCCCGGCAGCTCTGAAAGAACTGAGCCTCCCTCAAGGACATCTATTAAAACCACACTGCTCAGGTTGGATTTATTTAATATTCCATACAAAAAAATACGCAGCTGATGTCTGTTCTACTTTATGAGGCAGAGAATCTGCGTGGATGTGATCGTCTCAAACCTGGCCTGCTGCTCCCTCGGTTCTCACACACACACAGCTGCAGTGAAAGTGTTTCTGCAGATGCATCTTCCCAAAGAGTATTTTCCATGGGGTATTGATTGCCACCGGCACCCCTCCTTCCTCTGCTGGGAAAGTCACACTTCCTGCCACCACTGTCCTTCAGCTCCAAATCAGGCAGGAAAGCACTTGTTGTGTCTGCCTGCTGCATTTCAAAGCCTGACCTGTGCCCCAGGGTGTTTTGTGGGGGCAAGAAGCTGGCAGAGGAGCTCCCCCGGTCCAAGTCTGTAACTGGTTATGGCATAGTGATTGAATAAAAGGAAATACTCATGATTTCTAAAGGAGAGGGGGATGCAGACAGGAGCCATCATCAGGTCCATAGGGGGGCTTCCCTCCCTCGTTATGAACAGGTCAATGTCCCAAAGGATAACCAAAAATAAAAAGAAAAAATGCCCTGGCCCAACAAATCAACAGTTCAATATATCATAATCGCAAGGTCTTCCCACTTGATATGAATCCAACTCAGCTTCCGCAAATTAGATTTTTCCCGACAGCGGAGGCAGGGCCCCTGGCATTCCCCCTGAGAGCCCTGTGTTGGGTCCGAGGAGGATCTGGAAAAAAAAACATTCATTGAGGAGTTTCAAGGACACAAGATGTCTTGCCATGCTGTCCCCCCTCCCCCAGGTTTTGGTGGCACTTTGCAGCACCAGCCCCATGCCTGCTGCAACAGCCAAGGTCAGTGCCCAACCACAGCCCCTACCGCAGCCCCTCACAGCAAGTTTTAGCTGGTAAAAACCAGGTTGGGCTTGCCAGGCATTGCCACCACTGGGAATCAGCAGGATTGTCCAATGAGAACACCCAGTCGGGGAATCTGGTGGGATGAGTGAGGCCACAGCATACAACAGAGTGCACCCTTCTGCCCCAGCGACCCCAGCACTGCTCACAGCGGGAGGTGCAGGCACTCCCGGCCAACTCTGCAGGGCCGGGACAGACGGCTGGGCCTTCCTGTCTCACCTGTCGCTGCTGCAGCTGCTGCTGTTGCTCCATCTGCAGTTTTTCGGTTTCAAAGACGACAGGAAGAACCAGAATCATGAAGGAGGTGGTGCCAATCCACAGAGCTGCCCTAGAGAATCTATCAAGGATAAAGAACCCTAGGAATCAGTTCTTATTGGCACAATCCCGCGTTTCCCTTCCGTGCCTCAAACATAAGCCTGCCTCCAAATTCAACCCCGAGCTCCGGGGTGTCCCCTTATCCCCGCCCTTCCCAAGCAGCCCATAAACAAAGCCCGTGATTCTGCCGCTCCCCGCAGGCCCCGCACTGCGCTACCAGCGCCCAAAGCCGCAGCGAAGGCCGGCAGAGCCGCCCGCGCCCCCGCTCTGCCCGCCGGGCCCGCTCCGAGGGGCTCCGGCCCGGCACGCCGCCCCCTCACCTGTACATCTTCTGCGCTACCGTCAGCGAGAGGTCGAATGTAGCCCCGGCCGCCGACCGGACGCTCTCGGGGAACATCTCCGTGAGTCCCCACAGCCGCTCCGCCAGCGTCTCGTCCAGCTGCGGGCGGCACCAAGCATGTCAGGCCCCGCCGCACGGCCCTGCGCGCCCCGCGGGGTCACCGCGCCCGCCCGGCCTTCCCCGCCGCCTGCCCCGATACCTCCTCGTCGTCCTCCTCCTCCTCGTCGAGCTCGTCCTCCAGCTCCTCGGCCTTGCCCGCGCCGCCCTTGGGCAGCAGCTCCTCCGGGGACAGGGACGCCGCGGCCGCCATCGCCACCAGACAGGACGGAAGGAGCGGCGGCCAGAGCGCCGCCGGAAGCGGGGCCGCCCTCCCGCCACCCAGCCCGGGCCGGGCAGCGGCCCCTGGCGGCCCGGAGGAGCAGCGGCCGCCCCCCACCCCGGTCCCCGCCGCACAGCGCGACGCGTTACAAACACCCTCAGATACGGGTTTTAATTGCAAGGTTTTATAACAAATATGCAAAACTCTCGAGAACGGGCAACTCCAGCATCCTGCTCGCCCAAGGCAGACGGTGAAGTTTGTACGAGCACCCGCGGGCTCCCCGCGGTGGGGGCGAGGCAGAGGTCTCCCCGCTTCGGAGAGCAGAGAAGGCGAGCAGGAGCCCTCACGGAGACGGATCGGCCCCACCGCCGGCTGTCCGGCTGCCTGTGCTGGGCTGCGCTGAGCAATGTAGCAAGATAAAGTGCTCTGAGGAAAATCGTGTTAATTAACAGCGCTGTGGTGCCAAACCAGCCATTAGCAGTACCCACGGCACCACACTGCGCTGGAGGCGTCTCAGCACTCGTGGTCCCATGAAACAAAGTACCTCACACAGTACCAACATGCCTGGGAGGCCCGAGCCAGCCCCAGCATCCTGTGGGCCAAGACCCAGAACCAGCCTGGCCATCTCTTGTTCACTTCTTCCTCCGGCTGTGCTGCTTCAGCTCCTCCAGCTCCTTCTCCATGAGGTGGGACTCGGCAGTGGTCTCAGAGAGCTGGAACACACAGCAAACAGCAACAGGAGGGAGTTAAAAGCTGGTGAGGCTTTTCCAACTTCACCGTACAACCAAGATTTACAGCCACAAGCCAGGTCCTGCAGGAGGCAATTTGTTCCTGTTGAGCAAGGGGGAAGCTGCCATGTCATGTTTCACTGAGATTGCCTGGAAAACCTGAAGAGCAGAAAGTGCTTCTGCTGAGTGTTCCAGCCACAAAAGCCATTTTCCAGTTTTAAAACACGTGAAGGGTAAGGAAATAAAATATTTGTTTAGAGTGACATAAAGGCTAAATCACTTATTAACTGCGAATAGATGTGTGTTCTATTTCCCTGAATGTCTCTCCAGATTTTAAGCATGAAACCTGTGATCTCTGGGTAAGGCTGAATTTCAGTTTATTTACTGGAAATTCTTTCATTCACAAAGGATACGTGTCTCACCCCTCATGACAGCAGATGGAAGCTTTAATCTTCTGTGACCAGAAACAGTGGCTGTAACTCAGTTTCATAGTTACGGAAGAGAATAGAGTGGCAAGAAAAATGCCATATTCTGTGCAGAAAGGGAAACAGGAGACAGCAGGGACTTCTGTCTCTCACAGTGTTCACAACAAGCTCTGATGTGGCGGGAACCTTCCCCTCTTTCCACAGAGGGGATCAGGCTTTACTCCCACAGTCACTTTGCCATTACACCCATGTTGCACGACAGAGTAAAGCAGAAAGTGGGGTGCACTGAGAGAAGCCTTCTTCAGGGAACCCAGCACCCTTTGCCCGGGCATCCCCACTGCTATGGGCAGGCAGGAGCTGGGCAAAGGCTCACCATGTCCAGCAGAATGTCCACTTTCAGCCGAAGTAGGTTGTTTTCTTCCTCGAGCTGCTGGTTTCGTTTGCGCAAGCGCTGCAGTTCCCTGCGATCCCCCAGGAAGCCTCCTGATTCTTGGAGGAAAGAAGGAGGTCAAAATACAGATTGTCAGCCAACCATGGCAACTTCATACCAGACAAGCTGGGCTGTACTCTACCTGAAACCCAGTGGCCATTTTCGAACTTCAGGCTCTGGCCAGCAAGGTTCATTGTGGGGGTGCCATATTCCAGGCCCAGCTCAACCTCACGGGTGGATCTATCCAGCTGCATGGAGAAGATCACACTCAGAGTTTCACAGAATTCCAGAGCCATCCCCTGATCTCCCATTTCTTAGTGACTAGCATTCCAGTGGAAGATGCTGATCCAAATGGCCTCTGGAAGCTTTGAGCATGTACTCCTTTGGTCATGTACTGCTGCAGTAGAGGACTGGTTCCTCTCACTGCCATCCCTGCACTTCTCCCACCTACACTCTCATCCATCTCCCTGCACTTAGAGACCACAGGTGGGAATTTTTCAGTGACACAGTTCTGGGCTGCAGGTGTGGTGATGATGATTCTTCCCTGAGCTATTCCATTTCTAGCTTCATGTACAGTCACAGTGATCAGGAATGGTGCTGCACTGCAGCAAGAAAGCAGCACAGTTGGAATAACAGAATATACTGATGTGGTAAGAACCCACAAGGATCATCGAGTCCAACTCCTGGCCCTGCAGAGAACTGTCCACAAGAGCTGCACCGTGTGCCTGAGAGTATTGTTCAAACACTTCCTGAACTGTCAGGCTTGCTGCTGTGACCACTACCCTAGGAAGTCTATTCCAGAGCCCACCCACTCACTGAGTGAAGAATTTTTTCCTGCCCCAGAAGCAGCTGGGAGCCCTTGTAAGGGTTATGGCACTGACAGCAAGAGCCACCCACCCCTGGCACCAAGACATGGCTCCTGCAGCAAACCGCAGGTGCGGGCACTCACCAGGTGCAGGTTGGACAGGGAGGCCCATTTCCTGGGGGGCGTCTTCTTTGGGCTGAAGGAGTTGCCAAAGAGAGGCATTGCACACTGCTGGCCAGGCCTACGGCGGGCTCCTGAAGGAGCGGGAGAGACACAACAGCTCTGAGGCGGTGGGCCAAGAGCAGTGATGTTCTCCCCAGGCATGTTCTCCCCAGGCAGAACCCCTCATTCTCTCCAGTGAGCTTCTCCCCAGGCAGAGCCCCCAGCTCTCGGGCAAGACAGCGATGTAGGGGGGTCCGGGCCGCCACCCCGCCACTGCCACCGGGCAGCACCGGCCCTCGGCGGCCACGTCCCTCGCACCTCCACCGCCACGTGACCGAGCCGGGCGGGGGGCGGAGGACGACGGTGCGCGGTGTCCCCCCCCCCGCCCGGCCGGTACCCCCAGTACCGCGCGGCGCGGCACCTCGGGGGGGCACGGGCCGTACCACCCCACGGGCACGCCGAGCAGCTGAAAGGGGACCCCCGCGGGGCGCTGTTCCCCGCACGGGCCACCACCGGGATGCTCCTTTGTTCTGCTTTCCCTCCCGGCATCTCACTGGCGAAAGCAGCGGGCTCGGCAAGAGCGGAGCCGAGGAAGAATGCCCCCCAGCCCCCATCCCCCCCGCGCCGCAGTGGTAGGGTCAGCCCCGCGGTGCGGGGGCGGTTGGGCCGGGCTGTTCCATCGAGCTTCGCCTTAATTCCGGGGGGGGGGGGGGGGGCGGGGGCGCACCTCTCCGTTGGGCCGCGCCCGCTCCCGGCGCTCGCGTCCGCCGCCGGTGGGATCCGCCGCGTGTCCCGGGAACGGTTTGCGGCCGCCGCGTTGCCGGGGCGATGGGATCCGCGGCTCCGCTCCGCCTCCCGTGCTGGAGGCAGACGGGGGCGGAGTGCCGGGCAGCGGGCTCGGGGGTCGGCCCTGCTCACGGGGGCAAGCTAGTGCCGTGCTGACGGCGTTTTCCTTAACACCTTCCCTAAAATGCTCGAATCGCCTGGAAGAGTTGTTAAAAATGTTTTTTATGGGGATTGTTTGTTTATTCGCCCAGCTAAATAACTGAACGCCATTAGGCAGAGAACCCTCCCTTGCTTGGGAGCGCTGGAGAAGAAGTGGAGGAGATCTGGCGTCCTGGACTGCGCGGGTTCAGGGGATGATGGATGAGGAGCTGGAGAGAGCAGAATGGTTCAGAATCACAGAAATCACAGAATCAGTTCGGTTGGAAAAGATCTCTGAGATCATCAAGTCCTGTCTTTGGCCGAACACCACCACCACGTGAACGTGACCGTGACACTAAGTGCCATGTCCAGTCTTTTCTCAAACGCCTCCGGGGACAGTCACCCCTCAGCAGCAGCAGCTCTTCACACGCCTTCCTTTGAAGCTGTCCCAGCAGCCTGATTTCTGTGCACGTTGCAAAGCCCTCCCTTTCAGCACATGATGGAATAAATTTAGATTCCTTGTGTTACTTGCTGGCTTCTATTCCATGGGAGGTGGCAGTGGCAGTTGGTTTGGATATTTTGAATGAATGGCATGGGTATGTGACATATATCACCAGCACTTTTTATGTTACAGAGGCAAAATGCCACTCCTAAACTATAAAGTAATTCTCCAATATATTAGAATAGCAATCTGAAGTTACTTGCTTCATTGTTAAAAAAGCTTATGTTGAGCTTCCTGGGGCCTTCCTGAAAATTTTTGGATTAATGAGGTACTAAGATGCTGACTTTTAGTTAAAAGGGAACAATAAAGACAAGAAGAAAAAAAAAAAAAAACAGGGGGCAGGGAGATAAAAGAAGAAAAGAAGAGAATCGCCAACATTTTGATTTGGTTTGTACATGTATTAGTACTCCAGGAAAAAAAATTTATCTAACAGACTTTCATTCCCAGAGTGCTTAATTGGCACCCTGCCTTAAGTGAACCAGAAAATTGCTCACTTGGAATGAGAATTGGAAAAATAGCACAGTTAAATCCGGTGACTTGAGAGAAGAAAAATTTCTGGTGCTGCTGTATCTTTTGGTAGTCCAGCTAACCAATATCTGGTTCTTGCAGGACACATACTATAAAAACAGTTGCTTTCAGACCCAGTATAGCAGAGTCTGTGCACTGGAAAGCTGTGATTTTTGCAATAAGAGAAGTGATTATAATGGGGTAGGGGGGGAAGTCAACACCCTTAAAAGTAGAATAAAAACTCACTGCTCAGAGCAAGGCCTTTGTGAAGTAGCTGTGGCTTCTATCACCATTTAATACCCACACGAGTGTGCATATATTGGGTAAGAAAGATGAAAGGAAGGTCCAGATAAATGAAGGCAAGAACTTTGGAAAAAAAGCTGAGAGCATGTAGAATTACAGTTTTAAAATGAGAACACAAAGGCAGCTCACCTGGGTGCTTATAAGAGCCAGAGACCGTACAGGAGAGTGAGGGACTGAGCTCAGTTTGGTTGGGGTGGTTTTTTCAGTAATGTTCACCTCCCTAGAACAAACCTGTATGCTTCAGCACAGCTGTTGCTTGAGGTCTCCTTGTGCTGAGCAGGATGAGTGTAGTAGAAATACACTGTAATTATTATATAACTACACTGTCTCATGCATTTGGGGTCACAGAGTGACTCTCTTACTGCCTCTTTCTGTGGAGCAGAGACTTGGAAAAAGCCAGGCAGCCTATCCCCACTGCCTTGGCATGGGAGGTGAATGTTCCTCCTGGGCCTGGTTGCTGTGCCCACAGTGAATAATCCCTGTGTGAATGGTCTCAGAGTTGGTAGGGCTGGTCAACAAGAGTTCAGAAATCTTCCCCTGGAGACTAAGAGAAGGAGGTTCAGTGTTTTGATTTCTGCTGCGATTTGCTTCAGGAATCTTTCTTTTCCTGCATGGTTTGACAAAATTTCATTTCTCACCAGACTCCATTTCCTTGAAAAATGCTACGGAATTTCCTCACTACACCAACCTCCCAGAGTATTTTGGCAGCAGCTTTTCATCATTGTTTCTCCACCTACATCAGGTAGATACCAAGACAAGAACTGGCTGTTGCTGTTTCTACCATTGTCTCTCAGTAAATTGCAAATACATACATATATATATATATTTATATATAGTTTGACATACGATTCTCAGCTATGTTAAGAGCATTATGGTGCAGTAGTTGTATCCTTCTGTTCCTGTCACTCTGTGGGGAAAAGAACATCTAGCACACACACTTTCTCCAGGACAATAACTCCAGAGATCACTTAGGAACTGCAAAAGCCCGTTAAATGGTGAAGAACCTGTATGTTACAGTCCTTGTGTAAGGAAGCTGCCTATGTTCCCAGGAGGACATCTTGGAGAACACTGGTGGAAGGCTGAGAGATTGACAGGATGGAGATAGGGCTGTAGCACATGGCAGTGTGGAAATTTTGGAATAGATCCAAGCTGTTCTTGGTAGCCTAATTTGGAGCATCTTCGTCAGCTTTTTTGGCTCAAAAGTGATAGAGAATCTATAGCTTAGATGTTCTCAGAGCTGCCTTTAATTCCATAGTGTGTCACTTGCTTTTTCTAATATATGCTGCAGGATTGTTATTGTTCTGTGTTATATCAATATTTACAGGGAAACCCCATTGACTGGTGAATTCAGTAGACTTACTCTAGGCTTACTCTGAGTATTTATTTTAGTTACTGTATTGAAAGTTGCTACATTGCCTGGTTGTTACAGATAGGTAAGGCTTTATAAAGCCTTACCTATCCTGAGTTAAAAATCTGTAAACTAAAATTTTTTGCATATTGAAATTAATTCCCTGCCCAATTAAATTTTTCAGCACTGAGGTAATTCTTGTTGTCTCAATGCTGTGCAGTTAAAGATGTCCCTTCTTTTAGAATCCTAAGTACCTCACCTATATTTTGTTGTCAAAGCCGACACTTCTTTTTCTCTCTCTGTTTCTCTATTTCATTATAGCTAACTCAGGAGATAAAAGAACAGCCGTTTCACTGCTTTGTTAAGAAACGTTGCCTCCTCCCGCTTGACTGTCTCAGGTTCCACCACCAGGAGGCCCTCATTCCAGTGCTTATAGCTAGGCAAAGAAAACAAAAGCAGTGAAGTGGAGAAACCCATCTTCACAAAAGTAATCTGAAATTAATGCTTATCCTAGAAATTGAGATTTTCAGAGTACTGCGAAAGCATCTATTAATTATTTATTGCAAATATCCTAATATCCAACTGTCATGGATGCTGTGACTTTTGGAGATAATGGAATGTCTGTCACAGGTGGTACCTTTCATTGGTACCAAGAGCTGAGTGATAGCCAGGAAAGTTCATGCCTCTGTCTTCTGGATGGATCTTAGTAACCTATAAAAATAATAAAATACAGTAAAGCCAAGTTACATTTCTCATCCCTCATGTGTGCCTTCTATCAGCTAACAAATATGCCTTCACCTACTTTGCCTCTGCCTTCTCTCTTTTAGCTACTTACTTATTCACAGGTTCTTAATTCTCTTTCACTTTTCACAGCTCGCTTTTATAGTGTCCTAAAAGTTCTAAATATCTGCACTAACACTCTTTCTGATTGTTCTATTTTGCTAACGAAACTTTTAAAGAAAGGAGGAAGGAGAAATGTTTTTATCCTTATTATTTTACCAAATCACGTACTTCTTTGCTACTGGCTTTTCAAAGCTGCAGTCATTGCCTTGGATGAAATGTAGAATTTGTTATTCAAAAGAACACTGTGTACATGGTCTCTGGACTAAAAAGTATGTGGAGTTGTCATTATTTTTCCTTAAACCCTATTTATTTTTCTCTTCACTGCTGAGTCAAGCCTTGTCTTGCTTGTTTCCCACGGTCATGTTTCAGTACTGATGAGTCCAAGACACAGCTTTGCAATGCAATTTCAGAATGGATGATAGGTGAGAACAGTTTTGCTCCTGTCAGGAAATGCAGCTCCTGCAAGCTGTAAGTTACCCTCAGTTGCCCTTGTCTTTCAAACTCAGTTCCTGCCTCCCTTCCCTGAATTCACACATACATACAACATGTTTACATTTGTGTACTTTGGCCTCTCTAATATGGTCTAACGTGGAAAACATATATCCTCTGCTGTAAGAACAAAAAAAAAGGATAAATAAAACCATGCACGAAATATGCAAAGTTCCCAGGCCTCTGAGAAGATTTTCCAGTCATTGATCACCATTCTGGCCACACTGTTCACTTGAAGGAGTTTACACAAATACACAGGTAGCTGAGCCACTCACATGCTCTGGAGAGAATCCTTTGCTTCCTGACAGAGTTTGCTATGAGGGTGTCCTTGGTGACGGGGAGAACAAAGGTTCATAGAGCATGTGCTGCCCACATAGCAGCGAAAGCTTGTGTTAAGCTTTATTTCACTCTGTTCCTGTTACCTGGCTACTCTTTGCTTGCTTCCACATCTTATTTCATTCTTTTCCTTGCCTCTTACTTTTACATCTGTTTCCATATCTCACTTAAGATGTCCTTTCCAGGAAATGAGGAAATTGAAGCCTCCAGTCTGTACATTCCTGATGAGCAGATTCAGGAAAAGGGAATACCAGGGAAAGGGCCTCAAGCATCTCTCTGTGTGGGTTGGTGTTTGGTGCTGCTGTAACCCTTCACCACTGGCAGCTGCTGGAGACAAGATGTTTGGCCTTTGGACTGTGCTGCTGTGATGTTTACAAGGGAGAGCAAACAGGGCCTGGATTCTAAATTCTCTGCCAAGGCAGTTTCACCTCAGGCCTCAGAAGAGCATCAGCTGTGCTTTGCCTGTACAAACAAGCACGCTTGTGTATCATGGACTGCATCAAGAGATTCTGTGAAGCTCAGTGTGTATGTATAGCATGCTATGAAGTGGGAGAGGAGTGCTAAGTATTCTTTCCTCTTCCATGTTCTTCCACCATTCCTTCTATACCTTCACTTAGACACACTCCAAAAAGCTCCAAGAAGCTACACTAACTGGGACTATTCCCAGCCGGAACCAGAAAAATTCCAGATGAACAAATTGCTGTCGCCAAAGAGAGTCACAAGAACACTGAGGTAAGCATTCTCCCTAGACACTGCTAATCAAAATAAGAATTTTGTATCCAACCTGGGTGGTCTTTTTCCACCCAGGATGCCCTGAACTATTGGTCTTACTCTTCACTAATTTTTGTGTTATAAAGATATGCCTGTGGACAGCCTCTTATCCGTCAATGCAATGCAAAAATTGGAAGTAATGTGGTCTTTAGATGATGTGGAGTCTGCAACAACATGACAATGGACTGTGTGGCCCAGAAAGTCCTTTTGGGTATGTGCTGCCAGCTTGAATGTAGATGACATTGCTTTTCAGGCTTTTGAGGAATGCAGATGACAGCTCACCAATGGTCTGCACTACTCCAGGATGCCAGTTTAGAAGCCATTCCTATGAGACCTGTGAAAGCAAGGTACAGGAGTATTTACATATAAATGGGAGATCAGGTTGGCTTTGGTTTCTTGTTCTGTGTTGTTCCCTGGGGTAGCAAGGGATGCAAATATGAGACATATTAGGACCAGGCAGAAGGGATCTTGGTAGGTAACAACTGTCATACAAGTAGCTGCACTAGGTCAAGTGTGTTCAGCAGCACTAAAGCTCATTGGTTCACAAGGTAAAGTGAACCCTGAAAGTATAAATTTTGAATTTGCATTAAATGCCCAAGCAAAATGAGCCATAATGGAGGGTACTCTCTCTCAGAAACTGAAAATAAAACATAAACTAAGTATTGGATTCTAAACTCAGGAACTGTGGTTTTTGTTCTGCCTTCCTTCCCCAGATTCCTCCAAGATGACAAGCAGTTCAGAGAAGACTGGTAAGACTGGTAGGAATGCAGGATAAAAATATATTCACAAATATGTGCGGCCAGCAAGTGGATGTGTCACAGAAGCTCAGGCTTTCATTAAAAGTATTCATTGCTCTTAAGGAAGCTTTCCTTGTCTGACCCTCCAGAAGCCACTCTGTCAGTCCCCCCGGGATTGAAGCCCTTCCTCAGCAGGCAGCTCCAGTGACCCAGCAGGGCCTCCTTTGACTCCCTACACTCCCACACTCCCACAGTCAGACCAGGTTTCCTTACTGGCTCAAGCTGGGATATCCCTTAGAGTCTCAGACATCTGGATCTTTAAAATAATTTAACCATGGGGCAGCAAAAAAATAGCAGCTCAATCTGGGTGCCTCCAAGAAAGGACCCCAAAGAAAACCCTGGGTTTTTATACCCTCCCAGTCTGTGTGTGACAAAGTCCTGGCTCTTCCTGCTGAGTCCTCGGCTCCTGCTGTGTCTCAGTGTCCGGTCACCTGGCTGTGCCACAGGTCCTGTGCCCTGTGCTGTGCCAAGGGTCAGCACCAGTTCCTGGCCTCCTGCCTGGGGCTCTCCCAGCCCAGAGCCCAAGCTGCGGCTGGCACTGCAGCTGCACGCCGAGCTGCCAGCACTGAATGTGTTCCTCAGCACTCTTCATCTTGTCACTATAACTGAAAAGGTTGTCAGTTTGGGTTTGTTGGATTTTGGTTTGGGGTTTTTTTTTGTTTTGTTTTTGATCAATTTGTCAGATGACATGAACCATTCAGAAAGATTTTCTTGAAGTCCTCGGTAGATGTTCTATCACCCTCATTTCAAACACAATGCCCACAAGCACCTTTTGCACTTTCTGTGCTCTTCAGGTATTCTTATTTGTTGCAGGTCATCATTCCCCAGGCAACATTCACTGCCTGTATTTTACTCACTAGCCAAGATCCAAGATACAGCAGACATTTCCTTTAGAAAAGACGTAAGGGAAGAATATGGTACAGGGAAAATTATACTTAACTTTGACTTTCACACCAAGTGTTTAAATATTGTAAAGAATCTAATCTTTTTAATGGGAGGGAAGGCATGTCATATTTAGAAACTGGTTCCTAGCTCACACATCTGTGTAATTTGATTCATTTTGGAAATAAAAGCAAATGAAAATCTGAGTCTCTGAAGATTTAAATTTTGTCACTCTGAAAGAAAGGGAGATTGTTTTCATGGGTCAGCAGACAAGCTGTTCTCACAATTCATTCATTCATTTACAGTTGAAGTAATGTGCTACTTCAGTTCCAAGATTAAACAACTGGTAGTGATAACTTGTTGCCAGGGATCATGTTAAGGATGTCAAGCCTGGTGTAGAACACGGCCAAGCTTGTAATCTAAATTGGGACAGGTGAGCCAGTGTGCAGTGGGCTGCAAAAAAGGATAATCTGCCAATAAAAAATGGGGACTGCAGTATCCAAAACAAATGTCTTAATCTGGTATTTAGTCACCTAGGTAGGTAGTGACACTTTCCAAAATGCTCCAATAATAAGCACTTATTTTGCAGTCAATGGGAACTGCAGTTCCCATTGTACTAAAATTTAACTACTTAATTATGAGCTCTTGATTTAATTCCAGGTTTGATATCTTGAGACCCGAATAATCTGGATGATGGAGTATAACGCAACAGCATGACCACTGTAGCTAGGTAGAGAGTAGCAAATTGCCTTCAAATATCTAATAGAAAACCACAGGAATTTTTGACATGTTTTTGGTTAATGTTTTAGGAAAAAGGAAAAGTGCTTATTTGTCACACAAAAAAGGGAAAAGCTCTAAGCACAGGGAGAAAAGAGAGCAAGGCAGAAGGAAAAAAAGCAATTTTGGCAAAGCAGCATGGAAGAAAGTATGAGCAGTGGAAGGAATAGTAGTGGTAAATGCACACAGGCTGCATTGAACCAGAGGCTGGGAACACTGAAACTAATACAGAAGGCTATGATGATATTCAAAGCTGGTGTTCATAAAGTCAAACATTTATTTCACTACAAATGCTTCAGAACTAAGCTGAATTATATTGCTCTTAAATTGAAGTTAAGAACAATGTTTACATTGTTAAACACTTTGGGAATTTTCCTGTATCGTACATTGAAGCAGGGAGGGGAGGTGGGGTGAGAAGGAACAGGTCATCAGTCACAAGTCTGTCTGCTCTGTTTAAATCCAGAGCCCTGGAAAACAAGCTGGTAAGGAGGGCAAGCTATTCTCCTTAAAATCTGAAATTAGGTATAGTAAACATTTTCTTTTATATTTACTCATGCTGCCAATGACTTCTCTCAGCGTAACACACAATTTACTCAGTTTTCAACTTGCTGACTTCTACATATTTTTGTAATGAAAGTTTGTGCTGCCACATGTCTGTCAACAAGTGGAAGCAAAATCTTTGGCTTCTCTTGACCAAGCTGAACTGAGTTTGGTTTATTTTTTTCTTTTAATAGTCACTATTAGACCAGTGCTGATGGAATCCAGGTCACGTTTTATTTTTTGGAATCCCTGTCCTTGTTTATGTTTAAGTATCATCCCAGTGACACTGCCATGCTGCCAGCCACATTCCTCTTGCCACAGGCAGGGCACTGCCATTACAGCATGTTAGAAAAAGCCCTTTAACTGGTGCTGCCTTGTGACTGTGGAGTGGCAAGGGGGAAACATACTTCACTAAGGAATTATGCAGGGAGTGGAATCTGGGAAAAACTAGTCTGCTAATAAAACTGTCTAAGAAAAATACAGTACCCATGAGATGCTAGTGTCATTTTCTATCCAGGCCGGCAGACTGAAACACACAAGTGTGTTGTGATTTGTTAATTTTGTGAAAGCAGTTTATGGAGTTGTCGCAGACATCTTTTCATGAAAATCCTTTCCTTAGGATTTTTTCCTCCTGAGAAGCTGAGAGGCCTCAGGAACAAAATGTAAACAATGGTTATCTGCTACTGTGGAATGCAACAGGTGGATCCATGATTGGTCTCATGTGGATGTTTGGAATTAATGGCCAATCACAGCCCAGCTGGCTCAGACTCTCTGTCCGAGCCTCAAACTTTTGTTATTCATTCCTTTCTATTCTTAGCTTAGCTAGCCTTCTGAGGAAGCTTTTTCTTCTATTCCTTCAGTATAGTTTTAATGTAATACATATCATAAAATAATAAATCAAGGCTTCAGAAATATGGAGTCAGATCCTTGTCTCTTCCTTCAACATAAGACCCCTGTGAACACCGTCACAGGGAGTCAGTAAATCTTGAAGGAAGAAATATTCCAAACTCACTTCTGTTGGAAACAGCTGTCTCAGCTGTGAGCTTTATGGAATAATTCCATCAGTTGCTTTTCACTAGACAAGGACATTCCCTGATGTCATAGCTATTTTGCTAGACTACAATTGCCTTCTATGACCCTGAAATTTCTCCTGCCATTCCAACAGGAAAGGATGCTTTTATTCCTTTTCCCATGCCTGCAGTGTGGTACTGCTAGCACTAGTGTTGCTGTATTTTGCCCTAGAGATAGCTATGTTTCACTTGGGGATGGGCCAGGCTTTTTAAAGGGAATGCATGAGAATTAAGACCTTAATCCTAACAATATGGTAAATTACTGAAATTTTGTCTGGCCTTCATTTCTCTTGAAGGAACTGAGACATGGACAAGCTTCTAACAAGTACCATCCTCATCAAACAAGCAAATCTTCTAAGTCCAAACAAGTAAAATATAAGCCAGTGACTTTTTCAGCTATATAATGGGGAATAAAAGGTTGAACACTATTTGTTTTTCTAAGAATTTTCCGGCTTGTTGTTGTGAAGACCTCTACTATGCTATGATACATGCTCCCCATATGTGAACCAGGAGAGCGTGTATCCACAGATGGGTATGTGTTTGTCAATCCCAGACAGCTGGAGCCCATCAAAACTGCTTTTGTGTGTGTGTGTGTGTGTGTGTAGTACAAACAGTTTCCTTAGGTTTTGAATTCACTGACGTGCTAAGCACAGAGAATCTGGACTGCTAATATTTAATATTTCAGACCCCCACACCCAAGATGCAAAGCTTGAAAAGGATAAGAAGGAAAGCATTTGGAAGCAGTCTCAACATTGTTTGAAACTAGAGGACTAAAAACAGCAACTCATCCTAGAGGGGTGAGGCAGTGTTTGAGAAGGATAGGCCATGATGTCATAGATTGAGTTAATTTTTCTCCCTCCTGCTGACATAGCTGATTTGTTGGCACCCATATACACCCTGTCATACAAAAAAAATTCTTAAGGGCAGTTGCTCATGTAAAGGCAGTGTGGAAGTGGGATTGCTTTGCACATTTTAGTGTTGCTTTTTTGTCAGTTTTCCTCACAGGTCCTGCCCCTAAGCCAGTAAGGTCTATACCCATTACCACTTAAACCTTTTTGTCTTCCTGAGAAGAATGGGTGAGAAGATATTACTCGTCTCTTTGGAAGCAAGTCCCCTATCCTTTCAAATATACTTGAATTCCTCCTGAAGAGACACCCAGGAATGTCCTTCACCCAGACAATTCAGAATCCTGAGCTGATCTGCAGATGCTTTTACTTTAGAAAACATTCTTCAAGACCACTCAGTCATTTCTAACAAATGCCTGGGATGAAAGATGGTTGTTGTTCTCTTCGGCTTCTTCTCTCCAGTTTGGTTTTGCTGTATCAACAGCATGTGATAGCTGAGGCCGGGGTACTGTGGCTGGTCAGGTAGGAACATCTATCTCATGGCTGCAGTTCTGAATACTGAATAAAATTTTGAAATAAAATATTTGAGTGTCTTATAACTTCCTTCTTGTTTGATGCTCATTGCCCAAAGGACAGAGGTCATGTGTAAACTCTGGTCTCAGAAACTCTGACCTCTTCCTCTGTCTTGGATTGCCTGGCTGACTGTTAAAACAGGAAGTGTTGCCTTAATAATCCAGTGGAAGAACAACAGTGGAGGACAGACAAAATAGGAAGAAAGACAGCAGCAGAAAGTACTGGGGTATATTGAACCTCTGTGGGAGTTGTTAATGAGTAGGAGTTGTGCAGCAGCACAGAGTTTCAGAAACACAGATATGTTACTTATAATCACCAATTCAGCAAGAACATGAGAAGGAGAGATTAACAGCTTTTTTTTTTTCAGATATGGACAGAAAAGTGTTTAATAATGAACTCACTTGCAGTAAGACTGGTAAAGAAACCATGGTAATCCATGGAAAGGAGAACAATGGCTTAAAAAAGAATAATCAGGCTAATGAATCTCTGAAGTTTAAAGGTTTGAGATTGAAAAAAATTATTAGCCAGATCATTACTGAAAAATAAGACCCTATTGTAGCAAAATCAAGGAAGCAATATTTTAAAGCCAATTACAATTCCTAAGACCTTTAAATATTATTCTAATGTAAAAATAACTGTATGATGATGTACTCAATGCCTATCCAAGTTTTGAGGTTTGAAAAACAAACTGCTTATGATCTTTTGTGGCCAATAACCTGACAAGCATATGGAATACAAATGGAGCAAGATTGGGGTTTTTATCTATGGTTTACATACAAACTCAATTGGAAGCAGCAGGCAAAGCCAAGAGTAAAAAACTGGCCAAAGGAGGAGCATGTTAAGTTCTGCAGCATGGTTGGTTTAAAAGGAAAGCTGATACCAACTGAGAGGCTAAGATGGAAAACCTGAGCTTTTCCATACTGATAAGGAATGTGGAAAGACTGTTAAATTTATTAGTTTTTCAAGCAGAGGATCTTCAAAATTTGGTTGGTTTTTTAAATTTGGTTGGACATTTTAAGAAATGTCTCAAATACCAGTGCTGAATTTCTTCCAAACGTGAATTTAAAAATGTTTTTCCTGTAATACATCTTTTTTTTTATGTGACCAGTGAAATCTGCCACGACCTAGAAATTTAAATTTTTCTATCAGCTGCACTTTAAATACATTCTTCTTTCTGAATCATGCTAATGAAAATGTTGTCCTGAGTACAAAACAGAGCAGTGTACTCAAAGTTATTATTCACCCTACTTGACAACAGAAGCACTCAGCTTCTTTGAGCTGAAATGCATTAAAGGGGAGAAAAAGACATTCAATGAATTACGCTTTTTTCAGCTGTAACACTGAAAACTCTGCTGTCCTATGTTTGGTGCATAAAGCTGCTTTGCTTCATGTATTTTTCAGACTAATTTTCAGTGCTAATGTGTGAATAAGTTAAAGAAGCATTGACTCTTTTGGCCATAACAGTTAAGACAGTATTTGCAATACTTCCAACTTTGTTTGCATTAGGAGTCAGAATCTCTCTGTGAAGAATACACACACAGAGGCCTATGTTCTGCAGCACTGAAACATTTTCTTGTTTTAACTTCCTTTCTCATGAGTTATTGCAGTTAAATCAAGTTTTCTGACTCAGCTTCCTGCAACAAATCCTTGTTGCTTCTCTCTCACTTTTTATTAGGCACCAAAGTGTTCAGCCAGACAAACTCTACCCCCTGTATCTGCATTCAGTCCCAGAGAAATCCCTCTGTCTACAGGAATGGTCACAGTCCACCAAATGACCAAACTGATCCAACATCGTGCCAAGGCAGTCTTTCTCCCTCTCCCTCAACTCCCAGCTGCCTGATTCCATCTTTCCTGTTTTACTGTTCAGATAAGCACCAGAGGGAATGCAAATAGGAGAAAAGCAAATCTTAATGCTTTGCTGGGTTAAGGCTAAGCTCAGGCTCACTCTGAGAGCTGGAACATGGGACATCAGTGAGGGCAGTGCAGGAGCCTGGCCATGCTCTGTACTCTGAACAGGCCTCTGGTGCCAGGGACTGGCCATGTGATGTACTTCATTCCCTTAGGGCATGGCTTCCCATTTAATCTGTGAGCACAGGATTGGTTAGTCAGTTCTTCTGGTTTACTTAGCAAAATGAAGATATTCACCCATGGACTTTAACCAGGGCTGTCAGACTGAGCTTTGATTCAAATGCAAGCTTGTCAGAGGCATTGTCACCAAATCTGAAGACTGATAAGAGTTTCATATCAAATAAATTTTATTATTGCTTTCTTCATCCTACTTTTATCTGATCTTGGAGGTAATTCAAATGAACAAAGATATATGCAATTGCAATTACTACTCCCACTTAGCTACATATGTGGGCAGTCTTACTTCAAATTAGTCTGTTACTTCTGTTTATCATAAAGTTAATATTAAGCTGAAGTAGAACAAGGTGCAGTTATTCCAGAATAAAAATCTATGTATGTGGAGTTAGTAAAGAGCAGTTATTTTGGAATTTGCAGCAGCTGTTTAGAAAGCTCTCACAGATTAAAAAAAGACCTGCACTTCCCAAAGTATACATTTCATGATTCAGAGTAATATATTTTACCAACTGCATTTCGTTTTTTTTAATAGCGATTAAAATAGAGATTCTTTTTTTTTTTTCTTTGTGCAGAAACTGATAAACTGTAAAAGGTTGCAGCACCAGTTGCTCAAGCAGAAAGAAGTGTTAAAAATGAGAAATCTGCTTTAAAAAGAAATGTTTTTAAAATTATCGATTAGCATAAGTTAGAAATGTGCTCAAAGGGTTAGGGTAGTGGCTAGGGTGAGGTTTAGGGTTGAGAGAGTCAAAGAGCTTACAGCTCAAGGAACACGGGGGCTGGAAAAGGTGATCCTGGCAGGGCCTCAACTTTGCTGCACCTACACCTACCAGCACCACACTGCATCTGATTTTATGGCATGTAGTGGTTATTATGAATGTTACCTTTTTTTCTCTTTTCCTTTTTTCTCTTTGTTACTCCTAAATCCAGCTTCAGCTCAGCTTTTCTTTGGCTGCTCACTGGTGAGATGTTCACAGCCATCAGGCCAGCCCTGCCAAGCCTGTGCCTTGCCTGTTGCCTTTATATCCCTGTGTTCCTCAGCAAATCTCATGCTCCCATTCCTCAAGGCTCCATGCCTGCATTTCTCTGCATTGCATCACTGTGCTAGTCATAAGTCTCTTTTTCTACACAGAATAACTGTTTGTTACTTTTGTTTATATGAAATGATGGTTGTACCACACACAGATAAACAGAAGTAAAACAAATTAGCCACAGACCTGGTTAATTATGGAAACTGCTGTCACAGCTAACCAAGGAAAAGATGCAGAAGGGTCAAGAGAAGTTCAAAGCAAACAAACCTGACAAATCTCAGTCCTGAGGTCTTGCACATTCAGTACAAAGCTTATGGCAAATTACTGAGAGTGGCAATATCATATTCCAGGGTTGCATGTTTCAGCTGCAAAGGTCATGAGCAGGTAAGAGCAAGCTGCACACACTATGACATAATCCATCATGTTTGGGCATTTTTTTTTAACTGGTTATGCTGGCATTTTTTTCTCTTTTGGGGTAGAAGAAAGCATGCAAGAATTAAGTCTCTGTTACCTAAACTTTTAAAAGTAGAAGTTAGCTCAAATATTGCATATTTTTTACAGATAAAATTGCATGGCACAGTGAAGGGTAGTCAACAAGGGTAATGGCAAGGATAGGCAAGGACTGAAATTGTCTTGTCCTTTCTCAAAAGATAAAAGAAAATCCACAGCCTCCCCAGCCAAATGGTCATCAGAATCTGCTTTGAGATAGATAATCTCTTGAGGTATCTTTAAGTCCTATTGTTCTCTATTACTAGTTTGTATTTTTATCTTAAATAAAAAATTCCTTGTGCATTCTCAAAATAGGTTTTTTTTATCTCCTTTGTCTTTTTGATAGATCACATGTGATATACTGATGTATGTCTCCATAAATCCTCTAACTTGGTTTAGGTTTTGCAATGACTGCAAGTGGCCTTGTTGTTTCCAGTTTGCTTTTTAAAAAATATTTTTTATTTTATCGTGTCATTCTTAATTATATGTATAAAGAAATTCTAATTTCACAATCACCTATAAAAATAGTGAATCTTGTGGGGCTTGGACTGCCATAATTTACTGTGTTTGTACAGTTGACATACAGATTATTTATTTCTCATTTAGAAAAATATCCATTCCTGAATTCTCTAGTTGGTATTTTGATATTACTGTTACCTTCTTTTCCAGTCACATACAATCTGTCGTGTTCCTGACTTGACCTGACATCTCTTTAGTATCAGTGGGCACAGCCCTCCAATTCATCACTTCCTTCATAGTTGCAATGCTGCATTGTTGTCTAGACAGGACATCTTGATAGACAGAAGGGAGGTCTCTAATCCTATAATATATCCTTAGTGATTAACTCAAAATAAATTAGAGGTAGCAAAATCTACCTTTTAATGTGTCTTTTTAATGCAGGATCACTCCCAATACTGTAGCATTGAATGCTTTTGTCAAGGCTTAGCCTAAGGATCTCAAGACTAGGACGGAGACATAACTCAGTCCCCCAGTACTGTCTCTATTCTTCCCACTGATTCAATTTTAACAACAGAGCTCTCCTGTTACTTCAGTCTGAATTTCAAAGCTTGGCTGATCTGATATTTTGCCACTCCTACCCTGAGACCCATTGTATGCACAGAGCTTTTGCAGCTCATCTTAGCTCTGACCAGAGACGGAAAACAAAACCCCAACAACAACAAAACTCCTCATGGTTTCCCTATTGCAACTATGGATGAAGTTTGTGAGGATGAAAAGAAAAAATCAGCCGGATACTTAATATTTTAAGGTAATGGTTTGACTTGGTGCTTGTCCAAACAGGTACAAGATCTTGAGTGAGAGGAAATGCATATCACAGGGGTGTGTCTCATTCCAGTACGTCCCTCGAGGATGGAGACGCATTGGTCAGCAGCAGAACCTGCAAAATGGAAGAAGATGGAGGGATGCATCTACAGTATGGGCTCAATTAGTGTACAACACCAGGTGTAAGTCAAATGAGTAATTAATGATCACACAACGTTTTGAAGGTGCAGAATGTAATTTATTGCCCAAAGTAGCTCTTTGGAGTGGGAAATGGTCTTTAGATTCTGTGCATTCATTGACCTTTCTGAGAACCATTTTACAAACTAAAAGGATAATGAAGGGAAGGCTGTTTACAGAGTGAGGTATTTTCTGCTGCAGAGCCACTCAGCAGCACCAGAAGGGTCATCCTCTTCATTCTGTTCTGGAATAAAAATGTACTTTGTGAAGGAATTCACCTTTAAAGGGCTGTCTGCCTAAGTGCTCTTCTGGAATAACTCTTGTGGAATAATGTGGTTTTCAAAAGCTGTGCCAGCCGCCTCCTCTGTACAGACAAAGCCTTGGGCTTCTAGGATTGGACTTCTTGGTACTTAGAGAAATTGATCAATGTTTCAAATGGAGACCCTGCGAGCACTCCTGTGGTGTGCTGATGATGGCGCAGGGCCCTGGGTTTCGTTGCTTGTTTTCTGACTTGGCTAAGAAATGGCTTGGGAAAGGTGCCCTTAACCTCCCCCAGGCAGAGGGTGGGGAAGTTTTCACAAGCCCCTTGGAACAGGCTGAGATGCTGCTCCAATCCCTTCTGCCATTCCAAGCCCACACAAGGGGCAACCAGGAACTCCTGCTGCTCGCAGGAGATGCGATGTCTCCTGGACATGCAGTCCCGTACCAACTGTGCCACCAGAGGCGAGCTAAAACGGGCGATTGCTTTCCAAATACTGCCTCCAAGAAGCCTGCAGATGTCTCACACAAGTGTTCATATCCTAAAAAGCACCTTTTCCATCCTTTTAAAATGGCAGATTAAGTCATGTATATGACTCAGACTCATTTTCTTGTCCTGTGACTCCAGGCAAGTCACTTCTCTTCCAGCTCCCTGACAGGTTTTGGCCATCCAATCCAAAACCGCCGTGTGTGCCCTTGCTGAGGAAGATGCGTGAGCGGCACCCTGGAAAAACAAAAGGCAGAGCTGCGTTGAGCTAAATGCCTTCCAAACCAACGCGGTGTTAACTAATGCTGCCTTTCCCAGCTGTGGAGTGAGGGCAATGCGATATTCCGGACAGACAGCGATTACAGTAGCCGATAAACCACGGGTGATGGACTCACTGAAGACGGAAACTGAGGCGTCTTTCAGCGCGGGGCGGGTGAGGGAAGGGCCCGCGCCCCCTCATGGCGCCCCAGGGCCCCGCCCCGCGCCGCCGGCGGGAAAGCGGCCGGGCCGTGCCCTCAGGAGGAGGGAGGCAGGCGGCCGTGGCGGGCTCGGCGCCTCCGCCCCGGGTACTGCCCCCACCTTCTCCCCGGGAGCTGCCCGGGCATGAGCTGGGGATTTAATTACTGTTCTAATTTTGATGGGGAATTACGGTGCTTTGCGGGGGGAGGGAGATTCAGGAGTCCCTCGCCCTTTGGGAACAGAAATGTACATCTCATGAGGAGGCAGCTGGCAAAGAAAAGCCGAATAAATCTGTGTGTTGGCGATTAATCAGTTATTTTCCTCTGAGGCAACAGATGTGAGGTCGCGCCGTGAGGTTCCTTGGGGCAGGTCGGATCGGCCCCGGCCCGGGGAGCCGAGCTGTGCCGCCACTTTCTGCCAGCCCAAGGCCAGGGAGAATTGCGGGGTCCCTGTCACGCCAGCAGGCTCGAAGGACACCGCGGTATCCTGGTCTTGCTCACCTGCCCTCGGGTACTTGAGGTGGCACAAGACTGTTGGTGGTTTTTCATGGATTTGCTCTGTTGTCTCAGACTTTCACCCTTTTATCTGCTTCACTGCAGGCAGTGGTGACTGGAATCCTTCAGGTGTGCCAACACACACCAGCAGCAGGACAACACTAAGCAGGAGGATTTTTTTCGTACCTAAAGCTTTTAATAGGGTGAGGTATAATTTCTCTATTTTCCCTAATAGCCTGCAGGAAGGCGCAGGTCTGGGTCTGCCTGCGTCTGCTGTGCAATGCCAAATGCCTAAGGATGGGGAGTAGAACAATCCCATAACCTGCTCAGTGGTGGTTGAAAGGCAGAATTATGTGCATTTTGTGAGGATGTTTCTAATGAAGAAGGAGATTGTAATATAGTTTTAATGCCTCTTGCACTACTTGTTTTTCTTCCTTCTGTATTTGAAGCTAGGGAATTTTTCAAATCTCCCAAAGTATCTTTTAATTAGTGTTTTGCTGTAATTATGCGAGGGCATGATTTGTCACTCCATAATTGTCAGAGTTCTGAAACAGAAATTAAATATACCATGACACTATCAGAAACAACTGATTTTATAAGAATGTTTCCATTAAATGCTAACAGAATAAGATAATTCTGAAATTCTGATATCCTGTTCCTTTCTTACCCAGCCTCTATGTACACAAGATTCTTGCAAGCAAATTAGTATTTACAAGCTGAAAAAAAGGCCTTTTGCAGATATTTAGCCTAAACTATCCCAACCTTTGTTAGACATAGCCCATCTTATAGTTTGTGGATTTTGTTAACAAATGAGCAAATAAGTATATGCACACATTTTGATGTGGTGGTCTACAAAACTTTTGATCATCCAGAGATAGAACACCAAGTGTAAGCTCACAATTTAAACAGAAGCAATTTAACCCATTTACAAAGCCACAAAAATGATAGAGTAGTTTGGTTATAAGACCATGTTTCTAAGAAACTACTTTGCATTCACTATTCTTGGGTTCATAAAATTTAAGGAGGTCACACTTTGCTCATTTAACCATGGCGTCACTAAGTGCCTATTCCAGTTCTCGGCCTTGCTTATAGCAAGTCACATAGAGAGGGTAGTGAAGCTGTGCTGGAGTGCAGACATGGCAAGTCAACCATGAAAAAACATGAAATGAGCTCTCTGTATATAGGTTTTCACAATAAAAGTTCCAGGTTTTTATTACCCTTCTTTTGTTCTCTCCATGCAAACATACTCCTTACAGCCATTACCTGCACGTGTTCAGCATTTATTGGTCATTTTGAACCTCAGCAAGAACTTCAAAACAAATACAGCTTTAAAAATCTGCTCTCAAGATACATCACTAAGAAGTTGTAGCCTTCTCAGCACTGTTTTGTGTGTTTTCGGGATAAAGATGGAGAGGCTGAGCTGTTGCATTGCCTTTCCATTGCCTGTTCTGTCTGCAACTATGCTGACTTTTGTTATAAAAACACAGACTGCCTTTAGCATTCTTACCAGAATAAATTCCACTAGTGCTAATTCATTTTAAATGTTCCCACCTCCAAAACTCATCTCTGACCCAAGATTCTCACAAGGGAATGAGATCTCTTTTCCTAATACCTATGAAGCCCTTTCTAGCCAAACTGGTTTGGCTAGAATGTAAAGCCATAGATTTTCTCCTTTTGGCCTGGTAGGTCAGATAATGAAGAGTTGGAAGCAGAATCCAAATTTAAATCCATATATGATGTCATACTGACATGTTTCTGTAGTTCAAGGACTTCTTAAAAGTCTTTTTACAGACATTTACTCATTTATTGCCTCCTCATGACTCTCTTTGTTTGCATTTCCCACTAGTGATCAATACTTTATTGCATGCTCTTTCACGATGAAGGCCATGGAGGATCAAGTAGTCCAAGAAGAACCAGGATACCAGGATGATGAGGTAAATTTGTTATCGATTGAAAACTATATGCAGCAGATGTTCAAAGGTATTTTGAGAGTCTTAAGAAACCCATGGAGGGACAGGAGGTCCCCAAAAAACATCAGGGAGTTCAATGCATTTAAAATTTTGTTCCAGTCTACTACCAAGAAAATCTCATTCCCCATGTCCCTGTACAGCCTGGCTTTTCAAGTAATCTTCATTAACCTTTCAAAAGCTGTGCACGGTTTTTAATGGGATTATCATTATTTCATCATATTTTACACTTCTATATTAAATCCAAGGGGACTATAAGTTAATTTTCTGCTTCTGAAGAATGATCATCAGCACTAAAAGTGTGAGAAATTATGGTAGAAAAGCTTCAATTATGATGGTGCTAACACAAGTTTTATTAGCACAGCAGAAGATTAATTGCCTGTGAAGATACACTTTATGGAGAAGATGATAGCAAACATGTAGGCCTTTTTGGCTCACTATGGCTTTGCTTATTTCAGTTGTCCAACAAGTTATGTATTATTTGTGAAAAGTCAATAAATGTTTACAAATCTGAAACAGTCATGTATTGAGAGAGATGTAATAACAAGAAAAAGCAACACCTATTTTTTTTTCTGCTATTTTGTTTAGGAGTCCTTTTTTCAGGATATTGACCTGCTGCAGAAGCATGGAATTGTAAGTATTAGCAATCACTTGATCACACAGAATTGTCCCTCAAAAGCTACTGTAAGATTGTTTCCAAAATTGTATACACATTGATGCAAATAACTGAAATTCCTCCTTGCAGTAAGTTCTAACTCAGTGGAGACAAATTTTGCCTTTGGTGATAAGACAGATTTTTAGAAAATCTCATTCACATCGGATTCCTAAATAAAGTGTCAAGATACTCAAAGTATTTAGCACCTAGCACTCTTGAAAAACCAACTGCTTGCTAATTTATTTGAAAACTGTGTGATAGATTATTTCCTGTTCCTGCCAATCTTTGTAATTACTCCTGCATTTTTGGTGCCTGTGAAATTACACTGTGACAATTGTTACTATACTATTTTCAGCATGCTAGCACAGGGGGTAGAGTAGGAGTGTGGAAAATATTAGTAGCTAGAGAAATAAGTGGTTAGTTTTCTTCATCAAATGTGAATTTCTATCATTGCTACCATCATCACATAAACATCACCTGTTTATTTTAATTGCAGTTATTATATGTTTATCTAGGAGACTGGCTCATAGATTGGAATCCTGTTATAATCAGAGTTATAGAAGCAGAATAAAAAGTTGGATTTGTGTGAAGTAATGTGAGATTTAATAAAAGTGACTACAGACAGATAAAGATGGGAAGGACGTATCACAGTGACTCATCATTAGTCAGCACTGCAGTTACTGTGCTGACCATGTCAGCAGAGCAATTGTTGGCAATTTTTTTAATTAGCAGTTCATTTTTAAAGATAGTTCTGAAGAAGGATCACATGGTTGGGAGCTCCAACTACGGGTCAACATAGGAAAAATAAACAAATTATTGCTTAAAAAATGTAGCAAGTTGATCAAAGAGTGTGACCTGAGCTGGAAGGGAGCTGTACTATCCTATCAGTAGGAAACAAGGCATGCCATTCACTGAAGGATACAAATGGATGAAAGTTGGAAAACTAAGAATAACGACTTAGGCTATTCTGCTGGGGTTGTAACGGTTTTCTGCTCCTATCCATCAATTTTTTTTCTTTCTTGCAAGTTGTTATTCCCACACCTCAGAGGAAGTTTTTGGTCTCAGCTGTGCCACCTAAAAACTTTGTGCAAACATAGGATGACTGCTATATGTTAAATTCATTTACCTGGAGAAACAATTTTTGTGGGTTTAGAATTTTTTTTCAAGGAGTAGAAAGAAAAATATTTACTGGATATGCCAGTGTGCCCAGAAAGAGAATCAGAATTAGAACAACTGAGAGTGTGATTTGGTGATCCAAAGTGTTTGGTAGGATTTAAGGTGCTGTTACCCCTCAGCCTCTGCGGAGTGTCACACACGTATCACAGGATGAGAAATAAGCTTTGAAATAAACATGACTAATTTCTCACACAACCCCTCCTCCCTTCTTATGCTCAATGTACCCACACACTCTAAATAAAGAGATTATATGTCCAGTTCATAGGTTTTTTTCAAAGAAAAATCTTGAACAGAAACGGCAAATTGATGTATTATCCCACACCTTTCCCATAGTATGTTTTCTCGTGAGTAATCTGTTCTCGCTTTTACATTTCCAGTGATGTCAGAGTCATAAAATGAGGTGAGGGAAGGTAAAATATGTCAGTAGGGTGCTGTCTGAAGTTGTGCTCTTCCCAATTTATGAAAAAGGAGTAGCTCAGTGCAGCCCAAAGTGTCCCTCAGATCTGCAGGACACGTGTTTTAAACTGGACATGCTGAAACAGCACAGCAGTTAGACTTTCCAGTGATCCTTGTGAATCGGCTCCCAACCCTCCACCACCAGATTATCTGGTTTACAGATTATCTGTGCTGAGGGACCAGGGACAGACTGTGTTATAGGGTGTCCAAGGTCCACACTATCTGAAATAATTCTGTACTCTTTCTTTACTATCAGCATTGATCTAGAAAAACTGACACTGAAAGGGCAGGAGTAAATACCCAGACATCTTTCTCTCAAAACCACCAGAAGCTGCTCTCTGCACCATGATCCCTCACACGAATGTTACTCAAAATTTAGTTTTTTTGGTGTCACAAACTACACAATGAAGAGTTTACTGTAAATCTGTTTCTTTCCTGGCGAAAACACAGGCATATGAACATAAACTTAAAATATTTCGCTAAGGTTTATTTCACCTTCTAGTTGTTAACTGTCCTGAGTACTCACAGAAGGGAAATCTCTTTGCAGAATGTAGCAGATATTAAAAAGCTGAAAGCAGTTGGGATTTGCACAATCAAAGGAATCCAGATGACCACAAGAAGGGCACTGTGCAACGTGAAGGGGCTCTCAGAGGCCAAAGTGGACAAGATTAAAGAAGCTGCAAACAAGCTTGTTGTAAGCCAGTCACTTTCCTGAGAGTTTGAACTTATGCTGGCCTCTCCAAAATGCTGTCCAAGATTTCTCTTAGCAGATTTCCCACTGCATCATCAAAATAATTTTGAAAATTATTCTGCCTGTTACTCTAAAGCATAATACTTTATACTCCACAACAACCAGACGAATGCTGTGGTGTTTTTTATACCCAACCCACAGGCATGAGGCTAGGGGGAGAAGAAGATATTTGGGTGGGATATTGCACTTTTAACTTCAGGTTAAAGCTAAAATAAACCTCTCATGTTCTCTTTGGTCTTCCCTAGGAACCAGGCTTCCTCACTGCCTTTGAGTACAGTGAAAAACGGAAGATGGTATTTCATATTTCCACTGGCAGCCAAGAATTTGAGTAAGCTTATCTTTTATATTCTTCCTTCATCCAAATGTTCCCAATAATCATCTTAATTGTCTCTAATGAGATACAGAAATATAAGGGAATAAATACTCAGCTAGGACACATAGATTCCCCTTGCATTTGGAGTTAGTGCTGCCTTAAAGAAGTCTACATCAGTAAGCACCAAAACCAACTCCTTTTATGAGAGGAAACTGGGCTTTGTACAGTCACTGTAAATAAATATTTGGCATCTAGAAATCTTGACTGTATAATTTTTTTTGCCTATCAAAATAATCTGCAGGTTTGAGGTCAAAATTGCAAGTTTTCAAGTCCTCCCTTGAGATATTTTCATGGAATGTTATTTTCAAATATTATTTTCAATATTATTTTCTCTTCTTTCTTTCCAGTAATAGTTTGTATAGATCTTTCCTTGCACACAAAAAGGGAGGTAAAGACAGAGTTAATTTTTTATGAATCAATGATCATTTAGTACCCTGCACTTAATGCATCAAGTGAGGGGCTTTGGGGCAGAAATTACTTTCCTTAAAGTAGTAAAAATGTCTCTGTTTTATTTTCCTCTTGTAATTTTTTTTGATCATAACCTCTCCCTTTCTGTAGTAAGCTTCTGGGTGGTGGAATTGAAAGCATGGCAATCACTGAGGCCTTTGGAGGTGAGAGAACCACATTAAATGAATATTACCAAACAAAGAATTGCAACTTAATTTGGATTTTAATTCATCTTGGATTACTTCTATCAAGTTTACCCCATTGTAGTTATAAAGATGAGTATCTGCATGTGTGCAAGAAGAAATAATCCACTTTATGTTTTCCCATTTTTCCCCTTCATTTGCTTGCAGACTAAGTTTGAGCTGAGTAATCATTACTGGGCATGCTGATTCAGCACAACATAGCATGACTAAGACTATTACTAACATGCCAGAGTTCTCCCTGATAAAGTGTAACAAAATTGCCACAAAAGGTATTTTAGTCATGCACACTTAAGGTACACTGCACTTTATATAGATTTTGAAATTACAATTAAGCTACTGTTAAAGTACACCTAATTAGTTGGTGCTTGACACTTCAGCAACAAGAGTTCATAAAACAAAGTACTCTTTCCTTTAGAAGACATAAAATGGGGGCTCATGTGTTTTGTAGAATGAGATTAACAAACTTGTAAGCTTCTTCTTGATCATTTTACTGGAAATGAAACTGGGCTAGGTTAATGGAATCAACCATTTCTTTCCCACCCCGCCCCCCCCATTATCACTTTTCCACAGGTGCCATATGGTTTTAACTTCCACACACAAGAGAATGACTTCAGCAGTCAAGCACGATCAAATTAAAGCATTTCAGATTTTGCTTTTCATGTAACACATTTCTCCTGCACAGAATGTGATTTAGAAATTGAGGTTAAATGATTTTAACAGGTAGAGATTGAGGTGAATTTTGTAAGTAAGAGTTTCTAACTGCAGTAATTCCTGAATCTGTCAAACTTGGAGAAAGAAACCCTGACTCTTTTTTCCTCTTCTCTTTATTTAACAGAGTTCCGGACAGGCAAAACCCAGCTATCTCACACTCTTTGTGGTAGGTATAACACCTTAAAATAGAATGATGTTTCTTCTCAGTGAATCCATTGTTTACCACTGTATCAGAATTAAACACGTAGAGAAAAGTCAGCATCTTTTATTTTTACAAATACAGTTAAACAGACCTTGGTGACTCTTACCTCCATAAACTGTGTTTGAGTAGAGAATTCATACAAGTTGTTACTTTTTAATACTGCCCACATCCATGAAGGTTTTGTCACAAGGAGAGGAAGTTAATAGGCTGTCTTAGATAAACCAATGAAACACACCATCTGGAAAAGCAGAGCACAAATGTGTGTCACATGTAGATGGGGCATTGCTCAGAAAAGGGCAGAGGCAAATTTTTTTTCCTCAGCAATTCTTTGACTGTCCTGGTTTCAAGAGGTTTTGCTGAATATGACATTCTGAAAGGGCACTAAAAGGGTACTACTGGCTGTCAGTGACTGGATAAACAGACTTTGGCAGCCACCATATTTGGGCAGTGCCAAAAACAGCAGGACGCTGATTTCCCAGAGATATCTCTCAATGTGTAAACAGAAGTAAACAGTAACTTATATAACTGTTAATGCTGCTGGAATTACCAGACACTGGGTAGGCAATTTCTATTAAATTAACCCCCTATATTCTAAAGTGAAATATGGCATGTTCTGGAAAAACAAGGCCTCTTCTGGTTAGTACAGTGTAATGGTCAGCAGAGTCATACCCTTTTGCATGAATGATTACAACTGGATTGAGTATTTTAGCTTATGCACTCCAAAGAGACTAAATCCACAATCAGCAACTATTTGCATATCAGGAAAAATTTATATCCAAAGAATTTTTGATCATAGGAGCTACAGCTGGAAAAAGTGCCTACTAAGTCACTAGAATTAATTTGGGCAGAGGATTAAGAGGAGACTTTGTGTGTAAGAACTCAATAATAATATCCCTAAAATACACAGATTTAGTGATGATACTGAGTAAAACAGTTTTGACACCATTAATTAAATCTCATCCGATCTGCATTCAAGAAAAGTGGGTTGAGCTTATTCTCAAGATGGCAGTAAGACAAGATACTCCTGATTTTCACATTGATTAAAACTGACAGTTCTTTGTGATATGGATAAACAGTTGTATTTTATTTAAAAAATAATGATAGATGGAGTAAGAAAATATTTTTCCTGCTTTTTCATTTTAATCTTGTATGCTTCTCTGTAGTGACAGCTCAACTCCCAGGACCAAATGGCTACACAGGTGGAAAGATTATCTTCATTGATACTGAAAACACTTTGTATCTTTTTGACTGTTAAAAGCTACAGGTGTGATGAACTGGAAAGTTAATGCATTTTAATTAGTCATAAGGAAGCTTCATACATGTAAAACCTAAGGGGCACAGAAATCGTGGAGAGCACAGAGTGTAGTGGCCCACAAGGAAGTGTTTTTCTTTTGTCATTTGATGTAATCCAACCTGAAAAAATTAGTTAGGACTTGGATTTTATTTTAACTGGGGTTTTTTTTGTTTGTTTGTTTTTGGGGGTTTTGTGTTTTTGCGATCTAGTAGGCCTCCTACAGGTTATAGCAGCTTTTCTCTTCAAGATAAATTTATCTAAGTACTAAACACTATTTTTAACACTTCACATTTGCAGTAGACTGTGTATAAACAGGTTTTGCTAAATTCCTAGAGCACAGATATCCATATGTCAACCCCCTCACCTCAAACCCTAAACACAAAACAATTACCATCGTGAGCCCTAAACTATCTTTAGGGTACGTGGGACAGCCTGAAGACAAAAAGTCAGTCTTCTCTAGGACTAAAATAAATATTCTTCTTTTTTTTCCCCCCATAGTCCTATTTTGGAATGGAGTTTATTATTTTCAGAGCATGGTTTGCACTAGGAGAAACCCTTAACTCTGACTCATGCCAGCCGACCGGATCGCCTGCGTGACATTGCGGATCGCTTCAATGTGGACCACGAGGCAGTGCTTGACAACGTGCTCTATGCACGTGCATATACCAGTAAGACCATTTCTGCAATTGGCATGATAGCTAGGCTTTTCTCCTCTCAGTTTTTTATCTCTCTCTTTCCATTTTAATAGTTCTCAGTTTATTAACACTTCTCAGTTTACTAACAGCTCAACACACTCTCTATCACAAGATACCGCTTTAAAACTTCAAGAAATTTTGAAATAAGACTTCTTCAAGAATGCAATATAAACATAAATGATTAAAACATGTTCTGTGTGTCATTTAATTCAAATTAAATTAAAATGTATATATTAATTTTCAGTTCTTAACAAAAAGTTGTCTTCATGCAGAGTGAAGATTTTCACAAAGAAGTTTTGTGAGATGGGTGAGAAAAAACTGGAACCTGCTAAGTAGATTGTTACTGGGCACTGGATTTAAAACTGCTGGCAATGAACAAATAACCAGTGCAGACATTTAAAGTGGAATTTGAAGTTCAGGCTTTTGTTCTTTCTGAGTTCTTTCTGGTCCTAATTTCTCTTGGTAACTGCTTCCCACTAGGTGAGCATCAGATGGAATTGCTTGACTATGTAGCAGCCAAGTTCCATGAGGAAGCTGGTATCTTCAAGTTATTGGTACAAGACTTCTGTATGCTTACTGTTCTCAGAATAAGTGTTCCTGTTTTCTTTCACTATATTTACTTACCCAGCATGATTACAATGCAGATCATTGACTCCATAATGGCACTTTTCCGTGTGGATTTCAGTGGTCGCGGAGAGTTGGCTGAACGACAACAGAAACTGGCTCAGATGTTGTCAAGGCTCCAAAAAATATCAGAAGGTATGGGAAACATGGCAAGATTTGGAAAACATGGGCTGGAGTCACTACCAGTAGCTGTTGGTAGCACAACCACTTAGTAGTCCAGGTGTATTATCAATCAGGCTCTAGCCCAGGGATCTTTCCTCACTTTACACCTCTGTCAGTTACCAAAAAGAGCAAACTGAATATATTATTTCAAGATGACAGATTGAGAAAACTTATGGACTTTCCAACATGTAGAGTTTTTCTAGAAATACTGTCAGGTCCTAAATGAGATAATAAGTTGTCGAACTGGACAAATACTCGGTAATTGTTTTCCCCAAATTTCAACAAAAGAAAGACAGAGAAAGGAGGATGAAGGCATAGAGAATTAAAAAGCCATGCCTCTTGCCACTTTCTCAGTACTTTGCAATGCTTTGAGGGATGATGACAGGATGAATGGAGTTCTTGAGTTCTTTCTCTTTGGAATGTCTCAGAAATGTTGATGAGGAATGAATAAATGCTTTTTTCCTGAAGTGAAAAAAAAAAAAAAAAAAGCAAACAGAGAAAGGGAAGGAGAGGGAACTTAGGGCAGGGAGCCAACAGAGAATAGATGGGAACTGAGAAAGACTTGTTCACTGGAATTGTGAAAAGGACTCATTTTTCGTGTACAACAGCTGAAGCCATGCAAGAGCAAATCTAGGCTGTGTCCTGATTAACTGCAGCCATCAGTCATAAAGAATATTTTCTTCTCATTCATTTGAAATTTGAAATGCTTCAGCAGAAACCTTGCTTTTACCATGGACGAGAGAATATTTTGGAACTCTAATTGGAAGAAGTCTACCTTCTTTGCAATGTCTTCTCTTGCAGAATATAATGTGGCTGTGTTTGTGACCAACCAGATGACTGCTGACCCAGGAGCAACTATGACGTAAGATACTTCTTCTCTCTCTTTTAAAAAAATTCCTTTATTTTGTATTATGTACTTAACAGAAATGAGAACTGAGATTGTGAGGTGCAAGAGGCACTGAAATGAAAGATCAGATTGGTCACTGTTGCCTGTGGTATTAGGAATTCCTACATAAATTATCTCTGGAAGTTTCTCTGTTTTTGGAATGAGCTTTTTTATGTTTATCTGCTGCCTGCTGTGGTGGTGTGATTTTACCGTGACTTAAACAAAGAAAATGAGCTATAAAAATATTGAAAAGGCACCACATTTTCCTCTGGAGCAGCTTATATGTGATATTTAAGGTGTGTATTTCTTGAGCCTCTTGAATTTAATGGCAGGAAAATGATGCCAGCATTGAACATTTGAGACAAGTGTGCAAAAGTCGGGTTTCTAAGGTATTTCCCTATTGATTATTTGTTACTGAGTTGAATAGGGCTCAGTCTGACAGTTAATCACAGTATTAACCTCTGGAATTTGCACAGTGAATCACCACAATTTTCTTGCTAATTCAGCTTTCAGGCAGACCCAAAAAAGCCCATCGGGGGCCACATCCTTGCTCATGCTTCAACTACCAGGATCAGTCTGAGGAAAGGGAGAGGGGAGCTGCGTATTGCAAAGATCTACGACAGGTAAACAGGAGGGAAGGTGACAAATTTCAAGGTATTGAAACTTTCTGGATGGTACACTGGGAGAAAATCTGAAAGAACAAACTAATTAACAGATTAAACGACTAATTAAAGTTGTCTTGCACATTGCATACATTAAATAACATAATCTTTCATCATAAATCCTACTAGATGCTCAGCTCTTAATGAAAACCATCAAGTACTTTGGTAGGACCGGTGGTCCTTTGGCAGGAAAATTCTGGACATGTTAAATTCCTAAGTTTTCCTGACACAATAATTTCACATTTTCTGATCCTGATGATATCAATCACGTTCTACAGTTTGCACATAGGTATAAAGGCACTGAGGTATTCCAGGTTGCTCACACCCACAACATTTTGGAGACTGTTTCACAACTGCATTTTACATGGAGAAACCCACAAGTTTCTTGTTTCTTTTTCTCCCAGCCCTGAGATGCCTGAAAATGAAGCCACATTTGCAATAACTGCTGGAGGGATTGGGGATGCCAAAGAATAGATAAATAAATGATGTAAATGTACAGCTAAAAAACAGCTGGGCAGTTGGGATGAAGATTTGTGAAAGGTCGAGAACTACCTGGCTGCATTTGTAGCTTTTGGAAGATATTTAAGATATTTTGGGAGAAAATAGGATGGACTTTGTACAGTTCAGTTTTACTGAACTAAAATTTTGGTCATTTAGGATTTTTGTTTTTCAATAGAACTTTTAGCACACAAACATTTAAGCCATTAGATTGTGAATTGTTCTTAGAATCCTTTTCCTATCTTTTGTGAAAATCAAACCTGTCCTTTCACATGGGAGTGAATATACTCTTTCTTAATTTATTTCAAAGAGAGTGTCTAAGTGGTAGAATTTAACAGTGTGAAATGCAACAGAACTGGAATAAACTCAGTTATAAAATTGATATATATAGATGGAAAAGGCAGTGGGAGGAACAACAGCTCAAGAACTTGACGGATTTTCATGTACTGTAGAGGAACAAGTAGTTTTAAGAATACGTTTTTAAACATTTTTATCTTGACTAGATAATGTTCATGTTTTTATTTAGCATTTTCTACTTTTTGGACAGAATGTTTGAAACCTGTTCTTATTAAAGTTAAAAATAAAGACTGTGAATTAGAACAGAAGCCTGACTATGTTTGGGTGCTTTGAATAAAACTCCCCTCTCAAAAAATCTCATTGATCTTTCATGAGAAAAATAATCTGGGTGCAACCCAATACCTTAAAACCTTTTTTCTAGTTCTCTAAAGAAACAAACTTGATATAATTGACTTGTCATTCTTCCAGTATAAGTAAGACTATTAAATATTACTTTAAGTAATATTAAATATTGTTACTATAAAAAAAAATAAAACAAATCCTGAGGCTAGATAGGAGGGGCTGGCACCAGCACTTATACCAAGGAAAAGGCACTTAGGATTTAGCTTGCTGAGGGAGCAGTCAGCACAGGCACAGCTCTGAACTAGCAGGAGGTGTAAGTCACAGGGGGCAAAAGAAGAAGCTGGGAATAAAGACAGAAACAGGGCATTGCGGCCAAAATAACAGTTCCTTTTACAATATCTCCAATGCTCATTGAATTGCTTGTTTTAAATAAATTAAACAATACATACACACACATGGATATAATGGAGAAGTCCTACTTTGTCCTCTGGTAATTACAATGAGTCTAATTTTGGGATCTGGTCGAAGAACTCGTCTTCACTGGAAAAAGAATTTTTTTGTTTAGGTTACCAAATGCATGTAAGATAACATCAAATAAAAAGGCAGCAATGACCAGAAATTCATGGAAGAGAAGCTTGACATTTTAGCCAGGCTTGTCCTTGTGACAGACCTAGAGGGCTTGCCTTCTTTAAGTGGTTTCTTAACAGATAATTGATATTTTTCCTGAAGTAAAGCACTATTTTTCACAGTGGAGAAAAGACTAGAGAGCTGAAGGCTGGGAAGCCGGTTCATCTGAGAGAGCCAGGAATGGATCAGCCATTGTCATTTAATGCACTGTCCAGTCCTTTGCACGTGCCAGGCTTTCCCACACTTGGCATTTGTATCCAGTGGCCAAGTACCCAGTGCCAGTGAGAGTTTGCAGTGTCACTTGACTCCCTGCCACCCACTTGAAAGACCCAGGTTTCTTACAGAAACATTCTTCCATTTTATTTTAAGCACTCGGATTGCTTTTTGCTTTCTCACACATGTGATACATACATACATATATATATGTATGTGTGTGTGTGTGTGTGTGTGTGTATATATATAGCATGTGAAGCTAAAATGGTAATTTGCATGTTGTTCTAGGCTGGTATTTTTATCCAAGGGCCAGAAAGTAAAGGAGACCCGCTTTCCCTTCTGCCAGTATAACCAGTGTTTGATAACCTGACAGCCCAGAAATTACTGCTGATAGCGATAACACGGTGTGGGCCAGGGCTGTGTTTGGCTGGTCTAACCCCACCATCCACGGGACACGGCTCTTTGTGCCAGGACACACTGACCTGGCAACAGCACATACACGGCACGAAAGGATTTATAGTCTGTGCCACGCAATCCCCTCGTGGATGATTCTGCCTTTCAGCGGGGAGTCTCTAGCTCGTGGGGAATTCTCCCCCGGCCTGCTGGCGCTCAGGTGACAGCAAACATCATGGCCGCTGTCACTCTGCTCCTGCCCTCGCTAATCTGACAGGGAATAACCTCGGCCCGCTGGAGCCGCCACAGAGGTCCAAAGGGCCGCTCCTGCCCCGTGGCCCAGCGTCCCGTTATGGTTCCGCCATTGTCCCATCACCGTGTCCTCAGCCGCGCTGCCACCTTGGCGGAGCCCGTAGGCGAGCAGGCGACGGGCCGTATTCTTCAAACCGTCTGCGAATCCAGCGTAACCCTCCCGCCCGGTACGCACGGTCCGCGTAAGAATGTTACGCCATGCACACCGGGATCTACGCCAGCCTGAGTTACGCACCTTGCGTACACCGTGTGCTTACGTAACGTGCGCCTCGGCCCAGGTATTCCCCGCCCTGCAGAAGGGGTTACGAGAGCGCTCCTTGCGCAGCTGACTTTGGGGAATAGCGTTACTCCTCCCCTCCGCCTTCCTCACGCAGGGCCCCGGCTCTAAGTAAAGAACGTTACGCACTTTTCGTAGCCCGCCTGCTACTGCACTGGGCGGTGTTTCGCCGAGAGCGCTTAGTGCGTAGTTGAGCTCCGTGAATAGGCGTAGGTGCTTCGGCGGGCCGCAGTTTGCGCAGCGCCGGGCTGCCCGTAACGTAAGCGGAGCGGGCCGGGGCGGCGGCGGCCATTTTGTGCCGGGAGCACGGAGGAAGAAGACGCTGGTGTCTCCACACTACCCGGGCCCTGGAGCCGACCGAGAGCCCCGCCGTTCCGGCCGCTGACGCCCAGCGGGTCTCGGACCCACTGACCACCTCTTCTCCTTTTGTGTCACAGCAAAGAGGCGAGGTGGCGCAAAGCGAGGCCTCCGAGGCGCAGCCGCCCCTGGCTGGACCCTCTCCCCGTACCCCCAGCCCCTCGCCGTCCCCACGGCCGGCGTTCCGCTGCCTCTCACCCACCCCTCCGGGGGCGATGAGAGGCTTCGGGGACCGGGGCCGCGACCGAGACCGCGGCGGGTAAGGGGGAGGGGGGGGTCTGCGCGGCGGGGGGCGGTGGGGAAGCCGAACGCTTGCGTTGGGGGCGGGGGAAGGCCGCGGGGTTGGGGGGCGTGTGTTGGAGTGGCGGTACTGGGGGAGCCAAAGTCCCATCTGTGGAGATTTCCCCCCCATAGATTCTCGTGTGGGGGCGGGGGTAGTTGGAGGCTTATCGGTTCCCAAGGCGGGGTGGTGGGTTTTGGGTGTTTTGTGGGGTTTTAAATTTTTTGTTTTAGTTTAGCTTTTGCACCGTTCATGTGTAACTAATTCTGAGCCTTGCGTGAAATTTTAAGGCCTGCATCCACCCTGCCCCCTTAATTATTTTCTGCCAGCCTCTTTATTTACCCCGCGAGACTCGTGGCACCCTCCCCCTTGCAAGCCACGGAGGTGTCGGTGGCCCTGGCAGGGCTCGTTGTCCTCCTGTCTGTCCTTCTGGTTGTCATTGCTCCTTTTGGACTTACTGGAAAGATGGCAGTGGGGGGAAGATCTCTCTCAGCTGCGCTCCCAGGCTTACCGTGATAGGAAATGGGATTGGAAACGCTGCCTTGCGGGGGACTTGGGCACTCGGGAGGGTGAGCAGTGAACCGTGGTGCTGGACCACGCTTGCCAAGCTTGCGTAGTGCTACAGAAATTGTTAGTCTGGTTCTGTCAAGGCCTAGTGCTTGATACTCTTGAATGTGTTATTTAAAGGAGGTTTGACTTGCAAAAGGCTTTTGCAGGTTTGGTTTGATGTGATTTTTTTCTTTCGACAATGACAGCAGTAAATACGGTGGCGTTATACTGCGTGACGAGATTGAGGCTCGAGGTATTTAAGCGTTGAAAGTGATCAGGCTTTTGTGCCAGGCCTTTTTAAAGAGAAAGTTAAAACTTAATTTCTGAGAGTGGCATTTTCAGATCATGAGTAGCTCTCAAGGATTAGCAAAAAACATAGTGTGATTTCTGCTATATGGTAAGCTAGATCTCCATTAATGAGTCTTCTCTCCACTGGGACGTTAAAGAATATTTTGCTATACATTGCCATGCACTTTGACGTTCAGTTTCTTGTTTATGGAGGGAGATAGTTGTTTCATTGCTTTATCTTACACCCACATTTAACATTCTGAAATTAAAAGATACTTTCATTTTTTTTTCACAGAGAGGAGGGTTCTGGTGTTTTTCTGTTAAGAGATTTCCAGCTCAGTTTAACACAAGGACATTGGAGTAAGCGCTTTGGCAAGTCTGAGATAGGTCAGACCACAGCTGGTTTTGGAGTTTAGTGAGTGAGTTTGAGCATGCAGATTTATATAGAGTTACTTAAAAGAGCACCGGCCAAAGCGTTGCCACAACACTTGATGTGCCTTAAAATTGGTGTTATTTCATTTTCTGTAAAGTCTTTAATTATAGTGGATGCTTCTCTTTTAGATCAGGGCTTTTGATAAGTAAAAAAAGTGCCCACATGCTTCTTTGTGAAGTTTGTGGACATTTGCATGATTTTTTTTTTTTTTTTTGCATATTACCCTGGAAGCTTTAGTGCATTCAATTTGCTACATACATCCTTTTAAGGTGTGAAAATATTTGTAACCACTAACAACTATCTTACTTCATAAATAACCTGTATAAAATATTGGGCCACCCAGTGTGCTGCTTCAGCACCTATTGAAACTTTATCACCACTTCTTTTGTAGTCTAATCACATAAAAGGGTTCTAGTTTTCTCTGTCAGGAACGAGCTGTAGGTGACTTCTTAGGATGGAAAATTGTTATGTTTTGCTCTGGAATGTGTCAGATTTACTCAGTTCTGTCCCAGAAGTGATGGCACCAGTAATATTAGGGAAGAATATTTTGAGCCAGCCTGAATTTACCTTTGAAAAGAAGGCTCTTGGCAAACCAGGGAAATAATAGATGTAAGCCAGTTTAATTGGAGTTGGAATCTCATTTTACTTGGAGTCAGAATGTGAAGTGTCAGTTACTGCCAGGTGAGCAGCTGAACCCCCACAGAGGCAGCAGCATTCAAGGGCTCCTTCCTGTCAGGTCAGTGTCCAGGCAGGTCGTGTGTAAGAGTGGAGAACTGAAACTATGTGCCTTCTGTGTAGTAGATGTCATTTTCTCCCTCTGGATAGCTTTGGGGCAGGTATTCACAGTGCCAGCTGTTGCAGTGTCCAGCCTTTCAGGCAGCCCTGTCCTATGTTTCCTTTTCTAAGGGAATTCATCAACCCTTTGGACCTCTGGTGGACTTGAGTGAGGTTATGGGTTTTGTAGGAACTGCTTGGGTATTCTCATTTTAGACATTTTGACCTCAGTTTAGCATGATAGGTTACAAACATCATCACTAAAGGTGAATGTCCCTGTAAGTGAAAGTCTGTGCCTTTTTTTTTTGCTTTGTCCTGAAAGGAAGCATAATGCTTAAGTGCATTTTTGAAGTTGTGTTTCACAGTCTTTTTCATTAGAGAAAACTTGATGACTCTGCAAGCTCTCTGGAGGATCTGATAGACACACAGATGAGAAAATAAGGGATATTTATAGGAAAGGGAAGAAGCCTAATGCACAGTTGCAACACAGCAGACTTTTTAAAACTAACTTAGCAGGTTTTAAGTTCAATTATATCTACCATATACTTGGCCTTTCCAACAATTTTACCACATCTTCCTGTTAAAATTTTGATTTGAGTTCTGTTTCTTTGGTCTCTTAGTCACTGTAATTTATAGTTTCCATTGGGAAGTGATTTAAAGAAGAAATGTACTTAATGTTTGAGCAGGTAGTGTTGTACTTAAGATAATTCAGAACTTTTTTTCTGCTGTTGTTTATTTTTTGGTAACTCTTCTACCCCTTATTTCCTCCACAGGTTACTCCATAACAATGTTGCTTAGAGATTTTTGTTGCTTTCAGTTTTTTCATTACCAGTTTTTTGTTTACTAGTGGACTACCTGGGTAGGGTGCAGACACTTTGATTTTGCTGTCTAAAAGTTGTTTGAAATGGGCATATCTCATGAATTCATGTTTTTGCATAAAGCTGTACCTTTAGGACAAAAATGGACTTGATAGCATTTTGAAAAGTTCTGTCTGCTGAGTTTGTAGGATATTGATGAAAGTGCTGTAACTTTTTTTGGGGGTGTGTTATTTTAAAGTGCAATTAATGATATTTACAGTAAATAAACATATGGTTTTTAGTTACTCTTACAGCTTACTGCCAGAAGCTCATGTTTTGACTGTTTCATTAGCCAGTCATTACAGTTAGTTCTTACCTTCTGAAATGTATATATTATTAACTGGATAAAGAAAACTTAGATAGAGCAATTACTTTTGAATTGTTCTGCTAGAACAGAATTTTTTTTGTGAACATGAGCTTCTTACTCTCTTCAGTCTTCATCACAATGCATTTCAGAGAGCATATGATTTTTCCCAGGTTGTTTTTGCAGTTTTTTTCCTGTTAGGCTGTGTTTTAAAAATAAGAGTTTTTTTAAAATGTTGATTACAGAATTACAGATGGACTTGCAGGCTTGGCTGGGCTTGTTTATTTTCTGTTTTTCAGTCTGCTGTTTTTTATTTGAGGCATACTTCTTTATAGGAAGGGAGAGAAGATATGGAGGGGGAGATAGTGAAGTAGCTGTCTAGTGTAAAACTAACCTTGAGAGACAGAGAAGGAATTTGCAAGGAGACATTTTTCTCATCCCTTTTATGTAACCGTGTTGGAAGTGCACTGTCAGTTTCAAGACAAATGCTATGGGTGTACAGCAGCCATGTCCTAGAGGCAGGAGCTTTACAGGGGTGATTTTCAATAACATGGTTTTATGTTCAGAACCAACCCAAAGCAGGTTTGTTATTTCAAGAAGTTTTACACCATCATACTGATTGGAGGGAGGTGACTTGCTGGAATATTGTGCTCATATGTCAGCTTGGGGAAAACACAAATGGTTAAGAAAATTCTAGAATAATTCTAGAATAGTTTTTAAGTACTGGTAGTATTTTTTTTTTTAAGTAACTAACATTCACATTCACAGGTTTGGAGCGAGTCGTGGAGGTCCTCTCCCTCCGAAGAAATTTGGTAATCCAGGGGAACGTTTGCGTAAGAAAAAATGGGATTTGAATGAACTGCCCAAGTTTGAGAAGAATTTTTATGTGGAACATCCGGAAGTGGCCAGGCTTACTCCAGTAAGTGCTGTGTTGTCTACAGCAGAAAATGTCACAAGCTGAAAAACTTGTCCTAGGAAGTCTGGGACAGCATGTAAAGTAGAGGTGACTCTTCATGAAGCTTGTGTGGTGTGTGTACTCTGCTGGATACTGGTTCTAGTTGCCTTTGCTACTTAACATTAGCAAAAGATATGCTTCTTTTCTTGGTTCCTTTTATATGAGATAGTTTATGTTTTGTCATTTGTAATGCATCTTTTTTATGATGCTTGTCTGCTCTGGTGATTTGTCAGTGGAGATAAAACTTAGAGAATTACAGTCCTGGAGAAGCCCTGGAAAAATGTAAGATAATGAACTAAAAGTGACAAAAATACATGAAAAAGGTTTGAAAGTAATATTTTGTCATAAGAGCAATTTGAGCTGAAGGAGGCCTTGGGGGCATCTCTAGTCTAATCCTCTGCTTAGAGCAGCACTGATGGTAGAACTAGAGCAGGTTACTTAGTGCCTTTGTCCTTTTGAGTTTGAATATCCCCAGAGATGAGGAGAATTTATATCCTCTCTGGGTGGCTGTCTCAGGGCTTAATGTTTCTCCTGGCATTTTGAACATCTTTCCTCTAGTGACCCATCAAGTAGTTAAAGTAGCAGTTAAAGGTCACTGTTAGCCCTGTCTTTCCCAAGCTAAACAAATCCCAGTATGTCTTCATATGGCCTGTAGTGTACCCTCCAGCTTTCCCCCAGAATTGCACGTGCCCTGTTAAAACCATGTCCTTCTCACACAGGGGGCTCAAAGCCAGGTGCAGTACGCTGTGTTCACTCTGTAGATAAGAAATCTTCCTTTCCTACTGAACTTGAGTCTAGTCTTCTACTCTCTATGCAATGTATTTTTATAATTAGAAATTAAAGATTTTGTTCTTAACATGCAGCAACAAACAAACAAAATGTCATTATCTGACTGCATAGACTTAAAAATCCTTGTGTGAAAAATGTATATGGCATAAAGAAATGGAAGGGGGTATTAACTTCCTGAAGATACCACAACTTGAGCTACTGAACCATGGTTTGCATCAGCTGCTGTAGCTGCCTTTGGCTTAGCCAGCTAAAAGGATTTTCATGTTTTCCCCAGGAGTTATTTTCTTTTTTTGCCTTTTAATTCAAGCTCAAGGGATTCTCAGAAATACTGAATCTATGCTTTGGATAAAGTACATATTTGGTATTCTTGTGTCTCTAATGATTTCTAATAAGCATCACGGTAAGGTCATGAATTGTCAGAAGAATGTTGCAAAGGGCAATGGACTTGCAAGATAACCTAGACAAAAATAACACTTTTTCTAATCCTGAAATTGTGCTTGTCTACACATTTCAGAAATATTACAAGAAGTTCCTTATAAGAATGGTGAGGTTCTAGGGTATCATTATGATGTTGTCAGAGCTTCTTTCATTATCTGAAACATTCCAAGCAACATTTGAGTTGCAAGTCATCCAGCAAGAACTCAGACTAAGTATTTATCTGCCTCTGGAATGTGTTAATTGAAGGAGAAGGACTGCCTGGCCTTCTGTTCATGGTATATTAGGACTTACTTAATTTGATTAATTCTTAGCACTGTCACATAAAGCATATTTCTTATCCTCTGTTTCTAATAATTTCTCAAGCTGTTGGTCATTTCTGGCTTCTGGAAAAAATGCAATTCCTAAAAATATTCTTTTAATGTACCTTTCATTTAGAAGGGTTGGTTGTAAGAAGAGATTGACATTTGTCCTTCTAGGCTATGTAGAAAGCTCACACCTCTGAATATCAGAGAATCAAAAAAAAATCTGAGTACAGTAACTCAGACTTGAAGTCTTTAGGAAAGCAGTCTTTTCTAGATCTCTGTTTGAATTTAGTTCTCTAACAAAGCTGTTATCCAGAGGTGAGAAGATAGTAGTTAGAAACATGCACTTAAGTCCCTGCTGATATCTGACTTTTTTTTTCTTTTTTCATAAATAGTATGAAGTTGAAGAGTTGCGCAGGAAGAAGGAGATAACAATTCGGGGGATGGAGGGCTGCCCCAAGCCAGTGTTTGCCTTCCACCAGTGTAGCTTTCCACGTAAGTACTTTTGCCATCTTTAACATCATGAAGATTGCTCAGAAAATACCTAAACAGTTACTGATTCTGTTCTCTAAAAGGTTCTCCAAAGCCTCAGTTATCCTTTATAAAGTTTATTCTTTTCTTGAATTCTGAAGAGTATGTGATGGATGCCTTGATGGACCAGAACTTCACAGAGCCCACTCCGATCCAGTGCCAAGGCTTCCCGCTAGCCCTCAGTGGCCGTGACATGGTGGGCATTGCACAGACCGGCTCTGGGAAGACACTAGCAGTGCGTATCTTTCCCTTTTATTTCTTCAGCTAGCTTTCCTGCTTACCTGGTAGAAATTACCTATTAGTTAGCTTTTGGGCTTCCCAGTACTAGCAGTGGGATGATTACATTTTTAAAGCTTCTTGTATTGCATTATGGGGGACACTTGAGTTTCAGCTCAGCTACAAGCCTGTTGTATTCACAGGTGTGTGTTTTGTGCATCTTCCTGTTTGGATGCTTAGTTCTCTTTGGTCTATGCTTACATTATGATTTGAAAAACAGGATGTTCTCTTTAGCACACTTGTTTTATAAACTACACAGGTTAAAATAAAAAATGGTTGAATTTAAGCACAGACATTAGCTTTAACTGCAGCGTTAAAAAGTTTTTTTATCCTTTATGAAAAACATTGGCTAAGATAATGATTACTCAATTCTGCTAACTTACACTCCAAGTTTAAGTGAGCCTTCCTTTCAGAGGTGCTGAGCAGCCAATTTTTGTGCTCATGCCGAAGTGGATGCAGTTGGTCAACAGCTCTGAAAATCTTCTGTTCTGCTTGATAAATGCAGGTATTTAGTTTTGCAGAATCACAAGAAAATACTGTTTTCTTCTGTTTTAGTACTTGTTGCCTGCAATTGTTCACATCAACCACCAGCCATATTTGGAGAGAGGGGATGGCCCAATTGTAAGTGCTTGTATGATTCTCTTCCTTTGTTTACATGTGGCATGACATTGTTAATGAGGTGGTGCTTTATTTAATTGATGTATTAGAATAGTAGTTTTTCCTATCCTGTTCCTATCAGAATAGGAATTTTTACTATCACAATGTGAACATCCCACTCAGTTGAAATTCTGTGCAAATGCTGATGTAGTCTAAAGATGTTTAAATGTTTTAACTAATAAAGAGCAGATGGTCCAACTTTGCTTATGGTTTTATGTTAGGGATGTGGATGCAGCTTGACTCTTCCTGAATCATTTCCTTTTGCAGTGTCTGGTTCTGGCACCTACTAGAGAGTTGGCCCAGCAAGTGCAGCAGGTGGCTGATGATTATGGCAAATGTTCAAGGCTGAAGAGTACCTGCATATATGGAGGAGCACCCAAAGGCCCCCAGATCAGAGATTTAGAAAGAGGTAATTTTTAAACGGGTGCTTGCAGTTTCTGGAGGAAGTGGTATTGTAAAATCTCTGTAAAAATAAAACTTGTCAAAACCTGTCTGGAAATGGGTGAGAGTGAATGAGTGCCTCATTTTCCAGTTGCAGTGATAGTTCATGAGGTAGTTCTGTTTGCTGTGTAGTGACTTGGATATTAGGTTTTCTTTTTGTTTGTTCTTTGAACATTCTACTTGTGAAGATCATCAGGGTGTAGAAAGGGAAAAAGAAAACTTCACAGAAAGAAAACAGGTTATTTTAAGGAAATGCAATACCAGCGTGTTTAAGGAAAGATTTTTCTTAACGCAGATTCCAAGTTTTCTGCCTATATTCATTCAAATAATCAAATTTTGTTTCTGAATATATAGATGCTTCTTTGGACAGCAGTGAGTGGTTTTGCTTTGGTCACAGGTTTTGTTTGTAGTTTTTGTTGTTTGTTTTTTTTAAATTGTTCTTAAGCACTAAGCACTATGTACCCTGTAAGCAACCACTCTAATATGGTAGTGCTTTAGTGATCTTTAATTTCAATTCAGCAATGTGCTGATGGCTTTCATCTTCACCAGATATAAAATGTAATGGAGTTATGTGAGAAGATGGAAGAATTGTTATAAGGCAGATACACAAACAGATCTATTCAAGAAATCAGAAAATTTGGCTTACCACTGCAGTTCACAGGGTCCTTATTGCAAACTGCAGTAGTGGGAGAAAAGCATGTGTGGTGGAAGTCTGTGGCATATCTCTGTTCAAGAAAAGAGTTGCTTTCCAGCTCAAGCCCAGCATCTTCAGTGGCAGAGTCCAAGGTTTCACGAAGAGTCCTTGGGAGGATCAGTGTGCTGGGTTTTTGCACACCTTTCTGGAGTGCTGTAAAATAGATATTCTACTTAAGAAGAAAGTCCTTTTCATGCCTCTTCTTCCTGAAACTTAACCTTCTGTGGACATTTCAGTGACACTGGAATACTCACCTGTAAAATTTGGGAATTGGTGGAAACCCGGTCTTTCTTTTAAGGAGTGTGTAAATCACCCAACCTGGTGTTAGTTAGCAATATTTGAACTCTTCTTACCCCACAAATGTTGGTAAGACGGCTGTCTCTCACTGTTGGTGCATAATTGCTCAGTAGTAAAGTCCATGCTTTGCCTTTATATATTAAAAAAAAAAAGTGAAGGTAATTTGACCCATACAGCAAGAAGAGCACTTTGAGTTTGAAAATGACACCTCTCTAGACTGTGTAAATCTGGATGAAGGTGGTTCAGGCTTGAGTAGAAGCTTACTTCGTTTCTGATTTTTGGACAGCTCTTCACAGGTGTTCTCTGGTAGTAACCTTTTCATTTCTGTACTGCATTTATTATTCTAATGGCACTGTAACAGTAATTTCGGAATGGAAAACATATTAAACAGAACTAGGGCTTCTACTGAAGTGACTCAGTCTTGGGTACGAATGAGGGTGGTGCTTTTTTTTAAAAACAATTTTGCTTTGGAAGGTGATTCATTCTGACTAAAAATACCAGTTGACATTCAAATGAAGAGCCTTACTCTTTTTCCTTATTCTCTTCTGAAGGTGTGGAGATCTGCATTGCTACACCGGGTCGCTTGATTGACTTCCTTGAGGCTGGGAAGACCAACCTTCGTCGCTGTACATATCTGGTGCTGGATGAAGCTGACAGAATGTTGGACATGGGATTTGAGCCACAAATTCGTAAAATTGTTGACCAGATAAGAGTGCGTGATCCTTTTAGAAGGACAGTCTCCTTTGTTTTGTGTTTGAAATGTAGTACTATAAACAGATCTGTTTTCCCTTTTCCTTAGCCTGACCGCCAGACTCTGATGTGGAGTGCCACCTGGCCTAAAGAAGTGCGCCAACTCGCTGAGGACTTCCTGCAGGACTATGTTCAGATCAATGTGGGAAACTTGGAGCTGAGTGCCAACCACAATATCCTGCAGATAGTGGATGTGTGCATGGAAAGCGAGAAAGACCATAAGTAAGCTGGTGTTCCCACCATTTTGCTTTCTTTGGTTGTCCTTCAAAGTCGGAAATGCTTTGTGAGCCTTCTAGGAATTCTAAATAGTTAAGTTGCTTGTACTACTATTTAACCTTTGAGTGTTACAAAGTAAGTCAGTCCTGTAATTAACTATTTTCTTGTGTATATTTTGACCATACCTCTGTAAACCAGCAGAAATTCTGTGTGATACTAACTTACATAGATGTGTGTTGTGTATGTCCTCAATGTGTCTTGGGAGAGAGATCCTATATTCTGGTACGTGTGGCTGAACATCTTGGCCCTCATGTCTGTTTTAGGCTGATACAGCTGATGGAAGAAATCATGGCAGAGAAGGAAAACAAGACTATCATCTTTGTGGAGACAAAGAGGCGATGTGATGATCTCACTCGAAGGATGCGCAGAGATGGGTGATTAGCTTCTCCCCTTCCTCCACTTTTTTCCTAGTGGGAAACAAAAATTGTAATCAAAAGCAGTAAGATTTAAATGTTTGTGATGCTCTTTTTGGGAGCAACTTGCCCATTATTTTCTGGGCTGGATTTAGTCGTTGTTTCTGAAAAGATTCCACTTCATCAAAGCATTAGTACAAGAGAGAGTGTTTCTAAGTGGTGCAGCTTTTTTAGTGGATCAGAAGCCTGATATGCTGATGGAGACTGTCAATACAGCAAATGTGATTTTGTTTAAATGGTTGTTTATGTAGGTAGTGGGTTTACAGTACACATGCTGGGTGGCTAGAGGCCAGAGAACAAAATATTTCTCAAATCTTACAGTTTTTCCCTTTTAAACAAAATGCCAATAAAGCTTCCTGTTTCCTTTAATGTCTGTACTTTCTATCTATACTAATGTACATCTCTGTTTGGCAGTTGGCCAGCTATGTGTATCCATGGAGACAAGAGTCAGCCAGAAAGAGATTGGGTGCTTAATGGTGAGTCCATCACTGACAGGAGAATAACTTGGGCTACTGTACTTAATTTACCTAGACATGTTTTTCTCTGGTCTGGATTTTTTTTTTTTCTTGTTTTGTTTTGTGGTTTGTTGTTTTTTTTTTTTTTTTTTTTTTTTGTTCATTGCTTTATTTTGGTTTTGGGTTTTTTTTGTTTGTTTGGGGTTTTTTGGTTTTTTAATTGGTTTGGTTTGTTTTGGTTTTTATCTCTAGACCAAATAGACACCTGTGAAAGGACTTCTCTTACCTTTATGCTCTTAATTTCAGTACTTGTTCCTTTTTTGTTTGTTTGTTTTGATAAACAAGTGGGAAAATTTCTTAACACAGCTGGATTTTGAAAAATTGGTGAGGCATTATGTCCTGACTTGTGGGTGTTTCTGGAATTGACCCACCTTATCTGTCTTCTGGAAAATGAGCATTTAATGTAAATCAAATTCAGGTAACTTTATCATTTTGGAAAATCTTATTTCATAGCATGCTTTGTTTTACAGAGTTTCGTTCTGGAAAGGCTCCTATCCTCATTGCTACCGACGTTGCATCTCGTGGGCTAGGTTTGTACACATAGACCACTCTTGCCTACTGCTGCATATTTTTCTTCTTTGGACTGAAAAACGTTTCTTAAAAAAAAAAAAAATCAAAGCGTGATTTTCCCCCACATGTGAAATACGTTTTTTAACATTAATCTTTTTTTTTTCTTTCATATTCAAAGTCTCTTCCTGCTCCTAATGAACAGGCTTTGGTCTGCAGCAAGGCCTAGGCATGACCAATCGATCGCCAAGAGGGAGAAGAGACGTCCAATTATGCAACCCAACCCTTCCACCACACTCACTTCTTCCCCAAATCCAGCTTTTGTTGCTGGATGCTAGGGATGGATTGCTCTCAGTTCAGAGCGTGTCAGATAAAGTTCAAGTAGGAAGCTGTGGGAGAGCATTTCGACAGCAAATAGCGAATATTCTCCCCGTATGGCACACCACAGATTTGAACATACCAACCCCAGTACACGCATGTTTACCCTGCAGATGTATTCACATCTGAGAAAGCACTGCTCCAGATCTTTGCTCTTGACATGTAACCTTCCCTCCTCCTCTGTGTTCCTTCTAGGCAGGACCACTGAGATGATATATGGCCATTAACATCTTGTTACCCAGATGTGTAATTGAATCAAAATCGCACAGCTGTGTTCTGGTGGCATGAAAATGATCTGTCTGGATGCATCAGTTGTGCCCCCTTTTGTAATAAGCATATTTGTGTAATAAGCATATTGTGAAACACCATGTGCTGAGCACAGTCCTTATGCGTCTACCCACCCTAGAAGAGGAGGATGGCTGCTGAAGTGCTCTGAGTTTAATAACAGATGTTGAATACTCTGCCCACCCTGAGTGTGGTAGACGATAAACTACTTGAGAGTCAATGTCTCATTGTAGTAAATTCTAGACAAAATGACTGCAAATGGGTGGAGATTTAACTCAGAGAATCTAGTTTGTTACAAGCCTCAGTTACCTGAGCTCTCTTTGTATGCTGAAAGGGTGGCTGTGCTGTGCATCATATGGTCACTTTAATACAGGCAGACCATTAACAGACTTGGCAGCCTTTGTTCACACAACCTTCACCCCTCCTTCCCCTCCCCCCTCAAAAAATGTCCAGCACTTCCTCAGGAAGTGATTATATGGACTTCAGTCTCTGCCCTCTAGGGTCATGTCTGGACCTGTGCAGTTAGAGCTTGGGCCTGTTGGGAGAAGGGACTGAGGCCTGAAACCAGTTTATATGAAAGAGAGCTGCTTTCTCTAGCAGCATTTTTTAAACAGGCTTGCTATGTGCTGGTAGCTTCTTTGTGCATCTTGCCTAGACATTTAAAACAGCCTCAACCCCCTCAAAAAAAAAAATCAACAAAAACCAACACTCTCCCCCAAAACTACTCAATTGGATAACACTTCAGAAAACAGTCTCCTCCCTTCCCATCGTCCGCTTCACCCAAGCTAAGGGGGAAAGGTATCAGAGTCTGTTTCTTGTTACTGAACAACATCTCTACTTGTTTTGGGGCCCTGAGTTTGCTGCTTAAAGTAAGTCACTTAACTGGCAAACTTCTGGACGACTTCCTCCAAGATCCTGGAAAGTGAAGGCTTCTACCTAAATAACATAAAACAGGGGCGCGCGCCTTTTGGCTGAGTCACCAGGGCTTTCCCTCTTCCTAATGGAACATTGGTTTCAAAAAAGCTTCTTGCAGGTAAGTTCTGAGTCCCGTAATTTCTTTGTGATAATTCCCTGGAGTGAGGTCCTCTCTCTGCACTGATTTTTTTTTTTTACTTTTTTTTTTTTTTTGTTCAGTCTATTAAACTAAAAACACTGAATTTGATTTGTTTTGTTTTGTTTAACAGAAGCTTTGATATCAGCTGCAGATAATTCTCAGTGCAGGGGTGGGGATACATCTACAATGATGGTCTAAACAGCTCTGTAGACCAGCATGTTTGCTAGTTTATATCTGTCCCGTTTAATAACTGGAGACTGTGCCATAGCGTGTTCTGATGGTCTGACAAAGGGAATGTTTCCCAGGTAGCTGTCAAAAATGATTTACAGTCTCCATTCCTGATCCTGCTACATTATATTCTAAAAGTGCAGGAGGATTGCAAGTGTGCACAAACACTTTGGAGCACGCTAGACTGGAGAAGCTGAGTCTTGTGCACGCTCTGGTCTTCAGCAAGCTGCGTGCTATACCAGGACCACTTTCTAGTCTGGAACACACCCTTGCATCTTCCTCTTCCTGCCGTCCCATTCTTTCTGCTCCTCCCCAGTCAAGTCAGTTCTGTCTGCATTGGTAGCTACAGTTCCTTGTGCTTTCTGACAGGAAAGCACATCCTTGTATCCTCTCTGGTAATTCAAGTCACTTGCTACTGGATGTGCAAAACGGGACTGGCTGAGGACCATGTAGCCTGGAGCTTGTCAGTCTAGCTACACCTTGGCTGTGAAGATGCAATCTGTCACACGTACTCCTCTCTATTCTCCACTTTCCCTTTTTAATAAAACTGTTGCATCAAGGACCCTAGCTGGAGACTCGCGCAGCCCCCTGTGAAACCTGCCTTCTCACTCCCTTTTTTTGGTGTGATTCAGGACTTTGGAGTCAGCAAAGACTGAGGAGCCCCCCCTTTGCTGTAATAAGAAACAGACATAAAGTCCCCCTCTTGTCACAACAACCCACAATGTTTTTATTTTTCCTACAACCCCTTTGAAATTGATGCAGTCTGGGCAATAGATGCAGTCTGACCCTTTGGATGTAATTTTTGTATCTTCATTTTTTTGACAATTGCCCCTAAGAGCCCCAAATAGGGGACAAAAAGTGTTGGAGGACCTGAAAGTTTTACCTGAGCCCAGGTTCTCCGGCGCTTCCCAACCAAAAGGGGCTACAGAGAAGCGTCTAAGCCAGCTCACAGAGCGAGCGTGTGTGGGGACTTCTCGCTGCCACGGACCCTTGATGCATGCTCCCCGCGCTCCAGTGGTCCCGTGTCAGAGGGCGGAGTTTTCGAAAGGAGGCCGCCAAAAATAAAAGGCAAAGAGACGGGATCGGCTGCAGCGGTTTCCCACAGGAGGAGGGAGTGTGCATCGGTCTGGTAACAAACAGAGAATGTTTCTCTCTTTAAAACAAAACAAAAAGAGGAAAGGAAATCACAAAAATCTGTGTTTTATCTTGGATATTTTCAGAATATTCTTGTTAAAATGCAGATTTTAAATTTTTTTTTTTTACGAGCTGTTAGGGCTCTTACTGTAGGATGGTGCATTTGAAAATACTGTATAATATAGCAAATAGGCGCTTTTGGTACTTAAGGTGCTTTCACTGAAGCACTGCACTAACATTTACTTGGTTTCTGTCACGTAAGTTTACAAAGTCTTGTCTTAGAACTTAAAATTTGGAACCCATAAATTTTAAAACTGTTTTGCGTACAAAACCATTTTGATAATTTTATTTCCTGCTTCCATCTGAACTGGAAGTAGGGAATTGCTTACAGAACTCTGATTGTCCAAATTGTGCAAGCTTGCCAGAACTGGACAGAGCAGCACAGAAATGTTAGTGCAATGTGTTCTAGTGATAACTGCAAAGCTGAGTTACGATACATTAGGTCTGAATAATTTTTAATGAGTTGACTGAATAAAACTAATGTAATTTGAATGCCTAAAGCTTTAGGTTAGGGGAGTTAGTTCACTGTATTTTATTAGTACTGTAAAAGTAAATATTTTTAAGACTGTTTTTTATTTCATGTTGCCGAGCGGAAGGTAAGTGATCTCATTACTGCTATTTTTTGTTAGACTTCTCCCAACAGAGTAAAAGCTTTATGGTGGCAGTTCTGCCCTTCCTCCACCCCAGTTTGCTCTGCCTGATGGTGACATTTTCACTTTACAGATTGCGTTAAAAAGAAATATGAAATTCAGTTAACTTATTCACAAACATCAGCGTCTTTTGACAGAAGAAGACAGAGAAATGCATTCCGGGGAGGATGACTTTGAGTGCAGGGCAAAGCTGCTTTAAAATTGCCATTCTTTTTCAGGACACTGACCTTTGTTCCTGATGATCTTAAATTTCAGTCTTCTACTCTTTTGGGATGAGTCTGTCTTGTATTTATTCCGTGCCATTACTAACTTTGTATTTTTTTTTCTTATTACTGTCACCTGCATTCGTGCTCCCCACCTTTCGTTGGCACGTCCTCTCTTCTTCTCCCCTTTCCTCAACCCCACCCTTTCACTGTGCTTCGCTCCTGGGCACTTCACAAGACGTGGAAGATGTTAAATTTGTGATAAACTACGACTATCCGAACAGCTCCGAAGATTACGTGCACCGTATTGGCCGTACCGCGCGTAGTACCAACAAAGGTACTGCCTACACCTTCTTCACACCAGGAAACCTGAAACAGGCCAGGGAGCTTATCAAAGTCTTGGAAGAAGCCAATCAAGCCATCAATCCAAAGCTGATGCAGCTTGTGGACCACAGAGGAGGAGGAGGTGGTGGTGGAGGTAATGGCACAAGGGAGAAGGGCTACACAGGGGATACATTCCCCATTTTGAGGGAGGGAATGTTAAGAGGGTAGGGAAGTACTAAGTACAGGACTGAGATAACACAGTAGTAATAAAGCTGTTCTGTACTTGAGGTCCCAACACTTGATGTAGAGTAGTACTTTGGTCCCAAGAGAGAGGCAGTCCCTGTTTTCCTTAGCTGTAGAATTTTTTTCTCTCATAAGGTCATCAGGGAGCTGATTTTGCTTGAAGTAATTACTTCCTCACGGCTCCTGCTAAAGACAGGCAACAAGATACATGTCCAAATTGAAATCAGTAAAGAAATACACTGAATCTCAGGAGCTGACACACTTTTTCTTCCCATTCCCTGAAGGAATAACAAGTTTCCTTATACTTCCAAATTAGTCCTGAATGTCTTCTGTTTCTTTGTCTCCAAGGACATACATAAAGAACCCTTATTGAACTTCATGTTTACACCTTGAACAAAATAAGGAGGCCTGTGCACAGCTGTGCAGAGAAGTTACAGTCAGTCAGAAGAGAGTGCTCCTTGGGAGCAAAATTGGAGATGTAGAACGGGGAGAAAGGGTGGCCTAAGTGTACCAGAGATCATTGTTTAAGACTTGTTCATGGCACTAAATCTTAATGTATCCATCGCCAGGAGGTCGTTCTCGTTACCGAACGAGCAGTTCGGTAAACAACCCTAACCTGATGTACCAGGAAGAGTGTGACAGGAGGCTCCGGGGAGTGAAAGAGGGCCGCAGAGACTCAGGTGGCTTCAGAGACCGTGAGCGTGGTGAAAGTTTTGCCAACGGAGCCAACAAGACCTATGGCAGTGCCTACGGGAGCCCAAATTCTGCTTTTGGGGCAGCACAGAGCCAGTATGGTTACACTCAAGGGAGCTATGGAGCAGCTGCCTATGGCACGAGTGGCTATGGCACTGCAGAGTACAGTGCTAGTGGCTATGGTGCCAGCACCACAGCTGCCACGGCTGGGAGAACCTCACAGAGCACTACCCAACAGCAGTATGCAGGGATGGTGGGGCGCTCGGGCCAGCAGCCACAGCCGCTCATGTCACAACAGTTTCCGCAGCCCCCTGCCACTAACGTGATGGGCTATATGGGACAGACTGCCACCTACCAGTACCCACCCCCTCCCCCGCCCCCGCCCCCCTCCCGCAAATGAAACCACTCGCTGGTGACCAGTGTAGACCTCTTACATTTAAAGGAACCTTTTCTTTCTCTTCTTTCCCATTGTGATGTCTCTCATGCAGGTTAGACTTAGAATTCACTATCCAAATCCCTTGAGCCTATCAAAAATGGCCCCCAGCCATTAATGACATTAATGACCCTGTCCTCTTTTTTTTTTCTTTTTTTTTAAGATATATGTATAGTTGACTGGAAAATTTATTATTTTTGTCTTGCATGTTGAGGAATTTGGAAATCTTATTTTTTCTAAAAGAAAAGGGTATAAGGCAGATAGGCTCCAGCTGGATCACCTTGGTGTCTAAGGTTTGTAGGAAAATTTGCTTTTGAGGGAAAGAAGTTTCTATTCTGTAACACATTAACTTAATTTCAGGAAGTATAAAGAGAGATGGGAAACTCTGGGGGAGCCAAAAAGCACTTCATTTAAAATATAAATGCAAGGGAGAAATACTCACTTCTCCTAATCTTATTTTTTTTTTAATAGCTCACTAGTACTACTTGTAGTCTTACTGTAGGTGATTTTCTATAGGAAAACTCTTATCATTTGTCTGAGCTGGGTCGTGTTCAGAGTAAAGCCTTGGATATATTATTGACAATTTCTGTAGTTCTGGAAGCTCCGTTTTCTGCTACTGTAACAGCCTGCAGTACGGAGCTTGGGGTTAGTGTCAGAGACCAAACCTGTCGTGCATTCACTACCTGAAAGCCGTCTACCCACAGTTGCTGTGGGTACCACTGCTGAAATGTTCAGCTAAGTAAGTTCTTTCCCTACAGTTGTTAAATTGCAGCATCGCAAATGCGTGGAGCCTGATTATCATTAAATTGGTTACTGCTCTCAAATTTCTGTTTGATTTATTGAAAGAAGTCTTCCTTGAGAGCTAGAAATTATGCAGAACTGAAACAATGAACAGTGTTATTTTGTTTGTCTGTCCTTCACAAACAAACTCCCTTTTGCCATGGGGAATGTTCTGAGTGCTGCTACGCTCGATAAAATGTGACAGAGTTTTCCACACTTAAATTTCAGAGGTTTGAATAGGGTGCGCTGGGGGAGGGTGGGGGGAGGAACGTAGGAGGAGATTGCCTGAGGTCTCCTTTTCATGAGGTAAGCGGTGAGCTGGTTAGTGCATCTTGATTCTGAAGCTTTGTTTCTTTTGTACCTTGCACTGACTATCGCTTTCTCTGGCTTTTGAGTGCATTTCCCTGCTCCACTGGTCCCTTTGGGCTGAGCTCTTGCAGGTAGGTAGTATTTTAGAAAATGTTAGAGAAGAGTGAAATTTTAGTACATACGTAAATAAAACTTGTTTATTTTACAGGCTAAGGTGGGTGTGAGGGGGGGTTTCCCCCTTTAGTAAAGCATGTTGTTGACTTGTTATTTCTAATACCAGACGGTTCAGAGACAGTAGATGATAACAGGAGTTGGCTGCTCTTGGTCTGATAAGATGACAAAAGGATGGATCCATCTCCTGGTTTGAGGCATGCTCTTTGCATTAGGAGAGTGCAGGGGGCTTGTGGGTTTTTTCTGTTGGCGTTCTTGCATATGGATGAACAAGGCAGCCCACTCCTTCTGTAGCAGAGAGGAACTTCTTATAGCCCTGAAAAAGAGCTTGCTTATACAGAAATTGTTTCTTTTAACATTTAATTTCTTCCCAGAGTAAAATTTTGGGGAATGGATGTGCTTTTTTTTTCCTTTTTTTTTTTTTTTTTTTTTTTTTTGTGCAGTACACAGGTAGGTTGCTGACAGGGAGAAGGGAGATTCCTTCCAGAACCTCAGTTCCCTGCTTCCATTTTATATTTCCAGTGCATGGGCAGGAAGTTCCTTTGCTTGTGTTAAGTGAAAGCCAGAAATATTTTGTTTATCCAGGCACTGACTGATAGGTCTTTGGCCTCCCTCACAAGCAAATGTAGAGCTTTTTTTGGAGTAGAATGCAGAAATGCATTTGAGGGGTGTAGGAGTAGGACATCTCACTGACTGGCTTGAAAAAGGGTCTCTGGACGGCCAAAGCTGCCTTATAGTCCGTTACAGCTTTCACTTTTGGGGGTGACTTGTGCATGTGTAAACATCAATGCCAAGTCTTGCAGTGCTTTGTTGCCATTGAGGTCAGCTGAAGTCCAGAGTGTCAACCAGACCGCTGAATGCACTGTGGCATGTGCTGCCCCTGTCCCACCTGGTGCTCTCTGCTCTGCTCCATGTACCAGCTGGAGGGCCCTTGTTGATAAAGCATTAGCCTCTAGTGTTGTTTGCATTGTTTTCAATCTGTAAAAAGTTTGTGGGGGTGTCAGATAATCTGAGCTGGGTGTCTCCTCCCCTCCCACTTCCTGAAGCAATTTACTGTTTGGATTTCTCTGAACAATGGAAGAGTTACTAGCTTTGTGTGGGATCAGCATCTTGTTTCACACACCTGCTGGTCTCTGAACACATTCCTGTTGTATTAATGAAGACTTGAATTGAGAGATTCATAGATCTGTGGTGTTGAGGCACAGGATACTAAGAGCTATGTTACTATTCTTAGTTGGTAAATTGTCCTTTTGATACCATCTTGTTTTCTTTTGTAGGTATAAATAAAAACACTGTTGTCAATAAATTGTGAACTTTGTCTTTATTTTTGGAATGTAAAGCTGTCTTTGTCCCTGTTCTTCCCAGTTCCTAGAAGTCAAATTCAAGGAGGTGGAAACACTTCTTGGCAACTGCCTGAACTGTAATTGAAATTGTCCCTGTTTGTAGAACATAAGGAAACTGAAAATAAGTGAGTAGGGAGGATGTTTGAGTACTTGTGGAATTAGAAGATTCTTGTTACTCAAAGGCAATGTGTTTTTCTTAAATGTTACAGGGCCTGAATAGAGAGAGGGTCAGGCAGAATTAATTTTCAAGAGGGTACTAGTTCATACAGAGTTAAAGTGACAATTTGTAGCATCTGCTGTGTCAGACATGGCAACCTGTGAAATGGGTCAGTTAAGTTAGCACACTTTAATGAAGTGTGTTACATGTTCCCTTTACCATGGGCACTTGCTGAAGGACTAGTGGGAGTGACATTTTCCCTTGTGCTGCCTCAGGGTCAGGGTGGAGGTGTGTTTTGAGTAGATGACGGGAAGAGCTGGGAGACAAGAAATTGCACTACTTCAGTATTGGCCAATATTGGCCAGCACTAGCACCAAATTCAAGTGAGAAGAAATTAAACAATGGAGGGGAAGAGTCTGATGGATGAAAAGCATTCCAAGCCCTGTCTTTCTGGCACTGGGTTGAAACTCTGCTGAGCCATCCATTAGTCAAAACGGGCCAGAGAAGGAAAGCTGTGATCTTAAACAGCTTCGTCTTTGAAATTTCTTGCACTGCCTGTGGGATGTCTTCAAACAGGCATGGGAAGGCTTAGCTTCTTTCCTTTTAGGACTGCAAAGAGAAAGACAAGGTAATGAGTAAATTTAATGAAATTCAACTGTTTTATTTCTTCCACAATTTTATGTTTTCTGACTTGCAATTTAGAGTGCCAGATAGTGGGGTGCCGGGTTTGCTGACTGCCAATGGGAGAGAACCACTATGAAATGCTTCTAAGAGGGAAAAGCACAACCTATTTATCCTCCTTTGTGCTAAAGGAAAAGGTTCTTGTTTGACTTGCATGGTTACTTGTTCTCATGGGTGGACCATCTTAAACATTTTTCTTGATGATGTGCTATTCCTAGTGCTTTCCTTTCCTTTTGATACAGAGCGTGGCCTGAATCAATGTCTGTGACCAGATCCCTGCTGAGCCCTCCCAGCCCATCTGAGCTGAACCTTGGGATGGCAGGGATGCCTCTGGGAAATGCCAGAGACCCCTAGGCTTAGATGGGGTGGCTGGATTGGGGACTGTCCTGGGTGTGCAGTGGTCAGAGGTGCAGAGTGGCTGTGCCTGGCACAGAGTGGTACTGGGGTGGGCTCTGGGGCTGTGTTGGGTGCCGAAGGGCAGGGCTGTGATGTGCTGAGGATGCACCACAAGGGAGGGCCTGATGGACCAGGCGAGGCTGGAGGAACCGTGCCAGGGTGCAGAGCTGGAGGCCTTGTGAAGGTCAGCAAAGCCAATGCATGTCCTGCCCTGGGGTGGAACAACCCCAGGCACCAGTTTGTGCTGGGGGCTGCCCAGCTGGAAAGCGGCTTGCCAGAAAAGGCCTTGGTGTCCTGGTGGACACCAAGTTGAACACAAGCCATCAGTGTGCCCTCGTGGTGAAGCAAAGAGCCTCTGGAGCTGCATTGCCAGCAGCGTGAGCCTTGGGAGGCCACAGTGGAGTGGTGGGCTCAGCTCTGGGCTCAGAACAAGAGATGGGGAGTCAAGAAGGGCCCCAAGAGCATCTTGATGTAGGAGCACAGGCTGTGAGCTGAGACTGTTCAGCGTTGAGAAGGCTGAGGGGCACCTTACCCATGTGCACAGGTGCTGGATGGGAGGAATGGACACAGGCCCAGACTCTGAGTGGTGCCTAGTGACTGAGCAATGGACAACGGGAAATGCCACTTCAACATCTGAAAATAGTATTTTATAGTGAGGGTGGCCAGACAGTGGCACAGATTGCCCAGAGAGGCTTCACCCTGGAGATAGTCAAACTCTTACTGGACAAGACCCTGAAAAATGTGAGCAGGGGCATGGATTAGGTGATTTTCCCCCCTCCACCCTGACTGCCCACACCCTTGGCCATTCTGTGAAATACAAGCTCTTTAGGGAGCTAAAAGCCTCCTCAGGATGTCTTTCATGTCCTTGTGTTAAACAGAAGGGAGCTCATCTAGTTTTGAAAACAAGATAAAAAGAAGTAGCTTTCTATAAAAATCCCTTTGCAGTGCTTTGGTATAGGCTCAGAAGTCTTACTAAATCCATTTCTTTATATAACATATTTTTGCTTTCTTTTTTCATCATTGCTGCCCTTTTTTCTGAGCTCTTCAGTGTTAGAAATGTTTTGAAATTTTTTTTTGAAAGAATGTAAGAGATGCAACCTATTAAAATATTGCTGGCTCTCATAAATGATTGCAAAGTATTTGCATGTCTTCAGACACCGTTTCTCTCCCATGATCCAGAACATTTGTGTAAAAGAAAAGAGAAAAAAGCAATTCTTTTCCTGCTGTGATGTCCCATTTACAAATGTTTTTTCTTCTGCCTCCTGTATCATCTAAATTTTGCAGTTCTGCCACTAGCAGTGTGAGATTGGAAGCCAGCAGTTGTGTTTTTTCCCCCTTTTGTTCCACCATCACAGCTACAAAGGGTATGGATTTCTCACAAAATACAGGACACATGAATTGAGCGGAGCTAAAATGGGAATTCGTTTAGAAAAGAAAAAAAAAGGAATTGACGTGGAGCACCTTGATGGCAGTTTTAGAAGGTATTTTTCTGGCTACAAAAATATTTAATGACAGAAGGAAGTCTTAATCTGCCAAGGCCAGCCACCTGCTCAGTGCTCCTGTCACCTTTCTATCAGCAGGTGTATTGCATGAAGCTACCAAATAACCATCCCTTGAAACTTCAAACGAGGGCTGCCATCATTACTGCTTTTGGCAGACTTGTTGGGGAAAGTGAAGAAGGAGAAAAACAGTTATCCCCTTGGCTAATTTAATCTAATTCCATCCTTCTCAACAGAAAGGTGTTTTGAAGTGTCCTTCAGCCTCACAAACCACAGCATGTTCTATCGGGATTTATGCCCTTGGTGCACTTTTAAGCTCTGGTGGCCATTTACCAAAGCCTGGCACTGAAATGGAAGGGGCATCTGATTGTGTAAAAGAGGAGTGTCTTGTCTGTGCAGGTGCCCATCTTTCTACAGAATCAGTTCTTCACAATCAAGAACTTGATCTTCTCTATCAAAGGAAAAGAAGGTTTAACAATATCTCCGTATGTCTGCAGTTGCTTTCTCAGGTACATTGTCTGCCTGCAGCTATTTTTTCCCCCTCAAAGTTATTTTTGGTTTTGTTTTTTTTTTTTTGCGTGATTCATAGTCTTTCAAAATATATGTAGAATTGAATGTACTTCAGTTATTAACTTCTGAGGGGAGGTTAAACCAGGCTTAACTCTGCTTTAATTCTTGCTGTGTTTCACACACACATCCAGAGCCTTGTGAGCAGTGGTGCCCACTCTCTGTCAATAGATATGTTTTCTAAACTGGACTTCAGGGGCACAATATGCACCACAAACCCAGCAAAAAATAAAGTCCTGTAAGGATTAACACATGGCAAGCTGCAGCTCCACCCTATACTGCAAGAATGAATGAACAATTCAGTGTTACAGCAACCTACCTTTAGTGACGTAGAGATAGAAGAAGTCGCAGTAGAAGATGGTTTGTACCACCCCGGAGACAACAGCGATCTGGTCGTAGAAATTCTCTGTGTGGTAGCGCCAGACCCAGTTGGCAATGTAGAGGGCACGGTAGAGGCCCAGGAAGAAAAGGTAGTGTGTCGTGATGGTCTCTGCTTCCCCTGTCTTGCTGATCATGAAGAGCTGAGGAAGGATAGCCACGGACTCCAGGTAGATGGAGAAGGTCCAGAGTATCTGTGAGGTGCAAAATGAAGGCAGTGGGGAGTCAGTGCTGGTTAGTATGTGTTAAGACCTGAAGCTTTTCATTTGGCAAATCACTGATGTGTGAGGGGGATGAGTAGTGCTGCTGAAATTGGGGAAAATGAGCTCGCTGTGCTGTGAGTGAGAGGAGACAGCGCTGAGCTGCTCTATAGATGGTACTGTCTTCAAGGCCTGCCAACTTTGCCTTTCCTGCCTGCTTTTGCTGTTAAAAATCTTGGCTATTCAACATGCTGCTCACTCTGCTGCCTGGTGTAAGACTGCTGCTGCTTCCTTTCCCTTTTTCTGCATCAGCTTTTCCTTACCTCCAAGGGGGTGAAGCTGTGGTTCTCCAGAAATGACAGGCCTGTGACAGGGACCAGCAGGAACTCGAGGCGGAAGGAGTCGTTCTCGCTGTCAAACGTTTTCCGGAATTTCACGTAGATCATATACACAGTGACGTAGGCACAAATCAAAAAAATGACCTGTGGGAGAGAAGGGAGATGGCAAGACCTTATCTGCAATTGCACTTTCTGTGCTTAAAGAGAGGCTCATTTTCCCAGATGTCAAGATAGTGGTGAACGCTTTGGCTGCGTTGCCTTACAGATTGACTTCTGCTGGAGATATTCCAGTGGCCAGGTAAAGCTTGCCACACCATGGGAATCTCACGTTTGAGTCCCTCTGGGGCACTCTGTCAAGAGGTTGGCTCAGTGGTGGCTTTATTTAATGCTCCTGCTGTACGAGGACACCCAGGCTGGGTTCATGGCATCTTGTTCTGGTTTTAGTGGTACTAAATATGGCTCAGCTCGCTCACTGACTATGGCAAGGGTTTTTTTGGTCAATGGAGGGACAGTGGCACCAAAGGAAGCATCCTTATCCACCCTTCCTGGCTGAAAAACTCAGTGACAGTGTACCCTCACCTCCCTGGGAAACCACAGCGAGCTGAGGGGAGCCTCTCCTGCTGCACTGCCCTCTCCTTACCTTCATCACGGTGTTGTAGACAGAGATGAAATTCGTGAACAGGTCCAGATAGCGGGTTGTGAAGACAAGGGCAAAAAGTATCTGGCTCTTCCCAGAGATTCCTGCATGGCAGGGAGATGAAGGGAAAGTAAAGCAGATGAAGGGCAGGGTCTGTGGGGTGGTGGCTTCCCCTTACGGCTCCTTTGGAAGCATTGATGTGTATGTTGTTTTATGAGCCAGGGCTGCTGTGTGGGTGCTGAGGTAGCTCTACGCCAGAGTGGCCAGAGTCTCCCAAGCAACAGGGCAGGCTCCTGCTGATGCCCCTGAGTGCTGCCTGTAGGAGCTGGTGCTCAGTGGGCATGTTCGCCACTTCGGCCAGTTCAGTGCTTGCTGTTGTCAAAAGGCCTTTCTCTTGCCTCCCTTCCCCCTTTGCCTGCCCACCTCAGCAGGGGACTGTGTGATGGGACATCTGCCACAGGAGGGAGGAGCTGCAGGACCGGCCCCGGGGCACTGATGGAACTTGGCCACTGCTGGCAGAGAGATGCAGTCGGGCCCACCCACTCCTGTACCTGTGATAATGGCCACAGCCCCAGCAGCCCAGCCCCAAACTCTCCTGAGAAGTGAACTATGAGCAAAACTCTCCTGCAGGAAGCTGCTGTCCTGATTTCCTCGCCCTGGGATGGGGCTGCCTCTGGCGCCTGCCCACCGCTGGCAGAACCTCCAACCTAAAGCAGCTTCCTCTCCAGGTCGTTGCTGTTGGTGCTGCCACAACATCTTGCTCTCCTTTTCCACCTCCCTCCAGCCTTGCCGCCCTCTCCTTTGCCTCGCTGTCCTGAGACCAGCACCTGCCTGAGGCTGTGCGCCTTGCCACATCACATCCTTCCAGCACAGCCCTCTCCTGGCCGGGAGACCTCCCAGAGGAAGAGGATGGCTTCCCTCAGAGCCCACGGGGCAGGGCTGCCAGTTCCTATGGGCTATCACTGGCCTTCCTAGCTCCCACTTTGTTGTGCCCTTCACCGAACTGCCCTTCGAGAAGGGCCACCCTCCTTCCCTGGGACATGGGAGCACTCACCAGCGCAGGACTTGGACTTCACAATCTTCAGCAGGAGAATAATGATGGCCAGCAAGTGGGAGACATCCCCCAGGATGCGGAAGATGTTCATGGTGCCGGGGGACTCCTCTGGCGTGGAGGGAGTGGGGCTCTTTCTGCAGGCAGGGAGGGCGAGGGCGGGAAGTTTTTCTCCGCCGAGCCTCGACTGAATGAAAGATTTCCTTCGGCTCAACTTTTCTTTTTCCCTGAGCACGGAGCCCTTCCTCCTCGCAGCACAAAGTTCAGTCTCCCCTGCCCCGTGGCTGCAGATGCCTTTCCCCTGCCAGGCTGGATGTCTCCCTTGTTTACTTTTGCACCGAGGTGGATTCTGGCTCTCCCAGCGCAGGGCCTTCCTCTCTGCGCCTTGGGCTGAAGTTGGAGTTTGTGTCCCGGAGCGCTCTCCAGGCAGAGCAGCCCCGAAGCAGCGCTGGGTGACGGTGACGTGGCTCCTGGCTGGCCGGGGAGGAGAGAGAGGAGGAGGCAGAGGCGGGAATAACCGCGCTACTTTTCCCTTTCTCTTTTTTTTCCTTCCTCTTTTTTCTTCCCCTGCTTGTCTCAAGTTACACACGGAAGTGTGGTTAAAGGGGAAAAGGCAGAGGGAGCAGGATTCCCATCCTCTGGCCTTGAGGACACACCCTCCGGCCAGAGGAGGGCCAGGTTTCCAGGGATATTCGCCACGGGCGCAGTAACCTCTGTCCTGCTTCCATCGGCAGCCTTCTGCTCCCTGCCCTTCCCGGCCCCATCCCACTGGCAGCACCTTCTCACCAGTGCTCTGCCTTGGCTCCTGCAGCCAAAGAAGTGGAGAGATATTCGAATTATCCAGCCATTGATAACGGCTGATCCACAGCTGCTCACGGACAGCCGTTCCTGGTGTCTGCCCCACCGGGCACCCCTTCCTTCAGGTGCCCTGTCTGGAGCAGTGTGGATGCCCGAGCACAGAAAAGATCCTCCCAAGGGCTTGTTTGAAACAAACTTCACTGAAAATATTAATCCTGGATTCCTTCAAGAGGGTTACAAATAATGTGGGGAATGTGGTTGCTGCTGGTTTTATAGAATTCACAGAAAGGAGCTCAGCAGTGACTGTAAAAAGTTTTAATACATTTGAAAATATATTAAGGTGGGTGACCAGCTTGTTTTGGATGAACCTTGTCCTCGGAGCAGCAGCTACACAGGGAGATCTCATGGCAGCAGCAGGGGAACCTCTGCATCAAGATCCAACAATTCGATAGTCAATATCTAATCACTAATTTAAAGTTGCTTTAGTACAACCTAATGGAAGTTGTAATTTGTCTCCCTGCCCCTGAGCAAATCACATCTGTGTGTGCGATCATGGCTGTGGGTCTGATTTGGTTTCTCTTGGATTGTGTGGTCCTGCCTGCTCCTGTCCCAAAGCTGGCTCTGGCTGCCGGCTCTGGCTGCCCTCCCTGTCCCCAGCCACGACATGTGGCCATCCCCTACACATCTCTCTCTGTCCTTATGGGCTTGCTTGGAGTAACATCCTTAACAACCGAAGTGTAAAAGTATTATTCCTGGTGAATTCCAAGAGAATTAACAAGCCTATTAGCATCACCGCTCCCTTTCTGAATATATTTGCATACATTTCCTCCCTGCCCATTAGGTTGGCGGTTGTGTTTTCCCTCTCTGACGCTCCAGCACCTGCATCACAGGGCTTTTCCAGATGGATTCACAGGCCAGGAAAACACCTGCTCAGCCCCACGAAACTGGAGACAGCCCTGCTGCTCCCAGCCAGGGCACTGAGGCAGGGATTACTGTAGTGAGACAAGGGTGGGTTAGGGCAAAGGAGACACCTGGCAAAGGGCAGGGACTGCCTGAACTGGGTTTCCAGACGTCAGAGTGGAGCAGCCTGGCATTTCAGCAGGGCTTCACAACGCTGTGGGGGTGCTGGTGGAAGCCAAGCCCCAGCGGCCCTGCAGGCTCTTTTGCAGGTGGGCTCCATCCATGGAGCAGGGATGGGGAGCAGGAACAGATTTGGGGTCCTCTCTCCCAAGAGATCCCCTTCCAATCCCCTGGTGTGCAATGCCACAGAGTCCTCGCCTTTATCTTGTTCCTGTACTCCTCTTTGCGTCTTCTTGTCCCAGCCAAGGGAAGAAGCCCCTGCAGAGGGGGGGCAAAGGTTTGTTCTCCTCATCTTGCACCTTCCCAAGAAGAACTGATGGGCCCAGCTCCCAGCATTATCTCCTGTTCTGGCACAGGAGCCACCAGCTGAGGTGACCATTAGAGGCACTTCATGGGAGCAGCCCGATGAAGCTCACCCAGCTGGAACAGGGTGGTAGGGCTGGGCTGTCCCCATGGAACACCATCCCTGTGTGGCTCATGAGGGCCACAGCAAAGCTGCTGCAGGGCAAGGGACACCCAGGCTCTCAGAGAAGAAAAAATTGGCACATGGAGTGGGACCAAGTAAAAATAAACCTTGCCTCCTCCCGCTCTGCCACCATGCAAAGCGCCTTGCGCCGGGTGTCTCCCTGCCTCCCAAAATAATGCCGGGTGCTGCCACCACCCCGCATGGTGATGCTCTCTCCATGCCTCCCGTTTCCATGGTGACCACAAGGAATGTCGCCAGGGTGACAAGGAGGCAAGTGAGCTGGGATTTGATATTAAAAATGAGATTTTGGGGTTGTTGGGTTTATTTTTCTCCCCCCCCCCCCCACCCCAACCCCTCCTCCTTCAGTTCTATTTTTGGGGTTTCCCTCTCTGCCTCAGCTGGTCTGGAAGGCTCCTCCTGCAGAGCCCCTGGGCCAGGCAGCAGCAGCTTCTTCCAGGCCCTTCTCCACCTCTGCCTGTCAGGTGATGGCTATGGGATGAGAAGAGGGACAAAGGGCATTTCCTTATCACTAAAACATTTGTTTCCTTCTATCAGGAAGGATTCTCTGGTTTTGCCCCTGGTGGTTCTCCAGGTGTCTCCTTCCATTTCTACTGCAGGATGTATCTGAGGCTGCATCCAGACTCCTGGGAGAGTGGGCAGCCTCAGGGATTTGTCTAAGAGAGGGAAATGATTCTGCATTCCCAGAGGGGCTGGGGAACACGGTGGGGTTGAGCACCATGGGTCACCTCCGTGTCTCACCATCTCTGCCCCCATGAGCAGGTCAGGTTGGCTGGGCAGCTCTGGAACACTGGGGACAGAGATGGGATGGTTGGTAGAAGATCACACAGGGAGCTTGGCAAGTGCTCAGGAGCCCAAAACTTTGTTCTCTGGTTTAAACTCCCAAAGCCAGACCTGCTCAGCGCAGAGAGGCTTAAGGGTTTGTGCTGGCTTAGCTGGTATCGCAGGAGTGCAGGACCAATGGTGTCCCAGTAGGGCCTGCTGGCATAGAGGCAGCTCTTCTCTTCATGCCCAGGCAGGAGAAGGGGCAGGCAGCGTTTACTCCCCTTCCCAGGAGCTCTTGCTTTCTGCTGCACCCATCTCTCCATCCATCTCCAGCCATCCCTGTCTCCCTCTCTCTCTCTCTCCATTCTTCCCTCCATCTTTTCAACTACCCTTCACTCCTCCTCTCCATTCATCCCTCCAAAGGTTCCTCTGTCCATCTCTACGACTCTTTCCCTCCTTTCATCCATCCCTTTATCCATCCCTCGTGCCACCCCTCCATCCCTCGGTCCCCCCAGCGGCACTGGGAAAGGTTGGCGGAGTGGGGCTATTTTTGGGAGCGTCTCCCTGGCAACGGCTGCCACCACCGTCTGTGGTGGCTTTTACATAGGTGCTAAAATATTCCACACTTCTTATTAAAGACGGTGCTGGTGGAGACGGGCGGGGGCGGCGAGTGTGAGCCACCCCGCTGCTGGGGCCGGCGGCCATGGGGCGGTCAGGCCACAGAACTTGGGGGGCACAAGGACACCAAGGGGCCCGTGACGTCCGCAGTGTGGCGTCCCCACGCCCCTCTCGCTGGCTCTGGAGGTGCCACCTGTCTCTTGGCAGTGCCAAGCTGCCACACCATGCACAAGGTGCAGGTATCCATCCTCCTGCCACAAGGGCAGAGGGAAATGTGGTGAGGCCTTGGGGGCAGCCAGCAATGAGGAGCAAAAGACAGAGAGGGTGAAATCTGACCTGAAGCTGAGGTGGCCACAGGGCACTTGATGGCTTTGCCTGCTGTGGGAAGGAGCAAGATGTCTCAACTCCACCTTCATCCCTTCACCACGTGAGGAAAGGCCTGTCGTGGTGCCAGAGGGATGGTACACCCTGCCAAAGAGCAGCTGGGCAGATACTGGTCAGATACAGAGCAGATACAGCTCTTGGGAAGCAGCCCCACACCAGGCCCTAGGGACAGAGCTTTTGGGAAAGTAAGCCCTCTGAACCTGAAAGAGGTCCTCATAGGGATGGCTGCAGAGGGGATGGATGGACTGGCCCTGCTCCATCCAGGTGCAGCAGCTCCCCAGAAGCAGCAGGGAGCAGCCGTAGGTGCACTGGGGTGAACTGACCCATTCAGGGGGCTGATGTGCCCTGGTTTTGGGGGCAAGCTCTGCTCACCATGCCAGTGTTCACTGGCACTGGCAGGGCACAGCAGGCTCCACAACATTTTGTGCAGGGGTCATCCCATGTGCCACATCTTGGGAGGATTTTGGGAGGGAGGGTCATGGTCCTTGCAGGTTTGGGGCTCACAGGAGATTCAAAAAAATGAGGTTTAAAAATCTTTTTTGACTTCTCAGCACACGCCTTAACACTGGGGACAGCATGTGAGACACCAAGAGGAAAACCATGTCCTCAAAGATGCTGTCCTGGAGCAGGGCTGTCCAGGACCCTGTGCCTACGGCCACTGTTTGTGTGGTCAGGGGCCTCTTCAGCCTCTGTCTTTGCTGCAGCAGAGTCCCCTCCTTCTCTTCCTGTCACCAAGAAGGGACCTCCTTAAGGCCCCTGGGATGCTGCTGGCCATGGAGACCCAAAGCAGGTTTCTTGGACAGGTTTCCCGGGATGGCTGTGCATTATCCTGGACCTCTGTGTCCAGGTCCCTCTGTGTCCAGCTCCCGTCCCAGCATCGCTCATCCCGGCAGGAAATCACCTGCTCTGTAGAGTGGGGAGGCAATGCCCCACAGCAAACACTCTGCACCAGCTGGGAGAGCCTGGTCCTTCCTCAGGGCGAGGTGTCAGCCCAGCACCCCGAATCCAGGTGGGAAAGGACCCCCTGACGGTAGTTATTTAATCTCGGTGCGGCAGCCCAGGAGGAGGATCCACCTCCTCGGGGGCACCTGGCGGCCCCAGCATCCCTTTCCCGCTGCCGACGGCTGCTCTGTCTCCCCCATGGCGGCTCCGCAGCTCTGAGCTCACATGCGAGGATGGGCTAAAGTAGGGAAAGCTGCTGGATCCTACCACGGAGTTACTGACTTCTCAGCTACCGACTGCATAGCAATCAGCGAGGGGGAGAGGCAGCCGGGGAAAGGGAGCGGAGCGCACCGGGAGGGAGAGTGTCAGGGAGAGGGGGGATCTGGGGACTGGAGCAGGGGGGCAGCGAGGGGCACGGGCACATCATGCCAGAGAAGGAGGGAGCCAGGCAGGAGGGGGAGACCTAAACCCGTCGCTGAGCCACGAAGGCACATCAGCACTCCGTGGGATGGACGCTCCTGGGAGCAAAAAAATTCTGAGAGGCAGAGGCAGAAGGAGAGCGCTGGCGTGGGCAGGGCAGAGTTAGGAGAGGAGCAGGTCGCAGCGGAGAAGTAGCTCTTCTTCGGAGGGGAAAAAAATAAACCTGGGCTGGAGGCGAGCGAGGACTGCAGAGAGATTTCCCTGATTCCTGCGGTCCGGCTGAGGCGTTTGATGGTGAGATGGAGAGAGCGGCCGCTTTCCCGTTCCCCTGATGCTGGCTCGGCGCGGCTGGAGCCGGCGGCAGCCCTCGGCAGGACCCGGGTAAGAGGCGGTGCCGGGCGCGCTGCTCTCCTCTCCGGCGGGAGAGCGGGAAGGGCTTTTCTCCCTTAGGAAAATAATGTATTGTTTCATTTGCGTTCGCTCGGAGGAACAGCTATAAATATAACTTGGGGAGAGATGCGTGGCTTCGTGCGAGCGTGCCAGTGAATAATAAAGTTGCCTGGTGTGCATGGCGTATGCACGCACGGCTCCCGGGGCGGCCGCGGGCCGAGGGGCAGGGGTGGCTCCTGCCTCGAAACCTCCCCGACTTCCCTCCCCGCCCCCTTGCCGCCCTGGCTTCGGTCCCTTTGCAGGTAACTTCTTCATTTCTTCAGTTCCCCGGGTTTTCTTAGTGTCTTCTAGCCCTGGGCTGGGTCTTGCTCACCTTTTGCTTCTCCTGCTCTGTGGATTCTTCTCCGCGCTGGTCCTGGCCAGTTCACACGGAGGGAGGCAGCTGGAGGCCTGCTCTCCAAGCCCTCAGGTGCAAATGGGGCTGAAGTGGATGTGTTTGTTCTCCTGCTGCCTGTGGAGCTTTTCGGGCTCCAGATCTGCTCCCTTTTCCCTTGCCTTCCACCTCTCCTAGTCCCAGCATGGCTGATTGTGCCAGTGGTGGCCCAACACCCCCCAGAGAGGCATGGTGCAAAGGGTCTTCTGGCTGGTGGCTTTGGGTGAAGGAGCTCAGGAGGAAACCATGAGCAAACTACCAGAGGAACTCTGCCTGTGCTCCCTGTTGGCAAGGCTGGCTTCCCCACCGGGGCAGGAGTGGGCAGTCAGGTTTGCATGGTGCTGGCAGATCACCTCGGGCATCCCTGGCCCCTCAGCCCCCACGGCCCTCCCTCCTGGGCAAATAGCCTGGAGTCATCCAAATCCTTCTGGGAAGAGCCTGGAGTTTCCCATCCCTGCTGCCCAGCCCTGGCCCCATCGATGGATGGCACAGCAAACAGCAGCTCTGGGGCCTCTCCCTTCTCCCCTGCCTCCCCTTGGGGGTGCTGTGAGGGGCAGACGGTGACAGTGCACACGGGAACGCTTGGCAGAGGTGACGTAGCTCCAAGGCTACTTCCAACCCTGCTCTGTGCCCTCCTTGGCTCCTCGGGAGGAGCATCCACAGGAGGTGGGCGGTGTGGAGAGGAGCCCAGGGCTTAGGGTTACCCGGAGCCTGAGAGGGATCAGGCAGGTGCATGGGCAGAGATGTGGGAATGTGCCCCTTCTCCATTCACCACCAGAAGTGGAACCCACAGAAGCCTGAGACACCCCGGCAGTGTTTGCAGCCACTGAAAATAACAATCAATACAGGACAAATATGTGCCTCAGGGGGAAGCGTGAACCTGCTGGGGACGGGGAGTGGTGGGGAGAGGACAAATGGGGAGGATGGCCTCAGGAAGGATAAGCTGGAGAGGGCTGATCTGGAGGAAAGTGGGTTCCCTCTCCTCCACCTTTTTTTCTTCCATCTCCCCCTGATTGGGTGCTAAGAACAAGTGGCCCGACGTGTGGTGCTGGCAGTGATCCTTGTCCCTTGCAGCCCCCCTCCATAGTTTGCAAGGAAAACCGGAAAGCCAGGAGGTGGCTGGGGAGGGATGGAGTTTCCTGGCAGGACCGGTCCCCCGGCCCCTCCAGCCTCTCGGCCACCCCAGGCTCAGCCATCGGCCACGCCCGGGAAGCAGCCGCATCCCTGGGGCGGTGTCGGTGGCGGGAGGGTGCCAGCAAGGGGCAGGAGGGCGCGGTGATGGATACCTGTGCCCGCTGACACCGGTGCGGAGCAGTTGATGTCCCTGTGCCCTGGGCACGCCCCGCTGGCCCGCCCCGCTGCTGCCCTGGGCCGGCTCAGCCCGGCAGCGCGGCCCGCGATCGATGGATGGATGCTGGCGTCCCAGCATCGATCCCTGCTCATGCACGCGGCTCCCAGCCTCCCGCCGGCGCTCCTTTTCTGTGAATGGCACGGGCTGAGCGAGGCCGTCTGCGCCTGCCTCGTACCGCCGCGAAACTGAGTCAGGCTGGATTGCTGCTCCCTGACGTCGCTGCTCCTGTGCCCCTCTCCGGGGCCGAGGGGCCGCACCGGGAACCCCCAGAGGCCCCGGCTGTCCTCGCCAGACAAGGTGGTTTTAACGGTGATGGTTGGGATTGGAGCCCCTTCTTGGGAGAGACGCTGATTCTCTGGCAGTGGGGAGCTTGGGACGGGCAAGGGCCGCTTTTGAGCTGGTTCTCGCCCTCAGAGCCCTGAGGCTCGTTCTGCAGCAGTGAAGGTGGTGCCGTGGCACAGGCTGCTGAGGGATGGGAGCTGGCTGCAATGTGACCCTGTTCCCGCGGCCCCAGAGATCCATGCACCTCCGTGCCTGTCCTCCTGGGAGCCTGGCAGCAGGCAGCTTGCTTCATGGACAGTTCTGGCACTCACCCACTGGTTTGTCTGGGGAGGAGGTGCCCACCTGGCACCAGCCGCGCTGGCCCAGCAGCCCCACCGCTGCCCTCGCTGGAGATCAGGCACTGGAGGGCGGAGAGCAAGGCGCTCTCCAGCCCGGCGCCTCCCCACGCCGCCAGCCAGGGGCTCCTGCCGCCGTCCTGCCCACGCCCCTGCCACCATGGCAGTGGGTCTGCCCCTCACAATCTGGACGGCTGTTTTATTTCTATGGCAACATTTCTCCCGAAACACTTCAGAGGGAGCCTGGTGCTGTTCCGTAATGAGGGAAGCAGCGTTCCCCATTCTGTCCCCTGCAAAAGGCTCAGAGAAACGACCCTGACACATCTCCCCACCTCCTTCCCTCCCTGGCAAGCGGTACCAGCACTGGTACAAAGAGCTGCTGGCCTGGTCCCAGCTGCCTCTCTGCCGCCTGCTCTCCTTTCCCTGCCTTCAGCTTGGCTCTCCCCTCTGCTCTCGCCGGCTCCCTTTCTGCCGGCAGCCTGCTAAAGCACCCGCTCAGACTGACCAGCTGAAAGGAGCCTTAGAGCAGGTGGATGTGGAAAGTGACTCTGCTCTAGAGGAGGGCAGAGCCCCGGGAGAGCTGTATAGATCGGCCCCGCCAGCAGCGCGGTGAGTGCGGGGCTGAAGGGCACCGGGGATCCCAGGGGCCGGGCAGGCCGGCGCTCACCCCTCGGAAAAGCTCGATGGCATTATGAAGAGGCGGTGCCTGCCACGGGACCAGGCACAGCGGCCCCACAACTCCTCTCCTCTCCCGTTCGCGTTGTTCCCCGCACCAAGGAGCAGCCTCGTGTCCGGGCGGAGGTGAGCAGGCAGAAGTCGCGGGCAGCGCCGGCAGGCGACAGGCAGGTGAGCAGGCAGGATCCCGGCGGGAGCCGCTGCCGCAGCCCGGAGGAGCAGGGCTGTGACGGCCACCCGTGGCCATGGCGGGGGGGTATCGCTGTCCTGGCAGCGTGCAGATGCAGCCGCCGTGTCCCCCGAGAACCGCACCGCTCTCCCCCAGCGACGGCAGCCCCTCCCTGTGGGACAGCTGGGGGTAGGGAGTGGGCAATGTGCTCCGTACTGCGTGAGCTGGGCAGCCCTTGGGCTTGACACCCTCCAGATGTGCTTGTTAAACCTGAGGGATCAAGCCGCAGGAATAGAAGTCAGCAAACCTGTAGTGAAATACCTGATCCTCTCTCTGTAGGAATGCAGTTTTGCAGCTTACCTGGGATGCTCCCTGTGCTCCGTTTCTGGTGCCTAGCAGGCACGGCTGAAAGGGGAGCAGCTGGGGCCCTTTCAGGAGCTTCTGGCTCTGCTCAGCTCCCTGTTAGCCCAGCAACAAGGGGGTGAAGGGAGATGTTTTTCCCTGTCGCTGATGGGTTAGTGCTCAGCAGCCAGGCCAGGCTGGGAACTCAGCTGCTGTGCAGCAGCTGGGTGCAGAGAAGTGGCTGCAGCCACTCTCGATCGGGGTCTCGGTGCAGAGCAGGCTTTGCCCTGGTTATTGCTCATCCTTGCTGCTGTCACTGTTGTTATCATCATTCATAAACCATTCGCAGGCACCTGCCTTGCTGGGTGCTTGGCAGAGTCACCGGCAGTCTCTCCCTGCCCTGTCAAGAGTGCAACTGCAGCAGGCAGGCAGATGATGTAAGCCACTCTTGCTCCCCTTTTCCCGCACACCGATAATTATCCTTGTCCCCTGAGTAGCCAAAAGCCATCAAGACATCCCACATGGGCAGGCACTTGTGCTGAAGAGATGCTGAAGGGATACTGCTGAGAATGGCCTTACATCAGGGCTCCCACAGGGCAGGACTCCCAGTGAAGGGAGTTCCAGGGATGCAGGGATTAGTGAGGACACCCTTTGCACCGTGCACTTGTGCTGGCAACCTGGAGGAGGTGACCTGAGTGCACTGCATCTGCCTGGGATGTGGGGACCTCAGGGACACCCCAGAGCCTTCAGTTTTTCAGCTCTTGCAGGTTTTGCACCAGTCTTTTGGGGTCTAGTTTTGGCGGCAGATTGCTGGGGTATGTCAGCCCGTGCGTTTCCTCGGGAGCAGGTGGGATGCAGTCTGCACCCTGACTGCTACAAAAGCTCGGTTCCTTTTTGGCCAAGAACACTACCCCGGGAAGGCCAGGGCCCTTCTGAGCATCTAATTTTTCCTGTGATGCCAGCTACAGAGAATAACACCCACCTTCCTCACTCAGCAAGAAAAAGCAGGGGCTTCTCCCCAGCTGCCACTCCAGCAGCATCCTTTCCTTACAATCCCGCTCAGTCCAGCCGCCCAGCCCCAGCCCCTGTGTGGTGTACCCCAGCCCCACTTTGTCCAGAGAGGGGTGGGTGAATGCCGGTGCCAGTCCCAGCAACCCCACCACGGGGTGTCCCCCAGCTGGTCTGGGATCCTGGGGACAGGCAGCTGCTCTGGCAGCGCCATTGTCTGGACGGTGCAGCCGCAGCAGGGATCGCTGGGGCGGTGTGGGAGCAGGCGGGAGGTGATGCTGTCACCTTTCTGTGCCTCTTCCTGACTTTGTCATCCTGGGGACCTTTGTGTGGTTCCCATTTTTATCTGTTTTTTCTCCCTCTCACTCTTTCTCTCCTTCTCTCTTCGCTTTCTTTTCTCCCCCTCCCTTCAGCATGTGGGCTGATCACTGCTCAAACTTTTAATTCAGATGGTAATTGGAATAATAATACGGGCAGAATCCTTCTGGCTCCGTTGCTGCAGCTGGCTTCAGGGAGCTATGAATAGCTCTGAGTCACACACTGAGATGGTTTAACTTCAAATCATTTTGTTTTGTTTTCATATTACCCATCCTCAGGCTCCAGAGCTTCACAGGGGGAAAAAATATCCCCCCTTCTCACTCCACTCCAAAATATAAACCGGGCAGAGGCACATGAATAAAATCCTCTTTTGGAGAGGGAAACTGGTCAGCGGATCATGCCTTGAGGGGCAGATGGGGACTGTTGGCACCTGATCTATTTATAATTATTGAACGAAAAGGCAGAAGTGTGTATATAAAAATGGTATAGAGTTGATTACAGCTTCCTCCCCTCACCTTCCATATGTCAGTTGCCTTTTTAATACGGTAAAACTCCTGCACGGTGGCTGTGCCTCGGCGTGTGCCCGTGCAGCGCCTGCCCTGCCGGCACGGAGCAGCGAGAGCTCGGCCGCTGCCTCGTGTGGCAGGACAGCCCCACGGCACAGAGCTGCCCCCGAGCCCCAGCACGAACCCCGGCAATATTCCTGAGGAGCAGGAGAAGAGATGGAGTTACAAAGAGGATGGAGAGGACACACTGGGCGCTGTGGGTCTGCAGGGCTCTGCCGAAAGGCAGAGAGGTCCCTCCTCAGCTGCGGGTGTTTCCGCCCCGGCTCCCCGAGAGGCGAGAAGTTGGTCTGCCGTGCTGTCAGCGTGCCGAGCTGGCAGCCGGGGCTCTGGATGTGCTCCAGAGCCGGCCGGGGGCAGGGACAAAGGCACAAAGCGGAGCGCGACCAGCGGCTGCGGCATTGACCACAGACAGGAGAGGAGCATTTGCCAGACAACTCCCGATAAAGCAAAGACTAAGAGTGTAAAAATACCCTGGGATTTTTCCATCGTTGTCGCTCACAGTGTATGTCCCAGAGCACCAGATATGGTTGTTATAAAAAGAGAAGTGGGGGAGTGCTTTAGCGTGGACTTTTCTGTTCTGTTTCATGAGACTCTTCCATTGCAAATTTAAGGAAGGATTGACAATATATCATCTACTCTGGCAGGGGCTGGAGAAAGACTGGGACGTGCGAGGCACTGCACTGTGTACAGGGGATGGAGCAATGAGGTATTGCCTCGGCACCAAGCACCCTGACCTCATTGTGCTGCAGATCCCTTGGAAAGGGACAGCAGCAGAGCAGCCCCACGTGCCTGCTCGGGGCCAGAACTGGGGTGGCAGCGTGGGCTGGTGTGATGGCTTGTGCTGCTGGAGCACGGTGTCACACGGGAAGGAGGAGATGACTGCAGCACCGTGGTGGTGTCCCTGGCATTGCTCAATGTAAGACACAGGAGGGCTTGGGAAAGAGGGAAGGGTAGCACATGCTTTGGGGCTGGAGGCCCATCTGGCTGGCTGTTTCAGTGCTGCAAGGCAGTGGCAGTGACATCCGTGCTGCAGCAGCTTTCTAAAGTGCTGTGGGGCTTCTGCAAGCCATGAAATTCACGGGTGTTCCTGTGCACCCAGGACAGGCAGCAGAGGGGTGGGGAGGCTCCTGTCCAGGCTGCAGCCTCCTGCCTAGCCTCTCTCCTTGCTGCACCCACCAGCTTTGTTTCATACCACTCCATAGGAATTGCCATTCACTCTGCAGCTTCCTCCTTCACATGTGGGTCACAGGAGGCAGAGCAAGCTCCAAGAAATGCCCTCAGGCATGCTCTGGATTCGTGTCTCTGTCCTCAGCCAGGCTTTCCTCCTGCTTGTCCATGTGACAGGCAGCTGCCTATTCAGGATATGAACATAATCCCCTTCTGCTGGAGACACCTCTGATCCTTCCCCCTTCATTCCATTTCTGTTTCAGGTTTCTAAGTGGCAATGGGACCTTTTCACAGCCATTTGAACTACTCTTGCATAGGGTTTGTGCTCCTGGCAAGCCCCCAGGCCTTGCCAGGCTGGTGGCATTGATTTTGCCAGCAGGGACGTCCGTGGCGGCCCTGGCCCACCAGCTGCTGAGGAGGGACAGTGACCCAATGTGGCAGCAGTGCCCAGCCCAGGCGTTTCTTGCCTGCCTGTCTGTCCTTCCCATGGCGGCACCATGCGCTGTGGGGGCGTGTTGGGGTGGAAGTGGGAAACGTGTTTATTTCTGTCCGTCTCCTGGCTCGTGCCGCTCCGAGTTTGTGGCACTGGGTATTACTAACACTTCCCTGTGCCAGCTGGCAGCAGGGATGAATCAGATTGGCAGCACCACAGCGTGGACCCTGCACTGCCCGCTCAGCCTAGAGCGATGCCTGTGGCAAAGTGCTGGTGATGTCTCCTGCCCCTGACCAGGGTCAGCCCCAGTCAAGTGCCAGGGGCTTGGCCTTGCTGCTGGAGATGTCTCTGTACCCTGTGGGACGGGGCTGTCCCCTCTGGGCCATGCTGCCTGCCCAGGCTGGATTGTCCCTGTCCCTCCTTTACGCTGGGGATCTCAGGTGGCTTCATGAGCTGCTCACTGGCAGCATCCCCAGGCTGGGGTCAGCTCTACACCAGGAGGACAGCTTATCCTCATGCTGCCAAAATCACCTTTTGCAGCTGCTGTGGTTTAACCCCAGCAGGGAACTTAACTATCACTCAGCCCCTCTCTCCCTCTCACTGCCCCCATCCACAGTGGGGAGGGGAATCAAAAAGAAAAGGTAAACTTTGTGGGTTGAAATAAGAGCAATTTAATAATTGAAGCAAAATATAACAATAATAAATAGGTTAATATTATTATTATTATCAGTAATAACAATAACAATAACATTAACAACAACAATAATAATAAACAATAATAGTAATGATAAACACAGAGAGAGAGAATAATAGGATCCAAGAGAAACACGTGATGCACAACCCCATTACTCACCACCCAGTGACTGATGCCCAGCACGTCCCCAGGCATTCATCAGCCCCTTCTAGTTAAATCCTCCAGTATATTCTGGGCATGATATTCTGTGGCATGGAACTACCCTCTGGGTAGTTTGGACCAGCTGCTCTGGCCATGCTCCCTCCTGGATTCCTGTGCAGCTCCTCAGTGGCAGAACATGAGCAACAGAAAAGAAAAATCCTTGTCTTGGAGTAAGCCACTACTTAACAACAGCTCCGACAAGTCTGTGTTATCAGCATTATTCTCATACTAAGTCCAACTCTGTGCTGGCTACTATGAAGAAAATTAACGCAGTCCTAGACAGAATCAGGACAGCAGCTGATTGCTTCCTCCCCCTCCCCTGCTTCTGACAGCTCAGCACACATGGAACTTGATGACATCACAGACCTTGGAATGTTGGTGGTTCCAGGTTTCCCCAGAGCCTGAGGTTTGTGGCTCTCCTCTCCCTCCTGAACACCTCCTGATCCTGGTGTTCTGAACAGAGGGATTTTGGTGGCCACAACAAGCACTGCTGAAGCTGCAGAAGGTGGCACACTGCTTGTCAGTGTCAACAGCCTGCATGGCCTGCACTCCAGGAACACAATTTGGATTCTCCTGCTTACTGCAGCTGAGAGCATCCTGAAAAATGTCAAAGCCATTTCGCATCTTTGGGCTAATGATGATGGTCTACCCAGAATCTCAAGGTTTGCAAGGTGATGATAACAATGATGGTGGTGATGATGACAGCAAAGAATCAGGGAACTCCTGCCATTCTGACGTTCCTTCACCCTTGTGCAAGAGCAGCGACAGCAGAGATGAAAATAAGACAGAGGGTCAGGGAGAACCCACACTTTTCGTAACTCCTGGGGATTCTTACATGGTGAAAGATAAACAGATGGAGTTGGCCAAGCAGGCGGTGGAGCTTGAGAAGGAAGATCAGGAGCTTCAGGAACCATTTTACAAAGACATGGGAATGTCTGGCAGATTGGATGGAGATGATGAGCCCAGCCCAGCCTACCACCTTCCTGGGCATCAGAGGTTGCCTGCCCCCCAAAAGGCCGGTACAGCACCAAGTGGCTTCCATGACTCTTTCCAGCACAGCTCAGGCCAGCACTTGGGGACAGAGGCCGCTGCCACACAGGCCCATGCCAGTGACCATTTTGTGGGACACCCAGAGACCACCACGGGAGCGGAGCCCCACGTGCTGCACGGGGAGGATGGCGAGGATGGTGAGGACAGACAGTCCCTGTCCCTGAAGCCAGCGTATGACTTGCTGTGGCAGGAGAACAGCATGCTCAGGTCGGAGAACGAAATGTTCAGGAGCGCGAACATCATGCTCGCAGCGGAGAACTTCACACTCAGGCAGGCGTTCAAAGAGCTCACGAAGGACAGGGCTGTGTTCATGGCCGAGGACATGGTGCTCCGGGAGGAATACGACGTGCTCAGGGAGCAGTATGACAGGCTCGGGGGTGAGAATGATGCACTCAGGAAGGACAATGTCATGGTCAGGAGAATGTTCCAGACCTTCCAGAACAACTTGAAGAGACAGGTGTGCATGGTGGCGAGCTTGCAGGATCAGCTGAAGGCCAGCCAGGCTGAGCGGGAGAGGCAAGTCCAAGAGCTCCAATCCTTAGTCCAGGAGACTGAATGTCATCTTCAGATAATGACCCAGCGGGCTCTGAATGCCGAAACAAACATGGAGAGGCTGAAGCAGAAGATCTTTATTCTCCAAGGACAGCTGGAGAGATGCAAGCTGGGGAATGAAAACCTGAGAACAGACTGGTCTAGAAGCAGTGAAACAGAACTTAGGCTTCACCAGGCAAAACCCCCACGAGCTCATAATGGGCAAAGATGCCTCCCTCAGGTAGTTCCTGCCTCAGAAATGCTGCCCATTGTTACTGATGTCCTTGAATCCACCAGAAAAATTCTCAAATTTTAAGCAAAGAAAGATCTATGAGTGCAGTTCTTTGTGAGTTCTATGGATCCGTGCACGGTCCGAGGCCATCGTTCTCCCACTTGTAACCATCTACTGCAAATAAAAGCATTTACTTTGCCACTGTCAAATGTGTGTGCTCACACTGGTAGCCTTCATCCTTTACGGAAATACTTTCCTTGTGGTTAGGTACCAATTGCAGGTACTGGTGTGACTTTAGCTGCTGATACTCTGTTCGGGCTCTGTGGAGCCAGCAGCAAAGGCTGCCCAGGCTCTGAGCTGCACGGTCCAGCCTTGGTGGACTCTGCAAGAGGCTCTGCCACAGCCCGGCTGACATGAGCTTCCATGTGGGAGCTAGGAGGAAGCACAGGATGCAGTGCTCTTACACAGTGTGCTCATCCCACCCCATAGCTGTACCAGCCTGAACTGGAGATGAACAAAGCCCTTGTATTTCATCTTTGTCCTTTGCCCCTTTTTGGGAAGGGGGGGAAGGTGGGGAGCAGAGATCCAGGTGTTGCTGCACATGGTTTCGCAGAGGGCCTTGGGTCCTCCTCCCTTTCTTTTGGAGCTGGCTGCTGCCGGGGCCAGAAATCCAAAATCTCTAGAAATGGTGCACCTGTTTCTGCAGCTGGAGAAAGAGAGATGTTGGTTGTAGAAACTTCCAGGAAATTGTGAATTACTCATATGTGTGAGCTGTGACAGGGCCTTCCCTGTGTTATTGGGGTCAGTGCAGGCTAAGGATGAGCTTGGCATATCCAGGCTGGCTGAGAATGATGCCAGTTGAAGAGGATGTCTTTCCTCTCCTGGCTGGGGCTGGCACAGAGGGTTGTACCTAAACTGCCCACCTTTGCCATCTCCCAGAGCCATGTGGGACCCTGCAGTCTGAACTCAACCTGCAATGGCTCTGGTCAGCTTCATCCCAGCAAGACCATCTGCGGGTATGAAGTGACCTCTCTCCATCACATCAACATTTCTGATTAACATAGGTTACCAGCCCCAGGGTCTGCTATAGGTTTACCCATCTGGACAGCAAAAATTCCTGGCCAAACCAACTTCATGAAGACTTGGACGTTGCAGGGCAGTGAGGTGGCGGGAGCTGGCAGAGTTCAGCGTCAAAATGCTTTTTCCTGATGGGGATTTTTGGGCAGCTGTTCCCTTTTTTCTCTGTGTGGTGAGTTGTGGATTACAAGGTTGTTTTCTTCTACTGGTCTCATAATACCCTTGGTCTGAACACGATATTTGCATTGCTGCAGAGCTTTAAATGCCTCAGTAACTGGGTAGTCTTCATCCCATCAGAGGTGATATCTGGAGCTCCCTTCTTGCTGCTCTCCAGATCTGGTCCTAACTGGGCAAAGCTGGTGGGCACCTCTGGCCACCTGCAGCCCCATTCTGGGGCACTGGTAATGGGACAAGGATGGTTCTCACAGCTTTTCCATCCTAGGCAATATCATTTGCTGTTCCTCTCTCCTGTCCATGCACAACCACTTACAAGCTGCTCTAAGCCTTACATTTGATCCCAAAATCCTTGTATTTTTTGCCATATCTGGCAACCAGTGGTTGTTCATTGGCAAGGCTGGGAGGAAACAGATTAGCTGGCCGTCTGCATCCACACTCAGCACTGGCTGCTGTAATCCAAAGGCTACAGTGCAGGATTAGCACAGGTGTACAAAGCCCTTCCTAATCTGTGAGTCATTACCCGCTCAGTGCATTTCCCTTCCCAGCAGCTCTGGGCAGGTGGAATAGGTTGGCTCTTGAGTCTTTGGCTTCACCATCCTTCCATTCTGGGAGGACTGGCTTGGGACATCTGCTGGACATCCTCCCAGGACTCTGCTGCTGAGCTGTTCCTTGGATGCTGTACACAGGGCATGTTGCAAGGTTTGTTTCCTCTAACTGGCTTCTCTTTGGCTACCCCTGAGCCCTTCCTTTCCGTCAGTTCTTTTGGGCTCTACCCATTGCTTCCCTTCTTTTATTTGAAACAGGGTGTTCTGCACACCCTGGAAAAAATTCCCTCGGGGTTAGGCTGGGCTGACGGGGATCCCTGAGGGCTGCTGTGCATTCCTGTGCTTTGTTAGTCCTTGTGTGAGAGGTATTTAGCCTGGCTGAGCTCTCGCCCCCGTGTAAGCTCTGATATTAATATAATAGCTCAGGGCAACGGCCCTGTGAGCGGCTCAGCTGCTGTGCCCTTGGTCTGGAGAGCGGTGACTGGCCAGCCCTGCTCCTCTGCTGGCTGGGGAGCGCGGGGTCTGTGGGCTGTGCACCCAGTCTGCACCACCAGCTCCTCACCTGCAGGCTGTGCACCCAGTCTGCGCTACCAGCTTATCATCTGCAGGCTGTGCACCCAGGCTGCACCACCAGCTCCTCACCTGCAAGCTGTGCACCCAGGCTGCACCACCAGCTCCTCACCTGCGGGCTGTGCACCCAGTCTGCGCTACCAGCTTATCATCTGCAGGCTGTGCACCCAGTCTGCACCACCAGCTTATCATCTGCAGGCTGTGCACCCAGGCTGCACCACCAGCTTATCATCTGCAGGCTGTGCACCCAGTCTGCACCACCAGCTCCTCACCTGCAAGCTGTGCACCCAGTCTGCACCACCAGCTCCTCACCTGCAGGCTGTGCACCCAGTCTGCACCACCGGCTCCTCACCTTTGGGCTGTGCACCCAGTCTGCGCTACCAGCTTATCATCTGCAGGCTGTGCACCCAGTCTGCGCCACCAACTCCTCACCTCACCTGCGGGCTGTGCACCCAGTCTGCACCATCAGCTCCTGCCCAAGCCAGGCTGGAGCAGGTGCCCCAAGGACATCTCCCAGGGCACCCTGAGCAAAAGGCTGGGAGCCTGTGCCAGCTGCTCCGATGGCTGCTGCCAGGAGGGATTGGATCTGACCGGGTTTTGCTTTGTCCTTCCCTGCCAGGCGTGTGCCCAGGAGCAATCACAATGGCCATGCTGGTCCCAGCTCGCCAGAGGTGAAACCTGGAGATGCCCAGTCCCATGTGAGTGCTGCTGCATGAGCTCCCACGGCCTGGCAGCTCCCACGGCCCCCTGACACCTGATGACCGAGCGAGCCATGGGCAGCGTCCGGGTCAATCGGTGAGTAACCTCCTCTTGAGACCTGCTGCTGCCTTGAGTGACCCAGCTCCTCATCTGGCCCCTCAGACCCTAAATTCAGACTGCCTTTTGATATATTCTTCTCAAAATACCTGTCAGCGGCTTTCCTGTTCTAAGGAATGGCTCCTCTCTCCTCCTCCAACCCAAAACATACCATATGTAGGGGTAGTGCTTGGAGGAATACTATGGAGGAGAAGCAAAGCACTGCATAGTGCTGGACCAGAAATTACAGATTCCAGCAGCACTGCAGAAGCCAGGAATGTCCCCAGGAATCACAACTCCAGCCACCAGCGCTGTCCTTGTCCTTGTGAGATGGAGGCCCATTCTGGAGGACTCCAGCTGACATGTCAACACCACAGGGTGGGAGGGAGAGACTCCCAGGGTCCTGTGAGGCTGCAGGTGGCCAGGCATGAGGGCAGAGCAGTCTTTGTGCTTCAGTGCACTCTCTTGGTTTCCTTGGTGGTCAGAGCACCGTCTACCATCACATCTTTAAGGAGTATCTGCAAGTGTCATGGGATCATATGAGGGGCAGTGTTGTAAGGGAGGGGAGCCAGAGGGGGAAAGGTCTCCCAGAAAATGTGTGTGTAGCTTCTGCCGAGGAAACTGCCAGTGCTTTGGCTGTTGATTTCCAAATTACACCTTTGGCTTTGGATAAGAGATGCTGGAAGACACACATGTTGCTGTGGCAACAGAATTGTCCTGAGGCAGGAAGTGTATAAACATTGTCACCACACACCATGAAATCAGTGAGCAGAGCAGAGGAGAAAATAAAAACTCCCAGCCTTGTATTATCTGAGGGCCAAAACATGGTCAGGCTGCGGGGGCTTGCTCCCAGGCTTCCTGGCTGTCCCAGCTGCTGTCAGGTTTCAAACCTTGTATCCCTCCTCACCATAAAGGCTGGAAGGTACCACAAGCTACAAGCTGCTGCTGCTTTGTTGCCCTGTCAGGACCTTGCTAGATGCATCTTCCAGGCAGCAACACTCAGCGACATTGCAGTGGCTGTCCACCTGCTTGGTCAGGTTGGCACCATGGTGCAATAATCACTGACACGTGCTGTTGTGAGATCCAACAGGGTGGTACTGCTCCCCTGCGAACCACCCACGCCTCCTGCCCTTGCTGTCTCAGTGGTTGCTGTTACCCTTCACGTATTCCTGATGGAAGTGCCTGTTTCTTCTGTTCCCAGGTACAGCATTGTCTCCACCGAGGAGGATGGACACAAGGTCTCTACGCTGGGCAGCATGAACGGGCACAGCCGGAACGGCAAGGGCCACGCTCCCCGGCGGAAGCACCGCAACCGCTTCGTGAAGAAGAATGGCCAGTGCAACGTTTACTTTGCCAACCTGAGCAACAAATCCCAGCGCTACATGGCCGACATCTTCACCACCTGTGTGGACACACGCTGGCGATACATGCTGATGATCTTCTCCGCCGCCTTCCTGGTCTCCTGGCTCTTCTTTGGCTTCCTCTTCTGGTGCATCGCCTTCTTCCACGGCGACCTCAATGCACCGGCCGTGGCAGGTAGTCCCTCTCTGCTCAAGCCCTGCATCATGCACGTGAACAGCTTCCTGGGGGCTTTTCTTTTCTCAGTGGAGACGCAGACAACCATCGGGTACGGCTTCCGCTGCGTGACTGAGGAGTGCCCGCTGGCCATCATGGCAGTTGTGGTGCAGTCCATCGTGGGCTGCGTGATTGACTCCTTCATGATTGGCACCATCATGGCCAAGATGGCAAGGCCCAAGAAGCGGGCCCAGACCCTCCTCTTCAGCCATCATGCCGTCATCTCCGTGCGGGATGGCAAACTGTGTCTCATGTGGAGGGTGGGCAACCTGAGGAGGAGTCACATCGTGGAGGCCCATGTCCGAGCCCAGCTCATCAAGCCCTACATGACGGAGGAAGGGGAATACCTCCCCCTGGACCAGCGGGACCTAAACGTGGGCTACGATGTGGGTCTGGATCGTATATTTTTGGTCTCACCCATTATTATCGTTCATGAGATTGATGAGGAGAGCCCCCTCTATGGGATTGGCAAGGAAGAGCTGGAGACGGAGAATTTTGAGATTGTGGTTATTCTGGAGGGGATGGTGGAAGCCACAGCCATGACCACACAGGCACGAAGCTCTTACCTTGCTAGCGAAATCCTTTGGGGTCATCGCTTTGAACCGGTTGTGTTTGAGGAGAAGAACCACTACAAAGTGGATTACTCGCGCTTTCACAAGACATATGAGGTAGCTGGCACACCTTGCTGCTCAGCCCGGGAGCTGCAAGAGAGCAAGATGACCATCCTACCTTCTCCACCACCTCCCAGTGCCTTCTGCTACGAGAATGAGCTGGCACTTGTCAGTCAAGATGAAGACGAAGATGATGATGAAGTGGGTGTAGTGTTAGGGGGCAACACCAAGGAGGAGGGAGGTATCATCCAGATGATGGATTTTGGAAGCCACCTGGACCTGGAGCGGCTCCAGGCAACTCTGCCTCTAGATACAATCTCATACCGCAGGGAATCAGCCATCTAACTCCTCCAACCTCCCCGTTCCACACCCGTTGCCCACAGTCTCCTCTGTTCCGTACCCATACACTGGATAAGTCCTTTCACCACCAAATAATACCTCCCATGATTGCCTCTCAGCCCCCAGACACACCAAGGCCTGGAGCTGCTCGGATATACTCCCTTTCTCGTGAGGTCGTAATGCCTGGGAGAGGAGTGAGGATACACTGCTCTTTCTGGGTGTGCAGCCTGGGCTAGAACCCCTCTCCTGCCCAGAGACAGGAGGGCAGCAGGCCTGGTTTCTTGTCTCTGGAGAGGTGGCAGGAGTCCCTGCCTTCGGTGGACAGACTGGGACCCACAGCAAGTGTTCGGCTGCTGACGCCACAGCAGACTTTGTCACCTCTCACTGTGGGTAGGCCCCATGGCTGTCAAGGGTCATCGCCGTCACCGGGAGAGGAGCAACACCTAAGCACAGACCAGATGAGGATAGAGGGGAGAGTTTGGGACTCTTGGAGGGAGCGGGGAGGGATCTCAAGGGAGGAGTTTACTTGCATGTTTGTTGCTTGGTGCACATGATTTTGTATATAAAAGAGAAGGAGAACTGCAATCGATTTTTCCAAGGCAAATACCAAGCTAGGAGACAAGGACATTCTACACCGGCTGCTCTGCACTCTCCTTGACTTTCGGTGTCTGTCACCTCCAGAAGCAGCTCGGCTCCATGGACTCAGATCCAGTTCTCCCAGTCCTCTTGAAAAACATGTCTTGCTGCTCTCCGGAGATACTGGCAGAGGAGGCAGGGCCCTGTGCTTACCACACTCAGACTGCTCCCTGGTGCAGCACAGCTGAGATGACAGACAGGTGACCTGACTGGACAGCAGATCCTCCACTTGCTCCTTTTGCCTCCTCCATTCTTCTCCCTGATGCCATCAGCTGTAAAACAGAATTTGTAACTATTTATTTTTAATAAAGTCTAATATCCCAAGGGGAGGTTTGGAAGCAAAGGACAGACTCCACAGCTGCAGCCTGGTGTAGAGACTGATGAGGGTTATTAGGGCTGGTGTTTGCTATTTGTATGGCATTGGACCTTGGAAGCTCCATCACGAGGGCTCTCTTGTTCTGTGCCTCTCTGGTAAAGACCTATAACAAGAGGCTCAGAGAATTTGCTCAGGGAGAAGGTCATACAAATGTGTGTATGGAGGGAATAATCTGCATTAAAATTGCCAGCAGGATTGGACAAGCAATACTATTTGCTTTGGACATTGCTCTAGATTCAAAAACCCCATGAAAAAACCCAAAGCATCTCTTTGTGCTAGAGGCAACTGAAGGGAGGATGAGGGAAAACATCAATCAAAGCCAGACCCGTAACATCACTTTGTTGTCATTTCACAAAAGAGGTGAAAACATGATGAGCATTTTCCTTCAGGAGTAGCAGAATCACCCCTTCAAAACTGCAGATGATACGAGGACAGAAAAACAAACGAGGAGCTCAGGAAGCTGCTCTGGGCACCCAGTAGCTGTGCTGTGGTGGGGAATAGCTAAAGAAGTTATGTCCCACCTAATCCCTGATCTACAAAGCAGAAAAAAGCATATCAACTTGGAATTGGTTCAAGAAGCAAAAGGAAGAGGGGAAGAAGCAGAAGGGCAGGGAAAGAAATAGCAGGACTGAGACGAAGAAGCAGACACAGAGGGCAGATGGTGAAGATGGAAGGGGAAAAGAGGAAGAGAAAGTGAGGTTACATGGAAGTGCATTTGAGAAAGAGCATAAATAGACTCACAAGATGTGTCTAGGACCAGACATGGTCATTTCTCATCTTAGGATGTAGGTTTTGTGGGGGAACAGCTGTCCTGCCTGGGTGAACTCCATTCACTGGAATAATTCCATTCCCAGAATAATTCCATTCCCTAACGCCCTCTGGGCCCAGACATGGAGCCAGTTTTCTACCCAATGAACAGTGCACTCATTCCATTTCCCCAGGCAGCCAATTTCTCCAGGGCAAACGCTTTGGGAGACAGTGTCAAAGGCTTTACTGAAGTGCAGGTAGACATCATCCATAGCCTTGCCCTCATCCACTAGGCAGGTCACTTTGTCATAGAGGAAGATCAGGCTGGGCAAGCAGGACCTGACTTTCCCAAACCCATGCTGGCTGGGCCTGATTCCTGGGTTGTGCCACATGTTCTGTATCATGGCAAGGTGAAATGCTCCATGACCTTTCCTGGCACTGAGGTCAGGTTGATGAGCCTGTAGTTCTCAGATCCTCCTTCCAGCCCTTTTTGTAGATGGGTTTCACACTGGCTAACCTCCAGTCCCCTGGCACCTCTCTGGCTAGGACTGTTGATAAATGATGGAAGTGGCTTGGTGAGCTCTTCCATCAGCTTTCTCAATGTTCTTGGGTGGATCCCATCCAGCCCTGCAGACTTGGGAGTGTCTAAGTGGTGTAGGAGGTCACTGAGCATTCCCTCCTGCATTATGGGGCTCCATTGCGCTCCCTGTCCCTGTCTTCCAGCTCAGGGCATGGAGTACCCTAAGGACAACTGGTCTCACTGTGAAAGACTGAGGCAGAGAAGGCATTAGCACCTCAGCCTCTACCTTGCTGCTGCAGTGATCCTCGGCTCCAGAGCCCATCCGCCAGAGCAGTTTGCCTCAAAGCCTACACTGAAATGATGGATTCCCTCCTGGTTCTGCTGGTGCTTAGGCAGAGCTGCCTCTTCTCAGAGCTCCAATGCTACCCACTTGGGAACTGGGGTGCCTCTCTCAGCACTAAATTCAAGAGTTTGCTGGTATAGGAAATGAAGTCTCCCCCTCCTTTCATTATTTACTTATTTTCCCCTGGAGGAATAAGCAGGGGCTGGTATTGACCTGGCTTTTAATACAGCTTTCAGAGTCGTGTGCCTGCCACTGGCCATGGAAACAAACTAATGGACCGAGAGAGAAGGACTTTGCGTGCGAGGACGCGGACATTCAGGACACATGAATGTGTCCACATGGGGTAGTGGCCTCCAGGAGAGGGGGAACCCTCATAGCTGGGCACCCCCTCACAGATGTACAGCACCCTTTGGAGGCGGGTGGCAGTGCTTGGTGGGGATGAAATGTCCCCTTGGCTCTTGGGAGACCCATCAATCCCCAAGGAGCGAGTGTGCAGAGGTGCCAGGCAGGGGTGGTGCCCCAGGGCCATGGGCATGCACAGCTGGAGTGGTTGGGGCAGCACACAGGTCAGCACTGCCAGCCCTCCCTTCACTTGGGCGCCTCTTGTGGGAAAAATGGGACAAGATTGCAATCAGTCTGAGGGAACAAGCATCATTCAGCCATACTGGCTCCAGCCCGCTCCATATGTCTGAATCTGCTGGATGTTTTCATGTCATGCTTGGCATCACGGTGGAGAAGACAGTGAGGCACTGAAGAATACCCAGCTAAACCCCTGCTGTTCATAATAAAATTGCAAGAAAGCTTTCAGCGCTGTCAGATCATTAGAGAGGGGAGAGAGAAGGGGGTTGAGGGGAGGGGGCAGAGGGAAGGAGAGGAACACCCAGTGCAGGAAAACAGAGGTGGTGAGCAAGTTTCTGCCTATCAGACACTCCTTGTGCAGCTGTACTGCTGGTGCCACACACAGCCCCTCCAACAATAGGGTGCAGCCACTCCAGTGTGAGTTCCTGCAAGCTGCACACGTGCCCACAGCGTTTGCTGGTACACAGCAGCAGCAGGACATCCTTCTGCACAGGTGTTCTGCACCTGCACACTGGAACCCCAGAGGACTCGTGCCCAAGTACACACTGCAGGTGCCTACATGTGCATGCCACACATGGGGGCATAGTCCATCCTACATCACAACTTCATCCCATAAACACCAAGCACATTCACAAAAAATACAACACAATGCAGCAAGTGTCTCAACAATTGCCTCTCTGGCTGTGTGCTGGGGACTCTTTTATGCAGCTTGTGAAAAGCCACCAGGAGAATCCATCCTGAAAACTGTTAGCTACACAGATGTCTTGGAGTTTTTAAGGATTCTGCAAATCAGCTGTCCAGGCCATTCATAACTGTAAACACACCAGGTATTTTGCCTTTTGTACACAGTGTGTGGAGCATTAGGTAGGTGATACCTCCTTGCACTGTGCTCTCCCGAGAAGATACCTTTAATGGAGGAGAGGGCATGATGTCCCTGGGGTCCTTCCCTCCTCCAGGACCTGATGGAGGGAGTGCTTCCCTAAGACCTGCCTCTAATCACGAGGGACTGGCAGCTTGCTTTTCAAGAGGAAGACACTGCTTCTTTGTTCATTCAACCACAATCTATATTTCTTTCCTGTCTTACTTCTTAACATCTTATTTGGCTCATTATTGAAAGCTACTCAAATAACAGAAAGATAATGGGGAGAGGAAGGACTTTTTCCCTATGAATAAGATCCAGGCACTGGTTCAGATCCTCTATCCCATGACAACTAACCATGCTCTTGTCACTCTTGCCAGCTCTCAAATGAATGTTGCTGTTTGAAATGACACTTGAGAAACTTGTTTCATGTTTTATTTTTGGTGACACTTTTGGACAACCCTTTTGAAAAGAAATCATCATTGGCACCTTTCAACTCACACAAAATTTGCTCAGCAAAACATTTTGATACACACTGCAACTAAAAATATTTTTAAGAAACACAACAATAATCTCAATTGAGGAGAAAATAGGTTTGGATTTCCATGACTAGGAAATGGTGCTGGAAATGTCTGTGCTTCTGAACAAACATGTTAGGTTTCAAACAGCTTGGTTTTGTCCAAGTTTTGCCCAGGACTGGATAGGGCACATGGCACTGCCACAGCAGCTGTGCACAGGCTCATGACCTCCACAAGAATGCCTCCTCTGTGTTCTTTGAGCTTTAACAGCTCTTTGCTTTTGCAGGAGGGCCTCTTGCAGCTTTTGGACCAGCAATACTAAGTGGCCACAGTTTTGAGTGAAAAAAAAAAAAAAAAAAGAAAAAGAAAAAAGGAAAAAGGGAAAAAAGTCTTGTCTTCCCAGGCCATTAAGGGCTTGCCCTCGCGAAGTCGATGGGGCTTTGGCTTTTTTGCCCGTGCTAAGAGCAGAGCTGGGCCCTAATGGAGCATCACTATTGGAAAAGCCCGCAGGCCCGGCGCTGCGCTAGATCCGCCAAGCTGGGCTGGGCTGCAGCTGCACGCGCAGGAGGGACAGAGCAGGGAATGCAGCGTGCTGGGATGCTGAAAACATCAGCGGGGTGGTGTCGGGCAGCGGGGCAGCCTCGCTGGGCAGACAGAGGGGCAGCCGAGGATGGAGACAGGGCCTGCCGTCTCTGCTCGCAGCAGGCCCCGCGGCCGGCCGGGGATGTCACAGCGGCAGGAGCTGGGATGGCAGCCGGCTCTCGGGAGGAAGGGCTGCAAGGATTCTCCTCCTGCCGCGCCCCCCAGGGTGGGGATCCCGCCCCGGCAGCCCCGGGATGGGGGTCCCGCCCCAGCAGCCCCGGCAGGCCGGCGCAGGGAGTCCGAGCGGCGCGGCGAGGGGGAAGCGCGGCTATTGCCGGCCTCAGAGCACCACCTAGAGATGAGAGCAGGGCTGGCAGCCCCGCGGGGCCCGGCCTCGCCGAGTCACAGAATCACTCAGGCTGCAGAAGGCCTCGGAGGTCACCGAGCGCAGCCCTTAGCCCAGCACTGCCACGTCCACTACCAAACCGCGTCCCTAAGCTCCATGTCGACACATCTTCTAAACACTTCTGAGATGGTGACCTCTCCACTTCCTTGAAAAGCCTGCTACAGTGCTTGACTGCACTTTCGGTGAAAAAAAATTTCCGAATATCCAAACTAAACCTTCCCTGGTGCAACTTGAGGCCACTTCCTCTTGTCCCATTGCTTGTTATTTGGGAGAAAAGGCCGACTCCCCCTGCTACCACCTCCTTTCAGGTAGCTGTGCAGAGTGAAAAGGTCACTCCAGAGCCTCCTTTTCTCCAGGCTAAACAACCCTGACTCCTTCAGATGCTCCCCCATAAGATTTGTGCTCACCCCCACAGATCCCAGCATCCTTGTTGGCCCTGACTCCCCAGGCTCACCCAGTGCTGCTTCTGGCCCCAGTGCTGCTGGGACACTGTGGGGCTGGGCTGAAGCTGAGACTGACTCTCCAGGCAGTCAGCCAGTGTGTGCCATGGGGCACACGTGGGGTTTGGGGGAGGAAATGTTTGATCTGGAGTGAAAGTTGGCTCTGAGAGGACCAGCACCCACCCCCAATGCTGCAATAAAGGTCAGCCCTCCTGACAGCCAGGCCACAGCTTTCACAGAGTGGACACTGACTTTGAAAACAGTTCAGATATGTGCTATCACTTTGATTTCTTGTTGGGGACAAATCTGCAAAGCCATGCCAGCTCTGGGAAGTCAGGCAGAGATGACCTATGTTCAGAGTCAGGGCCTGCTCGTTGCTGCCTTGCTGTCTGCTTGTCCTTCAGCTGTTTCTCAGCACTGCCTGGTTGCATGTGCTCGATGTATAAAATTTTTTCCATTTATTTTTTCCTGTTATTCAGTCCCTTGATGGGACATATCCAGCCTGCCTCTCCCATGCCACAGGCAGGAGGGCAGCATGCTCTGATGGTGGCACAGGGGCAGTGAAGCTGCATGGAAGAGATGTCCTTGTCAGCACCAGGGCTGTCAGGAAGAGGGCTTGCAATGCCCTGAGAGCTCTTCAGGCAACAACCATTTTGAATCCCCTTGGGACAATAGCTAACCACAGCCTGACTTGCAAACTGTAAGAAGACCAGATCTGGCCTTGGGCTTCTTCCAGGTCCCAAGGAAAGCAACACCAGTAAAGCAGTCAGTGGGCTGCCAGTACAATGCTTACCTTTGACCACATCCCCTCCAGAAAGGAGCATTTAATGTGGGTAATGCCTCTACTTCCTGGGCAGCCTGGGCATGTGGACCCCAAGTGACTCCCTGTCCATGTCAGGTCAGCCTGGAAAGAGGTAAAGAGGAGCAATGTGACTCCACTGCCCTGATGTCTGTGAAGAAACTCAGGATGGACACAAACACTGTCCTGAAATAGTCTTTGTGACACAAGATATTTGAGCTTTACAAGTTTTTTTTGGTCTTTGAAATTAGCCAGATTATTTTGGTGCTGGCCCCAGATTTGAAATAGCAAGTCTTGAAGCCTGGGACTGGGCAATATTTGGGTCCCTGGCTGTAGTGCATTGACAGAGTTGTTTGAATGTCCCAGTGGTACAGTCACTGAAAGAGTCAGCTGAGGGCCTGTGGAGCACATAGCCTTGTTACAGAACAAGAGAACAAGGAGCTTGAAATTGCTCCTGACAGATGATTAGGTGCTCACCCAGTAACAGCCTCTGTGTGTCTACCAGGGGCCTGGCACAGGCCTGCACACCACTTCTGGGATGCTGAAGAGAGGAGAAAGCTGATGCAGGAACTCCAGAGAAGACTTTGAATGTGTTTATAACATGACCTGCAGTCACCACACGGTTCTCTCAGGGATAAGACAATGAATCAGTAGGAGAGTGGGTGCAAGCACATGACAGGCAACACAGACCTATAGCAGAACACTTGGTACCACACAGAATGATCTGACTAAATGTAAGCAGAGTGGAGCCACCATTTATCTGCAGGCTGCTGGGTTGCACCATGTGCCTTTTGTTTTCTGGGATACAGTGTCGTGCTCACTAGCAATGAGGCTGCCTTGAATAGAGAAACTTATGTGACCCCTCCAGTGTTGTGTGAGGCTGTAGGAAAAGCAGGGAAGAGCTGCAGTGTAAACCAGCTCTGGAGCAGAGAGCTGCAGGCATGGGGTGACTGGCTGCAGGGTGGCAGGGATAAATAACAGGGTGACCTGGAGTGTCCAAGGAGCCAGCAGTGAGAGCCAGTGAGTGCCAGTGGGACAGAGCTGCGTGAGGTCAGTGGAGGAAGCAAGTCAGGGGGAGAGCAGCTGGCTGGGGTTGCTGCAGAGGAGGTACAAGGTGTGTTGGTAGAGCTGCACTGGCCAGATGGAGCTCCATGCTCCCTGCTGCTCTGTTTGAGACAGCTCTCTTGCAGCAGTCAGATGGTCTCATGAGCTCAAAGTGCATTGTCAACTGTTAGAAGGTAAGAGCCATTTGTGAAAAGCGTGGGATTTTCTGACTCCTTGTAAATATTTGATGACTTGTCCCATGGAGAAGCCTCCAGAGTCCTCATGGCTCCATTTTGCTTGTTGCTGCAGTCCCAAGAAAGGCATGGCTTCTGTTCTCAGAGAGAAGGCAAGCACAGGGGGACAGAGGCAGCTGACAGCAAGGCAAAGTGACTTTCCCAGGATCATGAAGCAGTCAGTGGCCATAGGACAGATTTAACCTTCCACTGTGGGTATAACCTGTCACCCTGTACAGCTAAAGGACATTTCAAGTGATAAATGAACCAGGAGCAGTTCCTAGACTGTCTCTGCCTATCCGATGTCTGCAGCTGCAGCAAAGTTGTTGCCAGGACATTGCACTTCCCTAGGTACACACACACCCATCACCTTTGTACCAGTGCCTACAATTCCAAGCAGTAGTTCTGACAGACCAGGTGCTGTGCATATTCCCATCTCAGACATCCAGGTGTAGGAACTGGGAGCTGTTGGGCCTCAGAGCCTCCCCAAAAATGGCCTACAGATGGGGCCTTACAGGTACTAATCATCATCATCTTCTGGAAGTGAATAGGAGGCCATGGGAGGCTCAGATGAGCAAGTCTTGCAGTCCCTGATGAGCAACAGCACGATCTGAGGCAGAAATAAAAACACACAACCTCAGTCCTCATAGGGAATGAGTCCCAGCTGCCTCTCGTCCTTCGCTGTGTGGGACGGGTGGTGAGATGGCCTTTTGTTAATCGGTGTCCTGTGCCTGGCGTTCAGCTGGCGAGGACAGACTGTCCCTTCCAGAGAAACCCCTTGCATAAGAATTAAAGAGGAGCTGGGCTGAGATGCTGAACTAATCCACCAGGGCATGTCGGGAAGACGCATTTTAAGCCATTCTCCCTGCCCTCCCGCCTCCCAGCGCATTGTTTATCGCTCCTGTCCCTCCCCTCCCACAGCAGTACGTGAATTGTTCTGACTGGGCCAGCTGCCTTCAGAACCGCCTGCCTTCTGTCCCGTCCCCTCGTCCCCTCAGCCCCAGAGCCCGCCTGGGAGATGCTCACACATGGGAGGCTTTTGAAGCACGGCCGGTTTGTGTTGCTTGAGGAGCCCACACAGACACAGACACCGCTCCCTGCTGCCCGCAGCGCCTGCTGCTGCATGTGCTGTACACAGCTCACCACTACAGCTGTGTGCTTGCTCCCCTGGCACACACACACACACAGTGCCACCTTAGGGACACCACGGGCTCCTTGCCAGCTCACTTTGCTGCTGTGATGCTCAGCAAGCTCCCTGGGGTGCACAGAACTGCCACGGTTATCACAGGCATTGGGAGCTACTGCTCCCCGGCCATGCTGTTCTCCTCACCTGCTGTCCATCCCATCTGTGGGATACCTTGTCTCCCTTGAGCCTCACCCCTCTCATGGGATTCAGGCTTGCAGCAGGCATGGACACACGTGTGTGCAGCACAGACACACTTGGCACTCCCCAGACACATTCTACACATAAATGGGGCCCTGGGCATCAGAGCATTGAAGGATAATTCTGTTTGAAAGAGACCCCAGGACAGCTCTAGTCTGACTTCCTGCTCAAAGCAGGGTCAGAAAAGAGGTCAAATAAGGTTGCTTGGAGTTTTATTTGATCTTATAAACTACTAGGATGGAGACTGTACAGCCTCTCTGGGCAACTTTTTCCCACACTTGACTGCCTTTGAGGACAGAAAGGTCTTCTTTGTATTCAAGCTGGACTTCTCTTCTTTAAACTTATGTTCCTTGTCTGTCATCCTCCCGCCAAGCACCACTGTGAAGAGCTTGGCTCTGTATTTTACCAAGACTCACAAGTCCTTTCCCACGCAGCTGTTGTGCATCTATCAGGTCTCCAGCCCACATCGTTGCCAGAGCCTCTTCCTTACCAGGTTCAAGGCTGTGTATTTGCCCTTGCTGAACTCCCAGGGTTCCTGCAGGCCCATCCCTCCAGCCTCCTACATCCCTCTGACATCCCCTCAGGCATGTTAACTTGTTTCCCCTCCAACTAAATGTCACCTGAAGTGCACCCCATCACCTTCTCCAGGTCATCAATAACCACGTTAAACAGGAGAGGTCCCAGGACAGCCCCCTGGGGCATCCCACTTGGTACCAGGCTCTAGGTAGAGTACAACTCATTAACAGTTAACTGCTCCCTGTGCCTGACTAGACAAACATTTTTTGTGTGCCTCTGCTTGTCCACCTATTAAGACAACACCATCTTTACTTGGACATCAGAACATTGGGAGACGGTGTCGAAAGCCCAGCTGAACTGGAAATAAATTATTCCCACTACTCTCTCCTTGCCCATAAGACCAGTTTTTTTATCAAAGAAGGTGATTGGGTTGTTCAGGCAGACATGATGCCTCCCCTGTGGCCCTTCATCTTGCCCAGACTGCTGGGCCAGGTTCTCCCACCACCCTGTAGGCACTGAGCTGCCTTGGTGCCCAGAGAGCGCTCCACGTGCAGGAGAGCGTGAGGACGTTACACATCTTCAAGTAAGATCCTGCTGATTCAGCCCCGAGTCCAGCTCCTCCCAAGGAACCTTGACCTTGTCTTGTGGTTCTCTGATACATCTGCCCTGGCCTGACACAGCTCTGAGAGTGTACCTAAATATTCCTGTTTGTTAGTTTCTTTTCCCCATTGGCTCCACCTTTTTTCTTTTTTTTTTTTTTTTTTTCACCAAAGCAAGCCAGCAGGGGTATAATAAAGAGAGCCGGTTGCAAACTGACTGAGGCTGGGAATAGCACGAGGATAAAAAAAGCAAGGCTATATGGAAAAAAGCAATAAATGCACTTAATTACAGGTGTGGCCAGGAACAACTCCTATTATTAAGGCTGCCAACACTTCCCCTCTCAAGACCCTGTTTTCACTTGCTTGTAACTGTCCAAGTTTCACCACTGGTGCAGAAATTTTCCATAGAAAATTATTGTCTCAGCTATTTAGTTCTTTTTGAAAATGTGGACCCACCAGTAGTTTTCTTGGGCTAGACTATGTATATATATGGCCCGGGGGACAAAAACTGTGGAACTTCTGGGCTTTCAAGCAAGGGCTTGGCCTTGGGCAGAACACCAGTTTTTTTGTCATGGAGGCTGTGTTTTGCCAGCTCCACTGTTCTCCCCCACCAGCACGGACAAATTACACGGTTTTGTTAAACATGGAAAGAAGACTTGTCACAGCTTCACACCTACAAGCTTTTCAACCTTTGCTAACCTGCCCAACCCTTTTGGTTTCTGAGGGTGTCATGACAGCATATGGGCTTTCCCAGGGTGGAGCACTGCAGAGGGAAACTGGGAGGGCTCTCCCTTCTAGAGCTGCTGTTATGTGTCATGCACTGTTTGCATCTCTCCAAGCTTTCCTCTGCCCTGTGCTCCTAGTCACCTCTCTTTTGCCTTCTGGGGAGCCTGGTGGATAAAACTCCCTGATTTGAATGAAACTCAAGGGAGAGAACCAAAAATCTGGGGAACAGCAAACGAAACTGGGAGGCAGACCATGAGCCTCAAGGAAATGCTGGGTTGTTTGGGAAAAGGGCTATTGCTATAGTACAGCCATATCAGCTTGTGTTTCTGGGACTGGAGACTTCTCCAGTGTCCAAACAAGGGTCTTTTCTCAAGTCTTCCTCCCAACTCTTATTGTTCCTGTGCTGTTACCCCAAATGCCACCCAACAGCACATGTCACCTCTTGCTAGTCCTGCTCCTTGTTGATGACAACAGGCAATTGCTGCTCGCTGTTCTATCAGAATACACATTTCTCATCACTGAGAAATGTCAGCACCAAGGCTGGCTGTACAGCTGCCCTTCAATGTCCTCGTGCATATGAATTACGGTCGAGTCTTTAATTATGTGGCCACAGATTTATTTTCCACAGGACACCTGCAGCACACAGGTTAGATGGTGTTCTGGATGAGTTTGAGCTGTGTCATGAAGAAGGCTCTGTGCAGGGACTCAGCATCATCTCTTCTTTCTGTCATTGTCTTGTTTTGTTATGGTTGGATTTTTTTTTCCCAAAAGTGTGAAGAGAAAAGAGTGACTCATTGCTGAGGCAGTTGTGTGCTGGCCTGGATCCTTGCCCTTGCTGCAGATTTCCTACCTGATGCGGAGCGAGTCACTCACAGCAATCTTTTCAGAGGTAGCTATTAGCTATGTTTTATTTATCCTGGCATTTTGCTTTGTTTTTAGCCTTGTGCCATCCTGGGATCCTGATGTCTCATTTGCAGGAGTATTTATTGCTCCCTGCTGCATGTGAAGGGGGACATGCACCTGACTCTAGAAAATGCTTTAAACTGCAGAGCGCTCTGGTAAAGTGCTCAGATCAGCATCCCCACCTTGCAGGCTGCATTTGACCTTCCGTCCAGGAGTGCTGGATCTTCTCTAAAATGCTGCTGTATTACTCAGTACGAGTATTGAAAAGGCAAATCTATTATTATTTGTAAAGTACTGAGAAATTAGGTGTATGCTGTAAAAGAGACCCTGTGAACATCAATCATTGTTTTTGGAGTGGGGGCTGCACGTCCTCAATGAGCTGTGAGTCAGTGCTTTGAAGAGCTCTGGCAGCCCTGTTGGACGTGTCAAGCCACAGGTACCTTCCTCCTCAGGTACCTTTGCTCTTGAATTGCAGGTGGCAATGTGTTTGTTCTCGCTTCTCAGCTCTTACTTTCACTGGCCTTGGAGAAGTAGAACCTCAGCACAGTGTCAAAATTTTCTCTGCTCTTTCCATGATTGCTCACACTTCCCTAGCACATGCAAGTGTCTATGGCAAACTGATCTTGGTCTTCAAAGCAGTTTGTCCTTCTACAGAGAGTGGGTGAAATGGGATTCTGCTCTTTGTTAATCAGGTAGAACTGCCAAATGTGACCTGGCAGTTCTCTGAGGTCTGCTAGGTCACTGGAGCTCAGCTTTCCCATGAGTTTTACTAGGTGCTATGAATATCATGTACTGTGACTTTGGAAGGCCACCCACCCAGCCATGACACTGTGAATAAACAGCACAACTCTAGCCCTTCTTTTCTTTTCCTACCTGAGGAATGACATGATGGGCAGTGGAGAGGCTGGCTGGGTGCCCAGTGAGGTGTAGCCCCCTTGGATACACCAGCCCACAAGATTCTGCTCAAGACACGTTGCTGTGGGTTCCCCCTACAGCGCTGCAATGAGGGCACTAGGGACAGCCCAGGGACTTTTGTGTGTGAATAGGACAGCAGCCAAACACAGCCCATCTTCTGCTCACCTGCCTTCAGCAGCAGCACTCCCTGCAGCATCTGAATCCTGTGAAAGGTGACACGAGCTGTCCCAGGTGCAGGGCCCCAGTTGCTGAGCTGAGGGGTTTGGACTCCCTTCCATGCTCTTGCACCCAAAGATCCCTTCCAAGCAAACCAGGCAGGCAAGACAAAGTGAGGGCCCCATTTGGGAATGTTGTGTGTTAGACAGCTTTCAAGGTGCTTTTGTCTGAACAGAGTCTTTAGCGTACCTTGGTTGGTGCCCAATACAGTGATAACCTGAGGAGTTGCTCCTCTTTGGAGAGGTGCACAGAGGAAAAAAGTTCTGCAGCTACCCACCACTCTGATCACTGGGAAGAAAGGAGATGGCCCAGCAGAGTTTGTGAGCATGGATTCTGCTTGTCCCTCAAATTTATTCCCTCTCCAACCCAACTCCAGCTGGTCTCTCTCTAGTTGGGATCCTGCTGTTTGTATCATATATAACAACTTCCTTTTTTGGACACTGGGGCAGAAGTTACCTGTTGCACTGCTGGAGCAATGACATCCCTGACGGAGTCAGGGTCCCTGCAGTACTGACTGCTACATGCATAGCCAAAATCAGCAGCCCCTGGCCCAGGCTCCCTAATAAAAACTCCATGAGAAGAGGTGTAACTAGGCAATGCTTGGAGAGAGGTGGGTGTTAATAGATCACATGGCTAGCCAGCACTAAAAGCTTGATTACAATTCAATTAAGGGAATGTTTCTAATTAAAGAGTTCTTATTTTAAGCTGTCAATGATTAAAATAAAGGTAGCTGAAGTGTCCGTACACACTCCAATTTCATCCCCAAGGGCTGCATCTACGTTGGGGATTTCTTCAAATTCCCTCCCACTGCCTCAGTCATCAACAGGGGGAGAGTGGGTATGGCCACTGTCCTCCCAGACCTCGCACCTGCCGGCCAAGCAGCGTCACCCCAAACTCTGCTCCCGTGGGGCATGCTGAGAGCTGCTTCTCCTGGATGCTGATTCAGATCCATCCTCCCCAGCTCTGTGTCAGAGCCCACCTCTCTCAGTGCCTCTATCAGCCTGCCACTTGCAGCAAAGTCACGAGCGGTGCTGGGCTTTGGCAAATCCCTTCTCCGCTGATGTGCAGCCACCCAGGGAAGGAGAGCAACCCTCGGCTGGATCCAGCAGTGGCTGCATGCTATTACCTGCCTTCCCATCTGCTCACTGTTACATAAGCTGTGAAAAAACAGAGGCTCAATGGAGCATGTGTAAGGAAATGTCATTACTACGAAAAACTCAATTAAATTTTAAATTCTCCAAGTGCAGGCAAAGTTCTGTAATAGAGCAGGCCCAGCAGTGGGAGAGGGAAGAAGTACTGGTTCCCAAAGGCTTGCATAAAAGAGGAACAATTCCCAGGTCTCAGTGGACTGTCAAGTCAGCGCAGGCACTGGCTGGCAGTGGCACTCAGAAGGCTGCAGCCCCCCATCTTAGTACAACTTGAAGCAAAGACTGCTCTCTGCAGCACACAGTGCCAGCACGGCTGCAGCCTGGGCCTCTGGGTGCCGACAGCCTGTGCTTGCATCCTGTATTTGGAAGGTGACATCAGGGGCCTGGCTTAGAAGCACCTAAGGGCTCATCTGGTGTGGGGGCTCCTGAGCCCTTCCCCATCACACTTACCTCCAGCTGCAGAAACTGGTTTCTTGATTTTGGGATGCCTGTGCCAGAGCAACTCCTGGACCCTGGTGAAGCATCCTGGTGCCTCCAAAGCTGGGCAGCATCTGGCTCTTGCTCCACAGGACCCTCTGTCCCTTCCAGCTCACACTGCACTGGCCTTTCCTGCAGTCCTGCTCCCAGAGCTCTCCACAGCACCTCCACTGGCTCCTTTGCACATCCAGCCCCCATCTCCCAGAAGCCCCCACATAGTTCTCCACCCCAGGCTCTGCTCCTGTAGCCCCATAGGCTGCTCCCGCTGACTCAGCTGGCTTTTGGAAGTGCTCTGGGACTTGCTGTGCCCACCTGGCCCGCAAACAGCCCAGAGTCTGGGGGATAATCCCACCTTTGCACCCATCTGTTGGTGGGTGCGCTGTGGACCTCTGTGTGTCCACATTAGGGTTTATGTGCGTGCTTCATTATTTGTGCGGATTTGGAGGTGCTTCACCCAAAGGGCATCCCCACTCCTGAGGGGCGTGGGGCTGAGGAGCCCTGAACAGCGTGGGGCCTTCCCGACGGACCCCCGCTCGGCATCCGCTGCCGGCGCGATGGGGCCCAGCACCCTCGTGTGATCGTCCCCATGCGGGGCCACCCTGCTGCGGGGGGCTGCCGTGGGTGGGCTGTGTTCCATTCTGAGCAGAAACCTTTAGGGGGGTCGCGGCCCCCAAAACCGAGCCCGTGCGCGCCTGCCCCGCTCGCCAGAGCTGAGGGACGGCGGCGGGGAAGGCGTCGGGAGCGGCGGCGGTTGCGCCTTTAACGGCGGGCGGAGGAGGAGGCGGAGGAGGAGGAGGGCCGGGGCTGCGCTGGGTGACATCAGTGGGTTTGGCTCCGGGGCTCAATGGAAACTGGGTGAGCGCCGGGCTGTGCCGAGCACACGCCGGCTGGAGGGGACGGCGAGCGGGCGGGAGGCGGCAGGCAGCGCCGCGCCGCGCCGAGCCGAGCGAAGGAGGGACGCGCCGGGCACGGCCGCCACCAGCCCTCCCCAATCCTCCGTCATCCTCCCCGCCGCGGCCGCCTGGCCCCCTGACAGCCGGCGGAGCAGCATCCCCACACGGCCCCCTTCCCGTCAGGGTGGGTATGGGGGGCGCCCGCCCGCATCTTGGGGCGCAAACCCCGGGGGAAAGGCGGCCCCTCCGGCTCTTTGTGTGCGCGGAGGGAGGGGGAGGGGGCGGGGGAGGGGAGGGCAGGGCGCGATGCGCCGGGCCGGGGGGGCGCGGGGGACAAAAGCCCCTTTGTGGGGGCGCGGCGAGGGGGTCGCCCCCTCCGCCACCGGCAGATTTTTGGGGGGGGGCTCCCCTTTCTCCCCTTTCTCTGCCTGCCGGGGCCCTGCTTGGCCGCTGGCGGGGCCAGGCGGGGAAGGGGGTGCCGTGTGCTCTTGGCGGGGGTCTGCGGGGCTCCGGTGGGGGGCCGCCCCCCCCGGGGGATCGAGCCCCCCACTCCTTCCGTTCGCTGATGCTCCTGGCCTCCCTCCCCAGCCCCCGTCACCGCCTCTTTCGGGGGAGAAGCGGTGTCTGCGTTTGGGGGGACTGTGGGGTCGATGTTTCCTCTTGTGGGGGGCGGTAGGGGCGGGGGTCAATGGCCGAGGCCGGGTGCGAGTGGGGGGACGAGGAGAAGTTCAGCGCCGTTCCCGGGGGTGGCAGCTTTTTGTTACCTACCCGGAAAAATAACAGCTCGGGTACGGCTGTCTTCGCGTAGTGTTTGCCTGTAGGGGGTGGGGGTGTAAGGGACACATTTATTATTATATTTTATGATGTGTGTCCCCCCTTTCCTGTTTTCCTGTTGTGGCTATTTCTTCCTCAAATGTAGTTCAAATGCTCTGTGCTTGGGGTTTCTTTTCTCCCCCCATCTTACATGCTCGTCTCCTTTCTGTAAGTGTCTAAGGGTCTGGAGGGGATTGGTGTTTTGCATTTCAATAAAAATGTATTTTTTTCTCGTTTTTCCTTCACATTTTAAAGCCAGTTCAAATTACTGTTTTCCCAGCCTATCCTTTTTTCCCTTCAAACAACACCCCCCCCAAAAAAAAAAAAAAAAAAAAAAAAAAGCCGCGTAAAGCCTTAATGTGGTCTATGGGTAAAGCAGCCCCCAGTCCCTACACTTCCACTGAAAGCCGGAGCAGTGCTGGGATCGGCAGCCTCCATTATGGAGCCGAGGGTTTGGTTGTTTGGTTTTGTATGGCTTTTGCTAGACAGGGCATCTTCTCATTCCCAACCCCCTCGGGTGGGACAGAGGTGTCCCTCCTGTCCCCCAGCCCCTCTTGATGGTTCCCCCCCCCACCCCCGATGGTCCCTGCATCGTTGGTCGCCATCGTTGCTGGCACAGCAATGTGATATCAACTCTTATCGTGTGTTTATATAATGGCCTTTGTGCCTGTACGTGGGTATTTTATATTATATAAAAAGGGCTGGTGCAAAATGGTGTGTGTGGGGAAGCAGTGCTGGCGGCTGGATAGTATTATTATTTTTTTGAGGCTGTGTAGTATTGGATATTCACGTATGCAAACGCTCATGCAGAGCACTCTCTCGCTCTGAGGTTGTATGTGTGTTAATCCCTTATGGAAAACTAAATGGTTTAACTAAATGATTGCCCTGCAGCCCCTGGGAATGCTGCCTTGGCTGTAGAGTGCAGGAAAGGTGGCAGGTCTGGGGGGGGGTTAAGGCTGGAGAGGGGGGGTGGGAAGGAGAGATGGCTTTTTAAATATAACATGTATAAATAATACATAGAGGGGTGATACGGATTTCACGTATAAGAATATATATTTTGTGGGTACAATTTTTTTCCTTGTAACAGTAGACCTGAGGATGAGAAGATAAAGGGCGGAAGCTGTAGATGGTGGTGGGGGTACATGTGTGAAATAGAAGCAAATGGGATAATGTTTGAACTCCTGGACCAGTTGTTGAGGGGGTGGGATGTGTGTGTCCTGCCCTCTTACCAGGAATCCAGGCTCTTGCTCTCTGGCTCTCCTCAGCCCAGGTTTTCTACTCACACTTGTGTATGTGTGTGTGTTGGGGGGGAGATAAGGCAAAATGACAGCTGTGCGAGACCATGATTTTTTTTTACTCCATTATCCTGCTTCCCGCTTCCACCCCCGCGCCCCGGAGCATTTTTTAGATTCCCCTTTGGAGCCTGTTGCTTAATCAGCTACAAGGGCTACTGCGTCGTTGTGTGAGAATCCCTTCTTAACCTGGCTCCTGCCTGTCCCAGAAGGGTGGGTCTGAATTTAGGTTTGGGACTGTGGTGTTGCAGAGCAGTACCTGCTGCGTCCCAGTGCAGCACAGACCCCCCGGGACCTCTTGCCCAGTCTCTGCTCGGCTGTGCTCACCTCACCCCAGCTGGGAATTGGACTCAAGTGGAGGTGTTTGGGGTTCCCAGGCCTGGGTAAACACTCCATGAAGGAAGGAGGATGGAGAGCTGTCTTCTTGACAGTGGTGTGACGGGTTCCCGGGGACACAGACCTTTGATCGTTTATTGGAGTAGGAGTGTCAGCAAGTCAGATGTATGTTAATGTGGTTATACAGAGCAGCAGGCAGCGGATAAAAATCATGTCTGTTTGCTGAGCCCTCACCCAGGTACGCCTGCCTCCTGGTTCAGTTCCCAAGGCTCTGCCTACATTCCTGGTAGTAAGAAAGTCAGAAATAGCCACAGGGTTTTGTAGACTTCAGATGCCCAGAAACCCACATGCATAAGCAAATGCTAGGTGAGGGGACTCCACCTCTGAGTGTTTTGTGTGTGGTTTCTGGTGACTGGAGCTCTGCTTTCAGGGTTCACAATGTCCCCTGAATGCCTTGATAGGATTATTTCCCTGTACATCTCCGCTGCCCGTCCATTCTTCTTTCTGTAATCCCATCTCCTGGGGCAGAAGAAGCAGCTCTGGGTTTATAGTATGCTCAGAATCCTGTGCCTGGGATTATTTTTTTGTACTTCTGCCTCACAAGGCCATTTCTCCTTTATTTCCTTCAGTGATGCTTCCTTCCCACCAAGCTCCAGCAAGGGAAAGTTCCTCGCTCCCACTTGTGAAAACATGAATCATTCCTCACCTTTCCTGTCCCCAACAGGCTCTGTGTCTGCATTTTGTACGCTAATAATGTGGCATTGCATAAATTAGGACTGTGGCAAATCCCTCTAAAAGGAGACACATTGTCTGTCTCAGGAAGAGATGTGGTTCCTAGAATAAGTTGGTGGCCATAGAAGAGGCAAGGGAAGGGGGGCTGTTAAGATGGGAACTGCTGGAGCTGTGTTTGGCCAAGGTCTTTGCAGCAGAAGTTGAGGTTGGCAAAGAGAACAAAACACTGTGGCTGTGGTTCTTCCACCCTAGTTGGTTTTTTCTGGAAGGTGAATAGGCTGAGCCTGGGCATGTTGATGGGGTATATCAGGTCAAAGGGTGAGCTAATCATCTCATGTAAAGGGATGAGGAAAGGCCTGAACTGCTCAAAGCAAAAGGTAGGCAGGAGAGTTGGAGAGGCTCAGGTAGACCAAAGGAGGTGGTGATCACGTCAGCAGAAGTGTATGGAGATGAGCAAGGGGTGTTCCTAGCCAGGGTTCAGTTCAGCAAGACGTCTCCTCCCTGTCCCCTGTCCTGGCAGAGATGGAGTTGCTTTCTCCTGGCAGTCTGTCTGTCCCTCACAGCCCTCGGGTCCTGTGCTTCACCACCACCACCACCGAGGTGTTGGAGTAGGGCTGGGTCAGAGGGAAACTCCTCACAGGGTTTATTATGCCTGACACTTCTGTGTCTCTCAAGGTACTTGTGTCCCAGTGCCAGGTACTGTAAGGTACAAGAAGCAGTACCTCTTTGCAGTAGTGTGGAGTGATCATGCAGTGAAACCTTCTTAGAAGGGCTTTCCTGAACCCCTTCCTAGTCTCTGAGCAAAAAGGTGGGGAAGAGGTTCAATCATGCTTCACTCTAATAGTGGGAACATGGGAAAAATATGCTTGAGGGTGTTTTGTTCCTGCAGTGTTTCTTGCTCGTGTTGTCCCTGGAAGTTCAGGAGATGAGGAGATGTGATAGAAGGCATGTAAAAAGTGAAGTATTTAAAGATTTAAAACTACTCAGCCTCTGGGTGAAGAGGGAAGGTCTCTTCTGCAGTGTTACATGATTCACTTCCTGTTTCTGCTCTGACACTGGTCTTTCTGTGCCTCTTTTCTTAGCACGACTGAACCATGGAGCTTCGAGTGGGAAACAAATATCGGCTGGGCAGAAAGATTGGCAGTGGTTCGTTTGGAGACATTTACCTAGGTGAGTGTGAGAGTCTGTCTCAAGGTTGGTTTTCTCAATTGCATCATTGTTTTGGGGTTGTTTTTCTTGCCTGTTGCTATTTGTGGGCACCATGTAAGGCTGGAAGGGGTGAAGAAGAGAAAAAACTGATGGAATACTGCAGGTGGCTGCTGGTCTTCTCATGGCAAAGAAAGGGGGATGAGCTCAGCTTTGCCTTACCACATACTGAAGACACAGTGGTGGTTGATCAGACTGCTTTAGATTTGGACTATTTGGGGCATATTTGTCATACACCCTATTCCAGCGTTCTCACTTCCCTTTCTTGAGCTTGGGTGTGTGTGAGTTTAAACTCTGTTCACAGAGCGTGTGGTGGAAAGGGAGGACATAGCTATTCCTTCAAGGATAGAAGGAATACAGTTTTGGGAAGACTGGTAGTGGAAGAGGTGGTCCAGGACCTGTAAGAGAAAGGTCTGAGACAGGACGTGTAAAACAGATCAGAGAGCCTGGAAGTCCCAAGGCTCAGATCTGTTAGATCTATAATGGGATTTAGAATTAATGTCTGGAAGGACCTGAGCTGGAAGCTCAGTGGACAGAGCCCATGAGGTGCTGGGTTTCCTGTTACCACAGCAGATCACTTGGGTAGAAGTTCTCCCAAGCCAGTGTGCTGATGTGTAGATATATTCCCTGATGCTTGCCTGCTCATGTTTTCATTGGCTCAAACCGTGTGGGGCCAGGGTGGCGAGACTACCCAGCGGCCTGCCCGGTCCCTCCATGAGGGCTGGCGTTACCTCTCTCTGGTTCTCACCACTACTGTTGTGCTGTGCTCCTGCAGGCCAGCAGAAGGGCTGCCCTCTGCTTTGGTGTCTGCACCCTTTGGGTGCTTGCAGGTGGTCGTCATGTGCTCCTTGGCTATTAATTTGTTCAGTTGGATTGTATTTTGCTTCCCAGTACATCCACCACTGCTCACTTTTTCTGGTCCTTCAATTTTTCCTAGTTTCTTCATCTGCTGGGCAGCTTGGAGCCAACACTGCTTTTGAGGTGTGGCATTTCCAGTGCCTGGCAGTGGAGGACTACCCTCGAGTGATCTGTAATGTGATGCCTCTGCATTGGCTGCTTTGGGTCTCCTTGGCTTTCCCCATCACCAGCAGTATCAGGTTTCAGAATTGGCCTTAATGCACTGTCAGCTGTATCGTAGGAGACCTCTTCTAGGATCTCCAACATCTTCCCATCCCTCCCCAAATCCATTTTGTTGAATACCTCTAGTTCAGATTACGTTTTCCTGTGATTGTAAATCACCGTCTATTTTCAACCTCTGTTTTTTTATCTCCAGTTCCCTCTTGCTTTATTATTTTCTCTTGATTGGTGTTGGCAGCCCCTCTTGATTAAATGTCCTGTGGGAATCATCAGTAACAGGCTTTGTTGCCACCTTTATCCAGAACATGAACAAAGATGATAAATAATGGATCTGGGATCCCAGTTCCACCATGTGCTGCCTTTACTGCAGCCTGTTCCTGTATGCTGCTCTCTGTGGCCCTCCAACCAGTTAGTGTCTTGGGTGACAGTGCTTTTAATTCCCAGGGGCTAGGATTTAGGGATGATAGCTCAGACACAGCATTTTCCACCTATGCTAGGGCTTGAAGCATTCCAGACCCTCTCTAGGATGGTGTAAATTGTCAGGACCTTGCTGAACATCTGGAGTACATGTGGGGAGAGAAAGGAGGTACTGGATGGAAAGGCCTGATCCTGTATTGCTCTGTACCATGTAACAGGTCATCCACCTGTGCAAATCAGGTATGGAAAATGGCCCCTGGTGAGGGGGTTGTGCCTGCCTTGCCTGTCACCAAACACAGGAAGCCCAGTGCCCCAGCGTGGTGAGCACAGCAAGATTCAACCAAGTTACTTGAATGCAGTATCAAAGCCCTTGTGATGTTCCTTGAGGTGCAAGCCAGCATGTTTTGAAGCAGTGATAGCGAGACTTGGTGGAGCCTGGGTGACTCCCCAGCCTGGAGGGATTGGGCATGCAGTCTGTGGTGGTGCAGACGCTGGGGCTTGTGCTGTGCTCTCGCAGCCTGCTCTGCAGACAGGAGGACTCATTCACCAGGACTTCTCTCCTGCACCAGGCCCACCTCACAGCTTTCTCCTTTGATAATGGTGTGGACGCACAGCAGGGCTTGTCTGTCTCTGAGGATTAGCAGGGGCTGTATGGTTTATCCTCAGCTTCTCTCTTTCAGGGTGTTATTGCCTTCACCTGCTCTGTAACCAGTGGGTGCTGAGTGCTGTCCTCTTTGGGATTTGTTTTAGGGTTTTTGTCTGTCAGAAGGAAACTTGGATTTTTACATGGGTAGACACAAAGGATGGACTGTGTTAATCCTTAGCTGGGTCTTGAAGCACATTCCTTCCATGCTCTACTTTGAGGGGTAGGTGTGCTAGGTGGTATATTCTCCCCCCATTGGTTTGAGAGGGTGGAAAATGGGATCAGGCTGCCCATGGGCCTTGGCTAGCCCATTTACCTCTAGAAATTCTCGTTGAGAAAAGCAAAACCCAGTTTGCAGAGGAATTGCCGAGAGCTTTGGGCTGCTGGAGAGGGGGAGGTGCTTTGTCAGAGGTGCTGGCCAAGAGGCAGGGCAGGGTTGCTGGACATGTAGGAATCGTTTGGCCGGGATGCACACTGGTGCTGGAGAGAAGCTGGGCAGACAAAGCATGCTGGGACCTGAGCTGGCTGGGGACAGTTCCTGGTGGCAGGCTCCTCCCTTGCTGGGAGGGGAGTGCCTTCCCTTTGTTTCCTGGCTTGTTAACTCTCTCTCGCCCTATCTGCCTTCATCCATCTGTTCCTAGCCCTCCATTCTTCCCTCGGCAGGCTGTGGAGAGGGGCACAGGCGGTGGGGAGTGCGGGGCCTCTGCCTGTTGCCCCCGATGCTCCGGGAGGGCGGTGTTTATTGTATCAGACATGCAGTCAGGATTCCACTCTGAAAAGATCCTGTTCAGCCGGTGACATCCTCTGTCCCCGGGGCCCCGTTTCAAAGAGCTTGTGATGAATGAGTTGAATTTGTGCAGCCCCCACAGCGGAGCGAGACTGGGGGAGGATGTTAGGAATTATCCCCCATCCTACAGTCAGTCTCTCGAGTGGCTGAAGCTAGCAGACTCTGCTGCATTTGTCTGAAACATGGTGCTTTCCAGCCTGTAAAGAGAGCACAGAACTGTTGCTTTTGTACTTGTAGCTTTAAAAAAGATGGTGGTCGAAGCATGGAACAAAGGATCAGAAAGACTCCTGCCCTTAAATTCCCTCCTTGCTAGTGGTGGTCTCGGTCTCAGTGGATCTCTAGACAAGAAATGGTACAGGGAGCAACTTGTAGGTATGATGAGGTTTGGAGAGGGAACAAGCCTAAAGAGTTCAGACGGTGACCCTCTGAGCAAAGAATAGGTCAGATTGGTCCACAGAAGGACCACAATAATGATTGGCAGGATGAAGCACCTCTATTGTGAGGAAAGTCTGAGAGAATTGAGATTGTTCAGCCTTGGAGAAGAGAAGGCTTTGGGGTGACCTAATTCCAGCCTTCCCTCCCTGAAGGAAGCCTACAAGAAAGACTGGGAGAGACTTTCTGCAAGGGCACCTAGTAATAGGACAAGGGGAATGAATTTAAACTGAAAAGGGTTTAGATAAGATATTAAGAAGAAATTCTTTGCTATGAGGGTGGCAAGAGACTGGAACAGTGTGGTTCCCCACAGAAGTTGTGGATGCCCCATCCCTGGAAGTGTTCAAGGCCTGACTGGATGGGGCTCTGAGAAATCTGGTCTAGTGAAAGTTGTCCCTCATGGCAGGGGTGTTGGAACTATGTGATCTTTAAGTTCCCTTCCAACCCAAACCATCCTCTACTTGTGCTCTTCTAGGCCACAGGGTTGTTTCTTCTCTCTCTAAGTAACAGCTGTGTTTGGGCTGTGAAGAGTGGGGCTGAAGGCCATCTGAGCATCTGAATTGCCTCATCACATTTTGAGGAATCCGAGTCTTCTTGATGCCTACCCCTGCTTTCCCTTTTCCAGCTTTATGTGCCTCCCTACCTGCAGACAGCCCAGTCATGGATGCATCTCCATGTTTCTCAACACCCAGGGTAATGTGGAGATGAAAACTTACTCATGTTTCCATTGTTCATGTTCTGGGAATCTGGTTCATTCAAAATGGTAATGCTGCAAAAAGCCAGAGAGACTCATCATTGCCTGTGTGTCAGAAAATGTCTTGGGAGAGGGAAAAATTTTCCTTGGGGAGCAGACAAGGGAGCTGCTTCAGAGGATTCGGAGGAAAGTCTTCACAAAGGCAGGGGAAAGAAACGAGGCAAGGAAGTGCTCTTATGTTTTTTGGATGTCCTAGGTGTTTCCATGCTGGATGAGGGCTGGTGGTTGAACACTAATTTAAAAAGTGGAAGGATACTAGTCCCTTTTCTTACTCTTTTCCTACTTGCACCTGCCTGGTGCTTTTAAGAAGGGTCCTCTGGTGGAGTGAAGGGAATGTATCAACTTGTTTTTCTGGCCGCCATTTTTTAAGTGGAAAATGCCAGCATCTTTTCAAAAGTAAGCATTGGACAAATGTTTCTACCTCTCAGGATGGCTTTTCCCCTTTCCCTTCTTCTGGATCCTGCTTTAAAATCTGTATTAAATTAATCCCATTGCTCCTCCTTCCCCTCCCTCAGAGCACCCTAAATAATTCCTCTCCCTCCTTAGTGTTTACAGCCTTCAAATATTTGTAGACTGTTGTCATGTCCCATTCTTCCTCCCCACCCTTCTTAGTTGTATCTCTTGTCTATGTTACATATTTAGCTCTTTTAATCTTCCTTAGTAAATCAATCCCTCTAGGCCCCGATCATTTTTGTTGCTCTCTTGCAAATTCCTAGCAGCTTGTCTGTCTCAAGCCAGCACTGCAGCATCTAGCTCATGTGTTTTTGCTAGCAGGCAGCTCTTGGCTAACTTTGTGTACAAGCCAGAACTCTTCAGCTAGAGATGGATCTCTTTTGGATCCATGGGGAGAAGCAATCCAGTTGTGTGAACATTTCCTTCTTTTCTTTGGTCCCTGGCTGTGTAGGCGGCGTGTGAAAGAGGATAAATGAAGAGATTTATCTGCAGCTTGTCCTTGTGGACTCTCAAAGTCTTATCACAGAGTTCAGGAGGCACAAATTAGCCAGACCTACCAAAACTAGCTATGGGATATCTGCGAAACCTCACCTTTGATTCCAGCTCATGTTTGGCACATGTGTTCTGGAGCAGTTTATTTTATAACAGTGTTCAGGGCTGCTCTCTGATTTGTGTTTAAGTGCAATTTCTGATAGTTCAGATATGAGGAAGGGCTTGTCAGAGTGTGTGAAGCAGGCATGGCGGGGGAGGAGAAAAGCAAGTCTTGAGTGTCATTCCCGTGACCCGTGTACAGATATTCCCTCTTTCCATTTTAGGATGATGTGAAACATCTGGAATCCTTTCAGCTGGTACAAGAAAAGGAGCAGCCTGTTCCTTTTTAACAGTACACTTTGGGACCACAGTGCTGGCTTTTGCAGCTGGCAGCTCAGTTGTTTTCTGAGAGAAGCGTGTGGGGTGGTGCTTTAGTGTCATTGCAAAGTATCTAGCAATACCTTCAACAAAGGTGTCCAGGCAGCTTAGTTCAGGACTGGATTCGCTTATTTTTTCATGCTTCTAATTTGTGATATAGCAAATGCTTCTGTGTTGGCAAAAGATAAAGGTATTATTAAAACCCTCAGGAGAGGGAGAAGCTGGGGATTTAGAAATTGTCTGTATTGAGCAGGTCAGTGCTGTGGAGAAAACAGAGAGAGCTGGCATGTTAGTAATGTCTCCTCCTGAACTAATTGGTTGTGTTGAAATGATGTAACTGAGGTAACCAGTAATTTTTCTGGGGAAGAGATACTCTGTGTCGCTGCCTGAGGGCTGCTTGGGTTCAGGGGCTAGGTTTATGATCAGAGGGAGCTACAACTTCCACTCAGCTTAGGTACTGTTGATATGTGCAGATTGACCTTCCAAAGTCAGTCACTTTTTGAGATAACAAGGCAGTTCACGTGTAGGATTGTTGTTCTAAACTGACTTCAGGATCAGACCAGGTTTCCTGTTCATGTGCTTCTCTCTGGGCCTGCATTTACAAATGGCAGTGCTGGAAACCATATGAAGTTAAAGTGGCTGAATCTCATTTCTGTAATAGAGAATAAATTTCAGGGCAAATCTTAAGGTCTTGGCATCTTTACAGGCCTTGTTAAAAGTGTTTAACTTCAGTAGACGCTTGTGCAATCTTCATTTCACTCTCATTCCTATGCAGGAGCCAATATTGCGACTGGTGAAGAGGTGGCCATCAAACTGGAATGTGTCAAAACCAAGCATCCCCAGCTCCACATTGAAAGCAAGTTCTACAAGATGATGCAGGGAGGAGGTGAGATGGGAAGGAAAGGATGGGGCCGGGGGAGTGGTTGGAGAAGGAAATTATTCTGGAGGGCTTTAGAAAAGAAATGATTTGGTGTTACACGTGAGCTTCTTAGCAGGGGATTCAACATTTATTCTCTCAGTTCCCTGGGCTAAATCTTTTTCTTTCCCCAGTGGGTATCCCCTCCATTAAGTGGTGTGGAGCAGAGGGGGACTACAATGTGATGGTGATGGAACTCTTGGGGCCCAGCCTGGAAGATCTCTTCAACTTCTGTTCCCGCAAATTTAGTCTCAAGACAGTTCTGCTGCTGGCAGACCAGATGGTAAGTTTCCTCTGAAGCATTTGTGCCTACTCTCCTTTTCCATGCCTTTTCCCCCCACACACTCCCTTCCCATCCCCTCTGCTTGAGAACTGCTGTATCTGAGGCTTTCTTCATTTAGCACAAGTGGCTGCCAGCTTTCTATTTCTTGAAGAAGTTGGGGGCCTGGAACCTAGGCACTGGTGGCATTTCCTTAGCTCCATCCCTCCTTCCTTTGCCTGCTGCTCGCCACGTGTTAGTGTTGCACACACAGATACCTTTGCCTGCCTGATGAATTATTGGCACCTACATTAATTCCACTGCTCATGCCCTGGGTTCAAGACCCTTAATTCTTCTGGACAGACCCATTCTGTTCCTGGACCAGCTGAGTTCAAAAGTTAGAGCTGTCTAGGCTGAAGCTCAAAATTTTAGTCCCTGTAGACTTGCTTTCCATCTTTCCTTGTGATGTTCATGGTGACCTTCCCAGAGTGAGGACTGGGCTGGTGTGCAGAGTTAAATTCCATCTCCAGATCCTGCAGTGTCCAGAGGGTGCCATTTCCTTGGCTGTCATCACTGATACTCTATGCAAAATGTCCTTTTCTTGCTCTGATGGGCCAGTGTCTTGGACAGGGTACTGTTTTTAACAGATGCAGTTAAAATAAGTTTCTTTCTTGCTTGTCTCGCTGTTTATTTATTTCTCTATCCCTCCTCCAGATCAGCCGTATTGAGTACATTCATTCCAAGAACTTCATCCATCGGGATGTGAAGCCAGACAACTTCCTTATGGGCCTTGGCAAAAAGGGCAACCTAGTATACATCATTGATTTTGGTTTGGCCAAGAAGTACCGGGATGCCCGGACCCACCAGCACATCCCTTATCGGGAAAACAAGAACCTGACTGGCACAGCCCGCTATGCCTCTATCAACACCCACCTGGGAATTGGTGAGCCTGCTTGCTGCTGCCTCTCTGGGGCTTTCCAGGGGAGGTGGTATGTCCCCAGAAGGAGGGGGTTGGGTTCTTTGCCTGACCCTGCTGCTGACCTGCCTTGAGAAGGTGGGCAAATAACTTAAATGCTACATTTGTTTTATTTCTGCTGCTGTGGTGGCACTCTGAGTTCCTGAAGACAGAAATTGTCTGTGTTTGTGCACTGCTCAGTGCAGGGGACCCTGTTGAGCATCAAGGCTGTGACCTCCCTGACTCTGCTCCTACTAAATCTGCCTTTGCACAATTTTTGCAGGCTGATTAGATGTGTAAAGGAGACATTCACAAGCACTGAGCCTTTAGAAATATGTGCAGTTGAAACCTGTATTTTGACTCCTGAGTGCCTTCATTAGTGATGTTCTGTAGCTGTCAGAGCTGGAAGATAGAGGCCCACTGCAATATGGTGTTACCCACCACTGAGGGTGGGGATGTGCTGGAAATATACAGGAAGCTGAAATGAGGGGCAGCTTCCAGCTGCCTGAGCACCTCTGTTCTGTGATTGAGTCTTGGCTGTCACAGGCCTTCAGATTATACACGTCTGTGAACTGCAGTGAGGCAACTTCAGGGAAGTAGGGTTCTCCCCTTAATGCATATGGTTAGTACAGAAGGGATGAAACTGGACTGGAAAAGAGTGCTGAGTGTTCAGCCAGGTCTTACACTGGTGATGACCATCATCCCAGGTTTTGTAAAGGCCTTGTGCAGGTTAGCACCCACCACACTTAAACCTCCTGAAGTCACCCAATCTCTTATCCTGGGAGTCAGCCCCTGGTGGCTCTGAGGACCTTGTTTGAAAACCTCTTGCAGTTTTCTCTTCTATTCTCTGCCCAAAAACTTCTTTCCAGCACTTGACCTCCTTTCTCTGCTAAATTTAAGCTAAACTTTGTTCACAGTGTGAGGCTTCCTTAGTTACTGTAGGGTCCATTTGGAACAGGCTGACTTGGTTCTGCTATTGACTGGCAACTCTTAAGGAACAGAAACACAGAAGTTGTCTTGCCTGTTGGACCCAGGAAGTATCTGCTGTGCTTGCAGATTGTTTATATCTCTGGGAGGCCCTTCTTCTCAAGTGTATAACCTAACCTGGGAATTTGAAAATCAGAGCAAGGCACTCAAACCTTTTAAACTAACAGCTTTCACAGGATTTCATGTCCTCATTCTTCCTGCATTCTCCCCTCTTGCAGATATTTCTCAGATATCTGAAGTCAATACTTGGCCTGCAGAAAATAAAGCAGTTTTTCCCACAGTCTTCCTTGCTTAATACTATATAACTTTAGATGGAGAATGCTTTATTTAAATCAAAATGGGGAGTGTTGTGTGTTGAGAGTGGGCTGTAATCTCCTGACCTCTTCCATGTTATAAAAATAGTTCTTGTAGAGCTTTCTGAGTTGGCCTTCTGTATTTTGGCTTGACCTGCATATATATAACTGACTCTCCATTGAATTCTCAGTCAAGATTTCCACAGCCATGGTAACTGCCACAAGGAGACATGCACAAAATAATTCTCACTACTATGTCTGTCGATTCTTTTGTGTGTGCCTGCTCTGCCTTGAACTGATCACGAGAGGCTAAATGTCTGCTTGTGGCTTTTGAACGACTTCATTATTCATTCCACCCCAACTTAGCCCTTTACTACTGCTGCTTGGCTTGTGTGTCAGGATGAGCAAACAATGTCTAAACAGTAATCCAAGGGCAAATTGCATATGCCATGGGTCTGAGTGCAGCCACAGCTCTCTCTGTGCTCTTTGATTGGGGAGAGTGTGGGTGTGAGTTGCTCTGTGCAACAGGTCTCGGGTGTATTATCTCCACGTTGCCGATCGTTGCCCTGAACGGCATAAAGGTTACATGACTTGCCTGGAGGAAAGGGGGTAGGGGTGTTTGGGTTTCAGCTGGAGTTCCTGTTTCTCAAGACCTTGCCACAGGGTATATGACAGAGATATTTATGAGTTAGCAGCATTGCCATGGGAACCGTCACTCGGAATTTTTTGACTTTTCAGAGAGTAAATTCTCTGTCTTAATGTTAACGTTCATGTGGTCTAGGGAGAGAGAAGGAACCAGGTGCCGAGGTATTGGTGTGACAGGAATAGCAAATGAATAAATGCCTTTATTTGAATTTGCAAGCTAAGGGTTGGGCATTCCGATGTCTGGAGGAAACACATTCTTTTCCTGGAGTGACTGGGGAAAAAAGTAGGAGGCAAAACTGGGGAGGGTTCCACAGCTGGAGGCTTGCCGTTGGGGGAGTCATTGGACTGCGCAGGCTTCAGTTCACGCATTCCAGTCAATTTTCACATGCTCGAGGGATGAGAGTCCCTTGCACCCAGTGTAGCCTGTAATGTCTGAAATAGATGCCCGGGGTGCCCATGAGACAGTCCTGGGAGAAGTCTGATGGTCTCTGTCTGGGTGACTGAGGGGTGGGGGGGTCAGTGCCTTCCCAGATGAATGTCTTACATGGTATCGGTGTAGGCTGTGCAGATCATAAGGCCTCCTGCTCATCCTGCCCTCTGTCACCCATTCCAGACTCTTGCGTGTTTTTAAAGGCTGTTGCCATGCAGTGGGGAGAGAAAGGGGAACTCTAGTCCAGCCTGTGCAAGATCAGAGCTGAGTATGTAATCAGGAAAACATTGCTTGGTTAAGCCTGCCTGCATCTGGGCTGGCTCCAGGGAAGACAGCTGATTTCTAGGGAGTTCTGCATGGGAGCAGCATCACTTCGGTAGGATCAGAGTGGAGGAAAACACTCTTTGGACAGGGGGGCCAGGAGACAGTTTAGGCTGCAGAGAAACACGTTTTGTCATGAGCTTTGTGTCCAAGGCAACCAGTCCTCAGTCTTCAGTCTTTGCCCAAGCATGTCTTGTCCTGTCCTGCCACTCACCCCTGACTTGGCTTCTGAGGACCCTGCTTTAGGAAGGGAGTGAAGGTATGGGCTGGCTGGGAGCCTCGCTGGGGGTGGGAGGAAGCTGTGGGTTGGGTTTGGGAAGTCATGCTGGGTTGTGTGGGACGCGACCTTGTGTTTTCTATTGGAAGGGCTTTTGGGAAGGAGGATGAATATCTTAAGGAAAATACATTTTTCATAAAATTGGTTTTCAAAAAAAAACCCCATTGTAGGAGAGCTGAGATAAAACTGAGAGAGGAAGTATAGTGTGGTATCACAGGCTGTGACTATAATCCTGCTTCTGGACTGACTTGCTCAGCGGATGCATTCACGTCACTTGTATTTTTCTTTCTCTTTGATGCATTCACGTCACTTGTATTTTTCTTTCTCTTTTCAAACTCGAAGGTGAGATCTTATGTTTTCCTGCTGCCCAGAGACGCTGTGAGAGTTAGTCGCTGTCAGGTTTCTAAAAGTGGAAAGTAGTAAAGTAGTAACACTAAATAATGTTTCTTTGGTGTGTAGAGGTAAAGTTTTATTTCTTGCTCTTTGCTGTTTAATGTTATCTAGTATCCTCACCCTGCAAAAGTAATTAAATTTTGGGAGGTGTGTAATAGTAACTGAAGATGAAACAAAGAAACGGGAAGCAGGAACTGTTGTCCTTTACCCTCCTCAAGGTTTAATTCAGGATCTGGTGCATAGGGTTACGGGAAATAGACTGCTACAATGTTTTGAGGTAACTGCCCAACTGTGACCCCTCCTCTTGGTAGTTGAGGTTCATCACAGGTGTGAGTGGGCTGCAGTGACCACACATACGTGAGGTGCTACACATCGGGAGTGCAGGGCAGTCAAACACTTATCGTTCAGCATTTTACTAATTAGGTGTTGTGCTTGCAGTTGTTTTTCCTTGATCATATTGCTGTGTTAAGACACAGCTAAGGTGTGTTTGCATGCGCCTAATGGATACTAGTTAGCTTCCCAATTTGGTTTTTAACCCCTCTCATTGCCTTCAGTGAGGGCTCATAGCATCCTGCACTGACTTCAGGCTCCCTAATCTCAAGTCTCTAATTCTGGCCTTCCCTAAAGTGCTAGGACTGTGACCAGACATCTGTTTGCAGAATGTAGCCTATTCTGGATGGCATTGGTGGCTGTGCTCAAAAGTGCTGTGCTTCATACAAGTGGAGGTGTGTTATTCAGCCTGCCCTAAGCAGTTTGGAGTTCAAGCAGGATTTTGGAGGCGACATCCTGATTTATTCCTCAAAGGCTGATTTGCTTGTTCAGTAGGTTTCTCTGGTTCCTGCCCTGCCTTTCCCTACTCCTCTGAGGGGAACCACCACGCTCTAGTCAAGAGGCCACAGCTAGAAGTGATAAAACTACAGCATGGATAAGTCAAGGGCTGGCAAGACTGCAGGACTGAGGTTATCCTTGTCTCCTGTGCTTTCAAGCCCTGGGTGTGTGTTCTGACTCCATTTCCACATGCCTCCTGTCTAAGGATGTAGGTCATTAGCCAATATTGTTTAGTTTTGTTTATTTGATATGCATGGTGAGTAATCGCAGCCCTCTGAGAGTACACGTATCCCAACCTTAGGCTAAATGCAAAACTGGGTTTCTTTTCTCTGTTCCTGTCATAGCATCTAAGTATCTCCCAGACAGTCATGTAATTATCTTTGGCAGTAGCCTGATAAGATTAGGAAGTATTAGCCCCTTTAAAGTGGGCAACTTGAGACAGTAAGTTAGTGAGGTCAAAAAATGCTGTAATTTCTGCATGCTCAAAGTAAGACACTTTGGGAATCTGCAGGGCTGCTTTCTCCTCTCCTGTCTGGGAATGTAGCATTTTTGTGGTGTTTCATGTGCTTTGACCCAAATGATCTCTCCTGTCAGTTATGGAGTGATGAGACCCTCCTGTCCTTCTGCAACCACAGTACTTTTGTCCCCCTCAACAGTTTTAACTTGCCCAGCCCTGAGTTCTCAAAACAACTAGGAGGTTGTGAGAGAGATTCACAAGGAAGAAGGAGCCTTGTGACCCACAGCTTGTGTTGTTACATGAGGATATGCGTATCTGTGACCTGCTACAGCTACTCTTTTGTCATGATTCAGCTCAGCTAACAGAAAAAAGGGATAGCTGTAGTGATCTACTGGCCTTTGAATGGAGCAGGTGGTAGCACGTATCTGATACTGACAGCTCACAGACTGGTATATAATCTGCAACATCTTCCAGGAAGTAGCACTGAATCCAGCAAAATGTGCTGTAGTAAATGAATCTAATAGATGGAGCTCTTTAGTCTTTCCTCTATCCCTGTGCTCTCCCTTAAGCCATATTTTGCCTGCTTGTTATCTGTGTCAGTTGTTCTTCTGGAGATGTAAAGTACTTTCTCCAAAGTGTTTATTTTATTTGGGAGGGAAACAAGAACAAGACAATCTTGGCAAGATTTATAGATGAATTTGCAAGCAATGTTGGAGGAGTTGGGAGGAGTTAACCAGGCAATATTTGCAGTTGTTGAGATTCTGCACCAAATCCTTTTTGAGCTAGCTTTAAATTTTAAAATGGCTTGGCTATTCCAGAGAACAAGGTCAATGTGAAATGTTGGGGTTTTTTTTGTGAGCCAGTTTCTTTTGTTTTATAAGTAAGCATCTAAATATAGGTCCTTCCAATGGCATCTTATGAGCAACCCTTGGTCTAAGTAGAGTTGGTAGTGATGCCAGTTACACAGTCCTTCCTCATTTGGAGGGGAATTTTTTCTTCAAAGTGTGCCCCTTTCCTCCACAGCTTGAAAAATGTCACCAAGCTGGAAAGACATCTTTGCACATTACCTGTTAGGCTTCTACTATCAACAAAGTTGTTTACTACAAGAAGGGGTCCCTAGTTCCTTGTTTCTGCCTGCTTAAACACTATCAGCAGTTTAATTAGAAGATGTGTTTGAAAGGGCTGTGTTGGACTTAGCTCTGTTAGCTTTGTCTATCTGTGACTACCTCTGTCATGACTAATCCCTGGACTGAAGAATCATTCTGGGTGGGGAAGTGTAGGTGCCCTTCCTCTGGGACTGGGAAGAGCAAAGTAGGCAGGGTTGTTGCAGCAGTTCTTGAGATGTGAAATTCTTGTGTCAATTAGGGCTTGTCCAAGTGAGGAGGTAGTCAGAGTCATTAGTTATGAAGTGGGTTGGGCTTTATGGGGAGAGGAGCACCTTAACTCTTGTAGTATGACCATCATCGCAGGAATTTGCTATGGAATGTCTTCTACAAGTTTGTCTATCTATAGAGATCTACTAGAAAAGTGAGAGGGTTGGTTGTTCTGTTCAGTGTTCACCTCCAGAGCTATGTGATTGCCAAAGCAGTTTTGTTTGCTGCTCACTCCTTGCCCCTTTGTAACTTCTCACAGAACAAAGTCGCCGTGATGACCTGGAGAGCCTGGGGTATGTGCTCATGTATTTCAACCTGGGCTCGCTGCCCTGGCAGGGCCTCAAGGCTGCCACCAAGCGCCAAAAGTACGAGAGGATCAGCGAGAAAAAGATGTCAACGCCCATCGAGGTGCTCTGCAAAGGGTACCCTTGTAAGTGCTCTCATCTTGATGGCTGTCTTGTCTGCTGCTTGGCTTGTTCACCTGCTGAAACCCCCTGGAATCCTGAATCCTAAAGAGCTGTGCCAATACCCCAGAGCAGGATGTGCTGCTGACGTGGGTGATGAGAAGGATAACGGAGTGGTTGTGGCACTGTTCAGGTTCAGAAGTGGGAAGTGTGTTTTTGTGGACAGTCAAACCTTACACTAGTAAGGGCGTGGGAGTGCAGAGAGGGGGGATCTTCAGGACCTGGTGAGCATTTTAAAGGAGGAGGGTAGCCATTGAGCTGAGAACATATGCTGCTGATGATGAATTTTTACTGTTTGATGGGGAGTCCCAGGAATAACCAGGCCATAAGGCGGCAAATGCAGTTCTTTGTAAGTAAACATGGAGTAATGTATGTGAGAACAGAGAGAAGTCTTGGTCCTCAGGTCACATGCACAATAGTAGGCTCTGGCTGACCAGTGCCACTCACCAATGAGCTGTTCTGTGAAAATATCAGCTTTGTGCTCCGTGGCTGCTGAGGAAAGGGAGCATTAGGAATTACTAGGCAAGGATCCCAAACAGTGTGCATAAACCCATGGCCCACTTGCTCCTTGCATGCACTGTATAGGTCTGGTCCATCCCACTGTTTCACAAAGAATATGGTGTAACTGAGGAAAGGGCCAAAAGCATGACCAGAGGTGAGTTGATTTCTGTCCAAGTAATGAGTCTGCTGGAAAAAGAGGTGGATAGAGAGATGATAGAAGTCTACTCTCTGGCTATGCCTACAGAAGTTTGGATGGGAGCTGATTATTTGGTAGCCCCAGTTTTTGTATTGGAAGAGAAACAATGCTGATTTCTGCCCACTTTAAAACAAAAGGATGTGGTTCTTCAGACAGCCAGTGTGGAGTCCTGTGGAACTCCTTCCCAGAAGACGCTGTGGATACTTAAATCTTGCAGGAGTTGGAGGAGAGACAGGACAAGTATGTGGAAGAGAAATCGTGTGAGGATTACTAAAGAGTTAGGAACTACATCCAGATCAGGAGGTTCCTGGAGCTGAAAGTAGGTGATGGGCTAATGTCAGTAGAAGTGTCAGATGTGTCTGCCCTGATCTTTCTCCTCTCATCTACCTCTGACCACTGTTTACAGCAGGCTACTGAGCTAGGAGGACTTCTGTTCAGAGTTGAACTTCCCAAAACTCATCTCCAGCTCTTCTTTAGGCCTGCCTTCCTTCAGCAGGCACTGTGACTTGCTAGGTCTTGCTTGGAGAAGCCGGACAGACAGAGATGCATAACATTTTCTCTGGTAAAAAGAGAGATGGAGTCCTTTTGGTGGCCAAAGCAATGCCAGCAGCAGGCTCAGTCTGTGTTACACAGCTCTGTGTTTGTGCTGTCCTGGTCCAGCAAGCCACTGCCAAAGGGCTGCAGCAGCTCCTTGGTGGGAATAGGGAGGTTGGATGGCAAACCCCAGCCATCAGCAGCTGTTCTCTGCTCTCTCCAGCTGAGTTCTCGACATACCTCAACTTCTGCCGTTCGCTGAGGTTTGATGATAAACCTGACTACTCGTACCTGCGGCAGCTCTTCCGCAACCTCTTCCACCGCCAAGGCTTCTCCTATGACTACGTCTTTGACTGGAACATGCTTAAATTTGTGAGTGTGTTTGGCAAAAGGGCTGGACCAGGGTTAATTTGTATCATGGAGATGGGGGAGGAAGGTTGGAAAATGCCTGCTGTCTTTGCTTAGCCCTGGTGAGCAGCCTGAGCAAAGGGACCAGGCAGAATGAAAAAGAGGCAGAGTTGTTTGGTGTGTAACTAACTGGGGGCATAGTTACTGTGGTATTAGTGAGTTTGTCTGATGGAGCACTTGTGTCAGTAAATCTATAGCTAGAGGTAGGTAGAGATAATTTTTCAGCAGAGAGCTATATTTGTAGCTGGGACACAGATGTGGATTGTAATCACAGCTGTAGTTAATATGCTTTCTTATCTGGTTTCTTTTGGAATACAATGAGGTCCTTTCTTGGTGCAATGGAAGGTGGTAGGGGGAGTTTTGGGGGTGGAGCTCCACTTCCTCGGCATGATGGAGCAATATGTGTTTTCTGTCTGGGGCTGCTGCTGTTTCTCCTGCCTGACAGCCATGCGTGGTGTGGGGGTTTCTCTACTCAGGGAGCAGCCCGGAACCCTGAGGATATGGATCGGGAGCGGCGAGAGCACGAGCGGGAGGAGAGGATGGGGCAGCTCCGAGGGTCAGCCACACGAGCACTGCCCCCTGGCCCACCTGCCGGAGCCACTGCCAACCGTCTCCGCAATGTCACCGAGCCCATGGCCTCCACCCCCACATCCCGAATCCAGCAGTCCGGTGAGGGGGTGGGAGAGCTGGGGGAGGGCGCCACCCCTGTTGTTGGCTGGAAAACAAAGCTATTGACTGATATTCTTGTCTCGACATTTCTCTGCCCCAACAGGCAACACGTCCCCCAGAGCAATCTCAAGAGTGGACAGGGAGCGGAAGGTCAGCATGAGGTTACACCGAGGAGCTCCTGCCAACGTCTCCTCATCTGACCTCACAGGGCGGCAAGAAGTGTCACGGATTTCAGCATCACAGGTGAGTTCCTGCTGCAGTGTTCCTGGCCTTGGCCTGGATGTCCCAGGTCTACAGGCCCCAGAGCAGTTCTTGCCTGATTTGCTGGAGCTGACATGAGCTGGAAGCTTCTGGTGTGGTGAAGGGAGTGGTACCAAGTTACACCCTTGCTCTTCTGTTATTTTCTGGAGGCCATGCTGAGTACTGCCATTTTAGCTCTCTGCTTTGCTTGGAGTAAGTCTTCATCTTGCTGTCTTCCAGACCACAGTGGTTTGGAGAAGCAAAGCAGTAAACTCTTGAGAGGGAGGGTGTTCTGAGAGAAACAAGCAGCCTCTCTGTTTTGGTGCCTTTTTTGCTTTATTTTTCCTCTCCAGCCCTTAGCAACTCTTCCTTTTCTTTTGTAGACAAGTGTGCCATTTGATCACCTTGGGAAGTGAGGAGCAATTGCCACTGGACCAGTGTTTGCTTAGGTGAGCCTGTACTCATGCTTGGGAAACCCTGAGAGGGAATTGCTGGGAAAAAAAAGCATTAAGTTAAGAATTTATGTTCTTATGGGGGATTGGTATATTTCCTTTCCTTTCACCTTACTTTGAGATGTCTTTTGGCTTCAGAGGGAAGAATAAGGTTGGCTGCCAAAACTTTGAGGGAACAGATTGTCTTAGGTGTAAAGGTAGCTTCCAGTTCTCCACAAGGATAGGAAGGGTGGAGAAGGTGCTGGGCTGGGGAGCCATTTCGTTACTTCCTCATGAATGCTTTTCTGGCAGTGTGACAGTGTTGGGGTGGAGGGTGCTGAGCAGGTAATCAAGTGTGCAAGACTTTGTACAGCAACTGAGTGCCTCTTGTAGGGGAAATGACAGTAGATGGGTAAGGTAACTCTGAGGGGAGGCAGGAGTGTAGAAGAAAGGGCTGATTTGATTTGTTACACTCCAGCTGGCAATGGAAGTGCTGGGAAGAGCTTTTACTCCTAACGTCTCTTGCCTTTTTCTCTCTTTTGAATTCTCTTTTTAGTGTCTTCACTGTATTTTTCTTTTAAAAAACAAAAAACCCAAAAAACAAACAAAAACCTTAAAAAAAAAAAAAAAGACAAAAAAAAAACCAAACAAAAAAACCCAACAGAATTTCTTTTTGCCAACGATGAGGAGTGGAGCTGTGCCCCCGCGCTGGTGTGAGCCGTTTGCAGAGGGCCACCTGTCCCTGGCATGAGCGCCTCCGAGGAGCTGCGACGACGTGGGAGCACCTGTGCTGCTCCCAGCCCATCCCGCTGCCCCCACTGGCTGCCCTCAGTTCCCTCTCCTGACTCTCTGCTCCTGGTTTTGAGTTCTCTCTCTTTTTTTTTTCCTTCTTCTTGGCTATCCTCTCCTGCTTTAATTTTTCTTTTTAATATTGTTTTCAAATCATATGGTTTTTAGCCGTATAAATTTAAACTTTGCTCTCCTTTTTTTCTGAGGGCAGGGGTTGGTGGTGGGTGGGTGAGGTATTTTTTTGGGTCTTTTTTGTTTTGTTCTTTTCAGGAGCCTTGTGTGCCAGGAGGGAATCAGATTCCAGCCACAATTGATGGTAGAAGTCTGATTTTTATTGTTATAACAGAATTTATTTTCTCAAGCATTAAACACATTTTAAGCTATGAGGGGGAATTGTGGCAACAGCCTAATCATTGACTCGGGCTTCCTTTCCTTGGGTGGCTTCTCTGCGGTTTCCTTTTTGGCTGTTGGGAGAAGTGCCAGCCTTCCCTGATCCAAGTGGTCCTCACACACCGAGAGATCTCTTTGGAGAGGCACCTGGTCCCACAGAGGATGGGATTGTTGGAGCTGACATACAGGGAGAAATATACTTCTCATCCCTGCAGTGGGGTCTTTTTTTTTTTTTTTCGTCTGGCTGTGCGTGTTTTTCTATTTTTATTTTTTAATTAAAACTTGTTTTAATTCCTGCGGAGAGAGTGTGGGACTTGAGGAGAAGAGAGGGGCGCACAGAAACTGGAGTTTGGAGTTTTTCAGAGCGATGGTTCTTGCTCTCTCCTCATGCAACCCCAAGTAAGATCCACCAATACATGCACAATCCCCTCCTGCCCTCTCCCACCCGTCTCCCCCCCCCTTTCCCCCCCCACTTTAGTTGTTTTTTAATATAATTTAGGAATACTCAAGCTGCTTTGTGGCACTTGGGGCTTTGAAACACAATGATCACCACTGCGACCTATGGCCTGTAGCAGACACACTGTCACTGTAGTGTGGAGCCGATGGGTTGTTGGCAGGGCGGGGAGGGTGGGGTTAGTCTTTGTTTTGTTTGTTTTTACCCTTTCTATTTAACACTTTATTTTTCCTCCCTGTTTTTTTCCTAATTTATTTACCCCTCTTACTGTCTCTCTCTTTTTTTTAATTAAAGAGCAAAACTTTTTATTACTTTGTAATTTAAAAAAACAAAAAAAAACCTGAAGAACTTTGGGGGGGATTTTGTACTTTTTTCCTGTGTAAATATTGGACTTTTTTGAGCTTTATCGTGGTTGTTAATTTGAAGTAATAAAGTAGAAAATGATAAAGTGATGCCAGCATCTGTCATTTCTTCCTTTAATGGCCCTGGCATCTTTGCTGGGAGTCGCCTCTTACACACAGGAGTCATGGTCTTGCAGCTGAACCTGTTTCTGAATTCCAGGAACAAGTTTGATCAGAATTACTGGAAAAAAAAGGCACAGGACTGGAGCATCTAAAAATAAACCTGAACTGATCTCTGCAGTTGCAGCCTTGGAACAGGCGAGAGTTATGTGAAATCTGATTCAGGATCTCTTGGTTCCTGGATATGAGCCTCTGGCATCCCATGTGTCTGGCCTTGAGGAGGAGAAAGGGATGGGCCTTTCCACGCTGTGGGCTCTGGGTGTGTGCTGGCTTCCATGGAGGTGGACCCTGGATTTTGTTGTTTTTGCTTTCTTCAAACTGAAGTCCTGAAGGAGAGGGGCGTGGAGCACTTGACAGCAGCACAGTGCCTGATGCAAACAGACTGAGCTATCTGTGGAGTGGCACCTGCTGCTTTGGTGTCTGTGCTGGTGTGGTTTGTTTGGGTTTCTCCTCTTTTCCTTGTCTGACCAGTCTGGCAGTAAAATACTAAATTTTAATACTGATTTATTTCTAAATTGCTGTTCCTGTAGTTACACATCCCTGCATTATCCTGATGAGAGGCCTGTTTCTTCCAGGCTCTGTCAAACCCTTGAAACTTATTTTCAGAAACACCTGCTGGGAATAAATGATGGATCTTGGTGACTTCGCAAATTCTTTCCAAGCCTGTTCTTTGCCAGCTGGCCAGGAAGAGCTATTCCTTTGTTTCCCTGCTGCATGGGTCTTTCAGCTCCAGGGATGAGTGTAGGGGGGTTGGGAAGAGGAAAGTAGTTCCAGGGGTATGGGGTTTTCTGCTGTTACCTCTATCCTGCATTTGCCCTGCCTCCATTTTGAGTATGTTTTTGCTGGATCAGAATGCAAGTGGACTTTTTCACTTGTAAATCAAATCCTGTTTTCTGTGGGAAAGGGGACGTTTCTTGTGTACAGGACAGCACTGCCCTCCCTGCAGCTCGGGGGAGGCAGCAGAGCCGTGATCTGGCAGGGTCCAGGAGCTGTGGGGATGTTTGGGGCAGGAGCTCTGCCCTGGGACGGAGCGGGAATGCGCTGCCATTTCGGGCCATGTGTGGTAGGAGCTCCGTATCTGTTTCAAGATGGGCAAGGGGACTTGTAGTTCAGCAGGAGAAAAGGAGAAAATCATCAAAATCATCAACCCTGTCGCGGGTAGGAGGCCGCCTCCTTTTGCTAACACAGGCGTATTAAACGTTCTAGGGTGTGGTGCGTTTGTTTTCTTCCTTCGTTCGGCTTTTGTGGTTTTGTTTTTTTTTTTTTTTTTTTTTTTTTTTTTTTTTTTTTTTGTTAGACTCAGAGTGCCTTGTTCAGACTTGAGTAGAGGCACGGCTTTGCTTTCCAGCACCTCTCCGTGTGTTTGCGTCACTCGGGGTTCGGGGGAAATCTGCGCTGCTAAGGTCGGGTGGAAATCTACCTGGGGAGGCTCTTCCTGAGGCCAGTCCTGCCTTTAGCCGTCCGGGAAGAGCCGCTGGCCAGCAGGCCGGCCCGCCCGTGTGCCCGGCCCCGGGCCGCGCACGGCCCCGCCCGCCGCTGCGCGAAGCCGCCGCGTCAGCCGCGCCCGGCGGCGCTGCCCCTTTAAGAGAGCCGCGGTGACGTCATCCTGGTCCCCCTCCTTCGCGGGCAGTGGGCGGCGCGCTCGGTGCCGTGCGCAGGCGCCGAGGGAGGGCCGGGCCGGGCCCGGCGTCGCCATGGGCTCCTGAGGCCTCCGCGCCCCCGCGCCGGTGCCGGCGCCGCCCGCGGGGCAGCGGGCAGGGCCCGACCCGACCCCTCCTCGCCCCACCGGGCTGGGCCGCGCCCGCCCGCCCGCTGCACGGTAAGACGTGGCGGGGGCGGCTGCGGGCGCGCGGGCCGGGCCGGAGCGGAGGGGCCGCGCTGGCGCGGGGGCGGCTCGTTGTGGCGCCCACGGACTCACCTTGCGCCCCGCCTCGGCCCGGTGTGGTCGCTGTTCCCGCTCCCCCGCATTGCTCCTCCCGTTCCCCGGCGTAACCCGCGCTGCTCCTCCCGTCCCCGCTCAGCCCTCCGCCCCGTTCCCCCCACGGTGTGCGCCCCCTTCTCCTCAGGGCTGCCCCCGCCATTCCGCTCCGCGCACATTCCTCCGTACCAGCGCACACACCGCCCGCCCCCGCGTCTACCCGCAGCGCCCAGGGCAGCCCCCACCCCGGGCAGCCCACCCCGTTCCTTGCTCTCCCTCCTTCCCCGCAGCCTGTCCTTGCTGCAGCTGTTCCGCTCTCGCTGTGCACGCACACGCCCCAGCACAGCCCCCTCGTTCCCAGCGCTGTCACGCTCCTGGGTGCCCTTGGGTGGGTGTCACTGCGTGCACGGCTGTGTCTGTTCGGGGTGGGCTGGGAGCTCAGTAGGCTGTAGTGACGTGGTGGGCACCAGGTTTGTGTGTGCTGGGGTTCCTTTGGTTCTGGGTGGACTGACAGATACCTCGTGCATGTGCTGGTGTGGTAGGTGTGTGCGGAGGCTGATACTGTGCCTGCGTTCTCTTGCACTGTCGGTGAGTTGTGGTGGGTCTCGTTCGGATGCTCGTGGTGACTCGAAATCTCAATTGCTCTGAAAGGGCTAAAGTCAGCCTCGTCAGCTGCAGCTTGTAGTGGAAGGAGGGCTTTGGGAGAACGTGTGCGTGATTGAGTTCTGATGAATTGTGGAAAGGAACTAGAGTGATTTCAGGGACAGCTCTCTGAAGGCTGCCTGGAACACTCTGAAGCTGTCAAGAGTGGGTGGAGGAGGAGGAGTGGGAAATCTAGAGGAAATAGTGAAGATGGGTTCTGCTTACAGAAAGTTTCAGATTGTTCTTGACATGTAAGGAGCTTGAACAGGAGTAATTATTGAAGACATCAAGACAGGTTTCCCCAGAGAGAAGACTGTTTACCTCTGTTAAAGATAAAAATAGAAGACACTGATCAATAACAGAGCAAAGGCTAATAGGGTAAATAGAAATGGCTTTCCTATCCTGCAAAAAAAAGAAAACAATCAATGAAAACGTAATAGAGCATACATCCCACTAACAAAGACTTGGCTCTTTTAATACAGCAGTTGACTGTGCCTTTGAACTTGTGTTGCTGGAAGTTACCCTTTGGTCTAAGAGCTTAGCAGCCTCCCTAAAAGGGAACACAGATTTCTCTAGAAATGTTGGTGTTATTCAGGTTTCTAATACTAAAGGTTTGTATTTGTGTGATACTGTTTGTCAAAAAAATAAACTCTCACACTTTTTAGGATGTTGGCTAAGTACTAAACAATACACGTTTTGGGAGAGCTTTTATTATGGTGGAGGTATCCCAGAAAGGCCTACTTCAGGCTTTCTTTTCACCATTGTTCCCAAGAAAATTGGTTTCAAAGCTGCTCTGGTCTAAGGGAGCAGGTTTTTAGGTCCTTAATACTGCCATTATTACAGTTGTGCTGTAAACCTTAGGTGGCATGGAAGCAGCAGGTGGGTTCCTGTGCATCTGGAGCAGGAGTGATTTGGTCCTGCTGCAGAATGGCTGGGGAGCTTTGCCAGTGGAGTCAGCGTTTCTGACCAGCTCGGTGGAGCGGGCAGGTGTTTGCTTTGTGATCCACTCGGGGCTCTGCATCGGTTCAGAGTGCTGGACGAGTGGAGCAAGGGGATGAGCCAGCCACTCCCAGCCACTGGGCACCTTTGGGACTTCAGTTTGTCTGTCTCCTTAGGACACGTGGCGGTCTAAAGGGGAAGGTTCTTAGATAAACTGGTCAGAAACTGAAGTTCAGTGTGACTAGCTGGTCTGGCTAGACAGCATTCTGAGCTGTATGGTCTCTAACCATTTGACAGAATCCAGCTAGAAATCTGCCTTGTTCTCTGTCAGGTTCTTTGCTGTTTGCTGGTAGCAGGCTGGGAGGTGAGCTTTTGCAATTGGGGATTAGGATTCTTTTCTTCTCATGGATAAAAGAAGGGTGGGTGGGTTTTTTTCCTAGCACAAAATAGCTTTTAAAACACCTCCTTCCCCCTCAAAAAAGGTAGTTCTTTTTTCTACCCAGTTCTACTGCTGCACTAACTAAAGCATCTAATAATCATGTTTTGGTATGAGATGACAACCTCTTAATTTCCACATGGGGAACTTACCCTTCATTCCTTCTCCCTTCCTGTTTTGGTTTCGCTTTTAATTGGCTTATGTTTACATTGAGGGAGATAATTGTTACCTGCTCCTTCTAGCAAAAGTGCCTGTTTCATTTTCCAGCAGCTCTAAGGATATCTTTGAGCTCTTGCAGGAATGTGGTGGAAGCAGTGAATTCCTCAGGAGATGTTTGTTGTTTGGTCCTGGCTGCTTCAAGAGCCCAGTGTTGTATTGAATGAAGTTTGAAGTAAAACACGAAGTTTCAAATCAGACTTGCTGATTCTGAAGTGCCATTGCTATGACTCGTTTTTTCAGTGTTTCCAGCCTAAAACTGAGGAAACCAAGGAAAGCAGCAGTGAATGTACAGGTTGACCTGTCTACAATATGAAGAGGACAGCACAGCCTCGGAGAGAAATTGCATTTAGCCTTTGTACAGTCGAGTTTTCTAGTACACGCCTGCTGCTGGCTGCCCGTGTAACAAAGCAGCTGGGTGTTATTGAGCGGCCCTGGCTGGGGGCAGAAGCTCTTCTCTGCTTTAGAGTTTGTGATTGATTGTGCTTGTCAAGGCCCTGGAAATTTGAGGTGCTGTAGAGAATAGCACTGGGTTGGAGTTTTGTGTGCTGCCTTGCCCAGCTGTTTGCTTGGAATGCTGTGTCTGTTGTGTGCTGTTCTCGCTTCTTCCCAGACTCATTGGGGTTTGCTTTCTTGTGGTGGAAGAGTGGTTTCCTGTCAAGACATCACACCCTGCCAGCGTGCTTGGGACTCTGAAAGCAGTTTGACACTGTGATAAGATGAATTGAAACTCTTAGCTAAAACAACTGTAAAATATTACAGTGCTTGAACTGAAAACACCCTTATAGTAAGGGATTTAGGGTATTTTTTTCTTTCCCCCCCCTCCCATTTTTTTCTGGGGTTTGGTGGGTTTTTTCTGTATATGTTGGTTTTTTTTTTTTCCCTGCATGGACTACTTTTGGGGAGAGCAACTGGACTTGTTCTCAGAGCATCAATTCCCCAGGAAAGTTTTGGAAGTGAAATTCTGCCAGATAAAGCTGTGAGTTGCAACCACCCTCCAGGAGTCTCACCTCAGAGTCTCTCTCTTCTAACAAGAGGTGGGGGCTGGAGTACTTGCTCATAGCCAGGTTCTCTCTCTTTAAAAATCAGGTCAACCTCCATGGGGTTTTTGTTTCTGATGGTGTAAGTAACATGTCTGGGAAGGCAGCAGAGCAAGCTGTGTCCAGGGAAAATACAGTGTATAGGCAAGCTGCTCAGGAACTGTGCTGTATCTGGCTTTGACCAGGTCTTTATAGCCCTCGAGGGGAACAATTCACAGGAACCTGAAAAGGGAAATAACTGACATTCTACCTGCAGTATTAACCCATACACTGCCTGGCTGTTTGTCTGCCCACCCTCAAGTCTGTCTCTGTATTGAAAGGATGGGAATGTTGCTATTATTATCTTACAGTCACAGTGCCTGGGAGTCTGATGATACTGAAAGGATCAGCTATTTGAGGATGTTGTGTAATGAAGAGTGACCAAGAGCCCAGAGAGTTGGTGTCATGGCCTCACGTTTTTTTGTGTCTAGCCCCAAAGCGTCCATCTCTGCCTGGGTATTTTGTACATGTGGCCCCCGATCAACTTGCTAGTAAAAAAAAATCCCTCTGATTCAGCAAAGAAAATGACTGCAACATGTTACACAGTGCAGCAGTGAGGCTTCAAGAAGGAGATGAGATGAAATAATGCCTTAAAAGCTGACCTTGCAGACCCAGTGTTCCCTCCTCAGGCTGCAGAACATGACGTGGATGCTGTTGGAGGCTGCTGAGCTGATTGCTTGGGAGCCTGCAGCTGCCTGGTCATCTCCAGCACAGATACAGCCTCACCAGCAGTCATGTAGCTGTGTCTCTGTCCAAGTTACTTGAAATGAATGTGGACAAGTCAGTCACTTCAAGAGGCAGGTTGGAAGTGAGTGAATTTCTCTTCCTGGCTCACCATATCTTGTCTCTTCCTTGCTCTTTTTGCTATGAAAGAATGGTTAGTGGTGGGTGAAGCCACTTGCAGCTGTTTGTCCTGTCAGCTGGGAGTGACTTCTGTCCTCCAAACTCTTCTGACTTACAGACTTCCTTTCCCCCCTCCCAATGACTTTGTGATGGCACTGATTTTACAAGAGTCTTAAGCCAAAAGTCATTCATACAAATTCCCTTTCAAGTAACTTCATGCAACTGCATAATTTAATGTCAGAGCATCTGGAAACATTGAGTTGAAGCTTTGTCCTTTTTTTAAGCACGCACCCTCTCGGGTTGATGCTTGACATGATTTTTTTCTCTATAGAGAAGATGCATTGCTGCTGATGGCTTTTAGTATAAAGAGACTCCCGTGAGTCCAGGAATACAAAGGTCCTAATTCAGCTTTCAGAACTTTGCCTCTGCAGTATTTTTATTAACAAAATGGCTTTATAGTGAGTGCGGCCTTGCGTGCTTTGTTGAGAATCACTGATTTTACTCCTGCAGCGTTCATCACTGCTACATGTCTGCACCAGAGAATGATTGCTGGGGAAGTCAGATGTGCCATTGCCCTCATATGCACCACTGCACAGTTGCCTAGACCTCTGATAAGATGTCTGGGTTCTTTCAGCTCATTTACTTGCTAAATTGAAGTGTGGATCTGATCTGATAGATTCTATATGTCATCTTCTGGATGGAGAAATATACTCTAATGTATTAGAAAAACTTCCTTTGTGTGTGACTGCCACAAGTTCAATACTTTTCCATGCTGCTGTAGAGTTTGAGTTTTGGTTCTTCTTAAAAGAACCATATACCCAGTGGTAATTTAAAAACTGTTGTCTACCCTGTCTTGGCACTCAGAGGTGGGAAACAAAAAAAAAAAAAAGTGTTGGTGGAATAAGTTCTGATTTGACTTTGTTCTTGAGAGTTTGGAAAATGAAATGCAAACATCCTCTGTCATGTGGGACACAATTGTTTACAACACATCCTTTTTTCTTCTTGCCTCTTTCCCCTCTGCCAGTTGCAGAATATCTTTACACTCTTTCTGTGTTTCTCCCCTGGGAGCAGAGGGCTTGCCTGGTTTATGTGGGGTTGGGCTGTTGGGAGTATGGGAAAGGGATGCAGTGCGTGGCCCAAGTGTATTTCTTCCTGTTCTCAAAGCAGAAAAGGTTGGGGAACATCCCTCCTCCTCCTCTCCCTCCCCCTTTCTCTCTTTTTCCCGTCTCCTTCCAAAAAAGGGACTAGATGTTAGATATTGACCCATCACAATGTGGGTCAGTCCACAAAAAAAAAAAAAAAATAGGAGGAGGAGGATGGGGGGAGGAGGGCTGTGCAAATACAGTGAGACAACAGAAATTAATAGAGCAGAAAAAAACTCTGGAAAGAAGAGTGCATGGCTCAGGGTAAAAGGGTTTTGTTGTTGATTCTAAGTTTTTTTAATGGGCACATGGGGAGGGGAAGCTTCTCTTAGGATGACTATAGGCTAGCAAAATGGGTGGGGGCTGTGTGAGCTGCATGTGCAGAAGATTTTTGTGGTATTCTCAGATTTTAGTTTCCCTAAAATGAGGAACATAGGAATGTGACCTTGTTGAAGGTTAAATTGTTTATGTGTACAGTGCAGTCTTACGTGTATGTAGGCATGGGATCATCTCTTGAGTATGGCTTAGTGGGTGTGTACCTTGCCATGTGGTTTGGTCTCCCTTAGGTGCCTGACTCCTCTGCCTTCTGCTTCTGAGCTGAAGGCTCCCTGTCCCACTCTTGCTGACCCTACTGGTCCTCTGTCCCAGTGACACTTTCCCCTTGTTTCACTGACTGTACTGACAGCTGGGAAATTGAGACTGGGGCATCTCTGCAGACTGCTCACTCCTGAAGAGATAACACCGAGGAGAGCTGCATTTGGACCTGCACTTGTTGTGCAGACAGACAAGCACGTTAAGCTGCCATGGGGTGCAGCAGCTGCAGGCACTGTGTGTGTTTGTGAGCCTGGTGAGTGCCTGTCTTGTGACTGAGCACAGCATTGCTCATGTGTGTTCACAGCTACCCATGTGTGCCTGTGTGCCAGGTGTGCCTTGTGGGCAGACTTGGACACACTTGAAGTTAAGAAAGCTTTGCCCAGCATGTGCAGTAAAATGTAGATGAGTTGTACTAGTTGAAATTGCATGCCAGGTCACATTCTTAACTCTGATTGTTTTGGGAGTGCTACTGGAGAGCTTAAAAATGCTCTGTTGGGACCTTTTCATGTCTCATAGCTAAGTAAACTAGATGCTACCCCAGAGAGCAAAAGCAATTTAAGAAGTAATAAATGTGAAAGCATTTGATTTTTCTTGGATTGCTATCACTGATTTCAGCTGTGCCAATGACTCTCTTACTGTGTAGTGTAGTGCTATTTTGTCCTATCTACCTGCTCCTTTTCCTCCCTTTTGTCATTTCAGCTGGTGATGCCGTCCCATTGGATGTTGAAAACACCTTGGATTAATTATTTATCATATATATCTAGCACAATAAAAAGAGCTGGTCCCAGTTGGCAATTGTAGGCGTTGTTATAATTAAAATGGTCTAAAATAAACATTGAACCATTTTGTCCTGTGTTTTTGTATTCCTTGTAAGTCTAGGACACATTGTCAAAAACATTAAGCTGCTGCTTTCACTAATACAGAGCTCTTGCTTGTGTCCTAATAAATGCAGAAAGTTCAGGCTCTGATTTATCTATGGCATGGCACTTCTGTATTGGCCTTTTTGGATCCAGAATAAAGATAATTTAATGGAGAAACTCTTGAAGAAATAAGAATTTGAGGGGAATGGGAAATGTTTTTGTGGTATTTTAACCAAGTTCAGTATGGTGGATATTTAAATCAGTGTGACTGTGGAGTAGGTTTTAAGGAAGAACATTGTCTTGTCTCGTAGCTCTCCAGGAGAACCTTGCAGCCAGGTTGTGTGTGTTTTTTTGGTGTGTGTCTTATACAGCAGAAGGAGGCTTAGCTGTTAAGACTCTTTCATGGGATAGCTTTGTGTATCATTCTTTGCTCACTCAGCAGTTTAGAAATTAAATACTTTCAGCCTTGGATGAGATGATCTATTTTAAAACCACAGATTGTTTTTGCAGATGGGAGAGAACAGCTTCCGAGTCCTGCTGTTGGGGGTTCTTTTCCTTTTGGCACTGGGGTAGGTCTTGATCAGAGCAGGCAAACACCTCCTCCTTTACTAGATTCTGTTGGAATATTCAGATGTACTATGGAACTAAAGGACCATGCATGAACCTTTCTTCCCTCCTCTTACACCGCTTTTGTTGCATCAGAAGTGAGGTTTTCATATTTTTTCATAAACAATTTATGTTTGTTTATGTAGAAATAGCTCCTCCTCAGTGGTAACATTTTCCATGCCTTTATGCAAGCCAAAAAAGAAGTTTTTTGTTTTCACTTTTGCCACATCCTGTCTGTTTTCTGTTTTGAGTTTATTTTCAGCAGAAGAAGCTGCCATGTTAATGTTGGAGACAGGAGGTCTCTATTTCCAAAAGATACAGGACTGGCAATCTGCTCCTGATGGAGAATTAGTGTGCTGGTTTTTCTGTGGATGCAGGCTGTGTGGACACATCCCTGCTACTTTACATCTGTGTGGTGTCATTAAGAGAACTGGTCCCCATGCCATTTGGAGCTTCTTCTCTATCAAGAATCTTTGTAACAGTGTTCTGGATCCCTGGGTTTTTGTCAGGATAGTTATCTTGATAGAAACAGCACAGGCTTTGTTTTGTTTTCTTTTCCTTTCCTTTCATTGAGAGTCCCCCCAATACTCCTGAAGTGTTTTCAGAAGATGTGTTAGGTAAGTGTAAGAGGTTTGATGTTTAAGCTAATGCCCTGGCAGCACAAGGCCTTGTCTTGCTCTAACATACATAACTTGTGATGACATCTGGGCAGGAGCAGGTGACAGCTTGTAGGGGATGGGAGTGTGATCCCTGCCTTCCCTGTTGGGAGGTGGTTGTGTATAGACCTCAGTACTGCCAGAAACTCCTGTAACCCATGTAGAAGAATCATACTAGCTCTGGTCCAAGTTTCTTGTGGCCATCCTGGAATACACCTAACCTGTGTCCAAAAGTCCTGCGTGTTTATGTAGATGTACTTTTATGTGTGCTTGTTTCCAGTTTCCAAAGTTTGGTGCTTTTCAGGTCTCTGTTGTGGTCCTGTTATGTTGCAGGTTACCTCTGGGGGGAGCAAGGTAGTCACTTGGAGATCGGGAAAGCTCCAAGAGTGAAATCTAGAAGTTTTGAAATATTTTCCTTTGATATGTTTAGGAGAGCTCTCCAGAGAGGGAGAATAAGTGTGCAAGGAACTTTACTCTTCCTTGAACTGAAAGCAATGATGAAACAGGTGGGAAGAGAAAACAGGATATGGCAGAAGAGTAAGAAATGCTTCAAAATTTAGTTTGCATTAGATTGGTTTGTATTGCATTGGTAATTTGGGTTTCCAAATGCCCCTAATTTGACATATGGTAATGTCAAATGCTTTCCTCGTGGTTTGGTACCTTGCAGTGCTGGGAACTGTATGGACAGAGAACAAAAAGATGGTTGTTCCAGGGAGCTTGAAATGCACAAGAAACAACAGAGAAATACAGCCAGCTGGGAGGAGCACCAGGAAAGAGATCACAGCCAGGAGGTGATGGAGGTGAATAGGGAATAGCTGTATGGCTGTTGGAAAGTACCTTTTTACCCAGGCATGAGAGTAAGCAGGAAAGTGTGTTGTGGTGCTGGCTTGGGCTGTGATGGAGGTAGATGTCTAAGAAATAAATGTCAAAACACATTCACAGTGTAAGAGGGAAGCTGCTGATACCAAGGCACTGGATCTACCTTATCAAGGCAGTATTTTTGCTGTGACATGTTCCCAGGCAGTACCTTTTCTGGGCTTTTGTGGGCTTGTGTCCTGTTGCGCAGTGGAAGAGACATCTCAGAAGCAAGGCCTGTTGGGACGAGTTGCCACAGCCAACCCTCACAATGCTCTTTTTAAAAAGGCAGAAGAGGAGCTAGCAGACTGAGCTGGTGGCAGTGAATGAGCTGAAATCCACTTTCCCGATTAAGGCTCCAGTCATCTGTGCTATTACCTGTTTCTTAAGTATAGACTGGAATTGCTCTTACACCTTCAGCTTCTTGCATACAGTAGAATTTCATAACAACAGCTTTGTGCACTACTTATACCTGTCACTGTAGCTGTGTTGTGTGGGACTTGAGGAGATTAGAAGGGATAATTTGGAAGGCTTATGTTAATTTTGTGGATTTTAGAGTACAGCGTTCCTTCATGTTTCACTAGCAAGGAGAATGAGCTGCAAACTGATGCATAGAACCAATAAAAGGTGTCAAGGAAATAAAATGGTGTCCTCAGGGGCAGCCCTGAATGCTCATAGGTGAGGTGGTTTGGGTAGCAGATGTAAGCCCTGTTTGTAAGAGAGTTTGTGTATTTTCTTTCAGAACACAGTGGTGGAAAAAGTTATTTCAATGACTGTGTGAATTGAAGGAGATTAGGTGAAGAATGATGCTCAATCCTGTAATTAATGGCTGTTGATGTATAATCACAAGGGGGCAGTGTTAAGATTGCATACACAACTTCAATTTATGACTGACCTTGCTTATGAATACATAACCCTTGTCATGACAAAATGCTTGTTGGTTACTTTTTGCTGTTTTTACTTATTTTTAAGTGAGTGCAGAGACACAGAAGAATTCCCTTTCAGATCCTCAGTTCTCTTGATGTTACTGCTGCTGCATTTGGGTCTCTGCTGCTGATCTGGTTTGATTAGCTGGAGTGTGCAGGTCCAGGCCCTGTTTCTCCTGGCACCTGCGGTCTGCTGTACAGATCCTCTCCCCCATGAACTTTTGGAAGGGCTTAGCAGCTTCCTGTCTTGCATAGCTCCCAAAGTGCACTGGGATGTGCAGGACTGCAGCTGGCTGGACTTTATTTAGGGTTGCGTTAACCACAGGTGCATCTGCTCTGATTTCATTTTAGATGTGCCCTTCTTGAGCTTTGTGGAAGCACTCTCAGCACTGTGCATATTCAATTGCTTCAGAAGTTACTTGGGTAGAAATTCCTTTCTTTTAAAAGCAATAAAAGCCTTGCTAACTTGTGACATCTCCACCCAGCCTCCATCTCTCCAAATATTTAGATATAGTACAGATGATGAAATATGTGTGTGTATGTGTGTGTGTGTATGCTTAGAAAGCTCAAAACTTAAGTTACATTTTCTGTACTGATCAGGACTGGAGAGGAGTTATCCTACTGTACATGCAGTTATGGAAAGCTGTAACTCAGAGCAGGGATCTGTTGGAAAGAACAAAGAAAAGCCAGGTTTGACAATTATTTTGTAAATTAAAGCACAGCACTTGTGCAGCTCCACCTATAGTAAGACATGCTTAAACAAATCTGAGTGTTTCCCAGAACATTTCTTTTCCCCCGTGGAAGAAAGCAGAAAGGAGGTGGAGTGTGACATAAGGTAACATCAGACTGCTGCACACTGGTGATACGAGTGTGTGTTTTGGAAAAGCCCGTGCTAAAGGGGCCATTTTTGTGCCTTAGTGTGCATGTGAAAAGGACTTGCTACTGGCACTCTGCTTTTACTGGGTACCTGTTCCCTAGTTTGTGCTGTGGCTTCGGGTGGAACAGGGCTGGGGCAGTTCCTCTGTGAACATGTATTCTCTTTTGTGTTCTGTAACAACTTGTCAGTAGATGACAGATGTGCCCTTCCCTGCTGCAGCTGTAAACTCCGGCGATGGATCATTGGCCTTTCCAAAGCCCTTTCCATCCACTGATCATAAAGGCCTGTGTAGGAGCAATGACTTGAGCTTTTATAGAAGTGCTCTTGTGAAAAATATTAGGAGGTTATCAGAAGGAGGCAATATTATGCTGTTCCCTTTGATAGGGGGATCAGAAGCAGCTCTTCTAATGGACAGAACCAATGGCTGCCTGCTTGTGATCTTGGTTTAAGTGGATTATCTTCCTACAGTCCAGAGGTCACACTAGAGCCTGCTTATGACCAAATTGAAAATAATAGCTACTTTAGATCTTAGACCTTCAAGAATTTGTTCCATTGAAAGAAAATAGCTTTTTAGCCAGGAAATGGCCAAGGGTCATGCTGCTTTGAAATCTTGCATATTCTTGTGTTCTGTATGTGATTTTATGTGTCAGCTGGCTTTTAAAAGCCGATCAGGTTAAATTCACATCATGTAGAAAACAATGCAAAGTTAGTAACATTAATAACAGGCTGGCTAAATCTACTATGCCATACAAATTTTGGTAAAAGCATGACTTTCATGCTGTTCACACTGTCAAAATGAGAAGAGCTTTCAGTTCATATCCTTCAGCTTTGGGCTGAGTGTGGTTTTCAGCATGGCTGTAGGAGAGGTGGGTATTGCTTGCTGGAGGAATTAGGATATTCTTCTCTCTGTCCCCTTCCTGCACAGGGACACTGTGGCACATGTTCTTGTTGCTTGTTGCTGCTTGGCAGGCTAACCATGACAGTAGGACACAGCAGAATAGCCTGTACTCTTATGGAAAATAGAGATGTTAACTTAAGTGTGCCTGTCATCTTCCAGTAGGAATGGTTTAGACACCTCCTTCTGATCTTTTTACAAGGGTGTGTAGTGATAGGACTAAGGGAAATGGCTTTAAACTGTGAGTAGGTTAAATTAGATGTTAGGAAGAAATTCTTTGCTGTGAGAGAGGTGAGACAGTGGCACAGGTTGCCCACAGGAGTTAGGGATGCTCCATCCTTTGAAGTGTTCAGGGACAGGTTTGTTGGAGTCTGAGCAACCTGGTCTAGTGGAAGGAGTCCCTGGCCCATAGCACAGGGCTTGGAACTAGATGGTCCCTTAAGGTCTTTTCCAATCCAAACCATTCTATGATTCTGTGATCTCTGGTGAATGCTGTATTCATCTTATATGTTTTTGTTGCAGAAGGGGGGTGATGATGACAGTGGCCAGATTTCATGATCTCTGGGGGGCTGTCAGAGGTTTCTGAGTGCCACATGGTCTGTTATATCACAAGGGGTGGCAGTGGCAGACACACCCAGGTCCTGTTCACAAAGCATGTGAGCAGCCTGGTGGAAGGCATGTGAGAGATGCAAAGTTCTGTTACATTCCTGACTCCTTTCAGCTGGGTTCAATTGCTTTGTGGTTCTCTTCCCTGACAGGTCTTGGCCCGTGGGCAGCTCTTTAGCAATCCCAACTGGAACCTCACACCAAAAGGCACCATGATTATGATGACTGATGTCACTGCAGCCCCCAGACTGGGGTCAACTGCCACCACTCCAGCTGTGGCTCCTAACTTCTCCTGGATGCCAGAGGATGGCAGCCCCACGGCTGTGGAGCAGCCAATATTCCTCATGACCACTGCTGCTCAGGCTATCTCAGGTTTCTTTGTATGGACAGCTTTGCTCATCACCTGCCATCAGGTAAAACCCTGGCACTTGTACTTCTCATCCTTTCCTTTTCCCCAAATGAAGAACAGACCATTTCCACAGTGTGAATGGAGAGGAAGCACACTCTTTAAAACTAGCAGGTGTAAAACATTTCACCATCTCTTGAAGGTTTTCAGAATGGTGTGTTATCTTAGGTCATCCTTTCACAGGTCTTTAGCTGAATATTGCCATTTTTTATTGTGTCAGCTGTTAGCTAAAAGATCCTAGTCACCTGTTGTTTGACATTCCTCCTTTGATCTCCTGTGCCAGTGGATTCCACAGGCTGAACTCTGCTGCGGAAAGGAGTAGCAGGAAATGTTTCATTTTAATTTTTTCCTCCTCCCCTCTCTCTGGGGCAGGTGTCCTGGGAGCCTAAGTCAAACCCTGCATCCTGTTCTCTGCCTCTCTTTCATGCAGTTGTCATGTGAACTGAAAAATACAGTGGGGAAACACAAGTCCTGTTATTTATCAACCCATGTTTTGTACCTGTTGGATTGTAGATTCCAGAGTGATGACTAGAATGTAGAAAAGTACAGCCTATTGGTGGAGTACAGGAGCTAGTGAAGGTAAAAAATGGATTAGTCACAGATGAATAAGAGTAATACCTGCAGTTTCACCAGCTTGGGTAACAATTACAAGTGCCATGGATCCTCCTGTCAAATTGATCACCTGCTGAGGGTAGGAAGAAATTTTCGCATTGCACAGTTAGGCATTAATGGCCTTCTCTGAAGATACTCATGGAAGTCAGTGCCAGAGAGACACTGCTGATTGGAACACGCTGTTGTCCTCTTACACAGCAGCAGTTCCTGTGCTCTCCCAGGCACACGGATCACTGGGCTCTTCTGACATCCCAAGGGCAAAGCTTGGAGTCATCTGAACTCTGGTGTCAGCTGTCTCTGTGCTGGGTGAGATGTGTCACTGGGATTGTCGCAAGGCAAAAATATCTCTAAGGTTTGTTAGCTTACTTTCAACCTGTTCTCCTCAGGAAATGAGTGTTTTGTGAGCTCCTCACGGGTCAAGAAGAGGAATCAGAAGTGGTTTTGAGCATTTCATAGGGAAAGGAAACAGAAGTATTTTTGAGCCCTTCAGTCGGTTTTGACCAGGGAGGAACAAGCAACAGACAGCTGGGGAGGCACAAGCCCCTCTCCCTTACAGTGCAAAGATGAGAGTGTATGTTTTTTTTAGTCTCTGGAGAATCCTCATAGCACCCCAAAATGCAGGGTGAAGCTTCAAACAAATGCTTGTACCTCTTCAGGCAGCAGAATCAGTCAGTGGTGAGGCACATATGTAGTCAGCTGGCTGTTACTAATTCCAGCAGCTGGGACAGCAGCTTAGTGAGAATTGCTGTACAGAGGCCTTGCCTCTCCTGACTCCGTGGTCAAGAGAGTGTACCCACAAATGGTGCTGAAGCTCTGCCTGTGTTATTAGGGCATTGCAGGGGTTGTGCTCATCTTCAGGGTGTGCTTGTGGTCAGTACCTTTTTGGGGAGGTGGGTATTCTGTAAAAAAGCATCTTGGGTGTGGGATTTAATGATGGCTAAGGAGCTGTGAGTGGTGGGAGCGGGAAGGGTGGGGGATGCTGTGCTCCCCCCAGCCAGTGACTTAGAGGGATTGGCGTGTGTGCAGTCAGACAGAGCAAACTGTGTGGTTCCTTTGAGCACACTGCATAAGCTCAGTGCTCCCTTGATGGCTGACCCTTTGTGGCTGTGCTGTCACCCATGTGCAGGGTAACACCTTTTGAGCAGATGGGCTGTGGCTTATCAGCTTTGGGATATGCTGTAAAGGGCTCTCTTAGGTTGTTTCAGGTGAAAGTCTCAAAAGCATCCAAAACAGCCAAAAGAGAGAGTGTTCACAAGTGTGTTTTTCAGAGAAAAGCAGCCTGCAGTGTGATGAATCTTAGATAATTAAAAGAGGATAGCAGGAATGTAGAGCTAATGACTGGAAAAAAGGTTTGAACAAAAAGAATATGGGCAAGGTTATGTAAAAATAACCCAATTCCTTTTAAGAAACTAGATTAGAAATGCCTCCATTTTCTTTTCCCTCTCCTTCCCCCTGTCTGCAAACTAAGGGTTGCTATATCAATGCCATACGATAACAGGGATTGATCTTTTCTTTTATGTTCATCACCTTGAGGCTGCTGGAGGCAATCGAGAGGTGATTTAGTGAGTTTGTTTTTCCTGGCCCAGTTGGCTCTCCAGTTCTGCTTTCTCCTCTGTGCTCCATGTACCCTGATCCCGCTCTCCCCTGTCCATCTCCAGATCTACATGCACCTGCGCTGCTACAGCTGCCCAAACGAGCAGCGCTACATCGTTCGCATCCTCTTCATCGTGCCCATTTATGCCTTTGACTCCTGGCTCAGCCTCCTCTTCTTCACCAATGACCAGTACTATGTTTACTTCGGCACAGTGCGGGACTGCTATGAAGGTAAGGAGGGCTCACACAGAAAATGGGGGGGTGGGAAGTCTCTGGTCTGGGAGAACTTTATTTCTGGTTGAAAACAGCATTTCAGGAGAGAGCATTGCTGTCACCTACTGAATGGTGTGCTTAACTGGATGACCGTGGCTTGCTTAGTGACTGAAAATCATAGAATGGTAGGATGGTTTGTCTCAGGGTGCACCTTTGAAGATCATCTAGTGCAGCACCCTTGCCGTGGTCTGGGACAACTTTCACTTGATCAGGTTGCTCAAAGCCCTGTGCAACTTGATCCTCTCCCTCGCTGGTCTCTGGTCATGAGCCTTCCCTCCAGGGTTCTGTAGAGACTGTTTATGGTTTTCTGGGGTCCTTTGCTTCAGGAAGGTAAAAGCTTTTGGTGAAGCCAAAACAGCTGATGGTATCTGGGTGTTAGAAAGTGACATATTGCTTAGCTCCTGCCTCTTTTAACAGCACTTAGCAGCCAGATACTGCTTTGTCCTGTGTTCCTGGTGCAGCTTGTTAGCAGTGTATTCTTCTGGTCCCATCCTGGGGCCACTTGTGTGCTTGCACAGGGTAGCACAGTGGCCATGTGCTGGGGCTGGTAAAGTGTAAAGTGCTTTGGAGTCCTGTAGAAGAGAGGGTGCCGTGTTCAGGATGAGCACCTGCTTGGTTTTGGTTATCTGCTGCAGTGATGTAATACCACTAGCACTGTATGTGAGGGAAATGGTTACTTTCCTGTAAATGCTATTGTAACTTCCCTCCTGGTCTCATCCTGTAAGAAGCCTCTACCCACTCAGCAGAAGATACTGCACTCTAGCAGTGACTTTTTGAGGACAATTTCTCACCATACCCTCATTAAATCCTAAATCATTGGTGCAGTTGTTTTGGTGAGATCTGCAATGCAGAGAGTTGCCCCTGGCCACGTGAACAAGTTAAAGCTGAAGAGACCAGCAGGCCTTCCTTCATGTGCACAACAATGCTGTGGGTGCAGCAGCAGATGGCAAATGCACACACATGATGCAAGAAAGCATCTTTGTTTGGGGTCTGGGTTTTTTCTTTCCCCGCCCTGTGTGTATGAGTCCAGCAGGAAGCCTGCTGCTCTCCTAGCAACAGCCACTGTCCCTCTGCCTCTCTTGCCCTGGGAGTTTGCAAGCATTTGAACATCTGCTCAGGAGGCTGCCGGTGCTCCAGGGTTCACCTCGGCAGGTTGGCCTGTATGAGAAAACTACAAGTGGAGGTGAAGACACCTTTGGAAAGCAGGTTCTCTCCCTCACTTTTTCTGAGGATTGCTTCAAAACAGCCTTTTTGTGTCTTGCCACCCCCCTTCTTTATATTTTAGAAAGGTTTTACATTGCAAAGTGGGCTATTAGAGAATGGAGGAAGAAGACCCTACTAGTACATTTTGAAAGCTGTCTTAAGCCATTTCTGGACTGTATTTTGTGGTGTGTGTTAGGAGGAGCCTGTTCTGGTTTTACTCTTTCATGTCACTGCTTCTTCAGAAACACTGATACAAATAGGGTTTGTTTTGGGTTTTTTTTATGTTGATATCATGAATACCATCTGATGGATGTGGATGGGAAAGGGAGAATAGTTCTTTGCTGGTGTGATGACCCTTGCTAGTTAGCACTTTTTTTGGGAATGAAGGGGCAGATATTTCTCCCTCTCTTTTTGTTTTGTTTTCTTCCTCTGATGTCATCTTTTCCCTAGTGCTTGGGGAATGGGCAGCTGGTATTGTAATGACCAAATCAGAGGGCAGGGGTCACTGGAGGACAATAGGAAAAGCTTAGCTTTTCTTCCTCTGGGTGCTGGGTGCTGTCAGCTAAGTTGCAGGAAAATTGAAGGCAAAAGGGGTTACCACAGTTATTTAAATAATTTTTCCGTGGTTGGTGTTTTCTGTCCTAATTAAAGCTTTGGCAAAATTATTACTGTGTGAATTTTGTTCAATAATAAGGATTACAGATAGAATAACAATATCCCAATTACATACATAGAAGCATGTGTACCACTGGCTTTTATGTGCCATAGCAGTCTTGCCAGCTAGACACATCTACAAGCCATAAGTAAATGTTTTGAGACTGTAAGTGTTTTGGGGACCATGGAGTATCTCTTCGCCAGGGCATAGTTTAGATGCTTATAGAAGAATTTGTCTGACTTTGGAAGATCATTCATGTGGAAAAATTGATCTCAGGTCTAATAACTGGCTGGTCGGGGAGATCAGCTTCTCAGTGTTGTACATTATTAAGTTTCTGTTCTTATTTTAAAGTTCCTTGAGACTGCTGTTTGTATCCCAGTTATTTGGGGCAAAAATCAGGATTTGTGTGTTGTCATTCCAGGGAGTGTCCAGATACAGGTGACCAGAGAATATAATGTTGCAAGGAGGGTCGTCTGGTCTGTCATTTTGCCCCAGGGCTGTCTGTGTCAAATGCAGAAGTACAGTCCTTGCCCTAAAAAATCTGACAACTTCGAGGGTCCAACAGTAATTACAACAAGTCAAGAGAGTGGCAGACAGAGTGTATACAGGCTCACTTCATGCACATTTAAGTGAGTTTGGATCCCATGAAAAGGAGATACATCTGTAGTTCTGGGGAACTGAAATGGGGCAGAGTGTTAGTGGTCAGTCTGTTTGTCATCTGTAACAGGTTTCTGGGGAAGGCAGAAAAGAGGTGGTCTAAGGAGAATTTTATTCAGCACACAAGAAATTTTATCTTTTTGAGAAAATGAAGAACAGAGCCTGTTTTGCAAAAGTCCCCACAAGACACAGAAACAGAGTTTTGCTGATTGTTATAAACTCTTTGTTTCTCCAACTCTTATGTCTATAGCCTGGTTACCTGGCAGAGACAAACTGTGTTCATCAGCAAACAGGTTAAATACAGGAGATAGCATGTGGCTGATGGATCAGAGATACCTTTTCCAAATTATTTAGTACCAGTGTAATGTCCTGGAATAATGCACAGGAATCCTGTGAAGAATGGCATCTTACAGATGCCAAATAAAACAGAGGCTGACCACAGTTTTAAATGGTTCTGTGACCCTTTTGGCATGAGTCATGGAACTGGCCTGGGACCTTGCCCAAACTCCCATAGTCTTGTGAGTGCTGAGGTAGGATGATAAATGCAGTGAAAATCTGGAATGCTTTGAAGAGAAAGGTGCTGCATAAGCAGTCCCTGCTAATGTTTGGTCTCTTGCCTGTGCTTTTGGTCCTTGCACCTGTTTTGAAGTTGGTTGTCATTTTACTGTGATTGATGTCTTTGCAGCCTTTGTAATATACAACTTTCTCAGCCTCTGCTATGAGTATTTGGGAGGGGAGAGCTCCATCATGTCTGAGATCAGAGGGAAACCAATTGAGTGAGTATTTATTGTGCTTACAGCATGACGCTGTCCTCCTTCTGCGCCCATCTACTATTTCTCTATCCTCTCCTGAAAAACTGTGTCAGGTGGCAAATGTCTGCTGGAACTGGGCAGCGTGGATGATGATGATTTACCTTGCTCTGAGACAGATCAGGCTGATCACATTCTCTTAGGCAAGCTGGACTGATTCACAATTTTTCTGGACACCTGCCTGTCCTTTGTTTATTTTCTTACTCCCTTCTCTTCCTTTAAATCTTTTCTGTCTTCAGTTGATTGTGTGTGTCTCCTCTAGGATCTATATTTCTCCCCATTCTGTTCAGTGACAGGAAAAAAAAAATGCAGTGTATAGTCAGGATGTTGTTTTAGACACGTCTCTAGAAGAGAGTATGGCCATAACTGCAGTCATTGTTGGAGAAAGCACCAGTCCTGCAACTTGGCTGCAGGGGGTGGATAAAGAGGGTAGGAATCTTGCCCTCTTGCCCAAATCTTGCTTGTGAACTCTGTCATCTTGTGTTGTTTCTTTCAGGTCCAGCTGTGTGTACGGGACTTGCTGCCTATGGGGAAAGACATACTCAATTGGATTCCTGAGATTCTGCAAACAGGTATGGGCTGGGACATTCTGCAGAAATTAAGGCTGTGGGGGTGGCAATGGTGCCTTTTGCTGCTGAATTTGTGAGATCTTTGATCGGGGCTCTAATTGCATTTTGAGAGGCCTGAAGACTGCTGAAAAGAGGAGATGTTGCAGGGTTGGTTTGGTGTTAAGAATTATTTAAATATGTTAAGAATGATTTTAACATTTTCTACTCAACCCCACATCAGGAAGGCCTTAGTTTAAGACACAAGTTATCTCCTGGAACTTATGTTAATCCTAGGAGGAAACTCTCTTAATTTCTGGATTACAGAGGTCCCAGCTCCAAGAAATTGATGTCTGTGTTGTGTCGCAGACACCCCACAGTTGTGTAACAGCCTCCTGAATTCCCAGTGCTGCTGTTGTGGTTTGGAGCTGAGGAGGGGTGGAGGTTGAGCATGACACATTGGTTTGTAGGAGGAACCAAGTATTGCTCACCATGTGTGTCTGTCTGTGCTGAACTGGGTATGTGGAGGGCAGGTCAGTGGGGGAGGCCCAAACCTCTATACAGCCCTTGTCTGCTTATTGCAGGTCAGTCACCTCTGGCTGACATGAAACAGCAGGTGAATTTCAAGGCTTTGCTCACCTGCTGAAATGAACACAGTAGGAGGCAGTGTGAAGCAGGTCTGGTTCTTTGAAAGGGCTCAGGTCATTGTAATTTCAGTCAGCAGGTCTAGATAGCTGCCCTGGCTTCTCCTGAACAACATGGCCCATCTTCTGTGTTTTAGCAATATGCAGGAACATCAAAAGTACAGTGCAGCCTCATGGTCTGCACAAGTGGCCATTTTCAAAGGACTGCAGCTTTTGCTTATGTGCTCTATTTGTCCCTGCCCCATGTTTTGTCCTTACAGCTTTTCTGTTTTCTTGCTTCTTCATTTCTTTTCTAGTCTGAACCCAGTATGTTCCTTCAGCTGTTTCTCACGTGTTTCATCTGGACACCCTTTGCTTGATTCACTGCATTACCTGTTCTTATTGCTCCTAATGTTAATTTTTACCTTTTAAATATATTGTAAGCAGATGAAGCACCCATGAAAGTGAATGAATGCTGGTGAAATAATTTCCCTTTGACTTCTTGCTTCTCATGTCCCACAGCCTCTTGCAGTCACTACCTGGGTTGCACATGTCTGTGTTTGGAAAGTTTGTTCGCAACAGTGAAGACTAGAAGCACACCTTGGGGTGTGGGGAAGGTGTGGTTTTTCTGCTGGCCTCCCCAAATCCCAGCTCTTTTGGTAACTCTGTCTTTGGTAGATACTTTGCTTTCCTTTTGCTGGTATCTGGCAGCAATTTTTCTACTCATGCCTGCCCTTTGCTAACTGCTAAGTCTGCTGTGGAGGCTGTGAGGGAGGTGTATTGAAAAGAGATGCTTAAATACTTCCATCCTTCTTGGCTTGAACTTAAATATTGTCTTGGTGAGAAATTATTGATGCCAAGGTTCACTTTCTGGTACTTCTAGACTTTCAGGATTTGTGGGGAAGACCTTTCAAGGTAGATTCCTAGGAAGGCTGGTATGAAAGGGCAGCCGAACAAATGTCAGTGCTGACCCCTGCAGCATCCACCATGGTGATGATCTGGAAGAGAAATGTGCTGAAAGGAACACCTTACCCTTTTTAGCCCTGTTCTCAGTATCTCCAGCACTTCTTTTGCCTCCCATCACTACCTGCCCATTTTCTGCTCTTTCTGGTCCCTTTCATCCTGAAGGAATCTGTGTGTTATAAATATTTTTTCTTACCACCTTCACACTGTCCCGTCTCAGTTTTTCTCAGGCAGGTGCCTGTTGTGGGTCAGTCAGTCTGCCTGTGTTGCCTGTGGACCTCCAGCTGTGAGGTGGTGTGCTGGTGTCTGTGGTGTGAAATACAAAAAGCTTGTTTCTTTAAAGATGTCTTGATCAAGATTCTTTGCTGGGCCTCTGTCTGGTGACCCTCACACATGGGTCACACACCATCCATGTGCTTCCCATATGCTGTAGCTTCTTCTAGGGAAGCAGCTAAAAATAGTACGTGGTGATTTGGATTGCAGGGAAATGGTTAAAATGTCCCCAGATCAGAAGGAGAGGAAGCTCAGAGGATGGAGTTGTTTACCAATTAACTTGACCTTTTCCAGTTCACATATTTAAAGTGACTCACTAACTGGCATGTGCTGGGGTTTTTAATCTCCTTGAAGTCTTATGACCACTAACAAATTGCATCGTATCCAAAGCAATTATTACTGTTTGGTTTTACCTTCTTTCCATACATAGCCCTCCCCACATGCACACAGGTCAGCACCTACCCAGGCTCTTGTAGCCTCCTTCAGGGAGACACAGGTCACATCTCTTCAGGGAGACATTTTTAGGGCCATAAGTCTTTCCTTTTTTTAGGACTTTGAAGTTCAACATCTGCAGAAAGTTGAGGAATGCGGTGGCTTTGAGAGAACACTCAGTCCCAATAGGAGCAGTAGTTTATATGGGCAGAACGGATAGAGCTGGTCCCAAGTGCCATGGAATCTTTGGGGAGATTCAGTAAAGGTCATGTGGATGAGAACAGAATAGCTCTTAACTTGTGTGTGGCAACACACATAGCTGTGTTTACAAAACGCCTGAATATTGTGGCAGTTGTCAAAAGTTCCTCCTCAAATAGCGGGGTTCCCCTCTGATCCAGGGGACTTTCTTGCCTAACTTTGTGACAGCTATGGACTGGAGTTTGCTTTCCTTCCCCAGTATGTTTCTTTTAAACTTACTGTGTCTGTGCCATAGCACAGTGTGAGATTTTTTGCTTTTTGTACTGTTACAGTGCATAAATGTGCTGCAGCACAGCCTGTGAAAAGCAGCCCTGGAAGAGTGGGGCTGACAGCTTCTAGGAACAACTACAGAGAGGTTTTTCTTCCTGTTCTGGACAAGTAGATAGCACATGTACATCTTCTGAAACTCCTTCATCTCCTCTTGGGTGCTGCAGTCCTCAAACACAATCAATTAGCAAGTGGCAGGGTCAGACATCTTGTTGGGGCTGCATTGCGCTGCCTTGCTGAGTGGTCCCAGTGGATACTCCATTTGCGATGCTGTTGGCAGCTTGTCCTCTTGCACCACCTGCCTTCTCATTGCTCCCCTCTCATTCCTGTAGGCTACCCTGCAGTTCTGTGTGGTGAAGCCCCTCATGGCCATCAGCACAGTCATCCTTCAGGCCTTCGGCAAGTACAAGGATGGTGACTTTGAGTAAGTTTATTTATTTAGCATGCAAGATTTGGCCGCCCTTTCTCTGCCTGGCTCTGCTTATTGTCTCTGTGTGTGCTGGGAAAAGATGGGAGTACATAGGTTGACGTGCATGAGAAAAGAAGGCAGAGGTAACCCTCTTTTAGCTTCATGTTTCTTCTCCCTTGGTTTGGGGGTGGAAATGGGACGGAGGCAGGAAGGAAATGGACTCTTGGAACTTTCCATTCACAGTGGCAAGGGGAAAACATGCTGAAGTTTCAGGCATTCATATATATCTTCTCTTTTCAGTGTAACCAGTGGCTACCTCTATGTGACGATCATCTACAACATCTCTGTCAGCCTGGCACTGTATGCCCTCTTCCTTTTCTACTTCGCCACACGTGAGCTGCTCAGTCCCTACAGCCCAGTCCTCAAGTTCTTCATGGTGAAATCTGTCATCTTCCTGTCCTTCTGGCAAGGTGAGCTGTTTTTCCCTTCCCTTGGTAGGCATAAAGAGCTCTCTGCAGGGGCTCAGACACGAGAGTTGATAGAGCAGATGTTGATTAATAGACAAAATGTGTTCTTGTATTCCATTTGGTTTATAGTCATTCATTGCTTTTCTCTGGGAAAGCTGTTTTGCACGGTTTAATTTTTGTTTATATGCTCCTGAATCCTTATTATCCCTGTGTGTGTGCACAAGAACTTGTATTTGGCAAAATCAGCTGATAGGGTGAAGAGTTCTCTGCATTCCTGAAACAATCATAAAGCACAAGCTGCCAACATTTTATCTGCATGCTGACATTTTATTGATTAAAGTGACACATCTAAAAAGTTTTAGTGCTTTTTTTAGTGCTCTAAAAATAAAATTTTAATGGTTTGTCTGTGGTGTATGTGAAGGAGCAGGCTGGTTGGGTGCAGTGTGTACTGCCACAGAGCCACTGCTGGGAGAAGGACACTCAGAATTCATACACATGAAGCAGAGGCACAATCAGAAAGTTGAAATTCCACCTAAGCTTAGTGCTTCTGACTAATTGGCTCTAAGCATTTCCCTGTTCAATGCCCTACTTAGGTTTACTGAGTTGCACTTCAAAGACTAATTGAGTAGGAACTTAGGTGGAATTCAGGCTGTTGGAGTATAGCCCATTCTCCCTGTTTACAGACAAACTAATAAGCTGTCTGGTTTATCATATTAAGGCATCTGGTCACACACTTTGTCTTCTCTGAAATTCTTCAGCCACTAAGCTGTGGACAGGGAGAAACCTCTTTTTTACAGTGGTGTGTCAAAAACACTAATATGCTTAAATGAAAAGTTCTGTTACTTCAGTTTTTGTTCTAGCTAGTGCAAGTGCTGATGTTGAAAAATGTGGAATACATCAAAATTTTCTTAAGAAACTATGTTCTTTGGTGTTTGATCTTTGTATGCTTTCAAGTCTAATCAACAAGAAAAGAGGTTTAATCTGTGGAACAGGAGCTAACAAACAAGCTCCAAGTGATGTCCAGCTGTTAGAAAGACGAATTATTTGACAGTAGAACTGCCTTGTTAAGGTTTAGGGATCAACGTTTTTCAGTGACCTCAGAGGAGGTTAACAAAGCTTGGGAAGAGGGATGTACCACTGATAGTGGACATGAAGAATGCAGAATTTACAAGCCACGAAGACATTTGGCAGAACCCCCAAGGTAAGGAAGAAACTAATAAAGACAGCTCAGCAACTGTGCTGAATCAGCTCCAACAGAGAAAAAGGTAATTCTGGCAGGGGGAGATCATGGCCACTGACCCAGGAAGCCACCAGCTCGAAAGGAGAGACACACTGAGCATGCAGACTAATTAGCATGAGCAGGGAGAGGCCCATTAACCAATAGAAAACAGAATACTAATTAAAAAGAGAATTAGGTAATTTTTAGCCAAGGAACATGAGTGGCTTTGTTTAGTAAAATGTATAAATAGCAAAAAGCTTTGGTAGTCATCATGCTGGCTTTGTGGATTTGCCAGCCAGCACCCCTTTCTGTGCAGAACTAAATAAGTAAATAAGCCAAATACCTTGCCTCTTTGTGTGGATTGGCCTCTTGCACACTGTGTGAAAGAACCTATTTTGGGACAACACTGAGATCACAGGATTGCTTACAGAAATATCTGACTCCTCTTACCCTTTTGGTCTTAATCAAGACCTACAGCAGTTAGTTCCACAGTTTATGTGTCAGGTGAGGATAGAAGAGGATCAGTGTTTGAACATTCTTTGCCTAAATGTATTTGTCTCATTTTTTTCTTCCTTTCTCTGTTGTATAAGTGACCAGAGGTGTGTATTTGTAGCCCACTGTGTTTGTAGCTCCTGTGGTGGGTGGGTTTGTGTCTAGGACATACAGCACAAACAGCTATTTCCATTCTTTGCAGTTACTGTGAGACCATGTTTTCTGCACATTTACATGAACTTGTTACTTTGTTTAGGGATGCTCTTGGCCATCTTGGAAAAGTGTGGTGCCATCCCCAAAATCCACTCTGCTGATGTGTCTGTGGGGGAAGGCACAGTAGCTGCTGGCTATCAAGACTTCATCATTTGTGTGGAGATGTTCTTTGCAGCCATTGCCCTGCGCCACGCCTTCACATACAAGGTGTATGTGGACAAGAGGATTGATGCCCAAGGTAGGAAGCATGCCAGTGCATATGGCTTGTCTCTTTGGTAGTGAGACTGGGTGGAGGCTGGTCCCTCAGGCAGCCAGCACACTGATATGACTCCCAATCTGATAGCTTGGAAAACACCACATCCCCTCCTGTGTGGTGTCTGAACAGATTTATTGTGCAACAGCTCTCCAGGGCAGAAACCTTGACTGAATTGCACTGTTCCCTTTTCAGTTCCCCAGTATGCCACCCACGACAACTTGTTGCAGACCTGAGGGCTGTAAGATGTTGCATTGTTTCGGTAGAATGGGTTTGTCCTTCTTCCTGTCTCCCCAAAGGGGAACTCCATTGCTCCAGATTGTGTAACAGACTGAAGGCAGGAGGGACAGGGCCTACAACAGGCTCTGTTTTGAATCTGGCTTGGGAAGATGAGGCTGTGCTTTGGCAATATGTTTGTCACGGAGGAGGAGGATCTTCCTGTAATGACTTTGTGAGGGCTGGGCTGGTATAAGGAAAATTCTTATTTTGGGGAAAATGGATGTTATCTCTGGGAAAAGGGGGTTTTGTGCCTAGTCTGTGCAGTGTTTTCCAAATAAAGGGCATCCTTCCTTCTGGAGGAGATCTGTGCTGAGGTGCTGGAACACAGCAGCCCTTGGGCAGTGTCTGTGTAGGTGACCCCTCCATCCCAGCCAGCCCCAGAGGTTTTGGAAGAACAGTGGTTGCAGTGGGGGGAGATGAGATCTATGGGTGATGTAAGGGTAAACTACAGGTCAGTCCAGTGGGGAATGTTTCTGCGGTGGGCCTTGTTCAGTTCTTGTTATTTCCTCTTTCTCTGTCTCTGTCCTTCTCTCCTATTCCTTTTATCTCTCCCTTGCTTTGGCCACTGGTCCCTGATGCAGCTGTTCCATCATATGGGCCGTACGGTAGGTACAGCATGCTTTGTGTGTTTGTCTCTGTTGGTTTTTAGCTGGGATGCTGTTCTGTCCTGATTCCCAGCCTGCCTACAACCTGCCCTGCCCCTTGTTCCCCTTTCCTTGCAAGTCTGTGACTCCAGTGCCTCACACAGCTGCTTTAGGGTTGTCTGGATTACAAGTAGTAAAACAGCAGCGTGGGCATTAACGCAGAGTTTTAGAGCATTTGTGTCAGAGCTCTGGGAATTTCTCTCTGAAGAGTTGTGCAGGCTCTCAAAGGAGCTGCTCTCACCCCAGCCTCCCTTCACTTTATAATTGCCACAGATGATCAGCATACTTGGATTCTCTAGGGAGCTCATCCCCAGAACTGAGCAGAGCCAGAAGCCCACACTGGAAATGGAACCTGGAAGCCATGAGACATGGCAGCTCCTAGGAGACACTGCTTCCCTCTGTGCTTAGCACTGGGGTGGTACATTCTCCATCTGCTGCATTCTTCATGGTATCATCAGGACACATGGGGTAGTTCTGCCTCTAGTACTGCCCGTTTCCCTCTTTTCCTTACTTTGTGCTGCTTTTTACTCGTATGATCTCTTTCCCATGGGCACTTTGATACCACCTAGCAGTCTTAATTTGCAATGAGTGGAATGGCAAATGCCATTTCTCCTATATTTTTAGAATTTGCTCAGCTTTTGTCTTCTGGAACTGTTTAGAGGAGCACCTCCTACCTGACTGTGTTCATTGCACGCTCAGGCCAGCACCGATAGTGCATAGTGGAGGTTGTCACTGTGGGTGTGTCCCGTTCTCATGGTGTGTCCCCCATTTGGTGCTGTGGTGGATTCACTTGACTCACGGTGTCTGGGTTTAGGAGCCCCACTGGTGAAACTCAAGGCTACTTGTGTGGCATTTCCTCTGCAGCTGCTTAGGGAAATCTGTAACACACCTTTTGCGGTATCTAGGACTGCATGTTCCCTGTTCTCCTTCCCTTCATATTAAGGGTGTGGGGAAGGCAGCAGCGTTCTTTACTTGTGCCTTCCTGTCTTATCCAAACAGGTCGCTGTGCTCCCATGAAGAGCATCTCCAGCAGCCTCAAGGAGACCATGAATCCCCATGACATTGTCCAAGACGCGATCCACAACTTCTCTCCAGCCTACCAGCAGTACACGCAGCAGTCGACGCTGGAGCACGGTCCCCCTTGGCGCAACGGCAGCCACGTCATCTCGCGCTCCCACAGCTGCTCCGGCGCCCGTGACAACGAGAAAACCCTCTTGCTGAGCTCCGATGATGAATTCTAGGGGGGAAACTGCCAGCACAGGCTGCCACTTTTCTTTTTTTTTTTGTTCTTTTTTAATAATTTATTAATGGAGAAATACACAAGTCATATCACTTCCTAGAGAGTAAAGATTGCAGAAGTGGGCACTTCCCATTAGCTTTTGTGGGTATGGACACAATGAGCAATGCGGAGGTTCCAGAATGGCCAGGACTCCATTCTTGAGCCCATTCCTATGGCAGCAATCAAATTGAATTGATTCAAGCAAAGCTCCAGGGTTTGGGGCTCTGGCTTCCCACACCTGCCCAGCTTGGTGCAGAGTGTGACTGACCAGAGCCTGGAGTTGTAGCCAAAAATGTTTTTGGTTTTTTTCTAACAGGACAACCTGACTGCTTTCTATTTCTTTTCCTGAATGGTTGATGTAGGCACAGTTTTCTCCCCAGCTCGCTGGTACTAACATCTCTGTGACCCTTGGGAAATAGGATGGGGATGCAGCCATAAGTGTTCCTGAGGACCACCCCAGAGACTGGTCTTTCTAAATAGCCATTGCCCTGAGTGCTAAGTAAGGAACATCTGTCCCCACCCTTCTGAGCACCTGGTTATGAGTCCTGGAGTCACTTGAGGGAGTGAAGAGGAAAAGGACAGGGCTTTCTGTGTGTTCCTTGGCTCCCTGCATCCCAAGTTGCTATAAAAGCTTGTTAAAGCTCAGAGGGGATGGAATTATATTTTCACAAGGGTGGAGTTTTTTAATCACAGGTGTCCAAGCTTCCCATCTCCCTGGCGTTCCTGTGGCAGGAAGCTTCCCTGGAGCATCTTTCTCCTGCTAACAAGACTGAGGACTGGCTGATAGATGGTGGAAGGTTGTAGAGCTCTGGCCCCTTCACCCCTCTTTGGGAAGGGAAGATATGTAAACACAAAACCAGTTTTTCTTCTTGTTTCCTGTCCCCCAGCATCACATCTGCCCCTGTTAGAGGTAGGTGCCAGAGCAGGTCCTGGTCTCTCACAGGTAGCTCTCCCCATGCTCATCATCACTGACTTCCCCTGAGCCCCACAGGTTTCACCCTTAGGCTGGAATATTCAGGAAGGAATGTTGCACACTCCTTTGTTTTTTTATCTTTGTAGCTGTTCTGGGGCAGACTGGAGCAGACTTGAAACCTGACATGACCTGGCTGGTCAAATTTGTCTCTTTTATTTTCTCAGGCAGCAATTGCTGCTGCTGCACATTTCACAGGCTCTGCTGCACCTGCAGTGCTATCAAGGGTGGAGCCAGCATCCATGGAAGTGGAGAAGCTTCCCCTTGGTTCTGCTGGGTTTTGGATGAACCCATGAGTACTTAGTGGAGCCAAAACAAAAGTGATCCCTCTGTAGATCTGTCCAGGGACCAGGAAATGCCTCTTGCTTGCTTAAAATTATCTAGGAGAAAAGTAGGCAGCACACTCAAGTGCTACAGCTCAGATGCTCCTACCTGCAAGCAGGAAGCAGAATTGAGATTGGAGCAAGCTGCTGTGTTCAGCTGTAGTTTCTCTGTTCCTCTCCTGCTTTATGCCTCCCCTGCTGAGGGCAGACCTGTGTGATTCTGGATTGCTCCTTGCTGTCCTGCTAGGAGAACTGGAATCTGGTTTGCTGCCTGGAGTTTACCTTTCCATTTGTTTCTTAATCCATCTGCTTGTTCATTGAGTGTCTCAGAAGCCACAGTGAGTGAAGAGCATCTCATTTATTCAGCACCTTTGCCCAAGCTGGGTAAAAGGGCTTGAAGAGAGGCAGGTTTGCTGCCTGCTGTGAGGATGAGATAGGGAAAAGCTTAAGGATAGTGCCTCCTCCTGTACTGATGTTTCTGAGGGATGGTGAAGCAGGTGAGATCAACAGAACTGTTGAGGGAGCTGGAGGCAGGGTCAGTGGATCCAGCAGCTTCTCTGCCGCTGGATTTCCTCATTCACACACATCCTGCAATGCCATGCTGTTGGTTACTAATTTTCCGAAATTTGTGACTGCTTAATTAGACATGCAATCACACTCTGCCAGGCTTTGTGTGGGCTTGGTGTAAAATTTCATCATGCATAAGGCGCCTGGAAAGCAAGGCGGAAGGTTGAGCAGATTTTGTTTCTGTTTTCTATGGCTTTGATTAATATTCCTTTAATGTGAGATACTCATGTTACTCTCTCTTAGGAAAGTGGGGCATGGGACATGTTCCCATCCTCCCCTTTCTTTGCATTTGCAGGCCTTGATGATGTCCTAGTATCACGTGGTGACTGCCCCCAGTCTTTGTTGCATTTGGCTGGCTGAAATCTGTGTGCTTGCCCCATTGAGCATGAAAGTGGTCCAGGCTTAGAGAAGCACATCTTAGAACTTCATTTGAAATGTCTCCTGCATACATATATATATATATATGTGTGTATATATATATGCACTGTGCAGAGGGTCTGGATATTCTCAAAGCATCCTGTGTGTAATGGTTTCAAGTATAACTTTTGCACCAGCTGCCTTTGGAGGAGCCTGGTGAGCTAGTACCCAATGAGCCAGCTGCCCTACTTTATAATTTTATATATATATATATATATATATAATGTTTTTAACACTACACAAAATCATCCAGCACTGAGCTTCCTGCTCTTCCTCATGACCAGCAAGTGCCAGAGCAAGCACTGGCTCTGAAGCTACTTTGTATTGGAGGAACAAATATGAGATCCAGAGCTTGAGACCAAGAAGGCCAAGGCATCCATGGTCTCGTTGGTCTGCTCATGGTAGCTCAGGACCCAGGAAATGTGCCAGTTCCAGGAGTAGACCCTTGGAGCTGCTCTCCCTCACCTGCTTCCGCTCTCCTTCCTTCCTTTTTTGTTTACTATGTAACATACCCATGGGATTTGTTTATTATTTTTCCATATAGAGTAGTTCTTTGTATATAAATGACTGAAAAAAGTATGATAAATAAGACAGAGTCACCTAGTTTTGTACCTATTGTGTTTAACTGATGTGAGCTCAGCGACAAGCCGCTCTCTATTTTGGTCTTTGTGACGTTATACTCCGCAGAAATGAGCAAATATGATGACAAATAAAAAATATAGAGATAATATAGATTGTACTTAAGCTGCCTCTGTGTGGTGCTGTCTTGTGTGACTTTGCTGAGTTTTTCCTCCTCACAGGGACTGAGGCTTGGTGTGGGTCAGGATCTCTTGTCCTCTTCTCAGAAAGAAAGCTCTAGGTGTCTGTGTAGGAGCTCATGGAGAACCATCACTGCAGCACCCTGGGCTGAGACACCACTGCTGGCCCAAGGCAGGAGTGAAACCCATGAGTCAAAAACCTGGAGTAGAGATGAATCCTTCCTGAGGTGCTCACTGTGAAACATTGATGGGAGGGAGGGGGCCCCAGCAAACAATGGCTTTGGGATTTTCTTCCATGAGCAGTGTTTGGGGCTTGGACCATTTGCAGTGGCAGAGGGAATGGGAATGTCAAACCCCCCAAACCATCCCGAGTGCTGCAGCCTGCTGGGGACCTGGCCCACCTGGGAATTTGGAACAGGCTCACCACTTCCAGCTCAGCTCTGAGGAAGGATAGCTTTTCCACACAGGCAGGAGGTCTGGCTTCATCTCCTGAAAAGGTGCCTTCCACGCTTCTTCCCCTTCTCTTGCCATCTGTGGGCAGCTCACTGCTTTTTTCCTTGCTGTTCACAAGGTAAGGTGATAAGGTCACTCAACAGGGAAGTTTTTGGGCACAGATGCCCTGCACCTGCCTCTCCTGCACCTGGTCCAAGGACAGCCTGGAGGGAATTTTTGTAGTGAAAAGCATTATCTTTCCCAGGAAAAGCTGATTCAGCACAGCTGCACAGCTCCTGAAAGGAAGTGCTTTGGGGGGTGTGTTAAGCGTGCTTTTTTAGCCCTTTTCTCTCGGAGACTATAAATCTGGTTTTGTCCTAAAAAGCCATGAGCTGTCCCCCATCCCATCTTTTTTGGGCACATTCTTGAGCATGTCCTGCAGCAAAGCCAGAGGGAGACAGAAAACCTGGTCTCAGACATAGCTCTGCCCCAAGTTCAAGAAGGACCAAACACACTCCCACTGTGGAAAAAAAAAAAAAGAACTTGCTTTATTTGTAAAGTCTACAAAATACAGAGGAGTCGGGTAGGACACATACTGTAAGTCAGAAAATAAATAAGTTTTTTTTTTTGCTCTATATAAGTATAAGATAAAATGTGATTTGCATATATAAAATATAAAGTACGGCTCTGTACCAACATCCTGGCTGTGCCGAGAGGCGGAATGGCAAAGAGGACGTGAAAATAACTTATGTTCGTGCAATAAATAAACCCAAGAGGAGTCGGGGTGGGGGATGCCAACCACAGTGCCCCATCCAGGAGTGGCAGGCACCTCTCTACAGGGAAGAACGGAGGCTGCAGCCAAGGGCGGCTGGCGTGGCAATACCCAGGCAGGGGCAGAACGAGGGGCGGGGGAATCATCTACAGTAGGCAGCAGATCCTGAGATGGACCTGCCTCCTGCTCCCTCCCCTGTGCTGCCTGCATTTAGAGAACCCAGCTCTTCTCCAGCCTTGCAGCCTGCTCAAGAGCCAGTTGTCCCACACTGGTGTCCAAGCTGGAGGAAAACCAAAGGGAGGAGCCTACCTGCCCGCCAGGCAGCTCCAAGGAGTAGGGATGCTCTCTGCCCCTACTTCCCACCTCCTGCACCTCTACCCCTCTCTCTGCCTCCACATCTCTGACTCAGGGCCAGGAACACCTTTCCATGGGCCTTGTAGGCAGTGGGGCACCCGGGAGGGCTTGGCGGAGCCATACAAGCTGGCCTGTGCTGAGCGAAACAGCGTTTATCTCTGCTCCAGCTGCCTCTGCTTCCTTCCTGCCGGTGCTGCTGCCTTTCAGATGGCCAGCCAGGCCGAGTGTCCCGTCAGCAGGAAGAGGCGTGAAGGATGTGCATGATAGAGAAAGATAAAACAGCACCACTGCTTCTCCCCTTTGTGGACAACAGCCTGGGCTGACCCACTCACATCTCCCACCTCCCCCCTGCCCAATCGCTGTCACCCAATCTCCCCACCTCTGGGGTCCTCCAGCACCACAAGCCGCCACAGCGCTTTCCCATTCCATTCTTAATGCTTACCAGGCATTAACACACAGCCACTTTATCTCCCCCTCTGACCTGCTAACCTTCCCTTGCCATCTGCATCCCCAGAGATTTCAGACATGCTGGCACCTCTCCCCCTGCTCCAGCTGTGGCCCAGGTTGTCTGCCCAATGCCGATACCCTTCTATCCTACCTTCTTCCCCTACACTGCAAGACCTCTCCCTCCTCTTTTCCCTCTCTGGGACATGCTCCTGGGACTGCCTGGCCCACATTTAACTCTCCCATGTCCTCGCAAAAAAGAGGCACCTGGCATTTTCCTACCAGCTTGGAGCTGTGGGATGCTTCCCCACTGTGTGGGTTCGCTCTCTCCTGTCTGCACACCCAAGAGGGGAGGGGGCTATGGGGGCAATCAGTGAGGTCCTGTCCTCCATCCAAGCACCCACATAGCAGCAGCCCTCCCTACCTGGGGGAGCTGGAGGTCAAGGGATGGGAGAAAGAGGATTTTGGGCACAGGTTGGGGAAGGGCTGGGAGGCAATTCATGGGTTAGGCACCCCGGGGAGGACTGTGTCCAGCCGGGGGACGGAGGCCAGCACTAGGAGTAGGCGGCCTGGTTGGTGCCGGACTTGACGATGGTGATGACGCTGGCCGTGGCCACCTTGGCGGGGGGGCCGTGAGTGGCCACGGTGCGGGCAAAGCCCTGCAGGGCCTCGTACTTGCCACGCAGGGTGTCGAGCTCCAGGCGCATGGCAGCGTTCTCCCGGGCCAGCTTGTCCACCTCCCACTCCAGCTCCATCTTCTGCTTCTGCAGCTCTTCCTTCTGGCAGACGCGCTTCACTCGGCAGCTGGCAGCATAACCCCGGTTTTTCAGCGTCCGACGACGCTGCTTCAGCCTCGCCACCTCCTCCTTGGAGAGGCCCCGCAGGTGGTGGTTGAGTTCCCGTACTGAGAGCCCCATCAGCTCCTCATCCGACAGCAGCGGAGTGTTCTCCCCCAGCTCCCGCTTCACCTGCCAGAGAGAGGGGTGGTTGGGTTGTCTGAGACCCCCAAAACCCTGACTCCAACGCCTCTGTTCCCACTGGTGCTCACCTTCAAAGCCTTGCTGGAGAGCCCGTCTGCTGCCATCCTTTCCTCACTCCGGCCCTGCTGAGCAGCCAGGAGAAAAGCCGGTTACTGCCAGCCCCGTGTTCCTCACCTCGGAAGAGAGGACACCGGCCCTGCTGGTCCCGTGCCCGCTGCCCACATCCCCCCCACCCCGGACCGCATGACTCACCCACTCCTTTTAAAAAGTACATTGTAATAATATTTATAGCAATGATGACTGCAAGCAATAATAATAATAATGGGGCAAGGATGGACCTCCCACCCTCCTTCATCCCATCACGAGAGGGTTGGGATGCTGCTCTGCCCAGGGGACCCAAAATGCCCCAGCCGCCTGCTGGGAAGCCAAGCCTTCCCCGCGGGGAGGCAACACAGGCGAGATCCGCCCGAGGCTGAAAGGAAAGTAAAAGCAGCAGCCCCACCGAGTGACACCGTGGCGAAGTCACCCAGCCGGGACCCGCGGGGAGGTGACGCCCCACCGCCCGGCCAGAGCCCCGCGGGTGCCGCCGCCAGGGTCGGGTGTCCCCAGCTGCGGGGGCGGCCGAAGGGTCGCGGTCACGAAGCGCAGGCGGGTGAAGTGGCCGCCCCGTGATTCAGCAGCGCAGGGGTGAAAGTCACGGAAGCGGTGCCTGCCCCTCGCCCATGGCCGGGCCCTCCCCGCCCCGGGGTCGGAGAGTGAGGAGGGGTCCGGGATTCCGGGCCGCAGCCCAGAAGCCTCTCTCCGCCTCGGGGAACCCCGGTCTCGGTAGGAGAGCTCTCGGAGTTTCGAGGGGGGCCGGGACGGGGCCGAGAGCCCCCCGAGGGGAATGAGGGGCTGGAGGGGGGCGGCGGGAAAGGTGGAGCCGGGCCGGCTGGAAGCTGATGCAATCCGGGCCGGGGATCCGCCGCCGGAGCCGAAGGAGCGGCGGCGGATCCCTCCAGGGCGGTGGCCGGGAATTGGAAAGGAAGAACCGACGGCCCCGAGCGCGGCGGTCCGGCTGGCCCCCCCCCGTCCCGTTCCTCCCAGCCCTAGTCCCGGTCCCGATCCCCGCCTTCGGCGGCGGCAGAGGCCTCCAGCCGGTGCCGGACCCCGCCGCCCCCTTTTCCCGGCCGCCCCGCGAGGGGCGAAGGCAAGCCGGGAGCGGAGGGGTCGCTCCAGCCGGTGCTCACCTGGCGGCTGCGCTGCTCCCACGGGGCCGCTGCCGGGTCGGGGCGTCGGGCGGCGCCGCCAACCTCGCTCTCCGCGATTACTCACCCGCGGATTCTTTTCATTCATAAAAACACAGTCATGCGGTGACGTCACCCTCACCACGCCCCCTCGCCGCCGCCGCCGCGCGGGGCGGCCGCTGCCCTTAAAGCGCCCCGCCGTGCCAGCGTACGCCGCGCGGTGCCAGCACGCACCGCCAGCCGCGCTGTCAACACGGCCGCGCTGCAAAAGCGCTGGCTTGTACTCGAGCTCAGCGGTGGCGCAGGACCGATGACCGGCCGTGCCGGGAGCAGAACGCCCCACAGAAATGGGCCCCTACCGCTTGAAGAAGGGCGGCCCCACCCCTGTCGCCCCGCCCCTCACAAAGATGGCGCCTTCCGCCCTCCTCCGGCGGCAGGCGGCGGGCGCTGCCTTAATCCCGCCCCCATGGCCCCGCCCCGGAAGCGACGCCGCTGATTGGCCCGTCCCGGGGGGCGGTGCCGGCGATTGGCGGGCGGCGGGGGGCGCGCGGGGGGCGCTGGGGGCCCGTCGTGCTTTGCCCGGCGCCATCCCCGGATCCAGCCCGATCCCGATCCCGGCCCCGATCCCGATCCCGGCCCCGCTGTCACCCGGCCGCGCTCCGGCCACGCCGTGCGTGCCAGGGCAGGGCCGGCGGAGCCAGGGGCCGCCTTTCCCTCGGGAGAAGCCGCCTGAGGCTCCGGGAAGATGCAGTTTGTTGGGCGGCTGCTGGACACCTTCAGCAGCGTCTCGCAGATCTTCTCCAACCCGTACCGCGTGAGGGAGGTGCCGGCCGCCGAGTACGCCGGTCACACGTGCCTGCAGGAGGAGGGCAGGCTGGCCCTCTACAAGAACAGCCTCTCTCGCTCCTGGGACTGCTTGCTGGTGAATCCGCAGAGCCCGCAGGTCGCGTTCCGGTGAGTGACAGATCTTTAGCCATCCCTGCTGATGTGGGAAAACAAAGACCCCACGCTGCCGATGTCGGGGCTGCTTCGAGGCCGTGGGGTGTTATGTTGAAGCAGCAGGTGGGCTGGGAGGGGTGGAAGGCAGCGCGTGTGCTGGTGGAGGATTTGCCGCAAAACAGCTCGTGGAAGCAGGACCAGGTCCAAACATTGCGACTACAGGCAGCCGTGGTACGGTTCAGGGCATCCATGTGTCCCTATGCATTTCTGCTGCTCGTTCCTGTTGGTGTTCAGCAACCACAGGATACTTCTGAGCAAAACCTAACATTGTTCAGGAGCAGGGATGCTCTCTTCCAGCGAAGTAGTCTCCCTGCTTCCCTTGGAACAAGGATGACACTAGTTGGAGAAGAAGAGGAAAGTTCCCAGCACTGACATTTGGAAAAGAGCCGTTTCCCTCAGATAGAGGGAACTGGGGTTATTCCTTTAAGCAGGATGAACCCCATGCTTGCCTTTTCTCCAGGCTCTTCCAGCTGGACAACGAGGCAGACGCCCTGGCGTACTTTGAGCAGTATGCCCGGCAGCTGCGCCCTTTCTACGAGAGCTCATGCCAGCCCTTGTCCCTGGAGGAGCTGCAGCAGCTCAGCGACTGCGTCCGCAGCTACCCCGGCTGGTCCCCGGCACACATCGCCGTGGAGTTCGGCCGCCGCGAGACCTTCCGGCACAACCACATCCTGAGGCAAGGAGCACGCTGTCTGCTGGGGGTCCCTGCTCAGAAGGAGCTTGGGAGGGCAGGCTGGCCTCTATTCTTTGCTGGGGAAGCTGGCTGGTGGGCTTCAGCCTGCTGCTGCAGGGCCTGGTGTTTGAAGTAAAGGATTGAGGTGTCCTGCTAGAGACACGGGTTAGGTTATTGCAATCCTCGTGGAGCAGATTTTTGGAGAAGGTTTTTGCTCACTTTGTAAGCACTGAGAGTGGAGGTGTGGTAGGACTGTCTGGAAAGAGATTTTGGACACAAGGACTTGTTTTTTCATGGGGAAGTTCTGCTGTGATTTAACCCCAATCAGTAGGTGACCCCCATGCAGCCACTCATCATTCTCCCACAAGAGGAAGTGGGGAGAGAATTGAAAGGGCAAAAGGTAGAAAACCTGGGTTGAGATAAAGAAAGGGAAAGCAAAAGCCATGTACACAAGCAAAGTAAAACAAGGAATTGAATCACTGCTTCCTATGGGCAGGCAGGTGTTCAGCCATCTCCAGGGCTCCATCACGTATTGTGGTGACTTGGGAAGACAAACACCATCACTCAAAATGTCCCCCCCCTTCCTCCTTCTCTCCATGCTTTATATACTAAACATGGTGTCATATGGGCTGGAAAATCCCTTTGGTCAGCTGTCCCAGCTGTGTTTCCTCCAGCCTCCCCTGCACCTCCAGTTTCCTTACCAGTGGATCAGTATGAAAAGCAGAAAAGGCCTTGGCTCTGTGTAAACCCTGCTTAGCCGTAACAAAAACATCTCTGTATTATCAACTTTGTGTTCAGCACAAAGCCAAAACAAAGTTCCACACCAGCCTCTGTGAAGAAAGTTAACTCTACCCGAGCCAAAACCAGCACAGGTTTACCGAGGGATAGGGCAGACTGGTGAGGAGTTGGGGGGCTGGAGGGCAATAGCAGCACCATTGCCAGGTTGCTGTGTGTAACCTGTCTCCTGCCTTCCTTTGGGCAGAGGGAGCTGATCCCATATGGAGGGCAGGACAAGAAGCAGCACATCAAGGAGAGAGTCCAGGGCGGGGCTGCTTGCTGTCCCTTCCCTGTCCTTCTTCCCTGGCAAGAGGCTGGGCTTTCCTGAGCCTCGTGGTCACACCAGATGGGACAGATGGAGGGCACCTCTGTGTCAGCTCCTGGAGCAGCTGCCCGCCCTCCTCTTCCCGTGGCCATTCCCGGGCCTGATGCCGAGCCCTCTCTTGCAGCTGCGTGAACAGCACGGACAGTGAGGACGGCTGCACCCCGCTGCACCTGGCGTGCCGCAAGGGGGACGTGGAGTGCCTGCTGGAGCTGCTGGAGTGCCACGCACGCGTGGACATCACCGACAAGAACGGGGAGACTGTTTTCCACTACGCCGTGCGAGGAAACAACCCCCAGATCATTGAGGTGGGAGCGACTTCTGGTCTGGGAGAAAGTAGGACTGGAACGTGTCCTCTCTGTGCTGTGCTAGAGATGGGAAAACAGCTACACACGGGGGAGGAGAAAGTCAGCTCCCTCTGTTGAGTTATTGCTTGAGCCTGATTTCAGCCTCTTGAATCCCCTCGTTACTGGTGCTGTTTCCCATATTCAGAGTACAGATTCCGCCCAGCACTCAAACAAGGACGTTAAGCAAGTTTCCTCAGAAAGTAATCCTTCGCTGCTGTTTGCATCAGGCCTTCATCCTGCTTTTCCTCAGGCCTGTGGCTGTCTGTTCCCTCTCTCCTGTGAGAAGGGTGTTTGGTTTTGGGCAGAGTGCTCCTGTAGGGAAGTGTGTGCTGAGGCTGCCATGGGGGATCGTGTGCTGCCCACAGAGTGAAGGACAGTTTGGAGTTGCCCTGGGCTGTCCTGAGCTGCAGGACCTGCTGTTTGAACTGAGTGGCCTTGCATGGGGGACAGTGATCAGAGCCTCGAGGCAGAGACAGTCTGAAGTTGTAGGTGTTCTTGATGGCTGAGAAAGACTGGGCAGAGTGACCGGGTTTGTAAGGCGTGGGTGGCCTTGCACATGGCTCCTGAGGTCTGTCAGCTCCCCAAGACTTGGTGTGAGCCTGAGACTGACTCTTCCCCACGGCTGCAACACTCACATTTGCCCAATACCTGTTGCGACAGCTCTCTGTCTGCCCACCCATCCATGTTGGAGTTTCCTAATGCATGATGAGGTAGGATGAGGATCAGGGCTTGCCATGCTGTGGAGTGGGCAGTTAGGAACCTTGTATTAAAAGATATCATCTTCTTTATTTCTGTGGTGGCATCACCTTGGCTTGTTGTCTGATCTGTCTCGTGTTTGCTCGTTTTTTGTATTGATTCCTTGCTAAATCAAAGAAACTGAATTCCCATTTCTTGTGTGTGCACCAGGCTTGCAGGATTTCCCCAGTGTGGCAATGAGGTACTTCTCTGCAGCAAAGCAGTCAGCACGTAACAGATCTGCAATTTACAGGGAGCAGGGATGGAGAGGACAGGCTGGAGCATTGTGAGGGGTCCTGTGCTCCAGAGTCAGTCCTCAGAGCGCAAGAAGAGACAGTGCTCTTCCATGTTGTCTGTCTGCTTATTTATTTACTGTCTCCTCCTTCCAGCTGCTGGGCAGACCCCTGACTACTGGCTTGGACCACCTGAACCACGAGGGGCTGACAGCTCTGCACCTGGCGTGCCAGCTGGGCAAGGAGGACATGGTTCGGTCCCTGCTGAAGTGCCGTGCCAGCTGCAGCGTCGTGGGCACGCTGGGCTACCCCATCCACACAGCTCTGAAGTTCTCCCACAAGGGGTATGTAGGGTCCCCTCCAGCCTGGGGGCTTGTGTGCTTGCACTGGCCCGGGCTGTGCTCAGTAGGACAGGTCTCGTGTGTAGTCACTGGCAAAAAAAAAGGGAAGTGCTGGTGTGGGAAAGAAAGAAATGGTTTCAGAATAAAACTTATTTGTCCTGGAATTAGTACCTTGTTCAGTATCAGACATCAGGAGAAAGACCGATTTAAAAAGATATGTTTGTAAAATGCTTTTTTTCAGAATGAGCTGTAGGAAGATTGTGGGCTGATGCTTAGATAGTATTAATTGCTGTACCTCTGTCTTTGAGTGCTCTGATCCTAATAAGCTTTCATTTCAAAGCTTGGTTTTTCCTATCTCCTGTAGACCAGAGGTACTCTTGACTCTTAATAACACACTCTGGAAGGCAATCAAAACAAGCACAATATTTACTCCCTGTTTTCTTCGGAGAAATTCAATTCCATTTGTATATGCTTTATAACACTTAATGTTCAAAGAGTGTCCAGGCTCTACAAACAGGGCTTTCAAGACAACACTACCTGCTGATTGCTGATTTTTAAGCATTTTGAAAAGTACTTCCCAACATTAGACCTCCATTTACAAGCCCAGAATGGGGATAGGTCACTGAGGTTGCACTGGGGCTCTATCTCTTGTACAGGGTTTTTTGGTGGTAGTGGAGGAGATAACCAAATTTCATTAGCACACCTACCCTATTTTCTAGGCACCAGATATTGGTCTCTTCACAACAGGTGTGATTTTTCACATAGGGAAGTACACAGAATCTTAATTTCAGCAAGTATTTAACTATTAGAGTTCTATCCCCATGTTTCCATGGAAAGAGAGGAGAAGAATTTTGCTTCTCAGGTTTGGAGAGTTTCCAGAAATTACATATTCCTGAATTAGAGAAGCACCCAGATGTTGCTCCACAACTTGTAATTGGAGAGATTCTCCTGCTCCCAACACCACTTGGCTTGTGTGCTTCCTGCTGTGCCTGCACTTTCTGTGAAGGGCAAAACAAAAGTGCAGCTGAGGAGCTCGCAGGTGTTGCAGAGATGCTGCTGCTGCTGCAGGGTTTCCTGGTTTTCCTCTGGGCAGAAGGCAGGTGGTGATGTGAGTGGAGGTTTTGAGTCAAGACAGCAGCCACCCATCCTGTCATCTCACTGTTTCCCAGGTGTGCCCAGGCCATTCTGGAGGCAGATGCCAGCCAGGTTTGCTCCAAGGACCCGCGCTATGATGCCACTCCACTGCACTGGGCAAAGAAGGCAGAGGTAAATAGAGCCAATCCATGGGGAGGGCCTGTGCTGCTACCCAGCCCCCAGTTAATTCCTTCTGTGGCTAACTTGTCTGAGTGCATGTGCAGAGCCCTGGGAGTGTCAGAGGCCAGCCAGCAGCCCAGTGTTTGATTCTCTTTGCACTGTGCCAGTTGGTGCTGTTTGCCTCAGGGAATAGAGCAGCGGAGCCTTGCAGTGGAGTAAATTGGTGGGCTCATTCCTAGTATTTCATCCATGGCTGTGAAGCTGCCAGCTTGTCCCTTTTCCCTTTTGTTGAAGAAATTGCAGCACTGTCCCTGAAGCATAGTTGCCCCTGGAGGGAGCTCTCTTCTCATTAGCTGCCGGTTTCCTGGGAGCAAACAGATTGCTGCCTCAGAAACTGCAGGGGAAGTGTGAGGTAGGCACAGAGTGGTGGTGAGTGGAGGAAAGTCCATCTCCTGCCAGAGCTGGGCAGGTTGGTGATATGCCATATTGGAGCACCTGAATGATGCTTTTTGCTGGCAGAGGGCATTGCTATAGGAGGGCTCTTTTCCCTCCTGCAGTAACCCATTCCTCTCAGAAATGTCCCTTGGAGTTTCAGAGCAGACTTGAATTTGCTTGGTTTATAAAGAGAAACTCAGAAGGCAGAATTTTTATTTCAGTCTGCAAGGATCCTGGCCTGAGTAGGAGCTGGCTTTTTTTCCATTGATCTCAGCCATTCATTATGGTTATGTATCAGTCCCAAAGGATCCAGAAGCTCCAGTCAGATTGTGCAGCCACCATCTAGTTCTGTGGTAAAAGACAGAGAAACCCCAGTGCTTGGAACAATTCAGCTGGCATCTGCCAGCCGCCTGTGTCCAGGCTAAGGCTCCCTCCTGTTGCCCTGCTTTGTTTGCCACGAGGCCTGGATGGTCGGAGTGCCCAGGTGGATGTGCTGACGGCTGCTTTCTCTGTCCCTGCCGCGGTGCGGGCGCAGCTGGCGCGGCTGCTGCTGGAGCACGGCGCGGAGGTGAACGCCAGCAGCGGCACGGCCGACATGGCGCTGCACATCGCCGTGCAGAGGGGCCGCCTGGACTGCGCCATGGTGCTGCTGACACACGGCGCCCACACCAACGCCCGCGGCCGCGACGGAAACACGCCGCTGCACCTCGCCATGAAGGTGAGCTCCTGCAGGGGCTGCTGGGGAGGAGAGACGGTTCTCTGGAAGGGTTGAGACAGCGACAGAGTCCTTTGAAATTCTGCCTGTTTGTGTGGGGTTCCCTTGTGGGTGCTTTGGCTAATGAAAAGGGGAGGGAAGGAATGAGAGCTCATCTAGCGGCTCCGGACTGAGCTTTCCCTTGTTCCCTAGCATGACCACCTGGATATGATCAAAGCGATCATTGTCTTTGGAGGAGATGTTGAGATCCCCAATGATTTTGGAGAGACACCGGGACTGTTGGCAGCCAGGAGCAGCAAAGGTGAGGGAGCACGTCAGCAGCTTTACAGGGTGAGCCCAGCATCCTGTCTCCCCTTGGTGGCCAAAACAGTGTCTTGGGGAGAGGTGAAAACGTGCCATGCATGGGTGATGCTTCTCCAACATGCTTTCCCAGCTTCTAGTTGCTCACATAGTAGGTACCTGCTTTGCTAGCAGTACAGGCTTTGTATTAATAGCCCTTGATGAATTTCTCTTCTGTGGCACAGGGATGCAAGAAGAAAAGCTGGCATGCACTCCCCCCTTTCGGGCCACCATGTCAGGCACTGCGGGCTCACAACGGGATAGCACTGCTGAACTGCCCAGGCACAGGCAGACATGGGCAGGTCTTCAGGGCCAAAGAAGTGTGTGGCACACACCCTTGAAACTGCACAGCAGTGGATACTCCTGCTGTGCACAAGTCCTGCTGCCTGGCCTTTAGGGAGAGATACCTGGGATGTTTTTGCCCTTCCCCAGGTCATCCCAGAGGCTTTGTGAGGGTCAGGCCTGCTGTGAATTCGGCAGAGCACGTTCCCCTGTGGTGTGCACATGCACTGATTCTGTTTCTGATCTATAACTCCCCCTTGGTCACCGAAGGTGCGAACCGGAAAGTGCTCTTAGACCTGCTGCAAAGTGTAGGCACCGAACGCTGCCACCCACCACCCAACCCTGACTCCCCAAGCCTGGCACCATCTGCTGCCTCTTTCCTGGAAGGCCAACCTTCCCCGCGGAGCAACCTCAACAGCTTAGGTAAAGCCTTCCCTGGCCCTCCCTCGCTTCTCTCCCTTCTTGCTTCACAGTGCTGTCTCAGACCTCTTCTTCAGATGGGCTGTGCACTGGGAACTGTCAAAGCTCTCACTGCCTGCTGACTCTGTGGTGACTGTCCTCATTCACCTGTTCCAGGATCCCATCTCTTTTCTCTGCTTTTCCTCTCTCTGTATTCTGAACTCTTGTACTCAAAACATTTGTTTTATAGACCTGACACAATGTAGCTCTGTAAAAAGAAAGACTGATTCCCTCACATGTCTGGAAGAGGGGGCACTTAGCCTGCAGGTACTTTGTCCACTGGGTCATGTGTAGAAGGGAAAGTGCTGGTCTGCCTTGAGGACCTCCCAGTGTTGTGCTGGGCACAAGGAGATTTAGAAGTGTCACTTATTCAGATCCTGGAGCACCTGGGAGAGGGAAGGGGTGAGGCCTGAGGATAAGCAACCTTGGTCATGGGGTTTGTTATGCACAGGAAAAGCCTAGTGTGAGACATTTGATTGTATTGAACCTTATGGTCTGTGCTGCCCAGAATAAGCACATAGGTCAATTCTAAGCGATGGGCTTTGTGCCTTCAGGGAGCTCCAGAGCTCAGGAGGAGGCAACAAGAGGGGTTGTGGACTAGGCAACAGGGGAGTTGACTTGGAGGGTCATGAGAAGAGCATGAAAATAGCTGACATCTGCTTGTGGACCACTTCCCATCTCAGGTTGGAGGTTTTCTTTGCAAAGGCTCTCCTATGGGGCCACAGAACAATCCTGGAATGTGTCTGTGTCACTATAAATCTCAGTGGCTGTTGACACCAGGACTTTCTTCTCACCACAGCCCAGTGAAAGCAACCCTTACCCAGTTCCAGCTCTGATGCAGTGACAGAGCAAAACCTTTTTTTATTGTGGGCTCTGCCCTTGAAGAACCTCCTCACCACAATTCATTGTCGTCTGCAGCCTCCTTCTGGCCTGGGTGCTGGCAGGAGTTTGTAACTTCTCTTCCCCCTTCTTTCTTTCTTCTGGTTTCACAGGCTGGCTTCTCACCTAGCTTGGATTGGTGCCCCACACCCAGGGTGGCCTGGGTGAACGTCAGCTGAGGGGTAATGACAAGTCACCCTGTCCCCACAGCTCTCCTGCCTAGGTTACTTTGAGGAGTAGATTTAGGTTTTATCCTAACAGCTTGCAGTAAACTGCGTAGTGGCCACGCTGCTGGGCTCTGCCTTCTCTCATCCACTGTGCACATCATCTGCTTCTCCAAATCCTGTCTTTTCCAGTGCATCTACAGCTGCCTGCTCCAAAGGGTGGTGTTGCTGTCCTTTGGTGTGGAGTTAATTTGGGGAATACCTGTTGGCTGTGGGTAATATGGCTTGTGTCTCCTGCAGGGACCTTTATTCGATGGGGGAGTTGGATATTCTCTTTTTGTTTATGGTGGAAATCAGTTACCACATTGGTGATCTCTAATTTATTTTTTCCCATTTGCATGTTCATGGCCCTCTAGGGTACAAGGACCTTCTGTATGTTTCCACAACGCTTGGACAGCTGTTGAAGGCACCAGATGTTGTGGACATGCCCTGTGAGGCTAGAAGAAAGTAAGTGAGGAGCAGCTTCTGTCTAGGCTTCTGTGCAACTTGAAGGTGAAATCTGTGTGTGAATTCTCCCCTCCCACACCTATGGGGATGGCATCCTCAGGGCTGATATAATTTCATGTCCATCAACATTGCAGTTTTTCCAGCGTCTTTTGAGAAATCTCTTGTTTCCATAAATAACCCCTGCCTATCCTGCCTGGAGTTGCAGTGGAGCCTGAGCTCAGGAGGTGAAACCCTGCTTTGTCCCTTCCCTGTGCTACTGGGCACCCAACACTGTTTTGGCTTTGTGTTTTCCCCATCTCTGCACACTGCCCTGATGTTCACTCAGCTCCTCTGCACTGTCTCGGCAGTGCCTGCGCCTCACCTTGTGTGGAGTGGAGAAGGAGTTGGCACTGAAGTGCTGCTGGCAGGATTTAGGTCTGTCTGCTTTTTTATTTAGGACCCAATACCCATTACTGTGTAGTAAGGGACTTGGGTGTGGTTTTGGCTGGTCACTCTCTTTCTGGTGTAGAGGTTCGAGGTGGCTATGCAGGAGCAAAGGATGTTGCACCGGCTCTGACAAGGCTTATTGGATGTGTCTTATTTGCACCCGAGAAGGCGCTGATGGATTTATTTATTCACCAGTTACACTGTCTGCAGCAATCTACTTGCTGGCATAGCTTCCTGTCCCCAGGGCCATGTTCCCACAGAGTGATGTGTGATTCATAATCTGTCCCACAGCTCCCAGTCATCTGTGTGTCTCTCTGCAGTCAGGACCGGCTCCTGTGCTTGGATGGAGGTGGCATCCGTGGCCTTGTGCTCATCCAGCTTCTCCTGGCTATTGAAAAGGCTGCAGGCCGTCCCATTTGTGAGATCTTTGACTGGATCGCAGGGACCAGCACTGGAGGGATCTTGGCCTTGGCTATTGTACATGGTGAGGACATAATGGATCCCTTCTCATTCTGGTTCCTCCTGGGGGAGCAGATGTGTGGTGGGAGCTGCCTCTCTGAGTCCTGCCAAAGGAGAGAAGGGATGTTTCTTAATGAAGGAAAGCCTCGACCTGGCTTTGCGCTTGCTTCTCATGTCAGCTGGCTTTGAGCAGCTTTCTGGATTTTGGGGAGTGCATGGTGGCAGAGTTCAATGTTCTGTATTTCCTGTGCTCTTCACAGAGGCCTTAGGGCAAGGTGTTTGATACATTCTGGTAATGGGAATGTTTTATAGACCTGACACTAGCAAGACTCCGAGCTTGCTCTTCCTCTCTAATCCTTCCCAGTCATGCTGCTGAGAACCAAGGAGATGACAGGCAGCTTGGGAAGGGAATTGGATTGGCAGTGATGCCTCCCAGCTCCCACTTGTCCTGGGGAAGCCTTGCTCTGATGTGCTGTTTGTTCTGCCTGCCTCTCCTCCCACTGCCTGCTCCTGCCAACACTGTTGCCCGTCTCAGGGAAGTCCATGGACTACATGCGCTGCCTGTACTTCCGCATGAAGGACATGGTGTTCCGGGGCTCTCGGCCCTACAAGTCCGAGCCCCTGGATGAGTTCTTGAAGAAGGAATTTGGGGAGAACACCAAAATGACAGATGTCCGAAAACCCAAGTAAGTCCTGCCGCGGGCTGTGCTGGTTGATGCTGTCTCACATGTGCTCTAGACCTGTGTCAGCAGAGATGCTCAGCCTTAGAGCAGATCTGGAGGAGTGTGATGTGCAGACTATTGAAACCATAAGTATTTTTTTTTCCATTTTACTCTCATTCTCTCATGTCTGCTTCTCCAGGGTTATGGTGACAGGGACATTGTGTGACCGACAGCCAGCTGAGCTCCACCTTTTCCGGAATTACCCTGTACCAGAGACAAAACGCTCCACTGAATACAAGACAAATGCATCTTTCCAGCCACTCACTCAGCCAGAAGGTAAATGATGGTAGACACAAATCCAGCTGGTTAGTTTCATCCCTCAGATTTCATGCTCTTCCTTCCTGAAAATCAGCAATGGCTCATCCCTGGTCTTGGCTTGTAACTAGGTCCTAGTGATGGTTCCCATTTTTTCTCTCTCCTCCCTTGGCTTCTCCTGAACCTCACTAGCCAGGCCCTGTTCCAGTAGATGAGAGAACGGGTCTGCTAGAGGAGTCCTGCATCTTTCCCTGGGCTCCTACAGAAAAACATGGAAATGCCATGTAACTGAAGCATGCAACCCCCTCCAGCTTGCTTCCTGGTCTGGCACACATACCTGGTTCACTATCAAAATAGCAGCAAGAAAATGGATAGAGAGTGAATTTTACCCAGGATATGTAGGAAGTGGTGAGAACATCTTTTAAAGTCCCTCGGAGTCATCCTGTGCATCCAAGCACCCTGCTGGTGGTAGAAAGAGGCACGACCATGTAGGGCAGGGTTTCCTGGGATTGCAAGCCATCCTGATTTGTGTTGGTGGAGCTGGGGAGCTTTTTGTGCACAGCAGAGTTGCTGCAGGAGGCCTTTTTCTCTCTGTCCCTCACAGAGCAGCTTGTGTGGCGTGCTGCCCGCTCCAGTGGTGCAGCTCCCACTTATTTCCGGCCCATTGGCCGTTTCCTGGATGGAGGGCTGCTGGCCAACAACCCCACCCTTGATGCCATGGCAGAGATCCACGAGTACAACAAGACGCTGATCCAGAAGGTGAGGGAAATCCTAGCCTTGACTGGTAACTGGAGGGTTTTGGCCCCACTGAGCCTCTCTTGAATAAGAAGCGGGTGTGAGAGTGGATGCATCTTAGTGGATAAACAACTTTGCAGTGCAGCACCCTAAAAGGGAGTGTATGGAGGGGGATATGTGCTGGGAATAGTGTCTGGGAGGTGAGATACCTCTCCTAACAAGGGTGTGAGTTGGGGAGACAGTCTCATCAGCCTCTCCTTGCTTCTTTGAACCAGAATGATTGAATTATGGTTTTATGTGGCCCTTGACATGGCTCTGCAGGGCCTTTTGCTGCCCAAAAATAAGTGGAGAAGACAAGGGTATGGTACTCTGCAAGGCTGAATAGTGAATGTCTTGTGTGGTGTGGCAAGTTCTTCAAAAAGTTGAATAACCAGTGGCAGCTATTGCTCCCTATAGCTGAAAGGGGAGATGTGTTGCCAAAGTGACTGAAGAGTTGGACTACTTCGTGGTCATCTGGTCCTAGGACTCATCTCCAGGGGGTCCCATGGGTTTGGGTGTGGTCAGGGGAGAAGGGACAGAGCAGTGCAACTGCTGAAGTCCTGTGGGTTACAGCTGTCTCAGCAGGCCATACTTTGGGGGAGGATGGGGGAAGAAAAGGCAGCTGAGCCTTTTGCCTTGGTTTTCAGAGCTTCCCTGGGAAGCTGCTGTGAAAGAGATGCTTCACTTTCATTGTTGGTCATTGCAAAGAGCTCTTTTGTTTGTCCTCAGGGTCAGAAGCAGGAAGTGAGGAAGTTGGGGTTGGTGGTGTCCCTGGGAACAGGGAAGCCTCCGCAGGTCGCAGTGAGCTCTGTGGACGTTTTCCGCCCCTCAAACCCTTGGCAACTGGCGAAGACCGTCTTTGGGGCCAGGGAGCTTGGCAAGATGGTGGTGGATTGTGTGAGTACTGGGAGGAGGGGATGGCAACAGACCCCTGGGGCTGCTTGCGGGGAGGGAGAAAAGGTTTCCAGTTTGCAGCTTCCCCCTTTGAGAAGTAAATTCTGCTTTGACTGTGGATGTAGTGGGTAACTTAGAAATTGCAGGAGCACTGCAGGCCTGAAGACCTGTCTGATTCTTTGGGGTTCAGAGTGCCCCAAAGGGACACTCATCCCCAAGGGGTATTCTTGCAGCTGAAAGGAGCTAAGGACAGGATGGTGGTCAGTGACTCTTAGGAACATTTGCAGGTGTGAGTTTGTGAAATTTGGTATCTTTCCAGGAAGAATTGTTTATCATCTGAGCAACATGGGGGAAAAAATTAATCATCCCTCAGAAAACAGCCATTCATTTTTCTTTAGAAAAGCTTTGTTTTTCCCTCTGAGGAAATTAGTAAATAGTAGAGAGAGTCATTAATTAAAAACAACAGTTGAGAGCTGTGGTTAGGAGTGTGTAGTTGGCATATGCACTTGTGTGCTTCAGGAAGATGATCATTACATGTTGTTCATGAAAACACTCTAAATGGATGAAAGCCAGAAAGATCAGAACTAAAGTTCTGACTATGATTTTGATGTTGTTGCTTTATCTCCTTTTTAGTTTCCTAAAGTGAGAAAATACCCAGAGTCCTTTTGCTTCTCCTGTTGTTTATCTCAGGGCTCCCAGGGAAGCTGTCCCAGGATAGCCCAGTAGACCTGAAGTAATCACAGGCTCTGCTGTACAGGGCTTGGACAGAATGGATACAGATGAAATCCCAAGGAGGCTGTCACTCTGATCATCCTGGTATTGCCATGAGGCAATCCACTCTGTGCTGGGATGTATGAAGGGTCTGTAGGTCGCAGTTCTTGTGTCCCAAGGATCAGGAGCGCTGCCCTTATGATAAAAGTAAAGAAAAAGAAGAGCCACCCAGCTCTTGGTGGCGAGCAGTGCCATCCAGGATGCCCTTGCTCTTGGTTTTTATTTTCCCTCTGGGGCTTGGTGCCAGAGCAGCCTGTGGTGGGCAGGGAAGGGCAGGCAGGCTGTGAGTGAGTGCCTGTTTCTCCTGCAGTGCACTGACGCAGACGGCCCAGCTGTGGATCGTGCCAGGGCCTGGTGTGAGATGACGGATGTCCCCTATTTCCGGTAGGAGCTTCCTTTCCTCTCTCTTGCACAGCCCTATTTTTGTCCTCTCACTTCAGACCTGGCTGTGCCGTGTGTCATCCCAGATGGCATCCCCTCCAGAGGCATTCCTGCCCAGACCTGCCCCTGCACACGCCTCAGTGACAGGAGGGAGCCTGCCTGGCCCTCCACAGGGGCTCAGGCACCCAGCACGCCTGGTCTGGCCTGCTTGAGGGAGCTTTGGGAGGTGTTGTCTTGCACGGCCCCTTGGGATGTGCATCCTGCCCCGTTGCACCCTGCACAGCCCGTTTTAGACTTGTCCCTGGTGTGCTGCAGCTGCTTCACTGTGGCTCAGCCTTGAATGTGCCTGGCCTTGAAGGAGGGGGAAGGTCTGTGCTCTGCAAGCCTGACAGACCAAGGGCCTGGCAGTGGGAGCCGCCTGATGGGAGTGTCCTGCTGGTGCCTGGTCAGCTCTGTCTGTGCCCAGCTGCTGATGCTGTCTGTGCCTGCAGGCTCAGCCCTCAGCTGCACACGGAGGTGATGCTGGACGAGGTGAACGACACCGTGCTGGTGAACGCCCTGTGGGACACCCAGCTCTACATCTACCAGCAACGGGAGCAGTTTGAGCAGATGGTGCAGCATCTCTGCCTGTGACTGACCTGGAGCTCCCACTCTGCGTCATGAAGGCAGGGAGCAGCAAGGAGACACTGGCATCGCTCAGATTTGCCCTTGAGCCAAGGTGTCGAGGTGATGGACAGACTTGTGGTAATTGAGAGGAATTAATATTGAATAGACACCAGTGCACATACACGTGTATTCCCAACACAGAATGTATGATAGCTGTGAAATGCTGACAGTTATCTTTGTGCTGTAACCCCATCTCTGCTGCTGTGCTTGGTTCTGCTGCCCTGCTCTCTGACCCAGAATCCAGAGCCCTCACCTACTTGTCTTGAGCTGTAGCAGCTGGAATGTCTCCTGTCTGTGCAGTACCTCCACTGACAAAGCACCGTGCACCTTCCTATGTCACAGAATGGGCCTAGGCCTGATAAAGTTTCAGGGATTGCTTGGCCCACTGGGCCCAAGGTATTTCAGAGTGTATAGCTGGGGAAAAGGGATTGTTTTTCTCTCAACACACCCAGTTTGAAGGGGAGCAGAAATGCTGCAACTTTTTGCAGTGGATGCAATGCAGAAAGCTGCAACTGGCCTTGGAGAAGTCTTTCTGCAACAGCTTCTCCTGTTCCTTCTGAGATGGGCTGGCAACACTGCCTGGAGAGGGAGCAGCCTCCCCCACCCAGGACTTTGTTGTGCCACTGATTTGCTGTTACACTGCTCAGGGGCTGAGATGTGAAAGCCTGTCTTTACAGCAAGCTCAGAGGAAGGGACAAGAGCCTTGGCTTTGTAGAAAGATAATTTCTCTTTATTCTTAACATGAAACTGAAATGCTCTGAGATCAGTTCCCACCAAAGAAGCCAACCCTGGGACAATTTGGATTTACTTTTTTTATTACAACTGGAAATTCTACTGTGATTGCTACACCAGTCATTGTTCCTGCAGTAATTTTTGCATATTTATAAATAATTTATGTATCTGTTTGGAGATGTTTTGAGGAGTAACCTGAAAAACTGAATTTTTAATGGTTTTCTTTTGAGTGAATGAACTGCTGCTGCTGCCTGTTTCTGTGAGACACTAACATGTCCTAAAATAAAGAGGGATTTGCATTTGTTTCCAATGTCGTGCAGTCCATGGTGGTCTTGTCTTTGTCTCCATTGTAGGAGTTCTCAGAGGGGTTCTAGGCCTGCAGACTCTGAATTTCTTACAGGTAGAAAATCAGAGAAAGGGCTCTTGAGACGCAGCATTTATACCCTTTGTATGGGCTGAAGAGTTGAATGAGCTGTCCCTGCAGCATGTGGGTGCTATGAGTGGCTGACTACCCCACAGCAGCTGCAACCAGAGTGGAGAGGCTTTGGACCAGCTGCAATATGAGGATCCTCTTGGAGCTGTCCAGGCTTAAAAAAATAGAACAGTAGGTTTTGCTTGATCCATGTCTTCCCAGACACGCACCCAGAAGAAATCACAATGGCAGTGCTGGTCCCAGCTCACCAGAGGTGAAACCTGGGGAAGGGTTCAGACAGAAGCCTATTCCTGCTGTTAAGAGAGTTTCCCTGAGAGTGGGAGGGAGGCTAAGAGCCAGAGGGCTGAAGCCTGGGGTGGGGGAATATGGGCAGGGGCGAGCTGAAATTTGTGTAGAGTTTTCCTTGGGTTCCCCCCTGCCTGCTGCTCTTTGCTGCCTGTGATCACCAGCTGACAGGGATCTCCTGACCTGCGAGGAGCCTGCGTGAGAGGGAGCTGAGCACGCCTCACTCAGTTTCCCTGCCCAGCGAGCCCCGTCGGAGCTGTGGCAGGGCTGGGACAGCGAGCCATAAGGCAGTGGCTCGGGCAGGTGGCTGGCACTGCAGGTGTCAGGACAGGCAGGGCTGGGCACCAGGCTGGCAATCAATAATGCAGAGAGGCGGTCACATGTCCTTGCTGGCTGTCGCAGGATTCCTCTCTCCCCCCCAGAGTCTGGTTACTTCCAGAGATCAAGTTCCAGCCTCTTGGCTGGTGAATTATTAAACTCCATCAGTGTTCCCTTTGTACCACATCTCTGTCTTCCTGCTGTCCTTCCTTGCTGGTGACAGGCTCCTTCCATCCAGCTGGCTGTGCAGGAGCAGAGTCCTTCAGGCCAGAATAGCACCTTGTTCTCCTTTGCTCCTTGCTTCTCTGTGGGAGAGCAAATAGGCTCCAGAGATGGATCTGTCCTACAGATCCACCATCTCCATCTATAAGGTGAGTGTTGGCATCAAAGGCAGCTCCTGACTGCATGGGGGATGTGTGGGTGGGACATGGGTGTTTTCTGCCAAAGGCTCCCTTGGGTGGACAGCTGAGGGCTGAATCCATTCACAGGCTGAACTGCAGCAGATCCTGTGGACTCTGGGCTGTGTTTGGGACCAGTTTGCCTCAACCAGTCCCTGTTGAGGCATCCCTGTTTGGGAGCCGGAGGAGAGGGTGGTGTGGTTCCTAAGGACAGATTCAGGAAGGAACTGGGCAGGCAGGGTGGTTTGGACATGGAGCATGGAGGGTGGCACACCTTGGTTGCTGGCAGGAAGATCGATGGGCTGGTTTGCCCCTCCCTTGAAAGAGTCTCTGATCTCATAAATGCTTCCCTACACACACCAGTGCTGAACCAAGAGAGGAGGGCTGACAGAAGTGAGGAATTACTTATTCCAGTCGCTGGTATTTTCTGTAGTCAATGGACACCTTAGATAAATGCAAACAAAAGCAGAGAAGCTGCTTGTCCATCCCTTCTCTTACTAAGCTGCTGAGTCTGGCAGTGCAGCACATCCTGGCCAGGAAAGGGTTGTGTTCATGCCTGGATAAGCAGTGGCTGGCTGTGGGGTGAAGGAAAAGGCAGCTCAGATCCCCTTGCAGTTTCTCCCCTGCCTGCAGTGGGTGTGGGCCCTTGGGAGAAAGCCACATCTAGGTAACACTTGGCTGTGCAGGGGGCTGCCTTGCAGCCCCTCTCCTGGCTGCCTTGGGAAGGCTCGGGGCAGCTGAGGTTGCTGGCCAGCCCCGATGCAGGGACTGGCTGTGCTTGGCTGGACCTTGTCTGGTTCCAGTGCTCCAGAGGGGGCTCTCACCCAGCCAAACCACAGCCCAGGAGCCTTGTCCTGCTGAGCTCTCTGGGCATGAGGAACAATGGCATTAATGTGCTTCTGCCTGGCCACAGAGTATCCTGGAGCAGTTCAACCCTGCGCTGGAGAACCTGGTGTACCTGGGCAACAACTACCTGCGTGCCTTCCACGGTGAGTGGGGTCCCACAGGGCCAGGGCTCCAGGCCACAGTGCTGCCTCCAGCCTGGGCACCCCCACCCCCTCATCCAGGACAGGGCTGCTGTTCTGCCACCTCTGGCATGTCCTGAGCTGCTCTTAAGCACTGTTCAGCTCCAGGACCCACTCCTGATGGGAGAGATGAGGGCCTATAGGCAAAGTACCAGGAGGTGGCAGTTCTGTGTGCTGCTTGCTGGAGCTGGTGGTGGTGGGAAGGCAGGCTGGACCCTTACTACCCCTCTCCTCTCCCCACAGCACTATCCAAAGCAGCTGAAGTGTATTTTAAGGCAATTGAGAAGATTGGGGAGCAGGCACTGCAGAGTTCCACCTCACACATGCTAGGTAAGGCTCTCCTGGACATCATCTTCTCTCCTGTGATGAACCACAGTTACCTCTTTTTGACCTTCTCCCTTAGCTGGTCCACTTCCAGGTACTGGGGCAAGAAAGACAGCTCCTCTAAATGGTGTCTCTCTGTACCAGGCCCTGTCCAGGTGGTGACAGTCAAATTTATTGTGTGTCCTTGAATATTTCTCACAGTCCCAGCGGTCTTCCCTGTATCTCCCTGAGATAAGTGAGTGAGCTCAGCTCCTGTGATGGACCTCCATGGATGGACCTCTCACAAAAACCAGTCTCTTTTGAGGCATCCTGCCCCCAGAGATGAAATTTTCATCACAGAGGAAGCATTTTTCTCCTCCTTGAGGGTGTGAGGGAAAAGCCAGGGAGCATGCACTGACAACAGCTGATGGGGTTTTGTCCTCCTGAGCCTGCAACTCACTGGAATGGCAGCTTGGGGCTGAGGGTCTCACACTCAGCAGTGTAAATAACTCAGCAGCCTGAAAACGTGGTCAGGGAACTGCTCCACTGCTAAATGTTTCAGCAAAAAGCTTCCAGCAGATGTGCCCCTTCTGCAGACTCTTCTTGTCATCTGCACCTCCCAGCTGGCTCCTCTGCTCCTTGTCATCAGTCTCTGCCTTTCCTGGTTCCATAAGGCCAGCCCAGGGAAGTGGGACCATGCACAGCATCGGAGAGGGTGCTGGAGCTGCCCTCCACAGGACACCAGAAATGTGCAGTGCAGCTGGGGAGCCTTTGGGGTTAGAGATGGGGCCTGTGGGGGCTGTGGCAGAGCAGAAACCCAGCACTGGAGCCCATGGCAGAGGCGAGGCTGTCTCTGACACCTGGGGCTGCAGCAGAGCACCAGCCCAGCCATCACGAGGGCTGGGGTAACCCTGCATGGGCAGTGCCTGGAGGGAGGGCTACCAGGGTGCAGAGAGCAGTGCTTGGTGATATCTCTTGGACTTTCACAGCCACGTGAAAGTTCATCAGCCTGAGCTGCACGCTGCTGGTCTGCCTCCTTAGGCGCATGAGAAAATGGCCACAGGACTTTTTCACCTTCTGTCTTTTTCCCCCAAGGTGAAATTCTGATGCAGATGTCTGACACACAGAGACTACTGAGCTCTGATCTGGAAGTTGTGGTGAGTGGTTTTCCCAAGGGCTGGTGGAGGCGGAGAATAAAGTGCTTTCCTTCAATACAGCTTATCAGCCCTTACCACACTGACCCCATCAGCTGCCCTCACACACGCCTGCAGGCAGGTGCCTGCCTCCCTGCTGCACGTGGCAGAGAAGGGTCACAGGCCTGGCACGCCCAGAGCCTGCCTGCAAGTCACTTGCTCTGCAAGTTTTATGAGCCACCCCTTGAATATTTTAGTGCACTTTATCACAGTGCATGCAATATCCCATATGGTGAAGGGATAATGGCTCCCTCCCCTCTTTCAGGCTCAGACCTTCCACGTGGACCTGCTGCAGCACATGGAGAAGAACAGCAAAATGGACGTGCAGTTTATCAGTGTAAGTGTGAACCCCTGTCTCCTCCTCAGCTCTCCTTGTTTATCTCTCCCCTTCACCCAAGGGTTTTTGCTTCAACACTTGAGGTGGTTCTGTAATTCTTCTCAGCAGGAAATAGAGGGGTCTTACCTTTTCCCATCATGGAGCAAACTCCTCTTGTTCAGCTGATGATGGAGAGCTAAAAGAGGGCAGGTGGCTGGTCTTTGTGCAGTGGGACTTGCCAAATGCTTCAGCGGGGCTGAGAGACTCAGCATTCCAGAAGCAGAGTTCCCAGCTTCCCCAAATCCCAGGCTCTGCTGGTCTGTGGCTCCTGTGCTGCTGTGGTCCAGCTGGCCATGCTGGTGGGTGCTGTCACAGAGGAAGACAGAGGCCTTGGGACCCACGGCTGGGCAGCTGGGTGGCAATCCTTGCTCCTGAGATGTGGAGGTTCATCAGCACTCTTGAGCCATTTAAAACTAAAAGAAAGGCATTTTATAAGAGGTCCAGGTGAAGCCTGATTGCAGGTGGGCTCAGAAGCCCAACCACCCATCAGAGCAGGACCCTTGCTGCCTCTCAGTGAGGCTGGGTCTCGGGCTCCTGGCTGAGCCTCTTTTCTCCCTGGCAGGAGAGCCAGAAGCAGTATGAGCTGGAGTACCAGCGAAGAGCCACCAACCTGGACAAGTGCATGGCAGAGCTGTGGAGAATGGAGAGGGCCCGTGACAAAAATGCCCGGGAGATGAAGGTGAGCAGTGATTGCAGGTGCGGAGTTGGTGATAAGAACTGGAGGATTTCTTGGGAACCAGGGCTGATTTCTCAGCAGCCTTAGCCAAGGGGTTGCCCGATGTTCAAAAGGCAGCAGGCTTATCTGGAAAGTAGGAGACTCCTGTTCTACAGGGTGCTACTGACCTGTGGTCAGTCCTGCCAAGCCCTTTCCTCATTTAGGAAGCCTCAGGAAGGAAGGACTTAATGCCCAGTACCCTGCTCTAGCTCCTCTGTGCTGCTGCAGCAATGCAAGAGGACTGGGAAGCTGATAGACATTATGACCCCTTCCAACCCTTCCCCTGAGTCCTCTCTGCTGGATTTTCGCTGATCCCTTCCTCCCTTCTTTCCCGGTGACAGGAGAACGTGATGCGGCTGCGCTCGGAGATGCAGGCGTTCGTGTCCGAGAGCCAGAGGGAGGCGGAGCTGGAGGAGAAACGCCGCTACCGCTTCCTGGCTGAGAAGCACCAGCTGCTCTACAACACTCTGCTCCAGTTCTACAGCAGGGTACAGCCCTGCCAGGCTGGGGAGCAGAGCTGGGGGAGCAGACAGCAGGGCTGGAGGGGGAGCGTGCAGGCAGGAGGGAGCCAGGGCTGAGCCATCCTCAGGTGAAGGATGCACCTGCGCATGGACTGGGCAGGAAACTGTTCTGGTTCTTGCTGTGAGGTTCAGGCTGGCTGTACTAGGCTGGGAGAACTTGTCTGGGGCTGAGCGTGGTGCTGGCATGGGGTTAGCTGTGTGTGTGAGTGACGGAGGAGGGAAAGGTGCTGTAGGTGTTTATTAGCAGGGTCTTTGGGGCCGGAAGATCTCTGCTGGAGGATGCCATCCTGGAAATTCCTGCCTGCAGGGAGCTGTTTGGCCATTCCCACAAGCCTAATTTTTGGAGGACCTGGTCTCTCATGCATGTATAAGCCCTAGGCTCCCTCTGTAGCTGGTCTGCCTGCCCATCGTCCCCTCTTGTCTGTTTCTCCCCAGGCTCGGGGCATGATCCAGAGCAAGGCACCGCGGTGGAAGGAGCAGCTGGAAGCCAGCCGTAACCCCTCAAACAGCCACCCCCAGGGGCTGCTCCCAGCCTCCCACGGCCAGGGATACCCACCAGGACGACTCACGCCCACCCACCTCGAGATGGTGAGGAGCCACAGACAGCTTAACCTTTTTGGGGAGATACTGGAACAGGTTGCCCAGAGAGGTGGTGGATGCCCCATCTCTGGAAATGTTCAAGCTCAGGCTGAACTGAGCTGTGAGCAACCTGATCTAATTGAAGACATCCTTGCTCATTTCATGTGGTTGGACTAGATGGCCTTTAAGTTCCAACCCAAAATATTCAATGGCTCTTGGGTGGTGAGGCTGCAGGGCAAGGTCCGTCCTTGGCCAACCACGGTGCCTTGTCCATCTCCAGTGACCTTTCCTGGCCAAGAGGAAGAGGAGCCTGTGTGTGGGCTGCAGTGGAGGAATGTGCTGAGTTAGGCTTTCCAAGAGGGACTGCATATTTCTCAGAGCATCTCCTGCCTAACACAGCCTTCATGGATGTGTGTTCAACGCCCTTTCTTTCCAACAGCCCCAGAGACCTCTTGGGGACTTTGCTTCTTCTATGACTGGGAGCAGATCCAGCATCTTCTCTCCAGACCCTCCAGAAATGAGAATGTCTCCTCAGCCAGAGTCTCCCAGACGGCCAATGCGGAGGACACCGTCAGCAGCCAGTATGACCCACTTCTGGGAACAGTGCTGTGGGGACACACAGGGGCTGGACCTCTCTGGGGATAGGGTTGGGTTTGGGAAGGGACCACCACTCTACCAGAGCACCAGACCTCAGCCCTGTTCCTGGGCATGGTGAGAGGACAGCGTCTATGGGAGCTGTAGAGGGCAAGGCTGAAGTAGAAAGTGAGCTCAGCCTTCAGGGCAGAGTCCATCCAGGGCAAGGCCAGGCTGTGTGAGGTGGGGAACTTATGAATGTACAATTTTCAAGGCTCCTCGAACTACAAGAACTGGTTCTTGCTAGAATTCCCATTTTAGTAAAGCCTGTTCTCTCATACTACCAGATTAAATATTAGCTTGCCCTATGACACCCAGCCGCTTAACCCGTGACACACCTGCTTTTCCTTCCTGAGAAATTTTAGCCTAAAGTTTGTAAAAGAAGTAAAAAAAGGACAGGGAGAGAGAGAAATTATCCAAATAATCAGTAGCTCTAGCAGGGCAGGAAGAGGACTGTCAGCCAGGGCATGCAGTGCTTATGCTCTGGGCATTTGGCCAGAGAGGACACAGTGCAAAACAAGTGGGTTTGGCTTGAATGGATTGTCTCCTGCAGGATGCTCACCCTGCTTTTCCCATGCTGTGAAAGGCCATCTGCTCCTCCCCTAGAGCAATTCCTTGACTGGAAAGCAGTGGTCCCTTTGAGGAGCAGGGTCCTGCAGGAGGATGCCAGCCTCCAGCCAGACCCTTGGGTGCCTCCCCGCAGGTTTGCTGCCCGCGGGCCGCACATCCCGTTCGGGCTCCTTTGGTGAGGCCAGCGCTGGCAGCGAGGGCAGGAAGAGGAGTGGTGGCACCACGAGGGTCCAGGCCATCGTGCCCCACACGACAGGCGCCAACCGGACCCTGCTGCCGTTCGAGCCCGGGGATGTCATCGCGGTGCTGAGGCCAGAGGCGCAGAATGGCTGGCTCTACGGCAAGCTGGAGGGCTCATCCACGTACGTGACGCTGCTGCTGTAAAGTGGATGGATGCAGGCTTGTTGAGTCTGGAGCTGGGAGGGTTAACCCCAAAATGACCACCCCCCCAGCCTCCTGGTGAGGCCTGGGCTCCGTGTCCCACCCACCATCGCAGTGGGGCAGCGCTGTGTCCTCAGGGATGCGGGCTCTCCGTGCCAAGGAGATGGAGATGTGCTGTGGCAGGGCGGGTGTGGATGGGCTGCCTGGGGAACCTCCGGGGGCTTTGGGTGGAAGAGCCAGGGATGCAGTGAGCCCCTCCTGGCCTGCATGACTGAGTGACTCCTGTCATGGGATCCAGCTCAGGGCCACGAACTGCTGGAGTTACCTGAGAGGCCTGGCATTTCTTAGCTCACGCTGCAACTGCTGCCACAGCCTCCAGCACAGGCAGGGCACGGAAACTGCTGCACCAAGCACTTACTGAATTACTCGCTGTGGCTCTGCCAGCCAACATCTGGGTGTAAAGCCTGCCCCGTTCCATAGAGGATGTGGACTGCAGGAATGCTCACAGATGCGAGATGAACAAAAGCAGTGCCTTTCTTTGGGCAGCTGTTTCTGGAGTGGAGCTGCTGTAAAATCCCTGGATGAGTTTTCCACAGCTTCCTTGTGATTGTGGTTGGTTGGAGTGTCTCTTGCTGGATTGCACCAGCATTGCTCCCAGGTTTTGCACAGCTCCTGAGATAAGTGAGTCCTGCTCCAAGCTCAAGGTCCATCCCACGATAAGCCCTGTGCCCCATCTATAGGTGACAGAAGTGCAGGAGCCCTGTCACACATGGTAGTGGCAAACGTGGCTTGATTGATGTGTGAGATGGGTGCAGATCAAAAGTGTTTAGCAAACGGATCTGAAGAACCACAAGCCACAGCTGCCTTGACCTCATTTGGCTCTGTTCCTGTGCCCTAGGTGTGGCTGGTTCCCTGAAGCTTATGTCAAGCCTTTGGAGAATACAAGGGAGATGGAGGAGCCAGACACCAGGTAACAGGATGGCAACTGGCCAGGCAGAGCTCCTGGTACACCACAAATCCAGTGGGGTAATTGTTCAAAGTGTGCCCCATGGAGCGCTGCAGGGTTCCCATGCTGTAGGACCTGCCAAGAGCCTCACTGTGCCCTGGGACCTCGCAGGCTCCCCTAGGCAGTTCCCATAACTTGTGCAATCTCATCTCCAAGGTTCTTGCAGCTGGGCCAGTCCAAGACAGGTGCATTTCCTCCAGAGACATCCCATGTTGTGCTAGCACCTGTGCTGCTCCCTGATCCCCGCTTTCTGGCTCTCACCTCACTGTCCTCTGCTTTGCTCAGGTCCTTCCCGCTGCGGAGCAGTCACAGCATGGATGACATCCTGGACCGTCCCAGCACTCCATCCTCCAGCAGTTACTGGCCTGCTGCTGCCCAGCCCAGCGTGCCCACCCCACCTCCCCTGTCAGTGGGTGCCAGCAGCCACCAGAGCGGGGTGATCACCCCAGTCACTTCTGGCTCCAAGGTGAGTGCAGCAGCAGTGACGCTGTGGCGGGTGTGTGTGAAGGGGGCCCTATCTGACTTTCATCCTCCAAGGCACACCTGTTCTGCTTTGGCCTGTAGAGAGAGAAAATCACCTTTCTGATGTTGGTGAAGGGACCTGCTGCTTTCCTGAGTCTTGCTAGCACCAGTCTTTCTCACCCAGTCTGTTCACATGCCACCCTGTCTGATGACCCCTGCCAGTCTTCCTGTTGTGTGCAGATCCTCAGTGTGCCTGGCTTTGCTCCCCCAAGGGACTGCTTTCCTGCCCCTGCCCTTCTCATCTCTCTCTCTTTTTGCTCACCAGGGACCCTTCAGTTCAGTCCTTTTCTCCATGACCTCCCAGCCTGATTTCTGGTGGCTCCAGGGCAGCACTTCTTTCTGCTAATAGTAGGACCATGGAGTGACCAGGCTGGTCTGGGAGTGGGTGACCAGCTAACAGAGATGCCATCCTTCTTCTCCCTTCAGAGAATGGAGAAGAGTTTCATAGGGCTCCTCTTTTAAATTCACATGAGGGTTGGCTTAAACTCACAGCTGGGGTAGGGAAAAGCTGGGAGCAGAGGCTGAGGGCACAGCACAGCTATATTTAGGAGCCTTAGAACAAGTTGTGTCCAACTCATGGTTTATGGATGGCATACTGAGAAGGAAGTCCTCCACTTACCATTGCTTCCAGCAGTAGGGAATTGACTGGGAGACCCAAGTTAAAGGTGACGACCTGGGGGAGGAAAGAACAGTGCTGCCCATGGGGCATGACTTCCTCAGTCTCACTGGAAAACCTTTTCCACAGTAACTGGTTCCAGGCCAGCACAAGGTTGCAAGCAATTGAATGTCTCAAAGAACTGAAAACTGCAACATTTAATCACTCTTTTTTTCCCCTTTATGTCCTGCTCTGTGGTTTCAGGTAGCCTCAGGGTGCACAACATGGGGAACAACCTCTGCAGCCTTCCTGTCCCTCTGGGTCACTGGGTTTTCATCCTGCCCCAGGGCTAGAGTGTAGGGATAGACCTGGGACTGAGTCATGAAAAGTGTGCAGCATTTGGAACAGCATGGCAGAGTGGGGAACCTCTCTATAAAGCAGGGAAAGACTAATTTGGAAAGACTCAGCTTTGCTTTAAATGTATGCCCAAGACACCCCCAGCTGAGCCACAAACAAATGGGTGTGACTTCCCAACTGGATGCCAGATAGCCAGGTGTGGCTTTCTTGTCTGCCACCAGAGTACTTTAGCAGGTCAGATGTCACTGATCCTTCACTATCCACTGGCCAAGAATAAGGGCCACAGGGCCTAGGTCCAACTTTGTGCATCAGGTTTGTCCACTTTTCAGTAATATGTGTTGCAGGGTAGGTAGGTACAGCTCTGGAGTTCCCCGTGGATGCAGGGAGCACGTGAGGGCATGGACCACAGACTTTTTGCCAGGGTGTGTGGGCAATATGAGGGGGCATCTCTGGCTGTGCTGGAGGGTGAAATGTAGCTCAGACTGTCACTGTTTGCTGTGCTCTTCAGATATGACATTTTGGGGATCTGAGTCATCTCCTTTCTTCCCCAAAGCAAAGGAAGATGTCCAAGGGGAGTAAGGAACCTGTGGTGTAGGGACAACCCCCCACAACAATATTCGGGGTGTTATCTACAGTGGGGAATTTGTGGACTTTTGCAAAGCTTGACTGAATAAGGAGTCAGAGCCCTGTTAAGAGGACTTGGGCTCCTAACTCACCTAAGTGTTTTGTGAAATCTTCCTCCATGTGTGCAGTGTCTCCTGCCCCACTCTTCTCTCCACATTGCCTACTCCAGATTTCTCACTGCTGCTTTTCTCTTCACTGCAGAAATCAGGAGTATTTGACCAGCCCCCTGAACTCTTCCCACGGTGAGTAAGATGTGGAACTCCACGCTGGAATAATCTGACAGAGGGGAGTATTATTACAACACTATTATTATTTAATCTTTTGGATTATCAAATGTGGGAGCCACAAGGAAGTGTCTAGGGAAAAGCAATGCACAGCCTACCTTCCAAGACAGGAGGCAGAGGTGGTCCATTCTGTCCTCTGCTGATTGGGAAGGTCCTATCCTGACTCAGATAAAATGAGGTAGGAGCTGAGCACCCTGAGCATGTGTCCAGACCCGCATGCTCCTTCCCATCCATCTTGGAAGGGTCACAATAGCAGCTCACAGCCTGAGTGTGGAGCTACACGACTGTGCATCTCTGCCTGCTTGTAAGGGCTGAGGCAGAAAAGGACATGGCTTTGAGTTCTGATGAGTCAGGTCCGTGGGGGTGAGACTTGCCATAAATCCCTGGTTTTCTTCCTCCTGGAGCTGGGTTGGTGTCTGCATGTTGCTGGTGTGGTGCAGTGGCCTTTTTCCACTTCCCAATCCTTGGTTGGAGGGTTGGTGTACACTCTATGAGTGTAGAGTGCTGTCATGAGGGACAGCCATGTGCCAGTGTCCCTTCCTCATCCCTTGGAAGAAGGAGGGTGAGGAGCCCTTGGGAGATCCCAAGGGGAACCACATGGGAATGTGCAGCAGGGTGTGTTAAGGATGGAGAAAACACACTCAGGAATTGACTTTACCACACTCTCCTCCTTGGCATGGAGGCGACTGCCACAGGACTAAGTGGCCCTTCCTTGGTCACAGACATCCCTGCATGGCATTTGCAGCCTTTCTGATGGTTGCCTGTTTCCTTTCCCATTCCAGAGGTACCAACCCCTTTGCCACAGTCAAGCTGCGCCCCACAGTGACCAACGACCGCTCGGCCCCCATCATCCGGTGAAACAGGGCTGTGGGCAGTGAAGGACTCCAGCAGAGAGGGAGGAGGAGAAGTGACAGTGCTGTGACCTCCAGCTGGGCAGCAGCCTAGTGCTACCACTCCAGGAGTGAACTCTCTTTTCCCCTCCCATACCTCTGGGACCATGGCACCCGTCTCACCTGGGTGCCTGGTGTGCTTTAGCCAGGAGCAGATCTCTGCTGCCCTTTCTGGATTGATCCCTGCTTCCCTCCCCTTGTGCTGTTACTGTGCTTGACTGGGAGGGAGCAGTCTGCTGTTACTGGTGCTGGTGGCCTGGGAGAGAGGATGGTGCTGGAGCTGGAGGTAGGGCTGGCTAAGGCCATCTGCAGCCAGGGCAGTGCTCTTGGGATGTTGAAGGTGAATCATTGCTACCCCTGCTGTGGGCAGAGAAGGACTGTCACCAAACAGTTCCTTTGCCACCAGAAGAATGAACTCCAAAAGAGAAGGCTTCCAGTGGTCCGGCTGACAGGGTCTGGTCTTGGCCTCTTTGACAACTGTGTCCATTTGCAGCAGCACCTGCCTCTTCTCACCCCAGGTGCAGCCCCTCACCTTGCTGGGCAGTGCTGAGGCAAGGCAGGGGCAGGTGACAGTGTCCAGCACCGCTGCCCTGTTCCTTCAGGTACTGTCCTGTGGAAAATAGATGGGTTTTTTAAAATAAAATGGAGAATTCATCTTCTGTGTCCATTTCAGTGGCTGGGGCATCACCTCAGTCACACGATGCAGGGGGAGGAGGACAGACACTCCCCCACCAGCACTGGGGCCATGGTGGCTGCCCATGCTCGTGGTGTCAGACACTGCAGTGCTGTGAGTCCACATGGAGCAGCCACCAGCCCAGGGGTCTGGGGTGGATGTGGAGGGCACCAGGAGGGCTGCACTGCCCGTTGCTGGCTGCCCCCCTGAGTGCCCCTGTCTGTCCTGTTGCCGGAGGGCAGCAAGGACCTGTGGCCCCCTTCTCCTCACCCACTGCTGGAATGTGTGCTCTGGGCACTCCAGGGCTGCTCAGTGCAGGGGAAAAACATTTCCCTAGGGCTTGTGGGGGCCTCACCAATCTGGGAGTACCTGGTGTGTGCTGGGGGAGCCCTCACGGGAGCGGCAGCGTGAGCGAGGGATGGAGCACCAGCGATGGCTTAGCTGATTAGCCTTATTAACAGACATTAAACCCTGGCTGGGAGTGTGGCCAGGCCCCCGCCGCCCCCCTGCTGCTGAGGGGCTCCAGGGCTTTACAGCCCAGGCCTTGTCCTCCCCAACAGCCCACCTGGGCTGAGCCCCAGCCCCCTCCCTGGAAGTAAAAGGGTAAAAGGGTTCCCCCACAAGCAGCCAGAGACTGGCTGGTCCCAGTGCCTGCCAGCCCTCCTCTTGTGGGCCAGCCCCTGGGGAGGCTGGCTTTGAGGGGGGCTCTTCAGCTGCCCGGGGTGGGCAGGATCTGGCAGTTTGAGCCATGGCTGGCAGCGATTCCTTGGCTGCTCCACCTTGTCTCACTTCTCTGCTGGGCACATGCCCTGCAAAACCCCACCACCGCTTCTCCATCGTGGCTGGCAGCTGAGGAAGACTCAAAGGCTTCAAAAGAAGCTGCTTTACCTGTTTGGTACCTTACTGAAGCATGGGCACATGGTCTCCTCCTCCACTGCCTCCCACCCCAGCACCCCTCACCCTCACCCTGCTTCTTCCTCTCTTGGTCCCTCTGACTGAATCCATCCCTGCCAGCCTGCCCTGCCCTGCTGGGGAAAACGCAGGGAGCCCCTGGGCAGTGGGATTACCGGGGGATTCGGGCTGTGGCAGGCAGCCACCTCGTCCCCATTGGCTGGAAAAGCCTCTTAAAAGTGGAGAAGTGCTTTCTGCCCGCTCAGCACCCAGTAGTCTCTGCCGACCTGGAGCCATAAGCAGCTCCTGACCCACATCCACACTGGGGGTGCCGTGGGACACTGCTGGCACCCACAGGAGGCAGGGGAGTGCCCCGCACAGGGTGTGCCCCCAGATCTGCCACAGACAGCTCTGCTGGGCACCACTGGAACTGGAGGGAAGCAGGCTGAGAGGGGGATTAGCCGTCTTGTGAGGACGTAGCTGCTCCAAAGGAAGGAACGGAGCACAAGAGACTGCTTGACAGGTGCTAGATTCCTGCAGGCATTGTCCTGTGCCCACCATGGAGAAAAGATCCAGCAGGACCTTCTAACCAGGCACCCTCACCCAGAGCCAGGAAGTGCCAGCCAGTGGGAGAAGGAAGCGCTGCTGAGGGATCTGCTCAACCCTTGGGGGCTCAGCTTGTGCTCGGAGGCCATCGCTGCGTTGCACAGGTCAGTGCTGTGGAGGGATGCTGGCAGCCTCGCCCCAGCAGCCAAGAGGAACAACTCCCCCAGGCCTGCATTCATTTAATTCTCTAAAAAATGCTTTCCTGGGGGTTGTCTGTGGGTTGGAGAGGCTGGTGGCATGAAGTGTGGGCCTTGCACTCAATAAATAGACTCCCCACCCCATCTGTACTGCATGGAGGCACTAAGAGCATTTATGTGGACCCTCCTGGGTGCAGCTTGTCTAGCACTGCGGGGATTTTCTGGGCATTATCCAGCACTGTCTGCACTGTGCTCTGTGTGTGTCCAGGGACTGGCAGCCACAGCTGAACCTGCTGTGGTCTTCACCCTTCCAGCCTGGTCAGTGCAAGTCTTCTTGCAGCCACCTGCCGCAAGTTCTGCTCTAGCCCACCTTCCTGTGATGCAAGGGAAGGGCAGGTGCCCATGCTGATGAGCTTTTAGGTGCATGTGAACTCACAAACTGTGTTTTTACCCGTGGATAAAGCTCCTTAACTGGGGACAAAATGATAGTGTGCAAAGGTAGGGGCAGGTATGTGGTGTGGCTGCTGTGAGCAGAGAAACATGTGTGTCATGGTGTTAGGAACGAGGCAGCTCTGGGCTGCCTGGCTCACAGCTGGCATAAACCTCCAGCAGGGCTGTTACAAGGTGTGCTATAACATTTTGGCCTTGGAGGCATCGCCACAGGTGAGCTCCTCTGGTGCACCCTGTCATTTGCAACCACACCTAGCTGCAGGCAGGAAAAAGTGCTTTCATGCTTTGCTGTACAGCTCTGTAGCACGGAGCAAGTGGCTCCCCAGAGGTGCCCTCCAGCTCCAGACTCAAACAAGTACTCACAGACATTTGTCTAATGGGCTCATCATTGACAGGCAGTGCTACAAAATCTCTGAAGAGCATGTCACAGACAGACAAATATTTTCTTGCTAGGATGCTGGCAGGGAGCAGCAGGGTTGAGGGAAAGATGGATTGCAATGGTTTGATTGATTCATTTAATTTGCGGAGCAAGATGAGCTCATGAAAAGCAAGGCTGGAGAAAAAACTCTCAGGCTTGGTTTAGTGGCAGCTCTTACTTGAAGTAGCTGCGCGCAGCAGAGGGTGCAGTAGTGGAGCACCAGCTCTGATTGAGAAATCAGCGTGCTTTGGCAGCTGGTCACCTTTTGTACAGCTGGATCCAGCTTGTCAGTCAGCTGGAGCTGGGACAGGAGCAGTGGGCAAAATGGCAGAAACGGAGCGAGGCATTCAGTCTGGCTGTCGGGGTGCCAGTGATCCAGAAAACACCAGTGAGGGCGAGATGGGGAGGTGTGGGTAGCTGGTATCATTACTCTTTTCTTCCTTGTAGGGATTCCTTGTCTTAAAAATATCTTCATAGCCCCCTGTTTTCAGTTCATGTGTCTGTTCCTTGCCATGGTCCCTGAGGCCTGGGCTGGGAGGGAGAGATTAGAGTAGCCTGTGCTGGCCGCAGTGGTTCAGCCCAAGACCTGCTAGGAAACAGCCATCCAGACTGAGCCCCAGTCCATGCTCAGAGCCAGATTCAGATTTTTTTCACACCATCCTGAAAGTTTGGGGAACTCTGCTGCAGGGACCCATGGTGGAGGCAGGCACCTGAGTGCTGCACTCTGTTTTTCCCCTGCAGAGGGGAAGGAGGGCTACAGCTGAGGTTGGCTGTGGAGTAAGACCACTCTTGCCAAGTAAGGGCCCTCTGTGCTATCCACACTTTTGTCTAAAGGATTTGCACTTCAGCATCCAGAGCAACAGCAACTATGGGAATCAGCTCAACTCACCCCCTTTGCATGGAGGACACCAAGAACAGGCCCTTCCTTGAGAAATGCACCCAGATCCAAAGCTCCCAGGTTCTAGCTATGTGTGTCACATCCACAGGACAGTCCCTGTCCCCTCAGCACTCTCTAGTCCATTTGTGACTCCTGGCATTTCCCACAACTGCTGGTGCCAAGGGATGAGGATGCTGCTGCCACCTTGCAGCCCTTCAGCCAGGAGAGCTGGGCAGGAGAGAGGACCCTTGCTAGGAGTGTGCTGCCACCAGACAGTGATAGGAGACAAACCAGACCCAAAAAAGCCCAGCTCAGGCGTGCAGAATGCCTGTCTAATCTGCTTGGGAGCATCTGCAGTGTAAGTGCAGTGATGGCTTTGCATGCAGGTGTGGAAATAATCCTGGCTGACAAAGAAACTGTGGCCAATGGTGCTGCAAGGGGCAGAACCTGGTACCTAAGGGAGAAAGGAAAAATATACCCACAGCAGTCAGCTGGAGCAAAATACTTGGGCAGCTTAAGAGCCCTGAGAGCAACTCACAAGACATCCCCTTTAATTCCCTCCTTCTCCCCACTTAGGCTTTGTTCCGGCCCCTCCGTGTACGTACAGAGCCCTAATCTCTCTGGCATGCAAATAACCACCGGGTTTTTGTGCTCTCCCCCTTCACCTATTTCGGAAATCTGGCCCCTGAGGGCGGGGAGGGGAGGGAGAAGGAGAGTGCCATGCACTGGGGCCTCCCAGAGGGAAGAACAGAGGGCTTAATGGATCTCCTTGCCTCACTGCTGGAGGTTTCTGTGCCAGGGCAGGTCTTGGGGGACTCCCCCTGGAGCAGACCAGCATGGGAGAGGCTCAAAGGCAGATTTTAGGAAGCAAAAAGGGTTCACATTGCTGGTCTTCACCTCGCCCCATCTGTAGGCAAGGCTGGATATGAAGCAAGGGGGGTGCTGCAGACCCTGATGCTGCACCAGGTGCAGCATTCCAGGCCCAGCTGGGAGCTGTTACAATGCTTGGCTGTGTTTGGCCGGGGTTATGGAGTTCTGGGCTGCCCCAGCCTCAGGGGGCAGCTGAGGCATGATCTCACACCCCAAAGCAATCTCACCTCACCTGGCAGGATCAAGGTGCAAAGAGCAGATGTGGCCCCCAATGAGCCTCTCAGAGCCTGGAGATGGTGGGCACAGAAAGAAACCTTGTAGTAAATATTTGTTCCTCTGCTCTGTTCTGCTCTGCTCTTCTTGCAGCCCCAGCAGACTTTCTCTGTTTCCCTACTTCCTCCCAGCCTGCCTTTCCATTCCTAGGTTAGAAGATGGGGAGACCTGACCCAGAAGAAGGGCAGCTGCCGGCTCCTGTGAAGCCCCCAGATGGTGGCTGGGGCTGGATCGTGCTCCTTGGCTGCTTTGTGATCACCGGCTTCTCCTATGCCTTCCCCAAAGCCGTCAGTGTCTACTTCAAGGAGCTCATGAAAGATTTCCACGTGGGCTACAGTGACACGGCCTGGATCTCTTCCATCATGCTGGCCATGCTCTATGGGACAGGTGATGCTTGGACACACTTCCCCCTCCTCAGCTCACACCTCTCCCACTCTGCCATGGGCCCAGACCATCTCCCCATGGACTCTCTCATGCTCACTGGCCTGGTCATGAACCACGATGCAGAATACAATTGTCCTACCACTTCTCTTCTGGAAGTGTGCTGCATCTCATATCCCTGTTTCCTCTGCCCCAGGAGACCTCAGGGGTCACCCCACCTACATCCCAGACAGTTGATACAGGGTTTGCTCCCACTGCTGAAGCGCTGCTCCTGTCACACCAAGCACCAGGGAATAGGGCTCCAAAGGCAGGGCAGAACAGAAGCCTCCACATCACCAGCCCCTCTCCCTTGGCCAGGCCCAACAGATGTGTACCTAAGCAGCCAAGGAGTGAGCTCCATCATTGCAGCTTCATCCTCCCTGAGAGCCCTGCTTGGGCTGCCTGCCCCTTCCCAGCTGTCCTGTCTCCTCCTGGTCACCTGCTCTGTCTCCTGTGCTTCCTCCTAGGACCAGTATGCAGCATCATGGTGAACCAGTTTGGCTGCCGGCCCGTGATGCTCATTGGTGGGCTGCTGGCTTCTGCTGGCATGATCCTGGCATCTTTTACCACCAACATCATTGAGCTTTATCTGACAGCTGGTGTGCTGACAGGTGAGAGCCCTGGGATTTGGGGGGAAACACAGGCTTACCTGGGGAGAGCCAAAACCACGTCGTATTTTCCTCTAGCACTGCCATGTCTAGTATCGGGTCTCCCCAGCCTATTTGCACACAATATGGGAAGCACCTAGTCCTGAATGTTGCACCTGTGAGAGATGCATCTGCTGGATCTAAACAGCAGGGGCCTGTGGTTGAGAGCCAGAAGAAACCTAGGTGGTGCTCAGTGATCATGGTGACTGTGGTAGGCAGCATCAGTACAGAATGGCAGGGGAAAGAGGCAGAATTCCTGTGTAAGGCTCAGATCCTGCCTAAGTGTGAGCACAATTACTTGATTCAAACCCGCTTCAGGTGGACAGGCTGGTTTAGCCCATCCTCTGCAGGGGCAATCCACCAACACGAAGGCACAGAGGGTTGTGAGGAATACATTCATCCCATCATGGGACTTCAGGACTAGGATAGTCTGAGGGGAGTTTTCAGCTTGTTGCAAAACACATCTCATGTTCTTGCACTCCTGGCTCTCACTTCCATGTAGGTCTGGGTATGGCACTGAACTTCCAGCCCTCACTGATCATGCTGGGCACCTACTTTGACAAGCGCCGGCCTCTGGCCAATGGACTGGCTGCTGCTGGGAGCCCTGTCTTCCTCTCCTCCCTCTCTCCTCTGGGGCAAGTGCTGCTGGAGAAGTTTGGCTGGCGAGGAGGGTTCCTTATCATGGGGGGCCTTCTGCTTAACTGCTGCACTTGTGGGGCAGTCATGAGACCCCTGGATATGGGCATGAAGAAGAAGATGGGGAAAGCTCAGGACAAATATGAAGCCAAGGAGATGCTGCCCATAGGAGGGAAGTCAGAGGAGGGAATCAGCACCACTGATGGAACCAAGAAAGGCAAGAAAGTCAAGAAGAAGCCCAAGAAAGGAAAGAAGCTTCTGGATTTTAGTATCTTCTCCAACCGAGGGTTCATCATTTACACCATTTCAAAGTTCATCCTGGTCCTGGGTCTCTTCGTGCCCCCCATACTGCTGGTCAACTATGCCAAGGACACAGGTGTCCCGGACACCGAGGCGGCGTTCTTGCTCTCCATCATCGGCTTCATAGACATCTTTGCCCGCCCAGCCTGTGGCATGGTGGCAGGGCTGAAGTGGGTCCGCCCTCACGTGGCCTATCTGTTCAGCTTCTCCATGCTCTTCAACGGCTTGACAGACATCTGCAGCGCCAGGGCCAGCAACTACACAGGGCTGGTCATCTTCTGTGTCTTCTTTGGCATCTCCTACGGCATGGTGGGGGCACTGCAGTTCGAGGTGCTGATGGCCATCGTCGGCTCCCAGAAGTTCTCCAGCGCCATTGGGCTGGTCCTGCTCATCGAGGCTTTCGCCGTGCTCATTGGCCCACCCTCTGCAGGTAGGTGTCTTGCTGCAGGTGCCTCTTGGCCGCCACTGCTCCACTGAACTGCAGGTACCGGGCACGGACCCTATTTCTCAACTTTAAATTTGCTCTAGAAGCTGAGAGCGGATCTCAGCCTTCACTACGAATGTTGCATAGAACCATGTTAAGGATAGGGTCAGGCACATGCTGCAGACAAACCTTTTAGAGTCTTCATTAAGACAAAGCAAGTGTCTCTCAAATGCTCCTTGGTGTCCCTGGCCTTTTGATTGGCACTGTGAATAGTGATCTCAATTTGTTTGGATCCCAATTCCAAGGCACAGGTGTTTTGCTGTCAGTCAAGTCAAAACAGTTTGCACAGTCCCCCGAGGCATTTGTTGGTAATTTTTCTAAGAGGATTAAGACACTCACAGCTTTTCAGCCAGTCTAGTCTAGGTCACCGCCCCTGGTAAGGTCCAGGCCCCACAAACAGCCCATAAAAACAGGCTGTTGAATGGAGGTTGGTGTAGATTAATGTTAAGCGACTGATCACATGTGAGAAAGCCAAATCATGCCCAAGGCTCATTTCCAAACAAAGTGCAGTTTCCTGATTCACAAGGAAGAGTCAGGGACAAGACTATGGAAAATCCCCAGGCAGGAACCAGTCTGTTGTTTCTTGCACTCCCTTCCTTCAGCTGTAACACATAGGCTAAAGCCCAGCATTGAAGACCTTTGTGTGAATGGTCTTTTCCTCAGCACAAACCAGCAGTTATGAGTAAAACCTGCCCTCAGCAATTCCAGCCAGTTCTCAAGTAAAATTTGGCAGCCAAGAGAGGACCCTCTTAAATGCTAACAATAATTCCTGTCTCACTTTATAAGCTGTGGGGCAGTCAGCAGCCCCAGGCCAGGGAGGGTCAAGAAATATGTGTCTTGGAGGCAGCTGCAGAGAGATCACTGGGGAAGAGGGGGATTTAACAGCACCTTGCTCCAAGGAGCAAGGCCCACCAGTGAGGTGTAAACAAAGGAATCCCTCAGCCCTCCTGCCTCAGCTCAGCTGTGCCTTGGTGCTGTGTGACCATACAGTGGCACACAGACAGTGTAGGGTCACTGAAGAACCGTGCTGGGGGCAGCCAGGTCGTGCTGGGGGCTGTAGGACCCCCCTGGCACAGGAAGCCCGAGCGCTCTGACAATCCTGATGGCTCGGACTCGGGAAGAACAGTGCTCAGCTGGGAGAAGGGGGGTGAACAAAGTGGCTTTGTTTGGTGTAATCCTCCTGAGCTGCTTCCCGCTCCGTGGGGCCGAGGGGTTTGGCACAGGATAAGCTGCACTCACACACACGCACACGCACGCGCGCTGGGGCTCCTCTCTCGCCATCCGGCTTGGCTGAACAGGGCCACATTCACCTGCCCAGGAATGCACCACGTGCCTCCCATGACTGCTCCGGGAGGCACCTCGGCCTGTCCTGGGGCTGGTTTCTGTAGCACAGCAGCGACTGGGGTCACATGTGCATTCGGGAGCAGAGCGCGGTTCCACGGCTACATCCTGACCACAGCAAGGCAGCTGTTTGTGCTCCCCAAGGACTGGGACCTCTTCCTCCATTGCCAGCTCCAGTGGATACAGAAAATATATTGAGAATATCTCTGGCACAGAAATCATCATGTGTGGGCCAACCAGAGGGATTTCTCTGCCAAAGAGAAATTTGTTCTTCCCTTCAGAATGTTTTCCTGACATAATAGCTTAAGAAATAGCAATGCCTCTCAAACTTTCTTTTCTGAGACTGGCCAATCCAAATCATGAGAGGCTTTTCCCACTTTGGCAAGTAGAAGATGGCCCACCATGAAAGTGTCACAATTATTTAAGCTTGTCCAAACAAGGGAAAACACCAACCATGCACTGTTACGGTACCTTCCCTGGAAGTACAGTGCAGCTCTTTCCCAGGGTGATTTTTAGGTATTCAGGTTTCTTGCTGTTCCCTTGAGGAATGGGTCCTCAGACAAATGCAGGTGTTGCCCACCTGCACTGGGCTGTCCATTCAGGAGTGCGTAGGGTGAATTTAACCATCTCATGTCTTCTCCAACCATCAGGCCGCCTGGTGGATGCTCTCAAGAACTATGAGGTGATCTTCTACCTGGCGGGCTCGGAGGTCGTGCTCTCCGCCCTGTTCCTGGGTGTGGCCAGCTATTGCTGCCTGAACCGAGGGAAGAAGGAGCCTCCCCCCGAGAACAACCCCACTGCGGGAGCGGGGAGCGACACCGAGGAAGCGGAGTCCGACGTGCAGGAAGCCGAGGAGCACAGCAGCGACAACCACCAGCCGGCCCACAGCACCGACAACGCCGTGGTGGTGGCCAGCGAGGAGGCCAACCATGTGGCAGAGGAGCAGCGAGGGGAGGGAGGCGGCTGTCCCGCAGGGGACGGGGAGGTGCTGGCACGGGACGGCTGCAACGCTGACCAGATGGTGGAGAGGGACAGTTTCTAGCCAGGGCAGAGAACAGGGATGTATAAAACTGGCCTTGTGTGCAAGCACTTCAGCATGGGAGGGTAGGTGGGATGCGGGGAGCAGAAAGTTGGGACAAAGGCAGATGTAAGAAATAAGAGGGAGAGGTATAAGAATAGCCGGTCCCTATGTACATATGTCCACAACCTACCCAGTGATACGTCTGCTTGCATCCTGCACCCATGCTGGTACAACACAGGCTCAGAGCAGCCCAAACACCAAAAAGAAAAAAATAATAATCTTCTTTCCTCACTTTCAAACCAGCCCTGGAGAAAGTCTTCTGAAGAGGCTGCCAAGGACTCTCCTTTTCCTTCTGCATTGTCACAACACAGAACACAAACAATTAGAGACTCTTTGTAATCAGATCTGGTATGCTCTGTTCTGGTGTCAGTGTTTCCTTCACCCCACTTCCCTGTCTGGATAGTGTCAGTCTCACTGGCAGCACGTTTAGGAGGTGCAGGGGCACCAGCACGGGGGCAGACACCAGGCTCTCTGCAACACCTCCCTCGGGCACTGCCGAACCAGGAGACCACCAGCTCCGAGCACCTCTGCCTGGCACATCTTTTGTGGACGGTAAAGCTGGGGCAGTGACACCTGATGCTGCTTCCCCAGGTAGAGAAGCGCTGCCTTAGAGGCTGCTGCTGAGGTACAAGAAGAAGACACCTAAGAAAGGCTAATGCCATTAGGTGTGCAGCCACAGCACGGAGCCTCGCTGACAGGAATAGCACCAAGCCAGCTTTATCTAGGCTCAAGTGAGCCCCGTTGACGTGTGAAGGGAACAACTTTGGCCCCTGTGGGGGCGGGGGTTTCAAGGCAGGTAAATAACCATGTCCCAAGCGATTATCCACTGAGTAGGAATGGCACCAGACGTGCCTGTGTTTTCCTCTTAAATAGAGAAAACCTCCTTACATAAAGGAATCAAAGGTAAGGCAGAAGGACAAGCCCCAGTCCCCGAGTGCCGCTAATGAGGGTGTTGGAGCACGTGGTGAAGCAGGCATGACCCCCTCACCCCCTGCTGCAGTGGTGGATTTCTAGATTCAGAGAGGACAACCTTCCCTGGCATGCTTAAAGCACTTCTAATCTGCTTTAGGACTGGATCTTTTATAAACACCCCTGGCCAAAGCTCTTTCTTCCGGTTTCCTGAACTGCTTCACCTCAGAGACCCTGGGGGAACCTGTGACTATTACAGGGGATCAAAAACTAAGCAGAGGGCTACAGGGAAGGCAACCTGTTGGGCCACCAAAAGTTATGTTTCATTCCAGACCAGACTGACTACAAATTAATGGGTAGTTGGCAGGATCCATAAAGCCATTTAAACACAGCAGGGGAGTGGGGACATGAAGGAAAGGGTTTCATTCTACGTGCTCCCAAACAAAAAACAGCAGCAAATGATGAGCAAAATAAAGCTGTTGAAGAACATCAGTTTAAGAAGAGACAGAAGAACTGGAGATTGGAGGGGAGAAGGTAAACCCCATGAGGCTGTACTCTGTCCCACCACAGCTAATACCATTGTTAGATCTCATATTAAGCTATTCACAGTGGTGACTTTGGGCTTTTTCCTGCTCAAACTCACTTAGAAATATCCCAAACAAGACTAAACCCCATACCAAACCCCAGTGCAACGCTCTGAGAGAATGAGAGCAGCAGCAAGGGTGCTGGGGCCCTGCAGGCATTCACCCAGTGCTCTCAAAGCTTGTTTTCCCTTTCCAACAAGGAAAGGTCGCTGTTTCTGCTCAACCAAGCTGCTCTGCAGTTCTTTCCCCAGTAACCCCAGGCTGGGTTTCCCTTATTCACTAGTATGCCCTCCAAGGAGCTCACAGCTTCCCAGAGGTCCAAGGTCCACAGCATGAAAACAACTGCCCTTGTCAGCCAGGCCAGTCACTAGAACAAGGTCCCCTCTGTTTTCTTGTCACAAGCCAACATTTCCCACTAAGCCTCCCGCTCTTAAATTATTTTCACAAAAGCAAATAAAAGCCCTCAGGGTACGAGGTCTCACTACAGACAGTGCTGCAAGGTTCCCAGACCTCTTCCCAAAAAACCCAGCTATGCTGCTTTACACTTGGTTTCAATGGCTTTTAGGCAGACTCTGCTGAAGCATTTTCGGTTCCCCTTCAACTGCTTTGTGTTTTGGACCAACAAACAACTCTGAAAGAGGATCAGGGACTTAAGCATCAGCTGAAGCTTGTGATGCAACAGTTGAGCTGTGTGGAGAAGCTGGCCTGGAGAGGGACAGGGATGCCACTTTGGTGGGACTAAGGCACCTGGTGGCCTTTAAAAGGCCGGTGCTCCCCTGGGAAGCTAAACTGCAGAGCAGCTGGTGCTCCTGGAGGACTGGCCTTGCTACAGCATTTATAACAGCCTATATAAATCTGCACTGCACTGACCACCACAGGTTGCTATAGTGATTATGCACCAGTACAAGACAAAAATGGCTAGTACATGACACCCATCTTCCTAAGATTACCTTAAGATTAAAACCAAGGGAAGATAAGCAAAAAAACCTTTCATAGAAAGGCATGAAGGACATGAAATTAAATGTCACATATTTCTTTATTACAGACAATAGTCACTACACCAGTCTGTTTAAATTCTCCAGAGCAGCTTGACCATGGATGGCTTTTTTCCAGCCACCCACAGAGATGAAGAAGCTCCAAAAACAATCAAAGAGAAACACAAATCTAAAAAACAGAAAAATCTTGATCATAAATTAATGCACTTAAATAACTTCTCCCATGACCACTAGAATGTAATAACAGAGAAGTCAAAAGCCCTGGCCCAAGACCACCACCACTCCTGGCAATTGTGCTGCCCAATAACAGATGAAGTGCCATCTGCATCTGGGATTGGCCCACAGGGATGGAGGGAGAGGAAGAGAAAAAGAAGAAGGAAAGAAGCACTCTCACTTACCTCAGCTTTCCTTTTCCCCCTTCCCTTCTGCTAGGGAATGGGAGGATAGCTACTGCTGCTGGCTGGCCCAGAGGCAGCACAAAATAGTTGTGCAGAGAGGAGAGCACACTAGTCATTCTTTATACTAAAAAACCCAAAGCCTCTTCCTCTCTCCACAAGGGTTTGTGTCTCCTTTCTATTTTAAAGATAGGGTATTTCCATCACAGTCCGAAGGTGAATCCTCAGAAGGAGCTTGAAGACAGCAAGCAGTGACGCCAACACTTCCCCACAGCACAAGGGGAGGATGGAAGGGGGCTGCCCTCACCATTTGTAATCACCTCCAAACCCTTAACCAGCTTCCATGTGCCAGAGAGGAGTGGTGCTGCCCCTGTGCCCAGCAGAGTCCTGCCTGCACAGGGGCACATGGCAGTGTAGGAGCGGCTTTTCCTCCCCACACTGCAGTACCCAGGTTGGGTACCAGAAGTCTCCAGGGACAAAAAGAATTATCCACGCAAACAAGCAAAGGAAAAGAGACAAAAGCAGAGGTTGGTCCCAATCCAACCAGCTACCCCACCCAGAGCAGAGAAGGAATCCCAGGCTGGACACACAGAGAAATGGTGGAGGATGAATGGCCACGTGAAATACATGTTTTCATAAGTCTGCAGAGTCCTCCCTCTGGCCATGCTGACCCACTCAGGCATCATCAATGAGCTTCTCTCCATTTGCGTCCTCCCTCCCGCTACCCTCTCTCTCGCTTTCTCCTTCTTCTTCCGCCCCATCTGTGTAGGTGTCCTTCTGCCCATAGCTGAGAGTGGTGCGGGCGAGGTCCACCTCGATGGGAAAGACATCGGCGTCCCGGAGCACGGCGTAGCAGTCGTCGTAGTACTTGGACATCGTGGAGACAAAACGCTGGAGCTGGAACACGATGTCCTGCACTGCAGTGGAGACATGTTGGGGGGAAAAAGTGTAAAAATTTCCTTTCCAAACAGTGTGAAGGCTGTGATCAAGCTTCCCTTACCAGTGTTAGATACCATTGCCTACAAATTTTGCCCCTCAGAGCTGATGTCTCGAGTACACCACAAAGGTGTACACCACAAAGTTCTCCTCAGCAAAGAAGAACTAAGCTGCCTTCTGAGCTGAGACAGAGGAGGAACAGAGAGGCCAAAGTCATGTCTGCTGAACTCAGCAGTGGCACTCACCATGTTTCTGGTCCAGGAGCTCTATTTTCTCCAGCACGTCCTTCCTCATCTTGGCAAAGCGCGTGCGAGCCTCCTGACGGCAGCGCAGGATGAGGCGGTACTCGTAGTTCCCAGTGCTGACCCGGTAGAGAGGCTCACCCAGAGCCTGCCAAAAACACAGCGCCATGTGAGAGACTCCCACAGCAGTGCTTGCACTCAGTCTGCCTACCAGAGTGCACTCACAATGGCTTTGGGTTATTATGGACCTCTGAGGCACGAGGAACTGCTGTCAGGAAGCAGGAGGAACACTGAGCCGTGTCAAAAACTGGCAGTCAGTGCGGCCACTTTGAAGGCCAAACACACCAACCATGGTAAAGCATCACTACTAAGCAAATACAAAAGGACAGGCACCTCTCAGCCCAGCATGGAGAGGTGACATGGCTTCTTACCAGGACTAGCAAGACAGGCATTAAGAACAAGTTTATATCAAGCACACAAAAATTCTGCCCTCCTCTTTAAGGTTTTCCCTGTATGGATTGCATAATGAATTACATATCTACAAAGGGAACCCTCTGGTATCTACAACCATCCAGACAAAATACTGGAAACCAACAGGGAAGGATCTATACATTGTCCTGCAAGAGTCTGGAAAGGGGTTATCTCTGTCAGCAATGAAGCATCCTTCCCTTGCACCTGTGAACACAACATACAGAAAAATCTGTGCTACAGGTTACGGCTCCCTAAAACACACTGCACGTGCCAAACCCAGAGGTGCCGCTCTGCTGGGCAAGACTGGCATTCTTTCCTTCCCATTTAGAAGGAAACGTATAATGAAAGATTGTGTTAGGAGTTTTATTCCTGCCTGGCACTTGGGAACTAGGCATTCCAAGAAATCAAATGCCTGCTCTGAGGTTGATACCGAGGATAAAAAAAGATGTTACTCTTATGCAGGGAAACTGGAATTTATGGGATACCTTTAGCTATTTTAAACAGAGCTGTTAAGGATTAAAGTCCTAAAACTCTAAACTATAAACCCCCTATTGTTAACAGATATCCTTTAATCAATTTCCTTCACTTATAAATGTAGCTTCACATGCATTTTGCTACAGAGAAGCTAAATCTCCATTTCTAAGAAACAAGTCTTAATGATAAGCTGTGCACTACATACAAATGGAATCTGTGAAGATAACACCTTAATCCTCCTTACATAACCTAATAGTACTTAAACACTGAGAAAGGCAACCACGGAGCAAACAAGCTGCAGTGCTCCCCAGGTAGCATTTAAGCATCCCCTATTTCTAATACATTAAGAATAAATGTATGTAATTCCTTAGGATGCATTCACTTGTTTGGGTGCTGACAGGCACAGGAGTGCTTTTGCAATTGTACTGATACTCACAATGCAGCTGTACTCTTCATCATCCATCTCTTTGACTTTCAGGCAGTAAGACTTTGAAGAATTAAAGATAAAAAAAAAAAGCAAAACAAGAAGGAACTATTAAAAATTAGAAATAACTTTATCATCACCCATAACTATGAGGCTGCACCATTCTAAGTCTTTCTTCAGTGGACAGACTCTGAAGAAAGCACAGTGGGAAAAAATCCTGTGTTCATCTACTCTTTGGGAAAAGCCAGTACAAGAAAAGTATGAGATGGGAATAAATAGGAAGGAAAACAAAAATATTAATTGCAGGGAGGGTTGATGTAGGAAGAGATTCTACCATATTCCCTAGCCTTAGGGCAGCAGCTCCAAGTACTACTCTCAACAGGCAAAAGGAAACAGATTCCTCCAATTAGAGAACAGGTGAACTGAGCAATCTTACCCTTTTTGGGTAGAAAACGAAGGCTGAATGGAATGAAGGAGGGGGAAAAAGGCAAGGTCTAAATCAGAGCAAATATGACTTGACAGTTGTTTACTTTGGCTAAAGAAAGAGTGTCCAAAATTACCGGAAATATATGTAAGGGGGAGCTCTTTAGAGGAGTTCAAGAGTGTAAGTTGCAGAGAAACTCTTTAGAAATAAATCAGGAAATAATTCTGATGATGTAGAAAATAAGTCATATGGGTACTGTAAGATCTTTCTTACCAGTGAGAAGTGTTAAGTTAAAAGCAGGTATCTGAATCTGAGTAATCTGTCAGTAAACAAAGAACTAGAAAAAACAGGGCATTCTCTCATGGATTATGGAAGGATGGATATGCGATCATATAGGCTAGATGTGACTTTCAGGATGATTCCAGGAAACTTAATTTCAACCAACACTTAGGGGAAAAAAAAAAAAGCAGCTCACCAAATATTCAAACTTGACATCCAGGTATTTTTTGATAGTCAGCCTTGTGTCAGGAATGGCTTTATTCAGATAGGTATTCAAGTCAGTGAGCATCTGCAACAGAAACACCCTCTTGCTGAATTAAGACTAAAAAACATGACTACAATTGCAACCTTTTCCCCAGCACAGGCCATGAGGCTGCCTCAAAACTCTTCTTTGAACTCCAGCACATTTGAAAGAAAATATTTTATCATAGCTCAGAATGGTTAGAGCCTCCTCTACTGTCACTGGCAAGTGGTTCCAGTGCTAGAAATGCTTGCCTCACTAACAGCATGGATTCATCTGCTTTTGACTCATTTCATTTTCAGCTGGTTCTGGAAACAGCTCTCCTTGATTCAAAGTTTTATGGCCCAACACAGCACTGAAAGTGGCGCCCAAATCAACACTTAAATTCTCTCTTTGCTAAACTAAGTGCAGAGATCCCCTGGAGACTCTCACTCCTATATAATGACTGAAATTCTTACATTGTTCCTGGGTTGCTTGTCTGAATTCCTTTAGTGACACAATGCAGTTATGGGTACCAAGATCAGGTACTACACTGGTCAGTGAGACAACTCCTTCATTCCCAAAAGAGGAGAGGAATACACCCATATGCAGAAATCACAGGGACAAGGTTGATATATTCATTATGTTACCTCTCAGGTTCTTTTCATTATGAAGAGAATTCCCTGAAGGAAAGCAGACAAGGATCCTTCTTCCCTTAATGAATGAACTTTTAACACCACACCTTTAAAGACAGGCTTCTGCCTTTCTAGATTCCCCTCTCCTCCAAACCCTTTACTCCTGTGGCTGAATTCTTTACCGGCTTAATTGTTTTCAGAAGGTGAATCCCAAACTTCTCAATGTTGCGATGGGCATCAGCAAATTTCACAAAGGCTTCGCTGGCAGCTGGTTGTGGTTCCCGTACACCAATGACAGAGAAAACATCTCCAAATGCTGCATGGGCAGAATAAATACAGACAGATGAACAAAGAGGTGAACCCTGAGAAAAATCTTATCTCCAGTATTAGAAGTCTCTCCCATAACCTTACAATTAGCTGGGGGATGATGCTACATGTGGGAAATAATAAAGGTAAGCTACATATTCCCTAAAGACCAGAGTTTGGCAGGGTATTTCCCCAATGTCTCATGTGAAGGACAGGGCCTGTGTTAGCACTATGACTGGTAATACAGGAGAGCAGCCCTTCACAGCTCATTCCTGCAACCCTTGTTTTTTTTTGAGTGAGAGAATCACATATCTAACTACTGACAAAAAAACTCCCGAAACTGAAGGTCAAAGATTTGTGCTCCCTTTGCTAAGATTCTTTACCTCTGTGTGTCTGAGATAGCTCAAAGAAAGCCCTGAGAAGACTCTTGGTGTGCTCTGTCAAGCCTGTGATGGAAGCCAGAAAAAACAATTAAGTCACTTCACTGAAACACAATGAAAGTATCCTTCTCTCCCATCTGCTGTCTGATGGAATACCAAGTTTACCTTTGTATAACTCTGCAGTCCTCTCCAGCTCCTCTAATCTCTTCACTAGTCCATCTAAATAGAAACAAGAATCAGAATAAAGAATTATAACAGTCACATTCAAGACATGTTTAAGACCTGATCAGGTGGAAAAATACCAGTTTCATATATTTGGTTCAAATTTCCCTCACCCCTTAATGCCTGTCCTGTGATACAACATGGGAAGCTTTTAAAATGACTGCAAACTTATTTTAGTGTGGGGTCATCATCTATTGGCATTCACTAAGATGGTCCCTGCTTTAAATTAAGCTGACCTGAGATAACATATAAGTGGCCACAGGGACAGGCTGTATCACTCAGGATGGGCAGAGACAATCACAACAGCAAGGCAGAGCAGAAGAAAAGAATGTGGACCATGCAAGCAACAATAAAAAGCAGGCAAACACAGGAGAGTAAGCATTCCATTAGGAAAACGGCCTCCTGGACAATACCTACCATTGCAAAGTATGGCTCGGCTCAGCCCCAGGGCATCTGCTGTCCCCGAGCTCATGTTCTCCACCAGCCGGTGCTTCACCTTCTTCAATACTAAAGGCAAAACAAAGTGACAAACCAGCATCAAGGTCACTTCCATGGGCAGGAAAAGCTCTCCAGCACATTACACTGGTTTTCCATGCACTGGGTAAACTGCACTTAACTCAGTATTGAGGCAGCAAGAAGAAAGAATATTGCAGAAACAGGGCACTCTGGTCCAGCCATGCCCAACACATTTTCTAAATTGCCTATCTGCCCTGCTCTCACATCCTAAATACTTCAATCAATAGAGCTCCAGCAATTCTTTTGGAAGATTGTCCCAATCAATCACTCTGCTATAAGCAAAGCACTTATCTTGATATTTGGAACTAAACTTTGCTTATGCTATCTGCTGTATGACTTCAGCTGAAGTAATGAGGCTGAAAGACAATCAGGACTTAACGCTCAGTGCTGTCTCTTTCCTTACTTTTACCTTTTGAATCCTAATTAAACCCTTTTGCCACCTCTTAATGGAATTTCTGCCTCTGGTCGTCATACCCTACAAATTACTAGAGACATCTATGCCCTCCTTGGAACTAGATGACTCCATCACCTTTATTTACAGGCAGACTTGCCTGCAGATCCCAAGAACTCAGCTGAAGCCACAGTGCTCTGGAAAATACCATATTCTCATCACACTTTTGTTTTCCCAGAAATCCATCTCACTATTCACAATTTTCCAGAATTCCTGTCAATTTATTAGCACCACAATCACCAGAACAATAAATGAGAGCAAAGAGAATGGATACATTTTGCTGAAAGTGAGAAAGGCAGACCATATAAAGGAGACAGCTGTGTAGGCTTAGCTCAAAACCAGACACTTTGTTTTAGCAATAAAGGCTCTCCTGTCTCTCATAAAATTTATGTTTGTACAAAACTCAGTGTAGATAGGTATTTCATCACTGTTCTCCATGGTTAGAAATCCCCACCAATGCCTTTCAATTGACACATTTCTGTGTACATCTCAAAATAGGTCAGCCTAACTTACATGTATTAAAAATAGATTAATTAGATTATTATGCAGCTGAGATTCATCATCCATGCTAAACGCAGCACAGAAAAACAAGCCTCCCACAACAACAATTAAGTCTTGATTTAACTTTCAAGCCTGTTTCAAAATGTTAGGGAAGGATTTTTTTTAAACCTGTAACTCTCTTTGACAGCATCCATTTGAAAACAACTGAGTTAAGAGCAAGAAAGGAAACAGATTTGGTTTTAGCTGGGACCAATCTTTCACCCTTCTGCATCATTTTAACACTCTAGGGAGAAAGAAACCAGTCTTACCAATATCCAAAGACTTGCCCTGCTTTGGGTCAGCCTGAAGCTTGTTGTAGTGTATTGTCACTTCTCCCTGCAGAGAGAGCAAACCCCAAACTGCTGTACTGGAAGCAGGCAGCAGCAGCTCCCTTTACCCAAGGACAATAAGCTGCCAACTGCGACCCAGAAGCTCCAGTGGCCCCCTCCTACCTCTCACCTTTACCATCTGTATCATCTTGGCCACCTCCACTTTGGTCTTGCCTTTGACGGATTTCCCGTTGACGCCGGTGATTTCATCGCCGGCTGCCACGGTGCCGTCCAAGGCTGCTGGAGTGTTATCGAACACCTGGGGCAGAGACAGGCCCTGCGCTCAGGAGAGGGGCAGGGCAGGGCTGAACAGCACACACCAAACACCTGCACTCCTCCCTCTTAATCCACTGCTGCTCTGTCCATGGCGAAGCTGCAGTTTTCCCCCTTCCCAAACCAAGAGGTGGGCTGACCATCCTGTTCCCTCAGGAAGTTCATGCCCCTAGGATGTGCCTCCTCAAGCACAGGATTTCCTGGTGTTGGGAGTGTCACACTGTGAATTCTAACATGCTCTCCAAGGAGAAGGATAATTCCAGCAGTCTTAATTTAATTCTCCCACACCTACTAGGTACTAGAGTAAGGAAATCTTTTTACTGGAAAGTGAGATGTCATCTCCCACTCTGAGAAAAACAAACAGCATAGGGCTGTCTTTCCACGCTTCCCATCTCTCAGGCCAACTCTGTTTTAAAAAGATGGCTTATTTTTCCTCCCCAGGTGCCCACCTGGACGATGTAGAGACAGGGGCAGTACTGTGCTCCTCCTCCAATGCTGATCCCAATCAGGTTCTGAGAGTCCTTCTTCAGGGTCACTGTCCCAGGTACAGTGGGGATGCCCCTACAAAGAGAAAGGAAGAACTGAACATAGGCAGAGCTGCCTGCGTATGAAACAACTCTGGCATCTGAGTCAGTACAAATGGAAAACATCATGGGCACGGCATGTCTGAATTCATTCCCTCACCTCCGCCACAGGGTCTATCAGCATGGGTGAGCAGGGAGATCTGTGCCATCTTTCTCTTGAGATTGCATGCAAGGATTAGAGGTGCAAGAAACACCCTCATCCATGGCTACACACTGAAGAAACACTATCATGCTTTAGTGTTTCACCTGGACTCAGTGCTCGGCTGAGAGGACAACTTGCACAGCATAAATGTGATGCAAATCAAGTGCTCTATGTTAAATGCAGGGCAGTCACTGCAGGGCAACACAAATATTCTTCTTTGCTTGCCAGCACAGCGATGCCTCATCCCCACTCTCCAGAGGGAGCAAGAAATCAGCACTGGACAACAAGGCTGATGCCCAACATTCAGTGTCACACACAGGTAAATTTATCAACTCTCATTAGGCCTTGGTTGCAAAGCCTACTTCTACTGTAAGAAACACCAGGAAAAGACAAGTGAAATACTCACAGCTTATCTTCCTCAATATCATAGTCCAAATCTGCAAACATTGTTTTGGTTCAGTGGAGTCTGTTTGTCTGAAGCTGCTTATTCCAAACTCCCTGGGAAGAAAGAACAGAAAAAACCAAATAAAAGAATAATTGCAATAGAAAAAAAAAAAAAAACAAAAAAAACAAAACAACCAAAAAAACAGAAAACCAGCCTGTCACCCTTATCAATCTCCTTTTTCTTTTTTGGGATGCCACATTGTGGTCTCTGCTCTTACATCAAAAGATGAAAAATTAGTCAAGTGTCCCTGGTTCTCTGCTCTGCATGCGAGAGAATGGATCCCTCGAATTTGATGCTGCATGTTCCAAACCCAACACTGACACACGTGCAGCGTTTCCAAAGCACAGAACAAAACGTGGTCCCTTCCCGCAGCTGCTTCTTCCCACGCTCGACCTTGCACCGCGACTGCTAAAATACTCAGCTTTACCCCCGACATCCATCACACATCTCCGCGCTCCTGACTTCACAGCAAGTCACGTCACTTTCTGACATTCACCGCCTGTCTCGGCAGGCCGCGCTCAAGCTTCCCACCGAAAGCCTCATTATTTCCCCATGCAAAAACCTCGTTTCCATTTAATTTCGGACAGCAATTAGCTAGCACGTTTGGGTTCCGCCCACCCTTCGGCAGCACCCAAGTCACGGCGACGCCGCGAGGGTGTGCGCCTCCACCACACCCGACCCTGAGGGACCCGCGCTTCACCCACAGGGCAGCGGGGCCGGGCAGGGCCAGCGGTCAGGGGCTGCGGGCAGTGCCGGGCAGGGGCTGCGGGCAGGGCAGGGGCAGCGGGCAGGGGGCGAGCGCAGCCCCCACCCCAGACCCAGCCCTTGCCCCGGCCCCGGCCCCGGCCCCGGCCCGGCGGGACCGTCCGGGGGCAGCCGCGGGGGGGCGTCCCTCAGGGGCCCCCAGGCTCACCGGAAGCGGCCGCGCGGCGCCGTCAGCCCCCGCCGGCCACGTCACCGCCGGCGCCGCCCGGAAGCGCCCGCCCGAGCACCGCCCCCCGCGCGCCCGCCGCGTTGCCATGGGGACCGGGGGAGCGGGGCCTCGTTCGGCCGCGGAAATGGCGGCTCTGGGGTGCCCTGATCGCTCTCTGCAACCCCTGAAAGGAGGCCGTAGCCACGTGGGGGTCGGCCTCTTGTCCCAGGCAACAAGAGCACATAGTCACAAGCTGCACCAGGGGAGGTTTAGGTGGGATACCGGGAGGAATTTCTTCACGGAAAGGGTGGTAGACATGGGAATGGGCTGCCCAGGGAGCTGGTGGAGTCACCGTCCCTGGAGATGTCTAAGAAAAGGCTGGATGTGGCACTCGGTGCCATGGTGTGGTTGACATGGTGTAGTTCAGTCACAGGTTGGACTCCATGATCTCAGAGGTCTTCCCCAACCTAACTGATTCGGTGATTCTGTGCAATTGCTTGGGACAGTCACCATCAGCAGTGACCTGAGGAAGCACCGGATGCCAGCGGATGTGGGAGCCAGTCAGCACGGCTGTGTGCAGAGCCACTGCCCCGCCATGTGTGCCGCAGGATCGCCACGCTTCCACGCGTTCTTCTCCTCTGCCATGTGTGTGGGGGCAGTGGTTGGCTGTTCAAATGGTTTTCTGCCTCCATCATGACAGCACCACCACTGGGAGAATGCTTTGATTTCCCAGAGAAATGTGGTTGCCTTTTCGCATTATGTGTCATCTTTTCCAGCTGCTCCTGGCTTCTGAGCAACTACCAGGCTTCCAAACCCAAATTACTGACACAGATCAAAAAAACCCCAACCCCAACATTGTGCTCTTTGAACTGAAAACTCCTCCGTGACTAGAACGAAGGCTGGCCATGGCAATGACCTCTGCTGCTGGCTGAGAGGGTGGTTAGTGTTTGCAGTATGCAGCCCCGTGAGCCTCTTGTCTGCATACATCAAAACACTGACTGAAGCCACCCACAATGCTGGACTACAAGGGGCAAGAGTGTGCTGTTAATAATATTTTTATAGTCCTGGGTCTAAGATGTGATTTATTTATGAGGGAAAGCTGAATGAGAAATGCAGTCCTTCAGGTGGTAGCTCTCTGAAGAAAAGAGACTGACATCCTGACCCTGGCCACTGACAGGAGATTCACATCAGTGGGCCAGACCCTGATCTCTTCACTAAGAGCTTGCTGGGGCTCGGCAGTGTGACAGCACCTGGCTGTGGCTGCAGCTGATACAGAGAAAATGGACCCAGACTCTTCTGAGCGTTTTTGCACAGCTAAAGACAAGAGGAAGGGGTTGTGAGTTGTAGGATGGAATTACAGTGCAACAAAAGGAATAAAAATCACTGTTACATCAGCCCAGAGAAGTGGTGGAATATCCATTCCTAGAGACAGCGACAATTTATCTGGACAGATTCTGCGATGCTGCGGTCCTGAGAGAGACCCTGCAACGCAAGCAAAGAGGTCACCCCGCAGAGCCCTCCTGAGCCCCAAAGCTGAGAGCTGGTTAATTAAATGTCACACAGGCAGAACTCGAGCCCGCAATCCGTCCCACACCCCGGCAGGACTGCTCCGTGCGTCCCGCGGGGCCGTGTGTCCCTCGCTGTCCCCGGGGCCAGGCAGGGTCGGGCCGTGTGTCCCTCGCTGTCCCCGCGCTGTTCCCGGGGCCTGGCAGGGTCGGGCCGTGTGTCCCTCGCTGTCCCCGGGGGCTGTGCAGGATCGGGCCGTGTGTCCCTCGCTGTCCCCGGGGCCTGGCAGGGTCGGGCCGTGTGTCCCTCGCTGTCCCCGGGGCCAGGCAGGGTCGGGCCGTGTGTCCCTCGCTGTCCCCGCGCTGTTCCCGGGGCCAGGCAGGGTCGGGCCGTGTGTCCCTCGCTGTCCCCGCGCTGTTCCCGGGGCCTGGCAGGGTCGGGCCGTGTGTCCCTCGCTGTCCCCGCGCTGTTCCCGGGGCCTGGCAGGGTCGGGCCGTGTGTCCCTCGCTGTCCCCGCGCTGTTCCCGGGGCCTGGCAGGGTCGCCCCCGGCCGGGCTCCATTCCTAAGGGCGGAGCGCCGCCGTGTGGTCAGTGCCCGGAACTGCTGCTGCAGGAGGGGCCTGGTTCAGGGTTTGCGAGGCTGGGGTATTTCTCCTGTTTTACTGCAAAGGGGAAAAAAGAGGTTTTTCACACACACAGGAGAACACCTGCATAACGTGAATCATTTGCCTTCGCCCAACGGGATTGCTTAGAGCCTTGTGCATTGGCTGGGTGTCAGACTGGCTAAAAGAAGTTGCAGGACCTCATTTCTCCTGCTGCACACTTCTGCTACTAAAGCTGTAAGGGAGATGAACAAGTAGTGAATGTTTCCTTTGCTGGCAGTTCCTGCCATTCAAAAAAAAGACAATAAGCAGACCTCGCCCGAGGTGAGAAACTGGACCTGCTGACACTGACAAGGCGAAAGCCTGCAGGTCTGATGAGCCTTGTTTTGTGCTGCTCCAGTGAAGTGTGTGCGTCGTGCATGTCCTTCAGTACACCCCTGAAGCATCAGCCTTTGTACACGTGTGCTGGCTGACCCTGCCTTTTGTGCACAGCTGCTCCAAAGTGTCCAAGATCGATTGGATTCTCTCTGTGTGAGATGGAGAATGAATCTGCATGTGCCCTAAAGCTATGTCTGTCTCAAGAGTGGAAATCCATTGCCTGATCGCCTCCTCGCAAGGGGAGAAGTAATTAATTGCTGATGAAAATGGTTACCTAAAATCCAAAAAAGTAAGGTTAGCCAGCATTTTAAAAAATCCCAGGAAGTTGTTCCTTTTCAAGGATAGATCTGATTAATTTTATCAAAAATTTGAAATGCAGGTTTCTCTTGAAAATTGGGTGCACTGCTTACAGTCTACCAGTACAGCTTTAATCAAGAGGGCTTAGTTTGCACATACAGAGAGTTTTCTATCCACAATTACACAACCCATGAAAAGTTTGACTCTGAGAGTCACAACTCCCTTCTGCTTGTCTTTCACCACGTGTAATAAGGAGTCTGCTAGCAGATCACACGTTGCATGACTGGTTGGCTTCTTGGCACTCAGATGTATTTCTGTGTACTGGGGCTGTGCTGAATCTCATGTTTCTGGCTGCTCTTCTGCTACTGTTTTCAGTGTCAACATGACTAACTGCACTAACATCCTCCTTGATTGCTGTCCCTTGAGCTGTGTTGTCTGTTTTGGGGGGAACTTTCAGTGAGTAAGTGTGGGCATTGTATTCCCTGCCCATCACTGCACAGCCTGCCTGCCCTATCCCTACCCCACTTCTGCTGGGTGCTGCTAACACTTGCAGCAGCCTCTGTAGGGGCAGGTGGGATTGTTGGGGTGCAATAGGGGACTGCTTTCACTGGGTGTTTTCATTGCCCTTCCTCTGAAATTTCCTGCATTTAGGATTCTCCAAGGTTTATCCAGAGGGAAGTTGAGGAAAATGGACAATGCTCTGTGGTAGATGCATTTTATTTCCACGTGCACCAAACATGTTTCAGTGCCCCTGGACTTCGTCCCCACAGATTTCTTCTTCCAGACAAGGAGATTGGTCTCAGGGGCTCGGGGGCTGTTACCTCTATGAAAGCATTACTCACAAAATCAGTACTTGCAACCTGAAAACCCTTAAAGGGAACCTAAAGCTAATGGGTTTTCTGAGACCCTGCCGGTGGAAAGCGTGAGCTCTGGCTTGGCTGATCAGTTTTTATTTGCAGGGCAACTTTTCAGCTTTCCAATCCAGGGGCATGACCACACTCTGTTGCACATTCCAGAGGCACTACTGCTCTGGCAGGGTGCTATCAAAGCTTGTGGTCCTTGGGATGAGCCCGTGGGTTGTTGAGCTCCACAGTGGAATAGCAACAGGGCATAGGGGGGACCACATCTCATGAGCAGTGTCAGAGTGAGGGGTGGGAAACAGGCAGAGAGTTGCCCTCATTATGCATGGGTCTAACATGGCCAATTACCCCATCCTCTCCTCACCTCTGCAATGTGAAAGACTGTTGTTGAGAGTGCTCATAACTCATGGTGAACACCCTGCCTCCCCCTTACTCCTTTCACACCCACTGCTCTCCATTTTCCTTCCAGAAAAAAAATGTGTCTTTGATGAAATGAAATGGCTCAGTCAAAGAACCCCTCAAATGGTTGGGGACCCCTGCAGTTGGCCACCCTTGCCCACTTCCCAGCTCTATTTCTGGCCGAGTTTGGAGTTTAAGTGGGCTGACCTTGTGCCCTGACTGCCCTGGGGGTCAGTGATGAAAGCGGATGGAGGCTTCACAGTCAGGTCTCTTGTGTGTGACTCTTTTGTTCCCAGGACAAGGGTGTGCAGTGCCTGGGACAGTGCTTAATTGTTTGGGGGCACTGCTTTACCCGTCATGCCCTTCCCCGGGTGGCCCCAGCCCTCTTGCTCATGCGTGGGAGGGAAGCAGCTTCCCCACTCAGGGTAAGGAGGAGGAAGCAGAGCCTGGATTGCTCGGGATCATTTCTGGCTGTTTATCAATCTGTGCCATAAATTTTGCAGAGTGCCAGAAAGCAGAAAGAGAAATAAAGTAAAAAAAAAAAGGATTTCCTGGCTTTTTGTGCCTCTTGTGTCACTGGATGTATCCTCCATTGTCCTTCTGTGCAGACAAGAGCAACATCACCTTGTCCCAGCCAGCTCCTGTGTCCCTCCACTGTGTTCCATCGGATTCATCCCATCACTGAGACCTCCCTCTGCCCTTCTACAGGTACTTAATGAGGAAAGTCCTTTGTCAGGTCTGAGACATTTGGCTCAGTCCAAGTGGAAGCAATGGGTTCACAGCAGGGAGGACAGAAACTCTGTGTTGATCTTGTGGGTGTGCAAGCCTAGGGCTGGATATATTGAGACTTCTGGAAAGCTTTTTATTTACAAGATCTGAGCTGGGGCACCACACCTGGCACTGTCCTGAAGACATGAAGAGGAGCGGTAGGTTTTCTGTAGGTGTGCTTGGGCAGGGAAAGGATGCTGGACAACCTGTGGGCATGATGACAAAGAATTGAAGGATTACAAAGCCTTGCCTGGTGGAGGTGGGTCAGCAGAGCTCAGCACAATCATGTAGGAAGCCTTGTACCACTCAATACCTCTTTGGCTGCCCCCTCAGCATCTTCTTTTCACAGTGAGCCCTTCCTCTGTGCTTCACATCTTCATTAGAGCAGGAGCCTCCAGAGCAGGCCCTCCCCTCTGCCATTTCGGGGAGTGACTGTGCAGAGGAAATGGATAAAAGGAGCCCAGGGTCAGGGTTTAATTACCCCATTGCGTGCAGAGACGAGTGATGGACAGACACTGTCAGTGGGTCACTGATTAGCTGCCACAGAGCAGACAGAGGAGGGGGGAATGTGATGAGCCCCTGGGACAGGCCAGTGCTGGGGAGAGCTGTGAGACATGGACATGGCGGCTTGTGAAAGACACCTTTTCTTTCAGTTGTTTCCCCGGTCTTTTATCCCACTATTTGTCCCAGCTCCATCAGGAGTCCTGTGGGCTAAAAAGTCTGCTGTGCCATGGCTGCTTTGCTGGGTAGGGACAGGATGCTGGTGGGGTGGCAGGTCCCCTGGGGGGATGGAGAAGAAGGGATGTCTCCTGCCAGCAGTGGCAATCTCTTGTCTCCCTGTGGCAGGGAAGGATGGAGGGAGGGGAGAAGGGAAGGACTAATGAAAGCACATGAGAGAAGGAAAGGAAGAAGGCTGAATGAAATGGCTGCTTGCAGGTGAGGTGTAATACACAGATAATGCTCGTCTGTGCAGGAGTGAAGTTTTCCTTCAGTGAGATCAGCCCAACGAAAGTGCAAACCAGGCTGCCTCCTTTGGACATGGCTGAATGCCTCAGGTAATAAATATGTCTGGCATCTGTTGGGTCTGGGACTGAGAGAGACCAGTTTTATTCTCTTGGCAGATTTGGTGACCTGGTTCTGTATAGCAATATGCAGAAGAAGCAAGTTTCAGCAAGTCTTAATTCTTCTGCTCCTAATCCCATAGGTAATTCTGCCTCCTGTCCTTCTCATCCTCATATCAAGCCCTTGTTCTTCATCCCACCATACTGTCTCTGAGCCCAGCCTCCCTTTTCCCACATTTAGACAACTCAAGTCAACTCATATCCCTGACCCTGCCCTCAAGTTCTGCCATACAGTGTCACACCTCACACACAATCTTCTTCCACCAGTCCTGTTACCCTTGGTCTCAAGACTCCTCTTTCTTCTCCTTTTCTCTACAACCCCTATCACATACTCTCTTTTGGAGTCTGACCTTCAGTATCTACTTCCACACACAGTTGTCCCCCAAGGTTCTGCTTCCCGTGTTCACTCTCCCTAGCACTACTACCCTTTCCTCTCCCATTCTTGCTTTGCCTCACTCATCCTTTATCCCTCTTTCCTTTCCTCTTCACCCTGATCTCCCAGGGCTGTTTGCATGAATCGTTTCTGGAATCATGAGATCACTGTTTTTTTCTGTCCCTGTCAGTGGGAACATCACATTAAGGAGCGTGGATAAGTGACCGGGGGCCATTGGGGTGACTCTGGCACCCTCGCTCCCCACTGTCCCTACCCCCCTCTTCTTCTGTATCAAAGGAAGCTTTGTTGTCCAAAAGCAGAAAGAGAAAAGCAGATAAAAAGGCGGAACATGTGATCTCATTGACTTTATTTAGACATCCAGCTATCTATCCCTCCTCTCTTTTCTTGATTAATCCAAAATTATCTAAGAAAGAATCCATAATCCATCCTTGGGCTTTTCATTTGTGAAAGAAATGGTGGTAGATTCTTTTTCTCCAAAGGGACTCCAACAGTTCTCCTCTTGGTCTCCACAAGGTGCAAAGATAACCCTGATGGGTCTCTCTAGACAGTGTAATGCCTTTGATTAGAGACCTCATATCAGGAGTGGGGCATCCCACCATGTGAAGGAGAATTGAAGCAGGGAGAAGCAAAGCTTTTTCCTTAAACTTTCACCATTGTTTAGTGGACAATTCCAGGACTATCCGGCAATACATTGCTTCGTCAGGGGCACTGCTTGGTGGTGGGGAGGTTTAAATTTGCAGCATTAGATGCACAGTATTGGAATTAACGAGTTTCTGGATCTTCCAGGGACTTGGTTTTTTGACAAGGGCAAAATTCTTCATCTCAGGGTGCTTTGGTTGTCTTTAGTGATGGAGATGATCAGTGTCCTGGCGAGCACCCTCTATGATAGAGCCCCTGTGGGAGCGGTGGAGCACAGCTGAGGTTGCAGGAAGAATCTCTGCATCTTTATTGGGATTCATTTAGATGCTATCAAGCCAGGAGGCAGGAGAAAGGATTATTATATATTCCTTTGTTGTTACATATTGTGTGAGTTTGAGGCTTTCCAGTGAAAGCTGCCCTGCTGCATGCTGCTTTGGAACAGTATGGTTGACTAAGCAAAAATCCTTATTGTGGGTAGAGCTGTATGAATATAAAGAGTTGGTCAGTGCATCGTTTTCATGATGTTTTAACCAGCTTGGTTAAAATCCACCAGACAAGAAGTCCTTATAATATGGGAATATAATGGCTCTTTCATCTGTAGTCCATTCCCCTTCTCTACAGGAGTAAAAATGCTGAGCATAACGCCTTACATCCACAGATTTGTTTGTGTGTGTGCGGGATGTGGCTAAGGCTGAAATTTAATGATTGCTTCAAGGACCTTCCAAAATAGTGAAGGGAGAAGAGTACAGAAAGCTTGGCAGAGGGACACAGGCAGCATATGCCATGTTCATCTAACACATGACATGGACTGAGAGTGACTCAGGACAAAGGGTGGTCAGAGCCGTGAAGAGGGTCAGTAAAGAAGGTGAGCAGAAAGGCAGAAAGATTTGCATCAGGTGAGAATGAAGAATTTTATTTTGTTGCAGAACACAGTATCAGTGAAGTATATATCCAAATGCTATAAGAGGAGGGGAGGTGGGAATTTGGTTATGGAATTGTTTCTGTTGCAGAAAGGTCATTGTAGAAGTTGCAGTGACTTTGGCATCATGTGATCTTTTACATATCTGTGTGCGTGTAAGGTGACTCAGTGAAGCAGTATGTGCAAGGAGACTATAGCTGGAAGCATGCCTGTGGGAATGCCTGAAGTATAATTTCAATGGGGTGTGGGAAGACGTGATGTTCATGGGGATTTGCCACAACTTTTCTGTGGTGGGAGATCATGCACAAGAAGATTTACAGCAACAGTGCAGGGAAACTATGTGACGCTACAACACATCCGATAGAGAGTGTCAGCTCCAGCTTACAGTCAACTGAATCGGTAAATGTGGAGGCAAGAAAGAGAATTTTTTTGTGCCTCCCATGTGTTTTTTTAATAAATGCCAAGTTCCCATAAAAATTTAGATCCATTGTAGCTGCCATTCGACTCGTGCCAGTTCTGGGCCCCTATCATTTGATTTTCCTGAAACAGGCACCATGAGTCCATTTGCAAGATATTTCCATTAGCATGTTGGGCTGATTCAACTTATATCCTGCCCCGTTGTGTCTGACTCATTCTTCCCCATCTCTAAGAGAAGCCCAGTGGAAGCAGAGGGGCCTTCACATAGATGCTCAAGGTCTCTATCAGATAATAGGTGAAGAAATATTTGCCATGACCAAGCTATGGTCATTTTTTGCCATTCCTTAGTCACTTGGCAGCCAATGGAGGGAAGAGGCGAGAGCAGGGTGGGGGAGAGTAAATGAGACAGAGAGACAGAACAAAAGATTCTTTTGTGGTACAGAGAGAGAGAAAAGGGAAAGCATCACCAAATGCCCAGAAGCCATGTTTGTAACAAGAGACCTATTCTCTCAGCTACTTGGAAAACAACTTGGAGTAAAAGGCCCTGGTTGAATTAACCCTTCATGTAGGCGATTTACTGAATGTGAAGGAAAGAGACATAGCCACAGGAGATATGATCTGTGGAGAGATAGCAGTCTTGGCTCTTGGGCAATTTAAAACAATTGGTTGTCCAGGAAGAGGAGCTAGGGATGATGTTGGGGGCTTTGACCATACTGACATTTTAAAATGTCAGATATCCTTTCTTCATTGGAACTTTGGTTTTGGAAGAGATCACCAGAGGTTTTTTTGCAGCATATGAGATGATGACTTTTCAGTTGATGTTTTTCCTAGGGATGCTATGGAGTAAGGAAAACACCCTAAAATATATGGCTTACTGCACCATAATCTTGTCCCATCACAGCCTCTGTGAATTCAGGTACTGTTGCTGGCCTTCAAAAACTCTCTCCTCACACATTGTGTCTCTCTTGCTCATGTCTAGGTCCTCTCTTTGACTGAGAAGAACAATTTTACTGGAGTTACGGGTTCTTTGTACAAACTAATTGAAAGTATGCCAAATCATCGATTTCCAAAGAAACAACCATCTTTAATTCATTGTCATCATTCTCTCCCTTAGCCTCCTCCACATTATTTATAAGGAATTTTCCTCTTTAGTTGAATGGATCTTTGGGTGAAAGAAGACTCTGGGATGAAGGTACCAGAAAAAGCTTCACTCAAGGAAAAAGGATCTGCACCTATTTGAAGATAAACATGGAATATCAGCATATGCTCTGTCAGTTTGACTGCAAGCTTCCTTCTGGGTGCTCTAAAGGAGTGAGATAGATCTCAAAGCAAAGTTCTTTCCCTCATAAAAGTGCAGGAGGGACAGCACCCTGCCTCTGGAACCTCCTAACACAATGCCAGGCAAAGAGGTGTAAAGAGCAGTGGAAAGACATTTCTCCTCTCTGCTTCATCATCTCACCAGCTCAGGAGCCCAATGGTGCACGTGGGGAGGGTGCAGTGGCTGCCCCTGGAGCCCCTGGTCAAGTGGGCTGCCAAGACGATATGAGATGCAAACAGCCATACAATTGTGCTTTCGTAAATAAGCCATCACATGGGACTCGTGCATGTCTGTTGGAGCAGCAGTTTGGAAACCAGGAAAATCATGTGGTAACAGAAGTGTGCAAGCTCCCAGCCCTCCCCCACTCCCTAATCTTCTTGCTCCCTTTCCTTCTCTCTCTCTCTCTGTCTTACTGAGATGGCAACCTCAAAAGCTGGAGTTAGATTTTGCTCCCACTAACCTCACCCACGGCTTTGGGGTAGACGTGCTGGCACTTGCTGGTGGCATTCAACCTACCTGTGCTGTGTGATGCCGCCTGCAAGCCCACCAGGGAAATTTGCAAATTCAGTCTCCTAAAGGGATTGAAGGACATTTACCCAGAGGGGATGTTAAATATGATTAAAGACATTGCTCAATGAGATTTTCCCTGTTGCAGGAGAGTCTGGCAGAAATTGTCTTTTTCTTGGCAGTATGGTTTTAATACCTGGTGGGCACTTACTGGAGTTACTTGTAAGGTCAGAAGAGAGAGTTCTGGAGTTTTTTTAACTAAAAAACTTGAAGTTCTCCACTGCTGCCTCATACAACTAACTCATTCACAATGGCACAGCAAAGTGGGAGTTTCAGAATATTGAGACATCAGCTGAGCTAAGAGCAGGTGGTGTTCTGTGAACAAAAAATGCTACTACGTTGTCAATGAATGCAGGTCCTTGAGCCTTGGCTCCACTCATGGCCTCCTACTGTAACTGAGGTCTTAGGTGCATATGCCAACCAACCTTGCTGAGTTCAAAGAACTCAGAGCCAGGAAGGAACTGAGGGATTTATTGGGCTGTGCCAGGTGAGGCTCAACCTGTCCCATTGTGCTAGCACTTGGATGCTGTTGTTGATTACACATTCTTCTACCATATATTCCTGTAGCTATCATTTCCTCTAAGCTGCCTTTTCCTAGCTTAGAAGGTCAGGATCTGAATCCAGAGTTCATAAGACCTTTACCTTTTCTTGCATTATGCATTCCTCCCTGTGCACCTCTGCTGTCTGCACTTCTTCTCTTCTCTTCTCTTCTCTTCTCTTCTCTTCTCTTCTCTTCTCTTCTCTTCTCTTCTCTTCTCTTCTCTTCTCTTCTCTTCTCTTCTCTTCTCTTCTCTTCTCTTCTCTTCTCTTCTCTTCTCTTCTCTTCTCTTCTCTTCTCTTCTCTTCTCTTCTCTTCTCTTCTCTTCTCTTCTCTTCTCTTCTCTTCTCTTCTTTTTCTGCCTGTTAGCTGCCTTAGGGTGTGTTGAATCTGGATCTGCAAATGGGACTGGTTTGGACTGAGTTAATATTTACAGCATATGGGAGTGGGATTGATGGAAAGAGTTTGCCTCGATACAGTGCTGCTGAACTGGTGTGAGTGATTTCACTATGCCTGGTTTAAAAGCCCTGTTTCTCTTATACCAGAGCTTTCTTGCCACTTGGCAAGCTGTTTGCTGGACCAGCTTTCCATGGACAGGAAAAAGATTATTCAGCAAGTGCTGAAATGGGCTTCCCAAAAAGCTGACAAAAATCTTTAGTTCCTCAGTGTCCAGCTGCTCCAGGCTATCTCCTTCTCCATAACCTGTGAGGGACTCATAGCAGAACATCTGCATCTTCTTCCCAATTTGATCCACAAGGCCAAATCTGTTAATTACAAGCCCTAAAAAGGAAAATCATGCTGTCTGAGAAATTCCCTAGCCAGGAATAATGGAATCATGAAATCATAGAATGTTGTGGTCGGGAAGAGACATTAAAGATCATCTAGTTCCACCTCCCCTGCCATGGGCAGAGATGCTACCCACTAGACCATGTTGCTCAAAGTCCACTTAACCTGACCATAAACAGTTCCAGGGATGGGCAGGGATGGCAAACAGTGTTTGAAGTGAGAAAACAGGCCCTGAAAACCACTCACAGGATTTATACTTTGACTAGGTTTCCTCAATAGAACAAAATTTCATCCAGTCTAATATAGTGTGTGTAAGACGTTCCCACAGTGTTACCTATCAAGGGAGTAAAATATTTTGACATAGAATTAAACACCAAATAAAAGAAAATTAGGAGTGTTTCCAAATAAATGATGTCTCAACATGAAAGCTTCTACCACTTGTTCTATCTCTGCTTTAAAAAAAAAAAAAAAAAAAAAAAAAAGAAACCAAAGCAGAAAGAGAAATGTGTAGTGATGGGTAGGAGATGTTGTGGTCCCAGGGTGAAGCAGAGCCCCATCTCCTTACACAGCTAGCAGGGAGTGGAGCAGGAGAGAGGAGGGTAGCACAGTGCTGTACAGCTGCAGGGCTGCTCACAACAGGGCAGAGCTCCCAGAGAATGTGCTCTTTGTTCCCTGCCTTTAAAGGGTAAGAGAAACACTTATGCATGGCAAATTAGCCCAAAAATGTATTTCTCTAAAACACCCGATTGTCTGGCCAGCTCTGCAGCTGCAGGGAAGTTCCAGGGAGAGAAGGGGGAGGCGGCGGGGAAGGAGGAGGGAGGCAGGGAAGGAGGATATTGATGGCTGGGGGCGGGAGGGGGGAGCAAGGCAAGATGATTGTGCGAACGAGGGAGAAATTCTCATGCCACCATTCAAACAGAGCTGACCAGTGAGCCAGGGGACTCCTGAGAGACGGGCCACGTTGGTGGTCAGGGTACCACGATGTCTCCTGGGGGGCAGGGAGAAGAGGGGAGCCCACAGCTGTGCTGCGGACAGCGTGGGAGCAGGCGCTGGTGCCGGGGAGCCCTGCCACCCGTGCCACCCGCAGGTTCAGCTGGGCCATCTGGGCCGGGGTGCCAGCAGTGCCATGCTCCTCTAGTCACCGTGTCATGCGCGCCGGGGCTGGGACTCCTCTCCTGCTCCCGAGCAAAGTGCACAGGGCTCGACTGTCTGTGAGGAGCAGAGCCTGCGCTCTTCCCAAGAGGTGGCACTTAGCTTTAAAACTTCCCAAATGTACCTCTTGATTAGGAAATTGATCTGGGCTTGTTAAGAATTTCCAGCTTCATGCTGATACCCTTTTAAAAACTCCCAGACCATTGCTGGCAGGGAAGTGATTCCTTGAATTTCCCTGGAGTTTGGGAAGCAAAACTTAGTGATAAGATTGACAGCTTGGGCTGTGAAGTTCATGGTGAGTGCCACAATCTTGTCCCTGCCCCAAGGGATGCCACTGAAAGTAGTCAGGCCTACCCTGAGCTGAGACCTCGGAGTCCAGGAGTGTCTTCCACATGGTCTGGGGTGAGACATCCTCTTCACGTGCATGCATTTATTTTGTTTTCCATTACCTGCTGATGTGAACAGAGAGGTGGTCCCTGCTGTAAACGACAGCACTTTGCAGGTACAGCCTTGAGGCAGCCTGACTTGTCCTCACCACTGCTGACTGAATGCTCCTGGGCACATCTGCAGAGTGATGGAGATGCTGCCTGCAGAGGAAGCAGCTCAGGTAGGCTTTGCCTTTGAGGACACTCAGGGGGGCACTTGCCTGCATCAATCCAGGTCCCAGTGCTCTGTCCTTTCTGCCACGTGTCATGGCCTATTTTGGGCAGACACTAACTTCTTCAAAGTCGCCAGTGCCACCTGCTGAGAGGGCTGGTGAGACTGGGAGGTAGCCTTAGGTTCGGCCAAGCTTAGACTGCCCATGAGAAAAGAGAGACATGAGAATGTCAGATGGGATTTGGTTTCAATACATTCCCACAACTGTCCAACTCAGGTGTAGGATTGGTGTTGCCACCAGTTCGAGTTGGTCCAGGAGAACTATTTCCAAGGTGTTCTAACACTCATCATGTGACACAATGTTTTCAAGGAAAACCCTGTAATTCTTCGAGTTTGTAATCCAGAAGTCCTGCAAAGTCCCTTCTCCCTGGACTGGAGGATGGGAAGGACAAGTGGACCTGGATGATTTATCTGAACAAGAAGTGATATCCACTGCTGCTGAGAATTATTCACAGATTCACACAATGAGTCAGGATGGAAGGGACCACAGTGGGTCATCTGCACCAAGCTCCGTGCTCACACAGGCTCATCCCAGAGCACATGGCACAGGATTGTGTCCAGACAGTTCTGGAATGTGAGGAAACTCCACAGCCTCCCTTGGCAGCCAGTTCCAGTGCACGGTCACCTGCACAGTAAAGAAATTCTCCCTCATATTCAGGTGGAACTTCCTGTGCATCAGTTTCTGCCCTTCCCTCTGGTCCAGTTGCTTGGACAATTGCCTATTCATGCTTTGAATCCTGCTTATTCATTTTTTCTTTTCAGAGGTTTCATGAAAATGCTTTAGTTAACACTGAATATGGAAGTAACTGCTGGATACAGAGCAGGATCTGATGAGGGAAGCCAGAATCCAGATTGAGAATTTCCTATAGTGGAGAAGCTCATCAAACTTTTCTTGAAGAGTTGTGATGAGCAGAGGAGGGTTGGGTTTCAATGAAGGGTTGGGAAGCTGCTGGCAGCTAGTATAATCCTGTCATCACTATCTTGCACTTTTCTTTATGGCCACTCACTCTCTCATTTTATGTTTGCATGGGAGAAGGGAGGATGAAAAATGTTAACTTTAATCAAGTCAGCAATCCTTCTTGGCTTTGACATACTTCATTTTCCACTCAGGTGAAAGAGGTTCTTCGGCATGCACTGACATATGTCCCTGTGATGAGGGGGATCTGTCCTGTTCCATCCTCTCAGACCTTCTCATCCCTGCCATTCCTCATATGTCTCTCTAGAAACACCCTGAGCTGCCACCACACAAACTTCTGTGACCACGTTCCATGAACTTACCCTACATTTTTAAGGCCACAAGGCCACAAAGGGCAGTGCCAGTGCTGGGTTTCATGGCTGACCTTCATGGAGTGGGTGACACAGACTGATGGCAGGCCTGCTGTGAGTTCTGAGATCATTTGTGCCAAGGTGGGCCTCAGGGGAACCAGGAATCCAAGCACGCTCCACCACTTTGTGGAGACCCTGAGACCCCTCAGTTACAGCAAGGATCTGGCATCATTGGGTGGGAATGACTGGTACCAGGGAAGCATTTACTGGTAAATAATTTGCTAAGAAATGGGAGCTCAAGGGAATGAAGTTGCAAATTCAGACATAATTCAGCAAGCACTTTTTAGTGCAAAGTGAGTGTGGGAGACAGATTTTTAAAATATCAAAACATTTCATTTCAAGGCAATCTTCCTGAATTATTCTTTTCTAAATGCCAAAATGCTATGAATGGACATTTTCAAAGTGGATTTCTGACATTTTGTTTCAAGCCAGCATTTTGCATTTAAAACTTGACCCAGGCTGAAAGATGAGAGGTCAGTCACAAGACCCTAAAACAATGAAATAAAACTTGCTATTTAAAGTTCAGAATAATGTTTCAGTCTCTGAGTTATGCCATTTGAAATAAAAATTAAAAATCACCACAGAGCTCCTATGCATGTTGAGATCAACATGGCCCTAGGTGATACCTCTGAAGTGGTGGAGTCACTGGAGAAGAAATAGACAGTTTGGTTGAGGGGCATGGTTTGGTTTTGGCAGTAGAGGCCTGAAACGGGCTAAAAAATGCCCTTATGCATCCCAGACAGAATTTCACTCTCCTATCAATAAATTTCATTTTGATCTCAATGAGGCTCTTTACGGAGGGATGTGCTCCTCCTAGGGATGTTTGCATTCCTTCAGCTCCATTGGTAGCAACAGGCAGAGCAATGACGAGCAAAGCCCCCGTGCCTATGGCAGTTTTACTCTACTGGCAATGGCCTTTAAGCAAAGTGGGAACCAAAGTGTTACCATTTTCCTTCAGTCCCTGGGAGCACTGTCCCACTGATCTCCATGCAAACCAGTGGAGCTCTTCATGGGCATGTGCCCACAGGCATCTCCAGGAAAAAAAGGAAAGCATAAGCAAAGTCTGGGTGCAAGAAAATCCCTGCTAATTTGGGAAGTGGCCCTACTCCTTCTTATAATGGGTGGGTATGTTGGGGAACAACAACCAAGCAGGATGAAAGCCACTGAGAGTGTTGTGAGAAGATGCTGTGCCCCCCAGCTGCCTCTTCTGCACAAAGCCAGGTTCCGTCTCGAGGGACGTGAGGCTTAGCCTTCCTCCCCCTTCCTGGGCAGCCCCAGCCCCTCACTCCCGCTGCCCCAGCCTCCCTGCCATGCGCACGTGGGCCTGCTGGCCATGAATAGAGTTGGCACTGGTGGGTCCAGCCTGAGCCGCTGGGGCTCACGGCTCCCGACTTGAATAAGCAGCATAAAGGCACAGAGCAGCCCCGTCGCGGCTCTGTCCCGACCCATCCTCCCCAGCTGCAACAGCATCCGCTGGGCCCAGACCGGCCATTCTTATCCAGTCCTTCTGTGCAGTTTGTCTTTCTCTCCCTCTCTCGTCTCCCCCCACCCCCGCCTTTTTTTTTTTAATCCCCTTTTTTCGAACATATCATTACAGGAGCAACAAAAAAGATGGGACAATACAGCCATTGATGAACTGCTCTCGTCCTCCAGTCCCGATCCCCCCCACTCCCTCCCTCCCCTTCTCTGGTGCGTGCCAACACTCTTTCCACCCGCCCAGGGCTGGAGCCAGAGCCAAACAACCTCTGCTAATAAACAAGAGGAACCAGATAAACCAGGAACACAATAGAGGGATTTGTTGCACTTTAGTGATGGTGGGAACAATGTCAACTCCGTGGCGCAGCTGCATGGACCCCCTCCCATCCTCTCCCCCAAACGCCTCGTGCCCCCCGCGTACTTGCAGCCCAACACTGTGATTTATGAAAGGCCAAAGGTCACTGTGCATTAAAGGGCTTCTTTCTTGCATCATTTATTAACCCCTCTATGACAAGGCGCGCTCATTGTGGCAGTGGTGATGGCACAGGGAGTGGGGCACAGGCAGAGTCCATCCCAGTGGCACCATGCATCTCCCAGAGGATGCTGAGACACAGGCTGGTGCTTAAGCCTTGTTTTACACTCACCTGGTGCTGGGGGGAGGAGGGGAGGCTTTGGTAAGATATGTTCTGGCCAGCAAAAGTAAATCATGACTCCAGCACAGCTCTGTTAGCACTGCACGCAAGTCACACTCTGCCCGACCTACACTTGCTGCCAGGCTGGTGAGCTCAGCTTGCTGTCCATGCTGTGTCCATGCACACACTGAGAGCCGACCTGGAGGTTCTGTATTTCACATGGCAGAGCTGACCACATTGCACCACCGGAGCCTTAAGTCACCCTGTGCTACCGGGTGTTGTCACATGGGCTGCCCATGATGCAGAGAAGGCGGGGGTCATGGCAGAGGATCACTCCAAGGTCTCCTTGTCAGGAAAGTAGAGATGTGCCCAAAATCTCTCCTTGGCTCACCAGAGCTGGTTGCCATTACAGGCAAAGCTGCAGTGTCATCATGCAATATTTTCAAGCCTTCCTGTGTAGCCATGAAGCAGCATCGTGAAACAGCAGCATAACAAATCCTTAGGCTGATCTTTTTCTCCTGAAATTGCAGTGACCTGGTGAGTTTGAGTGAACCATTGCAGTGGCAAAGGCTTCAGCAGTGAACTTTGAACCCTGAGGTACAGCCCCATATCCCTGGCTGTGCTTGAGGGTTCCCTGGAGACCCTCTCCATGGGCAAGCTTGCTTGGGAGGACAACAACATTGCCATCACAGGCTGGGGGTGGTGAGACAGCCCTGGAAAGGGGATGCCTGCTGGAGTTCATGTCCACTGTAAGAGCAGTGGGGCTGTGCTGGCCCCTGGTTGCCTTGGCCATCCCTCCAGGCTCAGCAGAGGGCAGGCTGTGTTGGTGGGCTGGGATATCTCACCCCTCCCCAGGATGAAGGGATGGGTAACAAGGGACAAGCTTGGAAGCCCTTTGAATATGGGTGTCAGGGTGAGTCCCTGCACAGGGCAGAGGGGACATGGAGGCTGGGGTAAAGAGGAAGACGGCCCCACTGCCCAAATGCTGGCTGTAACTCTGGTTAGCAGCCAAACTGCTCCTGCCCTAGCTCTGGTGCCTTGAGGCCGTGCTCCCTCACTCATTCTCCCTCACATTCCTCTGGGAGCTGATCAGGGCTTGAATGACACCCCAGATGACTCTTTGCTATTAATTCCTGTGAACAGAAAGGGCTCCTTGTTCTCCCAGTCCTACTCTCTGGAGGAATTACAGGGGCCAAGGCAGCAGGCTGAAGCCTTCCCGACTTAACCCTTCCCCCGGCTCCCCAGGAGCCTCCCTGCATCCAGGGGACTGGCAGAGGTGAAGATCACCCTGGAGCCACCTTCACCACCACAGAGTGAGCCCACTGGGGTCACTCAGCACTACTACAGACACTGGTCCCGTTGGAAGGATCCCTTTTTCTGGTTGTTCTGCCCAATCTTGTACAATTCCCTTCTTTTCCCCTCTAGGCATCTCTCACGTGGTGTGCAGACCAAGAGCATCCAGCTCCCTCCATTACATAACACTGGATATGCCAGGCTCCATCCAAGAACAGGCAACCTGGTCTTTCTCCCCCAGCTCTACCCTTTCAGTGCATGCTTTTGGGTTAGTTTTTTGGAAGTGCACCTGTCTTCTCCAGCAGGAGATGCAGGGGTTAACAGCCAGGCAGGCTCTGTGCCATCTATCAAAGCAGGTAGCAGACAGACATGCTTGCCCCACTCCTCTTTGATCTTGCCAGACCTGAGTAATGCAGGAAAATTGTCCCGTTTAGCCATCACAGGTCCTTGCCATGCCAATGAAACATTAGACTGGCCAAGATGACAGGCTAGGAGCTGCCTGGGGTCTTTGCAATGTTCAGAAATTATTCTCCTCCCTACTTTCCACAAGGTTTTCCCTGCACCTCCCCTCTGGAGCAGCTGGCACTGTAATCCACTGCTTTAGAACAAAAAATGCAGCTGAGCAAAGTCTGCTTGGCTACATCAAGGCCATACACCAGTGGCAGCAACATTGTGGTATCCTGCACCTGTGGCATCCTGCACCATCCCTTGGAGAGAGAACAAGTTTTACTCCTGCTCTGAAGCCAGGCAGGACTCTACAACCACATCCCAGACCCAGTCGCCCAAGAGCTTCCCGAGGACTCCCACCCCCTCCTGAGGTGATGGGAGTGAAGGGTTATGCAGCAACCAGCACCATCCAGGCTTTGTTGCCCATGCAGAATGATAATCCTGGAGGAGGGCAGCCACTGCCACATTTCTTTAGCTGCCTGCACAGGACACTGGACTGTCAAAACAGCCCAGACCACCAGTAAACAACTCCAGGCACTGCTTGCCTTGTGTTTCCCCTCATATCACATGGCAAAACTTCCTTCGCAGTCCCTGCAGCTGTCCTGTAACCACATGGATGCTGTATGGTGCTGCCAAAACCCAGGCAGGGCTGCAGGCAACTCTTTGCATTTCCTGACTGACCCACACTGCTTCCTTTCTCCTCCGGCTGCATTGCAAACAACCAGTTCATCAATGCCCACGACTGGAAGCTCAGAGGCACCTGGAAGGGTCTAGGACAAACAGTGGGAGCTTCAGCCAAGAACAGTGAGGGGTGATGAAGATCAGAGCCCAGCAGTGGTTTCTGTGCCCAGCTCAGTTGGAAGGCTGCCTATGGCAGAAGGCAAATCAAAGGGCTCTTTGGAGATTGCAGCAGACACAGAATTGAGGAGGGTGACACAAACATGGCCTTCAGGGACCCTCTGCTTCCTCTCGTTCATGGACAAGCCTTGAAAATGACCCTTACTCTGGGAGCCTGGGAGAGCAGTCGTGACACTGGATGGGAGAGGAATTTGGAGAGAAGGGCATGAGGAAGTGGTGGAGACAGGGCTGGGCTTGGGTGCTCCAGCAAAGGGTACGACCTGGTCCTGATCTCTCTCAGGCTGTCATCAGTCATGTCCCATGATATCTCACGAGTCAGACCATCTGCAGACTCACAGGTTTTCCAGACATTATAGTGGTCTTTCCCTTTGCTCCTCCCTGCTTTTTCTCAGAGCATCACATTTATGCAATCATCAAATAAAAAGGGTAACACTTTGAAACCTTTCTAGTTTTTTCAATTTTCTCATGACTTCCTCTGTGTCAAAATTGACCAGGGGTCAAATGGCCACCTGGCCATTAGCTTCCACTGGCCCCTAGGACTGAGTAATGAGTTTCCCAGCTATCCCATGGCATTGATGATGAGGTGTGATAGGCCCAGTGGCATCTTCACACCGAAGGGGACAGTGGATGTTTGGTATACTATTTCTGACTGGCATAGTGGCACTTCCAATGTGGGTCAGCAGTACCTGACATCTTCAACCCTCCCACAACCATCTGGGTTGCCTGGTCCTCTGCCTCCCTCTTTCTCCCTCATGGGCAGGGAGACAGACCCCCTTTCCAGTAGGAGGGCTGTCCCCCTCCTCTTCCTCACCAAGCCATGCCCACCAGCCATGTCAGGCAACAGCAGCAAGCTCATACTGTCAAAGATGCAAATCCCACTTTGGAGATAGGGTAGGACAAGGGTTTGGCTTTGGTGTGAGAAATCTAGTTTCCCTCCCTAACATGATATTGGTATGCCCATTCCACAGCATCACAGAGGGGATAGAGCCACAGCACATCCACACCAACCTGCCTGGCACAGGCAAGAAGGCAGCAGGGGCAAGACCCCCTCCCACCCCCAAATCCCAGACCATGCCCCCACCCCCCAACCACCTGCCCCTCATTGTCTCACGTGCCCACTTCCACATGAAGGGGATTTTGCAAAGAGGAGGTGGTGCCCGCTCATCCATCCCAGTGGCTGTCCCCATCCCGGCCACTGCCGCCGCCTCAGCTCCTCCTAGCCCAGGCTTCCTCTCCCGTCTTTGGGTCTGGAGCAAGCTGGACGCTCTTAAAAAGCTTTTTATGTGCGTGCGTGTGTGTGTGCGAGTGTGTGTTAATCACATGATTGTCATTCACCTGTATCCTGAACAAAGACTGTGCACTGTTTAAGGCCCAAACAAGAAAGCCAGAAAGGGAAGGAGGGGGGTTGTTGGGAAAACTGAAGGGGCCGTTGAGAGAGCAGGCGTGCGCTGGAGAAAATCCTTATCAAACTCCCAATTCATGGGTCTCCCTTTCCCTCAGCACACTGTGGGTATTGTTTGGCTGGGGGGTGTGTATGTGTATTTTTTCGAATGTCTGTATCGTCCCCTCCTTGCTCCCCAGCTGTGACGCTGTTTTACTGTATGGAAAGATTTCACAGGGAACCCCTCCCATTTTCCCAGGCAGTCCTGGGACAATACCAGGGCTGTGCCCCCGAGTTGGGCAGGGGACAAAAGCTGGCTCTCGTGCTGGGGATCCTGCTGCTCCTCTGCTGTGGACAGGCTCTCCCTGTGACTCCTCCCTCGCCACAGGTGCAGGGGATAGCTGTCACCTAGCAAAACCCCTCCCCCGCAACCTCCGTGGTCCCACCTTGGTGGAGTTGTCCCACCAACATGGTCTCCTTGCTGAAACCCTACCTAGCAAGTGCCACTGCAATGATGCTCCTTGTGCACCGAGCAGCCAGCCTGGAGCAGGGTGTCTTCCCTATCATCCTTGGGTGTGCTATGGACACAGGACATGTGGACAGAAGAGGCTTGGACAAGGATATACAAACACTCAGTGCTTTGAGAGGGTGCTGAAAAAAGCGGAAAACAGACTGCAAAATAAAAGAGAATTCAAAAAGTGGAGGCAGGACCAAAGAAGACAAAATACAAGAACTGGAGAAAAGCAGAATGGAAGGAAAAAGCCCCTTCCTCAACATTTAAATACGAGGAGACACTGAGATAGCAAAGATTGTGTGGCTGGTACACACTCCTTTGAGGACATCCCTCTCTGCAGCTGAGCCACCCATAGCTCTGCAACAAGGCACAAATTGGACTCGGCTCCTGGCTGAGCTGGCTGGTGGCAGCGGGCTCTGACAGGGATGGTGAGCAGTGGAGAAAACACTGGTCCAGTGCCCTGGAGGTTACCGAAATCCCTTCTGGGTCTGATTCCTTTCTTGCCCAGCTGGGAGCTGTTCTCCCTGCAGAGTTTACCTGTTGCACTCAGGGTGTGAGCTGAGCAGGTTGCAAACTTCACTCAGCGCCTTGTGGGGCTCTTGTTTTTGTCTCCTGACTGAGGATCCTCTCCAGAAAAGCACTAGAGGACCCCTGGCCTCTTGTTACGTACCATGTGAGGCTCTGCACCCTGTATCCCCACTCCAGAGGAAAACAAGAAATCTCACCCACACCCCCTTTTTCCCATGGAATCCACAGGAACTAGCCACCTGAAGGGAGAGCAAATAAACACTATTTTCTGGCTATTTTCTGTGTCATTCTCCCTCCCTGCTCCAGGTTGGAGGTTGGCTGCAGACAGGGAAACAAGCAGGGCAGTGTTTCTCAGCAGAGGCTGCCTTCTTGAGGGGCAGGAGACCAAACTTCCAGTTCCAGTTCTCCCACACTCCTATGCAGGGCCCCTGTAGATTAAGGATGACCCTTAGTGGCTGGGGAAGGTGCCATGAGCTCTGCAGTACCACTGACTCTGGATCCAGCGGGCCACAGACAACTGTGCAGGAACTGACCTTGCCTCACCTGTTTTTGCCGGTCATCTGCAATGCCAGACAGAGGGTGAGCTGCCAAATTGCCTGTCTGTGCTGTGAGTCCTCTTCTTGTGCCAGCCACAACTGGGGTGTCTGTTGGTGAGAGAACTCATCCCAAATGGCAAGACCTGAGGTTGACCAGCTGCTATTTTTGCCAGGAAAGCAGGGCCTTGATGTTGTTTTGTGAGACTCTCCATTGGGTTTTCTTGTCATCCAAAAGACACTCACATTCTTCTCTTCCAAAGGGAAAAAGGCATCATGTGAAGAAAAGTATTTGAATCCATCTTCTTTTCCAGAGTAGGTAATATTGAAGAAAGTTAGGAAATGATCCCTTGACAGTTATTTTTTTCTATGGGGTGCAAGCAGCCTGTTTAAGCAGAGATGCCTGCTTGATTCCAATGGCATGTAGCCACTTCCCCCTCCCAGCTCTGTTCAGTAAAGGCTTCTCACTGGGATTTAGCGAGGTTTTCCCTGCAGCCCCCTATGGTTTCAGAGCTTTATTTACTACAGGCAACACCAGGCATGCAGGGAAACAGCCCTAAGCTGTCAGCAAATTTGCAGGGGTTTCCTGTGGCACCTCACAGTCCATGTGGTGCCAGCCAGGGGTTTTCTGGGCCTTTCTAACACAAAGCTTCTGGAGAGTGAATATCTGTTATAGGAGTTGAAAATGTTCTTGAAATCCCTCCAAGCTGTTTGCCTGGGTCATAGGCATTAATCTCTTTGTATTTTCTGACTTAGCACTGAAATGTCTTTAAGTTGGGTCTACAGCAGAGAGCTGGGGCAGGAGCTCGTTTATCTCATTGCTACCATAGGAGATCATCAGAAATTTTGTGGATGACTTCTCATGGTTACAGAGTTGGTGTTGGTCTATATGAGCCCTGGTAACAAAAGAAATTGAAGAAACCATCAACCAGAGCCATGTGGGAAGGAAAGTGAGCCAGAAAACGAAGATGTGAGGGAGAACATTCTAAACCATTGAGAGCTAAGATCTATTACGTGTCCCAGTGCACAAGCAGCGAGAATGAGGGTGAGTGTGAGTCCTTCTCATTAGGAAATCCCACTTTCCTTGTGAGATCATGTTTGCCTATAGGAGCAGCTTAGCTTGCTGGAGGAAGCAGAGCCTGGTATCCGCTGTCCAGCAGCATGGCATTTTCCCTGGACCTGATGTTCTCCACCCTCAGAACACCTCTGATCCCCTGTATCCCCTTCCCTACCTTGCAGATACAAGTCTGAATGACACTCTTTTCACAGTGCCTTGACCCCAGGGTCCCAGGACAACTTGTTTCAGCATAGAGGAATCCTCATGCGACTCTGTGATGAGGACTAGGGACTCATTTAGCACATGGGGAGTGCTAGATCCTTCAGGAGTAACCATGATATCAGGGAGAAGGAGAGGGACCCCCATCCTGAGGATGCACACCCGTCTCCCCAAACCACCCACACCCCTTCCAGCATCCCACCACCCCAACCTGTCAGGGTTGAATCCTCCAGCACCAGCTTTGGGGTGGGCATGCCACTGAGAGCAGCAATGCCAACAATTCCCATGAAGAAGCTGGCACCATGGAAAACAGGGAATGAACTGGTGGCTGAGGTGGGGTGGGGGGCGGCCTGTGTCCCCTCCCCGCCGTCCCTGGCCGACCGTACTCTGGCTCTGAGGAGTGCTTGGCTCCACCTTCCGCCCTTCCCTCCCCCGGTGCTAAGCAGCAAAGCCAGCTAGAGACATCCAGCCGGGGTATTAGTAAAAACCAAGCCTCCCTCCAGGAATGGCACTCGCTTGAGAGCCTCCCCGTGCTGCGCGCCCCGACACCGCTGGGGCTGGAGAGAGAGCAGGGGGGCTATTGGGATCACAGCCCTGCAGGATTTGCCCGGCACACCGGCCAGCAATGTAAGTTTTCCTACCTGAGCTCGCTTGCACACGCGCACGCTTTCGTTCGCGCTTTTTCCCCCTCTACTTTCTCTTACTTTCTTCATTTTTCCAAACAAGAGTCTGTGTTGCCCTCTGAAACTAGAGGGACAGCAGCTCTTGCTATGCACTGGCTTTTTTTTTTTTTTTCCAGTTAAGCCAGAGGCATGCTTTTCCATCACTTTTTTTTTTTAATTTCTTTCTTCTTCTACTTTTTTTTTTTTTTTTCAATTTCTAGATGGGGAGGATAGAGAGGCCTTTATTTTTAGAGTGTTTTTTTTTTCTCTTAGGGGGGAACTGCTGCACAGCAGCAGGGACTTTTAGAGGTGACTGCAGACGGAAGGAGAAAGGCAGAGTGTGTGGGACAAGCAACCCAAAGCTATGACTTGTCTCAAAGTTAAATTTGGTTGTGTTTTTGTCTGGATAGATATAGCTATAAATACAGATACAGATACAGATACAGATACAGATACAGATAAAGATACAGATACAGATACAGATACAGATACAGATACAGATACAGATACAGATACAGATACAGATACAGATACAGATACATGACTGGGAGCATGTGTACGCATACACACATATACTGGAGGATGTGTGTGGATGAAGTGTAGATGTATTTTAAGCCTTTGGATTATCAGGAGTGAGAGGAGAGTGAGGGAAGAGATGTCCCCACAGAAGCACTTTCTCACAGCTGGGATCGGTGTCTCTGGGTGTGGAGCCCGGGCCTGGGCTGGTTCTCTGCATGGTGGTGCCACCCACTCAGGCTCCCTGGCACCTGGGGTATCAGTCCCTTCTGGATTATAGACAGACTGCTGGTGCTTCCCCTCCCGTGCCTCCCTCCAGACATTTCACTGTATGTCTTTGAAATAAAGGGGCACTTCCCCCCCAAGTTTGGTGGCTCTCTTCCACATTCCACTCCTCTGTGGGATGCTGTGCCCAGGCAGAATGGTGCATGCCTCTCCTCTTTCAGGTCCTCAGCTTTCATTATACCTCTTACTGCAGGCCCTTCCTCACATGCCAGCTCCACACGATTGCAGAGATAGGGAGCAATATCCCAATTAATCAGGGGCCCCGACCCATCCCCACCCCCACTGATCACGGGTTCTGTGGTGTGCACGGCAATTGCGTTGCTTGCACTTTAATTGAGCAGCCCCTGTCTCGTGGTCAGTTCTTCAGGGACCTTGGAGTCCCTTTCAGATTTGGTGGTTGCTTCTCATTTTCTCTCTTTTCCCCTTTTTTTCCTTTCTTTCCTTTGTTTTTTTCTTCCTCCCTTCCCTCCCCAGTGAGAAGAAGGACAGCAAGAAGGAAGAGGGAAAGCTTGAGAGCAACGATGGCTGACGACCAAGACCTTTCGGAGGTGGAGATGAGCCCAGTGGGCTCTGAAGACCACCACTGCCTCTCCCCAGGACCCTCCATGGCATCAGACAACTCCCCACACCTCACTGGCTCTGGGAATGGTGAGATGGGGAAGGTGAAGAAGGAGCAGCAGGACTCCGAGGCGGACGATGACAAGTTCCCGGTGTGCATCCGTGAGGCAGTCAGCCAGGTGCTCAGCGGCTACGACTGGACCCTGGTTCCCATGCCGGTCCGGGTCAATGGAAGTAACAAGAGCAAACCCCACGTCAAGAGGCCCATGAATGCCTTCATGGTGTGGGCACAAGCTGCCCGGAGGAAACTGGCTGACCAGTACCCGCACCTGCACAACGCCGAGCTCAGTAAGACCTTGGGGAAGCTCTGGAGGTAAGGGAGAGCAGTGAATGTGGGGTGGGAGGGCTGAGGTCTGCAGGTGTCCTCTAGAGGACTGTGCGGTCATGTGGAAGGATGGAAGGGGTGTCTCTCGAGGGGACTTCTGTACAGTGAGCCCCCTCACAGGAGGCGCAGCTGTTGACTGGAGCAAGAGTGGCGGTTGGATGTAGGGAAGGTTTCCTCAGCAGAGCTCACCTCTGTCCTGAGCAGCAGCCCTTTCCATTTGTTTCCTGCTAAGTTTCCCTATTGTTTCTGATGAGGACACTCTTATTCTGGTCCTCCCTGCCTGACTGCCTGGGGAGATCTTGTTTTCTTGGCTCACCCTCCCTGTAGGGCTCAGTTGTGCAGTAGCAGTAAACTGGCTGAGCTCAAGACTTAAGAGCTAAGTCACAGGTGGCTGCCTCAAGCCTGTCTGAACTCAGATCCCAGCACCAACAGGGTTTCTTTTCCGGGCAGTGCCACAAAGCAGAGGGATTTACAGCTGAGGAGGAAGGTCAGGGGAAAGGAGACAGGCAGTCAGAGCCTGACACCCATCCTTCCTAGGATGGGCCCACTTTTGGCAGGCCATGCAGGTGCAGTGAGATGGACAAGGAGAGATACAGGTAGAAATAGGGGTTGAGGCTTAGCAGAGAGGAAGAGACCTGCAAGAGTTCCAGCCTTAGCAGGCTCTCTTGGAATATGCTGGCTCAAACAAACCCCATCTTCCTTTGCAAACAGAGAGATGCCCTCCCTTCTCACTAGCACACATACACTTGTCCTTTGGCATCGCCAGTTTGCGCAGCGATTTTCACTTTGTGCAGATCCTAGGTCCTTTGAGTAGCCTCCCCTTCTTCCTCCAGCAGATCCATAGGCTGCTCTCATCGAGTGCAGCCAGCCCAGGAGTGTGCAGAGAGCCATTGTGCCAAAGCCAAACGTGTCAGGCTGGCTGTGCCGCACCCTTCCCGTCGGACGCTCTCTGCTGATAACCCCACCAACCTGTTACTTTCTGCCACAAGTCCCCAGCACAGTCCCCTGCCTCACGCCAATCAAGGCAAACCAAGGCTCATCCAAATAGCCTCTCATTCTCACATCCTGACATCTTTCATAGAGAAAGCCCTCAGTTTTGGGTGAGCCAAGTCACGTTTTTTGAAGCAGAAGCTTCAAAACACCCTCTCTGTAGCAGCTATTCATTCCTAGCTTCAAACAGCCTAGCTCGCAAGGAACGAACCCCTTGGGCATTAGATTCTCCCTCTGCTATGTCAGCCTGTTTACCGTGACTCCTGAGTGTCTAATGTAACCCCAGCAAAGGGATTTCCTTGGGAAGTCAAAGGCAGAGCATTGATTGTGAATGTCTCATCTGATCTTCTTTCCTGCTTGGATCTCCTCTACTTTCCCTTTACCACAGCACTTGCTTTCACCTGGGACTCTGCTGCCAGCCTCTGGATTGTGAAGCTGTGTTGAAAAGGGGTGTGGGGGGGGACCTACTCTTTTTGTTCCCAAAATGTTGATTTCAAGATATCATTCCTTTACTGCAAAATGTTGCCAGATTTTAGAGCAAGGGTGTCTCTCACCAGGCACTGTATTTTCCTTGAAAATATAGCAGAGCAGTGAAACCTCCACAGGAATTGCATTCAGAGGGCAGGGAGACGGAGCCCCCAGCCCACGGCCACAGTCACACACCCAAATGCCTCCCTGCTCCCAGGACATGGCTCCCGCTGCTGGCCACACGGCACCCAGAGCAGCAGGCCACTGCTGCCAGACAATGGTCAAGGTCCCTGTGTGTTTCTTAGGGCACAACACAGGCAGGAAGCATTGCTCAGATGAGAAGCTTGCAGGGTCAGGCCTGGGGTTGTTGTAAGCTGCTGAGTTTGCCACCTGGGTGCTTCTCTTGAACGTCTCCTCTCCTCGTGCATGCTGAGGATCTCCGAGCTGCGCCAGCCCCTACAGAGACCACACAACGCAGCAAGCTGGGTTATGGCTACAGTCAGTTTCTGGCCATATATGTGTGTATTTCTGTGAGGCTGGGGAGAAATATCAACCACAAAACTCCAGGGGAGGTGGCCCAAATGTTACCAGGATAGTAGCCCGTGCCTTCCAGCCATGGTATGGCTGGGCTTCCTCTGCTGAGGTTCCCACTGCCTTATCTGCACCGTCCCCCAGGTATAGCTCCTACACATGGGTACAGCTGCAAGCAGACAGGATTTTTTCTGCACGGCTTAGCCTCAAACTTTTGCTGAATGTCCTTGCAAAGGTTGCCACTAGAACCCTACTGCCATAGCTTGTCGCTTGGGAAACTGTTGGCTGTTCTGAGCTTATACAGATAAAGGGTGGGTTAGAGGCAAAGGCTGGTGACCACAGGGACTCCCTGCAGACCACCATTAAAACAAGCACATCTCCAGCAAACGGCACTGGGTGGGGATGGAAGAGGATGGAAATCTTGAGAGGCACCTGCAGAATAGGATGCAACAGTGCAGGATTTATTTTTAAGCCCAGAATTTGCACTGCCATGTCCTCCACAGGCACCAGTCCTCATTGGAAGGGGCTGCAGGATATGCTCTGATGGCCACTTTACCTGCCTGACCCCAAACATGGTGCCAGGGGGCTTATGGCCCCATCCACCTCCCCCAGTCTGTACCCATTAGGGTGTGTGATGGGTGCAGACAACAAACAGGACATACTAAAAAAGAAGGGAGAATTTTTGTGCTTGACAGTCATGAAATCTGTTTTTGAATGCTTTCCTTTCCCAGGGTGGGACAGGGAGCAGCTCTCAAATGGAGGCTGGCTGCTGAAAATGTCAGCATGACTCCCAGCCAAAATGCCAGTACCACCTCCAGGGCTGAAAACAAGGGAGGCACAGGAAGAAGGGGAGGGAGGAGCAAAGGGCCCCGATGGAGGAATCTTTGCATGAGGGTGGCAACACCCAGAGAATTGGTTCAAGCCCACAAAATCTACGGCCATGGACGTATAGGATGGCTGCTTTCTGCTCCCAGCCAGCTCTCACCTTGCATCAGCCCCAGTGCCCAAGCCCATCACCGCACTGACCCATTGGCAGCTGAGCCCCAGCCAGGGTCAGGCCTCTGGCTGCTGAGCCAGGCGCCCGGCACATGGAGCAGTGCCAAGCCAGGTGGCAGAAGGAGAGGCTCTGAGAGGCAATCAGGAAGGTTTTAGCCCTCCCTTCTCCTCCCAGAGCGCGGGGCTGGGTGCTTGCCGCTCTCCCCTTGACGCAGGGGTGAGCATTTGGTGTCGGGCTTGGATAAGCCCCATGAAGGGCTTTGCTCTGTGATCCGTAACTTCTCTGCTCGTGCGAGATTCCTTTGCATTATGGCCTGGAGAGCGTGGGGGGCAGGAGGGGGAGGGCAGGAAGCAAGTGAAATCCAAATCCCCCCAAATCTCCTGGCCTTTGCCTGCTCGCACCAGTTTCACTTTGCTAAAGCTGATTTGAATTCTGATCCCAGTGGGAGGGAGGAGGGAGCAGGCAGCCTTGGAGAGAAGAGAAGATGTGGGGAGTGGACTTGCCTCTGTCCTGTTGGTGGCACTACCCACGGGCTGCTGTCAAGGGCAGAGGAGGTGAGGCACTTCAGCATAGCTCAGAGGGCAGGGATCTTACACCTGTGTAGCCACCAGTGGCTCCATGATCCACAAGACAGATCTCAGAGGCTGAGCTTTGCATGTTTTGCCTCTATTCTCCATATCCCGTAAAGATGAAGATTTTGCCAAGGTAAAGTTGTCCCCAGTCCACAAGGCCTACGAGGGCTGACCCTTAGAGGGCTGTCTGGAGCAGCACAGGCTGAGGGATTAGAACTCTCTGGGACTTGTGAGCGTGGTATACAGTGGCGGGAGGGAGACAGGAAAGCTGGTGCTGGATTCATGGTGGTTCAGTTGCTTTAATCTCCAGGATTAAGGCAGTGGAGGAATGTGGTGTGTGGCCATAACCTGCTCAGGCTGACTGGAGTGAACCCAGGTCAGCACCATGTCACACACCTTCCATCTACCAGCCGAGGCAATGCACAAGGAGCAGCGGGGAAAAGGGTGTTTAGGGACCAACCCATTACTTGCTGGTGACCAATCTGATTGCCCACCAGATTTACCTGTGTATTCCTTCAGCCATACCTCCACTTGATCTTGAGTTTTTCAGGTCAGTTCAGGCTTTTATATCTTCCCCAGAGCCTACAGCTAAAGAGAATTGGTCACATTTTAGTGCTAAGGGCTTCAGGGGTGGCAAGGTGCTGGCACAGTTCCATCCCCATGTAGTTCTTTTGCTGGGGAGAAAAAGGTGGGGACGTAACATAATTTTTTTTTGGCTCTTTGTGAGCCCTGCCATCCGTAATGGCCGTTTTGAGTTCCCAGTCACAAGAAGACTGGTCCCTTCTGACAGCCCTGGGTTTTGATTCAAGGAAGGATGACCTTGAGTCACAAGAATATGAGGAGGAAAATCATAATATGAAATTGAAGTGCTACCAGCTGAAATGCTGCAAAAGGCTTGAGCAATGAGTTTGATCTTATCTTCAAGTGCTCTGAGGCATCCTGCCTGTGCATTTCACCATTTCCTCAGAGAGCCTTAACTAGAGCAGCCCATGATCTGGCAGGAATACAGACGAGGAGCTTACATTTCTGCAGTGCCTTTCATCCAGAAACCAAGGCTCATCTACTTCTACAAAGCTAGCAAAACAGCAGCTAAATTTTTTCAACTGCTTGGCCAAGTTCAAGGAAGGCTGGTCCTTTGTGCTTCAGCCTTTTGCATTATCCATGTCTGAGGTGAGCAGGAGCTCCAGGAATAATAGAATACAGTTTCTAGCCCTTCCAAATTTTCTTTCTGCTAAGGTTTCTAGCCCTTTCCAAACTTCCAAATTCCCTTTTAGAATATTGCAAAATGACTAAAGGTTGCTTTACATGGTTCCTGTGGAGCCAATATCAGTTGCTCCTATTGGTGCTCCATAGAGCCTCAAACTAGGATTTTGCATTATCCATGTCTGAGGTGAGCAGGAGCTCCAGGAATAATAGAATACAGTTTCTAGCCCTTCCAAATTTTCTTTCTGCTAAGGTTTCTAGCCCTTTCCAAACTTCCAAATTCCCTTTTAGAATATTGCAAAATGACTAAAGGTTGCTTTGCATGGTTCCTGTGGAGCCAATATCAGTTGCTCCTATTGGTGCTCCATACAGCCTCAAACTAGGATCAAAGCCTATAGAAGGGGGGAAGTTAACAAATACAGTCTGGGGAAGAGCAAGAGACATGGGGCAGGCAGCACTACAAGTAGTACACTACCTTTGTCCAAAGGACAATTGCAACTGCCCTTAATTTGCCTGAAGTTTTTAAAGGCAGCTCATCCACCCTTATTTAACACAGCTACAAAAGGCTGCACTTCGCCCTTTGGCAATGGAAGAGAGGGTAAATTGAACTTACTGAGGTGAGAAGCATTACACAAGTGGGAAAGGGGGACCCAGCACTGGCACCAACCAGTGGCAGGGCTTAATGTCTAAGGAGAAGAAGGAAAGCATTGCTGTCTCCATGGAAACACTCCAAGATCTTCCTATTGTTTTGGGGAGTACCCTCCACGGGGCAACATCCTGGCATTTGGATTTACACACCCTGTCCCACAATATTGAGCATAGGTGTTTTTTTCTGATGGACCTACCCCACTCTTTCCCTCTTCTCCTCTTTTCCACCTTGGTCTCTGCAGGTTACTGAACGAAAGTGACAAGCGGCCCTTTATCGAAGAGGCAGAGCGGCTGAGGATGCAGCACAAGAAGGACCATCCCGATTACAAGTACCAGCCCCGCCGGCGGAAAAATGGCAAGGCCACACAGGGCGAGGGTGAAGGACAGGTAGAAGGGGAGGCTGGTGGGGCTGCTGCCATCCAGGCCCACTACAAGAATGCCCACCTGGATCACAGGCATCCCGGCGAAGGGTCGCCCATGTCCGACGGTCATCCAGAACACTCCTCAGGTGAGTCTTGGGTCTCAGTGAATCTCTTGACAGACTGCAGCCAAGCCATAGGTTCAAAAAAGACAAGTCATCATGGTGAAAGCCTTAGTGATGGGGCTCACACCTTACTCACGACACAGCAGACTGCTGGTGTCAGCAGTACAGGGACATGCCTGAGTTTCAGAGGCACTTGCATTTCTCTGGTCAGGCAAGGTATGGTTGCATCCTCCCTTTTTCCCACAAAACGATACAAAGAGATTTGGTTTCGTCTATTTCTTTCTACCTCCACCAAGGCCTCCAGCTAGACAGCTGCTGGCATACTGGGAAGAACAGAGATGGGTTGTGTACAGAGCAAGTCATAAAGCTGTAACTCACCTCTTCTCTCTTTTTCCTTTTCAAAATATCCTTCACATTGCAGGTCAGAGCCATGGGCCCCCCACACCTCCTACCACCCCTAAGACCGAGATGCAGGCAGGCAAAGCAGATTCCAAACGAGAAGGGCGTTCTCTGGGGGAAGGGGGAAAGCCACACATCGACTTTGGAAATGTGGACATTGGGGAGATCAGCCATGAGGTGATGTCCAACATGGAGACCTTTGATGTCAATGAATTCGATCAGTACCTGCCACCCAACGGACACGCCGGCCACCCAGGCCACGTCGGGGGCTATGCGGCAGCGGCTGCTGCTGGCTACGGCCTCGGGAGCGCCCTGGCTGCGGCCAGCGGACACTCTGCCTGGATCTCCAAGCAGCACGGAGTCTCCTTGTCCACTGCCACCTCATCGGTGGTGGACTCAAAGGCCCAGGTGAAAACGGAGGGGTCCACCCCTGGAGGCCATTACACTGACCAGCCCTCCACTTCCCAGATTGCTTACACATCCCTGAGTCTGCCCCACTACGGCTCGGCCTTCCCCTCCATCTCCAGGCCACAGTTTGACTACCCGGACCACCAGCCCTCGGGACCCTACTACAGCCATTCCACCCAAGCCTCTGGCCTCTACTCTGCCTTCTCCTATATGGGACCTTCCCAACGTCCCCTTTACACTGCCATCTCTGACCCTGCACCCTCCGTGCCACAGTCCCATAGCCCCACACATTGGGAACAGCCCGTGTACACAACTCTCTCCAGACCATAGGGAATGGGGAACAGTGACCGAAGCAGCGACGGAAAGGCTCCGAAGAATCAGCACAGGCAGAAGAGCCTCCGAACTCCAAGGTCACTCAGTGCCATCCAGCCACCAGAACCCACCAAGCATACAGAAGTGCCTTTCTTGATCCCAGCTCTCGCTGGCACACCCACCTAGAGGAAGGTTTGTTGTCCTTTCACCCTTTACCAATTTCACACAGGCCACACGACTGGCTTGCAATGCCTTTTTGGCCTTCTAGATGAGGAGGATTCTAGACATGGAGTGACTGGTCTGTGGTGGGTTTTGTTGTGCGCACCCTGGACTGTACGATGAGAGAGACTGTCCTTTCCTTCTCCTCCCACACTGCTCCAGGGAGTTGGCAAGTTTTTCCAACAGGTCACAATGGCCAACATTTTGTCACCTGCTGCAGGTGTTGGGTGGCTGCTCAGCCTCAGTGGACACGTCCCAGGAGGAGCAGTAAGAAGGATGGCATGGCCGGCTTCCTTGCAATCAGCGTCGTGCAGCAGTCCTGCCTAAGATTCACACATGCATGAATCTTGAATCCCTTGGAAGACCAACCTACGCTTGCTTCCCTGCCGATTTCCACAGCTGCACCCTAGCTTTTCTCCCCACCTCTCCCCACCCTCCTGTCTCTGTTTAATCCCACACTCTTCCCAGCATGGAGGTTTGAAGGCTTGCCTGAACAGTACATGGGATTTGGGAACAGCATGGCCAGCCTTAGCATTACTTGTATCACAGCCTGTGTGCACACACGTGTTCATCTATGAAGGCGGAGGAGAGGTGGGGAAGGACCAATGAATCATTACGGTGCTATGGGTGAATCCTCCTTTTTTTAAATTACTCTGTATCATTCATTTATGTCTGGCATTTCTGGCCTCCCAGTCTCTTCTAATCTCTTCAGAACTCCAAACGACCTCTGAGCAAACCTGGCCCTTGCTCTTCCACATTTGACAGTGCCTGCATGAAATGAAGAGGCACTAAGAAAGCCACGATGCACTTGCCAACACCTTGAGTTGATTCCAGTACTCTCTGAGCTCCCACTCCAAACCCAGGCTGAACTCATTCGTCCATCATGTCTCCCAATCCGCCAACACCTCCCTCCCATCTATGCTGAGAATGGAAAGATACTCCTGTGGCTTTAAGCAAGGTAGATACAGACCCAATCTTGGATGATGAAAGAAGCCTATTTAGGTGCAAAGTAATCTTCTTTGCCTTTGGGTTTCAAACTGGAAGCAACCATGTCTTAGAGATCAACCTCTTTTTCAGCCCAACATCTGAGGACAGTCTACTTGCTTCTCCTTTGTCACCTCCAGGACTGGGGTGGTTTATCATGCCAGGGAGTGAACTGGCAAAAAAACTGCCACAGGAAAAGATGATTCCTGACAGGTGATTACAGAGAAATGCTGTGGGACTTCCCAACGCATATGCTAGTCTAGAAAGAGACTTTAACCAAATGTGGACTGTGATGGGTGCTGCTGTATCCCTCTGTTGATATGACTGTCAGATGCCCTTCCTGCCTCCCTTAGCTACAGATGACTTATCCTTGTGGTGTTTGAAAAGATCATGTAGAATGTTTGCTCCCTGTACGCATGTAACCTCTTCCAGCCCTGTCCTCTTATTTATGCAAGTAGCACCTTCCTCCCCTACCTCCCTTTCCTCAGTCTCTGTGCCATCCTAGCACCATTAACTTTGCATTAAACATATGGAATAATAAACTTATAAGTTTCATTTTCACATGTCTGGGTTTCTTTGACCTCTTCCCTGCAAGTCCGTTTTTTCCCCCAGTACATGTATGATGGGTCACACACACCACCACACGGATCCTGTGCACAGCCTTCCTCTGCCTCTCAGGAAGAGGACACGGGTACAATTCTGACTGGCTGGCCAGACTCCTTCATGAAGATGAGGCTCACCTTCTGTTTACATCTCACCCGCAGCCATTTCTTCCATGAGAAAAGCACTAACACTGCTTCATCTGAGATAGAGCAGATGCAATCAAGAGCACTATTTTGCATCTGTCTCACCCAAAAATTTTTTAGTGTGATTGCTAATGCTCTCTAGGATAGAAGTGCAGGGTTTCTCATCTTGGATCCTCATGACCAGGTAGCAGGTGACATACCTTCAAAAAAAACCTTCCCCACATACACAATATTGTGTATTTTGGAAGCAGCCATTAATTTCTTGGTAAAAACTCAACCCCTCACCCTCTTGCCTTCCACAAGCAAGAACCCAAACACAAACACGCATACACACAGAGTATATTCCAGAACACATGTATACACTTCTTCACTTGTTGAAGAAGATATTCTGTATATAGTCAGGTCCTGGGAGGGTATCAAACTTGCCTGGAAAGAAAAAGTGTAGCGGGTATCACTCTGCTTAAGAACATCTCTCAAGGCAGAACGGTAGGAGCCGATTTACCACAGACACTCCCAACAATTACAAGTTGATTCCAAAGGGCTTCAATGCTGGTGCATGTGAGCAGATCCAGTGAGTTCCTCCTGTTCACTAAACACTTTATGGGTGAGTAGAGTAAGCAGAACATCTAGGAACTGTGGAATGTTCAAAGCTTTTTAAAAAGCACAGCACTATAGTTCTGCATAGGGCCAAGAGCATCCACAGCAGGATGGCCTAATTAATCTAATAATTGTGATGCCAGCTAAAGAGTTCCATGCAATATAGGACTGACCATTCATGGAGAGGAGGAGAAACCTATACCTCAGATCACAGGCTGTAGGAAGAGCCCAGAAGGGCACTGCTGAGCAAATCAGGAGCACAGGTAGGAAGGGAAGCCATGGTAGAATTAGAGATATGACAGCTGATCACATGGGTGGGAAAGAGAAGTGACACAGCTTGGATGAACAAAAGAGTGGGAAGAGAAAGTTCTTAATCTTACATAAGTACTCCAGCTCCTCAAGAAGCAAATTAGGAAAGTGAGTGGGCTCTGCCTCAACCATTTGCCTCTCACAGAGGGGGGTTGTTGCAAGTAAGACAGTACTGAGAATACCACTGGTAACAGAGGGGTTAACCACTCCTCCTGCAGCCTAGCAGGAGCTGGCCCGGCATCCTTCCCTATCCCTTTAATCGTATCTGATACAGATGCAAGGCTGGGGAGGGGAGTCCGGCAGGGAACAAAGAAGCCATTTAAAAAAAATTTTAAAAAGGACAAGAAAACGACCCCGCGCTCCATGGCAGACGCCAAAACGATTGCACAAAGGCACCATTTCAGGGCTGAAATTTCACCGCACCAACGTGATTAAAGGATTCCATGGAGGGTGGGGGGAGAAGACTGAAGGCCACACTGCTGCAAATTAACCTTTTCTTGGGAAGGATGGCCTGGACCAGGAAGCATTTGGGTTCTTCACAGTCAACCCCCTCCATGCACCTGCAAACATCTCCACATCCCCTTTGACCTGTCATTTCACCCAGAGACCCATTCAGCTCTTGCATTATTGCCTCCAAAACCAGCCCCTCCTGTGCACACCAAGAGAGGAAGGACAGACTGGTGCTTTTACAGGGAGCAGTAAGAGAATGACATTCATGGCTGTTACATGAGCCAAGTTCCCAGGCAGGTGGGTATAAACTCCCTTTGTGACACGGATGCTCACGTGCAGGCACCGACCACACATACAGCATGGAGAATGATTGCTTAACATATAAGCACAAGCTTTAACACAAACTAATCAGAAATATTCTTTCTGGACCAGACCACAAAAAAATATAAGGCAGAAACCATAGGTGAGGTGTACTTTCCTCCTTCTTCTCTTTAAAAATAGAAACCAAAACCTCTGAGAGCTCTTTTTAGTAAGATAATTGAGAAAGATTTGGTGTGTTCTGCCCAAGCTCAGATCTTCCACATGCAGAGAAAGAATCTTGAAGTACACAGATCAAGAAACAAAAACTAGGTGAACTGATGAAAACCTGCAGCTGGCTGGAAGCCTTTGCAGACTGTAAGGCATCCACCCAACTCTTGACTTGAGCACATTACCTCCCAGCACATCAGAGGTGAGAGTGCAGGTACCTGAAGGGGACAGATGACTGATCTTTCACCACAATACAGATCAAAGGAACTCTAGGATTTAGCTGCAGTTGTGCCACTGTAAGAATCACCAGTCCTGAGACGCCTTGTCCATCCCCAGGACTTCAGTTCCACTGTGTCAGAGAACAGCTGCACCAGGAGCAAGTGCAACAACAACCCACACCTGCCAAGCTGCTGGGACAGCGAGGGGCGGCCGCGCTTCCGGCTGGGGCAGCACCACTGAAAGGGGATCCCCACTTCTGATAAGCAGCAAGGGAGCAGGGAAACAATAGGTGGCTTGATGAGAGCTGCTCTACGATACTCCTGAGAAGCCCCACAGCCAGCACTGGCCAAAGAGGAAATTGGGGGTTTCCACAGCAACCTGTTCAGGGCACAAAGGCCCAACTGTCTAGGGGGAAGCAATGGAGGTGTCTCAGCACTCACTCTTTAAGAAGGGACAGTGGTGGAAGGCTGGAGTCTTTCTGAAGCCAAAGTACCTGCCAGAGCATTTCTGTACAGCAGGAGTTTAATTGGGTATCAGTCCTGTAATGAGGGAGGAGCAGTGCTAGAGGAGGGAGTTACTGCAGACTTTGGCCCAGCTAAAAGATGAGGCCTTCAACAGTGCAAGAAAGCTGAAAAAACAGCATTGCACTTGGCTCCATAATCTTGCTAATACAGTACATGGCACACAGAGAAAAAAATAATACCCAAACTGGTGGAGACAGCTAAGAAAGTAATCTCTCAGACATACAGGACTCAAAGAGAAAATCAGAGGGCAAAAAACCCCAAATACATTTAATTTAAAACTGGTAGATCTAGAATTTATTTACACAAACACTAACCAAAATTAGAAACATCCCTGGAAATGCAAAACCAAAACCAATGGCTGGAATCTGATCAGTCTGTGATAATTAACTCATCCACACCCCAGTCTTCATAGCTCCCATCTGGAAGGTAACGACGGATGATTATGGGGATCTTGCGTGCTCTGAAGGGAAGAGACAGATGAACAGAAACGTCAGAATCTTTGCTGTATCACTTCAGTAGGCCATGGAAGTGAGGGGTTTGGCAGCTTCAATAAGCTCATCAGATTTATCTGAGGGCAGCACCAGTGATTTGATATTATGTAGCAAAGTCCCAACAACCTTTCCTCATTTGTAGATGCAAAGCACTCAGCACCCTCAGACTACAAACACCAAAGAACTCTCAGACCTCTGATGCTCCTGCAGGAATTGAACCTGGCGGTCTGAACCCACTGAGACATCACCAAGCACCTAACCCTGATATAGGGGGAAAATATAAATCAAGGGACTTGAAGAACAAATCCACTCTTTGTTTGACAGAAGGTTTTCCCCCACAAGATACTAAAAAGTTGGCAGAATTCTGAGAACTTCCAGGGCAAACTGGTATTTTCAGAGAAATTTGCACCCTGAGAGCATCAGTTACATTTTAAGAAGGATACATGCAACAGTGACTATTCAGGTACCAAAACCTGTTACAGCTGGGGTGGAGCACAGCACCTGCTCACAGTGCTTCCCATTAGGGAGCAAGAAATACAATGCTGAATACAATTTAACTCCATGAAAGTAGATTGAAGTCAGCAAAGCATAATCAGACAGTCTGGAATCTAGCCAGGGCATCAGGTTTTAACTGTATCAGACTTGAAAAGTAACACAACTTCTTTACATTCAGGGAGGTGGTTTTTCCAGTAGTAAAGTAACTCCCCCATGCCAAGAACTACAACTGAATTTTGGCACGGAACAGGACGCACCACCCTGACTTACTTTCCAGAGCTCACACACAGGCAGTGACCAGAAGCAACTCAGTCTGAGCCTGGAGGACGGGAATATACCCTAAAGAGCTTTCAGCAATGGCAAAGGGAACTGTCACAGATAAAAAATCTGCAAGAGCAGCTTCTGTGCACTGAGAAACCGGGAAAGCAGGGGGACAATTTTGTTCAAGGACAGGGACTTAATCAGTAATAGAGTCCAGCTGCTTGAAGGATATCTGCATGTGACCTGGACTGTGCAGGAAAACTGTGGGACAGCAGGGAGCTCTGCTGTGGAAAGGTGGGTCTGCAAGTGCTCATCCAAAAGCTGCCTCTGCTGCTGTCAGAAAGGATTTACCTTCTGTAAGCAGGGGAAAGCACAAGAAGCCAAGCATGCAAAGGTGCAGGAAACAAACATTCTTACCAGCCTGACCCTTATTTTAATTTGTGCCAGCACTTCATTTGAACACAGGTGTGTTCAGATGCCTGCTTTGAAACAATTCCATTTGGGGAATTAAATCAATTTCTGAAAGAGGAGGAGCTTGGGATCCCATCGTACAAACAAAGAATACTGGGAATGAGAAGTAGAAGAGGTCCAGAGCAGTCCTAATCATCAGCACTTGCAGGAGCAACTAGTTTGGGAGAGAGCAGCTGTGGAGAAACTCCAAGGTGAAAAAAGGAAAAGGCAACTGTAGTGCTCAGTGTTATTGAGGGAAAATAAGGCTGTGTTAGAACAAACTGCTAAATGCTGGGATGAGGAGGGGGCTGCTGGCTTTAGGGAAATCAGTACAAAATCTGTGACTTACTTGAGTTCTTTCATGGCAATGAGCAAGGGGTCTGTCTCTCCTTCCAGCTCCACCATCACAGGGGCACACATCCTAGGAAAAACATCAACAGCCACTTGAGCAGACACACAGAGGGGGAAGAGCTCACCACCTGCCTACCTGTGTCACCTCTGCAACAGCCAGCAAAGCAGGAGGGTGGGACACCACCCTGGCAAAACTGATTTGCTCTATTGTGCACTTCAAGAAGAAAATTCCCCCAGATGGTTACAGACCAAACTTTTACTTCAGTGCTCTTCTTGTCCCATCCCTAGGGCTCTGCTAACCAGCTGGTGCTCAAGGACTGGTCACATCCACACTCTCCTGGTCACCCTCTGCTGTACTTAAACATGCAAAAAAGAATGGTTCTACATTAATCCAATGAAAAGGGTGCAACTGCTGTAAAATGAGCAGGCCTCCTACAACTCCAACACATCTCTTACATTCTGACCTGCTCATTCTTCCAGGCCTTGATCAGGGGAAGAGAGGGGCTGGATTTACAGAGCATTTTACCTCTCAGAAAAAAAGAATTCAGCATTTTGCCAAGGAGTGTGACTACACCCACCCAGTGGACAGGGGTGGCACAGAAAGCTCACACTGTGTGTAGGTGAGGCCATGGGGGCTGCTGCTGGCCTGGCTTCAGCACTGGAAATGGAAGATGCAGGTGAGGCAGAACCAGAGTGTTTTGGATCAGAGGCCTGGCAGGGACCCCTCTCATCACCCCCATTTTTCTTGTCTCTCACCAGCTGAAAGAACATGCACAAAACATCTTCACAGGCTGTGCAAAGAACAGCTTGCCTGCCTGTGAGCTTCTAAATGATGCACAAGAGAAGCCTCATTATGAAAATGGATTTAACCAAGACGAAACTCAAACCCTTGCCACTGTCCAACAATCTCTCTCAGAAGGTAGTTTTTTAAAAAGCACAATATTTTTTAATATTTATTATTAAAACAAGTCCAAAAAGGCAAATGGATTAAGAGCAACCAGCCTTGACAGCACTTAAAGTAAGTTCCAAATGTTATTGTCCAGCAAAAATAAGGCCTTATTGCAAATACTTTTTAAAACTTATAGCTTCCCACAGTGCAACTGCATTTAGAATGAATTTCAGGTTGGTTTCTTCACTCCCAATTGCTACAGCCCTCTGGTATCAACTGAAGCTGATTTGAAGCATCTCTCCCTCCAACATTACCTTTCACAAACCAGTTATGAACGTCCAAGTCCATGCTGGCTCTCTTAGGAAAGACAGAAACCAGAACTGTCTTGTCTCATTCCCTAGTAATTTTGTCTGTGATCTAGGAAAACTCATTGTGGCTACTAAAAGCTCCCTCTTTATGCACAAGTAGCACAGTTTCAGGCAAGGAGAGACACACAGACTTCAGGTGCAATAGAGTCGGTTCAGGCTGACCAGGAGGTGACACACAAGCTCAGCAGTCATGCAAAGCATTCAGAAGACCCGGGAGTTTCTAAGGGAAGAGGGAAGCACTAATCAGTGTAAAGGGAGGCACGGCTGCAGCAATGCTGGGGCACAGCGAGCAATACTCACGCTATCTGCAGGGCACGAGTGCCCAGGACTCTGGCTCGCTCGTACTTGGTCATGTAGGGGGTCGTGATGCGCTTCTGGTTTGCCTGCTGCCGCTCTCCCGAGGGCAGAATCTCCACGTTCTCCTGTCCCTCCTGGTGAAAACAGACCCGCGCCGCTGCTCAGCCGCCACCGAGGCCTCCCCAGCCCCAGCAGCCGCCCGGCCAGGCTGCGCACGGGGCACCCACCTCCTCCGCGTTCTCCAGGTCCTCCAGGCCCTCATCCTCCTCCACATCATCGAAGTCATCCCCGTCAAAGCTGCGGGAGAGACACACGCGTCGCACCTGTGTCCGGGCCGCCCCCACCCGCCCCGAGCACCCGCCCCGAGGTGCCACACGCCGCCGCCGCCTTCCCTCCCTGCCTGCCCTCGGCCGCCTCTCTCTCTCTCCCCCTCTCCCTCTCTCTCTCTCTCTCTCTCACTTGTCCTCGTTGTCGGACATGTTGCCCGGCGGCGCCTCCTGACCTGCACTTCCGGCAGCAACTTCCGGCCGTTGCCGTGACGCCACCGGAAGTTCTCCTGCGCCGTTGCCGTGGCGACCGCCGCCGCTTCCCCCGGCCCGCGCCCCCGGCCCGCCCGGTCGCCGCCGTCGCGATGGAGGCGGCGGGGATCCCGGGCCGCGGCGGGGTCTCGGCGGCGGGCAGGCCGGCCCGGTACAGCACAGGCACGCGGGAGTTAGTGAGAGGTAACGGCGGAGCGGGCCGGGGCCGGGCTCAGCTGCTCGGGATGCCGGGGTCCCGCGCACCGTGCCTCGCCCCGAGGCCGAGCGTCCCACCGCGGTCCCGCCCCGCCTGGAGTCTCCCAAACCCGCATCTTCCTCTTCGGGCTGGGGTTGTGAGGGGAGGTGACCCTCGGGCGGGCTCCCCAGCCCGGCTCGGGTGCCTCTGCATCGGCACGTTGTGTTTTTCAGGGATGATGGAGGAGTTGCAGATGACGCATTCCCAGAAGCGATACCTGATGGCGTATGTGACACGTGAGTGAGGCCCCCTGGCTCTCCTGCCCGCTGCTGGGCTCTGGGGAGGAGCTTTAGCATCTCGGCATTCGCCCACCGCCTGCTCGGATGGGCGAGTGCTTTAAAGCAGCAGCACGGCAGCTGCTGACACATGGGGACAAACGGGGTGAGCTGTCCCCACGGGTCAGCCAGCAAACAAGGCGACACGGTGTGACTTGAACCGCAGTCTGCCGTGCCCAATGACCAGGGTGAGACATCTGGGGCACTGAGGTCTTCGTTTGTGATGCTGCTGTAGATGAACAGGTAGATCTGCTGGCAATGGCCCGGAGCCATCCATTCAGAGTCCCCGCTGCCTGATTTGCTGTTATTTTTGGTTCATCCCCCAGGCGGAGATGCCCTGCCCCTTCAGAGATTCCCCCCATCCAGCCAACAGCCAGTGCCCGTTCCCCACGCAGCAGCCTGTCAGCCGGGCAGGCTTCCAGCTAGACCGCTTCTCCGACCTGCCAAGGTCTGCCAGGCAGGAGATGCCTACAGGCGAGAGAAATTCAAGCCACAGCCCACAAGTGAGTCAGCAAACATTGCTAACAAATGCACGGTGATGCCTGGAGCCTCTCTTCCCCTTCTGTCCCTCGCCTGCCTCAATCCCAGCAGTGGCAGTGTATCTGAATTGCTCCACGTCCTGATGCCCTCAGTCTGCAAAGATGCTTCAGAAATGGATCTTTGAGGGAACATCTGCTGCAAGTGCTGCTCGCTGACTGCTGCCTGCCAGCTGGGGGTGACAGGTGATAGGGACCTGCACAGTCCTTGAGTAAGAATGGAGCACTACATCATTTTCTAGCACATAAATGAGAACCACGCCTCTGGTGTTGGTTTGGTGGGCTCTGTACACCTGTGTACAAGGTGCTTGCACACAGGCCAGGGACGGACTGACATTAATGAAACACTTCCTCTGGCACACTTAGCAGGGAAGCAGTGTGGTCAGGCTCCTCCATGAGGAGACATGCTGATAATAATGTTTTTTTCCTTTGGCATTCACAGGAGATTTGGAAAAGGAGAAGAGAAGACTTCAGAAGATCTTAGCATTAGGGAAGGATGAGGTGGAGGACAAGGTGGAGCAGGTGTTTGTTCAGAAAAAGGAAGAGGAGATAGCTGAGCCTGACCGGTTTGAGGAGTGTACGTCTGCACATCCCCAGCAGGGAGGCAGCCAGAAAGCCTGGGAAGCCAGCTCCCTCCTAGGGCTGGGGAGGCAGCCAGAAAGCCTGGGAAGCCAGCTCCCTCCTAGGGCTGGGGAGGCAGCCAGAAAGCCTGGGAAGCCAGCTCCCTCCTAGGGCTGGGGAGGCAGCCAGAAAGCCTGGGAAGCCAGCTCCCTCCTAGGGCTGGGGAGGCAGCCAGAAAGCCTGGGAAGCCAGCTCCCTCCTAGGGCTGGGGTGGCAGGCAGGATGCCTGGGAAGCCAGCTCCCTCCTAGGGGTGGGGTGGCAGGCAGGATGCCTGCGAAGCCAGCTCCCTCCTAGGGCTGGGGTGGCAGGCTGTGTCGCCAGTAACCTGAAGCCATGGCAGGAGGAGCCACAAAGGCCAGTTTCCAAGAGAAAGGACTCACTGCTGTGACACTCTGATCCAGCCATACTCACAGAGCTTATACTGCTCAGGTTTGCTGGCAGATGGCTCTCTGGGTTGCCCAAACAAATTGCACCCTGCTGGCAGGGGAATGGCCATGGGATGTGCAGGGATACCTGGGAAGCAGGCTCAGGTACTGCTGGTCCTTTTCCCAGCAAGCATGACTCAACACAGACCAGGTCACTTGTTAGCCTGACCACAGCTTGGGCTGTTCCACTCCAGGATCACAGCTGTTATACTAGCAAAACCTGAATATCGAGCAGAATTTGAAGCAATGAAAGACTTTGGCCTGCAGTGTATACTGGGATATCAAAACCCTGCCTAATACCTCTCTGTGCTTGAATCTTCAGTGTCTGTGTACAGCCCTGCCAGCCCTTTGCCAGCCAGGGCAGCACAAAGATGGGCATTGCTAGAAGAAGGGGTATGCCCTGCTGCAGGGAGCCAGGGCAGCTGAGTTTACACGTGATTGGTAGCCTCCAACACTTGTCACAGGCTGAATGTTGTCCTTGACACATCTGTGACAGGATTTGGATCAGCTGGCTGCAGGTTTGTGCTGCAAAGCAGCAGCTGATGATCCATGCCTGGTCTTGGATGGTTGCAGTCACTGGGTGATGCATATCAACTATGAACCTCACTAGCAGGTTCTGTCTCCATCCACAGACTGGTTAAATTGCCCACAAGCAAAAGAGAATTGTCCACATAAAGAAAACTACAGAACTAGTGTTCCTGGGAGTAAGGGAGTGGTAAGAAGTTGGGCAGAGGGAACATTTCCCAGTATGTAAGGGACTGCTGAGGTATTGTGATGACATGTTGTGCAAGGTGAGAGTTACAGCAGATATCACCCTGCCTTGATGGGACTGCTGTTCAAGCAGAACCAGGAAATGTGGGGGTTCAGATCTAGACAGAAACGTGGTTTCTTGCCTTTTGGCTGGATGCTATGCCCACAGTTTTTTCTCTTATCCACCAGTGATGAATGAAATTCAAGAGAGGAGGGAATTCCTGGCAGAGATGGAAGCTCTAGGACAGGGCAAGAAGTATCAAGGGATCGTCCTCACTGAAATCTCACAGGTATGCAAGGGCCTTGGCTGAAGAGTGCATGGAGGGAATCCTGTGTGTCAGGGATCATAAACCAGAGTCTTTTCCAGTATCTGAGCAGGGAAGGGGGCAAAGAGCTGCTTCCCTTCATGGCACAGCTCAGGCATGAATTTGAGGAATGGTGGATAGCTGTTTTCCAGCTTTCTTTCCATTTCTGCATGTAACTTAATCGGGGAAACAAAGTTTTTATTCTTGAGATTGGCAAGAGAAGAAAAAAAAAGCTGATGGCTTTCTCCCTGCTCAGCTCTCCCCCTTTCTACTTTGCAGAAATTGCATGAGATGGAGATCATTGACAAGAAAAGAAGTGAGGAAATGAGAAATATGACAAAAGCCTTCCCTGTTGGGAACAAATCCAATCTCCAAGACTAAGCCAAGGGCAAAACACAGGTGCAATTTGTTCCCACCTATTCTTCCCAGACTCTGGGCATCGGAGGCTGATCCCTGTCTGTTTCCAAAGAGGGGGCAGCACCATCTGTTGCCTGAAACTAGAAGGCAGGACCAATTTGTACATACACAGCGACAGAAGTTGTAAAATCCTTCCCACACACTGGATCCCTTCTTGCTCAATAATATTAAAGACATGAAAACACAGAGCAATGGCTCCCAAAACATGACAAAGCAGAGCCTTCCTTTTCCTCTGCAGTGCCTCAGAGTACAGCAATCCATCCATAGAAATGTCATTCCTACCCATCTACCCAGAGATGGAGGTTTCTCATGACAGCATGATGGCAACACACACTGCCAGCACACCTGTAACCTACTGGCTCCTGGCCCTGTGACTCTGGGAATGCCTCTGGAAGAAAAGCAGCTGCACAGCCTTGTGCAATCACAAGCCCTTGGCATTGCTGCACGTCACTGTGACTGTGACCTGCAGCGTCAGCAAACCTCTGGTGGCAGCCCACTGGGCAGGGACTCACAACACAGCTGTGCCAAGCAGGGACAGGGCATTTCACCCCAGTGCCTGCTGCTCTTTGCTGTGATTTTTTTGTTTGCTGAAAGCATGGTATGCAGAATAGCCACTCTATTCCCACAGAGACTGGAAATGGCTGTTTGCTCACCTCATAAATACCCACACCTCTGTCCTCCAGCAGGCTGAAGCATGATGTCCAACTTTTCCTGTGGAAATCCCAGCATAACCTCCAGTTTCCAATTTCCTTAAGATCTCATCCTCTGCTTCTTAGCAATACTCAGTCACTTTCCAAAGCCAGGCAGCATGCCCTGGCCCTGGGACAGCACGAGTGCACAAAGGAATCAGAAACCTAATCCACAATCATTTTTTTAATCCAATGTTTCTTTTATTTCTGTTCAGGTGAATGGAAGTCATGGGGTTAGTACAGTATAATTTACAAATCAAACTTCTGACCGGGCACAGGGCCAAGGGGTGTCAGGCTGCAGTGATCCCAGTGGCCTTTGGCAACAGTGATGTGACAGCAGGCTCTAAAGCAGATTTGCTTCTCCTTGGAGAAGAGTTGTGCTTTGGGATCTCCCCTCCCCTACCACTGTTCCTCATCAGCCTGCTGGGTATGGCAAGGGTGAGATGGCATTGCCAGCACAGGGCTGAGCTGGCCAGCTCCCAGCCATGGGAGCATGCTGGGATTGAGGAGGGGCTCAGGTCCCTCTGGTTTTGGGAAATGAGGATCCCTCTCCAGAATGCTACACCAGCCACCTTGCAAGGCACTGCTCCAAGAGCATTTTGGCTAAAGCCTGTTGGGTTTTTAGAAGAGACTGCAGCAGATGGCTCAGGGCTGGTTATGTCTAATTTGCTAATGAGAAGGCATGATGAACAGCTGACCAACCAAACACCCATTAAACTCTCATTGAGACTGATCCAATAATTCAATAAATAACTTATCATCTTGGAAGTGAAGGCAGGAAACAAAAATGGAAGAAAGAAGGGATGGTTGGAAGAACACTGCCCCCCACATTCCCTCCTCTGATGTACACACACGCACACACATGACAAATAAAATAAGAGGTTTAAAGTTTTAGGATAGGTTTGAATTCATCTAGTAAAGGAGATGTAAAAAACAACCAGCCACATCTGCACACTTTTAAAGTATACACAGCTGAAGCTGGGTAAAGGTCAGTTGTGACCGTGCCTCTCTCCCCTGCCGCTCAAGGGTGGCACTGGTGAGCAGGGACACAAGCTTGGTGCCCCTCACTGGCACTCAGTCTGTCTTGAGCTTTTCTGCCCTTGCCTGGAAAAGGAACAGGTCCTCCCTCCCCAGGAAGGCAGCAGAGTCAGCAGTGTTTAGCAGCAGTGGGGTTCCTGAGTAGGGCACGTGAGCTACATCCTAGCAGCTGTACACCGTCCCCTTGGGTCCTCTCAGCCTTGAGACAGAGCCACCCACCCTGGCACTCGAGGGAGGGGATGGCTCCCAATAAATAGGGCACCAGTTGTTTTTTTGGCTATGGCTCTAGAGCCTTGTGATGCAGGAGTATTTTCTTAACCTTTTAGTTTAGGCCAGTAAAACCCAAAGGATCCTGATTCTAATGTCAGTTTTCTCCTGAAGTTAAAAATGGAACAGAAAAGGGACAAGAATGGTGAGGCAGGGAGGGACAGGGAGGCCCAGTCCCCTCCTGGCAGAAGTCAGAGGCACGTAGAACTGTCACAGTTAGAGCGGGAGAAGGGACGGGGTGCAGTTAGTGCAAGTTTTCCCTCAAATATGAAACTCCTCTGCTTGATCTCAGTTATTGACAAGAGTTACAATTGGGTAACGTATCTGAAAAGCAAATCCATCTTCATCCCACTTTGTTAACAAGGCTTCACAGAGGGTATGGCCATGCTCCCCTACAGCCTGGGAAGGGAAGGGCTTTGGTCATTCTCACCCGCTCTGGGCTGAGGGCTGGCATCTCCCTGGGGCAGCAGCTCGGGTGCCTGGGGAGGGAGCAGGGGGAGAGGCGAGCCAAGGTCAGGGAGAGGCAAGTCAGGGTTCCCTCCCAACTGCTGGTGTTCCCTGCTCTAGCTTTTCTCCTTGGGTGACTTGCTCTTGGAGTCGTGCTTGTTGCCCAGCAGCTTAAGCACCTTCATGGGCTTGAATTTGCCTTTCTTCTTGCTCTCTGTCTCCGTCTCCTTGTGAAATTCTGGGGTTGCAAAGGGAGGTTGTTACTGTGGGATGTCAATAGTTGTACAGACACACTCATGACAATAAGCAAGGGTGACAGCCATGAATCAAAGCCCTCCACTGCAAGAACACTTTCTCTGATAACAGAGGAGTGCAGCACAACTGAGCCTCTAACTTTACTGGCCCTGCAGGAAAGTCTCCCCAGTTTACACAGAATAGATTCAATCTCTCCTGCACACAATATCACAAATGGCTCGTGCTGCCCCTTACTGGGGTCAGCAGTGAAAACATCACTCCAAAAAGCTTCCCATTTGTTTCTTACCTTTCCTTTTAATCATGGCTTCCAACATTTTATCCTCCTCCTCTTCTCTGAAAGAAAGAATGGGAAAGAGGTCAGAAATTCAGCCCTGAAAACAGCTGCTGTATTGTTTAAGGCTAGAGAGCCTCCTACTTAGAAGCCATAGAGGGGCAGATCCATCACTGTCTTGTGAGCATTTGCAACCAGCAGGATAAATCCCACAGGCTGCACGTGCTGTCCTGTCTTTCCCACACAAAGCATTCAAAGAGACAAGGACTGGGAAGCCTGGGAAGGACATCAGCAGCATGGACATCTTGAGACACCCCCACAAGGCACTCATGTGGCACTGAATCAGACAGGCTGTGCTTCTCCCCTCTCCCCCAGCTCACCCCATTCCTCACTCACCTCTGCCGGTCCTCGTCCAGGCAGTTCACAATGGCATTCCTCTGCTCAATGATGGTCACCAGCTCCTGCATCAGCACCTTCTCCCTCCTTCGGTCCTCATCAGTCCAGTCCTTCTCTACCCAGCCAAACCCCAGGGAAGGACAGGCAGTTACATGGCTGAAGGAGCACTGAAATTCAGGGCTTTGGGGCACAGATCTCCAGCACAATCCCCTCTACCCTGCCGTGTTACAGGGGCCAGTTGGGCTAGCAGTGCTATGGGGACAGAGCATGTGGCATTCCCTGGGGACAACAAGAGCACATCCCTGCACAAGACTGGGACATATATTGAGATGGGACAGGGCCTCTAGGGACAGCTGATTGCACTGGCATCCCTACAGATCTGCCTCTCTTCACCTGAGATCCACCTAGAGAGAGGACAGATGATGCCCAGGGGAAAAATGATCCTTGTGGGTCCCTTCCAACTCAATATAGTCTATGACTCTATGAAAAAGGGGCAAGCACACCCAGAGTGGTGCTTTACCTGGCTTGTTGAGGAGGCACCGCAGCTCATACTCCACGTCTGACTGCCGCTGCTCCAGGTTCTGCTGCTTGAAGCTGCAAAGGAAAGGGGAAATGTTGGGAAGCACTGCAAGGCTCCAGAGAGGTGGAACATCATCCCAACGTACAGGGTGAGCTTGGAAAGAACCATCGAGATGCTGATCTTGTTCTGTATAGCCAGGGAACCAAGGACCAGTAAGGACCAGCCCTGACTGCTCAAGGCCTTCCAGGGGTAGCTGCTGCAGAGGCTCTGGTGACATACTGTGGGTCAGGTCTCAGCACATCTGGACAGATTTGCTTGTCCCTACTCCCTCCCTTTTTAGGCAAGACCAGGTCAGGATCTCCCCTGGAAGCACCATTTCAGGAGGGCTGAGAAAGGGCTCCCCAAGGGAGTGTCAGTGCCTCTCCACATGCCTGCACACACTTACATGTAGATGAGCTCCGACTCGTGGCGCACCAGCATGTGCTTCTCATGGATGAGTTTGAACCAGTCCACAAGCAGGTTGTCCTCAGGGTTGTCTGCCAAGCAAAAGGGCAGTTCAGAGCCATTCCCAGCCCTGGTGGATCCCATCACCCTGCAACAGGCTGGGCTCTGCCTAGCCAGGGACGAGGCACTGGGCTGGAGCCAACCCAACCTCAGCGTATTTCTGAGGCCCAGAGAGACCCTATCTCTTCTCCCACCTGTTTCCATTCTAGGGACATCTCCATGTTCAGGGTAAGGTTGTGACCAATCCTGGAGGCCAGCACAGCCTCTTGTGCTCTTCCAACCCCAGCATCAGCAGGGAAGAAGTCACTGTTGCTATTTCCTCGACTGGAGAGAGGGCAGCCCTAGGATCTGTCCTGCCCCACACCCACAGACAGCCCAACCCACATACCATTCTCAGCACTGCGCAGTTTTTCCTCCAAGGCCACCCCACGGTGCTCCAGCTCATCCAGCTGATGCTCAATGGCATCCATCTCTCCATAGATGTCTTCCTCAGGGATGTACTGATCTGTCTGCACCTGCCAAACCATAAATTAGACACTTTCATTACCACCAGACTCCAGTTTCCAGGGGTAATCCAGAGGTTGATCAACACTAGCAAGGGCAGAGGGACAACAGAATATTCCATCCAAGTGTGGATCTGAAATCCCCACCCCACTCTGGAGCAAAGGAAGATGCTTTCATGGAAGGTGCTTTCATGAACAAGGTGTACCCTCCTCCCCAGCCCCAGCCACCTGCTGTAATCCCTGCCCACACATGCCTCAGCAGGGTGCCTGCAGACTGCTGCAGCCCTGGGGGATAGCACAGAGCCAGCTTTTCCCTCCTCGCTCCCCAGGGCCCTTTTACCTTGCGTTTGATCAGTGGGAAGCCGTGGCCTGGCGCAGGAGGACGCACAGGCTTGGAGCCCTTGGAAGGTTTCTTTGCTGAGGGGGAGGCAGCAGGCGATGGCTTCCGATTGAAGGGGTTCTCTTTGCAGGAAGACTGGAGAGGGCAGACAAAAGCAGATACATGAGCATCCAGGGAAGGGAAGGGATCCCAAGAGGTGGGAATGAGCAGACAGGGCAGTGCTAGCATTTGTACTGCCCCACAGCCTCCTAAAGGAGGAACACAGCACTCATCTCCACAAGCACCTACTCAAAAAAATAGCTGTGCTCCTGTTTGACATCAGTTTCCCAGCTTCTCTCTCACAAGCATGTTGAAATATTTTCCTTCCTATTTGCTCAGACTACATGACATTCTGCCTCTTCTCTAGCACATGGGATAGGCAGAGTACAAGCAGAGCCACCATTTAACACAGATCTGAAGCTTGCTTTCAGGGGGTGACACATCAAGCAAAGGGGCAAGCCTGGCCCCACAGATCCCCTGTGACCGAGTGATGGATGGAGAAGAAAAGCCTTGTGATCTGGATGGGGAGAAGGTCATCATCTCACCTTCAGCTGTGGTTTGGGTGAGGAAGATGTCTTGGGGCTCCCAGCACCCCCATCTGAAGCCAAGAGGATGGGTGTAGGGCTAGCCCCAGCTGGAGGCTTGGGGGGCAGCCGGCTGGGGCTGGTCTTTAGGCTGCCAGTGGAGATGCTCCTGCTGCTGTGCAGGGTGCTGGGCTGCGTCTCCCCACTGAGGCTGGCCAGCTCGCTGGAGGAGGAGAAGGGGGAGTTGGTGGAGAGGCTGGCTGGGACAGCAGGGCTTTCCCCGGAGGAGACGCTGGCCAGCGGTGCCTCAGTGCTGGAACTCTTGGCGGCTGCTGGCAAGTGAACAGTGGGCTCGGAGGAGCTTTTGGGCACTGAGGCCTCTTCGGTGTCTCCCAGCACCTTGGCTGAACTCTCAGAGTCGATGCTCTCGAGGCTGAGGGCTGGAGAAGGGGTGGAGGATGATGGCTCAGAGTGTGACAGCCTGGAGATGGGGTGGTGGGCTGCAAAGCAAAGGGAGAGCTCAGGGAGGAATGAAGGGACAGCCAGGACACAAGGGGAGGGTGGCATACACTGGACACAAGGGTCAGCGTAAAATATTGCCTGCAGATGCTGTGCTCCACTGGGGAGAGAGGACATGGCTAATGCAAACTAATGCAACCATCACTGCATAAAGGCCTGGCCTGCCAGGGTGATGCAGAGGCACCTGGGAAGGGGGAACCTCCAAGGGGATGCACAGGGGATGCAGAGGAGGGATAAAGGAGCAGGAGGAAGCTCACCTAGCGGGGAAGCATTGGGGGCTCGTGGAGCTGGCCGCTTCTTTGCCTTTGGACTGCTGGTAGGAGTGATGCCATACCAGGGGTGGAGAGGTTTGGCAGCTGTCTCGCTCTGCTCCTGCTCAGGTGTGCTCTTTTTGGTGTCAGCACTTTCCACTTCCTCCTCATCCTCTTCCTCAAAGGGGTTGTAGGGTTTGGGCTCTGTGGTATCAGACCTGCTCTCCTCACTCCTGGCTTTCCCCACCTCCTCCCCATCCTCCTCCTCTGAAGTCCTACTTTGAGTCTCATGGCTGTTGCCTGGGGGAGGAGGGGGAGCTGGCTTCTTCTTGGGCTCTGCTTGCACTAAGGCCATCCACGGCGGGTCCTTGGCTCTTGCAGTAGCTCCACCACTGGTAGAAGAGAAAGAGAAATCAAGATGGCAGAGACAAGGTGGGGTGGCAAGGCACTGGAGAGAGACTTTGCCCTTGGGGGAAAGGAAAAATGGAGCAGGATGTCTCCCATGCAGAAGCAGCTTTCTCACCCAAGGACATCCCTAGGCTTCCCCAGACACAGTGTCTCTCTCTCTCTGTGGGCAAACCCACAGGCCTTAGGGAAACACAGCCTGACTGACTTGCCTGCTGGGCCCAGTGTTTTGGTTTCTGAATATTACAGCCTCTATCTGCTAAGCAGTGGTAAAGGCTGAGCTTTATGAACATAGCTGGTCTTCCCACCTTTCCCAGGTCAAACCCTCCACAAAGCAGAAAATGTCCCCTTCTCAGCACCCACAAGCACGGTTATTTCAGAAGGCATTTGGCAATCTGCCTGTGCCACAGAAACACCTTTCTAAGCTCTCAAGCTCTTTACAATAAGAGAAGAATGCCTGGGAGGTAAGGATGAACACTGTTGGCCTGGCCATGCTGGGCTAGCTCCTATTGGAAAAGGAACCTGGTCAAAGCCTACATGCTCCTAAGAGCAGGAGCTGATGGAGGTGAGAGAGAAGAGCACAGCTTGCTGTCCCCACAGCCCCAGCTTGCTATGGAGCTCTCAGGTGACCTGCAAGCAGAGGGACTTACCGATCAGAGGAGCAGGGTCTCCCTCGAGGTTTTGGGACAGGGGGGCTGGTTTCAGGTACCCGACCTAGAAAGACATAGAGTCAGTCACAACAACAAAAGGACATGAAGACAGAGGTTAAACCAACAGGATGCACCTTAGATACCTTCCCACAGGAAGGTGGCTATTCCCAGAAGACCCCATGGCATTTCTCCCACAGTTGATGTAGCCAGCTAACCCCAAACATCCCCTTTCCCTTTTTCGCCCCACTTCTCCCTGGGAGCTGCACCTGGAGAACTGACATGCCCCTCTGTTCCCACACCTGCAAGCTCCTCCAGCTCTACCAACTTCCCTCCACTCTGGCTTGCTGCCTTTGGAGAACTCTGGAGAAGTACAAGGGAGCAGACAGGCAGGAAAATCAGTTCTGCTCTCCTTACTATGGGGATGGCTGGCAATTGTTGACAATCAAAGACCTGGTGTCTGAGCCCAAGATTTACTGGGAGGCAGAAGAGTGTCAGGCTGCAGAGAAGGAAGGGAACTCAGCCAACCTGCAGTCAAGCACCTCAGCCGCTGAGATGTGGAGGGTTACCCCTGGCACCACCCTGCCCTCTTACCGTTCACCATGCCAGGCCCACACTCGCTGCCCTCGCCCTGCAGAGTGGACCTGGGCCGGGGGACAGGGTGGGAGGCCGGAGGGGACAGGGCAGACGCATCGGTGGCCTTCCTTGGGGCTGGGGTGGGACGTGAGTCTCTGAGCCGTCCGTCCAGCGAGCTGGCTTTGTCCTGGGTGAGCCCTGCAGGCTTGCTGGGGATTGGAGGCCTGGGGGGAGTTTGGGAGACAGGTGCCCCACTGCCAGCATGAGCAGGGGCTGTCGGTGTCTCTGCTTTACTGGCTGTGCTGTCCTTCTCTGCTGGGCCAGCAAGGCACTCTGCAGGCATAGAGGTCTCTGCCACTCTCTCCTGGGAGTCAGCATCATCCTTCCCCACCTCTGCTCCTGCCTGGAGGGCACTCTCTGCCATGCTGTCAGCCCCAGTCTCAGTTCTTAGCTCTGGTGACTGTCGGTCCAGGCTGGGTCTCCTCTCTGCCTTCCCGCTCACGGCCAATTTACCACGATGCTGCGTGCAGACAAAAGTCCCTGCCTCCAACCCAGGCTTGTATGACCCTGGGAGCAGCGTGCTGGAGCATTCCTTACACCTGCCAAGGAGAAGAGAGAGCACCATGAGATGGGGGATGCCATCCTGCCCTTCACAGAAGGAAACACACCTTGAAGACCCTTGTAGGGACACAGAGTTAGTTCTTACCCCTGCTATTAAATCCTAGAGTGCCCTTGGGGAAGTAATTCGGAAAATAAGTAGAAAAATGTAACCAGGCCACTGTAGGAACCCATGGCAAGTTCACAACTCAAATACTGCACACATTTGGGCTCTTCCTTCATCTCAGAAAGGATTAACAGATGTGGAAGGGTGACAGTTGGTATTGGGATATGGTGTGGTTTCCACACTTGGAACGGGGAGAGGGATCAACCATTCACAGACATGAAACACGTGAATATCAACTGGAATTAGGGAGCAACTGGCACAGGGAGGTTCAGAACTGGCACAGGGAGGCTACGGGCTGCCTTGCAGGGTAGCCTGGCACATTAAAGAGCCATCAGCCACATTTGTTTGTAAAACAACTGCTCCTCAATGCTGATTATTAAATAAAATTACATCAATTTCTACTTGGGAAATTCCTGCATTGGAGGCTTCCAGAGTATTCAGGAGAAGGAACACGCAAGCCTTGTCTCATGCTCAGCCTCAGTAATGCTGACCATGGCATCCAGCTGGGCCACAGCATTTGCCTGGAAGGACAAGAGCCTTAAGCAGCAGGGCCATTCTTACACTCTGCCTTGCCTGTTGAAATTGGGCTGATAGCTGTCCTTTGCTGTCTGCCACATCTCCCTGGATCATCCACTCTTCCCCCACTGAGCCTCTGAATGCTTCCTAATGAATCCCTCCAGGCACAAGCGTGATACAAAGCACTGGCAACCAAGTGAGTCTATCTCCACCTGGGAAGGGAGGTGGAGAGCATACATGAAAGACAGCCAAAGGCAAGGGGCTGATCAAGCACTCCCATGAAAACCAAGCTTGTTCCTTCTTGTCTGAATGCCTGGTGCTTGCAGCAGCTGGCTGCCCTACACTGCCAGCAGATAATTTTGGCATGGAATTCTGCTCTGGGCATCCAGTTGACAGGGATTTCCTTTAAAATGGAGAGCAGAAGTGTGAGGACATAGGGACTCTAGAGAGAAGGGGTAGGATGAAATGAGGAGGTGGAAAGCTCAGACAAAGGGAGAAAGTGGGTTTGCTTTGGGTTTATCTCCATCAGCCCACAGGAACCACTGCCACAGGACATTTCTAACCAAATACTGTCCATGAATCAGCACAGGAAGAAAAAAACAAAACAAAACAAAACAGAAAATAGACAAGAAAACAATCAGGAGGCAAAATATTTGGGATTAAATTACAGGGATCTCCCTGCTCAGTCTGAATGGCTATGAGCTGTGCCACGGCAGACATGGCACCTCTCCTCTTCCTGGCCCATAAGGACAGTGCAGGTTGCACCTGCACCCCAAAACTCCTGCTTTTGTCCCAGCTGCAGATGGGAAGCCTGACTGATCTCAGCTCAGCTGCCCTCCTGTGACACTGTTTCTACAGCACATTGCCAACTGGCTTAGGCAGGTGAATGAGGCCTCCCACATCTACCCAGTGGCTCCATGTTTCTGATCAGATGCCAACCCTTGTCCTGTGGCCCATGGGAGAGATCTCATTTCTTCATCATCACAGCAGAGAAAGCAAAGTGAAATTATTTCACAGGTGCTGCAGGTAAGAACCTGTACTCAGGGAGTAACCAGAGAGCTGCTCACTGCTCAGTTTGTTGAGAGTCTGCAGCTCTCCACATGCTCCCTGGGAGCGTAGCACCACCCAGGCAGCATGGAAGCCTGTATATCCAGTTGAGGATGTGGAGTGTAGGTGGAAGGAGGTCTGTAGGATGATGTCATGGCTCAGACCTCAATTGAAGGGGATGGGGGGTGGTCCTGAGTAGGCAGGTGGCAAAGAGGTAGAGCATCCTTTTTTATGGAGGTGGGAGAAGCTCAAGAGGCTGGGATTCCAAGTAAATGAAGTGGGAGAGCACAAGTCAGCAAGGGAGGCAGGGAGCAGGATAGGAATGGAGCACAGGGACAAAAGGAGCCAGTCAGAGCACTGAGACATGGGGCTGGCAGGCAAATGGAACATCTTCACTCTCATTTCAAGTACTGTTGTTCATGTTCCATGCTGCCCAGGGATGCAGACACTCGAAGATGGGGTGCAGCAGGCCCCGTGTGCCGAGGCGAGGCTGCCCCGGCAGGCCTGGCCACGACCTACCTGAAGCACTGGCGGTGGTAGAGCTTGCCCTCGGCCAGGTAGCGCTGCACCAGGTGGACGTGCTGCTGGCAGGCTGCGCAGGTGCTGCTGGGCGCGCTGCGCTGGGGCCGCTGCTCCGAGGGGCCTTCCTCCTGGGACACAGCACACGGCTCAGCGCGGGGCCACGGCCTGCTCCCCACAGCAGCTGCTCTCTGGGCACGGCCCGCGCCTCAGGGGCTGACCTCAGGGGCTGACAATGCACACAACAGCTGCCCTCAAGCTGCCTCTTCCCAAATTAGAAGGGGCCACTTCCAAAGGTGCCTTAGCCCTATCTACAGCTGAAGGGCTGTGGAAGGGACTAATCTACACCCCATGCAACAGGGTCCTGCGAAACATTGAAAAAGGTCCCATCCCAGACAACTGCTAAGAACTGAAAAAAAAGGCATCTTTTCTGCCCTTCTAGTCCCACATTCCTGCTCTTTCCTCATCTACAGGGTTATCCCCACATAGGAAGGACACCCAGCACCAATCTGCCCAACCTCTTGCCTGCTATGGACAAATTAGTGTCCACAGACTCTGAGAAAAATCAGTCAGAGTCGGATCCCACAAGGAAACAAAATCCCAAACACCCCTCCCAAAATACACAGGCGGGCCCCTACATGGCTCTGTGACAGGCTTTTCCCCATCTCCTCACCTGCAGCACAGGGGGTACCACTGCCTCAGGCTGTGTTGGAAACTTTACCAAGAAATCAGGTACCTGTGGTGCTGAAGGACTCTCAGCTGCAGCCACAGGGGTCTTGTGGGACAGCAGAGGAGGAGAGGAGGCAGCAGTTGGTCGCTTCATAGGCGGAGGGACGCTGGCTGGAGGCAAGAGGGAAGGAGGATCAGGCGTGGAGAGCAGTGGTGACTCATACCACCCATGTGCGGGAAGGGGAGGGGAAAAAAAATAAAATCATCCAGCCTTGTGACATAGGATGAGACCTGCCTCTCCCAAAACTTCAGTGCTTATTTTAGGTGGAAGAGACAAACACAGTCTAATAATGGGTCAGCTGTGAGGCTGCCAGAGATCCTGGCCTGCTGTGGATCCCCTTCTGTGGCCCAGGGATGCCAGCCTCTCACTGTGATTTTATTTACTCATCACGTGCTACTTGGCTTCCTTGTAATTGACTCCCTAAGCAACGCTAAAAGCCCAGAGCAGCTGGGGCAGCTGCTGATGTATTGTGGTGACCCACTGGGCCCCAGGGCTTCCAGGCTGTCAGCAGGTCTGTGAAGCATCTCTTGCTGTCGGGGCTGGAGCTCACACACCAGCCCCCAGCAGGATTCCTTGTCTGGGAGACAAGCATCCCTGGAGAAGCATATACAAGTGGAAGAGATTTATCTGATGTTGTGGCTACAGACTGAAACAGGGGAGACCTGGAGCTCTCATCTCCACCCAGCCAAAGGATGCCTGGGAAGAGCTGTCTCAAAGCACTCAGCTCAGGGTGCAGTTGTAGGGACAGATGAGCTGATTTGAAACATTCCAGCCTGGCTCCACTCCCTCTGTCCTCCAGTCACTTTACATGTACCCATGTCATAAAGATTAGCTGTGGGAGATGGGCTCCTACTTAGCTTTCTCCTATTTTAGTAGGTTAGAGCAGATCACAAAGAGTTTTGATGAGCACCAGGGGTGGTGGCCCAACCCAAGTTGGCAGGAATGCAGTGCAGAGGGAGGAGAAAGGCGTTGCTTTTTCCACAGCCTGAGCTATTACATCACCCCACACCTCCTGTGAAACCTCACCCCAGTGCACTCTCTCTTCCAGGCCCTCCTCAGGGGCACCAGCAAGATGCAGGAGAGACAGGTACTACCTGCTCCTCTCTCCTTCCCCACAAACACAGCTCCCTGTTGCCACAGGAAGGAGAAGCACAGGGCTGTGCTGGGTTTCCTGTACTCAAGCAGGGGCAAACTGGAAGCCTGACGGGTGGGAGGACACTCACCTTGGCTGGGGGTGTTGAAATGGTTGTAGTACTGAGACACGTAAGTCATGATGCTGAGGCAGTCAGGGACCTTCATGGAGACCATGTCATTGGGATCCAGCAGGGCTGGGATGCCCAGCTCCCGCTCTGCCAGCTCAAAGGCCTGCAGGAACAACAGAGGCACTAAGGGAAGAAAACTGATGCTTCATGAAAAGTAAGAGAAATATCAAATTGGAAGGGCCCCAGGGAAGGTTAAATACTGAACCTATGGCATCCCTTATGGACAGAGGCTTCCAGATGTGCTACTTGACTAAAAAAAGAAGCAATAGAAGCAAGGTTCCCTTCAAGTTTTCACTGAAAAAACCCCAGTGTTTTTTCAGCTCAACCAGCAGTGCCCTCATGCAAGAACCTGGCAGAGTCTTGGCTGGCACCACAAAGGGCCAAGGGCTGGCAGGTACTTGCAGTGACACTGAGCTCTACTGAGCAGTGTCCCCAGCCACCCCAAATGCTCACCCCACAGAAACACTGACTGCCCATCCTTTCATGCTCTGGGGTGCCCCACCTTCCCCTCCCACGATCAGCAGAGTCATCCCAGCTCAACATCCAGTACCCTGCCGTGCACAAGCCAGTACTTCCAGTACTTTTCTGTGTCTGAGCAAGCAGAAACAAGGACACTGTGATAAGAAGCACCCATCTCCTCCAACTGCACACACTGCTACAAAAGGAAGGAATGGAGGAGAAAAAAAGCTGTTGGAGAGTTTCCCACTTGTCAGTGTGTGTGGATTACTGTCTCTACACTGGCCATCCCTCTGCTGAGCCAAGGGCAGCGTACCCACAGTGATCTCCTAGGGACTGGGGTGCAAGACTATGGCAGGGACTGAAGAAAAATAAGTCAGGAAGAGATGAGAGTGGTTTGGGCACTGAATGGTGAGGTACCAGGTGCACAGGTAAAGGTACCGGGTGTGGGTGAAGACTGAAGGTGCCTAGTCTCTGGGGCATGAGGTGCTGTGCAGGGTGTGAGTTATAAAGGAAAGTAATGGAGAAACAAAAGAAAATAGATATTTGCAGTAACTAGGGGCATAAAAGTGCCCCCCATGGACATCCTGCTTTGCTCAGCCTGGTTTTAAGTCAGTTGTCCAGACTGAGTCTTACTGCACACAAGGCTGCAAGGAGCAAGGAGAGAAGAGAGACCCCACCTGAGAGGTCTCTAATAGGACAAGATACTCATTGTATGGGTCTTGAATGGAAAAAGCTGCTAATGACTGAAAGGGGCCAACTGGTGTAGGAAAGGACGTGCCAGGACACAGCTGGACAGCCCTAACCCTGTAAATCCCAAATCACAGAATTACAGAATGGCCGGGGTTGAAAGAGACCTCAGACATCATCCAGTCCAAACCCCTGCTAAAGAAGGTGACACAACATCACATCCAGCTGGGGTTTAAACATCCCCAGAGCAAGAGACTCCACTTCCTCTCTGGACAGCCTAGTCCAGTGCTCTGTCACCCTCACAGTAAAAAATGTTTTTCCTCAAATTCAGCTGAGAAATTCCTGTAATTCAGTTTGTACCCACTGCCCCTTCTGCTGTTGCTGGGCACCACTGAAGAGTCTGGCCTCATCCTCGACATCCACCCTTGAGATATTTGTATGTAGCATAACTCATCTTGGGCAGGTGATGGGCCATGCCTTTCCACAGACTATCAGATGGAGCAACTAGGTCTTTCTGTCATTTAAAAAAGGCAGGGCTATTGCTGCTCTGTCCTACCACTAGCCCCTGGGGCTGGGCACCTCCCCATTCCACACTGCCTGCTCCTGCTATGGGCTCCAGCTGTCCCAAGCAGGAAGGGAACATTGCAGACCAGGGTCCAGCATGACCTTTCTCTCTGCTGATGCCAGAAGTAAAACTAGCTTCCTGCTTCCACTGCCTGCAAATCTGGAACAACTGAAGTCAAGATGTTGCACCATTTAAATCTTCACCTGAGATGTTGTCTTGGCAACCATTAGGATAAACAGGCTGGAAGCTGATGTTTCAGATTCCCTTGTTTCAAGAGAAGCTCCTGCCTATTACTTACAAACACAGATTTTTCTTATACCCTCAGCACTGTCACAAATTCCTCCCACACTACATGACCTCCATCAAGTCATTCTCACATAATTTCTTCCTTCTGTGCACTGCAGAACAGGAACTTACCAAGCGATTATTCTCATAGACGTCATCCTTGGAGAGAGAATCAAAGTCTCTGAAATGAGAAAGCACAAAATAGCCACATGAAGTGCAGAGGAAAAGTGGCCCTATGCCATCACATGTAGATTCCAAGGACAGTCAACCTTACAACAACTCAACACCTAAGATCCTAGATAAACAAAACCTTGGCAAAGCAGATTTCAGATTGTAATGGGACAAGGAAACCAAAGGGAAATTGCAATTAAAAAAAGAAAGCGAGTCCCAAATGGGTGGTGACCAGGAAACTAAAATGTCATTCTTGTCTCTCGTTACCCACTTCTGCCCTTGAGATTAAAGGCTGCAGAAACACCAGGGCCATGTCTCAATTAGCACCACACACTGCTGCACCAAACACTGCACGACATGACCCCAAACTTGCTTTTCCAAGGCAACTGGCACAACAGTGGTGGATGGGGACACAGATCCCCCACCTCAAGAGAAAGAAGGGACAGATACAGGGGGCTCTATGAGGATCCTTACATAAACCTCCCTGCACCACCTTAAGGAATCTGGGGTGACACAGAAGATCTTCAACTGCACTTCTGTCGTTTCTTTTCCCCAAACATTCACAGTGCATAACAAACAGTCCTCAGCTGCAGCCCTTGGAGCTGAATGCAAGGTGTTCAGGGCACACAGAGGAATCCCAGAAGTCTCCAGCCCAGGGGATCCATTTGTTCAAACCCATTTCATTTGCTCCCCTGGAGCCCTTTGGGGGTTCAGCATGGCCACAGGGACTGATTAGCTGCCTTCACCAGGGAGGCAGAGGGACAAAAAGTTAAAGCAGTCTGCAGGCTTTCAAAAGAGGGGGAGAAATGCAGGAAGGAGTTAGTTATGCCTTTTGCATGTGCGTGTGGGTACAATGTGTGAAAACAGCATCACACTGCACTGCTTACAGCTCCCGCCTGCCAAGGACCTCAGCTTTGTTACAAAAAAACTCCTCATGCAGCAGCCTGGTGTGCCTGCTAGCTGGATTCACGGGAGGATGCACTCCAGAGAGGTCTAGGGTCAAGCAAAGCCACCCCAATGGAGCACAGAGACCAAAGCTTGGGAGACCGACACAGAAGGACAATTCAGACTAGAGGAGGGAATGCATTCCCCATCCTGACGGTGCTGTCCAGGATCCAGGTGAGGTGGCACCACACACCTGCAGAGAGGGGCTGCATGAACCTCCTTTCTCCATCCCCCTCTGGATTTTACTGCCTTTTCCTGGAACACAACCTGTCCTGGTGCCCCACAGCAGGGCAGCCAGCCCCTTCTCAAAGCCCCTCATGCAGCTTTCCCAAAGCTGCAGAGGAAGTCTGTGATGAGCTCAGGAAGGTTTTCCCAGCTGCCTACACCACCAGAAAATTACACTTCCTCCCTTCAAAAGCAAGAGGCTGCTGGTGCCGTTTCCTCACAGACAAACGAAGCTGCAGCCACTCACTGCTGCAGGAGCAAATGCAGCAGAGACACAGAAAGGTGGGCTGGATATCCAGCTCTGGTACCTTCCTGAAAGCTCATGCAAATACATGTACACAGCTCTGGCTGCTCAAAATACAACAACTTTTTCTTCTCTATATGCTGATCAGCAAAAGTTTCAGCTGCAGCCTATGCTTTAATGTCAAAACCACTGCCATTTTTGTAATTATAACTAGTCTCCACTGGGAGATGTTTTTTCCCTAAGTTTTTGTTTTGTTTTTGCCAAGAGAAGTCCTTTAACCTTGCAGTATTTTTTTTTCCTTTTAAAGAAAATGCCAACTTGGAACAGAGGAGAAGCAATGACAGCAAAGTTATATATCAACTGCCCTCTAAACGTTCATGACCTCCATTTTGAATGCCTTCACTTTCAGGATATGGGAGTGGTGTAGCTGGAAGCTCGAAGACTCCTTGGTGGGCTGGGCTGGGAGAATATTTTCTGACAGACAAAACATCGTGTCCATTCCACTCTGCCCCAGCAAACCAAAGCTGTTTTAGTTTTAGTATACCAAGGCAACTCCATTAGGAAAAGCAGATGCCAGCAGAGAGGATGTGAAGCTCAAGAGGTATCAAGGGGTTACCAAGCAGCAAGGGAATAGAAGATTCTTTTCCATTACTGTAGGATTGCAGACTCAGCTTTATCTGAGACGTTGAAGTCCATCAGTACATGGCCCCAGGGATCAGTTCATTCCGTTCCTCTCCACTGCATTTTCCAGCTCCCTCTCTGAGAAGCCAAGCAGGACCACACTGCCCTGTGTTGCTCCTGACATGAGCACTCCCATATGCCATTTGGTCACGTGGCATCCCTGGGGCTCCAGGCAGGCTCCCAGCACCAATGTGCAAGGAGCACGGCCTCTCAGGAATGGGGAAAAGTCACTCCAGACACACCCCTTTCCCCTCTATAAACTGACTCCTCTGCAGAGAGCCCAGAACTTGCCATCTCGCAGCTCTGTGACATGTGGCTGCATGTCACATTATTTCCTTGCCCTGATCTCAGCACTCTTTCATCCAGCTCTGCTCAGGCTCCTCTCCTGCCAACACACCCATCCAGGGGACTGGATGTAGGAACAGGCAAGACTCTGGCTATCCCAGCTGAACAACTGCCTTGACACAGCAAATCCCAGTGTTGTACCATATCCTGGAGTAATATTTCTATGCAAATAACATCCCAAGCACTTACCTAATTAGATACATGCAGAGCCACTAAGCACTCCAGGGTTTAGGGCAGCTGCCAGGGAGAACAGCGGATCCAGGGAAGGGGGGAGGGTGTGCTGTACAGCTAAAACCAGAGCAAATTCCTGGATTCCTCAAATATAAATCATGAGCACTTTAAGGCTGTGCCACATAATAAGCCATTCAGCTTTCCAGGTCTTGTCAGGGAAATGCAGGCAGTACATGGGAAGGAACAAACAAGATTTGTGATCCTGCCTGTAACCAAAGCCACGGCTCTAGGGACACAAAACAGCGTTTCTAAAACAACTCTCATCTCCTGTTATCCTCAAGCCTCCATCTCTCCCAACACTCCAAAGGCATGTGCCATACTCCTTTATTCTTCTAACGCCTGAATGCCAAGATCCTTCCCTGCATGGCAGGGAGGCTGTACAGCTTGAGATGCTGAAAGATGCTCTTTGCTTCATTAATCTGTAGCAAATGCCTTGTAAACACTAATTTCATGCTTCAGATTTCTAGAGCACTGAGCAAACAAACCCATTAAACCTCACAGTCCACCGTCAAGTTGGTCTGGCTGTTGACAGCTTAACTGAAAAGGGAAGAGAAGAGATTAAATGTCTCATCTCTAGATCACACAGCCAGCAGCACAGTCAGAGGCTAAATCCAAGTTTCCCATTTTCCTGACTGAGACAGTGAGGTAACAAAGCCAAGTGAAGTGCCTACAACAATGGAGTCGGGGATTTTTATCTGCCTGGTTCAACACACAGGTCCTGGAGGTGTGCACCTCGTTCTTGGTGGTCACTTCAAGACACCTTTATTCAGTAGACACTGAGGAATCCAGTCTACTTCTTTCAAAAACCCCGTATCTATAGTGTTTTCAAGAGCTCTGCAGGAGCTGCTCCAAAGCTCTCCACGGCAGCACCAATTTGCCTTATTCCACAATAATTGTGTTCAAACCAGGAGTCATGCAGAAAACTGTCCTCAGTCTCACTTACCCATGTGGTCCTTCATGGCAGCCCCTTCCTCATGTGCTCCCTCCCAGCACAGCAGCACAACAGGGGTGCACCCAGGCAAGGTCAGAAAACTGGGATAGGCGGACAGCCACCACAGCAGCGTTGCCCAAGGGATCAGGGTGGCAGAGAAGTGGTGTCACACAGGTGGAGAAGAGCTTCAGCTCAGCTCTCCGATGGATGTGCCCATTGCTCCTCTCAGCAATCCCAGGGGAAGGCAGCAGGAAGCAGGGAAGCAGAGGAACTGGCAGTTCTGTGGAGCTCAGAGGAACCCCAGCCTTGGGGAGCAGCACAGCTGTCTGTGCGGGCCAGGAGAGCCCCGCACAAAGGAACACCACACAGGTCAGAAAGGCACTGCAGATCCCTGCCAAGTCCCATTACTGCACTGACTGAAAGCACTTTAGAAGAAAAGAAGGGCAACCACTTTTCCTCTGCCGTGAGGAGATTTACTGCCTCTGATCCAATCTTCCCACTTCCAAATTGGGACAGGCTGAAGAAGCTGGAATCAGATGAAATGATGCTGCTCTCCTGACGGTCTGAAAATCCTTCTACAACATGCCATGTCCTTGTAAGGCCCTGGGCCTTGTCTCTACACTGCAGCTCGTGCAGAGGACCTGTGAAGCACGTAGTTAGGACATCTTCCAGGAGCAGATTTAAGCCCACTGACAACTTAAGAGCACCAGCCTCTGCCTTAATGGGATGGCAAATATGGTTAATGGGAAACCATCAGGTGGTTTTAGTGGTGCTTATCATAAGCTTTTACTGAACCTCTGCTTTTCAGTTCCCAGCTGCTGTGCCATTTACAAAAAAATATATTAATTGCACGTGTTCTTGTCCTTAATATGCCTCTTCCTACCCAACAGCCTTGTCACTGGGACTATTCTCAGAGGCTCCATTCTAGCTAGTCAGAGTGAGCCATACCATCCAAGAGCTGCAGGACACAAGACCACACAGCTCCTTCAAGACCCAGAGATTGATGCAAAGACACCGTTATGTCTTGGCTCTCAGTCATTCCAGAACACCATGCTGAGGGTTTTGGGGCAACCACCTGAAACACAGCAGGCAGCAGTTCAGTTTCCAGCCTACCTGCTCAGCCTTAGCTCGTAAGGACACCAGCCTGTTCAACTCTCTCATGGACACCACAGCTCCACAGCGGAGTCACAGCCAACCCTCTGCCTGACAGAGGTTGCTGTCACGGCAAAAGGCCTTCCTGAGGCCAGCTGAGGAAAGAGAACTTGGCCAGTATGGGCAGCCTCAGAGGAAGAACCACCAACCCCAGAGCAGAACGTGACGGGACACACCACCCCAGCCGGCTTTAGGGCAGGCCAAGGAGCGCGTGCACGCCGCAGGCACAGCGAGCTGGGGTGATGCCTACCTGCCCTGCAAGGGCTCCAGGGAGCAGAGCAGATGGGCGCCGCATTCCCAGCACCGCCGGGGCACAGGGTTACAGCGCAGGTCGGGGCAGATTCCTGCCAGCAGCCCAGCCAGTTTCTCCAGCCTGACGCTGCACCCCCAAGCAATCCCAAACTCAGTGTCTGCCTCCTGAAAATCACATTCCACCCCAGAGATATCCAAGCTGGGGGAGGCTAGAGAGGCTCAACACCCCTGCTGGCTTTTGCTGCCTCCTGCTTTCACTGTGGCATCCAGAGAAAACAAGCTAGAAGCAAATGCAAGCAGCAACCTGGTCCAGGCCTCTACAGATTTCAGAGTGGCTGCCTGTGGGAATGTCCCTGTGCAGGACAGGCCTCTGGCCCTCCTGACGTGTGAAAGCTCACCTCTTGCTGAGGCAAAACACCCCCACACCCAGATACCAACACCACATCTCTTCTCCAGTAGGCACCACTCCCATTAGGGCACATGGAACCTAGTCCACCTCCGTGCTCTCACCACCCTTATATTGCACGACTTCTGCTAACCCTAAGACCTTGACAGGTCTGCAGGACCAGGTCAGAAGGTCATTTGCTGAAACCCAGAGTGATAGAATAGTTTGGCTTGCAAGGGACCTGAATGATCATCTGATTCCAACCCTGCTGCCATGGGAAGGGAAACCTTCCTCTGGACCAAGATGCTCAGAGCTCCATACAATCTGGCTTTGAGCACTGCCTGGGAATATGGAATTCTTCATTCCCAGTACCCAACTATTTCTCGACAGCATCTTCTTCAGCGCATCCCCTACCAGCACATCAGCGCAACAGAGACACATCCGCTCTCTGAGCCCCTCACGTCCCCGCTCAGGGAGCTTCCCTGCCAGCCAGCCTGGAGCCGCTTCCCACGGCTCCTCCATCCCCCCAAACCCCTGCGAGTCCCCCGTAATCGCTGCTGAGCACAGGCGGCCCATCCTCTCCAGAAAGGGGGGTCCCGGGGGTCCCGCGCCCCAAACCTCCGCGCCCCCCGCTCCTCCTGCCAGCAGCGCCCGCGGGCGGCAGCCGTGGCCCCGCGGCGCCCCGTCCGAGCGGCGGCGAGGCGCGGCCTGCACTCACAGGAGGTCGGGCCGGTGGCGGTGCAGGATGGCGCAGAAGGCCAGTCCGTCGCGGAACGAGGTGCTGAGGTCGCGGATCTCCACGCCGCGGTAGCCCTCGCACTGCCGGCGGCACCAGGCTTGCAGGGCGCCCCGCGGACCCGACATCGGGGCGGCCGCTCCCAGCGCCGCCGCCGCCGCCAGCCCGGGCCGGGCGGGGCCTCCCGGGGCGGGGCTCGGGGGCGGGGCCCGGGCACGCCGCGGAAGCTCCCGCGGGCCCGGCGCTTCCCGGGGAGCAGGGCGGCCTGCGGGGGAAAGCTCCCTCTGCCACCTCGGGGAAAGAGCTGGGCCTGAACACAACTTAAATTCAACTAGATTAAAAACCCCTCGGCAGCCTGATTTCTGAAACCCTCTCAGGCTTAGACAGAGGCTGCTCCAGGCAGAAGCAGCTCTCAGCAGTCCTAGGGGCACAAGCAGTGGAGTACATCTGGGACGTAGGTGGCTCCCAGGGTAGGCTCAGGGCCAAGGAGAGCTTTGAAGATCAAGACACTTGGAGTCACAGGCAGCGCTTCACAGGAAGCCCAGGAAGACGTGGAGGAAGAGTGCGATACAATCTCAGGAACAACATCGAGGCGATGGATTGTCACGAGAGCTGGTGTGCACGCTCGGGGCGATGGCTTGGCAAGGGGGGGAAGCACACTATTAAAGGCTACTTTATTGGGTTTAGTCTTCTTTTCACCTCCAACAGCTACCTCTGTGGAAAAACAAACCATCACACTGATGTTGAGCTCACTGCTGCCAGCTCCAAATCTTTAAGAGTCCAATCTCTGCAATTATTTTGTATGGGCTCTACACTCCTTCCTTCACTCAGATTTCAGCAGTAGTACCGACCCTCTTTCTTCTACTCCACTGTTCATTCTATCATTCTATGGTCCCAGAACCGTAACAAGTGAAAAATAAATTCTCTGACTGGTTTGTACAATCTCCCCACATCCCAAGATAAGCTGTGGCATAGATCACAAGAAAAACTACTCTGTAAGCAAAAAAGGAAATGAAACATTGTGTCAGTCTTGTAATTACTGTACTGGCTATTCAGCATCCCCCAAGCCGCCTGACAGCATCTTCCTGATGTATCCTAAGGGACAGCAGGATGAGGTAGATTTTCTTGAATTTTCCAGGTTCCATAATTACACTCACCCCTTCACAACTGTAGGTCAGAGACACAGAGCACATGCCCCTGTACTGTGGTTTCCTCTGACAAAACCATTTTGTCCAGAACCACTTCCACTCACCAAACACTGCTGCAGCAGGCGAGGCTGGAGCTCAAGCCACCCCCACCTCCCTCTGGAATGCCTTCCCAGCACCAGTGGAGCTGTGTTGATGCTGCTGAACACCCTGCATTCCTCCAGCCTCCAGCAGTGCCAGGCACCGCAGCTCACTGAGCCCATCTTTCCACCCAGCGAGAGCTGCAAGCTCCTCCTGGCTTCGTTCCACCAAGTGCCAGTCCTGCTCAGTTAACCTTCGGCAGTCCCGCAGAGGAGGCGAGCCAGGGACATCAGTGCATGGGCTCTGTGCACCCTCTGGAAACTGCTCTGGCAGATGGAAACAAAGCAGCAGCATATTCACAGACCTGAGAACAGCCTGTAACCACTGGAGTGTTTCAGATGATACAGATATGCATTAAAAAATCTGTAATTCTGACATGCCAAGCAGATATTAAAATACCAGCAACACGCTGGACTTTTTTGCTATGCTATGAACTAGAACTGATCATGGAGATACCTGCCAGGGTTCCCATGTTGTGTATCACATCCACCTGAGCACTTCCTGGGAAAGATTTGGGCTTTGGATAGAAAGAAAGTAGGGCAGTTGCTGTTGACGGATATGCTTACTGTACTGCTGTTAGCAAATACGCAGAAGGAAAAGTGCCAGCCCTAAAATCAAAAAGGAGCAGATTCTGCTTGTTATGAACAAGGCTCCCCATGGGCTGCTGCAATGCAGTGGCATCTCAATCCTTTAATTTCTTAATGATATGGCTGCCTCAAACCCTCCAGAACTGGAGACAGTGAGCTCTTAGCATCCATAACACCAACGCCAGCAGCTAGGCAGCCAACAGGAATTGCTCTTTTAATCTCACTGTGCTGCCTGTACTGCCTGAGTTACTTTGTGATGGGAAACAGAGTTTACTTTTGAGCAGTATCTAGGACACTGGAAACCTGAACCTCATTCAAACACAGAATATAATCCAACAAAGGCTAATTATTCCCTTTGTTTAAACAGAATCACACATAGAGCCAAACTGGACAGCTAGGACACCTCTCTGGAAAGGAATGAGAGAGAGAGGTACAAAGAGGCACATGGTGTATCTGAAACACACTTTGTGTAGCTTTCTATTACACATGCAGGTTTTCCTCTTGCACCTGTTTCTACCACTCAAACACCAAACTATTTAAAGATGGCAAAAGGAGAGAGGCTGGGGAGGGATGTGATTCATTTTTTGCATTCTCTTACCCAATACTTGCAGGTCCTTGATTCCCTTTTACGTGACTTGTTTTCAACATTTTTCCCCATTTTTCAAGGCACTACAAATTTGCAGCTGGAGAGCAGGGAAAATTTGCATTTAAAGGGTTTTAATAAATTGAAGGCCCTTAGGGAGTTTTCCAGAGAAACTGAACTCAATTAAATTAAGGGCCAGGTTTCAGGCATTACTTCTGCTGAAATAAAACACATCCTCCAGCAAGGACATTTCATCAGATAGTTAATTAGTTATTAATTAGTTAATATTGGTTCAATGTTTACAAAAATTCTCCCCTCTCCTTTAAAAACATGACAATTCACTTTGGAGCATTTCTACTCCATAGCAACTAAAATAAAATAGAGGGGAGGAAAGGCCAAAAAGTAACCTTCTAAGAATGTAACTGCAACTCAGGTCTATTCACTGTATGGGGTGAAAGCTAAAGGAACAGCATTAGTTTACATCTCTTTCCAAAATCCTGTGAAGACACTGTAGAACAATTTTTTCCTGTCAATCAGTTCTGCAGCCTTTCCCATTTGCTGTGCAGGGTGAACGTACAGAGCACCTAAACAGATCTGCTCCCTGTTGTTACCTGCAACATGGACCAACAAGAGCACCAAGCCAAGAGCAGCTGCCCATGTCTCTAGATGCAGTTATATTCTGATACAGAGGAAAAATAAATGAGTACAAATGCTTATCAGGAAAATTCCACTAATTTATTAGATGCCTTGTCCTTTGTAGGATAGTTTGAGCCAAACAAGTCTGCATATTTAAATATAAAATACCTTCTGAGCCACAGGAGATTCCAGAAATGCCAGAACTCTGAGCTCCCCTCCCTCAACACAGAGAATAATCTCTCCCACCCACTTCTCTGCCCAGGCCTGCAGTGCATCCACATTAGGGTCTCTGGCCCATCTTCTTCAATGTTCGGTTCAGCTGGAATTAGAGAAAGCAAAGGTCAGAAAAATACACAGTGATTGATACACATTGCTGCTCCCCTCAGCAGACCTTATCCAAGGCTCTTAACTCCTTCCTCTCCAACTCTCTGACAAGAGAGCTCTCGAGCTCTCACAGTATGTCAAGCAAAAGGGGAATGAGTAGAACTCTCTCCTTTCCAAGCTAGCAGAGGAAGATGTGGGGAGAAGAGAGGATGCAAACTTGTAGCAGCAGTATCACAACCCTCTATTAAGTCCCCAAACCTCAGAATTTTGCCCTCTGAGTTTCCAGTGCAGAACAACCTCCCCTGGGAGAGTGGAGACAGAATGTCAGCTCTTGGCCAAGCTCAGCGCTGAAGCCATCTATGCTCCAGAAATCTCTGAGGCCATTTTCTAGAGCTATAGTTATGAAGTTAGAGATATGATTTTGGTTGTGTTACTGACAGGGACACATTTACCTAGAGACAATGGAATTCAGCATTCCTGAATAGTAAAACTCTCCTCCTTTTCCACTGTGGCTCAACTGAGTACTTCTTACAAAAACATACCATTCCTCAAAGGCCAGCAGCTGCTGCTTGGAACACCTGCCTTTGCCTAGTGCCTTGCAGAGCCAGGGCTAAGTGCAGCATGGAATTACACAGCTGTCTCACACAAGTGTGGACCCTCGAGGGCCTGCACAGCCCAGTGACTGCCCCATGTTTCCTACAGAGCCACACAGCTCTCCTGCCCAGGCCTCACCTCCTCAAACTTGTGGATCTGGCGGATGAAGAAGTCCCCGTAGCGTCGGGCGACCTTTGTGTCTGCAATATGGATCATGTCCTGGGAAGAGAACAGGATGAGATTAGGAAAAGGACCATGCTACCAGCAGGGAGAGAGCAAGAACTGCCAAACATAAAGATCAACCTAAGGGGCTTCATCCCAGCCATGGTTCAGCACCACACATACCTGACCTGTGCTAGTCCCACAGCACACATCCAGCTCTCCTTGGGCTGCCTTCCCTCATACCTTTGTCTGGCATGGGTCCCCCATTCACGTTGTATTTGCTTCCCACATTCTTACACACTGGTTTTGTCTTCCTGGCAGCAGTTTGACAGTTCCAACCCCAGTTCATGCTTCCCTCTTTTCAGTCATGCTATATGCCCACGACAGCTCGGCTGAGACATGGCATGAGACCTTGCAAGAAGAGGTCTGCTACAAGGACCAAGAACACAGAGTAACCTGATCTCCTTCCTAGCAAGAAACCTAATGGTTACTCCTGTCTTCTTTGACTACAGTCCTACAAGACTCCTTGCTATGCCTCCTGCTGCTGGAGCTCCAGGGCAGATGGTGACAGCTCCACACCTTGTGTTTAGATTCGTCCTAGAGCAGCCACAACTAAATGCTGTTCCAGTACAAAGCAGACCTGTAAGATGACCAAGCAACATCTCTGCTTTGTCAAACAAAGGAGGGATGTGGGGGACACCAGAAGGACAATCCCACCGGAGACACAAATAGCAGCACTATCTGTCACTCAATTATCACCTCCCAGAACACTGACAAGCAGCTCTCTCTGTCCTGGGAAAGTGTTTGTTTTCTAGGTATGTTGACTGATAAAGCTGCCTGTGATATTCCATCACTCTTCTTCCACTGACACTCTTTTCATGCGGGGCTAGAACTTCATTGTGGGCAGGCAAGCTCTATAAATGGCAAAGGAAGAAGGAATATCTCCCACAGAATGGAACAAAACTAGGTGCTGCCAATTCCAAAATTTCCTGGGTGAAAGAATTTCACAGGCAGTAAGTGGCAGATACCAACCTTGTCAATATAGAAGTCAACCTCAGAGGCAGACTGGAACTCTCCATCCAGGGCAGATATGCCACTGGTCCATACCAGGTTCTTCATCTTGTGCTTGAAGACGAGCAGCTGGATACGGAACTCCTGCTCTGTGAGGTCTAAGAAGCCGGCCAGCTTCGCCACAGGCATGGTGGTGTAGAGCTTGAGGAAGCTACGGATGGTTGAGAGCTGGGCCTGCTGCTGAACTTCATCAGCGAAGACCTTGAGCTGCTGCAGGAAGGGCTCCTTGTGGTAGTTGGGGTGCACGTTGTCATAATTGGGCACCACAGGGGAGAGGAACTTGGGGCAAGCGTAACTGAAGAGCTCCTCGTAGACCTGGGCGTCGCCCTTCTGCATGCGCAGCATCTTGTCCCCGTACTTCTCGCGCAGCTGCAGGTGGATGCTCTCGTCGATGCGCATGGGGTACATGGTGAGCGCGATGGCCAGCAGCGCGTGCATCTGCTCGTTCTGCTTGTTGATCTGACACAGACAGGAGGGACACCCTGTCAGCACCACGGCGTGCTCAGGCTTTAGGGTGCCCAAGGGAGCTGGCAGCTGCACTTTGCAGAGGAAGATCCTTTACGCAAAGCACTGGTCGTCCTAATGCTCAAGGGGGACAGCACAAAGAAGCAGTGCCTCTGGGCAAAGCAAATGGATGAACCACACACCAAAGCTCTTAGAAATAAAAGAGAGGGTGGGCAAGAGGAAGGTGCAGAGTAAATGCATCCAGAGCCATGGAGAACCCAGAAGGCCAGAAGTGCATTTGACTGTTTTGGTACAAGAACATGCAGAGAAGGGAAGGCAGATAGTTTAACAACCATCTTTTGGCAAGGGACAGTTGTCAGGGAGGTCAGTGAAGAAAAGACTGAGAAAGAAGATTTATATGAGTATGGGATGAAATGGACAGCTGTGTGGCTGAAACAGACATAACCAACTTTTTGAAGTGTCGTGGAATTAAGACTGGCGGGTTTGGCTAAACAAAGAGTTAGGAATTAATCATAAGGATAAAAAGGAGACCGCAGGTAAAACAGCCACCAAAATCAGGAGATAAGACAGCTTAAGTAAAAAGAGAAAGGAGCTTTGCTACAGCCAAATCTTTACGACTATCAGATAATGGAAATTCATCTGACAATGGCAGCAACCTGAAGTGCAGCACTGGACTAGAAACACAACTAAGTCTGAAGAAGGAAGCATTGACAAGAGTATCATCAGCAGCTCATACTCATTAACAATGCTGCCTAGAGCTAGAGTGCAGATGGACCTGGGACAACAGTATGGGGAACACCCAAAGTAACCAGTAACATAGCTAAGAGAAAATATTGTCACCCATGGCAAAGGAGTTTAGAGGATCCCCAGTCATCACCACCAGCAAAGTCTAGGATAATAAAGCTGAACTGTTAGACACAAGCTACCAGGTGATAGAGGAGGGACGGGAAAGAAGACCCTCCTTCTAGTGGTCTAGTGGTTTTTTCTTTGGGGAAGTGTAGTCTATTCTATCTCTTACCATCTCATACTTGTAGGTTGTCCTCTGAAACATGCTCTTTGTCCTCTGGATGTAGAGGAGGATGTTGGCAAAGACACGGATGGCATCCTGGTAACGCCGCATCATGAGGTAAGCGAAGCCCACATAGTAATAGGTGGTCACCTGGCACTCAGGCACCCGGGAGTACATGCTCTGAGAAGGAAGAAGTAACATGCTATGTTAGGGGAAGCAATCCACACTGCTTGTTAGCCACAATTCAGCCACCTCTGCTTTCAATCCCATCCCAAATACAGAAAAGAAAGGGTTAATTCAGTTTACTTCACCTCTCACCCATCCGTGCAGCAGCTTCCTCACTGTTTTATTAGATCATCTCATTTCCTATGTTTTCCAGTTTCAGCTTCCTGCAAGGACAGGACTCTTGCTTTGTGCCTAACATTGCTCTGCTCAGTTCCCTTTCCCCCTGTTTCACTCCACATCCTGTGCCAGACAGCACATATGTAGATCTGTGCCAAGCCTTGGCCCAAACCCATTGCAGCTGAACTTTTCTTAGCCACAAGCAGCATTCAATTCTAAGGCAAAAACAGCCCAGGTGGGAGCAGGCACAGTGAGAACAGAAGTCAAAAATACAAGAGTCACTGGCAAAAGTAAGAATGGTGTGTTCAGGTAGTTACCACTACACTACCACTTGTAGTTCCAGCAGTATTCTCTGTAGCAACACTGCATTGCACAACACAGCAAACCTCCTAAAAAACTGGGCAATTGTGCTGCAAGAGCATCAGGCATTATCATATGGCTTGATGTAATGCCAAATCTCTAGCTCTGCCCAGCCCCAAACTCCTGACAACTACAGCAGATACAAACAGTTCCTCGGCTGGAAGATTCAGTACAGCAATTTTTCACCAGCATGCTTCAACAGAGGCATTTGGAAGACTGTAAAAGAAGAGTTAAAACATGTTGTATTACCTTCTTGTTGAGCTCAATGTTCTCCAGCACCTTAATGGCTTGGTAGTAATCTCCCAGCAGAGAGTGCAGACGCAGCAGCCCAACCAGGCTGAAGTAGCCCAGCATCTTGTACAGGGAGTGGCGCCCATATTCACCAGCCACACTTTCAGGGTCACCTAGGGAAAAAAGGAACCACAATGCCATCCTCCAAGGAAGCAAGCTTCCCTTTCAACATTTTCTGCTCAAAACAAAGGGAGCAAGGCCTGAAATGTAATCACTGCTACTTCTCACCTAAGGCCAACAGAACCGGTTCTCAGCCAATCCATCCACTGATTATGGGTTTGATCCAGCTCCCAAACAAAGTTAAGCAGCTTGGGTCAAATCAAAGTAAGGCAGCACAGACACCAGTGCTGTTTGGCACCTCCCAAAGCTCACCTCCACTTGTATAGACCTCCAGCTGTCGGTTAATGTTGGATTTGTCAACCAGAGAGTGCAGCACATTAAGGACACTGTGGACGTTCCAGATCTTGGGGTTGGAACGAAGGAAATCAATTTCCTCTTCAGACTTCTTGGCTGTTTTACAGCGGTACTGGCTGAAAGACTGGAACTACAGGAAAAAGCAGAGATTCAGTGATGAGCAGCTTGTCTAGAGATGCTCAGGTAAGTGCAGTAAGCTTACAATTTGCACAACACAAATGCATTACAAGAAACTACAAGCTGCATGGAAAAAAAAAAAAAGTTTCACATGAGATCACATGGAAATCAAAATGGCACATTATACCACCTTTAAAGCACCTAAAAGAATTATACAGCACAGAGGGTAAAGGCCAGGAGACAGACTGAAGCAGAAAAGGATCTCCTAAGCAATTAGGAAAGGCAACTAAACACAAATTTGCTGTCTGGTAGAAAGAAGAATGACCGAGTTATAGGACGCGTTTGCATACACGCATCTTTTCCCCTTATATGCACACGTCCTTTTTGTTCTCAAGATTGACCAGACAACACTTGAGGAATTCCAGGCAGCTCTATAATAAAAAGTTACAGAGAAGAGAATATATTCTCTGAAGAGAAAAACCAATAGCATTTGAGATCTGTACTGCTGCACTCAGAACAGTAAGTGGAAAAATATTTCTTAATGTCAAGATCTCAGACAATTACTCCAAATCAGGTCATCAATCTCTCAGTGCACACATAAAGGCCCTACTGACTAAGAAAGACAGAAATTTTGTTCTGAAAGAGAAATAGGCCCAAAAGTTCAGGATTCCCTAAAGAGCACCCTGTAACTTAAAAATCTGTACGTTTACAACTATTTCATCCACCTGGTAACAAAAGAGTAACAGTGATTACCAAAGATTTTCAACCTGCAATGGTACCCTTGCTATGGAAATCACAGCAAAGGAAGGGATGGAAAATTTCTACAACTAATAAGGGCAAGGCCACCTCAAAATGGCCCAGTTTTATAATCACATACCTGGTATATGAACTCATCAATGATATCCCAGAGCCACTGGTTGGGCAGTTCCAGAGGAGCGGGGCCATCAGCATCTGCAGGAGAACAGATGAGAGGGTTAATACCCTTTAAATTAAAGAACACAGAATTTCCCTGAAATGGGAGATGGAGCAGCAGATGAATGAAGCTTTCAGCAGGGCTGAGATGCAGCTTTGACTACCTCAAGTGCCTTCACTTTCAAAAACTATGAACATGCACAGGGTTAATCTCTGGAGTGTGACTGCTCAGCAGCATCAGCTCTCAGAAGCTGCACAGAGACTGCAGGGGTTTATCCTAACTGATCCATTTTCCACGTGAGGCTTGGCAGGGAGTCACAAACATTAACATTTGCTCCAAGGGGAGTGAACAACAGTTAAAAGTCATGAAACACTGCAGGTTTTCTTTAGCTTACTGTTTCATTTTACTTTTTAATAAAGATAGGTGAAGCAGTTCTCAGCAAGACAGAAAGCTAAGTAAGTTTTATTCTTTACAGTATTTCAGAAAGCACTGTAAACTATTTCTGCTTTTTGTGATTTTAAATCCATGGATGTAAATTGCTCTTCATTCAACAAACATGCAGAGAGCTTACAGACTATCTTTCCCTCTATTATTTATAAACAAACATGTTGCAGTTCTTCTGACCCTTTCTTCAGCTCTTCCCTCTCCAGCTGATCTTTCTCTCCAAAAGTCACAAACCAGAAATTAATTGCAGCAACTCACTGAGGATGTAGTTGAAGAGATTGCAGTAATTGTAATAGGACTCAAATCTCTGCTCCAGTGTGGGCCCCCCCTGCAAAGAGAAGTCAGCAGAGTCTGCTTCAACTCAAGCAAGCCAGGAGGGAGTTCATGGGCAACAGCATAAGAAGGACAGTCACAGTAGTAGAGGATCTAGCTCAGGAGTGCTAGAGGCAGTATTCAACCAGCACACCCACCAACATCGCCCAGAAAACCAGAAATTGTAGCTCTGTTGTCCCACAAAACAGAGATGACTTTTCCTATGCAGACAGCTTCTCCCAGGATGTCAAACCTCCTGTGAATATTCTGCATTTAACCTTCCCTGTTCCCCTCTACTGTTCAGATTCAAGAGCTTCCCATTACCTTCACCAGCTTTCCTTCCTTCTGTGCTCATGAGAATTCCTAATAGATCAACAATTCTGTTTCTGGACATCATTTCTAAGCACTTGACCTACTGGTTCTTGTTTCAGCTGGAGACACTGAGTCTGAGAACCACGAACAGCACAGCCTGAGAAACCAGTTTCTCCTGTTGAAGCCTGGCTTGGGCTAACATAGCAGCCTTTTAACAGTGTCCATTTCTCCACCCCCTGGTCCACAGTAAAACTGCAGGTATTACTTATTTACCCATAAATCATGCATCTATTGAGACTTTTTTCTTTGAGAACCAAATACTACAACTTTCTCACTGATTAGAGTCTTAAAAATAGGCTTTAAAAAAGCAAAGTTTGTTTTGTTTCACAGAGCATTATTCCTTTCATTTCCTTCTTCTCCATCCTTTATGGTATCCACATTTCCCTTTTCACAAGGCACTCTGATTCCATGTGAGGTTTTTCATGGCAAGTAATGTACCTTCCTCTTGTGACACCCCTTCTCACTGCCTGCTCATCTGAAGAGGAGCCACAAAGAACCACACATAGGCAATAAAAAGGAAAATTCAGTTACCTTCCAACACACCCTTCTTCCCTTACTCACTAACCATCACATTTGCTGTTAGCAATAAAGAGCCTCCTGAACGCTCAGATCCAGTCTCCTGATTCATCTGAGCTACCAGAGAAACCTGTACACTCATCACCACCAAGCTTGGACAGCTAATGAGCCTCAAATAGACAGTCAAGTATTTCTTGCTTTTCAGCAATCAGCGAATCCTTACTAAACTAACAAAAGCAATAATTTTAATTAACAAAAGCAAGAATTTCCTGAAAATCAATGTGACTTAGAGCTCATGAACCCATGCAATTTTGCCTTGCAAAGATTAGGGGACCACTGATACTGCAGTGGCAGCAAGACTTGTCAAGTTTGCTGGCACAGAGAAGGCAGCACAAAACCCACAAGAAGACACAGGGCCAACACTCACGCTGACTTTGGCATAGATGTGCCTGTAGTACAGCTCCTTGTATAGGATCAGGAAAACTGCATCTGGAAAAGACCACAGAGGAGCACATTAGCAAGCCACAAGGCCTGAGAGCCTCCTGCCACAACAATGAAAGGAGGCACAAAAAGACACTTTGCTCAAGTCTGACTTCTTGCCAGGCATCTGCTGAAGGAGCTGCCAGAGTGAACAAAGGTGACTGACTCAGGCAGCAACAACTCAGTGCACCTGCTAACTCAGGATCAGGAGGGATTCAGTTCCTTCTCTCCCTGAGAACCCAAAGGAAAGTGGAAGACTCACCATTTCCAACCTGAGGAGCAATGGCCTCAGCCTCTGGCCATGGAGTGTTCTTAAAAAACCTTTCTGTCAGTTTTGTCCAGCTGAAAAACAGACACACATGTGGTATGAAAAGTCACGTCTCACTCAGCATGACAGTGCTGGAGTCAGAGATGACAACAGAGAGAGGCCTTGGACTTGGTGAAAGCTGAGGGCACGACATACCCCTGATAGTAAGTCCAATGTTGAAGCAAATGATGAGAATCACAAACTAAGCAGTGAGACTTCAATTTATCTCCCAGGCACAAAACAGACATGTATGTTACTTCCACATCCCCTTCATGTCAAGCTGACACAGCTGTAAGCAGGAATGGAAGTAGCTGTTGGGAAGAGACGCAAAAGCTACACCTGACGGCTTTCTGCAAACTGCCTGACTAGCACCACTGAGAGCCCTCTCTGCAGCCTCCCTTCCTGTTAGGCCAGGGCTGGCATCTCCCTTCAGACAAACCACAACTCCTGTATGCTCACATTAGCCTCATGGGCTGGAAATACCTAGGAGTTTTTTCCCACAGTAACCAAACCAAACCTGTTTGAGAGAAAGCCCAAGTCTGGAACAGCAGAGGTAGTGAGCCCTTCCTTTTAACAGCATCACAGTTAAAATAGTGATTTCCATCTGCTGAAAAACAGTATTGTACCTGTTCTCGTAAATGTCCTGGATCTCGTACACCTTCTGGTCAATAACATCACTGGAAACACGGCTGGCCTGGAGCTCGTACACCTTTTGGTCAATGAGATCTGACACCGTCTTGTGAAAATACTGGATGAAGTTTTTGATTACTTCGGGGATCACCTGGTAGGTCTGCTGTTCGTACTGGCGTTCGTAGGCCAGGTCCTGCTTGGGGTCTCCTGCGGAGAAGAAGGAGCAGTGAGGCAGCGGCCGCACGGCCCGGCCCCACAGACCCGGCGGGCCCGGGGCCCTCACACTCACCCGTGTGCATATCATAGTCGTTGGAGTACGCGTAGGGGTCGTAGGCAGCCTGTGGGGAGAGGGCGGCAGTGAGTCCCCGCGAACAGCCCGGACCCGGACCCGGACCCGGACCCGGACCCAGACCCAGACCCAGACCCGACCCCCGCGGCCCCGGCGCCCCGGCCGCACCTCGTTGTCGTAGTCCTCCCCCGGGTAGGCCATGGCGGCGGCGCGGCACGGAAAGGGCTCCGGCCGGAAACGCGGGACTGGCGCGGCGCGGGCACAGGGGCGGGGCGGGCGGGGAGGCGGATGAGCCTTTCTATTGGCTAAAGCAACTGCCTGTCTTCAGCCTGCTCAGCAGCCACGGGCCGGCCGTGGCCTCCTTCTCTTTTTGATTGGAGAAAACAACTGCCCGTCAGGCTCTCCTGCCCACAGCCTCCACTTCCCGCCCCGCCTCCCTCCTATCCGCTTCCTCCCCATTGGCTGCATGCACGGGTTGTGTCGCCTTTCATTGGCCGAGAGGACGCGGCCCGCCCCGTTGCTATGGCGACGCCCCGCCTCTCTCCGCGGCCCGGGCCGTGACGGGATGGAGGGCGGCGATGGGGCTGACGGGGCGCCTGGCGCGGGGCCCGAACCGGGACCGGGACCGGAGTCAGAGCCGGGGCCGGAGTCGGAGCCACAGCCGCGCATCGCGCTGCCGCCACTGGGACCGGGCGCACCTCTCGGTTACCTGCACGTCCTGTGGCAGCGGGAGGAGCCCGCGGGCAAGATCCCGGCCCGCCGCCTGCGCAGGGCCGCCCGCCTGCACCGCCGGCTGGGGCCCACGGGCAAGGAGGCGCACGGTGAGCGGCGGAACGGCCCCTGCTGCGGCCGGCTCCGCACGGGTTGCGGGAGGGAGGCGGGCTCTATTCGGTGCGCGGCTGGGGAGCCCCCGGCGCTGCCAGGGGAGGGTGCCCGTCAGGAGCGGGCGGCTTCGGGAGGAGACGGGGAGAACCATCCTTACCTGGAGCCTTGATCTGCTTCCCGTTCTCCGGAGCCGGTAGCAGCGGGATTTGGCCCCGCACTTGTGCTCCGGGATGGAATGTTTCAGTAGGGAAACGTGCCTTTTTCCTCGGTGCTTTCCAGTAATTGCTTTCTTTCCTCCGTAGCTCTGAAAAGGCTGCGTGAAGCTGCCAATAGCAATGATTTGGACACAGGTAAGGCTTCTGTCAGCCCCACTTGGGACCTCTTCTTGGAATGACAGTGTCTCTAGGGCTCTTACTTTTGGAGAGGAGGAAGTGAGTGCAGATGGTTTGTGGACAGGATGCTTTAGATGCTTCAGATCTAGAAAATGGTTTTTTAAAGCCCAGCTTTTGTTCTCTGAGCAGAGTGGGGCTGGTTATTGTGTTCACTTTTTCACTGCGCCTGGTTCATAGTGTTAGTTTTCCATCTGCTTGGAGCTAAAGCAGCACTGCACTGTCCCAGCTGTTTTGGTATGTTCTTTTGCCCTCTTGTTAGCAGCAAGAGATATGTTTTGATTTAGGTGGAAAAGTTACAATTAATTAAGCCATACCCTGTATAATGAGGCAGCCTGACCCAGTAGATTAGAACCAGGGCCAGAGCTGGACTCTTCTGGTTTCTGCAAAATTCCCTTATGGTCCATAAATTCTGCTTTCCTGATGTCCAGCCTCAACACTACATCTTTCTCTCTCAGGCTTTGGTAATTGAAGCATATCAGAGTTAGTTTATCAAAACTTTAAAGTTTTAGTAGTTTTTGCAATCTGTGTTCCTACAAAAATAACTTAATGACAACTTTGCTAGGTGCTGGCTAAGAGTAATAGAAGAATAACACGGTATTTATAATTAATAAATATTTATTGATTAGGAATAAAAAATCAGCTTAAAAGGTAATTAAAACCATTAACTAAAATTACTAAAAAGTTCTGACATTTCTGGCAATTCCCCCCTTTGGAAGTGATCTTAATTTTCCTTTAAGATTACTTCCACTTAAATCATTGAGCATCTAGCAAAACTTAAGCCATTAAAATAGAAAAATTTTATTTGTGTTTTGTAATAAGATATCATAGATCATTCATTCCAAATTGGGGTATTATCTCTTTTAACAATACCTTGATAACTTCTCTTGCTTTGTTGGTGCAAGCAGCTATCCAAAAAATGTGTCAGCTAAAGCCAATAGGGATCAGTATCCCTCTTGTCGAGGTAACTCAGAAAAATCTGTTTGCCTGCAAACTCAAGACAGTTTCCTCTTTTTGCAGTCCCTCAAAGATGTCTTCTGTAGGGCCATGGATTGTGTTGCAAACATATTTTACACTTGCTGACTACACTTTAGATTCTTGGTGTTTTCACACTAATTACTTGATGTTTTAAGTTATCTCTAATAGCTTCTGCTCTCCAGTGTGTTTCTCTGTGTTTATCTTTGGCTGCTTGTCTCATCACTGCTTGAAGTACTATGTGTGGTATGTCATTCCATTTCTCTTTCTTTTGGCAACATAACATCAACTCTAAAATACCATTTTGGTGTAAAATACCATGAACTGGCCATTTTTCTTTATTATCTAATAGATAATCTAGCCACCAAATAATACAATATTCTATTACCTGTGTCCAAGTTAAAGAATTGCTTTTAAATTCTTTCCAGTGCTGCAAAGTACAACCTAAAGGCAAACATTTGGGTATTCCCGTCTTCCTGGGCTCGAGAAGGAGAAGGGAAGCCCGCAGTAAATAGGGATTCCAGCAATGACTAAAACGGACACGAGAGAGCGCTCTGTGCACACCAATGCAATTCCGGTCACTGGAGCGCCAGCAGAGAGCTCTGAGCAAACGATCCTTGCTTTGACAATTTACATTTCCCAAACACTTAGTACTCACCAAATACCCTAAAATCCACATACAATGGCTTCAACACTCTTACAGCCAACGAATTTTCATACAAACTCAGTTTATACTTATGACACACTCACATTACCACACACTAGCATTTTCCAGCACTAACAGATACCATAGGCTTCAATAAGCACAGCAATATCTGGGCAAAGCCCTTCCACAGCGTGGCTCTTTGTGCAAGCAGCACTGTCTGACTAATTTGTGGGCAAAGCAGAGGGTGAAGACTCAAACCACACCTTTTGGTAGTCACTTATATAGTTTTACAAATACAGTTTTCCAGTGTGACTCAAACACAATTCCAATTAATATTCACTTACAGAGTTTTACACTAACTTTTAATAGGAAATAGCAATTATGTCATCACTTTCTTAACTCTTAATATGTTAGAGAGTGCAAGCTTATGATTAAGTATACCTTTTAAAACCTTCAGTAATGTCTTAATAAAGTCCCAGGGCTTTTTGCCTTGAACTCACTTGGACCAGATGATTGAAAAATTTCCCTGAAAAAAGTCTGTCAGTGTGCACCAAAGTCCTTGTTCCTGTAAGTCTGTGGAACATCAAATGTGTTGTCTCACCTAGGTCACCAGCAAATTGTTCAAAATTGTACCAAATCCTTCAAAATTGTGGGAGTAAATAAACCCCTCTAACACTTTCTTGTTAGTGTTATTGTGTAAGATGTTACTTTGTTGTTGGCCAGGAGGGATTTGTGTGGCTCACAAATTCTGGCCTCCACTTAGACACAGATATAAAACTTCTTCACTTATTTATACTTTTTAACAAACAAAGAAATTAATGTTTGTTGGTATAAATTACATAATTCTCTCTTATTAATTAGTACACTGTCCTCTGTGGGTTATTGACTTGTCACTTCTCATGCTAGTTAGTCCATATTTTCAGTTGTTTTATTATCTTTTTCCTCTGGTAAGGATTTTCCAACACATACACTGAGTCCTTATTAGTCCCTTCTTTATCTTCTGGTTTCTGCAAAGTCCTTGTGGTCCATAAATTCTACATTCCACATGTCCAGCCTCAACCATACATCTTTCTCTGGTTTTGTTCATTGAAGCATATCAGAATCAGTTTATCAAAAGTTAAAGTTGGTAGTTTCCCCAGGCTGTGTTCCTACAAAAGTACGTTATGACAGCTTTGCTAAGTACTGGCTAAGAATAATTTAGGAATCACACACACTTTATAATTGCATATATAGATTATGATTAACTAAAGCAATTAATTTAGAAGTTAATTAAAATCACTAACTAAAATTATTTAAAATATTTATAATTTCCAACAGGAAGATGAGAGAATGCAGTTTTATGGAAGTCTTGGTTTCAATCCACATTGGATTTGATAGACAGGTTCCCATGTTTACAGTCCTCTTGTCTCTTGTTTACTCTGCAATTTGAGGAAGTGTGCTATGATTAATTTATTTTTCATCCACAAGTAAACATCTTTGCTGTTTCCTGTGGTGGCACTGGGTGGAGAGGTTATGTCATTCCTACTTGGTCCAGGGGAAGAGTAGCTAAATTGTTCCTATATGGTTCTCACTGGGGAACTGTCAGTTTCCCATTCTTTCTTCTGAAGTATCAAACATTCCATGTTAACACCACTTCCATGTTTTTAGGTGTTCTTTTCAGTTCTGTACCCCACTTGAAGTAGGATGTGTACAGGAAGAGATTCAAAGGTGGCTATAATTCACTTTCTGGAAGCTGAGATGAATGGTGACTTTCAGTGGCCTGAAACAGTCTCGACTGTTCTAGAATATGCTGTTTAAATATCTCAAAATGTAGTGAACCTGTCAGCATTTTTAACAGCTGTGGAATGAGCGCTATTGTACACACCAGGTAGTATATCAGGGTGGTCTCAAAACAGCAGAAGTAACAGCGCTTACAGATGCCCCTAACACATGTTGTGTAGGTGCTATTTTTATGCCCCTAATCTTTCCACCCTTTACTGATCTCTTTGCTTGGCTCTTGGCAGGTTGGTGCATTCCCCTTCCTGTTCCCAAACTGTAGCCACCATTGGTTAGGAAAGGGCCACTGAAATAATAATAACAGGTGTGAAGAAGTGGCTTTTCTCACTACCTGTGCTTACACTGTGAAACTTCTGACCACGGCTCCACGTTGACATCAAAAGTTTACACAGGTGCAGAAAATGACTGTGAAAATCCACAGGGAAAGCCCTTGGAGGGATAGTAGTAAGCACAGGATGCTAATTCCATCCCATGGAGGGGTACTAGTAAGCACAGGATGCTAATTCCAGCTTGGGAAGTGCCTGAGATGCAGCTGACTAAAGCCAAGAGTTAGCCCCATGTCCTTCCTGTCCTTTTGTATTCTTCTCTAGGTATTTGCTGCTGATTGTCCTTGGAGCTTGAAAATGTGGCTAGGTGGATCTTTAGCCGTTAGAGCTGTTGGCTTATCTTTCATGGCAACGTGTGGAAGGTGGTGAAGGCTGAATCAGAGGGTGGAGGTTCTGCTGCTTCTGCTGAGCTAGGATACTGGTGGGAACTGGTTCAAGTCCAGTTGACTTAGCAGCTGGCAGCGCGTTTCTCTACCCCCAAAAGAGCAGACAGCATCACCTCTCTGATCAGGTGCCCCTCCAGCTTACCTGCTTTTTTCTCCTTGGTTCTGTCAGTGCAGCAACTCCTGGAGGATGGAGCTGACCCCTGTGCTGCGGACGACAAGGGCCGGACAGCCCTGCACTTTGCCTCCTGCAATGGCAACGATCACATTGGTGAGTGGAGGGCGAGTTCTGTCTTCCAGCCTCTCTGTGCTGGGAATTTTGAAGGGTGCTCTTTATTTTTCTTCAGTACCTGTTAGAGGTTGCTCTTTTCTGTTTGTTTTGTGTCAAAGTTGCCAACTCTGGACTCAGGATTTGGAAGGGGAGCAGTCCCAGTTCTAGGACTGTACTGGTGCAGAGGGAAGGGTGTCCTTCCTCCCAGTTCTTCGCATCAGGGAGCCCCGGAGCAGTGGCACTGCATGGCCTTGTGCTGGGTCCTTCTGCATTGCTGTGCAAAGCTCTGTCCCTTTCTCAGTAAGGAAGCTGATGAGCTGAACAGAAGCACCTGTAGGGCAGCCTGGTGGCTGCCACATGGACCTGTGGGGCAAAGGGAAGGGACTGATGTGTCTCTGTTTCCTTGTTTCTAGTCCAACTGCTTCTGGACCATGGGGCTGACCCAAACCAGAGAGATGGGCTGGGCAATACTCCCTTACACTTGGGTAAGTGCCACGCAGATGAGCTTTGCATGCAGAAAAGTGAGGTGAGAACCTCCTTACTGTTCCTTTCCTCTCCACCTTCCTCTTGCCTGTGCCTCACAGAATGCATCCCCGAATTTAAGGACCTAGGAGGGACTCTTCATTTCATTAGATTCACTCCTCACAAAGATTTAAAGTCAAAGAAAAGGTTTGAAAAAATTTATTTCCCTCCCTTTGCCAGCCCCAAGGAGTGCAAGATCTGTTCCAGATAGAGTACTCAGGCTTGAGTGGGTGGGTACCTTAGCATTTGGGCCGTCCCTCTTTCCTCTGGCAGAGAAGCCCTTTGGGAAGCAGCAAGCTCTTTGCTGGAGCAGAAACTCATTTTTGTTTGTACCTCTGAGTTGTGTGTCCTGTGTTTTCCCTCCCCAGCTGCCTGCACGAACCACGTTCCTGTCATCACCACGCTGCTGCGCGGAGGTAACATTTCCTCTATAACAGTTACAGCCTGTTCCCTTCCTGCCCTGTTGAAACTCTCCAGGGACACCAAATCCTGGTGACAGACCTCACTGTCCCTGCTCGTGCATCTTGCAGGGGCCAGAGTTGATGCCTTGGATCGAGCTGGCAGAACCCCACTACACCTGGCTAAGTCAAAGCTGAATATCCTGCAGGAAGGATTCTCCCACAGCCTGGAGGCTGTACGCCTTGAAGTGAAACAGGTAAAAGAAACAGCCCCGTGTTCTGGTAATGGGGTGCAGCCCCTGGCAGCCTCCTGCCCCCTTTATTAAATGCCTGTCTGTACGCTCTTAACTGCTGTGGGAAGAGTTTGACTTCCATTTTCAGAGACCTTCCTTTTTCCCAGCCTCTACTTTAATTTTTTCCAGGGCCTCCCTTGGCTCTGGTAAGCTAAGGATGCATTGAGTGGATTCTTGGGCTGTATGAAGCATAGTCTTTTCTTCAACCATGATATAAGAGAGGCCTTGTGGCAGGAGAGGGATGAGGCTGTAGCTGTGCTGTACATATTCTCTGTATTCCTAACGCAATCTATCCTGCTCCAGTATGTAGAGGCGTGGAATAGGAAAGCATTCCTGGGCCTGCAAATGCATGGGGCGTGGGCCTTACTTCAGGAGCCACATCGACACAAGGATTTTTATCCTCTGTCCATGAGCAGATCCTGCTGGAATTAGAAGTCCCTGCTCCTCACAGTGAGGAGAGCTGACTAGCCATAAAGAAAAGTTTGGTGCTTTCAGGGCTAGACCTTTTGCTGCTTCAGCTGGGCTTATCTCTTCCCTGTTCTTAACCAGGCAGAAGGATCACAGCTAGTCCATCTGTGACTGGTGACTCATTGGACTCTGATGCTGCCATTAGTGCCATGTAGTTGCTTTGCCTGGGTTTGTCTCTAGGGGTCGTGTACTCTGTCATGTTCTGCAGCTTCAAGGCTGTGTGCTTGGCAATTTAATTTTTCCTGTAGAGACACTCCAGCCCGGTGCAGCTCTCTGATGTTTGCCTCTTATGCCTGTTTGTTTCAGATTATCCAGATGTTGCGGGAATATCTGGACCGTCTGGGGAGGCATGAGCAAAAGGAACAGCTGGATGACCTCTGCTCCAGGCTACAGATGACTAGCACGAAGGAGCAGGTAGGCAGCATTGAGCTGCTCTCACTCACCTCCTTGCACTGGGGCTCCTGCATTTGGGAGAATGCAACTGCATGAGCAGTGGGGCATTGCAGACATGGTTATTGCTCACATTGGGGCAAGTGGGCAAGTTACACGATGACTCATGGTACTCCTTTAGGTGAAAATTCAAAATGCAGAAAGCATCACAGTGCCAAGCAGCAGGGAAGCTGAGGATCAGATGGGCTGAGGACAGTCAGTTCAAGGCCAGGATCAGCACAACTGCACAGGGTTGCAGGGCCTGGGGCTTTTTTCATACAAAAGACTGGCCCCTAGAAGCAGGCTTAGAGGAAATAGCCCTGATATCATATTTGAGTTTTGGGTAATGTAGCAACATGCTGGTATTTTAGGGACTGGCTAAATCATACAGAATGGAAATCAAGCATCACCTCTTGAAGAATGGGGAGAAACTCCTATTGCCTTAGATTAGGGCTTGTTTGATGATGAGGACAGTAGCCCTTCTGCATGATTCTTGGCACCAAAAGCATCCTGTCCTAGTATAAGTTCAGCATGGGCATTACTGGCAATTCTAGTGCAAAGGTGGTCCCTGCTGCATGGGGGTTTCTTCTGTGGGGCTGGGTGGCTGCACAGCTGCATTCCCCTCCCTGATGGCCATCTGTATTCTGTCAGGTGGATGAGGTTACAGACCTCCTGGCCAGCTTCACGTCACTCAGCCTGCAGATGCAGAAGATGGACAACAGGTAATGGGCTGCCAAATAATATTCCTGCAGCAGCAGGAGAAGCCTTAGAGAGAAAAGGAAGCTGAAGTTTGCTTCTAAGATCATTGACTAAACATAGTTGCCAGCAGCCATTCCTGCCCAGACTGACTCTCCAGTGGTGCTCAGACTGTTCCTGTCGGTGCTGCCACAGCTGCCCCACAGGAAGGCAGCAGGCTTTGCACAACAAAGACAACAGACAAGAATGGTGCAGCTGTGACTTTGGGGTAAAAGAGCTGCTCTGCTTTTTACCTTAGGGGCTGGCGATGACTAGGGTACCCTTTCCAGAGATATTTTGCCTTCTCCTAAGTACATCAGCTCAATGTAGGTGGTGACCAATGCCATGTGCAGTTACCAGCTTTTACTAGTGCACTCAGCAGCTGGCCAACATCACAGAAAAGCTTGGCACATTCCTGCTTGGAAAAGGCATCTTTTGCCCCCTCCATACTGCTCAATTGCATGAGGGAGAAAGTGAATGCCTTGAACAGCACAAGGCTTTGTGCTGTGAGAAGAACACACATTTAATTCTGCATGCTAGAAGCTGAGCAAACATTCTGCCTTAAGAAACATGCACTGAGGCTTAATCCTCACCTTCCCCAGAGCCTGCTATCAGAGAGCAGAGAATGTATCTGGTTGCAAATGGGATACAAAGTTTTTCATGGCTAGACTAACACCTTTCACTGGACCCATTTTTTAAGTCTGCTGCCAAGTTAGTGCTAAAATATTACAGTGTAACACTTCCAAAAAGTACCCAGCTAGCAGGTCAGAGCTGCCCTGTTGCAAGAATAAGGATGGGAGGGTGACAATCTTAACGCAGTTCTAGTCAGACACCTACGTCTTGCAAGAAAGCCCCACCATAACTAACATTTCCTGCTACTGGCAGTCTCAGGCAAGAGGTCCAGTTGTGACAGGAGGATGGAGGTGGATTTACCTCTGCCTCAGCAGCACCAAACCCATTGCTCAGCCATTCTGCATCTCTTGCTTGTCATGGAGAACCTTAAGTGCAGCGTGAGAAACGAATTATGGTTTATGCTGGGAGCCTGAAGTGATGCAGCTATGAAGGATGCAGGCAGATGCTCCTGCTGCTCTCTTGCTTCTGCCTACTGTGGTTAGCAATGAAGATTTAGGTTGCTTTGTTGTGGAGCAGAGATCCAGGAAATCTCATTGATAGGGCACCTACAGCAACAGGGTGATAGGAACATGTCAGTAATGATCTGAGTTCCCACCTGTGTACCACACCATGGTGTGCTGGTAGCCACACCTATCCCACAGCTTGGGAGTCACTGGTTTGAAAGAGGTTATTATTAAGATTCACCTTAAATACGCAGCAACTACAGTTTGGAGAGTTCTTCAGAGATCTTTAGGTCAGCATGCTCTCTAATACCTGCCTCTTGTCCAGGAAGAGGCTGAGTGGACTTCTGTTCAAAGCTGAGATACCAGAAATAGGCATGGCTTTTAGATGAGTTCATCTGTGGGCTGCTGGAGAACACAGCTGGGAGCAGCAGTCCCATGGCTGTGCTGGAGCTGTCACTGTGCATATTCATTATGATATGCTGGATGGGAAGGATGCCGAGAGGGTGGGAGACAATCTGACCTTTTTGTATTTTCAACTTCAATAAAATCCTGTCATCCTTTTGTGACTCCTCGGCCAAGTTCTCTTTTCCAAAGCGACCCATTTCTCTTTCTTTACGTCTGTTGCAGGCCCCATGCACAGCACTGGACTTGCTAAACGCTACTCTCATACCTGGTCCTCAAATCAGAAGTGACAACACAAAGTTGTTTGAGTTCAATCACCATTCTGTTTGCAGATCAAAGTACAGGGTTGCTGGCTGACCTTTTCTGATCCTGACTTCCACAGCCCAGAAATCCAAATTTAAAATCTAGGTAGTTGCTGTAAAACCGTACAAACAGAGGAGAGGGAATCTCAGCAGGGGTGCTTCAAGCTGCAAGATGAGATATTTTGCAGAGAGGAAAAGCAGCCTTGCCCAGTGGCAGAAGTCATGTCTTGCCCTATGCTGAATAAAATGGCTGTGCTTTGAAGAGACAGCAAGGATGAGGGGCTGGGGAGGGACATCTGGGCGGGGTAGAGAACTTCCAGCATGGCCCCTATGTGAGGAGCAGCTGTCCTTCATGCCCAGTCTTTACTGACCTTGTCTCTTCCCGTCTTTACAGCCCAGCCTTGATATCCACATACACCCAGCTGCCAGCGCTTCTGCCCTCAGCAGCCTTGTTGCTGAGGAGACCATTAAGGTGCCTGAAGAGCACGTGGCTAAAATGCTCTTTATCCCTGCAGTTACTTCAGTTGCTGATGTTGTCTCTAAGTAGACAGCTCTTGCAACCTTTCCTCAAACCCAGGAACACATCTAGCTGAGACTCTGAGTGAAGCTTTTAGTCTCGGCACACGTGATGTTGTCGACAGGTTTTCATGTTTTTTTCTTGCCTAGTGATGGGTTTTTTCTTAACAGCTCCTGACAGAGGGGAAAGGTGGGGGTGCTGCAGCCAGCCAGGAGCAACTGTCTTGCTGCTTTGCCACACTGCTCCCACCATGGCAGGAGAGGCAATAAAAACCAAATGGCTATAGGAAGTTTTGCCACTGCTTTAGCAGTAACACCAGGTGAGAAAGAGAAAAGCACATCTGGTTTTCAGTGGAGAAAAAAAATGTATCACATAGGAATTGCATTCTATGAATCATCACAGTCAGTTCTGCTTTTCTGCCTCAGGGCTTGAAGCTGTGGGCTGCCCTGAGCCCTATCATGTGTTTGGCACTGGATGGAGAAAAGTTTTAGGTTTCTTTGCATCAGCCAGTCATACCCAGAGCCTTAACTATCCTGTCGTGCTCAGCAGCTGTATCCAGAATGAGAATTAGGTACTGGGTAGGAAAGAAGCTGTTCCAGGGAAGGAGAAAACATGGCTTCCCACTGTGCTGGGAGCTGTTGACTGGCACTGCCTGGTTTTCTTTCTGCTTCTGGCCTAGAGGCTTCAGCTTCTCCCAGCAGCTTTTCTCTGTCCGTGCACCCTGTGCCACAGATTTCCCTGCACAACCCGTGAGGCTGGTGGCAGTTCTCTGTGTCTCCCAGAGATGTCTGCTGCAGTAATGGAGAATAGAAACAACAGCACAGGTTTCCCTCTGCTATTTATTTTGCCATTAGAATCAGTCCAAACTCCTCATTTTCTTTGTGCTACACCATCAAATGCATCCCCCAGATCCCTTCCTGGGCAATGATTAGTCCCCATCTCAGGGCCATGATATCAACTGGGGCTTTAGGCTTTGGTTCCCCCTCACCACTACCTGACCTCCAAATACATTCTATCTCCTCTCCTGATTCAGAGCATGGATCTGCAGAATTCCCAGCCATTGAACCCAGCAGCAACTTCCCTGGCTCTAAGGCTGCTGCTGCACTGTAAGATGCAGCCAAAACCAACCAGACTGAGGATCTGCCTTGAGCAAGCAAACAGCTGAGAACCTGCTTGTGTCTCACAGAGGAGCCATAGCAGAAGCAGCAGCTCTGACAAGGCCTCCCAGCAAAGCTGCATGGATGTTACTAAGCAAATGACCTTTCTCTGGAGCAGTCACTTCACCCACACAATCGAGTGCAAAGCACACACTGCAATGTCTGTGAACATCAAGAATTTGTTCAGCTCCTCAGCAGCCAAAATAATTAATGTCCAACAGCTAAACTCATTTACTTTCTCCCCCTTTGCCTTTCTAGCAGACTTCAAATCCAGCACAGCAATTATCTGTGCTGCTAAGGAAGCCCCATGAAGCGTCTTTCGCAAACTTCTCACCCTTTCATGCACTTCCTTTTTTCACTCTGTGAGCAAAGGTCTCTTCCATCACAGAAAAATATAGTTACAAAAAGATGCCTTCTTCATGCATTGTGCCTGGCCAGCCTGGGGAGCAGCCCTGAGCAGGCCAGGGCTCATGGGGTGACTAGGAGGAGGAATCAGCAAGTTTTGATTAGGAAGATAATAAAGGAGGTATGGCAAACAGCGTTCCTCTGGGATTTTTTTATGAAATCTCTCAGAGGGGAAGAGAGCACATGGAAGAATTAAAATAATCACCTGGCAACTTGCTAGTGCTGGTCATAGATTAGCAACCAGCAGCTAAAACCAAAAGCAAATAACAAGAATTTCCTTCCCAAGGCTGCCAGATTTACACACAGGGTCGTAAACAGGATGAGTTTCTTGGCACTGGGTCTGGCACTTCCCAGTATGTCAGGCTCCTGTCACACGTGCCAGGGAGATGCCAGACACCAGAATCAGCACACAGTTGGCAGGACTAAGTTACTCCACAGAGAAGATCTGATGCTTACCACTAGATGCAAAACCCTGACCTGCTCACACCTCTCCCATTTCATCTACCCCGTTCCAGATCTTCGAACAGCTGCACTCTACTGATGTGGCAAACCAGTCCCTGCAGGGTTAAAGACAAGCTTGTCAGCTTGAGTGATGAAAAGGAGGATAGAAAATAAGAGAAAAGAGTAATTAATTAAGGCAAGAAGCTGGGAGCAGAGACTGCAGAATGCCAATCAGTCTGGAGGGAAGGCTGCGTGGAAAGCAGCAATCAAACTCCTTCAGTTTTAATTAAACCCGTCTCTCTATCAAGGATGTGACATCTTTGTTTAACCTCTGCTTTTGAGCTGAGAAGCCAGTTGGAGCACATAAACTGGTACTGGATAGACAAGAATTCCCTTCTGGCTCCAGAGCCTTCCCAACCCAGGCTCAGCACTTGCCCTTCCTGCTCATGTGCTCCCCAAAATTGGGGCTTAGCATCAAGCAGAACATAGTGAAGGGGCCCAGGGCTTGCAGCCACTTGTCATGCTAAATGCACCTTCTCCCCAAGATCTTCCCTGTCCACTCTGTCCTGTTTCATTTAGGCTTCACCTCACTGTGCAGCAGTCAGTCTTGATCTGATCTGCCCCATCTGCAATCTGGGACCAGGAGGAACAGGATCAGGGGTGAGCAACAGCCCAGCTGCTTCTAGGCAAGAACAGGCAGTGTCCAGCTGTGCCACGTCATTGCTCCTGACTGCTGTTCCCTTCTCCCTCCAACATTTTGCGCTGTGGAGTGAGCCTTCACCTGAAGAAATGATGAGACCATGTGGGCTGGCCACCAGCCATGGCACAATGTGCAGAGGGTGGCTGCAGAACTCACTGTTCCCAGGAAGGCACACTGGACATGTTTCTGAAAGAGATCCACTGTAGAGGAGTGGCAGCCACCACAAAAGGAGAGAGGTGGAAAAATCAGAAACAGGGAGAGAGGCAAGAGAGGCTCAAAGTGCAGAAAGCAATAACAAGCACTTGAATGGAAAAAGAAAACTAATTCCCAGCACTGTTGGCCTTTCTCTTCAGTTAGCCTCCACATAGAAAAAGGGATGTCCTTGGAGCTGAGCTCTAGCAAGGTGAACAACAGCTTCAGTGCGTAAGAAATACCATGTCAGCTGGGAATTAAGTGGGCAGGACAAAGCAAAAAGGAAAGATTTACGCAAACAGAAGTAGGGAACAGAAAAAGAGAAATAAGGGGGAGATCATGGCTCTGCTCATGCACATCACAGCTCTGCAAGCTGCCTGATGTTAGCCAGCCCCACTGTACAATGCCTACAACACTGGCTGAGGCCAAAACTCCTTCACTTTTGACACAACTTCCAGCACCATGCATGGGGACAAGTGAGGACACCAGAGGATTCTGTAGCCCACACAGGGCTCAGGACACCTGTAAGTGCCATGACCACCTGTAATTGTTTCCCAGCTTCAGTGTGGAAGTCTGGCTGTCCCACAATGTCACAGCTTTCCCCTTTCTCCTAAGCTTCCCAATTTTCACCTTCTCTTAAGAAATTACAGGTGCAGACCTGCCTCACATTAAGGGTTACATATTCAGGATCCACACAGCACTAATAAAACACCATACATAATTAAAGAAAAGGACAGCTGTTGCAGTCACTTAAAATTTACTGTGAATATTGAGCTAGGATGATGGCAGGTCTCAGACATGACTACAAAATCATGGAGGAAGTGTTTGAGGAGTTCTGGGGGACTTGAACTCGGACTTAGTGGGTCTGAATGTGTGAGCTGATCTCTTACTGCTAACATAAAACCATCTCAGCGGGGATAAGGCGTGGGCATGATGATCCTAGAATCCTAGAGGAAAGCAAAACCACTGTGATGTGGTCATAAAACGTGATGCAAATAGCGACTTCTTTCTTGCCTCTCTAGCCCTTTTCTAGGGCTTCTTCTTGGTCTTGTCCAGCAGTTTCTCTTAGAGGGGTCACATCTAAGGAATGGCCAGCTGTTGCCAAAATTTCCTCCTCCAGTAGCTCCTTCTGAACAGAGACCATGGCATCTTGTACCTGCTGAGTCCATGCTCTGGCATGACTGGCACCTTCATGGTCCCTCTTCCTGGTGCTCCCTTCTGGGGCTTGGGTAACCTCAGTGTTGCGTCCATAGAAATCTCCTGTCCTGTTGGCAAAACCTCCTTCCACATTGACCATATGGACTTTCCTTCCAACTCTCTTCTTCTTCTTTTTCCTGATCTTGTTCTGGAAGAAGAGGCAGGCGAAGGCCTGCTTGAAACGTTTGCGGAAATGCTTGGAGATGAGGGCGTAGACAATGGGGTTGAGGCAGGAGTTGGTGTAGGAGAGGCAGTGGGAAGCCAGGCGGAAAGCGTAAGTGGCCCGGTTGAAGGGAAAGTGGCCAAACCAGAAGCAGAGGATGACCAGGTGGTGGGGCAGCCAGCAGAGGCAGAACAGGATGGCCACTGTGACAATCATCTTGGTGACCTTACGCTTGGCTTTCCGAGACTCTGAGATTCTTTCTATGGGATCTACAGAAGTCCACAAGAACTTGATGGTCCTAGAGTATGCCAGGCTCACCACAGTCACAGGCAGCAGGTACCCAAACACAAATGTGAGGATGTCCAGAACCTTTCTGCGCTGGTCCTCCCAGATGGGGACACAGATGGGCACACCATGGTAATGGATTATCTGGTAGTAACTGAGGTAAGGCCCTGCGAAGAGCATCGACAGTGACCAGATCACCACAATGGCCACTCCTGCATTTCGGGATGTGCGGAGATCCCGGGACTTCAGGGGATAGCGAATGGCCAAGTACCTGGCAAGGAGGGGAAGGAGAAGGAGAGACAAAGCACAACATGGGTGAGATGAGGTATTCCTCCTGCCCTGTGGAGCTGCCATCTGCATACCCCTTCCCATGCAGCCACCCACCTCTTCCCTCCCAAATCTTTTGGGAGGATTACAGTGAATTCACAAAACTATCAGGGTCATTCCAACCGTGTGCCTGGGATCTCTATCACCCACTCTGCTGTGCCAGCTCAGAAGGGCAAGCAGTGTATCTTTTGAACCAGGTAAGAGAAGGATAGGAGCAGGACAGGACTCTCCTGTTCCTTCTGAGTTGTGTTGCTGCCCTGGGGTTTTGCTGTTCTTGCTTATGCATGGTGGACTCTCCTCCTTCCCAAGCGAGCACAGGGTAATTAGGCTGAGAGCTTGGCTTGTTAGAGGGGGAGGGCATGGGGAGCTGGGGAGACTGGCTCTGCTGGCCCTACCTCTGGGGAGACCCAACCTGCTTCTTACAGGACACCCAACAGGGTAAGTAGTGGCCTTTCTCCCACCCTTAGCTCAAGAGTGGCAAACACTGTCCCTGAGCTGCATAACTCAAAGGGAAGGGGACACTTACCTGTCAACAGAGACAGCAGCCAGGGTAAAGCTGCTGGCATACATGGTGAGGTAGATCAGGAAATGCACAGCCTTGCAGGCAAAGGCCCCAAAGAGCCACCCATCCAGGGTATAAATGGTGGCCTGGAAAGGGACACAGCAGATGATGAAGCACAGGTCGGCCACAGCCAGGTTGAGGATGAAGAGGTTGGTGGTGGAGTACTTGACTTGGCCATTCCACAGCAGCACTGCCAGCACCAGCCCATTTCCCACCGTACCCACAAGGAAGATGAGGGAGAAAATGATGGGCACAATAATCCCTGCTGCTCGTAGCTCTGGGCTGTCAGAAGAGATGTTCAATCCCCCTGGCATCTTCCTGTCAGACTGCAGGGACCTGCATTGGGACAAAGGGATAATAGGCCACAAGGTGCCTGACCCCAGCCTTTGATACTCCCATTTCTCCCAGAGATGCCAGTCCCAATCAGCTGGTTAAATGTGCCCTCATGACATCACTGGCAAGAATGCTGTTGTGGTCAGTCAGCCCACATCTGCCTGGCTTGAGCAGAGCTGAAGCATCTTTCTCCTGCCCAGATTCACATTGCCATCAGAACATCTCTGCTCCCAGCACCCGAAGGAGCCCTCCTGCCCTGCCACCTGGCCTCACCCACCTTCCTCCTACATTTCCAAATCTGCTAAACCCCTAGGGATTGCTTGCTTTGGCAAGTCTAAACCCTGGCTAGTGCTCAACAGGGTCTGGCCACAGGGCCAGGGGGTAGGAGGCTCCCATGGGCTCTAAGTGGAGCCAGCACACTCAGCCCAGGGCTGTGCCACCTCCTGCAGCAGGGAATTGATGCCTGGATCACACCCCACAGCAGCTGCACCCCAACACATTCCCACCCCAAGGGAACTCCTTAAGCTGGGACCCCTCCACCCTGGAGCTGGCTGCTCCTTTCTCCCTGTGCAGTAGCTACGCTCCACAGAGGAAAGGCAACTAAATGCACCTTTTCCTGATGCTGAGAAGTGATCAAGGGCTGGATGGTGGCAGGTAGGTGAGGATGGGGAGGAGACCCTGGAGTCGCCTGAAATACAACATGATGAGCCTGTTATTATCACAGCTCAAGGTGTTGTGATTTGCTGTAGAACTTCCTCCAGCCCTGAATAACACTGTGCTCAGTCAGGGAACACCAACAGCCTATCTCTGAATAAGCCTTCTCCTTGTTATGCTATCATTAGAACAAATTGTCCTTCTGTGAGCAAAAACAGAGAAGGAAAGACACTGTTATCTAGCTACTGTTGACAAGCAATTAACTCGGTTTTGGGTCATGCAAGCTCCTTCGCTCCATGCTCCCCCACCCCTCAGCTCACGCCACTTCTGCTTCCCAGCTTCTTTGTGTACCACACCAAGAGAGTGTCCCTACCCCTCTGTGTCTTTGGTCCCCTCTGTCCCACTGATAGCCACCCTCCTGCTTATCCATCTGGCCCCATGGGGGATGGATCTCCTCACTGAGGCAGAGGAGCCCAGTCTCCTCTGGGCATGCAAAACGCACCAGGGTATCTCTGCTCAGGGAGCCTGAGGCCACCTTTCAGCTTTGGAAGCCGGTACTCACCTTTTTGAGGAAGGGCCTGCAGCTTAGGGAGAGACGTCCAGTGCAGCCCACGCAGCGGCAGTGGGAGGATGCAGACCACGGAGGAGTTTCTCTGGGCAGCCCGGTTATCCCACTCACTCCTCCCGGTGCTCCGCTGCCTCCCCCTGCCCGCCACCAGCTCTGATCTCTCTTCTTCTGGAGCTCCTCTCCTCTCTCTCTGACTCCCCCTTTTCCCTCCCTCTGCTCTTGCTGCTGATCCATAGTTCTCTGTTGGTTTTTTTTTCCCTCTCCCTGAGGTTGGGTTTGGAGTTAACTCCTCTCTGCCCAGCTTTCCTGCAGGCTCAGCTGCTCCCAGCTCCTCCTGCTGAGAAGGGGGTGGCAGAAAGAAATCTCACCACTCTCTAGTGGAAAAGGGAGGATGGAGGGGGAAAGGGTCCCTTGGACCTCAGCAGCCACCTCTCAATGCTGGATGTTGAGGATGTGTTTTTCAACACCTCCAGGGAATGTAAATATCCCACAACTGTGAGCCTCACCCCTGCCCTGTCACTCAATATAGGGTCATAAACCCTCTGGAGGATGAGCAATTAATTGCTCTCACTAGATTTTATTAATTCATTGTTAGTAGCACTGAGCAGATTGAGCCTCTCCCACAATGCCTGACCTAGGGAAAGAGGAGAAAGCCGGTTTTGGATTCCATCCAGTCCAGTCTCCATTCCATCAGTGGTACAGAATGGGAGGGAGGACAAAACCTCCAGGATGACCACCTCCAGAGGTCCAGCTTCATCACAGCTGCCTGGAGACACATGGGGGCTGGCTGAGGTGCCAGGAGAGGACAGTGACCCACGCAGTCCTACTGCCATGTCCATCCTGGTGACAGGACCTGCACCCTGAGGACTTCCAGCTGCACTGCGTACAGCTTGGTGAGTCTTGCTGAGAAAGGAACAAAGGCCACCAGCTTCCCTTCATTGGGAATGTTGTGGGTACCTCTTCCAATGATGGTGCAGGATGTGGAGGAGGCACTGGCCCCTTTCCCCTCACAGCAGCCCAAATTATCCCCACTGGCTCAGTGGCAGGAGGGACCATGTGGCTTCTCCCCCCGACCTGACCCTCTGGTGGGAAGGAGCAAGGTGTCCCCGCCAGCTCCCTATCAGCCACTGTAACTAGGGAAAAGGGGAAGGCCATGCCTCGGGACGCGGTGATAACCCAGGGGATGCGGCAGAGTGCAAGCCTGCAGCCGGGCACAGCCTGTCACAGCGCTGCTCGCCATGGAGGGAGCACACCGCAGCTGCCTCCTCCTCCTCCTCTGCCTGCTCCCACCGCCGGGCGCCCCAGGCCCACCGCCGCCTCTGGAGGAGCCTCGGGAGCCGCCGCCGCCGTCGAGCCCCGCGGACCCCGCCGCGCACCTGCTGCGCGGGCAGCCCTCGGCGCCGGTGCGGCCCTACAGCCTGTCGCTGTCCCCCGAGGATTACCGCTACGCCCCCAGGCCCCGGCACCTGCGCCCCGGGCGGCTGCGCCGGCTCCTGGGCTCGGCCTTCGACCCCTTCTGGATGGCGACCGAGCAGCCCCGCGGTCGCAACGGGAGCATCCTCGAGGAGAACCTGGAGTCCATGAGCAGGGACCTGGCCGAGAGCGCCGGGCGGTATCGCCGCAAGCTGTGGCGAGAAGCGGAGGAGCTGGAGCTGCCCGCGCTGCTGCCCCCCGGCCCAGCGCTGCCCCCCGAGCTGGCGGGGGCCCTGGCCCGCGGCCTGCGGCAGTGGCTGGTGGAACGGGCCGCCTGCCGCCTCACCTCCGCCTGGGTGGACCTGGGCCCCGTGTTCTGGCCCCGCTGGGTGCGGCACACCACGTGCGAGAGCGGCCCGGCCGGCTGCTCCTGGCCCCCCGGCATGGCCTGCCGGCCCGCGCAGCTCACCCGCATCAAGCTGCTGGCCTGGCACTGCTGGAGCCCGCAGCCCCCCGCGGCCCCCAGCTGCACCTGGCGGCACATCCCCTACCCCGTGGTGGCCGCCTGCAAGTGCTCCTGCCGCTGAGGGGGCCGCGGAGGTACCTCCCGGGGCCTGCTCCTGCAGGCCTGAAAAGGCAAACATCTGCCTGGACCCGCCCTCGGAGCTGAGGGGAATCCCCCAAACAGAAATAAACCTCCAGGAAGGAAGCGGGGATGCTGTGGTCGTTGCTGTGTCTCACCAAAACCCCTGGGTGGGGGTGCGGCTGCTTCGCCCCTCACCCACCAGTGCCGTGAGGCATTAGCACCAGCGGAGGCCCTTGTGCACCTTTTATCTCCAGCAAAGGACAAGGGATGGAGAAATTATGGCACTGAACGGCAGGTTCAGACCCCGTTTGCACCACCCCAGCTGGCTCAGTCCAAGCTGAGGCTCCGCTGCCTGCCTGGATGGGGCTGCAGGCAGGGAGCCAGGGCCAGGGAATTCCAGCAGAAAGTACAGGTGGGTCACTGCTGGGGTGGAAACAGCAATGTGGAGAGGGGCTGGAGGGAGTCATGGGGCTGTGGGGTATTTTGGGACTGCAACAAGGCAGCCTAGTGAGAGTAGAAGTGGGAGGTGGGACATGATCCAGGGCTGGAAGCATTTCTGGGGCTAGGTGTGTATGAAAATGGGATGGGATAGGATAGTCCCCTACTTTGAGGTAAAATGGGTGAAATATGTGGATCTCCCACCTATCCCACAGTGCAGAGGGTGACAGCTCCAGACTCAGGACTGCCTGAGCAGCATACAGGATATGGGGTAGGTTAGGGAGCCCAGGGTGGGTCTTGCATCCTCAAAAAGTGACACCTGCCTCTACATTCCACTCAGCAAAACAATCCTCTGCTTTCTGAGCTAAAAGCTGTAGATCAGACCTAGGCTGGAAGGCCTTGAAGCAATAAAGAGCAGGAGGACATGCCTCAATTCAACATTAACATGATGCCTCCAAGTCAATGAGTATGGCATTATTCATTACCAGAGTGCCATCATCTGACCCTCCTGCCTTCCTGGGATTCCAGCACTACACAGTCTGTTCCCCAGACAGCTCCCCAGCCTGCTGCTGAGCTTGGCCTTGAGGCAGGCAGAGAGCAGGGAGCTGGCTGCTGAGGCACCCGGGAGATACAGAGGGGAGAGGGAGGTCAGTGCCTCTGGCAAGAAAAGGAGCAGAAGGGCGAGCCCACACATGCATGCAAAAACAATGAGCATCACAGGAGGGAGGCTGCTCCTGCTGCTCCAGCCTGCAGATGAGCAGAGACACATCTGTAGGGCTGCTCTGCCAATGAGGAGGACTTGAAAGCTGGAGCAGGGTTAAACTGCTTGGGTTGTCTGCCCTGAGTGGAGCAGAGGCATCAGCAGGGATGCCTGCAGAGGGCCAGGGGAGAGAGGGAGAACAGGGCTGGGGACCACCAGGAGAGAAATGTGAGGGAGGGCGGTTCAGGTGTGCAATGGAGCTGTGCAGGTAGGGGGAGCAAGGGGTGCACATGCATTGGGCTCAAACCAGCAGTGATTCATTTTAGGGTCTCAAACCTCCCTGAGCCCATCTGGCTGAACTTTCATCTCTTCCAGGTTGCACGAGAGGGCTGAAAGCAATCTCCCTGCCTTCCCCATGCCAAAATACTGCCTGTTGAAAAGGGTTTGCAGCACTGTGAGGGCCTGGTGCCACAGAAAGGGAACTCCATACCATAGTTTATCAACAGGCTGAGCTCAGGGCCTGGGGGATGGAAAATTAAACAAAATCAGCACACAGTCACACTACCAGCTGTTCTAAAAGGGTTTGGTTGTACTCCTGTTGAACCCACAAGACACACTTCTCCCCTGTCCTTTGCATCCTTGTAAAGCCCTACAATCCTGGATTAACACCTGTATTCTTCTGCAGTTGCTCTGGCTCAGGTCAGACATTATTGCCCTGTGGTTTGCTCCCTGACAACCCAGTGACACATAAGGACTTGAGAGCAGGTCTTTGCTGATACAACCCAGTGCTCCAGCACTCAGGCACAGCACACTCCATTTCAGCTAGAATCTGTCCCTGGCTGCAGCTACTCATTCCGCACATGGGCAGCTGGCAGGACACAGTTTCTGATCTGGAACAAAATCGATGCAAACAAAGTAATCCTAAGAGATGCCCAGGTGCCACTTGAGTCTTTTTGAATAGCTGAAATACTACAGCACAGCTTGGAGGAACAATTCCAGAGATTCCTGCCTGGAGGAAAATTAAAGCTTTCTGTCACCTGCTGTGCCCCTGGCCTTAGTCAGATGAAGATCCTCTCCCCATGCTGCTGTGGCCTCTGCCACCTCAGCTTGCCCACTGCCTGATGGCCTCTCTGGGGCAAGAATGTCTTTTCCAGGACAGGTTTGGGACCACTGAAGCAACTGGCAAAGCCTTGTAGCTGGGGACCAAGCAAGCCTCATATCTAACACCTAAGAGTGAGAAGGAGAGAAAGGAGCACCGGAGCTTTGGTGGGCCCATGTCCTCTTCCCCTAACCAGCTGTTGGTGGCACAGGTTGCAAAGGGCTTGGGAAACACCCCTGCCTGCCTCAGTGGGGAACTGCAGCAGTCAGATCTGCCACGGTGATGCTGCTGGACCCACAGGACAGCACAGAAGAAGCAGGCAACATCAGCAATGCTGTTATTTCCATCAGCAGGAGACAGCAGGAACTGCAGCGCTTCAGCATCGGGACTGAGGCTTCAGGGAAGGCATAGCAGAGAGTCTGGTCACAGAGTGAGACGATGGGGATGGGGTGCAGCCCCTGGAGGAGGAAATAGGAGGCAGACAAATATCTGCTGCACTGCAGGACACCTTTAATGACACTTTCATGTGCTGGTTGCCAGTGCTACTGCCAGCACACTGCAACAGCAGCTGGCTGACTCATGGTGCAGGCTGTGATGCCTTGAGGAACGGTCCTGCTTTTGGCAGTGTGCTGCTCAGGCCTTTTTCCCCATCAGAGGCACTTGGTTGTGGGCAGGGATGGTGCTGAAGAGGTGTTTCCTGGTTCTGGCCCCTCAGGGCAGCGCTCCGTGCTTCCGTCCCACCTGGGTGAAGGCCTCCACGCAGCGGTCGATGTCCTCGTCGCTGTGCACGGCCGAGATCTGCACCCGGATGCGCGCCTTGCCCTTGGGCACCACGGGGTAGCTGAAGCCAATCACGTAAATGCCTGGGGAGGAAGCGCAGGCAGAGTCAGAGCTGGCTGGGATGGAGGCAGGCTGAGGTGCACGGGGTGACAGAAAGGCTCCCCTCCCAATGACCACTGCCAGCCGTCAAGGCTTTCAAGTGCCATCTGCTCCCAAGCATGGAAATGAGGTTAAGGGCCAGCAATGGGGATGAAGTCCAGCATAGAGCATTAATGTAAATCCCCTCCCTAACAGAGAAAGAAAGTGCAGCCAGCAACATCTGGGGGAGACCATGACGATGTATGCAGCTGGAAGGTGGAGGAGTACTGGATTTCATGCAGGAACATTCTCTGAAGGAGGGCACCACCACCAACAGCCCCTTTCCTCAGGGAACGTGTCTGCATACTGAGCTCCCTCCCCAGATCACCTCTGTTGAGCATGTCCTCTGCCATCACTGAGGCCAGCCGAGCATCCCCCACCATGACTGGACAGATGGGGTGGTCTTTCCCTGAGATGGTGAAGCCAGCCGCCGTCATCTTACTTCTGAACCTGGTGAAGGGAACAACAGGATGAGTAAAAACCTCAACAACCCTGTCCTTGGAGACCTCTGCCTTTCTTTCCCCTGGGAGCCCTGCCCACTGAGAACTGGGTAAGGTTTGCTCCACTCTTCATCTTCTGTGCAGGGAAGAGATCTCTCCTCTTGGAGTGACCTCCTACCGTGTCCTGCTCAGCAAAATGGGACTGCAGAGTCTTGAGTGGACAATGTGTCCCAGCTCACACAGCATCCAGATGTGACACATCTACCTGACACAGACAGGCACATCCTGCAGCTTTCCCTGAGCCCTGATTTGCCAACTGTCTTCACAGTTATCACTGGGAAAGGAGGGGTGAATAAATCACAGACAGCTCACACCTAACAAAGCTGCCCCTGCTCCCACCCCCACATGGCCCCCTCACCGTTGGGTTTTGGCAGCCATAGACTGTGCAATGGCATTGCTCTCCATGAGCAGGTCCAGGGCCTTGGATGCACAGCCCACCACGGCAGGGGGCAGGCTGTTGGAGAAGAGGTACGGGCGGGAACGCTGGCGGAGCAGATCGATGAGGGGTTTGGGACCTGTTGTGTACCCACCTGCAGACAGAGGAGAGAGAAATGGACAAGGCACCCCAGGGTGACCAGTTTAGAGTGAGGCTTCTTGATAAAGCCAACCTGGCATCTATAGCAGGAATTTAGGTACAAAACCAGGTCTAAACATCACAGCTGATATTTTTGACCAAGAGCTTCCACCTTGACACCAAAGGCAAATGCATGCAAAAGATGAAAGTGTAAGGGGCACATGGCAGGATCTCCCTTAATCCTGCAGCAACATCACAAACCAAGCCGTATGCCACCAGTGGAAAAGGATAACATGCATTTTTTACTCTATCACTAAGCAGAGGAAGAAAATGTAAGACTGATGCTGTAGAGCTCTTTAGGGCAGGCAGGATGCTGGACAGGAAAATGCCCTCACCTGCAGCTCCTCCAAGAGCTTTTCCCAGGGTAGAATTGATGATGGTGACTTTGTCCATCACTCCCAGGAGCTCATCAGTACCCCTGTAGGAAAAGAAACATCACATTATCAGCTGTGCCAGCACGCACCAGGGAAGCTGCCAGATACCTCAAGGAAAACAAAGCACTGCCAGCCAGGTCTCTGGCATCCCTCCTTCTAGACAAGGAAGAACAGCCCCTTGAATAGTTCAACCCAAGTGCTGACCTTCCTCTCCTGCAGAAAGCCTAAGCTGGGACCTCATCAAGTAAGAGCATGGGTTCTTCATCCCTTAGAGATGGGAAAGTGCTCAAACTTCCCACACAGAAGTTTAATAATCCAAGCAAAGCACTTGCCAGGAGAGGTGGTGCCCAGATGAGATGGTCACACCATCTGTTACACACTGAGAAGCAGCTGTCACTTGGGAGTGGATCACTGCTGAAGGATCTCCTTTCAGTCCAAAGGTGAGGTGCAAAGCCTTCAAGGAGTCCCCACACAAAAACATGCTGGCCATCAGCACCTTGGTCCTTGCTTCCGAACTAGTCAGGGTAGGAGGTAGAACCAGGGCAGTCACTCACCGCCCGTTGGGTCCCAGGAACCCCGTGGCGTGGCATTCATCGATGAAGACCAGGGCATCGTACTTGTGGGCCAGCTGGCAGATCTCTCTCAGCGGCGCGATGTCACCGTCCATGGAGAAGGCTCCGTCAGTGGCCACCAGCCGCAGCCGATGCTTCTGTTGGAGAGAAGAAGGCATCCCCAGGAGTGAAGATGTCACCCTGAGGAGAGGGGCTGGCAAAGGGACATGCTCACACTCCTGTTCAGAGAGGATGCGCCTAACTGAGATGGAGGGGACTGGCATCACAACCAGCTGCTTTGCCACCTTGCCCATCCATGCCTGTTGGCAAAAAAAATGCCTATGGCATGGGAAAGGGCAGAACTCACCCCCAGGACTGGCTGCTGCACAGGCAGCACAGCTAAACAAGTGCCCTGGTGCTGGGGTGAGAGCAGAACTCCATACCTGAGCTTCCTTCAGCTTGGCCTCCAGGTCCTGCATGTCCATGTGCTTGTAGCGGTACTTGTTGGCCTTGCACAGGCGGATCCCATCGATGATGGAAGCATGGTTCAGCTCATCTGACAGCACTGCATCCTCTGGGGTCAGCAGGGCCTGGCCGTGCCAAACAGAAAGGATCATCCTTTGCTCTGGATGCCACCTCACTGACATCTCCCAGCCTCCCTCAGTACAGAGAACAAGGCTGTGATTGATTCCAGTGGCCACGTCTCTCCTGACACTGCTAGACTTTGTATTTCCTTCCTAGTCACCTTATCCATATTTCTTTATGCCAGGCTCTTGCTTGTGGCTTCTGAGCTCAAAATCTCCCTCCCCCTTTCCTAACATGTGAGATCACTCCTGCCCCTCACCTACACTTTCAGGGGGAGTACAGACCTCAGCAGAAATGGGAGCCCTCCCCAAGAGCTGGAGCAGGCTGGAGCCAGCAGAGATGAGGGTGGTTAAATGCCTCTGCATGGCTTCCCTGGTGCAAGGGCCCCAAGGCAGGCTCCTCACCACCAGCCATTGCCATCCTTTCTGGTGCACAGAGCTCACAGCAGAGGCTCTGGAGGCATGGCAGCCACATTGCTGTCACCTCCCTCCTCCATGCACAACACAAGGGAAGCCTCATGAACCTCAAAGATACCAGCGTTGGCATCAAAGCAGCTGGCATAGAGAATGGCATCTTCCCGCTGGTGGAAACGTGCAATCTTCTCCTCCAGGTCCTTGTGTATGCTCTAAAGAGAAGAGAGGAGCAGGAGTCAACACTGGGCCAGCACAAGTCCTTGCTTGCCCACTGCTGTTAAATGCTGACTTGAAAGGGGAGGACACAGACAGGTTTTATCCAGAAAAGGTGTGTGTGCGTGGGAGAAGATAATTGTGTTCAGCAAATGCAGCCCTAAAGTATAATTATGGGTTTGGATGCCAAAGCTCAGCAGGGAGACTCCAAGCTCCCCATGCACAAGGGAGAAGCTCTGCTTGTTCTTTGCACTTAACCACGCAGCACTCAAAAAAGGCTCCAGCAGGGATAAACTGGGCTGATGGAGCCACTTCAAATCAGGTTCACTGTAATTTTGACCCGAAAGAGAGAGAAAAAGACATTTATTTTCTGAATTCAGAGGGATGTTCAGTTTCTTTGCTCTCAGGTGTTGTAATGGTTTAAATTGGCGTATTTCCAGATGATTGGCTAGTGGGGATTTTTGGCAGGCTCCTTTTCTCACGGGGCCACGTGTAAGTTAGCGCGGAGCCCGCATGCCGAGAGGGGAGTCTACGTGGACACCCTGCGAAAGGCCCGCGGGGCAGGGGAAGGGATGCTGCCCGCTACCTGGGTACCGCAGATAAAGCGGACGGAGCTGAGCCCGGCGCCGAACTTCTCCAGGGCTTCCACAGCGGCACGGATCACCTCGGGATGGCTGGAGAGCCCCAGGTAGTTATTGGCGCAGAAATTGATGATCCCTGCGGGAGCAGAAGAGAAAGCAAGGGCATGGCACCGAGGGAAAGGACCGGGAGCCTCCTCCTCCCCTCCGCGCCCCCTGCACGCACCGGCGCCGCCGCCCGCCAGGCGGAGGTGGGGACCCTGCCGGGAGGCGATGACGCGCTCGCTCTTCCAGGTGCCGGCGCCGCGGATCTCCTCCAGCTCGCTCTCCAGCCGCCGCCGCAGCTGCGCCGCCGCCGCTCCCGACGCGGCCCGGGGGGCCCCGGCCCCGGCCCCGGCCCCGGCCCCGGCCCCGCGCAGCGCCCGCACCGCCACCGCCCGCCACATCCCGGCGCTCCGCCCCGCACGCCCGGGGGCGGGCCCCGCGCCCCACCGCCGCTAATTACCCACGGGTTAATTACTGACCAATGCCCATTGGCCGCCGGGGCACCGCCCCCCGTGGGCGGGGCGAGCGCCGGCCGTGCTGCAGCGGCTCGGAGCGCTTGGGCGCCTTCTCTAGGAGGCGTTCGGCGTCTTCTTTGGAGGAGAGGATCTGTCCCAAGGGGTTTAGGCACCGCAGAGCCAGATATGTGATGCCCGGAGTCTGAGGGATTTTGGGAGAACGCCATCCGTGAGATTTAGGAACTGTAATGGGGTCGCGTACTAGGGTCTGAGGGATTTCATACCAACAGGGCATCACAGACCTCAAGGATCAACAAGCCCAGGAGCATTAGGTGCCTCTGCCTAGGGATTTGGGGTCCTCAGCACAGCTGACTTGGATCCTTGCAGATAGGTGATTAATGGGTGCCCACCACTGGGGGTAATGAGCCATGGGTCTGTGGTATGTGGGTGTATCCAACTGAGGCGACCAACAATCCATTGGACAGAGAGGTTTAGGATTTACCAGGTGAAAATTAGAATACCCAGACCCAAGGGATTTGAGCACCTCTGGCCAAAAGTGTTTGTAAACTATAGGCTCAGTGGCTTTAGACACGAAGGCCCATAGAATGATCGAATGGTTTGGGTTCGAAGGCACCTTAAAAATCATGTAGTTCCAAGCTTGTGCCATGGGATGGGACACCTTCACTACACCAAGGTGGTCAGAGCCCTATCAAAACTCAGCCTGAGTACTTTTAGGGATAGGGCATCCACAACTTCTCTGTTTTGTCTGGATTAGGTATGTCCTTCCTACAGCTGACTGGGGAGTTCTGTGGCCAGACCACTCATTCCAGGGGACTAAGGTACCAGGCTCTTGAAAAGTGTTCAGGGTCTTCAGTCTAGGTGTTCTGGTAGCCTTTGATCCAAGGGTCTTAGGAGCAAGAGCCCACAGTGATTAGGTGCATCCAGGCCAACGATTTCAGTATCCTGAAGTACTGAATTTGGAATTCTTAATGGCTAAAGGACTCAGGCACCATTTGCCCAAGTGATTTAGGAAGAACAGGCTGAAGGATTTGGGAGCCATCAGGAGAGGGTGAAGACCCTGGGCATATGAGAGTTAGGCACAGCAAGTCCAAGGGCCCTGGGCACCCAGAGCCCCAGGGATTTCGGAGCTCCTGGCCCAGGTGGTTTGGGATCCTGATGGTCGAGAAGTTTATTTGTCTCTAGCCAAGAGGGATTAGGCAGCCCCTGCCTGAGACTTGCTGAGCAGTGAGGCCAGCCCACAGGCACCTTGCCAGCCCTGGCTGTCAGGATCACCAGCCCAGCCCAGGGAGGGGCTCTGGCAGGGGACAGGCAGGCCCTGGAGTCGTGCCAGCCCCCACTGGGCACAAAGCCAGAGCCCTCGGGTCACAGCAGGGCTGAGCCCAGCAGCTCTGCCTCACCCTGCCCTGGCTGCCCACCACATCCCACCTGCAGAGCTGTCCACTGCCTCAGGGTGCTCCTCCATGGGGAGCAAAGATGCTTATGGCTGTGTTTGTCCTTGCTCCCCACGGTGATCCCACTTCCCACTTCATGGACACCTTCAACTCCTGGAAAGCCAATGTGGACAGACTCTGGCCCCGCTCCATCTCCTCTGTCCCATCCCTGCCCCAAAAGTCCCTGCCACCACCCAGCTGTGCTGAGCAGCTCCACATGCTGGCAGGCAGCCTGGTTATCTCCAGTGCCAGCTTGACCTCATACCCAGCAGCCCAACATTCCTCACCTCATCCCCATGGCGGGGATCTGCAGCACTGGATGAGGGAACAGAGACCCCTTTTCCTCCTCTGGGGAAGGCCAGGGCTTTCGCAGCCATTTTTTCTGGCTTCCACACCCATGTCTTTGCCTGGCCCCAACAAACTCATAACCCCCCAGGAGCTGCAGCAGGACCAGGAATTGAAATCCTGCACAACCCCAACAGGCACACAGAGTCACCATCACTCCCAACGCACAACAAGCAGTCCAGCATTAATAAAACCAACAGACACCAGACACACAAGAAATTTCTGAGATAGCAGAATAAAAACCCAGACCAGTAACACTTTAAAATTGTTTTTTTTCATTCATCAACTGCCTTGTTTCAGCTATTTCAATTCATGAATAGAGCAATTCTTTATAAAATGCAGGAGAAAGGCAACAGCTATTTACAGAACCAATGGGGAGAGTACCGAAACGCCTCTAGACTTCTCACTTCTTCTTGGGCGACTTGCGGGCACTGGACTTGGCTCTGGACTTCGACCGCCTTGCCTTCTTGGGCTTGGACGTCTTCAGGGACTTGGCCTTAACAGTCTTTGGCTTCTTGGCTTTCTTTGGGCTCCTTGACTTCTTCCTGGCCTTCCTGGCGGCAGACTTGGGCTTCTTGGCCGGGGACCTGGCTTTCCTGGACTTAGCCGGCTTGCGGGGCGAAGTGGATCTCCTGGCTGTCTTCTTCCTCTTCTTGGAAGGAGACCTCTTCCTGGACGGAGACCTCTTCCTGGACGGAGACCTCTTCCTGGATGGAGACCTCTTCCTGGATGGAGACCTCTTCCGCTTGGCTAGGCGGAAAGAGCCGGAGGCACCAACTCCTTTGGTCTGCTTGAGGACTCCGGTGGCCAGCAGGCGCCGAATGGCCAGCCTGATCTGGACGTCGGCGTTCTGGCCCACCTTGTAGTTGCTCTTCACGTACTTCTGGATGGACTGCCGGGACGCGCCGCCGCGGCTCTTGTCGGCCCGGATGGCTGCCTTGATCATGTCCGAGTACGCCGGGTGGGCTGCTGGCCGCCGGGCTGAGCGAGCCCGCTTGGGCTTGGTGGCCGGAGCCGGTGGCAGTGGGATCGGGCTGTCGCTCATGGCGAGTGCTTCGTCCCGCGATGCCCCGCTACGCCCGCACGGCCTGGGACCCCCGCCCCGGGGCGGGGAGAGGCTGGAAGGGAGCGGTGGGTGCGCGAAGCCGCAGCAGAGCCGGTGCCGCTCTGCCCCCGCCGGTGCCCCCGCCGGTGCCTCTGCGGCCGCGCCCGCTGCGGGCTCCCTTTAAAGCCGCGGTGCGGACCGCGGGGAGGACTGCCCCGCGCACGCCGCCCGTGTCCCCGCGTGTCCCCTGCCACGCCCTGACCCGAGCCACCGCAGGGACAGTGCGGGGACACGGTGCAGTAAACAACAGTATTTGGGGGAATACATGGTGGGGACCAGGAGGGACAACGGTGGGATTAGCGGGAGACAGAGATGAGCGAGGACTTGTAAGGGACATTTAGTGGGGCACTCAGGTACAAGGTGCATTTGGAAGGATATCGTGTAGGGACATAGAAGCACACTGGGGGGACATTGGGGACACTGGTATGTCAGGGATATTCAGAGCAACATCAAGAGATGCAGAGGGACACAGGGCAGACACAGGGACATTTACGGGCAACACAAGGGATGTGCTGGAAAAATATCAGGGGACAAGGAAATACACTATGGAACATATTAAGGGAGCAAGAAGGGACACTAGAGAAGACGCTGGGCATGGCACCAAGGAGAAAACGGGGAGCACTGGGCACAAGTCAGCTCAGCAGCAATACCCCATGGCCAAGTGCCGCTACTCCCTCTTCTGCCCCTTTGCTCTCCACCAGGTGCTTTAGAAACACCAGCTCAGCCCTTGCATGTGGATGGTGAGGGGTCACAAATAACAGGCTGTCTCCTTGTTTTGGAAGACACACACAACTCCTAGTGTGGGGACAGAGCAGGGACATAGTGGCAATCAGCCAGACATCCTTTCCCCGCTGGGTGAGTGGTCGGCTGTTCCTGGGAGATTAAATATAGCCACTATCTTCATCTTGCCTGTAGGATTTAGATGATGTTTTCCCCTTATTTTTTAAAAACACACGGGTGCAGCCACCTGGTGCCCACCAACATGCCATGCTGGGCTCAGAGTTGAGCCAAACCTCCCAGTGCTTCAGTTTAGCATTAAAATACACAGTGAGCACCTCTCAACAGCCTCTGAGTGCCCTGGGTGTCCAGGTCCATGAAAACCACCAGCCAGGGACACACAGAAGTGTGCATCAATAAAACATCAATATATATATATAAATACAAATATAAATGCAGAAATTCAAATAATAGAAATAGTAGAAATTGAGATAATAGAAATAGAACAATAGAATCATAGGATTGTTTGGGTTGGAAGGGACCTTAAAGATCATCCAGTTCCAATTTCCCTGCCATGGGCAAGGACACCTTCCAGTAGACCAAGTTGCCGGAGTCCCATCAAACCTGGCCTTAAACACTTCCAGGCATCCACAACTTCCATGAGCAACCTGTTGCAGTGCCTCATCACACTCACAGTAAAGAATTTCTTCCTGTATCTAATCTAAACTTGCCCTCTTTCAGTTTAGAGCCATTCTCCCTTGTCCCATCACTACATTTAAACAGAAATAGGAATCTTTGATGTGAAGACCTGGCCTGGAAGAAGACACTCAGGCCCCTGATGCTTTCCCACAGACGGAAGGACCAAGTGCATCTCCTTGAGCCTTCCTCCCTGATGGAGTTTCTTCACAGGCTCTATTCCATGTGGGGAGTGGGAAAGGTTCTCAGCACCTGCAAACTTTTTGATTTAATTAGGAGCAAAGTGCTTCTAATTGTGGACAGGAATAACCACCCTCCTGCCTCCCTTGGGGTTTGTTTTTGTTTAGGATGCAATAAATAAATGGCTTTCCATCCCATATGGAGCGCAGGAGCTCTGGTGGCCTCTGTGCAACACTTTGACCGTCCAAGGGACCTCTCATTTTTCCTATCTGGGAATGAGCCGTGGGCGCTGGCTGCTGCACATAGGCAAACCCAGGCATGCAGATAAGGCACATCTGGTTCTATTTGCATCCAAGTTTGCAACCGTCGCGCGTGGCTCGCCCGCGCCAGGCTCTGAGGGGACACCAGGAGGCTTAGGGGGGGTTAGGAACTGGCCCCAGGGTTGGCACAGCACCACGGGCTGCCTGCAGAGCCTCCAGCCCTAAAAGCCAGGCAGCAATTATCAATCCAGTGCAGGGATGGGGAGGGACAGGGCAGATGCTTTACCTAACTTTGGCACCTTAGGGGTCTAATCTCACTGGCTCACCTGGGCAGCTCCTGCTGCTGATCCGGGCTGCTCGTCCTCCTCCGGCGGGTGCCGCTGCTGGCAAACAAACATGCTCTCCCCTGTGCAGGGAGCTTCTGGCTCTTTCATACTCTCTAGATCCCTATTTTCAGTCAGTCAAACTAAGGGGAAGATCCTGTGCCCCCAGGCAACTCACTGGAGGGAAGGCACACAGGGGGTCACAGCTCATCAGGCTGCTGCTGGCTTTGCTCACGGGGGTAACCTGGTCAAGGCAAACCCCCAAGCACCCCAGCTGATATTGGAATGCACCCCTTGAACTTTGCACTGTTTTCACAATGCATCTTTAACACGAACTGGTCAGGACTGAGAGGATGAGAGGGTTTTCCAGCTCCTGGCAGGATGTCAGGCCTGGAGGTTGAAGGCAGATGCCAAGCAATGCAAGCCCTGATGCCTCTGGGAAGTGGGTACAGTGCTTTTGGCACCCCACTGCAGGCAGCACAGGGGACTCATCCAGAAGGAAGAGTTTTTCCTATAGGCACACATGCCACCAAGGCCATCTTGGGTTCATGCCTGTATTTTTGGCCACAGGAACCTTCCACCATGCCCAGGATGGGGTGGGTTACCCCCTACATCCACTTTTCTCCTCAGGAGTTGCTACCCAACCACTCCAAACCTCCCAAGCCTTCCCTTTCTGGCATTATTCTGCAGAAATTGGGAAATCCCACATCTCCAACAAATCCCAGAGGACAGAGCCTGGCAGAAGAATCCTCTCTGTAATCCTGTTTACCTTCTCCTCCCTGCCTGCACTGAGTTCAACCAGACCCCATGGGGATTTACACATTTCCAGCTGCAGATTTCATCTTAAATGGTCAAACCATGTCCACTGTGGCTGTGCTACAGATCCATGGGGTAATAGCCCCTGCCTTGTAGGGGCAGGACAGCTGTTCATAGGCTTTTGGGAGCACCAGGGCTTCTGGTAATTAATGTCAGAGATAACATTTCATTTTACCCAGTTTCCATTTCAGAGAGACTCAAAATCCCCAGCAGTGGAACTTGGTCTTGGTGGTGCTCGGATCCAAGTACTTCTGTGCTTTTTTAAGAGCAAAACAGGGAAACTAGCTGAAGTTCCAGCTGTGCTCATAAGAGTTTCAGCTCTGAGCCCCCGGTGTGCAATGCAGTGTGGCCAGCCCAGCATGAAGCCACTCAGCCTGGCCATTGCTAGGGGCAGAGCGGGCTTGAAGGACACAAATAAATGGCAAAGGGGCATCACCCCTGCCTGCTGGACTGATTACTGTTTTAAAAGATTTATGGGCTGTTTTTAAGGCCAAGCTCCTTATGTGAGCTGGGGTGCTGGCTCCCATACCACCACGGTGCTGCACAGCTGTGGGTTTTCCCTGTGCTGGAGGCTGGGATGTTCCTCACAGCCACAGCCCGACTGCAAGCAAGCGGATGGGGCACAGCCATCGCTTTGGGATGTTTTTGGGCTCTGTCAGCCATCATGCCCGTCACCCACAGGCATGTTGGTCATCTCCTCTCCTGGCCACTCTTCCCATGCCAGGTCCCCTGCTGCCAGGAGATAAGGCCGTGGAGATGCCGGGTGAGCGTATCGCCGCAACGCAGGCAACACAGGCTCTGCCCGATTAGCACCGCGCCAATTTCGGAGGCGCGTCCCCATGGCCCCGGGATGAGGGGCTGGCTCTGCCCTGCTGGGGCTGATCTGCAGCCACAGAGCCTCAAGGAGGGGCAGCTCCACCACATGTCAGGGGCACACACATTTTGCTCGTGCTTGCGCCACGCGCTTATCGGGCTGAGCAGCCCTCGTCTGAAAGGCAGAAAAAAACAACACAACAACCCAACAAACCAACCCAAACACAAGATACCAAACTCTTCGGGGAAGAGAGGGGTCAGCAGGCTGCTGAGCACTGTGAAAAGACCAGTGTGCAGTTCACCCCTTGCTTACCCTCTGCTTGCCCCCAGTCCCCACTTTTGGGAGTTTCCTCCCCCAGGAGTAGGTACAACTACGCAGACTGTTGAGTGGTTATTTTTTCTAAAAACCACACTGTGTCCTGAACCCTTTTTTCTCCTCCTCTTTTGGCTCCCATAAATCCCCACGGCAAGACCAAGCTCTGCAGCCTGAAAACAGCTGCCCTGAGCTGTTCTTTCACCTCTTGCCATCCCATGGACAAATCCCCCAAATGCTCGCCCCTTTCCAAACTCGAAGACAATGGCCATGTCCTGCTGGGAGGCAGAGGGAAAAGCCTGGACCATGGGCAGCACAGGGACAGAAGGGTTTCTAGGCCAGAGGCAGGAAGCCAAAAAACCATCAACAGCAAGCCCTGGTGCTTGACAGGCGTAGTAGGGAGCTGAGCTCATCGCTTGGACTCTTGCACCATCCACTGGGTTGCCCAAGGGCCTTGTGCACATGACTAAAATCTGCAACCTAATTTTACCAGAATTGGTGACTAACAAAGTGATCTGCCTTTCCTAGGGAAAGTAGTCCCTGCAGCCCTCCCCAAGGGAAGGGCAGGCCAGCACCCACTTGTCCTAGGGGATGCCAATACCATGGCAAAAGAGCAAAACAGTGCCACCCTAATACCCCTCATTTCAGCTGCCACTGCATTCTTACACCCTGCTTCCATCCCCAGGTCTCACAGTGCTCCAGTCTCTCAGCCAACACATCAATGTCACCTCCATCCAAGAATCCTTCCTGACTCCTTTTGTCTTTCCTTCTTCAGATGCTGCCTCCAGCCCCAGCATGTGATCACAATTAGATCTCTTTGTAGAACAACAGCTCCTATTTATATTGGGATGGGGCTGAATAAGTAGTAGTCACCACCAGGTCCTCCATCCTGACATAAAAGCAACACGCTTCACACAAAAAAACAGGAGGAGGAAGAAAGCATTTATGATCTCTGTCATCTTCCCAGGATCTCTATATACGGTTTACTCTGCCAGCAATTTGCAGTGCCATGTACCCTTCCAATGCTGGATTTACTAATGCAGCCCAGGCTTAGCTCTTACTCCATGAGGCTCAGGGTCCATGTGGAATTTTGGGAGCAGGGCAGTGAAGCACATTATTTTCTCCCTCAAACCCAAAGGTGGGGCAAACTGCTGGATAACAGCACTGCAAGGCTCCTCTCACTCTCTGGCCAGGGGGGCTCCTGTTGCTTTTCCTCACCAAATCCTGAAGAAAGGAAGCAACTGGTCACTATACACTAAAACCTCAAAGAAAATTACACACACACACACAGAGCTGTCACCACTGGATTAGGGCCACATGGCAAGACTTCTTCTCAAGGAACACATTTTTCTCAGCGAAAGGGGAAGATTTTATTAAGTTAAAAGTTGAAGGGCACAGCGGAGCAGCAGCAGCTGTCACCCTGGGGAGGTTGGCTCGGGCGGGTGCAGTAGCAGCCTCACAGCTCCTCTTCCCCAGAAAGGAGAAGCCCCGCGGCTCTGGGCTCCTGCCAATGCAGGTTCTTGCAGGAGCCAAAAGGGCAGCCACGGAGAGAGAGCTCGGTCATGTGGACTCTTGCCAAGGTGTCCTCTTTCAGCCGCCTCGGGCAAGCACACCCACGGCAGACAGCCCCAGCGGCTCCCCCTATGGCTTGCGTGTCTTCTCCGAAGGTCCCGGGGGTGGCACGGGGAGGGGGAGCACGGTCCTTGCCCTACATCCCACGGGGACCGTGGAGACATTTGGAAGAGAGGGAATATGTGCCAAAGGTGGCTGTGTGTGGCCAGGGGAAATGGAGCTAGGAAAGGGGGAAAAACCAGGCTCTCTTTTTCAGGTTAGAAAAATGCCGGTGATGTAGTAAAAGTTTTCCTCCTCCTCTTCCCCTCCTTTCCATGGGGAAAAAAATTCCTCTATAAAATATAATTTTCACATATAAAATCCTGAGGAAGGTGCATGTAAGGAGCCAGTCCAAACAACGTGCTCAGGTATGCAGGCAAAAAGGGTTCATCAAAAAAGCTTTGGGAGGGGAGTGAGGAGGTTGGGGGTGTGTGGGATTTCTCGCCAAGGTGGCATCGGATAGGGATTCAACCTCCCTCTCCCCACGAGTGAGGAATGGAGCAAATACAAAACAAGAACAGATAACGAATGTAGAGCAGACCTAGAGAGAGACAAAAGCAGACATGGTTAAGAAAGAGTGCAGTGAGTGCAGACATGCCCTCCCTTCAGCTCCCTGGGGAGGCAGCTGTCTGGTGCCCTGCTGCACCCCCACTCACCTCAGCACCCATCAGCAAGCGCTGGTGGAGCAGGGTGAGCCCAGTACAAGCAGGAAGCAGAAGCACTCCGGACAACAGGATGCCCTCATTCCTGTCCCCCTGCTCCCCCCATCTGTGGCAGAGATGCCTGCAGGTGAGTCTGGGAGAAGGGCTGGGTCTAGTTGGGCCTGCTTTGATGCAGAGCTACAACTATTGTGCTGCCATAGGGAAACCACTTCAAAGGTGAAGGGAGCAGAAACACTGCCTGCACAGGGAATATGTAACCACCCACGCCGTCACCCAGGCCATGGGGCGAAGGCCAGCATTGGCCTGGCTCCCACAGGCAGCCTGGTTGAGGAGTGATTGGTGCTGGCTGCATCAAGAGCACCATGAAAAGGGGGCTGGAGCCCTCGGGAGAACGTCAGGGACAGCAGGAGGGCCAGCAGTGCAGGCCAAGAGGATGCGAGAAGCAGAGAAGGATGAGTTTAAGCCTAAAGTTTCAAAACTGAGTGGAGCAGGAGAAACTGGCAGCTTCCACGTGCCTGCAGCAGCCAGTGTCAGCCACCTGCCCCCACAGCGTGCCCAGGCTCACCGTTACTTGCTGTTGCACAGCGACTCCTTCTCCTGCAGAGCCGCCATGGCCAGGCGCAGGTGCTCCTTCAGCTGCTCGATCTCGCGCTCCGAGCGCACCTTAATGTGATTCAGCTCTGCATACACGTCTTGGTATTTCCCTGAGGCAAATCTCTTGTCCTGCCAGGGGAGGGAGAGGGGTCAGGCAGGTTGCCGGGCTGATTTTAGGGAGGGTGGCAGCAAGGTGAGCCCAGCAGAAGAGCCAGCAGGTGAGCAGGAGAGAGCTAGCTCTGGGTTTGAAGCCCATCCCAATTTGGGCCAGGCAAAAACCATTCAGAAGAGGAGCATGGAGGTACCACTTTACAAACACCAGGCCAGGGAAGAACGCAGAGACACTGGTGCCACAGCAGCAGGGATGTATAGCACCAGGTTGAGGAGGTAATGGGGGCTTTAACACGGCTTGTGTGCATGTGGGGCAGCCACATGGGAAACATAGCCCCACCATGAATGCAGACCACTGAGAGAGGTGGGTGCAGCTCCTTATATGGCCAAAAACTTATGTGAGTAAGTTATAAACTCCTGGAGCATCACTGAAGTCCAAAGCCTCTTTCAGGTTCCCCTGTGGCAGGAGCATTTGATAATTCCTCTGAAAGAGCTGCTGCCAGTGGAGGGAGCAGCACACCCAGAAACAGTGCCCAAGGAAACCCATTCACTCAGAGAGGGGACAACTAGGGGAAGCAGAATGCCAGGCAGCCTTCATCCAGGTTTCCCACTTGCAGAAGGCGGCCCCCTGTCTTGTCCATGCTCATGTGTGCATACATCTGGGAAAACCAGCAGCTCTGTGACTCCTCCCTTGTACAAGGTCAGCCTATGCCAGTCCGTGCTATTGGAGCTGCTCTGTGCTCTGCAGTCAGCAAGGACAAGCAGCACAGGCAACAGGAGAGTTTGTCTCGAGCATCCCATCAAACCCAGCCAGAGCCTGCTGATATGCAGCCCTGCTGCTTCCCTGCCTTCCCTCTCCTGCTCTTGCCCAATTGCTCCCAGAAAACACCGACCTTCTGCATCATCTGCAGCTCCTCCCGGAGGCACTGCACCTCCTTCTTGACATACTGGAGCTCATTCTCCTTCACCCGCAGCAGCACCTGGGCAGAGAGGGGGGGAGAGGAACCAGAGGTGACTCAAGAGCCACCGCCTCGGAAAGGCCGGCGGGCCCTGGCGCAAGCGCAGCGGTGGGAGAGGAAGGAAGGGCCAGAAGGGCTGGGGCAGGAAACGGCGCAAGCAGCCGGAGAGAGCAGCGGAGGGGAGCCCCACGTTCTGCTTCCTGCACCGCTCCATCCGTCACCCCCTCCCGCTTGCTCCAAGCCAAAGCTGTCAAGAGGAGAAGAGCCCCGGGACAGGCGGGGATGGAGGCAGGGGGCAGCCAGGGGATCCCGCACCTCCAGCTCGCAGGAGCTGCGCTCGTTGTTGTGCGAGGCGCGGTCCCCAGAGCCCCGCGATGAAATAAAGCTTCGCAGCTTCCCGATCTCATCTGAGAGGCGCGTCTGCAGCTCCTGCAGGCAAAGCCAAAAGACGTCAGAGTAGCCGTGGCACAGAGCTCTTGCTTTCCTGACCATTCCATCCCCATGGCAGCCCTTGTTCAGCCTGGAGACCATGTTGTAACCATAGGCACTGGAAGATCTACATCCAGCAGAGTACACTCGCCATATTTAACGCCACAGTTAAGATGGCCTCTAACTCTTAATCCTTTTCTTTCTGATGATAAAATCTCAGAAGGGAAGAAATATGAACAAATAGGGGAGTTTTAACAGAGGGGCTGTGCTCTGTGAAGGAGGAACATCTCCAATGCTCCTCTCTGCTGGCAGGAAAGCCCTTCTCTTGCCTGATTTTTCTGGAGGAGGTCCTTCCCCTCCCGCTGACAGCGCTCCAATATCTGCTCCCGCTCTTCTGCCTTCTGGGTGAGCTCCCCGATTTCCAGGCACTTTTGGGAATACTGCTCAGAAAGCACCTGCAGTTCCCGCTTCAGCGACTCCACGTCCAACCTGCCAAAGAGGCACCAGCTCATTGCTGCCCCAAACCCCTTGCCAGCTCCTGGCCCCTGGCACTGCCTTCCCCCCTGCCATGGCCAGCCTCTGCCCACATCAGTCATTAGTCATTCACAGGACAATGTTCCCTGTGAACCTGAGCTTCAATTCCCACACTCCTGCACATGAGCGTGGTGCTTCTTGGAGCTCCAAGTCATGCAGAAGAAATGGAGGAGCTTTCCATAAAGAAAATAGAGGGGAAATAACTATAGGTATGAGGGAGGTGCTATAGGGAAAAGAGCCAAGCAGGGGACAAACTTCCCTTCCCTACAGCTGCAGCCACTACCGGGCACCCACTAGCCCTGAGGAGGGAGCTGGGGAAGCGGCAGGAGGAAAAGCTCAGGACTAGAGCTGCAGATGGAGCGTGGTGACAGCGGCACAAGGCGGCATCATCGGCCAAGGGGAGTGAGAGAGATGCTTTCTTACTGGTGCTGCTTCTGGAGGGCTTCGGGGAGCGAGCTGCATTGCTGGAAGCTCCGTGTCCTGCCCAGCTCCTTATTCATCTCCTCCCGGTGGGCTTTCTTCAGTGCCTCAATGGCTGCAGAGGGGGACAGTGAGAAATGGGGGATCAGGCTGTGCCAGCCTCATGGAAAACACACCGGAGAACTGGCTAAGCTCTCTCCACTGCAGGTTCCCGGATCCGTCTCTGCAGATTCCTCCTCTTCCCTTCTTCCCTCAGGGTATTCCTCACCATCTCCACACTCCAGGATAATCACGCTGCCAAGAGGACTAACACAGGGCATTCTGGGAGCTCTCTACTACTTCTGCCTTGCCCACCTACAATAAAGTGCTGGTCCCCTCCCACCCATCCAGAGGCATGACCCCATTTCCTTCAGGTTCTTTACCACCCCATCTCCACCAGTGCCACAGGAGCGAGAAGCACCAGAGCTCGTGCTCCAAGGAGCGCCAGCCTCACTCCAGTACAGTCAGCAGTGTGGCTCCAGATGATGGGATGTCTGGCTTCTGGCATGAGGCTTTGGGGAGAGGCAGGAGGGACCCAGCTGAGCAGAGGCACAGCTTGGTGTCTGCTCCTACCTGCTGCTGTTGCTGCTGCCTCCTCTGCCAGGAGCCGCTCCTTCTCCTGCCGCAGCCGCTCCAGCTCCCGCTGGTGGTGCCTCTGCAGCTCCTCCATCACTTGCTGGTGGGATGACTCCATCTCAGCCAGGCTGCGCTCACAGGCCTCCTGGTGTGAGGAGGAAAGGAGGTGAGAGAGAGGAGGAAAGAAGGAGGAAGGGCTTGGGGAAGAACAGGCACCTGGCTGCAAGTCCAGGACGTTCTGAAAGAAGTGAGACTACTTCCCAGGAGGGTCTTTTCCTTCTGAAAGTGAGGTGGCACTTTAATCATGAACACAACCATTTTACAGGGGCACACATCTTGCAACACCCCTTTGTGCTTTATAGAGGAAGAATGTTCCTCTAGCTCTTAAAACGAAAGCAGCAAGACAGCAACATCCCTCTTGGTCCAAGAGCTGGGTATAACATGCCCAACACCACAGTCCCAACCCTACACAGGGCTGCACTGCCTGGCTGGAAGAGATCAACAGTGGGAACTGCATCTCAGTATCTGCCTTTTAAATGAAGCACATCCCCTGGAATCAATGAAAACCGAGCCTCCTCTCCTGAAAAGTGACACCCTGCACTACCCTGTGACATGATGGAGGCTGCCAAAGAGCCCTCCCCACAGCCTAGTGGTTAGGGATCCTCCTCACACAGCTCTCCCTCCTTTCTGATGGCTCTGAGACCAAAGGAATGGTCCTTTCTATGCTGAGTGCTATGATTAACTCGGGTTAGAGCAAAGCAAATGGGTTCCCACCTTGGCACTATGCCTTCACTCCCCCTCTAGATTCTGGCAGTGTCTCCCTGAGCCTCTCAGGAAGGGTTTGTTCACCAACAAACTATGCCATGATGATTAATAGCCTGGTCCTCAAGGACATCAGCAGAGAGCTAAGACATCATCACATCCCCCAACAGCTCCTTGCCATCCCATTCCTTCCCCACTGAGGACTAAGGCTCATACAAAGACACTGGAACGTGCTGAGTGAATGCAAACCCTTCCTGGCTACTCCTCTCTACTGTGATGAGGGAAGCTAGGAAGCTTCACAGAACAACAGAGGAAAAGGTGAGGAATCAATTTGGTGATCTATGCAGGGACCAGCTGCAACCCTTGGCAGACAGAGAGAGTGAATCCTTTGGGGAAAGGCCAAGTTTGGCCTCAGATGTGAAATGCTGGCTTTTTGAGCCAAGCTATTAGGAAGATAAGGAAGTTCCTCCCCACTGCTTTTGCTCTTTTTTTTTGACCATAAAGAGGCCTGTAAGCTGTAAATATTAAATCATGATTACACAGAGACTGGTAAGGGCTGTCTGGGCTGGGCTCTACAAGGCTTCTGGGTTTCTTTATCTCTGCTGGGTACAGCCAACCCTGTGGAACAGACTTCACCAGCACCAATTTCCTGCCCTGCCAATATCCCCTGCCCCGGTATCTTCCAACACATAAGGCCCATCCTGAAAATCCCACTCTATGGTCAAACAGCAGCCTCCACACAGGAAATCCCTGAGGGATGTGACCCTGCTTGCTTTGGATCAGCCCATGAGAGGGGAAAATAAATAAACAAAGAGAAGTGAGAGGATGAAGCATGAGCAAATTCTGCTTTGCTGGCTCTCCCACGTGCTGCCCCAGCAAACGAATGGGCTGTGCTGTCAAAGTGACCTTCAGGGCTCGGGCTGTCCCCAGGGACTGACTGACTGACTGCTTTTAATGAGACACGTGGGAGCCCCAGTTAGCAAGAACCACATGTGGCGAGCACCAGCCACCAGAGGCTCATCAGGAAGCTGCTGACCCACTCCTGAGCTGGGGGATGGCTCACCCCCACGGCCCAGGACAGCACTGTGCTCACATGCAAAGAGGGACGCAGATCCTGCACCTCTCCGCAAATTATCTGTCTCCCCCTTTATAACCCTGGCCCCTTTAAGGCCAGGCAACGTGCACCAGCCTTTATGTAATTAACATTGATTACAAATGGTCCCAGTTAGGGTCACCATGGCAACCCAATGATTAGCAATACCTGCTCGGCAGTAAGCTGTGTGCCAGAATTTCCCAGTTTGGTACGGGAGTGACCCCCCCAAGCCCTGGGTCTGGCACTCTGCTCACCTGTGAGATGTACCCTCGGGGCACTTGGCTGTCCCCCTGGGATTTTGCTGCCTCCCGAAGGCTCTCGTTTCTGGCCCGGCAGGACTCCAGCTGTGCCCGCAGTGACTGGATCTGTGCCAGGGAGGACAGAGAAAGATGTTCAGCCAAGGGTGGAGAAGTGCCACGGCCTGACCAATGTGCCACATCCAAACCCTGGGCTTAGGGGTGGGGAGGACAACACACGGTCAGTGGAGGCCTCTGCTTCCCCAGCAGCCTGCCAAGAGACCGCACTGGCAAAGCCAGCCCCAGCCTGGTGAGTGCCAGTAAGGAAGGGAGGAGACATCCCAGCTTTCAGAGGTGGATCCATGCTGGAGAATACCACCACAGCAGGGCTCCTTTCAAAGGCTGGCAGGTGAAGAGCTTGAAGGCTTGGGAATAGCCAGAGAAGAAAGGCTGTGAATGTACTCCCAGGAAGCACAGATTCCACACAAGTAGTGCCACCAAATAAATTATCCTGGACTAAAACATGCTCTAGGTGTCTTGAGAGAGGGCCTCTAGCCTTGCATTACCAGGTTCCAAAAGCTTCCATGCACTCAAGGAGCCAGAAAGAACTGACATCTCCCTGCACCTCTGCAGGAGGCTCTTCTGCAGAGCCTCCTGTAGCCAAGTACCACATTAGGGGCCACCAGAACCCCAGAGATTTCAGAGAGGAGGGATGCTCTTACCTCCTTTTTCAGCGCCTCATTGGTGTCTCCCTGGCCCTCCTTGCTCTGGTTCAGCAGTGTTGTCAAGGGCACTCGCCGCAAGTCCTTCAAGGGCAGGTGCTCCAGCTCCAGCCACTTCTTCTCTATCTCCTCGTTCAGACGGATGCGTTGTTCCTCCGAAAGCGGAGGGGTGGGCAGGTCCTGCTCCCCGGCCCTGCGGGCAGGGTCTCCTGCCGGGCCATCGCTGTTGGGGACCCTGCCATCGGGGCTCTCAAACCACCTCCTCCTCTCCTCCGATCGGATGGCCAGATCCCGCTCCAGCTCCTCATACCTGGGAGCTCGCTCCGAGATCTTCAAGCTCCCTTTCGTCCTCTGCAGGGACCCCTGACTTCCAGGCTCTTGTGGCAAGGGGGACAGCTCCACATAGTCAAAGGCTTGGCGCTGCCCATCCGCCTTCCAGGGACTGCCCTTGGAGTTCCCCTCGGAGCCCGAGCCCAGCCGCTGCTGCTCCTCCGTCCGGAGCGAGCCTTTCTGGGGAACGCAGTTACGGAAGTTCTCCTTGTCACAGTCAGGGAGCCTGGAAGCAGAGCAGGAACTGGTGATGGAGAGGCCCCGTGTGGGAAAGGATGCCAGCAGAGGCACTGCCAACTGCTCAAAGCTGAGACCCTCACTCAGCCCATCCTTACAAAACCCCACCCCGAGTGCAGAGCTGGGCCTGTAGCATCCCATCTCCCAGGAAAATGGATTTCTCCACCAGGCAGCAAGGATCCATCCTGATTCCAGCTAGGCTGGTGGAGAAACCAATCTAAACTTATGTGGTGAGGCAAAAAGCAGGTACAAGAAAGCGAGCCATCAGGTTCTCAACCCCTGTCACTGGCTGGTGTAACCAAACCACTTCCAGAAGGAGCAGAGGGCAGGGCTGCTCTGGTAGCAGTGACATTTCCAAAGGGGCCTTCCTTGCCCCTGCCAGTCAGGGTAGAGGGACAGCAAGGGAGAAGAGGACAAGCAGCACTGCGCAGCTCTTACTTGGTGACATCTGGAGCACTGACTGGGCGCACATTCTTCCGCAGGGCCTCGATCCAGTTGCGCCGGATGCCAGAGGTCATCGCTGACAGGGTGAAGACGGCATCCTTTGTCTGCAACAGGGAGGTGACAGAGGCCCTCTCATCACCCAGTGGATGTGCAGCAGCTCCCTCCTGCTCCCTGAGACCCACAGCCACTCGCATACAGCAGTGCTGGGCTCTTAGAAAGGCCACCCTCTGTCTCGGGCTCTTGGGGACAGGTGGAGGGATGGCAGATGAGAGGTGGGAGGGGTGCTTGAGGGGGATCCTTCATGAGACCATCTCCAAGCAAAGGCAAAAGAAACCTTGCTGGCACACTGGGCTGTAGTTACATTTCTCTTCACAGAGAAAAGCAAGGCACAATTCTTCCCAAGAATATTTCTAGGTTTCACATTCTCTGAACCTCAGAGAAAGAAAAAACTATTCTTATCTCATTTACTACTCCTGTGTTGCTCACAAGTAAAATACAAAGTAGAAAATTGTTTACCTGAAAGGAATTGATAATTAGATTCTGGCATGAGTGTCAATTTGGTCAACTGACCAATTGAATCCAGGTGTGCGTGTCGGGACTGTCGGCTGACAGCCATGAGATTCAGTGCGGTGGAGTGCAATTAAGTGCTTGGCAGATTCAGTTTAGATGTAATGTAAAATAGCGTAATATAGTATAATAAAGTAATTAATTAGCCTTTGGATAAGATAGACTCCTCATCATTCTTCCTCTTTCATCAGGGGCAAAAATATCTACTATACTGGGCCAAACATGCACTGGTGCAATCCAGCTGCAGACCAAGCAGTCCAACACTCCTGCAAGCAGGGTCAGCTACAGCAGCTTGGTCTTAGCCTGTATTCAGCTGGGGTTTTATATCTCTAAGGAGATCTCCACAGTCTCTGTGGTCACTGTTTTACCTTCCTCACAGATAAAAAAGTTCTTTAGATTTCGAGGTGGAATCTCCTGTGTTCAAGCTGGTATCCATTGCCTTTTGTCCTGTTGCTGGGGACCACTAAGAAAAGTCTGGCTCCTTCTTTTTTGCCCAACCCACATCGGGTATTTTTAGATAGAGAGATACATACACGATCCTTTCTCCAGGCTGAAGACTCCCAGCTCTTCCAGAGACTTTGTACAATAGATGCTCAGCTGCCAGCACGGGTGTACAGCAGCAGGGCACAGGGAAACCCAGACCATGAAGTGCCCATCCCTGCACACCCACAGAGATATAATTTCTCATGCTGCCTCAGCAGCCATCTCCTGCTGCTACAACAAATAGCCAAGGACAGAACTGTGCTGGGGCTGGATCCAGGGTACGGGTTGTCACTTAGAGCATGGTCAGCCAGGTTACATCGAGATCTGCAGTGCTCACCACCCCCCTGCAGCTGTGGGAAAGTTGCCTTGGCCAACATGTCACTCACACACTCCTGGCATTTAGCTTGGCTCCTGGGCTGCCTCCAGTACAGCCTTCAGCCAGCCCTGCAAAGCCTCCTCCTCCTCCTTCCTTCCTTTGCAGGCAGGCAGCCCTGATGCCCCAGAGCACTGTCCCCCTTGAGCCAATAAAACAACCTTGGGCCACCCAGCTGGCACAGGATCTGTACGAATTGCCTCTCAGCATCTCGGCACGGGCAGGAGCACACGTCCCCCCGTGCCCCTGGGTGCTGCGGCTCCGTGCGCGCAGTGCCGGCACTCACGTGGATCTGGAAGCCGTAGTTGCGCTGCACCGCGAACTCCGTCACATCCGTGCAGGAGCGCAGGTCAATTTCTCCGTCAAGGTCATCAGCCTGCAAGCACAGCCACCCGCTGGGACATCAGCGCACAGGCAGCTTTGAGAAAGGCCACCTCTGCCTTCACCCCCCAGCTCCCTGGGAGCCAGGCTCAGCTCAGTTCCCCAGCACAGCATGGCCTGTTCTAACCCAAGGGCTGCCAGCAGCATGGACGGATGGAGAGCATCCCGCATACCCAGCCACAGGAACAGCCCTTCTCCCCACCTCCCACCATTGACAGCCCCCCCAGACTTTGCCACCCTGCCTTCATCCTCTTCATCACCCCTTGGCAAAGAACAGCTTGGCACCTCAGCCATCCCTCAGGAGGACATGGTGCCGCTGCTTGTCCCTGGTCACGCCAGAGCTGTGCTCCTCTGCCCCTGGCCAGGAAGGAAGAAAGGGCTGGTGAAGGCTGGCCACGCTTACCTCCTCTGCGTTCGAGTCCCGGTAATACCTCAGGCTCGAGTCGGTCAGCACAAACCAGTGTTTCTTCCACTGCAGGCGTCGGGCAGGGGGAGGGAAGGGAAAAGACAGGAGGGAAATGGACAGGCAGTTACCAGGGAAAGTGTAGGAACAAGGAGGGACGCTCTGCACTATGACCTCTCGGCCTTCTCTTCCCCCTCCTCCCTCCCAGATCCCCCTTGTGACCCTCAGCTGGGAGAGAGGCGCTTGATGAACCTCTGTGTCCACACACCGAGCAAGGCACCTCCCAAAAGTTCCCCACTGCCTTTCCCAGCAGGAGAGACCTCAGTAAACAAGGAGGAAGGAAATCAGCTGGCTCACCAGGGCTCTCCAGCAGCAGGGGATAGGGGAAGAGGAAGACTCTCGTCTCAGGCTTACCTCTCCGGACTCGTCCAGGATGGACATCCATCCCTTCTTGAAATTGAGAAGATCCGGCTGGAAAAAAAACAGAGAATTACTGTCTTGGAGTGACCCACAAAAGGGCTTTCAATGCCAGGGGTGGAAGGTGAGTCTCCTGTGGCAGAACAAAAATGGGAATAGCCTTTTAGGAAACTCATGGGGCTATGCAACCCTATGGCAAAAGAAAACTGGGCATAGCTCTCAGCAGCAGTCAGTCCTGTAAGCAGGAGATAAGGGAAGAGGTTTAAAAAAAGTAAAGGAAAATATGCAGCAAAGAGGTTTCCACAAGGTGCCTCAGAGGTATTTATTCAGAGAGGGGGAGGCAGGGACAAAGAGAGTGGGCAGAAGGGAGTGCTCCACCACCACCAATGGAGCTTGCCTCAGAGATGGAGACAAAGCCACAAAGAACCAGACACGCCTTGTCCCAACCCTGGCTGTCCATGCCCCAGAGCTACGTCCCTCTGGTAACTTCACCACCAATCATTTATTAAAAACATAGTAGCTCAGCTCTCACCAAAAACCTACAGGAGGCAATTCAACAGCTGTGAAAACACGTTGACTTTAAACAATGTGCCCCAGGGTAGAGATGAAGTCAGTGCCTGATCCTCTCCCCTCTCCCTCCAATGTTCAACCCTTTCTGAGATTCTGAGAGTTTTTCTCTTACCCAGCTCTGTCTGCTCCCTCCCACTACAGAGTCTGCCCTCTGCCCAGCCACAGCCACAGCCACAGAAGATAAGGATGAAGAGAATTTCACCCAGATTACCCTGTGCCACAAAGTTTCCATGCACTCTCTGCCTCCTCCTAACCTCACGTCGCTGCTGCAGCATCCCAACCAGTTTATCTTCTTCCCAAGGTGGAGCACCAGAGAGCTGACTCAGGGGAACCTCTCTCCCTAGCTTTGCCCTCAGCCAAACAGGCTCGAGCTGGTCCCTCCTCCCAGCCCTGCCAGCTCCCAGGAAGTTGCACCATCAAAGAATTCAGTCGAACGCCTCTTCTCCCATGGAACTCAGTTTGCCAACCTGCCCTCTCTCAGACAGCCGAAGCAGGCAAGGACGGTGTTGGAGAAGTGATGGTACCAGAATTGGACTTCCCAGAGGTCCAGCACCAGACTTGCCAGTCCTGTGGAAGCCACCAGCAGTCCCCACATGTCACAACCACCAGCTGAGATGGAGCTGGAGAGAAGGAGGTGGCTCAGCAGCCGATGGCCGCTCCACATGCCCTGAACAAGCCCAGTGGCCAGCCACAGCTGCCCCATAAGCCCAGCTCCCTGGCTGTCCAGCCAGGCCCAGCCTGTCCCTGCTTTCATCTCCCTGAGCTGCTGCTCGTGGGTTACACCCAAGGTTATGGGGCGGCAGGAGCAGAGTGTGTGCCGGCCCACCCTGGCGCTCTGGCTATTGGCTCAAGCAGGAGCAAGGAGTCCTGCCAAGGGGAGGTCACCGCCTGCTTCAGCTTCAGGCCTGGCCAGAAGCATCCGGCAGTCCTGGGCTCCCTGGGAAGGGAGGGAAACCAGAGCGAAAGGACATGGGGGGCTCCCAAACCTCACCTCCTGCTGAGGTGACAGGCACTGCTGGCACATAGGAGACAAGGGGGATTAATGCACCCCCATCAACCCAGATTTGTGGTGGCTCCGCTGCTGCCCTGAGAAAGCACCCCAAAAATTAATTCTTTCTCTGTGGCAGCAGCTCCACCCTTTTTCCCGTTATTCCTTCCAGTCCGGTGACTTAAGCTCCAGCTCTGAATTCAGAGTGGTGAGAGGGAAGGAAAGGAGACAAAACATCAAAGTACAACCACCCCCCTCCTGGGACGCACGTGCACTCAACAGAAGAGAGAGAGATGGGCAGGCTCCATGGAGGCAGAAAAACAATACAGGGAGACAGGGGGGCTGTTGTACAGATCAGCTGGGTCTCATTGAGGATTTACAATCCCAAAGCATTAGGTGCCAAAATAATTAATATTAACAGGATGCATGCTGCTGGAAAAACTGCCACAAAGTCCTGCCAAAACTGCTGCCCTCAATGCAGTGCTGGGGCCAGAAAATTCCCCTGGAGGGCTTTTCCCAAGCAGGCAAACTGCACAGGGTTTCTGCCTTCCCTGCCAGCCTTAGACACGAAGCTGCAGCTCTATAGAATTGTCTTGGAACTATTCTTGTCACAGCGGGGTCAGTGCCATAAGTAGAGGCCTCAGTTGATACACCAAGTGCTTAAAGCCACTTTTCTTCCCTTCCCCACAAGCAAATCCAGTTTGTGGGGGATTCCTCCCCCAGCATAAAAAGCTCAGAGAAGAGTGTGGGGCTCAAATAGAACCCCTCATCCAGAGGAAATGGCCCAGCAGTGGGAGGAGGAAACATCCAGGAAAGCCGAGCTGCTGGGAGAGATCCGGGTGCCAGAGATGCAATGATGTGGCAGGATGCACCCCCGGCAAAACGCACGGCCCTGCACTCGGGGCCGGGGATGGCTTGGGAGGTGGTGGCAGTGATTTTGCCCAGTTGCATCCATACCCATCAGAGTTTTACTCTCAGCCCCACAGCTGGCCAGGTAAAGGCACTGGAGGGGGTCTCAGGTAGCTGGGGACATGAGTGATTTCTGGAAAGACTGGCTTGTAACAGCAGGTTAAGGAGCGGCAGCTGCCTGCTCTGGTTGAAGAAGGGCTACAGGGAAGGTGATAACAGGCTGTAAGTATCCGAAGAATGTAAACACCAAAGAAGGAAAAGGGACAGGGTGGGAGCAAAGGAATTGCTCCCGGGTGGTATTGAGGCGCCAGGATGGAGAAGTGGAGAAGAAGAGGCTGCGGGAGGCTGAGAAAGCTCAGTGTCCAAGCAGGATAGTCAGGTGTGTCCTTTCATCACCAGCCTTTGTCATCACCTTGCCTCCTGCTTCTCCCAAAATCTCCTCAGCAATGCAGGTTCTGAGGCACTGCTTGCTCCCACCTCCGGGAGATGGTGCAAGGGGCTCTCAAGCCTCCCGGAAAACACAATGTCTCCTCTCCTCTAAAAAGGGAACCCACTTCATAAGGCGTGGGCCCCAGGCCAAAACACAAAGCAAAACCGCTCCAGCTCAGCTGGGTGAAAGCAAAATCACTCCCAGCCTGGAGCACACATGCAGCTCCCGAACCTACACGTGCGGTGAGAAGAGCCAGCGGAAGACGGGCTCTCCCGTTCCCACCGCCGCCGTGCGAAGCGCCGCGGGCACAGCCCAGCTGTCACCTCCATTACCCCGCTGGCGGCCGCAGCCGCTGTGCCAGGCAGAGCTCGCCCCAGGGGTGGGATGGATGCTCCCTGCCCCAAACCGCATCTGCTTCCCACGGGGAGCCGGAGCTCCCCACGCCCGGGGGGACACCGATATCGCATCCCACTGCGGTCAAAGGTGCCGTGGGCTCAGCCCGCTCCACGCTCACGCTTATCGCGGTGGGGTGGTGCCCACCGGGGCCGGAGCGGCCACGGGGAGCTCGGGGGGACCCCGGCGGTGATGGCGAAGGGAACCAAGGAAGAACCGCCAGCCTCGAGTCGGGGGCCAGAGTGCCCCAGGGAGCTGCGGCTCCAGGGACCCGCGGAGGCGGCGGCTGACAGCCGGGGTCCCCGCGCCCCCCAGCCCCGGCTGTCCCCGGGCTCCGGAGGAGTCCCCGCGACCCCGGCCCGCCGAGCCCGAACCCGAGTCCCGACTCACCGTCATGGCGGGGGCGCCGCGGCCGGCGGGGCCGGGGCCGGGGTCGCGGCGGGGCCGGGCGCTCGCAGCCAGGGCGGCGGGGCGGCTTCAGCGCCCGGGCGGCTCCCACGGCCCCACCATGCCCGCTCCGCCGCCCGCCCGCGATCCCGCCCGCCGCTTTCCTTCTTTCTTTTTTTTTTTTTCCCCAAAGAGAAAAAAAAAAAAAAAAAAAAAAAGGAAAAGGAAAGGAGGGGGGGAAAAGAAAACCACCCCAAAAAACTTTTCTTTCCTCCCCCAAGAACTTCCTGGGAGGACCCGGACAGGCCAATGGCAGCCGCCGCCGCCGCCCCGACCGCCCGCAGCCAATGGAGCCGCCGGGGCGGGCGAGGCCGCCGGTCCGCACGGAAAGGGGCGGCGGCCCCGGGCGCTGGGGACGGGACGGGACGGGGGCGATGCTGGGGCCGAGCCGTGTCCCTTTCCCGCCCCGCTGGCCCGGGAGAGGTGAAGCCCTGGGAGGGACGGGTTCAGCCGCTGCTGCCCCGGGACGGGACTGTCGGGAGCCCAGCCCTTATCCAGGCAGGATTTGCTCTCAGGCTGGGATTTTTCGAAGGCAGGGATTTTCAGGAGTGCACACACAATGGAGTCCTCGCCTTGGATCCTGGGGCTGCTCGGTTTTATCCAACCAATTGAACCTCTCTGGGCTCGTGGCAGGGGTGGTAGGAGGTCATGGGGAAACTCCTAGTGCCCCTGGAAAGCCATGCAAGCTGGCCTCAGGAAAGGGAACTGCTAGAGAGGGTCCCAAAGGAAAAGGGGAGAGGGGCTGTGCATCACAAAATGCCAAGCTCTACTTTGCAATCACACCAAGATGATGCTTCTTGCTGCAAGGCAAAGGGAAGGTGCCAGAGCTCAGTGCTGAAGAAACCTGGCACAGGTGGGGTGATCTGGCCCGGTTGTACAGGGTGATTTCAGGGCTTTGGGCTCCTCTCTGGCCTGATGCAGGGAAGTGAGGGAGAGGATGTCACCCGTTTCGAGTTTCAGAGGCCTTTGACAGCCTCTTTCCTGGCTGCAGTTTGTCCTTGTGTAAAGAACAAAGGCAGGTCCTAGCAGAGGATGACCTGGCTGAGATGAGTGATGTGCACACAGGGGGACAGAGGCAGGAACTTGTGTGCGGCTGCCAGCTACATGGGCTCCTGGAATACTTTCTGCGGCCCCCCGTAGCTGCTGCAATGCCACTTTGCAGGAATGCCAACACAATACACTGTATCTTCTTTCACACCACTAAAGCCTGTAAAACCCTCGGTGCCATCACAGCACTGGCCAACAATAAAGCAAAGGAAAGCAGCTGTACTGAGATTTTAGTCCCAGTTCTACTGTATGCCCTTCTCCGGCTTTACAAAAAGGCTCTGTGCTTCAGTTTCCCCACCTGAGAAACGGGTGAAGGACAAAGAGAAGGGGAGTGCTCATGAGCACGGCATTTAGGACATCATGGGAACGCAGCACCACGCTGGATCTGCTCAGGTCAAGTGCTGGAGACCTAGTCCTGCCCTCAGTGACCCCCAGAGGAGGGCAGCTGCCCTTCCTCACAATTCCCAGGGCCTGGCCCCTACCTTGTTGTGCTTCTTACTGGCATTCAAATGTGGCTGCGGGCTTCCTGAGGAGCCAGTGCTGCTTTGTGGTGGGAAGGTGCTTCCACCCAGCTGGGGCTGCAGGGGAGAAAGCAGGAGCTGAAGCCATTGGGGTTTAGTCCTCACCTCAGTTTCCCATATCCGAGCATCTGTCTCCTGGTGTGAGGCAGGGAAGAAAGCATCTTCCCTCCTCCCAGTGCCAGGCAGGCAGTACAGTTTCCCTGGAGAAGCGGAGGATCTGTGGGAATCAGGGTGCACAGAATTGCAACCCAGTGGACCCACCCAGCCTGTGCTTGCCAGTTTTAGGCCTTGCAGGGTCCCCATCACTTCTGGCCCCTGCCCTACTCACATGGTAAATGAGAAGACTCTTGTTCCCCCAGTCAGTTTCCAATGGCTTCTCAGGGCTCTGTGCATCTCGTGCAGGTTCGGGACCCTTCCAGTCCTCCTCCAGATCCTGTGTTGGACTCTCAGGCCTTTTCCAGCTGTCATCTGGCCGTAGTCCTCCTTCCAGAAATCTAGCAGGGCTTTTCCAGTCCCTTTCCAGCTGGCGCATCACATTTGCATGGCACACGGGCATCGCTTGGCGCTTCCAGTCCTTCTCCCACACCTGTGCTCGGTGGGCATCGCCCCGGCCCCTCCAGTCCTGCTCCAGGGGTCGTGTTGGGCTTGTGGGGCGCAGGGGCTTGCCTCGGCCTTTGCAGTCACTGCTGGTGCCCTTTGAGGGCTGCGAGGAGGTCACCTTTTCCCGGAGGCTCTGCCAGCTGCATTCCGATGGCTTCCTGGGCCCTGCGAGGTGCAGCGGCTCCCCAGGCTTCACTCTCTGCCTCTCTGCGCCCTGCACCAAGCTGGGAGGGGAGATCTCCTTTTGGCTTCTCCTTGTGCTCTCTGTGCGTCTCCCGGGACTGAGGGCCCGTGGGGGTGGCCCTGCCCGGCTCAGCCTGACGTTTCCTGAGCCCTTCCCAGCCCCTGCGGGGTGCAGGGAATCCCCCCGGCTCTTCTTCTCCAGTGCTTGCCGTATACCCCCTGCTTGCCAGGTGCCTCGGCCCCTCTCTGAGCCTGGGGGGCGGGCAGGCTCCCCTCGGCTTCTCCAGCTTTTCTCGCTGTGGCAGGGAGGGTTCCCGGGCTGCACTGCCCTCCTCTCCGACCTGCGGGCCGGGCTTGCGGAGCGCGGGCTGCGGCTGCCTCTCTCCAGCAGCCAGGCGGGGCTGGCCGGGCGTGGGGAGTCCCCCCGGGGCCTGCTGGCCTTCTCGGGGAGCCGAGCTGGGCTGGGGGAACGCCGGGGCTCCTTGGGGTCTCTGCTGCGCTGCTCGAACGGCCAGGAGAGTCGCTGACCCTGGGTCACAGGGGAGAGAGAGCAGGGATCCTCTTAAAAGAGTGCCAGTGAGCAGAACAAGATCGGATTGGGGCTGGCAGGTGATTTGGTTAAATGGTTCCCCAGAGAGCACTTGCATGCCTGTGCATGGAGCCAGTCCATACTGTAGAGAAGCCTCTTGCACCCTAAGGGTGAAAGTGCTGCTGCATTTTAAGAGCCAAGGGTCCCAATCTATGACAGGAGAGCTGGGATTAAAGGGAAGAGGGAGAAGGGGAATGAAAGAGAGAAGCATGTAGCAGAAGAGGAAAATGTGACAGGAAAAAGTAACTCAGCTTGCAGAGCTAGGATGAGGTCCTGCTGTGCAGCCAAGCCTCACCTCCCTGGGCAGGTTGGGGCTGGACCGCCTCCGAGTTAGGTGGCCTTTGCTGGGCGGCACCGGCGTCTTGCCATCGAGCCGATCCACACGGCCCTCCTCCAGAGCCTGGAAGGCCTCCAGCGTCTCTGATTTCCTGTGGGCACACACAGTTGGTCCAGCTGCTACCCTGCTCAGCTTGGAAGCAGAGCCCCTGCAAACCCTGCTCCACCTTAGCCTGACCCCACAGACCTCCACCTGCCCCAGACACTGTGTGTGCTGTAGCCTCTCCCTGTCCCCACCCACCACCTCAGCTTTCATATCACCTCATGCTGCCTCACCCATGTCTTCTTCACAATATTCCTCAGGCTTCCCTTCATCTTTATATCCCACCCACTGGTCCAGGATACTTTTCCAGTCCCTTTTTATGTCCCCTCCTGCCCTGTGCTACCAGTCCTGGAGCTGCTCTTGCTCCTCCAGCTAAAGCCTAAACAGCTATTGGGTACTTCTTGGCATCGCCTATCATTTTCTGAGTGGCTTCTACAGTGAATGTGGAATCCCTGGGGAGCTATTGATGCTGGGATTGGGGAACACCTCTTTCCTGGCCCTTTAACTGTGGGGAGCCCTGCTTTGCAGCATATCCTGCAGCTTCCAGGTGGCTGTGAGGATGAGGAAGGTGCGCTGCTCTCTTCTAGCAGTGCAGCTTAGCTCCACCTTTCCAACAGCCTCAGCTGCCCGTGTACCACAAGGGAGGAGGCTCTGAGCCTAGATCCAGCCCTTGCTTTGAGGGAAACTTAAGCACAGCTGAAAGCTGAGCTCTGCCATCTAGCCCTGCCTTCCTCCCGAAGCACGGTGACCCAGAGGGGGCCCCCCAACAGCATGGAAGGGCAATCCCCTGCCTGTGACCGCCGTGGGGTCCCGTTACTTCTCACCTGCGTTCGCATCCAAATATCCTCTCCACCTCCACTCGGCCGGGGCTGAGTGTCCGGGAGCCGTAGCGGTCAGCAGCGTCCCGCTGCCCGAGGCGCTTGGGCTTGGGCAGGTCTGCCAGCACCGTGTACTGCTGCCGCTCCAGCCCGTGCCGCGCCTCTGCAGCCCCGCCGCCGGGCTGCCCGTGGCACTCCCGGCCCCGCGCGCCAGACAGGTGCCCGCTGGCACCCAGCAGGTCGCTGCGGGCCGGCGGGGAGCCAGCCGCGGCGCGCGGCACTGTGGATGCCCAGGGAGGGTCAGTTTTTCGGTGCTTTGGCCAGCTCTCCTCAGGCTTCTGGCTGGCGGGACGGCGCTCTGGGACGGGGAGAAGGCCGTTACTGGGGGAGGCGCGAGCGACGCGGGATGCCACCACGTCCACGGCAAAGCAGGTCTTCGGAGGAGAGCTAGAAATGGGCCAGGAGGGCAGAGATAAAACCCAGACTCCCTCGAGGCAGGGTGGGAGCACTGGAACACAGCACTTCGAGCCCAGGGCATGCCAAACCATGCGGATAGAGAGCACCCGAGACGCCCACGGTTCACAGTCAGCCCGCACAAAGAGAGACTCTCACATAGTGCCCATGGATGTGTAGAACACTTCCTGGGATCAGAATTATATTAAGAGATGCTAAATCTAAAGAGAGATCTGCCTGGAACCTCAGACACCCCTGGGTGGAAAGCAAACCAGAACCAGGATCTCACACAGGAGCAAACCAAGAGTACCTGCTTTCGATGGACAGATTTCTTTCCTAAAGTCCTGGGCTTCAGTTCTCACCCAGGATCCAGAGGGAACAGGCTGAGCCCACCTGGGTCTGTCTGCCTGTGGGGCTCGTGACCGCACCTCCTCCTTACGGCCCAAGTAGCTCATCATGTCCCGTTTGCCTGATCCCAAAGTGTTGTCCCACAACCGGGTCATTTCCCCTTCCTGGGAGACAGGATAGGGCAGATCTCTGCAATGGGGACTAGTAGCTTCTGTGGGCTGCAAGGAGGTAAGAGTACGTATGAAAACTTACAGCCTGTTCAGCTCAAAGCTGCCGGTAAAAAGGAACCGGAAGAGGAGCTGTGTGAGTATAAGATGATTCCAGATCAACGACGGCAAGGAACAACACAGAAAAGCCCACATGGGAGTATCCAAGAGCAAATCTCATGAGCTCTTTAGGGGGAGAGTCTCCTTTGTGGGGACTAGGAGTCTCAGTTGATCCCCCCTTGTATCTCAGGACCTTAGAATATCTCAAGTTTTAAGGGACCCATAAGGATCATCAAATCCACCTCCCTGCACATGATGAGTTCTTTCTTCCATCTGCCCAAGGCAGGAGAGCCAGAGGGGCAAATTCAACATGTCTGTGTGCCCAGGAACCTGCTGGATGGGCCCAGCAAAAGTGGCATTGAAGGGCCAAGGGAGCTGAGGAGACCAAAATAACCCAAACCACAAGAGATGCCCATCTCACCCTGGCGAGCGTGGAGTTGGCTTCAGCACAGGCGCTGGGGTCGGTGCCAGTTTCTCTGTGCTCACCCTCAGCTCCGGGGCTGAGTGGGGGATATCGCCTGCTCTCGTGCCAGCTGTGGGGCAGGGAGAGAGGACAGCTGGTGGTCAGCACAGCCCGCAGAGCTCAGGAGCGAGCGACAGCACGGGCAGCCCAAGCCACACTGACTCACTCTCTGCTGGATGGGCAGAGGCTGGCAGAGCCCATCCTGAGACCACCAGCCTTGCTCTGGAGGGATGAAGGATGAAGGAGATTCTTTCAGGGGCTCCCTGACCTCTCCAGGGACAGCCCAGAGGAATGGTTAGAGGGCATGGCATGGGGGTTTCTCAGTTCTTTTTCCCAGGCACCAGTGTGCAGAGCACCAGGGAAAAGGGAGCTGATTTCCCCCTGCTTGGCTTCCCGCTCCCCCTCCTCGGGCCTCCCCAGCGAAGGCGTGGTGGGAGCAGCAGGGCTCCCGGCTGGTACTCACCGCTCCGCGCCCTCGGCCGGGCCCACGCACACGTATACCTCGCACTGCGGGGCTAGGATGTGCAGGGAGTCCCAGGGCTCTCCTGGGGCCGTGTCGCTGCAGGCATCGCGCCCCGTGACCGCCGTGCCATGATCCTGTGAGGAAGAAGGGGTGCAATGGTGCTGTCAGCGTGCCAAGGATCAGGACGAAGGCTGCCCCTTGGAAATGCCTGCTCCTTCTACCTCCTCCGAGAGCAGCCCGGCCTCCAGGGCTCTTGATATCTCTCCCAGCCCACCGTTGAGGTTTTTCTCCTGCATCAAGAGGTCAGGGAGGCCCAGCATGCTCCTAATTGATGCTGAATGCTGCAGACATCCCAGAGACTGCATGTGTGGATGAGGGTTCAGGGAAACTGCCCCCCCATGCTGGCACCAATGCTGCTGGTGGCCGCTCTCCCCCACCAGCAGGATAGCTCAGGGAGAGGCAGTGGAGCCAAGAGGAAGGAAGATTTTTGCAGAAAAGGCTGTAGTCCCAGCCTCTGCCTCGCTCTGTCAGGGCTTGCAGGCGTCTCAGCATCCTCCCTGGCCCCCATTACCTGCGGGGCTTATGAGCAGCAGTGGGGGAGGCTCCGGGGAGCCGGCTGTCTGCGCCGCTTCCCTCCAGCGTCTCGCCTGCACTACGATTCACCCAGAGCTGACAGCTCTGAGCAGATCGAGGGTGAAGGGCTGAGGTAACCTTAGAGGGCCCAAGGCCAGGAGGAGAGGGGGAGAGGGTGAGAAAGAGAGAGGGAGGCTCATTACTATTTCATCATCCCTGGCCAGTCGCTCCTGGAGGACGTCAAACAAACACGAAACCCTCTGTGAACATGAAACCAGCTGTTGCCCAGTCAGAGACAGCCAAGCAGCTTGTGTGTCCAGTCCTGTCCCAAAGGATCGTGTTGGATCAAGGGGTCTGGAGCCCAAAACCCCATGAGCTTTACCCCTCTCCTGCCTTCTCCTCTGGGAACACCTTGCTGAAGCTGCCTCAGGGACAGAAGTGAGCCCTGGCCCCAAGCCAGCAGCTGAGGCCATAGGGGATCGACCAGGCCATATTTAAGGTGAGGCAAAGCTGCAAATGCCAGCAAGCGGCAAGCAGAGATTAATATAGGGTGGGTCCCTGCTCTGCCAGTCTCCAATTCCCTCCTTGTAGCTTTGCATCTGTGACACCCATGCTTTCCCTTCCAGGGACAGGCTATCAAGCCCCTCAGATCCAGTGTCCAGCACTTCCCTGCTCAGCTTGGTTCCCAGCTTTGATCTGACACAGTTAAATTAAGCATTCCTATGCCTGGAAAGGAATGCCCAGAGAGTTTTTCCCCACTGAGAAATCTAGAAATCCTGGCCAAGCCTTTGTCTTAGGGATTTCTATCTCCAAAAAGGCAGATGGAGTCCCAGTATAGAAAAAAGAGGCCCTTAAGGAAGTATCCATAGCCTGCAGGTGGGATGGAGGAGCTCACCTGGACAGCATGCTGGTGAGCCCCTGCGGCTCGGAAACAGTGCTGGCACAGGCTCTTTGCAAAGATGTTGGCTTCAAAGTTCATGCAAGGCACGTCATCCACTGAAGCAGACATTGTGCACAGCAGGGACGAAGATCTTTGGCTGATGGGCTACTGGCAGGGGCCAGCCAGGAGAAAAAGGAGGAAGGAACAGCAGCAGAAGAAGCTGTGGAAGCAGGAATGTTATTTCCAGGCTGAAGTTTGCGGCTCCCGGCTGTCAGTCCTGGAATCAAAGGGAACTCAGGTACAAGGTGATGCATGCAAATACAGGTAATAAAAGAATGTGCTCTAGCAGAGATCTCTTTTAGAAGGGGTACTGCACTCTGAAACAACTGCTGACACCTCTCAGTTTGGGAGTCCTTATGAACAGGGAATGATGCTCATGTCCTGCTTTTTTGTTTGATGGAAAAGTTCTTTCTCTCTTAAAAGGCACAAAAACAAAACTTAATTGTGTTGGTCATAAAAGGATGGCTCTAAGCAGTTTAGGAAATTGAGACTCTTGTTAATCCTGCTAAAATGTTGAGACCTGTAGGACAGTGGACTGCAAAACTGTGAAGGGGACAAGCACTGCTAGCACAACAGCTGGGATCCACATTTCTGCTCTGTTTTCTTGCAAGCATCCTGCCCACCATCACCTCCTCTGTCCTGCAGGGTTTGAGAGTGAGTCCTCGGATTTAATAATGTGACCTCAGCTGGGAGGGTTCTGCCTAATTTGCCTGGAGGACGCACCAATAGAAGGACAGGAAATCAGACCAGCATCTGGGATGTGAACATGCCCCCGGTGCCCTAAGCATGGACATTTGAGTCAGAGCAGCTGATCAAGGCTATTGCTGCTCCCCAAAACAACCAAGGCCAAACGTCAATGCCAAAACAAAGCTATAATTTTTGTTTGCCAGTGCACTCATTTTCGGTACAGCAAGTTGCACTAGGCGCCAGCCTTGCAGCATCCTTCCTCACATTGGGCCATGTTTGCTTGACTTGTTCACAAAAAAGGCTTTTCAGGAGCCTAATCACTCCCCTGCCAGGGATGCAGCACAAAACTCGCCAACATCGTTGCCCACCACTGCCCATGGACTGCCACCCGTGGCTGGAGCCCCTGGTACCCCAGCGCCTGATGGGCAAATCGTTACTCCCCACATCCCTTGGGGCCGACTGTCAGGATAATCAGGATAATGCTGCGATCCCCAGGGCCTCTGGCACGCATGCAGCCGGCCGTGCTCGGTGCTCCCAGTACCTCCCAGTATCCCCAGTACCTCGGCTTCCCCTCGGCTCCCAGCGCCTCGCCGCCCGCCGCGCTCCCCCCTCAATGAAGCGGCCCGTGGGAACCGCGGAGCGCTAGGCCCCGCCCCCTGCCCTCTGATTGGCTGATGCCGGGCAGCGATTTGAATACCGCCTCCTGAGTGGCCGGCGGCGCGCGCGGCCCTGGCGCCCCCGGCGCGGGCTCCCACGTGTCGCGGGCAGCGGGCGCGCGGGCGATCGAGCGGCCGGGCCGGGGCCGTGCCTTGGATCAGCCCTTGCCCTCGGCGGCACCGTGCCTTGGATCAGCCCTTGCCCTCGGCGGCACCTTCCCAGCCACCGCCCCACCGCCTGCCCAGGGGCTACCCAGTGCTCCTCCCAGGCAGCACCCCAAGAATTAGTTATCCCGAAGCCGAAACAGATGCCAAAGCAGCGGATTATCCGCGAGCACTGAGAGCGAAACGCCACCGTGTCCCAGCACAGCTCCAGCAGGGGGTCATGCCTACCCACAGCACTCAGAGAGATTTGTCTAACGTGCGCTTTACCTACCAAGAACAAGCCCTGCCTGACCCTTGCTATTTCTAGCAGAACGCCCTTAAAATCTGTTCTCCACTGCTCCTTCTACAATTCAAACTCCTTCTCTTCCCGATGCTGGTAACAGTTACAAAAAATTCAATCTCACTTTTTGTTCATTCATAGGGGCAGTCTGCAATCCCCTCCTCAAACCTATCTACCTCACACAACCCATTATTCAGCTCCCTTTTAGTCCCCTGAAGTTCTCATCACTCCTAGTAACTTTTTTCCTCGATTTCATTTCTGGAACACGATGCTGGAAGCAGCAGTGCGACTGCACTGAGTACAGCCTTGAGCTTGATACACGACAAAAGCAATAACTACAGTGCACTGATTACCACACAGCTCATGCACACACTGAAGCCATTCCTCCTTTTTGCTGCGCTCCAATTTCCCCCAACTGTCTGATCTTTTTGGCTCCCAGTCTGCTTTTGATCCTCTGTAATCCCAATTATATTTCTGTATGTGCATGTGTGCGTAACTGCAGTCTAGCCAGTGAAAGCCATCATGCATGGCAGCCCCAGCGTGGCAGCCCATGTCACAGCCCTGCATCTCTGTGCCAGCCTGGGGCATGTGCACAGCGCTGCGCAGGTGCCCAAAGTGACCTCGCTGCAGAGCCACGCGTGAAATGCCTGTGCAAAAGGGGCTTCACAGGAGCTGCTGGTCTCTGCTTTTCCTTCATGGAGCAGCAACTGCACTAGCATGTTGATTTTTGCAAGTACCTCACATTCTGCAAGTACCTTACATTTGGAAGCAGCTTCCTCCTGAGCAGCTAAGGAAAAAAAACAAAAACCAAAAACCAAATGCTCAAATCTGTCTTGAAAAGAAGTGGAAGCAGCAAAGAAGAATTTTGAGCCAGAGTCTGGTATGAACTGTGACGTGTCTGGCAAACACTTCACTCACTAACTTGTGTGCAAAAACTCAGATTCTCATTTCAATATATCCAGGGGTAGCCTGACTGTATTCCCTGTACATAACAAAACCAGCAGACTAGGGCTGAGTCAGTAATTCGCATTTCAGAATAAAGCTTTAATCAATCAAATGGAGAAATCAATAGTGTAGTGAACAATCCTGATGGTTAATGCTGTACAGGATTTAACAGTTCTGTTCTCAGTTTTTCCATACACTTTTTTTGTTTTGTTTTGTTTTGTTTTTATTTGAAAACTCATTTTCTAGCAGGAACTGTAGGATTTCGGAGCATGGAAGGGGCTGTTGTAGACTTCAGCCGACATTTGAGAAAGGCTCAAAAATGTTATTAAGCCAGAGAAACAGCTAACTAAAAGTGAGGTTCTTCTAATCACCAAGCAGCAAAACGACAAAAACTGAAGGCACACTTAGCACCTCATCCGGAATACAATGAGGTCATCCAGCTCTGTCCCAGCTACCGTGCCAGGCTGCCTACAGGCTGGGGAAGGCAACTGATCCACATTCCACACTCCACACTCCAGCAGATTTCTCAGCCAGATAGTACATTTCTTTAACAGTGGCCATCCCAGCTCCAGAGCAAACTCCTCGGGTGAGGAAGCACACAGGTCACCTTCTGTCCACAGTCACTCCACAAGGCACTATGTCCTCGAGAAAAGGGAAAGCTGCTGTAGATCCAGACAAGGATGTCACCCTGTCCTCCAGCTTTGAGCTGCAGTCCCCGTGGTGTGATACCCGTCTCCAAACAGAACTTCCCTCTCCTCTCCTTCATCTCTCTCAAACCCACCAAGCACAGAATGCTCTAGAGCATGTAACTCCCAAACCAGAACAAGAAATAATTTATGCTCCACACACGGAACCTCTTGGATACTTTGGCTGAGATCCAGTTCAGCATAACACTTTTGGCCTTGCCCGAGTTGTGTTTTTGCAGCTCTGTAACACCCAAGAACCCCAGGTGAGACAGATGGATAGGTAAGCTCACCCATTAAATCCTATTAGCTTTCTGGAGTGGTCTTTGAGGCAGCGTTAAAAGGTGAGGCGAGAAAACCACACACACACCTTAATAATGAGACTGAGTTGTTCTGTGTTAGTGCCCAAGAACTCAGCCCCGGGTGGTACCCAGAATCCAAGCATACAAGGCACCAGTGATAAGAGTGTCCATTTCCCCAGCAATTACCTTCTTCAGAAGGGAAGTGCAAGGGAGCCCCATTCCTTACCACAGGCACGTGTGTGGTGTGCTGCCTGGTTCCCTCCAGAAGCCTCCCTCTAGCAGAAATTGTGCTGCTGCTGTCAGTGCTGAGATCAAACCCTCCCCCTTCACACTCTGGAGAGCAGCTCTGTGTGCACACCCTCCAAGAAAGGATGGAGAGACACATCAGGCTGCTGCCATCCACTTTAGCAGCTGGTGGCCGTCAGCATTGTTCTGATGTTCCTCCATGCAGCCTCAGGCACTGCTTTACTCTTTTCCCTCCCATTTCTGGCATGAGGAATCTATTTACTTGCCCATTGCTGGGTTGCAAATTTTTCTGGTGTGGGTTTTGGACACATCGGCCTTTTCTTTCTTTGTCATTTCCTTTTCAGCGCACACATGGCATGGGAGGAGGCTTGGCTGACAGAGGCAGAATACTCCAGGACAGAGGCCAGCACACTGCCTGGGCTCACTCTCCTCCTCAGAGGATTCACTCACAGTTTTGCCCCGGATATTCCTAAATCCCAACCATTTTTTTTCTTCCCCTGCTGAGGGCAACCACAGTAAAAAACCTACACCGAGGTCCTAAGAAGAAAGGCAATTAGCTGCTAATAACTGCAACAACCCTGAGGTAAAGGACAAGGGCAGCCTTGTGTGCCACTCCCACCCGGAGAGGGCCACACACACACAGCAAGGGCATTAGGGCATTTCATACTCCCCTGAGCTATCGCAGTCAGGATCAGCATATTCAGCAGACAATGGAATGAGCCATTCCTGCTCTAGCTGGCTCTGCCTTGCCACAGAAATAGCTCCTAGCTATTCCATTTTCCAAGCACCAGTGGGTTTCAATATCCTTTAAACACCAGGAATTACCTCCCCCTCTTTTCCAGTTGGTACTGGCGTTAGCACAGCTCCTCTTATGCTTCAAATAAGTCACAGATTTTTTTTTCTTAGCAAAACGACTTCAAATTTATTCACAAAGTTACCCGATTTTACCTGGCACATGTACCAATCAAAAAGTACCCCTGCATTCAGGTGTGGCACTGTGTTGTGTGGTGAAGAAACACAGGAGACAAGATGACACCATGTCTCCATGGAAAAAGGATTTACTGCACAGGAGAAATGCCAGGGCACTGATGCAGGAGTGCAAGAAGAGCTCTCCCAAGTCTCTCAAATTGCCCTGACAATGATGTGCCTGTTGCAGTCTGCCCCAAATCCCCTTCTGTGATAAAGCCAAGTATCAGCTTTGAAAGGGGAGGCCAAGGACAGAAGTAGAGAACATGACCTTCAGCAGAAGTTTTTAAGAGATTCTGTGGTACCTAGACACTTAGCTGGAGATCACTCCAAAAATAAATGGGCAGAGTGTCTAGTGACCCGGGCCAGTGCTCAGGAGGCTACAGAAAGGCTGAACTGGCCTGGGTTAATGGCTAGTCAGAATGCCATGTAAACAAGGTGCTTGCCCACAATGACAGGGTCCCAAAGAGCAGCAGGCCAGATGTGGAGCACTGTCCCAGCTGGTGATCTGAACATTAGTTTCTCTTTCTCTGTTAATCCTGGTCACGGCCCATTTTGCCAGTCAGCCTCCGACGCTGAGTCTTGGTGGTTCGCCCTGTGCTGGACTTCTGTATTTTCTTACGTGGGCCTTGCCCACGTTGGGATCTCTTTCTTTTTGTCTTCTTCTGGCTGTGCATGTGCAGCGTTGCAGTAAGAGAAGAGATTCTGTGCAGGGCAGAAAGAGAAAAGGGTTTGGGGACCAAAGCTTGCAGAAGGAAGGCAACACCACAACAATAGCTGGAGAGCTCTGTGTGGCCCAGCAGGAATGGACGCCAGACAAAGCAAGACCCAGGGAGATTCTAAGCTATGCAGGAAACCTGCAAGTCTCCGTGTGCAGTGACAACGAAAACTAATGTGAGCATTGTGCTGCCCAGACCCCACAGAGTAAAGCAACTCTCCACACCCTCAAAGCAGCTGTAAAACCTGGATACTGAAAAATGTGGAGAACGCCTTAGTTTCAGCTTCAGGAGCCTCTGACCTTCAGCCCCAGAGGGAAGCTGAGCACGCTGCGGAATGCGGCACGGCGGGGGCGCGGGTGAGACGTGAGCACGGCGCCCATCGCGCTGCCGGCCGCTCCTCCCGCCGCCACCGGGGCGCGCTCCGCCAGCGCCGCCTGCCGGCCCCGGCCCCGCAGCACCGCTCCCGCCGGCGGCCGCGCCGCGCGCCCCCGAACCCAGCACTCCCAGCGGCTCCCAGGGCCCAGCAGGGAAGGCCTGGGGGAATCTGTACGTACTTTTCAGACAGGAAGGGGTTTCTGGACTTCTTGGGCATTGTTCTCACAGGCTTGCTCTCCACCTCTTCCTCCTTCTCTTCTTCAGATCCATCAGTTTTCCCCTTAAAAATAAAGCACTTTTGTGTTTCTGGTGTTTCTACTGCCTTCTTGGTTTCATCCTGTGTTGTGAACTAACTAGTCACAGCTGAAGATTTCTTAATTCTGCACACCCCTCACTGTCCAAGTGTCACGGTTTCCTATTGCAGTCCCACAACCAGAGATGTTCTACAGTAATCCACCCCAAGATCCAAATCTTCAGCATGATCTTAACAGCCATGCGATTGAAGTTTAAACTTGAATGAACCAAAGGTCTTGGCTTTTGCTTAAATTACTACCAAGATGTCCCTGAGTGGACTTTCAGATTAGATGACCTTACAAATATATGTACAACCAACACCCGAGAGTCTCTATGAAAGAAATACAAGCTCTTAGTTACTATGTATCTTGAGAATAAAAGTGACCACAAACAGAACTGAATGGTTTCCTTATTTGTGGTCCAAGCACGAGATTATGGAGAGAAAAATGCCTCTTCATGCTAACAGTAATATTTCTGACCTGGACACAGAAAAGAGGTCAAGATTTCAGACCATTTGGCAATGTCTGAAATCTTGCTGCTTGTCTTGTATCAGCCTTTAAAGTATTACACTGTTGCAATCCAGTCCAGTAAGACTTTCATTTAACCAGGGTCAGTCGGGACTAGCAAAGGGTTCCAGAGAGGTGTGGAGTGAGCTATTCATACAGAACATTTCCTTCTCCTTAGAGGTCCAGTTTAAATTGTGGAAAAATAGAAAAGTTACGAGTTCCCCTTTTCATCCCTGTTCCCAGCCAGCTGCAAGGCCTTGGACATACTCAGGGACCACCAGCCCTACCTCACCAGCCCCAGGAGCGTGTACAGGTGATACAGAGAGGAGGCAAATGTCTTTACCAGGGGGCTGCTCAGTCCCAGCTGGCGTGCCCCCGAGAGGTCCAGGTCGCTGATGGTGGTCACTGTTACGATGTGGTTTGGGTGGTCGATGTTCACAGACTCTGTCCGCGATGTCACCAAGTGCTCCAGTTCATCAGCCTCCTCTGGGAACACAAGAAATCCTGCACTGCAAAGTGCCCAACTTTTCACGGGATAAACTCACTTGTTCCTGATGCACCATGCTGGGCTGGGGTGACACCTGGCCTTGGCATGCAGGGATAAAGGGCAGAGGGCCCTGGCACTGCAAGCCTGGAGGGCAAGCTGCTTCTCCCACCTGAGGGGCCCTGGTGACACCTTGGAGATGTTCTCCTGCTCCTCCCTTTCTGTACGACCCCCATGATTGTCGGGACAGAGGGCTGCGGGGTCACCGCTCAGATTTCTGCCCAGCTTGTCTGGGGAACACGACAGGACCGAGCAGCTGTTGTTGTGGGACAGTGTGCGAGCATCCCTGCCCCACCCCGCAACACCCACTCAAGGCTGCCGGCCCACGGGCGCCCACCGCCCTCCCCACCGAGGGCCCAGCACGTACCGAGCGCCTCCTCCCTCTCGCTCAGCATCTTCAGGTACTCCTGGTGCCGCTGAGGAAGGGAAACAGGTCATGGGGCGCCTCTGCCCGCCCCTCCTGCCCCGCTCACTGCCCGCCTGCGAGGGGGGACACGAGACCCTTCCCTCACCTCCTCCTTAATTTTCCTCTCCTCTTCCTTCAGTTTCCGTTTGATCTCCTCCAGCGCCGCCTTCCTCCGCTCCACCTTCCGCTTGTGGAAGCCGGTCAGGTACTCCCTGCCGCCGACAGCACAGAACCGCCCGGCTTTCAGCGACCGGGGCCGCCTTCCCTTCCCTCCCCGCCCCGGGGCCCGCCCGGCCTCACCTCCGCCGCTCCTCGTCGAAAGTCACCACCAGCCGCCTCTCGCGGCTGCCCGGGCCCTTCTTCTTCTTCTTGCGGCCCATGGCGGCCCCACGCTGCTGCTGCCGCGGCTGCTGCCGCCCGCCCCTTCCGCCGGAAAGCCGGAGCTCTGCCCGCCGCCCCCGGCCCGGGCGGGACCCAGCACCCAGCACCCAGCACCCAGCACCCAGCACCCAGCACCCAGCACCCAGCACCCAGCGCCGGGGCCTGCGTGCGCCTGATCCCGGGCTGGAGGCCTGTGGGAGCCGCCGGCTGTGTTCCTCTTCAGCTGCCTCCCAGCAAAAGATTCTCTGGCGCTGTCTTGTGCGGCCGCTCTAAGCCAGAACATGGCAGCGTAGCACCCGCTCTCACAGTGTAGGCCCAGATTCGTTCTGGCACTCCAGAGTGTTTTGCATCTACATCTCTTAAATAAACGCCACTCTTCCGAATAATTAACATCTGCAGTTCTTCAACTGAGCATTCTTGAATAGAGCTCTGTGTACATTTCAAGCTATTGTCATTTCTTGGTGTTAGCAGTGCATGTGCTGCTCCTCTAATCTGGGGAGGGCAGCTATGGAGATGGGTCTTGGCTCTGATGCTGTGTCCAAGTTGCAGCATCTGGCTCGACAGCCATGATTTGTGTAGTGGTGGAGAGAGGTACTGGCATGAGTTGGTGGGGGCATCAAGAAAGACTGCCATGTTCTGATGGCTTAGAGTGACATTGGCTGAGCTCCTGAACCTTTATTGCGCCCCTGTTCTCTCCTTAAAAATGGGTGTAATGCCTGTGTGGTGGCCGGCCGACTTAGGTGGAAGCTTCTGAAGTGTTGTGGGGGCAGCCAAAGCCAGTCCCCTCAGCCCACAGAGCATGACGAGTCCTGACAGTAGTCCTGTCACAGCCTGGCAGTCACTTGTCCACAGCCAGCTTTCCTTTATCAGCTTGCTTGCTGCTTTCGCTCTTTTCCTGGTCTGTCCTTTCACCAGCAGAAATGTGGAAAAACCAGTTCTGTGGTTAGTTGCTGCACTTCCCTCCACGCCCATGGGGCAGGTCTCCTGCTCCGCCTGTGCCTCACGCACAGTCTGGGTGCACTTCAGCCTCCAGCCTCTGCCTCCGCCTGTGCTCAGCCGGCTCAGGTGCACCGACAGGCCTCTGTTCCCTTCCCATTTACCTTAACCTTAGACTTCCTTGGCTTCCTCTTTTCTCTCTGGCTGCCAGAGCTTGTCTCTCTGGTGGCTCCTTCTCGCCTGGGTAACGCAGTGGCTTGGCCTGCAGGTGCATAAGGTGCAGGTAGCTGCCCTCCTGGCCCTGTCCTGCCCTGCCTGGAGGGATACCATTCTGAGGCGATGGCTGCAGGGAACGAGCGGAGCATGAAGGCCCTGAAGGAAGTGTGGAAAAGAGCAGAGAACTCTTTGTGTGCGGACTGCGGGAAGCCAGGTGAGTCCCCGAAGGATGCTGCAGTAGAAGTTGGAAGCAGGGAGCTGGGGCTGATCTCTAGCATAGTGCTGGCTATCTGGACTGCACAGGAGCCTGGGCTGGAGAGAAAGGGGAGGCATCGCTCTGGGTATTCATTTCCTCTCCCTTCAGGTGGGTTGGCAAGGGAGGAGGGAGAAGATGCTGCCATAGCACTGGTGGGAAGGACAGGGGTGTGGGGGTGCCAGATTAGCAGGGGCTCCATGGCTGCAGCACCGTGGGTTGTAGTCATGTCAGATTGCAAATGCAAACCAAGGTCATGCCCAGTCAGGACCTGACAGGAAAGCTTGCAGTGAAATCTTAACTTCTCCAGAAAGAAGGCATGATTCAGGAGGGCATTGTCTCCGCCATGACTCAGCTCTGAACTGACAGCCTGCCACAGCTGCCTGGGAAATTTCATTTACTGAAGGGCTTGCCCTCTCAGAAGGGTACCCAGTTTGAGGTCCTACAAGTGCTGCTAAAACCACCCATCATATACCTCCAAAAGGAGTGTACTAGCCAAGCCAGATTAAGACTGGGCAAATTAGTACAATTTTGCCCTTTTTAATTATTCCAGGAGAGCTTTAGATTCAAGGTTGTTTTCCACTTTCTGAACTAAACGCTGTTAGGGGGTTGCTGTGATGTGCTGAACAACTCCTGGGGTCTTTTCCCAGAGGTGGTTTCATTTTCCTCTGGGTGACCCTTTACACAAAGAGCACTTTGGGGTTTTTCAAGATACGGGTCATTAAAAATTCAGTCAAAGTGATTGGAACAGGGAGTGAGGGACCAATAGCTGTGTTTTTTCTGACTGGCATCCATGCCTTGGGCATTAATTACTCAGCTCAGATGAAACTGTGGTCATCAGCTCCCTGTTTCTCAGGACTACATTCTCAGGTGAGGCATATATCCCAGGGATATTCACCACTTCTAGTTATACCCTTTTCCATATTCTCAGATCCTGACTGGGCATCCTCTACTTTGGGTGTCTTTATATGCCTCAGCTGTTCAGGAATTCACCGCAACATCCCTAGCATCAGCAAAGTCAAATCCCTGAAGATGGACTACTGGGATGATGCTCAGGTGCAGGTGAGATCTTTATCCCCATGGGTAGGGCAGGTGGTGTGGACTAGGCTATACACTCAGTGTCCTGGCAAAATTAGTCCTTTGACCTCACAGAGTTGGAATGTAATCTGGTTTAATCAGTCTCTTTTCTACGCATGAAAATCAGGGATAACTCCCCACAATCCACTGGGAGAGGGAGGACACACTTGCCTTATGTGTCTCTGCATGTCCTGTTACTTCATGGCAAATGCGGAGCTCTTGCAATGTTTCATACTAAGGCTTAGGGTCTTTGTTGCTTCAGATTACTTGTTTTCCACTTGCCAAGGTCATCTACCCTCAATGTCTCCTCTTGATTTCAGCAGTCCAAGGGGAAAATCTTGGGCAACTCCATTCTCCAAGAAAAGTTTCCAGATATAATACAATCTCTTGAGAAAAATGGCTCTTATGAGAACTTGACTTTTTCCCGTTACAGCCCCCTCAACTCACTAATTTTCAGGAGACTGAAAATATTTTCTGGAGATCCAAAGAGAATAATCTGTGTCTTGTTGCTCTTTGGAAGAGGTTGGAATGTCCTTCCAGATGCCATTGCAGAGCTGTTGTCAAGCTCTCCAGGAGATGTGGGGCATGGCAGCAAATCCACTGAATGTGTGAGCACCCAGCCTTACGGAAGTGACATTTATGGCACTCTATTGATTCAGGTGCAATCACTGTAATGTCTGAGAGTAGATGAGACCTTTGAGACCCACCTTCCTGCTGCCAGACTGCTGGAATGTTGCAATGGAGGGGAAAGAGAATGCTCCGTTAGAGTCTGATATGCATCTGACTCTGTAGTGGGTCAGGAAAGAAAAGGTCCAACATGAGTGTGCATCAAAGGCAAGGCACTTACTCTCTGTCTACCTCTGCAGTTTCTGGCCAAGCATGGGAATGCTGTGACTAAAGCCATATATGAAGCTCACATCCCTATTTACTATTACCAGCCAACCTACCATGACTGCCAGTAAGTTGCTGCATGCAGAAGGAAAGGGGGAAGGGCAATTCTCTGTTCCTCTAATTCCTCTAGTTTGTTTCTGAGCTACCTGTCCCCTCTCTCCATAGAGTGCTGAGAGAACAGTGGATACGGGCCAAATATGAACGCAAAGAATTTACTGAGCCGGGAAAACAGCTCCCATATTCTGATGGTAAGAGCAGAACACAGCATCATAACATCCTGCCTGTTGTCTTTGCTAGCAACTTCTGAGTGCCATGAGGTGTCAGTGTTGCAAATCCCACAAGTACTCCTGAGAACCCAAGTGGTCATTACAGGGCTTCATTTTGGGGGTGTTAAATTGTGGACAACATAGGCTGGCACTGCCACAGGTAGCTTAGAAGCCTGGTGTTACCAGGTGGCATTTTTCAAAGACATTTGTTGTCTTGTTGGAGACAGATACCTGCAATAAGGAATATCTGTCCTGCTGCATGGCACCCCCTATAACCCGGTCAGTTGTCCTTGAATCGGCACTGTGACAAAGGGCACTGGAGCCCAAGAGCCTGCAGAGTCAAGTGGGAAGAGTTCTGGTCCCACACCAGTCTGCATGGGCCAGGACTCTAGTGTTCACAGGAGACAGCTCTCACACTGTCAGAGGTAGTAGTAGGAGCAGTACTAGGAGGTGGGAAGTATCTGGGAATGTCTTTTGGTGAGCGCTTATCTGCACTGCAAACATGGGAACACAGCATCTTTAGTTGTAAGTCAGAGGTGAAACATCTCAAGTGTTTACTCTCAGCAAGAGCCCATCATGTTCTTTGTCCCAGAGGGGTGGCTGGGCCCCAGGCTGCATGCAGCTCTCTGGTGCCTACAGTGCCTGTGGGGAATGCTACTATAAGTGCCTTTTCTGCTCCAAGGGGTGAAGGAAGGCATCCTTTGGAAGCGAGGCCGAGACAACGGGCAGTTCCTACCCCGCAAGTTCCTCTTGTCTGAGAGAGAGGGATGTCTGAAGTATTTCACCAAGCAGGATGTGAGTATGGTGGTCAACTCCCACCTCAGTGTGTGCTCCACCCAGAGCAGTGGGGTCACAGAGATGTTCTGACTTCCTATGCATGTTTCTGAGGTTGCTTTGTTCATCCCAGCTCAGAGATGAGAACAAAACATGTCACTAAGGAGAAGGGTCCTCTTCCTACTGTCAGAGTGACTTTTCCTCATGCTCTCCCTTTGTGCTTCCCTCACTACTGAGAAAAAGACTGATCTTCTATTTCACTCCTACCCATTTGCCTGGATGTGCAATCCTGCACCATTCCTGTAACCAACCTCTCACCCCACTGTGAGCCAAGTTGGCAAAAACCTTTTCTCAGGTTGGTTTTGAGGAGGGCTACTTTTCTGCTCATTCATATTTCTGAAATGAGTGGGGCAAGAGCTAAAATGCTGTCACAAGGGTGGGAATGGCTCAGGGTAGGGAGAAGCAGGACATGCCATCCAGAGAAACCTGGACAAGCTCCAGAAGTGGGCTGATATGAACCTCAGAAGGTTTAAAAATGCCAAGTACAAGGTTCTCCACCTGATCAGGCCTCTGACCCTGCCTTACCCCAGGTAATCAGTGGCTCAGATCTCTTTCCTTCTAGGATTGCTCATGCATGGTCAATGCCATTCTGTTTTCAGGCCAAAGAACCCAAAATCAACATTAAAATAGATGTAATCAATGCTACATTCCAGCCAGAGAAGATTGGGAACCCCAATGGCCTGCAGATCACCTATCTCAAAGACAATAAGACCCGGAATATATTTGTCTACCATGAAAGTGGAAAGGTATTTGGTTTTAGCATCAAACCCTGCAAAGCCATTGAGGTGCTTTGAGCAGCTGCTGATATTAAATAGTATGAAGCATGGGTAGGATGGGGTGTGTGAGTGTGAGTTGCTGTAGGTAATAGGGTGAGGGTTCTGGCTGCGTGTTTGTGTATCTGTGAGAGAGTTTTGCTGCAGGGAGCAGGGCAGGAGCACTGGCTGAGTTGGTTTGTGTGGGAGGAGTTCTACAGAAGATGTGCTGCCTGTGCATGTGGGGAATGGGGCAGCCGTGCTGGCTGTGTGCATGTGAGGGAGATGCTGCAGAGGGAGAGCTGAGTGTGCTTGTAGCTAACTCAGGGCTGGGTGAGTTTAGATGCCCCTCTGTTGCTCTGGCTAAGCTTTCTGTCCTGTTCTGCCCTCAGGAGGTAGTGGACTGGTTCAATGCCATCCGCTCAGTGCAGTTCCATTACCTGAAGGTGGCATTTCCCATTGCCAGCGATAATGAGGTAAGGCAGCACTGGAGCTCCTCCTGAGCCTCCCGCTGCTTGCAGGATAAAAGAGCTCGTTAGTTACTGTTATAACCCCAGGTATGGAAGTGGAAATTGCAGGGTAAAGACAGAGGGATGAGAAAGTGTTTTTAAAAGGGCCTGTGGTGGTCAGAAAATAGCTGCTCTCTGCTGTTTTGGAGGCAGAAGTGATGCCTAGCTAGGCAGTTTGGAAAATATAAATTTAGAAGGTGACTGAATTTGGGGGAATAGAAGGGTGGGGGAGGGAAATGAATAGTGAAGAGGCACAGCTAAGTGAATGATACTCTTGCCATTTTGTCAGATCAAAAATCGTCTGACCAGAAACTTCTTGAAGGAGGGATACATGGAGAAGACTGGTCCCAAGGTGAGCTGCTATGGTAGAAAAAATCAAACAGGGGCCTGCCAGAGCACCACTGGCTTTCCCTACTTCAATGTTTTTCTCCTGCTGTTTCCTCATTCCCCCCTGACTCTTTAGACACCCGCGGGAAAAGTGTGTGGGCACCAAGGGAGGGGAGAATGAAAGGAAGGGGAAGGACACATATGAAAGTAGATGAAGCCAGAGTCCCTTTTTTCTCCCAGAGCAACAGATCTCTCTGCATGGGTCTGTGTGTGCGTGACCTTACAGGTATTTAGTGTCCAGATTTCTCCTGTCTCAGCTCTGGGCTCCTTCATCGAAGTTCAGGAGTTGGGGACAGCAGCTGGGAGTGAATCACCCGATACTGACCCTGCTCTCGGCTCAGAAAGGGCGAGGAGGAGGTTGCTGACGGCAGGGGCTTGCTTCACGCGGTTGGGATGAGTTTGGGTATCCATTCGCACTGCTCGCAGCAGAGGGCACTGTCCCCTCACACATGTCGCCTCTTCCCTTCACAGCAGAGAGAGGCCTTTAAGAAGCGCTGGTTCACGCTGGATCACCGCAGGCTCATGTACTTCAAGGATCCTCTGGTGAGAGGGCGATGGACCGCCGGCAGCTGAGGGCAGCGGTGCTGGGGGCAGGGTCAGAGTGCGCACAGAGCCTGTGCTCTGCAGTGAGCGCGGCTTGCTGGTTTCCCAGCTGCTGTGAATGGACTCCAGGTCTTCCCCTTTTCACCCCTTTTAGTTCATCACATGCTTTCTGTGTTTGTTTCACTGCCTGCAAACAATGGGAGCAGGGAGGGCAGCAGTGTAAAGGTGGCGATGGGAGGGTGACACTGAGAGATGAGAGCAGCAGCTCCCCTCTCAGACCTCTTGAGATTCATGGCCTTATGTTTTCCTTTTCACTACTGCCTTTGAGCACAGGCTCACTGCTCTTCTGAACCCCTGACCACCTCCAAAACCTTTTGCTGCTACATTCCCGGTCCTCACACACTGTCCTCTTGTCCTTAGGTGTCCTGTAATTGTTCTCTTATTCTTCTGGGATTCCATAAATCACTGTCTTTCCCTCCTGATGTGCAGGATGCCTTTGCTAAGGGTGAGGTGTTTGTGGGCAGTGGAGAGAATGGATACAGTGTCCAGAAGGGATTGCCTTCGGGGACACAGGGCAACTTCTCTTGGCACTACGGCATCACCATTGTCACCCCTGACCGGGAATACCTCTTCACCTGCGAGACAGAGACTGACCAGCTGGAGTGGGTCAGAGCCTTCACTAGTGTCATCAACCAGGCCATGACACCACAGGAATATGCAAGTAAGTGCCTGGATGCTGTTTTCCCCTCCTGCCACTCCCATTCAGGGTATTGCCCTAATGCACCTCTTCTCTTCTCTTCTCTTCTCTTCTCTTCTCTTCTCTTCTCTTCTCTTCTCTTCTCTTCTCTTCTCTTCTCTTCTCTTCTCTTCTCTTCTCTTCTCTTCTCTTCTCTTCTCTTCTCTTCTCTTCTCTTCAGTTGAAGCCTACTTCAAGTTTAAATCCTAGGAAGCCATGCAGGAATCTCACTATGACTCAACTCTACCTGGTCCTATTGGGTGGCTGTCAGGACAGGAGAGGAGATTGACATCAGAGAAACACAGTGCTCTTGGAGCACCCTTTGAAGCACTTTTGCCCCCATAGGATATCCACTTTGTTTTGAGGGCCTGATTAAGCTGCTTCTTTTCAAGTGCAAGATTTTGTGCGTCTGAATCCTCAGTACAACCTGTCCCTGTTAAATTGCTGTCATGTGGCTGGATGCTGACAGGTCTTGCCTGTCAGTCAGGCCTTGAAAACTTTGGCCCTTACTATGTTGGACGTGAGACCCAGCATCACTCCTGCATGAAACTGCAGACAGGCACCCACCTGATGCAAGAAAAGAGCTGCCTGGCTGGAGCCAGGCACCACAGCGGGTTACAGGGACTGCTGGACTAAAAGAGCCTGTTCCTTTACAAGAAATACCATATCTGTGGGTGACAGAGATGTGAAACATCTAGATATTTGACCAGTTAGTGCAGTGGTTGAGAAAGGTCACTTAAAAATGTAACCTAAACAGCCAGATGTGAGGCTTGTTTCCTTCTGCCATGTATGGGTTTGAAAGCTTCTTCAGATGACAATTGTGTGCAGATCTTCCACCAAATGCTTCAGAGAAGATTAAGAGATCATATCAAAAATAATGTGGATATACATTTGGGTATGTGGATAAATAATGTGGATATACATTTGTGTATGTGGATAATGTGCATGCACACACATAACAAAAAGTGATGGAGGTGGAATACTGCCCTAGGGAAGATACTGTGAGGGATTTTCATGCCACTGAAGATCAGCTGCCCAACTTGAGTCTCTATCAGACCAATGGAGAGGGGCTGGGTCTTGCAGAGGAGCTGATAAAGTGTATAGAGTTCAGAGTCTGCTGTCTCTACTAGAGCCTAGGGTTGATGCTGAATATGGTAATACATGGATCTCTTCTCCCTCGTTCCCTGTATGTCAAAGGCCTGGCACTTTCATTCTGACCTGCACATTGCATATGTTTATCTTGTCCATCACACATACATATCTGTATGTTCATGTTCTCTTAGTAAGAGTTAGCCTAAAACACAATATCAACCCATGATTCATGTCTTAAAGCTCATTTCTTGAAGCTCTCTTGAGAGAGCTGTGCTACACATGCTGGGAGGAGTAGCTGAGTTCTGCTGGTGACTGTAGTACCTGATGTGTTTGCAGTTTTATCAGGCAGTGTGAGAGAAGGTATCTCATGTGTTAAGGGGAGCTAAATGGAATCAATGAGACAACCAGTATTTTAATTAGCTCCTAAAGAAATAATTTAAAAATATCATTGTAATTTATTTTAACGTCTTAAATTAGCTGACATGTTAACTGCTGAGGTATGAGGTTGTTTCTTGGAAAAAAGTACAGACGATCAAACAAAAAGCCATAGCTGTTCATTGTATTTCCTGGGGCATGTGAACTGTGATTGTTCCCATCAGAGCCAAATGGGCAGACTCATGGTGCCCCTCTGCTTCTCTGGGGACCCCACTCTGTGCCAAGACCACCACAATCTGTTGGGAGCATCAACTTTCTGGATGAGTAGAAGCATCTCTCACCCTACTACCATGGTGCAATGGAAATATCCACCTAAAAGTATATTTTCACTGCATTTTGCTGATCTCTCCTAGTTTGGAGCATGATTTTCCTGAAAACCAAAGGTCATTGCACAGCGAGGAGAGTACTGATGGGATGCCCCCTCTTCCTCCTGTTTGCTGCTGAATTACCACTGCTGAATATGAGCAGAGGCATTTGACTCAGCCACTATGAAGCTATGGCACATCTGTCTTTGCTTAGCAAATTCTGTCCCCCCGTGTCTTCCTTGAGACGAGGAGGCTCAGCTGTGAGTGAGGAGAGGGCCGGGTAGCTTCGGGCGCGGGTGTCATGTGCTGGTGCCTCGCTAGAAGGCGGTGGTGCCTAGCAATGGGCCGCTGCTCCCTGCTCTGCCCCGGGGCAGCTTCCCGGGGCTGCGAGCGGAGGAGGGGGAAAGCTCAGAGGAGGAGGATGGTCTTTGTGGAGAGGAAGGAAAAACGGAGTCTAAAATATCCAGTCCTTTGTGTCTCTAGGAGCTTGCTGCTGACCTGTGGGCAAAGGTGGAAAAGGGCCAGGACAGACAATGTGAGAGGTGGTGGGCCTGCTTGCAAACTGGGGACTATATCCAGAACACCCAAACCTCAAAGGGCCCTGATGTGCTTGGGAGGGAGTGTGGGACAGGTTCTTTCAGTCTGGCTTGGCTGGGGAGAGCTGTGTGGCTGCTCCCTGCCTATTGCACTTCCAGGGCTGGCCCCTGTTTCCCTTCTAAAGCCACAGCATGATGCTTTCCACCCTCCCTGCCATATTATGGAGTCTTGTCTCTCAGTTGTCTCGTCCCAAATGAGGACAACTGTACAAGGAGAAATGGGATAAAGAAAGGGAAATAAGAACAAGAAGGAAGACGGAGCAGGATAAAGGAAGATATGGGGGAAGAGAGCATGTCTGCCAGAAAGAGGAGGGAGCCAGTGGGGCTCCTCAGCTAGGGGCTAAAAGCCCAGTATAAATTTGGAACTGTATTCACACCAGTGTGTGAAGCTGTGAGTCAGGCACATTCCTCCATGCAGTGGTCAAGGTAGCTCTCAGGGGGTTGGCTCAGCGAGGCAGGGCCCACCTCTCCAAAGTTTGTCTGAGCTGAGCTGACAGACTTAGGAGCAGAAATCTACTTGTTCATCCACTGTTTCTGCGGGCCCAGCACACTCTGGAGAAGCAACAAAGCTAGCGAAGAAAAGAGACCTTTTCTCCTGGCTAGCAGAGGTTACCTTGCTTATATTGGTCTTGAAGGAAAAGGCAGTGTCCCTTTCTTGGCTCTTCCATGGTTAAGGAAAACAACCGGACAGAGCTTGTGGTGGACAACATCAGCAAAATGGACTGGGCAGCTGGAGGTGAGGAATAGACTTCTCTGGAGCACCCTGTCTGTGTCTGATGAACTCTCCCCATTCTTCCCTTGGCTGCTTTGCTGTTAAGGATAGTCGTGTCCAGTACAGCAAGGGTGGAAGGCAGGAGGAAGGAACAGGTCTCTGAGAGCTTGATTTGCTCTTGCTTAACTTACCCAAAGATGTCTTACAACACTTCTCTCATCAGCCCAAGTCCTAGAGAGGATCCCAAGGGTGGCGGTTTCTTGGAAGAAAGCAGTGGTGGGGGTGATGACAGCAACGACCTGGGAGGGGACAGCCTGGTCACGGGGCCGCTGGGTGCAGTGCTGCTGGTCATGTGCCTCACTGGGATGGTGGGGAACATCTACACAGTGGCAGTGGCCTCTGGCAGGGTGGCAGGCTGCTCAGCAGGCTCCTTGGGGGTCTACATGATCAACCTTGCCCTGGCTGACATCCTGTACCTCTCCACCATCCCCTTTGTGGTTTGCACCTATTTCGCCCACGACTGGTTCTTCGGGGATGTGGGTTGCAGGCTTTTGCTCAGCCTGGACCTCCTGACCATGCACGCCAGCATTTTCCTCCTGACCGCCATGAGCCTGGAGAGGTACTGGGCGGTGGCCCAGCCCCTGCGGGCCCGGCGGGCCAGCAATGCCTGCCGCAGGCTGGCCAGCGCCATCCTCTGGCTCCTCTCGCTCCTGCTCACGGCCCCCATGATGGCGATGACTCGGCTGCGGGAGGGGGACGGCCCCCGCAAGCGCATCTGCGTCCCCACCTGGACGCCATCGGCTTTCCGGCTCTACCTGACCGTGCTGTTCAGCACCAGCGTCCTGGCACCCGGCGCCGTGCTGGGCATCGTCTACGCCCGCCTGGCCCGGGCGTACCGCTCCTCGGCCTGGGGGCTGGGGCTGCCGCTGCCCGGCCGGGCCCCGGCGCGGCGGCTCCTCTGCAGGATCTCTGCCATCGTGGTGGCCTACTGGGCCTGCTTCCTCCCCTTCTGGGCCTGGCAGCTGGCCGGGCTGTACCAGGGACAGGGGCTGGGCATCGGCCCCACCGCCCAGGCCTACCTCAACTTCGGTGTCACCTGCCTGGCCTATGGCAACAGCTGTGTCAACCCCTTCCTGTACACCCTGCTTGCCAGCAGCCACCGCCGGCGCCGTGGCCGCACTGGGACAGGCATGGCGCGGCCTGCAGTGCCCTCGCAGCAGGCTGCGGGGAGCCACAGCACCCCCCTGGCTTTCAGGGAGCTCTTGGGGTCTGTGAGGGAAAGCGAGGGCTGAGCAGGCTGGGAACATCTGACCTTTGGCTGGGTCATGTTGAGAAATAAAAGTGTGCCACCTTCCATGCCAGCATGCAGTGTCTTCCATCAATGTTGTTGCAGTGCTTTCCCCTTTGCATGGCTGCTCATCCTGCTCATCTGGGTGGGGAGAGTGCTTGTCTCAGGGATCCTGACTTCATCCTCAGATCCATCAGCTCTCACACACCTTGCAGCCTCCACCTTGCACAAGGCTGGGGAGTGGGTGGAAAGGAGCAGTCAGCTTCGATATGTCTAAATTATATATCTGGGGAACCTTTGCCACCCCTCATCTCCTTGCTAGCAACGGGCCAAGCCATAACAGTCAGGACAACAGTGAGTCATAGATTTCACAAGAACAGTGAGTCACTGCAAGAAACAGCCAGGCGAGCAGGAGACCTCACTAAGGTTCATACTCCTGTGGTAAAGATAACCCTGAGCTTTCTTCAAGAAACCGTCACAGAAAAATCTTTGAAGAATCTAAAGAAAGATTGCCAAGCGCAATTAAGAGGCATTGCGAGATTCCCCTGTAGTACAGTCCGGGGAGTCCAGTACATTTGCTTAGCTTTCAAGATCAGCCCAGCAGAGGCAGCTGCAAGGAGAGAGCTCTCCTCTGTCTCCATCATGACAGTTCATGGCACCCTCACCAGCACCATGGCCCTGCTGTGGTTGAGGGAAACACCCATTTCTGTGGCCTACCAAATGTACCTGTCTGCCAGACTGTGCCAACACTACTGTGTAAACTGAGCCAGGTCTCTTGCCTTGAGACCATCTAGCCTAGCATGGCTCATTTCCATACTGCTGAGCCTCTCTTCTCCAGAAAGGATGGCTTCATCCTTATCACGCCATGGGAAGAGTCCCCAAGCTTTGCTGTCCCCCTACCATGCCTATGTGCAGGGTGGCAATGCTAGATGTCACGTTTACAATTGTAGACGGAGCCTTAAAAAGAGTCTGATGTGATCATCCAGAGCAGATGGGCTTTGGGCAACACAGGACTTCAAGAGGGATCCAGCTGCAGAGCCTCAAGTTGCTTATACAGCCCAAGTGCCCCTACCTTTCAGCTAAGCTCTCATCTTATCTCTCTTCCTTCTCAGACTCACAGTTCCTAGCAGCCCAGCCTCTCTCTGCACGGGCACCCAGGACACAGGACCTGGCAGAGCCTCATGAATTATGAAATAAGAATGGCAGGTACAGCTGCTGCAGGGGAAAGTCCCTGTTCTCCAGCTGCTCTGGAGACTGCTTAATGTGAGGAATTAGCCCAGCCAGGCCTGCAGGGAATTCTGTAGTACATCAAATTGCTAGTGCTTTGTGTTGCTTGTGGCCAAGCCTTTCATTTCAGAGCGACCTGGTAACTGCTGTGCACTGTGAAGAGGGCAGATCCCACCTTTCCTACACCCACTAAGCCCAGCATGCTCAGCAGCAGCACCAAGCCAGCATTAGACTGAGAGACCCCAAGGCAGCTATGAGTAACATCAAACATGCCTGACTGCCTCAGTCTCCTCAGAGTCTGGCTTAGTTTAGACTGAGAAGTGCTCACGTTCATGTGGGCCAAGTAAAACGGGAATGAAAGCATAGAGCACACATCCTTAGCATCCCACCCTCCAGCTGGACATTGCTGCCTCCCTCAGCTCTGGATGTGAACAGGCAAAGCAGAAGGGGCAGAATAAAATCAGACACCTCCACGTTACTGCCCTCCTGTGCCACAGCACACTTTGTGCTCCTACAGTTACTGGAAGAAAGGACTTGGATGAGGAACCCTCTACATGCTCGGCCACACCCAGCAAGGCAGCTTTTCTGCTGACTCCATACAGCAGTAAGAGGTCCCAAGCAGACACAGGAATGGGAATTCCTACAGTGTCTACAGAAGGCTGCAGCCAAAACTAGCACAGCTGAGGACCTCCCCTCTTCCATGCCCCACTAGACTCAGCTAGCCCAGCCACTCAATGCTGTCTGATGTCAGCCAGGAGTGCTTAGTTTAGGTAATTCATTCAGGCAGTGTAAAGTGTCAGTCTAGACCTCAACAGCTTGTGACCTTGCTTAAAGGATGTTTTTACGCTCCTCTGAGTGACAATTAGCCCCAATGCCTCCGCCTGCAACTCTCCTTGGACTTTTAACCTGTGTTTTCAGGCTTTTAACCTTCATTCTCTTCTCCATCCATGACTTTCAAGGCCCAAGGCTGGGCAATTGCTTCCACTTAGGGTACTCCAGCAACACTGGCTACCCCATCCACCCACTCCCAGCAAGGTGCCCAACCCATGAGGACTTGCAATATTAAACAGATTAGATTTTGAGACTTAATACATCAAAACTCTTATTTATTGATTGCTTTTTCTGTATCTTTGAGATGGAGGTGTCAGAGGAAGTTATTCCCAGCTGATGGACTGGAGTGTGAAGTCCCCTTGTGTATCAAAGTAGTCAAAGACAGAGAGGTTAAGCCGGTTCGGGAACGTGAACTGGTGGCCTGGCAGGTGGACTGTCACATCACTTTGGTTGACAGCAAAAGTGATCTGCAAGGCAAAGTTAGAGAAAGTTTCCTTGAGCCTCTGCAGCACTGCTGTGCCACCCTCTGCTTCACAGGGTGAACAAGCTCAGCAGAATAACCTGTTCAACAGCAGGAGTGTTACTCTGGTCTCCCAAGAGATGCCCATTCCTTGCTCTGTTCAATAGCAACATCTTTGAGACAGATGGAGCTTAGACATTTGATCCCCACCCTCCATTAGAGCTCAGAGCCCTGAGTGGTGGCACTGGCCAAGCAGGAGAAGCCAGCCAGCTCCTGTACAGACAGCCCTTGCAGCTGGGTGTCCTGTGCCAAACACCCTCCCTTCACAGCATGTACAGAGAGTCTATATACATATATAAATGTTTGCATGGCTCACCTCTGCTGTGCCCCCTTTCTGGAAAGGAAAGACAGCCTCCCTGTGCTCTGCACCCCACTCTTCCACCTTCTTTGAGTTGCACACGATGGTGTTCACATCGCCATGAGCATCAAAACGGGGATTGAAGTGAAGTCCAAGGAGGGTAGCATCCTTGCCCAGATTCATCACAAAGCTGCAGAGAAAAAAAAAAAAGGCAGACATCAATACAGCTGAAAAAAATAAAATCAATACTATGGTAGCATGTTTCTCATTACCATGAGCACCCCTGGGTCTGTTTCTTCAAGCCCTGCCGAGGGTAACGTAAGAGAAACCCTCTGCTAAATTGCACAGCTTCCCTAAAAAGATGATGCTGTAAGAGGCACGTTTTTGGGGTGATAGACTGCAGAGTGCCATCCCTGGGAGAACACCACTTCCTCAAAGCTTTTAACAAGAGAAAGGTTCAGTACACAGTGCCCTGAGCAGACTTCTCACACACACAAACCAACTCTCAGGGAGTCGGTTGCTTTCCATAGATTTCCTTTCAGTCCTGAACAGTTAGCTAGTGCTGCATCCTGCCTGACAGCCACTGCCTTCTCCCCATCCTGCAGGCAGCTGAAATAATTACCATGTCATTAGCTATCCCAAAGTATCTGCAACAGCAGTGGGAGGAAGTTTCCTAGCCTTGTGTCCACCTTGCCTTCAGGCCTCTCACCCAGATGAGAAGAGGCACATTATTTGACAAGAGAAAGCCTGGGAGGCTTCACTCAGACAGTACCAAACTTCAAAGGCACTGGGAAGAGCTGGGACTTGTTTCCTGGAACACCGCTAGTTCTGGTACAGCAGCTACAGGCTCCACCTTACCTGCACAAGGGCTGGGGGCTGCTGCACAGGCTTCACTGGGACCCCAGCCACTCCAATCCCTGCACAGTTAGGGGTACATTTCCCCTTCAGCCCACCTGCCTGCTCACCACCTTTCTTCCTCCTTTCCCCACTGCCATGTGAGAGCACCAAATCCACTGGGGCATGGAAATGTCCCTACTCCTGGCATCTTCGTGCAGGGGAGAGGATGTGGTGGAGCAGATGATCTCAAACCAGATCTCAGTATAGACACGCTTCCATTTCCTTCACCCTGCACTAGAAGGATGTGGTCACTGCCAGCATGTGCAGCTGGAACTTCACATCTGCTTTGGCTTAGCCCCTTGGCAGTACTGTGTCTGCAATGTGCATTAGGTGATGACTCACTGGAAGCACTGCTGGTGTTAACCCCTTCTCCTCTTGTCCCCAAGGGACAGAGTCCTTTTGCAGACCCCTCAGTGCGGTGCCCTGGCCATGCCTGGGCAGCACAGCACAACTCACCTCTTGGCATTTGGTGCAACTTTCCCCTTGACAGTGAGGCGCTGGCCAGGCTTGAGACCCAGGTTGGTGCACACTGGTCCCTGGGGAATGTGGAAGCAGAGACATTAGCTCAGTACCTGCTAGCTCACTTGTTCTGAATTGGCAGCTTTCCCTGCTGCCTCACAAGACATGCTTTGCTTTGGACCCACAGAGAAACAGGGAACCTCCCTTGCCCTAGGGCAAGGCAGCAAGGACATCCCAGAGAAGTTACCCCAATCACATGGTACCTTTGATTGGAGCTCGATTTCCTAATCTGTCTCCTGCTGCTCTCATCAACATCTCTGTATTTCACAGCAGGGAAGTGTAAGCACCTGCACACTCCAATCACACCCACCCCATCCCACACACACCCATGTGCCTTGCGGGTCTTGTGTCATCCCACACAAATCTGTCTGGGATGGATGGCATGGATGGAGACTCCACTCCCTTCCCCTAGCTCGTGTTTGAACTTCAAGCCTTGCCCAGGTCCAAGGACTCAGACACCTTGCTTCCCTTCTCCCAACAGCTGCAGCTTTTTTTTTATGTAGGTTCAGTATTTGCAAGAACATTCTTCTCCACAGAGATACCTGCCCTCCACCTTCTCTCTAGGAGGACCAAAGCATCCTGGCAAACTCATATGTATTAATTTTTCATCACAGCAGAGCCAGGACCTCAAGAATACTGAAAATCTTTTCCTATCCCACCTTAAAAAATAAGCTTGCACTTGGGACAATCCCTGCTTAATCAAGTCAAAGAAGTGTAATCACTCTTCAAACACAAGCATCTCCCAAGCACAACAGCTAAGGAAAGGATCTTGGAGATGCAACTCCCCTACTAAAGCAGGTTCACATACAGCAGGTTGCAGTGTCATGTCCAGGTGGCTTTTGAATACCTCCTGAGCAGCAGACTCCACAACCTCTCTGGGCAGCCTGTTCCAGTGCTCAGTCCCCTCACAGTGAGGAAGTTTTTCCTCATATTCAACTCTAACTCCCTTTGTTTCAGTTTGTGCCTCATGCCCCTTCCCCTGTTGCTGGGCAACTCTGTAAAGAGTCTGGCCCCATACTTTTGATACCTGCCCTTAAGATAACCTCTCTAGCTTAAGGTACTTGAATGCAGTCCTTGACATTCACAGAACACTTCTGTATGGCACACTCCTTCCAGGAAAGAGAAGAATAACAATTCAATGACTCATGAAAACTTCAGCAGAAAGCAAGCAGCAAGGCTGCCCAGAGAAGATGCTCAGACAGCAATAAATGTTACTGCAGCAGCTTCTCCCGACTAGAGCTGCAGTAAAACAGGTCAGGACTCAACCCAGGGAGGATCCCCACACGTACTGCCCCAAAGGGATCCTACAGGAAAAAAGAACCAGAACACAAAAGAGCAGCCAGCACTCTGTAGCGGATGCAGCAGGCACCCAGCTCTTACAGGCCAGCACAAGCACCCTCACACCCAGCCAACACAGTCCCACCTGCAGCAAAGCTGCCCCGTCCCTTTCCCTACTCACGCAAGACATGGTGCTGCTCTGCAGGGTACTGCTACTCTCCGCTGAGGCGCAAGGGTCCCAGGCAAGTAACTCCCGGAGCCCCACCCTAGCCTTTAAATAGATGGAGAGCTGAGTTGTGCCAGCCCTTCTCCACCCCAGGCACCAATGGGAAGGGGAGCAGGGTTGGTTTTGGGAGGAGGGAGGGTCTATTAGACAGAGCTGCCTCCTCCCACACTCACCCAGCCTCCTCTCCAGGATGCTGAACACAGCCCTTCCAAGCAGGCAGCGGGCCACTCCAGGAGGAGATCCAGCTGTGTGTGGCCATGAATCCAATGGAAAATAGTTTTACAATGAATGTTTTATTATCCAAGGCTTTTATCCCACATGGAAAATGGATCAAGACTTGGTGGGAAGGGTCTTCAGCTCTAGTTAAATCAGGAGTAGAAGAAATGTCACTGAGCACACATAGTGCCTCAGAAGCTCTTTGTAGTCCAGGTGAAACCCCAGTAACAGAGGACTGAAGCTGCATCCAGAGTCACCCAGCTGCAATATGATTCCTTTCTGTCCCTGGAGACTGCCCAGCTGCTGACCCAGCCTTTACCACCCACTTTTGTAGGTATAGGAACAAAAGGTGGGAAAACAGTCCTTTTTCTACAGAACCCATATGTACCTTCAAAACTGTACAGTTTGTCTTGGCTGCAGGGCTGAGTGAGTCAGGAGGAAGCAGCCTTGGAAGGTTGGGAAGAAATTATCTGGAAATGTGCCATGCCTGGCTCTTGATTCTACCCTGAACACAGCAAGGGGCCCGAGGAAGAAGGGGATGGGGGCAAAATGCTTCTATCACAATAAGCCATAGGATCTATATGTCTTTTATCTGCCTCTGTGTTCTCTCTGTGGCAAGTATGATTCACTGGGTGAAAGGATTCCTTTGGAAAAAGTTACCCAATTACTACATGGCTCAACTGTAATTACACTGAAAGAGGAGGGAAAAATTCAGGCAGTGTGCCAAGCCTGTGGCTTAGAGCTCTCCTTGTCTTGCATATTTGTCTCTAAGTCACAAGACACTCTGTGATTTCCTTAAGAGGCCCAGAACTGAAACTCTCTGAAACAATTTTTTCTTCCATGACTGTGAGGCCCATCGGTTCCCTCTCTGCTGAGGACGTGAGAGTCCCCAGCCCTGTTACCCCCCTCCAGTATGACCCCTGAGGGTGGCACTACTGAGTACTTCCAGCTGATGCCATCAATGCCAGCAGAGGTAGCAGGGAGACCCTCTTGCCTGCCTGTTGGAGAGGGCAGAAACAGGCCCCAGACTTTGTCCAGGTTGCTGATCACTCCGTGACACAAGAGGCCTAGAGTAAAGGCCAAAGTGGTCTTCTCTGCTCTGACAAGCCTGCTCCCCCTTTCTCCTTCTTCACTTGCCTTGGGGTTCAGTCTTGAGCCTGATCAAGGGATCATGTGGTGCAGGACAAAAAGTGCTCCATATGAGGAGGAGAAAAAGTAAATAGAGTCAGCCTCCCTCTACTTGGGATGTGTGTGTTATTAAATCAATTCCTTTCAAATCCAAGGTTTTGTGGGACTAAACCCCAGGCATCTCTCCAAGTACTTGAGCTGCTGCTAGATCCATGGTCTAGGGGACTGGACTGGTCATGACTATTGGATGGGGAAGGGAAATGTGTAAATATTTGCTCTCTTGGAGATGGAGGTGGAGGAGGCCTTTTAAAAGCTATGGGGTAGGTTCTGTGTTTTCTGCAGCATTTCTGGCAGCTGAGCACTGTGACCAAACCTTAGCAGCCACCAAGTCCTTGAGTTATGTCTGTCCAGGGACCTTCCTCCAAATGCTGCTGGGGAAATTAGAGACCAGCTAATGGCTAAGAGATGATAATGAAGGAGGGGCTACCATTCCAGAGAAGGTGCTTAAAGAGCTTTTCACATCAAGGAAATTCAGGTTCCAAGCTTGAGTCTATTTTGAGCAGCCTGTATTTGTCTAATAGAAGTCCAGGTGTCTCCACTGGCTTTCATGAAACCTTGAATTAAATGGCATTAGCACAACAGGCTAATACCACAGCAAGGGGGCCACAGGGTGTCCCATTGCCTGCAGGCCAGGGGCCACCACCGTCAGGACAATGTCACATCTGCCTTCCTGTTGGAGACATCGTGTTGAGATGACAAACTCTAAAACTTCAGCATCAGCATCCTCACAAGGGATGGCTGAACTGAGGGGAGGAAAGGTCCCTGCTTATCCTGGTGTCACAGCAGGCAGGGATGGTGTCCCCAGGTGTACTGACACCACTTCACCACACTGGAGACACAGAGGTGCTTGCCTGTGATTTTCAGGAGCAATGTGGTGTAGGAAGAGCCACTGTGGGCTGGGAAGGGTAGAGCCAGACTGTCTAGAGCTGGCAGTCTTCACCGCCTGTCACCTCCTTCCTTATCAGTGTGCAGTGGGCCAGCCAGGGGATGTGCCAGCAATTTAGCAGCCCATTTGATCTGCAAAGGATGCAGATGAGGAAGATGAGGACAGATCACAACAGACTAGAGTGTTGTGGGCTTGTGTGGGAACTCTACACAGGGTCAGGGCTCTTCTCCTCCACCATTCCTGCCTCTCCTCACCAGAAGAGCTTTCCTGCATAACATTTCAAATCCTAGCTTTGTATTAGAGGGAGAGTCACTGATCTGCATTGTAACTTGGGGGGCAAAGGTCTTCTTTGCTCAGTCCAAAGGGAGTGAGTAGATGTGATGCTGTTGCTTCAAACAGCGCCCTTGTCCATGCCAAACTCTTGGCCAGAGGGAGCCATGAGTGTGGAGAGAGGAGTAATGACTGTGGGATATGACTTCAGCTGTGCCTCACCTTTGGTTATGAGGGTGAGGCAGGTGGTGTTTGCATCTGCACCTGCTTTCTGCAAACTGGGGTTGTGTCCTAGACAGGATGGGGCCAGAAAAGGGAGTGTAGAAGAGCCAGCTGCCATGATGGGACAGACCAAATTCACACAGATGTTCAAGCCCAGGCATCACAGCAAAGACCCCATCAAGCATGTACTATGCTAGGTGTAGGCACCCCACGCAAGTCCTGACCATGGGCACCTCCAGTGTGGCCTGTGCTTCAGTCACCTGCTTCCTGGGAGCAACTGGCTAACCTCTTACTAGCCTTTCCTTGCACAATCTGCTCACTGTCCTTGGAAAGTGCAAATTGCCCTTGTGAACAATCCCAGACAGTCCTTGAGCTTTTAATGCCTTTGGGGCCTGAACCCATCCCCCAGTGCTGGCTGTAACTCAACTTTCCCATACAAGGGGCCAGATATCCCAGTCTGTCCCTAGGGCTGCTCATGGTGCTCCTTGGGGCTCTTTTCTCAGGGCCTCAGCCATCTTCCTACACTCTCCTTGGCACTCAAAGATCCCAGGCTGATCTCCCCATGCTGAGATGGCACGTTTTCTTGAGATCACAGCCTCCCTCATGGACATCCTCACACCTACCAACCTCCAAGCTGCAATACACCTTAGGTTGAAGAGGGAAACATGATTGCTAAAAGAGAGTTTCATCACTGTGAGTAGCTTTGATTTAGAGCATGCCTTCTGGTCTGGCTGATAGGCACCGGTGTGCCTCAGCATAGCCAGACTGGTGCTGCGGGCTGAGGGCTGGAGTCCAGCTGGTGCAAGCTCTGGGGTTGAGCTGGAACATGGGCCGAGCCGAGGGGCAGCTCTAAACAAGGTGGTTTGGCAGCTGCCAAAGGAGAAACTCAGTCAGGCAAGTGTCTGAAGCAAAAGAGCAAACATCTGCCCCAGATCTTCTTGTGAGGACTGCAGAAATAGAGGGGGCATTCTCACTGATGACCTAGGAGGAACTGGGAAAGGGCCTGGCTGAAAAGCCTGTGGACCAAAGCCCGCTTGTACATTGTGCTCTTCAACTGGCAAAAGCCTCTTTTGGCTGCAGTTACTCTTGCAGTGATTTGCAACACCTTTCCACTGGGAGGGAGCCTTTTTACCTGTTCAGCCACTTTGTATTATGTGGCCTGTGGTACTTTAAACTAAGAATTAGGTGTGCTAAACTCAGATTTATTATGTTGCGGACACAGAGCCTCACATCAGGAATGAGCCACAGCAGGATCTCCCAAGCTTTGACTGCTGAAACATTTTCAACCACATCCAATTTCCTGGATTAGGAGCCGTCTGTGAGGCTCCAACTCCTGCTGACTCCAGAATCCCTGCTTTCATTAAATCAGTATGGAAATATGTTCCCAAGTGGTGAAGATAATCCTGCAAATGTTATCAAAGCGTACCTGGACAAGTGATTTATCTGGGCGAGCCTGATGTTACAGCTTGGGGAAGCAGGAATGACTCCTTGCACTAATGATGCTGGGATGTGTTAGACACACCTCTAAGTGTATTCTGAAAGGTTCCCAAACCCATGGTCCCCACCTCCTCCCCTGCACCTCTGGCTGCTCACACTGGGCTCCATCTTGCCTCTTGGAGTGCAAACTCTGCGGTCTTTGCAGCGCTTGGTGGGGAAGGGAGTGCTCCTAGTCTGTCAGTGGGGTGGCATCCCTGTGGCTGTGGGATGGACACAGCACCCTGACCAGGGAGGCAAGGACAGAGCTTGGTGCTGGGTCGTGGCCATGAGCAACATGGACCAGCCTGTGTCAGCCCACGGAGGTGGCTGGCCCAAGCTGTTCAAGTGCTGTCCTGGCATGTGAGACCAGCAAGGAGACACCCACTGATGAGGGCTAACTCCTCTGTCTGCTGGGGTGACAGGCAGAGGGACTCCTCACCTGACCATGCTGGAAATACTGACAGCACAGCAAAAAAGCCTTTGGTTACCTTGGAGTGAAGGATCCCAACTGCCAGGCTGGAGCATGGGTTAGCAGATCTTTAATCAGGAAGGCTCCAGGCCATCTGCTCTTCAGTTTAAGGGCGCTTGGCCCGGGGCAGCACAGCAAAGGCAAGTCAAGGAGGAGCGCTTCAGGAAAGCACCTTCTTGGTTTTGACACAGAGGTTGCTCACAATGACATAGCCTGGACCAGTGGGTTTCTGCACGCAGAGTATTTCCAAGAGCTGCAAACACAGGTTAAACAAAGCCTGGCAATTGCTGCTGAGCTGGAGTGGAACAGCAAACTGGGAAGAGCTGGACAGTGAATGGAGCAAGTCTTAAGTTCTGTTGTGAACAAAGTACAGTTAGGAGCCTCATACAACTCTGACTTTGAAGCCGATAATATTTTTCTTATTTTAAAAAAAGCGGAAAATCTACTTCTGACCGGTGGCATGAATTTCCAATTTTCTTCAAATAAATCAAGGCAAAGACATAGAAGGAAAGGTAAAGATAAAACTGAAAGTGAGTTGGGGTTCAGCATGTGTTGTTCAGGTTGTGTGGGCTCTGAAGGCAAGGCTTCAAACCTACCCTATTAGAAATGACAAATTTTGAAAGCAGGGCTGCAAGCTCAGCAGATGCTGACTATAGAGGGGCAAACGTTGCCACTGCTTGTCTGGATGTTGGCTAATGACTTCCAGAGGGCCTGCACCACGCTGCAGGACTGAAAAGTATAATTGTGCTAAAATATGACGCCAAGAATTATTCTTGTGCTGCTCATTAGTGCTGGAAGTTCAAGGGCAAGGAAATGTTTCATCACAGGTGTGCCCGAGCAGGAGAGCTGCTGGCTATTGCCTGACTGTGGCCACTGGCTCTGTGCTGCTGCAACACCCAAATTGGTGTCCTTGAGGTGCCTTAGGAACCTGCCATTTATTGAGCCTATTTCAAGCCTAGAAATAACCTGCTGAGGCATATTTGCTGTCTCATTTTTTGTCTTTTGTTAAAGTGACTTTTGAGATGCGCCAGGCAGAATTTGTTTGCTGTACTTAATATGCAAATTGTAAGTGGATGCTGTGTTTGAACATGTTGCAGCAACCCAGGTGCTGGTTTCAGGTCTTCCAACAAACAGTGCTCAGGAGAAATATGTTCATGGAACACAGGCACGTCCTTCTCCAACACCCTTGAGACCGAAACTCAGCTGCATGCCATTTTTCAGTAAGCAATGTGTGTAAAAACCAGTGTGGAATGATAATCCCGAAGAAAAGGGTTGCCGTGAGCAGGATTTGCTGCCAGGAATGACAAGAAGCCTGAAAACACCTGTTTGGTATTTTTTTGTGTTTATGGGAAGTGGTACCTAGGGTGTAGGCTGTGATATTTGTCTCCACACATGTCAGAAACAGCAGCAGCAATGCTCAGGAGGTGAGACCAGCAGGGAGCCTGAGCACATCAGGTTTTACTCCCTGAGACAAACCCTGCTTGGGCCATTGCATCTGCATTCATCTGCAGCCAGCCCACAAGCCCCTATTAGGAGCACATCTCGTGCTTGGAGAGCCTCCAAAGCACATGGGACCACAAGGCATCAAGAGAGCTGAGCAGAAGCCAAGGCAGGCAAAAGACCAGCTTGGCCTTTTCAGAGGGGAATGGGGCCCCACCAGACAGCAAGGGCTGGAGAAAACAGGGACAGAGCTGTTTCTGGCAGGGACAGAGCTGGTGCAGCCTGGGACTGTCCTCCACAGGGGACCGTCAGTCCCCCAAAACACCCTTGGGGCGTTCCAGTAACATGTGCCATCCTTCACTGGATGCCCCAAACATTTAGGGGTCTGTGAGCTCTGTTAGGCAGCTGCTGCCTGCCACCCTAGAGCCAGATGGAACAATTATCCTGGTAAGCTGTCTGTTATCTGCCAGGATCAGCTGCTGAAATGGGAGGGTGTTTCAGCAGGGCTTGGCACCCTCATTTTCCTGAGGCTTACACTATTGGGGGGGGAAGAAAGTGCAGGGCACTTTCTGATGCTATCACAGTTTGGAGGCTGTGGAAAGCACTGGGATGTGTCATTCTCTGCCATGCTGCTGGTTCCCACTCCCTTGCAAGGGGGCCCAGACACTTTTGAGGCTGGTGGGCATGCACACATCATTGCTGTGGTGAGGCTGTGTTGCTCTTTTGGGAGTTTTTGCAAATGGATCCTTCCAAAGAAGCCCTTTGCAGAGCCATCTCTGCTGCTGCCACCAAGAAGATCCACCACCCATCATCATGTCCCTCACAAGGGTCTGCTCTCCCTCACCTCTGGCTTCTCCAGCTTCCTTTGCACCCTGGGCAGAGAGCAGGTGCTGAAGCAGCCCACCAACACCCAAGCTGGGCTTTGCCAGCCTGCAGCACCTGGGCAGAGCTGACCATTGGTGCTTAGCCTAGTCCAGGTGTCAACTGTCCACACCTCATGCAAAAGATAGGATCCACACTAGGGATCTCCTTGGTTCCCTCCTAGAGATCCTGAGCGGGGGCAGGTTCACAGCAGCAGCTGGAGGGGTGGTAATGCAGGTCATTTTGTCAGGAGCATGAGCTCACACACCCCCAGCACAGGCAGCACAGACGTACTCTCCCTCTCCTGCCCTGTGTTCCTGGGCAGAAGCTCCTTTCCCAAACAAAAATCGGGTCATTTTTCAAGAAGAAGGCCAAGGACCAGCTCATATCCCAGTAGAAGTGGGTGACTTGTGAGAAGGGCGGGAGGCATGTTGATGCACTTAGTGCCAAAGTGCACAACATGGCTTTGTTCTACAGGGTTGTAGTCTTGCTGTCGTTGTGATGGACATGGAGGCCAAGCACTGACAAACTCCTGCCTTTTGCTGAAGGGGTAAATCTTGCCATGCCAGCCAACTGCCCGACCGTGTGTTAGGTGGGGGGGCTTTTCTGTGGGACAGTTTTGAGGATTTTATGAAGCATATTTAGCTCATGGGCTGCTGGTTGAGAGATGTTTTGGTAGAGATTGAGCAAGGAGTTGATGAGATGTAATATCAGCTTCTGATTCACCTTGTCACAGTGGGAACCTGGGGGAAGAGGGATGGACGTTCCCTTGCAGCATCCACACACCAGTGCTTTGGTGGCAAGTGCTGCTCATGTGAGCATGAAGCCTGCTCTTCTCACCCAGCATGGAAGGTAAGGGAGGGTCCATCAGCCAGCCAGGTGGTTTTGGACATAGCCTCCCTTCCCCATAGGCAGCTAGCCTGTGAGACATGTCCACGCTGTCTGTTCAACCCACAGAGGGCTCACCAGACACACCATGAAGCCAAGGGCCACTGCACCATCTAAAAGTTTCCCTGTACAGGGTGGATTATGTTCAAAAACCATGGAGGTCTGAGAGGTACTGGCCTCCAGGTCCTCAGGCATTTGCTCCAGAAGCAGGCAACACCTGGGATTCATTATTTCCATTCCCACCAAAGCAAACAGGGGAAAACCAGGGAGGTTCTTCTGGACTCTGCACTGGCTATATTTAGTCAGGCAGGTTCAATTTGTGATATAATCCACCTCCTCTCTTTTAAAGGGAAGATGGAAGATGAGAGAAGTCCCCAGGTCAAGCCCATGATAAGGAGGTAACCTTACAGGGAAAGCTCCATCTCTGCAGAGTCTGCTGTTGTGTAACCTTGCCCCGAGTGGGACAGGACCTTTGCAGGACCTAGCCCTAAGCCAAGCCCTGGGCAAGGCATCCCCCATACCAGGCAGGGTGAGCATCCTGGACTTGTTTCACTGGCTCTGCTGGGAACAGAGGGAGATTGCTGCTGGCAGGAGCAATCCAAGGGCCACTGCTGGGCGCAGATGTTGGTTGGAGCACTGTGAACTTGGTGCTGGGCAGCCTCAAAAGAAGGCAACTTCTTTAGAGCTCAGTTTTGGCACCCCATGAAGTGCCTGCAAGCCCAGGGGCATGTGGAGAGGTTCAGAAATGGGGGCCAGCCTCCACACCCCTCAGTGACTGCCAATCTACTGTCTGTTCAGGATAAGAGTTGCTGGGGGGGAAGTCTCCCTGGGCAAGCAGGCATGAGCCGTGACTTTCTTGGAGAGAAAACAAGCAGGGGGCAAAAGCCCCAGCCCTCCCAAAATGCACCCCTTCTTAACAATGGTACTGTCAGCAATGACTTGTGCTGTGTGACAGAGCTCCCCATGGCTCCTGGGGACTTATCTAACCCCTAACAAGATGCAGGGACACACGCCATTCTGACAGTCCTTCCCTGGAAAACAAAGGCATTTGTCTCTCTTTATGGTGTTCTGTTTATTTGGGGGAAAGGGAAGCAGAAACAGCAGAGAGCAGAACAGGGCCTTGCCCCACGTGGTGCTTTATTCATCGGCCCTGGGGGTGCAAGCTCAGCTTTGTGGGCAGGGGATGTTTTACCTGCTGAGCGAGTCCATGAGGACCTGTGCCCACTAGCAGGGATGGGCGAGCAGGGATGAGTGGTGGAGGGGGAGCAGGGTTTGAGAGAAGGACCCATCAGGTCTGGTGGGGCCGGGGTGCTGAGGGACAGTCCTACGAGAAGACAGAACTGCTTCTCCATGCAGGAAGGCTTGGGTCTGAGGAGGGTGGTCAAAAATACCATCAGCCTGTCAAAGTTGGCCAAGGCACTCAGTGTTCCCAGGCTGGCAACACAGCCACGCCTGGTCCCCTCTCAGAATGACCCAGCCAGTCTCTTTGCTTGGGTGCCACAGAGGGAAGAGGGCTCTGTTCCCCCTCTCCTCCTGCAGGGCTGAGGGCTGTGGGATGACTGCCTGCCATGCTTAACTCTCCCTGCTGGTGGGTGAGGGTACCCATGAACTTGCTCGACAGGTAAAACCTTCCCTCCCTGGGAAGTCTCTCCCTGCATTTTATGACTGCTTACCTGTGAGCCAAGGATGCCTTTTTGGCAGCTCCAGGAGAGGGCCCGGCTGGGTGCGGAGCGCTGTTTTCTCTGGGATTTTATTACTTGCTTTGTTTCTCAGGGTGTCTCAGTTGGCCATCCTTCAAGCTCACCATTGCTTCATCACTATCCACTCTTTTCCTTCCACCAGCCCTGCATGGACCCCACACACAGCACAGAAACCACAGGCAGCACCTAGCACTTTCTGGAAGTCTCTCTGGCGAAAACACCCACACCTGAGCCTTGCTACAAGCTCTGTGTAGATTGAACCATCCTTGTGATGTGTCTCATGGGCTGGGAAGGAGATGGAGTTCATGCAGGGCCTCTGCTGCTGCTGCATTCCCATCTCCTTATCCCTGGCTCTGCTCAGGGCAGCCCTGACAGAGAAAACCCAACCCCTCAGACCCATTATTGGGAATCACAGGGTTGATGAGGTTTGGTCAGGTCAGCCTCAGAGATGCTGAATCTCTTGAAAGCACACAATATGAGGGAAGAGCTGACTGACCAAAGCTGGTGAGCTGCTGCTGCCTGGGGAGCAGTCTCAAGGACTGAGCCTGGATGCTAACCAGCTCCTCATCAAGATTCCCTTTGTGAAACTTGTTTCCCACTGCAGAAAGGTTAGGCTGTGCCTAGCACATGGTGCATCTTAGCTCACTTGGGAGACTGATGGTTTTACCTCTCAGGGTGAAACTGAGATGCTGGGCTCTGTATTGCTGTTCCCATACAGAAGTGGGAATGTGCTTGGCCATGCTGTGAGCTGACCATCCCTCTTTAGGCAGGAGGGTAACTTGACTCTCATGGGGACACTGGACACTTTCTGAGAAAGGCAGGCTCTTGGCAAATAATGTTCCATGAGCACTCTCTAGGCAGGGGGTGAGAGCTGCTGGAGATGGGATGGCCTAGCTTGCTGGGCATGTACTCTCCCTTTTTCAGGGGAGACTCACACATAGTTCAGAAAAGTTGATGTCCTTTGAGGTTTTTTGGCCTGGCACAGGTCTGCTAAAGGTAGAATGACACCCTGTATGTTTGTAGGGCCTCCCTCTGTGCTGAGTGCCCAAGGAAGGGTGGCTCAGCCCAGCCATGCAGAGCCCCAGAACTATGCCAGGGTATGGGTACCTGTAGTGGGCAGGGAGGGGTGAACCCCAGGAGATGCCAGAAAGCAGAAATGTATTACATTTCACAGCTGGGCTCATACATCTTTTTAGCTTTCTGTAGTATTTCTAAATACAGTATACCCTTTGGGCCCTCCAAGAGGCTGAAACATGAAATACACTGCTTTTGTTTCCTACTTTTCTTTTTAATGCAATGCTGTTCAGTCTTCTGGTTTGTGTATGGATGGTTCCAGAAACAGCATGATATCTCCTAAACAGATATCTCCAGCACTGTCATACCATGGATCAGCTCTCAGCAGCACCAGCAGTGCTGGTGGGAATGCAGGCTTAAGCATGCAGCACAAGAGAGAGTCAGAGCTGGCCTGGTCAGGGGGAGAGAGGATGGCCGGTGAGCCAGCAGTGTTTTAGGATGAGAACAGGGATCCCAAGACTTCTCAAGGAAACTCCTCCCTGGAGGATTACCACGGGCTCCTCCCATAACCCACCAAAACAATTCCAGCTGTACATTTTGCAGAATGCTGGCACACTGGCTGTTATCACAGGAAAACTGGCTGCCTGGATGAAAGCCTGCCTCTCGCCCACCTGCACCTGCACTTGCACACCTATCACAAACAACAGCCTTGCACAGGCGGCTCCCCTGGCTCCCACTGCTGGTGGCATCTCAACACCACCCTGGCTGCAGGTGGACCAAGTCCCTGTCCTGCTCTGTCTGCAAGCAGGACAAGCACTGACAGGCCCCAGCTCCCCAGCAAGCCTTTGCCCAGCTGGCAGGTTTCAGCTCTGCCTGAGGAAGTGTGGCGAGCTCTCTCTCTGCATTGCACCAGGGTGCCAAGCCCAGCTTCACTGCTGGCTGTGCCTGTGGGACTTGTGACCACAGCCCTGGCTCTCCCAGCCCTGGGAGAGCTGGGCATGCTGTGGTGGCAACCTCAGTGGTGTGACAGCTGCCCTGCTCTGGCTGTCTGTGGCCTCCTCCTGTTGAAACATCACTCCTTAAGGACAAACCTGCCGGGCACCAGTGAATGAGTTGGGATGAAGGTGAAGGCTGCCATTACATCATCAAATTTGCATTCGTGCAGCTTCCAGCATCCTGCAACCACAGTCCCAGGTGCTCTCCTTCCCCATGCCTGGCCAGCCCTGTGTAGCTGCAGAGGAGAAGGGGCACTGTTCTGTGCAATCTGACTGCTTGCCTGCTGGATCAATAACTGTCCTCCATGTGAGTCTGGAAATGGGCACTGCACATGCATTTGGGATTGCTGCACCCCTCAGAGGGGACTGCAGGTGGCTGTGCAGAGATTTAAGTACCTGAAACTACTGCTAAGGGGTTTACAGCAGTGCCTGAACAGATTACATCCTTTTTCCCTTTGACTTGGAAAGGCAAAACCGATGTGCTACAGTTCTGAAAAACAAATGAAACTCTTGTAGTGATGCAGCTGATGGAACAACGAGTAAAGCAGCAAGCAGGGTATCTGGTGTTCATCAGGAGTGGATGAAGAGTACTGCATAAGTCAGCTCTTGAAAGGAGGAAAATGTGCAAACTAGAAAGCATACATCTCTAGCAATTAAACTATAGAGCACTGGTGGAGGGCATGGTCCCCTGGAAGTATGACAGAAAATGCCTAGCACAGAAGGAGCTGATTAAGCATGCACAAAAGAGAGCTGTGACTTGGATGCAGACTGCAGGGCTGTTGGCCACATTGTGTGCCATTTGCTGTCCAGGACACAGCCTTGTGCTTGCCAGCAGCCAAGCTCTCCTGAGCGAGACGCTTGCGTGACCAAGCCGCTGCCGAGCGGAGCTGTGGGCTGAAGGAAGAATGAGCTGTGATGAGAACCAGCTCTGCAGCAGGGAGCTGCAGCTGCAGGGGGCTGCCTGCACCCAGGGAGCCAGCGGTAGTTAGGGCCCTGCAGTGTCAACAATGTCTAGTAAAAGAAGCTGACACCAGAAGTACAGCCAAAAGTACAGTCTGTGGGTATAAATCCAGCTTTTCAGCTCATGGGAAGGGGTCTTGTTGAACAACTCAGAGGAATGCAAGATTTGAAGGTGCAAAGGGACAGGATTTCACATTCTTTCCCCAACCAGCTGCCATTGATCAGTCCATATTTCTGTGAGCTCGTTCATATCAGCTGGGATGACACCCCACACCTTCCCATTCAGCTCTCCAGCCTTCAGCTGTTCACCCCTGCCTGGCAAGCCTCCTGTCTTGTCATGAAAGCATTCCTGCTGCTGAGCATCAGACTGATGTGAAAATAACTGTGGTTTTTGCAGCACCAGCTTGTGTTGGGGTTACAGATCTATGGAGAAATGCTGATGTGGAACCTCCCACTCCTTTCCTCCTACTGAGAAAGACAGACAGACAGTAGGCTCAGGCAACAGTGAAAGTGAGGTCTTGCTGGAGAGCAATTTCACCTGCACTTCTTTCTAATCAGTTGTATTTTTGCCTCTTACCATGCCCACACCGAGGCCTCTAGGTGTCAGCCAGCTGTGTGCTACAGGACAGGCTGACAGCTGGTCTTGGTGGGTTGGATGGTGACAGGGATGCCCAACTCACACAATCATACAAGGAACAGGCAGGCAGTAGAGGCCCTGCTAGTGGTAACAGAAAGGTAAAAGGAAAGAAAATATTTCATGGGAATATTATGAAATGGAAGAAAAATCTGGTGTCAATTAACTCCAGCCAGCATAATGGGAACACAATACAGGAGCCTCCTACTTCTAGATTTATTTTCAGCCTAAAGAACAATAGTCCAGAGGATGGGAGGGTGAGATCCCTAGACTGATGCCTTACCAGAGTTGTCTAATTGACTTATTGCATCTGGCATAGCATCCAAGTTCAAGAGACAAGGAGCATATAAGAGTGATCCTTTGCAGGTGTCTAGGTGTCTTACCCCTCTGCATTGCCGAACACTGCCCGGAAAAAGGAGGAATTATGGATATTAGACAGGATGCCTCCATGTTCTGAGCTTGGAGGCCTGCTGCCAGAAGAAGTCCCAGGGTAATTCATGCACTCCTTTTCCAGGTAGATGTATCTCTTTCCAAGTCACTACAGGAATCAGACAGGTTTTCCTGATGCTGTTTGTGTCCCATTGCTGGACATGCTGTCCTGGAAAACTTGTAACACACCCAGAGGAGTAGTGACAGAGATTTGAATTGCATCAGCAAGCAGTACTGTGGGGTCTGCCTCAGATCCTGCTACTTTAAGGTGTGCCAGCCAGGACCAGGTGCTACCTGCCACCCCAATCCCTGGGCTGACCCAAGGATCAGATATGCTTCTCTAGGACTGTTCTACTGCTGCTGGGTCATCAGCAAGTGACAATGACCAAGAGGAAGACTAGTTTTGTAGGAAGGTCTTCTGAGAATCCTTAATACCTTATTAATTCTTAATAACTGACAAGAAAGTAGCTCAAGAACCTGAACCAACAGGCAGATTTCCAGCAACATCAGCTCAAGGGCATTCAGAATTGCTTATGGCCAAACAGGAGTCAAACACAGTGTGGGATTGCTCAATGACATGGGTCCTTTCAGCCCTGAAATTGTTGTGGGAAGGCAGCTAATGAGACTGTGATGAATTGCAAGGCATCATGAAACAACCTAAACACAGCCTACACTCTCCTGGAGGAGTATGGCCACCCTGTCTCCTGAGCTGTGTCAGTTTCCAGGTAACCAAGACTGTGGCAGGCACATGGTCCTCTAGTTGTACTCAGGTGCTGAACAGTGGCATATTGCCATTCTTCACATGTCTACCTCCAGCCTTGGCAAGTGCACAAGTAGGGACTGGCACTGGTCCGTGCCACTCACAGGCTCTGTCCAAACCCAGTGGAATCAAAAGCCTCCAAACACTAGGCCAGAGAAGGACACCAAGTCAGGAACACCTCTGTTTCATGAAGGAAACCTTGCCAGGGCCACAGTTATGTCCCAGCAGGTGGGAAATCTCTAATCTACAGCTCACAAAGACTCTTTTTCCTCTGGCTGTTGTGCTGCAGGGATAAACTACCTTACTTGCACATAGGCAGCTGTAGTATGGCAGTGGAGTGTACCTGGAGGAAACAGAAACACAGATCTGAGTTGTTTCATCTTGCTTGAAGCAGCTCAAGTATAGGTGCAATTCCTGCCATAAATTTTACCCAGGTACCACTTTCGGTCCAGCTTCTGTGGAAGCCAAGCTAGAGGTTCAGCAAGGGCAGAAAGGCTGGCACAGGACTTTTGAATTATCTGATGAACAACCATTAAAAGGACAGGTTTCTCTCACCCCAACGCGTGAAGAAAGCATCTCAGTGCTCAGCAATATCCTATACAGACTGGAAACTGCTAGCTGCTGGAGCTGCACATCCAGCAGGCTAAACCACAGGGCAGAACAACCTGGATGGTCACAGGCAGCTGTCCTGTCATCTGGGAATGTTTCTGGCATCACATCTCCCTTGTCTCCATGCTGGAGGCTTACAGAGCTGACAGTGCTTTGCTGCAGTGGGGTACTGAAGCTACAAAGAGCAGTACAACTCTGAAAGCTGGTGCAGTCCTTAAGGGTTTTTAATTTCCCTCAGCAAGTTCACCATCTCCCAGAGAGTATAAGGAAAATAGCTTGTCTGCCAGGGGCACTTCCAATACATTATCCACACACAGTTCCCAGGCAGAGTCCAACAACAGTAGCAGTTCCTAGATGTGCATAGCCATGTCATTCTCTTGGGCTGCTTCTGGGGTCAGAGTCCATAGAGCAAATGAGGCAGCAGTAAGGAAGGGGAAAAAATGGATAATGATAGAGAGATGGCAAAGAGGAACCTGAAACCCCATGTTATGGTGGGGATGGGAAAATGCCTTGAGTAAAGAGTGAGGAGGGGGAAGCTGTGCTGCAGAGGAGGGACTTCTACCCACACTACTGCTGGAGGAAGAGTAAATGCTGGCAGGGCAGGCAGTAACAGGCTGCTGCTCCTCACCATCTCCTCCTCCTCCGTGCTCCAGCTGCTGCGGGACAGGGTGGCGCCAGAGCTGCCTGCCTTGGCAGAGGGGACTCTCACATCAGGTTGGGCAAGTATCGAGCGAGCTCCTAGGATCATGATCCTTTCCTGGCTCTGGAGGCACTTTCCCATGCAAAAAAACCTCCTCTGTCCTACCAGTCTCAACACCTTCCAGATTGTGCCAGTTCTATTACCATGTCACGTGGCTGAACATTAACAGCTTCCCAGCCAGGATGATCTCTAGTTCCTCATGTTAAAGGCATCTACTCACCGATCAATATCTTTGGGCCCGTTTGTTGTTTTCCTGAAGTGTCAGTCACTTGACCAGCTTGACACTCTTCCATGATGAAATGGCTGGCTTGCCTGATGAGAGGAAAGCAGTGGACATAAACCCTGACTTCAGCAAGGCCTTTGGCCCTGCCTCCCACAACATTCCCCTAGAGAAGGTAATGGAAGTATGGGCTGGCTGAGGTAACAGTGAAGTGGACAGGAAACTGTGAGAACATCTGGGCCTCAGGAATGCTGATCAGTGGCATAAAGTCTAGCTGCAGGCTTGTAATTAGGGGTGTACCCCAGGGGTCAATACTGTTGTATTTATTCTGTTTGGCATCTTCGTTAATGAACTGTAAGATGAGGTAGAGTGTACCCTCAGCAAGTTTGCTGGTGACACAAAACTGGGAGGAGCAGCTGACACACCAGAGGGTTGTGGTCCCACCCACCTTGATAGGCTGGGAAAACAGGCTGGCAGGAATCTCAAAAAATCCAATGATAAGTGCAAAGTCCTTCATCTGGGAAACAGTAACCCAGGGACCAGTAAATATTGGGGACCACCCAGCTGGAAAGCAGCACGACAGAAAAGGACCTGGGGTCCAGTGCTGGGTCCAGTTCTGGGCTCCCTAGTACAAGAGAGTCAGAGACATATTGGAGAGAGTCCAGAGAAGGGGCACGAAGATGACTAAGGGAATAAAGCCTTGCCCAGAGCAGGCAATGCTCAGCAAGTTGCAGCTGACATCATCCAGCCAGTGGTTGCCACAGTAACTGCACTTATGGGTGGAGGATAGGAGTTTTCTGGTCTAATCGAACAACTGCCACCTGTCTGGCTGTTGTCTCTGCTGCACGGCAGGAAAGGGCAATGCAGTTTTCTGAGGATGAGAAAATAAATACCTTTACCCACACTACACCAAGTGGGGCTTCCCATCTGCTCCACCCTCCTGTGTGCTACATTTCACAGCCCTGTCCTCCCTGGCAACTGCACTGCTTCCCTAAACACTCAACCCAAGAAGAAAAGCTGCATAAGACAAGAAGAAATCAGCTGACTTAGGCAAGAACCATTGCTTTTTTCAGTTTAAACAGCAGATGTTATCTGCAGCCCCACCAGACCTATCCCAGAGGGAACCAAAGCCTGAACCCCCTGAGGATCACAGACCCCTATTGTCAGTGGCTGAATGGATGTCTGACAGGCTTGGGTAGGGAGCTCTTTACCCCAGGAGTGCTGTCAGTCTAGTTTCCTGACAAGATCTGCTCACATGCACATCCAGTACATGCAGGAGCAATAGCAGCAGGGAGAAGCCACACAAAACCAAAGCCTGGCAGGCCTGATGGACCCCAGTGCTGCTCAATCCCCGTTCAGAGCAAGAGCAGCTGCACTGATGTACACAGGACAGAAGTCATCCCTGCCTAATACCCTCACCTACATGATGAACCAAGGGAAGGACAGATCAACCCTTTGCTCCAAGTCCACCTCTCCTTCATAGCAAAGCCCTCATGGAGAGATGCAGCAGATGAAAAGAAGGTACATGGTCACAAGAGATAGGGATCAGCCATCACCCCTGCTGAGCTGTGTTTTCAGCAGCAGTCACATGAAAAAAACCTACTCTGCAGGCTCATCATTTGGAATCCAAAGGACAAACTCCAAAGTATCTTTGGAGATGGCCCAAACACAGGCTGGAACACTCTGACCAGCTACTGGATTTCCTGTTTTGTTTCCAGTGTGCCAGCCTGGGAGACTACAGCCTCCAGCATCCCATCTGCTGTCTGGGAGAACTGGAAAGTCACCAGAGCAGGCAAGTGCTCACCCTCAAAGCACCCTAGAAAAAAGGAGGCATGTCTTGGGAATGTTCTCACTGTGCACAGTCTCCTCTGTACACCCACAAGTAACCAGTTCAGCCTGGGAAGTTTGCAGCCATACTGAGCATTTCCAGCTGTGCCCCAAAGTCACAACAGCACTTCAGATTTCAGCCTGATACAAGAACTGAGAGCTCTGAAAAATAAACCAGGCTCTGGGTATCTCTAGATTGGCAAGCCAAGTTAGCAGACACATTAGGTCTCAGTCTTGCCCTACTTCATGATACAAGTGTTGGTCAAGTACTCATTAAGGGACTACCAGTCCTCTGGTGGCCTAATTGGACATGGGACAGACAAAAGAGAGAAATGGTCATATACAAAGGGGACTGATTAAGATGACAGGCAATATTCAGAAAGCTGTTTGGATGTTCTTTTATTTTGGAAGGCTCTTTCCTAGGTTATTTTGGACAGAAAAAACAAAGAAGGCACCTGGAACTATCCTAGGGACAATAAGCTGCATGCAATCCTCCCATGTGAGCTGACAGTGCAGTACCTGACACAGAGCAGTTACTGAACTCTCAATGCTGATCTCACCAGCCGGAGATGTGATGCCTGCTTCCCATCAACAGCAGTTAAAGGGGTCTGGCAGACAAAGGGGAGGATTGGTTCCTGTATGGGGAATGGAGGCAAAGCACATTTGAGTCACTTCCAACTCTTACCCAATCCATTTTCTCCCTGGGCTGGGAGTATGGACAAACCCAGGACAAGGCAAGATTTAGTCCAGTTAAGGTCACCCCAGGGCTACAGTTACAGCCATCTCCCTGTCACTTAAAGCACAGCACAGTCAAGAAAGGCCACAGTAAAACCTTGCTTGGGCAGTTCTCCGCCCCTCTATGCACATAACAGAGGTGGCGCCTCACCCCTAGCCCAGCAGGGCCACATAGGTCATTGGGGCCCACCTGGCCAGCAGAGGCAGCCTTCAGGTGCAGCACAAGAGGTCACTGTCCCCAGCAATGTCCCCTGTGAAATGCAAAGGCAGCTGGCAAGGGCTGCACTGCTCACTGCTCCCGGTGACCTGGCTGGACCCTGCACTCTGCACCACAGCCCCGCCAGTGAGGCACCAGTGATCCAGCAAAGGGCACCTCAAAGACACCACCCAGCTGTCTTGTCTACCCAGCAGCACCCCCTTGAGTGAGGAAAGGTCCTGCCACGTCCTCACCTGTGAGGGCTCAAAGATACCTAGGGCAGTTTCATCTTGATGGGACCATGAGTGAATGAAGAGGTCATTTCCAGCCTATGCTCACACTTTATTATATACAGAGACACAGTGAGTGTAAGAACATCAACATGGGACATGGACAGTAAGGGATGCCCAAAGGCACTCCATTCTGTCCCCTTGGTGCAACCAGTCAGCATAATTTATACAAATAATACAATATTTGAACAATAAATAAGTTTGATAAATTAGATCAAGAAATTAAAAAAACGTAGAAAGACAAAGCAGCAAGGAATGATTCTGAGGACTGTGACACATTCACAGCAGTGACAACACCATCACCATCTCACCTGCACACCGGCAGCTGGAGCACAGACCCCCATCAGCACTTTTCTCTCACTGTACTATGACAAAATCCAACTGAGAAGGGGCAGCCAGGGGGAGTCATACAGTTCACTAGTGCTGTGTTGTCATGGCCTAGGAGCCCTCTGTCCTTCAAAAGCCCCTTCAGAAAGGGTTCTGAAGGTACAACTGCAGACCCACTGGGCAGTCACAGCTTGTCTGTTTGGCACAGGAAAAAACCCTCAAACTGGTCTCTTCTGTCCTTCAGATGGGACACTGGCACAGTTATTGACTGGGTCGGGGCAGGGGGGTAGTGGGGGAAACTTCTCTAAGGAACAGGGGAGAGGAGAGATGAGGCAATGCTCTCTTTCACTTGTGGGAGGCAGAGATGCTCTCATTCATGATTCCAGAGGTCTGGCACACTCCTTCCACATGGCCTGGCACTGACAGACACGAGGTGGGTGACAGTGCCAGCCAATCCCCTGGCAAGGAGGGGGGTTACCACAAGGACTGCAGGGATGCTGCTCAGAATTAAAGAGTTACAAGTCAAAGGACAGCAGTAAAAGCTGCCACTGGTTATCCAAGGGAAAAATAACACTAAAGCAGCCAGTCCCAAACCCCTGGAGAGGCCACACAGACACTGATTTGATTCCCCTCAGCAGCCTCAAGGACTCCAGCTCTCTTCCAAAGATGCTGGCAGCTGGCAATGAGGGAGACAAGAACTCAGTCCATCATGGATAGCTCTCAGCAGAAAGGAGACAACTTGAAATCTATCCCCTCCTGCCAATCCCCTTCCCATTTTGCTCCCAAAGAAGGATGTTGGCATGTGAAGAAACCGGGGATTGAGGGAATAGGGCAGTGAGAGAGAAATGGGAACAGATGGAGATCTGGGATGGGGAACTGACCCCTCTGCCCTCACATGTACAAACTGTTACTCATCCAGGCCTGGTATCAAGTCTGCAATACTGTCCACATAGTAGTTGGGCACCAGATCCTTGGCGGCGGCGCTGTCACTGGCCATGTAGGCCTGCGCCTCTTCCAGGCGGGACACGCCTGTCAGGGTGAGGATGGTGGCCAGGCCGCAGTTCTTGCCGAACAGGATGTCTGTCTCCAGACGGTCTCCCACCATGAGCGTGCGGGACGGGTCGACCCCGAAACGCTCCACGATGCAATCAAACATGTACGTGTTGGGCTTCCCCACCACCAGCGCCTTGCGGCCCGAAGCCGTCTCCACTGCGGCGGTGAGGCTGCCAGTGCCTGCGGGAGGGAAGCAGGAGGAACAGAAGTAGCCGCGGGCAGCTCAGCGCCCGGGCCCCGCCACAGGACAGGGATGCTGGCAGCCGCGCTTCGGGAGCTGGCACGGACTGCCAGGGCATCCCTGCTGGCCCTGCCGCTCAGGGCACTGCCTCGCCCTCACCTGGGACAGCGAACCCCACCCGAGGCCACCCCCGCCACAGCCCCTTCCCCCCGGGGCGGCGCGGGACGGGGCGCGGGCTCACCGGGGGTGCGCTGGCCGTCGCTGAGCGGGTGCCAGGGGTCGGGGTCGGTGGCCACCAGCAGGCACTGCGGGTCGCGCAGGTAGCCGCAGGCCTGCGCCAGCTTGGCGAAGGTGAACTGGTCGTCGTAGCCCACCAGGACGGCGCGCACCGGCTCGCCGGGTGTCGGCTCGCCCTCGCCCGCCAGGCGCAGCCCGGCGTCGCGCACCTCGCCGCGCAGCCCCTCGCCGCCCAGCACGAAGACGCGGCCGGCCCCGCTCCCGTTCCCGCCGCCGCCGAGGAGGCGCTGGCGGAGGAAGAGCGCGGAGCAGAGCGCGGAGCTGAAGACGTGCTCGGCGCGCACGCCGCGGAAGCCGAGACGGCTGAAACGCCGCTCCAGCTCGGCCACCGAGCGGCGGCTGTTATTGCTGACGAAAAGGGCGGCCTTGCCGCTGCGCCGCAGCCGCTCCAGCAGCTCGGGGGCGCCGGGCACGGCGCGCTCGCCCGCCCACAGGACGCCGTCGCAGTCGAAGAGCAGCCCCTGCGCCGGACCCAGCACCTCGCGCAGCCCCGCGCCGCTCAGCCGCCGGCAGCTCGCCATGCTGCCGCCGCCGCCGCAGCCGCAGCCCGCCCCGCCCCGCCGCGCAGCCAATCACCGCCCCCGCCGCGCCCCGCCCCGCCGCGCAGCCAATCACCGCCCCCCAGCCCCGCCACCGCCACCAATGGGAGGCCCTGACGCTCCCAGAGGCAGAGCCGGGCCCAGGGCCGGCCCCAAAGTGACCGCGGCTGGGAGAGGGCGGGGACAGGCCCGGGCCGCTGCCCATTGGCTGGAGCCGCCGTGCCCGGCCCGCGCCCCCCGCCGTGCCCGCGCAGCCGCGCAGCGCCCCCTGCCGGCCGGCGGGGCTGTGGCAGGGCGGCTGCCATTACGGCCCGGCCCGCCTCTCCACGGCCCCGGGCGCCCGCCGCGGTCCCGCCTCCTGCCCTTCCCGCTGGGGCCCACGGGCTGCACCCTCCATCACCTCAGACTGCCAAGTGTGCCCTGCGTGTGCCCTGCTCACACCGGCGGGCGGCTTTGACACCAACTTCTCAAATTCTGGCAAAATATCAACAGAGGCACTTAGGCTGGAAAAGCCTTCTAACATCACCGAGTCCAGCCTAAGAGCGAACCATGTCAACTAGAGCGTGGCACTGAGTGCCGCATCCAGCGTTAAACACCCCTAGGGACGGTGACTCCAGCACCTCCCTGGGCAGCCCATTCCCATGTCTAATCACTCTGTGAAAAAGTTCCCTCCTACTGTCCCACCGAAACCTCCCCTGGTGCAGCTTGTGACTATGTGCTCTTGCTGCCTGGGACAAGAGGTCGAGCTCTACGTGGCTACGGCCTCCTTTCAGGGTGTTGTAGAGAGTGATCAGGGCACCCCTGAGCCTCTTTTTCTACAGGCTGAACAACCCCAGCTCCTTCAGCCTAACAGAACATACACTCCAAATATACGTATCTATATAGATATATCTATGTGTATATATCTATATATATCTCTATACATCTGTATTTATATATATCCATCTGTGTGTTCCTGGGGCAATGCATTTTAAGGAAAAACGGGGCTGGGATCATGGCTGAGCATCCGTGAATGGCCCCATGGGGCCAAGCTGTCCGAGAGCTGCAAGCACTGTCTGAGCCTGCAGTGGGAGATCAGGGTGGGGATCAGGGTGGGGATCTGGGCAGGGATCTGGTGGCTGGGCTCTGGCAGGGACGTGGTAGTGTGGGGAGGTGGCGACCGAGATGGGGGAGTGAGAGAAGGCCGGCAAAGCTATGCCAGGTGGTGTGACGGAACAAGGTGGAACACCAAGAGACGCTATCCCTCAGGCCACCCTGGCATTTCCACAGCGTCTGCTGGGTCCCAGAGAGGTGCCAGATCCCATCTCCCCAACCTGTGATTCCTCCATGCCTCTCACCCTGTTCAGTTTTCTGTGGGCTGTCCTTCTGGGGCCGATGTGGCCAGGGGGCTTCCTCCTGCAGGCAGTGGCCGCCCCTCCTCTGTGGTTCCTGGCACACAGTCCCCGGCAGCCGCTGTGTCAGCCTCAGCAGAGGAAGGCCTGCGGGCCGGTGGGGCATCGTCTCGGCTGTGGCGGGGCGCCGGCTGCGGCGGGAGCGGCGGCGGCACGGCGGGGGCCCGGCCGGGTGCGGTGCGGCGCGGCAGGGCTTTGGGGCTGGCGGCCCGGGCAGGGGCCGTGCCCCGGGGCTGCGCCACGGGCGGCGGGGGCACTGCGGGCCGGGCCGGAGCTGGGCGTTTGCCTGGAAAGAAAGCTGAGGTGGGCTGGGCTCCTCCCCACCGGGGCTCTCCAAAGGGCGCCGGGGCTGCAGGCAGCTGGCCGGACAAATTGCCCCTTGCCCAGCTCCTGTCCTGAAGATGCACACCAACTTTTCTGGGGGCCTTTCCCTCTTCCCTTCACAAAGCTTTGACACCTCTTTACTGGAGGTGTTCAACCCAACACTGGAGGACGTACTTCATCCATCCCATGGCCCCATCTTGGCTGGATTGTGGGCATGCTGCCCTGGCCAGAGGCCTTTCCCACAAGGACATCCCCAGTGCCCCCTTGTGTGGGGAACAGCAGGATGATGACTAAACCACAGGAGGTGGCATTGGGGGGTGTAATTTCCCAAACATGTGGGGCGCCCTAACCTTTGCGGGTGGTGTTGTCAGTCATCACTGGAGCCGGTGGCCCTGCTGCTTCAGGAGATGGCCTGGGCAGTCCTGGGGATGCGGGCTGGGACCTGGCCTCAGGGTCCCTGGAGGTGCTGTGCAGAGAACAAGGCAAGTCAGGCTTTGGTTGGGTGGTGGTCCTGGCTGTGAGGCACCTTGCAGCCACCTGTGAGAGTATGGCCCTGGTGTGGGGTGGGATGGAGGGAGGGCATGGGAGAGCTGGGACAGCCAGAGCCTCTAGCTCCTATCAGACTTACGCCTCTCCATCCAAAAGGGTGGGGGTGCTGGCTGGAGGGGTCGCAGGAGTTGGCTCTTCCTCTGGGACAGCCTTGGAAAGTCCGGTGTTTGTGGGTGGCATGAACATGCCCGAGACATTGAAGTCTACCTCTGGGTGAAGAGAAAGGAGGAGATCCTGTGGGGAAGCACTTCCCACCCAGAGCAATGACCCCACAGCAGGGAGCCAGAGCAGCCGCCCGCTTCTCCCATCCTGGAGATGGAGAAATGTGCCCTTCCCTTCCACTCCCTCTCACTCTCTGCTGTGGCCCACCAAGTGATGCCCTGGCCCTACCTCCAGGGAAGAGAGTGTCCACGTTCTGGATGAGGGCTTCCACCACAACCTGGATGGAGGAGACTGAGGCCAAGTCCAGTTGCATGGGGTCTCTGAGAGACAGGGGTGGGGGAGGCATCAGAAAAAGGGTTTGGAGGTATTAACCCCAAATGAGTTTTTGTGTTCATTCCACAGGGGTCAGGGTCTGAAGGGAAGGCAGCCCAGCCAAGGGCGACGGCAACATGGGTGATGGGCTTTTATCCTGTCCTGGGAACCCCGGTTTGGTGTTGGAGACCAGTGGTGTTGAAAGCCACCCATGTCACAAGTGCTTTGGATCTCAGTCCCCTCCTTTACTACTTGCAGAGTGGCTAAGAGCACATGTGCTTGGTGAGGGAACATGCAACCTGGGGAGCATGGGACCAAGGGGCAGGACTTGAGGATGGAAGAGGTGTAAGTGCTTTAGACCAGCCTGTAAGTGCTGGATCAGCCTTTGCCATGGCTTTTGCCTTCAGGGCACCCTAGCAGGGGCTAGGGAGCTGCCTCCCACCCCTTCAAACCAGACCTTACCCTGTGCTCTGCTGCGACCACAGCAGGTTTGGGCCCAGCACAATGGCAATGTTGCTGGGGGTCATTTTATTCACCTCCTGGTGTTCAGCCAGCTTGGCTAAAAACTTGATCAGATACCTGTGGGGTGAAAGGAGGGCAGGGGTTTAGTAGAGAGGGATTTGAGGAGGAAATGGCTACCCCTGGTGATTGCTTGGGGCTGAAGAAGCCCTGTTCTGACAAACCACCTGAGATTGTTGTAGCTGTCCTGGGGCAGGCGGCCGCAGGTGTCTCTCAGGCTCTGCAGGCGGCTGTCAATGTCCTTTAGGCTGTAAGAGAGAAGGAGGAGCAGAGAGCTCAGCCTTTCCCTGTGGCACAGGGGGACACTGGACAAGGAGGAAGGGCAGTGTTGGCTGCCCGTGCAGGCCATAGCCCCGCAGATGGAGATGTCCTGCTTTACTGGGCAGTGAAGGCAGGCATGCACGGAGGCTCTGTGTCTGTATCTCCCCAAGTGAGACAGAGCACCCCTGCTCCAAGTGCCAGGAGGGATGGAGAGGGTTGACTGGGGGCTTTCTGAGACCTGCCAGGGATTTCCACCCCAGTGCCTGGACCCACCTGGCTGCTTTGACCCATTCGTCATAGAGTTCGAAGGTCATCAAAGGCTGGGGCAGCTCCCGCAGGTAGGATTTCAGTGCACCTGGTGGGAGAGGGGGAGCAGTGGAGCTGATGGCAGCTGAGGGATGGCAGGGACTGCCCAGTCATGTGCCTTGCTGGCCCTCACCAGCCACAGCGTGGGGGTCTGAGTAAAACTCCTCCAGGGCATTGGAGCCACTGGCCAAGCTGCTCTTCAGCTTCCTCAGCACTGAGGCGCCTGCTGCCAGCCGGAAGAGTCCCTGGGGATGGCAGGAAGAGGGAAGGGATGCATTTTGAGTTTGGGAGGAGTGCATCTGGGGAAGAAAGGTGATGAGGGAGTCTGGAGCACTCCCTACCTCTTCCTTCATGCCGGAAGCCAACAGCATCATGACACAGGCTTCGATGGGAAGCGCAATCTCCCGGCCCAAGCTCTTGAGGTGTGTCTCTAGGGACACACCGTAGTACCCTGCCACTGGCGTGTCTGTTGTGAAGGAAGGCTCTGGAAGAGGAAGGAAAATGTCAAGAGGGATGATGGGCCATCCCTGGGACCGTTCAGCATTTGGCCATGGCAACATCCTGCTCCAAGACGAACCAGGCTGGCTACAGGCAGAGGCAGGACAAGCAGCATCTCCAGCCCGTGTCAAGCTGCGTCCCCAGCCTACCAGCCCAACATGGTAGGCAGCAGCAGGTGTAGGGAGGGAAAATTAGCCTTTTCCAGCTTTGCTGGACATACTTGTATCCCCCAGACCCAGCTGCAGCCCTTGCCAGGCTGCATGGAGAGCCAGAGGGTACCTGTCTGTCTGTGGCTTTCCCTCAGCTCTGCTAGAGCTGAGTCCAGAGATTCCAGTGACTGCCGGTGGTACTGGGCTTGGACTTCCAATAGCTGCCAGACAGGGGACAGGGAAACGGCATTCAGTTGGCACCAGCCCCTCTTGGAGAGGTGCCCATTCCCAGGGCATTGCACCCACATGAAGACAGGGCAAAGAGGGAGCTGCAAGGGGAGCCCCCCCGGGGTCCATGGGACTGTGTCTGTAGTGAGGCATAGAGGGCAGATTGGAGAGGGGCACCTTCAGGACAAGCTGCTTGTTTGCACTCGGTGCTAGTGGTGGCATTAACCTGCAGTGGCAGGAGCAAGGCCAGCTGCTGATGCTTTGATCTGTCCCTGCCCTGCTTGGGGGCACTTGGTGTGGATGGGGGCAAGGCTGGGCTCAGACATGTTGCAGCTGACATTCACAGACTGGGGAGAAGTGAGACAGAAGACTTACTTTGATGAAGTAGCTGGCATAGATGTCCTCTTTGGTGGAGAAGTGGTAGAGGTCAGCCATGTACTCATCCTAGGAGGGGAGACAAAGAAGAGCAATTTTCCATCCCCTCTCTGGCACCCAAGGAAGAGGAGACACCTCCATGACGCCCTTTCATCTGGCCTGTGAGTGGTCTAGACAGGGTCTCTGGGGGGAGTGGGGCTTTCTTCTTGCTTCCCATAGTTGTGTTTGGGTAGTGGCAGCAACCTGCCCCATGATCAAAGCCCTTGCACAAGTGGCTCAGGAACAAGAGGCCTCTGCACCTTCAGCTCCAGTGAGCTCATGAGCTCAGCCAGACGAGGTGCTGGGCTTTTCAGAGACACGGGGCAGAAGTGGAGAAAGCTGATGTGAAAATTCCCTGCCACCCATGACAGATCCTAGCTCAGCTGTTTTCCAGCCTGAATGGACCCCATATGCTCCCTGATTTTGCCCCTGGACCCTCCTCTCTGCAGCAGCTTGCACTTTGAATTCCTTTACTCTTTTTCTTCTCCGGGCTTGGGCCATCTCCCTGTTTCTGCTTGAGGGCCCCATTTGCTTTCAGAGGGCAGGACATGCTGGCTGGCTGCAGTCCATCCCAGCGTGGGGTCACCTCAGGCAAGACTAGTGGAGGGGAGCAGGTCTGCAGCCCTGGAGCTGATCCATGGGGGAGAGCAAGTGAGCCTCTGACCTTGCACTGCTCCACCTTCCTCTTCACCTCCTCCTCTTCTTCCTTCAAGATCTCCAGTTTGGTGGCAGCAGAAGATGCGCCTGGGCCAGCACCAGCCCCAGTGCTGTTACTGGAACTCTTGGCAGCTTGGTTCAGCCTTTGGGGTGGGAAATAAGAGGTGCATTTATGGTCTCAGTGCCAGGAATGTTGGGTAGAACTGGTGTGCAGACTTTCAGAGAAATGTGGCATGGCAAGGGCTACCCCTGGCAAGAACTGGAATGAGGTGATCTCAGTGTCCCAAGCACCACCAGGGCACTTTACTGCCTTTAGCAGCAGAGCTGCCCTTCTCTCTGGTGCTGGAATCAGCATGTGAGCCCAGAGCAGGATGCACCTACAGAGGAGCTAGCTGGGTGCTCCTGAAGACCTATTGGAAATTGAGTCTCCAGGGCAGTTATGCTCCTCTCTCCCCAACCTGTCTGGGGGCTGTGCTGGGCATGCCCTGGGCCCCAGGGCTGCAGTGTGCCCCATACCGGCTCTTGATTGTGTTCCAGTCAGAAATCAACTTCTGGAGGGTCTTCTTGCGCTTCAGGATGGTGGGGAGCTCCTCCTGGGGGAGAGAGGGCCAGAGTGAGTGGGGGAGGTCTGGGGACACAGGAGGGAGTGGTGGAAGGATTGGAAAGTGGAGCCAGTAGAGCAGCCAGGGCTACCTCACTGAGCTTGTTGAGTGGCTGCAGGACGTAGTGCTCCAGGTCAATCTCGAACTCAGCCACGATTTTGGCCAGTGAGCTCTGTATGCAGCAACCCATCTCCAGGGCTTTCCTGTGTGGGACAGAGATGCAATGACTGCAGGCTGGAGCCATGCCCCTGTCTGACCCAACATCCCCCTGTCCCTGTACCCACGGGGGACCCTGAGCCAGCCCCCAGCCCTACTCTGCAATTGGAGGCTGGAGGTTCTGGCTGTCCCTTCTCCCAGTGCAACACCAGTGCTTGCTCTGGGACATGGTTTGAGCCACGGCAGCCCCTGAGCCAAGACAGTGTCACCACCAGGATCTGGCATCTTTTGGGGTCACCCTGGCACTTTTTCCCACCAGTACTTACCCAAGGCTGGACTCTGTGTCCAGTTCCTTGAAGCTCTCAGCCATCGCCATGGACAGAGCCATCAAGGGCAGCTTCTTCTGCACAGAGCCAAGGATTTGGGAGAGAAGTGGTGACACCACTGTGCCTGGCCACACTGTGGTGCTCCCCACCACAGGGCACCATGGGTGCCAGAGTTCATGGGGGTTTGGGAAGGAACATAGCAAGGGCTTTGGAGGGTTATTCAATGCAAAGACGCTGTCTCTCAGGAGTGTCCTAAATTAGTGATGATTGAAGGGGTTGCCCTGCTCTGCTCATCCCAGGCAGAGCTGGAGGCTGGAGGTCACTGCTGACAATGGGACCTGGGCTTGGCATAGCTTTGAGCCACCCTTCAGCAAAGCTGGCAAAGCAGGGGCCTGGCATCCCTGTTTTTGGCAAGGGACAGAGCTGGGGTGAGCACAGGCTGCGTGGGAAGATTTTTCTCACCACTCGCTTGTCCATCTCAGAGCCACAATGTCCCTGCAGGCAGGCTTGGAGCCTCTTGGACACACTGTGAGCTGCTCGCTTGGCCGGCTCAATCCTCTGCTCAATCTGCAGGCAGAAAAGTGGCACTGGGGAAGCCATTTTGTCAGCCATGGCACCTCGAGGCCATTTCCCCACTACCCTGCTCTGGGTGAGGATGGCCTGCTGTGCTGGTTTTGCATGGGCTGGTTTTGGGTAGCAGGGGGAGCCATGGAGGTGGCTTCTGTGAGAAGCTGCCAGAAGCTTCTACCATGTCCAGCAGAGCCAATCCCTGACAGCTTTGAAGGTGGACATGCTGCTGGCCAAATCTGGGCCAATCAGAGATAGTGGGAATGCCTCTTGAAAACATGTTTGAGAAGAAAATCACAACAAAGTGAGGACACATTTTTTTCCTAGCCAGAGAAGAGAAGCAGGTGAGAACCTGTGAGGGAAACAACATGGAGACACCAAGGCCAGTGGAGAAGGAGGGACAGGAGGTGCTCCAGGCACTGGAGCTGAGATTCCTCTGCAGGCCATGGTGAGACCATGGTGAAGCAGCAGTGCCCCTGCAGCCATGGGGATCCACACAGGGACAGAGATCCACCCACAGCCCATGGGGGAGGTGCTGACACTGGAGCGGGAGGAGGCTGTGATCCAGTGGGAGACCCACTGGAGAGAGGGCCCCTGCTTCCAGAGTGGAGCAGCCTGTCCTTGGAGGACTGCACCCCGTGGAAGAGCGACCCATGCTGCAGCAGTTTTGGGAGGACTGCTGCTCATGAGATTTGGAGCCAGGCTGGAGAAGTTCACAGAGAACTCAGGTCTCCTGTGGTGCACCAGAGCAGTGGAAGGACTCCTCTCCCTCAGCAGGGGAAGAATATCTCGGGTGATGAACTGACCAAAATCCCCACACCCTGTCCCCTGCACTGTCAGTGGGAAGGAGGGAAGGATTGGGGGAAGAAAAGGTGTTTTCAAGGGCTTATTTTACTTCTCATTATCCTCCTCTGATTTTGTTAGCAATAAATTCACTTTGTATCTCTAAGTCAAGCCTGTTTTGCCCTTGGAGTGTTTTCTCCTGGTCCTTAGCTCATGAAGCCTTCATTAAATTTTCCTCTGCCCAACTGTGGCAGGGGAGGATGAGTGAGCAACTTTTGTGGGTACATGGCATTTGGGCAGTATCAAACCATGACACCTGCCCAGCCTCCTGCCACAGCTTGGAGCATCTGGTCCAGTGAAAAGGGAGCACAACTCCCGGTCAGGACTCATCCCTCTGTGAGCTGCTGGGAAATCCCTTGCTGGTAGCAGGAGCCTGCCAATCCCTTGACACCGTGGTCCTGAAATCACCCTCTGGCACGCGGGCAGATCCCAGCCCCATGACTTGGACGTGCTGGCAGGGCAGATGGCAGCAGGAGCGGGGCAGGTTCCACGCCCAGGCACAAGCAGACACACGCCTGCCAGCCCAGCCCACACCTCACCTGCAGCAAATCTTCTGACAGGAGCTCAGTTGCTTCTTGGGCTCTGCAGAGGAAGGAGAAGGAACCATAAGCAAATGGGGGTCACCTCCACCCAGCTTCTTTGGGAAGGCAGGTCCTTGTGCCTCCTGGCCTCTCTTTGGGCTCCTGGGAGCAGGAGACACAGGCTATAGCCTGGACCATCAGATACAAGGCCAACAAGGCCGTGGGTAGAACGAGCCTGAGAGGACAAGAGCAGCAGGAGCAGGGCAAGGGAGCCAACTTTGCTGGCTGGTGGACACCCCATCAGACAGGGTTTCCTGTCTGTGCACCTCAGTCAAAAAGTCCAGGTGTGGCCTGTGTTTTTGGAATCAGAGTGCTTAGCAGGGCCACAACAGGAGCAGGATGTTTACTGCCCCTGACTGCCCCATCTCTCCCCTGAAGGTGAAGCCAGGGCAGTGATGCTGCAGTCTGGCACACGTCTTTGCAGGCCTGGGTACTCAGTAGCAGTGGGGCCACTGGTGTGGGAGCAAAGGTATCCTTGTGATCAATCTGGGGTCCAAGACCAACACCAGCCCCTCCAGAAATGCCCTCACAAATCCAGATTTTTGTGGTTCCGCTCAAAACCAAATTCAAAACCCACCAGCCACATGACCCTAAAGCCTCCCTGATGCCTCCTATAGAGGAAGCCTTGCTTCATAGCCTTCTATCATTGCTATGTCCCAGGAACCCCATTTGATTTCCATCTGCTGCTGCTTTTTCCCCATTCATATTTCTCTCTTTTCACTGTCTGCCAAAGTCAATGTGGCATGAGGATGTGGAGCTGCAGAAAACATGGTTTGGTTAAAGGCAAGCAAGATCACGTGAGGTCACAGTCAATAGAGGAGAGGCTCCTCAGCAGGTGGAGAGTTTGCTCTTGGACTTCACAACATGCTTGAGGCTTGCCTGCCTGACATGAAGCAAAAGGGAGATGCATCTGACATGGATGAAATCTTGAGGGAAGAGGGATGGGAAGGGGCATCATGCTCCCTTCCAGGGAATGTGAGGAGAGCAAGAGGCCACCAGCATATAGGAGTTGCTTCCTCGTGGTTGATTTGCTGGGCTGGCTGAAGGACCTCAATGGTTCAGGGGACATGCTTGGTCCCTCTTAGCCACCCAGTGCTGGGAACCCAGTGCTGCAGAGGTGGCAGTAGGAAAGGGAGTGAGGGGGCTGGGCAGGGAGGGCCCAGCCCTGTAATTTCAGTTCTGGGTTTTGCAAGGGGAGAGCTTTGGAAAGTCAAAGATAAAAAGAAGGAAATGGCAGAGGTAGAACAGGGATAGAGGGTTTTGTGTGGAGCTGTAAGTCCTCCATGGGTCCATCCGAGGGCCCCTGGTTCTCTCCTCAAAGGGCATTCTGGGCTGCTCACGCTGCTGGGCTGGCCAGAGCTATGCAGGGCATTTGGCTCCTGTGGGGCACCCCAGACTCAGCAGGGAGGGCAGGTCCCAGCCCAATCCCCCTCCTGGTCATTGCACAGCCAGGGGCATGTGGCTGGAAGGTCCCTCCTCATTGCCCCACTGTTCCACATCCTGGCAAAGCCAAGCTTGGGAAAGTCCTGTTTCCTGGTGAATGCAGGAATGTGGGCCCTGGGAGAGGTAGCTGGGCTTGAGGATCATTTACTGCTGAGCAGCACCAATGCAGCCTTCACAAAGCCCTTCAGCTTGTGCTGAAGATGCTCTAAACCCTAAAGGTTTCCCCCTCCTTTCCCCTTTTCCCAGGCCACAGCCCCAGCACAAGCCCTCCAGGACGCACATCCCGCTCCCTCCGGTACTGCTGGTGGAGAAGTCCTTACCTGGTGGTGGCACTGGGATGGGACAGCTGCTGGCGCATTCGATTGAACTGTCTTTTCATCATCTTGAGAGTCGGGAGGAGACCACAAAAGCTGCTCTGCTTGGCTGTACCTGCTCAGCTGCCCTCGGTAATGCTTGGCATCGGATGCCTGCAGCCCCTCTTCTCCGCGGAGCCACTTTGCTTTTCCCAGAGGACCTCTGCCTCCTTATTCCTCTTCTTCCCTCCCTCGTTCCCTCTTTTTCAGTTTCCCCAGCTGGTCCCCTCCCTAGTCCCTCCCTAGGGATGCCCTGCCTGCTTTCTTTTCCCCTCCCTTGAGCTTCGTTTTCTCACTCCCTCTCCTTTTCTGAGCTTCCTTCCTCCTCCGTCCGCCCCTCCGCCACAGATCAGGTAAGAACAGTTCAGAGCTCCTGCTCCGTTCTGTGTTCCTGTCACCAGCCCACAAGTAAAAATAACTTCAGCCCAGCCTTAAAGGGGAAATTTTATTACAGCATACGCATAACAAGGCAGGACAAGCACATGCCGCTGCCGAGCCCGCGTGAAGGGCCCACGCTGTTTCTTGCTGTGTCTCAGCTGGGGTGGTTCCCCTTCCTTCCTTCCCGTGCCCACCAGCAGCTGTGCCGCGGGGCAGCCCGTGCGGTGCCAGCTGCCTGTGCAGCTCATATGGATGTACACCCTGCCCTACCTAGCCACCCAACTCTGCCAGCACTGCTCAGGCACCTCTCCATGCTCACGGGTGCAGCTCCACCCTCTTGCCCTGCGACATACCGCCTTGCTGCGACAAAAGCAGCAAGGCACAAGCAGCAAGCCACCCCTGCACCCACTCGCTGCTTTCCCTCCCTGCCGTCGCTGAGGCTCTCCGGAGCCGCCGCAAAGCTGCGGCCAGCGGCTGCTGCCTGGTCCCTCCCCCCGCCAGAGGAGCTCCTCCGAGCAGGGCCAGCAGCAGCCGCAGTTGCACGGGGACCGCAAACTCCCGGTTCTCAGGCTCAGCTGCTGCCTGCTCTCTGCAGAGCCGCACCAGAGCTCATATAATTTTTTTTTTGTTTTTCTTTTCTCCTTTTTGTCGAAAAACATCCACTCCACACCACCACGACTTTTGGTGTTGACTCTCTAAAACATGTATCTCACTTTATTTCTGGCTACCTGCAGATAGGACTTTTCACCTGCACTAAGAGAGGGCAGAGGTTGCTGTTAGCTGGGTTACATGGCTGGCAAAGGAAGCAGCAAACCAAGCCAAAACAAGAAGCGGTCAGCTTGTGGGTAGAAGAGGCAAGCAGCAAAAGTAAATGAGGCAGAAGGGCCACTCCATGTGTGCCCTGAAGGCGGAGGAGCAAAAATTTGAGGGCTGCTAGGCTGTGCTTGTTGGCAAGGATCAGGTCTCCAGTTACTGTCTAGCAAAGTGGTGCTGGCAGCTGTTTTCAAGTGGTTGTGGGGTGACAGAGCACCACTGTCTCCCTGCCCAAAACACCAGGCTGTTCTCAACCTGTGGCAGAGCACATCTAATCCTCCACCATCAAGCCCTGGGTGCTCCTGACAGGCAGCTTCAAGCGCCTGTTGCAAACATGCAGCTAAGGCCCCCCAGATCCTCACTGGCTGCATCGAGGGGGGGCTGGGCCAATTCTTATATGCAGTATCAGAGCCGCTCCCAGCCCTGGGCTGCTGCTTGTCAGAGGAGATCCCCCTTTGTACTCCTGAAATAAAACTGCCTCGTGGAGCTGCTTCCAAGTGCTGCCACCAGCAGTGGTGAAGCTGCAGTCATGTGAGACATGGGAGTGAGCTCAAGCCCTGCTTTCCGTGGGCTGTCAGGCACACATTCCTGCCCACTGCCTCTCCATGGTGCACAAGGGAAGTGGGCAGTACCCAGTTCACAGCCTGGAAGTCACTGCTCTCAAAAAAGGAATTGAGAACTGCCAGGGGAATTCCACCAACCCAGCTCTTGGGAGCAGGGAAATCATTGTGACAAGGGCCTGAGTGACTGAGGGATGAACTACAGGACTGAGGGGGCAGGATTTGAGCTGGACAGGATGCAGAGAAGCTCCTCAGGGGTCCAGGAAAAGTAGGGGGAAAAATGCATTACTTGGGTCAAAAGACAGAGGAGGAGGATCAGGAAAGAACTCTTTATTTCCCATAAATACAGCAGATTCTTCGCGCCGGGCGTCTTGTTTTAAATGTTTGTTTTCTTCCATTTACAGAATTTTGCACTGAAAATATATACAAGTCTATTCAAGAACCAAACAAGATCTGCAAAGAAAAACCCATACAAAACCCTGAAGAGACGGGAAAGGGAAGTAAGACAGCAGAATCCCAGCATAAAGACCTTGCTTCCCCCTCCCCTTTACTGCCTGCTGTGCCCAGCTCTGAGACACATCACCTTCGCCGCCCGAGCCTCAAGTGCGAGGCACCCTGCTCATCTCCATCTCTCACATGCTTCCTTCAACCTCTGGCAAGCCACTGCAGAGCACAGCTTGCCTCTGCTTTTTATGATCAGGCCCTCTCCAAACCAACTTAGGGATGGGAAGCAGCTTCCATGGTCCTAAGTGCCATGGGATTGGGGATTGCTTGGGATGTGCTACCCTCGGTCTCCTCGGTGCTGCAGATCCCAGCTCTTGTGTCACAGTGATCAGGCGGCTGGGGTGAGCCCCCTCCCCGCCACAGGGAGCCAGGCCTGCCCTCAGCTGCAGCAAAGGTGCACAAGGCACAGCTGAACCCCCCCGTGCCCCAGTGCAGAGCTTGGTGGTGATGAGCTGGGCTCCCATCTCCCCCAGCTCCCAGCCCATCACTCACCCCTCTGCAAAAGGACACTCAAGAGCTGAGAAAACCCCCCTGCCCCACCGAGCTCTCCAGCCCAGCTGGGGAAAGGAAGCCTCACTGCTGCTTCCTGTCCCCATCTGCCAGGAGGCTGCAGGCAGTCTCAACCCCCAGAGCATGCCCCTCTCTGGCCACCATTCCCACAGCTTGCTATGATAGATAAAGGCTGTGGGAATGGTTCCTACCATGCCATAGGGGTTCAGAACGCCAGCTGAAGGGGCGGGGAAGGCACAGAGCAACCCCATCCTAGCCCCTGAGGCCCCACCTCTCACCAACAGCTCTGTAAGCAGCTAGGACAGAGATATGTGATGATCACTCCCCCTGACCCCCCCCAAAGCAGAGACAGCTGTCTGCTCTCTGGTGCTGGAGAGATACCTAAGCTCTGCTCAGCCCTGTTCCTCATCAGCTCCAGTGTGATCCCACCACATGGAATCACTGGGGCCCAGCTCTAAGGAGGGGGCAAGGGGGCAAGAGAGAGCACCATAGAGCACGAAGTAGCTGAAGGGCTGAGAAGTGTGGAGGGAGCAGACAAGGAAAAGGATCTTCCTTTGCTAGGCCTTGCCCTGGGCTGAGGCTGTTAAAGCTCCCCATCCTTGTTCCCCTATGCACCTAAAGCAGGAAAGCAGGGTTAGAAGACAAGCTGGACAGACTGGGGAGGGAGTGTCATCTTCAGAAGAGCAGGGAAGGCAACTGTTCACACACATGACGCTTTCCACTCCACTTCTAGTCCTGTGAGATTAACATCTCCTGGCATCTCTGCTCTCCTTCTTGAGGCATGCTCCCTCTGGCCCTTGCCCGGCCATCTGGAGAACAGAGCGTGAGCACCAGCCCCCAGCCACCCTCCCATTTCCTCTGGCTGCTCCAGCCCCACAGGGTTGGCTTCCCAAGGAATCTGCAGTGTAGTGCCTGCAACACGTGGCCCTAAAGGTTTCCCCAGGATTCTGGTGGGGGAAACTGGTCCACGTCCCCAATTTCATTGTAGGTTTGCTCTCCCATGGTGAAGGTCAGTTTGTACCGTAGCCTCACTTTCTCCTGGACATGGGAGAAAAAGGAAGAAAGGCATGAGGCACAAACCATTCACATCTCAGATGCTGCTGAGTAGAGGGAACAGGGATAGGGTAGTGAGGCTTCGCCTAAGCACCAAGACCAGCCCCTGTTCATGCCCCAGGGACAGTGCTGTTACCTTCTGTGGGTTAGCGAGCAGCAGGACTTGGGTGATGGCACTGGGGTGGACAATGGGATTGAATGCTGGCAGCTCCGTGCCTGAGGGAGGCTGTAGCTTCACCTTCATTATCTAGGGAGAGAGTGAGAGGAGAGAGTGACCACATTCCTGAGAATGACTTGGCAGCCAGAAGCTCTGCTGCACTTGGGAAGCTTTGCTGCCTAGTCAAAGAGAAAAGCATTGTGCTAATCTGAAGGCATCAGAATTTGCTCCCATGCCCAGGGAGCTCTCTCCACCCACCCAGTTTTCCTGCAGAAGTAGAATAATGCTTTGCCCAGTTTGGGACCTCAGCCCCAGCAGCTGTCTTACCTTGGGGACGGCAGACTGAAAGACAATATTGCGGATGGGCTGCGGGGCTGTGCTCAGCATAGAAATCACCACCACAAGTACGTCAGGCCTCTCGGGCAGGGCATCCTTAGCGAAGTGGAAGAGGACACGGAAGCCATGCTGATCATACACTGTCACAGGGAGGATGCTGCCTGTGGGAAAGGCAGGGACACACAGCAGTCAACCAGGAGGGAATTGGCCTGAGAACTTTCCCCATCATCCTAGTGACAGAGACATCATTCCTCTTCAGCCTCCACAAAATCCCACAAAATCCAACAAGCAAGAAGTTTCTTCGCATTCTTCCCTTCCATGTGTGTAGGGTTGAATCCCCCCATGCCTGCCCCCCTATTTTTCCCCAGCTCACTGGGTTTGATTGACTCCAGAGGCACAGTGATGTTGGCCAGCGAGATCTCCTGGGGCAGCGCAGCGGCAGGAGGCTGTGGTGGCACTGCAGTACTTCCTGCTGGTGCGGTGGCAGCTTTTGGAAGTGTGGCAGCGGCAGGCAGCTCTGAGGTCAGAGGCAGCGTGGGGTTAGGGGAAATACTCTGGAGTACAGGCAGAGCACTGGGATTGTGGGCTGCGGTGCCAGAGCTGCTCCTGTTCTGCAGATCCCTCAGGGTGAGCCGAGGGGGTGGCTGCTGCTTCTCCCTACAGGGGGAGAGAGATCGAGTGGAACAGGGCACTGAAATGCTGTCCAGCACCCAGAAATGGAAACAATGGCGAGAGATGCCAGACTGCACTACCTAGTGCTTACCATCGCACTTGTTGAGATTCTGGAGGCAAAGACTGCTGCAGCAGTGTCTTGCCCAGGAGGTCCAGGTCATCCAGGCCACTGCTGCTAGGAGATGGTTTCGGGGAGGATGCACCAGCATCTGCTTTGAGTGGTGGTGTTGCCATGATAGGGGTGATATTGAGCTCATTGCTCTCTGATGACTGTGAAAAGAGCACGGAGGAGAGCCCCAAAGCAGGGCTGCATATCAACATCAGCTGTGGCATGTTTCCCTGCCTTCATTTGAGGGGGCTTCTACCACCCTCTCATCCTCTGCCCTATCTCCCAGTGCATTACCTGGAAGCTGTTCCAGCCACTGCTGTCACTGGCCTGGACAGGATGTGGTGCTGGGTCATTCAGGCCTGCCAGAAGTATAAGCAAACATTCAGCTTACCTACCATTAAAGCTCACTAAGAGCATTAAACATGGCCTGAGTAAGACACAAAAGCAGCAGGGCAGAACTGCCAATGTGGTCTCCATCTCTGGCCCCCATCCTTACATGGGGGAGAGCCAGGAGGGTGACAGTGGCTTTTTTCTGTCCAGATAGCTTCATTTATAGTTCATGTCTCACTGCAATCAACAGAAAAATGACTGCTACTGAGCTGACCAATCTGACTGACCATGTTGTCTACTTGATGCTGTTGTACTCAAAAGCACTTGACTTAGGAAACAGACACTTTGTTGTGCAAAGCAGGACTCTAGAGCATTCTAGGAGTGACACTTTACATGATTTCATGTGAACAGTTCTGAAGTCCCATGCATCTGTTATCAGTTCATGACTTCAAGAGCAAGCAGAAAACACGAGGAGCTGGGGGTGACCCACCCTTGTGACCCCATCTGGGGATGGCCATTGCATCACTCTTGATTTACCTGCCAGGTCAGTTTACCCACAGCAAATCAGTGGGCACATCCCTACAGGCTCTCTCTGACTAGCCAGGAAAACACCATGGGACTGAAGTTCAGAATTGTAGCAGAGTCCTTCCCTCCTCTCCCTCACAATAAATGAAAGAACCTCTTTGTCTTTCATTATTCACTTCTACCAGAGCTCTCTCTTATTCACGTTCCTGCCAAAGAAGAACTATCTAGAGTCAACTATCTAGAACTATCTATCTATCAGAACGAAGAATTTTTGCTCTGGATTTCTCACCTAAAGACATAAGTTCATCATCCAGCAAGGAGACAGAGCCAGCTTGGTCAGGCACAGGGACTGCTGAGCCACCTGAAAGGGTGGGCAAGGCTGGGTAGGAAGGGCCTGTTGCTGGAAGCTCCAGGCCAGACAGATCTAGAAGTGCTGAGGTGCTGCCTGCAAAAAGAAAAGACTCTGAAAACATTGTCCAGTCCTTATGCAATGTGGTGAGGCCTTGCTCTCATCCTTCCTCACACCCGCTGCTCTCCCTTCCAGTTCCCCTTCTTCATGCACCAGTCACATCCACAAGCCATTTCCTTATCTCACCAGCCCCACTCTAAGCTCCTGCAGGTTTCCCCTTTCCACTTCTCTCAGTCCTCTCTTACTCTGCAAGAAACCAGCAACAGGGTCCCTCTGCTTGACCTTCCTGTCCCCATTCTTCAAGTCTCCTCACCTCGAAGGGGACTGGCCACCGTCTCCCCATTGATCTCTTCTCCCCGTACAAGCTGCTTGTAGAGATTGATCACCTGGGTCAGATTGTCATTGGCTTGCAGAATCTCCGCTGAAAACAAGCGTGAAACAGTGAAGAGAGTAACTCTTATACCCTAAGTCTGTCTGTTTCTCCCAAGCAAGGCCCAAGTTGCTGCAAACAAAACCACTGCAGAGAGCATTTCCACCATTGCTGCTGCAGGCTGCACCAGGGTACATTGACACCTCCAGGGCAGGCTCAGCAGGAAGGAGAAAGGTCAGACATGTTTACCTAGAGCTTCATCATTGTCTTCTGTGTCACTGGCGAGCCGGAAAAGCATGGGCCTCATGCGCTCACAGCGCTGATACAGCTCCTGGGGCAGCAGAGAAACAGTCATGAGGTGAGCATCCTGAGCAGCAGGATGCTCAGCTGGGTGTGCAAAATAGGCAGGAGGATGAGGGGATAAGGGTCACCCATCAGGATGCTCAGCTGGGTGTGCAAAATAGGCAGGAGGATGAGGGGATAAGGGTCACCCATTTCTGCTAAGCCCAAGGATGATTCTGGGATTGCCTTTCCTCACCTTCATTAGGTCCTCATTGCTTTCCGTTGTCTCCCCCTTGCTGTAGTTTGTCACCATCTCTGTCAGCAGCTTCACATTGTTGTTCACCTCCTCAATGGCATTCACCCTCTTGGAGATCTTCTCCATGCGCTTCTGGTCCTGGAGGGGAAGCACATGGGGAAGGATGTCCTCACCTGGAGAGGAGGAAGGCCAGGCCAACCAGCCAGCCTGGACTAAAGCCCAGCAACTCTGCCCTCACAACAGCCTCCACTCCAGTGGAAAACTCCAGGTCATCTCAGGGCAGGAACATGCCACACAGGGATGGAATTGCTGTGGATCTTGTGCTGCAGCAGGGCTTGGGCCACAGAATGCACTCAGAGCCATTCCCCCAAGCAGCCAGGGGATGGCAGAACTCACACAAGGACTCTTTCACAGCTGCTGCACCCAAATTTTGGGCAGAAGCTCCATATGCCTTGAGGTCATGAGGCCACAAAGCCAGTCCTCCTTTGGTGCCAGCCATCACCACCCAGACCATGACCCCCCAGCTCCCTTTTTCCCCAGTCACACCTCCTGAACCATCTCCTTGATGAGCTTGTTGGCAGCCCGGAGATCCTCAGGATGGGAACTTTTCAGGAGGCGAGCCAGCGTCTGCAAAAGAGAAGAGACTCCTGAGCCCAAGCTGAGGGATGGAACCAGAGTCACTCTTGCATCACTAGAGCCAAGAGCTGCCCCCATCCCAAACCTGTATCTGGCAGTGGACAACTCCAATCATTTAGAAAGCCCAGCCCCAGGAGCCTGTGGGCTATCAGAGACCAGGGAGAGAAGCACAACTGGCTTGGCTTTTCCTCTTGTAGTTCTGGTTATGCAAGCTAGGTCTTTCCCTGAAGATCCCCTGCATTCAAAACCTGCTCTGGCCTGCCCATTACCCACCATGGAGAGTCTGGAGTGCAGCAGCACTGAGACAGGAAGAGAGCCTGGTTTATGCAAGAATTGCCATGGCATTGTAATGGACTCCTACTTGGACTTGTTCACATGTCTCTTTGCTGGTGGTGAGAGAGAGCTCCCACTTCCTCTCCACAGTCAGTGAACTGCCCATCTTCAAATCCTCATTTTCAGACTGTGACCCATGGAGGCAGACTATATCCCTTACTGCAAACTGGCATCACACTCCTGCTGTAGAACTAGACCCAGAGGAGCCCAGTACTTGCTTAAATGTATCAGCACTGATAGTGCAGAGGTTTGCCTGAGTGGTGACACAATTCTGATGGAAAGACAACACAGGATGGGTCCAGGTGGCTATAAGTGGTTGGGCAATAAGCAGATTGCAGTGCTGGGGGTGGGGAAGAGATAACAGCAGCAGCATCTGGGGCTGAGATTTAAACCTCATGGCCAAATAACTCCAAAGTCTAGAGAGCTCACAGCAGCAAACCTCCCCAGACCTGCTTGGGCCAATGTCAGTGCCTCACTCTTTGCACCATCCTGCAGCTAAGTGCTCCAAAGGTCAAACAGACCCACATGCCCCACTCCTCTGGATATTTCCTTTGTCATGATTTTGGAACAGGCCCTCAGCATTCCTGTGATGCATTTTCTGAAGGACAGCAGGGACTTTGACTCTCCCATATCAGGGGGACATAAGGTACTGGAGCAGGAAGATGATGCCTACTGTCCCTCTCCTTGCACAGAGCCCTTACCTTGGATTTTTCTTCATCATCAAAGATGATGTTCTTGGGTCGAGGAGGAGGCGGTGGAAAAGGAGCATCATCAGGAAGTTTGGGGTCATACTTCACAATCCCTGCAGTAGAAGGAGAGATCAGGAGGACTCACCCACGCAGGGATGGCACTGCCACTCAGGTCTTTTTTCCCTAATGGCCCACCAAATTCAGCTGGGACTGAGGGTGTGTGGGTTAGCTCCTGTTACACAAGATCCTGGATTGTGTTTCCATTCCCCATAAATATCCTTGCTTAGAAAATTCCAGCCTATACTGCTGAAGTACTTGCAGCCCTTCAGCCCCAGACCTTTCCAGTGCCCCATCTCCCACGTGAGCAAGCAGATGAGCCCTCCAACCCAGCAACTCCGTCTGCTCAGCCAGGAGCCCCAAGGCACCTGCTCTGTCTCCTGACCCTGGTGCTGAGTCAGACTGATGGATGCCCTGGGTCTGGGCAGAGGGAAGGGAGAGCTTGTTTCAGATTTCTCCCAGACAAAAAATGAAGGTGGGCAAAACCTTCTGTCCACTGCCCCTTCCAGACCACTGCCTCTCACCTTGTTTCTTCAGCATCTGGTAGGCTTCAGTAATCTTCACCTCATGAGGCAGCCCTAATGTCCAGCTGTACATGAGCTCCAGGATCTTTGACTTCACTTTCTCTGATGTCCGGCTGCCAAGATACTAGAGGAAGAGAAAAGAGGAGGTGTGAAGCTGATCTGAGCTGTTGCAAGTCTGGCCTGTTCCTCTCCTTGCCCTCCCAGGAGAAGTGAGACTGTTCCCAATGGCACAAGGAGGAAAGAGGAAGCAGGCAGGAAAGCTCACGAGGGCCTTGCAACACATGCTATGCTGTGCCTGGTTTCCATCACAGGAAAAACAAGAGGTGTGAGAAATGCTGCAGTAGCAGCTCCTCAGTGGCACACAGGGACAGGTGGGAAGGCTCAGGCAGGTCTCCTGTCACCTTGTGAAGGGAAGGGTCCTGTGAAAAGAAGCTGCTCAGGAAGGCAGCCCTCTGGGAGAGGGGTGTGGGTAATGGTCTCAGAGGCAGGGCCCTGAGCAAGGTGACCAGCACGCAGCAGGCGCCATGCAATCATCCTTCAGCCTTCTCACATGGGTCTGATGGGAGCACTGGTGGTACAAACAGTGCATGTGCCACCAGAAACAAGTGGCTTAAGGCAGAGAACATACTCTAGGGTGCCAAGCAAGAGAACTTTAGGATGCTGCTGTCACTGTCTGGGGCTATTCATCACCACAGATCACAAGCTGTGACTGGCAGACAAAGGTTTTCCTTAGTCATATTTAGCCTGGGTTCCCTTAACTCTACGCTTGCTGGTGTTCACTGCCTTGACTGAAGCAGGGGAGCCCGCACAGCTTGTTCTGCTGCAGGAACAGCAGCATCAGCACAGGAGCAGGTACTGACTTGGTCCTTCAGATGGACTCACCAGAACACCCCTGACCAAGCCTAGGCTTGCCCTCCAAGAGTGTCTCAGTCAGGTTGGGACACCCCGAAGAGACATGGTCCTGTCACAGCTGGGGGATGTTCCTGAGCACATGCAGCACAGGCAGAGCCCTACAGGGATGCAGGGAAGGTGACTCCAGGCACGCACATGAGTTCAGCTGTCTCACAAGTGCTGGCTGCACCATGTCCAGCTGGTGCTCAGCTTCCTACAACAAGAATCAGCCTGGAACAGCGGGGTGAAAACTCACTTCCCACCAGAAAACTCATCAGGAAACAAGGACTAGATCTCCTACTAACACTGTCCTATTTCACCCACATCCCAGTGGGTGTCTGACCTTTTTTCTCAGCCACCACTTTTTCCCAAAGCCCTCCTGCCACCAGGCAGCATTCCCTTCCAGCACAATGCCATGAGACCCACCTTAGGGGACACCACCTTGATGAGCTCGTTGAGGAAGCGGAACTTGCCCACCTCATCGTGGAAGCGTTTGCCACAGCTCTTCATGCACGACTCCAGCACCTGGGGACAGCAGCCATGTGAGTCCCAGCATGGGGCCAGCAGCAGGGTCAGGAGCCTGCTCCTTCCTGCTTGCCCCTCACCAGGTACAGAGCCCGTGGCTACTGCCACAGCAGCACAAAGGGACATCCCCTGCTCCCTCCCGGGTGCTCAAGCACCCTCCCTCAGGGAAGAAAGATTCCCATCTTTGGGGCCAGTTTTTGCAGAGATGGCTGAACAGCCCACCCAAAGGGTTACCCTTAGAGAGGTCACAAACACCAGGGTTTCAAAGTAGGGATCCACAACATGATTAAGAATCATTGAATCCTTTAGGTTGGAAAGTATCATCAAGATCATACAGTCCAACCATTAACACAGCACTGCCAAGGCCACCACAACAAAAGCCAAAAAGCTATTCAACTTCAACAGGCTATGATCCTTCTAGGAACAAAACCTTTCCAAGTAACCTCTCCTGACTTGTGGAACCACCTTCAGTCCCTCTCCCACCCAAGGGCCCAGGTGCTCCAGGGCTTTCTCAGAGGGAATTCAAAGGTTCCTGTGCTTCTCCAGTCAAGCTGGAGCATCTCCACACCCTGCCCCTCCATCTAGTTCTACCAGCCTGCAGATGCCCTTACCGTGAGGGCCTGGATAGCTTCCCATTCCTGTGGAGACTGGATCTTGTGGGCAAGAAGCCGGGTGGCAAGTGGAGGACTGGAAGGAGTGAGGGGAAAAGAAAAGCTCGCCGGTTATTGACAAAATGTCTGGTACCTGCATTTCTGTCTGCAAATCCAGAGCTGAAAAGCATGTTGCAAGCTGAAGATGCTGATAAGGCACTAAAACACCTCAAAATCCGGAGGAAACCTTCTATTAGTGGACCCCCCACCTACCCCCACCTCAAGGGCCTTCATGCCTATTCAGCTTTTGGGGCAATCCCACTGATTTTGCTGGGTGGGAAATCATAACCAGGCCTGTGACCTGGAGAAGCCTGGGGAAAGGACAAAGCACTTACCCCTCCAGCTCCTTATTGAGCTGCTCACAGAACGCATTGATACCATCCCAGTCCAGGTCCTTGTTCAGGGGGTTTGTGGCTTTGTCTGCGGGCAGGAGGAGGGGACGGTGAGAAGAAAAACCCAACAGGCTCCTACTGTGTGGAAGGACATCATTGATGCCACTCCCTCCCTGCCAACTCCAGCGGGTGCAGCAGCAGCAGGGGACGGCGTGGGAGGAGAAACACACTCGTGTCCACTCGCCCCTTCCCACGGCAGCCCTGTGCACCAACTCTGGCTCCCTCCTCCCTGCTGACCCACCGTACCCCTGCCTCCGGCTGGGCCCTGGGGTCTCACCGCGCCCGCAGCCCCCCTCCCTCACAGGCCCCCTCCCTCACAGCCCTGCGCCCCCCGCGCCCGCCCCGCCCCGCCCCACTGGGAGAGCAGCGGTGGTCGCAGCCGCACTCACTGATGCGCGCCTCCAGCGTCTCGGGCTCCATGTCGGCGGCCCGCGGCTCCTCAGCGGGGCAGCACCGCTCCGCCGCCCTGCCGCCGGGCCCGGCGCGGCCGCGCCATGGAGAGCCGCGATCGCTCTGGCCACCGAGAGCCGGAAGTCGGCCGCGCGGAGCGCCGCTCCGCTGCCAGCGCGCCCCCTGGCGGCCCGCGCTCCCGCTGCACCATCAGCTCACCGCGCAGGGCAGGGAAGGGCGCGGGAGGCGAAGGGAGGCGGAAGGAAGCGGAAGGAAGCGGAGGGAGGCGGAAGGCCCTCCCGGAGAAGGACACAGAGGGCAAGCGGGCGCGGGGCGGGGCGGGGCGGAGCGCCTGAAAGCAGCGCCGCGCGGAAACCGGGCGAGCCGGCCCCTCCCGGAAGAAGCCATGTTACTGGCAAGTGAAGCCACTTCCGGCGGGCAGCCAGCGGTGTCCTTTAAAAGGACACGGGCCCGCCGGGGCCGCGCATGCGCGCTGCGCGCCCGCCGAGGCTCGGCAGTCCAGCCGGGGTCGGGTGTCGGCCAGTAATAAATATAAATATAAATGGCAGCAAGTGCCGTTCCATGCACTGTACTGTAAATAGCAGCTGATCCTCTGGCCAGCGCCTGGCCTGGCCCTTCTGCCTGGCCGAGCAGCGTGTGGAGCGGGCGGGGGTGGGGGTGATGCTCCAGAACCCGCTGGAGCGTTCCCGGAAAGCAAACTCCGTTTGTCCCAGAATACAAACTCCGTTTATCCCCGCTTTCCGTGTGGCTCTGGTGATCCAGGCCAGCCAGCTGGGCACCTAACAGCGCCTGTTTTCTCTGTGCTCCAGGAGCAGCACGGCTCCTCCCCGACTCGCTGCTTTGGCAGTTCGCTTTCCTGCCTTTCAGATCCCGAGGGACCTCGGGGGGCGCCTGTGTGAGGGGTGCCCGCTGAGGGCGGCGGGCTTGGGGCCGGGGCGGGCCAGGGCCTCGGCGATAAGAGCACAATGCAGCCGCAGCTCGGCGTTCCGGCCTCTAATGTGCAGACAGGCGTCTGAGCGCGCCGCGGCCGGGCTGGGTTACTCATTTACAGCGCTAATCCCGCGGCTGACGGGGGAACTGCCCTCTTGTCACCCCTAATGGCTTTTCCTGATGGATAGCCATTGTTTTGGTAAGGGCTTTTTGGCCATTAAAAAGCACTTTTTGGCGCCTGAATGTAGTTCTTTTTTTAACTGTTACTGCCTTGCATCACAAAGCCCTTTTAAAGTGCTTTTCATAGAAAATTGCAACATCCTTCCCCTTGCTGTGTTCAGGCACGTTTTACGCAGATTAAAATAATCTTATGAGTCAGCCCTGCCTGTCACTATTCCTTTGATTTTTTCTGAGAATCCTGAAGTCATCTCTAGGAGCCCTCCAGGTCATGTACGATCTGCATAGAAGGCACGCACCGCTCCATCCCCCACAGCGATGCCTCTGAATGAGAAGTTTCGCAGGCCGGTGTTTTACACAGCCCCCTTTTGCTCAGGTTTCGGTCTGTCTGAGTCTCGAGCGTGTTTGTTTTCCTGTGTTTGGCAACACCCAGTGGTTAGCAAGTCCAGGATGAATGGAAGGCTGCGCCTCTTTTCGGCTGGTTGCAAACAATGGCGAGTGAACTCGTGCATAACAGTCCTGTCAGCGGCGACCTTGCTTTCATTTCTCACAGATTTACAAGTCTCTTTCCCCTTTGGTACATCTGCTTTCCATATAGCAGGGACCCAACGTGCAGCCAATGGAAAAAGAGATCGGAATATGAATCTTTGCTCCCTGTAAGAGCGGCTAGATGATGTATAAGGAACAACCTTTCTCCCCTCGATTTATTTTTACCGACAGCTGGAATTTTAAGCTAGGTTTGGACGGAGTGAGGCGCTCCAAGTTGTAATTAACACTGCTCCAGAGGGAAAGTACCGGAGCTATAATTAGCTTGGAGCCAGTTGCGGAGGAAAGTGGTGGCGTGCAAGCCAGAGGCCTGGATGAGCACGGCTCATGGGGTCAGAGCATGGCCCTGGTTCGGCGCAGGGGTGCAGTCCCAGGTTCGGCACAGGGTGCAGTCCCAGGTTGGGCAGAGGGATGCAGTCCCAGGTTCGGCGCAGGGGTGCAGTCCCAGGTTCGGCAGAGGGACGCAGTCCGTGGTACCCGGCTCCGCAGCACCGCCCGCAGAGGGCACCAGCAGGCAAGGGAGCCCCTGCCTGAGCAGCCCGGGCTCAGCGAACGCTCCTGCTGCTTGCACACTCGAGGTGAATCCCAAACAAGCCAAGTCCCTCTCCATCGGGAAGGAGAGGCCTCAGAGGAGTGCCGGGTCCGCCTGGGAGAGGGGTTTTCCACCTGCCCTGTCATCTTCTGCCGGCCAGAACCACCCTGTCACCCCTTGTTTGTTCCCATGTTTGTTTGGCTTCTCTGCCGTGTGTGTTTATGTGAACCCTGTGATCTTTTTCAGATCTGCTTGTGTGTGCTTCCTCCTGGGTCGTCAGCTCTGGTCCAGGACATGAGCCTTCCTTTCCCCATCAGATTCCTTTCTTTGGCAAGGTGTTCTGCCAGAGACCTTTCACTTTCCTGAAGTTTGGTATTGTGATCTTTTGTTACTTTTTTTGTGTGTGTGTGTTTGTTTGTTTGTTTTCCTGCTCTGGCTGACTCCAGCAGCCAGTTCCTGGGGGCTGGCTCAGTTTTCACTCTTGGAACAAGCAGGCAGCACCTCTCCTAAAAACACCTCGGACCATGCACCTCTTTACATAGTCCTCTGGATTTGCAGCCCTGCTATTCCCTGACCTTGGCTAATCTCCTTCCTTTTGCAATACTTTCAAGCACCTTTCCCAGCAGAGGGTTGCAATTAGAGAGGCAAGTATAGAGTTGCATACTTCTGTAGAGGGAGAGCAGGTTTGAGCTCCTTTAATCTAATAGGAAATGTCTCCTTCCCTTTCATATGCAGCACTTTCTTGTATGCAATCATCTACCAGGATTGCTCCCTTCCATTTCTTTCAGCAGTTTCCCTTTCAGCTGTAGGAAGACCTGTCCCCGGTGATCAAAGGCATCCTTCTGCAGCTACAGGAGCAGAATGAGGAAACAGGATGCTGCATAAGGGATCAGAAAACCTGCTGGCTAGATCTCTGCAATTAAGCATGTCTTGAAGCAAGACTCAGGGAAATACTCAGCTAATCTTGCTGCCTCAGTTTCCCTGGTTGTTAGCATGGGGGTATAATTTCATTTTCTTCCTTTGGGGAATTGCCTTGACCTCTGTACACCAATTTTCCTTTCCACATTGGTTCTGTCATTAGAGCAACTGGCTCAGCGAGACAAGTGAGAGAAGCAAATACCAGAGTTAGAGGTGAGCTGTGCAGATCCCTGTTTCCTTGTGTTCAAGCCTTACTTCCCAGCTCAAGGGATGTCTTTATTCCTTGCCTGAGCATGCAGCAGTGCCTTTCTGTGCAGTGTGGGGTGTGAAATTGTCTCTTTACATGCTGGGGAAGGCTCAAGTGGGTTTGCTGATGCTGATAGCTTCTTTCCAACGAGGTCTGGGGCATTTGGGGTGTGCTCTGAGAATATGGGAATGCTCTTGCTGCTGAGGAGCTGTATGTGCAGCAGGCAAAGATGAAATAAAACTGATGGGACAGAATCCCTCGTTATAGCTGTGGCTTGGGGGCTGGTAGGTTTTGTAGCTGGAAGCTGAACAAGGAGAGGAAGACCTGCCAGGTTAGAGCAAGCTGCTTTGAATTTATGCGGCTGAAGTGAGCGCTGAGGGCCCTGAGCCCGCAAGGGGGAGCCTCGATGGAGTCATTCGCAGCACTGCTGATGAGATCAGCTCCAGACTGGAACAGATCCATGACCAATACTGTGCACTCGGTGCTCAGGAGTCGGCAGAGGCACTGGAAAACGTGAACAGATTCACCCATTCTTGCTTTACCCCTTGCTTGCAGAGTTGCAGCTGGCAGATGGGAAGGGCATGATGAGAGAGCACAAGTACTGGAGGGAGAAAAGCACTTCAAGAGCCTGGATTTTGCTGAGATACAGTTTGGCTCTAAAGAACAGCAGGAGGGAGAAGGAGAAAAACCCTATTGCAAAGGCATTTTTCATGGGCACCCAAGCGTGATCTGAGCAGAAATTGGCAACACGAAGCTCAGCATCCTGAAGCAAATCGGGGAGCCCAGCTGCAGCAAATCCCCAAGCTGGGTGATGAACACATCCCCGCATTGCGGCGACAGCCAAGCGTGCCTCAGTGCAGCGTTTGCTGGGGATGGTTAATGTGGCAGCAGCCTGGGAGCTCAGGGATCAGCCCTGTGCAGCGTTTGCTGGGGATGGTTAATGTGGCAGCCACCCAGGAGCTCAGGGATCAGCCCTGTGCAGCGTTTGCTGGGGATGGTTAATGTGGCAGCCACCCAGGAGCTCAGGGATCAGGTGTGTGCAGCATCTCTTTTCCTGCTGCAGAGTGCCCCAGTGCCGAATGCACGTGTACTCAGCTGTGCAGCTGGCTCAAGTGTGCCATGATGAGCTTGAATAGATGGGTTTTGGCCCAGGCTTGAAAATCCCCCATTGCCAGCAATCTCGTTTTGGCTGCAGCTGCCTCAGGTTCCCTAGGAAACTCCAGTGCTGGCTGAAGTCCGGGCTGTGGAACAGCAGGAGGAGGCAGTCCGGCGGCGCCCTCCCTGCAGCCTGGCTGCTCAGTCTCTGCCACCTGGCACTACAGCCAGCTTCTGCCCCGCTGCTGCTGATGGTGAGGAGCAGCAGGGCAGAGCGATCCCAGTGCTGGGGCAGGGTGGACGTGGAGCCAGGGATCAAAAGAAAGCTGTGACCCAAGAGGAGGGGGAGGGAGACGCTGAGTCTGCATACGCAGATTACCCAAGGGTGGACCTGGCTTTTCATAGGTTCCGTTCTAGTCCCTCTGGCTTCATCTGTTTTAGTAAGTGCAACAGGAGCAGGGCTGGGCCTGAGCATTGCCTCAGGATGATATCTTGTGTCGTGCAGTTGTTAGCAATTCCCCTGCCTTGGTTTTGAGCAGTGCCACAGTGCCCAGGCATGGCTGGGGGACAGGGTAGGCTGGGGGGAACTGTTCCAAACAGAGCCTTGTTGCCATGCTTTTAACCCCATGGATGGGAGCTGTGTTCTGCTCCTTGGCTTTTGGGGCCAAGGGTGAAACAGCTACACCCTGTAAGCCCAGGTGCTTCAGAAGACAGGTTTTTGAAGTGCAGTCACCTGCAGCCTGTACATTTATCCTCTAATTTTCCAGTGTTTTCCTCGTTGAAGATTGGGGAATGTCATGCAACAGGTCGTGGGTGAGTGTGTGGGATGGAGGTGTGTGTGCCAGACTGAAACTGGGAAATGCTCTGTCTGCTGGGTATGGCTGAACTGTGGGTTGTGACTCAGTGTCCAATACTCCATGCTATGCATCATTGGCTGCATTTGACCTTCTGTCATGTCGGGTGGGTGAGATATTAGGAGAAAATGTTGTCCAAGCAAATGAGGTCAGTGTGTGGGCCTGCTCCTTGATGCAGGGATCAGACAGGCCTGGGCATAAAAGCACGTGGAATTTGCCCTTCTGGCTCTCCTGCTTGAGGCTGGCAGAACAAGGAGCCCATGGAGCACATGCTTCTGCAAGAACTTCCCATGCACACACACCTGTGTCCTCTTTCCCCTGCCACCCCAAGCCACATCAGGTTTGGGAGCTCAAGCCAGGGAGCAGAACAGGGGCAGAGCTCATGTATCCCCCATTTAACATGCTGCTGACAGATGTGTCCCCCAGCCAGAAGAAGGAGCAGGTGCCTTTGACCAGCCTCTGCCTTGTCTCCACTTGGAGGGACTTTGTTCAAGCCACTCACTGTTCCCCTCAGCTCCACAGGCTTTTCAAAGGCAGTGTCCATGTTCTGGATGGTTCTTGCTGCAACCACCTTGCACTTTTGCTGTCCCTGATGAGCAGCCCAAGCCCCCTCATCTTGGAGAGGAGGGAGATGCTCCTAGCAGAGGGTGCTCCTCTTTCCACAGAGGTTGCTCCTCCCCAAAGAGAGTAGCTTTGCATATGGAGTAGCCTGGTTCCCAGCAACGGTGCTCTGGCTGAATTTCAGGAGGGTACTGGGATTTGGTAGGGTTAAAAGCTTTGATGTCATGGCATGGTTCAAGAGTGGGCTATGAGACTTCTTCCCTCTGACTGCTGTGCTTCTCCTGCTGGTGTCCAGAACTAGTGTGAGGCACTCTTCAGCTCATCCTGAGCCATCTCTCAGGGAAGCCCTGTCTCTGACAGAGATGTTCAGGAAAGATTCCCACCCCTTTCCTAATGAGGCCGAGTGAATAATAGAGATGTTCCTCAGGGATGGTGTTGTAAGCAGTGCTACGTGCACGTTCAGGACCAGAAAGCAGGTCTCCACTGGCTTTTCCCTGCTGTGTGGATGTGTGTCCCATCCTGACAGAAGAGATAAGATATCTGCTGCAGATGGGAACTTGCCTGGCAGTCGCAGCCACCTGTCCTCACATTGTGCTTATCAGATCTCCCAGCTTGGGAAGTCTGTTTGAGTCTGTTTGTTGGCAACTGGTGTTTGAGGCTATTCAGCCTGTGATATGATAAGATTAGTCTGGGGTGAGTAGCATTGAAGGCATTTAGTTTCAAATATTCTTTTCCTCTCTCTGGAGCAAGCATCCTCCGTCCAGGAATCTGACTGCAATTAAAGCCTGGTGTTTGTTTTGCTGCTGGGGGCTCTCCAGGAGGGGAGCAGCACAAAGAAACTTGGGGGCAGCTAGAGAGACACAGCCAGGTTCTGGCCCCTGCGTGTTGCCAGTGGTGAGGGAAAAAAAGGACAGCAGGAAAAGGCACAAACTGGAAGGAAGGGAAAGAGAGCCAGAGAGAACAAAGAGCTTGGCATGACTGCTGGGAATGCAAAATAAACATCCACTGTGCTCCAGTGAGGGCTGATGTACTACTGGCCACATGGGTCAGAAACAAGAGTAGAGGCTCGTGGGTGCAGTCCAGAGAAGGGACAGGACGCCTGTGTGGGACAGGGTGTCCCTGAGTGCCCAGTGTAGTGCTGGAAACGGAGACCAGGTGTCCCATCAGTGCAAAGCAGTCACTGCCCTGCTCCCTGGAGTATCTAGTGGAGATGAAATACCTCAGGGCAGTTCTGTGGCCCAGCTCTTTTCCTGTGTCTCACTCTGAAGGTCCATAGGTATTTCTGGTGCCCTCCCCTCTGGAAAATGGGAGAAAAGGAGTATGGAGAGTCATTTGTGTGGGCCTGATCTTTTCTTAGATCTCCTTCAGATGCCTGCAGTTCCCTCTTTAGATGCCCATTTCCTGCACTGAGTCAGTCATTTGGGGATTTGGACTCCCTTTTTTTTGGCAGCTTTTCTTTCCCATGTTCATCTGGTTTGGTTTTTACTGTTTCATTTTGCAGTGCCATCAAAGGGAGTTTGCTCAAGCTGATTTTGCAGCAATGGATAGTTTTGACTTGACAACCCCTTCCTTTGCAGACCTCAGTCATGGCCTTGGGTCCAGGGTGGGTCACCCCTTCAGATGCTCTCAGAGTGTGGTAAGGTGGCTTGCTGCTTCCCAGTGGAGATGAAGGATACTTGGCTTTAGTGACATGAGCATGGGAGAACAGACTTTTTTTTTGCTCCCCTTCTTTCCAGCCTATGAGCTGTTAATTCTTGTGGCTTTTCAAAACTTGCTATTTCTCCCTTCACATTTCTTTCTCTCTCTTTTTTTTTTTTTTTTTCCAGTGGATGAGCCACCATTGGCATCGTGCCTTGTGCGTGTGACTCAGTTGGATTCTGCTTGTCTGAAAGATTCCTGCAAGTCCTCAAGAGTTGTCCAACCTGCCTGGGCTGAGCGCAGGAAGCTGTGAGAATCACTCTGAAAGGGAGACTCGGCAGGCACTCTCACTGCTTGCTCTGGCTGTGCTGGGGGGTTGAATCCAGGATGGCTGCTCTGCGGAGGGAGGTCCCCAAGGAGCTTTTGTATAATGGTGCAATGCTGCATTTCTGTTTGGCTTATTCTAGTTCCAGCCAGCTGGTCTCATGCTGCCTCTGTTGTGGGAAATGGCCCCCTTGAACTCAATCAAATTGGGCTTGGGGCATCTTGGAAGTGCCATGGCTTCCACTGCAGGAAGACTTCTGTTCTTTGAATGCCTCTGGTTTTCAGACTTAATTGGACCCACCCAAGGGCTGATTTTTTCCAGAGGCACCGAATGCCTCAGTACCTCCTGCTGATAGTAGATGGTGTGATGAGAGATCAGCATCTTTGATACTGCAGTGCTATCAGCTAGGAGAGCACAGCTTCCTTTTAGCTTTTTGCACAGGTTTGCAAAATGATTTGATTTGATTTTGTGGCCGTGAAAACTTTAGGATGAGAATCCAAAGAGGAGGAGTTGATTTTGGATGTGAACTTGGGTGTCTGTGCCTCAGTTTCCTCTTGTGAGGGAGCTGCCATCTTCTTTGCTCAATGGTAAGATAAAACTGTTGCAGATGATAATCTTTTGGTGGAAGATGCAAGTGGACCACAAGACCTCATGAAACTGATCCTTTTTGGAGTGCTCTTTGGAGGATCCTTTTCCCATTAAGTTAATATATCTCATCTAGAGATTGTGGGTAAAGCTGTGTGATCCCAAAAATCCCAGAGAGAGAGAAGCTGTGAGCTTTCTATACATCTTCTATTTTCCAGCAGGAAAGCTTTCAACACCAGGGAATTATTATCTCCAGGCGTGTTTTTGAAAGCCTTTCCCACAACCCGCATTTCCTGGCATGCACCTATGAGTGAAAGAATTGGAGAAATGAAGTCTGGAAATGGAACTGGGTGGCATGCCATCAGTGCTCTGACCTCCCTTCTCCACCCTCTGCCACTTGTGTTCATTCCCCTGCCCCTCAGCCAAGCTGAGGACAGAAGACATGACTCATCTGGCTGCTTGGGTTGATAAAAATGACCCTTTATGGACCAACTTCCTTGCAAATGAGCCACCTTTCTCCCCTTCCCTGTGCACAGCTCAGACCACACAGAAATGTTTATACAGACTTCAGAGCTGCCTGAGACAGACATTCCCTGCAAAGTTCAAGGACATAACTTGGAAAGCATCTATCAGAGCACGTTTGAGCTCTCCCATGGAGATGGGAGATGCCAGCCACCATGGCACCACCACCCTTCAGACAGAGGAGGGAGAGAGATGGAGACTGAGGCTGTACTTGTTCCCTGTGCTCTTGATCTGCTCCCCTGCTTGATGCAGATTCCCTTTCTCACTGCTGCCCCTAGCCCTGAAGAAAGGTGTGGGGTTTCCCCCACATTTTAGTTCTTCAGCTATCTTTGTCCTTCCTTCCTTCCCCCACTTCCTAAGGAAGAGAAATTGCACCCTACAGCTGAAGAGGGGTGATGTTCATGGAGAGCCTACTGGATGCTGATGGCCTCTGATCTCCTGCCCTCCGGTTTAGATCATGGATGCTAATTCTGTAGTTTCCACCGGTGCTCTGGATGATGCACTGTGAGGAAGCTGAGGCAGGAGGAGGGGCAGGAGATTAATCTCTAGTCCTTTGTTGCTTCCCATTTTACCTGATCTGAATGTGGAGACCAGTGCTTTCTCTAGAGGAGCCATCCCACTCTGGATAACATCTTAGGCAGGGGCTTGGTGCTCCTGGGCACTTTTTTCTTGTGCTCATCCTTGCTTTGGCTTCTCCTGCATCTCCTGGACAACTGTGTCCTGTAAACACCCTTCAGATCCTCAGACCTGCTTACCCAGTTTCTTGCTTACCTCAGTGTTTGGCTGAGGTAAGTACACTCTGTTCTTTCGGTCCTCCTCTGTTAGGAAGCTGGCTGACTTTCAGAGCTCAGGGATCAGCTGGGGGTAGGTTGCAGCACTCTCTGCTGAGAGACCAACCAACACCTCTTGACTAAAGGAGAAGCTAATCCTATCCAGGAATTTCTGTACTGGCAAGTGGAGGGCTGAGCATCTCCGTTAGGAGGTGGTGGAAGCTTCTGCTCAGTTGTGTCCTGAGCCCTGGCCTCTGAAAATCCACCCCACAGCCCTCTAAGGCAGGGGTCATTCCCCCCTAGGCTTAATGAAGAGAGGAAATCAAAGCAGAAACAGGCCTTAATCACAACTGCCACGAGGAACCACAACCAGGGCCCAGATGAGGTCAGAGAACACAGTTTAAATCAGGTCACTGCTTGAGATTTATTGTGTGGAGTTTTTCTTTTTTCTTTACTCTCGCACTGAAATCTTTCCCCAGAGGCTATTCAAGGAAATAAATAGCCAGTGGAAAGGGACAATAGCTTGCTGTGGAGTACAAATTATATGAAGCAGTAGGAAATAATAGCAGAGTAAGCAGCTGCTACTCCGAGAAAGAATGCGTGGTTGATCTCTCCAGCTCCCTTTGCCTTGAGCAGACACTGATGCCTGGTCCAAGACACAGGCTCCCTCGGTGCCTGGAGTGCAACATGGGACAGGTACCTCATCCATGCTGCAGTGCTATTCTCCAGTGCCACTTTGGTGCCTAGTTAGCACCAAGCCTTTCATGAGGGTGCTAAAGGGATCTCTGCCCTCTTCTTGCAGAGCTTGGGTTGATGTGGGGACAGTGGCACATGCATCCATGCACCCAGGATGGCTGCCTTGCCTTCCTCTATCTTCCTGATGCCTTCTGGATTGGGCATTATGTCTGGTGGTGACCTGTGTCACTCCTGCAGGGAGCTGTTCATAGCTCATGTTGTCTGCAGAGAATGTGTTGGCTGCCCTCTCCTCTGAGCCCCTTGCAGCCCTTCCTCAGAATCCTGTTGAGAGAGAGGGTGGGGATGATTTTGGCATGCTGGATTGGTGTGGATTCTGGGGGCTGTCTCTGCCACAAAAGGCCCTGAGAATCCTCTAGCTGCTGAGTCTGCCTTGGCTGGGAAGTGGAGAAGTCTGTGGTTTTCTTCCGGGCTTCACACCTAGCTGGCTTATCTCCTGCCCAAATAAGAAAACAAAATAAATCCTTCTGCCAGCAAGGATGCTGCCGAGGATCTTGGCAGCCTGCTGGCGAGGGTGGCGTTCAGTCTGTTCTCAAAGGCTGTGTGGGTGCCCTGTGGCTGTGGTGGCAGCTCTAGGCTATGGTACAGCAGGTGCTGCTGTCTGGAGGCACCCAGGGTCCTGAGATCCCATTGGTGCTCCTGGTGGCCTGAGATCACTCAGGACTAGTGGGAAGGCTGGGAAAGATTGTTGATTTACCCCAAAATTTACCATGTGGGACCTCTGCAATAGAGCTGCTGCATTTTATGGGGTGAAAGCTGTCTGCAGAGGACCTTCCCTACCATTCTCCTGGCTGAAAGCCAACATGCTTGCATTAGGCTCTTCCCTTCTTAAAATATATTAAGGGTTATTTTGTTTTCTCCATGCGAAATTGCAGGCCTGCCTGCTCCCTGCTGGAAGCTCACCCTGCCCTTGGGTCACAGGTGGCCCCCACCCTCACACCAAGTGACTGCTCGTTGGGTCTTTGCTGTCCCCCTGAGAATGCAGCAAATGCGCCTGTGGTCACAGTGATGTGAACACGGGTGTCCCACACCAGTACAAGCCAACTGCCCTCTGGCCTGGGTAGAAATCTAGGGGTCCCTGGCGGGGTGCTCCCAATCAGGTATCCTATTATAGGATCATCTCTCTGGGGAGTGAAGGGTTCCTGGATCCTTTGCACCAGCAGCTGCCAGCTTCCACAGCTATTGTTTATGTTTTCCTTACTGCACAGATCCTCCACCTCTTTTGCAGATGCTCTTTAGCCGGATTTCCTCTTTCTTTGGGATTTACATTCCCATGCTATCATTGTTTCCCCAGGCTTTCTGCTTTGCAGTGTCAGCAGGGAAATATCAACCTGCCCCTGTCACCCTCCTTTCATCATCCCAATCACCATCTCCAAAATTGTCCAACTGCAGTGGAGAATTTTGTCTCTTCTGGGGTCCCTAAAGTCTCATCCCCTTCTGGATGTGGGGAGCACATACCCCTGCACGAGGGAGACCATCTGCACAGGGCTGGTGTGTGACCACGTGGAGGCTCAGCTCTGCAGACAAAGGAAGTCGCCAGTGCTGGCAGAGTTGCTGCCTGGCTTCCCACAATTGTTCCCAATGGCAAATAAAAGGGGGGTGAACGCCCCTGCTGAGCATTGTAGGAGGGGGTAAATGTTATCTTGATAAAATCTCATGGCCCCTCTCTGAGCAGCTCGTGCCTCTTTCCTGCTCGCCTCTCTCTCTGCATATTCTCGCATCCCCGGTACTTGTGGCTCTGCACTCAACTCTCTGCACAGGGTTTTACTCATCCCTCAGACAGAATCACAGAATGGGTCAGGTTGGAAGGGCCCACAGGGGCTCATCTCCTCCTTTCCCAGCCTCCCTGCTCCAGCAGGATTGTCCCAGAGCACATTGCACAGGATAGCATACTGATGGTCCTGGAATATCTCCAGTGAGGGAGACTCCACAACCTCTCTGGGCAGTCTGTTCCACTGTGCAATCACCTGCACTTCCTCATGTTCAGATGGAACTTCCTGTGAATCAGTTTCTGCCCGTTGCCTCTTGTCCTATTGCTTGGCACCACTGAGTCTGGCTCCATCCCTCTGACACCCTCCTTCAGATGCTGGTAGACATTGGTGAAGTCCCTTCTGAGTTGTCTCATCTCAAGGCTGAACAGGCCCAGCTCCTTCAGCCTTTCCTCATAAGAGACATTGCAGTCCCTCCATCATCTCCATAGCTCTCTGATGGACCCGCTCCAGGAGCTCCATGGCTCCCTCGTCCTGAGGAGCCCAGAACTGGACACAGTAGGAGACACACACTGCTCTCCCTCTCAGGCAGCTGTAGGGAAAGGGTTAGTAATTTGCAGTACATGCCTTAAACAAGGGCTTGGTGGTGAACTTGTTGCAGAAAAAAAGTCACAAGTGCCTGTGCACAACCCATGAAGGAAACAAGGTTTCAGTTTTGGTTCAGTTCAACTGAATCAAAACTGTTCAGGTCAAAGTTCAACTGTAGTGTGTTTGGATAAGAAGTGAACTACTGTGGAAGTGCAAGAAGTGGGGTCACAAATAGGACACTTATATTTTGAGGTACTTGTCTCACACAACCCTCAGAATCCCCTGGTGACCATTGAATTAAGATCTGAGTGTGCACGATGGCAGAACCATGCCTACTCTTCCCTCACATGCTAATGTGGAACTGAAAGCCACTTCTGCTTCTGCTTTTTACCCAATAAGGGACTGCATAAGAATTATTGAGGAAATAAAGTGGACTGGATGAGACCCCACCATCAAGAAGCCCAAGGCACAGAAGGACCAACGGGAGGCTGCTAGATCCATGGAGGTGACCACCTTCTACTTGACCTCTCTTCTTCTCCCTCTCTCTCTTTCTCTCTCCCTCTTTTCCATATAAGATTAATTTTGTAAAATAAAGTTGGCATTGTTGAACTGGCATTTAGTCTCCTTTCCACCTTAATTTGGGCAGATGACTTCAACAGTAAATTGTAGCATTTTAATTGGCATCACCATTTTCTGGCCCAAAGTGCTGTTCAACAATTCCGAACTTTGACTGTTCTTCCCACCTGGTGGGAGATTGACCAAGCCTTTACTGTTACTTTTACTGTCCCTCTGTGGGTGACATCTTTCTCCTGCCTGGTGTGCCCAGGTTGCCTCCTTCTGAGGGAGATAGTTATCAAGGGTGACCAGTGTAAAGCTAAAATTTTACTCTGTCTTGGTAGTTGCCTCTCTCCTCTAGGGCTGGAATGGGTATAAACTAATTGTGATAATGTACAGGCAATAGCTGACCACATCACTAGTTTGCAGTTCGAATGAAAAATGGGATGAGGAAAAGGTAAGTTGCTCATCAAAGGTAAGAAGGTAAGTTATTTGTGCAGATTTGGGAGGTTGTTTACCTTGTGTGCAAAAATCAAACCTGCCTCCTGAAAAGGGTTGCAGATGTAAAATTCACGAGTTTGAAGTCAGAAAATGAGGTTCTTAGAACAGCATTGTCTTTTGAGAAAGGGACACGGGAGAAATCGTAAAAACTAGTAGATATTCTTTTAAATAAAAATGAACAATTAGAAAAAACGTTCTGCAGCTGAAATATGAGAAAAACAGATGCAGAAAAATCTAGGTAAATTACTATTAATAATATAATTAATATATTATTTACATTATATTAATAAATTACTTAAATGATTTAAAATATATTAATAAAATACTATTAATAATATAATTAATAATATTAAATATATCACAGGGTGGTATATTGTGAGGATCTTGAAACATGGGATGGGAACATTTGGTACAGTGGTGGTGATTTAGAGGCAGACTCTCACGCTACCCCAAAAGCAGAAAAAGTTCAGCCTTTAATTGAAACTGAAACTGTGGATGAGGAGGGTGGAGAAACTCGCACTACTGTTCCCTGCAGAATAAGATACATTGCAGGAAGAACATTCTAGATGTTCAGGGGAATGTGAAACTGAATACAAGTTTCTCTTATGGGCAGAGATCAGATCTTGCTGAGTGAGGAAGAGGCAGAAAGATTCTGGTGACAGAGTATTTTTAACTACCACCCCGGGTAACCATAACTACTCATTGACTGCCTGAGCTGCCTGCTGGGCTGGGGGCATAGACCCAGAGGACACAGGAAAGCCTGCTGCTGTTTAAAACGACAGGATTCTCAGATCTGGCAGCCTCTGTGCAAAAGGCAGCATGTAATTAAGCAATGTATGAAAGACACCAATTAAGGCGAGTCCTGATGGTAGCTCCTGTCAGTCCAGCCCTATTAACTCCTCCCCTTTGTGGCCTTCCAGATAGGCTGAAAATGTTTGTTTCAAAAGCCCAAATTCACATACAAATGGATGGCACCATGAATATTACTGCAGCAGTGGCACAACCATCTACAGACCAAATTCACATACCTACCTGGTATGAATTCTCCCAGGAAATAGGGAATTATTGGTGCCATATGGGATGGGTTGGAGCAACATCTGGGAAGCCACCTGAACCCCCCTGGTGAGTCTGTTGAATTTAAACCAGCACAGCAAAGCCAAAATCTAAACCAAGACTTGATTCCATTAACAGTACCCACTGCTGCAGGTATTGATAGGGTGGTGACAGAGCTGAAGTTTTCTGTGTTACCCTTGGGAAGTGAAAGACAGTTCTGGAAAAATCCATCAAATTATTGCCAGATGGATAATGCCCTCCTGTTAACCCACTGTGCACTGGTTAGACAGAAACGGAGCAATTCCATTTCATGTTTTTTCCAGGTTATAGGAATCCTGCATATTAGAAACTGCACCTAGAGCTGAGGGTTCTCCTATTCCAACCTTAGGCACCCACAGCAGATTTTAGCTTTTCTGTGTACTATGTTCTGGTGGTTTTAATTTGTGTATGTATCTCTAAGTTTTGTTTACAAATTTAACCAAGTAATGAAGGTTAACAAGTATGACATTTGTAAACTGTGTTGGAAAGATATGCCTTGGTTTAATATGTTTATACTTAATGAAAATAAGCAATTACTGCTTGTTTGCTTTTGCCTAAGTCTGTAGAAGACCCCCTTCTCATGGGTATATTTACTAAGACTGGAATACCCAGGATACTGTTCAGACAGCAAATCCTTACTCCCCAGAGAAAAAGCGAGTTACTGTGCAATTTAGCCAGTCATTCAGTTTTGCTCCAATATTTGAGAAGGGGACCCTGGTCTCTGTATTATCCTGGGATGGCTGCAGGGCAGCAGTTGATAGGAAGGTGTGGACACAGCAGTGTGGTGGGAAAGAGACCCAATGTCAGAAAACACCATCCCCAGCACTGGTTCCTGCTGGTTCCATGATCAGCCCTGGAAGTTTCACCAACAGTTTCAGGTCCTCCGCAGTAAACAAATTTCCCAAGCCTGCTGGAGTTTATGACCCCTTGCTTGTGGGAAACACTCCAGGGAAGGAGTGCTTATCAGCACTTATCCTTTCTTCAGAATGTTTTAGGAAATGGTAGAAGCTGTCTACCAGCTGTCTGTGCAGCAGCAGGAGCACTCAGCTGCTCTCTGTAGGGCTTGGGAGAGGGACTGAGGGATGACTGGTCTCTCAAGCCTTGACCCCCTCCTCCGTCTCCTTTTTCCACTTGACTTTTGGAGTCTTGCAAAGCAGGGGCACTGTCTGCTGAGCTCTTACCTGGGAAGAATATAGCAGGGATGATAGTCTCCTGTGAGGACAACATTCCTATATCTAAGGATTAGGGAGGATGGGACTATTGAACCTGATGTGGCCTGGTGTGTGGCTCCTCAGGCTAAAAGGTTTGGGTTTGGATGGGGCTTGGATGGGAGGTTGGAGGGAGCTGCCACATATGGGTACTGCAATCCACACAGCTGAATCTAGAGCCACAAGAAGGGAAGGAGCTGGGATGCCACTCTTTCACTCCTGCAAAGGACGCTCCATAACTCAAGCCATCTAGAGGGGATGTGTTGGTTGTCCTCTCCTCCAAGCCCCTTTGAGCCCTTCCTTGGAGCACTGTGGGGAAGGATGGTGGAGACCATTTTTGTCTGCTGGTATGGATTTCGGAGCTGCCCCTTGCCACAAAAGGAAGGAGCTGGGATATTCTTTTGGGTGAGCTGTTACACACAGGAAAGAAGGGAACATGGTGGTCACACCTCCCTGGCCAACTGGGAAGATGCTTGTCCTATCTCATGTCTAAAGTAGCACCCCTAAGGGCTCTGTGTCATAGTCCTTCCCCTGGGACCCCACCAAGGAGGCTGGGATTTGCTTTTATTTGCTGGAATCCCTAGTAAGAAGTGTACATATGGAGTTTTTTTTCCTGGGATCAAAGCCTTCTGGCTTAATAGCAGCTGTTGGAGCTTTTTAGAAGCAGGAGTCATGTTAATGTGTAAGCCTTGGGAAGTCCAGAGCCGTAAGGTCCTATGTGCAAAGCATTTCTGAGCTAAACTGCTGGTGTCTCCCTACCTGGGTACTCTGCCCTCTGAGGAAAATGCCTGTAAGGGCTGCTGCTCCTGTCCTCTGTCACCCAGGGTCCTCAGCTCAGCAAGGCTGAGTGAGACTGGCGAGTCATAGCCACTCTCACCACTTGCATTTCTTGGGCAGCATTGGCTTTCCACCAAACCTTGGACAGTGCCCCTCTGCTCTTTGTATCTCCGCTGTCCTGCTTTCTCTTCATTCTGCTGAGGACAAGCCAGGTTTCACTTCCTCTCTCTTGGATGTCTCTTCTCTCTTGCGGGTTTCACTCAGCCCACTCTTCTCTCACTGAATGAGAAGTTCATGCAAGACTTGCAGTGTGGAGGGTTTTGTCATGAGAGGAGCACCAGCTGAGAGCAATTTATGTTCTCCTGGCTGGGATGCCTCCAAGCAGCACCCTCTAAATGGTAGTGCCAAGTCAGGAGGAATGGCTGAAGGAGCCCCACAGACTGTTTTTCTCTCCCTTAGGGAAATATTGAAATCTTAAACCTGAATATGAAGCCTGGGAACACCCTGAAGGTGAAGGGCAAAATATCTGCTGATACTGTTGGGTAAGTACAAAGAAACCACCTTGCCATGCCGGGGTGGAAGGTGGGCTATAGAGGAAGGTGGTTTTCCAAGGTTGCCAGATACAAAATAGCACATTGTTGTGCCACCTGCAACACTGATGGAGGAACTGGGTCCAGAGATGTGTGTTGGATCTCAAGTCTTCCAAGACCCTCTCCTGTCCATGCATATGATTTTCTTCATGCTCCTTTACAGCTTCAGCATCAATCTTGGCTGCAGCTCAAGAGATCTGGCATTTCACTTCAATCCCCGCTTCAACGAGTCTGTCATCGTCTGCAACTCCAAGTGCTCCGATTCCTGGCAGGCGGAACTCCGTGACCGCCACCTCCCTTTCTTCAGGGGCTGCACTGTCAAGGTGAGGGTGCCAGCATGGTGTCAGGGGGTATGTGGGGTGTGTTTGGGCTGATAGGGTGTGAGGGGAAGCCCCTGGTTAGCAGATTCCCATACCATAGTTTTCCCGGTTCCACCCAATACCTCCTGCTCCCTCACCATGGCCCCTCTTCTGGGTTTTTGGTCCTGATTGCCGTTTCCACTCCTCTTTCAAAATTGCCATGTTTCTGGGAATTTTAAGTGAGCCCTGTCTGTCTCACACTTTGTAAGTGCTTCCTGGCCCCTCTGTCTGCTCAGCAGGGGAGTGTACCTGGGGCATGTACGAAAGTAAAGGGAGTCTCCAAGAAGCAGAGAAACAGTTTGCTGCTGTTTACATTATTTCTCTCCCTCCTTCCTATGTAAACACAGACTTTAAGGCAACCTCGAGTTTGGAGCAATGTCCAAAAGCCTCTCGCTGAACTCTTCTGTCCTAATTACTCCTGGATCCATGCTGCCAATCTGTCCTTTCTCTCTTCCTGCCAGGGATGCTGTCCTAGTTGCTGCCTCACCTTATCTGATGTCCCAAATCACTAACAGGGCTGCATTTAGGAGTAGTCCATTTAGGATTAACAGGACTGCATTTAGAAGTAGTCCAGTTCCTATATCTGTGGAGAGAAAGCTTGTTTCTTTAGACAGAACCGGCTCTTGGGGAAGGGGTAGTGAGGTGACGGCTTTGGGGAACATTGCCTTTAGTTTTGAATGACCAGTGATGCATTCTTGTCCTGTCTGCTTGTGCATGTTTATCAGCAAAGCTCCTTTTTCTGAGTCCTGGTGACCTGCTGAGGGCATTGGGGGGTCAGGTTTATTCAGAACAGTGGTTGTACACCTTCCATATGCTCTGTGAATACATGTAAAGGCATACCTGGGTTTAGCTGCTGGGAGTTTACATTCTGAGTAGCTGAAACAGCCTTGGGAGAGATCCTCTCCCCAGTCATAGTCTGTATTCCTGCTTAGACCCTTGATATCAACTGCTCATTTCCTGAATCACCCTCACCTCAACCCCCAGCACCTTGCTTAAGGTTGTAGTGGACAGGTCTGACCCTCTTATGTAGTCAGGCCTTTTGCCTAAAAGCTGACCTCTGAATACCCTCTTTGCTCCCAAGTCCTGCCCTTCTTTCTCTTTTTTCCCCAGTTCTTCATTGAAATGCTGTCGGACAAGTTCCGTGTGAAGCTGCCCGATGGCCATGAGGTGTGCTTCCCCAACCGGCACGGCCACCGCAACATCAGCTACGTAAGCATCGTGGGGGGACTGAAGATCATCTCCTTCAAGCTCACCTGATGGGCACTGCTTCCTGGCTCTAATAAAACCCAAGCCAGTGGAAGTCTGGCTGTTCCAGCTGCTTGGTCTTCTGTGAGAGCTCTGTGTCTCTGTGCAAGCCAGTGACCAAGCCCAAGGTTCTCCCACCAATAGGAAAGAAGCCATTGTGGGATAATGCCAGGTACCTTCCACGTCAGAACAGGCTGTGGGCTTGAAGGGATGGTAGGTAGGCCAAAGCAGGCTGTAGGTGGGGTCCAGGATGAGGACACCATATGATTGCTGGGGAAACGGATGTGTAATCTTTTCACAAAGCTCCATTACTTCCTGCAGCCAAGCTTTTGGGAAGGGGGGATGGTGAATTGGGAAGGAAGGCATAAATGTAAATGAAGTGGCATTTGATGTGGCATTTGGTGCTACAAAAGTGCATCATTAAAAGGTGGCATGGGGATGACACCACAGGTATGCCCCCAGCCAACATTCCTGCCATAGATAAGGGATTGTCTCCAACTTTCCCTTCTACCTCACCTCACTTAACTGCTGGCACATTCCAGTCAGGTTAGCCGTTACTCTGACATTTCCACAGCAGATCCTACTCATCAAAAATGAGACAGTGGGAATTTGGCCTCCTAGCACAGGACTACAGGCAATTAGTCCCAATTATTACATGTGCTGCTCTAATTCTAAAGTACCTTGCCAACTCAAAAGTGAGACTGATGTGTGACAGCAAACATTGGGACACTTCAGGCTGGGTGGGAGGAGAGCAGAGTAGAAGAGCATCTTACAGGGAGTCTGGTCCAAGGCAAGGTGGCAGTGTCCTTGCCCTCCCTCTCCACTTCCTCACTGCCAAAGATTGGTGGCTGGGGCTCCAGCAGACATGGCAAGGAAGACAATAAGGTCACAGCAGCCAAGGGGATGCACCAGAGGTTAGTATCAAAACTGTTTTAATAAGGTCAATAATAAGTGCATGGGATACAGAGGGGAGGCAGAAAGGATAATTCCACAGATATGGATCTTTGGTCTTGTGTTATGGTCTGGGAAGCAGAGGGCAGAGGGGAGCTCATCCTGAGAGCCCAGGTCCCCACCCTGGAAGGTGCATGGGAGAATAAGGCTGATCTTGCTGGCTGCCAGTGGCCAGACCTGGGGACTTCCTGAAGCTGGTGCCTGCCCTGGTTTGCTGCTGGTGGCTGGCATGAGGCAGCCCCTTGGGGAGGCTGGGGCACATGGGCTTGTCCTTAACCTTGGTGGCCTGGCTGCAAGTGGCACTTGCACGTGCATCCTGAAGCTCTTTATCCTGCTCTGAAGAGCTTCCTGGCAAAAGCAGCCGGGTGGCAGGAGAGATGCGTGGGAGCAGAGTCCTGCAGCCATGGCCCAGCATCTCCTCCCACTGCACACGCCCTGCTGTCCCCGAGAACAAGGGGGGTCCTGTGAGGGTCCCCCCAGTGACCTCAGCCCCCGAGCATGTTGGCTCCACACCGTGGCACAAAGGCGCTTCTGTGAGGGCCAATCTGCACGCGGGCCAGCGTGGGGACAGCTCATTCCAGGGCAGCTGTGTCACCCAAGGCCACCCGGCAGGGGACAGCAGCCATGCTCCACGCCACCCTTGGGGAGGGTGTGCTGCAAAGAGGGGTGTGTGTGGGTAATGAGCAGGGGACAGGATGGAGACACAAACTGTGCCACCACCACCACGAGGATGGTGGCACAAACCAAGTGGCTGCAGAGGAGTCTCCTTGTTCTGAGGCAGGGGGAAAAGAAGGGATATTTAGGGCCTGAACTGCAGAATTTGGTGACCTGACAACCTGCCTTTGCCACTAGTCAGCCAAAAAGTTTCTCTCCTCTCAATTGCTGAGGGGAGTGGGGGTAAGGAAGGAAGCTGTCCTAAGTGATGCCCAGCAGCAGGAGGCAAGTGGAAACTTTCCTGATTATTTCTGTGCATGCTCTCACCTCCTGAACACCGAGCACACAGCTTTTTGAGGGAGGCAGGGGAAAAGAGAAAGCTCAGCTCTGTGGGGTTTGCCTGTCCCTTGGGACCCCAGCTGACCTTCCCTGTTGATAGATGGGCTGTTCTGAAGGGTCTTGCACTAGCTGGAGCTGGGGAAACGCCATCCCCTTCTTCCCAGAGCCATCGTTGGGAATACCTCTGGGGAGGCACGCGTGCCATTGCAGAGGAGGGCTGGGAACATCAGTGGAAGGATGAAGTATGTCCCCAGACATGCTGGTGGAGCCAGGTTGGGGCTTGAGAGAGGGGGTGCTGGGGAGAATGGGATGGGGTAGGAAGGATTCAGGGTTCCTTTGGCATATGGGGCTGTTCCTTTGATGTCTAAGGGCCGTGAGGCTGGAGTAGGGGTGCTATGCCTGGCTCTGTGGAGCCCACTGGCCCAGCCCCAGGGAGCCCCCCAGGAGATGGGCTCTCCTCCTGCCCTCCCCGGCCTGCCCAGTGCCCCCACCTGGCAAGGAGGTCACCCACTGGGCCTGCTGGTGACACCAGCACCAGCGGGTGGGGCACAGGGAGGAGGGCAAAGATGCTGGCACCAGTATCTCTGCTGGGGCCTGCGATGGGCGGGATGGCTGTTCACACCTTGACTTCATCGTCCTCTTCCTCCTCCGCATCGGCATACTCGAAGGAATTGCTGCGGCCCCCTCGGGCACCGCTGTGGCTTTCCTGCAGGCTGGAGAGCTTGGTCTCCTCCTCCTCCTCCTCTCCTTGGTTCCAGCTGGCCTCGGGGGAGCGGCTCTCCCTTGTCACTCGTGACCCCCACAGGCTGCTGCTGGGGCTCTCCCACGGGGTCTGTGTCCGGGCCTGCCGGGGACCCTCAGCCTTCTCCGGGCTCCGCGGGGTGCTGGTCCCACCGTAATGGCGGGCCAGGACCTGGGCTGCTCGGTCAAATTCTCCAGCCTCAATGGTGCAGTCGTTCCAGTGGCCTTGCCACGGGGACCCTGTGGACACTGGCCCTGGCCCCGAAGCCCAGACAGAGTTCGCTCCAGCGCCTTCGATGGCACGTGCCTCTCCGTTGGCATGGACCGACAGGCCTGGCAGTGAGCTGGCCCCTGACACGTTGCTCTGCCTGGAGTGGTCCCAGAAGCTGGATGCTGCCTTGTCCTCTTCATGGGATGCAGGCACTGCTGGAGGGACCCTGTCCTTGGTCCCCTCTTCACACAGGAGGTGTGGGCCATCCTCCCCCACCTCGTTGCCATTGGTTTCAGAGAAGCTCATCACCTGGAGGAGCTCGCTCATCAGGGAGGGCCCCAGGTCGAGGCGGAAGGACAGCAGGGAGTCGGAGCGATCCAGCTCGTCCTCCCCGGGACAGGTGCTCTCCTGGGCCTTTTCCAAACGAGGGACACGAGGGATGGTACAAAATCCGGACTCCAGACCTGTGAGGCAGAAGGTATGGCTGGTGAGGGAGCAAGCCTGACTTAGTTCTGCAGGGGAAAAGGGACACTGCTGACAAAGTGGCTCAGGCCATACTCCTGTCAGTGGCACTGGCCTCTAAAGGACAGGTCAGTGTCTCTGTGGACATCTCCAAAGCCCAGAGTTACAGCAGAGGGTCTCCAGGTGGGCTCTGGGCTCGGCAAGCTGGCAGTGGGGCTGAGCCAGGCAGGTGAGACCAGGAGATGGCAGCATTGCCTCAGCCTGCCTTTCCCTCTGAGCCCGGCCTCCTCCCCCGGCTGCTGTAGGCACCCCTGATCCAACCCCCACCCTGAGACCTTCTGCTCCAGACCTCCTTCCCTGGGGAAAAGCTGAGCACAGCCCAGTGCAGTGAGGCTGGAGAGGAGCCATACAGATGTCCTTCCCACAACCCTTCCCCAAAGGGCACCCTGGCTGGCAGGGAGGGATGTGGACACGGTGGAGAAGGGTGTATGGAATCCCTAAGGAGCAGCATATGGAGATGTAGAGGCTGGCACAGCCAGGGACAGGGTTAGAGCATCTGTGTGGAGGTGGGGAAGGCCATGCTGTGGGTCCCCTTGACCTCACTACTTTGGAGTGGGAATTGCTGCACTGTCCCAGCACCTTTTTGGCTTCCTCAGGCAGGCTGCTCAAGTAAAAAGGCAGATGGGGGGTGCTCCCTTACAGGTACTGCACACAGGCTACCAGCTGTGTGGCGCTGCAGGAGAGGGGCAGAAACAGAGAAACCATCCCTGCCCCGCTTTGAGGGACACCCTGGAAGGAGACCTTCCAAGGGCAGGAGGAAGGTTAGGATTATCTGCTTGGAGCGATTGTCAAGACCAGGCGGTCACAAATATCCCATTCCTCCTTAAAACCTTAAGTTCCTCACTGTGGAGGAAACTGAGGCATGGAGCAATGGAGAAGGGCTGCAGAGGGTGTTCAGTACCAGGGCACCAGCCTGGGCCTCACGCTGCACTCACCATAGGCCTGGTGTGTTTTGGAGAAGCTGTTGGAGGTACTTTTGAAGGAGAACTTGCTGGTCAAGCCCCTGCTGGTGCTGTCTCCATCATACATGGCCTCGTTGAGCTGCGGCAGCGAGACGGCGTTCTTGATGATGGGCGAGATGGCGGGGGGCGCGGGCGAGGCGCCCACCTGGCCCCCGCTGCCCCGTCTCTTCAGCGGGCTGCGGCGCACGTGCCGCAGCGTCCGCGCCAGGAAGCTGTTGGGCTTGGCGGCGTCGGCCCCGCCGTGGTTGCTGAGGAAGGAGGTGTCCCCGAAGACGTCGCCGCCGCGCCCCACGTGCATGGTGTGCCGGAAATCGCCCAGCGGCGGGCTGATCATGTCCGGCGTCAGCTCCGACTTCAGCCGCCGCTTGCCATGGGAGCCTGACACCCAGCTCAGCACCGGCAGCTTCCCCAGGCTCATGTTGCACCCTTCAGCCTGCCTTTGAAAAAGCTCCAAAAATCAGCCCTCACCAGGCTTCCGGCACTGGGGTGTTCTGTCACTTCCCCAGCCTCCCCATTGCTTCTGCTCCGATGCTCTTGGGGTGACGGTGCATGGCACTTTAACTCTCGGCAGGTTTCCCGCTTCCCTGTGCTACGTCGAGCTCATGAAATCACCCTCAGAGGGTACGTCCCCAGTGGTGAGGATAGTGGTGGCACGCAGATGTCCCCAGGGGGTGTCTGGGTCACCCCCTGTTCTGCGGAGGTCACTGAAGGCTGTGTCTGGTCGTAGACTTAGAGGTTAATCTGCTGTCCTCTACTGTCGCTGGGTGAGTGGGAGCCAGTCATGGATGGGACAGCAGGCAGCAAAGGGAGCTTCAGGTGGACTGGCAGGGCAAGAGCATTGGTCCCCTTGTTGGCCACCTAAATAAGGCAAGAGCAACAGTGAAAGCCTTGGACAGGATGTTCCCAATCCCATTGGCTGTATCCACAGAACTGCCTGAGGAGATTAAAGGCAGTGCAAAAGGCAGTGGCGAGCTTGCTACTGGCTGCCCCTTTATCTGGCCCTTCTCCTGGGGAGGAAGAAAAAGGCTTTCCTCCAAAAACATGTGCTCTCCCTCACCTTGCTGACCTACCTCAGTATGCCTTAGTTTCCCGTCTGCAAAGCAGCTTTGCCAGACCCACACCACAACACAGGCCGAGGATTTCCCTCCGAGGCAGAACCTCCTCCCAGAGCAATGCCCTGCTTGGCTGCCCCAGCTCCTGGGGCGAGAAACCTCTCCCTCCTTTTTGCTATTCAGATGAACCCTTGAGGAGAGGGTGAGGCCTGGGGCCCATGTGCTTCTCGGGAGGAGTGGTGGGAAGCAAAAATGCAGTATTTGTATATTGCTTTGTTTGTCCTTCACTGGCTGGGTCCCTGGGAGCTGGGCAGACATATTGGAGAAGCAGGGAGTTGGCAGTGTGGGGAGGGCAGCCGCTCTGCAGACAGGGGAAACTGAGGCACGGCAAGGGGATTGCCTGAGGCTGGAGGAGAAGGTGGGATGGGTCCCTCCACTCAGGCAGGTCCCAGAGGCAACGAGGGGCAGGCAGGAAGCAGCAGCTGGATGCACTGGATGCACGGCAGGGTGATGACCTCCCAGTCAGTGGGGAGGACTGTCAGATCAGCAGATCCCCTGTTGGCGTGCATAGCAAGTGGGAGAGGGTGGGCTGGGGAAAGGAGAGGATTTGGGACATCTCAGAGTGTTGGTGGCCTGGGAAGCCAGCTGGGGACGCATCCTTCCCTGGGCTCAGTTCTGTGCCTGGGCCATCACACAGAGTTGAGTCCTGCAGCAGGGCTGGCTGTGGAGGACAGCATGCCAAGCGGTGACGCAGGAGCCACATCTCTTATCTGCGTGTGCTGGGTCCCCCAGTGCTGCATGGCTTTCCCTGCCACATTCCCTGCCTCTCCTGCTTGTCTGCGCATCGCCTTGGAGCAGCCAGGCAGTGCCAGGATGGCAAAGGCCCTGGAGAAGGGGATCCTGGACATGAAATTGCTTTCCTGGCTGGCTAGATGCATTTTTGCTTTGCCCTGGCCTTGTTTGCTCACCCGGGGCCTCTCTTATCTGCCTGGGGTTAATGACTGGGGAAGGGAAAACAAACCTCCCCCAGCAGTGCCCAGCACCATTGGCTGCCTCCCAGGGTGGCAGTGGCCTCCTGGGGTGGCAGCACTGATGGCAGCAGGGACAGAGTGGCGGCAGGCTGGGTTCCTGCTGGCCCCCAGGTCCTGTAGCTCATGTCGTCCTCCTGCCCACAGACACCATGCAGTGCTGCCTTGCAGCAAACCAGGCACGTGGCAGATTTGGGGTAAGGGCACAACTGGGGAGCTATTTCCTTTCTGTGGTGAAGGCCCACCCACAGCCATTGGGTCAGGGCTCTCCTGGAGTGCAAAGGAAACTACTGGGATGGTGCCTGCAGCACAACTGGGGTCTTGGGAGCACAGGGAGAGAGATGCAACCATATTTTTGAGCTGTCCCCAGGATCTCCCAAGGAAAGCACACGACTCTGGCAGAGGGGATTAGGTGAGCTACAGCACTCAAGTTTTTCTCTTCCTCTGCACGATGGAGCCCCTGAAAAACCCAAAGTGGGGACTGACCCCTTTAGCATTTACTGCACCAGCCAGGGCTACTCCTACCCCCACCCCAGATCCCCCCACAACACAGCTGCCCTGCACCCCCCTATGTGGGACATCACACCTTGGGATGGGGTGGGGAGGCAAGGAAAAGGGGGCACGTGGGAGGAGAGCATCCCCTTGTTCCCTATCTGGACAACTACTGAGTGAGGGAGTGGGGTGGAGGAAAGTGTTTCTCCTTCCTTGTCCCTTGGTCACCACAGGGAAGCAAGCCAGCAACTCCTGGCCCCTGGCTCTCCTTGCCTGCTGGCAGGCAGCAAGTGCTGGGAAGAGGAGGGAGGGAGAGAGGGAGGGAGGGAGGGAGTGAAGCAGCTGGTGCCCAGCCCTACCTGGATGGCAGGTTTCTGGCAGGCCTGTTGGGCTTTTCCTCCTTCCATTCTCCCTCCTTCTTTTCTTTCCTACTGCCCCTGGAGTGGATCCCTGCCCCCTTTGAGCCCTCCCCTTCACCCGAACAGACTCCTCCAGGCCAGGGGAACTCGTGATTCTGTGGGCAAAGGGTGACCTGGGTGCTGTCCTTTCCTCCACTGGGCAAAGGGACCCTCTGCCTGGCCCTCTCTCTTTCTGGGTGCCACTGCTTCCATCTGGCAGCCCTTGGTGTTCGCCAGCTCCTGGCAAGCCAAGCCCACAGCCCACCACGGCCTCCCCTTCCCTGGCATACTCCCTCTGTCTCCCTTCTTGCCTCCTCTGGGAGGGCCCCTGCCTTCAAAGACCCACTGCCAGCACTCCTCCTCCTCCTCCCAGCCTGTTCCCCCCCGAGTTCAGCTGGTTACCACTGGTTTTCCACTAGCTGGGAATGGCCAGCGCTGTTCTGCTTGCTGGGAAGAGCGGAAACCAGAAAGGAGGGGAAAATAATCCAGATGTCTAGTTGGATAGAGCTGCTGAAAGCAGCCTCTTCCCTCCCCCAAAGGGGACATACTGCAAAAGAAATTTGGGGTGGTTTCAACAGCAGGAAGAGCGGGTGGAAATGGCAGTGGGTGGCCAGAAAGGCTTTCCCAGCCTTCCTGAGTGATGAAAAACCTCCCCTTCCCTGAAGGAAGGGAGGCAGAGTTCCCCTGTTGGGTGACTGCTTTGGGATGAGGAAAGCCAGCAGGGACAGGCTCTTGGGGAAGGGGGAAAGGGGCTTGGCTGGCTGGGCTGGGCCTCCCTCAGCTTCCCTGGAGCCGTGCCGGGCAGTAGGCAGATGCCTAAATCTGACTCCTGTGCTGCTGGCTGCTATATATACACATAGTCATATCTCTGTACAACAAGGATATTTTTCCAAGCAGACGTTCTGGGACACAGAGGGAGGCTGGAGCTATGGAGATGGGCAGTTTCCAGCCATCCCTTCCCTGCCCACTTGTGAAAAAGTGCTCTCTTTCTTCCTCCATACCCCTAAAATTGAGGTGCCGAGAGCCTGTGGGGCTTTGAGGGGTATCGGAGCAAGGTTTGGGACACAAGCGTCCTCCTGCCTTCCCCCATCCGTGAGACCCTCTTCTCACTCCCTTTCCTTCCCGCCTCTGCCCCCGTCCCGTGTCCCCTCTCCTCACTCCCAGTTTCCTGTTGCATTCCTGCTTTCTGCTCCCTTTATTTTTACCATCCTTCCCGTCTCTGTTGCCTTGCCACCCCTCCCGCTTCTCCCCAATCCAAACACCCTCTCCCCCCTTTTCCTTCTGGTCCCAACACGCCCCTGCCCCCAGCTCTACAAACTCACGAACCAAAAACTTTCAGGATTTACCTCTTTCGAACCAGCGTTATTATTTTTTTCCCGGTCCTCCAGACGAAAAGTTGCGAGACACTCTCGGCAGGCCTCCGTAACTTGTTCCAAGGATTACCGGTGCTGCGCTCCGGGATGCAGTGGGGGGAAAAGCGGAGGCATTGTCCCCTCCTTTTCCCACGGCTGTCCCCCAAGGCTGGCTCTCCCAGGCTGACGCCCTGATGCCACGGGAGAGAGGGAGCGAAGCTGGCGGGGAGGGGACGTGGGAAGGAGGAGGGCGGGCTGCAGCACTGCCGAGCCAATCCTCGCCTCGGCAGGGAGACCAGAGAAAATGAGATTTATTCCAACTATCCAGGACAGAAAACTTCAGGAACTTCTCTGCCGCTCCCCTCCTCCTCCCCGCTTTCCCGGTGCCATTTCCCGTCTGCCGGCATTGGCCGCCTCCCGCTCCCGGGTGCCGGCTGCAGGGGCTTTGGGGGAAGGGGGGAGGCCAGGCTGCTGTCTAACCGGGTTTGCAGGGCAAAGGAGAGGGGCTTGAACCCTGTGTGTGTGTGTGTGTGTGTGTGTGTGTGAGACACCTCGGGTATCACACAGGGTCCCCTGATCCCATATTGCACAGAAGTTCCCAGGGGTGTAGTAGCACTGTCAGTCAGGACTGGGGGCTGCGCCTGGGTGGTGGTACCAGGAGCTGTGGGTAGCACTGGGGTGGGCATTAGCAGGATGACAGCCTCCCCAAAGGCCACCTGGGCCAGCCTGGTGTTTGTTACAGGGTCAGGACAAGCGTCATACCAGCGAGAGTGTGTCAGACCAGGCTGAGGGGGTGGCTGTGGATAAATGCAAGGAGGTGCTCTTTGGTGGCACCAGGGAGAGCTTCTGCCCACACATGGGACACCAAATCCCTCTGGCATCGTGTGTTATCCCTTGATCAGTCCCTATTGGCACTAATAGGGCAGAAGACCTTATCAGTGCCAATAGGGGCAACCTGCTGGTGGGTGTAGCACCATCTGTGCCAGTGGTGACCCTCATGGCCTTCAGGCTTGGCTTGGTGGCCCTGCTGGGGACCACTTGGCCACGCACAAGCACCTATTCAGGGCCCTGCTGAGGAGAAGGGAGGTGTCTCTGCAGTGAAGGCGAGACAGGACTTGTTGGGGTTAAGTAGGGCTTGGCTGAAGGGATGACAAGATGTCTGCAGAGGAGATGTCAAAATGGAGCCTGGCCGGTCACTGGGCTCGGGTGGCTTGTGCTGGGGTGCCCAGGCAGGAGCACCCTATTGCTCAGAGCTTTGCTAAGCAGCAGTAGTGGGGTTTGGCACTGTTCTCTGGCTTCTCTTCTGCGAAATGGAAGTTGGAGTTTCTACCTTCCATGGAAGTTTTCTCCATTAGGAATTAAGACCATATGTGCATGTTGGTGGTACTTGAAGTGGGTTTATGCCTTGGAGGAAGATGGAAGCTTAGCTCTGATGGGAGATGAGCTCTGCCATCAGTGAGGAAAGAAGGAGAAATCATGACGTGCATCCTCCCGGCTTGCCAGGGGTATGGTATGCATTCCTTCCCCTAGGTCCTGCTCAGTGGAAGCTAATTGGGGTGGTGGGAGAGGCAGGAAAAGACCCTTTCTTTGGGTCTCCTGCCTCTGCATGGCCTGCCAGGGCATTTCCCCCCACCCTGCCTGAGGGGCTCTCCCTCACCCCCATCCCTGTGCCCTGCAGCAGAGGCTGCATCAGGAAGCAGAGCCTGGGCCACGGCAGCCACCTCCACTGGGGAATGCAGAACAAATCTTTTCCAGATGGGACAGGGGCCACGTTCCGCTTCTTGCAGGGTGGCCGGCTCTCCACTGCCTCCTTCTCAGTGCTACTCCCAGCATCTCTGTGCTCTGGGCCAGGATGGGCTTCATTTCCAGGAAAGCATCTGGAAATGCCTTCTTCTCAGCATCCTGCCCCAAACCTGTGATGTTGCAGTCATGCCAGCCAAGCTCTGACTTTTGTACTCCTAGGTCTAGCACTGAAGTGCTTTGGTGACCTCAAGGGTCAGGGGATGTGCCAGCTCTGGGTCTCAGTACTCATCCTGGCCTCTGGCTGCTCGGTTACACCCCCTTCTTTCATATACAACAGCCTGGAAAGTCAGTCCATACAATCCTGCTTCTCAGCCTATTTATCCACCTCAGCTGATAAAGGAGAGGTGGCTGTGAGGCTGGACAGTGCTGCAGAGTCACTGTACTACCCATGGGTGCCCTGGGCAGGAGCTGGACCCCTCCCAGCCCAGCTACCTCATTTACCTTCAGTCGCCCCAACCTTTCATCCCATCTGTAACCCTCAGCCCCCAGGCAGCAGTACCAGTCTCACCATGACACAGAGACTGGCTACTGGGCTTATCATGGAGCAGACAAGTGGCCCAGCAGCTTTCCCAGATGAGAATTTGCTTTGACTACCACAACATCAAAGACAGGGCTGTGCAAATTGCATCCCCTCATCTTCCCAGCACTCATCCCTCCAACACAGGACTGAGGTCTTATGGATGACTGAATGTGATGGGGAGGAGAGAGGAGTGGACGGATGTGGGGGGGCTGAAGTCTCTGCCCCACACTTTCTGGTGCTCACTCCCTCATCCTATCTCACTTTGCAGTGCCTTCCACTCACAGGCTCAATGCCTGAAGGAGGCTGATACAGGACTCCCCTCCAGTACAGAGAAATCCTTCTACTCCTTCTCCCCAGTGCCTGGGAGAAGTCAAGGGAAGGTGATAAGGGCATTGTGATAGGGTGCTCACCCATGGGTTTATATTCCCTGCCATTTCAGTTTGCTTCCTTCCCACCTGCCCTCCTTCCCTGGGAAATTTCCAGGGATGGACCTCCAAGAGCACAACAGTGCTGGAAACTTCCTGAAGAGGGAGGGCAGGCAGGGGGCTCGGTGGGAAGGGGGTGCATTGCTCAGTGCACAAGAAGCAGATATCCTGTTGCTGCCCAGGGTCTCTGGCTCATATTTCCTCATTAACTGAAAGTGCTGCTCGTTTGCAGGTGACTTCCAGATGTTTCCATTCTTCTCTTGGGGCCATGAGGGCACATACCACATGGGTATGGGGATTACTGCCAGCAGCAGGGGGGGGCAGAACCCTGCCACGATGGGGATGGGGGTGCAGAGAGCTCCCTTGCCCCACCTGGCATGGCCTCATCCAGCTCCCCCTCACCCTGGGACTGTCAGGTCCCTTCTCCCTGCTCCCAGCCCATGGCCCTCGGTGCTGCCTCCAGCCCATGTCTCACTGCTCTGGGGATGAGCTGAAGGCAAAGCCGGTTTCAGGGTGACCAAGCCAGAGTGGTGGCAGGAGGTGACAGCCTGGGGCAAGGGATAGGTGCAAGCACCCAGCGTCTTGCCAAGGGCATCCCTGGTCAGATGCCAGCTCTGGCTTTGTAGGCACTGGGTCCCTCATGCCCTGCCGTTTCTCCACTGGGGTGATTTCTCCTCTGGCTGAACCCCCAAATGTGCTCGGCCAGGCTCAGCCCATTTTTGCTCCGAGTTCCCCACACTGTGCCTGTTGCCTTTAGATAACCAGGGAAAGGGGCTGGAGTGCTCTGGTTCCCAGGATCCTTGTGCTGCACTGGGGAAGGCGAGCAGGGAAGTTGTGGTGAGCACCCCCAGGCAGGCAGCAGCGCTGGCTTAGACCCACTCATGCTCTAAGTGGGGTGGATAACCCTGTAAACACCCACTTCTGACTCTCCCCACCAGCTCCTCCCCTGCCCTGGAGCAGTGGGAGGCCAAGGAATGGGACTGACCACGTCCTGCTTGTGGGATTTGCAAAGGGGGGAGTATGTGCTTTTCCCCTGGGAGCAGGGCTGGGAACTCAAAGCCTCGGGGTTTGCCAAAGCCCAGGAGGAGGCACGGATGAGTTCCCAGGCTTGCTGGCGGGCTGCCTCCCTCCCTCTGCCCATCTCCTCCTATCCCAAATATTTTCATCCTTCCTCCTCCCCCCACACTCCCCGGCTTCCTCCTGGTATGCTATTCCTGTCTGCTGGCCAGGGATGTGGGGTGCTGTAGGGCTGCTGTGGGGTTGTGGGGTGGTGTTGGGTGTGAGGATGGAGGGACAGACCCCAGGACAGACTCTGATCTATGTTTTCCCTCCAAGTTTTACATGGGCACAGAGGGGAGGGAGGGGGAGTTTGGGACATAGCTGGGAGGGGGAGGGAGGATGTTGCATAAACCAGAAGTAATCCAGGAACGGCTGCCTGTGGCCTGGAAACACTTCTGTGATTCCACGTACTAGGAAAGGAGATGTAAATATAAAGATATATATTCATGTATGTAGACATCTCCCCAGAACAACCCCACCCTTGATTCTCCAGTTCTTTTTCACAGACCTTGTAAAAGTCAGAGCAGGAGGGACTGGGGGGAGGGCTCAGATACAAATTTGGTGCTTGGAAAAGCATCTCTCTGTGTGCAGGGGGATCTGTGAATCTCTTTGCCCTCCCTCAAATATGTTCCCTCGGCAGGACAAGGAGGGGGGAGCACATCTACAGGAGTTTAAAGCCCATGCAGGCTGGAGGGAGCTGGGATGGAGGTTGTTGGGATAGGGAGAGAAAGGAGGAGATGGTGAGGGTAGGAGGGATACAGAGGGGCAGGAGGGGAAGGGGGTGAGTGGGAAACTCTGGGCCTTTATGAGGAAAGGGCCTTTTGGAAATGAATTGTGTGAGGAGGTGCCTAAAGGTGTTTTGGGGAAAGGAGGATCTGGGGGATTTCAAGGGAAGGGAGTAGGTCCCCAGGGCTGGCGTGGCATGGGAGAGGGGACTGTCACGGAACAAGGAATGGGAGATGCATCCATAGAGCAGAGAGGGAGTGGCATGCAGGGTGAGGAAGAGTACAGTGTACAGAGAGAGGATGTGGGGATATAAGGAACGGGGATTAAGAGATAAGTCATCCTTGCTGGGAGTGGGAGACCATGCTTGGGGAACCCATTCTGGTCAAAGGGAAGAGGTGAAAGCCAGGGGAGTGGTTGGACACAAGGCCTGGACAACTCTTTTATCCTAATGATTTTGCCTGTCCATCCAGCCCATGTATTTTTGGCCCACGGAAGGAAGGGGGTGGGGATGCAGGAGCAGCTAAAAATAGGGGTGTCCCTGCCCATTCCCCCAAGGCGGGCATCCGTCTGCCTGCCTGCCTGTGGGGTTGCTGCGGGATCTGGAGGAGGGGAGCAGACCCAGCCTCCTCCCCATGGCGTCTGGCTCTGCTTTTGTTTGTCTCACAGCCCTAGAGGGACAGGAAGAGGCTGCAGGGCTGGGGAACAATGGCTCATTCTCCGGGAGTCTGCGCCTGCGGAGGAGCGATAGGGGACACACACGGGATGGTGGCCAGAAGGCACAGCCTCCTAGTGCCACTGCTGCAGCACTTCAGCCCCCAGGAGATGATGGGCTCCACTGCGGGGTGCAGGGGGACCTTCCCCAGCCTACCCCTCTGCCCCAGGTTCCTGTGCCTGGCTGCAGAAGGGCTGAGTCACAGTGGGTGCACTTTATAGAGGAGGCCAGGGAGGCAATGCTGCCAACCTGAAGAGCGGTGGGAACACGTTTCCAACCAGCACTGGGGAATGCACTGTCAGCCTCTCTTGAGCCTCTGTAACCTTGAGTGAGGCTGGAGCGTGCACCCCCCAATGGGAATGTCCCCAGGTGGGGCTGGGAAGGTATTTGTCTGGGAGCTGTACTGTGCCTCTGTCCCGGCTGTCACTCTGCTCCCCGAGGCACTGCCAGTATTGGTGGAAGCTCCCTTCATGCTCTGTGCTCCCTGCTGTCTGGGAGATTGCCAAGGGGCATGGATATGTGTGCGTGGTGGGGGGTGATAAATCCTTTTATCCTACCTCTTTCTTCTCCAGACCCTCCTTTTGAGGCAGTGTCTCTCCCGGATTTTAGATCTAACAGCATGGTGCTGGAAACTCCACAGGGAGAGTCTCTCCCCACACTTCTTCTCCAGACTTGCTAGGGATATGAGGAGGTGGTGTTAGCACCTGAGGTAGGGGAGAGGTTAGGACATATTTTGCAAAGATTGAGCAAGAAGGGGACAGAAGAACCTCCCTGTTTCCAGCCCCCTTTTTTCCAAGGTCTTGGATAGTTGGGCTGAATGCTTGCCAGGGCTCCTCTTGTTTACTCAGCCGGAGAGCTGACACATCCAAGGTCTCTGCTGCCTCCACTTTCCCACATGCTGCTGGCCGGCACATTCCAGGGCAGAGTGGAGATCAGTGCAGAGGCATACCAGAGGTTTCCATCCGGGATGCCATCCCCTCCTCCCTGCTCTCCCCAGGCATCCGGCACCTCTTGCCAGGTTGTGAAGAGCGGGCATCACATGTGCTCAGCATCCTGAGCCTTGAGATGCCAGGGCTTGCACAGAGCCCAGGCGTGGATGGGGACCCAGAGACAGGGATATGCCTCTTAAACTGAATGCCTTCAGCAAGGCTCTGTCCTTCCTCCTGGTTCCCTCTGCAGGTCTCAGTCCTGTTCCCTGTCATGACCCATGGGAGATGTGAGGAGGAGTCAGGGATACCTGTCTCCACTTACTCCTCTCTAGAGAGATCTGGGGGAAAGGGGCAACACCCAGCTAGGCAATTTTAGGACAGGCACCTATTCCTGCAGCTGGGTTTAGCTTGCTGAGGGTTAACAGTGCTGGGTTTTGCAGCTGCACCCTTCTCCTGCAGGCACGGGCTCTGCTCCCTCCTGGTGTGGCTGCCTTTGGTTTTGGGACAGAAAGCCACAAAGCTTTTAAAAATAAACGCCGGGAGATAAAGAAAGGTTTGGAGAGCTGGCTGCAGGGCGGGGGCGGGAGCAGGGCCCTCGCCCTGTCATTGAGGCTGGACGGCCGTGTCCCAGTGATGCTCCCAGCTCCTCCGCCGGGGCTGCTGCCATCTTTGCCTCCTCTGACCTCGGGCTGCTGCAGGCAAAGGACCGCCGTGACCTTTCCTTTTCCCTGCAGACTGGCCCATAGAGGCCCCTTTACGCCCAGCCCCAGCGTCTGGAAGAAGGGGCCTCGTCTCCCTCGCGGGCTCCACAGGAAATGCGGAGCCTGGAGGTCAGGGGCCAGCCCGCAGCTCCTCCCGAGGGGCTAGGCCCCGCGCTGGGCCTTGCATCGTGCCGGCGCCCACCCGCCGCAGAGCGGGGAGGGAGGCAGAGCCCTGCGAGGGGGAGGGAGAGGGCCAGGCTCTTCCTGTTTATGTGACTAGCAGACCCCCAAGAAAGGGAAAGGGCTTGGAAAGCTCATTGCTCTTGGGCGGGCTCCAGCAAGCGACTGTCTGTGACTCTTAGCCCAGGGATTGCTTCTATGTGGCAGGGTGTGACTTGTTTGCAGGGGAAATGGGCATCCAGCTCCGGGGAGGGCTAGGGTTGCATTTGGGCCTTGTGAAGCTCTGTTCTAAGGGAGAGACTGTGGTTAGCTTCCTGGGAAGTGAGGGACAGCTCCGCTACATGCCAGACTTTGATTCCTCCCATGGTTGTCTCTGGCTGATGCTGGTCTCTGTGGGATGGTCTAAAGGGCAAAGACCAACTCAGGCCAAGACAAGGAGGTAGCTGGGTATTCTGGCTTTGGGACGGAGGAATGGGGAGCACTGGGAATGCCAGGCACGGTGGAATGTTTAGGGGAGGGTGCCTGTTCAGCTATGATGGCTTTAGAACAGATCCCATACAGACCTCCCATGTTATCTAGGGTCACATCCCGCAGGGCATCTGGTGTGGCCGTGCTGGTATGCGGAGGAGGAAATGAGGTCCAAGATGCCATGCTCTTTTCATCACCTCTGGCACAATACTGCTCTGGCTTAGGTCACATCTGTACTGAATTTGTCATATCTCAGCTTTGGTTTGTAGTCCTTGGCTCATGCTGAGTGTGGGTGGAGGTGTGCTCTGTGCCACCTGTGGTGGATGCCCTGGAGGACACACCATTAGGCAGCACTAACAGGGGCAGATGGGAGTTACAGCCCTTTGCAGTCCCACAAGTAAGCCCAGGCCTGGCTCAGTGCAGCAGCTGCAGGACACAAATAGCTGAATGCAATGTAGGATATAGAATCACTGAATAATAAAAGTGCTAGGGTTGGAAGGGACCTTAAAGTTCATGCAGTTCCAAACCTCTTGCCAAGGGCAGGGGCACCTCCCACTAGATCAGGTTGCCCAGAGTCCCAACCTGGCCTTGAGCACTTCCAGGGATGGAGCATCCACTGTTTCTCTGGGCAACCTGTTCTGGTGCCTCACCACCCTCAGAGTTAAGAATTTCTTCCTATATCTAATATAAACCTGCTCTCTGTAATTTTAAAGCCATTCCATGAAAGGTCTTAGGAAAGGTCACACAGTCAGAAGCAAGGAGCCCTGGCAGGTCTGTGGGTCAGGAACAGGCACAGCCCTTGGCTCCCCATATCCTTCCCTTTGCAAGGGCTCCAGTTTAAGGCCAGGCTGACCCACAGCATTTTGGCTTTGCCCAACTACCTCCTTCCTCAAGGGGTTAGCTGGTGGGGTGGTGACACCCTCTGGCTCTGGAGCAGCGTTACAAGCGATGGTAGCACTTGGCTGCTCTCTGCCCTCTCTACAGAGACTTTGTCCTCTTAGCATCTACTCAGCTCTTTCCCTTCTTCATGTCCTGGACAGGTTTCCTCTCCAGCCAAGAGGAAAAGCTCCTGATATAGTCCTGACCTGTCCCTTTCCCTGATATGGCACATGTTTAGTATGAGTGTTGTGGGATGGTATCACCCCTCCTGCCTCTCCTCCATCAGCATCTGGCCAGTCTCAGCCTGACACTGACCCGGGGACTCTGGCAGCTGCACACCCTGGAGCATGTTTATGTACCAGCTCAGGAGACGAGCTATACAGGACTTGGATCACCTCAGAGAAGAGGAAGGGAAGACGGAAATGGTGTTATCTATCTATGTTTCTTCCTTTTCTCCTGTTGAATCATTCAGAGTATTTCTGAACAGGGGTAAGCAGAGCTCCCAGCTAAGCAGCTGATATCTTGGTGACAATTTATTCTTCTGAATTCAAACTGCTTACAGACAGTTTGCTCATCTCCATGATGACATCTGAGCTGGTTCTTCTCACTGTCACAGTATCTTTGCCTTCAGCTGCCCTGCCAGGGTTTGCCTGTTGGTGCTTCTTTGCTCCCATCCTAAGCTAGTGTTCCTGGGAGATGGTGGAAACACACTTGGTCTGGGCAGCTGGCCTTGTGTGGGGGTCACTGGTGATCCTGCAGTGCAGTGGAGTCTTCTTGGAGAGGGTGAGGTGTACTGTCTGGGGACACCTGTCCATCCCACAAGGCTGGAGCTCTGCTGGGGTGGAGTGGGAGTGTTTTGTTTGCTCTGACTAGGTGAGTGTCCACAGAGGTGATGCAGGGGTTGGGAGGCCAGGATGAAAAGGGCTTCTTGTGACTGTTTAAGGAGGTCTAGAGGATATAGGGGAGATCGAGAGGAGAACTGGTGCACATGGGAGTGCAGAGGAATGGCTGGCTGTTACAAAGCTATCTACACGCATTGATTTCTGTTCTGCAGTCTCATCATCCCGCTCTGACTTCTAACCCAGACTGATGACCCTGCCTCATTTAACCCATTTAACCCATTGCTGCGGGTCAGCTACTTGTTTTATCCAGCCAGCCTGGATCTGGGGCAGACCTCATTCACTATGACAGACCTATATCCCAGAAAGTAGAAACGGGAAGGATAGATTGCCCATTTCCACTCCTTCCCTGCTCCCAATCCCTGCTGGGATTGGTGAGAATACCTGAGTGACACTGAAACCAGAAGGACTGAGACATGCCCGGGGAGTCAGGAGCACTTGTGGGGACCACAGCCAAGTAAGAGTCTCAATTCAGTGGGCTTGCAGGATGCTAACTGGAGACATTGTCATTCCCAAGCTCTTTTTTTCCCCCAGGATAATGCTGGGGCCCTTTTGTGATTAATGCTTTGAATGTTGGTTTACATGCAAATCTGTCCCAAAGTTATGTCCTGAGAGGTGGAAAACACTACTTCATACGTGTGTTCGACGTCCCGGTTTCTAAGGGGTGCAGCAGCTGGGTGAGGTTCATGTGGTCACATTGACCTCTGGTGGCTGCAGCCTTGGCTTGCAAGGAGGTACTAAGGCAGGCGGGCTGGGTTGGGTGAGTTTGCTGGCTGCAGTTGAAATGCCGTTGTGTTTGTTCCTTCTCTAGGCTCCATTCCCCACCACCTCTCCTCTTGGACAGTAATTTGTTTTCCTCTCTGAGCAGATACCCACTCTTTGTGAGTACACCCTCAGTCCATATAGTTCCTCTCCCTGAGAAACAAATTCTGCTTGCACACAGCCCAGTAAGCAACAAAGGCAATCCCTTGTTGGAGAACTGAATTCACTCCCAGTTTCTAGACAGAGTGGGTCATATTTGGGGAGACCAGACTGCTCCCCTGTGTTCACTGTTACCTGTATTCACAGACCCATCTTATGCAGCCGAGGGCAGACTTTAATGGTCCTCTTGCAAAGGGTCACCAACCAGATTCACAATGACCCCTGAGATGGACTCTTGGTTGGCTTGTATTCTGGAGAGCGAGGGGAAAAAAGCTGAGACTAATCCCACTGGGATAATGGTTTAAGACTAAAGCAACTGCTGAGTTGGAGCCCCATTGCCAGGGGCAGCTGGGCAGCCTTGGAGCGAGAAAGCTCATCCCAGTGACTCTAATCCTGTCATTCTGCTCTAATTCAGGTCTTCCTTGTGACCCTGCACACCTCTGGTGCCCTAAGGAGGGCACAGATTTCTCACCAATACCTTACCAAAGGGCTCCCACATGCTTTTGCCTCCTGTAGCTCCAGGCGATGGGTGTGTGCCTGTGGTGAGGGGGAGGAATGCTGAAGGAAATATTTGCTTGTTTTGCTATCTCCACACAGACACACGAATTTCCTTCCTGCTGTAAAGGCCACTCGCTGTTTGAGGGGAGACCTCATTCCTCCTCCCTTCTGCAGCCACTGCTGTGAAAGGAATAAACCACTGCCAGTGCTTCTGTGGTCTTATATCTGCTGTTAAAAGTGTCCGGCAAAAGAACAGGTAGTCAAAGTCCTTGCAAAGGCTGTTAATATAAACACTGAGTTTGATGAGAGTCGTTAAGAGAAGCTTTTTTTCTCTGTGTGTTAACTAATCCACCGTGAAGCAGTGCATGAGCCAACTAGACCAGGTTGGAGTCGATTATTTTGTTTCACAAGTCCTTTTGCGTTTTTGGCATTTGTTTTGTTCCACACAGGAACAGAAACTGCAGAGGGTTTTTTCATGATACCAAATCATGTTGGGACAGCTACTGCAGGGTGGAAGTTTTTATTATTAGGGGAATTATTTCAAACTCACTTCCTCAACCTGACTTGGGAGATCACCCTGGAGACCTTAACAAACCTCCCCCCTAAAATTTCAAGGGGAACTCTATGTCTCCGCAAATCACCAGGCTGCAAGAAGAATCGCTTATTTTGATTGGGGAAGGAAAAAAAAAAAAAAAAAAAAGAAGGACCGAGTAAGAAATATATTGCTGAAGATGTTCTGACTGGCTCACACTCTGGACACTGTGGGTAGGCAGTTTCAGCTTTGTAAATTTACTGCTTCCCAAAACACAGGGCAAGACTTTACAGAGCACTCGGCTCACCATCTGTAACCGCAGCTTGAGCTTTGTACCAATGGCATTTTAGCCACACAATCAGGAATTTATTGAATTCCTGCCCCGCTGCAGACCTCCCTAAAGCTATTTCCAGGCAGGGGCAAACAATGCAGTGCTGAGGCATGGCCAGCCCAGCTCGCCACAGCATGGGCTCACTCGCCTCGGCGGGATCCCTCTGACCTCTTAGTGCCACCCCACACCACAAGGCTCTGCAGAAAACCCAGCAGCTGCCACACTCTGTGGCCATGTGTGCTAAGCCCATCTTCTGGTGGTGGAAAGGACTCGTGGCTCACCATTTGCTAGCTTCTTATAGATTTCCTCTGTGAGCCTGTGTGGCTGGGAAAGTTTTACCAGTGCGACTATTTTGGTTAGGATTTGACAAAAACCCAAAACAACAAACCAAACCAACAATATGAGAACAAAAAAACCCCACCCAAACACCCCAGTGTCATTCCTAGTGTGAACTCAAGTGTGCCAGCACTAAAGCAAGTGCTGCTGCTAAAGCTATTTTGGAAATGTGATACCTGGCTGTGAGCATGTACAGTCAGGTGGGATTGTGTAGCTCCAGCAAACTGGGGTTGTCTTATACAACTGAAGCTTCCCTCCAAAGCATGAGCTTTGCATCCCTGTGCCCCCACAGCCTGGCCAAAAAAAAAAAAAAAGCATGGAATGTATTATTGCTCTTCAGGAGCTGTTGGAATCAGTTACCCAGCCCAGAGCCAGGGGTGGTCTTGTTGCTTGTGGAATACCTGTCAAGTTCAGAGACTCTCCATGAAGGAGAACAGGTAATAGACTAATGACGGAAATTAGTCACTTAGTCAGTCTAAGGACCTGCCCTCATTGCAGTACCAGTCAGTTATTGAATTATTTATTTTTCCCTGGACTTGGATGTCTGAGACTCTTCCGTGGGCAACCTAGGGTGAAGATATTTCTTTAGCTGTTCTTGATGTGGGACCTGCTCTGTCTGATGTCTGAGTGCTCTGAGTCACAAAGCAGTGCAGCCACTGCCCGTGGGGTCAGGGTGGGTGGAGGAAGAGGATTTCTTTGTCATCAGCCTTGTGTTGGTCTCTGTGTGAATGAGAGAAACCAACTCTTGCTTTGGGACTTTTATCAGGATTGTGAAGATCTTATCTTCTATCACCACATAAAACTCAGCTCAGGAAGTCTTTTCACTAGAGAGGGAGAGAGAGAGACCTGAGTTGTTTTTGAGAGCATACCTAGCGGGCAAAAATTTACATGGCCTGAGTCAGAACGAGTTTCCAGCCGGCAGCCTTGCTTGTACTTGCTTTTCATCACTCAGCTGGATGCCTCTGGCTGGAGGTAAGGGCTGGAGAGAGGAGCTGTGCCCTGCTGCTGGTGGTCCTGGGTCACCATGCGCCCTCTGTGTAGGAGCTGTGCAGTGCTGGGCTTACAGGGGAGGGGAGGGGCTGTTGGGACCCCTCCCAGGGTGGGTGAGTCAACAACAAATCCATGTGCTCAGAGTGTCAGCCAGTGCCTGTTGGGATGGATGCCACCCAAGGGCCGTTTGCTGAAAGCTCTGCATCTGGGCACGTGCCTGGAATTTGCTAAGTATTTGTGTATATTTTGCAACAAAAAGGCTGTGTGCTCTGTGCATCACACAGATGCATTTCAGTTCCCAGGTGCTGGCTGTGCTTGATTTTGACAGGAGCTATGCAGCATGGGGAGAGGGTGTCATGGAAGCCTCCCTTCCCCCAAATCACCTCACTGAAACTGGTGCAGGAACTCTGCCATTGGCCCTGGAGGAGAAACAAATGAAGATGTTCAGTTTGGGTGCAGCAGAAATTCTTTAGGGAAGGGTGGCCCGGTTCATACATCCGCTTCTTCACTTATGTGAATGAGGAGAGAAAGATTTCTGTGGAAAGGTGGGGTCTAGAAGCTGCAGTGGTGGGGTGCTAAAGGCACCTCCCTTTTCTGAGTGTGTTGGCAGGGGCAGGAGCAGTGCAGGGCTCCTTCATGTAGTGTTCAGAGCCTGGAGGGATGCACAGCAGTGCTCTGTGCTACCCTGGGCTGACTCCAAGGCTGGGGAGAATCAGGGAACTCCCATTTCTTATGAGCTCGATAATGCGTTGGGAATTTCTTGTACAGAGCCTGCACTGCATAGCCTGGCTATTGAGGTCTGACACAGCTGAGAATGAAGAAATGAGAGTGAAATAGGGTTGCTAGAGAAAATGAAGAACAGCTTTGAAGGGGGAGGGTTGATGTTGGTGTCCAGTTCCATCTCTCCCAGAGCTCTCTTTGTTCAATGGTGTGCATAGATTTGGGCAACTGAGTACATGGCAGGTGTGGAGGGTACTCTGTGCAAACTCTTTGGGATGCTGTGTGTACACGCAGGTCCACTCCTGGGATTGCTGTGGCCACTTGGACCAGAGGAAGGCTTCCCAGCATCCACTGTGCCTGGCCCCGGTTGCAAGCCCCTGCATGCCCTGGAGTACATCTCCATCACACTGCCCTGGGGTGTCTCCACACCCAGTTCCACCCACGGACACAGCTGAGGATTGGGGCCAAAATCTAGCCTGTGGGATGTCTTCTTGGCCTGGATCAGGAATCTTTCCAACACTCTCAACTTTTTCCCCTTGCTTGGATCCCCCCTCCAGTCCAGAGCCAGGCCTACAGCTTGGGTGGCCTGGCTAGAATTTCTGCAGCCCTGGAACCAAAGGCAGCCTCTCCTTACGAATCTCTTCTTTGTGGAAGAGCGCGGGGGGGCTGTGCCTTGCCGAGGAGACCCCCATCCCGCCCGGGCAGGGTCCTGGCCAAGGCGGGCACCCCCTTTCCCTGCCGGTCCGTCGGGGGCGTTTCGGAAGAGAAGTGGCTGGCGAGCCACATCCTTCCGGGGAGCAGCTCTGTCCCGGGGCTGGGACCGAGGTGGGTTAGGACAGGACACAGGCAGAGAAAAACCCTTCCCCGGCTCGCCCAGGTGAGGAGCGCCCGGAGCTCTCAGGAACTGGGAGTGGCCGAGGGGGATCCGCCCCCGCCCCGCCGGCGAGTGCTCCGCGACCCCCGGGGGCGGGCGGAGCTGAGCCCTGCATAGCCCGGGGGTGCCGGCTTCTCTCCAGCCGGCCGGACGAGGGAGGGAGGGAGGGAGGGAGGGAAAGAGGGTGGGAAGGTGCGGGGGGTGGGCAGGGCGCTTCAGACACACCTGCCGGGCGGCGGGGCGGCAGCGCGGAGCGGAGCGGGGAGCGGGGATGGCAGGTAAGGGGCGAGCCCCGGCAGGAACGGGGTCCCGGGGCCGGCGAGCCCCGGCAGGAACGGGGTCCCGGGTCGGCGAGCCCCGCCGGGCCCTTGTGGCGCGGAGGCGGCGGAGCTCGTCGGCATCGCCCCGGGACGTGAGTTTGGCACCGGCTCGGGAGCGGTGGTGGTGGGGGATGTCTGTGCTCCTTATCCTCTTCGCCCGGCAACTCCTCCGGCTCGGCGTTTCTCGAAGGGCGCCTTCAGACCGCGAAAGGGAAGCGCTCCCTCCGCCCGCCGCGGGAGGGGGGCACCCCGGGCGGGAGCGGGAGCGGGGCTGCCGGCTCTGGAACCTTCTGACCACCCCTCCCCTCTCGTTCTGTCCCTCCCTCTCCCTTTCCATCTCTGCCCAGCCTCCTGCCGAGAAGCTGGTCGCGGCTTGTGCAGCCGGCTTGAATTTCTTGGAGAAAGGGTTTGACTTAAAGGGACAAAACTGCTGCGCAGTTTGAAACAGCTCAACTTCTGTGACCTGCTGTTGTGTCCCCTCCAGCATACTCGCGTCTATGGGACAAGAGTCTCAAATGAGAGTTCAGTTTCTGCAAGAAACACTGGTTTTATTTAACATAAAACAATCCATATCTGTATATGTATTTAGGTTCCTAAACTCTTTGGCGCAAAAAATGAGACACTTGGGAGTCTTTTGTGGTGTCAGCAATTCTCTGTTCCTGCTATCTTCCATCCATCAGACCCCAAGCCTCCTGTGTTTGTATCTGGAGGATTCACTTCTGCACAGCTCTCTTAGCCATCCTCCTTGTTGTGCTGGCTGCCAGTCTGAAAAAGCATGCTATAATTTGCACCACAAGTTAAAAAAAAGCAAAAAAAACCAACCGAAACCAACAAACAGAACTCCACCCTCAAATTTCCAAAGAAAAGGAAAAAGACTGGAACATTTCCTTTCCCTGTGGAATGTGAACCTCTGCCCTGCCCCTGGGGATGTTTGTGTGCCTTGGCTTCCAAAGCTAGACTCAATGCCAGCAGCACAGCAGCAGGTAACCGTGCACACGTTGGAGGAGAAATCCTTCTAAGTGTCAGATCTTTGCTGTGCTTTTCCTTGACAGCTTAAAGGATTTGTGCTGGCCTGTGAAGCAGACTTCATTCCTCGAGTGAAAACAGATAACACTGTTTGAGTTGATCCATGGCTGGAGAAAGCACATTGCCTATACCTGCTCCATCACAGCTTGTAGGACTTAATGGAGCGGGTTCACCATGGTTCTGAGAGGTTTTGGCCCATTCACTTGAGGGGTTCTCGCTTGCTTTATTTGGCTGGCAGAGTGCTTGCCTTGTTGCTACATATTTTCAGGGCTCCGTACAGCTGTGTGGAAGATACCAAAGATATGCTCATGTGATTCCCTGCTGATTCCAGTACCTGTAGCCAAGCTTCTCTGTGGGATGGTGCCCTTGAGAACTTGTTTGGTCACCAATGCTTGCTGCACAGTGCCAGGGATTCATTTGCTGGGTAATTTCCAGCCCCAAGGAGGAGAAAGCATGTCCCAGGCTGCAAAAATTCTTGGTCCTGAGAGTTTCTCTTTCTCAGGGATGGGACAAAAGGGAGGGTGTGTGATGGCTGGGGGGATTTAAGAATGTTTGAGAGAGGAGGATTTTATCTTCTCTAGACTTCCTACTATATAGGCTTCTAACTCCCTTATGCATCACTTGCCTTCTACATATCCAAGGCTCTGGGTGAACACTCAAGATGCTGCTGAACGCATTTGTATGTAAAATATTTTCTAATGTATCTGAGTCCCATTTGCAAGATTGGACAAATGGATCATTTGCAGGATCATACCTCGACTTATGCCTACTTATGCCTTCTGCCTGTGCTTCTCTATCATTCCTCATCATTTTCTCCTTTCCTTTTATCCTTCCAGCCGTGGAGAATGCACCTCTCCCAGCCAGCAGCCTCTCAGAGCAGGAGGAGGAGGAAGACACCATCTGGGAGAAGATTGAGAGTGCCCGACACCAGCTGACGCGCTCCCTGAACCCGGCCAAGCTGACGCCGTACCTGCGCCAGTGCCGCGTCATAGACGAGCAGGATGAGGAGGAGGTGCTCAACTCCTGCCGATTCCCTTGCAAGAGCAACCAGACAGGTGGGAGAAGACACAAACTTGCACTTGGATGGGCCTGGTTTGGGGGGATAACGTGGTTCTGACACAGAGTGGATGCTGCACACGCTGTGCTTTGTTGTTCTCTGAGGTGCTCTGTACCCAGGGCCTCCCCATGCTTGCACACAGAAGAGGGCAATGCTCTCACCTCATTCTCCCTCCTCTCGCCACTCCCATTTTTGTGGATGGAAGTAGAGGTGATGGAGGTGCTGTTTTCATATCATGAAGTGGGGCTACACAATGTTCTCTGTTTTGCAGGGAGAACTCTTAATCTTCATTCATCCTAGCTCTTTATCTGTTCTTCCAGGTTACCTGATGGACATCCTTCGGCGCCGTGGAAAGCGAGGCTACGAAGCGTTCCTGGAATCCTTGGAGTTTTACTACCCAGAGCACTACACACGGCTCACGGGGAGGGAACCAGCCCAGCGCTGCTCCATGATCCTGGGTAGGAGCAGGTGCTCTGTTCTCCCTTCAGCTGCTGCTTGCATGGAAGGGCCAGAAAATTTTGTGCAAGTTCATGTGTCTGCTTAAAAACCAGGTTCATGCTGGCAGTGTGTGAGGACAGTTCTGTACTCTGAAACTGGCAGGGAGGGGGCCATGTATACAGGTGTGACAGACTGGCGCCATAAGCCTGGGACAGCAAGGGCTGCAAACCCTCAGGAGAACTTGTCACCCCTTGTGGAAAATAGAGCATTGAGCAAATCTGTTTCTTGGGGTTACCCCTGTTTCAGCAGCCAGGAACAGATTCTCCTTTTTCTCTCCCCAGATGAGGAAGGCCCTGAGGGACTAACTCAGTTCCTGATGATGGAGGTGAAGAAGGTGAGGGCTCAGCGGAAAGAGCACCTGCTGAAGGAACACCAGCTCCAGGTGAAAAACCAGGCATTGGAGCAAGAGCAGGTCCGGCTGGAGCAGCAGCTGAAGGAGCTCCTGAAGGTGCAGGAGCGCTGCCAGCGGCTGAGAGAGGAGTGGGACTCCAACAGTGTGGAGCTGCTGAGGCTGAAGGACGAGAACTACATGATGGCCATGCGCTACGCGCAGCTCTGCGAGGAGAAGAACGTGGCCGTGCTGCGGAGCAGGGACCTGCAGCTGCTGGTGGGATCCTGGGCAGGGAGCACGGGGGTGGGCAGCGGGATGTGGTGGGGCTCTGACGGCCCATGGATGTCTGCATGTGGTGGCCTGAGAGCGTGAAGGAGCTGATGGCACACAGGATGCGTGATGGGGATCCTGCCCTGCTCTTGGTGGAAATGTGCCCTGCAGAGAGGCTGAGGCATGGGCACAGTGCAGGGGGCTCACCATGACCGGGGGCAGCTGGAGATACATCACCAGCTCCTGCCAACTGGTGTGGTTGGAGGTATATCTCTAGAGGAGCCAGAAGCAGGGCTGATGTCTTCCCTGGCATCACTTGATGCTCAGCCTGGCTGCTGGCACCACAAGATGCCCTGTGTGCTCCTGCCTGTGCTTCCTGCACTGCTCTCTGGGCAGCACAGGCAGGCAGCAGACAGCTCCACGCTGTCAAACCGTTTGTATTTACTTTTTCCCCTTCAAGGGATTGTGTTTTCCTCTCCCTAGGGAGGCCAGTGGCTGTGCAGCCACTCACACTGGGTGTGTATGTGTGCTGCCTGGAGCTGCCCAGCCTGCCTTGCTGAGCTTAGGAGCCTTTTGGCTTAGACTCCATTCCCCCTGCCACGCCCCACCGCCTCCTCATGTCTCTCATGACGTTTGCAAGACTCATGCCTTGCATAGCTGCAGGAATTCATGACGCTGCACTCCAGCTGCCATGCTCTCACCTCCTGCAAACATGCACCCATTTCCTGCCTGGGCAAGGACAGCCCTACCTTGAACCTATTAATAACCTGTGTTTTTAAGTGCTCTGCTGCCTCCTGGAATTCTCCCTACCAGCCTGGACCTCTCACAGAGCCTTGTGATTTCCTTTCATACCTCATTCTGTTCTGCCAGTGGCAGGATCCTCCCCTACCTTTTTTTTCTGTATTCCTGACAATGCCAGCTCCCCTGGGTCTCTTTGGAGCAGGGAGGTGAATCACTTGAAGGTAACTGTGGGCTGAAGAAATCCCCCTGGAAGCAGAGTCTCAGCTTGCCTTCCTCTCCTGACTCTTGAGTCCAGAAGTGTCTGGTCCCCAAAAGTCATTGTAGGTCTTTTGGGCACATTCACAGAAGTAATTCAGTTCCTCAATCCCTCCTTGGTAATTTTGGCAGTGCTTCTTGGTGGCTTTGATACGCTTCTCCTGTTCTGTTTCCTCTCAAAGCCTTACCTGTGAAATTGGTTCTCTGATCAATCTTATCATTCATTACAGGTCTGGGAGGACCTTTCTTATCCTTAAAAGTCACTGACTTCTGCTGTCTCCTGTTGATGAGACATGTTGGTGGAGGAAGGTGGGACCAGGCCAGGGAATGATGATGCCTCTGTAGTACTCTGCAGCCTCCAGCAGCTTGAGCCTCAAACACCTCCTAGGCCAGAGGTGGCCTCCCACACTGAGTAGCCTCCAGTGGATTTTGCTGCTGTGAATTTGTTTCTCAGCTGCTCTAGGAATCTTTGAGATACAGCTGCTGGCCCTGGCCGCGCACCAGAGGTCCCCTGTCCACCCACAGTCAAGTCCAGCTGCACTGTGGATGCCCCGGGGTAGCAAGAAAGTTGTTGCACCAAGAGATGATCCTGAATGTGCTTATGCAAGTGTGTCTTCCTCCTTTTCCTGAGGGAGAAGCTTTTGAGTGCAGCTGTGCTCTAACCTCAGCCCAGCAGTAGGATACTCCTTCACATGGTTGCCTGTGGTTGCCTCCCATGCCTTACTTGCCTCCAGACCTGTTTTCTTCTCAGCACCTTCTCTGCTTCGCTCTCCTAGTAAGGCAGAGGTGCAGGGCCATGTGTGTTAGACTGTTTCTTCCCTGGGTTGCAGGTGGACCAGCTGAAATGCAAAGTGTCCAGCCTGGAGGAGGAGTGCAGCCTGCTGCGGAGACAGGCGTCGGCAGCGCCGCAGCGAGAGGCGGAGGAGCGGGGCCAGCCTGACACCGTGTCTGAGCTGTGGGCTGAGAACCAGCGGCTCACAGCATCGCTACAGGAGCTGCAGGGCATGCTGCAGGTACCTGCCAGGGCAGGGCAGGCTCCAGGTCACCACCTTTCCTGGGCCATCTCCAGTGATGTTTGCATACCACTGGAAAGATGGGGAAATCGTCGGTTTGGGCTGGCCTGTCCCATCCTCCGAGCATATTGCTTGGTTATGGTGGCGGCCATTGTGTCCAGGTGCTTTTTTCCAGCTCTGTAATTCTTGGTTGGGCTCACAAGTGTGACTTTGTGTTTTGGAGTGTACAGCAGATTGATGCTGCATGATGATGGCAGTTGTGCCAATCTGCAGTCACAGCCCTGCTCTGTTGCTCCCTTGGTGCTTGTGGTGCAGTGACAGTGCCCTCTTGCCTCTTAGAAACCCGGTGAGGGCCCAGTGCCAGGCTCTGAGCAGATCCTCCTGGACATCCTGGAGCATGACTGGAAGGAAGCCCAAGACGACCGGCAGGATCTCTGTCAGAAACTCAACTCCCTGCAGAATGAGCTGCAGTGGGCCGAAGAGCTGAGGGATAAGGTAGAGCATTCATCACCACCTCTGTCCCTGCACACCAAGCAGGGCCTGGAAGAGAAGGGAAGGATGCTGTAAGGCAGTTGCTTTCAGGAAAGCTAATGCTCATTGCTTGCTGTTACCAGTACCTCCAGGAGGTGGAAGATCTGCAGCTGAAATACCGAACGCTGCAGAAGGACTGTGATCTCTACAAGCATCGCATGAACACAGTGCTGCTGCAGCTGGAGGAGATCGAAAAAGAGCGGGACCAGGTAAATTGCTTGTGACTGCCCAGCAAGAACAGGGCTCTGGATACCTCTCTTTCCCCAGTGGATGTTGTGCAGCCATGCCAGGGTGGGAGGTGTGGGTCAGCAGTGCGATTCTGTGTCTTTTCTCGCTCTCTGGCTCCTTGCAGGCCATCCAGAGCCGTGATGGGGTGCAGCTGCAATACTCCCAGAGCCTGATTGAGAAGGACCAGTACCGCAAACGAGTGCGGGGCCTGGAGGAGGAGCGGGATGAGCTCCTAAGCAAACTGAGCCAGGCAGAGGGGTTGAACAGCACGCTGGAGGCACAGCTGCAGCGCTGCCAAGGCAGCCGCGGCCTCAGCAAGGTGAGGGTGGCTAGAAGGAAGGGGAAAGAGGGAAGGCAAAGGAGTCAGGACTGATTTCTGGAGGATGCAAATGGGATGATGGAGTCCCTTCTTTCCCAGATGTGCAGCTCTTCCTACTCCCTCTGCTCCAACCTCAGCAGCACCTGGAGCCTCATAGACAGCCCTGCAAATGGACTCATGGATACCCTGGGGACTTCTGTCACCCCATTCCCAGGAGATTCAGCCATTCAGAGCATGGTGAGTGCTTGACCATGTGAGGCTGGCCCTCAACTGAGGTAGTGGAGACACTGCTCAGGCATTGGAGTGGCTTCATCATGAGACTTGGTGTGGGATGGTGTGTAAGGTGTAAGCAGATCTCAAATGCGAAGCTCTCAGTCTCTAACAAACTGGCCAATCCTGCCCTAAAGTGTCTGAAAACCCTTCATTCCATATGACACCCTAGAAACCAACAGCCTCATGTAAGATGCTATCCTCCCTAAAATGCTGTTTAATCTACACATGGTGGAGGAGAAATCCAGACTCTTTTGAACCCTGTAGCAGCATTGTGTGGTTTTTAATGGAGTCGGGTTCTTTCCTTTGACTCCTTGAACTGTCATCTCAGAGCACCCTGAAATGGGCAGTGCCACAGGTTACTCACACCTCTGGGTGTGTGGTGGCTGAAACAGAAATGTAAGGACTAGGTTTGGATAGTCTGTTCATCTGCTACTGCTCCCACAGCTTGTGCTTTGCAAAAAGATGGGAATGCAGTGTCATGGACCTCTAGCTGAGCTACCTGCTTGGGAAAACAAGGTGCCCCTGGGAGTTTGGAGGGATGTGGATTATCCCAAAGAGGGCTGTGGTAGCCAAGGAGCTGTTTGCTCCCTTGGCCTGAGGGGAGGGAAGAAATGGTGCTGGGTGTTGGTGTTAGCGTGCATGTCTCTCACTCTGCCCCAGGATGAGACTCCTGACAGCGAGAAGGACATCAACCGCCTTTCCACCTTCCCCTTCCCTCCCTGCATCGGCTCCATCCTCCGTCGGCAGCGGGAGGAGAGGTGCATGCCCCTCAAAAGGTGATTGCTGAGGGCTGCTTGGCTCCTCTCGGCATTCTGGGCTCCAGGAGGAGATGCCTGGCAGGGTTAGGAGAGAACCTGGAGTGGGAAGTGAGTGGAAAGGCTGTCAGGAGGTTGTGTGGTGGCTCCAGGGGTGCTTGGGGGTGGTGGGGTAGTCTGTGGAGCTGAGATTGAGAATGGAATGCAAACAGGCTTTGGAAAAGCTGCTACCTTACAGATCCATTTTGTGTCTCCTTTCTAGCTTGTCCTGTGGCTCCTTTAGCAGCATGGAAGATGGAACAGGTACAAGGCTTTCCTCAACGTGCTTAGCTGAAAAGGAGTGGGGCCTGTGGGGAGAGGGGTTGGAAAAGTGGTCCTCCCTCACACTTCTGGTTTGTGCAGCTCATTGTGAGGGCTCTGAACCTGTAGCATGGCACAATGGCCCCTTATATCCCCCCGTGCCTTGTCAGGTACAGCAGCTGGAAAAGCTGGCTTTTCCTCTGCAGAGCAGGTAGCTGTTTGCATCAGCTCTGTTTGGCTCATGGAGAGCTGTTGAGGGGAGGAGGTAATAGAAGAGGGAAATACTTTTGCCCTGAGGTGTTACTGGATGCTCCCTTCACCTGCTACTACCTGTGTGATGGGTTGTAAGTCTCCTGGAGTGAAGAGGAGCATCCTGCATCCTGGTGCTGGCAGGTCCTGTGGTGGGTGCTGGTGGCTGATCTCTGGGCACATCCAGGTGGCCCTGGCTGCTGCTGCTTGTTCTCAGGAAACACGGGAAACCCTTTTATTAAGGATGACTATTCAAAGCCTCCCTGCAACCTCAGTTTCCCAATCAGATGCTAGAAAATGGTCAGGAGAGGATGGCAGACCCTTGCCACACCCAGAACATGTAGCATTAGCACAGGTAAAGTGCTCCCTCTCCCTTTTGCTCTTTCCTAGGCAGCAGTTTTCCTGGCACCTTTCTGGGGGCCTTCTCCTCTTCTTCCAGCAGCACCTACACCAGGGTGAAGTCGGAGATCTGCTTGTCCACGCTTTCCAGCCGCAAGGAGGTCACCAGGAGGTGACTGCTGCTCTCTGAGCTGGGCACTCTGTGGTGGTGCTTGAGGGGGCATTTCGTGGTGCCAGGGACTGTGCTTGGGAGGCCCTTCCTTTCTGCCCCTCCCTTGCAGTTGCAGGCCCTTTCTTGCTAGTGGGAGAGGAGAGAAATGAAGATCCTACAGTCCTGGCTTCCTAGCAGGACTTCAATTTTTTGCACCATCCTATTGGTTATGGCAGGGCTGGAGATGTTGCTCTGGGCTGGACATGCAAGTGTCTAGGTAGGGAAGGACTGTGGGAACCCAGCTTGGCTTTGGTGGTGGGGCTGGTGGGATAGATGGGGCTGTGGGGCTTTGTCAGCTCTGTGTGCCCTGGTGAGTCACGAACTCTGTGCTGCTGTAGCTGGACACAAGGCCTGGGGGACTGGCTCTTAGAAAAGGCAGTAAACCTCAGTTGCCAGACTTGGCATTTCTCCCTGCCAGGTCACTGGTGGTGCAGCTCACTAGTGTGGGTCATCCCAGCCACCCCTCACCCCAGGAGAAGAGGCTCGGAGCAGACATCTCCATCCTTGGAGGGAACAGGACAGGAATTTATGTCCAGTGGGTCAAGCCGGGCTCACAGGCTGAAAAAGCAGGACTCAGGGAAGGGTGCCGGCTCCTTGAGGTGAGTCTGGGAACGGGCTCCTTTTGTGGGTTTGCAGAGCACCTGAGATGATGCAAGGAGTGCAGAGTGATCCCCAGTGCAAGATGACCTCTCCCCAGCTTGAAGTCCACCTCTATTTCTCTTATTTTCCAGGGCTGCTCTCTGTCTAGAGCTTACACAGCACGAACACCCACCCAGGTCTCATAGTGCTTGAGTGTACCTGAGCATGCAAAAATGCCAAGACCTTCTGAAACCCTTCCTTGAGGTGTGGGAAGGGAGAAACAAAAATGAGTCACACAATTAAGATGCCAGTACAGCTTTGTGTCCCTCACCTTTGTGTCTGTCACCTTGTGGCTTTTCAGAGCAGTTTGCATCGCGCATCCTGCACATGCCCATCACAAACCAATCAATTCTGGAGCAAGATTTCTCAGGCTTTTGTGACCCTCCTGAGTTACAGAGAATAATTGCTCTGAAGAAGGCTCCTGGAAGGAGGGAAGGGCATTTCTTTTGCCAAGAATGACACCACTTGAAATACAGCTGCACTACTTGAATTAATATCCCACCTGTAACTGAAAACAAACCACACACGTTCATGCACACACACATTTCCTTTCACAACAGCCCACCATCCAGACTGGGTGATGGCTGGCAGCAGGTATCAGCCAGAGGCAGACTGAGGATGCCAGGTCCTCAGATACAGTTTTTCCCAGACCTGCCTCACTCTGTAAAACCTTTTGTGTAACCCTAATGGGTGAGGGAGCCTGGGGGGGTGCATGCTCTTCCAGCCCTTAGGTCTAATGGCATCGGGTCCTTGCTAGCTGAGGATGCCATCGCTGAAGGAAGAGGTGCTTTCCCTGGAGAACTGCACACGGGAGGTTGCCTACCTGAGCCTGCTGCACTGGGATGAGCCGTCTAGTCTCATCTTTCAGCTTGACCTAGAAGGTAAGGTGCTGGCAGCTACATCAGCTTTGAACCTGAGCTCTCTGCCTCCCTTTCTAGACCCTCCACCTAAACCTGGAGATTAATCTCAGTTATTCTCTCTCCTCTCCTGTTTGGTCCTAGGCCACCATGTCAGACACAGGGGTTGGTCATAGCTCCAGTAGCTTTCCCTCTCTGGTGTGACTTGTGCATCCTCTGAGTTACAGGACAGAGGTACAGACCTTCTGTCTGTTTGCCTCCTCTGCACCCCAACCCCAATCCAGAGCATCGCAACTGTGCTGGGGACTCGGCTTTCTTACTGGTGACTGTTGTCTGCTGCGTCCCCACCTGTGGTGCCCCGTGTTCTGTGCTGCAGGATACCAGCCTCTGCGGGCAGCCCTGGAGGAGGGGAAGAAGTTTTCGGGGGACTCGTTCTACGTGCGCAGCAGCGTGTCGCTCCTGGAGCCGTCGGACCCGTACGCGCTGTGCGTGAGGTGTCGGGAGATCCTGCACGTCACGGACACCATGCACAGGGGCCGCCTGGAGTGGTACTGCTCCCGCGTCGACCCCCTGACGCTGCGGGACCTGGACAAGGGCACGGTGCCCAACTACAGCAGGTACCCAGCACGAGGAGGGAGGCAGGGGCTGCCTGCCCCTTGTCTGCGCTGGCCATCCCCTAGCAGTCCTGGGGTTCTCTCGGTGCTGTAGCATGACTAAGTCTTGTTCAGGGACCAGTGTGGTAGTGTTTGGGAGCCTTTGAGGGACTGGGAGGTTGAGTGAGGGCTTTGATATGCCTGTGCTTCAGCAGGTCTGTGGGATTGGTGAAGAGGATCCCTGTAGGCTATGGTCCCTGGGGCTTCTGGAGTTGCTTGAGTGCAAGCTCTTTGTCTTTTCAGGGCTCATCAGCTTTTGAAGATCCAGGAGAAGCGCCAGATGCCTGGGCAGCAGAGAGGCCACAGAAATACTGTAAGCCAAAGAAGCGGGTGATGATAGCTGGGGTGTGTCCCATGGCCATCTCACCACCTCAGAGACAATCTGCCCCACTCTGTTGGTAAACCAACTTGTGCAGAGGTGGCAGATGGGTTAGCAAACAAAGCTCTTAGGCCACACAATGTTACTGCTCTGTGGCTGCTTTTCTACCACTTCCTCACTTCCGAGACTGAACCTAATGAATGGCAGTCCTAATACCTTGCTTTTTGTAAGGGTGCTCCATCCTTTTTGCCAGAGGATGTTCTGCAGGCAGTTTTTCATGTGTGTGAAAAGGGCAGTGTTCTCAGCCTAATTGCCCTCACTTTCTCCTCAGCTAAAGAAACGTGCCTTGGGCCAGCTGCGCTTGGTGAAATCCAAACCACGGAAGAGCCCAGAACAGCCTCCCCAGCAGCTGTGGCTGGACCCCTGCTCAGGTGAGCCCTGTGCCTGCCCTGTCACCCTTGGAGACCCAGTTGTCCCCTGGCCATCCAACTTTTTGTGGAGAATAAACTGCTGTGTAACTCGAGGGAGTCCCAGATAATGGCCAGGGGGTCTGCATCCAGGGTATCTGTCCATGAGTGAGTGTTGTAACCAGGGTAGGGTCTCTCCTGGGACATAAGATGGTTTGGTAGGCGCCTCTATGATTCAGGATGAGGAGGTGGTACAGAACAATGGGATGGTCTTTAGGCTGTCCTGGTCTCCTGTGTTCTCATCTTTGCCTTTTTCTTTTCAATGCTGTCTTCCAGACCCAGACACGACCCTGAAGCCTTACAGCCTGGTGCGCCCTGTGGTGGTCAAGACACCCCGTCCCGTGGTGCTGTTGCCAAGCTGCATTGCACCTCGGCTCATCAGGAACCTGCTAGACCTGCCCACCTCTCGCCTGGACTTCCACGTGTGCCCAGCAGGTAGGCAGAAACACGAGGTTGCTCAGTCCATTTCAGTGAAGAGCTGCTCTTTTCTTGGAAGGTTGAGTTATGGTCTCGTGGGAGTCTTGGAAAGCCCATGAGATCTCTCTTCAGAGGGTGCATGTAGGAATCTCTCGGTTTTCCCATGTAATACCTGTTGACGTGTCACTTCATTGGGCTGAGTGTCTGCAAGATGTTCCCTGCAGTTTTTAACTGTGTCCTATCCCTTTGGCCCACTGGGAATCCAGCCCTCCCTTCTGGTCACCTGAGACATGGGGTTCTTCTCCCTTCCCTTGAGTGGTGTAGCATTGCCTTGCTGCTCTGGGTGGCTCTTCCCAGAGATGAAAACCCTGGCTGATGTGGGATCTCCAGGTTGACTTCATGCCAGCTCTTCCTGCCCAGGAATAGGAGGCTCCAACCTTAGAGCTGTTATCCCCCTCTTCTGCCAGGAGATGCAATGCTGACACATGGCTGAAGAGGCTGCTGGGGAAAGGGCATTTCTCCCATAGGGAATGTTCAGAGAGGACAACTCCCTCTTTCTTCCTTCCTCCTCACTTCTCCAGTGCTCTCTTTTCCTGTTGTTTAGAGCTCTCCCTTTGCGAGCTGCAGGACTGAAAAATGAGTTGGTTTATTTGTTTGTGGGGTAATGATGGAGGTAGTGAAAAATCTCTGGTTTCCTGAAGGATGGCTCTGAAAATTTTGGCTGCTGGGCTTCTCAGCTGAGTGACTTGGCCATATATCCTGTCCTGCTGAGCCCTCTGCAGGGTTCCCCTCACACTGCATGGGGGACCTGCTTCCAAGCTTTTACTCTGATTGGGAACTTACACTGAGGGCAAAAACTCCATTGTCCCCTGCTAGTTTTGCCGTCTATGAGGGAAGGAAAATAATCCATGAGCCCCAAGCCATTTCTCTTTTGTTTGCTGCCTGTATTTTCTTTGGATCTTCCAGGAGAGTCTGCTGCCTGCAAAGGAAACATGGCTTTGCAGGATCCAGGTCTGCCTGGGAAGTACTGTGTCACCAGGTAGAGAATGCCCAGCCAGCCTGGAACCTGGGATAACTGGAACATACTCTGGACCCAGTTCCAAACATGCCTTCTGCTAAAAATATTACTTTATTTCCATCTTAGAGACAAGCAGCTCCTAAAAGCCTTTTTATGATGCCTCCTCATGTTTCTGTGGCAGTGTGGGCAGCTGCCTAGGGCAGCATGGTGGGCAGGTAAGGCCTGGCTCCTGCCTCAGCCACACTGGAGTGCAGGGCTTGTGGCCTGTGGCTCCCAAGCCAGATCTGTGTGTGTGTGTGGTGTCAGCCTCCTTTGGGAGTTACCAGGGGGACCTGGCTTTCCTTGCTTTGACCATTGCTGCATCCAGCTCTGCCCCCAGTTCTCTGTCCCAGCATCACCTCTCTGCTGCTTTCCTGGTGCTGGCTGCTGCGTGCTGTCCTGCCTCTGAGCAGGCTGCCACCAGCAAGAGGGGGTTCAGCTCATCCCCATTTTCCTCCCACTCTCCCAGCAATACACCCACTCCTCTTGCTTCCCCAGCCAGGGTGCTCACTTACAGGAGCTGTGTATAAGCCTGTGTAGCACTCAAACCCTGCAGAAAACCTATTTGGCAGGATAAAGTGGTTATTTTTCTGCCATGCTCTGTTAGGGAGGGGTTGGGACAGTGTAGCAGTGGGTGGATAATGTCTGTGAGCTAGCTTAGGCTGCTGTGATACAACACAAGGTGCTGCTCTTGCCATGCAAGGTGTCTTCAGCTGTGATATCTCGCTTGTTGCCGCCCAGAAAGCTGCAGGAGATCCATGCCCAGAGTGTGATGCTGTATAATTAGTCTTGCGCTCCAGAATCTGTAAACACTGAACTTGATAAGCACCAGTGCAGCAGTGAACCTATGGGATCTGAGGTAGATAGTCTGTGCAGGAGGGAGAAGGGGCTGACATTTCCTCTTGGCTTGCAGAGAAGCTGGCAGGAGGGGATCCCAGCACAACCCACGCTCAGGAGCACCCTGTGCCTAGAACTGCCCCCCAGGACCAGAGGGAGAGCGGACGAATCCACATGATCCGGGAGGCAATGGAGAAGGTGCTGAGGCTTTTGGTGTGGCGAGAAAGGGCCAGGATGGGACTGCTCATTCACACTGGAGGAGAGGAAAGGAGGGGGCCGCTGAGTGGGGGAAGAGGGAGAGTGGTGTGGTGATAGAAAAGGAGTTACTTGCTTGGGGGTTGTGTAATTTGGGGAGTGTTTCAGGTCAAGGTGCTGTGGAGTTGTGGAGCAGCAAATATGGACATTTCCCTGAGTCTCTGATAAGCTCAGATAAAATAAATGGGAAATGGGGATTTGTGGGGGAGGATGTGGGACATGCCATACTCAGAAGTGACCTCCCTGCTCTCACATTCCTCATGTTCACCAAGTGGCAACAGCTCTGCTCAGGGCAGAAATGTGAGGCTCTGGGTGACAGAAGTGACAAAGAGGATGTGAAGATGAGTTGTGGCTGAGAGAGGGGTCCAGTGAGCCCTTGGGTTGGATTGGCAGTGATGGAGTGGGTGACCCTGCTCTTTAATTCTCCCCTTTTCTATTGGCACTGTCCATAAATCTCACTTTTAATGGAATTAGTATTGGAAAAGCAATGATATTGCACAGTATGGGGTTTGATTTAATGTAACTGTCAGGGGCCGGGGTTATTTTTTCTCCATTTAAATCGGTAAATCTATTCAATTTCCTTTCCAGAATAAACACTGCCTGCTAGAGCTGGGAGTTGAGGGTGTGAGGGATCTAATTAAAAGTGAAATATACCCCATCGTTATCCATGTCGAGGTCACTGAGAAGAACGTTCGAGGACTCAGGTGAGGAGAGAGCATGGCATGGATGGAGGGTGTCACGGGAGGAGAGAGAAGCCCTGGTCTCTGATCAGAGACACGGCAAGGATCAGGCGAGAGCACTGGATGTGTGTGCTGGGCTCGGTGCTGTGAGGGGAGCAATTCCTTTCTGTACGTGTGAGCGCATTTCTGGGTGGTTTGGCCACCCCACCTCTTTATGCCAAGGGTGACATTTCTCCCTGTTTTCCCTAGGAGCTTGCTGGGGAAGGCGAGCCAGCGGGACTCGGAGGTGCTGAAGATGAGCCGTGCTGTGGAGCGGGCTCTCCACACCCTGCCCTGCTCCTGGGCCCGGGTGGAGCCCCACGCCTGGAGCCACGCCCAGGAGCTGCCCAAGGTGGTTCGTGGCTGCATCTTCCAGGAGCAAACCCGCCCGCTGTGGATTGAGGAGGGCGAGGACTGAGTGGGGGGGTAGCAGAATGGCTCCTGCCACCTACTGTCCCCAAGAGCTGCTCTCAGAGGTCCCTGCCTTCCCAAGCCCCTCCAGGCAGTGTGTTCTTCCTCCCTGAGGGGATGCTGGTAGCTAAAGGCCCCCCAGGGTAGCCTTTCTCCCCGCTTGAGGGCCACCAAGAGCCAGGAAGTAACAGATAACAGTGCCTCTCCTGTCTGAGCTTTCTGTATTTCATTGGAAAGGCGTCTTCTACCATCATGGTGGAAACCACCCCTGTGGGCTGCTCCCTGTCACCTTGGGCTGCCCTTGTGCGTGGTCAGACTGACAGGGAATGTAGGGGAACTCTGTGGGATCAGGCTGCCTAGGAGCATTTCTCACACAGATTTTAAGCTCCTGAGCTCTTCTCCTGTCACCACCATCTCCCCTGCCCGGTGGCACTGTGTGCTCTGGGTCCTCTCTTCCCATCTACCTCGCCTCTGGCCCCAAGGCACAGGGAGCATGGCTCATACACCTGTGACCCACGGCGGCTGGAGTGACATTCAGGTTGCAACAAACCCTCGTTTTATAGGAGCTGTACTCTTTATTGCTTGTAAATTATTAACGGAGCCTTTCATTGGCAAACCGCCTGTAAAGGAGAATTAAATACCATTCATAATGGGAATGGGTGGCAGGCTGCGAGCTTGTGTGTTACTGGGAAGGTGTGGGTGATGCACAATGGGATATTTTTCTCCTCCTTTAGGTGAGACCCAACTGCCCAGCCCTTCAGGGGAGGGAGGGAGCACTGACATTGCTCTTGTAGGGCAGCAAGAAGTGTGGGGAGAGGACAGGCTAAGTGTGCCACAGACTAAGTCCCCTCCTTTTTCTACTTGGCCCCTGGTTTTCAGTCCCTTGCTCTCCCCAGCACTGATGTTGGTCAGAGTGCTTTAGGAAAGTCAGGGAAAAACTCACTTGAGTTTTGAATTGTGTCTGGCTAGGATCCCTAGAGCTTTGCATCCCTCCATGGCCTGGTTGGCATGACGTGACAAGCCAGCTACCTCAGCCTCCTGGGGGGCAGCAAGGAGACTGAGCCCAGCCATGCTGCTGGGAGAAAGGGGCACAGTGCCCCTGCAAGGTGGGGTTCTCACCCTGACATGGGGCCAGAGTGGGTTCAGACTGTGGCAGGGGGAAGACGGAGCCTTTGGGCAGCCACAGCAGTGCTCACCTAAACTGCTTGGTCCCAAATCCTGTAATGCAGCCACCCTTAGCAGATGCCATAGGAAAGGGGTGCCAGGGTACCCACGCTGGGGAGAGGGGGTGGTTGTGGTGGTAGGTGGTTTTTCCTGAGGCAGGCCAGAGGAAAATGAAGTCTGTGGCTCTGAGAGGCTTGGGGCTCTTGGGGCGTGAGGTCAGGCAGAGTCTGCTGATGCTGGGGTCAGTGGGAGAAGATGGGCAGCCAGCACCAGAGTTAGGTCCCCGCTGTGTCCCCCTGCCCCTGTGGTTTGGCACTGCTGGTGCCATGCACTTGTGAAGCTCTGAGCAAAGATTAACTTGCTGATCTTCCCTAGTCCCCTGTGAGGTGTTATTTCAGGCTCTAAACCAGTTGCCTGTGTCTTTTATGAGGACGAGAGAGAAGCGGGGAGGAAAGAAAATGAAGATTTTTAACTGGCAGTCACTAAAATGTAGAGCAGAATCCTCACTCTGCCCTGGAGCCATGCAACTCTTCTCTCAGGGAAGGGGGAGCTGGCATACACAGGGCTCCAGATGAAAGCTCCCAAGTGGCATCCACTCCAGGGGATGCAGCCTGAGCATTGCAACACAGCCAATCCCCTGGGAGGGTGCTTGCCCTGCAGGCAAACAAAGTGGGATTCTTGTTGAGCTGATGAGAAGACAAGTCCCAAAACAAGTTCCCATTCACCCTGTCATGGATTTGGAGATGGGAATTTGCATCTTTGCTGGGCAAAAGTAGCACTTGAGTATTCAGGGAAAACACTGTGTGTGAGGCACTGTGACACAGGGCTTCAGACTTGTCCCTACTGGCACTGGGAACCAGCCCCAGCCCTATGGGCAGGGCTGAAGGGGGTTAAAAGCAGCCCCTCCACCGTGGGTAGCCAGGCTGTGCTTACCTATCTCAGCCCTTGCTGCCCTCCCAAAGAATCACATCCCCCAGCACTTCCCTGGGCCATCAGTGCTCTCAGCCAGGGGGAAAGGGAGGCAAAGGGAGGCTGTGGGAGGCAGGCTGGCACTGCCCAGCTAGCCAAGCAGCAGCAGCACTGCCTCCCCTGCTCACAGGCTTCTTCCAGGCTCTCCATCCAGCCTCTCTCCCCTGAGGCTTTAAAAATCCAGCCTTAACCTGTTCTGGACATGGGTGAGAAGTGGAGCAGAGGGCTCCAAGGCAAACATAAATGACCCTGTCTGCCCTGCACACTCCAGCCCACCTTTTTTATCTCCTAGGTGGGTGGCTGCCTGCTTGGAGGAATGAGTCACAGGTTAGGTAACAGGCACAATGCAATTAGCAGCCCTGGGCACCAATTACCAGCTGTAACAGCCTTGTGCAAACCCCTGTAAAGAGTCACTGAGAGCAGGATTTCTCTCTCCAGGGAGGGGATTGTTGAGGTGGCACATGTGTCACCCTGGGAAGTCCACAGTGGCCCCGTGCCCCAGCAGAGTTTCCTGGCACCATGGTCTGTATGAGGTAGCTTTGAATTGTATTTGTAATGCCTTCTGGGGCCATCACTAAGGGGCCCTGCCTGTGCCCCACCTGTGCCTCCCAAATGATCTCCTAAGCCAGAGCTGCAAGGCGCTGCAGGATGCCTTGGAGCTACAGAAGCTTCCTTTACAGGTGCCTGAGGCTGCTGGCCTGTGGCTGGAGCACTCAGGGAGGTTAATTTCTGGTTCAGGAGCATTGGCCAGCCATGTGAGCAATCCCAGTCACACCAGGTTCACATCCCTGCAGTAATGTAAGGCCTGAAGGTGAATGACTCCCTCCGTGCCCCAAATCAGTGTAAGAAAGCATCAGGATTCAAAGGGATCTAAAAATAAAACCTGCAGGGACTCTCCAAAGGGATACAGGAGATGCTCTGGAGATGTTCCTGCTTCAGGGGAAGGCAGGAGTCTTTGAGACTTAGAGAAATACAGGAGAGGAGGGAAGAGAAGAGGATTCAGTGGTTTCTTCCTTACAAAAGTAAAAAGCCATAGCCAGGACAGGGGCAGAGTGAAAGTATGTCTGAGATGTGGAGAAACTGAACATGTGGGTTTAGCCTGCAGGGAGATCTTCCCTGTGTGCCTGGGAAGTGCCTGTGGCTGGACACACGGTGGGAGTGTGGCACAGAGGGCCCTGGCAGGCTGCCCACCCTCTGTTCTAAGGTCCCATGATCTGACATGTGCATGGGGCGGGGTGTCCTTTTCCACATGGAGCCATTCCACACCCCCGCCAATTCTCCTGGGCCCCAACTTATTACTTCTTATTTTTATTTTTTTGCCATGCTGAGATTGGATGCCCACAGCTTGTAGCTCCCTGAGGAGGCGCTCTGATTTCAGCAGCTTATGTAGAGCACTCCCCTCCCCTCCCCTCCCGGGCTGCCCCATGCTCGCAGCACAGGGAAGCTGAGATGGGAGCATGGATATCGGCCCCCCTCCTGGGCTGGTGGTCTCTCTGGATCTCTCTGGCTGCTCTGTAGAGTGGCCTGCAGGTAGTGTGAAGGGGACTGCATGGTCACCTACCCCATGTCTAACTGAACCAGCAAAAGCATGCAGCAATCTGTGGTACTCACCCCAAAATTTCCCATCCTCTGATATCCCTGTCCCTTGCTGGCAGCCAGAGGGCTGAAGTGAAAGTGGCTCAGGGGAGACCAGTGGTGAAGGTGGGGGATGAAGAGGGAGCTGGAGGTGCCACTTTGCTGCTGTGCCTGCAGGTCTCTCAGGTTTTCCAAAGATAGAGGACATTCCCTTTCCTTTCCCAGGGAAAGGAAAGCAACATCTTGGATAGCACGAAAACCACAAGGGACAAATGGATGAGCTCAGCCCTGCAGGGGCTGCAGTCCTTGCAGGGGGCAAGGACCTGGGTGGGATATAAACTCAGCAGTGACGCTGCACTCCCTGCCCCCACCCTGTGCTCCCCCAGAAGTGTTCAAGGCCAGGTTGGATGGGGCTCTGAACAACCTGATGTAGGGGAAGGTGTCCCTGCCCATGGCAGTGGGCTTGGAACTGGATGATCTTTAAGGTTCCTTCCAACCCAAGTCCTCCTGTGATTCTACAGCTGGAAGGGAGGCAGTACGCCCTTCCTCGCTGGTGCACCTCTTCCTGTGAATGTCACTGGTTCTGCAGCCACCTGGGCAGCAGAATGTCCTTGGATATCCTAGTGGAGGTTGCAGGGCTGGAGGCAGAGAAAAAGGGACCTTCTGGAGCAGAGTCATGGTTTAGGGAGATGGGTGTCAGAAGTGAGGGTCTGCCAGCTTGAGAGTCTGGGGTGTGGCGGCAGGAGGGACAGCAGGGAATACACGATCCTGCTTTGGGAGGCAAGCTGGGACTGAAAGGCAGGAGCAGCAAACTCAGACCTGTATCCATAGGAAAAGTTTGGGGCTAAGGAAATTCCTGGGGAAAAATCGTTCTTTGCAAGAACCACAGAGGACCCCGCGCCTTAACTTCACCAGAGCCCACATCAGTGTCACCGTCCCCATCCTCTCTCAAGAGCAGGGGGATGAGCATGCCTGCAGAGATCGGGCCGAGCTGTCACAGAGAAGCGGGGAAATCAGCCAGGCAACAGGTTTGTCCTCCTGTCGCCGTTGGTCACCTCGCAGGTGTCCCAGAGCGGGGCTGCCCTGCTGAGGCAAACCCGCTGTCAGACGCGGGCCTCCCCCGCTCCATCCTTCCTCCCCGGGGCCGCCGCCCCGCCCCGTGCCCGGAGGCGGAACCGGGGCTGCGGGGGGAGCAGGGGCTGGCAGGAGCCGGGGCTGGCAGGGCCAGGGACTGCGAGGGGAGCAGGTGGCGAGCAGCCCCGCCGCACCCTGCACCGCGTCCCTGCCGCCCGCCTGCTGCCGGCTCGCCCCTGTGCGCTGGTGTCTTCTGATGCCTTCGGCCCAGGCTTCCCCCTCATGGCTCTGATCTCCTTTGCCGCCCCTTCAACACCCAGCCTGGGACACGCAACCTCTCCCTCGGAAGCAGGGATGCTCGCTTTCCTCCTGGCAGGCTGTGGCAGCCACGTGCTGTCACCTCGGAGCGTCTTCCAGCCGTGTGTCCCTGCCTCGCTGGGGCACTGAGCTCTCCGTAGTCTGTGAAAACCCCCCCTGCTTCAGCGGGATTCTTCGGCTCTGCTGACTCTTTGGCTTCCTGGTCTTTGCCCACCCTGTTCCTCGACCACGTCTGTTCAGACCCTGCTCTTGACAAATCTTGCCCCCTCGGAGGCTTCGAGAGGAGCAGGCAGCGTCACGTGGAGGTGGAGCAGAGCTTGTCCCCGCTCGGGAGGATACGGGCTGCGGCAGGATCGGTTCGGGAGCCATGGGCCGCCGGCTCCTCCGCGGTGTCTCTGGAGCCGCAGTCGTCCTTGCCAGCGTGGCCCTCCTCTCCATGCGGCACCGTGGGGCTCGGGAGGCGGCTCAGTACCCAGGGATCGGGGAGGGGATGTTGGAGAAGCCAGAGCAACAGAGCCAAGGGAGCCCAGAGGGAGCCGGTGGCAGGGGGCAGACGGACCTCAGACTCCATCCTCCGGAGGGATACAGGAGTGAGGGAAGCCTGACGCTTGGGGACATTTTCATAGCTGTGAAGACAACAAAGAGGTTTCACTGGAGCAGGATGGTGCTGCTCCTGGACACGTGGATATCCCAGGCCAGCAAACAGGTGAGTGTGTGGATTCTGACTAGAGAGAAGGTGTTAGTAATGAGGCAGGGGTGTTGGGGCAAGGGGATAAAAGCCGGAGGAAGGGGAAGCTGGGCATCATGGTGCCCCTCAGTGCTTTGCCTCATTTTCTCTTATTTCTCACTTCACATTCAAAGGGAGATGCTATTCAGCAAAATGTTTCACCAGTAGCTGGTGGAACAGGGAAAGGCTGGTGAAGATGCCATGCCAGACTGAATGCACAGACCAGCCTGTGTCTGTATGAAATGGTGGCTTTCCATTTCTCCTGGTGCCATGGGTTGGTTGGGTTTGGAGCTGACCGGCTCCCCAGGCCGTTTGTCAGGATGCCTACACTGTGCCTGGGCACCCATTGCCCTGTAAAGGTGCAGTGCAGTGGGCACGAGAACAAGGCAGGCAGGCTCCTGGAGGACCTCCTGTAGTGAGCCCTGTTCACCCCCCAGCACATCAGCACAGTCCATACTTTTCCTTCTTGGGTAGATGCCTTCATGTGCATGATCTTGAAGTGATGTGGGTGCATTTTTGACTTTTTCTTTCTTTCTTTTTTTAAACTGGGGGCCCAATGTTTCCATCCTTTGCTCAAAGAGTTTGGAGAGTTTCCTTCCTGCTAGAGAAACTGGTGCAGGGCACCACATTAGTGGTGCTGTGCAGGCTGGCTCACTGGTGGGCAGGAGCACTCCCCAGAGCTCCGGTGCTTTGCTCCCTCCCTCGCAGAGCTGCTCCTCAAGAAAGAAGAAATCCTATGGCTGCCCTGAAGGGTTTTTTTTTTTTTGCCTCTGCCTGTGTGTGATGGGTGCCTATAAGGCAAATCCAGGCCCCAGTGAGAAAGGGGGACGGGGGCGGAGATGCTGGGTAGGAGAGTGCCTGAAGCAGTGCAGGGTTTGCTGGGTAAGGGTGGTTTTCCACTCGTGGTGCTGCAACTGTCTGGCCCGCTGTGGTCGTCACAGGAAGCCAAGTCCTATTTTCAGCACGCTTCCTCTCGTGGCTGCGTGTCCCTCTCGGTGTCTGAGGTGCCCTGCTTCCTCCTGCAGAGGCACTTCTCCTCTCCAGCCAGCTCCAGCCCAGCAGCTCCTTGGAGAAACCAAACCCAACCACGTGCCTGCACTGGCAGTAGGATATTGCTCGTGGGGCCTTGCCAGTGGGTTGTTAGGGAGCAATTCACCTGTCCCTCCTTTGTTTGACAAATCAGTGCCTCGCTGTTCTGCTGATGACAGGAATTAGATACTAGCTCCCCAGACTCATCTGATCCCCTCTGGAATGGAAGTGGTGTCCAGACCTTGGAAGAGGTGTTGAATTTTCCATGCTGCTGCCAGCCTCTGGAAAGCTACACAGACTGAGCAGAGAAATAGGAAGGAAGGCATAGAATGGGAGTGTCACTCATTTTAAAACACAGTTTTTTCAGTGTTACCAATTTTTGTTTGCAAGATTGATATTTTCCTTCTCCCTCCTCAATTTTCCGTGTTTTTATTCTTTTTTACAAAATGGCTTTGAGGGAAGGGGAGTGGGAACAGAAAGGGAGGTAAAGAGAAGTACATGAAAGTCAAAACCATTTTTTAAAATATATTCCTGTTTAAGGGGTTTTTTAAGTTTCCAGGAAATGGTTAGTTTTGAAAATCTGACAATATAGAAAGCCTCACTTAGCAAAAAAGGACAGCTTTCATTTTGCAAAGGACATTCAGTTGTTGTGGGGACAGGAATAGTACATCAGACCTCCTGTTACTGAGTCCTTATGGAGAGACATAGGCTTTAGGAACCAGTCCTGGAGAAATTCAGGTCTCAGAAGTCCTGATGTGCAGAGGCTGCCTTCTCCTAGGGCTGATCCAGCTTCTTTCTGTCTCACTTGCCCTCAGTCATGGCTGGAGACCAATTCAGTGAGTGTTTCTCCACCAGTGGCCAGCAGGGAAATTTTTGCAGCTGGCTGTGTTGCTGATTCCAAGCCTGGCTTCAGAGCAGGATACCTGCATGGTTTCCTCCTGGAGGAAGCAACCCAGACCTCCCAGGTCAGGCTTAGGTGACTGTAACAGGAGGCAGGAACAGCTGTGGTTTTGATGGCAAGGACAGACTGTATGGGAGCTGAATTAAAAATCCTCTGTGTTGGACTCTGTTGGGGTAGAGAATAAGAGAGAGAAGGTCTCTGAAACTGCTCTGAAGTTTAATCTGAAGACATGCAGTCGGTGAGAGATGGGGAAGTGTGAGATGGGCACTCTTTGCTGGACCATTCTCTGCCTCCTGAGAACTGATCCATGACAAACTTCCCACTGGAGATTGATGTGGCAGCCATTTTAATGAAAGGCCTTTTCCTCAGCAAAAGCTTAATCTAAATAGTAGTGGGGGTTCTGATGATTGTTTAGCTGGACAGAATCTTGGAGTGACTTACACTCCTGGCCCCAGTAGTTTTGATGGAGAGGAGTCCAGCTTTTTGGTGTGGCTTGGTAATGTGAGCTGTTTCTAGCACTTCCCCTCCATTTAGAAGCCCACACACCCAGCCAATGGGAATGAAACCTTTGAATGGCCCATCCTGAACTGGCTTTCAGATTTTCAGTGATGTGAATGCACCCCAGATTTTGAATCTATTCTCTGTGCAGGACACAACAGTAATCCTGTTGATGTGTTTGCATTTTGGAGAGGGTTTCTTCATAGAGGAAGGATACCCTGGGAGCTTAGGCGATGAACATGGCCCTGGATTGTCAGGTTCCACATCTTTATTCCTTTGTGCTACTTTTTTATTGCTAGGCTATTTCCCTAATTTGGGGTGAGGAGGTCTCAAAGTCTAGCATTTATCCATTGCCTGGGCTCTTCTGTTCATGAAGAGCTGCCAGAAAGAGCTGTTTGACACAATGGCTCCTTATCGCTGCTTGCACTGATGTCCAGCAGACATCCTTTCCTACACAGACATCATCTCTGCTCCAGAATGGAGAGATACTTTCTGTGCTTCATCTCTGGCAGCAGCTGCTGTGCCGGGTTTCCCACCCTCAGGCGTGTGAGGGATGGTGAGACGAGGATGGAGGCAGCTGCATTTGCTATTGTGATCTTCTTTTGCACTTCTTGAGCACAGCCAGGTGTGCCATGGAGATCAGAGTTTGAAAGTGCCAGAAAAATTGGACTCGCCTGGTCCCCACACTCATATTTCCCTTTTCCCAGTTATTTTGGACAGTCTGGTGTTGCCTGTGGTGACAGTGTACTTTCATCCTTGGGTTCTACAGGAACATGTTGGACGTCTGCAAAAAACCCCCCAACATTTCTCATCTTGCATCAAGAGAAAACTGGGAACCTCAGAATATTTTTACAAGTAGAAAATTTGGAAAAGATGCATCTTGCTATTTTAAGTCAAATGTGATGTTTGTTAGACACGTGATATCAAGTTGGTTTTATATCTGTAAGCAATTAATTTCAGCAACAATATTTCTTGGGTTTTTTATTTTGAAAATGTCAGAAAATTTCAATGGCTTCAGATTTTGTTTTTCTTAAGTTGGAAATATTTGCGATAGTGGAAATTTCTAACTCTGACATGCTGGCAAGGGAAATCCTGTGCTGCTGACAGTCCCTGCCTTGCCTGAAGGTTGTGATATGGTCCCCTGACCCAGAGCAGTTCCGTCACCTGAGACTTGGCTAATTGCTGCTTGTCACATGAAACTCTTGAAAGTGGTGTTAACTAAGAGACTTTACTGGTGGGGTGGGGTAGGAATGTGTGCACGCTCCGTTGCTGCAGCTCAGCTCTCAGAGGGTAATTCACCAAGCCTGTAGCTCATCCGTCTGAGACCAGGAAACCATCCTGCTGTCTCTGCTTGAGCCAGGTATCTCTGAGGGTCCTTCACTGCCTTATTTTCATATACACAACTTTTCTCCTGCTATGTTCTCCAGATAGGGATATCTCCCACATGCTGGGTGGGTGTGGGAGATGTAGAGACTCGTGTCTCCCTGCCTTTGGGAGCAGTGATGGCTCCTGGAGCTGCTGTCTGCCTGCCGTGTTCCCTTTGTGCCTGTGCAGGTGCTGTGTTTAACCAGCCTGTGGGCAGCTGGTGGGGAGGCTGTTTATGGCTCGCGACTCCTTTTTCATTTCATGAAAGCTCATTTTCTGCCTGAGGAAAGCTTTTCTCCACCAGCCCTGATCCTCGCCTGGCTCTGAACAGGGGGAGCTGTGCCACATAATGGCAGCAAGGGGGATTAGAGAAGCCTGGGAGTGGAGGAAGAGGGGGAGGAGGGGGCAGAAAGTGGCAGGGGGCTGTGCACACTTCACAGACAAGCAGATGTTCTTTTAACCCAAGCAACATTTAACCACAATGCCTTAATTTTTGTACCACTGACACCTAATCCAGGGCTACCTTGCCCCCTCACTCAGTGTCCTGGGTCCCCTGTTCCCAAGGCAGTGGGATTTGGGGTGAAAATGAAGCCACACAAGTACTGATGGTTGTGCCCTGCAGGAAGGGGGAGCACAGCCATCCTTCTGTTCATCTGCTGCCTGGGAGTGGGTACAGAAGCAGAGCATGGAGGGGGGTAACCATGTCAAGTGTGTCCAGCTGTGGGAGGAAGAAGTGGGCAGCCAGGAACAGCACCAGCTCCATCCCCGAGAGTAATCTCTTTTCCTTGTTTCCCCAGACCTACATCTTCACCGATGAAGAAGATGATGCCTTGAAAAGGAGAATGGGTAATGACCTATCCTATGCCACCACCTTCAGCCCCTGAGCTGTCCTGGCCTTGAGAGGAGCCTGGTGTGAGGGCTGGCTGTCCTGCACCAGCACTGCCCAATGAAACAGGCCCCTTGCCATGTCCTGTGATGGTGATAGTTTGGTGTAGCTGGCTTACCCCAGGGCATGCAGCCAGCTGGAGGCAGGGTGCTGACTGCTTTAAAGCATCCATGGGTAGAAGTGGCACATGAGAGAGCCCTTCAATCTCTGCATCATGGTTGGCAGTGGGCAGGGTGGAAGTGTGGATGGCAGGCATTCTAGTCTTGGCCAAATTGCTTGGCTCCGTCCATGTCTCATCTCCTGGTAGGGGGAGGAGTGGAACCCGTGTCTCCATGGGTTTGGATGCCTTTTGCGGGGGGCATGAGGACACTGACTGTGAACAAACCCCTTCCCTCCTGCCCAGATGTCCTCCCTGTGACCATGCAAAGTGGGCTGGCTCTGAGTTTTTCCTCCTCTGGCAGGTGGCCGTGTGATCTTCACCAACTGCTCTGCCGAGCACAGCCACCTGGCCCTGTCCTGCAAGATGGCTGCAGAGTTCGACGCCTTCCTGGCCAGCGGCCTGAGGTGGGGCAGGGCTGCTGTGGGGGGACCCCGGAGGGCAAGAGGCACCTTCCTTACTGAAAACTTCTTGTGTCTTCCTGTCTGCCCCAGCTGGTTTTGCCACTTGGATGATGACAACTACCTGAACCCTGGGGCACTCCTGAAGCTCTTGTCCTCCTATGCGGAGACACGGGATGTTTACCTGGGCAAACCCAGCCTGAACCGACCCATCTGGGCCTCTGAAACGCTGCCAAACAACCAGACGGTACAGCCTGGGGCAGTGAGGTGGACTGGGGGCAGTGGGTGTTTTGGTGCTCTGGCTCGCATTTGTCATGGTTTAACTCCAGCCAGCAGCCAAGCCCTATGCAGCTGCTTGCTCACTCTCCCACCAGAGGAAGTGGGGAGAGAATTGAAAGGGTAAAAGGTAGAAAACTCGTGGGTTGAGGTAAAGACAGGGAAAGCAAAAGCCATGTACACAAGCAAAGTAAAACAAGGAATTATGTCACTGCTTCCCACAGGCAGGCAGGTGTTCGGCCACCTCCAGCAGAGCAGGGCCCCATCACGTGTAATGGTGACTTGGGAAGACAAACACCATCACTCCAAATGTCCCTCCCCTTCCTCCTTCTCCCCACACTTTATAGACTTAGCATGGTGTCATATGGGCTGGAAAATCCTTTTGGTCAGCTGGGGTTACCTGTCCTGGCAGTGTCTCCTCACAACCTCCCTTGCACACCCAGTTTCCTCACCAGTGTGGCAGTAGGAAAGCAAAAAAGACCTTGGCTGTTGTGTAAACCCTGCTTAACAATAACAAAAACATCTCTGTATTGTCAACGCTGCATTCAGCACAAATCCAAAACACAACCCCACACCAGCCACTGTGAAAAAGTTAACTCTACCCCAGCCAAAACCAGCACTATTGCAAGGAGAAACAGGTCCCAAGAGGAATGACAACAGCTGAAAACTTGCCATCTTGTCTATACATGGCTGTAAGGTGTTGACTAAATTTGATCGTCCAAGGGACAGAGTCCCACGTTGCTGCTCTGCCTTTGGGTACATGTCTGACAGGACAAAAGCCTGCCCTAGGCACCCCACCTGTTGCTGCCAGCAGGAGCAACTGGCTGTTCTAGTTATGAGGAAGTGAAAATCCATGCTGCACTGCGAGAAAGTCCTTCCTCTGGGCAGCAGTCAGGGGGCTGGGATGACAATAGGGCTGTGTTTGTCCTGATATCAAAGCTGGGTTTCCAGCATTCCCACCTCTGGGAGTGTGGTATTTTCTGAGCCTCTGCCATTGATTTTCTCTGGTATTTCTCTCCAGAAATCCGTGCGCTTCTGGTTTGCCACTGGAGGGGCCGGGTTCTGCATCAGCCGCAAGCTGGCAAGGAAGATGGTGCCCTGGGCCAGGTGAGCTGGGGAGTGTGGGAGCCTTTGGGGATGAGCAACGTGGCTGCACATTAATTCCTGGCAGTGTCAGCCCTGGATTTGTGCATGTGGTGTTTGCAAAGGTGCAGAGTGCCGCGTGCTGCATATCTGCAAGATGTGAGACTGGAGGAAGGATGTAGTGGGTGGGTCTGCCAACTCACTGAAAACTGGCAAGAGCAGGCACATCGGTAAACATGGTCACAGGATGATGTACTCCTCTCTCCCCATCTCCTTAAGGCTCTTGGTTATTCCTCACACTCCTTCCCATCCCTTTCAGCTTTGTGTGACTCTTTTCCCATCTGCCTATCTCATCTCCCCTTCATGTGCCTCTTTCCAGATTTCCGTACCTCCCTCCTGAGCTAATTTTGTGTTCCCTCACCCTAAACCTTCTTTGGCTTCTGAGGTGTCCACTGTCATTTCCTCAGCTTGATGCATGGAGAATAGAGGTAGGTCCCAAGGTGTTATCCCAGCCTAGAGCAAGGTGATGCCCTAGGTTATACCCCAGGCACGTACACTGGTGGGCATTGGCTGTGCCTTAACCAGCCTTACCCAGATCTCAGCGTACCCAGAAGGACAGATCTGATCCACACCAGGTGGCTGCTTTAGCCAAATCCCATGATAGGTATTTTATGGTAGACCCAGTCAACAGGATCATCTGTGATCTAGGGTAAAGTGAAAGTGGCACAGATAGACAATGCCTGACCTGGCATAAAATCTGCCACTACTGTTTTTAAACCTCTTAAAACACATTTCAGTTTGCTGGGAGTTCTTGTAGTAGACCGTGCCTCATACTGTGTAAATAATTCCAGTTCCCAAAGCCTTAAAACTGGTTATAGTCTGTCATCAGAAGGTGGCCAAGTATGTGGTGTAGATGGCTTATCCAAGCTGCGTGTCCTGTTTTCACTTCCCCCTGGACCTTGCCATGTGCTCCCACTGTTTCTCTTGTGGTGGCTTGTTTCACCCCCAGGGGCTCAGTGCACTTCACCAAACACGTGGAGAAATGACTCAGTAAAGTCTGTCAGCTCTATGCCTCAGCTTACCAAGGACCTGGATCATGAATCAGGGACAGCATGGCTGGGAATGGTGAAAGAGCAAGCCTGTTCCCGAGTATGTACAGCTGGAACTCAGGGATTTCTTGCCTGGTTACAGGATTTACTCTGGTTTTCAGTAATCTCCTGCCCAAGTGGATGCCTACATCTGCCCCTACCCTTTTCCTAGCCCATGCAGCCCTACTCTCTTCCAGTGGCAGGAACTTCCTGAGCACTTCGGAACTCATCCGCCTGCCGGATGACTGCACCGTGGGTTACATCATTGAGTGCAAAGTCGGTGGGCAGCTGATTCCCAATGCACTCTTCCACTCCCACCTGGAGAACCTGCAGCTCATCCCCACCTCTCAGCTCATGCAGCAGGTGAGGAGGGGAAGGGAAGAAAGAGGGAGGTGTGTGAGGAAGGAGGAGTGGCAGGAAGCTTACAGGCATGATGTTCCACTGATGGCACTGATGTGCGTTGAATCAATCATCTGCTCTTCTGGGGAGGCTTTCCTGACAAATGCATCTTTGAAATAAGGAGCAGATGTTGCCTGCAGCACAGCTGCCAGTCACAGTGCCCTGGGATCAGTGGTGGGGAGCACATGTAGGGAGAGTGATGGGAGGATTGAGGGCATCCCTGGGAGAATGTGGCACAGGGACAAGCAGAAATGATGATTGATTGGGAAAGGGCCTTTGACGTGGTACTCTCTCTGCCTTGCAAAGGACTAGTAGGGTAGACCATCACGGGAAGGAAAAAAGGAGAGATGTGGAAAGCAGAGGCTAAGCCAGCAGAGAAAGAACTAGAATGGGTTTTTTGTCATCCACAGCAAATTCCTTGCTCCTGAACTCATCTCATTCTCTCTACTCTTTTCCCGCCGCTACTTTGTAGGTCACCCTCAGCTATGGTGTGTTTGAGAACAAACTCAATGTCATTGAGCTCAGCGGCCCCTTCTCGCCCCAGGAGGATCCTTCAAGGTATGGGGCATGAGTGCTCTGGGTGTTGCTGCTGTGTGAGCCCTCAGACAACAGGCTGGGAGGGGGAGGCAGCCCAATGGGGTGCAGGAGGGCTAGAGGGAGGGACAGGAACCTTACAGCCACATGGCTTATTGGGTGAGGGGCACCCCAGCATTAAGCTATTTGTGAACCATTATAAATGTTGCAAACCTTTTTGGGTGAGGGGAAAGAAATGAAGCATTTAAAACATTTTATTTGGACAATGCCTAAGCCAAAAGTATTGCTGTTTATTTCCCATTTTGAGACTGAACAAGCTAACCTTTTACCTCAGGGACAGGAACAGAAATGTTCTTTTAAACTCAAGGAAGGAAATTCTGCTTGTTTTTTTCATTTTATGCTTTGCTGAGAAAACTGAAGGGAAAAAAGAAAAAGGTTCACTTCAGGCTGACTGCAAACAAAACTGTTCTTTGATTTACCTTCTCCTCTTTGAGTGAACAAACCTAAAGTTGTTATTTGCAGAGCATGAGTAGGAAGATCCTAGCAGAGATAGGAGGGGTGGGAAGCAGCTAGGTGATGAAAAGAGCATCAGCAGAACCATGTAGCAGGAGCTGGTGCAGTGCCCATCTCCCTGCCTCTGATCAGGGTGAGCTGTGGGCTTGGGCTCCATGGGCTAGAGCTGGATTTGGGTATCAGAGGGAGGCTTTGCTGAGAAAAGACACCTTAGAGTGAGCAAACAGTCCTGAGCTCTGTGGTGCAGGGTGGGCACCTGATGTGGAATGGGGCGTGAGGGAGAGGCCTCCCATCTTCTAGCTGTGTGCTGGTGTAAAAACTGTCCTCTGACCTCACTTTGCTTTCTCCCCAGCAGGTTTCGATCCCTCCACTGCCACCTCTATCCCAACACCTCCTGGTGCCTGCAGGCTGTTGGCTGGTGATGCCTGAGCCTCAGCTGCAGCGGCTCCAGGTGACACCTGTTCACCTGCAGGGAGTGGGACACTGAAGAAGCTTGGTGCTGCCAATTTCACCTTCACCCTGGTGGTCTTGGTGCGCTGTGATGGCTTTCTTGGTCCTCGCTCAATAGTGGTGACTCAGGACAAGAGACGAGTTCTGATCCAAAGATGGATAGGATGGGCTGGACACATGAATGAGCTTCTCATCTGAGTTGGGATATGTGCAAGGAATGGGAGCAGTATGCCTTCTGAGCAGATCAAGAATAGGATAGTGACTGCTGGGCATCTGAGCAGAGATGAGGACTTGCTGCTGCTGCTGCGCTGTGCCCTGGCCGCATCTTTCTGGACTAGAAGGGCCCTGTGTGTGCATACCTGGTGCCTAGCTCCTGGTGGGAGGCATCATGTCATTGCTCCAGGCTCTCTGAGCAGGGCCTCTTCCTCCATATTGGTGCTTTCCCTGCTGCCCACACTTTGCAGCCACAGACCTGTTGAGTCTCTGCATAGTCAAAGTCTATAGAAATGGAAAATGTGACCATTTTTGGGCTGAATGAATCCTGGAAAAGCATAGTCCTTGCTCAACAGAGGGGAGATGGACAGGAAGTACAAAGAATCAGGAATCCTCTGCTCTGCTGGGACAAAAAAGAGGGCATGGAGTAAGGGAGCCAGGGGGAAACTGAGTGAGATGGGGATGGTTCTTGCGTTGAATGTTGAAGGTTTGATCTTGTATGGTACTGCATTATTCCTCTCCTTTTACCTTCTTGATGTGGGGTCAGGCTAATCTCTTGCTCTAATTACCAACCTGTCGTTTGAGATTAGAGTCCAGCTCATATCTGTGAGAAGAGACATAAAGGATTAGAGCTGGCTGAAAGAGAGGAGGAAGGAAGAGATGGAGAAGGAGCTCTCAGGAGCGGATTAGAGGTTACGGCTTTATAATCTTTTCTGTCCCCATCCAAAAAAATTAAGTCATGATGGAATGGAAACAGCAAGGCAAAGAGCTTTTTATCTCTGTGGGGCTTCCCTCCAGGTGCCAATAGCAGCTTTCTGTCTTCCTGCTCTCCCTGCTGAGCGTAACAGAGGGAAGGAGTGGACTCAAATAGGTTGCAGGCTTTCTGGCATGTTTGTGAAGGGTGCTTTTCTCAATACAGTGCCCAGTGTGAAAGCTGGGCAATGGTCCTTGCTGAGGAATGAACTTTGGCATCATTTTGTCCTTGTACACACAGTTAAGTGGCTGGGGGAGGGTTTTGCAAGGAAACCTGGAAGGCAGAGAGGCTGTTTTAAATGGCAGGTGGTGCCACAAACAGGTATCTTTCTTTAAAGAGTATTTCAAAACAGACTGCTGGGATCTGTGAGAGATCCTGTAATCTCCAGATGAAAGGACAAATGCCCTTTCTCTACAGAGCTGCTCAGCTTTGATGCTGCTGATGTGACTAAGCCTGCTGCTGGTGGGCTGGAAGAGCCAAAGGCGACTGTCACTGTGGCTTTGCCGTTTTGAAAACTGGCCACTCTGTCACCTCCTGCCACCCCCAAGCACCAGCATCTCCTACACAGTGCACACGAAGTTTAAAGGAAAGGCGACAGAAAGACCTTCCACCTCTGTAAAGGGGGAATCTAGAAAGGAATGAGCACTTTAATTTTTGGAAAAAACAGAAGGCAGGAGCCTGCGGAGCTGTTTTCCAACCTGGTAATTCTTACTGGCATTTAGTCGGCTTGTGCAGCAGCACACAGCCTTGCTTTCTTCTGTTGCACAACAGGCCTTTGAAGTAGAAGTTTGTCCTGAGCAGGCGCAGGGGCGAGCTGAGGCCAGTGACCATTTCTTGAGTTGTGGAAAGCCCTTGGCTCACACGGCTACGCCAGCCAAGAATCCACATGGCACAAAACAGGGACACAGCTATTGGAAGAGGGATGCACCACCAAGAAGTCCTGCCCCACAGGACTAGTGGTTTGGGCACAGTCGGAAGATGAAATACGGTTTTGTGAGAAGGAATGAGTCTTCAAGAGAAACCTACACTACTTGGATATATCATTTTTCCCCATTCAGATTTTCAGCTGATGTTAATAGAGACTTTGAGGTAAAAAGCTGGTCCAGGCTGTAGATGTCCTAGTGACAGTCAGAGCAAAATGTGATTCATGTGAGGAAACTGGTACAGCAGCTTCACTTCCCTGGGGTAAAAGCAAAGCAGAGAAACTGAAAGCTTGCTTTGGATCCTGGCTTCAGCTGGTCTGAATTGACCTGGTGCCTTTTGCACGGTTGAAGATCAGATGTTTAATGGGTTGAATCCTTGAGTGGCTGCATGGGGACCCGTTTAAGACTCGGTTTCGTTGCTAGAGCAGTTAAGTGCCACTTTTGTGGAAAATGTCTTGTCTCATAAGGAAACAGAACAGATGAGAAGATGTCTGGGGCAGGGCATCTCTTGGGCTGTAGAGAAATGAATGACAGAAGAGTCCTGCTATGCCTGTGACGACAATAGGCTGGAAAGAAAATAGCTTCTGAGTCGACAAAAGAAACCAGGTTTTCTCTAAGAACAGAGAGACAGCTTAATGGGACGCTCACCGCATGAAATCTGATCAACGTTAAAACATGAGTTAAAATTAGTTTCAGGAATGGTTCCTGCCCCTGGGGCTTGCTGTCAGATATTGTGGTTTTACAGTCTCATTTTCCTAGTTTATTAAAATGTTTAGCTGCTTGGGAAAATGAGAAACAATCTCATGTGAAACTTTTCAGGGGGCTGTCTTCTTTTATTCTCTTTCTCTTGATGTAACAAAGATTTTGGAAAGGTTCCACTGGGTCTATTAAATTTGTATTTTTTTCTTCTTCTTTTTTTTTTTTTTAAATATCTTTACCTAGCTCACACTTCCTTTTCTCATTGCAGGGAAAAAAAAAACCTCTCCCAAGAACGGAAAGAACGGAAAGGAATGGAGACATGGTCTTTATATTTTACTGGGAAAAATGGGGTCAAAGTCAAGGGTGTTGGCATAACCCTGCTGTTGTACAACATTAAGTGTAGTTCAAGGTTTCAAGTACAGACACCTCTGCCTGCCCAACACCATAGCAACCAACACTATTAATGATGTTTAAACTGTATACTGAAAATTCAGAAAAAGGAGAAGGAGGGGGAAAAAAAAGCAGTTACAGTATTTGAAATGTAAAATATTAAGTAAGGCTTTCATGTTAGCAATATCTTTTCTTCACTTTCCCCTTAGCATGAAGAATTTTTCTAAGAAAAGTCCTATTTGACAGTGCAAAAAAATGCTAATGACTATCCTTTCTTTAGGGGAAAAGAAGTTAGTTGAAATAGGTGGGAAAATGCAGTTGTTGCTAAAGACTTAAAGGGGAGAGAGAAGAATAGCAACAATAGACAATGGTTCTGTCTCTGGTGCCAACTCCTCTTAACAACTGTGCTGCCAAAGAAAAAACAGATTCCTGAGCCACGGTGGGATTTGCCCAACTTGTACCCAGATTGCAGCCTTCAGCTCTCTCCCCAGGCTTCTTGCTAAGGAAGCAGCCTTCAAAAGGTGAGCAGTTTATCAGACAGAAGTCAAAGGGATGAGAACTGGGAACAGGAAGAAAGGAGATTGGAAGGAAAGAAACCATCGAGCAATGCCTTGGAGGAGTGTAGGAGTTTTAGCAGTGCATTGAAAGTGCTGTTTGGGGGTTGCCCAGCAGGAGCAGGAAAGGGGGTATTGCCGGGCCCCCCAGGTCTGGATTCTTTTTGTGATCAGGGCAACTGCAGCTCACCAATGCCACTGAGGATGTCAGACTGTGAGACAGAGTCCACCTTGGAAGAGGTGAGATCAGTTTTGTTGGCCCTGAACATCTTCTTTTTTTTAGTAACATTCCAGATAAGTTAGTGGCTTTTCACCAGTGTCACAGTCAATTGCTTACAACAGATTTAGCTTCTTCTGTTACTTCTGCCCTTGCTTACAATGCAGCCTTTTCAAATAGTCCAGAGTGGGATCAGCAACTCTTTAAGTTAATTTGTTAAATTTCTTTTGTCTTCAATCTCTGAAAAACCTGACTTGACAGCTGGCTCTGCACACTTCTGGGATGGATGCAAAACTGAAGGAGGATGAGTGACTGCTCCATTCAGTAGGTGCATGGGCACAGGGAGGCATAGACCATCCTTATATTTTTCCTCAAGGAACCTGCTAGCAGTTGGTGCCTGAGATGGAATCTCAGACTAACTAGAACTTTCTCCTCTGCCAAATAGTGCTCATCATGTGGCTCCACTGAAGAGGGTGCAAGGGTTGCCATAGACATAAGCAGGGCCAGGATGAGGAGCAGCATCATAAATGTTGAAGTAACTGTGCCTGTTCTCACCAGCTGGTGCAGGATTTTTTTCCTGTAGACTTTCTGCCTAAATACCTGGGAGGTTAAAGGAGTGCAGAACTGAGCTGTTGTTGCTCAGATGGCATTGCCTCTTAAGGCTGTTCCTTGACAGCCTGAGATTTTTTTTTCCTTCCTGCTTGATCCAGCTTGGACTCCAAGAAAGCTGGGAACTTATCTCTCTCCCTGTTTGAACTGTAAGTGATTAATTACAGACCCCAAGAATGGGCTCCTTGCCTATCTCTTGTGTTTAAATTGCCTTCCAGGATTTTGTGAGGCTAAGGAGCCTCTTCCGATTTTACAGCTGACTGTGCCTCGGTTAAGCCTCTCTTGGTTTTGTTGGGAGCTGCATCTGATCCCTAGTGAACTTTAAGAACAAATTAAACAGGATTTTCTGGCCCTGACCCTTCTGTCACTGCTTGAAAACAAGACAGTGTTGATTTTAGCAGTGTAGAAAGAAGTGTGATGAAACAGGGCGTTTGGATGGGGAGAGATGCTGCTATTCTGAAACCCTGCTTTCCCCATCCCACCCAGAAGTGGGGCACAGAGAGAGCCCACAGCTGGTGCCTTTGGCCACGTTGTATCAGACAGAGGATAAGCCATGAAATATCCAGCAATTGCACTGGCAAAGAATCCAGCAGCCCTGGTTCTGAGCCAAGGCAAGCCTGTACTTCGTGCTGGACAGGGTGCCTACTCTGAATTACTTGCATGCAGGGACAGGGTGAGGAAGGAGGAGAGGGCTTACAGGATCGATGAGGCAGTATTGTTATGTCTGAGCAGGGAGAAGATGATGCTTTTTGGGCCAAGAAGGGGCAGAGTTCAGGAGAAGAGTTTCCTTTCCACCCAGAAATACCATGAAGATCTGAAAGATTTTTGGTGTAAGCACATGTGAAGGGAGAGGTGAGGGATGAAGCAAGCAGTTTGGATAAGAGAAAGAACCAGAGAAAAAAAATCTACATCCTCTTCATAGCTATGCTGGCAAATAATGAATGGTGGTCTGATGGCCAGTACCGTGGGGCCTAGGGTACTGGTTCAAAAAAAAGGGGGGAAAGCCAGAAGGAAGAAGGTAAGGACTGTCTTCCCCTCTCCACACACTCATTACCGGCTGCTGGTTTTTCACTCGTGGCTCTCCCAGTAGCATATGAGGAGATATGGGGCTGGCAAAGAGCATCAGCTTCTACTCTGTTCTACATCTTCTGCCTGAGCATACCCCACATAACTCAGCTTCCATGAACACTGGGAGAAGCAGCAGGCTGGGGCAATGAGCAGGATGGATGTGCTGACAAGAGTCTGCCCCTTCCACACTGCCCCACCTTTCCCACATCACCATCAGTTTTGGTGGAGTGAGGCTGACTGTAGAAGCTGGCCAAGCTCTCTGCTTGCCAGGGCAGAAGCTCCTCTCTGGGCTCTCTGACAGGCTTGTTTCCCATGGTGTGGGGTGCTGACAGACTCTTGGTGCAGCTGGAAGAGAGAGCAGCTCCCCCCAAACTCTCTCCTTTCTGCCTGGCATTCAGCTGTATTGGACGGAGTCTGTTTTTAGCAAAAGTCGCAGATTCAACAGCTGAGCTGATTTTCCAAAGGGACACATAAAACAAACAGCCTGCCATCTGCTCTATTGTCCTGGAATAGCGGCTTGGAGAGTGGGGGAGAGGGAAGGAGGGGAACGAGAGGAATGAGAAGGGGACTGGGGGGAAGAGGGAGGGAAGGAGTGGGAGCAGAAGAGAGGAAAAGGCAGAAAGAGGAGGCGGGGAGGTCGTGGCAGAGAGGGGAGGCTGAAGGAAGAGAGAGAAAGAAGGACACACACAAAAAGGAAAGCTGTATGGAAGTGGGGATTTGTTGAGAGAGAGGACCAGAGGCAGGCATGGGGCCAAACAGGGCTTGCTTGGGATCACCCTGGCTGGATTCCTCAGCCCTACGAGCCACAGAGGCAGGCAATTTGAGCACCCCGGTCCTTGCTGAGCCAGAGTCTGACTGCAAAAGAAACAAACTGGACATGGTGGCCTGGATAATCACTCCTCTTCCACCCACTCAGCCCTGCCTGCTGCACACCCCCACCTCTGCGCTGACTTTTATTGAGTGCCGCAGGGCAGGGATTGAACTCCAGGTTTGGCAGCAGAGTAAATAACAGCAACATTGGTCTCTCTGGCCCAGGAGGGAGGAGGGCTGGTTTTAATCAAAGGTAAATAACAGTCAGTATTGTCTGAACCTTAATCCAATTTCCTAGAACTGGAGAATAATGTTCCAACTTAAACGTGTGGCACTGGCCACCAGAGAGCGATGGCTACTCAGCCAGCCAGCTACTGGGCACAGCACAGCCAAGGAGAGCAGAGCTGGGGGAGATGCCACAAGGCAGGTAATTTATCCTAGCTAACCTGGGACTGTGCTGTTCTGTTCTGATTCTTCTTGGTTTATTTTTCTGGCTTCAGTCATCCCAAAAGATGGGGCTGTCTTGCTGACAGGCAGCACATCTTTGTGTAATGTGGGCCTAGTTGATTAAAAGCTTCCTTATTTGCTTGGTTGACAGGAGAGTTGGGACCCAGCTGATGCCCTGCATCTGCATCCCTGGAGGTCATTTTGCCTCTTACAGTGACCTGGAGAAAGGTTCTTATAGAGTCATGCTTGCTGTTACATGGACATGGCATGAATCATGTTTGTGCCATATCAAGTTCCTGCTACATGTGACATACAAGCAAGATTTCAGTGTTGGAAAAATGTGTTTGTGTTGTTTGTAGTCTGGTATCACAATGATCTGTGTGACTGGAAACTGCACTCTGATTTGGTCACATATTAGAATCACAGAGAGTTAGAGAGGTGCTGTTATTCAGCTATCAGGAGGTTATCTAATCCTGCAGCAGGGCCAGCCCACCTTGTACCCCTTCCATCAGGTGTTTGTCCAACTGGCTCTTAAAACACATAGTTCTTTCCAGACTATCAGTGCTGGAATTGAAAGCCCAGTTTCTGCTAGTAAAGCACTGGTACCTGGTTGATCTTGAAGAGATGGGTTTGTTCTGCAGCGCTGTGCCAACACCGTTTGTAGATGCCCATTGAGCAGCTCTGTCAGGGTCCTGGGCACTGCTTTCTCCTCTGTGGGGCAGCTGATTTGCAATTCTCTGGAACAAAAATGGCCTGGTGAGGCCAGGATGTGTTTGGGAAGAGGCAGAGACACCCTCCTAGAGCTGAGGGCAGAGGAGGCCAAGCTCCATTCCAGCCCTTTCATCTTTTGAAATGACTTGGCAGGCCACAGTCACAGCTCAAACTGCTGTGTGGACAGAGCAGCTGTCCACCTGTGGGTGGACCACGGTTTTAGGACCTCTTTGCAGACTCAGCCTTTTGTAATCATCAAGGCCATGGAGTGAAACCTCCCCACCAAAAGCTCCCTGGTGGCAAACATGGGACAACACACACTGTGCTTTTGTGACTGCCAGTTCCTCGTCATGTAATCTGGATGGATCAACGGCAAGTGGGATAGCTGTGAGTTCATCCTCCCACCTCTATCTCTGACTGCCTGGGATCCAGCAGCAAAAGAGACAGAGGGCACCCAGACACATCCAGGGCAGCACAGGCTAGTTCAAGGAGGAATGGGGGGTTGTCCTTCACGGAGGGGATGTCCAATCCATACAGTGACCTTTCCAGACAGGTCAGAAGTGCAGTTCCAGAGGTGCCTTATGCTCATTCATTCCCTGACCATGGATATGCACTTTACTGCTGCTCATCCAGGCCTGCCCTGAGAAAGCCCAGCCCCACTGCTGAAAACACTGGCAGCAGAGAGGAATGGGGAAAATATATTTTATTTGTAGCTGAGTGTGTGTTTCTTTCCCCGCTGCTCAGCTCGCTCTGGGAAGCGCACTGCTTTTGTCTGCCTGCAGTCCCCAGAGCGGCCCCAGCCCTCTGGGACGGGAAGGGGCAGGAGGAGGAGCGCGGGCGGGTCTGGAGGCGGCAGGCTCTGGTCAGCACCCTGGACAGGGACCGACCGCCGCCCCTGCTCGCTCTTGCCTTCCTCTGCCTTGCCTCGTCTTTCTTTCTTCGCCTTGCCTTGCCTTGCCTTGCCTTGCCTTGCCTTGCCTTGCCTTGCCTTGCCTTGCCTTGCCTTGCCTTGCCTTGCCTTGCCTTGCCTGCCTTCGTCGTGGTCCAGGCTGATGGGCAGCCTCCTGGTGTGGCACGACCCTGCTTTGCTTTGCAACCTGCACCAGCACATTTTTTCTCTTGCTTAAGAGCAAATAGTGCTGCGGCTGTGTGCGCAGCTGCTCTGAAGCTGTGGCTTAGATCTGGGTTATTTTTGCAGATAAATCCTCTTTTCTATCAGATTTGACATCAGGCAATCTCTCCAGATCCCTCCCTTTTCCCTGTCTGACTGCCCTCTTCCCTTCCATGCCCTGTGTTCTCTTTCCTTGCATCTGTGCTCTCTCCTCTATATGGCTCCCTCCCCTTCTCTTTCCCTATAGCCAGGTCTCTGTGGATATAATTTTATCTTCTCACTTTCTGCTGCTCTGCATCTCCACATTGCTCTTTTCCTTTCCCTGCCCTCAAATGTGTGCATTTTTCTGCTTTCCTTTTTATATCTCTTTTTTGTTCTCCTGGTTATTTCTCTGTGGTTATTTCCACAGTGAGTTTCTCTGAGAGTCCTCTCTGCCCTGGAGTGCAAAATACCTGGAGTGTTCTTATTTTTTTGGAACCCTGGTACGGCTGATGGAGCTTGGCATCCTCAGCAGGGGAGTTAACTATTTCACACACTGCCCCGTGCCTTCCACCTGATCTAAGGAGGAACTTCAAGGGTGGTGAAGGCAGGAAGCATTCACAGAAAAGGAATTAAAACAGTCTGGCAGACAGTGGGAGTCACTGATTAATGGATGGGTGGATTGGGTAGAGCGCTGATAAAAAGAATTTCCTATATCTCAGAAGAATTCTGGGTTTTGTTTCTCATGTGGTCTGTGCCAACACATAACAACCAGGCTGGGAATGGGGCAGAAGACCATAGAGAGATTGAGGAAAATAAGCTTGCAGAGCTTTGTAGTCAGGGCTTGCTCCAGGACTTCAGTGTGGATTCCTATCTCTCAGCTCTTCTCCTTAAGGTCTAGTTTTGATGGCACAGGAATAATCACAGGCTTCTTCCCCCTGGTAGCTTTGCAAACACTGAGATGTCTCTGTAGCTGTTGCCCAGCATTGCTGCAGGACAACGAGAGAGGGTATTGACTTACTTGGTAGGAGCTGGTACCTAGTGGGTGAGAAAACAGGCTGAAGGCTTCTGTGCTACTTGGAAGTGATCCAACGTGGGATAATGGGATCTCAATTTCAGTTGCAGAAAATCATTTTCATTTAGAGGAGCCCAGGGAACTCCCAGTCTGACACCACTCTGGCTGGGATTTAGCCAGGGGATCATGGAGAATGGGATCCATGCCAATATTTTACGGATCTGAATTTTTCTGGTGAGGAGGTCTTGGCTGCCTTTCACTGTTTTTGGTGCTTTTTAAAAATGGGAGCCCTTGTGGCAGTGACAGGCTCATCCAGTGACAGATAAATGGACTGCAGATGGAGATTGAGTGCATGGGTCTGAAAAAATAGCAGTTGCGTTCCACCTTGCTTGCTCAACAAGCCATGGCATGGCATCCAAAAAAGCTCACAAAGTGTTTGGAAGAGGCAGTGGATTTTCTGTCAAATTGTAGTTGTCCTCTGTAAAGTGACATTTACATTTTTACCAGGCAAAGTGGTTTTTCTGCCCTGCAATCCTTCCAGCACTTTGGGTTAATAGGAGCAGAGGTTGGCTCCTCATTGTCTGTGGCTCGACATTTAGATGACTATCAGACAGGGAGAGAGGGCAGTGGTTTCAGCAGTGCTTAATGAAAAGCTGAGGGAAAGGGAAGTTTTTACTTCACCTTGGATGCTGTCAGCTTTTTTTTTACATTACTCTAATGAAGGCCAGGAAAGGATGGTATCCACTCATACTCCTCCCTGGCAGAGAGCTGCCATGCATGGCATTTCAAGACCACAAGGAGTCCCAGTGAGGGTGGCAACACTTTGTGTTAGTCCCATGATGAAGTCTTTTGATGTACTGCATATCTAAGCAATTTGAATATTTTCTTCCAGAGCAGGATGCAGCACTGCTCCCCTTGATGAGGCTGCAGGACACCTTTTTTTCTTCGTTACAAAAACCCTCCTTTCACTGCATATGCTTTTTGTTTTTTGCAGTCAATGTTCTTTAATATTTATAAAGGGCAGTTCCTGGTGGAAGAGCATGCAGGGCTCAGCTGCCTACCCATGACATGTGGGAGGAAATTTCTCCTCAGGGATTCTCCTCCAGGGCTCCTCTGGGACTCCTCTCTGCTCTGTCAGGCCTGCTCATACTGGCATGATCAGCACCTCGCTGTATCTCTCCCTCAGAGACCCCCAAATACCTCAACATACCCCCAGACCCAAACTCAAGTCATCTCCCTGGATAACCATTCTCTATTGCCTCTTTCCAACTAACAATTGTCCTGGATCATAACTAGACTGTTATTCAGCATTTCTGCAGCACCTGAGCTTGGAAGGAACCTGAGAAGAGGACTGCTAATTAGCTCACCTCATATCTGTCAGGTCAGTGTGATCCCTGCTTGAATGGCTAATGTGCTGAAGCACCCAGTGACTAGCTCCACAAAAAGACCTGAGCTCCTTGGATTGTCCTCTCACTCTCTCTTTTTCTCCACTCCTGAGAGCAACTCAATGTCACCTTAGTTCCAGACATGTTTTCTGCTGGTTTAAATCAGCATTGATCCACAGGGACTTCAGACCCCCACTCTGCATACTCAGTCTTGGGAGCTTTCTTAGCATAACTCGGGAATCCAGGTGGGTCTGAATCCTGGTGTCCTGGGTCCAGGCAGAATGATTCCAGTCTTCCCTGCCAGTTTCACCATGGAAGGTTGGCATAGTCAAAACACTGGGAGTTATCTAGGGGAGCTCTGCAGGAAGATTTGGCGTGAGGAATAAGAGAATAAGATGCACGCACATCCCAGTGTGACGGAAGATCCCAACCACCCGGAACAGGTAAATAGTCAGGATGTTTTGCTCCAGCTCTGTGGAGACTCATTCACAGGGTCAACCAATGGCACCAAGCCTAAAGGAAGAGAGAGTTCTCTTCCTCTGCCCCTTTCACCACAACTCATTTTTGTGCCTCTTGGGGCTAAGGGGGATGGGACGGACTGTTCCTTCCACGGAATGGGGCACACATGCCACAGGGAGTCTCTGCCGCAAGGCCACCGCAGCACTGGGTAAGCAGGAGAGCAATTGCTGACTTGCAGTCGTTTCTGTCCCCCTTCCCCACCATGCCGGCTCCTCTGGGGCTCTGGCCCAGCACGGGCAGGGCTCCGTGCTGCCCGTGGGCTGGCTCCTGTGGGCTGCAGTGTGCTCAGTATGGCGGGGATGTCGGGGCACGGTGGGGGCAGGCCGAGACCCAGCTCCCCAGGGCTGCTGGGCGGTGTGCGAGCCTCGGGCCGGCCAGATAGTCCGGCCGTGGGGCCAGCAGAGGGCACTCCGATACCGCCGCTCAGGCCGAGCCCTCAGAGGGGGAACGGGCCGCCCCCGAAACCCTGCGGCCCTGAGGGGCTCTGCCCTGGCTGAAGGAGGCGATGATGATGAAGTGCAGCAGCAGCAAGCCGTGTTTTCATCCCTGCCGGAGGGGGAAGGAGAAAATGCGTGAGGAGGATGCAAGGGAGAGGAGTCCTAGGAATCTCCCATGCCTGTCTCCATCAGCTCACTCGGACACAGACATGGATGGGAGCTAGAGTACACACAGCCCAGGGTTTTCCCCACCCCGGCAATGGCATGGCTCTGGCACAGGGCAGCTGAGTGAAAGGGCAGCTGTCTTTCACTCCCTGGAGCCTCAGGCTCCATGGTAGGACCCATCAATCCCTTCCTTTCCCAGCTGCCTGTCCTGGTGATGTCACTGTGGCAGACCAGCTCTGAGCACATCCCAGCCTTGCTCACCTTGCAGACAGTGTCAGCAGGACTGACTCGCAGGTGGGAAATGGTCAAGGCTGCTCCTGGGCAGATGAGAGCATGGCTTTGAATGGAGAAGACAGGAGCCATTTCAGCCCTGCTGCTCATGGCATGGGTGCCCATGGCCATGGAGACAAGCCCTGGTGGGTTGAGATGCCCCTGTGAGAGGTGCCTGGCAGCAGACTCTTCTGGAGAAGTGTTTTGCACAGGCCGCAGTGCAGCAAAACCGTTCAGGAGACTTGGCAAACCTCTCAGGAAGCCAAGGATCACTGCGGTAAGCCCTCTCCTGTCTCCTCATCACCTGGAAGCAGCTCAAGGAGTGCCACACGCAGTGCAGGAGGGATGGCCGGAGCTGTGCTCATGGCACAAGTGACCAGCAGGATGCCTCACAGATGTCACTGGGCTGCAGCCACAGAGCCAGAGGTGCCTGAGTTGGTTTCCTGCTTCTGCCTAAGGTCTGGACACCTTCCCCATCATAAAGTCAGTATGACAGCTACATGGGAAACTGGGATTCCCTGGAGTTCTGGGGGGGCGGGGGTCTCCCTGTCTCCTCTGCAGAGATGGCAGGAGCAAAGCACCTTCCTACGTGCTCTGAGAGCCTGAGTGCCTTGTGGTTTTGCTGCAATAAATCTGGAGCAGCTATAAATCTGGAGCAGCTGGCTTAAGTTCCTCCAGGGTTCAGAAGAAAACACATCCAGCCTGATGTGTTTTGTTTGCCCACTCACTGTGTTTCTAATTGGAATGTTTGTAGCTTGGAAAATTGCTCCTTAGACTACAGTACCCACAGTCCTTCACTGGCAGCTTGGCACAGCCTCTTCGGGCAAAGCAAGACCCAAACATGAACTGGGGCTTTCCTTACCTGAGCCAAGCTGGTGGCTGGAGGCCTTCAGTCAGCCTGGCTAACCAGCAGGTGCACACACTCAATGTGAAAAGACTGGTGAGATCAGTGAGTGAGAAACATGCTGTGGCTCCCCACCTTCCCTCAGAGGCCCTTTCCAGACCCTGATCCTAGCAAGCAGGGTCTTCTAAGTCTATTTCTCCTCCATTTCTGCACAGGCCTGTCCAGATTTTTTTCTAAATGAACCCTGAAGTCCAGTTTGAGAGAGCTCACAAGACAGAAACAACAAGCATAATGAACCATATTTAAAATGATATTTTTTCTGCCTTTGGAGTTTGGTTAATTTATAATCTATAAAAGTCTCTGCATAATTGTATCTTGATTAAAATGGTATAATTAGGTGCTCTGGATCTCTTTCCCCTTTCCCTAAGATTATTTCTGTCTAATTGCTTTAATCTGTGTTTTCATGCACCCACTAGAAAATCAAAGCATGCTCCCATGAGGATGCGGGTGAGAGTGAATAAAGCTGACGACTCATTAAGTGCAGCAGAGAGAGGAAACTGCATCTAAATCACCACTACATTAACGAGGTAAAATAAAAAAATCAAACTGAATAACTAACAAAAAAAGGAGGATTAAAAAAAACTAACAACCCCAACAAAACAACCGACACATATTTTATTATTAATTAAGAACATACTGAATAGAAAATTGTGTGTTGTTAAAACAAACTTCCTCCATTGTTGAAGGAGAGCAAAAGGTCTGGCAATTTTAATTCTCCAGATCTGGAGGTGTTTTGTGGAGGGAGCAGAATGCAGCCTTGCTAGGGACAGAATAAAGTTCACTGAGCAAAGGTTGGATGACCCAGAGAGGGAGGACATCAGTCCAATACAGCAGTTTAACAGCAGTGACACAATAATTCTCAGTTTGAATGAGAACTGGATTGGACTCCAGAGAAAAAGGTAATGGCTGGCTGACTGCATTGCTGGGGGGAACTTGGCAAATCCCTCAAGAGCTGATGAAGCCAAGTCACTGTCCTAACACCAGAACAACTTTGCATCTCCCTTCCAAGTGACTTTCTGTCTTATTATCAATGATGATCAGGTACAGACCCTGGCAACTAGCTCCAGTACCCTACAAACAGGTCACTTATTTCCTTCTAAATGAGAAGTCAGACAAACAAGGTACTTTAAAAAAGATTCTGTCTGCGTATATGGTTTATTAACAAATGCTCTAGTCTCCTGCGAAGACCAAGGTAGTGCTGTCCTCTGGTCCCCTGTTGCAGGGGGGACTGACTGTGCTGTTTGCTATTTGCCTAGCTCAAGTGTGATTCCCACCCATTGCAGTGCAGAGAGGCTGATTTGTGCCCCAGATGTGACAGAAGAGCTTTGTCACCACCTGTGCACAGCACTGGTTACTTTCAGCACTGCTGAGCAGCCCAGACAGGGCACTGTGCTGGTGCAGCCACTCTCTCCTGGGACCTGGAGTTCTGCACTTTGTGGCACAGATGTGGTTGGTGATCCAGCTGCCCAAGACATGGATGACTACAATAATTTCCTGCATGGCAGCTGATGGGAACATACTGAAAAAGAAAGGAGGATCAGCTGCTTTCAGCCCTTGAGTTCAAGAAGAGCCTAATCTAATTAAGTGGAGACCACTATCAAATTACCAGCTCTCTTTTAACGTAGCCATTTTAAGTGGTTTGGTGTATTTGTAGCAGGCAAGTTAGGGAGGGCTTTTCTTCCTTGAGGTTATATTTGTGTGTAAGGGAGGGATGTATAATGTTAAGACTTCTGCTTTGAATTACTTCTCATCCCTAGCCTAGAAAACATTTTGCTCAAGGTTTAAGATACCGAAATCTGATCCCAGCTAGTCTCTTCCTATGCCTGTGATTGGAATGCCTGTCTGGCCTGTTCCTGAATCTTACTGCAAGCCAGCAGCCCAGAAGTTTCCTTTGGGTTGATCCTTTGGGGATCAAGCTTTCCTTAAAGCAAATCCTTGTGCATCTATCTTGGGTCAGTCGACAGCCTTGAAAGGGCAAGAGGAGGGGCAGTCTTGCTATGGTCAGAAGTCAGCAGCCTTTTCCTGCTGAACTTCGATGGGGGTGGCATGGACCTGTCACCAGTTATTAGAGAGTGAGTGGAGAGGCTCTCAGCCCCACAGCCCAGCACGTTGCTGGTTGATGGAGTGGCCCCAATTTGTCTTCCCCTGATTAGTGTCTCTGGCAGTCCGCAGCCCGCTCCCTGTAATTCCTTCTCTGGGGGAGCTCCTGTGTGGCAGGATCTGTGTCAGATGATCCCCCAGGCTCGAAGGAGGGAGGAGATGGGAAATGCTCGTTAGGAGTTGTTTCCATGCATAACAACAGTAATAATCCTTAGCCTTTTATCTAAAGCTTTTACAAATGTTAATTCATTAACCTCTTTCAATCACCCTCTGAGGTGAGGATTGTTATCCATGGGATTGGACAGATGGGAGAAGCTGAGATGTGGAGTGCCCAGCCTGAGGCCGTGGGACAAGTCAGTCAGTGCTACCAGGTCCTCCTTTGCCCTCCAAAAACTTGTCTTTCCTCTCCTGATGAGGGGTGGGCTGGCTTCTACAGGTCACTCTGTCTCTGACAAGAGGAAGCCTGGCTGGCAATGTTTGCTGATTGTCTCTCTGGCTGCAGAAGGGCTTTTCAAGAGGAGCTGGCACACTGAGCCTCATGCCTGTGTGTCACCACAGAGTGCCACCAAGGGAGGGCTTGACCTGCACCACACCTAGGCTATGGCACTGCCCTTCCTCCAGCTGCTGAGGTCCCCAGTGTGTTCTGTGTCTGTCAGGTCACCTATATTATTGCTTGTAAGCAGAGAGGAAAAAGGAAGGAAGGGAGAGAGAGAGACACAGAGAAGGGGAACAAAGCAGAAGACTTAGAAGCAAGAGGACTTTTTGTCTCTTTCACCATCCTCATCTCCCTTCCAACTGGGATTTCTTCTACTCTTAATGATGTGTCTCATTCTTGATGTGAAAGATTAAAAACCGAGAGATTAAAAGATTACACAAAATGGATGAGATGGACTTTGCTGTCTCCGTCCCTCTTGCTGGGACAGACCACTGGGAAGCCTCTCCTGCTTTTCCTGTCTTGATTCCCCTCCCTTCCCCTCCCACACCTTGATCTTTGCAGATAAAAGGCCCTTGCCTTCTGATGGTTTGAGCTGTGCTGGCCACCTTCAAGGCCACTCTCTGATGCTTGTGCAGGGGCAAGTGGAGAGAAAGGATATGTGTGAGCTTGGGGGAGCCCAATGATAAAATGCTTTAGCTGTCTGTCTTCAGACATTTGTCCTCTGAGGAACACTCCTTCCCTAGGTGGTCTGTATTGCTGGAGAGCTCTGGAATCAGGCAGGAGAAAGCTCCAGGATGTCCTGAATCCGTTGCAATGGAAGTACCACCCATTGTGATGTGTCCCCCTTGGGACATGAGCGTGTGGGAAGAAGGTTGGAGCAGGCCAAACTGGTGTTGGATTCCTTTGGCTATTCCTCCTTTTACAGAGCAGATGCCAGCAGAGGTGAGGGGCCCTCTGAGTAGATTTTCAGTTCTGACAAAGAGATTTTTTTAGAAGCAAGTCTGATAGAGCAGATATTCTCTCCTATTCACTCCTGAGATGTTGAGGGTGTGGAGAGGAACATTTGTTGCACTTTGGTCGGTCCCTCTGTTCTCTGCTCTTCTGTTTCCAGACTGCTTCAACAGTCTGGCTTGAGCTGTCCCACTGTAGTTCCAGGTCAGAGCTGGAAAAACCCAACACCTTTCTGCCCTTTGATTTTGTTGCTCTATCCTTGCTTGAGTTTTGTTGCTCTTCTTGACAGTGCGAGAGCCAGGAGAGTTAGAACTAGCTTTCTCTGAGCAACCACAGCCAGGAGAGGGAAGAAAGTCAATTCCATACCTAGAGGTGCTACCTCGTTCCAGGAGAACCTTGTGTCTGCTCTGAGACCTCCTGGGGACAGCAGGGTACAGCCCTTGCCCCCTCCTCTATGTCCACAGCTATAAGAAGAGAATTTGGAACCACTACCATGCTGGAGTCTGAAAGCAGGTTAGTGTCCAATGCACTCATGGATTGAGTGCATTGTTATTTCCCAACATGCTGTCCCTTGCATTGAAAACTGGGCCCCCCTCCATTTGGCAAGGATTGAGTCATTGTCACAGCAGAGCAGGAGCCGTTCATGCTGTGCAGTGCCTGTGCAGTCCTTGCTGTCTCCCACAGCCACTGCAACATGCATCTGCCCATGCAGAAGGAGCCTCATGTCTTTATTCCTGATAGATGTCAGTTCCTGGAAAACAATCCCTCCTCCTGGAGTCCCAAAGCCAGGCTGGGAGGCTGGGAGCACAAGAGCAAGGAAGGAAATCTGCCAACTTCATGTTTCTCCCTGTCGCTCCCTCTTTAGCTGCCTGTGAGCGAGGCTGCAGTAAAATAATGAAATAAAAGCCAAGGACCAGAGAAAGCTGATTCATCCACAGCCCAGGGCCAGCGGCCGGCTCCAAGCAGAGCTGTAAAATCAATCTGTCACTGTTCACCGCAGTATAGATCAGTGGAGAGATTCTGACTGCAACGAGGGCAGAGCCCAGCCTTCTCCCTTGGCCTGTTTTCCCCATCCCTGGGACCCACTTGTGCCCCGGTGGGAGACGGGCAGATGGGCAGGGGAAGAGACAGAGAGGGAGAAGGGCTGATCCGCCGGCTCGGCGAGCTGGAAGCGCTGCCAGCGAGGCTCCCCTGCCTGGCAGCACACCGCAGGTAGTGCAGGAGGCTGCGTGGCTGCCTTCCCTGCCCGGCCCTCCCTCCTGCCGGGGACAAACGGCACAGGGCGATGGGTGAGAGGGGGATGGCTGGCTGCACTCCCCGCCCCTACTCCTTACGTGGAGTGTAGGTACCATCCCCACTGAACTGATAATGCCTAGGCGGGGCACAGAGGGTTAAATAAACAGTTTTATCATCACTTTTGTGATTCCCAGATTCTGGGCTCTTCTAGGACTTAACAACTCCCTGGCATATGTTGGGAAAACACTAGGGAATTGCTCTAATAAGGTCAGCTCCCTAGTTCACCCCTAACAGAATCTCCAGTCTTAGAGGACATGGCAGCCCAACAGAGCAGGAGCTCAGCAGAAAGGTGTAAACCAGAGTGGTTTTTGGGGCTGTTTTCATCCCCATTAAGGGGGCAGAGAGGTCAGGCCTGACTGTAGGTAGTGGTCTCAAAGACATCAGCACAAAAGAATTAGAAGGTGATTCTTTTTCTGTACCGCCGGACATAGGAATGAGGCACCTCTGCAGCTGACTTAAAGTATCTATGACGTCCTTAGGAGGTTTTTTTTCCTCTCTCAGTGATTTTTTTTTTTTTTTTTAATTTGTGAAGTAAAAAACAACAGAGTCTTTCCAGGGCTTTTTGCAAGGTCAGAGCCTCTGCAAAATAAACATGGGGGTGAGCTTTTGTATCATCCAGATCATCTGCAATGGGACAAATATGCATGGAGGGACTGGCTTTGAATCAGACTGAGGACCCAAATGTCCCACACTGCTGGAAATGTGGTACTTGCTTCTGCTTGTCTCTTGGGGCACTTCTGTTCTGCTGGAGTTAAGTGTTGTTCCTGGGTCACTGGGAGTAAGAGCAAATACCATTTGACCCCCAGAAGAAGTCCTGGTTGCACAAGGATCCTGGCCTGGCCCTTCTGAGTCCTGAAGGGATGTGTGCCAGCAGGAGAGCCTCTGGGAGACTCATCACAAACAGACTGCAAGATGATCCTGGAGGAACTCAAGCAGGAACAAATCCTGCATTAATTTGGAGTTGGAAACCTTTTCTCCTACTTCAACACCCTCCAAAATTAGATACTGTCTGTCCTTGGAGGAAGTAGAGAGAGATGGAAGCAAGTCTATGTTCCTTTAGCTTTTAGCTTCAAAAGAGCTTGGAGGAAACACCCCACAGTCATAACACCCCAAAGTGATAAAGGCAAGGAAATTTGAGCCTGTAGTTGCCAAGACAAGCTTCCTTCTCTGATTCTGGGAGGTGTGAGTAGTTTTGGCATTTAATCCACTGGGAACAGATGTCTACAGATAGTCCAGGGAACATCCAGAAGTGTCCTCAGAGCTTCATGCCCGTCTGCCTGAGGAGTGTGTGGGTCTTTGTGTGTATTTTTGTGTCTGGGTGATTTTTCCCACTTGGGCTTGCAGGTTTGGAGTACGAGAGGGCACAGCAAGCTTCCTATGTGTCATTTTCAAAAGAATTGATGGTTTGTGTGTTTGTGTCTAGTGGGCCAACTTGTTTCTTCATGCCACGCAGCTGATGTTTGTGATCCTGGGCCTCCTTCTGTAGATGGGTCCTTTGTGCTTGCCTGTGTTCTGAGGGAGGCCAGCTCATTCCCTTGGGGCTATTTATTGTTTACCTCCCCATGCAGAGGTTTATTGGTTTGGTGTTCTGTCCATGAGGCTTTTGTAGGCCTGTGAGAAGATTAGGGGCAGTCCTCTGCTTGCTGGGTTTGGATTTACATGAGATGATTATGCATGACCCCTCATGCAGGGGGGTCAAAAGAGCTCACCTTCCTTCTATAAAGCTGCAGGCATGAGACAGATGGGGCAATTACATTGCTCTGTGCTCATTTATTAACTGGAAGGATGGGGAGGTGGGCCACAGGTGAGCTTCTTCAGAGGCAATGGGTGTCACAATATAGAATAGAATAGAATAGAATAGAATAGAATAGAATAGAATAGAATAGAATAGAATAGAATAGAATAGAATAGAATAGAATAGAATAGAATATCCTGAATTTGAAGGGATCCACAAGAAACATTGGGTCCAGCTCCTGGTTCTGCACAAGACAACCCCAAAATCACACCATGTGGCTCACAGTATTGCTCAAATGCTTCTGGAACTCTGTCAGGCTGGTGCTGTGACCACTTCCCTGGAGACTCTGTTCAAGTGTCAACCACCTTCTGGGTGAAAAATCTTTTCCTAATATCCAACCTAAACCTCCCCTGCTGCAGTTTCATGCCATTAATATAATATATTTAATAGCAGTGCTGCTTGCAGTGGTGTGGGAGTGTATCAGCCTAATTCTTCTTCAATTTCTGGACTGCATGAAGAAAATCATTAGTTTGCCATTAGAGGTTACACATGTTTGTATATTCTGTACCTGAGTCCATGTGAGTGCTGAGGGTGGCAGGCTTAGATGGCTGTTTACCTAGAAGCTGTTGCAAGCATGTTGGTATTTATGCTGAGGGGAAGGTTTTCACCCAGTTGTTGCGTGTGTGTTATGTTTGTGTGAAGCAGGGGGGCAGCAAGTGCCTGTTCAGGTGGGAGTGGAGGTTTCAGGGCACTTCCACTTGTTCTTGCACCCTCTATGCATGCCCAGGTGAAGAATGTGGCCAGCTGGCCCAGGAACATGTGGGGTTGAATTGGGCCTGGGTAAATGCAGATGTTGGGGCAGGCTTTTAATTTCAACGTAGCTTCTGAGCAGGAAGCAAATAGTCTCACAGTACTCAGATGGACCTGGAGACATTTATGAGCTAGACTGTATGATGTGGTTGCCTGGAATAGCAGGAGGCTGGATTGTACATCCTAGGGAGCCAGCTCCCATCCAATGTCTATAAGTTTTTTCAGCTGTTGCTTGTGTCCGTGTCTCTGAGTGAGCAGGCAGTTCCTCCACTGCTGTGGTGAGTGTGAGGGGTGCATCGTGTCCCTTCAGCTGTGGTCTTGCTGTCTGTGCAGGGATTATTTATGTCTGTCAGGTGTGCTTCTGCTTTCTGTCAAGGAACTGGGGACTTATTTCTTAAGAGCGTCCCTGTGTTTGGTAATGTGCTTTCCTAGCAGGTATTGCCTGTGTGAAGTATTTGGGGGCCAAGCTGTGGCTGAGTCCCCAACACCTGGCGCACATGGATGCTTGTTTCTGACTGTGAGCAAGATCTCCATTGGTCATGGCACGTGTGGGGTTAGGGAGAGGGAGATGGAAGGTCTTCCAGACGTATGGGAGGGTATGTGGCTCCAGGAGCTTCCTGAGGAGCTGTTGTGTTTCTGTGGTGGTGATTTGAGGAGGTGTGTGATAGACAATGTCCCCAGAGCAGTCACATGCATGTGTTTGTGTGTGGATGAAAGGTTTTCTCCACCTCCTGTTACGTTTTTATGTGTCAAATTTTTTTAGCAAATAACACAGGGGCTTGTATCCAGGTGTAGTTTCCCATGGCTGTTGCACATACATGTGTCAGTAGATGTACAGCTGTTGTATGCATCCGTGTATATGTGTGTGTGTGTGTGTGTGTGTGTGTGTGTGTGTCTCCTCAGCAGCTGTTGCTTGTAGCTGTGTGGTTCCTAGAAGCTGTTGTATTTTCATGTGGGTGACTTAATCCTGAGAAGCTGTAGCCTCTGTGTGTGTGCGATTTCCCAGCAGCTGTTGTTTGTGTGTATTCCCGGGAAGCTGTTGTGTGTTGTGTGTAGCTCCCGAGCAGCTGTTGTGGGGAATTGTGTCTGTGTGTGTGTTTGTGCGTGTGTGTGCAGTTCCCAGCAGCTGTTGCATGCGTGTGCTCATGTCTCCGGTGGAGGCCCACCCCTTTCCGCCTGCACCGGAGCAGTGGCTGTGCAGGCGAGGAGAGCTCGGAACTGGCTCCATGGGAGAGGGTCCTTTGCCTGTCAGAGCCTTCCCAGCCGGGAGAAGCAGTGCCGCCGGCTCTGGTCCCTGAGCCCTAGCAGCCGAGCCTGTGGCGAATTAATCACTTGCGTTTTAAATGCCAATACAGCCCTTTCTGCCTTCTTCCCCCAGTGATGCGGATGCGGCGAAGGCAGCAAATCCTCCGGCTGTGCGTGCCCTCCCTGGACTGCTGCTCCATCCCCGCCTGTCGTGCTCGCGCGTGTGCATGGCTGGGAGCGCTGCCTAGGTGCGGCCGGGAATGAGCCAGCTGCGGGGCAGGGAACGCTACAGCTCCGAGGGGTGACACCAGTGGGGGACACCCCCCGCACAAACACATCTGCAGGGCTGCAAGTTGCTCGAGGACCGGGGTCTTTTGTGCCTCCACTTCGTCTCTGTCATGCCCCGTATGGAAGCTGGGAGCAGTCACCCCTCCAGAAGCAGGTACGTGTATATGTGTGCGTGTGTGACACGTTTCTGTGTGCAGTCCTTGTGCTGCTGCCTCGCGTGTCCTCGGCTCCCGGCTGCCGGCCGTGCTGCCTCTCGGAGAAGCAGCTGAGATTGGAAAGGAGGGAGAAGGGCAGGATGCATGGATTGCCCTTTTCCTCCAGCTTGTGCACGCACTCCCTGGGGGTTGGATGCCTCTGATTCGAGGATGAAGGCGAGGGGTGAGTGCAAAGGAGATGGGGAAGTGGCCCATGGTGTGTGTGTCTGGGGGTGGCGGGGGGGGGGAGATTATGCCTACATGGGGTGATGGGAGGGAGGGAGAGAGGCTTGGAGACGGGTCTCCCTTTCACCGTGTGTGTGTATATGTGTGTGTGTGTGTGTGTGTGTGTGTGTGTGTGTGTGTGTGTGTGTGTGTGCGTGTGCTCTGTTTAGGACTGGGATGCTGAATAGGTTCAGGGCTTGCTGCACACAGCTGGGTTTGACCTGTCTGCATCTATTTGGACCTTGCAAAAGGAGGTGATATATGTATGTATATGTACATGTGTCTGTGAATATAGATATGTGTGAATAGATGGGAATTTATGATCTGTGTGAGTTCATGTGTGTATCCATGTATAGGTGTAGCTATAGGTGTGCGTATATACCCCCCACACACATGCACACATGTGCATGTTCAGACAGACAGACAGTCCTCTCTGTGTATCGCCTGCAGTTATGGGACAGAGAAGGAGTCAGTCTCATCCCTCAGCCCCCTGTTCCCTGTCTCTCTGTAAACTTTGCAGGGGAGCCTCTGCGGACAGTGGTTGGTCTGTGTCTGTGTGTCTGTCTGTTGTGTGGAGTGTGGATATTCGCCTGGTTTGCATGCAAGGGAGTGAGTAAATCTCTCCTCTGCTCTTACACTGCTCTGCTGGGAGACTGGCTGGCTGCAGAAAAGTCATTGCGTGGTGTCTGTCGGGTGTGTGAATGTGTCTGTGCTGGTGGTGGGAGCCGGGTATTTATGTAGGGGCCCAGGACAGCTACTCCAATGCATATGTAAGTGTATATGTATTGCCTGCAGGGTGTCTGCATGCCCGTTTATTCCATCAGAGAAAGCATGCCCACATTTTTATTCATAAGGATCTTCCTGCTTTGGGGCATGGGATGGGGGGGAGGAGAAGCTGAATGAATGAATGGGAGCAAAAGGAGGGGGAAGAAGGAGTGATGGGGGGTGGGGGAGAGAGACGAACAGGCGCATCCTATTCTCATCCCAGGACAGGCAGGAGTGCACAGCTGCCACTGCTCCCATTCCAGAGCTTGGATCTGGCTGGGGAAAGGCAGCATAAATCAGCTAATACTGCAGGAGGCAGCACATTCAGGAGCTGCTGTGTGTAATGCCCTCTCGCGTGTGTGTGCTGGTGTGCCCCAGCCCTGCACCGTGCACGCAGCACACGCGTGCGTGTCCCGTGTCCGAGTGTGCACAGAGCCGGGCTGGCTGTGCACAGACACCAAACAGCCTCCCCAGTGTCCAGGCAACAAACAGGGTGTCTGTGATGGGGAGGGAGAGCATCGCTCCTGTGCTGCGGGCAAATACAGCTGGCACAGGTCCTTTGGCACCCACTCTGCGCTCACACGAGCACGGTAGGTGCAAACAAAAGGGGTGCACAGGATGCAGGCCGGACTTAGGAACTGCTCCCCTTCCTTTCCCCTGAAGGCTGCAGAGCAGGACCCTCCTCCCCACTCTGGAGACACAGAGGTATGAACCAAGCTGTGGAGCAGGGAGAGCATTGCTGAGATCGGAGCGGGGTACAGATGATGTAGGGAGTGGAGGGGGGCCCCATGCCACTGGAGGGGCCTGGGGACTGGGGAGCCTGGCTGCATTGCATGCTGTGAGCCAAGGAATTTGTCATGCACGGAGAGTGGGAGGGAGTGGGAGTGTGTGTAATGTGGGGGAGCTGGGGTGGAGGGGGAGGAAGGAGGCTGTGCTGGGGTATGAGGGAATTTCTGGTGAGCCCTACCTCCCCACACCCCCCCTTCCGGGTCCCCACACATCCCGTCACTCCTGGGTCCCAAGAAGCGCAGCCTGACAGCATCGCTAATGTAATATTCAAAGGAAGCTTCATTTGCATGGAACATGCATTATTAATATATTTAAATACAGCCCCCCTCTCGCCTCCCTGCTCTGTGCAGACCGTACCAGCAGCAGTGAGGAAGCTGCAGGGAGTGGAAGGGTGCCGATGCAGTGCCAGGGGTGAGAAGCAGACACTTTAATCCCACTGATTTCCCCAACCTACCAACCTTCCCCCCACCCCCAACCCCTTCCCCACCTGCCACCCTCCTCCCGCCTTTGTTTTCCCTGGGGGGAGATTGGCTTTCAGGGCACCCATCCCACAAAGCATGCAGATTTGTCGGCATGAAGCAAACTGCCTTCATTGCTCTTCCCCCATCAAAAACTATGACACCAAGGGAAGAACTGTGCATGCATGGCCTTTCCCACTCTGCCCCAGCTCCAGGCAAAGTGGGTATTTGGGAATGTGCCGTCTGATCCGCTGCACTGGTGCAAAGCTACGCTGTGGAGCAGAAGCCACTCGGAGGATAGGGACATTTGGGGAAGGGGGGCATACAGGGGTGGAGGTTTTGCCGGGGGGCAGCTTGCAGTTAAAATGGGAAAGGTAACAACTGCAGGGAAGGCAGAGGGAGGGAAGCATAGCTGTGATGATGTCCGCGGTGTTTGTTCTTACCTGGGTCATGTCAGAAGCCAGATGCAGCTCCAGGCAGAGTGCAGCTGCCTCATCTGACCCTGTTGAAGAGTGGTGAAAAGCTCTGCCCACCTGGGAAAAAAGCTACTGGTCATATCAGGGCCTGTTGAAACCACCCAGTGCTCTTATCAGCTGTGTCAGAAAATATCAGCATATTTGCTGAGGAGAGAGACCTGGCTGCTCTCTCCTTCATCCTAAATACTGTGGGGTTTTTTTCCCTTGGTCTTCTGTAAGAATGGACCTGGGCTAAGCTGTTTCTTTTATTAGTGTGAAGGAGGGCAGAGAACATGTAGGGAACACCTCTGTCCTCACACTCTTGTGAGCTCATGAGGGCTGCCTTGCCCTGGTAAAGGGATTTGATGTCCCAAAAAACACTTGCAGCGCTTGCCCATGCCTGTGCACCAGAGCAGACAGCAGCAGCTTAGGTGCAGAGCAAATGTGTTCCAGCAAAATATCCCCTTTTCTGGGAACAGAGGTGGTTTTGCTTTTCTCCTTCATGGAGGAGCAGAGCTGTCCTGAGCAGTGAGGGATCCCAGGCTGCTGGCAGCTATGGGGAAAGCTGGAGTTTGCCTGGTAGCTCTGCAGGTTCTGCTGGTGAGGATTGCCCAGACTGGAGTTACAGCAGGTGCTTGAGCAGTTCCAAAGGAGCAGAGAGCTCTGCGTCCCCCAGTGCCTTTCCATGTGGGAAGAGGGTGAGGGAGGACATGGAGTGAGCTACTGAAGGAGAGGCAAACTGCAGGCATGGGAGCCACCTCTTTTGCCAGGGTAGTGGGGCACTGAAATCCTTTCTGTGGTCTGGAAAGGGAGAATGCAGAACTCAGGGAGCAGACCACGGGGTTCTGACCCCCCTCCAGCCCTTTCTCTTTGCTGGGTCAGGATGAGTTTCTCACAGCTGTGAACCAGATGAGTGCTGTATTTAAATCCTCAGATGAGTCAAGCTTGACACTATGGAGGTGACAATGACTGTGGCACTGCTGTTGTGTTTGCTTCAGTGGTGAGCTGGTCTGGCAGCAGTTACAGCCCCACTTTAGCAGCACTGCATTTGTGCCCTGACTTTCCTGTGCTCCCCAGCTGGTGCTGGTTTTGTGCCTTGCTTTGCCCTGACCTCCTCTTTAAGGGTCGCCTGGGTAGTTCAGGGGTACATAGCCATTGCCTGAGATGAACTGGTTTCTCACCAAATAATTTTCTGTCACTGAGGAGAAATGACCTCATTTTCTCAATATTCATAAGCCAAGAGGAAACCCAGTTCCAGCTGACCAGCTGAGGTACAGAAGGAGGGAAGGGCAGTTGTCACTCTTTCCATGACATTTTAAGAGGTGGCAAACAAGCTACCAGGAGTCAGGTTGAGGTGACTGACTTGATGGGTTTTGTCCCTAGATGTTGCCACTTGCAGGGAGTCCTTAAAGGTCTCCAGGCATCACTGGTGTGGGGAGTCTCAGTGGCTACATGGTGCCCTACAGCATGGCATCAGATGCCATGGAGATAGGCATGGGATCAAATCCCCACAAGTGAGTCTGTTCTGCTGTTGGAGGTGAAGCTCATTCTGTGCTGACCTGACTAATGTGCTGGGGCTGTTCTTTCTTGTCTGCAATCACCCTGGGGAGCGCATCTCCAGCTTTTTCAGCCCTTTAGTACAGAATTTCTTCCCAGGTGATGCTCTGGGGAGCTGATGGTGCAGTATGAATTTCACAGAAATGAGAAGATGTGTCTGGGGGCCAAGAATTTGTGTTCTCTATACATTGACACTCACAAAATGTTAATACCTGTCTGGTTTAGGTAAGCTGTAGGGGAAAGACTGTTTGCAAGAAACTGTGGGTGCTTTTGACTCCTTTGGATGTCTGAAAGCAGAGAGATGGAGGAAATACATCCTTGTGAGGAAGGATCATCAGTAGCATGACTCAGGGAGGGGAGGTCACAGAGTAGGAGGCAGGATCCCTAGCTCTGCCACAAGTGCCCTGTAGAGAGTCCCTTTCTTCCCCTCTGTGGTCCTCAGCTTTCACCTCACTTCTGATTAGCTTTGGTGACAATGTAATCACTATGGAAGGGTCTGTAGATATGAAGACTGGCTCAGTATGATGCATGTGCTACCAGTTGCCTTAAGGCAAGGTGTCATATGTTTGTCTTCATTCTTTCCATGGCTCATAGGCTCAATCTGCAGACCAGATGGGTCAGAGCTGCCTGTGTATTTTTAGGCTACTATAAGGACTCCATGAGCTGCTATCTTTCCTCTGGCAGCATTGGTTTATGCATGAGAACATGTATGTTTGTGAGCAGGGAGAGCACCATTTTCTGCTAGACTTTGTCCTGTCCTCTTGTGTGCACCGGTTACCTGTGCATGCCCAAAGTCTCCGTACACATGGCTGTCATTCCTGCCTTGTGGCATTATCCCTGTGTGTGTGTTCCTGTGTGCACTCGTGTGTGATGCAGGTCACTGGGGGTTTATTTGTGGAGTGAACACGTGTTTGTGTGTGTGTGCATATGCACCTTTTCCATATCCAGGATCTGATGTCTCTTCTTGAGGTGTGTGACTATGTAAGAGTTTGTAGTCATGTCCCCTGCTCAGCTGCAGGACATCTGTTCCACCTGTCCATGTGTCTTCTTCTCCCCACCTCTTATGAACCTTCTTCCTCCTCTCTCTGGGGAGATAGCCTTGAGTTGTATTAGCTGGTGCCACCTGTATGAAGTGAGACAGCTTTCCTGACATCCAGAAACTCAAGGACACCTAGAAACATCAAGCCTTGAAGCACTGGGGAGATTGAATTCATGTTACGTCCAAGGCCTTAGTAAGATCAGTCTGGAAAACCTAGCATGCAGACCTGGGTGCTGTGCTAGCTGAAGGAAGGTGATAAATAGGAGGGAGTTCAGAGAAGAGCAATAAAAATTATGAAAGAGCTGAAGATACTTATTTATGAGGAGAGATTAAAAGAACAAAATATGTAGAGCTTGACTAAACGATGATATGTAACAGTTTGTGTGTATTGAGAGCTGTAAACACCAAGGAAAGGAGGAGATTGTTTAAAGTGGCAAAAAATGGGCAAAGTGAGAGGTATGGATGAAGTTGAGCAAAGAGAAGAATACTTGTCTCTTGAGGATACATGCAAGCTTCCTGCTGTGAGTCCTCAAGCTGTCTATGAAATAGTGTGGCAGGTTCATGGAGATGCAGCTGCTGGCAGCAAGGAAACATGGTGGTGGGAAGGGGTAGAGGGAACAGGCTACACTCGGCCCTTGGTGGAAGTGGAGTGAGCTGCAAGGCCTCCTCTTTATATGCAGCACTGCCAGGGAAATTCTGTGAGATGTTTGATTGTCTTTCACCTTCTATTGATTCCCTGTCTCGTGGCTGGGAAGAACCCACAGACAGTGCTGTTGAGGGAGCAGAGAGGTGATACAGGAGGAATAAGTAAACAGAGTCTGATGGAGGTGGAGGACATTATTCCTTCCACCCTCTCTGGCTGGAAAGGTAGTCTAGGAAGCAATCTCCCAGGAAGTGGCTGTAAGTGAAAAGGGGCTTTTCCACAACATCTTTCTAGGACACTACAAACTGAACCTCCCAAAGCAAGGGGTTGATAGTGGGGTCAGGAGGATCAGACTTCCCTCCTCTGAATTCCTAGTCACAGATGGCCCAGAATTGGGACAACAAGGTCAGAAGGATTAATACCCCTCCCTTTTTTCCTCATTGCAGTCATAGGCCAGGAAAATTGAGCGAGATCATAATAAAAGGATTAGTGTGGAGAGCCTGCCATGAATAGTGTGATAGACAGGTCAGGGAAATGGAAGGGAATTCAAGGGGGTTACAGATGGTCTATTTAAAGAGTTCTGTGTTTATCAACACAGGGAAAGGGGATTTGGTCTTAGAAAAGTCTGGAAATAGGCATTGAGGGAGCTAGGGCTCAAGCAGAGATTTTATTCTCAACAAGGATCCATACTGGAATGACTGGTTGAAATGACACCTGACATCCTTCCAGCTTTTGGTCAGGGGGAAAAAAAAATCTTTCTTGGAATGAGCTATGTTGTTTGCTGCCTTGTCCATCCATCTCCAAAATGATCTGATGCACCAAAATGATACTGTTACTCAGAGCTACTCTTCCTCATGACTTCTGGGTCAGCCTAGCTATGGAAAGCCCTAGGAATACAAAAAGGACCTTACCAAGCCAGGTCTGTGATCCTTCCAGTGCAGTATCTCCAGCTGCAGCAGAAAAAAGGAATAGCATATAGGCAGGACAACTGTGTAGTAGCACTTCCTCTGAACACCCTTTCAGCCTCAGCATATTTGAAGAACCCATTGCTGGAAGATCTGTTGTGCACTTTTAGTTCTCAGTGGATTTATTTCCTCCCTGAATTTGTCCTGCCGATTTTTGAGGTCAGATAAGTTTTAGCATCCTCAGAATCTCACAGTAGGAAGTGGTGCAGCACACACATGCAGTTTGTCTTGAACCTGTAACTTTCTGGTTTCATTTCCTGACCCTTGATCTTTGAGTGGGAAGAGGCTGTTAACACCTCTTTCCTCTGCCCTTCCTTTGTCATGTGTGGTGTTATAGACCTGTCTCATTTCATGGTCTCTGTTGTCTCTTTTCCTGTATCCCTTCACCTTTCATCTCTCTGCATCTATCTGCTGCCTCCTTCTTGGCTACGGTGGTGTAGCTTTTAGCAGCAGGACATGGGGCATTGCTGGGTGGGAAGTGACATCACAGCAATGAACTGCACCAGGTCCACTCATGTGAAAATGTTTCAGTCAGCTGCAGTGCCCATACATGGTACAGGAAGAGCTGAACAAGCTGGGCAAAAATTCTGAAACCAGCTGAAGGTGCCTTGGTCATCAAGATAGAAGTGGGCAGGCTCTGGGGAGGCTTGAAAAAGAGGAAGGGGATCTTCCATGATCTTCCCAGGCACAGAAGTGAGGCTGACAGGTTGGTAGTTCCCAGGGTTCTCCTTTCTACCTTTTTAAAGATGGGTACAGTGCTTCCCTTCTCCCTTTACCTGGAACTTCATTTTACTGCCATGACTTTTTAGATATCATGGAGGGTGGCTTGGCAACTACACTGGCACAATTCTCTCAGGGATGGATATTGTCAGGGCGGATAGACTTATGTATGTTCAGGTTCTTTGGGTGCCCATGAACCTGAACTTGGAGTGGGAAGCACTTTGCTCTCCAAGTCCCCATCCTCCTGTCCATCCATTTAAGAGAAGTGGGAAGAAATGTTGTTATTGAAGACTGAGACAAAAAATTTTGTTGAGTACTTTAGCCTTTTCCTCATCCATTGTTAACAGTTTTCCAGCATTTTTTATGAGATGTGTGCACTTTCTTTAAGCTTCCTTTTCTGGTTAACATACCTGTAAAAGAAGAATGAAAATGAAACATCAGCCATCTTGTGAGTGATCCAACCTGTTCTTCAAAAAGAATAGGTTCAGGAGGGGGAAACAGGCTCAGGCCAGGGACCAAAGGGCCCTTGTGGGGTGAACAAATGTTGGAGGGTACAGGGAAAGAAGGCACTGTCACTAGTCCTTATGACATTATGACATTCCTACAGAGGAAAATTGTTCTGAGTAACCTTTGAGTCAAGGGCTGTAGGGGACTGGGGTGGGTGGTAGGAAATCTGTTTAGATGCTGCCAGATGTGATGTAGGCCAGGGCAAGCAGCAGGGAGAGTGAGAGACAGCACTGTCAGGAAGAGAAGGAGATGAGCTGAGAGGTCTGCTGTGAAGGGAGGGTGAAGGGTGGAGGAAGAAAAGTCTGAACAACTTTGTAAGCAGAGATAGTGATGACAATCTCTTTAGCAGGCACTTGTGCCTTGGGATTTCAGTCAGGTACCCCACTGGATGCTTCTGGCAGGGCAAGGAGCTCATCTCCAGCCCCAGCACCCTGTCCCCAGCCTGGTCACACCACAGAGAGTACAGCTGCCTCTCTCTTCCTTACAGACCAGGAAAATGGTGAGACATTGTATAGCATCATGAATGCACAAAGAATTTCTGCCATTAGTCAAGTATGGAGATGGCAAGGGAGAAGTAATTTTTCTTCCTCCCCTCTCATTTTCTGTTCTTTCTTTCATTTTGTCTCCTCCTCCATGCTGATTGTAACCTCCCCTCCCTGTCTGCTCACCTAGTGCTAGCTGCATCCTGTGTCTCTGTTTGTTTCCCTTTAATCCACGCAATGGATCAGTGACAGACCCCCACTGCAATTTTTTAAATCGTAGCCCTTTATCTTGAATTGAGCAAGGTCAGGGGAAGCTTCTTAGGGCATCTTTGTATTTTTCTATCTCTGCCTCAGAGCAACTTAAAGGATGGCTCAACAGGATTAGTAGAAAGCACAAGATTGGACAAATGGATTTGGCAGGGGTTGGCTGGTGGGCCTGGGGGAGTGGGAACTTGCTGTGCTGGAAAGTGGAAAAGCTGGGCTCTGCTCGGGGCCTCTGCTGCACCTCTGGGCATGTGAAGGCAGCTGGGCTGATGCTGAGTGCAGCCCTGGGAGAGAGCCCAGCCTGAGGCACTGCTCCTCGCTAAGCAAGGGTACTTAGCACTGGCCGAGTGCTCCAGGGCCCAGGCACAGGGATATCACTCTGTGCTCCAGGGATCGTTGTTCTCAGCGCAAGCCCTGCTGCAAAGCCCGGAGGGACACACTGGGCACAGCAGAGCCATGCTGGAACAGCATGGGTCAGATCTCAGGGACAAGCCAGACTCAGGAGGCCATTCCGTGCACTTGTGGGTCCCTGAGACATGCTTCTCTCTTTGCTTCCATCCTGCTGGGTGCTGCTGGAAGCGAATTAGCAGTCCAGAGGTCCTGTCATTAGGCTCTGCTTCCTTGGCTTAGCTGCTTCTGCTTCTGCTTCTCTCCTCCCCTGTTTTGCCTTATGATTTTGCAAGTGCTTGTATTAGAAGAAAGTGTCAGGCTTGCAGTTTCTCCTGGCTGATACTCAGTGTATCCCTGACCCTTTGCTGCCCCATTCCCTCGCTGCTGCTGGCAGCACCAGTCCTCCCCTTCTCTACTCAAACCTGTGCTGGCTCTGCCTGGCCTGGGAGAGGGTCTGCCCCAGACTGACCCTTCACCTGTAATGACCATTATCTTTTCAGCAGCCACCTGTGCAGCCAGTCACCAGCCGGTGTCAGAAGGGACCTGTCCCTTCCCCACCACGTTGTCAATCTGCACCAAGCTGGAACCCCCATCATTTATTCTCTGGTCCCTCAAACGACTGCTTCTCTCCTTCAGCTGAAGGCCCTCTGTCCTGTCCTGTATTCCCTGTATTCGCACTGGGGCTCAGTGGTCAGAAAGGAGACTCACAAGGAGTGTTTTGCACAGCTGCAGCTGGTTCCTGCAGCCTGCTCCCCTCAGACAGACATCCCCTCCCTGCCCATGGTGTTTGAGCCGTACACCCATGGTCTTATCCTGTGTGCACGCACATGGCATCATGAATTCAATGTGCAGGGCTGCAGAGATACCTTGGCCTTGCTTTGCCAAGCCTCCCAGAAACATGGGGTGGCCAAGGACATGACTGCTCCTTCCTGGTGCAAGGATTTGCCTCACAGGACTTGCCACACTGTGGTCTTCCCATTGTCAGCCCCTCATCTCCCAGGCAGATGAAGGGTCACTCCGGGATCTCATTTCCTCCCCATCATCCTCCTGCAGCAGCCTGGCTGTATGCTCCAGGGTTTGTCTTTGGTCTGGGGCATCCCAGCCTTTCACATGTGCTGCTTATGGGGGAAGCTCACGCTGTTTCTGCACAGAAGAGGATTTGCATGCATGGTGGGGGAGAGACAGCCTGGCCTGTTTATTCTTAATGCTCCATATTATCTCCATTAATAATGCCACCTCTGCCTCACATGCTAATTAAGGCTCAAGATTGTTAATGTAATAGGGAATTTGGGCAGAGACCACACAAGACTGGCTGGATTAAGTTAACCTTATGGACTGTTAATGGATCTCCTGGAGGGGCATTTCAGCCTAATGAGAATCCAGCTTGAATGGTAATCAGGGGCTCGCTCTCTGCATGCCTGGTGGGGCCTGGAAGGCTGGCAGGGCTGCAGGGCAGGATGTGGGAAAAGCATCGACAGAAGCTGCTCATGAAGCTGAGCAGGGAAGAGAAGGATGCAAGGCTGGAGGGAAAGACCTCAGAGTGAGGGAAGAATTGGAGTAGCAATGCTGTGGTGCTGCACAGGGGAGAGCCCGCAGCAGGTGCTGAGGCTGGTTCTGTGCTTTTCATGGAGGACATTTAAATATTAGCACAGAGGGCTATTTTCCTGGTTGTGATTGCCAACAGTGAAAAGGTCACCCAAACTGTCTAAGCTATGAGCAGGGCTCCTCTGTAGGGAAAAAATATCTGGCAAATATTGTCCTGCCTCCTGGAGACCTGCGCTGTGGGTCGTGACTGCTGCTAGGCAGTGGATCAGACAGCCAGACTTTCCCAGTCTGTCGTCTTGTACGGTGTGGAGAAAACATCAGAGAGGGGATTTGGTACGGAACACTCTCATGTGTGAAGTGAAAGGCTGAGTTCAGAAGAAAACTGGCGACAAAGGGTTCAAAATGGAGCTTAGAGATGAGGCTTTCGGTGCATGGGATTGAGTAAAGTTTGGGGATACCCCAGATTCAGGACTGCAGTTGAGAAAGAAACAGATGGTACTTAAGTGTGAAGGCTCCATTTCATGGCAAAACTGTATGTTTCTGGTCCTGGGTGAAACTGGGTCTTACTGGGAGCCCATGGAGCCTTCCTGGGAAGGTGTGCATATTTTCACAAGTGGTTTCTCTGTGCTAGTTTTGTCCTCCGGAGGGAATAGGTGCGAAGTGGGATATAGAGCAAAAGTGAAGCCTGAAATGGAGGCCAGTTGTTTGCATTTCAGTTTGGGGAGTTGAGTAATTTAGATCAGCCTCAGAACAAACAGTAGAGTTCTGGGCAGGGTGTTTGGGAGGGAGGTAGTGATCTGCAGAATTGGCTAAAGAAATAAAGAAATGTCTTTGAGGTTTTCTTCTTACTCAAGTCCCACTGCCCCAGGATGTGATCCGAGTGGACAGGCTCTATGCTTTGGAACCCAGCCTGGAAGTTCCCCTGGAAGTGGGATCTGGCTGAAGATTTAGCCTTCTGATAGGAGCAATAACAGAGCACCTAAGACATGTTGCTTTGGCTCCAGAAGAGTGAGTTTGAGCTGTGCTGACTGCAATTCCTGCATGAAATTTCTTAGTCCAACCCCAGCTAAGGGTGAAAGTCAGACAGGTACGGCTGCAGCTGCAGGAGCTTCTCCATATTCCCAGCTATAGGGACTGCTCTCTCCTAACTCTGTTACCTTGAGCTGCCCTACCTGAGCTGTGTCAGCCTGAGATGGCTCATGGCTCACATGTGAGCTGAGTCTGGTTTGTAGTGTTTGGGGCTTGGGGGTGGAGGTTTGTTAGTTTGGGTGAAAATCGGTGAGTTTGTAATGCAGTTAAGAGGAATAAGGACATGGAATGGAAATAGGTCCAGTTCAGGTTGCCCAGTGAGTTTTTTCTTCACTTTCTGGCTCTCAGTATGGGAAAATACCAGGGAGCTGCTAAGAAAGGAGTTCCCTCCCAGTGTGGTGAGTGGGAGTTGGTTCCCAGGGCAGAGCATGCTGCTGCCAGTGAGCCGAGGGAAGGCGAGAAAGGAAAGCAGAGTCCAGGAGGAGAGGCAGTGCAGGAGCCAGACGGACTGTTCCACTCAGAGAGGGGATCCCATCCCTGGAACCTGGATGCTCCCAGGGGTGCTCTCCAGTACATACACACTCCCATAGTTTTGTGCTGCTGCACTGCACTGCTTTCCCAAGGCTCTGCAGGTGTGCAGTACCACACCAGTGTCTCACCGAGGTAGAGGCTGCCATGCACACACAAGGCAGGGGACCCACCGCCCCCTGACACCTCACAAATGCACCAGTGTTTTCAGCAAGGAGCAGACTCATACACACAGTCACTGCTCAGCCTGCACCGCACACATGTGCACACATGCACATCCCAGACATCCATACCTGGCATCCACTCCCCACAGCAGGCACATGCACAGCACCAACACACAGGTGCTCATCAGAGGCCAGGCATTCCTGCACACGTGGTGCCACATTGTCCATGTTTCCCCCTTCCAGCATTTTCCTCTGCAGATGGGCTCACTCAGGGCAGCACTGACAGGCCCGTGTTTGTGTCTTCCAGGTCCCCCTGCATGTCATCACAAAACTGTGACATGGCATCTGTTTGAGAGGAACACCAAAGTGCACATCCAAATACGCATCTGCATCCCACTCAGCTCCTGTTTGCTGTGCTTTCTCAACCCCTTTTCCCTTGTTTAGCCAGTCGTAGTACTTCTTCCATGCTTCTGAAGCACAGGAGCAGATGGTTTGCAGGTCAGTTTAGGATGATGGTTCCCCTTTCCGCTAGTGGCTCTCTTCAGCTGCTTAGGTCAGAGCTGAGTGTCTCAGAGATGAAGATCCTCCTTGCCCATCCACACACAACACCTCTGTGTCACTCTCAGCACCTATTAGAAATTCTGAGTCCAAAGGCCTCTTTAAATTGCCCTCATGACCGTACTTTAACCCAAGTAGCTCTTCAGGCCATAGTGGCTTTTCTAGGTTTGGCAGCATCTGTTAGCTTTGACCAAATGAGGCAGCTCCATCTCCACTCTGCTTTGTACATGTGCCTTGCTGAGACCCAAAAGACTCTCTCCCTTGTCCCCTTTCAGCCTAAATTATTCATCTGCTGTAATGCACAATGGATGTTTGTGGGAAGAGGCACGCAGGTACAATTGAGCACAGTGCCGAGGCACTGACGTTACTAGCAAGCTGAAATTGCCTCCATGCACGGGCCATGCTTAGCTGAGAGAGACAGGAAATTTCTACTCCTTCAAAGCACTTCAGGAAAGTGAATGGTGGTGACACTGGTGAAGGCAGAGGGGAAGAGGGGCTGTTTGGGACTGAGGTGGAAGTGAGGGCTTCCCTACATGTTTCTTCTGGCTCCTCTGATGCTGCCACATGGACATGGATCTGGTGCAAGCATGGGGAGGTGGGAGTGTGCTGAAGTGGGCGGCTTTGAGGAGTGGAGAATTGTCAGAGTGTGGGAATTGCACATGAACTGGGAAGGGGCTGAGGCTGCTGGGTCATGTAATGTGTGTGAGGCCATTGCAATGCACACTCCATTGACTACACTGAGGTGTATCCATACATGCTGGAAGACCATGCTGTCCAATAGCACAGGACAAGAGCTTATGGGACTCTTTTCACACTTCCTCCATGTGGCTTGGGCTAGACCCGACTGCAACCCCCGCATTGCCTGTGTCTAAGCCACGCCTATGCCAGCCTTTTTTCTGCCTGCAAGCTCTTCCTTTTTTATCTGTGCCACCACTGCTCCAATGATCCCAGTGCAGCTGTGGACCCCTGTGCCATATAAGCTACAGCTGCTCTTCCCTGCTGCAAAGCCCATGCTTTCCCTTGCCTTTCCCATTTCCCGGGGGCACACAGGTATGCTTGCCTGCCCTGATGTCGAACCCTGATTGTTGCCCGTCATCGCTGGCAGCATCACGCTGTGACACTGCCGAGCTTGTTAAACAAGCCTGGCGGAGTGCTCGCTGTGCTGTCCCTGGTGCTGCTCCGATCTCCCTTCATTCTCTTGCCCCTTCTTTCCCACCTCGGGTACCTCTTTGTCTTTCCTGGGGCCTGGGGGAAGCCGGTGCCTTCCTGGCCAAATCTCAACTTCCCATAAGGATTTATGCACTTCTTTGCCACGCTTAGGTTTTGCAGTCACATCCCCTGATGCCACTATCAGCCAATTTCAGAGCACTCGGGGCTGGTGGGACTGCGCACTCTTCTTTGCATGCAAATTATGCACATCTAACACCAGAGCAGAGGGAAAGAGAAGGGATGAGTGTGGCTGCTTTTGCAGGCTTTCTGCTCCAGAGACTTTGCCCCCCAGAGTGGGATACATGGGAGATTGTAGAATGGGCAGAATTAACAGTAGTGTGGGGAAAAAAAGGGGAAAATCTTATTCATAGATGGGGCAGTTAAAGTAGATTTGGTGTGGCAGTGGAAAGTGTGTGTGTGAATTTGCACCCGTGCACTTGCACAGAATAATACAGCTGTCTCCAAAGTGAGTTCCAGCTTCATAACTTACAAATTTTTTTTTTTAATTTTTTTTTTTTTTTTTTGTGAGTGGTTCTGGCTGTCTGTGTTTCATGTCTAGTTTGTGTTTGTCTGCCTGTGTTGGATGTTGATGAGTATTTGTGTTTTCCATGTGACAGAATATGTCTGGGGCTAATGTTTAGGCTCCAGAAGGATGGTATGCCACTGTGTGGGCTGAGTTTAGGTAGGTAACAGTATCTGATACAATCAGTTTGTATGCTGTAGGCAATTCATAAGCAGAGTATATTTGTGTGTGATATACAGCCACTGGTGCTTGCTTGACTTATGTTCCTGAGTGCATGAGGATGTTTTACGTGCCCTCATTTTCTTACAGAAACGTCATTTGCTAATGCGGTGTTTGCACTGACATGGATGTGTGTGTGTGTGCATGGCACTTTTTCTGTACTCTGCTGTGGGAGTGGGCTCATTAAATTCTGTGTGTTTGTGCAGTGAGAGTTTTGTTTAAGGGGTCAGGAGCTGGTGGTAGACATGCTTGGGTATTCTGCGTGCATTTGTGCAGGGATCACTATTTGCTATGCTGTATAAAATGTTTTTGCTGGGTACTCATAGGGGTGGTGGAATAGGCTGGGTGGAGCTGATGTGGCATTGTATGATGGTTGTCTGAGTTATCATGTGTGCATCTTAATACAGATGTGCAACCTTGCAGGTAGGCGCAGGGTGTATGTGAAGAAGAAAAGCACCTCATCCTTTAGAGGAGCTCTGAGTTTTTAGGGGTTGTATGCAAGGTGGTGTGGAAAGACCAGTGAGTAAATGTCTGTGTGTGTGTCCAGTGCATGTGTGTGTGTGCGTCCTGAGTGTGCAGTGTCCTTGCAGGGGGTGTGCCTGGGTGACTGTGTGGGCTGGGAGGTGACGTGTGTGCGTGTGGCTGTGTGTGTAGGCACACTTCACCTTCTGCCAGAGCAGCTCTGTCAGCACCTTGCCCTGTGCTGGGTCAGGTGCTCTCTCCTTTTGTGTGCAGTGGGACAGCCAGGCTCTTAGAACACAGGCCAACCTCTTTCCCATGCTTTCAGTCTCTTTCCATCTGGCTGTCTGTCTACTCTGCTGCCCGTGTCCAGTTGTCTGTTCCCATAATCACCGATATGCCTTGACTAGCTCACACCCTACACTGCCTGTGGACTCAGCAGCTGTGCATCTCTCCGTCCCTCCCACACACACACATTCACACACACACACACACACCCTGAATCTTCATATGTGGCATATTCAGTTGCCATTGGAAACCTAAGAAAGAAGTGAATCTACCCTCCAAGTCTTAAGCTGGTGATTTTTTTCCTTTTTTTTTTCCCTCCCCTTTCCTCCTCTCCTCACAGAAGGCGAAGTCGTTCGCAATGAATCCATGGCATCTTCGATCGAGCGGTGAGCTGGAGCACCTACTCACAGGCCACTCCTTCATGTGACTGAACAGAGACCTTTCCCAGCACTCGCCAAGGAGAGCAGAGCCCTGGATTTACCTCCCGCGCAGCCGGGCACCCCCAGCGCAGGCACTGCGAGGTAAGGCAACCTCGGCACCTCTGTCTGTGTCTCTCTCCATCCCGCCCGCCCTCCCTCCCTCTTGTTCCTCGTTCCCCAGAGGTGCGAGGGAGGAGAAGGGCAGGGGTTTCCGCTATGCTGTGAACACAATCTAGGCTTTCATCAGCGCCCTCCCCGCAAAGGAGAGCTGCTCCCTCCCCTGTGAGCCCCTTCCCTTGCGGCTCTGCATGCGTGTGCAGGGAGGGGTTGTTTGCAGAGCAGCCGAGGGACGTGCTGCAGGTCCCCCGCACGCAGTCCCGAGTGCATTCCGCCCCTTTCCCACCCCTCCCCTGGGCACACACCTGTCTGCTCTTCTCCATTCGTCATTTTCCTCCACCTCCCCTATTTCTCGGGAGAAGGGGCAGCCAGGCTGACTCTGCTGCAGCCTGGCCAGCAGCAAAGCTGGGCTCTGCAGCCCTGGCCTGGGTCACCTCAGGGATGCAGCTTGCAGCAGAGCAGGATTGGGCATCATGATACTGGGAGTGGGCCATAGAGGAGAGGATTCCCCCTCCCTCCTCATCGCACAGATATTTTGGGGATTCCAATTCCCCATGGAAGATGCTGGCCTCCATTTCCTAGCCAGGTACCTCCTCTGAATACCCAGCCCAGCCTGCCACAGCTTTTGGGGTGATGGGCATGCTCTTTGTCACTGCTTATCTGCTGTCCCCTGGTGCTCCTTCTCAACTGGAAGGGATGTTTTCCTACTGGAGACAGTGTGTTTCATAAGCTGGGAACGCCGTGTGCCCTGCACAGGCAGTGAAGGGGCCCTGTGCCGAGCCTGACCCATTTTGGGGCGCAAAGCTCTTGGGAGCACCTGAAAGGGCCTCCTGCTGCCTGGGGCTGCTCTCAGTGCCCCTTTCCTCAGCTCCTCTGCAGGCAAAGCAGGAAGATCAGCTGCACTATTTCCATGCCATGTCTCCGTGCTGCTGGAGCTGCTGTGGTGTGGGGGTGGGAGGGGAGTGGGAGCAGCTGTTTCTCCCAGTGCCTGGGCAGGCCCAGACGTGCTGCCAGTCCTCAAGGAGCATGAACGTGCCTGGAGATGCCTCTCCTCAAAATAGACCCTAAAGCAATGAGCTGCTCGCAAAGTAGTGGGTAACCTCAGAGGGGTGGATTTTAAAGGGGAGGTCTGGGAGTTTGCAACCTGCCAGGCTGTAGTTTCAGGCTCTGAACAGACTCTGGCAGAGACCAGAGGTTTTCTGAGTCAGATTTTGGGGGCTGTTGTGTCTCTCTGAGGGGAAGGGACTGGCAAGGTCTGTGCTACTGTGCAGCCCCAACAGTGGTGCTGGGGTGGTGTCCCCTGAAGGTGGTGATGGGTTGCTTCCCTCCTGCCCAGGTCCCACCTGGTGATGCTGACAAAGAGGTAACTTCCACTGCACCTCTCTGCTGCTGCTGCAGGACCCTGCCATCAGTTTTCCCCATCTGCAGTTCCTCAATGCCCCCTGACCCACTACTCCAATACCTACCCTTCTACACAAACTGCTGCCTTCAACTTCTCTTTGCTGCCTTTTGCTGTTGTTCTTCCTTCTCTGGGGTGCCCTGAGCCCTACCTTTCCCTCTTTCCTGTTTCTCCCTTCTCCTCTTTTGTGACCACCATGGCAGGCAGGAGCAGCTTTGGTCAGCCTTGGGAAGGGCTGATGCTGCCTGGTAGGGTTGTTTCTGACTGCTGGAGCCAGCTGGTGATACTGTGAAGTGATCCTTTCCCCTGTGGTTCACACCCTCCGGCGCACGCAGGCGTGTGTTGCGGGTGACAAGTGACCGTGGTGTTGTTGATGTGTCATTCTTCCTCCTGGCTGGAGCCTGGCAGGGAGCGTGCCCATGCAGTCACATTCGGTGTCATTGCTAAGGAGTTTGCAGAAGAAAGCAAGCTCTTCCCATATGGAGCCTCCAAAGTCATTTGGCATTGGTTAAATTCCTCAGCCCTCTCAGGACATGGCTTTGGCACTGGCTCAGGGTGGACAAGACAATAAATCCAGCTCTAGGGAGCTTGGTACTGGGTCAAAACTGCTGCAGTTACATGGTAGAAAATGCTGATCCAGTATGAATTCACTCTGCTGTTTGAGATTTGTTTAGAAAACAATGCTGGCTTAACTCTGTACTGGCAAGATTTATGTTGTGTTGGGTATTATCTGTCTGCACAACCCTCTCTTGGTGCTGGCTGAGTGCTGTTTGTGTGCCACATCTGGCACGTGCTCCAGATCATGCATGCTATGGCTAATCTGACAGTTGTAATTGCACGCTACAGCCAGCCTGGTTCAGTCCCTCCTGTCAGGCAAGCCAGTCTGAAAGAGGGTTAAATTACGGTCTAGGAGCAAGGCAGGTCCCACACCAGGCAGATGCTGGAGAGGATGGCATTGGTTGGGAGGAGGGCAGGCATCGTGCTGAAAAGGAAGAGGAAGGGGAGGGAAGTATTGTCTCAGCAGGAGAATGTTATTCTCCAGCCCTTATCACTCCACAGGTCAGTGCACAGACTCCAGGAAAGGCATTATCATTCCTCATAGGATCATGTTGGCAGAAAATGGGGTTGCACCATGGATGGAGGCTGAGCCAGCCCCACTGGAGGCAGGTGCTCATTTGGGACAGAGTATGAGTGCAAACCCTCACTGTTATGCTGCAGGGACTTGTTCCAGGTCTGCCACTCAGGTGCTTGTCTGCTGAAGGAGGTAATGTTGTTTGTGCTGAAGGGCCAAAGGGCAGGAAGGTGATGAGGGGTGATTTGCCTCGTGCTTTTGTGTGAATGTGTGCAAGTCTCTGGTGATTAGGAAGGGAATTTGTTGACCAGGTTAGCAGTCTGAAGTCAGTTTTACTGTAAATCCCAGCAAAATGAGCTTTTGGAGGTTAAAGTCAAGAGATGACAGTGTCTACCAAGTCACTGGTAGAGTCCTAATCCTTGCTGCTAAGGGTCCTAATCCTAACAAACTCTCACACTGGTCACCATGCTGTGCCACAGCTTCCCCTGCCTTTACGTGGAATGGGCAGTAGCCAGAAACACAGTGGGAGAGGAGGGGGTTGGGGAGTAGGGATGTGAAGGAGCAAAGCTTGAGGCTGCACAGAGAGATGCTGTGGGGACAGGGAGGTTCAGCCTGTGGCCTCTGCTGGCATGGCTGAGTGCTGTCATTTGCAGGCGCTGGGTGCTGCAGGAGAATCTGTAATGACTGGGGGGCTGCGTGCCAGGCAGAGGCAGGGATTCACTCAAGCCTCTGTTTGTTTGGGAAGAGAAAGGGAGTTTGTGGCTTGTCACTTGGGAAACAGAGTAGAGATTCAGTGGAGAAGGACAGGCTTCTTGGCTGGGCCTCCCCGAGCAGCCATGCCACGTGTCTGTGTGTGTCAGGGGACCGAGGGGACCCTGGTACAGGCCATGACTGGCAGCTGGCCATCCCCAACCCCCGTCATTTCACCTCCCCCTCGCACCCTCTGCACAGCCACTGCCAGGCGGCTGAGGACAGCCCTGAGGCACACACACACGACAGACCAGCACATGTGAAGAGAGGGAGACAAGTCAAAAACCTTGCTAGAAGAGCAGCTGGATGGGATTCGTGCTACCTCCCTGCCTGGTTTATGCTTTATGCGGTAGAACAGCCTCTGTGTGAGTGTCCATGTTGCTTCATTTCAGCCCAAACAGGCACCTTCAGCAGGGCTGCATCTGGTGTCTGGGGAGTCTTGTTGGGCTCAGTTGGAAGAAGACCTCTTTCTTCCCTAAGTTCCTTCTCTGTCTCATCCCAGTGTGAGCCCTGTCTTGCTTCATGGAGTGGAGACCTGCAGGCAGTGGAGGGAGGTGTGGAAGAGGGAAAGGGAATCTGAGACACAGAGCATGGAGAGGATGCAGACATTGAGATGAGAAAGAGGGAGGACCTGAGAGAAAAAGGATAGAAGCAGCAAAGGAAAAAAGGGATGGAAAGGGAGGCAGAAAGAGAGCAAGCATGCCCCTGAAATCACAATGTTGTATGGAAGTATCTTATATTGATATTACAGACTAGACTTTGACTTGACGATATTTGTACTGGACAAGGATGTGATCTTAAAAGCTCTGTGGCAGGAGGACCAGCTCTGCACAGTAAACTGCTCATCTTCTACCCACCCCCTTAATTAAGGGAATAGCCAGCCTGTGATTGTCCTGCTCTGAGATGCCTTCTCCTTGTGCATATTTTTCTGCTCCCAATATGGAGGAGGGAACATGGCTGAGAAACCCCTCCTCGTGTCCTCTGTCCTCCTGGCCCTCACCCCATGGAGCCAGAGGAAGTGAATGTGCTGCCCAGCACTGCTGAGAACTGCCTTGCTCTGTACTGGAGGGATGTTGGTGAGGCCTTAGAGGGAGGCACAGACTTGCCTTTAGATGGCTCCCCAGAAAAACTTATGGCTACGTTTCCCCATATAGGCAATGTCTGCAGGCAATGAATTCAACAAGCTACACCATTTTTTCTACATTTTTTTCTACAATTGCCCCGTCAACAAGTCCCACAAGAACTGAACAGCAGCAAAGAGGTAAGGAGGATTTACGGAAATTTCTCTTCCTCTTTTATGAAATATACTTGAGTACGTATCTGTCAGGTAAGGTATGAGTGCCAGGTCTGTCACAGGGTAGGTAGATTTCATACAGATGTTCCAAGTGTCACTTTTGATGGGGCTGTGATGGTTTCCAGAAGCTGGAATGCCAGTGTTGGCTTGCAGGCAGGTTGACAGGTGAACATGTATCCACAGCTGGTTGTGTGTTCATTGTGACGTAAACTTGGGGGTGCTTCTTCTCCATCTCAAGCTTCCTCCCTGACTCCCCATTGTAGGACCACCAGCAGAAGATATGGCTCAAAGTGAGCGGCACCCCAGGGCCACAGGACTGTGCCCCATTCTTAACTGCCATGCCTTTTCAAGCCAGCCAGCATGGTGAAATCTATGGAGAACCAGTCTGGCACAAAGGGAGAAACACTCATATAATGGGGCTACTTATTTGAGTTCTCCAGCATTGCCCATTACATTTCATGTCTTGTGGCTGATGCAGTTGAAAGGCAATCACTGGAGCTAACAGCCCAGCAATGTTCTGCTCACCTTCTGATTTACTTCCTTTCATCCTCGCTGAGTTTCATCTCCTCCCAGGTTCATGCATCCCCCAGCACTGAGGTCACTTTCTTTTCATCACACCTTAGGCTGTATATAATCAAGCTAGCACTGTTCCTGCCCTGAATCTTCTGGGGTCAAGATGGAAATCACTATTCAGCAAGAGACCCAAACAAATGAGCAAAACTAGCCTGGTTGGTCAGAACAGAGTGGATGTTATCCAAGAAAACTCGCATTGATCAATTCCAGTCACCTCCTGTGCTTAAAGTGACTCAGTATCTCCATTTTTAGGATGTTGCTGGGGAGCTGAATTCTCTTATGATTTCTCTTGTATCAGCTGTCCCTACCAACAGTATTTGTGAGATTCTTTTCCTATATCTGCTTAGATGAGGATCTGTTGGAAAATACACTGGTAGAATAATGGGTGCTGGGACAAAGACACTCATGAAAAACCCACAAACCCAATGAAAAAAAGCCCCAACAACTACAAAACCTCCGCCCCCCCTTTCCCTGAACAATAAGTTATCAAGTCCAGATGGTTAAATCCGAGAGTTTGGAAGGAGCTTAAGTGATTGAGCTGCTAACAAAAATATGCAATCTCTTGTGGAAAAAAAAAGCTACTGATTCGGGGAATTGGAGAAGACCAAATGTTGTACCTATATTTAAAAAAAGGCTTCAGTGATGATCCAGGGAATTAAAGATCAGTAGGCTTTGCATCTGTGTCTGCTAAACTGGTGGGAATGATAATTAAAAAGCAGTGCTTGAAGACATCTGGAAGAGTGTGGTCTGATAGGGCCTATACAGCGTGGGTTCAGCAGGGGAAAACTGCATCATGCTAATCTCCTACAACTTTTTGAATGTGTCAATAATGCAGTGGATAAAGGAGAACCAAGTGATATAACGTATTTAGACTTCCAAAAAGGCTTTTGAAAGATCCTGCACTTGAGCTGCTAAAGAAGCTAAGCAGTCTGTGAGAGACAAAATATTGACATAGATCAAAAACTGAGTAGGAGACTGAAAGAATGAGGAGATTAAACAGTCAAGTTTCACCATGGCAAAAGGTTAATGTGGCCTCCAGGTTCTCTTCTAAATCCCTTGTGATTTACCTTATTGTTTAATGAATTGGAAAGGTGGGAGGAGAGATATGCCATATGGAAATCAGCAGATGAGACAAAATTATTATGTTGGCTGTGGACAGAAAGGGCTGTGGGAAATGCCTGAGAAAGAGAACTAAGTTAAATGAACACACTGTGCTCTGGTGAATGAAACTGAATGTTGGTATGTTCAAAGTAATGTGTATTCAGGGCACACTCAAAACTCTTTAGATACCAAAAAGGTCCTGAATCAAGAGTATCAGCCAAATGAAAGTGAGGGTGAATGTCTTTGCAGAGCTCTGCCCCATGCTGTGATGCCCTTGAGCAGGCAAATCAGCTGTTTGGATGCAGAGGCTGTGGGTAGAGAGGGCTCTGGAAGAGCTCTTGGTACACCTGCAGTGCTGCTTCATTTGGAATAGCAAGCCAAACCCAGGTCAGCCTTTTTCTGAAGGGATGCTGGAGAACTGAAGGGCCTCTGAGGTGAGACAGAAACCCTGTGAACACCCCCAAGTGAAGATAGGGAGGAGACAGGGGCTGTTGGTGTCACACAGCAGACTGGGAGCATGTGGTGAGAGGAAATGAAATTATGAGACATATGAGGATATCTGTCCTTCCTTTCCTCATCACCTAGGAGTGAAGGAATGCACAGTGAAATTAAAATGTATGGGATTTAGGTTTGTATAGGATTTTAGGGTTGAACTGTGGAGGTCTAAAGACATGAGAATTTGTCAGGTCCAAGAATTTAGAAAGGTTCATAATGGACTTCTGTGTTTTGTGGAGAACAAGAGTACCCCAATGAGCTTTAACTAAGGATGAGCCCAGTTGGAGCCTGAACCTGCAGATTCAGTCTTCAGAGCCTACATTAGCCTGCAACTCACAGCAGCAAATAAGAAAATTGAGGCAGGAGTACATTGTCCCTCATTTGTCTGCTTTGATGTTTTTCCACCTTTTCTCCCCCAAATCCCAGTGATATTTTTTGCTGAGAGCCAGTGTGGACATTTCTCTGACCTGGAATGATTGTTCCCTGTGTACATCTTACCTGCTGGGACATGAACAGTGAAATTCTGTTCATGTCTAATCATGTTGAAGTCCATAGTATGAAGGAGTATGCCACAGGAAAGGTGCAAACCCACCTAAATTCTTGATATTGCCTCAGATCAGAAACCTAACCTGCAAAATCCCCAGATATTCCTGGGAAATTACACATGCTTCCATCTTCTGCCTGAACTATGGATACAGGAATCAGTGCCAGGATAGCAGGGTATCCAGCCAACTTTCCAATTTCCAGGCCAAGCTGGAGCCCAGAATTAAAAATCTGCTGGGGTTGAAGGGAGAAGAGAAATTCCTGAGCCTATGGTAGCTCTGAAACCTTATTTGACTACTTCCTCCTCTTTTCAGTGTAAGGACCTGAGTCTACAAACATATCTTCCCTGTCCAGCATTCCCTATCCAGGAACATGGTCCCAGTTCTTGTTTTTTTTTTTTTTTCTTTTTCCCCTGAGTCCATGATATAGGATGTTGAAATCTTCAACAGCTTGGCTAACTTAGCCTGTTTGATTTCTAGCTACAAATGCATGTGTAGCTACACACAAGTCCCAGACTCTTTGTAAGTATGTCTCCTTCCTGGGCAGTCCATGAGGTGTGAGCAGAGGGACTACTTACCCAGGGAAATAGACAAAAAACCACTGGGGATCATCTTTGCATGCTGCTCTTTGCTGGATTTCTGTGAGCTCTCTTGTATTCTTAGAGCTGTGATTTGTTTTGGTGAGGAGCTTGGAGCTGCACCCACCGCAGCTGATGTGGATAGAGTGGGAGCAGCCAGGCTTGTGTCCCAGTGCCAAGAGACCTGGGGTCAGTATCACACCTTTCCACGTGGGTAAAAGTTCCTGTGAGGCCAGAGGGAGCTTTGGCAGTGTGTCAAAGCTGACATCACCACAGCCCCTGCAAACCTCTGGGCTGGAAGCAACACCTTCAACACCTCTCCTGCAATCCAGGAGCTGGGGACTGTGGGGGCTGAGAGACGCTGACGTCACCCATGCTGCGTGCCAGCAACCCCAAGGCTTTGGAGATGGCTTGATCATCACTACTCTATTATAGCACCTAAAAAGACCTCTGGGATCAAAAGATGATTGCATCTCTCTGCTCTATTACAGCAGCCAATGAACCTCCAGGGCCAAAGGATAAATGCACCATCGCTGGAGTATTGCAGCATTTAGAAACCTCACTCACTGACTCACAGCTGTCTGACCCCTCCACCACAACCACTTTGAATTTGTCTCGGCACCCAGCCACCTTCTCTGCTGAGGTGTAGCTGGATAATCCTTGTGCTTTTACAGTGCCTGCCTGTGTGCAGCACTGAGGTGAGACCACACTTTCTTCTCACTTATTTTGGTACGGGGGGAGCACTGGTCTTATGATGCATTTGCCAGACCTTCACTCTATGAATGCAGCAAAACAGCACTGAAATAAACCACCTCCCTTTAACACAGCATCAGTGAACCTCTGGTACTGCTTCGCTGTGAGGTGATCTGCTCTTGCCTGGTACAGGGAGGGGGCTCCTCTCAGACTGTTAGAGGTGTTTCAGAAGACAGCTCAGTGCCTGGCAAGAGCTCTGTTGTACCAGCAACTCGAGCTTACTAATGGCAAGGGGGATACTTTGAATGTCTGGTCAGTGATCCTGGCTTTTAGAAAGCATGAATTAATTTCTCAGACACCCTAGAGAGGTGGAGTTCTGTCATGTTATGAACCTGACTTGTAGATTCTGAGGAAAATCCTAAAAGCTTTTGGTAATAGAGGTTTTAGTGAGTTTAATGCCGATGGAATTAAAAGTCTCTAGGCACTCGTTGTGAATGGATTTACATTGGGGAGATTAGAAAAGGGAAAACATTATTGGTGTCCAGGAAACTCAGGAGAGCAGCTGTCAGCTGGTTTAGATGGAAAGTTCCCCAGTGGGCAGGTGCCCTGGCAGCCAGACAATGCACACGCACCCCCTGTGGGGCTGGCTCGAACACTCACAGGCTGGGGACACGTCCCAGGGCCACTGTGGGCACGCCACATGTGAACATTCACAATAGGATGTTTGCATCCACCAGTTTTATGGACACACTGAGCATGATTTAATGCAGGAATGGTCTCTTCATTTTGGCTGGCATCTCTTACACAAAGAGCCACATGCCTCACTCAGTGCTGCTGGCCTTTCCCAGCATGTTCATTACTGTGCACTCCTGCTGAGGAGCACCAAGAAGAAATACCTGCCCACAGACACAGCACTCTGTGCAAAGCAGTCTCCTGTTCATGGATAGGCCTTTCACAGTCCCCCTTTCTTCCCAGCAGAAAAGCACCTGGCGTGTAGCTGTGAAATGAAACAATGAAGCATAGTTAAAGTGAACGCTGGGCAGGGTCCTTGTGGAATATTTTTGTGAGGTTTAATAATTTTGTAGTAAATTTTGGCCAACTCACAAAATCCACCATTTTCAACTTGTCTGGGAGGCTTGGGGAGGCATCTTTATATTGGCCAACTTCTGCTCCTTTTCCCCAGGCCTCAGTGTTTGCCACTGCTGGGGAAAGCATCCTGGAGGCAAATGATTCTTCCCTGTGCCCTTAGACAAGTAAGGCATGATCCTGGAGGGTTTGGCCTTTCTTGGGCTTCCCTGCAGAGGCTGGGTTGCTAAGGCTGTGCTCTTTGCTCAGGGATCAGAGAGGCAACAGAAGAAAAGACACCAAGAGACCTGTGGGGAGAATGAGAAAGGTTAAAGCATTAAGTACATGAGCTGGTGATGCTCCTCTCGGGAAGGCTCCAAGAGATGCTGTTCCCCTTGTTATTTCTCTCCAAAGTCCTTATCACTTGTTGGTGTACCTTTTTGAGAGCAAAGATCAGGGTTCATCCACCCTGGCCTTCTCTTTAAGTGCTAGATCATCAAGCTGAGGACTCAATTAAAATCCTGTTTTGAAGATCTCTATTTCCTCTACCACACATGCAAACTCACTGGGTGATCAGGCTTTGTTAAGGCAGGGGGGTCCCTGCCCCAGGGAAGATGGGCCGACAGGAGAGCTGGTGCCTTGCCAGGGCATGCAGGTAATAACCTGACTTTATCAATTGAGTGCCCACAATCAAGCCAAGAGCAGAGTTATACCTTCTTTGTAGGGTGAAGATAATGCCCTGTCCACAATACAGAGTGGAGTGCTGGGATTTGTACCATCCCTTTGCTTCCTGCACAGCATGCATTACTGCCTGTTGACTCTGGGGGTCTGGGTGAGAGGGAAAGGCTGCCGAATGGTTGATATGCCCTCAAAAGAAGGTGTCAGATGTTGAGTACCAGGGGCAGGGCAGACACGATGTTTCTGGTGGCCCTCCCAGTGAGTGGATAGGTGCCACCAGGGTGTCCACACACTGGGAGGAGATGGGAGAGAGGAAACAGGAAAGAGGGTGAGCAGTCTCAGTGCCTCCCCATGTGGCCCTTCTTGTGCTGGCAAGAGGTGGTGGGAGTGCAGGGAGTCAGGGAAGGAAGAAAGGGAGGGGGATGCTCTGTTGGCAAGTTGGCGCCCCTCAAAGTGGTGGGGAGCCTGCATTGTGGTAGTCAGCCCTTGGCCCTGGGCTTGCCTTCATCAGATGGTTCATGCAGCTTGGAGAGAAGGGGGGTTTTACTTAAAGAATAGAAGCAAAAATATTAATATGGTGACTGGTGCTATGGCAATGCACATTGAGTGCTCAGCAGTGATGTTTCTAGAGGAACTGTAGCTGTCCCTGGAGCTATGGGCCTAATTATGTGGTGGGGAGGGGAGAAATCTGTTGCTGTGCCCACTGTTCCCAGGAAGGTGCCTGACCTGGCACTCCTGATGATACATTTCTCCTGCAAATGTGTTGATCTGCTGGGCAGGCAGGCACCTGCCTTTAGATGGGTGCAGAGCCAGGCTGGACTCACTTCTGCTCAGGCTGCATTGGCACTGGCAGCACCTGTGGATATCAGCAAGGAGATCCGCTCTGGAATCCGCTTTGCAACTGGCACTGCAAAAATGTTTTTGTTCTTTCTGCATCCTGTGTGAAAGAGCTTCTATCCCACCACTGCCTTTCTTAAGGCATCTCTGTTTCTGTCAATTTATCCACAAGTACAAAGAGGACAGCAGTGCAGGTGGTCGCCCCCGTGCCAGACAGCAGTGCTGGCTGTTGTAATCAGCTCGTTCAGGCAGGATGTGTTCACTCCCTCTAAACAGTAGTCATTGTCTATTCCCAGGCAGAATGGTGCTTCTGGAGGACATCTAGCACAACTAACTCATCATGACAACCAGCAGCAACTTCAGGCTGCTTTCAGAGGGCTGTTTGTGGGATCACCTCAGCCCTTTAGCACAAGATGTACACTTGCAGCAAGCCCTGCCACTACAGAGGAGAGAGGCTTCTGTTTCCTGCGAGTCCCGTGTCCCTGGCAAATGCTAGCCCATGACCAACGTGTTCAATACTGACAGGTCAGCGTGAGAAGGGAGAAAGGGGATCTTTATCTCAGTGGGATCACTGAGAGCAAATGGGCTTTGCAGCAGTGAGGATGTGATGAAGTGGTCAGCTGCAAAAGACTGTATGTGGTCTTAAGGCCCTAGATGGGGGCAGGCTCGTAAACACATGATGGGGCACACTCACAGCTTCCCTGGAGATGGGAAAAGCTATTTGAGGGCAGCCCCCAGGATTTTCAGGATCTGTCAGTTGCTTTCTGGTGATGAGAAAACCTGGCACATTCCTGTTGGAACTGAATAGCAGAGATTCCAAGACCTTCATTTGCATGATTAATTATGCTCGGTGTTTTTTCAAGGCTACAGTTTCTGTGTGAAACTGTAGCCTTGCCACAGAGCACTGGGCTGAAGAGAGTGTAGTGGAGGCTGAGTGCACCTGTGATTTATGGGAAGATTACAACCTTGCCTGCACAGCCACGTGGATGTCAGCATGGTTTATATTATCTGCACCACGGTGGCATGTTACATTCTCACAACACGCAGAGGGTGAGAAGGGGCAGACTTTTCAGAGGGAGCTGCCTCTGGGCATTGCTATTTTTTACTTCATCCTTGGAGTTGGTGAGCCTGGTAGTGTTGCAGGGTGACATGTATGAAGAAACCTGACACCAAGCTGGAGGACCTATGAGGCTGTATCATGATATTGCCAACAAAGTGATCTGCTTGCTGTTGCTTTGATGTGATCATATGACAGTTTGATGCTTTATTCAAAGCACTGGTTACAACTTCCTTGTCCTTCTTTCCTAAGCACTTTGAGGCCAACTAATTTATTAATAAATTAGAGGGATTAAAATAAACAGTGCTTTGAAAATCATTAGGCATCCCAAATGCCTGGAAACAAACAGCAGTTGAAGTAAAAATACAAAATGCAAATAGGCTAAGAACTGGGCCATAAAATATTGTATCCTAGCCCCAGGGCAGCTCTGGAAAGAAAAATTGTGGTTTTTTTTCCCCTTGTCTCTTTGGGTTGGGACAGAGAAAATAGCACTGGGGTTCTGTGAGTGAGGAATGGTCCCTGCCCCAATTCCTGCAATGGTACAGAGCCTGCCCCACCAGTGGCTTTACTGGCTGCAGAACAGAGATGTGGGGAGATGAGGCCACAAGCACCAGCCACGGGGCTGGAACTAAGGCAAGATCTGAAGGCTACAGACTGGGGACCATCTGGGTGAGCAGCTGTCCTAGGCAGCTCCTTCTGCTACTCTTGGTCCTGACCCTCACCCTCCAGGCACTGCATACCCAATTCTTTCTTCCTCTCAGTTCGCTGCCTTTCTTACTCCAGCTCCTCTTTCCCTCTCTGAAGACCCAGGGACTGACACAGCCAATTCATGCAGCATCCAGCTCATCTTCCTTCATTGGTACCAAAGCTGAGCCCCTGCACTGGTGGGATGCTGGCTGCTGCCAGAGCAATGAGAGACCACTTTACACAATGACCTCTCCTCGTTCTGCATCCTGGCTGGGTGATGCATTTATTGTTGCCAGCTGCCTTTTTCTTGTCAATCCATGCCAGTTCACAGACACCTTATAACACCACTGTCCCAGTCAGGAAACACAGTCCCTGTGACAGTGTTCACAGGGGTCCGAGAATGAGGGAAGAGACAAGGATCTGACTGCAAGTTTCAGAAAGCTTGATTTATTATTTTATGATAGATATTATATTAAAACTATACTAAAAGAATAAAAGAAAGGATTTCATCAGAAGGCTAGCTAAGAATAGAAAACGAAGGAATCAATAACAAAGGCTTGGGTCTCGGACAAAGAGTTCGAGCCAGCTGACTGTGATTGGCCATTAATTAGAAACAACTCTATGAGACCAATCATGGATCCACCTGTTGCATTCCACAGCAGCAGATAACCATTGTTTACACTTTGTTCCTGAGGCCTCTAGTTTCTCAGGAGAAAAAATCCTAAGGAAAGGATTTTTCAAAAAACATGTCTGTGACAAGTCCCCAAGGACATCACAAAGGGTACAAACAGTGGATGATGGTATGGGTGATTATCTGATTGCTGTGTTGTTCTGGGAGATGTTTATATGGGGATTACTTGGAAGAGAAAGCTTTTGAAAAATGCATCAGAGCAACATACATGTCTTTGATGTGTTTAAAAACTGGTGTGGTCCTGCTTAAGAAGTGGAAGTAATGAGGGCAATCAGTCTCAGCTCAGTAGGATGATTTTTAGGCCAGAGAAATGTGAAGGAATCACAACTGACTGATGTTCCTGCCCAGAAGAGAACAAGGAGATCCAGTTTTCCAGGTGGTTGTTGGAGGTCCTCTGTTGGTGAATGAGATATTCCCCACCTTCAAGACTGAATCCTATCCATCATTGGAGAAGACTGTGTATTTGTGAGGAGGAGCAGGGGTTCAGCTGTGAGAAGCTTGCCTGCTTCAGGAATTGCCTGAACCATCTTGAGTTTCTCTTGCGTGACGGACTTCTCAGGCATCACTGGCCAGGGAGAAAGCAGTCAGACAATGAAAGAAAGCTGGTCTAGGAAAAGGCAGAGCCTGTCTGATAATTGAATACTTCTCCCTGCCTGGACAGCATGCTGTGAGTGGAAGGCATCATGAGGCCAAGTGCCTGCCACTGCCAAGGGACTTTTCCCCTCCACACAGCCACTGGGATTTCTAATCCAGGCTGTATAGGACAATGCTGTCATGTTAGTAATGGTATAACTCTCTTAGCAGTCTACCGGTGTGACAGAGTCACAAAGGGAACAGTGTAGGCTGAATATGCACTCATGCTTGCTAAGCCTGTAATCCCAGCTTTGATTTTCTCTCCCTCTTTTCATGTTTTTCATTTTTATTCTTTTTTTTTTAATAATAAATTCGAACTTAATAAGAGTGATTCACTAGTTGCTTGTTTATTCGTCTTTGGCATGGTGTCCAATTTGGATTGCACAGGGCAGAAAGGTGAGGTGTGGGGGGAGAAGGAAGAACTGGGAGATGAAGGGGGAAGCTGCAGAGTGCTCCTGTTTCCTCTCTCCATGGAAACAAAGGCTAGTGTCTTTCTGTGATCCTGAATGTCTTGGCTGTTTTTTCCTCTATGGTCAGAAGAGGCTGATGATCAGCTCTGTTCTCCCATTGGATTTTGATTTTTGTGGGTTTCCTTGTAAAGTTTTAGCAGCTGATGGGAAGTGTTTGGTGGTCTGTGAGATGGATGGAGGCAGGTGTCCTGAACTTGTCTGGCCTGGTTGTTATGTTTGGATGAGGCAAGGGTCAGTGATGAAGCTAAACCTTTCCAAGGCTGTGTCTTGCAACTGCATCTGAGACTGTGCCTATACCTCCTTGAGGCTGATCTATTTTCTTTGCAGATCCTAGCAGACCCCAGATGTTCCCAGCCCAGGCAGTTGCAAGACCTGCTGTAGGGCTCATTCTGGCATCATAATGTCTTTTTGCATCCAGCCCCCTCTTGGTTCTGCCTGCCTAGGAAACTGACCATCTCTTCTCAGAAACTGCTCAGGCTGGGCAGCAAGATTCACCATTTTCTTACTACTGCTGGGCATTAGTAATGGCATTACAGCTGCCCTTAAGAGCTGCCTTGCACTGTCCTTCTTGCTCTGGGCAGTCACTGGCTTCAGCCACACCTCATCCAGTTTCACCCCAGGTGCTTCTTCCAGGGTGAGCTTCTTCCCTCCTTGTCTCCAGTGGCAGGCACAGCCCTGCTGAACTGCTCTGGGCTGCAGGTGGCTGTTCTTGTGGCTGGGTGACACTGAACATGGGAGACATGGAGCAGGTCATCCGGAATAAACAGTTAAATGTGGGCTGGTGCATAGGAGGACAGTGAACAGGAGAGGGCAGAAAGGTTAGAAAAACTAGCTTTAGTTTAGCTAAAACGAAACAATTGTGGAGAGGCATTAGAGTGGTACTAAAAGCTTTCTGCTTCCCTTAGTTAAACAATGTATACTTGTGGTTCACCGTGGCTGGACTGGTCCTGACTCCCAAAGTGCTGTGTCCAGGTGACCCGTGTGGTGCTGAGACTGCCTGGCATAGAGAAGACAGCTCTGTCTGAAACCAAGGGAAGCTGTGGGGCATTGTGGCAGCTTGAGGGGTGGTGAGTGATGGCAGGCAACATGCTGTCGTGCAGGATCAGCGAAACACTGCTCATCTCTCAAGCCGTCTGCTTCTCTTGCTCTTTGTGAGCCACTTCTCACTTCTCCTTTTCATGTGCTTATATCACCTCTCTTTTCTTTCCCTCACTTTTACTGTGTGGTGCATGGCCCAGTGACTATAATCCATGATAACTCTCTATTCTCTCTTTTCTCTTCCTCGCCACCTTTCTCACTCATCCTTTCTTCGTGTCTCTCACTAACACTCTGTTGCTCTCCCTGCCAATTTATTCTTCTCTTTCCTCCCACACTGTCCCCGTTTCATCAATCTCAGCACAGTCCTGTTTCTCACCAGAGCTGCTGTTTCATCTTGACTCTGGTGGAGGGAGGGCAGGCAGGTGTGAGGGAAAGGTAACAGGTAGGAAGCAGGAGAGTTGAACTGAGACCTGCTTTGGTGACCATGGCTGAGTCACATCACCCATTCTGTGGCCTGGCTCCGTTCCTGTGACAAGGAACACTCAGCCATGGGTGAATCTGCAATGCTTAGAGGTGGTAGGGCCAAGGTCTGTGAAGCTCCTGGAAGTGGGTTAAAGCTCTTTGGGTGCCTGTGCAGTTTTTGTTTGTCTCTAGTGCCCAGCTAAGCCCTTGTGCCCAGACTGACACGATGGAGGCATGTTCCCAGCGCTGCCCGCTTTCCTATTCTCAAAATCTGCCCCACCCACACTTTCCTATGAAATAACCCCATGGGTTGAAGTTGACAAGGCTCACTATGGAGTTTTGATCTGCAGTGATCCAGAGCTTTGTCCCTGCAAATCCCTGGAGACTAACGGCAACTCCTGTTGATATAGGTGCTACCTTTGTAATTATACAGATTTGCCTCCCCAGTTCCACCTTTTTCTTCTTTTCTTCCTCTCTGCCATGCTGCTTTTCCACCTTTGCATACTGGAGCCTGCCTTGCCTGCTGGCTGCTGAGGGCTGGCCCGGAGCTGCCAGATGCTTGCACCTTCTCAGCTCTCACGGGTAGGAGTTGCTATGGGAGACAGCGAGAAAGAAAAAGTGCCTTCCCCAGCAGCACTAGGAGCCAGAAGTCTTCCATTGAGTGGAGAACACCCCCCTCTTGTGCTCCTTCCTCCCCTCAGCCCCCCTTTAGAGAGCACTCTGCAGAAAGCCGCCTTTGAAGCCCCTTAATTAGTGTCCCGTGTGTCCTGAACGGAGCCCTTCATTACCACCAGCAAGAGGCATAAATTGGCATGTGTTTCAGGTTTGGGCTCTGTGCCAGAATTTTGCTCCAGTCCCCTCCCTCCAAACCTCTCCAGCTTCCCCCCTTCTCAACACACATGCGTGCACACACTCACTCTCTTCTCACACACAGACACACACATGCATGCACAAGGGACCCTGCCAAAAAACACATGTCCCCTTTCCATCATCCCACATTTCAGAGGAAAAAAACAATGACAGAGGTCACTCTGTTCCCTGCCTCCCCACGGCTTGCTCTTGGCTCTGCTGACCCTTCAGCATATGCAACTGCAGGTTGGGGGTCATTATCAGCCCCAGAGTGTCTCTCACAGCCTGTGGATGTGCTCAGAGGGTGCTAATTAGTGAGAGAAGGGCTGATTAGGTTAGAAATTAAGTGTTTATTCTATCTTTTTTTTTTTTTTTCTTTTTTTCTTTTTTTTTTTTTTTTTAATATGTATGTGTGTAAAAATAGTGAGGCCAGATGGAGTCTCAGGAATAATGAGAGAAAAGGCAGCCAGGAGTCAAGGGGGGGTGAATCTGTATCCCGTCTCACCTCTCCTGCACACCCTGGGTGGACAGGCGTTCTGCAAACTCACAGCATTCCTGCAGCCACCAGCAGCCACCACACATTCCCTGTGGCTGTCCTTGTTGGGATTGAGCTGGAAATCTCCTCTCTGCACAATGTTCTGGAGCAGCTTTTCATATCTGGAGAGCCTCTCATCTCCATCACCTCATCTTTTCCAGCTCAACCTTAGTGCCTTTGTTTCCCTCCTCCCCCACACTTTTTTAATCTCAGTGTCACTATTCATGGCAGCCAACAGGTTACTGGCATCACCAGCCTTTCAGTGACACCCCTTGTCTTTGTTGGTGTCTCACCACAAGTGTGCTGTCCTCATAGAGAAATCCTGCCTCACAGGCTCTTGCTCTGCCAGACGGAGGAAATTCAGGCTATCTCTGCCATGGACTTTGCCCTTCCTTTGCAAAAGTTGCAACAGCGGACCCCCAAAGCTGATTAGGAGTCTGATTTCCAGGAGCTCCAAAGTCTCTATGCCTGAGCAAACCACGTGCTTGTCCTGTTACGTGGCCATTCTTCCCTGCACTGATGCTATGTTCAGCCTGTTATGGACCATGGGATAAGGAAGAACAGATCATGGTAGGGCTGAATAGCAACTTTGTCTTGCCACAAGGCTGTTCTGTGCTTCCAGCGCTGCAGGGAGAAGCTCTGGGGCCATGAGGGGCAGTTAAAAAACTGCCTTCCTTCCACTTTACCTAAAGTTGGTCCCCGGGGCCAATATTTTGGATGCAGTGGACATAGAGCCTTTCTCCAGTGGCCAGTGTTTAGGTTGAAGATACTCAGGTTCCAGCAGGCTGGAGGAGAGGGAAGGAAAGAGGCTGTGCTTAACTGTGCTCTACAGCTTGCTTTCTGGGATGGGAATTGGGCTGGCAGACTCATGAGTTCGCACAGTTGGAGGCTGGTATCTGCAGCAGGCCACTTCTGTGACCTGGGGGCTCACTCTGATGTTGGCAAGGAAGGCCATCTCTCCCAATCGGGGATATGAGTGTTGAGAAAGGGCTGAGTTTGTTTTGTTGATCAGCTTGGGGAGTGTGTGTGTGGGGGTAAGAACTTGTCACTACGATGTGCTGGAGGAGTATCTGCAGGGAGGAGTATTTGCTCAGTAACCAGTGGGGGGATTGTGGTCCCTTAGAATCACAGCTGACTGGGATGTGTAGGTCTGACAGCAGAGGAGATTCTCTTGCTGACACTAGGGGGGCCCTAGACTCTTAGCTGCCTTTCAGAGCCCAAGTACAAAGTGTCTGGTGCACTGGGGCTTTGTACCTATGAAATAAGAAGTCCAGCTTCTTTTAAGGGTGGGAGAGCAGCTGAGGACCTCCAGCTCCAGGGGTGTACTTGTGGTGGGAAGAGAGGCCATGTGTGTGCTGGTGCTCCCTGGGCTGTGTGCTGTCAGTAGAACTGCATGCATGACTGTTTGGCTCTGGCATGACAGGAGGGTGTATTTGTCTGGGTACAATTCAGACCTCATTCCCTTTTCATTGCGACGGTGTTTTTTTACCATGTGGCTCCTGTAACAGCCAAACAAACAAACAAACAAACACACACACACACATGGGAATCCAAACTCCCTATTACCACCACATTGCAGATGCAGCCTGGTTTGGCCTGTATTTCTCCCGTTGCCACAGCAACGGTAAGCCAGAGAGTAAATCAGAATATCCTCTCTGGTGCTCAACACCCCCATATGGCAAAATAAATGGCAGTGTGGAATGCCTGGTCTGTCTCCCCTACCTCTGCTTCTCAACTCCAGTTCAGCAGAGACCCTCCAGAGACCTCTCATATGCCAGTCAGACCCCAAGGAGATCACAAGCTTCCTCTGCAGGGGATGAGGGAACACCACCTCTGCTGTGACCAGCAATCCCCCTTATTCCCTCCTCCAGCTGCTGTGTCTCCCGTGGAGGGTGATTAGGTTGGAATCAATGTTCAGTGTTCATGGGTTCAGCTCAGCTGGCTTTTAACAAGATGAGTCCCATCAGCTCCACTAAGGACCAAACAGCATCCAAACCAGGCTTAGCAACCTGCTTCTTGCTTCAGCAAACTCTGCTTACAGCTGGGAGAAACAGAGCCTTTGGAGAGGAGCAGAGCAATCAAAGCACATTTCGGACCAGGACTCCTGTCCAGCTGAGCTCAGAAATATGCTCGCTGGGACAGCTGCCAAAAGGGCTCCACCAGCTACGCTTTGTGTTGGCCTTGGGCACTTCCAAAGTCAGCAATGTGCTTAGGAGAGAGATCTGTCTGCCCAGAAAGAAGAGTCCTTGGGAGGAGAGGAGGGACACTGCCCCTGAGAACCGGCGTGGTGCAGTCCCCTGGAAGCAGGGGAGAAACTGGGCTCGCATTTTCTACAGCGGCTCTTTCTATGCGCATCCTAGGTTGGATAATTCTAGCCCTGGAGGATGACCTGCATCCCCTTTTATTCCAGCAGCCGATTAGAGGGTATCTGTCACTTGTGCCTCCCCCAGTTTTGGCTGTGACTTCCTTCATTAGGAATCTCACTCTGTTCTTTGGCTGGATTTCCCCTGAGAATCCGATTTATGGCTCCCCAGTGATTGCTGATGTGTAAATACCGTGTGCTTCAGTATGGCAATGTGAATGCCCTAGTGCATTGGAACTGTTAACCCTTCAGCAGCTGAAGATCCTCTCTCTGTTGTGAAAGCTGCCTTGCTTGACCGGGAGAATCCCAGAGTGGGATCACGGGATCTCAGTCTGGCTCTAGGCATGCTTGCAGATCAGTGCAGGTGGGTGGACCATTGCAGGCCTCCTCAGGTTTCTGTGCAGGTGAAAGGATGAGGCAGGAGCAGCCCAAATAAAAGGCAAAAAGGGCCATTTCATGATTAAATGCTAGAGCACAGCAGCAGTGTAAAAATATACATATATCACAAGCCTTAATTAACACAGGCAAAGGGAAAAGGAGAAAAAAATCCACTTTTTAAAGGTTTCACAGAGACTATAAACTGGCAGCACAGAAAAAAAAAATGTAATACATGCAAATTAATGGCATAAATTTAGGGTTACTTAACTTCACAAATGTTAACAAGCTCATAAAAAAAAAGTTATTCTTTCTCAGTTTCCTGTCGCTGTTTGTTTAATTCTCTCGCTCTCTTTTTTAACTCTGTTGAGAAGATTATGTTTTCAGTATATTCCTCCTAAATTAATTCTGCCTCTCTCTCTTCCTTCTCCCTCCCTCGTCTCTGTCTCTTTCTCTGTACCTTCCTCTGTCTGCTTGCCTTCCTTCTCTGCCTATCTATCATATTCCTAATGTCCCCATCATCATAGTATCTACTCTTGGATACAGTACTGTCTCATTTCTCTCCCTATTTCCTTGCCTGGCTCTCCCCCGCTCACACCCCACCCTTCTTCGCAGCTCTCAGCCTGCTACCCTCTTCTGGATTTTTTTTTCCATTTTTTCCCGTTTTTTTGTTGGGTTTGTTGGGTTTTTTGTTTGTTGGGTTTTTTAAATTTGTTTGGTTTGGGTTTTTTTGAGGGGGGCTGTTTTTTGGGGTGGTGGTGGTTTTTTTTGGGTTTTGTGGGTTTTTTTGTTGTTGTTGTTTGTTTGTTTGTTTGGTGTTCTTTGTTTTTTTGTTTTTTCCTGTAGCAGTCTAGTAGTCAGTATAACTCCAGCCTGGTAATGCTGTACACAACACTGCCAATTTCCAAACTTGCATTTTTCCCTGCCACTGGCAGACAAGGAAGGCAGGGAGCAAATGAAGTGGTCTCGCGCTGAACTGCTCACTCCTCAGGCGTTTGCGTGGCTGTTTGTCACTGCAGACTGCGTGGCTGGAGGCACAGGTACGCCTGTGTGGGCAGGCTGGCTTGGTACAGCACAGCCCCCTCTGAAACAGCTGCCACAGCTCCCCCGACACCGTCCCTTTATTCCAGGCTCTGCCTCCGCACAATGCGGGATAATAAAGGGCACGGCAGCTCCTTGCTGAGCCTGGCAAGTCATGAGCCCCTGAGGTCACCGCGTCTCTGCTTCCCGCGTGTTTCTTGCTTTGCTTACAGATAAAACTAAGTTTAGAAAACTCAGGCAATTGCCAGTTTAGCTCTGCCAAAACTCATTTCTCCGGAAAGAGGACACACGCCTTTTGTTCTGCTTCTTTTTAAGCTACCAAGGGCACCCCAAGTTGCATTACTTGTGACGTAACGTGTCCTGTCCATGATGCTACAGCGTTCTGTTCTTAGGCTCTTGTTCTCACTGCTTAAAGGGAAGATGGGTAAAAAAAAAATCTTATTTTGACTTATGGACCAGACTGAGTCATAGGAAGACATCATTAAAAAAAGAGAGGGGGTGGATATCATCAGCTTTGGCCACAAGCCATCCTTGGAGCTTTCAAAGTCGCCTGTAAATATTGCTGCCAGCTCTGTTTCAATATCAGAGACAGCAGTCCTGGCTAATAGCTTTTCTCCTTAGTGGCCCAATTCAGTATTTCAGAATGCTGGAGAAAAGAGGGGGAAGTCAGTGTTTTATTCATAGCAATCTCAGGAACAGGGAGGTGAAATTACAAGCTGGACTCCCCTGGCAGCAATGAAAATAAGAAAATCCAAACAAACAAAGGAAAAAAAACCAGGCAAAACCAGAATTTCTCAAAGCAAGAGGAAGGATGTTGGTGAGTGGGTAACAGAGAGGTTAGGAAGAGGAAGCACAGAGGGAGAATCTGTTGTGTTTGGAAGATGTGGGAACCATCAACACAGATGTTGCAGAAGAAAGCAATTGAGAAGCTGAATGGGACTTGCATGGGTTTACAGTTGGGTGCATGCTTAAGCGTGTTGCTAAATGGAGACCTGAATGAGTGAGAACGAGAAATAATCATGCGGGAGTCCCTGTGCAGAATCAGTCTCTGTCCAGATTGACATCACAGGCTTTCCCACTGATATAAAATGTTGCTTTTCCTGGGGAGGAAATGAGTCAGGGTGACTCCGTAGCTTAGGGTTTGGCCTATGCAGATTAAGAGGAGTAGCAAGGAATAAATAAAATATGGAATATGCAAGGGTGACTAAGGACTCAAAGAGAAACAAAGAACTGTGGGGGAAGGAATAGGGCCACAGTGAGGAACAAGGAGGGGCTGCCAGATTAATTGCTTTCTAGGGCTACCTGGAGAGAGATTTAGGGAAATAAGCATCATTCCCTGGCCATGAAGTACCTATTAGGTGGGTTAGTGGGTAAGACATTTATGTGTCTGCATTAGCTGAGTAATGTTCCTTGTTTTTTTCGTCCTTTCAGCCCAGAAACAGTCTGAAGCAAAGTTTGTTTCTCACTGAAAATATTTTCAGTACCTATGAAATCAGAGGCCCAATAAAAATTGTAGCCTCCATCTACTCTGCTACTGACAGCATTGAAAGAGGCAGAGCAGAGAATAGGTGGGGAAATAAGATGGAAAACTGGACTGAGCAAGAACAAAGGAAAGGGTGGGGTGTTTTTAAATTGAGCTGTCCCCCATTTTTGATTGCATCATAGCCTGAATTAGCTTTGGCCTACATAATTAAAATGGAGGATGTCAAGGTATCAGGAGGAAAAAAGAATTTTGCTGGGCTATTGGCACGAATAATCTGTTCGCTGCACAGCTGCTGTAGGAAATGCAACGCCATGAGTAGACATATATAATTGTAGAGATGGGGAATGAATAAACGTGTTTCAAAGAACAAGGAGAATTCTAAATGTCAGCAAAGGGGTATATGACTCACTCATTGGGAAAATACTATTATTGGATACGTAAGTAGGACTGTACAAAGCACTCAGAAGAGGGATGCTACTAGAAAAAAGAAGAATTAATAAATGAAGGTAACATTTGGGTAAGTGACAGTGAATGAATGAGGAGATGTGCTATAAATGCCATGAGCTATCACAGGGCCTGGAGTGAAAGCAGAGAGAAAATGCAGGGTTGAGGATGGCAAAGGATGAAAAGAGAGAGATCATGGACGATGAGGAGAAGCATTGCTGGAGACTGCTGAAATACAATGGAATGGATGAGTGTTTGTTATAAAACTACTTGGCTTTTGGCAGAATAATGGTGACAAAGAGTTTCTGTTCTACTGAGTTGGGATTAAAGAAATAAATAGGTGGAACTCCATGGGAGGAGAGGAAATGGCTGGGCTGAGTAGGCAGGAGGGGGTCCAGGACCCAGCTGGAACTGATTTCTGCAGAGGTGTGTTAGGCTGTTATGGACATGTTGTATGGAGAAATCCCTCCCTGTTTTTCAGAAGGAAAAAGCAGTGTTTAAGTGTAACGGATGATATTGTATAGATTACAGACATGGCTGAAAGAAGCAGTGCAAGACCAAGGCATTTTGCATGAGTCCAAGCCAGGCATTGACAATAATTAACTAATGCTCCCAGTGCAGTCAACAACAAAGTTGCAGACTTCTTGAGTCCAGAACATAATGAACTTGAAACCATTCAGTTGCCAAATGCCGGACACCATTCCAACAGACCCATCCCACATGTCTGGCTGGTCATCCTCACAGCCTGAAACGCTGTGTGCTAGTGCATCTGCCCAAGCAGAGACCAAGTTGTCCAGCCACTTCTGTGGATGGATCGGTCCCATTTATAGCTAGGGCCAGGGGATCTCTAGTCCTGGAGGAGGAGATTTCCAGAGCCTCTAATTTGGGTCCAGCTGGGAGCAGTTCTTATTTTGGTTTTGAAACCCCGAATCCCCAGCAAGCTGCTTTTCTGGCTGTCTTGGGTTGATTGAGTCGGTAGAGAGACAGATGTAGGTGGATAATGGGAAAGGGGGTGGTAAGTGGCAGAGCTATTGCCTGAGCAGAGAGAAGGATGCCGTGTAAGTACTGCCAGTCCCCATTCAGTGAGCAAGTGGTGAGTCAGGGGCAGATACTGAGTCAGCAAGAACGCGGAGGGGTAGTGGGTGGCTAGAGCACCCTGGCTAACTCTGTGCAAACCACTCAGCTGCAACATTGCTCTCAGCTCCCTGTGGCAAAGTTGCAGGCAGTGGTTCAGGCTACTGCATCCCAGTCTCTCCCCTCCCCATGAAATTCCCTGGGGTGCTTTTCTGAACCAGTGGGGCTTCAGAGAGGGTCCCTGACCACTGCTTCTGGTGGGCAGGTATTTTCCTGATGTGTTTATGAACCTACTTGCAAGCACTGCTTCTCTGTGAGGTGTGGTAGTAAAAGAAGGGGAATGAAAACAGCTGATGAAGGCAGAGAGAGCCCTGCAGCCTGTGTCACCCCAAAGATACTGCTCATGCAGTCAGGGAGCTGGTGGAATGTAGGAGGGGGAAAAGAGAGAAAAGAAAGAAAGAAAGAAAGAAAAATAGAAATGAGGTAGAAACGAGAGTGAGAGAGAGAAAATATTTGAGAGATGAAAAGAAATTACCATACGGCAGGATCCTGTTATTCAACCTAATTTTCAAAGGACTGCAGCTGTCGCACTGAGATAATCTGTTAATTATAACAGTCATTGTGTTTTGGCAATGGAAGAAAAAACCAGGCTCTAAACAAGGCAAGGTAGTGGGGAAAAGAGAGGGGAGGCACGGCTGTGTCAAAATGCATGTCAGATGCTAGCTTGAAATCTAGGTGGGCGAGCCGGCCGGGAGGAGGGTCCCTCCCCTGCAGGCTGAGCTGTGCCACTGCCTGCGGGTGGAGGATGGAAGGAAGGTGGAAGCATCTGTGTGGAAACAGGATGCCCTGTCCAGTGTGAGGCTACTCCTCTTGCTGAATCTAGGCATGCATGGACCAGAGGAAGAGCTTTGAGGGGCTGAGAGTCTCATTGCCAGTGAGGGAATCTCTCTCAGGCGGCCACCCAGGACAAGGTTAGCTGGAGGGTGAGAGAAGGTTGAAGGATGCTCGAATGCCAATGCCTGTGCCCTGCAGGAGTTTGCAGGCCTGGAGGTTTCCTGCACAGGGCAAATGGCAGGAAGTGATTGCTGCTCCAGGACATATATGATTCCTTAGGCTCTGAGGCCTCCCTGTAAGCAACTGTATTGAGCTGTAATTCAAGGACCATGCCCTTTTCCTACCCTGCCTGCAGGGTAGCATGTTTGAGGGCCCTCTTAACTGGCACTGCTGGATTGATGGGGATGCTATTAGCATCCAGAAATAAGGGAGGTATGCTTGGTTTGAGTGAGGGCATCCCTCAAATAGCTTCCTGCTGTTCATAGTCAGACTGCCGAGAGCCAGGACTTGTTGAAGGAAATAGGGCACCAAGGCCAGCACAGGACAGCAGAGGCATCGCAATGACCCTGAGGAGGTGGGGGATCTTCGCAGTGATATCACATACAGCCCAAGGATTTCTCCTGGTCTCATGGCTGGACATGCTGCATAGGAGCACACAACAGCACCAGTGCTCCCACCCTGCTTGTTACATGCTCCCAGAGCCCCCACTCCTGGCCTGTTACTTGCAGCAGCCCACACACACGCTCATACAGAACTCCCATTCCTGTCCTTTTACCCCTCAACAGCTCACAGACAGCAGAGGTCATTCCCTGTCCCCTAGAGCAGCTCCTTCACACGTGCACATGCACATGCACAGAGCCTGCCCTCACACCCTGCTCCCTACAGTGATTCACGTCAGGGACACACACAGCAGGAGTGTTCCCACCCCTTTCCCTGGAGCCTTCTCCCAAACACGCTCCGGCTTTCTCCCGTGATCCTTGCACGCCCACAAGCAGCCTGCACTCCCACCCCGTCCCCTGCAGCGCCTCTCACACAGCAAAACACTCCCACCCCTTTCTCCGAGGTGCCTGCTTCATGCAAGCACACATGCACGCACACATAAACTCACAAACAGCCTTTGCCTGCTTCTCCATGGCAATTCTTCCCTCCCCAGGAGCCAGCACCGGTTCTCTGCTTCACAGAGTGACTAAACCACATCCAGCCCCAGCCCACACATCCAGCCCATCACCTACAGCGACTCCTCCGCACACACACCCCCTCCACCCCGCGCTCCTGGAGCCGACAGGGCCGCGTCTTTCTCTACAGTGACTCACACCCACACCGGTGCACCAGGCAGAGCCACTCTGGCTGGCACACTCCCTATGGCAGGTCCCTACAGAGCTTCACACAGACCCCATGCTCCCTCCCCATGGCCAGCAGGAATTATTTCTAAGCCTTTCTACTGCCCCATGTCTGGGTTCATGGCATGAAAAGGGAAGTATGTTTCCCAGGTCTCCCTCCTGGCTCTGGAGGGAGAGAATTGAAGGCAGCCTTATCGGTGATAGTATTTTTTGTGGCACCTTTAATCTCTTGACATGCTCTTCTACCTGGAGCAGGCTGTTTCCCAAGCCTACCCCCATGTACATGCTTCTGTGGATTGCTGCTGCAGGCTGTCTGGGTGGAGCTGGCTTGATGCAAATCCGCCTTAATCTTCAATAATCATATTAATATAAAAGGTAACCGTTTCACTTTGGAAAACAAAAGTGGCTTTCTGGCCTGTCAGGGAACCATAGGCATATGAAAGACCTTTCTGCCAGTATTTATCACTCTAAAATAAGATTTATGCTTCTAAAGCTCTCTCTTTCATGCTTCTGAGCTGCTTCATTTTTCTCCCTTGAGCCTTCCCATTCTCTCTCTCTTACTGCCTAACAAATTAGGCATCTAATCGCTGTTGGGAAGGCACGATGGGAGAGCAGGGGTTTTATATACAGCGACGTGTTGGGTTTTTTTCATGGTTAGTCTTTAAGCTGTTTGTCCCAGCAAAGATTTGGAGTCAATGGCAGTGTGTTTGTTTGAGCCTGGGTGTGTGAATTCTTCCTTCTGAATTTTTCCTTCTGAATTCTTCATTCCCATGCCCCAAACTGGCCAAAGGGCAGGAGTGCAGAGCAGCATGTCCTTGGGGCAGTTCTGCAGCCCATATTTCATCCCTTTTCCCTTCCTCTCTGCATGGTCCCATCCTTGCTGGCTGGAATTTGAGCTTTGTGAGTATCCTTGCAGTGGTGTCCTGTGAGAAGCAGCTGTGATCTTGTTAGGTTCCCAGTGTCCTGCTGGGATCCCAGTGGTTTGGGCTTCCAGATGTCAGTGACAGCTGGAGTTTGGGAGCTGCAGTCTTCCTCCCCACTTACAGTGGGGCCAGCCCAGCTTTCAGAGGAATGAGTTTTCTACCTGCAGGCACTGTGGATTTGTTTAGAGTGAAATGAACCTGCCCAGAGTTGAAGCATGAGATTTCTCTTGCAATAACACTCTGCCAAATTCACAGAGCCTCTAAGGTTGAGTGGACACCCTTCAGCAGGACTCATTGAATTCAGTTCAACTCCTGTAAGGGATGAAGGCTTTGTCTGGTTAGTGACATGGGACCACATTTTGTCGCATGACTTTCTAGAGTGTCTGTACGGCTCCTTTGACCTCTGGAGTTTTGAAGCTATAGGACTGATTTTAAACAAATGGTACATTGGAATGGAACTGAGAGATAACTCAGTTTTTATAACTTTCTTAAAATGTTCTAATTTAAAAATTCCTGCAAGGTGTTCTATGAAGATAGGGGATAAATTAGAGAAGAGAGAATGTGAGAAAGAAACCTTCACTGAGACCCATTAAAGGAAAGAGTGTTGTGGAGCTCAACCCTTGGTGAACATCAGAGAATCTACAGTAGAAGGCATTCTCTCTCTCTCTCTTTCTCTCATGCATGCTCAAATGTCTTCCATGCCACAAAACCACCGGCCATCAGATTCCTGCTCCCTCTTCTCTTGGTCCCAGACTTGTCAGAGCTTTTGGAGCACCTATGGGCACAGTCACAAGTTCTTTGCTGCATGACTTGAAGGTAACTCCTGCAATAATTCCCTAGAAGCAGGGCTCAGAGGGAAGGGACTGCTGTCCTGTGAGTGCCACAGCTGTGCTTCAGGCTTCTCCCATGGCACAATGCTTCCACTAGAGCCAGATGCAAAAGCAAGGACAATCTCTGGGTGGTGATTTAGGGTGGCTGCAGTGATGCTTAGAACACTGTGAATTACAGAAACTACCCAGCAGACAGGGAGAGTCCCTTCAAGTAAGGCATGAATTTTGAGTGCCAAGGACCCCTGAGAAAGGCTCCTCTTTAAGAAAGTAGTTAGAGAAATCCTGGAAGGACCTTAAAGCCAAGAAGAGGATGCAGAGTCCCTTGAGATGGTGTTTGTGCCCTGAGGCCTGCCAGGAGCAGGCAGCACACTGAGCTGGGAAGAGGGATGATGCTCAGCTGCAGCATGAAGCTTAAGAAAGCAGCAGGAGCTTTGGCCTGGTTTCGGGGTGTCCCAAGAGGAGTCAAGAGTGTTTGGCAGGTTTTTAATGCATGCATTTCAAATGGGAGGCTCTTAGCACCGTTTAAGCAATGGTAGAATTAAGTGCTGGTTTTTCCAGTGCATGGGGCCCCAAGAGGACAAGGTTGACAAGGTCAGAATTTTAGGCCCAAATTGCAGCTGTATGTGACTTTTCTGGTTGCCTTGTATTCTCTCTGAGTTTTGGTCCTTCCACTCCCTCAGGCTCCAGTTTGCCTCTCTGCCTCCTATCCTGCCCGTCCATACTTTCACGGGCTGTATTTTATGCTGCCATCTCACTAGTGACTTCAATCCTGTGTCTTCCCCTGTGCTACCTTGAGCTCCAAGTCAAAGGGATGTTTGTGGCCATTGGTATCCACCTCCTGACTCAGATTTGGGACTCTCGGCCCTCTGTTTCACTTTCCCTTCTCTTTTCTTTCCTTTGAACAATGGAACCGTCCCTGTGGCCTTCTGCTCTTCTTCAACATGCTACAGATAAACACCAATAACATTGGGACATCCATTAATAGAGAGTAAAGCAGAGGGAAATCACTTGGGAGCTGATAGGCTGGCTGTGTGCCAGCCAAGGACAGCACAGCTTTCATGGGTGCCATGTCACTCCTGTTCCTTCATGTTCACACGTACACGAGGATGGCCAGGAGCCAAGGGCTTACTGTAAATCTTGAGTGACACTGAAGAGTGTTGGAACCTTACAACTAAATAAGCCCAGCACATGGAGGTGGTTATCTTGTACCTTCCTTATAAAACATATCCCATGTTCTAACTCTTTCTCTTGCCCATAAGTTCTCCACAACTCTTACATCCCCCTTCCTTGGCTCTCTGCTGTGCAGGATTTGTTCATTCTTGCTTTCTCTGTTCTGTGCCTTCTTGCTCTGTTGCCTGAGAAGCAAGAGAGGGAAACAGCCAACTCCATTGTCAGCACCTTTTAGGACAGCAGAAAGGACAGAGTGTTGCTTCCTTGTGCTGCTGGACTCCAGTGCTGTGTGATTTATATTCTTTTGGCTGTGGACAGTTAGAGGAGTGCAATAGCGCTGCCCCTCATTCCTGGCCTCCCTTTGACAATGGATTGCCTGGATCAGGGAGCAATTGCTCCCTAGAGGGCAGGACATGGCTGTGGTAGAGTTGGAGACCAGCACTCCTACAGCAATGCTGTAGCAGGGTTTGATGGTGTTGGGCTGAGCTGAAATGGGGTGCTGGGCCATGGGCAGGGGTGCAGTAGGCCATGGATTGGGCTGGATTCAGTGCCCTCAAAACCAGTGTGATGGTGGGGTGACAGGAACCATTGGGAGAAGAATGTCAAGGTCTGTGTATTTCTCATACATGCTTACCTTGGGGACCCAAGGGGACCAATGAGTTTGGCTTGAGGAGTGGCTTGATCCTTCCTGTGGCCTGTGGCTGAGGCAAGGCTACACAGCCCAGGTGGAGGTAGGCAGGAGGCAGGAATTTCTGCATGGTCCCCTTGGTTTTGGCAAACAGCAACGATAAACATCACCTTTTTTCCTATCTATCCCTAACCCTTCTCTTTCCTTTCCAGGCTACTAGGACATCTGCCCTTCCAAACCCTCTGTCCTGCCTGAGTGCAGCTCCTTGAGTGGGATGGGGTGGCTCTCAGGGATTGCTGGGTTTGCTGCAGAGGAATGTGGTCCTGGCCATGAGCTTGTCTCTGTGCATGTGCACCATGAACAAGCTACAGCAGGCAATGGTGACTTCAGCACACCTCTGCCCTAGCAGAAAGGGTCAAGGCGAGTGGGCTGGGATGTTCCTGTATGGAGCTGGATATTGTGCAGAGTAATTGGTGAGGTGAGACAGGCAGGCCAGAACATAATGCTCAGAGAAGGATGGTGGCTAAAATCTGTAATCTCTAAATCTTTCCACTCCCTGTATAGGGGGTGCCCCTGGCCTCTGCTTAGGGTGGACATACTTTGGGCACCGAAGTGCAAAAAGCATGATAGTATCTGCCACTGTTTTTTCAGTGGAAAAAATCAGGCAAAGTGAAGGAACAGTAGAGATGAAGATAAAGGGACAGAGATGGTGTGGGGAATTGGCTGTGTCTCTGCATGGAGTCACCTCTGGAAATGGAGGAACAAGGCAGGGACTGATGCTGAGGACTATCAGAGGTCTGTGGGTCCCAGCCTGTGGAGAGCCAGATGTGCTTCCTAGCTGGCATCTGGGGGAACAGCATCAGGAAATTATTTCTCATTGGATTACAAGACTGAGAAACAAATCAACAGACTGTAAAAACCTCTGCCTTCTGCTTCATTGCTGGCTGAGGCAAAGCTGAGGCAGCAGCTGAAGGTTATCACGTGACAATCATAAGTGACATGAGTTTGGTGGCCTCAGACGATGAGCTGTGGGGAATTGAGGGTTTTTCCCTGTCTTTTCCATTGGTGTAGCTCTTCTCCCCCTTCCCTTCTCGGTCTTGGCTTTACTTTTTGGATTATTGAATATTTAAGTGTTTCTCTGTGACACTATCTCTGATCCCTTAATCCAGCTGGCCTGGTAATTCCACAGACCCAAATCAGCTCAGATTTCTCCACAGACGTAAGCCTTGTTCCTCAAGGGTTCACTCCTCCTTCATTTATCTTCTTTCATTTTATTTCTGCCCTTTGTGTCTCTGTCCTAGAAATTGGTTCAGCTTTTGCAGCAAAAACTTCAGCGATATCTTTAGTGAGCAGCCTCCCCCCAAAATAAAAGGGGCAAGAGGGGATCTTTAGTTTTCATTAACCAAGGATCCTTTTCTCTGTTTTTTTAGTGTTTCCTTTCTCCTCAAAATTAAAATAAAAAAAAAATAGCAGAGTGCCCACGTGTTTTATCTACTGTATGAAATTATTTCCTCTGTGCTGCCTGAGGACACCCCTGCCAGGCTCCTGTCTCAGCACAGTGGAGAAGGGTTGAAGCTGTAGCTGGAGAGAAAGGTGCTCCAGGCTGTGTTTTGCAGTCAGAACCAGGAGCTTTCCCAGAGCCCAGAAATACGTTTGTTGTGGTTTAACAGGCAAATGTCACTTTGTCTGCAAGGTGTGTTTTCTTACAAAGGGGCAGTGTTCATAGCCCCCAAGGAGAGGTAGTAAAGTACGAAGGTGTGAACTGTGCACCACTCTTTGATGGGGGGTGGATGGGTGATGTGCTTCAGATTAGGAGTTCTGGCATTGTTGGGTGAGAGACTGGAGGCTGGTATTTGACACACTGCCTGCTCCCCACCCCCACCCACTGTGCTCAAGCCAGACTGGTTCACCTCAACAGCCTTGTCCATGCACCAAGAGTCAGGAACAATTTTTAGAGCAGAAGTGGTTACACGTGATTTGAATTATTTATCCCTCTTGCATCAAGGAAGGAAGGAAAGAAAAAAAGTGTTTGGCTTTTTTGGAGGGGGTGGGGGGAGAAGCTTGTCTGCATTTTCCCTGCTTCATGCATTCTGTGTACATCATTTCCAGGCAGCTGAAATTTCATGGCTTTGGCTGTGCTTGGGGCTTGCCTTTGTTTACACTAGGGGTTTTGAGCCCCCGCAATAACAGCTTTATGTTTCCCACTCTCCTTTCCCTTCCCCTCTACTCCCACGCCACTGCCTTCCCCCGGGTCCCTGGCTGTGATCACACTACTTAAGGGAGCCCAGATACCCTTCTGCATATCCCTGATATGACATTATACATTGTGAGGGTTCCCTCCTCAAAGGCTTATCAGCACGGCAGGCAGTACCACACCTCTCTTGCTTGCACCCCCTTTAAGGTGTCTCTTCCCCATCTCCCTCTTCTCATGAAACATTGCTGTCTATACACTTATCTCAAAGACCTTTCCAAATGATGCCTCTTCTTGTCTTTTGTGTTTTCTTTTCCAGATTCCAGTGACAGATGGATCTCTCTCATGCACACTTGCTCTTTCCTTCTCTGTATTTTTGTTTTCGACATGTTTGATCCAAAGCTCTGAAGCTTCTCAGAGGGAACCCAGGAAAGAAGGAAGAGAAGGAGTAGAAACCAAGGGAGCGTGAGCGACACGGGAGGCAGCCCTGCCTTGTTCTTCCAAATCACACTGTGGAGGGGCGGGGGAAGACTAGAGAGGGAGGACTTGGGTTTGTTTTGGGGTGGGTTTGGTGTGGGTGGGGGGTGGGTGGGAGGGGAGAAAAGGGGAAAAAGTGTGTGAGTCGCTCATGAGCATCAAAGAAGATTCATTATCCTCGACCTGAATTTTTGTTTAGAAAAGAAGCACAAGGTAGTTCCCTTCCGGACCAAACATCCATGGTGATAGCTTTTGGGTGTTCTGGAAGAATATTGCATGTGTTCCCCTTCCTCTGTGCTCCTGGATTGACCCAGAGGGCAAGAAGAAATAATGGTGATGACATCTCATAGGACTGGGGTGCTCATTCCCTTCCATTGTTAAACCCCCGTTCTTGCCCCCTAGTTTCTTTTTGCCATTGTTCTGAGATTTGGCGTTGGTTTTTGTTGGGGATTTGGTTTCCCCCATCCTGATGAGGGCACCACTGCAGACCATGCTGTGCCTGGGGTTGTGGGCAGCTGCCCTGCTCTGCTTGTTTTCCCCTGGCACCGTGCGAGGTGACTGCTGGCTGATTGAGGGGGACAAAGGGTATGTGTGGCTGGCCATCTGCAGCCAGAACCAGCCCCCGTATGAGACCATCCCCCAGCACATCAACAGCACGGTGCACGACTTGCGTCTGAACGAGAACAAGCTCAAGGTAGTGCTGTACTCCTCCCTCAACCGCTTCGGCAACCTGACTGATTTGAACCTGACCAAGAATGAGATCTCCTACATTGAAGATGGGGCTTTCATGGGTCAGTCAAACCTCCAGGTCCTACAGCTGGGCTACAACAAACTCACCAACCTGACAGAGGGCATGTTGCGGGGCATGGCCCGCCTCCAGTTCCTCTTTGTGCAGCATAACCTAATTGAGCTGGTCACCCCTACTGCCTTCTCTGAGTGTCCCAGCTTGATTAGCATTGACCTGTCATCCAACCGCCTCAGCCGTCTGGAGGGCAACACTTTCACCAGCTTGAGCAACCTGATGGTGTGCGAGCTGGCTGGCAACCCCTTCAACTGTGACTGTAGCCTCTATGGCTTCCTTAACTGGCTGGCTCTCTTCAACAACGTCACCAAGAACTATGACCGCCTCCAGTGTGAGACTCCACGGGAGTTTGCTGGGTATCCACTTCTGGTGCCGCGGCCTCACCACAACCGCAATGCCATCACCATCTTCCAGTCCATGTGCAGAGGGGGCACCATCCCCTCCCTCTCTAGGGTCAACCCAACTCCTTACACCCCTGACTCCCAGCGAGATCTGGATGAGGGGTCAGCCATCAGCCCTGGGGATTTCCTCTCAGTCAAGCCTCCAGCCTCTTCCACCACTGACTCCTCCTTCAGTCCCAGCATCAAACTACATGATGTCACAATCACTTCAGCCATCCTGATGGTCACCATCCCTATGCCCTACAGTAAGATGTATGTGCTGGTGCAATACAACAACAGCTATGTTTCTGACATAGCAACACTGAAGAGCAAGAAGGAATATGTCACTGTCAACAAGCTGAAGGCCCACACTGATTATACATTCTGTGTGGCCTCTATCCGCAACAACAGGCGTTACAACCATACTTGCCTGACTTTTGCAACCCGGAGCAAAGGCAGGGAGGATCCTATTTCCAGTACTTCCACCACTACACACTATATTATGACCACCCTGGGTTGCCTCTTTGGGATGGTCATTGTTCTGGGGGTGGTGTACTACTGCCTGCGGAAGCGGAGGATGCAGGAGGAGAAACAGAAGTCACTCAATGTCAAAAAGACCATTCTAGAAATGCGCTATGGATCAGATATTGATACCAGTACCATGGTCCATCCTTCCCAGAAGCTGGGTGAGCCACCTGTCATTCCTGTCTCACGGATGTCCTCCATCCCTTCCATGATTGGGGAGAAGTTGCCCCCATCGAAGTCAATGGATGCTGGGATGGAGACTCCCAAAGTCACCACTAAAGGTAACTACATTGAGGTGCGGACAGGTGGTGGGGATGGGCTGGAGAGAACCCAGCGAGATGAGGACCTGAGGGAGCTTGACAATGGGCAAGGCTCAGCTGCTGAGATCTCTACTATAGCCAAGGAGGTAGACAAGGTCAACCAGATCATCAACAACTGTATTGATGCCCTCAAGCTGGACACAGCATCTTTCCTGGGTGGTGGGACTGGTGTTGACTCAGATATGGCCTTTGAGTGCCAGTCCATCCCAGCCGGATCCTCGACTGGGCTAGAGCGGCCCAGCTTTCTTTCCCCACCCTACAAAGAAAGCTCCCACCACCCTTTGCAGCGCCAGCTCAGTGCTGATGCTGCTGTGGCCAGAAAGACCTGCAGTGTCTCCTCTAGTGGCTCCATCAAGAGCGCCAAGGTCTTCAGCTTGGATGTGCCTGACCACCCACCGCTCAGCAAGTCTGACTCCAAATACATTGAGAAGGGCAGCCCACTAAACAGCCCTTTGGATCGTCTTCCCTTGGTGTCTCCGAGCGCCATCCACCACTTGGAGGTCAAGCCTTCTTACCATTGCAGCGAGCACCGTCACTCCTTCCCAGCCCTGTACTATGAGGAGAGCGCTGACACCTTGAGCCAGCGGGTGTCATTCCTCAAGCCACTGTCCCGGTCCAAGCGAGACTCCACGTACTCCCAGCTCTCCCCGAGACACTACTTCTCGGGCTACTCCTCCAGCCCCGAGTACTCCTCAGAGAGCACCCACAAGATCTGGGAGCGATTCCGGCCTTACAAGAAGCATCACAGGGAGGAGGTTTACATGGCAGCTGGGCATGCCCTGCGGAAGAAAGTTCAATTTGCCAAGGACGAGGATCTGCATGACATCCTGGATTACTGGAAAGGAGTCTCTGCTCAGCAGAAGCTGTGACTCTTCCTCACAAGGAAACAATACAAACCAAGACCCCCCGTCCCCTCCAACAACCAGAAAAAAAAGCCACTTGACTGTGAAAAATAAACCAACAACAAAATACTCCTGACAAATACAAAACTGACAAAACCTTTTCTTAAAGTTTACAACAACTCTTACACAGACACACACACTGACACATACACACACACACACACACGCACACACACACGCCGAATTGTCTCTACTGTGTTACGGGGACCATTGTTCTGCCCACAGATGGCTGGGAGGAGCGCCCTGCACTGACACTGTGGTAACAACGTTGGAATGTGGGTGGGTGGGAATGGCCTGGGAGTGGGTGGCAGTGGTGGTAGGAGAAGGGCAAAGATGGACACTCACTGGGCATGAAACTCAGCTGTGAACTATTAATCTTTCTGTTCCTGTTGAAGGCTGATTTTTCTTTTGGGTGGGAAGGAAGGACTTTGGTTTAGAAAGATTCCTTGTCCACCTTGTACACCTGCTATGCCAAATCTTCCATCACTAACTTTTTCCCTCATTTTCTTTAGCAGTGGATGCTTTTCTCTCTCTCCTGTCCCCTTCCAAAAAAGACAGGAATTGCTGGAAGAAGTTCTCTCCCTTCTTTTCCTTTGCCCTTCCCTATCCTCTCTGTTAAGGGTCCCTGGACTTGAACTTCTTGTCCAGATACTTCACAAACCTCCGTCCTCCTCAGAGGAAGGAGAAGAGATGTGAAGGACCAAGGTGGGTAGGACCTGCCGTATAAGAGGCTCTGTGCCCTTGCTGCTCTTCCTCCTTCCCTTCTCCTGCCACATTGCTGCTGATGAACACCAGCAATATGGAGGGACAGGCATTCTCCAGGCCTTCTCAGAGCCAGTTTTCTGCCAGTTGGTGGGGAGAAACAGGTTGTGAATATTCTCTTTGGCATGGCAAGCCAGGTCCTCAAGGAGTGGTGGAGGAAAAGGCAGGAAGGTCTGGTCTGTCAGAGGTGTATGGGGTTCCCATTTCTCAGTGAGTGTTACAGGTCAGAGGTCCTCTTCACCCCACTTGCCTATGCTCAGTCTGCCCTTGTCTAGTCAGTTTAAAACTCTCTGTTCATGTCCCCTTTACTATGAGGAAGGGACTTGGGGAGGACCTCAGCAGAGCAAGTTCTCCTTGAAGCCTCTGCAGCTCTTCCCAACTGATTTACACCATGGGCTGTGGGGTGGGTGTCCATGAGAAGAGTATCATCCAACCTCCTCACTTCCAGATGAATGTGAAGAACAGGATTTCAGCTGCTCACCTTACTGGGTTGGCCTCACAAAGAGTCTTTCTCTTGTATAGGCTATGGACGTTCTGGCATGGATAGGGGGCAGCCTAGGGTGAACACAGGAGCACAGGGAACAAATGGGATGTGAGAATGGGGCCTGGGAGTAGCCCAAGAAGGATGGCCTGGAAGAAGCTCCCTTAGGTGTGCAGCCACACTGTGTGTGCCAGGATAGAGGAGGACTCCAGCATCTGGATGGCAATGTTCCTTTGACTACTTAGACGCCCTCGTGAGAGTGAGAACAACACATCATCTCCTAATCCTCACAGGTGTGACAAACTTTTCTTAGGGATCCTGTCATGTCTTGACAAAATCCCAGTTGCACTTGCTAGATCCCAGCCTCTGCCTTTTGCATAGAAGATCTGTCACAGTTGACAATAAGCCTACTGCCCTCTCCACCTCTTCCCATTTTTGAGCAATGCAATAAAGCACAATCTTGGCACCATCTCCCCCAGTATTTTTCTGTCAGGCAGGAGGGCTGCCTGCTGAACTACTCTTTATGCAGCACAGTGAGCCTTCTTTCCATGATCTGCCCAACACTTGACCATAGTTCACCTCTATCAGGATGAGGATGAGGGACTATGTTTTGTTGGCCCTCTCTGAGTAGTTATTTCCTCTTTGAGGTGCTCCTCAGAAGACCCAGTGTTTTTGGGGGCCCTGGGAGAAGGATAAGGGTGTAGGAGCTTCTCTAGGAGGGATTTACATTCTGCATGCAGAGAACTTGCCTGCCATCTGCCAGGTAGTAGCAATGCCAGCTGTGAGAGCTAGCTTCTATGCCACACATGACAATTTCACTGTCTGTAAGTGAGGTAGGAGCAGTAGGCAGCGTCTGATGCATGAAAACCAGAGCAGGTATCCCCAAAGTGTAAACCTATGAAGATCTGTGGAGTTTCTTCCTTGTAGGGGTGCTGATGGTAACAATCCTAAGCCAGGTCCTGACTCCATTGCCTCAGACTTTTCACTGTCAGCCTGCTTTCCCACAGTCAAAGCATTATTTTGCCTTGAGTCCAGAGGTGTTTGTGGGACTGACTCCACACGGTAAGAGCCAATCCAACCCAGAGGAAGGGGTGGGAGTGCACATGTGTGTGTGCACCTGGATGCAGGAGGATGAAGGGAAGTCACAAATCGAAGTCACATCACTGCTGGCAGCTGTCCCTCCATGTTGGGGCTGTGCAGCAAACCAAGACAGGTAAATGCTGTGAGAGATGCCTAGGCACAACAGAGAGATCCCCAGCTACCACACAGGGCAAGCTCAGTGGTCTTCCAGCACGGCAACCATCCAAGCAGAAAAGACTAATGGCTGGGGCACAGAACTGATCAGAAAAAGGGGGATGACAGGCTAGGGGGGATGGAGTCTGGTTCGTCTCTCCAACTCTTCCCTCCCTGTGCTTCTCTGCCGTGTGGTCTTGTGAACAGTTCTGCTCAGTCAATACTTTAGGGGGAGCATTAACTTATAAAGGTTTCTGCTTTTTCCCCTCAGCACCTCAATGAGGCAGAAAAGAAAGGTCAGGGATACAGCTATCATCAGGCCCTTCTTTTTTCTCTGGTGGGGGTAAGGCTGGATAGGAGGGAAAAGCCATTTCTCTCCCAGCTGTAGCCCCCATTTCAAACCATTGGATGAAGTTTGCACAAGATGGACTGTTCTGTGGGAGGAAGAGGGCAAGGAAGGGGAACAAAGTGTCTCACCTTCCTTCCTCCTCCCTACTTCTTTGTCCTGCTCCCTCCCTCAGGATGAGGGCTCACGAAGTGATGCCAGCCCTGTTGGAGGAAAGCAGATTTAACGTTCTATTTGCATGACAATTTTACTGTATTTTTCTGAGCAAACACCTGTTGTGTATGTGCCAGTTTGTTGGAATTTAACCTCCTCCCTCCAAGTCTCTCCTGTCCTTGTCCCTGTTTTCTCTGCTCCTTTCATTGATCTCTGATGTGATTTTATGAGAGACTCCTACCAGTTTGAGATGGAACATACCCCAAGGAGAACCCAAACCAATCACCCCATAAACCTCATTCCTTCTTCTTTCCAGTGTCCCCCTTTCCCTTGCTCCAAATGTGGTCTCTCAGCTGCTTTTCACAGTCATGTGTGTAAAGGGGTAGGTGTTATATACCAAAGGCCTGCTCTTTCTAGTGGCCATCGTTTCTCCTTGTTATTGAGGAACAGGAGTGAGGCCTGTCAAGATAGATCTTGTAAGAGAAATGGTCACCACCCTCCCTTTGCCCTGGTTGCTTTTCCCAAAAAGCAAGGTTATTCTTGAGGGAACGTGGAGTGCTTTAGCTGAAGAGAAATCTCTGATAGAGTGAAAACTTGATGTGCAGCTGATTACAATCACTTGGAAGATCTCCCACCACCTTCCTCTTATTGGTTGCATGGACCTCTGAATTAGGTCTATCCTATGCATTCTCCGCCGTGGCTGGCCTGACAGAGGGAGGGGCCTCAAAAACCTCTTTGTTGGGAAAATGTGGAGAGACTGCCTGATGTTTCTAAGGCCTCTGAGGCTTGGCTTTGGCAAGTCCCTCAATGCTGCCTTCTCCCAGGGCAAAGTGGACTTCTGGGGCCAAACCAAGACCAAACCCTTTCATACTTTATTTCTGGTTTGGTGACTCTTGGCAGAGAAAACAGGGGGTTGGTTCACCTCACTGGACATTGTGGAGGGTGAGGAATGAGGTTGGGTGCAGCCCTGCCCTCAAGTCCCAAGAACAGCCTTGGCGAGAAGCCTGGGCTGGGGTCCTACACCCAGGGGAGTGAAGGTGAGACTGTTCCTCACAGTAGGGCAGAGATCTTTCCCATATCTGCTGGTGCTGCCCCAGTTTATGCTGCAGTACCATGTTCCCTTCTACCCCTCCCCACTCTTCTATACTGAATAAATCCCTCTTGAGGCAGGTGTGAAATATTCATGACTGACAAATGAAGAATTATGTTGGGCTGAGGAGGCCTCTGTGTGTTTGCAATGCTAATCAGCCTTCTTGGCTGGAGGAGGCTCTGCCTGGCAGGCTTGAAGGAAGGAGGGGAAGATGCAGGAGGAAGGTGGAAAAGGAGCTGAGGAAGAGATGAGGGGCAGACACAGTAGGGGTGAATAAGGTATGGTGAGATCAAGGAGTGGTGAGACAAGGAGGTAACAAGTAGAGGGAGATGGAGAAGGTGTAGAAGAGGGACAGGCTGAAAGACCTGGGGAAGAGATAGCTACAGTGGAAAGAATGGGATGATAAAGGGATAAAGGGAACAGCAAGGAAAAGGATTGAGTGCAGGGGTGAAGGCTCTCTGAGAGGAGGTGGGGAATAAGTCAGCAGTGCCCGGAGAAAACAATCTGAGCAGACTTCATGATGAGCTGTGACCCCTCTCTGTAGGGCAGAGCTCAGTGCTACAGGGTGGGCAGCTGCCATCTGGGTAGGAGCTGGACCCAAGCCCCAAAAGCACACCTGCCATGCTTGTTGCTGACTGGAAAGCTCAGCTACATCAGGAAGGACACACAGCCTCCAGGAGCCTGGAGAACATCCCTTCCACCATCACCACCTCCTTCCACATGAGATGCAGTCAAGAAGAGCCTCATGGAGCTGTGTCCTCTTGCTGGAGCCAGCCTGCTGCCGTTCCACCATCTGAGCAGGAGGGAACCTCCTCAGGGTGGCTTGGTGAGGGACGGACGCTTTGTGCCACCCCCCCACCGGGCTATGGGGGTTTCTTGTAGGGCTGGTGGAACCTGCCCCACCTCAGCCGTGCCCTGCCCACCCTGTCTGAGCAGGTGTTCTTGGGTCCTTCCCCGGAGAAGGGACAGAGGGGAGCATCTGTTGTGTCCCCCCTACACACGCACGCATTCCCAGCCCTGTCCCTCAGCCGCTTTGGCCTTGTACTGTGAGGGGCGTTCTCGGTCTGCCTGCCCTTGGCTGTCCCCCCACGCGCCCTGGGGAGGCGTCTCTGTCCCTGCCATCCTACTAGGACGGCTCTCTGCAGGGCTGCCCCAACCCACCCCGTCCCTGAGTGGAGAGAGGGCATCCTCTGCCTGGCATCTCCTTGTCCCTCTTCTCCTGCTCCTTCTCCTCCCTGCCCCAGCAGGGGTCGAGTTCCCTCCTCCCCCTGTACGGCCCCCTCCGGTGCCCCATCCCCGCGCGTTCGGCTTGGCCTTTGCCTCCCCGTAACTACCACCGCCACTGTGAGGCCTTGCTCCTGGCTGGCCTGTCCCACCTTCCTGCTCTCCACCTTCCCAGGGGGAAGAGGAAGAGCCTGTCCGGGTCAGGCCAGACCCTCCAGGGCTGGTACGGCTGGTCCATCCACAAGCACAGCGTCTGGGGTGAGGGGGTGGGAAGGGGCGGGCAGCTGCCGGGCACAGAGAAGGGGGTGTCAGCCCGTGAATGTAAGGAAGGGCCTGGGAGGCAGCTGCTGGGACTGGCTCCTTGTGGCCTCTTTGGTGTTCCTCCTTCCGTAACAACCCTGTGACCCCCCCCGGTTGTGTATGGACAAATTTAAGTTGGAGTTACATTCTTTACTTTCTTCTTATTTTTTGAATTTATTTTCTTTTCTTCTTTTAGAATTGTATTTCTTTCTCGTTCTTTTCTTTCTTTTTTTTTTCTCTCTTTCCTTCTTTTCCTGTTTTAAAACTGAATGGCACGAAATCGTTTTTCCTCAACTCGGAGATTCCTGTATGGAGAAAATCAATTTCTATATTTGCAATAAATTTCTTATTTAAAAAAAACAAAACCAAGAAAAAACCTAAAAAAAAAAAAAAATCAACAAGCAAAAACTATAAAAAGCTGCTTCTGAGTCCATTTGTTCCAGATTTGTCTGGTAGAGAAGGTGGGATGGGATGGGATGGGATGGGATGGGATGGGATGGGATGGGATGGGATGGGATGGGATGGGACGGGACAGGACGGGACAGGAGGGATGGGATGGGAGGAAACAGGGTATGGGTGAAACTGCGAGAGTTGGGTCAGGGCATGGGAGGATTGTCCCAGGCACCCAGTGGTCACTTGCTTCTCCCAAACCCACTGTTTCTCTTCCCTTGGCTATTGCCTGTTTTGGACCCCAAATTATTTTCACCCAGTTGTCAGTTCTGTCATGATAGCAGCCCTTTCCTGCACCAATCAGCACCCAGGTTGTGCCCCACCCAGGGCAGACAGGCAGCTCTGCCTGGGTGTAAGGCAGAGCTTCCTTGCCCATGACCTACACAAGAAATCCTCTGTTTGAGCTCCAGAGCTCTCTGGAGGAAGGCAATCCAAGGCAGGCGATCCAGCCGTGGGTAATGACTGAGCAATCTGTAGCCTAATCCACCAGCAGATATCCTGATCTCAGCTCTTCCTAAGCATCAATATTTAAAGTCAAGAATACAGCCAGCAAACCCATGCCTATTGGTGCATTTATACACATAATTAGGCCAATTTGTGTATGGTGACATAGCAGCCATTCCCTTGCATGTCTTGTCTCTTCTCTGCCTCCTGTTTCTTAATGTTTCTAGTTTCTCCTGAGAATGGCATGGCTCCTTGGCTCAGAGGGTTTCTTGTTTTTGCTCTTGCACATCCAGCTCTGATTAGACAAATCTAGCCATGGCTTCTAGGCTTTGTTATTGAGTGTACTGAGCTCACAGTCTCTGCTCCTTGTGTAGCAAAGGACAGGAATTAATGGTTCTAGGGAGTTGTGACTATGGACACAATTGCTCCTGGATATATATGCTGCAGTAGCTGATGACTCTTATTAATGCTTGAATTGATATGAGAGCAAACCTAGGAGCAGATGCTACTACAGACAGATGCTTCACAGTCTGACATATTCTCCACTGGACTTGGGAAGAATGATTGAGTTTGGGAGGGAATGGTGGTGGGCTGTGTATCTCTGGAGGGTGGACAGTGGTGCATAACAAAGAGGAGCTCTTCTGGGGTTAATCAGAGCTTCTGCTTGGTGGAAAGGTGGATGTTTCAGTCAAAGTGATGTTCCTGGCATCTGCATCTCTGCAGTGCAGGGATTCAGGCCTTCTGAGACAGGGAATCTTCAGACCTTGGGAGGAATTAATGCATAAATTATAAAGAGGCATAATCTAATCAGTAGAGAGCCCCCATGCTGTTTATTTTGTTGCTAAATTCGATTTTGTCTCCACAGTCCTTGCATTTCATTTGGTTGCTCTGCCACAGGGATGAGAAAGGACAAGACGTATTTGCAAATGCTGTCTAGGGGGAGCAGGAAGCTTTGGGAAGGGAAGACTGTCAGGGCTGAAGACATCATAAATGTCCTGAAGCCAGGTGAGGGCTGTTGGGCTGAGGGGACGTGGAGGAACTGTAGCCAGCCCTCTGGGCCAAAATGATTTGTGGTGAAAGAGTTAAGCAGTGCTTGTATTTAAACAGCCTTTGGTTGATTCCAGTCAGAGAGCTTAGGAGTCCTCTGCTCTGCACACTGTTGTGTGAGATGGTGTGTGTCCAGAGAAGGCATGAGGTGTGAGCTGTGTCTGTGTGTCTGCATTATTCTCTCAGGTGCCTCTGGATGTAACTGTGTCCAACAGACTGCAGTTACTGCAGCACACCACATTGACCTTTGTCTCCAGAACCCACTTGGTGGACCATGATGTCTGCATCATGGAGTGAGAGAAGGGCCCAGGGCTGTGGACAGGGAAGTGGCTGCAGTGTGCAGTGTGAGGGTGGCCAGAGTGACTTGGGGAAGAACAGGGGTTCTTTGCACAGCCTCATTATTTGGTTGCCTGCAGACTGAGGAAGACTGCTTTGTGTTTTCTTGTGGTTGGTTTGTGCTGATGTAGTTCTTTTTCACCCTTATGAAGTTCAGTGACTAATCCAAGCCATAATTTGCTGCAGCACAGATAGACCTGACCTAGCCCCAGAGCCTTTTGCTGGAAATCATATGGGAGAGCTGTCATCTCTTTGCCCATGTGGACGTCTGCATGTGCCTCTGTGTTGCGGTACCGACAGGCAAGTAGCAACATTGCCCTCTTCTGGACTGACTGTAGGCACTGGAAGAGCATCCCTGATGGAATGGCAGAACAATCCTCTTTCCACTGCAGAGCTAACAACCTTTCTGGGTCTTGATTTCCCATCCAGATCTTGGTGGCTTTTACAATAGCCAGCTTGGATTAGAAGATACTTTTCTGCAGCACTAAGTGCCTGGGCATCTTGAGCCATCATGACTCCTAAGAGAGCAGAGTGAGGAATGTCTCCTCTCCAGATAATGTTGACTCCAATGGAACCAGTAACCAAGAGCTCTGAAGGGCAGTGAACATTTGGTTGAAGGTGTGAGGGTCATGCTGCTGAACCTTGTCCTGAGGGCTGTCTCTCAAGGGGATGAGAGCAGTGCTAGGGAATGGTCAGGCTAACATCTTTCCCCACGTCTTGGATGCCTTTTCAATTAAAACACAAATGTGTGTATTGCGCAGAGCTGGAGGACAGAATGAGAGCTACACAGAGCCCAAGGGAATTTGGGATTCCCAAACTGGGATTCCCAAGTGCACAGGCCATGCTCACCTGTTAGCAGGGGAGCAGAGGATGTCAATGAACAGCCTCTACATTTTCCTTCTGACCCTTGAAGGAAACACAAACTGAGAGAGAGAAAGAAAACCCAACCAGCCTGAAAGTGAAATATTTAGGAGTGAAAGGTTAACAGAGAAGAAATGTAGACTTGAATACTTATATGAAGGTTCCCTTGCACCGTTAAGATGATGGGTAGATCACTATCACTGCTGGTCCCCTACAGGGACAAGCCTGAGATTCTGCCACAGCTTTGGTGGGACTATGGCAGTGTGCAGAACTGGCTGTTCCTTGGCTTCCCAAATATTCAACAGGGATCTGTGTCTTCCCTTCCCTTGTCAGGCTCCTTAGAACAGGGTCTGTCTCTCACAACATGGTTATGTGATACCTCTTACAGTAGGATTGCCAGGCTCCTCAGGGACTGCCAGTTAACATGCATTCCCAAAGGAGAAACAATTGGCATCTAAAATGAGTCCGAGGAGCTGTATTGGTGACTCCTGCTAAGCAAGACAGTAGTAAGCAGGTGCCCAGCCAATGCTACTGTGGAAAATGAATCAAAGGCTTCATCACTTTTTAAATAAGAAACACTTCAAAAAAGAAAAGTATTCTGCTCCATCCTTCTGTTGCCAGAAAGGGCATCATTAAGAATTCATTGCAACTTCTGCACCCAATTTTCCGGCCCGGTGCCTTGTCCCACTTGTCTTGCTCCAGCTCCAAAGACAGTGGAGGCTCTGCCATGAGTATCGAGGCACAAATGGAACCTGAATAATAAGATGAAACCTGAAGAATGGCTGGGGGGATCTGGGGACCTCTGGGGAGAAGTGGCTGAAGGAGGGGAAAGCATTGCCAGGTGTGGAGCATGAGGAAGAGTCAGACTTGCCCACAGACTTGCCAGCAAATAGGCACAAACCTGCCTCAGCTGCCTGCTGTTGCCAGATCCCAACACACACCTGGGGATTTCTTTCTACTCTGTTCTTCCCCTTCCTGAACATCTGGAGTTGATGACTGGGGATTCCTAACATCCAGAAATGGCATCGTTGGACCAAGGTCCTGAGCTGCAAGACAGTGATGCAGCTGACAAAGGTGGCCAAGCCAAGCCAAGCCAAGCCAAGCCAAGCCAAGCCAAGCCAAGCCAAGCCAAGCCAAGCCAAGCAAAGCTGTGTCATGGAGTGGATTCAGAAGGACAAGGAGGTGCAGGTTAAATCTATAATGGCTGCAGTGACTGTGCCTGTTGTGTGGGAGTGCCTTCAGATAAAGAAAGTGGCTGCTTAATGTCATGATACCTGCTTGTCTGGAGGAAAAGGGGCTTCATTTTGGGCTTTGCTCAAATTGAGCATTGGGCCAGAAGATACATGAGATTCCAGCTTCTCATCCCTTTATGATAAGTGGGGAAAGAGCTGTTGCCTCTGTTCTCTGCTGTACATTTTCTGTCTTGTGTCACTGTCAGCCATAGTATTTCCTACCTGTGACACCTGTTTCTCTTTCTCTCTGCTTCTCTAGTGGCAGCCAAGGAGATAATTGGTGTTTTTGACTCTGTCTGTTGAGCCTTTTGTGCCAGGAGCTGCCAGATGAAGCTGTGAATTATATAATAAGGGTTAATTAGAGGCTTTTCAGGGCCATATTAGCATACCCCATGAGAGTGGTGCCCTCCTTTTTGGGCCATTTCAGGAAACAGTGCTTATGGGGAAGAGGAGCAAGGAGGTGTCAGTGGCATTGATGGTGGTTGTGGTGGCCAGGAAAAGGATATTCTGGCTCCTTAGTGGCACTAGAGGTGCTGGGGTGGAGCACACAACTTAGGAGAGAGAGAAGCAAGGTTGGACACAGAGTGATGGGGTGGAAGTGAAGGGTTTTTAAACTCCTGTAGAGCTGTGAGCTGGTGTTGGAGGGGTAGCTGGGTGCCAGATCCCTCACTGGTCCTTCTTCCTCCCTCCACTGCTGCAGGGAGCTGAGCTAGAAGGTAGAACTTGCCTGGGCAATGTCCAGAGAGAGCAAGGCTTGAGTGACCTCTGAAAAGCCCTCGGCACCCACGGCTGCCAGGTAACAGCTCTGCTCCTGGATGAGCAGTCTGCTTCTTTAAGAAGGCACCATGGGCCCAATCCTGCCTCTCCAAGAAGGTTGTCCTGCCTGTGGCTGGGTGTGCAGCACGGGGAGAGCACCAGCCCAGCAGTGGAGTGTGAGAGGGAGAGAGGGGATGCTCCAGGTTTTGCTGTTCCTGTTGTCTCAGAGCTCCTCTGTCTACATCTGCCTTCACTCTGCATGTGCTGGGTTGTGTGACCTTGGGGTTGATGGGGAGACCCTGCTCCCTCAGCCCCTCCCAGATGCTGTGCAGAGAAGGGGCCACTGATTTCCCCAGCCCTGAAGGTGAAACTGCCTGAGGCACCTCAGCCAGCCCAGAAAGAAGATTTAGATGACAGATCTCTTCCTGCTTTCAATTGTTGCTGTGCAGGAATGCTTTGAAGTGGTTGGATTTGCCAGCACAGCCTCTCTACACCCCCATGCCCTCTCAGAGGAATAAGAAACTCGTTGCTTGCAGGTCTTGGAGCCATCACTTTGGCATATTATGGAGTCTTTCCACTGAAAAGTGTAATCTGCAAGGTCACTACATCTGTGAATTCACACAGCTACAGCATAACACACCATCCTGGGGCTGAGGAAACTGAAGAACTCCCCTCTGGCTCTGAGGGAGGAGTGGACTTGCCTGGTCTCTTGGTAAATGACATCCCTTGTTCCCCAGATAGAGTTCATGAAACACCTTTGGGAAATGGAAGAGATTTGTCTCCCTTGGTTTCTCTTCACACCACGAAGTCCCAGGTCTGGTCAGTGTGGTGGATGGAGGGAAGCAGCACATGAAGGCAGCCAAACCTCTGGGCTTCTTCTGCCTGGCTACCTGTGAGAACCAGCCAGTCACCAAAACATTGTCAGAACAGGACACAGGGTCTCCTCTCACCTCTGATTTACCTTCTAGGCCATCAGCTCCCTCCTCCTTTCCTGCAAACTGTGCTCTCCTCACAATTTTTAACCACTCCCTTCACACTCTCCTTTTTTCCTGTTTTCTCTGTTCTCCTTCACTGACCCTCACCTCTCTGTTCACTGGGGAATAATGATTTATTCTATCTCTCCTCCCCTCCCCCCCCCCTTTCTTAATATTTTCTCTCATCATCTTCCATCTGTTATCCTTTTCCCATTTCTCCATTTCTTTCCTTCCATTCAACCTCCTCTGTCTCCTCCCATATCCACATATTTTCCCCTCTCATATAATGTCTAATGTAATTCCTCACATCTTGAGTCATCCAGACCTGCAAGGAAATTATTTCCCACAGGGAAACAGAATGTGAGAAATATCTTTATTCACCAAAAATTAAATATTGACCATATGGGGTGGGAAAAAAAGAAAAAAAAAAAGGCAAAAAAAAAAAAAAAAAAAAAAAAAAAAAGAAAGCAGCAAAAGCCAGCTCATTGTTCAGAAAGGGATGAAAAAAGCCCAAACTTGTTTTTTTTCATGAGCAATATTCATAACTGGGTTCAGAGCATTTCTGCATCAATGTGCACTGAAAATGCTGCTGAGGTTCTCAGGCACTGCAGTGGGGCCAACCTTCACAGCTCTGGGGCAGACAGAAGGGGGAATCTGGGGGAATCTGAGATACAATCAGTGCATGAAACAGACTTAGTGTGTGAGTCAGCTGGATATTCTCTGCTGCAGTCATTTCTGAGGTGATGTCTCTGCCCAAATTACTCCAGCAATGACTCTTTCAGAAATGGCTGTGGCTGTGGGCTGGAAGGGCAGGGGGCCTCTTCTAGCACGGTGCCACACCATCAGACATAGGAGCCTGGTGAACACTCAAACCCTCTGTGGAAAGTACTTCCAGGAGGGATCAAGCACCTTGCCCTACAGACACATTTCCCTGCTGGATCTCCAGATCTCCCATTGAATGTTTTCAGCTGTAACCAGCTTCTTCCACACCCCGACCCCAGAGATGACCTACTGCAGTGCCTGAGCATCACCCACAGGCTGGAATTTCTCAACAAAGACTGCGGTACAGAGGAAGTCAGTTTTGGGCAGAGGCATCACCTCAGAAATGACTGAAGGAGAGAAAGTAACATACTGTTCTTGCAGGCAGGGGACAGACTCAGCACCACACAGAATGACTCAGAGAGCAGCTTTGGTGGGCAGAGAAAGAAAATCTCAATGAATCCCGCAGGCCTTTCTGTTTCAGTGATCTATTAAACAAACCATACCTCTATGTACAGCAAGTACAGCCTTAATCCCATGTGATCCTGATATTTTTAGCAGCTTGCTCATGGGACTTTTTGCTTCACTAACAGGAGCCCTGAAGCCAGAGCCCAAAGATTCCTAGTTAATAGGTAGATCTCAGGTGAAAACCCAGGTCTGCAAGTGCTGCAGTGAGAGACACAAGATGTTTGATTACAAAAAAACCGTCTTGGGATCAAGCTGAACCAGCCGTTCTACAGCTGGATTTTAGGCTAAATCACTGTGTAACCCTGTTGGGATCCATGGAGATCGGGAGAGGTTGGAGAGGCAGGCATCTGCTTCATCAGTGCTTGGGACACGGGTGGTGGGGCAGAGCTGGATCCTGATGCACACTGAGGCTGCACACAGGCAGGAGGTTGGGAGAGGAGCTGGCAGAGTGCTGGCAATGGGATGTGCCTTCCAGCAGAGACCTTGGGAGGCTGTGGTGTTTCTCTGCAGGGCACCAGGCCTCTCCCCAGCTGATCCCAGGCCAAGCTGAGTGTCATGGGGCAGTGTGGGGCAGTCTCCAGGCCCTGCAGAGGCTGTGGCTGTGCTGCCTGTGTGAGGATCTGTGGCCAGGCTCTGGGGCTGCAGCTGGGCCCCTCTGCTCTGTGATGTGGAGCATGGACTTCCCACCTGCTGTTATAAATGAGGGGATTTGGTGGGCAGGAAAGGATTCCCCTGATGGGTCAGCTTCTTCTACTGTCACCACCTGGAAGCATCTGCACAGAAGAGATTCCTTGGATCTGCATCAGGGTTCCTTGGACAGCACACATCCAGAAGGCTCTTGCCAGAAACATTCCCTGCAGACAGCCATGGCATCAGGGTTTCTCATCCTCCAGATGGGGCAGCCCTCACTGCTTACTCCTCATTGCTGGGATCTCAGGCAGGAAGAAGGCCCACTGGAGGAAGGCACAGGTTTGCTGGTCTGTATGATCATCTCCAGGTGACCACCAGGCAGAAGCAGCAACTTTATCTTCACAGGTATCGTGACCTTTCTTCAAATGAAGGAAATATTTTGTGGAAAAGCAGCAGAAAATTTGCCATATCAGCATGAATCAAAGCTGTCTGCATTTTCTCCTCCACTGAGGATTCTAAAATTACAAATGATCTGAAGAAAGCAAACAAGGCAAAAGTACTGGCTACTCCTTCCCAAGTGAGAACATTGAGTATCCTTGAAATTATTAAACATCTAGTTTAAGAAAAATTCAAGAAAAAGTATCGTAGTAAAGAAATAGCTGATGAATTTCCTCACCAAAATGTGTAAACCAAATTTCTGAAAGTCTTTGAAGAGCTGTTGGCCAGTATTGAGGAGAAAGGGAGAACACTGGGACAGATGGACCTTCATGACAATCCAGTACATCCGTTCTTCTGCATTATTGCACATCTTACCCAACCTCTGTCAGCCTTGTGCCAAGGTCTGCCCAGCAAGGCTGCTGCAATGCTCTGACAGTCCAGGTAACTGTTAGCCTGATACTAAGATCATCTGACAGACCTGAGGGGAAAAGAGCTGCATTTGAAACTTCCCAGCATTGCAGCACTGAGACTCAGAACGGAGTTTCTGCAGCTGCTGTTTGCAGTTCTCCCAGCACACAGTTTAGCAATGCATGAAATTCAGATCTTAAAACTATTTGGTGTGGTCCAAAAGGGCAAGTGGGATGTACAGGTAGAAAAAAAGTTTAAATGTACACAGCAGCAATCAGACAAATGAACAGGAGAAGGGACTGTGTTTGGCTTGGGTTTCTTGTCAAATGAAAACATACAAGGCAGCACACCTCTGGAGACGTGATTGCCTTGGGGGCCACAGTGCCCACATAGGCAGGTGTTGTCACCAAGATCAGGCACACCAGATGACGTGAGAGAGGGACAGGCATGGCACCAGGGCAGTGGAATCCTCTAAGCAGCAAAATTTGCCTCATGACAAGAATGTTGATGTCAGTGATTGCTGACACAGGAGTACATATGGGAAGTGGTAGAATAGAAAAACCCCAAGATTTTATTGGTGAAAATAGACAAGGAAAAAGGTTGAATCACATGGCTTCATGACCTAAAGCCCCTTCTGAAGCAGGATAGGTATTGAGACAGGGAAGTCCCTGTGGGATTGATCCTGGGAGGTGTCAGGCTGTACTGGATCTGCTAATGACCCTGTTAGCAGTTGGCTGCAGGTCCTCTCTTGAGCAGATGGCAGGCACACTCTGCACTGCTCACCCGTGGGACACAGAGCTGAGAGTCCCTGAGTTAACCTCCAGGTGAGCTCCCCATGACTGCCCAGAACCTTAAAAATCACAAGAATACAAAATTATGGGAGGCAAAAGGAAGGCCTGGGAAATGCTGGCCAAAGAGAAGAGAAGCCGCTCAATAAAGCTCTGTCTTTAGTAACAGTACTGGCCTTCAGAAATGCCAGGGCCCAGAGGCTGGGGGAAAATAGGGAGCAACTTAACCTGTGTGGAAGAGGATCAGAAAATACTTAAGCGAACTGGACATGTGTGAGTCCATGGGCCCTCGTGGGATGCATCCAGCAGTGCTAAGGATGCTGGCTAGTGTCATTTCAAGGTCAATCCAAATAACCTTTGAAGACTCGTGATGAGTAGAAGTGCCTGAGGATGGGAGAAATGTAAATGTCACTATGGAAGTCTCAGTTTATAGGAAGTCATGGAAAGTACTGTGCCAATGGGAAAGGATGGAACTGAAATTCCTCTGTGTTTTAATGGTGTGTTAGAACAGAGGGGTGATGCTGCATGCAGGAATCCATGCATTTCTGATTCCTGCCAAGTTGGAATGGTGTTAGTGAGGCAAGGTTTATAGAGGGAGATAAATTAATTTCTTTAGACAAGCCAAATTAAATGTAAAAATGGACAAGCTCCTTTTTGGACTTGCTGCATTTACCTCCTCCTGTGGGCCTGACAAGCTGTCCATTTATTTGTGCTTGTATCCGAGCTGAGCCTTCACACAAACCTTGCTGCTCCTACCATCTTCAGACATGACACTTGAGCTTAAAATATAAATTCCTAAATTCCTATTTTCACAAAGGCCAAGCTGTAAAAGCAACGTTCCCTACACTCATTGGTGACCTGGGGAGAAAAGGAACCCAAAGATTAAGGATTTGTTTGATGATATCCTTGCATGCGAGTACCCACTGTGATAATCCACACATGCAGTAAGGAAGAAGAGGATCAGCTGTTCCTCCAGGATGTTGAACTGCAGTTCAACAGTTAATCTTTGAGAGCTGATCTTTGCTACAGTATGGCTTGTTCTCACATTGAGCTCACTTGGTGCTCAGGTTGACTCATGAGCCTGTCACACACTGGAAGCATCGCTTTCTGACAGGTAATAGAGCCAAACAGAGCAGGGTCTAAAGAAAACCCTCATGGATTTGCCAATGAAGGCATGTCTTGGTGAATCCTAGGAAATGGGGCATGTTCTTATGTTTCAGATAAGCCATAAGGGTTTGTTTCCTTGAGGGAAGGGAACTGAGTCCTGAGCAAAGCAAATAGTAATAAAGCAAACCAAATGGTAATATAGCAAACCAAATGGTAATATAGCAAACCAAATGGTACAGGCTAGCAGGGAGTGAGATACTGCAAACAGAGTGAATTGAAACTCCCACCAAGGCCAAAAAGAAACAGACAGAAGAAAAAGAGATGTCTGAAAGCACAAGTGTGAGGGAGAGAGGGAGAGTGTGTGAAACAGACACTGGGGGAAGGGGATCCCATACAACACTTGAGAGACATGGGTCCTGCAGCCTTTGTGCTCATGTTGGAGCTTGTGAGAGTGTGAGACAGCCTGTGGGAGAGAGCCCCAGACAGCTCCCGTGTGTGTGTGTGTGTGTGTGAGTGCGGGCGTGAGAGCCCAGCACAAAGAGGGGGAGACCAAAACGGAGCCTCTCCAACCTCTCCCTGCCTGGGAAGCCACTTAAGGGGCCTGGAGTTGTGGTGGGGTGACACATTTCGTGTAAGGATGGGGAGATGCAAGAGCTGTGCACTGACTCCTCTGGCTCAAATCAATGATGCCACCACAACCTCCTGTCTGAACAATGCCTTCCCTGTTTTGGTGCTTACCCTCCATCCCCACTAAACCTGAAATACCACCTGACTGCTCTGCAGGGTTGAGGATGGAAGTGAAGGAGACTGGTTGACCCTTCCATGTACGCTGGGAAGCCAAGAAGGACTAACAAAAACGCCCTGGCAGATGGCAGCTGCTGTCCTGCTCCCACAGCCTTTGTTTGTGCCATTTAAAAGCAGAGCAGGAGGCAGACAGCTTTCCCCTTGCTTGCAGGGGGCTCCTCCACAGAGCCAAATGGCCAGCACAGCACAGCCAGGCCCTGCAGCTGGCCAGACCCAGTCCTGTCACCACAAACTCCCAGTCTCGGAAAGATGGGAACATAGTGCTCCTTCCCAGCTCCTGTTTGGCTTGAACACATGAGCTGTCCTGCTCCTGCTGCTTCTGCTTGCCATCCAGTGCTCAAAGACCCCTCAGTTTTGGTCAGGGCTCAGGGCTTTTCAAGCCCTACAAGACTGAGCGAAACATAAATGTGTTGGCAAAACAAGGGTTTCTGCAGTGCTCATGCAGTGTGAAATGCATCTCAGCTCTGTCAGCTGGAGAGGCAGCAGTGTGAGCCAGGTGCTGGGAACAGCCTCAGTGTTTGAGTGGCTGTCTTCAGAGAGACTAAAAGCTAGAAGCAAGGCATCCCAGCCAAACCCTGGAGATGAGAAGTGATGCCATTGCTGCAGGTCCTCTGGAGTCTAGAGGGGGAGATTCTGGTTTCCAGAGCCACGTTTAGTGACCTGGGTTATCCCAGACATTTGCTGAGTGCTGGTCAATACTAAACAGGACCTGTGGGAGATATTCTGGAGGAGAAGCTGAAGACAGATGGGTGACCTAGCGCCACACACCAGTGTTCAGATCTCTGATTCCCTCCTTTACCGACTGTCCTGGGTTGTAAGATGTGGTCTGGGGGTGTGTGTTCTCTTTCCCACCTGTTGGAGGTGGGGCGGTTATCGTCTGTTAATTGGGCAGTTTGCTTTATCTCTTCCACAACCAGCCCTCTCTCCAGGGAGATATCTGCTGTTAATGGGCCATTGAGTCTCACTGCACGGCTGATAAAATTACAGCATCACACTGGGAGATGCTCCACCCAGGGGGAGGAGCCAAGCATTCCTACCTGGATAAAATCTGAGACTGGGAACAGCAGCTTTTGCTCACTGGATTCCCAGAGGAAGACCAGGCCCACCTACACCACCACAAGATCTCTGGAAGAAAACTGCACCATTTACAAGATCACTGCTTCAACAGAGCCAGACCTGCCACTGCAGGGGGACTGCAGCCACCATTTAATGGGACTGCTACCAACACCCTGACCAACAGGGTGTCAGGTTGTATTCTAACTCTGTCAGTGTTACTGCTTTTTTATTTACTTTTTATTTTCTTCCGTAATAAAAAACTGTTATTCCTACTCCCATATGTTTACCTGAGAGCCTCCCTTAGTTTCAAAATTATGATAATTTGTGGGGAGGGGGTTTACATTTTCCATTTCAAGAGAGACTCCTGCCTTCCTTAGCAGACACCTATCTTTTCAAACCGAGTCACTGACATAATTTGTGCTAGCCCTTAAAAGCCAGGACAGCATCAGCACTGCAGATTTTCAGAGGTACCATGAGAAATCATCTGGCAGAGCTCTTCAAAGCCCTGGTGATGTCATCACTGCAAAGTCCTGATGCAGGGCTGTTGAGCAGGTTCTTTACAGGTTATCCCAGCACCTTTCAGCTGGCTGCACATTCCCACATACCTTAGCACTAGCAATAGCACAAAGTGTCTTTCAGTGCTAGTTGGGAATATGTTTTGTGAGCTTTGGTTGAGACTGATGACATAGGCATAGGCACTGGCCTGCACCAGAGGCATCTCTGGCACTGCCCAGGTACAGGTCTGTTGAAAATGCCAAGTGTCTGTTCCAGGCTCATGAGATCCTGCAGGCTGTGTACAGCTTTAGGACTCCCGCCCTTGCCTCAGATGAAACAATGAGGTTGTGTGTGCCAGCCCTAAGAGTGGCTGAGGAGACAGACCATTGGTGTCAGCTTTCTAAGGAAATAGAAGCATGCTGCTTTCCTGCTACATTGAGAGACTGTGAGTAGCAACTTTTAACAAAAGGCAATGGTATTGCCCACATGAGCCTTTAAAAAGACTGAATGATGTCACCTATTTGTGGAGCAGCAAATTGTAATGTCACTTCCAGACTCTAAAGACTGCTGAACCACTTGAGCACGATGTAATGCCCAGCTGACCACTCTTAGTAAGTAGGATGTCCCTGCAGGCACTGATAAACACTTGTTGTGATTACTGAATCAGAGCTGGCTGGGGAATTTGAGCACAGCCTTCTCATTGTACTGCAGGGCAAGTGTCTGAACACACTTAGCAGCAGGAGTGCCTCGGGAGGCACTTACAGTCCTAGATAAATGCCTTTTAAAGCCTTCTAGAAATCACTGGTCTATGTCAGAGCCATGTGGCTCTAGCTCAGCCACAGAGAACCATGGCTCTGGGGTTATCCCTTTTCATCCAAACATTCATGTTGCTGTTGTTTGTGGAGTGAAGGAGTTTTTCTTCATCACTGCTTCCATGAGAATGGATAAATATCCTTAACATCTCAAGCTGGGTTCTGGGTGAATTCAGCTGGACTGAGAACTTGGAGAGGCTCTAGGGATGTGCAGATGTGTCTGAGTGAAAGCCATGCTCAAATCCTATGCACAAACAGCAGGCTGTCTGTGTTCAACCCTGCCTAGTGTGCACAGGGAGGTGAGATGCTGCTCCCACTCCCACCAGGCTCCCCTTGGGCAGCCCAGCATGGCCCGTGGTCCTTGCTGGAGTAGTCTGCCTTTCACAGCAGCTTCCTGTTGTGAGCCAAAAAGCAAACTGTGCTTCCAGTGATCCCTCTGTGCACGTGCTCTGTGGTGTCCTGCTCCACTACTTCTCTCTCAGTCCCCTGCCTCCTCCTTGGTCACATTCCCATGCCCGTGACCTCCGTTGGTGTTACCTGTCCATCTTCATCAGCCTCCGAGAACTGAGACAACAAACTGACACGCACTGAGACACGAACTGAGACAACAAACAAGCCACTGCTGATGGAAGGAGGAAGATAGTCCCCACAGCCCTCTCATCAAGAAGCCCCTCTAAAACCATCCTAATGAGATCCTCCTTCGGGCCCCTGTCAGCTCTGCCTTTCTTTGCAGGCTCCTTTGACAGACGGATGTCAGTTCGGGGAAAGCTGTTTGATGTTCTTCATCTTAATGAAAGTGATCCTCCGGCAGGCACTGTCTCCTCTGCCTCTAGGCAACTGTGGTCTAGCAGTGTCAGGCTACTCTGTGCTTTGTCATACTGGATCCTAATTAGTGGCTGACTCCTGCTGCTTCTGAAGTCAACAGGGAAAACATCCTTCTGGCGGCAGCAGAGCAGAAGGTAGGGGATGGGACAGTCAGTGCACAGAGATGGCAAGAGGAATGGCAAGGGTCTGTGTGAGTCCCTTCCCATCCTCCTCCAATATCACTGCCATCCCTTTTTCTCTCTTTCCTCTGCTCATCCAAAGACAGGGGTGGATGTGTAGGCAGCTCTGTGTCTGCTCCCTGGCTGTCACTGACCTGTAGGGCACACACACATGCTGCTTTGGGTGAGAGAGAAAGGACTGAAGTTCCCTCAGGCCACTCACTTGGGGCTAAGCGCTGAGAAGAGGTGAACCTAATGGGAGATGCACTCTAGAGTGAGAAAATATAGATTACAGGATCCCTGCTCCAGACTTTTCCACCGATAATGAGTTGCATCTTTTTGATTCAAGTGGTTGGCTGATGTTCAAACTCCTGTATTTTGTTTTCCCTTAAGGAGACATATTAACAATAGATCTAGGAAGTTCTCTGGGAACACCCTGTATATCTGTAAAGTGCTGTTCTGGTATGTCAAAAACTAGGAGGCAATTTCTTTGCTGCCCAAACCCCTTTCCTCAGGCTTTTCTTAGTGGTCCTTACTTCCTGTCTGCAGCTACATTGTTTTCTCAGAATACACTGCTTTCTTTCCTCTCTCAAACACTGCTGTTTTATCCCATACCTCCTACTTCTGGGAAATGGTGCATGCCTATGTTTAGATGATGCCCGTTAACGCTGCAAAGAGGAGGATGATTGTGTCCTGGAACCATCTTAAAGAAAGGCAGAAGCTAAATTCATCTGATTAAAGGGCATTCGATCGGTTTGTTGCAGAACTTATTCAAAATCCAGTCAGATCGTCCATCCTCATCCACAAGCAAATGCAATCTCCCAAGCAATCATTACACCTGCAGCATCTCTTTTATTCAGGGCTGTCAGACACTCACAGCCCTGTCCTGGATTCCTCCCTGCCTCCCCAGTGGGGATGTGTGTGTGGCTGCCCAGTCCAGCATCTATTTGTGCTTGTGCACTGGAGCTTTTGAAGTGATCATTATATTGCTGTATGCAGTGCAGTGCAGAACTAGTTTCTTTCCGTGGCTCTCCCTATCATTTCTCTGGGATATCTGACAAAGCCTCCCATTACAGCTTTGGAGGCAAGGGGTACAGTGAGCTGCCTCATCCTTCTGCCCCTAACTTGCAGGTCACTGTGGGCACATTCAGGCTGCAAGAAGATCAAATCTGACTGTGCTGTGGGCATGTGGCCAGTCAATCAATAGGGAAGGCACTGCTCAGCTCTGGTACTTCAGGGCTCCAACCTGGATAGCTGGAAGGGTTTTGTAGCACTGCTGTAAAATTCCAGATTTCTGGAAGCTACTGGAAGGCATAAATAAACCTCTTGGGAAGCATGTGACAACCCAAATACTGTGGTGTAATGAAAAGTCTTTGGGTTAATACAACTGAGATATGGTTATCATAATGAATTTTAAATTATATTTTGAATACTTGGTGGTTTTTGTCTTTGAGCTTTGTTTGTATACAGACTCCTTAATTCAGCCAGAACCTTCCTTTTAGTTTACAGAAGCACATATACTTTCATACATAATTCTCAAACCTCAAAATTGGGCCCTCCTAATCTGACACCAATAAGTGGTTCTTTAGGGGAATAGTGGTTGAGAGACCTGGAGGCAAATTGCTAGGCTTAGCAAGAGGGGAAGGGTAGAGAAGATTACAGAACAAAATCCAGAGCTGCTATTTGGAGGAGATGGAGGGAGCAGGGGGGTGTGGAGAGAGGGACGTGGTTGTCCTTAAAGAAGCATAGAGTCAGGGAGCTGCTGGCCCCTCTCTGGAGGGCTCTGCTTGGCTGGGCAGCTTATTAACTGAAATTGAAAGAAAATGGAGAAGGATCAGGGCAGTGCAGCAGATAGAGGGGCCAAGGAAGGCCTGACTGATGAGGGAAAATTAAGCCCTAAATGTGTTTATCTTTGCTAAGTGATGACTAAGAGGATGTGTGATAACCATCTTGCCATCTGAGAGTCATGAATAACTGTGTGCAAGTGTGTGTGTGTGGGCATGATCTAGGGGGTGAGAGGGACAAAGGATTTCAAAGAGCCAGACCCCAGTGGTCACCTTGCCCCTACACAGGCTCAAGGGCAGGCAGAATCCTCCTCACAGAACCAAAGAGGGACCAGGCATGCTGGGAGTGAGGAAAGGTGAGGGTAGTGGGTTTGAGTCAGGTGGGAGATGGGATGGGAAGGAAAATAAGGAAATCTTGTTGTTGCTCCATCTCCAGATACAGTGATGTCTCCTGCCCCTCCATTTTTCATGCTATCATGAAAACCTACCCTTTAATTGCTCTGCCTCAGTCTCCTCACTTCAGACTCTTCATGCTCCTCACTGCCCTCTTTTCTTTGTGTTTCCTTCCTACGTTTATTCTTGCTCACTGTGTTCATAGTTTCTTCTCTCTGTTGCACATTCCCTTCTCCTTCTTTTTATCTTCCTTTGCCCATTTCTCTCTCCCCCCGCCCCTCCACCCCTTCTTTTTCAGCAGGTAGATCTGCATCTGTGATTGAAAGTTCATTTTCCTTTCATTCTGTAGGTGACAAATTCTGACTTGGATAATCACTTGTGAAAAATCAAGAGAGAAGCCAGCTGCTCCGGTGGCACAGGATCTGGCTGTGATGTTCATGAGGACCGATGGCAGGCAGGGTGAGGGATGGAGGGTGCTGTGCAGGGCAGGGAGATGTTCTTCTTTCCCTTCACAGCATGGGAGGGTGGACTAGGGGGGGTTGACATGGTTGCTGAACATGTCTAGGACCCATGGGAAATTTCTTCCTCAGGCAATTTTGATCCAAATGAGGAAAACTGGAATGCATTTCCTAAGCTCTGACCTAACAGAGAAAACTGGGTTTTGACCTTCAAGTTGAGGAGAAAAGATGTTAGAAGCATGCAGGGGTTTGACTGCATTGGGAGGTGTGGGGCAGACTGTGTATGCCCACATTGCTGGCTCCAGCTCCAGTTGATGTGCCCAGGGAGTGCTTAGGCAGAGCCCCACCTTGGTGTCTCTGGTACACCATGCTGAAGTGAGCATTTGAAGAGGCCTTGCTCATCCAAACTGTGTGACCATGGGCCTGCTAAAATGTCACCACGCAGGTGACATCCCTTCCACAGAGAACCAGCAACCTCTTAGCACTCGTATGAGTAGTTCTGAGGTGGGCAGTGTTTGTGCTCACTGAACTGGCTTTGTCAGGGTTGCCCTCCCATTGAGCTGACAATCACTGTCTCTGAGGAAATGGCTGGATGTGGAATCTTCCTTCTGCTTGTGGGAGCTGAGTCAGTGCTGTTTACACAAGAGGGAACTGTTTGTGTCCCACAGCACAGTGGTGCTCACAACAGCAGCCATGGCCATGACACCGGGGTTCCATCAGATAGAAGATCTGGGTTTGCTGGTATAGCACAGAGAGCCTCAGTTTCCTCATGGAAGCACTTCTGTCTGCTTCTCTGTTCATGTAGCCCATGTGGAGTCACCAGGATGCTGCCAAGTTCTCAATGTGAATTTACCCACTGAGGTGAAATGTGCTTGTTTCTCCCACAGGGGGATCCCTTTTGCTTTTAGGCTTTTGTGCTTTCAAAGGCAGAGATTCACCATCTTGCTGTTGACTCTTGAAGAAGAGTCAGGTCTGCTGTGGCATTAGGAAACCACAGCAGATCCAGACTGAAAGATGCCATTGGCCCACCCAGCTGTCCTTTTGTTCTTGGCAGGTCAGTCCTTGGAGTCATCAACCTGCAGGCCCCAATGGCATGGTGGCACTTACACTCTCAGCACTTCTATTTCTGTCTGAGAAGGCATTCCCTTTGCTCTGGAGGAAACTTTCTTCCTGGGACACAGGGGAATGAATAGTGGGTAAAGACAGATGGTAGGAACAGGCAAACCTTTGAGCTAACCTGCACTGTTCCACCTGGACTTTTCTAATGCTTCTCTCTAGTGCCATGAAATTCACTATACACAGATGTGGGAGAACAAAAGTGTTGGATAAAGAGAAAGAGGAATCTGGGGGTAGAAGGCAGCATGACTAAAGGAAGTAGATAGAAGTCACATCTGATTGGGCCCAGAGGTGACTGTGGGACTTGGGCTGGTACATGGGCAGAGCTGTGGCCAAGCAGAAAACAGAATTAAATGAAACATGGCCCTGAGGGAGCCACAGGGGAGAAAACTCTTGAAGTCAGAGGCCAGTCTTTCCTGCAAGGGACTCCACAGTTTCACTGACCTAAGAGATCATTCTCCTTGCTCCCCAACCTCCCTCTCACCTGAGCTGGCCTGCCTATGGCTGTTGGACATGAGCTGCTCTACTCTTCCAAGAGCAGCACATTTCATCAGCCCAAGCCCCTCTGGGTCTTCTAGGAGCAGACTGAGGGAAGGAGCATCTATGTTATTAGGTTATAGGGTGTGTTAGCACTTGGGGCAGTGAAAGTCACATATTTGATGTATTCCTGGGCTCCTAATGAGAAATACCAGCACACAAAACACCTCCTGTAGGAGACAGAGGCTGGGAGTCCAGGTGGTGGGAAAAGGAGGGCTGGCTGATTGCTGAGGGTACCAGAGCTGTCCAGACAGGGGCCAGGGAGGAAGAGTGTGCGTGCACATGTGAGATAGGAAAAAAGGAAAGAAAGAAAGAAAGAAAGAAAGAAAGAAAGAAAGAAAGAAAGAAAGAAAGAAAGAAAGAAAGAAAGAAACAAACAAACAAACAAACAAACAAACAAACAAACAAACAAAAAGCTGTGTGTCTTTGTTCACTCTCCTTATTGCTTTAATAATGACAAGCTAATGACTTAATGCCACTTTCCCACCCCGCTGACTGCTTGGCCCTCTGCTCAGCAGCTTCCATTGATACGGGGGAGCAATGCCACTGAGGATGCTGGAAGGTGCTGCCTGGGCTGCCCTGTCTGTGTGGTTTTCCTTCACTCCTTCAGCCTCCCTTCTTCTCAGTCACCAATATGGCTTCAATGCGGCTCAGCGAGAATTCCCATTTATATTTCAGCCTTGCCTGTGACACTGTCCCCGAGTCCCTGCAGCTCTGCCGCATGATTTCCCGCTCTCCCAAACGCTCTGCTTGGCTCAGCTGCTCGCTCTCCCCAGCGTCTTTCCCATTCCTCATCCCTCCATGCAATGTTCCCCTCTCCCTGCGAGCGCCCCCGGTGCCGCCGCCGCCGGCGCCTGCTCTGTCAGTCGCTCCATCTTTCCCTGACAGGGCTCAGCCCCTCTCCCTGCGCTCCCAATTAGCACAGGCACCAGGCTTAGCCAGGCAGCTGCTGCATCCAGGGCTGCTCGGGGAAAGGATGGGGATTTCTGCTTCAGAGCCAAGCCACATGCAGCCTCTCCGGTACCTGAGGCTGCTCTTAGGAATATTCAGCCTTGGGCCTTGCCTTGCAGGCAAGAAGTCACAGCCCAGGCTCTGAGGGGGATGGCAGACTGACCCCCACTTCCCTGTTCAGAGCTCCCCCCAAAAAGTCTGTCCCACACAGCTACAAGGTGACACTTTTGGTGTCCCCTGCTCAGGCTGGCTGGCTGGGCAAAGGTTTCCCCCAAGAGACTTCAACAGTGTAGATGTGACATGTGTAGTAAATCTGTGTCCCCCAGATTGAATAGGTGGGGCAGGCCCATACTTCCACGGGCTTTTGAAGTGTACAGGCTTTGAAATAACCTCTGGAGGATTAGTGTGACAACCTGAGCATTAGAGCTCCAACACTCAGAGTTTTCTGAGTCTCCTACACACGTGGCCCTGCTCCCACCCATACCAAGAGAGCCACTGCAGTGGTTCCTCCCCTGCACCCAACATCCTGACTCGAGAGCCATCTTCCAGTGATGGCTACCTGCCCTTCTTTGCCAAGCTCCTGTTGCTCTCCCTGGGGGAGGATGCTCAGGGATTCAAATCAGGCTGAGAAGCAGATGTTGCCCTCATTAGAAGAGAAAATGTAACACATAGAAAAGGAGAGGAGGAGAGAGGGGGGAAGGGACGTGCAAGACAAATACTCTCACTGTCAGCAGGAAAAATTGTCTTGGTTTTGGGAAGGGGTGGTGTCTTCCTGCCCTGCTCCTCTTTTTATTGGGATTAGAGGGGAGAACAGTCCAGGCAGGCAGAGCCTTGAGAGGCAGAGGGGTGAAGCAGGCTGTGCCATCTGATTTCACATGGCCAAAGGCATCAGGAATTCCCACACACGGCAGGGGCAAGCGTGGCAGCATCTCTGATGGCTGGGGGAAGCAGGAGCCACTCTCTATCTGTCTCCATCCAGCCCTCTCCCTTGCTCCTGCCCTGTTTCTTGTAGACAGACACTTGTCCCACACAGATGGTTTAGCTTTGGATGGAAAGGATTCCCTTGCCTCAGGAAGCAGTCCCAGCTCTGAGAGGGGGACATTTGGCTGGAAAGAACTGCAGATCTCACTATCTGCAGGGACCATGTGGGGTCCCTCCCTGTTCCCCTACCTCTCAAAGCAGCCACCCAAGCAGAGAAGATCAAAGTCTGCAGTGTTTTAAAATCAATTCCTCTTCTGTCCCAAACTGTGGTTCTCCTTCACTTTCCCCTTTCCAGACCCATGCACAGTCTGTTCAGAGGGCAGAGCTCATGGGAGCAGCCCTGCTCATCAACATAGGCAGCATTTAGAGAATACCAGAGCTGAAATTACCTTGTGCTCAGGCCCCTTCATTGGAGGACTGATGTCACTGTGCCTGCCAGCAGCCAAGCAGGACACATGCCCTCCCCAGGACTGCTTCCACTTCCCACCTCCAGACCTCGGCCTTTTGGTATCCAGCACATCTCACTGCTCTTTTTAGCCTACCTTCTGTGAGGTCTCCAGGAGTCTTACAGGTTCTTTTAGTGCTTCCCTGGCACATGAGGAGTCTCCCTTCCACCCTCAAGTTTGCATCTCAGTGACAGGAGAGGGCAGTGAGTGTGGGAGCTCCATGGTAGAGATGCTGAACTCTAGCTTTGTGTTTCCCCCAGAGAGCAAAAGAGGGAGTGAGAGTGGCCCCCCGGAGCTCCTGTGGCAGAGGACAGGGCTGATGCTGAGTCAGTGCCAAAGGTGAAAGGAGAGAGGACTGGCAGCCATGCTGGGAGCTGGATACCAAATTCACAGCAGGATGCTTTTGAAAGCCTCAGTCAAAACACTTCTGCACCTCTGAAGGGGGCATCTGATTTAGAGATTTTGACAGTTAAAGAGTAAACTTGGTACCTAATGAGTCCTGCACCTGCAGGAAAAATGATATGAAGAACAGGAGAGGATTTCCCTGGGGAACATCAAGAGGAAATATGTAGTGGGAACAAACTTGGAAAAATGCAGTGCCTGGGAGGGGAATCTGAGCAGGTGGGGAATGCAAGGTAGAGGGGGAAGGCAGCACTTGAGGAGCAGTGGCAGAGCAGGGGACAGGGTTCTGGGGCTGTGAGGAAAGGTGGCTGGGGCAGGTGGGAGGAGTGGAAGACAGAGGTTGTGGCTGTGAGGTAATTTACAGCGTTCATGTTTGGTGCTGTGCAGACAAAGGTAAGCAGTGTAGTCTGAATGCCAAAGGATCTGATCTCAGAGTGGAAGTAAAAAATTGATGTTCACAGGATTGTGGGATGTTCTGACATTGTTTTGCACTTACATCACCACAGGATAGGAAATAACACCAAATCAGTCAGGTATCTATAGAAATCCCTTCTCAGTAAATTAGGCTGAGAAGGGATGAAAATAGGGAGCCAAAGAAAGGCTCTGAGAAAGGCTTAACCTGATCCCAGCACTGGCTGCAGCGAGGTCAGAGCCCTGCCTCGGGATAATCTCCCACAATCTCCACTGTGCTGCCCTGGGAGCCCACTCCTTTCTCTGGAAGGAGTGAACATTATTCTCTTCATTCATTTTAGAGGTGGCCTTTTCTGAGAACCTCCATACTCATTCTGGCCAAGGCTGGCTTGGCCTTGGGCTTCTCCTACAACTCGATGGGCTGTTTTTGACACTCCTGACAGCTGAGGAAGCACAACCCTTCTTGTATGAACACTCTGAAGAAGAGCCTTGTGCTTTCCCTCCTTTTGTCCTCTCTGAGTGAAGAGCTCCCAAGCGGAGCACTGCTGCCTGCAGGTCTCCCTGCAGAGTGCCTCCGAGTGCCTCAGGCAGTCACCTGGAGAGCACTTGCTCTCTGATTAAAGAGATGAGGCTCCATTAGTGCAGAGAGGGAGCAGAAAGTGAAGGAGAGCGAGAGGCCTGCCATCAGCCAGGGTCCCTGCTCAGCACTGTAGGCTGTCCCTCTCTCAGTGCCATCCATCAATTTAACCCAATACGATGCCATGATTTTAAGTGACTCCAGCATTAGAAACTCTGTCAGGCATGAGATTTATGGGGTGATGTGTGACAAAGCTGCTGCCTCTGCCAAGTCACACATTTTACTCTTTTTCTTTCCTTCCCAGTACTTGTGGAGCTAGAAAATTAGGTCTTCACTGGCCTCTCAAACTCATTTGTGAGACAGGAGAAAGAACCAGCTTTTCTGCAGAGCATTGAAGGAAGAAAGGCTATGGAGAATGGATCAGTGTGGGGCATGACAGGGCCAAAAAGACTCAGAATAGACTCATGACAGTTTTCAATAATAATTCAGGGCATTTTTTTTTTCATTTTTCCCTCCTTTTCTTTGCTTGCTCCAAGCCCTCTGTATCCAACACTTATCTACAAGGATAAACTTTATACTGAGGCATCCCGGCCCTTTTGAGGATCTCCTCAATAGGCTCAAAGCTGTTAGGGTTTTCTCCCTTATTCACAGCAGGATGCTCAGCAGTGCTGTCAGGAGCCTGTTGGCTCCAACAGTGTTCTGTGATAGCTGCCAACCTGCCTGCCTCTGGGCCTCCCAGGATGGCTGAGGCCATGCATGCCAATCAAAGTGTGGCATCAGCTGACAATGACTGTAGTCGCCTCTCATGTTTTTTTGCCAAAAGATATCCAGAGAGCCAGTCCCAATGACAATGGAAGCTCCAGCTTTCCCAGTATCTCGACCGGGTGCTCAGTAGGGTCACAAAGGGAAGGTACTTTGGAAAAGGATGTGGTGGAGGTGGGGAGAAAGGGGAGGAGCAATGGAAGACAGACAGGAAGAGGGGCCTGGAGAAAAGCAGCAAGCATGAAATTACTGTGTATCAGTAGCATGTGAACCAAGAAGTGTGCAGCTCTGGAGTGCTTTGCTTTCCTGATGCTCTTCTGCTTACTGCACACTGTGCTTGTCCTCTTAGATCCCATTTCTGTCGGATTTAGCAGTGGCCTTGTTAGCCTTACACTAGGTAACCAGTTTGTGGTGAAAACATGAAGAGAGAAGCCCCCAACCACCCCTGGCAGAGCAGCTGTCAAAGTAGATTGGCTTCCAGCCCCTTGCCAGCTGCCCCCAGCGCCGGCTGTCCGTGCGAGTTAAGAGGCCTCTCCTGAGCTGCTGAGAAGTGCCAGAGCCAGCCTGTATCATTCCCAGCATGCAGGAGCAGGGAGCTGCTGTCCGGAGTGCAGCTCCCCGGGCTGTGCTCAGCTGGTGCAGGGGCAGCAGAGGATGTTTGTGTGCACCGGGGGATGTTGGTGTGCACGTGTGCGCACACACGCCGCGCAACTGTGCAGCCGCAGCCCGCGCCGCCACCTCGCAGCCACAAACCCAGGCTGCCTCCTGGGCTTTCACAGGCTCACATGAGCAAATGGGCACGTGGGGAAGGAAGGTGGGCATAGGCAGACACAGGCAGAGAGCCTGGGCACATGGGTGATGGGAGCTCTGGGTGTATCGGGGCACACGAGCACAGAGCCCTGCGCACACGGTGAGCAAACATGCATGGGCACACCACAAAGTGTGTTCCCCACCCCTCCACCCAGTCACTGTAAGTACAGCCTGTTTTGTGTGGTATGACATTGTGTCTCCCTTTGCCACATGATGGTTTTTATCATCTACTGTCTCAGGTGTATGAAATGGGTTGATTTGGCCCTCTCACAGCAAAACCTCCTGCCACCTCTATATGCCCATGCACATGGTTCTGTTCCCCTTCCATACTCCTCATCCCCATCCTCTTACCTTCAGCCAGGTGTGTGCCCATGGATGAGAAGACCTGGCTCTCTAGACCTGGATGGGGTTGTTTATTCCTTGTCAACCAAAAGCCCAATGTCTGAATTCATCTGAAAGAGCAAAAAACTCCTTATGGGCTCCACTTCTCTCCCTGCCTTACACCCCTGCATTTCTTACTGCCCCTCATGGGCTCTGGCTGATGCTCTGGGCTTGAAGGTGTTATTAACATTACAAAAAGGTCTGTCACTTCACAGCAGTGAGGCGAAAAACAAAAAGATGTTGCAATTATGAATTTGTTAGGGAAGCCAGAGGGAGGATATACCTATAGGGTGATGGAGAAGCAGCGGGCTGCCCTCATTGCCCTGCCTGCCCTCCCCTTTCCCCACCTCTCCTGCCCTCCCTATTCTTACACTCATGTCTCTACCCTCTTCTCTCTCCTCCCCGTGTGTTCACTCCCTGCTGCTGTCCTGCCGTGGCACTACCTGCCAGGGGCAGCATCACTGCATGTTAATTAGGTCCTGCACGGCTCTGCGGATGAATGCCGCTGTCAGCGGGAGAGCAGCTCCAGCCTCCCCCACCTCTGCACACCCAGGCTCCTGCTTCCTCCCCTTCCCCTGCTAAACAGACCTGTCACACGACCATTTATCCATAATGGCCCTCTGTGATAGCAAATTTTTCTAATGGGTGCACCGAGGAAGTAGAGGCAACAGAAATGGATGACCCTGTGGTGGTGGAAATTACTGCCTTGGGTGATGTTCTGTGGGGGAGCTTTCTGGGAGAAAGAGCATCAGAGTAAGGGTGAGTGAAACACATGGAAGGCCCAAGGGTTTATCTGCTGCTGAAGCCAAACCTTGTCTGACTTTGTCAGGAAATGCAGCCTTCATCCCCCAGACCCACTCTCACAGCCTGCTGGTGTCTTGCACAGTGATGGAGGAGGGAGGGAGCAGGGCTGGAAGGTTTGGGGGGAACTCCCAGGGTAAGCAGGAGGCAGGAGAAATTGCGGTTGTCACTAGATGAGAGGGTTGGGCATGGAACCAGATGTGAAAGGCTCAGGAGCCTTCCTGGTGTGTTGATCACCCACTGATTTTGCAAAGGAACCCCTACATCCCCCTGGTCTTTCAGCCTGGCAATTGGTGAGGATACTCAGCAAAAGAATGACATTGGGATTTGTTTCTGGAGACCACAGACACAATAATTCTAGGAAAAGCCCTGGATGGCTCCGGCAGCCATCACAACAGCCTGCTCGACATGGTGGGTGCTTGTTCTTGCTCGCAGTGGAGGCAGCCTGGGAGGAAGGATTTCAGCTCTCCCTGTGCTGTCAGCTCCCCTCTCCTGCCCTGTTTTGACCCAGATAAGTTACAGTGTAATGAATCCCTGGCTCCCCTCGGGATTTCACAGTTGTTGCCGTGCTGCGTTGCACAACTGCTCACAATTTCATGGTGGTGGCAAGGCTGACGCTCGCGCCCTCCTCCCCTGGAAGGGCCCTTGGGGACAAAGGAAAAGCTCTTTAGGCTAAATTTGAGCTTCAACACACCAGAGCACATCTCAGTTCCGCTGTGCAATGTGCACCTGCCCTGTGCTGAGCCCATGTGCAGTGAGACCCCACCATCCATCCTGCGTGCCTGATGCGGCAGGGCAGGGGTGCAGGTGGGCAGGCAGCCGTGGCACGCTGCCCTCCCTGGCTCCATCCGTGAGGGGTGGGACCAAGGCGTGGGCCAGCCTGTCTCTGCAGCTCAGCCTAGATGTAGAAGGGGAGCACAACTCCCATGGACAGCATAACTGAGTCTCAGAGAGGACACAGCCTCGAGCCTTCAGAAGAGCCTGGGATGCACAAAAACCACAGCAGGCTTGCAGAGCCTGTCTCAGCCCTTATACTGAAACTTTCTGTCCCATGAGCTGGACACAGTTGGGATGGCTGTGTTTAGTTTAAGCTGGGCTCTAAGTGTGATCCCCTAAGTATAACATGGCTGGTTAAGTCAGAGATTAAGCATGACCTAGCATAATCACATGGGAGCACAACTTTTCTTTAGGGTTAAAGGTTATCACTTGTGTACTTTGCACTCCTTAGACCCCATTTACCTCCCATAGAGGATCAGTTTCTCTTTTCAACCTCTCCATCCCTCCTTTGTCCAGACCCCACCTCATTTAACTCTGCCTGCCTGGCCCATGTTTTTGAACCCTCCCAGCCTGCTGCCCTGGTCAGTGCTTCGGCACTGGCTGAGGACAGCAGCCTCACAGCACAGGAGTGCTTCCTCCTTACAAATTATTGACACAACTCCTTGCCTTCACATACCTGTGGACTCCTCACACCTCTCACTGTTTCTCCTCATGCTGACTGTGCTTGGCAATTACCTCTTCATCTAGCCTTTCTTTTCAAAAATTCTTTTTCATCTCACAGAAGCTTTTTATGTTTTCTTTTCTTCACGGGGAAGGGAGTAGGCAAAGAGGTGTGCAGGGAGGGCGCTACCCCAACTACTGCTAGAAATACAAAGGCAGCTTGTGCACAGCCTGGCTCTTAATTGGCTGTACTCTGGGGCTTTGGGGCTTTTCCTCAGTGATGAAACAGAGATGTGCAGTTCCCTTACAGTGGAGGACATTGCAAAAGCAGAGATTCCTGTTTAAGTGGTGGGAGACAGGGTTTGAGAGAATTTGTCCAGAAGCCACAGCATGACCCTAGACAAACCCAGCTCTCTTGTCCTCCTTCTTCACTGGAACCAGCTGTTTGCCTTCCTGGGACTTTTCACTGCCCACCCCATGCATCTGGTGAATTCTCCCAGAAGGCATCATCATTAAGTGTCAATGTGAGAATGAACAGAGAGCTGTTAATTGGCTTGCTTGTAAAAATAGCTTGGTTTCAGCTGGCAGGGTAGGCTGGACCCTGCGTCTTGAGTGCCCAGCCCTGAATTTTGGTAAAGTTGTGGGGGGAGTGGGTCTGTGAGACCTAGTTCCAGATACAGCCCTGGACAGAGTCAGATTTGCCCCGTGCTGCAGCTCAGCTTGACCAGAAGCTTCTAGTGATGGACAGAACTGCCCAGGTGCTGATGTACAGCAGGGATGGAACCCCCTACCCCCACAGATGGCAGAAAGCTGCAGCAGAGCAGGGTTTAAGATCCCCCTGCCCCTGGCCATAGGTCCTGGATAAGCTCAGCCCTGATAACTGACCTGTGTGAGATAAAACTCCCACTCGGCTGTGATGCAGCACATAGCAAGATTGTGACTCACAAGCTTCCTTCCTGCTTGTGAGAGACAGTTTCCCCTCACTCATACAAGTACCCCTTTAGCTGCTCTCCCAAGTCCCAGACAGGAATCCCATGTAGAAGCTGCAACATATCCCCAAACCTTCTTTTCAGCAGCATTGACTACCTGATGGATACTATGGCAAATCCACTATGCAGCTTTCTCAAACCTGTAGTAAATGTTTTCAGGGAAGTGACTGAAGCATGTGACAAAAGGCAAAGTGCTCTTTTGAGGCAGTTGCACACCTGAAATGGAGAAATGAGCATTGAAATACTTGAAGTGTGCCTTCCAGCTGAGAACAAGAACGAGACAAGCTGTGGGGGTATTGTCTCCCAAGGCACATGAAGTTAATCTGTATGTTGAATTGTGAGGGGGGGCATTTGCAAGTGGGAGAGGGTGAGGGGCTGCCTCAGGAAGAGCGAGTTAAAATCTGTGGAAAATAAACAAACAGGGTGCAAGAAGCAGGTGGGAGTTCACACCTCAGGGGATCAAGGCTGGGGTGTTTATATCAGCCCATCTTGCCTGGATTTTATTCTGGTGATGAACGTGTTCTGAAAACAAACAGAACGTTGAGGAAGAAACTTGTGGAGCAAATGACTGTTTTTTTGGTTGCTAAGCCATCTGTTCTGCTCCAGCAGCTCACTGAGGGCTCTGTGCGTGTGTTTCTGTGGGGGTGGCTGGCGCTGGCTGGCGTGGCAGGAGGGAGTGCGGGGCGGAGGGGAGGCTGTGTGTGTGTGTGTGTGTGTGTGTGTGTGTGTGTGTGTGCTGGGGAACTCGAGTGCTTCGAGCAAATCTGCTTGGGAGGGGAGGAGGGAAGTTGGCTGTGACAGTGTATGCAAACATATGTGGCAGAGGCCAAGCCTGGGAGCGTCTGTGTGTGGCTGTGCCTTCTGTGCCGCACTGCGAGGCGCGGGCGTGTGGCCGGGGCTCCAGGAGCACGGTGGGGCTTGCATCAGGGTAGGGAGCCACAGCTGCACAGCTCTGCAGCTGTGCACTGCACACCTGCCTGCAGCTGGGGACAAAGCTGTGTCTGTGTGTCCAGGAGGGGCTGTGAAGTGACTCTCACAGAGAACATCTGCAGGTGGGCAACAGCCACACGTGACCCAGGAGGCCAAGGAGGTGAGGTGGAGGTGCAGCCACTGGGAGAGGATGTGGGGCACACTCTGTGAACGACGTGGCCGAAGTGCAGAAGGAGATGAAGCCTGTGCGTGTGGAGTTTATGGCCAGCCCATCACTGTGCAGCAGCCCAGCTCTCCTGTCCTTATGCCTGTCCATCCCACAGCAGCCTCCTCCCCTTCTGCCTTGCAGCCTCATTTGTTTTGCAGTGATGAAGGATGATGAATGCATATTGATTATCTTGAACCAAGCTGTGGAGATCTTCTATCACCACACCCTTTCCCACCCCTGCCCTCGTTCTCATCCTTCCCCTCTCCTTGCCAGACGAGACAGGGTTGCCATAGCAGCTGACAACTCGCACTCTCCTGCCTCTCCGGAGGACAGGCAGCAGCAGTAAAAAAGACGAGTTGTAGGAAGAAACCCATGGCCTGTTTGTGTTCCTTTCTCCTGGGAAAGGCAGCTGGGATGCCTTTGGTGACCTGCTGAGGCTGGTGGCTCCCTCAGAGCATCCAGCTGCTGTGTTGGGGCAGAGCTGCTACAGTCCTGGGTGTGCATGGTGCTCCTCACCCAGTCGTGTCCAGCTGCTGGGCTGGATTTCGTGGTGCCCCTCCTGAAAGCCAAACTGTGCTACCACAGCACTGAATACAGAATGGGCCGCAGACTGCTGCAAGCTGGCAGTGCAGACATGCTCCACACTGAATCCCACCTCTCCAGGCATCCCATGTCACTCAGACACGCTGCTGCACTACAGGAGCACACAGGGCAGCAGGTTCCACCCCAGAAGTTGCTGCATTAAAGAGTGAGCTGAATGTCTGCTCTAAGCAGCACCATTTAGAGAATGAAACTGATAGCAGAAAGAGAGCTGTTTGTACAACAGTTGGTATCTGAAAAGGTGACACTCCATTTTGAGGATAATATTTTGTATTTATGTGTTTTTAAGCATTTGTCCCTTAGGACAAAATTCAAGATCTTTGGCTTTTTCAGGCTGGGTCATTCTTACATTTTTACTGTGTGATTATGTCCTGATGCACCTTCTCACAAACGCTTCAGTGGCCTTCTTTGTGTGACTCAGGGCCTTTATAAAGGATATTTCCCCCCTCCAAAACTACAGACCCCACAACCTCCCATCACCAACAAAAAATCCACCAAGACCTTTGCTCTGCCTCTGGGGCAAACCACATCCCACAGACATAGAATTAGATTTGGAAGAAGGCAGTAGGAGAAGAAAGTAAGCGAGGGCTGGTGACAGCGACAGGAGGGAAAAATGGAAAAAGAGTTTGGAAGAAGGAAAGTCATGAGAAGCAGAGGGAGGTGAGGCATGCAATGTGATGGGTTCTTTGTTTAAATGGAAAGCGCAATAATCTCTCCATATTTAGGTGGTGTTTGAGAGAACCTGTTTGGGATTTATTAGAAAATAAAAATGCCCTAATTGAAAGTGAGTAGAGACAATTTGTATTAATAATGGTAGAAATCATCAAATAATGGAATTGTTCAAAATCTATTAGTTTGTTCCATGCAGTGAGAGGAACGGGTTGATTATCTCACAATAGGAAATATTAAAAGGAGAGCCCAGTCTGCTGGTCCTCTATGCAGATTAAATACATAATTTATTGAAGCAATTTATTTTCTGTTGGGAAAAAGGGGAAAAAATGGAAAAATATGATAAGAGCTGCAATCAAGTCTTGGATTCTTAATTTGAAGACCTACCTCTTATCTGCCTTTTTTCAGTCATTAGGAAAAAAATTACTCATTCCTTCATTGGGTTTAAAGCTGCAGGAGCAGAGAGGGTGGCTGGGGAAAAAAATGAGATCTCATGAGGGGGCCTGTTACTCACCTCTTGAGTTTTATATTATTGACAGCAGTTGCTTCAAATCCAAGGCAAATCAACCTTGGGCTGTCTGGAGAAGCAGTAGGCAGAGCTTGGAGGTCAGCTCTGAGGCGTTGCCTGTCTAATCCTTCCCGAGGACTAAAGGAACATGTTGCTAAACTAGAGGTTAATTCAGAGCTGCTTAATTTGTTCATTCTGTCTGTCTGTCTCTGGGCTACTCTGGCCTTTAAAAACCAGAGTGAAGGAATGACAAATTACTTTAGTTTTCACAGTTACACTCCCTTGCAATCAAAGGGAATTCAAGTGCCTAAAGAGGAATTAGGCACTCACAGAATCACAGAGTGTGCTGATCCTGAACATCAAGCCCAGCTCCTGGCCCTGCACAGGACACCCCAAGAGTCACACTGTGTACCTGAGAGCATTGTCCAAATGCTTCTTGAGCTCTGTCAGGCTTGGTGCTGTGACCCCTTCCCTGGGGAGTTGTTCCAGTGCCCCATCACCCTCTGGGTGAAGAACCTTGGGAGAGGAAAATTTTTGGTCTGTCCCAGGGGACTTGAGCATACCCATATGCAGAAGAAGCAGCTCCAGAATTTTTGCAGTCCCAGGGATTTCTCTGTTTGGTGCCTCAACACCATGTTGATAGGAGGCATTGCAAATACTATCTCATGCTCCTAAGACAAATAGCTGGATTCTGCCTCTAAAAACAGTAGACAGGGTAGAATGAAGACATTGAATTGCAATTTCAATTGCAATATTTTAAGAAAGCTGTCTTTGGATTCAAGATGAACTTAGTGCAGCAAAGACCATGGCTAAGAGTCTTGTCTATAGAAATCCATTACATCCTGTAGAGAGGATAAAAGCCATTAGAGAAGGCATAAAGATAAAAACTAGAGGTGTGGTTGGAGTAGATTTAAAGCAGGGGAGACAAAACGAAATGTACTCTGCTAAGAGAGTTGTGCTGGGTGGAAATTTGTGGTGTGGGTCAGAGGTGGGATCTCAGTCCCAGCCTGAGCCACAAAGCAAGGCGGGGGTCCAGCCCAGAGCTGCCTTGGTATTGGGGCAGGGATGGAGCTGCCAAAGCACTCTCTGTTCTGCCAAGAAATTTCTGTGTGAGATACTGATTTTTCACACCTGTGCTTTGCTGTGGAATTATTTCTAAATAAGAACACCTTTGAAAGACTTTGTCTAGATGCTCATTTTGTGTGTGCAGCTTCCAATCAGTTCTCCTTCTGTGACTATTATCCTTTCAGACATCTGTGCATGCTTGGTACCTTAACACACATTCATTTCTTCGCTTCATTTTTGCTTCTTTCTTTTACCTCTGATCTGCATAGGGACAAGGTGACAATGTCCTCTGCCTGCAAGGAGGAAATTTTTATTTCCTCTATTTCCCACTGTGAGAACTCCCTAGTATATCCTATTAAAGTAGGTCTCAGACAAAAACATCTCCCCATATTCAAGAAAACACAGTCTTCTTTTCCAACTTCCTAGCATGGCTGCAAACTCTTTAACCATCTGCCCAGCATCTTTATAACAGGGGTCACTCAAGCGTGTTTGTCCATTCTAGTACTTGCCTAGGTACACTGATGGACAGCTGCTTTGATTCAAACTCAGCCAAATACAACAGTTGAGACCAAAAAATTAAAAGGCTAAGGCTTGTCTTTCTGAAAAAGATTCTTCCATCATGAATTTATTTAAAATAGGACAATCAAAGTGGTAAAAATAACTCACTCATACTTTTAAGAGCAGAGCAGATTACTGGGGGAGTAGGTTGAGCAGCTCTGTCAGCTGCAATATTTTTTCCTTTGGATTCAGTAGTCACACAGCTTCATATAAGTATGCACAGATACATTGGGCATGTATAAATCTCTTCATCACAAACCCAGGTTCAAATATAACGGTGTAGCTGCTGCCCACCTACCCCCAGTGACACTTGCAGCAACCAACACACCCAGGGCATGGCATTCAGCGGTGTTAGACAGGGTCAGGGCGCCAAGTGCACCAATGAGCCTCAACTGCTCTGCTGTGGCTTCCACTCACACACCCTCTGCCCAGGCCCCAGAGGTCTATTTCAGCTCAGGCCAAGGCACCCACTGCTGGGGCACTGTAGTTGTGTGGCTCCTGAATGGATCTGAGGTCTGCTTCATCCTCGTGGTTTATTGGAGTTTGTTAATAGTTCTGGTTGCTGCCACCACTCCCAGGTGACTGCCCTACCCATGCTTATGTTACTCTTGGCTCCTGATCCATCCTTTTTCACGGACTGTTGTTCAGCCTGGAGAAGAGAAGGCTCCAGGGATGCCTTATTGCAGCCTGCCAGCACCAAAGCAGAGACTACAAGAGGGCTCTAGAGGGACTTTTTTCAAGGGCAGTGGTGGTAGGACAAGGGGGAATGGTGGTAAACTGAAATATCTTCATCAGATATTAGGAAGAATTCCTCTACTGTGAGCATGGTGAGGCACTGGAACAGGTTGCCCAGAGAAAGCTGTGGCTGCCTCATCCCCAGCAGTGTTCAAGACCAGGCTGGAAAGGACTCTGAGCAATCCACTCAGGCCTAGTGGGAAATGTCCCTGCCCATGGCAGAGGGGCTGGAATTAGGTGGTCTGTAAGCTCCCTTCCAACCCAATCCATTCTATATTTTTATAGTTCTGTTATCCTGTTTTTGGGTGCTCAGTAGCCCAAGATAGTGGAGGCATGGCAGGGGTGGCTTTGACAACTCATTTTCACAGTGCCTCAAAACCAAATCTTGGCAGAGGATTCTGCTGACTCCTGCAACGCAGCCAGGAGGGAATGCCAGCATTTGTATTTCAAACTTCCTTCTTCCTTTGCTCCTTTTAGTGCTTCCTATCTGTTTCTTGGAGGCAGAAGAAAGCAAGTTTTGCCTTCTGTCCTTTTCTAGTATGTGTCTGGGTATTGGTCAATGTGCATTGCACGGAGAGATGCTTTCCTCAAGATACAAAAATCCTTGAAAATGAGCAGAGTAAAAGATGGAACTGACAGATTTGTTGAACAAGGGGGTTGGACCTGAGGTGACTGATGTTGTCAGTACTGGGAAGAGCAGTCAGGCTGGGCTGGGGAGACAAAAGGAGGGATAGTAGGGCTGAGGCTAGGGATCAGGGATGGAACAGTCCATGTATCTTAACTAATGCTCTCTGGCAGAGTAGCAGCGCTAATGGATATTAAAAGTGTCAGCTTCAAGATTTAGCAAAATGGTACCTCTCCTGATGCATCTCATCCTGGCACACAGAGCCCAGAGCAGAGGAAAAATTAGGGCCAGCAGGCTGTATGCACTGAGCGCAAGGTTGCCCTTTCCTCTTGTGAGGGACCTTACTCCTGTGACTCCCCACCTCATGATGACAATCCTGTGCTCTTTGCTAACAGCCTGCCTGTTTCTAGGTGGGGAACCACTGTCCAACACCCACACAGACCTGCTCCCCTCCTCTGTGCCCAGCGGTGCCTTTCCCTTGAGAAGAACAGAGGGAGACATGTCCATCCCTCCAAGGGAAGGAGGAAGTTTGTATATGGAGCCATGTCCCCTGGCAGGAGTGGCTGGATGCTGGCTGAGCCCTGCTGGGCATTTCCAGCCTGTTCTGGTGGCAGCACCATCCTCAGTCAGGTATGACTTGCCTCTCTGCTCTGTGGCACAACTCAGGCAAAAAGACACTGTCACCCCCAGCCCTTGGAGACTGTCTGGGGAGAGGCGGTGTGAGGAAGGGATTTACTGCCTTTCCTCACTGAGCAGATGGGAAATCACTGCACACGGGGTGCCACAAGGAAAAAGGGAAAGAAAAGAGCTTTCAGGAAGAGGCAGAGCAAGGTAGCCTTTGCTATTTCCACACACTCCCCTTGATCTGCTCTGCTGTTCCCTTCTATCTGTGGTGGGTCTTTTTTTGGCACAGAAATGGTGGCAACTGATGTCTGATTTGGCTGCTGGGAGGAAAGGCTAATGAAGGGGTAAGTATGATGCCGGGACCCTTTCCTGCTGATAGGAACATTAGGTTTCATTCCCATTTATCCATACTCCTGCCTCGCCCTCCAGAGTGCTGAAGAAACGGAGTTCTGTCCTTCTGCTGCTTAGCAGACCCAGCCTGACCTCGCGGAGTTGGCCTCCATGTCCCTCTCAGGTTTTCCTTGGCTGCATTCTGCTTTGATCCACCTTTTCCTCAAGTGGCTGCCTGCCACGCTGCCAGCACTGGAGATGGAAGACCTTGTTACCCAGCCAGCAGGGAGCATTGCCCCTGGGGCACACGAGCTGTCAGTGACCCAAGTAATGCAGGGTTTGCACAAGCTTACTCACAGCTCAAGAGCAAGCCCTCAGCTCCCTTCCTGCCTTCCTCTGGGCTAGGAAAGAACAGTGTGCATAGAAATGTCTCACAGCTTTCTTGACACAATATCCACTGTGTCAGAGGTAGTCACCCTGAAATCTCCAAATTACTAAATTATTGCCACTGACAAATCTTCCTTTGTTTAACTCACATCTCTTTCACTTCCAGTCAGGCTCCTCTGCACCTGAGCTGCACCCCGAAGTCAGCTCTGTGAGACAGAGACCACAGCAATGCCTGAGGTCTTCTGAGCAAAAACACAGAGAGGGAGGCAGGAACAGGTGCACTATCTGGGTTTCTCCTCTGTCATGCAAACCCTGACACTAGCTTTTTTCTCCCGATGCAGACGGTTCTCAGACATTTGCCCTGTGTGTTCCCCTGTGCCAAGTCTGGGTCTCACCAGGAGACTTGGGTGGCTGTGAGTGGGTCAGGACACAGGCCTGGGAGGGAGCCCCAGGCTTTCCCTGCCCTCGCCCCTTCAGGGCAGCTGCAGAGCTGGGCAGGTAACACAATCCACCTGGGACTGTAGCACACAGACTTGGAGTCCCAGGCAAGATGGATGGAGGGCTCACTCTTGCATCCATCTGTATTTCTCATATTTTCTTCCCTCTGGGTATTAGAGCCTGAACAGGGGAAGGAGGCAAGGGATTAAGGTCTCTGCAACAGTAGGGAAACAGCTTTGCTAAGTGTTTGTCCTTCAGAAGGCATTTGACCTCCTCACCTCCTCCAGGGCAGAAGATTTAACAAGATGAACTCTCTTAGGTGCTTTGCAGAGGAGAGGCAGATCCAACAGAGCAAATCCCAGATTCCAGATTACAAAGTGGATTTTTACAAAGGGAATATACCTTGTGGGAAGTGGTGCATATATCCCCTCGAAATGCCCACCACCCTCCTCATGCTCTCCTGGCTGGAAATCCTTGTACAATGCAGGTGCCTGCCCTCTCACAGCCCCATCTCCTGGCTACCCTTCCTCCCAGATCCCTGTCCACATCCTACTTATTCTGAAGGCATCCCTCCCCCAAACCATTCCCAGCTCTTTCCCTGGAGCATCCCTCTTCCTAGTTTTCCTCCATGCCCTTCATTTGTGTCCCATCTGACACTTGACCTCTCTCTTCCCAAGTGTCCTTTGACCCACCTTCCCACAAACTCACTTTCTTTTTCCTCTTCCCAGGAAGCAATCCTGCCCTCTCTCCCTTGCTGATGATATATTCCCACCTATAAATGATGCTTGGTGCACTCTTAAAAGGAGCAGATGAAGAAGCCAATACGCCAATGAGACTTGTGTGGTGCCAAGAGATAAAGTCCCCCCTTCCTCCTGTACAGACAGACATTCTTCTAAAGCCTCACGGCTGGGACAGGCACTGCAGGTGCAGGGAGGGGGCTGGAGCAACAAGAAGGTATTGAGAGCATCCCTGACAAGGTGACATGCTGAGCTGGTTTGGGTATTCTGGTCACAGCAGCGTGCAAAATCCCATTATGGCTTTACTATGGCGAGTTTAATACACTGAGCCTTCATCGTGCCAGCTGCCCCTGCCAGGCATCTCTGGAATTCACAGCAACAAGTTTGCAATCTCTCAGCAATTCCTGTCTCACAGGAGCAGCCTGTCTGCCCTGAGGAGGGGAAATACACAACAGCTCCCAAGCCTGCCTAGAGGACAGAGGCTTTCCTCTTCTCCTTTTTCCCTCACAGCAACAGCCCCCTGGATGTGCAGAGGTTCCCAGTGCCCCATGGATTCACCTGCAGTTCTGGCTGCTCAGGCCAACAAGCCTGGCTCTGAAGGGTTTGAGACAAATGTCATCATGGGGCAAGATAAACATTGACCTTTCCTTGAAAAAAAATACAAACCAGACCAAAACACAAAGGTATTTCTGTGTGTGATTGCAAAGGACTAAGCAGAGCTGCACATGGTACAGGGATATTTGGTGCAGGGGAACACAGGAGGGCAAACACTTGGGGAGATGTAAGGGCACACCTAACAGCAGGAGTAGAGCTGGCTGATGAAAGCAGTGCATGGAAATTATACAGATTCTCACCATTTTGTCCTAAGCATCCTAAAAACTAATAATTTCCTTAAAGCCCCAGCACCTGGAGTCAAGGTAATGAAAAAATAATTTCAATTCTCAGACCAAATATGAAAAGGAACGAGGGAAGCCAGATTCTTTCTCTTCTCCAGACAAACAAATGCTCCCAAAATATGACTAGGCAACATTGAAATAAAATCTTGGGATTTTTTTAACAGTTCAGTCTTATGTTTGTGGAAATTGATGATACTTTGATCTAACTTGGGAAAGATGATGGCCAAATGGCAAATGGATATAACAAAGTACTGTAGTGGAAAAAGAATATGTGCATATGTGCATGTGTTCATAGAATGTTTTGGTGTGAAAGAGACCTTTAAAAATCATCTAATCCATCCCCTGCACTGTGGGCAGAGACATCTTCCATTAGACCACGTTGCTGAAAGCCCCCCCCCAGCCTGGCCTTGAACAGTCCTGGGAATGGGGCATCCCCAGCTTCTCTGGGCAGCCTGCTCCAGTCTCTCACCACCCCATCACAAGAAGTTTCTTCCTCACATCCAGTCTAAACCTCCCCTCTTTCTGTTTAAATCTGCCACCTGTGAAGAGCCCTCTGGATGGCATTCCTTCCCATGGTGTGTCAAATGCACCACTCAGCTCAGTGTCCCCCACACCTGCTGGGGCTGTGCTCAATGCCACTCTCTCTGACATTAATGAAGATATTAATTAACGTGGGTCCCAGGACAGGGAAAGCACTCAAGACTGGCTATGGCTGGGTGACTGCTGGTGGTCCACACCCCCAGTGTGTTGCCTACCATGACCTGAATCCTAACTGCATCAGAGCAGAGGCACCAGAGCAGGGGCACCGAGCTGTGAGAGGTGCAGCTGTGCATGCCTGGGCTCTAGGGTCAGCTGGCATTCCCAGGAACCTGGCAGATGTGCACTTCTCCCCCACAGCACGTGGCTCTGAGCTGCCTGCTCCCCTCTGTCCCTTTCTACTGCCTCCCTTGAAGTCTCTCTAGCTTTTCTCTGTGCAAAGCACACTTTCTCCTGCTGAATGCCTTCTGGAGAGGGGACCAAGCAGGCCATTAGCTCCTGGATATTGAAATCACAGCTCCATGTGCAACTGCTGAGGAAAGTGGAAGGATGCAGCAAGGAAAACAGAGTTTTACACAAGAGAGTCCCTGCTTTATGACAATGACTTCAGACTTGCCAACCCTCCCTTTTTTCCCCTCCCTTCTCTTTCCTGCCCTGTTACCATGCAGTTTATTCTGGGTCTATTATTGGCTCCCACTTTTGGGGCTTTTTTTCCCATCCTACCTGTATTCACTCAAGGCCAAGCGCAATAACACGAGAAGAAGGGGATATCTCTGATGAAAATTCCGAGGATCTTCTCCCACCCAGGCACAAAAATTCACAGGATCCTTTCCATGCAGAAAGTGAAAATGTGCAGAACTGTCTCTGTCCCTCTCCCTCCACTGAGGGCTGGAATTTGGGGTGTTTTTCTCAGTCAGAAGGCGGCAGGCAACAGGCAAATCACTGTTATCTGTGTGTCTTCCTTTTCAGGGAGGGCTGAGTGCCTTTTTCATTTAGGTAATAACAGGCTTCTGGCAGCACCTCCAGCGCAAACCCAAAAGCTGCAGGTGAGCAGCAGGAGCAGAAGAGTTTGGCTGAGGTTTAACAGTTCACAGTCCCCTGGATAATAGGGGGTTTTCCCAGAGCTCTGCCAAGGCAGGCTCAGTCTGCCCAGGGGTCAGGAGGGCAGCGAGGCAGCATTGGGAAAAACAGGGATTTGTTAAGGCAAGTTTATGGAGAGGGATGAGCAAAGCCCAGAAGGTGGAAGGTACCTTGGGAAAGAGAAGCCAGATGCAGAAGTGAGCTGAAAGGATTAGAGCAGAGTGAAGACAAAGGAAGAGAATGGAGGATTCTGGAAAGCAGCAAAAATTTGGACAAAGTTGAGAATGGTCAAAATTTCTGATGATGACAGAAAGACCCCAAAGTAGTATTTTTTGAGGAAACAAAATATTAGCTCTCTGCACACTTTATGCCATTTTGGAGGAAGGGTCAATTACAAGCTCTGAGAAATTCCTGACTGTTATGTGAGTTTTCAAACAATTGCAGGGGTTTATATTTCTCTCCCTTTTATTTTCTCTCCCATGTTGCAATAGAAGATAAACGAGAGAGCACACACACACAAAAAACCTCCCAACAAACAAAAAAGCAAACAACCAATTCCAACAAAACCAAAAGCAAACACCCAGGCTCAAACTCAGCCATGTGTTGTTTATTAATATATTCAGACTATTTCAAGGTGTCTCTCCCTTGAAAACAAATCAATTTTAAAACCTCAGTTTTTCCATCTCTCAAAAAAAGGGTTGAATACAGTTTTCCATGTTCACAATGCACATGTGCCTCACATGTGCTGCTGGATGGTGATACCATTGTGAGCTTTTGCCCTGCTGGGAGGTCTGTGACCCCCAAAGGAGGCTCTGACTTACCTGTGAATGTGATCCCAATCAGATGGGGCTACACTGTCACTCAGAAGCTTGCTGACTAGCAATAAATATTCATAGAACTGATTAGATGTTAATTGCACAAATCACCACCTCTTCAGCCAACTCCAGGAACCTCACTGTCACCCACCCTGGTTAAAGAGGCAGCAGGAAATGTCTCTTCTGTAGGCCCCTTAAGGTTAATCTGGTGGCTCAGATGGAGGTTAAATGTGTCACCTTGCCATGTCCCTTAACACAGCCACAGCAGGGCTTCCCTGGTTCTGCCCCATGTGAAGGGCTGTGTTCCTGCTAGTGCAGCCCCCAGGGGCAGGAGCCCAGAGACATCTCTGCAGCTGTCCTGGTCCCCTCTCCCCACACACTGCTTGCTGTCCAAGCCCACAGGGATTGCCCTTCGCTGCTCCTCTGTTATCCCTGTTCTTCCCATCCAGACAGTTTTGCCAGGTCCCTTCAGCAAGGTACAGGAGCAAAGCATGCTGTGCTGGCAGGACATATGGGCCTGTCCCTGCACAGCCTGTGCCTTTGAGGGCCCATATGTGCTGGCCACCTTGCACCATCCCCACTGTCTCCTGAGGTGTTGGGCTGGCACCTCTAGTGACACGACTGTCCCCATGGACAGCTGTCAGACATGAGGTGTCCCCCCGTGGGGTGGCACAGCATCTGTGGCAGAGGGTGCAGGCTGCTCAGAGGGTGTTTGTACCTTGCATCCTCCTGAGGTTTGTGCTGCCCCTGCTCTGGAGCTGAGGTTCAGCTCAGCTCTGTTCCTGTCAGTGCCAGCCCTTCCTCAGTGATGACCCACAGAGACCCAGACTCCTGCACCCTCCCTTGTGCATTCCTTGCACCCCTCTGCCCCGCCATGCACAGCCTCCTTGAACTTGGCCCACCAGCCTCCAGCAGCAAGCTGCTGTCTGTACACAGGCTCACACACATGGGAAGGTGATAACCTGGGACAGGCAACATTCATCTTCATTGCAGAGAGGCAGCAGGATTGGAAATGGCACGGCAAGATGAGACTGCTGCATGCCCCTGTCACAGGCACTTAGAGCAGAGACACTGCAGATGTGACAGCAGTGACACTCCAAGAAATCCTGGCCAGGTCTCAACCCCTGTCTGCCTGGGCTTCCCCCAGCCCCCCAAATGGGCCCTGTGCCAGGCTGGAGACAGAACTGATCCACAGCGAGGTGCAGGAGAGAGGCCACGGTGCCTTTAAGAGCCATCCTGCTCTCTACCTTTGTGCTCTGGCCTTTCTGTGTGAAATGCACACTCAAAACAAAAAAATTAAGAAGGAAGAAGTACCTCAGTACCCCTGCCTCGGTGGGTCCCTCACCCTCAGGTATTGACTTGCTTTCTAACCACCAAACATAAGTGGTGGGAGACAGGAGGAGCTGCTCCTGTTGGGGTCACAAATCTGACTGCACCATTCCAACCAGCTCCAATACAGTGGGGCTGTGCTTCTTTCCATACAAAAGACTGGCTGCCATCCCTCTGAGGCCATTGCAATAGCCTTTCCAATCCTATGGATTTATGGTATGAGCTGACAGAACTGCTGCCCCCTCTTGGTGTCAATCCCTGCTCTGCTGTGCAGGGGTGAGGCACGAGTGCTCACACAGAGGGAGGCACAAGGCTGGCAGTCCTGGTGCATATAACCCTGTTTAGCTGACTGAAAACAGCTCCTTGATTTTCCTGTTGTGCTGAAGGCTGTGTGATGCACAGCTGAGCAGTTTCAGGCCTGACAGGAATAGTGTCTCTAATGGGTGCTCTTACCTTGCCACTGAACACCATCCTGACCAACTTGGATGCAGTCTTGCCTCCATTTGCTCCTGAGCCCCCCTCACCAAGAGCCCTCAGCCCCTGGTAAAGGACAGGTTCAGCTGATGTCCTTTGATCACTCTCACTCCATAATTCAGTCCCATGTGCCTCCAATTGTACGCTGTCCTACCCCTCCACCTCACAGAGGTTTTCTCTACCTAAGCTCTACTGCAGGAGGCTGCTGGCTCTCCTCACAGCTGCTCCATCTCCGTCAGTGCAAACAATTTCTAGAATGCCTTTAAAAATGTATTAACCTTCCAAAAAGGAGCTGATAAACAGGGGATAGGAGGACGGGAAGGAGTGGGAAAGAGGCAAGATGCAGCAATGTGGTCTATTCCACACATCTGCACTATTCTCCTCCCAGCCCTTTTATGAAAATAGATGGACATTTATTATGAAAAAGAATGGCTGTGTGTGTGCAGGAATCCTTAGGCAGGCAGGGAATAAGTGTCAGTCTTCTGCATGTATGTCTGTGTGAGCCACACATGCTGGCTATGGGGAAGAGAAATACCTCCACCATGCAGATAGCAATCTGTCAGACTGAGCACCTGAGGGGCTCTGGGTGTGTATGCCTGTGTGTGTGTGCCTGTGTGAGCTGCTGCAGCTGCCCTCAGCACACAGAATGTGTGAGGGTGGTCAGCAGCACGTGCCCCGGTGATGCCATTTGAGTTGCACAAGTCTCCAATAAATGTCAAAGGGCTCCAAGAGAGTCTGTCAAAGCACACAGACATGACTGGGGGCTCAGTTTTAGAGACCTGTCCCCTGACGCCCAGGCCAACACCAGACACATGGGTACTCAGCAGGGATGAGGTCAGACCACACTCAGAGAAAGCACAAGTAGCATTTCTGTTGGGCAACACCACATGCCATTGTGTTCATGGCACTGAGGAGACCAGGGCATCACATAGCAAGTTTAGAAATGCATTTTCTCCACTGGAGTCAAGGAAAGGCAATGGAAACCCAAATTCACTGCCTGTCTCCCTGCCTCAGTTTCTAGGAGAAACAAAACATGGTCCAACCCTTCCTGACTCTTGTGGTTAGCTTGACAGATGGAAGGTACACAATTGCCTGTGTCTGTGCATTGTTTTGCCTCTCTCAAGTTGTACTTCCCACCCTGTAACCCCTGGGAGTAATTTTTCTCTGCAGTGTGGGTATCTAGGGGAAGCAGGGAAGAGAAAGGACATATGCAGACAGAAGAGAATTAGAAGGGCTGGGGATGAGGAGGAATGGGGAAGAGCTTGGATAGACCCTGATGTCATAGGAATGATCCAGGTAAACTGTAGGGAGGGCTTAGCCTGGATTCCCACACCAAACACCAGATAACTATGGGTAGAATAGAGACTCCAGACTAAATTTTCATGGCTTTTGTCACACAGGGTATAAGCCTGAGAAGCACTAGAACAGACATTTCTCACTCCAGTCCTGGGCTCTGGGGCATCTCTCACCAACCAAATGCATATTTGTACTTCTCTCACATATATGGGAGATGTTGCCAAGCAAAGGGGCCATATTCTGCCTTCCCTTCCACCTCTGGACATGAGCCTGCCTCTGCACTGAACCCAAAGCAGGAGTGACTGTGTGTGGGCAAGCACGTGTGCTCCAGAGCAGTGGGCAGCAAACTCACTCTGCATCACATCAGCAACAAAGAGATTCAGTGCAGGAGACATTTGCAGGCATGAGCAGAAGAAAACCTTCACGCTCCTTCTCCAGGGTGAGCGCATGCTTCAGCTCTGAGATACGCTCCCTGCCTCCTGAAATTAATTCAGCATTTCTGAGGCTTGGGCAAAAAGAGCTGGAATGAATAATAGGGCTGTGCTGGCCTTGCTGCAGATTGCCTGGTAGATACAGCCCTCTGCAGGAAGGAAAAAGCCAAGAGACTGCAGCAGTGCTCAGGCTGCTCTGCTGGAACGTGATACTCTTATCTCACATGTTCTGACTTTATCATGAAAATGACCACATTACCCTGAGTTTTGGGCTTGTTTTAACCTCTTTTTATTTCTCTCTTTACACAAGAGACAAAACCCCCAGGCTCCAGATGATACCATTGTATGAAGATGGGAATGAATGCCTCTGTGTGTGTGCTGGTGGGGAGGTAGGTGTATGTACCTCCATTTTTTCATGCCATCTGACTGAAAAACTTTCAGATACAAAACCCAGGCCTCAAGGAACCAACCTTTGTCAGGGAGCCATCAGCCAGGAGGAGAGCTAGAGTTTGGATTTCTTCCCTAAGGAAATCTGTGGTGATCCCTGAGTCTCAAAAAAGAAAAACAAAACACCCAGAGCTGCTTTCCTGGTCCCACAGCATCTCTCTGCTCAGTTAGCCCTTATGTGGGATAGGGATTCAATTATCTCTAACTTTTTAACATTTATGGCACAGTTACCGAGCGGGGACTTCCCAGGATTACAGCCCTCACTACAGGATGTAGGAAGGGAGAGAGGGATTTCTTCTGGACTGAGGGCTTCTGATCTTACTTTGACCTCTGGTTTCACAGCAAGTTTCTAAATATTGGTGGCCTCCACCCCACAACCACTACACATCTGTTCATGGAAGAGAAACCATTGGGGCCTTTCTGCTCTGCAACTGACTGGGAGATGCTCAGCTCCAAGAGAATCCACATGGTCCCTCACAGAAAAATACCCTGGCCTGGTGTGACAACAGGAGGGGCTGGAGACACTGTGCAGACATTCCTTTTTCCTCTCAGATCCTGTCCCACATGTCTGGGCCTACATGGGAGAGCCCAAAGGCCAATTGCTGTTGAGCCTTTTATGTTCGGACATGGGCAACTCCCTGCCCACAGTTCTGAGTCCTCAGTGGATCGCACCCTGCGCCTCTGCCTTCAGTTTGGAAGGGGAAGAGGCAGAGGGCAAGCTGTCCTGTCAGCCATCTGCCTGCCAGGTGGGAGGCAGATGGAACCAAAGCTCCCAAATTTCCTCACTGGAAGAGCCCAGTGTGAGAGGGAAGCTGTCCAATAACCTCCACCTTTCTGATGCCGTGACCAGGTCATGGTTCAGTTTTTGCTGGCAATCTTTTTCTTACGGGCAGAGACCAGATCATAGAAAGGATCCTGTGAGATGTTGGTCCTGGAAATTAGAATAAATGGGAGCAAAAGTAAGAGATTTAATGATGGAGAGCAGCACAGACAAACTAACTGAACTTGCACAGAGACACCACTTATCAAAATGTAGGACTGGAGATCTGCAGACTTACAGCAGAGAATTTAGCTGTGGCTAGAGATTCTCCAGAAGGGACTTCAAAACTCTTTAAAGTCAAGGAATACCATGGTTGTTATACTGCAAACATTTCTTTCCACCCCCATTTTCAAGCTCTCATAAAAGATAACCAAATAAACTTTGTGGCCACTTGATCCCAGGGCTGAAAAAAGGCAACTCAAGCCTCACGCTCCCCTCACCGTATTGCCTCAATCCACTCATCACGCTCTGCTGGAGTGGCTGCTGAGATCTTGTAGGACTGATGCTTGCCTTCAACCACCTTCCTATCCCCATCTGTTTTGCAGGCTTTGATCTTCTGCCCTTTGCAGTTGGGAATGAAGAGTTCAAAGCAGTTCTGTTCAAAAGGAAACAAAGTGGAGCAGTAGGATTAGACGGGGACAAAGAAGGCTGCTGCTTTCAACCATGGTTAACAGGCCAAGAGAGCTTTCAACAGACAGGAGTCTCCAAAATGCAAATGACCCTATCTTCCCTCACTCCAAAAATTTCCCTATGAGTTAGATGTCCTTCCTTCTTAGGTAGGCACACCCCTCCTCTGAGCAACTGGACATTAAAACCAGGCTTTATGGAGAGATGGAGCATCAACACTTACCAAAAACACACCTTCTAGGATCTGTCACTCCACTCCACTAATGAAAATCCCTCCCCCTCTTAAGTAGATGCAGCATCCTCTTTTCTGCCTGCCACCACACAGATAGAAGGCACTTTTCCCAGAGCCATGACACATTGAAAAGTGGGTATCCACAAAAGACACACAGAAGAAATGAGTCACTTCCTGGGCAAGTTCCCTAACACCAAGAGTTCTGTTTGGTCTACATGTGCTGTAACTCATTATGGAGAATCCCGAGGAGAGAAATTAAACCCACGTCTCCTGGTGCAAAATAAGTAGGGAGTCAGCTGTGTGCATTCATCTCTGCCCCCCTACACACACATACACACACACACATGAAAACATACAATACAGTCAGCCAAAGGACAGCTCTCTACTCACACCAAAAACATAAATTAAAAACACAGCCGTGTCTAGATGGGGCAAACAAGGCAGTTTGCAACGGCACCTTCCCTCTGAGAAGCAAGTAGAACACGAGCAATTTGTGTAGGGTAGGAGTCATCTGTGTGCATCTTCTCTTCCCACAACCATCTGATAGCCTGTGTTGGCAGAGTGCCAGCCAATGGACACTTACTGGCTTTTTGGGATCATCCACCTTCCGGACTGATAGATTCTCCAAGGGGATGATGCCCCGAGGCTCTTTGTCCTGAAGGCAAGGAAACATGAATTAACACCCAACATACTCCCCAAATTTATGCCACTGTTCAGAACCTCTCTGATTTCCCCTGTGCAGGCCTTTGTAGAGGTGACAAGGGCAGAATACTGCCGCAGGAGACCCCTTCCATTGACACAACGGGGAGTTTAGTCAAGAGGAGACCACAGTGTCCAGCCTCTCTCCTCCTCCCCATGGGAGGTGAGGAAACAGCACAGGAGAGAGTGGAGGCGTGAGATCAGTCTGGGAGCACAGGGTAAAAGGGGGAGATTTGCCTCTGCTCCTCCCTGGCCCCTCAGAGGCTCATAACCACCCGGCCATGAGTTAAGCCCTTACCGTGGTATATTCAAAGTAATACAGGCAGTTATCAGTCAGAATGAACCAGCGGCGTTTCCAGGTTTTCACACGTCCTCCTAAAGGCAGTGAGGTTCAGGAGCCATTAGTCACACATTTTTCTGTCCTTCCCCCAAGCTCCTGACATGCACACAGTCACACCCTCCCAGCTCTCCCTGTAGCTGAGCCCCAAGGAGACAGCATGGCACCACTGACGTGATGCTGTGTGATAGACACTCACACACAGAGCCAGTTTTGCTCTGCTGGGTCTGGGAATGGGGAGAGCTACGTTTTTTAGTCCCTTTTTGAGCAGACAGAGCCTGCAGGAGCTGGGACGAGGGAGCAGGCAGCTGGTTTCAACAGCAGGTGTCAGCCTCAGCCCGCCACAGCAGACGGGAGCGAAGGACAGCAGAGATGACGGTAGGTTCCTGGGGCAGATTTGTGGTGGGAGGCAGGCAAACGGGGAGCCAGAGGAGCTAGGGGAGCCCCTCCCTTACCTAGTTTCACCAGCCAGCCTTCACGGTTAGGGTTGAAGAAAGTGTGGGTGAGGTCGTTGCCATCATCCTCTGGTATGGAGAACGGCTCGTTCTTTATGCTTTCAAACAGATTCTGCCCCAGAGCATTGGTGGGGAAGGACAGAGAGAGAAAGGCTGATTTCAGATAAAGCTTGTACACAACTATCCTAGGTCCATCTATCCACCACTCTGTTTTTACAAGGCAAGCTGGGTGAAGGGCAGGAGAGCACATGATGAGCACTGGGGGTAAAACAGTCCCCAGTCTGCACCTCACAGGGTCTCCAGGGGGATCACCAGCTCTTTTCTGCATCTTGTGCCATAAAAAGAGTCTCAGTTTGGAAAACCACAGCCATGAAATGGTGCTCCCATAGCAAGACAGGCTGCAGTGAGCAAACCCAGCATGTCACAAGTGCTACTGTGGGTAGTATTAAGGCACTAGGATGGGACTCAGCACAGCAGAGGTGCAGCCCCATTTAGAACCTGGGCTGGTGGTGTCAAATGCTGCCGGGAGAGCAGCACGTAGACCTACATGGCCACAAGGTGGCACATTTCACAGAGCCAAAGCTTTGGCACTGCGGGGCACAAAGGGTGACATTCATACAGCAGTGACAGGGAGGCAGGTTACTGCTCTCAAAGGATGCTGAAATGTTGTTCACATTATTACATCTGCCATCATTTACTACACAAATCCCAAGCCAAGGGGGAAAAAAGAGACTACAGGGTCTTGCACCTTCCCTAAATTGCCTGAAAGAAATAACACTCTGGAGAAAGATCTAAAGCCTCTACCCTGAGGGGATGCTGCTCAGCAAAGCCCAGGTGCGGGATGTAGGCAGCCCTTTGACACAAGACAGAAGTTTTTTGGGCCAGGCTCCTTGGGTGAAGGCAGACACACCTAAGCAGGCTGCCCACCTCTACCTTGCCTCACAGGGCAGGTCCCGTGCCTGCTGAGCCTTCAGGAAAATGCCAGCTGTAGCTTTGCTAATGGGTGCATTTCCTGTCTCTGCACCTTTGCTTCTCAGTGGACCCAGGGGATGAGAGAATGGGAATTCCTCTTACCTTTAGAAGCTCTTCTGGCAGGTCCCCTCCATTGTCAATGCCTCTGTTGATGGACACAAACCTTTCAAAGTGGGGTTTGTCTTTCACATTGGGGTTGTGCAGGCTGGTGTTAAGCATGATGATAGAGAAGGAGAGTACATAACAGGTATCTAGCAATGAGAAAGAAAATCAGCATGGGTGGCACTTGTCTTAGAGGGCAGAACAATCCATACCACAGGTGGCTTGGATTTTAGTCACTTGAAGAAGAGAGTCATCCTCTCATTTTTAGGAGAAGAAGGGTTCCCTCTGCTAGGAGAAAGAGGGACACAGTTGATTTCCTATGAGGGAGGTCATTCCATGCCCTTAGGATAATGGGGCATGTTGGGCAGATGCAGTCTAATAACAGCTCTGCCAGCAGGAAAGGTTCTGCAGACCTACATCTGTCCGTGCTATCCCTGCTGGGATGAGGTAACACCTCATGTGAGGCTGGGAGCCCTTCTCCAGTCTGGTGCCCATCAGGAGGGCCTGGAGCACAGTAGCAAAAGGAGGCCTGAAGATGCTCAGTTTATTGAAAATCTTCACAAGAACTGGGCTGCCTCCTTTAGCTTAAGGGGAAACACTTCCTAGTGATGCTGCCTGTGCTTTGTGAATGGAAAGGGAAGGCTCCTCTCCCTGGCAAACAGCCTAGCTCAGCTGTACAGGCCTTCCTCCCTTAACTACCTGTGGACTGGAACACTCCTGGGTTGCACTTGCAGTACCAGTTGGCAAAGGCCTCCATCATCCTGTCAATCTTCTGCGCCTCCCCAGGCAGCCGGAAGCTCCAGAGGAACTGTCTGTTGGGAGCAGAGTGTCACAGCACCAGTCAGATGGGGTCCAAGGGACAGGGGTGCCTCCCCTCAACCCGTGCCACACCACAAGCATAAGAGAAGTGACCCCATCACAGTGGGGAGACAACACAGGCCATGGAGCAGGAGCTCTGCTCCTCTCTGGAAATTGCCTGGATACATCACCCTCCAACACCCTGAATGCAGGAAGGAGAACTAAGGCTCCCAGAAATCACGGCTCTGCTCCCCTAATGAGAGCCCTGCAAGGCAGCAGAGGCCTCAGGAGAAAGAGTCTTGCCAGGAGGCAGTCTTAATAAAACAAGTGCCCTAAAGAAGAGTCACTTTGTTATTGATGTAATGGGCACTGAGGACAGACGTTTCCTGCTGCCAAATCAACCTTTTTCATGCCCCAGACACTGAAACCACAGTAACCCACTCTTCTGCACATGAGCAACCAAATCAAGGGGCAATCGAAGTGCTTCCCACCCCCCTGAGAAACTGCTGATGCCTCACAGAGTAACAGACCTGGAGCCAACACACACAGCAGGGCCTTGGGAAGCTCCCAGTTCAGCCCAAGAGGGCTTCCTGACCTTCCTGTGTGGTGAGGGCCAGTGGCTGAGCAGGTTCCAGCACTGTCCCCTGCACGCTCACTCACCTCAGCGCCTGCACCAGGTTGAGGTTGGCAAATTGGTGACATGCCACAAAGGCCTGCAGGATCTGAATGTTTGTGGGGTCCCTGGGAGAGCAGAGAGGGAAAAGGTCAGAAGAGAGCTTTGAGCCTGCTCTGCCTGGATGTCCCTTGGTGTGACAACACGCACCTGGCTCCATCCCAATCTCACTTCCCCTCTGACCAAGAAGAAGCCAAGGTGCACACTCCATTCTGGGATGACTGATCCCATTACAGGCAGGAGAAAAGGCAGCCCATACAGCCAGCCTTAGTCACATTCCAAAGGCCCTCCCAGGGGTGTCCTGCCCACCCAGCCCACTGTGGTTGGAGATATGCTCAGTCTTGGCCCCTGGATGAGGTCTGCCACAGGTCATCCAAAATGGTAGCTCAGAGGGGCCGGGCAGGACAGGGACTCCAAGGGGTCTCCTCATCCTGGGTTGCTCACCTCCCACCCAGGTAATCCCCAATGGCTGTCTTGTTCAGGCCTTCACCCTTGTGGAGGAATCTGGCAATCTCCTGAAGGTCTGAAGACAACACCTGGTGCTCTATCAGGTACTGGATCCCCTGGGAAGGAGAAGCAAGACTGGGAAGTAAAGCAGCTCTATGATCTATTGAGAAAACAGGATCCCAACACTGATATCAGCCTTCCTTAGCTTTAGCGTACTTGCTCCTCTCTTACTCCCCACTCCCTTCATGGGAGACCACAGCCACATTCTCATCTTCATTCAATCCCTCTTCGTCCACTATGGGTTGTCAGTCTCATTTTCATTTCATCCCTAGATTTGGCTAAATGTTTCACTGGGATGGAAACTCAAACAAAATAGGGCAATGTAGATTTAAAGTCCAAAAAGGAAAAGTCAAAATAGTAAATTTTAATGTTTTCAAGCAAAATGTCTTCCTGTTCTGTTCCTAAATGTCTTTTCCCCCCTAAATTAACTTAACTTAAAAGAAAAACTGTTTATTTTAAAGAAGGCATAATAAAAAAAATGTACTCAGACAAAAATATGGGCTTGAAACAACTTGAGACAATTTTTTCCTAGATTTTTCTTCTATGCCACAGAACAGAGAAGTCTGCAATCTTTTCAGCTCCATCCTCCTAGACAATAAGGATGGAATATGCTTTTTAAGGAATATAGAGGTTGTGAGTTGGGTTGTACAAAGAGTCAATATCCTATTTTAGAGAGAATTTCATTACTTTTAAAGGCAGAGAAAAAGCTGAGGCTTTTTTCAAAAGATTCTTGACAATATCTCACAATGTTGCAGTTCTCCAGACCACACTGCAATTCTCCTTGCAATATACAATAGAAGAATGAAAATTGTTTTAGATCCATCAACATGTTCTACTTCAAGAGAATCATTTCACTTTCTTTTGCAATATATATGTAACTATTTTTAAAGGCCCCAAAGAAAAAGCAGTTTTAAACAAAGAAATCAAAATTTTTGTGAGATTTTTTCCCACTCTATTTTCCTTTCTTTTTCCCTAGACAGATTTTCAGTAAGATCAATTTAATTTTGAAAAGCATTGCAGGTGTGATGTGTCACAGTTGTCACAAGGGTCTTCAGGGTGAGAGAGAGGCGAGAATGTTGACCTCATGTTCAGAAGGCTTGATTTATTATTTTATGATACATATTACATTATGACTATACTAAAAAGAATAGAAGGAAAAGTTCTCAGAAGGCTAGCTAAGCTAAGAATAGAAAAGAATGAATCACAAAGGAGCTCTCTCCGACTCTGTCCTAGAGAGAGCTTGGTCCTTGACTGGCCATTAACTATACACATCCAACATGGGCCAATCACAGGTGCACCTGTTGCACTCCACAGCAGCAGATAACCATTGTTTACACTCTTTTTCTGGGGCCTCAGCTTCCCAGAAGGGAAAATCCTAAAGAAAGGATTTTTATGAAAATATGTCGGTGACATTTCACCCTTTTAATTTTATTAAATTAAAAAGAAAAATGTTTGTAATTTTCTCTTTCCTCTGCATATACAGAGGAAAGAACAAACACTTGACAGGTTATCTGTTGCCAATCCAAATCTCAATCAAGTTCTGGTGTGGAATGAACAGGGAATTTCTTCACCTGTAGAACATACAATTCTATCAAATCACCAAAACAATCTTACAATATAAGAAAATGCAGAAACAATGTAAAGAAAGTTCAAGTTCAAGCAGCTGAGTTTCAGAAAAAGTCCATGGACTGAAGATGTTCCTCTTTGCCATCTCTGAAACTCCTTTTTGGTCCTGAAACAGGCTTGCTGCAGAAAAGTCCATCAATAATTATCAAAAGTCCATTGACAGTCACAAACAATTTCAAACAATTTGAGACAACTTCTGGAATTTCTTGCCACAGCCCTTTATTGAACAACTTTGGGCTGAAGCTATTTTTTGGCCCTTCGATGCTTCAGAGCTGCTGCCAGCTATTTCAACTCTTTTTTTTTTTTTTTTTTTAATTGGAAAAAGTAGCAGCAGCAGAGCAGAGCCAGAGAAAGGCCCTGGCGGGCCCTGGCCCATGTACAGATCAGGAACCCCAGATCTGGCCCACAAAAAGGCGGGCCAGGACCGGAAGGGGGAAGCAAAACCCCCAAATCCATCAGGAGGCCGGGAGGTGGCCCTGGTCCAGGGACCCGAGCCCAACAGCCCAGGCCCAGCCCCCAAGGCAGGCTCTGCCTTGCCACAGGCCTGCACTCTGCTGCCAGTACAATGGCAGAACGGGTGGTGAGACGCTTCTTTTCCCCAAAATCACTGAGGCATGCCAGCAGCAGGGGAATAGAAGAAGCCCCAAGAACCCTCATCTCGGGTCTAGGAATGTTTGTTCCCCACAGCAAACAAGCCATGATCGCTTCCTACTGTGCCCTCTGCCTCTGCAATGCAAATGCAACAGGTGTGTCTCCCATCTGCCTCACGGCATCCCCCCCGCCCCCTCTGGGCTGGGGACCAAAGGCAGAACTCTCGGGACCCACCTGCCCCTCGCCGCTGGGGTGCATGAGGGGCGGCAGAGAGATTCGCACCCCCCAAGGGAGAGCAACTGACCAACCACCTCCCAATCCGCCGAGAATGCTGATTTTGAACGTCGGCAGACGGGCTGCCCCAGCCCCCAGCTGTCGGGCCATGCCTCTTCCACGGAAGGAGAGACCAATGCCCTCTTCCCCTGCCCCAGGTTCCCCCGCAGGGGCAGCCCCGGGACAACCCGAAAAACTCGGGGGGGAAATCGCGCTGGGTGCAGGAGCCGCCACGGCAGCTGCTGCTGGGAGCGGCGGGACCGCAGGCTGCTCTGCCTCTGCGGGAGAGGCTGGCGGGCACGACACGGGGTCGCTGTGGAGGCGGCGAGGCCGGAGAGAATGCATCCCCCGCTGAGCCGGAAGCAGCAGCCGCGTCGTCCTCGCCTAGCAACAGCGGCGCAGCCACGGGAAGCGGCGGAAATGGCGCCGGATCTCCATGGCCCAGCAACAGCGACGCAGCTGCAGGGAGCGGTGTTTCTGAGCTCTCGGGAGCAGGCGGGGAAGCCGCGGGCAGGACCGCCCAGGGAGGCGGCTGTGGGGCGGGTCCGGGCGGTGCTCGCGGCGCTGGCCAGGGCGGTACTTGTGGCGCAGGCCGGGGTGGCGCCGCCCACTCTTCACTCCCCGGAGACGCAGTAAAAAAAACTTCGGCTCCCGGCAAAACTTCCCCCCCCACACCGGGATGCAGGGGGGCTGGGAAGCAGCAGATCGTCCCCCCCCAAAGGGTCTTCTCCTGCTGGAGACAGGGGAAATGGGGCGAGCCCGTTGCAGTTAGCAATCCAGGGTAAAACAACTGCTCTCTGTTTCAAAACTGGAAAGAGCATTCTAAATGCTGGATAAATCTGGAGGTATCCAAACCCGCGGTCCAAAACAAATTGGAAAATGGAGTCCATGCACTCCCATACGAACACATTGAGTGCATACAGCACATCCGTGAAAAACCCAAAGAGCTTTGCCCATCGAAAAAACTCATAGAAATCTCTCTCCAACAGGAGAATTCTGTCCTCTTCATCCCATTTTTGCCAGAGGGCAATAAGTTTCTCCTCTGAAGGGGAGAAAGGAACCTCCTCCTCTATGGGGGAAGTCCTCCAAATCAGCAGCCACAAACTATGAAGGGCCGCATTTTCAGGAAGGGAAAAGCCAACAGTACCTTTTGAAAGAGTCTAGCAGGCTCTGGCCAGCTCCATGGTGCTGGTGCACTTTCCAAACATCTTCCTGGAGGCTTTTCAGAAGGTTCTCTTTGTGGTCAGCCTTGCTGTGAACTCTGTCCAAATCAGGATCTTCAGTTCTTCAGCTCCTGGCTAGAATCCACTTCTGTGGTCACTAGTGAAGCAACCATCAATGTCACACATTTGGGGTTTACCCAGTGCAGCACTTGCTTCTCTGGGGGTCTCTCCAAGTAATTTGCTCTTCAGACGAGGGGTCACCAATTGATGGTTTTGTCCTCCTCATTCACTCGGGGTTCACCAATTGTGACAGTGGTCACAAGGGTCTTCAGGGTGAGAGAGAGGCGAGAATGTTGACCTCATGTTCAGAAGGCTTGATTTATTATTTTATGATATATATTACATTATGACTATACTAAAAAGAATAGAAGGAAAAGTTCTCAGAAAGCTAGCTAAGCTAAGAATAGAAAAGAATGAATCACAAAGGAGCTCTCTCCGACTCTGTCCCAGAGAGAGCTCGGTCCTTGATTGGCCATTAACTATACACATCCAACATGGGCCAATCACAGGTGCACCTGTTGCACTCCACAGCAGCAGATAACCATTGTTTACATTCCCCTTCTGGGGCCTCAGCTTCCCAGAAGGGAAAATCCTAAAGAAAGGATTTTTATGAAAAGATGGCGGTGACAGTGATGATGGGGCCCCATTTTCCAGAAGAAAATGTTTCTCCCCAAAGCTGTTTATCAACTGGATTCCTAATGCTTACCTCCTCCAGCCTCAGGAACTTTCCATGGGATCTTGGAGAGAGGAACTAATTTATAAGTATCAGCATTGCATGGATGGAGTGTAACCTTAGAAAGGAGGGGCAAAGAAATTTCCTTGCATTGCAGCACCTCCCACTCTATGGCATGTAGCAAGAGGGAGGCAATAATCAGGGATCTGCATTATATAGACACAGAGCATGTAACATTTTGACCAGTCTGATTGGCACTGAACTTATAAAGCTAAACTGGTTTGGGGTTAGAGTTAGTTTGGGCCCTCCTGCACAGCATGGCAGAGAGAGATGCCTCAGGGGCTGCAAACCAAGGTCAGGCAGAGAGGCAAAATAAAACCAACCCTCACATAGGCTCTAAGTGCGGACATCGCTGCTGCTCTGAGACAACTCCACTGGCAGAGGGACATCCAGGGGACTGGCAAGCACTCCAGCTGGGCTGTGCACACTGAGGAAGGCACCTTGGCGCTCTCAGCAGGGCACAGAGGAGGCATGAAGAGCTGTCACACAGAGCAGCAGCCACCCAAGATGCTGGCTGCGGTGGTGAGCTGATGACCACCTATCGTTTGATCACAGCTTGTGGTTTTCTCGAAGAGCTCAAAATATGCTCCACTAATGAGAAGGAAGGAAGAGGGTACTGTCTTACATCTTCTCTACTTAATCATGATAGTTTTAGAGTTTTCTGCAGAGGGCTGAAGGCTATGAAGCCTTGATATCAGTGGTCAGAGCTCCAGAAAGTGGAAAAGCTATGTTAACTCCACAATTCAACCAAAACTGTTTCCAAAATGACAGAGGCATTCTCTCCTCTCCTGTTCTGAATGAGCCAAGGAACCTGACACACTCTCAAAACTTTTCACCTTCTTAGTTCATCCTCCTTTGTCACATTATAGCAAGCTCCTAGCCTCTGACAGTCAGAAGGGCTGTGCTGAAGGAAGTCCAGCTCTCATGGCATGCTGGCAGTGTCGCAGCATCCTCCCTTTACTTCTCTTAGGTTTGGGCTGAATTGCATGGTGCGGCCTCTAAGCCCATGGTGGGGGAGGCAACAGAGCTTGATCATATCAGAAGACCTCAGTCAGGGGCAGGGTGGAGGCTGCTCCCAACAGGAGCCTCAGTGAGGTGGGAACCCATCCCCACAGTCCCCTGCCACAGCTCCTTGGACATCAGTGGCTGCAACTGGAACAGGAACCAGCAGAGGCTCTTCCTCCCAGCTTTACCCTCACAGGTGAAATGAACAAATCCTACCTTTTCAGGATCCATGTTAAATTTCTTCCGGCCCAGGGACAGAATTTTATCCCTCTCTGACTGCTTGCTGTAAACACAAAAATGAAGGAAAAGTCAAACTTAGAATAAAGGACCATGTGATTTCACTCACAAGGTGAGATATCACATGGACAGTTGTCTGACTATCCAGGAATAATGAGAAATCTAAGAAGAGAAGGGCCTCATTTCCCTGCCCATTTCCCTGACATTGTTGAGAACCAAACCCCATCAGTGTTTTTGTTTTTTCAACTTATAAAGAGAGACTTTGTAAGCAAAGGAATACTCATTCCACTCACCTGATCTGCTCTCCAGGATTACTGTCTGCCACTTGCTTCTCCTCTTCACGTTGGAAACGCTCAATTTCTGCAATAACCTCAGCAATCTCCTCCTTCAGCTTCTGCAAAAGCAATATCAGGAAGATGAAGGCAATGGAGAGGAACACAGCAGACACAGCCTAAGGAAGCATGAGAGCATGTCTAACTTCTTCCCTCGGTCACAGGAAAAGGACAGGTCAGGCGGTCATGACCAGCCAAGGATGCCTATGAAATGGGCACTGCTCTGGAATGACCCTGCTGGATTCCAGATGGAAAGAGAGACAGAAGGATGTTCTCATGCCTATTGCCAATCAAGACTGGAAAAATCAAGCTTAATCAATGTGGCAGGTGTCAGAGAACTTGCCCCACTGTCAATTCCAGTTCCTCAAACAATGTCAGAGGCAAGAATCCTTCCATTCTGCCCATTCCTTTTGAGCTTTTATTTTGCATAGCCTTGCTACACATCTAGGAAAGGAGAAGTGGAACTGGTAACTGTGAGATCAATATGAACCTAAAGTGGCTGTATTGTGAAACACAGAATTTTTAATGTGCCTGTCATTTAAATACGATTGAACAGACAACTCTGTTCAGTGGAGAAAAAAGAGAGAAGGAGTAAAGGTAAAGTAATTACTGCCAGATTTTAAAAAATCAATTGTGGAATTTACTTTCCTTTAGGCCCATGACAGACCATGGCTGCCTTAACTGGATATTCTGTGTTACCATGGAAATGAAAGTGTCTATAGCTCGTTTCCATCCTGCAGTTATGTTCTACCTCAAAGCCAAAGTGCACCACAGCTCTCTTCTAGGAATCACCCAAATTCTTCCCCACACCAACCAGAACAGGCAAGGGAAGAAAGGATCTGTCATAAAAGAACCTTTCTCATCAAGGAATGAGGATGTGGATGGAGCACATAATCAGATAGAGAAACTGAATTTCTGCAATATTCCATAAATTAAAAGAACTTCTGGTTTCAGTTTTGCTCTGGCCACCTTCTGTTGTGCTTCATTGGTCCCCAGAGCTGTGAGCGTTCCTTACTAAGTTTTGGGTGTTGCACAAATGTAACAGAACCGTGATCTCAGCTCATTACTTTCAAATTATTATCAATTTTGTTACTTTATTCACTGCTGTCTTTTTGCAGTGTTACTGGCAAGTCAAGACCCATCCTCTTTTCTCTTCCCCCCCTCCCCTTGCCCCAGATATGCCCCCAAGTCTTTGTCCTTAAGGGTACTGATAGATACACTGTGAAAAAAAACATCCCCTGGGGAAAATGTCTCATGTTCTATGGCACTCTTTTCACCCAAACTCACTCTGTTCCACTGGCCATTGTGTATTCCATTGCTTAATGGCTTTGGGTTTGAAAGCATGGGTTTGTGCAGTCTAGCAACCTTTCTCTGTCCATAGTGGGCAAAAGAAATGTAGCGTTCCTGTTCAAGTATCCTGCTCTTATAGTGCCCATTGCCTGTTGTGAAAACTGAAGAGAAACAAACACACACAAGCAAATCCCAGGCACGTACATTCACATTCTGTTCTGCAGAGGGGGCATGAGAGACCATTCTGGTTTGCAGCAGAGAGAGGAGGTCTGGAAGCCTAAGTAACACGTAGTTTGGCTTAATCCTTTACTGCATTCCAGGAAATATTGCAGCTATTCCCTAGGCATCTGGACAGCTTCATGTTGTGGAAAAAAATCAGTCCAAGTCCAATGATTCAGTGCTATAAGCTCTCTCAAATGGGAAACCACATTTCATGGTGGAGGCAGAATGGAATGGAAAGGGCACAACACCATGCAGGGCTGTGATGCAGTCTTAGTGACTGATTTTGAATCTGTTACTTCCAGACATTTTAGGAGCTGCTGGAGAAATGGTTGAGTCTGCTAAAAAAAGAGAAGGAAAACAAGTCCCAGCCACAGACACTTGTGTGGAAGGTCCTGCCATGAGACCTCTTTGAAGACAGGATCCTTCATGGAGGACTTGCTAGAGGTCCACAAAGCAAACAAAAGTCTGATAAACACAGGGGGGTGCTGCAGGTAACTAGGACTGATATGCCTTTAGCCAGTAATCAGTAATTAAAAAGAATCATAAACGCTGAGCCAGATGCCTGCCAGCATGACTTAGTGAAGACATTTCTTTATTCCTGCATTTACAATCCCAGCTCAATGTTGCTCAAACATCCCACTGGGGCAGCTGATGATTCATGCAGCAGAGAGTACCACAGGCTGGATGTACCCTGGTGGCAAACAGGCCAGGGCAGCCTGAAGTTTAAAACTGAAGCTGGATCATGACTGAGAAAATGTCTCTTTTGCAAGAGCACTTCTGCATGGCCTGGACTGCTATGCAAAGATGGTCCTTGGTGAAGATAGATTTCAGAAGGCTAGGCAGGCACAAGGGACAGGATGGTCCTTACCTTAATGTCATCCAAAAGCTCCTGCTTGTGCTTCCTGATTGTCTCTATTTCAGCCTCTTCAGCCTCAGTCAAGCCAGTTGATTCTGAAAGAAAAAAGATTCCTGTGAAAACTCTACTGGGGCCAACATATCATGGAAAAAGCTGCCCCAACCTCTCAGCACTTACCTTCTCCTAGGGTCATTCCACAGCAACTCTGATTTCTGTGCTCCCTGCTGTTGCAACCACTGCACCTCACCTTTGCCTTGCCAATGGTTCTGAGCCCAGAGTGTGCACACAGACCATACCCCCCTCCTTGCAGCCAGAGGCTCTGCACAGCCCTCTCAGCTGACCCTGCAGGCACCCACTGCCTATTCAGCCAATTCTGCTCGCCCTGAGCACGGTGAAGAGGTCTCACAAAATGCTCTCTGGTGGTTATGTCAGTCATCTTTAGGTACTGAAAGTCCATGACCTAAAAACTTCATCTACATCCAAACCTCCCAAGAAACCACTGGCTTTGTGAGTTGATCTGCCATAGCTAGAGTCAGGAATGGCTTAAGAGAGAAAATCAAGGTTTTCCAAGTAGGATCTAGGGGATGAAAGCCTTGCTGAAAAAGGAATGTCTTTAAGTGGCTGCTGTTCTGTAAACAATTGTTCTGTGAACAGAAAATGCAGAAATATGAGTAGGCTTCCTTGTAATGTACAGGAATTCAAACAAATAGCAGCAAAACCAAGGCAACCACAATATGATTCACAAAAGACCTAAAAAATGGGGTGACAGTACTGCTGCTAAATATAATGCAGGTGAACCATAGCCTCTTCTGCAAGGAGAATGAGAAGGCTGTAGCCCTAGAGGGGAGACAAAGCAGAAGATGAGGCCCCAGGAAAAAAGCAGAGCTTGCAGATGGCTGAGAGCACTGGAGATCACTGGTGAACTTGCAGACAGGGTCCTTGCTGCACTAAACACGGCAAGATAAAGTGTCCCCAGGAAGCCAGGTCAAGTCACTGGATGCCCTGCTCCACTGTTTCATAAAACAAAATCCCCTGGGCCTCCTGTCTTCCCAGAAAAAGGGGAAGTAGCACCAGTTGCATTGGAAATTCTCTTAGTGTGGATCTCACATGCAAAACAACTGCTATAAATGTGAGTGGAAGAAAAAAAGGGAAGGAAGCAGCCACGACAGACAGAAGGAAAAGCGACAAGAGCAATCATCTTAGTATGCTTCTTTCCTGTCATGGCCACAACAGCTCAGAAAGACTCGCCTTCCCCAATCCTAATCTCTCCCCTATCCTCCTGGCTGGTTGGGTTTCCATGTGCTAAGTATGTTCCTGTTATTTTTCTTAGGCTTCAGCCTCTTTCCTGCCACTCTTCCTGATGGTTTCAAGCATTGCATTCCCTGGGGAGAGGCTGCTGAGTCTGTGGGGGTAAAGCACAGGGCAAGGAGCCAGCACGAATCCAGGCTGGGAAGGACCCACGTGCCCTCCCAGCCCTGCAAGCAGCCCTTGTGAAGAGCAACAAGAAGCTGTCTGATCAATGAAGCCAGTCAAGAGGGAAGGAAAAAAGCATCCAAAAGCTTGCAACAGCCAAACCTGTAGGTGAGGGGAAAACCAAAGCAGGCAGGAAGGTTAGCAAACAAAAAACAAAGAAATGAGAAGAAACCACAAAGAACACCAACCAAAACCATGCAGTAGCTCTGGTACTTGTCTGGTGGTTTGCTGACTTCCCTTTAAATGTCAGCCCTGGGCCTCTGAGCAGTGCCCAGGCTCTTCAGCTTAATTTCTGTATCCTGCAGTTGTGGTGTCTGCAGGAGATCAGGCTGGCATCTCCATCTCTCCAGCTGTATCTCTCTCATTCCTTTCAGGGCTTGTAATTGTGGAATCACTGGCGTGACTCCTTGACAAATTACAACAAAGACCTTTTGCTCTGTATTTCTTTCCACAAAAGCACCACAGGAGGACAGCCCTGAGGAACCTTGCCTTCCCTACCCCATCAGCAAACTCTGTGGTGTGGCTGGTTGCTTTGCTTCAGTTGTTCTGTGTCTACTAAAGCATCTCAAAGAGTCATGAGGCTCCCAGGGGATGCCATCTCACCCACACGACCCCCAACAAGGATGTAATTAACACAGGCCCCCTCCCTCCTGAACATCTGGAAACCCCAACTCCCACCTGCCGAGTTTGTCAGAATGAGAAAAGTGTGGGAAGGACTGTGTGGGGGGAGGGCAGGGGAGAAAAGGAAGGAGTCACAAAGAAAGGGTAAAAAGGTGGGAAAGGGTGACAGAGTTTGGAAAAAATGGATGGATCAAACTTTTAGGGCAATTTAGACTGAGCTGCAGAGACGGTCTTTGTCAGGTTTCCTATACAGCTTAAGTCCTTGGTTGCCTTAGAAAATGGTCCATGCCTTGTTGAAGTCCTCAGTACCACCTCAGCTCTACTTCCCTCTAGGACTAGGTCAGCACACAGGTGAAGCATAGCCCTGGTCAGGGTTCTCTGCACAGGGGGAAATTTCACCCTGGTGAAGAACACACCACAAAAACATGCGCAGGTTTCAGAAGGATGCTCTCAGCCCAACCAACACCAAAGTTTTCCAGTTCAGACACACAAAAAATGGCTAGTATCCTCTCCAGAGAGAACATTAGGTTGTTGTTTGGAATTTATTTTCAGAGAGCAAATGTTGAAAGGGAAATGCATCAGCATCACATTTGTGGGTCTTACACCTGCTCCTGAGGTTGTTTCCCCACTGTCAGGGCAGACCCACATAGAAAGACCTGCCAGTTCTTTACAAACTGACCAGGGTTGTATTTTCTGTGCTGTCACTCAGGACACAAACTTCATTTCCAGTTGTGCGGTTTATGCCTTCAGCCTCCCTGCCCAGAGGACAGGTCAGAGTTGCCCAAACATCTGGGTACTTGTGTGGCGAGCAGAGAGTTCTGTGTTTGCTGGTTTCATTTCCCACTGCAAAGGGCTGTGCTGAACCACCCAGGTGTTCAGTGGCTTTCAGTTCCATGGAAAATTATAGGAATAGGCAGATGGCTTTTGAAGCACAGAGGTAAGTGGGAAATGACCACCCAGGAGGGCTGGAAGGATGAACTGCAGAAGCAGCAGGGCAAGGCTAAGAAGAATGATTGTATCTGTGTCACTGCTGCAGACCCATGTTACATGCTTGTGGTATGACAGCAAAGGTTCATCAGGCTCATTTGCAAGGCAATGGAGGGCTTAAAGTATCACTGGTAAAGGGTTTGGGCACCTCCACCCACGGCAGCACAAAAGCAGAGCAGCCCAATAGGCAGCTTCTGCTTGAAGGAAGCTCCCTGATAGAAAAAAATCCCCTGAAATTTCTTTTCTTTTTCGATATGGCTGCTGTGTAATCTCCAGTACAGACCACCACCTCCACAGATAGGTGCCAGTCTAGTAGCAGAGAGATGGCAAAGCCTTCCACTCCCCAAGTCCCTCCAGCCATGTACATCTCCCTCCTGCAGCACTCCACAGTTCTCTGCCAGCTCGTGTGAGAAGAAATTCAATATCAATCCCAACAGATTTAATTTGCACATTTCAGCTATGGGGGGAAAGCTGGGAAGAAGAATTTATGTTGTCTACTGGCCCCATTATCTCTTGTGACAACTTACACCCATCCTTCAGGACAGCTTTCCATGACTTTTGACCACACATCCCAGCACAGGACACCACAGCACCAGTCTGCTCTCCTTTGTGCCACACATCCAGCTCAAGGGCCTGGCACACCTGCTCTGTGGCCTCACTCAGACAGTCCTGAGAGCGTTCTGAAGGAAGCTGGAAGAGGACACATACTGCAGTGAGAGCAGCCTCCCCAAGGCATCAAACAGATGTGCACTTAGCAGGACCATCATGTCTCCAGGTAGGAGTGGCCCTAGAGAAAGGTGTACGTGCACCTCTGACCTTCAGGACAATCGTGCCACAACTGAGCAATCCCAAATGCATTCAGTACTCTAAGCTCACTGGAAAATGTTTCTGGCGGCAGCCTTGGGTCCCAAGGGAGTTCAGCATCAAACAAACCCACTTTCTGACCCAGCTGTGGAAAGACAGGATGGGATTGAGCAAAACCATCAGTCAGAGCCAGCACATCTCTCCAGGCACTGCCTGTCTCCAGGCTCTGCCTCTACCCAGAACTGAGCAAACCCCCACAGTGCCTGAATAGGATCTCCTTGTGCTATTGCAGTATGTATATTGTCTTGAAAGTACACTTGCTTGAACGTGTCACTTTCAAGACATAATTAATGCAGTAACACATAACTTGAGTGAATGACTGTATCAGACCTTCAGTTAGGAGATCCTCAGTTTCTGTTGAAGGCACAGCCCAAAATAAATAGCAAAATATCAGTTATCCCTCCTCCTGCCCAGTTTGTCCTGCAGAACCTTTGCCCACAGTTGCTTTCAGACAGTGAGGGCTGGGTGATCAGGAGACCCATTTTCACCAACATTCAGTACCAGTCAGATGCTGACAAGAACTGAGCTCCTACAGGTACCACCAATTTCCCTGGCAAGCAAGGTTGGGATGCAGCTTGAGCATGCCCTTTCCTTGCCTACGCACCTCAGAGCTAAAAAGTGCACAACAGTTGTTGAAACTGGTCACTGCTTTTTGCTTTCACTCTCCATATCCTATACACAAAAGCCTGAGGGGACAGAGTCAGAATTAGAAGAGATATTACAAGGTGATCCTTTTTCCTCCTTTGTTCAGCCTGTTCCCACTCAGCTCTCCCTCTCTGACACACTCAGAGCTTCCTCAGCCAGAAGCTGGAAATGTTCAGTCTGGTGGCATGCCCTTCCTTGCTGAATCCCAACCACTTTATCCACCACCTGCCAGGGCAGGAAATAAAACCCAAGATCTCTCTCAGTTCCTCAGATGTGGTTCATTTCCCCTCACTCACATCTGCCCACTAGATTATTTCAGGACCAGGCAGGCCCACCTGTAGATCCCCTGGAGCTTCCAGAACCCCAACACAGTTGTCTACCTCGAACATGGCCATAAGCAAGGGGGGCCCCAGCACCAAAAGCCTTGCACGGGTGTTACACTTGGATGCCCAACTGCACGAGAGGCTCCACCAAGGCAAGCCAGCTCCTGGCATCTGTAGGGAAACACCAGGGACGAGCTTGCCAGAGTTCAGTGAGAGCAGCCAAAGCCTACAATGCTCACCACTCCAGGTGTCACATATGCCACTGACACTGAGGAGTCAGTTCCCAGCTCAGCTCAGCACCGCTGGCCCAAGGAATCAGAGCAGGAACACTCTCAGCACAAAGGCCATTCAAACCTGTGGGGAAATTTCTCCCGATGGGAAAGGAGAGCAAGTAAAAAGAAAACCATGCCTAATGCTGAAAACTGATAAGCATTTAACTGTACCACCAGGGATCTTCCAGCATGTCATTCCTCCAGCCACAGCACCCACTCTGGCTGCTGGGATTTCATGGCGTGCTCTTCTCCATCAAACTGAGCACAGAGCCCTCTCCCCAAAAAAGACACACAATGGTTGGGGCTTACCAGCAGGACAAAGGTCCATCCTGAAGAGCACGATATATTTGCAACACAACTGGTGTTCCTCCTTGTATTTGGTTTGTTCAGATGCTTCACAGAACTGAAACAACTTGGAGGCAGCAAACGCGACCGCAGCAGCTTTGGGCGGGCGGGTTTCCCTGTGACTCCTCCTTCCCCTCCTTGTCCTCCCCCCTGTCATATATCACAAGCTTGTGGCAGTGCGGAAAACTCTGTGCATGTTTTAATGAGCCAACAGGGGCTCATTGCCTACTTTTAAGTGCAAATGCACAAATGCATTTCCATCCCAGCAGCTTTTTGGGAATCTTTGTTTGAGGAGATTAAAATGAGCGGTGAGAGGCTTTGGCCTGAGGTACTCAGAGGAGAAAGAGGGAAAAAGGAAGTTCTTGATTCAGAAAACCCATCTGATTGGGGAAGTGGTTTCATTTTAAGGGGAAGATTCTTCCTATGTTAATTCAGCAGCAGAGTTGGGTGGGAGCAGGGATGGGAATGAAGACTCCAGAACTGGAGGATGGTTGATGGAGGGCAGGATAGAGTTATCAGACTGTTCTGCCTCGATCAATGCTCGGTGTAACTTAAAGTCTTGCTCCTTTCTCCCCCCCAACAAAGTGTTTTTCATGTGAAACCTTGTAAGCAAGGATAGAGAGAACTAAGAAGAAATGCAGTCCTCTCTCAGGTTTAGTAATATTCCTGATGGTGAGAGAGCTGGAATTAGCAGCCATTCAGGAACAGGAATGAAATATTGAAACTGGAGGACAAAGCTGAACCAACACTCCAGAAAGGAGATACTGTCAATCAAAAATGATATTGAAAAATCCAAAAAATTTGAAATGGAGTGACTACAACCAATGGTGCTGAGATGAAACAGGGTATAGGGAAATACAGTAAACGTGCCAAAATTATGGCACATTTGAAATCCCTAAAATCAGGCAAGAAAGGTAAACAAAGAGACAGAGGAGAAAAAGGGACAGAAGAGAAACAGAAAAATTGAAATAGGAAAAAAAAAAAAAAAACAACCAAAAAAACTACCCCCAATAGGATGTGAAAACCAGAAAAGCCAGTGGGATGACCTGAAGTGCAGGAATACAGACCAAAGCCTACCCAATTGATCCTCATTTAAATTGCATGATTTCATTCCCTTTCCTAAATGAAATCTTCCTTTCAGGAAAGGGAAGGAAATCTTGAAATCAGAGGTCAGACTTGAACAAATACTCCCAAAAGGAGAAATGGTCAATCAAATATGAAACTGAAAATACCAGAAAATTCACCCAAATGAAACTGAAAAATCCAGAAAATTTGAAATGGGATGACTAGAACCAATGGTACTAGATGAAATTGGGTGTAGGGATATAGACCAAAACATGCCAAAATTATTCCATATGAAATCCTTAAACTGAGGAAAGAAAGGTAAACAAAGAAACATAATTGAAACAGAAAAATTGAAATAAAAAAAAAAAAAAGAAAGAACAAAAATAACCCCCCAACAGGATGTGAAAACAAGAAAATCCAATGGGATGACCTGAAGTACAGGAATACAGACTGAAACTTGCCCAACTGAGCCTCATTGAAATCACAAGATTTCATTCCCTTTCCTGAAATGAAGAATTTCAACTTTGTCCTCCAATTTCAAGATTTGATTCCCTTTCCTGAAAGGAAGAATTTTCTGAAAGGAAAGGGAATGAACAGAGTTAAACAGTCCCAAAAAGAGATATTGTCAATCAAAATTTAAATTGAAAAATCCAGAAAATTTGAAATAGAATGATTACAGCAGATCATACTGAGATGAAGTTGGGTGTAGGGAAATAGCCCAAAACTTTCCAAAATTATCCCCTTATTTGGTCCCTTGCTCTGGGGCCATTCAGCCTCAGAAAGAAAGACACAGATTGCCCTTCCTTCCTCCCAGTGTCTTGTACATGCTCTAAGCTGTGGTTATGTTGAAAGTTCAGTGCTGCTTTTGGATAAACCTCCGGTAAAGAGTGGGAGATATCCCCAGCTTATACATGTCAAGCAGTGGCAGAAATCCAGAATTAATTTACACAAGCAGCTGTAGGTAGGGCCACAACCTATGATCCTTAGGAAGAGCTGGTGGTGTGCATTTGGGACTCACTTCTATAGCCAGTTTAAAAATATTTACTAAGAAGCAGTTAGAAACTTGGAGTGAAAAAGAGGAAGGGAGTGAGCTACATGAATGCAAAGTCATTTCCAGCTGTTACACCCATGTCTTCACCCGGATCTTCATTACACAAAATGGCCACACCTAAAAGCTATTAGAGGCTTTGTGACGTGGATCACAAATTGTCAATACCCTACTCTTGGCAAACTAAATTTCTGTCTTGAGACTCTGGGCTGCATAAGAGGAGAATTCACTGGCCCAGAGCCCCCAGTTTCTTCGCTGGAGCTGGTTCTGGTGCATAACCTCCAGTTCTTCCTTCCATCACCCTTTTCTACAAAAAAGTAGTTTCAGCAGTACTGCAGCTGGCATCAAGCAGACATGCCAGCCTGAAGCACTCACTAGAAAGATGTGATCTTGTTACAGCATACATCACAGCTGACATGGCCATGATGTACAGAGCAACACCATACAATTTCAGACTGCTTCAGCCCACACAGAGTAACACCAGCTCACTCCACAAGGCTGCAAGCATCTGCTCCTGTTGTTCTTTAGCCCAACCCTTCATACCCCTCATGTCCATGCACTGCACCTGTGTGCCCTCTGTTCCCTTTGGTGATGGGTCAGTGCCCCTGGGCACTCCATGGTTCATTGCTGTCAATGCTGCTCACCTGCTGCTCACAGCTGCAGCCCATTGGGGATGAGGCTTTCTCAGGGTCTCTAGCTCGTCAGAGTGACCCCCAGATACATTAGAAAGTCTCTTTTTCCCAGCCTGGTGGTCAAAGAAGGAGTCAGAACTCTTCAGTTCTCCATCTCAGGGTTGTTTATTGTATCTTATCTATAAAATTATTTCTCCTGACGTGCCGAGGTCCACTCAGCAAGACAGTCAGAGGCACTCTCCCTGTCCCCGGGGCAGTGTTATCTTTTTATACTAAAAACTACATATACAATATTTACAATTACTTTCCAATACCTATGACCTATGTTAGACAGTGAGTTTCTACTCTAAACCAATCTAAAAGTGCCAACATCACAGCAGAAGATGAGGGCCAAGAAGAAGGAGAAAGGCTTGACATGCCCAGATTCCTCCATCTTGTCCCCTGAACCCCCCTTTTAAAAACCCCAAAAAATCTATTTTTCACCCTGTGATAAATTCATTATCATTCTACTCAAACTGTCGTGGCTTGCAGATCTTCATATAAGGTTGGTAATTTGCTCCATGAGTCATAATCAAAACCACACGTGTTTTGGACTCTGTGCCAAGGTCTCTGAGCGCCCTGGCAGGGGTCTTGGCAGTCCAGGACAGCCAGAGGGATGTCCTGAATTCCAACAAGGCTTGGCCACAGCCCCACTCCCAATCACTGCAAGCTGTGTGCCTACATAATCTTGCCTGCCACAAAGGCAGGAGCCATATACAGGCAGCTTGATCAGGGCTCTTACGCACGTGTGAGAGCAGGTCAAACCACAAAGACCTGCAAACACCAGAATGGATCCCTCTGTGCACTACAGAAGTACTTCCAGCCACTCCAGCAGAGTACAAAGCCTGGCCCTGTGTCTCTCCTCCAGACTTCCTTCATCTTTTAGCTCCTTGATGTTTCTTTCTCAAAGCTTTTCCCACTTGTCTGTTGAAATGCCTGAATGACCTGTTTGGAGACCTTGCTCCTACTTCAGTTCACTGATCACCTCCACTACTTGCATTCCTCTGGGTCTGGTAGCCTTGCTTGTAACATTTGATGGACATTAAATGCTTTCAGTTATTTCAGCCAGAGGAGTCTGAGTGGGGAATGCACTGATAAAAAACTGCATGAGTCTATGTCATGTGAAAGCAAAGCACCTGTGAGATATTTTCTCATGAGGGTACACAACAGACAAGATCATGTGAATAAACTGACCTTAGAGCATTTCCCATTCTTTCCAAATTCAGGGAAGGCATGCCTCCCTGTCGTAGTCCTAGTCCTCCACTCATTCTCATGGTGGACAAACTGCTTCAGTTCTAGGCTTACCCTGGAGCAATACAACCAGTTCCTCTCTTGAGGAAACCTAGAACCAGTTGAGAAGTCAGTCTACTGGAGCATCCCAGCCAGGCAATACAGATCTGTAGTCAACTCAGATGGGTACCAACACTACCCCAGCCAGCAGTGTGTCAGAAAATGCCCTCAAGGTGTCACATGTTCTGTGGGCATGGTGCAAGAAGACCATGAATGGACTACAAAACAGAATTTCCATTGTTTCAAGTAAAAAAGGTCAGGGGACAACACCAAAGAAAGACACAGTGACAGAGAGAGGGAGGAGGGAGGGAGGGAGGGAAGGAAGGAAGGAAGGAAGGAAGGAAGGAAGGAAGGAAGGAAGGAAGGAAGGAAGGAAGGAAGGAAGGAAGGAAGGAAGGAAGGAAGGAAGGAAGGAAGGAAGGAAGGAAGGAAGGAAGGAAGGAAGGAAGGAAGGAAGGAAGGAAGGAAGGAAGGAAGGAAGGATATAGAATCAAACGTATCCTAGGGAAAATGAGGTTCAAATGCTCTATGGTGTGTCAGTGTTGCTCACAGGCAGTGGCTCAGAGCATGTGGGGTGTTGTCAGCAAGGCCAGTGTGTGCAAAGGGGGTACCCAGGCTGGTCCACTGCTCTCGCCTCATCAAGCATGGGCAGATTAGGCAGACTGCTGCAGATCAGTACTCCAGGCATTATCCCTGTGCCTCCTGTGCCAGGGACCAGTTTTTCTCCCCACATTCTCCCTGACTGCACACAAAAACTTAAATTTGAGCTAGAAATATCTGTTGTTCTGGTGGTCATGACGGAAAATATCAAATTAACGATGTGCATGCACTTTGCTGCTCCTTGGTACAGGCTTAAAATAATTGTGTAAATAAAAAGGACATATAAATATTTCCTATTGATTTCAAGGGCATAAAGGCAGGGGCAAAGTGCCATGTATTTCTCTGTGCTGAGCATATCAGCTGTATTCCCACAAATCTCCACAGAGCAACAATGTACAGGTCTGTTCAAATTCAATAGCCCCTTCAGGAGACTTAGGCTGCCTTTCAGTTTGGGCTTAGGGACTGGAGTCTATTTTAAAGGTAGAAAGATGGTGATTATAAAAGGCCATAGGCAAGAAGAAACCCTCTTATAAAGATTACAGAAGGGTCACTTAGAGTCTGATAAACTTAAATGAAGAGCCAAAGGGACTTTTTTTTTTTGTTATACTTGAAAGTGCAGCAAGATTGAAGCTTTATGCCTTTGAAATACAACGGTGGAAGGGAAGCACAAGATTTTACTTTGGTGGTTCAGGAAACAGGAGTCTTGTAAAACAGAGTAGCTATAGATTTTCTTAGTACTCTCAACAGCTCTTTTCACTTCCCTGGTGCAGCCTTCCTAGAAGACATCATCTCTTACGAGTAAAGATCTATATTTATGAAACACAGTGTATCTAATATCTGATAACATACAGAGAGTGCTAGCAGGGAGGGGAATCAAGTCAGGCAGCTGACACTCAAGTTTGAATTTACGCATATAATCTTTAGTCCCTGTTACCTTCCTTCTGCAACAGGAAGGTGAAAAATGTTGTTCAGCTGTCTAAGCACCTCGTGGGAAAGAATGCACAGTCAGATATTGATCTGTATTTATTGATATTAAAGTGGCACACTGGTATCATCAGCAAGATGGGGGCTGTCACTGGCTGATAGTAAAATGCCACTGAGAATGAAAACTCACATCAGCATCACTGGGACATGCAGAAGTACAGAGAACCAGATAAGGTCAAGCCACAAAACCGTGGTATGATTAAGTGTCTGTGAACAATTTCTTGACTGAGCGGAGTACAAGTATGAAACGACCATCACAAAGAACATGAAGCCCAAAGGTTTGTGCCATGCTCTTCTGCTTACCCAGATCCACAAGGGAAAAGATGAGGAGGAGGAGGTGGAGGAGGTGAACCTCTTTCAGTGCTCCAGGTAGGAAGATGGCAGCAGAACTGCTGTTTTGGCCCAAAGTGGAAAGGCTGAGAGCAGTCACACTCAGAAAACAGAGAAACCTCCCCAATACAAGGCCAGCTGCCCCTGATTGCAGGGGCAGGTCTCCAGAACAGCCCATGAGTAAGACAGGCACAAGACTAAGCAAGCACCTTTTGCAAGTTGAGTTGCTTATGATGCATGCAAATGTTGGTAGCTTGTCTTCAGTGAGGCTGGATTGGAAACTTCATTGTTTTTCTAAGCTTTTGTTTTATAGAACAAATTTAGGCTGGAGAGGAGGGCCCCATCAGAAAAGAGACTGTATGAAACAACCCCACAGCCTCTCTAAGAGGGACTGCAGAACATCATTGCCCACTTCAGTCATGATCTGAGCCCTTAAGTCAGGGCAGGATTTTCAGGCAACTGTGGTAGTCTGAGAAACCACAGCAGTGATGGGGGAGGGTAAACAGCAATGGGGAGGAGTGGGAATTTTGGAAAAGAGAAGCAGCAAAGCAAGAACTAAAAGCAGGAGACATGATATGAAGCTGTGTCAAAGGGGAAGTGGGAAGGTGCAAAAGGGGAATATAGGAAGTGGGGACAGTTTGCAGCCCAGTCAGGCTGAAGCAAATTAATGTTTACCCTGGTGAGCACCCAATACACAGAGAAAAATTCTCATGGCCACTCAGGACTGCCTGAGAGAGAGGTCACATCAAAAAATATCCAGGGTGATGAGAAGACATGCCGTGACCATGTCCTGTGTATGCAAAGAAATGAGCATTGTGCTGCCTCCACGAAAGAATCCTCCCTGCCATTCTGTCTGTGCTGAAGGACAAGCCTCCTGCTCAGCTCCTGCCCTCCTGTACAGGGCTGGGATGTGCAAGCATCATTTCTGAAAGAGCCCCCTTACTTTTATTCCATCATCCTTGAGGGGGCAGAACACCCCAGAAAGGGAGAGATAGCTGCTCCTCACTGCTTTGTATCCTTGCTGGGGAAAAGCAGCATCATGCATTTCATCCCTGCTCTGCAGTCTCACGTGGGTGCCATGCAAACCAGCACATCCAGGTCGCTCTGAGGTGACCCAGCTCAAGACCCTGAAAGTCTCACAGAACAAAAGTGTCTCACTGAGCAATGAATTCCCATTAGCATCTCCCTCGGACTCAGCAGAGGGAACAAGAAACCCCAGATGTGGGCCCTGCTGCACATGCAGAAGGAAACTCATGTCAAGAGCACCTCTTGGTGGTGTGAGAGGACACCAGAGCAGCAGTAACTCATGTGTATATGCTCAGTCTGGGGTTATCAGCCTGTTTCCTGCAGGTTCCTTCCTTTTCCTGCAGCATGTACAATTGAAAGGTACTAATGCAGCAGGTGCCAGTTGTTCTTGGAGGGATTACTGTATGTGTTGTTTGAATATCCCATTATTAAATAATCCCATTTTTAAATGTGATGGAAAGAAACATCCTGAAAGCTTTTATGTAGATCCCTGTTGTCCCTCTACAGAGACACTGGTGGAGGAAGGATGTTTATAGATTCACAGCACAGACTTCTGACTGGGCAAGAACTGACTGTCCATTGCAGTTGCAGGGAATTATCTTGCAAAAGAAATTTGCCCAGAAATGGGCACTTGACAGGACTTCATAGCTCATTTCCAGACATGCATATTTACAGTATCTTTGGCATGGGGCCCACCTCTGTGTGGGTTCTCCACAACAATCCCTCTTCCCTGACCAATTAAACTGGTCTTCACTGATCCCTTCCACACTGCCAGTCCCACAAGCCCATATGCCACACTACCAGTACAAAAGCAAACACTGCTGTTCAGGTGTTCATTCAGCAGGTCAGTGGTCCTTGTTCATCCCTGCCACCAGGTCATAGAATGGTTTTTGTCTTTCCACAGTAGCATTCTCCAGAGCCTGATACACCTGCCTTCTAACTGAGTTCATATATTCTGTGCCTGCCTGTCCTTTCCAGCTCCCCTCTGTAAAAGCCTTTGTCCCTCTCTCCCTTTGTCCTTCTCTGACCTGGATTCCTGTGTCCCATCCCTGCTCTCATCACCTGCAAAGGTGTCAGTGGGTTTCCTTCCTCCCTTTCCCTACCACCTACAGAGGGAACACCTTGTACAGCTGGTCACTTTGTGCTTCTGAAAGAGCGGGAAGGCTTGGAACCATTCCATGGCTGAAGGTTTCTGGGCTGCAGCCAGTGCTGAGGGACAGCTGGGAGCGCTTTTCTCCAGAGCAGGTCACTCACAACAGCCTCCTGTGGCTGCAGCAGCACAAAGGTCATCAGCCTCTGGAGAAACACTTCACTCAGAGTTCCTTCCTTCCTTCAGGAACATCTCAGCTGCAAAACCACTGTTCTTGCTCTGATTGGCCTCCAAATTCTTAATTAATTTCCTGCGCCATATCCCATCTTCTATAAAACCCATCCACTCACGAGGTCAGGCTGAAGCACACAGATGTGCACACATACACTCTTTTCAAGGCTTAATGCTGCATAGGAGGAGAAAGAAGGAAGAGGAGGCAACTCCTCATTTCAATAAAGAAAGGAGTAGAGCTTCCTGGGATCATTCTGCTCGTGTCTCTTCTTTCTTAGGGTGATTGCTGTCTTCTTCTCAATGCTTAGCTATAAAAATCTTTTATTTTCTGAGGACAATGAGGACTGCCTGAGAGAGTTGGGGTTGTTCAGCTTGAGGAAGAGAAGGATGTACTAGTAGTCTGGGCAGGTAAGTAAGTGCAGCAATAGCTTATCCCCACAGCAGAGGAGGAACAGAGCAGCCATTGGGTCGCAGCTGCTTTCTAGAGGCTGCACGACTTCCTTGTTCAGCCTCCGCAGTATTGTTCCTTGTGATGTTTCACCCTTGACACTTGGGGGCATTGGGAAGACCTGAAAAACCTTCATTACCCCTCATCACCCTTGTACTCCTACTTCAGATTGCCTTCCCTGCTAACACCTCCTCCAAAGTTTGGAAGATAACGGAGGCAGGAGAAACTCCACCTTTCCACGTTCTCACCCCGCTTCCAACCCTTGTCCAGCTGCCCTGAAAAAGCAGTTTGGTGCCCCCCGCTGTTCATTGGGATGAGGTGGGAAGGGAGTGGGCGAGACAGGCAGGGAGAACGAGAAATATTACAGCAATTGTCATCCCAACCAAGGAGTCAGAGCGGCTCCGCCTTCAGCCAGCGGCCTCTGCCACAGCGCTGCGGCTGCGGTGAGGGGCGGAGGGACCCGAGGGTGATCGCCGAGAGAAGTTCCCTCTTCCACTTCCTTCCTCCTTGCAACCTGCTGTTGATACCCACATTTGCCCATCCCTCCCTGCTGTTTGCCTTGGCCTGACTTCCCTTTGCCTCGGGCACCGTCCTCGCCACGGGTCCGGAGCCATGCAAGCCATCAAGTGTGTGGTGGTGGGAGACGGGTACGTACCCGGGCTTTGCGGGGGAGCGGGGCGGGACAGCCCCTGACCGGGCACGGAGAGTGGGGGATGCTTGGTGAAACTGCCCCGCTTGGCTTCTGACCTCCCGCTGCCGTGCTGCTACTGCAGACATGCTTTTCCTCCCTCCCCGGGGCAAGGCACATTCCTCTGGGAGAGCGTGGAAGAGGGCATTTCGCAGGGCATCTGCACGGAATGCTGATCGTGTGTCTGCATTTCCATCTGCATCCATGGGAAGCAGAGCAGGTCTGTCCCATGCACAGGAGGTGATGGTGCTCCTGCCAGATTCAACTTGTAGGCAGGAGGTAGATTTAAAACCCATTTAGATTTAAAACTCATTAGGTGCAAGTGCTCTCCTGCAGGTGAATGGCTCTTCGAAAGCTGTGTGCTCACTGAGAATGACTGGGAGAGGGCATGGCACTCTGGTCCTGGCTAGATGTCTCTCAGGATCTCCCTATTCAGCTTTTCTCAGCAGGTTAGCCCTGTACTGGGGCGTGCTGGAGACTGCTGGCAAGGGCCCTCTATGGGCACAAGGAGAAGAAGGTCTTTCCGCTGAGACAGACACACATATAGGCCACTTTGGGAGTGGGAGCTAACAAATCCTTGCTTTCACAACATGGTGGCTTCTCTGCCCGTGTTCCCTGATGCCTGGAAATGGCCTGATCCAAGCTGTCAATTAATTAAGCAGTCATCACTGCCCGGGGCAGGAAGGATACAGTGGACAGAGCTTCTTCTTGCCCTGTGGGATGAGTAAATGCAAGGGAGGGAAGGAGGAGATCCTGTGCTTGGAATGGAATAGCTTAATTCCTTTCCACCTAGAAGCTGGCCAGACATCTCTGGGGCAGCTGTAAGGTAGCAGATGAAGAGACATTTGCAGCAGTGCTGCTCCCCACAGTCACTTCCTCCTTTAGACCTCGCCTGGGAAAGAAGATGTCTGCACACATACATGTCAGACATGTTCTCAGGGGCTGGGGCAAGGGGGCGGGGAGAAGGGATGAGGAAAGACAAACCCCCAAATAAAAAACATAACCTCTAAGAAAGGCCCCCTGAAGGCTTTAAATTGGAGATGGATTAACAACTTCACTGGGCATTTTTATCTGTTATCCATCTCCCCAGCCCCCAGTTTGTCCCTCGCACACAGCACCAGCTCTGCAGCCTTCCCTCAAGGCAGCATCCCCTCACATCATGCCCTGTGTTACCAATAGTAGACTGTTGTTATCAGTAACAGTCCTGCTTTCAACCTGTCTTAAATGTCTCCTGTCTCGTCATTTTGCTTCTCTGCACACTGCACCTCGGTGTACCTCTCACCATCTTGCAACACAGCCCCCATTGCTCTGAGCTCTTGCTTCACCACCCCTTACGTCCCTCCTGGCATGCCAGCATTGTCACCCTCTTGGCTCAACCCGAACAACCACAGGACCTTCTCCTATCACTCAACTCCCGTATTCTCCCGTAGCTGTTCTCCCCCCATATCCTCTTCATCACACACCACTGACCTCTCAACATGCCCTGGGTTCAATGACAAGAGCCTGCAGATGCCACTAACCTCCCCTTCACTGACCCTTTGCACAGCTCTCTGTTCAGCCACACCAGTTCAGAACCTCCCCCTCATCCTTGACTGATCCACTGGCAGGCCCACAGATCTCCTGAGGCATTTCCTACAGAGCTTCACCTCCCTCCATAACTCCATGAAAAGAAGGAAGCAAGCCACCTGGGGAAAGAGCAGGACTGAGAGAGGAGGATCTAAGAAAGGGGGGTGACAGGAGGAAGAAACAAATGTTAGAGCATGCCGAAAATTCAGCTTCCTCCTCAGCTGCCCCGCAGTCCAGTGACAGAGGCAGGTGCCTTGTGACCAGGGTGCCTATCAAGGACACACAAAAAGGCAGAACTGCAGCCCTGTGGCTGGGGACTTTGCAGGTACAGTGAGATGGTCTGAAAGTCCCCAGCAGCAGAATTCCAACCTTTGCCCAGGAAAGACCTCTCCCTCCTTCTGGGCTGTGCTAGTTGGGGGAGGTTGCTGTCACCACCTCCATTTCCTGTGTTTGTAACTGAAACAAGGCCAAGCTTTCCTAGGCCACACAAACCTGAGAAACAGCATCCCAGCAGGAGAAGGATTTTCTTTCTAACACTTGTCTTGGCTGCTTTATTTTCTTCCAATTTCTCTGCACTTCTTTCCCTCACCACAGGCTTCAGCTTGCCCACAACACCTTTCCTCACATGATAGCCTTATTGCTCCTTATCCCACCAATGCTCTCACCCAGTCTGGGCTGTGCTGCTGCCTTGCACTCCACCCTGCTGCAGAAGGCTGTGGGGGAGGCTCAGGGGAGAGGAAGCACAAGGTTCCAGCTCAGAAACGTCACCAGCAGCCTCCATCAGCCATGGGGGCAGGCACCTTTCTGGCTCCTTACAGCTCTCTGTGCAGGTGTTGCTGCAGCTTAGTGCAGGTAGTAAAGACTGGGCAAGTCAGTGTAAAAGTTGCTACCAGTCCCTGGCCACAGCAGCTGAAAAGCAGGCAGGAACACCTGTACTCGAGTGCTGGAGCTGCAGGGCAGTTTTGTCATGGCACACCAAGCTAATGCACCTGTCCTGGCTGTGAGCCTGCCCTGCAGAATGGGCTCCCATCTCCATCTCAGAGTCATCTCTGTACTAGACCATAAAATAAGCCTTCATGCTCAAAGACAACACACATTTCTGAGTGACACCCTGTCTTTCTTCCTGCCAGGTTTCTAACCTGTGGTTGTGCACTGTCTAGCCCTGTGAATGCGTTTCTGTTTCCAGGGGTCTCTGGAGAGGTTAGAGGTGTGGAACGATTGCCCTATCTCCATCTCCAAGCCTAGCAAGGCTGCCTACACTTCCATGAATTCCTGCCATTGTTTTCTTTCTCTTCCAGGGCTGTGGGAAAAACCTGTCTCCTTATCAGCTATACCACCAATGCCTTCCCAGGAGAATACATCCCCACTGTGTGAGTAATTCATAAACAGGTCCTGGAGTGGGTGGGAGGCATGAAAAGCAGGATGTGAAGGGGCTCAGTTACCCCTTGTTGTGCACCCCATGGGTCACAATCTCCATGCCAAGCAGAGGAAATCTGGTGAAGGTCTCTCTAACTTTGGATCTGTCACCTTTCACGAGAAGCAACCTTATAAAACCCTGGTATAAATGGGATATTTGGGAGACTCCAGCCAACTCGAGGTCTGTCTGCTTGCTAAGTTTACAAGTATCAGATGTGATCCTGCTGGCCAAAACAAACAGGCACTAGGCTACAACAGCTGGGCCAGACCCAGGAGAAGGCAGGTGGATGTACATGAGACCCCACTTTCTTCCCTGTCCAAAGCACTTGCTGTCATTGGAGCAGTCATAGGTTCTGCATGGAGCAGAATCACAGCATTGGTTGAAAAGGCCTCTGAGATCATTAGGTGCAATCTCTAGCCAAGCCCTCTACTAAATCATGTCCCTTCTAACGTGCAGATGCCATGAACACGTTCAAAAGACCTTTGTGTTGGTTCCTCCCTATCACTGGTTTCCCTTAATCTGGGAAAAAAAGTACCAAAAGGACCAGGAAGTAAAATTTTCTCGGATAAGGGCAGGAACTTCTCTGTTGCTTTGTTATCCTTTTTTTTTCCTACCAAGACTTTACTCCTAAGCATGCAATCCTGACAGTTGTTCTAAAATATTTCAAGCTCGCTTGTCAAAGGGTGATGGGACACATTGTTCCCAGTTCCAGCAGGGCTGCTGAGGAGCGCAGCAAACTACAGAGACATGGATTCTTCTTCACTTCTAAGAATAAAACTAGGTTTTAGAACATAGAAGAAAAACAGGGGCTTGGCTCTACAGCAGGGACAGTTGTGGGAAGGACATTGGGGAAAAAAATGGGAAAAGAAAGCGATTTGTGAATTTGCATGCAAGGTATCAAAGGTGTAGCTGCAGCCAGGCACCTGTCCAGGACAGCAGAATGATGGGGAGGAGGTTGATGAGTGGGAATTCCATAAAGTGGAGGCTAACAGGAAAGCAGTGTCACCCAGCTGAGCTGAGCTGAGAAGAGCAATCACCAGCCTTTGCTCCTGGGTGCACATAGTGAATGAACCCCACCTACATTACTGGAAGGGCTCCCTCTTCTCTTGTTTGAGCCATGGCCTATGTCTCTGAATTTCAGATTTGATAACTATTCTGCCAACGTGATGGTTGACAGCAAGCCTGTAAATCTGGGACTGTGGGATACTGCTGGACAAGAGGATTATGACAGGCTGAGGCCACTCTCTTACCCGCAGACGGTGGGTCACACTCCATGCCCCTCCTCCCTTCCTCCCTCAGTATATCTCCATCCCTCCCGGCAAAACTCAACATGTGCCACGGAACAGTGGCAGGGTTGTTACTGCCTCTCTCTGGCCTTTTATGAGAATATCTCTGTTGATATACAACTGCCTTGAAACCAAAAGTTGAAAGATACCTTAAGGATATTTTGGAGCCTTTATCTAAACTCCTGTAACTGAGCAAGAAAACGAGACATTCAAAGACACTCTTGAGCCCAGCTGACACTGACTTTGTGTGAGGCAGATGCCTTACACAGCTCTGGAAAAAACCTTCTCTTTTTAAAGTTAAGATGGTTCATGGAATTTAAGAGCTGAGGCAGGAGCTTGTCACATTTCTGTGAACCCCACTCTCCTGACTTCTGCCTTTTAAAAGAGCTATGATTTGTGGGCATGTGTTTGATCTGCTGCCTCTAGCAGAACAAATGGGTGCCTCAGATACTGTGTTCACCAGTCTTTCACCACAGTGACCGAGTGATTTCAGGATTTGAGGATCACCTTCTCTGGATAATGTTGTTTTGAGCAGTGCTTTGGCAAGCTCAAAAAGACCTTGCTGCATCAGACATTAGTCTGAAGGTTGCCACTGCAGTCAAAAAGGTTAGGAATTAATTAGAAATTATTTGTTTGAGCTAGGTTCAGCCACCTAAGAATCAGACACCTGGTATAAGATGGTTTTGCCTGTAGTCAGTGCAAGTAGGTCTATTTCTCAACAGCATGCTTGCATCCACCCTGGGACATATCTGAAGGATAGGTGGAGGAATGTTTCTCCAAGGTTTTTGTCTCTGATGGCATAGAAGTATGGAAGTGAATAGGCTGGATCTGGCACCACTGCTCCAGCTAGGTGAAGCTGGATGAAATAGTTGCAACCTTGATGAGCTGGTATGGTTTTGGTTTTGTTTGGTTTGCTTTGGTTTTAAAGGAAGTCTGAATTCTACCATGCCCAGGAGAATTGCTTACCTGGAAACCTAAAATTGCCTCCTCTGAGTCCTGTATTTGTACTTTTTAGGCTGGAACTAGGTCTGTCTCAACTGTAGGCAAAATTATTTTGGCCTGAAAGCCCTCTGGTGTTCCGTGAGAAATGAGCAGGACGCTGTCAGGCCGTTTCCCATGAGGATGAGTGTGCCAACCACAAAAACCCCGTCCTCAGAGCTGACCATTTGGCTCTTCTGATAATGGTGGCTATGGTTACCATGACTCAGGGGAGCAGAGATCCTTCTCTCCACTGGAGGCAAGAAGCAGCAGTCAGGACTTTTATATTATAGAGAGCTTTCACAAGCACAGCCCTCTGCTGCAGAGGGAGGGTGCTGCCCACACAGACTTTCCCTCCCCTCCCTGCTCCTTCCTGCTTCATCATGCCGTCCCATGCTCCCATCCTAACTCTGCACCATGGTTGTGTGCCTGCAGGATGTCTTCCTGATCTGCTTCTCCCTTGTCAGCCCAGCATCCTACGAAAACGTCCGTGCTAAGGTGAGACCCTCTCCTGGGCCACCAGGGGCTGAGGGACATGATGGTGGTGGTGATCTTGCAAGAACAGTGATTATGGTGGGGACTACCAGTAGGACATCTAGGTTCAAGAAGTCATACCTCTTTTCTGTTAGTCAGAAACCTCCTTCAGATGCATTTTCTGATTCATTTAAAGAAGGCAGACAACTCTACCAATGGGCTAGTATTCATCTTGCTGGGCTATTGTGTTGTCAGATCATAGACTTATATTCTGGTGGCATCTTTCAGCCAGGACTGTCAAAGCACAGACACACAGGACTGGTCCATAGGGTATAAAAGCAGGTACCCACAGCTTTTAGATGGGAAGTGAGGAAAAAAGGGAGAGATTGGTGAGCAGAGAACAAAAGTATGTCCTTCCTACCACTTTAATGCTCTTCCCTGCGTGGGAGGGTCGAGGGCTGAGAACAGCTGGTGCTTTTGCATAACAAAATTTGAGCTCCCTGTCAGAGATTTTGCCTGAGGACCCAGCAACAGGAGTTGGCCTGGGCCAGGCTATAGTGCTAACAATGGATGTGAGAAAGGACAGTCTGTTAGCTGACATTTTTCAGGAGTGCCTCTTTGTTTCCCATGTGCATGCCCATACGTGTGACCTCTTCTCACCCCTTTGGCATTTTGCTGCCTTGCTAGTGGTTCCCCGAGGTGCGGCACCACTGCCCAAGCACCCCCATCATCCTCGTGGGCACAAAGCTGGATCTCCGCGATGACAAGGACACCATTGAGAAGCTGAAGGAGAAGAAGCTATCCCCCATAACGTATCCTCAGGGTCTTGCTCTGGCCAAGGAAATAGGTAGGTGTTTGGGAGTCATCTTGGACCTACTGAAAGGAGAGAGGCAGAAAAAAAGGGTTTCACCTCAATTTAACGAGGCTTTTGTAGTGGTATTGCACAGTGGTGTCTCTGGGGGACACAAGGAGACACATCCAGGGTCATGGGACAAAATGCACTTCAGGAGACTCAGGAAGGAGATCTGCTTCTTGAGGAAGGCTCAACCCCTCAGCTCTCTATTTTCTGCCTTTCTCTGGCCACCATCCTCCACATAAACACATAACCACACACTTTCACATTCTCCTCCCCTTTTACTCCGCTTACTTCTATCTGGGACAGTATTTTTTCTGTGCAAGCCACAGCTGCACAGTGGGTAGAGGCCACTCCTTCCTATCCGGAGACGCAGAAGAGAGGTTTTTAACCTTTCTCTCAGGAAGAACTGCAACTGTAGTTTCCTGTCTCTGCTTCTGTCTGCTGGGGCTTATACATGCAATCCCAGGTATGGGTGTCTCACCCCACCATCCAGCTCTTCTCATCTGTGGCACACAGAAATGGGAGAGAGAGTGAGAAACACAGCTTGAGGGAGTTTCCAAGAAGGAGCTCAGCACAGGGAGTGTCTGGCCAGGATGACATGATCAGACTCACAAAATGGCTGTGCTCTGGCTACATGGGTAGCCAGTAGGCAAACCTAGGTCTAGTGCAGCCGGCAAGCTTTGCCCAGACTGTCTGAGTGAGTGAAATGTGTCCTGACAATGTGTAATGTCTTTGATCACCTGAGATGTGTTTATTCAGCTTGGGCAGGAGCCAGGTGCTGTGCTTTCTAGCGTAAGGAGCAGAAACCTGGGTATCCCCACTGCCTACCCCAGCTGCCTTCCCCCCCAGTGCAACAGCTGCTTTCCTCCCCACAGACTCTGTGAAATACCTCGAGTGCTCGGCCTTGACGCAGCGAGGCCTCAAGACGGTGTTTGACGAGGCCATCCGAGCAGTCCTGTGCCCGCAGCCCACCCGGACAAAGAAACGGGCATGCAGCCTCCTCTGAGCAAGTAAGTCTGACAGGGATCTCTGGGGGGGACACCAGTGGTGCTTTCCTGCTCCTGAACCCAGTCGGGGCCACTCTGTTCCTGGTGAGGCTGTTGGAATGGGTCACCTTCAAGGAGAGAGAGGGAGAAGCTGATCTTGCTTGGGGAAAGGACAGAACGTGGTATGATGCACCCAGGATGAACTTCCCCCTCCTTTCTGCTTGACTGTGGGCAAGTTTGTTCCCATCTCTTGATGTGGGGCAGCCTAGAATTTTCCACATGTGCCCTTACAGAGAAGAACTGTCTGTCGGCTTCTGCTGCAGAGGGAACTACATACAGGCTGCCCTGGGGATGACCTGCCCTGAGACCTATGAGGCCATAGCCTTTGCCTGTAGAAAAAAAAAAAAAAAAAAAAAAAAGGAAAAGAAAAAGTTGTTCATTATTCATAGCAGTTTCCAGTGGCCCTTCCTCTTACCAAGCCCTGTTCACCTCAAGTGGTTTTTTGTGTTGTTCATTGGCAAGTGGCAGCTTCTCCTACAGGAGTCCTTTACTCCTCATGTTGTCTCAACCTGCCTCCACTTCAGTACAGAGCAGCAGAGGGAGGAGAGAGGCCTCAGGACAAGAGTCAAAGCTGGTCAGAGCCTGATAACAGAGAAGAGTGAGAGCCTGCTAGTTTGGACCCTGTCCCTTCATACTCCCACCATCACCAGAGCAGAGGGAAGGAAAGCAGGAAAATAGTTGAGCTGGTATTATGAGGTCTGTCATGTTTTTGGCTATAGATCCCGGTCTCATCCTGATACCAGGAGCTGCCCAGCACACAGGAGAGTGATGGCTCCAGCAGCCCAGAGCTCAGCACCTTGGGGTTTTTCCTTCTTTTTCCTTCTGCCGGCTTGAAAGACTGCTGTGGGTCTGTAGCACTGGTTTGATGTTCACACAACGGCCCCGCTCTTGCCTCACCTGCCCAGCTGTCCCTTCCCTTCCTTCCGGGCCCCTGAGGTTGCAATGTAGTGAATAAGATGTAATAAACAGACTGTACATTTGTGTCATGTCCTTGATGTGTCGCACCTCGGGGGACACAGCCCTGAGCCGTGAGCAGTGGGGCGGCGGGGCTGGAGCTGTGCCCCTCCTCTGGCAGCCCCACGGGGAGCCTGGGGGCTGGAGGATGATTGCGAAGGTGCTGAGTTCTCACCTGAGCCCCCCGCATTCCTTTTGCCTTTCCTCTTCTCGGTATCCATGCGTTGAAAGGAAAAGTTGTCTCCCCTCTGTGCCACACACAGGATGGGATGCAGGCCTCGGGAGGGGACACCTGGACGCAGACTCCTCTCCCTGGGGACTGCCCCCGCAGTTGCTGGGGACATCTTTTCACCAAAACATTGCTGCATCAATCCTTCTAAGCTCTGGCGCTCTCTCACACTGCCAGACACAGGCGGAGTGAGAATAGGAAGGGGGAGGGCAGGGAAAAAAATTAAAAGGGAGGAATGAGTCACCAGCCCAGACAAATTGCCTCCAAGACACTAAAATTAAGCTGAAGAGAGTGGTCCCAGCGGTACCGTGGATCTGGCAGCTGTGAGCACCTGCTTTCCTGATGCATTGCAGGGACTCCAGAGGAAGTGTTACAGGGTGGCTGCTACTGCCACTACTTGCAGGAGAGGGGAGGGCTCAGGGTGTGATGATTGGCACTGCAAAATCCTGCAGTCCTAGGAGGGCACAGAGAATCTGTGGAGGTGAGCCAGTTTACTGCTCCTGGATGCAGCAGCACTTCTGAGCTTCAAAGGCTGCTTCCTGCACCGAGGAGGAGCATTGGTGATGCCAGGTGCACCCAGACACAGGGAAGCTCCCGAGGTACCCTGCTGCCAGGGAGATTTCTGCAATTCCAATTCACAGTCAGATCTGAATGAGGCAGTTAATTCAGTGATGTGACACATTTCCTACTGATAAAGTTCAGAGCAACCCTTGGCAGGCGCCCTGTGGCAGGGAGTTCCACAAATATCTGCACTGCACATGGGCTGTTGGATGAATTTCCCAGGCCCCACCCAAAGGTAATACAAATTATGTCAGTGTAAGTCCAGAAGAGTAAAAATGAAGCCTCTGGCATGGGCATATACCTGTGAAAGGGTGAGGGACACAAAGTACTTGGAAATTGTGTCTAACCTCCTTTAAGCATCCTAAGCATGACTCAAGGCAATATATTCCCAGCGGTTTATTACTTCTCTCCAGTTTTCAAGCCTTGGCTTTTGCCTTTTCAGTCTGCCCCACCCCCTGTAACATACAGCAATGCATGTGATGTGTGTGAAACAAAATTCATGCATCTGCCTACCTGGGGAGGTGCACAGGCTGAGCTCTCCTCCCAACACAATTTAAGCAGTTTGCACAGCCCCCCACTGGAGCTGAGGCAGAGAATGGGACACCTTAGAGCATTCAGGGAGTGATCTGGAGACCTGGAATTTGTGATGCTATGACTGTGTTTATGCAAGGTTAGCAGGACTGTGTAGAACTCTGCTGTTTCATGGCTGTTTCTTCTAACAGAGGAGCTTGGGGGCTTCTGCATGGTGCTACAGACAGCTGCCCTGCCATGGCAAAGAAAACCTCTGGGTGCTACCCATGCCATTCCTTTCCCAATGAGGATTCCTCTCTCTTCTGTGTCTGCAGACAGCATTGTGGCCAAGTTCTGGCCTAAAGAGGCCTGGCAGCTTTGAAGTTCTGTACTGCCTTCATCAGCTCACCTTTGAGCAGCACTGGCTGCGTATAAAGTTGCCCAAGTAGGTTTGGATGCCAGACCCTGGCTGTGTTGTGCTGGAAGAGATACTGCTTTCTTTTGTTAAAGCTGGAATTTACCCTAGGGGCTCAAATGCTCACCACAGCAGTGCCAAATGTCAAGAGCACGGTGATGCACAGTACAAGGAGTCACTGATGTCGGCTGCAGGGCAGGAAAGGGGGTGAGAATGACAGGGAAGCCCTTTGTGCAGGGAATGGGATGGAAAATCCTTCATGGGACAACTGCTCTCACAAAGATTAATTTCTTTCTTAGATCCATTTCTTCTGGGTCTGTGCCTTCCAGCAGAGATTAAATTTGGTAGGAAAGTTTGGGGCTGTTAACCTGGAACATTTTCCCAATGGAGGTGCAAAAGACAAGAGATCATGTGTGGAGCCGGGGAAGGAGTTGAAGGAGACAGTCCCCTATCTGCCCATCTGCCCTCATCTCCATCCATCTGGAGGTGCTCACAGGGCAGAACAGAAGGGAGAAGGGTCCGTGTGCTCAACATCTGCCCGATTTCTGAGCACCCTGCCAGACAGAAGGATTTGCTGTGTGCCTGCAGCTCCGAGCAGCACCAGTCCTGCCTGCAAGACCTTTGGAACAGGGGCCCGTCTCCAGGGTGCCCCTAGGAGAGCCGAGCCGAGCCGCCCCCTCCTGCGTGCCCCTCTCCCACCACATGGCTGCTCTCTGAATCCCTCTTTTCTTCCTCTCCCTCTTCCCCCCACTGTCCTCAGCTTTTACCGCACTCCTCATTCCTTCATCCTCCCCTCTTCTGCGCTCCCCTCATCCCTCTGCCCATCTCCTCGCGCCTCCCTCTCCCGCTTTTATTCTCCATCCCGGTATCTCCCCCCGCTCATCTTTGTTCTCCTGCCCTGCCGTCCATCCCCGGCTTCTCCTCCTTCTCCTGCCGGTGTTTCCGTGCGTGGCACCCATTGGCTCCCTCTGCCCGAGCCCGCGGATGGCGGGGGCTGCGCGGGGCACGGCCGCGGGGCCGCGGGGCTGAGGGGCCGCCATCCCGCACCCCCTCCCGCGCCGGGCACGGCGGGGGCCATGGGCAAGCCCGGCCAGAGGGACTCGAGCCTCCGGCAGCGCCCGGCGGGGCTCGCTCCCCACGGGAGCGCTTTGCTCGGTCGCGCTTGAGAAAGGGGAAGGGGAAAAGCATGACACGGATTCTCCCGGGGAAGCGGAGGAAAATGTGCATCCCGACGACATGTAAGTACCCGGCGGCTCTGGCCGCTCTTCCCGGATGTCTCCCGCGGGCATGAGTCCACGCAGAAGTTAAGTCTGCAGTTCCAGAGAAGAAAAACTGCCGACCACCCCTCGCTCTCGGCCCTCCAACTCTGCCAGTCCAGCCTGGTCCTTAGGAGAGAGCTCAGCCCCGAGGTGAGACGGGAGAGTCCTGAGCTGGAGCAGGGCCGTGGGAAACCGGGGGGACAGGAGGGGAGGGGGTCAAGAGAGGTGGTGCAGGTTTTTTGGCTGTGTTGTCCCTCCCAACTGCTATTCATGGCTTGTTACCAGCACTAGGCTCAGCTTTCAGCATCCACCTCCTCCTCTCATTCAATGCAGAAATATATATACATATACTTATCTTTTTCAACCTAAGGAAAGAAGTAGTGCCAATTTCCCATCTCCTGCTACCTCTCTGCCTTCTTCCTGCTCTCCAGCTGCATGAACCAGGCATATCCTGGCAGCACCTGTTAGAGGATCCCAAGCCTCTTGCAACAGGTGCTGTGCACATCAGAAGCAGATCCAAGAGGATGCCAGCACACTGTCAGTCTGAGGCCAGTGTTCCTCACCAACTCCTGCCTATGCATGCGCTGCCAAAGCCACCAGCAGAGTGGACCCAGACTAGATGGAGCACTGGTGCCCAGTGTTTTTCCTGCCAAACTAGCCAAAATGTGTGACATGGCATTTGAGCTGGTCCATGGTACTTGACAAAGTTAGAATGGCAGCAACAGACTGCACCTGCTTAAAGATCAAGTTTCTCCCCTGCAGCTGCCTGAGCAGGAAAATGAGTTTATAGGAAATCCATGCTTTTTGTTGCACATCTTAGCATTTTTGATAGGGCTTCTGAAGCTGCCCTGAAGCTGGATTTATTGTGTTGTTAAACAACATCCTGAACAGCTGGCTTTGAGGTCTGGACCCCAGACACTTCTCCAAGGCTTTACAGCTCCCCAGGAGTATCTCCAGCCATATTTGGTATTTGTAGGGCTCCAAATGTTTGGCCTTTTTCTTCTTTAAACTCCTTTGCATGCAGGAGGAATGTGCAAAGAGATTCCTGTCTATGTGATCATCTTTTAGAGGATCATCCTTTTATGAACATACTGTTCTGGCTTCTGCCACTTTTTGTGGGGATCTTTGTCCCTAGAGCAGCCATTGCCCTCCTGTTTTTTTCCAACAAGTGATTTGTGTCACTAGAACAGAATTGAAAAAAATATCAGAGGAAACATCCTTTAACTTAGAGTTTCAAATCACTTCCTATTCGGCTCATTCAGTGCAGCCACTCATGATGTGTGGGACTGCAGGACCCCGTGAGATGGGCTTCTGTCAGGACAGTGTGTCACAGCCCAAGGCACCTGGAAATTTAAAAAATTCTAAACAATCCCAGTCCTTCAAAGCTCAAATGCTCTAAAGCAGGAAACATTTATACAATAGCTGGTAGAAATGGCCTTAAGATACAGTTGCTCAACTGTGTTTTTATGGGGCCTCTCAGATGAGGTTCTTTCAGTGTAAAATTTAATACATCTGTGGGTCTATTGGGTTTGCCTGTCTGGTAACCAAGGAATCCTAAAGCTCAGGTCTCCCCTAGGGTTTCCAGAACTTGGAATGGCATCTACAAAACAAACAAACAAACAAACAAACAAACAAACAAGTAACAAAACCCCAACCAAACAAAAAACCCCCAAATATTGTAATATTAGACATTTGTGAAGAAAGTTGTGGTGCTACAGAATCTGCAAGAAAATTCTCTGGAGTGTCTCTGGCCTCCTGAAAGTAGTTAAGGTTGGGAGTCCTTTCCTTTGGTATCCCCAGTTTTAATTTCAATAGAGAAGAAGCTTCAGAGCCCTAAGAGATTTGTTGAGATGTGAAAAGGTGAGCCTCAATGTCCCCATTCACTTCCACCAAGTCATCTTCCCTTCCAAGGACCTAATTCAGGGGGATAACCCTGTCCACACCCCCAGAAATTTTTCCAGAGCTGGAGAAATCCTGAAAGAAACACAAATCTCCCCTGCATTAGGTTTCCAGGGTGTCTCTGGTCCACAGTATGTGCTGGGCTCTGTGTTTCACATATGGAGCCTTGACAAAATGCACATCCATCCCTCAACTGTCCCTTCTCTCCCTGCAGCTCCTCTCCAGTGTCAGCAGCGAGCTGGTGGTGGATGGAAAGCTTGTTTGCTCAAGGCTGTCTCTGAGTGAGCCGAGTGCTGTTTCCATGCCAAACCCTCGTGTGACACACAACTGGGCTCCTCAGCTTAGAGAGGCTGGGATGCTGCTTTGGTGCTGCAAACAGGTGGGGCAGGCAAAGCCTCTGCCATTAGCAGTGTGTTGCAGCGTGCTGAAGGAGAGGGAGAGAATGGCAGGGAGAACAGAAGAAAAAGAGACAAGGGGGACCTGGACTGATCCCTCTTGGTGTACCCAAAATTATCTTTCTTTTACTCTCAAACTGGCATAACACAAACCAGCTGCCCTTCAGCTCAGGTGCTGAGCTAAGCCTCTCTGCTTGGATTGAAAGTGCTTTTCCTTCTCCTGCGAGGCTAACAATAACCTGGCCAGTCCAAAAAGAGCTTCAGCAAGCAGGAGAATAAATACTCAGAGAATTGGAAAGTCAGAGTTGGAAAGGCACTTTGTCAATGGATGTTTTTCCCTCTTTTGCTTGTAAAGCACCTGCCACTCATAAATGAGAACCAGGCCCCTGTGACCGTGTCCTCAGTATTGGATCCATTAGCAGAAAATGAAAACTTTCCCTGTCCTTATGCTAGTCTGTTGTTCTTTCTCCAGAGGATCTTTTGCTAAAGGAAAGGCTCACATTGAGCCATGTCCCCGTTTGTCCCTCCATGTGCACTGTGCCTTGCAGGCCTAGATGGGTTTGATATTGTCCTAGATTTTCCAGCATCCCCTAGCATCCACAAACTCCCCTTGATTTCCCGTGCCTATACCTAACACACAGTTAACGTGATGATTTTACCTGTGGCTTGTTCAGCTGTCATATCCCCAGTATCAATGGTTTTTTTTCTCTTCCCTTCATCTCCAGATTACTAACTAATCCTGCAAGGACACTGCTCCTGCCCTCTTCCCTGCCTCTGCTATGGACACTTCTGCTTTTAGCCTCCCCACGCCAGCAGTGTTGGAGGAGGGGAATGCCTCCAGTAGCTGGGCAGGCTTCACTATCCCCAACAGCTCCTCCACTGTCAGCCCTGGTGTAGTTGTCAGCAGTGTCCTCATCCCTGTGGTCTACCTCATTGTCTGTGTGGTGGGGCTGGCTGGGAATTCCCTGGTCATTTATGTGGTCCTACGGCACTCCGTGAGCGAGTCGGTGACCAACGTGTACATCTTGAACCTGGCCCTGGCTGATGAGCTCTTCATGCTGGGCCTGCCCTTCCTGGCTGCACAAAATGCCCTGTCCTACTGGCCATTTGGTTCTTTCATGTGCCGCCTGGTGATGGCCGTGGATGCCATCAACCAGTTCACCAGCATCTTCTGCCTGACGGTGATGAGCGTTGACCGCTACCTGGCTGTGGTCCACCCCGGCAAGTCCTCCAAATGGAGGACAGCACGGGTGGCCAAGGCCGTGAGTGTAACCATGTGGGTGCTGTCTTCCATAGTGGTGCTGCCCGTGGTTGTCTTCTCAGATGTCCCTTTAGGGATGAGTACATGCCACATCCAGTGGCCAGAGCCTGCCTCGGTGTGGAGAGCTGGCTTCATCGTCTACACTGCCACCCTGGGCTTCTTTGGACCATTGCTGGTGATTTGTCTCTGCTATCTCCTGATTGTAGTGAAGGTTCGCTCCTCCGGCAGGCGGGTGAGGGCTCTGTCCTCCAAGCACAAGCTTTCAGACCGCAGAGTGACCCGCATGGTGGTGACTGTGGTGGCCGTCTTCGTCCTTTGCTGGCTTCCCTTCTACGTCCTCAACATAATCAATGTTGTGTGCCCGCTGCCAGAGGAGCCATCCCTCTTTGGAGTCTACTTCCTTGTGGTGGTGCTGCCGTATGCCAACAGCTGCGCCAATCCCATCATCTATGGCTTCCTCTCCTACCGCTTCAAGCAGGGCTTCCGCAGGGCCATCTTCAGGCCGTCCCGCCGAGTCCAGAGCCAAGAGGTGCCAGCATGCCCCCCAGAGAAGATCGATGACGAAAGGGAAGAGGGTGAGATCAGCAAGATCACCAGGAATGGAAACAACAGGCAGGAGCACCCTCTAAGCAGTGGGGAAGGAAAAAGCAATGAGCAAAAACCACTCCCCGAGGAGCCTGCGGGATGCGAAAAGAGCAGCAAGTTGCATGTCAGCTATTTATGATGAAAGGGGTGGTGCAGGGGAAAGACACATCGGGACATTGGGATCCCCTTCACCTTCTCTGCTTTCAAAGGCAATGGGAGATGATACAAGAGAATAATAAAGTCCAAGAGTAGCCTTAAAGATGAATAGGGCCCCATGATCTTGTGGAAGAAGCAAGGCATTGTTCTTGGCTTGGAAGAGACACCTGAGGTTTGTGTGGTACCAGTGTTACCAGAAATTGGTAAAAAATAAAACCTCCCTAACACTAATGTAGCGTTCAGTAGCAGGTATTCTTTATTTGGCTGGATGCACGAGGGGATATCTCCTTCAAAATATCATGCATGCTGAGTACAAAAAAGCTCCCATTTATGACTATATTTTACATACATACTCATTAATTTTCCCAGTATAAACATACATATGATAATTATTTCCCCAAAACCATCAATATATTTTCCCTCTCCTTTACACATGTATTCTTCTGTCCTGGGAGTCTCTTGGTGGTCCCCTATGGCTGGTGACCCCAAAGTCATACCTGACTGCCTGGTGAACTGGTAAAAGGTGGCACAACTGGGCTGGTTGCTTTTGAGTTCTTCTTCCTACAGAATAAACATTGTGCAGCTCCATAGGCCATGGCTTTTGAAGAATAAGCATCGTATTCGCTACCAGGAGCAAATGATTTTTCATCTGGCAACACCAGGTAAAGAGCAGACTGCATTTAGGGAGAGCTGAAGAGGTGATGGGCACTGAGAGTACAGAGAAGCAAGGTCAGCCCTAGAGTGATGATCTGCCCTTAGATGATCCAGCTTTGGAGGGCATAGGCTGCCATCTCATGGTGGCACCTTGAGGAAGTCCCCAGATGGCATATACCACATGTAGGCAACCGACTTATAAACATGAGAAGCGGTCTGCCTTAAAAGATGAACAGGAAAGAGAAATGTCTGTAGCAAAGATATACTAGCCAGTTGCATGCATGGTTGGCCCTCTCTAGTTCTTCAAAAAGTATTGGGAACAGATTTCCTGCCTGTGGTGGTCTGGCTGGAGACCACTGACTGCTCAAAACCTCCTCTTTCTTTTCAGAGCTCTTATGGACTCTGGGCAGGATGACGAGACTTACCTAGGACAAAAAGTTTGATAATTTCTTTCCTACACCCCACATTCTTCAGGGTTCTCCTGGTGCCTCTGCACTCTGGTGGGAGGTGTAACAAGGGTAGAGAAGAAGACAATGAGACATGAGTTGGAGGCAGCATTTCTTTCCTTCTCCTTAAGCTTTACTATAAATAAAGAAAAAGCCTTTGGACTTGGAAGGCCAGGTGGGCAAAATCATTCTATGTGTTTAGGGAAGGGAGTGCTATAGATTTGCTCTCCTGAGAATACACAATGTCTTTGAGCTGAGTCAATCTCTGTACAGAGTCATGTTTGGCTGGCACAGGAGGTAAAGGCAGCTCTCAGTACAGGATGGGGGCAGGAAGCAGACAGAGGTCAGGGGATCTCCAGTGTGTCAGAGCTGTGGTTGTAAAGAGTCGGGGCAATACTAGGAACCAATTTATCCTGTAGGAAGTGGTAGAGTATTTGGCCCAGAATGGTGAACAAATGATGTGTGCATGTGTACAAAGGCAGTTGTAGGCAAAACTTTGTTCCCTGGACTGTACATGTAGGGGGCTGGCTGAAGAGTATCAGAGACCAAGGAGTCAGGGCTGGTGGGAGGCTGGTGCCAGTCCTGGGCACTGATGCTCATCTGCTGGGGGCGTGCACATGTGTGCAGGGGTACTTAAGGGGACATGCATGTGTGTAAGTGTACACAAACAAAGGTGAGGGAGTGTGTTTATGTAATTGCAGGATGTTTAAGTACAGATATGAGTGCTTGGATAAGAGCTGGAGAGCAAATGTACTGCTGTGGAGTTGGATGAGAGCTTGTTCCTGCACACTGCTTGTTGGAGGGAAGTTGTGGATGGGCCCATCTGAGTGTGCAGGCTAGAGGAGCAGCACTGTACAAGGGTGGGTGAGATAAAGGTCTCCCTCTCCACTTTGGCTTCATTCCTGCAGCTCTGTAAAAATTACTTTGAACTTCTCCATGAATGTGGTTGCTAAGTTACAGACACTGAAATGACCCTCATACCACAGCCCTTTGGGCAGTTTTCTCTAAAACAATTTTGAGACGTGGGAAGGAGGGACCCACCAGAAGGACACACACTTCCCTGAGGTCAGGAGATGTTGCAGGAGGTCACTTGTGGAAGGTCGATTATGGGAGATGGCTGGGTAATGGAAAGATATCTCACAGGTCACTTGAGAAGAGGTAAGAGAAGGGAAGGGGTGGCATGGGGTTGGGTATGCTGGGACAGAAGCCAAAAGTCGTGGACTGGGAAGTAGAACAAGCTGCAGCAGCTGAGGATCGTGGGAACAGAACCACTTTATGAGGAAGCAAGAGTCAAGGTCACACAAAGGCAGTGTGAGAAGGCCTGGCAGGCCTCAGAACTGTGTTCTGCAGTGCAGGACACCCAACTTTGGAAAAGGACTGTCACAGGGTGTCAGATGAACAGACATCTCCTAGCCAGGTGAGAGAGCAGAGGAAGGGTAGGCAGGGACTGCAGACACAACCAACCAAAACACATTCAGCTGTGCTCTCAGCCACTGGTACTGCCGTCACCTCCACAACAACGATTGTCCCCTGAAATCCTATATCCTCATGTTTCCTCTTTAAGCCTGGGATGGTGGTGCCAAGCTGTCCATGCCTGCAGGCTCAGCCTCTGGAGCTGAGCTGCCTGCCAGACCACATAGGAACTGCTCAGCTGCCCTTACAGCGCTCCCCTGAGCACGAGCAGTCAGACTCCCAGGAGTGCAGGCTCAGCTCATGGGGAAAAGAAAGAGCTTGGGAGCCAGTTTCTATCTTCTGCTATGTCTTCACATCTTTTTCTCCTTCAATCTGTGCATCAGCTTCCCACACCATGGGCCCCAGTCAGAAAAGCAGCCAAACTATTCACGGGCGTGGGATAAAGTTTGTTGGACTAAAAAAAGCCTCTGGTTTAGCTTCTTGGGGAGCTCCCACAACATCCACTGGATGCAACATGACCAAGAAATCCTGGAAGAATAAAGATGGACTGCCAAAGCTTCTGCCTATATAAGGGGCAGCTAGCGGTGGAAAGATTAAAAGGGCTGACGACCAAATGGTCAGATAGATGGACAACACAGCACTTTAGACTCTGGTCTGTGTTGCTCCTCTTGCAGACAGGGCAGAGCCAGGTGAATGCTGGACTCCCCCAGCAGAGCAATCCCTGTAGGACAGAGCAGAGATTGTATTGTCTGAGGAGCTTGTAACATTGCGCGTGGTTGATGACCAGACACTGAAGAAGGCATGTGGCTGTGATCAAGAACCTTGCAGGAGGCAGTTCAGGATGTAGGATGGGTTTCCTTATCCATGGAGAGGCAGCCCAGCTGCTGTGGGGAGATGGGGGGAGCTCCCCAGCTGCCAACACACTTAACGGAGACAGTCTCCTTCACCACTAAACTGAGCTGAGACTTCATTTCACATGCCTTTGCAGCTCCATCTGCTGCAAATCACCATTCAAGAAACTCTGTCGACTAGTTGGCTTCTTAAAATACCAACATTCCTTAAGAGCCCAAGCACTGTGATGCCAGCACCAAGCAAGCGTGCCAAGGAGACATCATTTTGACACACGGAATCTGAGCTCCCACCAAGGCAGCTCTGCAGGGCAGCCTGCTGGGGCAAACAAAATGTGTTCCAGAGAGATCTGCAAAAAAAAAAAAAAAACCCAACAACTGGAGATCTTTAGATTAAATAGGGGTTTAAAAGAAAAGAGACACAAGCATCACGTTTTTCTGTCTTGTGTTTTCTTCGCCCCCCTAGGCTGTATCCTGTTTTGCAGTGACAAATTAGGGAAATAAAAAATGAAGATGAACAGAAAATAAGACTGGGGGAGGGGAAGGAAAAGGTATTCCTTGTCCAAAATTCAAGAGGAGTAAACAAATGCCACAAAAATTTTCAAACTATCACCACTGATTTAAAGGCTGGTTTTCATAGGAACAGGCATTTGGAATGATGATCAGGAGGTCACTGTCTCCTGACCCCTGCTCTTTCCTCAGCACTGTCTCCCTGTTGGTGAATCCCCAGAGTTGTCTGTGGTAATGGCATTAATCTGACTGCCCTTGTGATCCCTCTCTCTCTCCTTAACGATGCTGTGGTTGGCCCTGGGCAGCCCAGAGGCCATGGGGACCATGTGCAGTGGCTAAATGAAAGTCTGGAAGTGTTCAGGGGGGATTTGCTCCAGTCAGCTATGGAAAAGTGCTTTTCTATTCTGGGTGCAGAGACACAGAGATAAGGGCTTCATCAAGCCCTGTGCTGCACAAAAGGTTTCATTCTTGTCACGTAGTGATCAGAGCTGCAAGACTAGAAAGGGCTGCAATGATTTCAGCAGCATTGTGCAATCCTCTTCCCAGCAAACATGTGATTACAGATGGGGTGATAGAGACATGGGGACCCCATTCTGTCAGAGGGTTTGTGCACACACGTCAGAGTCCACAAGAGCAGATAGAGAGAGGCATCTCCGTGTGCTGTGCATGCATGCATGCATGCAAATGAGTGTTTATTGCATGATTGCATGCCTCTGTGTGTGTGTGTGTGGACATGGATGTGTATAAACATACAGACATGTTCATGCCATGCACGGATTCAAGCACATATATGTGTGTGCATGAGACCATATGGGGCCACCCACAGAGGTGCCCACACACCCAGACCTGTGTGTGCTGCTCAGCCTAAGCACCAACACCAAGAACTCAGCACATTCACCTTAATGCAACAGGCTCAGGCTGGGAGGGGGCAGCTGCGCCTTGCCAAGGACCCTCCACACACACACACACACACACACACATATATACACGCATACAAACATACACACAAACATACACACACACACACACACACACACACACACACATATATACACGCACACAAACACACACACACACACACACACACACACACACACACACACACATATATACACGCACACAAACATACACACACACACACACACACACACACACACACACACACACACAAACATACCCACACCAAACCCAATCACACAACAGTGGTCTGGAGCAGCTCCTGACCCACTTAGTGTGGCCTTTCTGCCCTGCAGTGGATCTTCAGGAGGAAAACTGGAGGGGTGTTGAATAGTGATGGCAGAGGGGCTCCAGTGTGGAGAACCGAGGGTGTGTTTCCAGGCTGCTACCAGCACAGCCCACACATAATGTCATTCGAAGCTGTTGTTAGGGAGCCACTGTATTTGTCATCAGCAGGGAATCACAGCAGCTCAGATCAGGCAACAGCAAAACTGTCCTGGCCATGTTCTGCTTTCTGCTGTTGTACAGGGCTGTGGAACAAGGGGGTGTGTGGAGGGGGCAGGAAGCATTGTTGTAATGGAGTAGCCTACAGAGAAAAGAGACAGGGGAATAGAAAGAGGGGAAACACCTTTCAAAAGAAGATGCTCCTAGCTCTCCTGAGGATCCGACAGAGAATTGAAATGCTTTATCTGCTCGAACGAGTGGAAAATACGCAAATATTTGCTCATGAAAAATTGCTGTTCTTTGTCTTCCCAAGCATCAACGGTGCAAACGCCACACACCACGCAGCCGGCTCACGCAGATCTCGCACTCGGCGCGTCATGCACAAACAGACACAGAGCCAGTGCGTCAATGCAGCCGGGCAAGGACACGTGCCCGGGCCGCAGCGCAGCAGCCGGCTCTCCGTGACAAACAGGCCCGCGGGGCACGGTAGCACGGATGCCTCGACCGGCAATCAGCGCCCGGGGAGGCAGTGCCCCGCCGCGCTCCCCGCCGTGCCCGGCAGCCGGAGCGGCCGCGGAGCTGCGGGCGGAGGGGACGCGAGAGCCCGTCCCGGTGCTGCCCTGCCCCCGGGCACGGGGGACACCGCCGGGAGGACACGCAGCGGGGCGGGAGGGCAGGGCGGGGGATGCGGGGATACGGGGCAGGGGATGCGGGGAATGCGGGGCGGGGGATGCGGGGAATGCGGGGATACGGGGCAGGGGATGCGGGGAATGCGGGGCGGGGGATGCGGGGAATGCGCGGATACGGGGCGGGGGATGCGCGGATACGGGCGCTGCGCGGCGCGTCCTGCAGAGGGGGATCGGACACCGGCCGGCAGCGGCTCCTGCCCGGCTCACCGGGGCTGCCAAGCGGCGCTGGAGCCTCTCCGTGCTAACCCCCCGCGTGTCAGACATCCGCAGGGACCTGTGCACTCGCAGCACAGAGAGACACCTGTGTCCTGGGCTGCATCAAACGAAACGTGGCAAGCACGTCTTGCCATCTTCTCCTCTCTGGTGATACTCCATCTGAAGTGCTGCATCTAAGTCTGGGAGCCCCAATATATGAAGGACATGGACATATTGGAGCAGGTCCAAGATGACATTAATGAAGATAATCACAGGGCTGGAGCATCTGTCCTATGAAGACAAGTTGAGAGAATTGGGGTTGTTAGCCTGGAGAGGAGAAGGGTCCATGGAGATCTTATAGTCCCTTCCAGCACCTAACAGGAGAGTACAGGAAAGCTGGAGAGGGACCTTTCACAATGGCATGTAGTGATAGGACAAAGGGGAATGGCTTTAAAATGAAGGATGTCAGGGTTAGATTGGATATGAGGAAGAAATTGTTCACTGTGAGGGTGGTGAGGCACTGGCACAGGTTGCCCAAAGACACTGTAGCTGCCCCATCCCTGGCAGCATTCAAGGCCAGGCTTTGAGCAATTTGATCTACTGGAATGTGTCTCTGCCCATGGCAGGGGGCTTGGAATTAGATGATCTTGAAAGTCTTTTCCAACCCAAACCACCCTGTGATTCTATAATTCTGTCATGCCAGTGTGGTTCCCTTAGCAGAAAGCACCCCTCACAGATCCAAGAGTTTGTGAGCTCTTAAACACCAGCTTCCTTGCCCATCCACCTGTCCTTTCATGCCCCACCACCCCCTCCTCCCTGCACAAAGATTTTGTTTCTTTGGTGAGAAAGCTCATGGCTATCTCTGAAGAAAGTTTTCTCACCCAAACCGCTGTGCAACTTTCTCAGCACTCCCTGTGAGAGCTCATATGCCCTGAGCAGTGATCTACTGTTGATAAGTGGAACGGGCAGGTCGAGGAGGGGGTTGCATAGAAGAAGGTGGCAAAAGAGTAAAATTTTCTGGGTCTACACAGGAGTGGATGGGAGGAAGGGGCCTTCAGGTGCATGTAGATTCTGAGAAGCAGAAGGCAGCAGGCTTGCCTGAAGGTTATTTTTAAGAACTGGTTCAAACAGGCTACAATGTCACCTGGTATCTCCCACCCAGCCAAGCTGCTGGATCTGGATGTTCACAAGGCAGCAAACTCTTCCTGGTTGCAGTAGGGACAGTCCTTGTAGTCATATGCCAGAGCCTGGGGTGGGTACCAGCACAGTTCCTTGGTCTCACAGGCAGGGTCACAAGGCCAGGGTAACAGATGGGACACTCAAGTTGGAAAAGCTGCTGATGAGGAGAGGGGCAGCCGGGGTGATGCTGTGAGGCATCTCCAGCTGATGCAGCTTGTGAGCCAGTGTCTGACTCCCTCCCTGCTCAGCTGTGTCACACAAGGACTGGCTGCGGGGGCACTGGGATGTAGGAGACAAGCTCACACTTTCATGCTCAGTATTGGAGACTGCCAGGTCTAGCAATGAGTGCAGGTGAGGCTCTTCCAGCTGCTCCTCAGCCACGTGGCATTTCAGCAATGCACAGCAAAAAAAAAAAAAAAAAAAAAAAAAGCAGAGTCTTTGCCAGGCCTTGATCTCTGTGTGAGACAGGCCAGGCCGCCAAGCAGCACACAGCAGAAATCCCTGCTGGCAGAAGTGCCTTCAAACTCAGCAGCAGCCTGCATAAAGCCAGGGAACGTGTCATTTCTGCTTGGTCCAGGCTCCACATGGACAGAAGTCTAAAGAGAAATGTAGCCATGCAGCAGACATCGAATAAGTCTGCCCATCCTTAGAGACGTAGAAAGTATTCTAAACCAGTAATTTTGAACCATGCTGGTGCTCTTGAGTAACACAGGCTGGCTGTTGCACAAGCTCTGTGCACAGACGTGGAGTCCCCAGGCTGGAAAAGATTCATCTAATCATAGAATCACAGAATAGTTTGAGCTTGAAAGGACCTTTAAAGGTCATCTATTCTTCCCAGCCTCTTCTGCTGCCTGGCCAGAGATGATCAGCGATCCTGGTACAGCAGAGTGACAGCTGCTGTTACAGGATAACCCGAGGGCACCACAAATTACTGAAGCAAAAAACCACACTGCCACCTCTTAATGTCTCAGGTGCACCCCTCCCCAATTACAGGCACTATGCAAGGGCAAGGCAAAGGCACCCAGGAGCAGCCAGGCTGGGATGGAGAGGAGGTAAGTGCAGAGCAGTGCTGCTGATCCCTTCCCAGCTCTTGAAACACATGTGAGCTCTCTCCAAGGGTAGTAACAGCAGTAGCCAAAAGCCTGAACTTTGCTTCCAGAAGGAATCAGCTGTTGAGCTGAGCAAATTGTGATGCTGTGCAGGGTGGGTGGAAGAAGGGAGGGAGGGAGGAAGGGAGGGAAGAAGGGAGAGAGGGAGGGAGAGCCAAGCCTGACACGGGCCAGAGCAGGAGGGGAGGCACTCACAAAGGCCTTGGAGGCAGGATGGAAAAGACAGTAATTACATAAGAGCACTTGGCGAGCATCTGGCTGGAGTCAGCTGGGCCCCGGCGGCCCTCCCTCCCTCCCTCCCTCCCTCTCTCCTGCGCTGCTAAGCAGGAGCAGCTGAGGATACGGGATACGGGGTTCGGGATACCGATAACCCAGCGCGGGACCCTGCCCAGGGGAGCGGAGGTAAGGGCTGCTCCGCTGCCCCGCCCGGCTTCTGGCGCTCTGGAACATCAGGGGCAGACGAGCGGGGAGCGTGGGGAAGGAAAGGCAGCTGTGGTGCAGGAGAAGCAGTCAGGAAGGGGAAGAGAAGCGGCTCTTCCTCTGGCTCTTGGTGCAAATGATCCCCCTTCACCCTGGAGGTTTGGTGAGGGAGGAGCTGCGAAGGGCGAGTGTCTGTGCGCGCGTGTGTGTGTGCAACAGGTCCACATGTGCCACAGGGGAGCTGAGCTGTACACAGGGGCTAGAGAGGAGAGAAAGCATCAATTTCCTTCCCCATACCTGTGGCAGAGTGGGGAAATAGGATGGATGCAGCCACTGAGGTAGAGACAGTCTTTGTCCCCCTACTTTGCCAGGGTTGTGATGGGTACAGGAAAAGGGAGGAAATGGAGGAGGAGGAAACAGCTGCTTTTGAGCAGGGATTGTTGCAGTATAATCTGGACAGTGCTTGCCTGGGCTGCCTCCAAGGCAAAGTGTGTGATGAGGGAGAGCGAAGATTGTTGGGCACACAAGGTGCCCTCAGGCTTGGACTGCACTTTAAAGCATGGCTGGCACAGGTTTCCTGGATAGAATTCTCAAAATCTCCTGTAAATGTAACAGCCCTGGCGAAATATTGCTGGTACACACTGTTCCCTTTGGGCAGTATTACCCTAGCAAAAGTGTCTTTACTGGCACAAACTGCTGCCCAGCTGGGCAATGCCACCAGAGCACATCTTTGTTTGCTGGCTCCTGGCAGGTCCCTGCTCAGCCCAGGTGAGGCATTAAACACAAAGTCCTGCTCACTCCCCACTGTGAGCTGTTCTTGCAATCAGAGGAGACACAGGCAAAGGCCCCAGCAGATGAGGTCCCCCATGAAGAACATCTGCTTGGCTGTGAGCAGCTCAGGAACGCAGATGGAAATGTGGGACGGAAATGAGGACAATGGCCTCCCTGTTACCTGTTTCCCTTAGAAAGGTGGAAGAGGCCAGGCATAAGGCCAAGAAGCCCAAGTGAGTAATGTCATGTTTGGAAATAAGCCAGGGAGGAAAACCTGAGAGAGGCAGTGCAGAAGCTTTGTCTTCCATATCAGGCTCCAAGTTTTCATGCACCCCAGAAATTCTTCTTGCCTTTAATAGTACTGTCAGCTGCCAAAATTCCCACCAGCAGCAGCCAGGAGTAGACAACACAAGTCATCACAAAACTCCTCTTCTGTCAGCTGGTAAGGCTCCATTAGCAGATGTATTGCCCTAAACTTCCTCCACCTCGTTTCCCAAAAGGGGAAACTGAGGCACAGGCAAACATGGGCAATTCGCAGTGGATTTCGTTGCACATCAGTGCTGGAGCCCGGTGAGGAGGTCGCACACTCAGCAGTGCATTTCTCCATCCTCTTCCTGCCCCAGCTGGAAGGCATGTTCACTCCATGTTCATTGAGCTCCAGGCTGACAGGCAGCCTGAGAATATCTCCAGGCCTCCCAGCCCCCATTCCTCCCTTCCCCCTCAGCTCACATTGCATATTTTCCCAGAGTTTTCCGCTTGCTTCTCCAGTGGTTCTGGGGTCCTGCCAAACGCCAGCCACTCTCTGGGAAGCGGGGCTTCCCATTCCTAAACCAAACAAATGGGAGAAGGGAAACAGGGAAAAAAAGTCCCAGCACACGTAGACATGCTCAAAACCTGATTCCCCTCAGAAACTTTGGAGCCTTCTGCAGCTCCTCTTGGAAATTGCAGGAGGCACAGTGCTGACTTGGCATTTCTGACCCCTGCAGAGCAGAGATATTGTCCACCCTTCCTTCTGCCTCCCAAAGATCTGTGTGTGCACACACCCCCCACCCCAAACATACCCAGGGTATAAATACCCAGGTTAGTTCTGGTGCAGGATAGAATCCTCCAATCCTCTTCCCAACAGACTCTGCAGTGTGAGAAAAATCTCTCATCTCTCCCACCCTGCATTCTTCTCCCCTCCAAAATGCCCTTCATTCCAATGTTCTGGTGCATCCACATTGTGCTTACCCCAAAGGCACAAGCTTGTCAGCTTGGCGCCAAGCTGGGGACAATGGTCACAGCCAGGGTTTGTTTCCAGATCCCCAGTTTTGCTGGCAGGCAGCTCCCAGCAGCCAGGCTCTGCTTCAGAGCAGGCACACCCCTCCCATCCAAAAAGCTCAGCCTGGGACCTAACCAGGGGACATGACCGAGGGATGACACGTGCTGGAGCACAAGGCTTGGGGCTCTGCCCAGGCAGAGGGGATGACCAGAGAGGGAAAAAACTGATGCCTCTCCCAGTTGGCAGCTGCTCCTGCTAGAAATATCATGCCTAGGGCAAGAGGCCACAGTGATGTGCAGAAAAAACAATGCAGGAGAGAATGAAAGATGAAGTCTGGGGACCATGAGTGGGTCAGGCACAGCTGGGGAGAGAGCATGGCCAAGCATGGCCCTGGGACAAGGGACTAGCACAAAGGACTGAGGGCAGAATTCTGCAGCACCCTGCCTGAAGGAAAGTGTCTCTCTTGCACCACTGCACCTTACCTTGTCCATCCTGAGATGCCAAGGGTGGGACACTGCCCTGCTGCTGCCCTACCCTCGCACAGGGCACAGTCTGTGCTGCCTGCTTTTTTTGCTGGCTGGAAGTGAAAAGGCAGAGAATAAAACCAAACCAACATCGTGTGCAAGGAAAAGGCGCTTCCTAGGAAAGAGTTAAAAAGACGCTGAAACCCAAGCCGGTTTGGGATGGAGAGCACCCAAAAGCCAGGGAGGGAGCAGGCGGGAGAGGAGAGGGGAGGGAGCCGGTCCAAGCCCGGCTTGCGCGCCCGGCCAGCGCTGAGCAGCGCCTGTGCCAAGAGCCGGCTTCCTTAAAGCCACGGCTCGGGGGCCTGCCCCGCAGGCACAGGGGAGCCGGCGAGCCGGGGCTGGGCCGCGGAGCGGGGACCCTGCGGCCCGCGGGGTGAGCACTGCGCGGCGCCGGGGCAGGCAGCACCATGAGGGCACAGGCCGCCACAGGGGCTTTCTCCGCTGCTTGGCGGGCCTGTCTTTCGTAAGCACACTCTCTGCGAGCTGCGGAGCTTCACGTCCTTCACCCTCGGCAGCGAGGCAGCTCCCCTCGGGCCCGCCCGAAGGCTGCGTGGGGCCGGCCGGCCCCTCGGGAAGGTGCTGGGCTTTGCCTGGGAACCCGCTGGGAGGGGACCGAGCCGCCGGCGGGTGGGATTCGGTGGGGAAAGGAGGGGGCTGGAGTTAGGTTCCCAGCCCACAGGGGAAGAGGCATCTCTGCTGGGACATGGGGATTTTGGAGTTAGATTCCTATAAAGAGCTGGTATGCAGTGATAGGAGGGCTGGAGAATTTTTTACAGTGATTCCCACAGATTGAGCAGCCTACCAGAGCATGCTTTTGCTAAAGAGCTGTTGAGGTTCGACTCAATGACCCTAGAGGTCTTTTTCAATCTTAACAGTTCTATGATTCTGTCTCCTTCCTCTATCTCAGCCTGGGGATTGCATATTCTAGTGGCTTTAATGGTTTGCCTAGTCAGCACCAAGCCTTCTCCCAGGGTCAGCACCAAGTCTCCCCTGGCCTGGGCAGAAGGGTGTGGGGCATCCTCATGGGCCATGCGGTTGCTGCTCCGATTGCAGCCTTGACCAAGCCTGTAAGCTCCCTCCACAGGACAATGCCATTTCATCCCACCCCAGCTCCAGTCACAGAAAGATGTTTTATCATGATCTCTGTTCCATCCCCTATGTCCTCTCCCTTCTTTATACCTCACTCTTGGCACTTCCTCGTATTTTCCCAGGTCACCATGGACATAACCTACCTGCGCACATCCCTGACCTTCCTTTTTCTCCCTCTTGTTGTGTTTGGGGCACCCGCTGATGAACCCAACCTCACAGAACCAGGCCCTGGTGCTTGCAAGCGCTGTTGTGACTCACTGGACTCTTCCACAGATACCCCAGCAGTCCCTCCCAGCCACCACCACTTTCCCTACCCAGTGCCAGAGGTCCGTCCTTACATCAACATCACCATTCTGAAGGGTAAGTCTTTGCCCCAGGATGCCAAGGCTGGCTCATGGACTGATGGCATTGCAGTGGAGGTGACAGCTGGATTGCTGTCCAGAGACCACCAGGAGCCATCCTGGAGGATGAGTGACCACACACACTGTGCCCAGGGTTTAGGTGTTTTGTGCTGTGATGAGGAGTAGCCTTGGGGGATAGAAGTCAGTGCTATCTCTGCTGTGATCTCAGGATGTGCCTGCTGCTAATTCTTCCTCTTTGCTGACACAGGACAGCCTATTGCCAAGCTGGGAGGACACATTCCTTGTCTCAGACTTAGAGTCCTGTAGTGCCTGAGGGAAGGAACACTCCTTATCAACTGCAAAATAAGCGTGTTTGAAGGGCATTGGCACCCAGGGAGGTTGTGGGGAAACCTTCTCCAGCTCCGTAAGTCATGTGCATTTGGGACCGTGAGGAGGGCAAAGGGAAACAGCAATTATTTGCAAGCACCTCCAGGTTAAACTTGCTGTGACCCCCAGCTCATTCCACCCTGCAGTGGCTGGCTTGGCTAATGGGAAAGGGTTCCCTATTTTAGATCAGCTCCTCCCTTCAGGACTCCCCTTTTAGCCTTTGCTGTGGGCAAAAGCCTGTTCCCAGCTGGGTGCTGCCACATGCTTCTTGTAGCTCTGTGGTTTTTCTGGGTTAACTGGGCGGATGCTCTCCCTTCCCTGCCCTGCCTGGAAGTAGCTGTAATCCATCAAAGCTCAGAAGGGCAGATAGAGGCCTAGACTGGAGTGGGGTGTCATAGGGGGACCTTCAATACCATGCAGGGAATGGAGAGGAGGAAAAGAACAAGATACAGATTTTGAATGCTGTCACTTAGAGCTGGAGGCTGCTCTGAGTCCCATTTCTTCTCTGTATACACAAAGTACATTCTGGTGCTGGTCTTTCTATGTATTGATGACTGCCCAAGTGTGTAATGGGCGGTGCACACACTCCACATTAGAATTGCAGTATTAGTTATACAAGATGCTCAAAGCATGCCAGTATTGTGAAAGCATCATCTCTCTAAGCTGCAGTGCTCCATCTACCCAGTCCAGCTTGGATCTTTTCCCTCTGACCCACCCTATTGTGCCTCCCTAATCATATTCCCCCACAGGTGTTAGCAGTTCCTCCCCTCCTGCAGCCTACAGCCAGACCAGTGTGCATCCTCTGTGGATAATTGGGTCATAGGAGAGGTGCATGGGAGGTAAGGCTGTGCTGGAGGTAAAGGAGTATGGGAGAGGAAGAAGAGGCCAAGAGCCCCAGCAGTACTTTGGGCTGCTGGGCTCCCTCTGAGGCTGAAGTCTCCTAGGGAGACATCCTGGTGCCTCCAGCAGAGCCACATCATTTGGTGAGCAGGGGATTCATTGGGGAAGAGACTCCCGTCACTCCCAGAGTTCTGGTAGCTGCTTTCCCATGAAGAGCAGTGGTATTGTCACCCTCAGAAGTGTTCCTTTTTCTGGAATTGCCCCATTCTTGTGCAATCCTCTTCCTCCTCATTAGGCTTTCTCACTGCCGCTTCCACATCTTCTGGTATCACACAGGAGCTGTGTCCTCTGCTTCCTCCTGTAGGAGAGAAAGGAGACCGGGGAGAGCCTGGGATGCCAGGGAAGTGGGGCAAAGAAGGACCGCGAGGCGAGCGGGGTGCCCAGGGCCAGAAGGGCAGCAAGGGACAGATGGGCACGGCGGGAGACCCCTGCAAGCATCAGTACGCTGCGTTCTCCGTGGGCCGCAAGAAAGCGCTGCACAGCAGCGAGGGCTTCCAGGTCCTCATCTTTGACACCGTCTTCGTCAACCTCTACAGCCACTTCGACATGTTCAATGGCAAGTTCTACTGCTCAGTGGGTGGACTTTACTATTTCAGCCTCAATGTCCACACCTGGAACTTCAAGGAGACCTACATGCACATCATGCACAACGAAGAGGAGGCTGTCATCCTGTATGCCCAACCCAGCGACCGCAGCATCATGCAGAGCCAGAGCCTCATGCTGGAGCTCCAGGAAAATGATGAGATCTGGGTGAGGCTCTACAAGCGGGAGCGGGAGAATGCCATTTACAGTGATGATGTTGATGTGTACATCACCTTCAGCGGGTATTTGGTCAAGCCCAGCATTGAATAACTCCTCTTCCTTAGGGCTCTTTGGCCTTTTCCTTATTCCTCCCTCTTCCTTTCTCTCTCTCTCTCTCTTTCTCTCTTTACTGCCCGTAACCACTGCAAATCACTTGGAAATGGGCCTGTCAAATCTCAGGCACTGAGTGTGAAACTTGCCACACTGGTTCCCACCTCACGCTCTCTTGTAGCCAGACCTGTATCTGTCCACTTTACATCATGGCACTACCGCCTCTTGCCCCTCACCTCATAACCCCAACTTAGGTTATTGGCTTCTTCTCCATCTGCCAGCAAGCTGCCTCTGGCATTTAGGGTTCTAGAGTAAGAGGAAGCCAAAATGCTGCTCCTGGGCCTGTATCCCTCCTTGGGGCTTCATACACAAAGGACTCCTGTGGAAAGGGCTAGAAAGTCCCCACTGCTGAGGTACGTCCTGGCTCCTCTCCATCCCAACTAGACAGCAGTTTTGCAGCCTGAAACAAGGTCTTGATGTCACCTCTGATATCTGTAGTCTGGAGAGCAGACTGAGGTCTGATGGTCTCCTGTACCACAAGGAAGATGTAGGAGCACTGGGAGAGGATATTGTCTTTTCAAAAGGAGAACACTTGGCCTTCTAAACTGGCTTTCCACAGACACTCTTCTGTGTCTCAGACTCCAGGCTGGCCATCAAACCTAGACCTGGTGGGATTGTCCTCCTCTGTGCCAGCTCTAGCTCTCCAAAGGGATGAAGGGCCAGACACCTGGCCAGACCCTTCATGGGCATCTGCCCATGATTCAGTAGAGACAGCCATTCTGTTTCCACTAGGGATCAGGAGTACAGAAAGAGAGACAGAGAGAGAAAACCTTGAAAACCCCTCCCACACCTCCCCTGGGGTGCTACTCAGTCTTGGCTTATCAGCTATGAGAAGCTAGTCCAGAAAGGGAACCCAAATCTGCTCTCCTTTGGCAGAGGTGCCATTTCATTGTCCTCCTGAAGGTAGTTCTCCCACACTGGTATTGAAGGACCACTGTTTCAGGGCCTGGGCTTGAGGCTGTAGGGGCAATTGCAGTTCAATCCATTCCAAACGTGGACAAGCTGCCTTGTCTTTGCCTCTGTGATGGAACAGAGATGGAGGTGAGACAACAGCACCTTGTCCAAGGGTTAAAAGCTTCCCTGCCATATGCTCTATGCCCTTTTCTGGCAATCTCATCAGAGTAAGTGAGGAAAACACGTGGCTAAACAAACCCTCGCTCTTTTTGTCAGTTTGGAGATGTTGCAGTGAGAAAGGAATGCCAGTGGTAGGGTTTTCTAGTACTATTTATATTGGTCTCACACTGCTCCCACTGGCATCCCGCTGGTGGGGATGCTGCAGTCCTGGGGGAGCAGGTGAGGCTGGCTCAGCACTTTAGGAAACCTACTTCCACATGTGATGCTCCCATAAACAGCAGAGCCAGGACTTGTCTCCTTTTTAAGTCTCAGGACAGGACAAGCAGGAGAGACAGATATTTCTCCTCTGCTCATCACTGGTCATGAAATCCTTGGACTTACCCAGGTTCTGCTGTCTCTCTGCCATGGTCTCTGCCTATAGCACCTGGGAGTTCCAGGGCTCTCCCAAAAGAAATGTGCATCATTGTACAAGATTATGTCTGGTACACCCAGCCCGGGATAGCAAGGAACAGGGACCAAGGGTGAAATATTAAAACTGACTTTGAAAAAATTGCAGGGCATTTTCTCTCTTATCCTGTTTGCTTACTCTCCATGCTTTTCTAAGGAAGCTGCACAGACTGCAGTGAGTTTCAGGAACTTGGCTCTGGATCCTCCCCACCACTGTCAGTGAGGCAATGGGTATAAAAACAAAGTTTCACTAAGGCAAGGCTGATTTTTTCACAGGGAAACATGTGATGAAGGGATCATGGAAACTAAAGGAGACTGTGGGCTTCTTCCTCTCCCTTAGCAGGTCAAGTGTGTGGAATTGATCAGAGACAGGATTTCAGATAGCCGAGGAAGCAGAAAGCTGGAAGTGATGCTCGGGACTGAATCCCTTTCTCTCCCTCAACAGGCTGCAAATCCAAAGATAGTCAATTTACAGTGCCCCATGCCTCCCTGAGGAGAAGCAAGCCTCTCTATCACTGAATATCTCCATAAACAAGCTTCCTTCTTTCTCCTTTCCTATTTGGTGATTGAATGCTGGTGACAGGTCTCCTGTGCTATGCATGAGCAGCCAGAGGGTGCCTGATGCACTTGAGAGAGCAGGGCAGGGGGACCAAAGGGTGTGTTTAACAGGCTTCTGGTGCTAAACAAGATGGCATTCCCTTGGTGCTAAATCAGATTTCAGGAGTATTGGGTGCTTTCTGGAAAGTGTAGTAGGCTGAGTTGTGATGTACTCTGGAATTAATGGTGCTTTATGTAACAAAACCAAACAAACTCCAAGAACTTTTGTATATATATATTTTTTCAGTGGTATTAAACTTTTTTCCTTGGTTGTTTTGCACTTAAATCTGTTTTTCTCTCCCAACCTATTCCTTCTAGCACTGGTTATTGCTGAATGATGTGATGGAAAAGACACTGGCCTGAAATTGACAGGTACAGAGTTTAACTCAGCTCTGAAACTTCCCTGGGTAATGCTTGGCAATCTTGTGTCTGTTTACTTTGCAAGGAACTATTACCTTAAAATATTAACTGCTTGAACACTTCTAATTATGACAACCCTCTCCCTTTTGCTGGAAAAGCTTTCAGCAAATTCAGAAAAGGATTCTTTGGAGATCACCAAAAAACTCCCAGGACAATACGATGAGTTGTAGGACTAGGCTTCAACTACTTATTTATATGGAGGAAGGCTGGGTTAATGTTGGAGTTCTCTTAAAGGAGATCAGATCCCTTTATCTTATGAATTTTTTAGCACATTTTTCTATCAAGTATTTGGTAAGCACTATTTTCCCTATGGCATTTCTCTTTTCTCTGCCAAGAGCTGAAGGCCAGGAAGCAGAGTGTAGGAGGGACAGTAAACTGTTGACTGGACACTTATGCTTCCTAATATTGGAATGAGTGGGAGTTCCAGAGTTAAGCTGGAATGCTTATTTGGAAGATCTGTGTGTGATGAGAAAGGCCTGAGGTTCAGGTCAGGGGTGGAAGGACAAGTGGCAATTGCTCATAAAGTTGAGGGAGAAGGGAAGACGTGAGCAGGGCCTGGAGATTGGGGCTTGAGTGAAAGATCTGGAAGGATAGAATCCTAAGGACAGGGAGGACTTTTTGGGGACCTTTTGGGGTCTCAGTCCAAGTCAAAGAGGTATGTGGGGTTCTGTTTATCATCTTTGGACTGAGGGGACTCCTGCTGAGGTAGAAGGACAGGCAAAAGAACAAGATGAGGTGCCCATATAGGACCTTCTGTTTTGAGTTTAATTTGCCTTCACATAGTTTCTCCTGTGGTTTGATGTGTACCAGACACTTCATTTGGCAAAGGGTGGAATACATAATCATACACATCCCTACAGGCCTCTTTGGTCCTGTGACAGACCCAGAGCAAGGGCTATATATATCCTAGTAAATGCAATGCTCTGTCAGGTCAGAGCCCAGCCCTCTTCCCATTTTTTATTTACTTCTGAGGAAGCAGATAAAAATGCATCCTCAGGAAGTGTAGTGGTTGTGTTTGTGCGTGTTCCTGTTCCTTGAGGTGAGATGCTGGCAGATTGGAAGTGACTTTGTCACACTTACAAAAGGTGAGGAAAGGAGAGAGGGAGGGAGGGAGGACAGGAAATGTGCAGTCAGATCTACAAGAAAAGTTTTCTATGATTCAACCTTTCAGCCTGGCCCCTGAAGAGTCTCCTCAGCCAAATCCCTTGGGGTAAGATGCATGGTGACAGGCAGGGTCTGTAGCTGGTGCCACCCATCACACCATGAATGCCTGACCAGGGAGTTGCTGCAGGTGGGGCTCAGATCAGGCAAGGGGAACCCTGCAATGCTTTGAAGAAACAAGGTCTAGAATGGGGCAGAACAGCCCTGCTGGCCTGCCAGTGAGTGCACCCATGCCTAGAAGGCCATGAGACTGTTCATTCATTCATTCATTCATTCATTCATTCATTCATTCACCCCAGGTCTGTGGTTTTTTCCATGCAATGGAGCTGCCCTGTGGAATGTAATTCAGGGGTTGGTGACAGCCAGAATCTCTCTCCTGGACAAGCAAGTTCCCTGGGATGCACAGCTACAGCACTACCCCTGGAGCTGTGCCTCTATTTTCCCCTGAAGGAGTGATCTCAGCTCTGCTGCAAAAGGCTCTGTGGACATGTCTGAAGTTTGTTCAAGGCATCTATCACAGGCTTGTCCCTGAAAACTGCCTTCCTGCAGGTCTCTGGTCTTGCAGGTAGGAAAGGAAGGGAGCGGGAGAAAGGAGGTGGAGTGCAGGACATGGAGCTGTCCCTGTGAAAGGAAGCACATGCCAGGGACAAGTCAGGAGCAGCTGAAGGCCCTGCAATAGCTCTTTGCCCTGTGGTAGCTGTGGGAAAGGGGAAGAGAGAAGCAGGACAAGAAAAGTATGAAGGAGGCCCTTGACCCTGCAGGTGGGCACAGGCGGATGTGCCTGCACCCAAAGCACCAGGGAGAGCAGGGACAGAAGAAAAGACCTGGTTCCACATCCCTTCAGAGCCTTTGTCACAGGAGGGGCAGTCACAGGAAGAGTCTCTGGCCTTGCCTCAGCTGCCAGCTATTGTGCAAGATCTGCCCCACATCAGTGCACTATTCAGGGGCTGCCACACTGCACTGGAGCAAGTTTCCCCTCTGCTGCAGCCTGCTGTCGTTCCTCCTCTCCCAAACCTCCCAGACAGCCTGCTTCACTCACACCCCAGCCTTGTTCATCTCCCAGGGCCCAGAGAGGGAGAGGGGGTGAAGCAACACCCCAGCCAGCATCACCCAGTGCCACAAGCAGAGCTGCCACCTCCCTCCATCTAGCACACTGCAGCCAGGCACCAGCAGTGGATTCAGTCTGCCCAGATCTCCTTTCTCTCACCTTCCCTTTCCCACTGCTGGCTGGGAGCTCCCACAGGATTTAGAGGGCTGGACGTGGACCCTCCTCAAGGCTATGTGGACGGTGGGGCACAGCTGCATTTGAGGGCAGTGTGAAATGCACGCTGCCTCGTGTGGTGTGGCCCTTCTCTGACCACAGTGGCAAGGCAGGCCCTGGCCCAGTCATGCCAGGCTTCAGGGGCCAGCTCAATGCACGCTCTGCTGTGACACCCACGCATGCCAACACCCATACCAACCTCGCATGGACACCTCTCACCTTCCTGACAACGGAAACTGGTTGCCCTTTGCGAGCCTGGCTCACTCTGAAGATGCTATCAGGAGGTGGGCAGAGGGTGCTGAGGCTCCAGGCCTCTTTGGTACAAGCACAGCTCCCTCAACTAATGAAATACCTTCTCCTTCACCCACGAGATCTCTGTGATCTCGTGCCTTGCAGTTACACCACACTGAGGGCCAGGGCAGGAGGTTTAAATCAAAGGCTTCCGACAGTTTCTCGTTCCACAGACCATCCAGTCTCCTGGGTTTATGTCACTTAACTCACAAATGACCTGTGGATTATTGCAAAACTTCACACTTTCCCCAGTGTCTCTTTGCAACAGGTAAAATGGGAGGGAGTAGGATGTAGAGCTCTCAGCTTGGACAAGCTGAGGATTAGGGAACTCCCCATCTACCTGGGCAGGTTGTAAATGGAGCCCTGGGTGAGGGGGAGGCAGGAATCTGTGTTTTATCTTGATCCATTTTAACACACTTGCACCCGTTGCCAGTGTGGGTGAGGATGGAGAAGTGCAGAGGTGCCTCCACTGCTGGTGTGAGCTGCAGTGCACCCCTAAGGGGGCAGATGTGCCCAAGCCTCACAGGTGCTGCTGAGGGCAGATGCAATGCTTCAAAGTAGCCAGAGGAAGAAATGGTCCACGGAGAAGAAGGAAGACAATAGGTCTCTTGTCAAACTGACCCACATCCTGCAGGCATCATTTTCGCTGTTCTGATCCCCTGCTCTGGAGCCCTGATCACCTTCCAGGTGTTTGACACAACAGTGCCCTAGAGCAAGCATCTTCTATGGGAAGCCTGAAGGTCACAGCATTCTGTTTGCCCCACACATGCTTTTCTGGGTTTGTGGCATTCTCACATTCACCCCTACAGACACTCTTTTTCTCCCCACATGTCCTCAGTTCTTTCCCTGAAATAGTGGAATGGGGCAGATCACTAGAAAGCACATTCCAGGCAACAAAGCCCTGTCACCTGCAGCCACAGCCGGCAATCCAGCAGATCTTTGGGGCCAAGGGTCCACAGGATTACTATTCCACACACAATCCAAAACACCTCTCAAGCCCTTGCTTTGCCCCAACTCCCACTTTTCTATGTGTGGTGCGCTGGTGGCATTGTTTTAGTCTAAGAGAATTTCACAGGCTCTGACAGCTGTACCACATGATTTTAGTTTTTTTTAAAAATTTGATTTGTTCATTATATGGCAGATACTGAAGACTCCCCTGACCCTCAGACAAACTTCCTTCTCCCCCCTCATCCCCAGTCCTGCCAGCTGTGGAGGCAGAGCATCTGAGCCTTCAGCTCAATGGGTAGAGCAGGCAGGGGCAGTGGTGAGCTGGCTCAGCCCACGACTCTCTTGTCCTGCAGGATGGCAACCTGAGCCCGAAGGAAATGGAGAGAATGGAGAGAGGATGAATGCACAGCCTTCTCTTTGCTACAGATCTTTTTTTTTTTTTTTCCACTCCTCCTCCTCCTTTACATTCCTGTGCCAGTCTCCCTCACCATTTCAAAGCCCTGTGCAGAGAGCTCTCGGAGCACAAAGAGCAGGGGAGCAGTGGGAGGGCAGGTGAGGACAGAGAAGGCGAGAGGAAAAGGTCAGTGACGACAGCCCAGAGCGATGGCTCTCGGCTGAGCTGCGGTTTGTCCGTGGTGCACGACTGCTGCTCGGCAGCACTTCACACATCTGGGGACCACAGCTCCTTCCACCGCCCACGCTCCTCCCTCCCCCAGCACGGGGGCTGAGGCAGGGGAGGGGGAAGGAGGGAGAGGTGCTGCACCAGCCTGCCTGCATCATTTCCAAGACCAAAAGGATAAAAACCCTGGGCAGTCCTTTCCATCAGCCACCTTCCCTCTGAACACTGAGCATTTCTGATGAAGGAACCTGCTGCCTGCAAAGAGGGTGGAAAAAGTAGCAAGAAAGGGGGGGGGGGATCTTTTGTGGTGCACAGAAGGTCAGCACTGGAGAAATGTAGTGACACTTTTGTCCTTAAAATATAAAAGCAACAGTTCATGTTTCCTATTAGAATGAAAGCCTCACCTGTGTGGGCTGTGGCTAAGGGAAGGGACTGTGGTGTCTGTGGACGCGTGCTGTCCTTGGCCTGTTTCCAGGGTAAGCATTCAAGTGGAGCCAAGTGCTTGATGCCCCCCATGCTTCCCCCTGGGCCTGAACTGTGCTCTCTGTGTGTTTGTGTGCACAAATGTGTGCTCAGGTGCAGGCACAGGGCAGTGCCCCCACGGACCTTCCCTGCAGCCTGCTCCAACTGCAGGGCACAGCACCTGCCTAAAATAGCCCTCCCAGCCCTGTGCAATTGCTCTTTGCAGCTGCAGGGAGAGGGAGGGTGAAATTCTGAACTGCTTCATGCTCTGTGCCCTTTCCTGCCTCTCATGTGGGAGCTACCAGAGCAACAGGGAACAGTGATGCACAAAATGACATTTCCCCCTGCCCAAGCACGTCAGTCAGGAAGAGAAGAGGAGGAAAGTGTAACCCTGCTTGTCTTTCTCTCAGTGAACTAAGTCCCATTTTCCCTGAGACATATACATCCCATTTCCCAAAGCCTGTGGAGCAGATGAGGTGAGCTTCAGCTTGGGCTTTCTGTTATGGCAACAAACTTGACAGGTACCACACGGACAGGGCTCTGGGTTGGATCTCTCAAGGACCATCTACAGGTTCCTTAGAGACCACAGTGAGGAAAACAGTAGTGTCCACAGAGCTTGTTTTCCCTCCAAGTGGTGGTCTTGCAATGTTCACTAGGATCTTGTTAGTAGTCTCCAGTAACATACAGCCTTACCTACCCATAGGCACAAAATAATCTTTTTGATTGCGTGCAGCCTCATGGGGCCAGAGCCACTCTGCTGCAGGCAGTTCACCTCACAGGAGGGCTCCATAGGAGGAAAATGCTCAGAGGAGCAGTCCCAGAGGTAAAACCCTGGCAGAGGTGTGCTCTCAGGGGGGCTGGGGGGCTCGGTTCTGAGCTGTTTCACAAGGTAGTGGTACATCCCTTGAGGGAGTGAAATGCCCTCAAGTCCTTGGGTCAGGTGGTTCACCTGAGCACCACCCTTCCCCTCCACTCCTTACACCCAAGTACACTGGCCCTTCTCAGCAGACCTTCTGCCTCCCAAGGTGGGGAGCAGCAACATTGGAGGGCAAATGGGGGCAGAGCCGAACCCAGGAAACCACAGAGCAGAGGGAAAATAGCACTTCAGGCTGAGCCCAGGGGAGAAAGAGGAATGCAGTTCCTGAGCAGTGAGCTGTAAGGAGACAGGAAGCTGCCTCCAAACAAGTAATTTCTGTTCAGGCATTTTAATGACATGAAAGTTAATAATTACTGCAGTCACAAATCAGTAACCCCCAGAAGGGCTTAAGGGGGAGTAGGAGGTTGGTCCTTGGATAAGCATGACATCACCAACCATATTTTAAAACAAAATCAACAATCTAATTAACTCCCTTTCTAGAAGCTGCTCAGGCAGAGAGATGAAGAAAACGGAGGAGCAAGGAGAGCTCTGAGCAGAATGGGGGTGGTGGCTGTAATGATTTTTTTCCTCTGGAGAAGGAAGGGAAATGTGATTAAACTGGAAGCAAGCCTTGATAATCAAAATACCTGAGGGTTTATTCTCAAAAATCTCCTTACTGTATTGTGTCTTGCCTTCAAGCAATTCTGAATGTACAATAAATCCCTAAATTCTTCTCAATTTATTAGGTCTGGAAGCTGTCATTGCTTCATATTAGGCTTGTCAAGTATTTGTACCCTCTAACTTTAAACAGAGAGAGATGTAACACATTGACAGGCTGAAAAACAGAGCAGGGCTTTATCTCTCCAAGACTGCCCAGGTAATAAGGTAATGATTTCCCTCAAGGACAAGAGCAGCCACTGACGCTGAATAGGAAATCAGCCAGCATTCAGCTCATTACCTTGCTTGGGCATACACTTGGTGTAAGGCTGTTCTCTGTGTCCTGTGCTGCCTTCCTGTGGAACATGTCACTTGTACAGGTAATCCATCTTCAATACAGGTCTGTGAGCAAGTTCTGTAGGCAGTCTAGCCATGCATCTTCAGTATTCAGTGCCAGGAGAACCCTCAGGGATTTGCAGAGGCATGTTTAAATACTGTAAGTCAATAACGGCCGCACAGACCGGGGCAGTGCACACCTGGGTGTGATGCAAGAGCCTGGTCTGTGAGTCTGTTTTTGAAGAAGATGGGAAGGTGTCATTTATGTCTCTTTCTCTGCTGTGGAAATTGAGACTCAGAGAGGATGTGAGAGCTGTGCACACACGATCATAGTCCCCTGGGTACACACCTTCCTTCCAGTTCCCACTGCTAAATTTTCCATCACAGCGTGCCCAGAATAAGACCATCTGCATACAGAGGCACCATGATTAAGCTGACATAGGTCACTTGCCACTCTGCTGTGGCTCAAATGCCTGCTGGGCCTCAGACACCATGTCCCCAGGCTCAGACAAGGGTGTAGGCAGTGGTCTTCCTTCATGTGGCTGAGCCAGGCCCAGGGTGACAGCCCAGGTCTTCCTTGAGAGTCTCTAGGGAGGAACTCTGGGTCTGAACAGCCCTTGTGGCACCCCGAGCACTCATCAGGGAGACAGACATCCCCTCCTAGGAGCTCTCTTAAAGCTTGGCTCTGCTGCTGGCTCCAGCCCCTCCAGCCAGTCCCGACACTGTCTAGTTCAGCCCAAACATAGTGAGGAGCCAGGGCTCAGGTCCCAAGCAGGAGCATCTTGTGACTGTCCCATGCTCCTCCTCATGAGATCATAGCAGTGTGTTCACAGCCAGGCAGGCTAAGAGTGAAAGTGCTTGAAAGTAGCATGCTCTCCCTCCCACCCTTTTCCCCCACTTCTCTAGGGCTGTGACCATCACTGTCAAGGAGTGAAAGTGAACACCTCCTCCATCACCTCCCACCTCTGACCTTCGACTTGCCTTGAGTGAAGGTGCCTGTGAATGCCTCAGCCTCCTACCACTTTTGTCCACGTTCTTCTATAGCCTACAGGGCTACAGAAGGGCTGTCCCTACTTTTGAGCATTTTGTGTATTCATGTGTATATTTCATGTCTACTGCCTTTATCAGGCATGTCTACCAGGTAACTCTGTAGGGCAGAATTTGGAAGGAAAAAATGCAGGAATATCATCTGCCCTATAGGTAGGCTTAGCACTTGCTGCCCAGCATTGTTACTCCATTGTGGTACCCGATTCCAGATCTTAAACTCTATTGCTTAAATGCCTCTCCACTTAAACACAGCGATGGAGATTACCTGAGGGCAGTGTTTAGCCTGTAGCAGCAATATCTCTAGGAATCATGGAGCAGGAGGGAAAAAATCTCTCTCACATCAGCCCAAGTTTGCTGTTTTGATACAAAGGAAAACCTCTTACAGGCTTGTAATGTGAACAAATTCAACAAAGACCTCACTTATACACTGAGCAGTGGTTTCCCACAAGGCCATTTTTACAGACATTTTTCGGAGTAGAACCACAGTTTAAGGGGAAAATTACTGCCGATGTAGAACAACAGCGTAGTTTTGAGAAGCGCACGCATACGATTGGCAGGAAATTCAATGCAAAGGTTATAGTTAAAACAACATTATTTGGAAAGTACCAGAAATAACTTGCAGAGCTTCTAGAGACCTTCACTGTATGCTGTCAAGCGGCGAACTTCAGTGGCCATCGGGCATCTCTGCCCTCCTGCCTTCACCTCCTGCTGGTTCTGTGCCCTTTCCACTGCTCCACTCCAGAGGGCCTTGGGGACAGGACACCGAGATGGATCTGCTGAGCCCTCCACTGAGCTCACCCCGGTGAGCTGGGCAGTTTGCAAGGCACCCCAGTTAACCTGGCACTCTGGTCCCACTGAGAGCCAGCAAAGGGAAGGGGTGTCCCCAGCCTAACAAACAGGATGAGCTGATGATTTGTGGGGTAATTTGACACCACACAATGCTTTTGCCCTTCATGCCTCTTCTATGTCTGCTCCCCCATTCACCTTTGCCATTTTGCAGAGACTCTCAGTGGACACACAACTGAAAATGAGCAGTTTCAGCAGCACTCCTCTTCTCTAATGAAAGCAATGTGAGGGCAAAAAGTCTTGTGCATAAGTACGTGCCTCAGTCTTGAGTATTTTTAAAACTTATGTTGCCCCTGAAACGAATCTGTACCAAACAACACCTTTAACCAAACCTCCATCATCACACTTTTACCTGCTACTTTAACACTGAGCAACAACACTGACTGCAGAGTTTACCTATCTCAGCCACCATTATGGGGACAGGAAGGTAAAGCCAAGAACACCTCTTTGTGTTGCTGACAGTGTGGTTTTGTTTGGCTTCTCACATTACAGAATGGCGCAATTCCTAACAATATCAGTGTGAAGGAGATAACAAGCAACACATTCTCAGTAGCACAGCATCTTGGGCAATCAAGTTCAAAACCTGTGCTGACAGCAAGCAAAATTCACATGTGCCAGGTGGGGTCTGGACATAATGCCATTATCATGTCTCTGGAGGAAACCCTCTAATTTATGCCACATGGTCATTGCTTCATACATTTTAAACTGTGTTTCCAAGGAAAATATGCTGAGGAAGTTTTTGCCTCCACAGAGGTTGAGGTTTGGTTGTAGCTGATCGATGGGATCATTCCCCCTCCCTTCACAGTTTTGGAAAAGTCAATCGATTCCAGTTGCCCTTGACAAAGAAGTAAATCCCTTATTGAGCAAGGGTATCTTGATAGAGGAGTGCTGTTTTCCACTGGGACCCTCCATGGGAAGGTCTTCAATGTGACATCAGTCCTTACTAGACAGCAGAAAATCTGCACAAGAACCTATCATAGAGAAACAGATCTCGAAAAACACAGCCTTCAGAGAGGCAGCTGATCGCACAAATCCTTGTTTCCAGTTGCATCAGCCACCCATCCCCTATAGGGGGTGACTACATGTTAAATTTTCCTCTTCTACTATTTCAGGTGCCATAGTGCACAATCAACCTCATAGGATTTTTATGCATATATTAAAAAAAAAAAAAGGAAAAAAAGGGAATCAGTGGAGGTTTTTTCCTTGATAAGCTGAACAATAAAAAACCTGTGCTATGTGCATTTGCTTTTCCAAAGTGATCTCTGGTCTTAAGGAACGTGTAGGTTTCTCTAGCCTGAAGGACAAACAGGAAAAATTATGGTTAATATGAATGATCCATTTCAGCTGCAATGGTGGTGATACCAAGAACTTACAGAGAATTTCATTGCTTCAGCTGAGGATTTCTGTGCCAGAGCAAGCTGCATTCATTTTCAGAGTTCCTAGGAAGGGTGGTCTGTGGCCTGATAATCTATTACATCTCCATCCCAATGGGAGCCTCCAAGGTGCAGCATACCCAGCCAGCAGTTTCCACAGCAGGAGAGCACACAGCAGCCCATCCTCTCCCCTGCTCCTCTTCAGCAGAGGCTGGCTGGCTTTGATTCCCTAGTTGTCCTCCCCAAGCCTGGCCTGACAAGAGCTTTCAGATGCATTCAAATTACAGCTCTCAAGACTCCTGGTCCTTGTTGTGTGTGATGAAGAAAGAGGTGGTGCACTCTGCTACTGCTGGTTAAGTGAGTGCTTGGTTCTGGATCAGCTGCAATGCTTTCCTAGAAACGGCCATGAGGAGTAACTATTGCACCCTTCTGCAGAATGGCTCTGCCTTCAAACGACTGTGTTTTTTTCCAACACAATTTCTTTTTGAGGTCTAGTATCTTCTGAGATCCAGTCTCTGGGCTGGGCTTCCTGTGACTAAGAACCTATCTTCCTCCTACACCCTTTTTCCACTACCTGAATCCAAGATCACTTTGTTGTTATACTAGGTCCCATCCTCCAGGTTTATAGAGTCCTCAATCAAGAACTGCCTGGAGACTTGAGATTAGCCTCTGGCAAATTTTGGTCAGCAAAACCTTCTTGCCAAACCTGAGTTTGGGCCTTGAGCTGCTCTAAGAGAGAAGGAGCGACCGCTGTCCGTGTAAGAGGAGACTCTCACCATGCGGCCTCACAAGAACGGCCATCATTGTGCAGCCCAGAGCAGACAGGAAATGTGATGTGCTGAACTTCAGAGAATTCTATTTCTGTATGGAAAAGAGAAAGGGGTGTGAGAACATGTTTGCAGGTCCGTATCTATCTGTGAACTGGGCAACCATCAAGCTGTGGATTTGCATTTGTACATCTGCCTTGGCTTGGGATGTGAAGGCAGAGAAAAGGGCTATCTGTCTGCAAAGGTGAGGGCATGGGAAGCTTTGGAAGAAGGTGAAATATTTTTTTTATCTTTTTCTGGCCTGTTGAATGGACAAGCCATGCCAAACAGGCACTGCAGCTACTGCAGGGTGTTATTGCCTGGCTGGACTAGCTGCAAGGCTCAGGTCAGAGAAGCGTGGTTCTTCCTTCTGTGGAGTGAATGGGGTGTTTGGCTGGGTAGGGAGGCAGTGGGATGGGTGTTCTTGTGGTGTCACACCATCTGCAAGTGTCAGGGCGTGCCTCAAACTTGTTCACACTCAGCATTGACCTGGTTCTACTCCCACTGTGACCCAGCACGGATCCTCTAAAACTGGGGCAACCATGTCTGGTTTCATTCAGGTGTTGCTCAGGTCAGCAACTCCAGCTATTTTTCACAAAGTAGTCCATGGTATTTCTACTGTAGACAGACTCCTGCCCCCAGTTTCAAAGTGATCTGTAAACTTGTGTAGACCCTGAGAGCAATATGAGTGATCCATTTGGTTGCCTCAAAGAGGAAGATATGGGTCTTGCCAGTATCCCAAGAGGTCCTTTTTGCTCTCTTTTGCCTCCCAGCAATGGTTTGAAACTGGTCCCAGAATGTCTGAGCATTGCTTAATACCTGACCCCTCCAGACCTGTTTCTGTGCTTACTGCTTTATCATAAGCAGGAAGTAAAATGCGGTTTGCTTTTGGTTTTTTTTATTCTTGGCCTTGCTAGCCTTTTCAATACTCTGAGGCCTTGTCTCAGTCTGACAAGGCAGGCAAGCAGCAGCTTCCTGTGCACAGGTGAGAGAGAGGAGGCAGAGACCATGCGCGTATGAGAGAAACATCTTTGGAGCAGAACTGCCGGGCTGCAGGCACCGCTTCTCCCATGGACATGCACTGAGCCAGGATATCTGCCTTCATCACTCTCCCTTCTTCCCCTCACCCTTCCCCTCGCTGTTTGACATCCAGCACCTGCTGCCATCCAGTCTCACGACCCTAGGGACTCCCTTCGTCTGGACTGCTCAGTGCCTGGAGCTGGAAGGTAAAGGGGGTAATGCCAGCTCTCTCCCACATGGGGGTGGCTGATCTGAAAGCATCTTAGAAGGAGTTTCAATCTGACAAACTGCACTTCACCGTTGGGAAGGGCTGAGAACATATTTATCTCTCTGTCTCTCCACAATCCTCTCAAATCATACCCCACATCTCACAACCATGCCGCCTGCTTTCTCTCTTTCTCTCTCCTGTCTGCTAATGTGTTGTCATCATATTTTTCTTCCTCTGAACCTAATCTTTTATCACAATGGAAATTGGTATTAAGCTCATGCTGGCCCTTTATAAACCCTCTCTTCACACCCCTCTTGCAGTCCTGGCAAGGTCCAGTGAAGCTTCCATTTTGTTTTCCTCAGCTCTGCCTGAGCTCCAGGGTTGGTGAGAGGTGAGGGCAGCTCCTTCTCCTCTCCTGTGGGCAAAGGCTGAACTCAAAGTCCAGGTGTCCAGGTGGACGGGGAGAGAGAGAGGTTTGCATGAGAAGACTGTAAGGCCAGTCTGTCTAATATGGAACACGACTGTACAGGCATGGTAAGACAAGGAGGCTCCCTGGATGCCTGGTCTGGATGAGGGCTGCTGCTGAGTTTCCTAATTACAAAGCCCAAATTTTCTGATTCAGCTAAAATAATTAACTTCCAAGGCAGAGAAAGGGTCTACTTGGAGGGGATGATGCACTGTTTGTACACTACTATGTAATATTTTTTATATGGTATATATTTTATAAATATATTTTATAAAGCCTTCACTTTCTAGAACATGGTAAACACTTTCTTCTCCCTGATTCCCCCACCTGTCCCAAACATGCTATTCAAAACCTGCCTCCTAAGCCATGAGCTCTGCAACTAACTTCTGTCAGTTGCATCCAGGGACCCTCTTACTCAGCAAGCACCTAGTTATTTCAGCCCTAGGGTTTACCAAAAAAAGAAGCTCTTCAAAGCGCAAGCTGCGCACAGCCGAGGCAGCACTCTCTACCTGAGTCAGCAGGCAGCCTGAGACAGCGCGCACGGACTGCTGCGTGCTCACTCTCGCGTTTGCAGAGGACAAGATTCCTGCACACAGCCCCTGTGCTGCCCTGTGAACAGCCTCCCTGCTGAGCAGAGCACCCAAGGCGGGAGAACAGCGAGGTGCTGAGGGAAAGGTGCAGGCTCCGGAGTGGAAGGGATATGAGTTTCTGGACCTACAAGCCTGGCACTGCATCCTAGGACAGTGGATGCCTCCTGTGAGATGACATCTTGACATCCTCCTAAGTTCCATTGCTGAGCTGTGTTGTGGGGGTGTCTTCTCTCTTTCAGTGTGTCACCAGTACTGATGAAGCCCTCATTGCTGCTTCTGTCTCACCTCTGCCTGTTCAGCCTCATGCCTCCCTCATGGGCATCAGACTCAGCACAAGGTAAGAAGCGATTCCTTTCACCTGTGCCAGCTGGGTGAACAGGGAGGGCAGTCAGCCAGGGCAGTGTGTGCCCCACGTATGCTGCTGTGCAATGTTTGTGTTGTAATGTGCAGCCAGGGGAGGTTGCAATATTACAGGTCTCTGATGAGCACTCAGCCTACAAAGATATAGAGAAATGAGTGGCACTGTCTTTCTTACATGGACGTGCCAGCAGAGGATTCAGTCAGTAGTTTGGGATGGGGCAGCATTGTCTGGGGTGATGATTAATGCCAAGCATCATTGCTAATTGAGCCACATTGCTGTCTGTCTCTTCTCTGCTGGCAGGTGCCTCCAGCCTCACTTGTTGGTATGACTCTCGGGCAGCTCTCTTCTGTGACTGGGACCCGGGCAGGGACCTGGCTGAAGCACCGTGCCAGCTGGAGATTTTATCAAAGAAAGGCTTTTGTGACAGGTGGGTGACTGGAGAGACTGAGGGAAAACAATGCCACTTTAGAAAAATGTAGGCTTCCCCCTCTCAGGCCAGGTGTAGTGGAGAGAGCTGAGGTGTTTTGTCTTGAACTCTATATCTCTATGTGGGCTGAGATGCTGGCAGCCACTGCTCAGTGTTTGCCATCTGACAGTCCTGAACTGTCTAGCACAACCCATCTTCCAGCTCCATGGCTCTATCTGAACTTCACTTTTCAAGAAATCCTTCTTCCTTGGCAGACACCCTGGGGACTGAAAGGCATTTTCAACGGAAAATGAGGATGTATAGAGATGGGGCTGGAGAAGGGTGGAATTGAAGTTATACAGAGGCCATTTGGTGATTGCCAGGATGAGCTGAGATGTTGCGTTTTGAGTAATAATGAGAGAAGAAAAATATTGTCCTTCTTTTTCTGCCCTGTCTTTTTCATCTCTTCCAGTTCATGCTGTTTTCCTCTTCTACATGCCTCCCAGGAGAGGGAGGTGTTTGGCCAGTACTGCACTGGGGGCTCTGTCATCTCCAGATAGGACATCTGCAGCCAAGAGGCTTACCAGCCAAGCCCAGGTCTGCCCTGGGTGCCTGCCTTGAGGACAGGCTCAGTGTGATTCTGTCACTGGGTGGGTTATTTGTCACTGTCATGGAGGCACCTCTAGTTGGGTTAGATTGACAAATATCTTGGGGCTGATGCATGCCCCTAGAAAGCTAAAACACTGATGTTGCTCCATGGGTGTGAATCAGAGATTGTGGCTGGAATTGGGGCTGGATGTGGAACCCTCCCCACTGTCAGCGAGTCCCAGGCCTGATCTGACCTTAGAGCTGGAAGAGGAGCCTCAGTCAGACGCTGCCCCAGCTGCAGCCCCAGAGATGTTCTCCACCCTGCCACACCCCACGCCAGAGCTCAGCTGGGGCTCCCTTGTCGGGGCAGAGGAGAGGTTTCGATGTAGTGATGCCACTTGAGGTGTACTGTCCTGGCTGACTGAGATGTGACGTGGCTCAGAAGGTGCATGTCACTGAGTATCTGAGATCCTACAGCACTGTCAGTGTCTGGAGGGAGACCTGTAAAGCCTAGAGGGGCTGGAACAGGCATCTGTCTTCCAGGGCCGTGTTGCTGTAGGTGAGTTTGGGCTCTGTATGCCCTCTGATATCAACAGGAAGCAGTGACAATAGGAAGAGGACTTTGTGAAATCTTTGAAACTGGAAATCTGATGTTATCTTTGCCTTGAAATAACTGGGGTGCATTGACTTTTATGTGCCAGCACATAAAATTTGTCTGAGTGATACAGCGGGGAGAGAAAGTAGGATTAAATATTTCCTGTAACCTGTTCAGCAAATACAGTAGAATGTAAAATGCTTTGAAAGCCCTTTAGTATTACACAGTATTTGACTAACTACAAAGCTATAACTTTCCAGCCATAGCTTTCCATTGGAGTCACGTCCCTCATCTGAAAAACCCAAGAAGCACTGCAAGTTACCCAAGGCAGAGCATATGACAGGACTGAGGAGATGCATCAAAACCTTCAACCAAAATGTTAATGTGAGTAATTCATCTGCGATGTCCTGGCTAAGGACAAAGGAGAAAGGATTTACATATGCATTTTGGGTGTATAAACAGTGCAACATCCAGGGGTAGTATAAATAGGCCAAACCTAATCCCTGAGTGCAGATCTGGGATGGGGCTTGGTGTGTATTGTTGATATATGTGCCTCCTGTGGGTTCCCCTGCAGGAGGGATTGGCTTCATTGTGAGCGGTGCTGACACGTGCAGAAGAGCTGCAGGACAGACAGATCATCAGCAGTGTCCCATGTCAGTCACCTGTGTTTGGCCCAAATCTCTTCCTCTGAGGAGGGATGGGCATCACCACCAGCTCTGAGATCACCTCTTGAACTCTTTTTCCTAGAAATTATCAATACCACTTTCCAGATCATTAGCTACTGTGAAATGTGGTTAGATGTGTCTAATGCAAGATGCAACAGCAACACATCACTGGAGCTAATGGTGATGCAAATCTTCCACCTATTATTCTTTATTTAAATCAGTCTTAATTTGGATCCATTATGTACTTCCTTCAGTCCCATCCAGTGTCACTGCAGTTCCCATGTTTTCAGAAAACACCCACCCAAATTTGAGCTAATATTTTTATTGGTAAAGTCACAACCAGTTCTAATGACAGACAGGCTTTCATACATTTGCATATCATGTGCAAAGACAAATTGCAGGGTTGGTACATAGCTCCAAAATCTTTTCTTTCTAATCAAGCTAATTTCTCTGTTGCTTATTCAGTATTGTATGATGTATGTGGCCCTTCAGCATCACTGCATTTCAAGTGTCAAGTTTAATACTAATGCGGTCTCAGTTTTACCAGGGAACATAAAATGTTCTGGTAAAAATAAAATTTCTCAATAAATATAATCCATAGAGAGTAACTTTTTCTCCTGCTTAGTCAGCATACACAGGAATACCAAGAAACTAGTGTATCACAATATTTTGTGCCCTTCTTGTCAATAAACAAACAAAAAAAATCCAACCACATGAAATGTAAATTTTTGGCTCCTCACTCACCACTGAGATTTATGCCTTTCTGCTACAAATACCTTCCATATTTATTGTCAAGTATGCCTAATCATCTTATGTGTAGGCAATGCTTAGAAATTTGAATGCTTATTCACAAGGTTTCACTGTCACTAATGGTTAATTTTCCCTGCAGAATCAGTGCTTCACCATTGCAGACAGTCTTAACTTGTCTGTCCATTGCCACACTGGAGAGAACAAAACCAAAATACCTGACCAAATAAAAAACTTCAAACCATTTGCAAATAGTGAGTACTTATCTGTCTTCTGGTCTCTGAAGCTTCCCCATGAGAGGATAGCTAATTTTCCTTCCTCATCCACTCCTATGCAACACCCACAGCTGATTTTAGGCCTTTGTCTGTTTGTCCCCTGCTACAATGAGCACAATGTTGACTCCTGCCACTGGCTCCTCTGTCACACAGTGCCATGCCAGCCACACCCTGTCCTGTCCCATATCTGGCTTCAAACAGGTCATGATGGTTCAGCTGCCCTCACGAAAAATGTGTGCTGCAGGAAGGACGGGAAGTCTTGCTGCTCTTCCTCTGCCCCCCTCTAGTTATGTGCTCCCACCCTTCTTTAAGACAGCTTTGGCATGTTTCAGTCTTTGCTGAAAGGATTCAGGTCACTAAGCCAGAGGAAAAACATCTGCTAGGGACATTGTTTGCTGGCTGTGTGAGTTTACCCATCCCAAGGAGATGTCCTGCTGCTGAGGGGCTTGGTGTGCAGTCCTGTTACGGACAGAGTATGGGGACATCAGCCCTGCTTCTTCTCTCTTTCCAGTAAAGCTGAGGCCTCCAGGAGACCTTCAGCTGGTTAACATAACTGAAAACACCTCCAACCTAACATGGAGCCTGAATATTTCCTCTCACTATTTGGATGGGAAGCGGGAGTACCAAGTGCGGTTCCGACACGTGAGTCAGTCCTGGGAGGTGAGTACAGAGGGGGAAGCTGGGATGTGTTTCCATGTGAGTCCTGGAGAATCCTGGTCTTGTTTATGTCCCCCAAGACCTGCTCCTGGGCCTCCTCTCAGGATGTAAGCAGTTTTGGTGAAGCTGGAGGGAGGATGACAGCCCCTGCCCTTTTATCTGTGTCACCTGCTGCCAGTGTTTGGTGATGAAAAGGAGGCAGATGGGGATCCTATTTTACTTAGTGCTGTCACAAAAAAAATTTAGACAGTTTCAGGACAGACCTGAAAGGTATGGGAAAAGCAAAGCAAAGAAGAATTTTCCTTCAGGGTGAACAAGCCGTGCACGAGGTATAAGGACTTGAGACAAGTGTTCTCTGAGGGTTTTGGAGAAGATGGGTATGTGAGGCTGTAAACCAGGGTGTTAATGATGTTCTAAATTTGCCCTACTCCCAGGAGGCTGCAAACTTGCCCATTGAGCAGGACCAGATGTGGGCAAATTTTGAGAGACTCTCACCCAACTCTAAGTATGAAGCAGCTGTCCGTGCAAGGCCAAGTGCCAGGAGCGACTACAAAGGCGTGTGGAGTGACTGGAGCAAGCCGGTCCTGTGGAGGACACATGCTGACCATAAGGGTAAGTCAGGTAGTCTGACCTGGAGGGGAAAATGGGGACTCAGGGCAAACAATGTAGAATGGTCAAAACAGGGTGAGAAGCTGAAGGAAGATGTGTAGGAAGAGCTGTGTTGACCAAAGAGTAATAGAAAGGTTGAAAACTGTCCCTCCTGATCAGTTAGGTGAGATCATCTCAGCATCACAGCTTAAGGGCAAAGACCCCCTGACCCCAGAAAATCCTCTCTGACTTCCAGAAGCCAGGCAAAATGCACAAGGTATAAATCAGGGACTGCTTCCCCAGAGCAGTAAGGCCAGATGTCTAACCAGCAGATGCAGTGGCCAAGACTGGCATTTTCCCAGATGCTAATGTTACCTGGGAACATTCTCCCAGCTTCCTAAAATGGCCCAGTTTAGTGGCGGTATTGATCAGTGAAATGCAGTGAAACAGCTCTCAGCTCCTGAGCTGAGGAACACCAAGCTTGAGAAGCAAAGTCTCATAGAAACTGGGAGAGACTTACTGACTTACAAGCATGATAAGACTCTTTCAAAAAAGGTCTGCTGAGATCTGCATCAGTCACTGCGTGAACTTCCAGCCTTGGAAGAAAGAGCCCTCCAGTGAGTCGGTGGCTGTGGCCTCTATTTCCAAAAAATAAACAGGTAGAAGTTATTCCTTCTCACGTTGCCCCCATCCTGCCTCTGCTCAACCCCTCCCTGTTGTTCCTGGTCTTGGTACAAACAGAGGAGCTATGTTTAGAAAGGGCACTGTGTTGCTGTGGCGATCAAATTTTGACAGTGTGTGATGTCAGTGAATAGGATACAGCCGCAACCAGTTGTCATAGCAACCAAGACCCAAAGATAACCAGGGTACCAGAGGCAGAGGAGACAAAGTGATCTGAGTAGCATCTCAAGGACAGGGAAAGAAAGAATGTGCTAAAAATGTCCCCTCCGTCTTTTATTTTTCTCTGTTCTCTCCTAACTGCTCTGGAGATTCTCTGCATGACCAGGCTGAGGGACACGAGGGGTGGGAGGAGATGAGGGGCAGGCAGAGGAAACAGGCACAGAATAGCAAGACCAAGCAAAGGTGCACTGGGGAGATATGTGTGAAAGAGACAGATTAAGGAATGTTTGAGATGATGCCAAACAAGCCTGAGGAGTGCTGGCAGCCCTGGCAACGTGGGAGCCCAGTCTCTTTGTTCTAACTCTACAATCCAAGTACTAAAATACTGTGTAAAGTTGTAACCTTCCTAGCCTCCTAACGCTTCCCTACACTTCCCCAAAGAAAGAAGCCAGTCCCTTGATCCCTAACCTTCTCTATCCTTATCTTCTTGCCTTCTCAGAGACCTGTGAACCCCATGACTCCCTCTCCCCACTGACCATTAATGCTCTTTCAAGCCTCCAACCCCACTTTAGCTGGTTTTAGGAGTCCCTGCTTTCCTTAGCAATGAAACAGGTTGGTGGACACCTCAATTAGCAGACTGTGCCACCTCATCTGTGGCCACCCCTAGCTGTGGTGCTGTTATGACCAGGGAGTTCAAGCTTTGTTTGTTCAGCACAAATTATCTGTTTAGCAATGCTTAGACTCTGAAACCCATATCAGCTCAAAGGCATCCTACACAACACAGCAGAACTCACATATACTGACCTGTATATTAAAATTCTATATAATATTATAATATTATATAAAATTATAACAAAGGCCCACTTTGATCACCTTGAACAGCCATGAAAGGCTGCACCTTCTACCTACAGAATCCTGGTTAGATTTTAACAGCCGTTTCCTCATTCTTTCTCATCTTGCAGGAACATCCCAGCCAGTCCTGCCAGTTCTGATAGTGAGCACTTTCATCTTTGTGATCATTGGGACTGCCTTCCTCATTAACTTACGCACCCTGAAATGGTAATTGAGAATTAAGTTTACGTCTCTGTTCCTCTCCTGTATCTTGTGGGTATTCTCAAAACTCAGATTGTTTTTCACCTGGTGTTGCTCAGGATAGAGATGGCTTTAAGCAAACTAATTTATGGTTTATAGCCCAAACTCCTGAGACTGATATTTGCCTGTGGAAAAATAACACCACCCAAGATGATGTGGTTTCACCAGCACTGTCGTATTGTGCCATTCTCCTGTGACCCGGTACCATGCCCTGGCTAAATTTAAAACAGCTGCCTCAGCACATCTGTTACCCAGGGGTTAGAGTGGTGTTTCCTGGCAGGGGTGCATCAAAATTGCCTCTTCAAAAGCAGGTCACCGGGTTGGGAACTCTCCCTGTAGTGAGGATCAAGCAAGCCTGGTTACCACTTCCTTCTCATTTAAACATTCCAGCAAGAGCTCAGGCAGGATGAGATGACATTGGGCCTGCAGGCAAAACTGCTGAGTGAGGAGCACAATTCTTGTTCTTCCTGGTCTGTGCAGTCCTCACACACTGATAAAACCCACATGATGTTTCAAGACCTCTTTGCCAGTGTTTCTACCCAGACACTGCTTTTATTAAGGACTGAAAGTGTCTCACAAGGTTACTCAACACAATAATAGGAACAGTGACCTCTCAGCTTGGCAGAAGGTTGGAAACAGTCACAGGTTTTCTCATCTCAGGTCAGGGGTAAAGAAGCTGATATTCATGGCAGGGAGAAGGGACAAACATTCTCAGGGATGAGGCTGCAGAGGCTGGATGGTTTCTTCGTAAGGAAAGACAGAGAACCATGCTGAGGGACGATTGATACTGAGAAAGTCACCGGTCACTATTTTACCCTGAGTCACTACACAAAGTTGAGGAAGTGCTAGATGCACAGCACAGAGGGAATTAAAAAGGCCTCCTTTCTCCACAAAGTATAATCAGCCTAGGGGAATTGAGTGCAGAATAATGCTGAGGTAAGATGCACGGAAGGATTAGACATGCATGAATAAAAATAGCATCTGCAGTGATGTAAGGTAGTTTATATGCAAGGGCTAGCAAGCTCTGATACTTCAGAGAGTACACTGATTGCCTCCAGAGGTCAGGAGGGTTTTTCCTTACAACATCCTACAGCAAAGCTTCAGCAAAGGGATGACAAGATGATCCAACCACTCTGAGAAGCTGAGGAGCAGCTTAGATCACTCCAGGCTGCCACAGGATGACAACACAGTGGTTCCAAGGAAGGAGAGGCCTCTGGACAATGCAAGGCATACTCACTCAGATGGCTTGCACAGCCAGTGTGCCCCAGCTATGCCATGCAGCATGCATCTGGGAGGAAAGAGAGCTGCGGCAGAACTTTCCCAGTGATGGCCCTGCTCAGGCCACATGGTCCTGAGCCATTGTGGTGATAGCAAAACAGAGAAAAATCAGCGCACAGCAGCGGGAACTTGGAAACAAGTGAGGCCTGCTCAGCTTGTCATCAGGACAGGGGCTGAAGGGGGCAGGTGGAGAGGCTAAGGTGACCAGGCAAGGCAGGGAAGAAACCAGAAAAACCAGGGGATGTCTTTCCCCAGGGAAAAGGCTGGGGGAAATGTATTTTCCAGTGCCAGGCTTATCTGTCTCACCTCTATGCATCTCGTGGCTCAGTAGTGCCTCTCAGACCACTCAAGAGGAAGGACAGACCCCAGGCTTGACTTTACCTCTTCCCCCATGCCAGGGCAGTACCTGTGAATTGCAGGGCATTCTTTCACCCCCACCACAGTCACAGTGATCAGGACCAGGCTCTGCTTCATTTGTCCTTCTCATTGTTTCTCCTCAAGGTTTAAGAAGATCCTGAGGATTCACATCCCAGACCCTGAGAAGTTTTTTCCCCCACTTGTTTCAGTTCACGGAGGTGACATTCAGGTATGGGGCTGGGGATGGGACCAGAGTGGGGAGAAATGAGGGAAAGGAGCACCCAGCTGCACGTGCCCAGGACAGATAGACTACCCATGCACACACAATATATGCACCAGTAGCACCAGCTGCTGGGTTCTCTGCTCAAGTTCTGTTTTCTGACCTTCTAAAACGTGACATGCAGCCGAGGAATCTCTAATTACAGAACAAAGAAATGGCAAACCACACAAAGCACAGCATCCTGCTCCCATAATCAGCAGCCTGAGAGACAGCAAGGGACCTGCAGGAGGGGGCTTGGCCTCTCAAGATCCCCCTCCCTCCCATTTCAGTGCCCCCCTGCTTGCCCTAGGCTGCCCAGCTCTTCCCCAGATTTCCTGCTGTGAGCTTCTCCCCTGCTCCTGTTGTGAATTGCCATCACACTGGATAGCACTTAGCTATTCCTTGCATTCTTGTCAGCTTCCCTTCTTTTCCCACTCCACTATTCCCCTCCCCTAAGCTCTCTGTATGGGCAGCTGCAAGGAGACAATTACCACTCTGTGCAGCATTAAAGGGAGCGTCAGATGCAAGACGTGGGAGGTGATCCCAAGAGGCATCTTGCTTTAAGAAGGATGGAAACAAACTGCAGAGGGTTCAGAAAGAGCAAAGCTTTGGAAAAGCCAAGGTATAAAAATACTTAGAAAGCTTAAACTACAGGGAAAGAGTACAGAGTAGGGGGATGGGGTTGTGCACTCAAGACACTTTATCAGTGCAGAAAGAACTTGGAAAATTTGCTTTACAAGCCATAAAGAAAATGGGTGTTATTGAAACCAGTTTATTTTTAAGGATAATGATGCACTGGAGGATGTTGCTCATGATGACTGTGAAAATTAGGCAGAAGGGGTCTGGAGGAGCACTTTAGACAAGAAATCTGCATATGGCCATGTGGATATATCAGAAGCTGTTCAGCACCTAGGAATAGATTACATGAGATACCTCAATACTGTTTTCCATGCTTCACTTCATCTTATGGTCTTGTAAGGAGTTTTCCTACCTTTTTTATTCCCTTTGATTCATTTTAATTCTCCATCTTAAATTTACTGCTTCAGAAATCTCAAAACATAGGCTGACAAGATCCACTCCTAATTTTAATGTGACAGAATGCCATACTCTCTCTGAAAATCCTGCAGATGAGACATCATGAATGGGAATTTCCCTCCCCACCATCTCTGGTAACCCTTGCTTGGACAGAAAAGAGGTCACTTGATTGCTGTGGCCAGTCAGTAGATGAAACCTTTGGTTCCTCTCTGAGTGCTATACTTTGATAGTCACTGTCTCTCCCTCTCTTGTGTTTCTTCCCCACCAGAAATGGCTCTCCTCCCCATTCTCCACATCTTCCTACTGCGTGAACAGCACAATCCCAGAGATCTCCATGCTCGAGGTGATGCAGAAGAATGACCAGGAATCCCGGTTTCTACTTTCCAAGGGAGCCCTGACTCCTGATCCTCCCAGAGAAACCAGTGTGCACTCTGGATCCAGCTGCTTCACCAACCAAGGCTACTTCTTCTTCCACGTTTCCAACTCCTTTGAGGTCGAGCCCTGTCAGGTCTACTTCACCTACGAGCCTTTCAGCCAGGAGGGCAGTGGCAGCAAGGATGGCGACTGCTACCAGGCTCTCCCCTCCCCAGACCTCTGCACACTGGCAGAGGACATGAATGTGCTGCCCAACAACTTCTTTCACTGTATCGAGGCAAGCCAGGGCTCCCAAAAGAGCAACTTCATGGAAGAGACAGCAGGTGAAGCCCAGCAGGCTATGGCTGTTCCTGGGGCTCTCCAGCCGAGGGAAGGCACCTCACCAACACCGCTTGTGGAGCAGGATGAGAAGGTGATGGACAAAGCAGCTTCACAGCCGGCTGGGGCCGTGTGCCAGCTGGACACTGACTTTCCTGACCCACCGGACCTGCAGGACAGCGACACTGTCAGTGTAACCGAGGGGAGTGGGAAGGGGGGCCCTCCAGCTGACCCCTGCCCACCAGCAGCAAATGCTGTCTCTTCCCCCTCCCAGCCTCCACAGCCTCCACCTCTAATGCAAAGACAGGATGAGGGGCCATGCAAAACAGCCTTCTCCAGCCAGGTCCCAAACACCGGTGCCTACCTTTCTCTGAGGGACCTCCAAAGCCAGTACAGCCATTGCTCTGTCTAGGATCTGCCTGGAGGAGACCCACAGGTGGGAAAGGCCACCTCTGCAGGGAAGGCTAGATGGACAATTTCTCTCCTCAGGACATGAATGTAACTTCAGCATCAATCCCATCGGGACTGCTCGCTAATGAGGCTGGAGAAACCCAGCCAACAAGGACTTACCTTCACAAGCAAATCTGTTCTTCTGTTACTACTGCCTCCGATGGCATAGAAACTCCTCACATTTTTCAAGTGACATTCAAAACCTCACTAATTCATTTTTCCCTTCCCAGCTCCTGGTAGGAGACTGTGCCAGCACTTCCATGCTCTGCATTTTTGTGTAAAATAGCACTCAGCTTTGAGGCTGAGCTGGCATATGATCAGTTTGCCTCATACTGGCCTAAAAACCTCTGATGGGACAGAGAAATGCCTGAAGATGTGGATGTTAGATTTTATAGCACTGCCCAACAGTGCTGGGCTTGATGATGAAATGGATGAAGACATCTCCTCCTGACTGACCAAGGGTGTGATTTTTTTTCTATGATGTCCTTACTTTAAGTTTTAATCAGAGATTACATCCTAAGCTATTTGGTCCAGCTTTACACTTTAGACCTTAGAGTCTCTAAGGCAGGCTCAGAGCCACAACAGCATCAGCTGTCTAAGCAGTGCAGTGTAAAAAAGAAATCCCCATTATTGAGTTAAAAATACTGGGGAAATCCCCTCCCTCTCTTTCCTCCACCTCTGATGGTGGCAGTAAAAAGAACTCACACAGTTTCCCATTCTTGCTACAATATTTTTTATGAAATCGAAAGCCTTTCTGCCCTGCTGGCAAACTAGAGTTATTTGACTATGATAAGCTGATTGCAGAATAGTTCATCCCACATCCTGTATAAGTGGAAAACATCACAGCAGTGCTGCCCATTCCTTCCACTGCTGAAGGGAAACCATTGCCTAATTAGCAGCAAAGATGTGGTGAATGAGCCCAGAAAACTAACCCACGAATCAGCACCTTTACTGAAAAGAAAACCTCAATCCATTTGCAAAGAACGGGGATAGCACAGACTTCGGTTTTCTTCTTCCTCTACATGCCCTGATCTGTCTTAGAAAAAGCCACAGAAGAAAAGTATTAAGGCAATGGAAGATCCCTGCATTCACCGTTTGTACCATCTGTCCATTTTCTTGCCATATTTTTGGACTTTTCAGCAGTGGGAAAATACCAGCCATGTGCTAAGAGTTCTTCTTATCTCTTAAAAACTCTTCTAAGAGAATTTATACCAAAAATTCAAGGATATTGAACTTGTTAATGCTTCTGTCACAGCTGTGAGTGTCAGCTAGAGCTAATTCTTTCCTATCTCTGTCTGGCCAAGCATTGAGATTCCTGCTCCTACACTGTTACCTGGCATTGCAGTATGCATCCTGAATGTCATTATGAGTCCCAAGTGCAGGGTCACCCACTGGCTTGGATTTCACCTGAAAAGGGCTGTTCAGAGGAGTTGAGCCTACTTGTTATTGGGAGGGCTTTGGGAACTATTCCTCTCCTCTCATCAGTTCCTTCACCATCTGTCTCAAGACACGGACTGCTCCGTTGTGTCCAGGAGAAAACAGGAGACACAGCTTCCCCGATAGGGAAGTACAAGGCTTTGCCAGCTGTTTCCTGTACTTTGAGAATCTTCCCAGATGAACTTTGAAAATCCTCCCAGAGACACTGACTCCCTTGCCTCTGATGGGCAGTTTGCTATCCTACATGGGCCAAGGATCCAAGCTGCACTGTCCCCATGTAGACTTTCCTAAGCTTTTCTACTTTCCTCCGTAGAATCATTAAGGTTGGAAAAAACCTTCAAGATTATCTAGTCCAAATTTTGACTGAATACTGCCATGCCCACTAAACTTTATTGCAAAGTACCACATCTACTTGTTTTCCAAACACTTCCAAAGATGGTGAATCCACCACTTTCCTGGAGAGCCTATTCCAATGTTTAACCACTCTTTCAGTGAAGAAATTTTTCCTGATATCCAGCTTGAACTTCCCCTGGTGCAATTTGAAGTATTTTCCTCTTGATCTATCATTTGTTATCTGGAAGAAGAGACTGACCTCTACCTTGCCACAACTTCCTCTCAGAGAGTTGTAGAGAGCAATAAGGTTACCCTTGAGCCTTCTTTTCTCCAGGCTAAACAGCTCCAACAATCCCTCAGCTTGTGGTCCAGACCCTTCACCATCTCTATTGCCCTTCTCTGGACATGCTCCAGCACCTCAATGTCCTTCCTGTATTGAGCATCCCAAAACTGAATACAGGATTTGAGGTGTGGCCTCTGTACAGGGGGATGATCCCTTTCCTGGCCCTGCTGGCCCCACTACTCCTGGTACAAGCCAGGATGTCATCAGCCTTCTTGGCCCCCTGGGCACACCTGGCTTGTGTTGAACCAGCACCCCCAGGTCCTTTCCCACTGGGCACATTTTCAGCCACTCTTCCCCCAGTCTGCAGCAGTGTGTGGTGCTGTTGTGACCCTGTTGCTAACAGGACTGGCACCTTGTTAAACCTCATACCATTGGCTTTGGCTCATCACTCCAGCCCATCCAGAGCCCTCTTCACAGCCTTCCTGCCCTGCAGCAGATCAACACTTCTGCCCAGCTTGGTGTCATCTGCAAACTGACTAAAGGGGAGCCCTTGGTCCTCTCATCTAGATTTTCAACAGATGTTAAACATATCTGGCCCCTATACTGGAACACCACTGGTGACTGGCTGCCAACTGGATTTAACTCCAATCACAACTCTTTGGGTTGGTCCATCCAGCCAGTGTTTTACCCAGCAAAGAGTACACACATCCATGCCATGGCTGCCAGTTTCTCCAGGACAATGCTGTGGTAAGATAGTGTAAAAGGTTTTACTAAAGATTAGATAGACACCATCCACAGCCTTTCCTTCTTCTACTAGGTGAAGTTCACCCTGTCATAGAAGGAGAACAGGCTGGCCAAGCAGAACAAACCTTTCCTAAACCCATGCTGGCTGGGCTTAATCCCTTTGTTGTTCTGCACCTGCCATGTGATGGCACTCAAGGCGACCTGTGCCATGATGTTCTGTGGCACTGAGGTGAGGCTGATGAGCCTGTAGTTCTCAGATCCTCCTTCCAGCCCTTTCTGTAGATGGGTTTCACACTGGCTAACCTCCAGTCCCCTGGGACCTCTCTGGCTACCCAGGACTGCTGATAGATGATGGAAAGTGGCTTGGTGAGCTCTTCTGCCTGTTTTCTCAGTGCCCTTGGGTGGGCTCCATCCAGCCCAAAAAATTTGGGAGTGTCTGAGTGGCACAGCTTGCCACTAACTACTTCCTCCTGGATTACAGGGGGTTTATTCTGCTTCCTGTCTTTGTCTTCTAGCTCAGGGAGGTGGGTACCCTGGGGACATCTGGTCTTTCTGTTAGAGACTGAGGTAAAGAAGGCATTAAGTAGCTCAGTCTCATCCTTAATGACAATATTCACCTGCCAGGTCAAATAAAGGATGGAGCTTCTCCTTAACCCTCATTTTGTTATTAATGTGTTTGTTATTTTTGATAACAGTAGCTAGATTGAGTTCTAGCTGGACTTCCTCCTTTCTAATTTTCTCTCTGCAGGACCAAACTATATATCTGTACTCTTACTGAGTACATCTTGCTGCTAAGATGAGTACAAAAAAAACAGATTAGCTTTTTTGTAAATAAACAAAATATTAAGGAATCTACAGTGTTTTTCTGTCCTTTGGGTGAGGGGAAATGATTAAGAACTTTTCTCAACAGGGAACTAGGTAAAGTTTTGCGCGGACTAATACACCTTTAGCTCCCTTTCCTACTCCCTGCCCCAAGGGACTCAGACACCTAAAAAAGAGAGCGGAGTTAGAGGTGATCCTGAGGACTGTCCTGCTGGCTCAGTATTTTCAACACACACACACACACACACACACAGCCCCCTCGCTTTTTGTGAAAATGTTGACAGCTTTGGAGCTGGCAAGCTGCTAGCGCAGCTTTCGCAGCCATGCTGGGTGTGATGTGTGACACACCGCGGCAGGAAGCGCTCAGCGTCAGATCTGGCGATAACCGGACCTTTCTTCCAGGAAGACGAGATCATGTGGTCCTGTGTGTGAGTAACGCGGGCTGAGAGCGCCAGAGTCATTACACCCTCAGTGATTTGGGGACCTTTTGGGCTCCCAAGAGCCCTTTGGAAATGTCACACGGGGAGCAGTCACACGCCGTGTTCTCCCCTGCGAGCCCATGCGAGCGCGGCGTGTGGTTCGCAAAGCCACAGAAACACGCCACAGCCGTGTCTGCCAGTACCAGAGGCAAACCAAAGCTGAGCAACAGCACTGGGTGGAAAATATTGGTGTGGAAAATATCAAGCTAACAGCCACAGGCACGAGTCCTCTCTTTATCTTAAGCCCAGAGACAGCAAAGATAGCTGTCACATCCCTCATCTCCTTTCCAAGATACCTTGTTCATAAATAGATACCACTCTCAGCCTCCTCCCACATCTCCTTTTTTTTTTTTTTTTCTGTGAAAAAACAGAAAGCAAGGGGTACTTGCAGTAAAAAAATTCCTCTGAAGTCAGATCTGATCAAGGATTTGGGTCCTTGGTTGATTCAAAAGCCTGTGGTGATAGATGTGGTATGCCTACTTAGATAGATCAGATTCAGATTCTACATTTTTCGTTCTGCTGAAAACACCAGAAAATTTAGATTCTTCTTTCCAGGAAAATTTAACTCAAAAAGTAAGGTTTTTGGCATTGAGGAATATGCTCAGATGGGTTCTGACCCACTGTGGCAAGCCCCTCATAGTGTAAACTCAGAAAAGCTATATATAAATACATTTGTGCCTAAAGATGCTGCTTGTCCCTTATTATCTGTGGAAATTCTGGTTCAAAGTAACTTTTAAAAGTGAAATAAGGTTTAAATCTCTTGATTCTGAAAGCATTCCCAGTCAAACACTACAGCTTTCTACCTACATTGAATATTTATCGACTAGAATCCACCATGAGGCAACTACAGCAATGGCTTTTGGTCTTCATGCAGTCCCAGACTAAACCTGGTCCAGTGACAGAGCTGAAAAATATCTATCCCTGCACAGCTGCCAAAATGAGCCCAAGCAAGCCCTGGCCCAAATATGCTCAACCCCAGGTCAATGTCACTGGCTTAAGCTCAGCCCTGGGTCAGGAGCCACCCATTTATTGATAGAGTAACTCTGTTTTCTCTGCTCTAGCTGCAGAGTCTCTGCTTTCTGTGACAAACAAAGGGGCACATACAGACCTGCAGGACTGTAAGCAGAAGGTCATGTAGGAAAAGTAGCTGAGGAGGACCTGGGGCTGGAAGAAAAGCCAATGCAGGGAGACATGGGAGGTTGTGCAGCTGAGTGTGGGGAGCCCGGCGTCAGGAGACTGGGCAGCGAGAAGTGCAAGAAAACAAGAGGGAGTCTCTGAGGCCGGCACTGAGAGGCACTGTGCTTTGCTTCCATCTGATGAACACTGTGGTAACCAGACCTGCTCTCTGCTGCTGTCTTCTCTCCTTCCAGCCATCTACCCCTGCCAGCCAGCATCTGCTCCATCCCTGTGCTGGGGAGCACACACCGATGGGACCAGAGAGGGTGGCTAAGAAATGCAGCAGTTGCTCAGCAACTCCCCGTCCCCTGAGGAGGACAACGTAAGCCATCTGCACCAATCTCCTGAGCTGCTCCTCTCTGCAGAGCTAGAGGTGCTCCTACTTGACTTTTTCTGGATTACCCCTGCTCAGCCTGCAGATCTTCTCCCGCTTTAAGCCTCCAAACCCTCCATTTCAGAAAAGAAAAAAGCCGCTGTGCAGGGTGCGCTGACCCACCACAGCAGCATGGTGCAGGACAAAGGCCGAGCTGAAGGGACGTGCCACCAGGTTATTGATCACTGAGGAGACCTTGAGCTGGGTAAATAGATGTCCTGCTTCCTCCCCCACTCCCTGCAGGTGTGAGCTGGGGTGTGGGCCAGGTCTCACAGGCAGCAGCAGGCTTTAGAGGTAGGTCTGTAGCTCTGGGGGAAACCTCGGTGCCTGCCATCAAATCTACTAACAAAGAGGCTCTTTTGCTGCTTCCTGCCCTCCCTCCCCTGCCCCTCCATCTGTGTCGTGTGCTTATGTCTGCTGTTTCTGAAGGGATGCTGTGGTAGTGGAGAGGTGCCCTTGCTCTCCTGGACTACCCAGTTTGGCTTCTTGGGGAGTAGAGCCTTCCCAGGGGTTGCACAGGAAGGTGCCCCACAAGGAGCAAGGGAGGGCAGTCTGCGCTGGGCCTCTTTGTACCACCTGCTCCTCTGGAAGGCTGTGTTAGAGCAAGTGGATGTGTGACTGCCTGTCTGAGTGTGGATGTTCACCAGGCTGGGTTTGATGTTCTGGAGTGAGTTACCTGGTGCTTACATTCTGCAAACGCATTTCCATGTTGCAAGGCAGCCTGAAGGGCTTGGGGCTCCATAACTGGGGGGACGAGGCTGAAAAGCCCACTCATCCTTATCAGGTGATGCTCAGTGGCATCTACATGGGCTAATACCTGCATGAGGGCAGCCACCTCTTCCCCCAGCTGCAGCAAGTCCCTCCCATGCACTTCTCTCCCCATGTTCACATGCACCATTGGGAACAAAGACGACTCACAGACAGGACACAAGCATTCCACAAGACCTCTGTGTCCTCCCATGCAGATGCATCCACATCCCTTTCCTCTCCAACCACAGAAACACAGAAAACCTTTGAGGGCAGGCATGTACTGTGTGGTGGCAAAGGAAAGTGGGTGACGAAACCAATATTAATGTGGCTCTTTTGGGCAATGGTATTTCTCACCCTCAGAACGTGGGGCTGACAGAAGAGAAGCAGCCAGGAAGAAGCAAAAGAAGCAATTTGGGGGAGATGAGGGGCAAAGGAAGACAGAAGGTGTCCCCTGGCACAAACAGGTGGTGGTGAAGGGCTGAACATTATTCAGGTGCTCTCTTCTCATTAGCTCAGCTATTGAGCCAGTGCCAGCATTGGCTTTGCCTGGGAACACACGGCCTGGTGGGAACGGCAACATTTGCTTACTTTTAGGGATCAAGATAAAAATGGAACAGCAGGCAAAGTGTAACTTCAGGTTCCCAGGCAGTGGCTGCTTTGTGCAGCTTTTGCTCACATTTCAGGTCACCAATTTTCTTCCACATTGATTTCTAGATCAAAAAAATACCAGTTTTAAAACAACTCCCAGCCTGGGAAGACCACACTTTTGTATTCAGAGAAACTCATTATTGTACTAATTTGCACTTTTGACAGAAGAAAAACCCAGGGAATGCCTTTGAATACCAATGGATTACCAGGAGATGTAGACAAGACAGTGTCCTGGGAGCCTGTCTCCCACTGATTTAGCAGTTTTACTCACATTTGCTCTGAGCAAAGTCTTTGATATTTGCACAGTGATCTCTTGGGGCTGTACATCTTGGGAGAGGAGGACAGATTTGGCATAACACCTTCAGAGAGGGTGTGAGGGGAAACAGAAAAACCAGCCTGACCCTGGCATGCTGTGTCACCAGACGCGCCTGATGGAGGCCGAGGAACAGGAGGAAGACTCCAGCTCTCTCTCAAATGACAAATCAGAAACTAACTCACGTTGCTGCCTCCGCTATGTGCCCCTTGGGATAGCCTTTCTTGTGCTGGCTGGAGCTGCTGCAGCAACCTGGTATTTCCTAGGTAAAAATTCACGTTTTTTCTCCCCAGAGGAGGCGGAGGGGGGGTAGTCAAAGCAATGCCCAGCCCAGAGCACATTAGTGCCTCTGGGTGGCCTTTAGACAGTCACACACAGGGGTAATCCCCTCTTTCCTATGTATCACTAAGGTGACCCAGCAGTGTCTTCTCTTGGCAGACTACAGACCATGGCACCTGGAGCCATCCATCCTGCAGTTCTACTGCGGCAGCCTCCAGGTCCTCAACCGCCGCTACTCCCCGGAGCTGGGGCAGGTGGAGTCCAGGGCCTTCTGGGTGGAGTCAGCTAAGCTCCAGAGCATGGTGAGGGCACTTTCCTCAACAGAGCCAGCCCTGAGGCTGCTCACTGAGTCGGATGAGGAAGGGCTCAGGCACCCCCATCCAAGGGCAGGCTTGGGCAGGCTGTACAGCGAGAGGGATGAAAGGTGGGATCAGGCACTGTAACATTGCCCTGCGGTTATGGGACAACGTTCTCATTGCAGCTGAAGGAACTGATTCGTGCCACAGAGCTGGGTCAGTACTACAACTCCAGCACGGTGTATGCCTTTGGGTGAGTAGCACCTGCAGCATATCTGCTTGCTCCTGTGTGAAAGCTTCCAGAAAACTGTACTCTGATTTCACTGAAATCTGCCCACGACAAACTTCTGCAGACCCTGCCATGACCTCCAAGCTAAGCTGTACAGTCAAGGCTCAGAATTGCTCCAGCATAATAGAGCTGGGGATATTTTGATGCTCCTCTTCATCCCAGGTCATGATGAAAAGCCAAAACTGAGAAATTTTTCAGAGAGTCAAAAGTTCAAGAGAGTAAAAAAAAAATAATTGGGAAGAGATTAAAAAAATTGTCTTGGCATTGTCAATAGAAACCAAGCAGCTGGAAATTAATTTTTCTAATTCAAGAAAGCTATTTTATGGCCTGACTCTAGGCACAGAAGGGAGAGGCCAGATTGCAGCATGGAAAAGTTATTCCTGCCAAGAAGCCTGGACCACCTGGGAACAGGATAACAGGGGAATGGGACAGAGGACCTACAGCTTTGCAGGTCATAATAGTAGAACAGGATAGCAGAAAAGATTTCCAGACTGATGGTAATTTGCTTCTGATTTTATTCCTATGGAAAACCACACCCCTAAATTTGTCCTTTACCTAAGGAATATTCCAACTTTGACATAACTCCACTTTCAATTGGGAAAGAAAATTTTCACTTGCACATCTTCTTCTGGCCTTTTACTGAACAAAGATGTGTTGCAACACCTCCTTGCCCTCCCCCAGCCAATTTTCTCAGCCAGCTGGTTGAACAGAACTTTCCCAGGCACAGTCTCCTGCAGCTTTAGCCTGCCCAGCATTAATGGGTTGAGGTAAGGTGTCTGGTCATAAATCATCCACTTGTCACCACTGGGAGATGAGACAGTGAAGTCTTGAGCTTCTCTTTTCAACCCCTGGTCAGTAGTACCCAAAGGTCATATCTTCCTGAAATGAGACTACTCATTAGACTAGTCTTGATTAATTATCAAAATAATTTGAGCTCATATGGTCATCAGTAAAGCCAGATGGCATGGAACAGCTTCTTCCCGCAAAGCACTGACTCACACCATGGATATTGCAGCTCTCCTGCCCCACTCAGAGAGGTTCCTCTGGGTCACAGCAGCAGAGTTGGAAAATCTACACAGATATGTCTGATTTATGGAGAAATAGTGGGGAGGGTAATTCTCCAGGGTTTGTCTCTCCAGTAATTCTGGAGATGATGAGCAAGACTATTTTACATGCTATTTCTCTGTTAGGGAGGGAGCTCTGACCTTCTTCTTCTGGTTCACCCTCCAAATCCCTGAGAGTCAGCAGAAGGAGGCAACTGCTGAGAGGGTAAACACAGTGCTCCACCAAGAGCTCTCCACCAGCTTCAACAGCTCAGGCAGCCTGTCCTACCAGACGGAGTACAGGCTCAACCCAGACTCTCTGGTTCTCCTGGGTAAGTACCAGCTGCTCAGCTGAGGCCTGAGCAGTCAGGAATGCTCCACGATGCAGAAGTTTAGGAGAAAAGGCCAGGAGTCTATTGAAGGAGACAGAGGAAACCTGAAGAGGATGAGGGAAATAGTAAGGATCAGGAGATACAATGTTAGGCATTTTTTCCTGATAGAGAAGAACTGAAGTTTGATTAAAAAAAAAAATATCCTTCCTTTGAAAGATTGAAATTATTGAAGATACACCGGACCACAATCAGATAGGTGATTCTTTTTTCACCCATCAGCTTTGGCTTCTGTAGAGCAAGGTCTTAGGTCATGACTTTGATCAGCTCAGCTTGAAAATACCAAGCACTTAGGTTTGCTACTTTCCTTTGGGAGATTATTCCAGACTGTTTGATAGAGAGAACAAAAGCAACATATCTGAGTCACCACTAAGTGTTCCTCTGAGACAAAGCATCATTGTCATTTCAGTTCCTGACATACGATTTTAAGGATTATTTATTGTTGCTCACAGTGAAGGTCACAGCCTGTTTAAAAAGCCATCCATGCAAAACTGCTCCAGAGCAGTTGTTAGGTAAGGGGCCAAGGATATATATGTAATCAATGCATACAAGTCCAATGGAATTTATATCTGATCAATGTAATGAGGCTTAACTTGCCAGTCTTGTCTGATCCCTCTTACAGACTACCAAATCTCACAGGTTTTAAAATACACAGTGTTTCTTCTCCTCCTCTTGGGACTCCTATTTCCAAGTTTCTTCTTCCCATGAGATGTTCAATCTCCAAGTTTTTTGTTTTGGGTTTTTTCCCCCCAGGCATGGCATCTTGCATTATTCTAACTTGAAGTTTCTTTTGTTATATCCTACCATACTTTCTTTAACTTTTACCCCCACATCCCAATTGTTTTGTGGGTCATTTTTTGGTGCCTGTAAAGAAAATTCGATTTTCCCTAAATGATTTTCACTCCCTCATCCAGACCATCATTTTAAGGTCTTAGGCAGAAGATGCATTAGCATCTCATCAAGACATCTCCTCCCACAGTTACCATTAGCTCCTTACTTCTAGTTATGATTTGTTTCCAGCATACCAGATCCTATGCTCAGCCAATATAAATGAACTTTCTTTACAAAGATATCACAAGGAAATATGCTAAATCCTTCCAAGTCAGCCCATCTAGCATTTTCCTTTTATTTGTTCACTTCATAATGCAACCCATAAACAAATAAAAATGATGGTGCCATAATTTTAGCCATTCCCAGTTCCCTCTTATTTGCTCTGCATCTGTTTCACTGTGTTATTCATTTCACCAGACCACACTTCTTTCTATTTTTGACTTAACACACCAGTTGTAGTTTATCCAGCTCCTTCTGCTTTCCCTAGTCCTACCCAGTCTGATAACTGAGTCAGAAGCACAGTCAGAAGCACAGTCTGATAACTGAGACAAAAGCCAAAAATTTCTTATACTGTTGAGCCAGGGTGGCCTCCAGCCAGTGACTTCACCTCTGGTGTCATTTGCCCAGTACAGAGTGGAGAAACAGCCAGCCAAGAGCAGTCATTATAACTTCATTGCTTTCGGGCAGACTCTTGCCGGCCTGCTCAGCTCTAAACTCTGCCGTGAGACTTTGCAGAGCTGCAAACCATTGACTACTGCAGGATGCTCTCCACCATCTCCAGTGCTTTGTTTTTACTAACAGCCACACTCAGTGGCTACCTTGCAGTACACTACCTTCCCCCCTTCCCCAAAAATCGTTCAGGACTTGCTGTTCTCTACAGGAACTCGATTTAATTACCTTCAGATATAGGAGTACTTAATACCAGCTCTGCACAGACTATTCCCTACAGCACATGAGCTTGCCTAGGAGCCTGCCTTATGCCTGCAGCATCCTATTTTCCACAGCTGTTTTTGCTATGACAAAACCACTCATCTCTCCCCACGGATATGCTTGGAAGCTACAAATAACCAAAGCCCTGACCTAGGCAAACCCCCAACAACAATCCTCACACCCAGCTGACCTCACAGTGCCTTTTATTTTGGCAATTACTCCCAGTAGCACCTGATCTCTGGCTGATTCCAGTTCAGCTGGGAGGCTGGAGAAAAGCCCATCTCTCTTAAATCATCCCTGTGGCTGATTTGCAGAGATTTGTAGCCCCGATGGTCACTTTCTCTGCAACTCCTTTCTCCAAAGGTAGACTCTGCAAGGATGTTGAGTAACTCATTGCACAGTGGTCATCAAAAGGGAACCCCTCTCCACCCTCAGTGACTCCCATATTTTTGATTGGGCATTCTTTCAAGTGGGAGAGCAGATGGAGAAGGCTCTGGGAAGTGGGGCTGTGCCCTGTGATGTGGCTGGCAGGGGAGGGGAATGACCAGCCCTTGTGGGAAGGGGAAGAGGTCCTGGAAGAGCCCACTAAAATGGGCAAGGAAAAAGGCAGAGAAGTCCCTGGTGGGCTGGAAAGCAGGAATTAGGGCTATTGGATTTGGGTCAAGGGCAGAGAAATTTCAAGGGCAGAAAGATGGGCTGGGGAAGGCAGGACTGAAACAAGACCCTGAAAGCAGACACAGAGGTACCTGGAGGATGCCCATGCTGAAGCTGTAAGTGAGCTAGTTGCAGAAGGAAGGAAAGGAGTCCTCACCTACCATACAAGGTGATCAGATTATCTTTTTTTATCCAGTTTATATTTTTGTTTATCTTCCTTCATGTATTTTCTTTCTAACAGAATCCAGTATGAAAGACATAGTAGTGCTGCAATCTACTCTGGGTAGGCTACCTTCTCCTTTCCTTTTGAGTTCATGACTTTAAGGGAGGGATTTTCACTGGGGACAGAAAGCTTGTTGGCCTCCTGGAGTTGTAAATCCTGGGGAGGGGAGAGTAGCAGCAAGAGAGCATCAGTGCTGCTGCTTGGCCAGATCCAAACTACATGACTGCTACGTACTGGATGGCTCTGGGCAGAGATGCCAGCTGCCAGGGGCAATGCAGCCACCTCAGACTTGTCCTGGTCCTAATGAGAACTGTGAAATAGCAGGGTATACTGGCACCACAGTGCTGATTCCAGGCCCCATGCCATGCTGCTGTTGGGGTGGGGGTTTCCTGCGTGGTTTTGCATTGGATGTGCCTCATTTAGGAGTCTGTTGTCTTGGCAATGTTTGAAGATGCTTTTAGTTTTCTCCGGCAGTGTTGTAAGTTCTCTGTCTGGCAGCTTGCATTAGATATGCTACTAGAAGCTCACCTTTAAGCTGATATTTACTCAAAAATCCTGATGTGAAAGTCTTCTGAAACCTGGAATTCAGATGAGGGAGATCTAAAGCCAGGAAGAATATGGGGCTGAGAGGAGAAAGAGGTGAAAAAGTAAATAAAGCCAGTGGAAGATAACTGTGCTGTGCTGATATTTAAAGCCTGAGGTAGTGTTAGGTAAACCAAGGAAGGGGGGACAGTTCTTAGAGAAACTGGGGCAATGGTACAAAAGGATAAGTGCCACCACAACATATGTAAAAGTAAACCGAGATCACTGGGATGAGTCAGCCTTACCCTAAAAAAGGGCTTACACTGATATACCAAGTGACAATCCCATATCTCTGTTTCTCATACAACCACATCTATTTCAGGTTGCTACAGGTACAGCTATGTCCAGGAGGATGATGTCCTAAGGCTGGAGGGCCCTGATTACCTGGCCTCCAGTTGTCTTTGGCACCTCCATGGCCTCAAGGGCTACATGATCAAGCTGCGGCTGGAGTGGACCCTGCCTGACTGCAGGGACCGCCTGGCCATGTACGACGCAGCCGGGCCCCTGGAGAAACACCTCATCACCTCGTAGGTGGCTCCTGAGCAGGGAGAACGTGCTGGGAGGGACAGGCAGGATGGCATGACACACCACAGCAGGGGAAGGTGTCAGACGACATCAAAGGAGGTTCTCCTTGATGTACAACCTGTCTGTTATTGCTCAGCTCACTGATGTGGGATATGTCTTAAAACCATGCTGCAGGAGCTGCTGCTGTTGGCCCTTTGTTTGGCTCAGATGGCACCTTACAACTGCTGTGTGTGGATCACACCGATATCCATTGCCTCTCTTTCTCATTCTTCTCTTTCACTTGTTTACTGCTTGCTTCACTCCCATCCTTTGATCTCTTTCCCTGAGGATCTACGGCTGCAGCCGGCAGGAGCCCATAGTTGAAGTCCTTTCGTCTGGCCCTGTCATGTCTGTTGTGTGGAAGAAAGCCATGTACAGCTACTATGACCCCTTCATCCTCTCAGCACAGGCGGTGCCCCTTGAAGGTGAGGAGGGCTGGAGGAGAGTGGCTATAGTTAAAGGGTAAAAATTGGTTTTCTCCTACAGTATCACAGCTCCTAGAGGTCCTGCATCCCTGTTAGGGGCAGAATTCATTCTGGATTGCAGGGGTAGTCAGTAAAAGGCAGGTTACATGGCCTCCCTGGGCTGAGGCTGAGCTGACAGAGAGCAGGGCTTTGAATGTCTGTATTTACAGCTTGTGAAGTGAACATAACTCTGCGGGAGAGCCTGGAGCTGCAGGGGAAGATCGGCACCCCACACTACCCCAGCTACTACTCGCCCAACACGCAGTGCACCTGGCACATGACGGTAAGAGCCAGCTCCCACAAGAGCATCCACCCTGTCCCCAAAACCAGGGCAGCACTCTGCACATTGTGGGGGTACAGCCAGGGCTCTCAGTCAGATCATCATGAGAAGCAAGAAGAGGGTGACAGCCTGCCCAGCCTCCACATAAGGTGTGTTTCTGAAGGGGAAGAAGTCTAATATTGCATGCCACCACAGAGATGCTGTAGCTGAGGAGGAATCTGAAATCTGATCTCCGGAGGGGTTCTTCAAAACAGAACTAGATTGATAGGAATTGATAAGAATTGCCAGGCTTTGATACCAGCAGCAGAGCCACCCTGGCTCTGGCTGTGGCATGGCTCCAGTTTAGAGGGTGCTTCTTTCTGACTGCAGTGTGGTCAGAGACACCTGGCCTTCCCATTTACTCTGCTCATGTCTGGCTTACGGAGTGTGCTGTAACACTCCCAGGGGCCATCTGCCCTCTGCCCCTGCTCTGCACCCCCTTGTCTGCAGGTCCCATCCCTCGACTATGGGGTCACCCTCTGGTTCGATGCCTACGCGCTCAGCAGACAGAAGCACGACCTGCCCTGTACCCAAGGCCAGTGGATCATTCAGAACAGAAGGTGTGTGGTGGGGTCCTGGTTTCTGTTTCTCACTTCCCACCTGGGATAAAACAGGGATTAAACCTCTGCAGGTTCCCTGCTCACTTTAGCCACCATATGTGAGGAAGAAGGGCCCTGCACTGAGCTGCACTCAGTGACCACTCTATGTGCTAGTGCCTCCTGCTTTTCTGCTAATCTTGTTCACTCTCTCCCCAGTGAACACATTTCTCACAGATTTGCTTCAAGCTACCAACCTGCTTTCTCTGTCTTGCTGTTCGCATCAGGCTTCTTAGTTTTCTCCTGTGTGTGTAACCTTGGTGTCCTCCCACGTCTCCTGTGTTTGCAAATCTGCCTGTCACCACCTCTGCAATATTATCTGTGTGTGCCATTGCCTTGCAGCCACCTCCGTACAGATCTTCCCCTTAGTTCTATATCCTCCTGCTTTGACTGCAGCCATTTCCCTGCAGGACTTCCCACAAATAGCATCCATATGTAGCTGGGGCGACTGCTCACCACTGCCCAGGTGAAAAGGATGGAGACCTGTTGTGCTCCCATCTCCCCAAAGCTGGCTCTGAGACAGATGGACCTATAGCTTTTGGTTTTCCTCCCTCTTATTGCAAAATTGCCTGTTTCCCTCCAAAACCTCCCCCAATCCACCTCATTAGTGCCTTCTCCATGGTTCCTGTAGGGCTAACTTCTCTTCCTAGGAAGGATCTGATCTAGAAGTTATGTTACCCTGGCTTAGGATTTCCACTTTTTCTCTCCCTGCCTCCCTCTCTTAAACTGTCGGTGCCACAGTTTCTACAACATGGCTTCTTCCGGAAGATCATGAAGGAGAATCTTCTTACGCTATAAGAACTGAACTGCTTTGTATGGCCTGATCTCTGTGCTTTCCAGAAAGCAGAAAAAGTCCAAAGACAGGAGGGTCCCTCTGGACTCTGTATCTCATGCATACTGAAAGCACTTTGTATTTCTGGTTTGCCCACAGCTTCCAGTCTGTGTGACCCCTTCCCACCCCAGCCCCACCCAGCCCCCTTGCCCTGCTTTGTCCCTGCCTCCCTGTCCAACCCACCTTGCCTGTGTTTGCCCCTCAGGTTGTGTGGCCTGCGGACCCTGCAAGCCTACGCTGAGCGGATCCCAGTCACATCTTCTGCTGACATCGCCATCACCTTCACCTCGCAGATCTCCTTAACTGGCCCTGGCGTACAGGCAGCTTACAGCCTGTACAAGCAATCTGACCGTAAGCTTGGCTTCTTCCCTGCTCCTTTCTGGGGGCCCAGCAGCCCCTCTGCACTTGGCTTGTCCTGGGAGAAAACACAAGGCACAGGTCAGGAGCCCTAGGTACCATCCACCCTTCGGAAGATGCTCACAAATCAGTGATCCCCCCAAAAGAAGAGGCAATTATGTGCAAAGCTGTTTCTGCACATGTGGCCCTGCGTCTTGTGGCCAGAGCATCCATGCAACAAAACCCAAGGTCACAAAATTGCCTAAAATCTTCCCCTCAAGTCAACATCACGGACTGGCCTTGGGAATTCAATGAGAAAGCAACTCTGCTTGAAGCAACATTTGTTTTGATTACAAGATCTCTTAGAGAGAGCTGTTTCCTGCTCACCTTGGAATCCGTGCAAACAAGAGACGAATAAAACCACACACAAATACACACATATGCAAATGCCACCCACAGTCTGTCTTTCCAAGGTTTCACCATCTCCCTCCTAAAGGGTGCCAGTAATGCACACCGGTCCCTGAATATGTGTACCTGTCAACGTGTCTAACAACAACCTCTTCAAGGTCCCACGTAAGTTTTGGTAGCAACTCCAAAGAGCCTGTTTCAGCTTTCCTGTGGCATTCAAGAGACACGAAACAGCCGTAATCCTGACGTATGGTGTGCCAGACAGACGGCTGTCCTGGATATTGCCCATTGGTACCATGCAAAACAGTGAAAGCCTTCTTTCCCCTGGTGCATATCCTGGCTCCATATGTCCCTGTTAAGAGCAGATGACATGGCAGATTTTGGGGAGTGCAGTACACTGCAGCAGCACTCTTGTGGTCAGGAGAGTGTGCAGTTCAAGCCATGGTGCTCTGCTGCCAGGAGGTTTCCAGTCACTGGGGACTAATTACTCTCTTTTGGTTTCACAGCCTGTCCTGGGGAGTTTCTGTGTTTGGTGAACGGTTTGTGTGTCCCAGCCTGTGACGGGATCAAAGATTGCCCCAATGGGCTGGATGAGAGAAACTGTGGTGAGTGATTTCTTCTCCCTGCTAGTCTCTGGTCTCAGCAAGACACAGCCCCTTGCTCCTCCGAAGGCAGGGAGGAGATTTGGGTGGCCAAGGCACAGCCTTGTACCTCAACTTTAGGAACTTAAACCTCGGTGCCCTTGGAAGTCTCATCCCACTGCTATATGACTTTAGCCTGCTCTGGAAAGAGCAGTAATGCTTCTGGCTCCTGTCACAGTACAGCCTTCCTGAGAGAGTCCCCTAGGAGCAAGAGCACCAAGAGTTCCAGGCAGCCTGAAAAAAGCCCCCTGCCCAAGCTGTCCCCCACCTTGTCCTGCTTTCCTCCCACCCAGGGTCTACAACCAACCTCAGCCTTGGCCTAGAGCCTCCTCTGCTGTCACACCCCTCAGCATCCCCCTCCCTGCTCTCACCTCCCCTAGCCCACTTGCTGCCCTTCTTTCTCTGCTTTCCCCCCCAGCCATTTGTGACACTTCATCTGTACAGATCCTCACTCATATATTTTGCCCGAGTTTGGGAGCATCAAAGTCCTTGATCAGCTTCAATCAGTTCTTCATGCCAAAAGCAGTTAGTGCTGATTCAGGCTTCACTCTTAGCATCTCAGAACTCCTGCAGAGCCCCATTCTCATAGGAACAGCAATTCAGGCTTAGACATGGCGCCTAATTCATCTATTCTCTCACCTCTGGTGTGATGGGAGGCTCATCATATTGCTGCCATCACTAACTTTTCATTAGTTGTTTCCTGTAGATGTTTCTTTCACAGATAAAGAGCCCTGAACCACTGGAGAGAGTGGCCAGTTTTGAAAGATTCAGAGGAAGCTGCAGGAAAAGTCTAAAGTCAAAGGAAGGAAAAATCTTTCTAAAGAAGCTTTAATTCAGTGCTAGAAATGTGAGAGCTCACATAGGATTGCCAAAGTTGGGTTTTGTATTGTCTGCAGTGTTGCTGACAATGTGCTTTGTCCCATCATCCAGCTGTCTGACATCAGGGTTTGCATGCTTCCCTCCTGTAGACATGGATACATTTGCATCCTTATGAATGTCTAATCTTTTCTTGAATCCCCGTATCTCCTTGGCCCCAGGGATATCATGTCATTCAGTTCCACAGGTTGGCACACACCAAGACTGACAGAAACCCCACACTCTATGTTTTCCAATATTATTTATATTTGAAAAAGAAAATAGAAACATTATTATTTCCTTCCATTCTTATACTCTTGCCACTAGTGCATCTCTGATTATTCACTCTATGTTGGTATGGAACAATCTCTGTCTTTAAAATCAAAGTTCAAGTTGCCTCAAACCTTTATGTACCTTTAGTCATCTAGAAGCTTCATGCTAATAATGAAAAAAATATAGTCATTGCAGTAAGAAAATGGTACACACAAACAGAACAAGTTCCTGCTATGGAAATCTGTGGACACAAGTCAAATTCTGTGGTGGGCAGGCAGCTTAGACCCATCTCCATCCTCCAATGTCCACCAGAGCTCATGGACATTGTGGAATCCTGTGTTGTTCAGGACTCAGCTGCAAGGGGAAGTGCTGGTTTGTGTGGAACAGTTACCCATGAGCTGGGGTTGACAGCAAGGCAGGAGGAACAGTGACCTCACCAGACAGGATACAGTCCTACAAAACCCTGACAAGGCAAGCAGACCAGGACTGGTGGTGGTAACTGAAGAGTCCGTGGACCTCAAGACAAGTACATAGTGCTGAGGTGGGTCTGATGCCAAGACAAGAAAAGTTAAGTCAGCAACAGTGAAGTGTAAGACAAGGTGCAGGCATAGCTAGAATGCAGATCAGGCAAAAGCTACACAGCTGCACTAAACCAGAGCTGGTCTCAAGCACAGCTTATGAGGTGGGGGTAGAGGCTGCAGAGACTGCAGGACTTATGACCCTGACCTCACACCTTGTCTGCCTGATTCCCACATGCTTCCCTCCTGTGCAGTGTGCCCTGCAAAGTTCCAGTGCCATGAGGACAGCACTTGCATCGAGTTCAGCAGGGTCTGCAACCAGCAGCTGGACTGTGTCAACGGGAGTGATGAGGAGCACTGCAGTGGAGGTAGGGACGGGACAGTGCTGGGATGACAAATGCCCACCCCTGTGTTCAAACCAAGGCTGTCTGTAGAGTACTTCCCACATGTGACATAAGGGCACCATCGGGGAGTTAGCTCGCCCAGCCTCCTCACAATGTTTGTGAGCCGTTTGCTTGTTCAGGAAATTCCCTGTCATCGTCTATGGAGTTCCCCCACGCTCTTCTGCTGCCCTTTTTCTCATTTAAAGGACTTCAGGCTGTATCTACAACCAGCTGCCCTCTCTCAGTCTTGGCTTCCCTTCCTTTTTGCAGGGGTCCCCTGCGGTCCTTTCACCTACCGCTGTGAAGATGGGACCTGTGTGAAGAAACCCAACCCGCTGTGTGACACCACTGCAGACTGCAAGGACCTGTCTGATGAGAATCACTGTGGTGAGGAAATGATCAGCCACATATCAGCCAGGCAGGTTCAGGACGACACGTAGCTGCAAGTTGCCCCATTTTCTCCCACCACCCAGAAGAAGCAGCCACCCTCCCTTGTTCCACTACCTTCTCCCCACCTCAGTCCCACAGTACCAGTGTCCCTGCTCCACCCTGCAGTGGCAGGGACAGCAGCAACAAGCCAGCTCTGTGCTGAGTGTGAGCAAGCTCTTGCTCTTTGGACAGCTGCTCCCTGCCTCCTTCAGGCAGAGGCATCAGGCCAGACAGACATGCCTGACAGGCCAGATTCAACCTACAGGCTGCCTGTTTGACCACTCTGTCAGCTAATATGTCATTGTTCAAGGCTCCAGCATGTCTGCATGGCCACTGGCAGGGAGAGAGTTAATGTTTTGATTTCCCTACTTGTTGTTTTTTTTTTTTCTGGAGCCTCAGTAGGCAGAGAAGGAGAATGACAGGGAGGGTTTCCTGACAGCACAGCAGTTAGCACAGTCAGCATGCTGCCCCAAAGGCATCCCCAGGCTGCAGCTGGAGATGGGGAATGCTAGGAGGGAGTGCTCACTAGACCTGTCCTGGGTAGTACATAAAGCATGTGCTGGCTGGGTAAGACAAGCAATTAGAGGTCAAACTCTTCAGTCAACTAAGTAGGAATGGAAGGGCAGGCACAGTGTTTCATGTTCCCTTCCTTCCCTGAAGTACCTGCTGTGTCTCCTCCTCAGACTGTGGGATGCAAGCCCCTCTCAGCAGGATTGTGGGTGGTATGAATTCTGTGGAAGGGGAATGGCCGTGGCAGGCCAGCCTGCAAGTTCGGGGCCGGCACATTTGTGGGGGAACACTCATTGCTGACCGCTGGGTGGTCTCAGCCGCGCACTGCTTCCAGGATGAGAGGTAATCGGAGAGGGGAGGTGCTGGTAGAAAGATTTGCATTGCTTTCCTTGTCATGTGTGATGGGAGGCTCTTATGACTGATGAAAATGTCATGGGGCAGCTGCACTCCTCCTCTGGCACCTCAGCCATGCTTCTCCATGGCTTGGAAGCGAAGAAAGGGGTATGGATATATGCAGTATTTTCTGGTGGTGTGTGCAGAGGAAAAGGGGCAATGCTGAGATTCACAGAGCAGCTCCCAGGGGGCAGTGATAGAGGAAGATGCTGCACAGCTCCACCTTTGTTTTGGCTTTATGTTGTCCCCACGCTGTCACAGCGATGGAGATGTCAGCATGTGCTAGGATGGGGATAGCATTACCTGCCAAGTGTGCCCTTTGGGTCCCATGCTCCTCTGCTGCATCCTACAGGCTGGCCTCCCCCTCCATCTGGACCGTTTACTTGGGTAAATACTTGCAAAATGCCACCGGCCACACAGAGGTGTCCTTCAAGGTTATCCATCTCTTTCTTCACCCTTATTATGAGGAGGACAGCCATGATTATGATGTGGCCCTGCTCCAGCTGGATCATCCTGTGATCATCTCACCCTTAATCCAGCCCATCTGCTTGCCTGCTCCATCTCACATCTTTGAGCCTGGCCTTCTTTGCTGGATCACTGGCTGGGGAGCCCTCAAGGAAGGAGGTAGGTTCAAGGTCTCTTGGTGGCCTACTGCAGCAGTGCTGAGGCAGAAACATAGGTTCAGATGTGTCATAGGCACAACAGGCTTCTGTTCATCCCAAAACATTGTGTCTCCTTCACTCCTTTTGATTTTGGTAATAGGTTGACCACAGTTACCTGTTGAGTGCCCTGAAACCTCATGTGTAGAGGCAGGCATGGCAGTCTGGTAATCTGTATGGGAACAGTGTGTGTTTCCTCATTCAAAGACTGGAATAGCCAAGACTAGAACAGCCCTTCAGGTCAATTTACTGCCTTCACCCACTTACAGACTTGTTCCAGCAGCTTCCCAATTGGAAACACTCAGGAGACTATACAGACCTGAACACTCCTGGTTTGTACTCTTAAACAGAAGAGCTTAACATCCCTTTCAGTGAGAAACAAATCCAAGACTCTGACAACCCAGAGGTTTCCCCAAAGCAGAATACCCCTTGTCCCAAAAGCTGAAGTACCCACAACATATGCCTGTAGGAAAAGGAATGAAGGGGAATTTTATGCCTTCCACACAGAAAAAAAGTGCTCTGCTCAAAGTCAGAGACTGTGATGCCAGTGGAGAGCAGAACAGAAATTCCAATGGCAGGTTTCAGCATGCAGTGAGGTGGCCATGGTCTAGAGGAAGTTCCACCATAGCTCATCTGTGCTAATTTTGGTGCTCTACTTTTCAGGGCATACCAGCAATGTTCTGCAGAAGGTGGACGTGCAGCTCATCCAGCAGAACATCTGCAGTGAGGCTTATCACTACATGATTACTCCCAGGATGCTGTGTGCTGGGTACTACCAGGGCAAGAAGGATGCTTGCCAGGTGACAGGAGTTGTGGGATCAGGGTTGACTACCAGAGGTGGGATGTGTCCCATGTCTCACAACTGCAATGCACAGCCTGAAATGAGGGGGAAAAGACCATATAAGGTCACTCTCCCAACACTTCCTCTGATCTAAGCAGCCAACAACAGCTCTCATGACCACTTCTTCCCAGCATCCTTGCCTTAGGATCCAAATACAGTTAAATTACCCTTTTCTCATTTCAGCCCATTGGCCACTCTACCTCCCACTTTCAAGTCAGGTGACTACATCAGTCTCTTACACCCTCAGCCTCTTTAACACCTGTCATACACAATAACCTGTGTGCTCCTTTATTACTATTAACCTCAAGGAATTCCTCTCTGCCACCCCTCATGGAATCCAGTTAAATTCCAACAATCATCCTTGCCTGCCACATACTTGGAAATGCCATGTGGGCCAGGAGGAATCAGTAGAGCAATCAGCTTTTTGGGACCTGGCTGAGGGGGAGAAATTTGCATGATGAAGGAATAACTGCGTCAGATGTTTGCACTGGAGACTGTGTTTGACATCTGCCTAAAAGTACAAGGAATGTTACAGATGTCCCAGGCATGAGTTGAGGGGAAACAGGGATCTGTATACAGAGGGGCTCAAAGACAACATAATCAGGCAGCAGCAGAAGCTGGTGGATCACCACCACTTAATTTTACTTTTCTTTTTTCTAGGGTGATTCTGGAGGTCCACTGGCCTGCAAAGAACCCAGTGGCAGATGGTTTCTGGCTGGTTTGGTCAGCTGGGGAATGGGATGTGCACGTGCAAATCACTATGGAGTCTACACCAGGATCACTCAAGTGCTGGGCTGGATGAACCAAACCATGAGCTGAGAAAAGTGCAACTCTGTCTTCTCCCCATCACACCTACACTCACATGGCACTCATTCCTCATCTTGCTCACTGGCCTCCCAAAGAAAGAGAGTGTGGGATGTTGTCAGACCCAGGACGCTCCTCTGAACTAGGTAAAAAAAGGCTGCTGCAGGGATTGTGGAGAAAAGCAGGCAGACCCTCTTCTCCCTTGGTGCTTCCCAGGGAGCATCCCAAGGGGTTTTTAGGCCATCCATCCAAAAGCAGGGAGAAGGGAGGCAGGTGAGGGAGTCTGGGGCAATGACACACAGCAATAGGCCCAAGCTGATGGTTTCTGAGAAGAGGAATAAGGGGAGTTGAACTTTCCATGAACCATGTGATTCAGCCAGTCTTATGCTGGAACATTTGCTGAAAGAAAATGTGACTGATGTAGTTAGAGATTCCAGTAACTGTGAAATCAATCTGCCTCCCTCTTCCTTCCTGCTGCTTATCCTTCATCCCCCTTCCCCTCCCATCACTCCTCCTCTTCCATCTCCCTAATTGCTTCTTTTCTTAGCTGGCGTGTGCTGCTCAGTGTGCTGTTCAGCTCAGCCAGCCAACTCTTCACGTCTCACTGACTCCCAGGCACGAGCCCAGCATCGCGCCCCCCGAGCACGTGTCCTGCCTCCCTGCTGGAGCAGCACCCAGCCTCCACTGCTGCACCTCCCCCAGTAAAAATGCTGGAGCAGACTCCCATCCCTTCCCTCAGCCCTTCTAAATACCTTTAACATCAGGGCATCTCAGCCTCTCCCATCTCCTATCTCAGGTAATGCAGGAGATGAAGGAGAAGGTTTCAGGGCACAGGGCTTAAACTGCAATTGCTGCAGGTTTGGTTTTTTAACTAAAGATACATGTGTGTGTATGTGTGTGTGTGTGTATGTGTACATAATTGGCCACTCTCTGGAATTATAAATAAAATTGATTTGAGGAGTTTTTTGGCTCTAGTTTGCCTCACTCTGCTAAAAATTATCTTGAGGTTTGTATATTTTTGACCAAACTCCAGTCCTGGCACTGGCAACTGGCAAAAGGTTCCACACCCCTGCCCACTGCCCCCCATGAGATGTCCCTGGGATCAATAAGGTCACTAGCCAGGTGGTCCTCACTTACAGTTATGCTTTAGGGCTGCAGATAAGCAAACCTGCTCTGTAGCCCAGCTGCCTGCACTGGGATGCAGCAGCACAGACACAGTGGGAAGCACCTCCAGCCCCCAGAAGACAGGCACAGCACAAGCAGCTTCTGCTGGCTCCAGGTGATGAATCCAAACTCCTTTTCTCCAACTCCCACCCCCTTACAGCAGGAATGAATTCTTGCCACTTAAAATGAGAGGCGGCAAGGAGGAACAGACTGTGAATTTTATTCAGGAGTCTTCAGACACAGCAGTGAAGCAAACACCCTGCTCCCCAAAACTGGGATCTGCTTGGTGCTGGCTGACACAACATGAGGTACCAGCATGTTTATGGTACCCAGGCAGCACACCATTCTCCTTCTCACACTGCTGGCACAGAGCTGCTTTGGGGGACAGGGGGGAGGCACCAAGGAACGTGATACCCAGCACAGGGACACCTCCGAGCCATACAGGTGGCACAGAAAAGGACGGTGGCTCTGCATTTGTCCCCAGGCCACAAGCCCACACTAGTTGCCTGCAACAGTGAAAGGGCAAGGGCTGGTCCTTAGACAGCTGCCACCACCTCGGTCCGCATTTGCATCCAGGGTGCTCAGGAAGGGACCCGCAGGCTGCAGTGGCTGATCGCTGATGTCCCCAGCAGGGGCCACTGTGACATTAAGGAAAGCCAGACTGCCAGGCACAGGAGGGGGCTGTGGGCTCCCGCTCCTACAGCAGCTCAGGGGCTCCATGCAGCATCTGCCCTCCTCCAGGGCTGGAAGCTCAGGCCTCCGAGGTGAGTTTGTAAAAAAAAAAATGGCTGCATGTGAAGAGTGAAGGGGGCTGGGGGCGTCACTGTGGGAGAAAGGGCTGCCATACACTGCAGTACAAAAATAAAGATATAAACAAGAAATGAAAAGGCTGGAGTGGAGTGTTCAGATCACATCCTCAGATCTCTGGCTTGTAACAGCTAGAGAAGGAGAGAGAAAGAGAAACACAATCAATGGTAGGAAAAAAAGGCAACTGAGCATGGAGGGGAGAGTGAAACAGAAAAGGGGAAATGACAGAGGAAACACAAACAGAAGAAAAAGAAAATAAATGAGGGTAGGAAAATAGAACAGAAGGAAGAAAAAGTCCATGCGATTAACATACACTGAGTCTTAAGATAACACTCAGGTCCCACAGCCACAGAGGGAGAAAGAAATGTCAGCCAGCTAACAAGTACCCTCCATCAGGACTGGTGGAGATTGAATCTGAGAATCTCCAGTTTAATAGGAGCCTCACAGTTCTGCAGTATGAAGAGAAATCCTCCTTCTAACACTCTCCATACCCAGCCCCACGCTTGTCGGCCAGCCAGCCTTCCTAAGCAGGAGGCAGAGCAGAGAGGCTCATTTTGCACACAGCTGTGAGAGCATCTGCAGTGGGGACCAGCTGCTTCTGCTCTGCCTTTGCCACCTTTCCCACTGCACTCTCACCCTGGCAGAGCCTGTGGGGGAAAAGCTCAGGGAAGGAAAAATAACAGGCTGCCTTCTGCAAACTGCCCGGGCTGGCAGGCAAAGGAGCTGCGGACGCAGTCTGGAGGAGCGATCTGGCATGCATGTCACGCAGACACGTGGCAAAATTCCACCCCTTCCCCAAACCACCCCGGCCTGCTTTGCATTCATTTCCACCCCTCTCCCAGCTGCACTCTCCTTTCTGCTGCCAGAGCCTCTGGTCCACAGCCATAGGATCTGCTTGGCAGGTAAAGGCACACACAGGATCAGAATATGTAAAGCCACCTTAGGGATGAGTCAACCTCACACCTCCCTCCTTCCCCTCCCCAAGCTCTACAAACCAGGGCCATACCCACAAGAGGGAAGTGAGTCACTCATGCAGAGCTCAGGCTGGCAGGAGCTGGGAGTGCAGACAGGTGACATACCTGCAGAGGAGGAAAAGTGAGGAGCAGAGAGAGACAGGGCCCTGGGCAGAGACCACTCTGAGCCCTGAGGGACAAGGAGAGCAGAGGGAAGGATGCTGGAGGCTGGCGAGTGGGGCAATGTGGGAGGTAGATGGCAGTGCTGGGATGGACACGGAAGGGAGCAGGAGGGAGGGTCCGCAGGAAGAGAGTTTAGCACAATCCCGAATAGATGGACGGTCTGCAAATAAAAATAAAACCGCAGATAAACCAAACAGTTTAAAATACAAAGCAGCAGCCATGGTAACAGCTCTCCCCTGACAGCTTTATCTCCAGAGAGACTCCAACTCCTGGAGAGGACAGCCCCCACACCCCACACCTGTTCTAGTCCTTCCCTGCTGCTAGCTGTGAGCTCTCACCAGAAAGGTGGACGAGTCTATGCCTGGGGGGTTATTTTTATCATTTTCCTCAGGGGTTTGCTGCACCTTTCTCCTCTGCTTCTGCTTCTGCCTCTGCCTCCTCCTCCACCTCCTGCTCTTCCTCCTCCAGGTCCTCCTCTGTGTTCTGTGGCCCAGCATGTGGGACAAAAGGAAGAAAGAGTGGAAATGCTTGCAAGATGAGCCATGGCAGTTCTTTCTGACACACAACGGAACAAAGCAATTGTCATAACACTGGAATAAAAAGGGACTTTTCCCCATGGCCAAGACAATTCTAGGTCAGGGAACAGAGAGGGTTGTTTTCCTCTGGAGTATCACATCAGGGTATCTAACCCACTTACAAGTGCTGTGACCCCACCGTCCAACAACTGCCATCAGTTGCTAGTGTTCCTTCCTGCATCCTGGGTGTCTACAGAATGTCATGCACTGTACATGTTTCTGTCCTTCCCTCAAAAGGGGAGCAGGAGATATCTGCCCCTCAGGCTGAGACTCAAAAAGGGAAGAGAATGCTGCAAAACCTTCAGGGAAATAGTGCCCTATAGGCAGTGATACACACAGAATGGGCATGAGGAGGCATGAGGGGGGTGTTAGAGTAGCATGAGAGGTGCCAGGGTGACTTGCTAAAGCCATTTGCCACACACAGCCACACACCACCCCTCCAACACACATACTCCTCCTTTTGGGCAATGGGTGTAATGCCACAGTGCTGAACACCAGGGCAAGCCCCTGTATTTCACCACTGAGGTGCCCCACTGTTGCAAGGGAGAGAGAAAAGAGAGAAGGAGCAAAGAGCAAAGGATCTCATAGGCAATGGGAGCAGGGCCATAGCAAAGTTAATCTCACCTTGGCTTTGTGGCTGGGCTCAGAGCTCAGGCCATTGGGGGAGTTGTACAACTCCTTGGAGACCACGCACAGGAATTCTGTCTGATCCTCATTCCCATAATTATAGGATGAGCCAATGTTCACAAGCTAGAAAAGATGAGAGCAAAAATCACAAGCACATATTCCTGGAAACACCCACTCCACCTGGGGAGCAAGGCAGAAAGCCCATCATGCATCACTGAGTCCAATGCATAATCCTGTTGGAAAGGCCTCATAACTAAGCCGAGGAGACAACACAGAGAAGCAGGAGAGAAGTCAGCCAGGATGCAAAACAGGCTGGCCTCACACAGTATCCTCTAAACCTCTAGAAAGGGGCAAGAAAGAGTCATTGATTGAGCATGATGAGTCAATCAATGACTTACCCAGTATTCTCAGAGAGGGAAGGAGCCTTGCCTGGCAACTGTATGGTATCCATGATCTTTTCCCCAGAAGACAACTCCTTCTCCCCCTGCTCTGCCTTACCCATACCTGCTCAAAGCGCCATCCATCTGACATAGTGGAAACCATCTGAGTGAGCTCCTCTTCCTGGCACTGCAGCACACGATAGACATGCTTAGGAGGCACCTGAGAGCAAAATTGCAGAGCACACTGACAACTGTCACATGCTAAAAGCTGTTCCCCTCCTGTAGAATGAAGTGGTAATACCCCTCCTTGACAGACCTGTCCCCTTCCCCGTGTCCCAGGTGAAAGGGGAGTGGAAACCACAATCCAGCTTTCTCCTGTGTTGTCACTGGAGGCAAGAACAGTATCTCTTCTGAAGAGCAGGGACTGAGCTGAGTGCTCCCTGCATTGTCCCCAGAAGATATTGCCCTCTTTTGATGGGGAGTATGCACTTGTAAGTACAAAATAATTTTTGCAAATGCAACAAATGCTGAGGGGGCTTGGCAGCACAAAGTGGCTGTGCTGCTGGAGGCTTACAATCTGAGGAAGACAAGATGAAAAGTGAGATAGCAGACAATCCTCCCTCTAAGAAAGATTTTCAAAGGTTGCTGGCCAAGACAGGGTGTGATTGTGCCACAGGATTGATTCTTTGTCTGCATTTAACTCTTTCACAGCCATCTCTTCATCTATTTCCTCCAGCTTCTCTACAGGTATTTCCATGCTCTTCATTGTGATTACACTCCCAGGACTCCCCACACCAGTCCTCCTCCCCATGACACCTTTGCTCTCCTCACAAACATTCCTCTATATCACACAGCAACCAGCTGCCTTCTTCCAAAAGCTAGAGGAGCTCACTTAGTTTCAGGGGCTACATCCAGCATTACTTCTGGGATGCAAAGCAAGACTGCAACTTGTTTATTGTAACTAAATTGGTGGTAGCTTGTCCCCTGCAAGATTTTGCTGCATTGGGATTAGCACATAATCTCTAATTAGTTGTTTCCTTCCATTCCTTGCTGCTTCTCTCAAGTCTTCTCTCGCTCTGGACTCATCTCTCTCCTTTTTTACACCCCCTGCTTCCCCCACCCCACTCCATCTTTCCATACCTGTGTTACTGTGTAGTCCTTCTCCTCCATTCGATCCTTGATTATTCGGATCAAAGGACCAATGTTATAGAACTCAGCTTCTTCAAGGATCCCTGAGAAAGACAGACAGAAGGACCAAAAAGACAGAAAGTTAGCAGCCCATCTTTATTTTTTGACTTGCAAAAGATCAATTCTGAGCCTCACAAGGTCCATAGGGAGAAATTATATTACTGCTTTTCTTTTTAACAGGCTTGAAACCCTTACTGCAGAGAACTGAAACTTGGCTCTCTGCATCTTGTTTCTAATGCTCATCCCAACTTCCTTATGCTGCCTGCTACTACAGAAGCAGGCACTGCCAGTGAAGGCTTGTGCTGAGGACTGCCAATACCTGTCCCAGATACCTGGCCAAGGAGAACAACTGTAGGCTCCAGTCTCTCTCAATGACCATTTGTCTGACCTTGCTCAGACTTTCTCAATAAGGCAGAAAACAAAAACTTGCAGTTCTGACAAGTCACCAAAAGACCCTAGAAAAGCCTAGCTTACCTCCTAGGCTACTTGGAGTTGCAGCCCCATATGACTTTATATGATCTTTGGCTTTATTCCCTGTGCTTCAACTTAAAAGAGGTAAACAGAAATGGTTTTGTTTTTTTCTCTATGGTGTTTGCATCCATCACCTCTCCTGAGACTCACCTGTTTGCTAACAGGCCTTCAGGAAAAGGGAGGTGGTTCCCAGAGAGTCAGTGAGGGAAAGGTGGCTGGAAGCCAACACTCACATGTTCCCAAGGCAGTACAAAGAAAATATAGATGGGGAGGTCCCTCGCTATCTGACACACTCAGACCTCTTCTGTGTCTCTCATTCAGCAGTGTATTGTCTATTGGGTTAGTCTTATGCCAGCCTGAATGTTTGCAGCAGGATAAAAAAAGGCAATGCAAATGAACTGGGCTCGTGTTTATGTTTCAGATTTGATAGTAAAACCTGCAGATGAACTCTCTCTGACCCAAGGATTACAAGAAATGTAAAGTAGGAAACACCTCAAAATTGTGCTTATTACAATCCTGTACCATTAGTTGGGTATATTTTTGGAATTATAACTGGTAAGACTACTCTGAAGAAAAGTTTCCTTGCTTTAGGTAAAAATGTCTAAGAAAGGCAAGAAGACAAATGACCATGCAGAAACCGTGCCTGGCAAGGGCTGGACAGCACAACCTGTATTTGGAATTGGCTCCTTATTACACCCTTGCATCCAAAAAATTACAAGGCACTGTGGACTGCTGACTGGTAACACTGTGATGTCACTAAGTCATCCTATTAGACCCACTGTCAACCTTAGATGAAGGATTAGTTTATCTGACTTGTTCCACTGGAATTTCTGCAGTCCTCGATCATGAGAGCACAAGCAGCATAACAGGGCATATCACTGATTAATGATGGTCTTTATTGCAGTCAGTAGAAGAGATGAACTTGGTTTTGTTTGGTCTATTGGGCTTTCGTTCCTAATTAGAAACAGACATTAATAGAAAACTCAGTCATAGAGCCTGGTTAAAAGTAGATCAGGAACCAGTAAAAAATGGCTTATTGAGGCTCTGAGATGCTGCCTACTTCTGTCTTGGTGACATCTCTGCTGGACAGTTGTGATGCCACAACACCTGCAAGGATGCCTTCCTCACCCACTGCAAACTCCTTTAGTAAAGGAGACATCGTCATACTTTGCAGGGATAGCTCTCTGAAATCACCCCACATCAACATCCAAAACAAGAACAAGAGACAACAAGGTTGATCACAAGTCCTATTTTTCCTGAATATGGGAAGTGGGATTTTTCTGAGCTCCACAACTCACCCTCTTCAGCCATGTCTTTATCCAGGACCAGCTTCCCATGGCGGAGGAAATTCAGAATCGGTCCAAAATAAGTGGGGTCCCGATCTATGAGGTATGCACCAGTTTCATCCTAGCAACAGATACAGATCACAAGGAGAAAAAACCTACGGAAAACTGTAACTAACTGTAAAATACCCTAGAATACAAGAAAATACAAACCTAAGCAAAAATGTCCACTATTTCTAAGATTCTTTGGAAACCATGGGTCCCTGAGAGTCCCTAGCCAAGTCAGTCCAGCTTGGATTATAACTCCTGTATTGATCTGCTCAGCATGCCCACCTCAGCATGAATCAATCCAGTTGAAAAAGCCCAAAAAATAGGCCTCAGCCTCTTTGTGTAACTGTGAATCCCGGCCTGGTGCAAGAGAGCAGAGACCGCCTTACAGGAACAAGGCTGAGTCAGGCAGACACAGCTGGGAAGTAAACCCAGGATGTGCGGTGACAAAGAGGAAGGAGAGCAGGAGCAGAGGGGGGATGGCCTCTCTTTTCCCCAGCTCAGGAAGGCAAGTGCCAGGCTACAACAAGGTGGAATCTGGCATGGGGAAATCCTTCCCGGGAGAGGGGGGGCAAAGAGCAGGCATTTCTCACTCAGCAGCTCCTGCAGCTGCCGGGGTCTGGCTCCATCCCTGCATCCCTCCAGCCCTCCCCGTGCTCAGTGGGGCACGGTGCGGGAGGCAACCCAGCTGCCTTACCCGGTCCGACTGCAGCTCCTCGCCCTGGCACAAGCGACACAGGAAAGATTTCTGCTCCCGACACAGGGTCTGCCTGGTGGTGAGGAACACGGTGCCCCCCACATTGAGCCTCACCCACTTGGCCTGGGTGCCAGCGGGTGGCGGAATGTCCCAGGTGCAGCGTAGCCCCACGGCGCCCTGCATCTCCTCCCTGCCCTCCATCCTCATCCTCACCCCCACCTCCCCCACGGCGTGCAGGGACTGCCGCAGGTGCTGCCTGTCGGAGAATGCCGGGATCTGTAGTTTATCTGCCTCTCCCTCCGCAGCAGCCGTGTTTCCCGGGGGCCAGGATCTTCCCTGTGACTACCAAGGGAGTCCTGAGAGGAGGAAGGTTGCTCGACGCTGGAGAATATCGCTGCGGCTATTGGGGTGGGCAAAGCCACAGCTCCACAGCTCTGACACTCCCTTGGCTTCTCCCTTGTTCCCGTTTCCACAGACCGTGGGCCGGTCAGCACTCCGGAGGTGCAGGGTGTTATGCAAAAATCGTCGGCATTTATTTCCACAGACATCCTCTCTGGCTCATTAAAAGGTTCTGGGAACTGTAGTTTCGCCGGGACATGCACAAAAGGGTGATGGGAACTGTAGTTTTCCCAGCTCGCAGTTCCTGCAATGAGGATGCTGTAACGAAGGGCACTGCACACATGGCGCCAGCCCTGCGGACGGTGCTCTGCCTGCTTCCAGTCCTGGGTCTTGCCTGCAAGTTTCCTCGGAGACAGCAAGCACAAGCCGCTTCCTGGCAGTCGGCAGATTAAGCCCCTCAGGGCCGTACTTCCCAGCATTCCCTTCAGGACATCCATTATCCCAGGCTCAGCACTCAGTGCCACATCAGTTACCATACTTTCTTGCAGCAAAATATGCAGACAGTTGCCTTCTTGCTAACATACATAGGGACAGTTCTGGGAACTGTATTTTGGATCTGTATGAAGCGCTGGCAGGGGGCAGGAATCATTTTTCTTCCAGCTCAGAGGAGTTGCTGACTCAGCAAACTCCCCCCTGTGCTGCTCTACCAGAGCAAACCCCCCCACGTTCCCCACCCTGGGCTCCTGCCATCCCTGTCTGTGTCTGGGCAAGAGAGCTCAGACTGGAAGTCAGCTCTGTGTGGAGCTTTACCTCTGCCCCAGGCATGTATCACCCGCCGAGGCTGATGTGCCAATCCCGTGGTATGGAATCTAGCCCTGCCTCTGCCACTCGCTCCTGCCAGGCCGAGCCTGGTGCTCAGCAGTTCATGCCCCAGGGGACTCTGTTCAAACACACTCCTTGGCACAGAAACAATCTGAACAAACTCTCTCCAACAGCTCTGCCTTTCCCACTCTCACCTAAGCACAGCTGTGCTTGCCAGCAGCTCGAGCACATTAAGAATGGAAAGGAAAGGCTGGTGTTTCACCCCATTGTGGCTCAAAACCTTCCTCCACCTAAGCAACTTCCTGGCTCTTCCTTGACAGGGCAATGCAGCACTGCAGAGACACACAACACTCTTTTTCTTGCATTTAGATCTTAGGGCCTTTGGACATGGGAGGTTATTGAGTGAAGAGGCTGGGTAAAGAGAAGCATTATGTTCTACTCTTACATTCCTTTTCTTCTTGTCCTTCCTTCTTTTACTTGCAAATCACTCCCTTTTATCACTACAGAAGAAGGCAGCATTGCCCTTCCCCCAATCACCCAGGATTTCCTTCACAAAGATGGCATGTGTACTTTGCTCCTTCTGTGGAGGAGTGCCAAGGGAGGAGAGGAAGAGAGGGCAACACGGAAGAGGTTTCAAGACTGCTGACCTTCAGTTAATTTAAGTACAGGAACAATTCAGCTGCTCCAGGGTGTAAATTCAAATAATTTTGAACCAGCACTAGAGTGACCATTAACAGAGCATGAAAAAATATTTTTGTCTACCTATATGGAGCAAGCTCTGGCCAAAATTACTGCCCAGCCCTGGGACCAGTCTCCACTGAGCAGTAACATGTATCAAAGATGCTCAGACTATTGCTGACCCGGGCTGAAGCATCACAGTGCAACACAGCTCTGGGCTGTCAGACTGCTGTCCTCCTAATTCTGCCTCTGAGTCAAACCACAGCAAATTGGAGACCTCTGCCCTGCCCTCTGGTGTGTGAGGACTACAGGACCCTGTCTGTGCTGGCTGCAGCTCCAGCACAGAACAGGGTGAGGATTGTGGCTCTGATATGAACGCAGTAGTTCATATGCGTTGGTGGCAGACTATAGCCCCTTATAGTCTGCCCCCTATAGGTGGCAGACTATAGCCCCTTATCTCCCCCTCCAAGAAATCTGCCCTGCCTTCAATTTTTTTCCCTCTTTCACCAAGGGTTCACCCTCTCCTTTTTCTCCTCTCACATCCCCTCAGCCTCTTCTTTTTAAGGTCCATCTCCTGTTCTGAACATCTTCTTTTCCAACCTCTCCCATGACAATGCCGCTCATGAGTCCAGGACAGTCTATATTCGAGGCATACTTTGTTCCATCAATACCAGTCTCCAATTGTGGCTGGAACCTCAAGTCTTGCTCACCCCAGGGCCATGGGGTGAAAAGTTAATTGCTAAATCTAAAGAGGTATATTGTGAGTAAGGAAAGATGCCAAGGAACACCACTTGTAACATCAGAGCCTTTTTTTCTGCAATATACAGCAAAAAAATCATTGAAAATGAACCAGGCCAGGGATTTCCCCATAGTATGTGAAAATACTCTTCAGTAAGAAGCCAATGTGGGGTGAGTTACCAACTGAAATGTTCTGATGAGTTGGTGGCATAGGCTAAATACAGACTTGATTGCACACTATCACCAGATGTAGTTCTGAGATGCAATTAAGGCACCCTTGTTAAAGTTCCCTAAAATCAAGAAATAGGACACAGGAGAGGTAAGTTTAAACAATCAGTGGTGTTTGGTCAAAGGTTGGACTTAATGATATCAGTTCTTTCCCAGTTTTATGGGTTTATGAGTCTATGACTTATTCCTGCTGCTTTTATGACAACTGTATATAAAACATATGCACAGAGGGAGAGCAAGCAAGAGCTTACACAGCGCTGCGTGATGCTGTAAGACCCTATAACCTTGCAGAGTCCCCAGAGAAATCATGGGGACCATTGCTCAGACAGACTGGGAGCAGGAAAAACTTGACAGCCACTGGATACTGAGCAAGAGCTGAGAAGAAGAGAGCAGGACAAACTGGGAGTGTCTTGGTTCAGCAGTCAGGCCTGCAACGCAATCCTGCAGAAAGCTACACACACTGCAGTGGTCTGCAGCTTGGTACATGGCATATGATGCATCACTGGCATTGTAGAGCTGCTCTTCTGGAACTGTTGTGTTGTGGAACAACAGTGGGAGCAGGGATCACCATGTGCTGGCACAGAGTGTCACCACTCTGATAGGCTGGGAATACATACTGGGGATTACATGGCAGGAGGCACTGGAGAAGAAACCAGGAAAAACTAGTTGGCATGTCCATGTAGGATCAGTGCCACTCTCTTTTCTGCAGGAAGTGGAGAGGGGAAGACAAGTGATGCTCTGACATTTTGAGGGAACTGGGCAAATAAAATTCCCTACACTGGACTTGGGGGTGGACACTGTTGAATAACAGAGTGCAGCTTGACTGCCAGCTGAGCCAGGCACATTGAAGCATGAAGAGAAAGGCTCCATGGTGTACAGGCAAGCTACTCTTCCTCCAGCTCCTTGTGCTGCATGAGGTCTGTGAGCAATGTACCTGCATTCAAAGCAGTGTGCAAAGCCTGTGTGTGGATGTGCATCATGCAGCACCTTTGCTGAAGACTGCTGGGAAGAGGAGTCAGAATGGTTGTGGAACACCTGGCTGTAAGCTGGGACCAAGAGAGAAGGGAGGAATACGAAAAGTCCCTGCAGGCAACACCAATTACCACGGCTCACGCAGTGCTCACCGGGCCAGTGGTGCTGGTAGAGGGGCTGCTTTAGAATTTGGAAAAATTTGCAGAGAAACAAAGTTTGCTGGGAAATGAAGCATGAAATAGTGCAGCCTGACTGCTAGGGAGCAGGATGGAAGGAAGAGGAAGAGAGGTGACAAAGAAGACAAGTGAAGAACAGGGGACCATGGGATTACTTTTGACTAGACCAGACTGCACAGAATCCAAACTTCCTTCAGGACAAAAGTATTGCAGATAGTAAAATATACCAATAAACAGTTTACATGCTGGCCTGGGATTCTCAAATTTAGATAGAGAGCTCTAAAAACTCTAGTTCCAAGGTAGCCACAGGTCAGTGTGACCTTCCTCCTACATCAGGGCTGTTGTTTAGGCTACCTTTTTGGTTACCATGAGCCCTACCAAAGATATGCTATTACCAATCCCCTGTGGCAAATTTTCCACAGGAAAATCATGAACATTAGTGATCTGCATTATATACACTTCTCCCCAGCTTTTGGTTCCTATAGGAAACCCACCCACTGAGTCAGGGACATAAAGATCTGCAGAACATTTATAGTCCTGGTGTAAGTCCCCTCAGCTGTTCCATATGTCCAGTAGCATCTGTTATAGCTCAAAATAGGTTTTTCAAGTCTCCAGGATTTGAAAACATTGCCCGGTCTTCACAACCTTCTCAGTGCTTTGCCTGCATCACCAGAAGGGATCTCAACGAAAAAGAGGGGGAACATCAGAAGACACTCTTGGATAGATTTTTGATACATGATATAAGAGGGAATACCTCAGAAAAACAAAGTATCTTGCTGTGGGAAAGAAGATCTCAGTTTCTCCTCTGTGGAGAAATGAAGGCAAAGTTAAGCATCTGGGAAAAGATTTGCCAAAAGCTGGGAAGAATCACTGAGATTTTGTAGCAGAAAATTCAGCCAGAGAAGGGCAGTTGAGTACTGCCAAGCTTGGCTAAATACCAGAGAGGGGGAAGGGCCCTGCTAGATGTCATCAAGCCACAGGGGTGAAATGTAGAGCAAGGGCAGAGGGAAGTTTTCAGTGTAATCTGCAATCTCCAGGTGGATGGCTGGGCTGTGTCACACATCTGCCTGCAACACACAGGACAGCGAAAAGTATCCCAGTCTCAAGAGGAAGCAGAGAGATTCCCCACTGACACCCAGGACTGATGGGTCAGTGGCAAAAAAGGAACAGAGTGCTTAAGATGCATCCAAAAATACACACAAGAGCCAGCTCCCTGCATCTATTGCAAATAAGTCTGAAACAATATGTCAATTTTCCTAATAACTAAACTTTCCTGGAGAAACAGAGCAGGCACTCATCTGGCTACATAATCAAAAAATCAACCTCTCTGTGTTGTTGTTGTGACAAGGGTCACTTGTTTCAGACCCCTGTGCACACAGTATGCTCAGCACTTGCTGCAATGCCAGTCCCAAGGCCTCCAAGAGCTGGGTTGTCAGTCTGGACGCAAGCAGGGAAATTGCAGGCTGTCAGTCACTGGGTGCTCGGACCCTGTGTGTGAGTGGGGAGGACAGAGGAAGAAATAAACTGGACAGTGAAATTCCAGCTGCCCAGGAGGTAAGTAGAAACAGAACTTCCATGCATGCAAGCCAAGGCCAAGAAGAAGCAGCCAAAAGAGGTAAGAGGAAATGCAAAGAATAAACACCCAGCAATAGGGAAGAATCCAGTCCTTACAGTCAAAACTGTGACAATAATTATCCACTGCATTCCCTAGAAAGTCCAACCCCACTATCCACAGATGTTTACAGGTACCTGTTGCTGCAAGCCCAAGAGAGGAAACTGTCACATTAACTTTTAAGAACTTTTAAGTTAGCAGTAGGCCAAAAGAGATGCAGGCTTTTTTTTTGTTTGTTTGTTTTTTGTGGGAGGTTTCTGTGAGGTTTTTTTTTGTTTAGTTTTGGGCATTTTCTCCTCACATGAGGAGAATATCTCAGAGAGAACAAAATCTTGAACATTATCAGGGATACCTGGTGTACTTTCAACTTTAAGACATAAAAGAAAAAGGTCTTGGGGAAAAATAGGTTTCAGTGTGGGCTATTCCTCTGAAGGTCTCAGTTCTGCTAAGTTTGCAGGGAAAGGTTACATGGCAAGAATGAAAATACCCATGCAGTCCATTTTCCACTATGTAAGCTGACATCCAGTGTTTCAAGAACAGAGCTGTAACCTACAACTGTGGACCTTAAGGCAAAAAAAGCAAATGGACTTAAGACTGAAAGCAGGAAGATGGTGCAGAGACCCAAGAGAGAGGCATGTCATTGTCCTTCCTGGGTCAAAGAGCTTGTTGAGGTTAGCAGGTGTGGCTCTACTTTCAGAGAGAAGGAAATATCTCATTTGAATCTCACTGTGGACAACGTGATTCCATAAAAACAGAACTCCTGAAAAGTATTCACCTAAGCAACACTCAGGTAAATTCCATTCAGCAGAAAGACCTTGAAACATGTTTATTTACATTGTTTAAATCCCATAATCTTTTCTTTTTCTCAAGGGGGATTTTGGACAATAGGGCTACAAGGCTGGCTAAGTACACATTAGAGTCCAAGTACAAGAAGAAACACAAATCAAGTCTCTAGCCTAAGTGCCAACCTGAATGCTGTATTTGCTCCTTTAACAGCCATCTCTTCCCACAACGTTTTGCACTCAAAGTGGCCATAACATGCATGGATGGGACAGAAGCAGAGACCAGGATTATGAGGCACAGTTATATAAGTATGACCACCCTGTGAATGAGCATGATTGAATGTTTTGAGTCAGGAGCTTGGCTTAACTCAATTAATTCCCCATGCTGGCAGCAGCACTCTCTGCCATCCATCTGATAAGGTGAAAGGGTCACAGAATCACAGAATGGCTGAGGTTGGAAGTGACCTTGAGAGGACATCTGTTCCACCCTATCTTCTCAAGCAGGGTCACCTAGAGCTGGCTGCCCAGAACTCCTGTCATCTTCATCCTCCTAAGCAGCAGCAGGGTAAGGAGAAAGTGCCGAAGCACCGTGTGCGCATGATTGTTATCCAATGCCTTCATCTCAAGACACTTAATCAGGAAAGCTAAACCCATCTTTTCCAAATCCTGTTTCAAGGCAAGCTATGTGCACAGCTGGAAAACAATGCAGCTTATTACACTGTTTTCCCCTTTCCCTCAGAAATAATATTTTCAGGCTGTGCCCGCATGTACCATTCCACCCAGGCCCCGTCGTACACTGCGACATCTGGCTTGCCACAGAGGTAGGCCCCCAGAGCCACATGGCAGGCAGTGACCCCAGAGCCACACGTGGCTACCACTGGCTTCAAGAGATCCACCTTCTTCTCCTGGAACAGAGTGCGGATCTGCTCAGGGGTCTTCTCGAAGCCAGACTCTGTGAGGAAATCAGTGAAGGGGATGCTCGTCGACCCAGGGACATGACCAGGCTCAATTCCTAGAGAAAAAACAATACAGACAGGAATTGACCTCTACTGTCTGGGACAAGTCTATTGCAAAGCCTCTTCTGTTTCACTGAGAGGAATATTTATTGCTTAGAGTATTTTGGTAAAAGAAGTACATTCATTTTTGTTACACTTTGCTTTACTAGATTACTGATTACTCAGGAAGGATGGCTCTAATGTTACCCCACGGGCACAACCCTGCCAAGTTCCATTTTTCCCCCAGTTCCTTCCACATCTTTCTCCCCATCAGAGCAACCCACACTGATGAAGCCCCTCCACAGACCATTCTGAAGGGAAGAGTAGCACCAGTACTTGAAGAGACCAATGAGAATCTTCGGGGTGTATCAAAAGCTTTGTTCCTCACCCCAGCCCCTCATGAGGACAAAAAGATACATGGCTTCCCTACTGTTGAATTTTCAAAGAGTAGCACTTGCTAGTCAAAAGGGAAGGAGGACAGGTGGACGCACTGCCTGAAGTCCCATCCCATAAAAGACAGCCACTATTTCCTAGCATTTCCTCTACAGGAGTCAAAGTGATGGGCACCCTAAATGAAACCCCTCTTTATAATGCCACTGTCTCAGAAGGCGCATTACCATCTCGGGGCTCTGGCTCTACTCCCCGGAACCGTCCTGCAGCACGGGCATCCACTAGTTGGAAGCGACGGGAATCCAAGTTATCTAAGACATCCTCGTATGTTTTCACCAGGGACTTGTCCAAGGAGGCATGGAACTCAGATGGAGATACCTGGGCTTTCCCAGAGCTAAGTGCATTCCCCTCTTGCTGCCAGTTCTTCAGGCCACCATCCAGAAGGGAGACAGCTTCGTGTCCAAAGACCCGGAACATCCACCATACCCGAGGTGCCGAGAAGAGACCTTGGTCGCTGCCATCATACACCACAACATGGGAATCATTCCCCACACCCAGCTTCCCCACATACTCAGCAAAGTCATTAGCCTTGGGCAGCATGTGATCGTAAGGTGAGGTTCGGTCACTGCACTGGTCAATGTCGAAGAAAACCGCACCAGGGATGTGGCGCTCCTCAAACTCCCGCTTCGGATCGCGCTTCATCTTCGGCAAATACCACGATGCATCCACGATTTTCAAGGCCAGGCCAGCTTGCTGGGACTTGATGGCTTCTGAAAGCCATTTTGCAGATACCAGAGCTCGGTAAAGGAGTTGTTGCGACATCGCTCCCGAGTCCTGGCTGAGATTAGCCAATTTCTGGATTCTGCCGGAGTCCACCTGACTGCAGAAGGTAGAGAGTCACAAATTAGAGACCAGTCTTTCAAAAAGCAACTGACAAAGGTGCATTTTGAGACCTGTGTCCTCACTGATGTGCTGGCTAAGCCTACAATGAGGGGCTTGAAATGCTCCAGCCCTGAAAGTAGTTTCCCAGAGCTCGTCCCAAACAACGCCCCGAGCGGGACAGCCACGGCAGTCGTGCCCTGCGCCCGGCCCCACGCAGCTCCTCTGGCCCCATCCAGGGACGCCAGCCAGCACCGACAGCAGCGAGAGCGCAGCGGGGCAGCCCAAGGACCAAGTGCTCGGCGGTCAGGCACGGCCCCACGCCTCTGCCCGCACGGAGAACACCGGCAGCCGGGGCCTTGCGGGGCCCCGCCGCCGCCCTCTGCGAGCCCCCCCGGCTCGGCGGGGCCGCGATTGCCGCCGCTTCGCCCCGTACCTCCGCGCTGGGCCTCGCTGCCCGCCAGCCACGGCCGTCGCCGGAGGGCGGGAGCGCTCCCAGCGGGCCGGTCCCGGCCGTGCGGCCGCCTCCGTGCCGCCCCTCGGGCCGCGCCTCCCGCCGCCATTTCGTGTGTCGGGCCGCGTCGGGCTCTGTGTGCGAGGGGAGCGCGGCCCGGCTGCGGCGCCCCCGCCGGTGCCCCGAGATGGCGCGGCAGAGCCTCAGCCGGGCGCTGGTCACGGCCTCCTGGCTGGCGGAGGCGGTGCGGGCCGGGCGGGTGGGCGCCGGCCTGCGGGTGCTGGACGCCTCCTGGTACCCCCCCAAGGAGCGAAACGCCCGGCAGGAGTTCAAGGAGAGGCACATCCCTGGGGCGTCCTTCTTCGACATCGAGGAGTGCCGGGACAAGTCCTCCCCCTACGACTTCATGCTGCCCAGCGAGTCCCACTTCGCCGACTACGTGGGGGGGCTGGGCGTGAGCAATGACACCCACGTGGTGGTGTACGACGGGGACGAGGTGGGCACCTTCTACGCCCCCCGAGCCTGGTGGATGTTCCGAGCCTTCGGGCACAAGGAAGTCTCTGTGCTGAATGGCGGCTTCAAGAATTGGGTGAAGGAGGGGCACCCCGTCACGGCGGAGGTCACCCAGCCCACCCCGGCTGTCTTTAAGGCCAGGCTGAACAGGGCCCTGGTGAAGACTTTCGAGGAGATGATACAGAACGTGTCGTCCCTAAACTTCCAGGTGGTGGATTCCCGCCCCGAGGGCCGGTTTCGGGGGACAGAGCTGGATCAAGGTAATGGAGGTGGGACTGGCACCTGCCCCAGAATGGGATGAATGTCAACTCTAGACCAGGCGTAACAGCTCCTGACAGCCATCAAAAAGATTTTCCTAATGCACAGGCATGCCTCAGCCCGACTCATTGATTACCTTAAGGGATCCACAGCTGCACGTTCAGACCCCAGTGCCATCACTGAATGCTTTTGTTGCAGTTGGCTATAAAGCTGCAGGAGGAAATAGCAGAAAAGGGCTGCAGTCATTTGGTTCCAGGATCTCCCATCCCACACCTTGCAGAAGTTTATCAAAATGCAAACATGGGAGGTGAGAGCTCCCAGGGGTTTGTTCAGGGGCCTATCTAAAACCAGCAGACACATAAAAACTATCAGTATTCGTACAGGCGCCTCTCACCATAATGAGCGCACAAGCAAAAGCCAAGGTTTTAGGTAATACAGTAACCCAAGGGACATTCTTCTTATCGCTCTGACTTCCAGCAAATAGAGAATTTGCTTGAGCTGATCTTTGTTCTTTTGCTTATGTAAGAAAAGTCTGAAGCCTTTAGCAAATGTGTGGGGTGTCAGCCTCTCTCTTTTAGGTGCCCCAAGTTAGAGGAACAAAAACTGATTTCATTACCTCGGTGAAACACTGGACACCCAATCAGCAGGGGTGGGAGAAGTCCTGTGCAGTGGGGACAGCAGGTACAGCAATGTGCCTGAAATGAAATTGAAGTTGGTTAAAGGAGGCCCTTGCTATGTAATTTAAGCCTTGGTATATCCCAGAATAACCTCCCTTCTGAAAGGGTGTAAAGGAAACTTTCCTGACCATTCAGGAGGCACTCTGGCAATCACACTCCCACCACTAGAGACTTTAACCGCTGAGACCAAAGCCCCTTCTCAGCAGGCAGTTCCACTAAACTGATGGGTGCCTCACTTGACTACCTACACCCCCCACACACACTCAGACCAGGTTTTCCTACCGTCTCGAGCCTGGGTTTTCCTTAGCAGAGCCTCAAAAGTCTGGTTCCTTAAAGCAATTTATTAACAGTACAATAACACAGAAACAGCTTGAGCTCGTGCCTCCAAGGAGGGACCTAGACAAAGGAAGCACTGAACTTTTATGCTCTCCCAGTCTGTGTGTGACAAAGTCCTGGCTCTTCCTGCTGAGTCCTCGGCTCCTGCTGTGTCTCAGTGTCCGGTCACCTGGCTGTGCCGCAGGTCCTGTGCCCTGTGCTGTGCCAAGGGTCAGCACCAGTTCCTGGCCTCCTGCCTGGGGCTCTCCCAGCCCAGTGCCCAAGCTGCGGCTGGCACTGCAGCTGCACGCCGAGCTGCCAGCACTGAATGCGTTCCTCAACAAGGGAATCACAGAAATGGTTGGAAAAGAAAGAGTTTCTAGAAGAAAGCACAGAAAAGCTCAGCAGCAGCTGTTGGGTCTGAGCAGAGCCCACCCTGCTGATACGTGCAGAGGGTTTCTGTGGTCCCCAGGCTGGCTGCCCTGCTGCCCCACAGGTTGTCATTCTGTCCTGGCTGTTCACATGTGTGTGTGTTGCTGTACAGCCAGTTAGTGTGACAGTATGACCTGAAGTGCATTCCTGCATCCAAACTTCAGTGGCATTTGGCTGTAAATGACTGCACACATGGGTGGCCCAGGTGTCTACAGGGAGCTCCTCAACACATTTGATCTGCAGAAAGACAATGGGGAACATGGGAGAGGTAATGGGAGTGATGGAGGACACTGTGGCTGGGGAAAGGGAAAGTTAGGCTGATCACTCATTCTATTTCTTCTCCTACCACAGCCCATCAAAGTGAAGGTTGAATTTTAACCTCAAGATGTGACTAAAATGCTCCTTGCTGGGAGCTGGTAGATTTTGCATTCTTTCCCAAGGTGAGAGTTGTCACAAGATGACAAATACCACAGACCCAACAGCATCTTCAAAACAGATTTTTCCTTTGAAATGAGTCAGCATGGAACAGCTTATTTGTGGTGGTCCAGTTTTGCTTCCCACAGCAGATCCAGCAGGATAAGCACTCCAGCTGCAGCTGCTCATTCCACAGGAGCTTGACAGCTCTCTGAACCAAGCTAGCCAGTAGCAGCACATCAGCCAGCAGTGGGTAAAAGACAGTGCTTACACCTAAAAGAGCAATTTTAAATCAATGCTGATTAATTGCAGGGGTCATCCAATCAGGGAGGACGCAATTTAGAGAAGACTAATGGTCTTCAGGTTAAGGAACTTTCTGCCTTCTCAGGTGATTTCAGTTTAATTATTGCTTCAGTTCTTGACTTCCTAATTAAGTCAATTAATCTCTCCTGTTCTGTGAACTTCATCTCTAGAAGAGGCTAATTGCAGCTGACTCTTTTGCCTCTTTAGTTTTTCAGTTCTTTGTGGTAAGAATTAATTGTCCCCGTTTTACTTTTATCCTTGCTGGGATTTAGACCTCTGTATTGGTTAAGATAAGCCATAATATAGTACTAATTTTTATTTGGTGGGAGAGGTTCACCAAAGTTGCCAGAGTGGAATAAAGTGGGCATCTCTATAGGCCAGGTCTCCTAGGTCTTAAATGCAGGTATTGCTTTGGATGCAAAGCTTGGATGTTCATGCAGAGTGTGCAGCAGAAGCCTGACAGATGTGCAGCCCTGACCTATGCACTGAATAGTTCAAGGTGTCCCTGCACAGTGCTCTGTTTCTGCAGGAACTAGCTGTCCAGGGCTGATGATAAAAATAATTACATGATGGTTGCCAGTGCTGATCCTCTCTGGCTGTCGGGCGCTGAAAACTGATGAACAAGAATTATAGTTAACCAAATGCATACAGAAGAGTTGTGCATTTCTGAATTCTTTTGCAGACATCTGAGAAAAGAGACAAAAGTTGCCAGGCAAGGAGTCTATCATCTAAAAAAAGAGAGCAAACCCAAAATCATTTAATGAGCTTGCAGGTAGTTTTCTTCTTTTTCTCAACCCTGAAGTAGTCCTTGTCTCCCTTCTGCATATAGAACTCTTCAGATTTTGCCCATTTTCCCAGCTCTCCATCCTGCCTGCCTCAAACGTAAAGCTTTTGCTAATCTTGAATGTTCAGTGGAAATGAGAATGAAATGTACATTTTTCTTTCCCCTCTCCTCCAAGTGGATTCTGCAGCTGGGCGTGGACTGGCTTTGCTTTGATTCTGTAATAATACTTGGGTCACAGGAATGGAGAGTGAGAGACTTTATCAAAGTCTGTTTCAACCCACAGGAACCTATGAGGACTTTGAGGGAGCTTAAAGTGTTCCTTACAATGTGTTCATGGCAGGTTAGACAAGATCAGTAATTGTCCCTTCTAAGACATACCATTTGAATGGAAGAGAGAGATAAACAAGGAGGCAACAGAGGAGGCATTTGGAAAAGAACTATCTGCAGCCAGCACACTCCAAAGCCACAGGGAGTTAAATATGGGCTGAGCAAATCTTTTATCTTTTTGACATTAAGAAATTCCATCTGGAGCTTTCATCGCAAAGGGAAGGCTAAGAGAGGAGGGGCCGTGGTTTTAGATAAATAGCCAACAATAAAAACAATATGTAAGCTGAGAATCAACAGATGTGGAAAAGGGGATTAAGTAGTGAAGAAGATAACATATTACAAGTTATAAATTGTGAGGAAGGATTGCCAGACACCAAGCTGAGTGAGACTTGGCAAAAGGAATTAAATAACAAAATCTTCTGGAACAGAGTGAACAAAAGAGAACAAGGAGAGAAAGAATAAATAAGGTTGCTGTGCAGTTAGCAGGGGTTCCAGGTGGAAGATTATTTGTGTGTGGTCTTGGCATTATACTGAGCCCTGAGTCTGTGCTACCATGTTTTCTTCTCTCCTACGGATAATTCTGCAGAGCAGGGAGAGGGCTAACCAAGAGATATTCCCATGCTCAAATCAGTGAGGCAGATGAGCTCGATCCCAAATATGTTCCAAGAATCAGTCATGTGATATTGGAACTTCATGAAGCAAGAATTTGATACATTTATTCAAAGCATAGTTCTATGGGACAGAAACAATTGCAAACTTCATCTTTAGAATAGGGGATACAGCACAACCTAGGCAGCTGCTGGTCTTCTACCATAGACAAACTGGGAAACTTTCAAAAAACTCTTCAAGAAAAATTACTTTAAACAAAGGCAAAATTGAGTAAAATATATTGGTAGACTTGCACTTCACCCAAGGGCTTTATTTCCTTGCCAACACACTTGGTTGGCCAGATAAGAGAAATGGAAACATGCATGTCTGGAAGTAATGTCTGATCTTTTCTTCCACCCATTGGAAGCACCTACAAGGTAGAGTTGTGCCATTTGCACTTTATTCATGCTTTGGGCATAACATTAGAGGGACATTTATTAGGTCAATATGAGGAGAGGGCAAATAGCACAAGTATTGTTAGGTTTTAAAAATTGACTGAAAAGGAGATAAGTGAGATGAGAACAGCATGTACTGAAAGAAGATCTGTGGGGTTGTAAGTTGCCAGCACGGTCCCATCATTAAGCTTACGTGTTTTGTTTTGTATTTTCCTGAATCATCAAGGCTTTGAACATAGGGAGTTGATACTAAAATGTGCTGTGGGACAGCCATGGGAAGGTCTAAATGATCACATGGGGAGAATGATGTGAGGTGCCACCTGCAGATGTATGTATGTATAACAGTACAGAGAGCAAACTCAAGTGCTTAGTAGCCCAAAACTGAACTGCTTGTGTTTCTCCTACAGGCCAATAATCCACATTTGGAAGCAATAGAAGAGGGTAAGACTTGGATGAATTAGTTGGGTGCAGGAACATCACATGTGATTTAACCTTGGCAACAGCCTTGGCAACTCCTGTTTGCCAACTGTGACGGTAGGAAATGCCACTTCTTTGTCCAGCAGCCTGCTGGACCCCTAAAGCTGATTCTAGGGTGGCCAGGACAGAGAAAAGTGTATCTAATTGGCTCTTACTGGGTTTAGGCTAAGGACATGAGGTTGTTGGGAGTGCTGAGGGCTTGCCATCAGCCTGTTGGAGCAATAGCAGAAAAACTATTTTGGCCATAGGGCAGTGTTAGCTCAAGGATAAATGGTGTATGGACTGACTGTGATGATCTGAACACTGGAAATTAATGTTCCTCCTCACTTGAGCCAGGAGGTACTTCAGTGGGAAGTTTCATTACAAGAATCCAAACTGTTCTGAGATGGATGGAATCTGGTGTGGAGTGTCCTCTGTTTCATATGGGACAGGAGCAAATGTATCCTCTCCCCTGTTCAGATTCCAGCTGCATCCAGCCTTGCCTTCCAATCCTATGTTTCTCTGCTCTTGACCTAGCAGAGAGAGATTATAAAGCTTCCTCAGCCACTTGAGAGCTCTTAGGCAGTCCAAGCGATTGTGGTTGTGCAGTTTCAGCTCTTTTTCTCAGCTGAACACCCACATATGTGAATAAATGCAGTTTCTACAGAATTCTCATCTTTCACCCACAGAGTGCAAACACTGGTCTCTGACTCCAGCAGACTTTTGAATCTCTGGAGCAATATAGTCTCCCTAAAGATCAAAGTCCAAACTGCTCTAAAATGAGTGTTTTTTTCAGATCTGCTCAGCTCCTACCTGAAGAGTTGTTTAAGGGTGATGAATTGTCAGTCTCCTATAAGAGAGGTACAAACCTATTTTAAGGTGTGTGAACAGTCTAGAGAAGCTATAATGGTCATGATGCCTGGGACACCTAGAAAGTGAATCGATGGCCCAGCAAGCCTCTTTGAGCAAGAGTTCCCTTCTAGTTCATCCTCCAGGAGTTCCTGGTCTCAGTATACTTCCCAGTGCCCTAGGTGGCTCACAGACTTTTCTGTATTGGGGTGATCACCAGGACTGCAGCAGAGCCTTGCAGAAATCCTTTGCTGAAAGCGTCCTTTTCCATTTACTCTGTGGGAAAGTGGTGGCCTAACCCAGGCATGTAAGAGGCTTCAGTAAGCAGCTTTGCAGTCTGAGAACCATATACAAGGTTTTCTCAGCTTTTGCTTGATTTTTTATTTCATCTCTGTCATACAGACACTGTATTGATGAGTGAGTTTTGGAGTTCTCTGTACTGAAGTGATGAGTTGTTATCTTCTGGAACTGGAAAAAGTATGGTGAAACCATCAGTCAAAACACTGCCTCTTTTATTTTTTCTTTTCCTTTTAAAACGTTAGTCCCTGCAGAAGTCAGCAGTTTTTATCCCAACTTCTCTCAGTAATGCTAAACATTTCTGAAGCATGCATGAGGTGACTCCTAGACAACTGTGCTGTATTTTTAATGCACCCGGGGAGGATTAATCAAGAGACAAAGAGGGTCCATCTGGAACAGGAAGAGTACTTGTGAAGCTGACTCAGGGCAGCTTTGATTGTCTTTAGGCTCTGTCTTTGTTCAGCAGAGCAAAAATTCCCTTCAATTCCGTGCCAAAGCCATTTTCCCCTTATATCTCACCATGTCATGTTACCACTCTGCATAGTGATGAAACTGCAGTGTCATTATGTATGATGTCAGTCTCTGCCTAGGTATACTTTAATCATTTGACTGTAACAAAGTCAAATGATTAAACTGCCCCAATCACTCCCACCTCCCGAGACCAGTTATCCCAATAATTTGGGCACATAGATAGCTGTCAGTGAAACAGATTACTATTCATGTGATTTTATTTAGATGTGTCTCATTGGAAGTTCAAACCTAGCAAGGAAACATTCCCTGAAACACATTTTCAGTGTAATACATAATGGTTTTGGCTCCAGTGAGGCTTGATCCAAAGCCTCTCAAAATGATTGGAAAAGCTTCCATTATTAAGCCTTAAGAGTCTGAATTTGAAGGGTGTGATGCCAACCTTGCCCATTATATTTTTATATCTGCAACTCTCTAAAGACCTTCTTTTGACGTGCAGTTTTGAACTTGCCTGAAGTGGTCAGATACACCAGCAGAAAAACAACCTGTGCTGATTTCATCCATGGAGTAGATAAGAAGTGATACAAAATTTAAATTTTGACTTCTCTGACCCCATTGTCCCAGAATAGCTGCCTCAGAAGTGATGTGGCTGACTTAAGGTTGCTTTATGATTTCTTATTTATTTTTCTGAAATATGACTTTAAGGTGATGCAGGAATAAACTGTGAACAGATAACCACTTTCACAAATTCCACATACAGGCCACATTTCCTGCTTCTGAAAACGACAGTGTGTCACTACAGACTGATGGCATACCTGGGGAAGGTTGGAAATGCATTGCTTTATTCCTCTTATCACAGGTGCCCTTAATGCCTTTGTTAAGGCATTTTCTGTGGAGGTTCTTTGATTTCTGTCATGTCTAGGGTTTCTTCAGATTTCTACATCTCATTGCTTTCAACGAGGAAATAGTTTGCTAAATATTCTGGAAGTTTTGACTTCAACAAAGTTGAATAATATTTGTCCTCTTCTTTTTAGCCTAATACCACTTTGCATCTTCATCATCAAGTGGAACAAATGAGTCTTCTGGAGGGAGTGAGACTATCTGCAGTGATGTTTTTAATGTCTCTTGTGGGTGTCGTTCATCACCTATGTTAATGTGTCCTTGCTCATGTTTCATTTTCTGGTTCACTCTCGCAGGCTTGGAATCTGGCCACATCCCTGGCGCTGTGAACATACCCTTCCACTCATTCCTATCAGAAACGGGGCACGAGAAGAGTATTGAGGAGATCCAGGCAATATTCCGCGAGAAGAAGGTGGATCTCTCGAAGCCGCTGACGGCCACGTGCCGCAAGGGCGTCACGGCGTGCCAGATCGCCTTGGCTGCCTTCCTGTGCGGCAAGCGCGACGTGGCCGTGTACGACGGCTCCTGGTCCGAGTGGTTCCACCGAGCCCCTCCGCACTACAAAGTCACCGAGCTGAAGCGCAGCAAGGCCTAGAGGGAGGGCTGGGTCTGGGGTAACGCGGTCTAGCAGCTGTCTCCAGCCCAGGGTAAAGCAAAAGGGAGGAAGTAAAGTAAAGAAAATATCAGTTTGTTTAGGTTTTTTTGAATTTTTTAAAGAATTATCATTAGGTTTCTATTGAACTTTTGATTTTTGACAATTAATAAAATCTTAGATGATGCATCTGTGAGTATTTCTAATTCTTTTCTGTTACCTGCGACCTGCTTGTGTTGGGTGGGAACAGCAGCTCTGCAGCATGAAAGAGAGTTACAGTCTGTGCCTGAAGACCTGCAGAAATTCCAGTGTCCTGGTGAAAGATTAGGGGCAGAATGAATCAAAGTGCTAAATACAGCACTGGGTATTGGACATGGGAGGGCCAAGCTGTGGTTCTGTCTTTGCCTCTATGGAAGATTTCTTGCCGGCGCACCATCTCCCCATTGGAATGTGGAAAATGGGGGTACCTTCCATATAGCAACTGGACCCAACCCACAGGGAGGTGCGTTGCTTCCCTGGGGTCCAGGTAAGGGACATCAAAAGGAAATGTATGCTATCAACTGGTATGGCCCATTGATTATTACCCTCTACTGCTGTTCCAGGTAGGCAGCAATAAGGTCCCAGCAAGAAGGCTGAGGTCAGAGAGCTCATGTTCAGCTTTAGCATTTGGAGATGCTAAAAGATCCATTTCTGCTGAAATACAGTCTTGTTGATTATCATGACTACGTTAGGAAAGTCCCCTGAAATCCTTTATGTGTGCTGAGAACTTTTGGGCACAGGTATTTCATGAAATATGAGCCTTTTACTCTGCTCCTTGTGTGGTTTTCCATCAGCAAGGATAACCCTTCTGTAAACTGTGTGAAACTCCATGTTTCCTATGGAGCTGGAGCCCACAGCTCATAGAGGGAGGGAACATTGTTCCCTAGCAACCATCTCTACTCTTCAGTCTTCATCCCACCTCCATACCTGGACTTCAGCAGGACCTCCCTGCTTCTACAAACCACCAGTCACCACACCAGGGATCATGGAACAGGTGAGAGAGGTGGTTATGGAAGAGGCTTTGCCTCCTGGTAAACCATAGATATTTGGATTTTTTTTTTTAATCAGTTAAAAAAAAGAAGAGAGAGAAATGTCATGTTCACATCCATGGGGCTCTCAGGTTTGGAAAGTCACTGAAACCTCCTCACACTTTGGAGACCCAGTCAAAGATGGAAGGCCTATGAGACCGCTCTTGGCTGCTGGCTGGTGAGAGTGGCCAGTTCCCACACCTGTCTAAGGAGGTTTTCTGCCTGGGAAGAACAGCTCCCTCTTTCCTCAAAGGCTGCATGTTAGGAAAGTCTGTGTTAGGCTATGCTAAACATTTCCTTCAGAAAGAAGGATCACGTTTAACCCTTCTTAGCTCTTTGATCAAGATATATATTTTCTGATTGGTTGCCTATTGTCCCTCGCAGAATTGGTTTAGCAAAGCAATAAGTAGACATACTTCTGCGGTTTCTGTTATCCAGGAGAATGGTGAAATGGCCTTGAAGTCCTTCTTGACCTCAAGGTGTGGGATTCTCTGAGCAGTGCTTTGATTTTGGACCTTCAGAGTCAGAAATAAAATTTAAAAAATAACAATCACATGCAGTTGCAGTGTTTTTATAATAACACTGACAAGAATATCATATACAATTACAAACTAGAAAGTAGGAACAGTTGCAGGCTTTGGTGTCATTTTGTCTGAGAGGAACTGGGGAAATTATTGATGAAAGGGATTTGGGAAATGAAGACATTGCCTCATTACACAGAAATTCTGCTTTGTTGGAAGAAATGGGAGAGGAGGAATTTCTGCATCAGCAGACTGGAAAGTTCTTCCTACCGAATATAGTAATAATAACAAACAGACATGTTTTTGTTTTAAGTAGGAGGTGGGAGTTAGCACAGCAGTTTATTTAGCAGCAGCTTCCTGCACTTTGATCATGTGTAAGTGTATGGCTCTTCTTTAAAAAGAAAGAAGAGTGATAGAGAAAAGAAGCAGATCATTCCCTGTGAGTCAGGACTGGCTTCCTCTCCTCATGTTTTGTGGCTCTGTTCTTTTTGTGGGAGAGGTTCTACAGAGCATGCAGCACTGACTCCTGGAGTCTGGCTGATACAGTAACTTCAGCTTCAGGATCCCAATACTGTGTAAAGACTTGGTGCTGCAAAGACTTGTCTCAGTGTAATACCCAAGCTGCTGCTGATTCAAGGCAGCCCTGGTGGAGCACTAGGCTTCCTATCCCATGGGCTGGCACCTTCATTCCCACAACTGCCTCAAGAGCAGAGGGTAAGCCCCATGTCATGTCCTGAGCTAATCTGGCGAATCCAAACATACATTCCTACCTGATCCAGATCCCATTTGTCCTGCTGCTAGTGCCAGCAGGCTCACAGTTACTGTATTCCACCACTCTGGCGGTACCAGTAGTCAGTTTCTCTGGGTCTGGATTGAAGGCACTTGAGACAGTAGTTCACGTTTGGACTCAGGTGTTTATTATTTATCTGTAAAACAGACACTGTGAGTTTGGCAGCTTTTCATTAGAAAGCACAAAATGGCTAACAATCTCTTGTTACAAGGTCTTTTAAAACTAAACTATCCAATTAAGAACCAACACCTAGATTATTTTCTCTTTTAACCCAAAACTGATCCCAAAGAGCCCGCAATGCTGGCCTTCCTGCCCAATTACAAAATGCCACCTAAACCCTTGAAGAAGGAAGAAGCAGCATGAAGAAGAAACCCAGGATGACACCCTGTGCCCTTCATCTTGCTTCCATCCACAACATACTAAAAATCCTAAAATCTAAACTTCTCACCAGGTGATACACCTACACTACTCTCTACAATCTATTTCACACTTTTGTGGATTCTAGTCTATCTTGAAGTCTAGGAAACTTTCTCCATGAATGAGGATCAAAGTCAGTGCTCCCCAGAGGGTCAGGGCACCCCAGAGCAGACAGAGAAATATTCCCGGTGCCCTGGGTTCCCACACACCACCATGTGTGTGGAATTTGGCCAGGGCTTTGGTTTTAACTTGTCACAGCCTTTGCATGAGCTAAACCTGTCAAGTCCTCCTGGGATGAGGAACACACCCACAAGCAGGACATGACAGAGGGTTACACAGATGTTCCCTCTGCCCAAAAGGCTCTTCTCATCCTGGTTGTCCCATGCAAATGCAATGCCTACAGAAGCTGCTAAGGGAGACTCAAGGACAGATCCAGGTCCCAGGGATTAGTCATAGCTGAAAGAGCTGTGCAGGGGTGGAAATGCCAGGAGTTTGCTGCACTTTGGGAAAGTGGATTGACAGAGTTTCCCTGTTGTTTGTATTTCCAGAAACATCAAGCTCAGGCCACTGCAGCATTAGAAGCAGGACAAAAAGGACCTAAAAACTGTACTGAAATGACAAAAAACTCCTTGGCCTGGGCATCTCTTTCAGATTACCAACAGCTGGATTACAATTTGAGAGTAAATCTCTTCCAAGGTGAGGGGACACACCACCTACCCCTGACTTTCAAAGCCGATTCCATCTATGCTTTGCCAGGTCTCAGGCAGCCACATTGCTGTGGGTAGAGATCTGACCATAGGTAATACTCACTTTCCCTTCTTATTCCTTCCATCCAAAGTCACTGCTTTTCCAGGCTGTAGTACCTGAGGAACTGGAATCTAGACACTCTCATTTTATGTATTCTATCCCTTTCTTTTCTTTCACTATTTTTTCCCCCACAGTGTGACAAGTGAACACAAATCATAACCTCTGTCATCCTGTCCAGAGTTGTCCAAATGGACACCATTTGCATTTGTCCAAATGGACACCAATTGTCCCCGCCATATCCAGTTGCTAGTTACCTCCAGTTCAGTTTCAACATAATTTCTCTTCCAGACCTTTAGACATGTGGAGCTCTGAAATATCTTTCCCTAACCTCTGTTTCCAAGGTTCCCCAGGATCCCTCCATCTAAGCAAATATTGGAAACTGAGAATTCATCCAAGAAATGCTGAAATAATTGTCCCTGGTTCTAGATTCTCATTTACCAGCATAAGGCAGATTCCTTTTCCTTATACAGTATGTTCCATGGCATACTGTGGGTATTGAGGACAGCATTGTCCTGGGTTTGTGTAGTCACACAGAAAAGAAGGACATCTTTCCTCAGGGAGCTCAAAATCAATATTGTCAAGACAAAGGTGTGATTAAAAGGAAGGTGAAGAGGAAAGGGTTAGAGATTAAAAGAAAGCCCCCTCGTGGCTAGAAGTAAAGAGGGGATAAAAAGAGAAGTCACAGTTGGCAACTCTTTGTTAAGTAATGTGGCAGAAAATGAGATCAAGAAGGCCTGGAGCGGTAAGATGGTGGTGATTTTGTGGAGTTGCCCTGCTAGTAGCTGCTAGGAAGCTAGTCACATGGATGAGGAGATTCAACAGGAGGTAAGCGGGTACTTGACTGAAGAAAGGGCACCAGGATATAAATAAAGATGATACCTTGCATCACCCTTTTTGTGCATCTCATACTTGAGAATGAAAAGCAGATAACTTGGCAAACACAGGCAACCTCTTGGGTGATGATGATGAAGCTATTTTTCAGCACCCAGCCTCAGACCTGATAGAAGGTACAGCAGTTATCACATGCCTTTTCTTGAGGCCCTGGCAACTGCTGGTGTTGCTCCCCTGCTCAAATCCAGGACTGCAGTAGGGTGATTTCTACATACAATTCTTTATTTGCTGTTCCTTACAGGTGGCCCACTGAAGATCCAAAGCTTGATGAAAGACTCCTACACCCCTGACATATTTCAGAAGGCAGTCATAGATCCCAGACATTGGCATGGAAGGAGAATTACTGAACTAGGTATGACTTCTCCCAGGAAAAATACATTGCTGAATTCCTGAGATGGGTGCTGCCACTGCCAAGGACAAAAGATGAATTTGGGCAGAGGCACGAGGGGAGTAGAAACTGGCATTTTAATAAGACAAAAGCTCTACATCTAGAATAATCCTTGGGGTATGATAGCACTAGGAGGGAAGCTGTAATTGAACTACGATTTCCCTTCTTTTCAGGGAGATGGTATGGGAAATATTTCCTAGAACTTAACTTGCAGAAAGAAATGGAGAAATATGAGGAGAGTAAAAAAGACAAATCCTAGACGATGAAAGTTGAAGATTGGAGTGCATTCAACAATGAGTCTTTTTCTTCCACCATCTAATAAACCTGCCTGCGAAACCTGAACCCATTGCCTGCTAGCTGGCAACAGCAGATTTGTTCCTGGTGCTTTCTCCCTTCTCTATTATAAAGTGTTTCTTTATAATAAAGAGATTATAATAAAGGGGAGAGCGGTGTGAGATAAATCTGAATATGTAAACAAGAAAAAAATCACTTTGTTGTTTCCACCACTGGTACAGTGGGAAGAACTGGTGTGTGATGTCCATACCCTTGCAGAAGGATATGGTGTTGAGAGGAGCCCACACAGAAATTCAACTGCTCAGCTTGTAAGTTTGAGCAGGACCTGTGAGTGGTGTAAGAGGGCAGTGGAGGAAGGGGTGTGTGTTTGTGAGCAAACTCATCTTTGTGAGAAGATTCATGATGCTTTGACAGCTACCCTAGCAGTCCAGAGAGCACGGAGGATGCACTGGGATCCAGCCAGTGTTGTCCCAGCAGCAGAAATGTACTAAAGCAAATGGAAATTCACCTGAGAAGAGGCAGCATCAGGCTGTTTGTGAAAGCTCATGCTATTTACAGGCCAAGCCAGTGAAAATAAAACCAAAGAATCAATAGATTATTCCACCTAAAGGGAACAGGAAAGCTGCAAGAAGCCTCAGGACTCCTCCAATGCACAAATCACCCTACAACATGTATGTTCCCTTACTGAAGCTCTCATAAGCCCCACCTGCCCCTGACAGACCTTTACCTAGCTCAGAGGTAAGTGGCTCTCAGAGAGAAGTACATGCATCCAGCATCCAGTCTGTTCAACGTGGCGTTCAGGAGTTTATGTGGGCAGTAAGTGAGGACCATGCAAGGGTTGAATGATGCAGGCTATGCAGGGTCTTTAGTGCTTCCTGAGGTGTTTTTCTCACAAATGTAATGGTCTTTATTGCAGACTCTGCCTTCCAGCTCCAAAGTGTAGCAATTTGGTGCAGCAATCACAAAGTACATTTCTGTGAAGAGCAACGCCCTGTTCTTCCCCATCTGGTCCTAAGCTCTCACCATTTCGGAAGATTGATGCTTTGCTCAATAGTATGAACTGTTTTGGGACAGAATTAGTATTATTACTTCACCATTGGCTGGTGATTAGATAACAGTATGCTGACTTTGTTAAAGTAGTGAAGGAGGTTAAAATTTAACTAATATGATAATCAAGTGATAATCATTCTCCACCACCAATAATTAACAGAATATTTCCAGGCAGATGTCCAAGCCTTTCCAATTAAGGAGACTGGCCAAATTGCAGCTTGTAGAAACATCCCTATGGGTTTGCTTTGTACATCAGTACTGACTGGCTGCTGTCTGAGCACACACCACTCTGGCCTGCCCTGAACAGCACAGCTCTGCAGGAACAGCCGGTTCTCTGTGTTGCACCCAGCAGTGATGGCCAGTATAACTCCAGGTACATAATGAACACTGTGCTCTGAGACCACAGCAGGTCCTAGTCCAGAAAACATGGAGCTGAAGAGAAATCTATTGATGTTATTGGGCATATTGGAAGCAGGCAGTTCAGGGCACAGTCAGCTAATAGGCAACACATAATGTGGGATGAATCCATGCATAAATGTAAAATTTGTTCCCACTAGACATTAAAAATGCCTACTAGCCATTAGAAATGGACATTAGGGCAAGCAAGCAGACTGCAGGATTATGGTTCAGCTGGAAGCAAATACCCTTTTACTATTCATGTAGGGCTCATTAAGAGAATAGATCAGAAGAGAAATGGACTGAAAGGTCCTGTTGGTGCACCACTGGGCCCAAAATGGGGTATTTGCCTCTTGCAGTGAAATGAAGGCACTGTGTATACCTTTTACAAATGAAGATATTTTATAACCACTTAAATAGTATAAAATACTTGGTGGTGTATAATGCACTCAAATGGGTGACAGCTGTTTGATGATAAATGAACATACCTGTGTCAAACCCCCTTCATCTTCTTTGCTTTCCCAAATGGTACAGCTCAGCCAGGAAAAACCACTTTCAGACAGGTGGCACATGAAAGCTGCAGAGATAACTGAGATTATAGTTTTCAGTAAGGCAGCACAGCCACTGGAGACAATCAATACCTGAAGTCTTTGAGTGCTGAAAAGACTAATTTAGCCACAGCCTTGGCAAGGAGCATTTTCCTGTGTGGCAGAAGTGTTTTAGAGTGCTTTGGATTTCCAAGCACATATATGGAAAGCCAGCCTTGGAATCTGCAGGTACCATGTCACATGCAGTTAGAAAAGAACAGAGTTGAAATAAGTGCTCATGCTCACAGCAGCTGAAATCTCCCTTCTTCAGCTCTCAACAGTTCATTCCTTCTTGCTTGTTTTGTGCTGGGGTTGGCACTTCCCTGCCCATGCTCTGAACTGAGTCAAATTGATAAACCAGCAGAAAATCAATACAGAAGGAAAAACAAAACAAACCAGAAGTTAACAGACAAGGCAATGAGTGATGGGATATGCAGATGTGGGGAAAGAGGAGGAGAAGGAGAATGGAGATGGAAATGGCCTTTCACTGCCTTTTTTATGCAGCAAGAAATTAGTTTGCCTCCACTGTATTGTGTCATAGAGCGCAGTGCCTTGCAACACAGGTAGCCCGTATTTGAGTGATTTTACAGGGTCTGATCATTGGGTGGCAGCTCTGAGCCAGTGTTTTTATCTGACAGCTCAGAAACTGGGGGGGGAAATGAGTTCTCTGGTTTAGCGAAAGCATTCACTGAAATTGCTATTAAAGAACTGTTTAGGTCACCTCTAAAGAGTCGGTGCACTTGAAAAATAATCAGACTACAAGGACTTGAAGTAGAAGAAGCTGGTTTCACCCCAGCTTCTGCAGCACTCTCTTCACAGCTTTTTCTAGCAGTAATGGCTACTTCCCAGTTCAGATTTATGCATCACTGCAGTTAAAGCACAGGTCATTTTGCACGATATCACTTACAATAAATATTTCCTATTATCCAAACAATATTTATTTTTTCTTTTCGTTTAACCCTCTCACCTCTGCCTATTTCATGCTTTCCTGAATGATTCCAACCTTTGGTATCTCCACTGTGAATGACTTTGAATGGCTCATATAAAGAGATGGTAACAACTGTAAAAACGGAAGACAGACACTGCAAAAACTCCTTTTAGCATCTTCAGCCAGCTATTTGATTCAATCCTTTGTGCTGTAAACTTGCATGGAAGTAAAACTAAAATTCAGAGCTACATCTATCCTGAGGTAAGCCCAGTATTCCTAAAAGAATGGAGACTTACTGCTGATCCTGCCCATAATGGGATCAAAGAGAAATCCAGCACTGCTTGAAGTGACTAGAGATCGCAACAAAAAGGGAGCAGGTGAATTGACTTCAGTGGATTTCACTCTCAGGCAGTTTAAAATACAATTGTGTCTTACATTTGAAGGTATTAAAAACTCTTATTCATGAAGAGAGAATGGTGATTTGAGGGTTAGGAATTACCTGTGGTGCTCCACTTGATAGGGGTAGAGCAAATGAGCCAAGGAGCAAGAAAGGTATCAAACAAAACCAAAACTCAAATGTGTTCCTCGGGGTTCACTTTGTGTTTTCCTTGCCACAGACTCCTCTCTGACAGAGCCAAAGCTTCCTGGATTGAAGCTGGAAGAGCAGTGACCCGGTGTCAGGGGTGGGAAACAGTACAAGAGGTTTAAGAACAACAGCTCCTTACAGATGGAGAATAGGCTCTCTCTATTTGGGCAAAACAGGGGTGAGGGCTACATTGAAAAATATGCAAGAAGGTTCTATTGCTGATTTTAGTGAACAGGCCTAGAATTTTTATGCTGAGTTGCCATTTTATCCCTCTTAATAACATTCCTTTTCTTTTAAACCCTTGGATTCATTGCTTCTGAGCAGGAAAACTGATTATCCAAGCTCATTATGTGCCCAAGTGAAATAATTTTCTTTTCCTATAACCCAAGAGCCTTGAACTGAAATTGATTAACTATTTTTAGAAAGAAGCTCTAGCTAAATCTGACTTCTTCCCCTGCCAATCACACCTATCAAGGGAGTGCAAGACAAGCCTATCTGAATGCAGGTGCCTAGGAATTATGGCCTGTCCCTTTTACCAAATACATTAATATGACTAAGAAAGAGCTGGGGTTGTTTGAGATCTTTCGCCATCTTGAACTAGAAGCTGGAGAGGAGAGGTAGCATTTTTGGACAGAAAATGGGATGATAGTGGTGTTATATTTCTAATTTTTTGTTTGGTTATCTAACACCCCTGCATGGGGTTTTCTGAATCTCAAGGCTGGCTACTTTCCTTTTCCAACAGCTTTCTTCAGTGTTCTGAAGAGCCTTGCAGTGTCTTCCTTGCCACTGCTGGATGAAAAGAAGCACAGGACTTGGCTGCTACTAACAGCTCTCTAGCTGGCAGCTCTCTAAGGTGCTAACAGGAGATGCTCTAAGGTGCATGCAGACAGGACATGACCTAATGGGGTACATTGTCTTCCAGGAAGCCAGAAGGAACCTCTGGCCAAATCTTTTGTACCTTCCTCAGAAGTTGCAAGCCTCAGACTTTTCTGTGACCCAGGAAGAGGTCAACTGTCTACTGCCAACTACAAGTGTCCCAGTTCTGAGATATGAAAGCACAATTCAGCTTTTGAGAAAAATCTATGTTTTTCCCATAAATAAAACAGGGGCAGGGGCCATTCTCTGGCTCTCTGGTAAAATGGCACAGGCTGGCTGCATCTGCAGCCTTGCTGCTCTCCTTGGTCTCCCACAGAGCCTCTGCAGTGTAAAACACAGATCAAGTTCTGTGTCTCTTTTATTCAGCTCAAAGTGCCCGACACACTGTGTTACAGCTGTACTCTGAGTGAAAAAGGATGTGCTTTGCCCAGCCTGGGTGCAAAGCCTGCTGGAATGCTGCTGAAGGACACTGCCTACAGCCTCAGCCAGTACAGCTGTGTCCATGTTGCCCAGTGGGAATTGTTGCTACCCTGTGCTGTCTCCCAAATGGTGCCAGGTTGTTATCTTGGAGAACACTGGTTGGCACAGGCAAAACCATGGCAGGGGGAGTGCTGACAACAAAACAGTGCAAGCAGTTGCAAGGCAGTGTGTGATACTACATCTTGGCCCTGAATTATTTGGCGCTAATAACTCAGGCAATGTGACTGCTAGCATCAGCATTTATGAAGCTCACGAGCTTTCAGGGATATTTTGCAGTCAGTTTTTTAAAATAAAGGGCCCTTGTCTCTTACAAGCACTGAGTGTGAGACTAGACAAAGGGAGAAGACAACAATTTCCAAGAAGCTGCAAACAACCCCAACTTTCCTTCACATGACTTACAAAAGTACAAATTAAAAAGACCTGACCCTCACTCCTATGAGCCAGATAATTACCATGAGACCCAGGAGTCAATTTAATTTGTATCAGTTTCCCTAACTGTTCTGCAACCTAGGATATTTTCCCAAAGAGAGTGTTCTGGTCACCTTCCCACTCTGTCATAAATTTGAGGCATTATGGACCATTTAGAGCTATTTCTGATCAGCCACACACTGACTGGGACCAATGCAGCTGTTCTTTGTTTACATTCCACTTTCAAAGTCAGACTTTGCTTCAAGGAGCAGAAAGTATGTAATTTCTAAAGGATGAGGGGGGGTAAGGGAATATCTGTGTTTTGTGAGAGAGAAGTTGTGTTCAGGCAAGCTGGAAGGAATTCAGCCAACAAGGTTTCCACTGCTTTTTATTGAAACCTATTTCCAAAGGAAATGCAGAAGAAGAAAGGAAGCAGTTTTCTATCCTCAGACTTCCATCCAGGGAGATCAAGGGCTGCAGTTGCAGTAATTCCTTACAATTTCCATAGGTGTTTGGAAGGTGACACAGGAGATAAATGGGTGAAAATAGTTTGTCTCCCCCACTGCAATGGGCGATACCCATGTGCAGCCTGCTCTTAGCCTATGGCTAGTAAGGAATTCAAGGATTAGATATTCAATAATATAACCTGAGAATATTTTAAATACTCAAGACTAGAGACAAAACTTAGTGGTTCACTTTTATCATTCTGAAACAAGTAGATATTCATCTCTGCCTCCACTATCCAGTCAAATTAGAAGTTGTGGTTTTCTTGATCATATCCATGGATGTGACACACCCAGGATATTGTGAAGTTCTGGAAGTCAAGGGGTTTTAGACTTTTGTGGGACCTTCAGGTCCATTTCTTTGTTCAGAACCATTTATTTGTTCCTGGTTAATCAGAAGGAAAAAAGCATGACTATCTCAGTATGATGCTGCTGCACTGCCCTATGCGTGGCTGCTGAATCTTTCTCCACTTATATTTTACTCTGTTTCTAAATCAATATTACATTATGCTGGCATACTCCTGTAATTCTTTAAGTGACATGAATAAATTCTCTAATATCAAACACTTTGTTTTACTCTCTCTTTCTTTTCTCAAAGGAAGATGCACTCAGAATAACTATTTTGGGTTGGTGGATGTCTGGGCCCTGAGCACAACCTTTTTCATGCCTTCCCTCAAAAGGGGTTTGGCTGCCCATGCTCAAGGCTGCCTAAACTGGAATCATCCTGGCTGAGGGTCTCCCCACCTTCACTCAGAAGGTGCTTGTAGATTCAGGCCCTTGCCTGAGCTATGGCACAGCCATACTTGAGCCTGGTGATGCACATTGCTGATTGTGATCCATGGGATTGACTTCCTAACTTGGCCTTAGGTCTGGCTACTGGGTAGGGACTTCTATGGGGTCTGGATTGATGGCTGACTCTGGTCACTCTCACTGCTCTACATTTCCTGTTACTGTGGGATCACACCATTGTCACTGAGGCCAATGCCTTGCTGTCACCTTCAGCTCCCAGCTCACCTTCCCTCAGCAAGCAAAGCTTGTGACTTCCATAGCAGCGGGCTTGGCATTTTACATGTGTACACACATCTGTTGTGCTTGCTCACGCTAGGGAATACAAAGCAGGGACACCAGAGAAATGTAACCAGCAGTTGAGACAGAGGTTTTGTAAGGACTGTGGGACTGCAGAGCTCCTGCAAACAGAAAATTATTTCAGTGCAGACCGTGAAGTCCTTTATGCCTCAGGAACACTTCTGTGGTTTGAGACTTCAGAGCAAATTGCTAATTTTTGGAATGTAATTCAATTCTCTAGGGATTGTTAGAGCTACTTTCTCCATTGCCTTCACAGCTGTCAAGTCAATTCATGAATGAAATCTACAGCTCTTTCTCAAAATTAAAACCAAGGTAATTTCTTCCTATTCTTATTTCATGTGTTTTCTTTCCTGCCAATCTCTTTGCTGGAGAGAAAGATCATCTCCTCATTCACTATTGAACTTTTTCTCTTTCCCCTATCTCTTCTTGATTCTCTGTTCCTTCCTCCCTCTCATACTCTCCAATCTGACTGTTCTGTTCTCTTCCTGAAAGGAAGCAGAAGTAGCAACAAGATAGTGCAAGACACATCTAGTATATCTGGGAGGAAACATAAGTCAGACAAACACGTACAGCTTCTGTTTTTCTCACAGTTTTTGTTTTGCAGAAATAATTTCAACAGAACTATGCTCTTACTGACATAAGGAAGAACCAGCCTTCTTTGACAATCTGATTAGTTGTTATCACCACTGTCTCTAGTGTAACACATTATCCTCCACTCAAGTGCAATTATTAGCAAGTCCTGTTACTAAATGTGCTACAATGTGTCTGTGTGCTCTCACAGCAAAAGCAGGGGACAGTGATTGAAAAGGTAATGAAACCAGATGGATCAGCATGCTCTGCTTCCTGTTGTTCCTCATCATGTAGAGAACCAGCTTCCTCCCTTGTCTGGACATAACACTGGTGTCTGCAAGCTGGATACTATGCTAGCTGCAAGACCAGCCCATATCCTTTTGCCCAGCTCCATCTCTCAGGTTCATCAACAAAGCCTCTTCAAGCCCTTCACGGGACACCAGCCAGGAACTTTGTTTTTACAGCAGTTATTAAAGCTCAGAGACACATTCATGATTTGATGAGCCTGAGAACACTCCACCCATGTGCCAGCTGTAAGAGATGTAGTCACTGTAGGGTCATATTGTAGTCACTGTAAGGTCTTCACTGGGGGTCTTTCTGAATAGAAAATGGATCAGGCTGAAGAACACAGTGGGAAATGGTAAAATTAACATGGACTGGAGAAAGCAGAGACACAGAAGGTGCTGGGTGATGAGAACTGCTGGGAATAACCACAGTATTGATCTGTGTTTATTTCACTAGTCAAGATTGGCCCCGCGTGGGAAAGTGGCAAGAAGTCTCCAACATCAGTTCCTGCTCTTAGAACAGGCTGGAGTCTTTGCCTTTTATCAGAATTTTATCTGAGTCTTAGAACTGAAAAAGTCTCAACTGTTTGACTCTGCTTATTTGTAAATCAAAATGGTCATGCAAGAAAAGTAAGACTCTGGTCAGCAACCTGTGCAGAAAAGTTGGAATTGTTTTCTCATAGGTAAAATTAATTTTCAATAAATATGCTAATTCAAAAGATAGGTCTAAAGGGTTAGGTTTGATGCTTTTAAGCCTCATTAGGCTTCATGCCTTTGGATCAAAAGGGCCTCATAACACTTGCTAAAATTGCAAATACATCTTTCCCTTTCCCTCTCTCACCCCCCAAAAGGAATCACAGCCATTCTGACGCAGTGAGCTATCATCTAAGACTTGTGATGGTACCTTTGTCTCTCTTCCTGAGCTGCAGAGGCCTGGTGCTCCATGAAACCCCAACACAGAAGGAAGGCTGTCCAAGCAAGTGTGAGTATAACACAGAAAGCCTAAAAGAGCAGCTGTTCCCAGTGAGAAACCTGTTGTTGGAGGAAATGAGAGTACCAACACCAACTGGGTAATGCTGAATGGGAATTTATTTAGCTGAGCACTCACATCAGTATCAGTGTCCTAGGATAAGCATAACTCTGACTCCTGGTAATTCTCTGCATGGTTTTGCAAAAAGTAAGGGTCTAAGCTGAATGAGAGGACCCTCAGGACCTAAGCAGTGTAGTGTTGACTTTTGTACCCCTTAACAAGAGAAAGAATGTGGTAGATATTTAGAAAAACAACTAAGAACATAATTACAGATTTTTTAAGAGCCAAACAAATGCTCTCAGCAATCCACTGCTCTTCTAGCAGTCAAGAGAGATCTCATTAAAAAGCCAGCAAGGGCAAGATATGAGTGAGTGATTTATTGTTTAAGGCAAAAAACTAGATCCCTTGTTAAGCAAGACATTCAACTTTGCCTTTGTGGGTTGTTTTTATTTGGTCAATACATTGCCATGCCCACCAAATAAGCCCACTTGCCTTAGCAAGAGTTCTGCCTCAAGCAAGTCATATGCAAAAGTGAGAGACGCCCACTCTGTTTAGCTACAAAGTCACAGAAAGGAGAAAGCTTCCTGGCAAGGAAAACACATTTCAAAAACCTAGCAGCTGAAAAGCTCGTGTCCCTCTATCAGTAAACAAACATTTCTCACAGGTGGATTTGCAGAGAACCCGCTCTTCCTTTTTCTTTTCTGAAAAACCTCCATGCAAGAGGGAGCTGAGTCTGTGTTGAGGAAAAGGCACTGTTAATCAAGAAAAATGAATGTGCCCTTCCCTGAGAATCCAAACTCCAAGAACAGGAGCTGAAGTTGTCTCTGCTGTCATAAGAACTCCTGGATCAGCTTGGTTGAGTGCTCCTTCTTTTAGAAACAGCAGCCAAAAGATGGCAAGGAATGATTTTGTCTTTTCTAGCAGCCCAAGGACAGTTTAACCTTGCAAGAAACACCTGTGTCTGAGCCAAGTCACTGTCAGGTCCAAAAAGTCAAACAGGCTGCCAAGACTGGGTTGTTTCAACCATTATAGACTTACTTACTGCTTGAGAGACCACAAGTCCATGGCATTCAGTACTGTGAATCATATGTAAGGCAAGGGATCTTCCCAGTTTGTGTTTATTTCTGGAAAGATCAGAGTGCAATGATGTGCTGGTTTGGGCTTGGATAGAGTTAATTTTCTTCACAGTAGCTGTTATGGGGCTGTGTTTTGGATTTGTGCTGGAAACAGTGTTGATAATTCAGGGATGTTTTAGTTACTGCTGAGCAGTGCTTACACAGAGTCAAGGCCTTTCACTTCACCCCACCAGTGAGGAGGAGGCTGGGGTGCACAAGAAATTGCACAAGACACAGCCAGGACAGCTGACCCCAACTGACCCAAGGGATATTCCATGCCACATGGCATCATGGTCAGCACATAAAGCCGAGGGAAGAGGAGGGAAGGGGAATCTTTGGAGTCATGGCATTTGTCTTCCCAAGTCACCATAACACTAAGGAAAGGATGGAGGGAGCCCTGCATTCCCATGGATGGCAAAGCTCTTGCCTTCCCATGGGACATGGTGAATGCATTCCCTGGTTTGCTTTGCTTCTATGAGCAGGTTTTGCTTTCCCTATTAAACTGTCTTTTGCTTTCCCTATTAAACCTTCTTTACCTCAACCCACAAGTTTTCTCACTTTTATTCCTCCTTTTTCGATTCTTTTTTCCCTCCAGCCAAGAGGTGCTGAGTGGCAGTTGCCACCTGGAATGAAACCACAAACATTTTCATCAACTTTTGTTCCAATACCTTTTTTTGAGCACCCCAGAGGCTGCAACACATATGAGTAATGGCTGAGTTCCTCTCTCACACAGGTGCTGTGCCTCTGCCCTACCAGCTGTGGTACTGACTACATCTTGACTTTAGCATAGGTCCAGCTACTAGGTTCCTGATGAGATGTCATAAAATTAAGAAGAACAGGGAAGTAAGTATTTTCAGCGTTACATTTTGCTTAACCAATTTCCCAGAACTGTGATATTTTTCTGCTAGTGAGATGTAATGATCTCTTACCAGAGGCTGAACTTTGCTGCTTGTTCCCTTTTCTGTTAATCTGCACTCAGAACCTGTCCTTTAAATCACCATTCTCCTGGTGTGCAATGCTTTCTGAAAGGAAAATTCATTTCCATAAATTTAAACAGTCATGAAACAAAATATTGGTTTTACACAGTGAAAGCTGTCTTAAAGACACATTGTTGTTGCTAAGCCTGATGTGTATAAAACTGTCTCCATTCAAATAGTAGCATTACAGAGTATGTAATGGCACTATTGAGTACTTCATAGTAGCACTACTAAATATGGATTCTGCTTAAACCAAACCCACACAGCTGAGGGATTAAAATTCAAGCCACACTCTGATTACATATTTTAATTTAAGTGATAATATCACTCTGCATCAATTGAAGTGAGGCAAATACACTCAAATAGAGACAGTGTAATGTAACATATATTTATCTTTTTAATCTTTGGGGGAAAAAAGGAAGGGGCTGGTGGCATCTAATGAAGTGAGAGGCGGTGAAATCTCTTACTGTTTTCTCTAACCTGGACTGCAGCCTCTGTGAAGAGAGCTCTGCAGGTTTGGGCACTGCCTTCAGCAACTGAAAGGAGCAGAACTCAGGCAACTTTGGATCACATCCACCACAGTGTACACAGCTTCTTAGGAATCAGTGACAGCTGGAAGTGCATCAGAAATTAAAAAAATTAAAAGCTAAAAGATACAGTAAGGCAAGGAGTGCAATAAGAAGGGAAAGCTACTTGACAATAATTTTCAGAGCATACTGTAAAAATGAACGTTGTACACAGTGCATGGACATGAACTTGAGAATGGAGACTTTTCATCTTTACATTTCCCAAATGGCACACATGTACACTTCTCTCTTCATGCTCTTTTCCCAGATTAAAAAAAAAAAAGAAAAAAAAAGAAAAAAAAGAGGTGCGTAAACTTATACTTTTAGTTTCCTCTGAACAGGCAGAAGAATTTTCCCACTTAGATGGAGAGACCTCAGTGGAGAAAGATGAGAACTGGTTGTGAATACCCATGTACTTTGTCTCTTGAAACTTCAGTCACTCATAAGTAATTGCCTTTTCTTTTTTTCATGCTTGTTGAACACAGTCACACTGTGTGTGATTCCAAGCAATACTTTGTTACTCCTCTCACTTAATTTACTCCAATTAGGTCCTGGTGTCCCTAGACACCAAGGATCTGCCTATCAGATGGAGTGTTTCTGCAACAGAGCAATGCTTGGTGAACAAGAGATTAAAGTTCCCTGGGGTGGAACTGAGGCATCTCTGTTCAGCAAAGCTGTGGCAACTTGTGCTTGCCTGGAATGTGACAGGATCAGTGACAGCAAATTCACCACACTGGTCTCATGGCAGAGTCTGGCAGCCCCCTTTACCTCGTTAGCTTGCACTGAAACAGCAGCCTCACTGTGTCAGGACGTACCTGTGCTAAAAAGGCCTGACAGCTCTGGCTTGGGAAGGTTGAAAGGAAACTCCCTCTGCAGAGCCAGGCTGTGAAGTGGTGCCTTTCTTCTTAAAGGTCACCCAAAGGGAGTTAACTGGTGTGTTAATTCCCTATTTAAAGTGAAATCCAGTTAGAGCCTTTAGCAGCATCTTAGGGTAGAGGCTCGAGAAAACTCTTCAGATATAAAGAGCAAGCAGGAGAGATCAGTCTAAATCCCAGAATTTCTCCTTCTCTATTTGCTGAGCCTTAGTGAAAGCAGCTTTCATGGGTGTATATGAAAAGCAGTGGGCAGATTGCCATAAATTCATAGGTAATCTCTCCAGGGCTACTGGGATGGGCTCTTCAACTAGAAATACTTCAGTAAATCCTTTCAGGAAACACAGAATCATGAGCTAACATGACACCAAAAGGCCATCTGTAAAGCAGTCAAAAACTTCCATACCAAAGCAGGACATAACCTGACTGAATAGGTAGACAAGTCAAGCCTTTTAGCTCCAACACAGGACATGAGGATGAAGCCAAATCATTGTTTAAATACCATGTGGGCATTGCCATATCTGTACAGGCCATCCACAGCCTCTCTTGCACACAGTGGAAGCTTTGTCAGGCATGTGATGTCACAGACTGAGATCACAGCAGGCAGGTACTCCCTGCTGGGTCTGGTCTCCACCCCCCCGAGGATGTCACCTCCCAAAAGGTGATCTGAAGTTACATGAACATTACCAACACTGCACCAGGAGTTATTCCACAGGTACCACGTGCAAAAAAGGCTGAAAGGTGTCTTCTTAAGTAGGATGGGCTCCCTTCAGGAGCATAAAAAAGGAAAACATCTCCTTCATTTCTCATGACCAAGTAAATACTAAAATGGATAAATGCTTTTACTAGAAAAGACACATGCAGTTGAAAAGATGACAGAGCACAAGGTATCTAGACATTCTCTCAGTATGTGCCAAGAAAAACCTGATGGTTGTGGCCCAACAACAAAGAAACAGCAGGTGAGAGGTTCTGAAAGCAGAGTTTAAACCAGGAGGCAGAAAAAAACAGTCCTACATAGTAGCATTCTTCAATGGTCCTGCTTTTATATACTCTGTCAGATAAGAGTGTCACTGCATGATTGATTAAACTCTGTGGGGAAAAGGGGATTATATTTATTAGTATCTGGTAACATTTTGAAGCAGATTAAGTTTATATAAGATGGATTCCACCTAATCAAAACAGAATCAGTTCTGCTGACATTTAAGATTAAAGACACTATGAGGCAATTTTAAAATGAAAACCAAGGAAATGATGCCAGATGTGGAAAATAAATTGTTTGGATTGATCTATTTGTGTGGTCTGAAATCACAGAAAGCCTGTGACTTAGAAAAAGGGATAGGATAGAAGGTAAGAAAAATACAGAGAAAAACAATAGCCTGGATAAGCAGAGCATATAAAACTATGCAACCAAATCAAGACAAATGTTTTGTTTTATTTTACTTTATTTGCTAGTATTAATCTAGCCCCAGAGTCTATTTTTTAGCCACTGTAAATAATTGCTTCTTGAAGTTATTTGTGAAAGCATTCACAAGAAAACAAACAGATTTAGTACTGAAACATATACAAGATGGAGTACAAGCTGAAACAATGAAAGGCACAAGTACAATAATGTTTTAAGGAAAAACTGGCAAAAGTAAGGCTAAGAAGCTGTTAAAGGATGAAATGTTTTCAGTGGACAAAGGAGCTGTTTAAAGCATCATATACAAATTTTAAAAGTGAACTTAGGCCTTTTGTAAGTCTACCCATGCTGTAAAGGTAGAGTTATTGTAGCCTTAATATTCTGAAAAAAATAAATGAGGCAAGACATGTAGAGAAAAATGACAACTTAGAATGATCTTTTGCAACTAAATTTTACTGTTTAAGAAAACATATTTACTTTCTTTACAAGCCTTGCATAACCTATACTATTACTCAATTGGTTTCTTATCATATAAATCTGCAAAGGAATTTAAACATTCAATTGATGAACAAGGAATTGAGGTAAATAATAAAAGGCATTATCAGGCCTCAGCATCAGAGAAAAAGAAAAACCAAATACCAAAGCTTTTGAGGAGTACTCAGAGAACTATCCAGGGAACCAATGACCAGTCAGGCTGGTTTTTGTACAGGATGATACAAACTATAAAGAAAAATAGAAATAGTAGAGAAAAAATGTTCTGGAGAAGTATTAGCATCTCTGTGTAAAAGAAACTTGTTTATGCCTCATAAAACTGATAGAGTTCTTGGAAGGACTCCAGAAGCAAACATGCACAGGGTTATCCAATTAATGCCTCACACCTAGATGTCTAAAGAGCTTGAAGTCCCTCAAAAATGCATTTCCAAGAAACTAAGAGATAAAAGGAAGGTTATAATGTAGATTGAAGTCCTTTAAAGACAGAAAATTAATGAGAAAAATTAATGGTTAGTTTTCATATTGGAGAAAGGATTTAAGTGTTTTTTCCAGGAAAATAATAATTATTAATTATCTGGCAGACCAAGTGGTGAGAGATCTCTTACCTGAGAGATCTGAATGATTGAGAGAGACAATGTTTCTTCTGGGGTACTCCAACCTAATGATGATGGAGAAAACACTAAGCTATTAGGTACAAATGGGATATGAGATTAGAATCATAGAACCAGAGATTCACAGAATGGTTTGGGTTGGAAGGATCCAAACCACCTGCCTTGGGCAAGGACATCCTCCATTAGACCAAGCTACTGAAAGCCCCATCCATCCTGGCCTCGAACCTTCTAATGAACCTCTCTGAGCTGCCAGTTTCTTTGTCTTGTCTCTATTGTAAAAATTTCTTCCTTATGTCCAATCCAAATCTATCCTGTTTCAGTTAAACACTGCTGCCCACTGTCCTGTCACTACAGGAATGATACCTTGGGATTCCAATGAGGATCAACTGGGCAAGTTTCCATCCAGATTCCTGCACTTAATGCCATCCCCATCCACTTTTATTGCTTTCACTTTGATTCAGAATTGTCTCTTTTTCTCTTAAGCATTGAATATCATCAGTTTCTTCTCCTGTCTCTTTGTTTAGCTTTCCTCCCTGATTTGGGGATTTCAACGAGAATACTTTTGGCAAGTTTTCAGTCCTTTTCACTGCACCTCTTTTCATCTCAGTATACTTGGCTGTAGTCACTCAATTTCAAAATTCTCTGGGTTTCTTCAATCATATTTTATTGGATCATATCTCTCTTCCAGAGAGTTTGTTCCCCTTTCTTCCCTTATTTGGGAACACTGCAGTTACAAATGCCATGCTAAGGGGAACACAGGACTACCACAACAGGGCTCCCTCCACACCTTTCTGCTTGGCACCAGCCTCAGCCCAAGGCTGCTTGTACTGCTGCACCTAGGGTTATGGTTACACCAAATATTCCTAGATGAGAAGAAGTGCATTGAAAAGGACAGAAACTTGCCAAAATTATTCTAATTAAAATCCCCAAATCTGTGACTAAAGGAAAACAAAGAGAGAAGTCAAGGAATACAAGGGTTGAAACTGCAGTCCACAAAATAAACTCAAAAATGCGTGTCAACAATCTGTAACTTTGAGTGCCACAGAAGGACAAACAGCTTAGAAGATCAAAAAGTACTCATCCCAAACCTTTGCAATGTTCACACTGCAAGCAAGGAGCTGGAAAAATTTTTAAAAGGTAATAGGAAAAGCTATCTAGTTGTTTCAGATAGCTTTACAACTACTTCTCTAGAAAAACAAATCATCCTTCAAGAATGAGAACCAAATGGTTCCCTACCAACAAGCTGAAAATTACACAACCAGCTTACAAAGGTTTTGGCCTAAATCTGGTTCATGCTGTACAAATTTGTAGAGGAGTTTGGGTTCACCCACTGAACCTCATGCCGAAACATCCATTGTGTTGTATGAGGAGTTGTTAGCGTCAGGGTTGGAACATGTGGAATCCTGGCATTCGCCTGAAAGGACTTCTAAGGGGCAAAAAGAGGTATGAAGTCATAGTGTTACTTATTCCCCATGTACAGAATGGGAATATTTTCAAGGAAATTCCATCTCCATAGTAAGAGCAAAGGGAGCATGTAGGGAGTGAGGAGAAGAGACAGAGTGGAGTTCTGTGGGAATAAGATTGTGCATACAATGTGCTTGTAAACAAGAAACTAGGCAGGGACTGCAGGATGGGTGGGGTTTTTTTCCATTTCCCAGCAGAGGTACAGGATTCTGTGAAATTCTCCAGCTACTGTTCCTTGAGGTTTTGGAGGACTTTCCACTACAGGTTTCTTTTTCTAGCAAACCATTCAGCCCCATTTTCCTTCCTTACATAAGAGAAAACCCCCAAGCCTACAGAAATACAGCAGTAGACCAGTTCAGCATTGACCTTAATTAGAACTACTGAGGTCACAATAAACTTCCTACCCTAGTCTCATGCAAATTCAAGCAATATGTTTCTGGTTGATGAAGATTATGATAAGGGAATAATAAAGTGATTACTTCAGAGCAAGGAAAAATGCCTGCTGTTAAAACATGGGCACAATCTTTTATGTTTGAGTATGCAGTAAGGAAAGGGTTGCAATCATCTCATAACTCGTTTTTTGACTATGTAGGAAACATTGGTGACTCATCATGCAGATATATAGGCTGAGGGGCTGAACTACTTAGTGAGAAGCCCTACAGAGAGAAGCATGTCATAATTGGCTCCTGAATCATCAGAATGATGATTCCCCTCCTGCTTATCAGTACCTTGCACTGGGGAAGGGAGCAGCAACTTGCCTTTGCACATAACTTTGTGGCTCAAGCATGATCAGGAAGTTGAAGACCTGGGACTCATGACTGCTTCTAAGTCTTGAATCGCCAGGCTACAGGATTGTAAAATGCTTTTCACCACCCTCACTGCATCTGGACTTCATGCAGAGGAGAATGGAAAATTCATAGGATCAGCAACAGGTGAAGTTTATAGAAGTTTTGATTCCAGTAAGAAGTGGATTCCTCTGGCAGAGAAGAGCCATGGATTATGAGCTCTGTTTCCAGCGTTCATTGCATATTTAATTTAATGATACTTAGGTGGATATCGAAGTAAGTATCCCTAGAGCAGAAACTCATTGTGCTCTAAATGAATTGTTATAGCTGGAAAGCAAACCACTGCGCAGCTCCCCTATCCTGACAATGGCATGTTCCTCTGCAAATTCCAGGCTCCTTTAAATGATAATATCATCTCTGTGGGATCATAACAAATGTGCTTTTATCTGTAAATCCTGTTTCCAAAATCAGCCTCTGCAAATGCCCAGCCAAGTGCAGAGGAGCAGAAGGAACAGAGAGCTGTCAGAGTACTGATCACATCTTAGAGTACTGATGACAATGCAAATGGGCTTTATCCAAAAGCCACTGAGCTGAATAAAACTTCTCCCACTCATTATTCTTCTTGATTATTAAACCCCAGCAATTCAAGGCCCAGTAAAGTGATGCATATCTAAGATATGAATTCAGATACAACATTTACATATGAATTTGAACAGCTCCTTTTAGGATATGCCTCAATAGAGCACAATTATACAGCCTGGAAGAAGCTAATTGTGCCACTTATAAAAGGCCAAAGAAGAAATTCTCAAAAAAAAATCCATTGATTACAAAAGGTCTAAGTTGCAAATCTCTCAAAGTGTTCATCACTATTCTCTATCAGAGGCTGCAACTGCCTGCTTTCTGCTGTGAAGAGCACCAAGTTCAATTTGCACACCTTTCAGATTTAAAATGGTATTTACAAGGATTAAATTGCCAAAAACCCAAATAATTTCACTGTAATTTCTGAATCAGCACAGTCCCATTAACCCAGCAGGAGGAATCAAGTGGCACAAACACAGAACTTCTTTTCTCTGTCAAGTAATAAGCAAAGTCAGGAGAAAAATGTCCTATCTCATATATTGCATAGTTGAACCTATAGAATTTTTTGAGACCTGAGCAAATGAGCTGATAGTAATTTTATTGTAAACACAATATTTTTAACATATGAAACAAAATACTCATAGGAAGAAATAATATGTTTATTGATACAGATTTTATATTTGAAAAAAGATATGTTTTTTTGGAAGCCAAGTCTACCTTCAGGTCTGAAGCCAAAGCCTTTTCACTGATTGCAGAGTAGCAGTTCTGAACAAATGCTCTTACCTTGCACCACCTTCTATACAGCAAAACTGAGAAAAAGGTCACCTCTTTCTCAACTCTCATTTTTAAGGGAAAAAATAAAACCAAACTAAGAATCAATTACACTTTAGGATGAAGTATATAATGCATAAACAATCAATGAACATAAAAGAAAATCATATAGTACTTCAACGGTTAGAAGAACCACAGCAGTTACAGGCTTGTGCACCTCCCAGCATCTCTTACCTACCATTTTCTGTTATCTGCCCCACTCCCTCTCACTGAACCTTAGGAGCCTTTGGGTCTTCTTTCAGTAATATTTCTTCCTCCAAATGATTCTCTACAACTTGCTTTATGTATCCCAGTAATGTTTCCTTGTTATCCTCTGAATCCACTGTGATAGACTGGACATTAACATTAAGAAACTTTTCCTGTATTTCAACAATCTTTTTCTCATTTTTTATTTATGCTTCTATAAGTGTCTGGGGTTTTTTTCACCTTAGGCAATACCTATTTCTTGCCATATTGGAAAGGCAAAGATACAGAATTTCCTTGGTGACTTCTAGAGCTATTTTATAAGTGCACAGAAATTAGACAAAATGGCTTTTAAGGATAGAACTTTTCTTTCCAAGTTTTTCAAGCTTGCCTTCTTCTGATAGCTTTTCAAACTGTTAAGTCTGCACTTCCTGCCACAAGATTTGCCAAGCAATCTGATATAATTGCAAGATGATTGTGATGTATTATAGGATCATGAGGAGGATAAACTGGTCATCATGGATAAGCCAAAAAGTTTAAAAAACACTACACTGCAACTTTTGCGTAGTCCTTCATGCCAAATCTGTGAAGACCCCCGAGAATGACACTGAGCTACTTCACGTTTTTTAGCATGTTGAACTGAAAGCTTGAAAATGGAACTGGTGTTTATTTTTTCCTAGGTTTGAGGGTTCATTTTCACCAGATGGTTGCAACTTCTTTCAGTTACCTGTCCCTCTAGTATTCTTTAATATTTACCCATTTAACAGATTTTTTTGATCCTCAAAGATTGCTGCCAGGAAAAGTAATCATCTGATTTCAGGTTTTTGAAGAGCTGAATGGCCTGTATTTTTTCCCTCTTCCATACATCCTTTTCATTCTCTGTGATGGATTCATCATCACATACAGGCTGCCCAAGCGTTATCTCGTTTTCAGAAAGTTTCATGACTTGATGGTCTTCCTGACTATTATCCATCTTCACACTGGATTTTAGGCTGTGGAAGCAATAGTCACCAACCTGGCAAAGAAAAACTGGCTCAGTGCTGTCGGGGTTTAACACCACCAAGTTACCTTCTGACAAAGGCTGCTTTCTAGGAATACCATTTTCCTTCTGTAAGACAGGCAAAGAAATCTTTGTGGGCTCTGAATGTTCACAGAGACCTTCAGGCAGAGTAAGATAGTCGCCAAAAGTATCCAGGTGCAATTCAGGAGATGAGGCTGGTGCTTGGCCTGAAACTGGGATCGTGACACCAGTTTTCCCTTGAGAAGACTCATGGCAAGAGTGGTCACTGGGAGGCTGGGGCTGCTGTGAGCCACAAGGTGATTCCTCAGCTGCGACAAGTGGAGGATGGGTGGAGGTGCTGGCCGATGGCAGTACCAGGCCGTCCGTGGTGATGTACTCCAAAGGGCACTGTTGAGGAGATGTGGTACAGCTGAGAGCCTTTGGAGAGTTCTGCTCCTCTGTTCCCTTGTTGGTGCCTTCCCCACAGGATGGTGAGGCCTGTGAGACCTCTTCCTTGTCACTGAGGTGCCGCATCATTTCCTTCTGATCTGGGAGCATGTCCCTTGGAGGAGCTGCTTCTGGCTGCTCCTGGCTCTGTGGGGCCTGGGGAGAGTCTTCCCTTGGGAGAGTCACATACTGAAGGGAAACTGATTTCTTACTGAGTCCCACAGTGTCCATTTCCAGGGTCTGGTGTATGTCAGGGTTAGAGGACACCACTGGGCTGTACAAGTATGGACCATTGAAAGCAAAGCAAGGGATTGCTGTGTGGGAAGCAATACTTGCATCAGCACTGTTTCTCCTTGAAATGGGAAAGGAATGACCAGCTCTCTGACTTGAGCAGGCAACTGGGGCATGCTCTGACTCATTTAAAGCATGGTATGAGTTCTGTAGGTCAGGTGTAACAGGGGAAGCATCTGTCTTCTTAGTCTGCCCTTCAAGGCACTCAGCCAAAGTCTTTGCCGGCCTGAATGTGGGAAAGTTAAAAGTTGTTCATGAGAGAGATTATTGTTTTAAACACAAAACATAAGCCAATCTTAGTTGAAAACACACATAGCTACACACAGGCTTAGAAAAAAAAAATTCATGCAGATGCAGCTACCCCTGTAATAAAAAATTGAATCTCCTCCTCAAAAGCAACTTGCATAGGATTTTTAGTGACAGAACATTTGATTATATTCTGCCATGATGCAGTGAGGTCTTAGAGACCATCCACAGTGTCACCATCATGTGCTGTTTACTCACTTGTCCAAAACTTGAAGGAAGCTAGCTTGCTCCATCTTCTCTGAAAGGTTGTATTTGTTGAAGTCCAGCTGGTTGCTTGTTGGCCAACTCCCCAAATGTCCTTTCTGAAAATGAAAAAGCAGACATGACCAAAGAGCAGTATCTTACTGGCAGTAGAAACGGGAATTGTACATTCCCCATGGATGAAGAAAACAAATAGAAGAGCCTATAGCACCTGGTAACAGGGATACAACTTCACTAATACAACTCAAAGGTATGTTCTCCTCTCCAGAAGATGGTTTCTTCAAACCCGTGTTGCCTTATCACTGACCTGACTACAAGTACTCAGTGAGCCAGCTAGGAAAGATGCCCTCCTAAACTTGTTATTTGTGAATGGAGGACCTAAGGGATTTGATAGTAGGTAGTTGTCTTGGCCAAAGTGATCATAAAATGATTGAGTTTAACATTTTCAGAGTAATGGAAAAAAAAAAAAAAGGAGCAGTAGAGTTACTACTCTGGTCTTCAAGAGAGCAAACTTCAAGCTGCTCAGGGAGCTACTTGGCAGCGTACCCTAGGAACCTGCTTTTGAGAGTTAGTGAGCCCATAAGTGCTGGGCAGGTTTTAAGAACTCCCTTTTAAAAGCAAGGCGCAGGAAATTTTAAAGTACTGAAAATTTTTCTATATTGATTTTAAATCACAGTTGTATTGACAAGCACAGCACAAAGAGGTCTGCTAAATATAAGAGCACTGTTATATTGAGTAGGACCAGAACTTCTAAAAACAAGTAATAGATAAATGAATGTATCTGTTAATTGTGGACTAGAAAACAAAAAGAGCTCTTAAGATTATTGGAAGTCCTGAAAAAGAAAGAGAAATACTTAATCCTTCAAAGTACAGTTCCCTCTTACCCCCAGATAGCCCTGGATCAGGAGACTCTTGCTGGGGTTCGGAATCTTTTCTTCCCACAATTTCTTCTTCCTGCAGCAAGAACAGCTTTCAAGATTTGCTTCTCAATTTGCTGCTACCAGAAAAGGCTGCACCACACAGAGCGTGCTGCTCAGCACAGCAGGGCACAGCCAAGGCAACGCCGCAGCCCCACCCAGCTCTCTTCCCTGCACAGCCATGCTCAAGGCTGCCCAGCAAGGCCCATCTCCACACAGACCTCTCTCCTGGGGGACAAGAAGTGCCTCAGACTTCATGCCACCCACATGGGCTGTTAAGTCTCCCTGATGCAATGCAAGCCTACCTGAGGAAATACTTATAGCTGCAATAAGCAACTATCAGCAAAGTGATGATGAGAGCTGGGAGCATCACTGGGAGAACCACAGGTGGCAGAACTGAAACAGAGAAAAGAGAAAATCTATCCACCTGCAGAGTGACTATTTCCTGCAACAGGTTTTTCATTCTGGCCACTATTCAGGGAATTTGATATGTGGAGGAACAGGATCATAGGGCCTTCAAACTGTTGGAATATCTTCCAAAGTGGGACAGGCCAAATGTGCCCTGAACAGCACACTGACCAAAGGAGTTCATTGTTTCCTTTACTGATTCACTTCTTAGCTTCTACTAACATCAGAATTAAACATTTTAAGCTAATGAAATGATAGTTATGAACCTAATTGCACTATGAACAACAGGCATGGCTTCAGACATCTTAAGCCTGCCTGACTCTGCACAGTTCTGAGGAAATGGGGTCTCAGAGATTTTCTGAGAGCTCCCCCTGCCAACAGCCACAACAGCACACTATTTTCTTCCTGAATACGTGTATCAAAATTTGCTCACAGTATAATCACTACAACCTTCCTCAGGACAAATCATGCAAGATCATATTACTTTGGGCAAAAGATTGTATGAAGGCAGATACTCTGCCTCCAAGACCATAAACCGCAAAAACATGTAAAGATTTTATCTCCAGCAGATTCCATTGTGTGTTTTACACAACCTTATAGTCACTCTGCAAATATATAAAGCTGATGTCTTATCTTCTTAAAGTATCAGGCTCTTTAGTCACTGACAGCAGAATGGATTACTGGAATCAGAAAATAATGATAATCTTTTGGGCAGGATGTTTTTGATTCATTCTCCACATGGAAAACTTTATGTTTAGTTGTCACAGACATCTTTTCATAAAAATCCTTTCTTTAGGATTTTTCCCTCTTCTGGGAAGCTGAGGCCCCAGAAGAAGAATGTAAACAATGGTTATCTGCTGCTGTGAAATGCAACAGGTGCACCTGTAATTGGCCCATGTTGCTTGTGTACAATTAAGGGCAAATCAGAGACTGAGCTTTCTCTGGGACAGAATCAGAGAGAGCTCCCTTGTTTATTGATTCCTTTTCTATTCTTAGCTTAGCAGCTTCTGAACTTCTGTCTCTATTCCTTTTAGTATAGTCTTAATGTATTATATATCATAAAATAATGAATCCAGCCTTCTGATCATGCGATCAAGATTCTCGTCTCTCTCTTCACCCTGAAAAACCATTGCAAGCCCGGTAACAGTTAGTTGTACTCACCTTATGAAGGCAATCAAGAAAGAAGCTTAAAAGGTCATTCACTTCCTTCCCTAGCATTGTTGATAGTGACTCTAACTAGGCCATGGCTGCACCTCACTCCAACCCTAGCTGAGACAATGTGTTATACTAAAGAGCCATTCCAGCCATTAGCAGTCCACCAAAACCTGATAGAAGCATGGAAAGTACCATTCTCAGTCTTCCAGGTGAACTCCTCACTCCATTCACTCCAAGGTCCCTCATAGTCTGGAGACTTATTTACCCTTGCACGCATTTTCCCCCTATATTCTGTAGATGCTGCCAGCATCTGCAGGGTGAAGATGAAGGGAGGTTCATCATTGCTGATATTTAACACCTGGAAAGTCTGGGGAGAGGGAAGAAGCACAAATGACAGAGGTGAGAAGAACTGTCTTTCCATTTGACCAGTGAAGAAATATCCATGACTCCTGCACTTTGTAAGTTACCTTTTCATATCGGTTGTTTTCCCAGTACTTGACTTGGTATCTCTGTGGTATGAAGTTGTACTTCAAATTGTGTTTTTTCCACCTTAGTTCATACTCTTGGTTCCCTGTTGCTGTTACTGACACATTTGCAGGCGGCAGCACCTGGACTGAAACACACTGAATGTCTCAGAGCACTTACCAACCTACTGGTCTCTTTCCACATTGTGAATCATTTCCTGGGACTGAAAACAAGGTTGTTAAGTGCAATGTAAAATGGCTCAGCTTTTTAACACTTCTTAACTCTCTGCATCTTCATTTTCTAGTCAAATACAACAATATTAATGGTATACAAGAGTATTAAATAACAGAAAATCCATACCCATGAATACTGAGAGTGCTCCCTGTGTACAGAAAAGCAGCAAAGCAATAGTTGAAATATCTGTACTTGTCCACCACATTTCCAGAAATTTTCAGTTTTTGGAGCTACCTCCTGATATTTTCACCCACTGCAGGAGCTGCCCTAGTTTTAGAGTTTAAGAAGTCACCCAAATACCTTCAGATACATGTGGGGCAGAGATAGCCTACCTGGTACACCTCACTGGGAAAAGGATTCCTACCTCATCCAGGGTTCCAGGGGCCATTGCACAAACCCACAAGAGCTCACTGACTTCTTGAGAAATCACATAGTGACACACTCCTACTCACTATAGACACCTCTCACCATAGTCCCCTGTCACCTGGGACACTCATGAATGTGAATCACAGAGAAGTCAGCAGGATGGCAAATGCTCACTGAGAAGCTCCAGGTCACAACCTGGATTTCTGCACAACAGTTTCCATCACTGTCACCTTCCTCAGAGTAGCAAGTGCCACTGAGGAACTCCACACCTACACTCCAGAGCTCTGACCTAATACAGTCCCTTTCTTCATCAGTGATTGTTTCTTCCACTTCCCACTCACTTTTCCTCAACACCACTGTCCTCAGCCCCACTTGCTCAGACAGGCATCTCTCCAAGAAACAAGAAGGAGAAGCAGGAAACAACACAGGAACTCACTGTTTTTGTGGGCTTCAATCATCTTTTCCTCTGTCTTGGCCCGGACAGATACATGGTACAGGCTCTGGCTGCTAGAATTGCTAACAGGGATCTCACAGCTCTGGACCACATATAGGGTGTTGGGCAAAGTCTTCTCATGCACAGGAGAGCACTCCTCTTCTCTGAGGAGAAGAAAGAGGATGAATGGGAATCAGGGGAGTCGGACAGGCAGAAGCCCCATGGGAGAGGCACAGATACACAGACATGGACAGAGCACATACTGTGATTCTGGGGTGGCCCTGAAGAACAAGCCAAAGAGGACAGAGGTGGTGATCACTTTCTTCACTTCCCAACTGCACGTCAGACAATCTCTACCATTGAAGAGGCAGCGAAGGTTCCTGGGCTGAAGGCCACCTTCAGAGAACACAAGTGCAAGGTTAGTGACAGGAAAGCTCTGGCTTCTCAGTTTCCAGTCCCATTCCCTCCCATGCTACCTTCAGGGGTCTTCCATGACACCTCCGTGCTCCACTCGCTGTACTGCCCAGAGAAGCTGCTGGCCTGCCCTGGTCTGGCTCGCACACGGGCAACGTAGCTGCTCCCTGGGACAAGGTCCTCAGGCCTGAGACTGCACTGGGTGGTGCTGGAGAGCAAGAGTGAGGCAGCTTCCTGTTGTTGGGAGAGAGGAAGGGATGGAGGAAATTGGGACATTGGGGAGGGAGAGGTGCAGGGAAGACAGGGAAAGAGTGAGAGGAGGAGTGGACTGCCAGGCTGCATCTCAAACAGTCCCACAAGTGCGATGGTCCATGCACATGCTGCCATGCACTGTCTCCTCACTGCCACACAAGAGGGCTCCAGCGTGTGCTGCAGCACAGCTCAAGACAGGTGAGGCATGGCTACTGTCAGGCACAATCTCCCCCCACAACAAGTAGCAAACTCCTGCAGCTTGCAAAGTCCAGACTGTCTTCAGCTCCAGCTACACATGTTCATAGCACTGCTCAGTGCAGAATTATGTGGGAATCTGGCCAAGATAATTCCCTTAAAATCTAAAGATCAGTCTGACAGGTACAGAGCAGACACATGTGCAGATCTAGGGAAATGATAGAGCAAAGGATATGGACTCCTAAAAACTTAAACAAAAAAAAAAAAAGAAAAAAAAAAGAAAAAAAAGAAAAACCCAAAACATATCTGTCTCAAAGGGGGAGCAACTTCAAATGTATTTTGCTGTTTTCCCCATTTGAACCTACAGCCTCCTGTTTGAACATGATTTAATTTAGTTTAAGAGGGATTCAAATCCAACTCTAAGTACAATGGTTGGGGGTTTCTTTGAGTGGAGAAGATATCTTTGCATTCAGTTCAGGAAAAATGGCATTTCACAGGACAAGTCACTTGCTAACAGAAAGAGAGCCCCTTCCACCTGACCCAAAACAACACTTGTATCTGTTCACATTCACTGAACTTTTTCCACAGACTTTGAACTGCCCAAATTGGTGCAGCCCAAATCAGGACAGCTCAGCTCCTCTGCTCTTACCTCCCAGGACTCCCACTGCCGCTTGTAAGTGACTTCATAGTCCAGTGCACTGCCCAGCCCCTGGCTTCCATCGGCTGTTTCCCAGGTCAGCAAGAAGTCCCCTGATGTCATTGGGCTGACTGAGAGGTTTTGAGGTGGGAGGGGCCGAACTGGAAGGTGAAGGTACAATGCATGAGAGGAGATAATGAGGAAATGACACAAAGAGGGGAAGAAAACATCTAGGTAAGCTTCCCCATTTCCAGAGTATCTTATCCCTGACAGACCAGGTACCTCCTGCTTTACTAGCTCCTGAGATGATACCACATCCAGCTGCTCTCACAAACTTGCTGCCTTCTCTCCCTACCCAACCCTCGCAATGTGGAGTTCTTTGGCAGTTTTCACAATTCCAGATGAACAGCAAATAAAGTTCATTGGGAAACAAGAATTTGGTATTTTAAGCCTTACCATTTTGGAAAAGATCAACATGCAGTTCTGTTTGATTAATATCTGTTCCATTTTTAGGCCTGAAGCCGTAAGTATCCTTTATCCCTATTCCTAAATAGTCTGTAGTCCTGCGGCAGACCCAGTGCACAAACACGTCTGGAGCTTCATGCAAGTCATTTTCTGTCTGGCGTTCACAAGACATGTTCTTGTTCTCCCTGTGTACAGAGAAAGTGATCTATAAAGATCTGATCCAAAAACCTCTAGTTAGTACAAAATTAAAACCTGAAACCAATTTCAACCCATCCTTGTTGTTATAATTCACGAAGGCACTTATATCCTCTTCTCATTGTTCCTATTAGTCCTGGTTTGCATCAGTTAATATGAGAAACATTTTTTACACCAGAATTTTGCTCCCCATTTCAAAGTCTTGCAGCAGAATGTTACAGTACCAGTTAATTTTTGTTACTTTTTAGCCTAGCTCTATGTAATCTCATATTTTTAGGTGAGAAACAGTATGATAAAAATTTACGTCATGTAAATATACCATTTACTCAGAGTTAAAGGCCATAAAATTTCTGATGATCCTAAGCTGCTTTAAGACTTTAATTTTGCAGTACCAGAAAAACACTTAGAAAAAGACTCTCAACCAAAATGTACTTCTCTATCCTTAGTGGTTCTGTTCTGCCAAGGGACCTTAAGTATTCATTAAAGATTTCATCCACAATGTTAATCCTCCTTTCAGATGGCCTTTCTCCAGGCCAAGCAGCATCATGAAAATTAGAAACATTTTTTTAAACTAGGCATGAGAGGATAATCTTTGTGTGGTTGCAGTAGCCTTAGCTGCTGGAGAGATGCATTGCTTCTTTATGCACCCTGTGGAATTTTGTTTGTGCTTATGGCTTCATGCCCAGTATATTATCTTGTTCCAGCTCAGATGAGAAATATTAAGTTGTGAATATTTAAGGCCAAATAGTCTCTTCCAGGACAGGATGGAGTCTTCTAGCCAACTATATGTCAGCAAGCATTATTCAGCACTATTGCTATTTTTATAAGTTGAGTATTAGCAAGGAAACCAGGGACATTGCTGAAGTATGGATTGGACACTGCAGTGTGTGTGTAGCCTTAAGTAAAAGAGTCAGTCCAAAGGGTGTGAAGCTGTGAAGTTATTTCTATCTACTCACCAGCATTACCTTACAGTTTGGGGTTTAGTCAACTATTCTTTACCTATGAGCTGATCTTGTTTAATTGTTGGCCATTTTGATTTCAGCTGTGTGACTGTCCATGTTTAACACCTGCTTGTCTGATTCCTTCACCTCAGTTATATTTCATGATCCACACACTTCATCATGTAACAATGTTTCAGAGAATCCTCCAAAAGTCCAAGAAACTTTATAGTAGTATTTAGCCTCAAGGTCCTGTTCCAAAGTTCTTTCACTGTTTTCATCTACTTTTAGGTCTATTAAATTCCTACTTGTTTGCAATAAAATCAAGAGTTCTTAATTTTTTCTTTTCTTCCTGTATCTCCAGACTCTAAATAATTTTCTTCTCAACTATCCATCTTTGCCTTCCTCTCTCCCTTAACTATTCCTTCATCTCTGTCCTTTCTTATCCTCACCAACAATCCAGTCTGGTGATTTGGTTCCCTTTTGAAAAGGAAACAAATGTGACAGAGAGATACTGTCATAAACATACCAGTATCTCTTGGAGAAAAACTGATGGTAGGGATAGAGAACTTACCAGCTCTCTATCTCATAAATATACAGTCTACACATATTTCTCAAAAGTTATCAAAACCACATTCTCGATGCTCCTAAATGAGCAAAAGGACAGGGGGAATATCTCCTCCCTTTAGGGTTACAAATAATACTCACACTTGTTCTGATACCTCCTTCTCCCCTAATGCTGATTATTAGCAGCCTATATGCCCCATCTTATTTCATATCTATGATCCTACAACAAAATCATGGAAAATAATTGTAAAGGTGATAAAAATATCTCCACTGGCATAGCTTACTCATTCCTCTATTCTAGATGAGGCTCAGAAGCAGGTATAACTTTTGCTTAATTAAAAAAGAGTGTGGATGTGCTTTCTAAAAACTTGACTACATGTCCCCAGGATTCCAAGTTATGGCAATTTTCCATTTGGACTTTTCTCTAGCTCAGCACATTTCAGGTACTTACATGTCAATATTATCTCTTTGGTAAAGAATCATAGGAATGAGGTCATGAGCCTCTGAATGCTCCATCCATGTGCAAGTCACCTGTGAGTTGTAGTCACTGTAGCACTTCAAGCTTTTCATTGGGATACTCTCTGGGAAAGGAATTCAGACAAAGAAAAGATGCAGTGATTAAAAATGTAAATGGTGAGAGATGAGATACAGAATGCATGAGGCTCTGATAACAAAAGTCTCCTCTTTGCACCAGAAAATCCTAGACTCATAGAAATGTTTGGGTTGGAAGGCACCTTAAACCTCATGTAGTTCCAGCCCTCCTGCCATGGGCAGGGACACCTTCCACTGCACCACTTTGCTCAGAGCACCTTTCAATCTGGCCCTGAACATCTCAGGGATGGGACATGACTCCATGAATATATGTGCAGAGTTGGGACCACTCTGCACATCTCCACAACACACGAGTATCCAAACCAGGCTACAGCTAACAACAATTTAGTGAAATCTTTGGGCCTGCAAGGCATACAGTTCTAGCCAAGGTACCACTTTTCAAACACTGAGTATATCCAAGGATTAGTAGATACCATGGTCAGCAGACATATAGTGATCATTTCCTACTTATGTGTTGCTGTGTGAACTTTTTTGCTACTAACTTCCCAGTAAAGTTTGTAATGCTAGAAAGGTCTATTTAAAGGTGAGATGCTCTGGGAACAGCCTTGCTATGACTCAGAAGAATGTCCAAACTATTTGTTGGAATTTGTTGGAACTAGATTTATGATCCAGAGATGGCCAGACCTCTCATCAAGGATATTTTTTTTTAAGTTCACAACTGTGAAGCAGAAAAATACAGACTGCCTCTGTCACAGGTACTATGAAGCAAGCTGCTTTCTTATCCTTCCTTATTTTCCCTGAAGACAATATCCATGCTGCACTATTGGGCTATTGCACCTTCAGGTGACAAAGGTGCATACATGAGTGTGCTCTCTCAAATAATATTTCTCGATGAGAGCTATAATCAGCTCACTTGAGGGGCTTTTTACAGGCAAAAACCCATCAGAACAGAATGCTCTTAGGAAGCATAAGAGGGACCTTACTTTGATCTTCTACTGAAAACCAGTACAAAGTTCTACTGCTTTCCTTGTGCAACCAGAAAATGGAGCATCCCACATAGAAAAGGATGTGGAAGTGTCAATGTGGGGGTAAGGGTCAGAATGCCAAGAACCCAGTCTGACCTACACTTCAGAGACCTCAAAGGAAGATATCCTGTAATTAATGCTGGGCCAGGCAGCACAATTCCTCCAGCTACTGCAGACATGAGCATCTGCATTAGAAAAGGTAGATGTCCATGGAGAACAACTCCTGATAACACTCTTTTTCTGCTGTCTCTATGATGGCTATAGTCCTAGTCTTGTGGCAGGTATGGTGTACTTCCTATTCCCAGCTCTGTGAAATCAAATTTGGAGAGGACAGAGTGTAGGAGGAAAAAGGAAAAAAAAGGAAAAAAGGAAGAAAGGAAGAAAGGAAAAAAGGAGAAGAGAAGAGAAGAGAAGAGAAGAGAAGAGAAGAGAAGAGAAGAGAAGAGAAGAGAAGAGAAGAGAAGAGAAGAGAAGAGAAGAGAAGAGAAGAGAAGAGAAGAGAAGAGAAGAGAAGAGAAGAGAAGAGAAGAGAAGAGAAGAGAAGAGAAGAGAAGAGAAGAGAAGAGAAGAGAAGAAATAAGTTCTCATTGTGTAAGAAAGGAAACACAAGCAATGGATATGGCAGATGGTCTCTTTATCTGTCAGCTATTCCAGAAGAAGAAAATCAGGTCATCTGGATTTTGCTCTTGGTAACCCCCACCACACTGTCTTGTGTCTGGCCACATGTCTCTACTCCTGTGCACCATCTGAATTATGCACTCATTTGCAGTCCTTCATTTTCCTATGTTTTCACTAATTATCAGGGTCTATCCCTCCTTCCATTCACTTATTATCCAATCAGCTTGTTCATCTCATCCATTTATATAGTATTTCAACTGTCCATACCACCAACATACAACTGATTTGGCTGCATGTGCACCTGCTACATGCTGGCTTTGATCAGGATGTCTGCTCTCTTACAGCTTAGAAAACAGGAGAAGAAAGCAGAAAAGGAGGAAGAGCATTAGCTGAAAGAAGGAGACATTTTAAATGAAAGGCAATAATGGAAGGATGAAAGAGAATATACATTTGAATCTCACCTTGAATGGCTTGAACATGGAAGACCAAATACAGATACAGCAGCAGGATGAAAATCTCTTTTATGTCCATATTGTCCTTGATCCTAACTCAGAATTTCAGAGTTTTCATTGCCCACTGGCCACTCTCTTGCCCTGCTTACTGTGGAGCTGTTTGTTTCTGTTTCACACAAAGAGAAGTAAAACTGAATAAGGGAACTTCTTTAAGATCATGTTGAAGTGACATTCAGGAAGAACTTCTACCAGGCATTTCTTGTAGGACAAAATTCACGTCCTCACTGTGTGTTGTTGCAATGCAAGCAGAGAATGAAGTAAATGTACATTTCCAAGGAAGTGCAGGGATTTGGTCAGCTGAGCAGCAACAAGACAAAAATCCTGACTTATGATGAGAACTCATCCTTAAAATTAATTTCATTCTTCTGCTCTTTATGCTTAAAGCCTTCCTAATGAACCACAACAGTGGCTAATTTCCTTAAAAATATGATCTCAATGACACAGTTCCTAGGAGCTATAGTGGATGGATTTCCATATTCATTCATTTTGAGAATTTCCTTGAACTTTTCTCAGTGCCCCCCAAACAAGTTGCAAATTGTAGACAAACTACCAAAGAAATTAATTTAATTTTTTCCTGGTGATTGTAGACACTAAAAGTAGATTGAGCAGTTCTAGGACCATGGACCACACTGTGAATTTAAGTAATTCTGGTCATCTCTCATCACTCTCTCAAAATCTTTATACACACACCTACTTAAGCACGTTACAGATCTGAGACTTTTTCTACTTTAGGGGAGCATGAAAAAACCACTTTTCATTTCCTATTGACTTTCAGATTCCCAAAAGCCACCTCCTTGGTCTGGAAACAGCTGGCTGAGCCATTGAATAATCGTTACAGCTAAGGAACCCCCAGTAACTCACAGGTCCTTGTATGAGCGCAGCCTCTATCATTATGCTTCCCCCAGAAAGGAAGCCATTCCCTTACCTGAATCCAGGGGTGTCTGTGAAGCAGATGATTCAACCTGATGGGGAACTCTCCCTGTCCAGCACCACCCCCCAGCACCAGAATCCTCTGATGCAGATATCAGCAAATCCACACTTGCCTAGAACTGGAGACAGAAGTATAAACCAACCACAGGATTTTCTTGGCAAGTAAGTCTTCAAATAACTACTACATCTTTTATGAACCTCAAATGCCACTTTCAGAGAAGCTGACACCCCCCCTTTCAAGGAAAGTCTGTGCAATTGCACAAAATAGGAAGTCTGTACTTCCTATTTTAGCCCCCAAAGCACGCACTTAGATGGGACTGTTGGGTTAACTGGGAAGGGAGGGAAAGGAAGTTTGTCATTGCCAATCTATGTGTTAGTAATTACCAGATCATGAGACTTATATATTTTAAGAAAGATACAGGACTGACTGCAGCAGATGAGAGAGAGATGAAGAAAGAATTTTATGTTTTTCACTCCAGTGCTGTTTCACTCCAGTGCTTTGCTCTAGAATAGACAATCTTCATGGCAGGGATCTCTCTGGACTCTTGTTTGTACATCTGTATTGGCGGAGAGTGAACTACCCTTATCTCTGTAACTCTTTAGTAATATTTCTAAGTCTTACCCATTTCAACAACAATTAATAATAAATTATAAGTACTGTAGTACAAAAAGAAAACAAAAGAAAACTGGTGAGAGTAGTTGATCTGAAGTTATCCTACATCCAAGGCAGCCTGATCTTTTAATCCAATCATAAAACAGCCCAGTAGCCTTCAGAAATAAACCTTAGGAAAGTTAGGCAGCCATAAGGGAGAGACATGCTCAGGTTTGTGTTCTCAGGGATAAACTATGGGGGCTTATATGAGTTCCCAGACACAGAATATAACTGGCAGAGTCTGTCTATCCTGCACTGTTACTCCTCCTCTCAATCCCCATGGTACTGACCACAGGTAGCACAGTTATTCTCTCATCAGAACTACATCAATAAACAAGCAAAAAAAAAAAAAAAAAACCAAAGAAAACCCCCTACCATGTGAATAAGGGAAACATGTAAAGTAAGACAAAGAAAATTGAGAATATCTGGGGTAACTGTGTGTGAGAAGGTGTCCATATAAAACCTGCAGACAGTTAGGGGAATATGTAACTTGGCTGGATGGGAAGAATTTATTTTGCATTGCAGTTTAAAGGCAAAGGGGGATCATCCTGCCCTGATTTTCAAAAGCCAGTGTGTTTATGTTCTTCCAGCACCCTTATAAAAGAGGACAGTTGTTTCCTAGCAGACATTTTTCCTCCCTATCCCTTCTCATTGAAAATGTTCCTCCATTTTGAGGCAGACATGCTGAGTTGCTGGCTACATCACAGGATCCAGCTGTCACTGAAAATCTCTGATGCCACTTGCTCTGTTGAACTCCAGGAACAAGTAACAAAGAATACTGCACCACAGAAATTTTGCAGTCCATACCTGCCATCAGGCTTCAAACTTACAATGCATTTTCTTATGCATCACAACATGTAATATCACTGACACAATCATTGCTCTTACTTCATCGCCTTTCTAAACTGCGTTGCTACAATACCTCTGAAGCAGGAAGTTACATTTTGTAATATTTTAATAAAATAATGTCAAGAAGCCCACCCCACCCAAAAAAACCCACTTGTAAATAAAAATGGACAAACTAATATTTAACTTTATTTGTTGAAGAATCTGATACAGTAATTTCTTTTTAGTTTTACTTTGAATGCAGTGTCAGAAAGCAGAAGATAGAGAAGAAATTGCTGTTTCAGTAGGATATCCTACACATTTTCCTAAACATGAAAATAAGTAGATTGTACAGTTATATAAAGGTCTAAAAGGAAAACCACAGGTGTACTAGGTTTGATTCACAGAATTCAATATACTGATCAGTGGAAAAGAAGAAAGTTAAGTTGGGCTGCAACTTCTTCACTGAAATCCAAAAAAGTTTTATTGATCCTCCTAGGACAAACTCTGAACACCCAGTCAGACTCCAACATGAGAGATATAATTACACAATGGCCCACAAACCTTCAGATCAGCAAATGAAGAGAAATTTATGGGAGTCTAGAGAAAAAACAAAAGCTTATGAAGACATTCTGGACAAAAAACTAGTCTTGGGAGTGAGAACAGAAACTAGAGCAGGTCTAAGGGCTCAGGAGACCTCTATTGCAGGCTGACACTGACTTGCTTTGTAAACATGGCCCATGATTTTATTTCTCTATTACTCACTTTCTCTGGTCTCTATGTAGATTGTCTGTATTGCAGATGTGTGCTAAAAAGCTGAAGAACTAAGTACAGATTTTAACTAAGTACAGATTTTACACCGAAAGGTAATATATCACTAAAAATTACTCATTTCAAGGACACTTGAAAGACATTTTGGAGGAAACTGCCTCCAGAGAGGGACATCTATATAGCACTTACATAGCCCCTACTGTTTGAGTAGCACCTCCTCCTGGACTAGTGTTGTAGACACCCAAGTCATCTTTGTGAGTGATGTGCAACTTCCAAGGGAAGAAGTGCTTCTCAGAGGGACTTCTTCTGCTCTGAGACACCATGAGTTCAACATCCTGATCAGAGAGCAAGCGGATCAGGTCACCTTCAGGGTCCCGGTAATTCAAAACAATGTCTTCTTGGTTAAACTCCTGCCTAGGAGAAAAGAAATGGATTGATCCCCAGAAATCAAGGAACGCCTGGGAGGTGCTACATGATGAATCTGACAATCTAATTAATTTTAATAAAAGTCACACAATACTGACAATCTAATTAATTTTAATAAAACTCACACAAAGCCTTGGGTATCTTGGCCTTCTTGATACAGCAGTACTAGAAATCATATAGCCACATTCATGCTGTGTTGTGTCTAAGCTAAGAAATCTACCAGAACCAAGAACCATTTCCAGTAACACCATATAAATGGCACAATTATTCTGTGTGTTTGATTGAACTACCATGCAAAAGAGCTGACTGTGGTTACTACCCACTTTTGCCTACTTATTTTTGCTCTTTCTGACGAGTGTAAGAATATTAGAACAGGTGTTCTATTACCAATATTTACTAATATTTAATGTTCTAAATTACTGATGTTCAACACCAGATTAATCTAGTTTAACAAGTGTTAGAAGGCCATGTCCTACATCCTGAAGAAATGTACTAGACAGAAGATGCTTTTACGGGGGTATGGCTCTTATCATAGTACAAGAAATGGAAATTTCTACCCATCACAATTGAGTCAGAAGTGTGTGTCATTCCTTACTCATTGACAATCCTGAGAAGGACTAGTGTCTGCACAGATGACCCTGGGCCAAGTCAAAGTGTAACTTCTTCAAGACTCTTGAAAAGTATTTCATACACAAAACATGGTGCCGACCAAGTAGAACGTGGAAAATCTCAAACCAGAATGAACTTGACAAATGTTTAATATCAAATATACAGCCAAGTTCTTGCATTGTACCTCATCAATTCCATTAGATCTTTGAATGATGGAATGCTGCTCAGATCCTCTTCCACTGAGATATCCCTGTGGAAGATGTATTTAGAACACATATATCATGACAAGAGAACTGTTGGTGTTTCTTCATCAGCAAACTTGAAGGCTATTTTGTTACTACCTGATGGTGCTCACAGTCTCATCATAGTAATAACAGCGAACTTTATTAACTGTGTCTTCCTGCTGTGGTAAATCTTTTATGATCTTCACAAAAGCACATGGGAAAATCCCAGTGGCACCATCAGCAGTTCCCTGGAATGATAGGAAATGCTAGAATCAAGAAAACCATGCCATGTTGGCCACATGCAATAAGTTCTGGAATTCGATTAGTTTAGATAGAAACAACAGTAAGAATTTTTCCACTATAATCAAGAAAAGAAATTCTGTGGAAGTGACCTGATGGCATCCCTACCAAAAGGTTATACAATTACATAGTCAAATACCAGGCAGGGGAGTGAAACAGTGTGTAAAAAATGCAAGTCAGATGGTTAGCAAGGAAGGCTGTGGTGTTTGAGCAAGCAGAGATATCATATCAGCAAACACACAGTATGTTCCCCTCATCCTTTTTTCAGAACACTGCTGCATTACCCAAGTTCTCTCTAATCAGGCTGACGTGTGTTGTGGTATGAAGCATGAAGCATACATCAACTCACCCTGGGGCCAGAAACCAATTAATCGCTGAAATGGAGTTTCCATCTCCTTTCTGTGGCCTTTCTGTGTTCTAATCACTTCCAAAGAATTTAAAAAACATTCCAGCAGAAGCAAATGCAAATGAAAACTGAAGTCTGGAGGGCAAAAATTTTGTAAGCTAAAAACCATCAAGGAACCAAACAATTACTAATTTGGAATCAGGGATTTAGTTTTGACAGTAAGACCTGATTATGATACAGTTTCTCCTTGAAAGGAAGAGGCAGGTCACAAGGATCAGAAGAGCCCTTTCTACTCATATATTTCAAGGTATGCTAATAATTCAGTACTGCTATTGCAGTCTTACCTCCAACCAGTCTTTGTTTACTTTGCTGAGTAGATAGATCAAATCTCCTTTCTTGAAGCTGAGTTCCAGTTTATTGGTTCCAGGAAAATCAAACAGTGCCTATGGAAAGTAATAACCTCAAAATTATTAATTCACAGAATTACAAAAGCAAATCTTTCTGCTGTGTTCTTGAGGAGAACGCATAAAGCAGCAAGACAGCGTGCACTCTGTCATCACATATGTATTTCTGGGATAAGGTCACATATATTTGACTGTAGTCTGCAGTTCTCACAATCTCTTCTCCTACTCAGCACACACAAAACTGCTTTGAAGAAGCAGTGAAAGCACGAGGATAAACATGGCCCTGAGAGAGCTACATAAAAGGATTCTTAAAGTGACAGAATACTGAGCACCAGAGAGATCAATATACATAAGTTGAAAGTACTTAAGAGCAAGTAAGGCAACAGAGCTAAAGCCAACTAACAGCTTGAAATCCTGAGAACTCAAAAAATATATTATTTTTCATTGCAACTTTTAGATTTGCTGCAAAATACCACAAAGAGCCTTTAAAATTGCAGAAATGTTGTGTCTTAATTTAAGGGTAACTAACTGTTGCTTTTACATCTAGCTTCCAGGTCTGGATGCTGAACTGGGAGATGTGGGAAAGCTTGGGAAATTGACATGTTGTTGAAATGGAACTTAGATGACCTCTTCAGGGAAAAAAAAAAAAAAAAAAAAAAAGGAGGCAAATACATGCTTATCATCCTAACAAAAGGTTGGAGAGTTAAAGTGGCTGTGTAATCAAAAATACACATCTCCCCCATTGTGCTTAGGGAAACATGGTCATTTAAATGGTCTTAGAGGAAGAAAAATGAAAAGGTGCTCTTTATTCTGTGTTGCAATTTTTCTTTTGGTCTTGTTAATGCCAAGAGTTCTCTTAATAAAAAACAAACAAAACAATGCTACTATTGTGCCAGTGTCTACTTATTAGCCCTTTCAAAAGCCTTTTTTCACCTATTGAAAAGTTCTGGTAGGTATATTCAATACTAATAAATTAACAGATAAAACCCAAGAGATATTACTGTTCCAAGACCTGTCACTCTCTGTGTAAAGAACAAAAGCAACAAAACTCAAAGCAGATGCCTGGGGATTCTAATCTTATATGGCAAATCACATGTTTCAGGAAGCAAAACCCTGCTCAGACAAGTACTGGTTACAAAGCAGTCTCGTGTGCTTAATACTGAGAAAATATACCACAAAGACAAGAGTATGGGCATTTATGTTACAGAAAATACATTTATGTTATAGAAAATACAAAATAAGATGCCTCCCCTGCAAAGCTTTTAAACATATGCTGATGACACTGAGGCTGAAGCTTATGCCTGTTTTAGATTTAACTTATGGGTGGCACCATGCAAATGTGGACCATTTGGCAGTAAGCTGTACATGTCTCAGTTTTGAATCTCCTGTCATTCTGATTTCACCATAGACCTCCTTATTACTCAAGAGATGAGGAACAGGACACCTCTTTCCATCCTTTGTTTCATTCTCTGTTGTTAAAATCAATTGTTTTTCTCTGTTTATTTCACTTTCTTCCCCCAAGCTCTAATTGAAAATGGCAACCTGATGGATGAGGTACCACAGTAAACCAGAGTTTAATCTCCTGTCCTGTGACAGGGTGTGCAGAGTACTCACCTCAGCCCGCGGAGCTGCGGTGCGGTCAAAAACAGGCACTTGATCTGAAACACTCTTACTGCAAAGAAATGAGACAACAGGGAGGAAAACATCTTTCTAAGTCATTAAAAATGCTACACAATCAGTAGTGCAGTGTCTGTGTTTTTACTATTTAAAGGGCATATAAGCCATAGATCACCAGAGAAACTGCATGAGAATCTATATGCAGCGCTGAAGTAAATAAATATGGATGCAATGACACTGCCCTAGTTCTCTCAGTTTCAGTGCAGAGCAGCAGCAATCTGATGGTGTCTGCTCCTGAGAACAGATGGAATTTTCAATACAGTCAGTATTCTGGACCTCTCTTCCACAGCACTGCTCAGTCCCCCTACTCTGCTTTCTGGGCATTATTGTTTCTAGCATTTATGGCATTTAGTTCAAACTCTGCCATCATACACACATGCAGTTTTTGCACTGTTTGAGGTAGGTGAAAAGGAAGCAAGCCCATCTTTGTAATGCTGAAAGGAGAATTAATTTATCTGAAGGGTAATGAAGTATGACATCTACTTAGCAGTTCTCCAAAGGGGTGTCAATGCTGCTATGTAGGACAGGCCCCTGTTTTGACAAAGGATGGGAACAAATTAAATATTCAGTTTCATTTAGTGTCTGAACCAGATCTCACTGAATTCAGTGCCAAAACTCACACTGACTTCAGTGGTGCAAGCCTATGTCCTTAAGCTTGGCTTGGATATTCTGCACATTGTAATAGAGATTACCATTGAAGAAATATGGGCAGATAGAGCTGGACAGTATTTTTAAAAAGGCAAATACTCTCATTTTGGAATTTTCCTTTAATCCAAGTACCACATCCACTTAAAAAATCTGAGATTACTGAAAACAAGAAATACTCTGTGTTCACTCCACCACAAAGACCCTCATATTAGGGATTCATGGATTCACTTGGAAAACACAGTGGTGATCCTCATCTATCTCTCCACCCAAAACTGGATAGCATCTCTTCCATCAAGCAATGCTGCAAAAAACATGTCAATCACTTACACTCGGCGTGTCCGTGGGCGAAGCCGTCTCAGTCTGTGAGGCACCTGCTCGCCATCAAAGGTTGAGTGGTAGAAGAACAGCCGAACGTCCTCATCCATCAACACCCAAGCAGGGAGGCAGAGCAGGTTCTGTTGCCAAGAGCAAGCAGGAAGCAGAGTGTAACAGTGGGAGAGACCAATTCTCTATTTATTTACATGTAACAAATATGCCTCTCTGACCTACAGGATCATGAAGGATATTCATTACTGCCAGAAATCTCCCTCCTCTCCTTTCTCACTCAGCAGGACACAGCTGAACAGCTGACAGTCTTTCCTCTTTACTCCTGGAGTTGGCCAATGTATTGCTTCACACTTTTTGTACCTGATTTACTGCAGGAGTAAATTGCTTTTTGTTTTTCTTTTCAGAACATGAATGACTGTGGAAAGAAGGCAGTCTTGGCCAGTGCTTCAGACTTTTACGGATTTGAAGTTCAGGTGTTCAGTTAACCTGCACACAAAGAATATCTCTCCTTGATGTATGCTGCATCTTCAATGTAATTCAGGTACTCTCAGAAGCCCACCTGTCCTGATTCTGGCTGTGAGAGAATCAGTTTTCTTCTTAGTAGCTGGCACAGTGTTGTGTGTTGGAGTTAGCATGAGAATAATGTGGATAACACACAGATGTTTTAGTTGTTTCTAACTACTGGCTTACTTAGTCTAAGCCAAGGGCTTTTCTGGTTCCCAAGTCCTGCCAGTGAGGAGCTGCACAGGAATCCAGGAGGGAGCATGGCCAGGAGAGCTGGTCCAAACTAGCCAAAGGGATATTCCATGCCATAGGACATCATGCCCAGTATGTAACTGGAGGGAGTTGCTCAGGAGCCACAGATCACTGCTCAGCGGGCACTGGGCATTGGTCAGCAGGTGGTGAGCAATTGTAAGGTGCATCATTTGTTTGTTTTCTTCTTTAGTTTTATTTCTGTGTATTTTTTGTTACCTCCCTTCTAATTACAATTATTTATTGGTATTATATTTGATTTTATTTCAATTATTAAACTGTTCTTATCTCAACCTGTGGGTTTTGCCATTTCCCAGTTGTCCTCCCCATTCCATTAGGGAAGGAGGGAGTGAGCAAGAGCCTGCGTGGCACTTGAAGGTGGGTGGGGTAAAGCACAACCCACCCACCATTCTCCTAATCCCTTGGATACACACACCAACTATGGATTCATGCAGCACCTGGAGATTCACCATTTCCTCACACATTTTGGGGGGTTTTGGTAAGGATGTCTATCTGTATATGAAGACAGAGAGTGACCCTTTGTGAACTGCATACTCCAGCAGAGTCTACAGTCTGAACAATCTGGGGAAGAGGACTTCAGGTTGTATCACAGTGTAGGCACTGTGTCTTCAGAAAAGCAGAGCAGAGAGAAGCAGATACTTAGAACCCAAACAGTACTGTCTGCCTTAGCTGATTTCAATGTAAGTATCTGCAGTGATCACTGCATTCTTTACTTTAAAATTAAGTTTTACCTTCATGTAGACATTTAGGATAGGAATCCTGTTCTCAGCAATTTCCTTTTTGGCACCAACAAAAACTTTTCCTGGAAAATATAAAACCTGTAACAGTTATTGAAGAAAAAAAAGCAAAGAAGAGGTTGTCAGAGAAATGAAGCAGTCAGGAGGAAGTAGAAGCTGAAAAAAAATTTACATCTTTTCTAAAGGATTTTAGGTTTCTAAATTAACTTTACTACAAGTGGAGGGGCTGTCAATGGAACATGACTTCTCTGGCATCCACAGCCAGGAATTAGTTCCTTGTCACAACTACTTCTCTCACTCCATTGCTCCTTAGGGCAGCCTGGAGCTGAAAAGCTGCTAATTGAGCAAAGGTTTGGTACTGACAGCTTACCTGGCAGTACAGGGAGTGTGCAGGTAAATGGGCTGTTACTGCTCTCTGGCCCATATCTCTCCTCTAGTTTGGTGTGCAGGGCATAGAACTCACGATAGCGCCGGAAAATCAGGTATCTACCACCACCTTTAAGCTTTACTTCAATGACAAACATCTGAAACAGAGAAGAGGGATCCTGGCTGGTGTTCATACTTATAAATACTCACCAACTGAATGTGAGGAATAAAATAGGAACATAAGATCTGTGCTCCATTAGTGGGAATATCCTCTTAGGAGCAGAGAGGAAAGCAAGCCTTCAGTTAAGCATCTGCCAATTCAGGAACTAGGATATAACAAGGTATTTGTGTGGGTCCAGCTAGCATATGAAGCATGTCCCTGTGGCTACTTTATATTATATAATCTTTAAAGGAAAATAGATTCAACTTTATGCTTGCATACTTTGCGTCAGTGACAAGCAAAATACATTATGAAGACAAACACAAATATTTTACAATAAGATGCCTTGGACATCTAAATCTAAAGACAGACTGACATTTAAATGAATTGATTTTCAGAATTGAAGGCATTCATACTTCTTTTTTGACTTTAATGTACACAGTTGCAGAAATTATTTTCTGACCACCTTCAACCACTATTTTATTTCTCTTTTGACAAAATTGCTTTGCTCTAAAGGAACTCAACATTTCCACGCACTGACCTCTGAGTCACATTGCAGCCAGATCCTTCAGAAAACATAAAGACAGAGCAACCAAATATCACTCTATTCCAGAGAAAAACCTGAATTCTGCAGTGGAAAGGGTTTTAAGAGCAATGTCTCCAGCAGAAGTCAGACTGAGATGGGCATATTCAAACCTTCAGAAAATCTTAGTGCCTTTCCCTACTATTCCCTTCCTGTGTGCTCTTTCGTGTCTTAATGTGCTTCCTCCTGTGAAGATGGGAGCATCCTAACTTGCCAGTACCATGGAATAATGAAGCAAGACTCTTCCTTTCTACCCTCTGAATTACTTTCCCACGGTCTTCACCAATGATACAGCACTCCAACAGGAAACAAATCAGATATTAGGAAAAATTAGGATGTTAGAGGATATCTCCTACACTTCATTCAGAAAATAAATTTTTAGACTGAATCTGGGATAACCGTACTTCATTCCTGAAAAATAAAGCACTGAGAAGTCTTCCACATGGAACTACTCACACCAAAAAGCAATTACACCAGATTAACTGCATTTTACTTCCCATAACGAAACCAGTCACTGGTGAAGGCATGTAGAGGCCATAAATCTCCATTCTTACATAGTAATTAGTAAAGCCTTTCTTCTCTTCAATATCTGCGATATTAGCTGAAACAGGTACATCATCTGGAAGCTGGTCAAAATCACTGTGAAGCAAGAACAGAAGATTTAGGTTACTCATATTGGTAATAGCCTTTGAGATGTCCTATGCCACACAGAGAAAAGATAGGCAATGTTACATTTTCTAATATCAAAACCAAGATGTTAGAAACTCATGGTGTCATTCTCTTCCCCTGGAGGTTTGATCTTGAGATGTCAAATTTCAATAAATTCAGCATAAATCAGTGACCATTGAGAAGATTCATTATGCCTGAAAAATATCCCTCTCATTCCTAGGCTTGCTCAAGGAACAGGACTACAAAACAAACACTTGAACTGCTAAGCTTTTCCTGAGAAATGTGATCAGCTGTGGATGCATTCTTAATCCTTCCTTAATCTAGGAGATTTACAGGAAGAACTCTGCATCAGTGGATCCTATCCTAAGGAGATCATTATACATCATGATTTATGCTGCTATTATTACTGCATTACTGTAAAATATAGGAAACAGTTCTGAGAAAAGAGCTTGTCATGCAAGGTGCTGTAGAAACTGACAGCACAAAGCTAAATCCTAAAAACTTTCTACTCTGTACAAGAGGCATAAAAAATACCACACACATATAAGAAAAGAAACAACAGGATAAGCACAAACAGAAAAAGAACAAAGAAACAAAAGCATAGTATTGTTCTATATCAAAACTATTGGTGCCTACACCAGCTGTCAAAATGTTGTCAAGTTTTCTTGACGATATCACAATAAAGCAAACTCTTAAAGAGGCTTGGAAAAATAAGGCTAGGCTATCAAATATTTGGAGAGAGACCTCCCAGTCACAGCAGGTAAGGTTCATCACAGAATAATTGGAGTTGGAAGGGACCAACTTTCAAAGATCATCAAGTACAACTCTTAATGAATGGCCTGCACAGGGATAGAACATACGACCTTGGCATTTATCCCCCAGTCTCAGCAGATAACCTGAAGCAAGCACAAAGATACTTGTTTGAAAATGTCAAAAGTGTGTGAAGAAACTCATGTTAGTAGGTAAGTTTAGAATAAGCTTTGCAGATCCTAGAAAGAATTGGATTTGAAGTGAGAAGAATCTCTGCAGGAACAGGGATTACTAATGAGCAGCCATATGACCACACAGTCATGTTACTGGTCTATACTGCCCACACTACAAGAAAAGCATGGATTGGCAGATGCTTTTTCCTCTATGACCTTCTCCTTGGTGCAACAGCTTTGACAAGCATCAGACAAATTCACCTTTGCTTCAGTCTTATAACTCAGTGTTGTCAGAGGGGTATTTATATTAACAGCTGAGCAAAAAGCATCTAGAATGACGAGAACAGAATAACAAATGAGATAAAGAGAGACTTCTAAAAGGATCATCTAAGAAATCCCAAGCTGACAAAATGTTAAATATTCTGATAATACAAAAAAAAAAAAAAAAAAAAAAAAAAAAAAGAGTGGTAGCTGTCTCAGTTTATTCTGGTAGGAGAATATCCCAATATCCCAACCAGCGGCTTCCACAAGGCGTAGCCCATTTGAAATGCTGAAGCAATGATGCAACATCTTGCAATAGTTTGCTGTACAAGGAAAATGCCATGAATCAGCACCACCCACAATACTGTAAATACTACCCCTTACTGTGAAGAAGGATGTGGTTATGGAGAGCAAGAGATATAATTAGTCATATCACAAACACTCATCATAAACTCCAGTAAAAGGGAAACTTATTTTGCAGCTATAAAGAGGACAATGACCCACTATGTCCTAGGTTGTGAATATTTCCCACAAAAAGAAGAAAGTCCACGCCAGCAAAAGAAATGGTCTGCTTGACCCTGAGCAGCCTAGTAGTGTGGAAGTTACACACTGTTCTCGTAACAAGAAGCCTTTTAGTATCACCAAAGATGCTTGCATCCAAATCAACCAAACAGATCAGGAGTTACATGAGGCTTGTGGGGAGGAAGGAGCAGGCTATATAACACATTACCTCTTTTCTCGCAGCTGTCGGGGAAGAGACATTGTTCTTCTTAAATCCAGATGACTAAGATCTATTCCTCTACCTCTTGTGCACTTCCTGGTTTAATAGGATGAACATGAAGTCAAAGTAATTCTCCCTGCATGAAACAAGACTCCTTTGCAAGGCCTCAGAGATCTTTTTTTAATGTTTCAGTGTCAGACGATTTCTGCTGTACCTCCCTACCCCCATGAGTTTGAGGAAGTATCAGGGGGGAAACAGTAATAAAGAGAGACTGCTCTGTGATGTCTGTCATGTCTCAAAACTGCCACAATTGAGAAACTGAAAGCCCAAAAAAAAGCAGAAACTATGAGCTACATTCCGTTGTCCACCCTTCACCAAAATATTTGCCTCTGTTGAAAGCCAGTATGAGTGGGCTCAGCAAAGTCTGTTTTGCCTCAGCTAAAATGTCCCCATATATACGTCTATATTAATATTTGTAAACTAGTATGAATACTTCTGATCTCTTCTTGAGGCACTGTGATTCCCAAGGATCCTCCTTTTCACAGACCAAGAGCCAGGAGGTGGAGCTAAAGAATAAATTTTAAAATGGGAGCAGAATGTATCACCAGAAAAATCAGCCTTGTCAAATACCAGGGCATCGGGCACAGGAGATGAGATTTGAAGGACAGATCAATGAAAGTAAGACAGGAGTCCTTTAAAGGCCAGAGATCTTTTTGGCTTCATGTGCTCAAAACAACCCACATTTGCCACATACAAAGACAAGGTAACGGCTTGCCCTGGCTTTTACTCAAACTGTAGTGACAAAGCATTTATATAACATCAGTTGACAATCTTTCAGGAAAAAAGTGATGAGGAAACCATGATTTCTTAACAATATGGCTAAGTTGTAACACAGCTTATCTGCCTTAGTCAAAAACTGTTATGTGCATCCTTGCCTCTCCATTTCAGTCTTTGACTCTCTTCCATTTTTGTGTTCAATATATATTCGCCTCTTTCTCCTCCTTCCGCTGCCAAGAACAAAAATTCCCATCTGAATGGAGCAAAAATCAACCAGCATCCTTCAAAATAAAACTCTATTTACAACTGTAATCATCAGCCTTGAGAGTAACTGCATTGCATTGCATTTTAATGAAGTAAATCCTTCACCCAGCTCCTTTCCATGGCACCATAATAGAATTTGAGGATATAGTGTCTCTTGATCAGAAGAGACCAGGAGAACAAAATTCTGAACTGTATTTTCTGAGTGATCTGCTACTCCACTACATATCATAGCTTTGACAAGAAAATCATAAAAAGGTATCCTATTTTTTTTTCAAATGTCCTGAAAGATAATCTAGATATATTGCAGGTATATCTTTTAATAGACAGAGGATATTGCACAATCCAAAAATATATTTTCATTGTTTATCTAGGGATGTGACTTCTTGAAAACAAGTTGACAGAAACTCTCAGACAAATTGTCTATGCAAATGTTCTGCTGTAAGATGAGTAAAGCAAACTGAAAGCAGGTCAATTCCACTACTCTCCACTAGAGATTACAGGTAGGAATAATACTAACCTGACAGAATAATGCTAAACCTACTAAGAATGTTTATGGTTCTGCAGTATTTTCTTGTTCTGAACTCAATCAGAAAAAGGCCTTGCTTTTCTGACAAAAGGCAGATTTCTACCTCAGATGAGTGGATAACTGATTTTTTCGAGGGATCACCAAGACTGTGAGAATAAGATTGGAAACACTGTTTTGCCATGTTCTTCTGTGCCAAATCAGTGCCTCAACTACCAAATACTTTCTTTCCATTTCTACTATTGTGCTACTATAGTAGAAATAGCAATTTCTATTATTTGGGCTGAGAAAATAGGCTGTCTCTAATCAAATACACATGCTTTCTCTGTTCAAATAATTATTTCATGAATGAAATAAATATCCATTACAAAACTGATATCCTAACAGTACCTGTGTCAGGAGATATGCCTGCACTAGGAAAGTCCCCAGTTTCATCATCTGGCATGGCCAGCTCTCAGTTTTGAGAAAACCCATCTACACACTATGGCTGGCATGGTCATTGTGGTGCTGTGCACCAACCCAAACACATGTGCAAGAGAAGAGAAAGCAGGAATTCATCCAAGTGCAAGGAATATAAAACAAAAATTGGTTCATTAAAGGAGACTACTAAGAGAATCCTCAGATGACTGAATCATGACCATATGCTGCCACCACTATATGCCTCTTCACAGCTCACAATCTTCTCTATTATTTTGGACGTGCCTGTGAGCTGTGAAACTGTGGCCTTCTGTCCAATGCACCTGTTGTTAGAAAACACATGTACAAGGATACACAGCACCCTGGAAATCTGACAGTATCAGCTAGAACCAAACAACCAAAGCAAGTGAGGAATTCTAGTGAGAAATAGGAATGCAGTCCCAAAGCACTAGAGATACATGAACCACCAATAAAAGGTAAACCAAAAAAATGTAGCAGAAATACTCAGCTGAATCAAGTTTGGGTGACAGCACTACATACCATGTCTGCTAGGGCAGCAGCAACTGTATCGTTTTGCTTATCTCTATGGAATAATGGCTTCTTTCTGATGCACTTGATCTTACAAAAGTGCAATGTACTTATGCTCAATCACCAGCCATAGAATAAATCTTTTAAGTGATACGAGAAAGTGAACAAGAATAATATGGTTAAAAGATTCTGATCTCATCACAGATTAATCTGCAAAGGAAGTAACATTTAGCCATAACTGCAAGGAAGCTGAACATCAAATACAAACACATATGGCAGAGTTGGCTTTCAAGATACTTTCACTCAACCCATTGTTTTCAAAGGATATGTGGAATATTTGTTTCTGTAGCATACACATCATTAGCAGTTGGATGCCTTGACTCCTGTGGTTGCTTGAGACTGAGCTACAACTGTAATAACACTGATTTGGGAAGTGTTTGGGGATCTTTTCCATTTTCCTTTAATAATACTTGTACAGACCACCAGCTTTATGGAATGCTTTAATAGACTTTTACAATACTTATTTCCAAATACAGCCATGTATAAACTAGCAATTATTTTTATTATAGCTCATGAATAATTAATTACAGTTCTGTAAAATTTCTGGACAAAAGTTACATTTGATAAGCTATGTCCTGTAATCTTTGGAGCACTTTTGCAGGTAGTGCTACAAAATCCTTAGGAGACAGTTGGCACAATGGTAACTAATAAGACTGTTTCTTTCCTATATGCTTTCAGGACAGTTGAAAAAAAAATTTAAAAAAACAAAAAAGCTGAAGTTGTCCTATCTTTCTGAGCTTGAAACTTAAAAAAAAAAAAAAAACAAAAAAACAAAAAACAAAGAGGGCATAGGTTAAGCTAATTTGTTTTGTATTCTTAATTTGATAATGGTTCAATTAATAGTGTCTGGATGTATGGATATTCTCCCTGTCATGCATTATGTTGGGATTTAAAAAGTCACAGGAGTATGGATTGATAGAATTTAGACATGTTCTTTGAATTAAATCTGGACAGTGTTTCCATGATTGCTTTTTTAGGGTGAAAAGTAGCTAGTAGGTATTTTCAGAAAAATACTCTTTTCATGCCCTGCTGATATAAACACAACTAAATAATCCATCTTGGACTGAAGAAATTTAAAGGTCAGCATCTACCACTGTTCCTGACAGTGAATTTAATGGTGTCTTTTCCAGAATAAATTATTACTCAACACGGAAGAGGTTTATAGAACCAAATCTTAAGGAAAGAGCACCATTTTTTAAAATTACATTCTTCTCAGAATATCAAACTAAATCATATATCGGAATCCTGGATTTTTCACCTCTACTGCTTGAACAAAATAAGGATTTCAGGGGAAAAAAAAACAACAACAAACCAAAAAACAACAACAAACCAAAATGTCAATCTTTGACATTATTTTAATATATTTTAAATAGGCAACCAACAGTACCATTCTGAGGTTTGATAGTTCATTGTTCAATAGGCAGATCTCTCCAGCTTTTCTTATGCAGAGCAATATCACAAGCAGTATTATGATCTTCGTCTCAGTGGAAAACAATTCTTCTTTTAAAATAAAACTGTTTCCTTTGAAATATATACAGGATTTCTTCCTGATAGAATAGAATCACTAAGAATGGAAGAGTTAGAACATGTTCATGTCCTTCATGAACAATGGACATTTTATTCTTGCAGAGCTCAGGTGGATATTTGATACCCAGGACTAGACAAAGTGAGAAAAATGGAAGCTCAGAAACAACAAGAGAACATTTCTTTATCCAGATCATATATGACTTCCTGGATAAAAGAGGTAAATAAGGAAGAAATAGGGCAGAGCTTGTCACTGCTATTGTGCATGACAGATGTGGGCTGGAGGTGGAGCCCTGTGCTCCAGTCAATTTCTCCAATGTCAAAATCTGGTAACTCGCCATTGCAGACAAAGAAGCAGGAAAGTTCCATTCAAGCACTCCTGAGAGAGTTTTGCCTACAACCACCCTTCCAGAACTTTAAAATCTACTTTTAGTGCACAGCAGCAGTGCACCTTTGTGGCAGGATGGTTTTTGTAAGTCTTCTAATCATCTTGAGAACCAAAAATTTGTGTAAGTGATTGCTACTGAAGGCAAAAAAAAATCTGCTTTATCTATTTCACAAGTTCAAAAGACCTGTTAAAGTTACTCAAAAAAAATTTCACTGAACTTCCCCAAATGGCAAAACAGGGTTGGGATTTGCTAAAATTTGTACAGTGATGCATTCAAATCAGCCTACACTGTTCCTAACAGTTTAATTTCCCTATCCATTTGAAGAAATTCTGTGACCAAATTCCTTTTTACCTTATTTAGGAACTTTAGATAAGTGCCTGTAGTTAAGTGAAGCTTTCTGAAAAGTGAAGAGAGACAGGCACCACTGGCCAGTAAATAAGACCTCAGTGGGCCAATTCTCCCTATGAAGGTTTTATGTGTCTCCTAGGAATATACATGAATTATGAAATGACTATATTCCCAGTTTTGTCACCTCAGGTTTCTAAAGGTAAGGTAATAAATCTGTCCCTTGCTGTGGACCTAGTTATTACTGGTACAAAGGTACCTTCTCATTCGGGACTCAGCTATATTTGGATATGCACTTTTACACTGGTATAATTGTCTTTACCCTAGGGGAGTTGTACTACTTAAGATACACTTATATAGTAAAAGAAGCACAATTTTCTGGTGCAGAAATATCCAGTCTGCTCCTTATAGAGAGTTTATGGCTCATTTTCTAATGGTTCATAAATTGGGACAATATTCCTTAATAAAATCAGGAGGCAAGAGGGCAAGAGATTAGGATAGGCAGGCAAGTAGCAAACAGAGAGGCAATAATAGCAAAGTCTGGTGATTTTCAAAGTTCTGTTCTATCTATTCCTCACAACATATACTTACAGCCTGCCTCACCTGCTGCCTCATCTACTGGTCTTTTATCTCAGCCTTCATTCCTTGAAAGATAAACTCGTGGAATGAATGCACCAATTAACATTTCAATAAGCAATTAAATCCCCAGTCAGTGGCTGAACTGTGCATTTCAAGTGTGGAAGACTGGAGTTTATGTCTCCCATACCTCAAAAGGCAGAAGGCTGCCTCTTTATGTGAAACTGGGTCTGATCAAGAGACCTCTTAATTAACTGCCATAGCAAGTTCAGCCCCTGCCTTGCTGTGTGTAATTCCTTCTGTCCTAGCTTTGCCATCTATAAAATAGAGCTGACTAAGACTTTTCTCATGAGGGGGGAGGTGAGAAGGAAAAATGCTCAGTAGAGGTATAATTCTTGGGGAAAATCAGGAAAAAAGTGACAAACTAGAACCATTATCCTTTGCAACCCATCTGCACTCAAAATCACCTGCAGTGCAAACAGAAAACAATACAAAAAAGTTGCTCTTTAAAATGTGCCAGTAATGCTCTGATGCCAGGCCTTAGAACAGATTCCCAAACCTTCAGAAAAGACTGTAGTGGCTAAACTATCACATATGTTAAACAGAGGTAGCCAACAGGCCTGTCCTACTACAGAAAAGAACAAGGAAAGGAAATGAAAAATAACTTTCTGCCCAGAGTGCTATTTAATCTTGGAATGCATCATCGTGCTTGTGGATTGCTTCAGTAATCTGAGCCAAACAAAGGTACCGGAGAACTTTGAAGCTGTGATTTCAAGAAATCAGTATATGGAAATGGTAACAGCTTAAGAAATTCTCTGTCTTCACATACTCTTGCTTTTTTCCTACCTCGCAGGATGGCACACCTGCAAAATACATCAGCTAACTAAGCCAGCTGTAAAAACGGTTTTTTAAGCCACAGATCAATTTCTCAGCCCAGCTCACAGCACAGACATCAACATGATGAGGAGAATGAATGGGGAGGAATACATTAAACAAGCACTGCCTGATAACTTTGTCTTGCAAAAGCATTCTGCTCTGACAACACAGTGAGTGCATGTGTGTGCATGTACAGACCCAAATGACTCATTTTGTCTCCTGACAATCCATCTCCACATGCAGATACTAATGCAACCTCTTTCACCCATGTGCTTCAGGGCAATCTAACAATGGTGTGGCAAGAATTTTACCCCTTCTTTGATGTATGGAAGAAGCCAGAACACACCCCCAAACCATGACCTATGCTGTAATAGTTTTTCTGAATGAGACAGCAGCTACTGAGTTAGTATCTACAGAACACAGCTCCTGAGTAGCTTCTCCTCTCTCTTTAGTGCCTTAGCCCTGTTTGTCACCACTTTATTCATTTGCCACCACTTTATTCATTTTTCCAGATTTCACTACAAACAACTTGTACAAGCTGTTGCACGATGTGAATGCAGTGCCATAACAGCGGGTTTCTCACCAGGAATCATAACACAGGTAGGTGGAAAAGAGGGCAGAAAACTGTATGGCAACAGCACTTTTTCATGATTGGAAAGTGTTTTCCTTGTGAAAAGGCAAAAATAAAACCTCAAAATAAAGGAAAAGGAGGAAGTGAAGGGTGAGTGGGTGGGGGGGAGTAAAAATCAAACATGCCTGTGACTAAGACATACAATAAAATCTATTTACTACCCAAATAATTCTTAGTGCAAACAAGGTGGTTATGACACTCTCAGATATGTCAGCTGAAAAACAGTAAAAGGTAGAGGGGGATTGATGTCCTGTTCCAGTTCTTTCTGTTCCACATCTCACCTCTTGAGTTCTGCTGAATGTGACATTTTTCCCTGGCACCTAATACACAGAACTCTGCTGCTAATTTTGTGCACAGAGTTCTCATGCTGTGTAATTTGAGGCCAGAGACTCCTCCAACAGCCTGCCAGACGGAGTGCACACCCTTCAACACTGCTTCTGCTGCAGAGAAAGGGGGGATGGGACAAGGAAATGAGCCAAACAAGAAACAAGAAACAAGCTTCCAAACTTGTCCAAGATGTTTAGCCAATTTTTGGCTCTTAGATTTATCAGGGATCTATCTCCAGCTCATCCTGTCCAGTTTGTCAGAAGACACATCCAGTTGATTTGCCAGCAATTGCAAATACTCAGTCAACTTAAGATGCACACTTTTCCTTTTTTTCCCCATATTAGATTCTGTCTGGCTGCTCTAAAACTAAATCAGGGTGTTGGCCACAAGGATCTTTCAGTACTGCCCTGATGAGATAGTACAAAAACTGATTTCTGCAATATTATAATCAAGGATTTGAAAGAGAATCTGTTTTCTCTTTCTCCCCATCTTGGTTAACATCTTTGCATCTCACAGAGATAGTCTTTACTGTGATACATTCTACTAAAATGAGAATGGTCAAGTAACCTTCAAAAGATGGGCTGATGTGCTCAGTAGGGGATTGAACTGGATGTCTTCCCATTAACTAACCAGAAAAAACAGACTCCCCTCTTTGCCTCCAGTGCCTTTTAGGGGATCATCACTTCCACACTATTGAATTAATCCATTTTCAATACTACTTACTTCTTCCTTGGTGCTGATATTGCCAGAAGGAGAACACCCCACATTACTCTATTCTCTCCACTCCAATCTTCTTTTTCCTGACTGTATCACAAATAGACAGTGAGGGGACTGTAGGATTAAAAAAAAAAAAAAAAAATAACTTCCCTAACAGAATTGTATCAGTAACTTCTTTTACTGTAAACACTTTATGTCAGAACAAAAAAAAAAAAATAATCTGCACTGCCTAAAGATTTCTTTGGATGGTACAGCATCATCCTCACTAATGCCTCTTCTCTGATAATTATTTTGACCAGCAGTATCGAGCACAAACCTAGTCTGAAAAGAAAAAGGAAGGACCTCAGGCCCTGCTGTACAGTGAGTGCTATGATAATCCACAGACCCATCTGAGACTAATTTAAATCTTTCTTTAGAATTTGAGAAGAGCTGGGACATCTTCTGCTGTTCACCTGCAAGAGAGCATCATGATCTTTGACACCCAGAGAACTTTCTTTGAACTTTCTCTGCAGTTCATCTCATTGTGAAGTATGTGCCTCTGGAGAGAGAACAAGGAAGGGAAGGCTGGGAAGAGGAACACAGTCCTTTATTCTACATCTGGGAAGTGGGATAAACCAAAAATTATATATAAAAGTCAGATAACTTCATATACTGATTTACTTCAATCACTAACATGCTCCACTGAAGAAAAACAATGGAATGAGGGAAAACATAGGGACAATGCACAGCGGACAAAAAGAGTAACATAAAAAGTAAAAATAGGGATGTGTGGAAACAATCAAATGTAAGGAAGAATTGGGAAGAATCTCTCCTTTCTCTAAAGAAATGCAGTACATTTCCAAATTTGACCCACATGTGTCTGGCTATCTAATTTATGAGATGTGAAGCTGACCACCCAGAAGGTTGGCTATAAATTATATCTCTTAGATATGACAATATGATTTATATTAGGAGCTAGGAAGGAAAAACTGATGGAATCCTGACCTTACCCTCTGGGGAACTGCCTGGAATATACTCTCTTGGTACCTGAAAGTCTGTAGATGCCCTGAGGTAGTAATATTCCTTGCCAAGACCTCTGCATCATAATAGGTAATAGATCAGATCCTTTTTTCCACTGTCTGACTGCATGGCTGCCTAGAACAACTACAGTCTCAGATCCACAACAGTTGCAATTTTGCTGACTAAGTTTTACTCAAATCCTTGCTTTTTCCTCTTCTTTCATAGATCTTTGTTGTTTAGCCTTTGTTTCTCTCTCTATACTTCCACTTTGGTTTGTTGGGGATTTTTGCAGTAGCAGAACAGTAGCCAGTAGGTCAAGAGTAATTATTTTTCTTGTCTAGTAAATGCTTATCAGGCTGTATCTGGAATACTATCACTTGTTTTGGACCCTCAAAAACAAGACAAAGAGTGACAGTCTGATAGAGCTCAACCAAGGACATATAACACTGGAGCACACGATATTCAAGGTAAGGTTGAAGTAAATGACTTAGTTTAGCTTAAAAAGGAAATGACTGGGAGGGAGATATAATTGTTACTCCAACTAAACAAAGTGAAATTAAAGAGGAGACACAGCTAGACTCTTCTCCTAGGTGGACAATGAAAGGACAGGAGAGAGAGTTGCACAAGCAAAAAAACTCAGTGGAGATAAGAAAAAATAATTCAACATGCCACTGGAACAAGGGCCTAGAAAGACTGTGGGATCTCTTTCATGGGAAATGTGCAAACTTTGACTAGACAAGTTTAACCTACCCTTTATATTAGGTCACCTTTGAGCTATTCATTGCATATATGACATCTGGTGGCCCCTTCTAACCTTACTTATTCTATGTTCAGATACCAGATGCTATCTTCAGACAACCAAAGCCTCCATCAGAGTTACTGGCCAGCCAAGACAATCTGCTTGACCTAAATTAAAATCTCTCAGGCATTTGGCAACCATGAACGCTTCAGACAGTCTATGATATGGTGTTATAGAATCAAATTTCTTTTATTTAAAAACAAAAAAGAGATGAAACCCACAATTTTCCATAAAATTAACACTTCTAAAATCATTACCTTTAATAACATCATAGTAAAATATATTGATGCATATTCTCAGATTGGAAAGAAGAAGAAATCCACTGATCTCCATGCCTTGCTCATACTTCCTGTCTCATTCATCTGGAAATTCTTTTCTCTTTCATCACCAACTTTTCCCACCTCACCATTTTCCCCCGGAAATGGTGCAATTTTTCATCCCTCCCCAAGCCCATCTTCCTCCTCAACTTACTTTTCTCTTCACATAACCTTTTATTTCCTTTATTGATCCCAACCTTTGTCCGTCTAGCCTTGAACCTCTGAGTTGGAAAATAATTCCTCAAGGCACCTCCCCTAAATAGCAGCTAATTATTTGGCTTTGGGCCTGCACCTGCTTTGTCAGCTCTCTTGTCATCAAGTCTATCAAGTGTGTGGGGAAGCTTTGGAATGACCAAGAAACCTATAAACTGACCTGGTAATCCCAGGGAAAACCTGGTCTGCATTAATGATACTTGTAAAATAATCAAGAGAGCTTGAGAGATGCATAAAGTACCTTTGAGCAGCCTTCCTCAAATGTTCTCTAACACTTCAAGTATTCAGTGCTCCAAAAAGGGGGAGGAGGGAAATATGTCTGCCATGAAAATGAATAGAGAGACTAAAATTATGCACCACACAAGCACTAGACCTGCACTAATTTTATTAGTAACTAACACATTTCTTTGGGTTTTCTTTTGCCTTAGTAGTTTGTCTCCCATTGCCCTCAGTTTCTTTATTGCTCATGCTGTGGCCTTTAGACATCAAGAGTCTTAGTAGAAGAAATAAAACAGTTATAACATTGACCATGCCTGGCATGCTGACACAGGGAAACAAAGGATGAAGAAACATTTACACAACTTGAAATTGGGCTCTTTAGGCTGTTAACTAGTGAGCACTCAGAAAGGCTGTGGAGTTTTATAAATAGACCTGATTCAGAGAACAAGAATCATAGAAAATAACACTTTCACTTAAATACATAACTCCAGCTGGCATTTTAGAGATATAACTTGAAAAGTCAGTGACATTTTGGTCTCAGTTACAGAAAAGTTACAGTTCACATATTTTGAATGCAAGACATGGGGCTTACCAGTCCACCTACATCATCATGAAAATATACAAAGAGTTTATGAACATAACAGAAATTTTATACTAGAAAAATTGTTAATTTATCTCCTCTTGGATCCATATTCTGATTCATCAGAGCAGACCTGTACTTCTAATCTGAATACTTTCTTTTCAATTGTTGTTGCAAAACACAAAAAAATTTGAAAACAAAACACACTTGCTTGACTTGGCAATACAGTTCACATTCTTACAGATGACTCTCTTATGCTTTCAAAGTCTATCAGATTTAGCTAGGCTAACAACAGACACTCTGCTTTTACATATAATCCTTCTGCAAATCTCAATAAACTCTTTGCTGAAATAATAGCCATCCAGCTGCTAAACCCACAAGATAATTAAACACTCTATAAAGGAAATTTCTTTTTAAGCAGATTGAAATGTTATCAAATTATGACTCTCTCTTAGTTTGAATAATAATTATTCAAATACTTTTTTCTTTTTAACCTTTTCTCATGTAAGTTCTCTCTGAGGCCCTTGGGCAATAGAAAAACTAAAAATGTAACTGTGTGATAGCAGAAGGCTATGTGAAGAAGGCAGGGAAAAAGGCATTAAATAGTTACTTCATTCTCATTTAGACTCCAAATCTAGCTTCAGAGGGACTGTTCATAGTCTAAAAGTTAAGGGTAAAGAAGACTTTATCCTTAATTTATCCAAGTGCAAGATCACACTGCCTTTGGCATAAGAATTGTTTCTTGCTATGAGACATCTAAGTACAATACTTATAAAAGGCCTCATTTATAGTGGGATCTAGAAAATTTGATGCAGTATAAAACAAGAGAGAAAGAACATCTAGGAAGAGAAACTTCTAGTAATTTCCAATAAGTCTATTCTCCAAATAAATACCTGAATGAGTTTTCTTGTACTCATTTGGTTCGAGTCTCCATTTTGACTGGACATATGAAATACTGCTTAATACTTTACTAACCACAGAGAAATTGAAGAAGGTGTGGTAGCCTTGCTTAAGAATGTACACTTAAATTTATGCTGACAAGGAAATCCAAAGATTTACAAACATGACAATTTATTTAAAAAATCAACAACAACAAAAAACATAATGGAGAAAATAAGTCAACAATGGCTATTTTTAAAGGACTAGCAGACTATGTAGAACCACAGGAGAAGGGTGTTTGCTATATACTACTGATTCCAGTCAAGATAGCCTCTCTTTCACTTTGGAAAGGGAACAACTCCCTTAATCACACATTTGGCTTTCTTTCTCCAAGTGTCTATATCTACAAAAATCACTTCTTGCCCAAAACCTACCTATTTATTTCTCTAAAATATGACTGTATGGTGTGCTACCATTCTAAGGGAGAGTCTAGCAGATGTTTTTGTTTTGATGTCTCATCTTCAGGCTCCTTTTAAGGAGCTATTAGTCTTCCCAAATCCCCCAACTAAATTTATCAGCAGTTGTTTGCAGCCAAGAGTTAAGCTAAATTAAACTTTGAAATCCCTGTACAGTGTATCAGATGCACTTCTCTTAGGGGAGCAGAAAGTTCCAAATGTTCCACTTACCAAAATGTAGAAGAACTATGTTTTTCTCTATAGGTTTCTCAAAGCTTCTACATATTTTTCAAGATGACCACAATTTCTCTGATTTTATAAGAGCAGGAACTCAGCTATTGAAACAACTTTTCATCTAACTCTGCATCAGGTATGCACTTGCTCTTTTCACATAGGTACATACTCTACTCTACAGGTCTAGATGATGTAGGGAGGAGAAATGTATACACACACACACACACACACACACACACACACACTCTCTCTCTCTCTCTCACTCTTAGGTTAAGGCTGCAGGCGTGCTTGAGGCATCTGTTCCAGGAGACACCCACAGTGAAAAGGTATTTATCTACATCTCTCTCTCTCAGCATGTATGTATCCATTCCCCAGCCTTCATCCTCACACAATCAATCATTCCCTTGTTTGCTTGTCTCACATACTCATAAGTACTTACTAGAACAGATATTTCTCCTAGTCTTAGTGAGTAATAAAATACACAGTGCTTTAAAAGTTTGTATGTCAATACTTGGTTAGCTTTGGTGACCATATTTTATAATTCCTCATTCCAGAACTGTATTCTTCTGTGGTTCTTCCATGTCAGAAGATGGACAATTATGTATCCTTACATACACACACACACAAAAAAAACCCAAAACCAAAACAAACACCACAACAACAAAAAACCCCTCAAAACAAAACCACAAAACAAAACATAACATGACAGTCCAGTATGTACTCTTTCTTATAAACAATAAAAAAGCACATGCATAGAATACGGATGCTTAAGAAGAAACAGCATAAGAGACAAATCTTCTACCTGGTTTTGCCTTTAGATTACAATCTAAAACACCAGTAGTTTTCATCAGTCACTGATATCTAACAAGAGATCAGTACCTACATAGATTTATGGTGTCAATGAAACTCCTAACCAACTGGCCTTCTCTCTGCAAAGTAATTATTCAGTGCTACTAATTGATCCCCATCACACTGCAGTTCCTGAGAAAAGCTCTAGAAAAGAACCATGGTGAACTCTCCATTAAAAACACCACAAGAGTCTCAATGACAACTGCAGAAGATGGCTCAGATCCTCAAAAGACATCTGAGTTGAAACTGCAGCTCTCTGGATGTAAAAGCAATTCTTGCAAACCAGGTTACATTAAACTGGTGAAATAAAAACAAACTTCCTCTCCCAAGACTTCATAGCATTTGCCCTGAGGCCAAATCAAAGATTTGCTCACAAAATCATTTGTCTATCTCTCACACCAGTTTTGGGGTTTATTTCAGGAGAGAAATTGTCTGTGAAAAGTGTGATTTCTGCTGTCTTCATTCCCATGGCTACTAGAAACTGCTAGAAAGGGAATTGGGCACATCACACAAAATATCAGGTTAACAAATACCAACACAACAGCTCAGAGAAAGAAACACTTTATCACACCTTCATCCTCCCATATCACACTAAAAGAAAAGGGAAAGAAACCAACAGAAAACTAGCCAAAACCATGAAAGGCAATCAAATACATCCTTCAGAAACGTAAGCTTATCTAAAAATAGTATGAAAGGTTAAGCAAGTCTCTTGGTTTTACTTAGAGCAGTAATAAAGGTCTTTGTAAGGGATTTGCACAAGTTCTGTGCTGTTACAGTAGCATCTGTCTCCTCACTGCTGGAGAAAAACCGTGGCAAGGATTTAGAGCATGTATAACCAGAGAGAGGAATCATCTGTCATTCCCTCACGGGGCATTAGCAAACTTTTGCTCTCCTGGGAGAAGGAAGAGCCCCACTCCTCCCCCTGTCTCTTGTGAACACAGCTTTAAGCATTTTTTCAATATGCTTACGAATACAGGCTTATGAATAATGTTATTAATTGGAACAAATCTAGTTCTATTTAGAAGGGGTGAAAGAAGCCCAGCTGAAAAGAGACAATGTTCTGTGCAATAAACAGGGTGAATATGGTAGTAAAGAAGGAGTCAAGTAACAAACAAATCCTCTGTGTGAAAGGAATGATCTCTTTGCTCCACCCAAGTGCAACTGCTGTCACAAGCTATATTTGTCATCAAAAAGAAAAGGATGGTCCATTTTGGATTATACCATCCCAGGACAGGATGTAACATGCAATTTCTTGTGCCACTATACTGTGTGGTCTCATGTAAACAGTTGATTTGTTGGTGTTTCACTTGCCTGCCCTTTAACAGGAGAAAGTCCCTGGGCAGCCAGGCCATAGTAACAGAAGACATAGAAGCACATTACCTCTGAGATCAACAAGGTTTTTAGTATGCCCTGGTATTTGCTTTTTCCTTCACAAATTACAGAGCGTAATTGTCAACAGAAGTGCAGAAAAAAGAACAGAGATTATAAATTTCAGAGGCAAAATGCTGCCAAAATGCTGACACATCACTTGTGTCTTACAAGTCTCTGCAACATCCACAAGCTAGTTATTAATGATCAGTTTTCTGAAATATCTCATTCTTCTTCAAGACAGAAGCTTCTGTGTCCAGTGAGATCAAAACTCAAAAGGCTTGGAAGGCTATTGCCTCTTACAAACAACCATCAAAATACCAAAGCCTGAGCCTAAAGTGATGATGCATCTCTACCAAATGCACTGATGCTCTAATTCTAGATTACAATTTCTCTTACCTACACAAGGCATATACACAAAATTTCAAAAACAGGAATTCAAAAAGGCCCTGCAATAGGATGATTTCTGCAAGAGATTGCCACCATGAACCTTTTGCAGAAGGAAAAACAATACAAACATCCAAGCAAAAAAATTATGCCCATGATGAGGATCAATTCAGATCCTCAGATGTGCAAAATATAAAAAACCATAAGTTTCTATAAAAATGGTTAGTCCAATAAATCTATTTCCTTTTTGCAAATCATTTTTAAGTAGTAGGAATAAACTTTTTCACTTTCATAGGGAAATAAAGAAAACCCCATACATAAAATTATTAACAATGTGATGATTATCAGAAGGAATATCTAAAAGGAAATTGTAAGTTGAGATACAGTGGAAATGGCAGGGGAAATATACTTCCCTTAGGAGTACACCTGTGACTCTTTCTTTAATGTTTTTTTCTCCTGAACACAGAGGATAAGGATTTTACAAGAGATAAATTCAAATTTTCAATTTGACATTTGCCTGAGGGGATCCCAGGTGAGTGCTGCTGGATGAGCTAACACTTGAATGTCTGTCCATTCTCTTAAGTTTAGAACAGGTCCCATTCTCTTAAGTTTAGAACAGGTAGCCAGAGCAGAGATTTCCTTCCTGTAGCCTTCCATTTAGGCAACCTAAAGATATAGAGAAGTGAAAACACAGGAGAATTCAGTGTTTGGGTCAGATTCAGACCATGAACAACATGGAGATATTCTTTTAGTGCAAATAAGATTGTTTTGTGTGTATTTGTTTATTAACAACTGTACTGATGCTGTTCAACTCATTTCATTAGAGTGACTGAAACAGCATTTCAGAATAATGACTTTTTTTTACTGTCATTCACCTTAGCTGGATTCAAATAATCACTTTAACTTAAGAAGATATCTCATTTACCAATTGTGTAAATGGAAGAACTGTTTTCTAATGAAATATTGACAATAAATAAACAGCTGACACCAGAGTGCTCCTGTTCTGGTAATAGTTATAGACTTCTTTATCTAACAATTTACATTTGGGATGTGTTAACCCAAATTAACAGCATGGGTTAACCCATGTTAACCCATGATACCTTTACAAACCTTTGACTTTTAAATCCATCTCACTGGGTATTAATATCTTTGAAATTAATTACAAGTGCATTAATTATTTTTAAGGGAAAAAAAGACAAGAAAAAGAAAGGAAAAAATTAGAAAAAAATAAGAAAAAATAAAAAAACCCCAACAGATTAATCAAAGAATGACTATCAAAATTTGGGTTACCATAGGATTCCAGCTGCTAAAACTAAAGTCCAATTTCTCCAAAAGCTGTTTACCCTGATCTAAATACTCTGACTGTTCTCCTACCAGCAGCCTAGTATAAATAGGAATAAGTAATGAAACCATCTTTCTGCTGTGCTAGTTTTTCTGGAATATAACCCCTGTGGTAATAATTACATGGGGCTTATCCATCCCAGTGTGAACACCACCCAAGTGTCAATTATGACAAATGTCTGATACCCACAAGTGTCTGTTGCAAAGAAAACCAACTGTTTCCATTCTCTTAACCTTGGGGTCAGGGTTTCCCACTGGGACTAACAGCTTTTTTTCCTGCTGTAAATATCCATTTGAAGTTGCTAGGAGGTGTTATGATACACAGACCTACTCTTTCAGCACTTGCTTTTTTCTTCTTTGGTAATTTGAACCTAACTCTCACCAGGGGTTTACACCTATCTCTGGGTTTTTATTTGTATTATCCCCTCTGGGTGAGACATCTCACTTTCTTTTCCACACCATTTGCAATACAAGCTGGGGAGTCCCCAAAGCCCACTGGTAGCATGGACTAGTAGTGACCTATTTCATACCTCTGGGGTATCTCTTGCAGCTATTTGCTATCTTCAGCTTTTGAGACAATTATCAGAGGAATGGGAAAAAATCAGTAAAAATGGAACCACTGAGCTTAGATCCTTGGAATACAGACTTCCCTCAGGCAAAGCCAAGAATAGGCCATTGAAGAGGAAATTAAAATTAGTATATACAAAACAAAGGACATTTTCAGTAATGTAAGCAGTGACAGTGGACATAGATAAAAGTGTTTGGAGGAATGTAATCACTAGGCAGTCAGATTACACCTTCCCCTTATCCTATCCCAATTTACAACCATTTTGGCTTAGGAACTTCACAAGCTGGATGTGGCCTGTAGGAGTTTCATAATTTTCAGTGAACCTCTCTTTCATTAATTTGTCCATTTTCCTCTCCAACACATAAAAGTGCTCATCATCATAATATCCTTCGCAGACTAAAGGTTCAGGTTGGTCATTTGGAAGAATTTCATCCCTGAAAGGGTGGTTAAGCATTGGAATGGGCTGCTCAGGAAAATGGGGGAGTAACCATCCCAGGAAGTATTCAAAAAACAACTGGATGTAGCACTTAGAGCGGGTAATGTTCAGTCAAAGCTTTAACATGATGATCTTGGAGGCCTTTTCCAACTTTAATGATTCTCTGATTCTCTTATATCTTTAACAAATAAGGAAAATCTATGGGGAGCAAAAGATGGCTGGCTGCTGTCCTTGAAAACTGAAGTTGCTCGTCACAACACATAGCAGACATATGAGATAGCAGCAGGTCAAGCTTCCTGTTTTAAGGTGCTATGCTAGTGCTGTGAATATACCATCCCAAATTTTGGATACATTGGCTGATAGGAACCTTATTATTCAGATTACAGTTATTTATGTGCGGTGGGAAAAAGAAAAAGAAATTTTAATGGATGAGCATCCCCAACTCTGCACTGTGCATGTATCCTAAAAGGGAAACCCAGCCCTAATCTTTTTGTGAATGAACCTGACTGAAATTATAGTAAATATGCAACCACATTACCAAAACTGACAAGTGCAGTAACACAAACTTTCTCCCTAAATTCTACCATTTCACATAGGTGAAATCTCAGGATCTCAGTGAGTCACAACTCTCCACACCTTCCAGCTTCAGGAAGATTTGTATGAATAACCTAGATGTGTCAGATTTTGATTGTATTCTTCTTACCAAAAAAAAAAAAAAAAATCCCAACAACAACCCCCATTTTAATTAATTAAATACTTGACACATAACAAAGACCTCACTATATGCCCAATGTCATCAAAAATCTGCTTCACTCTTTGTAAATAAGCCTTAGTAGGAACTAAAAGGACAAGAAAGGATTTCCACTAATCAGGATTGCTTTCACATGGCTGAATTACACAGAGGAATCTCAATGACTGACCCTGCACTTGCTCTCCTTTCACCAGTGGACAAATGCAGTCATTCCAGTGGCACAGACAGAGATGGAAGTCACAGTCCATTAGCCAAAAAGACAGTCCTACAATCCTTATCCTCTCTAAGCTGCCAAAGGAAGGTTAAAAAGTTGTTCTGCAGCTACCAAATGGAAATGAAGCATGCAGCTAACAACCATGAGATACTGGTATCTCTAAAGCAGAATCTAACCCTGGTGCTACACCAAGGGTTTATAATATGAGAAAGGGGGATGCAAACCCCACATGACTGAATTTAGCAAACAGTATACGATGACTTATACTGTTCCAAAGGAAATGAACCACCTGATTGAAACATCTGGACCCACAAGAGCCAGCTACTTCACACTGTAATTATCACCTGCTCTGAGCCAGGGCATGCACACAGTGTTTGTCAGAAATTAATAACGCTGCTGAAAAGTAGCATTACTTCCCATACTACTGCAGTACACTGAAAATGCAAAAGCCACTACAGGAAGTGTGATAGGAAAAAAAATAAGAGAAGACAAATGATTGAATTAACCTTTGTCATGTTTGATTCAATAAAGCTGGCTCTTTAGAAATTATCTAAAGCTGATGGAGTACTTCCAATTTATCACAGAACTCAGCATCTAAATTATATGGGCAGTAGAGAAATATTTTTAAATATTCCTATCCTATACATACCTCAATTATCTTTCCTCACTTCTAGGATCAATTAATCAAGCTAGAAAAATCTGAGCTTTTGCAGCACCTGCCTTTCCCAAAAGATGATTTCCATTGTATCACAGAACCTTGCTTGCTTTTAACCTAGGAAATGTTGGGTTTGAGTGCTGAAACAGAAAAAAAAAATTTTTTTTTTACTCATAAATGTACTACAGATAAATGTAGCGCATAATCCTTTATAAAATGTTTTCCCTTGCCAGAAAAACATTAAATATCAGGAAACACGTCCCCAGATGGATTACAGAATGGCAAATACATTTCATAGGCATTTTTATTGTTGTTATTATTGCTTGGCAGAGTAAAAATAGAAGTATCTTCAAAGGTGTCTTTCCCTGGAATAGGCAATGCAGCATAAAGAGAATTTATATGCTGAAAAGGTTACAGTCAATGTATTATGGCTGTATATATAGGATCTTTTCATTTATAATTCCCAGTCTCTCCCAAGAAAGCTCAGGCTGTAAATTTTTTAGACTTCTACAGCTCCTTGCCCAATGGGGCCCTGAATGCAGATTTTGCATGCCCCTGTAAGTATGAGCAATCAGAATTACACAATTGAGTTTGTTGTTGCCTGCAGGAAAAAAATTTCTGACTTCCTTCAAGGCCAAGGGGTTAAAGCTGAATGTTGTAGCTGTAGGTGCAGGAAGTAATTTAGTAATCTTCTGCTTTGTTTCAAGTAGTATCTGTCAAGGCTAATGAAAGAAAAGGGCAAACTCCAGAGCCTATCTTTGCTTTCCCTCACGCCAACGAGGGGGTTACATCTTCCTATTCCCTTCGTCAGCAGAGTCCCATCTCTCAAACTGAACTTCCTAATGCATCGTGATCTTCCCAATGCCACTTTCATCCAATGTATGATTCATGGGCCTCTGCAAAACGTTTTCCCTTGCCAGAAAAACATTAAATATCAGGAAAAATGTCCCTAGATGGATTACACAATGGAAAATAGGTCTCAATGGCATTTTCATCGTTGTTAGTTGCCTATTTGTCCCTTAACAGCTCACTTGTACTGCTTGCTTCTCCCCTTAACATTCAAGTTTCATGCAGACCATCAGTTTGCCAATGTAATGGGTTTTCACAGCCAGGGGAAGGTAAGCGCCAAGGATTATTAATAGCGTTCCTCTGTTGGTTAAGGGAAAGATAAATGTGACACCACCAACAAAACCCCTGAATATCTGATACCAGTGAGGAGTGGGTATCACCTGCCGAAAATAGAAAGAGCGACAGAGATTATATAAGTGGGGTTCCTACCCCGACTTCCACCTCTTTTTGACCACCTCCCTATCTAACACCTTTTCAAGCGCGCTTACAAGAGATCCAAGAGGTAAGTAGCAAGAAAATGCTCAAATTTCCGCAGCAAAGGTGGATTCACCAGCTTCGGGCAAGAAGCGGGATCTTCGCAGATAAGGGTATCTTCTATCACTTCGGCATCATTCCCCTTTCCATAAACAAAAGCCCAGAAACAAAAAGATGCAAATCTCTCAAACATTGAGGAATCGCTTCCCTCAAAGGAGACTCCAAATGAGAAGAATAGATCATTAAAAGGAGTACATAGGTAAACTCATTGAAGGAGAATAAGAAGAAAAGCAGGGGAGAAGGTGGAAATGACGAAAGTGGGAAAGGGGAGGAAGAAAGTGAACGAGAACGAGAGCAAGGACTTCCGAAGAGGTTTTACTGAAATAGCCAGCTGTGAACCAAAGACAAACAAAACCACAAGATCCAGAACACGTCTAGAAATGGCACCTCTCTTTCTGCACAGATGACTGTAAGCGATGGGATGAAGTTGCTCTCTTTGGTGTGGTCACTAGGAAGCTAAAGGAAATGTGTCACCCTTTTTGCAAAGGACCGCCGCCTTTCTGCTTCAATTGTTGATGTGAGGGCTTCGTGCTGTTCAGGAAATTCTCACTGGTTTGCTTTCGGCAAGGGTGGGCAAATTTCTACTTAATTTATTTGGTCGTTTACTTAGTAACAATATCATCATTCTGGTGTTGGTGGAATGGGGAGTTGATCTACACAAAAGTTTTGGTGCAGACAACTTGGAAATCCACGATGTGGATTTTGCAAATAGCTTGGGCAGGAAAATTGGCAAAATCTCAGAGATAAAGGAAAATGCGTCATTCATCTCGCAGGGATGATGAGAAAAAGATGAAGGGTCGAGTGAGAAACTGTCAACTCGTGAAACACCTTTTTTATTAGAATAACAGTGTTGACTGCAGGTTGGTGGTTAAAAGCTTCTGGAAATTTGCTAGCTGTCCTTAAAGAGAGACACTGCTGAGGGTGGAGCCGGGTCTCAGTCGCTCCTCCAAGGCAGATCCCAGCTGTCCGCTTCGCAAACCCTGTGTCGCTGCTTTCGCCTTTCTGGCTGTGGAGGGTACACACGGCTTCTGAGCTGGGGGAAATGTTATTTACGCTCTGCAGATGGCTCCACCTGATCTGAAGCCTCATTTTTCAGACACCTCTCACTTTTCGCCTCCACAGCATGATTAGGCCGTAGAGGGCTGACAGATCCGATGACGGAGGGAAAGCGGGGCAGTTCGCGCATCGTTAGGGATGCGGAGGGAGCCGCCCGGCTCCCATCCCCAGGACACAGACAGGGAATGCGCCTCTGGCCGCTTTGCTTGGCATGAGGCTACTTAAGCTGATCGGCGTCTGCCAGCACAGCGGGCAGCGCTGAGCATCGCCTCTGCCAGCCACCGGCTCGAGTTACCCCCGAGGGCAGCCGTCCAAATGCGCTCTGCCTTGTCAGCAGAGCGGGGCTAACCCCGAAACGCGAGTCACCCGCCAGGAGAGCATCTTCACTGGCGGCTGGGCAGGTGCGTTCCTGTTTGTAGGGATCTAAAAGGAAGCTCTTGGCTCAACAACGGGTTTGTAAAAGATTCCTAAGAAAGGGAAAAAACCTGCCGAGACTGAGGCCCAACTCCTTTTCAGACCACGCCGGTGCCGCACGCAGCAAAGCAGGGAAAGCAGAGGACGATGTAGCATTGGGCCGGCGGGGGTCCGCACTGGCAACAAGAAGAGATTGCCCTCTCTTCCCTCAGTTAAGGAAAGGTAAAGGGACGTCAATTTCATAAGATATGGCACGCTGATCTCTAGCAAATGGCTGCATATATTGATGGGTCTGCACTCATCCTACGTTTAAAACGGACTAACAATAGGGTCCTAACGCTGAAATCTGCTAGAGCAGGAGACCCCCATGCTCCGAGTGCTGTCTTTACTACACCGTCCCACCTCCAGCTCCAAAAAAACGGGGGCTGCTGAGTGAGAATGACCCTTGCGAGAAGGTGGGCAGAGCTCTTCTGGGGGACTGCTGTTTATCTCGGTCCAGCATCCCAGCTCTCAGCTCCCCTTACCCTGTAGAGCAGGGAAGGATGTGTTCAGCCTAGGGAGAGGGACTTGGCTTCACCATCCATCCCCTTGTTTGTCCTTGGAGAAAACTAAGCATCTCTTGCATCTCGGGAAATACACGAAAAATGGAGGCCGGGGGCGGGGGGGAGAAGTTCCAACGAGAGAAAAACGTCAGTCCCTTCCACAATGAAGAGATGACCTTTAGGAAAGAAAAGGAGAAGGAAAAAAAAGCGGGGGAGGGGGGACACACCAATGTCATCTCCTCCTCAGTCCTGCGTTCAGTGTCATGGTAATGACTTACCCATTATAGCTGAACTTGGGCCATGGAGGTAAAAAAAAAAAAAAAGGACAGGGCTCGTACTTTTAAAACCACCGAGCAATTATATTGACAGCACAACCCGAGGTTCTGCACAAGCCGCCCCCTTTTCCAGGCTGCTCTCCGGCGGCCCCATTCAGAGGAGAGGTGTGATTGTGGCAGCGGGACCGGGCCGTACCCGTCGATCGCGCCCGGGGATCTCGCTGCCACCACTCTGTCCTCCCCCGTCTCTCCTGGAGCAGAGATGCCAATATCCTGCAGAGATCTGCCCTACTACTGGGCCTTAACCTTGGCTACCTCAGCCTAATGGCTCCTGCCCAAACTCTGAGAGCAAGTTGGACTTCTTGCCATATTTTATTTGAAAAATGGGCACAGATTCTTGGAGAAAAAAAATAACCCTAGAAAACACATTACAAATCCTAAATGCTTTCTTTTTTTGATGCTAACGGGAAGTGCCCGGTCCTGCCTGAGAAACCCACTACTGCACAGGAGCTCCTCACGAGTGCGTTGTCACCTCGCATCTCGTTGTGCCGTACCCTATCGCGGAAGATTCTGCAGCATATTGTGCATTACAAACGGGATCTGTAGGATTCGCTGGGATGTGATAATTAATTCAGTGAGGAAGATGCTTAATATGGACTGGCCTGAAAGAAAAAAGGTCTAAAAGGAAGGGGAGGGGGAAGGGAGAAGGGGGAGACGTTTAAAGTGGTTGAACGATAAGGCAAATGTTCAAAAGCTACATAACATTTGCTTCCCGACCTCAAGAGTAGCTTGAAGCTTGGCATATGCTGCAGTTCCTTACTCATCACCGAATATAACTGGTAAAGCTCATTCTGACTTACTAAATGAAAAGGCTCTGCTCTGCACCACTAGTTTGTCCACTGCACCCGAGGACTTGACCTTGGCAAAACTCTTTCTCCAGCCGGTATCACAGCAGCCTCTGGCACCGCTCCAGTAAGACTTAGGCTCCAGCCTCCCAGGGAGCGACCCCCACGTGCGTCCTCCCCCACCCCAGACCCACAAAGGCATCCCCCGTGCCCCCTCTTTAGCTGAACCCTCGCGTCTGTGGACTACTTGGTGCTCTGCAAAAGGGAGAGCGACAGCCCACAGCACTTATCCACGAAGAGCTATAGAGCTGGCACGGGTCCAGCCTTTCCCGGTGTGCCATCCCCACACAGCACTGCAGCTTTGGTCATATGAGCAGAAATGATGAGAAAAGCACTTTTTAATCTTTTCGCACTTGCTTCCCTGTTCAAACAGTTGCAGGATGGCTATGACTGACTTGCTCAGCGCTGAGGATATCAAGAAGGCTGTGGGAGCCTTTTCAGGTGAGTGCTTTTTTCCTATTTTTTTTTCTTCTCTCTTTTCCTCCTTTCATCTTTTCAGGTTAGGATAGCTGTGCATTTATTTCAGCTATGGGAAGATTAGAGGAACTAGCTAGACAAAATTTCAAATGAGGATGTGTTTTCAGATGTTCAATGAATGCCTCTGACAGGTTTATAAAGTACAAGGCTGCATCCTCAGCAAAGTTGTCCTGCACGTTACAGAGGCGAAATATTTATTTTTAAGGAAAGTAAGCAGTAACTGCGGAGAGACTTTGCTTCTACCGAGAGGATACTTTCAAAGGGAAGAAACCCCTCGGCAAACCAAGCTGCATTATATCTTGGTGCGGGATAGAGAAGTCAGCAATGGATGTCAGCAGTTTCCCACTCATTCCTGAAATTTAGTTTCAGATGTTACAGAACTGCTGTTTCCCATTTCAAGGATTTATGAAACCACTCTGTATTTTCTATGCAGAATCCCCGGGTGGGCTTTGCTTTTCGGGATGGACAGAAGGCAACAGTAGAGCACGGGTGCGGGTGCACTGCTCGACTGCAGGGGCTCCCTGCAGGTCGAATGGCTGCAGTGGTCCACGCTCCCCTCTCACTCCTCCGGGTATCAGATGTTCCCTACCCCTCGCTTTCATCGCGACCCCCAAAACTGACAGCAAGCCCTCTTCGTGTTTACAGAGATTCAGGTAGTTAAGGTTGCTCTCAAAGAAAGCCAGAAATCCTGCTCCGGGATGCACGTTATCCCCCCCTCCCCCAAACTACCTGGCTGACCGCACCATCCCGGGAGCCGCCTCTGTCAGTCCTGCTCTGTGCGATGACCTTCCCAAACAGACAGAGGAGCAGGACCCGCTGAGCCTGGCTCAGCTCACAAGCCGGAGTCAGAGGGAGCGACAAATTGCTTTGCTGGATCCAGCAGCTGTTTTACTCATTAGCTTCCATTGTTCTATGGCCATCCCCAAGTCCCGGAGCAGATGCAATTAGCAGCAACTAATGACAGATCTCAGGCAGATCACGGAAGATTGAGCCTCCTTAATTTTATGTAATAGGAAAATTTAACGCGGCTGGAATAAGAATGCATGAAGAAGGAAAAAAAACTCCACCGCACGTTTTGGAGGTCACTGTATGGTATTTCCAATCCACATCACAGTTGTTAGGCTACCTGGGTGGGACAAAAGCGGATGCGGTGAAAGGACAAGGGAGGTGGAGCAGGTAAACTCGGCTCCGATTTCAAGGGCTCTGGGTTGTTTGTTTTTTTCCTCCCCGGAGACAGCTCCTCACAAGGTCTTGCAGGCAGCGCGCCGCGCAGCACTCCCTTGCAGTGTCTGAGCTCACACACCACGATTGCACATTCCTTCAGCGGTTAAAATGGAACACTGATTTCTAGTAAGTCTCCATGAAAAAAAAAAAAACACCAAACAAACAGTCAAACAGTGCTCTGAAACGCTTCTCGCCAATGCTTGAGCAAGAGCATTTTTGGTTTTTTTTTTCCCAGGGGTGGAAATGTTAAAAAGTGACAGCTATGTAATAGTCTGCTCTCAGATGTCTGTTTTAGTGTAAAACTTAGTGGGGGAAAAAAAAAAAAAAAAAAAAAAAAAAAAAAAAAAAAAAAAAAGAAGAAGGCTTAAGGCACTGAAATGAGACCAAGCACGTTAGACCTCAGCTCCCAAAGCTCCCAAGCCTATCACAGACTTCTTGTGTGACCTTGGGCAAGTCTCATCCTTCTGTAGCTCAGCTCTTCATCTGCAAAATGGAGACATTGCCTTTGTTTATTTCCATTAGCACCTGTGAAGCACGGACGATTACACTGAGTACACTCAGCTCCTACCGCAGCTGGGCTCCACTGTTCCCCCCAGGGCAGGAAAAACAGCAGCATGGAAGAAAACCACGGGTATGTGTTGGTGTGTGTGCTTCAATGACTTTTCTAAACAGTTTTCTGCTTCTTCATCTCTTATAGCGGCTGAATCTTTTAACTACAAAAAGTTTTTCGAGATGGTAGGATTGAAAAAGAAGAGCCCAGAAGATGTGAAGAAGGTTTTCCATATTCTTGATAAAGATCAGAGCGGCTTCATTGAAGAGGAAGAATTGAAGTAAGTAAAGTTACATCCTTTCTCAAATATCCCTGCTTTAAGACTCTAATTTCCTGTGGGTTATTTTTACAAGACTCTAGGCAGTAACATACAGCTGAAACTCTTGAGTATAGTATTTGTGTGCTATGCCAGTTTTTTGCTGAGCACATGAGCTGAGGAGTGTTGGCGATAGCTAGTTGCCACTTGGATTGCAGGATCCCTGAAACACATGAATGGTCAATACCTTACAGGTAGTTCTTCAGCCAAATGCAGTTTCAGAGTAAAGCACTTCTGAATGTTAGAGAAGGTCAACAACAGAAGACACAACGCCAGATTCCGACTTGTGTCTCGAATCAGTGTTACAAATAGATATGAAGTGTGATTGTTCTGTGGAAAAAAATCCCCAAACCAAAACCAAACAAACAAGCAAAAACTCCAAACAAACGTTCTTTTACTTTCTATGCCTCCTCCTTAGGTTTGTCCTGAAGGGCTTTACCCCAGAAGGAAGAGACCTATCAGACAAAGAAACGAAGGCTCTTCTGGCTGCTGGAGATAAGGACGGTGATGGTAAAATTGGCGCTGATGGTATGTAATTAGAGGAGTAAACTTTGACAGTAACAACCGAATATTACCCTTACACACAAGAACTGAGGAAACCTAGGAATCACTGGGGGCTGTGACCTTCTGAAGGGCACAATTTGGGTTTAATGAAATGCCAAGTCCCGCTCCATTTGCTGCACCTTGCATGGAAGCGTTAGAGGAAGAGGAGCCGAGTTGTGACACTAGAGGGGGCAGGAGCTCACGGAACCCGGCTGTGGGTCGGGCACTCCGCAGAGCAGGACTAAGCACCCAGCCAAACTCCGCTCCACTTACTGTAATTTGTCTCTTGATAGCAGGGAGTGAGAATCAGGACACTGCGAGTTCAGAGACCGAGGCTTCACTATAAAGCATGGAAAGAATAAAAGCTCAGCGCCAGCATTTCTGCTTGATGTTTAGTTAGCAGGAAAGTAATGACTTTGCATGACTTAGCAAGGCAATGCTCTTAAAATTCAAAGTACACCCATTTGGCTACAGAATTTCTATACAATAACAGTCTATCCAGCTTATGCTAGTGTTTACGTGGGTCTTAACACCTAAGAAAGCTTGTCAGTCCCTTTTACTGCATATGAGAAATACAAGAAAAGAACAACTTTTCCTCTCACAGCATTGCTTAAAAAGCTAGGGCTGTTTTCTATTCCCCCTTGGGATGAATCAGCTTAGCCCACACACAAAACTTCTCCTTTTTCCTCTTTTTTTGGAGGTGACAGTAAATGAAACACACTGAAGGAGACAAGAAGAGATGCAATTCTAAACTAAAGCTTTCCTCATTGAAGGAGATAGAAGTTTTGACATATCAATGCTAGGGTTTTGACATATCAATAAGCCATATCATAAGCAAAAATCTAAAAAATACCTAAACCCTCTCATATCTCTCTGTGTTACTCAATCTCTGCAATTTAATAAAATGTTATCTCGAAAAAATAGGTCAATTAAAAGAGAAATAAAAAGCAAAATTAACTAACACAGTCTCCCAGCTTAGAAGACAACACACAAAATCAGCCATTGGCATATCAGTCAGGAAATGCACACTGGCATATCAGTGACTATGGCCATGTCCCTAGACCAAAGCCTCTTAATTTCTCCAATCATCACTTTATAATCGTTTAGGTGAAGCTCCTGCTAAACTTCAGCACTGCTGCTGAATCCAGTGTGGGTGCCATTTCTTGAAACTTCATATTCATATTTATTATACAGATCTTCTTTATACACACTAAAATTAGTGATAGTAGTACTAAAATCACTGAGCAAGTTTTTCAAAAGAAAACTTAATTCAGGTAAGTAAGCTTACAGCTGATCCAAGAACCTCATAGCAGATAAATTTTCAGCTATTCCAGAAGGCTGCAAATCAAAACTAGTCTTAATTGGAATAAAAAAAAAACAATATTGCATAATGATTTTGGCTTGTACAAGAAAATACAGCATTAACCTTCATATTTAAGACTACCATAACTTTTTCTTTGAAACAGTGCCTGAAACCCAGTACATTGTAATAAAGCAATATGAAATGCCTCTTCTCCTTATCTCTTTCTTCTGCAGCTTTTACTGTTCCCTAACTTTGAAATGGAAATACTCTGTGTTTACACTTTGATAATGAGAAGAGAATTATGTGCTTTTTTCTTTTGATTCTTCTGACCATATCCCTACCATACAACACTACCAGTTTCTTTTCCATCTCTTAAATTGACTTTAACAGCCAATTTTTACACCAGAAAGGCTTGAAATACATACAAAAGTTAACAGCTGAGACTGTGACCAAAGGACAAAGAGGACAGATACTTCCCAGCTTTTCCTTTGGCCCAATCCAATCCAATAATATAACTGCATATGTAAATAAAGTGTAAAGTCACAAATGTACATCCCATTCATATGCAGTATTGTGATGCTGTATTTCTGTTGCAAACCAATTTTGTTTCCCTGCAGCTGAATTGTCAGGCATCACCTCTACCCCTTGTTTCAAACATCAGCTTCCTAAATAACTAAACGATTGCAAACAAGCAGCCTTTCACAGAGGTTCATGTTAATTCTCCTGATGGCCCTTGAATGCTGTCCCTCAGGAGCCCGCAGCAGTTGTAGGAACTGATCTTCAGGGATTTTTAAAACCACAGAGACAACGAGCTCAGATGTATCATCCCAAACATTATCCCAACCCAATCAGCCTTCTTCTAGCTGAGGTCTCACATTACAAATTTTCTCTTTTCTTTCGATTCTTCTTTAAACCTTTTCTCATCCTGCAAGACCATTCGACTCTGAGATAGTTTCAGCAGTTTACCTCTTGTCGGATCAGTTTCAACTTGAGACCATGAAGCAGTTTCAAAGAGCTGAAAACTTGCAGCCATTTCCTGTAAGACCTGATCATCTTCTGTGCAGTGTCAGACCCCCTCCACATTCCACCAATGTGGTCAGAAGATAATGAATCTGAAAAAAATTGCAGGTCAAGACCCGGTTACCTCATAACACAAGCAACCTTAGCTTCTAAATTGGGCTGAAAAAGGATGCTGAAGCAGCTCTACTAGCTTCAGGAAAATATTTATAAGAAAGATGAGGAAAAAAAAAGAGAAAAATTCTAGTCATAATGTTGCTTTAAATCTATTTTGTGTATTAGCATTGGATGTGAAGCTCATGCCTTTTAGTTTCCTGATATTAATAGACTTGAGAAAGTACATAGAGAGCTTTCAAAGATCATGCACTGTGAGCAGCACAATCCAGATTTTTATCCCTGTAAATCAGAATGTTGTAAAAATGTGACATTAAACATGCAAAATAACAACTATTAAGTCATGACCTTGCCAGGTGAAAGCCATAACAACAACAACAACAAAAAATATTTGGAATTCCTTCTTTTCTTATCCAGCTTTGTCCTCTTCAATCTTCTAAAATAAACTAGCATAAGTCATTACTTATAAAGTTTCCTAAACAGATTTCTGTTGTAAAGAAAATGTAAAAACCACAATCTGATGAGAGAAATCACGAGCCTACAACATGTCCTCTGTAATCATGTCTGTCATTTCAGTAAAATACTAGAGGGCATGCATTAGGCTGGTATATAGTACTAAACTGTACTGAACATAGTGTCCTCTCCTTTTAAGTCAGAGCTCTGACACAAAACAGCTAGTAAATTATTTTACAAGACAAAATGGTCTAAATCCTTGCAATTTAAAGCCACTATTTGTTCAAAGAAAGACATAATTTTGTTTGGAAGGGTAATTCCAACTGGAAACAAGGATGTAGTAGATCACAAGGATTCCCTCACTAACAGGCCAGAGGCAATAACCAATTACAAGGGACTGATATACCCTGCCTTATCTCAGAAGTTTTGCATATATGAGTACACTTTGTAACAATGCTTCTACAAGCCACCTGTGGTTGGACTAACCTTCATACAAAAATGAGTAGTGAACTAATTTAGAAGATTATTCAACTGGAACATCTTTGAAATATTTAATATACATTGAAAATCCTGGGAAAAGTGAAATTGTTGCAATTACTCAAGAAGGAGTATTTTATGGTTTGCTGGCTATCATAAAGTACCTGTAAAATATATTGCTATTAGGTGATAATGACACATTCAAAATGTATTACAGAAAATATTTGGCTGCAAGTCTGAATAACCTTTTCCAAATATATTCTGTAGATACAAATTATCATAAAAGGTATTTAATTTGGCTGTAATAAGTATGACAACTTGTTTTAACAGTATATGCGTAGTTAGTTTTCCCTTTTGGAAAGGTTTGATCCATTGCAGTTCATGTTTCTCTCTGCAGGACATATTGACACAAAGATTTAATAATCATGGCCTTTCTCCTTTTCTGACCAGAATAGCTGGGGTTTTTAGCACAAGCACTTCATGTTATCTCTTAAATTCAGTTTGCAACACTTTCAATCTACGTACCCACCATGTACAGGATTTATACGTGTTTTGTGTTAAGTAATCTGCATCACTAATCCTAATTTGGATTTACATCTTTCAAAACGATGGATAAATTTGGAATTGATTTAAACTCTCTGACATTTTTTATTTCTCAGTCTGGTTTGTCTGCATTTGGCAACATAATTTTTGGACACGCTATCAGAAGTGCTGTTTGCACACAACAGTCAATTAAGATCTCACTTGGTTAGAGTTAAGCATTTTTTAACAGAACACCAGAATATTCTTTAAAATGCCTAATTTTAATCTTCTATCTTTTTCAGTTGCCAGACTTTACTCTTCATTATGTCAAACTTCAGTATTTTTTTCTTGAGCCTTACAGATGACTCCCTCTCCTATTTGCCATTTCCCTCTCAGCTGATTATGTTAAACCCATAAACCACTCTCTCTGCATATCCTCTAATCCCTTTATCATCTTTGTTGCTCTTCTTGGGATTCCCTCCAGTCTGTCATTTTCAGTGCTCTGAGGCACATACAACTGTGCAAGGTATTCTCATGTGTTACTCTTCCAAGGTTAGATGGAGTTAGGAATTATAACCAGTCAGCCATTCACCAGGATACAAATGTGCATTTTTCATGCTTTATCTCCCTGCTGAAATGCAGTATATATACTAGAGCACAGAATAACCCTAAATTGCAGATAGATACGTTTACGTAAATATTATGGATGTATCACTAATAAAAGCCACAGGGTAAAATCCTGGCTCTCTGACACCACAGAAATTTTTCTCATTCTTACAACACAGTCAAAATTGCTACATGGGTTGGTATTAACCTTCTGTTTTTGTAATCTGTCATTTTCACTCAATTTACAATTACAAAATTGAGTTTAAATGCAATATAATTATAATATGGGGGACAAATACTTTGAAAGACTCACTAGTGATTCTCTTTGCCAAACTCGGATATAAGAGAAATTTATCTCACTGCAAGATTAAATTTCTAGTTCTTGCCTTCATCCCACTGAGATTTCCAAATAACCGAGAACTAATCAAGTTCTTTAGATAAATAGTGGTGGAAGTCTTACAGTCTGGCATGTATAGCACTTCTCCCTTATTCTCAAAAAATCCTTTCATTTCACTGTAAGATTTCCCAAATCATACTTTCCCTTTAATTTCTTGGATTTCTTTACTCTTCTGTTATTGTGACTTTTCTGCTGCACCAGTGACTCTGTATTCATTGTAATATGCTTCCTCCTTTAAATTTTAGTTTTTAAAGTATTTTTTAAAATTCTTTCTTTTCTCCAGAATTTGCAACTATGGTGGCTGAATCATAAAGGCTTTGACCAATGCAAACCCTTCACCCATCCTTCACTGCCCAATTCCAACCACCTCCTGCTGACTGCTTTGGCTCCTGTTCTATTTATTTATGTTATTTTATACTCCAGCTCTGTTCTCTGCAATCCTGCAACTCTGTAATTGTGCTGAAAGACACTGTTAAAATAATAAAGGTCACATCAATCTGGGCTTTCTTCTCTCTCACTACAACTTGTTTCTTATTTCATGTAGGCTTGGCACACGCTGAGAGAAAATGTTACTCGTTTTTTTGCTGACATCCCTGCTGCTTTATCCCTAGCCAGGGTAAAGTAGGAAGAAATTTTAAAAATTATTACGGATAAAACACGCATATAATGAGTCATTCAGTCCAAGTCCTGAACTGTGGCAAAACTGACTGCATTATTTTTAAGCCACCCCTGCTAAATGGATGCATACTCATAGCCTGGAAAAATCTCTAGTGATGGAAAATCTCTAGTGATGGCAATTACCCAACTTCATTTGGCAGTTCGTTCTTTCAACTTAATCAGTGTTATAGCTAAAAAGTATTTCCTAATATTTAAACTACATCTCCCCTGCTGCATTTTGGTGATCAGTAAATTGATTGTCATCTGTATAATTTGTTAAATTTGCCCAGTGCAGGGGGATTTTTGGATAAAAGCTTTGACAGGAATATCAGCTGGTGCCAATCATACATGAAGATAACTTCATAAACTATTAAACAGCAGTCACTTCGGAAACACAGGGTATGCTTACTAGCAATGTTACACAACTATCTAGGACAGGAAGAATGGCATACTCACAAGAAATAGCAATATGAATTTCAGGAAAAAGAACACCAAGATTCAGGTGTGACACTGCAGTTGATAATCCCACTGTAAAAAGAGTAAACCAGAAAATCTCATCCAAAAAAATTTATTCTAAAACTTTACCAGATAAGTGAATATCTTCTTTGGAGTTACATATAGGAAACTGATAATTATGCCAAGGAAATGATTAGACAAGAGTAAGCCTATGACAGAGCTCAACACTTATTTCCCAAATCTTGTTCAGCCACTTTGGCACCAAGCTTATACTTTTTACCCGTGTTATTGGGGGGTGTTTTGCTTTTAAGCAAAGACAAAAGCAGGGGAAAAATCTTTTCAGGCAACATCTCCCCGACATCTTAACAGAACATTGATTATTACTGCAGTAAAAAGGAAGGGTATTTTCCATTTCTGTATTCCAAATTATTCCCTGTAGCAATAATACCTTATTCAATTTAGACTTATTATCACCAATTTAGTGGAGACAACAAGATAAGGCTGAAACCCTGTCATCATCACACTGTACAGAATACCATCCTCTGCCCCAGCGATTACCCAATGCTACTCGGGAAGCCAATAAACGTTCCTAAAGCCATTTTAGATCCTCACTCTGTAGTAACTCGCAAGGAAGACTTTTTGCTGAAAATGCTGTGCGTTCAAAAGAAATCCTTTGGTTTTGCACACTGTATATACGGTTCTGAAGGATGTATTGATTTTTAAGTATTCTAAATAAAGCAAATGAAAACGGATTGCAGTGGAGCGAGTTTATTTCCTGCTTTTTCTCGGCAGCTGCTGACCTCGCGTGGCAATAAAGCCTCATTACAGGAGCACACAGAGATACCGAAAAGGCATCGGGCACCCCGCTACTGCAGCAGCCGGAATGAAGGTCCAGGGAATTCGAGAACCACATAAAAGCTGCTGTAAAAACAAAGCCCTTTATAGTCCCTTTCTATTCTCTGAAGCTGCAAGAATTTGTATTTTAATGCCTCACTGGATGGCACAAAAGCTGACATTTTATCCAGGGCTTTAGCCAAAAAAAACCAAAAAAACCCAAAAAAAACAACAACAAAAAAAAACCAACAACAACAACAACAAAAAAACCCCAAAAAACCACCAAACCCAAAAACCAATAGAACAAATAGCAAATACATAAAGCCACTAGAATACCCCAGTGATCCCTGCTTCAGTCTTTCTTCATGTTGTTACCTCAATCACTCTGGAACAAGCAACACTGAGTGCCTAATTTGGCCTGAAAATTTTCAGCCATATAGTAATGGAGAAGGTGAAAAGAAATGTCCTTTATTTTCAAACTGAAAAACTTGCAATGGGTAGAGAGACCTCCAAAATACTATCTCTATTTTTCATGCTGACAGTATAAGATATTCTAAACCTGCATTTGATTGGTTTATTCAAATATGCAACTGGTATATACTCAGATCCTGTATTCTGAGATGTTATACTCTGAATTCTCAAAATCTCTATTTAAACACACATTTTTCCCCAACTGCATTTTCAATTAAAAGTTCAAATTTCAATATGCATCTATCACAGAAAAAAGAAAACTCAAATACAAGTGTAATATAAGTAAATTTCCGCCCAGAGACAAAATTACTGTTTTATCAATTGCCATCAAACTACTACTTTCCTTTCACTGCTGGATCTTCAATATTTCTCTTAGACTCTTATTTTCCCACACAAATTTCTTCCAAATCCTCTCCAAATCTTCAACTGTTTCATTTCAAAATTTTTAAAAATTCATAATTTTCCTTTTTGTTGGATGTTATCTAGACATGACTCAAAACAGAACAAACAAATGCAAAATTTGAAGTTACAATAAAATATAAAACACATCATATACAAAATAATAAGTTATTCATTCTCATACTGCTCTTGCCATAACGTCTTTGAGACTGTGACAAAACCGCTGTAGGCCTGAAGAAAGCAGAATTTGCTACAAAATTTAATCAGGCTTTCTGCACAGTGTGGATTACAGTATGCTTGAGAAATACAAAAATCCACACTACCCTGCAATTTACTGTTTCATGAAGAAAGATGTTTTAATTTTCAGATGCATATGCAAGGAAGCAAAATTACATTTCTCCAAGAAACATTTACCTTAATTTTCTTAATTGCCATCTTAAATCTTCTTTGCCCTGAACAGTAAGTGCTCCCTAATTTTCTTCCCTGTTGTAATACAGTAGAAGTTATGAAAGAAAAAAAAATACTTCAGCCATCCTGTTGAAGACAAATTTTTAAATAATCAGTACATATCCTTTACTTAGATTCATATCCAATGGTTTGCAATGAGACACAATTGAATGACAAAAAAAATAGGCACTGCTTGTTCAAACTGGTATTTTGTATTGCTAGAGAAGAAGTTGCTCGCTCTGAGCTACAATTCAAGAGGAAGAGGAGCCAAATCCTCAAGTCATAGCTGAACCATCACTTCCTGACAAATGGCATTAGCATTTAACAGAAAGAGTTTGCATTAGCAGACTGTCACCAACTCTTAATATTTCTCCAATCACCATTACTAAATCCTTAACCAACAAATGCATAATTGTTTATGCTTTAAGGGTCCTGCCAAGCTCTTAATGGAGTTTCATGGATCAGCAATTTTCCACGTCTTATTTTGGGAATCAATGGACTGGAGGCCATAACACCTGCTCACCTTGCAGAAGCTGAGCTAGGATTTATATTTACAGTCTATCCACCAAGTCCTGAGATCAACACTGCCATTTCTTTCACACGTCCTTCACTTTATCAATGCAAAGGTTGTTTGTTTGCTTCTTTTGCCTTTTCTAACTAAACAAAATGTTTTTGAAGACTGGTAATAGAGTTCATGTTTCCCTTTCCTGCAACACACACACAGTTTTAGCAGAGCCTCTGTGCTACAGTAGCTAAACATTAACAACATTCTGTTCAAAACAGAGTTAATATTGTTATGGAATTACAAACTGCAGCATTGCACAATATTTGCAACAAGTCTTGTCTCAACAAAATAACATCAAAAATTGTGCCTAAAGGTTCACTGAAGTCACAAATTAGCCCACAAAATTTTTATTAATGAACATAATGTACATAATAACTTCATTTTACTCTAAAATCCTAGATTGAGATTTAAATGGCTGGCTGATAGAGAACCCATTCTTTTATTTATAAAGCAACTTCAAATGAAAGAGAAATTATAAGGCATGCAATAGCACAGCAAAATCCAGCTGTGGTTAAATTACATGCTGACATTCTTGTTCTAACCACACTCAGGAGCCACAGCCAGCACAGAGAGAAGCACTGGCTTTAGTACAGGCTGGTGTTTAAATACCTCCTCTAAGTCCTAGACTCTCATTGCTAACATGGGCGTGAACATGAGCTCCTGCTTCTTCATTGCCAGCAAGTATTTTATCTGATTCCCTTTCCCAAAGAAATCCCTTTAGAAATCCTAACACTCTCTAGGGCTACAACATTTAAAATTACATTTCTCCTGAAATGTAGGAGAGTGGGAAAGTGAAGCCAAATGTGTCTAAATAGGGTTAGCTGTGTGCATAACAGATCAATCATTAAAACTTTTTGGACTGTAGGATCTCCTAATGTGGGATAATTACTTCACAAGGGAGAAAGTGCCTTTCTGGTTAGTGCTCTTCTGGTCAATAAAGCAGCAAAGCTTAACAAAGGTTGATGCACCTTTAAAGACAGAAGTTAATATAAATTCGAATACTAGAGTCCCTTCTCCAACCACCAGAAAAATAGAAGTCCATGAGCTACTACAGTAAATGGATCAGATGACCCAGATATAAATACTGAAAGGCCTATGGAACTAACAGGAAGACCTTTGCTAATAAGCCTATAGAATATGCAGCTAGAAAAGATATTTCTTTCGTAAATTCATTCAGTCTCCCACCCAGGAAAATCTAAGTGAAGGGATCTTGTCAGTGTCTGAATCAGCTTGTTCAGCTCCTACTGCCACAACAGTTTTTAACTCCAGGAGATGCTTTGTGAGGTTTATGTACAGAAATACCACAGAAATACAGTTGGTTTCACTGGTATTACAGTAGCACAACACTGGCATTAACTTAGGCCTTCAGGTGGTAAGAACACGGCAATTCTCTATTACTGTGCATTTAGATAAGACATCAGGGGAAAATTCTTTACTGACACAGATTGCCCAGAGAAGCCATGGACATGCCATTCCTGAAAGCGTTCAAGGCCAGGTTGGATGGGCTTGGGGCATTGTCTAGTGGCATTGGGGCTGGAATGGGATGATCTTTAAGGTCCCTCATTCCATAAACCATGCTATAATTCCAGTTGGGTCATAAGGGGTGCAGGACCAGAGGCCAAAGGCTTAACCATTGATTACTGGAGGGAAGGCCCAAGATGGCTGAAAACTCAAATGGTTCAGAGACATTTTCAGGTTTTGGAAACACTGCCTGGTAGGATTTTTTAAAATTATAACATTTAAATTGTTAATAAATTCTACTCCCTGTGTATTCACAATGCAATGCAGTTTTAAAAATGTATCACTAGAAAGATACTAAAATACATAAGAAATAGCAAATTATCTCACAGTTATTACTGCTTTATAAAGAGGAATAAAAATTATGAGGCTGTGCTAATTTTATGCTTCATTCTGCAGATGAATGAAGATTTTCTGTCTTAAAAACATTTGCATTCCTCTCCTTTAAAGCAATTTTCAATTTTGCTGGATACAGCACAATTGCATCTACTCTTTCAGCTGCAATGGGTTGTTGAAATTGAGCTATTGCCCAGCACCTGCTCTTAGTCAGACAGCTGAAATCAGAGGTTAGGGGAAAAAATAAAGATTTTTTGTCATTGTAATGCAAGTCTCCTTTTAGCTTTGCTGCAGTCAGTGTTCAATTATGTTCTGTAACAACCTCCATTACTAGAGCCAGTGTTTTTCTGTTCTCTCTGCATATATTAACTTCCTTGGTCACACGTGAGAGCCTTCTTAGCAAAGCAGAGTCTTAAGAGACATTTGCCCATAGACTTCATGAGTCTCTATCTTTTTTGGGCTGTTGAGAATCCTAGTGTTCAAACGCATCTTCATTTTGAATGCTCGAAAGGTAACTGATACAATAGAACTTAAATTATCTCCCAGTGAAGGTCTGATAGGTCAAAATTAACCTGAAATTCCATCTAGTCTGTTGAATACAAAGCATTGAACAAGTAACAATGAAAGGCTCCCACGTAATTTTTATCCTATTTTTACAAGCTCTGAATCCTTCTCCCTCAGAATTTTTATCAGTTCACTGCGTAGCCCAGAAGTTTAAAGCTTCATCAGAAGCAGGAATCAAGACCCTGCATCTGTAGGAAGAAAGCCTACAAAGATTTTGACCAGCAAGGCTCAGCCACAAATGGGAAGGAAGTAGCTGGTGTGAGCAGCTACTGGGAGGGCAGGAGCAGGAGCTTTGCTTCTGAAGCAGGAAGTAAATGGACAGAGAGCTCTGAGACAGAGGTCAGAGGGTGAACATTGAAATTCAGGGTCTCAGGAAAAGGAAACACAGAGCAGGAAGTACTGGCATAATTAGAGTGAGGATCTGGAGCGGAAGATATTTTATTATAATAAATTGACCTTGAAAAGAAAGGACATCATTAAGGTGAAAAAGTTGGTGCCCAAAAATTTAGCCTGTTATAAAAGGGATGAGAATAGAAAACAGAGCATTGTAAACTTTTGAAAATTTAATTAGGAGTCTCAAATATTTCTCTTCTCTTTCCTCCATTAAACCTCCAAGTCCTGGAGTCACATGGTTGAATCTTAGTTTTCAGCAAAGGGAAAAAAATTCTAGCTGTCATGCCTGCCAAGAAAGCCTTGAACATTCAAAGCCTAAGAAAAAATAGGATATAAACCCAAACATTAACTTACATTTTTTAATAAATCTCATTATTTGAATGCAATCTGTCTTGCAGTTCTTAACATAAGATATAGCATTAGTGAAAGCCTAGCATCTGCCTTCTAAGCAGACAGCAGCTAAAGATCCAAAAAAAGATCCCCAGCTGCTATCATAGTCATCATCAGCACATAATGACTGGCATGCTGGAATTGTGGGTAGCTCATTTAAAGCTGTCACATATTCATGCACTCTCTGTTTGACAGATTAACCCCTTCCCTGGGATGCAGGAGCACGCTTGGTGCTCCCTCCCCAGCACCCCCTGTGCAGGAGAGCACGGAGGTGGCTCCAGTAACAGCGCTCACGGCTGGGAAGGTCAGGCCACACAGCAAGCCCTCAGTCTGTCACAGACACTGCCCCGTGGAGAAACCCAGACAACTTTCTGTGTGATGTTCCAGCTCCCTGACCAACAGCCCACTATCTGCTGCTTTGGGGAGTGGTATTAAAAATTAAATAAAGATTTCAGGGCTTCTTCCCGGCACTTTTTCAAGCTTCCATGTGCACGAACAAGAAAATAAAGATTCAAGCTGGAATTTTTCCAGACGTTTGCAGAACAATTACTCTCTGGAAATTCTCTTTATCTTCACCCTTGTGGATTTGAATGCCCCCTTGAGAAATCTTTCCCTCCTTTCACATTCATGAGAAGAGAGGACATAACAGTTACAATCAGCATACTCCAACCAAGTTGTAGAGGTACCTACCCTACATTTAGTAATTTCCCACTTTCCATTGATGCCACAATGGCCATCCATTTCTAACTTCCACTCTCCCAATGGAGTAGATCAGAAACAAATGGCAGATATGCCAGATCAGTCAGAAGGGCTGTTGTAGCTGCCAACAAATCCTTTGGCTGATTCAACCATTTTGTAATCATCTTACATTTCAGTGCACCGACTCTCAGCCAAAAGCCTTCAGATCTGTGCCTCAGCCCCCACCACAAAAGAGCAAAATCTGAAGACCTGAACTATAATGGTGTTATCAACAGAGCTAGAGAAAGCATCCAAATTCTCACTTCTGTGCTAATAGCCCCACTCTGAAGAGAAATAAAAGCTGGGTTTGGGGGATGCCAAATGAAGTAGCCCTCAAAATAGATGGAGTATCTATTTATTCCACCGCTTGGGGGAAGTGTAAAGAATGGAAATCTACAATAAAATTTACACATCCTTTCTTGCAGCTTTCACAGCTCTCCAGACATACAAGTAAACATTCATAGTCAATCCTATAAGAATCTATGCAGATTTAAAAAGCTGCATGAACTCTGAATATTCATTCACAAGATACTTCTGAAGACATTTTGTCACACTGTTCCCTTTTAGTAACATAGGATTTAAAAAAGAACTGATGAAATACTTTGTATTTAAGAGATTTCTTACAGGAAGACCTACTAATTCGCTTTCCTCAACATTAATGCCCTCCTGAGAAGCACTGCTTACTCCAAAGAAAGCTCCAGTTCTTCCTCAGTAGCTTTTATCAGGAAGCAGGTTCAAGTTACAGGTTGTAACCTGCTCAGTTCTGAACACATCCAGAATGTTTCCATGGATAGATGAACAACTGTGAAAACAAGTCCTAGTAATATTAGTGAATTCTGCCTCAGAAAAAAACTCACTTTTTAACAGATATGCTCGGTGAAGAAGATAATGAAGTGACCCTGACAGAACCTGGAACACCAACCACACCTCAGCCTAAAAGACCACACGACCTCAGTTTAATCCCCATTGTAGAGCCTTACCTGGTGTTTGAAATTCCCTGCCACTCCTGCTGAAGATGCAGTTCCACCACCACTGCCTTCTGCAGCCGGATGAAATGCGAGCCACACACGGCACACAGACACACGTGCAGTTTGACTGCTGCTTTGTGACCACTACCTAAGGGAATGTGACTTCTAATTCAGGGGTTTGTGGCTGGCAAGGAAACTTTGCCTGCTCACATGAAAGAAGGGGCACTTCCCATTCAAAATAATCTTGTTTCATTTGAGGGAAAAATTAAATGTGTGATTGTTCTATTCCTCCTTAGCTGCTAAATACAGGATTGAACCTAATAAACACATCTCTAGGATAAGGGCATCACCCTCTGTTGTTGGGGTTTTTCTTTTGTTTAAATCCACAGGGTTCCTCTTCTCCTCTTTCTCACATATTCAAGATGAGAGAAGCTTCAGCGAGCACAGCTACCAGCATTCCAATTAATTCAGCAGCAACCCCTGTGGACTGCTAACAGCAGACTGCGATTCTGTTTGGATTACAAGGTGCAGATAAGTAATTCCATCCTTAATCTATCACTGTCAATGCTGCTAGGGGAACAACTTATACCTGTGAGAAGTCAGGCAGAGGAAAAGATAGATTGGGTACAAAAAAAAATATTGTGGGGTAAAAGGACAGAAGAAATAGAGAGGATACAAATCCATTAAGAGTTCTGTGCACACATGCATGCAGAGGCAGGAAATGAGGGAATGGGATAAAGGAACAGGGTGCTAATATGAAAGCAGCAAGCAGGAAGGAGATATCCAGATTCCAAGCAAAAATTTTCAGTAGCAATGAAAATCTCACTTCCAGCATAATCTACGCCTTCCGTTGCAGCGGTCCCAGTGTAAAATGCCGGGGATGTTTGTGACCTGTGAATGCTGATGGATCCCACCACGCTGCAGCCACGATCAATAAACCTCAAGCACATCATCATGGAGCCTCAAAGCCTTCGCTTGGAGACCTGTCAGTAAACTGGGGCAATATTACAAACAGACAACAAAGGATAATGCAAAGATTGCAAAAATGGAACGACGCAGAGACAAGTGAATTTCTCAGAGGATGGAGTGCAAGGCAGAAAAGATGAAAGAGGAGGTAAGCTATTTAGACATTAGAGATGGAGAACATCAATAGCCCACATCTGTTTTATGTGATGGAAGATTTGGGGATGGAAAACAGGGAAAGTAATAATGAGACCTGGGATTAATTTTTCTTTTCCCTTTTAAAGGAACAGTAGTGACTCCATCACTGTATTTTACTACAGGTCATCATCTACAATTGAAGTCTGCCCACTCAGGCTAGTGAAGACCCCTTCATGTTTTTATCACATAGATAAAAATGTTCTACCCAATGGTATTTTATGTGCATATAGAAGACTCCTTTGATTCAGCTATAGGTTCTCATTGATTTTATGTTATTTGCTTGCCTGGCCAGACATGTCACAGGCAATTTATCCCAGGAAAGGTGAAAGAGCTGCCTTCTAAGCAGTCACATTAAAATAAAATGTTGCCATTAAAATATAGCTTGGAAAATTTTCTTTTTGACCCTTGGAATGTCCAGTGTTATAACCCGAATACAGATGCATTATTGATTATTCAGTTCTTCCCAACCTTACTCACTGCTTCCCACAATAAGCACATTCTGTGTTCCAGAATAAACAACCCAAAGTGCAGCCAAGCAAAGTTTATACCCTAAAAAAGGTATGGATTGCTATTAATGGTATGTTTTTTGGTGGCACAGATCTTTCAAAGAAGCTGCAAGGAGGGGAAAACCCAGGAAGTTTCGTGGTTCTCTTTTCCAACTCCTACCCAAATCCACTCACCTGGACTGCTTAAGGAAGACAGAAAATCAGCTCAAAGAATAAAATAAGGCACAGAAATAGTTTAATAGTAGCCAAGGGAGAGCTTTGTAGAAATATTTTTAAAATATGAAAAACAAATAAAGAAATTAACCCACTGCAGAGTGAAAGGATACAAAAATTAACAAGGACGGGGGGGGGGGACGGGGGGGGGGCGAAGGAGAAAGCAGCTAAGAAATCAGCAAGCAAGAGAACTTTCTCCGTGAGTACATCAACACTGCCAAACACAAGGAAAAGTGTGCACTGAAGCAAAGGAGAGCGGATCAGCAGCTGCCCGGCCAGGGAAGGAGCGCAGCTCCGCTCCCACAGGGCGCCAGCGGCCTCACAAGCGGCCTGTTCCTGCCGCGCTGACCCGCCTTCGTGGCCGACTTTGAAGCCGCCGCAGCAAAGCTCGGGCCCGGGGCAGTTTCGCTCCTGCCCGAGCCCTGAGGGAAGCGTGACCCAAAGCTCGGGCCCGGGGCAGTTTCGCTCCTGCCCGAGCCCTGAGGGAAGCGTGACCCAAACGCCGGGCCCGGGGCAGCTCCGCTCCTGCCCGAGCCCTGAGGGAAGCGTGACCCAAACGCCGGGCGCGGGGCAGCTCCGCTCCTGCCCGAGCCCTGAGGGAAGCGTGACCCAAACGCCGGGCCCGGGGCAGCTTCGCTCTTCCCCGAGCCCTGAGGGAAGCGTGACGGGAATGCGGGGCCCGGCGCGAGGGACGCTCAGGCCGGTGCAGGCCGCGCTCCCGCCCCGCGCACGCGCAGCAAGGCGCACGGAGCCGGGGCCCTTCCGCACGGAACGTCGCGTTCCGCGGGCTCACAGGCAGGAAGTGGCGACTTCTCCCCCCGCTCGCCTCTTCCCGCCTAGGGGCTGCCGCAGCTCCTTGCCCGTAACTTTTATCATTTTCTGCCGTGCCCCCAGAGGGTCATTTCAGCCCCGTGATGAAGGGCCCTGTGTTCTACCCAATAACAAGCCGGCTCTCGATGACGTCCTTAGTTGCCAGGCAGAATTCCCCTTCGCATCCCCCGTACCGCCCCGGCGCCACCGGGAGGGGCGGAGCGCCTGTTTTAATTGACAGCGCGACTAGTGGGCGGGGAGAAACGAGAAAACCAATAATAACTGTGGGCGACCTTGATGAGCAGGGCCCGCAGCCAATGGGGATGGGCGGGCGGTCGCTCGGTTGCCAGGGCCACGCGGTTGCCAAGGCCTCGGCTCAGCGGGGTGGCGGTCCCGCCGCCGCCGTCCGCGCGCGGGCCGGCGCGATGGTGAAGCTCGCTGCCAAGTGCCTGCTGGCAGGTGAGTCCGGCCCGCCCGCTCCCATCCGCCCCGCTGCCCACACGGGACCAGAGCGGGCGCCGCGGCGTCGGGCGAGGCCGGCAGCGCAGGAGGCCCGGCTTCCCACAGCCCCTCGTGGCGGGGCCGCCCCGCCGGAGGAGAGGTGGGGAGAGAGGCGGTGGGAGAGAAGGGAACACCTCAGCTGCCTGGGAACGGTCGTGTGTGTTATTAGCACTCGGTACCCGCCCCCGCCTAGCACGTGGAGTGAGCGGTGCCCAGGGAGGGTGTGAGGTGCAGTTGGATCGGCTGAAATGCGAGGACAGGATCTGAGAAAGAGGAAAAAAACCAAACCCGAACCAAAAAGATTGTTTCGGCAGTGTGGAAAGGTGGGCGCAGAGACTGGAGAAAGCGTGAAGGGAGCTAGGCAGCTGAGTCCTGTCTCATTTGTGAGCCATGCTTTGGGCTGGTGTGAAAAGTTCATGTCAGAAATTAGGATGATTCTGAGAGTATGATAGAAAGGTAAAGTCTAAATAAAGAGTAGAAAGTTGAGCACTTCACAGTGGCATCTTTTCCCCCAAACAATTTAGAGGCTAACCTGAGAAAAAAATGAGGTGAAGACACCAGTTTATTTAGTCAGGATGGATTATGGAGGTGTTGAAAGTGAGTACAGCTGGCTGTTAGGACTTTGTGAAAAATCTTGTTATTTTTGTCCCTCCTTCTACACTGAAGCTCTGTGCAGCCTCGGCCAAAAGCACAAATCCATGAAACCTTTGTGTGCAGCAGCTCCCAGGTTTAACTCTTTGTTCCTAATTATTTCATCTGGAATAACATGTTTGCCTTTTTTAACCTCAGAAGCAGCTGGCCATCAACTCACACAAAGGCAGGTATGGTCTTTGGCAAAGGCAAAAGAATTGATCTCCCTTGTGGCTCTACTGCTGTGAACAGCGTGAATATCTTGCCCATCTTCTACACTTGAAACATAGGCATCATTTCCAATTTGGAAGTTTCCTGCTCCCAGTACACTGGCTTTGCTGAAGTCTATCCAGTTTTGTTGTTTAGTGTTACCAAAGGCCAATTCCACAACCATTTTAAGATCACATAGGTTTTCTTTAAATGACCTGTTTATGTCCTTAATCCTTATTGGATCTGGAGTGGCCTTTTCAATTCTGTTCACAGCACAAAGAACAGGAATGTCCTATCCCATATGTCATTCTTCTATGTGCCACAATAATATCCATGTATTATTAAAAATAATAAATTAGTGAAGCAGACCCGGAAAAATAGATTTTCTGTTGCAGAAAAAGCCACTAAAGTGAAAGGGACCAAAGACATGAGTAACCACAACAACCTAAAGGGAACAAGAACACGCAATTACATAAATAGGAGCAAACCCATCAGAAATGGAACTGGGAGCTCTTGTGGACCTAAGGAAATGGTTTTGAAGAGCCAGTGACACAGAATTGGGAGCTACACCAAGGTCAAAAAGAGGAGGGGAAAAGGGCTCTTATTAGCAAAACAGAGACTATTGAATTGACAATAGAAGATGATTCGTGTGTTAGCTCAAGGGTCATTTACAGGCATAAAGTAAAAAGATCTGTTGTCTGAGCTTACTATGGAGACACTACACAAAGGTTTTCATTGTAGAGAAACAGCTGGCAGTAGCAGGCATTTTCAAAAGACTCTACAGATTCTGGCAGAATAACAGAAATATGGATAGAATATATACTGTGAGATGCACTACTGGCACACCAGACTAAACTGAAAAGGGCAAGGGAATTTACTTTGAGGAAGTGTACTGGTGTGATGGGCTTAAGAGGATGGCAAAGAATAAAGAGGGAAAGAACACCTGGGGCTGTCAAGTGAAAGAAAGGCAATGCATTAGTTAAGAATTTGTGCTGGCTGATGCCTGCAGTTTGGAGCAATGTGTGCCTCTCTATCTCATTTTACAAAGACAGATCTAATTGTCTATTGAAATACAGAATAGCTTCCACTCAGAACAGAGTGTTGTCTTCCGCACAGGCTTGAGCTGATCAGAGAACAAACAAGCTGACTTACCAGATTTTCCTGTCTAAATATTATGAGCCCAACTCAGCTCAAAGTAAGCAGGCATGCTAAAAATGTTTAAACAAGATCTACATTTGGTTAATGCATATAGGGGTAATTGTCACTATCCAAAACACCCTTCCTTCTCTGAAATAGTATGTGAGCAGAGGGCTTAACCAATTTCCTTCAAAACACCATTAGGAAGCTGTAATAAAGTCAAAAATATACCCCTTTCTTGGTTTATTTATTAACAACTTAATGTAAAATACTTCCTTTCTGGCTTTATTTATTAACAACATAATGTGAAAGACTTCCATTCCAGGCTTGGCTGTAATGAGTGTGCCTTTGAGGGTAAAGCTTGAAGCACTGAGGTTTTTAATTACTGTTTCTTGTCCTTTTAACTGTCCAGGCTAGCGAGACATTATGTGGAGAAATGATAAGCTCTTTGGAAGCATTAAGTCTTTGTTTAGGAAGGGTTGTGATTTATCATCTTTTTCATGTAGTAATATGGGCATATGTGAGTTCTTTAGAGCCTGAGGAAATGGCCTGAAGTTGTGTCAGAGGAGGTTTAGGTTGAGGAGGTTTAGGTTGGATGTTAGAAAAAGGTTCTTCAACCAGAGGGTGACTGGGCTCTGTAACAGCTCCCCAGGGAAGGGGTCACAGCACTAAGCCTGACGGCGCTGAAAAAGCATTTGGGCAATATTCTTGAGAGTCACATGGTGTGATTCTTGGGGATGGTCCTGTGCAGGGCCAGGAGTTGGACCCAGTGATCCTTGTGGGTCCCTTCCAACTCAGCATATTCTGTTCTGTGATCCTGTGATTGCTTTGGATCTCAGAGTTTTGTAAGAGCAAGCCAAAGCAGGCAGCTGTCAGGTTTGCCTGGAGTGTTGTGCGTGCCATATCAGAAAGCCTTGGCTCTAGAAGAGCAAAAACCAAAGCCCCTTGCTTTTCCTTCCATACAGGGATGAATCAGCAAGCTCTTCTCTCCAGCCATGTGCTTTCTCTCTGACGTTTGCTTCTGTTATGCCCAGGATGCAACTAATGAGCCACCAGCAGCATTGAGTCAGCAAGAGTTGCTCTCTTAGCAGGGTCAGCAAGAAGAGTTCATTGAGAAATGTTACCAGCTTAAGCAGCTTTGTCTCAGTATATAACAAGGATTTGAGTCTGGGGAGATGGATAACCTGAGGAGAAGAAATAGCCTCCTAGGAAGCCCAGTCCCTTTTCACATTGTAGTTTTCTCTACATGATAACATATCTGGGAAATTTTAATTCCTAGGTAGGGGCTGTGGAGTAAGCATGAATTTTAGAACAGCAGTTCCACCTTGATGTGGCAGTTGTTTGTTGTTGTGCATAGGTCAGAAATCAGATGTCAGCCACCAGTATGCATAATGGCAATATTCATTTCCTTGTGTGGGTATACCCTTTGAGATGGTTTTGTGCTTCATGTGACAGTTAAATTACCTGTATTCAGAGTTAGAGCATCTGGGCTCTTACAACTTTGATAGTATCAGAACTGAGGAAAAATAAGATTACTATGAAAAAAAATATTTTATGTTTTTGGTTTTGCAGGAGATCCAGCTGTGGGTAAGAGTGCTTTAGCCCAGATGTTTCGCAGTGATGGGGGTCATTTTCAGAAGAACTACACACTGGTAAGCATACAACAGGCTCAGACTGCTGTCTAAATTTTTTTCTAAGATGAGTGGGAAAACTGAGAGGCCTAGAACAAAATAAATACGATTTTAAGTTGAGGCATTCAAGGTGGGATCTTAGAGGGTTTTCTTTCTTGCACCCTGGATTCTGAAGAGAAGCGGTTAACATTCTGTAAGTCTGCATTATGTAGGTGCTGGTGTTGAAACTTAAGGCAGAATAATTTAGTTAATCTTGTGATTTTCCTACTGAACCAATGTTTTCACAAGGTTTTGTGGTGTTAGAGAGCTTCCCCCTTTAGGGACTACTCTATGAAAAAGCACTGCTGAAGGAGAAAGCTTTTAATTCCAACTATTAAATGTGGATGTGGACAGTGTGCTTATCACTGTGCAAACACCAAGATGTGCTGCATAGCCCCAAGATAATTATAATCTACAGAAACTGTTCCCAGATGAAGAGGATACAGTTTGCAGTCTTTCAGTGTAAGAATCAATGGTGATGACTAATCAGAAGCAGGATAAAAATAAAAGTAAATATAAGTAAAGTAAAAAAAGGGAAATAGGAGTGTGGAGGAAAAAAACCCCTAAAATATGTTTATTCATTGAAATAAAGATGGAAACCAGAATTTAAGGATAGAAATAGAACAAACAAATGAGCTACAAAGCAGAATGAGATAAAAGGTGGGAGAAGCACAAATAATCTCAGTCCCATATGTTAGCTCATCACATGGTTAGTGCAGAACGTTCGAAGGCGTTAGAGCAGCGGTGTGAGAGTGAGCATAGACCTGCAGACTTCAGCTAATACTCTGAGCTGGAAATAAGCAAATCTCTTTGGTTCTCCTCCTTTTTCCCCCAGCTGAGAAAATCTATGAGCCTTTGACATATTGGTGAGATTAGGTTACCAGAGCTGGGAGGAGTATTGCTGAGTTTCCAGCGGTCTGTGTTTGATGAAATTGTAATGATTCACAAGAATTGCCTCAATCCAATGCACGGTTGGTATGCAGTTGGACAGGCTCTTAAAAACTCTCCTGATCCTCATTTTGCTGATTTTTCTTGACAGACAGCGGGCATAGAATTGTTGGTGAAGGCTGTATCAGTTCCAGAGACAAGTGATAGTGTGGTGAGTTTTTCTGTGACATAAATTGGGGCAGAAAGAGACATCCAGAGCTCAAGCCTCACACAAGTCTCATTCTGGTAGAAGATCACTATGCATGTTCATAGGGCAATTAAGTTGCATTAAGGAAATGAGGCTGATAATGTATAATTGCTGATGCTCCAGGATTAGTTTAGTCTTAAAAGTGTAATTTTTATATACTTATATCCAACACAAAATTTTAAACCAAAGTTATTGCCATCTTTGTTGAGATTCTGTTCTGTCCTTTAGGACACTCAGGTTTAGTTCATGATTCTTGGAACTACAAAAGCTGAAGCTTATCTGTTATTTTTCCTTAATGCCCTATACTCCCACTAATGGAATGTATATAATTTTGTATAAATAGTAGAAGTTACTGTCCCACTTAACGTATTTTGTTTCCAGTAGGGATGGAAACTAGACTTCGGGCCTTGGAAGTAACTCTTTTACTGCTTATACTTGAAAATGGCTATTTATTTTCTCATACTATCTGGAGTTTTCTCAGTGCGGGGAATTTGTCCCCTAGGGACATGACACTGCTGTACTGAATAAAATGTTGGAGTTACAAGTTGCAGTATTTACTTCCAAAACCTTTCCCTATACTGCATTTTTCTTGGCAAGAGCCTTCTTTCTGTTTCCGCTTTCAGGAATTCTTCATTTTTGACTCTGCAGGAAAAGATCTATTTTCTGAAATGCTGGAGAAACTGGTAAGTCTTATGTAACAGTCCTCTTCTTCCAAAGAAGTGCTTTTGCTTTGAAGATCTGAGCTCCCCAGTCTGGCAGATGTAGCAAACTTTGTCTTTAGTGTAAATGGGAGCAATTACCTCAGTTGCCAACGCATCCTGTTCTACCTCTCTAAAACTTGCGTAAGTACTAGAAGAAATACTTTCCAGAGAAAGCAAAGCAGATAGGCAGTTTTCTTACAAAAGAAATAGGAAACTTTAACGGAGAATTTCTGTGTACTGTTGTTTAAAGTTATTTTTATTTCTTAGAAAAACATCTGTTTTGCTGTGACTTCAACAGTGGGAAGTTTTTTTTTGTGTTATGGTGATGTGTTTGATCCAAGAGGATTCATTCTTGTCCTTGAGCATAATCCTGCCCTTGGGTTTTTTCCTTCACATATTTGTGACCTTCCCTGTACAGTTCTCTACTGTGTTATCTCATTTTGAGAAGCAGAACCAGTTAATTAGTGTAAGCTTTCATAAGATGGCTAAGTCAACCTAATGGTTCATTGTCTACAAAAGCGATTCCACTTTTACACTTGCACTAGATCTAGTTTGCAAGGGTCTTCTCTAGAAGCTGGCTCAGCTTCTCAAAGTGGAAGAAAACCTTTCTACTTTTTTCCTAGGATTAATTTTGTGCTGATTCAGCATGAAAAATCAGCTTCCCTAGGGACCAGATGAGTGCCAGAGCTGATACAAAGGGCAGGGCTGCACAGACAGGACTGGGGAGGAAGGCAAAACCACCTCTCCCAATGTCAGTGATTTAGTTGGGTCAATTGAAATGTGAAACCTCAGCCAGGGCATAGGATTCCTGGGTGTTAGGCTTTTTATTTTCATCTTAGCAGCTGTGTTTGCTACGTTTACAGCATGGCTGTTGACCACATCAGTTTCATTAGAGCTGACAGTGTTCCTTTCTTGCTGTGCAGTGGGAGCAACCCAACGTCCTGTGCATTGTGTATGATGTCACTAATGAGCAATCCTTTGACAACTGTAACAAATGGTTGGAGAAGCTGAGGGCTCAAGCAGTTGGGATGCACATCCCAGGTAGGAATGAGTGTGATTCTTGTTATCTACTCCCCTCTTGTATGACAGCAGTTGTTTCTGCTGAGCTGTGGAATAGAGCATTTATTTTAAGTCAGGGGCAGACATAGCTTCCTCCAACTCCTTTGCTTTTATCAAGAAACAGATAAGGCTTGAGTATGTTTCCTTTTTGGAATCTTTTGTAGGTAGTTATAGACTATTTGCCACGCCTACAACTTCTTCAGTTACTTCTACAAATATTCCAGTATTTATGGCGTACAAGTCAGCATTGATGAGCTGGGTTTTTTTTTTCTTTCCTTCCATGTCTTTTTTTCTGTAGGTGTCTTAGTGGGGAATAAAACAGACCTAGCTGATCGTCGAGTTGTGGAGCAGGAACAAGCACAGGAGTGGGCTGAGAAACATGGCCTGGAATACTGTGAGATGTCAGTGGTGAGTGTCTGCTCCTTTCACCATCTGTGCAAGGGGATGTTGGTAAAGTTATCTTCTCTTTCAGGCAGAGAAAATTAACTGGGGACTCTCTTCACCTTGTTTGTCATCTAACTCAGTTTTAATCCTTCTTTGGTGAAACAGAGGAGAAATAGTCAAATGCTTATTCCATCTGCAATTGACAATTTTCTTATTTCTTTACAGAAGGAAATGAAAAATTTTGAGGCCCCTTTCCACATCCTGGCAAAGTTATTCCACCAACTGTACAAAGAGAAAGTGGAAACTTTTCACTCACTAGCCTGACTGGTATGATTTGTTTATCCTCTAAGCTTCTTCTAGTACTGAGAGTCCTGCTGGACTGAATACAGAGAGAAGAAAAAATATGAGCTATTTGCTACTTCATGGTCATCCTGTGGTAATTCAAAATAAACTAGAAATAGGCAAGTAGAAAGACACTCTTTAAAGCTGCTACCTCAGCATTCCTTTCATGTCCTCTAACTTGGTTCTCTGCTCATTGAAAGTCTGCTAGGTTGGAGGAGGCGGAGAGTAAAAGGGGAGGACAGAATGGAAATTGCCAGCTCTTTGCTTTAGTATCTTTTTGTCTGAATAGACTTCCTGCTGCTACAAGCAGGGATTTAGAGGTTTGGAAAAGGAGAGAGGAAGCTGACAGGATGTTTTTCGACTTAAGCCAGCCTTGATGCATATACTGTAGGGCAGGACCGATTTGGCCCTACTCCTTGAAAAAGTATTTTCAGGAGGAGGCTTATTGCCTTAAAATCAACACCTAGAGACTGAGATGTGTGGAGGCAGAGATGGATTTCGGTGCGTTTCCAGGAGCACCCAGAGTTGGAGGCCAGTTTTAGCAGTGTTGCCTTTATCAGTTGTAGGATTGATATGCTGGTGACTAATGCATGTTTCTAATTTCCAGAATCTGTTTCTTTCCTTCGGCGTGGCTCACTGTCCCTGCCTGGTGGGAGCTGTGTCGCGTCCAACCGCTGTCACTTGGTGACGCAGTGCCCTCTGCTGGTCCCAGGTCGCAGGAGTTCTCCAGAGGCTGCCACCTCCCTTGAAGTGAGCAGGAAGGACTTCCTGCAGGCACATCCAAACTGGCTTAGCTGCAAAATGGAGTGAAATTGCAAGAATACCTTTTCTATTCTCTCTAGAGAATAGATGACTCTAAAACTTACCAAAAATTACCTTTTCTTCTTCATGTCTTTATCATCTTACATATTGTTGTGTCATTTTTGTCAGCTGAATTTGGCAATACTGTTCTGATTAGGTTCAGCTCTCAATCTCAAAATCAGAGTCCTCTTATTAAAGTCTCTCTGCTTGTCATTGAATTTCAGATAAAAGACCACGGCTCTGATGTTGCTAGTGGAAACAGAACTAAGGAAATGAAAGACAGCCTGGCTAAGTTACTCTGACTCAGCTGTGTCTGGCTAGAAGTTTCATATTAGAAAGGGTAAAAGCCTAGAGAGAGTTGCTCTATTGTGTGGAGTACTGATGTTCCATGTGTAGAGTCTTTGCTAATGCAGTATGCAAAAGCATCTGTGGTAAGGCACTGCCTTGTAACTGAGCTTAACACCAAGAGTTTCAAAAATTTAACCACTATCTTCCCGATTATGGTAGACTCCCTTGGGCAAGGGAAGCTGAGTTTTGTAAAGACTGAGCACTGAGTGATTTTTCAGGCAGCCTTTTCAGGAATCTGTGTTTCAAGACTTCGATATGTGTGGTTTATAATCATCTTTATGCCCAGTGCTAGGAAAAGTACATTAAATTGAATGTAAGAAATATGGCTGCAGGTGTTGTATCAGACTTTATGAAGCACTTCAATAATCTGGAGAAGCAGTGGCCTCATTTCACTGGCAACAGTGTGTTGATGCTGAGAACTCACTAGGGAGCATGAATACCAGTTAAAGAGGATGAGTAGCAGCTGAATCTAAAAGAAGTAAAAATAAGAGGTTCTTTTGCTAAAAGCCAACTCAGAAATGACAGAACAAGCTGGGAAAGCTCCTGCTTTCCCCAAAGAAGGAAGGAGACCTGTATGGACTTAGGGTAACTGGAAGACTCACTCTTTTTGAACCGGATTAGCATTACTGGCATTTGTATCTAGCACGGGTTTTCTTGTTAATCCCGTGTGTTTTCTGTTGATTTACATAGGCCTTATAGACTCTTCCTTGCAGATGCTGGTATCTGCACCTTTTATTCTTACTCTGACTAGTAAGAATAAAAGCTATTTTGGATGCTGTGCTGATCCAGTTAAAGAACTAAAGAAGGTTTGTTTTTATTTGGTATCTCATTTCCCTCTGGTTCTATTGACAATGTGATCACAAAACAAGACACGTATTTTTTGATATTGAAAATAACATACCAGATGTGTATGTCACCTGTGACATGGTGTGTCTAGGGGGAAGAATGCCTTGGGAATAGGTAATAAAATTAATTCTGTGCGATCTTTAACCAGGGAGTCTGTCTCTCTGCACCTGAAGGACCTCCCATAACTTCAAATAAACACTCTAAATGCACCTGTAAGATGAAGATTGGTGAATGCTGTTTTATAAAATAAATGCAGAGGCTGGAGGAGCTCATTAATGGAATGCTTGCAGTGGTGATTTGTGATTTATAGGGAAGCTGCTTTTGAGAAGTTAGTGAAGAAAAATGCAGCCCATGCAGGGAAAGATGTATTGCCTGAGAGAGGAAATGTATGATCTAATTAGCTAACAGTAGGGATTCACCCACTGCCCCTTTTCGCCTTCCACAGGCCACAACCACAATTAGAAAAGAAGTCATGTCTAAAGCATGTTGTCCAACTTGCTTTTTACAGAACTGTTTCAAGCACTAGTGTGGACACAGTTTAATGTCCTTCAAAATAGTGTGTTTGACAATAGCAATCTCATCCCTTTCAAATCTATTTAACAGCGTAATATATTGTCCTTCCTGGCTAACCTGCTGTATAATACCAGCCTGATGCAAGTAGTGGTTGTTGCTATTTTTCTGGCTTAATTGTGACCTTGGTTGTAGAGGCTAGGAGTCAAGAGGGGGTAAAAAGCATGGAAGCCAAACATGGGAAGATAGTGGGAAATAGTTTTGTCTCCGTGTGAAGGAGTTCAGGGTGGTGAGTAAGTGAGCTGGACCAGCAGGATGAGTAAGAGTCTGGAGCTGTTATTAAGTTTCTCCTACCTGTTTACTGGCAGTCACATTTGTAGAGCAAGGATTTGTGTTTGCTGCTTATAGGCTTAGCATCAGTCTGAATTACAGATGCTGTGGAGAACAGTGGGAGGAAGACAGAAAGTCTGTCTGCTGACCAGGAAGCTTGTTGTCTTCTTACAGCTCCCCTGCTTTGTCCAGCTGTGCAGTGCTGCAGGTGCTCAGCATGAGTGTTACTACACAGAAGAGACTCAGCTCAACCAGGATTGAAATTTCAAAAGAAGGAGAAGGAAACAAACAGGCCTTTAACTGGTTTTAATAGATATATAGTCAATTTTCCTGCTTGCTTGTTTGATTAGACAAAACCATTTCTTTCCTCCCTGGAGTCCCTCCTTCTTACCTTTCCTTTGGTCCTTATGGGTCTGCACAGAATCTCTGTTATACTTGTGCCCTGCTTTACTTAGCTTGATACATCACCAGCTGATTTTTTTTTTATCCTTCTAATTTCTGCATTATCTATTCCCAAAGCTGCAAGACATTCCTTCTTAGATTAATAGACAAAAGGAAACAAAAGTGGAATTTTTAGTCAAATTGTCTTGGAAGAAAAAGCCTTAAGAAGCTGTCTGACATTCTGAAGTTTTACTGGAAATTCATTTGTGTAAAGTTGTCGTATTAAAGATGCTTTAATGGTTTTGTTTTGTCTTGCCAGACATAGTCTACTGTGGAGTGAAATTCAGGATGTAGAATTCCATAAAGATCAGGTTTTACTGTGGGAATTAATAGGAGTTTCAAAGCTGATCACACTGTGATAAGATCTGTTAAGTCTTAACAATGGAGTGGTCACTGCTGTTCATAATGAAGCATTAAGTATACTGAAATGGGGCTGTCAAAACAGTTTCTTCTAGAGATTTGTTCATTTTAAAGACTTTTAAACTTAAGAAAGGACATCTTTTAAAAGACTGATCTGATAAATGACACCATTTGGATCAGGGTTATTTCTGATATAACTTCAATGACTTGAAGAGCTGGATTTAGTCTTTTATGCCAATTGACTCCCCTGGGTAAGCTTCATTTCTTTACCCACTATACATCTTGGACCGATCTGACCTGATAGCAAAAGACACATGATGTTGTTGAAAATGAAATACTGCCTTGGGGCAGAAGGATAAACTATGTGGCCTCCTGAGGTCCTCCCAGCAATACTTTCTATAATTCTATTAGATTAAGTGAGGAAAGAAGTAGCGTGGAAAGCACAAAACAGGCTAAGCCATAAACTAGCAATTAAACTGGGAGCTGGGCAGAAAACGTACAATCTATCCCAATTAAGAGCTGTATCTCAAGAGAAACTGGGAGCCTGATGCAGGTGCTGACAGCAGGGAAAACTCTGCATTTCTGTTCTGGAGGCAGCAACTGCTTTCTGCTGCTGCTTATGCAGATCTGTGGGGGTCCTTACGCAACTCAAGGCTGTGCTCTGTTTTTAATAATTACTGTATCTCTCATGTTCAGGTGGCAGTTGCTTGCAGTTGTGGTCTCATCTGCCTACACAAAGTCAGCAGCATCATGTCAGATTATTTGCTGGTGGCAGGAAGACATCCCTATTATTGACACCTGCATGATGGGACCCCTCTCTCCCCATGCATTCTCAGTCCTTTTCCTATCTCATATCTGCTCCTTGGTGGACAGTATCCACCTCTGCTTGCTCTTAACAAGTAATTTTTCCATCTTGCAGATGGTACTCTGTGGAACCTAGGGCTGAGGGACATCTCAAAGGTGGAGTCAGAGCAGGAGCACTTCAAGGGCCATGTTGGCCTCCACAACATCCCTTTTGGCCTAGGGGCACATCATCTCTCTACTCCTCATGTCCTATTTCCTCCTCCTGCTGTCATTTTGCCTGGAGAACAATGTCTTATGTGCCAGTTGCCCTTGGCTCTGTTGACCCAGAACAACAATGCTTGGGGGAGGGAGGAAGAAGAGAGCTAGACTCAGTCTTGAGTCTTTTCAGGGCTCTTTAGCTGTTGTGACTCCCTGTGGAAGTCACCTGAGAGATGGGAGTGTTGCTCAGTCTAGGGTGTAATTTCCTGGCAGGAGACCACTAACAGAGTCCTGGCAGCCTCATCTAGGCTCTTCAGAGCTTGCTGCAGTGTAACTTTGTCAGACACTGCCTGTTCTCCTTCTAACCTGGGGTTTTGGTTGGAATTTTTGGTAGGGTTTTTTTACTTCTTGGAGGTCTTTCATTTATCTGTCATGGCTTCACGTATTTCCTCTCCTAGAGTTGTTTGTCAGAAGAAGCTTAGAATTGCTCCCTTTCCTGTTTTCTGAGATTTAATCTGGAAATGTTTAAAAGGGAAATGTGACAGAACCTACATGTCAAGCTGGGGTCAGGGATGGGGTCAGTTTGATGAGTTTCCCTCCAGCCAGATATACATCAATTGGAGATATGTGGAGCCTGTGATCCTTCTGCACAAGTACTAGAAAAATAGCCAATATGAGGGCTGCCAGTTAGGGACTGTGAGGAAAAGGATATAAAGGCAGAAGAATTGACTTCTGTGACCCAGACAGTGGAAAATGCAGCAGCACTAGGGGAACAGGAATATATAGGAAATATGTAGGGCTGTATTCCTTCATGAAGAGCCCAAAAGATTTACTGAGGCAGATTGGGAGGGTGGGATTTAGGAATGGGAAAACCTGAGGCTTTTCCTGTCTTTTAGAATGCTGTATGGAAATAAAGTGGGAGGGAAAGTAATTTTTGCATGAGCCACTGAGGGAAAATGAGGATACAGGGTAGAGCTGGATGACCTTGCAGGTGGAAGGGCAAGTGATAAGAATAAATAACTGAAAGGAGATTTTCCAGGCCAAGCTCTCAGGGCCAAGGGCAGACAGGGGGTTCAGAGCCATGATGAGGAAGGCTACTGGTAGCCATCAGTTTAGGTTTAAGATGTAGGGCCTGCATTAGAGCAAGGCAGGAAGAGTTAAAGTCTGTGTGACAGGGTTGACACTGGAATTTGAAAGGGCAGTAGCAAGGATCCAGAATGGTAAACCTAGGAATAGTGTGGGGGAGATAAGCACAGCAAGCTGTGATGCTGTGAGCAGCAGTGGCTGGAGACAGCGCACCTAGGTGAGACCAGAAAAAATAGAGTAGGTATGCTGAGGGCACTATCAGACTATCAGGGTGGAAGAGTGTGAAGAGATGCTGGAAATTCATATTTGTGTACAGCTCTTCTGAGGGAATTTTTGAGTGAAGGGAAATAGATATCTACAACTGGTACCCACACATCTTCATAAACACATTTAAAACACAAAATAATTCCAATGCTATATACGCTATCTCTATTTTCCTTTGCCAAAAATTATCATGATCTTTCTGCTTAAACCCTTTTTTTTGTTTTTTGGTGAGGGGGAGGGGTAAAGTGGACAACAACACATACATTTATGCCTAATTGTGATGCTGCATCATGAATACATTCAGGAAAGGGAAAGAGAACCTGCACCTCCACCTGACCCGACAGAAATGCCTGCTACTACTTGAGCATTGATATCTCACAACAGAAACTTCACAATCAGTTCATACAGAAAAAGGGATGGAAGGAATATTTTCTGTGTTGGTTTTCCTTCTCTGATTTTGCTAATTCATTTTTATTCCTGTGAAGGACTGCTCTCTCTTAGTCTAACAGTTATGTGTGGCCATTGTGGGCCAGTTATGGGACTTTGTGATGTTGGGTGGCTTCTGTTTGAGGACTGTAAAACTGAAAGTGTTGAGATTCAGGTTACAGTTGAAGCATCAAGCATAAAATCAGCTTGTAGGCACAGAAGAACAGAGTATCTAGGAAAGATGTCTTGCAGGGTTAAGATAATGCTTTTCAGTGCTGTTGTCAGCAAAGAGAGGCTGCAATGAATGTGAAAATGTTAGGAAGGAATTCTGGTGGGTTTGGAAAGGGTAACAAGTATAGGTTTCTTCTAACAGGTGAATGCAGAGGAAAGGATGCTACAAGTCACTGGATGGAGGTACCTGGGGAGGTAGTAGAGGAGGTAAAGGAACATTCTTGGACAGTATTTTGGAACTGGATAAGAGCAGGAGGATGGTTCTTGTATGAGCAAAAGCAGAGTAATGCACACCCTGCTCTCTGGTTTCTGTCCCTTTTGAGGTGTGGAGCTATTTCCCTTCAGCAGAGTATGTCATTGCTCTTGATGACCCTCACAGCTAAGATTGCCAGTAGGTTGGCTTTCCGTCTTCACTGAGATAAAAGTGATCCCTGAATGCCATCTTGGTCCACAGCTGTTTTGATGCCTGATTCCTTTCCCTGCCCATGCCTTTTGTGTTTTTCCTCCTATCTCTGCATGTGGAGGTCTTATATGTCCCCACAATTCTGCTACACCTCCCATGACACCAGCCATCCCCGTGACCTTAAGACTGCCTATTTCCTCCCATGTACTTTGCTTTCCAGGATTAGAAGCTGTGGTCAGAAAAATAGCCACTGGTCATTCTATCTACTACCACCCTCTCCTACCCCTCTCCATCTGGTGCTAGGGAAGATCTTGTGCCCTGTTCAGCTGGCTAGTTCTGGCACAAAGCTGGACTGGTATAGGAGTGAGAGGGCTGTGCCCATGCTGGATGTGTATCTCTGTGCTGGTGAGGATCATCCGAGGCAGGCACCCTTTCCTCCTTTTATCAGACTGTGCTCATTTATTTTACCATCTGTTTTCCCAGTGCTGGAGATGATGCTGGGGATATGTGACTTGGGGCACTCAGGCAGAAACTGGCCTGCACAAGGCCAGCCATGTGTTTGCCTCCTAGCAATGCAGCGGTCAGCAGCAAATTCTTTGCTGCTGCCTCCTCTTAGTATGGGAGAGAGCAAGTGTGGGCTTGGGTGTGTAGGAGACACAAAGAAATGAAATGTGGCAGGGGGAGAAAGGGAGAGAGGCACTGGGGTACATGTGTATTGGCTGGAGAGAACTGTGGGAAGGAGGGACAGACAGACAGATGGGCAGAGTTGGGAAGAAGGAAGAATGGATTGAAGAGAGGGAAAAACATACAGAGCTGTGCAGGGAGAGACAAAGAAACCGAGTGGCTGGGGGCAGCAAGAGAAAGGCTGTGAAGGAGGGAAAGACAGGCAGATTTGGCAGGGTTGTGGTGTGGAAATCAATGGATTGTCTGTGGGAGAGAGATGTGTGCCAGCCAGGTACTACACTCATAGATAAGTGGATAACTGCAGAGGTAAATTCTGTGTGTGTGTGTTTATACAGGCCTGTGTAAGGGTGAGCTGAATGAATGGAAGTGAGGAAGGGGAGCCATAAGGAAAGAGGAGAGTGAAAGCAGAGCAACAAAAGAACAATGCTAGATAGAGATCAACCCTTGGAATGCAAACAAGCTGGCATCAGGCAGTGAGGAGGAAGGGATTTATACGAAAAGAAGGGAGACTGCATTCGTATGTTTGGGGCTGAGGTTTTCTTCTTGGAACCTGAAAGAGATGGCAGGGCAGCCATCAGAGCACTATTCCCCAGTACTAAACAGAAGCATTTTTATGCATTCAGGGCTTGCTGCCAGTGCACAGAGAGACCCAGTGGACCCAGAAATGTAAATGCCACTATGCTAGTGCAGACAGTTTCCTACCTGCTGAACTGCAATTTGTACCTGAGTGTTTGCAACCTGTGGTCTGCCTATTTCAAGCATATCTGCTTGATTATTAGAAACTGTTTAAGATGGCAGCTCAGGTATTTATTTATCCTCCTTTCCCTTTCCTCTTGCCCTTTTCCTCACAGTGTACTCATAACAGAAAAGGAGACATGAAAAAGTAGTGCCCAGATTCACAAGCACCTTCTTATTTCTTCTGTCTTGTTTCACAGACACCAGTTTGCTTTGCTGCCTGACTTGACATCCCCTTCTTCCCTTTGACCATTTATTTTCTTCTGTACTTTCCTCTGCTTTTTTTCCTATCTACTTATTTTTCTTCTCCTTCAATTTTCTATAATTTTAAGTTTTTTATTGTCCCTATAACTCCATCCCCCTTTCTCCATTGTGTTCTGAACTAGGAGCCCTGTTTCTTTCCTTCTGCTCCTTTTCTCTCTCCCCGATTCCTCCATCTCCTTGTGTCTGTGCCTGTCTGCCTGCTTTCTCTCACTCACTGTCTGTCTCTCTTGAACTGGGTTGTGAATTCTGTTGGCATCAGAGTGGGACAAACTGTAAAACCGAGGTTCCCGGAGGGCCAGGTTGTGATAATTTTATTTTTACAATGTCCTTGGATGTGTAAAGGTGTTTGTTTGAGGGGGAGGAGCAGTGCATGTGCTCCATGTGGGAGAAGAGAGAGGAGTGCAGGCCAGAACAAATGAAGCTTATAACCAATATAGGTCAGTTGCAGAGAAGAGTCCCAATGGTCTGTGAAATAGAGAAGTGTTTTGTCATTTCAGACTGGCTAGTGGAAAGATGGCAAATGAATAGTTTTATCTAACAGACACAGGAAAAGGATCCTGTCAGAGAATGCAGTAGTGATGAGCATGGGAGGAGGACCAGCTCTGCGTAGGGGATTGCTCATCTCCTAGCCGCCCCCGTAACCCAAGGAAAAAACAGCCTTTCTCCTGCTCTGAACTGCCTACTCCTGTGTGTGTTCCCGTGTCTCTGCTATGGACTCAGAGCATGGCTGAGAGATGCTTCCCTGTGTCCTCTGCCAGACTAGCTCGCTCTGTTAAAGAGCACAACAACTGAGCAAATAAATTAGAGAAGTACAAAGGAGAGCCATAATTCCACACTCTTGGAGGATGGGCTGGAGTGTTTCGTCAGCCTCTGCTGGGGTCAGCTGCCGAAAACCCCATAGACATAGTGGCAGAGAGGCATCATCAGGGCCCTGAGCGTGGTCTGGTGGGGCTGTATGAACCAAGTGCGCTGCTGGGAATTGTTTTGCTCTGCAGTAAGCTTCTCACTTCCCATGATTTGCCACCATATAAATGAGTGCTGCTTTCTGATCATTCCCAGAAAATTTTAAAAGTGGTCAGTAGCTGCAGTGAATGACTGAAAGTGTCACATACTGATGAACCCACTATTTGGCCTTGGAATTTTTGATTTAATTTGTGTTAAGAAATTTGTTGGTTCATGAGATCAAAACTATTATGTTAAATGACATTAAAACATCAAAACAGAAATCTGGATTTTCAGAGGTGTTTAGAGCCCCTCTAAATTCGACATGAGATGCTGACTCCTTAGCACAACTGAAAATCAGGACAGTTCCTCACTGTCTAAACATGGAGTTAGAAGCCTAAATAGACTTACGTATTTTGCTTCCTTTTATAAAGCAGGCCTTTATTCCCAAGGCAGAGAATACCACCTCTTGACAATTTCTATCCATGGAATACTCTTCTATGCATCACCATAATGCTCCAGTCTAGCATCTTACTGGCTTAATCTGATGTGTTTAACCTACTTCCTCTATAGGAATTCACTTGAGGGATCCTAAACCATTACAATGGTAATGCGAAAACAAATCTTAGGAATTCATACAAGAGCTCTGTGGTCATGATGTATCAGCTGACTTGCTCAGAAACAGTGTCTTAGGTGCTTTTACTCCTCATGGGATCCCTCCCTGACTATGTGGGACTACAGAAGTAAATCCTTCTCACGTTAAAATTGGTAGCCTGTTTCTGGCATCAGTGGGATATGCTGATTCTGAATTCTCTTAGAATGCCAACTCACTGAACTCCTGAATAGGTGCTGTGATATGTGCTGCTCTTGATTTGTCCCACTGAAAATTCAGAGGGATGAAATAGCCTATCCTAGACACTAACCATTTCTCTTCCTTTTCTTGGGATGTTCCTTCAAGAATCCTTTTAACCCTGATATACCAACTGAGCATCAGAGAACTTAAATGTCCAATATTCCTGCCTCGATACCCTAAACTATCTGACAGAAGAAAAGCTTGGGGTATCCTAAAGATGAAAGTTTGCATATCTGTCCTGCAGTACTGTCTGTGTCAGTACCACCAGACCTAGGAGACAAAGTCTGTCCATAGAGGAAGCCCCAGTGATACCTCTGTGGCTGCAGAGGTCTAGATGGCAAAAGCTCAAATTAGGGCCAGATTGTGGCTTTAAATTATGATGCTGAAGAGATGCGGCTGCACAAGATCCTCTTGTCTGTCCCCATCTGTGCCCTTTACACTGAAAGGAAGACTGATATCCCAGGATATCAGTGTCAACACAGACCATCCTCACTGTATGCCTCACCTTTACCTCAGCATTTATCATTGCACTGATGCTTCCAAGAAGATTCTGAAAGCCTTTAGAAAAGAGTAAGGCCTTTCTCTTTTTTGATTTATTAACTGATTACATGCCTTTTTTTTTTTTTTTCCTTTAAGAACCAAACCACAGCCCATATACATTACCTCAGGGGAGTTTCATAAAGCTGTTTGTCAAGAAATGATGACTGCTTTTAATTTGGATTTTGGACTTTCTGAAATCCGATCCTCTGACCAGGAGAAACCACCCATTCTATGGGAGACAAATCAGGAGTGATGGTCTAATCTAGTTACAGTTAGTAGATAAATGGACAAAGGCTTTACTGGGGGTAACATAGTTATTGGTGCCCATATTTCAGACACAAAGGGCAGTGAGTCCCATTGCCTCTCTGATCTATTCTGGAGACTCTTCCCTGTGACTTAGGCCCTAGAGCAGATTCTGATTACAAAACCTGTGCCAAAAATTTTCACCAACTTTTTGTTACCTGGAATATGCTTTGAGGGTTGGATGTATGTAGATGTCAGTGGGAACTGTCTGTGCCTGGCTTTGGATATGAATGTGAACTAAAAAGAGAATTTCCATTAAGGATCTAGGGATACAGCAAAGGCGAAACAATGACTATATGCTTGTGAATAAGTGGATCTCAAGCTGGATTTCTATGGCATATGGTTAAGGCAGGAGTAAGGGAGTGTAGAGGCATGTATTTATTTATACTCAAGATAGTCCAACATGAAGGTAGCTGGGATTATAGATTAAGTGTAGAAAAATGTGTGTTCTGGGGAGGATAAGTATGAGGCACAGCATCTGAGTGGAGAGGAGTGTCTTTAGTTTAGCATACTTATGTAAATACACAGGGATAGACAGGCTGGTGGGAGGAGGAATGTTCTCACAACTTATATTCTCCGCTAGTCATATTCGGTTTGTGTGTGTGTGTGTGTATATATATATATATCCATATGCATATATGCTCACTGAGAGTGCTTTACCAAATACTAGAATTCCAGCTAGGATGACTTGTTAGCAGCCTGCCCTCTGTTAGAGTTAATGGGTTGCAGGTATTGATTTTTTTTTCTATTTCTATTGATTAGGAGGCTGCTGTACATACAAACCTTAGCATAGCATGGAAAGAGAAAGGGAGGCAAAACAGTTCACATCGCAGCAACTCATCATGGCGGAAAATTCATCCTGTATCTCAGTCTTCTCCAACTATCTCTTCTGAGTAGAGAAGGAAGGCATTCCTTTTTTGCAGAAATCAACCCTCAGGGCTCATGAGAAGACACTTTTTGTTTCCCAGCCATTTTCAAATATACCACTCAATGGAAGAAAAGGTGTGTAAGAAAAAGGGGAAAAGGAGTCTCAGATGGAAAGCATAGGAGTTGTAGCTTCAAGACTAAATCTGAAACACTTATCTTGGGGTACCCAATTCATTCATAGCAGCACCCAGATCCCACTAAAATCAGCACAAACACCTTCACTTTGATGTGCTTTTTGAACACATTCTGGATTTTCCAATGCCTCTGCAAACTAATGAACATGTTACTTTGTAGGAGTGTTGTGAGGCTAAATGAACCATTTGTACAAGATTTATCTTGGAAGAGGACATAAGTGAGAAACTGAGGGACTTCTGTATGGCAGCATTAGAATCTCATACTTGGTGCCTACCAGAGTCCACTCCTGCCTATCATAAGATTTTTTTAAGGCACTCCTAGGGCAGAACCCGCACCCATTTTGCATGGAAATCTGCTCATTTAAATTGATAGACCTCCATATCCTGTATCTCCTTTCTTCTTTAATTTTTGGTAACAGGGTTACACTAGAGATTACTTTGCTGTGGTATTGATTGTCTGATGTTTAAACTATGTTGTTGATCTTCAAGTTACATGAACCTGAAGATAAGAAGAGAGGCCCAGGGAGGCTTTTTCCATCTGCATTTATCTCCCTACGTTTATCATCTCCATCTCTAGCTCCTTCACCTGCAGGTCTCTGGCAAAACCCACAAATCTTTCCATAGCTTTCTAGTTTGTTGAACTGGGCTAAGAAAAGCACCAGTATGAAGATATGATGCGAATAATGTTTCTTAAGTGCTTTGAGACCCTCTGCTTTGGATGTCAGTGATGACTGCTCTGATCACCCCATCTGCTTTTCTAACAATACAGATATGTGACTTTTTTCTTCCCCAGTAGAATATATTATATTTTCATTCTCTTTATATGCCATATCTCATTTCTCTATTCTCGGCCCCATTGGCTTCCAGTTCTGTGATCATCACCCTAACCCCAGTTTGTTTTTTCTAACATCTCCTCTGCTGGTGCATTTCCCTATTAACACCTCTGCTCTGCCTGCAAATGCAACTGCACCAACTCTATCTCTTTTACAGCTCATTACAACAGCTCCTTCTCAGATGGCCTCCCCAGGATGAAGATTCCTAGATCCAATTTTTATACACTATTGCTGTTTGATTTTATCCTGTGTGCCAAAGAGCTCCACTGCAGCACTCAATCCACAAACACTATTCAGTCTCATTACCATCCCATGGAGTTGCTTCCGACTTTGTGCCCTTCATCTCGCTTCCTGCATCTTTCTCATGCCCCTTTTTTTCCTACAGCACTGCCCCTTCTCTCCACAAATAGCAGCACTCTTGGTTTGCCATTGGAAGCAGACTTCCTGTGGCTCCCTGTCTCATCAGCTTCTCATTTCAAGTAATTTAAAATGTAATTTAAAATCTCTCTATTTCCTCCAGACTATTAATTTCTCTCTCCTTACTCTTCTATAGATGTCATTCTGTGTTGCGCTATTCAGAAGATGCGACTGTTGTAAAAATCTGCCACAGTGATTTTATTCTGTATTCTTGTTTTGTATTATAATTTTAATGATTCTTTGTAGGAAAGACGAAATCTCAGCACAGCATCTAACCACAGCACAAGCAGTCACACAGGACAGTCTGGCATTTGCATTGCCTTTGTTCCATTCTTCTCTTGTGGCATTTAGAACTGTAGAGGGATTATTGTGAATGGTCTAGGAGTATTTAAGTGGGGTAGTAGGAAGAGAATTATTTCTGGAAATTGGGAAGTGTGAGGCAGGAAGCCATGTTTAGTTCTGATCCTGCGATGCACTGAGCTCTCATAGGTCTGACTTCTGTTAGCCAGAGATTATAGAAATTGCCGCCCTGCAAACATGGCCTTCTTACACTGGCAATTTCTTTGGAGAGAACATGGCCTTGTCTTGTTGCTGTAATACAGTATTTGAGAGTACAGAGTAACTGAGAGCCAGCCTTCCTTGGAAGTATGAGGTCCAGATTTCCAGAGTGGTTTTCTTGTCCACACATGAGATGTTTGTGCCTGCTGGATTTAAGTGCAAGAATAGCCAAATGAAGATTTTTCTTCTTCAGAATCTTTCAGACTCCTGGCCAGGCTTTCTATCTTTCTTTGAAGAATGAGAAGATTTGAATATTGAGGTGGGGTTGGAAAGGAACAACCACTAACACAAAAACAAAATGCTCAAAGCTCCAAGAATTATTTATTCTTCTCTTATGCCTTCCTCTTCAAGGCCCCTCCCTCTTTCAGGAGATATATAAGGGGAGGAGAGGTTCTTGGGTGATCTTCCCTAGCTTTCAAGCTAAGAGCCTCATGGAGCTTCCTCAGCACAGGCCATCCCTTATAGAGCCATAATCTCCCACCATCTTAGGGGTGCTCTCCACATCCCTCGGCCTCCCAAATTCCTTTGCACCCAGGACAACAGTTCAGAGAGCCTGCCCACAAACTACCATCCTCCACATTCTTGCAGCAGGCTGTACTCAGAGTACTAAAAATGCAGAGTACAGCATGCACCTGCCCTCTTGTTCATCCCTAGCTGTTCAGCAGCTCCAGGGTACAGAAAGAGCCCCCCCAGCTCCAATGACAGAGGGCAAGGCTAGGATTCCCCCAGATGAACTAGGTACTATGCTTGTGGACAAAGAAGATTTCAGTGATCTCAATCTGCACTGTCTTCTATGACCTCTCCCTTTTTCTGCCTTCCCTGGGGCCTCTTCTGCCTGCTGGTGGTGATTTGTATATAGTTGATGCTGGACACCATGACTGCTTGCTGGTAAACACCTCTACCTCAGTCTCAGCTGTGAGGGCAGCCTGGATTGTGCCCTCCAAATGGGGGAAATGATCCCGGGTCTGTAGGGAAGCCAGTGGCCCCCTGACTGCTTGCTATAGAGCCCCTAATGTCCATGACTCCTGGGCCAGATTGCCCTGGAAGGCCTGTCCCAGTCTGCACCCAGAGAGGGAGTAGGGAGAAGAGGCAACTGGAGTTATGAAATTGCAGCATGGCTGAAGCTCTCCAACTGGTTCAACTTCCCAGCACCCCCTTCCCCCAGCGCTGCTCCCCCGCATAGAGCAGCAGTGAACCTCAAGCAGATCTCCTGGTCTAATTTTTCACTGAACAATGAATCTGATCAGAGAGAAACAAAATCGGTTGCATCAAGAATTAGATTATTTCTTTTCTTCATGATTGTTGCATTAATGAGCAGCTACATGTATAGAACCAGGAGGTGACTAATGTAATTAACCTGGTGTAATGATACTGCTGAGGAAGAGAGAGAGGATTATGACATACTTAGATGTCAGTATTGCACAATTTTGTATGTGTTCCCTGTACTATCGGGTTGTGTCTGACACAGAAAACTTAAGCAGTGATAGATTTCAGTCTGCATCCATTCAGCTCGTGTCTTTCTGTGTAAAATGAGGATGTAAAAGGTGGATTGCTTTCCCAGGGCTGAGGGGGTGGAGGTATTCAATTTTGGTGGTGTCTTTCCTTAACAAAATGACACTAATTATCATAAATCGTCCTTTCTCATGAAGAATCTTCCCAAAATGTCTGCTTCTTGGAGCAGGCATTGGGATTTCAGTGAAATCCCCAAAGACAAAGTAAGAACACGGGGATTGACACAACGCTGGTCAGGGGGAGGCAGAAGGACAGAAAACGAGCAACACCAAGACATATGCAACTTGCAGCAAACCCGAGAAGAGTGAAGAGCAAGCACTTAAAAATCATAACAACAGCAATAAGAGCAGAAATACATGCTTATTTTTAAATTACCCTTCCACCTTACATTTCACCTGCCTCCCGGGGAGAGAAACGGCTGACTGAAGTTTTGTGCAGGTCTAACTGCGGTGTGCGGGTCGCACTCGCAGCTCCGGGTACCTACGGCGGGGACGCGAAGGAGGCTGAGCTGGGGGGCGGCGGTGGGGGGGAAAGGCGATCGGCGAGGGAGAGACCCAGCGCCGTCTTCCCCTGGGCTCCGCGGCGGCCGCGGGGAAGCGACCCTTGCCGGAGCCGGCAGCGGCGGGCGAGGCGCAGGGCGGGGGCAGGCTGCCCCCCCGCCCCTCGCTGCCTGCCTGCTGCCTGTGCCTGCCCGCGCAGAGCGGAGCGGGGCGGAGGAGGAGGGAGGCTGCCGCCCGCGGATGCTGGGGCGCGGGCGGCGCGGGCAGGGCGGGCGGCGCGGGCAGGGAGCTGTCCTTCAGCACCGCGGGCCGCGGAGCGCTCCGCCCGCACCGCCGCCCGGGGAGCTGTCCTGCAGCACCGGCGACCCGGGAGCGCTCCGCCCGCCCCGCCGCCCGGGGAGCTGTCCTGCAGCACCGCCGGCCAGCGCCGACACCGCCGCCGCCGCCGCTGCCGCGGGGGAGCCGTCCAGCGCCGCGCCGCCAACGCCGCCGCCGCCGCCGGCTTGATGCAGTAGCGGGGCCCGGGAGTCGCCGGGGGCCGCCGCGGGGCAGGGGGCGCCGCAGCCGGGCTCCGCTCTGCGACCCCCGCCCGGGAGGGGCGCCGCGCCTGTCCCCCTCCTCCCCCTCCCCAACCCCCCCTTCCAGGAGCCCCCCTCTCTCCTCGCCCACCTCCGCCGGGAGCGAGCGCCGCGGCTGTGCGGAAAAGCCATGGGAGGCAAGACCTCGGCACCTGTTCAGCTGAAATCAAGGGCTTACAGTATACTGGGCACTCTGGCTTGGTGGTAGGAGCGAGCAAAAGGAAGGAGAAGCAAGCAAGAAAAAGTGAGAGAGGATTGGAGCGACTGCCGCTGCCGGGAAAAAAAAAATAAAAACCCAAGGAAGATAACTGAGAAGGAAAAGGATTTTCATGGCGCAGGCTGCAGAGCTAAGCAAGAAGACTGAAGGTTGCATCTCTGCTCTTACAGTCTCTAACTGTCTAGGTCCAGATAATGAGAGATTGTGTTGAGGATGCTGCTGCTGCTCCCCTGTTCACTGTGGAAGCCATCTCCAAATTAGCCATTACATATGGAAACTGGAGACCAGAATTTTAGAAAAAGGGATTAAGGCGTCTCATTTTGGGGGGGGTTCTCTCTTTATTTGTTTGGTTTTTCTTGGTTCTTTTCTCTCTTCTTTTTTTCTTTTTCCTTTTTCCTTTTTTTATATTTCAACCAGAACGTTTCCGATTTAAAAGGCAAGCCTCTTCCCGTGTGGTCTTTCTAATTTACACTCTTTTCCGTGGGCTTTCTTACCTCCCTTTTTTGATATCTATCTCTCTCTCTCTATACCCATTATATTATTAGTCGGAATTATTATTCTTTTATTTTATTAAACACACACACCCCAAGAATCAGAAGGCGGTTGGGTATTTGTATAATGAAGAATTATGGGGCTCTTTGACAGAGGTGTTCAGATGCTTTTAACCACCGTTGGTGCTTTCGCTGCCTTCAGCCTGATGACCATAGCTGTGGGGACCGACTACTGGCTTTACTCCAGAGGGGTTTGCAAGACTAAAACTGTCAGTGAGAACGAAACCAGCAAAAAGAACGAGGAAGTCATGACCCATTCTGGATTATGGAGAACCTGCTGCCTAGAAGGTATTTGATTCTGGACCTCCACACCCCCCCCTTCCACCCCTTCCTCTCCCACCACCCCACGTTTCTCCCTCCTCCCCCCAATAAATCCCTCCACATTCCACCATTTTCTCACTTCATTCCTTTCACGGTGGATTGAGAGTGGTGGGCTCAGTTACTCAGAGCACAGAGGCAAGAAGACAGGCAAAACATTCACTGTTCTGTTCCCTTCTCCTTCTTCTTTCCCACCCTCCCCACTCCCACCTTCTCCAAAAATTCACTTCCTCCCTCCAACTAAAATAATGTGTGTGTTACAAAACCACCAAGAGATCCTTTCAAAAAGCAACTGTGCAGTCTGCCTGTCTTCAGCTTGTTTGTATTGCCTGGGTAAGCAATGCCAAAATGCTGTGTTATTGCCGTGCTCCGACTGCAACCAGAGAGTGAAATAATTGCTCTCTTTGCACAAGGCTTATTTGCAAAGACAAGACTGTGAGTGAGGGGCAATGTGGGGAGGAGGTGATTGCAAAGCACTTTGGATGCAATTTAGTGTACTTTAGGAAGGAAAAAGAGAGAAAGGGAAGCAACCGTGCTATATCCAAAATGTCTCATACAGAATGATACCAGTCATCTCAAACAGAGTTCAGAGCATTTTGTAATGTCTGTAGGCAACCACATCTCACTGGGCTGGATGCAGAGGGGTCTAGTTTGCTGCTGATTGGTTTGGTTTGGGGCTGGGGTTTTTCACCGGTTCGTTTGTTGTTGGGAGGTGGGTTTTGTTTGGCGTTGGTTTTGGGGGTTTTGGGGTTCTTTTATGGTTTATAGTAAAGGCTTAAAATAAACAAGTCTCTGAATGGAGAAATCAGCTGAAGCCTGATGTGGTGAAACTGAACAGCAACTCAGTGACATGTCTGATGACAGAAGAGACACCACTGCAGCCAACTTCTGGAATCAGACCTTCTAAAGGGAGAGGGAAAGAAAAGAGGGGCCAGTGATTCGCTTTTAAATATGTGTTGCTGAGTACTGCTATTGGCGTACATGTGGGCTGGGGAGGTGGTCTCCAGCCTGTGCTGGAGGGAGAGGGGCAAGCGATGTAAATGCACGGTTTGTGTTACACACATAGTGAGGAGAGAGTGAGAGAACAGGAGCGCACATTAGAGCCCATTGTGAAAGCCCTGTTTGTGAATCAGCTCCCAGCTGGACAGTGGGCTGCTGGGGTTCATGGGCATGCAGGGATAAGATCGGTGCCTGCCGGTGTCCACTGGAGCTGGGTGTGCCTGGAGCTCCCTGTCGGGAGAGAATGGCAAGTGGGTACCGCAGAAATTATTTTCTTAACCCGGCACTGGGAGATGGAAGGCAGGGGGAAGGGGAAAATAAACTATGTATGTTTTGATGTGTCTCACCAAAGAAAGCTAAAGCTGCTGTTTGGAAATGGTTGTGTCCTGGAAGAAGCATGAATTTCCCCCCCGTTCTTGGTGCAAATGGTTGAGTGATGGCTGGACATGTTTTGAATAGCTAAGTGACTTCATTGAGCGATGGTCTATTTGACGCATACTGCATTTAGTGCCCTTTGTCAACCCAAACTGCTGCCTTTTAACATATCCTGCAGAGGAGCTCTATGCTGAATACTATATGCTGTATCCACGCCAGAAAATCAATAGCAGTAAATTAATGGGGGATGTTTTAAACACACTTGCTCACACACACGCACAGATTTCCTGCAAATAGATAAATACATAGAGGTATATATTAATAAAAAATGAAAAGCCTTTCACACAGATATTCATTACAATCAGGGAAGGAGACATCTCCTTAATTAAAAATTAATGAGAGAGAGGAAAAAAAAATAAGCCCAAATGCAAAGCCATGCAGGGAAGAGAGGCTGCAGGGATGAACTCCCTTCCTGAGCCGTGTCCCCAAGCTGGAGGGTGGAGGGAGGCTGGGGCTGAGATAGAAGGTATGAGGACCCCAGCCAGGAGAGGCAGTGAATTCAGATCATGTCTATCTGCCCACAGAGCCGTACCCAGAGGGACGCGGTCTGAGGGGGAGGAGGAAGGGGCGGGTGAGGTTTGTCAGATTGGAGGAGCTCGGGGCTCCTTCTCCTTTACATCTGACAGGACCCCACAGGCACTGTTGAGAAGTGGCTTGCATGGCAAAAGAATGTGCCAGGATGCTTCCAATTAAAAGCTTTGAAGTGCCCCCAGCCCCCACAATGTTGTGCTGCCAGCCCAGGTTCCCTGCCCTCCCTGCTGATGCTCTCCAGTGGGCTAAAACCCTCACAGCCCTGCATGAACGGCATGAAATTCTGCCTAAGCACAACCTGCATGGCCCTGGCAGGGTGCTCTCACTCACCCCACACCCGTGAGGGTCGGGCTGGCCCAATCCCTCAGCCCCCCAATGCTGGGCAGCAGCAGCAAGTGGGGTAGGAGGGTGCAATGCACCACAGGGGAGCTGAGCCCAGCTCTGAGTGCCATGCCTGAGGGCACAGGTTGCACTAAAACTTGGATAAAGACTTGGTTTCAAGAGCATCTCAGCAGAAGGCAAAACCATCCCCATGGGCACGCGCTGAGCAGGGCCTGAGCATGGATTTGCCTCGTGAGGTGGCACAGCCTAGGTTTGGCACTGGCACTGCTGGGATGCCTCTTCTTGGCTTCCTGCAGCCCCACAGCCTGCATGGGGTGGTGGCTGGCACTCCCTTGGTCCCAGGACAGCACAGCCAAATATCCCCACCAGCCCTTGGATGGCAGGGCTCTTACTGTCATGTCTGATCAACTTAGTCATGGGGGTATCTTCTTTCTTGTCATAAAGAATCAGAACTGTGTCCCTGGTTGATTTCCTCTCCCTGGTGAAAGCTTCCTGCTGGTGAACAGGAGAGAGAAGGATGCAGCACCTTTCCCCCATGATACATAGAGTGGGTAGCTTTATGGAGAAAAGAGCTTCGTCTCAGGAGGCTATAAAAAGGACAAAAACCTTGGTCTGTGCACAGCCTCCCCATGGTGTGGCAGAGGCACATGAAAAGGAAGTGGGGCAGGCACTCTTCTCCCTGGGGTAGATGTCAGGGCAGGTCTGTAGGGTGAGCGAGGTAGTGAAGAGGAGGGCAGGAGGCTTTGTAACAAGAAGATAATCAAAGGAGGAGTTCAGACTGCCATCTGCTACTGGTAGGAAGCCTCTGATAATGTTGCCTTCATTTCTGGAAACGTGGAGGAACGCTGGCATTAGTCAACACTGTAGGCTGTCAGAGATGGTGGACACCTCATGTTCAAGTTATCATACTAAATTGTCTTTTCTCTTCTTGGCCAAGAGATCCCATAGCAAAAATGGATGTGAGTACTTATCTTGGGTTCTATGCACAGATACATTGTTGTCAGAATTGCAAGCTCGTCTTGGAGAATTTCATTCCCAGGCTTTCAATTTTTGGGTTTCCCTCTCTTTAGTCATTCTGTTCCCTACAATGGACTTTCAGTCAGCACTTTCAGATCTTTGTATTACTTCAAAGAAGAGTGCAATTTGGGAAGTTCTTCCTCTATTGGGATTTCTTTCCCCCCTTTCTTGTGTCCTACAGTGAGCACCTGCTCCATGGTGGGACTCAAGCATACAGGTGGTGTCAGTTCACATTACTGCAGATCGTGCTTCTGATTTTTTTCCCTAATCTTCCTCCAATGATTCTCTCTTAGATTTTGGGGTTGTCCAAATGTGTCTCTGGGCCATTCAAAAGTCTCTGCCCTTCAAGAAAAATGGTTTTTCTCCACCCTTTAGCTGTATAGACACAAAACACACACGAGCACTGAACAATTGAGATCTGCAAGCTCATGCCCCACATGGATGCTGCACCCCTTGCAACTTCGAAATGGCTGCGGATATTCCAGCCTAATTCCTTCTTGGCACTGAATGTTTAAAACCGCTTTTTATTATGAGTGATGCCCTGTCTAATTCTTTCATTAATTCCTGTAGATCTCCTACAGGATCTCAAAAAGTGAGGGACGGTGCCTTATCAGGGTCTTATGAAGCAAGCAAATGAAATGTATTTCATATCTGTAGGTTATTGGTTTTGTCATGTTGTCATTATTATTAAGAAACGGATAGGTCTGGGAGGCTTTTGTACTGAGAAGGCGGGAGAGAAGAGTCCAGGGCAGGCAGGCATGAGTGATGCACATGGGGTTAGACATCCCTGTAGATCTGACTGGTGGGAAGGCAAGTAATTGAATGGATGTTGGTGGAGAAAATAATTCCTGCCTAGAGACCCTTCCCAAGGAGAATTAATGAGCTGATCTGTTCCCTTTCCAGCTTGTTATATCTGAATAGTGCATGAGAGCTAAGTGCAGATCCAGTGTTTGCAAAAATGAAGAGCTGACAGCAAAGTGAGGCAGGGCATAGGCAGTGGACAAGCTTCTGCCAGACGATTCTGGCACTGCGTCGCTTCCTCTCACTGCCTTCTCCCACTGCTGTTTGTTCCTGGTGCACCTCTTTCCTTTCATATCCATTTTATATGCATGTTTTTTCCCTGTTTTCCTTCTTATCTTTCATGATTTTATTTCTTTCAGCTGTTGTTTCCTGTCAGTGTCCCTAGTTTTGCTCTCAGAATTGCCTGCCGTCCTACTTCCGAGGATCCATAAATCTACAAAGGGTCATTTCCTTTCATCCTTGCTGACCTAATCCAGGGCCTTATCTGAAAATTCAGTGTGTGTAGCAGTAGATTAAATCAGGGTCTCCATGTGTTCACAGTTCAGGACCAGGAGCATCCTAGCCCAGCCAAGAGATGCAGCAGAAGGAAATGACCAGGCATAGAGCTGATTGTTGTTGGCATTACATCTGATGGGGAAAAAAGGATTCAAAGCTGGACAGGCCTTGGGTGAAGAGAAGAAGAAGATAAAGGATTTTAAAAAGTGGGGTGGCAGATGGTGAGGAAGAATTACTCAGGATCCCAGACTTGGGTGGGTTTGGTTCTCCTCTCAGCTTAAATTCACACCTGACTGAAGTCACAGAGAAGACAGGGATGTGAGGGGTTGAGACCTGCAAGCTCAGCTCCTTTGTAAGATCTGACAAAGAAATGCTGTTCCTCACTAGTGAGTTGCTAGAACAGACTTCTAAATTGCTTTTAAATTATGAATCTTCCCGCTGACAGAGAAAGAGGAATGGGTTAATACTGTCCTGAAATGCACCAGAAATTGCCTTGCTGAAAAGAGTGAGAGTGAAATGCAGTGGGAGGGACATGGAGATTCAGTGTGGCAGCAGTAATGTATAAAGAAATTACACAGAGATAGAACAAATGTCTCTTTGCCAGGGAGACCAGGAGCTATTCCTATCTAACGTTTCACTTTTAACCCATCCCTTTCCCCATGCAGCCCTCTGAGCCCCCGTCTCACTTGGTTGCGGTTTGGTATGATCTAAGCAAGAGTTTTGGGGGAGGAGAACCACTGAGGTTTGACAGCAGAATCTCCATATTTATTTAATTTAAAAGCAGTAGCGAGGCGGTTGCCGGGGGGAGCAGGGAACATTTCAGGCTCTCAGATGGCTCTGCCCCCTGCCCCTGTTTTAAGAGCAGATTCCCAATCAAGCATACCCGGTTCATCCCAGGGGGAGCCCTCGCTGCTCCATTCTGCGCTGCTTCTCCCTTCCATATCGCACTCGTTGTCAGGGGATGTGCTGCTGCCTTCCTTTCACGGGCACGAAACCTTCCCCCTTGCAGGGGGCTCTCAAGGAGAGAAGGGGGCTGCTGCCGGAGGAATGGCTTACAGCAGGGTTCCTGCTTTATGTCCTCCCTGCTCAGCCCCCAATCCAAGGCAGCAGCCACCCAGTTAGGCAGCCTCTGCTTAGGCATATGCAAAACGCAGTGTAAATACAATACACCTAAAAGTTATTTTTCCCTTCTCTATATAACCCCAGCTTTTCCTCACCCTCCATCTTTGACTCATTCTATCCATCTCCATTTTAATTTGTTCTCATTTCCCTCCCCTGTTTTTCCTCTTTATTTTTCCCTTTCATCTTTATGTCTCTTCTGTGCTTTCTCTCAAAAGCATCTTCTTCATTATTTCTCCCTGTTTGCCTCCAAGTTCTCTGAGGCCCATCCCCCTTGCTCTGTTATATTATCCTATCTTATCTTATATTATCCTATCCTCTGTTATTTTATCTTGTCCTTGCTCCTCTCTGTCCCCTTTGCTGCTGCTGTCGCATTTCTCTATCCTCTTTCCTCTTCTCCCTGCCATCATTTCCCCCTGTCTTTCATATAGTCATTCCCTCCAGCTAAAGGACCCCATTCTTTTGGAACTGTGCTGCCTGTGTACTCTAAATAAAACACTTTTCCATCCTCTTTCTGGCTGTCCCCCTCCTCCTTTCTCCAGCCAGTGCCCCCTCCTCAAAGCAGTGTATGACACCGGTTGCTGTCACTGTCTCCTCTTACTCGCAGCCCAGCTACCTCTGAGGGGGCTGAAACCCGAGCCCCTCCCTCTGCTCCCTTCATTGCTCACTGCCTGTGGTCAGTCCAAGCTCCCTCCACTTTGCTGCCTCCAACCTCCCATGGCCGGAGGGCTCACTGGCAGCTCAGCTGATGAGCTGGCTCATCTGCGTGCAGCCAGCAACTGGGCTGGAAGGAGCTCATGGCAGCCCTAAATGCCCTCCCTGGCAACCCTCAGACATGGATCAGGCCAGGATCCAAATGGAAAATAAGGGTCTCTCAAGCCATAACCCTGGGGCAGTTGTTGTGCACTACAGTGAAGGATCTCTGGTTGTCAGGGAGAAGAGTCTCAGCAAGCAGTCGTCCTTCTCAAACTGTTTTCAGGGGAATGATTTTCTCTGGGATTCTCAGGAATATCTAAGGTGGGGAGGTGAATGGGGCTGGGGGCTCCAAGCCCCATGGTTGTCTGAATGAACCTACGTGAGGAGGGGCAGAGGGTATCACTGGCTGGTGAGAAAAGGGGGACTGTGTGCCATGCAGGGCTCTGCATGAACCGTGGTGACTCACTGGGTGCCAGAAACGGGGACATTGCTGTTAATGGTCTAATGCAGCGCATGGCTGCAGACAGAAAACCCCCCACCACCAGCAAGTCCCCAAGCATAAGGAGTGAAGCAAAGGGGACAGCAAGAGTGCAGAAGCAAAGGTCATTCAAGGGTGGGATGTTGCAAAGCCAGAATAGGGTTCATAAAAGGGGGACAGGGACAAGGAAGTGTAGGAAGGTTTGTATGAAGGCTAGGCATGTTTGCCTGGAAAAAGAGGTAAACGAGAGGGAAAGTGATTGGATTGTGTTGAATAATGAATGGACTAGAGAAGGTGGATCAGTAGCTCTTGATTTCCCCATTTTGTAACACACAGACAAGAGGACCTGACATGAGTCACAGGAGACCCAGTTAAAGCTTTCTCATTTGATGCATATCAGGGCTGTGGAGCTCACTGCCACTGGAGCTCTCACGGCCAAGATTTTAACAACATTTAGCAAGCAAGTGGGCATTTACGACAGAGTTCACAAAAATTAAGCGTCCTCCTAATGGATGTGAACAGCATTTTGGGTGTTTTGTAATTCAGCAATTAAGCCAGTCGCCATAAAAAACTAGGATAACATTTCACAAGGGCAGTCTATCCCCTATCTGACTGCCATGTGGTTCTTGCCTCTTCCCTGAAACATTTGTCAGGGATTAAATAGAGCTCAGATTTACTTAGTCTGGCATTTCTTTTGTTTCTAGATGCTATGCTGTGCAGTTGCAATGTAAGATGCAAACTAGGCCTGCATTTCTGCTGGTGTCAATGACTGCCCTAATTTGACAAATTAACAATAAGTTTAGGTATTTCTATCATATTTTGCTAGGAAAGATCTGGGATAGAGAGCAATTAAGAGCATATGGAATTAAGTGGAGTCCTTTTTCTTCACACCCCAGGGTATAAAGTAAGTAGCTGGCAATGAAGGTGCTATATATGTGCAAAGAATTATTATTGTTGAAGTCCCTGCTTCCCAGAAAGCAATAGGCTTTGGGTCTCTTTGATGCTATCACAACAAAATTAGAAACAAGGGTGTCTCTTTCCTCTTGTATCTGTGGAAATGATGACTGCATTGGCATGCAATGACGTACAGCACTGTAGTGTTTCTGTGCACAAGAGATGGAGGCCAATTCTCCCCTCGTTGCTCTGATGTGACCTCGGGGACTCGGACGGAGCCACACTGCTTACGCTGCCCGTGTAGGCAAGGGGAGAGCAAGGCTGAGGAAGGGCTGTGCGTGCTTCCAGCATCCATGCCCCCAAGGTCACCGCGTGTCCCCGCTCCGCCAGTGACGTACCCAACCAACCAGGGGCTAAATTCACTTCTAGTGTGAGTGGGTGAGACAGCCCCAAAGGTAATGAGATTCTGCGTTTACTTATGCCAGCTGTTCACCAAGTCCAGCAGTTCCTTCTTTAACATCATCTTTCACCCTCATTAGGAAAATTCGATTTGGCTGCTCTTCCTGTGGGGCAAAAATTCTCATACACATTCCTCACCTTGGATGGGTGAGTGTGTAAAATGGCAGAGGTGATCATGAACTTGCTGGCATTCACATTTCTCTTTCTCTTCTTTCTGCATTTCTATCTTTATGTGAATCTCCCTTTTTTATTGACAGCTTTCTGTCTCCCAGACCTGCTTATTCTCCTTGTGTTACAGAAAAGCTCTCCCATAAAATTCCAAGCTACTCAATCAGAGTTTTCATATCAAGCCCTGCAGGACAGGTGAAATCCACTTCTGTTTCAGTGGCACAGGCGACTAAAGTATTTATGCTAGCTTCCTGTCAAATCTATAACTCCCCAGAGAAGCATATGGACTTTATGCTGCATTTCCTATTCCCCCAGAGCATATACTCCTATCTTATAGCTGTGAAAAACAGAAAATGAGGATGGTATACAAAAACTTGAGAATGCAATGTCATCCTATTCATGGGTAGGGATTTTTCTGATGTGTGTTTTTGCTAGAAGCAAACACCTATAAATTTCTGATTTAGCTTGTTGTATAAAGAATACATTCTGTCAAATAAAGAATAACACTATCCACCTCCGTTCCTTGGATTTTCTATCCCTTTCTGATTTTTCTCTTCCTATTTCTCAGTTTTCATTCTCCTTCTGAACATGATATTTTTTTTTAGTGCTGGTTTTATTTTTCTCCTCCCACTCCTTCATAACAACATTTCATTCTTAAATTTGCTATCACTCAGGGAACTTCTCTCTTTCTTCAGGTCTTGTTTATATTACCAAAGTAGCTGCAGTGAGATGGATAATGCTTGAACACTGAATATTTCCCAAGTTTATGGTTGTGTTCATTCAGTATCACAGATCACTGTGAATCAAGCGACTTTTCATCCAACCCTATTTGCTGACTTCTGCAACCTTACTGTGACCTGTCCATTGTAAACAGTAAATTTCTGAGAACCTGTTCCTGAAGCTTCATCTCTTCCTGAGGATGTTGCATAATATTTTTCTTTCTTAGTTCAATTTTTTTTTCACCTTTGGTTTTCATTTTTCTTCACCTTTGGTTTTCAGTTTTCTTCATTCTCTTCATCATTCTTCAGAAATCTCTGTTTCTTCATCTTTTCCCTTTTTTCCACATCATCTCTCATGTGTGGATTTTTCTCCCACAGTCCTAACCCTTGATGATGTTTCCCCTCTTCCCTTTACATTTCTAGCCCAAAGTCCTCCTGGGTAGGAGGAGGACTCGATCCCATCCCATCCAGCCTCTTTGGAGAGGTGGTGGAAAAGGATTCACAACTAAGTCTGTTCAAATGTACATGTGTGCACATGTGCACACGTGCATCTCCTTTCAGATATGATTGGTATGAAAGATTGGCACTCAAGATGAAGTGGTTTGATTTTGACTTTTGCCTTTCAGGCAGCCATGAGGAGCCATTCCCAAATGTAGATGCCCCCCAGAATTGCCTTCAGGGTACAGGGTCTCAAGGGACCAACCTTCAGGAATTTCTGCTGCTTTGTTTTAGATTCAAGCATTGTCCTTTTCCTTAGGCTGAGGGTCATGGATTTTTGAAGGGCAGTGGCAGAACCATGAAAGAAGGCATTTTTCTCTTGCTCATTTTTGAGTGAGGAGTGAATGAACTGTGATAAATATTTTTCTGTATATAACTAGAGCTGTCTCAAAGAAGTGGCAGAGGAAACAGATGGCAGAGGCCCTTTATAGGCAGCTGCTGTTGTCTCTTAAGGTGTCACCATCGCAAGAAAAGTGGTTGTAATTGGGGAGCTTCAAGATCTGAAAGGACTGAAAGGACTTGAGCAGAAAAGAATGTCAATCTGCCTGAAGGCAGGGGGGTGGGGGATGGAAATCAAATATTCAGAGACAAAAAGTACAGGGAATGGGTTGGAGCCACTATGAAGTTTTACTGAATTTCACAACCACAGGATGGATGGTTTCCCTGTGTTTGGGAATTCCTAATTGGTCACAGACAGTAGGAACATTTTAAGCAGGGTGAAGAGCTGTTTTAGTTTATTTTGGAGACAGCAAGAGGGGCCAGTGTCCAGTGGAAACAATTGAGTGAGAGACTGAGATCCCCACTGCACTGTGGAAATGCAGTTGGGCAGGAGTGAGGAAAGGTCCAGGAATAGTTGTCTCCAGGCTCCTTTCTCCTCCAATTACTTCCAAGCACTACTGCAGTGCATGCTTTTGGTATGGGGGATGCTACAGTTTGGTGTAGAAGCTTCTGTCCCAGATATTCCTCAAAATGCCTGCCTGGAGCCCTATGATCTCAGTGTATGCAGCACAGAGAGAAATTGTAAGTTGACCTGTGAAATAACAGAAGTGGAGACATGCAGCTGCTCCCTAAAAAATAACCAGGCTTCGGTTCCTTCATATCTTCCAGGCTTGGGGGGAATTGGACAATGGACTAGACCTCAAAGACTTCCAAACACGGAGTTGTTTTAATCTTTCCTGCTGCCCATGTGTCTCCAAAAGTAGGAACCATGTATTTCTTTCAAGGAAGAGAAAATACACAGAAAAAGTTCATTAGGAGAATTTGGGAGGAAGTCTGGGAGGATGATAGGGTCTCTCATGAAATGCAAGCGTTTGGGGCAACACAGCAGCTGTGAACAGGCTTGCTGCTGGAGATAATTGGAGCTCAACATTGCACAGTGTCCTTCAGCTGAGGATTCCATTGGAACTGTACTCAATAGCCTCAAAGGGAACAACCGCCAAGAGCAGAGCAGAGCAGTGCAGCTGCTTTGCTGTTGGGAAAGGGAGCAAAAGAGAAAATAATATGTCTACCCTGCTGAGTGAACTGCAATGCAAACAGCAGCACAGCACAGAAAAATGCATGGGACTGACAATTTTTCTAAATTTTGGGTGAGCACCTAATCATTGCACAACACTTTCTCAATCATTGTTCCGTTCTTCCCCTCTTCATCCATCACTTTGTCCATCTGTTCACAGGAAAGCATAACTCAGAAAGGACAAGAATGACTTTCCAGGAATTAATTCCAGGGGCTGTCTAAGATCACAGGAGAAAGGTGTTTTTCTGTGTGCTGCATCATTACAGCTTGGCCCACATTTACAGGAACAGTGAGGGGGAAAGCATTCAGAGCAAAGCAAGACTGTGAGAAAGAGCATTGTGACAATATAAAGGCACCAGGACCAGGGAGGACTTTTATTCTTCTGCAGAAACTGAAGGGATGGGTTGTGTCTGGGAATAAACCAACTCAGATGTGGAGGAAAGCATCTCTGCATGGTGGAAATGGAGGGACATTTGGGGCTGGAAAAGTCTGTGACAGCTGGAAAGCACAGCTGGCCAGAAGGAAACATTAGGCAAGAGAGGACCCAGGACTTGGCCACAGCATGACAAGGGAAGGTGGTAATAGGAATGCAGTGTGCTGGAAGGAGATAATTGAGATACATGGTCTGAAAGAGGAAAATGAGTCAGAAGAAATCCTGGGACTCAGAGGTAGGAGAGGTTTGAATTGCTGAGAGAAGCAGGAGTATCAGATAGAACTGGATGGATGGAGAGACAGACCTCCTCATCCATCTTCTCTGAATTGTGGAATGGGAAGGATTTTCACCTGCTGATGCCAACATCTAGCACCACTAACAGCGCTCCCTCTCACTCCTTCCTGCCCCAGTCTGTGGGAGAAAGGGTTCAGATGTAGAAAGACTAGGCAGGATCAATCATATAGACCAACCAGTCTTGGACTTCCAGCAATTTGGAAAGTGTGACCAGTGGTTTTGACTCTATACAGTGAAGTTTGAAAAAGGAAAGAAGAAACAAACTAGTTGGAGCATGACATTTTAGACTTGACTTGGTGATGCCAAGAAAGGCAGGCACGGCCACCTCATATATTGAGGCTCTGTGCTGGTCTCATACTGGGAGCACATGAATTTGTCCTCCTTCTCGAGTCTTTGGGTATAGTTTCCATGGCAAAGAACCCATGTCTTGGCTAGATTATCTTTGGTGAACCACAGGAACTAACACTTAATGCTCTTCTCTGGCTGCTGTTCTTTGGTGGAGATTTTCTGAGAATTTTACCTTTTCTTGCCATTGTGCCATTGCAGCTGCACAAAAAATGCTTCACATAAGGTGGAAACACCTTTATGCTAGACACTGTGCACACACAAAACTGTTGTCCCTACATCAAAGAAGTGACACTCTAAGATGACAAATGACATGTGAAAGGCAGCAAAGCAGAAGACAGCGAAAGTGTACAACTTGTTTCTGTGTTGTTGTTTTTGACATCACTAAGAGGGTATTACACCTAGAACTGACTTCATCTCCTTCTCCAGGCAGAATGCAGAACAGATCCTGCCTGCTCAACACTGGGGAGGAGATTCCCAAATAACTCTAAGCAAGGAGGAGGAGGAGATTCCCAAATAACTCTAAGCAAGCTAGCTCAGGTATTTCAAGTTCTAATGGCCACTCAAGCATGGTGCCCTGCACAGGCAAATTAGCTGTGCATCTGAGAGTTGTCAGGATGCAGTGTTTACTCAGGTGTACAGATTCCAAAACCCATGCAAGGTCACATTCCACTGTGCCATGGGCACTTGTAGTAGGAGCCTCTCTCAGTTCTCAGTCCAGATCTAATTCCCATATCCCCAAAGAGGCATACCTAAGTGACTGGAGGGGTTTTCCCTCATGCTTGGTAACCACAGGTGGTCTGAAATAAATGAATGATCCTATCTCATTCTGTCCCTATGGGAGGTGCATTGTGTTATTTGGGGTTCTGAAATGGAGCTTGGCCCAGATGTGTGTGCAAGTGCTTGGGAAATTGGGAGCCAGAAGATGCCATCACAGCTGGATTTCTCCTTTGCAGTTTTAGCAGGCAGGGCTGAAGGACTCAGGGACTAATCTCCATGTGACCTGCAGATCCTGTCCTTTCACATGAGGGCTGAAGCTTGCTGAAGAGGCAATGCTGGAATGCTTTTGCCCGTGTGGTATCTGCCCTGGGGATACACGGCCACTTCTGTCTCCAGGGTTGTCCCTTACCAGAGAAAAATTCATTGGATTCATGACAAAACTGCAGGATTTACCAGCAAAGAAATAGTTTGTTCTCAAAATAAATAAAATCTGATCTGGAGGTGGTGATTTACTCAGACACCCAAGAGATCACTTATTTTGAGTATCTTGTTTAATTCTCACTGAGACTGCTAGTTTTGTCAATCTGTATCCTAGTTTTCTCAGGCAAAAAAACTATAATATATTACGGGGCTTCTTCCCATAACAAAAATGAAGGAAAACACTCAAGGAGAGGAAAGCTCTATGCTCATCACTTCACTGAGCTGCACCACAGCAGGGACAGTGGTCAAACCCACATTCAAATAAATACTTAAGACCTATGTGAAGCTCTTCCCTTCCTTGGGATCCACATGAAGAATTAGATCCCTGCAACAGATACACAGTCAGTAGCTTTTCCTAAATAATGAACTAATCAGAAAGACTAAAAATAGGCTGCACTGGAACATCAGTTCAGCCATTTGGAATGTAGAGCAAACGGCACTGAATGTGTTTAATGAAGTGAAAGAGCTTTGTTTTTAATCACTGAGCTATTGATAAATTGTTGATAGGTGATCAAATGTGGACTATGCTTTCAAATATTGTGACTTTTTGAACCTGCCAAGACCCTCTTGAGCCACTCTTGATCCTTTCACTGCTAATGTAGTAGGACTTCCTGCCCTTTTCAGGACCTAAAATAACTGTAACGTCATCTTTTTTTTTCTGGGTAACAAACATCTAGCCTCTGGGCCAGTGATCAATTTTCAAGACTAAATGTTCGTAGTTGTACAAAATCAGACCCTGGGAACTGGGTCGGATATGTGAGAGAAGATGACAAGATGGGAGGCAGATCAGTTCACATCTCTACATGCTGTAATCAGGATAACACCAGGGCATTAGATTAGGAGGATGGGGAGAGTGAATGAGGGAGAATCTGGTTTTTAATTGTACAACAGCAAAACATGTGTGGGGAGTCAGCACTGACCCTACGGCAAGGGAAGATTTCATTTTCACACAGGGAAGGAAGTGAGCTGGATCCTCATGGGTGTTAAACCAAAGGAAGTAAAGGAAACTGAGGCTCTAATAGGAAATTTAGGTCTGTTGTAAGGTTTTAGAGAATACTATTGAACTAGTTTAGTTCACGACAGACCCGACTGGCTGTCCTAGATAGACTACATCTTCCAGCATGTCTGGGTCATACTTGGTCCAGAATGACAGAGGAAGAGAAAAGAGACTTAAGCAGAGTCCACATGTCCCTTTATTAATGTCATCCAGGATTTCCCCTATATACGGAATGTCTTCAGATGGAATGTAAGCAAAATTATTTGTTGTTTTGTGCTATTAAATGGGCTGAATCAACTGGAATGAATTTGAGGACTGACCCCTATGCACCTGCTCTGGCTGATGTATGCTCATACATCAGTGATCTTAGTAGGCATCTTGCTGTGCACCTTAAAGCTATCTTTACTTTTCCTTCCAGTGGAGAAGAACCACAGTGTCTTTCTCACAGTCTGCAAGAAATCTCAAACCACATTTGAGATATAGTTTATACACTACAACAATTTTGTAAGGCTGGTTTACTTACAACACACAGTTCTTAGCATTCCTAGATTAATGTTAATGTGTCCCCCTCCCAAGGTGGGGGTACCTCATCCAATCCATTCTAAGTCAGTATAGTAATTAATTATCTGACTGAATATTTGTACTCTGCTTCTAACTCATTAATTATTCAATTCCATCCTATTTGGAGCCAGGTTTTCCTTTTAACCTCAACAGCAAACCAGCTGTCCATCAATTGTGATGTGCTCATACCTTAGGGTGATGAGAGCAGCAGAAAAGCCTAAATGGGTTGCTCGAAAGTGCTACCAGTAAAACAGAGATGCATTTCATTAGTGTTGGGAGGATTGGCAGCTCTTTAATTGTATGAATCACCCAATGGGTGTGTTCCCAAAGCCAATTGGAGCGTGCCAGTTCAGTAGAGCCACAGTGAGCAACGCTGTGCTGCGTCATTCAGCATTCTTCAGTGAGTGATTAAATCCATGTCATTTGCCATAAATCAGATGTTGTCACAGGGTCAGTCCTGTGGGTCATGCTAGGTTATCGTCGGATTTTGCACTGGTTCTATCAGGTACTGCTGTGTCACACAGGTTTTTTCGAGGTCATGCTGGGCTCTTCAGATACTCATTGGGAGCTCTGTAGGAGTGCATCAGGGAAATGATGAGAAGGGTTTGCTATGTAGCCTTCTACTGCACTGAGTTAAAGCTACTTCTCATGGCTGAAGTATCTCTTCCCTGGAAAATGTGCATTTTTCTCATTTATTAGTTTAAGAAGACACTGTGACATTTGTGATTTTGCATTCCGAAACAACACCTGCCCAAGGCCCAAAACAAATAAGATCCAGTCTTGAGGCAGCGGTTTCCTTTTTTCAGACAGAAAGCATCATGCTATTTCAGTTAATTCTGTTGCTGCCGGACTCCATGGAGTCAGATCCTACCCTTTGCTAACATTGCTGCACATTGGTGGTTTAAATTCCTGTTATCAGGAACTCCCACATAGCCAAGAAATGCATAAGCTTTCCCTCACAGACAGGATGTGGCCAAAGGACGAACAGTACAAGACATCACGTTCCAGGAGTCCCTTGCTACAGTGGTCCCTTGTTTTCAGTTAGGATTTGGTCAGGTATGTGTTGCAACAGCCTTGAGGTACTCCAGCTTGTATCAGAGACTAAGCCAATCTCTTCTGGTCTGGTGATCAGAAAAACACAAATGCAGCACAAAGCCACCTTTAGCCCCCACACAAACCATCCTGCTTCAGACACCACTGAAAAAGCTGGAAATCCACAGCTTCCCTCCAGAAGTCACTTTGAATGGCATGAGTTGAAAATGTTGGCATTTTTATGCATAGAGAGACTATTTTAGCATTTTTAAAAGACCATTATGGCCTCCTGTGAGGTCTGTGTGGTTATCTGAGAAGTAACTGATGCTTGCTTTTGCAGGAAAGCAATGTAAGAATAGTCTCGATAACATTTCTGGTAGTGCATGGTTTTTCACCCCTTGATGCTTTCCATCACCCAGTGTCTCTGGAGCACAAGAAAATACTCCCATGCCCATTCTAGTTGTGGAAATTTTCAGACATGGGAAGTTTAAGTGCTAAGCCAAGTATACACAAAGACTGCAGCAGAGCTGAACTCACTTTTCACCAAGCCATAAGTCCCTATTAGATCACTCTGCCTTCCTTCCAAAGTGCTGTTTACCTGGCCCCACTGCCTGTCACACCATGGAAGGATATTGACTGTTTTCCAAGTGTGAAGTACGCAGATGTTCTCTAAAGCTCCAGGGAAACGTCATGGATAGCAATCAGTAGCCTATTAGAGCCAATTCAAACTGTACGGTACTTCTTTCAAGCTCCCAGATACTTTGAACATAGGAGGTCTCTGCTAGAGCCACACCAGATCTTGCTGGTCTTCAATTAGAGTCAGTGAGTGAGCTAGGAAAAATGTCATTCCCTCTGAAACTGAAAGCAAGTTCATATTTTCCTGAGCTGAGGTATTTTAAGTCATTCATTGTTATCTTCTTTTCCTCTGTGAAGCAATGCTCGATTGATACTCAGAGGTTGTTAGAACCAAAGGGGAAAGAGAGAACATTGGGGTATTGTTCTTGCTGCAGTTGCAGGCTTACTTGGCACCTAAAAAAGGTTTTATTAAAAAAAACAAACCATTTCTACAATGCTTTGAGTGAGAAGAAAACAACAAGGGAGAAAAAGAAAGAAAATCCGTACTGTTTAAGTCTTGGGCAGTGTCAGGAAAATAAGTCATGAAGTTGACATATTGGGTCCAATCCATGGCTACTAAAAGTGAGCATGAACTACTAATTCTTACGTTCAGCAATGATGCATGTGAGGGTAAGACACAGATTATTTCATGTAGCCTTTGTGATGGAAGAAGAATCCAATACTGAATTCCTGCGTAGGTCTGTGATAGATGGTGTTTAATAGCAACAACAGGCACTCTGGGTATGTTCTCCCATGTCTTGCTGGATCCCAGCTTTCTCCTCAGGCTTTCCATGTCAGTTTTAAGTCACCTGGAGAAACTTTTAGGTGTGTTTTCCTATTGCAAAAGCAAGACATGGAAATGCATCCACATTAAGTTGCCATCACAGTGCAGTCTCATGTTTGCCACGTGATGCAGGCAAGGGCATTTGGCACCAAAGGTGGCTTGCTTTCTTCCAAACACCAGCACATGGAACCATCACACAAACCTCCATTCATTTCTTTCTCCATCCGCCTGTCTGGTTTTTTTCTTTCTCATTCATGTTCAGCAGGTGCCTTCAATTCCCAAACATGTTCCCAGATCTTTCCCAATGTCAGCTGTGAGGTTAAAAAGGGATTTTCTGAATTTGATTGATTAGGTTGTCACAAACCTGGCTAGGAGCCATTTGTTGGACACTAATCAGATTGCTGCTGCAGAATGCAGCTGCTGAGTTTCCAGCGTGCTTTCAGCCTCTGGAGTGTAAAGAGAGACAAAAGCACTACAAAACCTGACTGGGCATCTCCAGGGATGTCTGAGGGGCACAAAGCTCTATCGACCATTCCTTCTTGAGAACTTGACCTCCTACTGCAGTTGCCTCTCCCGGCAGGCTCACACAGCTTCCCCAGGTAGCTTAAGTACAGCCTTTCACAGAAACCTATCAAGAGGCATGAGCTTACCCTTTCACTTACAGTCACTGCTAGATGTAACACATGGTAAAGATGGACACGTAGTAAAGATGAAATTTGCATATAATATCTGAACCCATCACCTCCAAGGAAAAAGAGATCATGAAAAAGCAATAAAAACAATGTTCCCCCCAACAGCTCCCTCTCTTTTTTACTCAATGGGAAATCTCCTGCCGTCAATGCCAGCTCATAATTTGTCTTTTCTGCTCATGGCTATTCCCCTCACCAAATGAGCCTTTTCTCTTTAAAAAACCATTCTCTCTTGTCTCTTGATGAAGCTTCCTGTTTTGTTGCTCAATCAAGTCTTTCTTTATTCCTTTCCATCTTCACCTGGCTTTGTTCAGCTTTTTGCAACATGCGCAGGGCTCAGCAATCCTACTGCCCCTGCATGCAGTCTCAGTCATCACCCACCAGGGTTCAAGGACCAACTGCTGTTGATGTATGAAGGACTCTCCTGCCTCACAGTGAGCAGGAATCCACACTGGAGTTACTCTCGTAGTGACAGCAATGTAATAACACCGTGACATCAAGGAGAGTGCACAGCTCATGCAGAGGTCTCACATCAACATGAGGCTCAGCACCAGCTGTTCAACAGGCATTTAAACCTAGTGCTATTCTAGCAGTGTTACAGGCTCACTAGGTACAATGACTCTGAAAGAGGTACAGATATTTATCTCAACAAGCTCTTGAGGCCTTCAGCTGCTCATCTGGCAAGTGCTCAGAGCTGCTGCTTTTGGAGGGCACATGCCCACCCAGATCTCCTCCAGCCATTCAAGTTCGGTGTGCAGGAGCTCAGACCAAAATGACAAGATTATGACACAGGCTATTTTGTAACTGTTACATGAGTCAGGGGCCCAGTGCACAGCATGGTCTGCATGCTTTTACAAAGGAAAATAGGTGGAAGCATCACATTATCTGTGGCTGCAGCTCAGCAGATGCTCCATTTGCACACTACAATTTATGAGCTGTGCTGTGGAATGATTTAGAGGGTTGAGGACAGAGTGCTTTGCTTTCATCAGGGATATGGAGGTAAAGGAAGACTTGCCATGAACAGGCTGTGAATACAGCCTAGAGAATAAGACAGAGTTTTCCTGTGTGGGCTGACATGCCCACACATGGACCGCTGCACAGATCACCCTTGGAGTAAGGATGATTCAATGGGCTCTTATTATAAATGATCCTTGGCTAACAGCATAGAGAAAGTAATTTATGCTTCTTCCTGCATTTCTAAATAATCTTTAGTACGTTGAATTGTCCATAAATTTACTCCTGTACTTTGGATACAGGTGTGAATCCAAGGACTCTCTGACTCTTAAAATGATGAAGTTTGGCAAGTAGAAACCACTTTTTAAAATGAGTATTCACTTCTCTCTCTTTTAAATGCTGCAGGAAGTTGTGACACACTTACAGGAAGTAAGGTCTGATTCTGGTAAAGTGGGCTGAAATAACTTGCCATTTTCAGAGCAGGATGAAACAAATGGCAATTATAATGCAAAAGCTTTATGAGGATGTCACTGTTTAAAAGCTGATTATGAAAAAGAGGGACTTGGCATCCAATCTGGAAGGGTAGTAGAGGGAGGGATGGCTCCATGGCAGGACTCCTGTTGGTGTATGAATGTCTGCACCATGGTGGCATTGTTATCCCCTTCTTGTCCTGACAATACGCAGTCAATGGCACTTCAGGAGGTGGGTGGGAGACATCTGGTTAATGAGGAACAGATGGACCTCATCGGACATGCACTGTACCTGCTCTTTTCTTTGCAGCTCCCTCCCTCACTCTCTGATTTCTCTATTCTTTGCTGCAGCTGAGCTCTTCCCTCTCCTTCCTTTCAAATGGGACAGAATGTTTGTGTGCTTCCAATAAAAAGCAATGAAATGCCCTGGTCCGAGCCAAGTGCAATACCAGCAAATGCAGTTAGGAAATGACTCAACTGTAGAATGCTCCATTCTCTGGGACCCCTATATGTTGTGCTGGTCCCCACTAACCGTGCTCCCTTACCATTCCAGTCCCTAGACCCATCATGACTGTGGAAAACAAAGGCCACTTTCTCATTTGCCATTTCTTTGATAGAACCTGTTTAATAACCTGAGAAAGACTTTCTCAAAGCACATTCTTTGGGGCCTTTGGGACTCGGCAGTTTACCCCACTGTGATAAGGTATTTGTTTATGGGGACATTTTTTAGAAGAGGCACAGTGATTCCAGGCAACCTGAATTTCCCTTCTGTCCTTCTAGTTCCTTCATGGTATGTAGGTAGGATTTGGGTCTGGGCTCGTGTGTTCTCATTCAGTTAACAGATGCCAGTAATGTGGGTTTGTTGGTCTTCCATGAAAATCTGAAAAGCTTCATACAAACCAGATCCTGAGAGAAATACAAATTCCCAAAGGCTTGTGCATCTCACAGCTCAGAGGAGACAGAACAGTGTTCCTAGATGTGCTTCTACAAAGGAAATCTTCCTAAATCCCTGTGTTCCAACCAACGCTGACAAAATAGCAAAATAATTCCTTATCAAGTTCCAATTGGCTTTCATTAATACTGGTGGCTTTCATTGAGATTTTCTTCCCAGGAGATATGACAGAAAAGTCAGTCTCTAAAGCCCTTCTCACTCCTTCTTGTAACAATTTTATTTCACTACAGTTATGCTTGCTCAGAGTTACAGAGTTGAACTGATCCCTCAGTTTAATTTACATGATGTTCTTATGTAACACCAGAACAAGGTTTTCTACCTTCCTCCAACTCAACAAGTATTTTAGTCTGGGTGAACAAAGTCCCCTGAATCAGTCCCTTTCAAGGGCAGCAAGCAGAGGCATAGTTAGCAGTCCAGCCATGCTACCTTCTTCTGTCTCTCTAATCTGAGAGCTATTACTGTGTCCAAAACCAGGATTAATTTTCAGTGTAGGTTTGTCTTGGATAAAAGGCCTCCACATCCCTTCTGTGGTTTGTACTCCAGCTGCCTTTGAGACACATTGGGCTTTTTATATAGGGCACAATTACAGCATGAATGAGGAAGGAGAACTTCAAAGGAGGATGATTAGGGTTGGATGAGTTGGAAACCAAGTTAATTCACTTGAGTTGATCATTTCAATGAGGAAAATGGACTGAGTCTCCATGCTATTCTCTTCATGGCATACAAATGTTGAGTTAGCATCCAGATCCACCCTCTGCCAGGAGCTTGACTTTATGGGCAACTCGGAAGTATTATTCAATATATGTCCCAGCCAAAGCATCATGACTGTATCTGCTTGTCCTTGGCTTTTCTTCCAAGATCTTTTCCCTACTCTCTTTCTTTCTACCTTTTCCCAAATGTGCTCTTACTCCTCTTGTTAACTCCATGGAGAGTTAACAAGCAGATTCTAACACAGTGAGTTAGCAATACCTCAGCAGCCTTGGAGGATAGGACAGCATGATAGGACAAAAAAAGGAAGAGCCTGCTCATCCTTCTCCTTTTACCATTCATCAGAAGTTGAAATATGGTCATCTTAGCACCTCAGATTTATTCTGTATGTCATACACCCCTATCCACAGAACTCTATTCCTGCCTGGGACATTTCCCTCATTGCAGCAGAGGAATGAAGATCCTGACATGCTCCCACTTCTCAGAGTAACCTCTTACTTCTCCCACTCCTGACATGCTCCCACTTCTCTGTAACCTCTTAAGTCCAGCGTGGCAAGAACTGACTTTACACTATTCCTCTCCCACAAGCTACTGAGCATGGCAACAGAGTCTGGAACTGGTGTATGCTTCAGTGAGTTCACAGGGAGATAGATCCCAATCTGAGAATCCCATCCAGAAATCCTCAGGGAGAGAATGTGCTCAGCCATCCCTGGCAGCTCATCTTCAGGCTTCACCATGCACATACAAACAAGTCTCTCAGGTCAGCCAGTGCTACCTCTTTCCAGATGCTTGGATGGATGTACACTTTCTTGTTTTGTCTTAGATTATTTCCTTATACACACTTCATATCTCTCCTTGGACACATTCCACAGCTACAAAAAGCCTTCCCGATGGCCTCTGCTCCCATTAGAGGAGCATCTGCTCAAGATCACTGATCATTCAGTCCTCCTGATGCAATGGAGTTGAGGTGGTCTTGGAGTTTCTTACCAGCAAAACCTCTCTCTTTGACAGATCCTTTCCTTTAAACTCTGGAATGCAACTCTTGGCAAATAATGCCATCTTCAGTGTTCCACCTCTAAATAGCCTTCCATCTGCTGAAGAGTGAAAATCAGTGTCGGTGCACCTGAACCTGTTCCCTTGAAGGGAGATTTTCTGTGCACTGCCCCAGATTTGTCAAGTCCATTATGAAGGATCCTGTTGTGCAGAGCTTCAAATGGAGACATGCTGCTTTGTAAGATAAATGCAGGTTGAAAGCGTGCAGCTGCATTCCTAGAGAAAAGGGCTATGATTCCCCAGAGACCCTCGAAGGTCCAAGGTAACTGCAGTCATGACCTCATTGCTTGCACCAGTCTCATCAGTGCAGTAATGGAATGAACTTGTACAGGCCCCACTGGAGAAGGGACAAAACTGATAATCCCAATTCTGCTTCTAGAGTAAGTGCATGCACAGGAATGTGCCTCTGAGGGGAGTTTATGCCCCAGGCTGGATAGGTGAAGAACTGGGGCTTACTGGTGGTTTTAGAAGTCCATAGATTTTGGATTTTTGCTGCACTTTCATGTAAACTACAAGCTGTTTCTTTTATTTCCCATCAGAATGCAGTAACACAGAATGCAATGAAGTGCATTGTTTTGTGGTTGTTGAGATTGCTTCACTGGGATTCTGGGATTCCAATTTTCCTGCTCTTCTCAAATGTGGGGAGATCCATGGCCAACCCAAACTGAATAAAACATCCTTGACCTGAGTTAAAATTAAGTTTCAGTTGTTTTTTTAATGATTCAGTTTCCCTGGTAAGTTGGAAATAATAATAATAGTAATAGTAATAGTAATAATAATAATAATAATAATAATAATAATAATAATAATAATAATAATAATAATAATAATAATAATAATAAATAATAATAATGCATCATAAATCTTAGGTTAGCCTGGAAGCCTGGGCTTCCATCTCAAAATATTCTCAGAGATTTAACGAGTTTTGAAGAGCATCATAACCAGCCAATGGGGTGGATCTGCTGGAGCACTCACCCATTTCCTATGTTTGGACTAGCATGGAAGCTTCTTTTACTTTAATATATGTTGCACTGACAGAAATCTGTCAACATGTTGCCAATTTGAGAAAGTCTGTTTTTCCCTGTATGTTTTTTCAATCCAATTCCTTTTCTCCTTGTAAGTTCTAGTTATAACACAAATTTCAGCAGCTGGATCCTGTGGTAGAATGAAATTTTAGAGTTGCTCCATAGGTGTTTATAGTCTGGTCATTACCACGTTGTGTATGCATTGAATCACTCTATTTACAGGCTTTGTAATGGCATAGCACTGACTTTCACCTCCAGTTGTGCTTGTTTATATACACCCTCTAGACACAGCACAAGGGTTATGGATAAAGAAAAGGTTGATCAGGCATTTGTGTGTGGTATTTGAGTTTGAACCATAGGGTAACTGGAACATTCAGGTGGGAAGGAACCTCTCAAATTCTCTAGTCCAAGCTACTGCTCAAAGGCAGGTCAGCTGTGAGGCCAGGCCAGTTTGCTCAGGGCTTTACTCAGCTGCAGCTAGGTTTCATGGATATCACATCCCAGCAGAGCTCCAAGTGAATGTGGTGTATCACTGAAGAACATCTATGCCCAAAGTTCCAGAGACATATGGGTTTTTAAAAACTTATACTTCCGTCTTAGTGGTTTGTGCATCACACCTTTGAGACTTATCCCATCTCACTCTGGCAGTTCTCAGTGGGTACTCATCAAGAATTGAAAATAGCCCATCCTGGATCTCAAATCAATAAAAATTGTAAGCCCTGCTCGGGCCACATGCTTGTAAGAAAGCTAAAGGAAGCACCTTGTATGGCTTTTCCTAGGTTGTGCACACAAGGAAAGAGATAGCAGCGTTTCATCTACCTTAGCACAGTAACAAGAGAGTAAGAGATGTAGGAAAATGTGCTCTGCAGAATCAAGCTCCTTGGGAGCTCACTGTGTGGGAATTGAAGGCTCTGAGCCCGTGGGAACATGTCTGATGCCTCTCTGCACCAGTTGGTGAAATCCCACGCACCCTGTTTCTAGTCCCTGAAGTCAAATGCACAGGGGGCTCCCCTCTGTCCTGGGGATGGGTGGACTTCTCTTTGTGAGCGAACTCTTACAGGCTTCTGATCATGAAACAGGAACTTACTGCTTACTGTTGGCAAAGGGTCAGGCTGGATAAATCACCACATCATAGCTCATCCTCAGAGTCCTGGAGCAGGGGCAGGGAAGTTGTCTCTGGTCAGCGTGGATGCTACCAGATTTGAACTCCTCCGCTGAGGTATAATGTCCTGCCAGGAAGAACAAAGAAAAAAATATTCCTCTGAAATCCCATTTATTTGGCTCCTTACTTGGGAAATTGCACAACAGCTCAAGGATCATACAACTCTCATCATGCAGTGACAAGTAGGCAGAAAGTTTTAAGAGCAACACCAACCAATTCAGTTGTTTTCAGACAAAAAATATCCTTTTTTTCCCTTAATGTGACAAGAGATCATAGTGTCCATATACTGAGGCTCATGTGCTGTAAGTCTCAGAGCTGCAAAAATGTGTCAGCCAGAGCTGCTCAATAGTTCAATGGTCTATTGGATAAATGGGAGGATGAGAAACACAGTAAAAGGCAATCTGGGACCACGTGAACGTCTGTCAGCCAATGCCACTGGTCTGGAAGACCCTGGGTTGCAATTAGAAGCTGTATTTCATAAAGCAGTACCTCCTACTGTGATACATGTTAGACAAACACACAAAACAGGCTCCAGGCTGCCCACTGGATCAGCCTGGTCAGGGCACTCAAACCACAGCCACAGGAGCCATTCCAAACCCCGAGCTCCCGGCGAGGCTGCACCTCGGGGCACTGCACAGTGATGCTGCAGACACAAAGCTGCAGACAGCTTTGTGCAGACCCCTGGTAACAGCTTGGGCCTCTTGTATGATCAGAAGCTTCCCCCTTTGACACTGAAGTGGCTGCATTGGTCACAGGCATCTCGTCTTTACTGTCGCCTCCCTTAATTCCTTGCACATGTGCGTGTCAGCATGTCGTTAATCCCACTTGCCTGGAGCTGGCTTCTCAGGACAGCTGGGAAATGGGGCTATGTTGGAGAGAGATGCAGTATTCCAAACCTGAGGCTGTGTAGGAGAGGAACCCAGTCATATGGCTCTGCAAACAGGCCCAGATTTGTTTGCTCACAGTCACCAGTATGCGCCATGATGAGCCCTCAGTGGTTTGCTCCTTTTGGAATATGTGTGATTCCCAGGGCTGTTCATCAGTTTCATAGCTGGCTTATAATCTATATGTTAGGCATGTAATGGTGTACAGTGGCATGATTGATCCAGAGCTAGATGTGACAACACTGTCATCTCTGTAATCTCTCTTTTGAACAGTTCATCAGATGTTTGCAACATAAATTTCTAATACCAACTTTCTTTATTCACAGCCATTACTTTGTGCTGCAGCCATTTCACTGCATAAAATATCTGGGGTATAATTCTGGGACTTCCCCACTCAGGAGCGAAGGCTTTTCACCCAGCAAGCTACACGAGCTGTTTCACTGGCTTGGATGGGAAAGATGGAAGTTTATAACTAATAAAAATGCCAGCAAAATGTATCTATTTGGTTGCGTTCACAGCGTGAACTGAGTGAATCCAAAGCAGTGTGAGCTGCTGTAATGTGGCTTTCTCCCTGTCCTGCCAGCATGTAACTCACACAGCTTAAACCACCTTAACTTCTGCGGGACTGACTCCTCCACACTTGCCCCTTGCTGTCCAATAAACAAGATAGAGATGTGGTGCTCCTTAATAGCACCTGTAAGATTATCCTGTGTTACAACAGCATTCCTGTAAGGAAAGGAAAGAAACGTAGCTGGACAGACAAATAATTAAGAAAGCTGATATATTTCCACCAAAAGAAGGCAGCTTTTCATACCCTCTACCTGTCATTAACCTTAAGGTATTGATCCTGTAGTCACATTTTCTTCATCAAAGAAGGAGTCTGTGGATGCAGTCAAACTTTGGCTGAGTGTATACATGCATTTGGAGTGAAAAGTGTGTGAGACCTGAATTTTAAGACTAACCTCTAAGACTACTCTTTAAAGAAAAACTCAGCATGATACATGTCCCAGTGTTGGTTAATTCCTACCATTTGAAAGGACAGGTTAGGCTCTCACACGCCTGTTTTACTTTGCAAAAATTACATAGTTGTCATCTGATGGGCAAGAACATAGGTTTTAGTAAACATCACACAAAATATTTATGTATGATCATTCAGTTTACTTTAAACAAATTAGCTTCAATTGTGCTCCCACTCCATTTGTCTGCCTTCTGTGACTGTTCCAGAAACATATTTACTGGCATGAGTTTTCCCTCAAATGGCAACATTTACATGAACATGTTTGTAAAAAGCAAATGTTGATTCTATAACCAAAAAGTATTCACTCTGATGAGACACTACTACTAACAAGTTAAAACAACTACCAAAATTACTAGAAAATTTTTGTATGAGGGAAAAGCTGCAAAAGCATCTGGGTTTTTTGGGCATATTTTTGTTACATTATTTCTTTTGGAGGGGGAACTGGAAACCCAAATATTTTCCATTTTCAATTGATGGCATAGGATAAAAGTCATTGAATACATGTCTCCAGTTAGAAAATAACTGGAATTCACATCTCATATACTTAAAGCCATGCTGGCAGAAATGTATTAGCAAACAAGTCAGAGGCTGAATTGCCCTTGTGCTGTCAAAAAAAAGTCAATCAACAAACAAATTAAGGGAAACTATTATGTTCCTTCAAGAATTATCTTAAAACACATGGGAGAGACTGTTAATGGTTTTGAGAAATGGGTATCTCCCAGGCTCTTCAAAAGAAATTCGACTTTCTGTTGATCATGCATGGAATTGCAGTTTTACATTACTTACCAATCCTATATTTTGTAACATTTGTACTGAGTGTTAGAAAAGCGCAGGCTGGCTTGGGTTCACAGTGGAAAAACCCAGGACTAAAGTTTAAAAAAACAATTGCAAAACAAATCTGTTATCAATTGAAATCAAGACAGGGGAGAGAGAGGGTGAGAGGGAGAGAGAGAGAATTTAAAAAGCAGAGAGAGAAATATTAGTCCAGGCAAAGGAAGCAGTATTGGAAAAAGACATGTCAACAACTGGAGGTGTGAGACACTGTGGAAGCCCCTGCTAGCAGAGAAATTTGAATAATGGCACAGACTGGAACAAACCAGATTGGAAAATAAAGGAGAGAGATTTGAAAAAATGAATGAAGTCTTCACACAAACTTCTCTTCTCCAGGCTAAACAGCCTCAATTTCCACAGCCTGTCTTTGTAGGAGAAGTGTTCCAGTCCTTTTATCAACTTCATGCCCCCCTTCTGGACTTGGTCCAAAAGTTCCATGTTCTTCCTATGCTGGGGGCACAAGAACTGTACACAGCACTCCAGGTGTGGGATGACAAGAGCAGAGTAGAGGGGGAGTATCCCCTCCCTTGCCCTGCTGGCCACATTCCTGCTGATGCAGCTCAGGATTCCTTTGGCTTTCTGTTCTGAGAGAGCACACTGCTGGCTCATGTTGAGTTGCTCATCAGCCATCACACAACATAAGCAGAATGGGTTTCAAACAGGGACAGGAAAGTTATATCGATTATCTGAAGGATTTTAGATTAAGAAGAACTATTCTACCTGTGAAGAAGTTAACGGAGAAAAGCTGATACGAATCCAGAAACTTCCTTAGGCAAGAGAGGCTGCAGGTAGCAGAGACAAGCCATTGCAGTTATAAAACTGTGTGTATTTGAGTACTATTGACATTAACGTGGCCAATAGAGCTCACAGAAATTTTTTACTCATACATTTTTTGTCTGTGAATGACAGTTTGTTGAAGCTGACATTCTGCAGGAACATACGTTCTGGTCTCAGTGGAAAAGGTTGCTTAGATCTGAAATGGACTCGCTGGCCAGAAGGAGAGAAGAAGCAGTCAGAAGAACCAAATATTTAATGAGCTCATCTGGAATATGGGAAGGCCAGGGTGAAGTCTTTGCTGGGTGATAAGAATGTTGAACCAGTTTCCACCATTTCAATATTAAGTCTAGCTACTAGTCCACCAGTTCTTCTAGGACAGGGTTGTTTTCTACTTTTCTCACAGAAGAAAAAAATAAAAAAACAGCTGAGGAGGTATGAATATGTCACAGCATGAAGAGTTACTCTGAAACTTCTAAAATACCCTGATGCTTTGCACCATCACATCTCTCCACCACTTAAGGCAGAAAGAAGACCCTGAAGCAGCAGTAGGCTCATGAATGGAGGTCTCTGGCTCTGATGTCAGAAGTAAGGAAGCTCTTTGTGGTCTTGATCAGATGGTATACAACTACATTTTCACAGGTACTCAGTTCTCTGTGCCTCATCTGAGATATTTTGCACCTACTGTTCTATTCTGTATTTTTCAAAGGTGCTCAAGACCTACTGCTCCCTTTCATGTCCTACTGCAAAGCAATTAGGTTAAGTTATTTCAGACTGAGTTCCCAGAAATGAAGATGCATAAAATGAATGAACACATGAAAATATTGGCCCTAGTGTCTCTGTGACTCAGCTTTTCTGTCCCTACAATGGAGAAAACAATGCTTACTGATTTTGCAAAATTCTTTGAGCTCTATGAGTGAAAAGCAGTATGAATGTTAGGTATGATTATAATATAAGAAAAAGAAATATTAAAAGCATCATTTATCCCTGGGGAAGGGATCCCAGCACAGAAGAGGCATCCCCATCCGAAGAGCCACTTGAAAGTTGAGCAGTTGCTAAGAAACGACAGTGCCTTCATTGCAGTGAATACCTCGAGACGGATGGAGTGGGCAACCATTTCACAAGGCTGCCACGAGGTAAAAAAAGAAATGGGACCAGGCATCATTAGCAAAGAGGAGATCATTAGATTCCTGCACTGCGGTCTGCATGAACCTAGAGTGAAAATGGATGAGGACGGTCATATAGGAGAGATAGCAGGGAGTGACTCTCTTAAGTGCTCTATGAAGAATAAGGAGGCTCTGGGTGCTTGTTAAGTGGAACGGTGGTGTCGATGGAGGAGCCTGAGGACACAGCAGATAATGGCTTCTTTTCAAAGAGCTGAGCAGAGTACCAGAAGCTATGGAATTACTGGAAACACACACTGGAGTAAAGTAAAAAGACAGAGTAAAGAGATAGGCCTAAATGATGAGAGGTACCAGGGTCAAGAGAAGTAGTTGTTTTCTTGAGCGACTGAATTTTGTCAGATGCTTCCAGGGCTGCAAAGAGAGTAGGAGGAAAGGCATGAGAAAGGCTCAGGAAAGGGGACTGTTAAGTCTGAACAATTTAAATCTGGGAAATCTGTGATTGAAAGATGAGAAAAGTATATTCTCTGGAAAAGAGCTAGGAGGTGAAGACAATATGGGTGTGTTGGGAATAACAGTGGTGTCAGAGGAACAAGGAGGAAGGGCAGCAGTGAAGGAATAGCAAGCTTTATAAGCTGCCCTAAGTCTCCTGGTAGATATGAACATGGATTCACACTGTTGTTCCTGAAAGTATAACCCAAATTGTGAATCAGAGACTTGCTAAAGCATCCTGAAGAAGATCCTGAAGTAATGGATTTTGTTCAGGTTTGGGTTTGGTTCTTAATGCAGATGGTGTTGGACAGAAATGAAGATTAACTCAGCACTGCAGGTATTGCCATAATGGACAGAGAGATGAAAGGAGGGAGCCAGTCAAACTGCAGATGGGCACTAATAGGCATATGAGGAAAATGCTTGAAGGGAATCAAAGTTTTAGTGTAATTCTGAAATTAAGAGACAACAGGGATTGGTGCAAATTAAGCAAAGCGGCACCGGGTAGGGTGGGAAAAGTTGATCTTATTAGGACTGAGTCCCAGAGATCAGGAAGCTGCATTTGTGAAACTGCATGCCAATAGTTAAGAAGGAAGGAGAAGAAAGAGGAAGGGGCAGCAGGACGAAAGTCACCAGAGTTGGAACAATAAGCTAAAAACTAAGAAGTCGAAAAGATCAGGGAAGGTAAGAAAATAGAAGAAATTCACATGTAGAAAACTGTTTCAAAGGGGAATGGAGAGATGAGCTGTTGAAAAAAACTACAGTGAATCTACTCAAGGTTTCAGAGATGGGAGATGAAGCTTGTCCCAGAAGAAGCCACAGGAACAAGAATGTTTCTTGCTTATTCTGGGAATTCTGTCCTGCAGGAAGCACCCTTGACAAGACGTGACCTAGAGAAGATACAATAAACAACAGAGACAATGATATTGATCTTCTTTGGAACCTGCAGAGTGTGGGAAATGTTCTGCTGCTGGGATTACCCCTTGATCAACTTTTGGGGACATCATGAGATTGAAGGAAATCCCACAACTTTTCTCTCTGTAGAAATGCTCTGCACCCTACAGCTTGTGGGCTGTGCTGGGAGATCCTCAGCCCCTCAGTGACACTGCTCTGCTGCTCTGGTGGTACCCATCCCACCACTCACAGACAGCCCTCTCCCTGCCACTGCCTCCCTCACAAACGAACACTCCTGATGTGTGGATGATTGATTGGGCAAAAGCAATAAAGGGAAAATGTTTTACCCAGCTGTTTAGACCAGATCATGAAAGCACAAACCCGCTCAATTCTCAGAGCCAGAGAGGCCCAGCAGGACTGTAGGGGAGGCTTAATACTCACACTAAAACACCCAGCATGCAGCAGTTACATTATCTTTTCCCTACCTGCTGTTCTACTTGTGTCATTCCCTCTTCTTGAATCCCTGTGCTGACTTCCAGACTCCTTCTACATCAAAGTTCAGTTCTCATTTCATCTTCAAGGCCTCACGTGGCTCTCTTGGAGCTTGCTCCCTGTCTCCTCTCCCATGCTGCTGCGTGCTCACTCAGCACATCTGCCCCTCCCCAGCCCCCTCCATTGCCCTGCAGCAATGACTCTGCTCCTCCTCTCCGGCTATCCTCTCCCCTCCTTCACTGCACAGCCTTATTCACCTCCCTTGTGCCTGCCCTCAGGACTCATTTACTGCAGTTAGTCTCCCTGCGTTAATGACTTCCACTTCTCCTATGCCCTTGGCAAGCTTTGCCCCTTCTGACTATTAACTTTGTTTACTATATTACATCTTTGGAATGAGGAATGATTCAGATACACACAGCCAAAGCCAGGAGCAAACAAGACATGAACATGCCTGTGACCTTTCTCAGGCACTTCCCTCCCTCATTTCATCCTGCAAGTCTTAGGCCCAATCTTGTCCCCTCTGTTTCCCACTGACCTCATCAGGAGCAGGATCCAGGCCTTGTAGCTGCTGCCCAATGGCTGCTGAGAGCCTCTTGTGAAGAGCTGGGTACCCTCACTTGCAAGTGCCCCACATGCACATGCACAAATCCTGGGGACAAAATTCTGCCTGTTTAGCTGCCAGTAAAATGCTGTGTGCACACGATGGCATGTTGGAATACATAATAATGCTTAAAGCTACAAGCAGACAGCATTATCAGGAAAAGCCTTTCCCCTCCCACTCACCCCTTGTCTATCTGTTTCTTTCCCGTTGTCAAAATTTAGCATCCTCCACTGAGAGACTCAGTTTTGCTCTGATGCTTGGAAGGCATCCAGTCCCAGCCTGCTTGCTTTCCCTGCCAGTCTCCACAGGTATTCTATACACAAGGCTTCCAGCTTGCCAGGATATGCTCTCTCTTCTCTCCACACCCACACCCCTCCCACCCCCTGCAGGGGAATCTCCAGTGCTGGGGCTGTTACAGGATCCCGGGGTTGGGCAAAGTTGTTCATTCTCTCTTTGCTGTATCGATGGCCTCTGCTCTACAGTGCACTGTGAAGTGCACTACAGAAAAAGAGGAGCCCTTCAGGAGGAGTGGAGGGCAGCTCTCGAGAGGCATTTGTACAATCCTTTTGTTATGTCAGGTTACACAGGAAACAAGAGGAAAACCTGCATGGTTTTAGTTCCAACTTGGCCAAAACTCATTTAGACACTCAATAAAAGGGGCTCCACGAGAGACAGTTTGGACCAGAGACTAATGCACAGACTGAATTCCATGTTTGAGGTTGACTCTGGTGTTGGCTCAGCAAAACCGAGGCCACCCTTTTCCAAGGCTGTGCTGATCAAGAGGTCTTGGTGCACAATGGATTTCAGAAGTCAGTTTTGAAGGAGCAGACTGGTAGACTGAGGTGTGGCACCTGTAAGTAAAGTGGCCAAGTGGTGCCCAAGGAACAGCTGGCCAGCTGTGTCTTCAGCAGCCACAGCTGTCCCAGCAGGACCCAAAGAGAAGCTGCAAACATGTGCTGAGTAAGGTGTGTGGTAGCTGACGAGAAGTGACGCAGATACTGAGACCAGGCTGGAAAAACATGGACAACTACTTTCCCATCCCACAGAGCTCTGGATTTACAAAACTTGCGGTTCTACATTGGGATGGGAAAAAGATAGGTTTTTATGCCTTTTTTTTTTGTTTAAACCAAAACCATAAGTTAGATGGACTGAAATTGTCAGTAAGCAACAGTTCAGGTATTCACTTTATTCCCCTGGGATTCAGGTGACCAGGTCAAAGTCCCTGCACTCGTCTGAGAAATGTTCAATGAAAAATGCTGACCAACTTCAAGACAGAAAGACTTTCAGCAGTGGCTGTGGCACAGACCAAAAAAAAAAAAAAGGGATTTACTCATGGAGACACAAACACACAGTGAGGCTGAGATGCTGCTGTTCTTTGATCTAAGCACTTTTCTTGTCTGGCAACTGAGTTCAAAGGTAAGAGAATGAGGTTAAGATCTAAGATGCAGCACAACTTTTGTTGTTACTTCACAGACTGCTGCAGCTATAGCAGTAAATTAGAAACTGAGAAAGGGGCTGGTACTTCAGACCAGTGATTCCAGTGGAGAACTGATAATATTTTCCAAGGAAAAGTGGGCAGATATGAAATGGATTTGGGTTTTGGCAGTCTTAGGAGACAAGTTCTCATGTTAAAGACTTTAAAGCAGGGAAGTTTCAGTTCTGAGACCTACATTATTCCATGTGTGGTGTAGGTGGGGAGCACAGAGGTACAATTTGGTACAAGAAGCTCTGATGGATATCTCCAGGCAGTACAATCCAGGACATGGAAGGTGGCTTGGTACCTGCTTGGACATGATTCAAAACCCTGAAACGGCCTTTCAGGTTCTAACTGAGTGTAACTGGACCAGATCACATTAAAAATAATACTCCCCAGTCTAGTATTGTGAGTAAATTTTATTCCGTTATGAATAGCCTCCTCCCTGAGACGCAAGAGTAATGTTACGTATAGAGTAGCTGAAAACGCTTCAGAGATTAGCCTTAGCACATAGCTCACACCTACAGATTCTTCTGCAATAAATTAGTGTGCTTAGTGGATGAAAAAATATTGGTGGAGCAGCACGACTTGCAGTCAAGCTTCAAAAGAGTTATTATGACTGAGCAGCAGTACCTGCTCCCCCATATGCCTTCCCTGGCTGTGCCACAGGAAGAGTCACACTCCTCCTTTGCAGCCTTCCCTTCAGCCTCCCCTTTCCAAATCATCCTTCCCTCACTCATTTCCACTTGTTTTTCTTGCAGGCATTATCCCTAACTCCAGCACACCTTCCCCCTCTATGGTTTTCTTTTTAAAAGCCAGCATAAACTAACAGGATATACACGTGCACACAATCATAAATGTCTCATGATCCTGTGTTGCTATAAACCTCCCTTTTCCAAACACCCTGCTGGCACTGTTTGCTTGTTAAATAAGCCCAGTGCTGTGCTTAAGTCTAACTTTTGTTGTAAGAGCTTAAGGAGAGGGCCAAATCACTTTGTTTTCTTGTAAATCACCAGGGTACCTGCAACCCTGAGGAAATAACAATAATAAAATTATTAATGTTCTAATAGCAGCCTCTAAAAGCTAGCAACACTTGCAAGGCTTGGCATTTGTTTTTTGCTCAGCTGCATAGAAAGGGACCTAAAATCAAATCTGTGCAATATCTACTTTAACACCCAGTGTTTGATGTGGATTATGAGTAAAGCAGGAAGTTAGAACAGCAGTAGCTTGTTTGGAGACATTGGGAGCCCCGGCATAGCTGTGCTAAGGCAATTTGATCAGACTCACAGCTACCCTGCATGGCCCTGTAGGATATAATCTGTGTTTACCAACATTTTCTGAACTCCAGTGACCCAAGTGAAAAATAAGCATAATGTGTGTAACAAAGCAAACTCTGTGTCCTGGCTCTTTCAGAACAGAGGGCAATGCTTTCCTACAACTTTCACAGACCAGTCTTGTTGTTACTCTGGATATCTGCCTTGCCAGCAATTGCACCTAAATAAGCACAGGGAGCTATCAGCCTAAAATGTTTTGGAACCCATATGTGCAAATCCATGCAACTCTTCAAATCCCGAATCCTAGCATAGCTGGGAAATGCAAGAAACAATATTAAGCCATGGTTGGATTCAGCATTCAGGTTGATTGGGGGGGGGGGGAATGCAATGGAGGCTGTCCCCATCCTGAAGACATGACTAACCCTTTCTGCAAGTGGCTAGCTCAGGACCAGGGGCTTCCTCCTCAGTCAGTAGGAAGGGGCTTGCTATACGTCAAATAAGCCCTCTGCTCTTCCTGCCCTGTTTTCCCTCATGTTTCTTATTCCTTATTGATTTAGGAACATTTGGGAGGCTTTGGATAATTTTGTGAGTGAGGTCCAGGTCAGGACTGGACTCATCAGGAGTGAGCATCCTGAAGACCTTCAGCATACTCACATTCCCTTCATCCCAGCATGTTCCCCAGAGCACAGCAGGGTATCTGTTCTGGGTCAGGCTTCTCCCAAAACACCAGTGCTGGAGGGTGAGATATAGCGACTGCCAGAGGAAATTGCAAAATTGGAAAGTCCTGACCTCTTCCCCAGGGCTTTCATTTTCTAATTTGTAGGTGGTGCATTCCAGGGCAGAAAGGACACAGGGCAGAAAAGCTCCGTGAGTGCCTGGCCCTGCACGTTGCAGCTCAACCCGAAGCGCTGCAGTCAGCAGGGCTTCCTGCCAAGGAAATCCTACGCCCAGCTCCCTCCTGGCCACCTCTGGTGGGCTGCCTGGAGGGACAGCAAAAATCCCAGCACACTTCCTGAACAGACTGAGGGATAACCAATATTCCCTGCCTGGGCACAGCCGCCTCCGCTCTCCAAGGGCAAGCGTGTGCGCGCTCAGTGAGCGCGTAATGGCTGCCACACTCCTCCACAGAGCTCCGCGCCGCGGGACCTCTGTCAGCGCCGCGTGAAGGGCCTTGGGCTCCCTGGGGCAAAAAAAAGCTAAAGAAAGTCCAGCCCTTCCCTTGTTCTGTTTCCTCACCTGAAATAGACTTCACAATCATCTCCTGGGCTGGAATGGCTAGAACAGGTTGGCAATTTCCAGTGGAGCCACTCGCTCCAACTCAGGCAACAGCAAATGGACCCCCAGTTCTCATCTAGGGGGGTCGCATCTCTCACCTTTAAAGAAAGTGGTGCCTACCTTCTCCATCGTTTTCCCAGAGGAAGGGAGGGCAATGAAATTAAAAGTCCTGAAGACCACTGAGCAGGATTGCAATTTTCCATGAGAGGCAAGCTGAGGAATTCCCACACACTGTTATTCCCCAAAATTTTTACTGCTGGGTGTCAATTCTGCTAGAGATTTCACAATTCCTACTGCAGGCTGATGATGTTGTGTGGGAGAACACAGGAGACTTGCTGAGACTGCCAAATTGCTAAACATGTGTGATGGTGGGCTGTCCCTTCCTCCATGTGTCTGAGCCTCGGAGGGGAAGGGGGAGGAGAGCTTAAGTGCCACAGAAGAGGGAGGATGGATTAAAAGCTGCCTCTGTCGTTGACTTGTTCCATTCTTTGGCTTATTTCCCTGGGGTTCTTGGGTATTTTTGTTATTAATAACTAATAATAATTTCTATATAGCGCTTTGCATTCTGAAGGACCCTAAAGCACACCACATACTTCATAAGCTAATTAACAGCTGAGAGCCTAATTCCTCTCTTGGTTGTGGCCCTAAATGCTGAAGGAGCAGCTCAGAGTCACACTAGATTTACACCAGTTTAACTGAGGACAGTGTCTCCCTATAGATCCAGCTGGATATGTCAGAGACAAATGCAATGTGGAGCTGGAGATGAAAGATTTGAAGTGCCTTTTCTCCTCCTTCATAATTTAAAAATGACTAAGGAAATTGCATTCAAAAAGCCTTGTGAACACAGCATTACAATTGCAAGATTCAAGATTTGGAGTTTGGGAATAGCTAAGCCCTGGTTCCTGCTGAGTTAGGGGCTCAGCTCATAACTGTACCAAGGCATGCGCAGCTTGTGGCTCATCCCAGGCTGTGCAGGACACTTTTCACAGTGTAAGCAGGGCTGGTTTGCCCTCTCTTCTTGCCTATAAATCCATGTCTGTGCACAGTTACTTCCAGTGACCACTAGAGTTACAGTCTCATCACTGATCCAAAACATGACCTACTGTACAAGGTGAGCCTGGCTTTGTCCTCTTATGCACACTCATAGATCAGCAACACAGTTACATCTGAGCAGAAAAATGCAACACAATAGGGTGAACTAAATCAGAAATTTTCTAGCCCATGGTTTTCCTTTACATACTTCTGGGGAAAGATTAATCCACTTGAGCTCCGGATCTTTGAGTTCAAATTCGAGATGGTTCAGTCCTTATGCCCTCATCCAGCTAGGATGTTGTTTACATGCTCTAATTTCTGAGAGTTTGATGTTATAACTCTATATGCAAAAACTGTCCTAGTTACAATATTGTTGCTGTGATAGGGAAAAGAAAAAAAAAAAAAAGAAAAAGAAAAAGAAAACAGAAGAACCAGCTCTTAATGCTTCCTCCATCCCATTCACCCCTTTCCATGCAGGTTTACATTACTGCCTTCCTTCCTGTCACATCTGGATGTGCAGCCGTGGATTGGGATTGCCTGTGGTAGCTATGGAGCATCTCCTCTCCTCCCACACCTTATGCACATCACTTCTCTCTCACTGCAGATAATTGCATCACCCTTCCTGTCACTCGACTCACAGTTGTAGTGTCACATTTGACTCATTAAACACACATACACACACATATAAATGGTTTTGCTACAAATTGATAGATTTTTTCTAAATAATCTATAATTTCTTGATTTCTTTTACTTGCCCTTCCTGTTTTGCTTGGACTTTTCTCCATGTCCTGATCAACTTCTGCTTTTATTTCTTTATCCTCCACCACAGCAGGTGCAGCACTTATGTTCTTCAAATTTGAAACCCAACATCATGCTACAACATCTGAGCACAACTAATTACAAACATTTTTCTCAATTCTATTTCTGGTTCCCAGCTCATTTCAAATCTAGTTCTGTCTCTTCTTGCAAGGCAAAGGCAGTACTTCTACTAACTCAGCTAATATACCTTGAAAACTGTTATGGGGCTTGTTAGCCAGAAGGTTCATATATTTTTTCCTTCCTAGAGTGACACTAGTCACTCTAACAGCAGTAGAAATAGTTTCCAATCTCTTTGTTGAGGAACCAGAGATATTGTTCATGCTTTACTCATTTGTTGAATCACACAGGCAAATATCACTATTTGAATAATGATATTTGAGAACTAAATTATTTCATTGACATATAAATGAAATCAGGCATTTGTTACATATGTATATGTAAAATTATTTTCAATGTCAGTGCTGAAGGCAAATGTGAGAAATATAACATTAGGAGAAGCACAGTTATCCACAGCTTTCAATGATTCAGACGAGCCAAATACATTTTTGTGTTAAGTACTATTTTCAGGGAAAATTCAGTCCAGGTTCGATTCTGGCAAAGTCTAGGAAACAGAGGCATTTGTTTACCATGGGAGACATTTGTACTGGGTGTCTGTAAAAAAGGATTTTTTGAATGATTTTTATTACTGCTGTGTTGAGATTTTTCCTTTGTGACTTGGACAGATTTGTAGCAGACCCTGAAATGCAGTCACCTGCAATATTTCAGTTTGTAAAGCTCAAACATGCTGGATTTGTGTTTGCACCAAAACGCATTCAAGAGCCTTTGCCCAGTTTTCCCAGCCAATCTCACTTCTCCGCCTGTGACAAAGCACAGGAAATTTCAAGCCACAGCAAGGATATTTTTGAAAGTTACAACCCTGTAAAAAGAGAGTGTTTATAAATGGAAATCTTCATATAATCTTAATAATAGGTTTTGCTACCACTGCATCTCCACCCACGTACATGGAATAGCTGTAGCCAGCTCTGAGGCACAGTCTATGGGCTACTCAGCAGCATGCAGCAGCAGCACTGAGCAGGGTGGGAAAGAGGGGAGGCTGCCACCTCCAAGGAAAAATGCAAGGCAGTTCCAGGCTGAGAGCACTGCAGAGTCCAGCCCTAGCACAGCGTGGGCCCCCTTGGCTGCTGCAGCAGAGCTCTGCAAGGCACCATGCGGGCAATGCCAGGGTGGGACGAGCTCTCCTGCGCTCCCACACTGCTGAGGCTCTGCAGGAGGGACTTGAGTCACCTCCAGCAGCACATGTGGTTGTCACACTGAAAGGGTGGTTAAGTGTTCGAAAGGGCTGCCCAGGGAAGTGATGGAGTCACCATCCTTGGAAGACTTCATTCAACAACTGGGCATGGCACTTAGTGCTTTGGTTAAGTTGGCACGATGGTGATCAGTCAAAGGATGGACTCGATGATCTTGGACATCTTTTCCAACTTAAATGATTCTGTGATTCTTCTGTCAAGAGCTCCCTCTCCTTTGCCAGGTGATTGTCAGGGATGGTTGCAGAGAGTAAGTGAGGAGAAGAGCTGAAAAAGGCAGAACAGGAGCCTGGTATTGTTTTGAATGGGACTAATCTCCCTGGTGCTTGATACTGGCAGTTCCCTATACCCTTCTCCTTCCGTCTCATCATCTCTTCCTCAATGCTACCCCTATACTGGCTTCTCCCACTTATTTCTCCCTTCTCTGTCTGCTTTTCTTTCCCTATTTATCAGCCATCTCCTGAATAAATTAATCTCCTCAGAACCAGTATGTTTTAGGCTGTTTTACTGCTGTAGCTTTGGTCATTGCTAATGTGCTGTGATACACCTCTTCCTCCATGCTCATCAAGGCAGCAGTGGTCTGTAAGACAGTGTTTGTAACATTTTTACTGCAACTCCCTTTATCATCTGATCCTTGGCAACAGCTGTAATAAACATGATTATTAATAATAAGATGAGGAGAGCTGGTATAATGGTTCTACCTCACAGGCAGGGGCAGATATGTTTTCATAACTATAAGATCAATTTCTATTTTGCACCAGTTCTTTTACAGGCTTCTTCAGCACAATATCTGAATGAATTCCATTGGCACATTAAGTGATGGAGCTTGATATCAGTCACATGTGGTTTGTTCTTTTATCCTCTCCCCAGGGAGAGAATTATGTATGCCACGTACTGGTTATGTTGCTAGGGTTTTGTTTGGGATTTTTAACATATGCATTGCTGCGTGTTTGCGTTGAAGAAGACCACAACAAAGCAGGTGCATTGGATTTGGAAAGGAAGGTGGCAAGATTTTTGATGGCCTGTAGTTCCCATGGAGTCTGTGTTATTGTCCCAGGGTCAACTCCTCAGACCACATTTACTGCCCCACTGACCTTCACCTTGTGGTGGAAAATCCCTTTGTTCCTAATGACAGCTGAGCATTCTTCACTCTTAAAATTACCCAACCGGGTCAAAAGGTATTAGCCTAGCACAGCATCCCCTGCCACTGTGCAGGGCCAGAGCTGCAAGAGCAGCACCTGCTTCAGCCCCAGAATGACCATCCCTTGTGCTCTGTGTGCTGGTTTAGCCCTTCACCCTGTAACCTTCATACTGAGGCAGGTGAAAAGATGGCCTAATTTCTGTAAGGTGCTATCTATGGAGAGATCCCCAGAGAGAGCCCTTTTGAAGGGCCAGTCTTTCTTCTGGGAGCGTCAGGACAGCTGGGTAAAAGCAGATGCCCACAAGCACTGTCTGTGTTCCCTGCCACCGCACTTTTCATCAGCTCCAAATCCCCCAAAATTATGTGTGCTCTCAAGTGCTTCATTCTTGGAAGGGAGGAGAGCAATCAAAATGCCTTCAAAAGGCTTTTCCTGTGCTCTTTGTCACTTCATGAAACCTCACTCCTTCCTCTTGCAGTCATGTCAGGTTGGGCATTAACAACTCAGTGTCACCGGTGTCAATTTTTGACAGGGATGGCAGACCTCTTCTCCTGGCTTGGAAGCCTTTTGTGCATAAGAAAGGCATGCCAGCAGTTTGCCATGTAGCTGTGGAATTTGTCTCCATAGCCCAGAGGCTGGCTCTGAGCCCCACTTCACCACCTGGTACCAAAGGGACACTGCTCAGAAACAGAATCCTGGAGCAGAATCGTTTGTGTTTGTGTCTCACTACCTGCCTGTCCTGTGCCATTTCTCATATCTCTTTCATGGGCAGATAGCAAACAGTTTAATCTGCACCAAAGTTTACTCCTAGGGCAGGCAGCACAAGTTGGAACTGCCGAGAACTGTCATGTTTGCACAGCCTTCATGCACAGAAGGTCACATCAAAAATGAGCATGTCACATTTGAATTAGATGGTGGGAAGAATTATCTGGCCCAAATGATCCAGTGTCTGATCACTTTCATATTTTTAATACAAATATCCTCAGCCTACTCTCCTGAGGCAGGTAAACACATTATTCCCATTTTGAGTGAAAGAAGAGGTGGGTAGGGGAGGGTAAGTGGCTTGCCTAATATGATATGGGGAGTGTGTGACAAAAAGTGATACTGAATCCTTGGCCAACACCAAACCATCTTTCTCAGCTTTTAGAGACAACAGCTATATCCAGTCCCCTTTATTTATTTCTCTAGAAGCCATCATGCCAAAACCTCTGCTAAATTAGAGAGTGAGACTGAAGGAAAGCTTTCAGTGGATTGCTTTTCTCCATAAATGGAAATATCACAAATCATTCTGGGAAAACAGGTCTTTCTGTTCTCATCCCTCTTTGTCTGCTTCTCTCCTTTTGGATGTCTTTTCCTCTGCTTCTGGCTCACAGTTTTCAGATGTATGGTCCTGACCATTTAAAAGTGTTCCTACCTCGCAGGAAGGGAGTAGCTTTTCATTCTTTGGAACTTACTATTTTGCAATGGATTGCACTCTGCAGGCAAGCAAGACTTCTGAAAGAGAGAGGGCTGCACAAAGCGGCACAAAAATAAACTGTATCACCAACAATACGGAGCCAGGTTCTCATCGGGGGTAGCTCAGTCTGAGTACTGCTGCAGCAGGCCTGGTGGCTGCCAGCTGTCCTGAATAGACAGCTTATACCCAAACAATGATCCTGCCACACTGGAGGAGGTCTCTCTCACAGATGAACACACAGTTGATGCTGAATTTCATCTTAGACATTTAGCCATTTAGTCTCTTTTGGCAGTATGAGAGATTGCTCTTAATGACCCAACTGGGCAACTTCTGTCCTTGGCCAGGCATGGGAGGGGTGCCTACTGCACCAGTCCTGGCTCTTCCAAACTGCATTTTCCAAAGCTGGGATGGGCAACAAGCAAATGATGGTAGTCTTGCTTAACGACTCCCAGTAACACACAAGGCATGTGGAGACTGCTCCATGCTTTTCTATGGACTTGGGCATGTGCAGCCTTCCTTTCCTGAGACAGGCTGATGCTCATCCCCACCTTCTTTGCAGCCTGCACACCCCAAAGCAGGCTGTTGGAAGGATGGCCACACTGATACTGCAGAGAGAGGGAGGTGGCTGCATGAATGAGAGGGACTGAGAAACAGGAGAAAGATCTGATGGGTCAACATGAGCAAGGATGAGGAAAGAGCCCAAACTGCACTGGGAGAGCTACTGGAGGAGGTGGAAGCATGTGGCTTAAGTGTCTCAGAGACGTGTGTGGGAGAAGACAGAGATACGTCCCACGTTTCAAAGTTCACAGCATGAAATATCTTGAGTTGGGAAGAATGTGAAGGGCCAAGGGACTCAAGCAGAGAGGAGATGTGGTTCTTGCTTCCTTGGGGGGGGTTCCCAGAGCCATATAATGATTTGATCTTGCTCAGGCATTCAGGAGTTTTAACTGTAGGGTGGCACAGGGCTCTCACCATCCCTGGCTCCGCAGACCACACGTGCAGCACAAGGAAAGGCTGTTGTGTCAGACCTCAGCAGCACTGCTGAGCTGCTCCATCCCCCCTCCGTGCTTCCACCAGCACAGGTGCCAGGGAAGCTGCTGTACCATCTCAGCAGGCCACAGATGTCCGTCAGAGAATTGCCGAGTGACCTTGGCACGAGGAGTGATGTCGAGGCCTTCCCCACACCGAGCGGGTTCCTGAACCGCTGCCATCCATCACTCACTCACTCTGTGCACTTTGGGAGCCGCTGGCACAGCACACCCACACCGTGCCCTGTTTAACACGTCCCCGTACGGCACCAGGCAGAGGAGCGCTGTCACCCCCATTTTACAGGGTGGGACTCTGAGGCAGAGAGAAGTGGTTTTAACAGCACGCCTGTGGCAGAGCAAAAACTGAATCTTGTTCTCTTATGTTCCCAGTTAGCGCATTAATGACCTAAATTCTGCATCCTTTCCCCATCCATCGCCCAGAGGAGCTAGGAGGCATTGGAGGAGCGGGTGTGGTAGCACAGGCAAACAGTCAGCATCCAAACCCACAGCACTCTGTGCTGAGCACAGACAAAGCAGGGGCTAAAGTGGCACCAACACTGCCCTCATGAACCCCAGTAGGGTTGATCCAGGGAGGGGAATCAACCTGGCACAGCATACGAGCCTGTGGAGAAGGGCAGCTCCACAATGTCACAGCATTTTAAGCAAGCCAAGGCTGGACACCCCAATGGCCAAGTTCCCTGCGGAGCCAGGTCAGCAAAGCCTGTGGGACACTGAGCACCAGGAGCAGATTTTCAAAGAGCCTGCATATCCCTCAGCCTGCCTCAGCGGCTGAACCTCTAACCAGCTAGTCCCACGCAAGTCCATAGAAAAGACAGCCTGCACCAGATGCAGCATCTTCCCCAGGCAGCTCAATTCTTTACATAGGAATTAATCAGCCTCAAATTCAGCAAGAAACAGAGCGAGGGAGAGGGAGAAAAAAGGAAGCAGGGAAAGGATGTCACACAGTGAGGGGGTTTCCAGATGCACTGCGTCTTCCCTCCCTGACTGATTCCAACTGGGAGGCTCCGGCTGTGTGCCAGGAACATCACCTGGGAGGTGTATGCAGGTTCTGCCTGCTCCCCCAGCATGTACGGGCAGGAGGAACTCAGTGTTCAGGATCTGCTGGGTGAGGAACTGAAATCTGAAGCTGGAGACCTCCCCAGTGCCCCGGAGTGTGCCAGTGTTCACATGCACTGTACAGCAGTGACAGCAGCCAAAGGACCAGGACGAGGAGCTGCTCATCTGTCACAGGCAGATGGCCCCAGGCAGTCAGGGGCAAGGCAGGGACAGGACCCCCTTCATGCTGTATCTGCCTGCCTCATAGGGATTTTAGTGGGCAAGTAGCAGGGTGGAAGTGTGCCAAGGCAATTTACTTGGCAATGAAGCTTTCCTTCCAGAAGAGCCATGGCTGAGAAGCAGACACTTTTTGAACAAGGTAACTGGATTTGGGATGGGTGATTAATAACCTTTCATAACCCACAGTTTTAGTGCGGTAATAGTATGTCAGAGCTACACAGAGAGGCTTTGTTCCGACTTTCTTCTCCTATTACTTACCTCTTAATGCACACACACACTCCTCTCTGCTGTCTCCAGTCTCTTCATGCAAGCTCTTCAAATGAGTAGCTAAATGCAATAGGTACCTTGGAGGCATCAGACACAAGCCAGATGGATGCAGAAGAAGCCAAACTTGGAGGTAGACCTAAGGGAACCCACCTACCTGCCTTCCATTTACTCAGATATTTACTCAGGACTGCCTCCCAAAGCATCCCAAATGTTAATCCATCAAGGGCTGGCCTCAAGGAGAAACTCAGGGAGAATCCTTTGAGCTTGGTCCTTCTTCCGTGTGTTCACAAATACCTGAAAGTTCATTCCAATCCATCTGGGATAGACCTTCCAGGACATGACTTGGGGACCTGACATGGTGACTGCGGGTCTCAGCCTGGGTAGGTTTGGTCTGGAAGAGCTCTCTTGCTCTTCCCAGAGGCAGCAGCCTCAAGAGTGCTGGCTTCATTTTCCCCTTGCCCTCCACACCCAACTGGTCCAGAAGCTGGATTCAGGGTCAGGGTGGCAGGAGCTTACCCAGGCTGCCACAGCATTTGTCACTTTTCAGACTTGGGCTCCAAATGCTTCTGCTGAGGGACCAGTGAGCCTGAGTCCCTTTGTGGGCTGACATCTGGTGAGGAGGCCCACAGGATCACCATGCCTACCCACACACATCATGCAGACAATGTATTTCTCCTTTCTGGGCAGACTGTGTCCATCAGTTCTGTGTTAATGGCCAGTCAGTGCAAGTGTCCAGAGGGAAATGGAATGGAGGGTAGGAGAAAAAATTTGTGGGAACCCCAGGAGACATAATGAAATTGTCTTTCACATGGGCAACCCTGTACAAGAATGGACAACTTGATCATTTGGGATACTAATTAATCAGTGGTCATGGTGAAAATTATGATGTGGCTTGAGGAGTACCTCTCTGGAGTGGTACTCCTGATGTCAAGAGGAGATATGAGTGATGAAAATAAGAGCCTGGTAGACATCCCAGTTAACAGAGTACTTGGAAGATGTCACTGGCCCCTTGTTGGGATGGTCTTGTTGGTCATGGAGTGTGTGAAAAAGGGTGTCACATAACTGAAACTGGCAGAAGGCCCTCTACATACACCAGCCTGATGGAACTGTGTCCAGCCCAGCTTCCCTCACTTATGGTGGAAGATTTTCCTCCCCCAGCACCAAGGTGTTTTGCTGTTGAGCTGCAGGCACACACTTGCACCGAGCTTCTTGTAGCCTCAGTCTGTGAGAGGATACAAGAGCAGGCCTGACAAAGGTATGCAGAAACAAGCAGTCATATGGAGATATAGTAGATTAAGGACTTTTGTTCTAACACGGAACCTGAACAAAAGGATGTATCCTGCCCACAGAATTAGAGGGCAGTGAATTCACAGCTGAGAGAAAAAAATACTTTTGCAACCCACACCTAATCATCTTGCCCTGATGCCCTCACTGCTGGGGTTCAGGGAGGCCACACCAGGGGAATCACTGAGGTCCAATGCTGTAACTCAGAGTTGTACCTGTGATGCTGAGGGAGGGGACGCTGACACCTGTGCTTTGCCCAGAGCCTGGCTCCCATTCCCATCCCACCTCCCTGCAGGCAGGCAGTGCAGGAGTAACAGAGATCCTGGGGCTCTCCTCTCGGAGTGAGGTGTGCTGGGCTAGGTGGGCATCAGGCTGGAACCTGACAGCAAACCCCACATTCCTGTGCAAATACACGTGCAAGTGTGCAAGGAGAGGCCCCGGGCATTTCCCGGGCATGCACACCCGAGCGGGCATGCTGCCTGGGAGGAAGGCAGGCGGGCACAAAAGGTGACGCAGAGGGCAGCTGTTCCTGCAAGGCAGGTTTTGGTGTTCTCATTTGTTCTTTTTCTCTCTTGTTCCCTAGGGAATTTTAAAGGTCTGTGTAAGCAAATCGATCACTTCCCTGAGGATGCAGATTATGAAGCCGATACAGCAGAATATTTCCTCCGTAAGTCCGCAGGCTCTTTTTGCAATGGCTCGGGTGCCTTTTGTTTCTGAACCCAGGGTGGTGGAGACACTGGGACCTGTGAAGCTCAGTGGAAATCCCAGAGCCTCATCACCCCCTCAAAATTATTCCACTCACTTCCCAGGGGCTCTGCCCATGAAACAGTGCAAATTCGAACTCACAGACACAACCAATGGCATTTTTTTATCAGCAGCAATTAACTGTGATATAAAATCAGAGTCTTAATTCAAATCCACTGAAAAGCTGCTGATTGAGCCTAAGGTCAGACTGGCCTAGCTGGGGCAGTGTGTGTGTGTGAGTGTGCATGTCCTCCTAAAGCAGAGAAAGTTTATATTTCCTTATCTGATACTCTGGTGGCACCAGATTTAAGAAATTAGCTGGTTTTTGTCTGAGGATCTCTTATTGATGTCTTCACCTTTCCCCAAACACCGCTTCCCTACAGAGCTGACCTTTGCTGGTTTTAGTGATGGGAGCAGGCAGCAGGACAGCCAGAGCCCTTTGAAGGAAGGACCTGGTGCTCACCCAGAGCCCCTAGGAGAGGTGCTGAACCCTAGGCACAAGGCATGTCTGTAATGAGACCTAGTCTGAGCTCCAAGTCCCACCTGAGATGTGTGAGTGAAGCTCACACAGCTTTGCACAGCAGCACCCTGGCCAGCAGGACAGATCCACATCATGCATTGCCCTGCCTGGTTGCCCTCCCCAGCCAGCATTTCCACCCACCCCTCCCCAGCCAGCATTTCCACCCACCCTGGAGGCAGGTGCTTACTCTTCCTTCAGCACAGCTGAACAGGGAACACTCCTTTTAGGTCTCCACCTTGCTATCCTGCCCTCCCTCCACAAGCCCAATGTCTTTTGACATCATGAGATCTTCTCCCAACAGAAATTTGAGATAAGTGCTTTTGACCTTCCAAGGTTAATCATCAGAGGCTTCCAAAGACCGGGAGTCTTTCAGAATAGCTCCTTGTCATCCGGGTGTGCTCCAAGCCAGATGTGGAAACCCAGCCCTGCAGCAGGGATGAGAGAGATAATTTCGGATCTGTGAGGCTCATTTGTATGTGAAAAGAGAAAGATCTTATGCTGCTTCCTCTTGGATTCTCAAACAGTCCTTCATCCACTGTAAATTGTAAATAACTGAGGGAGATTGCTTCTTTCAGCTGCTTTTCTGCAGCACTGGTCTCTTAATTGCTGCATGGCCCCTGAACAGCAGAGCTAAACACAGAGGTTTGATCCGGTTTGGCACAGGGATGCCAAAGGTTTGCAGGCTGCCTCCGAGGGCAAATCAGCCTTTGCAGAGCTGCTTGGGAGCAAAGAAGCTGCTTGCAGCATCAATTGCACTTCAGAAAAAAGAGTTTGGGGAAGGGGCCAAACATCACAAGAAGGATGGGTTTGTTCCCTCAGAGAGAACAAGATCTGAAGACAAAAATTGGCCCAATGTCAGGACCTGACAGTGTCCCCAGGGTAGAGCCCTTTTTAAGAAAGAACCAGGTTCAAAGAGGGATTTGGCAAGTCAATAAAGGATGATTTGGGTCATTCCTGAGGGAGCTGAGATTTCTGCTGGCTTAGACCTCCCTGAAGAAGGACCCCACTGAACAGCTTCTTCCCAGAACTTCTGTCAAACCGGAGTCCCTGGGTGCTCTGCATGGGCAATGCCTGGCGGTGCCATCAGGAACAGCTAGGAAGTTGTTTATCTGTGTCAGAGTAGGCAATTCCCTCATGCCCCAGGGGACCAGGACAGTGATGGAGCAGGGTCCATGGCCTGGCTAGAAGGTTTTAGCCATTATTTCTGCCAACCATCCACATAAGGTGTCTTAGGATTTTTGAAATCAAATGCCTGTTATCAGAGAGGAAGCAGAAGCATCCCTGTGTTTCCTTGCTAGCAGACACAGGTGAGTTTAGGGAGCATATGCCACCAGCCCCTTTTCTTTAGGCCCCAGACTCTCGAGCCAGGAAGGCTGGGTGCTATTTTCCTCCTCTCTTGCTGGTATGGTCCTCCTGAAAGGCTGAGGAAGACTGCTGTCCTTCTCCATCACATGACACCTGCACCTTCCCATGTCAGTCAGCAACTTTGTGTTCTCCTCACAGACATGAATTTCAGAATTAAGACACAGATAAAACTGATGTAGACCAGGTTGCAGGACTGACCAAGCATCCCCCTAGAAAGCCTCTCAACAGTGGGTGTCTGCTTGACGTTTTCTTCCTGCCATTTAAGCTTCCCATCGTCAAATGCCACCTTGTTTTCCAGAAGCTATTAAGATGGTTATTACTGTTATCCTGTTCCCTGAAACACAGCCAGGCAGAGCTGGAAAGCAAGCAAGAGAGGTTTCTCCCTGCCTTCTGCATTCCCCATGCACAAGCAGTGGGCTAGGCCCCCCTCAAAGAGCTGATTGATTGTGCCTAGCAGGATCCAGAGGCCAACAGGGTCTTTGAAATGGGGTCTCTGCTCACTTAGGGAAAAGTCCTGTATTTGCTTCATTGGGTTCATTCTTGCAGGCAAGGAAGGATTAGTTTTCATCCCCCCTCCCAGATCTTTGCTCCACAAGCAGAATTGCACCAGCCCGTCTGATACCTTTCTTTATCAAGCAAGGCTTCATTTCACACTTTAACAGCTTATTTTCTCTTGTGAAGGGAGGAGAGAAGGCCTTCCTAGTTAAAAAAAAATAGGAATATTCCTAACGCAGACTCAGGCAGAGCTCTGGCTCCCACCGAGCCACCCACGAGCAGTGTGTGCGTGTGTGCCCGTGTGTGTGGGTGTGCGTACACACAGACGTGGCCTTTCACTGCAGGAACACAAGTGAGGCCCCCCAGAAGCTTTGGGGTATGCTTTGCGTGCACATACGAGCATATACGTGCATCTGTGCATCTATGCCATTGCCCTCTGCTGGCTGAGCTCTTCCCATATCGACCGATGGAGAGTGTGCGTGTGTGGGAGCTGGCACATCCAAACCATCACTGCCCTCTGGAAGCAGCCCAGTCATTTAATCACTAGGTTAAGCCCCGCATTTCAGCACACAGGGCTGGGACTGTTTCTTCTCAGTCCTCACTGCAGCTGCAGAGCAGTGCATGGCACCACGAGCTCCTTCTCAGCCCTAAAAAAAAAATCTCCTTGAGATGCTCATGTCCTTTTGGGAGGATTCGAGATTGAGCAGCTCTGCAGGAAGCATTTGGGTTGCTGTTCTTTGAAGTGCAGGCTTTAGCAGCAGAGCCCTGCAGAAGGAGAAGCTGAATGGTGCCTGTGCTCCCCCTCCAGCCCACAGTCCCCCCAAAAACAGAGGAAAAAACAGTGTGAGGGGGCACAGACAATGCAGGCAGGCTCCCAGCCCAGTCACCAGCCCACAGCCTCCTCTGCCTCGCCATGCAGAACACCAGCTTTGTGGCAGCAGCAGTGGCCGGGGCATGGGACAGTTGCTTTGGACCACTCTCTTTTTCTGACACACTTTGTTTCTCTCTCCTTCCCTCCCTCCATCCCCCAATGCCTTTATCTCTCCTTAAATTACTCCCCTACTGCACATTGCCCTCTGCCTCTCCCCTTCACCCCCACCCACTAAACGTGCTTGCGTGTCCCCCTCACTCTGGTGCCATTTCCATGCCCCTTTTTCCTCTCTCTCACACCTGTGTTGTTCTTTCTGCCCTGCCCTCCCTCTCTCCTCTGCAGGGGCTGTTAGAGCCTCTAGTATTTTCCCGATCCTGAGTGTGATTCTGCTTTTCATGGGTGGACTCTGCATTGCAGCCAGCGAGTTCTACAAAACCCGACACAACATCATCCTTAGTGCCGGCATCTTCTTCGTGTCTGCAGGTAAAGGGGTGCACAGGGCCTGATGCCTGGGGGGTGGGCTCCAGGGCTTGGGGGGCTGCCCAGCCAGGACGTTGGGGTACAGTTGCCTAGGTAGGAGCGTGCACATTTCCCAGCCCTGTTAAATCTTATTTGGGCTGAAAGCAGCATCACAAGAACGCCTCTCCATCCTGCCTGCTCACCCAGAAGAGGCAGGCAGGCAGAGGCTTTTCCTCCCGCTTGGGAGCTGACAGAGGGAGAGTTTTTCTAACATCCGACATCTCTCAGGGACCAGGAGTGTGGTCCAGGGAAGTGGCAGGCCCATGAGGAGGGTTTTGCCAAGGCAAACTGCCCATCCAGGAGGGGATTCAACCCCTCAGACCCACCACTGCCATGTGTGACCTTCTTGACATCTCCTTCTCTCTCCCCCGCCGGATGGCTTGCAGGTCTGAGTAATATAATTGGCATCATCGTATACATATCAGCCAACGCTGGAGACCCCTCCAAGAGTGACTCCAAGAAGAACAGCTACTCCTACGGCTGGTCCTTCTATTTCGGGGCCCTGTCCTTCATTATAGCCGAGATGGTGGGAGTGCTGGCTGTCCACATGTTCATAGACCGGCACAAACAGCTGCGTGCCAACGCTCGTGCCACGGACTACCTCCAGTCCTCCGCCATCACCCGCATCCCCAGCTACCGGTACCGCTATCAGAGACGCAGTCGCTCCAGCTCCCGCTCCACCGAGCCTTCACACTCCAGGGATGCCTCTCCCGTCGGGATCAAAGGGTTCAACACCCTGCCATCAACAGAGATCTCGATGTACACCCTGACCAGGGACCCGTTGAAGGCAAGCACCACCCCCACCGCCACCTACAACTCCGACAGGGATAACAGTTTCCTCCAGGTTCACAACTGTATCCAGAAAGAGAACAAGGACTCTATCCACACCAACACAGCCAACCGCCGGACCACCCCGGTATGAAGCCGTCGCCAGGAGCTGACAATGGGGCAGGAACGGGCAGGAGGAGACGGGGGTGGGCTGCAGGGTGGGGAGGGTGGAAGGGGGCAGGGGGCAGCAGGGGGGTGGGGAAGGAGGAGGTGGAAGCGCCCCTTGGTGGAGTGGGGACCTTCCCAATGCAAAAAAAAAAAAAAAAATCCACAAAAAAAACCAACAAAAGCAAACAAAAAAACTGACAAAAAAAAAAAAAAAAAACAAACAACAACAACGAAGGAACAAGCAGATAAGCAGACAAACAAGCGAGTGAACAAAAAAAACAAACAAACGAAAAGGAAACATGAGGAAAGAGACAACAGTGAAAAAATTCTTTAAAAAAAAAGCAAAAGAAAAAAGAAAAAAAAGAAAATCCTTAAAACTGAGAGAAAGAGATTTAAAAAATAGAAATAAATTTAAAAGAAAATGCATGATTTCCCATGTACCATTATTTTAACATTTAATAAAAACAGATTAAAAAAATAAAAGGGAACAAAGAAATAACAAATGACAATAAATCAAGTGGGAGGAAGAGGAGGAGGAGGCAGCTTTTTTAATTTTGGGAGGTTTTATTCTTTTATTTTATGGTTTGTTTCCCACTTACCTTTAACCCAGCACAGGCTTCTTGGGGAACAGAGGATGGGGGTTCGGCTGCCAGTGACTTCGGTGTCCTCGGGCCAGTTATGGAGGATCCTGGGTGCTGGAGTTAGCCACGACCCACTCTGTTCCCCTGAGACCCACGGGGATCCACTCCATTCCCCTGGGATCCGTGGGGATCTGCTCATCCTCCACAGATCCATAGGGGTTTAAAGTGACCCCAGGGAGTGCAGGAGCTGATGCTGAGTCACCGTCCACAGTGTCCCCAGGGGGGTCCCCACTTCCCCTGCCTTGGGGACCCTGGGGTTAACGGTGACAGTGCAAAAAACAAGCAGACACAGTAAATAAAGAAAGACACACACACAGAGACAAAAAAGAAAAAAAAGGACAAAAGAGGTTTCTTAAAAAAATAAAGTGGCAATTTTTTAATAAAACAACAGCTATAAATAAATGTAAATATAATAAGTGGATTTACTTGCAAGAACAACAGATAGTATTTTTTTTCTTTTAATTTTTGTTTTCTTCAGCTTTAAACTGTGAACAAAAAGAAAAGAGGCGGCAGGGAGCTGTGTGGGAGGCACAGGTAGAGGGTGGGGGGGGGCTGGCGGAGGGCAGCTGGGGCTCCCATCCTTTCAGGGTGATGATGCTGTGGGGGGGACACACAGGGGATGCTGTGGGGGGGACAGCACTCGCGCACACGTGTGTCCATGCTCACACACTCTTGCCCTGGTGGGCGCACGCTCTCCTGTGAATGCTCCAGAGGCTCCCCAGGGTGGCCATGCACCCCTCAAATCTGCCCAGCTCCCCCTTGGGTCGCATCAGCGCGGCTGCAGCCATGCAGGGGCACGGTGAGGCCGCCCAGCCGCCCCTGAAACCGCTCCCGTCCTGGCCTGGGCCCGATGAGCGCACCCCGAGCCAAAGCCGGCCACAGGCTCCCGGCCTCGACCCGCGCCCCTGCCAGTGCCCGCGGCAGAGCCCCCGAGCCGTGCCGGAGAGGTGCCAGGCCAGCGGGTGTCCCCACGCCCGCCGCTCTGTGCCCTGCTCCTCCTCCTCCTGGGGGGCCCTCCGCAGCAGCAGGGCAAGGCCAGCTGGCCCCCCGGCCCCCCGACCCCTGGCCTGGCTGCCGCCCCCTCCCTCCCTGGCGCCCCTCAGGGAGGGAAGGGGGCACCGAGGTGCCAGCTTTCCTTTCCACGCTGCTCCCTCCACGGGACCCCTGCCGATGGAGGCTGGAGGGGAGGTGGCACAGGGGTGATGGGGTGCCCCTGTGACACCCACAGACAGCGGCCAGCCCGGGGCCAGGACAGGAGCCCTTTGGGGCTGCCACCGAGAGCAGGAGGGCCCGGGGCAGGCACAAAGCCGAGAGTTTGCAGGATGGGGCCGCTGAGCCCTTCGGCAGCTCAGACCCACTTTTCGACTTTTTTTTCCGTCCCCATTCCTGCTGCTCCAGTTTTAGGAGCTGCGCAGTCCCCGCTCCAGGTCCCAGCGGGGGTTCTGCTGTAAAGCAGCCAGATCCTCCCCGCTCCCCGACCCGCTGCTGCTTCACCCCCCTTCCCCGCTCCGGGGGCAGCACAGGGACGGCGTCACCCCCGAAACGGCATCGCGGGGCAAGAGGCGGCAGCGAGCGCCTCGGCTGGCTGTTCGGACCCCACCCCACTAATGACATCCCCTCCCGTGGCCCCCCAGCCCTTTCAGAACGATTCACAGGGGATATTCACCCCCTCCAAAGCCTCCCGAGGAATAAGTCAAAGCCAGTTCCCCAGATTCCAGCGTAGAGGGAAGGTGGCTTTGGGGTTTCCATCCCCACCCAACACTGCTCGGAGCTGGGGAGCATTCACAGAGCTGAGCGCGCCCCGGGGCAGGAGGGACGGGGAGAGGGCGGGAGGGCGCCGGGAGAGCGTGGGCAGGAGGCAAGGGCTGGAAGGGAAGAATTTTCCCCAGAGTGTTGCTCATGTCCAGCTCAAACCAGTACAAGAAACCAACCTCCATTTCCTTTATTTCGTGGGTTTTTTTCAGACTGTTAAAAAGAAAAAAATTTTAAAAAGAGAAAATGACAAAAAAAATCCTGGTACATGAAATAAAGTTTTTTTTTTATATAACTTGGTCCTTATTCATGTGGATTTACTTGGGGGGGATTTGTAGTGCCTGAAGAGTACCTCAAAACCCAGCAAGAGAAGGTACTGCTGTGGACAATTTCATCCTCATTGGAAATTCAGAGGATGGGCTTGCTTCAAGATAGTCTTCGAGATACAGGAATGGATGCGGCAAGAGAAGAGTGTTTTGCCAAAACTTTTTATTTTAAGTAAGTGTGGGTAAACTCAAGTCATTCATGGGCTTTCTCTGCTGCCCTCCTAAACACCTGCTCCAGCCTGTCTTTAGCTTCAGCATCTCCCCTCCTGTGCCATTCTTCCTGGGGTGGAGATACCACAAAGGCTGATGCTCCAATTCCTACTGGAAACAGTGGCTTTCACAGCAAGCCGAGAATTGCCGGCAAGGTCAGAATTCATACACACTGGAGGGCTCAAAACGGAAAAAGAAAGTGACTCCAGCATTGTTTTGGGGTTTTGTTCAGCCACTCATGGCAATTTCCTCACTAGCTGGGTTGGCAGTGGGTGCCTGGTAGAAATGCTCAGGTAGGAGCTTGGAGCGGGGGAATAACTTACAGCTGGAGATGCAGACCCAGAAACAGGTAAGGCAGGAGCAGAGCAGGGAGGCGAGATCCCCACAAAGGGGACTAGGCATGTCCCCTCCCACTCACCATTGGCAGCAAGGGTGTCACCAATGAGCTTCCCTTCCCCCTGCACTGGGTTCTCACTTCCCGTGAGACCCTCCGTGCCTTTCTGAAGCAGACCAGAATCCCCATCAGACTCCGTGACCGCCAGCTTGGAGGGATGACGTGGGAGGACAGCCACCTGAGTGACAAAGCTTCTCTGTGTGTGACCCACAGCAGACAAGTGAGCCCTCGAGCTGAATGAGCAGGCCAGAGCAGGGCAGTTGATTTGGCAGCAAAAGGAAGGCACAGCTGGCTCCAGGAGTCCCAGCAGGCGCTGCTGGGTCGCAGTGCGATCACAGCACTGCAGTTCTCCCCGCTGCCCAACGCACCTCACACATGCTGATACCTGTGCTCAGCATCTCTACCCCCTGGGCAGCACCAGTGGGTCCCCACTCTGGCCCTCACTGCACCCCCTCTAGCACAAGCTCCTCCAGCTCATCCCCCTCCTTTGGGCCCCTGGCAGCACCTAACACCCACCCCAGCATTCCAGCTGGTAAGATGCTCCACTGCCAAGGTATTGGGGGCACCCGCCGACCCATTTCTGCTCCTCCTCCAGGGACCCTTCCCAGCAGCGTCCTCACCAAGAAGGAGGGCACAGGGAGGGGAGAGGCAGCAAAGCAGGCCAGGAGCCTGTCTGGGGGACACCAGGGAGCTCCTGGCCCTGCCACATGCACATCTAGGAGGCACCTGTCTTCCCACCCCATCCAGTGCACAGACCCCAAAACCTTCTCACCTCCTCCCCATCTCCTTGCCTGGTTCTGAAGCCTCCCCCCATGCTGAGTGCTCCTGCTTGGGCATGGGTGGGATAAGCTGAAGGAACCTCCCTGCATATCCTCCATCCACGCTGTGATGTTTCCAATCCTGGCCTGCTTCAGAGCTTGGGGCAAGAGCGTGCTCCCTGATCCTCCTCAGTGCCAGTGAGGCACTGGGGAGAGGTGGCTACACTTCCCACACAATGTCCTGCCTGGAGTGAAGGGCATGCACAGCTCGCCCCCTCCACACAACTCCATGAGGGGTGCACTTCCTCGTAGGGTGCAGAGGCTTCTCCCTTTCTCTGTCTGGGATGAGGCAGCAAAGCAGCTCTGGCCTGAAATTAGGTGTGGGGAATTCTCTTCAGACTGTGCCAGTCTCCATGCCATAATAATTAGTACTAATACTCAGCACTTATACAGCACTTTTCATGTTCAAAGCACTTTGCAAACATTAACTAATTAATGTCATATTAAGTGATGTCTTAGAGGGGCAGCATCGAAAGCAAACGACTTGTGCGTGGGCAGAAGCTCTCATTCCCCATCTCTCCCCAGACACGTTAACACTTAGGTAGGTGAGAGACCCTAATATGTTTTCCTGCTCCCCTCCCAGTTCTCAGCGCTCCCCATTCCATGCGCTTGCCTCTCCCACTGCTGACTCTGTGCTCTGGCAGGCCCTGAGTATGCCGGGGGTGAGCAGGGCACCAGGGTCCTCTCCTCCACAGCACTGAGCCACTGAGGCCTCGTGACTGAGAGGTCAGTTAAAATATTTGGGTTGGAAAAGTTCCTGCCCCAGTGCCAAGCCCCAGCAGTGAGGAAGGAGAGACAGCAGGCCCCTTGCAACACAGCCAGAGTGGAGATGGAGCAGGCAGAGTCTGGCCCGATGCCTTCAGCCAGGTCCCTGTCATGCCCCGGCCCGTGACCTCTTTGGGGCCAATGGTCATTCCCTGCTTTCGGGTGCCAGAGGAATGCAGTGTCTGGCCCTGCACAGGGATGATTTTGGACAGTGCCCCTCCAAACCTGAGGACACACTCTCAAATGCTGGCCAGGGATGGGTAGAAGGCAGGCAGGGCATCTGCCAGAGAGAGTGCTGCCCTACTCAGACAGAGTAATTTGCAAGGATGGTTCTGGCAAAGGATCTGAGCTCCAGAGGGCCTGCAGTGCCCAATGGATGCTGGCCTGCACTGGCAGCAGTGCCAGGTCTTCCATCCCATGAAGGCACAGCATGGCTGGAGAGGGGGCTCCCTTTGGGGGATGGTGTGGGGCAAGTGAGCACTTGCTGCTGAGTAATGCCCAGGCCCTCACGTGTGTGGGTCTGCTATCAACATGTGCTTGCTGCTCCTCTGCTGCCTCTCTCATATGGACCGCAGCCAGAGCTGGCTGCACTTTGCTTCAGTGGGAGACGCTCTGAGAGCTCCTCATGTGGGGAAACCCAGATACTTGGCTATTAAATTAACATCGGGCATTTAACTGCATCATTCAAATGGTTTAAACACCCAGGAGTGGTAATTAGTAATTATGGTTTGGTGAGGGAGGATATTAAGTCCCAGGTATGGAGCCCAGTATTTTTCTCTGCAGATAATTTTTAGTGCCAGATGACTACAGAGAGAGGCCAAGCATCAGACACGCAAGCCTGCTGTCTTGCTTGTGTGTGAGGACTGCCACGGGGGAAGGAGACAGCCACACAGCTCGCCTTTCAAAAGCCAAGCACCGAGGCCAAGGACACAGAAAGGTTTGAGAAGCAGAGCTGATGGAGGAGGAGGGTCTGTGAAGAGGTACAGTCAACATAACTAAAGCTGCTAGGTGAGCAAGGATGGCAAAGGACAGGCTATCTGAATGGCCTGGAAGAATCCCCAAAGGTAGAGGTGGGTCCAGACATCTTGGCATCTCCTTCCCAGGGGCCTTCCAGCTGCTGGGGCCTTCTCCCCTCCTCTCCCCAGGCTCTTCTGGACATCTTCTGTAGAAACAGAAAGAAGAGGCAACAGTTTTGGTAGGGAAGAGTGGCAGATGGAGGAAAAAATTTGAGTAGGACCTATGCAGATTAAGCAGATGTGAATTAAATGCCACCAGCTTCAGTTTTACCTCCAATAGTGGGGAACAAGTCACCCCTCACACTAAGCTAAGGCATGGAGCTGGACCACACATAAGCTGCTGTGTAGTGTGCAGCTCCTCACCCAGGCAGGGCATTTACAGAACTTCTGATCAAGCCAAGCATACCTGTACCACAGTTTGCTGGCTCCACAGAGCTCCAGAGTAGCTTTGCAACCAAGATGCCCCATGGAGATGAGAAACTCCCCTCCAGCCCGAGAGGGAACAGGGTCCTGCCACCAGACACGGCCGTAAAAACACCTTTAGCTGGGGATCTCTGCCCACAAGGGTAGGGAGGACATCTGTGATGTCCCAGTGTCCATGGTGACTATGCCTTACTCAAGCCATCCGCTGCTGGCCCATAGAGGGGTGCTGAGGACCTGCCAAACATGGGAGCCACACTGAGGACGCTGCCAGAGGATCCAGGACACCCCAATGGGCCATGCTGCTTCCCACAACTGCAGCAGCAAAAATTGGGTGACTGCCTCCATCTTCCTGGCTGCAAATCCCAGCTTTGACCTGGCTCTGGCAGAGCCAACACAGACGTGAACCATTCTGGCAGAGCGTTGTCACTTGTGCCAATTTTACACCGTGGAGAGGAGTAACGTGCGAATGACGCCAAACCCCGCTGGCCTCGTTTCGCCTGCCCTTTATTGAAACCTCCGGGCCTTGCACCCTGGGCTCGGAGCGACGGGGCTGCCGCGGCTGATGTACACCACGAGGGCCGGGCCCCGGCGGGCTCGGCACATCCTCCGCAGCGGTCAGCGGCTGACATTGCGGAGCCCGCAGCGGAGGAGCCGGCCGGCCGACACCCGCGGCTTCAGCAAAGGGGTCAAGATGCACGGCTGCGGGCTGAGTCCCAGAAACAGATCCACAAGGGCAAAGTACCGGGCTCGGGAAAGGGTTTTCTCTGCTGCTGCTCCTCCTGCTGCTCCTGATCCCCTCGGGGATGGAAAAAACAAGGGACTTTGCTCTCTAGGGACCTGTCAATCAGAATCTGCCAGCACGGTTTAATTTGCTGCATTTATGCCTGCCAGGAGCGCCGGCCGGGCTGCCTGTTCCTGAGCAGGCAGTGCCATCCCGTGGGACGAGCTCGGCACAGCAGCGCAGCCTCACAGCCGCACTGTGCGGGAGCTGGAGCAGCCCCACAGCTTCCAGGGAAGATGCAGCGCTCGGACCCTTGCCCGGTGTCCCCCTGGCGCACAGGGGTGGCCAGCGGACTCTTCCACTCTTCCAGGGCTCCTCACTACCTGCTTTCCCTCATTCCTCCTCTCCTGACAGCATCTCAGAGGGGACACAGGGACATAATTTACATGGGGGTTCAGCTTAGACCCACCCGTGATGGGCTCCAGCCAGCACAGGGGCAGGTATTATTTTAGGAGAGGAGGGCAGACAGTGAGCTCTTAGTGTGAGCTTGGTGTGGCCATGAGGTAGGAGGCAGCATGGCCCAGGAAGCTGCTTATCATCAGCAAGTCCCCCTGCTTCTCCTACTCCAAAATCTGCAGCTCTGACTGGTGCCTGGCTAGGGATCATCTACGAGTGTTTAATAGGGTAATATTTCATGCATGCAGAGAAAAGAATAATTCCACAAAGCATTTCCAAGGCCAGAGAGTCCCATGGCTGCCCCATGTCTCCTTCTGCCCTTGCTACTCTCCCTCGAGTACCTGGTGCTGCTTGTGGATCCTTTGGGGAAAAAGGGGTGAAGGGAAGGTTCCTTCCCAGCCAAAACCCCTTCCCATCCCCTACAGCAGGGGCCAAGTGCAAAGCCCGGGCCTGACCTTAAGAGTCAGCTGTGACCTTGGGAAGTGCCTGATCCAGAGGAACAGGCTGCAGACAGGAAAAAGAAGAGAAAGAAAGACCTTGGACTGCTGCAGTGGGAGCTTTCTGGAGCAAGGCTGAGAGTGCGCATCCGTCCCAGCTGCCTCGGGGTACCTGCCGCCCGATGGGGGACATACGCAGCACAGCTTTGCCAGAAGGGACAAAAGCACCCGGCTGACTCCTCCAAAGACAGAAGAGAGCAGATGGCGCTGAAATCTGCTCAAGAGGAGAGGAAGGAATGGCCCCGAGGCTCCGTACTCCCTGTACCCTCCGCACTCCCTGTACCCCGAGAGGCACATTTGTCCGCGGCCAAGCGTGTCGGCCAGCCCCGTCTCTGACTTACCAAGGAGCAGAGAAGGGAATGGCTACCATGGACTTGCTGGGCTGCTGCTTATCCCTTGCTGCCTTTCTCTTTTGTGGGGCCCTTCCTGACAGCCCCTGGGAAGGGAACAGTATGTTACACAGAGGTAGCATCTGCTTTTGGCTCCTTACTGCCTTGAAAGTAGGTCTTGTGCAAATAGGGTTCAACTGTGTTTCCTAGCAGAAATTGCTTGCACTCTTTTTCTGCCTCCTGATATTCTACTTAGACCTCTTTTCCTGGCTGGCATAAACATTAAGCCTTCCAGAGAAGAGACCAGCCAGGCAAGAGCATTTGCACAGCATGTTTAGCCCCAGAAGATTCTGATTTTCCATGGAAGTTACTCTAACACTGATGATATTGAAGGAAATAACCATGAGTGCTTCTGTGCTGGGCAAGGGCCCTTGTGAAGAAAACCCATGTTGCCCATAGCTCTGCCCACACTGAGATCCTTTCTGAGGGCCGTGCAGCATACAACTCAGGCACTGGATAATCACAGGGCACAGAGCGGGGCTCCAGCAGGTGAAAAGCAAACCACTAACTCAGTGGTGAGAAGGCATTGTGTGCCTTCCACTGCCCAGGGCCACATCCTCCTCCCTGCTGTAGATCTGGCTGGATCTATGCAGCATTTCCCAGCAGCAGCAGCCTCTATTGACACAGTTCCCCATCACCATAGCTTGTATCTCCTTCAGTCAGGCAGGGAATGTTGTCCCTCCCTGCACAGCATGGAGGTGACAAGCTCCCACTGCAGAAGCTCACTGGTGTGGCCTAGAAAACAGCCACAGAGCAGGGATTTGCAGCTGAGCCTGTGGACTCCCAGGCTCATACCCCAGCCAGTGCACCAGCCTTCCTCTCCTGATGCAGGCTTGGAGCCAGCAGGGACGCTGCTGGCGCCAGCTGCTCTAATTGAGCTTTGTAGAATAAACTTGTGGAATTAGCCTGTTGGCTGCTAGGATAAAATCCAGCACTGAGTGCAGATCAAAGGAGACAATCTTGCTGGCACTTTGAGGGGAGGCAGCGGGCCCAGGGCTCCTTCTGCAGCTCTGGAAAGGGCAGTGCTCAGCAGCCAAGGGTGAGGATGCAGCATGACACACACACTGCCTCTTCATCAATGCATGTGGTCCAGACCCTGGTGGTCAAAGCTACAGAAACCTTGGGAGAGGTCTGACACTGGTGGCAAAAATAGTCAAAAAAGGCAAGAGACAACACTAATTCACAGAAAGACAATTTTTGGATACACCAAATTTTGTGGTTTTCCTGGTAGCATGGAAGGAGCAGACAGCTCTGAGCCCAGCCTACAGAAGCGGTGTGGTTTAAGAAGGGGAAGTGTGTCCTTGCTCAGTTTCTGTTTGTCTGTGAGGGCAAGACAATCCAGCCCAGCAGCCAGGGAGAGCTCAGCACAGCAGGAGGAGGAAGAGGGGAAAAGCCTCACAGTGAAAGCACTATCTGCTACCAAGAACAACTCAGCACATTCCTTGTGTGGACCTTACTGGACAGCCAGGGCTGGTCTGAACACACACAGCAAATCTGCCAGGTGCCACCTGCTCCCAGCCCCACCAGACTGCACAGGCAGCAAATTAAAAATCAGATTCACTGCACATACACTGTAACACTGTTTTGTGGCCATTTTTCCAGGGTTCCTGAAAATTCAATCAAGAATTTTCCTGGAAATCCAACCAAGAATTTCCTTGACTAAGCTGGTGAGCAACCACCAGACGAAAGGACAGGTTTATAGTTCAGCAACCAGGACAACAGCAAGTAGAATGAAGCTCTTGGAAAGGAGGCCAAGCATTGCAGCAAAGACCTGGCCTGAGAGAACAGCAGGCTGAGGAGGCAGATAAAAGTGCATGGAAAAGACAGGATGCAAAGGGGAGGGACAGGGAAGGAAGGAGGGCTTCCCAGCCTGTGAACATCGGTCTGGGGCATGCGCCAGTTCATACTTGGCCAAAATTGGTTACAACAAAAGCCCTGGAGCCAGGAGTAAGCTTTGCTGCTTTAAAGATGATGACAATGACTGCGGAAGAGGAACCTGACCTGAGGAGGTGTGTGTGAACATCAGGGTTCCCCACAGTGGGAAGGTGTTAAGGCTGAAGACTATTTCCCTTGGTTTCTGGCTTTGTCAAGAAGCACGGGGCAGTGGAGACTAAGCATATGGCACAGGCATACAGTGTGTTTGGTCTTTAGTGAGGAACAGGAACCCAACTGTCTATTTTTGATGCATTTCTTATAAGAATGAGAAAAAGAACTACTGGGAAATGGTGCTTTAATGTGAACATTAGTCTTCCAATCCTCAGCTGCCTCTTTGATAGGAAGCACCATCATACAAGCTGGAAAGCAACCCATCTTAAGGCTTTCCAAAGCTTTTTCAAGGCAGAGGTGATCTATTTTCTATTTTCAAGGAAAGGTCCCTAACAGGTTGGGTGCTTGGACATGCTGTCCTTCACTTAAACCTGGCAAGCCCCGGTAACATGGCCTGAGCTGTGTATTATCCTCTCTCAGCAGAGGGAGGCTGCTCAACGCAGTGCCAGCTCAGGGGGTGACAGCTCTCCAGCGAGCCCCAAACTGCAGAGGAGATGGATGGCAGAGAAGGTTTTGGACTGGAACATCTACAGTGCTGGAATGAGTCCCTGTTTTATGGGCCTGCAAACACCAGCACAGAGCCCAAAGCCAGAGAAGTGGGAGACAAGAACAGAGAAACAGATGGGAGCAGTTTATCCTGGCTGTTCTCATGAGCATCTTCCAGGGAAGAGTGATTAGTCTTATTAACTGATTAAATGATTAATTAACTGATGAACTGAAATTATGGATCAAGGATCAAATGATTGCAAGGCAAGTGTATTTGGAGTATTTTTCCAGGCAGCGATGTATTTCACGTGCCTTTCATGAAAACCAGAGGCCAGGAGGGGAACTGTTGGCAGCAGCAGCAGAGTGTGGGGTCAGCAGGACAGGAGCAGAGGCACACGGAACTCCAGGGCCCCAGCAGGACACGGGAGGTGCAGTGCCTGGTGTGAAGTGGGAAGTAGGACAGACCTGCTCCCTCTCCTAGGAAATGTGAGCTGAGATAGGCTGAGAAAGTTGGTTCTGTTCACCCTGGAGAAGAGAAGGTCTCATGGAGATCTCATAGCAACCTTCCAGTATCTGAAGAGGGACTATCAGGAAGCCAGGGAGGGGCTCTTCATCAAGGGCTGTACTGATAGAACAAGGACTAATGGCTACAAATTGAAAGAGGGAAATTTAGGCTGGATATTAGAAAGAAATTGTTCACTGTGAGGGTGAGAAGACACTGTAACAGATTGCTCAGGGAAGCTGTCGATGCCTCAACCCTTGCAGTCTTCAAGGCCAGGTTGTATAAGGCCTTGGGCAATCTGGTCTAGTGGGAAGTGTCCCTGCCCATGGCAAGGGTGGCTGGGACTAGAGGATCTTTAAGGTTCCTTCCAACCCTTAACACTCTATGATTCTAAATGTGGCAGAAAATCTCCCCTGCTTAAGAACTGTGTTCTTTTTTTCATAGAACTCTTCTTCTCCTTGCTAAGAAAATGGGAGGTTGGATTCATGCCCAGGGGAGTGTTTATCCCAGTGGCACCAGCCACTCCCTATGCATGCCATCTCCTCCAATCCACACCTATATCCAACTGTGTCACCAGAAAAGGAAATCTGAAGGGCTGAGACCAAGCTGCACATGATCTGCCTTCTCTGGTAGACAGCAGCAGCACTACATTCTCTGCATGCACCTCACGCAGGCCCGGGAATGGAGAGGAAATGGAGGAAAGCACAGGATTTTGTTTTATCAGTCTATTTCTCTTCATTCCTTCATTCCTAAGTCTGTTTCTCTCTTTGGAACTTCTTCCTCTTTTCCTCACCATCTCCTGAGCTGAGTCCCTCTGAGCCCACAAAGCCAGCTTGGGGGCACAAGGGACAGGCACTGTGGAGCTGGCATCCCACTGAGCCTCTGCAAGTGACAAGCCAGGCAGTTCCAGCTCTAATGATGTTTGTCTCCAAAAAGGCTGTTTAGGTGAGACAGTTACAAATTGTATTTTATAAACTGTATTTCTATAAGTGGATTTTTTTTTTTTTTTTTTTTTTTTGCTAGCGGGAAGAGGCACTTTAATAATCCCACTTGTGATTAATGGCAGGGTGTCTTGTCAAAGCAAAGACCGCTGCAGCATCGGTTCTTTCTCGAGGAGCAATCACAAGTGGAAAATAAAGAAGAAAATGCACAACCTCTCTGCCTGGAAAATATTGATCTGGACTCTTCCTAGGTAAAAGATATTCAGTAAAATTCTCTAAAGAGTTTTTTAGCCTGTGAGCTGAAGAGATTTGTAAACCAGATCCTGCTCTTTTTAGGAGTAGAGAAAATTTCAATCACTCTGGCATGAGAACATTTGGGATTTAATGATTTATTGTCCTCATTCCCTGAGAAGAAATACTAACCCAATTACAGAGACAGGGACCCAAGGCACTGCTGTATTAAATCACTGGTTCATGGTCTCCTAGAGAGGCTGTAGGGCTGAATCCAACTTCCAGCCCTAGGTCTGCCTCCAGCAGGTCCAAGGAAGCCATCAGGGACAATGGGAAAGCTCAAATATCACACTGTGAACATAGCAAGGGCAACTGCAATTCCCATTCTTCACCCATCTTTAACTCTCAAAGTCAAGTGGTTTTTGTAACACCCTCTAAAAACAAAATGCTGGTTGAATGATCATACAACTACAGCCTGAAAAGTACCTGATTTTCCACAGCATCATTGCAGAGTTTGGAATAAATTTTTATTTTAAGAAGTTGTGTGTGTGAGAAAAGGAAGAAGCACACCATCAAGTCATGTTTCCTGTCCTAGCATGTGATTTTATTGACATGTTTCTTGTCCAGAGTCCTGTAAGTCTGTTCTCTATCAAAGTCATCTCTTAATCTCTATCTCCATTTTTATCTGGGAAAACAGGAATTTACCAACCAGACCTCACAGTAACTCCATCATATGTATGTACAGAAAACTTAACCAGATGGGAACTGCACATTAATAGTTGAAATCTGTATTTGACTAAGCTGAGGATCAATATTTTTCCAATACGTGATTTGTAAATTAAGTTGAACTCAAGTTTTTCTAAAGGAAAAAAAAAAAAAACCCAAAAAGGCAAGTCATTGACACCAAAACGATTCCCAACAGGCATTTGCCTACCATAGGGCTGAATACCTCTGCCAAGAGAAGTTCCATAGTTCCAGGAAGTTAAGCCATAATTAGCACTGGAGATGTTTCTAACCCCACCACTGTCTGAGCTGATGTGCTCTGCTGAGCCTTCAGCACACACAGAAAGCCAAGTTTTCCTCCTCTTTATGACATCTGGGTACAAAGTGAATGGCTTTTGTCACACCTCACCCCCAGCTTTTACACTTAAAAGCCAAATTCAAGCATTTTAATCAGCAGGGCAAATTTACACTATTCTTAACAATACTCTCATCCACTCCTGCATATTTTTTCTCTATTAAGTGGCGATTAAGCAGGAATGAAATTTTGGTAAATGACTGTATTGTCCCAAAATTGTTTTTTTCACCCAGTCTGCAAGAGGCCAATCCACACACATAATCCAGATTTTTGATTTATTTACAGTTCTGCATAGAAAGAGGTGCTAGCTGGCAAATCCACAAAGCCAGCACAACAACTACCAAAACTTCTCACTCTTTATACGTTTTGGCAAACGAAGGCATTAATGACCCTTCGCTACAAGTTACCTAGTTATCTTTTAAATTAGTATTCTGTCTTCTATTGGTTAATGGGCCTCTCCCTGCTCATGCTAATTAGTCTGCATGCTCAGTGTGTCTCTCCTTTCGAGCTGGTGGCTTCCTGGGTCAGTGGCCATGATCTCCCCCTGTCAGAATTACCTTTTTCTCTGTTGGAGCTGATTCAGCACAGTTGCTGAGCTGTCTTTATTAGTTTCTTCCTTACCTTGGGGGTTCTGCCAAATGTCTTTGTGGCTTGTAAATTCTGCATTCTTCATGTCCACTATCAGTGGTACATCCCTCTTCCCAAGCTTTGTTAACCTCCCCTGAGGTCACTGAAAAACGTTGATCCCTAAACCTTAACAAGGCAGTTCTACTGTCAAATAATTTGTCTTTCTAACACCTGGACATCACTTGGAGCTTGTTTGTTAGCTCCTGTTCCACAGATTAAACCTCTTTTCTTGTTGATCAGAGTTGAAAGTACACAAAGATCAAACATTAAAGAACAACTTCTCTTAAGAATTTTTTTTTTTAATAGTTGACATTTTGCGACAACGCTGTCGGTTTACGGCAGCCGCGCTGGGTGCTCGCTTTTCCGGGGCTGGCGGTTTTTTGCCTTTACGGCAGGGCGCTGCCGTCGCGCGGCGCTGACGCCAAGGGCGCGCCGGGGCTGCGCGCGGCCCTTTCCCCGCCCGCCGCCGCCGCCGTCGGAGCCGCTCCCGGATCCGCCGCTGGATCCGCCGCCATCGGGGCTGCGCCGGGGCCGCGCAGGTGAGGGAGGCGCTGGGGTCGCACCAGAGCCGCTCGCCTGCCGCGCCGGCACCTCCCGCGTGTACCGAGACCCCCCCGGCCCCGCCCCGCCGCTCCCGCCGGTTCCGGTGGGGCCGCGTCCCCGCCCTTCCCGGCACACGCAGCACCCACCGGGACCCTTCCTTCCTCCCCGGGCCTGGTTGGCGGAGGCGCCTTTCCTTGGCGGTGGCTTGTGCCGAAGCAAGGCCTCAGGTCGCGGTGCCACACCGTGCGGCAGCTGAGGGTTTGAGAGTTTTTGTTTTTTTCTTCATTTTTTCACCTTTAGAAAATTAAAAAATGGCGAAGTTTGTGGCACCCGTGATCCAGGACAACCCCTCCGGCTGGGGCCCGTGTGCTGTGCCCGAGCAGTTCAAGGACATGCCCTACCAGCCGTTCAGCAAAGGAGACCGCCTGGGCAAGGTACCTGTGCCGTGCTGGGCTCCCCTGCACGCTGCCTGCCGTGCTCGCTTTTGTTACCCTGGCTGCTCCTCCGGCACCCTTGGCAAAGCGTCCTGACACACTGTGAACACCTAGCAGGGCTGGCAGGCAGAGCTGAGAGTCAGAAGGATTAGACGTGGAGCATATGTTGTGTTAATGCTTACTTTTAACTGTTTGTGCTCGTTCTTAGGTGGCCGATTGGACAGGAGCCACGTACCAGGATAAAAGATACACAAGTACGTGTGGTCTGCTGGCTGTTTCGGGGGTTTATTTTCTGCAAAGTTTCCTTCCAAGCGTCGTTCCTGCTTTCATGTCTCATAGCCACCCTGTAATTACCTGCACGCCTCAGCAAGACAGGCAGCTTACTTTAGGAAGTGTGCTTTACCCTTAGGAGAGCTCTGTGGGACTCTCCCTGTCCTTGCGGCTTACTCTGGGTTTTTGCACTGCCTGGGCTTGTACGGAAGGTGTGGAGGGAGTGTAGACATGCAGGTGTAAGGCAGGAGTCCTAGTTTAGGTATCAGACTTTGGTGAAGGCAGATGGGGAGAGAAAGAGGCAAAGCATCAGGGTTTTCCTTAGGATCTTGGTGCTGAGTTGCTTTGTTTTGTTCCCAGACAAGTACTCGTCACAGTTTGGTGGTGGAAGCCAATATGCCTATTTCCACGAGGAGGATGAGACCAGCTTCCAGCTGGTGGACACGGCCCGGACGCAGAAAACGGCGTACCAAAGGAACCGCATGAGGTTTGCACAGGTAGGGTGTCCCTGAGACGGGATCAGAGGGAGCTTCAGCCCCACAGGATTCTTCCCAATTGATCTGTTCCTTTTGCTTTCTGTCATTTCTGCAGAGAAACCTTCGGAGAGATAAGGACCGTCGGAACATGCTGCAGTTCAGCATGCAGACACTGCCCAAGAGTGCCAAGCAGAAGGAGAGGTGAGCCTGCAGAGATGGGCATACTGAGCTCGGGTTGGAGTGTGTGAACACACTGTTGATGAATTTGCAAACTTACAGTAACAGAATCTGCTGGAGCAAACAGTCAGCAAAGAATTTCAGGGTGTTTTGAGTCCAGTGTTGTTCTAGTGTCAGTAGTACTTAAAAACATGGATTTCAAATGGCTGCCTAATAATTTAGGAGAGTTTTTTAGTTGTGTTTAGAAAGTAATGGTGGCATTCTAGAGAGAATATCCTTTCTGAAAACTGCATTTCGGTCTTCAGGTAGAACTATACAAAGAGCTGCCCAGAGGAAAGAACAGACTTCTTAATGCCTTGGGCGTCTTGATCGACAGATGGCTCAACAAATGTTTCAGCAGCTCGGTGTCTGAAAGCAGTGCTCCTCTGGTAGTGGTTTGGAAGTGGAGGAGTGATTGTGGCATATAGGAATCACGGCTTTTCTCACATTTGTCATTTTAGAGATCGTTTGCGCCTACAGAAGAAGTTTCAGAAGCAGTTTGGAGTGAGGCAGAAGTGGGACCAGAAATCACAGGTAGACAAACTGATGAGCATTGTGCCCCCTCTGATGGTTAGGTTTCCGTGGCTGCACTCACAGGGCAGCTCCTCTCACACAAATCCTGATGTGTCTCCATTTCTCTCTGTACGTGTCCCCCCTCTGGCCGCGCAGCAGAAACCTCGTGACTCCTCTGTTGAAGTTCGCAGCGACTGGGAGGTGAAGGAGGAGATGGATTTCCCTCGGCTGATGAAAATGCGCTATCTGGAGGTGTCAGAGCCACAGGACATGTGAGTTCCTAAGACAGCCCTTGCTTACTCCTTGAGGTGACAGGATTTTTGGAAGGCAGGAGCTCAGGGACCAGCTGCCTGGTCCCAATGTTCTCGTTGAAGTACCAAAACCAAGGGGAGGTAATGGAACACCCAGCAGGCCCTGTGTGGGTCATGGGTGGTGTTATCTGTAAGAGGGGTATCCAGATGGTCCTCTTATCTTTGCAGAGAGTGCTGTGGAGCCCTAGAGTACTACGACAAAGCCTTCGACCGCATTACAACAAGGAACGAGAAACTCCTGAGGAGCATTAAGCGCATCTTCCATACCGTCACCACTACGGATGACCCAGTTATCCGAAAGGTATGCAGCAGTTTGTGAAACTCAGTGTGGGCTGGTGTTGGAGACCAGCTGTCACCATCAGACCACAGGGCAAAAGCAAGAAGCATTAGCTGGTACCAGTATTTTTCTGAGGTGGAAGGCAGAGCTAGATTAATGCAGAGGTAGGAACACTGGCCAAGGAAAGCTAAAATTCTGGAAGGGCAAGCAGACCAGTACTTGAGGTATGTTGGGAAGAAAACTTAGGTCAGAAACACGATCCTTGGGCCTTGCTTTTGAAGGTGAGGAAGGCTCAGACATTTCTTTTTTGTGACTTGATTTGCAGTGAGAAGCTGTGCATTTTCCAACAGAATTAATATTTCATAGCAGTTTCTTACTTTCCCCTTGTGTGGGTGAGGGTGGGCCAATATTGCTGTGTTGTACAGTACACTTTGCTGGCAGTTGAAAGGGTACTCACCAGTACAGCTTTCTCAGTCATAACAGCAGAAGAAGTCAGTGATCTGGTTTGCTAGCACTTCTTGTCCTACTTAGGGAAGGGATATCTATTCTTATTGCTGAAACGGTTTTCACCTCCTTCTATATTCACAGCTGGCCAAGACACAAGGGAATGTGTTTGCCACAGATGCCATCCTGGCCACACTGATGAGCTGCACTCGTTCTGTTTATTCCTGGGATATCATTGTCCAGAGAGTTGGATCCAAGCTTTTCTTTGACAAGAGGGACAACTCAGATTTTGGTGAGAAAAAGTCCTGAAAGGAATTTCTGCAGCTGTAGTGTCTAATTTTCTTCATGCTTATTTAGGTGTTTGCACTGAGCCTCCTGAACAAGCTTATTACTGCAGTATGTATGATAGCTGTGTGGGGAACTTCAGTATTGATCTGCTCTGATGTGGGGCTAGAAATTCATTAAAGCTGACATAGTTACTCCCCCAAGTATAACCATTTGCATCTGGTTTTCTTCCCAGACCTCCTGACAGTGAGTGAAACAGCCAATGAACCACCTCAGGAAGAAGGCAACTCTTTTAATTCTCCACGCAACCTGGCCATGGAAGCTACCTACATCAATCATAATTTCTCCCAGCAGTGTCTGAGGATGGTAAGGTGGAACTGTGATGAGTAGTGGGTCTGTGCTCCAGAGTCTCAAGAGGAGACTTCATTGAGGCTGCTTTAATACAGAACAGAAGCATTTTAATTGACAGTTGTGTTATACCAGTGGTCTTTCAGTTTTGAAAGAGGTGGGATTATTTCTGGTGAGCAGTGTGACTTTGTTGTAGAAAGGTTTTCACCTTGATTTCACAGAGAAATCATCCTACTCCCGTTGATGATGTAGACAGGCTTCTCAGTACACTTAATGAAGCCTAAGTGCCAGTACAAGTACTGCTTATAGTGCTGTGACTAATGTGGGCATGAGGCTTTCATCAGCTGTCTTAATGTTTTGGTGTTTCTCTACATAAGGGAAATCAGCTACTGTTACTGTAAAAGAATATTTTTCCAATAGAGGAAAGCTGTCTCCTAACATGCTCTGCTGTTTTCACCTTCAGGGAAAGGAGAAGTACAAGTTTCCCAACCCAAACCCCTTTGTGGAGGATGACATGGATAAAAATGAAGTAGCCTCTGTTGCATACAGGTAAGTTGATATTTCTGATGCCCAGATTTGGCAGGGGGGCAGGATGTCAGTGTGACACGGAGGCAAAACAGGTTGGGAGCGTTATTGATAGAAGGTTTACCTTCAGAGGGATCCATGAATGCCCTCACAGTGAAAAGATAAGGGAGGAAAGGATGTTGCTGAATGCTTACATGGATCTGGAAGAGAACAAAGGTCAGAAATAACCAGCTGGATTGTTTATTGGCAGGTACCGAAGGTGGAAGCTGGGAGATGATATAGATCTCATTGTCCGCTGCGAGCATGATGGAGTGATGACAGGAGCTAATGGAGAAGTGTCATTCATCAACATCAAAACACTGAACGAGTGGGATTCGAGGGTGAGGAAGAACAGGATCCCCAAACTAGCTCTTAACTGCTTCACTGCTGCCTGACATGCCAGGTACAGCAGGGAAGATAAGACAAACATCTGGCCGTGTTCCCCGGGTGTTACATTCCACTAAGGAGTATAACTCTGGTGGACAAGCAATGCTGATGAGATTCTCCTCTAAATGTGAGGTAGCTGGCTTAAACCCTCTTGTCTCCCTGGGTGTTCAGCATAGTAGTCAGTCTGTTCTTACGGTTCTCTAGAATTCTTTCCTCACAAACTGCCCCTTCTAACCAGTGCCACAAATGTCAAGCAATCCCAGCTGTTTGCATTTCTCCCTTCCCAGTGCAAGAGCTTTCTCTGTAGGCTGCACTTCACACTCCCTCAGGTGGTACCATAGGCTAGACAGCTTCCCTATGTGATGACAAGGTGGCTGAAGGGATGGCAGCTGCTGGCTTGTCAGGCTGAACCTGGTTCTGATTCTCCTCTCAGTATTGCAATGGGGTGGACTGGCGCCAGAAGCTGGACTCTCAGAGAGGGGCTGTCATTGCCACGGAGCTGAAGAACAACAGCTACAAGCTGGCCCGCTGGACATGCTGTGCACTGCTGGCTGGATCAGAGTACCTTAAACTCGGGTAAGGGGGGCAGTTCACACCAAATGTCTTCCAGGTGCATTTTCTAGTATTAAACTTGGTGTATGGCTGAGTGAAGCGTTTACAGAACAAGTAATGCTAAAATCACCCAGTGTTTGAGTGGCCAAAAAAGGAAAGCTTGTGGTGAGGGCACCAGCCTTGGTGTAAGCTGCTTCCTCTCAGCATCCAGCTGTGACTGACCCACACAGGAGGGACAGGTGGCCTGTGTGGGCTCTCAGCCTCTTTGCTGTGGTCACCAACAAGGGAAATAAATACAATGACTGTGGTGCCTGTCAGGAATCTGATTGAGATCCTCAGTGCCATGTAACTGAGAAATTAGGTGGTGGGGGGAGATACAGCTACACCTTTTTTTAAACTGTCTGCTTAAAATCAGTTGAGTACTGCAGGTAATGAACTAGAGGCTTTTGCTAAATGAATTCTAGCGATTCTGCCATGCTCAGTTCTATCCACAGACACAGAATTGATTCTTTTCCATCTTTTTCATTCCAAACTCCCAGCTAATCATGCTATTTCTTAATTTTATCTGTGGGGCTAATTCTTCTTTATCTTTTGTACCTCTTCATCCGATTTGGGGATTTCCAGGTGCATTGCAGATTGACAGTTTGTAGCCAAGAAATCCTCTTAGCTTTCAGTGTTGGAGTATTAGGATTTTTCAGCCCAGAAAACAAAAATAAGATGATCACGCTGCTTTTCTTGCTGGTGTTCTGCTGTCTGGGTGTAATCTCCTGATACCCTTGTGGTTTCTTCTTGCCCCCCTAGGTACGTATCCCGTTACCACGTGAAGGATTCTGCCCGCCACGTGATCCTGGGCACACAGCAGTTCAAGCCAAATGAATTTGCTAGCCAGATTAATCTGAGCATAGAGAACGCCTGGGGCATCCTGCGATGTGTCATTGACATCTGCATGAAGCTGGATGAGGGGAAGTACCTCATCCTCAAGGACCCCAACAAGCAGGTGATCCGCATCTACAGTTTGCCTGATGGCACCTTTAGCTCTGATGAAGATGAGGAGGATGAAGAGGAAGAAGAGGAAGAGGAAGGTTTGTAGCCTACTTGGTGCTTTATGCTTTAAAGTGATGTTCTAGTCTGGATGAAACGGGGTTATGTATGATTAAGACCAGAGTTAAAGGGTCAGATCTGACCAGTGCAATGGCAGGAGAGGAATGGGGCTGGAGAATGTGTGGTCCCAAGGATGGGATTCTGTTTAAAAGGTGTGGGTGACATTAGGAGTACTCAGCTGGAAGAAAAACAGCGCAGAGTTGGAGATGCAGATGTTGTGCCTCTGTACAGATACTCGATGAAGACTGATTTTAGCAGGGTTTGGGGGGAGGTCCCACATCCAGAGCACTGCCTGGCAGAATGAAGCCTGCCAAGAAGCCCTTCATTCAGCAGCCCCAAGGTCTGCAGGAGTGGGTGGGTGCTGATTTCTGTTGGTACTGGGATATTTTTTGACTGCCGTTTTAGAAATGGCAGTGACTATAAGGTGACACATTTCAAACGCGTGGTGACAGAGCGCAATTGAGGTAATGTGGTGAAGGCTTTTCTGAAGTGACTTTTGAAGCTGAGCAATCACTGGCTGGTCTGGATACAAGTTTTGGAGCATCAGTGGACAACTGCTGCCTTCCCTTTGCTGCCTAAAACCATCTCTGATGTGAGATCTGTATGTGCTCCACTGACAGAGGAAAACCATTTATCCTAGAGCTCTTGCTTCTGTGATAGAAAAAATATCTCCCAGATTATTTTTAGGCTGCAAGCTTAGCCCGGCTGCTCTGGATTTTATTATGGAAATGTTAGTTGGGTTGCTGCGTAATTTGTTTAGGAATGTAAATTGTTTATGACGAGTGTGTGGTCTTGGCTGATGGGCAGGTTTGTTGGGAAGCTGGACAGAGGCAAGGAGACAGTTGGAGGTGGGATGAATCTCCCAAAGTGACAGCCTTGGTTTTTTGTGTTCCTTGTGGCATTTCCTTGACAGCAAGGGTTCAGTTTTGGGGTTTTCTTCCTCCAGCTGCATTCGCTTAATTTCTGCTTCTGTTCTTTTTCAGAGGAAGAGAGCTGAACCCTGCAACCAGCACCGAGGGGAGGGGCTGCAGTGCCCGGGCAGCCCCAGTCCCGGGGCTGGGCTGTGACTGTACCTTTGCCCCGGCTGTGCTGCACATCGATCATAAACGGGGGAAAGCGGAATAAAGTTGATTTTGCCGACTGCCGGCTCTGTGTGTGTGTGTGTGTGTGTGTGTGTGTGTACGCGCGTGTACCTGGTTCGAGTGTCCCCCGCCGTCACGGCTCCGTCCCGCGCCTGCCCCTTTAAGCGCCGCCCGCCCCCGGACACGTGGTGCGCGCGCCGCCATGGTGCCGGCGGCGGTGGCGGCGTCACGTGACGCGGGGAGCGCGCCGCCCCCCTCGCTCGCCCCCGCAGCGGGCGGGAGGCAGCGCCGTGCCCGCCCCGCCCTGCCCAGCCCGGACGGCGCGGGAAGGAGGAGGGAGCGGGCGGGAGGAGCGGAGCGGAGCGGCGGGAGCTCCATGGTGCAGGTACGGCCCCGGGCGGGACGGGTCCGGGCGGGCGGTGGCGGGCCCTCGCGTCACGTGCGCTGCGCCTCGTGCGCCGTTTGGCGGGGGCGGGGGCATCAGGGCCGGGACCGTATTGGCGGGGGAGCCAGGGCAGCGCAGGGCACTCCCTCTCCCATTGGCTGGGGGGCTTGCGCCGCCCGTCCTCATTGGCTGGTGAGGTGCAGAGGCGCTCGCGACCAGCCGTCCGCAGGTGCTGCCCCACCTTGCCACCTGTGTGGTGTGGCGGGGGCCGCTGTGCGCCCATTGGCTGGAAGGCCCGGGACCCCTGCTGCTATTGGCTGGCAGGGAGCAGGGCCTCGCTCCAACTCCCCACGCTGTGTGGGGGCGTCATGGCGGCCGGCTCTGGGCGGCGGTGGGCCAAGACTGGTGCGGTCGAGGGTCTCCTGTGGGGAGGCTGCAGCCCCCGGGGTGATGCCTCCCGGTCCTCTTCCCTTCAGGGCCGGCTGCGCCAGCCCCGCCATGGCCCCGGCGGTCTGCGGGACGCTCCTGGGGCTGGCCATGTACGCCAGCGGCCTGTGCGCCGTGAGTGGAGCCGCGTTCCTGTACCACGACTACTGCGTCATCGGGGCCGGGCCCGCGGGCTTGCAGGCGGCCTATTTCCTCCAGAGAGCCGGCCGGGACTACATCGTGTTTGAGCGGAGCCATGCTCCCGGCAGCTTCTTCGCACTCTACCCTCGGCACCGCAAACTCATCAGCATCAACAAGCAGTACACGGGCAAGTCCAACAGCGAGTTCAACCTCCGCCACGACTGGAATTCGCTCCTCAGCCACGACCGGCGGCTGCTGTTCCGACGCTACTCTCGCGACTTCTTCCCCAACGCTGACACCATGGTGCGTTACCTGGAGGACTTTGCTTCCCTGCTGAAGCTACGGGTTCAGTACAACACAGCCATCATCCATGTGACATTGGAGAAGAATGAGCAGGCCTGGAACGGCCATTATTTTCTCCTGACCGACCAGGACAGGAAGAACTACAAGTGCAGGTAATGGGCTTGACATGCAGCTCAGAGCTTTGCCCTTTTGAGGCATGAGTATTTCCGAGGATGGAGATTTCACAGCCTCTTAGAACCTTAATTACCATCAGGGGCAGAAAATATTTTTTAGGAATCGGCAGGCAGATGGGTGGAATAACTGCTCCTGGGAAGGCATTGCCTTTCACGAGCAGTGTTTTGCTTTGGGCAGCTGAGGAGGTTGCGAGGGCAGACACAAATTGGCTGCCATGGCCATCACTGCAGCGTCTGTCCTTGATAAGTATGCTTGAAGGCGCTTTTGTTTTATCGCTAGATAATTGCTGTCTGTGAAAAAAGTAACTCAGTTGTACTCACAGCCAGCACTGCCTTTATTACAAACTGGATTGAGTCAGAGCAGTGACATCTTGCTCCCGTTTTCCCGCATGTGCTCAGGGGTGTGTCCCAGACAAGTGAAGCCCTTGGTTAGCACAGAGCTGGAGCAGGCAGCGAGGAAGCAGAGGAAAGTGGGGAGTTTTTGGGGGAGGGCAAGGACTGTGAGAATAACCCTCAGGGCTGCTGGTCGCTGAATTCCCCTGCCACTCGTCCTATTTACGTGTGTGTATCCCGTACCACCACTGAGCTCCGTTCCTAAAAACCTCGAAGTTACTCGTGTGAACATACGGAGTATATTTCTCACCTCTCCTGAGAGTCTCAGCTCTACGACAGCAGGTCGTGCTGGCTGTCACTTGCCGGTGTGCTGCTGGCAGGCTCTGAGGGGACAGAAGGCAATCCCGGACACCCACGTACCGCGAGCGAGCTGCTCTCGGGACGCTGTGTAAGCAAGGCTGGGACAGCAGGCAGTGCTGCTTGCCTCAGCCGCCTGGTGCTTCCATCTAAGTCACAAAAACTTCCTCAAGAATCAAGTAAAAGCTCTTATGGAGTGATATAAAAAGATCACTGTAGTTATTTTTGGGGTTAACAATTAGCGATGTTGCTAATGTATTTTTATGACTGGCAGTTACATTTCAAAATATCAAAACTATTTCCTGTCTGTTTTAAAAATGACTTCTGCTCTGCCAAATGTCAACTCAAATTTTAAATCCAAATCATTTTTATGCAACATGTAATCAACCTGTGATACTGTCAGTGAGTTCATACGAGTAGAAGTTGCATTCATGAACAGGCGAGGGAGATGCATATATACACAGCACCCACACTGGCTGGTGCTATATATAACAGTGTTCCTGGTTGTCCTGAGGATAGGGAAGAGAGGAGCATGTCATTAGTTGAAGCTAGGTAGAGGTTTCTCTTGAAACCATGGCCTGTGCAGCTGGTCCAGTGTCACTGTGGGGGTCACATTGCAGCCACCTTCCACAGTGGGAGGAGGGAGGAGGAAGGAATGAGGAGATGGAGCCCCTTTCCTGAAATTCCTGCATTTCCATGTGCTGTCCCTGTTCTTGCAGCTCGTTGTTGGTTGCTGCTGGAACGTGGGTTCCCAATGTGGTAAACTTTCCTGGCTCAGAGTATGTTGAGGGTTACGAGACCGTGTCCATCAACCCGGAGGACTTCACTGGCCAAACCGTGTTGATCCTGGGCCGAGGGAACTCGGCCTTCGAGACAGCCGAGAACATCCTGGGTGTCACGAACTTCATCCACATGGTGAGCCGCTCCCGCGTGCGCCTCTCCTGGGCCACCCACTACGTCGGGGATCTGAGGTAAGGAACTGCTCCTGTTCCCAGGCACCAGGCTGGACTGGTGCTGTGGTCATGGGGGCCATAGGGAAAACATGGGGCTTTCCATAGGTCCTTGCTTTAAAGCAATCCAGGTTGCAGCTGCTGAACACAGAGGCTTGGTGAGAGCTTTTTAGGACCTAAAATAGTTTCCAAGCAGATATGTTTCTATAATCTTTAAAATGTACTGGCTCTCAAGTTATTCCCTTGCTTCTAGTTACAGAGGAAAGTTAGGAGGTTGGCTACATCCTGCAAGGACAGCCAGGCAATGTTACCTCTGCTGTTCCTGTGAGCCCTGAGACTCTGGGAGTAACCCTTACACTGAAGAGGAGTTGGGATGCCTGATGAATTATCCCATTTTCAGAAGCTAAGAACCTCCTTTCTTTACATTCTTGTATTTTCCATAGAGCAATTAACAATGGCCTGCTGGACACCTACCAGCTGAAATCTCTGGATGGGCTTCTGGAGGGTGACCTGGAAGATCTGGCTATCGTTAAGGACAAAAAGGGAAAGCTGCACATCACACTGCGGTTCTACCTGGAGAACAGGAACATCAGCGCAGGCATCGACTCCATCACCCTCCCTCAGGATGAACTGGACAACTTTGCCACCCGCGCACCTTACGACCGCGTCATCCGCTGCCTGGGCTGGAAGTTTGACTTCTCTATCTATAATAGGTGAGGGAGAACCAGGATCTCCATGAAAAAAGGTATTTAGGATGAAGGGCCTGGGTAGGGAGGAAAGGGAAGAACAGGTCTTCTCCTGGCAGCATTGCTTGGACCTCCGTGTGCTCTGAGGTGCTTGGTGCTGCACAGTCCTTTGTTTATCCTGCAGGTAAGGCTGTGTCCCAGCAGGAATGTGTGTCACTGCCCTCTGACCAACAGGCTTTAAGGCTGTGCCGATGGGAGCAGTGAGACCTGAGTGACACAGAAAAGCTTGTACCTTTAGAACTTAACATCCTGACCTGCCAGATCACATGGACAAGGCTAGCAATGTTTGGGGTTTTTTTCTGAAATGAGGATGATAAAGGTGCAGATTGCTACAAAAAGGTTTTGTCGAGGAAAAAAAATTCTCTGAGGATGCAACCTTCATTCCACCTTGGTACATCCTGCAGTTGAAAATGATACTGCTAACTTCACTGTCTTCCAAAATTCATTGTTAGTGGCTCAGCTGAGAATTAGACCTTGTCCAGGGCTATCTTGAGATGAACACCCTCCAAAGATCCTCATTTTAGTAGTAAACTCCACTGAAGGCAGCAGGGGTATGAAGCAGAATCTTGCAGTGGCTGCAAAATAACGTGTATCAGAAACCCTTTTTATTTTTCTACTCCTGTCCTTTCTGATAGCCTGCTCTTCTCTTTTGCATATCAGATCCCTGAGAATGATGCCAGGAAAAGGGAATATTAAGAAGTATCCTCAAATCAAACCCAGCTACGAGTCTAGAGGCACTCGGGGGCTCTTTGTTCTTGGCACTGCTAGCCATTCAGTTGACTTCAGGAAATCTGCTGGAGGCTTCATCCATGGATTCCGGTATACAAGTGAGTACTGGGGTGTACAGAAAGGGCAGAGGTGGAAATTCTCCCTCCCTGCAAAGGAACAATCCATAGCTTACTGCTGGAAAGAGATTGCCCTTAGTCTTGTTTTGGCAATAAAAAGGACAAAACACAGTCAAGCTGCAGCTGCATCATCTGAAGTGGAGAAGTGACTTGGGGTCATATATGAAGTTTTTGGTTGTCTGTCTTTGTTTTGTCTTGCATCTCTCTTGCCCGCTGTCTGTTATTTATGTAACACAATAGATTTCTTCCTGCCAGACGCTCTGCCTTGTGACAAGCTGTGGGTGAGAGGTCTGTGCTGTGGAGTTAAAACCCAGCAGCTGTGGGCAGTAGAGAGAATTTCCTTCTTTATGTGTGTGTGCCCATCCTTATCATTAAAGGACTGCTGAGAAGTAATAAAATATCCCCAAGGACCCCCCCGGCCCCTCCCCCACCACTTAGCATCACATCAGCTTTCTGAGGGCATCTCCACTGCAGTTACTGGCGATTGGGGTGGGAGATCCTGAGCTCAGAGGAGCTGTAAAGGTTGTTTATTGCCTCCTGCTGCAGCACAGAGATTGGATTTCTTAAAGCAGGAGCTTGCCTTGTTAAATAAGCTGTCTTTGTTTCTGTTCATGTCTTAGCTCGGGCAGTGCATCGCCTATTGGAAAACCGTCACCATGGTGTCCCCTGGCCATCCACAGTCTACCCTATTACACAGCTGACCAATTCCATCATCAAGAGGGTGAATGAGGCCTCAGGCCTCTACCAGATGTTCAGTGTCCTGGCTGACATCATACTGCTGAGAGAGTGAGTGAGTGAGTAATTATTCCCAGCACTGCGCTCCATAATTTCATTTCTGTTTCTTTACCACTGCCTCCCATGTTGCCCCTACACCAGTTGTGCTGTTCCTGCCTAAGGATGTTGCCATTGCATAGGTAGCCACTCCAAACCTGTACTACTGCTCCAACTGGTGCCCAATTGTGCACTCTGTTTCTCCCTCTTAAAGGGCTGAAACAGTCCAGACCTTCCCTCTAGGCTCAGAGGTGTAGTACTCTTTTACTGACCCCAGGAAAAAAACTTTGTTGAGCAGTGCTACTGCAGAGACTCCCATAATCTAGGAAAATAATGGTGTCTTGTAACAGTAACTGCAGCCTTTATAAGCTCTGCATCAAGTCCAGCTCAGATTTGTAATGACCAAACAAAATTACTATCTGATGACTTTTTGGCTTTAGCCTTGACCAGCTGAGGGTGGGTTGGATCCCAGCCGGCTTTCTCTGGTGGAAAATTCCAATGGTGTTTCAATTCACAGGAATGCCACAGCATTTGAATACCTGGAAGAGTACCCTGTTGGAGTCCTGGCTGAGCTCGAAATGCAGACGGGAAGAAAGGCTCGCAATGGGCTCTTTGTCATCATTATGGAGTATGGCAGGAATTTCTCTGGGGCTGACAAGGATGTCTTCTACTACAACCGTGCTGTGGGAGAGGCGCAGCATGCCTGGCAGTCCAACTTTTTACATCCTGTTATTTACTATTACAAACACCTCCCAACAGGTAAGCTTTCCTGCTACTTGTGTGACACAACCAAAACAAAGAGGGATAAAGATAAATCAGAGCCAGAGTGGGGGTGGTACCTGAAAGCACTATTCCCCCTTCCTGTGAGACACCTCCCACCATGGTATGAGCTGAAAAGGAAGCTGAGAGTTGGCAAGAAAGTTCCATCCGTAAGACCGATATAGGGGGTGGAGGGTTGGACCAGAGACCTCACGTTTGAAAACAGGAACAAACAGGCGTGCTGGAAATTTCCTCATGCCCAAAAAGAGGAACAGTTCTTCCCTTTGGCTGGCACCCTATGTGAACTTTGCAGAACCTGACAGATGAGAGTGTTGTTGTTTGGCCATCTTGCTGCGAAGAAAAAGCTGCTCTCTGGCAGGCCCAGGTCTGAGAGGTCACACAGACATAGAGGCAGCCAAAGGCAAGGATTTGAAGGAGGAGTGTTCTATCCAGCAGCAAACAGGCTTAGGGTAGACTTCCTTGGGACATTACTGTTGAAATCTTCATCTCCAGAAACCTAGGGTTAGGGTCCAGCTTGCCTTCTCGGAAATCAGCATGATGGGTAGCAGCACTAAACACAACGTAGCCCATCTGGCAGTCCCTGCCCAGGGGGAACGGGAGTGAAATGACAGGAATGCTACAGACAGGGACAGAGGGCAGCTGTGGAGTGGCAGGGCTGTTGAGGACAGAGCTAGCAGAGGGGATTGCAAATGAAAGTAACGGATTAAAAGGTCAGGACAAAAGCAGAAACAGCTGTCACAGCTGCTTTCCACTCCCCAAGCTCTTTTTCATGCCATTTTGCTTCTAAGAGCCTCCCTTAATGTTCTGTTGGCAGAGCGTGAGATGAGACTCCGTCCCCCAGACTGGCCTCTGCCCCAGCCAAATGCCATCCATCACATTGTGGAGGACTTTCTGACAGACTGGACAGCCCCGAATGCTCACATCCTGCCGCTGAGGCGGTTTCTGGAGAACTGCCTCGGCACCGACCTGCGCAATTTCTTTGCAGGTAATTTGTGCACAGGGTCGAAGTGGCAGGAAGAGGAGGAGCAATGTGAGGAACAAGGGACAGGAGTGATCTCGTATGTAAATAGCTGAGATCTCCCTGTGGTGAGCTGCTTGTGTCTCACCATCAGTCACACCTCCTCAAGGCACTCACCAGATGGTACAAAGTGCTGTTCTGTGTGTATGTTCCCAAAGAGTCGTTGCTGTTGTCACCATTAGAAGGAGACTGGCCCAGGCATGCCAGGACTTAGAGAAAGGCATATAAGGTTGGGTTCAATCCTTTTTCTAGCTGCAGCTTTCCTTTCTTCTTCATTATCTGAACATGTCTTTGTGCCATTGTGTACTAGATCTCATGTACTGGTGATTGGATTGCTTTCCCATGGGAAATGGGAGTGCTGTGATGTGAGAGGTAAAGAGCCTCTGCTGCCTCCCTTCCTGGTATTAACACTGGTGTGGGGCCCTCCTGCAGGAAGCCCATGTGGTGCACAGAGGGAAGCCGTCTTGTAGCACAAAGAATATGCCAGATGGATGCAAGCTCAAATCCAGCTCCTTTTTCTCTCGGTGTGCAGACTGGGGATCCCTCTCTGCATCTCCTGAGCTCTGCAGAAGTACATCTATTACTGTGCTGCCACCCAGGGAAGGGGAGTGAGTGGGAAACTCCAGCCATCTTCCCTCATCCTTTCTGCCTTTTGTTTTGAACAAGTCCCTGTAAGTTTATGGGAGTATTTCCCTACGGGGTGTCTCTGCTGACTCTAACCTTTGCTCCTTTCCCCTGCAGAGTCCTGTTTCCTGTTTGCCTTCACCCACCAGAAGCTGCCTCCCTCCTGCCAGCAGGGGTACGTTCGAATGCAGGGGCTGCTGGGGAGCCAGGAGCTCCGGCAGCACGCGGTACAGGCTGGGCTGCTCCAGGATTACACTCACACAGACTTGTCGGGTGACAGACCCCCTGACAGCCACCACGGCTCACAGGAGCACTTGATGAGAGATCATGGGATACCACTTCGTCCTCTGCAGCATCTTGTTAATGCCAAGGATGAGCTTTAACCTTTCTTGCTGCACACTGAAATCCATAGGTGCTCTCGTGACAGTACTGTAACAGAGATCCACAGCAGGATTCTGCCCTTTCCAGCATCCCTTTTCCATCCCCATGCCTCCCACTGATCGTCAGTTGCCAAAGACCTGCTCAGATCTTGCTGTTACAAAGAGGACCAACATCCTCTGGAGGACTTAGGGACCAAAACCCAGCGATGCTGAGGTTCCCATGTTGTCCTTGCAGAGTTCAGAGTGGCCTGAAGATGGTGTTGGTGTTTATCTCACTGACCAGGATTTGCAGTGACAGAGGCCACAGAAGTGAGCGCAGGAATGCCTGGGAAACTTCAGACGTCCCCCTCAGAGATGGCCTGCTCACAGCCTGTGGCTCTCTGGTCCCTGGATGCCCTACGCTGTGTATACTTGAAGATTTGTTTCTGCATTGAATCCTGAAGTGGTACTCCAGGCAAACTTCCTGGTATTTTTCCTGCATTTGAGTTAGGGCAGTTGTGTAGCTTGAGTGAGGAAAGATTATTTTCTTTTAGTTGCTGTATAGGTCAGATAATTTATAATTTCTAGAGAACACTACAAGGGACTCTTTCCTCCACAACAGATGAGTAGCTTGCTTGGAATGCCTGGGACACAGACTTACAGAGTTTGGGTCTGCTGTCCTCATGGTTTTTTTCTCCCACACCAAGCAGCCTAGAAGGTTAGCCTGTCTTTTATAAAGCATGACCAATATTTCTCCTATTTGCACTATGTCCCATCAAGAAAGTTTGATGTTGTTAAAATGCTCTTTCTCTGTTTTATTCCCCTCCAGTCACCTTGAGATTTTAGAGGGACTGATGGGTGTTGCCTTCTGATGCAAGGCGAGGCGACTTGGTTCTGAGGAAACGGCACGGCAACTCACTGCCCAGGGTCACTCGGGCCAAGAACACACATTAACACCAACATGGTGGACGGTTCAAGACTTTTATTGTCCCGTCTTGTCAGGTTTTATACTGGGAAAGTTTTTTCTCTACGTCAGGGGGTCTTACTTTACTGTAATTGGTTAGTAAGGAGTAGAAAGTTACTAATGTTAGGGGGGACTACATTCTTGGGTGATCCTTTATCACTAGGCGTTAGGGGGAGAGGAATTCTACTGCTTTCCGTGACATCGCGAGATTTTCCGAGCACCTAATCCTATCTACTACAGATGGGGAGGTTGTCTGCACTTTACTGCTCCCCTTGTCATCCACATATGCTTGGCTATCACCTCCCTTTGGACTCCTTCCATGGGCCTGGAGTTGCAAAGCAAGAGGAGTTTTGAGCTTGACCTCATGATGTCCCTATGATTTCTAGGAAATAGAGGAGGGATGAAGGGAACAGGCTTTTATCTCCACACGTTTTCCAACTCTCTAGCTTCTTGCAAAATGCACACTATTGCTTCCAAACTGAGGGGAGGCTGTACCTTACATGTACCTAAAGCTCTCCCAATCCTTTGAATTCAGCTGCTGTTTCCCTAAAATCTCAGTTCCTTGCAGAGGCAGGGAAGCAGAATGGGTCAAGGAAGTGACAGGGGAGTTCTTGCTCTCTTTGAGGATGCTGGGCTCTGCAAGCAATGCTGCTGCTGGAAGGCAGTGCCTGTTCGCATGCAGCTGGAGAGGCTGGCATGGGCCTGCTGGTCTGTGGTCACCCCTGAGTGCAGGGCTCCAGGTTGCTCCCGGTGCCCTTCCCGTGCGGGCGCGTTGTGGAACGGAGTTAATTGCTGTCGGGGGGACTGTAGAGCTGTGCGCTGCCAGGAAAGCTTAAAGCAGGTGACGCTGGCAGCCCCTTGCCCGGCCTCCAGCTGAAGAGAGCCGCCAGCCGGAGGGACCGGCCGTGCCACCGGCACCGCGCCGCGGCTCGTGCTGCGCCAGCGCGCCCAGGGGAGGGTCCGCCCCACGTGACACAGCCCACCGTCCCTCCGGGGGCGGGGCGAAGCGGCCTAAAGGACAGGCACGGCAGCCAATCAGAGCTGCCCGGCTCTCCGGGCGACTGCCAATGGGCTGCGAGGGCGGCTGGCCCGCCCGTAGAGCCTTCCGGCGGCGGCGACCAATCGGTGCAGGCGGGCGGGAGCTCGGTGTGTCCGGTCACCTCCGCGCCGCGAAGGTGCGGGCGGGCCGCGGGCCCGGCGGGTGCAGCGGGGCCCTCCCGGCCCTGCCCTCCCGCCCTCGGGCGCGGGGAGCAACGGGGCACCAGCCTCTGGGGCCGTTCTTCCCCACAGCGTTGGGGCCCTGTGCCGCCTGTTGCACAAGGGCTGACGGAGCCCCGCGGTGTCGGAGCGGGCCTAGGCTCTGCCCTGTGGGTGGAGGCGAACGGGCCGTGGGGGCAGCTCTGCTCCGCAGGGCTGAGCGAAACGGGGAGTCTGTGCCTGGGGCTGTCTCCCTGTGAACGGGGAGCAGGCGGGCTCCAGCCGGCAGCCCCGTGCCCGTTGGGCTGGAGCCGCAGAGCGGGCAGGGCTGGGCAGGGGGCAGGAAGCAATCCCGTCACACCCCATAAGGTTCTCTCCTGGCGGGGGCGGGATCGGGGCGCTGCTGCAGGGGGACCAGCCGTGGGGTGCACCCGCCCCACCAACCACTCTCCCCACAGATGGCCCAGAGGCTGGCGCTCCAGCGGCTGCTGGCGCTCCCCACGCGGGGGCCCCTGCCATCCCACGGCAGGGCCTTTGGCACCTCAGCCGGCCGCAGGAACACTTTCAACGTGCAGGATGGCAGCGACTTCCAGGACCGGGTGGTGAACAGCCCCAAGCCCGTTGTGGTGGACTTCCATGCACAGTAAGTTCCACTCGTGGCTCTTGCACCCCTCTCCACCACCACCCGTGCAGGTGTGTCCCTGTGACTTTCCTGATGTGGTGGCACTCCGGGCTCACCATGGAGGAGCATGCCTGAGGGCTTCCCAAGCTGTGGAGTCCAGTGTTGAAAGATGCTTCTGCTCGTCAGGCTCAATCCATGAAGATTCCCCTCACAGCTACACCCTGCAGCAGTGTCAAGCAGTGCCAGGAAGGCGTTCCCCAGGGTGGCACAGCTGCACCTTCCAGGTGTCACCCCAGCCCCAGTATTGCATCATCCTACAAAAGATTCCTCAGGAAAAAGCTCTGATATCTGCCCTATTTGGCTTCATGGATGCAATGTCCTCGGGGAGCTCTGCACTTGCTATGCCTCACCGTTCTTATGGTGTATCATTCCATGTTTCTTAAAGGTGCATGGTTTTGAGGCTCTTTATAGCAAATGTTTTTATGTGTTAATAACAGCCATGTGACACCAATGACAGCATTTGTCATCAATAAAAATGCTGTGATCCACCTGCCAGTAAAACTATTCCTAGATGCTATCTGCTCTATTAACAATTGTCTTAACTGATTAAGATAATTAACAATATTAACTGACTATCTTTGAGTTTTTCCTGTATTTTCATAGTCCTCCAGTTACTGTTACATGAGCCTGTTACACCTGATTTGGTGCAAAGAGAACACAAAACAGCCAAAAAACTTCTGCTCTAAATAAACCAAGTGACAAAGCACAGTGAGCACTAGTTGGGATCATCCAGGGAGGAGAGGACAATTAACTGAAGCCTGAAGCTGGATGCAGAGCTTCCTTAACCTTTGACAGCTCCTTTGTGAGAGAAGTGTTTTTCTAAGCCGTGGTTCAGGAATTGTATTTCCAGGCTGGCTCTTGAGTGGAACAACAGTGGTGGCAAAGGCACTGGTGTTCCAGCATGCCTTCCATGGCTGAAACTGCCTCTCCTGATGTGCCCTCTCTTTTCCTGCTCCATCAGGTGGTGTGGTCCCTGCAAGATCCTCGGGCCCAGGTTAGAGAAGCTGGTGGCCAAGCAGGAGGGGAAGGTGCTGATGGCCAAGGTGGACATTGATGATCACACAGACCTCGCCATCGAGTACGAGGTAGGAGGTGGAAGAGCATGGACTTTGTTTGGCTGGCAGTGCAGAGGTGCCTCCCTAAGGAGAACTGTGCCTGCACAGCAGCAGCACTGGAGGGGAGGGGAAGCCCAGAGCCTACAGGTTCCTGATCCATTGGGTCACTTGTCAGTAGGTGGATTTTGCTGCTTGGCTCTGCTCCAGCTCTGCTGGTCGTGCCCAGCATCCCCACCTCTGATTCTGCAGGGAGGTGTCTCTAGGCCTTGCATGTGGCTGTGAGGGTAAGCACTTCCCTGTGAGTGTAAACACTCCTCGAGGAGCCTGGAGTACATATGGCATTTTGCTGCCAGCTGCGGTGCTCAGGTGCCGGGCAAGATCGTGAAGTTACAAACCCCACTCTGCTGTGCTGCTGAACATGGTTCTTTGTGCAGCCAGCCTGTCCTCTCTTTCCCTTCCTTGTTCAGGATCTTGAGCTGGGTCGTAACGTCCCCATCCTTAAGCTGCAGCACAAGGAGACACAGTGAGTTTTGTTTGGACAGGTAGAAGCCAGGTCAGAAAAAATAACAGGAGCACACGTCCTGCTCTTGAAAGGGGAGGACCTTGGTGCTTACAGTAGTGTGTGACATTACTGCTGGGTGTGTTCCCTGTACTGCCTTTCTCCCAGGAAGAAGCAGAATGACTGGAGAAGGCCATGGCTTTAGTTTACATGATTCATTTATTTGTCCCCTCTGACAGTAGTTAGGTAGTTTAAGAAACACAAAAGCCCCTCTGAGGGCCATGCTTGCCTCTGTTGTCTTTCCTTGCAAACAACCACTCTGCCCATGGAGTTTGGGCATCCTGCTGTTATGTTTTACAGGGGAAAAACATGTCTCATTTTCACTTGGGTATCATGCAGATGGATCTGCTCCTCCTCTGCAGATGAAGTCCTGCTCCCAGGGTGACAACTAGCTCAGCAAGCTCCTCAAACCGCCCTGAAAAGTGTGAACTATCTCCTGAGCAAGCTGTCAATTTATTGAGCCTGGAGAAGATGCTGTTCCTGCACCCTGCTGAGCCAGAAGCAGACGGAAGCAGGAACAGCTTGTTCCCTCCCACTCTTTCCCCAGGGAGACCTTTCTGCTGTGCTGTGGTGGAGTGCCCTCACAGCTGGTGGCCACAGTCATGATTTGCAGTTCCCACAAGCTCAGCATGAGAGCCTCCAGGGTGGAGGCATGCTGGCAGATACACCCCAGGCCAAGGAAGATGGCTGCTGGCTCCTGAGCAGGGCTAGCTGCTGCAAACCCAAAACCCTGCATAGCTCAGAGGGTGCTGGTGAGAAGTTGAAGAGGATGAGGTGTTTATAGTGATGATCTGAAAGTGTGTAAATCCTAATAGATGCAGGGAAAGCTCTGGTAGCAATCATGCTAAGGAGAAGAGAATAGAGATTATTAGCTCAACTCATGTATTGTTCCAAACCTTCCAGTAGATAGAATGAGCTGAGATTACAAGAGGATAATCTCAGATGAGTGGAAAACGACAAACAGGGTGTGTGCATGCAGAGAAAGGTCGGTGAAAAGAGGCTGAAAGTCCAAAGTTGTGCAGCTTTGATAATGTGCTGGGTGTCCTCTCCCCACGGGTGCTGAGAGAGCTCTGCCTGCTGTGTGTGTTTGTGTGCAGGTAGGACTGAAGCTGCAGGGAAGGGTCAGCTTCTAGCAGTTCATTCAGGAACCTTATTTACAAACATGGTGGAGTTTTTGTTTTGCAAGAAGCTCTCCTCCACTTTTGGAGTGATGCGTGTGTGTCTTGTCTTGGCCATTATCCCCGTGGCTAAAACACTGTCCTTAGACTGTCTGCATGTACCATAGCTGCAGACAGGTAGGGGGATGGGAGAATTTTGTGCTCAGATCTTCAAAGTTTGGAGCATCTTTTCTGAGGCAGAAGTTTTGTTCATGTGCTGAGCATGTGCTTGGTTTTGCTTCATCTTCTGGGAAGTTGCCATGTAAGGAGAAATGTAAGGGCTGATGGGAAGGCAGTAAGTTGAGATCAAAGAGAGACCAGAGTGTTTGTGAGAGATCAGGAAAACCACAGGTGGTATTTAGAGGGAAGCAGAAAACATTTGTTTTAAAGTCATTCTTTAGGGAATCAGATGTCTACGCGCTGAGGAAGTCTTTGTTTGGGGTTTTCAGTGTCCATGCCACCCCCACAACTCCTTCACTAGCTGCCAGGAAGTCTCACTCCATCCATGTTTATTCCCCTGCCCCCGCACACACGCACCCCCAGCTTGCTGCCTGCTTGCACAATGTCCTCTTGAGCAGCCTCCTGGGTGCAGAGGGAGGCAGTGGGAGGGGGAGGCCCCCTGGAAGAGCTGAGGAATGCTGGCACATTCCTTTATACAAGCCCTTGGCTCTTGGCCATCCCAGCTTAGCACAAAGCACGGATGCATTTCCTGCAACTAGGAATGTCCCCTGTGCCCTTCCCTGTCCGGTTATACCCAGCACAAAAGTGTTTTCTCTGGGGACTCCCTGTTTTATCAAATACCTTTCATCTCTGGTTGTGGCCTTTCTCCACTGCTCCAGCCAGATCCTGACCTCTCACCCCAAGAGCAGAAAGGGAGAAGAAATACTTTTGTTTATCTGCAGTCTCTTAAAATTCTTCAGATTCATCTCTTGCCTTAGCCAGTTGCCTCTGTGTGTGGTGACCAGGAAAGGGCAGCCCCTTCTGTGGCCACTGTGGGTGGGCAGCTCAGGAGGGCCACTGGGTACAGAGGTGGTCATTCATCAGTGGAGCTCCATCCTGTTACCTCCTCACTCAGAGGCCTGGGTGAAATACTTCCCCCTGCTCTGCTGTGTGGCATCTGAGCTTGTATAAAAGTTTCAGATGGGGGAGAATTCCCTTGGTATGGGTGTTGCCACAAATAACCTGGATGGGCATGTTTGTTTATTTATCTGTGGTCAACACTAATCAAAAGCAGACTGATTTTTTCTATAGAAATGCTCTTCAGGGAGGAATAAAGTTTGTTTAGGTTCAGTGCAGATGGGAGTCAAAAAAAGTGCCCTCAACTTTGCATTCTAGAAATTCCCATGATATTTGCTTCTCAACCAGCAAAACAAAGTACATGCTCCATTAATAGGCTGCCCTTACTGCAGCTGGCAGGAAGGAAGCTGACAAAAACATCGTGTTTTCTGAGCAGAGGAAAGTTGCTCTGTGCCCCCAGTTCTCATCTGGCTCTGCAGCACCAGCCCCAGACCTTCCACTCTTTCTTTGGATTTGCTCACCTGCACAAAGAGGGAAGGAGACAGAGGAATCAAGGCCATGTGAAACTGGTGGGTGCGCTGGTCAGCCTGCAGGGCCTGGCAACGTGGTGTTGGCTGCTTCTCACTAGAGCTTCCAGGAGTTGCCTGTTCCTCACCCCAGCCCTAACAGGGGCCAGCTCTTGTTTTTTTGGATAGGACTGGAGCAACTCTGCTGGATATTAACCCACTGTGCAAACCAGAGGGAGGCTCAGTGGAGGTTTGCCTTCTCAGGGACAGAGCAGCTGAGTGCAGTGCATCTTTTCTCTCTCACAAAATCACAAGGGAACATGTTGGCACCATCGGCGGTGCTGGGGCCCAAGCCCTCTGGATCTACTCCCTGCAGTCACTAGGAGGAGCTGAAGATTGTGCATTGAGCAGCCTCGATGCTCCCATCCCTTCAGATGAGGCTGCACAAGCCCTGAAGGACACTGTGGGGAGCCACGCTGGACTGCCCAGCTGGGACCGGGTGGGAAGGGAAGACAAAATGTCCCTTTCATCTCAGGCTCCCACTGGGAGAAAAGCCAGCCCTCTGATGGGTTTCCAGAGGGATTTACAGATCTTTGTTGGCAGCAGGGCTGGCAGTGCACACAGGAAGGCCCTGCAGGCTGGAGAAGAGTCAGCGGGCAAGATAAGGACAGGATGTGTTTTGGGGGGAAAACCTTGCAGAGATAAGCTGTGGGGTCAGAAATGTGATCAGATCTTCCATTGCTGTAGCTCTCCAAGCTCTGGTTGTTCCTTCTTTCAGTCATGTCCCTGGGGTTTCTGCTGTCACCAGTCAACCAGCAAGTCCCTGGGGAATGTTGTCATTTCCAACACTGTTCTCTTGGATAATTCCCAGCAAACTTTGTTCTGAGCTAAAAAAGCAGCGCCCAGAGCAGCACAGCTGCCTGCTAGCTCTGGTCAGAGGGACTTTTTCACTTCTTACCTAATCATCAGGGATCTGCACTGAATGACCACTGGTTTGTGACCAGTTAAATAACTGAAAACAGAACTGGGGAAAGGAAGAAGGCTTGATGGGGATTGTCGTTTCCATAATATGAGCAGGAAATCTGCCTGTGCAATGGTGGGGTGGGTCAGGGTTAGAGCTCCAGTCCTGTCTGGAGAAGAACACGGGTCCAGTCTCATGCTACTCTGGCCATAAAATGTCCAAAGGTCATTATGTCTGAGATGTGTCCTAGGTGTGTTTGTTTATGAGAGGACAAAAGGGAAGGAGGAGAAGAAGATTTTTACTGGAGATTGTTTTTGTATGAGTTGTGGTTTTGTCTTTAAACATGTGGGTCTTATTTAAACTCAGAAAGCAGCTCAGCCTTATCTCACACAGTAGAGTGGTGTAAGTCAGTGCAGAGAGGGGGAACATGGAGCTCAGCTGGCCTGTTTTGTGAGTGGACATCTTACCCTAGAGCAGTGTGTGCTCAGCTCCCTTGTAGCCACTTCCTTAGACTTCACTGGGAGACCAGGGGCAGGTGGCTTCCTGCAGGCTTTGCTCACCTGTCTCCCTGTTTCTCTTGCCTCAGGTGTCAGCAGTGCCAACTGTGCTGGCTATGAAGAACGGAGACGTTGTGGATAAATTTGTGGGCATAAAGGACGAGGATCAGCTGGAGGCGTTCCTCAAGAAACTCATTGGAGCCTGAAGTAAAAGGGTGGCTGTACCCCTGCCTCTGGACACGTCCATGTTGTGCATTCCTTGCCTGGGAGGGCTGTGGGCAGGTCAATTGCCTGCCCTGTACAACCCGGGGGTTTCTTCTGTTTTGGTGTTTTTAGGAGATGGAAAATGTTGTAACCCTTCCCTCCTTCTCCCCCTTCTCATGAGCAGCAGTAGTTGCAAAGGGCTGCTTATTCTCAAAACGGGGAATGTGGCTGGAATTAGGAGCCTGTGTTTATCAGCCAAGAGCTGACGTTCAGAGCTGCTGCTGCTGCTGAGTTAAGAGGAGGAATGTTTTTGTCTTTGCCTCACATCTGATAGCCCAGAGCAGAGGGCAGCTGCTCCCTGCAGGATGATGGTACATACCTGCCCTGGGTGGGATCCTTTAAAGCTGAGAATGCCTCTGCCTTGTCTGTGAAACCTGTCTTTTTCTTCCTCTGTCCTTGTGTTGATGGGACAGGTACAACTCCTCCACAAATCCATGGGCTCCCACCATAATTTAGTAAGAGAAAATAGAGAGAAGTATTTTATAGATCTCCTTTTGTTTGTCTGCAGCAGTAGAGAACTTTTATCAGTCACTGCTGTCTAGCCAGGAGAATAAAACTCAGTTCTCACAAATCTGTCTGTCCAGAGAGGTGAGTTGGGAGTATCAGCAGCACAGTTTCTAATGATGAGTTGTGAAAGTGCAGGTTATGACTTGATCCCTACTAAAAGGTAATGTGCTGAAAACAAAATAGGGTATTCCTTCCATGGGACTGCCTATTCCTGCCATGGGACTACAGTGCTGCCTGTAGGACCCCCTTTGTGTGCTGCTGGATGCAGGGGGCCAGAGGGAGGACTCACCTCTCACACACAGATGAACAGCTGCTCATTGCACACAGGGAACCTGAGCTGTGCTCCCTCCCCCTGTGCTCTTCTCACCCCTCCCTGTCTGTGGAGCTGAGAGCCTCCCTGTCCCTGTCGTGAATAATTCAATGTGGCCACACGGGTGAGCCCTGCCAGAAGGCAGCCTTTTGACTTCAGTTGCCCTGACCTTTGGACTAAGGGTACCAGCCGTGGGCTTCTATCTGAGCAGCCTTCAGCCCTTCTAACCTCTTCCTCCTCCTCCTCACGTACACCTGTTTCCTGTCAACCTGGCTTCTGAGTGCTCCCAGCCTCCTCCTGAGCTTGCAGGCAGAGCACAGCACCAGCACTGATGATTACTGTACTGTTTAATTCCAGCTTGCTTATCTAAGCTGCATGAGAACATTGTAAATGCTTAATAACTATGTACAAGCTCACTTTTTTTTTTTTTTTTTTTTTTTTACCACAGCTTCTGTTTCCTTCAGTCAGTCTTAAATCTGCTTTGGCATTGCTCCATTTTACCTCCCTGGTATATGAGCAGCCAGGTAATTTTTTTCTGCACCTCTGCAGTAACAATTTATGACTTTTGAAGGAACCAGGGGAGTGGTGATCCAAGTCCTGCTGCAACTGCAGTGCAGCTGGCTGGCATCACTGCTCCCACCTGCTTCTGTCCCCCTGGAGCCAGGGCCACAGCACAAGGTGGTACTGGTCTCTCGAGGTGGGTGCCTCCCACTGGGGCTGGGCTGACCTCACCCCTGGCACGCTACTAGAGGTGATGTCACTTGAATGTAATCTGGTAAAGAACTGTTGGTCAGTTACAATCAATAAAAACTGGCATTTCATTTTATTCCAGAGATCACAGCAGCTGTGCTGCTCCTGACCTCCTCGGGTTTCAGGCTGGGCAATTTCCCCTGCAGTTTCAGTGTTCCTGCTCAGTAAACACTTCTAGTAAAGAGTCTCCATTTTCCTGCACAAGCAGGAAAAGTAGGGGAACAGCGTCACATACTCAACAATAATGAACTTTCTTGCCTTACCATCCTACAGAACAGGAAAAAACACAGTGACTTTGCATTGTGTGATTAAGGGGCAGTATAAAATAGTTATTTTATTGCTTCCTTCTAAGGAAAAGCAAAGCTAAAGTGTCACTCAGCTGTTAAATTGCCAGCACATTTTAGGGTGCATTATGGGAAAGCCACAACTGTTTCTTTGAGATAAATGCTGAAGACCCACATACTTGATGCCTTGTGGGAATCCTTCAGAACAGTGTAACAGGTGGACAGTAGGAGGAAGGGTTTGGGGACAGCTTGAGATTCCTCAAGTAGCCTGCAAGGTTTCTAGCACAGGACAGGACTCAGAGCCGAAGGATATTTTCTTTGCCAGGTTTTTAATTCAGCTCCCTGTTTGCCAACTGCTGGAGAAAGCTTCAGGGATTCCCACAGCGGTGTTAGTAACAGGAGGTGCAAGCAGGAAGCAGTGCCAGCAGTGTATTTATGCAGTGGTTAAAGAGGGGCTGCACAGCAATTTTCATGGCACCTGAATGTGATGTTGGCCTTTTCCAATTGAAGGGAGCTGAAGCACTGGGTAATTCCTCAGCAGTAGTTGTTTTTTCCATGTCAGCTGGGAAAATGTTTCTCCAGTGAGGATGAAGTTTGTTTTCCCTTCTGGAGTTAAGCACTTTGAATCCTCCTCTGATCTGTCAAGCATTTGCTCTCTCCTACCCAAGCCTGTCTATTTAACAGCAGCTTTCTCAGCTCTTAATGCTCCTCGTTTCTATTTTAAGAGTACATGGCAATCAGTGCCTTCCCAAGGGAAGCAACACTCAGCTAAGCCCACGTCTCTTCCCCATGCATGTTTTGAAGCCAACGCCAAGGGTCAGGCACACTGCCTCTGTCCTCACAGCCTTGTCCAAGGCGCCTGATTCCAGGCAAGCAGAGGTTTTCCATTCATTTCTGTTGGCTTTACACTTTGTATCAAGCCCTAACACAGCTGCTCCTTTCCCCAAGATGTTTGTGCCTGCCTGCTGAACTCCGAGTTCATCTCCAGCTGCTCTGGCTCAGTGAATATCTGCAAGGAGGGAGGGAGAGCTTTGCTGTCTTCTCTACTAGAGGTGCTGTGCCAAGACCAGCTTCAAGGCCTGGTAGAGGATGGAAAACTCAGGTTGCTTGGCTTGCAGCACACAATGGGCTGTGTATATATGGTCCTGAAGGGGATAGTCTGGGCCAGTTTGTTTCCAGTGAGGTCTGACCTTGGCAGCCTCACTAGTAAATCCCTTGCTCTATCAACAAATAAGATTCCTCCTGTGCAAAGAAGAAAACAAAGACCAGCTCCATGTCAACAGGGAAATGGCCCCCACTGACACTGCCTTAGGCACCAGCCCAGCCAGGCTGTTGGCCCAAACAGTTTGTTAATCACTCTGAGCTTCCCCTCACACACCTCATTTTTCTCATCCAAGTAATTATAGGATTGAGACAGAATCAGCAGTTAAATTCTCCAGCCCTGCAAGGCTGTTAGCAGCAATGTTAAGCTCTGTGTTGTTCAGAGCTTAAATGGTGGCAGGTGTTTGCTGTGACTTTCCTGCAAGTTAAAGAATAACAGCAGCTGCAATAGTCTAGTCAATAAAAAGATAAGATAAAGCTACCATAGGCTTAATTTCCAAGCCAAAACCAGCCTGGATCACCTGTTACACAGTCTCTTGTCCTCCTTACCTGCCCCTGCAACACACCCAGGCTCAAGCTGTGGTTTAACCCCAGCTGACAACTAAGTACCAGGCAGCTGCTTACTCACACCTCTCCTGATAGGATGGGAAGGAGAATCGGGGGGAAAAAGGCAAAACCAAAAGTTGAGACAGGAACAGTTTAATAATTTGAATAAAGTAAAATGTAAGAATAATGTACAAATACTTGTAATGAAAAGGGAAACTACAAAAAGAAAGAAAACAGAAGAGAAACAAGTGATGCACAATATAATTTCTCACCATTTGGCTGATTGATGCCCAGCCTGTTCAGTGACTGGCTCCTTCCAGATAACTCCACCAGTTTATATACTAGAGATGATGTCCTATGGCATGGAATATCCCTTTGGCCAGTTTGGATCAGCTCTATTGGCCACGCTTCTTCTCAGCTTCTTGTGTAGCTCCTCACTGGCAGAGCATAGGGAACTGAAAAGTCCTTGCTTTAAAGTAAGCTCTGCTTAGAAAGAAGTAGAGCATTGGTATGTTATCAGTATTATTCTCATACTGAATCCAACACACAGCACTGCACTGGCTGCTAGGAAGAAAATTCACTCTGTCCCAGTCTAAATCAGGACACTGTCCATCGCCACGTAGGGGTGGTGTTCTGCCATGTCCTGTTTTTTTCAAGGATGTGGGGTACCTGTGTGAGCTTTGTGGTTTCTCTGCCTCAGCAGCTCTGTAACTTTGGCAACACTTTTCCCCTTAAAACCTTTTGTAGGCAAAAACCAAAGACTGCAACTCTCAGGAAAGTGGTAGTTCCAGGCTAGATGCAGTCTGGAGGCAGAGGCTGTGCTGAGCATGCCTGGTTGCTTTCTCTCTTTGTGCATTCTACCAGCCAGGGAAGGATGGAGGCAGGAACAGCAGGGGAAACCCTGAATGTCTTAGACCAGAGGAGCCAAATGGGTGAAAACAAGAGGCCTACAGGGATAGATTGAAAATGGGTCTGCCCACATCCCAGTGGGAATGGAGTGAGGGGAAACCCTGTGGCTGCCTTCCTGGTGGCAAAGGGTCCCTTGCCCAAGGGTGGGAAGTGAGACAGGGAAACAGCCTACAAAGGAGAGGCCAGAGGGGGACATTGGAGCTGCTCGTGTCCTGAGGGTGGAGGACAGCTGGAAGCTGCAGGCGACAGGGCAGCACCCAACTTCCCACCTCACATTGACTTCCTAGGCTCTCGTGATCCAAAAGTCACAATAAAAATGCACTAAAATGGATGGGTTCTCCCCATGGCCTGCATGAAATAAGGTAGGTCCCTACAGGTGTATGTGTATATACATACATGTTTATCTACTCCCATACTCTGGTTCTCTGTTGTGAAGAGTGCCAGGAGTTTTTGTGACTCACAGATGTGCCCAGCAGCTGCAGCTGTTGACAGAAAAGGACAGGGGCCAGCCTGCTCCCACCCAAGGCAAGGCTGAGCTCCCTGTACCTTTCTGAGCCCCTTCATGCTTCTTTCACTCTGCTGCTAAAGGCACTGTGGCTCAATCTCTCTTACGAGTGGACAAGTGGTTGAGCAACTTCCTGAAAAACAGGAAATTTTTGCAGTGAGAGTCCTCAGAAACACTGACTTCAAGTCATCCAGAGGGTACAACATGCATCAGAGATTTCGGTGTTTTCCAGAGATGGTGACCTGTGGTCACCCGCGTGGCTGCAGCTCCTCCATGGCAGCCCCACACAGCTGTCAGTGAGAGGGTGTTTGTCCCGGCAGGCTCTGCACATGGAGCTCCATGGCCTTGGGAAGGAGAGGAGCTGTGCCCCGGGGCTGCTGTCTTGCTCCATGGTGAGGCAATAACGCTTCCCCGCAGGCAGCGCCCGAAGCCGCGGGCTCCTTTCCCTGCAGGTGGCTTTACCCGCAGGGCCATGGCACAGGCAGCAGCAGGTAACAAACCCAGCCCTGACTCTGGCTGTCACAGCAGACGGGATGGAGAAGGAGTGATGCAAGCTCCAGCATGCCCGCTGGTATTTATATAACATGGTTTTGCTTTAATCCAGCTTTTTAAGTAAACTGTCAAAGCCCTTTCTGTTCACTTGTTCATTAGGAACCTTTTTCTTTCTTTTTTTTTTTGACTGCAAGTTTCATCTTTCAAAGCTTGGCTAGTTTTGAGTGATGCCGAAAAACCTCATTTACAGTAGCTTTTTGTTCTGTGCTGGTATTGTTCAGGCAGAAGTGGTTGTTTTCTTTTTGTCCTGGCATAGCTCAGAAGTGACTGCATAGTCTGAGCTCAAACTTTCTAAAAATACTTACCCGTGAGGAGAGATCCAGCATGGCACTGTTCAGACCCAGAGATTAACGCCTTGGAAAGGTGCAGTGGTCAGAAAAGGAAGCCAGTGGCAGTCTCCTGCCAACTCCGGTCACCGTAAGCCCTGGAGCTTCAACACATGGCAGGCAGAGAGGATCTGCAGAGGGCTGTGGATCTCTGAGGCACCAGGGAAATCCACCCAGTGCCTGCAGAACCAGCCCAAGGGAAATACTTTCTGAGGAGAGGCTATAGGGTGACTCAGAAGCCATAAAGAGAAGCACTTCTTGCTGTTTGGAGAAGCAAGGCTGAACAATGAGCCAGAGGTTGGTCTTCATAATCACATCCTCCTGTTGGAGCGTGAGATGGCTCTGGGGGAAGGGAGGATGACAGGCACTGAACAGAACAGAGATCAGACATATGACAAATTGCAGGAAAGCATGTGGGAGCTCCTTTTTGTCCTACCACTGGCTGATTGCAGGAAGCTTCCCAGGTGACAGCTTTAGCAGCTGCTGGGACAGGAGACCTTATTGTTCAGCACTTGTGTTTATGGCTATGCCAGTTTTTGGCAGGAAGCTACAAGAAAAAAAACCCACATTCTTCCTTCTTGCTTGCCAGGTCTGTTCTCAAGGGGCTGATCCTTCAGCCTAAGCTATTTCAGCTCGCTACCTGAGGAGATCCAGCTTCCCCTTCCCAGCCAGGCAGGTCCCATGGGCTTCATCCTAAAATCCTGGCAAGAGCATGGAAACTTTTCACAGAGCTCAGGAAAGACTAAAAGTTGTTGCTATCACACCTACTACTGCATTTCTCATGCTAAACTGTGCGGTTGCCCAGCTCTCCAACCTCCTTGTACCTGTCTGAACCCTGTTTAGTTCTTGTTCCCCTTTCCCTGACCCTGGGATCAAGTTCTGTTCTCAGTTTTTTGGCAACTCTCAGGAGGAAGCACATTTGGGGTTTTCTTAATCTGTCTGGCATCGCACATGAAGGCAGAAGCTGGCAGCATCCTTGAGATGAAAGGATGCAGGAACGTGAGGGACCCGTCACTGCTGGTCTCATTGGAGCCTCCAGCACAGAAACTGGCACCATGTGGCCATGTCTGCAAGCAAACTCCTTAGGCTGCTGTCATCTCCCTGTTCTGCTGCTCCCCCACAATGCTGTGCCTCCCTGTGACACTGTGTCCAGCCTGTGGTGGCCAGCAGCACATGACTGACCCAAGGGCACTGTTCTCCAGCTTGCAGCTGGGGTCATGATGCCTAAGTTCTGCCACTGTTACATCCCAAACCCTGTTTCCCTGCCTCCTTTTTCCTTCCCTCCCTGGGGTTTTATACTGAGGCCAGGAATGATGGTCACATCCCCTCCAAGGAATCAACAGGCTGTGGCATTTCCGTTGAGGGCGGAATCTGAGGCTGCTGGCAGCAAATCCCTCTGCCACGGAGCTGACGAGGCAAGGAGGCTGGTGTGTCACCGGCTCTGCTAAAGGGGTGTCAGCTGGGGTTTTCCAAGGACCAGGTGTGCCCACTGTGTATTCTCACCTGGAGAGCTCCTGGCTGCAGTTCAGCCCTGCCGCGTTTGCCCATGCCTGTAATGTCCCAGGGTTTTGCAAGAGCGCCGGCAGCCCGCAGCGGGGGAGCTGCAGGGAAGGCACGGCGTTCGGGTGATTCAGCCGAGGAGCTTCTGTCAGCTGAGTCAGGCCTTATTCCAGCATCTCCCTGTCCTGCTGCAGGGGGCTGTGTCTGCAGATTGCAGGAGCCTCACAAACTGGGTCTCCTCAGCACTCCTGCCCCTTTTCCCCCCCAGCCCAGCATCGCAGCCAAAGCTGGCTCTGGCTGTGGCCGCTTCCTCTTTGCACAAACAGCTGCATCGTGTCAGCCCAGCGGGCTGCACTGCCCTGATAAATGACCCAGTTCCTGAGAGCAGGGATGGAGCTGCCAATGTACAGCTCCCTGCGCTGAGGGGAGAGCAGCAGATAGCCCAGCCGTGCTTCTGGAACCTCACTGTCCTCATCTCATCTCATCTGTCTCCCACCAATATTGTGTTTCCCGGTGCCTTCTCCTGCCACACGCACAGCAGCACAGGCAGTACCCAGGGTGTCTAAATCCATAAACCCTGCTTTGCAGAGAGGTGAACGGCAGCACCGTTGGCACTTTGGAAAGCCATGGCCTTTGCCTTGGAAAGAATCTGCAGAGGCTGAGCACCTCATAAATGATGGTGTCCTCATAAAGATGGAGGAGGAGCGGCCTCAAGCCATCGCTCACGGGCACCTATCAGCAGCCCAGGAGCTTGGGCTGGGGACACCAGAAGATGAAATACTGCCCTACAGGGTGTTCTCTTGCCCCATTTCTGCACCAGCCTGAGCTGGCTGTCCTTTCGCACATCAGGGCAGGGGGATGGGACAGGAAGGCCCTCATTATCCAGGGCTTGCTAATTAGACGGGAATGTTATCTCCAGGCCAGATGTCAGCTCTGACCTCCCTCTAACCTTCTTCTAGAAATCAAAACAGACACAACTCTGTTTGTTTTAAAATAAGAAAAATAAGCCTTTGGGGTGAAGCAGGAAAACCTGGCCTTAGGGGTATGTCTGGGGAGGGAGGAGGGCACAGAACCAGATAAGCCTTGGTGAGGTTCTCCAGGCTGCCAAGCTGGGCAGCACTGGCCGCCCTGGCCTGGGCAGAGCACAAGGTCCATGGCTCATGGTGGCTGTGCACGTATTTTGGGCCTTCTAACGTGGTGCTGTGGTGCAGACACAGCTTCTTGTCCCAGCACATCCCAGGGCATCCCAGCTGGATCCTGCAGGTCCAGATGTGGAGCTGATAGGGAAGATCAGCTGAGTTTGTATTTCACCTCTCTGCCTTGCTTTTTGGTATTTACAAAAGGATCTCAAAAGGAGATGTTGATCCCTGAAACAAATTCTGCCTTTCAAATCTGACCTGAATATCTTTTCCTCATGCCACCTTAGCAGTCCTTAAATTATTTCAGAATAAAGGGAGCTGGGTGACATAAACAGCTGGTGATTATTGCCCTTGACTTATAGTAAAACCTTGTTTTATTGCATTTCTGTAATAATTTTCTATAGCTGGGGAACAAACTTTGCCTGGCTCTGATCTGGGTCAGACCTTTGAGCACCTCACCCTCTGTTAGCCTAGATTTACATCTCCATTCCCCATAGCAAACTACATTGCTTCCTTTCCTCTTCTGTGTAAGACTACAGCTCCGGCCTGGAGATTAACACCAAGGAGTTCTTTACCCAACATTCTTTTCCTTCTGTGTCAGGCATCCAAGCACCCAGAGCTGCAGCACCAAAGCTCCTTATGACAGAGACTTGATGTAGTTCTTGCAGTAAAATGAGGAGTCGATGTGGCCAGCTAAAAACCAGCACCTCAGGGCTTTCTTCTGCTGCTGCTGCTGCCTCTGTAGCTTGGGGCAGTCACTGGCCCAGCCTTGGCTCTACCCTGCCCTGTCCACCAACACCACAGTACCAAGACTTATGAAGACACCAGAGGGATTGCTCATTTAGCCACAATCCCAATATTTCAAAAGGCACTGCTGATTCACAGTTACACAACATTTTGCCTACCATACCCCAAGACAGCAAGCAGATAAAAGTTTTGAGGTGTCCCTTTTTCACTTGTCTCCTTCAAAAACACCTGTTGGCCCACCAGTAATGGGTGGTTTTTTTAATGCTTTGAAGGCTGTGCCTCATGGTCATGACATCACAGCAGTGGTGTGTTGCCCTCTGGCAACATCACCAGAGCAGAAAATGATTTCTGTTGTCTTCCAGACGTGGCTACTGACTGGTACACCCTGTCTCCCGGAGCTTCAGGGTTACTGAAGCAGAGTAATAGCTGAGAAATGAGTAATCAAGAAGCTACCTGACCAGATTTAAACCTGACTGTAAACATCTTCTCCAACAAAAATGGGAAGGAGGATCTGTGCCTGCTAAGGTGCAGAGCTGCTGCAGGAGGACCATGCACAGACATCCCTGGGACTCAGTGTGGACGGCATTCACACAGCACACCTGCAGGAAAGCTCTGCTTACAAAAACCACCACAGCTCCAGGGCCTTGAGTGAATTTGCACCCATTTTTATGACCTAAACTCCTGAGTCAATATTTACCAAGAGGCAAATGCACAGCTGCCCTGTGATGCTGTGTACACACATGGACAAATGCTGGTGCTGTGCAGGCACACCCCAACACTCACACTCAAAGACTCGAGCTTCTACAAGCAGGCAGACTCGAGCTTCTACCTGCCCTCCCTCCTCAGGCTGCTTCAGGATGGTCCTGCACATTTGCAAGAGGGACACTGACAAACTGGAGCAGCTCCAGGGCAGAATTTGAAGCTGCCCAAGGGAGCTGGACCATCTGACACACGGGCAGAGTCTGAGGGAGCTGGGCTGGTTTGCAAAGGGACAAGAAAGCTCACAAGGGGGACTGTCTAACTACTGACTTCTACTATCCAAGTGGGGGTTATGTGGAAGATAAAGCCACATTGCCAAATGTGCTCATTGGAATGACAAGAGGGAAAAGATGGTGGATTTGCCATCCTCTGAGTTTTTCAAATCCCAGTTGCATATGGCCCTAAGCACTCTGATCTAACTTTAAGGCTGGTCCTCCTCCAAGCAGATGGTTGACCTGGAGATCTCCAAAATTACCTCTTATGCTAAATGATGCTGTGATTTTGGTAATGGGACATATTTGATAGTAGGCATTCTTTAATTCAGATACTGATTGCAACCACTTGCCTGTGGGATGCCATAAGAACACCTCTGACCAGTCACACAGCTGAATTCAATTAATTCAAAAGATCCCTGAAAAGGAGGCTTTCTGGCCTCTACTGAGCTTCAATTCCCTCATAGTTTCAGAGCAGTTTGTGGGTCTGGCTGCTCATGACTGTGCATTTTCAGCACCTCTGTAGCAGGCACGTAGTCAAATGTACCAAGAAAACTATCAAACTTGAAATGTCTGTCTTTCTTTTGATTCGGGGTTATTTCCAGCTGAATCAGCTGGCTGTCATCCGAGACTGGCAGTGGGAGTGTTAAGATCAGAGGAGGGAGGGGAATAACCCTCTTTCAGAGACTGCTCAGACTTGGGTTGGCTTTACACAGTCATCAAATCCCAACCCTGAACCTTGAGAGGGTGAGGAGAACATGATGTTCCACCTTTGCAGGTTAATGTAACCCATGTTGCTCATCCCAGGGCAAAGTGTGCACAGCTCATCTTTCTTGAGAAGAGAAGGCAGATAAAGAGTCACTGAGTGATAGGCTTAAGAGAGGGCATCATCTGAAATCTCCCATCTGTAGACCACTCCCACAGCTCCTGCCCCTCTCTTAAAATATGTGGTGTGAGATCTATAACAGCTCAGTAGGGAAGGTCATTACATCTGGCACTTCTGCAAATTGGGGTGACTGAGAACTGGTAAGTCCATGTAGGAGCATCTAGCCCAGGCATTTCTGCAAGTCAAATACAGCCCCAGTTACGAGAAGTGTACCATAGAGGAAGCTCTTAGTGCCTGTTTCATAATACAGAGATTAACTACCTCCTGCAGTGCTAAATATGACAGGTTTTGGTGAAGGCTGCTGAGGCCTGGCTTTGTCAGTGTGTGCTTTGCTCTCTGGAAAACCAGCCTTCCACAGCTCCCAGTGGCATGGCTAACCCTTGCCTCCTGCTCCTTCCCAAATCACACCAGTATTCACAGAGGGAGGTGGGTGCTCTAACATTCTATTTTATTTTCTTTTCCCCCTCCTGTTGGGAAAAATTGAGTCACACCACAGTGATGGCTATGCACTGGTAGAAGGCTAAAAAATAAAGTTACAGCCTGAATCCACACTCACCATACCCTCCTCCCATCCCAGGCAACATAGGCATTTGGCTTAACTTTTCATGTCCTTGGTTTAATGAACTTGTGTCAGGAATTTCATGTGCATAGCAACCTTATCTGATGACAGTGACATTTTCAGCATGTTTATGTTCAGTTTTATTTGCAAACCGTTTCCAGCATAGTTCAGCTGGGTGGATTGGACAGGGTTGAAATGTGTAAGAACCCAACACACATACTGGAAGCTCAGCCAAAGTTTCTGGGGGGCTCTTGAAGCACATCCATGGGCAAAAGGATCTGCAAATGAGTTTGTGCACCAGATTTTCCAGCTGCAGCCTTTCACACACTCCCTTGTGTCCAACAAGCAATGCTGGGGGGGCCATGGGGAGGGTTGTTTGTTTTTTCTTTTTTTCTTTCTTTTTTCTCTTTTTTTCTTCCGGTTCTCAGTACTGTCACAACCAGATGAGAATATGTTTCCCACGTCGGCTGTGGGGGCACTCTCCAACCTCCCAGATACCCACGATATTACAAAAGCAGACGTCTCTGCTTCTCCACAGCTCCAGCTAGTAGGAGGTATGGGGAGAAGGGGAGGGCAGCCGAGGCGTTTTGTAGTTTGAGATTTGAACAGCTGGATTCAGCAAGGGTTCCCAGGGTTTTTCCCGGGAACGAGGTCAGCGGCTTGGGCAGGCAGATAGCCTGGGAGCAAACATCAGGAGTGCCCCTGGAGGCTCCACCTCCGCAGCTCTGCCCCGACTGGAGCGCTCTTGCCCTTATAAGGCTGCGATTGTCACAAGGAAAAAAAGCCATAAATAGTTGTGTGATTGTTACCTGCTTCGCTCTTCCCAAGTCAGGCTCTTCCTGCCTGCAGCTTCCAGAGCTCCCCTCCCCACTCCAGCTCCAGAAAGGCGGTGTTTCCCATGTCTCTCACATGGATGTGCAAGTCCAGGTCATGTCATCCAGTTTCTCCAGGTGCTCTGCCCTGCGCGACTCCTTGCCTTGGCTTTTGTAGAAAGTCTCCTCCTGGGCCTGGGACTGTTCAATTGTTTTACAAAGTGCTGCAGACGAGGGACTGTGGTCCACCCATCTGTCTTTCTCCAGCAGCTCATGGGCCAAAAGTTTCCTTGGTTTGAAGGGTGTCACTTTCCTTCTTCAGTCTTGGGTGTATGAACAGGGTATGGTGTTGGAGGAGAACACAAAACAGTAAATCAGGGCAAAATAAGACACTTAGCAAAAATGGCAAGCTGCCCCATGTTTCTGTTTGTTTCTTTTCCAGAGTGTGGGATTCATACCTAAATGCAGAGAAGACCTTGATATCTCCTGGAAGGAGATCATGATGAGTAAGACACTGTGGGCTGAGCAGCAGCAAAGTCTTAGACCACCAATCAGGAGACCTGGTGTCAGACAATTATTTGCCTGTTTCCTGATGTGGTTGAGTTTTATCCCTTCCCCCCTTCTCAATTTTTCTCTAAGTAATGAAGCAATTCATTGTCAGTGCATATTTTAAACACTGACTCTCTTGGTTCCTGTCTTAGACCCAGCACACGCTTCTCAAAAGTTTCCTGTGGGCCCCAAGTAGAGCATTTAAACATTTTCCATGTACGTGCAGGAGCTCTGTGCTGCCATGGGGTCCTCAGCTCCCTCCTGCATGGTCACTCAGGGTAGGACCTGTACACACTGCCTGCCCGAGACCTGCTGCAGGCACGGAGGCCACACCCAGCCTTCCTTCACTTCTCATCGTGCTCTCACACTGAGCTTTCCTGGTCTGTCTGAGCTTTAAAGCTCTTTGGGGAAAGCAGCAAGAGCTGATCTTGAATTCAGAATCAGTCCCTGCTGCAATACAGGGAGAAGGGAAGAGTGGTTTGATGTGCAGCAATAAAGGTCGGAATGCCTATCTTCCCTAGGTTATCTGCAGTCTCTTCCAGGGAAGAGAGGCAAGTTCCCAATAAGAACTGCTGTGCTTGGGAAGCTGCCACCAAGAATTATGAGTATCCCCCTGACAGTCTTTTCCAGGTCTGCTGGCAGGATGGGATACGCAGCCTCCTTTGGGAATGTAGGCAGAGCTACTATTTCCCCGGTCCCACAGAAATGTTACTCCCCTGCTTTCTGGGCAGCTCCTTGGACACAAAGACAACTTTGAATATGTGGTGCCTTCCATGTTGTAAAGGTGTTGGGCAAACAGCACTATCAGAGGCAACAAGAGAAGTGTGGTGCTGACCAGAGACTGAATCATGACGTGTTTCTTCCAATACCATGGATTCACATGCCTTGCTCGACCTTTCTCCAGAAATTAATCAGAAAACAAGATTAGAGAGCAGCAGCGTGAAAGGTTTCATGCTAACACTGGGTGAAAAAAGTTTGGTGTTAAGATGGCAGTCATTCTTATAGTACAGTTTTCCATCATCGGGACTGCCTCTCTTCGTGGCAGCACGGCCCCGAGCCCCTGGGGCTTGTTCCTTCCCTCGGCAGGAGGCAGAGAGAAGAGGAGGAGGAGGAGGAGGAGGAGGAGGAGGAGGGCTCCAGTGCCTGGGTGGCTGGCGTGCCCTGGGCACAGCGGTGCCAATGGGTGAGGTCACCGCCAACAGGGAGGAGGGCAGGGGCCGCTCCCTTCCCAGCTGTTGTGTGTCCCGACTTGGCGCACATGCTGAGCAGCCAGCCGGGGGACCCCGGCACGCCAGGAGATGTCTGGAGAAACTGCAGCCATTCTCACTTTCCTCTCTTTCCTCCTCCTGGAGGGGTGAGGGTAGCAATCATTTTAGGGCACACAAATTCCGATCACAGTCTTTCTCATGCCCAGGCATTTACACCCGGAATCACTTCCATTTTCAGTTTTAGAGGGGACTTTACACTGAACTTAAAAGACCTTGGTCTCTTGTATCCTGAAGAAGCACAAAAAATATGCTTCTTTAAGTACTTCTAATTACAGTGGTATTTTTCCTCCTCCTTTACTTATTTTCCTGCTTGGATTTGGTTTGGATTTTTTTTCCTTGCTAATTAGAAAACTAATTTTAGAAATTAGTCTTGTCCACTCTGGAAACCTAATAGAAAATTAGTAAGAATGCAATAGCAGGAAAATGAAAGTAAGCCTGAGGAAAGGTAACTGTTTATAACTGAGGGGTTTTGTTAACTCCTGTGCCTAATTAACACACTACAAAGGGGAGCCTTTGTTGAAACTTCCACACCCTGCTTTTTCAATTAAAGTACAAGAGAGATCATCATAAAAAGAGCTTGGAGACAGCTGGTATGTCCCCTAGCAAAGCTAAACCTGATTTAGAATTCCTTAAACTAAAAAAAAAAAAAAAAAAAAAAAAAAAAAGTCTAAATGAAATCCTCAAAAACCAAAACCCAACAATACCAAATATACACATACTCGCTTTCTTTTTCTGCATGTGATTCTTTTTCCATTTAATGCAAAGCTCTTTCTTATTAGTTCCTAGTAGCAACAAAAAACCCTTAAATTATGATCCTCATTGCTGATGTGTTTTTAGCCCACAGGAAAAATGGGCTGGGGTGATAATTTTCAGGGTTATGATGGCTGGTTGAAGAAACTTTGCAGGAAAGCTGAATCATTGGGTGAGCATCTTGTTTTCATCTTTTTTTATTTTGCTATCCCACATCTAAGGGGCAGCTTATGAAAATTCAAAAGGCTTTTATATATGTGCATTCCTCTATAAAGAGGCAAAGAATTACAGGCCTCTGCAGTGTCTCACAATTAGCTGCAAACTTAGGTATAGGTGTGTGTGTTTCAAGCCCAGTGTTAGATGCAGCTGTAATCAGGAGAGTAGTAGAGTAGCAAGAGGTTTAAGGATGATTTAACTTTATGTACAAACAGAAAAGTTAAGGAGGGAGAGGACAGGATTTACCACAGGTTGAATGAATTGCCCCATTAGATAGAGCAGTGCTACCTTATTTTGTGTTTTAGGTCTGTGTCATGCTTGGGTTTATAACTCAAAGTCCAAATAATATTCATAATATTCACTTCCACAGAAAACTTTTTAACATCCTTTCTTTGGTTGTTGTTTTGTTTTGTTTTGCTTTGCTTTGTTTTTCTTCCCTGGGACCAGTGCAGTACAAGACGGCAGCAGTGTTTGCAAGACTCCTTACATCTTGGCCTAACACAAGTTGCTGCCTCACCTGAAGGAATGCCAGAAGTCCCTGGGCACCTCTGTCCTGTGGGTTTGATTCCTCTAACCATTTCCTGTCTCTTGGTAGCTCAGAAATTGCAGAGCAGGTGCTAGCCTGGGCAGCTCAGAAGCCTGCTACTCCTCAGTGAGTTATTGATTTTTGACCAGAATCCGTGTGTTATAAAAGCACACAGGATGCCCAGTGAGTTGTTTTCTTTGTTCCAGAGTAATCCCAGGAAATGATGATCTGATAAATGGGAGAGAAGGGTGACTGTGTTAAATGGAGCTCATCTTCACCTCATCTGAAAGGAGGCTTCCCACAGTGATGGCACCTCATGTATCTCTGTTGGCAATTTCTCACATCCTACAAAGCTAATGCCTCAGGAAGTCGTGGTGAATTTTCTGTGTCAGCACTGTCAGTTCACTGACAGTGAACTCTTCTGGTGCCTCCCCCTGACCCAAACCTGGAGTTCAGAATAAGGGTAGTGCACAGATCTTTGTGCCCAGCTTCCTGCACTGGTCCATATGCTCCCAAAGGCAGAGCAGACCAGCAAAGCCATACAGAACAGTCTGTGCTTACAGAAGAAAGCAGGAGGAGCTGGGAGAATTGAAGAGGCTCTCAAGGGAGCAGGAAAAAAGTCCTAAATGTGGGAGGGAATCTTGGCAGAAATGAAAGGGGGGTTGTTGAGCAAAGCATGCACTGGCTCCAGATGCACAGAGCTTGCAATATGTTATGCTGAGAATCTGTGGGTGTGTTTATAAGACCTGCCACTGACTTGCAAGCACAAAGGATGTAGCCTCCTCTTATCAGAAAAATGTGGATTTCAGCCTTGCAGAAGAGGGAGAATGAACGTTCGGGTAACTTCACATTGGGTCTTCTTTCTGGTTGTAGCCTGACAGAATGATCCCCAAGCTTGGTTTTGACTGGACCAACTTTGGTTTCTGGCAGATAAAAGCGGTGTCTTTAATTGGGGTAGGCTATAAACGAGTTAGTTCCCCTGCAGTTCCCACAACAGAGCTACAGTGGGAATTTGGATGACTTTCTACAGCACTGGAAAAATCCCTTGCTCTTAACATCTCTTGGGCATACTAGAGAATTTCAAGCTAGTTTCACTTTGTCCTCAGCCAGCTTCCTGGAATGAGAACCACAGGGCTACTTCATTTGAGCAAATATTTGGCCTTGATTACTGTAGCAGGCTGAGCCCAAAAACAAACAGCGGACATGGGATAAACTGAGAGGCACCATTAGTGGAGAAGAATCTCGCACAGTAACCTCAGGAAAGGCAGCAAGCTGAAAGTAGGGGCGCTTTCTTGGTTTTTTGTAAGGAGGGTGTTAAAAAAAAGGGTGACTAAATTCCCCCTGGAAGAGGGAAGTGAACATTCCGCTAGATGCCTTTTGTTTAGAGGTCCATTAAAGGTGGCTGATGCTGAAAAGCAATTAAAACAATGAATAAATTTTGTGACGTAGTTAAATGCTGTCACTCTTATGTGTTCTGGCCCAGCCTGAGACCTACAGAAGGAAAAGAGAAGCAAAGGTGACAGAAAGCTCTCCACAGCCCTACCTTATCAGAGTGAATTAAACAGTGTTTAGATGGATTTGTCAGTCTTTTTAAAGTGTATTTTCCTTATCAATACCTCACCCAAGCGGGCATGTCATAAGCATGACAGGTGCAGTGTGACAGCAGGGCAGGATGCTGTTCTCTTTTCAATTTATCCTCTGCTAAGAGGAATGCCCCCAAGCCCTTCTGAACTCAGGAATCTGAAGCATTTCTTACCCCTTTGAGAAAGAGAGAAGGGAAAGGAGGTATTTGAGATGTTAATAAAGGCTCTTTTGCAATTGTTGAACTGGGGAACTGTGAGGCCAGGGCAGACAAGCCTAAAATTTTGTACTTGCTGAAATATCACTGAAGGAGCTAAGGTGTAACAGATGCTGTGAAAATTATTGTTTTCTTCAGAAAAAATACCCCACCAAACAAAACCAACCAACCAACCAAAAAAAAAAAAAAATCCAACATTTGCTGTGCTTTTTTTGAGGCAGGTAACAGGATGTTTTCTGCTGGCATTTAGGACAAGTCTGGGTAGGCCCAAGGCAGGAAACTCAGATTCCTGAGTTCCAAAACTGAGTTTTAGGACAAAGATTCTTTTGCTGGATAGCTTGTATTCGTTTTGGTCCTTTTGCATACTAGTGTTGGATGTTTGATATATTTGGTTACCTCCACTAGTGTTTAAATCTGACTAGAATGCAGTGAGCAGCAAGAGAACAGGGCTAGACGAAACACAGTTTGGAAGAGGATATAATGAACTTAAAAAATGTCTGTTGCTTAGCACTATGGTTCCATTTAAATGGCAGAGGTACCTCTTGGATATAAAGAGCTCTGGGCCATTATTCTTACTATGTCAGATCAGGAATGTGGTGTCTGTAACCATGCCAAATGGAGCTGTAATCTCATCTCAGGGACTGGAGGAACTCACAAGCACCAAGAAGACTTTTCCTTTGCCTCAGACCGTTTTCATCTAGGTGTGTTTCTGAGGATATTTCATTACTTCAGAGCACAGCTGTTTGATCATCTGCTTCTCCAATAGGGTCCTTTCTACAGGATGGTGTCATCTGCATTTTATTGAAAGAAGGGACTTTGGCATGCGATAAATACACTTATTGCAGTACAGTGTTAGAGAAGTGTGCCTCTGAATGGTATCCCAAGTGACCACATGTATGTAAATGGTTTGTTTTTCAGCAGCAGATATTGTCGTTAATATACTGAGAAAGTAAAAACATGTTCCTTTTTTACTAAAGTTGAAGCAAGAACTACAATGAGAGAGCAGGAGTTCAGCAGGTTGTTCACATGGAAGTGTGTGGGTGGTGGGTTGGGGAGAGGTGAGAAATAGAATAAGTGTTTTAAATACTAGAGTATGCCAGGTACAGCTCCTCCCTTCCTCCCCTGTCTCGGGGTGCACATATATTTCCTGCTTAAATTTTCTCCATCAGAAAAGTCAATTTAAAAAATCTCCCATCACAGAGCCTCAGCTGTGCTGATGCATCTCTCTGAGGGCCTATAAACTAGATCAGTGAACTGATCTTCTTTTCTTGACCTTCTTTTTTTAGCTGTTCTTCAGTGATCCAGTATACAATATGACTTTTTAAACATCTTCACCATCACTGCTGGAGCAGTGGTAAGCTATGTCACAGCACTAAAACCAAAAGTCTAGTGGGAGAATAGACAACACCTTAAACCAGTTTTGCCGATGGAATTGCACCTTGACGTGTGAAAGTGAGCCAATTAAGCCTTACCTTTTTTACAGCCATGCCAGAAGCTGGGTAGTTCTGCTAAGAGTAACACCATTCCGTAAGAAAAGGACTGCTCTCCTCCTAACATCTGCTCCTGGCTGCTTCTGAGACAGGTTAGCCGGGACACATTTCACTGACTTGTTCTCTGACACACACACCCCTCCCAGCCCTCAGGGGAAACATCACTTGCTTTCACTCCTTCCACATCTCTTAAGATGGCTTTCCACCTTTCTTTCACACTCTCACAGTTTGGATGTGGCATTTGGTTTGGGAGGAGAACAATAAAGAATTGGTATAAAGGGAAGAGGAAGTTATGTGTTAATACGTGGTGCTTAAATTGCAGACAAATTTCAGGTTGCTCAGAGGCACAAAGTCCACAGACATAAGTGACTTTCTTCTACAGGCCTGCCTCCAAAGAGCCACTTCCTCTTGCTACAACACCTGAAAACGCTTCAAGTTCTCATCTGCATTTATAGCTGCTGCTTTGTATGGGTGTATCTATTAAAGCCACTTCAGAGCTGCCTCTTTAAAGAAATTCTAAATATGAATCTGCACTGAAACAACTAAGGTTTCAAGTTTTGTAAAAGCAGAGCTCAGGCTTCTTAGCAACACCAGATTGTGACATTCTCCAGATCTGTACATGTGTGGTTTCTGTCTACAGCCACTGTGGTTAGAGTTTAGCAATGTGACTCCTTCCATGGAGTAAACACCTTTTTGTCTCTGTCACTCCTCTTGTTTCACTCTCTCCAGCTTGTTAGTAAGAAACTAGTTTTGGAAGAGGTTTTTTTCTGCCCCCCCAAGCATTGAAAATTAGTCATCAAAATTATTTTTGCCACTTTTATCTACTTGTCAGATACAAAAATCAAATGTCCCTACATTTATTCCTGATTGATGAAGTGCAGGCTTCTCCCAGCACTTGCTGTTTGCCAACAAATTTAAGCAAACTTTGTTTGCAACAAACTTAAGACCAAACTGGTCTTGGATTAGACCAGTGTAGGAGAAAACACTGTAGTTGAGCAAAGTGGCCCTTGTCTGGTGTGTAAAAGTTGGCAAAGTATTTCTAGATGCTCACTGCCTCAGAGATTTGTTTCCCTCTGGAAATACTACAGTGCCATCAATTTATTCCCATCAAACTGGTAAATCTGTTTGCTGTTTATATGTTTTCCAGAATTCAGTGACCATTACAGGTTTGTTCTTCCAAATCATGCTGGCTTGCAAACACTGATGGAAAATATGAGTGAAGTTGATCAGAAAGATCCACCTAGACATCCTGTGAATTTTTAGAAAGTAACAGATGTATAATATCAGTCTGATAGCTCTTTTAGTCACTCTTGTTTTTCTCTGAGGTGTGTCCCCTTTCCTGGGTAACTTCCTGCCAACAAAAACCTATTGCACTTGTTTTCAAGGTAATCAAGCTACAGAACACTGACATTTAAAATCTGACTTGCCTTAAGTATGGCACATCTACAAATCTGACCATGAGGGAAACACAGAGTTTTCTATAGAGGTGGGATACACTTTTTGTGAAGGAGGAGGATAGTGTAAACCTGTACCAGTCATTGTTCTGAGCTCAGTTTTGATGCTTTACTGATGAAGCCATCAAGAAAGTTTTATTATCAATTTAACAGGAGTGGGACCAAGTTCTTAGATTTATATTAAAAAAAAAAAAAAAAAAAAGAAAAGAAAAAAGGGCCAAACCTTAAGATGGCAGTCCAGTCTGACCTTAGCCTTAAATCTGAGCAGATTAGGAAGAGCAGAGAACATTAGTGAGTGTGAGAATCAGAGAAAAATAAAAGAATTTAAACTACCAATAATACACACTCTTCAAAAATGACTTTGTGACAACCTTTTTATGTCTGCATTTCATGCTTCCAGTCATTATCTTTTATTTCCAAAGTAACTATGGCTGTCAGTACGTGATGCCTTTTGTACTAGTTTTCCTAGCTAAGATCTGCTACTTTTCCTCCTTTAAAAGCTCTGTTTAGACTTGATACTGACTGCTTTCCTTTGCTTACCTTTCTCAGCCACATGGCTAACGATGCAGCTTCTCATGTTCTTAAGAAGCTTTGATATATTTGGTTACCTCCACTATTTTCATTCTGCTTCATTTTTGTGGGAGAAGTTAAAACCATGTTGTTCAGCTAATAAATATCTGTTCCATATGTTGGTCACTTTTTTCATGGCTCAATATGAGCCACTGGATTGACCATAGAATCATGGAATGGCTTGGGTTGGAAGATCAGGCAGTTTCCCCTGACACACGAAGGGACAGTTTCCACTAGACCAGGTTACTCAGTACTCCAGGCAACCTCTACCAGTGCCTCATCACCCTCACAGTAAATCCAAAGGTATCTGGTTATATAGGTAGCTGTCTGTCACAATTCCAGCTTCCTTTCATTTTCTACCTTGAAGCACTAGCGGAGACCTACCCAGTATTCTTTTCTCATGACCAAATTAAATTCTCATTTGTATTTTGCATCTGTATTTACATTTCTCACCTCTGCCTCCAACAGTGACACTTCTGTGTCCCTGATACTCAGCTGTACAATCACCTTTCAGTGATTTCTCCCACTGTCTTCTGTGTCTTGAGATAAAAATGTCTAGGATTGTTTCCAAACTGCTGCAGTGAACCTTTCTAAGCTTGAAGTGTTTTACTCAGACAAGAAACGCTTACTATAGATACTTCTCCATTAACTTCCCTCTTTATTCAAGCCTCTTTAACTTCATTTGCCTCTTCTGCTTGTAGCATTGATACTGCCACCAGTAAATTTTGCCTTGCATTTTCCGTCACTAGCACTACATCTGCAAATGTACCCTCCTTGCACAAAGTAGGAAGTCATAAAGGGAAGGACCCTTGCATTTCTATATTCTCATAAAGGGTGCAGTAAACCTTATCTGCTTTTCTGGATCTGGCATATGGATTAAGATATGCTGTACTCTTTTCAGAAGGACTTTGGTCTCACATCCTGGCTATTGCTTCCTCCTGTAGCTCATCCTGAGGTTCCACTTAATATAAGGAGGCAGAATTACACCCTTTTGTCTTTTCACACATCAGTGTTTCGGCCTGCCTTCTAAAATACATTTCAGACCTCTGTGAGCAGGTGCACTGGCTGTTCAAAGACCTCAGCAGAAACAGGGGCTGCTTACACTCATGCTTCTGCCCGCCTCAGCTTTGTCCTTTAGAAGCCAGTGAAAGGAAACAAGATCCTTTACCTTCCTGGGTGGAAAAGTCTTCTGAGAAGCCGAGGAACCTGCAGTTGTTGAGCCTAAAAAAAGGAGGCTCAGGGGAGACCTTATCAATCTCTACAACAGCCTGAAAGGAGGCTGTAGCCAAGTGGGGGTCAGTCTCCTCTCGCAGGCAGCCACTGACCGGGTGAGATCATGGCCTCAAGCTGAGCCAGGCTGGACGTTAGAAGGAATTTTTTTCACAGGAAGTGATTAGACATGGGAATGGGCTGCCCAGGGAGGTGGGGGAATCACCATTCCTGGAGGTGCTTAAGGAAAGACTGCATGTGGAGCAGTCTCAGTGCAACGGTGTGGTTAACGTGGTGGTGTTCGGTCATAGGTTGGACTCGATGATCTCAGAGACCTTTTCCAACCTAAATGACTCTGTGAAACAAAATTTTGACTGTTGCACGTATTTTGCACTACAACGAGGCTGACTGGGAACGTCTTGGCCGGGACACCCCCCAACCCCTACCCCCATCTCGGAGGACTTCTGGCACGGTCCCGGGCGGCGGGGCCGCGTCCCGTGGCCCCGCGGAGCCCCACTGCTGCTCCCGGCCGGGGCCGCACCCGCTGCCCTCGGCAGCACCAAAGACCGGCGCGGGGCATTGTGGGGCTGCCGCGGCGTGGGGCGTTGTGGGGGCGGCTCAGCCGGCTCGACCCTAGCGGATCGGAGCGGGGGAGTCCTACCCGACCCCGCAGCCGGCACGGTGGAACCCTCGGAGCCCCCGAAGCCCTTCAGCCGCCGCTCCCCGCCCGAGCGGCCGCGGTGCCGGGCTGGGCTGAGCGGGACGGGGCGGGGCCGGGCGGGGCGCACGGGCGTTGCTAACGGCTCAACGGCTTCCTCAGCCTCCGCACACCTCGGCCACTCTGATTGGTCATGCTGGCCGTCAATCTTCGGTAGCGGCGGCACCATTGGTGGGCGGCGGCGTAGGGGGCGGGGCAGCCCCGCCCGGGCGGGCGGGCGGCTCAGCAGAGCCGGTGAGCGAGCGGCGGTCGCGGTGCCGCGGGAGGAGCCGCAGCCGGAGGACGCCGCACTCTTGCCGTGAGGAGCGCAGCCGCCGCCGCGGCGTTTCCTTCCCTCCACCGTAGCCGGGCTCAGGTGAAGCCGGTCGGGCGGGGCGGTGGGCGCGGGTGGGCTCTGGTTTTCCCCCCTGGCGCCGCGCTTTCCTCCCTCCCTTGCCGGGTTTGGCGCCTCTTTGTCCGGCCGGGCGAGAAGGCTCCCGCTGTCCCGCCGCTCCGTGTCCGCTCGGTCACCGTGGGACCTGCCGGGCTGGCGTGCTCCCCGTGTCTCCCCCGTGCCCCGGGGCCGTGCGTGCCCGCGGAGTTGCCGCTCTGCTCCCTGCGCGCCCCGCGAACCGGCCTCCCGCAGGTGGGGTGGGTGACTGGCGCCCTGTGCCGCCGCAGCCTGCTCCTTCCCCTCCCTGCTGCCCTCCGCTGCCCGGCCCGCGGCGGCAGCGGGCAGGGGCCGCCGGGGGCCGCAGCTGTCAGGGCTGCAGCCTGAGTCACGGGCTGACAGCCCTCCTGCAGACAGCGCCATGGGCTTGGCTTCCGCCCGCCCGCCCGCCCGGCTCCACTTCCTCGTTCGGTTTGGGCCAGGAGAGAGAGGGAGGGAGGGAGGAGGGAGTGACAGGGCAAGATGAAGCTTGCACCGAGAGCTCTTGCAGATAGCTTGTGCTTTAAGGCATCACCTCCAACCGAGTAGTAAAAGTTCTCCGGCTTTGAGTGGTATCTTTGCTGACTTGTAGGTGTGGAAGGTAACGAGTTTCATAGCCCCCGAGCGCGGTGCCTGCCCAGGAAGTTTAATGAGAATTGCTCCTAATTCGCCTAAACACAGGGTGAAATGAGTTTTAAAAGAATAACATGCTTCTGGTACTAAAAGGGGATTTTTCAGAAGTAAACTGCGTTGGTCAGCAAACTCTGCATGCAGTGACTCTTTAATTCCACTTTGTTTTCCTCTTTACAATTCCTTTCCTTTTTTTTTCCTCTCGAAGCACTGTTTGTGCTCTTGATCTTTCTTCTTCTGTAGGTTTTTCTGCCATATCCTGTCACGATGTCCTGAGCCACACTCCATCAGAGTGGACTAAGAACCTAAGCTTTTTTATAACTGGGCAGGTCCTCCAAAACAGAGTAATCTCTCAAACAATGCATTAAAAAAATATGCTTCAAACTTGTAAAGATACTGTAGTAGTCTGCAGGCCAAGGTCCATTTATAATTTGCCTGCTGTAAGGAAATACAAGGTAACTTATATGGAGACTGTTGAACCGTGGATTGGAAGATTAAATTACACGTTCTTGACTCTTGTATACATCTCCTATTCATAAGGCTAGGTATGGTAAAGTTTTAACTCCAAAGTAACAACCCTCTAATCAGTTACTGCCTGTGTAAAATGCCTTTGAAATTAGTCACTAGGTCACGATGTAACTAAGTTCACTTATCGATGGCATTCCAGCAAAAATGGCAGCAAGATAGGTATTGACTCACAAGGCTTCAATGAGATAAACTGATATTTTTATTAACTAGAAAGTTGTAATGAGGGGAAAGCAATTGATAAATGTAAGTGGCACAGAAGGGTTTTGAAGTTGTTAATCACAATTTTCCAAACTATATAAACACAAGACTTCATGCTAATCTGACCTTGTGAAAATAACTACAAGGAAATCATTCAACAGTTCTGTGATGCTCCATATCAGGTGGAACTGCTGAAATGATGTATTATTGCACTTATTCATACTGTGTGCACTGTCTTCATGGAGGTGGACAGGCAAAATTTTCTATAGTACTAAAGTAGAAGCAAAATTGGGAGTAGTGGGTAAAAATGGGGATCTGAACTTCTTTACTGACCTGAAACGTCCAGGTGAGTGTGACTGGCACCAAGCTGGTGAGTGATATGGTTCTTTTTGGAATCTGGTGTTATCCCTTGGATGCTTGACTTGTGTAGCCAAGGTCTGACTTTGGAAGACCTCTGGAGAAGTGTTTGCACTGCTGAATAGCCTGTGTCTGTTTGTGTATAAACAGGAAGACTTAATAGTCAGGTTCTGTCTGCCCCAAAAGAATGAGTGGAGAAACTTTTATAGGCTTTTGCATAGATTGTTGGGCTATTTCTGCCATGGTTGTGGGTTGGTTTTTTGGTTGTTTCTTTGTTTCTTTTTTCTTTCAGGTTAATCTTGTAAGAAAAATATTGCCAGATGATAATTTCATCTCAAGAGATAAAGAATAAGATTTTTTTTCATTATTTTCTCTGCATAGATTTTGATGTGTTTCAGAATGTTTTAAGAAGACAAATAGCTTGTGAGAGCTATACTGTAATCTTTTAAATGACTGTAATGAAAAAGTAATAATAATAAAAATAAAACCAACCTTGTCCAGTAAAATCATAGGAAAGAGAACAGAAAAATCTTTCACTTAGGAAGCTAAAATAATCTTTGTTGTCCAGCATATTATTTAGGTATTATGAAAAATGTTGGAGACTGTTCAAGCTGTGTAGCCAGTGGTAGCTCTAATACTCACTCATCTTCAAGTTGAAAACTGCCTTGCAGTTGGATGCCACAGGCGCTTAACTCTCTTTGCAACATTACTTTGCACTGTAAATGTATCTTCTACAAATGCGAGACTTGCATTTACCACTTCAACAAACTATCTTGAAAACATGAACCATTATCATCTTGGAAGGTCTTTAAAAACAGTGCACTGACTGTAATAATTCACAGGCTGGTCGTGTGTCAGGCTATTCACATGCAGGTACGAGGGAGTGCATGAATATCAGCTACTGCTTGCTTTGTGAAAATACACTTCAGTTGTACTGGGAGATTAGTCTGTCTATATCCAAATTTCAGATTTGGCTCTGTTAATGTCCAGAACAAAGGAGACAGGACATGTGTCAGAGGTTTTGTGAATTCTGAGCTGATTCTTCTCAGTCTTCCTCTTCCACCCCATCCCTAGGCCTGTGTCTTGCCCAGATTGATGTCGCTTATGGATTAGTGTGACCGTAATAGGGTGAGATTATAAGTGGGCCCATGGGAGGTACAGGAACTCATCTAGTTAATGCAAGGTTTACTGAAAGGGGAAGTCAAAGTTAAGGTTGTGTTATCCCCCACAGTACATCTACTTTTTGGTGTGGTCGCTTTGGGTTATTGGGTAACATGCTGAAACTAACTGATGACTGGAGTGCATTTTAGACACTCACAATTAGTGTGCATGTCTACTAAAAGGTGTCCAAAACCTTAATCCTCAGTGTATGATATAATGTATTTTTGTTTGTTTGACTTAATAATGCACTCAGTGCCCTCTAACATAAATTTTTTTCTTTGATTTCTTGTGTAAATATCTCGTTACTCTCTGCTTTCTTAGTTTATAATTGAGGCAGAGCTGTTTGCATGTTAAGCAGAGAAATTGTGTGCCTGACATTAAGTCTAGTGTGGGTTGGAACAAAACTATAATAGCAGAGGATTGCCTACAGCAGCATTGTTTTTGCTGGCAGTTGTTCTAACTTAATGGTGGCTCGGTGACCTTGTACCTTAAATTTCTTTTCAGTTTAACCACAGCATGGTTCTAATTGAGTTTTCTAGCGTAGAAAGAGATGGAAACTAGCAACCTGATTTTAATAGAGTAAGCTGAAGCGAAAACACAAATGCAACTTCTGCCCTGGAAGCTAATGCAAATGGGTGTTGTCCAACTAAATGAAATGCATCAATTTACAAGTTCATCTTAATTATGGTTTATCCGCTTCGCTTTTTTCTTCAGTGGCTGTGAGAACTTGTTCGGAGTACTTGAAGTACTAATCTCAACACTGATTTGTCTTGTAGTCCTAGGCCACTGTAGTGGTTTAAAAGCTTCTGACCTCACTCCAGCCCAGTTGTGTTCAGCATAATGGGTTAGTCCCCATTTTCAATTAATGGTCCTTTGGCCTGTTACTGTTCTGCACAATCTGTTGCCATTCTGAGCATCCTGAAGAGTCTGGAGAAACACTAGTGTCTGCAGTTTTCTGGTGATGGAGCTGTGATTGATTTCATTGTGTGATGCTTCTGGAGCTAGTACTGCTAAGTCCTGTTCTTTTTAACCATAGCAAAAGGGAAACTGGAAATTGATCTGGCATACTTTGTCTGCTGTAAATTTTTTCTTGTAGAAGTGTTACAAATGTATTGCTGCTGGTCGCAGAGAGGTATAATGAAATGTAATGCTGTATGCTGTGTCTTGACTCCATGACCTATTTATGAGATTTATGCCTCTAGAGTTTTGTGCATAGGGTTTGGATTCTGCTTGTCTTCATGACTAGAAATATAAATTTCTCCTAATGCATGTATGCTGACTTTACTGAGAGCAGTAAATAAAACCACATGGGTAAGTGACTTCAGTAATCTCAGGCTAATAATTAATATGTTAAGGGAAACTTAACTTGAAAATCTGTATCATGAAGTCTTCTTAACTGATGAATACTTCCATTCATCAAGAGCTACCATTTTAATGAGTCTCGGCAGGAAATCCATTGTGATATATCCCCCTGCACAGAACTGGAGTTCTGGTTTGCGTGAAAGCAAAGTGGGCCTTCAGACTTGTAAGAAAAAAGGTTTAGAGAAATTTTACAGCTCTATTTTGTCACTTGTGTGCAATCAGAGGGTTTTTTTTCCTGCTGGGCAGCTTCCTGTTTAAAATCTTAGACTTAAAGCATGCTCTTGTAATAGTTTACTTCACTTTTTATTGTTTGTAGTGATGAGAGTACATTCACCTGTGTTTTTCTTTTAAGCTCAAGATTTGACCAGTTCATTTGAATTTAGACTCTTTTACTCAACCTTGGAGGTGCAGTAGATTTGACTTTGGTTAAAGTTGGTTATGGTCAACAACCAACCCAGTTAGTTTTAGTAACAGAATTGTTTTAAATGTCCAAGAAAAAAAAAAACAGAAAGGAAACCTACAGCCAAATTTCAATTAAAAATTTAGTTGCTTCTGTTTCTTTCGAAATGTGACTGACTTAACAGAACTGTAGTATCAGTTTGTAGGTCAATTGTTGGTAAGTTCTTTTTGACAGGGACTGTTACATGTAGGTCTGCTTGCCATTTATTGCAAGAGATTCCAATCTTTCTGTGCCAGAATTGATAAAATCAGTTATTTTGGAATGTATGAACAAAGTAATTTTAATTGATGTGCTATCAATTTAAGAAAAAGAAACCTTATCTTAGGATTTAGACATACTTGAACAGATATAGGGTGTTTAGATGAAAGAACTTGTCAAGAAATACAGAATGTAAAACTGAAATCAGACCAGTGAACTGGATTAGTAAGTTCCTGGCTAAGCACTTGAAACTAGTTGGTTTATATGGTAAATTGATTTTTGCACCTTTTTTAAAATGTAGATAAAAAAATACTCTCAGGCTTCTGTTTTAGCTGTATCAGTCATAGTTCTAAATGTAGAGGAAGGTATTGACACTTTGCTTTGGTTTTTTGGGTGGTTGTGAGGATGGGTAGCTGTGTGTTTAACAGTTAGTGAGTGGAACAGGTCAGAATGGGAGGATTTCAGATGAAGATAACCAGAAACAGCAATTTAATTCATAAATTCCTCATTGTGGTAACTATCTAGAAAACAACTTTACTTTTTACTTGTAAATGCATATGAGGTAGTCTAAGAAATATTTCTTTTGTATTAGAGGAATTTTATTTTTTTTAGCAGAATGCCACTTAAAGATATTTTGTTCTTCATAGTTGTGGTTCAGACGTCGCCTTTTTTCCCCATTGTTCAGAGGTAGAAATTATTTTATCCCTTTCTGACATCAAGTGGAATGTATTCAGACTTCTCAGAAGTGTTTGAATAAATGGAAGTATGGATGCATATATACAGTTGACTACCTAAAATAGTTAAATAATTGGATTCTTGAAACGGCTATGTTTCAAGTGTATGTGTCTGCATACTGACCAAGTAAATCTTCTTTCTTAGAGGAGGATAAATACCAAATAAGATTTCTCTACAAGCACAAAAACTCTTTAAATTGTGACTTAAGATTTGTGACTTTACCCAGGCAATAAAAGCTAAGCGAACTGGTTTATGTTGCAGTATGAATCTTTATAGCAGACACTAAAGTCTATGACATTTCATTACACAGTAAATTATTGTGAATTGGTTTAATGGCCCTTTCCAAGTTTAATGCAGTATATGATGGGAAAAGTAAAATGAGAACACACAAATGTGATGAGAAAGATGTATTAGTCATAAAAGAAGGATTGCCAATTTATTAGGCAAATTAATGTAACTTCTAAAAGCTATCTGCATTGCCCATGTAGCACTGACATATACATGTGCAAAATCAGTTTATCTTCTTCTTGCACATGGTGGGAGCTAATCTGTTATGTGGCAAATCCTAATTTTTTTTCATAATGGGCGGAACTGTATAAATAAATTCTAGTTCTTCAGTCTACATCAAGATTTTTGAGCACTAAAGTGATAAATATCACCATGTTGTATTATTGCTAACTCTGTTAGGAAAAAGTGCAGCTGCAGTAGTGGTTCAGCTCTTGCTCGTGTAGATAAGGAGAAGAATATCAGAGAGTCACGGGATTGTTTGGGTTGGAGGGGACCTTAAAGATCATTTTGTTCCATTCCCCTGCCACGAGGGACCCCTTTCACTAGACCAGGTTGCTCAGAGCTCCATCCAACCTGGCCTTGTGCACTTCCAGGGATGAGGCATGCAGAACTTCTCTGGGCAGCCTGTTCAAGTGCCTCACCACCGCAGCACTGCTGTGTATATGGGTGTGGACAGTCTTGCTAACTATGCTGGAAACACACAAAACAGTTTTGTGTGGTCAGTGTTTCCTTATGTTGTTTTTTGTCCTTTTAGGGCAGAAAGCAAAACTTTATTGGAAAGTTTCAAATTATATTTGTTTCCTCCTATGGAAACCATGGAGTGTCATATCAGTCACCTGTCAAAAGGAGATTATTTTCTTTTTTTTCCAAAAAAGTCTTTTTTAGAATTGCCAGAATATAGAAAATTTTATATGCCATATAGCCATGATTGTAATAGTCCAAACTAAGTATCTACTTCAAGTGCCCTTGCTTTTATTCATTTGAGATTGAAAGATGAGTCCTTTCTTCTCCTCTAACACAAAAATCCGTGTTTCAGGAGATCCAGACAGGAGGGCACGGTTGGGTGAATTCTAAAATTAGTGATGCCTAATGCTGTTCCTTTTTAAAGACTGATATATTTGCCAATGAGAGAAGAAAGCACAGGTCAGGGAGGGAGCAAGCTAACCAGAAGACAAACTTGAGTGTTCCTCGTGTGCTCTACTGCACCAGGAGCTTTCTGTAGAGCAATGCTTATAATGGATAGCTAAGAGGCTGTGCCAGACCTTGAATGCAGTAGGGAAGTGCCACAATCTGGATTTTTAGACCCTCTGGAACATGATATTTATGAGCATAAGTATTTATAAAACAAATATAATACAAATAAAAAACATAAATACTTTCAACCTGGCCTCCTTACACATCCTGGAACGTAAAGGCTATGTAGCTTTTTCTTCTCTGTGTAAGAGTTGCTGTGTTCTCATGTCCAGAAAAAGTCATTCTTCAGACCCCTACCTCAGACATCACTGTCATAAACAGAGATGTAGGTCTTCTTATTGAACTGTTATGTATTGCTGGAAGGGTTGAGAATCCAGCTTGGACCCTGTAAAGACAGTACACTTCTCTGTGCCAGGATTTTTGCCTGCCATCCCCATAGCTGCTGTAAATGTGCAGCAGAATGATTTGAAACGAAAATAAAAATATGAGATGTAGCAGAAGGCTGCTTGTACACAGTCCTAGTTTGGCACAGTAGGCTGAACTGGAAGTTTCTAGAGAAACTTCTGCTGCAAAGTAAAAATAATACTTTTAAAAATTATTTACTGGACATATTTACACTGATGATTTGTTCTTTTCATTATGAGCTGGAAGATGATTAGTAGTATTGATCAAAGTAATTTGTCAGTTAATGTTAGCAAGAGTAATTGTTCCTGTAAGATGACTTTATCTTGGCCAGGTAAATGCTAAATATTTGCATCTTAAAGGGTGAACCAGCCCTGTATTTTTTGTCTCTGTATTTAGATGTAATTGTTTTATTTCTTGTTCGCTCTTGCAGTGAATTGAAACCCGGCATTGACAAAGATGCCAGCGTGCTAATTGATGTATGTAGAGCTACCTTACACAGTGCCTCAGAGTTCTTGGCAGATACATTTTTGCCTTAAATCAGAATATCAGGGAAGAGATGAAAAGTGACCCCGAGGTAACAAAGGTTAAAACTTTCTAAGCTTTTCCCCCTCTCTCCTGCCATGTCCGTAGGGAACTCTGCGTGCCTGATCAGAACTTATGCAGGCCATTATGCCTCCTGAAAACAAGTCTTCCAGCAAAACAGCTTGAACAGCAGGGATGGGCTGCAATTTTCTGAACTACAGCTGTCTCCTTAAGTGGGATTACTTTGCTGAGTGGTCACGAAGAATGTGTTCTCCCCCTGGAATGTTTTCCTTGTGGGCACACTGTCTCTGTAAGAGGAATTCTCTCCTCTGCTGAGAAGGCATGTACTGTACTCCACTAATGAGAAACAACAGTTGCAGAAAATGTATTATGCAGGATTGTAAACTTTGAATATTTATTCAAAGTGAATGGGGTTGGGTGGCAGCCAGCCTAGCTTTGTCATGCTAAAGACTGGACTTGAAATCAACAGAAGGCTACCCTCCCCCTCCCTAAATCAGTGTTTGGTGTGTTTGAACAGCATGCACAGGCTTCATAGAGCTGGTTAACTGTATTGGTGCCATCTACATGGTAGTGTAGTAGTCTTTATGTCTCCCTGAACTCACAAGGTGCAATTAAAATAGAGGCAAGCATACCCTCCCTAGCATTAACTTAGGAAGCTATGCCTGCCTTTATTTGCCTGTAACCTACAGTGGTTAATTACTGCATGCAGTGTGGTTGCCCAAGATTGTTCCTGTGCTTCTGTCTCTAGCCTGTGGTGAAGCCACTGCGTTATTACCCTGTTTACAGTCCTTGGTACCCAACAGAAGCCACTTCAGATTGGCATTAATATTTGTTAAATGAACATATGCCATGCTTGTGGGACTGTCCTCACACTCCTACTGTATTTGAACCCAGTGGAGAGAAAAGGTGATTATTAAGTGGCATGTAAGTGTCTTTCTTGTACGTGGCTTTGTGGCCTTTGTATTTTGCTATTGGGTGTCCCAGCTGCCAGAGCAAACCCCCTCTGTGAGCTGTTACAGCAGAATATATGAAAGTGCTGCTTCACACATACCAGAGTGGTGCTTGGCAGCTGATGAAGAGGGCTGGACATGGAGAAACCGAGAAACATTTATTCCATGTTCACTGTTCTGAGGATGTGTGTTGGGTACCTTTAGGCCACTTGGAAGGTGCAGAATTTCCTTCAGTTTCTTTCTTTTGTCTTACCTGTAGTCTGGCCAGCAGGTCACTTCTGTGCAATAGAAGCATCACTTATGCATTAGATAATTAGATTCCTCATTGTTGTTTCTTCGAGCCCCACATACAGAGAGGGCACTTTAGTGCTCTACCTTGAGTTTAATTTACAGTAATAAACAGGGTAGCTGGCAAGTCTGGGCAGCACTACAGTCAAACTGAATATGCAACAATAATTGCCAGCAAACTACATTCCAGTTGTGAAATAAATCTTTCAACAATGTATTGTGTGCGTCAGACTGTGACTGGAGAGGAAAGCAGCGAACTCCAGTAAGCCTAATAGCAGTCATTATGAGTCCCAAATAAAGCTGAAATAGAAGAAATGAGTCTGCATGGCAGCATTCTGAATGGAAAGGGTAAGTGCAGCCCGGTGCCTTCAGCGGGGCTGCCTGTGAGGGGGTGTTAATTGCGAGCTCAGGTACTTGCCTGGTGGTGTATTCTCTGTGGGACAACTGAAATTCGTGATTCTTGCATTCAGCCTGAAGCATCAAGCACTGCTGTGTCTCAATGTACTGAGCTTGGGAAATAAGCAGCTATAACCTGTCCATCAGTTCAGCTTCCTGCCAGCTTTTCCCTTTCCTTTCCCTCTGCCTCCTTGTGATTCATTTCTCACCCTTAGTAATTTCAACTCCGGTTTTTATGTGGGTGTTGCTTACAAATTGGAGCGGTTTGGGCTAACAAACTTTACAGTTTTCTTTTCCATAAATATACTGTCACTTGGAGCTGTGAAGTGTCACTCTAACCTAAACGAATGAGATCTGAACAGTTCCTTAGTGAATACAAGGGAATTATAGGAAGTTTTTTATTGGTAGGTTAGGGGTTTTATAATGTCAGTTCATGGTCGCTGTAGCTAGCCTGGCCACTAAAGTCTGTTTTAGACTAGTTTAGTGTTCTAGCTGCTCTTAAATCTGATTTGAGGAACCACATTCAGCTGGCTGGGGAAAGTGAAATAGTTGAATTGTAGGAATAATACAAGTATTAGCTGTTCAGATCATAGCTTAGCAAGGATTCCCATCATATGACTGTTACTGACCAAACTTAGTTTAAATAATTTGCAGCTTCTCAGATTATTTTTTAAATGCTGTGTATTAACAAATAATCAAAGTTCTCACTGAGTGCAACTTAGTTGTACCTAAAATAGGGCCATAAGTGACCAGCAGTGCTATAACTTTCTAGTGCAAAAATCTTGTCTTGCTTATAGAAATGGTGTACAGTCCTTTTGTTCTGGGAAAGAGCCTTTTGTCTTGTATTGCACCCTCTGACAAGCTGCTAAAGGTAAGATAGTCTGGAAAGTGGTGGCAAAGTTGTATTCATGAACTGCCTTTAAAAGGTGAACGATTTAAAGAAAGGGAAATTAACTTGTAGTCTAAATATGTTTGCTGTTTATTGTTCATTCTTTTTGTCACCCTTTAGGGTAATTCCTCTTGCACTGCAAGTAGGCCACTAGGCAAACCATGTGGGAGGATTGTTTAATATGAAATCACAGAAGATTTGTAACAGTGTTTTACTGGCAGATATGAAGCAGAAGAAAACTTCCAGTAATTATCCACTTACATCCCTTTTCAAGCTGGCTCAGTCTTACAGCAAAGTTCTGAAGTGTTGATCTGAATTGCCAAGGATTCTGTGCATGTATATGGCTGTTTTGCATCCTCGGTAGCACAGTATTTCACAAACTTCTCATAATTTATTAAAGCAGGGAAATGAAATGGTGTGTGAATAAAACTGTCTATTCCAGTATAGTAATGCATCTTTGCTAGGAATGAGGCTGAAGCCAAGAAAGAACAGTGTGGGGATCCCTACTTTAACGATGGTTTAGGTAACTCAAATTGGAGGTGTTTCCTTGCCCAGCCAGTGCTCTAGTACCTGTAAGTGTGATGCTTTAACTCTTGCATTAATGCTCTTATGAAATAAGTATAGAATTCTTGTGAATTCTATTTCTACTTCAGCTGCTAGCTAAATAGTTAGTAAAGCTCATGCTTATCTAATTGAGCAGTGGCTCCCTCCAGGAACAATTCTGTGGCTGCTGACAGAGTGAATGTCTGGGGGGAATGGGGGATGTAATACAAATAGTTACTGAAAATTTAATTGCAAATAGGTAATATTCTGTGCTTTTAGCACTTGTAAAATGCTTGTTATTGAAAGAAAGGGACCTTACAGCAGAGGTAGCCTTTAGACCTTTCCAAACCAGATAAAGTATTTGTTCCCAGGTTTATGGGAAGGACTTGATGTTGCTTTAAGTAGAGTGTGTGTGAAGTGTCTTCTGCAATTTCATAGCCTTAAGGCTTGAATTAGGAGACTAAGGCAAACTTCTGTCCATATGACTGTATTCCAGTGAGGGTTTGGAGTAATTCTGCCTAATTCAATGGGAATGCATGTCATCTTAAATTAAATCCAGTGTTTGACTTGTTCCTCTCAAAAGAATTTGTCTGCTGGGAAATATGTATGTCAACAGGGCAGTTGGTATTATTTTTTAAGGTTGCACTACATACTGATGTCTTGGTCCCATTCATGACACAGAGGGAGCATTTTGTCTCTCTCTGTGGCTGTATGGCATCTTTGTGGCAATTATGTAGTTAGTTCAATGACAAAGAATATCTCTTGGATTCTGAAATAATGGAAAACAAGCAAAGTTTGACCATCCTCTTCCCCAGACTGCTCTGAACCACAATAAGGAAGCATACTGGGTTAACAGGGAAGTGACTGTAGTATGTCATTTTTGGAAACAATACTAGGAAGGAGACATTTAAACTCAAAACAAGGATGGTCTGTCTTCCTTCTGTATTCTTTGGTCCTCTTGCCTATAGACTGGCATCAAAAAGAATATTGTTAATGGTATTCTCATCTGGCAGTTGCACAATAGCCATGTAAAGATAAATGTCCTTGTCCTACATCATTATCTACACCCCAAATGCAAACTACTAGGCAAACAAATTGCTTCCTAATTTGTTCCTAAAAGAGCAATGATTTGCATTCATTGTTAGTTGGTGTAAGAGCTTACTGGGCTTGCTTCCTTCCTTGACCGCTTTAAGGGATTTTTAGAAATGCCCAGTGAAATGCAGCATAAGCTAGGAAGATAAGTTTAGGAGTCCATGAGATGGAGCTTGGTGAATCTGATTCCTCTGGTACTGTTCTTGTGGAGAAGACAGATTAATGGTTGGTTTGTGGTGTTGCTAGTTTAGACGCCCTGTGGGTTCGCAGTCAGCCTCGAGAATAGCTCTGATGCCACGTTATCTCAGCTTGAGCCTCTGTCTGTTACTTCTGCTATGTGAGGATCTGTTCTGGAGCACAGGAGAGCTAGTTTAAGATGATGGTAAGAAGGCTGCTGCTGCCATGCAATAGGGGAATTTTCAAGTCTGTTTCAAGTCTGAGGTGCAGACCCTTTTGGAATCTTCTCACTACTGTTTGGTAGTACTTAAAATATTCAAAATTATATTAAATATATATATTTATATATACACCAGATTATACTATATTAATATATATTTAATATATTAAAAATATATTGAACTTAGTGTTTGCTGAGATTTTAGAATAGCTGTGTTAGGCTGTTTCTCCTCTTACTGTGAAAGTTGTTTTGAGCCCTGAAAATAAAAAGGTATAGATGCTCTAGAATGATCTCTTACTGGCTGAAGAATGCACTCTTGTAGTATGTGAGATAATTTGGGGTTCTCTTCCTGCAAGGAATTTGATTAGCCTCTCCGTAACTATCTTATTTTCTTAGTTCTCTTCAGATCTAGGACTGACTGGGGATACTCTTTGACAGATTTATTGTGATCTTATCTACTCCTTTGCCAAAAAAAAGAATTAGTCTTTATCCTAGAATGTGTCTGAAGGTATACTGAATGCATGCATGTACTCTAGCAGTGAGGAAGCGAGGACTGTGTTTCACTGTAATGTAGGACACTTCAGATGGCTGGTTACTTTGGATTCCTCAGGAAATGATGAAACTGAATTTAGCTGAAGCATAGTGCCTCTGTGTCCTGCCTGATTATAGCCAAAAAAGGCAACTGGTTACATTCTGGGAGTTGCATAGGCAGGAAGCTGTGTAATGGAGGGTAGAGCACAGCTGTTGCTTTGCCAAACCTGATACAACTCTGAACGCAATTGAATGTTTATTTCTTTTTTTTTTCTTTTTCCTCTCTTTCCTTCCACTCCCTTTTTTTAACCATTTGATCACAGCCTGCAGATGATACTCTGCAGTGTCATGAATTCCTAATATCTTCTGTTGAATTGTTGGCCTTCTTTATTTGCTGTATACTCTGTCAGGCTTGCTGTTATACGATGCTCTTGGAGCTCTCCTGACAGCTCAGGTTTTTTATGGCAGCCTCCAGACTGCTGCATCTTGTCTTTACAACATATCTCTTCATCATGTATCCATGAAAATCTAGTTTTCAGGAATAATATGAAAAGGAGGAGTTGCTCTGAGAATCACCATTGAGGTTGAGGTGGAAATGTCAGTGACCCTGTGGGGAAGGAGAGATGAGGTCAAGTGTGGAATAGGTGCTTGGCATATCCAGTAAGGCTTAAGACAAAGATTTTAAACTCAAACTAAAGAAAGTGATTATTTATAGAGTGATTTTCTCTTTGTTTGCTGAAGAATTTTTGACTGTGAATATACAGCTATCCATACAGTCTCTGGCACAAAGTTACATACCCCCTACAGTGATACATTTGTTGAAAGGAGTTTCACTACATGCTTACAAATGACTGGTGTGGGCATTGGCACCCATCATTATTATGGCTGATGCTTTTCTGGCTTCATTCACTATTTGCTAATGCTGGGACTCTACATCTATTGCTGCTTTCATGCATGTTTTGGGAGTTGAGCTGCTTATGTCCCGCTTTCAGTATCTTTTTGTCTGCAGTGTGTGCAGTCAGACTTCACTTACTTGATTTGCCTACTGGTTTGTAAATATGAATTCTGTAGAGAAGTTATCCATATAGCTCCTGATAGCCTTCTAGGACATGAGTACTCATATTTTCATTTCCTGTTCTTTAGGTAGTAAAGAGCTCTAGTTTCTATTCAAGCTATGAGAAACATATATTGAGGACACTGGTATCTTTGTGAGGAAGAATTTGAGAAGTAATGTTTATGGGATCTTGTAAAGAGGCTTCTGTTACATGGTTAATGAGCCTTGACGCATGCAGTCCTTTTCTGATTGAAAGGACTTTTGAATGGCACTAATAAAATTGCTGCCTTACAAACTGGAAAATCCCTGGCGGTAGTGTTCTGGTTTTGATGAAACACTAAATCTAGGGTGCCATTTTTCAAGTATGCAGCCTAAGTCTCCCTTTTGTAGGGATGAAACTCTCTCCTCTATCTGACCGCAGCTTCATAGAAGGATGTTAATAGAAGATATTTAGCTGTAAAGCTTCCTGATTTATTCTGTTACTATCTTGGAGATATTTTGCTACTGAACATTATCTAGGAAAAAAAAGAGATATAAACTGGTGGTTTGGGTGTTACTACTAAGCTGGTGATGGAAAGTATCTACTATCAGTCTTAACTGGTGTCTGCAAATTACTGCTATCTTTTAAAAGTAAACTGCACCTCATATTTTAGGCTGGTAGTTGACATTTCAGAGAAGTTGAGGGTTTTGATTTATAGCTTATCAGGATAAGGAGATACAAAGTAAAAATGTTGATTGCACATTTATGATTTTATTTCTGAGCCAATATCTCTACCAAGTAGAGCAGTGAAGGGTTACTCTTGACCAGAATGTTACTGACATAGTGTCTGATGCTATGAGGATTGGCACAAATTGTTGGGGGCTGGCCACTTTAATGTGCTTCCTCTTTTCTGCCGAATAATGGCTTCCAAATGCTTAACGGTCGGTGTTTTGTTGTAGGTTTTGGGTTTTTTATAAACTGCTTGCTAGTTTGGTTTTTTTCATACTCTTGGCAAGCAAAACCTTGGCCTTATTGGAAGTTTGACAACTTTAGCAGTGCTTACTAATATGAAATTAAAGGAGGCAGAGGCATGCTCTAATGACCAGGGATTCAGAGCACTTAGCATGTGCCTGTCTGCCTCTGGGAAGCTGCAAGGCAATTTGAGGCTTTAAAAATAACTTTTTTCTTTGTTTCCCCCTTTGTTCACAGGTCCCCAGCTGTAAACCACAATGGCGCAAAGAGACGCAGATAAGTACCTTTATGTGGACAAAAACATCATCAATAACCCCCTGACTCAGGCTGACTGGGCAGCTAAGAAGCTGGTATGGGTTCCCTCAGAGAAGAATGGCTTTGAGGCAGCTAGCCTGAAGGAAGAAGTGGGAGATGAAGCCATCGTGGAACTGGCAGAGAATGGAAAGAAAGTGAAAGTAAATAAGGATGACATCCAGAAGATGAACCCCCCCAAATTCTCTAAAGTAGAAGATATGGCAGAATTGACATGCCTGAATGAGGCTTCTGTGCTTCACAACTTGAAGGAGAGATACTACTCAGGGCTGATCTATGTAAGTAATCTTGTCTGTTGGGGTAGGAGTTCCTGATGACATAGTGTGTGAACTTAATGTAATTGCTCCTAAATGCATGTGTTAGCCTTTCATTGCCCCTATACACAACTCATCATGTGACTTACCTTCCTCCCTCTACTTAAAATTTTTTCACTAAACTATGCCAATCCCCCTCTAGTTAATGTTGAAAGTTTCAAAGAATGCTATGGTAAATCTGGCTTTAATGTTTTAATGTCTTTGTTTGCAGGATGTTTTGAATGCCTTTTAACTTAGCAAGACTCAAGAGCAGTTGGGTAGTGGTAAACAGGGAGTCTGATCTGAACCTAACCAAATAATAATAATAACACAGTCCTATTCCACCCAGCATCTGAAATGTGTTTCCCATGTCTGGAGCTTCAGTGGGAAAGAAGTGCCAAGCTTTTTGTGTGGATCTCAGAGCATCTTTCTAGAGAGGAAACATGTGTGCCTGCATGTACTTACAGATAGGAAATGTTCCTTTTCTTTCCATCCCCAAATGGACAAGAGCAGAGATTCCTGTTTCTCATTGCTGTGTAAATAACAGACACTATTTATGGGACCAAGGGTCATACCCAGTGAAGCAGGCAGCAACCACTTCACTCAATACCAAAGGCAATAAATAGGGGAAGGAGACTTTGGAACCTTGACCTGGTTCTTCAGTTCCCTTCTGATTTTCCCCTTCATGTTGCCTATGTTTAGCAAGCAGATGTTGGTCATGCTAGCTTCTGCAGTTATATTAATTATATATTAGTTATATATTAATACTCTGCAGTTATAGAATGAGTTGTTAAACTCAGTGATAATGTAAAATTTGTGTGCAGTGATTGGTTAAAACAGGACTAGGGAGAACACAAGGGAGAAACCCATGACTTACTAGTGCTGTGTCTGCTCTTCTGGAGTGGCATGAAGGCATACAAATGACTCTTGGAGAAACTATCAGAGACTATCTGAAAGATGCAAGGCCAGTACAAATTTAGTCTGATTTCCACAGTCTGATGTCAAAATTTGAGAGCTAATGTGATTGGAGGTTTATGTAGTTTATTATTTTTGTAGTTAACAACTCCTTCCACTATTGGTCAAAATCTACTCTCAGATGGAAAACTCTTAGTATTCAGATGAAATAGGATATGCAAGATCCATGTAACATTTTTAGAGTAGGAAATATTGCTACATTATATAATAATTGTTGAAAATAATTCAGCAGTATCTCAAGGTCTGTTGCATGCTGTGCAATGGCCTATTTCACATATCTTGCAAGATACCATCTGAAATTTCAGACATGGCCTGTGACTAATAAATTGAGTTCTTCTAATTGGATTGTGAAAAGATTGTGAGATTTTTTTGTAAAAAATCCCCACACCCTTCACCCAAGCAAACCTTGCATAGTGTTTCTCTATTACAGAATCTGAGTCTTGCCAAAACTGTGTTCCTGTGCACTTGTGAAATGGACTGATCTCACCTGTCAGCAGTTCTCAGCAAGTCAGGAGATTTATGGGAAGGCTTAAAATACTTTCATTGGAGTGGCTGTTGGTTGATCATTAATCCGCTTGAAGAAAGGGAGTAGACGCAGTGCATCTCCAGCAGAAATGCGTCTGGAAAGATTGCAGGCATAGTTCAGTTCTGTTCTTCTCCTTTCTTTCTTATTTGGCGGCAAGGCTATGTGTTTTTATAAGTTATTATCTTTTTGCCTTTTTATTTATCTTTATTTTTCTGTCTTTTCATCCTGTAATACAAAGGGGGAAATCTTATTGCTGGTAATTGCAGGCAAATTTTGAGTGAGGAGTGACAGACAATTCAAGAACTAAGAGCTTGATCCAAACACCATTTTGCTATTTCCATGTGTGGATTGCTTCTGCACTGAGGTGACTTGCTAAGAGACTGGCTTTCATATTAACCCTTTCTATTGGGAATCCTTTATCAAAAGATCATTTTCAGCTTTTGTGAGTTATTTTTGCTTACCTGAACTGCTTTGTTTGTATTCAGTGTGAAACTCAAAACTCAATCTTACATGTTCCAGTTATTTTATTGAAGTTAACTGTTACTGGAAAATAAATTTTCTGATGCTGTCAGCTTTGTGCCTTGCAGCAGATGGTCCTTTCAACTCCTCAGAGTTAGTTTACCAGTTAAAAAAATAAAACTAGTTCCAGTTTGGCATGTGTGTCACTTGAAATAGTTGGTGAAAGGTAATGCCAGAATTCTATTTTGAGATAGTAATGTCTGAGACAAAGTACAGATTTCCAAGCCAGCTATGCTTATAATAGATGAGCCTTTGAATTGGAACCTTGGGTTCAATTCAGGGATTTATGCATATGAGTCTTTATTTGTACTTCAGTAAGATGAAGATAACTCTTCTCTGTGGTAGGGCTGGCAGCTTCTGCTTTTACATACAACTAAAACTTGCTTCCTATATGAAACTGTCAGTTACCTCAACCAGCAGTCATGACATGGTGGTCTTACTCAGTTTTTTATCCCAGCCATAATTAGTTGCCTGGCTTTATTAGACAAAAATATCCCTTCACACAGCTGAGGTCGTTTTACTGCCTGGAAACTTCCCTTAGGTATTTCTCCTGGCAAGCAGAATGCTGGAAGAAGGTGGTAGCTTCTTCTTGCATACTTGCCTCATGGTTTCATCACTCTGAGTGAAATTAATGTGTTCCCTTTTCTAAACTGCTGCTCTCATCCATAGGGTGGCTTTAGACATGAACTGTACTTACAGGAAAAGCAACCATTCTAATCTATCAGCAGTCACAGCCATGAGGAGTCACACATACACAGCTAAGAAAGCTCTGCCTTCCTTGTGAACATGCTGCTCTTGCATTGACCCATTTCTGTCTCTTTGTCCTACTCTGTGTTCCACTGGTGTAGTCAAAGGTCAGGAAAGCATCATGCAGACTTCCAGCTTTTATTCTGTGCTCTGCAAGTGCTGTCAGACTTGATGGAGAACTAAAACTGAGGCAGCAGGAACTGACATTGCTGGCTTGGTTGCTGTAAACTCCTTAAACTGCTCTCTTCAGGCACCACCTGAAACCTAACCTGACTAGAAGCTTAGCTTCCTGGAACTTTAGAAGTACTATGCCAAAAAGTTTTTAGCCAACTTTCATAGTTTTCCACTTTGGAATGACATTTAGTATTTTCTGTAAGCCATTCAAATAGTCCTCAAATATTTTAAAAAATTAATGGAAAAAAAAGGGAGGGGAAAAAAAAGAGTAGGCCTGGAAACATATCTTGATTGTTTTTACTGGGATGTGGAAAAGAAACCTTAAACATCAATGAAAAACTCACTTCCTGGAGGACTTCTGTCTGAATCTATATCTGAATCTGCTGCATATAACAGTGGACTTGTTACTTAGTGTTAAGCCAGCATGTAGAAAGATTGGACATAAACTGCATCTGCTACCACAAACTGTGTAGTAGATGCTATTTTCACCCTTCTGATCACTGCAGTCTAATCCTTACCTTTAGCTAAGGAGCTAAATCTGATTAAGTACTCTCTGTGCTCCTTGTGGAGAACTCTCTACCACTCCAAAGCACTCTTTTTTCATTGAGCAAACAATAGAAGAGATCTTGGCAATAGAAATAAAAAGTGCCAAATGTACTCTCTTCTGGTAGCGCTGCAAGTTACTGTAGGAAGCTGCTCATCTCCAGATGTTCCAAACAGCTGCTTCTAAAGTTGACAGGGAGCTAGGATAGCACTAAGCCCCAGGAGCAGGGCTTGGAATGCTATTCTTAGAATGTCTAGGAAATATCTAAGAAGCCTCTGCTCTTCTTATTCCCTTTGCAAGTAAAAAAATTGTTGTTGTGTTTTTTGTTTTTTTTTTCAGGTACTCAGATCTCAAAGTTTGGGTTCGTGGGTTTTTTTTTAAGAAGCTTAATATTTTCATTGGAACTGTTTTGACAGTTGTATTCCCTCAGAACTGTGCAATTTAAGCCAGTGGAAACCAATTGAGAAATGGCAGTTTGCTGTCATAGATGATGAATTAACCATTTTATATGAATTAGAAGCAAACTTTGGCATATATCGCTGACTTCTTTTAGAATTTTTTTCTATTTTGACTGGTTTGGAACAATACTGAGCATTCTAAACATACATACTGAACATATGATACATTGCTGATCTTACAATTTGAATCTAGTTCTAGTCCCACTAGAATCTAGTCCCACTTGCTACATTACAAATCATGAAAGTGTTCAGGCTTGGGGGGTCTTCAGGAGGCCATCTAATCCAACTTTCCTTTCAGAACAGGATGGCACTGCCTTTGGCATGGTCTAGTGGCCTTGGAAGCCTCTCAGGAGCAGGCTGGTCTTATTTTTCTTTTAGTAACTATTTTGGCTTGAGGTTCTATTTTGTTTAGTGATCATTTTCTAGATAAATGGATATTAAGCATGAGACAGAACACAAAATGTATGCATTTTGAAGCTAAGCACCTATATTCTATCATGAAATGGCACTTACTTTGAAAGGAGGAAAAGCCAGTCCTAGTGGACTGTTAATTATCTGGGGAGCAGATCAGTGATATCAGTATTACTAATGGCTCAGTAGGTGTTTGGTGGACACTTGGAAGAGTTGAGTACTGGTCAAGGTGAGAGTACTTGGGCTGTTCCTCAGATTCTAATATTGTTTAGTGGGAAGCATTCCACATGGCATCACTGGAAGAAGTAATTAAAAAAGCACTGTTTGGTTTGTTTGTTTTTTTCAAGTCATGTACTGTTAAAATATGCAAGTATATAACATTTTTAATTTCCGTCTGTTTGCTGGGGTGTTTTCTTTCCAGACCTACTCAGGCCTGTTCTGCGTGGTAATCAATCCTTACAAGAACCTGCCCATATACTCAGAAGAAATAGTGGAGATGTACAAAGGCAAAAAGAGACATGAAATGCCCCCTCATATCTATGCCATCACAGACACAGCCTACAGGAGTATGATGCAAGGTGAGTGCTGACTGAGATAATGACTCTTGTTGAAATCACAAATCAAGGCTGCAGTCAAAACACTGTAGGAGAACAACAACTCACTGCTATCAAAAGGCATTATTGTCCTTGCTTACAGACACTACTTGGTACCAGCTTTTGTGTTCAGGTGAATAGCTCTCTCCTGCTGTAGTGGATTGAAGAACTATACAAAAAGTCTTGTGAGAGCTAAATTTGACATAAAGTACAGGCTGGTGTGAATACATGGGGTTCAGAGAAGCAGGCAAGGAGAACTGAGGTAGCAAATTTTCCATCTCAGTGATGAGCCTATGAATTGATGTAGCTGTAGGTGGGCAGGGATGTGTACTGTTTGATAGAGGCTTTTAACAAAGCCAGCTAAAATCCAATTGCACATTCTGGCTGGGGGGATCAAGCTTAGTATAACCTATGTTTTGAAGTATGATGGTCAGTGGTAGCTTTACTGTCAGGACTTGTTTGGTTATATTCTTACTTTGTTGATAAAACTCACTATCAGGAAATATTAAGTACATCTGTTGCCTTTTCATGGAATAAAAGAAAGCAAGTGGATAGACCTATTTCACTCCACATCATACAACTGAGAATCAGAGAGCTGTGGCTATTATCTGCTACCTGTTTATCACTTGAGGAGTTCTAAATATGGAACTCTGAATGCATTGTGCAGATCCCTGGTTCTGAGTGGAGGTTTTTCACAAAGTCAGTTGTGGTGTCTGTGATGCTTGGAGAGGTTCAGGTGTGGAGGTATTTTGTGCTTTTCTTCCTGTTTGTTACCTGGGTTTTATGAGTAGGCATACTTTTTAAGGTTTAAAGGGTGTAATGGACAGTTTGATTTGGTGTGCCTGAGTGAATGTTACTACTCCTTTATTTTTTGATGTCTAGAAATGACTAAGGTGTTTGTTCTTCCTAAGTCTTGTCACTAGCATCACATTTTTGAGCAAAGTCCAGATATAATAAAATCATGCTTTAAAATTCTCATTAGTCTCAGTTTGAGTTCTGCTTTTCACCTGCCCTTGCTACCACTTGTACCTCCAAGCATAAGAGGACTATAATGATACAGGTTCCCAGAGTGGAAAAGAGAGAAAATCTCCACCCATCAACCTGTGTTAGTGTCTTCCAACAAACTTGCTGTGGGGAAAGCTGATAAAGGTTGTTTAAGTGTGGTGCCATGCAGGTCAGAGCACAGGGGTGAGCTAATATGATGGATCAGTTGATCTATATTTATAAAAGCCTGGGATGGAGAGGGGTGAGTACACAGACCTGCTGAAGTGGACTGGTGGGAGGGTGTTGGTGGCAGTTTGCTGGAGATGTGGCAGGTCTTGAGAAATGCAGCCATACTGCTGGTGTGTTACTCTGAAATGAATGCTGCATCCGGAAGATAAAAACTTGTGAACCTGCACCTCTAAAGGATCTCACTTCCCTTAGAGAGAGACTGGATCTGCCATGATATGGTCAAGAATAGATGCTCCACCTATATTTTACATGGCAGAATGTTGTCCATAAACCTCATTGCACTTTTCCTTCTTTTATTGCTTCCTTCCCTCCATTGCCTGCTCCTTGTTAGCTCAAGCACTAAGTTGTATTTTTGTTAAACAGGCTATTAACTGAGCTGTACCAAAGTTACTGTTCCCTAGAAAGAAATCTTGTCTACATAGAATCAGAAACAGTTTCTTTGGCAGTGTTGTGAGGAGACTGAAGTTCTTTTCCCTTACAGTCAACAGTTAAACCACTTCAAAGTGCGTGTGCCTGCATCTTATCCTTCGTCCCTGCCAGGTATATATCAGTGTGTGACCGAAGATACCCAAACAGCTGCAATTCTACATCAGGGGACAGGTGACCTTCTTTGGTCTGATGGTGGTTCAGAGGTAGTGATTAATCTATGTGGGTGTTTTCTTTCCTGTTGAAAAGAGGCGATGTGTCTGTCAGACCACCTCTTGGATGATGTCTGAGACTTGGAAACCCCAGACTTGACTTGCTTTGTTGTACAGAGCTGAAGAATGGCAGCCCTGCCAGTTTTCCAAGCATGGGAAAGTTGCTATGAGGTCTGCTGGAGTGTTTACCTTTCCCAGAACAATTCTAGCTATGCTGTGTTCTCAGCAATACTGACAGTCTAGAGGCTTACCCCAGCTCTTCTTTGCCTAGTTTTAGAAACCTTGTTGCAGACTTTTTGTAATGCTTGTTGATATGAATATCATTCCCAGTTAGCTTTTGAACTTACCTGCCTTGATCTGTTTAACTAGGTTTGGAAAGATTTTTTTGTGTGGTTTCACAGTTACCTGTGTGTGCTACAAGACCTGTAGAGATTGTTTTAGGGTTATTTATTGCCTTATTTCCTTGTTTCAAAGGGTAGCAGTAGCATTCCAATGTCTGCTACTGGGAGTGAGGGTGAGTAGTAGGTTGTTGCAGTGTCTCTGGCCCTGGCTAGCCTCGAGGGGAATGGAAAGCAACATTCCTATTCCACTTTCTGGGTTTTGCTCAGCGTGGGGGAGGTTTGGTGCAGCAGCCAGTGGTATGGCAGGAATCTGTACAGAGAATAGAAGATGAAAGGGTCGGGTGCTCCACATGAGCCAGAGGCATTTAGGATTAGGCTGCCTTCCCTAGGTTACTTTCAGAGCCCTGAAGACTGGGAATCCTTCATGGCCTGGAGAAGGATAGCAAGCTGACTTGACTCTGACTTCTGTCAGCACAGGGTATAGTTATCTCTTAAACTGACAGTGTGGAAAAGCTTTGCCTGTTAATTGATTTGGACTCAGATTTTTTTTGTTGTTGTTGTTGATTTTCGGTCAATTTATGGCACTTGAATAAGCAGGGCTTTCAAAGAGATGGTTCATCAGGAAGGGAGAGGAAGATGAGAGTTTTGTTCCAACCTCTGCTAATCCACAAACTGCTTTAACCCTTTTCAGGCATCTGTTCTGATGTACTGTGGGTGAGCTTGGTCTTTTTGTATCTTCTGGTTACTTCATTGGCAGAAGTGTCAGGGCACTTAGATATTCCAAGAGATTATATTGCTTTTTGTTAATTTTCCCCAGAAGTACTTTCTTGAAGAAATAAAATGGTGAAGGGCATGTTCAGAGTGGGTTGTTTGTTGGTATTGGGTTTTTTTCCTTTTTTTTCCTCAGACCCAAGACTGTGACTCTCAGAAATGAGATGAATACATGTTACCTGGAGAAACTTCCTGTGCTTCAAGAACAGAACTTTCAAAAATGTAACATTTTTGCTTTTAGAGAAAACAACAATTTGTCTTAATGTTTCTGTTCCCTGGGTAACCTGGGAACAGATCTGCATTCAGAGGAATTCTTCTTCTGGTGCTAATGATTGAAGCACAGTGCCTGCAAGTGGAGTGGTGTCTTGAGCAAACAAATCATTATTCTAATGCAGCTGATGTATACTGAAGAGATACATTCTTTACCTCAATTCAGAGTCTCCAGGGCCTCAATTTAGAAAAGCATATTTTAAAGCTGTTAAACAGCACCTGTTTGTCTATTTGGAACACACATAGAGAATTTTCTGTGTCAGATAGTGATAGAAGATGTAAATTTCATTGGTATCTGGAACATGGTATCTGTTTCAATGCCCTGAAAAGTATCTGAAGCTTCTGTAATAGGTGAGGTCAGTATGGTGATTCTGGTCTACAAAGGTTAGACCTGTTCAACTAAGATGATAGGTAGGAGAGGGAATAGACAGCACATAGCTAATGAATATATTCAGTCTCTTTTCTTAGCTGATTTTCTCCACGTTATTGGAGAGCTCCTAATGTTTCACCTAACAAAACTATGAAAATCACTGAGCAATGATTAAACCCTCCTTGACCTTGATGGATTAGTCGGCAAAGGGACCTGTACCTCCAGAACTATGCTGGTGTTCACTTGGGAGTTAGGTAGTCTCTGGGTTTGGTGTTTCAAAGAAAAAAATCTGAAGCACAGTACCTTGGTGATCTTTTAGTGACACCTTGTTACATTAAGTGAGGAACCGCAGTGTTAGGTGTTGGAAGACAAATCACTTGCTTTGTAGATCCTCACACTCACCTTGAGACCATGTGTGATTTTCACAAAAGACAGTCCTCTAGATCTGCTCCTGTAGAATATAGACCTTCAAGTGTTTTGTTTGTAATGCTTAAATGTTTGCATAGTTCTCTAAGTTTCCTAGCTAGCAGAACACTTCTGCACTTTCTTGCTTCCAAGTAATTTCTCAGCTTGCTTCTTAGCATTGGGCTGCTATGCTGCACTATATAATGCCCTACCCCAAAATGCATCTTTCTTTTCTATATAATATTCTGTCAGTGCTTCTCACTTGAGACCAGGTTATGTAGAGGCACTCAAGTCCCTTTCAAGTTGCATGTAAAGGTCAAGTTCTATTTCCACTTAAACCCAGAAGAATAAAACTTGTGGTTTCAGAAGTGTGTTTCCCAGATTTGTCCAAATTTCTCATGCAAAGGGCAACATGAAATTTGGATGCTAGTTATGGAGGATATTTGTTTTGGTGCAAATGGCAAGAAAGTATGTACATTGTTTTAAATTTCCTTAAGAAATGTTTACATGCTTTGAATTACTCGAAATTTCTAAATCCAATTCTAAAAATCTGTGTCTTGAGATGTGGTTTACATGAGAACAAGGAGCTAAAAAAGAGTCCGGTTGCCCACTTGTTTTTTAGTAGTTACCACACCCATTTTTCTTCATTCCTGTGGACCAGAGCAGGATTTCTCTGGCAGTCACTTATGTAATGGTTCAGCCCCTGCTGTCAGTCTCCCTCCAGTTCACTGTTTTAGTACCATGAGCTGCCTGAGCTTTTTGCAGGCTGTATACTAGTTTTTCTTTTCTGTCAGAACTTCATAAACATTTGCATAACCTAAAATTACAGCTTACAACTTGTTTTCTGCTATCTCCGGGTTCAGTTCAGGAGCTCTAGAGAAGGGGAGATGTGGGCTCTAGTCCAAAAATGTCTTAGGGGAATAAATATTTCCATTTGAGCCCGTAGGATATATTTCATTTTGAAAAATGAAATTTACTTTTCTCCTTGTGACTGTTTTCAAACTTCAGCTAATGCAGAGCTGAATCTTGGCACTGCAGTATTCCTGCAAACTCAAGTGATTTCTTTTCTCTTTTTTTTTTTTTTCAAACGTCTTGAAGCTGTATTGTTGAGAGCTGTCTTGGATATGCTATGTTTCTCCTTCATTTGATTTCTCTTTTCTCTTTCTTTTTGTACTTGCTGATAGCTGTTAGCATTTTGAGACTTCCCTATAATAGGTTCTTTAAATGACAGTGCAAAAACAGGTTCTGGGGCTCTGTTCTGGTGTTCCCCTGGAGTGTTTCTGATCCCGTTCAAGCCAGCATGTAGGTTAAGGCACCACAGTGAACCTGCTTGATTGGGTCTGACGCCAGTGGGGTTGTTCCCACTGCGGAGCACAGTGTGTCAGGTCCCTGGGGCTCCTCCTGCCTTAAGAGCCCTGAGGAAAGGACATGGGATGTAAAATTATGTTGATGTTGGAAGAGCATTTTGAGGAGGCAGTAAAGAGCTGGAAGCACTGCGTGTTTGAAGCACTTAGATGCGTTTAAGAGCAATTCCTGCTTTAGGCCAGCTGTGTAGCCCCTGGCCGGGCTGCGGGCGCTGGGCTGGGAGCAGTAACGGGAGCGGGGCTGGGCTGCCCCGGCCTGCCAGACGCTGTGGTTCAGAGTGGGTGGTACCATGAGCTATGGTTAAGCTTTTAGCCTTAATGAGTCAGCTATAGGCAGGGGACTGCAAGCCAAGCCTTTGCCTTTCAGCTCCACTTCCTCTTAGCTGCAGAGGTGATGTCACCATTGTGTGAATGCTATATTACTTCTCCTTTTATGGAGATGAACAGGCTTGAAATGAGAGTCACTCATGCAGAGGAAGTGGGTGATAAAGGCCTGGTAGGATGTTCTGTAACTGAGATGAGGAGCTTAAATTGCACATTCTCTTCTAGCCTTCTAACGTTTTTCTTCTCCCATGCCAAAACATTTAAAAACAAAATTTGAGACTTTGGAGCTGTATTAAATTATTAATTATGCCAATGTATTTGACCACAGCAGTTCAGCATTCATTCACACTCGTTGTTTTGCAATAGTATATTTGGTTGAGCACTTACTATGTAAAAAGATGTCTCTCTTGTGAAAACCAATTTTGGTTTAATTAGGTTTTTAGAGTATGCTAAACCAGCGAGCAGTCTCAAATGCAGTCTTTTATTCTTGGTCAAGAATAAGTTACGTATTATGGGGTTTTTTACATAGTAAAATTAATCTACTGGTCTTATTATACCATACTGCTGTACAGTTTAAATTTGAAGGATATTTTACTTCCTGAATTTCTGGATGTTTGAGGCGGCTGTGTCTTGTGATCACTTGAATGCTATGGTGATGAGAGCTGAAGAAGAGCCTAGATAAAAAGCTTTCCTTGTCAGCTGGTTTGAAATACAGAACTGTTGCTATAATTAACTAATGAGTTGTTATTCTGGATTGTTTTTAATAAGTGACTCTGTTTAGAACTGAAAACCAGGTGCAGATTTCTTTTAATCAGATGTTTCTTGATTATGTTATTATAAGCAACTGAGTTTATGGTACCCAGCACATTCTCTTTTGCTGAATAGGTTGCTTGCACAACTGACAATGAAGTAAAGGCAAGTGCTGACTGAAGTAGTGCAGTATGCCCATGTTGAATGATCATTTGGAAAAAAAAAAAAAAGGAGGGGGGAGGTGGCCTCTTGGCTGGACAACTGAATTCTGATTCATGATGGCACAAGTCAGTGTCATATGGAGAACAAATATTGGCACTCGAAACTGTTCTTAATTTGAAGAGTATCTAAGAGTTATGCTTTTTATGCGTTAGCTCTTTGCCCCTTTGGTCGGCTCCAGTTTCCTGTTGCTCAACACATTATTTGAGTTGTCTGTCTATACACAATTAGAAGAATTCCAGCTATCCCAATGACTGCTGCTTTGCAGTCCTGGGAAAGAATTTCCCCCGGATTGCAAACAGGAATGTTGCCTTTTATGGCAGTGTCTGCGTGCTCCCGTGCTCCCGGAGACTTGCCTGCACTCGCAGGTAGGATCCTGCTGACTTAAAGCAGAGGTGACTAAGGCAGCTGCAGTGGGCCACCAGGAAAGTATGTTGGGGGAGGAAAGCTTCATGCCAAGAGGATTTCAAACACTGTCTGTGACTTTTCCTGCCTGACCACCTTTCAACACCATGCTCTGTGTTAGGGTGGGGAAAAATCCTGTAGTTGCCTTTGGGACTCCTTAGGGTCAATCCAGGGTGCTGTGGCTATCTTGCCTTACTGGAACAAGGCTGGAAAGAACTTCTCAATCAAGTAGGAGAAAACTTGGCATGATCAAGGAGTGTTCAGTGCCAAAGAACTGCTTGGTGTTATTATCTGATGTTGATAATCTCTTTTTCTGTTGAACAGTCAGTTTATCTGTCTGCTTATGGGTATTCTTTTGCTGGATCATCTCTAGGATGGAAATGGGAAGGCAGGTGCTATTCAAGTGCCTGGGGCTCCACAGCCTGTTTGAGAAGCCCCAGCTCATAATTCCAAGGTCAGAGCTGGTTACTAGCAATAAGGACCACCTTATTTAGAATTGCCTTTTTAATTTTTTTTTCTTTCTCTCAAATATGCTTCTTAGAAGAGCCTCTGTAGTACCTGAATGTGAGCATAACCTTTTCTGGACAAGTGAACTGCTTGTATTTATTCAAGCTTTTGAAAGTCAGGTGTTATTCAGAGGCACAGTCTTGTCCTTTCACATAGCTGCTTTGTGGTGCAGAATTGTACTCAGGTGTTGTACTACTGAAGAATACATTTCCTTAGGCAATCCATAAATGAGTCATTAGTTATTCCCCTGATCCACCCTCAAAGTGCCCAGTCATGCAGAGGGCTGGCATGTGCCTGCTGAGCCCTTGACCCACTGGGAACCTTAAATGTGTGAGGCCTTTGGGGCTGGCTAACATCTATTATTGGCCTGGCTTTCAGCAAAAGGGGTGTATATCTCAAAGGCAGTGAATAAATTCAGCACTTGAAAAAATGAATATGCAATTTAAATAAAACTGCACTATCTAGTTTTGAAGGCTTAAGAATTTGCCAGGCCAAAATTGTTTGAGTGGTGATTTTCTTCTACTTGCTTTCTTCCAGGCTTGGGGTTGATCAGCTCTTTCTGAGAACAGTATTAGCAGGGTAATGGCAGGTAATCTAAGTTTTAACAGGAAAAAAAGCAGATTATTTTCCTCTCATTTTTTGTACTCATCTACATACAGTCAGTTTCCAGTAAAGATGCTTAAGAGCAGGAGCTGCATATACTTAGCATGTGAGCTTAATGCTTCCATTATCGGCTTCAGAATATTTTAAGATGGAATCTCAAACCTGTTAGGTTTGTCAGCTTTCATTATTCCACAAAAATATGTGCAAAGGCTAGATATACTTCTCTCTTTTTAAACTGTGTGTATGGGAGATTTTTCTTGATTCATGTGGCATTCAGGATGCTAGTACTGGAATGCTAAATGTGCTTGCAGCAGCAGTATTTAAGGGTATAGAAAAGGTTTCAGGTACTTGAGATCTATCAGACTGGAAAGCCTTCTCTAATTACAGCTCAATCTCTTTATCTTGCACAAAACAACTTGAATGCTGACTTAATTATATCATCTAAGCACTGTCTGGTGGGAAGAATACTGAGCATTCTTGGTTTCTCTAAGCTACAGGGAAAAAGAATTAAAAGAACCAGTAGCTAAAATGTGGAGACAGTCACACAAACATAATGGATGTCACTAACAATGAAAAAAATTATTAGAGAGATCCAGTGAATTGCATACTCTCATGGATGTTTGGGGCTTGCTTTCTCTCTCTTTAGAGAGTAGATGTTAGTCCAGTGCAATGAGTGGAAAAAGGAAGTGGCAATGCCTGAATGACATCTAACTGCTGCAGTGTTACTGAGCTTCTCAGACTAAATAATCTGTGAGTCCTCTGGTCTTGATTTAAAAATAAACAAACACCTAATAGCAAACCAAAAAGCCTCCCAGCCTAATGGGGATTTTGAGTTTGGTGTCACAGTTTGTGTTCTGAGTGCCCCAGTGGCTCTTGTGGGCTGTCAATCAATGACTTTCTGTGCCCACCTGTTCTGTGTTTCACTGTCCCTGTGATGGCTACAAGCTGCTTGAGGCTGTTCTGGTGTAGGCACAGGCACTCTCCAGTCTTCCTAGTGCTCCCAGCTCATTCCTGGTGGTATGAAGGAATGGGATGGAATCTGGGTGGAGGTAGGTGGGCACAGGGTGGAGGGCAGGGGTAGGAAGTGAAACAGGGCAGAATAGGCGGAGTGTGTGCAGGAGCTGTGGGATGAAGGCATGATGGGAGGACTGGTCAGGATTGTGCATAATGAAGTGAATGCTGGCAGGAGGTTAAAGATGTGGGAGAAGATAGTAGTGAATGGGCTGGGTGAATTAAGTTCTGTAACTGGAAAGATATCCACAGCTGGGAATTGAACACAGGCATTAATAAGTCTGCTGGTATGTCAACATAGAAAAGAAAAGGTTTCTGTTGTTACCAACTGCTGTGTTAATACAATAGGGGATGAAGCCACAAACAATCAGCTGTATAGGATGTAGGCTGCTGCTCAGTCTTCCAGTTTTTGGGTCCAGTCTGTACAAAATAAGTAACAAATATTTTGTCACTGAGCTTCAGTGTTTGTTTTGGTCTGAAAGCATCTGTTTGATGTGAATCTTTGGCACTTTGGGATTTGTAACAGTTGCTGTCCCACTTTCCCCCTACCTCTTCCATTTTCACTGCTCTGCTGATAACTTTTGTAAGTCAGTATGAGCCTACTGCAATAGGGGCTGAAGAACAAGTAGATACACATCACACTGTAGCCGTGTGGTAAAGAAACATTCAGTAGGAGACTTCTTTAGTGTTTGTAGAAAAATTGTAATGCAAATAATATTCTTTCTGGATGAAGAAAACTAAATTGCTGTGATGCCATTATACTTTGGCATATGGTAGGAGGTGGGTGTCTTGCCAGAGAGGGGGTTACTTGGCTGTGATTCTGAGGATATTTGTCACTGTTTACTATTTCCTGGTGTCTTTGGTGTTGATTTCATTCTGTCAGAGAAATTTTCTTTTAGAGTTCTAGTCTGACTACTCTTTTAAAATTTCTTCTAGATCGAGAGGATCAGTCCATCCTTTGCACGTGAGTAATTCCAATTGTCAGTCTGCATGTCAAAGTTTGTGTTTTTACATTTTTGTAAAAAGGAAGGACTCTCTTAATTTTAAGTACTGGAAGTGGAATTACAGAATTAGGTAATAATGGAGAGTCAAGGAAAGTTCCACTACAGTTCCTCCAATATATAATTCCTTCTGCAAAATAATTTTTGTAATAAATGGAGGAAGGGTGGCTTTGAAACAGCCCCTTGTGCTCAAACTACTGAAGAAACACAGCTTTGTCAATGGAAAAGGCTTGGAGTGATCCTTCAGATTTGATGCAGCTGTTATGTTTAAGTGCATGCATACTGATGAGGCTAATGGAGTAACAGATACTCTTGATGCAGCAGTTTGTCTTCTAGACACAGTAAAATTGATTTGCCCTCAGCCATGCTTAAGGAATTGGTACGTTTCTTCTTGCAGTCAGGAGGCTTCCGTTTGAAAGATTTACTTCATTACCTTTCACCCCAACCTCTACAGCAGCCTCCAAGCTATTCCTCAGCCACTTTGACAGTCTCTGTATCCAAGTGACTAGAAAGCACTGTTCTTTATTGCCTTCCATGTTGCAGTCCAGCTGCAGCCCAGCTTTTTTTCCCTTGGTTTTAAGGGAGGTGCTGTAATGGCCAGAATGCAGTTAAGGATGTCAGTAGCCCTTTTGGGATTAGAAATATGATAACGTCCCCTTACATCTTGTTTGTTGATAACTTGCAGATTTTCTTTTCAGAGGTGAATCAGGAGCTGGTAAAACAGAGAACACCAAGAAGGTTATTCAGTATCTGGCTCATGTTGCTTCCTCGCACAAGTCCAAAAAAGACCAGGTAAGACCTAGGTTTAATGATGTTTTATTGCTCTGCAGACTTTGGACATTAAATATGTATTGGCTGATGTTGGTAAAAGACATATTGCTCAGTACAAGCTTAGATGGTAACATCTGTCAGGGGATTGAGGAGGTCAGTGAACTATGAAACAACAAGTCTGTCAAAAATTGCGAGTCAGGGAACACTGTTCAAAGCCATAACTCCTTTGAATTCGGTGGATCTACAGTGGGCATAAACTCATCCACACCCCCTTGGATTCATTGGCAAATGCATGGGTAAGAACTGCTGTAAATGCATCATCTGTACTGATCTTTTCACATGGTTGTATTGCTTATAACCAGTATAGGTGGTTTAAAACTGATCCTTTTGTGGGGGAGTTGTCTCCTTTCTTCTGTGCCATTATAGATTAGGTCTGGCCATTACATGTACTGTCTCAGAACTGGAGAATACAATGATAGGCTAGTGGACATCAGCTGAAAACTGAAAAATTGTAGGAAAACATTAAAAGGGGGGAAACCAAGTGTTAGCAGCACATGAGAGGAGGGTGGTGATGATGGTGGGAGGACTTTAAAGATGTCTCACTTATATTTTTTTCCCCTCCCTCTCCCCCGATGGACTATTGCCGAATTCTTCAGTTGTATCCTCGTAGGTGAGCTGCACGTTTACTGCACGTTCTGCACCAGGAATGCATTTTCTGTCCCATTGTGTGATTTTTTTGAGCGGCTTTTCACTCCACACCAATATCACTTTCTGCAGCTAAAACAAATCCATAGACAATTCACAATTTTTATTTTTTTTTGTGTGGTGCACAGTAATCTTTTTGTAAGGATGTTCAGTTGGAGACTGTAGTGATATCAAGAATACTTGTGTTCTGTGCTCAATACTAGTTTGCCTTTAAAGTTTTTCTTGCAGGATTTTCCCAGACACATACCATCTTAGAAGTATTCCATCAGGACTATAGGACTGGACAAGGCTTTCCTAGCCTCTTAAGCATATAGTGTGTGTGATGTTCCTAGTAATATTGATGTAGTTAAGTATTTAGCCAGGGAGTTTTAGGACTGTGGGCTTGTTAGCCGGATCTGAACACGTTGGAAATGTTTATTAATGAAAGCCAAGTGCTAGATGTGTCCACTGCATCTCTACATAAGAGTTTTCCTGTAGCAACTTAATGTGTAGGCATGTCTAATGCATGTAGAGTATATAAATAAGAAGGCATTTCTGCATGCTGGCACACTGTGTGTGTGCATGCACATAGTAGTAACTAACTTCTGGAATTCTACCAAAAAAACCCAACGTTCTATGTGCCAAAATTTCAGACATATGAAGGCTTTTTCCATGGTCTGTCAGTAGCTGTATTTAGAAACATTCTTCTTTTTAGTTTTTTTAAGTGTGGAAAATAGAATCATGGGGTTGAGTTAAGTATTCTTCCACTGCTTGTCCATGAGTAAAATCTGAACTGCTGAAGCAGGACAGACAATCTGCTCAGGAGAATAAAACAGTCCTAAGTTGGACTGGTTGGTGATTTGTCGAAGCTTGATATTTGATTTTTTCCCCCAAGTTTTGATTTTTTTTTCCAAAAAGTCCTGCTCCCCGTGTTTTGTTACTAAACTGACCTTACCAGAGGGGATTTAGAGCTGAAGCCTTTGTTAATCAGCAGTGAGTGCTCTGCATCACTTCTTTATGGTGCAAACTTGGAATCAGAATATAGGAACTTATGAAGATGAATACATTTAATTTTCTGAGGATCTCAGGTATACTGGTCATGGAAGATTTTTGTCTTTAGGCACAGAACTAAACAAAGGATATTATAGAAAGTAGTGGTACTTTCTTTATTATGAACTTTTGGATGTAAACTGGTCTTTTTCCAAATGCCAGGGCAAAATCAGTTTTATAAAACATATTCTTTAGCTCACTTGTTTTGGAGGTAGTGGTGCATTCCACCATTCCCAGTGCATTAGTATATTCAGCTAAATAAGCTTCTAGCTGCATGGTGTGACTTCTATGCACATTAAGGCTCCTTTTGCAGGGGGTGTACTGAATCTAATGATAGAAACTTTTTTTTTTTTTCATTTATTAAAACTTCTATTTATAGAAGTTGAAGTCAGTGTTTTTCCATGTTTAATCTCAGCTTCTTTACTGTCTTATTAAATCATGTAATGATTTTTCAAGATGTGAGTGTTTGCAGGAAATCCGTGGGCAATAGTAGCTGATATTTAAATATTTGTAACGAAACTTTGGTTATGGATGATCCTTCTCCTTCCCCCATGCAGCCACTGGTGTTGGGATTTAGTTATTTGATAATCTCTCACATGACTGCAGAGAAGAATACAAAAGCAAATCCCTAATGTGTAAAAAACAAAACAACGAACTCCAACAAACCAAACAGCCCAAACACCACCCCCCATAGTTTTTTTTTTTTAATTGTATACTGTTAAAGGTAGAAATTATTTCTGGATGCCTTTCTCCATACTTTACTTTCTGAAGAATTAATAGCTGGAAAGACTTCTATCTTGCTTAAAAAATATTTCAAAAATGTATGAGATGAAAAAAAATTCAGTGCAAGGTAGATGTCAAGGATTTTAGTTGCTTTAAATTTGTCTTGTAATTTCAGAGCAGTAGAAAGCATACTGAAGAGTGTTAGGAACTGCCAACCACAGGCTAACAGACCCAGTGGCTTTTTCTGCTGCTGTTTTCATGAGGAATATTGCACATACTTCAAATGCATGCCAAGTGTTAAACAAATTTGTTTCAGGTCAAGGAATGGCAATTACAAGTGCCAGGAAATTGGCAGCATCTTAATGATGGGTACCTTAGGATTTTTAGAAAGCTTGGACAGCTCTGTCTTGTAATGGTTTTGCTTTGCAAAATTACCTATTACATAAGAATAATGAAGTATCTTCCATCAGTGAAAGGTGATCATCAAAATTTAAAGTAAAAAATCCCCAACAAACTCCACCCAAAAACTTATTAAAAATTTTTAAACATAATGGAATTGCCTTTTAAACAAAGACAGCATGCAGTGAGGAATGGGTATGGTAATTGCAGACACTTAGTCCTATGTGCTGTTACTGTGGCATGCTGAGAACTTGGATTTTCCCACTTTGTCACGGTGCTGAGGCAAATCAGGAGAGCTCAGTGATTTGACCAACTCTTCAGCATTTTCCTTTCCCCAGGAAAGGAAAATGCTTCATATTGCTGTGAGGCCAAGCTGTCATTTTCTATGCATATTGCTACCTTGGTGTTTCAAGAGACCTAATCACCTCTAAACTACAATTTACCCACACCTACTTGAAACTAATGACACTTTTTCCTGAGGTACTAAGTTACAGTAAGGTCTATTATATGTGGATTTGCATAAACTTCCCGTCTTTGTGTAGCTACTATGGCCTCAGTTTTATTTATAGCCAAATAATTAAAATAGATTTGATGTCAAGGCCTGATTTCTTTTCCCTCCTTGTTCCATTTAGTTGGGTTTAAGTGCTGTGTTGCTGTCACCTTTCACTTGAATAGGAATAAATTGCAGTTAGAAACAGAGGCCTAGGGCTTCACTGCAGGGTGGGGAAGAGAAATGGTGTGAGCAAAGAGCATTCCAACTTCAGTACGTGTGGCAGAACACAAGGGGAAATGTGACCACCACACAGTTTCAAGGACTGAACCCTAGTTTCAAGGTTTTTTTCCTTGCAATGCCAGACGCTGGGTCTGTTGTGAGACAGATGATGTCCCAGCTCAGATTCTCCTACCAGGGCTAAGCCCCTTGTTACATATACTTGACAGTGAATGGAGGTGTTTGCAGCAGCTGCCCCTTCTGTGTATGTGCAGTTCCACCAGGGCTGGGGGTCTTGTTTGGCCTTGCACTTTGCAAGCATGAAGTGAAGTGATCGTGGAAGTAAAAAATAAAGACTTGTAGTTCATTGTACAATTTCTCATATATCTTCCTCCTTTTTTTATTGCCTGTATTTTTAGAGACACTGTGTAAGAAGTAATCTGTCTTTGAGAACAAATGGGAACAATTTTCCTTTAGAAGTAACCTTAAATAGTTTCCCCATAAATTCCGTTCCTCACAAATCAAACTTCATTTACATCTGTTATGCACAGGCAGTCTTGAGTACTTACTGATAACTGCTAAAAAGAGAAACATTAATCTAAACTGTAATTTTGTGTCTCCAGAAGCTTTTTAGTTGATCTTGAAATACAGAGAACGCCATGCTTTTAGCACAGAGGACAAGTAATTTTTCAAAAGTGCTAGGGATACATGTAGGGCCTGCAGGGAAAGGTGTATATGCTGCAATGGCCCAGTATTGGGCAGAGATAAAAGTTCTGAATTTCTTTTCTACAATTCCAGCACTTTGTATTCCTTGAGGGGAGGAGTGTGTGAATATGGCAGCAGACTGCAAGCAATCATGCAGTTTGTGGGATACCACTAATTCTCTTTTTTGTGTGTTCCTCCTTACAAAGGAGATTTTTGCTTGTTTGTACTTTGTAAGATGTAGACTCCTTATAAAAGTGCAAGCATTTTGTGTTCGGTTTTTACAAAACATTATATTTTTTTCAGACTAACTTCTTAACCTACTAGTAGCAGTGTTCAGAGCTGTCTTTTAGTAGCAAGATAGGATTTGCCTCACTGTTGCAGGCTCTGTGGCAGTACACTTCTGGGATGAGGGCCTGGTCTTGGATGCTGGTATGGTTTTCACTTTGTCCCTGGGAAGCCTGCGGGATGTTACAGCCAAGTGACTTTGAAGGGCTTCTTGCTAACAGAAAGACACACTGGGAGGAAGGGAATGAGGCTTATTTATGAATGTTTCTGTTTAACCCAGATAACTAATGAGTCTCCTTTGAAGGTTTAAGCGATCATCTCCTAAGGTTTAATATGGCTTCTCTGCAACAGATGCCAAACTAGTGTGAATTGAAACTGCAGCGCTGGTTTGACCCAAGGTTAATGCTGTGAACCACTACCTACTTTATTAATTTTGGATTTCTCTCTAGGGAGAACTGGAGAGACAGTTGCTCCAGGCTAATCCCATCCTGGAGGCCTTTGGAAATGCCAAGACAGTGAAGAATGACAACTCCTCAAGATTTGTGAGTATTATTATGTCATGAGTGTATTCAAAAAGTGCATCCAAAGTGTATTTTACACTTTCCAATGTTCTGTTTTTGGGTGAATTCCTATCAGAGATAGAGTAACTGAGTGACTTTTTAAAAATTAATCTGGGAAATTAATTTCATTTGGTGAATTATCAAAAATAGGTCTTTTAGATCTCTGGAATGAAGAAACCAGATCCTGTACCAGGATCATCTGTGCTGATTTTTTTTTTGTAATCATTACAGTTGGTTTTATCCTGGAGAGCAAATACTCGTCTTTTATTTTGCTTGTTCTGGAGAACAATGGACAGCATCTGAGAGGCAGTTGGCAGAGCTGGAGCAAAACCAAATTAAAATGGTTGAAACTAATACTGAAAGGAATGGAACTGTCAGGGTAGTGTAACATGAAATTCAAGGGACCCTGGTTGTGGGAAATCTAGGTTGAAACAGAAGTGAGTGTGAGTTGTTGGCTGTCACAATGATAGAAGTGTCTGTAAGTGCTTGGTGTCTTTTCTTGTTCAGTTGCTGTTGTGATCACTAGACATTGCGTATTGGCTGACCTTATGCTTTGCCTAAAACCTGCCTGACTTGTTTGGAGTTTCCTTTCCTGGATTAAAAAGAGAAGGTTTACCTCTGTTGTTTACTGTTGTTACCAAACACAAAGAATACTAATTTTAATGCTATTGTCTTCCTCTTAGGGCAAATTTATCAGAATCAACTTTGATGTCAACGGCTACATTGTTGGAGCCAACATTGAAACCTGTATCCTTTCTGTAACCCCTTGAAAGGTTCAAGGCTCTAGAGGTGTCAGGAATGGTACCTAGCAGTCTCATCACCACTGACTTAGGTTGAGAAAGCAGTTGGAAGCACTCTAAATTTCTGCTATCAAGATCATTCCTCTTTCCTCAGTAGTATTTTGTGACCTTTGTGATCATGGTGCAGACCTTTTCTGAGTTAATGAATGAATTTGAATCTTAAGAGGTGAAATGCAAGCATAAACTGCAGCAATATGAATAGGTATGGAATTTCATAAGTCATTCTTGCTTCTTTCCAAGGCAGGTGGGGATTGATAGCATCAGATTTTATGTTTCTTACCAATTAAGTCTCTCTTACCATAGTCATCATTCAGAGGCTGGCAGAACTGAGACCAGAAGCTCAATGGGTTATTGACTGATAACGATTGCTAAGTCAATACCCCTGTGAATTGGTATGAAGAGAACATCAGGTAGTTTTTTCTCCTACCATAGAGTAGGAAGGGATTTGTATGTCCTGTCATGGGCCTTGACTCTCTGAAGATCTGCTGGAGAAGTCACGTGCAATTCGCCAGGCCAAAGAGGAGAGAACCTTCCACATCTTTTACTACCTGCTCTCTGGGGCAGGGGAGCATTTGAAGAGTAAGTATGATTGTGTTGTGGTGAGGGAATGCCATAGCTGCAACAACAGAGGGTTCAGAACACTTGTAGACAAAGACCTGTTCCTTCACAGTTCCTACTTCTCTGCCTTTTGGATATGGTCAGCTCTCCTCCACCTCTTTCATACACTTATACATCCATCTGTCCTCCCCCTGCACTTCTCAGTTCCTGAAAACTTGCTGCTCTGGTTCCTTCCTGCACTTGTCTCCCTGCCAGCAATGACTCTACGCCCTTCCTTATCTAAATTGCTGTCCCATGTTTAGTCTAGTCTTGCATGATGTAAACCATTCTGGTGCAGGAATGGTCCTGCTGTGATGCACTCGGTGTGTAACTGAGTGGAGCAAATCTGCAAGCCTCTGAGCACCTCTAGCAGTCTGGCATCCCAGCACACCTTGTTTTAATACCTCAGCGTGGTAATGTGGGTCTGTGTTGTGCAAGAGCTGCAAATGGATCTGCAGGAATGACACAAGGAGAGGATTTTCTCATAGCTGCTACTGTTTCAAGAATTCATATATGAACTTTTATCTGACTTGAAACAAATGAGGTATTGAAATTAAAGACAGATTTACTTTCAAGTTAATCCCTACTATTGACAGATTTAGGACCTAATGATGAGTGGCGCTGCTTTGGTGGAGTAGGCCAGAGGAAGGAATAGCAAGAAATAACACAGAAAAACTCTGTGTTTATCTAAAATATATTAAATGTCCAGCCTGAAGAAAAACTGAGCTTAATCCTAGATTCATCCAGGAGCTGGTAGCATATGCGAGTCAGAAATTTGATGTTGGTGGTAGCTTGTTGTCTGTTTAAAAAAAAATCCATAGCAACTTCTTTCTCAATTCTTTCCTAAGATGACCTGCTGCTGGAGCCTTACAACAAATACCGCTTCCTTTCCAATGGGCATGTTACCATCCCGGGCCAGCAGGACAAGGACATGTTTCAGGAGACCATGGAGGCAATGAAGATCATGGGCATCCCAGATGAAGAGCAGATAGGTATGAATATGCAAGGAATGAAAAAGGGAACAAGCCATGTCTTGAGATTTTTTTTTGTTCTGGTGTTCTTTTTTTTGTTTTGGTTTGATTTGTTAGCTTTTTGTTTAGGGATTTTGTTGGTTTTGTTTTGCTTGTGTCGGTTCCTGCTCCCCCTGCCCCAAGTGAACAGTGTGCAAGTAACAAAATTCAGTGGCTTTGGAGTGACCCACCTCAGGATCTACCAGCACAGTTTCAGGTTATACAGTTAACTCTAGAACAAGCAGCTAATAAAAACATGCTTCTGCTTGATGTTTTTGTTCCCAATCTGAGGCTTGTATACCCAGTGTATGAAAAACACATTGAAGATACAAGAATCCCCTCATTCTCTTATGCAATGCATGGCTTGTGTGCTCCCCCTACCCCTTAGCAGTGGCTCTAAAGTATCTGATCCAACCACTGCTGGATTAGTCCTTTGAGAATGGGCTGGTCATAGTGCTTTTCTTTCCAGCTTAACACTGAACTGCTGATCAGAAATTAATATTGTCTGATTCTGGGAGCACAGTAGCATGACAGTGAAAACAGAAATGCACACAGCCAGCACAAAGCACAGTGATACACATTCACCAGAGCTCCGTGCTCGCTCATTCATGATCTGCCCCACTGGTGGCAAATCAGTGTTCTGCAAAGGCTCACCTTCAAAATGTGTATGGTCTTCTAAAGCTAGGACTGTTACTCTCTACCCTGAAGCAAGCAGGCATCTGTTGTGGTTTGACATCACCTCCTCTGCTGGAGGCTGCAGCTCTTGTGGCTGTAGGGAACATGTATTTACCTGTGCCATCTGCTGTTTACAGTCCAGCTGTTAAAATCTGTGCTGTTGTTATTGACAGTTTAATACATTTCTTGATATCCTGAATCATCTGAGACTGAAACTTCTGTCTGGAGGTGAAGAGAAATTTGTCAAAACCAAAAAAAGAGAAATGATAGCCTAATTCATTGTCAGGGTGTCCTGCTATGCTCAGTGTTTCGAGTTGTTTTTAATGTATGCTCTAGGGTATGTCTTTGCTGTCATGTAGATGAGTTGTTGGTTCCAGGCACTACAGCAAAAATAGCTTTAATGTTTTATACTTGCTGAGGAGCCAGTGCCCTTTTGCCAAGATCCAGCCTAACCCTCCCCTGACAAAGCTTCATGCCATTCCCTTGGATCTTGTCATTGGTCACCAGATAGACAGGTGCCTTGCCCTCCACTTGCCCTTCTGAGGAAACTGTAGGATGCTGTGAAGTCCCCTCCTCAGTCTCCTCTTCTCCAGGCTGAACAACCAAGTGACCTCAGTCACTCCTCCTGTGGCTTTCTCTTGGCTCATTGCCATCTTCATAGCCATCCTTTGGACAGTCCCTAACAGCTTTATATCTTTCTGATATTGTGGTACCCAAAACTGCACCCAGGACCTGAGGTGAGGCTACACCAGTGCAGAACAAGAGTGGGACAATCGCAAACATGTTTCTTTTCTGTTGCTCCTAATGTAGCATATAATGGAGCCTTTGTTCACTCTCATCCTCAAAAGGATGTTTTCTTAAAACAAATCTTTTTGTGATAGTGTTGTGGTTTAACTGCAGTTGGCAACTAAGCCCTACATGGCTGCTCACTCACTCCTGCCCAGTGGTATGGAAGAGATAATTGAGATAGTAAAAGTGAGTAAACTCATGGATCAAGATAAAGACAGTTTAACAGGTATAGCAAAAGCTGCACATGCAAGTGAAGCAAAGCAAGATGAGGAATTCATTCACCACTTCCCAAGGGCAATCAGGTGTTCAGCCACACCCAGGAAGGCAGGGCTCCATCACACAATGACTTGGGAAGACAAACATTATCGCTCCTAACATCCTCCCCTTCCTTCTTTTCTGAGCTTTATGTGCTGAGCATGATGCCATGTGGTATGGAATATCCCTTGGGTAGGTTGGGGTCAGCTGTCCTGGCTGTGTCCTTCCCCATCTTCTTGTGCACCCCCAGCCTCCTCCTGTGTTATGAACACTTGTTTCCAGCACAAATCCAGAACACAGCCCCATAACAGCTACTGTGAAGAAAATTAATTCTACTCCAGCCAAAATCAGCCTAAACAAGTGGAAAATGGGGGGACAAAAAATACCTTTGTTAGAAGATCCCCTTCAAGTGACTGGCAGTTTACTTTGCTCAAGGCAACTGGAAGCTATTATGCAATGAGCTTTGATATGTGGTGAAAATTGAATTGACACCATCTTCCCTGTCTTGGCATCTGATAGTTTGGCTTTTGTGACGTGCATCATTTGAAGAGTATGAATGTGTCATTAGCAATGGGGTGGGGTGCTTCAGCATATAATTAGTAATAGTTACGTACAGGCACTTTCGCCCACATCCTGCTGCCTTCTGTACTTTACAATGTGTGTCTGTAAGGACTGCAGATCTTGGTCAGGGAACTGAAAGTGTTACAGGGTTAAAGAAACAAAATCTTTAATTGAGGTGCACCCTTAACTGTCTCTTTCCTTTGTTCAACAGTAACTGTTGAGGAAAATTGAGTATGAATTCATTACATGAGTTTTTATCCTCAAGCAGAGAAGAAAGTGTTTTATTAAAAAATACAGTTGTTGTAGGTGGCACTTAACCCTCAGTCCTGTCTCTCACTATTTTATGGAGATGTTGAGAATAGGTAAATTTCTAGGCTGTGTAGTCCTGCATAGGAATGACAAGGCAAGTCCTTTGTCCTGCATGGGAGTAGTTTAGAGGAGTAACCTGTGGTGCTTTTTCCTAAATTTCAGAACAGTTTTTGGGATGCTGAGATGGGCCTCTTTACCATGTTAAGAAAGATAACTGGGTGATACGGATAACTGTGTCACTGTTTGTTGATGTCTGACACTAAGCTGTTGTTATTGTTACTATTTTAAAAGGTCTGCTGAAGGTTATCTCAGGTGTTCTTCAACTTGGCAACATAGTCTTCAAGAAGGAGCGTAACACAGACCAAGCCTCTATGCCAGACAATACAGGTAACCAATCCCCTGCCCCACACCAAAGAAAAGTGCAGCAAAAAAGCCTCCAGGAAGTTCTTGCAAGGGGGAGAATGTATTGCAGTATGTATGGAATGCTGGAGCCCTGTTTTTGCAGGGTGAATTATTTGTCAGAGGAGCTGGTGTGCCCCATACAAATGCACAGTGTTCTGCCAGGCGTGTGTTTGCAGCCACCCACGGGCAGGAATGTGACAGTGTTCCTGTGGCAGGGCTAGGCAGGAAGTGCACACCATGAACAGATGAAAAGGATTACTCTACTGAGTATGTGGAGTGTGTGTTTTAAACGAGCTACAGTAATTGCTCCTTCCAACCTATATTATCAGATTTTAAGGAATGTTCTGTGCTGCCTTTGTAGGTAGTCTGGTAACTGTAAGAGTAAGGTGGTGGGTAGTTTTATGGTGGGTATAAAAGCATGTGTGCGTAATTTAATTGCCCATTGTTGAATGTGTAAATAGTGCCATGCTTCATGTGATAGAGGACTATTTGTTGGAAGACTTAACTCTTAGACCTTCATTGTAGATGTACTGCAGAAGTGCAAATGTTGCTAATTTTATCACTAAGGGTTTTTTTTTTTTTTTGGCTGTTATTATTTAAAATATGCTCTAAATGCCATTTTAAGGAGGAGAATAAACTGTTTGGGTTTTGGATCTTGAATCTGAAATACAGAGCTGTCTCAAAGACTAATCAGTAGATGAAGACAGAACAATTAGCTTGATTAAGAATCCATTATCTGATATATTTTTAGATTGATTACAGACAATGACCTTTCTAAAGCTTCTGTGTAACAATTTAGTTGAATGAGGCTGTTACTTGAAATGTATTCTAGTGGCTTCTGGAGAAACTCAGTAAACTGTTGTATGGGTTGCAAGAGGGTTTTTTTAAGAGTGATTTTTTGGTTAGGAAGGTATTTTGTCTCAGTAACCTGTTCTTAATTTAATGTTTTTTGTAAGCTGTTTCCTGACTTTTCTAAAGACAGTTGTCAGAATGTTTTTCTTTTTCTCTTTCTTTCTGTGAGAAAAACAGAGTAATATAAATCTTTTTGTTTCCTTTTATCATCTTTAGCTGCTCAGAAGGTGTCTCACCTTTTGGGTATCAATGTGACAGATTTCACTAGAGGTATCCTGACTCCTCGCATCAAAGTTGGACGAGATTATGTCCAGAAAGCTCAGACCAAAGAGCAGGTAGGCATTCTCAAAAAGTGAATGGGACCACTTTGATCTCTGATCTTACTGCTGCACTGCTAATGAATGTTTCAAAGGTTTCTGTAGTGTTTACTAACCATCTTTATGGTGGCAGTACATGGAAAGCACACTTGAATGATGTACCTTAATATATTGCTTCTAACATAATATATTGCTTGTTCATATAATCTGTGTAAAGATAGAATTCACCCTGTCCCTTAGCACTTCTTCTCTTTAAAAAAAAAAGGGAACACAAGTCCCCTAAATTTGGTGACCGGCTGTCCCTGGGGAGTTATTTTCAATGTGGTATGCAAGGGTGACATTTTCAAGTTGGTGCAATTCAGAAAGCACTATTTTTGAGTGGGTCAGCTACTAAGATAGAAGAATTTGCTGCTCACCCTTGAAATTTATTGGAAATTTTGTAACACTCTTGACTGGTTGTGCTGTAAATGAAACCTGACCTAGGAGCTCGTGGCCTGCTTCAATGGAGCAAACCCCTGTGCTTACTTATTGCCTGACTTCTTTATGAACACAGCATTATACTCTAAATAAAGAAACATGGCCCTGTTACATGGAAAGGGTTACTAAGAGATTGAAGTCTGGAAAAAGTCAGAGGTTGCCTTTCCATGCTGCTTGTCCCTTTTGATGTATAATTTCTTACTACATGTAGTATTTGTGTCAAGCAAAGGTAGGGTAGTGGCAGGGAGGGATTTGGCTTCATAAATCCAAAGTTACAAAAGAATTTAAGTTCATTTCCTTGGGCCTATGAAATGCTCCATGTTACTACAGTCTTTGGGAGTGACTGGGCATAGTTTTTCTTTCTTTAATACCAGCTTTTGTTTCCTCCAGCAGGTAGGATCCTGAAATTTGGTTTTGACACACTAATTTAGAGACAAATTTTTTGCTCTTATATATTGAATATCACTATGCCATCTACTTTTCATTTGGAATAAACTGAAATAAGCCTTGTTCAGTGGATTTCCTGGTGGAGAGAAAATGTCAGACTACAGTTGTGCTGCTAGATCCTGAAGCAGTGTAATCTGTGCCTTTCTTTGGTTTCTAATGCAGCTTTTGATGTTGATGTGTTTGCTGTCTAGGCTGATTTTGCCATTGAAGCACTGGCCAAAGCCACGTACGAGCGGATGTTCCGGTGGCTGGTTATGCGCATCAACAAGGCTTTGGACAAGACCAAGAGACAGGGTGCTTCCTTCATTGGAATCCTTGACATTGCTGGCTTTGAGATTTTTGAGGTAAGGAGCTGTCAGGTCCTTGCACTCGGCACAGTTTAATATGGAGCAAAGACCGCAGAAGGAAATAGCTTTACAATTGGAAAATAACACACTCTTGATAAGGATGTGAAGCCCACAAAAAGGGGAATCAACATCTAGTCTCATTCAAGATAAGTGTAGGAGAGGAGGAGCTGAAGGAAAGTTGAGGGAGAGAGGGAAAATGTGAGCTCTTTCTCTAGATGACAGTGAACTGTTAGGCCAAGCTGTTATGGGATTCTATGAAATAATTTTAGGATGTGGTTTGCATTATAATCTGAAGCAGCCACAGACTGCCATCAAAAAAGAAGTATCCTGCCATTATCCCAGCAAGGCAGCTCCTGTCAACCTGTGTTATGTTACACTGGGTCTAACTCATGAACAGCTGCAAAATGAATTGGACCATTTATTAATGAAATAGAAAACTGAGACACAGAAAAGTTGGCATTGGTTTTTTTTTTGTTTTTTGGTTTTTTTTTTTTTTTTTTTTTGTTTGTTTGTTGGCTGGGTTTTGGGAGATTTTTTTTTTCCTTCTCCCTCTTATTGGTATGCCTTCGGCTTCACAGTTGCTGGATCTCATGAAAAGAAGAGAAGAAATAACATAGTTAGGAATTATTAAATAGAGAGGAATTAGAACAGGACCACTTTCTTTAGAAGCTGCATTATGATTTGTGTGGTCAAACATAAAAATACACTGTGGATTATTAACCTTGTCCTTACCATTCCATAAGAAATCTGGAAATTTTATAGAAATTTCTCTCACTTTCCTTGCTCTGATTTTATATGAGGATTAAAAAGGGACTTTCCAGTCCACATACTTTTAGGAGTTTGTCTTTAGGCTTCTGTTGCTGCTTCTTCCTATGAAGAGGACTTGCTGGCTCTGCATTTGTGAGAAAACCAGAGTCCTTTCTTGTCCCGGGTTAAGTAGTTGCAGTAACTCTTCTGCTGTTTACAGCTAAACATTCTTTTGCAAAGTCTGAGAACCAGTGTGTATGAACTTCCCTAGGGATTGCAGCAGTGTGCAGTGGCACGTGACAGAACAGGCAGTTCATATCCAAAGGGGTTATTGACAGTGGACTGTCTGCCCCACTTTAGCTTAGATTCCTGAACCACAGATATGATCTTTTGTGCTAATAGGATGCTAGGTGTGTCTTCACAAGCAATTGCTCAAACATCTTTCTGCTTTTTTCTTCATTAGCTGAACTCCTTTGAGCAGCTGTGTATTAACTACACGAATGAAAAGTTGCAGCAGCTCTTTAACCACACCATGTTCATTCTTGAGCAAGAGGAGTACCAGAGGGAGGGCATAGAGTGGAATTTCATTGACTTTGGCCTGGACCTGCAGCCCTGCATTGACCTCATAGAGAAGCCGGTAAGTTTGTTGTTTTACTGTCCAGCAGGAAATGGCTGCACTGATTTTGTCATTGAGGACATCATCTCTGGCCCTCTAGCTTTTGTTATCCTCTACTGGCACTGTAATATGATTAGAAGCAGAAGTGAACAGTTTCTTCTTTGTATGAAAGTGTGTCACCAAAAGGCTGTTAGTGTCAGTTCTGTAGGAAACACTGCATGAAAATGGATCTAATTGGCCACTTTTCCCTCTCGCTGTATTGTCCTCACTTGTTAGGTCTGCATGATGCTAGATGTATGTGCAGCTTGCCATAAGTAGTGTGAACTTCCTTGCTTAACTACTGGTGTGATGAGAAGCTGTGAACTCTGTTGCTTTCATTTTGCTCTAATGAAACTTGAAAATTTACAAATTTCACAGTAGATGTTCCAATAGTAAGGACTAGTTTGTGAAACTTTCTGCTATGCCTTTTGCATTTAGACACCAGAATATATTTAGAGAACCGTATAATAATATTTCTTCTAATAAAAAATATCTTTTCCAAAAAAAACAACCGAGACAAATGTCACAGAAGAGACTTTCTCATAAAAATGGTCTGAATTGAGATGAAGATATTGAAGAGCTATTAACAGTTTATATTACAATGGAAGTAGTTTAACTGATATCACACAAGACATGAATGTGATGTGGATCAGGCTTAGTTCTTTTTTCCCCTCCTCTAGCTGTCTAAAGGTGTTCATTATCATTGTAGTCATGTAGTTAATGATGTTTTGATGTTTTCCTTAAGGCTGGGCCTCCTGGTATACTGGCTCTGCTGGATGAGGAGTGCTGGTTCCCAAAAGCAACAGACAAAAGCTTTGTGGAAAAAGTTGTTCAAGAACAAGGCACCCACCCCAAATTTCAGAAGCCAAAACAGCTGAAAGACAAAGCTGACTTCTGTATCATACACTATGCTGGCAAGGTAAAGAATTAATAACTAAAATGTGAAGGTTGGAATGATTAATTCATAAACATTACTTCTTAGAAATGGCTACTTACCAAAATGGTTGCATATGAGAAACCATCAGAAGATTTCATGAAGGTGTTCCATTGCAGAGGAGCTCACAGGGTCTAAGGAGGCCTAACTTGCCTGCGATTTTATCTGTATTTATAGTTCAAGACATGTCAGACTGACAGCAATTTAAATTTGTTCTGTGTGACTTGGTGAGGCTGGAGGTACTGCTCAGAGGAATCCTGCATCAAGACTTCATCACCAAAAATGCTGATGCCGCTGGTTTTTGTGTGACACTCTGGATGGTACAAACTGGCATTGCAAATCCATTCCCTTTAGTGACAGAACAGAACATGCAGCTTTTTGTAAGGGCTGGAAATTCGTAGGTGTGCTTACTTAGATAGTAAATCCAGGAATGGTTAGGTAATCTGTTGTTGTGCAAACCTTGGTGATACTTTCCTAGACTGTGCCAGATGGTGTTGGATACTGGGCTGCAGAAAATTGCTCATCCCAATCTCCTTGATGTGTTTGTCTTCTGCAGGTGGATTACAAGGCAGACGAATGGCTGATGAAGAACATGGATCCACTGAACGATAACATTGCCACTCTTCTGCACCAGTCGTCGGATAAGTTTGTGTCTGAGCTGTGGAAAGATGGTATGTAACTAATCTGCATTTCATTTGTTTCCTCTTTTTTTGTGTGAAAAACTTGGGCGTCAGAAGCCTGTGGTGAGCTGTTTTGCCTTTTCCCCCTGAAGACTAAGCCACCAAGATGAGCATTATCTGGAACATCCTTTGCTTAGATCATGGTATTTCATTAAAAGTTCACTGTAACTCAAGAGAAAGGTTCATTTGCATCAACTTCTGTTAAACTTGCTGCATATATAGTAATTCTGTCTCAAAGTGAGGAATACTGGGATAAAATATGAATGCACCATTATGAGCCAGCAGCTTGTATAGCTGCAACACTCAAGATCTGAAGTGGAACCTGTTTTCAATCCTGCAACTAAGTGTGCCCTTTCTGCAGTGTTGTTCAGTATTTTACTCTATCTTCTCTGGGTTTTATCTGGTTTTGAGTCTTACTGTTACTGTCACTTTCTGTGGTAGGTTTTCTTTGACGTCTCTGTCTGTTGCAGAGATGCAGAAGGTTCAGAGAGCCTATTTCTATCAACACTTTCCTATTCTTCATCTAGAACCAGGTGACTGAGAAACCCAGCTGTCGTGTCATGTGTGTGATGCATCCTAGAGCCATGCAAGAAATGCTTCCGTTAACTTCTCTTTGTCCCTTTGTCATACCTGCCTGTCTTTCTTGTTCATTTCCTCTGCTTTGTGCTAGTAGCTCCTCATGGACTTTGAAACAAAAGTAAAACTCACCTTGAAAGTGGATACAAAAATACAGACACATTCAGGTGCCTAAAGTTGCTCTTGTACAACTTGAGTAGGAACAAATCCCTGTCAACTGTTTGAATGTAGAACTAGCTCAGCGGTATTTCTTGCAAGATATGGAAGGAAGAATTCTGAGGCTGCATAGAAACTGAATTCCAGTTTGGCATTCGTTTTAGTACTGGGATTTCATTTCAGCAGCTGGTAATTTAAAAGAGGGTTTGGCAAAGGGACTCGTCCTAGATGAAAAATGGCCATCAGCAAATTGTGCCTAACAAGGCCTTTGCTGTGTGAGACTGTTTTTGGGCTTGAAATGTCAACTGACCACAGCTTATCAGTTTTATTTATTGTTCTTAGATGGATCTTCTTTTGAAGTGACTGTTCTTTTCTCTATCCTGAAGTACATTGCGGGGCTCAAGATTAAGAGTATTGGCACAGCCACAGTCTGGGATGCACTTCTGTGGACTTCCCTGTGATGTCATCTAGTAACAGCCTTCTTTTCTTTCTGATAAGGCAACCTTGACCCTATTCCACCAGCTGCTCTAGAAGTGAACAGTTTTTAGCTAATATTAGCTGTAAATGAGAATACTCTTTCTAGCTTATTCTTTTGTAGGGTGTCTCTTAGCAGCTGCATTTTTTTTTTAATCAGAAGACAATTGAGCACAAGCTGGTGTATTTCCTGAAGTGAAGACTGGGAGCCTGAGTGTAGACATCAGCCAACCACTAAAGGTGGTGAAGAGTAGCTTGAAGCCCTTAATAAGTGTATTGGAAGTGTGAAAATTTCTAGTGATACAGTTGGTTTTTGCTGGATGGGTGAATTTCTATCTCTGTAGAAAAGCAGTGTGAAAAAGTAAAACTTCAGTTTCTTCTTGCCCCTGCTACTATCTAGCTGACTAGCTAGATCTAGCTGACTTCTGTTGAGGGGAAAAAAAAAAAAATCTGTGGTGTCCATTCATCAAGGTGATGGTTTCATCAATGCTTGGATGTCACTGTGGCATAGTGGAGAAACTTTGGGCAGGGAGTTCTGACTTTCTCCTAGTGCTGTTGTTCATGTCTGTGTCATGGAATACTTGTACTCCAAAAACAGCTCAAGCAGTGGTATCCTGAGGTTTGGGTTTTGTCATGCCTTTTACTGTGCTTGTTCAGTTTACAAGTAGATATGACTTTTCTGATGATTGGTTATGACAGTCCTGCCTGTAATGCAAGAGTGAAGCTGGGCTTTTTCTCTATCTGTGGCCCCTCCTGGATCAGAGTTAACTAACAGTTGACTCTGCTGGGCTAGCAGCTAGAGCTCTTGTTGTTTTTCATTCTAAGCTAAGCAAGTAGAAGCATCTGAAACTCACTTCTAGATTGCTCTTCCAGTGCTGCCCTCCAGGGCATCAGTAGAATGTGTTTGGGATTAAGTTTGACTCCATCACTCAAACTTCCTGTAGTGAGCTGATGCTTTCTTTTCCTTCCTGCTCCTATCCCTGCACAAATTTTGTACAGGACTCGACATCTGTGTAGAGATGAAGCAAAAAGGATCCTGCAGCTCCTCTCATTTATCCTGTTCTACCCAGATGTTCTCTGTATGTCCCAATGCTTCCTTTGTTTGTGGGAGGATTTTAATGCTCTTTCCTGTGCTCTTTCTAGTGGACCGTATTGTTGGGCTGGATCAGGTAGCTGGTATGTCAGATACAGCACTGCCAGGGGCCTTTAAGACCAGGAAGGGAATGTTCCGGACCGTGGGACAGCTCTACAAAGAACAGCTGGCTAAGCTGATGGCTACCTTGAGGAACACCAACCCCAACTTCGTCCGTTGCATTATCCCCAACCATGAGAAAAAGGTAAGACAGCTATAACAGCACAGCCCATGCATTCTTACATGGGCTTCCTGGGTGTGTGGCTGGGTTGATGGTTTTTGTCAGGTTTTGCAAGAGATCTGGAAGAGGCCCTCTTTTCTCAGGGTGTTTTTTAAGATCATCCTAAATAACTGTATGCTTACTAAAATTGTGGGGACTGATCTTTGCAGTTCTTAAGGTGGCATAAAAGCTTTCCATTCCTTCTAACTGGAAGAGAAAACTGGCTCCTTTACAAGAAAGAGAGGGTGAGAGGCAGGGGGTAAGGCCTTTTTGTAAAAAGTTTGTGGTATTCATAAAATAAACATTTTCCTCTCTAGGCTGGAAAACTGGACCCTCACTTGGTCCTTGACCAGCTTCGCTGTAATGGAGTGCTGGAGGGAATCCGTATTTGTCGTCAGGGTTTCCCCAACAGAGTTGTGTTCCAGGAATTCAGACAAAGGTGAGCCCTAGAAAAGAATCTGAAGCAGTCTTTGGCCTGACAAAGTTAAGACATAAGTACAAAAGTGGAAGTCTTTTATTGCAACTAGACTGAAAAATTGGCAAAGACAACACATCTGTACCTTGGTATGCCCTGGCAGAAAGCCTCCCAAAAGCATTTTTGATTTCTCCAGTAAGGATGTAGTTAAGGTGAGGCATAGAGGACCATGTCCAAGGCTGCTGCTTCATTGTCTGCTGTCTAGAGGTGCAGTGTTTTTTGGAAAACTGTTGACCTCACAATGGCATAGGAATGCATACTGATTTCTTTTGTTTTGTTGTTTTCAAATACACTTGTGTGACTAGTCTGATGCTTTCTCATTTTCAGATATGAAATCTTAACTCCAAATGCAATTCCCAAAGGATTTATGGATGGAAAGCAGGCTTGCGTGCTGATGGTAAAACATCCCAGAAACTCTACTTGAATAGAATAAACTAGATGGGTGTGGTTTAAAAGTTGGAGTTGTGCAGGCTAAAAATAACTTGTACTCACAGACCAAAATTCCAAAGTCAAATGTTTTGTCTGAGAGAAGGGTGCAAAAAGCTTCCTCTTGCCTTCATGGATGGAGGCTTTTGTCTGGCATGAGATTCAATAATCCTAGGCAAGAGGTCCTTTCTGTTTCCACAGATGTGTACTTTGAGATGCCAGCAGTGTTCATAGAATCAAAATGCTCAGAAGCATTAGTGCTATCTTTAGCACAGGCTTAAAGTATGAGCTTCAGTAAACTTTTTGTAATGGCCTGCTGCTGACAAATGCTTTCAGCAAAGGCTCCAATTAGTTTCTGTGGAATTGCCTGCTTCAAAGGGATAGCTTTGGCTCTAGCTTGATGATTAGGCTTGAATTGAGCTTGATCATACGGGATTCCCACTTTTCTGTCTTACAGGAGTATAGCTGATTCTTTCTAGCTTAGCTAATATAAGCATTGGCAGCAAATCTGTGAAAGGAAGGTTGGGCTGGGGTGTCTTTTTTGGACAAAGATAGGATTGAGAAAAAGTAAATGGGAAGGATCAACAGATGTGTTTCTTCTAGAAAAGGAACGGGACTCTCAGGACTAGACATTCATTCCTCACAGCATCTTTGTATTCTGAATACTTTATGTGATACCTCTATTAAATTATGCTTTCAGTCATATTTTCTGTCTCTGATTACCTCCATTTGATGCTGTGCTTGGCTGAGCTTCAGCTCCTCTAATTGCGATAGGCCAAGAATTTATTGGGAGTTGGCAACTTTGGTTTGCCTGAGTGGCGTACTGTAGAGAAGGGCTGTCTTAGAGCCACGAGCCACAAATATGTTTCGTGATGTTTCACATGAAACAGTCTTTGCAGGACATGAATTCTTCTCTCTCTCTTTTTAGATCAAAGCATTGGAGCTGGATTCCAACCTTTACAGAATTGGACAGAGTAAAGTGTTTTTCAGAGCTGGAGTCCTTGCTCATCTTGAAGAAGAGAGAGACCTGAAGATCACAGATGTCATTATTGGATTCCAAGCATGTTGCAGAGGCTACCTGGCCAGAAAGTAAGTACAGTGATTTTTGAAGTCATAATCATGTATTTAATCATAAACATATATTTCTCCCATTCAAGCACAAATTTATCTTCAAAAAAAAAGAAATAATTGTCTAGAAATTATTTTTTGTCAGAAAGGCCATGATTTATTTATTGTATATAACAGTTGATGGTCCTTTAGGTTTTTCTCATCTCTGTAATGCCAGACTTCTGGCACCTGCAAGAATCTCTGTGTGCTGTATCCAAAAAAATACCTGAGCAGTAAAGCCTTTTTTTCTCTGTAAGAATGCTATGCAGCAGATCAGGTTTTTCACAGAAGTGCTGAGAAGGTGCAAATGGCCAAGTCTTAGTATGGTACTGATGCAGGAGGTGTGGGGTTTCTCTTAAGTTATCAGTTAGGGCTGCAATTGGTCCAGTTCTAAGATCAAAAGTAGTACCTGTCAGTTTGGTGGGAAAACACACCTCTGCTTCAGATCTCCCTCCTTGGAAGTGAAGATAGTAAAGCTTTTCAGAGTAGAAGACATGAGAGAAATTTTTTTAAAATAGGAAATTGGATTAAGGAAAAAAGAGCCACTCTTACGTGAGCAGAAAAAACCATGAAAATCAAGAGAAAGTTCACTGGAAACCGCTGTTTTTTTGGGAGGGAACCTTCTAAAGAAAAACCACAGAAGTATCTAAGGAAAGGCTGATGGTGTGAATTGTGTGCTGCTCTGGGTTCCTTTGTCTTATCTCCACTTGCTTTGCAGAGCCTTTGCCAAGCGCCAGCAGCAGCTGACAGCTATGAAAGTGCTTCAGAGAAACTGTGCTGCCTATCTGAAGCTGCGCAACTGGCAGTGGTGGAGGCTCTTCACCAAGGTAAGAGCTTTCCCTTTGCAATCCCCCTGCCATGAGCTAAGACATCTCCAACTAGATCAGTTTGCTCAGAGCCCCATCCAACCTGACCTTGAATCTTTTCGGGGGTAGGGCATCTGTCTACCACCTCTCTGGGAAACCTGTTCTAGTGTTTCACCACCTTTATTGTAAAAAACTTCTTCCTTGTATCAAGTCTGAATCTACTCTTTGTTGGCTTCAAACCATTACCTTTTTGTCACAACAAGCCTTCCTAGCAAGTTTGGCCCCCTCTGTTTTGTGAACCCCCTTTTAGGTGCTGACAGGTGCTCTGAGGTCTCCCTGAAGCCTTCTCTTCTCCAGGCTGAACAGCCCCAACTCTCTCAGCCTGTCTTCATAGCAGAGGTGCTCCAGCCCTCTGATCATTTTTGTGACCCTCTGGACCCACTGAAACAAGTCCATATCATTCCTGGGCTGAGAACCCCAGACCTGGATGCAGCACTCCAGGTGCGGGCTCACCAGAGAAGAGGGGCAGAATCCTCCTCTGGATTCAGCCCAGACAGTTCTTTGATCAGCAAACACTCCATCCATCAAGTCTGTATCTCTTCATTTTAGAGAGAAAGATCTTGGGGTACCATGCCAAAAACCTTACAGAAGTCCCCTTTTATGACATTGACTTACTTATGAATTTCCCCATTGTATGGCAACTTTTTTATTCTCTCACTATTACTACTTAACCCTTGAGAGTCTAGAATTTACTGAACCCTTTCCTGATGCATCCCATCCTGGAGGAGAATAAATGGACTGGCAGAAAGCGTGCTGTTGGCAGAGTAGGTGACATCTAGTTCTGTGTAATTCCCCCAGTGTTCCCCCCAACAAAACAGCTGATTGGTCCTTCAAATTAGAAACTTACCTAAAATGTTATTTTAGTCAATGCTTCTCTCAAGTACAAGAGCATTTCTTCATGTTCTTGTTATTCCTTATACACATCTCATACCCTTGGTTTCCCTTTCAGGTGAAGCCCCTTCTGCAAGTCAGCAGACAGGAAGAGGAGATGATGGCCAAGGAAGAAGAACTGATAAAGGTCAAGGAGAAGCAGCTGGCTGCAGAAAATAGACTGAGTGAGATGGAGACCTTTCAGGCTCAGGTGAGTTTTGCAAATCTGATGTGCAAAAATTTTTCTCTCTCTGCCTGTCCAACTGCTTGAGAGCACCTCCTTTGCTTTCTTGGTCTGATGGACAAACTGCAGGATTCCAAATTGCTGGAACATGATTTGGCTGCCTTTTGTTCACTTTCCTTTGCCCTTCTTGCAGCTCATTTCCTGCAGCAGTTACTCATTTCCTGTACAGTTACTACCTATTGCCCTTCTGTAGCCATTATAGGAGAAAAGTCTCCTTTGGTTGCTGAGTGTTACAGCAAGCTGGTTGAACTCAGTCTTGTCTTTATTGGAATCCTTTTTGTTGGGAGCACAGAAGATGGGGACAGGTTTGGTTTTTTCCCCATAGAGCTGATAATTATTTGTTACTTTTGTGCGTGGAAATAGACAATTCAAATGGATATGGTCTTGAGAAATTTGTGAACAATTTGTGGTTGCAGCTCCTGATTTGTGAAGGAGAAGACACACTTAAAACCATGTTTTGATAGTTTTTGGTTAACAGCAGGGGACTGCTGCAATGTTTAAAACTAACTGTGGAACAGAGGAGCACAGAACTTCACTTAACACACATTGCTAAGTGCTTTGCTAAATTGGAGCTTGTCTTATTTCTGGCTTTGCATCCAATGTAGCTCATGGCAGAGAAGATGCAGCTGCAGGAACAGTTGCAAGCAGAAACCGAACTGTGTGCTGAAGCTGAGGAGATAAGAGCTCGCCTGACAGCCAAGAAACAAGAGCTGGAGGAGATATGTCATGATCTGGAAGCAAGGGTGGAGGAAGAGGAAGAACGGTGTCAACATCTGCAGGCTGAAAAGAAGAAAATGCAGCAGAACATCCAGGTAATGCCTTAGGAATGCTGTCTCTGTCAGTAAAGAGGATAGTGAGGGTTAGAGTGGTTCTTCTGCCTCAGCTTGGAGGGAAATGAAAGGCAGAAGGCGGGGGAAAGAGGCATGGGAAAATCCATCTGTGGAAACAGCAATAGAATGCAGCAGTTCTGGTGCTGAGCCTGAGGCATTCAGTCAGTCCTCTGGATGAGCTGTTCCATTCTTGAAGGTGATGGCCACTTCTCAAACAATTAGACAAATCTTTGTTTTAGGAATGGTCATATTCTTTGCAAAATAGCATTGCTTATTCTGCTAGAAAATTTGTTGATTGGCATGCAGTATGTTGCATTAAGTCATGGCAGAGATGTCAGTCTGGGACCTACTGATAATACCTTGAAGGAAGGGTGAAGAAACCTTCCATTCTAGTATTGCTACTGTGCTAGTTCATGGATTGGTGAGCAGCACTGACAAACACCTTGCTTTTCTTTGGGTGTTGTGAAGGAACTAGAGGAGCAGCTTGAGGAAGAGGAAAGTGCAAGGCAGAAGCTGCAGCTAGAAAAAGTGACCACAGAGGCCAAATTGAAGAAATTGGAAGAAGATGTGCTAGTTCTGGAAGATCAGAATCTCAAATTGGCTAAGGTAAGACTCCCACATCATCTTCCACAAGCTAAAGATGCACTGGTGTTTCTCTTGGAGAAAACCACTGCAGGCTGACCTTTTCCCTATTACAGGGAAACTTACTAATTAATTCAGTCTTGTCTTTGAGAATTCTGACTTGAATTTTTGAAAGTAACTGCCTGCCTGTATTCTCAACAGTCAGAATTGTATGATATGTAAATAACTTTGACTAAATAGTGATCCATGAGCAAACATTTTCTGATGCATTGTTATGCCAATCAGTATTAAGTTATTTTATGAACAGACTTCCCTTTCAGTTTTGAAAGGGCTATCATATCTTTCATTTAAATTCAACTTTAAATTTATTTGAATTCTATTTGTGATTCTGAAAGGATTTCTTTCTTTGAGATTCCTTGTCGCAGGAGTAGGCACTCATGACATTGACATTTCTAAGCAGTCAGATCTGGAAAAATACCCTGTTATTCCAGCAACTCTTTTGACTCTTCTTTCTCAATTCTGCAGGAAAAGAAACTCTTGGAAGACAGAATGTCTGAATTTACAACAAACCTGACAGAGGAAGAGGAAAAATCTAAGAGCTTAGCCAAACTGAAGAATAAGCATGAGGCCATGATCACTGACCTTGAAGGTAGTTTTGGGTTTTGTTTGGTTTTTTTCTTTTTTTTGAGATAGATCCTGTAAAGACTTACCTAATTGTTTTAGGTGGTTTCTTGTTAAAATTTGTTGAACTTCAGTTTCATTTCTGAAAGGGTTTTAGTCTTCCCAAGTTTCTGAAGGGTTAAAAATTAGTCTATAGTGTGTGAGCTATTGATCAGTTTGATAGAGCTGTGCTCTTGTCTGGCTGAAGGTTATGTGCCTTGTCAGCTGAGCCCTTGATCTAAATAAAAATCCTCTCCAAAGCAGCCAGGCCAATGGAGAAGAGAGGCTGGTTCTCTTTCTTCTCCTGCTGTGGAAGTGTCTCCACTTTTCTACTTCCAGCAGCATCGATCTGTCAGGGTTAGTGCTGTTTCTGATAGCCTGTTTGCACAAATTCTTCAGAGTTCTAGAAAGATACTCTTCTGGAGACTGCCTGTTTAGTTTCAGTAAAGGGAGAGCAGACCTTGTGTTCAGCACCACTAAATGGGTACTTACACCTGCGTGGTGTGAGGCTGGCATTGTGTTTGCATCGTTACAGTGGGAGTGGGAAAAGGAGGTTTGGCTGTAAGGTGAGGGGAAGGGAAATTGCCCAGATAAATTTTGAGGGCAAAATAGAGTAGATGGAGTAGATGACTCTATAAGTCCTGACAAAATAATGCAGTCCAGCTACAATTTGAACAGTTGTGTTATCAGGAAAGAAAGTATTGCTTAAATCTATTTTTCTGTGCTTGTACAATGTTCTCAGTGTGTAACTTAATGTGTCCCCATCTCCATTAGAACGCCTGCGACGCGAGGAAAAGCAGAGGCAGGAGTTGGAAAAGACTCGTCGGAAGCTTGAAGGGGACTCCACTGATCTGCATGACCAGATTGCTGAGCTGCAGGCTCAGATTGCAGAACTCAAAATGCAGCTGGCCAAGAAGGAAGAGGAGCTGCAGGCAGCTTTAGCTAGGTGAGAACCTGACCTTGGGGTTCAGGGACCACCTGGTTGGAAAGTATTTCTTGTCTTGTGTCACTTGGAATTGGGTGAATAGGCATAAATGCAACCTGTGGATGTTGCATTTTAGCCTGTGGACTATTTAAGATCCATGTCCTTGGCATTAGAGTTCTTTAGCTGCTGCTCACTGCCACATTCTCTGTCCAGAACTAGACTATGGATGCAGTAGGCACTGCATCTGTTTGACTGGAGTAGTAATCCTTAAGCTGTGATGAAAAAGTAGTGGCAGCACACTGGTGTCCCTCTGGTAGTTCCTGTATTCATCTACTAGGTAAAGTGTCTGGTTTCCATTGTAAAATGGTGCTTTCTCTTCTGCTTTCTTCTGTTGTCAGTCCCTCTCTGTCCCCTTCTGTAAGGTGAGTAATTGCGCTGTCTCAAGTACTGGGAGATAGAGCTTAGGATTTGTAGATATATGGATCATATATGGATCAAAGTCTGAATATAACACTAGAGCTGATCAATACCAGCTTTTCTTGATTATTTTTGGTAGGACAGGTTGTCTTAATTTGTGTATGGCTTAAGTCTGCTCTGACCAGAACCTTGTGTTGAACACAGAGTGGAAGAAGAGGCGGCACAGAAGAACATGGCCCTGAAGAAGATCAGGGAACTGGAATCCCAGATCACTGAGCTGCAGGAAGACCTGGAGTCAGAGAGAGCGTTCAGGAATAAAGCTGAAAAACAGAAGCGGGATCTGGGAGAAGAGCTGGAGGCATTGAAAACAGAGCTGGAAGACACATTAGATTCTACAGCTGCCCAGCAGGAGCTGAGGTAACTCCAATATGGGGCTGTGTTATCTTTATTGAGGTTTGGTTTTGGCTGTTTTTAATAATTCTGCTATATTCAGTCTCTTACCATAGCAAACCTTTGCCTTTATCAGTGGTTAGCAGCCTCAGTGACTAAAGAAGCAGGTGGTGTGCAAGCCCTAGTCAGGACTGTATTACCTCACCTGATGTCAGAAAGTTGATTTGCTCCCTAACCAAAGTATCAGTGATTCCCCTGAAGCATTGGTACTTTCAGGCTGTTACTTCTTAGGCAGAAATAATGCTGCCAGCTTGCACTTAACGATGCAGTGCTAAATGCTACCTTTGAAAGATATCTTTATAGCCTAAACAGACCTTGGAATTTTCATGCGTTAGAGGCGGTGTTGGTGGATAAGCACCTCTGTTTGATTCCCTCCTTGGCATTTAAATGGAATTTGTGAATTTTGCAGGTCAAAGAGAGAGCAAGAAGTAACGGTTTTGAAGAAGACCCTTGAAGATGAGGCAAAGAGTCATGAGGCTCAAATCCAAGAGATGAGGCAGAAACATTCACAAGCTATTGAAGATCTGGCAGAGCAGTTAGAGCAAACCAAACGGGTATGTGGAACAAAAAACACAGGGTCAAAGCAATCAACCTGAAATGACAGTGCAGAAGAGCACAAAGTGTTCATGATACTCATACATGTGTTGTTCTTCCCTTGGTAGATCGTTTTTCTCCGTGAAGCATATATAAAGCTGTTCTAAATAGTGCCATTCATTCTTTTTTCTCCTGTTAGGCATGTTAGACTGCTTATCCAAGACATTCTTCTCACTGCTAGCACTTGTTAGCTTGTACAACGTCTAATTTGGAAATCTGATGGTGCAGGACTTTTTTCTGTATTGTTGTCTTCTCTTAGATTGTTAGATTGTCTCCTGATAATCAGTGACAGGCTGTTAATCTTGTTTTTTTCTGAGTAAGCAGTCTGCAACTTAACTGCTAAACATACAGCATTAGCTTGCTTGTTGGGAAAACATGTACTCACTGGATCCTGCCAAATGTAAAGTCTGAGGGGTTTTGTTGCCTTTTCTTTTCCTCTTCAGGTGAAAGCAAATCTTGAGAAAGCAAAACAAGCTCTGGAAAGTGAGAAGATTGAACTGTCCAATGAGGTGAAGGCTCTTCTGCAGGGCAAAGGCGATGCTGAGCACAAGCGGAAAAAAGTGGATGCTCAGCTCCAGGAGCTGCAGGTGAAATTTACAGAAGGTGAAAGAGTGAAGACTGAACTGGCTGAGAGGGTTAACAAACTGCAGGTGAGTGGCATGGCTTCTCAAGAGAAAAGGTTGTAGGGTGGTGTTTCCCCATGGCTAGTTCAAAAATTCTGCTGCTCCTGAGGATAAAAACAGCAAATCCATCATTTGCTTCCCAAGGGCTATGCAAACTCCTTAACTCATTGCCAGACCAGAATATTTGGATTGATGTTACTTATTTCGAGCAGCCCTGGAAAGGTGAAATAACCAGTTGCTGTTGGAGTTTGAGTTTTGTAAGGCTGAAGGAGTCAGAGTGTCTGTGCCCCCTGAAGACTGGCAGTGGTTTGCACAGCACAGCCCTGTGAGCACTCAGCTGCTGGAGCACCTGGAGTGGCACACACAGACACGTGGTTGCGTAACTCTTGTGGGAGATGATGTCTGGAAGTTTTGCCACATGGTTGATGGCTCAAGGATGATGTGGGAATTTATGGGTTTCTTCAAAGGAGCAGCAAATCCCTGCTGACTGGGGGTGACATGAAACATTGTCTTTGGCCTTCTCCTTTATGGAGGGTCGTCATTAAAAGTCAAACACTGCTAGCATATGCACAACCTTTTGAAGCAGGAAAATGTAATTTTGAGACTCTAGATATAATCCTGAAGCAGATAGTATGAAATAGAAGAGAGTGAGTTTAATAAAAAAATTTTACAATTGCTTACCAGGCTAAAATCTCATCTAGGCCTTAGCCCAAACCAACCAAAATCAGAAGGCGTTTGCAATAGAGGTGATCTGAAATAAAAATCTCATTTCAGCCTCTCATATTTACTTCCTGGGTCTGTGGAAATGATGTGTTCATTCCTTGAAAGATTATACATATGCCCTCCTGTTGAGAGATGCCTCCATTTTCAGTTTTAAGTCTCATAGCTGCTCACCTCTTCCTGTCTTTGTTTTTGATGATACATTCAGTAACTGATACTCTGATCTCCCCTTCAGGTTGAGTTGGACAATGTCACAGGTCTTCTGAACCAGTCTGACAGTAAATCAATCAAATTAGCAAAGGATTTCTCTGCTCTGGAATCACAGCTTCAGGATACACAGGTGAGAGCTTTGGAAACCAAGGCAACTGTGTGTCTGTTACATATTGGTAAAGGGACAAATCACTCCGGATGCCATTAAGTACTGATTATACAACAATTCAAAGGATTGGGTCTGCAGTTTGTTTGGTTTTTTTTTTTTTGGGTTTTTTTTTTTTTTTTTTTTTTTTTTTTTTTTTTTTTTTTGTTGGTTTTTTTTTGTTAAGGGGTTTAAACTGCACGGCGCTGAGAGCATTTCTACAGAAAAGCTGGTTATCTTTCTTCTGCTTCTTCAGCCTGTGGAACATATGTGACTTTCCCTGTTTTGGGCTTAGAAGTCCTCCTTTATCACTTTTCCACCTGAGAGCACTTAAGTGCTTCAACTGACTACAATGCTTGTTTGAAGTTTTTGTTTGAGATCTTCATAGTCAAGTGTTCGACAGGGTGTCTGTGTGCACATGTGTGTGATTTCCAGTAAATTTGTCAAATTAAGTAGAAAGTTTTATTTCCCAGTGGATGTTGGGGAAGTGATAGATTCAAATAATTTTGTATTTTTTTCAGGAATTAAATCATTCTTAGTCTTACAGTTTGGGGAAAACATGCATTTACAGTTAGCAGAATATGACTCTTAAGGTCAAGCATGGAGTGCTGAGAAGGTTGGAAGGGAAAGGAGAGCACATCAATTATAAGTAGCCTTGGACAGTCATTGATGTTCTGTCTACTTACTAGTCTTTAAAAAACAGACTCAATGACAGGGCACAATACAAAACTTCTGCACTAGGTTTGAAGATTGGTTAATCTTTACATATCCTTCAGCTCAAGCACTGGCAGCATAAGTTGTTGTGCCCTAAGCTGGTAAATGACCAGTGCTGTACAGTTCTGCTGAGACCAGCGTTGTTTTTAGCCATGCAAGAGCACTTGGGTCTGTTGTGTATTCCTTTGGTACTGGAATATGAGAGAGGCACATAGTAGAGTACAGTCATGCTGTTGTTGGGAAAGGTCTGAATACTTTCTGTGCTACTTGGAGGACTTGAGAAAGGACTGTGGAAAAGCTTGTGTGGTAAGGCCTTGAGAAAGGCTTGTGTGCCAAGGAGTTTACTTTAATTATTAGAATGTAGGAGAGAATAGGACCCTTCTGAATATTTTGTTTCTATACTGACTCACTGAAAGGCAGTTATTTAAATTCTGTCTTCAGTTGTCTTATCTGTGAAATTAGTTGCATGCTTAAACTCAACTTCAGAAGCACTCCTAGAGAGAGTGGATGAGGATCGTGAGCCTTTAAATCCAACGAGTGGTGCTGAATTCCACTGGGGTGTTTGCTTTATAGGAACTGCTGCAGGAGGAGACTCGCCTCAAACTGAGCCTCAGCACTAAGCTGAAGCAAATGGAGGATGAGAAGAATGCTTTCAAGGAGCAATTGGAAGAAGAGGAGGAGGCAAAGAGAAACCTGGAGAAACAGATCTCTATTCTTCAGCAACAGGTACAGAGTCTGCATCCCATAAACCAGTGACTTTAGAGAGGAAGGATAAGTACAGATCTGTCTTGAGAGAAGTAAAATTTAAATGCTGAATTGACTTCTAGTAACACAACCTTTCCTGAGCAAGGGTGATTTTGCTGATTTGGGTGAGAGAAGAAATGAGGTGGTCTCTGATGATAATCATATGAACTGCTTGTAGATTTCTGTCCAGGAATTCCTTTGGGAATTCAGTCATACAGTATTATCTGAGCAGGGAGTAGTACCTTCTGAGTCTCTTTACTTGAAAGTCCTAAACTTCTGGTGCTGGTGAATTGCACAGAACATTTTCTGTGGCTTCATGTGCAATTCTGGTCCTTTAGGCAATAGATGCAAAGAAGAAGATGGATGATGGTCTGGGCTGCCTTGAGTTAGCAGAGGAAGCCAGGAAGAAGCTGCAGAAGGACTTGGAGGGCTTGAGCCAGCGATTTGAAGAGAAGACAGCTGCATATGACAAGCTGGAAAAAACAAAGACCCGCCTGCAGCAGGAGCTGGATGACCTGGCTGTGGACTTGGACCATCAGCGGCAGATCGTCTCCAACCTAGAGAAGAAGCAGAAGAAGTTTGATCAGGTATGACTTCAGTCATAAGCATTCAGTAGGTGCATCTTACTGATAGGTCTGCTTTAAGAATACCCAAGCAATACTGCTTGGATATTTAATAATATTTATTTCTGAACTAAGGCAGAGCACATAGAGTGGAGGAAAAAAGCTTTAATAGAAGTGAATTAATTTTGTTCTGTGAATAGGAATATAAGCAATGTTCCTTTTCCCAAAGGGATAACATTTATATCAAAACAGAGATTGAGTTTGAAGTGTCATTTGAAAATCATCTCAGAGAAGGTTGAAAATAATAGTTTGGAGGCCTGGGAAATCAGGGGTTTGTTTACTTGGGGTCAGCACAGTTGTTAGAGATGGGATGGCATGCTTCATTCTCTGAAGCTGCATTTTCTTGATTCCTTCTATCCATGGAAGAACGCTATTAAGAAGGCCCTGATGAAAAGAGGCATGTTTACCTTGTTAGCAAATGATCAGTAATTTCTCAGAATACTGATGCTGTGCCCTTGTAGCTGTTGGCAGAGGAGAAGACCATCTCTGCCAAGTACGCGGAGGAGCGGGACCGCGCTGAGGCAGAGGCCCGGGAGAAGGAGACCAAGGCCCTGTCCCTGGCCAGAGCCCTGGAAGAAGCCATAGAGCAGAAGGCTGAGATGGAACGAATGAATAAGCAGTTCCGTGCAGAGATGGAAGATCTCATGAGCTCAAAGGATGATGTTGGGAAAAGTGTAAGTATTCCTTTGAAGTGTCTGGGCAGGAAATGTCACACAGTCGATACTGTTACTTCTGTACTGCAAAAAGCTGATGCCAGTGGTAACACAGAGGAACATTGTAGAGAGTACTGGATACATTGTGAGTTTGTGAATGTTATGTTTGTATTATATCAGTGAGTGGTAAAGGTGGGTTGGATATGACCCAAATGAGGCATTATGACAGCTGAAAATTACCTGGTATCCTTGTGGCAGAGGTGAAGGTATGGTGTGAACCTGATATGTAAAATACAGCAATTAGCCAGGCAGTGGAAGACATTACCTCCAATATTAAAAAAAAAAAAAAAAAAGAAATGTTGTGTTAATTAAGGAAAATAATAAATTCAGAAGCTAAGAGGTATTTTCTTGATTTCTGTCAGAACCAGCGATGTCCAGCTCTGGTAAATCTTCACTAAGTCAGAACTGGGCTGACAAATGCTTTTCTCTTTCTCCCCACCACCACACACTAACAGCCAGAACTAACAGTAATTGTGGTTCAGACTGGCAGCGTGCATCTGCCCTAACACAAGGGACAAGGTGCAGTGTTCTTGCATCCAGTCTGATGTGAGTGGCTGTTCTTAGCCTTTTTTTCTCTTAGGGTAGATTAAATTGTTGGCACTCTCTGCAGAAACCTCACGTGCGGTACTGTGTTGTAGGTCCATGAGCTGGAGAAAGCTAAGCGAGCCCTGGAGCAGCAGGTGGAGGAGATGAAGACACAGCTGGAAGAGCTGGAGGATGAACTGCAGGCCACAGAGGATGCCAAACTGCGGCTAGAAGTGAACCAGCAGGCTATGAAGGCACAGTTTGACCGGGACCTCCAGGGCCGTGATGAACAGAATGAAGAGAAGAAGAAACAGCTGATCAGACAAGTAAGAACTGCTCTGTAAATCCTCAATGCATTCTGTGCACAAAGGCACTTGTGTCCAGAGACGGTCAGGCAGACAGTGCCAATCCAAAGATTGTTGTTAATGTCAATACTCCAGGCAATATTGCAAAGCTGTGACAGACTTCCTCCCTTGTGTGTGTGGTTCTTCCAATAGTCTTTGTCTGTCACAGGAACCTGTGGGGCTTTATTAGTGAGGAATGCCAGCCCCATCCCCTGCCAGGGAGAATGAAGACAAGTCACATGCTTGCACTTAGACAGCCTTTGAAAGGGGAGTGCTGGGAAAGGAAGGAGCTGAAATGCTGATGCCTCTGCTGCTCCACACAGGTCCGGGAGATGGAGGCAGAACTGGAGGATGAACGAAAACAGCGCTCCATGGCTGTGGCTGCCAGGAAGAAGCTCGAGATGGACCTGAAGGATTTGGAAAGCCATATAGACACTGCTAACAAGAATCGTGAAGAAGCCATCAAGCAGCTGCGCAAACTGCAGGTGAAGTGTTGCAGCTGTTTCAGCTGTCAGGGCGGAGTTTTTACCCAGGGAAACAGGATGCAAGATTTCACCTCGCCAGAACATTGCATCAGTGTCACAAGAGCACCAGAATCTTGCAGCAGTTCACTATGAAGGATTTTTTGGCAATCTCAAGCATCCTTCTAATCCCAATCTGCCTGTTTAACTCCCTGGGAGACAAGCTGTAGGCAAAGTCCGCTCTAGTGCTTGCTTTAAGGTCCCTGTTTTTGAAAAGGATTACAGGGCTGCAAAACTAGAGGACCTTAAATAACATTTAGGCCTACTCCTGCCCCAAGGTGGCTCTGTTGTGCTTTTTAATTCCTGCAGGTAGTTGTCTGACCTGTTCTCAGGAAACACTAAATCCTCCCTAGACTCTTCATTCCATTGCTTCACTAAAAAGCTCCCTACCTTCCCTTCCCCTCTCCATTTATCTGACAAAACTTTTTCTACAAAAAGCAATCCTGTTTGCTTCTATTGGGATTTTTACATGTTACTTGTGAAATGCAAAAAGGATCAATCCTTTTGTTTTTCAGCAACCTTTGTGGTTGCTGAAGAGTAATGAATCCCTATTTGTTTTCCATCCATGTTTCCCATAAGACAAACAAAGCACATCTCTTAGTATGAGTGCTCTGAAATTCATCCCTTTCTATTCTGTTTTCAGGCACAAATGAAGGATTACATGCGGGAACTGGAGGACACACGCACTTCCAGAGAAGAGATCTTGGCACAGGCCAAAGAAAATGAGAAGAAGCTGAAAAGCATGGAGGCAGAGATGATCCAATTGCAGGAGGTAATGGAATATGCATGAAAATCAAGAGTTGGTTTGTTTTCTTTGGCCAAGAACTATATGCAGCAGTCTAAGCTGGAGTGTTTATTTCCTTTATTTTGTACTTTTTGCTCTGCTCAAATATGAGGTCTAATTCAAAATGCAGACTTTGGCCCTTTCCTGACAGCTGTGATAGGAGTGTGCAAAGCAAAGGAAGCTGTGGGGTGGACAGGGAACAGGCCATGTCATAGAATTAGCTTTGGATCGTGCTGGAGACCATACCAGCCATTACCAGTAACTCCTTTTTCCTATGCTGCATTAATTGGTAGCTTCCTATTGGATCAGTGTCCGTCTCGTTTTCATTCCAGGAACTTGCAGCTGCTGAGCGTGCCAAGCGCCAGGCCCAGCAAGAGAGGGATGAGCTGGCTGATGAGATTGCCAACAACAGTGGTAAAGGGTGAGTCATGTTCCCCGTTTGAGGGAGGAGGAGCTGCTGTGAGAAAACACTTCTTGGCCTGTTTTTTTTAATGTAGACTGCAGCACACACTGTATCCCCTCTGGTCCCTAAAGACTGAGCTAATTTTGTGTACAAGTGGTGAGTTTCCCCCAAGGCATTGATGCCATCAGTGCTGCATTAATGCTCTCTTGACTCTGTGTCCTGTAGAGCACTGGCCATGGAGGAGAAGAGGCGCCTGGAGGCACGGATAGCTCAGCTGGAGGAGGAGTTGGAAGAAGAACAAGGCAACACAGAGATAATCAATGACCGGCTCAAGAAGGCAAATCTTCAGGTACCTGTTCAGGCTGCAGCAGCCCCTGGGGGTTCTCTGGTGTCTGTGAATTGTCCAGCTGTGCTCTGAGTAATGCCAGCAGCTGCCTTGTGCACAGTGCAGGCCCTCAGAAGGCCATAGGTGTGAGAGGAAACAGCTGAATACCACAGTACAGAAAACAGCAGCCAAAATTATGTTAACTCACTGGTGTTGACCATTTAAAATCATTGGGTAGCTGGAACAATCTCCCAAGTTTATTTTAAACCAAACCACCTCCCTCCCAGTCTATTTTTTCTGTACAAAGGGATATTGAGAAAGATGATCTGTGGCACGCTGCTCCAACTTGACATGCTGAAGAGTGCCACAATGTGTTTGGAAAATTACTTTTCTGCTAGTTCTGTGCTGTTTCAAATGGACTGAACATATGAAATTTGTTAGGCTGCTATAGAAACCATGATCTTGGTCTGCCTGTTGCATGCCTTATTTTGTCTGCCCAACTTTGAGAGTCAAGCATGCTGTTTTCTTAGCACTCCAGAGCCAAGGATCTGGGCTGATGGCTTTCCAAAGGGCTTATTAATTCTGATAGACAAGAGGGTAGTTCTCTACATGGTTGACTATCAGTCAGAGCCCTGGCTTGAAAGTAGGCAGGGTCTTGTACTTTTACCTCTGTAGATCAGTATTTTAAAGCTGCTGCTTTGTACTGGAAATAGACAGCAAAAAACCAATAAATTAGTAAAGCACATCTATTGGATCCACTTGCTTCAGGATTTTTGCAATTCAGAGACTGATAATTACTGTTAAGTGCCAGACCATGGCCTTAGCCCCAGAGGGCAGTGAATGTGATTGGCAAGTTTAGTTAGCCCTAAGAGGAGGTTGATAAACCTGTTATTCAAGGAATTACTTTGAAAATCTGGGTAAACTAAGATACTTTGAGAAGTGTCCTGCCTACAGATAGCTCCCTCTGCATCAGAGTTATTCCAAGAATTCAGCTCACCCTCAGGTCGTTGTTCTTTCTGATTCTGAGCAGTAAATGAGCCTTTGAGCAGGAGCACTGGCTGTGCTGAGCAGTCCTTATCTCTGTCTCGGTGCAGATCGATCAGATGAACGCCGACCTGAACGCCGAGCGCAGCAACGCGCAGAAGAACGAGAACGCTCGCCAGCAGATGGAGCGCCAGAACAAGGAGCTCAAGCTCAAACTGCAGGAGATGGAGAGCGCCGTCAAGTCCAAGTACAAGGCTACCATCACAGCCTTGGAAGCAAAGATAGCACAGCTGGAAGAGCAGTTGGACATGGAGACCAAGTATGTACTAGAAGAAACTCTGTGTGCTTTACCAGCTTCCATCCCTTCTGGAATTTTAAACTCTTCTTAATTCTGATTTGTCTGAGTGAGAACTTCACCCTAGATATACAGGGTAGCACAGAAGTAAGATCCTGGCACACCTTCCTTGTTTTTCACAGTAAACACTTATAGCTTCTTCTGAATTCAACCACTCCTAAAACTGCAGCTGTGGTACACTTGTTGCCCCTCTGTAGCTCTTGTCCATGTGACATCAGCCTTTTGGTCATTTCTGGGGAACATTGTTTCCCATCCCTTTTTCTTCCTAAGTTAAGGAGGACTTCTGCTATCTTCCTCACTTCTGACTTGCCCAGGTTAGGTGGTCTTGCTGGGGACAGTGGGAGATGAGCTGTTGTCTGAGCCCCCCTGTGTTTGTGTTCAGGGAGCGCCAGGCTGCCAGCAAACAGGTGCGCCGTGCCGAGAAGAAGCTGAAAGATATCCTGCTGCAGGTGGATGATGAGAGGCGTAATGCTGAGCAATTCAAAGATCAGGTGGGTACCTGATGTGTCTGTGAGACACCTTACGGACACCTCCATTGTCTGTGAGTCTTCTGGGGGACAGGCTTTTCCTTCTACGACCAAGGCATTCACCATCCTGTAGATTTCTCCTCTTCTCTGTCACTGTAATAATTACAAGATGAGACAGATGAAAATGTGATTCTTTTTAAGAAAAACTAGGACCCCTCAAGACCTAGGAAATTCCCTTCAGAAATGGAAGAGGGGGCTTTGGAAACTCTGCTTTTTACTGCTCTTACTACTGTGCTGCAACTCTGGGGAATCACTGAGTTCTTATCACTTTTTGCCCTGTGCACGCTCAGGCGGACAAGGCCAACATGCGCTTGAAGCAGCTGAAGCGCCAGCTGGAGGAAGCAGAAGAGGAGGCCCAGCGAGCCAACGCATCCCGTAGGAAGCTGCAGCGGGAGCTGGAGGATGCCACCGAGACAGCAGATGCCATGAACAGAGAAGTCAGCTCCCTGAAGAGCAAGCTCAGGTAAGGAGGAGCGTTTTGTGCCACGCCGTGGCAGCCAGGGCAGCATGGGCTTTGTGCAGCTGCCCCCAGCACACAGCTGGGCCAGGTGCTTCCCTGCCTCATCCCAGAGCCCGCCCCTGTGAGATCATGGAACGCTGCTGATGTGCCGTGTGTCCTCCCCTAGGCGTGGGGACCTGCCCTTCGTCATGACGCGCCGCATGGTCAGGAAGGGAACGGGAGAGTCGGTGTCCGACGAGGAGGTGGATGGCAAGGCAGATGCTGGTGATGCCAAAGCTACTGAATAATTCCTCCCGTTTGACCCAGGTTACATGTGAGGGAGTGACCCACCTACCCTCCCCTCTTCCATTGGACTTTCAGCAATCCCTCTCCTCCTAAATTGGCTGGGGATCTGCAGAGCAAGCCCAGGTCTGTGTGTCTGGAGCCATCGGGCATCTGTGTTCCTAGTTTTCTCCTCTTTCCAGTTTCCTAATCCTCTTTGTATTTAATGCCAAAGAGCCAGGGCTCCGAAATTTGACCAGCAGTTTGGCCACTGCAGAGGCCTGTAGAACTGTCTGTGCCATGTCTGCTGGTAAATCCTTATTGTTTGGAGGGAGTGGGGCTAGGAAAAGATTATTTTTGCTGTAAATCTCCTTTTGTCTTCAATTCTAGCTGCAGGGAAGCTTCATCCTGTATTCTTTCCCCTCCCTCTTCGTTTGCTTTCGGCAATCATGTTCAGTGACCTCAGACTTCTGCCTCTTTTAATCTGCCCACCCATGTGGTTTGGGAGCAGTTTCAGGAAAAACGGTGTGCTTTGGCCATGGCAATTTGCCCTTTCTTCTTTCCCTGTGTTTCCAGGGAGGGCTGAAGATGGAAACTCCTCTTGGGATAGCTTACCTGGGGGACTTGCCAAAGTTGTCTTTTTTTTTTTTTTTTTTTTTTTTTTTTCCTTGCATCTTCTTTTTTTCCCATTTTTTTCTTTTTTCCTCCCTTCTTCTTTTTCCTGTCTGGACAGATCTCTGAAGTGCAATGATGTCCTGTTTGTGTCTCTGCCTCTGAGCGGTTTCATCTAAGGTAGTGTGGACCAGTAGTTCATGACAGGCTGGGGGAGCAGAGCAATGTCCTTGTGCTTGTCTGAGAATCTCTGGGGGACCAAATATATTTAATGGTAATAGACAGAATCTAGAGGAATTTAATAGGGTAGTGGGCAGAGGGTGGGGATAAGGGGAGGGAAATTCCTCTTATTGACGTTTCCAAACCTCTTGCACCTGCTCTGTAACCAGGGGTTGGGATTAGTTATTGTGCACCGTTGACTAAGAGTATATTAAAAACCCTTTAATCTGCACAGATATATGTAAGGCCTTTGTATTTCTTGTAATAAGTAATTAAGAAAAAAAAAATAAAGGTCTTTATCACTGCCTTTCTCTTGGGACCATGGTTATATATAGATAGTCTTTACTTTTCTACACCGTACACTGGTTGCTGGATTTACCTGTATTCTTAACCATATTGTATATGCTGCATTTAGACCTACTTATGAGCAAAGTAAGATTTAAATACAAAGCATCATACTGTATGCCTGAAGCACCCTAATGGAGGACCCTCCTGTCCTGATTGCTGTCACAGAAGAATTTAAATTTTTTTATATAATAAAAGTGCCTTAGCATGTGCCTCAGCTGTGTGTCACCACTACACTCAGTAATGGTTTACTGGTGCTCCACTGATGTTACCAATAAAGATTATTGTGCTGCAGTCATGTGTGTGTGTTGCCCTTACCTCCTTTCCTGGGTGCAGCGAAGACCCTCTGCGGCCGCGGAAACTCTGCTTTTTGTTACATTTTTGCCAGAAATTGAGTAAGAAACTTGTTCCCATATTCTGGTCTTCCTGGCCCCTTGAAGTGCCACATTCTGGTCCTCCAGCCAGGGCAGGAGAAGCTGGAGTGCAGCACCAGCAGCTCCTGACTCCAAGCTTGTCCCTCCCATCCTGTGCTGGCAGCGATTCAGACCCTGCTGACAAAGTGTGAGCTGGGCTGGGCCCTGGGTGGCAGCGATGGGGAAGGAGCTCTGGCACTCAGCATGAGGGGCCTGTGCTGCCAGCAGGGGCTGCTGCCAGGGCAGTCTGGCAAACAAGGACAGGGAGGGTGCAGCTTACAGGAAACTCCTTCCCTGGGGAGCACACGTGGCTGCTGCCCGCGGCGTTTCGGCCCAACCAGATGTTGGGAGGGGAAAAGCTGCTCATTAAGAAACTTCAGCATAAGTAGAAGTTAAAAAAGCCAAGGGGCACTGCAGGAGGAGCAGGCACAGTTAACCATGTACTGCTGCACGAGTGGGTGCAGTCCCTTTATAAAGGGACAGTTGAGAATGAGCTGCTTTTGAAGCTGTGTTATGTTGGCTGCAGTTTTTGAAAGTCTGGATAGGGATTAAGGCATGAGGGGCTGGATGGGGGCTCATGATGTGTGGAATACAGGCACTGCTGTGCTAATGTCCTGCATATAGAACTGTTGTTAAAAACAGGACTGGACTTAGTGTCATCTGGGAGGTTACTGATTCAGCTGCTTTAATCTTTTTCCAAAGGGTTTTCCAGAAACTTGCAGGGTATGTCTGAGACCACTGTGCCCTTTAAATTGCATAGAAATTTCTTTCCCATCAGATGATCAACTTGAAATGGCAGCAACTGGCCAGGCACTACAGTGATGCAGAGCAGAACCTGTGCTGGTGCTGTGAAGACCCTTTGAAGCTCAGGCTGCTTTTTGTATCCTTAGCCTTGCAGAGTGTGAGCCAGAGCACTGCTTGGCTGCCGCTCTGTCCTGTGCAAGATGGAAAGAGGATTGTGTCTTTTTTTTAACTGGCACAGTATTTTTCTTCAGCTTTCCATTTTTTTTTGTGCATCCCAATGGAAGGGGAAAAATTAAGTCTCCTGTTCACCATTTTCTGCTTTGCAGAGTGCAACCTCAAGCCAGGAGATAGATTCTCATGGCTTCAGGTTAGTTGCTCCTCTGTGGCTCTCCAGAGCTGGTAAATGCTTCACAGTGGTTTTTCCTGGGATTTTGGGGATGGTCTGAGTAAGTGGATGGTTACAATGGTAATAAGCATGGAAGAGATATTGAGCTGGGACCTTTTCTATAGGGCCTACAAAAATCATTTGTGGAAGTTGTTGCTGGAGCTTTTTTTGTTGTCTGCACCATCCTGCCCCAGGGCTGATCCCAGCAGGTGGTGGAAGGGATCTAAATTAGAGGGAAGGGCATAGAGAGGTTTTGGGGAGATGTAACAGATGAAGTTGATTACAAACATGCCTGTTCCTACACTGGGCCATTTTTCTGGGACAAAGGACTGATAACCAGCCCAGCCCCAGCCTTTGGGAAATGGAGGTGAATCACCAGCCCTGCAGCAGCATCCTGTGCAAAGAGCCTTCTTTCCTGGGGAGCAGCTGAGTGCTCTGCTTGCTCCTGCTGCAGCTTCCCCCAGGGCACAGCAAGGACTGTGGCCATTAGAGGCAGTTCCAGCTGGGCTTCTGGGCACAGCAGCACTGACCTGCCAGGTTTAGGGTTTGGCTCTCTTCCATTTCTTCCACAAATTGATTCAAGTACCACTTAGTGTAAATGGAGAACGAGGATGCAGATTCAATGGCTGTGGAGTGGGAGTCCTCAGTGACAGGCACTGGAGTGGGGGAGCTAAGGTGGAAATTGCAGCTTTCTCAGCCTAGGGTGTGAGGGAGGTCTCAGAGCAGTGGTTTGAGTCATCTGAAAATAAAATGCAGGCTGCTGCAGCCCAGCTAGAGCTCAGGCAGCTCAGCCTGTTCTGGAGATGCTGGAGACAGTATTCCTGGTTTCAGGACAGAGAGCTAGTACTAGTGCATAACTGCTCTCTGTCTGGGTTTAATTTTGTCTTTTCCCTGATGCTCTAGCAGTGGGAGCAAAAGCAGAAGGGAAAGGATAGCAAAAAACTAAACCAAAACCTTTTTTGTCCTAAATTTCTGACTTCCATCCTTGCTAGCACTTCAAGCATGTGTGGCTGAGCAGAACAAAGAGCTGGGCAGCCATGCAGCAAGAGGAAAAGTGAAATGTCTTGAAGCAATGCTGGTCTGGTACATGAGAGGAGAGAGGTGCAGGGAGCCAGCTCCCTGTGTTGGGGCAGCCTCCCTCTCTGAGACTTTGAATTTGGGTAAAACATAGAGAGAAGGACACTGCAAAGCCAATTAGGTAAAACCACAGCCACTCTTTGGACTGGGCTTGGTTGTGCAGGAGGAGCACTGAGGGCAGGCCACCTTCTCTGCTCACCTGCAGCAGCAGAGGCCGTGGGACACATGCCCTGCAGAGTCTGCCTTGGAGGTTTCACTATTGCTCAGCTCTCCAGCCCTAAGGAAGAGCAAGGGAGGAAGTGGAGGACGGAGTGGTTGGCCTCACAGTGCCATGTTACTCATAATGTGGTTGCTTGCTGCTAATTAAGCTGGAATTACACTGTGAATGGCTTAATTCAGCACTGCCCTAATTGACTTCTGATGGAGTGCAGAATGTCATGGAAGTGGGTGTTGTGGCAGGGTGTATCACTTGGGACAAATAGATCACTTCCTTAGGCTCCTTTTTAGGAGAAGAGCCATGGCTCAAATCCCTGACCTCATTTGAGACTGAGTTTGAATGAGGGCTCTGTGGCAAGAAAAAGTCTCACTAGACATGAAGTTCTGGTGGCAGAGGATGGTGGTGCCAGTGGAGAGATTTACCTACAAGTGCAGGGATGCTGTGCTGCGCAGCCAGGAGATGTGGGGCAGCCTCCACAAGCTCTGTGGGTGAAGCAATGATTTGGTAGAGGAAAGAAAAGGAGAAAGGAAAAAAATACAACAAACTCTTGGAACTGTGATCAAAGGAACTTCCTGCTTTTCATTCTCACTGTATCCAGGGAAACATCTCCCTGTGCTGCCTTATAAAGAAACAGCATCACACAAGAGCTGAGCCCACCTTTCACTTTTCCTCCCCCAAACTGCTGGCACTGAGGCACTCCTGGTGCAGCAGCAAGGGAAGCATCCTTTCTCCTAGCCCGGGCTCTTCCCTTCGGGAATGCTTCACTCAATCCTGAGCTATCCCTGGGATTTGAGAGGACCCTGGCAAAACTTCCCAGCCCTGCAAGCTGCTGGCTGGATGCAGCCTGCCCAGGCTGCCCCAGGGCCAGCAGCCATGTGTTGAAAGCTTGTTTCGTTTCCTTCTCAGCACTTCCCCATGGGAGCTGGGAGGGCATGGGGGCTGCATGCACCCTGTCTGTGCTGCCAAGTCCATCCTGGATCAGAGCTGGCTCTTTCAGACACCATTTCTGCCTCCCAGAGCTGGTGCAGCTGCAAGGAGCTCAGGTCTGGAGGCCAGACCGGCTCCAGCCTCAGGTGAGGCTCTCTGCCTTGGTATTAGTGCTGTTGCTAGGAACTGCAGCAGGCTTTGAAGCTGAGGTTATGGGCACAGCCAAAACAAGTTTTAATGAGGTAACACAGCCCAATTTGCTGGGCAGGCTTTTGATCCTGTGGGCTGTGCTTGTGCAGCTCACAGCTCACCAGCTCATCATTTTCGGAAGCACGAGGCACCCGGCTGTCTTGCCCTTATGTGTCCTTGTGGGTAAGGCACGGATAAAGCTCTTGATCAGCTTTTGCTTGAAGCTCAGCTCACCATTTCCCTCTCACCTGCAAAGTTTCTGGGAGGTGACTTCAAGGACATGGCTCATGCTCCAGCACGGATCTGCAGCTGAACTGCAGCGGGCCCCCACGCAGGAAAGGTGCCAGGTTTGGGCTGTCTGTGTTTGTTCAGGGCCCTGCTGTGAGGCTGGAGGGGACTTATCTGCATCCCAACACCCCTCCTTTGCTAAGGGAAGAGCTCACCTCTGTGCTGCAGCCAAGGAATTTGGTTCAGAGGAGGGATGGCCAGCACAGCTGGCAGCCCTGCTGCACCAGAGGATAACACAGAGCATCTTTGCAGCGTGGGAGGAGATCACACCGGGAGTAAAGCCCTGCCTACCCCAGAGGTCATTGCTGGCACTGCTTCCCTGGGCAGGCGAGAAAACCAGAACTGCTGGAACAGAAAAGGGGCTGGGGCCCAGCACCTGCATTTGTGGGGCTGACTGGTGCAGGGCAGGTGGCGCCACTGCCCCCATGGGAGTGTCAGGACAAGGATGGGACCTGAAGGTGCAGCGTGCCTGCAGGACTGCTCCTCTCACTGGGTATAGCACGGCCCTGAATGCAGCACGGCTGCAGAGGGACACCGAGGGAGAGCCAAGCCTGGCAACACATCCCCATGAAGGGACCTGACAGGTCTGCTTTGGGCAGAGGATGAAAGGGGATTAGGGAGAAAATCACAGAGGGAGACCAGATAGCAACTTCTCTGTGGCTCCTCTCCCATAACCTGGGAGCAAAGAGATATGTGAGGGACAGAGGAAGCAGGCACCCATTCCAGGGATGTGGGGCATGGCAGGGGCAGGGCTGTGTCCAGGATTATCATGCAGGATCATTTCAAAACAGCTTCTTTCTGAAGCAAGATTTCAAGGTCCCGATCCTCTGAGTGGACAGAGCAGTTGTCCCCTGCTCTGCTGTTCAGGATGTGGCAGAGCAGTTCCCCAAATCTTCCCTCTGCACTGTCCTGGCATCTCTATGAGCTGTGCTAGAGGATGCCTGCTCTCCAGGGGGCTGCAGTACCTGCGGCTTGCCCAGCAGGAGAGGCTGCCTCACGACCCTGCAATGAACTATTAAAAGCAACAAGATGATTAAAATAAACTGTCATGGGACATTCACTCCAAACAGAAAGCACGAGCTGGATCCTGTCATTTCCCAGGAAAGTTAATCTGTGTTTGCAGGCTGCCGTGAAGTTGGGAGGAGCTCAGGCAGTGCTGGTGGGAGGCTCCCCCGACTAATTTCTCTACTGGCAAGGTGTGTGGGGGCAGCAGCACTGCTGTGGACAGCTGGCTCCGTTTTCCCCTGTCAAACAAAGCCTTTTCCCGGCCACCGGGGTGGAATAAGCAAACACCTCCCAGCAGGCGCCTGGCGGGAAGAGCTGGCTCTGGATGGGCTGGAATTGCCCAGGCTCTGCTCCTGCCCTGGCTGGGCTGCACAAGGGTGGGAGCTGCTTGGGTGGGAGCTGTGGGGCAGCTCTTGGTCACTGTCCCACTTGCTGGGGCATCCCACCGAGGCAGAGAGCGCTCCCTGTGAATTGTAGTTGGACTTGGATCCAGCCAGAGAAGCCCGCAGCTCCCTTCTGTCCTCAGTTTCCTCCAGCACAGATCAGAGATTCCCTGAGAATGCTCCAGCTGATCCCAGCAACACTCCCACCTGCCCAACAGGGACCCTGCCTCTATGCACGCAGGGAACCCCACTAATACTGCTACAACAGAGGCCCTCAGGCTCCCATTTAGGCTGGGGCTAAATCCATTGCCACTGCCCAGGTACCTGCACTGGGGAGGATCACAGACACCCGGTCCCAGCCCCGTGTCCTCCTCACACTGGGGACACACCTGGTGTGTGCAGGGCTGGCCTCTCCTGTTTGAGCTGCTGGATGACAGCAAACCAAGCAGCAGAGATGGGTTGCACAGGCAGCAAAATTTTGCTCTGACATAATTTGTTCCCTTTGCCTGCTTAGCTTTTGCATTCTGCCTTTTCTTTTTCTGGTGCAACTGGCACAGCCCTTCTTGCTAACCTGGGCAGTTACTGTGCCAGGACAGGGATTGCTCCCACATGGCTTTGATGCTACAGTTTTCTGATTTTCTTGAGCAGTGAATAGATATAATATTTACCCTCTCCTCTCCTCTCCTCTCCTCTCCTCTCCTCTCCTCTCCTCTCCTCTCCTCTCCTCTCCTCTCCTCTCCTCTCCTCTCCTCTCCTCTCCTCTCCTCTCCTCTCCTCTCCTCTCCTCTCCTCTCCTCTCCTCTCCTCTCCTCTCCTCTCCTCTCCTCTCCCTTTGATGCCAAGAGTCAGTCACAGAACAACATTTCACAGAAAATAAGTGCTTGTGGCAATTCTTGCTCTGCAATTTAAACTTTAATCTTCTTTAAAAAAACAAGAAAAAAAAAAGAAGTAAAATGTGGGGATCTGAGGATCTGGTAGGACCCCACTGCTAAATTACTGCCTTAGAGATGACGTGGAAAGTGTGGATGGAGAACACCAGCTGTGACTGATGGACTGGGATGCGTTTAAAAATTAAGTACCTCAGAGAACTAATGAAGAATGGTTTCAGCTGAAGAAATTTCTCGTGGGTTGAAAGCTGGAGGAAAGAGATGAATTATCAGCGGTGCAGCAGGTGAAGGGGGCTGCCTCGTTCCTTCCCGGAGCACAGCGAGCCCGATGTGCACTTACCTGCGTTGATTGGGAGCCCCGCTGAGCCTGATTATAATTCGCTCTCCGGGGCGAGCGTGCTGTGCTGGCGGCGGGGAGGAAGCGCAAAAGGAATTTGTCTGTGCCAGGATGAAATGTGATTACGGGCTGCACGCTGCAGCAGGGGCTTGTTCTGGGGGCTGGGCATCCCACACCTCTCAGGTATCCTAGGAGTGCTGAAGCACTAGAGGGAAGTTTATTTTTTGGCCTGTTTCTGACTGGTTTGGTGCCACGACACCTAAGCTGGCACTGGATCACAGCACAGAGCTGATAGTGTGAGGTGATCTCTGAAACAAAGCAACATCTGGGTAATAGCTTTATATGAAAGGGAGAGCTTTGCTATAACCTAATTCTAAAGCAGCTGCCCCACCGTCATGGAGGAGCTGGAAACTGCTTTAACAGTGGTTTTAGTTAGAGCTGGAGCAGTTTACGGATGGGATTACCTGGCGTGATGTGTGTGACAGCAGATTTCTGGGCTCAGTGACAGGGGACAGCCATGGGCAGCCTGAGCTGGGGTTTTGGGGATGCTGCAGAGGGATTTGGGGTACACTGCAGGGACCTCAATGGCTGTGGGGAAGGAAAGGCTGAGCAGAGGCAGGGCAGCGTGCCCTTGGCTTGCAGGCTCACACTGCTGGTAGTTCTGGGAGCCTTCAGTGAGGTTTTGGCAGAGGAGGGGTGAGTTCGCTCCTGCTCACAATCTGAACCTCTGGCTCTCATTTCTCTTCCTCTCCCTTCCCCTACTAATGTCTCCCCAGGGAAAGTTCCCGCTGCAGTAATAGGGAGGAAAAGACAAATCACAAAAGCAGAGGGCTGGGGGATGCCGGGCGGGCGGGAAAGCAACTCCAAGGGGCCGGGGCCGGCCTGCTGGAGCAGACTCAGGAATGCTGGAGAGGGAGTGGCAGCGGGGACACTGGAAAATGGATATTCAAGGGAGAAAAAGATTTTAAAAATCAATGTTAGCAGGTCCAGGAGATAAAACTGCAGTGATTTCCCTAGAATGACATGGTTATAGCCTCATACCACAATTACATTTATTTGGGTTCCCTACGTGTGCATTCTCACTGCTGAAGAATGCACTCAGACTGCTTCCAGCTTTTCCCTGTGTCGTAAATTGCTGGAATTTATAGCACTTACTTGGGAAACTGTGGTGATTTCCCCATTCCATATTTAACCCATGTCACCCAAACCACCTAAACTCCATCTGCATGCGAGTTGTATGAAGAAAAGTGGTATTAATAAAGTCAGAAACAAGTCTCTGGAGGGAGTGGCCAGCATGAGATGGTAATCCTGAGTCACACAGGCGATTTCTGGGTCAGCCAGACCCTACAGCACAGGGCTGGTATCCCCAGCCAGCTCCAGTGTCACTCAGGCCGGGATTTCCACCACGGTTTTATCATCAGCTTCGCAGGGCTGTGGATATCCCTTTCTGAATTTTGCATGGGCTGGTAACGTTTCATTTTGATTTGAATCTCTAGCCCTGATCAAATGGCTGTTCAGCAGACAGGAATAGGAGAAGGGGCTGGAAAACATGACTAAATATGGCTGTGTTTCTGCTTGCTACAGACTGCAGGATTAGCGGCCCCTTCTTGCCAGCAGCCACAGCTGAAGTTCCCAAGGTTTGAGGGGAGCTATAGCCCAGTCCTCTCCCCGCCATTTAAAATTATTTCTTTATTTGCTTATTTATTTTATTTTTTGTTTTTGTTTTCCACAGAGAAATCTGCAAGCCATTGTGTGGGCTAGCAAACTTGGCACCCTCCAGCTGCCTATAAAATTGCATTAGGCGTTTATATTTCCTGTAGTGGATTATGTGTTGTCTGGATTTCAGATGATTCCAGGCGAGAGGCTTAGCTTTTTTTTTTTGGGGGGGGGGGGCGGTACAAATTGCATTTGAAATAATTTAATCTTGTTGGAGACAGCAGAGCACTGGCAGTCAGCAGATGGATGTGTTTCGAGACAGATGCAGGCAGCTTCCCTGCCTGGCACTCACAGAGCTGCTCCAGCCCCGTGTGCACAGCACAGGCATCAGAGCCCTTGTCCTGTCCATGAGCACATCAATAACCTCATTGACTGCAGTGATATTTCTCATGCTTAAAGTTAAGCAAGTGCTTGAATGTCACACTGACTCACAAGTGAGGGATTTTTCGCGCTCTCCCAGAGTCAGTTCTGTGACCCAGCTGGCTCCACACACATCGGGAGCTTATCTGAAATCTTGGTATTCATGCAGATGTAGCATACATGGGGGATTTTCTTTTCAAACTGGAGGTTGACTTACTTTGAAAATATCCTCTTGGCTTGTATACAGAGTATTTATTGTGCTTTACCACTGTTTTCTAATTTGGATCTGAGGCCAAAGAGGCAGTAACTATTTTTAGAGTGGAGAAATCACACTGAAAAAAAAAAAGGACAATTATGTTTTCAAATCTTATTTGAAATCTGAGCTGCATCAGCAGCAAATGGCATTGTGAAAGGGTAAAATCAGATTGCAAGTGCTTATTGGTACAATGTTAGCATAAATTCACAGAGCACTTTTCTGCACGAAGGAAAATCGATCATCGTTTGCTGCAAATGTACAATCTCAGGGCACGATTTTTGAGTCATGTTTATGCGAGTGAGTTGAGTCTCAAGTCCCTGTGATGCGAATGCTGCACTGCTGGACAGCCAGCAGGTGGAGTCATCTATAATGGATGTGCTGCGGTCTGGAAAGTTGAGTAAGTACGGGACGGGACACGTGGAAATTTCAGTTGGAAGCTGAGACCAAGGAAAATATAAGCAATGGAACTGGAAAACTGTGAGCGTGGCAGATACAAACAGCTAAAGCTTTAGCAGCAACAGAGGAGGGACCTGCAAAATGTTTGGAACAGTGAAAAGCTGGAGCAATCCTGGAAGCACTGCTGTGGCTTGGATCCCGAGGCGTAATTCATGCTGTTGTAATTTGCACAGATGGCGGATGTCTCAAGGGAAGGCTTGAACAGCTGGGAAACATCAGGGTGTGGGCCAGCTTCAACCACACACCCTTTCTTTATCCCTGAATCAGTCACAGGAGTGAAAGGTGATACCGAGATCGCTGCAGAAAATATCTGCAGCTATTCTCTGTGCTGGGAGATGGCTCCTTTTGCACCGTGAGTCCTGTTAAGGACCAGCTTAATTTGGCATTTCGTGTGTAAGAATGAACTTTCAGAAGCTTTTCAATGAACCAGTTAGGGAGGAAGAATCAGCCTCAACTCCAGAGATCAGCCATCTAGTAAATTGAGTTGTAGATGAAGGGCCCTAATAAACAGGGTTCTTCACTGAAAACGAACGGGAGTTATGTGATAACCCTGCCCCCCGCCCCGTTCTGTCCCACGATGTGCCCAGCCACCACAGAGAATGTTTTTCTTTGTCCTTTGCTCTATCTGCCTGTTACACCAGGAATGAATATTGCCTCCAGCAGGGCATTTGCCCTTCTCAAGCTGTGCGGCCTCCAGCCTATTTGGAAATGCGCAGTTGCAAATAATGATTGGTATTCTCTCTTTGTCTGTGTGCCCGTGTAAGCTGGGTATGTCAGGCTGCTACAGACTCGTGTCTGAGAGAGCAGAGGGCGGCACAGCCCTGAGGTGCTTCAGAGACACAGCCAGAGAGGCGCAGCCAGGCCTCTGGAGCACTGCACCCACAGCAGCCACTGCTGGCCCCTGATGTGGAGTCCGCCTCTGGTTCACTCATGACAGGCAGCCGAGGGGAACAAGCGCCAGGTATTTCCCAAGTACTGGATCTCTGGCATCAGTGGGTAGGGGAGAGCCAATGAGTTTCTTTTCCTTCTGGTCCGTGTCCCCATGAAGGGAGGCACCCTGTGGTACCTCTGTGGCTCACACTGTTTATCTTGGTCATTATCTCGGTCTTATTTATCCAGTCAGCCCTGTCATCTCAACGGGAACACAAGAGACCCTTCATGTCCCACATGTGCTCTTCACACACCTTTCTGCCATTACACGTTTTTAGGATATAGAGGGATGCTGTTTCATGTTAGAAGTGCTGAAGGATCTACTTTATTCCCCATGCCCCCAGGCATAAGCAGTGCAGGCAGATGGCATTTCTATGCTAATTGCATCCATGCAGGTAACTGCATCTGTGCTGCAGGTGCCATTTGGGACACCTGAAATGCCACACCTGCTGCACAGCCTGATGCCCCACAGAACCACAGACCAAGCAAACAGCAACCATAAATGTGCTGCAGGGATGTTTGCAGGAAACAGGAAAATGAGTCAGGAAGGTTTTGCTCTGAGCTCTCTGGTGGATTCCCAGCTGCTGACATGACACTGCTGCCTTGCTGGAGTGCCGAGGTGCTTGGAGGCGTTTGCTGAGGCCAGGTGTCCTCATTGCCAGAGGTGGCACTGGGAAAACAGCGGGTGCATTGTGGTTGCTGGCCCAGTGAGTGACAGCTGCCAGCACCTTTCGTCACAGTGACATATTGATGTTGGCACTGTGCCTCTGCTTGGGCACTGGCATCCTCCTGGCACACGGTTTGGGCCAGGTGACAAGGTCTTTGGATTTTGCTGACTTAGGTTATGTATTTTCAGCTGTGTGCTAATTGGTTACAGGAAAAGGCAGCTTCTGTGGTAAAATATTGTAGCAAATTGCTGGCCTGAGATAAGGAAGAAGAAACATTTACCCACAGTAGTTACTACTGAAAGCTCCATCGCTGCTTCCGGCGAAACCAGGACCAAAGTCCAGGCTGAACTTTACCTTGGCGGCACTTCGTCACCTGTGGGAGCACTGTTGTGGGGAGGAACAGCATTTGGCTCCAGAGGTTTGTCTGACTGGACAGAAACAGCAGGAAGGAGCAGAGTAGGGCACGGTGCTAGACCCCACCTGGCTCACTCAGCAGAGAGACAAAATCCTCCATGAAGGAGAGGAACAAAGCTGCTGGAGGCTGACAGGGCAAGAGGGAGCTGGTCAGCAGGGTGAGATATGCGGTGTAGATGATGGAAGCAGCAAGAAACAGTTCTCAGTTGTGGTGGTGGAAAGAAGACATTTGCTTTGAAGTGTCTCTGCATGATTTCTATGCCTTAGAGCCAAAGGCTAATAACTGAGTTTGTGCCTCTCTTCATGTCTGTGCCTTAGAACCTTCATGAGTCACTGCCTCTGCTCCACTCAAGCACCTTCTGGGACCCAGCTCTTTGTACTTCCATAGATGTTTCACACCCAGCATCCTGATGCCACCTGATTTCCAGCCCAATGGGAGCACCAGCATATGTTTCTCCAAGGAATCTCTTCAGAAGGTATCCTTCTGGGGGAGGAAACCACCACAATTTTATTCTAAAATTGTATGAATCTGTTCAGGAAAGATACACTCTTCATGCCAGCTTCTGGGAGCTCTCTGCAAGGATAACACATCCTAGGATTGCCTCTCTTTGATCTGTCAAAGACAAAGCGCTGGTGAGCGCTCTGCAAACTTGCCCATGAATTCACAGCACATAGGGGCCTTTGGGAAGAGTGCTGTGCAGCAGAGGAAGGGTTAACAGAGTCAGCTGTCTATTTAGTATGTCTCAGATGTCACATACAAATACCTAAAAGGCAGCTGGGTTGTGTGAAAGGAAATCAACGGATTAAGATTGTGTCTCAGCTCAAAAGCTTTTTTGTGACTTCAGGAATGCCTCATATCCCATCTGTTAAATGGAGATAATACCTATCCCACAAACATACCATGAAGATAAATTAATTAATCTTATTTTAAGAGGAAATGGAAAGACCTGGATAAATGGCAGTATGCAGTAACACGGCAGCAGTGTCAGAAAGCTCACAATGGCACAGAGCATGGTGGTGGCAGCTGCAGGTCACTGTCACCAAACTGCAGGGCACTGAGGACCCCTCTCAGCTCTTTCCACCTGCACCACAAGTCAGGGTGCTCCCCTGGCAGGCTGCATACCATAGCCAGCTGAAAATGCCTCTCCAAGGGATGTGCCTATGGCACTGCCAGCTCTGCCAGGAGCTGCTGTGCAGCACAGACCATGTGCACATAGGATGCAAGGCAGAACTGGCAGCAGCTTTGGCACCTGCATGGCAGGAGATGGTGGAAATGGGGTTAGGAGAAGGAAAAGAGAAAAATGGAAGCTGGGCATCATAAGGCAACTCCTTTCTTTGATATCCCCAAGGGAAGTGTCAGACACACTCTCACTTACCACAGTGAGAGGAATGCTCCCAAGATTTCTCTCCTGTTTATTCCTAACTTGTCTGAAGGTTGAAGCCTTCTGCAGCTCCTCACAGGCAATACCTTAACCTGGACCATTCATGTAGAATTCCTTGTCAAAAGTAGGGGGAGAAAGAGAAATACAGAAAAGCTGTTTTTCTCTGTATGAGCAGCATCCCAGTCATGAGAATTTCAGCTTCTTTCCGAGCCAAGAATGGACTGAACACGTTCCTTCAGTGTTGTTTGACAGTCTGGCTCATTTTATCAAACCCAGTCAAGATGAATGAGACATGTGTTTACCCTTGGTGGGTGAGCAGACAAAAGCTGAATGTAATTGTCTTCTGGGTGCCTGCCACTCCGTGGGGATTTACAACCATTTTGAAAAAAAGAGATTTCCCCCATCACTGGAGGAGACAAGCTGGCACCTCAGCAGAAAACATACCACTTAAAATAGCTTTCAATGTGGCCTTGAAAACTATTTTTGGATGAGGAAAAATGTGGTGTAAAGGAAGACTGGAGTCATGTATGGTAACTGTCACTCAAAACGAAAGGCTCTGTAATTTCATGAAGATCAACAGATGTAGCATGTACAGGGGATATGAAACACTAAGATAATCTAACTGGTCCCCAGGCTTTCTTGCACATGGTGATATTCTAGAAGTCAAGAAAGGCTTCCTCACACTGACCAACTCCATTTTTAGTTTCTTCCTTTTTCTCCAAATTGTTGGCAGGCAGGAGTGTCATTCCCATCCCATAATCAAGCCAACCACAGATTTGTATTATGATCTGTGGATTAGCTTCCCATCAAGTTGCCATGGCTTCCAGACTACGTTCAGGACAACGCAGGCTGCCTATGCCTTCCTCATTCTAGAGCAGATACTGCACTTAGTGCTACCATATAGCAGCTGAATAATAAAAACAACTTTATGTGTTGGTAGAGGATCCCAAATTTGTTCCTCAAGATCAAAACCATGGAGATACACAGAAGGGCTGATGAACAGGCTTTGGGCTCTTGCAGACTGGTGTCTCCATCTGGTTGGAAGTCATATGCAGCAGAAAAAACGAGAAGATATATTTATACGTATATAGGTGCAACAGAAACCCACGGAGGCCATTAGGGACAAGAGACCAGCACAGCCCTTTCTCAAGGGATCAGATGTGCTTTGGGGCTACGAGGTGAGCCCTGGAGGGAGGTGCAGGGAGGAGGCCTGGAAGAGGCCGGAACGCACACAATGCACCGAGGGATGCGAGGCCGCTCTGAGCAGGATACGGGGCTCCGGAGCTGGGCAGCACATCCCGTGCCGCTGGATCCTCCTAACCTAGAGCGGGGGCACCCATCACCCCAGATTCGCCTCAGCTCCTTAGGGAAGCTCTGCGGAAACCTCACGCCGACAGGCAGCTCTGCGCCGGCGGGGCTGGGATCAAGCCGGCCCGTGACGGGGGACCCGGCTGTGCCCGAGGGCTGGGTGCCCCGCACTGCTCCGGCCACCGTGACCGCCGCAGCCCCGCCGAGGGTCCCAGAGGGCGGTGGCGGCCGGAGGGCGGTGGCGGCCGGACCCGGTGCGGGCTGGGCCCAGCCCCGGTGCCGAGCGCGGTGCGGCGGGGCCGGCCGGGCCGAGCCGGGCCGAGCGGCCATTTCCCGCCGCCCCGTGCGGCTCCGCGGCGCCCGGAGCCCCGCGCCGGCCCCGCCCCGCCCCGCGCTCCGCCCGCGCCCCGCCCCGCCCCGCCCGGCGCCGCCGCCGCCGCCGAAGGTTTCCGAGCGGGGGTCGCGCTGCTCCGGCGGCGTTTCCGGAGATTGCCGAGGGGCTCCGGCCCCTCCCCAGCCGCTGCCGAGCCCGTGACCGAGGCGCTCCGGTGGGTCGGAGCCCGGCGCGCCCGCTGCTGCTCCGGTCGCGGCGCGGGGCTCGCCGCCGTCCTCCTCCTCCTCCTGCTGCTCCCGCTCCTCCGGCAGCGCCGGGCGCCGCGGTGACAGAGCGGGGCGATCGGGGCGGGGGGCGGCCGGGGCTCCGGCGGCGCGGATGGCGGAGGGCGGCCAGCCCCCGCAGCAGCAGCAGCCACAGCCGCAGCTCCTGGCCGGTGGCGGCGCGGGGTCCGCCCGCGGCGTGAAGCGGGAGCCGGAGCTGGAGCAGCCCATGCCCGGCGGGGACGGCGCGGAGGGCGGCCACAGCAAGCGGCTGCGGACGGAGGCGGAGGCCGACGGCGGCGGCATGCAGGTAGCGGGCAGGGCCGGGCCGTCCCCGGTTCTCCCTCCCGGGGCTCAGCCGGGCCGGGCCGCGTTGATTTCGGTTTGCGGGATTCGGCGCGTTGCGCTCGGGCGTGCGGCCCTTTCCCCGCGGGCAGCCAGGCGAGCGCGGCTCTCCCGGGCCGAGCCCGGCGGCTCCCGGGGAGCAGCCCAGCACGTGGGGCGGCGGCGCGGGGCCCTGGGGGAGCCGCCGCCGGGTCCGCGCCCCGGGCACCGCCGGGCACTGGGGGAGGCCGCGGGGTCGGGGTCGGGTGCGGGGCGCCGGCAGCGCTCCGGGCCTGGCGGGGTTTACGCGCGGCGCTTGGGGCTTGCACAGCACCGGGAGAAATCCCAGGTGCTGCTTGGGAAGGGGGAAGCGGAGCAGTGGGGCGTCTTCTAGGGTGGTTCAGAGTCCCACGTTTCTGTCGTCTCCTGCCAGCGCGGTTTGATCGTCCCCAAAACATCGCTTGTTTCAGGTGCGTTGGCCTTTGTGTTTGTGGGGTGATGCTGCCAAGGTGTTTCTGCCTCCCTTTGTCTGGGTGTTGTGGAGGGTTGTTTTATTACGGCAGTTGCACTGGCCTTTTCTACTTCTCTCTCTCGTGATGAGAATATCAGAGCTCTTTGGAAGCAGCGTGATTTATTCATCTGAGCTTGTTTCTCTTCTCACCTTTTCTGGGGTTGGTAAGCGCTCCTGGCTTTCCAAAGGGAGCATCCTATTCTTTCCACGGTGCTTCTCATGAAGATGCTAAGTGCTGGCCAACACTCTTCCCTTTTTATTTCCCAGGCTGTCCCCAGTTTTTACGCTCAAGAATTACTTATTTTTTAAACAGCTTGTGGCAGGAACGTTTTGTTTGTGTTCTGTCTGATGTTCAGCCTTTCATGGTGGTCTCTCCACCCCACAGCATCAGTCTTTCCCAAGTGTGACAGTGTGGCCTGAGCGCTTGCTGGAGCTTTGTACCCAAGCGCTGCTGCTGCTTGTGCTCTCCCAAGGGCCAGTGCCCATCGTGCAGTGCTCCTTTATCCTTTGAAGTAGTGTGTTCTCCCACACGAAGGTGTCAGGTATGACTCAGGCAATGTGTACAATTGCAAGGAGAAAGATGCTCAGCATCGCAGTGTTTGTACGGTGTGTCTTGCTAGGAGTTATGAATGAGTGCACAAGCATGGTGACGTGAAATTCTTCCAGCTCCTCAGAGTTCAACTGAGGCAGAGATCCTGTGTACTTAGAGAAGATGCACAGTTTACCCTGCATATAGTGGTTTAACTGGCTGTTTTTGATATAAACCTGGGTAAATCAACTGAAAATTGCCCAAGAAGGGACTTGGGCTGGTTTAGCAAAAGTCTGGTGTTTCTTGTTTTGTTTTGTTTTTAATTGCAAATTAGTACAATTTCTCTCCAGATAAAAGACTCCCTCCTATATGTACATTGACAAGTGTCTTGTCTGTTCAATGAATGGTAAGATTGCAGTGTTCAGCCATGGAGCTACAACAGTGTGTGTGTGAAGCAGTTTGTGTAGTGCTGGTGGTCATGATAGTAGGGATTGGTTGTCAAATTAATTAGCAGAAAGCTGGGGTTTATTTCTGTACCAAAGAGTGGGAAACAGTGGAGAAATTAGGTGAGGGGCAACTAGTAGAGCCCAATTTTTAAGTGTGTCTGTAGTCAGTGTAGCTGTTCTTCAGATTAAGATACTCATATTGTACTTAATTGGCATTCTTAATTTAAATCTTTCCATATGTATGTATATGGAAAATTTTTTCAATCCTTTTATTATAAAAGATGAAAATAAACATATATATGTATGTGCAAATACATACCATCATTTGGAACTAGGTGATCTTTAAGGTCCTTTCTAACCAAACTGTTCTATAATTCTGTGTCCAGAAGTTTCCCTTGACTTTTTTTAGTTTTAAAAAGTGTAGTTTATATATTTGGAGAATCTTCTCGTGTTTGCAAGCAAGAAGTACCAAATTAGAAGCCAAACTTACCAATAATATCAGAGGTAGGAAAAATATCGTCTTTAATGTTTGGGAAATTCGGTATCTTTCTCCTTAAAAGACAAAACACAAGATTGCCCTTCATAAGGATTTCTGTTCAGATAATGCCTTCTTTTGAAGTACCTTATTTTAGAATAACAGCTTCTTTTTAGAAAAATCTCTATGTTTAACTGTATGTAATGCTTGCAAGAGGAATAAAGAGCCTATTCTTTGATGTTTTTTTTCCTCCCTCTCCTATGTACTAGAGGCTCTCTGAAAGCTGGAAATCAGACCAGCAACCGTTGTACCTTGTTTTTCCTGGAGATCCTGTCAATTTTCTACTTCCTGTTCCAGAGCCACGGGTTGTTGCTGTGTGAACTTGGTGACCTCGTGTCTCTGGGTTGATAGCAAGGAATCACGGAATGCTGCTATGCCCCCCACCATTTCTTCTTTGAATAACCTGTACCTACCGATGGCTCAGGATATAAACACAGTGTGTAATGCTGAAATAAATCATTTAGCTGTACAAATTACTAGTGTAGCTGTAAAACTAATAGATTTTTGGGGGTCTATTAGCATGAAATATCAAAACTAGGCTATAGGGAGATAAGACAGTAGCTAGTTATTAATACCTTGGGACTGGGGGTACCTGAAGGCTTCGAATAGCCCTTAGATTTACTGTTCTTCTTGTTTTCTGCTTTCTTAGGCCAGCATGCTCAGACAGCTTATGCAGTTAGGGTTTCATTATCTAATCCATCTTTGATCAGGCTGGATAAATGGTGTTTGGCCAGTGCTGATCTTGTTAGGAGGGTGGTGTAAAGCTGCTTGAGTTGGGATTGGGACAAATCGGATCATGGCTGCTATCTGCTTCTGGGACATATTTCAGCTAATCGTGGCGTGGGAGGAAAAGGTCTACCAGGAACTGCTGGGTTTTAGCTCTCTCTGTGCCATAAACGGCAAAAGTCAAATGCGACCGGCCAGGAATGTCACCTGGAAGTATTTGGACAGGTTTGTAAGCTTTGGCCCCAAAGGTACTGCTGATTTAACTGTATAAATACTAGCAAGGAACTGCCTCATGCTCTGTTTGCTGACTTGGATGATTGAATCATTTGGATCAGCTTGCTGATCTGGGTAAAAATAATGCCTAACACAGGGGAGAAGACAAAAAAAGAAAGTTATATTAGCCTAAGTCACTTGTGAAACTGCACTGAAATGCAGTTGTTGATGCAGCTGTATTTGCTTCTTGTTAGAAAATACTGACTGCTGCACAGATAGAAGAGAAAGTACCCTTGCAACAATCTCTCTCCTCCTCTGCTCCTTGTGTGATGAAAGATGAGAAGTGTTGTGGCTAGCTGGGAAGTGTCCCTTTCTCTTTCAAACTGCAGACAAGGGTGTTTTTCCAGGGTGCTGTTTTTGTCTTCTCCTTCTAGGTGCTAGAGGTGTACAGACAGTTTACTGCTGGAAAAGTTACTAAACTATCATCCTCTTGTTTTGCATGGGGTTGAATGAGTTAATCAGCTCCTCTTTTGCTCCTCAAGCTGAATTTTGATTTAACTTTTTTATGGGGTCTAGGCTGGTTAGTAAATTAAAATCATACTTTGTGGTAATACATGGGTGGAATTAGATGCAAAGTGTGAACAGAGGTGATCTGTTCCTCTTTCATGGATGACTTGTGTGCTCAGTGTCCCTGAGTATTTGGAGAATTACCTTTCTTGCAGCCATGAGCGTGGCCAGCTGGTCAGGACGGACAGTTAATGCAGCTGTGGTCTGTGCCTTGCCCAGTCCACATAAACCTTTAGTGGCAGCAATGAGTGGTGACTTTGTGTTGTCATTCAGCCATGTCAGCACAGGGTTCATAAAGATGACTAGTGGTGTTGAGATCAGTCCCCTGTGACTAAAAGATGATGTAATAGATGATAAGTCTTTGCTCCACAGGAAAGTCTGTGGTTTCTCATCCTATCGTGAGCCAGAAGATGGTCTGTGACACCCTCTACCAGCCTGACTTCTTTCCAGCACAGTGACTGGAGACCTTGAACCTGCAGGGTGCCACAGAAAGGGGACAGTGGGGACATGGCTGGTGCTTCATGACAGCCAGTGTCCTTGTCCAAGCTGTGGCCTGTTTGTGGTGCTCCAGAGGATGGCAAGAAATCAGTCTGCTGATAATTTCTAGATAGATTTGGGTCTACAAGTAAGAGGGCCGACTGGGATTGTAATCAAGACGGGGGCAGTGAATAACAGCTTTTGTGCTGTGAGGGACCCTTTGGAAGTCTGTATTTTTATATCTTACAGAAGAGAACATCTAGTTCCAGTAAATTGTGGAAAAGCTGTGTAATCAGGTTAGCTTTTTCCTCCCTCTTATTTTTCATGGCATGGCTGTCTTTGTAAAGAGATGCAGAGCAGTGCAGGGGATACATGATATTATAGTGCAAGGAATGAAGTTCCAATCTTTCGACCCCTGCCTTGGATCCAGGATGAGGTTTCCTGGGATGCTGTTTCGACAGAGAGTTGCTGATGTGATGAGATGTAATGAATCACCTCTAAGTTTGTTGTTGTTTCTCCGTTAGCTGTTGCCCTTTGTTTTTTTTTAAATATTTGAATGTTATGAGTTAGACTTTACACAGTCTGGGAACACTTAGAAAATCTCCAGTTCAAAGAAAACCTTTGGCAAACAGACTGAAAGTTAGGATTTTAGAGTTGTTAAGGGTGCTTTAATGTTGGCTCTTTTCTTGCCATATTCAGGAAAATAGAAAGTCCAAGTGAAGTATTCTGCTTGCTTTAGTACTCCTCCCAGCTCTCTCAGTATTTCTCTGTAGATTCCAGAGGTTTGTGTTCAGAGGTGATGGCCACGTTTGTGAGGTTGGAAGCCAAACAGAGATCTGGCTCCACTGGAGATGGTTTCCTTCTGCATATGTGTACCAGCTGTAGATATAAGCTTTTTATTTTTCCTTTCAGAATTCCTGTTTAGAAACACAAGCATTCTGGTATTTTGCAGGAGGCCTGCTCTCTCCCTTGCATGTTGGAAAGGTTGCCCACCCAGCTGAGTTTGGAGCAGCTTGCAGGCACATCCTGTGCAATACCCTCTGTTTCTCCCAGTGATGCAGCAAGCAGGGCCCCTGCCTTGCCCTTCTGCACTGGGGGTTTGCACTTCTGTGTTCAAGGCAGTCTCAAAGATGTGCTGGTCACTGAAGGTTTGGCAGCTGTGTCCCTGTGCTGCCTTCGTGCTTTACTGTGACTGCCCTTTCAGCCCCTGCTGCTGAGGCTGGTGGCAGCAGCAGTGCCAGAACACAGGAGATGCAAAGGAGGCAGCAGTAAAATAAAATGAAATGAATCAGCTGCTTCGTTTGCACTAGAGGTAGGGAAGCCAAACCGAAGTTGAGATGGATCTGAATGGGATTCTGTGTGTGGTCTGTGGCCCCCTGGAAACTGCTGCTGAAGGACATACCCTTGTTAGCTTGGAAAAATAAAGCCTGTTGTTAGCAGTGTTTGGTTGGCTGCACAGAAACCTCTGCCCTTCTGGAAAATGCAGGAATCACATTAGTTGAAGATGTTTTAAAACCTGTCACTCTGTGCTGCTGACTTGCCTTGTGGCACTCAGCAAACCTTAGTTTTTGTATGAAGTGAAGGAGAAGGGCAGATGTTTTTGTTGTCTGGACATCTCTTATTTAATTTGCCCGTCTCTGATATTACTTGACCTTCTGTCTGTGTGTTTGCTGTTGAAATGCAGTGGCTGAGGGATCAGAGGAACATCCAGAAGAGAAGTGAGAGAAGCAATTAGAGGTAACGAGTTCCAGTTCATTGGAGCATTCTGTTGATCTACATTTTACAGTGGTATTGAGTGGACACCCGAGTGTAGCTGTCATGAGATAATCCCAATGTTTAGGGATTAGAGCTGCTTGACTGCGTTTTGGGCCTTGACTCCCTTTGCTCTCCAGTAAATTTAATTTTGCCAGCAATCTTTTGCAAATTCAGTTTGAAAGATATGTATACATTTCCCCCAGCATGCTTCCTCCTCCCTCTGCTTCACTTTCTTGCATGCATCTCATTTTTTCCAGGCTGAGTTAGAGATATTTGTAGGAGCCAAGTCCAGCGATGGCAGGGACTGGATGAAAGAGTCCTCACCAGTCCTGGAGCATGCCACCCTCCTGACCCTGCAGTGTTCCCTGTCAGGGCTCTGCCAAGCTCTCCTGCTGAGCTGTGTCTGGCTACCTCCTGCAGAAAAGCTTTGCTGAGAAAGACCATGTAGTTTTCTAGATTTCTAACCTTTATTCTGCGTTCTCGAAGATTTCCAGGATGTTTGTGAGCTGTTCCAGTCTCTCTCTCATTTGGCTTGTCATACATACATACATACAGCATCTATCTAAACCACCCCTGTCAGCTCTCTTGCTGGACCAAAGAAATGGGACTCCAACTCCTTAGCAGTGATATGAGGTATTTAAGTGGCCACAAAGAAAGGAAGGTTCCCTTGTTTAATGAGCAGCATCAGCTGAACTGGAGCTGGATCCAGCATCAGCTTGGGCAGAGCAGGAAACTTTGGCAGTTTCTGTCAGCTCACTTGGGGCGACGTTGGTGTTCAGTCAGCTATACCATTGTGCCAGCTTCTAACCTTTGGAGTGTGGGCAGAGGTTGCTTGTGGTTCACACTGATTAGAAAAGAGGTAATGAGATCTTCTACTTGGATAGGACAGTGGGATTCAGGCTGGCATGTTTTTGAAGTGGCTGTGTGTTACTGGGGCTGTTGCTTATGTTTGCCTTTGTCTAGGAGAGTTTGTGGTGCAGAAAGATTGGATGATTGCTTCAGAGAGCATGGAATAGAAGCACTTGTTGCTGTTCTTGCATGAATTTATGGGGTTTTATCTGCTCATAATTGCCTCAGCAATAATGCAGGTATTAGCATAGAGATCAAGAAGAAGCTGCACCAGTTAAGGGGCAAAAAACCCTCATAATGTCAGCACTTTTTCCCTCTGACTGTGCATAGCTAAATTTCTTTAAATAGAGAGGCTAAAGAATCAACATTATGTGGCTTTTCTGTGTGTCACAAATACCAAAATATGCTCCCCAGAGGCCTCTGAGGCCTTGGGATCTGGATCCAGCTCAGATTTCTTCAAGGGACTGGGGCATTGTGCACTTTAAATTGAGGCTTTCTGCACAGCTTTCCCACTGCTATTTCTGTAGGAGATTCTTGCAGACATTTGGAGTGGTGATCACTGTTAGGGTGATGCCCAGGAAGAAAATCCCACCAAGGCATCACTAAAAAGCCTTGATTTAGTGCTGTGTGGGCTGAAGGGAGGCTCTAGCTGGGATCCTGGTGCTATAAATTGCTGCTTGTGGTTGCCGTTCTCCTGCCCGGATAGGGGTGGGAAAGGTCGCCTTTCCTCCAGCCTGCTCACTGACCTCAGGCAGGGAGGTGGGGGAAGGCCACGCTCTGCCCAGCTGCAGGGCTGGGCACCTTCTTCCTGGGTCCCTGGATGGAGTAGCCAAGCCTGTCTGTCCAAGCAGCTCCTGTGAGAGATCGTGCTCCAGAGCCATCTCTGTCTGACTCTTTGATTTTATTCTGTTCTGTGTCTTTGCTTCCCTTTTGTGGGAAGAAGAAATGAGGAGAAGTGTAAGCAATGGCTTCTTCGTTGCCCTTTGTACTCTGCTGTCCTGGAAAGCGGGTCCATCAGAGGGCTCTTTCCTACCCTTATTTCATGTTAAAAGCCCTGTGCAGCTTTGGAGCAAAGCTGAACCAGGATGGAGTAGGTCTTGGAGGTGCTTCTCCTTGCCTGTAGGCACTAGTTCTTGAAGCTCAGCTTTGGAGTCACCTGGGGTTGTTTCCTGGGATTTAAGACCCCTCACTGAGTGGTGCTGCTTCTGCTGCCATGAGTAGGACCAGCCACCCAGCCTGGGGAGCTCCAAAAGGTTCATTCAGGGAAGGAAGCCTAGGCTGTGATGTTGCTGCAGCACATGGGGCATACCAAGGGAAGTGGGGGCCGGCAGCATGGTATGGGCAGATGTCCTGGGGCCGGTGGCATGTGTGAGGGTGGGAGACAGGTGTTTATGTTACAGTGGCCTCGGGAATTATTTGAATCATGGGGGAAACTGAGGCAATAAAGTGTATGCAGCACTGCTGCTGATTTGCAGCAGCAGATTTGAATGTCTCTTGGACAGCCTGCAGGAGAATCCAGCTGGCTTCTAAAGCACCTGCCCATCCTGTAATTTGTTTTGTCCAAAGCAGAAGTTGAAGTGTGTGGAAATGCAGAATGCTCTGAGTGCTCTAGTTCTAGGAAGAGGTGTGCAGCTCTGCAGTGGTGCTGGAGTTAGGTTTGTCCTGGGTGGTCTGGAACTCCAGGTGCTGTCTCCTCCTTGCAGAGGATTGAGGAGACAGAGAAGTGAACCTGGGTGAACCTGTGTACGGCAGGCTGCAGCTGGGGAGACTTTAATTCCTGGTGCATCTGCACTAAAGGGGCTGGGACTCATAGCCAGTAACTGCCCAGCAGGAGGATGTGACAAGAAGACATCAAGTGAGGTCATAATTCTGTGGTCATAGCTTTTACATTTTTGGAGATGATTTCATCTCTGCAAGTGCAGCTAACGGATGGTGCTGAGGCGCTATTAAACTTAATGGAACCAGTTAAAATGGGTGTAAGGTCAGGTTTTGGACTATGCAATATTTCATTTCTTCTCTTTCATCTCATGTATGACACCAAACTGAAATATTGCAGATAACCTAAACCTTGTACTGAGTACAGACCTATTAATTTTTAATGGTCTCTTCTACAGTACTCACCACAATAGTGTGGGTGCTTCACAGGTACTAATGATTTTATTTTTTAGTTTCCTGAGAGTAGAAAAGGCATACTGTGTCTTATTGTGGAAGTGGGGGATTGAAGTACCTGGTAGCAAGGCTACATTTGCAAAAAAAAAAAAAAAAAGATTAACATTTACAATCTAATTTATTTTTGTCTTTTTGATTGTAGCTGGGGTTTTTTTTTATTGAGGTCAGGTTTTGGTGATGTTTTAATCCTTGATCTACAGCTCTCTGCAGCTTCCACTATATATATATATATATATATATATATATATATATATGATGCCTCCTGCTTCCATAGACTGATCCTTGAGGGTGTCATGTTGGGCAAATGTACAATGATGTTGTCTTTATCTTAAAACCCAGCAAAATAGCTTGAATTAAGGAGATTGGTCAGCAACACGGTGAAATTTTACTTGGAAGATAAGGTTTGAAATTGAACTAACTTTTAAAGTAGAACGGATGCTGCTTGTCTTAAACTACTAAACCACCTAACTTTTGGTTTCTGCAGCTGTTTATACTGCTCAGAACACAGCACTTTTTAGGCTTGAATGTAGTAGGAATTAGGAAAAAGTAGCACATAATCCTGATTTATTGTAACATCCCTGCACATGAGGAAACACTGGAAGTTGCATGGATAGTTGCTATTTTTTAATCTGCAGCCGTTGACTTTTGTAGTTGCTATTTTAGGAGAGAATGTAGCTACACTGCCTTTTGAGTTAAAAAGCATGTTTTGGTCTGTTAAGAGGCAAAGAGCTGCTATGTGGACAGCAAAGGCAGGAACTGGCTTCTGACCCTGTCCCTGTGCTGGCTCCCAGTGGGGTCTGGCAGCTCTCCCCCTTTCCTTGGAGCACAGGTCTCAGTGTGGTTGCTTGTGGGGTCAGCAGGGAGGACAGAGGCATGTTTGCTGAGGAGACTTCATGACACATTGGGGCTGCAGAGGAATCCTGCCACTTGGGATACAGGTGTCTCAGGTGAAAAATACCTGGTTGATCATGGACTTGCTATTTGCTTTTTGTTTGCTGAATAATGAGTCCTTCATGGGTCCCATCACTGCCTGCTTTTTATTGCTTCTTCGTGGGTATTCAGTTCTCCTTACCCAAGTAAAGGTATTGTGTTATAGGGCTGGGGTTTTTCAGAGGACCCCAGACGACAAGCCTAGTTTTGGCTGGATGCCTGATCTTACTGCTAGGATTGTCAGACTACAACATTGGAAGTAGTATAAAGCTGTAGGGGAGGAATAAACACCCCATCCCACTGCTTTTTGGAAAGAGGATATAAAGACTGACCTGGTAATGCCTTCTTTGTGCCTCTCCATGTGTTGTGGGAATTCCCATTGCCTTGAAGTGAGGGGAGAAGATGAAGCTGGTGTCCTCTCCAAACCTGGCATCTGCTAGTGTCACCAGCTGGATCTAGCAGGTTTTTCCCAATCTGACCTTTATACCTTACCACTTCTTGGAAAAGTGACTTCCTGGGCTGGGTAGATTTCCCTAAGAGGCATGGCAGGTGCCTCATGTTGTGAGAGCTGAGCCGAGATGTCACAGTCACAGACAGAGGAGGCAAGGCCATTGCTGTCGAGGGTGGGATGGACTCAGCAGGAGGTGATGGTGGCATTTGGGAACAGTGCTGTCTGTGTGATGGTTGGACATCAACCATGGGCCAGAGAATACTTCAGAGAAGAGGAGCAGAATGTAAAAGGAAATGGACCAACTGTGGATTTTGATTGTCAGATAGAGAGGGTTACAGTGGAACTTCACTCTGTAGTGTTTCCATCTGTTGTGGTTTAATCTTAGCTGGCAACTAAGCCTCACACAGCTGCTCACTCCTTCCTGCTGGGATGGGGAGAGAATCAGAAGACTGAAAGTAAATAAACTTGTGGGTTGAGATAAGGGCAGTTTAACAGGTAGAGCAAAAGCCACGTATGCAAGGAATTCCTTTGTCACCACTTCCCATGAGCAGGGGGCTTCAGCCATCCCCAGGGAAAGCAGGGCTTCATCATTTGTGATGTTGATTTGGGAAGACAGACTTCACTCTGAATGTCTCCCCTTTCTCTTTCTTCCCTCAGCTTTATGTGCTGACCATGATGCCATGTGGCATGGAATATCCCTTGGGTCAGTTGGGGTCAGCTGTCCTGGCTGTGTCTTGTGCAATTTCTTGTGCACCCCCAGCCTCCTCCTCACTGGTGGGGTGAAGCAGAAAGGCCTTGACTCTGTGTAAGCACTGCTCAGCAGTAACTAAAACATCCCTGAATTATCAACACTGTTTCCAGCACAAATCCAAAACACAGCCCCATAACAGCTACTGTGAAGAAAATTAACTCTATCCAAGCCCAAACCAGCATACAATCTGTCCATCCCTTCTCTCAGTGCCCACTTGTGCACCATCAGTGCTGTTGTGATGGATGTGGTGAATGAGGCTAAGACTGATATTTGAGTATATATTGTCTGACCACCTGGTACCTGTCTATATACATACATATATGTCTCTTTGTGGCTTTGCCAGGAAATTGAAATTATGTTCATGGTTAGGTCTGGTTTTTGTGTTTGTCTCTGTCCCCTAATTAGATCCTTCCAGGACAGGCTTGCTGCATTTCACCGTCTTGCCTGATGTCTTCTGTCTTTCAACAGGAATATCATATGGTCAGGGCCAAATGCTACAGTTTCAGAAAAAGTTTTATCTGTTGATAAATCACAAATTAACACCACTAAGAATTCTTCATGCTTTGTGTTCTGTCTTGAAACCTCTCTGTCTATAGGTCCAATAACATATCTGAGTGTATCTCTCTCTTTCAGCCAGACCAATGTATAAGTTCTCTGGGGGGTGCTTCTTTCCCATGGGGAAGGTGTTGACTTGAGTAGATGGAAGTAGAGTGGATGCTATGAGACTTCTTGTGTGTATGTTTTCCTCCTGTTATTTATTGCTTTAAGGGTTAAGTAAGAATTCTTTCTTTGCTGGTCAGTGGGTTCATGTTTTCATCTTGGGCAGTATCAAGTATTTGTGACTGCTTGGCATGCCAGGAGTAGCATGAGTTGGGTTTGCTTCAACCATGACCCCTTTAAGGACTAGGAATTCTTTGATGAGTGATTACACTTAACTCTGGACTCTTAGTTGATGGATGTGATGGAGCATATCCATGTTCTTTGGGAAGGTTTCCTTAAATAGGCATGACCTTTCTAGTGAAAACAGGAAAATAGTTTTTGCTCCCCCCCCCCAATGGGGTATGTATTTCATTTTTGGACCTCATGATTACTGCAGACATTTACCATAGGAGTAGCTCATAGGGGCAGAGTAGTTTGGCCGCTCCATTGTTCCAGCATTTGTTCCATCCTTTCTGTAGCAGCCACTATTTTTGACCTCTGGTGACCTGGTTCTCCTTTTTTATCTTTTCTGGCATCCAAAACTCTGAGGCATCAGAGAAAGACTAGCCAGTCTGCATGTTTTAATTTGTAGATGGAGAGTGGATAGTGATTCAGTAGATCTGGATCATCCTATGTTCTTGTTTCTGTTGGATTTCAGTAGATGTGTGGAATCTGTGGGCAGAATGGAGAGAATTGGCCCTGTTACCTCAGAATGAGGAACCCTCTGGCTGTGACTTGAATGTGATGACAGTCTGCCTGAAGTTGTGCCTGTCCCTGACCATGCTTGGGAAGTGTAGCAGGAGGTGGGTGTGTTTGACTCTCCTGTGCACTGAAACCTTCCAAGATGCCTGGTGTCTGCTAGTCACTGTGGCTGACAAGGTATCAGCAAGCTCTTTTATGAGGTTTGTGATTAAATAAACATAAAATCTCTGTGCTTGGGCTCTCATGTCTGTTGTAAGGTATTCTGTGAAGCTGGTTCTCTTGGATTTGGTGCTTGATAAAGAGATGATGCATGTAGTCTGGAAAAGGTGCACTACAGTGGGCAAACTGACCAGACCTGCTGGCACAGTAGTATCAAGTGCTTTGTTTGGCTTGTGTAGTTTAACTAATCCTCAGGTAAATACAAATTTTATGTACACTCTCCTAAGCAATTTCTTATACTGTGTCACCAGTTTCTTGATGTCCGAAATGTTGGAAGTTTGCAATTAAAGATTCTGAGGTCTGTAGATCTGTCTGCTTGGTTCTGGGATTGACAATTTTTACTTTTGTTTTTAGGACAGGATTTTAAAGACCGTCCCTAAATCTCTGAATCCCTTGTACTGGAGTAAACATGTGGCATTGTTGTTCTTCCATGGGTGAATTCCTACCATTGTAAGGCTTTCTCTACCTCTGACTTCCTGGGCAGGATTTTTGATAATGAATACAGTGACATTAAGTAGGGGAGAGCTTCTTAATAGGTCACTTCCCAACTTTACTTTGCAGGTAAATATTTTTGTCTTGTATGGATTTTCCTGGGGTGCAGAGTCTGTTGGATGGTTAGCTTTGCTCTCTGAACAATGTGCTTATACACAGATGGTTATTGCATTGTGGAGGCAACTATCTTCATGAAGTTGCTTGAAAAAAATTACTGTTGCATTTGTACAGGCTGCATTTGAACAGGTGTACTGTGAAAATAAGATTGCAGTGGGAAGGGAGCATGGGATGTGGTTATCAGTGCTCTCCCAAAGGCTGCTCTGTCCCACTGGAGCCAGGGCAGGTAGTCCTGCCCTTCCCTGGAGACTCAAGGGGTACTGTCACATCTGTTAAATTAGCCCTGGATTGGAGCTGCTGAAAGTGTATCTAGTCAAATGCTAATTCAGAATTTGACTGACATTTCACACACACATTTGTGTGTGAAACTAATTGGCAGGTTAGAAAAAGCAGTGTTGCCTGTAGGAAACTTTCTTCTTACCTGCAAGAGCTTAAACAGTAAAAATGTAAAATATCCAGTATGAAAATTTCTTCTTCCTTGCATGGTTAGCAGTGATAACCAAAAGCAAATTTTTCAATTCTGTGTTCAGAGCCCTCTGATAGTATTGTCATGGGTTGTGCTTCTGTTTACAGATTTCCCATGTAGTTGAATTAAATTAACAAGACCAGTCAATTCATTGCTGCTGTATTCAAACCCCTGGGCAGCAATGAGACTGGCAGGGATGGAGCATCATTTTCATGTGCTGCTTGGAAAGGGAGGATGTACAGCGAAATGAGGTAGTGTTTCTGCTTGGGGGAGGGGTTTACAGTCATGGCTCAGGTGGCAGATGAAGAGAACTGTAGGTTCCCAGAAGTCTTTTTTTGTCCACTGCTTCCCATGCGGCTCAGTCACTAGGTAGCAGGAGGTTTTTTCTGTCCTGTATGGGCTAGCCAAAGACTAGTGTATCCACAGAGTTTATTCAAGGCAGATAGCATTACAGGAATCAAAACAGAACTCTTGGTTCCTGTTCATTGATTTAATCCTTTGTTTTTAGCAGTTAAATGTCCCTGTATTCTTTAGCCTAGCCTCAGTTATTCTGGATTTGAGCCCCTCTTAAATCCTAATTGCATAGTATTCATGTTAGGAAGAAAGGTGGTGTGAGGTGATGCACAGAGAAATGAAACAAGTCCCAGGTCAGCTGCAGAGGAGCAGAAATCTCAGAGCACTGGGTTCAGTGGCCATCTTTCCTCCCCTTGTTTGAACTAGGTGGCCTCCTTTATTGCTGCCCCCTCCATCTAAAGGGTGGTCCTTGGGGGCTGTTTGGAACACATGGTGAGCTGCACGCTGCTCTTGCCTTACTCTGCATCAGCTTGCTGTATTAGCAAAAGGTAGTTTGCAGTGTTTTACAGCATCTTTCCCTAGCACCAAAATTCAAAATTCAAATTAATTACATATATGAGTCTGCATGCAGCTGTTGGATGTTTCATATTTTCTTTAGGCTTGTGTAAAACATATGATATGGTGGAAAAGGTGCTGCAGATTTACTTTTTTTTTTCCCTCTCCTATGAGTCTGCATAGCTTGTGAGACTGGAATGATACAATATGCTTCGTTTTGCAGCTAATTTGGAATTCTGGGCTTCAGTGTATCATGTTTGCTCCTCTCGTCTGTTTCCTCCAAGTCTTTTGTGTGGAGTTTACAGATACTGGTGCAGTTTGCATAGCAGAAATTGTCCCTTTGTAGCAGCTGGTGAGTGGATGATGGACAGCTGATTAAACTAAACCTTCAAAAGGCTTTTGAAAAAACCCCAGTAATACTAAATTTATGATTTGCAAATGTTGTGTCAGTACTACTGGGTTAGACAGCTTTAGACCACCTGGTGTAAGTTGGTCTGACTGGTAATACCCCTTTACTCTGGGCCACCAATCCTTGTGTTTGTGGGGTATTTACAGTGGGCACAGCCTCTTTGTTGGGGTGCATGGTGTGAAATCATACCTCGAGGCTAAGCTGGGAGTAAATAGGTTCTGAAAGAAGTGATCCTTTCTTTCTGTGCTCCATTTGGCTTGGAGCTTCTTTTTCTTGATCTCATAGAAAATAAGTCATGCCGAAGAGAATAATTTATCTCTAAATCCAGCTGCCTCCACCATGGTGGATGTGTTCCTCTGCTGTCCTTTTGAGAGGCAAGCTGGTGTCCAGTGCTGGCTGTGTCCATCTCAGCAGTGCTGACAGCAGCAGTGTGCGGGGTGATGTGGCACAACATACCCACAGTGCAGCTGCCTGTCACTTCTGTCACCTGGTAGTATCTGTAGCTCCTCAAGGAGAGCCTTTGCACATTTAACACCACCATACCACTGCCCACCCCTCTCACATCCACTTTGCTTTAGAAGTGAGTGGACATCCATTCCTCCTGCAGAAGAGGGGGGTAACTGTTTGCTCATCCACTGTTTCTCTGATCCAAGCGTGTTTTCAGCTCTGCCTTTGTATTTGGTGGCAGGTCCTCCTTCCCCCTGGCGCGTGTCTGCAACGTGCTCATGTGCCGGCACGCGCGTGCTGCCCTTGAAAACAGACCAAACTTATTAAAATCATTGCTGGTTGCCATGGCAGCTGTTGTCGCTGTGGGCTAATAGGAAAGGCAATTACTGCTGCATGCTGGGGAGTGTACGGGGAGGCTCTGGGCAGGGGGGTACAGGCGGCTGCACGCTGCTGAGTTCTGTGACTGATAGCTTGGATGTCACAGTGAGCAAGCAGCAGAGGAGAGAAAGGCAGGAGATGCCCTGTAATGAGGTTTGGCCAGAATTCCACCTCCTGGGCAGGCTCATTGAGAGATTCCCACCCTTCCTTTGATTGTCAGGGGGTTGAGTTTCACGTTTTCAGCTGGGCAGAGCGCAGTGCTGCTCAGTGACTCTCAGCTGGCCCAGGAAGTGAAACGGAGCTGGAAAACTTTGTGTGTTGAAGATACTCATCTAGTCCCTTTCCTGCTGTTTCCTCTCTGTGAATATTCCTCTTCAATACTTTGCTGTTTCCTGTAGGTTGAATGTCATGATATAAAATAGCTCCGATTTTCTTGGAGTGAGTAGGATCACTTAAGAAAAGTGCTTCTTATAATGAATTTAAAGCTACAGGAAAATTGCATCCTTAATCTTTATTCTCTGCATTTGGGTAGCATGTGTCCAAGCAATGCCAGCACTGTTTGTGCCAAATGCAAACATGAAAAGAACTGGGATTGTTTTATAGTGCAGAGCTTGTAGAAAATCAGTAAATTCCATGAAAGATTTGAGTTGGGGAAGTAGGTGAGAGCTGTAAATCTTGGGGATATAAAAAACTGCTTTGGCTGTGTTTGACAGAGCACTGTACTCCCATATTAAAACCCTCTGTCCCCTCCAATTTGTTCTGCTTTCCCTTTTCCTTGTGCTAAGTAATGGCCTGAGACCTTGCTGCACAGGAGCTCTTCCAAGAGGCTCTCTCTGTACATTAAGACGTACATCATAGAAGTTTCTTCTGGCTTACAAAATCCATGATGGTGTCAGTGAAGCTAAAACGATGGCTGTCACCCCCTTCAATAGGGAGGCAGGTCCCTGGAGGCATGGGGGAGACAAAGTGAGAAGAATAAAACAATCCTTTTGGAGCAGGCAGAATTGGGATCTTGTCTGATTTCTCTCTTTCTGCTGCTCTCCCAGCAGCTGTTTCCAGAGGCCCTGTGGATCATGCCCGTTGGGGGATAGCGCTGGTGACTCACCCGGCTGGGATGGTTTCCGCAGCAGCGTGAGAGCCTGGCTTCCCAGGGAGCCGTGGCACCAGGAAGGGGAAGGTTTCTGGTGCATTTGATCCTTCAATGAAGATTATGCTGTATCTGTTTAATTAGAGACTGCTGCTTTCTTCACTAGTGTACTAAATATAAATGGAGGAGCTGGTCTAATATACTTGAAGTTGCAAATGTCAGGAGTCAATAGCTTTATTTTCCTCTTGCCAAATCTGATTTGGTTTTAAGTACTGCTGCTAAATCTAATGATGCAGTAATTCCTGTTTGTTAAAAGGAATGAGGGATTTAGGCTGAGAGAGACTTCATGCTCTCCCATCCTGCCTCTGTTTTACAAAGGAAGAGCTACTGGTTTGCAGGTGTTTGTACAGTAAGATCTGAAGGTCAAAAGGCTCAATCTAAATACACTGTGTACTGAGTTTGTATTCAGCTAATATACCGTTCTTAAGGTTTTCTCTCTGCAGTTTTTGGTGCAGATTTGTACATTCCAAGCATTACCTTTGTGAAAGTCAGCAGAGTGCCAAAATTTTTTAAAAATACAAAAAATGCAATAAAGATAAAGAGGTTGCTTCTGGAGCCCAGGCTTCATGTTCTGTCTGGGATTCTTTCTTTGCTGAACTACAGTCGAAGTCCTGGCAGGCCCCAGGGAGATCTGTAATGGGACGGACATCTGTGCTTAAGATGCCTTGCCCTGTTGGTTGGCTGTGCAGGGAAAGGAGTAAGTATCGAATGAGATATTTTTTCCCCCGCTCTGGGCTCCTACTGAGCACAGTGGACCCAATCTACCTCCATCTGCTTAGCCTTGTGCAGTGCCATTGCAGACACTGTTTGCTTGTGCGTGTCTGTGAGCTGTAGCGCGATGCCTGGGAAGTGCAGCTCACTGGGAAGTGCAGCTGGTGCTGCTGCCTGGCCGCTGTGTGCAGTGTGCGATCCCGAATTGGTTGGGAAGCCCTTGAGAGCGGAAACGATGGGGAGAGCTCCTCATGGTGAAGACTGATTCAGTGCTGCTAGCACAGCGGGGAGGCTCCGCATCTTGCCCTCGGCTGCAGTGACTGCTGCTTGTTCATGCCCTGGCCGATCTGGAATGATTTTGTCCTGGCCAGTAGGATAATGTGGGCTACCTTGTCTTGGGGCAAAACTGGCTGCTGGGCTGGAGCAGGAGGGAGCATGCTCATTGTGTGCTGGAGTCATTTTTGCCATGTTGCAGCATGTGCTGCAAGATGCATGATTGAAAAATGAGAGCACCTAGAACTTTGGCCTGACTTGCCAGGTCTGTTCTGGCCTCAAGACTCAAGGTCTGGCAGAACAGTTTCAGCATTAGATGTCTCTTGATGGAATGAATGGGGAGGAAAGAAATCCAGGGATACTTTTTGCCCTTTTTGAAGTTTTCCCATTCTAATGGTGGCAAAAAGAGGTTGTGTTACTGGAGTGTGTTGAATTGTAATCATTGTCTGTTCTCGGTCTGCATAGGGTAGGATGAAAACTGTCCCCACTGTTTCTGTGTGTTCCAGGTCATTGTTAGACTTGGCCTGACATAGACTGACCAGCACAGAGGATTGTTTGCAAAAGCTGTTTACTCTGCTGTAGAATGCAGTATTATAAGCCTATTGCTTTGAAGGTTAACATTTTTCATATCCCCAACACTTGTATATTGTCTTGCCTTATCCCTCTTTTCCCTCCCTGCAGCTTTTTCTGTTTCTGATAGACTAGTCTAACACAAACATTTCCAGGGACAGAGCAATGGCTGCAAGAGAATAGCCTTCAACCTCTTCTGCTTTAAGCTTTGGGAGCAGGGCTGATGGAGAGCACATGACGCTGCCGGTGGCTTTTCCTTCCCGGCGGGACACAGGGAGCTGTGTGTGCGAGGGGAACAAGCCGTGCAGTGTAGTGTGCCGGCGCTCCGCTCCCGCTGGTGGCGAGGGCAGGCCGGGCTGCTGCCAGCGTGGCGCGGCTCTCCGGGCCGGGCCGGGCCGGGCCGGCGGCTCTGCCGGGGCTCGCCCAGCCGGGTGGCCCCGGGCGGGAGTGCGCGGAGCGGCTCCAGGCGCTGCGAGCGGGCTTCATCTTTCCTCGGCACGGTGTGAGCGAGCGGGGCGCCTGAATTATTCACTCCTCCTCGGCCTGCTGTTCCTATTGAATTCCCGCACCGAGGCACCCTGCCAGCGCCCGCTGATGAATTCATTGCTGCGCCTGCCCCAGGGGCGCCCTGTGTGTTCGGGCGGGAGGGGCGGGGGCGGCCGCCTGCGCCGGGCTGGCCCTGCGGCCGTGTGGCTGCGCTCGGGGAGCCCGGCTTGCCCTGCAGCCTTCCATCCGCGGCGTAGGTGGGCGCCGGCCCCCGCGCTGCTCCAAGGGTTGTTGGCAGGTCTGCGTGTGTTTTTGTCTGTCTCTGCCTTGTAGCCGTGCTGAAGCCTGCCTGGGCTCCCCATCCTCATCGTCTTGTCCCAGCTCTCCACGTGCGGTATCTGGTGTTGTGTCCTATCTGTATTTCATCTTGGTGGAGTGGATTTCTGTGCCAACTACATCCTGATGTTTCACACACCATTTGAGATTCTCCTTACTTCTGTATCCTGAGCTTTCAGGGGTGATTGTGCTAGAAAAAAAATCACGTTTCACAATTTCTGAGAGGAAATTTAAAAAAATTGTTCTAATAGAAACCATTTCCCTTTTGTCTATGATGTTACTCTTAGTAGTCTGAATAATTTATTTTGCTAAACATTTAAAAGATCTCTGCTGTTCACATTATCACAACTCATAAAAGCTGTTGAAGACACATTTTTATACTTTTGGAAGAAGGTTATCACTTCTCTTAAAAAGAACTTCTGGATGTATGTTTGGTACCATCTTCATTGTGTAGATCCTCTGCTTTGTTCCTCTGTATTTTCTTTTATAAGCAATTACAGCAGGTGGCTGGTCTTTGGGGAAGCTTCCTTTGACCCCAGTGCTCTCTGGTCCCAGTTGACAGGGGCGGATGGAGTTTCAGGTCCTCCTCCTGGCTGCACAGAGGAGTGTTTTTTCACCTCTAATTGGATCATGTAAATCGGCTCTTTCTTTGTCTGGTCGTCTTTGTCCAGAATCTCCTTCTGGATTTTGACCAATAAATCAGCCTTGACAATGGATTGACTTTTCCTTTAGTAATTACACTGATATTTGAAAACTGGTGTAATTGATTAGTGAAATAGGTGTAATAATCAGAATTATTAATAATAATCAGAACCAATAATATGCCTCAAAACCTGATGTCTGTAGTAGAGGCAATATGTAGGTGATGGAGTACAAAGTAACAAGGGCTTTTTTTTTTTTTTTTTAAATCCTGCACTGTTACCGCCCTCTGGGACTAGTATTTGATAAAGTGCTAAGGGGTCCCCAGGGTCTGACAGATGCTAGAGAAAACAGAACTCCCTTCCAGAGAGAAACCCAGTCCTTTCACGCCTGTGCAAATGCTGGATGGTGGAGTGGTGCACCTTTCTCCTGGGCCTTGGAAAGCTTTTCTTGTTGGATGTTGTCCTCCCAGCCAAAGGCAGAGTGTTTGAGAGTCACTGGCCACAGTTTGCAGTGTGTGGTTTTGTTGGGCAATAAGGAGGATTGATGTGCTGTCCTTTGTATCCCCACTTTGGCACTTATGCCTGGGGCAATGCAGTGTGCTGTTACCTCTGAAGTGGTGGCTACAGTATTGCTTGCTGTGGCTTCTCTGCAGCACAGAGCAGAGTAAGCCAGTGGAGAAGGAGGAGCAAGACAAACCCCAGGAAAGCCTAAATCACAAACTGCATGAGTATCGACTGGCTATTGAATCAAAAAGGCCAGAAGGAAGGGAACAAAGGATAAAGTCATCTGTTTTGTCCTTTGTACAGACAGGAATGGAGGAGAGGTATACTATTCCCTGTCTATAGAGGAGAGGGAAATGTCTGAAGCAAGCTTCCTCCTATTGCTTTTTAAGTTGGATGAGTGGGAGACATGGAGTTGTGAAGGTGTGAAGCCTTCATGCAGCAACCGGGAGAAAGTTTAGGACTGCGCTTCCTGATTAGCACACAGGGCTTGCAGATGTGTTTTTGCTGTGGCAAAAGCATCCAGCCCCTCCAGAAGAAAATACAAAGGGTTGCAGACTGGGACTCATAAATGGTGAGGCCTGCAGGTAGTGAGTTGGGAAGCTGAGCCTGGTTGAAATGCGTGGCTTCCAGGATGCAGGAGAGCTGGAATTGCCTGTCCTCAAAATATGGCCCTCTATGCTTTTATGTTCTCTTTGTGGAGTAGAGATTCTAAGTTTTGGAGTTTCTCATTCGTAGCCATTTTGGCTTCAGTAATGGCAGCAGGAGAAACAGAAAACTTTTTCTTCCTTCCTTCTTCTTTCTTCCCCCAGGAGATTTTTGACTGTTTTCTGAAGGGAGCAGATTTTGGTCTTTTTCTCTCATCTTCCTGATCTGATTGAAGAGCAGTGGGGGACAGAATTCAATCTGTGATTTGCATGTGTTCAATCCTTCTGTCCCAAATCTGTACAGTGTCCTTCTGTGCGGCAGATAACAGCTTTCTCATGCAGCACTTAAATCTATGTGAAATTACAGTAGCCTTCTTTTTTTTTTTTTCTCCTCCTTCTTTCTTTGCTTCTTCTTCAAAGCTGCAGCTAATCCTCCAGGCACCAGTGCTATCTTTCAACAGACTCTGACAGATGCAATGCTGACTTCACATGGGATGAGATTTGGGAGATGCATTTTTTCACCCAGGAGGATTACAAGCTTCATCTTGATACAAACATTTTTACACTACAGTGGGTAGTGTTGGTGCCTCAGGACTTTGTTTTTGGCACTAGAAAGATGCACTGCAAATTCAGGAATGCTCCTAGACCTTCCTTTCTGTGTCAGTTTTAGAGCTACAAAATCTCCATTGATGTTGGTAGTTGCCTAGAAAGTTTAGGGGTCTGTTATGTTTCAGTTTAGGTCAGGTTCATATATAACTATGTATAATATAGGTGTAAAAATATAAGTTGTATATATACACAACCTTATCTTCTGTGGTCATCATTTAGGTGCTTTCCTGTAATGCATTAAGCAGTGTGACTGCTATATGAGATTAGTTTTGTTCTTTCCTATCCCTGCGAAGGAAAGCAATATATGCTCTTTTAAGATTAGTTTTTGAAGTTTTTTTTTCATATTCTTCTTGTGAAAGAAAAGGTATGCATACTTTTAGTATGCCTGCTATGAAGTCTTCTACATGCCTCATCCTACCTTTGACATTCTCCCCCTAATCAGTGTTCTGCAGTTGGTCTTGTCAAATCTGTGACATCTGTTTGTAGCAGTGGTGGATGGGCCTGTAGCTAAGAGCAGTGCTTTTATGATGGGAAAACCTAGGGAAAAAGGTATTAGCATCTATTTTTGTAGGTCTTCTCCAATTACTGATCTGAAAAATAGCTACCAAGTGTAGATAGATTTAATTGATGAAAATGCCTTTTCCCTCCTGGATTCTCACAGCTCTGGACATAGTTAACGGACCAGGCATGACAGCTTGGTTTTGAGTACTCATTGCTACTATCCTTAGAACATCACTTTGCTCATGAAAACTCAAATAAGCAGCTGCAGTCTCTAGTAAAGCAGCAGCAGACTTGCATTGCTCCATGCTTCTGAGGGACAAAGGAACAAAGTATGAGCCAACATCACCTGTGTCTGATTAGGCCATACACTACTGGATATGTTCTGGCATGAGGAAGGGAGGCCATGAAATGTGATGATATCATGACTTTCTTCGGTTGCTTCAGATGATTGCTTGATGTTTCTGATGATCGGTTCTTCAAGGGAGTAAAAATTTGGAATCCTAAAGCATTGTTTTAGATACTGTGTAAAGTGTCCTGAAATGCATGGAGATCAAGGACTGGTAGTTTCTAAGGAGGAGTCTTGTCAGCCAAGTTCTCATTGCTGCAGTTGGTTTAAGCTGGTGGGAAACTATGCTTTCATTGAAAGAGAAGCCTTGCCTTCTCCCTGGCTCCAACCATGTGGTCATGCACCCTCCCATGTACAGGTGTCAGGGATTACGTGGCCTGTAGCGACCACCTTTGTTCCTGAATCTAATCCTTCTCCTTTTTGAGGGATTACTTTCCAGGAGGATCAGCAAGCTGATCTGACTTGCAGTTTTCTTCTGTGATCCCTACTGTGCATGCAAGGGGTGAAGTAGGGGTGCACACTTGGGAACCAGAGAGGAAAAGAACCAGAGTGATTTACTTTGTTGGTACAGTGATTTTTGAGGTTGGCTTAATCTGGCTCTAAACCCATACTCTTAAAAGTTTTGTATCACTGTCTAGCTCAAGGGAGTTTGAGGTTTAATCCCTTTATACTTGGGCTGAGCAATGTGCAGAAGGAAGGCTCAAGTAGAACTGAATTTGTAGGACTGCAACTGTCTAGAGCTTTGACTAAAAATGTTGGCTATATTTTCAAAGGAACCTTGAGAAATAAAACAAAAAACCCCAAATGGTGCTTTGGCAGGATTTTAAGATTTGACTGGCCCTCTTCTCTGCTGTTTGCCACAGTGCCTTAGGTCTGCTCCCGCTCGGAGGTTTGCTACACTGCCAGTTTCTCTGTACCTAATTTGAGATGTTTGTGTGTTCGGTGGGAGGGTGGCTCCCTTTTTGTTTCCTTCATCTGAATGCCCTGCATAGGAAGATACACGACGCTGTAATTTCAGGAGCCCAATGCTTTTAGATCTCTTTTGTTCTGCATTTCATCTGTAGACTCAGGCAGGGAAATGTTACTTCTTAATGCAAAGAAGTCTCCAGGGATTGCACACAGGAGAGAGGTTTTTAGACTAAATTGTGAAGGAAACAAGCTTTAGGTGAATGTGCTGTGACAATCCCTGCCCACACATGCACACTTACAAACCAAGCAGTAATTTCAATTCCATTTTAAAGTTGGCAGAATTGTAATGCTATCACCTTCCTAAAAGCTCTGTGAAAAATGGTGGTGGGGTGGGAGAGATGCAGAGAAGTGCGCCACGGAAGGCAGGGCGGTCAGGACTTGTGGGTTCTGCACTCGGTGTGGAGCAGCTGGGCGATCGTCCGGCCACGCCTGGAGGGACCGTGGCAGGGGACATGGTGAGGGGGCTGTGGTTATGGCTGCAGGGGGCTGGAATGGGAATGGCTGCAGGGGGCATAGGGTACAAATCAGCGAGGAACTAGTTTGGGTTAGTTCCACTGCCTTGTTCATTCCATTGTCTTGCAGGCAGGGAAGGGAGGGGGCTTTGATGCTTTTGTATGGTGCTGGCAGGAATGTGTATTCTGGGGGTTTTGAGACCTCCTGGAGGGGGGTGTGGGTCTTTTCCCAGTGGCTTCAGACTATCCATAAAGACAAAAGAGTGGAACTGAGGCTCTGTGAGGAGTTTGTATGCTGTTCCTGAGGACTTCCTGGGCTTTAACTAGACCTAAAGCTCTTAAAAAGAGACAAATGCATTGGAGGCATGTAGGATGCTGCGGGGAAGAACTGTGTCTGTCTCCTGCCTGCTTGACAGACCCAGATCTCGCAGTCTCCAAGGTTCCTGGGGTGCAGCACCCTGGGGCTTTATTACTGCAGTCACCACAAAGCTCTCTGGCACCTTTCTTGACCTTTCTCAGGCCCAATTTCTTAGTATGAGCTTGTGCTGTTTAATTACGATCTTATTTTTGTTGTTGATGGCTGTATTTACACACAGCATGTATAAGAATATCCAATACCTGAGACTACTGAAAGTCTCTCACTTAATTTTTCCATTAATACATAAAGTTCTTGTCCCTTCTGGGCAGAATGGGAAGCAGCAGCAGCTATTCCCTTATAAGCGGGGCTAGCATTCCCATCTGGACCAAACTGAAGAATTCAGACCACTCTGGTTAATTTTGCTCTCCATGGTAGCATGACCTTTCTTAGAAAAGTCTTTGGAGAGGCTTGCCTTGCTTCCCTGCAATGAAATGGAAACAGTAGCTTACTACAAATACCTGGTTTGATCCCCATATCAGGTGGATGGTGTTTTGTTTTGTATCTTTCTCTCTTTCTTTCTATCTTTTCTCTCTCCCAATTTTTTGTTCCTTTTTCTTGAAATTTTGAAACAAAGCCTGTACTTAAATCTATTCCAGAGAGGATGTGTTCCTCCTCTGTGAGAGAAGGAGATCCTTTGATAAGTGTTCCTTTTCTCCTTCTTTTAACAGTGTTCTTGCTGTGACCATTGCTTGCATGGGAATGCTTTATCCCTCCTGCATAAGTTATTTGCCTAGCTTGGGATATCAGCTGTAGCCTGCCATCCTGTGCAGTTTGTCTAGGCTGGGCATTTTTGGTAGCTTAGGCAGGATTTTGCTTTTTTCATATGCTTTGTAGTAGGGAGCTGTGACTGCAGCTGCCATGCAGGTAACTCAGTGTAATCATGTTTAGCAGGAGCTTTGCATGAGCAGTGAGGAGGTTTGTATAACACAAGTGGATTCCAAAGAGTCCCTGGTTAATGGCTTAGAAAACCTGTTATTTTAAGACTTTCTTTTTTATTATTTTTATAAATTGCACTCTGGTTACAGAGAGCTTTGGCATGTGACCACATCGCATTCCATCTGTCCCTGGCCCATAAGAAGGTGGCAGTCAGCTATAGGGTGCATGTAAAAAGAAAGGCAAAGGTGTGTTTTCTGTAGTGGAATAGTGTTGTGTTATAGCAGGAATCACTCCTTACTTTTCATATGGAATTGCTTAATTGGGATGTTGAAAGGTTAGCTTTGATTTTGTTTTGATACTTCTCTACATTTTTGTAGGCAAATGTGTAACACTCTGGTGTCTAATTAGAAGGAAATCCCTGAAAAATACTGATGTGTGTGGGAGAGATGAATAAAGGTAAAGCAAAGAGGGAAGGGTAAAAGCAGGCTTTATTTCTTTGTGGAGATAGGAACCCTTGCAAGGGGAGTAACCCTCTAATAAACTGTTACATGAGGATTTATTCTGGTAAAATTCAACAGTCATGACCTCTACTTTTCCCTTTTAAAATATTCGTGAATGGCACTTTGGAGACAGACACCTCCTTTGTCTTCAGAACATGTGCTGAGGCACTAAGAGGTTGTTCCCTTATCAGAAGGAGCCTGTCAGGGGTGAAATGGCTGGATCAGTCTCTGCTGCCCTTCTGATCCTTGGTACCTCTGAGGCAGTAGGGGAGCCATCACCATGATGATGTGCTTTGCATCGTGGTCCTTCTGTCCTCTTAAGAATAGAATTAGGTCTTTTGTGTGTGTCTGAAATATTTGTCTCTGGTGGAGTGGCTTCTCTCAAATCCATGTGCTGATTTATGGCAGAGAAATGGGAGATTTCAAGGGCCGGAATTCAGGATATCCCTGAATGTGCACAGCTCCCATTTGGGGATATTCTGGCTGTGGAATGACTTGCTGTCCATTTTCCCCCCAAGTTGATCATATTAGGTCCCATTAGTGCCCTGGATACCCTTTGGGGTGTCCCTTGTAAGCAGAGGGACCTGCCTTGCTGTGCAAGTTGCTCTTGCAGCAGCACGAGAGGGGGTTCATTCCCTTTTAGAGGTGCCCTTTTGTTCCCTGCTGTTGCAGGGAGAGGAGCTTTCCAGGAGGGGGATGAAGAGGCCAGACTTAATGGTCTTAAGAGTGGATTTACTATTTTTTTTTCTATTTTGCGAAGGAAGGCCTGGGAGTTGTTTCTCCCTAACTGTTTCCAGATGGTGCTGCTGGAGCACAAAGATTTCCAGTGTGTTTGGGATGGCGGCTCTGAGACCCTCAGCCCCCCAGCACTTCCTGTGCAGCTCCACAATCCTGCAGGCTTAATCAAAACCAGTCCTGGCTGCCGAGGCAGGCTGCCCCAAGCCCTCTGCTTTCTCCTTCCTCCAGGCATTTTAACCCCTTGCCATTACAGCTCCAGCCCATCAGCCTGCCCATCTCACTTCTCTCCCTTCTCAAGCTGGCTCTGGGAACTTGCAGTATCCCAGAGATGAAACTGCATTTGGCTAGACTATTTGAACAATTTATGTCTTTGGGGAAAGGGAAGATGGTTTGTAATGTGAACCTGGGAAAATAATTTCTGTAGCTATGTAGGGCAGCTTATGCAATCAGGCCAGTGTGTCCAGGGCACAGAAAATTTCTCTTGCACCTATTTGCCTGCAGCACTTAGTATACAGTATGATTTTGTCAGTCGTGTGCTGTTGAGCCTCTATCTCTTTTTTGTGCCAATTTCCCTTAGAGCAAGCCAGATTTAATTTTATATCACAGCCTCTTCACACCCAGCTGACAAATTAGCTTAAGCTTTTTTCTTCTGAAGGTAATATGACAACTATAATTTCATTTGCAAGTAGGAGTACACTTGTCTCTTTTTAGCCTTTGAGCAACAGCCTGTGAACATTTGTAAAATCAGCTAAGAAGCTTGTGATCAACTGACTTCCCTTCTGGATCCATGGTGTCATCTCCCTTGTCCTGTTCTGTCATGTATTCTCCATCCTGTTTTTTTAGAAAACAGAACAGTGAACCGACTGCTAAGGCAAAACTCTGTAGTCCTCTTCACCTTGTGAAAGCTTGTAGTCATCATGTTTGAGCAAGCCAGATTTTCGTGCCATGAGCATGTTGCCCTGTAACGAGTTGGCTCAGTGTAAATTATGTGTGAAATGCTTCCTCAGCCCCATGTAATAATTATGGCATCCAAAGATGCCCCCAGTGCTATATTTTAGAGCTTTGTTGTGAGCCCTGTCCTGTTTCTGTTGAGTAAGAGCATGAAGATGAACTACCATTTTAAAATGCTTCTGCTTAGTAAAAGAGGAGGGAAATCAATATTTTGTGCTATTGACTTCTGTGCATGCAGAGTGTCCTTGTATTTGCTGGATCACAGACGTCACACAGTGCACAGTATTCCCAGGGGCTTTAACTTGCACTGGGTCTATTGTTGCCACTGTAGGTCATGGACCAGCAGAGTCAGACTGTATTTTCTTCATGCCTGGAGTGGTATGAGGGTGCTGCCATATGTGGTCCAAAGAAAGTGTATGTTTTGCATGTTTAAATTAGAGTGAATTAATGAAATCTTATCTCTCTTCAATTATATTTGAGTAGCTGAAAACATCTGTTGGCTCATCTGGAGAATGAAAAACCTAGCTGGAGGAAAGGCTGCTTCTGACCAGAGACCTGCTTCCATTATTTAGGAAAAAAAAAGTCCAGGAAGAATCAGCATTGTTATAAAGAATATGTATAAAATACTTCAATTTTAGCTGTGGAAGTACTTTTTGTGTATGAAAATCCCCTATCTCTGCAGCATTAGACTTGTGTACTGTAACTCCATATGGACATTGTCAGCTTAAAGCCTGAGTATGCAGTAAACTTGTTGCATCATGAATATTTTAACAGACCTGAAAGTATTTAAACTTTTCTGTGTGGTTTGGTCAGATGTGTATTTGTCTGTGTTTCATTCTGTGGCCTCTGCTATGCCAATCAGTTATTCTTCCTATTGTATACATATGATTTCACAGAAACCAAGTGCCAGGAGAGTGGAGTTAAGAAAATACGTATTTCAAAATACAGAAAATTGCACTGACACATTTGGGTGGCATCACTGGGGCTCTATTCAACAGGGATGCAGCCATTCCCAAATTGCCCTGTTCTGTCTGACCACCTTGTGGGCTTCCCTAGCCGACTGCTCCGGACTATTCAAACTCTGGTCAGGGCAGGAGACTATTTTTATTAATCTGACATCACTTTCCTTTCTTGTCTTTACTGTGTCACTGGGCTTCCCGCCCGGGGAGCCTCTGGCAGGCCTGGCCTCTCTCCAGCCGGGCTCCGCCGGGGTCCTGCCCCTTCCCGATGGCCGGGCGGAAGGGCTGCGTCCCACAGCAGCCTGTGGGCTCCGTGGGTGCCATGGCCCTGCTACAGGGCTGGGTGTGCAGCTGAGAGGCTGGAGTGGACCCCCGGGACAGGGACCCCCTTCTGCTGTGGGGCTGGAGTGGGTGAGAGGCTGCAGGCGGGAGCTGCATTCCCTGGAGCCCTCTGAGGCACCACAGCCATGGCAGCACGGGAGCTCTCCTGCCCCGTCCTACCGGCTCTGCAGAAAACACGGGGCTTTTAGGATATGGAACAGGGTGGGGGGGGGGCCTAGGCCGGAGGCTGCTGTCGCTGCAGCAACAGGGCCAGAATTCCAGGAAGGAAGAGGGGCCGGATGAGCCTCTGTCCGGGCCTCTACTGGGCTCAGAGCAGCTCGGGGGCGCTTCTTTTCTCTCGTGAGCACCGGGTCCCTTCAGCCAGAGCCCTGCGCTGGCAGCCCCACCCCTGCTTCTCCCTGCCTCGAGAAGGGGCCTCAGCCTGTGGGGTGGGTGTCAGAAGCCAGGGCTGTGCTAGCCAGCATTCTTCCCAGCCATCAAGGGCAGCTGTGCACAGTGTACTTGTTGGGGTGGCTTTTATCAAAATCTCAAGCTTTTAGTCCCCAAATACACTTAAAAAAAGGGGGGGGGATAGGGGAGTGGATGGGTGAGAAGTGGGTGAAAAGTAAAATGTAAGTCCTGCTACTTGCATCCAGCAAATTGTACAGGTTGTTGATGTCAGGGCACTAACAAGGAAGCAAATAAATGGAAGGTCTTCCCTAGATGATGTCTGCACATGTGGAAAACAGCCAAAGCCATGAAGCAAGTTTAATTGAAAGTGAAGACAGCTGAGGGGAAGCGTCCCATACTATAGACACAGTTACTGGTGCTGCAGCGTGATTAGCAAGAGCTGTATATCAAATTAGGATGAGTATGGAGGGAGAAGGGTGACATTAAGATCCATTTAAGAACTGCTTGATTCAGTTTTTCATTAATAATTGGTAATTCACCCTTAGATGCTACTTACCCCATTAATTTTATCCAAAAACAAGTTGGGGTAGGAGGCAGCACACACAGTTGAGGAGGCACACTGAATGCATCAGATACACTTGGACAAAGAAATGGTTATTTCCTTTTTGTTTATATGCAATAACTTGTGCAAGTAAGGATCTTATAAAGAATTGCCTATTTTCTTAGCAACTGATAATAAGATCAAGGCATTTACAGTTTTAGCAGTGCTCTGCCACAGTTAAATACTAAAAAGCCTTTTTCAAGACAATCCCCCCACCCGCCCCCCCGTTCCCCAACACAGGGTTTCTGTCTTTCCTGTATGCAAGAAGTAAAACAAAAAAGATGGTGAAACCACTGGGCTGTGATGAACAGCACTGGGATTTCTGTCTGGCTCATGATCTTTACTTTTTCTCAACTGTCACTTTCAGATTAATAGCTTCGTAGCCAGTGTTTTCAGCTTTTTTTTTTTTTCGCATTGTGAACATCTTATTCACTGTACTCTGAGAAAGTGGCTTCTGTTTGTCTAGTACAAGTCTGATAAATGTGTAGCTTGTGCTATCTCATCACTTCAAAATCCCATTTTGCTTTTGGGAGGAACAAGTAATTTCTTGTTGCCTTTTTATCATTGCTCTGTGTAGTCCGAGGGTTTCTGGCTTTCTCCCTTCTGGTTGCTTCTTTCCAAGCTACCAGGTTGCTGCACCAGCCTTAGCTCTTGGGGGCAGCCAGAGCAGAGACAGATGAGCTGTTCTTGTGAGTTTTGCTGCTGCTGTTCGGAACCCAGCAGGTGGTTATGGAACTTGAAAGGACTACATTAAGCTCACTCCACTTATCCTGGCATTGTCACAAAGCAGGAATGCTGCAGATCCAGGGAAGAGATTGCTTGGTCATGTTTCTGAGATTATCTTTGCAATGGAAAGGACTCAGCCCTTGAGGCTGAAGCTTGGATTCAGCAGGATTTGATTTTCTGGCTGGGGGGAGTGTGGATGAACTCACTAAGCTAACGATTCCTATGAGCAAAGTTTTAATCTGCAGACTCTAAGGTTTCATTCGGCTATCAGGAAAGAGTTGCTGATCAGGCCTCAGTGATTGTTGCATCCGGCAAAATGGCAAGTTGTGATGTGAAATCGATTGATTCTGGGGTCAGGTTAGTCCAAAAATAGGATTATTGCATTTTTAAGCTAAAATTTAGTTTTAATTTTAGGAAAAGAGTAGAAGGACTTTCAGACCTTCCATTATGTGTTGGAGTTGTGACATTTTCCATAGAGGAATGACTTTTTTCCAGTCCTTTGAGGCCTTCCATAAGTTAGTGCCACCTGCAGAGTTGATCACTTCTTCATGGCATCTTTGTTGATTGGCAATTTCTTATGTTTTTAAGATGTGTCTAATTCAGCTGCTCTTAGAATGTGTCAAGTTGAGAGGTATCAAAACTCCGAAAAACTCCAAAGCCTGGCTGTTCTGCATGTGCAGGAGTATCTACTTTGAGCTTCAGTCATCTACAAATGACTGTGCTGAGTTTATATTCTGACCTGAGGCAGTACCTGTGACTTGCAGTTTGTGGCAGACCTTACTATTGCAAGTGCCAGTGGAAAAGGTCTTGTGTTTGCAAGGCTGGGAAATGAAAGAATAGGAAAACTTTGAAATAAATGGGGGGTAAAGACTTTGTGGATTTGACTGAGTTGTGACTTGTACCCTGTCAAATCCAGTTGGCCTGCACAGGGGCTGTTGCTGCGGTACAGCCACAGTGGTCACCCATCCTATGGAAGTGTGGAAGCTCATGTGTGAGATCATCAATATGGTTTGAATAAAATCCCAATATGTATTGCAGAAAGCTGATTTCTGGTATTAGCTTCCAGTTTTATTCTCCCTACTCTAAAGCAAATTGCAAGTGCCTGAGAAATGCCTTTCAGTGGTAAACAAAGTAATGAAACATCCCAGTGGCAGTTTGATTTGATTTCGCAGGCTAGTGCTACCTAACTCAATTTCTTTATGAATGTCTGGCTGCATGTTGGCATCGAAAGAGAATGTAATTGGCAGGAGGGAGCTGTGTGAAAGGGATGGAGTTATCTGGGGATTCCCTCTCCCATCAGGCTGCTGCCAGAAGGCAGAGTCCCTCTATGTTTGTGGTGGGCACTTATCTGTGTCAAACCTTCCCTCTCCCTTTCCCACTTCCATTTGGTGAGATTAGTTTTGTTCATGTGCAGTCAGAGGAGGAGATTGAGCTGTATCCCCAGCCTCTGCTGCCTTAGATTGCCTACTAGCAGGGGTTTTCTGTGTGGATGTTGCTGGACTGTGCTGTTCCAGTTGCAGGAGTTTAACGCTTTCACTTCTTGCTCTGTTTAGTTTTCAACAAAGCAAACTCCGTATGGAATAATCGTGCAGCAGGCCCCAGATTCACCATTAGTGACCTGTAAAATTGGCAGCACTGGAGATTATTGGCCGGAGACGGTTTCCCTAGGCGCTTCCTGCCTTCTCTTGGAGAGTTAAGTTCAATTAGAGCAATGATACGCACAGCAGGGATTTTGCAAAGAGTCCAGTACTTGGTGGTAGCATTGCTGTATGAAAGGCAAAGAGATATCTTTGGCCTTTTTGTGACCTCAGTGCTCCAGCTGCTGCCCTCTTTCTAACCTCTGCTATCTCAGAACTCTCACTAATGTAACACTCTTTCACCTCTTCTTTTACCTCCTGATGCAACCATATCCCTCAGGCATTACTAGTCTGCATTCTGTGAGGTTTGTCCTTCAAAAAACAAAGTAGAGATTGTGGGATGTGGGGCATTTCCCCCTCCATTCAATTTTTCTTGTTTCTTTCTGGCTTCTTATGTATTGTGGACTGCCCTCAGATCTCTGTAATCATCTTTCTATTCACACTTTTGTGATTTGCTTCTACTTTCGAAACTGTTCTGTTTCTGGTTGTGGTTTCTTGGCATCCAGGTTCTGTGATTTCAGGAAATCCCACAAAGTTCAGTTCTGTCTCTTTTCTGCCACAGCCTTGTGATGATAGTCCCTCTTTATTAGTCCCTTATGTGAAGAACATAATCCTGAAAATAACAATTATATTTTTCTTTTTTTATTGTAACTTTCAGCTTGCATTCACTGCCCATATCCTCAATATCCATTAGGGCAAGTTGTCCATTAATTCCTTATTCTCTTTGTAGAAATCTTTCTGGTTTTGAGGGTATTGAGAGACTTGCACAGGAATTTGTCTGAGATACTGACCTTGCAGGTGTGTGTATAAGTACTGTTAAAAGCATACCTGGAATAGTCTTTCAAGAGAAGACCATCTCTCCTGATATAGGGTGGATGTTTATGGTATTTAGACATACATTGGTAAACTACAGTTTGTGGGATAAACAATCACAGTGCTTATAAGGTGTACTTAGACTGAGGGAGAAAAAGACTAACTGTACATTTCCATCATGAACTTGTTCCATCAAGTTCATAGTTTAAACTTTGAGTGATGTTGTAGTTGATGGTCTCCATTTGCTTCTTCCAATTTCTGTGTTTTTCTTTCTGTTTCTGAATAGTTTGCGGAGTTTTGTGCTTAACCTGCTTTCTGGCTGCTAGTATTTGAGAAGAATGTGCTCACACAGTGGCCAGCCTAATTAATTACTGTTAATCCCCAAAAATTGGCTGCTAAAAGTTTTGTTGTCCTTGAAGCTTTCATACTGTGCATGCTACTGTAGCATGAGAGCATGAGGAGAGGGTGATTGTTTCCTGGCAGGTTTCCACAGAGAATCCCCTGGCTTGAGGTAAAGAGGAAGAGAAGGAGGATGGATACAAACTTTAAATAGCATTGCTAATCTCTGCCCTGAAATAATAGCACCTTGCTTTTCAGCAGGAGTTGCGTTAAATTGCATTTTGTGCAAACTGTGAAATTTGTGCCAGTGGCCACAGGCTGTGTGTAGGGTAGGAGACCTCTCTCTGGTAGGAGCTGGCCTTTCACTCAAATGTCCCAGCACAAAACTTTAAACATTCTACAAAACCTCTTTCCTGACAGTGACTGTACATTCCAGTCAGCTTCATGCCCATAATGTATTTGCTTTTGACAATTTGAGATTGTTTTGCTGTGTTTTGTCAGGGCCTCTCTCTCCCTCCTCTCCTTCCCCAAGAGCTGCTGGAGAAAGTGCAGGGCTCACTTGAGTTCCTCCTCACAAGTCATAACAGGAGATAGACTTAGAAAGTGATTGTGGAGGGTGGCTCTTTCCTTTCCTCCTTCTCCTCCTCCTCCCAGCATTCTGCTGGGAGTTGCTTGTGAATGCACTGGGGTACCAGGGTGGAATTGATACAGACTTTGTCCAGTTTGGTTTATCCTCTGCTCAGACAGAAAGGCATGTGAGTGCCCTTTCCCCATTCCGAAGAGGATGTGTTGGAGGGAGAGGAACAAAAAATAAATTTAGAAACAGAAATAAAAATTTAGGAAGTATTATGTTATCTTAATCCTCACTGCACTGCTAAAATAGAGATGGGTCTGGGAATTTCATAGAGAAATTCCAGAAGTGTTGGAGGTTCATATATTCCTGGAGAGAGGATGGTGGAGCTGCCAATATGTGACCAAACATGTGGGCTCAGAATCCCTTCTGGGCTGAAGAAATGAGGCCTAGAGGATTGATTTCCTGTTGGGAGTGTGAGATATTGTGCAGGCTTACTGGGTGTTTGAAGTTACATTGACTACTTTTTAACTTCATATTAAACTATTAATATTGTTTTGAAAAGGAAAAAAATATGACACATTTACAGCTAATGTTTAGGGAAACATTTCTTCAAGACTGGGCGAGGTGCACAATAGCTTCTGTAATTTTATGTTCTGGTTTTTTTCAGTTTTCACCATAATAAATGTGTTTGCATATAAAAATTTTTTGGAAAAGGACCAATATTATACATAACTGATTTTACAGAGGGTAGAGTAGGATTAGTTTAATGCTTATTTTATGGCTTTTATTGGTTTTTTTTTCCTTCTACACAATTTGGCACATGCAGTTGAAAATAAATTTTAGGTGTATTGGCTTACATGGAAAAAAGTAAGTTGGCAGAATGCTTTAGCTCATTCTTCCCCCATTTCATGCAGGGTCTTGTCTTTGGCTGAGTTAAGACAGGCCTATATTTCCTTGCTTTCTATTCCTTGAAACTCCTACATTCACTCTTTGTTTTCTTGTCTTGCAGAACGAGCCTCTGACTTCAGGTTATCATGGCTATCCAGCAAGAGACAATCAAGTAAGTGTCTGATTGCAGTAAATGTGTGTGTCCCTGCATCTCTGTACACGTAGGTGTGTTTTGTCTGACAGTTTCCTGGCTGTCATGTTATGGGGTGAAAATAGTTTTGTTCTATTGTGGATTGTTTGTGGAGACAGCATGTGATTAATTGACTGGGGTTTTATGGCTTCCAGCAATATGTGGCAAGACGCCTGGTAAAGGGTTAAATATCATCCACGTTACTAACAGCTCAGGAAATTCTTGATACTTAGAAATGTCACAGCTTAGAATCCCTGTCCTAAGCTCCCACTGTATCTCCTCAGTGTTAATGAATGTAGATGTTCAGTGCCAGTACATGCTTGGCCCTGTTTTATACTTATTGCTGTAATTCTGGCATCTGGGGAGCAAAACAACACTGAGTTTTTGTGAGAGTCTGCTTTGCTGGTGGAGTAGGGAATGACACGTCCTGTTGGATTGTTTCTAATATCTGTGAACTTGTCTTGCATTCCTTTCAAGTCCTGCAGGGCCCCTGCCCCTTGCTCTTATTCAGGATGTGTTCCTACAGCAGTAAAAATTACACTGTTCAGTGCACTGCATCTGTAAGCATTCTCTTGCCTCCTGACAGAAGACAGAAATCCCAGTTGATGAATTTGCACGATGGAAGGAGGAGATGCTTTGGAACAAATGAAATTTAATGGTTGTAAAATAGAACTGTCACACATTAAATCTCCCTTTTTAGAATGAAGTTTTTTTCAGTGTTCTGCAGTGCTACTGCAAAGCAGAGTATGAACCAGTGTAGCAGGAAATTAATATGCACGGAAAATCAATAATGCAGCACATTTCAGTAATGAGCAAATAACAAAACCAAAATCAAATTCTTTAATACTCTCAGGTACTGCTATATAAAGAAAGTGATTTTCATCATCTCTTGATGAGGTCTGGGTATATGTAATAACAGCTTAATGGGAGATGTTTTTATGAAGGAAGTGCAGCATAGTGCAGCCTCAGCAACTGAAGAGCTTAAGTCTTTGGTGCCTGGTATGTGAGTACAAGTTTATAGGAGGAAATTATTCAGAATGTCTTCTGGGATATATTAAACTACTAACTAGCGCAAATAAATACTGCCCACTGGGATGCTGTGAGAGTTGTGTTCCTACTCTGTCCAGCCTAAGTGAGGTAAGCTAGGCTGTGAGGCAGAGCCAGTCAGATCCTTAAAGCGGCTATCTTTTGGCTTTCCCATTCTAGTAGCACCTTCTGTACGATATTTTGGTGCTTCACTTTACCTACCTGTTTAGGGGTGTTTTGATACCTACCAGTGCATCCCACTTCACAGGTTTCCTGTTTCTCATCCCATAAAAACTCTTCTGATTTGAATGTCCAGAACTGCTATTGCTGGCAGATTGCTAGATCAGCATAGATGGGCATGGGAGGGTATACTACAGCCAGGATGTGAAATGAGAATTACAGCTTGGGTAGCCTCGGGGAGTATGGGGAGTAATGAATGCTAGCAAGTGTGCATGTATTTCGGATGGCAGATAGCTTTTTCTTGGAGGACAAACAGCTGCAGTTTAACTTGTATGTTTTCATTTAGCAAATGCTTGTAAAAATATTTTTTGACTGTTTTTTGTTTAATTTGGTTTTTCTTCCTGCTCTCTATGACATTTTGATCCGTAGTAAGTATTTGTCCTTCTGTCTTGCTTGTGTCCCTGAAGCAGTTTAAATTCAGATCTGGTTTTCACTAATGAGGTTTCAAGGCTTTTAGCTAATCTGATTGCAAGGCTTTAACTTGATAGCAGAAAAAGAAGTCTTCTGTTGCCACAGGCTGGGAGATCAGCAATGGCTGATCCATCACCTGCTTTTTTGCACTGGGAAAGGAGGAAGTGATGTGGGAATATGTGTAGGGGTCCTAACCTTGTAACAAAGTAATTATGAGACACAGGAGCAATTGTGTTGGATTTCCTCAAATTAGGAGCTGGATTTGAGCTGGTGAGGGTAAGTCAGTGTATCGTGCTCGTCCCCATTGCACTACTTTACTGTAAGTATTTGTACTGTGGTTTTTCCCCACACTGTTTTCTTAAGGAGGAGTAACAAAGCTGAACTTATTTTTAGGGTTTTTCATCCTGTGACCACAGTAGTCAAATTCTGCTCTTTCACTTTATGTAGCATCCTACTCCTCCTTCATTTGTTTGAATGCCTTTTTCATTCCTTCAGGCTCTGAATGCTGTTAAATTGCTGGCTGCAAACCTTTCACTGTGCTGTTTTTACACCCTCTAGTGGTTAAATCATACCCAAATGTTCCAGATTATTGGAGTTTTTATTCCTGCCAGTGGAAATGTGTGATTGGTTTGAGTCCTCACTTTGGCCACTTGGGAATGCTTAGGTCTCCAGAACAGGGTTTATTTTGTATCTTTTCCCATGTACTGAAGCATTCTGTTGTCACCATGCACGAGCAGCAGTACTGAAACAAGTGAGACGAGGTTCATGTTGAGGCTCTTTCTCACAGAATTCTGGTGTTGTGTGATTGCTTTATGATAACCCAAAGCTCTGGGTGGTTGTGCAGCCCCCTTGTTCCTCCTCTGCCCCACCAGAGGGTCAACTTGCTGGACTTTTTGTGGTCATAGGACCCAGGGAGCATGTGTGCTAAATCATTATTGTATAAGTTTGCCTAAAAAGGTGCTTTCTGTTGCTGAAGTATTGCACTACTAGATCTATGTTACACTCCTGTAAGGAGCTGGAGAGGTCTCTGAGACTGTTCTCAGAATTCAGGGTTTGCTCTGTGGGTGCCTAATGGCCATTCAGGAATGGCAGGATACCCTTTCTTTTCCCAGAGCTAGGCTGATGGCAGGGACAAAGCCCGTGGTAAAGGGAAAATGACAGAATATTGGTGTAACATAGTGTAACATTGCTGAGATGAGAACTAGGTCTTTTGGTGGGGAGAGCTTATTCCCTTGGGACTATTCAGTTTTTCAGCCCTCTGTTAGGTCTGCCAACAAAATGGTATTTCTCTTTTTGTAATGCAAGCGCCTGCCTAAAATGCAGTCAACCAAGACTTCTTTGCTTCATTTCCCGAGCTGTGACAAACAGCTCTGAGGTACTTTGAGCTGGTCTCAACATGGAAAATGACTGGTACAGCTACACTGATACAGCTTTTACATACAGACAAACTCATCAAGAATACATATTCTTCTTCCAGAAGGCTGTTGCATGCTGACTGTGCCAGCTCATTTTGTATATAGCCAAGGCCTATATTATATTGCTCTAGTGCTTTTCATGTCCAAGTGTATTAGACATGATATCTGAGATTTGTTAGAGTGCCGAATACTGGCACATCCATGGCAGAATTTGCAGCTGCACAGAATAATTTTGTTCCCCAACAGGAAGCAAAATGAGCAAGAACACCTTATTTAGCTGCCACTAAAGGGAAGAGAGGAGGAGAGAGAGTTTATGGAAGCAGGAGGTAATTGCACACACCAGAACTGGGTCAGGATGTTAGAGCTATTATACCTCTTCTGTTATGGAAAGTGATCCTCAGCTATCACAACGGGTTAGGATATTGGTTTGAAGCCTCTTTTAAAAGCTTGTACTTCCCTAAGTACAATTCTTAAATCAAACTGAACCATTGGCTTGGTGCTAATGTGGTGGAAACATCGTTACCTATCACAAGTGACATTTCCTTCAACAGCTTAATTTCAGTGGCTGGTTTTCCTTCTGAGCACTCGGTAGGCCTGACCTGCTGTTCTCCTGTATGTAGATGAGGCTGCAGCCCAAGGTAGTGGCTGCCTGTGGCAACTGCTAGGAACAGCTTTATCAGTATCCTCTCAGTTTTGAGTTCAAGCTTAAGGTGAAATGCTGTTAAATCCTCTCCAGTTGTCAGCCTTTCCCCTGGCTCTGCACTCCCTTGCTGCATTGGAATATCTGACGGGGCATCGCCGGCTCCAGGCGGATGTGAGCGCTGCCTTCCCTGGGCCACAGGCTGGTGAGGGGAAAATGAACAGCAGTGGTGGCAGCCTGTGAGAACAGGAAGCCTCCCCGTTGCTTTTTTCCCCTCTCTGTTTGTTTTCTTTGCCCAGTCCTTCTGATGTGGGGAGTTTGGCAAGGAAGACCTTCATCCTGAGATGTGAAGGGTGTGTGAGAGCTCTCATGGGGAGGCAGGACAGCAGGTCACTGGGCTTCCTGTTGGAGCTGGCTGCACAGAGGCACTGCTGCTCATTGGTGGTCTCTTGGCAATAAACAGCAGGGATCTCCACACAGAATTCTGAGGGGGAAACCTGTCCTCTCTCATTTGTGTGGTCTGAGACTCTTTTACCTATCTTTTCTTCTTCTCCATTATGTGGATGAAGTGTGAATTTGGGAATATTGCCACAACTTGATTAGCAGCTAAGTGGCCCAGCATTGATAAGGATATCCACCCAAAAAAACCTCTTTAGTACCAACAGACTTGAGATGCTCTTGCCATGAAGCAAACAAAAATGTCATCCTGGAGGAAAATGGTTTGGTCACTTGTTTGTTTTCACTTGTACCATGATAGCACCAACCACAGTCTCTCTAGTGCCCTGCTTGGTCATTTTTGTAACAAAGACTCCCTGTCTCAAAGTTCAAATCTAAGTAGTCTTCCTGAAAAGTTTTAGTTTTTAATTTGCTTTCCTCCTAGTAACTATGAAAATAGAACCTCCAGTGTGTATGTTATGTGGCTCTGTAACCTGTGAGGTGGTGGCAGTGGAAGTGTAAAGTTATTCAGGAGCTAGAAAGGAGCATTGTTTCTGTGGTTTTGGGTTGTTTGTTTCTTACATTCTTTGTTTGAAAAGTATATTTAATACAAATTATTAAACTCAGGGGCAGAGGGAGGTTCTAGAGAGGCTCAAATAAAGTCTTAACACCTTGCTCTGTGAGTAAATAGCCAGGACAAAGATCAGGAAGCTTCTGAGATCCTCCAAGTAAAATGGAGAAGACCAGGCTTGGTGTTCCTGGTACTTTTAAGGAGTCCCTCTTGGCTTGAAAGCAATCAGCCTGAAATCTGGGATGGGACCAAGCTAATGAGGGAAAACTGCACTAAGCACTTTGCTTATGTTTAAAATTAGGTGGATTGGGGTAAGTCTGCTAAATCTGCTGCATCCTGACTCCTACAGCCCCTCTTCAGGCAAGCAGTGAAGTGTTTCCACACTGTACTGGACAGGACTGAAGGGATATTCTATTACTGACTTACCTGCAGTATCCCATAGAAAATAATGAGCTTCATTTCAGAGAATGTAGTCTGGGCAAAAATGTCCAATGTACTCAGGAGGTGAGAAGCATCTGTGAGGTGGCTGCACCCAAAGGGGTTCAAGAGTGTGTGGGGGGAGAACTGCTGGGATGTTACTGCCTCATGAAGCTGTGAGGAGTTTGGGCCAGTTCAGATGTGCTTATGGAAAGCCATTTAACACTGCAGGAGGGAAGGAACCTGGGAAGTTCTTTACCAGATTGCATCCCACTCTGCTTAAAACTCACAGTACATTCAGAAGGTAAAAACGTGTTGAGAGAGTGAAGAGAGTTAAGTTAAAACAATGTAAATTGTGGTATGTGAGAAGGAAGATAGAGAACAGAATGTTTAGCTAAAAACTGAAGGAGGAGCTGGTTACAGATTGAAGTTTAAACAATTAAGGATGAGTTGGAAAAGCAAGATCTGCGGAGACTAATCTGGTGAAGCATCTCCCCTGAATCCAGAACTGTATTGGTCAGGCACTTGCTAGATCGCTTGAAGCATGAAGAAGTGGTTCCTTGTTTTCTCATGCCAGACTATATCCCTAAGATGCTGCAAGAAGGGGGATTAAAAGGGGGTTAAAAAAGTTATAAGGGGGATTAAAAAAGTTGTAAGACACAAACAACCAAATAACTTAGCTTGTTATAAACCTGAAATTTCACTCTGAACCAAGTCTCTGTGCTTGTATTAGCCACATTTCTCCAAATCTCTCCTTTCCTTTGTTTAGCAGATTTCCTAGCATTAAACCCCTTAAATAATACAGGAAGCACAATGTCTTGCAGTTGACATGAATCTTGCAAGTAGATCACTCTGGCTGTATATTTATTCCCCTCTTCCCTCATGTCTGCTGCCTTTCTAATCTCTGAATACAAGTCAGAATCCTTTCCTTACAGAGCCCTGAATACCTTCCAGAAACATATCCAGTGAACTCCATTGCCAGTGCATGCCTTTCTCATAATCAATAACAAAAGATAGTAAGTAACCATGTGGAAAAAAGTTGTAAGAGAAGAAATAGTTAAGAAGTGCACCTAATTCAGATACATGGGAAGACTTCCTCGAAGTAAGCTCCTTAAGGCCTATAAACAGCTTCTCAAAGGAAGTAACAAATACCTTGCTGATGAATAGTCCGGCCAAAGCTCTGGGGTTGTAAGGCGTTGGCAGGAAATGGGCTTGCATGATGTAATACAAATTCCTTTCATGTTTGAGTCCTCTGATTCAAGCAATTTCTCATCTCTGCTTAAGGGTTAAAGAGGGGAGATGTGAGTCATCCTTGGGAGATACCAGGAGACCACTTTTTCTCCTGTGGTGACCATATGAGTGTTATCTCATGTCTTAGAGATTCCCAAGCCCCTCAGTTCCTCTGGCAAGAGGGACAGCATCTTGTTTAGATTTTCCCTTCTGAATCATTACGCCAGAGTGTGGCGTATGTGTTAGAAGTAGTCTGGATCAGTTGTAGGACTAAAACCAAATGGTGCAGAGAAAATGGTCTGTTGATAGCTATGATATCCTATTGAGGGCATGAAAGCAGCTATTCCGGGTCAGACAGAAGGTTTCTGCCTTCCAGTGTTCTGGCTTTGACAGTGTCTAATAGCAAGTACTTAAAACAGAGGGAGCAGCGCCAAGATTCGGGGATACTTCCCCTCTGCTGTGCTCTTGAAGCAATCCTGTGGCTTTGGGATTTCCTGGCTATAGATTTTTATTCTTTTTTAAAGTCACCTGTGATAGATTTTTTTCTTTATTGAATTTCTCTAAATGGTTTCGGAGCCTGTCTAAACCTTTGGCATCCCCAGCATCCTGTGGCAACAGCTCCCTACTTTAGGTGGGTTTTTATGGGGAAAAAGTTCTTCAGTACATCACTGACTTAAAACCGGGGTGGTTTTAAAGCTCTTGGATGAGGGGGGCACTTGGGGTCCTCAGCATATACATATCTATCTATCTATCTATCTATCTATCTATCTATCTATCTATCTATCTATCTAGATATATATATATAGATCTGTATATAGATACATAGACATAAATTATTTTTTTAAAACCACTTGAATAATATCTGTGCAGCTGTTATTTCTAGGTACCCAGAAGTGCCGCAGCGCGTTGCTTCTGGACAGCCCGCGCTCTTGGGAGCCAGGGCTCTGTGCCGTGCGGTGCCAGGGGGTGCCCCGCGGGCGGGCGGCGCTGGCGCTGCGCTGCCGGGAGAGGGCTCTGTGCCGTGCCGTGCCGTGCCGTGCCAAGGGGTGCCCCGCGGGCGGGCGGCGCTGGCGCTGCGCTGCCGGGAGAGGGCAGCCGGCGCACGGCCAGCCCAGCGCTCCCCGGCCCGGCCCGGCCCGGCCTTGCCCGCCGCCTCGGTCTGCCCCGCGCAGCACAGCCCGCCGCACGGACACGGGGACTCGGCCTCTGGCGTCCCGCAAGGGTCTGGGAGTGATTCCTCATGGGTGCTTCTGGAGCGGCTCCTGTGGGCGAGGGAAGCTGTGCTTAGAGGGATGGGGAGAGGGCAGCCCCTTCGTGCGTCCTGTGCCGCCGTTTGGTTCGCTGAAGAATCACGGTGGAAAAGGTTTCCACAAACGCCTTTGGTCTGTGAGCAGAGGCAGATCTAGGAGGGTGGTTGGAGGAGGAGCGCTCAGAATAGCCTTGCTTTTAGAGGGGGGCCCAAGCAGGCACTCTCCAGGCTTTCCTGGCTGGAGCAGGATCCTGGCCCCAGCTGGTTACTCCAGAGGGAGGGATGCTGCCCAGCGCTGCTGGCACTGTGAGAGATGGTCCCTCCTTTGGGCATGGGCTGGCGTGCTGGGTTTTCCCCAATGTGCATTCTGCACATCATGAAATCGCACAGCTTTCAAGTGAATGAAGAGCATGTGCGTGAATAAATATTGTTCTTGCATCTTAATTTTTTTAAAGGTGGCTAGAGATCCCAAGAAATTCAATTGGTCAGTGCAGTTACAGAATGTGGAAAGATGCTGGAAAAGATCAGATGCTTATGGTTAGATCCTTTACTAAAGGAAATTAAGCCAACAGCAGGCATACATTGCTAATTTTTAAGGGCTAATCATGTCAGATCAATTTTGTTTTTTTGTTTGACATGGCAGCAGGGCTGGCAGACAGAGAAAGCTACTGGCGTTGGACATAGTCCCACATGACCTTTACATAAACTAGACAAATGAAAGGTGAAATTAAGAAGGGGCTGAACACCTCATTGGAAAACCGTATGTGGAACAATTATATCATGCTTTTCTGTGAGTGTGTGTCTGATCTGGAGTCTTAACGAGTCTTGCCTGCTTTGCTGTTCTCTAGTGCTCCTCAAAATTGAGGGTAATAAAACAGTGACTGAACATATGTATGTGCAGGGCCTGGCAGCCTTTGGAAGGTAGGATTAGAAATTGGAAAGATCACCGTAAATTCCAGGAATGCCCTGAAATCCAACAATGTGAAATTAAACAAAACCAAGCAGTATTAACAAAAGGAACTGTATATACAGTATAAAATGGAGACTAACTGGCTAAGCAGTAATATCCAAGGAAAGATCTGGGGTAATAGGAGATAACAAACTGAGTATGTGGTGCTGGTTTTTGTAATCTTGAAAACCTGGAATGCATTTCCAAGTGTGTCAAGTAAACTGCAGAAGACAGTTATTCTTTGCGGCTTAATACAGCAAGTGGAGCACTGTGCCTGCTTGTAGGCACTTAAGGACATTACACAGTGAAATCTAGAAAATGTCCAGGGAAGACCAAGAAAAGGAGGCTCAAAGAGCCTGACATAATAGGAAAATACCAGGCTTGTTCCTTCTTTTAAAATCGACAGAGTAGAAAATATGGAGGATGGGGATTGATTATTTACTATGTCCATTGAAGACAGCTTAATTGGTATCAAGAAAGGCTTAAATTGGATATTGTGGAGTAAACCAACATTTTCTGATTCAATGTAGTGAAGTAGTGGAAGGGTAATTTAGGGGATCAGAGTTCCAATTTCTAGGAGTCTGTAATAACAAGTTAGGAAATTCCTGATGGATGTTTGTCTAAACATGCTCTGTGCTGTCCCTGAGCATGGAGGACCTCTTGACTCCCTTGCCCTGTATTTGTGTTATTTTGTGACAGTTAAAAGCACTGACATTATTCCACAGCCATATGTCTGCTCTTTCTCTGGTTTTTCTGGGGTTTTTTTTTTGGTGTGCGTTTAAATTGTGAGATAGGAGATTCCTCTGCTCCTATATGATCTTGGAAGTGCCCAAGATCCTTTCTTTGTGACAGCTGCCTCAGCTCTGTTTCTTCCTGAGCATCCTTATTACTCAAATGGTGTGGGGTATTCAGCATCTCTGAGTCAGTCCTTCGTTCTGTCTCAGTAATATCTGCTGTGTATGGACCTTGGACTGGTCTGATGTTTTGATTTCCCTGTAAGCTCTCTGGTCAGATTTCCATTATGAATGTGTTTAGAAGAGAGATCGTTATTATTATTTTTCTTTAATTAACATAAACAAACCTATCCTTGCTGCCGTACCTGCATGAAGAAAGGAATGAGAGGATTGAGGAGGAGCATTTGCTCAGGCTGGGCAGGGAGTGTGCCTCTGCCTGCCTGTGGCTGGGATCTGCCCCTGTGTGCCTTACACCAAGTCCAGCACAGCTTCAGCAGGACCCCGAGTAAATGAACGGGATCGCTCTCTGCTCTGCTCTGCTGGCTTCTCCTGCGTGGTGAGTGAGCAGCTCTGCATTGCCTGGGGAAGGATGCTGTGTGCAAGCAGCCTACCTCAGCCAGCCATGCAGATGCTCCCGACAATACCTGGTGGATGGAAGATGGTTTCATTCTTCTTAGTATTAAGGGAGAAGTATTTCCAGCAGTAGCATAATGTTGCTCAGAGTAGGCATTTGCCAGATGGTTTCAGCTCCCCCGAGGTTTTGGGATGTGAAAGGGAAGGGGCCAGGAACACACTTTTGATTCATTCCATTAGTAGATTAATCGGCACTGTCCTGGCTTAATAAGTCTCTTAGATTTCCCAGTGGAAATGGCACATGTAATTCTGCCCAGGTCACGCTCTGCACCCCTGTGTTGGAGCTTTCACAGCAAGATGCTGTGCTGCCGCAGGCAACATCTGCAAAGCAAGACTGGGGGTGGGAGGGGGCGGGTTTTCTGGTGGAGGGAGAGGTGAGAAAAATCTTTTTAGTAGAAACTGTTAAATAATGCTTGTGGGAGTGAAATAGGTTGTCAGAATCTGCTTGAATTCTGCATTTTGGTAGGGACATACTTAAAACATATTGCAGTGATAATTTGATGTTAGGAGGCTTTTTTTCCCCCTTCCCCCCTTCCATTCTGTATTAATTGCCAGCTAGATTGCATTTTCCAGGAAGTCTGTGATTAGAGGACAAGGGTGCTCTTCCTGATAAAGGTCAGAGGCTGCTGTCTCCAGAGGCTGTTGATAAAATGATGAGAACTGTCTCATGGATTTTAACGGAAAACCTCAGCAGATACTGTGCTGTTATTTACCTGGGGGTGAGGGCAGGCAGTCCCCCATGACCTGTCTCTTCCCACCTCTGTTTCCAAAGGCCAGCCAATTGTTCAGTGCATTTAATTGCTGCTGCTGCCCACACAAGAGGTTTGTAGCTCATGGAGTTTTAGGAGGAATCTGTGCTTTTAACTCTTGCTGCCTTTGGATTTCAACGAACTGCACTCTGATGTCACAGCAGCATCAAGCTGGCTTGCTGCCAGGCTCTATAAAGGTATAGCATTAGGATTGCGTCTCATGAGACCCACTGAAATTCCTTTGCAGATGGATTTTGTTGAGGAGACACTTCAGGTATTACCAGCAAACATGTATTCGTGTTTTCTGGTCCATTGTTCCTGCTACACCTGGCGAGCATGGGCTCCCCTTTCTTACAGGTCAGGAGGACAGCAGCAGCTTACATTGGCAACAGTTTGATCATCATCTTTATTTCTAGGGCACCTGTCACCCTGGCTCCTTGCCATGGTCTCTCTAAGCTAAAACAGTGCTGCTCATTTCCAAGTGCTTGGAGAACAACATCTTGTTTTCCAACCATTTATGGCAGCTAGCTCCGATCCTTTGCGGGGTCTGGAGGAAGACTGACAGGGGCCAAAGGAGTAAATGTCATGAGACTCGAGCTTTCTGTTGAAAGCTGAGATAGAGATATTTTACATCCCGTGGTATATGTAGCCGGATTTAGGCTCCTTGGTATTTCCAATAGAATGGCATTTCAGAACTGGGAGCTGAACTCTGACAGCAGCGTTGTCCCCAGTTGCTGTCAACTTCACCCCAGACAGAGAACTGCTGTTTTTCTTGAGCAGCTGCTGCTACGGAGCAGAGTACGGGAAAAATGATCGTCACTGAAATAATTTGAAATAGACAGATAGAGCCAGCCATCTGAATTTTACTCAAGAATTAATCTAATCACTGTGTAATATGTTCTTACTGGTTTATCCTACCTAAAGGGCAAAGTTAACTACATTAAGCACAATTTGGAGCATTTGATTTCCTTCAGACTTAGACTTTGGATGCAGCTGACTATCTGTGTACGAATTTCGAGGTTTCTGGGCGTCTCTAATCCAGTTTGTAGTGACATTACCATTAGATAACCATAGGAAGGCCTTTATCTGAAAGGGAAACTGCATTCTTCAGGTCACACAAGGATGAAAAAAGATTTTTCTGGTCACTGTTGCTTTCTGGAAATTTGGGAACAGGGAACAATTTAATATATTGTTGCTTTGTTATCCAAGTGAGTAGTTTCTCTAGCAGTTACAATACTTATCAGATGGCATGGTTACACTTCAGAGCTTAAATCTGGATTCAGATAAAATGAGACTATATTGCATAGAAACTAGGACACAATAAATGCATGTGTTGACTAGCCATAGTTACTTCAAACCATTTATTTCATCTAAACCAAGTGAGTTGCTACTCATTCAGTCTGTCTTTATTAGAAAGGGATTGGAAGAATAAGGAGGTCACAATTAATACCTAATGCAAGAGTCTGATTTTGCCAGGATTTGATCAGAAAATGCCAGAGAGTGGATTTCACAGTACTTTTTCTTTGGGTGTGGGGTTTTTAGGTTTGCTTTTTGTCATGGTTGCCTGTCAGAGAAAGAAGGGAAGGTGGATGAACCTTAACGTGAGGTGTTTGGAGGTCACAGTATGTGACCTCACAGACTGCAGTGATGCTGAATATCAGATCTATAGCCAGTCTGCTCCTACGAAAGCCAAAATCCTCCTGATTCAAGTACAGTCATTGACACAAATGCCAGTTTGTTGGGACATCCCATGTAACAAAGTGCAGGTGTTTTCCGTACTCAGTGCATGTGAGATCTGTTAAATCACAGGTTGGTATCTATCTGTATGCCTCTTGGAAGTCCCATATTAAGTATATACACTGAAAAGACTTTGAAGAATAGATTCTCTCCTGTTTATAAAGTGGGAGACCAGTAGTGCAGTTAGTCTTTACACACACATGCTTTTCTGAATAATCTTATGCCCATAGTTCCCCTAGGAACCAGTCAGATGGAGGGAACTGTTTGCTGCAGCCATGAGAGTAATCCAGCTAGATGGTAGTGGCACAGGTATGGTTAAAGAGTGCTTTGCTCAGAATGAGATCAGAAAAAGAGTTGCATTGCTGATCATTGTGAATTGAAGTTGGGGATATTATATTCTATAACTAAAATTTTCCGGTAGCTTTTCTGTCATCTCGAAATCTTTCTCTGTTTTATATCTATTTATACCTCTTTTCCTATGCTTTATTAATGCCTTTTACATTTGAGCAGTCTGCTGTTTCTTTATGTGGCTTGACAACTGCCAATACCCTTGTTGAAATATTTTGCTTTTAGTTCTGCTAATGGCGATTTTGCCTGGGTTTTCTTACTCCCATTATGTAATGGAAGTATCTGCAGTCCTTAACACGTGTGTTTGGTCTCTTCCCACCCACCCATACTTATCACAGGTTGGTGCTGTGTTCCACCAAAGTCTTTTAGCAATTGGGTTTTGTTTTTCAGGAGATGTCATTCAGTGTTTATTGGTGTTAGCTCTTCATTAGCTGCAGTCATTCCTTTCTTCTTTGCTGATTATATCCTTGTGCCATTTCCCACGCTGAAGCCGTATTTCAGGCATTCAGCTATTTTGTCTTCATTAGGTACATAAGGCTGCTAGGGAAAGTCATGGATTATTCTTCTCAGAGGGTCAAATGAAAGAATGTTATTTGAATAAAAGAAGAAATAAGGCATCTGTGACGATAAGGATAAAAAAATGGGCAGAATGTAGTATTTGTTAGCTGATTTCTTCCCTCTCATAGGTGTATTTACAATTTACATTAAGGATTTATTAGTCTTTGAGTCTCTAGGTTGAAGAGAATGCATTTTATACCCTTAAAAAGGGACATTAAAACCCAGTTTTCAACCCAAGCAATAAAGGATAGAATTTTATTCCTCTCTCTAGCAACTTTACTATCCCAGGATTTGTAAACTGCTTTCTAAGCCATAGTAAATTAGATCCCAGCAGTACAGGGCCTCTGTAGATAAATATAGTGGCCATTATACCTTGATATAGTCGTATTGCCTAGGAAAATACTACTGTTATTGAAAAGGAATTTGCTCAGGGCAAGAAGGTATCCATTACTTCCTGAATAACTCACTAACATTGTTAACCTTCCTTTGCACAAACAAGCCAGGAGGAGTCCGTTTCTGCAGGATGGTATTACTCTCCATCTGTATTCCCCTTTATTATCAACAGACCTAAACCAAAGTTTCAGCATATTAGTAAATGCCCCTGTGGTCCAGGCAAGAGAGCTATGCCCTGTCTTCCCCTTTACCTTCTGTTGCAATACTTTCATCTTCATACCCTTTCTTAATTTCTGCCATGTTGCTGTGCTGATGAATCGCTGATGCAGTGCAGCCAGTTGACATGGTAAACACAGACAAAAAAAAAAAAAAAAAGGGGGCAATGATGCTGCAGCTTGATTGCTAAGGTTTTGGAAGCAGTTTCCTTCTTGCTACCTGAAGCCTCACACCTTGAATTGGATGCCATCAGTTCATCCTTTGGTATAACTTCCTCTGTGGACCATGAAGAGATGAGTTGTTGATGTAGGAGCTGAGCTGTTTTTTTTTGTTTATGACTTCCTCTTCAAAATCCACAGCCAAAGAGACACCCTGTTTAGCACTGACAAGTCTAGGGCACAGAGAATCTTTCTGCCTTTTATCAGTTCAGTTGGATATTGTACTCCTGATTTGACACTAAAAATAGACTTTTGTTGGAATTTGATTCTGTGTAATAGCTTTCTGGTACTCCATGGAAAAACTGAAGGGAGATCAACTTTTTTCCCTTTATGAAGGTATTAAGGCAGTTATTAGCTAACCAAACTTTAAAAAAGTTATGTTTAAATACCAGAGTTGGAGCTTACTCTGTTACCCTCTTACAAGTACGTAAGTATATTTGCTCTGTGCCATTCAGTGTGGACTTCAGGCTAGATCCTTGTGTGATAGAATGCAGAAGAAACAGCCTGGAAATCAGGCCTAGGGTGGCAACACAGCAGCAGAGAAGCTTTTTCTTCTGTAGATGTTCAGCTTGCTAGATTCTCCTCAGAAGGTGTTGGAGGATTGCAGACTTCACTCCTGATCCACCCCAGTAAGGCTGACAGGTATAATTCATGGAAATTCCCACTTGGCTGCCCAACTCATGTTTGCTATATCCTGGGAGTGGCTGCATAGTCATTCTGTTTCTGCAAATGAATGCCCAAACTGGAGCTGTGAGAATTCCTTACATCTAAATGCTTGCATGCTCTTCAGTGTTTAACTTTGAATTCTCTGGCTTCACAATTTAGTTTTGTTCATGTGGGTGTTCTTGGTTTTAATTTAAAAGTATATTTTTGGGAACATGTTTTCAGTGAAGTACCTTTCCTAGTTACTAAGCTTTTTTCTCTTGAAGAATTGGCAGTGCCTTCCTGAATAGTGCTCTTGAGCATAGTTGTGAGGAGAGAAAAATCCCAAACAAACTCGAAAAAGCTTTTCTTGGTATCCATTTCTTTTTTTTTTTTTTACTTTATCTACTTGAATGATAAGCCTATGAATTGAGATCTCCTGAAGTTTATTTAAGGACTTAAATTTAACTACTGTGATAAGTCAGTAGCAGGACAGTCCTTAAAAATTGTTGGGTTTGTTTGCATGTCAGGGTGTTTTATTGTTTCAGGCTTTCTGCTTTTTGTGGAAGATGAACCAGCCCTTGACAGGCTGCTTTAAATAAGTAGTCTCTTTTCTGAAGCCTCCTGTTGTACCATACATGCAGAAGAGAAAACAGGGAATCCAGTTTTCAGTAATGAAATGGGTTGCTCTATAACAAAATGTTGGGTTTTTTCTTGTAATATGCTGGCGTTTGGCTTATTTGCTTGGCAAAACATCTGAGAGGAACTGTGGTATTTTTCTGGATGATTTATTGTATGCACTTTGTATTCTTCCTTCCTTTCATAAACAGGATAATGCAGAGTGAGGCTTCCTGTAGTCCTTTTGGATGCTGAGAGGCAATCTACCTTGTGGCTCAGAAATTGTGATAATCACAGATAATCCAGCATCCTGAGCAGAGGCAGTCTCACAAGTGAGCAGTACTCTGCCACCAGGGTAGTCTCCAGCGGCACCCAAAGGAGCAAACCGACCTCAAAGAAGATCCTCTTATCTCCACAGGAGCTGCATGTGTGCCCAAGGCTGCCTTCTGTGCCTCTCCCCAGATAGCTTCCAGCCCCATCTCTAATCTTCTTTCAAAAAACCAAAACAAACCCCAAATAAAAATCAACCAATCCAACCAAATAAAACCCCCCAAGACACAAGGCATGCCCAAACCCACGACTAGCAGAGGTCTGATTCCCATGTTCTCTCCCTGGGATCTTCTGCTGGAGTCAGATAAGCCGTGGAAAGCAGCCACTGAATTGGAGAAATTTCCCTCTGGGTGCTGTAGAGCATGTTGCTGTTCCAGTCTCCAGTCAGACCTTTTGTAGATGGTTCTTGAAATGTTTGCTGTGGTAGGACAATGATTGAGTCTTCATCCTCAGTCTGAATCTGGCTTCTGCATAAAATGTGGACAGCGTGGCTTTTGGCTGTGAGGAGCTGCTTTCCTTCAGTTTGCAAGGAACACCTGCATTTTCTGTTGCCATTGCATCACAGTGGTGCTTTTGGCCTTATGGCAGGTCTGATGTTAGTGCTTGTAGTTAGGGCTTATTAGAGCTCAAAGTGCAGGTGATGCTGTTCACAGCAGACTGTAGAGTGTCCACATTTAAATTTGTCCACAGCTGTAGTACAGTTAAAACCCACTAGTTATCTGGTTGCGTCCCTTTTGTTTGCAAGCTTGAGCTAGATAAGAGAGCCACAGAGCTGTTTGTTGGGTAGCTGTTGGAACATCTTCCTTAGTTACTGTTGGAATGGAAGGCATTTTGTTATCACAGACTGCAACAGCTGACTTTTCTCCAAATATAGAACAGAAATACGTATTGAATGCTTTGGCTCTTCCTTCAGTATTGGGAATGTTTCTACCTTTCCCCCATAGTAGCAGATCAATGCAGTTGCTGGGATTTCTATTCTTGAGAAGCTTTAAAAACACATTATCATCTTCCAGCTCTGACTATGGATTTTACTTCCTGTCGCTAGGATTCCCGTGTAAATTTTATTTTTTCCCTTTCTAATTTCCTTTCTATTTTCTTCTCTCAGCTTTTCTTTTTTTTTCACTTGCTAGAATATATGCAAGTGTTCAAGTGCGGGGATGTGACAGGGAAGCCCGATAAGCAATCTGTCTGTCTAGAAAAAATGTGCCACTGTACCTCTGGTCCCACTCAAGTGCTGAGTATGTACGTAGGTGCATTGCTTTGGTCTCTCTTCTCCTTGCACGTATCCAGATGCAATTGTCGCAATCATTTTAAACTGAGCTACTGCTAATTTCTATTTTTACAATTGATTGCTCTTTTCTGTCAAGATGGAATCTAATATGGACTTACTCATTTTCAATGTAACACTTCTTGAACTAAGAAATTGTTTTCTCTAATTTAGCAATCTGGAGGGTGTTCTTTGACACCAGCTCCCCCTATGCCTCCTGCAACTGTTGTCACATTAGAAATTCCAGATGATCAGATGGGATTTTTTTTTCCCTGTGTTATGAAGAGGTGCTCATCTAGCCACTCATCCTGTGTGCTATCTAATATGATTTCAGTGGCGTGTAGCAGATACACCAGCTCGTACCATTTCTTGAGCTTTATCTCCTAGAATGTTAATCCACGAGCATTTGAAATCATACGCCTCTGAGACACAGTCAGCTAGAAACAGATAACAACTGTTTGAAACTGTGCCATGCCCATTCCCTGCTTGCCCACTCAGATCTTTCCTAAATAGGCTAGAACTTTCTGTAAATTATTTTTTAAGCATTTGTCTTATTTGAAACTTACATGCCAGCAGTATACTTGGGTTGAGTTTATGCACATAACCGAGTAGTCACAATTAATTCTTGTATGTAATTAAAGCTTTTGATACTGGTACAGAAACAGGTATATATTTTTTTTTCATTTTTCCCAGTGTCTCTCATTTTTCCAGATTTCTTTATACAATATTAAATAAGTGGTTACTTGCTTCCTTTTTTTTCTCTTTCCCCTTTTGTTACTTGCTAAGATCTTCCTTACTTCTCTAACAAGCATTAAAGTCTTTGCAGACTGCTTTCTTCCCCTTTCACTTTGATTTACACAACAGACTCCCATCACAGAAGAGGGACCAATGTTTCACTAAGCTACAGTTCTCTGAACATTTTTCTCATAGCTTGGTATATATTAATTTTAAAATCTTTTCCTTTCTACTTTTAATCCTGCTTGAGACATGAAAGATCCCTAAGAGATAATGTGTATTTCCACACACAGCAGACTTTACAAGCTCCCTGACACTTATCCTGTAAACTACTGTTGTTAGGATTATGGCAAAACATTTGCAGGGGATCCTAGCTACCTGTATCAGAAGCCTGCCTTAGTCATGTCTGTCTTTGTTTTTCTGGAATAAGATGCATTGATGTACTGTTGTCCTCTTGCTCCTTAGAGAATATTTTGTGTTCTTTTAGAAGAAATTTTTCAGAAAGAAATGTGTTGTATGGATACTCTTAATATACCAGCTAATGTCATTGAAAAATCTGAAAAAAAGCATAATGAAGACCTAATTACTCATCTAGTTGTTCCTTGCCCCCCCTCAATTATATCAGCCAAGCCAAATCTTTTTCTTGCTTGTAATCTGAGGCTAAAATGGCACTGCTACCAGTTCTGCAGCTGTGGATAGTCGTGGGCATGTGTTTTATGTTCGTCGTGTTGGTTTGAGCCTCTGGACAGCAGCAGCTCTCTTGAAGCAGGGTGGTGGTGCCTCTCGAGTCCTCCCACAGCCTCATTTCCTCACCTGCTGGGTACTCCTCTCACTGCTTGAGAATACTGGGTGTAGAGAAACCTGCTCTTGCGACTCATCAACCAGGGTTCCTGCTCCAGGACAAAGGCATTGCATCACCAGAATTTTGCTGCTCTCGGTAATCTTTCTGTGTGCCTTTCATGAGGAGGTGGTGGCCTTGTAGCTACGGTGGCAAATAAATTTTGAGGTACTATTTAGATGGTTCAAGGAGGGTTCATGGGTCTTGTTTTGATTTGGAGGTTGAATGTGACCTGCATGATGTGGAATTGCTGGGATGATTTGTAACAAGCCTCAGTTATTGAAATTAATGAGTAGGCTTATTCTGAGTTTTTATTTTCTTTCCCAGAAGGTGGCCTATAGGATGAGAGCTTGGGGAAGAATTTTTTTTTCCTTTTTGTTTCTTTTCCTATGTTTTTAATTTGGGGTGTTTTTAATAAATCTTCAGCTTAGTTTTAAGACTCATCCTTTTCAAGTCTTTTATATGAGCTAGGATTTATTTGGGTCTGTTTACCTGGTCCATGTGTCTTCGCACTTTTTCCCCTACCCACAAGGAATCTCGGCTTTCATTTAAATGACCATAAGATCATTTTTGAATTGTGATTCTGGAGCAGAAGAAAACCTTGAAAATGCCATCAAGGTTATCTGGTGCAGAAATGTCTGCTTCAGTCTGCAGGCTTGCTGAACTAGTTGCTGCTGCTGGTGTGACCCTGCTTCAGAGATGTTAACAGAAGTGTCTAATCGTGATGCAAATGTCAGCATTGCTGCTGTTTCGCTTCTCTCAGAGCCTTTGAGAACAGGTTTGTGGATCACATGCTTCACTCTTTGGAGACTGTGGGGCATAGGCTTCAGTGCAGTAAGTGATTTTTAGGAACATTGCTTTTCACCCTCTCAACCTGACCCATTGTGCCAAAAGGTGAGAGCAGATGGGAGACCTGAGCAATCCCAGCTTTCTGGAGGAGCTCTTGCTCCTTTCCCTAAGCAGCAGGGCTTGGGTTTTCTGGGCTGGAAAGAAGTGTTGTCTTGCTTGTCTTTAACCAGCAGATCCCTATTGACTGTTTCCTGGTAATGGGAATAAGCCTTTTCTCCAGGTTTCTATGTGGGACTGCACTGACAGTTATGTATTTATTTCCTTTGAGCCCATTGCCATCCCGGGTGCTCAGGTCTGTTCCTGGGACACGCCTGCCCTGGGGTGTGTCTGTGACTTGCTGAAGGTGAGGGGAGCCCAGGGAGTGTGGAGCACATCTTGGGTGTCTGGGCTGGCTGTGACAGGGGCCCCATCCATTTGTCACCCCGTGTCAACAGGGCCTTGTGTGGAGCCCGACGCGTGCTTTGCTCCAAGCCCCCTGGATTGCATTTAAGTAATCTGTAAGTAGAGGAAGCAGAGGTGATATGTGGAATAGCACCATTTCTATATCTTTAGCTGAGATAAAAATATTTCTTCAAAACTCATTTCCAAGGAGACCAGTACCTCAATGAAAACACTTTTTTGTTTTTTTTTTTACTTTTTTTTTTTCTTTCCCATTTGAGATGAGGCCATATTTAACTTAGCATTTGGAGCCCGGCAAGGGAAGTCAATTCTTCATTTTGAGGTGGGAAGGGAAGGGGGGAGAAACCCGTTTTCCTAGTTTGGAAGAGCGGTTTAACTGATTAATGAGATGCGAGGTGACACTCATCCTGTGGCATCGCGCACGGGGGATGGGACGGGGATTTGCTCGTGCGGGGAAGGGCTTGCTGGTGCTTGTCGAGGGAACTGGGACGAGTGTCTTTCGCTCAGCGCGCCTTTCCCGGGGCTGCCGCCCCGCCAGCAGAGCTCTGCAGTCCTGAAATTGGAGCAGGCTGGGAGCACAGGGCTCTGAGGGCACTTGCCCCAGTCAGACTTGGGGGGAAGCTGCCTCCAGGCAAGTGGGAACCCGATACACTCTGAGGAACCGGAGCCAGCTGCTGCTTTCCCTCTAGCAGTATGCGAGTCTGTAAAACACTCATGTGGAGCCACCTGCGAAAGCAGATTAACCCCTTTATCTGTCGCTTCTCTTCTCCAGCTCATGCCGGCAGTGGTTGCTCTTCCTGAGGGAGCTCCAGGCTGGCACACACGGCTTTTCTCCTTAGCTTCAGGATCCCAGTAGTTATGCCCCTTGATGCCTGTCAGTGGTTAATGATTAAATACAGCTACTGAATTGTGACCGAATTTGGGGTGTTGACTGAGGGGGTAGATGAAGATGTGCATAACCTGCCTATGACACCCTGCGTGGCTCCTGCATCTATGGATGATTTCTGGAGGAGCAGTTATTGGGTGTGGGGGAATGGGTCCTCACCCCCAGTGACCTTGGAGGACAAGGTTTTTCTCTGCTTCATTCACGGCTACAGTTCCCTTTTCTAAAGTAAGCGCTCTCCAGCACTGAGAGCCGGGCTGCATTTATTACTAACCCCACCCATCCCTGCCTATTGCAAGAATCTTGTGAGGCTGAGATTGTGTTTTTAGAAGCAGAATGACAGAGAGAAATTCCCTGGAGGCGAATGCAGAGTGTGTGCTGTGCACGCCAGTACAGACACACGGGGCTGGGAACTCCCAGGGAGAGATTAAGTGCGAGAGAAGAGCGCAGAGCAGCCGGAGCTGGAAGAGGGGGGTGGAGGAGGCGAGACGCTTCCTAAGCCTCAAACTGAGCCGTTCGGATTTTTTTTCTTTACGAAAAAAACCAAAAAAAACACCCTCGACCAACCTCGGTCTCGTCAGTCTTACTGAAGTGCCTCTTGTGTTGCCGGATCATCTCACTGCTGGGTTTGAAGGACCCAGGCTAACATGATGTACCTCTGGGTGAGTAGGAAGCGTGTGTGAGGGCTTGCACACTTTGCACATATAAGGAATGGAAAGCTGAAGGACTCTGCACTAACGTGAGCGGCCTTCACTGTTGGGCTTAGCTCTGTGCAGCCTCTACTCACTGTGGGCTAGTTTTCCCTTTGAAAAAAAATAATATTTTGAGCAAGTACTATTAACTGGGTATCAAGCAGACTTTTCCTGTGGTTATAAGTGCCTCTGGAGAGAACAGTTTTGGGCAGGTGCCTTGGAGACAAAATTTTTGGCATAATGCTGCTCAGTCTCTGCCAGCTGAGAGACCTGTGTGTGTATATATAATTTTTTTTATGCATAAAGCTGTTCCCATGTGCCTCTGCTTTATGGGATTTTTGGTGTTACTGGGAGACATCCCAGGTAGTGAAGGAGTGCTGCTGAAAGGGATCTGTAAGTCTCAGAAGGCTGGGAGAGGAGCAGGAAGGGGTTAGATAGTTTTGCAGTTTGGGACTTTGAGGATGAGGGGAGAAGCTCTTTCGAGAAAAGCTGGATGCAAGCTTGTTTTTCCAGAAGTGGCACAGTTACTCAAGTTTCTGGTGGAGTATGGAAAATGTCAGGAAAAAAACATATGTAAAGTGTTATGTAGATCCAGCAAGCAAAGTAATAGCTTATACAAAGGCTTATATATTTTCAGCCTTTGAGCAAGGACTGGAATTTCCACTGGAGCAGTCAGCTTTTAGACTGCTCAATCATCAACGTATAGTTTTGTCTGCTCCTGGGCACCCTTCATCAGCAGTTTGCCCTTGGGTTTCCTTACCAGATACATGAGGTAAAGAATAGTTGGGTCCCAAGTTTTTGGTTTGATTTGTTTTGGTTTTTTTTTGGTTTTTTTTTTTTTTTTTTTGTTTTGTTTTGTTTTTTTTAAACCCTTGTTTGTAACTCAGAATGAGAGGGTTCTCTCTGCCTCTGGCTGCTTTGAGTCCGGCTCCCCATCACTCCCAGGAACAAACACTGGTTTATTTTAGCAACAAAGCAAGCCTTGGAACCCAGGCAGAAGGATTTGACTTCCCTCCTTTGCACATACACACACTATCTTTGTTGCAGGGTAACCTGATTCTTCACAGGGGTATGCACACTTGCCTGGTTTCATCCAGCAGGCCCTGCTGGCAGGCACGTCCACCTTCTGCACTCAGCCCCTTGTCACAGCCTGGTGTGTGGGACCCCTGCTTGGGGTGCTGGTTTTAGGGAGAAAGACTGGGCAGCACCCATGGCTCAGCTAAGATTTGTGCTTGGTTTGGTGGGTGGGGTGAGAGGAGAAGTAATTCAGCCAATGCTGCTGCTGATCTTAGATAAGGAATGAACAATGGAGATGTTCCTTACTCTGCTGAAATGGGGAGGATGAGTGTGGGAGCAGAGGAGAGCTGCCCTGCTGTCTCACCTCCTGTGCTAAGAGGAGTGTGAGCACTCTAGTATAAAATATAGGTGTTAGCCTGCCTAAAGACCAGCTTTGGCCCAAAACATGAAGCACTGACCTGGATTCTTAAAAGAGGGTTGAGTTTTGGGATGCTTGCCAATGGATGAACCCCATTGGCTGCTGCTTCTGCTTCTGCCTGCACCCTGAACTTCAGGCAGCACTACCACTGTGTTTGCATTGCAGTTAAACTTCAGAGAAGTGGAGAAAATAAGTATTAAATGCTTGAATAGCTGAAGGGATTTTAAAGTCATCATCTGGGCACTCTGCCATGATAATTAAAAAAATTAGTGAATTTTTACTATCTAGATATGATCTTTCCCTTCTCTGTACAGGTTACACTATTTCTTTCAGGGAATCTCCTCCTTGGACCTTTCAGGGACCTTTTCCTCTGTGCCCATTTATGTTTCTGCTTTAAGCTCTTTTTATCCTGACAAGCTACATAACCTTTAGCTGTAAGAACAAGGAGCCTCAACTGACAGATCTGGTTTGGTGTGGGGTTTGTTGTGCCTCAGCTGTGCCAGTTTCTTGCTTCCCTGCTCACAGGTTCCTCTCTGCCTCTCCTTCTCTTCTTGTTGCCTGTGCTATCTTTTTTTCTATTCTGTGCCTCTTGTCCTTGGGATGTCAGGACTTCAGTAGATGCATGGAGATTTGTACTGAGTCATTCCTTAATTCAATGCATGAAGCTACATTAATGCAATGTTAAATTTGAGGTTTTAAATATGCAAGTCCTGAAATCCAGAATTAAGATTCCCACAGCAACCATAATGTTTCTCCCCCAGCCCCCCATCCCCCAGGGGTGCATGTTACAGAATTATCTTCTTTGAAGTGATTGTGCAATATTGAGTGCTGTCAGGTTTGACAAACAGTAAAATAAAAAGGATAATGCACCTTCCTCTGCAGCTGTGGTGTGGATACTGAACCTAGACATACAGGCTACCTGCAACATCACAGTCCCTGATTATAATGCTGTCTCTGGAATGAAGTGGTGGTGTAGCCTTGGTTCAGTCTGACATTCCTGCTTGCTGAACTGTATTCCCTCGGGTGAAACTTGTTGCAGGATACTCTTAAATATTTGAGAGCCTTGTAGACTGCAGGAGATTGTGGGCTGTGGAGAGCTGGGGAGTAGGAAACTTAAAATATCTGTTGTGATGACCTAATGCTTGGCATTGTGAGCGCAGTGAAGGGAGCAGATTATGTGTGCCATTAAATATCAAGAGAGACTATTTATCTTAACACTTTCATTGTGTAGGATGCAGCTGTATAAAGTCTTTCTGAGGCAGAGATGATGTGATAGTCTCTCTGATGTTGCAAACTGAGTGTATTGTGTGTTGCAACTCAAGGTGGGTATTTGCCTTATACATAAGAGGTGCATATAGGAGTTCTGTTTTTGCAGGCAAGTGTTTTGTTTGTGGGGGACCATCTAACTCTAGTTTTGTCTATTCTCACACTCATCCCCATTTGTGTGCAGCTGTCTGGGCTCTTGAATTGCTGAAGAGAGCTCCTAGTCATAAGTTCTCTAAATGGGACATGGGTAATTTGGGCTGTGAAGGCAAGAGGGTCTTTGTGCTGAGGGCGATCAGGAGTGACAACACGGGGGCAGGTGTTGTGCTGGTGACAGCCAGGAGCAGAGTGGTTTGAAGGTGGGAAAAGCATTAAACCCTTTACTGGATAAGAAAGACCGAGTTTTTTCATTTATGAGCAGATGAATCTTTGTGTACTGTGAGTCATGAGATATAATCTAGAGTAATTTCATTCCAAGTATTTTCTAAAGAGCATGATGTGTTCTGAGAGTTACATGTATGAATGTTGCCTTGTTGGAGGTCTGTTGTTACAAGAAAGGTTGAAAGGAAGGGGCAGCAGCCCTATGAAGCAATTTATCAATCATCCTTCTCCTGTGCTCAAAGACAGCTGAAACTATCAAAGGCAGGAGGGACCAAGGTAAGGGAGGTCCATGCTGTTGCTAGGCTTCTGGTAGGAAAGCACCGGATTCATTGCTCTGTTTATAGTGGGTATGGATAATTTCCTCATTTCTCGCTGCCGTGTACAGAGTACATGCTGAGTGTTTGTCAGAGGGCTGGCTGCCTCTTGCAATGAGAAATTATTTCTTTCTCTAGAGCCCTATGAAAGTGAAGATCCTACCTAGACCCACTAATTACCATATAGCAGGAATAGTGCTAGTAAGCTTGCCAAGCTCATTTTGAATTTTTTTGTTGGTTTTCTTCCTGACATGTCTTTTACTTGGCTTTTTGTCACTTAAAATCTCTCTTTGCATTCACTGGAATAATTTTTCCCTCTAGGCTCCGAGCTCATCACCTTTACCACCAAGGGATTGGAAACCCAACTCTGCTGCCAAACTTGGGTCTTAGCAACGAGTTCTTCCTCATGCCAGGTCTTTCTATTATTTGTTTGGTCTTTTTTCATGAGAGGTAGCTACTGCCAGTATGGACATAATGGCGTGCGTTTGATAGCAGCAAAACAAGTGGCTATCCAGGGAAAACTGCCTCCCTGCTCTCTTCTGGTACGAAGCCTGGGGCAGCTCTTGCTGGGGAAGTCTGGCTGTGCCTCTAGGTCTTTGGCTGGAACCTGTTTGGTAGGCATGGCTAATGAACATCAGCATCACCCAGAGCTCTGACAGGAGGGAGAGTGCGGGTGCTTGGTGTGAAAGGTGTGCACATGGCATGGGCAGAGGTGGAGGTGGAGTTGCCTCTGGGAGACGGCGGCTGTGAGGATGTAGAAAGGTTTTCCTGAATGAATGTTAAGAGGTCAGGTCTGGGTGAATTTCTGTGAATATGTTAAAAGATATTTTGTGTTAATACAAACACTGATTTTTGGATTCTTGCTCTGGAGCAGAAAAGCCCTGGAAAATCATAAAATGGAGCTCACGCGAAAATCCTCGAGCTAGTAGCCTGTAAGCTGATTCCCCAGCCTGCAAGTCCCCGTGGTGCCATGCTGTGGCATGCATACGTAGCAGCTTGAATCCAGAAGTAATATAGTTATGTTTGTCCAGCACTGCAGCTGAGATAATGAGTTCTGCTGCTCGATAAGGTTTATTAGCTTTGGTGCAGCACCTCATGAACATGGTTATACTGCTTCCACACTCGAGCTGCTCTGTGCACAGCTGGGTTGGGGATGTCTGCATTGCGTTCCTCTGGGGCTTTGTGTGACAAAGCAACTTGCATCTATTTGCATCTAGGGTTTTATACAGGCTTTGGAGATTTAGGAAACAGAGAAAGAAGAGTGTATGAAAGAGATTATATAATGTGACTGCCTGTGTTATTAGAGGACTAGAGCTGATAATCCAGGTGATCTTCTCCAGTTGTGTGTTCCTGCAAGCCTGTAATCGTGGGAGATGCCAAGGTCACTACTGAGACAAGAAAGCCCAGTGCAGTTCAAAAAGAGAAACCATTTCAAATTAAGGTACTGGCTTCAGAAGATGAAGATTCAGGATCAGGATGCACTGTTCTGTAGGCTACAGTGATTTTATCCAGTTTTGTGTAAATCAGGTGTACAGCACATTGCCGTCATGTTCAGGAATTCCCTTCTCTGATGAGCCTAAACAAAAGAATTAGGGGGATGTAGGCTTGCTTAGTTGGTGTATTTTTCCAGTGGCTCTTCTGCCTGACTGCTGTATTCCCACCTGTCCAAACAGTGGTGAGCACAGGGGACACTGTTTGCGGTAAGCCTGTCCAAGTCTTGGAAGACTGACAGGGGCTGGGTCCTGTTTAAGTTAGTTTTTCACAAAACAGCCTGTTTATCTTGGAAGGAAGAGAATAAACTGTAAGAGAATAAGGAGAGAATAAACCTCAGCCTTTGTGATTTCCAGCTGAAAGCTTGAGGAAGAGTGCAGATAATAGCAATTTGAGACTGAACATCTGTGTTTCCTGCACTTCCCATGGTGCTTATTTGCTAATCTTAATTCCATTTGTGACGGAACTTTACTGTTTTCACAGAATTCTTAGGCTTGGAAAGAACCTCTGGAGATCATCTAATCCAATCCCCCTGCCAATGCAGAATCACTTAAAGTAGGTGACATAGAAACATGTCCAGATGGTTCTGAATGTCTCCGGAGAAGAAGACTCCATGACCACCCTGAGCAGCCTGTTCCAATATTCTGCCACTCTCAATGTAAAGAAATCCTTGTTCATCCTGAGGTGGAACTTCTTGTGTTTTAGTTTATGGCCATTGCTCCTCATCCTGTCACTAGGCACCACCAGAAAGAGTCTGGCAACAACCTCTTGGCACCCACCTTTGAGATATTTAAATTCATTAATGAGATCCTCTCTCAGTTGTCTCTTCTCCAGACTAAACAGGCACGGCTTCTGAAGTCTCTCCTCATACAGGATGGTCCAGACCCCGCATCATCTTTGTGGCGTCTACTGAACCCTCTGTGTTATCTCCTTGTCTTTCTTGAAATGTGGAGCCCGGAACTGGGTACAGCACTCTGGGTGTGGCCTCACTAGGGCCAGCTAGGAGGGGGAGGATCAGCTCCCTTGACCTGCTGGCCAGTTTTTCTGATGCACCTCAGGGTACCAGTTGCCCTTCTGGCCGTGAGGGCACACTGCTGATGGTCAGGTTGTCATCCACCAAGAGTCCCAGGTCTTTCCTGGGAGAAAGGAACTGGTCTCTGGTAGGTCCTGTACTGGCCCAGGTACAAGACCCTACACTTGCCCGTTAGGTTTCTCTCCACCCAGCTTTCCAGTCTGTCAGAGCTGTCCTGACCCCCAAGGTAATGGCAATCTTACAGGAAAGGTCTCTGACTGGACCTGAATTGGGGTGGCTTTTTTGCCACAGCTCTAAGCAGTCACTAGGGTAACAACTGTGTATGTGTGCATGCTTAACTAAAAGTATGGTTGGACAGCTTATGCAATTAGCTGGAAAAGACCCCTTCATACTTCAGCAAGGGCGACTGGGTACAGCAGGAGCTTGAGTGATGTCGAGGGGTCAGAAAAATGTTCTCTGTATGGAGTTGTCAGTTTGGAGAAGGAACTGCAGTCTGTCTCTGCAATACCACAGCTGTGGAGGGTACCTCGTACCCAAGGCAGTTGATTCACCCTGCAGCCATGCACTGGAGAGGCAAGCTGTGCTGGTGGACCAGTGCAGATACTTCCACACTGGAAGTGAAAACAGGCTTGCAGAAAATTAAGAAATCCATTGAGGATGTGCTTTGTGCCCTCCAGTGCTAAATTCTTTTGCTAAAAATGTTAAAGATTCCTCAAAGCTGTGAAGAAACTTAAACAAGTAATTAAGTTTCCTTCGTCTGTGCCTTAAATTTAGGTTTCATTGTTCTCAGAGTCCTGTGTCTCATGACTAATATACTGCCTGCACAATGCGCTGGCTGATTTTTTACCAGATGGTTCTTGGGTCTGAAGCTGAATCCAGGGTGAAGGCAGTTAGTTTTTCTCCTGCCTAAAATGAAAGATGCTGTCCCCCACACAATGCTCTGATTGAATCTTGGACATAAGACAATAATGAAGTGAAAATATTTTGACCAGATGACAGTTTTTAAAGATATTCTTAGGGATTATTATTCATGATATTTAAGGAGCTGGCATAGGATGATACTAGAACACTCCTCTGTACAATTTTTTTACAATTTATAAATCATCTAGTGTTGAAACAAAGTTTAAATGCAGAAAAATGCTGGAATTCAAATATGTATACGTGGCTAGAAGATAGAAAATGTGCAGTGTGAACTGCCTGTTCCTATTTTTTCATTTTTGTTGTAATGGTCTTCTTTTTCATTCCACCCTCAATCATGATGGTGATGTCTCCTTGCATCCATTACATATGTTTTGGATGGAGAACCCTTGTGAGTGAAGACAAAACATCTCTCAGGAAGGTGCAACATAAACGGGGTGCATAGCTCCATGGGGACCATCTCAGCCGCACTGCAGAGCAGATTTGCTCTGAGGCCTGTTGGATCCAGCAGTCATTCCAGCTATTTTCCCTCCCCCTCCCCCTGATTTATTACACTGGGATTTTGGCTGCTGCTTGACTGAGGAGGAGCACTGAATGGTGATTACTTTTTTTGAACCAACCAGCTGAAAAGGAGAAGCCCATTCAGTGTAGGTGTGACATCTTTTAAGAAATGGGTGGTATTGGCATTTTTGTATTTTAGTGCTAGGGAAAATTTTCTTCTGCAGAAGAAATTTGGGTGGAGTGTATACAGTGTGTGTGTAACTGCTGTTTCTAAACACCTTTTGGACTGAGAAGCGCTGTAGAAATATGAGATCCTTTAATGCTTTTTCCTTGCATAAGGAATGTTGCTCCTCAATGCAGCTGTTTAGCTGTTGCTAACAGGTGTGCAATAAACACCCCTTCCCTTTTCAACCAAGTGTGGTGGTGATCGATACCCTCTCATTTAAACATGCATGGCCTTCTCTCCTACAAGAATTAAAAACTTTAAAAATAGCTTACATATCTAGAAAGAATATCTAGCCTTGTCCTGTTTCCCTCTTCCCCTCCCCCTTGCTACCAACTCAAATTACCGACAAGCGCAGGAAATTTCGGGGCAGGGGAACAGAAGTGCAGCTGGCCTGCATGTGTTGCACCAGCTGTAATGCAAATGATACATGCTGAAAGAGGCTTTTCTCACTTTTGTAATTCTTGGATATTGTTGTGCAATGGGGACATGCGACAATTTGTCTTAAATGTGTTTGCTGATATGTTCTGCAGAGTATACTGCGTCCTTTGTTCCTTGGCGGCAAGAGACAATATCAAAATCCAATTGCCCATTGGCAGCATGTCTAATTGCAGCTGGGACTGTCCTCCTGCCTTCCCCATCCATCAGGCCTGGGTGATCCCTCCACACTTGATACCAGTTAATGTGGGGCTGGCCAGAACACAGACTTTGGTAAATCGTCAGCTTTCTTGGCTTTTTGGACAATTTGTAATAAACCACAATATTTTTGTTCTTTATTTCTGAAAGTGGCATTGCCTATTGCTCTTCTGCCTGAGAGAGCCAAAGGAGAAGTGCTTGGCTGCCTGTGCCCTGGTTGTTTGTGGGTACTAGTCAACTTTTCTGCTGCTTATCTGAAGCAGTAAAAATACAGGCACTGGAGGTTCAGTTGTGTAAAAACAAAAGCTGATGTTGATTTAATCCCATTACACTGCGTTGATCTCTCAACCACTGGACTCTTAGTAGGATTCCAGCTTTAATCCTGTAAGGATCAATGTGGCCCATTGCTTTTCTGTCCTGATCCTAAATCCCCCTTTAATCTTGTTAATTATACCAGGCCTTTTTTGGTTTCATTTTTTTCCCTTGTGTACCAGAAAAAGCATACTAAAGCTTCATGTTGCTGTCTCTGACCTAGTGTTTTTACCCTTTGCTCATCCTGTTGAGGAGCAATGTTCTCCTGAAGGCTGGTTTCATCATTCATAGCAGTGCATTTGGTGGTCTGGTGTCTCCTGCTTCAGTCTCCTGTGAAGTCAGCTGGTTATGCTGTTGTGTTGAATCCCTCCTGGTTCTGTCAGGAGTTTTCTCTTTTTTTTTTCATCTGTTGTTTGATACTGTGCTGTCTGAAGGGGGTGGGGAATCATGGAACTTGACAGCCACTTTGAAATTGCTTTCTTATGTTAAAGAAAAAGGGTTTTTGGAGCAGAATCCCATCACTGGAGGAGAAGACGATGTCAGGGAATATGGAGCACTGCTCAGATGACGAGGCACATGCTCTGAGAAGACTGGAACCTGTGTCAGGGCCTGAGTAGTCCCATGGCCCACAGATATATTCTGAAGGTCACAGAGAAATTCAGCTGCTTAAATCAACCTCTTTATGTTTATGTGTGTTCAGTTGGCTTGAGGAGAGGAATAATGCGCATTCAGACTTGAGGCTCTTTATCTTCACATTGCACTGTCTGCAGGCCTCCAAACCCAGTGCTGCCTTTTCTGTGTAATGCACAAGGCCAATTTCTCACTGTGACAATCTGCTCCTGGCACTTGCAATAGAAACTAGCAGTGCTCAATGTATTCATCTCTGTTATTTCCTATAGTGTAAAGAAGAAAACCAACCCAAAATTGTACCTACATTTGCTGTAACTCGATCAAGAGCTGACAGATCATTTCTGGAACATGTCTATGCTGGGATCTTGACTGTTCTGCCAAATTTTATGCCTTTATCTTGCAGTGTTGCTCCTTTTCTCTCTCCTGTCCGTGCTGCTCTGCCTCACCCTGCAGAAACTTCTACTTTTCCAGCCTTTCAGCCAAATTCTGATTTCCTACCACCTTGCCAGAGCCCTATGGGGCTGAAATCTCTCCTTGCCGGAATGCAGGCTGTAGGTGTGGGTCTGCCGTAGAAGTAGCCAAGGTGATTTCCTTTTAAACCAGATAGAGGGGAAACCAGGTTGGGATCACAGAAGATGTGTTTATTCCAATTGAAGCAGCCCTTGTGCTTAGTTTTTGAAAAACACTTAGAGCAATGACAAGGAAGTAACAATTGCTTTTAAGGAAACGTGGGCATTTTCCCAGCACTTCTAGGGTTAAGGAAATTGTAGAGGGGTGACATGGTGACAGTGTTCCCTATTTTTGTGTGTTGCCAGTAGCGAGAAGAGGGAAACTTTGATTTCTAATCCGCTTTGGAGGAGGCTCCGTATCAGGGCTGCACAGAAACATCCAGTCAAGCAGCTCCTTTATCATAAAGGGGATTTTAATTAAAACTGTTCTTGCATCATGAGTGAAATGAGCGTCAGTGCCAGCCAGCCCTGTACTGGGCATTTATCTCCTTCAAACCACATTACCAGTAATTGCTGCATTAAATCAAAGTCGGGGGAGATTACAGGTCTGAATTGGGCGGGCGGCCGGTGCCAGCGTGGGGAGCTCCGTGCTGCCGAGCCGCTGATACAGGAACCCCCTCGGCCCCCCAGCTGGGGGTGAAGGGTTGGAGGGCTGCTGGATCCCAAGAAACCCTTCTCATTACAAGACGGGAATTTTTGTTATAACCTAGGAGGAGTGACAGGCTGTGTGCTTGGAGCATTTTAAGCTGCTGGTGTTTTTCTATTAACTTCCTTTTAAAACAAACAAAACCAATAACAAAACAAACCCTGTGGCATTGCCATCCCACTTCTGCCTCCTGTCTGGATCCACCACAGACGTTTCCTTTTGTTCATCATCTGCTGCTTATTCCAGCTCTGAAACTTAAGAATAAATCACCTCTTGTTTTGATATATCCCTTTTTCCTCTCCTTGCCACAGCTCTGTTGTGGAGCTGCTAACTTGGTTTCTCTCTGTCCCAATATGGGAGGGCTTCTCCCCTTCTTCACCTCTCCCCCCGCTGAGGAATTGTATCTGCCTTGACCTGTGGTTCTTTGCTAACTATGGCTCATTAGCTCGTTTAATTATTTTTCTAGGTTTTTAAGCATTCTGTTGTCTCTAGGTCTAGAGCAGCTGTTTCCCTTCTTCTTGTCCCTGTACTTTAACCTTGGTTGCTCTAAAAAACATCTGATCATCCTAGCACTGCTGTTGCTTCCACTCTCCAAACTTCTGTCAGGGCAAGGCTGAGGAATGGCTGTGGCCACATGCGGTCTCAGGCATGTAGACTGACTGAGGTAATTAGATCTGTGTGGGCATTCACTGAATTATCAAAATGTGACAGCTGGACTTTTGGTGGCTGTTATTACCTCTGTCCCATAATTACAAAGAGGGTAAGCCAGGAACAAATGTGAAGAAAACATGGGTGTTTTTCCTTTTGAAAAGTGACTGTCATTTTCTTTGTTTTTGTCTTGATGGTGGTTACACATTTTCCTGTTCCATTGCTGACAATCTTGGGGCATTTGGGTGGCAGTGATGGTTTTTCTTCTATTTGCCCAGAGGTGTTGGCAATCTGCCATTCTGAAATTTGCTTCCTACAGTGTTTGCACATCTACTACGTTCCTATGCTGCAGAATAGGGTCTCATTCTCAGCACTGTACTGAGAAGATGGTTAATGTATGTGAAAATGATGCTGCAGCTGGATCTGCCTGCTAAAACAGGTTGCACACTGTCATGCTGTATTAGATTTTTAAGATTCACAAAAGTTTCTCAGAAGCTGTCTAGTTCAGAGCAGTTGCAGGAGTGTGCCTGCTGTGCCCCTTCAGAGCTTGAAGTTGCTGCTTTTGCTTCATTACAATGTGAGCTTGAGATGCAGCTTAAGTATTGCCCTACTTTAACTCTGGCCTATGCATGAATCTCTAGCCTGAGATAAGTGGTTCTTTTAAATTCATGCTAAGAGACCTGTAAAGCCACAGAGGCTGAAGGTTGAGTGCTGCTGATATCCCAGCTGATAATGCAGAGGGCTTGCAGTTAATTTTTGCCTTAGTAGCCCTGTTACCACAAAGTGAGAGTAGTCCCATTGCAGAGTAACTGGAGAGTTGTGCAGAGAACATGAGCCAAGTCTTTGGTGGAGATTTCTTGATAGTGAGAGAAGGCAGAGATAGGAGTTTTCATGGGAGCCAGGAAACCATCTATATGGCATGGTTTTGGGACAGACAATGCAGATGGTGTGGCAGATTAGGATAAATGAACATGAGTGTTTTTTTTTTTTTTTTTTTTTTTTTTTTTTTTTTTTTTTGTAGAGGTCACAGAGGAGCAGGTATCTTGAACAGGCAGATAGTGGAAGCAGAGCAAGCCCTCAGTGATTGTTGTCCAGTGGTTGTTGTCCAGGGATTTCAGCTGCTGTGGCCTGTTTTAGAACTTTCTGGGAGTTGAAACTAGCCTGCATGAAAGGGCTATGGACTGAGCCATGTCAGCCTTTATTCTGTTCTTCTGGCTCTTGGGGAGAAGTGTGGGTGGCAGTTATCTTAAGTGCCCATGGCAGACCTCTGTGCCCATGTCCTGGGACTCTGTGTGAGAATAAAAAGATTTCCAGAATTTTTCTCTCTCCTGCTTTCTTAAAACTAGATAGGTTTCAAAAATCCCAGTCAAAATGTAGCTGTTTTCTGCCTTTTACTATTTTTGTCTTAGTCTGAGGCAGAAAGTGATGTGAAGACTACTTCTTGCCTCTGAGCTGGCATAGTCTTAACATACCTCTTTCTGTTCTCCACCACAGCCTTATACTTCTCTACTGAAAGCACTGGAGAAGGGACACAGCAATAACTAGCACCTCTGCCTCCAGATGAGTAATCCCTGGGGTCCTCCCCTACATTAAAGCATGACTTGCTGCTGTCACCATTCATTTAGCCTGTCTTGACTCTCCTCTTTCAGGGTAAACTGCATCATTTTTGCCAGACCTCAGCTTTGCATGCTATTTCTGGATCCCTTCTGTGCACTCAGCAAATGCACCAAACTCTTAACTGCAGCACTTCTGGTATTTTGCTCTTGAATTTCTTTTGAGTTGCCTGACTGGGATTTTTAATTTTTTTTTTTTTTTTAACAGGAATGGGGGGAAAAACAGGATTCATCATCTAAAGCTGAGCAGGTGGGCAAGATTTTGAACTGAGGCCTGCAGAAATTAATGGGCAGATGTAATTCTATCATGAAATTAGCTTTGCAGATTTATGCTGAAAGTATCATATTTTGTATATTACTGTGCTGGAGCTGTTTCCAGATGACTTCCTGAGATTTATTTGGTGACCTGCTGTTGTGGCAGCTAAAGGTCCTGCTTGCATGATGTTCTCCAATTCCTCAGTTCCTACCAGTAATACAGTCTCAAACTCAGCTATCACACATAGACAGTGCTGCCTGTTTATTTCTCTCTTACTTTAATTCAATTAAGAATTTTGTTTAGTATTTTTGATGTTTTTTGCCTCTTGCTTACACTCTTACGGGATGTGGGCAGCTGCTCTGCACCAAGCTGGGCAGGGAGTGCTTTGCTCCTGTGTTGGAACAGCAGAATGCTGTCCCAGGAAACCTTTCCCCCAAATTCTGCTTTTGTTTGTGTAGCTGGGAAGCCATACCACTCTAAAGTAGGGATAAATTTAAGTTCATACTAGCATAATTTATTGTGTGGCCACTCGTTAACTTGGAACAAGTACCTTATTCTATTTTGGTTTGTCACGTGGAGGCAATTTGATAAGCTGGGAGGCGAGCTGGGGAGGAAAGTCCATACCAAAACTGTCTCTGCTAGGAAGCAAGTGCTCAGCTAGATGAGTAAGACACACAGCCATGTTCTGAAATGCTCTGCAGTAGTTGATCATGTTCTCCCTTCACCTCAGGCAAAGGAGGGGCAGAACATGTTGGCTCAAACCCTTGTTGGAAGTGGCTTATCCCATGAGCCGTTTGCTGGGATAGATTGGGAATGCAGGTGGCATTTCCAGCAGCCCCACTTGGCCGCTTGCTGGTGGCTCTGAGGTAATGGCAGAGCTGTGCTTACACTGCCTGGGAATCGTCAGTGTGGTCCACCCCTAGTTTGTGATTCATTCAATTAAAAATACTTGGTGAGAGTATGTCTGATACTACCATCTGGTGACTTTTAATAATATTTATTCTTAGGAAGGTGGTTCTTTAATTAAGGAATTAACCTTAATTTTTGTAGGCTTAGCATAGATCTGAAGAAATGCTGAGACTTAAGCTGCTCTATTTCTAGAAGAGTCAAATCTTTCTTTTTTGGATCTCCCTGTTGTCCTCTTAAGGATCAACTTGAACTGCTGCTGCTTGTTAAGTGAAAAACCAGGTGGGACCGTGAGAGACAGAATGGGCAAAACTTTTCTCTGACTGGGGTTCTGGGACAGCTTCTGAAATGAAGGAAAACTGCCTCCACTCTATTCTTTTTGCTTCCTCTTTGTCCACTGCCCCCAAAGGAATATTCAAAGGCAGTGTGGCTGTTGTGTAATATCTAAACTACCAAGAGAAAACTCCTTGTCTTCTTTGATGTTGAAATTCTGCATCTGGACACCTTTTTGTTTTCTCATGTAACGAGCAAAAAGCATTTTGATGGACATGTAGCATTACCAAGATCAGTGCATATATAAGTGGTCCCTGAAGAAAGCTGTGGTATGATCACCTTCATTATCAAGTGTCTTAGCCCAGAAGTATACTTATTTGCTTCCTAAAGCAGTGCCAAGTATTTAGAATTCTCCTTGAAAGAAGGCCCAGACCTAAGACACAAATAATTTTTTTCTGGGAAGTCTGTGTATGCTTTCTTTTCCCCCTGTTACACTGATACCGAGCCTTTGGTAATAACTAAGGTGATGGAGCCCACCTGGTTTTAGAAGCTTCTTTTGGACTTGCTGCATGTTATATTCAGGTATTCTAGAGTTGTCTCAAGATTTTATAATTGAAACGTTTCTGTAATGCATGTAAAGCACTGGATTGGGGTGGAAAGGAAAGCTGAAGTCGTTGTCTTCTATATGCTGCTGGTGTATCAAGACTACTGGCAGGTTCATTTTGCAACTTAATCACTAATAGATTCTTGTGAGTTACTGTTCTGTTAAAGCTGCCTTGATGGGAGCCAGCTTGTTAGCGTCATGAATAGAACCTCAGTTCTGGGAACACAATCTTTTGACAGGGGATTTTTCAAACTTCAGATGAATGTTCATCGCTGCCTTACATTTTCCCTTTGTAGTAATTTCAGAGGTAGACTTTGGGCAATCTAACTCACCTGAATGAACTTCAGCTGCCAGACAAGGACTCAAGTTATCTGGGCAGGATCTGTACTTCCAAGAGTGTTTGTCTGACTCTCTTGACAGCTGAGACAGTGTAGGCTGGGCATTGGAAGAGTTTGGTTTCTGGTTGAAGAAGATCCAGGCTTGTGATTTCATGAGTCCCCATTTATACAGGTTTCTGGAGTTTGCTAATGTTACCATTCTACTGGATGGCTGTAAGAAAGCTGAACAAAATAAAAAGTGCCAATTGCCCAGCAGACAGAGGTCTTGCAATATGCTCCTTTAGCAGACTGACTTAGTATTATTGTTCTGCTTTCTTTCTCCATGTCCTTCCCTAAAGCAGAGTTTGTTGAGGCTTTGAAAATAAGCAGTAGTTAAGAAGTAATAACTTCTAATTCCGACCTGTTCTCCTCTTATGCTGTGTATTTGTAATTGTTTTTTAAAACTGTGCTAGTTTTCCAGTCTAGACAAACAATTAATATTTAACAGCTACGTGTAGATGATGCAGTGAAGACTCAAGGGCAGAAACAGGATGCAGGTATCTTATGTCCACAATTTAGGGTGTGTGTGGTTATGCCACTTTAGATCGGTTTCAGTACTATGGAACTTGGTTGGAGAGTGTTTAGAGTGGTAGTGGCACATGCAAACAAACTCTATCACTCTTAAGTAAATTGCCTTGCAAATGGAGAATGTGTGGCAGAAAAAGATGGAAAAGGGAGATCTCTGGCACTTGGAGGAGAAAAGACATGACCAGGAGCTATTTCAGAGCTCCAGTTTTATTCAGTACTATCTTTGGAATTTTTCCCTCTCCATTTTTTCTAATTGTGTGTTTTCTCCATGAGAACTGGATGTGTGATGACTGAAGTTCTGTTGTCTGCCTGGAGTATTTCTATGGCAGAAGCCGCGGGTATGATGGGGCAATCCTTGCTGCTTTACCTTTTTGCTCCTCTCTTTAGCTTTGGGTTCCTTGGGCCTTTTGCCAGGGGGCTTTTACTTTTCTGGGATTCAAAGTGTATTTTTGGTAATTTCATTTGTGCTAATGTGTTTTTGGACTATTAATCCTAATGAACATGAGGATTCAGTAGCACTAATCAGATAGGGTTTCAGGCAAGAAATGGCTCCTATGGCTTTACCAACCCATTCAAATTCTTTCCTGTGATGTCCTTATTATGCTAATCCAACACACTTTGGTTTGCTGCTACTCCACATCCCCCAGTACTGCTGGTTTCATTTCTGCTTTAATGTATCTTGTTCCTGATCTGTGACATTTGCCTACTTAGTACGTTTCACTTGCCGAGAAGGCACTGGCTGGGTGCTGAGTTATTCACTCACCTGCACAGCTGATCCACCACCAAATCTTCTTGCTCTTGAGATCAGAACATCTATGTAAAACTGGCAGGTTTCTGAAACATGAGAAAAATTCAGTTTCTGCAGTCACCCATGTGTTGTCCTGTTTGCTTCTGCGTGCCATTTTGGAATATTGAGCTTTTCTGTGCATGCTCTGCTTACATTTATGTCCTCCCCACTTGAATCTCTTATGATTCCAGGGTCTGAATAACATCTAGACCATAAGTAAGTTTTCTAGTCGTTGGTGATATTAAATCTGTGAAGAAAAAGGAAAATCACACAGCTCTTTGAAAACCATTGCATCCATTCCAGCAAACGAGCAACAATTGCAGTCCTAGAGAGAGGAATGGGAACTTGCCAGTATAAATTTTCACCTGGAGTGAGCACAAGCCACCTTTGTGCTCAGGGCATGGGACCTGCTTTGGTGCAAAATGAGAATCTCTTGCAGCTCTGTTGATGTAATCTTGGTGCTGTTTGTCTAACACTAGTATGAACTGGCTGAGCTGCTTGATCTATTTAGCTGCTATGGAAATCAGTGCATACCCAGCCAGAAAATGCATCCTTGCTTGCTGGCATGTTTCCTACATTTACATCAGTCTTTAAAAAGCAGAGACATATTGTAAGCTGCTCATCAGATCCCTGATGACCTAGTTTAGCAGATGTAGTGATTGGCTAATTGTTAAAGATGCCATTTTTGGTGGGTGAGAGGAAGAGCATCAGCCAGGCTTCTAGCGATGAAGAGTTAGATTCAGCAGAGGTAAGAGCCCTTTAGTGGGAGTAACTAGATAAGGCTTGGATTAATTTGTCTGGAGACCAGAAAATTATGCAAAAGATTTATAAATGTAGTTCATAAAATGAAACTGTTGGTGTAATTTCTTAGTAAAGATCAATGTAGGGTAATGGTTATGTATCATGGAAATATCTCAGATTCCATGCTGTATTGCTGTGTCCCCACAGTACCACAGTTTTTTAGCAATTAAAAAAAAAAGTGTTAAATGTCTGGAACTTCTGTGGCTGCACTTCAAGCATCATGAGAGTATGGCTATATTATGTTCTTATAGCTGTACTTGTAATTGTGACTTAGCATGCTTGCTATAAACAGTCTGAACAAAGCAGGCAAAGCAAAGCCCAGGGCTGTGGTCCTGGCATTTCCCAAAAATATTCCTCTGTCTCCAGACATCAAAGAGAGCACTGCATGTGAAGCAAAGTACTGAGTTTTGAGAACACAGGGAAAAACTTGTGTAATCTCCATGCCTTGCTTAGTACACAGAAAGGGGAAAATAAGGTAAATGCAGCTACAGTTACATGTAAAAGAGTATCTCTAGAAAGAGTGATGGGTAGGTAGGAGCTGGAAAAAAACAAAATTAAATGTTAATAAATATCAGCAGTAACTAGATGGGTGATAGTTGAGAGAGTTGGGAGCTGTGTGATCAATAAATGCAAACATCAGAGTGCCTTTATTTATTTTTTTTTTGTGTGGTTTTTTGGGTAGACTTCTGGCATTTGAAATAACAAATAGAAGAACCAGAGCTACTGGTGCAGAACATGAAACTGGATATTATAGGGATAATATCAATCTGCAAGAATAGTAATCATGGCTTTAACATGCTTTCAAGATTATGTATGGTTCAGATAGGGTAGATGTAAAAGGTGATAGGCTGTATTGTATGCAGTAGACTGTAAAGAAGAAAGCAGAGTAATACTGATGATGTAGGATTTGTTTCTGGTCAAATTGATGTGGGGAAGAATGGTAAAAGAGGTCCCGGGGGAAGTACTGTGAGTCTGCTGTAATCCCTCATAGGATTGGATTCAGACAGAAACTTGAGGCTTGAAAATTATACTATTCCCGGTACCATTAGAGAGATAAATATTAGTATGAGAAACTTTATTTTTTCAGATACGTCTTGGAGAACAAATGCTGTTAATATTTATCAGATCAAAAGATTTTGTCATGGTAGCATCATCACCTGTTGTTGGCACAGTTAGTGGATTATTGGTGCTATGAGTTTTACAGGAAAACAAGCTGTTTAGGAACCTCCATCTCCCCACCTTTGGATGGGATGATCATTATATAAGCTTTGATCCATGAAGCAATATATTTAATGAAGTCAATGCAGCCCTGAATGGTGTGGTTTGGGGTTGGTGGGCTTTTTTTTTGGTTGGTTGGGATGTTTTTTAATTTCTTTTTCAGAGGCACATTTGGGATACAAATTAGTGATAGTATATGTAAAGGGGAAAATCCTCTAAGAAGAAACTTTAGCCTAACTTTTAAAAGGTTGTTAGGTGAAAAAAGAAGCAAATTTACAAAAGATTTACAATTTATCAGCAGAGATTACTGTGCCTTTAAAATCAGTAGGGATGAAATAAGAACTGCCAAAAATCAGGCTGAATTAAACCTTAAAAGTGTTGCTAAGGAAATGGGTGACAGTTTCTCAAAATACAATTAGAGAGAAGGGAGGAGGTGGGGCCACTTAGTGTTGAGAATAGGGTTGTTAATGAGGATGCTCATGTGGTCACAGAATTGAACCAGTCTTTATTGTTTTGAGTTGATCTTGGGGGCAAGGGCAGTATTGCTAATGGGCATGAACCCACCAAAGAAGCAACCACACTGGACATTTCAAAGACCTTAGTTAGGGCAGGTAGGCTGGGCTGGGAAGCAGGGGTGCCTGGGAAAGGGGGGTGCCTATTCCTGAGAGTGAAAGAACTGGTTCATGCAGTTGCAGATCTGATAGAAGTTTTAATCTATCAAATAGGAGTGCTGTCATATGTTTGGAGAACAGGAAGTGGAATTCCCAACTATTGCTGGTGGGGAATGATCTGAGTAAATACAGACCTAACCTCTGCTGCATGCTGGCACACAAATATTAATTAAAGGCTTGGATAAAAATAAAGAATGTGATAAAAGGCAGCACAAATCCATTAAAACTGGTTGTGCCTTATCAGTCTGTCTGTTTTTAAGATAACCAGTTTTCTTACCTTGATAATGTGTGTTTTACATAGTGGAATGACGTCTCTTACTATAGACAGGTTCTACAGCATGTGATGTGATGCTGCAGAGGAGAGTACTAATGAGACTGGAGAAGATGCAGTTTAGTGCTGGAAATGTGAAACAGAGCTGATGTTGTTCTGGGTGATGTCTTTAAAAATAAAGATGAGCACAGGCTAGATCAGGTGCAAGAGCATGCTTCTAGAGGTTGGGGAGTAGCCAGCCTGTCATGTGACAGAAGACTGGAACAGCTTCTTGTTTGAATGGTTAGAGAGGGAATACATGAGGAAGGTTAATTGTAAGGGAAAAATAAAATACGGTTAAGCCATAGGACAGTACTGGCACAATAACAAAGGAAACACAGAAATTGCTCAGGAATAGCATTAAGCTGGAGAACACAAATCCCAGATATTCTAGAGCAGCCTTTTGGCTGGAGCAGTGTAGTTGTAAAACCCAGCTCTAAGATGCAGTGTGATAAATTTTATGAAAAGTTAAGATGATGTTGTGTGATAGCAGTTGATCTGATTCTGTGTGTCAGGAGATCTTTTCCACTCTTCATATTTCTGTAAATTTAAAATTACTCATAAATGTAAGCATCTGCAGGAACAAGGCTATGATTTTATAACAGTTACCTAACCTAACTGGTGTTACTGGAAATGCATGGGCATAGTAGGTTGCATGGTAATGTAGTTGGACTAATCCAGAAACAGAATTATGGAGTGCAGCGCCCTCTTATATTTGGCTAATATTTGTTGCAAGTCAGTGTGCAGTAGTAAACTAGCCCCAGTGGCCAGTCTTGCAGAAAATTCAGTAGTTTATTACTGGTCATCAAAGTCCTGCTCTGTGCACCTTGGCACATATGATTTTAAACCAAGCTTTTGTCATTGAATTACCTGAGGGACACAAGAAGTGTGATGCTTTTTTACCAAAGTGTCACACGAATATCTTAGTGCTGGTTAAATCACTGTATTTAAGTTTGCACCAAAAACTTTAATGAAGCATGGCAGTTTTATTGGATCTGTATTTAAAACAGCAGAGGAGCTTAGGTGATGCTCCCCTTTCTTGTTTTGTTTTGCCCATTTGATGGGTATTTATAGATAGGAAGGTATTTGTTCTAGGATTTGGAAATGTTTTATTCCCCTGAGGCCTGGTTGGAAATGACAAGAACTGGATTGTGAAATAATGTAAGGTTTTTAACTTAGTTAGGGATTTGGTTTTAAAACCTGGGGCAGTAATATGAAGTAGCAAAAACAGGCTGTGGAAAAGTCTTCGGGTTTGTATAAATTAATGCCTTTTCATAAAAAGATTTTATTGGAGATACTAAATTGCTTGAGTGCATAGTAATGAGCTATGCAAAAGAATGAAGGGCAGGCACCTTTTGAACATGTAGTTACAGAAAAGAGAAGGAAATAAAAAAGTATTGGTCGTTCAGAGGAAACCAGATTCTATCTGTGCCCCCAGGCAGGGTATGCAGGGAGTGCTGAGAGGTAGCCAAAAAGCCCTCTGGTGAGGAAGTAGGGGCATAGTGGTGAGCCCCAGAAAGCTGTTTTGGGTCTCTTTGGGGTGAAATAAGTTGGCCAAAGGCAAAATGAGATGGAAGTTCATTGTGGGAGCCTCATCTTTTTTCCCCAGTGAAGAGATCTAGAAACATAGCTGCTTTCCCATTTATGGGCGACTAATTTCTTTGTCTGTGCAAATCTTCACACAGAAGCAATGGCTATAGTTTATTTATTTTTACTTTTATTTATTCATTTATTTATTTAAGATGTAGAAAATGTCATGCTTTATACTCCCCAAATTGGTCATGCTCCTTTTGTAAGGAAGGAGGGCCCTGTGCCTCTAGGACAGATGATGAGAGTGGGCGACAGCTGCTATGAGCACTCACCCAGCTCATAGCTGTCCTTTCCTGAGGCTCTCAGAGGGAAAGGGCAGTGGGAGCTGAGGATGAGCCAAGAGCTGTCCTGCTGGGCCCAGTGGGTTGGAGGGCTGTGGATTAGGCACCCCTTACCTGAATGAGAAAGGTTTGCACATGCAAATTGTACTAGATAATGATCCACACATTTAACTCATGAAGAAAAGTAAATCTCAAGTTTAACTCTTTCTGTGGGGGAGGAAATTGAGTGATAATAGAAAGGCAGCTGCCCTAGAGCTAGGCTGAGGGAGGCTGTTTAGTGGTGCACAGCAGCACTAGAGAAAAGTTAAAGATTAGAAATGCAAAAATCCCCTGACTTTATGCATTTAAAACGGTGTGTGTAGGGGAAATCTGGCTAGTCCTTCTTGGGTTTGATCACTGTAGCATGTTTATTTTTGAAACCTCAGAGGGAGGGGTTTTATCCCTGCTATCCTTTGGAAGAAGGTGGGAATCTTTTGTGGGCTTAGGCTGTTAACTCTTTGAGAACCCAGGTTTGGTCCAGTGTCCACCCATCACTACAAAAATCTTGGGGTGGTTTTTCTGTAGCAATGGGTGAAACCTCATGCAATTTGTTGTGGGAGGTCAGGCCCCCTCGGTGCTCCCCCTGGCCACGGTGTATCCTTTAGGAATCGGCAGCGGGCCCTCGGATGTCTGGTAACGTGGCTGGCATGTGAGGCTGCTGGGGTGAGCCTGCTGGCCAGGCAGCTCCCCATCTGTCCCTGTCGGTCAGGGAGCAGATTCCTCCTGGGGAATGAGGAGGGTGAGCTTCCTAAAATGGGCACAACAACTGGCCCTGCCCAGTCTTGCCCCCTTCTCCCTGCTGCTCACCATCCCATGTGACAGAGTTAATCCCCTCGCTGCCCCCAGTTTGACTGGAACAGCTGAGGGGGACAACCCACCGGCCCAGGGCTGGGGCAGTGGGGGCCATTGCAGGGCCCAGCTCCCCCCGCCAGCCTCGGTTCCGGCAGCTGTCCCTGCTTGCCTCAGCTAGGGAGGGAGGGAGAAGCGTTAAATGATACGGGCACACGCTCCCTTGTGAAAGAGATCCCTTCAGTTTGAGATACTAGTGTGGCTTCTCCCCTCTCCCTCCCTCCTTCCCTGACACCAAAGGGTTTTACTATGCTAATCCCAGCACCTGTCCCTGCAGAGGACAGCAAGAAGGGTATGGTGGTGGGGGAGGAACAGTCCCATATGTTTTTCCCTGTCCTGGATTGGGAGTGTTCCCTCTGACGCACCTAGAGCCCAGAACATATGCTCTTTTCAGATCCTAAATGCTGTTTGCTTCCTCCCATCCCTGGCAGCAGTGGCTGCGAAGATCCTGTGTCCCCCTCTTCCTGGCAGTTGCTCTGTTTGCTGCCCGGGAATCGCAGGACACTCCTCAGTCGAGGCTTGCAGGGCCGTTTTCAGTAGAGGATTTCTAATTTTAGGAGCCTCCACCGCCTATGGTTGAGCGCTGCCTTGCTGGATCCCAGAAGAGAGGGGCCGAGCTGTGCCGAGCCAGGCAGCTCCTTTTTATTTTCAGCTGAGCTAGTGTCAACCTGAGTGGCCCCAGAGGCCCGAGCCAAGCACTGCGCAGGGCTGCCAGAGTCCTTCCCACAAGGCTGAGAGACGGAGACTCAGATTTGAAGCTTCCAGTCCTGTGTCCATTTGGCCTTTAGCTGGAGGATCTTTGGCTATGTATGGTGTGTATTGTATGGATTACCAATACCCAGTCATCCAGGTAAGCAAAAGGATAGTGGTGACTTTAAGGAGTTTTGTTCTCTATGTTGTTTGGACAAAACTGGAGCTTACGTGCTGGTTTTGTAGAAGGACACTGCTTCCAAGCTGGGCTTCTTGTGTCCCAGGCCTCTGCCCAGATACTCTGCGGATGGCTTTGAATCTCCTGCACCTGAGCTGTACCATTTGATACTTTTTAACTCCAAGATTTGTCTTGTTTGAGACTTGTGTATTCTAGCTCACATTTCTTGCCTTTTTCTTTGATCATTTGTTTGTTTGTAGGGGATGTTGAACTGACAGCAGTGCTGTGCTCTGCAAACTGGCGTGTTGTTGTGTGTCTCACTGCGTTGTCGGGGCACATGTGACCTGTATGTGTGACTGCAGCCTGTCCCACAGGGGTGCTGAGCCACACTGAGCAGCTCCTCACCTATTCTCCTCCTCCCTCCTCCAAAATCACCCACAAAACCTCGGACAAAATCTCATTTGTCAGACTTTTGCTTTTGGAGGTGCAGAGGGGATGTGTAGGGTGAAGGGAGCGGGTGGGTTGGAGCGCAGCTCGGGGCTGGGCGCAGTCTGTATTGCAGCCTCTGCTGGGGGAGGGGGCTATATTTGGAGCACACGTGACATTTGCTGGCCAGTGTGTGCAGTCTTGGAGAAGACAGGCTGTGTGGGTCAGGCTCAAATACCTTTGGAGCCAAGTGAAAGATGATGTTCTCTAGGCAGTCCTTGGCTATTCAATGTCAGCACTCCATGTCCTTACAAGCACCAAGTTTATCCAGAAAATGTGAAATGTAGACTAGCAATTCAAGATTATCTACGGTGAGATACATCAGATAGCCACTAAATAGTATTTTGTTAGGTTACCTTGTATTGGGGGTTTTATTACCCAGATGAATAGAATCCACCAGCAGAAGTGTGTCTTTTGGTTGTTAAGATTTCTTCCTGATAAATTGGTTCTTTGCACTTGAAACTCTCTTTTTCTTCCCTCTGGCCTTGGTCCAGCTGGCAGGTTTGCTCCATCTAAACTTGAGCCAGCACAGAAATGCAGGTAATGGGATGTTAAAATTGAAGGCTATGCTTGCTTTCCACCCTTAGTAGCAAAGGGTGGTAAACGATATAGCCAAAAAAAGAAAAAAGGACAACATATCCTGAAACTTTCTGAAAGCAGAGTGTTTGTGGACTCCTCCTCTTTGTAGTTCCATAATTTCTATGAGTGTTAAACTAACCCAAGCATTTAAGAGTGTACATGTAGACTACTTAGTCAAACTAGAGGTTAGTTCTTCATCTGTGCTCTCATCAGTGTGATTTCAGTGGCCTTGTCCTTTGGCCTGCTGCATAAACATCCTTCTCCAGCTTCTTTTCCATTAGGATTTAAATGGTAGGAGCTAACCAGAAACCATCATGTACATCTCTGCAAACGCAGAAGAAAATATAAAAGTGTCACAGACATGCTCAGGTGGGAGCAAGGAACTTTGCCTGGCATGATGAGGATTATCAGCTGTGTCCTGGCACTGCCGAGACAGACTGGTTAAATTTGCCCATAGTTATTTAAAAATGTTACTTCTACAGCACAGTAACAAAGTTTTGATGCATATATGTCCCTGATGTGTGAGAAACCGTAAGAACTCATAAATACTGGCATCTAGAGCTGCTCTGAATACGTTGCTTTTTGAATAAATGCAGTAAGTAGGAAGGGGTGATGTCGTGGCTCTGAGCTGTGTGTTCTTTAGGCTTTCAGCCTTCAGCTCTGCTCTTGCTTCTCTGTTCTTTTCAGCAGGAAGATTTGCAGTTTGGATTTTGGTTTTTCTTGGCAGAGGTTGGCAAACTGTCGTGGTAAATTCAGGAGTGGTTCCATGATTCTCATGTAGGAGAAGCTAAGTGAAGGTCCACCAAATTACTCTGCATGGCCATGACACAACATCTGGACCCCTGTGCCTCAGTGAGGAAAGATGAATTGCACAGATCCACCAATTTTGTGTAGGCCTTGTTTGTTATCAGACATTGCTCCTGGCCTCCAGTGAGACAGCAAAGATCTCAAGTGTCGCCACGTCTGGTCATGTTGCATGGTGTGTTTTTAGCTTTTGAAACTCTGTAGCAGATATTCACTGCAGCAGTGAGAACTCTTGCAGATTTGTGTTTCTTGTTGCCTGAGCACATCTACTGAAAATTGGGTATTTTTTCTGGCTCAACAGGAGCAAAGGTGAATATATTCCAAGCATGGGGAAGAAGATGATTGGAGATTAAAGAGGGATACCAGGGATACCAGCAGCACATCACACTGAAGGGAATTCCCACTCTGCTGGCACATGAGCAAGGCAGATGTACCAACTAGGTGGTGGAGGCAGTGCAAGGGAAGGTTCAGTGCATTGTTGGGCATCTCATTTTCCTTAGAAGACTCTTTCTGATGGAGGTTCCTCAGGTGAAGGCCAAAATGGAGTAGAAATGGTGCTATTCTGGTTAACAGTAGTGGGATGATGTCCAGGAGGTCTACAGTGCTACAGCCCTAGATCTGGGACAAGAAGGTGCTACCTCATGGCACAGACAAGACCAAGTGAACACAACAGTTAAGGTACTTAAGTGGAGAGAATAAGGAGATTATCCTGAGTTATTTGCAGAGGTCTGATGAATGAGATGCACAATACTAAAACCTGGTGCTTTGTCATGTCAAAGGTTTAAGGAGGTCACTGTGTTTTTTGCTGTTTTTTTACACTTGACCTAGAACTGTGCTCCAGAATCTCAGATTTGTAATGGAGGGAGGAGAAACCAAATCCACTACTTTCCCTGGTTTTGCAACATTGCATGTAAATATTGTAACTTGCAAGTTACCAGAGAGGGTGAGATAACACAGAAAAACGTGGACTCTGACTCAGAGACCTGTAGGCTGCAGTCATGGTGGCTGGCTCTCTCCCAGAGGATCCCACACCATGGTTTGGTTGTGTTGGGTGGCTGGCCCATGACTCTCTGCCTCCGTGTGCTGGTAGCATGTAAGGGCTTCTGGTGTCTTGGTCTCCTGCTTTTCACAACAGAGGAGAGACTGGCTTGTGACACATGCTCCTGCTGGCCTGCTGAATGAGGAGATTATGGGCAAGAGGAGGAAAGGAAGAAGGGAGGGAGCCAGAGGTCAGTTTGCAGCGAGTGAAATTGGGAAACTAAAAAGCATCGTGGTCAGCATGGGCTGCCTGGAGGGCAGTGCTGTAGCAGAAGCCCATGAAGCAAAACCACTGGGCTTTTTTTTTTCTCCCATGTAAATCATAACTGGGCATATTTATGCAAAGAACACATGGGGATTCAAGGTGTTACTGCACTGTAATTTAGCAAAAAAAAGCAGCTAAAGCCTTGGGAGTCTCTTGAGTACCAGGTGTCAAGAAGAGATACATAGAAGCACAGCTTGCCTGAGCTGGTTTTATCTCTGCGTCATGAGCACTGGAGCATCAGTACAGTCTTCTTGTCTAACTGTGGGATTGGCAGACCTGCGCTCAGCCCTGTCCGTGGGTTTCCATGGGTGCAGTGTTGGGAAAAATCAATCTGAGCATCTCAGATCCTGTCTGGCAAATGGGGTAGCAGTGTATCACTCTGTTTTACGGGGTTGCTGAGAGAACAGATGCTGTCAACCGTGGCGTGCTCAGGTGCTCAGGGCCAGATGCTTGCTGAAGATAAATGGGAGGGAAAAAAGCAAGCTGGGAAGGAGTCCAGCGGTCTCCAGGTTTTATGATGATAGAAATGCAGATCCTGGCACGGATACTGCTTCCGGTTCAGCCAACACACCGTGTAACCCACGCGTTCTCCCTTTTGTGGCAGAAGGGAGGTCTGTGCAAAACTGACAGCTATCTCTCCAGCATCCTCCAGCCGGGAGATGCTTTCTCCTGCCTGCTGAGGTGCAGGCGGGGGAGGCCTGGGACGCTGGGAATGGTAGGTGCGGAGCAGCTCGGGCCGGCCGTGAGGTTCTGCCGGCCGGGACCGGCACTGCACGGGTCCGCCACCTTCGCTTTTGTTTGCAGCTCGCGTTTGCGCCTCCGCCGAGCCTGCCGGTTCCCGGGGAGCAGTGGGGAGTCCCGGCGGGCGGGCGAGGGAGCGCCTGGCTGGGGCGGGGGCTGGCCGGGCCGTGCCGAGCCCAGCCGGGCGGGGCGAGGCGGGGCGCGGCGGGGGCGGCCCCGGCTCGCATTAATTACCTTCGGCATTCGGGGCGGCGCTTCCCGCAGCCATCTGGCTGAGCCGGGGGGGCGGCAGGGGGGGAGGGAGGGGGAAGAAGGGGAGGAACACGGGAGAAGAAAGAGAGGAAAAAGGGCTCGGGGAGCACCGCGCCGGCGAGGCAGCGCAGCGCAGGCAGCCGCCGCCGCCGCCCGCCTCCACGGGGCTGCTGCTTTTTTATTTCATTTCTTTTCTCTTTTTTTGTAAATTTTCCCTCTCCCGTGCGGCCGGCCTCCCCCATTTTGGTTTATGGAGAAAAAGAAAATGGTAACTCAGGTAAGGGTGGCGGGAGGGCCGGGCTCCGGCGGCTGCCCGCCCGGCTTTGTCTGGGCGGGGAGCGGGGCGCCCAGAGCGGTGCGGGAGGGAGCCCCGCCGCGCCGGGCACCCGCGGTGGGAGCTCTGGGGAAGGGGCTCCTGCGATCCCCCTGCCCGGAGCAGCCTCGCAGTGCCCTCTAGAGAGAGCGGTGCGCGAGGGGCACGGCTTGCCCCTGCTTCGAGTTAGGCTAAACCCGCCTTTGAACGAACGGCCGATCGCGAAGGTGTACGGCTTGCCCGGCGCTGCTCCATCCGGCTGCCGGTCACGGCGGGGGCCGGGAAGCCCTTGTAGGTAACTGTAGGCGTGGGGCTGCCCGTGTCTTCCCGGGGGAAAGCGGCTGACGTTTCCCGAGGAGCGCGCCCAGCTGCCAGGGCCATCGCGCATCCACCGCAAAGGGGTTTCGTCGGACAGTGCTCGCCTTTTAAGGCTACTGTATGCTTTTGGATTTTGAATTTTTTTTTTTTTTTTTCCTGGCATGGCATATGCAACTCGCCACCGGAGGGAGCGGGCAAAGGGAGGGAGGAGTAGGAAAGCGGCATCGTGGAGCTGGAATCCTTTGGAGTTAGGCATTATATAATGTCCCTGCAGTGCCTTGCAGAGCTGGAAACCTTTGGGGGATATTCCCAAAGGGGGTGGAGGGAAAGACTCTCAGAAGGAACTTTTCTTCAAATCTGGGTTTCACAAGTGCTTTTTTTCTGTACAGCTTTGCAATTCTTCAGAATAGATGCATACTGCCTTTTTGGCTTTCCTTAGCTCTGGCTGAAGCCCCCTTCACTAGCTGCTGCTGAGATCTGCATGTCCCACTACAAGGGTCATCTCTTTCACGGGTGCCTAACTCAGAATGAATCTGCTGGGAGAAGTAGCACCCACTTTGACCCTTTCCCTCTCTCATCTCGCATTGATTGTCAGTGGCTGAAAAATAGGTCTCTGTCCACTCTAAAGGTATCTTCCCAGGCTCCCAAGCCCCACCTTCTGCTTCTGCTGTTTAGTCCCTTCCATTAGAGAGTCCTTTTTATCTGGACCGAGGCTTTCTGTTCTGAGACAGATGAGCTCTGCAGAAATCTCGTGGGGCTTTCTGTACCTATATTTAGTTTAGCAAGTGATGCTGGAAAGCTGTGTCTCTGCAGTCAGCGTCCATTTGCGTTTTGCTGTGTGCTGAGTGTGCCTGGTCGGATGGAGGTGTGTGCCCTTAAGCTGCAGGTGTGCACATTTCAGAGAGTTGTTCTGCACAGCCTTGTGTAGCAATGTGCTTTCAGCCACAGCTGTCATGCTCGGAGCCCATGTCTGTGCAGTGCAGTCACCAGGACCCAGGCTTGGGGATGTGCAGAGCTGGGAAGGATGAGATTCTACTGGAGCACTGGCTGAAACAGGGGAGGGTATAAACTCATTTAAAGGTTTAGGATATCCTAATAGACTCCAGGGAAATCTGTCTTCCACAGAAACTCTTAATTTATTGACGTGGGGAAGGAGGTATCAAGACTGTGTGTTATTGTACTGTTTGACCTTGAATTACGATTGTCTTAAGAGTATGTGCTATTTAGTATAGGTTTTCAGGATTTGCATTGTGTATTTACATGCTGAGATGCTGGAGAAGATGCATATTAAAAAAACAGTAGGAGAGGAGAACTCGGACTGTGTTTCAGTTGGGGATCCAGATGAACGGTGGGTAGCCCTTGTACACAGAGTTGAGGAAGACAGCGCAGGTGAATTCAGCTCTAGCAGAGTGCTGCCTTCTCTCAGGGGAATCATTTGGCTGCTAGTCTGGTCCTTAGCAGTCACTGCAGGTTTGGCCAAGTGTGGGGCTGAAGGAGCATGGCACATTCAAGACAATATCCCCAGCCACATTATTCTTATTCGGCAGTTTTGTTTGAAGCAGTGGAGTGCCATTACTTAAACCTGTGAACTTGCTTCCTTGGGGCTCTGTCTCATTTATGAAAAATAAATATTGTTGGTATGGTAAGCTGGTAATTGCCACTGAATGAATTCAGCATTGCTACAGTCTTGCTCTGTTTAGTTCAGTCTCTAGAAAACATTGCCTACCTGGTCTGAGTTCTCTTGCACTGTAAGGAGCAAGCTTGCTGTCTTCCTTGGGGATCTGGGAGACGAGCTTCTGCATAGGCATGACAAGCTGATAGAACAGAATAAATAAGAGTGTGGAGTGACAAGACTAGAAACGATATAAAGCGATATAAAGAAATGGGAGATGCTGGAAAGTAGAAATATGCTTGAAAAAGAGGAAACAAAAATTGCTAATGAGAGTAAGAGCTCAGATTCATTAATAGATAGTACCTTAGCCTTATCCCCCTTAATCCTAAATCAGTGAAAATGAGTGTTAAACGAGGCCCAGTACATTATGTACTAATTGCAGATAAAAGAGAGAGTCTTCTGTGGATGGGCATTATATGCTAAAAGGCTTTTTCTCTGTGTGGTGCATGCTGAGGTTGCTGGCTTGTGTGGAGCACAAAGCCCTCCCTTTCTTGGACAGCCCAGTGCCTTGCTGGCGTTTTCCTCCAAATCTGTTTCCCATCAGGGCTGGGAGAGGGGGAAGGTGTCGAGCATCTCAGAGAGCGGGGAGGGAGCTGCTGCCTCCTTAAGGGGTCCCCCCAGCCCATGTGGCAGCCGGCAGTGCTGGGAGTGTGTGTGTGTCTTTGTAATGAATCCCCCCGCCATTGTCTGTTCCCCTCCCCGCTCTCAGCGATGGAACCTTTCACCTGGGCTGCTGCCCGCTGGCGGGCCTTCTTCCAAGATAGGAGGAGGAGGAGGAGGAAGGGCTGCTTGTGGTAATTAAAGCCAGACCTTGGAGAACTGCTATTTTCTGACCTCAGCACCCCTTTTTCCTTCTTTATCTGTCTTGAGCTTTTGATGTGGGTGTAAGCAGAAACATCACAAAGTCTGCTTTTGTGCAGCTGTAGGATCACCAGTCTCCATTTTGTGGCACCATTTGAAGCATCTTTGCTGCCCTGCCTGCCAGCATGCCCCCTCTTGTCCCCCCCAGCACCCCTTGGAGGCTCCAGCCAGTGCCGTTTATCTTGGCACGTGTTTGACTTGCTACACTCTGCCCAGGGCTCAGGGAGGTGATGGCGTTTGTGGCTTTGAGACTAATTTATGTCCTTGTTAAAATGAACCAGCAAGCAGTCTCATTTTTTCCAGAGGTTTTCTTCCCTTTCCCTTCCCCCTTCTATAACCCTTTCCCTCCCAGACCCTGTGTGTAGCTGTGAGACAACTTGTGCAGCCAAAAGTTCCTTGCTTAGTCAGTGATTTGTTTTTGTAAATTAAGAAAACCCAACAATTGCAGTGCTCCTTAAATGGAGATCTTATTTAAATCAGAGCAGCGGCTGACTCATTAAAGGCTGCTCTGTCTCCTTTTCGTTCCTCTGCCTCATTCCCTTTCCCTGTCTTTCTCTGCTTCCCATTACAGTAATGGTGTGATAAAACAGATCTTTCTGTTCCATGTTGGGATCATGCAGGGGTGTGTAGTTGAAGAGGGGAGACAGGAGATGGGGAACCCTGTCACGACAGCCACCTTGTGCTAGCTAAAAATGTACAATGCATCCCATTATAGGAGACCATCCTCCTTTGTCTGAACTGTCTGCGAGGGAGACTGAGTCCCAGAACAGCCTCCCCCTCCCGTCCCCTTACGGCTCCTTTAGGTTCTGTTCTCCTCCAGGCAAGCTGCATGCTGCAGAATTCCCCTGCTCCTTTAAAAGAAAGAATTAAGAAAGAAAGGCTTTATCTGTGTGTAGTAGAAGGCCCCCCTTTTTTCCTCTTGGACTTCTGTTAGGACCTACCATTATTTCCCTGTCCCTTTTCCCTGCTTTGAGGATTGTATGTTCCTTTCCTTTCAGTTCAGTTGTTCTTGCTGCTTGCTCTGTGCTTTGGTGTTATCTTGCAAACTTGCATGAGCCGTGTGAAGGGAATCGCTCTCTTCTCTGTCCGTGGACTTCTGCTCTTCCCCTTTCTTTGCTGTTCAAGAAATGGTGCTTGTTTACATGGTATCTGACTCAGTGCCTATGCCTGTCCCCTAGCTTTTCATTCCCTTCTGCTGTATATCTTAGGACTTCTCCTTAGTGCTGCAAGACACCATGTCAGCATCAGAGATTTGTGTGAGAGAAATCCTGTCCAATCACTTTTCCAGGAGACTGTCCCTTGGGAATGCAAAGATTAATCTGCATCTCACTTTTCCTGATATTAGGACATAGTTGCTTGAGGTGGGGCTATGGGTTGTGTTTGTAACTGCTGTTATACTTGGAGATTAACTGCTGGTTGAGAAGGGCTTACTCTTAAGGGCCTAAAAGTCAGTGGGGCCTGTCAAAACCTGTTTTTGTAGTATTTCTCTCTTTGCCTCCTGTGCTGAGCACTTTGAGATGCATTGGAGTAGAAGTAAACCACTGCAGGTGTTTGTAGACCTGCATTGGAATGGCAGAAGCTTTATTCAACATTTCCTAGGCAGGATGGAGAAAAGCAACTTGATACAGCACTGCCATTTCCTTGAGTCCCTGTCCTAGAAATAACCTCGCTGCTCCCTAGTGCATTTCTTCTGCAGGTGACTAGGTGGTTATCCCCGGGAATTGAGAAATGAGGATGCCTAAGTTGTCTGTGATATTTGATTGCCAAGGCTGTGTAAATTTAACATACCGTTTTAATTGTATTTTAAGAACTATTAATTTATGGAGTATCTGGATCAGTAAAGAGGTTGTAGTGAGCTACCAAAAATTACAAAAGTTCAAGGTTGCAAAAATGGCAGGCTCTTAAAACCAGCAACATCTTTCCCTTCGGGTTATTAATTCATGATGGCTCCATTGCATTTAATTAGTATTGAGCAGCCTTCTACTATAAAATTCTAGCACCAGTGCAAAAAAGGGGTCTGCAATGGGTGTCTCTGTGTGTGATGTTTTTTAGACATGTGGATTCTGGTCTTACTGACTGCTTCAGGTAAAATGCTCCCTGTTCCTGTTTTAGATCCATTTCCAGCAAATGGTGTGTGCAGCTGGCTACCCCTTTGCAATGAGTTCTTTACCTCCCAGCTGCAGAGTCACAGACTTGACTAACAGGCATTCCTTGGAGGTCTGAGTATCAGGGAGGAGATGGTTAATTTGCCTCAGTCTTCTTTTAAATAGAATACTGTTTAAAAGGATGTAGTCAGTATTCTTTTTATCAGACATGTTCTCTGGAATCAGAGTAGAGAAATGTTAATTTTCCTACCAAAAGTATTTTGGTATGCTCCTGTAGAGTCACTTATGATCCTCTGCTATGTAGGATGGTTTTTTGCTGTGCTGTTGGAAGCTGTGCTGTGACCAATGAGGGCAGGAGATGTATAGGCTGATTTTGTAGGGTTCATAGAAGCCAGAGTAATTAATGCTCAACTGTAAGCTTTTGGAAAAAATAGTGTGTTTTGCCTGCATAAAAGAAAATAAAACAAATGCTGTTCAACAGTGTGCTTTACTTAATACCTGATCTTTTTTTTTCTCTGCAGAACTGTTCATTAAGCAATATTATTCTTAAACTGAATTGAGAATGATCAAGATGGTAATGGGGAGGCATTTCAATCACATGGCATTTCTGTATTTTAAATTGGGAAAGAAACCTTCATTTGTTCTCTTTATTTCTGTGGCTATTTATGATAGTCTTTAATCACATGTTTGTATGCTTTTTTTTTCTGCAAGAAAGAAGAGAAAAAACAGACAACCCTCTAACTGTCCCCACCAGCTTCAGTGTATGTGACACCATGATGACCCCTGCAAGTTATCAGTGGCAGAGTTGGCCATCCCAGATACAGCCCACAGACCTCTGCCACTTTGACTGACTATGTAATTAGCTGTCATTTTCTGTGCAGACCAGCTTGGTCTGTGTTTGCCACTTGGTTTTGTGTATTTGCTGACAGCAGAGGAATGGTGACGTTTTGCAATATTAGGCTCTGGTTTAGGCTTTGGGGGTCTACACTGGTATGCACATTTTGCCCTCTCTTCCACCCCTGTGTGACCTCTCCTGTCTCACCTCTCCCCTTCATCACTGGAGGACAGATGGGTGCTTCTTCCTCTCACCCTCTCCCCATGATCCCTGGTCAGTAGCTTGTCCCATACAAGCCATACCATATCCATACTCTCCCAGCCTCCATTCCTCTCCAGTTACGTGCCCTCCTGTTTTGCCAGATGACTACTTTGATCCCTTCAGTTCCTTCTCAGCTGATTTTTAGACCTGCTAATTCTTTGCTTTTCTTCCTTCTCCTCCCTGTCCTCACTATATTCTCCTTGTCATAGGCTTTTCTAACTCTCCACCCACTCCCTTCATTCCTCATTTAGTTTGCCTTTTCTGTTCCTATTGCAGTCATACTTGTCTGTTCTGTCTCTTTGCTCCCTGTCACTGCCTGTGCTGATAGTGCTCAGGCTTCTTGTCTCAATTTAATTTTCTCCTGCTGTACTTACAGGTCTGTTTCTTGGTTTTTTTGGATTTGAAGTGGGTAACTGCTCCTTGATGTTACATCATCCCTGCAAAGGAGATGGTGCAAAGTACTGGAGGTGGATAATTTCCCTGCTGTCAGTGATCTCCAGACCTAGATCTGACCTGGCTAGTATCTCCTGTGAAGCTGAGGATGATGTCCAAATGAGAGCATAAAATCACAGACCATGGGGTGCAAGGGGCACTACCAGCCACCCATAAGAGCATCTCTGTTTCCTGTTAGAATAAACAGTATCTAAACTATTCCTGATGACAATTAACCTGCCTTAAAAGTATTTGCAATGTCACTGCTGGCCTTTCTGAGCATTGCTAAGTCTTTCTCTAACATAAAGCTTGTTGCCACCATTTGTTCTTTCTGTGAGAAATATAAAGAAGGGATTGGTTCTTTAATTTCTGGCAGGTTTTGCATACTGTTACTTCTTTCTTTTCTGTGTTCTAGCCTTTTTTGACCATTGCATATAGCTTTACTGGGAGATTGATTAAATGTAAGACAGCCACTGTAATTTTCCGTACTTTTGTTATAATGTTGGTCAGATTTTGGTGATCTAAATATAGATTCCTGAAATGCGAATTTTTGTGTAAGTAATAAGTTCTCCTAGACTTTTCAAAGCATATGTGGTGGTTTCCTCCTCTCATAATCATAAACAAGACAAAATATGCCCCCTACTTTTTTCTTGGGTTGGGTTGCTATGGCTTAAGTAACAAAAGAAGTCACCAATTCCAAAATCATTTGCAGATAGCATGAAAAAAAATTCAGTTTGAATGGTATCTTGGAATTTTAACAACTGAACATTGGGTCCTACAATGGGAAGTAAACAGCCTGGCTTTACCAGCCCTGCCTGTAATGGAGATTTTTACCCCAAGTAGTCTCTAAATACCTAACTGGAATTGCACTCCAAGTAGCCTGTAATCTGAGGGTGCATGGATACACCAAAAATGTCCAAGTAATTGCAAGGGTAATCTTTCTAGCTTCTGAAGTCTGCCCTCAGGCTTGGAGTCTTGAGTATGGTTAAAACCCTCTGAACTGTCCTCCCGGTTATCCTGCTTAAAATTCATAGTGTCTGCAGTTGAGGTCCTGTGGAGTTTAGGATTTCTGTGTGCTGTATATAAGTCCTGTCTCCATGAGTTACCTGACTTGGAGGGCATATTTGACTTTCAGATAATTGCTTTTGATTAGCCAAGATGTAGATAATCAGAGTTTGACCTACGCAGTGCATAGACCATCATTCACCTATTGGGTCTCACTGAAGCTTCTTATCTAGGCCTATGCTTTCCCTCCAGTCTTTATAGCAAAACCTGCTTTGAATTACTTTAAAAGATTGATTTTAAAATGCCTTGGAGAGGAGTTTGGATTTCTTAGATAGTACTAGTCCTCCTTTTTCTGGTGTACCCTCCATGAAGAGTGAAACCATTAATTTGATTTGTTTTTCTTTGTAGCTTTTCTCATTTTTGCTATGGCATCATATGAAAGGAGGTTATCAAAACTGAACAATTATGCAAAGTACTTCAGAATATTAGAGAGCAGGAGTATGAAAGTCTTTTGTTTTTGCAGTGTTTGTTCCTTCCTGCTTTATAAAATGTGTTGAGATAAATAGGGCAGCAAGTGAAAGGATTTCAGTTTCAACGGGCATAGTTTTAAATCTGTCTAAACTTAAAAAGGATCCTTCCAGCCTGAATCAGGAGGTATAGGATGAATAGCATGTTAATTTGGTGAAATTAGTGAATTAATCAATTTGTTGGCTGACTATAAGATATTGTGCTGTGTTAGCTTTGTTTTGTGCTCAAATATTTAATGCAGATTTGTTTGCTTTAACTTTCTCTTTTGCTTTTCTTTGTGCGTGATGCTATTTAACGTTGCTACATTGGCTTTGCAAATCCTTTCTCAGGTCTGTTTCCACCCTGTTTTCCAGGATGAAGCATTCTATCTTGAAGCAGTGGGAAAGGGAGGCAAGGTAGTTCCAGGAGTCCCTTTTGTATGAGTTTGGTTGGGGAGGTGTAAATACTTTTTCAGAGTCATGTTAGACTGTGTGATGGAGCCAGTCTGTATGGTGAGATAGAGGAATGAGGAAGGTGGTGACTGAAGGCTGTGGTGAGAACTTTGGACAGTTCCTTGCTCCGTGTGTCCTTCACAGGGACATGGGTGACAGACTGTGAATACACCGAGTGTGACTGATGAGGTGCTGTAGTCAAGGAGGGGCTCATTCTCTTAGTGGCGGAAAGAATTTAGGTCATCCAAAGCCAGTTGCAAATCTTCATCCTAAGAGAATTTTTGTGAGGGACTCTAGCCCTTCAAAGCCTCTTTTGATCAAAATGCTGCAAGGGTGTGAGAGTGAATTTATCTGGGAACATGGACTTCTGAAGGGTGGAAAAAATACTGTGGAGATCTCAGTGCTTCATCAGAAAGCGAAACTTCTGAATACTTTTTCTTATTCAATGAGATGAATCTAAATCGGGTTTAAGCAGATTAAAGGTCCATGATCCTTGTTCTCCATCAAGTCTGAAACTGTAGCTTTGAGCAGCCTGATGGTGACTTTGGCCCTAGACAAAATGAAGGTCTTCTAACAAGCCCTGCTGTGAGGAGGTGAGAAAGGCGGTGACTTCACTGTCCCTTTCAGCTCAACTGTGATTTCTCAGGAACGTTTTTTGGTTTTTGTTAGGAGTACTCTTAATTGGTTTTGACAGTGAGCTGCAGGAGTTACTGCCAACGTTGCACAGAAGTCAGGAGAAAGCTGCACTGAAGGCTGCAGACCCGAGTGTCTCCGTTCAGATCCGTGCCTGCCTGGCCCTCCTGCCTGCCAGCTCCAAGCCTCCCTGCCTGATCAGTGGCTGGGTCCTGCCTAGCAGCTGACATGGCCAAGAACACATCTCCCAAACAGGCCTCTTCTTAAAGCAGAACTGTATAGAGAGCCAGTGGCTTTTTTTTTTTTTTTTTTTTTTTTTTTTTTTTTTTTTCCCCAGTGGGTGGGTAGGAAACTTTGAGCTGTGTTATTTGTAACACAGAGAAGAAGAATAGCTAGAACTGAGTAATAGGAATTTGCTAATGTTTTGGAAGAGCATACAGGAAGATGAATTTCATTCTTCTAGGGCATTTGTAGAGGGCTGCAGTGGCTTTCAAAAGTGTAGTAGGCCTCTAGGTTAGCTGTGAGGCTCTGTGTGTCACTACATAATTATTCTGAGATCCAGTGACATGGTTTAAATGCAGAGTTGTGATGAGCCTCCTGGCTATTGTTCAGACAATCCTAGGAGAAGAGTGTTCCTGTAGCCAATCACAAAACCTTAAAATCATAGGATGATTTGGGTTGGAAGGGATCTTTAAAGGTTATCTAGTCCAACCCCTCTGAAATGAGCAGGGACATCTTGAAGAGTTCAGCTGTGAAGTGGTTCAGGAATTGCCTTCAGCTGTGTCTGTCCCAAATTTCTGCCAGGGGATTACTGTGCCCGTGTGAGCTGCTCCTGTGCCCTCATGTGAGGTCAGCTGTGGTGGCCCTGCTCTTGCAGAAGTGCATGGAGGTGAATCTGTTGATTAGGTGTGATGATGGTAGTACCCAGCAGAAGCAGAGCACCAAACCTTTTCCTTTATGATCATCAACTATGGCTGTAAAAGTGGTCCTTGTGCCCTGTGGTGCCAAATACTGAAATTCTGAAAAGGCTTTATGTCCTAAACATGCAAGAGGAAGCTATAAGAGTAATTTTCGTCGCAAAGAATTTGAAGGAAGTTTTCCAGATGTATCAGTCTTCCTGTGAATCATCTAGTGGATGTTGAAGGCCTAACAAATCAAGGACACTTCTGTTAACAATGAATATATTGGCTACTGTGGGCTACTGCTCATGTTGTTGGCCACTTTTGAGCAGAAACACTTCCTGAAAATTTAATAGGACAGAAGTAAAGCTCAGTTTGTGATGATGGGCGGTTCAGATCCCATCAAATGAGGTTGAGTTAAAAGCGATTGTTGAGGGCTGATGCTGAAGAACATTTCTCAGGTTTGACAGTGATGTCTGTGGGCTGTGCTGGCCCATCCAGGGAATGAGATCATGGAGCCCATACAGCAAGCTGGGGCTCTAAATTCCCAAGCTGAGTGTGTTGGGTTGCAGATGGATATCTGTTTTCAAGGAGCATCTTTTTAGGACAGAGCAATTGCCTGTCTGTTCCATGCAGTAGCCTCAGACTGTGGAGAAATTATTCTGGTTCCTTATGCCCTCATTGCTTTGCATTGAAAATTCTACATCTTCAAAAGAACAACTCACTTTGCTTTGTTCTTGTTTCAGTTAATTTGGCTCGTTCTTAATGTGATGAGGATTATTATCTGGACCGCTTACATACTTGTGCTGCAGGATCTCCTTCCTCCCTGACCTCAGTGTTACATGTTTCACACATTGTATCTCTTAAAGGAGGCGGTAGCTCCTTTGAAAATTAGAGGATCGGGTAGGGTCTGGTCAAATCTTGTGGCGTTTCAGGTCAGTTGTCAGCGATAGTAACCTGATCTATGGCAAATCTTTCCCTCCCTCTCCCCAGGGTGCCTGCTCTGCCCTTTGCATGCCAGTGAAGCTGATATGATCCAAATTAACTTTTTCATCTGTTTGCATTTATTTTCTGAGTCATGAGAGGTCCTCAGGAGCCACAGAATTAAATGTTGTTTTCCTTTCTAACACTTCTTGTATGGTATCAAAAATGTATTTTTTTTATTCTTGAGTGGGATCAGATGCTGGTTTTTTCCATGTTTAACATGCTGCTGGGTATGCAGCCCATCATGGGAATAACACGGAGCTGCACAGTCAGCAGAGGAGTGTTCATTATTTTGATGTCTGCTGTAAAATGGTGGCTCCTGCTCTAAATTACTTGGTGAGGTAATTTGCTCATCTTCCAAGATGTTTTCCTTTCTCTATGTATGAGGTATTTTAATAAGATAGGAAAGTACAAGGTGTTTTTTGGGCCAGGTTGCATCTGGCTTCTGATGATCCTTTCGTTTCAGTGATATATGAAGGACAGCTGGGGTGGTAGTTAGAAGCAGAGATCTAAAATCCCAGGACTCACCGCTGGCAAAGCAGCAGGATTGTTGTCAGTCTCTGAATTACACTGCTGTGACTGCTATTTTATGCTTTTAATGTAAACAGCATCTTTTTGGTGGCGTGGCTGATGGCCAGTCTTGACCAAGGGATGCTGCTGCTCTTTGAGGAGCAGAAGGGACAGAGGGTGGTGGTGGGTGATTGACCCACCTATCAGTAGGCAGGTTCTCTTCCTTGTAATGCTGTCTGGAAAGAGTCTTTGCTGTTTGATGGTTCAATACTTCACTTTGGAGCCATTTCGTGCCACAGAGCAGGAGGATGAGAGAATTTCATTAATAGGAAACTGGCCATCCCAAGAACGCTGCTCAGCACTTGGGGGTTGCCTTGGTCTCTTCCCTTGGCTATGAGAACCAAGGAGGAAATAGCAGGAGCTCTGGCTTGCGGTAGAAAACTCACTCAGAGTGCTGCAGGGCCCTTCCTGCGCATAGCAAAGACCCGGCTGTTCTCCTTCAAAGGTCTGAAAGCAGCTGAAATGAGACTGCAGGGGAATTTAGCAGTTTAATCCAAGACTGCATCTGCAGACCTTGCTGAGTTGTCGCATACCCTTGCACGCTCCCTGCTGTGCCCAAGCCATGGCAGGGCAGAGCCATTTGGTGCCCAGCTTCTACCTTGAGCTGGGCCAGGATCCAGGTATGAAGAGTGTCTTCTTGTGCAGCCCAAGAGGCACCTTTGGCAGCATGTGACACGTTGTGATTGCGGTTTTGTTACCATCGTCTTTTAAGAGATGGTCCATGGGTGCCAGTAAACGCAGAGATTACTCTTTTCCTGTATGCTGTTAATTAAAGCTTTTACCTGGAAAGGAGATGCCATGGTGTAGCTCAGTTAGCCAGGGCAGACTAGCTTGTGCCTGTCATTCAGGGTAACCCTTTGGTTGCTGTTTGTGAGGGTGTCTTTTTGGCTTCCTTTCACTCAGAGTAGTAGGTGTGTTTGTTCTCTGAAGCCTTGTCCATATGCTCTGTGAGCAGCAAATATCTTAGGTCTTTTGAATCTAGGTAGATACACAGTGGAAGCTGCTACAAAAGATAATTTTTGAGTCTGGTTGCATGGTTTCATGGCCCTACAAATTTGATCCTCAATAAATGTCTTTATATGTGATTTTATGTATTAGTTACCCCCTGAAATTATCTTTAAAGGCCAAGGAGCTTAGAGGTGAGAGCATAACTAAGGTCCTACTTAAAAACCCAAAGCTTTTATCACTGTCATAGTCAAAATAGTCCCCAGTACATGAATGACAAGCAGGTGATAGCTGAGTAAATGAATGGGTTTTCTGTTCATCCTAAACTTGATTTCTAGCTGATTTTAGTTGTGCCAGTGATGGCCAAGCTGTGTACGTCTGTTAGCATCCCACTGAGAGGCTAGTGGAGCTGCTTGTACCTGAGAAATGCCTGAATAAGTGCGCTGCTGAAATTGAGGGCGAGAGTTATGGGGAGTAAGGACAGATTGTCACATACTGTTTCTCGACCAGGTGCTGGTTGAGCTTTGGGTTTGGTGATGTTAGGATTTTTTTCTCTTTTAAGGTGCAATATTTAAATATTTAAGACCCTGTGGGGTCTTCAAGCAAATTATTTTCTTCCCGAGTATGAGCATCCAAGAGCCAGAAACCCCAGGAGAGATGAAAGCAAAGCATGATCTAGCTGTGTTCTGCACCTCTGTGGAAAGAGAGCACCTTGTTACTTTTTTCACAGGTGTTTTTGCTTGTTTGGAAAGTAACTGGAACTGTGCTCATGAATATTTGAGGCTGTCAGGTGCCTGTTGAGGGCTGGAGGGAAGTAGGGCCAAGGAAGGGCAGGCAGTGTGGGAGCCAGAGGGGCAGGAGAGGGAGTGGCCCCGGCCCTGTGTGGTTGTCTCATTTCTCTTATGGTAGTAGACTTCTTATTGGGATGAATGTGCTCTGAAATATTTATTGCCCTGTTTAAATATTCATTGCTGCAAAGGCAGTGCAGCCTGATGGCAGCAGTGGAGCCTCAAGGGACATGGGCCACAGCAGTCCCTGGCATTTCCTTTCAGTAATATGATAAAAATATATTTAAAAAAAAAAAATCGGGCATTCCCCCACTGCAAGATTGACAGGAGCACTCAGGCATATGTCCCAGTGTTTCCTCTTCGTGCCAGAGACTTGTATTTGCTCTCAGGCCCGTATGCTGGGTGCTGCTCTTGGTTGCCAGATGCTAATGCTTTTTTTTCCAGGCCTGTATCCTGGAGTGAGGGGCTTTGTTTAGCCTGACACTGTGAGTGTGAAAGGGGATGTACAGAAGGGCAAACCAACTGGCTTGGGTTTAAGTTTTGCATAGCCTATGTTTTTGTGTTTCTGTAGGTGTTGCAAGGAGGCGGGAAAAAAAGGACCTTTAATGCACTTGGCTGTGGAAGGTGGGGATCTGCTGAGAATTACGGAGGGGTCGATTTACCGCGAACTCACACAGTAATATATTACGGGAGCTGCAGATGCTGACAGACATGCCCTGACATGAGATGCTCTTATATCAATTTAGCTTTTAAGGCTTATTGATTTAGCTTCAGTAAAATTGAGCAGTTTAAAAGTACTAGTGCCAGTGATAAGCAGTAGTTTAATGTGAATATTTTGCATGTTGCTACTGTTAAACCAGCACATGCTTCATGTGTCCCAGGGCATTGATGTGGTGGTGGCAAGGGAGCAGCAGGTTTCCAATGGTGCTGCTGAGTGTGGGTGCTGCAGGAGCTGCTTTAGTGATACCCAGTCCAGGAAGAGGCACTTGAAAGATGGTCAGATGTGCTGCTCACCTCGAGCTTTGCCTATGAGCTGTGCAGGTGGCCTGTGCAAGGAAGAAGTCTGTACTGGTTCGTGGTTACAGCAGGAATGTGGTAAGCATACATTAGCTGAAAGGCCTGGGGAAAAGAGGCTTTAAAAGGATTTTGTAACAATGGGAAAATTTTTCCTCAGATACTCGACAAATTCACTGTGTATGAACCAGCTTTATGCTGGCTTATGTGGGGATGCTCTAGAAGTTAAGTACAAGTGAAGCAGGTAGTGGCAATGGCATATGCTAAGTGTCCATCCAGCCTCTTGCTCTGGGATGAAGTGGCTTTCAGGTGCTTTTCAAAGTTGCACTTAATGTAGTGTAACTGTGGGCTGCTGTGAGAAGAACAGTCCCCCTGTCTCTGTGCCCCAGCCATATGCTCAGCCTCCTCACTGCTTTGGGCATTGTGCTTAAGCAGATCCAGAGCGAGACAGTTGAGTTTATGACCAAACAGATGACTATTGTTTGGATTAATTTTGTGGCTGTGGCGTGACTGGATCTCACAACAGCTGGGGAGGGGAAGAGCAGCCCCTGATTCCAAGGACAGCTGGTAGTTTGTCATATTAGGTGGTACACTGAACTGCACCTATGCTTTTCAACAGCTTGTTCCTCTCCGTGAGGTTATTATGCTTATAAATGTGTATACTGCTTAGTTTAATCAGCTTTAATTGATGTGCATTGACTTCCACCAGTTCTTGTTAGCTTTCCAGGATATTGTTGTATAGATCTGGCTTTAGGTTGTCTCTTCTGGCTGTACCTGCATTGTAGGCTGTTATGTCTCACTCAGGTACCTCTGTTTTGGGTGATGTAATGTTTTCAGCACAAAATCTAGAAAAGATTGAAAAGACTGAGTTCTTCTTACCAGCTGACTTAATGACTGTCATTTAGAAATCAGTAAACAAAATGAAATGGTGTCTTTTACCAGAGCTGAATTTATCAGACTCAGCTTTTGGCTATTGGTTTTCTTGATGACTTTTTTCATTAGATTAAATATTATTAGCATCTACTTTGTTCCTCACAATTAATATACTTTAATAAAATAATCAGTTATCACTTTTTTTTTTTTTTCATGATAAGCAAAATAAATTGGGCTTTTCAAGGTTTTCAGCGTGCAGCCATGTGGCTTTTTCCAGTCTTGGGGTCATTTATGTAGCTCTTTCATGTTCCCTTCTGAATTTTTAAATTCCATTTTTAAAATTTGCAAAATGAAGCATATATCTTTTGTCTGGCCAAGGCCACATACCCAAGTAGCAATCCTTCCCACACGCTCAGGTTGGTAATATATCTGAAAGCTGTAGTCACTCTCTGTACCAGGCTTCTGTGCTGGTGAGTTGCATCTCTATGGCTCTCTGCTCCTTTCCAGAACCTCTGCTTTCCAGGACACGCAGTGGAGGCTTCTTTGAAAATGGAAAACTACTCTTGGAACAAATGACTAGCAAGAGATAGGAGAATGCTGGAATGGAAAGTAACTGTGGGAAGAAATCTGTGTTTTTAAACCGTCAAATTTCTGTTCTGAAATGTGTGCCAAGTCAGTCACAGACTTCCTCCGCCCTGCACCCTGAGAGCAGCTTGATATAATGTTGTTGCTGCGTGACTGAGTCCTGGTACTCGAGTCACAGATGGGTCCCCTTTGCCTCATCTCATCTCCTGTCTTCTGTACTGAATTCTGAGCGTGCCTGTGATAGGCCAGTGGCAGTGAAAATATGACAGGGCTGAGCCGTTTAGCTGCTTGCATGAAAAGAACCCCAGAGCCTCAAGAGGAGCTCTGGTTTTGTGTTTAAATATGCTGCATACGTCTCGTTCTGCACCTTTGCTGCAGAGTCACGTCCGAACACGCGGCTCCTCGCTATGGTTTCTGCCAGCTCTGCAGTTCTTTCCAAGGCATTCAGCGCTCTCCAATTGATTCCAGATGTGTTCTCCCCTTCCCGGCGCTCTCTCCCTTTTTCCTCCTCCTGCTCTGGCAGCAGAGGCAGGGCTGCTTTTTTTCTGTATGGTGCTGGAGTTAGTGCAGGCAGGCGGGAAGACTTCCCTGCTGTCTGCTGAAATCTGGGGAATTGAAGGGGCCAGTGTGTGTGAAGGTGCGTGACAGGGCTTGGAGGTTTGTCCTTACTCCAGGAGCCAGGTCAGCTCAGAGCAGCCCCTCTGCACGGCTCACTATTTCCTTCAGCTCATTGCCTTCACAGCAGGGAAGAGAAGGACAGGAAAGCCTGATACCAACAGTGATCTTCAAAATCCTTCCTAGAAGAGCACTGGAAATATAGAGAGATCTGGAAGAGGCTATTGCAGATAGCTGTGTTACATAGCGAAGGCTTTGAGAAATCCTTGTCACTAAAGTAGATATAAATCTCTCTAAAGGGCTGAGTGAGCTTCACGAGGATTTAAACATTCAGGAAAGCCATCTGAGTTCTTGAGGTTGCAGGAGTAACTCTCCACGCTCACTGAGATCTGCAAGATGTACTTGCAGATGCAGAGCGATAGTCCATTTGCAGAGCAGAGACGTGATGAAAAATTGCTTATCTGTGCTAGGTCCTTGATTGGGGTTGGAGAAGCAGATACTGGTTTTCTGAAATACATCAGCTGGTGAGTTACTCTCTGCCTTGAAACAAAGCTGTTTGAACTGAGCAATCTGACTGCAGAATTAGCTGAGGAGACGGTAACCGTGACACTACCTTGCCAACCTGGTCAAGAGATACTGTGGGACCAGGTGGTATTTTCTTCCCTGTTATATTTCCATGTGCTGTAGCCCTTCTTTTTCTAAGGAGCACCGGTAACTGTTGGTTAGCTGTCTCTGGAGTAAGGCAGAAAAAAGAAAAACCAGCACATGCAGGTCCTCTGTGCCATCAAAAGTATCACATAGTGCCCAGATATCCTGCTGCAACCATGGACCTCTCCTGAAAAGCAGTTACCCATTCCTTCCCCATGACTGGCCTCTGGTTTCTGCTGCTTCCCTGAGAGAGGATCCACAGTCATGCAATGGAGAGTGTGATTGGTTTGCTAATCTGCTGAATAGCTGATGGCAGCTAGCTTGGATTAAACATACGTGACACATCTGCAGCACACTCTTCCTTAGCTGTGACTCATTTCAATTCTGGTCCCAGAGAAAGAACTTAGCTGGTTTTGCCTGACAGAAGAGTAATCTCTCTTGTATGGGACATACTTGTACCACCCTGCGTGCCTGCTGGATTATGAAAGACTTGATTTGTAGTATTTTGAGACATTATTTTCATGCTGATTTGTTGAAAGCTAGTCATCTTATGGAAATCTTTTTTTTCCTTAAGAATGTTTGACTATGCATGTTGAGTGGAAAATAGTCACTTGGAAAGTTGCAGAGCTGAGAAGAACAACCAGGGTAGGTGCTAAAGGACCAATCTGGACCAAAAAATTGAGCCTGAGCTTTTCTCTTAAATTGCTGAGGATGTATCCATCCTGGTGACTTTTTCCTTTGTTCTCCATCCTTATCCCCTTCTCCCCAGTAATTCTCAGAGGTAGTTTAATTCCTAATACAGAATGCAAACAGATGTTGGGACCCTGATGTCTCTCAAAGCACAATTCTCTCTAATCAACCCCAGAGAGCATGACTGGATTGAAAGCAGCATTCGGTGGGATGCTTTTGTGCCAGTAACATTTAAATTTTTTTTTTTTTTTTTTTTTTTTTTTTTTTTTTAGTGGGGAGTAATGTAGATTTCAGGAGCAGAAATCAGGGCTTTTTAAAATCTGAAAGGTACATTTCAGGCTGGTAAGTAGATGTGGCCCTAGGCCTTATTAATGTTGGGTAACTCTAAAGCTTTGGTTGTATCCAACAGGAAGCCTCTTTGCAGGTTGCCCGAGGGCGTCTTACCAAGTGTGCATGAGAGCCTGTGTTTGTGCATAGGGGTAGAGCCAAAGTTGGCCATTACTGGAAGTGATGATAGCATGGGGATGAGTGAGTGCTTCCTGTGTATAACAGTAAGATAAGACTATAATTTTCTTTTATCCTTTCCTACAAAAGGGGGGCTTGAACTTCTTTTCCATAAACATGTACTTAAACACATTAAAAAAAAAAAAAAAAGGGCCAAAGCCAGCTGCTTTATTTTACAGAACACTTTTTGGTGGCCTGGAATGATAGAATGTGTATTGGAAGATAACTTGTTCTTCCCTTGCTTTACATATCTAGGAAGGGCAAGATTAGATAATCTAGTGCAAGCTTGCACCAGGAAGTTGAAGGATACATGCCTTTAAATGGTTAGCTAGGTGCAAGTGTGAGTGCAGGCGTCTCTTGTTAGATTTTTTTTTTTTTTTTGACTGGTGCAAGATTAGCTTATTGAGGCTTAATTTAACCCAGTGGAAAAGGCGTTTCCTGAGTGATCACATCTGATTTAAATTTTTAAAAGTGTACCCATGAACTTAACTTCCCTTTATTTTAAAAAAACTGCCATAAAATTCCAGCAGATGTTTACAGAACTACCTAGGTTTAGAGTTTGTCTTTGGGAGGATTCAGGAGGAATTGCTCTCATGCCCATGACAGTAGAGTCAAAATCCAGCATCCTTTTCTATTACCACAGTGTGTCGTAGATCAAATGAAGATTAAGCTCCAGATGTGCAGATGAAATACAAAACCCCTTATTACTGTGATCCTCTTCAAGGTGCTTTTATGATCAACCCACACCAAGAAGGAGTGTTGATTTTATCAGTCTGTGTCCCAGACACGCAGGCATGTCAGTCTTGCTCTCTGGAGTTACAGAAATGCCTTTGTAGTGTGGAGAGTGGGTGTCAGGTTAGGGTCACATACCCCTCTGAATCCAGGAACGGGTTTGTACAAAGATGAAGGATATGAGATGGTTATATGCTTTGTACTTATCCTTTTCACCCCCAGATTTCTTTTCTGTAGGCATTTTACCCACTCTTCCCATTCAAAGCTAATCTGTAATGGCCACAATGGAGGAAGTGTTATTGCTGCATTTTGGAATAGAGAATTTGTATCATGTTTGTGAGCACCTGAAGGGTTGGTGTGGCCAAATCACTGTTTTGGGGTGTCTCGGGTGTTGGAAAGCCATCACTTCAGCATTCTGTACATTACTTTGTCTCGTGTTTGAGTATCTTCATGGCCCTGAAGAGTAAAAGCAGAGTTTTAAAACCCAGGCGTAGATTCTGTGTGCTGTGAGAGCCACCAGTGTAGGGTGGAAACTGTCTTTGGTGTAATGAATGCCCCAGCCTGTGGTTTTTGGGCAAGGGATAATGCTGGACTGACCAGGGAGTTCCTGGTGCATGTGGGGAGCATCGCTCCTGCTGCTTTGTATCCATTCCCATTAGCTTGTTGATACATTTGTTATCAGCAGGCAAAGTGTGGGATTGCCTGAGAAGAGGGTTAATGCAGGCTGGAGACTGCAGCTTCCTGGCAGCCTGAGCTCATCCAAGTGCTGATGCCCATGGCCCTTCCCTCCCCAGCTTCTCCACCCCCTGTCCTTTCTGGCTCTGGTTCTCCTCCAGCTCCTTGCCAAGCTGTTTCAGCGCTCTTAACTGGGAACAAAACTAACCTGGCAATAAAAAGTGAGTAATTTTTTTCCTGGGATATGTGCTGAAAGGGCTCAGTGGCGGGCAGGCTGGCCGGGGAGAGAGGGCAGGAGTGCACAGCTGGAGGGGGGATGGTGGCAGCTCCAGCCAGAGCCCCTCTGAAGCTGCAGCTGAGAACTGGGAAGGGAGACTGTGTTGGAAGGGGCTGGGAAAGAGACCCTGCTACAGCAGCTTTTTTGTTGATCTGTGAGAAGGGAAGAGGGGTGGAACACAGCCCATTATTAATTAATTAATTATTCTCATGCTCCTAAGCAGCAGCCTGGTATGGCAAGCCCTTTCTCTCTTGTCTTTGTGCAGCCAGGGAGCAGTGCTTTGCATGTGTGATGTTTGCATCCCTGACAGGAAGCTGTGACCTGGCTTCTAGGAGGGACAGCACAGTCCCTGCATTCCCTTCACTCAGAAGGATCCTGTTCTTACAGAGAGCTGAGGGTGGGCAGCAGCTCCAGGGTCCTGACAGGTTCTTCAGATCCCAGCTCCAAACATTTTTGCTGTTTACAGAAGGGATTAGGTTGGTGCAGAGAGCAAACAGTTGTAGCCTGGAACTCTGGTCTTCACAAACAGGTTAATTGCCTCTGTTAGCTGCAAGTCAGTCGCTTCGAGGATTCATAAAATTAGTGCAGTGAAGACATATGTATTAGAAACCCCATTCCACTAATAGGCTTATACCCACATCCCAGTGATTTGGGGGTTAGCAGAGTTCAAAGGCATTTTTAAGAGATTGTTTGATGTTTATGTGCTGTACCATTTCCCTGCACCTTTGTGTGATGCTGATGACTCACAGTAGGGTTATGGATAACACAGACCAGTTACCTTATGGCAGTTTGCCACATCTATACAGAAATTTTACTAGCTTAGCTTCACCAGGAGTGTAATTTTTATTTGGCTGGTTAGGGTTTTCTATCTATGCATATTATGGCATAGCAAAAGAGATCTGGAGCTGCATTGCTATAAGACTCCTTTTATATCCCTTTACTTACACCCATTTCTCTGATGAGGAAAACAAAACCACTCCTTCACAGAACAGACTGATCTTTGACAGTTTTATGGAAGCAGGAGGCCTTTGTGTGCATTTCTGGTGCTTGCTCTTTGCGCTCCAGTGCCGTGATCTTGGATCACCACCTGCTGTCTGCTGAAAGAATTCATCCTGTGTCACATTTGCTGAACCACATTGCTCCTTGTTGAGTTGTCGTCCCCAGCTCCCACCCTTCCACAAGGTATCGCCACGTGCAGTTACTCATCGGTTACTCATCGTTCCTCCGCTTAGCTTGGAGCTGCAAAGTTCATTAATTAACTTAAAGCTGCATAAGCTCTTAGAAATGTGTCCCCATTAGGGATTTTACACTGCTTTAGCTAATTTGTTTTTTTAAACAAAATGTGGGATCAGTTTGTACTGATCTGTGTAGGCAAACCCCTGACTTAGGGAAGAAAGTTGGCATCTGCAAGGACATGACTGGACCTTTATAGGGTTGAGAATAGGGGCCTGAAAGCAGAGCCCAGATGGGTAACCATATCCTTCTTGTGCCCTGAGGGCTTGCTCACAAATCAGATACCAACATTTTGCAAGGGGACAGCTGCTTTGAATTCCTACCTGATGTGAATGAATGATTTCTGTGAGAACAGAGCATCAGAAGGAATAGAAAACACAGGAATTATTGCTTTACTTTGAACTATAGATCAACATATGTCATACTGAAGTGTGGTTTGGTGTTTTGTTTTGGTTTTTTTTTTTTTTTTTTTTTTTGGTGTTTTAAGGAGTCTGTGTTAATTGCACTGTTTCACTGGCATTGAACAGCCTTTCCCAGTTTGAGCATGGGGTGGCAGTTATCATGGTTGGTGCATGGCAGCATAAACTGGCAGAGCTAATCAGTTCATCTGGAACTGCCAAAATTATTCCTGCAACCAAATGTCCCTCACACTCACCTCCTGGAGACTGCCAGCCTGATGCATTGTGGCCAAGAGAGGTGTCTGTCTGCTCTTGAACATGGATTAAAACTTACTTCATACCATCACAGAAGTTTAAGATGGTAGTAGTTTTTGTGGGGAGCTGCACCCAGATTTTCATAGTCCTGTGGTGGCATCCTTGTGTAAGTTTGGGGCGGGTGACTGCTCTTGGACATGATTTTATCTGGGTTTCTTGTTGCATTTGAGTAAATTTTTAAGACATCTTCATGAGCTTAAACAGGCAGAGCTGGCAATGCAGTGAGGTATGTCAAGATTGGATAGACAAGATACTTTCCTTTACCTGGAAATGTGAGGATTTCTCCATTCTCTCTACTTCCCTTGAAGTGTGGCAAGCAACACCCCTAAATGCAGAATTTTACATGGTGGTTTAGAAGTAGGGAAAGGAGTTCAGGTTCTGTATTTGAAGATTAATGGGATCTCTGTGTGTGTTCTGTGTTACCTCTTGAAAATATGAAGTGTTGTGTAAATGTTGAAATTTGGTAGAATAACAGAAGAGGTAGAATCTCCTCTGGGTTTGGAGGATATCACTATGCTGTGAAACCTGCAGAGATCTCATCAGGAGTCCTTTTCTGTTGACGCTAGTGGAAACAGGGGAAAAAAGTAATTCTAAAGCATCAAAGGAAATTAAAATTACAAAAAAAGAATCAGACGGGAAATATGTCCATAATCATATCAAGAGAAAAATAATTTGAGATACAGATACTCCATGGCATGACGAAACCTGGACAAATATAATAATGATAGATCTCCAGATAACCTGAGACATTAAATGAAGGATGCATTTGTAATAAAAAAATATGATTTTTGCATGTTAGTGTGATTTGAGGAGTGGAGGAGTGACAATGGTATTAAAAACATTTTATTCTGCCCCAGAAATCCTTCTTTGAAAAGTCTTAGGAAGGTCAGAGAGAAGTAATAAATAAAGTTACCAGGATATTTTGGCTTGAGAGGTGTGATTAAACTCAAACTAAATATGTATTATCAAAATGCCACAAGCAACAGAGGAGAGAGAAAGTATTTTTCATCCTTCAAACATTTATAGATAGATAATTGAAGAAAGGAGAGAAAATACTTAAAAGGTTGAAATGCATTTAAACTGGAAGGAACAGTATTAACTGAGGGGAAAAAACATTGAAAATAAGATTATATAAGGTTCCTGGCCTGGCATTTTAAACAGTCTAAGAGTGAGGTTGTACAGAATGCTATGTCCTTTGGGGAGCAGCCCTGCACTGTTGACACGATGGCAGAATAGATTTTGTTTGGGGCTAATCAGCATTCTCTTCCTCTGACCTGGGATGCTGCTGGCTTGGAAATCTAGCTTGTCCAAAGAAGACTGGTGATGGTTTCTGCTCCTCCATTTTTCCTGTGGAAAAATCTTTCATTGAAAAGAAAAAGTCAGTTTCCTATTTAGCTCCTATTGGAAACGTCAGAATGGGGGGGGCAGACAAGGTGGGCTGTAGGGAACAATGCAGACCATCAAATGCAATGAAATGCTGTAAACAGAAGAGCTTGGAAAGGAGACAGTACGTGGACAGAATGGAGCTGTCATGTCAGGGGATAAATGGTCTGAGCAGGTGAGCGGTAGGATTCCTGATACCTGGTTTGCAGTGGGATGGCCGTCGTTCTGTCTGTCCTGCCTCCTGCTTTAGAACTCGCTCTGCAGATCCTGGTGATGGGTTAGTTTGAGTCAGAAGTGGCTTGCTTTGAAGCTGAGAATAACAAAGGAATGAGCAGAACTGGAGGTCTGGGGGGGCTGCCCTCCTTTTTTGAGGGGGAAACAAAAATCCTGTCCTGCTTTCAGAAAATGTGCTTGGTGCGTGAAAAACCTCTGCAGAGCTGCGAGCACACGACGCAGGGCTGCAAGTGCTTGGGGGAGTGCGTGCAAGGAGCTGAGCACTGGCCACGGCTGGCATGCTCCCCTGAATTCTTCATTCTCAGATAAGGCTGCGGAGTTTGTGTTCCTGCAGGCAGCAAGGCTGGACTTGAAACCGTTCCTTCTTCAGCACGGGCCAAGGCTGCAGCTCAGCTCTGCTAAGCGGTATTGAATGCCCTTCCCTCTCCTTCTCCCCAGCTGCAGGAGCGCGTGGCCACGTGGCCCCCAGGGGAGGCAGACCAGATAGACTAATGTCAGAGCAGATTTGGGATTCAGCCAGTGTCTGAATGACCCGGTGCTGGCTGGAGGTGCACTGCGTTTATCATTGTTTCCTCTGCCCGGAAGGGAAAGCTGCAGGTAGGCTGATAAAGGGACTGAAAGGTTTGTCCGGCTTCTTTGGAGGTCCGTCAGCCCCTGCATGCTCTCTGCTGAAAGGCTGCTTGGTAATTCCCACTCTGCCTTTCCTATCCACGGGATAAGGTCTGTTTCGCTTTTACTCCATTGATTTAAGCATGCTGGTGTCAGAATAGCCTCGAGCACCTCCAGGCTTTGTGGGGGAGGACCCAGGGCTGGAACAGCAGCCAAAATTTAAAATCAGGATTAGTCTGTTGACATGCACATAAATCAAACAGCCCTCCTATCATAAATCTTTTCTGTGGATTTTTTTTCTGCTGCGGCGGTGAAAGCAGTAGGAGCGGTGCAGCAGCCTGGGCTTCCCAGGGTTGGGCTTCAATGTCAAGGCTGTTCTCCTTCACCCCAGGTGGCTGAATGCAGCTCTCCCCTTGGTGAGATCCCTGCAGAGGCTGTAGGGCTGCATGCTTTTTTGTTTCCTTCTTGTGGTTTTCTGACATGGTGGGGGTAGCATTTTTATTGTCTTCTGGGGGTATCTTTTGCATGGTCAGTTCTTTGTTTCTGAGTCATCTGATTGGTGTTAGCTACATCTAAGACAGCGCTAAAAGCTTCTAAGAAGTCCACTATGCAAGAGGTCTCTGTGGGATACCCTAAGCTGAGGCAGGAGTGGGTAATTAATGCCTTGAGTGATTGTAGAGATGCTCAGGATTGGGAAAGAGTGACTGTGTGGCTGGCTTGCGATCTCAGCTTGTTTTTCTACAGCTCTTTGGTGTCTCCTGCATGGCCAGCAAGAAGCAAATGGGATATTCCAGCAACAGATACCTGTGCTGTGTATGCAGTGCTGTCAGGGCAAAGGAGGGGACTTCTGCAGATGGATTTTAAAAACTGTGCTTTTTATCACTGTAACATGACAGAGAGGTGTGCTTTAAACCACTTGGTGTGCTTGCTTATGGGGTTGCTTGTGAGCAATGAGGGGTCAGGCTGGAGGAGATGGAACCAGTTATGGTACTTCTAGGGGTGTTGAGAAATCCTGTTCTTCTCCGTTTTCTTCTCTGTTCCAATGTGTGAGTGCCTCTTCCCTCTTCTGAAATAATACCTTACTGTGTGTAAAGCTTTGTGTGAGATCACAGGGGTATGCAATCTGCAAACCCTGTAATTTGTTCGCTATATGCCACCCAGTAGCAAGAAAATTGCCCTGAAAAGATTAAGAAAACAGTGTCATGGCTCAGAGGAGCAAGGCATGTGCTTTTTGATAGGAGAGATAATAGAAGACTGTGGAATACTATGGTGACGGTGGGTGGGATATTCTCATGAACGTGTGTGTTGTCTCTCAGGCTGATGTTTTGATCTATCTTCTGTAGAATAAAGCTGTTTTCTCCTTTTTCCTTTCTTAAGGGTAACCAGGAGCCATCAGCAACTCCTGATGCAATGGTGCAGCCATTCACCACAATCCCATTTCCACCACCCCCACAGAATGGGATTCCCACAGAGTATGGGGTGCCACACACTCAGGACTATGCAGGCCAGACCAGCGAGCACAATCTGACGCTCTACGGAAGCACGCAGCCGCATGGGGAGCAGAGCACGAACACGGCCAGCACGCAGAACGGATCTCTTGCAGTAAGTGCGCAGGGTGCCCAGCCAGAGCGGCACACTGCTTTGGGGAGAGGCAGCCACTGATTAGATTGCTGTTTCTCAAGTGTGCAGCAAGCCAGCAGTAGACTTGAAAGGAGAGAATTATAAGCAAAACGTGGCTTCTGACTTTCCATTACTGGGTTTCCCCTTTTGCATGTTCCCCTTGTAAATTGGTGCCTGCAGAGAACAGTAGTACTTGAAATCATGATCATGGTGATTTTACCATGGTGGTGTTGTCCAAAGACAGTCTCTGATGAAAGTGTTAATTACTTTGTGTTAATTGGCAAATGGTTCAAATAGATGTGATGGAGGCAAATTCTGGAGGGTTGACAGTACAAAGAATTAGGGTGAGCACATGCATCTTAGGTGTAATCCCAATGTGGTTTTGTTTTCAGGAAGCTAACAGAGTAGAAAATTACTTTTGTTTGACTTTCTGAGGACAGCAGGGAACTTCAGGGAGCAAGGATAGGAGATGAGCTCTCGGTTACTGGTCATCCATTTGCCAAACCAAGATTTTTGTCATCTTACATATTTTCTTTCTTCTTTCCATGGCCTGGAACTGGCACTGGGCAACATGCTGGCAGATTATCCCAGGAAAAGCTTTATCCACCCCTTAAGCCGCTTGTTAAGACTTAACTTCCTAATAAAGAGCCTTATGGTGAGAGCCTTCGGCGCTCAGGGGCGGATTTAATCTGTTAATGCTTTCAGTTTTACTTGGAGTTGGTGAGATACTTTGGGTTGCAGAGATTTTTTTTTTTTCCCTGGTAAGTACTGAATGAATTCAATGCCAACAGTTGGAGGAGCTGATAGTGCCAGCTCAAATGTTCATGGTTCCTGATGTGTGCTTCTGCTCCTTCTGCAGTGGGCAGTGGCTGCATGGTTGGCACCATTGATCATGACTTCAATAAGATACCTTGGATTTCTTCCTGGGAATGCCACAACTTCGGTGTCTTGAAAAAGTACACGCTCTGTAAGGCACATTGCTAGTGCGAACAAGGAGCTTAGGGTGCCTTGCTTGGCAAAAAAAGTAGATAAGGAAGGACCACACAGGAAATAAAACCAAGCACTGATGCAGTGTGCAGAAATGCAAGTCATCATTTTAGCACCACATTGTCCTATACCATTCCAGCAGTAAGATTTGGGTTGCCCATCTCCAGCAAACTACTACATCAGGCTCTGCTGGTTGGATGAGGAAGCTGGAAACAGGGAATAAAAAACAGGGCAGTGGCTTCCCCCTGTGTTTTTGCTGTTCCCATCCTTGTCCAGAGCTTAAGAGCATTTCTTTTTAATGGAAATGATGTTAGCCTTGACCTTGGATGTAAGCTCTTGCCAGCCTTCCTGCTCCTCTTCCATATTAGGAGCCATCTCTGTGGCTCTGCAGGGCTGAGCTCTGTGTTTCATCAACTAATGCTGGCTCCAAGGAGCCCACAGCCTGTGGCTAGCCTGTGAGGAGGGACTGGGAGCCCATCTGTGTGGGAGGGAGTGTTGCTGGGAGACTGCTGGCAGGCAGTGGTGTTGCCAGGAGTCTGTGGAAGGAGCCTGACTGGCAGGGGGTAATCCAAGAAACAGGCTGAATAGCACACAGCACTTGTACTGGCTGTTGGAAACAGGTGTGCACGTCTGGAGTGACCGTTTGATGTGGTTAAAGACGTGCAAGCTGAGCATGCAGAGTCAGGCTTGTGGCCATAGCTGGCTGGGAAAGGCTAAGGGCACACACAAGGGCGTTGCTGTGGCTGCTATGCCTGGAACTGATCAAACCCAGAGGATCCCAGATGGTGGCACATGAAGAAACCTGTGGGAGCAGGGGTAAATTGCCTCAACCAGAGGCTTTTCTCACACAAGACTTTCACATGCACTTGGATCTTCCAAGTCTCTTTATCTTTCTGTCTAGGAGTCCTCTATGAAGTTATTTTGATTTTGTGGGCTGCCTTAGGATGTAATTCCTTTTAACTTTTCTTCTCCTCAGTATGCTGATTAATGATGTAGGACATAGGGGAAGCTAGAAGGCTCAGTAGTTACTCAAGTTGAAGAATGCTGTTAAAATACAGCAGAACAGGTTGGTTATTTAATCTAAAGCATCTACAGCTAATGCTAAGCATTTTGTCCATCTTGTGTGTTGGCTGTTACTTGTTTGACACACACGTTCAGTCTGTATGGACTAGACTGTTAGGCTTTAAGGCATCTTGCCCTTTAACCATTTTACCATCTTGCTCAAACAGTACTGCTAACTTTAATAGAGCAAAAAGCTGTCATGGGTGAGGTATGAGCCTTCCCTCCCGTTATTGTGACTGACAAGCACAGCTGCTGTCACGTGTGTGAAGGTGATACCCCACACTCAACAGCCAGTGGATTTTTTAGCTGCTGACTTGAAGCCTGTGCTCCCATGGGATGATTCAGAAATTCCTTCAGCCGGACAGATAAGTTCCCTGCTTGCTTTTAAGAATAAGGCCTGTGATTGGCAGGACAGAGGGAGATAGCAAAAGGTGTGGTCAGATAGGGACCTTTCCTGCTTTTCAGGCTGATAGCCTTTAGGATAACTGCAAAAGTAACAAAGAATGTGGGCGTAGCTTTAAGGTCACTAATAGAAAGAGGGCTTGATCTCGTTGGTCATATGTTACACAGCAATGTAATGTGGTCTGTAACAGGGTCCTTAAGACACAGGGTGGGAACACCTCCTCATAGAAACTTGGCTAGCTAGCTAGAATGATTTGAGATTAGTGGTAGTGTCTCAGTGAAAATACAGTGGTCTGGGAGCCTGAGGTCAAAGATCAGCAGTGAACTTATGTAAAATAAACTTTGAGAGTTGAAGTCCATGCCTTTCTACACAGACTAAAACCCTGAACAAAGGGGAATGACTGGTTGGTGTCATGAGCTGAGATGAGCTTGGTTACGGAGGTTTGAATGTAGTGGAAAGCATTTGGAGTCTCAGGATTGGGGCATAGAAAATAAGTTGGCACAGTAGTTGGTGTAATACAAACAGCTTCATATTTTGGAATCTCTATTTTAGGACCAAGTCTCATCTGTGGGGCTTTGTGTCTTGCCTGGCATGTGGCAGGAAGACCTCTCGGTCTTCATCTCCAAGCATCTGTCCTTTCTCTTGATACTGTCCCAAAGCACAGCTGAAAGACCTGGATTAAAAATAGGCTGAGGTACAGGACCTTATTTGGCCTACTTGGTCTGCCTGTGGCAGCCCTTCGCTTAAACAGTTGATGCTCAGCATTTCACTAATTGTGCTGGGCTGCCTGGTTTCTTCCCCCTTCCCCCTTCTTGGTTTACCTTAGTGCTCTTATCCCTAATGGAAACACCCAGCACAGTTAGCTGCAAGGGGAGATGCTAATTAGGCTGCAGTACCTCTGGCAGCTGAGCTGATCTAAGAGATTCACTGCTGTCAGAAAGGAGAGATCTGGCTCCAAGCACAAACTCCCACTCCTATTTACTGTCTCTGGCATTCCTTACGTGAGCCACTTTAATTCACTGACCTGGCAGAAAGCTGTCCAATTCTTTTGCTGGATTAATGAATTAGAGCAGCTCTTGGAGGGATCCAGCAAATGCTGTTGTTGCAAGGTAAGCGTGTTGAGAGCATGGCCAGAAGCCGAGAGCAATTGTCAGCTCTCTGCATCTCCTGGTACTCTACCCGCAGAGGGAAGATTAATCATCTGCTGAACTAAAAAGGCTTGCTTGATAGTAAATGCAATGCACTTACTACTGCAAGCTGATTATTCAACTTGTTTCTCTTGTTAATGTCAGAGGGAAGAATTTGTACGTCTGTATAAATTATGGAATGCAGCTGGAGGTATAGAAGTAGAGGAATAAGTTTATGTAAATTACTTCACATGAAAATGGCAGGTGCTGTCGCCTCGGTGTTACGTTGTCATGAACCAGTATAAAGTATTATTTAATTACAGAGCACCGTGTCTCTGCTTCTTGATGTGCTCTACTGAAATGTACTTAAATCATCTGCTAGGCCATAAAGGGGTATTGACTTTCATATTCTCAAAGAAGACACCTTCATGGTGGGGGCCCATATGTGCCGTGTTCAGAAGCAAGATAGGGAAGGTGCTTGGTCATCTGGCTGTGCATTGTATATCTAGCAAGGGCTTAGAAAGAAGAGAGCCAACCCGCCAAGGATTCCTCAACTGACTTTTGCAACACATGGACAATGTTATAATGATGACTTCCCCTTGGGTATTTCTTGCCTAGACTGAATTTGCAGAGTTTTCCTCTGTAATTACTTTTCATCCCTTTAATAATCAAAACAATTGCTCATGTGATGTATTTCAGGTGAAGAATGTGTTTAATGAATATCATTAGTTATTTTCTGATACTGCTAAGCAGGTAGATATGAGGAAGAACTAGCTTCAAATAAGTAGTTTGCTGCTGGTTGTTTGGCCAACTCAGCTTAGAAATTGCTGTCTCGAGGTTGCAAACCCTGACATTTAACATCAAGAGTTTGCTTTGAATATGAGGCAGATTGTCAGCACTTGCAGACTTGTGTCTAGTGAGGCAGATTTAAAAATGAGAAATAGGAAATAAATCAACAAATATCATTACGTTAGAGTATATAGCTGTGGTAATTCTGCTTATCTCTCGAAGGTTTTAGCAGATCTAGCAGAAGTACTGGGAAGGATAAAAGCAATGATGAAAGGGATGTAGCAGGCTTTTTATGCGAAGAAATGAAATATTCACTTACAGAAAGAGCTGTCAGGACTAAAGGTATATGACAAGTACATATACCTTTGGTTTGGTAAGGCAACTAAAATATGGAGCTTTCCCATTTTCACTTACTAGGATGCAAGTGGGAAATAACTGGCTGCCATGTATGGAAAAAAGAGCAGGGTTTACTACTTATTTTTTCCATATAATGAAGAAATTAGCATTGCAGCTCTTGTCCATGGGATGCTTTGCAAGTTGAGACATCAGCTGGCTTAGTTTGCTGGAGGAAAGTCAGGGAGCGTTTGCCCTGTTCTGGTGTCCTTCCACAGATGCCAAACATTTGGCTGCTGTTAGAAACAAGATAATGGGATGGATGGATCTTAAGTCTGTCACTGTGTGACAGTTCTTCTGCCACTGTTGATGGAGTGGTGACCACTAGCTTGGGAAATTTTGCTCTCTCTTTCACCTTGTCAGGGCATCCCTGTTTTGCGAGGAATGGGCTGGAACTGCTCACAAAAGATTTGACAATCTGACCAGCAGAGCAGGCCTTTCAGGGGGCTCCATTTCACCACTTGATTAAGAGGGAAAAGAAAAAGCACTAAAGAATTTCTGGTTAGAAATAGCCATCTTTGAGTTGAAAATGTTACTGGACACGTCAGAGGTATAGTGCAGCACAGCAAAGCTCCCTATGTGCTTTCCTATGTTAGGTTTGTGTTCTGTGAGGTATGTCTGTAATGAGGAAAGTGAATAAAGTTACTTAAGCTTCATAATGTCTGAAAATAGATAACTAACAAAAAATATATATCAGAAAAAATATACCACAAATTCACCTGACTGTGTGGAAAATAGTAAAAAGCCGTATAGAAATTAATTGGTATGTTCTTAGAATTTTTGGTTCTGTTTTTTTAGCATACAGAGTATTTTGGATGATAGTTAATTGTGCCAGTAAGTAGTGCCCGATTTTTTTAATATAGGACTGCTGGCATCTCTGAAAACCAAGTACATGGATATAAATGTAAAATTGTATTTACTGCTATTGGAAAGTGATAATTAGCCTTAAGGTCTTCTGTCTGCTGAACAAGTGTTTAAGCAGCTAAAGTTCCCATGGCATTTGCTATTGGATGTGTGGGACCTCAAATCTACGTTAGTAGAGTGTGGTGGGGCAGGAGATGGGTTCTGTGTCTAGAGCCTTATTCTTCTCTTGTTTTTCCATGAAACCTCCTCAGTGGGTATCTGTTCATTTGTGAGTGACTGGTTTTTTTGACACAGGTTCTTCACTAGAAGTCGTAGAGATTATCTGTGCTCTGCTTCATTGTGGGAAGGTTGCCTTCTCCCAGTCGTTGCTTTTGGTCCTTGTCTCCACAGTTCTTCAAGCTCTTGATCCAAACAAGGTTGGGTGTTTGGTTTTGGCTTTTTTTGGATCCAAGAGTGATTGAGGAGCAGTGGAGTGAGCACAGTCTGTCTCCTAGATTTTGTAAGCCACCCAAATCCCCTTTTAAATATAGTTATTAGTTACAGTTTGTATTTTGTAAATATTTTCTTTGCAATGATTTATGGCTCTTAACCTCCTCAGTATGATTCACAACGTTTTGGACCGCCTGCTTCCTGGGGGAGAGAATGGGGGGTTGGTTTTTGTTTGTCTGGAACTTGGATCTGAAGCGGTTCCAGTTCTAGAAGCAAGTGGGAGATGGAAACAGAATGTGCTGGGTATTAATAATCTCTGTGTTGGTGTGTTGCACCATGTCTGCCTCGCCGGGGAGGCATCCCTCTGTCTAGCCACACAGATGAGATCTGCTTGCAGCTCAGGTGGTGCTGGAGCCCTGCCTCCCTGCTGCTGAGGGGAAATCCTCAGCAATTGCTTGTTCACCTGCATTAGGATAGAGACCAGTTGAGAGGTGGGAACGTGGTTGTAGAGCTGCTTGGAACGCTCTCATGTTTCCAGGTGTCCTCCTTCCCTTTTACATGGCTATGTGCACAAGTGTAATCTGTGCTTTTCTTTGCAGCTGCCTCTTCTTGCTTAGGGTTTCCTTGCTGCTGGCAGGTGTAAGGAAAAAGCTGACCTAGGGGCACAAGCAGCAAGGAGTTAAAAGTGAAGCACATGCTTTGCTGTCCTGAGCTCTGATGTGCTTCTCAGTGACCTTGAGTAGAGCTCAGAGCATTCCTGTGCAGGCATGAATGGCATTATCACCTGCATCAGTGCATGGTACACAGGCTGTGCTGAGGAGATGCAGTGAATCCGGTACTGTTCCTGAGTGTGAGACCTTTGCTGCAGTGTGTTTGCATTCCCTGATGAGAGGCATTGGGACCTAGGGAATGTGTATTAGTGCCCTTCTGGGCTGGCTCTCTAGAGAAGGGAGAGATCTCTTTCTTCACTGGGAAGTGCTGACACGAGGCCAGGAGCTTGAACGCCCTGTGGGGAAGGAGTCAAGGTGGGGAGTGAGCACTTGGTGAAATGAGGGCTTTCATCATCTGGTTTGGTCAGGGTAGCACAGCTGCCAGGCTCTGTTGTGTGGTGCCTGAGAACAGGCTCCAGGCCCCTCCTTTCATCTCCTTCCTAATGAATTAAGCCAAGGAATAACTGTAAAAGGAAAAAAAAAAAGAGATCTGAAGAGACTGGTTTTTTCATTTACGTTGTAGTTGAATGTGTGGCAGTGGACAAATGTACTGAGCTAATGTTACATTGGTGGAAAGTTCAAATCTTACCTTAGGGCCATGAATGATAGAGATGAGGGAGCTACAGCACAGAGAAGAAGATATTTAATTTTATACTACTACTGAAAAATTAGGCTATGCGAAAGCATGAAAAGCATTTGGAGTCTCTCAGTGGAGTTAAAAATGTAAGAGTGGACCAAGATCCCTTTTTCCTTCTATCATTTCTTCTTTTTGCAGCATGTGTCTCACTGTGCACGTCTCACGTGCTGCAGAATGACTCCTGTGTGGCAACAGCTCTCTGCCATATGCAGGAACAGCTATGAGTGCTTTTGAGCAGGCCACTGTACATGATACATTGCACCCTTGGTAAAGGAGTTCTGCCCTCTGCCTGGGAGAAAATGGATGGGAGAGGAGTGCAAACAACATTCTGGCTTCCTCCCCTCTGGAAACACCAGATCCACTCCTGTGCAACCTATATTTTAATGTAGCTGTCCCTTTTAGCAGGAGTATTGGTGATTTTTGGGAGTTACTTTGGAGTACTTACTTGCAGGTGTTGTATGCAGTGGTGATAGATAAGCCACTCCTGTGTTTTGTCCTTCTTGGACAAATTTGCCCTGAGGAGCAGAGGACTCTGATGGAGGCATAAAAATAAAACCACTAAGTAGCTTGGTGTGATTTAATTGCAAGTCAGCTTCATTGATTCCTCCCCTAGGGTGTACTCTCTATGAGTTTGGAGAGCCTTTTTGTCATAGAGGTGAGGGAAGGAGAAGAGGTCAAACATACAGGGGACAGCTTTTGGATAAGATCAAAAGGAAGTTTCTAAAATTTTTCTCCAAAATTTGATGTTTGGGGGGGTAATTGAGTCTTAGACAAATAAAAATGCTTCATTCTACAAGGCTTCTCCTGAGACTTGCACAGCTATTGGAAGTAGACATATTTGTCAGGGCAGTGTTGTCATTCTTCCTATCAGAGATAATTTATGTTAACCAGATCAAACATGTTTTGTGCTGCATGCACAGCTCTACTGAAATGAAATGGAAAGCTGCCACTGCTCTGCTCAGCATGGCAAGACCCCAGTGCTCACTGTTTGCTTGCTCTTGTCTTTGTATATACGCTTGCTTTGTAATCAATATGCGAGTTCAAGGTCATATCTTTAAGTGGTATTTCTAGGCAGAAGATATTTTCTTAGTTGCCAATTGAGTTTGTCTGTGAAGACATGTTTCCAAATGTTTGTGAGGTGTTGTATACTGAATTATGTGCAGAGCAATCTAGCAAGTCCAGTCAGTGGTCGGGGAATTGGTGTGGGCAACTCCCTCGGGTTTCTTTCATGTTTGATACACAAATTGCATATTTAAAACAGGTGGAAAGAAGGACCCAAACCAGCAAAAACCTCAGCCCTTACATCTTTAAGGCCCACATGTTTTCTGGGAAGTGCCTTAAAAAGACTGACTCTTAGCAATTACAGTCCTTGCCTTATTGTAGGACTTCTTTTTACTTGATGGGTTAAGGGGAAGTCAGGTTGGCATCTAAAGAGTTGAAATGACACTTTAAAGTGCATCACATGGGTAGTCAAAGCTTAACTCCTGGGAGTCTGAGGCAAGCAGCAGGAGACAGAGTGAGTGGGTGGGTGCTCTTTGAATACCTTGGCCTGTCAGTGAATGCAGTTGGAAAGGGACAAGAGCAATAAAACCGACTAAATTGTAGTCTGCTTTTTTCTGTGGCTCTGAGGTTTTGAGGTCATCTTTCTGACTAAAGTGTGAAAAATGCTATTTTCTCATCAAGCTATATTGCAAAGGAGCCTTGCCTTTATATTTGGTGCTGTGCTCAAATTTTAGCTCTTTTCAGTCGAAGCTCACACAAGCAGCTGAGGTTCTGTTCCCTACTTTTCTCCTGCCAGTAATCTCTGTGCAGGCATTAGGACTCTCGTCTGGCACACAGATCTCCCTTTTCCATCTGCCTGCTTCTTGTACTTTTTCTGTGAACAAATACCCCTGGTGTACCCCTTGACCTCTCTTTGCCATGCCAGTCAGCACTTGAGAGCAGTGGAACAAATTGCCTTTCTTAGCTGTGGAATTGGTAGCAAAAAGCAGGACTTAGAGTTTTTCTAAATCTTGCAGTGGTGATGACTGTTTCCTGTTCCTGGGCTCACTTAAATGTATGCAAAAAGTTAATCAGAGACATCCGTAAGCTGTTCCTATATGGATTTTACCATTTAATTATAGACCTTCTTTTAGGGTAATGTTTCTCTGAAGGGAGCTTGACAGAGCAGATGCCGTTTTGCCTCGGGATGCACTTCTGGTATTGGTCCAGTGAAGAGCTGCCACTTCAGCTGTGGGATTTTGATGATTGCATGAACATCCTGCCACATGAGATTAGAGTGGCGGTGCTACCTCCCAGCTCCAGGATATGAGAGATCTGTCTCTTCATTAGAGCTTTCATATGGTAGCAGCTGAAGTGAGGAAGAATGGGCTAAAAGAGAGAAGCAATTTAAGAAAACCAAAGACAAATCTACTAAGCTGGAAGGTGATAGGAGGGGAGGGAGGCTGAGATCTCATTAGTGTTTACTCATGGAAAGGGAGGGGAAGAACAACAGATCGATTGTTAAGTGCTACTGGGTTTATCAAAATAATTGCCAGGTGCTAGATGGCTCCATTGCAAGTGCAGTGCTGATACCTGAGAAGGGGCAGACGAGACACGTGAAAGGAAATTGTGTGATTTCTGCTCATGCTCACACTTTTGTCTTTTCTGATTTCAGCAGACAGAAGGAGGGGCACAGACAGATGGACAGCAATCACAGACACAGAGCAGTGAGAATACTGAGAGCAAATCCACTCCAAAACGACTTCATGTGTCTAACATTCCCTTCCGCTTTCGAGATCCTGACCTTCGGCAGATGTTTGGGGTAAGTTATGAGCACCTCTTCAGGCATGGCAGATTCTCCTCCTCCACAGGTGGGACACCTGGTGCTGTGTATTTGTGTGAATGAAAAGCCCTTCCCCCTCAGTTTAGTCAGCACGCTGTAATATATTTGCAGGAGTAGAACAATTGGTAGTGTTTAACTTAGCTGGTTAATACACACGAGAACTATAACAATGGTCTTCCTATTAAGATGTTCATAGAATCATAAAATGGTTTGGGTTGAAAGGGACCTGAAAGATCATTCAGTTCAAACACCCCTGCCATGGACTGGTACATCTTTCACTAGGTGTGTTTAAAGCTCAATCCAGCCTGGCTATGAGCACCTCCAGGGATGGGGCATACATCACTGCTTGGGGCAACCCACAGCTTCTCTGAACAGCAATGTTCAGTGTAATCTAACAATTGGTTTGGGAAAAAAAAAAAAAAAACAAAACAAAATGAAACCTTACCTTATTTATGAGTAAAGGCCAGGATTAAACACTGACTTGCAAAGCACTGTTTTTCAGTTACATTAGAAGAAGCATGTTGAAGTATTTCTTTCCTCATGATCTATTTCTGTGATGAAAGATGGCTGCAAACAATTTGCCAAGCAGTGATTGCATGTGGAAAAGCTAGTGCAAGTCAGATGGTATTTTATATTGTGTATGATATACCTTCCATTGCTTTTGACCACATAGTTTGTCTTCCCTAATCCTTGGATGCTATTCATGATTCTTGATTTATAAGCTCTTTGAGGAAGAATTTGTTTATGTGAGTACACGTGGTGACTCTGTCCATGTGAACATGGATAAATGAGCTAGATGTCTCATAACCTAACCTTCAGGTGAAGTCATCTATATGTCATATCATCATCAGGGAGTATTTGACTTGTTGATATAATATGATCCTGGGTTGATGGCATGTTTTAAAGTCTTCAGAAATATTTATTATTATTTATGAAGTTAACAGCTGCTGCCTTTTTAAGGTGCAGTCCAGTGAATGGAAGTCAGGAAAGCCCAAAGCTCTTGTCACTTTAGGCTTAGAGTGTATACCTTGGTCCTCACTTACAGCAGCTGCTTCCCCAAATTCTGCAGTATTTCTGTTTCAGTTGTTGCATCTCCTGAGCATCTCAGGTGTGGGTGTGTATGCATGCACAAAGGCACACGCTCACATGCAAAGTAGTGTTGCAGTATTGTAAATGTGTCTAATTCATGGACTTCAATGGTGTAAATGAGAGAAGAATTTGGCTTATCTGTCTGTAGCTTGGACAGTACAAAAGGAACAAAACAGTGGTCAAAATGCAGAAAGGCAAGGCTACTATTCAGAGGGACCTGGCCAGGCTGAAGAAATGGGCTGAGGGAAATGTTAATGTACTCAACAAGAGTGAATTTTCAGGCCTTTCATCATACTCAACTTTCCATCAACCAGGCTCCCCAGTTCCTTTCTGCAGCTCTGTTCTCCAGCATCTCATTCTCCAATCTGTCAGGGCATCCAAGGTTGCCCCATGCCAGGTGCAGAATCGGCACTTGTCCTTATTAAATTTCATATGGTTGGTGATTGCCCAACCCTCTAATTTGTCTAGGTCTCTTTCCAGGGCCTCTCTGCCTTTGATTTATCAATTAGATACCGGGAAAATGTTAGGTTTTTTGTGAGGATGCTAAAATAGTGGAACATGTTGCCCAGATGGGTTGTGGACCCTCCATCCTTGACGGTATCTGACTTGACTGGACACAATCTGGTCAAAAAGATCTCATTGTACCTGCTGTGAGCAGGGGATGCACCAAATGACCTCTGGAGTCAATTCCCAGCCAAAGCCATGGATCTGTGATTCTGTTGCAAGAGGCCTGGGTTTGCCTCCATGTTGTTCATACCTTAGATTATTGTTATACTCTTGATGCCTGTGGGAATGTTTTCAGAATTAAACTCATCTGGCAATCTGTGATTGCTGAATCTTCTGCTCTGCTTTGTGGTTTTTCCAGCCTGCTTCTTACTGTTGCAGGGCTGTGCAGCAGGCAGTTCTGTCCTGTTTGGACAAATGCTTGCTGAAATCACATCCAGTTCTTGGACCACCTGCTCCAGTCTGTATTTATCACATCCTGCTCTGTGCCACGGCTGCTCCCCTCTCCTGGGAGCTGCGTCGCTTACATAAAGTGTTCCCCATTGCTGTCCCTTCTCCTGGGACTGGTGCTTAATTGACAGCTAGCCCTTTTCACACTTGTTCACCTTGATGCTTTTCTGCCATGTGCTCCTGGTGTGGGAGACACGGGTGAGATGGAATTACAAGGACATCCCTGTCTTGGTGGCTCTTGCCTATGCTTTGCAGGTTGGGACACCTAGGCAGTTTAAATTAACTGCTGTCCTAAGGAGTGACTTGTAGAAAATGCACTCTAACTGCTTGCTTTAAGATTTCTTCTCCTTTTTTGGGCCTACATGGTGCCCTTTTTGTGCATAGGAGGGATGGGGAATAATGCTATATGAATTGGTTTCTGGTGTTCCTCTGGTGTTTATTTTTTCTATAAATATGATCTCAAGTTCCAGCACATTGATGTGATTTTAACTGGATAAATGATATATTCCTTGTAAAACCTTTTGGTAGTTCACCTGGCCCTGTGGTTGCTGAGAGTTATGCCTGCCAGCAGAGTGTTCATCTTCTGGGACACATGATACCCCAAGTGCCATTTTTCTGTAATAGAGAACTTTGCTACTTTGCCAAGGAAATAATGAATGATTCTTGCACATCTTCCTTTTTCTTTCAGTGCTGCCTCTCTCAGCATGCTCATAGCCTCGAGCAAGAGAGCATGCTCTCTGAATCCTGCTTGCTCCTATTTGTTTTTCAGGATCAGGATGCTCTCCTTTGGGTGACTCACTGAAACCTACCCTTACTCCTAAAGGGGACTCATGGTTGTCTGAGTCTTCAGCTGTGACTAGCCTGTAACCCCCATCTTCTCCCTCTCCCTTCTGTGTGTCAGGTCACATCTCCTCAACGTCATATCTGAGAGACTCAAAATCCTTGCCTGGAGTGATTTTCCCAAGCTACTGTACAAAGAGAGAAATTGGGTAGACAGTAAAGCCATGGAGGAAGAAATAAATGGGATGGTAGGGAGGGAGTAAAGAAGTCCCCTCAAGGATGGAACAGCATGCAAGAGGTCAGCCCAGTCCTGGGGCACAGAAAATATCTAATGCTTTTGTCCAGACTTGAGTAGAGGTGGACTTGAAACATGTTGTCCCATGTGTGATTAAATGCATATTACATAACGCTTTCTAAACCTGCGCCATTTGGCAGAGCTGCACTCGTAAGGATTTCTTAACAAATTCAAATTATTTGGGTTCCGACGGTCTCTCAGCCATAATGTGTTTCTAACATGTCCTTGAGATATCCTCAAGAAAAGACCACATATTTCCTTTATATATATATATGCATCTTACAGGGAGGCAAATAATATGGTCTGCTTAAAACAGGTAATATTTACTTTACATTTCATGAGGCCAATGAAAAGACTTCCAGAAAGCTTCTAGAAGGAGTTGGTAGTTTTTTAATGCACACAGTTCTGCACCCACTGTGGAATAAATCAATAGTTGACCTTGTTCTTGCAGATAAAGAAGAGTTAATAGCTGACCTGAAGTCCCACAGTTGCCTAGGTACCGGTGATTGTTATTTGTCTGTATTTGCTTTGTGCAAACAGAATATGGCATCAGGCAGCACTGTAAGGAGCTTTAGAATAGTCTGTTTCTTGGAGTTTAAACAATTGGCAGGATAACTGCCCAGGAAGGTACCTTTAAAAGGGAAGTATTAATGGAAGCCATAAAGTATTCAGCAGCATCATACTGATGGCCAGGAAGGCATGACTCCACAGTTGGGGAAACTGTGGTAATAAAACTCAAAACATTCTGCACTTTAGGCAAGTAGGAGGAAGTAAATAGAAGTAAGTGAATATAGGTACAAACTTCAGCAAAGAAGCAGGTGAGAAATGAAATGTGCTAGTCATGGAGATACCAGTGACCTAAGTTTAGAGAACCCATCAGGTTTTTTACATGCAAAGATAAAAGGTCTGTGTATGGGTACAGTATAAAATCTGGAGGTAGTTGTGTGTTTTTGGGGAAAAACCCCACAAACAACAGCAAAACAAAACATGAAACAGGGCAAAAACAACCCCCAACTGATTGTGTTTAGAATTTAAGAGGGGTTATTTTTACCTCATCTGGTTTTCTACATAATTAATAACAGAGAAGGATGAGACAGTACTCACTAATATTTAAAAAACAGCAGATCTAGATAAGGTATGTCCAACAATAATAGCCAAAGCAAGGAGTTCATTATTCATCAATACTAATTTTTTAAGGCAATTCTTGTAAGCTAGGGGAGTTGCAGAAGGGTGGAGCACGCCCACCAAGATTCACTATTGTAAAAAACCTGAAAGGGATGACCCAAAGAGCTGAGAACTATTTATCTGTATGTTGATCCAAGATAAAAATAATTTTGGAACATTTTAGAGAAGCCTATTAGAATCTGAAAAAAACATGTTGGTATCTATTTAGCAGAACTTTGTAATATACATCTTTGCAGACAAATGCTGTCTTGTCTATTTTGACAAGATTGTACAAAGCAATACTGATAGAGTGAAACATTGCTCAACCAATTGAATTTCTCCAAGTGACCAAATTTTAGGAAAAATAGTACTTATCTCAAGCACAACACACATTAGAGGGATTAAAACCCTCTAATGATAGATAATAAAAAGTAGTAGTTACTTGGGAGATAGCTGTGATCAAGACTGTTTCTATTGTCAATTTCCCCAGGGATCTGTTTCCATCGCTGTCTTGTTTAGTATCTGTATCAGCCCATGGAGATGGTACTATTAAAACTTTGCCAGTAAGGTTTGCAGTTAGAAAACTATTTGAGGAGGAGGAAAGAGACAGATAAGGTTACTGTTAGAGAATGAGTAGATATGCCTGGTTGACTGATGATAAATCCAACAAAAACGTGTTTGATGCAGCTCATTGCAGAGTACTGAGTACGTGGGAACTGGACCGTGCTCCTAGGATGGAAAGCTTTCTTTGGAAAACACTGATTTGGGAGAGTACTAGTGATTGTTGAAGATAGTTGCTTCAATAATTCAAAGGGCTTATCAGGTTGAAGGAGGGATGTGATCTTGCTCATGTTCCAAATTGAAAAGACTGTGTCTCCATAATTTTATTCAGTTCTGAGATCAGTTTAAGACCAAAAGAAATAAACTAGGACTTGAAAGGTGAGTGATTTTTTTTTAACTTACTAAGGTATTAGGTACATTATTTACTCAGCTTATTAAAAAGAGATGTTAGGAGATGGTAAGTCATTTCAATACAAATGCTTAAATATGGGTAATACCTGCTGACAAGGGGTTTAGGTCTTGTTTAGGGTCATAAGATTTTCCAGTTGGAAGCTGAGATTTAACACAATTCCCCTTGAAATATGAAAAAAAATTCATAGTCATTGAGGTTTATTTGAACAATGGAACAGCTTACCAGGGAGAAGAAGAGTTGCCATCAGTGTTAAAAACAAATTAGCAACTCTCTTTTCAGAATCTTACTGTCCATTTTCTGAGGGACATTCTTTGGCTAATGTGTGCAAGGCCCCTGACATGATGGTAGTCATGTTCTCCTACACTGGTGGTAGGATGTTCCCTTCCGTTCTGGACCGTGTATGCAGAAGAAAGTTGATATTTCCCCTCAACATATTTCTAGTCCTTTCAGCTTTGTGCTCTGATAGTGTCTGTGCTTGCACCTCATGGTTTGTAGCTTCAGCCCTTCCCTTTCATGCTTCAAGAAGCTGTTGTCATCCCAGTGTAAAATTGGCTGGGATAGTCTGGCCATTTCTGGACTTTTGAGCTGGATGGACTTCAGAGTCTCCTGGTGAAGATAGAGGCAGGGTTGAACAGCCTTCAAGAGGAAGATCCTTCTGTTCTCAAACTGAATCTTGAATTGTCTCCACGACAGCAAGCAAGTGGATTGTTTTGGTAGTTCATATGGATGAACATTGCACAAAATCTTTCTTACCTGTCGTGAGAGCAGCAGTACAAGGAGTCAGAATTGATGTTTCTCAGAATTTACTGTGGTCAAATGCTCTTCAGTTAAGGGTAAGATTAAAAAAAGGGCTATGTTGATGAGGGTTGCAGATTAAGGTGGGTTAGCACAGTACAGGCTGTGAATTTTTGCGGACTCTGGCTTCAAATGGAGACCCTGCTTTTACTAAAACTTGCTCAATCCATAGCTACTACTTCTGGACTGTTAGCTGGGGAGCATAATCAACCCAATTGATGAAGAGGTTTTGTGTGTTATCAGCTACAGCAGTAATAACCCATAGGTGTTTTCTGTAAAGGTGACTATTATGTCCCATTTAATTAATTTCAGTTAATGAAGTTATTAATAATCTCATTTATTACAGGTGACAGAATGGTAGCCACTGTTTTTTTACATTGTAAAAGGATGACATTCAGGCAGCTGATGTTATCCTTTTTCTTCTCTAAGCATAATTCATATTGCTACTGCAAGGTTCTTTATGATGTATCTTTGTGGTAGACTACTACTTTGTATGACCCAAGCTACAGAGTTCTGCAAGCTCAGATACTTTTGGAAGCTCTTGCAGCCCTGAAATGTTGGCCTCTGAGGAAACATTTTGTCACTTTGCACTTCCTAAAATATCCTGGTGGATATAATTTCTCATCCAACTTCATTCAGGTGTCAAGAGAGCAAAACACCTCCATAAGCCTATAGTTTGAGGCTAAAGCAATAACAAATTAGACTACAGCTCTTTGTCAGCAAGAACTTGATAGAAGTCAGTATTTGCTAGTAAATACATTGAAATACAGAAGTAATTAGTGATGCACAGGTATTGGCAATGGAAGAAGTACTTGTTTAAGTGTTAAGATCTATGGGTAATAATATGGTAGAGCAAGAAGCTCTGACCTGCAGGTGTTGATGCACTGGGCCCAAAGTATAGCAATGGCACACTTGCTTAAGGGGACTCTGCTTCCTGAGTGCATTGGACACTCCAAGGAGGAGATTCTGTCTTCTGGATATCAAGATGTATTTTAGATTTTTCATCTCCCAGTACTACTGGCCACCAATTGCATGTAACAGGTCCCGTGTGCCATTATTGGAGAGCAAATATTCTGGCATAAAGTGATCTCTCTGTGGCTTTTCTTGTTTTCAAGCTCTCCCTGTGATGACAGTGAGCCCCTGTCACTGGGTGTGGCTTTGTTCTTGCTGGTGCTGGTTAGAGTTATAAGAGGTGCTGCTGATTATATTGATGTGTTTCACCTGGGTGTTTTCTGAAACCACCTTTCAGAAAGGACTTGTGTGCTCAGTGCTGCTTGAACATTGTGCTTTTTCTGCATGGCCATGCTGTGCAGGGGTGCTTGTGCCCCGGCAGCTGCCAATAGATCTTGTATTGTCTTTCTTACTCTGAGAAAGCTCTCTGCTATCAACTTCTGTACTGACCCTCTGCTGGAAGGCAGTGATAGCTGGCTCATACATTTATCTAAGATTTTTTTAGATTTTCTTAAGAGTTGCTAGGTGGGTCTGCAGCAAGGCTGTGCTGAATGTCATTCAGTAAACAGTGTTATGCAGTAGTTGGATTTAATTGGATAAAAGGCCTGGGTAAAATTACATGGAGTTGTCTTTTATTGACCCAGCTTCATATGGATTCAGTCTACATGCTAAGTACTCTCAAATTGATTTTGGAATGTATGCTGCTTTTGTGGGCGTGGGTCCAAGTACCCTTTTCTACAGCATCAGTACCAGGTTACACTGCAGTCACACCTCTGGGGAATGGCACAAAGCAGGACAAGGAGCTGGAAGAGTAGACCTGGAAGATAGACTTGTGTTAAGACCTCTGTCTGGGTGGTGGCCTGCAATAATGTTCAGCCCCATCTCACTGTTTTGTGTGAAAATCTTTTATTTGGGGTTTAGAGAACAAGAAATGACTGAGACCCTGTGTTCATCATTGTGTTTTGTTTTGGTTTTTTTTTCCTGTGATGGCTGTAGTCTGTAAATCCTGTTAGAAATCTGCACTCTGTCTGGCTTCCTGTCAAGTCTGGTTTCTCAGAAATGTGTATTTTTTTGGGCAACAGCTCAACCCTACTAAGGGCTGCTTGGTGCTTGTTCATTATCTGTTCTCTTGGTAAAATGTGATGGTGCTTTGGTTTATAAATCCTTGATGCTTCCATCTTCCTGTCAGCAAAGCATAGTGGTGTAGCTTGGCTGACATGGGTTGGCCCCATTGCTTGAAGAGATGTGACTCAGCTCTGGGTGAGGAAGTTGGTGTGCTGACAGTGTACCTCTGGCAGACCATGCTGCCATAACTAAGCACTGACTAATACACAGTATGATGGAGTCAGTTGTGCTCAGCTGAAATTATATCCCATGGAGCTGGGACCTAGGGAGCGGACTCTCTCTGTAGCATGGATCTGTCCTGCTTATAAAATGCTCTTGCTCATGTTCCTCATGGTTTCCTGCACAAGATGTCGATTTCTTGGCTATTTTGAATGTTGACCATCTTTAAGAATGGACTGAAATGAAGTTCAGATAGCTCACTGGACTCATGTCTTAGTGAATTTTGTAGGGCTGGTGAAACTGCTTGGACATTTAGTGTTCTCTTGTAGGGATAAGGCTGTCACATGATGTCTCTCATTATCTTTTGTTGTTCCGTGATTTCTAGAGAATTTGCCTTGTAGTCCCTGTTGTTTGCATCTTCAGGATTAAGTTATTTGTCTGGCACATTTTGGAGCTGATTTTGAAAGCCCTAGACAGGCATAGGAGTCAGGGCCAGCTGGAACAGAGCACATAGGAGGGGCCCTACCAAATTGTCAGTGCCTTGGAAGACAAAAGCTCTCTAGTGCCAGATCTCTCAAATTTATTATGTTTAATGTAGCTGTGGCCTCAGCTGGAAAAATCTGTTGCCTTCCTGACATCTGTGTGAAAAGAAACACACAGCATGCATCTCTTTTCTTGCACAAAGCCTTTGCATCTATGATAAGGTAGATTGTATTCAAGCAAGATTAGTTTCTGGTCATAACTCCTGTCTGTTTGTATCTTTATGCCTCTTAAAAACTGTTACTTCCAACACTCCCTGCTACCATTGTAGAGGGTCTGATTCTCATTTACCTGCTTTACCACAAATAACTAAAAGCTTGTCAAGTTCATTCCAGGGAAGAGACCAGTAAGATAAAACAAGATTCTATAGCTCCTTTGCTGTGGCATAACTGGAATACCATGTGTGTGTGTAATTTCCCATCACATGGTATGTGTGTGAGCAGTTCATGGAGGTGGCTGCTTGCGTGACCTGATGTGGTAAGGAGTGCTGGCCTCTTGGTCACATAGTAAGCTTTCTAAATCATGGTGGGGAGAATTTGAGACAGGTAGCCCTGCAATACCTCCTCCAGAGGCTGTGCAGAGTTCTAAGTAGAAGTTCTTGGTAGTCATTGAGTGAGCCAATCAAGTCTGTGAGCTCAGTGGTTCATGTCTCCAAGGTTAGAGATTAGAGAGTTAGTCCTCATGGATGCCTTAAGCATGGGACTTATTTTATTTGGCCAGTCCCTATGTCTTTTGAGCAATACAAACATGCTTGTATATACATTATTTTAAAATATTATTATGAGGACACTTGGTGTTGACCCTTGTATTTAGATGGCCTAGCATTTCTCTTACAAAAATTGTGACCTTTCACTAAGGAGCTCTTAAAACTTCGATTGTTTGCAATAGACTGTTGACATTTGGTAGGCGAAGCACCATCGGGAAACGAAGTGCCTTTTTATGTTCCACTAAATTAGATTCAGCTTTGAAGGAGTTATAAACTGTTAAAATGAACTAGTCCTTTTTTTTCTGCTTTCATTCTTCAGGAAAATTCTGGCATGCTACCAAAAAAAGTGCCTTCTAGTGCTGGGACCTGCTGTAACCATTGCAGCAGTGGGGACAAGTGATCTCGTGTTAGGAGCTGTGGCAATGGCTGCAGCAGGGCCTTGAAGAGCCCAGCACATGTCCTGCCTCCCAGCTCTGCTTTCCTTCAGGGAATGTTGGGGAGCAGGAAACCCCTCCCCAGTCAGCCCCCATTGTCTTCTGCTCTCCACTCCCAGGGAAATCCTTCCCCTTGCCTCTTCAAACACGCACAAGTCCCAGGTGGAAAAGAGACTGGGGCAGTTTGCATGGTGGATGTAGCCCATTGCAGTGGATGTCAAGCCTGTGTTTGCTGTGACTGCAGGCTCTTAATTCTGTCATGTAGGAAATGCTGTACCTCCACCATCTCCTGGGCAGGGAGGGCCATGCCCCCTCTTGTGCAGCTTGCTCAGACCTCTCGCGTTCAGCGTCACCGCCGGCGTTCTGCCAGCGCAAGGAGTTAAAGGCCCAGCACAGGGCTCCTGTTGGGTGGGAGCACGGGGAGCTAAAGGCCCAGCACAGGGTTCCTGTTGGGTGGGAGCACGGGGAGTTAAAGGCCCAGCACAGGGTTTCTGTTGGGTGGGAGCACGGGGAGCTAAAGGCCCAGCACAGGGTTCCTGTTGGGTGGGAGCATGAGGAGTTAAAGGCCCAGCACAGGGCTCCTGTTGGGTGGGAGCCCTGCACGGGGAGCTCAGCCCTGCAGGGCTGGCAGGCACCGCTGGCAGCAATGCCCCAGGATCCAGCCCAGCCGCCTGTGCAGAGAGGGGAGGATGGCACAGCCTAATTGTGCACCAGGAGCTGCACAGTTTGTTCTCTTTCAAGATTATTCTAATGAGGTAGAAAATGGTGATTTTTGATGGCTTTTAAGATTTTGAAAATAATTTTGGCATTTGCATTTATTGAGAGCCTGGCTGTTTCAGTGTGTGTGGCAAGGCTAGGCAGCTGAGCTGATCTGGCAGGGGACAGATCCTGCTCTTGGGCAGGGTGTGCTACTTTCTGCTCCCTTTTACTTCTTTGAACTGTAATGCTCACTGACCCTTCAAGCCACTTCAGCTCAGTAAATTGTCAAAATCTTTGTATATGTTCCTTTTCTTGGGCTGGGTTTTCGCAACGTTGCTGAGCTGTATCAGCTTATCTGCAGGTGAGAATGAAAGCTGAGGCCAGCTCTGGAAGGCTGGTGAGACCAGACAAGGAAGGACAAAGGAGCAGGGACAGCCCTTCAGCAGCCACAAGCTGCTGAATTGGTTCAGCCCCCGTCATGTAACGATGCTGAGATAGTCTACCAAGAAAGCAATCATGACAATCATGACTGATTCCTTTCATGGCAGTACCAAAGCTGTATGCAACAAAGACAACAAAAAGCAATCAACAGTTAATCTCCTTTATTGACAAGCCCACACCAAGTGTGGGATAGAAATAGAAAACGTATTTTAGCTGTGTTTGGCAGAGAAGCAGTGAAAAAAAGGAACCCGCATGGATCAAGCCTAAGTTGTTGAGATGTTGAGGTTTCAAGGAAGATGCATGTTTACATTAGCATTATTCAAACTTGTGTAACGTAGGATGTTGTGAATTCAATTGTTCTTGGGATGAATAGAGGATCAAGTATTGTCCTTAAACAATAGAACAGTAAAAACAACATCTGTGAACCAAGATCTCCTTTTTCAAAATGGAGAAGACAAGCAGACAGAAACTACAGCTAAAACTGTTGGAAGTGTTTTGTTTGCTTGCAGACAGTTGTGGAATACTAGTTCAAGGGACTCGGCAACTTTTTGTTGCTTAACATATTCAGAGCCTCTCCTCAGCCACCATGGCTCTCTGCTGTAAATGTTCCAGATTTTCAACTCTGGCCACAAGCCTTTTGAGAGGGGCACCAACAGAATGAGTATTATACTCATTTGACTCTGAACGCAACTGTTAAATTAAAAAAAGAGGCAAATGCTATTTTAAGAATGCTGGGCAAAGGGGAGAGTGTCCCAGTGCCTAGACCCTGTGTTCACCATCTTTTTTAACTGTGAAACCATTCTTTATTTTCTTGTTAATCCTTTCTTAATTTGCTATCAAACTTAAATCAAAACCATGTTGATGGAAGCTTTCCTAAATAATGGAATAGGAAAAACTGATCTAGCATTTGTCTGAGTACAGTATGTGTCTCTAAAATGAAGACTATTCCATATACACACTCCTAAAAGTGACATCTAGACCTGTCTTTCTAGACAGCAGACATCCAGTTTGGAAGTAGAGCATTGACACTCCTGGAGGACAGAGCACCGTGAGCCTCTGTTGAAGTGGTGATACTTTCACTTCTAGGCTACTGTTCTGAGTCTGGCTGCTTCACTAAAATATTTTAATAAGTTCCTAGCAAGGTGAAAGATGTAATCCATACATGGTTCCACAGAAGTGGTAGATTTCCTTCTGTGCTAAATAGGGAGCTCTTTGGAACCTTGGAGCCTCCAGGCTGAGGCAGAGGACAGAATTCTATTACATGTGATAAGCTTGCATAGGTTGTTGACCACCTACTATATGTCACAGGTTTAAGTTGAGTGATCTTTTTCTGAAAAACAAACTGTTGGGAATTTTCCATTTTCATGGTTTCTGAATCTGCCATAAATTCTTTTGAAGGCTCAGAGTTTTGGAAAACAAAGGGAAGGAAAGAAGCTTTAGTATTTGAATTCCCCGAGGCTGGGAGTCTTATGTTACTATTCCCTCCAGAGAAACATCACTTTTAAGTTTCTCTTTGTGATAGCCACTTCAGGAGGAAGCTGAAATGTTGGATTATATGTGAGAAATGTTGTTGGATATCTGAGATGAAATCATAGAGCCATTGTCTTAGGTGAAATAGTAGAATGAGGAAAGAAGAATTCTTTAGATTAATGGGGGAAAGATGAGCTTCCTCAAATCCCTAAAACTCTTCTGGAGATTGTTTTTCTTCCTTTAGTCTTTTGTGAGAAAACCTGGAGTTTGTGACCATGATGAACTGCATCTCAACCCAGGAGAACTGGGTCATGTCACTGGAATTTTATGCCTTTGCCTGTGTGCTAGAAATGGAAATATTCTCACCTACCTTCTTGCACTAAGCCAGCCCTTGCAAAAGGTAGGAAAAATGTACCGACAAAAATAAATGTTTTTTTTTTTTTTTCTTTTCCCTTGTCTCTCTGCAGCAATTTGGCAAAATCCTTGATGTAGAGATAATCTTTAATGAACGTGGCTCGAAGGTAAGTCCTGTTTCTGTACCCACTTCTCTTGTTTTGATTGCAGAGTAAAAGGCAGTTCATTGCCTAGAGAACATATTCTGTAGAGATCAGCAGGAATTAGAGTGATGGGGGAAGGGAAAAGCTATTTTAGGGACTGTCTCCTGTTCCCTCTGACTTGAGAGTCTGAGCATGGTTGTTTCTGGGCAGCCTGTACAAGTGCTCAGAGATGCTCCTGTCTGTGGGATCAGGTTCTCCAGCCTTTTGAACAAACAGGATCTCAGTCAGCTGAGCCTTCATACCAACACGTTTCCATTGCATTGGCAATGGCTGCCCTGTGAGGAAGGCAGAATAAGGTAAAACAGCTTTGTGTGATGGGAGGCTGTAAAAACAAAAGCTAAACTCACTCCCATCCCTGCCATTTTCATTGCATTAAAATACTTCTGTAGAAAAACTGTCATATCTCATATGTGAAAGGATTTTATATACTCTGTTTTGCAGACTTACTTGGCACTTCTGAGATACTGACCTTTCATGTTTGAGATATTTGGTGCTTTAATATAAGCATCCTCATTCCACTTGTCCTGCCCCATGTGGACCTCCCCCACAGAATTTGCATTCACACTCATATTTTCTTCTTACAGATATATTAAGAGGCAAGTTTTGTTGAGGGTTAATGGCAATTTATATCTCTGGAGATGAATTTTCAAATGTTGCTCAGGTCAGCTGCAGAGAGATTCAGTGGTCTCTGTCCTAATTGGCAATTGGTTCTCATCACGTAACCAGTATCACCACAATGACAAATTGCTGTGATTCTCTCTCTGCCCAGGAGGTTCAGCACTGGAATAGCAGGGAGTTTTGCAGGTCAGGAGCGAGGTGCATTGCCAAAGCTCTATGGGGGAAGCTTGCACAGTGCATGTCTATACTCTGCTTGACTTAATCAATGCTAAGATTCCCATTTTCAATTAAAACAAAATTTCCCTCCTCCTCACACACACGTGTGTGCACATGTGTGCATGCACACAAAAGGTTTTGAAGTTGCAATTCAGCTAAGCAGTTTTGGTTTAGAGTCTATGCCTTTTGCTTGGATTTGAGGTCCACGGTTTTTATGGTGGCCTCTTTGCTTCAACATATATTCTGGGGTATGTTCACGTTCAGAGTCTTCTGGAAATTTCCACCCATGTTGCCCAAGATGCATTCTGAAATTCTTCAGTCCTGTATTATCTGGAAACCAGAAAGCCATTGATCTGTATACAAAAGACATGAGTTTTAGCCCTTTCCCCTCATCCTCTGTTTCTGCTTAATACCATGGTTTTCTCTTGTTTTGTTTTTTAACAAGATAGTCTGAACAAGTAAATGTCTATATGGTTTAGTTAGAGTTTTACTTCCCTTCATGGTTAAAAATCTATATGCTTTACCAAAACAATCAGCTATGCTGAATTTGTAAATATTTATTCTGCTCTCTGCTGTTCTTTTGATATTTATAGGCCAAAGCTACCTGTGAATTACTCTTGATTTTAGTCATTATTGTTTGGTTTTGAGAATAGCCTCTGGCCTCTATCAAATCCCTACTTGTTCACATATAATTGCAAGAGAAAGAACAAAAATAACTGGTCTGGCAAAATGTTCTTCATATCCCACTGCCTATGCTTTCCAGAGCAGTGTTTTCCTCTTCACACATGAACTTCACTCTCTCTCTCTCCCATCCATACAGCCATGTGTATTAAACGCCCACGGCTGCCCTTTCCCTTCTAGGCAACATTGACATTGAAGGCTTTTCTGTGAAGTCTTGATTTATGACTATGAAAAGTACCTTCTTGTGCTGTTGCTAAAGCCCAAGGCTTCTGGTTTTCAGTTAAAACAAAAGTTATTGCTGAAGAGTTCCTTGATGAATGTTAACCCTGAACCGTTAATAAATATTTGGAAAAAAAAAAAGAAAAAAAAGAGAAATGTTCTTGTAGTCTTTATTAACCATGCAGTTTTCTACTGCTTTTTTGTTGTCTCACAGCAAAAAGCAGTTACAAAACTAGTAGCCTGTGTTGAGGGTTGTCCAGAATCTGAACAGAATGAGAAAACAGCCAAAGAGTTATTTCATTGTATCTTTGCATCCTTCTCACCCAAAATAATTCCTTTTTTAAAAAGAATGCAAGATTCTTCCTGCTTAGCATGAAAATGGGAGGCCCCAGTGTTTGAGTGGGGTGTAGCTGCACGAAGCACCTGGTATTCACATAATAATGGAAAAACTACAGTTTGGTGATCTGATGGTGAAGCAAAGGAAATGGATCTTTCTGGAGGCCACTCACTCACTCTTGGGTTCTTCCTACACCTTAGGAAAAAAAATCTGAATGCATTTTCCTGCCCTGTGGTTTCCATTCTAATCTAATGATATGAAACCTCTCTCTCTTCTTCTCCTCTCTCTTGGGAATCCGAAAGCAGATGCTCCTGCTGCCTGCCTTGTGCTGTGTTCTCAATGCTCCCTTCCCCTCCCTGGGTTCCTAAGGGTTGTAGTGTTTTGTGTATATGTTTTGTAAATATTTTAAAGGTACAGTGGTAAATTGCAAACTGCCCTGGGTTTGCCCCCACCCAGTGTGCCAGGGGGTTGAGCAGCGCTTTGTCCCTGCTGAGCTGTGGCGGGAGAACTCTACTGGGATCGCTCCAGTGCTGTCAGTAGGAGGGACTGGAGGAGGTGTTCAGGTAGCATTCTTCATTTTGAATCCACCTGAGATGACCAGGCAGTTTTCTTTGACAGCCTGGGGAAGATCTATCAAACCGGCTGCATCTTCAGGATCTCTGTGTACTTACAGAGTTTGGTGACCAAAGAGGGAGCTGGGTGTATCCATCTCACCTCAGGTTCTTTCAGAAATGGTATTTGTTGACTTTCTCTATCACAACAGCGTAGGAGGCAGTTAATGAGTTTTGCTGATTCTTCTCTCAAAGTTATATGAATTCTTGTTTTGTAACTCGCTTTCTTCCCAGATTCAGTCTGTTTAGTAGGAATATATGGGCCCTGGTAGGCCTCACACTGCTACTGTTTCACTCTGTGTGAGAAACAAGATAAAAACTTTAAACATTCCTTGAATTGCATTTTATTTTCTTCTTGTTTAATAGAATGACTTCAGTCTTCCCTTGATGTATTTGGCTTTTTTTGCTTGCTTCCAGGAAACTAGCTGTTTGTTTCATTTATCCTGTTTACCATTACATTTCTAGTTCTGACTGGTATAAGTGCCTTTAAATAGCATTCTGCCCATGGTTGCAGTTTACCATGCACTTCACTGAACCGTGTATAAAACACCTCCAGAGGAAGTCGAGAGGATTCCTGCTCCTTTTGTTAGTGGAGATGTATCCTCTAGATGGGTATTTTGCCCATCTATTGTGGGCAAAATATTGTGAACTATTGTGCTGAATCGAACAAGTGGACATATTTGCAGAATTAATGCAGTCTGCCTGTGTAATGAGTACCCTGTGGCATTTGTAAAACTGCAGGGGAAGGGAATCCAAGCTCTTTGCTCACCAGCTGTGTACCGTGTGGCATTCCAAGATGTGCCCTCATTGACATTCAGAGACCAGGAGTATGTAAGGATACAGCAAAATCTTGGCTGAATAGGGAGTGGATTTTGGTGGTTTTGGGGTTGTTTGTAGCTTTTAAAATGGTAAGAGTTCATATTAATGCAGAGGAGCTCGTGGTTTCAGGATACTGTAAGTTTTATGTCCCTCACTGATTTCCACTTGGGAGACCCAAATCTCCAAATTCTTGTATAGGACTATAGGGTCTATAAGTGCTTCATATTTATTTTAAAAATTAGTTGTGTAGTTGGTTATGAAAGAAATTGCATCTGTTGGTGTTTGAATTTATGTAAGTAAACCTTTATTAACTAAAAACTTCTGTGGAAGCTGTGTGGATTTTCAAGTTTGCAGTTAACTGTAGGTTAAGATAAGAATGTGACTAGGTTTTGATAATGGTGCCTTAAAGATTGTAAGTTTGCATGTGCATTTATTTCTACTTTAAATGGATTAGGTACTTTGAGTTGAGGCACTCTTGTTCTGGGCCTAGTTTCCATTCAGTGGAAAGCCCCTTATTACATAAAATGAATTAGAAATCTTGTTTTCATTTTAATTAATTTTATAATTTTGTCAGATTTCATCAGTTGAACCAGAAATACAAACAATGTTGTTAATACAATGAGGTTTAAAAACAATTTAAGTACTGGTGATCAGCATCACTTTCTCAGGTCACCAAATCATTTTAGGATGCCAGTGGCATGAAGGAGACATGACCAGTCTCCCTTTATCCTAGTTCATTGGTTTCATGCCTTGAAGTCTGCAATACTGAACTAAAGAGATCAGTTAGTCCATACACTGAACTGATATATTTAAACTTGCATTTCAGGCTGAAGTTTATGGTTGCGTAGTATAAGCTCATCTACTGCTTCTGTGAGAGTGCTTTTCCTGCAGTGCTCAGTTCACTCTGTAGGGAGCTGGATCTAGGTGCTAAATTAGCAGGGAGAGGAATGAGCTTGTCTTCAGTCAGTTCAGCCTGTTAAACTCATGGACCGTGCAGTGAGGTCCAGGATCAGTTGAAGGGAGGAGGAGCAGCACACGCTGGGGATGGCTGGGGCTGTGAAGCCCCTGTCCTGAGCTGGCTGGAGCTGCTCTGAAGCCCCAGGCTCTCGCTGCCCAGCAGTGCAGGCTGGGCTCCAGCTCCTCGCTGCTGGCCTCTGCCCCCTCTGCTGTTTTGCAGCAGGGATTGGCAGTGGAGCAGCTCAAGCTGGATTGTGGAAATGATAGAGCTTAAAAATAGCCCTGCAGTTTTTTTTTTTGAAGATACACTTGCTTTTTTTTTCCAGTCAGGTTAATTTCTGCATCTGACTCACCAGATTGCACAGGTACACGGATAGGTTCTACATGTGTACGTACCTTAATGCAAAGCATAGCAGGGGCTGGGAGGAGCTGGAAGAGCTCCTGGAATGGTGGCAGCTTGGTTTCCACAGATGTTTTCACCAACATGAAGGGTGCATTTGTGTGCGTTACTTCAATAACTTGTTTCTGGGTTTTGTGCTGTGTTGCTGTCGGTGCATTCAGTCCTGCTCATCTCAGGTGGATTATAGCTGAAACCCTCCTACTCTTTCCAAATGCCTTGGAAACAGGTAGCCTAAACTGCTGCCTTTTTGGCAAAATTTTCAGGCTTCTAAAAGTTTAATATTGAAATAAGGGGAAAAAAAAGAAAAACCTTGGTTAGAAACAAGCACAGCAGCAGATAACAGCAAGGCTGGTTGTTGGCTGCATGTTCCAGTGGTACAAGGCAAAGACGCTGCTGCTGAGGTGACTGGTCTAAACTCCATGACAAACGAAGGGTTAACAATGCATGGATTTCAAGGGGCTCTGTTTAGTTTTCTTTGGTTTTATTTCTTTTTTATTTTACTTTATTTTATTTTTGTTGTTGTTTTTTGTTTAATTTCTGTGTTCTGGCCACACCCAGGAGAACCGTCTGGTTTTGATTTCTCCCTTTACGGTTACATGGTAAATTTTCTTTCTCATTCTTCAGAGATGGAAACGTTCAAATACTATATATATATACATTTATTATTTTTTTCACTGCTCATCATGTTGCTTGTTATTTATTGCAGAATCTGAGGCCAGACTAAAAGGGTGACAGTTACTCGGTCTCTTCAGGCCCTTTCAATAAACCTTTGGGTAAAAAGGGATTAGTCTGGTACTGCAAATTTCTCACCACTCCTAAAAATGTTTATTGGAATTTAGTGTTCGCTGGGTTAAACTTAACTTATCTTCTGCATGGGAGAAGTTAAACTTATTTTCTGCATGGGAGAAGTTTGTGGCAGTTTCTGGTGGGGAGAAATTGTTGAAAATTTCAGCCTTGTTATCGTAACATTATTAAACTCAAACTATGTGTATAATCTAAATTTTAGAAAACCTAAGTATTGTTTTCATCTAGGATCTTCCCTTCCTCTGGCTCCATACCTATTACTATGGAGCAATCCAGTACCTGCTATAAAGCCAAGTTGGTAAATATTGGATACCTGCCCCATCTTTTTTTCTCTTGCTTTGTTTCTTTTTTTTTCTTTCAAGGTCAAGACAACCTTGCTGAGGGAAAACTGAAAAGTGTTTGTTGCATATGTATTTAGTTACAAATTAATCCCTATTCTTTACAGGTCATCTGTGAGAAGGAATAAAAAATATATGTATGTTATTTTTTCTCTCCCACTTCAAAAATGTGTGTATATATATCTAATTGCTAGTTTTTAAACCTAGAAATAACAAAAATGTCAAGTGTGGCTCACCTGTTTTTCTTGATGAAAATTTGAATGTCTAAGAGATGCATTAATATGACAAACCAAGAGGACACAAATACTAACTGCCATAGTCAACTATGTAAAGTAATAATTCAGCATTGACACTAAATGGTGCTCAACAAAGAGTTGTACAAGCTAAGGGCTGATCTGTCAATAAAATATGCTTAATTAGTTATGTTGTTCTGAATCAGATTAATTCTGGTTTAATTCACATTGTTAATTATATTCATACAGTCTGCATGTGGATCGTATGCTACCTTGAGTTAACTTAATAAAAATACTGAAAATTCCTACTCAATTTAAAGATATTTAATGATAATGTAGTTTTTAAAAATCCCATACAGACTTTACTAATTGCAAACAGATGTGAATTAAAATAGTCTTAGTTTGGTTCTAGCCCGCACAGATTAATGTCTAAAGAATTACTTTCCATCTGCACTCCAGCTTTCAGTTCACATCATCACTGAAGACATAAATTTCATTTGTTCTCCACAGGCTTGTCTAGAACAAACAGAAATTTTAATGCAAAAAGAGAAGAGGGAAGTAGAGATTCCTGTTGCAGTCTTTACCTCCCCTCCTCCCCCAGCCTTTAAAGGATGTTTTTTCTCCCAGAGGGAAAGGAGTTGCTCTTTTTCTCAGGCTTACCTTTCTCTGTAGGGGCTCTTTAAAGCAGGCACAGTACCCTATTCCTTCATAATCAGCTGTGCTACTACGCCCCCCGCACCCACTCAGTTCTCTGCAACATATTTGAGAGTTATATGCAGTTGGGCTGTTTTATTAGCCCCTGTGTCTTGTAGCTCTGATTTTAATTCATTTAAACGGGGAACTTCTATGCTGTTCTGAAACAGGCAGAGCAGTTTGTTATTTATATAGCTCTTTATTTATAGCTGGAGAAATTAAATTATCTGAAGCTTTAGATTATTGGGTTGGAGCCCAAAGAAGCGATTTTGTTGATCTCAGCATTGCAGTACTGGCTAAGATCCTTTATTATTGCTGTTCAGGGGGGAGGGAAAAAAGTAAACCTTCCCCCTCAAAAAAACAACAGCCACCACCCTGCATTTTACAAATTTGTGGCAGTTTTGTGCTGGAAACCTAGCTGTGGATGATAAAGGCCTGCTTGTCACTTAAACAGCATTGGCTGTTCTGATTACTATTGTAAAGACCTTTAAAAAGCACTTGAAGAATAATAGCTTGCTTGTGTCTTATTGCTAACAATGCTTAGAAATCAAGATGCTATCTGTTTTTTTGGGCTGTCCAGTCCAAATACTTACTGATTCCAAGGTGCATGAAGGAGGTTGCCTGGCTAGCATGCTCCTCTTCCCTGCCAAGCATAGCTGTACATCACTCTCATCACCTCACTCTTCAGTTAACATTGGGAGGGAGTTTCCATTGCATCAAATATAAGCTTTGTTGTTCTGCTCCTGAGGGTACTGGAGCCAGTGGAAATTACTCTCTGTACATTAAAGCAGTATTTGCTTTATACCAAGCCACAGGAGCCAGTTGTTGCTGTTGTTAAAATGTCCTGAAAGCAGAATGCAACAATGCTTTTTGTTTGGGTCCACTCTCTCTAATGGCATGAAGAGTATCTCATCACAGTTGTCTGTATTAAGATGCCATTTGCTCCTAGTTAAAATCCTAATTCATTTTGTCATGTTGGCTCTCTCTTAATGTCAGTGCACTCAGCTCTGTGGAAGGAAGCATAGTCTCTTACCCTGCCCTGTTATACCACTGCATGAGCTGGCAGCAGGATGAGCGTGTGTAGGACAGGCATGTGTTCCTTGTGCCTTCATGGATGTGGTAAACCTGAATTTATCTAACTAAAGTGACATTTTGGCAGTCCTTGAGCCTTTGTGGTTGCTCCAAGCAGGGCAAGTCGATTTTTCTGGAAATTTTGTATTCTAACCAGGCAGAGATCTGTTGCTATCCACAGTGCAGAGGTTGCCATTTCAGAACACAGCTGAGTAAGATGGGTAGCAGGGGGTCAGCAGTGTCATACAAAACCTGCCTTGACCAATGAATCAGTATTTAGGTGTTTAGATTTACAGTCAAGTCCACCACAGTACTCAGAGATAAGAATATTCTGGAACTACAGTATGTGATACTCTAAATCTTCACATTAAAAATGCTTACTTTATGGTGCCTCCTGGAAGCCTTGCTTACTTTCAGGGCTCCGTGTATCATTGGGGAAGTTACAGGCTTAGGAGTAGGCATGAGCTGTGCCCTGAAGAGCTAACAAGGGATGCTTTACAAAGAGCCCTTCCTTTCAACAGTGTTCTAAGGTAGGTAATTATTACTGTCTCCATTCTACAGGTAGGAAAAGTAAGGTTCAGCGTTTGATTTGCCCAAAGCTTTGCAGAATTCCTGGTACCAGGCATGAACTCCAGTTGCTCAAACTCTCATAGCAGTTTGTCAAGGGAACAAAGTGCTGCTCAGTGTCGATGCCTTGTACTGTGTCTGGGGTGGATGGGGGTCCTACAAAATTTGTGTGTTCATTAAGAGCGGAGAGAAGCCCTACTTGGGCTTACCCAGCTTGCCTATGTCAGAGCAGGGTTTAGTGTTTTTAAACAAAAAAACAAACCAAACCAAAATGAAAAATTGTCTCGAGTAACTTTGTACTTCTTTTTTGGTCTGGCCTCAATTGCTTTTATGTTTTCTTTTTTTTTTTTTTAATTACTCTTATTATTCTTATTATGATTACAGTTCCTTTTTTATTGATTTTAATTTCTTTCATTTATGAAACATGCATGAACCAACAATGTGACTCTAGGAGGTTATTGCTGAGTTGTGCTGATGTCGATTTCATACTGTGATATTTTTTCTCTATTTACCTAGAGATCAGTATTTCAATATATAACGATGTGCATGTTTTCCCCCCTTCTCCCGCTGCATGCAGGGATTCGGGTTCGTAACTTTCGAGAATAGTGCTGATGCAGACAGGGCCAGGGAGAAATTACACGGCACCGTGGTAGAGGGCCGTAAAATCGAGGTGCATGTCTTCAGTAATTCAATTTCTTCTTTATATTTATTCTTTTGATTTCTTTTTGTGTCTTGCCTCACTTATTTCACATTTGGATCCCAGTCTCGTGTGTGCGTGTGTGTTTGTCTGTGTCCTTCACCTCCCTGCACTGAAATGTATAGAAGTTTACACCCTTTACAGAATATTTTTTATTGTTGTTTTGGATATTTTTTTCCTTTTCTTTCTTCTTTTATTAAGTTTTATTCCCACCCACTCCAAGTTTTTGCCCTTCTGCTGTCTTGATTTTTCCTTTGCTTCAGTTTGCAAGGCTCCGATTTCCTGTTACCAGGCCTGAACAAAACTAACTGAAAGAGTACTGTCCAACTTCTAACTGTGTCCAAAAAAGAAAGCAGGGGGCCAGCCAGTATCCTCTCTTTCCTCTGAGGCCAGTTCTCCTCCATGCAAGTGTGAGATGATGCCTGTGGGAGGGGTGGGGACACGTGGGGCAGCAGCCCCAAGTGGGCTGTACTATGTACACTGCTGGTTTCTTGATCAGCCCATGGTCAAGAAAAGGTTTGGTGAAAGCTAATCCTAAAAGCCTGCTAGCTCTCGCCGCCAGGGAGGGAAGGGTTAATGTTGGCTGGCCATCATGGCCATATGTTGGGCCTGTCTGGTGTTGACCAGTTTGGTGTTCCACTGTGTTGAAGGCTAACTGGCATCATCCCTCTCTCCTTCTTTCTTTAAAAAAAAACAAACACAAACCAAAAAGTACAAATATTGAAACAAAAAAGCCGCCGTTTTTGAGTAAGATGTCTGCATATTTTGCCTTTTTTTTTTTTTTCTGTTTTGTTTTGTTTTTTTATTTCCCTTTCCGATGGTTTAGCGTTTAGGGCCCTTCACTTGACTCACTCTTTCCATGGTAACTATACACAATGCTGGCGATGGTACGAGTTGGCGGTAAGTGAAACAACAGTGCTAGAGAAGAAGCTTTTCCTTTTCTTTTTTTAAAATTTTTCTTAAAATTACAAAAAAAATTAAGAAAGAAAAAATCCATCTGCCATCTCACATTAACACTACGAAATGTGATTTGACTTGTTGTCCCCACCCACCTCCTTCCCCTTCTCCCCCTTTTATTTTCAATGCTGTTGAGTAATGCCGCCTGGACTTTGGATGTACATATTGTTTTGTAGCAGTCTGAGCTGTTTGATTACTGACTTCATGGTGATTTCCCCTTGCACATCTTACTCAGAGTTACTGAACTCCAGTTTGGCTGGTTTTTATTAATGCACCCATATCCTCTTCTCTCTCTCCTGCCCCTTCTTTCTGCTGCTCTTTCTATCTGAGACCTGTTTGTAGCTGTTATTGTTTTTCTCTCTTTTTCTTTCTGCCCCCTCCCCAGTTTATTTCTTTACTAAGTTAAATGCAGCTGTTGGTCTCTTTGCTGACTGGTGGTTTCTGATTGGTTCTGGCAATTTTTCCTTTAAGTGCTTGTGTTGCACTTTGCTGTAGCAGCTGATTTCAGGCACTCGCTCCATCTAATGATTGTCTGTGAGACCCTATCCCCTCACTCCTCCCCTCCCCACCCTCTGAATCAATTGTGGTGTGTTTTTTTTTCTTTCTTTTTTTTATCTGTGTGTGTTTAACTGCATGCTCTCAGTCTCATCATTGTTGTTTCCCATTCTTTCTACTTTAAATGTGTAATGTTTCTATTGTTTTGGGTCTGAAACAAGAGTAAAATGTAGCTCTGGACTCCTCACCCTGTGTACCCCCACCATCCATACATCTCAAGGGCCTGAGGCAGCTTCTATTTTTGTATCCATTTTTTTTCTTCTTCACCCTGGCCTCCGTTCCCATTGGGCATGTGTTTTGATAAATTATTGATGATTCATAAAGACTTCACCCTCCTTGCAAGAGCTTTGAGGCTGACACGGGGCTGCAGTAACTTGGCTTCCAAACTAGTCCATCTTTTCTTTATCAGCACCATCTCTGCGGTAACACCCCACTTGCTTGAGCAGTCAAACCGCTTGGAACTGTGCAGAGCTCTGTAAAGAGGGTGGAGGGCACAGTAAGCCCAAAAATGATCCAGGTCTGCTGCTATGTACTCTTTTTGTCCCATGAGATTTGTGACAAGGAAAAATTATCTGGAAAAAGATCTGAAAATGGTGGGTGTAAATCAGTGAATGTAGATCATTTAAAGAGTTGGTGATGTTCCAGAGATTTCCTCAAGCCTTGGGAGTTCAAATCTAATGCTGAGGGACTCCAGGCTACCTTTTTCTACTCAAGTGTTCTGCCAGTGACCTGCTGGGTCCCAGTTCCAGCAGTGAGCTTGAGAAACGAGTCAGCTTGTGCATCACCTGGTTCAGTTCCCCTGCCCTGGGCTGCAGAAATTATTCCTGCCTCTCTAAGAGAACCTGGACAAAGCATCTAGGGTTGTGCCCTTTTGATCACTGAGTTGTAAATAATCCCGTGCCTAGGGATGGCAGGGTGGTGGAGAATCTGCACTTTACTCTTGTTGGCCTTTTGTTTAATGCATAATTTTAAAATGCCACGTTTAGCTGTAACTTTTATAATTAAATGGCAACTGTTAAAAGTAATTTAAAGATTTCATTAATGTAAAATTAGCTGTTTAATTTTATTTTGCTCAGAGAAGTATAGTGTGTATGTGTGTGTGTGTGGTATCTGAGAGTTTTTCACCATATTCCCTAACGTTCTGTGCTTCCTTCCCTCTCCTCCCCCTCCCCTTTCTTACTTTCAGGTTAACAATGCCACTGCGAGAGTGATGACCAATAAGAAGATGGTCACACCTTATGCAAATGGTAAGAGAGACAGTTTGCACTAGTGATGAGCTGAAACGTTTGAAGAAAGACAAAAGGCAAAAGTCATGACCTCTCCTCAGGACCAAAAGGAACCAAGAAAACCTCACAAACTCTAATTTGTATCATTATACCATTCAGTATAACCCAAAAGTGTTTGTGGAGAATACCATTTTCCAGTTGGAGAAGTGGGGACAGAAAGAAGTAGGGACCTGCCCCATGTGGCTAAGATGGGTGAAGGTGTCAAGGGCCAATGGGTTGCCTGCCCTACTACTGCAAGCTGACTCTATATGGTGGGATGTGCAGTACTCCTGTGTCTCACTCCATCACATACATACCTAAATATGAATGCAGAAACATAACTTAAGATGCTTAATCTAAGTCATTAACTTAATAACTTAAGATAGCTCAATTTAGGTTCTATCTGTAAAAGTACAGCTGTTCTCAAGCAACCAGCAAAACAGAGCCTTTGCACTGCTTGTTTGCTTGCTTTTTGTTTCAGACTGCTTGTATTCAGTGAATTTTCCAGTCAACCTAAACAGAGGAAGACCAGGTTGTTTGGGTAGTGAGGAATCCTGTTTGATTGGGATATCTTGGTGGTTCTCTGTGAAGTCATTTTACTTCATAGGCATATATAGCATAAAAAGTGATTCTCCCAGCAGAATGCTGCTTTGATAAAGATTTTGAATCTGAGTCTTCCTCCTGAAACGGGCAGCAAAGTTCTTTTCAGTGTGTAAATGTTCCCAAACAGTTTCTTCAAGGCAGGAAGCTGCATACAAGTAGTAGCTGGTGTGACAATCTGTTTTGATTACAAAGTAAGACTCCAAACTCAGAAGATAAAAATTCTTTATGTTGCTGTGCTGCCGACTTACTGAGTGGTCCCTTGCAAGTAAATCTTACCTTGGGTACAGAGATGGGGAAACATAGCCAAGCAAAAGGCTTGGGACTGTGGGTCTCACAGTACCTGGAAGGAACTAGGAGATTTTGTAGCAAAAGGCAAGGCATCCATGGTACATTGTCCTGAAAACAAGAGCAGAAAATGTCATGTATGTGACTGTTTGGTAATGAAACTTGGCTTACTTGTGAAAGTGATAGCGTACAAGAATATTTTGCTTTTGCAGCCAGCAGTTTAAAGCCAGCTTTAAAGCTAGGCAAAGAAATTTAGTATTAGACCAGGCTTAAGTAGTATTGGCAAGTATGGTTGTACAACTGTTATTAAATTTAAGAGTTAACAGTCCTCTTGTTGCCGCTACTGGAGTATTTTGCCATCAAGGTGACCAGTGCAGCAGCAGTATGCTTGTACTTGCAGAGGGAGCCTGCACTGCATCTGTCATTGACACTCTGCCAGCAGGTGAAGGTGTGGTGGTGATGGGGTGCAGTTCTCAGAGTTGTTCATATAGCTTCTAGAGTGGTTAGAGGTGTCAAAAGTTCAACAAGTGCACCAGAGCTCCAAGACAGGAACTGTATAGATTTATTTAAATAAAAATGCCTCTGTGATTGCTGGCTGAACAGCTGAGATCTTTCGTGAGAGGAATGCTTTGTGGAAGCCAACCCAGATCACATTGTTAGCTTTGTATTTCTTTTCTCCCCCATTAGAGAGATGGAGGGGGGAAAGACAGGTTTCTAGATGTGACTGGACATATGTACCAACTCATACCCGTACTTCTTTAAGCTCTATTCTCTTGTAGGTTTTATCTTGATGATTTGCAGTTCTTGCCAATTATCCAGATTATATTGAAATAATTTCTCTGTGAAGGCTTTCATCTGAAAAGCAGCATAAAGGAGAGAAATACTGAAATAACAGTGAGGAGAAAGTGTGAGATGAATAGAATGATTTTTTTTTTTTAAATGAACTATAGTTGTGTAATACAGTTAATTAGGAAATTCAGACACTGTTGCTTTTTAGCAGATCTCTAGCAGATGAGAGAAGGGTGCTTTGAGAATTCAAGGCTATAATTTGACTTGCCTGAGATGACAGTCTGGGCCAGTGGCTTTAGGGAGCGCTTGTATCTGCAGTGTTCCCAGTGAAAGTAGGGAGGAGCTGGCACCAAGGCTTCCACAGGGAATGCCAGGTTGCACGGTGCTTGTGGCAAATACGTATATAAGGTGGTTGGCATTCCCACAGCAGTGCCTCTGCCTGCTGCAGGTCAGCTGATGTTTTGCTGTTCCCTCCGATACAGTGACCTGCACCTAGAGCTTGATGTTAGGAGAGGGCAGTTGGCCTCCATCTACACCAAGGGGGATTGAGGCGAAGCAGAAATTGGAAAGAGCTGTGCATGTGAAGCTGGGGCGCATGCAAGAGACCATTCCCCCTACCCACGCTGCCCGTTCCTTCTCTTGGTGTAGATTTTGGCATTCACTGCAGTCTTTGTTGTTTCAGGTTGGAAGTTGAGTCCTGTGGTTGGAGCGGTGTACGGCCCTGAGTTATATGCAGGTAGAGCTTAAGTAGACACTTCCACTTCTGCCATTTAACTGCAGTGGTGTTTGTTTATGTTCTTAATCTGCTGTTTCTTTATAACCTTTTTACTGTTTTGTTTTTGTTTTTTATTCTTTTTTTAAATTAAATTAGCATCCAGCTTTCAAGCAGATGTCTCGCTGGGCAATGATGCTGCAGTGCCCCTGTCAGGAAGGGGGGGTATTAACACTTACATTCCTTTAATCAGTAAGTAGCCCCCAATGGCCCCTGTACTGTTACTGTGCTTGAGTTAATGATGACCTGCTACCCTTCTTCTCTCCAGTCTGTATAATATATACTTGAAAGGATGGGTCACACTGGGAATGAGTTTACCTTGAGCCAAAGTATAGAGTGCAGTTGCTGTAACTTGTTCACCTGCAGTGTCTTGCTGTACTGCTGAATGGGTCCTTCTGAACAACAAGGAGGCTGCAGAACAAGGGGAGGGTGTGTGTGAGGAACGGGCCATTCCCTTGCTCCCCTCCTTGTATTGAAATGGAAGAAACCTAACAGACAAATCCCTAAAGTACATATTATACAAGCTGCTGAACCACGGGTCTGCAGGGCCCCGAGTGGCATGCACCTGGATGCATGCTGGGTTGGGATTGTGCCCTGGGACTCGTTCCCTCTCAGTATCTGTTTATGACGTGTTTGCAGATGCCTCTGAGGTTTTACAAAGTTTCATCACAAGCCAGTTTACTCCAGTTTAAAGCATAATAATAGAGGCATTGCTATATGTGGTGCCAGTTATTGGTCACACTTGTTAAATGAAGGTGGGCTCTCAGTAAACTGGCACTTTATGGGAAATTGCTGCTGCTGTTATATGGGCTATCTTGTCTTTCAGGCTTTAAAATGAACATACAGAGGATTGGGTGGCAAAGAGTGGGAGGGGAAAGGAGGGAAGAGACTGATGTAAGTTGGTTGACTTTAAGGGCCTCTTGACAAATTATTTTAAAGAGCCTCTGCAGTTTTGGAAGAACTGCGTGCTGTATTGATAGTAACTCCCCATGCTTCTCAGACTCTAACCAGACTGCATGCCAGTATCGAAAGGTGGGGGGATTTGAGCCCTGTTTGGGGTGGGTAAGGCATGCCAAAACATTAACCTCTTGCATGCCAAACCTTTCTGCAACCCTTCTCCCCCCAAAGGCCGTGGTGTAGCAGGAAGTATGTATGGGATGCTTGCTGGGTTATAAGCATGTCCTTCTGCAGGATTGATGCCAAATGTCCCACCGCTGTGGAGCTGTTGTGTCACTTTGTTTGAAGCAGGTGGTTGCTCTCTGGAGTGGAGATTGTATCCTTTTCACCTTCCACCTTGTCTGTCTTCACAGTTCCAGGCTTCCCCTATCCAACTGCAGCCACCACAGCGGCCGCGTTTCGGGGCGCCCATCTGAGGGGCCGAGGAAGGACAGTGTACGGGGCAGTGCGGGCAGTTCCTCCCACGGCCATCCCTGCCTACCCAGGGTAAGCACTGTCACAGGAGCAGAGTGCTCTGCACAGCCGTGTCAAAGAGCTAATCGGTTAACAAAAACCCTAAAATTGTCTGGATGGTGAGAGTCAAGATTTTGCTAGTGCCAGAGCGTTCTGCACATGATGGCATCCAGTGGGGGCAAATTTAAATTTTTCTGTCTTAAGTGCTTGACTGAAACAATTTTCAGTACTTGCAACAGCTTAAAGTGCTGATGGGTTCCTTCTCATAATTTCTCAATTTGTCTGTATACAGTATTTGAGTCCATTGACCCAATATGTTATAGTGCTGCTGAGAAGGACATAAAGAGAAGATCTAAAATTCCTGAAAAACTTCTTCTCTTTGTACTCCATTTGTGTTTCCATATTCAGAATGAGGAATATTATCCATTAATTCATGCCTCACCATCTGGCAGTAGGACACAGAAGAGCCAGTTACCCACAATGGATTTGCTTTCTTTGTTGGAGACGGTTTAAAAAGGTTTAAAACAAAGATTAATCAAGTCCATTAATTTAAAGCTGGGAGCATTTGGGATGTAGAGAGAATGATAATGCAATGAAGCAATGGCAAATGTGTGGCCTTAGCATTCTTTGCCCTCAAATTTTCACTAGTAATGCAGTGCAAAAAATGCCGTTACAAAGGAGTATTCTGCTGTTTAAAAGTAGAGGGAACTAGACCTGTATGTGAGTTTTGATTTGGGTTTTTGTTGGTTTGTTTAAATGTGGTGGAATGACAGATAAATCAGCAAATCCCTTCCAAACTGTCTTTTTTTTTGTTTGTTTGTTTTGTTTCTGATTTTTAATCATATTGTCTTGAGTTCTACTTGCCATATTTTCCAGGCAATGTTCTCAGAAAGAACAGGAGTAGAAACGAATCCTCCAGCACAGAGATGTGGACTGACCCTTCTTTTCCTTTACACTAGGCCCAAAGGGGAAGAAAAATCCCATAAATCTTTTATTAAGAAGGAAAGTGGAATCCATACACATCAGTGCAGGGAGCTGGCCTGATCTATACTGGATAAGCTCACAATACCTTCTGCAGCAGATTAAGTGATGAGAGCTACTGTGACCCTTTTAGAGACTAGTCTGATTTTTAAAGTGGAGCTCCAGAAAGCAAGCTGCAGTGCTCAAGTACCTGTCCAGCTTTGCTCTTTGGCAATTTTGGCAATGTTTGTATTTAATTCACCAGAAGACTTTAAATGAAACCTCTCATGTAAATATTGATCTTCTGAACATTGTGTTTCTTCTGGGTTTTCAAATCCACTTTTTTGCCACCACGCCTAGTTTACATTCTCTCTCCTCTAACCATAGCCTCTGACCTGCAACTTGTCTGTCTATTGCTCTAAAAATGGCCCAGTCCAATTTTACTGGGGAGTGCTCCACAGTGAAACAAAGCAGCAAAGCTAAGTGCTACTGTCTAGCAGAACATGAAATATTTGCACCAGGGAGGGGGAATGTGCTTTTCATCCCTGGGAGTAACAGCTAGAGCATTCCTAGCCAGAGGCTGTCATGAGTGGGGCACTGGGAAGGCCTTGTCTTTGATGTAAATCCAGCCTGAGTCCCATGTAAAAGGTTTATTTTAATTTGAAATATGGGCCACGCTCCAATGATTAGCCCTTCCAAATACTGTCTCGTGTCTGTGTTTACTGGTATTACACTGAATTTTTCTGACCCTGCTGACTTATCCCATGTCTTCATGGTCAGCATACTACCTAGTAAACATTTACAGGGCACCAGTAAGCAAGGCAGATTCACAGAGTCCCAGAACTGTCCCTAGTCCCAAGCAATGGGATGTAATTACCTACTACTGGTGTTTTTTGTCATCATAGTGTGTCTCTGCAAGATACTTTGTAGAACAAATTGGATTCCTAGTGGAATAATACAAAATGTGCTGTACAATTCCATGTTGCAGTAACTTGTAGGACAGCCAGCACTCTGTGTGAGCACTGTTGACCTCCATGGGGTCAGGGACAGGCACACGTTCCTGACATCTTGCCCTCCATCCGTTACTTTCTTCCTGGCCAGTGGAAAGATGACACCATAAGATCAGTCAGCAACATCAATGACCAAGACATAGTGAGTAATGTCGAAGAAAACAGTAAAGTAAGCTGCAGGTTAACTCAAACCTGATAGAAGGAATTGGTATTCCCAAGCCTCAGTGGTGTTTAAGTTACAAAACTTAATGGTATCACTGCATTTGAGAGCTTAGCAGAATTTAAAAAATACAGAATGTAGATTAATAAAAGCTCATTGGTATTGCCATACTGGATCAGACCTGAGCACCATCCCAGCTAGAGTAAGTTTTGGCAGTGTCAAATGCTAAGCCAGAGGAAGGTGCAAGAAATCATAGCTCTTAATAGTTTTAATAATAATTTCAGGAACTCAAGATTTGCTAATGCCTATGTGGAATGCCCATACTTATGCATGGCCATGGTTGTTTATCCAGAGAAGGGTTTTGATACCTCAGAAAGCAACTGCTTAGACTATTGTAGGTGATTTAGATTGTCACCTAAACCTCACTTTGAACACTAATGCAACTTTCAGTTTTCAACTGAGGTGCCACTTGGTAGAAATAAGGAGACATTATAACCTCTGATATAAAGCACAAGTAAAAACTCTACTGGAATATTGCCCTGATTTGTAGCAGCCATGCTTTTTAAATGAGAATGCTAACAAATAACATTTCAGACCAAAAGCTGAAAGAATCCAGATAGTCTGAAAAAAACTCAGCTACTGTAAAACTCTCAAAGTTACATAAGCTTGATAAATTTTGTTTCTCAAACTATAGGTTAGTCATTGACGTGTGCATGGTATTAAGTACCTATATGAGGAATAGACTTGCCATAGTAAAGAGTAATTTTGTCTTGGAGTGTAAATATATATGAAATTCACTGATTTGAAGCCATAATAGATAGAAGACTAGGGCAGCAGTCAGCTTTGAGGATTTGAAGTGGTTTTTTTTCGCTCCTTTTCCAACACAACAGTCAGCTGTTGGTACACCTAAATGATATGCTGGCTACTTTACAAAACCAGCCTGTTTCTTTTTCCCTTGGATGTGTTTTAGCACAGCTAGTAGGCTTTTCACAGATTGCACCAAGATTTGACTGGCTGCCAGGCTGTTTTATACTTCTGGTCAAGCTACATAACCAGAATGTGGTTCTCAGATGAAGGAATTCTCTCGTTTTGCTAGCATTAAGAATCACAAGTATGAATATTCTGCCATATAAATAAACCTTGCTGAATTTCAGCCCTGGAAGCTGATGTCAGTCAAATCCTAACTAAAGCAGAGATGGAGGATTCATGTGTGTTTGGGTGTTTGGATCCAGGAAGTCTTACTTTTACCTGTTATTAGTGTTCCTTGCAGTTTTCTCTGGAGAGCTGATGCTAGCATCTCTTGCTGATAGAAATAGTGGCCTGATCCAATGTGGTAATGCTGATGTCCATCCAACTGACTGTGTTTGGAATAACTGTTAAAACTGCTAACCTGTTCATAAACCAAGTCACTTCCTCTGTCATGCGTTTGCCTTTCCTGCAGGAGCAGGTGGAGTATCACTGCTAAAACACTCCTGGTCCTAGATAGAGAACCCAGCAATGTAAGTCACTGCCCCAGGAGCCAAACTCTTTGTTATGTGGTTGTAAAAATTTAGCTTCAACAAATATGATCTTACGGCCTGCTTCTCCCTGCTGAAGTGGCTCCCCTCTTCCTCTAACAAGGGTCTCTATCTTCATACCTGCTCCCAGCGCTCTTGGAGACTACAGTAACTGTGTCCATTGGGAATGGAGTGTACTTTTCCTGGGGAAGGCAGCAAGACTAAATTATTCAAGCAGTAGCTAACACTGCAAGATTTTTTTTAATTTTTTTTTTTTTTTTTAGTAATAGCATGCAGAATTTTGGCAAGATCTGCTGGGCTTTTTTGTGTGTGTGTGCCTTACAATAGGTGGGTGTCTGAGGGTTGCAGGCTCTTGGCAGCATTTCACATTCCATCTGATGAGTAAAAAATGGTAGTCAAAAGAATAGCTAGTGTTCCATACCTTCTTTTTTCTTAATGCTATGGGTAAGTCATGCACATCAGATCCATGAGCATCACAGAGGGTGGGGTTAATGCTTTTCAAAGCCTTGAGCGAGTTTGTGTGGAGCTCTTCAGGGGACAAAGCTGGAGGAAATTCCTCAGTATGTGAAGCACACGCTGAACTCAAATGGGTGGGGGGCATCCCCTCTCTTCCTTCCTCATCCTTCCCCAACCCCTGTCCCCAGACTGAGCTGTGTAGTCTTATGCCTAGTGAATGCTCTGGTAAGAGCAGCTATTTGGGAACCCCAGGCTCTGTTTAACAGTTTTTGTGCTTGAAGTTCTGAGAGAAACAAAACTATGGCTTAAAGCAGAAAAGGCACCATCCCATGGAAACCCTTCCAGTTGCTCCTCTCTGCTAAGGAATAAGTAATTACTACCAGGGACTCCCACTGCACCTTTCAATTTTCGGATCTTGGACCAGTCACCTAACCTTTTTAGCTCATTATCTCTGCTTGTGAAAGCAATGCATTGTGGGTATTTTTGGTTTTTTCTTTTCAATTACATTTCTCTGTGTTTACTTTGATCAGAATTGGTTGACTTGTTTTCCTGAGGTGTTGCATCGGTTCTTTAAGATGCTGAATAATAATACTTTGCATGCTTGTGTGATCAGCCAAATCTTATCGCATGTCTAATGTGCAGGGTAAAAGCAGGTGATGTATGGATGTCAGAAACAAAACTCATGCAGCCCTGTGAAGCCTGAAAAATGTAATCAGGCACAAGTCTCTGAACCACACTTCCTGACATAGGCGACTGCAGCCCCTGTGGGATGCCTTCTGTGAAGGGCTCCTCAATATCACAAGCCCACTTCATGAAGCCAATGTTTCCATGTGTTTTAGGGGGTAACTAAAATCATTCCAGGAGAATAACCAGAGTGGAGGCTTCTACACCCTTGTGTCTCTCTTCAGGACGTCAGATCTTTTTGAGTCGATATTTGCTGTACAAGATGGTGGTTCCCCTCCGTCTCTCCTTTGCATACTGTCTCCCCCTCTGCCCACCCCCTGCCCCTTTGCATGCCATGGAAGATGACTTGGAGCCGTGCGTGCGCACACACGTTCTCTTGCTGATTTGCTCCTGCCAAAAGCCCAGGTTGTGGATTCATACATCACCTGCCTGTGTAAAACGCATGTGCATGCTGCCGTCCTCAATAACCGGAATGTGTTTTCTGTTCTTTTGTTTTTTGTTTGTTTTTTTTTCTTTTCTTTTGTTTTTTTTTTTTTTCTTTTTTGTTTTGTTTTTGTGTGGATTTTCTGCAGTGTGGTTTACCAGGACGGATTTTACGGTGCTGACCTCTATGTAAGTACACACACCGGAGCCTTCTTTGTCCCCAACCCCTGACAAGCCAGCCTTTTTTTGTTTTCTTTTCTTTTTCTTTTGGTTTGTTCGTTTGGTTTGGTTTTTTAAATATCATTTACTTTAATTTTCTTCTTCCTTGTGGATATATATATTTATATATTTAGGAATGCAAGCATGCTTCTCTGTCACTGCGCTTGCCCCTGGGTGCAAGACCTAAGCCTTTGGGTTTCCTGATCATTGCCAGGGTCAGTTTATTTGGTGTCCTGTCCCCCACATTCACACTGGTACTAATCAACCTGAGAGATGATTAGCAAATTAAAATTTCTCTCAACACTTCTCTCATTTACATAATTTGGATATAAAAATAACAGGACTGGTTTAGCCTCAGACCTTCCCTTTCCTTCTCCCCCTCTTCCCTCCCCTTTCTCTTCCCTCTTGGGGCCCTTTTGGGTTTGATTTGTGTAGTCCACACTACACTGAACAAGTTGTATGTTTAAAACTGTTCATGTGCCACTGGGATGTGGAGATTATCCCTTTGGGGAAGACACTGGGACTGATTAAAAATGGAGGCTGAGATGCTGGAGTGAAAACTGACATCTCATTTTGCTGGTAGGAATGGCACCTAAATAGGCTAGATTCTCTCTCCTCTTCAGGGAATTGTAAAGTACAAATATGTGGAGATGTTTGGTTACAAGAGTCAGCAGCCTCCTCCTGTTGGGGAATTAGCTATTATACCACGGGAGACTTTGTCCTGTCATTGTCTTTGTCCTGCCCAGTCAGTCTGTATTGCAAATCTCCAGGGAGTCTGTGTGTTCATAGGTGGGTTGTGGATGGAGGTAATTGAACTGGCCAGCGAGAAAAGTGCTTTCCTCTCCAAGGGAGAGCTGTTGCAGAGCAGGAATATGGTAGGAACTTGCCTTTCAAAGCCAAAATATTCAGTTGCCACTGCAACTCATAGACTGCCCGGCTTTATCAGAGTTCCCAGTTGTGGCATTGTAGGTCATAGCTCCCTGGAGCTGGGAAGTTTTGTATAGTTTGGGTTGTGACACAATTGTCAGCACGAATTTCACAGTCCTGCTCCTTTGAAGGTGCTATTCCTGCCATTTATAAAGAGGACCCTGGGGTTAGACTTAGGATAATGGATGGAACTAGCTTTTGGATTTTGTTGGCTGATATGGAGGAGGAAGTTCTGGACAGGTGCTTTTTCCAGCCCAGGTAGAGTTGGAAGATGTGCTCTCTGAGATAGAAAGAACTGCGTGCATTTCTTCACTCTTCCATATACTGTGGTGTGTGCAGTTCTTTTAAGATTGATCTGCCTAGTCAAGTGTTTCTTTATAAAGCTGTGTCAAGGACTATGGAAGGTTCTGTGTTTTCCTGCCTCACTCCTAAAGCACTGCCTTTACAGACACTGACTTTGCTATGGCACGTAACCAAGAAAATGAGTGGTGCTTAGTGCCTCTTCCCACAGAGTGTGGCATATAAAAAGCTGCCATGTTGAAAGGGAAGTCTGATCAGCGTTACTCCCTATTTTTGAGAAAGCTTCTTCAGAGCTTTTGTTGGGGAGGAGAGGCTTATATAACATGTAAGGACAGAAACTTCAGCAGTGAAGAACTCCTGTAAGCACTTGGTGCTGCAGAGCAGTACCACCATGTAACACAAAGCCAAGCCCCCAGGTCAGGTTAGAACCATTAGGTGGATTTCTGATGACTTTGCTGTTGGTGGCAGTGGTGTCACTATCAGAAAGCAGGATGATGGAAGAGAGGACTGCGTCAAAGTAGATGGTGATGCTTTTACCTGTTTTATTGCTAGCCAGAGCCCTCCAATGGAGCTCAGGAAAAAGTTACCATTATCCAAACTTGAAGTTGCCCTTCCAAACAGTTTGCTTGGCACAGGTGGAATGACTTCAATGTCTCTGTGTCTCACTGATTTGTTGTGCTTTTCACTGCAGAGCTTCTATCCCTCTGGTTGCTGTGATAGGTTTACACAGATTTTGGAAGGTATGGCAGAGGATATTTCAGTTAGGACTAGGGGAAAGTTAAATCGAGGTTCTCTTAAGATTTCTGAGTCCATAGGGTTGTGGAAAGGAGCTGAGCTGGCAGGGAGTGGTTAATGGTAGGAGAGATGAAAGGGAAGTGTCCCAAGTTTGGGCTGCTTTTTCTGCATAATGCTATGCACCGATTTCTCATTTTCCTCCTCCTCCTTTTCCTCACTCCTTTTTTCTTTCCTGGGGCAACCATCCTGCTAGCCATTTCTTCTGTGAAGAAGGCATTCCATCTGTTGTTGGATGCGTCCCACTCTGGCAAGACACCTGAATTGATAAAACAAGCTGCCCCAGGATGCAGAGGGCTTCATTTCGGATCATAAGAAAGGTTATCTTTCTTCTACAATGGGGTCAATCTGGGTGGCGGGGGGGGAACCCAAACAAACCCACCTGTGCCAAGACTGCTCCTGCCTGTGAAAAGCGTGCTTGCATCCACTGGAAAGAAAAGGCTGGTGAGCCCCGCTGTGGGCTGTTTGTATGATTGTTTCTTTCCACAGCTGTGTTTTTTTGAACTGCTCTTCCTGTGTTCTGTTATAGAATAGTCTTACAGGAACCAATCATTAGCGCTAAAATACCTCAGGTAGGAGTGCCAGTGTGACCTGCCAACCAATCAGATTGTGGATTGCAGTGGAAAAAACTGAATTATACTAACCATTCCAGCACCACATTAGAGATGGGAACAGAGGCTTTTTTAGAGCAGCGCAGACTCACGTGTGAGCCAAGCCCCCGCTGCAGCAGGGTGGCGTGTGTCCAGATTTCATACCAAGTGGTATTTCACTCAAAATAAAAAAAAAACAACCAAAAACCAATGAAAAACTAAAAATCAACAAAACTTTAATTCAGTGGAAAGGTTAACAAGGTCATGCTTGTCCCATTACCATGTAGAAGCACCTGCTGCAATGGACACTGTTGTCCTGTCACCTCTTCTAATTCATTCATGCTCATTCCTGGTGCACATATGCCACCCTCCTAATACAGAAATACCAGAAGCGGTTCTAGCCCTTTCTGCTTCTTAACTTCTGTCGTGTGGAAGTATGGGGGTGGAGAAGACATCTGAGAGATGGCAAATAAAAGACCCTAAAATTGGGCTTACTGCCTAAACCTGGCAAGCAGTAAATGTACCTAAGTGGTACCATGAGTTCCATATCTCCCTGGGGTTATGGACACACTTGTGTCCTAGGGGCAGAAAGGCTCTTTGGAGTAAAGAGGGCAGTGGCATACTTTCTGTGCCCTTCTAAGGCAGGAAGGGAAAAAGAAAAGGGACATTTATACCACACTTGCATAGTAAGCTCTAGTTTTGGATTTCTTCTTGCTCATGTTGGATTGATCACCTGATATGGACTTAAAGAGTGGTGGAGAAGATATGCTTGAGCTGAACTGCATAAAATGCTAATTTGTTTTCATTAACATACTCAGTAGTTGGAATGCTACTTTAGTTGGGATTGCAGCTTCCCATAGATGTTGTTTTCCCATGTTTGTCTTATTTCAGAAAATATAAGACAATACTGAAAAAGCTGCCATCTAATGTTAAAGAAGGAATTTAAAGTAAAATACTGCTTTGTTGATGAGCCAAGGACAGTAACATCACAGAAGAGTAATTTTAAATTACGCTTTTGTTCATACCTAACAAAAACAGCTGTTGGACAGCTCAGGTCTGTAGGCAGAAACACTTCGTGGGGAAAGGGATCCAGCATAGCCCCAGCAAGACTGGAATACCAGATAGACAGAGAAGGAGAACTTGAATTAGGATAAGCAACATATAGGCTGGTGTTCATTTCTCTCACATGGTCCCCAGACAATCCAAAAGCCTGTACCAAAATGGGCTAATCTTAATTTGCACGGTCCTTTTGGTTGTTTCTGATGCCCAGTGACAATGCACAAGCCTTCTTGCTAGTTCCCATTCCCTTATGGAGGCAGTAATGAAAGTGTCCCATTGATAGAAACTTCTCAGACATAACAGCTGCACAAGAAGCTCAGCCACACTTACTTCCTTTGAGATGAGACTGAAGGTTTTTAAAAACAGAATCTGTATGGGTAACCTGTCCCTGTGGAATCAAATAGGCGGAGTGGGAGTTTGCATGGCTGTCCTGAGTTTCAGGCACTATGCCACTCATTGGTTTCTTCTGTTGCAGTTTGGCTGTGGCACTGAAGGAATGTGTTGAAGCTGGCAAGGGCCTTTTTTTCTTTCTTTTTTTTTTCTTTTTTTTTTCCTTTTTTTTTTTTTTAATAATTCTTTCTTTCATTTGGAAACACATTTTTCCCTCTTTGTTGCTGTGGTTGCAGATGCTCTATGCTGTTATATTTTTTATTTACTGGAGTACCTGAAGTGGGTGGCACCAGAAATCACTACGGGTCCTAGGACCTTGCAGATGAGCTCTGCATATCAGTTACAAGTTTTGTGTGAAAAGGAATAGCAGGAGAGAATATCTGGTGCATTGGACAAGCTGAACAGGCTTTAGATGCATTTATTGAATTATATAGGTGGATCCTGGGTTGTGGAGAACAGGAGCATCAGTTGGGTAAGGCAACCTGTACAGTGTCTGCTCTGTACGGTCCCAGAGCTTGGTGAAAGGGTTCATGTAAAAACAAATTATAGTTGCAACAGTTCTTCCTCTTTCCTTCACCCTATTTTGGTGTATTTGGACCTGCTGGTCATGCTAAATACATCCCGCCTCAGAAATCTCCCAGCTGTCCACACTCATTGCTCCAATGACAGGAATGCACCATGGCCATTATGATCCCCATTTTTGGTTTTATTTGAAGTACACATAAGTAGACTTTGCAGATTGCTTTGAAGTGAGCAGGTCTGCCTGTATGTGTGTACCTCTATCCGGAGATTTTTTTTCCTTTTTTAAATAGCCAGTAGTTTCAATTTTGCATCAGTGCATGGTTAAAAAGCAATACACGTCAGCTATTTCTTAACTTCATTTCTCCAATGAATTATTTCTCCTGTTTTTTTGTTTTGTTTTCTTTTGTTTGTTGTGCAGTTGACTGAAGAAATGTTAACATCCCGCTCTAAATCTCTCAGTGGAGTCTCTGTTCCCTTCTCTGATATAACAGATGGGTTATTGCTTGTTATAATTATTAACATTGTGGTGTGGGACAGGGCTGGGGTGGGAGCCATTCTGGGGGGCTCGGGGGGCTGTGGGAGTCCTTGAGGTTGGAATGTTAACTCCAGTGGTGACTGACTGTTTCCATAATAGCAGGTTGTTGTGGCTGCACGCTCTAGTACTTGAGGCTGTGTACTTCACTGAGCTTGTGGTAGAGCCTAGGGCGAACTGCTGTCCCAAGAGAATGCTGGGATGGATAGAACTAGCCAATATGAGTCTGAACGTGGTGACTTTGCTGGTTGTTCTAGCTCCAGATGTCAGCATGCTTAGTTTTTAATTTTGATTAATAAATGTTACTCTGTTCCCCCTCCCACACCTGATTCCAACCCTTCTTTCTTCTTCTTTTTTTTTTTTGTTTCTTTTTTTTTTTTTTTTTTGGTTTGGTTTGTTTTTGTTCTGTTTCGTTTTCCTTTATGAGAGACATGAGTTAAAAGACAATTATATGATAAGCCTTTTTGGTTTCAAACTGCATCTTGCTATCATGTTCAGAGTATGTGCCAGGCACATTTGAAGCAGCTTCTGGTCTGAAATGTGACTGGCAAGTGAGGAAGTGTGGGGCAGAGTGGGAATCAAGGGTGCTAAGGCTGCTAAGGCCAGCTGCCCTTTGGAAGGTAGTGCCTGGAGAAAATGCCTCCTACACTGTGCCCAAGTGACACCCCAACGGTTCAGGAAGCATATAGCCTAAGGGGAATACTGCAATGGCATTGATACAAAGTTTTGGCTTAATTTGGTGAGGTTAATGAAGGTTGGATTTGGATTAAGGCTGCACCTCATTCCCCTGGCCTCTGTCATGTTTTACATGGTGGTACAATGATAGCATGGCAAAACCAAGCTAAACTTCCCCAGCCATCAGTCCACAGTGCAGGATTTGAAACAGCCAGGTGAGATTAAAAGGGCTAAACTGTAACATGGCATCTTTTCCAGGCCATGTGGCGATGGTTCACAGGTGTTGCTTTTTACATCTGTGTTGCTTTTTCTCCCGTTAACTAAAAGATTGAAGAGGCTGCAACTCCCTTTTCTCTGGAGTAGGAAAGGATCTGCAAACATGCTTTGGATAGCACATCAGCCTTCACAGGGCTAATGCAGGCCACATGAAAGAAACCAATATTAATTTAAAATCACTACTTCTAATTTAAAAGCTACCCAGGTTCAGATTGAGCAAAGTTCTGTAGTGGAGCTGATCTTGTACCCTTAGTTAGTTACACGTATGCAAAAGATATATAGGGAAGAAGTGGTAGAGGTATGTTGAGCTTATTCTGGAGGTGAAGAGCATAACTCTGCCTTCTGGTCCTTCAAACCCTGAAATGTCAATTGGAAGAAAAAAATAAAAAATAAAAGCCAAAAGCAATCTGGAATTTTCTGATGTTTTTTATGGCTCATTGTGTTTCTAGAAAGTCAAAACTATGGTTCATTTACCAGGCCTTCACCCCAGGTTAAAAAAAGTGTTCAGAAATACAATAAAGATCCAACCAGGGCTTCAGAACCCTATTTGCTGCCTGCTATGCCACCTTTGTCCCTGATCTGAAAGGTGCCTGGCCTTGGTCTTCCAGTACTGCAGGCCTTGCTCTGCCCCAAGAGCTCCTTGTGGGAGTTTCAGGAGGAGACTCATGGCTCTTCTCTGAGTCAGAATTCACATTTTGACAACACAGCTGTTAAATACATTTTTAGTAACTACCTCTGATCACCTTTGCTACAGGTGTGTAGCATGGGCAGAAATACAGCAGCAGAACAGGCTGTTCTGGCATAATTCTCTTGACCTGTTTCTTTCTTGTATGGAGAGGAGGGGAGAACAGTCTGGCTGGCCTCAATATTGGTTTGCTTGTTGACAGCCCTGAAACCAACGAGACTGTCTTCTCTGACCATCTTTTCCTGATTACTTTTCACCTTCTCTGACTACTGCTACTTTTGCACATGTGGATCCAATTAAATTCTAGCCCTTTGGGTTTTCCTGGCTGTAAAAGAGAGAGGGTAAAAAAAAAAGTAGGAATTTCCCTGAATTTCTCCTTTTAAAAATACTTCATAGAAAATGTCCACCTCTGATTTCCCCTGCTTAAGAGGAAGGGGTCATAAAAAGTACCTTGCATGCAAGATTCCGAGTCTTTCCTAGTTTCCATTTCCTCCATGCCAAATTGCATTTTCTCTAGGGTTGTAACAATGCTCAGTCTTCCTTTAGTGTATTCCTTTTGCTAAAGAGGATAATGGAAGGGCCTCCCTGGTCCTGCTAAGGAAAGGAATATACATGAGTTAATGGGTGATGCTTGTGATAGACATGACATGGGAGCTGATGCAGTTTGAAACACTTCCTTTCCTTGTGACGTGTGTGCCTTTTTTTTAATATTTTTTTTAATGCTCTCTATGGGTGGACAGGTATCTGTAAAGTCAGTTCTCTTCTCTCCTGCAGGGTGGATATGCAGCCTACAGATATGCACAGCCTGCTACTGCAACAGCAGCCACGGCCGCTGCAGCCGCTGCAGCAGCTTACAGCGATGGGTATGTAAGGGAGAGGTGTCCATGGGGGCTAGCTTGCTGTGCTCAGGGATTCAAGGAGCATTGATCCATCACAGAACTTCTGCTTCTTTCCCCCATTTCTTTGTCTGACCTGCACTCGCATGTGCACACATGCATGCACCGCCCAACACGGAAGACTTGAGTGCACGATTTGTCTCTGCTCCTGGACAGTATTGCCCTCAGTGTATGTGAGCAGGCACAAATCCTGGCCTCCTCCCTATCCTTGTGATTCTCTGCACAAAGCAGGCAGTGTGGTTACAACCTCAGTTGGAGATCGGGGTTTGGGCAGGCTACTAAATCACTGGGTGCGTTTCTCTCCCCGTCATAAAGTAAAAATGACTCAGCTCATGCAGTGCTCTAGGATGCTTTAGCATGCAGCTCGGAATAGATACAAAGGATTGTCTTGATCAGAGTGCTTGCCTTAAGATTTTTCATTGCCTGTGCAGTGAGGCTGTGTTTTAATCCTAGCACATTAAAGGTTATACTCCTCCCATAGTGGAGAATCCCTCAGTGCTTTCATTCAGCAGCTGTTACTGTGCCAGTAGCACCAGTCCCAGCAGTCCCTCTGGTCCCTAACTGCATCACGCAATTACCCAAAGGTAAGGGATGCACTAGCTGACATTTCAAAGGTGCTGACCTCTTTCCTGCAGGTCAGGCTCATGGCCTGTGCCACATTCCTCCTGGCAGGCTGTTCTCTTGCCCATCTCATACAATGCATGGCAGCATGCTCATAGGATCTCTCTGCAGAGGAGCTGCCTGCGTGCCAGTGTGTGCATGGATGCATACATGTGTGTGCAAGGGCATGCTGCTGCTTCCATTACCTGTGGTCAGACAGGTGATTTACAGATATTACTCTGCCCCTCCCAAGTGACTTTTTCTTTTTATATCTTTTCTCCCTCTCTTCAGTTATGGCAGGGTGTACACAGCAGATCCTTACCATGCCCTTGCCCCTGCCGCTAGCTACGGAGTTGGCGCTGTGGTAAGTGGGATTTTCTTTCTTGTGCTGTTTCTCATTTCCAGCATGGGGAACAGCCACTGGGTATCATGCAATGAAACCTCACCCACCCAGAAAAACTTCTTTGCTGAGGGAGGAGGTCCTTAGCAGCAATGCTGTGTTCCCAGTTGTTCCACATTCATGTCTATGTGTACACTTATAAAGGAGCCAGGCTGTAGGAGACCAGTTATTATTTGATCTTGCACATCATCTAGTACCATGAAAAATAGGAATAGCAAACAGAACTGCCAGGAGCCAGAGCGCTGTTGGTGAATCAGTAGAACTGTATAGAGGTGATACATAGAGCAAAAATCAGCAATAGTTAAGAGATTCAGGATACCTTTTTTTGCCATTTTCAGTTCTAGGAAAGCAAGGGAATAAGTTGTTCTTGTGACATCTTGCAAGTGAAACAAAGCTGCTTCACTTGCTTCCCTCTTGCTCTAGTGGAAGGGTGCGGTGTCCTGCCTGCCAGCAGTAGTTATGCAAGGGCAGGATGAGGTATGCTGGCATCGGAGGGGAGTGGAGCAGCTTGCTGAAAACACATGCTTGCCCATCTGCTAGCCAGCGCAGTATCTGTGTTGTTGCAAAGGCTGGAATACAAATGTGCTCAGAGAAAAAGACACCTAAAAATAGATATCTGCAGTGTAGCAACTCCATTTCAGCCTCAGCTCATCATGTGGAATCTCTTTAGGGTCAATGAGGGAAAACCAGGTAGTTCTAGGATACCCAGTCATCATATCTATTTTAGACCTTTACCTTGAGGTGAGGTGAAGAGCATCCTAGAAGTCCTGGTCTCCGCAGTCTCTAAAGGCAGCCTGGACAACTGGCTTGAGATTAGGACTGGTGAGTCCCCACTCTGGTACTGAATTCCCTTCCAGCAAGACTTGCCAAACTTCACCTCCAGCTGGCTGGCCATGAGCATGCCCTCCTGAGCCACATCTTTGGTTTTGCAGGCAGAGTTCTTTCTTGCTTCTTAGAGGTGCTCATGGTGGTGGGTCAGTGCCAGGACATGTCCTTCCAGAAGCATTTGGGTGCTGTCCTGGATATCTCTTCACAGTTCTCCTCCTAACAACCTTTTCTTCTCCCATTTCATTTCTGCAGGCGAGTTTATACCGAGGTGGCTACAGCCGATTTGCCCCCTACTGAAGTGACGTGAGCCCCCTGCAAGCGGGACAGCCCCCCCAGTTCATGAGGCCTGGCTATTGCAATATTTACTAGTAGAGGAACTCTATAGCAAGTCGAGGAGGAAAAACAAAAAAAAAAAACAAAAGAGAAAATACTTTTTTATACCTCACTATGTTCTTCAAATATGTATTTTTTTTTCCTTTAAATTTCTGCCTTTAATTCTTTTGTTCCAAAGATTGTGCTTCTTTTTTTTGTTTGTTTGTTTTTTGTTTTCATTTTTGGGGTTTTTTTAACTGTGGTAAAAATAATGCATTTCCGTGTCTGTATGTTGGTGCATAGCTTATCCTACCAATCACGGAAAAGGCGATTAGCGATAAGGAAAGCTGTTAGAAGTTGATATCATGCAATTAATCAGGAACACGCAGCCAGAGTTACTTCCCTGGGTCTGGTGCTTGGTGCCTGTGAGACAGGAGGACGTGAGGGAGAAGTCTCCACCTGCCGTGTTTCTGGTCTGCAGAAGGAAGCACTCTTTGGCTGTGGCTGGGACCTGAATGCTGGTGGGAAATAGTAATTTACATTTGGAAATGGGGGAAATGCAGAGACTTTCTTTGTTTCTATCACCATCTGACGCTCACAGGTTTGTGACAGTTTCAGCAGTGTCAGAACTTTAGACTTCGCAAGAGAAGAGTCCCTCAACCTGCCCAAAGACTTCAGCTGTTACCTGCTCTATAGGGGACAAGACTTTGAAAGGAGTTTTTGATAAGGATGATCTTTTCCCTACACACAGAACTTTTACTCACTGATTTTTGTCTGCTGCAGGTGACTGTAATTGTCATAGTTTTCATTCCTCCTTTTGAAGATCTTTCTCTCTTGCTGTCCCTTTCCACCCCTTCATTCCTCGAGGAGTGGCAGATGCAGTGCAGGATCATGCAGAGTACCTCTGTTGTGGACAGCAAGTGATTAAACGTGGGGAGGTGAAGCACCTGCAAGCTTTCAGAGGAAGAAAGCGAGCAGAAGAGGCGAGCGTGGCACATGCTCTGAGGCCCAGCCTGCAGGGACTCTCTGCTGCTCATCCTGGGCTGCTTAGGTGCTTCTGCAAGTAATCTATTTCAAATAACGTGAGTGAGGAAAAACCAGTCATGCTTAAGCTGCTCGAGGTGAAGGACAAGCTTGTGGGTTTGTGTGGGGGAAGAGGATCTAAATGTGTATCTAAATGTGATCCTGAAGTAGTTTTGTATCGCAGAAGCAGTTCATGCAAGCTCTGAATTCATAGGAACTTCTTACCACAAGCTATTTCAGGCCCTTCCATAGCTGCATTGGAACCCCTGGGTTTGTTTGCCCAGCTTCTCACAAAAAGTTGTGCACCTGGTCTGCTGAGTCCATATAGACACTACATATTAGAAGACTTGGAAGGATAGAAACTATTTAGCTGAGAGGTCCACGCCTCCCAAGACCATCTCCCTTCTGCTCTCACAGACAGAGAATTTGCTGTGTTTCGAAGACAGCACACTTAGATGACTGTGAGCTGTGATGTGATGTGGAGTTGCTGCTCTCCAGATCTCCCTGTTCAGCTGCTGGCTCGTAGAGTGCTCCCAGTAAACCCAGTGGTCAGAGGCAGGCTCTAATTATATGCTGGAGAGATGCAGAAGTGTGGTTGTACCGGGCTGCCTCGACTCCATGCATTGGTGCTGGGGTGGGCCCCTGCCCTCAGAAGGGCAGCTCAGAGTATGGATTTGTTGATGGAGCCTCTCCAGCTCCTGTCAAACACCTGCTTTTCCATCCACCACTGATACAGAATAGGAAAATTCCTGCATTTAACACTAAGCAACATCAGCAAGCAGAGGTCTTGCTCCTGGGGGTGTGTCCTGGTCCAGCCACACACAGCCACACATTTTTTGCTCTTCCCCAGTGATACATGGAGCCCCTCTGTGCACAGCAGAGTTGAGGCATCTCAAATGGGAAGAATGGGGACACCATTAGTTAAGCTAGAGACCCTGAAGCTATTGATTTTTCTGGAGGAATTGCTAGATAAAGGGGACACCAAACTGCCAGCCTGTTGGCCACCTTTTTTTTTCCTGGTTTTATTGTTGGTTTTTTACTTTTTTTTTTCCCAAGCCAAAGTTTGGTTTGTTACTGTTATGACAATTTTTTTGTTGTTTGTATATAAATACTTTAGCTTGAAAATAGGGAGGGGGAGAACAGGGTGTTGGGGCTTTCACAAAATCTAGGAAATGAGGGAGACTCGGCATGTTTGGGGGTCTTTACTGCCTGAGTTGGGGTAGAAGAGGGAGGACTTGTGGTAGAGATAGTCATATTCAAGGGGAGTTATTTCCACTGCAGAGCAGCCAGGAGACTTGTGGAGCTGGGATGCAGCAAAAGCCTCTACTGGACTTGTTCTCCCCACTGTGGGTGGAGGGCCTGAGCGAGGCCATCCCTTCCCTTGCTGCATGCAGTTCCTCAGGCTGTGAGCCCAGGAGCCTCTGCAGAGTCCCTGGGGCAGCTGCTCTCCCACTGCCCCTCTCCCACATTCAGTTCAGCTGGTTCTGACTGCGGCTCCCAAAATGCCAGGTTCTCCCACCCTGAGTGCCCTCCCCTGCCCTGGTAGTGCCACCTGCAATCCCCCCTGCCACTTGGCCTCCCTGGGAATGGGGAGGCCAGCCCCATTTCTGCCTCCTGGCAGAGTCTATGCATGGCAGCTTCAGCCCGCCCAAGGATATGAGGAATGTGAGGGGTTTAGTGCAGAAGCACCCAAACTGTGGGGGGCCGTGCTCCCCCGATCTCCGAGTAATACGTGTTGTGAGACCTTCCAGTCTGATTCCTCCTGTATCCCAGCTTGGCCTGCTCTGGTCCCTCCCTGCCGGGCTTCTCTGGTGCATTAAGCAGCCGGGGTCTCTGTGGCGCCACAGTTAATGCTGCAGGATCCCCTGAGGGGGCTTGCTGATGGCCTGGCTCCCTGCTCCCAGCACTGAGCTGCAGAGGGGACACCGGAACACTTGCATGGCCAGGGGCCAGAGGTAGCTCACTGGTTCCAGGTGTCCAGAGCACCAGACCTCCCAAAAACTTGCATGGCAAGGTTTCTTGAGTGAGTGTTGTGTGTGACAGGAGAGCTCTTCAGCCTTTCTTCTGTGCTGGTGAACAACAGCTCCAGTTTCACTCTGATGTGTTGTGAACTGGCTAGAGATGCTTTCAGAGTAGCCAAGGTGTGGCTATATCCAGCTTTCTGAAGAAGTGAGGACAAAGCCTATATCTCCCTATGCAAAATTAATTACGTTTAATAAATTGAACTGGGCCCTGGCTTATTAGAATGATGGCAGCTAGTGCTTGTCCGTGCGATGGGTCTGCAGTCACAGGTCCCTTGCAAAGCAGGCTTTGACTTTCTGAGGGGAACTGCACAGGCAGCCTGGCAAATAGCTTGCTGTTTGTCACCTTCTAGTCTGGTGGCATCTGGGATTCCTCTTGATGCAGAGAAAAAAAATGTATCTTTAACTGTAGCTGCTTGTGCTGTCTTGCAATAGGTCCAGCCAGCACACGATGATACCCAGATGAAGTTTTGGTTTGAAGAGTTGGTTTATTTAATGTGCTGGTCTGTATTTCCTTGCAGTTACAGTTGTGCTGGTATAAAGTAACTACTACTGGTATAGCATATTCTCTGCTGGGAATAAGTTATATTGATGCCCAGCGCGTTGGCAAACTGTTCTCCTGTCCCCGTGTGTGGGAGGCTGCACTGTTGTAGGTGAGTTAGCTTTTCTAAGAAAAGCCATGACAGGACCTGGAGGCAATGGGGAGCTCGGTATGAGCCTACTGTAGCCAGCTTTTCCCAGGTTAAGCAGTTAGGTGGGTCCTGTGTGATGGGTTCAGATAGACAAAGCCATGTTTAAAGATAGCTATGGCTTGGCTGTTCCAGTGCCTGAGAGGGAGCAGATTTGCCCAGTGAGGAGCACTGGCTCTGGAGTCTGAGACCTGTGTTTCAGACAGGGCTCTGTCAGTGACCCCTCAAGGGTCCCTGTGGGGCAGTCATGTTGCTACTTTAGACTTTGCTTCCCTGTCCCTAAAGTGAAGTTGAAGTTTATCCCTGTTCTTACCTGTTATTGGGATCCATGGATGTGAAGTGTACAGCGAGAGCCGAGGAGGGATTTCTGAGTAGCTGGCTTGAGTGCTGGTTGTGGAACGGTTAATGAAGCCATTTCCCTGTCTGAAGAGAGACACTGGCTGCTGGGCTTTCAATTCCAGCACCCAGAACTCTCTCGGTGAGGAATACAAAGCAGAGCTTCCCAGTTCTACCCATGTTTTTCCCCAGCCCATCCCTATCTGTATCTTCCCATCCTAGCCACGAAGATGAAGGCAAATGGAAAACAGGTTTGGGGAGCACTTAGGAATTTAATAAAGGGAAACCCAAACAACAGCTCTGGGGAGTGCTTTTGCTGAATCTAGCTCCAAAGGGAAAGCACACAGGCAGCCTGGCAGAGGACCTGCTGCCTGTGACCCTCCAGCCTGGCAGGGTAGGGGAATGCTGTCCTTGGTGTAGAGGGGTGATTTTTAAAGTGTTTTACCTGTTTGCACTGTTTTAAAATAGGAGGGTGGGGGGAGAACCAACCTAGTGAACAAGATGAACATCCAATGTAAACTACTTTGTGTTTTTATTTTTGACATGCTCTTGGATAATGTCAAACATTTTGTAGTATACACCAGTGAGACTTGATTCTTTGTTGCATAAAACACTATTTTTGGTGATGTTAATGTCTGAAAAGCCTGTTCCCTGCATCCCCACCTTACTGATTGCCCTCTCCACCCTCCAACCCCAGTAAACTTCTCTTCTACAATGAAAACTCCAGTCAACAAGGCAAGCAGGAGTCTGATAGCCAGAGTGTGAAATGGGGCCCTTTGCAAGTAGGCTGTGGGGTTTGTGCCTGGTCTGCTTTGCTCCAGCCAGCAGTTGTCAGGAGAGCCCCCATCCCTCTGCAGTGCCTGCATCAGTGGCAGCCTGCATGGGACCCAGCATGGCCAAGTCCTTGTCTGTTGCCACTGCTGACCCTTGGACGACAGCTTCTTGCTGGGGCTGCCAGTTCTGCCTGTGGCTGTCCTGTTGGGGCCGTGGGCTGCAGCTGGCCCAGGCTTGTGCAGGTGACCAGCTTCCCATGCTGCCTCTCAACTTGTGATAGAGCAGGAATGCATCAGCCAAAAACCTTGCCTGATTTCACCAGGAGATTGCTGGTGTCTAAAGCCGTCCATCAAGATACTTATTTGGCTGGCAGTCAGAGTCAGCAAAATGCCCGTTAATCTTAGGAATGTTTTTTCTTTTTAAATTTTTGTTGATGCTCTGAAGTGGGTCAATAAATCTCTTGCCAGATTCCCAGTTCTCTGCTGGTGGAGAGGCTTGTTGCTTCCCTGAGGAGTAAATTCCTTACAGAAATCAGGCCTCCCACATTAGTAGTCTCAGTTCTGGTCATATTTTTCTATTTTTTTCTGTTCACAGTATTTTGTGTGTGCGAGTGTGTAGTTTTGGCAGCTCAATTTGGCTGCATTATCAAGTGACAAAATCATCCTCTTTTACCCTAGGGGATATGACTTTGTTTTGTTTTATTTCCTTGGGTTTTCTTTTTTGTTTGTTTGTTTGGGGTTTTTGTTAGGCTTTGTTTGGTTTTTGGTTTGTTTGTTTTTTTTTTTTTATATGATAAATCCTGCTTGTAAATAGCTGGAGCTAAAACCTGGGGCTGATAGCAAATGAGAACCAGGGCTATAGAGTGATACAGGGCTGGTGGAGTATTTTTCTGACCTCACAGGCTGATCTCTTTGAGACTTGGAGATTTTCAGTGCGAGGCTGAGATGCCACAGCACCTCCAATGGCAGCAACAGACTTGCCCCTTGTCGCAGTCTCCCCAGCACCTCCCATTCCAGGTACCCCGGGGAGCAGGGCGCGTCCCGAGGGGATGCGTTCCCTTCCCCTGGATCATTTCCTAGGACGCCCGAGCCGCTTGCCCAGGGTCCCATTTCCCTGCTGACTCTGGAGAAGCAGTATCTGCATCCCAGGGCTTTGTGACAGCCTTTAACTTCCCGCCCTCCCTCGTTAAGTATCATATTGTATAGTAGCTTTCAGACCATACAGTATTCATTGGGTTATTCCTATTATTATCAAGTAGCTGGAATTGTGAAGGTTGGAGTAGTTAGATCTTTAGCTTTTATTCCTTTTTTTTGTATTACTATCCATGTGTATAAATTATTGATCATGTTGCTGGCTTTTATAAACTCTAAGCAAGGGGGGAAACCCTTCCTAACCCTTTGCAAATGGTAATGAAGCACTGTTTTTAAATAAAAGAGAGAAACACCAGTCTGCTGGCTCCCCTGTGTTGTTTGTTTTTCAGCACATCTGGATGGATTTTGCTGGTGCATTGCCCTGGCAGGTAAAATGCAAAGAAGGGAAGCTGTGTGAAGAACGAGCTGGGAGCTTGGATCTTCTTAGCAGTGATAAAGGGCCTTGGCAACTCATGCTGGCAAAATCCCAGCCCCATCTGTTCCTATACCGACCTCAGAAAATCCACACCTTTCCCTGCCATTCTTTCCCATTGCTTCTTATTAGCAGAGAAGGGCCAATTGTTTGTTATTGGATAAGAAGCTTTTTTAATTTTTTTTTTCTCTTCAAGCCTAGTTGGTGTTTGAGCCTGTTAATGTGGAAGGAGAGACAACCATTTCAAATTACATATCTGCATCTCCTTTAGTGCCTGTGTGGCCAACCTTGCTCTGTCTGTGTTAGCACAGGTGTAATAGTTAACACACACCGCTGGAAGCTGGGGATCCTCTGTCAGTGTAAATTTCCTCTGGGAGTTTGGACATGTCTTTTAATTACTGCCCCTGTTGTCCTGTCTGTAAAAAGAGCATTGCTGCAGACAAGCAGAAATTCATTCACATTCCACATAGTACTTACAAATCCTCCAGTGAAAGATGTCATGCAAATATAGATCTGTGTAATCAGGTGCCTTTAAAACTGAAATGATCCTAAAAATAGCAAATAATAAATCCCTGTGGATAATTGAAAGTGATTATTGAAACAATAACTGAGCAAAATTACACAGCCAAATATGCCTAGTACAGTTGAGGCTGGTGCTTTAATTGCTTTTGGAAATGCAAGGTACCAGGAACAAAAAGGGTGGGATAAGGTGTGTCCCTGGGCAGTAGGATTGTCGATTATGATGCAGGAAGGTGTGCTAGCTCCTTAAGTATTCCTTCCCAGTATTTACCAAGGATATGTTCCTGTCAGATGATCCTCATTTCATTCTAACAATAACTCAAGAGGATGTTCAACAGTGGCTGCTAAAATTAGATGCTTGGAAATCAGGGCTGAATAATGGTTGAAGAAAAGCTGGTTAAGGGATTCTGCATCAGTGGAAATGGGAAAGGTCTTGAAAGAAAGCTCTGCGGTGCTGGGAGAAGGTGTTGCAGAGGCAGGCTTCAGAGGCACAGGAAAGGAGCTCTAGGTCTTCCAGCCTACCCTTGTTTCACGGCAAAGCTGTAAAATGGCTGATCCTGGAATTTACTAATTAGTCAAAGTAATTTGTAATTCACTAATTAGTAAATGTGTTGTAATATTCAGCGTTGCTCAACATGCTTTATCAGAAGCAGAGCTCACCAAAGGAAGCAGAGGTTCTTTAAATGCACTGCAAGCTGGCTGAGGAAGCAAACAAGGCTGATTTAATGCATCCCCCTTCCTATAAGCTGTAAATAATTGTAATAAGGAATAGACAAATCACATTAGTCACAGCTGATCGTGGGCCATGTTGCTTGTTTCTGTGTGTGTAGGTAGCATCACCTGAGTGACAGTGCCCCTGTCATCAGGAAGGACCTGGGCAGAGGGTTTGGCAATAGCCCTGGCGTGGACTCTGTACCAGGGGTCTTGGTACGGGTCCACCAGCGTGGCTGCCAAGTGAGAACCTCGGTGCCACACAGCTGTGTCTGTCTGCTGCAGGGTGGGATGGAGTCAGTAAATGGTAACATTTGCTGGAAAGCATTTGGATCATATTGAAATGATTTATGAATTCAAACTGAACTTGCAGAAGAGCTCAAGGGTGAGGTTAGTGTGACAGCTAAGGCTGCATCTTCGGCTGGCACTGACAAGCTGCATCAGGAGATTTGACCCAAAAGCTGAGGAAGAAGTCCTGATCCCTGTGCCAGCAGCAAAGCTGACTTCTTGTCAGGATTTTGCCACTGGACTTCTATTGACTGTACTGGCTCAGAGACAGCAGCCTGAGCATCCCTTTGATAGGAGAGCTTAGCTTAGTAGCTGGTGTGGGAGGAAGAGTTATTTCCATGCCCTCTTTCTGTCTTTATGCAGAAAATTGCAAAGTTGTAGAATAATTTGGGTTGGAAGAGATCTAGTTGGGTGGAGGCCATCTAGTGCTATGTCTTGCTCAAAGGTCAGTCAAGTTCATGTAACTGTAGCATCTTCTGTGTGAGTTCAGAGGGGAAATGCATTCCGCAGTGCCAACAACTTCAGTGTCCTGGGAGGTGAGAGGTGACCCCTGCTCCGCTGTGTGCTGCAGCTGTTTCCTGCCCTGTGCAGCCGGCCTTGCTTGTTGCTTGCAGCTGTTTCACTGGGGTGTGGAGAAGAAAAACTGCAATGTGCTTAACTTTGATTTAGACAAGATGTATTTTTTGTGATTGCTCTCAGTTTGCTTGAAACGCTATCGTTTCTGGCATAGCATATCCAGTGCTGGCTCCTGCTGCTTCCAGCATGGTTTGAGGGCTGGAACTGGGTGGGGGAAGAGAAGGGAAACAGGAAAACAGCTGTGAGAGCTCATCTGTTACTTGTCAGGAAGGATAATTGATTGCTTTCTAGAAGCACCTCCCAAGGAACAGAGAGCTGACTTTCTGTGTCTTTCCTGCCAATTGGTGTAACATTCCCCAGCACACGGCAGGTGAAGCCAGGCAACTCCAACTGTAGCTGTGGGTTAAGGAATGCCAAATACTAACCCAGGACCTTCCAGTGACTTGCATTATCCAGCCCTATTGCTGACTTCACTGGAGATGAACCATCCTCTGTCCTGGGTGCTCTCTGTCCACCTTGGCCTTGCACTGACCCTTTGACCCAAACCTGGAACCCTTGAGTGCTGCTTCTCTTCCCTTTGCTTTTCCCCACAAACCGGTTCCTTGCCCACAGAGCCAGCCTGAGCGTGCCAAGCCCAGCATTCCCCCATTCCACCTGCAGCAGAGGAGAAAGCTTCTGGCTTGTGTGAGCCCCATAACCAGGAAAGCAATGAGAGTACTAGAGCTGAAAGTATACTGGAGGAGTTTTGTTTCTGGCAAGAGGCAGTCATCTCCTGCAGGTCTCTGACAGTGCAGCAGGGACTGTTTGGCTCCTGAGATGCAGTGGCCACCAGCCCATGACCAGACTCTAGGAGTCAGCCTTCCCACTTGGAGAAGCCTCGCCATGCTTGGCCCCTTTCCTGCTGCAGCACACCGATGCCAGAGTGCCAAGGAGGAGATGCACAGAGCCGGCACTGGGAGCAGCTGTCCCAGTTTGTGGAAACTTTCTTGCCTTTTTAAGGACATGCAGAGTGCTGTGCTCTAACTTTAGCACAAAGGTATGGTTGACTTGGCTTCTTTTATTAATGGATGAGTATAAATATATCTGCTCTTGGTGCCTGTCTTGTTCTTCCATGTGTAAACACTGAGCTCTGTCCCAGCTCCTTTTGATGATAAATTCCTTGTCTTTTGAATCACAAATCACCTTTTTGTGTGTCAGGAGGAAGCGTCAAAGCCCTAAGTCACTTTGTTTTTTATAGCACCAGTGCTCTCCAGCTGAACTCTGCTCAGACATTGCCGATTTCACGGAGCTCTGCAACAGCAGCAGATCTGGCGTGTTTACGGTCTTGCTGAAGTAGCCTTTGAGCTCCTCTGGAGCCCTGCTGCCACAGAGCGCCGCAGTCCTCTCTTATTTTTACAAGGATGTCTCCCGTCCTTCCCGGCGGGAGGCTGGGAAACCTCGCTTCCTGCTCAAAACACCAGGGCCTTTCTTTTTCGGTCAGTGCTTCTGAGTTCTGCTGCTTCTGCTCCACGAGAAGCGCTTCTCCAGAAATAGCTCCTTGCTCCTGGCCCAGAGCGGCTCACGTGGGCGCAATGCCGCCGGCTGTCCCCGCGCTCTCCCCCAGTGCAGGGCAGCTGCGGATGCCTCTGCCCACGGCACAAGGGGCTGGGGAGGGATTTTGGCTCGCCCCAGTGGGAATGTGGGTGTGCTGCCTGCCCTGCTGGTCCCACTCAGCTGCAGGGCTTGAAGGTGAGACAGGAAAAGGGAGAATTGGTGCCATCCGTGCAAAGCTTTGCACAGGGGTGTTGTGGAGGACTGATTGAAAAGTTTGGGGACAAAATGAAAAAGTCAGAATTGGAGAAAAGCTGGAGTGTGCTGAACTTGCACAGTGGCCTTGAGGGTGAGGGGTGAGCTGGCTTCAGAGCTGTGACCCAGGGGTAACACTCTTATTTCTTCTCTGGGGGTCTGGAATGGGGTTTGTGGTAAAGGAACAGAAATGACCCACTTGCTCCCCACTAACAGTGTGATGTGAGCAGTGCTGAGCTGAGAGCTGGTGCATCCAGAGGTCTGGAGAGGTGAGTCTAACACACTTCACAGGGTCACATTGGGTGAGACAGCCTTGAAGCATTGGAGATGACAGCTGTGGTGAAGCCGACTCATCCCTGGTGTGGATCCAGGTCCTGCTGTGGTTGAGAGGGTCATTAGCTCTGGAGGGGAGGCAGGCAGATCCCGGCTCAGCAATTCGGGTCACTGAGCAACTGTGCAAAATATCTCGTCAGCTCTGGGCTCTCAGATAGCTTTGACTTGAAAAGAGCAAATACCTGGAGTTACTGCAGGGTTGAGGGGAAAACCCCATTCCCAAAGGCTCCTTACATCAAATACCTCTTGCACTATGGATTTGGTACCTGTCAGCAGCAGCATGAGTAAGTACTGGGGCCTGTGCTGGCAAGTCACTGGCCCCCAGCGTTTTCCATGAGCTGTGGGGACGATGAAAGGCCTCCTAACCATCAGACAGTGTCCTCACACCAAAACTGGGCAGAAACCTCCTGCACAGAGCTAAGGGAGCTTGCTCTGGTTGTCCCCCCAAAGACCAGCATGCAGGCAGCAGCTGTAAGGCATCCCCAGTAGCAAGGAGGGTCCTAAATAACCCCAGGCATGGGATGCCAGACCTCCTGATTTTCCTCTGATCCTGGAGCCTTCAAGCTCTCAAGTATGTTGCATTCCACTGAGGAATGGTGCCTTCAAAACAAAGAATATGAAACTAAAGCCAAATAGCCCTCCAGGGGCTGAACACATTTGCGCCTGGCCAGAGCTTCCCAAATTGTGGGAGTGGTGACCATTAGTGGCTCCCAGCAATGGCCTGAGGTGCTTAGAGCCATGACAGCACCCTGAGAGGTGTCTCAGGTGGGACATCCCAGCAGCTGCACAAACCTCACTGTGATTTGCAGGCCAGGTGTGATCTGGCACTGCAGGGGGAACTGGGGAGTTCTGTGCATTTAGAAAACTCAATACTCTGCAGCCCTGCCTGTCTCTGGCATGCCCTCATCATGCCCTGAAACTAAACATCTCGACAAAAACAAAGGGGTCCTTTGAGGAACACCTTGGCTGAGCATCCCTCTCCCTGCTGGTGACTGATGGCACCAGGGACATGTACTGTGTGGCCGTGGTGCAGAGCCAGGAGCCACTTTGTCCCTGTGATGTAGCAGTGTCCAGGTCTACTTGGAGCTGCACAGATGCATGGTGGATTTTAACTCTGGTTTCCTTTGGGAAAATGTGAAATATTGATCATCTTGTCCCTTTTTATGACTTCCTGTCCCCTTGCAGGGGATCCTCACAGCTAGGAGGCTCTAGAGGAAGAGGAGCATCCTTATAGGCATTGCCAAGGCTGAGATCTCAGCAGTCCTGCAGGAAGTGTGTCCTGAATAAGAGCTGGGTCTGGGTACAGTATATCTCTGATGTGACCCCTGGAGATTTTGCTCACCATGTGTATCCACGTCATTCCCTCCCTGCCACTGCAGCTCCATCGGTCTCCTGGGGCTGCATGTTTCTAGAACAGTTACCAGCACTGAGTCTGAGCATCTGTGCCCAAAATACAATGAGGGTTGCCAGGAGGAGAGAAGAGGCAGTGGATGAATCTTGTCTTTTCTGCTTTGCAAACAACCATGTCCCGAGCTTTGAGCTCTGCTATGCTGCCCTGACTGATTGGCTTGGTGGTAGGTGGCTGCTCAGGGAGTGCTTGCAGAACAGAAGTTATCTTTTTCCAAATCCTTTGCTTCTACCTTCTGGAAGCCAAGAAATCCTCATGGAACAAAATCCTAACATGCTCAGAGGCATATTTCATGCCCAGAAATGTTTCTGGCCTCAGTTTCACTCCAGGCATTGGGGAAAATAAAAATGCTTTTAAAAGCTGCCATCTCATCTTCTAAGTCAGAGAAACCAAGAGCCATGAATGTGCCCAAAGGAATGACCCACGGGAACAACAGGGCTTGAGCACACAGGGTGATGCAAGGCAGAAAAAGCAGAAAGGCACATTTTGAATGGTACCTCAGTAGTCTGGCCATTTGGATAAAATTAAAAGGAGAACCAGGGCCAATAAAGCCAAGTCTAGCTGGCCTCCCACGACTCAGCAGGGCTGTGAATACCCAGAGCTGTCTTACCCACCAGGGCAGTCAAGGCCATGACATTTCTGAGATTCCTCTACCCAGGACAGTTATTACTCCATTTTATAGTTTATTTTTTAGCACCTCTTTTCTTTGACTAGTGTTTCCACAAACAACTCAGAGAGGCTTCAGAGCTTGGGAGTTACCAGCCCTCACTTCCCAAAGCCACAGCGAGGCGCCTGGGTCTGGGATATCCCAGGCACCTCCTGGCTCTCCATGTGCAGGAAGGCCATTTCCAGAGCCAGAGCTGTGCTGCAGTGCTGAGGGTCTGTGGCCACACCAGGGACAGGACTGGCTTCTTCTCTCTCACCTTGCAGATGTCACTGACCAGTGAAGAGCAGCAAACCCAGGACCCAGTCTCAGACCCAGGCCACTGGTGGTCTGATTGTACAGCTGCTTCCTGCAAAAAAACCAAGCTCCTGGGTGGGAAATCTGAAGGACCAAAGGATTGTCAGCATGGTGCTAATGCTAAAAATTGGGTCAAAGGGTTGACCAAAAGGTGAAGGGACCACACAGCCTGGCCAGGGTGATGGAGTAGCCCTGGCACTGGGGCTTCCTGGAGGGAACAGGAGGAAGTCTCATCTGTGAAGTTTCATCCCAAACCTCAGGCATGGGATAGCAGGGATGGCTGTTTGCCTTAGTGACAACCAAGGGGAAGAGGCAGGAGGCTGGTGTGGAAGGACTGATGGGCTGCATCCTCTGGGCAGGGCCATCATTTCCTTCTGCCCACAAGACCACTTTGGTGCCTTCTGCTCAGCCCTGAGTTTGAAGAACCAGACTAGCACCTCATGCTTGAAGTTGTCTTCATTAGTATTTGTGCACTAGGGAACGATTCTGCCAGGAGCCACATCATGTCCATGTTTTCACTGCCCTCACTGCAGCTGCTTGTGTTTCTGATTTCAAAATACCTGGGTCATTAGACATTGGGACGACCTAGTAGAGACCCTGCCTTCCTTAGCCAGTGCATCCCCCAGGATGTGGGCACAGCCACTCAGGGATACTGTGTGATTTTCCTCTTTTTCCTGTCCCAGAGCTACTGCCTTGAAGATTTTCCTTCTGCATCTAATCCCATGAATGCCCTGCTGGTTTCCCACATGTGAAGTGTGGGTAGTAAGGTCTCTCATACTTCTCCTCTCCAGGCTGCCCCAGGTCCTGGAGGTCCAGCTGCATCTCCCATGTGGGGCCATACCCACATCTGGTAAAAACCCTCCACTCCTTTAAGACAGCACAGGCTCCACCCATCCACACCCATTTTGTGGGTGGTGTGTGGCTGTAGAGTTCCTGTTTCTCAATCCTGCTCGCCAAAGTTGGACTCAGGTCTCTGTCCACTTCTGCTGCAAGCTCAGGGCTGCTCCAGGAGCACCAGGGTTTGAGCCAAAGCTTTGGGAAAAGGTTGATCTCCGAGTGTGCTCTGTGGGCTTGGAGCTGGAGATGCTAAGCAGATGCAGCTCCTCCTGCATCTCTCTGCTCCTCAGCACGTCTGGGGTGTGACTGCTTGGATATGAGCTCCTCAGCACTTAAGGGTGAAAAGGTTACTTTTCCCACATTACCTGGCTCCCACCTGTCAGCTGAATGTCACAATAATTTAGGTGTGGCAAAGGTAGCAAGAGTCACTGAGGTTCCACCAAGCATACCAAGAGCTGGAAGTTAGGTCATCTGCATAAGGGGACAGGAATTTCCCTTAGGTCTTCAGGAAATGTAGGGCCCATGCTGGGGTCCCAAACCTGGAGCAGCTGGATGAGCCCTGCCAGGGCAATGTTTGTGTGTTGCTTCAGTGCTGTTCACACAGGTTTATCACGGCAGCACCCTCAGAGGTGGGTGATGCAGTTCCAGTGCCTCCAGGTTCAGCTGCCATGAAATTCCCCATGGCAGTTTACAGGAGACATTTGCCTGTGTGGGGATGTTTGTGCTTGGGGTCATGTCTATTTTTGCTTCTATGCCTTGTATTTTTAAATTGGGTTTGATCGGCACACAATGCCTGCAGCATAGCTCCTTTCAGATCATCTGTCATGTCAGAAATGGGCTTTGAGTATCTGTCTGCTCATTTCAAGCTAAATATTTACTCTGTAATTAGCTCATTTTGTTTCAAATGCTTTTTAAAAAAAAAATTTTGAATGAAAAGTCAGTATTAAGTTGCCTAAGTGGGTGGGAATAAGCAGGTGGAAAGCAAAACAACTTCTGCAAAGCTGGTGTGGGTGTTTAGCCTTCACAAAATGTCCCTCTGTGTCTCTTTTCCCCTGTGTTCATCACTGCGAAAATCTGCTCTTATTAGTTTCTGTGCCAGGACATGCTGGGGATATTGCAGCTGTGTGCGTGGAGGTGAGGGAAAAGTCTTCAGCCCATGCTGTCCCCACCTGACAGCTCTCCTCGATGGTGTCCCCAGCTGTCCCCTCGATGGCTCCCTGGAGCCATCAATGCCCTGCCCCAGGATGCTGTCTGGGTCCTGCCAGGGTGGGTGCAATGCAGCTGTGATGAGGCAGTTCTTACCTGACACAGCCCCCCGGTCCAAGGCACATCCCATGTGTGCTGTGCAGGGATGAAAAACGATGGAGAACCGGGGCAGATGTGGTTTCATCTTTTTCTGCTGCCAGAGCAGTAAAAGTCGTGCTCTTGCAGAGACAGAGGGCTCATGCTGTCACATGTGGGTGAAAACAGAAAGGAAGGAGCAAGTTGCTTACTTCACTGGGGCACTCAAAAAGCATTTGCTGATGTTGTAAATTTATTTCCAAGGTGGCAAACCCGTGGCTTCTGGTTCACCTGTGAGTTCAGAGGGAAGAAAAAAGAAAGAAAATATTTACATCAACCTCACTCAGGCTGAAAATATTTCTTCTGGGTTCCTGGCAAGCCAAAAGCCTCCTGACACCCTGGCATTGTGTTGCATCAGGGGTCTACACGGTTTGATTCTGCCTTCAGATGAAGACATAACATTTCCAAGCTCCACTCCCAAGGCAGATCTCCTTCCTATCCTCAGTATGCTTCTGAACCCCTGCATGAGGGCAGGGAGCAAGACTCTGTGACACGGCTGCATCTTGGCTGCCTGAGGCTGCCCAGCTGGGGGAGCAGGAGATCCTGCTCCCCTGCACCAGGGCACTCAGATCAGCAGATGGAAGCTGCCTCTGGATTTCCAACTAGAAAGAAAGGTAAGAAAGGAGGATAAAGATTGAAATTTAAACCTAAAATATAACTTCAAAGGACACAACAGTTTAGCTGCTGGGGGAAATGTCTGAAGTTTAGGGATTTGATTTTGTGAGTGGCTGCAAATGTGAACTTCCCACTGGACCTGAATTCAGTAGCAGGGGAACTCTGCCTCAGAGCATAACCTTACTTTTAATTACTTCTAGCTAAATCTGTATGAAGTAATTGTGTACTATTAAATGATCTCACTCAACATAAGATAACCCTATTTTCATTCTTCTTATCCTGTATAAATAAGACACATATCCACTGGCTGTTGTGTAAATAACCTCACCCCTGCTAAGGGGTGGCCCTTCTCTTTCTGCTTTGTCTTCTCACCTCTGATGCCTTTTGGCTATGTTATCTCCTGTCACCATCCCTAAAGCCAAGTAAAAACATGCTGCTTGCAGTAGTCAGTTGTATTTTCTAAGCCCCTGCTTACACTGCTGTCTCATTGTATCTGCTCAGGTAGCCCTCTCTGAGCAGGGAGTGCTGAACGAGATGCTCTGATCCACTGCAGGAGCTGGGATTAGGTGCTGGCTCTTCACACTGTGCCTTTCTGCACATGCTGGACCATCATAAGCTGCTCTAAAAAGTTAACTGGGTACATGAGCTCATGAGCCCAGTTCTAGAGCTAAAATTTGGAAGTGAATGAATAAATTTTCTACTTACAATAGGCTGGCTTAGAATTCTAAGTCAAGGAATGGTTTGGGTTGGAAGGGCCCTTAAAGATAATGGAGTTCCAGCTCCCCTGGGCAGAGATACCTTCCACTAGACCAGGTTACTCAGAGCTTCATCCAACCTGGCCTTGAACACTTCCAGGGATGTGGCATCCACAAGTTCTCTGGGCACTGTTCCAGTGCCTCACTCCCTCACAGTAAGGAGTTTTTCCTGATATCTAATCTAAACCTACTCTTTCACTTTAAATCTATTCCCCCCCATGTCACTATGAGCCCTTGCAAAAAGTTTCTCCCCATCTTACATGTAGGCTCCCTTCAGGTACTGCAAGGACATTGTTAGGTCACCCTAGGCCTTCTCCACTCCAGGCTGACCAAACTCTAATCTCAGCCTTTCCTCATAGGAGAGGTGCTCCATCCCTTGGATCATCTTGGGGGCATTTCTCTCCTTTTAGCATTTCATTCCTCCCTGTCAATGTGCACCATCTTGCACAGCAGTGTGGATGCCCTGCAAGGCAGATCCTGAGGGTGTGCTGATAAATTTCCTTGGCCTCCCTGCCCAGTGCCCCCAAGCTGGGATATGGACCATGCTCACCACTGTGGTGAGCTCCCTGGCCACTGACCAGCCTTAGGGGCTCCTGTGATTTTGTGTCAATGCTGCTTTCCAGGTCAGCTTTGTGTGCAATGCCTGACACATTTATGCCAGCACACACGTGCTTCAGAAGAAGTGCCCATGACCTTTTCCCTTCGGCAGAAAATCCCTCTCTGCAGAGAGAGCCAGTTAGCCTGCTTTGTTCTGGCAGCTGGAGGCTCATGGTGGCCAAGATATGCCATGCTTGGGGATCCTGTGGTGATTTTGGTGATGTGGTTCATGTGGATCTCCTCTGAAGGCATTTCTCCAAGGTTTCAGGTTAGGAAAATGCCCCAGGAATGCTATGAGCTGTGTTACAGTTCCTGCTGAATCACCAGCCAAAATCATCAGAATGTCTCTGGAAAGTTTCTGGACTTGGGAGCATAGGAATGCTGTTTGTGGAGCTGGTGGGATGATCCCACAAGAAAAGTCCTGCTGGTGCTCATGCTTTTCCATCACCATGGAGCACTTCCAGCCATAGAGGCTTGCAGAGTGGCTATTTCCACATCACCGGGGCTTTCTGCTACTTCCTCACATTAAGCTTTGCCCTGCAGAAGCTCAGAGCCTTCTAGGATCCTGTTGCTGTTAGCCATCAACTGTTTTTGGAAAATGGATTGAAAATCCCATGCCCCAGTGGAGCCTGCTCTAGGCTTGGAGTGTTGAGGCTGAGCAGAGCCCAGCAGGAATGGAATTTTCCATGTGTGCCCATGCAGGGTAGAGACCAGGGGTGCCACCTCTGAGTGATGAGCTGGGCAAGAGGGGGGGCTGCCTGTGCTGAGGCTGGTGCAGGGGTGCCTTCCCAGCACAGCACAATGTGAGTGGGAGGAAAGGGGAGCAGAAGATCTCGGTGTCTTTCCGATGGCAGCACGTCAGGCACCCACACGATGGGGCCTTTGGGCTCACCCCACACAAACAAGATGAAATACCAGTCATGTGGAGAAAGAGGAGGATGGGAAATACCATGGAAAAGGGAATCTCCAAGAGAGGAAAACATTTCTCTTGGGAGAAGTGGAGCAAGGGGAACGGGCTCTTACAGTTGCTAGGCTGGGAAGTGCTGTTTGCACAGAATCACTGTGGAGAGTGGCACCAACTCTCCCTCTTGTGGGCATTTCCCTCTGCTTTGTGTGCTTTGTGTAGAGCCTGGTAGCTGCTGGGCCTGCCAGCAGCCCTGAACCTCTGCTGGCCTCATCCTAATGAGAGGGTTCATAACTCCTGTATTAAATACTCATGTGAATTAGGCCAAGAGGGGAGGCTTGAGCTGCAGAGCCAGCACCTGGAGTGCCCTGGCGTCGTGCTTATCACTCTCCAGGTGAGAGGCACAACTCTGTCTGCAAAATGGCACACCAGAAAGCAGGACTCACGAAAAGGGAGCAGCAGATATGGAATCAATGACTTCCCACACTCAGTCCTTGCAGGTAAGACTGGCCAGGACTTCACTTTCCTGCTTTCCTCTCACTTTGTTCAAGTCAGTCTTTTTACTTTGTTTAAAAAACCAAACAAGTAAAAACTTACCACATTTCCATCTGAGTTTCCATCTGAATTCCTCTCCTGTCCAAAGATTCTCTCTCAGCCCAGACTGTGCTCACGGATGAGACATTTGTACTACACGTTTTTGACACAAAAGGTCTGCCTGTTTTGTCTGGTCTATCTGCAGTCCCATTTCTTTTCCTGACGTTTTGATCTGTGGTCCCAGTGTGCCCTTGTCTGTTTTTTGTTTATGATTTGGACCCTCTCTGCCCCAATAAGTAGGTGAGGCCCTGTATGTCTTTCTGTGGAGGCCAGTGTACCTCTCTCAGCTCCATGAGCAGCAGGTCTACAAGAGCAGCAGATAAATGCTGGCCTTTTGCTCAGGAGGATAATAAATCCAGTGTAATTTGGGCCTTGCTGTAAACTCATAGACAAGTCACAAAATTAGCACAGAAACACAGAGAAGGAGCATGAATTCATTTGGAGCAGGGTGAAATTCACCATGTGGAGTGAAATCTCTGCTGCAGCTGATGGGGAAAGAAATAAAAGGACCGCAGGCTAAGAGAAGCAATTTCCAGACAGATGCTGCCACAGACCAGCTGGATCCGACCAGCTGTGCCACCAACACTGGAGCACTTAGCAGGAGGAGGAAGATCAAAAAATAAAACCGCGGTGTTTGGGGAACTCGCAATTAAAAAGGCGTGAGAGATGGGAGCCCTGCATGTGCAGAGATCTTTGAGGGTAATGGAGCTTCATTTTTGTTGCTGGTTTGGGTTTTATTTTGATAAGCATGCCTTAAAGCTGTTTGTGAATGGTTAGAAAGTGATTATCAGATTTTTTGTCTTTGTGTATTGGCTGATCTTCTGCAAAATCACCAAATCAGCAGGTTGACCTACTAAGGCTGCAGCCATGTCTGAAGTATATTTTGAGGAGCATGTGTAAGAGGATTAACAAAAATTATGAAGAATTTTGCCTATGGCTGTTAAATGAAGCTTGCAAATATAACCTTGGGAAGTCCTTTAGCCTCAAGCTGCTGTGACGGAATAGAGCTGTTCCTGCTTCTTACACTTTCTCTGGGCCCCTGCCACTAGTGTTGTTGGGGGAAGAGGCTAGATGAGATAGTTGTCCATTAATCCTGTGTATGAAAGATGGTTAGAGGTGAGCTTTCCAAAGGTGCCCAGACTGGGACATGTGTATATGCAACCCCAGACCCCAAAGAGCTGGAAGGGCTGGCCAGGCTGAGCATTTGGCAGGGATGCCATGTTACACCTGCACCACTGCCTAAGGAACCACTGGACTGGGATTCTTAGCAGAGGTGAAATCTTCCAGTATTTGTAATTTTTGTGCCAGTATCTTGCAGCCAGCAGCAAGCCCCACCACTGTGGTTGTCTTGCCAGCAGGACCCTGAAGCGGACAAGGCAAAAGATTTGTTTGCAAGCATAGCAAAGGAAACAACAGGGAAGAGATGCAGAACAGAGACCCCACCCTAACTGAGCAGTAAGTGTTCTTTTCGGGCAGCCAGGCCACAGGTGCTCACTGCTACTCAGTGCTGATCTGCTTGAAGAAAACTGTGATTATTTTGCCAAGTATTTCTTATCAGAGGGATCAGTTTTCCTGCAGGAGTTCCTGGTAAAACCAGCAGAGCACAGAAAGCACTACTGGATTAGGGACTACTTAAACTGGTGCTCCTTCTCAGAAGAGAAGGAGTCCTGGTTGTTCCTCTCCTCCCTAAGGGTGCACTTGGCGGTGGAACGATAATGCAAAATGAGACCTTGAACTTTGAAAAGGGCCAACTGCAGCTGGAAGCGAGAACCTGCTGGAGCTCATTAAAAGGCAAGTGTAAACATCAATAAAAATGAGGGGTAGATCTTGGCTTCCCCATGGGCTCTTATCTCACAGAAGCTCCATGCTTTGTGGATGAGAGGATGTTTTACAGGCAAAGGGAATGAAAACGTGTCTTTTTTCTCTCTTTTCACCCCATGAAACTCAGGCAAAGGGAAACCCTAATCTGTATGTGCTGTCCCCCAAGTTAGACAGTGCTGCCTGGGGTTTTGGAGGATGGCTCCACGGGAGTTCCTTCCACAAAGGATGCCTGCGTAAGTAGCTCTGCCTCCCCGTCCCCCCTGCCAGCATGTGTTGGTCCAGCTGTGTGACAAATCAGACCACAGAACTTATCTGGCTTCAAAATACACTCTCCAAAAGATAAACACATACTTCAAACTCAGACCAGTTTCTTAATCCAGTTCATTTGAAGCCCTCATAAAGAACTGCACAGGCATCATGGGGTGGGGGAGGATCTGCTGTCATTGCCTCCAAATCCAATTTAAACACATGCACAGCCTCATATTAAGTGCTGGTAGCTTGAGGGCCATTGCCTGCCCAGCAGACTGAGAAGGAAATTTGCAGCTGTATAACCCAATTTTACTATGTAGTGATGGGGTCTCCCACTCTTTTTTTGGGAGGCTGAGAGCCCCCAGCTAAGCTGTACACTGTGTGCTGAGGCCCAGTGCCTCCTCTTCCTCAAGGAGCAGCTCAGGCAGGAGGAATTATTTATTGTTGCTGGCTCCCTTCAGACTCTGGGCACGGCTGCTGGTGTGTCTGTAGGAGGGAGGGCTGCACTCAGGGCACTTGTTTGCACCGTGGCTCAGCTCTGTCACTGCTGAGGCTGCTCTCGCTCTGGCCTTGGCCATGCTGCAGTTGCTGCTGCCTTTGCATGCACATGGGTGAGCACCTCTCCAGCAGCACCCAGGAGCCTTGCAAGGCACCACCCATATACCCAAGGCACTGGGAAGAGGAGAATTAGGACATTCTCTGGCACGAGGCATGGAGTGGGGAGCGGCCACCCCTTCCAGCTGCCTGGATTTCGTCTAACCCATCACTAAATCCCAGCCTCAGCCACACTGTAAATATCTCTGTGGCAGCTTCCTGTGGGTAGCTCTGAGCTGCAGAGCTCAGGGTGGCAGGCAGACACCCAATACTGAATGCAGGCTGATTGCTTGACCTTTACTGCCCATGTGTGTTTTTGTGGCCCTGCCTTTCTCGGTTGTCCTTCAACAGGCTCTAGTTACAATATTTTATTGATGATGAGGGATGAGGGAGGAATTCCTCTCTTGCTTTAGTGTTTCAAAGGGTAGTACACAAATTCTTGAGTGTCAGTATGGTGTTACAAAGTCTAATCCACCTGAAGAGACTGCTGCATGCCACATCTCCCACTGACTCCTGGAGATCTCCAGGGTCCCACTGTTATAACCTGTGTTCTTACCTCTAAAAAATAGTTTTCTTCTTTTGCTCCTGAGTGGGTGAGACTTTAAAATCCGCCTGTTGTTCTCTAATCATACTCTTCCTTTCTTAAACCACACTCACAGTTTCCCACACAAAATCCTCAGTCCTTTTGTGCTCTGCATTTCCCAGTCCTTCAGAGAAGGTTTGCATCCCCAGAAAGAGCTGCTGCAGCCTCAGAGACAGCTTCAGTTTCTGTATTGTAGCCTAAATATTCTTGTCCTGGATTGCCATTCTGCTTTCCCGCACATTCTCCCACTGAATGCAAGCACTGGTGTGCAAGAAGTGTCTTGTTTAGCTGAGATAAACGTTTTCCCCAGGTGCTGTGCAGAGTTAACACACATTGTGAGATGCCTCAATAATTGCACAGGAGCTCTGGGTCATGCCTGTGTTATGTCTGATAGTCACCAAAGGCTGGATCCTGTGAGCACTGAAGTGAAGGTAAAGCTACCTCTGACTTTACAGCACAGGGCTTGATCGCAGAGAGAATCCATGGTAAGTATATAGCACAGCTCTGCAAACTCACAGCCCAAATCTTCTTGTCCTGATGCTGAAATCTTCTGCTCCTAGTCCTTCCTCTTCCTTTTAAGCAAGCAGGTCAGGTCACCTCTCAGCTGCTGAAATCCATCAGTGTACAGGAGCCCTGCCTGAAGGCATTGCTAAGAATAGTGTCTATGAACAAGGGGAAGGGAGGAGTGAGACTGGAATGGGATTTGGCCACTGCCATCATCAGTTAGACTCCATCTCATTTCCTACAAGCAGTGGAGGCTACATAACACTCAGTTAAGCATGGAGCTCTTACGTGACAGTCTTCTGCTTCTCAGAGTGCTGAAGTTAATGGCAGGCCTGCCCAAAAGCCAACGCTCTTGCCCTGCTGTAAGATCCATTACTGCATCCCTCACCTCTCCAGCTCAAGCTGCTGTGAGTGCAGGACTCTCACCTGTCTGTCTGCATAGACTGAGCTGCAGGCTCCTGAAACAAAGCACAAATGAGTCTCTTAGAAGAAGCTGTATTTCAGCAAAATGCCATAGAAACCACAGCTGCGTTACGGAGGGCCTTTTCCCTGGCATTATGCAAGAGGTAATTATGTAAGTTGTTGTTATATAATATTCCTGGCTTTTTTGGAGTGCCAGCCTCCCCCTGACCACAGCAGTGTGTATTACTTACGTCACGTCACTCTTTATACAACCCAGGCTCGCAGCAGAGCTGGGGCTGCTGTCATCACTGCTCCCAGCCATGGGACCCTTGGCTGCTCTCAGGGCTTTTTAAAAATTATGTTGTGGGGGAAAAAATAGCTCATTGAAAAGAAAAAGATTATTTGATCAAAATATTTGTTTGTTCCTCTGAGACATTTTGCTGTGTAAGCACACAAGATGGTTTGGGTTGTTTCTTGAGGAAAGACTGGATTTTTAAACATCTCTGTCTATTTCTTTCTGGAAAATTCATTTCACAAACGTACTTCAAACGAAAAAGAAATGTGTGATTTCTGCCAGTGCCTCTCTCTTGGGTGCCCATTTCCCCACTTGCAGCAGGTCTGGCTGCAGAGGAAACAGAGATATATATTTGTTCTCTTAACCACCAAGGCAGTGTGGGGACTGCTGGGCTCTTTAACATTCACTTTCCAGCCCAGGGTTGGATTTCTCTCTTCACAACACTGATACTCTAGGAAAAAAAAATTGAATATGGCCAAAAAAACTTGGGTCTGGTCCATCCCTGTGGCTGGTGTGTGTTCCTCTGTGTCCCCCAGCTCCACCTGGGTGGCTGAGCCCCATAGGAATAACGCCAAAACAGCTGGTGAAACTATACCCAAGAGCCAATCCCTGCTCTTTCTCTGGTGTGTCTGTGGGCTCAAGTGAGTCACAGAATTTCCCACCAAAGAGGAGGACAAGTGGCATTTCTGTCCGTGGAATTGTGGCATGTTCTAAATTAATTAATACCTGTAGAAAGGTTTGCCAGCTGTAGAGGGTGGAGCAAGGCAGGGGTGAGATTGCATCCACTGTTTTGCCAGAGACTGCTCTTCACCTGCCTGCTGAGCCTGTAAGGTCGGGATAACTTCCCTAAGCACCTTTGGGTAGCATTTTTGGGTAGAAACAAACCCCAGGAAGTTTCTAGAACAGTATTTCTCCTTGCGGCAGTACCCTGAGTCTCAGCGGTAGCTCTACTGCTGTCCCATGGGATATTCCCCTGTCCCCATGCCACCACTCCAGCCCTCTGCAATATCAAGGCTACGGGGCAGGGGGGAAGGCACAGCACCCCAAGTGGCCAAGGAATAACGATGTCTCTACATCCCGCACTGAAAACGAGCCCCTTACAGAAGCTCTGCATCCAACGCTGCCTGCCTGCGCCGGGGTCACCCTCCTACCTCCGGAATGGGAGCGCTGCCTGGCGGCCGGCTCCCCGAGCCTCCCGGCCGCGGCAGGGCCGGACGTGCCCCGGTGCCCGCGGCTCGGCGTCCCGTGGCCACGAGGTGGCAGCAAGGCCCGGCCCACGGGGCCGGAGCCGCGGCACCCCCGCGCCGGGCCGGGCCGGGCCGGGCCGGGCAGCGCTGCGGGCCCAGGAGCGGCCGGGCTGGGGAGGGTCCCCGGCTCAGCCAGGGCACCGCACCCCGCTCCAGCAGGGGCTGCTCCTGCACGGCCGTCCGAGGCGCTTTGCAGTGGGGCGAAAGCGGCCGCACTGCGCCCCAAAGCCTGGCCAAAAGCAGCCGAGGTCCATTGCTGCTGGGTCAGTGACAGCTTCAGGTGTGGGGGCAGAGACGCAGCCACGTGTGCCGGCACGGCCCCGGTGTAGGCAGAGCTGCTTGAAAGAGGCTATTCAGTCACCTGGTACGTTTTAAAGGCGGCAGCCCCTGTGCTGGCTCTCTGTGCTTTGTGTTTATCCAGATGATTATGCAAGTGATAGATTTTGCCCCATGGGGAAGACAAGAGGACTGTAGATACTGAAATGTTGTGTCCTTTTCATGGCTGCAGGGTTGAGGGGTGGTCTGGTGCACTATAAAACTTCTAGTATTTCTTTAGACTATTTATTTAAGCTCCAGGGAGAAAAGCTTATGATTTCATTTCATTACTACTTTGCTTGAAGAAAAAAGCAATATGGAATCTCATGCCCATTTTAAGTATTCTGACAATTTAATGTTAATGTCCATACCAGGGTTTTTGGCTTCACAGCCCTGGGGAAAGCTGCAGAGAGCGAATAGTCGACCATTTTCAAATGGAGTTATTACAGCAACTGCGTAGTTCCAGCTTGGGGAATATACAGAGCTTGGTGCATGAGCAGCAGCCTCTCATGTACCAGGAGCACGTTTCTGTTGTGTCTGAAAGGTGTGTAAACCAGTAAGGTCAGTGTTCAGGATCCTGCCCAAGCCCGGAAGGATACAAATGCTTCATTACTGCTGTAAGAACATGGGTAGTGAGGCTGCAGATATGTCATCTCCTCTGTTTCAGCCCTGTGCTGTGGACAACTGCACAGGGAATGAATTGGAGGAGTACTAACCTCTATTCCATAAGATTAGCTTAGTTTGGCTAATTGGTAGTGACCTGGTGTTTGCACAGGTAAATCAGGATGAAATCTTGAAACTGAAGTGTTGGATGTAGATTTTTGGATGTGAAGCAAACTAGTGCATAGAGGAGATAGAAGGGGAGGATTTCAGAGTCTCAAGTTGACTTGGCTGACAGAGGCTTGCAACATGTAATGGCCAAAATGTCCTTATCTCGAGGCTTGGATGCCAGCTGACACCTCCACTGGGCTTTTGCCACCCTTCTTGCCCACAGCATTCCCTTTAAACCTCTGTGTTTCTAAGGCATGTGAGGCTCTGTACCTCCATCATCCTTGCTGCCCATTGCATGTGGGCACTTCTCTCCCCTTGCAAGGCTGGAGCAGGGAACCTGTACGGAGTGGAAGGGTGCAGAGGCACTGATGAAGCTCAGGTCCTGCAGCACTGTGCTAGACACTGTGGGGTTGAATCCTCTTCTCCTGAATTCCAAGGCAGGTCTTCAGCCTCTAGTTGATATTTCTTCCCTGCCTTCTCCTTGGAAACATCCAGAGCCAGGTGCACAGTTCGGGACAGCAGTACTGGCTGGGCTTTGTTATCAGGCTATGCTCTGACTGCAGCCACCCCCGGAAGGGACCAGTCACCCTACTGGTGTGCCAGGCCATTACCAGTCCTGACAGAAAGTTTAGGAGCCCTCCCAAAGCATATCCACATGGTTTGTCAGCTCACTGGCTTTTCCTTCCAACACTGAAATTTGTTTGGCTTGACAGAAGTAGCCAGAGAGCAGAACTGCTGATTGGGTGGGTGTTGAATGTAGCTTTGCTATGTCCTTGTGTCTCTGGTCTGCTGCAAATTACCTTCCTGGCTCAGTTGTACATCTCTTGGCTCTGATATCCAGACTCAGCCATCAGCTAATCCTAGGTATTTCCCAGAAGAGCAGGCAGCAGGATCCTGGCAGGCAGATGTGGGGGAACTGGCTCCGATACAGCTTTTATCCCCTCATTCCTCCTGCAGCAGGTGGGGAAATGGCAGGGCTGCTTTGAATATGGTTATCTCTTAAGGGCATGTCACTAGTGGTGTGTTACCCCAGGAGAAAAGGATGGTGAGATCATTATGGGAAAGGAAAGGCCTTTGAAGTGATGGAGTCAATGCTACTGGCTGTCCTGGCCTTTTCTCCTGCCGGCCCTTGGCAGGCCAGGGGACAGGGAGGCAGGGTGGCCTTGCAGATGACTGGGCTCTTCAGAAATCTCCTGCCATAAAGCTTGACACTGTCTCTGGGTCCTTAGGAACCTGGGACAGGCTCCTGGCACAGCATTCCGGCAGTGCCCTTTCTGTCTAGAGTGGGACATGTGCCAGTCCAATACGAGAAGCAGAAATTATGCCATCAGTGGCACCCACAATAGTACCTGACCCAAAATAGCTTCCTAGAAAAAAACAGAGAGACTGATTAGGTTAGACAAGCCTGAAAGAGAGCAAGAAGTCCAGCTGATGATTGACAGGTGTAGGTTTGTGGGCAGGGGCTATAAATCCCACGGGTGAGTTCTCCAGCTACCCTTTGGGGAAAGGCAAACGGCTGCAGGAAGCACTCGGGACCTGTCTTTGGTGAACCATGGGGCTCAGTGACCAGGAATGGCAGCAAGTCCTGACAGTCTGGGGAAAGGTGGAGTCCGACCTCGCTGGCCACGGCCATCAAATTTTAATGAGGTAGGCAAGGAGCTTCAGTCCTAAGAGTAAAGCTGAGAGCTTTTGATGAGAGACATGCTTGTCAGTGTTTATTTCAACAAGGTGTTTTCTTTCTTGTAGAGTGGTGGTTTTTCTATTGCTATTTTCTGGGTTAAAAGTTACTCACTGTGTAAATTGGCTGTGCTTCTGTCTCTCCATCTCTCTATGGGTGCAGGAGCAGACCAATGCTGCTTTTAACACATGGCTGTGCTTTGTCTCTCTGCCTCTGGTGGCCAAGCTCTGCTTTGGATCCTCATTTCCCAAGCACTGCAGTGAGAAATGCTGGAGTGAAGTGTGTCATGGGGCTTCAGATGCTCTGCAGAAAGGATGTCGGGAAGCAGAGAAAGAATGAAAGGAGAGGAACATTACCTCTGTGGCAATTTTCTTGGAATCTATTTCAGTAAAATTAACTATGAAGTACCTGAGAGTTTCCCTCTCCCCACCTTAGTCTCACCTGGCAGAGCCCTGCCCATCCTGTTTTTTGGCCAGAAATCTGTGCGATAACACTTTGATGAATTTGAGGTCTAAGTATGAAATGAGGCACATCCTTCCCCTTACTTCCCTTCTCCATCATTCCAGTGTCAGAAGTGCTGCTGAGGTCTCCAACTGAGAGAGGACCCCATCCTCCACGTTGTCCTTGTGATCCTGGCACTTGGAGTGGTGAACACCCCAGATACTGCAAAGCAGGAAAGAACATTAGGTGGACACTGGAGCTTGTCCCTTAAGACCAGAGAGGATGCAGACTTTGAGGAGATTCTCTTCAGCTCTCCTCTCAGACTGTGCACACCCAAATGGGTGTGGTACAGACACCGAGGAGAGTAGTGGGGATCTGGCACCTGCTTGGGGGATATCTACCCTAAGCATGGCTAAGGCAAGGAGCCCACATCTCCAGGCACATCTACTGCAAAGCTGTAAAAAACATTTTTGAGAGATGAGCCAAAGAAGGGGCCTGTTTTCCTTACCTGCATTATCATGATCCAGATCAGCTGCCATTTGAAGGGAAAGGAATGGAATGGGAATGAAGTGGGTGGAAATGTGATGGCTTTCCCCTCTTGTGGTCCAGAGCAGGAGTGCTGGAGGGATAACAGGAACCTGAGCCATCCTCACCCATCCATCTCTGAGGTGGCTACTTTGGCTCTGAATTTGCCACATGCTAGAAAAAGCAGTTCCCAATGGAAAACTAGTACCATTTTTCTTACAAGTATCACAGATTACAGCATGGCATTAAATAAATAGATGTCAGCCTGTGACTTTGCGCTCCCCTGCCAACCCAGGTCTCCTCCAAGGAGTTTCTGAGGGAGGAGAGAAGGAAGAGGGAAGGGAGATAGGGTGGGAAAAAAGGTCGGGAACCAAGTTCCTCCACGTCTGCAATCATAGGGTTTGGGGGCGCAGTAAACTCTCCCATCCAGATGACATTCAAGAACACAACCTCCAGATATAAGGGACCTGAGGCTGGGGGCTGTTTTTTTTTGGTTGGGTTTTTTTTTTTGTTTGGTTGGTTTGGGTTTTTTTTTTTTTTTTTTTTTTTTTTGCTATGAGAAGCTTGTAGAACTCTCATTTCCTGGCCAACAAATCATGGGCTGATAAGAGAGTTTGTGTGAGAGGCAGGAGTCTATAGGTGGGCTCTCCAGCAACAGTAAATTGATGAAGACAGGTGGCTTTGTCTACTTTTGGTTTTCCTTCACATGAATACAAGAACTCACCTCTCAGTATCATGACGAGCCTTGGCTCTTGTCTCTGTCTTAAAACCGTTGACATAATCCAGGGGATGGGTGCCAAAGAGTTATCAGAACTGTATGGAAAAAATACAGACACTTCCTCTGTTGCTCTAGTTGGACATGTTTAGGGCAGTGTCTCTGTCATGACCAGAGGAAATGGAAATAGACAGGGGTGATCATCTTAAGAAATGGGTAAGAAGATGGGAATAAAGTAGATTGAGTACTCAAAGGGAGGTATGTCAGGAGCTTCCCCTCTCCAAAGTCCCTCTGCTTTTGTCCACAGACTCTTTCAGGATCATCCCGAGACCCTTGATCGCTTTGAAAAGTTCAAAGGCCTGAAGACCCCTGATGCGATGAAGGGCTCTGAAGATCTGAAGAAACATGGAGTTACTGTTCTTACCCAACTGGGCAAAATCCTGAAGGCAAAGGGTAATCACGAGGCCGAGTTGAAGCCCCTGGCTCAGACCCATGCAACCAAGCACAAAATCCCTGTCAAATATCTGGAGGTATGAAAAAGGGCAGAGAGTCTCAGTGTCTGATGTGTAGTGAATGTGTGTAAGACAGCTGTGTGAGAGTTGGGCTTTCATTTATTGATGACTAGTTGGACTTCAGTGAGCTCTCCCTCAAGTCCAGGGTCTGTGTGTTCAAGCAGGAGGAGGCACAGAAAGGGCTCATGGTATGCAAATGGTATGTGAATATCCAAGTTTAGATTTCCCATTCCAAACATCACACGGAGTCTGACCAACCCTTGACAACAATAAGCCAGCCCATGCAGCCTATGCATGCCTGGGAAACTGTATTACATAAGGACTGTCAGTGACTGGACACAAGGGACATACAATTTTAGAGTAAGCCCTGGAGGATCCATTGGAGACCAAGACCCATAAAAGTAAGTGTTATACAAACACAGGGCATGAATTTGCAGTCTTAATGGATGAGGCCTACAAAAAGTGGAAAGGGCCATGGTCTACTCAAGGTCATGAAGAAGATCAGCGTCAGAGCTAGGAATAGAGCCCAGTGCTTCTGCCTAGCCCAGACTCCTTGCATACTAGACCTCACTGTCTCTCCAGAGGCAGCAGGAAGGCCTACTGAATTAGCTCAGAGATATTTCCAGGCTCTGCAACCTATTTCTTAGTCTGGCTTTTCTGAAAATAAACCTTGAGTGTCCCTTCAGTTTTTCTTTCTCTCTTTCCTTCCTCATAGTTCATTTCTGAAGTCATTATCAAGGTCCTTGCCGAAAAACACGCTGCAGACTTTGGGGCTGATGCCCAGGCTGCAATGAAGAAGGCTCTGGAGCTGTTCCGAAATGATATGGCCAGCAAGTACAAGGAGTTCGGTTTCCAGGGTTAGCACATACGCACAAAGGAGCGCCACGATGGAGGGCCTGGCCACGCATCTTTCCCCAGCGCTATTTTGGACATCTCACAATTGGCCATCTCTGCTGTGTGGGAAAGCTTTGATGAGAGGCCAAGAGTCACTCCAGGCAGCATAGAGGCACAGAGTGATATCCATGATAAACTGTTGTTTCCTGGCTTCATGTATACAAAAGAAATATTCTGCTTTTTTAGGAAAAATAACATTAGGGGTTATCTGTGAGCTTCAGCCTATTTTATCCCCTTTCTCACTCCCTGAAACGCGGTCTCATCTGAGAGGCAAATGGCATGGCCAAAGATGAAGGGATGTGGAGGATCAAGGCAAGTGCTGAGTGTGGTGAATGAGTGAAGGAATTACTCAAATGAGAGATGTGAGAATGGGAAGCAGGGAATGGGAAGCAGCATCCCATTCCTCCCACAGGTGAGACTGTTAGCAGGTTACTACGGAGAGCTTCCAGCACAGTGTTACCTAGCTTTGTGGGGGTGAATGTAGCCAGTCAGTCTCCAGTGCCTGCCAGCTCTGGAGGGTTTAGTTGTTCAACTTGCATTAGCAAAACTATAAAGAGCAGTACTCCCTGTGATCTGTAGGCTTTCTAGTAGCCACCACTATGTGTCTGAAGGTCTGTTGCCCTGGGAAGTGAAATATGTGTTTCTCAGAAAATAAAAATACCTGCACCAGAGTTGTGTGTTTGCTCCTGGCTGTACCGACACCCCAGTGAGAACTGGGGGAAAAGGAGAAAATGGAAAGGTGTTTTGCATACATATCTGGCTTCAGAGCAACCTGCACTGTCAGTCCATGATCTGAGCAGCACGTGGCATCTGTTTTAGCCAGGGACTTGGGCACTCAGATGTCACCATGGGGACATGACCTGATTACTGGACCTCACAGCACAAGACAGCAGCCTCAGCTCAGTGCCTCAGTGCTGAGAGAAGAGCTCCCTGACTAAAGGCCGTGGCCACTGCTGTGCTGTGGGAATATGATGAGGGAAGGTCCCTTATTCATTTATGGGGAGGTAGCATGTGCAAGCAGCCTTAGCTCCCAGCAGCAGTGCAGTGCGTTGCTCTCTCCAGACACTGGAAAGGAGGGATGATCAGCTCAGGTGGAAGGCTGCAATGGCAGCATATGCTCTGAAGACCCAAACTCTGGTCTTTGCAGCCTTTTGGTTTTTTGCTGAGGTGCCTCTGCAGTGCATGCTGCACTGTGTTTACAGATGTACACCCACATCCTGTCGTGTACATCTGCAAACACTGTGAGACAGACATTATGGCAAGATACCTCCCTCTTCCTGTTGCCCTCTCCCCATCCCAACACCAGGGGTTTGTGGCTAGGGGAAATGCATGGAAGTGACACAGCTGCTCTTTTTGGTGTGAAGAAAGTAGTGCACCTCATCTCACAGAGACAGTCTGAGGGCAAGCACAAGGAAGAAAAATGAGGTGCTCAGTAACAGGAGCTACTAGCAGGACCTAGTTCAAGGTACTCCCTGCTACCCTGTGTGCAGTGGAGACAGTGAAGGAGCCACCAGCTCCCTTAAAAATCAATTCTGTGCCCGCATGATCTGCTGTGTCTTTGGTCAGGGCAAAGGCCAAAAGAATTCAGTCTCTGAAAGGAGAAGGAACAATAAATTCCGTTGCAGAACTGTGCATATCTGATTTCTTGCTGTTTACAATTCCTCACTTTACCTCTGGGAGCTTGCTTGGTGTTTCAACCTTTCAGAGGAGGTCACAAAGGCATATGCTGTCACCTAGATGAAGTTACAGCCAGGTGGTCCCTGGCTTAAGCAGTGTGCTTCTTCTGACTCCAGTCTAGTCTGTCGGGTTTTGTGGGGAGGGCAATACATGTAATTAAGGTCTAGGATTGCTTGTCCAACACAATAAGATTTCCTGCCAGTGACAACAGACTCTGCTTTAGGATTAAAAGCTCTGCTATAGCAGCTGCCTCCATCAGTCTGAGTGGGACTGGAGTTGTCTAGATATTTTTAAGTGGTGGAGGAAGGAGAGTTTGCATGTGTGTTGTGCCTAGTTACCAGTTATTAGGTACCTGGACTAAATGCCAGCCCATTGGGAGCACTGACCTTCTCTCTGCCTGCCTTACCCCACTGTGTCAGTGCACTAGGAACCATCCTTAAATCTCCTGGTCAGATGTGGGGTCTGACAGAGGTTTTCTGGTTGTGCCTATGGCTCAGTGAAGATGTGCAAGCCAAGATGAACCAGTACATTTGGGTACCAATAACAGTGAAGGTAACTCCAGCAGGCTCAGTGATTTGGGGTGCTTGTGGTGAAATCCACCTCCCTGCACCTTTGCTACTCTAGGCACAGAGTATGCCCTTGGCTGAGTCCTGACATGACTGCAGGGATATTTGTAATTCCTACAGAATGAGTCTATAAAACTCCTGCAATGGTCCTGGCTTTAAGGACAGGGGAAGTTTCCTACAGCAAAGCAGATGGTGGGAAAAGGATTTTTTTAGCTCTGTGCTATATTGATTCAGAGTCTTTGTCGGAGGCCCCCTTTCACTCTGCTGCTAGCACATAAAATTTTTCTGGTTCACATATAGGACAAAGTCCTTTAGTGGAGATAAACTGTATCAGCGTGAGCCCAGACATTTTCCTCCTTCTTTTCCAGGAATAGCTTAACATCAGGTGGATGGGTCCCAGGGACTTGTCCCCAGCCCCGGTGCCCGTTGGGACCATGTGGTGTCACATACTCATTCCCAGTCACACGATGAGATGTGGGCTGTGTGGCTGCCAGCCACCGTGCTCCAGCACGTACGCACCGGCTGCAGCCAGGTCGGGCTTGCGGCCCCTCTCCCCGCTGCGGTTTCCATTGCATGCAGAACTCACCATGGCCCTGAGCCAGTGACCTGTCTGGGATCTCTTGGGCTTCGGTGTCAGACACCAGCCACTCATCAGAATCTCAGATGAGGGGAGCAGGCCCTCGCTTTCCAGACGCTGTGCAAATGAGCTGTCAGCCCCAGCCAGGGTGCAATAACACTGCAGGCTGTGCTGCCTGTCCCCCTTGTCTTTCCCTCTGCCTGCTGATCCTGCTGACTCCAATACACCTGCCAACGTCAAGTGGCCTCACAGAACAAGGGCTGGGGACCATACTATTAATCCTGTGCTCTTCTCTTGGTCACCTCAGTGGGAGAAAGGGATAGGGCTCCGATGACTAATTATGTTAAATATTTAGCACATTAGTATGAAGCTTGTGACATTCTTCATATTTGCATCTCCCTGCAGGGCTAATGGGAGGAAAGGGCAGAGATGTTTCTAGTCCATGTAATAGTCACTGAACAGATAAATCTGGTTTCTGGGAATTGAAGCACAGACAGTGCCTGAAGGATGTAATGCCTATATTAATTTAATAAGGACACAAATGCTACCTACACTACATACTTTCAGATGAGGATTATTTTTGTCATGATCCCTATGGTTTCTACCACCTGGCGAAAACTTGTCCTGTGTGTTATGCCACTGAGGAAAAGAAATAGTGGAACCAGGTGTTTTTGTGATGTAGACATCCTTGTCCATAACATTTTTTTCCAGAAGGTGCATGGCATCAGATCGTGTCCTCCTTCTTCCTGGACTCATCAATCTCAAGTTTGCTCAAGGCTGCTTTTCCAGGCTGTGCAGGGCTTAACAATCAGAGTCTGCTTCTCAGACTGAGCACACAGACACACAGAAAGACAGACAGACACACACACACAGACATACCTACACACAAGCACCAGCTTCAAAATACACAATATAGCAAACATCTGTCCAAATCCTTCAGATTCCAGCATTCTTGTGCATCAGTTCTTCATCTGAGAGAACAATATATATGAGTTCTCACATTGTGTTCAAATGAAGTACAGCCTTGAAATAGCTAAGGTCTAACCAAATAAGAAGACAAACTATGCAAGAACAGGGCACCTGGGGAGTACTGGTGGGTAGCAGGGCTGTTAAATTTCATGAAGTTGTGCCAACAGAGTCTAAGTAAGTAAGAAGAAAAAGCCCAATCAGCCTCTTTTATCCAACAGCCTAATAAATGAGCATTTGTGAACACGAAAGAGTCACAACAATGCAGTGTTCTTAACCAGAATATAAACCCCTCCCTCCCCTGTGATCATAGCCACAACAAGCCCATCTCTCAGTCCTGTGACTTCTATAAAATCCTTATCCAAATGTCAGCAAAGGTGACCTTGTGCCTTTTTAAAGCAGTACTTTATAGTCACTTGACTGCACTTTACCAAAGTCCTTTCCCAGTTTGGCTTTCATGGCCCTGCAAGTAAATAAACAGAGCAGGCTGCCTCCGCCTTCCCCTCCAGCCCTGCAGTGACCACCCGTGATAAGCCATGTCAGACAGGCAGGTCTGGGGCTCTCCTGGGCAAGGCAAGGCAAGCCCTGGCATGGGGCATGCCAGCATAGCTGGTAGCTGCATGGACAAGGCAATGTGCATTTGGGATGGGGAGGGATACATACTGGTGTGTACTTAGCTGCACCTTATATCTGGAGGAGGGCTTAAAGGAAATTATGCCTGTTTCCCGTTTCCCTTCTCCAAGGAAAGCTCAGTATGAATGCAGCTGCTGGGTGCTCGATCTTATTTTAGATTGTCCTTAAAACAGGTTCAAATGTTCAAGTGTCAGAATAGATTTGGGTGGAAAACTTTCTGGATTATTAGCACTTAATTCTCTATATCTCTGTGCTTAACTTCTGGATCTTCCATTACTTCCCAGTATATATAATTAATGGTGCTTTTATTAAGATTTTTTTATCTTCTGTCCTCCCTTAACATGTTTCCTTATTCATGATAAATTTCAGCATCCAAGCTCTCACCACACGGGTGGAAAATTCCTGGAGCTGATACCCTCACCAAGATCTGGGATTGCTCTGCTCAGGGCTTGCATGACATCACGCTTGTCCTTTTGGCAAGCTTTGGGGTTATCTGGAGAGTTAGCTGATACAGTGTCAAAGTGAGTCTGTGTTTTTTCACTCAGCTGGATGAATAGTCTGGTGCCCTTTGAGGGATGCCACGGATTAACTGTGAGTTGGTTGGGTATAAAGGAGTAAAAATACCACAGAGTTTTGTCTAAACCAGCCAGATGGTGTCCTTGCAGAGTCTGTGGCTGAGCAAAGGTTTTGCACCAGTCACGCTCAGACAAGCTGTCCAGAGATGGTGGAAGAGCACACCAAGTGCCACACTTGCAGCCCTCAGCTCCCCCTCTGAGGGCAAATGAAGCTATGTGGCTCCTAAGGAGGAAAGAAAAATGAAGTACAGGTGGGAAACAGAGGCACAACTGTCCCCCCCCCCCCCCCCCCCCGCGGCTATTTACTCTCTTAGTGCCTCCTGAAGAGCAGTAGCATCATTCTGACAACCCTTCTGCTGTAATGCAAGGAGGCAAGGAGGGAGTTTCCTAATTCAAGCTGCCTAATGGTATGCTTTTGTATGGGAAGAAAGATGGAGTTTTCTCAAGGTGCTAAGATTATTGATGTGATGCTTTCACAAGACTGGCCCATAAACCATGAGAAAGAACCTTTTTGTACATTTTGTTTTTGCCATGATAATAGCATGTATTACTAACTCAACTAATTCCCCAGCTAATTTTAGCATGTCACATTTAAGCCGGTGTCCCTATGTCCTTTGCTATGTTCCCTCTACTGATGAGAAATGATCTCTCAGTGTATGAAGTCATCAATTTTTTTTTTCTTTTTCAGTCAAAATCCTCTGTCATGAAATGGAGTTCTTCATAACAGTCACAAATTGCTAGCTCATAACAAGAAGAGTAATTAGAATATAATTTTTAACATATTTCCTACTATGGTTTTTCTAGTTGAGCAGAGTCATAGCTCCCTTATCTGTTTTAGATCAGAAACTTGTTGACTGTAAGTGTCATCAGGGACAAGCTCTGTTCTAATTTCTAATGGTAATTAATAACAGTTTCATCCAGTTTAAAACTCTCAGTCTACAAAATACTGAAACAGCACCCCTCTTACAATATGCCTGAGTTATTTGCTCTACTGTTCTTAGCCTAGACTTTAGTTAAAGGCTATCCATCTACATGACTGTGCAGTTAAGCCCATTTTAGAGAGGGTAAACTGAGGCAGAGAGGCATGAGTACATTGTTTTCAGGCTTTTTTCATTCAGCTGTCCACTAGGTCAGGCTGCTGGCTGCAGGGCAGTGGATGCCTGTGATCTTTTTGTGTAGGAAGACATGTGAAGTTGTGCCATCTGCCAGTGAGCAGTTCTTGCTTTGAAGTGGTTGAGTTTTAGCAGTTGCCAAAGGACATCCTGTGTATAGATGTGCAGTCACAATGCGGGCGCAGTGTAAATAGCCCAAGAGATTACAGATGCTACATGCAAAGTGAAGCAGTCTAAAGACTGTGGGGCTGAACTTGAAATGAAGTTCTCTGGAGATAAACTATGCACTATGGTGGCACTTGGGAAATTGCCAACCTTCTCACTTCCAAAGAAGAGTCCCAGACTGAGATAATAAAGGACATGGATATCTAAATATGGCACCAGCAGAAGAGAACCTAGTGTATGAACCTCAGATCTTCCTGTGTAATTATGCACATGCTTACAATTTAATCTGCAATCCCTCCTTGATTTCTAACATTTTGCCACCATCTTGGGTGGGTCTAAGCCATCCGGGTTTCATTTGCCTAACTTAATTTATAGTCCATGGAAGTAACCTTCTTCTGCCTACTTTGGCAGATCCTGTCATATTTTGTCTAATCCAGCCTCCAAAAAATGCTATTCCAGCTACCTCCATCCAATAGTGTGACTAGTGAACAAGATTCAGGTGCATGCCTTTTATCACATAGATAACTCAGCTCATAATTCTTTGGTCTTTTAAAAATGAGCTGTGCCTTTCCATTTTGGAAAGGGCTTGACTTCAGGAGACCAGGTTTCAGTGAGGGATCCCTGCCTAGCTCATGTGCCTAGGCTCTAAAGGAGTAGGCTTTAAAAAATAACAAAAAACCCAGTGCTGGTTTTCATACTGACTGTATTTAGCTAGTCCTCCTCACTCAACACATGGCTGGCTGAATCCTTTTAAACCACCAAACTCTTTCTTGGTGTACTGGAGTCCTGGGCAAGTGGCTCAGCCTGGAGTATTTCTACCAGTCTTTCTAACCAGGGCTGTCTAAAAGCCTTCATACAGCTTTGAGGCTGTTACTGTCCTAATGGGACCACTCCTCCCCAAGGGCATTCTCTTTGAGAAGAAAAATGGAGAGAGGAGGGAGAAGATATTTCTGTGCCTAGCATTAAGTGACATATTGCAAAGCATGAGGCTGCTTGGGAACAACAGCCTATGTGACAGCCTGCTGTGTGGTGTTCAGAGAGTCTGGGGTTGTTTTTCCTGCAAGCTATGCTTCCAACCTCTCCTCCCACCTCATTGATGGAAACATCTGGATCTACCCACACTCACAGCTCTCTTCAGTGAGTACAACAAGAGAAAGAGGGTTTTCTTTCCTTATTGCTCTGTTTTGAGGATAGCTTGCAGCTGTGCCTGGCTGGAAGGAATGCACAGATTTCATGGAGGATGGTCGAGAAACATTTCCTTTCCCAGCTGTATCACATCCCTGTTCATACACAGTGGCTCATAACTGGGAAGTCTTCAGTTCCAATTCTTCTGGCAACATACAGTAGGGAAGAAGTAGAAATGGAGGCAATGCTTTTTCCTTCCATCTACGGTCAGGTTGGAGATGGACAACACTGCACCACCCTCAGTAAAGGGGCTAATTATGGAGAAAAGTGTGCTAGAGCTTCTCAACGTTAGAAATAGATCAAAACAGAGTAAGTGCTGCAGAGTACAGCATCCTTCCAAGTACTGGTGTTGGTGAGATAAGAGATAATACATACTAGAAATTGTCTGTTGAGAGAGAGGAGTGACACATCACTTGTATCTTGAGGACAGAGCATCTTAGAAATAAATGTAAAGAATATCCTTTCTTTGGGCATTTAATTTCCCTCCTGTTGGAAGTGCTTACCTACAGTTACCTACAATTAAGTCTGTGATGAGAGTGTGTGTGTGTGGGTGTACATGTGTGTATGTACAGCACAAAGGCTATAGTTAATACACAGAACTAAATGTTTTGTTCCAGAGTCCCAAATGTACACGGCCTCTCAATACTCATCAATTTCAGTGGGTGTGAGACCTTTCAAAGACCCGGATTCGTGCAGGAAATTCTTTGCCACAGGCTTAGGATTAGTGATTTTTTTTCTGCTCATGATGCAGTACAAACTTGGAAATCAGTTCTGCATCTATTCATCAGCTAAGTATGAGCCCCTTTTATTAGTGCCTTTTGTGGCAATAAGTGTGATCTATTTAAAGCCTTCAAACTGCAATTCCCCACAGCAGATGTAGTAGAAGCAGATATCCATGGAAATCAGTCAAAATGAGCTCGTGTTGCTGTGCAAAGGGTGAGCTCTGTTCTGCTCAGCAACAGTTACCCAATTCCTGCCACATGGGCTTTGTCTCCTTCTTCAGTGGTTTGGGGCTTGGTGCTAGGTTTCCTGGGGAAGCTTTACTGCCATTTACAGTCCCTGCTTCATATTCACTCTCTTTCATTTTTCTTCCTTACGGGGCATTCAAGGAGGAGACACTGCTCTTCCTGTGGCCTAGCTCTGCATCCTCAAACATGTCATGGCTAAATCCATGTGGTTATGACTGCCAGCCATGGTCCCCTGTTAACAGCAGCAAATTCATTCTCATCTCATCAAGTGATCCTTAAACAAGAACTATGAAGCTGCATAGGTGGGTAAGTGTTGCAGGAAACCAGGGGGGACCAACCAGATATTTTTATTTGGGAAACTGTTGAAATGCTTTGGTTTGTTTGTGGTTTTGGGTTTTTTTTCCCTTAACGAACTGTTTTATTTAAATCTCATATCTGCACTTGGCTGACTGGTGTCAGAGCTGGCCAAGTGCAAGGTTTCTCTGCCTAGTAGGATACCATAGATGGCTATTAAGAATTCTGGATAGGAAATATTTTGGTACAAATTGCTGTGTAAACCAAGGCTCATATTTACAACAGGAGTTGTTCCCTGTTATTTTGTTCTTATTGGAGTGGGACTGGAGCAAACTGAGAAAAGAGCAAAAGATGCACTAGATATGCCTAAGAGGGCAGAGTGGTGTCCTTGCAGTGTGTACTGACCCTTGAGGAGTGGTCAGAAGTCCATAGAAATCGCTCATAAGTCCATACAAGGACCAAAACTGTTCAATATTAGTACAATTTAATAGCAATGGCCCAGGTAGTGGGATCAAGCGCATCCTCAGCAATTTTGCAGATGACACCAAGCTGAGTGGTGCAGTGACAAGGGATGATACCAAGTTCTGCTCCACTCTTAAGCTGTATACTGCTGTGTCCTGAGAAGACTATTCTGTGTTCTGTGGAGGAATTAATGCAACTCCCCAGTACAGCCTAAACTAGTTGTCTTGAGATCACTTGTTCATTTGCTTATTTCTGCCTGAGTAATTGGGATTTGGCCTGTGACAGAGACAGAAACAGAAGCATATTGCCCACCCAGGCTGCAGAGAAAGACTGTAAATGGTGACATAAGTCAAGTAGAAGTTTGAGTCATGTTTGGTACCGCAGCACAAGGGTCAAGAAGGAATCCTCTGGGAAACTGAACAAAGAAAAATGGGAAAGGGAAAAAAACCCCACTTTAACTAGCACTGACTAGTTCTTCTTTCTTGTCATAATTTCCTTGGGATGTTGTCACATGCATTACTGGAAGAGATATTGTTTGGCCCAAGGATGTGGGATTTCTTCCTCCCAACTCTTCAGTAAATCCTAAAGTTCTTTTCAAACCAAGATTGCTATAAAGCTGGGATTCCTGGCTCAGACTCTTTCTTCCATTCAATTCACTGTTACTGTCCAATGTCCCAGATGTGAAACAGCTGCTCACACAGCAGCATCTAGCCAGATGTTGGAGATCTGATTAGACACTGAAATGAGAAATGGAACAAGGGAAAGGACATTTATATCTTGAGATTTAACATGCTTCTTTATTACAGACATGGTGGTGGGCTATGTCATTCCACATTCAGATGACTGGTTTCAGAGTTTCATTGTAGAGCATCTTCCCCAGCCTTCTAAAGTACATCATTTATCCAAAAGAAAACCCAAAGAAACAACCCACCAAAACCCCACAATTTCCTCAATGAAAACTTTTGATGCATTTGAGGCACTACCTTTATTATAACTCGTGGGGGAATGGCTGAGTGTTTGGACAAAGCACAAGAGACCAAAGATAAATAGTCTGTGCTCTGTAGACAACCTTGCTGAGCTGACATTTGTTGCCAGTAACGGTTGCACTGAGATAATTTCCCAATAAGGTAAAATTAATCTGTGTCACTCCCCATGAATGTAAAAAAATAAAAGCATGGCCATCATTCCTTAAGTCACCTGACTGTCTTCTGCTGGAGGTTCACCTTTGTATTGATGTAACTGAAGACCACATCCAGTTTTGTAGTGCAGCTTCTAAAGTTCCTCTGGAAAAGCTGGGTGTAAGCACAGCCTGCCTGACATGCAGCTGTTGGCTCCTGCTGTTTCTCTTGTAGGCTTAACCTGCTCCAGAAAAGGACAGTCACTTCAACCAAGGACAGACTTTGCTCATTTGCTTCCAGATGCTCCATCCTGCTGCATAAGGTAATGTGACACGATTTCATTACATGGCCTCATATACTCAACACAGCTTTAAACTGTCAGACACAAAATACACTGAAATGGATCTACTTGTTCTTCACATAACTCCTGTGGGTAATTGTGAAAGACAGCGTGCTCAGTCTGTAGGAGTAGGCACCATGACACAAAGGACTTCAAAGAGTGATTCTAGCAAGTAGATGGTGACAAGATAGGAGGTGGTTTGGCTTACAAAGCAGTCAGAGAAAGGAGATGAGCACTTCAACAAAACTGGATTCAGTTGCAGAAAATAACCCCAAATGACACACTTGACATTAGCTTCATTGTGAACTCAACTTGAAGTTTATGGAGAGAAATTCTTTAGCCATGCTGTATTGAAGGACAGAAAAAATGACCTCAGATAATACAGATGATCTCTACTACTTTCTAAAGAAAAAACCCTCAAATCTATTTTTCTAATATCATCTGAGGAGCACTTAGTTATGGAAAAGATGTAGTGGTTGATACTGTCACAACAGACTTCCCTTGTTTTGGTAGATATAATGGGTTGGATTGCCAGATTTCCAGTCAAGCCAAACAGCATCAAACCATTCCTTGTGAAAAGTTCAAATGCAAATGGTCATACTCTGTCAGCTGTGACTCATTGCATCAAGTCCAATGACTAAGAAGGTCAAGAACAATTAATTCAGAGATGAAGGCACCAAAGCTTTCAGTTCTGCTGCTGCACTTCAGAACCATGCTCGGAATAAAACTTGAGAACTCATTTCATCGTCTTCACTGCCTTAGCTTTGGGGCCATGATTGTTTCTTTGCATGCGAGCCAAGCACTCTGAGGTGAGCTACAAAGGACAGTGGCTGCCTGACAGCTGCTCACAAGGACTTTTATTTTGCCTTCCCTCTTCCTTTGACCAGAATTTCCATGATTGGTCATGTGAACCTTCCTGCAACACTGCCAAGACAAGCTGCCCATAGATGAAGACCTTAGCAATATCCAATTCCCCAGCTGAGAATTTTCCCACCTGGCATATGCAGCAAAGGAATGGTTACTGAGGTTTTTAGTTACCAGCTCGCCACCTGACTTCACAGCGGTTAAAGCACGATGTTTAACAAACTGACATTTGTTGATTTGAAGCGTGTTTTGTCAGAAAATTCCTCCCCGGCCCAGTGGGAAGGCTGGGCCGCCGGGAGCCGCAGAAGCATTCCGAGCCCTGGGGCCGAGGGGCTGCCCCAGGAGCCGCCGTGTTTGCACAGCTGCAGCGCCCTGGCTCGGGCCGTGTGAGGGGTGGGAGCCGCCGTTCAGGGGACGCTCCCAACCCGCTGCTCGGGGGCATGACTGCCGCTGCAATAGTGGGAAGCGCTTTCCCGGCGTTTCAACTCCCTCACCCTCCAAATAATCCACTTCCTCAGAATTTTGCATTTTGTGCAGGAATTCGCATTTTGGTGGTAGCTCGGGGGGGCTTGGAGCCAGTTCTGGGCACAAGCGAGGGCCCTGGCGCGGACATGGCGCGGGGCCGTCACTGAGGGGGAGCCGCCACGAGATGGCGCCCTCGCGCCTCGCGCCCCCGCCGAGAGGGGGCGGGTGATTTTTTTTTCTTTTTTTTCTTTTTTTTTTTTTCTGCTGGTTTGCTTTTGTTTGGCTTCTTGCACCCCGTTCCCCATGGTCTCCCACAGACAGCCCGGGGCGCTGTGCAGAGCTGTGGGTGAGGGTGGAGGCGAGTGTGCAGCGCAGATCCCGGTGGGATCCCGGCCCTGGCGGGGGAGCGTGAGGGTGGCTCCCAGGAGAGCCCCCGGCTGGGAAATCCTGCTGGGCCATCCCTTTGCTGCTCCCACACACATCCCCAGCCCCTCTCCTCACCCGCAAGAGAGGGTCAGCGCTGACACACAGCGTGGCTCTAATCCATACAGAACGTGGTGTAGGAGAATCCAATCTCCCCTCTCCTCCTTCCATCCTCGGGCCCTCACACCTCCACCTGCCCCACTGGCCTCTCCTGTGGTTTTGGTTGCCCTGTACCAAAGGCTCAGGTGTTTGCAGGTGAGGGACAATGAAATGCAAGAGGGTGGAAATCCTGATGAAAGCCAGTGCCAAACCAGCTGGGCAATTCCAGCCCAACACTGGCAAAACTGCTTTTCCAGGAGGCTTTTTGGTTCCTGGAGGCCTGGGAAGGATGGGGACCCTCCTCTCCATCAAACTCCAGCATTTACTGAAGAGTGGTGGTCCTGAGCCATTGAACATGGATGAGCCCAGAAGAAAGATGTGGCACCAAAACAGACCAAGAAATTATACCTGCCTGGCATGAACCTGCTCTAAGCAGCTTCCCTTTCCTTTCTCCATGTGTCCTGTTGTCTTCATCAGCTCCAAGGAATGATTTTCCATGAGGCTGTAGGGATCTCTGCTGGGCAGAATAGTCTGTTCTGTAAACTCTCATTCTTTTTTCCTCATTATAGGTAATTTGTTTGACTGTTGGATGCACTTCATCAGGGGTGTAAACTAGATCATTGCACTAACCTCATCTTAAAACTTTTTACTTCTCTTGATTGTCCTTAAGAGCACTCAAAAACTCACAGGGCCTGCTTGGTGCTGGATCTTCTGAGCTCTGCAGCTTCCCTTAAAAACCGATCTTAGGTCTATTGAATTACAATGGCATGAAAGTCTTTGAGACAAAAGATGGAGTGGAAAATGTGATAGCTGTTCTGCAATTAAAAAAACAAAAATAAATAGCAGATTCTGTTCTTTCTGTATTGGGGGCTTAGTGTGTAGGAATTTACAGACTCAGTTAAAAATAAACCAACCCCAAACTGATTAACATGAAAAGTCAATTAAAAAAAAAAAGAAAGAAAGCTTCTAAACTGTAGGAAACAAAATGATTTTTTGGAAGCATCTTTTCCCTTAATTGGACATCTATTTCTAGATGGAGTCATTTGTGCACGGAATCCAGCTGTATGACTTTTGTTTGGCAGTGAAATGATCAGTGCCTGAAAGTGTGAACGTCATGTGGAGAACCCCATCCATGCCTTGAAAAGGACTGCTGCCCAAGCAGGGCTTTGTTGGCAGTGTCAGAGGGTGCAGAATCAAGCTGTGTTGTAATCCCTAATTGTATGTATTCAGATAATGGCCTTTTAATGGTTCTGGTGGCTTTGTGGGTTGTAGTTAGTGGCCCAAGAGGGGGCTGGAAGTCCATGTGCCAGGTTAGTGCAGGATCTGAAGCCAGAGGAGGTGGGTCTGGGTGTAGGCAGGACAGGCACAGGGCAGCCCTGCTCCTGCAGTTGCCCTTGCCTCTGCCAGGGCTGGTGACGCTGGCTGGGGCTCCTGACACTGGCTGGGGGCTGATGGCTAATGCTGGGATGAGCAGCTACTGCTCTAAGTAGTCTCTTACCCCTGAATGACTGCAGGAGGATCTGTCCCTGCCCTTAAGAGCTCTCTCCCAGCTCTCCATTGCCTTTTACGTCCACTTCCCTTAAGGCTTCCTATCTCACATCAAAATTTACCTGTCAGACTCCTCATCCTGCAGATGTCAAAGCTCATAACACTCCAATGATACGGCTCTTTTAAAAGCCCAGTCCAACCCCATTGCAAACATCCCCTACTCTCTTCCTCCACTCAGATCTCACTGCCATCAGTGGAAGTGGTGGAGGCTCATTGTTGTTTGACTTTGGAGTATTAGGTATTCCCTGGACCCTTTTGGAAGCATTCCTAAGCCTCACAGTACCTATTTCAGCAATATTAACAGCCTAATTTTGCAGAAGGTGGGACCCATGCCATACAGGTAAATCTCTGTCCCACTCCAGACAAGTCCTGCCTCCAAATGCACTGAATAACCACTATGCAACACAGATTTCTGTCACACCCCAGTCTGAGGTATAATTCCTGTTCTTTGTTTGCAGCCAGATAAAATTTAGGACCTTCCAACACTCCTTTCAACTCCATAACATCCAAATTAACCATTCATAGGATGTGAACACAGCTCCAATTCCCCAGCATGCTCAAGCTTTGGAGAGATTCCAGTTCAGTTCTTTGCAGCTCCACACCATTTCTAGCTACCGTGTGTCACCTCTTCTTAGGCCAACATTTAGCAGAAGACTTCTCCATCAAGCTTCCAAGATGTTGGCTGTCAACATGCAGACATGAAAACCAGCCTCCCACTTCTCTCCTTCTTCCTTCCCTACCTCTCCATCACATTGCAGAGTCCCTTGGGCTCCTGCCATGTGGAAATTATTTCATAAAAAAAATCTAGCTGTCTCTGGTAGATGGGTTTGGATGACCTGCTTTCACAGAGACCCTCCACAAGTGGTGCAGTTTCCTGGTATATCCCTCACCCCTTCACCCTGTGCTGTTTTACTACCACACAGTGGTCCTAAAAACCAACCTACCTTCTCTCTTTTCCTCCTTAAACTAGACAGTTTATTTTTTACAAGTTAAAAAAGCAGCCATGAAGCCATGAGTCCTTCAAGGAAAAGATGTGTTCCTCTCCTCCTCCCTCCACCTACATGGCATGAATCTTAGGCTGTATTTTGCAAGTTTGATTTGAAGTAAGCTTCTTGCTGTTGGCAGAATCTGCCTCCGCGCCCTCTCTGCTCGTTCAGTGAGTGACACTAATCAGTGGTGTGGGAGGTAAGGACAATATCAAGTACCAAGGTGATTGACAAGTCTCACTCAGAAGGTACATGCTCCCCAAAAGGTATGCAAGAGTGAAATAGGGTGGATCAATCCATCTCTTTGCATCATTGCCCATTGCAGGCACAGTTTTTCATTTAAATTAATAGTTCACTGAGAAGAGAAGAAGAAACAAAGCAAGTTTTCTCCAAAAAAGCCCTATTTGTTGAAGATTTTAGAGTATTTTTGGGTTTTTTTCCCCCCTGTTACATGAGAAAATGCCTCCATATTAATCACAATATGGAATCTACATGAAAAATCAGACCCTGCTGGGCAGGAAAAGATCCTCTGAATTATCTCAGTGGGAGAGCTGGCACTAATTTACTGCTGTTGTGCTCCAAGTACTTCTGATGCAAAAGATGAATGGAGCTGAAAGTTTGTAGCTTGACTTGCATGTACATGTAAGCTTTTTGAATAGCATCAGCTGGGCAATATAAATTGGCCCAAGACCCTTAACTCAGGGTTAGAGTCAGCAACCTTGCCTGTGTGACCTGCCCTCATATCTCATTTCTTTTTGAGCAGTCTTCCTTTCCTCCTCCCCCCTACCTATATTTTTTGCTACTCCAGAGCCCTAGACAGAGAAATGTGCTGCTGTTTCTCTGCTTTACCTTCCATAAAGGTGAGTTTCATGCCTGTTGTAGTTTATTCCCGTGAGTTTACCAATGAGCCATTTAATAAACAGAGATAGAGATGAAGGAAGCAGCCACAGCTCTTTTTGTCACAGAGATGTGAAGGACGATGTTGTTTCACACTATAAGCAGGTTGCATGAGAGATATTTCCAAACCCTGTAGTCTTTTCTGCCCTGCTCCTTGAACAATACTGTAGGCTACAGCTGTACTAGAAAACTAAATGTAAGATCTTTCTCTGGCACTGAAACCAACTGGAATGGAAAGATCTGCATTTACTTACATTAAATGTCATTACCCTCCAGAAGAGGCTGGCTGTCTGCAAACTCCTTATGAAGAATTGTTCTTGGCCCGGGCTAAATCACAGACAGTTTAAAAGACATTGCCTGGTAGAACCCCTCCTTGGTCTGGGTCAAAAAGTGACAGGGAATGTACTATAATTTAAGAGTGGGTGATTCAGTTCTGGAGTCTGAGAACACAACCTGGCACCATTTAATTTTTAATGTGACCAAGACGTCTCTTGCTTCTGAGCATTTGATTTTGTGAATTCTATAACACAGCTTCCCCCTTAAAGCCCTCTCTTCTGTGTCAGGATGGGAGGTGACGATGGACCAGAGAAGAAGGGAAGATGGAGGCAGAATAAATCAGGATGGACCAGAGCAAAAAGGAACACCCAGTGGAAATCTCCCATACAGTGTGTTCCTCTCTGCAGGACAGAGGCTTGTGTCACCCCATTTCCTAGCAGAACACTGGAGACTGTAATTGTCCAGGTGGGAAACTGTCCCAGCTTTCTTGGTGGCTTCTGTTTTGTAGTGTCCTTTTGCCTGAATGTGCATTTGCTGTTTCTGTGACCAGGAAAGGACTCTGAAGCTGTGGTCCCCAGGCTGGAGAAAGCAGTCAAGACTTCTAGCCAAGCATGAGACCTGTAGCTCCAACAGGTAAGTTGTCTCTTTAAACCACTGTTCAGCTTCTCAGGTTTAATGGTAAGATACAAAAGACCAAGTCTTTGGGGTATTAGTTTCCAGTGTTTTTGTTTAGCATTCAGGATCAACACCTCCAGCTTTTTGGGCCCGCATCAGATTACATGCTAGTATGGGCTCACCCTGGCAGCATGTTCTCACAGCCTAATTGGAGGCACAGACTTTTGGAATACCTTGCATGGGCTTGTGCTTTCACATCAACTCAGCAAGTCATAGGCCATTGGAGCCCAGCTACTACTGCTGGCCTGATGTCAAACCCCAGATCCCAGGAATAGCACCACTACTCAGTTAGAGAGGACATCTGACATACATACACCCTTAGATATTTGTTTGCTCATCTGAGTTTGCTTCTCAAAGTTTCCTGTTTCCTTCTGACTTATTTCTGTTCGAGTAAAATGAAAGGTTTGGCTTTTGGATTTTTTCATTTCTTTTCCCATCTCCTCTTGAGAAAGAGAGTGAAGCTTGTAGCAGCCAGAACCCAAGCTCAGGAGTGTGGTGCTGGAATGCCTCTCCTGGGTCAGGGTGTCCATTTCCTGACTGCAACATCCTATCATGTCACACAAGGTCCTTCATAATGCGTCAAACTTATCTTTAAAAATAGTCAGGCTCTTGCCTCTGGCCTCTGGAACACAGGCAGAAAACGAAACTTTTGAAACTATTCCAGAGAGACATTTCCTGTCCACAGGACAGTCTTCACCCTGTGACAGCCCCATCTGCTTATTTTTTCCCATGTTTTGCCCACTTTTTTGTTTTTTTCTCTTGTCTGCCTCTTCCAGGCTTCAGGAAGTAAATTGTCTTTCACTGTAGTGGGGTAACCTGAAGATTGACTCTTGTCACCCTTGGCCTGGCCTTTTTTGACATACTCAGTTCCTGGCAAAGAGGCAGGCTGTACATCCCACCACAGAGCAGTTTCTGGCTTAATGCCCATATTCAGTTGGAGTCATGTCAAGGGATGAGCTTCTGATGTTTCCTGTCACAGCGGACAACTAGGGGACCAGTTATCATATGTCAGGCCTTTGTGAGGTTGCTGCCTTGCTGGCATGGTCTCAAAGTCCAGTTTGTCCCTAAACTTGCCCTGGAACCTTGTTAGGGTTGTGCCAACATAGTCTGGTCCCTCTGAGGCTACTGACCCTAAACTCTGGGCTCTGCTGTACTTTTCTCTAAGTACCCCAGAACCAAACTGTTTGAACATAGCACTGTTTATCAAGCAAGTCTTGCATAACTGCCCTGGTGTAGCACTGCCAGACTTCCAAATTGCTCTCACTTGACTTCTCACTTCTGAAGTTAAAGTCATTTTGGCTGGCTGTACACTTATTTCTGGGATGGTCTGGGACTGTGCCCTACAATGGACTTGTTGGAAAACACCATGCATCTGTTGGAGCATATCACAAGTCCCTTTTTAGAGTATTATCAAAAGTTTCATTTCTCTGCAGACCAAAACAGTTCTGTCTTGTATGGGACACAGACAAGATAAGCACTGTAGGCTGGAATTTCAGAAAGATTCCTGTGATCTAGGCTGTTTACCATACAGTTTCTAATGCTTTGCCTGGCATCAGTGTTGACTTATGTGAAGCAAGACAAGACAGGGGAAAGTCCTCAGTTCCAGCAGTAATTTGTCGCTCTGTGTGACATGGCATGAAATGACATCTGATGGCTTTCTGAGGTGGAACACAACATATTGCAGAGAAGAGTCACTGTGCCATGGATACAAAAAGACTTTTTCTCCTCAGTCTCCTCCCTAGACATGCCAAAAGGGAATAGGCTGTGGAGACTGTGTCTGTATCTGTGGAGACTCTCGTTGCAGGCTTCAGCATACATCAAGGTCATGGACTAAAAGCCATCAAGGAGGTACAAACATGGCACTGCAGTATGCAACAACATGCAGGTGATGAGGACAGAGCATGAGTCTGACATGCAAAATAAGGAAGTATCTGGCAGTATCAGCACAGCTCAACAGAGACATTTGATTCCCCTTCATTCTGGCTAAGCAGAAAAAAGAGGAAGCTTTCACCTGAAGTTTACCAAGGCTAGAAATAACAGGTACTCTCTTTCCCTTCTGGGCTTTTCATAAAAACTTGGAGTGAATAGAAGAGGACAGGACCTTCCTAGTTAAGAATAGTGGCAGACACAAACCATAGAACTAATTTAGAGATCGTTTTATCACTCACTTGCTGATGATGTTCTACTGTGTTGGGGTCAGGACCCACATACCTCTAGTCAAAACAAAATTGGCTGCTTTATACGTTCTTCCTTCATATTCTCCTATAGCCAGTGAGGTAAAAGGTAGATGTAGGGAATACAGAGCCAGACAAATGCAGGTGGGAGCACAGATTATTCCTGGAGTTCTACCCTCCATTTTCTTTTAATTCTTGGTTGACAAAAAGATGCCATGGGAAAAAATTAAAACTAAACATTTCACTTGGGAATACACTCCTTTTCTCAGTTCTTTTAAGAAACAGAAAGCTTCTCTTTTTTAAATTTGTTTTTCTGATGTTAATGAATGGCAAAGCAGAAGGGCCTCTCAGTTCTTGTTTTGCTGAGAAAACCTTCACTACTAAAGCACCTCTCAAGCAAAGTCACTTATGTTTTCAGTTTTCTTTTTAGTGGAATTTTGTTTCAAAACAATATTTCCTCCTCATAAATCTCAGTTCTTAAATGTTCCTTCCTCACTCAACCAATTTGGATGAAGCTGAAAAAGTGCTTAAGTGAGCCTAAGCTCATTTCATTTTCAGAAGTCAATTCAGAGTCTGAAGTTTCATGGAAAATCATCAAAACTCAAGGCTCCTTAATTAATGAGGTGCTTTCAGACATTTTCCTCTTTGGCAGAATTCTTGTCTGAAAAGAGAAAATTCATTGGGGAAGATGTGAAATCTCAAGCAGGGATAGAAGACATCCGTAAGGCTCTCCTTTGAGTCAAGCATGTTCATTTCTTACACATCTGCTCACTGTCTAGCAGAGCACATCATTCTGCTGCCACCAGGGCTCTCTCCATTGGCTGGATTCTTTTTCATCTGTCAGGGTTTTACCATGCAAGGGCAGTCCTTTCTCCAATGATCATCCTGTGGAGGGAGGAAACAAAGTTTTAGGGTACTGTGAACTATTTTCTAAAAGCCTGTGCTGGAGGTATTTCTCTCTGGGAGATCAAGGTGAAATAGCAGCTCTTGCTTGGACTACAGCTCTACAAAGGGCTTACTGAGGAGTCGTTGTGCTTTTTCACTGCTTTCAGATTTAAATTCTGTAGGTGTTATATTTTAAATCAATCTAAAAATGTCTGTTCTATCAACTTGTATTTCAAAAGTGTGTGCATATCCTGCTCATAGCAGTACATGATGCATTTCTTTCTCGTGAGATCTATGGGAGGTCCTAGATCGCAGGCAGGAGAGGGGCACACATTCCTTGAGATACCATCTGGTCACCAAAGGAAAGGACAGTCAGCAGGCCTTTGCCATGACTTGGCAATGCCAGCATGGCTGCCTCACTTCCTGCCCTGGTTCAGATTTCACGATAGCCTGGTGTAACAGGGCTTCTCTGCTTGTCTCAAGACACAGTCCAGAGCTAGGTCTGAACAACCATGAGCCACAACTGGCTTGGGGCTGGCACAACAACTGGACTACAACATGCCACAGAGATGCTCTGTTTGCCTAAGAGAAGTCTCCTTGGCAAGGACAACTGGGAAACACTGTGAGGAACCAGTGCAAGAATAATAAAGAATTTACCCATCCCATGAGCTTTTTGGAAGCAGTGTATAATCCTTACACCTGCTTTCTCTGTTCCAGTGAGACCACCTGAAGGAAGATAATTACTAAATCACATTAGGTTCCGGATGCTGCTACTGCCACAATGTAGTAGTTCTGAGGTCTTCACTGAAATAATTAGCTCTCAGATGTTCACCAGGAAATTGGTGGGTTAATATAGCTGCATACAACAGCTTCTTGTCACTTTAGGTTACATATAAGATACTGGTAGGAAACAGGTAGAAGCCATCATAGGATATAAGACAGATGCTGTGGAGGGCAGGAGATAATGAGTAGGACTCTGCCCTTGTGTTTGCATACATTGGGATTTCCTATTTGCTGTGCATTTATATATTTTCTGGAATAATGGGGTCCTGGTCTGTGGGCAGGACTCCATAATACAAATAAATAGCGCTATGGCTGATGGCAGACCTTGTGTAACTGCCCCAAAGTTGACAAAAGTTGCAAGTCTGAGTCAGTGCCATTGTGTAAGGAGATAATTTCTACCTTCACAGTGTTGTGGCCAGCTGGAATTGTTCTCTCTGATAATTGGCAATCCAGATTTCTCCCAGATGGCAGCATCTCATAAAGAGTATCTGAGAAGAGCTTTGCTCCTCTCTTTAATAAGACTCCACAAGAGAGCTGTTCATCCCTGTCACCCCTTATCCATTGCCTCAGGCAAGTCTCCTGTCAATTTGCAGAACAAGTCGTTGCTCTGTGTTTATTTTTCCTTTTTTATTTTATTTCTTTTTAGAAACTTCTATTTGTTACCTTGGCAGTGAGCCACCCAGCAAGGAACAAACTGTTTTGTGACAGAAAAGATGACACATTCTGCCCTGGATCAACCAAAAGCGCTGCCACTGATCTTACCCATGTCATCATCTAACCCCTCAGACTGTGTTTAACAAGGCTGTATTTTCCTGAGACACTGGTTTTTCCATCAGAGAGAGGATGAGAGAAGATAGTATACTGTGCATCCACCCAAGGGTCCCTGGGCTGAAACCTTTCCACAGCACACTCCTGCTTAGTACACAGATAGGTAGTGACTGAGGGACAGGGGCTTGCCAGAGTGTCATTTTAATCCTGGAGCTTTTAGGACTTCCTAGCCCAGCAGATGCTGCAGAGAACCAGTCTGTAGGTAGAGCAGAAAGGGATTGTGCAGAGTGCAATTGCTCTCCTGTGTAGCTGGCACTGCAGCAGCTCAGCTGCTGATTGAGGTGATTATTGTTTCCGGTCTGCCTCTTCACCTTTTAACGTGTTTATCCATCGCTGTGGTACCCAAGTGCCTCGCAATCCAGATGATGTTTATCCTCTCTCAGCTATCCCACAAGTGCAATTTGCCCTCTCTCAGAGATGGGAAACCAAGACACTGATTTATGTAAAGGGTGTGGAAACTGGTAGAACTCTTCCTAGGGGTGGTTAGATCTCTGACCTGAGGAACAAGACAGAAACTCAAATTACCTAACGCACAGTTATTTTACCAGCTTGAGCTTTCTTTAGCTCTGAAGCTCCTGAAAGCTTTGCAGAGACATTGAAGAACTGGTTGGGATCTGTCACAGTCCTGATGCTAGTGCGTTCTGAAATGCAAGATACAGCTCCACTGCTGGAAATGTGTTTCTTGTGGTTTGGTGTGGTTTGAGTACCCAGTGGAACAAAAAGACCACAAGTCCCAGTGTAATAGTATTGTCTAGTTTTCCAGATAAGGTCCCAATGTGTGAAGGAATTGTTTCTTGCAGCTGGAATTGTCCATCACCACCCATTCACTGGCCACAACTCTGGAAGCTGTAGGGGGTTTTTGTTTTGCTTCTTTTTAACCTCAAAATATGGACTCAAGACATATTGTTATGAAAAGGTGTAAAATATTCAATGTTTTTATGTGTGAATTAGTGTTCTGTACTAACTGCTGAAAGCCAAATGCTTGTGAGAAGACACTCTTGAATAAATACAGTCTGTCTGAAATGCCTCTAGGTCAGAATAATGAGGGGACACATACTCAAGTTGGATTTTTTTCCTTTATGTTATTTTGCTTTGCTACATGATGTCCTGAAACACAGTGGCCTCATTTGTCCTTGTTTTCCTGTTTAATCTGAACTGATAATCTTAGTTAACCACCCCAGTTAAAGCACAAGACCCATTTGCATTAATGAGTCATCAAATACTTCTGAACAATAAACAAATGCACAAAAAGCTGCTCATGGACTATTCACCGAAGGAGCAGTTTACTCCAAGTGGTCCAGGGATCTTTATGGAAATGCTGTGAAAACCAGGGTCTGACTTAAGAAGTGTTGTCTCTATTGTTAGTGGTTTCCTGGGAGAGGACCAGTGAGCTACCAACCTTCCACTTGTGGGACTGGGAGTGTGCAGTGAGGGCAGACAGTCTGAGGAAATTTCTTTGAAGCAGACTTGGGTTCAGGGTCCATCACAGAAACAGGTGTGTGGGATCAAGAAAACCTACTGGCTCAGTCAGCCTAGCCCACGGCCAGCACCAGGTTATACCTGCTGCCCATGTAGTTTTCAGTATTTTTCCCAGCGTTTTCCTAATTGGACTTTACTGATATCTCTTAGAAAATTAAATTTTCCAGTAGATTCCACTGCTCTAAAATCTGCTCTGTCTTGCCTACATTTTCCTGCTTAATACTCCTGTTCCCACTGGATTATCCCCCTGTCCAACTCTAAAAAAAGAGCTGTCTCAGTTGTCATCTCCACCTCAAATACATCAAGGGGTTTTCAGCCAGGCTCTCTCAGAGTTTGTTTGCCTGCATAGCACAGAGTTATCCCTTTCAGAGTTTTCTTAAGGCTTACTCAAGTCAATTCCCTTAGGCTCATAAAATGTTTTTCTTGCTAGCTCTTGGTCTCCTTCCAAGCTGTCAATAACTTTCTAGGAACACGATGCCTGGGACTTAGCGTGGTTCTGCTCACTGTGGATGACAAATGGTGGTACAGGCAAGGAAAGGTCTTTGGCTGATGTTGCCATGATGCAAAAGGAAATGGTTCTCTGGGAAATCTCAGGCTCAGAGTGAGCCTGACAGGCACAGGGAAGAGTGGAGATGGTGAAGGCTCACAGTTAGCTCTAACCATACCTGTTGGTTCATAGCACTTTGCCATGTGTATTCCCCATATCAGGCACTGTGCCAGGAGCAATGCCCCAGATGACAATCACATAATGGAAATGGAAATCATGCAATAAAACTTTCTTGTCTGTAGTAAATATCCATCCCACAGCTTTACAAGACATATAGAGTAGTCTGCAAAGCAGCTCTGGCTGTTGGTCTTTGTTTCTCCACATAAGAGAAACTGAAGGGAGGAAAATTTCCCATGAGGACTCAGAAGTGAAAGATCTGAGCAGGGCAGAGCTCCTGCTACTCATCTCCCTCCTGCAAATTCCCTGCTCTTTCTGAGTGCAGAGAAAAGGCTGTTGCTATAGAAACCAGTGGGGAAAATGTACATTATATCATGTTTTCTATACTTTTTCAAGGAGATCCTTTAATCTGAGCCTGCCACTGTGTAATTTTACAGAAACAATAATGCCAATAAAGCCCCTGAATGTAACAGTGATTTCAAATCAAATTAAATAATCATCAGTTACTTCAAAACCACTTTTTCTTGTAACCTTCTACCCTAGCCAAGATACTAAGACAGGGTTAGCAAAGCAGTCCATAATAAGGTAGATGACAGGAGAGTAAATCTAAGGCAAAAAAAGGTGTAATGAGAGGTGGGAGGGGGGTTCTACGCAGCAGTAAGCAGCGGCTAACATTTGAGGAAGGAAAAGAAGGCTAAATAAAATGTCTTCTTTTTGAGTTGTGCGTAGAGAAGCGTGAAATAAAGATGAAAGGTACATTTTATAGCTTACATTCTAGCCTATCTTTTCGATTATTTACCTGGACAACCTCCTGTGGCTCACCCTTTGTGAGCACCGTTTTGAAGCTCTCTTCTGCTGCCCTTTAAAAAATTATCCCACCATTTCCTACTTGCCTTTGTGAAAGACCTTTGACCTCTCAAACAATCAGACATATTGGACCCCAGGGTCTCAGGGAGACAATGCTCTTTGTGAGGCTGCATCATGAAAGCCTCTCTAACATCAGGCTGGCCTGGTGGCAGCAGCTCTCCTGGGGATCCTTCAGAACAGAAGCCTAATTTAATCCTTTGGATGTCAAAACAGGCCTTCATTCTGTCCTCTCCACCCTCAGATTGTTTTTTACTTAATTCACCAGGATCACTATTTCCTTCCTGATTAGTTCTGACCCTGTGACTTGATTAGATTTTTGCCAATATTTATAGTAGCTCCTATGTGTTGATTGGTAATTTCTTCAGGACAAGGACTATCTTGCTGTGTTGAGCAATATAAAAAATAAATCTTAGTCCTGTTCCAGAGCTGTGATTGATCCTCAACTGGGTCTCTGCTTGTTGTCCTGAAAGTAAATACACAAAAACCCTAAGCAAGGCTTTGCATCACTAGCGACAGGGTTTATATACTGCAATGTAGGATGAGGTAGCTGTGGGAATAAAGCAAATTAATTACACCAGGTAAGACCAAGTAAGGGTACTCTTAGCATCTCTTCCAGACAGATTCCTTCCTCCAGACCTGCCCTTAGTCCTGTGCATTTTCATGACTTCTTGGGTTGCAGTAAGTTCCATGCAGGTTTCTTGAATCTTAAAGGAAAAAAAGAAAAAAAAAAAAAAAAAAAAGAAAAAAAAAAAAAAGGAAGAAAAAAAAAAAAGAAAAAGAGGTGGTTTCTCTTTTTGGTGGTGCCTCTGGGACCTGGCTGTAGGCCTCTTCTTGGCTTCTTTCAGGGCCTCACAGTTTTTGAACACACATAATAAGAGTTTCCCATGAAGATCTTCCCTTTTCTGTTCTATAGCCAGATGCATTCAGTGGTTAGCAGGAAAGAAACAATTCTTCTTTCCTCTTCCTGCCTTGCCTTATGTCCCCTATGCAGGAAGGTAGCCTTGCTCTCTGCTTCCCAGTCCCTGACCTTTCCACAGAACATAATGGCTGCTAACTGTGAATAAACAACTGATACACATACTGTCTGGTTTAGGGGCTGTAAGCACTTTTAGAGCCCAAATAAGATATAGATATTAATAGAATGACTGTAATGATGCAATAAAAGAAAAAAAAAATGTCCTCAGGAGCATGAAAATCTAACTTCAAAAGCAATTACCATCAGTAACAAAATGCAATGAGAAGACTAGGATTACTTTAATAAGATTATCTGCTTATTGCCATTTGTTTTTGTGGGTGACTGTAATGCTGCTTCACCTTCATTCCCAGCCAGTTTCTCAGATGCCTCTCACCTTGAGCATTAGCTGGCCCAGCTGGACTATGCAGCTGGAGATCACTGGCATTCCTGTGGCATCCAGCATATTGTGAGCACCTGCTCTTTGGTCTTCAGCCTCCCCTACACTGGTGCCTCTGTTGCCACTGCAATGTTGCTTTTCAATGCTGGGTGGCTTTGTGTCCATGGTGGAAGAGGCAGGAATAGGAGAAGATGGAAGGGTGTGGAAATCTGGTGTCTTTGTGGAGATGGAAAGACTGTGTTTGTGGAGGTGTGGAAAAGTAAGGAAAATAATGGTAAGGTCAGTGTTATAAGACAAGGACAGAGACTTGATGTTGAAGACTCTTTAAAAGTTCAGCTTTATCCTGCAGGCCTGGGAGAGCAGGTGCAGGGTCAGTAAGGAAGTGCATGGTCTATAGGGCAAGCAGTTCTCATTTAGTATTCCAGGGTCCCTTAACCCAGTCAATATCCATTATTTATGCCTTTCTCATTCCAACTTCAAACCCACTCCATGTCCTTGAGGCACTTGGGTGGGGAGTAGTCGGGTGGTGAGGATGTGCTCAGAGGGACCAGGACTCACAGAAGTGGGAGGCACAGATGGTAACCTGGAGAGATTGCTGAGATAAACAGCAGAGTCTCTGCAGAGACCACATTAAATTGCACCAGGGATCAACACGACAGCTCTGTGCAGGGAGGACAGAGTTGTTGTTCTCTCATTTTGGAGGCAGCTTAGGGAAAAGTAACTGTCTGCCTCTGCAGATATCTGTATATATAAGTTAGTGGTCAAAAAGGTGATTGATGGATAGATATGGGTATAGACTCAGTTCTGTTCCGAACAGGAAAATGTGTAGCCCCTGGCGTCTGGAGGACATAAAAGGCTCTTCCAGAACTTAGTGGAGAACTAATCAGGGCTCTCAATCCAGAACTCACTTACCTAGATTCACCTGCACAACATAAACACAGGACCTTCCTCACAGTTCTTGGAGAAATTGTAAAAAAAACAACAGCAACCAAACAACCAAGCCAGGACACAGCTAATAAATAAATCAGGTTTAATCATAAGCCATATACATATTTATAGATAGGAAGGGAGATGTGGTCAGAAAGGTGCTGCCCTGGCAACAGGAATAAAAGAACAGTGTATTTTACCAATACAGTACCAATGAAGGGTGGAGTTGATAAATGAATATGGGACTTTGAATCCCAGAGGCTAATTTTTACAGACAATCATAATTCTTGGTTTCCTGTCAAATTATAGCACAAACTAGCTCACAGCTCTGCCCAGGACACAGCAAGGCAGATGCAGCCAAACACAGAACTTGAGGGTGAGGGAGGGACAATATATCTGAAGGTCTTTCTGAGGTATTTATAACATATATATTCTACTGTTGTTAACTGTCTCGGGGCCATGCTTTGCCCACAGATATGTGTGCACACATCTCATTCTAGTCAGCAAGAGTGGCAAGCTCACATTTAAGAGAATATATCCGACTTTGTGGGGGAACAGGAGCCAGAAGCAGAACAGGGAGAGAACTGAAGATAAGGAAGCCTGAGAAAGGAAAGAAATGAGTGGACAGCCCCAGATTTATCTGACCAGTCAGTTCAATCCTGTTTGAACAGCCAGGACAAAACTTCTGTTCTGAAGGACTTCTGCAGTGCAAATGATCAACCTTTACTGGACAGTGAGGGAAACCATGAACAAAATTACTAGAAGCATGTCAGCAGAAGAAATATGAAGGAGCTGGCCCTATAACCATTTAGTTCTTATTTTTGAAAAAGAATCCAATCCTGCCTCTGAAATGGTCTGATTCTATATATAAGCCTGGTCACTCTCAACTGATACAGGCAGAGAAAGGAATCATTAGTCCAGTGGCCAGAAAGGCAAAGAGTGACATTTGTATTATGAAACTCAGAATTGGTGTGGCTGCTTTGAGAAAAAACATCACACCAGGCTTGCAAAGCAGCCAAATGCATTGGCTTTTTGCAGAATAATTTCACTTTCAGTCAATGTATGTATTAGAAAGTGTTACAGATGAAAACCACCTTTCACTGGTAGAAAGCAGACACTGTTTAATATCAAATGCGCTTGCCATCTGATTTTGCTAAAAACTCACCCCCAGACAATAAAAAAAACCAACAAATCTCAAAAAAAAACTATAATACAAACCAACAATCATGTCAATGTCAAATGGTAACTGTTCCAACAAACATAAAACCAAATTCTTAATGCAGGTGCCCTCAGAAGTGAGTGAAAGTCATGCATCCATATATAGAGTCCACTCCCAATCTGGGAATGCTCAGTTAAGACTGCTGCTCTTTGAAACGCAAGTCCCACTTTTTAAAAGGAGAGCTCCACACATGCATGCACACGTGCACTTGGGCACACAGAGATACACACACATGAACACATATAACCTTCTCTCTCTTAGCAAGAGCTGCATGCTGGGTCACTGTTAATGCTGTGCATTTTTGATCTATTTTCTTTGTAATGATAAGGTTGAAATGTCTTCACTTCTCAGGACTCTATTTTTCAAACAAAAAGGGGAATGAAGAGGAGCTACATTACAAAGACAAAAAAATGCACTTGTATCTCAGCTGTATGATTATTCCCAGTCCTCTTCAAGGTTGATGTTATCTACATTTGTGACTCAGCAGAATCCACAGGAAGTTATCCTTTCTCCCTGTTAGGTTTTCTCAATAAACCCCATGAGCCTGTTCTTTGCTTCCACTGACCATTTTTCTTTAAGGCACTGCACGTGGACGTTGTCTTCAGACAGAAGCGCAAGCCTCCTTCACTGGACTGTGCATTTCTCTCTCTCCCTGGACTGCCCTTCCCTGAGAACTTTTGATTTGATGTACTTCAGGTCACTGTTGACACTTGGCCGGCGAGCGAAGGGAGAGATCATGCCATAGGCATCCATGTCCTTGATTCGGCGCATCCGGAAGGATTTCTGCTGGAAAGTGTCACCATACTGGATGGAGATTTTCCTGTGGAGGGAAGGGCTCATCTCATGAGGTAGCTTGGCCATGCTGAAGAGGACATAAAACATCTCATCCACATTGGTGTTCTTCTTGGCCGACACTTCGAAGTAAGCACAGTTTTCATCACTGGAGACAAGATTCTCACCTTCATCAGTGCGTACCTTGCGGAAGATTTCACTGTGGTCATTTTTGTTGCCACAGATGACCATGGGGAGGTCAGCTGATTCCTTTGTCTTGTTCTTTAGGCACGATTTGACCTCAAGGATCTGTTGCTGGAGTCGCTTGACCTCATCAAAGGATTCTCTATTGTCCAGGCTGAACACCAGGATGAAAACATCCCCTGCAATTAAAAAATATATATACTGTAAAGGCTTGTTGGTCACAACCAGTTTCAGACGAGCAAATTTTTAAGAAGCAATTATTTTATTTCCATCTCCTCCCCATATTTTTTGTTTGGTCCTTTGGCACCTATTCACTCGGTTGTACTTTAGTTCTTCTCATTTAACTCCCCACATCTTTCTATAGTACTATGGAAAAGACTTTTGGTTATGATGTAACTCCAGTCATATCCAGTTGCATTACTAGTTTGTACTGGGCTTGCAAGTTATTGCCTGCCTTTATCTCTTTTGTAGACATGTTTCTATCTCAGCTCTGCTGCACTGCTTTTCTTTTTATTTCCTTTCATTTGTATCTCTGTGTAAAACACATCCTCTTCTGACACCAGAAAGAGTGGAGAGCTGGTAGCCACTCAGCCTTAACCCTTTGATTACACAATACATGAAGGTACACCTGAACTGAAGGTTTATGGCTAATCACTCCTGAACACCCAAGTCAGGAATGAGAGGTTTTTCAGCGCGCTCTGCTATCATTCTATTTCCTCAAAGAAGCAGATCATGAAAAAATAATACATAATGACACACATCCCCTGGCATTTCCTCTTGACATTTCCTGACTTACAATTCCTTGTAGAAGGAATAGAAAATAGAACTAGGAATAGGAAGTAGAAAATAAGGCAAATCATTGGCTGTTGAATGACATTTGTGTGGAACGTGCTAAGAGAGCTTTCAGGGACTAAAGCGTACATTTGCATCCCAGAAACTGGTTCTAGGACCTCATTGAATATGGATTTTAGCCTTGTCAGATGTGAATATCATGTTTCACTGGCCAGTTAGAAAGGTGGATAGTGAATCCAGAGAGGTGTGTTGTGAGCTGTGGCTGAATATATGTCTACTGTCACTTTTATAATTAAAAAATATATTTTACCTCAAACAGGAATGGCTTGACAGTGAGAAGGGGCAAAATGGTCCCACCATTTCCCCTTTTTTTGTCTTCAAACACATTTGATTAGATGCAGATTAAGGAGAAAGGGTAAAAGTAAAGCTATCCTTCTACTGGAATATTAAATCAAGGAAATCAGGCTGGAAATTTTCAGAATAAAAAAATCCTTGGGACTTTCTTGGTTAGAATTCCCTTCCTGTGCATTTTATATTTATTTTTCACTGTATGTGTCCTACAACAACATGCTTAATTTGCCCTTTGCTGCTCTTTATACCCACAGAATTGCATTCAGCCATTTATTTGTGACATCAGTAAAAGTACGAAGCAGGAAGGGAAGGTAGATGGATTAGGGAAAACCTCAATTTTAGACCTTCACCCACTGGACTTCTCTACTGTGGCTAATGCATTCCTTATAGTGCTGGGAAATGCCAGCCAGGAAATATGACTCTATAGAAATGCATCTTGCAGTAAATCAAGCAATCCCTTTAGCTATGTCCCAAAAACCAGCCATCCCCAGGCTACACATTTCAAGCTAATGTCTGTCCTTATGACCTTCCCCCTGACTTTCAGACCTGTTAGGATGGAAAGCCTCCTCATGGCAGGGAAAGGGTGATTCCCAGAGGTGTCCAGGATGTCCAGCTGATACATGTCTCCCCGTATGTTGTAGACCTTGCGATGGAAGTCCTCGATGGTGGGAGTGTACTGATCCTCGAAGCGGCCGTTGAGGAAGCGAGAGACGATGGAGCTTTTCCCCACCCTGGAGGCTCCCAGCACCACCATGCGGTACGAGTTCTTGGCTGGCACGTTCAGGTTGCAGTTTCCTCCAGACAGTGTCTTCATCATTGCTTGGTCCTGAAAGAGGAAATAGCAGAGTTGGAGGAAAGATCACAAAGCAAATAGAGGGTAAAATAAGGCAGCTCCTCACCACCTGCTTGCCAAAGAGCACTCTGGAGCACAGTCCTGCACAGCAGAGCAATCAGTGGTTCACACAGAGATTTTTTTCACTGGAAATGCTTAAACTTTCCAGTCTCATTTTCAGTGAGTGTTTTTTTGTTTTGGTTTTGTTTTGTTTTATTGTTTTTGTTGCTCTTTCTTTTCTTTTAAAGTAGTATAAAAATGAAGGCTTTTACACTGAAAATAACATGCTTTTGAATTATAATTTGCTGTCACATTTAAACATTAAGGGCTGAATTTATCAGCTGCTCTTCATCTGAGACACCAAGTTCCTTCCCACCATCTGTGTCACACATTTTACCAGATTTTTCAGTAGAACTTGGTTCTCATTTAGATACTTAAACATAGAGGTCAGATTCCCCAGTATACTACAGCCACTGCAGCTGCCATTAGAACCTAGATTGCTTCATGTGGTTGCCTAAATAGGAGCTGTGCTTAATACTAATTTTCTGAGATCAGCCAAAAGTCAGACAGAAACAAGAATCATGCTTAACATCAGTGCAAGCTAGACATCTCAGTAACTTTAAATGACTGGCCCCATGCAATATTAATTGCTGATGCAGGGAGTGTGAGCCACAAAACAGCACTGGCTAGTGATAAATTCAAAGATCTGTGCCTCCAGTAACCTTTTAGAAAACAGCTTTTAATTCTGCTGTTTGGCCTGCTAGTGTGGGAACTCCCTATAAGCAAACTATCATTGTTGCAGCAGGATGGCTGTCAATGGGTGGAACTGCAGAAACACTGATTATTTTTAGGAGCTCTAGTCTTTATACATGCAGATGTTGCAGGTGCCACTGGCTTTGCCAAGTACGGGTGCTAAGTACAAGCAGGAGAAAAGATGAAGGACAGCCATCTTAAATAGCTATTAGACAAGATTTCCAACCCATGACATCTAAAATAAGTCTAGAGACTCTGGAGACTGCATTTTGACATAGCACTCAGATGCAGGAAACTTTGGTAGGAAAGAAAAAGTGCTGCTCAGACTATTTTAGTGTACCAGTTCAAATGAACTGTGTGATGAAAGAAAAATACAGCCCCTGTGTGGGGAAAGCTGACTGTTACAGCAAAGGAGGCACACTTTGGACTGAGTTTATTTTGGTTACTATGTTCTTATTAAAGAATATTCAAGTTCTCACTGTGCCATTTATCTAACTTAGGTGTTGTTTATTTAATATTACAATGCAAGTACTTTATGTACACAGAAAGATAGTTTCTGGGTCCAGATCTGGATTCCTATCTTTCCCTTGAGTGACTTTTATCTCCAAAGCTTTTATGTACCTGACAATTATCTCAGGGAAGAGCTTAAAATATTTTACTTTGTTTAACATGTGCTAAGCGCCAAAGCAGCAGTGAAAATACAGTCACTGCTAAATAAAGAAGTCTCTGGAATTCTGATCCAGCATCATTACAAGCGCTGTGCTATAGCCCAAGGAAACAGCAAAACATGACTATTTATTATTATTGCCATAATTTGCAGCACAACAATGGCATATTCAGCCCTACCTAATGCACAAAAGAAATGCAATGGTCTCCTTGGAGTAGCTTATACTCTGAATTACATTCAGAGGGCAGGACAGCCTAATATTAGAGCCAGATAAATGCCAGAACACAAATGGCATTTTTTTTTGGATGGACACACACATGCAGAATTATGGTACTGTTGGGATTACTGTGGCAGAAATGACAGCAAGGAGCACAGCTGGTATTTGAACTGGATTCTGTGTTCTATTTACCACAGGACCTATCTCCAATAGTGCAGAAATACCATATTCAGTCTCTGAAACACTGCCATGTACACTATCCCTAGCCACTCCAATACAGTTTTGCATCCATGGGCAGAAAAAAAAAGCTTATTTTCACCCTCTGAGGCTTATTTATTTGGCAGAGAAGAGCAGGGAAACAGATGAGTTGTAAAAGCTACAAACTACTTTACCACCCAGGATGAGTATCTAGAGGTGAGGCAGCTCTCCAGGCCGTGATGGACCGGTGTAGCTGCATGAGGACAAGTGGATTGTGTGGTTTACACCTGCTAGAGAGCAGTTCTGTACAATTCAGTGCAAAAGCATCTGGGAGAGAGCAGTTATGCATTTTGAGCAAATGCCTTTTATGTCCTGTACAGAACATGCATGCTGAGGAACCTGATCACTTTACACTGTCCTTGTTCCACATGTCAAAGCATTCAGTCAAGAGGACTCCTGTGCTTTCTTAACTGCATTTCATTTCCCTCAAAGTAAAATATACTTTCCAGCATTTCGATTTGTGGAGTTGCTACTCATCACCTCTGCTGCAAACCTGACTCAGAGCGTGCCACTGAACTGGTAGCTTACATTTTTGTTTTGAGCCTTCTCTTCTTATCCCCTCCGTTCAGTTTTTCTCTAGTTCAACACAGTTTGTCTCCTTTCCTCCTCAGAAAAAGAAATAAAACTTCAGCCTTGACACCCAAGAGTGGCAGGGTGGAGCACAGGGGCTCATACAGTGAAAAAGATTTAAGACAGTGGAAAGGAAACGGAGAGACACCACATGTTCATGTACTAAGTAAAGAGAAATCAATCAGAAGAGAATGAGGAGACAAACAACCTCCAGCTGGTTTTAATCTACATCTTTTCCTTCCAGTTTATTAAATGCTTAAGCATAGATTAATTCTCGGTGGTACCTTCTGCTTTATGTACTGGCTTGATGTTAGAAAGTTTATATTGGTACAGTGCAGGGATTTCAAAATGTTATAGAAATACAGGCAATTAATGTTATCTCTAAATAACACTAAATGAAGGGAAAAGCTCATTTGCCCAGAGAAAGCTGAAACCACAGTCCAAAATCAGCATTAAACTCCATTTCTCTTGACTCCCTGTGTTATCCTCTACCAGCTAAGCACCACTTCTCTTTTTTTAGGCAGGCATCAGAATGAATGACAATGAACCTGCTTTTGTATGCTCTGGAGAGCACTTGTCTGAATACCGGTGAGCTACTGACAAATTTGAGCCTGAGCACCTGTAGGGAGATACCTAAGGAAGATATTCTTTATTCACCCTACCCAGAGCTATTGCACCTTAGATCTCCACCCTCCCATTAGGGTGTATGCTCTCCCTACAACTCCCCATTCATGAACAGACTTCTGAACTACCTCCCTTGCACTCCTCTGTCTTCAGCTGCTGGTTGTGTCTCTGCCGCCCCAGGTTAATCATTGCACCCAGCTAAAAAGGACAAGACAGACACAAACTGTAACATGCATAACAGACCTGTCAGTTCTTACTCACTGCTAGTGTCCCTGTCGTTTTCATGCACACCAGAAATCACTCCTCTGGCATGTTTGTTTCCTACTTTCACCCCAAACTCCGTGCTGATTTCTTACCTCTCTTTCCCAGGAGGAGCAGTCCTGGGTCTTGGTGCAGTCGATGAAGCTGATAATTTTAATCAGAGGTGGCTGCTGTTGTAAAAGGCTGTTGTTCTGTGGATCCCACGCTGCTTGTTCTGGGCTCAGTTGTTCTCCAGTATTTCCCAAGAACTTAGCAGGATTGGGAAGGACCGCAGGGCTCCAGAGGGCGTTCCCCCATGGATGTAAGTACTGGATCAGGCAACGGACTTAGGCTAAAGAAGAGTCTCAGAATGGTGGCAGTTTTTCCCTTTGGGCAGATGAGCTCTTTTCCTCACAGGCTCAGTTCAAGAAAAGGAGAGGCAGAGTCTCTCCCTCTTTCACTGCCTTTTCTTGCAAGTTGTACTTTGTAGGCTCTACTGTGGGGAAAGAATTTCAGGAGCAGCACCTACTCGTGCAGGGTAGTGGGTGCATCCAGCTGGCCCACCCTGCCTCTGTGCTGCCTCAAATCCTCTGCAGAAAGATCAGGGTCGGCATGGAAGTTGGCTTTGGTGACCCTATGCTTCTCCAGATCTTGCCTGGCTCATCCCTTCCCACGGGCTTCTTTTCTTCTGGTCTGAGATTTGCTTTAAAATATTCTCTCTCTAGGATAAAAGGGGCTTTTCTTTACATTTGCCAGTTAAGTCTTTTTGCCTTCCCTCCCTGCCCTTCTCCCTCTCTCTCTCACAACTACTGGCAAATTGCAGATTTTCCTTCTGTAGGACTCACAGATAATTGGCTCAACTCCTCCCTTGAAGTCAGTGTCAGACACAGGGGAAGGAGGGGTGCTGAGGGGGTGGGATTTTGTGCTTATTGGAAAAATCTTTTCTCCTCTAAACAGAAAGTTCATGTGCATTGCAGACTGCACATTCCCTGTCTTTCCACCAGAGACCTGTATGTATGCATTTGTGGGGAATGAGTTAGTGTATGCGTATGAGGGACACAGAGAATTCATTTACTTAGCAAGCTGCAAATTCATAAGCTGTTTCTAAAAGCTCTGTACTTCCCTGCTGGTTTTTTCTGTGAGACAGCAGCAGACAGACTCAGTCCCCAAGTAAGGGCTTTCTGTCCATAATTTCTGTAAATCTTTTGCTGTATGGAATGCTTTCCCCTGTTTGCTCAACCTCAAGACATTTACGTGGTTTGTTTAAGAAATAAGAATAATTTGTAACTGTTATTCTTTCATTAATATTTAAATAAATGAAAACTAAACTAGAGATGAGTAATAGAAATGGTAAAAAGGTCAAACAAACTGAAAGTGTGTAGAACTGAAGCTCAGGAAAAAGAGAGAAACAAACTAAAAATAGGGTGAATTCAAGGCATCTGTTCAATCCCAAGTGAAACATGGTCGCTGTTTATTTCATTGCTGATCTACTTGAATTTTTTGTTCTTCTTTTTGAACTGAAATAGTTTCGATCTATGAGTTTATTTTAAAATATGTCAAAAACTTGATTTTGAAAGATTTGAAATTAAATACTTCTGCATTTCCTACTTTAAACTCCTAATTGGGGGTGGAGCAGGAAAGGAAGAAAAACACAGTTATTTTCAGGGTATTTTGACAATAAGAAAATGGAAGGGAGGCACAGCCTTCCAAATGCGAACACAGTTTCAGCTCTCCCACAGTTCTCCCTCTTTTTTTTTTTTTTTTTTTGTTTCCCCTGAGAAATTTACTCTTTGCTGAACGCAAAGATTCTTGCAACTACCGTGTATGTATCATCTCAAAGCCTCCTCCCCTCACCAATTCCTGCAGCTTTTGAGGAATTTCCAAGAAGCTTCACTTTCCTCAGAGTACAGGGATGTATCTCTTGCCACCCTTGGAATAAAGCTTCCCTCCTGTGCTCCTGGTGCTGCACTGAACTCATCCACAGCCATCCACAGCAACCACTGAGGAGGGTTCCACAGCTGTTGCAGGCACAGCCTGACATCCCTGTGAGTGTCTCTGTGCTCCCAGACCTCAAAGGATACAACACAGGCTGTGGGATGAGTCCAGCTGGAACTGTCTGCGAGAGGAAGCAGCTCCCACTGAAGTCAGGGTCATGGTCATCCCAGGCAGGATGTGCATCTGGGGACTCACAGGCTAACACAAGGCAAAACAACACTGATCAAATTCGGGAAGCAGCAGATCCTGCAAAAAACTTCAGATTTGGGAAGAAGGGGCAGGACATGGCAGAGCACCATTGAAATTTTGCAGCAGTACTGAACTGGTATTGGGTCATGAGCAGAAGTGAACTCGTTTTGGACCACAGTACCAGGTCTCCTTTGTCAGCTCCTGAGCCTTTTGGCAAAAGGTGGGAGGGTACTTTCATGGCTCAGACAAATTTTTGACTTAAGATATGATGCTTCCCATTTCTAAGTCATTAGTTCAGATAAAACCTGGACCATTTCTGATGTCCTGTCAGCTCTTGTGTAGCTCAGATCCAAAGAGAGTGACCAGCATCCTGGTATTATTGCCATAGGAGCAGGAATGGCCACAGAACCCAGCAAAGTGAGATCCTGTGGTGCTCCAGAAAATAAACTTGTCTTTCATCCCTATGGCTCACGTGTCAAGTGTACCGAGTTCTCTACCAAGAAAGAAGTGTAGTCATAGTGGAGACCATCTCATCAGCCTGGAATTTCAGCCTACCCATGCTCTTTTGTAAACCAGATGCAAAACTCATGGCTTGCTGGCTTCACCCAGCCCAAACTCCTACTCAGCCATTCTCTCCAGCATTTCAAATAACCAATCAAGTTCTTCAAATGGTAATAAAATAAAATAAGAACATTCTTAACTAGGCACCTTAGCTTTGTTTGATATCTTACCGAACAGCTAGTAAAATAATAAATTCCTTTTGAGGTAATAACTTTTGAAAGATAATTGCTAACTGTGAGATTTCAGAGGCTTGAAAGACATTGTTGTTGCTTTTTGGGCTGGTGTTTTTTGTTTTATTTCTTCTGGTGTGCTACCAGTTAAGGAGTTGACAAAAAGCTGGGTTTCATACTTTCCCTCAGGGCTCAGGAGACCAGAGGTCAAAAAATCCCTACTTTTTCAAAAGACATCCCATGATTGGCTCTGGTGGAGAAGTCACATTACTTCTGCCCTCCTCTGAGGAGGAGGGATGGCAGCACCTCTTTGCTTTGAGGCTTATAAAGGGAATAAGTGAATCAGAGAGACGAAGTCTCAGCCAAACAAGAGAAGTTCCCAGTCTCAGCAGTTTCCTCTGATTAGTCAGAGACCATCAGACTTTCTTGAATCTTGCAGATATTTTTCAATTTAAAAGACAGGCTAGCAATGTATTAGTCTCTAGAGGCATTTCTCCCTCCCACTCCTCCAGTCTGTAAAGAAAGCCTAAATGAGGTTTTTATCCAGCTAAGCCTGTTTAGGAGGATGACAGACAGTGGCTACAGAGAACCACCACTGCTATGAAGGGCTGTGCCTGCCTTGCTGAATATCAGGCTGGAGGGAAGGAATACCATCCAGAGGGACTTTGACAAGCTTGAGAGGTGAGCTCACATGAACCTCATGAAGTTCAATAAGGCCAAGTCCATGGTCTTTCATACGGGGTGGTCCCATGAAGAAATACAGGCAGAGCAGTGAATTAATTGAGAGCAGCCCTGAGGAGAAGGACTTGGAGGTGTTGGTGGATGAGAGGCTTGACATGACCCAGCAATGTGCATTCACAGCTCTGTATGCTGGGCTGCATCAAAAAAAATGTGGCCAGTAGGTCAAGGGAGGAGATTCTGCCCCTCTGCTTGACCCTCAGGAGACCCCACCTGGAGTGCTGCATCCAGCTCTGGAGTGCCCAGCATACTAGGGACATGGACCTGTTGGAGTGGGCCTAGAGGGCCACAAAGACAACAGGAGGGATGGAGAACCTCTCCTATGAAGGCAGCCTGAGAGACTGTCTCTCCTTTACTGGAGAAGAGAAGGGATTCCTTATAGCACCTTCTAGTACCTAAGTAGAGTCTAAAAGAAAGGAGAGGGGATAGGACAACTGGTAATGATTTCAAACTGGGAAAAGAGAAATTTTGTATTAGAGTTAAGGAAAACAATATTTACTATGATAGTAGTGATGTTGGAAAAGAAATGAAATTTAGCAAAATATTTAATTATAGTGAGTTGTGTGTGAACTGGTTTGTTAAAAAGTAGTTTTGTAGCCTTGAAAGTGTGTGTTGGGTTTTGTGTGTTACCTAGCAGGTAGTCTTAGGGATTTAATAAATAATTAAACTAGTGCAGGAAAGTAAGAATGCTAACCTGTCTGGAGGCAGCATACAATGCTCTTAGAATAAGATAAGCAGAGGATTAATGATCTTGTTTGTGAACCAAGGAATGTATCACAAGGGGTCTGTGACCAGGCAAGGGGAACGGGGAACTGTTTCTTGGAGACTTTGTTGTGAATCGCATGTATAAGAGGGAAGCACCCATACGTGAATTTGGGGGCTGGGATTTTGGGACGTGAGTCCCCCAAGCTCCCCGGGCCCTTAATAAAGCACCCACAAAACTTATCCAAGTTTTGTGTCATTTATCAATCGGGCAACAGTGAGGCACTTCCAAAGAAGTTGTGGATGCCCCATCCTTGGAAATGTTCAAGTCCAGTTTGGCTGGAGCTTTGAGCAACATGGTCTAGTGAAAGAAGTACCTGCCCATGGCAGGGGAGGTGGAACTAAATGATCTTTAAAGTCTCTTTCAAAAGAAATTGCTCTGTGATTTATGGTTTGTTGATGCACTGGCCATTGGCACACGTAGCTGTTGTCTCTGCTGGCATGCAGGTCCTGCCAGCTCATCCGTGGGGTGCTCAGCTGTGGAGGGTGCCACAAATTGTGCACCAGTTGTGACTGGTACACAGGGCACCTGTGTGGCTTTTGGCCCTGCCTAGACTGTGGGTGAGCAGAGATGGAAGACTACAGAGGGCAAGTCAAGGGAAGTGAAAGAATGTGGCAGAAAGAGGCTGGGTAGAAAGATGTACAGAGGAATGAGGAGAGACAAGAGGAAGTTACAGCTGCTGTGTGCTGCTAGTTTTAAATGGTGAAGACCTAAATGAAGTGAGTTACTATATGGGGAAGTACAACTGCTCCTCAGACCTCTCCAAGGAGTTTCCTTCTCCAAAGAAGAGTGCAGCTCTCAGGCACCGCACATGCTGCCCATGCTGGCACCAGGATGCAGGGCAATGTGGGCTCATACAGTTGCTTTGCCACGAGTAATTTAATATCTTCTGCAGCTTCAGGCATTGGCTGCAGCTGGAGACAGAGTCTGATGTGCTGCGCTGATGCAGCAGGACCAATCTGTTTCTCTCCACCTTAAGGCAAATGACAGAAGTGACAATCACATGCCGTTCATCTCTGGTCACAATTAGTTCAAGACAAAAGATGTTCCAAGCCTTTTGTTTTCTCTTCAAAAGCAAATGCAAGGGAGATTAAATATTTAAACCAGTTTTTCTCTCTCTTTTCCCATTCCTTTTCACTTTCCTCATTATTCAGTAAAGCTCATTTTTCCACCCCCTCACCTTCCTTCCCTCCCTCCCTCCCACATTCATCCCTCCTGCTTGGTGCTTCTCCCTTCCAGCAGTGCTGAAAAGTTAGTGTTCAGGAGCCAGTAAACTGCAGGTACCAACTCATATTCTGAACAGCAAATAGATGAGCTGCTGATCTGTTACTGCCTCTGAATTATCCATAGCTCCCCCCCAGTGTTTAAAGTCAGTGAAGGGCTCTCCAGGGGTGTTACACTGACTGGGAAAATAACTAATAATCATTAGTTATGAGTGAGAACAGTAATACTTGAGAGAATGTAGTTGGAGAAGGCAAGCAATTTAGAAAGTGGTGGTTTGACTTTTATTCTTGGTCCTGTCACAGAATTTGTGCATGGCTGTAATTTCTCAGTGTCCTAGGGTGTAAAATGTATTAATAGTAATTACTGAGATCCCTGCAAAGTGGAAAATATTGCTGTGAAAAATGAATTCAAGTCACCTCTTTTTTTTTTTTTTTTTCTTTTTGCTGCATTTCTTGTGAATCGGTGCTTTATTACATTTTAATTAAATATTTTTGAGAAAAGACTGCATTTCTAGTCCCCCTCCTTTCTATTTGCCACTGGCACAGCATGTCCAGATTTCCTTATCAGATATGCATGCATCTTTACATTTGCATTTCACTGCTGAACTTTTTAAAACTCTTCCAATCTTGGAAAAATTACTCAAAAGCAAAATTAAAGCTTAACTCCCCTCCCCGTATTTGGAAAAGACTCAGGATAGAACATGGGGGGAAAAAACCATTCGAAGTGTATAATTAATTTCCTTGCCCTTGGTGAATATCAAGGTAGGGTTGTTTATGGTCTCTCAGGCTCTGATGGAGCAAAAGCAATCCCCAACACATCCTTCTGTGTAGCTTATGATCCTGCTGGAGCAGAAGGGCAAGCCAGCCACCTGACAGTGACTACAGAGTGCTTCAGGAAGGAGTGGCTGTAGGCAAACTTCACCATTTCCAGTTTCTGTTTAGCATCCCATTTCCCTAGCTGCTCCCAGGCCCTGTGTCCACAAAGATAACTGCAGACCTGAGCCGACACATATCTTTCCTGCTGAATGATGCTGGTAGGAAGGGGTTCATTCAAAAAGGCCCCAAAATGTCTCCCCTCACTGACATCGTTCAAAAGACAGAGAGGAAAACAATTCATTTTGGGCCATTTCTGCGGCTGTGTTCCTAGTGATGTTGCTTGGATCCCCAAGATATGTACTCACTTGTCCTCTTTCACCTTCCATTCTGACTTCCTACCAGGGCTGATGATCATCTGTTAAACATTTTTATCTGCAATGGGAATATGGACAACTAAGGAGAGCAGAGGGGAAGGAAGACTTGGGAGAAGATGAAGAGGACTGGGATGAGAGCCCTGTAAGACTTCACGGAAAAATAGCTAACCAAAAGCACAATCAAGTCTCATTAGATACAGCTAAAAACAAAGACAAAACAAATGGAACAAGACAAGGTGCATGAAAAATGCATGAAAGAGAGACTGACAAGGCAGAGCCCTCTGCATCCCACGTGGTGCTGCCTTTGACCAGCTATTCTATTGGGGTCTCCATTAAGAAGTGGCAATTGCAAATCTGGGTCTGGCCACTATATTTGGTATCAGCTGGTTCCATATAAAGATTCCCAGTCAGAAACTCTTCTTGCCTAGTGATCTGTCAAGGGGAGAAAATGGTTTCTCTAAGGATCTGCTTTCTCACATTCTTTCATACTCCACCAACACATTCAATCTACACCCGTGCCTCCAGAAAACAGGGTTAACTCACTTGTGAAACCTTTACAGGTCTTTACAGGTACATCCTTCTAGCACAGCTCTGCTCACTCCAAGGTCTTTTTATGCCTGGCTGCCAAGCTTCTCTAAATCCAGTGCTTCTCCCTGAAGCCATAAGTGTGGACTGCATGATGACAAGCTGATCTCAGACAATTCCCTCGGTTGTCTTCCTGGAGCCAGAGCCTGAGCACTACAGCTGTCTAATACTAAGTTATCTTCTTGGGTTACCACCACTCCGTGGTGGCTCTGGCTCTACATCTGCATGATTCTACACAGGTTTTATTTGAGACTTGGTTTCACTGCAGTTATTAACAAGAACATGTGAATTAGAGCTCTGTGTCTTCACACAGGGCTAATTGTTTCTGTGCCTTCCTCTATCTAAAGGATCAGTTCCATGTTAGAACCTGGGCATTTACAGTTCCTTTATTAAGAAAATAAGAATGTGCCAGGGATTGAAAAATGCCTTATCCCTTTGATTTGAGAGATATTATATGCCTTTATTTTTCATGAAAGGAAGCCAGTGAATGGGAATATCACTCTGAGGGAAGAACAGGTGATAATGACAGGTTGTTCTTTTATATTTCCTTTTTGTTCTTGTTCTGTTTCCCTCTCTCAAAGGACTGCAATCATGTACTCAAGAATCAAAGTAAAATCCATTATAATAATAATAAGGTAATACTACATACTCTTAGTGTAACTTTTTTGCTAATATCTCCATACATTCTGCAAATATCTAGGAAGTGAGTCTCAGTGTCTCAGGAACATAAATATTTTAGCAATTTGCAGATGGAAAAACTGAATGTGCCTACAGGTTTTAAACAGTTACTCTCGGGTTACTCAGAGTAAGCATCTCCAGACTTGAGCTCCCCCTGCCCACACTGCAAACTAACTGAAAACTGAGCAGCCATTACTAATGAGCCAGCTGCTGAGCATGAATTAATTTGTCCTGGTGAGAGATTATATAGCTTTTGGCTAGTTCAGAGCATGAGCAGAGTGAATTTTATCTGTCTGCAAAGGGCCACACAAATAATAGCCTTCAGGCTGCACGACTGGAAACAGTCCCCAGTCCCCAGGATCATCTGTACAGCCAGGAGGTGACACAGCACACAGAGATGTGTGTATAATAACCTCATTGCAGACCACCAAAACCTTCCTGAGAAGTACACTAATGGACATGTTAACAACCTCATCTGCGTGCTTGAAAGGAACCAGAGCACAAAACTGCTTTGGCCCAGTTTTTAAAAGGCAGTGTTGCCTGCTACAATCTCTCCACAAATATATGTCAGGTCCTCAACATCATAAAGCAGGCTTAAAAACTGCAAGATTAAAACCAACTAGATAAGAGGAAAGAGACCCTCAGGGTGCTGCAAGGTCAGGTTTTTCTCTGCAGTGGAAATGTCTAGCATCTTGTTTTTTAACTAAAAGATCAAAACTCTGATCAAAGCTTCTGTATTTGCACATATTTACTGACAGGGGTCAAATTTGAATGGGCCCCTTTTTTTAATATGAAATTGGAGAATTTTCCTGAACCTACCTGGTTCCTCTGCCTGCAAATCTCTAATGATCTGTAATCAGGAAAATACAGTTTTTTAGCAACAGCTACAATCAGGTCTTGTTTGTATGAGGACAGCAGCATTGTTGCCTGCCTCCTCAGGGGCCAGATTTTAAGGCTGGGGCAATCCCCCTTGAGCCCTGCCCAGCAGAAGCAGGAGGGCAGCACCAGCCTTTCCTTGCTATGAGTCTGTGTCCTCTGGCCAGGGTGCAGGCTGTGCTAGATGGCACCCCACTTTTAGCAATGTAAAGAGTGACCATTTTGACAAGAAATTCTATCAAAGTGCCTTTTTCTCTGGTATAAATGACAAAGCGAGCTGCTGAGTCAAAGGAAATAAGATCTAAGGCATCGTCTATATGTTTGTTCTGGCTGAAGGCTTAGAGAATTTGTGCAGGAGTATAAATTTACCCATTACCTTTTCCATCACCCTGCACTCTCCCAGCCTTCCTCTGTCCAGAGGAGCTTGTTCCTCTTAGATAATTACACAACAGTCCAATTAACAAGAAAACTTCCCATCTTCAGCGCCCAATCAGACTACCAGATTATTAAAAGCTCCCATTGGCACTGACCTGCACTTTGCTTCAAATCAGAGGGCAACTGCATCTGTGAAACGAACAGAAGGGACAAATTTAATTACTGGCAAACTAACTCGTCAGGATTTCCATTCCTGCTTATTGCTGGACTGTAGAGAAAAGAGTTTGTGGTTTATGTGGGAGGTCAAACAAAGATGGGAAAGGGGCTAACCATAAGAATTGGTGCTGGAAATCACTGCTAATGAAGATAAAATTCAAGAACAGGGAACTGCTTCATCTGCCAGCCTCTTCTATGTGGCATACACCTAAGTCACACTGCTTTTATCCTCTCTTTCAAGGATTTGACCCTTTTACCATACAACCTAGCTCCATATAGTGCTTCTTAAGGGAGGGGGTTGGTGAAGAGCCTAAGGAGTTCAAGATTTTCCACTTTTGCAGTTGAAGACCATTTATGTAAGCGCCTGGAAATAGCGATTCCTCCTTCCCAGTGCCTTTGAAAGGCACTTTATTTTAATGCTACAGAAGGGAAAGCAGGCACACATACTCATGCTGAACTTGTGATTCCTTTGATGGGTAACACCACAGTCTCTGTGCTGTCAATGAGGACTTGAAACCAAACTCAGCAGCAAAGGTAAAGCACAAACCAGTTGCTCTGGTGCAGTCTCTCATTGGTGGCACAAGGGCTCGCAGAGTCCTTCCCTCTGCTGCCGGCCGATCCGATGGTTTGTTTTGTTTCAGGATGGACTCCCGCTCCTGCATTGTTCGCACGGGAGGTGGATGGGAGGAACGACGCGAGTTGGCATAGCAACCTCAGGCTCTGCGCACTGGGGCTTATGCAACCACCGGCAGGTTGAGAAGGTGGGAAAGGGCACTTCCCTTCTCTCACAGCCTCGTCAACAATTGCTTCACATCCTTGGCAATTAAGCAGAAATAAATGATCTGCCAGAGCTTTGAACTTCCTGCAAAGCCTCCCCCTTGCCTTGGTTTTCTTTCTGGAAGAATTACAAGCTTTTGGGCAACAGCAGCAGCCTGCAAAGTGCCCTTCACCTCATCCATCACCCATGAGAGCATGACCTGAGAAAGGTTACTGGCTTTCTGGGTTTTACTCACCACCAGCAGCCAGCCAAGGGTGCTTCAGGTACAGAGTGCATGACTAAAAATAGGATGGATGACCCACTGACTGCTGTGCTTCAGCCCTGACACACCCAGCCTTACCTAACCATGTGCTCCAGGTCTGCACCACAGAGATGCAATGCTGCACCTCCAAGGAGAAAATGAAGAGGTTGTATGACAGCTTTTTGCTCTTGCTGCCAATACAAAGCATGGAGATTTCAGGTCCTAAGTGTTTTCAGGTGAACAGCTAAGCAGGTCTTCTGTCCTCCTCATTGAAGTGAAGGAAAAGGTGAAGAAAAGCCAGGGGTTCTGTTAGCAGAATGAATCTCCAAGATACTTTTCCAGCATGTAGTAGTTAATGGGGTTGATTGGAGATTTTCTTCCATCTTATCTTATTACACCCTCAGTTATGAGTTTTTTTAGACACCACTAGCAATTGTATCTATCATGCTGGACAAATTTTATTTGTGAATACTGAAAAGGGCAAATAGGGAATAAATCTGATGTCCTCGCTGCAGCTGAGCTAATGTAAACTCTTGCCAGCAGGGAGAGCTTTAAAGTGGACAGATAGGCGGCTTGGTCAGAAGTGCAAAAGGGCACTGCGCTGAGCTGAGCATATGGCTGGTCAATAACCACTGCAAATCCTTGTGGTTTTACAGTAAATCTCCAAACAGCTGATGAGTCTTTCAGGATTTGGATCTGTGTGATGAGAAGAATGAACTCCTCAGTTTTATTTTGATTTCAAGCAGGGAAAACAACACAAAGACAACAAAACAAAGTTTTCATCAATGCAGAGAAAATTCTGTAAGCATCATTGGAATTAATCCTACAGAATCAAAGGTTTGGAAGTAAAGGCAGGTCGTTCCTATTTTCAGTCAGAAAATAAATATTAATAACTTGTAGGCCAGTCCCATGATTCAGGAAGAGGTGACTCATGCTTCAAGATGCTTGGTAGGCCAGCATTGACATTGCTACAAACACCTTCAGTGTCCCATTAGCACCTAGTCAGAGGTGCTAGAGCTTCCCACAGGGGCAGCACAGAAGCAAAAAGCCTTGGCTGCCCAGGTTAGTATCCCTCCGTTCCTTGGCCTGCCAAACATGCCCTGATGTGTTTCTCAGCGAACTTGGCCAAGCCTGTCAAGGATCATCAAAGGTGGTGAGGAGCTCAGACGCTTCTCAACTGCTCTGTGGCTGGATGGCTTTTTTCTATGTGGAAATCTTCTCTAGGCAGGGTGCAGTTTTCCAGCATTCCTAATGCTGAGCTTCAGGGAATTTATTATATGACCTGATGAACCAAAGCCAGCCCATACACATTCTTTTGGGATGCTTCCAATTTTTCTCTTCCTCTGGACAGGAGAAAGCAGAGGAAGGTGACGGGAGCTGAGCTATTCTGAAGAAGGATGTACTTTTGGAAAGGGAACAGCTACTCGAGCTGCCTTTGACAGCCTTTCCAGCCCTCTGCCCCTACTCCTGTGTCACAACTGCCCTGTTTGTGGCACATGAGCATCATGAAAATGCAAAGGGGAGAGAGAAAGGGACATTTACACCTTGTGCCAGCATGTCTAGAGAACACTGCTCCTGATAGAGCCTGCCCAGAGCAAGCACAGATTTGTTGGGTTCACAGTGAGGAAGAAGATTATGGTCTGTTCATGAGCACCTGGGCAAACTAACACTTACATGCAAGGCAGCATGCACTGCAAGGTCCTCACATTTGGTGGCTAGGGTCTATAAGCTTCCTCCAGGCTTCTTTTTTGATCAACTCCAGTCTGTAAAATTAATATGAAAATTGCAGGTAGCCCTAAAAATGACAGGGTGTGTCACCTCCCCTCTGGTTATTGCTGAAGGAAGATACACAGACCTAAGGCTGCAGATGCCAGTCCCAACTACAATGAGATCACACAAAGTCATTAATAGCCAAGAAAAATGTTACAGAACTATTTTAAACTCTTCTAGGTTTTGCATTTCCTAGCTGTCCCACAGTTGGAGTGCAGGGAGGTCCTGGAATATCACCGGTATCTGTGTGTGGTAAGGGAGATGTCTCTCAGCTTCACTCAGACTGTCAGATCTTGCTGCTGACCTCACACAGACAGCGTCTCCCTTCCTCACTGACCACCATCTGTCCCAGGAGAGTCTGACAGAACAGGCCAGAGTGATGCAGGGACACCACTGCCTTTTGAGGCTGTGACAGAGCCCAGGGCAAAATGAAGGCCAAGCACACATGGACTATACAGCCAAGCATGATTTGCTGCCTGCTGTTTCTCTCCAGTGTCTCTGCCGCTTTGCATTTCTCCCTTGCCCTAGCAGCAAGAGTAACCCAGCACACAGACACAGTTAGGAAATCAAATCCCAGGTGCTGGAGGCAGCTGTGGGAGACATGGTGAGTGCCTCTCACAGTGCTTCCTTGCTGTGAAGGAAGTACATTTAAAATGGGCTGAGTGGCTCTCGGAGGGGATGCCTTGCAGGGGTGGCAGAGGGACAGCGTAGAGCTGCTCATTGTTCTCCTCTCTAGCTGCTACCCCCTCAGTCCTTCTGCTCACAAAGGGATTCACCAGCACTCCATGCCGGCCATTTTCTTGGATTTGGCCTGATGACCAAAGCCACCCTCAGATGAGAGGACAGACAGATTCCTTCACATCTCTGCTGCTTTCTATAGCCTGCCATCATCAGGGAGAATAAAAGAGAATCATGAATACAGTGTCCAAGCATGATGGAGTTGAAGTCTGTGGCTGTGGGGAAAGGCTGACACTCTTGCCATCAGACCTTTAAGGAGCCCTGTAAGACAAGCAGATGCCAATCTGTGCTCAGTGCAGTGCTTGTTCTCTGCAAAACCTCTCTTTGCAGTCCCTCTTAGCCCAGTAAGAGAGAAGTGAGCATGCACTTAACAGAGCCCTGTTAGATACTGCACCCCAGTTGTGGCACCTTAGGCACCTTACCACTGTAGGCTTTGTCTCCAGTGGCATTTGGGGGTGGGAAGGGGGAACATTACAAATACTTTTCTCTGCCCCCTTCCTGCACACAAAACTTCCCTCTCACCCTCTAGTACTGACTCTTACCAGCCTGATGCAAAGTTAGGCACTGCTCCACTTGCTGTAAAGCTCTTTCCTTTCCTTGTTGTTCCACGTTGGGTACTGCAGACGGTAAGTGTCAGAAGGAAAACAACCATGTTAACAGAAATGGATTTTTCTCTCCACACAGATGGACACCAAATATTTTTAAACACAATCTCACCAAGATGTGTTAATTTGTACCTTGGTAACCCCATGAGCCTTTCTTGTAAGAAAGCAAAAGAACAGATGGATAATATTATGAAACACCAGGGAGATGGATGGTTGCATAGTGGACACATTTGATCCTTCTCCAGTTCTCAGATAGGACTCCAACAAAGCGCTTAATTTTTGAAGCCTGGCCTGCAGTCACAACTAACCCTGAGATTTGCAGACCAGTCCAGGCTCAAAAGCACCAACCACGGTTGCCTTAGCAGTCTAAAGAGAGAAAGGATATGTGGACAAGTCAGTAAGAGCAAGTTGTGTCACATGCTAACGGCTGGAAACAGCAAAAAAGCACAGATGCTCCCTGGGAGGGAGCAACACGAAGCAACAGTGTCTAAAGAGACAAGAGAGAGGAATAGTGGGCAGCAAATTGGTCTTGGCTCCACAGGTCAGGTATGTCAGCCAGAACACTAAACACAAGCAGTGTGGTTGGCATTGCTTTCTGTCACAGCCTTGGAAGGCAACACTTACTACTTAGGTGGCTGTGACCAGCAATTTTATGGAATAGTGATCTTGAGTGCAGGAACTTACCAGAAGGGTGCTGGGGAAACTTAGAGTTCAACTCAGATCACTTTAATCTCCCAGAGAGTCACATCTCCCTCTCCTCTCAGTCACACCCCGCCAGAATCTACCACAGGAATCTGTAAAAGAAGAAACCTGCATTTTTACATACCTATTTTATCCTATTTAGAGCAGAGACAAATCCAAACTGCTGGAAGTGTGACCTGGCCATCACATCCCTGATGACTCAAGAATTTAGGACCCCAAATCTCACTGAGCGTACTCCTCTTTGATTGTGAAGGAACAGTTCCCTTTGCTCTCTTGAGTTTGCTCATGTTGATACAATGATACCTCTGCAAATAAAGGAATGATGAAACTTTGTGCACGAGGTACCCATAAAAAGACACCCATAAAAGCGTTTCCTATAAAATGACTCCTTTGTGAAATGACTAACTAAAATAAGAGCATCTCCTACCTCAAATATAGATAGTTTTTCTGCCCAAATTAAAGGCAGACTAAAGGCTCTCACTGTTACTGTTACTGTGAAAAGCAGGCAGCAACATTTGGGAAAGGAAATGCATGGAAGAATAGCCCTGAAGAGAGCCTGGAGAAAGACTGCCATGCTGTATGCTCTTTCAAAGATTTCAGGACCCAAGAGGAAAGAAGCTGCATGGAAGCAGGATTTCATACCTCCTTGTTAAACATACTTGTCAAACATCTCCACCTGCACTAACAATTTCTTTGCTTGGTGGAAATTACCCTTTGTTTGAAAAACATAGCAGCTGTAGATCCATCCCTCCATAGGTAGTGAGGCCTTTGCGTATGGGAAACATCTAAAATGGGGCAGTTAATAGAGGCTATAACCATAGTCCACAAAAGCCCCATGGATCCAGACATCAAGGAAAAGAGAGAACTGTTTGACACAGTTTGTGGAGCAGACATTCTGTCCAGTGCCATGGATGCTGAGATCCATCTGGTTTTGGACTGATCTCCAGGAAAAGTGGTGAAAGCCACTTTGCTTTTTGTTGCTTGTATAAATCTTGACAACTCAGACTCTGGGAGGTGCCCTGTAGTGAGCAGTCCTCCTCTGGCAAGGAATTACCATTGCAATAAACACCAGCCTTTCTTACTCTTAACCCAAGCACAGCCCTGGCCTTCACAAACAGGAGTCCCAGGAGTCCTCCAGGGCAGGCTGCAACATATTTCAGCCTTTGGACATGGCAGGGCAGGGAACTCTCACAACCAGAAATCCAGGTCTAGTCTGCCATTATGAGGGTTGCTTGGAGACAGTGCACATAAATAAATACGGAATGCACAGCTTAAAATGGGAACCTGTCCATCTGACTGGCTCCTGGAATAATTTTCTTTGCTTCCACACTCAGACCCTGGGCAGCTCCCTCCCTGCCTTTGAGATCTGGAGCTATTCTTGGTAGTGCCACTGGATTAATATTGCAGGAAACAGAGAGGTAATGTATGGTGCTGTCAGCCGTGGACAGAGGAGAGCATGCCCTTCTCCCCAGGAAGGAGAAAACAGCACAATGAATGTGGGAAGGTGTCAGTCAGCATTTGCGTCCCTTCTTGAGGCTGGACTCCTCTTCCAGCAAAAGGAATGCTAATCATCTGGGTGAGCTGCTTGTTCCAGTGCTCCAAGGCTGACTGATACCAGCAATTAAAACTGCATTTCTTTATGGGGCAATTTGGCATGGTTGCTGCATCTTAGGAGCTCAGGCACTTTGGAGGCAGATTTCAGAGTGGGCTTTGTCATCTGGAGGGGGCTGTAAAGGCCACACTGGCAATGAAGTGAACATTCATGTCATACAGACCCTCTCAACATGTTAACTCCATTAGCATGTGCTTTGTGGGTTGGTTTTTTTTTTTTTTTCTGTATTTTGTGTTTTCATGCTGCAGATCAAATAATTTTCTTGGTCCAATTAGAGTTACAGCTGCTAAAGCCTAAGGCATGACTGGCTGATTGGGTTTTGAAGAATGTGACATTTTGCAGCTAAAAGCTTTATCAAGGCTAAGCAGCATTAACCTCTTTTCTTGCTTCCTTTTTTCTCTTTAAGTAATAGAGATTTGCTGTCTCCAGCTGGACCCACTGCGCATGCCAGAGTCTGGGCAGCTCATGATAAATGATTGATTCTCCACAGCTTTGCATCCCAGTCCTCCCAGCTCAGCCAGTGAGTGCCCCAGCCTACTGCTAGGGAAGGTAGATGCCTCTCATTAAACCACACACCTGGTGTGGAGCAGTCCCAGTGTAAACACAGGCGTGGCACAAACTCCCCTGCATGTCCTGGGTGGGCTGGGGCTCCCATTGGCTTTGGTAGGAGTGCCCCCATCTGCCTGCTCGTCCCACTTCCCCAGACTGAGTGACTGCCACATAGGGATATAACATGTGGTTATAACATTCCCTGCTTCTCTCCTCACAATCCTGCTGCACTGCACCTGCACACACACACACACACACACCTGACTGCACACTCACAGGACACGCTCAGCGCACTGGGAGTTTAGGGGACATTACCTTAATAAACAGGCAGATTTAACACAAGCTAGCAATGCTGCCAGAATGGCCCCAAGCCGAGCTTCAACGTGACTCTGGAAAGGCCACCAGCACATGGATGAATGAGCCTTGGCCTCTCTGGCTTCTTGAAAGTGAAATGCCACGGCACAGAGAAACAGGCGTCCTTGTCATGGAGCTAACTCAGGCTGGGCAAGAGACACCTTGTCCTAAGGTGTCCTAAGCTTCCCTCTGTGTCATTCAGCTGAGAGATACTGGCTTGCAAAGATTTGATTAGGAGACTTCTTCCAAAATGGCAACATTCCTTCACTCTGTCGCCCACTGAAGGGATTTCCTCCTCTCATCGCACCCAGCTTTCCCGGTTCTTTTAAAGGGTCTTGAGACAGAGGCTGCAGAGCTGTTCTGGGTCATGGCACTCCCTAAGACAAAGGAAGAAGCAGGGGTCCCCACAAACAGTACTTTTCTGTAGGTACAGGCTCACAGCAAGAGCTTGACTTTGAGAAGAGAAAGGAAATCAAATCCTTCAAAATGCGTCTGCTTTGAGGATTAAATCATATTCATTGCAGCCTATTTGTATATTTAGCACATTTTCTTGGCAAAGATATAGATGCAATTCTTATTTGGTTTACACAGCTGCAAATCCCCATCTGAGTTAAAAGAAGATGGTAAAGTCAGAGCCTGTAAATTCACTCTGGAAAATACATTCAGTCTTGTAAGTCACAGTTTACACTAGACCTTAGCCACAAGAGACTGAGAGGTTGTCTATTTACTGTTAGAGTGAGGATGCAGGACTTAGAGACTGTTTCCTTCTAAAAGCCAGTTCTGCTCCCATCTGGAACTGCAGAGCATCTCAGCACATTATGGGTAATTAGCTGCTCAGTGGTGAAAGACTGCTGTGGTTTCCTTTGGGATAAACCATATCCATAGTCTAAGCATTGAATGACAGCCTGGCACCATTGTCAGAGTCTGCATTTCTGCATCAGCATACTCAGCAATCCATAAAAAATACACTTCCCTATTCTCCCAAAGGAAGGTTTAAGCAAAAAAAATGTGTGGGGAGAGATATATCATGGATACCTGGGACCACCGGATACACTGGTTGGAGTCAGTTCTGGAGGATGCCTTTTCCACTTGCTCAGGAAGAATTTAGAGATGATTCAAAACTGCTGCTAAGAGCCCAGTCCTAAATGGGATGTGGGGATCAGCCAGTTCTGTCCAGTTTCCACCTCTCCTTACTGATAAAGCCAGCTTGGTGCAATTTCTCCTGCCTGTATTCATTACCAGTAGATCAGACTATTCTTCCAAGACTTTCCTTTTTAACTGAAATATGGCATTTTACTGATGCCATGTTTTTTACACCAGGTCCGAAATATGGCATCTCCATAACATATTAGCCAGTCTGAACATGAACATGGATGTAGAGTTAAATATACAGTAAAAATCTGCTATATAGTGATAGTTCTGTCTTTAACATGTTTTCAACATGTAAAAAACCCCTACATGTTAATATAAATATCTGTGACTTTTACTCCTTCTATTTGAAACCTGGATCTGGACTCCAGGATTTTCCTGCAAGCCTTCAGACTCGGATTTGGTTTTTGACAGATGAAAACAAATACGAGAGGCTGGTGGATGGAACCTCTCTGTCCAGTACTGGTGTCATTCAGAAAGCTGTGCGTGTGTGGGGGGGAAGAGGGGCCCCGACAGTTCCCAAACACTGTGCAGCACACCAGCTTTGTGCCAGCTTTTAGCACACAGCATACCTGGGAGATGAGCAGGGAAATCATGGGCTGGGGAAACATTGTGCTGCAGTTACCACCGAGGTGGTGGACTGATGGTCCCCCAGCCAGTCTGCCCTGGTGTAAGTGCTAATAACAATCCTGTGCTGGGAATAGACTGAGCCCCCTCCCTGACAGCACCCCAGGAAGAAGCAGAGGCAGTAGGAGAAAAATAAGTTTTTAATATTAAGAGATGGTTCAAGAGATGCCAATACTTGGGCAGGGAAATAGTCTGCTGCTTTGGCATGAACTCTGTCCCACACCCCAGCAGTAGGACAGAGCTGATGTGATTCTCTAGGTCACTCTCATTGCAGAGTGTGGTCACGGGAACATCCACACTACACGTATGTTAGATTACTCCTAGCCTCTGCTGCAACAGATAAACCAGCTGCTACAGAGGCAAAAGCTGTGTGTTCTGCTATGCATATTTAGCTGCATCCTTCCGGCAGAATAGTGGAGTCCTCACCAGACTTGGCTTCCTCAGCCCTACACAGTCCTTCAGTATTGTACCCCCAGGCACTGACTGCTTACCTCTTCTGCCAGGGGTGCTTTTCTGACTTTCTCTGGCCCAGGGTGCTGACTGTCTGGTTGGTGTGAGCCTTGGAGTAATCCCTGGGCACTCTGCCCAGCAACCACAGGAGGTTCATGCACCTTCCAATCTATGGGAACTGGTTTTTAGAGGATGTCCTCAGAATCAGTGCTCCCCTGGCACCTGAGTTTTGATGGTGAGGTGGCATGTAACTTCCACCCAAGACCTTCTGGAGCAAATTTCTTAGATGGGGAGTTTCCAAGTCTAATTTGCCCCTTTAGGAGTTTAATAATGCCTATAAAGGCATGAAATAGCCTTTGATTAGGAACTCCTCACTGCTACTTATTTCTCTGGAGAATCTGGCTGTTTACAGCTTTGCTCATTCTTCTGTACTCTCACTCCCAACCAAATGGAGGTTGTTATTTTGGGGCTGCATTCAAAAACACCCATATGGGAAGAACATAAGTTGCTTCCAGAACAAAAATAAGCCATGGCTATGTACATGCCTTAAAAAGACAGTCAAGGTAGTCCCTGTCTGCTTCTTACAGCGTTATTCAAGCACCTTGATCTTTTGCAGTATTTACCCAGCAACTCAGTCAGCAAAGCACCTGGGAAAGATGGAATGTAGCCCTAACTCCCTTTTCAGATGTGTATTGGCTAGTTTAGGTACTGTCTTAGTCTACAAGGAAACCAATTGCAAACCCTAATTCTCCCAGCCATCTACCTCACAGTGGGCCACCTGGGCAGCCATCTCCTCCTCTCCTATAGCATCTGCCTGTAGCATCTTCTGCCTTTTCCCCCTTCCCTCTCCCCACGCAAAAGGTGCCTGCTATGCCTGGCTGTGCCCTGCCCAGCTGCCTTCACAGACTGGGGGGAGCAGGGGGACATGGATGGGACAGGATGTGGAGGCTTCTCGTAGCCTTAAGGATCTGCATTTGTTCCTCTGGAGCATAAGAAAGGTGAAAAACCAAGGTTTAAAATTAACAGTTGTCAGGAGAGATTAATTGCTGTAAATTTAAAAAACTGGCTGAACCAGCTATTTTTTAAGAGTGAGAGTTTACTGAAGTGGTGGATCGCTTTCACAACTGAGATCCCTTTTGCAGCTGAATAACATTTTCCCTGCTTCTGTTTCTAGTTTACATCAGTCCAACAGTTAACCCACTCAAAGCTAAGAAGCAGAATAGGCAATGAAAAGGGGAAGTCTGTTTTCTTCAAATTTAGGCTGATATCTACTAGTTCTACAGACCTGATGAACACCAAAAGGAAAATAACTTTCATTAGCATATTTTCTTTGGGTAACAAACCATATGTTTCATGTAAAATATTTTGATAAGTGACTTCTGTCCAGCACATGTAATGTTGTCTGACTTAGCTCATAATACCAATTTAAATGCTAGTTTTCTGGATTCTAAGCTGTTTCCTAATTATATTTATAAAGATTAAGAATTTTAAAAATGTGACTATTTAAAAAACAGTGAATGATTGTTCTACTATACTAAGATGTTTAAGCATGTGGCCAAGTTGTTCTCTTGATTTGCAAATAGAAATGCCTTATTTATTCTTCAGGGTGTAACTAGTTGCAAATCAGACTGTCAAGCAGCAAAGGGGAAAGAAAAACTACCTTTTTTTTTCCCCAGAAAACAATTTAAAAGAAAAAAATAAAAGGAATGAAAAAGAACCACAAAACCCTCAAACCCATGAATAACAATAATAGATTAAACTTTCTTTTTTAGCTTTAGTCACAGCTAAATGCAGTGATTTTAAAAACCCATTCATTTCAGCCAGCTGCCCTTGCAATGATGACCTGACATTTCTGAGGGGAGCAATCAAATATGATCCTGTTATTTGTTTGTCCACCTGTTACAAAGCAGGGATAGACAGGTCCCTGTGCTGGAATGAGATTGAGTTCCCGTGTCCTCTGGCTCAGCTCTCTCTAACCTTGTGTGCACCATGCTGTCTTTGTGGGACTGTGTTCTTGCCAGAGACATTCAAATGTGCTTCATTGCCTGGGTCCTGGGGTCTGCTGAAAGGAGTGAAAGAATGGTGTAGCTCGCGTGTGCAATCTTTATGGGTGGCCCTTTCTTCCTGTGCTGAGGAGTTTGCTGTCTCTGTAAGAATCAACCAATAACCTCCCACCCAGCCTTGCTCAGGACGCTCTGGCTCAGGACACTGTGGACCTGAAATACCTTTCCAAGTACAGCAGCCTTGTCATGCAGTGCTTAATGTTTCTTGATCATGTAGCCAAGTAAGTTAGAAAGATTGATTGCCTTGTCTTCCCACATTGCTGTAGCTCTGGGCTGGATGATGGGTGATCCTTGGCTCTCTTCGTCCAGCTTCACTCTCGCAGCTTCTCCTTGCCAACTTCTGTCAGCCCTTCAGTGCCTCCTCCAGCTTTTGCCACTGGTGGGTCTGTCTGCATGCTCAGTTCACAAGCTCCTAAAAAGGCTTTTGCTACAAATCCCTGGGTCTGTCCAGGATATGGATCTTTTTCAAGGTGGGAAAGTCACTGCTGAGTTGACTTCTGCTGTCCCTGTGGACTTTGTAACCATGGCTCCTCATCTTAGATGTGAGTAATGTTTTCTTCTAGCTCCCAGCAAACGTGTCTCAGCAGCACTGCAGATGTGGGCAGCCACTGTCTCCTAGGTAAGGATGCTTCCTTAGAGACACCTTGCAGATAAACACAGTGCCCTGTACTGGAAATACACTGGGGCATCCTTAAGGGGAACTTGAAGGGGAGCATTTACACCTAATTCAAGAACTCTCTACACTTCCCTTCCTACATACAGCATACAAAAAAATAAAGTGCTCATATTGTGACTAAGAATCAGGTTCAGTTAAGTCAAAGCCATATTTTAGGTGCAAGTGTACATCTGGGTGATGCTGCACTACAGACCCCAGATCTTGATCATCACCAATGCAGTTTTCCTGGGGCATGTCCTTCAGTTCACCCCTGTCCAGGTGACACCAGGTCTTTGCCACCCCTGGGAGAGCCAGAAGTGTTGGTACCTGCAAGACACTGTGGCAGTGGAAGGGAGCCCTAGGAGGCAGGGGTTGAATGGGGAGATCAGCATGTTCCAGGCTTGCAGAAACCCTAGGAGTGAAAAGCCCAGCTGGTGTAGAGTCTTCAGATCCCACAGGAACAGGAGCTGCTGAAATTCCTCAGGAAGATGGATAAGTGCTCTCCCAAATTAGTCAGCATCTAAATATAGTAGCTCAACTCTAGCTGAATGACATGTAATCAGACCTCTTCCTCAATGCTGCATTATATTGTTAAGCTGCATTATCAAGAATAATCATCTCATATGTGTGATTAATATATCAATACCAACGCAATGTATTAGAATTCATTTTTTCCCCCAGAGGGAACAGATATGGGTGTATGTAGTAGTGAAGACATCCTTTAAAGGCAGGCTTTAAACTTTCTCAAAAATGAGTCATCTTGAGACATGGGGGTCAAAAGATCGCTGTAAATATATCTGTTACAAACTTTAGGATAACTGCAGTGCACTGGCTTGCTTTTCAGGTGGGGAGCTTTGTTCTTCCAGTTTCCTGGAATTTTAGGGCAACTTGGGGGGTTTTTTGGCCAAAAGGATTCAGGTTTTAGAAGTATAATTCTTAAAAATGTTAAATGGCCAGCTGAAAATATATAATAAAGACTAAATGACTCAATGATCACAAGAGTCTCCTCGAGAAGTTCAGCTATTCCCACATTTATAAAATATGCCATGATGTTGCAACAGCAAAGAGACTTTACAAGATTTCTGTGGAACGCAGAGCTTTTTAAAAAATTCATTGCTTTTTTCTAGAAAAATATCTTATGAAGGGCAGCAGCATCTTCTTAGAACAAAGGCCTGGGAGGACCAATTAACTCTATTCCCTTTTCCATAGCAAAGTGCATTGCAATACCCAGTTCACAAGCTCCACTTTAAAAGCATTACTAGTTTTTGCCTCACTAGTCCTCTCAGCAGAGGTTGCTCAAAGGTCAAATGCATTTGTGGAAAACTTCTGCTCATTTACCACTTTTCAACATTGTCCTGTGCCTGGAACAGCTGCTCTCCCAAGCTGGTATTTTCCTCCTGCTGTGTTTTGCTGAAGACTGGAGAGATAGGATGTTGTAGTCCTTCCTTGTATGACAGCATCTCTTTAAACTCCCCAGGAAACTCCTTTCTCTGCCTGTTGGATTCATCTTTCCTGAGCATGGCTTGACTAGGTTTGAATGCAGCCTGCTAGCCTGAGTTTCACTGCAGCTGATACCCACTATTCTTTAGATGTCTGAGCATCTGAACAGTTTTTTTCTAATTCCTTGAAGAGGTACTCACATGTATCCTCAGAAAACCTGGACTCACTTCCTGTTCCCTTAGGAATATCTCTTTCCAAAGGCTTCATTCCAAAGGCTTTTCATTTCAGAGGTGAATGCAGAATGGGTGATTAACCCATGAAATTCACCTTATCACAGCTGCTGTCATTTGCTTCCCTGTTCCCACCAGGATAAAGTCTCATTGAGATGAAATTCTTTTTGTGTAAAGTGAATTCTCAAGGAAGGAAGGAAGCTTTGGGCAGTTTTGGCTGAAGCAGGCAGCAGATTACAAGCCTGTGTTGTATTTTTGGCTGTGCTGCTGATTTGATATTAAGCATTCCACAGGTCATTCCTTCTCTGTGTCCCCTCCATCCATATTTCTGTTTTGTCTCTTCACACTTTTATGGTCCTTGGGGCACCAGCTCTTCACTATGAAGAACAGAATAAAGCCCAGCACAATGGCTCTGGGATTCAGTGACTAATTGCTGCTGTTTTAAATACTAATAATTGCAATTCAACAAAAAAATTGTTTTTGAAGTAGGAATTCTGCTCTCATCCCAGAGGCTGATTGCTCTGACGTTATCAGTGCACATTTCTAGTTTAGCTTTACCATTTCAGTCCAAAGCTGTAATATTGCATCATGGGAACTCAGGGCTTTAAGAATAGCATCTTTCCTATTCACATCAGACCATGCAGCATGTAATCTTTTTATCTCCTGCTGCAAATGCTTCTTGTGGTGAGTCCAATCTTCTATTTCAGCATTATTTGAAGTGATTAGCTTTGACAGATTCTTAAATTTTGACTCCCAAACTTGATTTTTTGAGGTATCGAGCTTCATGATACATTTCCCCCCAGATTATGATCAAAAATGGAGCAGTGATTGTTGTTTGTTTGAAGCTGAATCTTATTTCCCTTTAGGCATCTGAATAAGGCAGTTTTCTGGAGCTTGATACTCACAGAGGAAACACAAGATTAAGAGCTTAATCAAACTAAGAAACAATGCCTGGCAGGAGCCAAATACCTCACAGTCTCCTTCTCAGTATCAGCCTGTGCTTAGAATTCTCTGTAACAAAATTCCTGGTCAGGAACTTTCCAAAGAAGGTTTTTCTTTTTAATGTTTTCATACCCATCCACTGTTTCAGGGATAAACTATCTGAATTGAAACTTGTCCTTGGGGGAGGTTGGTTGTCATTCATCACTTAGCTGTGTATTTTTTGCAATTGTTGAAACTGAAGAGGGAGACCCATCCCCTGGTAGATTCATATCAATGCAGGAATAGAAGAGTATTTGCCCTTCAGAAAACATCTGAGGATGGAAAAATATATTTACTATACATATTTATTCTGAAATATATCTCCTATTGAAGACTGCAGGCTGATTTGCATCTCAGATGAATCACAGACACTTGTACTGGCCTGCAGGGATGTTCTGTATCCATGTGGTCTTCTTACCCCAAAGAACTTGCAAATATCTTTACAGCCCATAGATATGTGATCCAGACATTAGTCCTCTCTATACACAGCAGGATTTACTTTAGGAAATTCACATCTGGTAAGACATGTGACATCTGTGTAACAGTCCAGAGAGAGCTTTAAGGTTCTCCAGAGTAAAAAAAAAATTAAAAAGAAAATAAATTTAAAATTCCACCCCAAACTGCAGTTAAAGTCTGTGAGACTGGAATATGACCAGGACATAAGCAGTCTGACCACTGCTCTTTGAGAAGGTACTTGCAAATGACAATAAATTATGAGTAGCCTGGTTTTCTGTCTAATCAGAATTCAGAAGGTGAATTGATACCTGAATGTCAGTCTCCTATTAAAAATATTATTACATTTCTGAGGACAGAAAATGGTAGAGTTATACCAAGCAGCAGGAAAAGAAACATCTACTTGGTAGGAGCTAGGCTAAAACTGGTCACTAACTTGCACTAACACTGTAAACAGGGATCCAGAAGGCAGCCAAAACACTGAAATAAAATGATGGGGATTATAAAAAAAAAAAAAAAAAAAAAAAAAAAAAAAAAGTAACTTTTCTCTTTGAATGGGAAGTGAGTGAGAATTGTGGTAAAACAATATATTTCTAACATTCTAACATTTTGAAAGTTACTCTGTTCATCTTTTGGAGTGTAGGAGGTGGGATAAGTCTTTATCCTCCTCTGAAATGGATGATAGTTCCTTTTGCAAAGGACAGGAGAAAAGGCTGCACTTTATTTTAATCATCCCTCTGATTCTAGCTGGTACTGAGAGCCACCTAATTGGCAGCCCACAAGAATGAAATCTTCCACTTACCCACAAAGAAGCTACAGCTGTGATAGTGGGAAGGCAACAGGAGAGGACTGTGGAGGAAAATGCTTTGACCAAGTGAAAAAGGTGCTGTTCATAATACATTTGAACCATTCAATTCCATTGAAAATTATACTGGGGGCTGTGATGTTGGCATCTGGCCATTGTGTCAAGAATCCTCTCCACTTTGCCTCTATTTATGTCACTCAATGAAAAATCCATCAGGCAGGAACCACTTCCAGTTACTAAGGACCAAGGCTGTGTTTGAATGAGTGGCTGCCAGGGGAAAGTATTTGCACTCCCTAAATTCAGTCTCTCTTGTAAGGATCCTCTTAAACCTGTAATCTCTGCATTGTTGAGGGTTTGATTACTACTCTTTAAAAAAAAACAAAAAACACCTTCAGTTTTAATATGACTATTTTTAGCAAATATCTATAGTGAGGGAAGAAATATGCCAGCAAAGCCCAGCAGTTTTAGGTGAAGATACCAGCAGTTCAACATCTAGACAGCATCAACACCCTGGCAAGCATTCCCCACCTGCTGGACCAGTATGGTCTGAAATGTGTGTTTTCAAATCCAATAGCCACTTGTCTCTGGCAGGTTTGTCCTGCACTCTGTCCACAGCCAGGTCCCCTAATGCCTTCCCTTGCCCTGATACTGACGAGTTTCTGTACCTGCAGTGAATCAGATAACAGGGTTAGGTTAAAAAAGAAAATATTCTCAAGAGGTTTTTTTCTATAAACCAGTGTACTGAAGGGGTCAAATGAGCCCCAGTTCCATCAGGAAGGAGGGGAGGGAAAATAGTATCTGCCACACACCTGGACATCTGGACACTCTGTGGTGATGGCCACGAGTCTCAGCCAAAGGCTGCAGTTAGGGTTTGGGAGAAGGTTAGGATTAAAAAAGCCACCAAGCCTGGAGCTCCAGGAATACTGGAAGTGCAAAAGTCATGGCAAGGGGAGCGTGGCACTGCCCCAACATCACTGCCTTTTGCACCTTGACTACCCGTGGTGGCAGAGCAAAGGAGAGAAATCTCCCTTAAAGAATGGTATCATCAGAAGTTGGGTGAGCTGCCTCAGACTGTGACCAGGAAAATGCCTGCAAAATCCCTTGTTTCCTAACTTACTCCCACTCAGCATTCTTCTGATATAGGTGTTGGGAAATAAATACACAGATGGAATTGACTGAATGAATAGATTTCTTTCTAATGGATTAATTGTTACTGGCTTGTGAATTAAAACCGCCATGGAGACAGAACATAAGCTGCCCTTGGAGTCCTTTCAGAAAGCAAAGTTGGTCCTTGGATTCTAAAAGCTTGTGAAACCATCCTAAGGACATTTCTGTTTGAGAAGTTTAGGTCTGATGGCTCTACACAATAAGTCAGTGGAGCCGTTTCTTTGTTAGTCTGAGTGAGGTGAGAGCGTCAAGGAGACGCCCAGGTAAGAGGAATGGAAAGGACCATGCCAACAAAAGGTAATAGGTCTGAGTCTGATGGAAAAATCCCTTCAGTCTGATATTGAAAATGGGGTTTAATATTCACTGATGGCAGCAAAAATATCCCAGGATGGCAGAGGATACACCTGGAAGGGACGCAGCCAAACTAGGCAGAATAACTCAAAGCCATGTGCAATGTGAAACAGAGCAGAAGCCATGTGTGGAGATGGGAAGGGGCCTTAAACAGGTGTCCTTTATATACATGAAAGTCCTGGATAGAGGAGTTGAGTGGAATCTTGTACAATTGCACTCTTGTACAATGTGTTCTCTGGTACATTGGGCCTCTGATCACTCATCTTCCCCCTAAAATTTGTGTTCCAGAGGTCCTGTGATCTTTAGTGCCCTCATCTTGTCCTCTTCTGAACCAAACCAGCCCGTTCACAAGTCCTTGTCCTTCCTATGCTAGAGCTCAGATCAGCTTAGTACCTTTGTACAGAATAACCATTTTTATTTTGTAGTTGAACTGATTTTCTTTCAACTTAGTGAGTCAAATCTGCAAACCAAGGAGTCCACTGTGTGTCAGAGTACCCGTGAGATGCTGCTGGGGGTTGTGACCTTTCTCCTTTACTGAAGGTGATACCCTGGATCCATGGCAGTGCTGGTTGTATGTGCCTACAGCTGCTGGCATGACACAGAGTACTTGTGTGAATTTAAACAAAGGGATTAGACAAAGAATCAGCTAACCTAAAGTGCAGCGCTGTTTTGTTAGAATTAAAACCTTTCTACATTTTTCACTAGATCTTTATACTTTGTTTAAAAATACATTGCTTAGATATTTAATTTTCACTTTGACATGTTTCTGGCAGCCTTTTTTTCCTGCCTATAAATACAGGACACAGTGCTATCTAATCCTTCTTTGGTTCTACATTTCCAAGCATTTGTTGGTCAGGCTGGGGCCTATACTGTCCCCTTATCCTACTGAGGCAACATTGTTCTGTGGTCACCCTAAGCCAAGAGGCAGCCAAGAGCTGCTTTCTTCTGCTTAAGAGATCAGCCTTGTACAACAGCAACCTCTGCACAGCCTGACTCCTTATTCCTCTGCCTGCACCACTCAGGCAGGCCAGAACCACGTGTAAATACTTGTAGAATGAAGTGGAAACTGCATGAAGGTGTTGAGACTCTCCGACATTCCCTAGAACTGGACTTCCTGTGTTCCTAGTTGATATGTTTACAAGGAAATTATTTTCATGGGTTAAAAGCTAGAGGAGCTTAGATGCTTATTCTCTTAACCCCATTTTCATGGCTTAGAAGCCTGCGGAGCCTGGAGCAAAGACCTGAACATGGTGTGGCCCTCACTGTGGAATCATTCTTCCTTTCTGAGCATGCCCAAGAGCTCTCTACCTGTTTTGTTGTCTTCACTGGAAAAGCATTCATAAAATGAAAGGACACTCATGAAAAACAGGGAACTAAAGGCAGAGTACATAGGACACAGCCAAAGCCAGAGAAAGTGACTGGATCAATGGCAACATCGGGGATTTAAGGATTTTGATGTCATGTTGAGCTGAGAAGGATGCTCTCAGTTTACTGACAGAGGAGAGAGCATGAGAACAGTTCAATGTGTGTGCTGAGTAGCAATGCTGATTTACTCTAGCTGAGGATCTACACAATTATTCCTCTATGCAGAGGAGAAACAAAAGCTTGCAATAACTCTCTCCAATTAGCTCTGGAGAGATGAGTACTATTTGTTCCCCCTCCTTTCTGAAAATTCCCCTATCTTCCTTGCCCAGATCTCTCAAGCATCCTCCTGTGTAATGCTAGAGCAATCCTGTTGTGTGATGACAGACACATCCAGCATATGAGGGAGGAGGGAGAAGGGGCTGCAGTAGGACACAGCAGCTGTGGAGCCTGGTGTACTGTGGCAGTGTGGTACTGCAGTGCCTCTCCTACCCAGGCACCATGGATCAGAAGACACTCAGGACATTTAGCTCTGTCTGGCCCAGGAAAGGAAATAGTCAGAGTATTGTGCCCTACACACAAGGTACGGGACACCTGGCCTGCTGGAAGGAAGAGTGAGGCAATTTGAGTTTCACATTTTAATCACCAGCATCTATTGTCATGCCTCCCACCACCACTGCTTGCAAAAGTCCAAATCTGCCAAGCTTCCTTTATCCCCAGATATTTTCTGTATCCTCGAGGAATATCTAAAATATGTGGGCTTCCTCCAGCCCTGTGTGAGTACTCTTTGCCATGGATGTCTCTTCTCCTTAAATATCACAGAAGAACACAGACATGAACAAAAACAAGTCTATAGTAGTTTACTGGAAGCCAGCCCAAGAGGTAAATAATAGGAGGGAGCACAGGTCCCCATGGGCTCAGAAAATCTGCTTGGCTCAAACTGCTGTGACATCTCAGTGCTGTGTACCTCCACCAGATGCTTCTGTCTCTGAGCAGCATTAGAGTGATGGATAGCCATTTATTCTTGTTTGAAAGTAAACTGGTAGGAGAAATGAACCCCACTCTATCACCTTAAGAGAAACTTCAGGTCAGAGTTACAATTTACGAGAGAGATTGTCGTGGAAGGAGACCCGGACACCAGGTGGTTCATCACAGGTCCAGTTTATTAAAGAAAGTATCAAACACTTATACAGCAAATAATAAGCTCATGAATATTCTGTAAGCCAAGCAATCTATTGGTTAAACTATACCATTAACTCATCCACATTCCTTTGGGCCTACGTTCTCTACTTCTCACACCTTGCTGTCCATTTCTCTATCATCCTCCGCTAGGCCCAAGGACACGTTATCTTTGCAGGTGCAAAATTTGGAATTAACTACTATCTTGTACTTTTCCATTCTTTAGCCCGCTGCTTTCTCAACAGACACCCTGCCTGCAAAAAGGCCTCTCTCTGCCCTAGTTAGGACATCTCTATCAAATCAATTCGGCTGTGTCCTCTCTCCTCAAGCCTCTCTTTGACAAAACTCTCCACAAGAGATTGCAATAAATGCAACAATACAGAGTGAAAACTGACTTAAATTCACCAAGTCAGAGTACAACCTGCTGGTCAGAGTGGTTGTAGTGCTGTTGAAAGCAATGGCCCTGTGAAATTTCTAATCCTCCTCTGGATCCCTTGAATGGTGGTGGCGATGTCCCAGGCCTCCAGAGATTTTATAGCCTCAGGTTCAGGTGGGAATGCTCAGTACCTCCCCCAGGGCAGGGACTTTCACAGTGGAATGATGTAATCCTCTAAGTCCTGAGGTACTTTGGGAGTTCTTCATGGTCCAAGTGCTTGCAGCTGTCTGTTCTGGTGGTGTCCTTGAGTTCATTATGGCCCATTAGAAGAGATGATCCCTTCAGGATGGGTGTAACTGTGCTGGTGCTTCCCCCGGAGGGAGTTATCACAGCTGAGTCATTTGTGAAGAAAATGAACACCACCCTGCCTTGCAGAGTTTGCCTCTTTTTCCTTATATCATTTAACACCCAGTTTGTAGCCTGAAGTGTCAGTTGTGCCCTGGGCAGCTCCTGCAAACCATCCACCATTAATAGTTCATCAGAAATTCCCTAAAGAGGAGCAGAATACACAGTTCTGTTACAGTCCTGTAGCACTACACTGGCACTCTCCTTCTGTAAGCAGGACACCATGCAAAAGGGAAGAGGGGAAAACTGACTGCAAGTTTTTAAGATGTTGTTTCCTGAACCCCTTTCCTAGATTTCCTGAACCCCTTTCCTAGATTTCCTGATATTTATGTTTTAGTGCACATCTGTCTCAGTTTTTCTTTGCTGCCTGCAGAGACAGCCCCTGTTGTCTTTCACATTTCAGCTCTGTTGTGTGCCATGGGCCTGGCACTGCGACCTGGCCACAGGGAGCTGGCTCAAACCCTGGGCTGTGAAGAAACCCAGCCAGTGTCTGAACACAGAAGCTTTACCTTCAAGAAGCATGGTGTTATCTAAGGGCAGAAGCGAATTTGAGGGGTATGGTTTGTGTTTTCAGTGTGTTGTTCACAGGGAACAACAGGGAGTACACAGCCCTTCACATCTCCCACTCCAGGGTGTGCCTGGGCTCTGAGGGGCTTGGCTTCTCTGGCCACCATAGGCACAGCAATGCAAGCACAGCCTGCTTCATTGCAAGCGAGATTAAGAGCTCACAGTCTACTGGCAGTCTATTGGGCAAAAAACTTGAGCCAGTGCTATGGACTTCACCCTCTCCCCATTCCTGTTCAGCCAGCTTCAGACAAAGCCATGTTGCTCAGCTGGCCGAGCTTAACCCTCTGCATGCCCATCTGCATAGGCTCTGGCTCTGCTTCAAATCTCTTCTGTTCATTCAGTTCCTGACTGGGCTATGATGAATTAGTGTGGCTTTACTGTCGCCAGAGAATAGATTCATGGTTTATTTTGGTTGTTCCAATTAACTCTTTCACTCTTTCCCCTCAGCTCTTCTCCTGAAGCCTTCTGCACTCCAGGTTTTCCTCTGAGCTCTTCCCTGAGTGGTTGTGTCACCCCATTTGCTGAATTTAAGCACCTACAACGAGGAGGTGGCCAGAACCAGCTGTGCCCCTGCTTAGCCATTCCCACCTCTGCCTTCTGTTCTTTCCTTACATAGCTCTTGCTGCATCCCATGGCTCCTCCTGGCCTCTCACCCCAGCACAACTAGATCATCGGGAAGATGTTTTGACAAGCACTAAATGGAACTACTTGCAAAACTGGGTCAAAACCAACAAATAATTTTGGCTGGGGGAAAAAAAAGTTGTGAAAAGAGGAGGAATTTTGAAAATGCCATGCAATGTCACTTAGACATGTGCAAAATGAGATGTTCCATTTTGGAAAAACTTAAATCACATCAAAGATTTTCTGTCTGACTCCAGACTTTCAAAGAAAATTCCAATCACAGGATTCCAAAACAGTGGGTTTTGATAGTTGACTAGCAGCTTTGTATTAAAAAATAAAAAAGGTAAAAGAAGTTGCAGGAGATTCAGAAGACAACATTTTCCCTTGGCCTGAGCAAAAAGACCTAAGGATGACCTGAAACACCTTTACTTTCTGGTTTTCACTTTTTTATTTTGAGAAAAATATATGTAAAATTTTCTACTTCAGTTTGACCCAAACAATCCCCTCTACCTCTCCAGTATTCATCCCAGTTAAAAGACACACTAAGAAGGATCCTCTTTCACTCAGTCCAAGCCATGGCCTTTATTTCTATTTTAAACATAATTTTGTACAGCTTCTTTCATCTTTGGCAACAGGGGCAGCTCCCCAAGACAGATTGGCTTTGCTGGGATAACACTAGCCTTTGAAAATCCACCCAGTAGGCACATCTAGAGTGTAAATATAATGTGAAGAGATTTGAAGTTAATGTAATGGACTTTAAATGCATCCAAGCCTAGAGGTAACAGCTTTCAGCACAATGCCTCACTCAGAAAATGAAGCCACTCCATTGAAGTTTGGAATTGAAATGGAAATTATCTTCCTCACTCATCCATCATGACACCCTCACCTTAAAAAAGCTTTGGTCATCAAGAGAAAAGATGGGATGTATTCTTTAATTCTGTTTCCATTATGCTCTCAGTTAATTTTCATGGAAATTCTGAGAAATCACTTGGGAGAGAGCCCAGGAAAAGAAGGCAAAGGAGGACGGATTTTAAGTGGTTTATAGGAACTTTAAAGAGAAGACTCTGAGATAATTTCTGAAGTGCTGCGCCACTTCCTCCAGCCAGGAAGAGCCATAGCAGCGTCCTGGCATTCCAAGGAATCAGGTCAGGCCCTGCTGTGCAGAGCATGTGCCTGATTTGGCTTGGCCAAGGGCATTGTTGCTCAAAGCAAGGGTGACAAAGGGCAGCAAAGCACCCAGAGCCACAGCCATACCCCGGGTGCCAGGTCCCCAGCCGGTGCCTGCCCACCCCAGGGCTTGCAGGCTGTCACTGCTCTGCTCTGTCACAGCAGTGCCTTGTGCTCCCATCTGCATCCCATTCTGCACATCAGGGATTGCAGTGTGGGCCCATCTTCACTACACAGAGGTGTCAGCAGGAAATGTGACTTCAAAGGCTGGAAATGCCCCGCCACGAAGCCAGGAGTCTGACTGCAGGGTCTGAATCTGGCTCAGAGCTGAAATGCGCAATCCTCTGAACCATTTGTGGCATTTCTTCTCCTCCAGCATCTCTTTGGTGTCTCTCATCACTGCCACTTGCTAATTAGCATGCTTATTGTGGGTTGCTTGCTTCTTTTGAAATGTGCTAAGACACACAGTTCTGGAAAAAGCCCACTGACAAACTTGAAACACCTGTAATTATCTGCAATAATAGCTACAACTTGGGTCCAATGGCAGGGAGCCACGCTATTCCACGGTATGGCATTCTCTGCCTATGAGCAGGCAGATGTCCCCTGCCCCCCAAAGCACCTTCCCCACAACCAAACTGCACTTGGCTCTCCTCAGCAAGCAGTGCTCATCACTGCCAGGCAGCAGCACCATTTCCACACCATGCTCAGAATGTGTCTGTTGCTACAGGGGATGATTGAGTACAGCTGCCAAAAATCACCAGGGAATCTTTAAACTCCACAGTTAAGATAATTTCACTGCCTTCCTTGTCATTTCCTTGTTAGATCTGAATCAGTCAGGACCCACCCCATCTTTCTCACCTGGCCCACGGTGCTGAAATCAAATGTGAACACTGTGAAACCTGAATCACTGTATGTCTCCTTAATGAAACTCCAGGGCACAGGCAGTATGGCACAGAAAACCACTTCTGGAGAAAACAAACATCGTGTTTTAACCACACAATGGTTAAAGGAGGACACCAGTTTGTAGGTTCTTCCATGTTCTTCCAACCTACGCATCAGCCCCGGCATCCTTGCTCAGATCACACAGCATCTGCACGATCTGAATCACACAGGCAGGGCTTATTCATTGTCACATGGCTGGGGAAACCCACACTCATCACTTGACATATCTGCAACTCAACCCAGGACAACAGAGAGACCCACGATTTAGGCAGCAGTTGGAAGCTCCCTCTCTGGAAGCTCTGGTGGGACGTGGAGATCTGATGAAGCTGCTCAGGCCTCCAGGAAGCTCTGTACCAATGAGTGCCCCAGCCATGTCAGCACAAAACTGAGCATTCTGAAAAATGCTTTATCTGAAACACAGAAGAGTAACAGGAAAGCTGAACCCAAAGAGCAGAACATTCTCTGCCCTCATCTGAAACGGGCAGCAACACTCTCTGATCAGCCTAGAAAAAAGAGTTCATCTCTACCTAAAAGGGTAGCCAACCTGCCTGCTCACTCCTGGAGGTGCACCCATAAACCCTTCCTGATCCTTTAGCTGGATCCAGCTGCAGTGTTAACAGGGGCTAGGCTCTTGGGCTGATTCTTGTCACCTGTGCCATTCCTCATCACTAATTTAAAAATACTGATATACTGCATTCCTCTCTGCTAGGTGCAGCTTTCTGTGAGCCCAGAGAGTAGTTCCAGCTCAGGCTATGCTTCACAGTGCAAGATGGAGGAGAAGATGAGGCAGGAGTTCTACATTTGGCATTTGCAACATTTGCCCACCTGTGAAACACAGTGATCTGTAAAGGGATGGTGACATTTCTTCATCACCCCTGAGATAATGTCTGTGCCTCTGGGCTTGCCTTGCTCACATCTGAATCATCCCATGAGGATTTCTTGCAGTCCCTGTCCTGCTCTCTGCCAGGTTCTCACCTGAGCTCAGGAGCAAGTGAAGACATTGTCCTGTGTGGGCACAGAGTGTGACCGCTGGTGACACCTCTCCTGTGGCACCCTGCCAGTGCAGGGAGGCCTTGGTGACCATGTGTGTGTGAGCAGATGTGTGACCAGAAGGTTCCCATCAGGGGGTGACACAGTCCCTCTGCTGACCAGGGCCAGCCACCATGTCAGAGGGAGCACAGTGAGGGACAGAGGCAGCGAGGGATGCTCCTCCCTGCATGGATTAGGGCAGGGGGCTGGGAGGGGGGTTGGCCACTCTGTACCTGCCTGTCCTGGGTCTGCAGCCACGTGGCAGCAGATACTCTGCATGATCATGGCCCTTATCTTGGAGGGGCAAGAGGGGCCAGAGTGGTGATTGGAGGTGCCTTGGCCCTGCAGCCCAGGAACCCAGGCTGGGACCTCCTGCCTCTCTTCCACAGCCCCCTGCCACTGCCCTGGGTCCTGCTGGACACCAGGCCAAACCTCAGCTCTGGCCCTTGGACCACACTGGGTCTTTGATCATCCATCCTTGCAGCCAAAAGCACTTTGGAACATGGTTGTTCAGGCACCTGGCTAAAATCATCATGGCAAAGGACCAAATCATGTCACCCATCCTCTTAATAGAATTTAATATATATGGTGTGCATACATCCAGTGGTCCAAACTCAGATCCATCAAAATAAACAGCTGATATTTGACAGCTGTTTCTGCAGATGGCATAACTAAATTTTCTTATCCTTTAATGTTTGTCTTTAATAGAGAAACATTATTTAATTGCACTTTATTTGCAAGGCAGATTAAATTCATTTTATAAAATAACCAGTGTAAAATTCCTTTACCTAAACTATCTGTAGATTACTTTTGATTCTTTATCTCTGTTTCTTCTCTATACTTCTTTTCCCCCTCACATTACCTTAAAATGTAATTTTTCCTTTGTTCACCATATTTCTCCCTCCCTCCCTGTCTGCTTTCCTCTCTTTTTCACACATGTTTTGTTTCTTTCTTACTTTGTTTTATTGAAACAATAATAATTTTTAAAAAGACAGTGGATTTATTTAGTGTTTTTCATCTCGCTGTCCCAAGGAAATAAGAGACAACACAGTCTGGCCATCAGTCTCCCTAGTTTCTACAGTGAAAGTCTCAAACATAACAAATTCTTACAAGTTGCATGAAAACCAATGACCAAGTGAAGATATTCAAGCTAGGAATATGCTGAGGGGGAGGCCACAGCATAAATTTAACAGTTATTTTTCCTGTTCAGTATGCAGTCAAGCCAAACTGCAAATGGAGACCAGACACATGATCACTGTGTTGTTTGGGCTCTTGAGTGGATATAGAGACAGGGACAGTGGGTACAATTTTACAGGAACTCACATTACATTCTTTCTGCTGTTCACTGCACAACTTGCTTTCTGAATTTCCTAGAAGACATTTTATTACAGTAAAAATAAACAAAACCTCTGCTACATCTGGTTTATGAGGGGGTAAAAATGCTGGCACTGAGAAAGAGAAAACATAGGAATGACAGAACATAGAGAAAAAGGTTGTGGGACTAAATGCTGCCTCAGAGTTGTGAACAAAGAAACTGTTTCCTGCTGTTTCATTCCTGTTTTGTTCAAAGAAAGAGGGTTTCATATACCTTCAGTGTAAATAAAGCAGGCCTGCAATAAGAAAATACATGGCTCCATTATTAGCTTTTTTCCCCCTAAATGAAGCAGTCCTCAAGACATATAAAACTGGCTAAAAATACAAGTCATAAAGGCATAATAGCTTTGTGAAGTTGATCTAAAATGGTCCCGACATTGTACAGGCCTGGTGTGTGTGCTTTATCTTAACACTCACTGGTGTTTATTTTATATGTGTTGTCACGTCAGAGCTCTGACAAGGCTGAGCTGAGTTTCCATTCCCCAGGAAACACTTAACCCTCCCCAGCCCAACAGCCCTGTCCCAATGAACAAAGATCAGCCTCCACCTCCTCCCCTTCTCTTGACCTTTCCCCACACCCACAGCACACCTTCTAAGCAATCCTGTCCTCCAGTGGCACCCGAATTGCAGTGCTGGTGGCTCCAGAACACTACACTGGGCCTAGGAAATTCTCAGTTGTACTTTGAACTCTGAAATGTTAATACAGAAACCTTGGGTTCGTTGTTTCTCCCTTCTGGTTTTGAATTTCTGTGTTGGTCTTTTTTGTTATATTTGTCTCTTTTAACCTAAAAAGTCTTTAAGAGATCTCTTTTCCCTTCCCTTCCCTTCCCTTCCCTTCCCTTCCCTTCCCTTCCCTTCCCTTCCCTTCCCTTCCCTTCCCTTCCCTTCCCTTCCCTTCCCTTCCCTTCCCTTCCCTTCCCTTCCCTTCCCTTCCCTTCCCTTCCCTTCCCTTCCCTTCCCTTCCCTTCCCTTCCCTTCCCTTCCCTTCCCTTCCCTTCCCTTCCCTTCCCTTCCCTTCCCTTCCCTTCCCTTCCCTTCCCTTCCCTTCCCTTCCCTTTCCCCTTTTTTTTAATTTTTGTCACCTAGTTCATGGCTTCTGGGGTCTGGGTTTTGGAAAAGCAGCATCCCAGGCCACAGGTAAAGGTTGTGATAAAGATTGAGTGGTACTGGCATCTGTTTTAGTACACTTAATCTGCAGTTCCTGCTCTTGTGGCTGTCCCTAGCTGTCAAAGAGCTTTTGCTTTTTTGACTCCCAACATCAGGCTCTTTACCCTCCTTGTGATGAAGAGGATTTTTGATGCCAAAAAAGAAAATTATATAGATAAAGTGCTTCCTGACTCTGTCCAAAAAGAAGTCGCAGATTGTTTTGCTTTCCAAATTGTTCCAATAACCTCACACAAATCTTGAGCTCTGGAATCCTGATATCCCCATTTCTCAGATTTGAGACATCTTTTGCCTGCATGGGGCACTGTCCAGTGACTGAAGCGTTAAGGAACTTTCCTTTATTGAATTATATTTTCATTCTGTCTGTCTCTACTCTTCCCCACCCCACACCCCCTCAGGATTTTATAACCTCCATGCTCTATTTTGGCTAGTGATGTCAGAGGCAGAGCAGTTACCATGGAGAAGGGGACAGACTCCGCTGAGATGGACACAAACATAGCCTAAATCTACAGCAAACCCGTGATTCATCAGCCAAATTGCGTGTCATCATTAATGATTTGCAAAAGGGGTCATTGGTAATTTTTCATTTTAATGTATGTGGTGGTGGACAAGTTTATTAAAAACCTAATGAAAGACTGGCTAATGTTTACATCAGAAAAAGCCACAACACATGTTATTAATGAATAAGTGGAACAATATCAGGCACCCTCTCAAGAATGGTTGCAAGAACATGGCTATAGAAACCAAGCTAGGGGGCTGGAAATTTTCACTAAAAGAAAACATAATTACTCATTGCACGCTAGGATCAATGTCACAATGATGCACAGAAAATGCAAGGAGCTCCTTAAATGGTGAGGAGAGAACAAATCCAATGGCACTAGGTTGATTAAAGGGCATCTCTATGAGGATGCACTGATGTATTTAAAAATATTTCTGCTTTTCTTTCTGTTGTTTTGTTATTCCTGGTGTTTGGCTTACTTCTTAAGTTTTGCTTATTATGTGAAATATTTCACTCCTGCAAAACCCTCTTTTCTCAACAGCTGTTTAAACTTTTTCCTCTTCCATCACTCTAGGAACATTTTCATAAGGTGAATGCTCCACAGTAACCTTTGCTTGCATATTTGCTCAGTACCATTTGGCTCCAGAACACTGTGACTTGCCATGTGTTCTGGAGCCAAGTAAGTGTCCAAGACCAGTGAAAAATCCTATATACCACCTAGATTTAGAAAAAGCAGTTCAGAAGCACCAAGAAACCCTTTTTTGGTCATAGAATTTAGCACTGAGATGCTCTGCAAAAGTTTTCTATGAAAATATCTTCACACATTATTTCATAAGAATAGGAAATATTCTCATTTTATAAATAATAACAGAGCTGAGAGTTATTTGTTTTCTCAATTTCCTTTATGATTGGGAGTCTTTTTTGCTCACCAATAGGGTGCTGGGAGTATTTCTCTCTCTAGCAATACAGAGGCTAGGCTGAAACACCAAATTCAGCTCCAGCTCACAATCCAACATAGGCAGAACAGCATTCAGTTCATTCTTGTATAACTTTATAGTGTTTTCAAAACTGTCAAGTATAAAAATGTAGTTAGAATGACATCACAAAGAGCTCTCTGGATCTTGGCAAAAAATGCTCATTATTGCTCCAGTGGAATTTCTTGATGAGGTGTTGTGGTAGCTGTAGCTGGCTTCTTTGGTGGTTATTAAACACAGCACCCAGAAGCATCTCCTGGCTCAGGAATTCCTGTAACTCCTGATTTTCAGAAGGGTTCTTCTGAAACAACACCACTCAGGACTTACCCTGCATGCTGCACTCTTCCTTCTGCAAAACTGCCTGCTGGAGGAGGCAGAGGAAAGTTGGATCTCAGGCTGGTAGCACCACGTCTTTCTTTACCTTACATTCACCTTAGCTCCCCTGGCATGACTCACATGAACCTGCCTTGGGAATTATGGAGTTGTGGGGGCTCCCAGGCCTTCAGGACCCAGGATTCTGGAGACCACCTCTCCATCAGTACAGCATGCACACTACCCTTGTCCCTGCATGTCCTGACCCCTCTCAACTGGGCTTGTTCTCTGCCATGGAACACAAAGTCCTGCTTGGGACAGAGAGGTATAACACCCTTCAGAAACACTTCCCACCCTGCCAGAGCAGGGAAAGAAAAAATGGAAGGGAAAAGAAAAAAAAGAAAAACCAACCAAACGGAAGACTCCCAACTATGCTGCAGTGCAAAGGAATATCTTGTTCTTTTTGAGATCCATATGGGAAACTTAAAATGAATTGGTTTGCTTTATGGATTTTTAACTCTGAAGCCAAACAATCCCATGTATTAAAAAAAATTGTGGAATGGGAGATCCTGACACAAATCTGCAGTTTCAAGAGAAGAAGAAATACGTCTCATTTTCCCCCATTTGTTTCCTTTCCTCATCTCTCATCTCCCAGCTAAGGGAGCATCCCTGCAGAGTGCTTTTAATTAAGCAAAACCCATTTGTTTAATGTCTGGAACTCGGGGAAGCAGGAGTAAACACTCCTGTGAAACACCAATGTAAATTTATTTAAGGGTGGGAGTTTGTAATGACCAAATCACATCTTGTACTCAAACTCCACTTAAATAATCAGATTGAGAGTGCCCAGAGACTGCCTGGGAGCTGTTTTTAGAAGAAGAAATGTTTTGTTCTGTTATCTGAGCTGTCCCAGGACAATTCTGCTGAGAGGATGTTGTTACCAAAGGGTGTCCTAAGTGGGTACTCATGGAATGACCCTCTGTGCAAACTGAGACATGGAACACAGCATGACAAAATACTCTTGTGGAAAATCATCTCTCTTGTCCCTTAATGTGCTTAGAAATTACCTATTTTATTCCTTCCAAGATGAATCTTCATTCAGTCCATCTTCATGAAGCCATCTTCACCAATTTCCACACCTGGATTTGGTAGAAAATGAAGTATTGAAAATTAAAAAGTGGGGTTTTTTTCTGAAATTCTAGCATTTTTCTTTTCTCTTAGGGAAAGCAAACAATACTAACATGAAGTTTTGCGAAAATAACTCCTAATGTTTTTGATTTCACTAAAATTTTCCATTTGTTGACCAGCCTTGCCTGCCAATAAAGACCCCTGCCTGTGCCCCCCTCCAGTCCTCCTCAGGGTGAGATGTTGCTGGCTGAAAGCTCTCAGGGCAAGTGTTTCCAAGAAGGGACATTCACAGTGGCCTCAAAACAAATCTGAAAGTGGTCACTGCTGCGTGTCCCAGCTTGCACACTCACCACAAATTGGCTCTGGCAAATCAAGTGTGGCTGACCTTTTTCTGAGTGAGTCATTTATTTCTGTGTGCCTCTCATTGCCTGTTCCAGCTCCAGCCTGATGGCCTCAATACTCAGAGGTGATGCTTCTCACTTCCCTTCTGATTTCAGGTGCTCCTGGGTGTTAATCATGCTTTCATCTCTTTCTGCTGTCTTCTGCTCATTCCTCTGGATGTGGGAGATATGCTGCCACTGTCTCCTCAAAGCAGTAGCGTCTTCAGGCTTGGGCCTGGGTGCAAACCAGATCTGAGAGGACATGCTGGCCCTCCTGGTGTGAGAGATGGGAGATCTGTTGAGGAAAGTTACTGGAAAACCCATTTTACCATTGCATCTCACACGGGGTGCTAGCAAGTGGTCGCAGGTGAAGCCCAGAGCAGTGCACAGCCAAGCTGGCAGCCCCAGGGATGCTCACAAGAAGGAAGAGTGCAGCCCCAGGGCACAAGAACAGCTCTGCCCTGGTTGCAAGGAGCTGGGATGGATCCAGTCCCACTGCCTCAGGAGTGTCATAGCTTGCCTTGTTTGAGGACAGACAGGTTTTAGGTGGAGAGCAAATTTCCAGAGAAGCTCCTGCTAACCAACACCTAATCTCTCCCTCCTCATCTGCCCCTTGTCCTTCTTTCTGGCGCTGTCAGTGATGCCGCCCTCTCTGCTCTGTCACACATGTAACAAAATCCTGTGTGACCTTCAGCTCCTTCCTCCCTCTCCTCCTGCCCTGACTTTATAACAAATTCCTGCAGTCACAGTTCAGCAGACCAGGGGTGGCAGGGCCTTGTTCCAGCCCTGGCACTGGGGCTGGTTCTGCACATCTGTACACACACTATAAACAGTGCTTTCTGCCAATTGCTGAGACCAGAAAGCAGGGATTCATTCAGTCACAAGCCCCCCATTAAAAAAAAAAAAAATAATAATTATAAAAAAAAAAAGAATGGGGAGAAGTTGGAGCCATTTTCCTATTTTGGGATGTGGGAAATTGCAGGTCTCCCTGGTTATTTATGCTGGTAGTGTTTCCAGCCAGCAGTTCTCAAGGGTGTTGAGAAGGAGCTAGAGTGTCTTTTGGTTGAGAAGCACAGCAATTTACAACTTACAGATGAGTGCACACACACAAAAACATGTGCACATATCAAAGCCCAAGCACCAAAACTGCAGGCAGCCACGGAGCCACACTGCAGAAACCTTCCTGACAGGCCCTGTGAAGACTGTCAGAGGTTATGGCACGTGGTCCTCTCCACCATCCTGGGAAAAAGCCACATCACCACGCTCTGTCCTGCGAGGCAGCTTCTGCTGCTGCTGATCAGGTCCCCCCTGGACAGAGTGAGTCAACTCTGAGCAATAAAGTATTAGCAAAGCAACCACCATGGATCCACTGGGACTTCTCTAGAACACCAGTTCTGCTTCATTCCCACCAATTCAACTTTACTCATCCCTTCTCATAGAAACTACAACACAAGCAAAAAATACTAACCCAACATGAAACAGACCTTCCCTCCTTATCTGAGCACCCTACACAGATCCCACTCCCTGAAAGCTCCCCTGCTGGGGCAGACTGACTGCCTTGGGCTGGGGTACACACAATCAACTTTCAATGCCCTGCTCTCACATGGTGACTGTGATACCCTTATAGCCTGTGCACTGAGAGGAGACAGACCCATTCTGTGCAAAATTGCAAAGTGTGGTGGACAGGATCAAGGGCAGGACAATACTTTAATTTTGGTTAATGATGCCTCTCTATGCTTTTTCTTACATAGACTGAGGTTGCTGTCTAAGTATATAAAGTGTGTGGCTCAGAAATATATTTAGCCCTCATGGCACAAAATAAACCTCCTAAATGAGGTTGCTGTAGGATTGAGCTCTTACTTGTCTAGTAAACTAGAACAATCTCAAATGTACTAATGACTATGGATTTTATACAATTTCTTTATTAAATAATTGTGACAATAATCTCCAGCAAAACTGCCTCAGACTTCAACAGGCTCAGATAAGGATCCATTTGAAGTGAATAGAGTGACATCACATTCTTTCCATTTATTTTCCAGATCCCATCTTCATCTGCTGGGTATGTCCCACACCTCATATCTTTCCATCTGTTGGCATGGCTCTGTACAAACAGCAGATAAGATAGAGTAATTAGGTGGAGGGGCAAGAGGAGCTCCATGAGGGGTGAAGCTCATAGCCCTGCAGTCCCAAACATCATGGGCAGAGCACAGCTGCAAAGAGAAACTGTCACCAGGCATGGGACTGACTGCCTGTCAGTCTGCTGCAGTTGTGGAGGCCAAGAGAAGCAAAGGCAGGTGTAGGAGTGGAGGCTGGGGAGCTGGGACTGAGCTGAGCGTGCCATTACAGAACAGCCAGCATTTCTCTGCCGGCCTCCTCAGAGGCAGCTGTGTGTTTTGGCTGAAGCCAGTCTCTCACTGGAGCTGCTTGAGAGCAAGCTCTGAAGAGCCCCTATTGTAAAAGCCACACAAAAACACAAAGGAGAGAGCCCAGAGTAAAAAATATTTCCATAATAAAACTGTCAGGGGAAAATGAGAGACTAGAAACCTTTGTACTGCTGAGTAATTAGGAACAGTGACTCCTCTCTCCAAAGCACTAGAGATAAACTGTCTCCTTGGAGAGGAGCATTTGGGGTGAGGTGCACACATGGACCAGGGGAGCAGATGACCCAGGGAAGAGTGCCCAGGAGCTGCAGGGGATGGATACATGGCTTGAGCTCCTGCCAAGGAGCTCCCACTTCCTTGTGGGCTTCCTGATGCTTCTCCCACAATTTCTCCAAATTAGGTCACTCCCACACAGCCTACAAGGCAGAGCAGCCAGCACTGGCCCACCCAGGGCAATGGGGAGGATGCTGAGGATGATGAAGCCGCGTCCACACTCCAGTGGACAAGGGGCAAAGAAAAGTCCCAGATGACGGTGGGATGTGATCTCTGAGCTGCGGCCCAGCCTAGGTGGGAAGTGCTCGTGTCACCGTGCTCTGTGCATGCACTCAGCCCAAGCTGGCACACGGGCACCCGTCCGTGGCCTTGCTGCACCCGAGTGTGGTGCTCCTCAGCTGAGCTGTTTCTCTGCCAGCAGAGGAGAGTTGACTTTGCCAAAGTCATATTTGCTGTAGCCAGCTGAGAGAGCTGTTCCCATGCTTAGCTTTCCACCAGCAAGGAATGAAATGTGGTGTCAGAGCCCCAGGTTATTTCTCAGCTAAATACTGAGAATCTGCCTCCTTCTATGAATGTCTGGGATTCAGTCTTCCCAGCACTGGACCAGTGCCTGTTCCCCTGCTGCATCTCACAGCCCTTTTCCTACCCACACTGCTTTTACCAGAGGGCTGGCTGTCTGTGGCAGTGAAGAATAACAGCAGCAGATCACCAAAATTCAGTTTCTCATCCTCCTTCTGCTCTTACTTCCCAGGTCACAGGAAGCTCTACCAAGAAGCTGCCAAACAAGAATCAGGCCCTTCTAGGGCAAATGGTGATAAACTCCGGATCTGGATGCTCTTACAGACTCTCAGAAGAATTCAGTTCACATTTGGGTTTGCAAAGTGAGTCTGTCCAACAGGCACAGGAATACCTTCAGGCTGATTATTCCTCTTCCTCACTGTAATTAGGAGAAGGCATCTAGCTGATGCAGAAAAATCATGTTTGGTTCAGCTCACAGAGCTGTATGAAAAAGTCTGTGTTCCCTGTAAGCCACTCATGCACCTCATGGCTCAGAAGAAAGATTGTGGTTCTAGCAAGAGGACCCATCCCTCTGAACAAATCACCTGCTGTTTTTAGCCCAGACGCTGAGACAGAGAAGTACACCAAATGAAATAACAGATGAAACACAGATGTGGAAACCAAGACAACCAAGAACTGATGGAGTTCAAATGACAGAAATAACCCTAACAGATCAATACCAGACTAGGCAGCCTGGAAGAACGTGTGGTCTCAAATACTCGTCTATCAGACTGAGAGCAAAAATTACTTTCATTTCAGAAATGATGAAGTCATTCACATGCCAGCTATAAAACACAAATGCCAGACCCTTGGCATTGTGCAGCTACCTGACAAAGTCATTAAGTTAGTTGGACTCATTTGAAGCACAGTCTTTTTATATTTTCAAAACACCAAGTTCTGTATTCAGGCTGCCATGGCAACATGGTACATTTGTTCCTGAGTGTCGTTTCCCATCACAATTGGTTGGGATTTTTCTTCAGAACTTTGCTCAACTTCAAAACTCTGGTTGCTGAGGCAACACCTCTCTTTAAAGGGGAGTGATTGGCTCTGCCTGTCTGTGCCAAGGCAAGGGCTCTTCTGTGGAGACCGGCGTGCTACGGTAAGGGTGGAGGTGTTAGGGAGGCTACAGAGATATCCAGGGAAGCAGGGGGAGAGGAAGGAAGTGTGCTCAGAAGGGCAACACACACCTTCATGTGAGGCAGGTGGGATGGGCTCTGAGTGGGAGGCTCCAGGCTTAGCACAACGAGCTAATGTGCCACATTACATCAGTGAGGAGATTAAATGAGATCTCGTTGAGAAAACACTTTGCCTTTGATATATCCCGTGAGGATCTGGTGGAGATGCATAGTACTCACAAGACCTCTGCAAGAAAGGAATTTGTCACTGGGCTTGTTTGACAAAAAAATTGATGGAGGCAATGAATGAACTACTGAAGGTCATACAGTAAATTAGTGGCTGGTACAGGAATAAGCCCTTGGGGGTGTTATGTTTCATTTGTAAGATCATCATTTCTCTGATATTTAACTTATGCTTAAACAGAAACCAATTTTCCTTCTGCAGAGAAGTGCTGCAATCCCTTTTTCTCTCACTAACATATTACAGTGCTCACCTCTGCTATTTGTCAATGTATTTGGCTGAAATGCACTGAGCAGGGATTACTTTCTTTCCAGATAGTGAGGCAAGGATCCGGACTCTCCCTGACACCCTGCTGCAATAAATGTGATTACACCAATGAGCATAACAGACCTGTGCAGCACTTTGGGAGCAGGTTAGCACTGGGAAGTGGGATTGCCCTGGCATGCTTTACACAAGACCTCCCCTCCCAGCAGCTCCCACTGGCCCTGTGCTTCCCTTGCCTCCACGCAGTGGTGCCCTGGGCAGCCTCTCACTGCTCCTTTTGTGCTGCTGCCACCTTCACATGAGGGAGGCCACAAAAGGGACCAGGGAAAGCTGAGAAATTAACTAGCAGAGAAGTTACAGTCATTTGAACTGTACAGGTTTCACCTACCTCCTGCTGCTTGTTGTGACCCAGAACAGAACCATTCACATTCTCTTTGTGTCATACGCAGGTGGATGACATGTTTTAAACAAATTGCCACTTCAACAGGAGCTCTCCAAAGCCCTTGGCTATTGCAATGCCTGTGAGCCAGCACTTTTTTGAGCCTGGAGGTGCACACAGGATGTGCTGCTGAAAATCAAAGCCGATGAGTAAATATATTGGGTTGGTACCGGCAAAGGCTTGACCAGAGGGCACAACTGATTCATTAGGCCAGCTCTTGCCAGGTCTCCACTTTGCAGCCTGTATCTCAGTGCCCCAGTTCCAGACTCTGATGGTGACTCTGATGCCTGTGTATGGGTCACTGGAGATTAGGCTTTGAGTTCTTTCAATTTCAGCATTTCATAGCTGACTGCATAAGCATAGCTGACTGCCTGGATCACCACCTGCCTGTTCCAAATCTGGGTCAATGTAGCATTAAAAAACATAAACAGCCAACACAGCTCTGGCAGGCAGATGCAAGAAGAAAAGTAAACATGAGAAGTGCTCTTGATGTCAACAAAGAAACATACAGAGACAGGGGCCATCAAGCTTTGTCTTTCTCTTGCATTTAATTGTCCTTGATGTTTCCTTCCCATGGGTATTCAATTTGAATTGCCTCTTCCAAGCTGATGGAGGAGATCAAAAATGGCCTATGGTGATGGCATGTCTGGCAGAGAACCTCCCTGGAGCTGCATCCTCCACATCTGGGACATTTTCTTCTGTCCAAGTGACCACAAAAGCAGCCTGAGGAGTGACTCCCATGGTGATAGTATTTTTAGGATTGTGTACACCCCAAGACTTCTCTTGCCTGTCTGGGCACTGACTGCAGGAATTTTTCCTCACTGGTCCTGGATGTCTCACAGCCTTGGCTATGAACCCCAGCTCATGTGTAGCAGCATTTACTGAGGTTATGGGATCCCGGGGAAGAGCATTGCCTCTGCTCTCCCACGGGTGACACAGATCATCTCTGGGCCACACATGAGCCAGGTGAAGAAGTCAAAGGAGGACCTAATAGCTCCTAAAATACTTCAGCACATGGCAGATGTTGAAAAAGACCTCAGGACCTCTTCCCTGCCCGCTGATCCCAGTGTGGGGGGAACAAGTCCTCTCCCATGCTCTAGCATCTGAGAATTGCCTGGGAGTCTCCTATTCCCAAAGTCTGGACATTCAGCAGCTGCTGGACAGCCCAGCAAACAAACAAGCAACTTCTGCAGAACGTGTCTGGACATCAGCCACATTAACCATGAGTGCTGCTCTCCCCTGCGCATACAACAGCTGCCCCTTGAAATAAACAGGAAACCATTTTATCCTCGGAGGAGCAAGAAAGGTGAAGGGGTCACGACTGTAAATTGTGTCTCTAGATTTGGGGCATGCAGCATGAGCCACAAACAAATAGATCTTCTGGTTTTTCTCATAGAGAAGGGACTCAAATGCTGGGCTTCTCCTTCTGAGCTGGTCCTCTGACCTTGCATTACCCTTTTCTCCAGTGCAGGAGATACAACAGCAGAAGCTTCACCCTCTTTGCATGGGATTTATCTATTACTCTAAGTTGCATTTGTCCCTGAGTAGGGCACAGTAAAGCCATGTTGGTGCAGCATGGCAGTAGTGATATTACTGTGGAAACCTTGGTATTTTAAGTGCCTGACTCAGGAGAAGTCAGGTAAATCAGACATTGTAGTTCCCCCACTGCAGCAGCCATGCTGCCAAAAGATCTGAACTGAGCATCAGGTATGCAGGACTCTGGCACTGAGCAGTTTGTTAGAGCCATGTGCTGCTGGCAGAGCTGTTTTCCTCTGGATCTTTGGTTCTGCCCAGCTCATGCCCTCACCCTTCACCTGCTGGACCCACATGAATGACAAACCTCCCAGACTGGTGACAGTCTGCACTCCTGGGCAGACCACCCAACACCTCCTCATTACAAAACACAAATGGAAGATAACTGATAATGTACACTGCGCACCTTATTCTGGTGCAAGTGTCTAGGACAGTGATATTACCTGTATGCTAGATGAGCTGTCAACTGTTTCTCTAAAAATCTTATATCTTTAACATTATGCACTTAGCTCCACAGTCCTAGTGAAATACTGAAGTTCACCTTTTTGATCATTTCTTTCAGAGTGTAAAAATACCAGGTGCAGTTTGAAACCTGACAGATTCTATCAAGTGAAGGATTTCCAGAAAGGAAGGATGCCTGAGCATCTATTTATAGATGCCTATTTAAACTGCAGAGGTGCTGGGTGCTGATGGGCACACAGCACTGGGCAGCTATGGACAGAGCTGCCTCCCACTCAGCAAGCAGTCCATGGGTAGTGGGACCAAGGCAAGCAGGATAGTGCTCCTGCTGCTGTTCTGAGGGCCCGGAAGGCTGATAAACCAGTGCTGCCTGGCTTTCCTGGCCGGAGATCTGGGGCATTTCTGGCCAAATTACCCACACCCTAGTCTGAGAAAAAGATAAAAAAAGCTTGATGAAAAAATAGAAAAGGGAGGCAAGATAAGGTGAAGATAAATAATGGGGAGAGGAAGTGGAGCACCTTGGCTGGGTAAAAGCTGAAGGGCAAGGAGAAGAGGAATGGCCACAGCAGACAGTCCAGGGAGTGTTCTCTGAGGAATGTCCCTTGGTGTACTGTTCCTAACAGGCAGTGCTGAGAGTTGATCCAGCAGGTCATACCCTGCTGTCCTGCCTGCCTGTGGAGCAGGGAGGCTTCTGCTGAGCACTGTAAGGTGACAGGGTGGCATGGGACGGACCACAATGGCCAGGAAGGGAAATAGGAGGGGATGACCATGCAGATGAGAGGAGAGAGCGGGCATGAGGCATGAAATGGAGGGGAGGAGGAGTAAATGGACTGCCTGGGATTGCTGGGAGAGATCTGGAGCAGAGGTGTCCAGGAAAGAGCACAGGATGTTGCAAAAGGATGGCAAAACATGGCAAAGAGCAGTGGCAGACATTGGTACATCACTGCTGTGGGAGAATGAGTGGTTTGGGCTTTTGAAGGAACCTAGCCCAGAATTAGGGGGTACAGGCTGCCAACCAAACCTAGAGGACTTGAGACCCAGCACAAGAGCCCCACCCAGCAGAGCACTGCACAGGCACCCCAGCCCATGCCACGGGGGCTGCTCCACATGGCGGCACAGCACTGCTGCACCACGGTCTTCCTCAATTTCTTGATCCTTTCTGGCATTGTCCAGAGCAAATCAAAGGAATTTCTTTGCCTGCAGGAGATAAATTTCTCATCCTAACCAGGGCTGGAGAAGCCTAGAATGTATTAGTGTTACTTAGGGCAGCAAGTAAACTCTGCCACTGATATTGGGCTACTGGTTCTCTCAGGCACTGCACAAAATCATGGTAAGAAGTGATCTGTGCTCCAAAAAGGTCATTATCCAGAACAGGCAAGGAGATAAAGTCACTTGCTCAACTAAGTCAGCAGCAGAAAGGGGGAAGGAGTCCCAGCTTCATTTGTCTGAGGTTGGTGCTTGCTGGACCAGATGAGATTGTTTCTCACATTGCCCATATCAGCCAATCCCACCCGCCAGTGTTTATCTCACATCCTTGAGCAATAGCCCTCAGGACTCTGCAGTTGGGTTCTGTTTTATTTTATGGAGGAAGTGACACTCACAACATGCTCAGAGGTTATGTTGCTGCATTGCAACAGCTCTCATCCCACACAGAGATGGAAGAAATCTGAGTGGTGCAGATGTGATGACTCAGCTTTGCTGGATTTTACAGTAGTGGAGCTCCACTGACATTTCACAGAAATATTCTGATGAGCTTCACAGAATCACAAATCCACTAGATTGGAAAAGACCTTTGAGATCATCAAGTCTGACCTATGACCTAATACCACCACGTCAACTAGACCGTGGCATTAAGCACCACGTCCAGTCTTTCCTTACACACCTCCCTGGGCAGCCCCTTCCAAGCATCTTTTCTGTGAAGAAATTCCTCCTAATGTCCCACCTAAACCTTCCCTGGTGCAGCTTAAGGCGACGTCCTCGGACAGCCAAAAATGCTGGCAAGAGCTCAGTGGACTGGTTCTCTTTGGAGTGATGCATTCACACAGATCAACCCATCTCATGCAGAATCAGATGTAGTTTACCAGTTCTTCAGGTACTAATTCACTGGGGCAAGAGGGCTTCTACCACAGCCCAAGCTTTGAATGAAAGGCACCTGATCCTTGTTGGTGCCTGCCTGGTTTGGGGTGATTACATCCATCCAGCTGTGCTTCCCAGAGAGCCAAGCCAGGGGTAGGGAAGGGGCTTCCTGTGCCAGAGGCAGCACTGAGGGGAGGAAGGGACAGGGCCAGGTCAGCAGGCCAGGTAAGGCAATGCTCTGCTGCTCAGATCCAACTGGCTAAGCCTGACTGGTTTGGCTGTCTCTGTTAGTATTTTTGGTCATCTAACCACACTTGGACAGGGATTTTATCCCAAATCTCAGCATGTCAGAACTTCAGATGAGACTGACACGCCTTCACCAGGAGGATGATGGTCCTTTATCAAATAGATATCACCGTGCACCTATCCAATTGAGAACTGCTGTTCCTCACACAGTTTCCACCTGCAGTGCTGTGCTCAACACAAGTCAGCACCAAGCAGTGAGCTCAAGTTCCAAACAATGCCAGTTGTGCACATCCCAGCTCCGCTCCTTGGGATAACACTGCATGCATTAATTGCTAAAAAATGTTGTTTCACGTCGTATGCACACTTACATAACCTCACACCATATCATCAACACAGCTCTTGGCACAAAGACATCAATCATTCTGATCCCCAGCACAGAAATCCACCTCAGCTCTTATCATGTCACGAACACAACATTAAAAAATGACAATTTCCAACCTCCACACCTGCCAACACCCAGCACATCTTGATGTTCCTGGAGATGATGGCTCATTTAAAACCTCTGAATGACACATGACCACCTCTGGCAGCCAAAATCCAGCCACGTCCTTTTGCTCCAGCACAGAAAAAAATAATTGTGATGATGAGGGGGTGCCTGAGGGAAGAAAAGAAGCCAGGAGGGAAGGGGTAAGGAAGGTACATGAGGGAAATAGAGCCCTTTGCACTGTGTTCCCTTACCCTCTGCCCATCTCTCTCCCCATGCAGCCCCGCTGCTGGGTGTTCTTTTCCAGCCTGGGAGCAGAGGCTCAGTCTCCTCCAGAGGCAGCAGTAGCAGCAGGCTGTGGGTACTGATCCTGCACTCCCACACACACTCCCCTCTTTGCTGAGCTCTTGTGCACCTCTGAAAGGACCACAGATACTGCCTGCACCTTCAGAGCAGGCACAGGGGTAATTGTGGGACACTGGCAGGGCTGAGAGATCTGCAGGACCCATTACTGCAGCTCTGCAGAAACAGCCACCGTACCAGGCTGCTGCCTCAGGCCTGTGCTGACCCTGCCCTGAGAGCCCCTCCTGATGCTGCCAGCTCGTGAGGAGGGCAGGATGCTCTCACAGACACAGGAGTTTTGCGAACTTCAGTTTCTAGGGCAGGATGTGGCTGTTATTCCCACATCCACTTACACTTATTCCTGGAGATGATCCCCTCTATGGAGCAGCAACATCCCTCTCTTATTTTTCCATCCAGGGAGCACTGTGAGGACAGAAGATGCCTTTTTTTTCCTGAGGGGAAACAAAGGGGCCCTCTTTTGCCCCAGCATTGCTTGGGGCATCCAAGAAACACTGCAAGGTGCTTGGCACATGCAAAAACATGGGGCAATAAAATCACCTGAATGAGAGACCTATCCTGGCCTATTCTTTGGGAGTCTAGGTTAGCCTTCTCCTCCTTCTAGCCCTCCACAAAGGCTGTCCCTAACCAAAAAATGGGAGAATGAAGAGCAGAAGGCTGTTCCTCTAATTTGCAGCCAGTCTCTCCCATGCCACCACCACCACCAACCCCTCCAGACTTCCAACTCCACAACCACACACAGAGTGCACCATGTGCCTCAAACCCAGCAGCAGGGGGATGTTGTTGGACCCCCAAGTGCTGCAGTGGGGCCCAGCCCTCGTGTGGTGCTGCCAGACTGAGTGCACAGCACAGCCCATTGGGATCCCTTGGTTTTCCCTCCAGGAGAAGGAGGCAGCGCCAGAGCAGGGCCACAGTCTGGCATCCTCGAGGCTCTGGTACCCTCTGCTGGCCCTGAAGGTTTCTGTTGAAACCTCTCCTGGGGTTTTTCAGCCTGAAAGCAGCCACGGGCACCAGCCTGCCCACCACAGGCAGCAGCTCTGCTCACCCAACATCGCTGCCTTCCAAGGCCCCCACCACTGTCCTCACAGGCTGCTGAGAGCAGGGCCCTACCAGCACCACACATCTTTGTGAGAACACCTGAGAGAGCCAGTACTGATTTGCTAGAAATAACAAAAATCTGCCAAGTTTTCAAGTGCAAGGTTGTGCTGCAAATGCAGTTTGAGGGTGAGTAGCTGCACAGGGCAGTGTCCAGGAGAGGCTCCTGGTGTGTGGGACAATCTTCCCCAAGGCCACTGGCATAAAGGAGGAGGTGGCAGGGACTACGTGGAGGACAGCACACAGCTCATGGGGATTATCCTTCATCTCCATCCTCACTGGAGCAAGGAGTGAGGATGGAGATGAAGGATAATGAAGGGAACTCTGCCCATGCCTCAAGCAAGACTTTCACACAGCCCTTTAACACTGCAGGGTAAAGAGTGTCCCTGCTGCAGCCCAGGAAGAGAGCAAAGAAGGATTAGCAAAGAGCAGGGAACAAACAGCAAATAATTTCCTTCACTGCCACTGGCTGAGGGGGGAGGAAGCAGCAGACTGCACACAGGGAGTGGCAAAGTGCCTCCTGCACTGCTGAGCCCAACTGGACAGCATGTGCCAACAGGCTTCATGCCTTAATAGACAAACCCGGAGTGAGAACTGAGTTTCTGCCTTCAGGGCTGCTGGTGCTGCCCATGAGGCTGGAGCCTGGGTAAGTGCATTAAGGGAGGGCAGGCAGGAGGGACACCTTTCTATCCAAAATCCTGCACCCCCTTCAAAGGAGGAAGGAGATCCATCCCCTCTGCCCCTCAGGGGCAAAGATCCCAAGCCACCAATATCAGGTTTTATTTTAATACAAACTAAAAGCTTTTGAAGTTCAAAGAAACACAGACATGACACAGCAACAGAGCACAAAAGGGATGCCCTAAGCACCACAAATCCTCGTTCAAGATGGAGGCCTGGGGCTTTTGGGCTCCCCGAGGAAAAGCTTCTTTCAGGAGCAGGCCCCAGCTCCCAGGGGCACTCTGCCTGCTCCTGGACAGTGTCAGCAGCAGCAGTTCCCTCCTGCAGCCTGGGACAGGGAGGTCACTTGATGCGGTACAGGACCTTGCGCTGCATGCGGTGCTGGATCTCCCCCCGCCGCATCATCAGCTGCAGCACCTTGTAGATGGCGTGTTCTGGGTACTTCTGCAAAGGGGGAGAGTAGAGGAAGGTGAGCCAGCGTGGAATAGCCAACAGGAGCTCAGCAGGAACCCGCAGCCTCTGCCAAAGCCTGGCTAGGACTCTAAAAGGAGCAAGCCCAAGACACTGATGCTTCCTTTCCCTACTTTAGACCTGACTACAGCCAGTGTCACAAATCAAACAGTTCTGGTTTCAAGGGTAGGACCCCAAACAGCCCCAGCCCTCAGAGCTTTTGCAGAAACTTACCTCAGTCTCCTTAAACTCTGCAATCACATTGCACACCATTCCCTACACACAACTTCTAACGCATGACCAAAAGGTTCACCAGTCTGCCCTTGAAGAAGGGGTTTCATGCCCCCAGCAGCAGCCTGGGGTCCCTGGTTTCACAGCCCAGGCCTCCCTGGGTCCCTGACCCACCTGGCGCATGAAGTCCTGGACAATGCTGTGCTCGGACACCTGGGAGCCGATGGCGAAGCGGCGCTTGAGCTGCTTCTCAATGCGGGACAGCATCTCCTGGTCCTCCTGTGTCGTGAAGCCTTCTGCCCCTGCAGGGAGACACTGAGTGAGCTTTTGTGCTGCCCAGCTGTCACTGTCCAGGACACAGAGCTCAGCTCCTGTGTCTCCCACCACACCTGCACAGCTTACAGACTTTAGGGAACCCATGAACAACTCCACTGTAAGAGGCTGTGGAGCTCCAACCACAGAACTCAATGTGGACCTGGCTGCTGGAGCTTTCTTCAAACCCTTTGTTCCATGCTGCTGCCCAAGGAAACATTGTCTTCACGCCCATAGAAAAAGATCTTAGAGGATTAATAGGTTTGGGGAACCACACCTAGCACCATATTCTGCCCTTGGGGCCACAAGGGTCCAAACCAGCCCTCCCCTGAGCAGCACAGTGTCTGCCTTTGCTCTCTGTGTGAGGCACAGCCCCACAGCCATGCTGGCCCCTTGCTGCCCAAAGCATTGCTTTGTCTTTGCTCAGGAAGGAGGTCCAGCACCTGCCCCTGACAGCCAGGTCCTGAGGGAGGAGCTCGTCTCTCCCTGCCCTCAGCAGCCAGGCCCAGCATGTCTCTCCTACCCCCAGAACAGAGCATCTCCTCCTCACCTGACAGGCTGCCCGACATGGCTGCATCCAGCGTGGACACGTGGAAGAGCCGCAGGGCCTCCTCCACGTCTGCCTCGGTGGCAAAGGGCTGGAGCCTCATCTTCGCCAAGGACTCGGCAATGCGCACGATGGCCTCCAGCTGCCTGCAGCCACCAGAGACATTCCCTGCTTTCTACTGCCACTTCAAGGGTGTTTTCCTCCCCCCAGCTCCTGCCATCCCCACCTACCCCACTCCATGAACCTCCTGCCTCCCCTCACAGCACTTTCAGGGCTCGGGGCCACAGCCTCACAGCCCAGCCCCTTCCTGGACGAGCCCAGTAACACGGCCTAGCCCCAGAGGGGGTGCTGCCCACCGGACAGTGATGGGGATGCTGGAGCGGCGGTCGCTCTCCTGCTCGTGCTGGCGGGTGCCGCTGCGCATCAGGACGTAGCGGTTCTTCAGCTTCTCCGCCGCCCCTGCCGACAGCCGAGGGCCACACTTCCTGCAAGGGGGACACCAGCTGGAGCCAGCGCCCAAGGGGAGGGACACCCCTCCCTTCCCTGGGTGTTGCAGCACCACAGAGAGCTCCTCCTGCAGCCTTTTCCCAAGGCAGGAGTTAAGAGAAAGGGCACCCAGAGTGCCGGGTGCTTTGCCTCTCACCACTGCCTCCCAGGTGCCAAAGACACTCACGTCCGACAGAAGGAGATGAGCTTCTTCAGCTTGTTCAGCTCGATCTCACCCTCCACGGCCTGGGTCTGCGTCAAGGCACTCACATGTAAGGCCATCACGTGCTTGGCCAGCGTCTGGGAAAGCAGAGGCAGTCAGAGAGCAGGAAGGCCCCTGCCTCCTCCTCCTCCCAAAGAAAGGGGCACCCTGAGTCCAGCTGCACCCGCGGCTCCACGCACCATGTCTCGCTCCTCATTGTGCTCATCCTTAACGATGAAGATCATGTCAAATCGGGACAGGATGGTGGGCATAAAATCAATGTTCTCCTCGCCCTTGGTGTCATCCCAGCGCCCAAAGACGGAGTTGGCAGCTGCCAGAACCGAGCAGCGGGAGTTGAGTGTGGTTGTGATTCCTGCCTGTGGGTGAAGGCAAAAAAAAAAAAAAGGATGGTGTCAAGACCCCCTCCATGTCACAGCAGGTCATTATTCAGTGAAAGGTTGAAAGCCATTTTCAAGGACTCACTGTCAATCACTTTCATTTATATAAAGCCCCAAAGTAGCACCCAGTTGCTCTGCAATGGTGGGACAGGACCCACATGTCCTTCTGGAAGGGGACTGGCTTCAGCTGAGACTTGGGCACTGAGTAATTTCATTTAAAACCTTTTGTCGAGGCAGAGACAGAGGAGACGTCACCCCAGGTTTGTGATCTGAGACAAACACTGGGCAGACAGGGCTGAGTCCTCCTAGGCAGCTCTGGCACAAAGCAAGGTTTTGCAGGTGCAGCTTGACAGCCACCAGCAAGGAAAAGCCATGAAGTTCAGGCTGCCCAAAGCCTCCAGGCAGGGCTGACTGCTCTCAGTGACACCAGCAACCATCAATACCACTGCCTGGGCTCTAAAATGGGCAGTTCTGGCAAAAGATGTGTGGCCACTGGTTGCAGGGCTCTCAGATTGCCACCTCAGGGCAGCATGCTCAACCCACAGCTCACCTTGGCAATGGAGATGGTCTGCTGCTCCATCGCCTCATGGATGGCCACACGGTCATCCTCCCGCATCTTCACATCCCAGTGAGAGAAACCAGGCAAGGAGAAAAAGTCACCATCAGTCACCTCTGCTACACACTCACTGAAGTGAGCCCCAACATAAAGGTCTGTGAGGACCTCTGCCCAAGCAGGCGGGATGTAACTGAATTTCCTTGCAACCCCATCCCCGACCTTCCCTGGAGGAAGTGAGGGAGTCTCAGAGGAGCTGCCCTTCCTCCTGCAGCTCTGGGCTCTGCTGGGACAGGCTGGCACCCCAAGGGCTCTCCTTCCCACTCCCACAGGCAGCCCCACAGGTACCTTGTCAAACTCATCGATGCACACCACTCCTCCATCTGCCAGCACCATGGCTCCTCCCTCCATGAAGAAATTCCTGGAGACAGGGTCACGGATCACTGAGGCTGTCAAGCCAGCAGCGCTGCTGCCTTTTCCTGAGGTGTACACCTAGGATGTGGAACAAGGAAAGGGACAGGACATCAGCTGCAGCAGCACCCAGGAGGCCGCTGCTCCAGCTGAGAGACAAAACATCCCTGGCACCACAAAATCCAGAGCTCCCGAGGGGAGAACCTCCAAGAAAAGCCCTCAGCACATGTAATAAGCAGATGTGCTGGGTGAAGAGCAGGGCTATTGCCTCATCCCAAGCCTCAGAATAAGCAGCTGTGACACACCGGAGGGCATGCAGACACAAACACAGATATTAAGTACAGAAGAGGGAGTGATTCATTGTTTGGTGGGCTGCTGCATTAGCTTTGTTTGCCCCTGGAGGGAACAATACAGTCAGAGGCTGAGTTTAATAGAGACTACAAAAAAACACAGCTGAAAACATAATTCTATGCCTGGGCTCAAGCTGGAGGTCCGTGCCTGAGATGCAGTCAACTTAATTTGTCCTGACCAGCCAGCCCCTCTGCTGATCAAGTCTCAACAATAAACAGCAGCACCAGGCACGTCTTTGGACATTTGCTAACAGCCTGGCTCACAGCATAATAAAAGGCATGACCTTCTTCACCTTCCCTCCCTCACTGCCCATCCCTTCCAGGCTGGTACTGGGAATGGCAGCTCGTCTGCCTGTGGATGCACAGGCAGGCGTCTGCCATGACCACGGTCCTGTCTCTGGAGCTCAACACGGAGCAGAAGGGAGAAAAGGGGTGCCCTACACATGGGCACCTCAAGCCACATACCCCAATGGGCGAACACTTCTCAACAAACTTCAGCAGTTGGGATTTGGCCGTGCCAGGGTCCCCCAGCATCAGCAAGTTGATGTCCCCTCTGCGGGTCAGGCCATCCGGGAGCCTGGAGCGATGGGGTTGGGAGGAGAGAGGGAGGAGAGAGGGTGAGCATTTATTTTGGTAACAAAACAGTGCATTTGGGAACCAGGGCTGACCCTTCCCCACCTCTTGCGGGAGCCCCCAAACAAGAGGCAGGCGATGGCCTTCTTGATGTCAGCGCTGCCGTAGATGGAGGGCGCGATGCTCTTGGCAATGGTCTCGTAGATGTTGGGCATGGCAGCAAGGCGACGAAGTTCCTCCTCTTCTTGAGGGGTCACCGAGCCACTGAAGCTGTGTCCTGTACAGGGATGAGGGGAACGATGCAACAGTGAACAAATAAGAGGTCTTAGAGGAAACTGTATCACTCCCCCCATGCACACTGCAACCAAAATCCCCTCTTGAAAATGATGCCAAGTGCCACCAGGTAGGAAGGGTGGAGAGGGCAGGCATCTGCTAACCCAGCAAGGCAGGCTGTGTCCTTAGAGGCTGGTAAGAAAAAGCAAGGATCTTGGGCAAAGCAGCTCTGCAGGAACCAGAGGGAGAATTACAGTCAGGACTACGTTTTAAATACAGTCTTAACCATGGACTTCAGCTGGGATCCTCAGGGATGGCTTAGCCCTGGAGGACCCAGCCTGAGACCTCCCATTTAATATGACTGGGAAAAAGCCTTACAGGACATGACTATAGAGAGCCCAGGACAAGTCAGAGCCTGGAATGGCTTGAACTTTCTGCTACATAAACAGCAGAGAAAGTTGAAGGCTGTGATTTCAAACAGTTCTTGCTGAGGGATCGCTTCCTTGTTCAGGAACAGGGTGGGAAGGGTCTCCCAACACCAGGCTACCAACACAGACCAAATGAACACCAAAAGCAGCCCTCACCTGAGCCCTCCGTGTCCACCTGGATGCCCACCACACGGATGTAAGCGCTCCGGATGCCCACCCCCACATTGTAATGGCCTTTGTTCTTGCTCTGTGCAGATTTCTTGATGGAGTAGATCCCCATGATAGTGACTCTGTTCCCTGGGACAACTTTGTCACACAGGTACCTAAGAGCAGACAGGCAGAGGATGGTGGTGGGAAAGGATGGCAGCAGCACCAGCCAGCAGGGGCAGGGTGGCAGGGCTGTGCCAGTACCTGTCACAGTAGAGCTGCAAGTGCCGGGGCATCTCCCCATGCGGCACGGCGTCTGGAGACTCCTGCAGCTTCAGGACCTGGAAATCCACGCACTTGCACTTATCTGGCATGATAAAGTAAGGGTCCAGAGGGCACCTTGGGCGGCCAGCTTGTTCTCTGTGCAGAGAGATCAGTCAGGGGGGGCTGTTAGCACTGAGGAGCCACCCCTTGGAGCGCACCTGAGGAGGGGACAGCAAGGGACAGCTGCCCCTCCAAGCAGTGCCACATCAGCAGCTAAGGGCAGACACATGGGGCCACACCAAAGGCCAGCAAGCTCTCTGTCCTGTCTTCTACAAGTGCCAAATCTGTACAGGAGAGCAAGCAGAGGCAGGGTGACACTTGTCTGAGCACTCTCCCTGCCTCCCACCCCTCCCCTGCTAGCTCTAATTCATTAATTACACAGAGGGCAGCAGCACAGACTCGGTGACACGGCAGGGTGTTTTTCTTTACAACCTCATGCACAAAGCAAATGTTAAGTGGTTTCTGGTGAGAAAGCAATTAGCAATGTGACAAGGCTGACATCCACCTCCCAGTCTCTCCAGCCATATCTGCCTAGCTAGATTACAAGTTCTCTGAGACAAAGAGCAGCTCCACATCCTGCTGCTGTCTCAGAGTGGCACGACTGATGCCTGACTCCATGCAGGGCTTTCAGGTAGGGCAACACCAGAGAGCAGATGCACTCATGCAGTCAGGGATCGGGAACAAGGTGCTTTACAGACCACACACATTGGGAATGATCCCTAGCCCAAACCCCTCTCAAGCTGCATTAGAGTTCAGGTGCAGAAAATAAATACTGGCAGGTATGAACCCAAAGACATAACCCACCAGGACTGGTTGCCTCGAGAGCTGCAGCACAATGGCAGTTTAATGCTCACAGCTCTCAGAGGCACCAGGAGCTGTAAAGCAGGGTAAAAAGGCCAGCAGAAAAGCATCCCTAAGGAAGGTAACACAAAACAGCCCACTCAGGAGTGGGAATGTGGAAGCAAGGAGTTTGTTTGGAAAAGAGGAGAGCAACTAACACAGCATTATGGGACAGCTGGAGGCAGGAATGAGCCTTTAGGCACAACAGGTGAAACTCCCTATGAGTAAGAAGAACTCCCTGGACACGGTCACTCAACGCTGCACGCAGCACTGACCGTGCAGGGTCACAGCCAGCACGCCCACGAGGGACAGCTGGAACCTGCCAGCCAGAAGTGCACACTGGCTCAGGGGCAGCACGAAGGGCGGAGGCAGAGCCGTGCAGGTGCTGCTGCCTTGTGGAGCAGGGATTCTGCAATGCATGGGATGCAGCAGGAGCAGGAGGAGGGAATGCAGTCTTTCCTGGCCCTGCAGCCTGTCAGTGCTTACGTGTTGCACTTCCTGGGCAGGGCGTAGCCCTCCAGGCCCGGGCGCACGGCGATGTTGCTGATGGTGTTGCGGCAGCTGCGGCACTGGATGGTGATTCTGGTGGCCTTGGCTCTCACGGGGGTTGCTGCAATTACAATCCCAGGGATCTTCACAAGGTGGGACATCTGGTCAGACTGAAAAGGCAAAGGCGAAGGGAAGGTAAGAAAACCATCAATGGAAGATGGATAGAAATCTACAAAGCACGAGAGCAAAGGACAGAACACTCTGTGCAGAGCACCACCAACAGCAATAATGTCCCTGCAGCAGGAACCAGCAATAACAGCCCTCTGCAGTCAGATCTGAGCTGCAGAGTAACACTGCTTGTAAATTAGCGAGTGACCTGCTGTGGTGTTACATTTTATTTAAATGGTATGCTCAGTCTCACCCCTTGAAAATGTACAGTTTATTCCAAGCCTGTGATCCTCCCCTGAAGTATCATGTAAGTATCTGCAATCCCATTGGCCCAAGGCTTATTCTGTGCTCACTTTGAATTTCCCTGTAAAACTGTGCGAGGGAGACGAGGCTCTCTCTTGGCCCTTTGCGCTCTTTTGGCCCTTTTCTCCCTAGGCTCTCCCTCTCTTCCCCTTTCCCATTCTCCTTCAGAAACCATGCTGCTCCTGGGGGTGGGACACCCAATAGAGCCTCACCTAATGAGCACCCTCAGAATCTGTGTGGAGTCTCCTTGCCTGCCTGCTGCTACCAGGGAACTTACAGCTTAGGGGGCCCCCAGGTACTCCCTGGGAACCCTCAAAGGAACAGCAACAACCTGTCCCGAGCCATGAGACCAGATTCCCAAAGCTGCTCTGCAATCACACCGCAGGCTTCACTTCACTCACCTTCAGGCTGCGGATGTTGGCTGCGTTGGCATCCGACCTCAGCATCACCTGGATGTCCTGGAGAGTCTCCTCCCCTGAGGGACGAGGACGAGTGACCTCATCTGCAACTTCTTTTGCTGCTTCTTCCAACTAGAGAGGGAGCAATGGGCCATCAGTGGGTCTGTTACAGCAGAACATCAGAGTTGCTCTTGTGACAATAGTCTGGGTTGCCAACCCCCATCCTTACCAGCTGCAGGTGCTCTGTTGGCTGCTTGTACAAATAGTCTGCGAGATCTTCATCAAAGCTGGCCAAGTCTTCCATCTCCACCTCCACCCAGTACTGTCCCAGGTTGTAATGCCGCTTGAGCTCATCCCTGCAAGGCAGGAAACAGCAAAGCATTGCAGGGCAGAAAGCAGCAGTCAAGCAGGGATCAGAAAAGGCAGGCTCTGCAGGGAGTCCTTGGTTTGGAAAGCAAGCAGGGAAAATCAGGTGAGCTCCAGGAGAAGCACGGGGGAAGCTGGGCAGCCTTTCACCCAAGCCCACTTTGAAAGGTGACACAAGACCAGGGACACCAGTGCTGCATTGGCAATGTGAAGTATTTACTGCAGTTACATGACCAGATAAACAGGGAGAAAAACTTGCACGTAGGATAATAATTATGATACATAAGATGTGGTTTAAAGCAACGGAAGTAATAACAGAACAGGTAACATTTTCCTTAAAAATGCCAGAATTAATGAAATTCAGAGGTGAAAGCCTGTTCTAACCCTTGATTATGATGTATCTCCATGTTTTCTCAACATGTTGAGCTATGTCTCTAAACTGCATAAGCAAAAGGTGGCCAAAGGAACTTCATAGAGTTGGAAGGCATACGTGCAGAGTGGTGCACTGATTTAATGGACACAGACAATTCTCCAAACCAGAGAGCATCATAACTTCAAACACAGACCTTGAATCTCAGAACTAAGAGCAGTGCCTGGCAGTGTGGATCCCTCTATTGCTACGTTTTCCACTGGCTGGCTGCCTAAAAATTTGTGACAACACCAGACCTCTGCTTTTCTGTCAGGTTAAACACAAGCATCTCTTAATACTGAGCTTTTTATGGCTGAGGAGAAGAGACAGAGCGGCTACTGTGTTTGTGGGGTGTGCACTGCAGGAGGGAGGTTAAGAGCAGACTGGATGTGCAGGTGGGGATGGGCAAGGCTCAGAAGGAGAAAAGGGGCCACAGCAGCACCTGTATTTGAAAGTGAAGCCGGTCCGGTCCGTGCCCACCCGGTACTGCCGCAGGAACTCCTTGAACCGCTTCTGCAGCTGCGACTTCCGAACCTGCCCCTCGTCCACGGACGCGTCTCCCCCGAAACTGTCGCTGTAGTAAATCCCGGGGTCGTCGAAGCCGGACATCGCGATCGCTGCTCCGCTGCGGGGCGGGAGCGCTGCCTCAGCCCCGGCCGCCTCCCCCCGGGCGCACTCAGTGCCGCGGGATCGCCCCAGCCGAGGGCCCGCGCCGCAACCCACGCACGGGCCGCGCTCCTTCCCCGCAGTGCCCCAGAGACAACCCGAGCCCGATCCCACCTCGATCCCGACCCCACCCCGATCCCCTCCCGAGCCCGATCCCACCCCGAGCCCGATCCCCTCCCGAGCCCGATCCCGACCCCCGCCACTCCGTACCTCGCTCCCTACCGGAATCCGCTCCCAAAAATTTTCGCGGCAAAAGCGGCGCGCGGCGGAAACCAAACCGGGCAGGGAGCGCGCGCTGCCTCCTCCGCCGCGCGCTGCGATTGGCCCGCCCGCCGCGCCCCACCGCTGATTGGGCCGCGGCCTCCCCCTCGCCCCGCCCCGAGAGGGAGCGCGCGGGGCTGCTGCAGCCGCTGATTGGCCGGAGCGCTCCGCCCCCAGCGGTGTGGCGCGAAATCTGGGAGCGAAGGGCTAGGGGAGGCGAAATGGCGGGCGGGCCGCACCATTGCGGCGGGGCGCGGAGGGGGAGCGGGCGATACCATCACGTTAATCACTGTTCAGGCTCCGGGGACAGCCGGCGCCCCTCAGGGCTTCAGGGCCGCAGCACACGCGTCCTCCGGGCCGCCTTCCTCATGGCGGTGTGTGAACCTGCGGGAAGGCCGGCCGGTCGCTGCGTGCGCAGTTCGGCCCTTCCAAAGCCTGGCACAGCGCGCCCTAGTGCAGAGTGAGGCGGGAGTTCACGGCAGGGGAGGCTCAGCCGCAGCCCGCGGGAAATGAAGAGACGGCATTGCTGCGCAGAAAGCAGGTGTACTCATACCGATCATAGACAGGCACAAACAAGGCCTTGGTCTCCATTTCTGCGGGCTTGAGGCTCAGTCTGGAATCTCCTGTGTGTGACTGCGATGGCTGTGAGATACCCAAAGCAGCATCTCTCTCCTGGCGTGAGCAGGGAGGGTATGATGCCTGTCAGAACCTGTGAAAAATGCATGTATTTTATGATTGGCTTCTCGCAAATATTAAAATGAATATTATATGTGTTGTGTTAGAAAGCAATGCTGTATTAGTTTTCTGAAGTACTGTGTTAAATATAGTTTTAGGTTATAAAAATTGTTAAAATAGAAACTATGCTATGTAAGATGCTTTGTTTGACAGAAAGGGTTTGCAGCGAGATAGCAGCCACAGGACACCTAGATTTTTCAGAGAAAGGGATTTTATTGCCTTCTTATCAGAAGAAACAAACTTCTTCCCCCCTCGAGGGCGCTATTAGGATTAGAGGGAAGAATTTGATGAAGACCAGACGGAATCCTGTGTTTGAATGGAATTTATGCATTGTGTATGAGGTGTATGAATATGCAACGGGCTATTGTTTTTAAGGGTTATTCCTTTGTTAACGGGTGTCCTTTTTTGGGCTTGTGATGCCCAGAAAAAGGTACCTGGACGTCCGTAACTCTTTGTTTTTATTGTCTCATATTGTCTTAATTCAATTTGTCCAAATTGTTATTACTCTAATTGTGTTACTATTTTTTAACCATTTTATTTCTATTGAACTTTTAAAAATTTTAAAAACAAGTGATTGTTGTTTTTCACTGAACTCATATTTTCCAGCTTTGAGGCTGCAGTCAGGCTCTCTGAGGAGGGGAGAGGGCTGAGTGTGGTGCAGTGTGTTTCTGAGCTCATGGGCATTTGTTGGTCTCTTTGGGATCTGAGCTTCCTGAGCATGTTTGAATGAACAAAATGGTTTAGTTGGGCTGGTTTAGAGTGTCTCAACAGGTAGAACTTAATTCAAATCTGAATAAACAAGTTCTTGTATTTAAATAGCTATCAAGCAATATTCCCGCTCTTCAAACACCCGACTATCTTTTTCAAGAATTAACTATTTTTTCTGGCAGGTGGATCCAAAGGGAGAACTATTAAAGGGGGTTGGGGAAGGGATGCAGAGTGGAAAAGAGCCTGAGAATGATAACAGTCCTATTTTCCCACTGCTCATCCTCAGCAGGACCTGCCTGCTGATTCTTGTTCTTTGAGCAGGTTTGGTGCTGATCATTAAAACAGATCAGTAGGAACACGTTTCTTTGGGATTAAGGTCACAGCCAGAACCGGCACATCATGGAGACAGTTTGATCACAGAGGCTTTCTGGGTGATAACACGGCACTTTTGTCAGTACCTGCGTGCCATACCCACCTGCAGCCTCTCCTGTGCTGGGGGAGCTCCTGGAGCAGGCAGGGCCTGTGGCTGGGCACAAACCCAGCCCTGCAGATGTGCCTCAGCAAAAGGCAAGGAGAGAGAGCCAGCTGTGTGCATGGGCTGCTGCAGCAGTGCTGTGAGTTTGGGGTGCCTTTAGCAAGGCCACCTGTGTGCCAAGGCCTGGGACTGAGGGTGAGGGCAGTGGTTGTGTGCTTGGTGCCTCCCTTTCAGCCACCTTGACCGAAACCTGGGGTCCCTTTAACTTCTGGGAGGTGAAATCACGCCTGGCAGTTCTGATTCCCCGTGAAGCTGTTGCAGAGGCAGCCTGTAATGCAGCCCTTTGCTGGCAGCTCAGGGAGAGCTTCCTGATTTCAACCAGCTGAGGGTCCCATCACCTTTTGCTTGTGACAGAATAGCAACCAGCTCTTATGGGCCACTTCCACCCCTTAAAAGTACTCTGCACGCTCACTGAATTTCATGCTGTTTCTAGAAATAGAGAGAGCAGTGTGTAGGAGCTGAAGGAACCTGCCCCAGCTTAGAACAGGTTATTGTTAGCACTGAGTGGGAGCAGAGTCTGGCTCCCACTTCTGTCTATTGTTGTGTCTGTGCAGGCAGCAGCTCCAAAAGACATAAAGCCAGGAGGAAGAAAGACACCTCCTTTTTCCCCAGGTAAGGCTTTAATAATAGAAAACACCAGGCTCAAAGACTTTACATTGAAATTTATTATGTGTATAAATTATACAACCAGACAAGAATGACACTGTATGCCCAACAACTGTCTTTTGTTTTTCAAAGACAAAAATAATGGGAAAAAGAAATAACAAAGACCTAGTAATGTCATGTAAAACAAACCCATGGGAGCATGTGGCTCCACAGGGAGAGTGATCACAGTATTATCTAGCAGTATAAAAAATCTGAGCAAACAGAGCTCCGAGGAGCTCCATCTTTCTGAGGAAAGACAGATGCCAAAGCTGTGTTTCTGATCCTGTAGGGTTTTTGTAGGCACTCTGTAAAGCAATGACAATTCCTGGCCATTGTTTTTAGCCTTTTGCACCCTTGTTTTTTGGTGATAAAGTTAGTCTCTGAGAAGAGCTCACACCAAGCACAGGAGAAACTTTGCCTGACCCCCCTTACAGCACTCTCTGATTTCCAGGAAGAAAAGTCTCCGAGTATTAGTGGCAGAACCAAGATCACAGTACCCAGTCAGGGGTAATTTCTCTCACGAGGACTGGGGAGGGTGGATTAGTTCAGGGTGAGGGAAGTCACAAAGAGAGGTGCAGGTCCTGCCTTCACATGGCAAACAGGCCCACGGCGACGGTCATGGCGAGGCAGCTGAGCGCCACGACCCACCGCAGCAGGGAGGGCGCGCCGGCGTCCGTGCTCCTCGGCTGCGTCCTCTCGCTCTCCCTCCCCGCTGCTGCCCCTGCACCGCATTGGGAGAAAACCAAATAAAGACAAGTGAGAAGAGGCTGGGGCAAGGAGCTGCTAAGGAGCAGTGTGTGCTCTCCCCAGTGCCAGAGCACACCCTGCTGGGTTTGTCCAGGGAAGAGGGAGAAAGGCCAGAGCGCAGCTGGGAGGAACAGTGGCAGCAGGTTCTGCTCTCCCAGCGCAGAGGGGAAGCAGCAGACTTGACCTGGGAATCACAAAGGCCACAGCCCCTCTGCCTGGAGGTGACCACCAGCCTCTTCCCTTGTCTCCTCATGGGCTTACACGTGCACTGCCCAGCTCCATCAAACCCCTGATACGTGCAGAGGACAGACAAATACTGAAGCTAGGATTTTAAAAGGCATTTTGTGTCCTACTTCTCACTGATTTAATTAGTTAGGCTTCTAAAGACCTTGAACAGTCTTCAGCACTCCAAGCAATTTCTGCAGTACAACTTCAGGATGGGATTCCTCATCCAACACCAAATTTTTCTGAAAATCTTACTCGTATGCATGTATTGGGAAAGGAATGGCAACGTTTCACAGACAACTTTTAATGCCTTTCCCACAGAAGCTGCTTTAAGCTTCACTATCCAGACATGCTTAAGGCAAGGTTTGCTTTTCATCTTTGCCATGGAAAAACTGTGGTTCAATCCAGGATGCACTGAAAACAAATCTCCATTTTAGCTTCAGAATGGGCAGGCCATGAGGGGTTTTTATTTGAATTGCGTGTCCTCATGGGAACCACTCTGCTCTGCAAACATCTGAGCTCACTCCTCACTCAGGCACAGGCCTGATTACATTCCACCATCCACAGCAGTGCTCACTGTGAACCCAGCACACTCTCTGCAGTGTTTTCAGCAATACTTCTGGGAGGCAGGAAAATGATCAGAGGGAGATCCAGTCCTAAAGGACAGGCTGCTGGATAGGACTGGGTCCAGAGAACCTTCTGTCAGCATCACAGCAGCACGGCTGATCTGCAGCACCCAAAATTGATGCCTTTGCCTCTGTGAACTCCAGGTCTGTTTTCTCTGTGGTGAATGAACCTTACATTTGTTAAAGCCCTAGAGGTGGAGAGAGGAGTCTCTTTTTGTAAAGCTTCCTCCCTGACACACTTTCTGAAGAGCCCACATGTGTTATCCTTGCTCTGCCATGTCTAGAAGTTTTGCACACAGCAGTGCCTCTCCTTGCACTGCCTGCTGATGGCTGGAGAGGAGATGGGGCAAGCACCTCATGCTAGTTTCCCAATGGCTTTTACAAACAAGGACAGAGGAGGGGAGGAAGGAGCACTGTGAAGCACCTGCCCCTGGAAGTGCCTTACCGTGCTGGTGTGATTTGTTGACGCTCCTCGTGCGAAGCTGCTCTGCCTGTGGCTGCACAGGGTGACCATTCTCCTGGCCCTTGGACACCAGCTCCTGCAGTGCCTCGAACACCTGAGGACAAGGAACCCTGTCTCATTGTGTGGCCTCCTCTTGCTCTTTCCCTGGACCCCCTGCCCCTTCCCCAGGCACTTTAGGAACTAGAGGAAGACACGAGGCTTCAGTCTAAATCTCCTGGCACATTTTGCATGGAACAAAAGTTGCCTGTGAGCTCAAGAGGATGTCTTTCAAACTCCTTGTTCTCTTTGCAGGTTCTCCCTGAAGCTTTCAGCTAAGGAGAAGGCTGTTGCCCACCTTCTGATGGGAAGGAAAGCAAGGTGCCTGTCACCTGGTCAGAGTGCACAGGGGATCTGTGTAAAGTCACCACAGAGGCAGGACAGATACTCTGTAGTATTAACTCTCATTCATATCTGAATAGTGGCACATGGAATGACTGAATTCAAGCACTAAGGGAGGGAGAAGAGCTTTTCAGAGGCCACTGTTTTATTTGGCTGCCAGGTCGGAGAAGCATGGCCATCCAACTCTGACCAGCTCGCCCTGATCCACAACTTCTCCTAAGCTGCCCAGTGCAAATACTGGCCTTGTATTTCCCCTGTAGCTATTTTCTTGTTTGAGAGAGGATGTGGGCTGGCAGGGCTGGCTGGTTCTTACTCACCCGTATATTTAACAGGAATGCTTTCTTGGCCTCCTCCGTGACTCTTTTCTTAGTGGCAAGGTCCATCTCGAGAGCGTTCATGCGGGAGCGATAGAGCTGCTTGAACTTGGTGGCATTGGAGACCCCATCAAAGGTGAAGAAAGCCAGCCCTTCCCCAGTGCTGGGCAGCTGGAGAGCCTTCTGGGCAATTTTCTTCAGCACCTGCCCCCCAGACAGGTCTCCCAAATAGCGAGTGTAGGCATGGGCCACCAGGAGCTCTGGCTCGTTCTTCCCTATGTAGTGGAGCCTCTCGACGTATTCCTGAGTAGCCTCAGGACAGGGGAGCTCTTCCCTCCAGTTTCTGCCATAGAAGTACTTCAAGTCTTCCTCCAGGGCAGCTTTGCGGTGCAGCTCGGCCGGGAAATACAGCGGGGCATAAACGGGATTGCTCTTGTTGCGTTCAATCTCTTCCTCTAGAGCAGAGTAGATGAAGTACAGGGATGCTGTAACCAGCTGGAAGAGAAGAAAGAGGGTGAGCTATAGGTGCATCTGTTTGTTGCTTTCAAGTCTGTGGGACAAACTGTACTAACAATAAAGGTACTCGTGGGCACACCCACTGTGAGTCACAAACATCTGTGATGTTGCAGATTTCCCACCTGGAAAACAGTGCAAGGTACAGGGAGACACTGTTTAGCCCTTCCCTTCTGCTTGAGATAGCAATCAGGTGAGCCCTTTCCAGCAGGTATTGGTCTTACTTGCTCTGAAGTCACTGCCTTGCCTTCCAGTTAAAGTCTGGCAGCTTGATGTGATGTAAACTGGAGCCCTGTTTAAGCATTCCTGGTCCCTTCCCATTCCCTCAGTCAATAGGAGGGTATTCCCAAAGGTATCCTTTCTGGTACATTGTTCAAATTTGAATGCTCCAAAATGTGGCTTTCCTTTGTGGGGCCTTGTGAGATGATGACACACCCTGGTTATTTTTCAACATATTCATCCTGTCAGCATCCCACCGTCCTGGGAACTGAGGCACCACCACTCTGCTCACTCAGGCATGCAATGGGGTTGCCTCCTCGGTTGCCCCAGGGAGACAAGATAAAAGGGATCTGGAAGCACAGCCTGCCTCTGAAAGATGCCTTTGTGAAGGAGGGCTGAGAGGCTGTGTTCTCCCCTCTATTTTGAAACCATTGTTATTGTTGTTTTTCCCAGCTTATGTGATACTTTCTTCTATCTGCCAACTTTTCCACGTGATCTGAGACAATATAGCTGTGTTCTTTCCTTCCCCAGGCATTCTGTTTTCAGAGGCTCTCACACCTTCACCACCCCTTCCTTACCCTGGGACCCCTTGTGAGCAGCAAATGGTGAAAGCTGAAGGTGTTGCAGTAGAGCTGAGTCAGGTTTGGGTAGGGGGGATTATGTTGCTCACAAGAGAGAAAGCTGTTTACTTTCTCACAAAGCAGTCAGTTCTGCAATGAGAGAGTTCCTGTTTCAACCTTGCCCCAGTGTGCCAGAAAATAGGACTTTGATAAGCACATGGGCAGTGACTGGTTGTGGAAACAAACATCCACCATCTGGGGGGTCACGTAGCAGGCCAGATATATAGGTCTGCCAAGAGAGTAAACAAAAACAGTTTTTTAAACAGTAACCTGTTACCCAGCTTACCGGAAAAGAAACAAAACATGGCAACACTGCCTTCCAAATTAAGCAAAAATGTAGCTCAGCTGATTGTTTTCAGAGGCAGGTAGTGGTTTAATGAGAAACATGGCTTTTAAACACTTGTTAATTTTTAAAATCCATGTCCCATCTCATTCGCCTGACAGCATGTAAAAACCATCTAAGAAACCAAGTTCTATTCCTGAAGGTTTTTTTACAGCTTGCCTGTCTCAAAGATCACTGCCTAACCAATGCCATATTTCGTACAGCAGGAAGTCAGCACCTGAGATTGAATTTATGCTTGGCTAAGTATTCTGAATGTCACCTATCAGAAATAAGCAGTCTCTTTCCTACTTCTGTGGATTTATTTGCCAAGGAACAATCCAACAACAAAGTAATTAAGCCACAGGTTGAATTGGTAGCTGTTGTTTGCAAGTCCATGTGTCACTTCCTATGGCCTCTCAGGAATTTCTGGCCCAGGTGTTTGTTTTGGTTTTGCTCTTTGTTATGTGGCTCAGATCCCAGGAATTGTATCTAGCCAGGTTAGGTTAATATGTGGAAATGTTTCTCATTTCTCTTGAAAAAAACAACAGGCTCCTGCTTGTTAGCAGCAGACACAGATTGCTCAAACTCAGTCTGGTTTTGAGTTATTGTTCATGATCTCAGCTGTGGTATAACTCAAGTGACAATGCAAAGTTCAGTGCCAGCAATGATCCCACATCCTCACTTTCTCACCATCCCATCATTATTTCTAGCTGCAGCTGCCTGGAGTGTTGTAAATACAGAATTCTCCCTCTTTTGGGCATTTCAGCTGCTCAAATATCTGAACATAGTTCTATCTCCATTAACTATGAGTGGCAATAAAAGCATGCAGGCATTTATGAAGCAAGAGAAAAGCAATAGCATTAGTCCCATCAACCTCTTTGTCCTTTTTCTCCTGTTTGAGCTTGGCTGCCCATTGTGATATTGCAGAGTCCTTCCCCACCTTCTGCAAGGGGAGCCAGTAACACCTCAGGGTGCAGAAGTTCCATGTTTCCCATAGGAGATGCTGATACATCATACCCCCGCACTCCTCACCTGTACTGGCCCCATCCTGCCCCCTTTAGTCCCCATCTGATCTGTCTGGTGAGCAGTTCCCATCCCCAAGCAATGCTGCTGGAGTACCTTGAACTCCTGGAGCGACACCTGTCCTTTCTGGAAGTTCCTCATGAACGGCGTGTTCTCTGCCTGCTCGTGCACCTCCTTGGTGGCTTCCTTCAGCAGCTCTGACAGGTCTCTGGACATCCTGGGGAAGAACAGTGAAAGATATTAGCGCTGGCTCCTCTGACAACACAGATCTTTGCTCTCTAGGACAAAAGGGGGAGCCTGGGATGGCAGAGAAAGGAGCAGAGCGTTCTCGAGAGGCGTGGATGGGACCCAGAGAGCACCAGCTTTCCAAACAATGTCCCGAGCAAGGAAGGCTGCCAGGCTCCATCCAGAGGTGGAGGCAGCAGCGTGCCTTTCCCTGCAGAGCAGGAACAGGAACAGCATTCCTAAAAGCAAGGTGAGAAGCACTACGCTCCTCTGACAAAACGTCCCTCTCGCTCCCGTGCCGCTCTCACCTCTCGGAGCTGTGGGACTGGGAAGTTTCCATGTTTCTCCACTCCTGTGCTTCCCTGCTGGTGCTGGTGCTCTGCTCCTTCCCGTCGGCTCCAGGACAGCGAGGCTCTGAGCTGGGCTCTGTCCCAGCCCGCATTTATAGTGCCGGGCCACGTGAGCAGAGCGCTGACCTCAGGCTGCACAAACTCCTCTTGCAACACAGCAGCGCTTCCCTCGCTGACACCCCTGCCGGCCCCAGCCCCCCGAAGCAGGAGGAAGTCACCAGATGCATCCTGATAACTAAGCAAAAACAAGAGGACGTCCAGAAACTTCTCTTTTGAGGGTGCCTGGCTCTGTAACCCGTTCAGTGCTGTGAAAAACGCCAATCACTTGTTTTTAAAATTTTAAAAAGTTTAATAGTAATAAAATGGTTATAAAATAGTGACACAATTAGAGTAATAACCATTTGGACAAATTGAATTAAGACAATATGAGACAATAAAAACAAAGAGTTAAGGATGTCCAGGTACCTTTTCTGGGCAGCATAAGCCCGAAAAAGGACACCCGTTAACAAAGGATTAACCCTTAAAAACAATAGCCGGTTGCATATTCATACATCTCATACATGATGCATAAATTCCATAAAAACACAGGATTCGGTCTTCATCATCTTCTCCCCTCTAATCCTAATAGCGCCTTCGAGGCAGGAAGAAGTTCGTTTCTTCCAATAAGAAGGCCATAAATTCCCTTTCTCTGAAAGATCTTGGTGTCCTGTGGCTGTTATCTTGCTGCAAGTCCTTTCTGTTAAACAAAGCATCTTACATAGCATAGTTTCTATTTTAACAATTTTTATAACCTAAAACTATATTTAACACAGTACTTCAGAAAATTAATGCAGCATTGCTTTCTAACACAACACATATAATATTCATTTTAATATTTGCGAGAAGCCAATCATAAAATACATGCATTTTTCACAAGTGCCTTGCCCGTGGCAGGCAGAGCCCGGGTGTTGCCAGAGGCGCTCCTTGTCCTGGGCACGGCGGGTTGAACAAGGAGGGTGGATGTACAGAGCTGATGCCTGGGGCACAGAGGGCAGCCTCCTGCACCCTGCCTGGAGAGCTAACCCAGCCCTGACCCTCCCCTGCTCGGGCACAGCTCAGCTATGACCATCCCATCTCCCGTGGCTGCGCTCAGGCGCCACCAGCTCTGGCCTGCAGGTGCCAGACCTGCCCTTGTGCAGCTCCCCCTTGCCCTGGGCAGTGAGCCCTGTCACTGTGCACACGTGTGCCAGCACCCATGCACAGCAAAACCCTTTCCACGCTCTCCTGCTCATGGAAACAATGGCATTGGGTTTGTTTGACAGCTGGCTCCTGTCGTCACCACAGCAGCGTGCAGGGCAATTCAGGAAAATGGCACACCCATGTCCCAGATTCCCAGGAGGCTGGGGTAGCTGAAAAGATATCATACAGCACTTGAGGGACACTGAGAAAATCTGCAGAGACTTTCAAAGGCAAATAATTCCTCTGATTTGGGAAAAGAGTTGGACATGCTGCTTCTGCCAGTAGCTGTTGCTCTGCTGGGCCTTTTTTTTTTTTTTTTTTCAATAAAGAGGTCAGTGAAGCAGCCAGCAGATGAAGCTGGGCCCTTCTTTCCCACCTGTAGCTATGCTGGAAGCTGGGCTAGCAGGGGCAGGTGAAGCACTGGCTGGCTGTACTTTGGAAAAGCACACATTTGTGCTCAGCCCAGAAGAGCAGGGCACCCAGAGCCACCATTCCCCTGCTGCTGTGGGTGTGAGAGCCTCCCTGGTACGGTGGTGCAGGGGCTGGTGGGGAGCAGAGCCTGGGTGGGAGGAGAAGGGCTGTGGCATCTGCTGTCCCTGTGCAGCCGCCCTCTCTGTGGGGGCTGCCACCCAAGCCAGCACCTCGCCTGCCTCCCTGTCCCTGCACCCACACCGGCCCCAGCAGGGCTGGGGGCTGTAGGTTAAAAAGCTATTCTAGAAAAAGTATCCTTCCACGCTTCTTTTTCTGACTCCAGCAGACATCTGGCGTGCAGTGCTCAGGAAGGATTACTCAGCATTTCCATCCTGACTCAGCCAGACTTTTCCTGCCTTGCTTTTGTCTTTTAAAGCAACAGTGCACGCTGGCAAAAGCTGATGTTCCGTTCTTACCCTCATGCCACTGCAGACAACTTGCTTGCTTTTCTGGAGGGTAAAATAAATTTATCAGGATGTCTTGGATCTTCAAAGCAAATGTGATAAAGCCCCAATCATCTCCTGAGAGTGCAGAGTCCATGTGTGAGAGCAGACAGCTCCAGGGCCAGTCCCTCCTGAAAACACTGAAACCACAGGAACAGCCCTAAAATGAATGCTTCCCTCAGGCATAACTCCTTAAAACTCTTGTTTTCTGTAATTTTCAGTGAGTCCTATTCTGACAGGGGAAGCTGGAGCACAAACTGAACCTTTAGTTCTAGTGAAGCAGGGAATATATGGAAATTACATGAGAATAAGAATTATATAATGAGAGTATATTATTCATTTTGTGAAATACTATGACAAAAATCCAATCCTCAAGCCCTGCCCCTCCTTTCACCTGCAGCCCCTGGCAATGCACCCAGATCTTCCCAAGGACTTTATGGGTGCTTTCAAGCCAATGATTTTGTCCCCAGAAGCTGCATGCTTGGAGGCCCTGTAGCAGATATATCCCAAAGTCCTTTCCCTTTGTGGTAGGTCTGAGTCAGACTGGGGGAAGAAAGAGAGGGTCTCTAGTCATGTTGCTACCATTCCAGGGAGGTTTTCTGGCTTGTAACCATTCGGTCCCAGGACGTGGAGCAGTACCTCCTCTGGCTCTTGGGGCTTTACCTTCCCCTGGGCAGATCACAAGAGATGCAGCTCACCTCTGCCAGGAGATTTGCAAAGGTGACACAAGCAAGCCATGCCCCATAAGTGATTTATGCTGTCTGATTTCTCTCTGATTTGGGTTCCTTGGGATGGAGCAGTTGTGAGACTCAGCCTGGCTCTCTGGAAAGGCCCACATGCCCTGCAGCAAGATGGAAGGAGAACTGAAAGTGGGGTGTCATCATCTTTGCAGTTGCTGGCCTGTAGCATTTCTGCCCCCCCAGTGTTGTGCAGCAGGGGCTGGGATTGCTTCTGCTGTGCTGCTGCTTTGTGACGGGCGGGAGGTCAGTGCCACCCAGGAGGCCAATGTGCCAGCAGGGATTTGTGAGGGACCATCTCTCCCTCAAGAAAACTCTGGGAGTTGGCACTAGAGAGCAATGAGCGGGGAGGGAGGGGAGTGCTTTTAGTGGAAAGAGCAGACTGCTCCCAGAGCAGTGGGCCATGGGAAATCAGAGGCCAGCCCACATGCAGGTCACTAGGAAATTCAGCTTGGTTATCACTAAAGTCTCAGAGCTGTGGTCTCCGCTGTGCCTGCCAGAAGCCCTGCTGTCTCCTGCCCTTCCAGGAGCTGTGCCTGGCTGCTGCCAGAGCTGCTCACTGTGAGGACACCAGCAAAACTGCCCAGGGGATTTCTAGCAAACATGAATTAAGCAGCCTCAGGCAAGGTGTTTGTAAAAATTCTTGCTGGGCTTAAAAGCCTGCAGCTTAAAAGCTGCACATCCCAGCCCCTGAGAAAATGCTTAGTCACGAGATGGGAGATGAATGGTTAAAAACAACAGAAAGTTATTGAGGGGTCAGTGTTTCCATGCGGAACAGGGAAGTGAGGAATTTTCTCCTCTTTGCACATTAACAGCCTGTTTTGCCAGTAGATTTATGGCCAGAGATGTCTAGTTACACAGGCAGTCACGGGATGCCGAGTCAGCTCTCGAGTCCTTCGTGGGCAGCACTGTTCCGTGCTGGGCTCTGGCAGCGGCTCCCAGCGGCTCAGCTCGGCTTCCCTGGGGACAAACCGGCCCTGGCCAGCTCCGAGGGGCTCACGGGCTCTCTCACACCGTGACACAGCAAAACGCAGCTGCCTCGGAATGCTGAGTGCAAACCAGGCAGCTGAATCAGCACTCCGGACCAGGATTTGCTGCGTAATGCTAGGGGGAAAAGGAGTTACAGTAACTGCTTAAAATGGCTTGCTGGAGAAAGGAGTCTCTGCTGGAGTGTGCAGGGATATCCTGTGTGTTAGTCTGTGTTTATCAAAGGAAGATTTCCTCTCCCAGCCCCACCTTGGCAGAACTGACTGTGCTCCCTGCTCTCTCAGCATCTAAAAATCCCAGTCTAGATCAAAGATACAGGTGGAGAAAAAGGAGGTCGAGAGTCCAGTGCACTGGAAATCCCTATGGAGAGCCCAGGCACTGCAGCTGTCCATGGGGCTGGCACTGCTGGTACCTTTGGAGGTTGTATAGACAGGCATGGCTGTGCTAGGCAACCACCCACACAGGAACCCTGGAAAACAGTGGGGTGGGAGATGGAGGCACAGGCAAATTTCCCAGGATTAATGAACCAGCATGACAAAAATGGGACATGCAGAATACAATAAATATTTTCATAGATGTATGGGGATATGTGTGCTGCAGGACACTGGTGTTTCCAGCACATAGCTGTGAGCAAGGAGAGAGCCTGGGCTGTCTGGAAATAGAGCAGGGAGAAGGAGGGAGAACAGAGCAAGTGCCCTGCAAGGCATGGGCCTGGCCAGAGTCAGGCAGTGACCTTAAGCACACAGCAGGTGATGGGTTGAAATTTTGGGAGAGGGTGCATAGAGCCCAACATGCTTCCTGGAGTCTTGGTGGTCATGGGAATCAATCCTGTGTCCAGCTAGGAGCTGCTTTGGCAGCCAAAGGGAGGTGTGGAAGGGAATGGGGCAGAGTTTGCAAATAAAAATCCCATTTGTGCAAATGTTTCGGTAGGTGCTGCTCCCTCCTTTGTTTCAGTGCCACAACCGTGGAAAACAAAGTGTGCCCTGACTGTGAGACGGAACAAACCGTGAAACTTTGGATTTGAAAAATCACACATATGCAACAAAGAGGACCTTGTACCACACTGCTCACACCCTTTTCTCATGAGGAGGAGGAGGAGGAACGGGAAGCCAAGTTTCGCACAGAAAGTGAGACCCAAGTCCTCCCTCCCCACAAGGTTTCCAAAACACCTCTGCGTGGTTCCCTAGCCCAGGGTCCAGGGAAGCGCTGGCCCGCAGGAAGGGGCTGTTTCTGGAGATTTCTCCGGCGTTCCGGACGCTGGAGCGGGGCCAGGAGCAGCAGCTGCAATCTCAGCGCAGGGAGGCGCCGCCCGGCACGAACAGCCCGAGCGCAGCGCTCCGTGACTCAGCAGAGCCCCTCGCTCAGCTGACTCAGCACCCGCCCGGCCTGACCGTGACTCAGCAGCACGCCCAGCTGGGAAAAGGTGACTCAGCACCGGCGGGAGCCGGGTTTGGGGGCTCATGCCCCGGCGGAACGTGCGGCATCGCTTGCAGCCACCGAGAGTTCCCCTTTCAGCTGTCCTTCCCAGAGGCGCCCCGGGCGAGGCAGGAGGGCAGGAAAAGCTGCTGTTCCAGGCTGGGAAAGCTGCTGTTCCAGGCTGGGAAAGCTGCTGTTCCAGGCTGGGAAAGCTGCAGCCCTCTCTGACCTGGGGATGCATGGGATTGCCGTGTCCGTCTGCTGTGGGACCGGGACAGTCTCTGCTCCGTACGGGGGAATCAAGGCATGGGAACTCCGGAGTGCCGCATGGGCACCCGGCTTTCACCTGTGCTGGTGCAAAACAGCAAACCCAGGAACCATGTATGGGAATGAATCCATTCTAGAGACTGGCATTCGGGATGTGCCAAATTTAAGTGACTCAAGACACACACAGAGTGTCTGTGGCACAGACTGTGCTCCCTCCTTCACTCATTACCAAATATCGCTCCAGGACAGGCAGGCAGGACCTTATTTACTCCACCGAGCTGCTCTCTGTCTTGGGAGGGTGACAGATACATGCTGACGAAGAGAAATATGCCAAAGAAGGGTTAGAAAGGGCAGATATGACTTCAAAGACCTTAGTTTAGGGCAGACTGGGCTCAGCATTGGAGAGCCCTGTGCACTATGGAGCTTACAGACTGCAGCTGGTACAGCAAAAGAGGCAGAACACCCTTTGGGGGTTCTGAACCATCCTTTTGGGGGGATGCATTCCCCAGCATGCCAGGCACCGAGGAATCAGGGCTTTGGGCTCAGCCCTTCCCCTGAGCAGTGCTGGGCACAGCAGAACCTCGGGGCGGTGGCGGCAGCGGCAGCTCTTTAGCTAAATAATCATTAACAAGGCGACGTGGGATTTGAATTGAAGTGTTCGATTGCCGGGTGTGGTCTGGCAGAGGCCGAGAGGAACCAAAGGTACTCGGCAAGTTGTGAGACTGAAGGTGCCTGGTGTGGGGTGAGCCACCCCCTGATTGCCCGGCTGCAGCTGGTTGTTCATGGTGTGCATGCCAGCACTAAACGTGTCCCTGCCCAGGGGCAGCGGGGCACTGCTGGCAGATCACCCACACCTCGACTTTTTAAATTTTCTTTTTTTTTTTTTCTTTTTTTTTTTTCTTCTTATTTGGACTATGACTGCTAAAGTGCTGAGAGAAATTGCCACCTCCTTCTCACTGAGACTGATCTGGCATTTAAGCTTTTTTTTTTTTTTTTTTTTTTTTTTTTTTTTTTTTTTTTTTGGTCAAGCAGCTAAAAATACCAGTGAAGTGCCTCGCAGCAACCTTTCTAAACACAGATTTTCCTACCACTCTGTGCTGGTGAAAGAAACTCTCAACTCTCCCCATAAGCCACAGGAAAGCCGTGTCCTTGCCTCACCCTGCTGTCAAATGTGCTGCGTGCCTGATCCACGCTTTTCTGCCGAGATTGGCCAGGAAAACAAGCGCCTGGATACAGGCACACGCAGCTTTTCTGTGCTGCGAGGGAATTCCTGATCCCCCAAGAAAATCCCTGCTGCAGAGCCCCCAGGACTCTCCCTGGCAGGGCTGAGCCCCCAGCCTCTCTGCTGCACAGTGTAACAACCCCTGCAGCCCCATCCAAGACTGCCTGGCAAGAGCCATGTCCAGCCTTGCAGGAATGCTGCTGGAGACAGCCCTGCAGCGCGCTTGGACTCATGGGGAGTGATCCTGTCAGTGGCCATCACTCTTCCCTTGCTCCTGAGCACTGCAGCACCTACTTTTCCTCTCATTTGTTTGTATCGTCTTCATTCACCCTTAGCAGCACCAACAGTAATCTAAAGGAAAGGGGAAGTGGCTTTATTCTCATTTTGTGAAGGGAGGGAGATTTTGTTATTCAGAATAAGCTTTGAGGAAGTTTTGACACGGCAAAGCAACATGAAAGTCCTGTGAAATGGAGAACAGCCTTCCCAGTAAACTGGCTTGGGACACTTCTATGCTGACTTTGTGAGACAATGCTGTGGGAAATCAGGACATATTTTTGTTATCCCCCTTTAAATAAAATTCATGTACTATTTGGAGGGGTAAAAGAGAAACATGTAATTTTTTGCCTGTATGAATGTGATGCTGGCATGCCCAATATCATGCTACCCAAACATCATGGAAATTCTCATTAACTTTTAGTGTATATTTAGTTTTTAGAGATGTCAAGCAACTCTGACCCAGTACAAGGAAGTTATGTCTTTCTTCTTCTGGCATAGCAACAGCTGTTCTGGGTCATGCAAAATATCTGTCCAGGTCAGGATCCTGTTCCCAGAGTGGTTATTAATGGATGCCTAGGCAGAGCACAAACACCCCCTCCCGTCCTCCGTGCAGTCACAACGTGTGGATGAATCCATGTTCTGGAGTGGTCGCTGTGCGGGGCCGCACAGGGCTGATGGCTGCAGCATGGTATTAGACTACGGAAAAACTTTGTTTTGTTTCTGTCCCCGGAGGTGGCAGAGCCTTAAGCAGGTCACTGCCAAGGGAGGGGCTGTTCTCTGTAATCGGGAAGCCCGGGCTGGGTGTGCGAGGGACCACAGCCATCTGGTGGTCAGAGCGAGCAGCGCTGTTCTTTCTAAAACAACATCAGAAAACTTAAAAAGGGAAAGGCATTTAAAAGAATTCCTTAGAGTGCTGTCATTTTTTTTTCTTTTTCGCAATCATGAAGCAGTTTTTGCCAATGAGAAGTGCCCAGCCTCTAATTAAAATGACCCCTTGCAGAACTAGCAGGTTTTTGGGTTTTTCCCCCAAGTTCCTTCTCAAAAGAAACCTTGCAAAATTATTCAAGCTATTACTGGTATAATCTATAACAAGTATGACAGTACTAATTTGGAATCTTTCCATGCCTTCATCCTTGAAAAAGAGCTACCTTGTCACTGTTGGGTAAATCTCAGTGGAAAGCACTGTGACCATGGCTGGCTGCACAGTCGAGAGGGGACAGGCTCACCCCAGGAGCCACAAGCAGCACTCTGAATTTTCACCTGTTGGCCATCGCTTCTAACTGACCTTACTTGGCAGACACCAAAAATGCTTTCCGTCTGTTTGTCCCTTGACAAAAATAGCAGCTACCCCTTTCTGCTGCACTCAAGTCTTCCTTGGGGACAGCTCCCTCTTGCCTTTGCCAGGTCCTGTGCTGGCTGCTTGGGGAATTAAAAACAAGGTGAGGGTGAAGATGGGGTCTTTGTCTTGACCTGGGCTCAGGGCCTCCCAGAGGCAGTAAGGAGGAGTTGGGACTCCCCATACTCAGGATATTCATTCACTCAGGATGTCTTTGTTTCTCCTTTCAGGGAATTTGCAGGGAGTGCTCTGAGGGAGCTGGAGGCACTGAGAGGCACAAACCAGTGTTAAAGCATCACCAGTGGAACAGGCTGGTATGGTGCACAAATGCTGATGGGGCACCAGGAGTCCTTCCTTCCCAGCTGAGGCAGCCAGCCCAAGGCCAGGAACTGGCCAGAGGGCTGGGCCTTGCTTCTTCTGGAGGCCTTTCTGGCCCCACAGTTACAGAACCAGCCTGTGTTCCATCATGACCCTCCTCTTGCTTCCTCTCCTGCACGTGCTCCAGCAGGGGAAGCTCAGCCCTTTTGCCTTTTTTCAGATGACATTTTCAAATCTACTCAGCTTCCTTTAAAGGATCCCTCCCACAGCTCCCACTCAGCTGGACACTGGAGAGGTGGTATAGGAACAACTGAGGATGACACTGGAGAGATGGTATAGGGACAACTAAGGATGTCCTGTGGATACCAGAGGGCCCTTTAGTAGCAAATGTATTTCTTGCATGTCTTTATAAGTGACTTATGGGCTCCAAGGTGGGTATTCAGATGTGGTCACATGACACAGAGGGAAAGGAGAGGACGTAGCTCACCCTCTTGCTATTTTGAGACAGCCTGTAATCACCTCTCCACAAGACTGTAGTAAAAAGCAGGGAGCACTCTCAGCCCCCATGCTGTTCTCCTCTCAGCACCAGTGCCCTTGCCTTTTCATGGAAAGCAAATGTGGCTGCATGGTTTCATCCCTCTTCTCCCCACAGCAGCACTGACAGTACACACCATGCCTTCAAGGGAGGCTCAAGTCTTTGCTCCTTTAATGTGCAGTAAAAAAAGACAACTCTCCCACGCTCAACAAGAAATCCCACGAGCAGGAGCCCTGAGCTTGGCACCCTCCTCCCTGCCTTTCATTTACAAGGGGGCAGCATGTGCAGTTTGCTCTGAAGGGTTTTTCTCCCCGTGTGCAGATGAACTTCTGGCTGCTGCAGGGCTGTTTTACTGACATGAGATGACTGATGTCACTAGCTGAACAAGCTTCTGCAGCAACAGCACGTTCCCACTGGTGTAACAGTGCTGATGGAAGGGCCTCCTGCTTTAGGGGGACGCAGCTCTGTGACCCTGGCACACACAGCCATCCCAAGGGAGTTGGTAGCATTGGCCTGCCTCAGAGGGACTCTCCACACCAAAGCACAATGTGGTGGAAGGCATCAGTGAAAGGGAGAGAGGGAGGTAGGTGGGATAAAAGTAGGATAATGGAGAATTAAATTAACTGCAAATAGTTTGCTGAAGGCACATCCTGCCCCATGGGAGAGAGCCCCTTCAGCCTAGGGTACCGCTTGCAGTCCTGTGTGCTGCCAAGGGCTTGGACGACTGGCTGCTGTGCAATGGAAACATCTGGGCTGTGGGCAGGATTCTGGATAAACTGATGGGGAAAGGGAGGCGAGGAAGAGGAAGAGAAGGGGTTGTGAGTGGGAAGGTGTTGCATACCACAAGCACTTGTGCAAGAGAGGTTAGAGCAACAGGGTCCCTCTACCATTATTAGTGTTCCTCCTCGGCCACCAGTAATGCTTCACATCCCCTTGCTTTCCAGTCTAACACTGGCAGGCAGAGGGCTGGAGATACATTCTAGGGGAGGGGTGAGGAAAGAGGCAGGCAGGAATGATTTCAGCAGCAGACTGCAGCCTCTCCTGTTTCTTGGGCAAGATCTCTTAACTACCTCACTGGAGAGTAGGATGGGGGAGCTTCTTCCGGAGCTTCTTCTGCTTTGCCCACTCTGTACCATAAAAAGAAAAGCCCACTGAACTCCCACATTCTCTAGCAGCTTTGAAACCCCCTTTACAAGTCTACTGTATGATATCCCTAAACACAACAAAGATTATCTGAAGTCTGAAAGCAGCTTAAAAATAAAAACAACTCAAAGGTAAAACAGGAAGAGAATGGAGGAAGGGGACAGAGTCCTTCCTCTGCTGGCCCCTGGTTGGAAGCAAGCAAAACAGCACACACAGCCTCTTGCTCCACAGCACACCAGTCCTTAGCATTCACAAGGCAAACATAGCATCATCTTCCTTTGCTTGCTTCTGATGATGGCTGGCAGCAGGAGGGGAGAGGGATGTCCCTGCTGAGGAGCTGGACAAAGTGGGGAGGCGGTCTGCAACCTTCGCTCGCTCTTCCAGAAATTTGTCAAACTCTGAGGGCAAGAGAAGAGCAGAGCATTAGCAAAGAGGGAGGTTTGTGGAAAAGCCAATGTGCTGCCAGGAACAATTAAGACAAGGGCTGGCTGGCACATCTCACCTTCACTGGTGACACCTTTTGGATCCTCTGATTCTCCCTAGCAGAGAAGGAGAAGGGCACGGTTAGAAAGAAGGTAGGTAAAGGCATTTCACAGATGTGATTCTTTGCTCACAGAGAGACAGGACAGCGTTTCCCCCACTTCCACAGTACAGACATGTTGGAGGGGCCCTCAGTTCATTAGCTGTGGCTCCCAGAAGGCTGATGATGCTGTTGTGGTATCCCAAAGCCTGTGTCCCTGGCTTTTCTTTCCCTGGTCCCTCCCAGCAGTCTGTGCCACACATTCAGGGATGACAGTGCTGTTATACACTGCCTGAAGTCCAGCCCCACAGGAAACTCCAGCAGGACTGCTGGCTCCAAGAAGGCAGCCCCTTACTTACCACGTCAGTGGAGAGCCACTTTTCTATGTCTTCCATGAAATTGGCTTGAGGAACTGGTACCTGGGACAGAAAGAAAAAGGGCAGTGAGGCCAAGAAAATAGAGGATGTTCCAGTAAATCCACTGGAATGGATTTGCAATGCAAAAAGAAAGCCCAACTCAGAAGCTCAGCCTCTCACTCCACTGTTCAGTCAGGTCAGGCCCATCCAAATCCAGCTGGTGCCAGCTATCAGTGCCATTGCTTACCTGCTTCCTCTGTGCCATCCATGCCCAGACACGCAGTTTCCAGGATACATGCCATTAAAAGCATCTGTGGTTTGGTGGATGGCTTTGGGATTCTAGGACTGGACCAGACTTTGCTTTTTGGTGAGGACCCACTAGGTGGAAGCTGTCTGCTTGTGTAGGCAGCCAGAGAACAAGAGACATGCATTCCTCTACACCTTCTCCCTCTAGAAACCAGTGACAGTCTGATGTCAAAGTCTGCAATGCTGAAGATATTGGAGGTGCCAGATCTGAGAGCACACAAAGGGGGAAAGACACCTGCCAAGAACTGATTCCCTGGTGTGATCATGGAGCACAGCAGGATTTGATATCACACCAAACTACTGAAAAGGACCCATCAAAGAGGAAGTCATCTACAATTAAATTTTACTTCCAGTAGGGATGAGGCTAGCTCAGAAGAATTCATAGCCCTGGTCAATTTAAACAGCAAAGAGACATATTCCTAGTGGACAGAGGTAACCTTGAAAGAAACAAAGTCTGATTCAAAACCCCAGATCCTTTTCTCCAGCCATGAGCTCCTGAACAAAACTGAGCAAGAAGCAGTCCTTGCTAGAGGCTCCTCAAGCAGAAGAATGAGAGAGTATTTGTGGGAACTTATTTATTAGTTTTCTAATATATATAGCTCCCTTGCCCTCAGGAAACACCAAGACCAAGAAAAAGAGCAACACCTTCGTACCAAAGACAGATTTCCTCAAACCAGGGAACAAGCACAGATAGTTATCACAGCTGCCAGATGGATGAATGGGAACGGAAGAGGATGTGTGAGATTAGGGAAGTTTCAAAGCAAACTGGCTTTGCCTGCCCAGAGAGGATCTCTTTGGGGTACAAGTGCATTCAAGCCAACTGTACAGCATGTGGGGAAACTTCCTAGAGCAGACATCAGCCTGGGCTGTGCCCATTACAGGAAGACAGGCTAACAAGCTTCAGAACCAGGAGCTGTCAAAGCCTCTGCGTGCCTGAGGAAATGTAATTGCAGGAATTCCTGCTGCCAAAAGACCAAATTCAAATGCCTGAAAGCTCAATCATTAATTACAGGAGGAGGCCTTCAACAGGGTTAAAGTCAGAATGTGTTTTCCTTCAAACAAGGCACCTTGTGTTAAGAAGGAGAGGCTGTAAGGAGAATGAATGGTAGCAGCCACCCTGGTGATGCCACCAGCTATTGCCTCTGCCTCAGACACCCACCCCAAAACAGGCCATCCTCTAGCTCAAAGTGGCACATGCTCTCTTGGCCACAGAGCTCCTAGCATTTTTTCCTATGCATATGTTTACTTGAGGAAGGACTGGCACACTGCCTGCTTCCTTCCCAAGCCTAGTCTCCACTACTGGCCCAGCCCAGGGTTGCTCCATTTCAGTTAGCAGTATCTGCTGATGTCTGCTGTGCATCCTCATGTGCTGTGCCAGTGATGCTTCTGTTTCAGCAGCCCCAGCCTCCTCCCTCCCTGCTGGCCCTCCACCACCTCAGATCTCACCATTCCTTGACGCATCATCCACTTTGTCAGCTGGGCTCCATCACTAGAGGCACCAGACTCCCCCTGGATGACAGAGAGTCTGCATTGCAGTGTGAGGGAGAGGGGAGGCAATGGGGTTAAGGTGGGGGAAAGAATTTACTAATTCTCTGATTGCGGAGAGAAGGTGACTGGACATAGAAATCTACTGAAGAGGAATAAAATATGCATTTCCAGGTGGAAGTTTCCCTGAGGAGGGACATCCTTCAATTGCCTGAGGCAACCCCAGACTTTTCACAGTTCCTCACCTCAGGGCTTTAAAGAATGAGGTATGCAGCCCAGCTAGGAAATGCAGGTTGGTGGAGACTGGGAGTCATCATCACTTGACTTTTTCCCAACAGACAGCACCCTTACTTCCTTGGTGAGCCAGGAGGTTACTCCCATTCCTGGTGATGCAGTAAAAGCTGTGGCCACTTACCGCTCCCGTGTTCTGCTGCCGGGCATCCAGGGCACCAGCAAGGCCTTTGGTGGCTTGGGGGTCTTCATACTTTACCCTGGAATCAGAGAGGGAGACAACAGGCTGATGAGATGCCTGAGAGTGAAGAGGAGGAACTCCTAAATTGACCGCACAACTTTTCATGCCTTGTCATTCTGCTACCAAGAGCTTCTAGAAAGGTATGCAAAGCCCTGGTTATAGGTGTAGCCCACCACAAAACAGACCAATCTACTCCCTGGAACATTGTGGGATACAACAGCACAGCCCTGGCACAGTGACAGAAGGATGACAAGGACTTGTATGAAAATCAAGACACAGACTTACAGAGCTAGGTGCATTACCCACAACACTCACCTTCTTTGGGGTGGAATATAAAGAGAAAAAACTAACACAGACTGAACAGAATATTACAGATATTTCAGAAAGGATTTGAGCAACAGGCCCTCACCTACATACTCACCTATCTTCACAGACATAAACAGCTCAAAACCAGCTCTTTAACTAATACCATGTAAGAAGTGGTGGTGGCAGAGGTTCACTGGCTATTCTGGCCATAAGTGAGACTGGATGATCAGAAGAGCTTAGTGCTGCTTCCAAGTCTCCAAACGCACCACTACAGAAACCTCTTTCCACACACAGACATGTCTCACCCATAATTTCCCTCATCCCAATCCTGTGTCCCCTCTAGGCTGCTACTGCACATGACAATGCCACACGTCACCGTTTGATCCATGCCGAGTGGGGAAAACTCTCCATGCTAGGAAAATGAAGCCTTTCACAGAAACTCTCCACAAGTTTCCCCTCCAGCTGCTCCCAGGCCCCATCCCACAGATCCAGCAGACCATCAAGTGGAGCTGTTTTTGTTGGGGGCCAGGGGCTTGGGCCACCGCCGCTCAAACTTCTCAAAGAAGTGCTCATCGGTGAAGGGGCCGCTGTGGACAATGGCATCCAGGATGAAGTACAGCGCTGCTATCATGCCACTGATGAGGAAGAATGGCAGGAAAGGCTTGAAGTGCCTTAAGCACTCCCTCACTGAGACACACATGAAGCATGGGGGGTCAAGAACAAACCCCAGAGGCTCTGCCAGCACGTCCTGTTTGGGAGCTGTAGAGCAATGGGTCTGTTCAAGTGGAGGGAGACACTGAGAGCAGAGGCTCTCAGTGAAATGTGAAGCCAGAGCCACTAGAGGTTACCTGGCAGGAGTGCAAGTGCAGGCAGGAATAAATAGAAGATGTCTTGTTACTTGTGCAGAGATCATAAGCCTCGGACTGTGCTACAGCAGAGAGGATACAATTCCACCTCTGTCCAGAACTCCAGCACTGAGCACATACCAGTGGCTCTGGTTTCAGCCCCAGACTGGGTGCTGTGTTGTTTTTGTGCTGGACTGCCTCTGTCCTCAGGCAGCACAACCCACAGTAAAAGCAGTGGGGAAACCCAGGGACAAAACACATGAAGTCATGTGTGGGCCTTGGGTTTCCCCACCACATTTACCAGAAGCAGTCTGAGGCAGAGGAATGGAAGCAAACATCATTAGCAGACCTTAACTTGCCACGTGTAAGAGACCTTAACTTGCTACTGGCCAGCTGCAGAACAAGGCACTCCAGTGGCTGCAGGAGTGCAGGAGCACAGGCCTTGGAGGGCTGGAGGCAGTGATGGGCCTGTGAGCTCTGCTGCTTGGTACTCTATGGAGAGCAGTGAATGGCTCTGCCAGGCAAAGCAGCGTGAGATCAGCCAGTCTATAAACCCAGCGGATCTGGTCAGCACAGCTCTTGCCAGCTCCTCCAGAACAAGGATTCAGGAATCCACTCTGCAGTGGAGAAGGCCTCTTTAGTTCAGCCAGCACTATGGAGAGTAAAGCACCAGCTCTTAGTGCTTTACACCAGGAGCTCTCAAATCCACCATGGAAGAAGAATCATCAGTCCCCACTTGCCAACAGGGAAGCCGAGGCACAGAACAGTGCCCTCTTGCAAGCCACAACTGACTGCACTCTTCCTGCACTCCAGCTCAATACTCTATTAGGTTGAATCAGTACTCAGCAATTCCCAAATTCAACATCACCCCAGTCAGGACAGATGACTTCAGAGGCAAACAAGAAAACTGAGCCAGTCCCACTTCACACCTTCATTCCCAGACACTGAATCTCCCAGAACATGTGGGAGACCAATTCCTTCTCCCCATACCCAGAGGACGCCATGAAGGGGAGATGATGGAAGCAGGAAAAAGGACTGGGAGCACAGAGGTCGTGCTACAAACACTGTGTGTGTGAAGAGCATTTCTGTTTCATCCTGCTGTCTCCCAGGAGCTGCTGCTGGTCAGGGTGTAGCCCCATTTTCCCTGAGCCCTTGTCCTTTGCAAGAAGGCAGAAAGGACAGAGCAAGCTGTCCTACTCACCCTTTGCGCTGCTCAGCCAGCGAGCTGCCACGGGTCAGGGCAAACATGTCAAAGTCTTCCTCCAGCTTGCCAGAAGTGTCGAGGGAGTGCAGCCCTGCACTCACACTGCTTGAGCCCAGGTCTGTGGGAGACAGAGCAGGGTGAGCAGGCAGTGCAGGACAGTAAAGGGAGGACTGTGGGCTTGGAGAGTGTTGGATGGAAAACTGTCATCAGAATGGGCTAAACTACTCTAGGCCCACTCCTCCATCCTGCTCCTTAGCTGCAGCACAGTCTATGCATGTGTGCAGTCGTGGGTGAAGTAACAGAAGCTATTTCTTTGCCCACTCAGTAGATATTTTTGGCTCAGTTTCAGACAGAAGCAGCAGCATCAATTTACCGATGCTGGAGGCTAGATGTTCCTGACCATCTTAGAAAACTCTGGAGGGAATTGCTCCATAACCTCTGGAAGAAAATAACCTGTGCTTCTGGGCAAGCACCTCTGAGACAGATGAGTGGATTTTCATGACTCAGGCATCATCTGAAAAACACTTGACTTGAAAAATATCTCAGCTGGCTTGTCTGTAAAAACAGTCTGGTGCCAATTTTCTGCAACTGCATCCAGGCAGTGCTATGTAGGCTGTTGGTAGGTCTTGAAGAACCCCCAGGACCCCTCAGGTTTTTTGAGTAAACAACCTGTCAAATCCTGGGTCCTGGGCCCAATATGCTCATGGCTGCCTTTGCAGCATAGCTTCAGCTGCTCTGCTTCTCCCAGACCTCAGTGGTGAACCTGACACCACACAGCAAGAGAGGCAAGTAGGCAACGCTGCCAGGCATTGCAGAAGGAGCAACTTTATCCCCAGTCTTGCCAAAGGCCGGATCCTTAGCCAGACTAATGCTGACATCCTTCTTAAGTCATGGCCACCTCCTGCACTATGTGAGGTGAGGATGCCAAGACAAATGCTTGAGCGCCTTGGGGCATATATAAGTTTCTTCATGAGTTTGTTAGTTGAAAACACACGGCATTTCTCTAGGTTACACTAGGAATCTGACTAAATAATTTTGGGAGATGATTCAAGGGCAGGAAAGGATTTTCAAAGCAGCACAGGATAAAGACTGAGGGAAAAACCGCATAGCAACACACTCATTCCAGCCAGCTGAGAGGAAAGGTTGCTGGTGACTTCAGGCTGTTTCAGTGCTGAAGGAGTATTGGGTCCCAGGTCAATCAAGCTGTTCTCTGCCTCATTTGGTGCCTTTGGAAGAAGAAAAAAGAAGATGGTGGAGAGTTTCTGAAGCTTGGATACCCTGACTCTACAATCCTAGCTCATTGATACTGGAGAGGAAAGCCCTTCTGCACCCATTGAAACATATCAGCTGTGAAGAGGGAGAAGAGGGACAGTGATCAGAGAACTGGCTAGGAATAGTGTCCCAGGGCAGCATATGCCTGGGTAGCCAGCCTCCCAGCTCTGCTGGATGCCAGTAAGTAGGGTGAATGCTGGTTCAGAGGACAGGGTAGTGCTCAGAGTAGGCTCATAGGGGAATTGGAATCTCATTATTCAATAACTATATAACTATAACTGCTACTGCTCCGCTCTTGCTCTTTGGGCAGGGCAGGAGAGGTTTGCAGTGGGAAATGAAGTGTCCCATGTACCAGGTGCTTTGGTGCAGCTTGGCTGGGAAAGCAAAGCCCACCATTTCTAAATGGGGCAGACTGAACCTCCCTGCAAGTCAGCAGGGCACTGCTGGACCTGCAGGATGCAAACCAAGCTGCAGAGAGGGACAGTTGCTCTGAGTTACCTTAACAGGCTGTCCTGTCCGAAGTCGCTCGAACCTGCAGGAAGGGTGACAGCATGCATTTCAGTAGTGTGGGCTCATTCACCCACAGCCCAAGAGATTTTTTGTAAGACTTGGCACAGTCTGCCCTTTCCTACCCACTAGGAAAGGGGAACTATGGCTCAGTGCCCAATTTCCCCTCAAGATACCATAGCAAGACCCATAGAATTGATGTCTCCTGAGAGGTGGTGTGAGAAAGCTTCTTAGGATCTTCCACAGTTACTTGTAAGTAACAGCTCTCCTTTACAGTTCATCTGGGGATGAATTAGCAAAGATGTGTTTGTTGAAATGGAAGAAAAAAAAAAGCAGTGCTGATCCCATCTGGGCAATTTCTTTCTGTCTCCACCTGTCTCAGAGCTAGAAAACCAGCTCTTTCCATGCAGTTGCCTCCTTCTTTTGGGTTATGCCACAGGGACATCTTTATACCCCATCAAGAACTTACACAGCAGTTTTGAAGGGGCAGGACTCAGTCAGCAAAAATTGAGGACATTTGGCTTTGTTCTCAAAGATGGACGATACAGACTGATACATCTCAAGTACTACACTCTTGGGCAGATCAAAAGGGTGGGATAGGCAGCCTTCAAGGGCAGTAAAGTCTTGTGGGAGAGCAGGGAAGAGAGGGGAGGAGAGAGGTACCTTTCATGGCGCAGAAACACGTTATTGAGGTTGTCATTGATGAGGAGCAGCTCCTCAGTGAGTTGCTCATGGAGGACACGGGGAATCAGCTCCAGGACTCGCTGCTGCATGGCTCTGCATGTCCGATTCAGCTCCTGTTCAAAGCAGGGCAAGTCACCACCCACAAAGGTCACACTACGGCTAAGCACTCACAAATTTGGAATTCTGACTGGAACACAGATTCCAGAGGCTACTGGGATCTATCAGGAACTGCTGATGGGCAACAAATATTTGGTGTGAGAGGTAAATTGAGTCTAAGCTTTACATGGAATAATTGTATGCTTTTTGTATTACACATCACCCAGAAAGAAAGGCCCTTGGGGACTACAAACTCCCTTGTGAAATAATTCCAGCCTTGGCAATGCAATTTTCATCCACCATTGAAACTCTACTGTCCTTGTGTCTTCTTTATCCCTTCACTTCCTGATAAGCCCCACAGTTAACTGTCCAGTTGTTCCCCACACCTGGCATGCATTGTGCCTCAGTCCATCAAGTCACTGCTAAACTGTGCTGCAGGTGCCAGCCCTCCACCCTGCCCAGGGTTTCTTACTTGCAGCAGCTCCAAGTCAGAAGGCTCGGCCTGGGATGGCACCAGCTCTGTTAACATCTCCGACATCACCTTTGTGTTCCCATTCACCACTTCCAGCTCACTGCGCAGCTTCCCGATCTGCAAAGGCAAAGTGGAGTGACAGCTCTGCCAGGGGAGGCTCGGGACACGGCTGAGGTAGCCCTGAAGGCAGGGAATGGCACCACGTGTGCATGCCTGTTCACAGCCACGGGGGAGTTCATTTGTCACCACTCATTTTAGCTCTCAGGAGCTCCCAGCAGGAAACCCCTCCATGACTTACCATCAAATTCATTTGCTGGTAGCAGATGCCAGGCCCTCACCTGGGATCTCGGCCACCAGTCTAGCCTTGATTTTTAATAGCCAGCACAGGCTGCTGGTATGATTCAAATCTCTCCTCAGCTAACAGCTCCCATGTGATAGCCATTTAAATGGTTTAACTTCCAAAGTGGTGTAAGACAGGGGAAAACAATTAATTCCTATTCAACAGGAGAGCCTCAGCTAAGTGTGCAGTTGAAGCTTTAGTCCTCTGGTTTACAAGCTGCTGATGAGCCTCTTTAGAACAGTTTCTACCCTCTGTTCTGCAAGGGAAATGCAAAGTACTGACAGCTAGGGGTTTGGTGCTGAACATGGTGTTGTATGAAGTCAGGGTGAGGAAGGAGAAAAGAGGATGGGGAAACAAGTGAGGAAGCCCAAGCCTTTGGAAACCACATAGCCAGATAGGGTTGATTCATATAAAGTAAGCAGTGAGGCAAGATAAACAAAGATGATAAGGAGGCATCATGTCTCAGCACCCCACTTCCCTCTACCTGCAAGTAGCCCTGTCTTAGGCAAATGTTGGTTGCAGTATCCCAGTTCATCACTGTGACCACAATGGAGCTCTGGGGAGCTCTCAAAGGACTGTGCCTTAGAGGAACAGCTCCTTGAAGACAGAGGCTGGGGCAGGACCAGTACTGCAGTCCCAGAGCAGCGTCTGTGAAATAGCTTCAAACACAGGAAGGGTCAGCAACATCCTGGGACTTGTGTCCAACTCACCTGCTCGGGTGTGGGTGTGATGGGCGCGTCGCTGGATGTGCCTCTCCCAGGGGGCAGGGTGACAGGGTGGAGGATGGACTCCATCTGCTGAGGGGAGTTGACTGCAGGTGAGGTCTGTCCAGATTGAGAGTTGGAGCTATACACAGTCTACAAAGGTGGGGAAAGTGACAGAGAGAAGGAAATGTTAGACACACACACTTGGCAGGACAGTGCAACTAGAGGAGAAATATTGATGGCAGCTCCCCAACTGGTCCCAACAGCTCTTGGCTATCCTGGAGCTTCTCACATCTCACCACCCAAACACCCTCTAAATTCAAGACAGAGTTCCTAAAATCCCCCCATCACTCCAGAATGGCAGCTGCCCGACATTCTTCTCTTCAGCAATGCTCCCATACCCTCTGTGGTGTGTGGATAGGTGACAGCATGTCCAGATCAGTCATGGGGAACTCCAAACCCTTCCGTCTCAGGTCTTCATAGACGGCAACAACACCAGTCAAGTCTGGAGAGCTGCGGAAGGCGTCCGCCCAGGACTGGGGAAGAAGAGACAGTACAGCCCATCAGCATATACAACAGCCTTCTGTACAAACACCTAAAGACACATACTGTCTGCATGGTGCAGATGCTCACACTTCTTGGCTCACCTGGATGAGGGTCAGCACCTTGTCATGCACTATAGCAGGTGGATTGTTCTTTGGCAGGATTGTTCTCACCAGGACACCTTCTACAAAGTCTTGGCTGGACACAAGGACGTGGAAACGATGGCCACAGTTCTTGACGCAGGTCTCTAGGACCTTCAAAGGCAATGAAGCATTAGCTGTAGCCTTCTCTGTCCTCATGTGTTTGCCTTACTGGCTTTAGGTACATGAGTCTGTTCAGCATGTATGCTTAAACCTGTGTTCAGCACTCAGCTTTACAGCAGGGTATTACAGAGCACTGCTCACCGTCAAAGCCAGCATAACTTCATGGAAGTTCTTATTCCCTACAATTCTCTTCTTAATGGCTCGGAATGCATCTTTGGGCCTGAAGGAGAAATGAGATGAAGAAAGATCATCAAAAGGTTGAGGCAAAGCAAAACAGCCATAGGTTCTGGATGCCTTATACTCAGCGGGTGTCCCTCTTCACCATGTTTTCAGCATGGCTTGAAGCAGTGATTGGTAAAGCAGCTTTTGCTTGTGGCTCTGCAAGAGGAGCGAGGTTGGTTGATCATAGAATCGCTTAGGTTGGAAAAGACCTTTTAGGGTCATCAAGTCCAACCATAAACCTAACACTGCAAAATCCACCATTAAGCCCTGTCCCTGAGTGCTATTACTGAAATTAGAGGTCTCTGTGCTGATGTCTGCAACAGGGCAAGGTGTTCAGGACACAAGAGAGAACAGAGTAAAAACAATGCTAGAAACACACTCCTGGGGGGTAGAGCAAAATCCCATGGCAGAGAGACTGAAGAGGAGGAGATCACAGAAAAGCTCGGCAAGGCTTACAAACAGGAAGGAGAGACCAATCTGCAGCAATTCCTGTGTTACTCAAAGAGGAGCTGTTTAACATTTCCCTGGAGAGAAGGAGGCTGCAGGAGAGACACACTGGCAAAATCTTGCTTGTATGGGGCAGGTGGGTAAGAGAGCAACAGTATAGCAGGCCCTCATTAACCATCCTCAGAGGGGAGAAACACCATGGTCTCAGTCCACTGTAGTCTTAAGAGGGCACAAATGAACCAGATTCAGAGCACAGGAAGAGAAGCTGAGTTGGAAGAGCAGCGGTGCTGGAGGAGAAAAGTGGGGTGGAGACACTGACTCAGTGAGGAGGCAGAAGTGTATTGGCCTGTGGGGCAGCCTGGTGTCAGAGGATGGGCCTTAGCAGGACAATGGGAGAGCCTGTCCAGCTGTGTATCAGGTGCCCAGACCTGAAAGCAGCCACAGCTCAGGCCTGAGAACTGTGGACAGAGACAGATGCATTTGCACCGTGGAGACAGTGGAAAAGGAGTGGTGACAGATCTGTAAGTAGAGGTGTTTGACTTTGTTTCCATACATGTGAAGCTGAAAACTGGGCTTGCTAATCCTCTGTCAACATCACTGTGGGGTAGGACAGCAGGAGTGAAACCTACACGTTTTATTCCATGTAGCACCTTCTTTTTTACATGCTGCTCCTGACATCTCCACTGTGAGAAGGAGCACTCTCCCTTGAATTCAGTGACAAATCCCCAGCTCCTGAGTTAACAAGTCTGGCAGATTGATGAACATCTCCCTGTAGGGAGAGGGAGACAAGAGCTCCCCCACCCACTTTGTGTGTTTTTGAGTGACTGTACGTGAAAATACCTGAGAAGAAACCCAAGAAAGACTGGCACAGTAAGAGAACTGAATAGCAGCCTGAGATTTCCCCTTCTTCTCTCAGTCACCAGCCTTTAGATTTTTACATTCCCAGAGGAGAGAAAGAGAAGGGTATGAAGGGGGAATAAATCAAAGTGGAAGAAATGCAAATATGCCTTCAGGAGATGGGAGGCAGCCTGGCTTGAACAGAGGGTTGTCTGGGGACCTTGAAGGCCTGTTTGAATGGCTCCTAGCACTCACCAAGATTATAGAAAAGCATCTAATAAATGCTCTGACAGCTTTGCTACGTCTCTAGGTCTCCTAGCAGAGTCCTGTCTCAGGGATTGCTGGGAAGCCTAGCTTATTACCTCCAGCAGTGCATGCTACTACTGCAGCCTAGGGATGTGGTGTTCCAGGGAATTCAGGGACTTGCCACTGCATATGGGCCCTTGCAGGCTCCCTTACCCTTCTTCAGTCTCGTTAATGATGTCACAGATCTCCATGTTGAGAGCCCAGTCCTCACTCCGCAGGGAGCCATCGGTCGCTCTCTCTGGAAAACAGAAACCAAGGTGAAGAGCAGCCTTGGCACTCTTAAGCTCTCACAAGGCCCCAGACCCCAGCCTGCTTCTCCCTCGCTGCCACTACAAAATATAAGGAGGCAAATTCATATGCAAAATGTGGGTCACCAAGTGCTCCCCACTAGGTGTCACCATGGCAGAGCACACTGCTGGGATGGTGGGTGCCCAGCTTTGCCCACCAATGCTACTGACACTACAAACAGACTCTGTGTGACCTCTGGTATCCTGTGCATGAAGGGAAGGGGCTCAGCATAACTTCAGCTCCACAGCTAAGGAAAAGGGGGCTTATTTGCTTTGTTCCTGCAAGGCCAGAAACTGTTGAGTTCAGCTCACTTACCCTGATACAGATCTAATGCCAATAGCTCAAATTCTTGGTTTATACCACATAAGGAGACAAAAGAATCCGTCCCCCTTTTTTTTTTGTACACCAGCTCTATAAAAACAAACAAGCAAATGTAGAAAACCAAAGCAGGGTTTCTCTTGTTTAATATTTACACCTTTCCCCTGAACTTCTGGCCTCTAGGGAGTGTGGGCAGAAGCAAACTGCAGGCTGAAGTCAAAGTAATATTGTTCCAGCTTTGATTGTGTCCCCTTTAATTAGGAATTCCTCAGTCAGCCTTGATGTTATTTATTCAAGGCAGAGATTTGGGAAATGAGCAGCTATTACTGGGAGCACCAATGCCTCACCCTGTAATCATCCATGTCTCAGTCCTAGCCATGCCTTTGACTGATGCCTTCAGGAACACCACCAGTATGTGTGCACCCAGAGAATGGCCAGTGGGGCCAGAAGGACCCAGGCACTCCCAAGACCACAGGGAAACACAGACACAGCTAATGGCAAGCAGATGACAAGAACCATCCTTTCCAGCTCTCTCATCCTACAAAACCCTTGACTTAGCACTGGGGCAAGAGAATTAAAACTGGCCAGACCTGTTCAGCACTTACCAGGTGCTCTTCAGGAGAGCTCAGTCCTAGTGAGGTACTTACAGAAATGCCTGCATTTTCAAAACTGCTGTCCCTGCAAAATCTGCGGCTCTCCCTCACTGCTGTGGGTCCTCTACCCCTTTAGAGAGGTCCTTCCTCTGCAGAGCTGCCTTTTTCTGCTTTTGACCCAGCAGCTAATGATCCCTGTGTAGGAATGAAATTAAATGCCCATTCACACAGTAATGAGATAAGGCCCTAGCACAGGAAGAAGATTTTTTAACTCTTGTCTGGGTAAGCACATCCATCATGTCCTGTTTAGGGTCAGGCACAGAGCTGTTCACAGCACTGTGCAATGCAGCCTCTTATACACGTGTCCCTCCCACAGATTGCACACCACACTGTGAAGCTATCTGCATCTTATCACAATCCAGCCACCACCTTTTCTGTTGGCTACAGAATGCATTGATTACACAGTGATTATGGTGATGACATTGTGGCCACAGCCAGATAGAAGAGGGCAGACAGGGAAGGAGAGTGGCAGACTGTTATTGATGCTCTTCCACCTTTCCAAAGATCTGGCTATTACTGGAATAAACTTAAGGTTCCTTGACTCAGGTAAACTTTTGTCACTTTGAGTATTAACTTTACATAGGGATCCTTATCTCTGGCAGATCCAAGCTTCCTCAGTGAGGCACAGGAGGAAGGATTGCACCGGGTGATCTGGTGGAGAATACATCCAGGGCAATAGGCATGTCTGGTGCACCAGGGCATGTACCAGCCAATGGGGGAAACTGTGGTAACACATGAAGGAAAATATTTTCCACTGGTGTTCCTTTGGGATCAGGACACAGTACAGAGCTCCAGGGTTCCTCCTGCCCTGGGACAGCAGCTGTGCTGGTAGGCCGGTTCTAGCTCAGGTCAGTCTGACGGGTTTGGATCATGTGGTCACAAAGCCCCCCTCACTTGCACTCTCCTCCAGGATCCCCTGCTCATGACACATCATGGTTTGAACAAGTCACAAGTTTCCCTGCACTGTTTGCTGCACTGGCAATGAATCACAGAAATCCACTACACAGGGGTTGCTCTGCCAAAAGTGAAGTCTACATCCACTCTTCTCATTTCACATGGAAGGAAAAACCCACAACTTGGGAACAGGGCTGAGCCTGCTTGGAAGCTCTGAGCTACAGAAAAAACAAAGGACAAAATAAAACCTGCATTTAACCATCAATCCTTGCTGTTCAAATCTCCCCAACCTTCCTTCACATTGTACACAAACATGAATTTAATCTGCAAACTCCCTTTCCTCACTTCCCAATGTTTGGTGGCACGCTGTAACCTGCTCCCCCACCACCCTTTCCCTCCAAATGCACCAATCCTGCCAAGGTCAAGCAGCAGGTTTACTTTTCAGAAAGGAATGTAAATAAACCATGTGTGTTCCTTCACCTGCCTGGCCATTTAGGGGAAAACTGGGCTTCCTCGGAAGTGACACACCCTGCCCGTTACCCCACAATATCGTGGCCATCCTGCTGCCATCACCCCTCATCAACATCATACACTCATCAAGGAAGAGTTGCAGGAAACCTGCCATAAACACAACACAGGGTCACAAAATGCAAAGCTGGAAGAACAGTATTAGAGCATATGGAAAACAGGAATGTGACCCTGAGGCAATTCCAAGGACAAAAGGCTTGAATTTACCCAGTACAAATTAAGGCCTGGCCTAGCTGGCATTGGGAAAACTGGAGCTAATGCCCTTCTAATCCTCCTTGCTCTCTTCCAAGCTGTAAGGGGCTGTCCAAGCCTAGTAAGATATGGAGTTCATATCCAAAATCCTGAACTTTGCCCTTCTGTAAAGCCTGCAGAAGGGAAGGAAACAAAGTTTAATTAGTCACATGAAGGATCAGGGTGGCTGGCCCCATTTCATGAGCTGTAATTAGCACATGAGCTGTCTGCTCCGCACGAAATCTGAGCCTGGGATGGCTGGGGACAGCGACAAGTCCCTAAAAAGAGCGAGCACAGGAGGCAGGGCACTGCCACACACCCAGCACTCTGCCTGGTGGTCATCAGGCAGCATCTACTTGTGTGTGTTACCAGCTGAGCCTGACCTGCAGCAGAGAATTCCCCTGGCAGAGGTTATCATGAGCCTGTGAATGCCATTCCCCCTCCAAGCCCCAAAGCATTGGCTGCTGAATGTACAGGAGGCCCTTCACGGGGCTGCTCCAAAGCCACATTGTTCTGGCAGCCAGTCCGGCTCCCCGGGTGTGACAGCATTGGGGTTTGTCTGATTCCAGTCTGCTGCCTCACAAATTGCTCAGATGGACCCAGAACCACACAGGACTGTGGTAGGGGTTGAACCAGAGCATGGACTCTTTTCCTGCATGGCACTGGATGTGCTCCTGCTGACTGCAGCTAGTTGATAAAAGTTATTTGGAACCAGCAGATAACAAAGAACTCCAAACACTTGGCATAACTGGCGCAAAGGATCTGTACACTGCTTTGTGCTATGAGTACATTTCACAAGTTTGCTTCTTTTCAAGGTTGTTGTGTGTGCTCTGGTGGCAGGGGAGAGCGCACTGTGCAGCTGGGGATCCCACTCAGCTGTCCCTGCAGCAGCACACTGGCACTGCAGAAGTGTGGGGAAGTACAGGAGCCAGGGACAGAAGGTATTGTGCAGGCTCCTGTCCCCTTTGCTCCCCACCCCACACCTGAAGCACCCATAACCAGCCAGATGCTGCTCAGAAATCCTTTGCCTGTGATATGCTCTGCCCCTCCTCCAAGTGAAGCCTTCAAACAGTGCTCCCTGCAGTGTTCTTGCTGGCTCTAAGTTCCTCAGCAAAGCATCAAACACCTTCTCACCCATTTCAACAGGTGTTTGAGGACACCAGCAGTTCATGGCATAAGACAGCTTAGGCTCAGCAGAAAGCAATGCAAGATGTTCCTTCTTCCAACTTCATTTCAGGTCACAAACTCACAGGCCCAAATCAGCATCCTGTACAAGCCTCATGCTTTTACTTCCCTTGAGGGAACTTCAGCACCAGCTCTGTCAGGACTTCACCATTTAGCTGTATCCTTCCCCCAAAGCCTGAGAGCACAGCGTGCATTCCAGAGACACCAGAGATACAGCTCCAAACCTAATTCAAGGATGGTGATGGACACAGACTGCGCTGACACTGTGCTGTGGGTATGTGTGTCTCTGAACTCCTGCTCCTGTCCTGTGAATCAGCTCAAATTCTCAGGGATCAAGTGACTCTTCAGCTGCTGTGTTTGCCCCTTTTCCTCCAGACAGAGGAGGCACAGAAGACAAGGCAATGCCTTTTTGAGAAGCACAACCTTGCAGGGACCCACAGAGCCCACAGAGGGGTGCAGCAACACCTGCAAGGTGGGATCCGAAAGGTTGTGGTGATTTTTCTGGTACGCTGTTTTGCATCTGCCTCTCTTCCTCACCCAGGAGCCTTACTTACTTGCTCCCTCTTTGCAGCCTCGACTTTTCCTGGTCCTCATGCTTAAAATAACCCCCATCCATAAAAAACATCTGTGTCATCTCTGTGCTACACCGTTACTTCTATCCCTTGCCTGCCCTCACTCACTGAAATAACCTGCCTGTGTCCCTTTTGGTATTGCTATAATTACTAGTTATTTTAGACTTCCAGGGTGAGGAGAGAGCTCACTTGGTGGTTTCTTCTCCATTCTCTCACTTAGAGACAATTCACTTCCTTGGAATTAGATTTTTTCCATTTTGAAAATGGATAAAAGCTTCTCTTAGCTCCTAGATGGAGGCATAGTGGATTTCCCTTTCCAGAGGGGAATCTGAACTATGATGCTTTATCACTCTTTGGAAATTTTCCCACTTTAAAAAAGCCCACCACACAACAGAAGCAAATACAAAAAACCCCAAACAAGTGAGTCTGTATTCCTCCTGGGAAGAGACATCACAGTGCAAAAGCAGGAGAGGCAACTTTTGTGACTAAATCTCAGAACTGTGAGTAAGAAACTAGAAAACCTACTCCTCTGCAACTGACTCATTCTGTGACAGATCACTGAGATTATCTGAGCATTGCTTTCCTAGTCAGCAAAATAAATGGGTCTTACTAGATTAACATTAATGAAGGAATTTGAGAACATTGCTGCAGTGGCCACAGAGGACTTTTTTTTTCCCCTTAGCCTTCATCTAAAGCTATTTTAGACTTTATAAGCTCTATCAAGTGTACGTGACTTTGCCCAAATGATTTGCAAGGACGCAGCATTATCTTTCTGCAGACAGCCCAGGGCAGCAGCACTGTGCAGGTTTGGTGCTCAGGGGCTGGACACGCAGCTGACACAGACCTACCAAACGAGTTTGGGGAAGTCATGTTTGCGTCCCAAATTAAGCAGGGGAGATAGCATTAATCCACATCCTCAGGATGTTGATAGGCAATGTTCATATTCATATTTTCAATCACCACCCCTTTCAAGTCCTCCAGAGAGCTCCTTTCTCATATGCTGTAATTCCTCCACTTCTTTCGACTTACATAACCCCAGTAAACCCCCAGTCAGTAAGAACTCCCTAGAATCACACCTCTGCTTCTCACATCCTCTCAGACACTTTTGAAATATCTTTTCTTTTTTCCTCTTCTTTGCTGTTGGTTTGATGCTTGGGAATCCCTTATTTAATGAAACAAAGCCTAGAGGTATAACCCACTTACAATCTGGTTACTAGACTGACCAGAAGATCTGTGAGGCAACTTTCAGATTGCCTCTACCCAAACACAAGGACATATCTGATACACTCACTGAGGGAACAAAGAGCATTCATTCAGGAAAGGGCAGGAGACGGCTTCTCCTAGAACATGGGATTAAACATGTGATGTTCTGGGGGTATGCTGAAGATCATCTGGAGGATTTTGATAACACAAAGTCTTCCCTGATGATCCTTCCACCACCTGGCTGTAATAGATCTCACCTATCTGTCCCAACACCAGAGTGGCACATCACAATGCCCCGGACACACTTTGGGACAGTTGTAGGGTAGCCTCTAAAATCATTATAATAAAAGCATTAATTAAAGCAGCTGCTTGCTCTGTTCCCACCCCAGGCACAGCCTCCTATTCACCCATGCAAGGACACCAATGAATGTGGGACCGGATGTTCACAGCAAACAGCAAAGGTCTGACAAGCAGCGAACAGCAAGAATGAGCAAGTGCATAAACTCACAAATGGAGTTTAAATAGGCATCAGCCTTCAAGCACAACTTCAAGGCTCTTAGGCAATACAACACAGGAACAGAGAGTCTTCATCCTAAGCATTTTAAGAACTGCATCCCTGCTCTGACACCAGTGCGGCTGTTGACGGTCTTCTTCTCTCTAACTGTGGCATCTCTGCTCCACTTTCTCAGGCCACATCCTTCTCCCATGTTCCCCATCTGCCCTGAGCACAGGGACTGCAGGACACCCACCATGTGCCCGTGGGCCTGCCAGGGCACAGGGTGGGTGCTGTGTTCATTGCTGGAGCTGGTGCTCCATGCTGTGATCCACAGCCAGATGGAAGAGCTCGTGCTGCAGGAGCCAGGGCATGGCCCTGCCAGGCTCCACTTGTCCCACAGCTCAGTGCGGGGAGGCTCAGGGCAGGCAAACACCCCCAGCTGCCAAGCGCTTGAGTCCTTCGGGTAGGGGACACTGGTCCCACTGGGCAAGCCCAGCGTGAGGCTGCTGTCCCCGCAGCCCTGGCTGACCCCATCCCACAGCCCCGCTCTCCCCACCGCACTGCTGTCCCTGCAGGCCTGGCTGGCCCTATCCCACAGCCCTGCTGTCCCCACAGCCTTCACTGACCCCATCCCACAGCCCCACTGTCCCCACAGCCCCGCTGTCCCCGCAGCCCTCACTGACCCCGTCCCACAGCCCCGCTGTCCCCGCAGCCCTCACTGACTCCGTCCCACAGCCCCGCTGTCTCCAAAGCCCTCACTGACCCCGTCTCACGGCCCCGCTGTCCCCACAGCCCCGCTGTCCCCGCAGCCCTCACGGACCCCGTCCCACACCCCGGGGTCTCGCGGCCGCCCCTCGTGCCGCCGCGGCTCACGCGCCCCGTTCCCGCCCGGCCGCGATAGGCTGCCCAGGCTGGAGCCCAGCCAATCAGCAGCTCCCCGAAGCCCCCGAAGAGGCGCGGGCGGGAATGGCCCCAAGCCAATCACGGGGCTCGGCGATGCAGGGGGGCGTGGCGCGGACCACCGGCCTGCGGCCCCTTTAAGTGAGCAAACTTCACCTCGCCACCCCGAGACCCCCTCGCACCCGGATTGGCTGGCGGGGCCCCCGGCGGAGCCGCCTCGGGCTGCGCGCCCGCTATTGGTCCGCAGCACCCGTCAGTCAGAGCACAACTCTCTTCTGATTGGCCAGCGCGCTGCTGGTCCCGCCGCGGAGGCGGGGGCCAGCGCTTCCCCGAGGAAGGGTCCGGCGGACGCCCCCGGGGGCGCGGGGCCGGACGGGCGAGCGGGGGCGCGGGGAGGGTCGGGGGGCGCGGATGCGGCTCTCACCGATGCGCTGCCCCACGGGGGAGCTGAAGGGGTTCCCCAGCAGAAAGTCCATCGCCGCCGCCGCGCCGCGATCAGCTGACGCTGCCGCCGCCGCCGCTCACGTGACCGCGCGCCGGCCGGGGCGGGCCCCGCCGGGCCCCGCTGTGACGCCACCGGCCGCCGCCCGGAGCGGCCCCGCCGTGCCACGGGCTGAGGGAGGCGCGGGGCGGCTGCGGTGCCGGGGTAGGGCCGTGTGCAAGCCGACCGCTCCCTGGTCCCGCTGGCCCTTAGCCCCGGGCGCAGGAACCGAGGGGCTCCCGCCGAGAGCCGCCGCCGCTTTCTGCAAGCACTCCGAGCTCGGGCAGGACACCCGCGAGCCTAAGCGATGCCCAAAGCCCGGAGAGCCTGTGGCGATGGGCTTTTAGCGTTCCATAGCCCGGTGTGAGTAGGAAGGACTTCCGATACTCCCGGTAGGAGTTAGGAAGAAATTCTTCACTGTGAGGGCGGTGAGGCACTGGGACAGGTTGCCGAATTGTGGATGTCCATCCTTGTAAGTCTTCCAGGCCAGGTTGGATGGGGCTTTGAGCAATTGTTTTGTGGAAGGTGTCTCTGTGGCAGGGGTGTTGGAAATGATCTAAGGTCCCTTCCAACCCAAACCATCCTGTGACTCTACCCAGGTGGTTGGCACATTCTGGGATGTGCTCCTGGCCTAAGCAACTGCCCTGCCCAAGCTGAGCCTGCAATCAACCAACACCCATACGTGGAAAATGGGGACGTGTTAATAACCAGCACAAATCCTGCTCTAACGCTGCCACACCTGATTTCCTGCATCACACACCTGAGTCCCGTGTCACCTGAACGCCAGGAAGCTGAGCTGAGTTGAGGCAGCAGGGAAGACAAATGCCCTGGTGTTACCTGCAGTGCTCCATGCTACATCTCCCTTCCCTCCCCAAGCAGTCAGGAACCTGAGTGATAATTTGGTTGACTGGTGTTGCTGGAAACAGTACAGCTTGCCTGCCAAGTGAGTGAGTTTAGGTGGGTTAGGATTGGATATGTTTTGCTGAGAAACAGTAGTAACAACAGCTGGAGAAAACAGCACATGCCAGAAATAAATGACAATACTCCAGTAGTTTTAAAAAAAAATTATATTGTAAGTACAGTACAAAAAAGTCTGTGTATAATTGTAATGTAATCTGGACCAAACAGCAAAGAAATAACAAAAATATAAAAACTGCTAAGTCTTGACAAAGTTTCCCTATAGTACCAAATACCACAAGATACAGATTATACAAAGTGTACAAATTTTAATAAAAATACAATACACCAGGGTGTGTGTTTATCACTCTTCAAGAGTTTTCAGTTGTACAGAGGACAAAGCTAAGGTTGATCCCCTTCTGTTTCTTCAAAAGCAGACTTACCCCTTCACCACACTGCTCTCAACTGTGAAGGGCTGGAATGAACCAGTTATTTTGTGCTGCTCACAACAGCAGATGCTTTAGTATGGGCCAGGATCTGAAGCAGGATTGGACTGCCTCCCTACTGGCCCTTCCTATTTCCAGGCTCACTGGGATTTGTTCTAAGCTGTTAAAACATATGTTCTGGCCTGGTGGACTGAGAACCTTCTGTGCCTCCTCTGCTGAGAAAACCCCTGACAGCACTGAGAAAAGTTCTGTAAGAGACAGACTACCTTGTACAGGCACATCTGAGGAATACGTGGCAAAGAGGCATGGGGAGAAAAATCCTCCACACCCCAGGATTTAATTTACTTCTGATTTGGGACTCAGCCACAATGAAGGACAGCTCACTTTCAACTGTCCTAAAAAACAAGCTAGACTTACTTGGAAGTAAAAAATGCCTTGTCTCTAATTTTAAAACTTTCCTGTTACAGAGCTGATAAGGCCTGAGTCAAATGATATTTCAGTTGTTCTGCCCACCTTCACAAGATAGCCTGTTTCTACAAATGCTTAGAATCTTCCTGGTGTTTCTTTACACAATGCCCATGCTTACTACTATACATAGAGTTGACTCCTGCAGGAAGTGAGCTGAGACAAACTTGATTCACATTTTTCACACACTGTTGGCTGAGGGAGGGATTTTTGCTTTTAAATTATGTATATATATATAAATATATACACACACACAGAGAAATATACAGGATAAATTAAAATCTGTTACAGATATTGGTAAACGTTAAATACATGTGATATGAACACCACATACACATACACACACACAGACAAAAGCCTAAACAGGAATCAAGTGTTCTCCTGCTGCTCCTCTGGAAGAGGAGCAGAAAACCAAACTCCAAGTATGTGGCTGGAAGGAAGGGAAAGCAGTCCAATCAACCCACATGTGCCTTACTTGGCCATAATTGTCTCAAACTGGCCACTGGTCGCTGCCTTGCAGCTGCACCACAGCTCCTGCAATAGTGCTGGTGAGAGAGATGGTGGATGAGCCATTTCACAAACAGGTGCCAGATGGGCAGAAGCAATCCAAGTTTTTCCCATCTGCTTCTCTACTCCTTTCCATCAAAGCAGGGTGACCATGCCGTGGAAAAATCAGCAGGAGGTTCATTCTCTCAAGCCAATGCAATGGGTTGATACATTGTGCTAATAATGATTGGAGTCCACAAGGAAAAAATAAACTTGTTGTCATCTACTTCACTTCAAATACCAGCTAGCAGACCAGCCAGCCAACACTGACAAGTTTCAGTTAGTACTGACTGAGGCATGGGGGTTGGAGAAAGTGACCAAGAGGCAAAAAGCTATCCAGCTTTTCCCTCAAGTGTGTTTTAAACAGAAACAGTTACAAATAGGGCTGGTGAAGAATTCAGTTCTATTCCCTGGTCCAAAATGTATCATCTCTACCTGCCCACAGAATATCAGAATACTTTAGTTTAGGCAGGGACCAGGAGATCATCTGGTCTATCTCCCAGCTTAAAGCAAGTCCAACTAGAGCAGGCTGCTCATTCAGTTTTTGAATATCACCAAGGAAGGAGAGTCAGGAACCTCTCCAGGCCACCTGTTTCAAAGACTCCTCTCACGGTGACAGCTTTCTTGTTTATATTGAAAAGTTCAATCTCTGTTTGCTTCCCCCACTGAATCTGAATTTAAGGCAAATATGTCAAAAGCTTTCTGAATTCTTCATACAAAATACTTTCAGACTGGAGGACATTTCACCCACCAACACAAAAGGGTTTTTGCAGCTTAAGTTCACAACGTTTCATAAAATAGAACTCAAGTAGTTACAATCCTATGTATATACTATACACATATAAAACTTTAAAAGCCGCCACATGGAGCCCCTCAGGAACGTTGGCATAGTGCACGTGCACAAGTCAGTTACACAGAGGCTAAGTACATCCCAGGATCCTTTCCCATCAAAGTCCAGGCATGATGTAGGCAATGTTGTCTAATGTGTTTGACTGGGAAAAGAAATTTGGTGGTTTTAGTGTCAGGTAATAACTCAACATCTCTGAAAAATGGCACAGGTGAGGGTACTAAGCACAATTACTTGAGGTACAAGTTATCATAGGATGAGACAACCAAAACTGCCCATTGATCACCTCTAACAGGGTGTCAGATGGCAAAAAGAAGTGTCCTTCAGTTTTTCTTGGAAACCATAACAGAATTCTGAGAGCAGGAATCCTTCTCATGCCCATCAGAAAAAAAGACCCAGCTGTATGTTTTTCAGATGCAGTGTTTCAGTAAGCTCAAGCCTGTGGCTGGACAGCTGAAGGAGGCCTTAGAAACAGCATCTTTAACTGAGAGATGGAGGAGCTGGATCTGCACCAGTTGTGATTCTAGAATTTAGCAATGCCATCTACTGTCTCAAATATAAATTGCAACACAACTGCTGGGGTTTATCTGTGTCTCAGAACACCACTGTCGTTATGTACCTGACTGTGAAAATCAGATTTATTACCAGCTCCTGAACTGGGCTTTCCAGAAGTGAAGCATAGCTGCCATAATTCACCTAAAGCTCCATTGCTCCTTGTAACAGTAAGTTGATCAAGTTTCTAATAAACGCACCACTGCTCATGTGGCGTCACTGCTCTGAATAAACTTGGCAAGCAGGAAGGAAAAAAAGCATCAGGTTTTCCATGGCTTATGATGGGAACACCCCACTGACTCAGCTTTTGTGCATAGAGCCAGTTTGTGGGTGTTCACACACTAAATTTTCAACTTTGCTCCTGTTGTTGACAGTCCATTCTTGTAATGAATAAACGTTTGGGCTGCTCTATTATGACATGTCAATTCATATCCCATTTTCATTAGCCCCTCTGCCAGATTTGTTTTTAATTTTTTCAGTTTTGCAGACTGTCGTTTTTTATTTTTGCTCCTCTCCTTTGCTGCTTTATTCATGTCTCCTGTAGGAAGTATGAGTCCTGGTGGCTGCTGCCATCCTAATCTATGTCCACACCAGGCTACACAGATGCCACGAGCTGTTGCTAAGTCAGAGCTCAATATTAAGAGTAGCTTAAAGCAGCAAAGAAACTGTAGTTATGCAGCTCCTTAAGAGAGAGACTATTTTTCCTGTCTCAGAGAAGGTTTCAGCCACTTGTAAAAGGTCCTACACCATCACATTAGGAATCCTGAGATCACAAATTGGTTTTTATGCTACTGAAGGAAAAACAGCTGGTGTGATAAAGAGCAGCTTGAAGGTGATTTTATTTTTATGGAAAATTAGAACTTTCAAAAATACTGGTTTACTTTTATTTGTTTTAGATTGATTGACTCCATCATGAACTAAAACAGGACCTACCCACACTGCAATCCATGCTACAAATATTAGGTCAGTTGCCAGTGGGAGAAAAAAAGGCTGCACAATGTTGTACAACGGTAATATCTGTAAGAATTTCAATACATATTCCCCTATAAAAGCTCATGACCAAGACAAATTTTCTTACTGCATTGGAATTATAGTTATATTACACTGATTAATCAAAAAAGCTCTATTTGTAATCTACTGAAATTAACAGTGCTAGAAAGAAAATAACCACAAAGAACTCACCAAAACATGTTTTGGGCAGCCATTCAACTCAGGCAGTTGTGTGGTCAGACATGCCAACGGGCCCAAAGCACAGATGATTGAGTCTAGGAGTACTGACAAACTTCCAGAAACAGCCACCATTCCCTGGTAATGAGGAAGAAAAAGATTGGATAGGGATGAGTAGTGGAAATTGCACTTCTTTCTCAACTGTATCCACTGTCATGTAGATACTGTATCTTCAGCTCCTCCAGTCCACTTCCGATATTTACACAGTAACAAAACTGTGCCTTGTGCTTTAGAGAAACTGCTGGCTCAAAAACTTTAGATTTCAGTAGGCAACAAACTGGTGCAAGATAAAGGCAGGAATCAACAGAAAACACCACAAAGTTGTCAGTTGCATAAAACACTGATTCCACAAATTTTTGTAATACATCTTCTGTGCCGTTTTGTACCATCTATTTTGTTAACTACATGAGTCCTAATGACAGTAGTTGTTTTATTTTTGAAGGTAGAGAAATGCTAAGCCTGCAACAAATGCTTTAGTCATTGATATACTTTCAGGAAAGTATATCAATGTGTGCTTTTCTGGGCTCTGGTTGTTCCTCCCATGATCTCAAATCAGTCATACCAAAACCAAAATGCAAGAACATCTATTTCACCGTTGATAAAATAAGCAAGCATAGTGGGGTGAGATTATCATGCTACTCATAAAACTCAGTGATATTATTTGAGACAAAAATATTTTCTCCTTAGAGGCTGGGCTGAGTTCTCTGTGAATGTGCATTCACAGAGTCACTGTTATTTAACAGCAGGAAAACATTAAAATGTGACATTATGTTACCAGGTAAGTTGAAATAATTGTAGCCCCTATCCAAAGCACTGGCAATCGGATACCGCCAGAAAAGGAGAGGACATGCAAGAAACTTCTTGGGAAAGGGTGACAGTTCTGTAAAAAGTAGAACAGTAACAGAATCTGACCACAGACTGACTAAATAGTGAGGAAGTACCAAATCCAGGGTGAATATACAGCAAGAAAAGACTGAAGAGTTTGCTGAACTACAAACTGGTTTCAAAGACTAGAGCTGCAAAGCACCTGTCTTTCATTGATGCCTACTGTTTACTGAGGCCTTTTATTTCACTGAAAATAAAGAGTGATGCATCAAAGAAACAGGGCATGTCACCTCTAGTTTCTCTTCCTAACAGAAAGCCACTGGTTAAACTCTTAAGAAAATAAAACAATCATCCCCTTGAATGTATTGTGTAGATTACAGGACATCACTGTGACATTGCTGGTTACAGGCTCACCTCTGTTTCCTGCAGTCTGTGTCCAATGAGGCTCAGAGATTCACCCAGTAACTGTAAATGTGCAGCTACATCAATGGGATCCGTCTCAGGGGCTTTGGCTGGTGAGGAAGGCACCATCACGGTGCTGGTGGGGGATTTTTTGTGAGGAGAAACCACTCCTGTTGGAGAAGCTGCAAAACATACTAATTAAAATTCCATATTCCTTGCTTTCACTCTTTTACTCACAAGCCTATTTAGTTGCTGAAGTTCAAATCTCATAGGCATGAGGTGCTTGAATATTTCTGTTACCCCAGTCTCATAGTCTCTGGACTCTTGAAATTTTTTTTACATGTACAGAACCTATCTACCTCAGCTGAATGCAGCTGGGGAGATTTGGTATCAGAGATGCTAAACCACGAACAACCCACCTTATATCTAGCACCAAACTAATCCCACTAGAACCTCATTTCTGCCTCTTCTTCTTTTACATTTCAATCCTTAAACTGCCAAAACCAATACCATTCTATGAATCAGACAAGGAAATCTTTACGAAAAATGCTGGCATCACTCTCACTTTCACAGAAAAGTTGATCTGACTAGTGATTTAAATGTCATGCTTTAAACATGATTTAAATGTCATGTGAGAAAGCAGGTAAGGAGGTGAAGCAAGTAAGGACCTTTGTTTTTTATTCTACAGGCAAAACTACCTTCCCCAAGGTAAAGAATTTGTCTTAAAAAATTTGTCTCGTCCAAGAAAAGAGATGAGACAAATAAAGTGCAACAATTACCTTTCATTTTTGGAGCACCATCTGAAGATGATGCCTTTCTCTTCACAGTGGTGGCCTCTGCTTTATTCTGCTTGTGTTGGAGATACTGAGCTTTCTGTTTCCAGATCTGTAGTTACCATGGTAAGAAAAGAAAGATTCATAACATTAGGTAATTCTGTTACCTGATGCCAGGACCTGGAGGCAGAATGATGTTACATAGCTAGGAGGTGAAGCAATCCCATGAGAACAAAATGAACGCTTTTATGTTTGCAAGGGCAAGATTTCCATACTTTCCATCTTTACGTGCTTTAAGGATATAGGTAACATATTTCAAGGCATTGTGGCAATGCTGCCACCACATTCTTTATCTAAGCACCTAGTTCACAGAAATAATTTTACAAAAACATCTCACACAAACACTCACCAACTTATCCTTCTCAGGTAGCTGCTTCCACACTTCTGCCAGTTTTTTACTTAGCTCTCCAAAATCTGGCAGAAAGAAAGAGAGAAAGAGAGAAATGTTTAAAACAAATTTGATCATAAAATCATGGAGAGAACATAGGAAATTTACCAGCCCCTCCACACACATTTAGGAAGCAAGCCATTCTACAACTGCAACTCTCCACACTGTCCTGAAAATGTGCATTCCTGTTACTCTTTAAAATAAATAAATAAAAAAAAGCTGATAGCAGGAAGATGAAGTCACAGTGTATTTAGGGGAAAGTGACAACAATGAAGGTAATTTTTTAAGTAAAGAAAAAGTTAGCAAGTTCTTTACCTAGATTCACAACTTGGTTAAAATAAAATTATAATACAACCACGAAATCCACTCCTAGCCCCTTTGCCATCTCTTATTCTAAAAAACATTGGCAGATTCTTTGCATTATGTCAAAATTAAGAAGTTGGTCTCAAACAGAGACAATATGTTCTCCTAATTAATCAGACTGGTGTAAAATCAAGAGAAGAGAAGGCTGGATTATTCCCTTACCTATTCCAGGATGCTCAGACACGATATTTGTACGATATTCCTTACAGAACACTTGATAAGCAGACATGTTTTTCTTCTTTGGCTAGTCAGAAGAAGAAAGGAAACAAAGATTTTTAATTATGATGAGGCCTTCTCCAATTTAATAAGAATTTGGCATTTATTAAAGACTTAAAGAAAGATATGGTACTTAGGTCAGGAAACTTAAAATGCAGTCCTTTACATCTCCTGGCTGAATTTAGGAATCACAGGAATCACCCAGAAATAGTCTTAGTACAAAGCTTATCTTGCAAAACTCAACAAGCTACTATTCTAAATTCAGGATCAACATACAACTTTGTTAATGTCTTTCAGCTTTAAAACCTATAATAAAACCCAGTATCTGTTATTCTATTCATAGTACCTATTATAGATCTGTCAAAAGGATTAAGTCCTCATAATAATGTTTTGTTCCATTCCTTGCATCCTTACAAAGTACTTCCATTTGGCAGGAAAAGAGACTGTGCAGTACATTGACAGCAAAGATATTTCAATTGCTGAGCTATGATCAGGGAAAAATTCCAAAACAGAATAGGATAATGGCTGAAGAGATTTGGGCTCTGTCTGTCCATCTCCTCATACAAAGCATTATTTCTCTAGCTGAACATGCACAAGCTGTTTTTCCCCTTTTACTTACACAGCTACAGTTATCTCATTTGTAAACTCATTCACATGCTAGCTACCACTTCTGCTACTCATATCTTTATGCAGTAACCATCGAAAACTGAATGCATAGGACACGACAAAACTGGGAACATGGCAGTCTATTAGAATTAGAATTTCATTTGAATACAGGAGTAAATGGGTAAATATCTTCAATTTTCAAGTAACAGCTTGATTCCTTTTTACAGGAACTTTGATCACTAGTCCAAAAGTGTGCCTGGGAACAGCTAGAGCCAGTCACATTAGAAAAAGATGCAGATGTGCTTGGTACATGACCCACACCAAGCAAAATTAAGTATAACTTTCCCAGAGAACCTCTACTGGCTAAAGATGGTCTGTACCACAAAGCCAGAAGAGCCAGAAGAACATATATTCCTTCTGCTACAAACAGAAATCACAGTGGCTGACACATTTTTCCAAATATGCTTCAGTTAAACCATTGATAATTGGTATCAGTTATCCTTTGTTTCAATTTAACATGCCTATGTAATGGAGTGCCTGATTCAACATTACCCACCACCCAATTTCTATTTTCTGAAAAGAAATTCAAATTTTCCTTACTTTGTCTCTTTCCTTTTCTCTCTCCTTTTCTTTTTCTCTTTCTCTTTCTTTTTCCTTTTCTCGTTCTTTTTCTTTTTCTCTTTCCTTTTCTTTTTCTCTTTCCTTCTCCTTCTCTCTTTCCTTTTCTTTTTCTCTTTCCTTCTCCTTTTCTCTTTCTCTTTCCTTCTCTCTTTCCTTTTCTCTTTCCTTTTCCTTTTCCCATTTCTCAGACTTGTCCTTCTCCCTGTCTTCCTTTTTCCTCCTCTTCTCGCCTTGACCATCTGAGTGAAAAACAGCAGGAGCAGGTGGAGGGACACCATAGGGGGTGGTACTGGCAGGTGGTGGTGACACTCTTACTTCTGCTACTGCCACAGGAGAGTGCCCAGAACTCTTTTTAGACTTGGAGTGCTTCTTCTCTCTGTGTTTCTCCTTGTCCTTTTTTTTCTTACTTTTTTTGGACTTCTTCTTCTTCTTGATTTCCCGGTAGGAGTCATCTATCACCAGCTCTCCAGCCTCCAACTCTCCACCAGAGGAAGAACCAGATTCTGGTGGTGCCTCCATGCCTGAAACCTCGTACTCGCTTCCATGGCCCTCTGAATGAAGGGAGGTGTCAGCACCAAAGCTCTCAGAAGGTGGATGGGAGTCCGGAGGTGGTTTGTGCTTCTTCCGGGATGACTTCAGGAAGCTCTGCAGATCATGCCCCAGCAGGAATGAGCCTTGCTCATCTCGAGCTGATTTCTTTGAAGATTTCTTTGCAGCTGCTGGTGCTGAAGAGTAGGATAAAGAATCATCATCTGCTGCACTACTTTTTTCTTTTGGTGAAAGGATGAGCTTCATCTTCAAGCCGTCAGGTTCACGAAGAGTAAGTGTCTCTGTGTTCACATAAAGAGGTTTCATTTTTTTAGATTTGTGGGAGCTGCTGTCATCCACTGAGTGCTCCCCACTGCTCCCACTCAGCTTCTTCTTGGGATGGTCCTTTCTGCTTTCAGAATGGCCAGAGGAAGAATGAGATGATTTTTCAGAGGTCCTCTTTGAAGACTTTGAGCTTGTGGCCAAAGGTGAGTTGATAGTCTTAAGTAAATCCATGGTTGTATCAGTTGAGGATGGACTAGAAGCTGCTTTTTTCTTCTTTTTTGATGGTAGATCCAAAGGCGAGACACCTGAAAAAGATCAAAAGAAATGTACATTGAAATGATTCTCTTAAAGCTGGCAAAGAAGGGAAGTGAGAATCCTGTGGGCTTTCCAATTACAGGTGACAGATTTACATCCTGGCTTAAAAAGAACCACAGCCATCTCAGCACAGCCTTACTGATACAATTCAGAGGCTGTGACATCTGAGCTGGTCAAATAATTTAAGGAAGGGAGAGACTGCAGGGAAGTTCTTGAAGTTTCGTGAAACTACATTTGTGACTTATGAAATAAAATATTTAGATGAAAATACATCTAACTGAAATTATACCTCAAGTGCAAGGTTTTTGTGACATTTTTAGCCAAGGTGAAACCAATGAGTTGAAAATGTGAGCTTTTTCATTCTGGTGAAAATTTTGATGAAAGATGAAATTTCAGCTTGGCTTTCTCCTTCTACTGGACCAAAAATAAATCCTAAATGTGTTAAGCTTCTATGAGCTGAATTGTCATTTTCTGGCCAACTTATTAATTGTGAGAGTACCTGAACCGAGAAGCATTTCTTTTTCAACCTCAGACATTCTATTTTTTTTAAATCCAGAGGAAGTTACATTACCCGTAAGTATAATTAGTTTTCAATGCAATCAGTAAACAAGAAAAACAAATGTCAAATGTGAAGGCATGAGTTAGCAAACTACAACTTGTCAATGAAAAGGGGATGGAAGATCTCTACCCCCTAACATGGCAACTTGTTAAGCCAGACTCTGAAAATATAATTCCCTAATCTTCTGCTGTCTGGTGCTGATCAGTGTCAGGTTTCTGATTAGCTGTTCCAATGCAGGTTGATGTGTTCTCCATCTTTAAAATGCTAACCACAAAGCTTGATGACACTGGTTTAAGACATTCCTTTCCTTAAAGGCATGATCTATCAGCCCCTTCTCCTGCTTGATTACTTCCTTACCTCTGTAGCAGAACTCATCGGAGGAATGCTTTCTCTTCTTTTTGTGAGCTTCTGTCCCTGGAAAAAACTCACTGTCCTGGAATAAGAAGAAATAAATTGCTGTCAAAAAGGAGGGAAATAATATGAGAGTCACATGGACTATTAACAGATAAAAATTTATAGGAAGTATCAAGGGTTATTTGTACTGCTGCAACATCAAGGATCTGTAGGTACGAACCAGCATCTTCTTTCTAGGTGCTAAAAGAAAACCTACTCTGTACCCCAGAGCACACAGTGTAGGTTTAAAGTAAGATGTTACAGATAGGTGGGAGAATACAAAAATATCATTAGTCAGGATTGGTTTCAGCACAATGGTCACCTAATTGACACAGAGTTTTCTGTAGGCATGGCAGCACAACAGGGCTCCAAGGAAACTGAAAGACAGATCTCTGCAGGGAGACCCCCAAGAGAGAGGAGCAACATAAAAGAAAAAGCACATTTGCAAAGTGTTGAGATATGGGCAATGCAAGCCATCACTTGAAGATCAGCTGATAAATTGATAAAAGACTGACATCTACCCTTTAATAAAGCTAAGAAATAACTTCAGATACATAGACTGTCAAGCCTTGAAAACAAAGGAGAGCAGTTTATGCTTACCACGCTGAAAAAGAAGTAACAGGAGGTACAAAGAGGCGACAACTAGAATGATGGGACAAAAATATGTCCTTAATATGCCACATCACCTAATTATTATCTGTGGTTTGATCAATTTATGAAATAGAAATTGAAACTCCTCTAAAGAATTCCAACCGCAGGGTAGAAGATTTTAATTTTAAACAAAAATTTGCTTTTGAGATGAAAAAAAAAACCCCAAATCACTAGATAGCCACCTCTGAGCTAACAGCAGAAATTGTAGCTCAAAGAGGAAAGAAGTTTTTGAAAAAACTTAAGTTGCCACTATGTGATTTCAAGAGTTAAGGCCCCAAAGAGGTAAATAGGACAAGTTCATTCTTCTCAAGAGCTATCGTTTCAGGCTCTGCAGAATCAGGAAGACAACAGTGCATCAGTTAATATTCTGTCCATCCTTTGCTGACTATTCCCACAACCACATATTTAAAAATGTGTGTAAGAAGTTATTAAGAGCATTTTCTTACTTGCAAGGTATGTCCCATCAACACAGGGACAACACTCCTACTATCTCATTTTCTGAGGCCAAAAAAATTGGAATCAGGGATTGATTCCCTCCTTTTCCCCAGCAAAGTTACTGAACAATACAGGACATGATTAGCTGCTCCTGTTGTCTTCTACATGCATTTCTAAATAAAAAACAAATTAAAAAAAGGAAAAGAAACCCATCCCATCCCATCACTACCTTTATGCATATCCATACAGCCTGAACCTTTTCTCTGAGGGTTTCTACCTGAGTTGCTGTCTCGTCCTCCTCTTGCAGAAGATCCTTGTACGAGCGCTTCTTCTCTCGCTGTATCCTGCCAGGTGCCAGCCCGTCGTCAGCACTTCGGTGACTCTCTAGGGACTCTGATTTATGGGAAATGGGAAAAAAGGAAGAAATGAAATACCACATTAAGGAACGACAGACAAGGGGACCAGTCATAAAATAAGCTAACAGAGGATACTGGTACAGAGTGATGCACAAAACCCAACAAGCACAGAGGCCTGGAAGGTAACAAACAGTCTGTACTGTCTGACCAGAGGGATGGGGCCTGGTGCTGTAACACAATCATTCCAGATTCAATCTCTAATGCCTGTATGTTCCTTCCTAAAGACAAGTGGATCTAGAAATGTTGCCATGACTAAATGTACCATTATCCCCTGTCCCAATGACTTGAAAGGCTGCAGTGGCAGAGTTCCCCAATCAGGGTGTCTGCAGTAGGAAATACCACCCATTTCTCTCAAGTTCTAATCCCAGTACTTTACCTGAAAGTCAAGGGCTTGGGATCCTCCGGTAACCTGGCCAGGTTAAATTTAAGGGCTCCACAGCACCCTAACTTCTTTCCCACTCTGACTGCATGGCCTGGCAAGGGTTGTAAAGGGCACCCTTTAAAAAATTATTTGTTGATTCTTTTTGCAAATCCCTCTGAGATTATGAAGCAATCCTACCTTCTTTCTTCTTGGTGCCATCATAAGCCATGGTGGTCCTGCAGGAGCCTGTGAATGAGCTGCCACGTCTGGGCTCCTTCCCCCGTTCCCATCTATAGGAAAAGGTCTGAGAAACAGAGAATGAAAATAACCCTCCCACAAAGAAGCACTATGTAAATGGGGAAACTTTCTCTGAACCAAATAAGGATTCTTTGGGAGACTGTGGGAAAGGAAATGAGTGGTCACTCTTCAGGCTTGATTGATTTGGGTGTTTTAATCAAAATGGATATTTCTGAATATAGAAAATGCCACCCTTTCTTATAAAATATCTGAATCACTGAACTAATTTATTTACAAAAATAGAAAGACAGTGAGAAGACAACTGAGTTTGATTTTCATGACACACAAAACTACACCCTGTGTCAAAGCCATTCTTTGTCAGGAGCCACTGTAGCAAAGAATGGGATGTTTAAAGAGATTTCAAACCCTTGAGTCTCAGATGAAGTGAAGGAAAAGAAGGGACAAGGCAGAAGGAATTAAATTACAAAAGAATTATTACTGGGTTGTTTTTTTTTTTTTTTTTTTTTTTTTTTTTTACTAGAGGATCTACACATTTTGTATTGGAGGTGTGTATCCTCCTGATGTGCTTCCCAATGCTACCACTGCAGCCATTCTGAATGCCAGCCTGGGAAAGGGGATGAGCACTCCTTTTAGCAAGGCCTGCAGTAACCCAACCTCTACCCCTCAGGTTTCAGGCCTCCTCTAAGTGAGCCACTGTGCCAGCTAGGGGCATGCAGCAGGACAGTGCTGCTGTGGAATGGCCACACTCTGGTTCTCTCAGAGCAAACAGCTTTTGTTCCTCAGCCAGTGACCAGCTCAGCAAGATCAACGTTCTGCTCCTACGGGATTAATCCAATGGCTGCCAGCTGCCTTTGTGTGTCCGTGCACATGTGTAAACACCCAGGCACAAACACCAGGCAGCCTGCTCATCCCAGCTGCCATGGTCATTTCGCCACACCGAAGCTACATGGGAATACTCTGGGAACAGGGAACTGGTGATCGTACATCCCCCACACAACTCGATTTTATAAACAACTGGCTGAGGCTGACAATGTACAACTCATTCATCCTACAGTGGTTACTTAAGTGATGCAACAAAGTCTCAACAAAATCAGGCTTGTGGGTACACACGAGATGTTTCTGTTTAATTTCATAGGAATACATGCTATTTCTTCAGGTTTTGGGAAAACACCCACTGCTGAATGTCAAGACAGTGTTCTGACCATTATATATTGCTGGTAGCAAACACAAGGATTCCACCTAAAAACAAGAGCACTGCCTATGTACATGCAGAGAACACTGCACTCAGCAATAAATAAGAGCATCTTGCCACTTGAGGGCTAGTGATCTTAAACCAGACGTTTTCAACATTTTGTGCTGTTTGTTTGTCAGACAAACTTCAGTGAGAGGACACACAACACCAGAGTATTATACTCAAGACAGAAAGGGTCTAATACAGATACTGCTCTGCAAAACAAAGCTGAAGACATTCATTCATGAATGGATGACATGGAGAGCCTAAGAGTTCTTTGTGCCTACATGCATACCTTTAAGTCTCTTTTTAAATCTTATCTGCTTGGCAAGGACAAAGCTCGGTAGATACTGCCCAAAGGTGCTCACAGCCCAGACCTCCAATCCGGCAAATACAAAACAGACCCTTAACCACTCTCGTTTTGTAAACCTCAGTTAGGTTCCCCTGCTTTAAATTCCCGGCTTTCAGCACCGACGGCACGGGCTCAGCGGGGAAGCTCTCCCTGCACGTCTCCCGCTCCTTAGCGCACATGCCCGCGGGTTCAAGGCCCAGCGAGGCTCTCCGGCAGCCCCGGGGCTCCGCACGGAGCCCCGCTCCTCGGTCCCGGTGCCGGCTGGCTGTGGAGGCGGCTCCCTCACCCCCGTGCCACCGGCGCTCCGGGCCGGGGCCGTCAGGGCAGGCGGCACCGCCGGCAGCTCCGCGCGCAGCCGAGGCGCCAACCCCGGCACCGGCCCCTCCGCGGGCACGGACCGGCGCCCGGCCCGTCCTGCGCATGCGCCCCGACACCCCTCGGAGCCCGGGCCCCGCCACCGCCGCCTCCGTTCAAAGCGGGCTCGTCCGCCCCGCTCCCGCCCGCGCGTCCTCTCACCCGAGCGGGCTCCAGCCTCACGCCAGCCCGCGGCTCCGCCCCTGCAGCAGGCCCGGGCGTGCCCCGACTGCGGGGCCGCCCAGCGGCGACAACGCCCGCCGGCGCCAAGCCGCGGCCGCAGGGTGGGGACGAACCGTGGCCGCCTCACTCGGCCCCGCCGCTTCCCGCCGCGCCGCCGCACGCGGCCGCCATCTTGGACAGGGAGACCAGGGACCCGCGCCAGCGCCGGCCAGCCGAGCGCCGAACGTCTCCAACGCGGCACCCGCGGGGCGGGGCGCCGGCTTGCCGAGCTCATCGATGAGCGGCGCGTCCCCGCGGGGCCGAGCGACACACGGGGACACACAGGGACACACGGGGGACATCTGTGCCCGGCTCCGACCCCACCACCACCTGTGCAGGGGTGCCCACGTTCGCCGTAGCTTGGCACAGCCTCCTCTTGGTGTGTGCGGGCGCTGCGCGGTCCCGGCACAGCTTCCCCTCGCGTGTCCGTGCCCGTGGGAGGCTGAGGTGGCCGGGCTCGCAGCCCGGGCTGGCTGTTGGCCGCTTGTCGCTGCCGCGGTGGGTCAGCGGGAAAGGGTGAAATCCTGTTATTAAACATTAAAAAGCCTGCACTTTCGTGAGGTTAGTCACACACACATGATGGGGCACATCTCCCTTCAGATTGATTCCCCGAGGAGCTGCGTGGATGCTGTGCACAGCTGGGGCAGCGATAAGCGCGACTGCACAGCCCACTCGGGACTGCAGCCCGCGAAGGCATCGCCCAACCCTCGCACCCGTTCTTATCCATTGCCCAAAGGTGGCAGCCAAGAGAAAGGCAAATTGCCCCCAGAATCTTCTAAAGGGCTCATTCATTATTGCAAAGGCGTCAAGACAGAGATTAAAAGAAGCTCAGGAAACAGCCAGGTCAGGAAAGAATCCTTTTCCCCACTCGGTTAGCCCTTCTTCACTCTGACCTGATGGGAGGTTTAACAAACCTCATTTCACCGTCACCTTAAATCTCATCATCTCCCCTGATGCAAGAGGTGCTGTTTTATTGAGGTGCCGGCTGACCCCCCGTGGCTCTGGCAGAGGCTGCTCACGGTCACATGCTGTCTGTCTGTCTGCAGACCGCTGCTCCCAGTGCTGGGTCAGGCCTGACCCATCGCACACAGGCCGTTCCCCGTCCCCACAGACCCGCCTTCTGCTCCTGCTGATGCTTCTGTGTCCTAACCAGTACAGAACGATGACAGTAATTATTTGCACTCCAGTAGGGCCTAGAGGAATTTGAAGAGAAGAGAGGCCTATGCATGTTATGCTGTGTGAAAGTGTAGTTTGATCCAAAGTCAGAGGTACAGCCTGCACACACAGCTCAGTGTCTGCAAGTGCAGCAGCTGTAACACAACAGGGCCAGCCCCCAGGCTGAGCACAAAGCCTGTGCTGATGTTCTCAGGCATGTACACATGTGCTACTGGCAAAACCAAAATCACTCCTTGCCCTCCAGACCATAACTGAAGAAGGAATCACCACGGTGGACAAGTGCCTCTGCACATTTATGACCAGGATCTTGCCAGATCTGAACCTGACATGACCTACTCCTTTATGTTTGCTTATTGGTGATGTTTCTAGGGGTCCCAGTAATGTGTTCATACACCATTTGACAGTGCACAGGACAACAAAATCACAGTTCCCATGTTTTTATAGTCTGCAGCTTTCTTGCTTGTGCTACAGGCTGCACAAAAACATCTATGGACATAACAGAATCATCAGTCAACTCCTGGGAGCTCCTGGCCTATGGGTCAGGTGGAGGCAGAATGGGAGCAAGTCAGAAGAAGCTGTGAGCATGGTTGGGAGAGGCTACATGCAGCCCAAAGAAACAGGGATTCAAATTGCTTGGAAAATTGAGAGCTTAAATTATCCTGGTATTTGATGATAGCAAGCATTTGGTAATGATAGCTAGTAAATGGGTGGGGATGGTATGCTTAATATTCTGCACCCTAGAAAGAGAAAGCATTTGAGCTCCCCTGCAGTTTAATGTTTTTAGTGCTGGATGGTTCATACATATTATATTGTGTCAGGACTGTGTGTATATGAGAGAGAATGAATTTGCCGGTGAATTTGCAAAAATGAACATCTAGCAGGATACTTGCACATAAAGCTACTGAAGTACCAATCATTCAGACTTCCCTTGCTGAGATCCAGCCAAGTTTCTTTCCTCCCACAGAACAAACATAATAGTAATAATAATAGGAATTGTAATGGTAACAACAATAACATACAGTCCCTTCTACTGCACTTTTCATCAGCGAAGAAATGCTCAGAAAAATTCATTTCAATCATTCCCATTCTTCAGAGCTCCTAAAGGGAACCAGCCAGCACAAAATATTGGCATTTATTGGGTGCTTTCAGACAGCTTAGCCTTTTGCTGTTCTAGAAAATCCAGGAATCTCTTTAGAGTATACACCTAGATTAAACAGGTCAGGTGGGGAAAATGTCAGAATGCTGATAGCAAATTTAAGAGAGTCACAATCCCTTCAAATTCTTAACACTTGACAGAACTGTTTCTTTGTACTCTGGAGTATAAGAGGTCATGGCAAGGGAATCAGAAAATCAAACAGTCCCTATAGCTTTTAAGACCTGAAGTGCAACTTCAGGCAGTCTCAGACTGAAGTCTGACTGTTGTGAAAATATTGCTTATTCCTTTTGCTCAGAGCATCTTGCATTCTTTTGCCTACATCCCTGGGAAAGAAAGAGCAAAAGGGTACATGGTATGTTCCCTCAGGTGTCCTCTTGGCTGTGAGTTAACTATTGTATAAAATGCTCTTGGCAGTGCAGAACATTTTAGGATGTGTGTATAGTTCCCTATGCTTAATACAAGATTAGCTATGTGCTAAGGACTTACTGCCCATGAAGCCACCCAATCTGACCTTGCTTTCCCCTCTTCAATTCCACCATGCATCCTTGTCTGCTTATTTTCTCCTGAATAAATAACAGTCCAAGCTTCTAGATTTAGTAGCCCTCTTTTGTTTCATTGGGTTTTAGTACTTAGTTTTGTGGTTTGTCAAGTGCAGTGAGTGTAAGAGGAATGAGTAATGAGCACGAGCTTACAACCAAGTTATGTACTGAATTAAATTCAGCACTCATCTGTGTGAACAATTATCAATGTTACCTGTCATAGTTTTGCAACTCATAAATCTCTCTTCGCTCCTTTCAGTTTCTCATATTTTTCCCTAGATTCTGAGATGATTTGGCATTAACTGGAACAGGACCTGGTTTAAAACCTCTGCTCTCCACCTATGGAAGAGAAGCAGCACACAGGCAGTGCTACTTTTGTAGCCCTCGTTAGTCCTGTTGCTTGTTTTGCAGGGGCTGTGTTGCTCTTCTCTGTGCACATTACAGCACTTGTGTGTTGTGGCTGTTACCAGCCACCAAGCTGCCCTTAAACAGGAAAGGTGGAGGAAGTGACCACGAGGTCACAGTGACTTTTGGCGTAATGAATCTTGCTTGCCTGCTTGCCAATTGCCTCACCCATATAATTTCCTTAGTCTTATGTATAAGCAATGCTGGTGACTCCTCTTTGGATACAAGGACTTGCTTCCTTAGAGAATCAAAACTTCAATTTGTTATGTGCATTGTTTTGGTGTTGGGGCTTTATTTAAATTACTTCCCATTTGTCTTTGCTTTTTTTGCAGGACGCATTCATTTTCATGCCTCTTCATCTCTCAGTAGAGTCATTAATGAAACCACAAAGGTGTGTGCATTCATTTGTAATGTCAATACAGCAGCCTGAATGTTCCCTGGAGCCACAACATCTGTCACAGTGTGGACACACCTTCTCCCCCTGCTCCTCGTGCTGCACCTTCTGTATTCATGCTGAGAGGGCTAAGGTGAGATGGAAGGCCAGTGTCCGTCTGGAAGGGAAATAGCATGGTAAACTACAGTAGGATTTGGGGGGTCTGGAGAGGAAGAGCCTGTTCCTGGAAGTGGTTAAGCGAAGGGGAAAGGACTATACTGGGCTGATACACAAAAAGGAAAGGCTAAATGCAGGCAATCTGTCAGCATTGAATTTGCCTCTTTTCACTGACTTTGCTGTCTCCCTTCTCACCAGCTGCCAGGGAGGTAGAATTGGTTTCATCTGAGTTTCATGGAGCCATGCAAGGCCTATTGCATTGCTTTCAGCACTCTGGTTGTCCTCCATGCCTGTACCCTGGACACCTTGCTGGTGTCTGCTCACAGCCCTGGTCCCATAAAACAGCAGGCATTCAGCTCTGTATTCTTGGTTTGCCTTTTTTTTTTTTTCCCTTGAATCTGTTAATGTATTTAAATTCCTCCTCTCATACCTTGATTCATTATAGTCATCTTCTGTACAGGTCAGACTGACCTGCTCTTCTCTTTTGAGACATTGTAGCATGATCCTTCACCTTTAGGAAAAAAAGCCTGTAATTCTGGGGTGCTTCATTTCTGCAGCTTCCGTTGTGACAGATCCAGAGCGTTGACATCTGTCCTGTACTGGGTAGCAGAAATTACATTTTTACTAATATTTCTCTCCAGATAATGTAGATGGCTCATGGCTATTTCTGTGGACCAAGCCTGCATATTGCCTCTGCTTCTGGCTACAGAAGCCATTGATGGAGATCAGAACTTTTGGGAAAAGCAGGAGATTTCACTGTTACCTGAACAGCTCGAAAGTGGCAGTGGAGTTTGCAGAGTGTTGCCTGCAAAATTCTTGAGATGCCAGCTGAGGTAATGCCAAGCTTGTGACTGTAGTGTGCCATGGTCTGTGGAGCTGCTGCAAAAATATGGGCAAGAGACAACATATGGAAAGGGCTCCAGACTCACCGAGGGTGGAGTCACAGTAAAGGCAAGGGAATGTACTGATGTGATGAGAGCTGAGGAATAACAAAAAGTTATGAATTGCAGAGTGGTACGTGTTGGGAGAAGCTGGGGGTGTTGCAGGACAATTTATGTGTTTTACATAACAGGTAATTTTCAGTGCTTTCAGGGTCACTGGATAAGACAACATGATCTGGGTCATCAAGTGCTGTTCTCTGCTATTGTAGGCCCACTGTCATTCAATCCCTTATTGTAAGCTGATCAATCTTTATCCTCAAAGTAATCAAGTCTCATTCCCCCACAATGCTCATTGGGAGACAGAGTCTCTTTTGTCTGATGGTTAGGAACCATCTCCTAATTACCAGCTTAAATGTATACCTGGTTAGTTTGCATTCATTTGTTCTTGTGCCAACATCTTATTTTAGCTAATATAATTATTAAAATTATAATTATTGTCTTTTGCTGCTGTTTTTGCTCAGAAGTATTTATAGAGAGTTGTTATACCTGCACTCATTCTCATTTTGCAAATAGAATATGTCACTCAAAGAAAAGAAAATCTGTACTGTCTGGAAACATCAACCCCTCTTTCCCCAAATATATAAAAGCAGTTAGCCCTTGGTATGGAGTTAAAGATAGCTGGTCAGAGATACAGTGACTGTTTTTTGTGACTGCACTACTGTTTGTTTGCAAACTTGCTTAAAGAAGTCTCACCTCTCACTGTGCCATAATCTGAAATAAAATTAAGTCAAGCTCACTCTTCTGGGTTACAGGAGAACCTAAAAATAATGACCTGTGGCATGGCAATCTGGTACAAGAGAGCTATCTGATTGGCAATTCTGCAGTCTAGGCTGTGGCTGAGCTCATGCTGAGAAACATGGAGAAATGAAAGGCCTCTATAAAATGAATTTTATCTTCCAATTTTGCACCAACCAGACAGAAGAGTCATAAAGCTGAGCTTAAAATTTTTGTGTGAAGACAGTAATGGTCTGAAATGTAAGTACAAACGTGGGATAAACTTGAAATGAGAACATTTTCTTTGTAATACACATCAGAAACCTTCAAAAGAAGTTAAGGTACTTCAAGATGAATCAGAGTGGAAGCTCCTTCAGCTCGTTGCTCACTGTAACATGCAACAACATTTTGAAATTTCTTCTTTCATCAATTGCTCTCCAGATGGAAGCTGAGGATCTTCCATATTGTCTGGGGCTGCTGAAGCTGTGACAGTCTGAGAAGCAGTTTAGACCAGGCTCCCAGTGGTTCTCAAATCCTTATCATGTGTCTGGGCTGTGTAGTGATCACTTGTACACAAGGGGGATAAATTGTCCTCCCAAGAAGTACTGGTCCTAAATAAGGCACATGGGTCTGTGTGCCCCTCATTTATTTTGATGAGAGGTCTAGGGAAGAGTTTGGTGGGTTTCAGTCATGATTTCAGAATGGGGGAATATAAAAAAAAAAACCAAACAAACAACACAAAACCTGTTTGTTCCTATTCAGCATGTAACAGTGTACTTACATAGAGAGAAGTAGAGAGATTATATCAGATTATATCCCAGCCATAACTCATTTCTTTTCTTAACAGTACCAGCCAGGGAAGGCTATTAAGTGTTGGTGCTGCACTTGGAGCACAGAAAGATTGGGATGTTTGACAGTCCTGGATTCAATTCACGGTTAAATGTCTCGGGTAATGGAAGCGTTTACCACATCACTTGAGAGCATTCTATTGTCTGCTAGATTTCATAAGCAAGGAGTTTTTTATTTAGTTGAGCCGCTTGCTTTTTCTGAAGAAATAAATGACCAAATAAAAACCAAATCTGAAAACCCTCCCCACTGAGTCTATTTCAGTTGTTGCTGTTTTCTTCACATTTTCCTCCTTGAAATGCATTAGTTTCCAGTTGAAGGAATCTGAAGAAAAGATGATTATTACCAAGAAATTTGCAAATTAGCAGAGCTCAAAACACCCCCACAGCAGTGTTCTAGTAAAATAAGTGAGGCTGGGCCAAAACCTCTATATATTTATTTGGATCTTCTATATTTGGATTTAGCAATCCTATTACTGAGCTAAAATTTAGGACTCTTTAGACACATTTGTTCTGGAAACAGCACAGGTAAATTACAAGCTCTGATAGGTGGGAGGATGAGGACAGTGTCTAAGATCTAACAAGGAGAAAAGTAACAGACATTCTTCCATTTCTATTAAGTGCATTTGCATATTTCCAGCACATTCGACAAATGAATAGTTATGTGCTTGGACAAAATTAGTGGCTAAAGAGAAGCAAAATGCACCAAGTCTGGTGTGTGGGATATTGCAGTGCTATTATGCAAATTAGTGCTATGTCTTTAGCAGGAGTTTTCAGTTCAATTTAGATCTACTCCAAAGGAGGAGAAGAGTGTGCTTTAGTCAGACCACTGGGATGAGACTATGCATGAAAAAACTCCCATATAAACAAAGATTGAAACATCAGTTAAAAGATGGAGAAGGGATGAAAAATGTACACCATGTAAGGTAGAGTGCAGAAGATGTGACCACTAATCACTGAGGATATTTTGTGAAACAAGGAGAAAGGAGAGCTGAGTGGAGAGGGAAAAGACTGGTAAAATGAAGCTTTGTGCTAGGACAAAAGGAGGCAGTGGAAATCCCTGCTTTCAGGTTTCTTGGAGTACAGAAGCACAATTTTAAATAAGGCTGGAAATTTCTGTGTTAATTCTAGTGTAATTACTGTAGTTGAAAATACACTTTTTATTTAAACTCTTCCATTCTGGAAAGCAGACCCCTGCCATATTCCAGAACAGAAGGCAAATTTGAATTCTGAGAACCTGTCAAGAAATGCTTATGAGAGACAAATGATCACATAAATGTCAAATGCATCATTTCTTAAATGTTCCTGCTCTGGTCATTGCTAGCAGTCATGTCTCAGCACTATCTTTTTGGCTGAACGTGGATCTACACAAGCTTATGTTCATTATGTGCTGAAGACATCCAGCACTGTCTTTTTCACCATGTTCCCCTCTTTAGCACAGGTAAATCCACAGTTTATGTCTGTATTATTCTGCACTGCTAAGCTAGTGCGGCCTGCCAAGATTTACAGCATCTCCCCTTAAGCTCAAACAGTTATAAAAATCACTAGATGGCAGCAGTGCCATTTCTGGGCTGCTGTTGCCCTGAGCTCCTGGTCTCAGCTTGTGCTCTAGGGTGCTCCTTGCTGCCAGTTCCCAGCTTTTCAGGGGATGCAAGGGCAGCCATATCTACCGAGAAAATACTTGCCTCTTCCTCAGCAAGAGATTTGTGTTCTCCATTTGGTGCCTTCACAAAGGCTGGGTTTTAATGGGTGGTTCCCTATTTTTTCTTTAGATTTCTTGTTTTTCCCTGAAATGGCCCCAGTTTGTAGCTTGCAGACACTGGTATATACCATGCTAATGGCTGTGTTGTTATGATATGTTGTATGCTTCCAAGGTAGTGCAGGGTAACTAACTTAGCTTTGGCTGAGAGCAGAGAATATCCGTGGAACCAGCAGAGGTTCACTCCATGGCTCAGGTATGAAACTGGATAACAGGAATTTGTTAATGGCACTGTTTGTTGCTGCTGCACTGTTGCAGTTGGCTTTCCTCAACAAGATGCTAAAAGCAAAGTGCTAAGAGGAGAGAAATACACTGGAGAATTTAAAATCAGAATCATTTTGGTCCTGAACAATCCTCAAGTTTCCCAATTCAGGAATTTCCTGGGAAAAGGGATAATTCCAGTCAGTTCCCCAGCTACAGCCATTAGACCCTGAGGCTCCATAGCAGTGTGATGAATGGGTGCACAGCCTGGCTGGTGATGTCAGTGTTGTTTTGCTTTTCAAATAAATCTCACCAAATTTAAGCAGTCTCCAGGATCCCTTCAGATGTCAGTGTCAAAACCAGGAGAAAGTTTCCTCTGATGGTCACAATCTGGTGTTTGTGGGTTCAGTAGCTCCTTCCCTGTCTGCTTCAATGACAAGCTGAACTCTGGGGCAGGGGCAAGAAGGAAAGGTTATTGTGATTCTTCTGGCTTGCTTTTTTTTAAACAGATCCTCCCCCACACTCCCCTCCCCCAACCAAAAACCAGCCCACACTTTTATTCTTCATTAAAAAAAAGCTCTTTTCAATGGAGTTTTAGGTCTGGAAATGGACCAAGGCAACTGTGTGCAAATGTACTGGGGAGGACATGGCTCTTGGCTCTTGTCACAGATTTTAAGATCACCTTCACCAAATTCTCACAAAATAAAAAACTGCTGCTGTGCTCTGCAAAAAGGCAGATGGGAGTTTCAAAAGTGAGGGTCATCAAACATAATTCTGGATAGAGATTCTTCCAAGGTCACCTCCTCTGTAATTTATGAAAGTACTGATTTATTTTTTAAAATTGATACTGGGGGTTGGAGCATCTGGAAACTCTCACAATGTTAAGGGCTTAATTCTGATTCCCACAAGTTCCTATTACAATTTGCTGGTGGAAAGAATCTTCCAAACTGGTGTTAATCCATGCATTTTTGAGGCTGTCTTTACACAGCCAGAGTTGTGGAAAGGTAAGTAGAAAAGGAGACAATTTTATGTGTTTGCACACCCAAATACACATTTTAGGCTACAACTTTTCACTTTCTCATTCTCCCTCCTACTTCACTTGCTCCATGCTGTCCTTCAGCAGGGGTTGGAATTTTGAAATGGATTTAAAACAAAAATACTTGCTCTGTTTTATTATGAGCATATTTCAAGGGGAAAATGGATTGTATTTTTATTGGACTGAATGCATTCAATTGCAGCAACTTTTATTATTTTGAAGCAAAGTTTTGTTATTCAAACAAAAGCCTAAGTGGTACCTACTATGCCAACTCTAAGCATTTTTCTACAGCTCATTTTTAAATTAGCCTTTAGGATTTGCTTGACTAAATCAAGCCTCAGGAAAGAGAAGCTTGCAGGGGGGAAATCACTGCATTAGAGGTGATAAAATGAGAAATGAGAGAGACGAACATCAGTGCGAACTCATCAGCATTAGAATAAATTCAGAAATAGACATTCTACATTTCCATAATGCTGTCAGCTGCCACTACAGAGACAGAGATCTATTACTTCTGTTTATACTGCTGCTAACTTAATTTATAGCAATTTATTGTATAAAAGTAGACAGTAACTTGACTGGCTGGGAAAAAAAATCCCCTTTGTGCTGAAAATAAAAATGATAATGCACATAATAGATTTCTGAAAGTAATTTGAATGGCTGGTTGAAACAGAAGGTGAGTGAGACATATTTTTAGTAAATCTCAGCACGAATTCCCTACTTTCATATGCACATTTGCAGATGGATCGATAAAGGGCAGACATGGGACATTTACTTTGTAAGATTGGATGGGCCCAGGTTATTCACCACTTGCAGGCTTCTTTATTTTGCTGTGGCTGCATGGAGGGATGAAGCAAGAGCAGGAATGGGTACAGTGGCCCCAGGGCTGAAATCAGGTGCTTATTCATGATTGGTTTTGTGAGAAAAGAATCTGACACAGCCTTGTCCCAGAAAAAAATGGGCAGTTCATGTAATTTCTGTCCAGATGGTGGAGAGGATAAGAAACACCAAGCTTTCCACAGCTTTCAATCTAAGGGAGTATCTATAAGATATTTTTCAGGCAGACCTGATTTTGCTCCAGACAAGCTGACACAAGCTCCAGACTGGAGGCTTTTGTTAATGCCTGTGCCTCATCTCAGTGTCTCAGCTTGGACTCAGCCCTGTGCTCACCACCAGTGCTCCATGTTGGGTCTGGAGCTGATGGCATTCCTGTCAGATTGGCTCCAGAGCAAGCTGACATTGGTTTGCAAGATCCCATGAAGACATACCTAGAGGTGGTGGGATTTCAGCCCTTTGTTAAAGCCTGTGGCCTGACCCTGTCAGACCTGTCCTGCTCTCAGGCAGTGGTCCTTGGTCTCTTCATTCCCTGAGCAGGAGTCTGGGCCTTCTCTGTAGCAAACAAGCCTCTTGGTGAGAAGCTTGCTCTTCTTAAGTACCTTTCAAGCCCCCTTAGAAGTACTTCATGAGTCTCTAGGGGTGCATAAACCAGAGACCGAAAAGCATGGCTCTGGCAAGTCTAAGGGATATAATCATCAGCCTGCAGGTAAACATGTGCTTAAATGTTTTGCTGATCAGAGACAAACTGCTGAACCGGGGCCTTGGGAGCTGCCTTGCCACCACAGTTACTCCCTTTATGACAAGAAGTTGATCTTCAAACTGAGGTGGAATGCTTTTCTGTTCAGCATAACCTGGTTTTGCAGGGAAAAGGAAAGGGAGGATAGGACTGGCAATAGTTTGTGGCAATCTGTGCTCAGAATTAAAATATATGGGAGCAAAATTAGAAGTACTGTCACTGCTGTGCAGACACTACCCAGGTTTGACTAAAACAGGGGATGAGGTGGCTGAGAACTGGGTTGCATGGACCAAGCCACTAAAGGAGAAGCGTAACACAGAAACAGCCAGGTCTGTCACATCTGATAAGGACTTTGGTGGCGAGAGGCATGAGGAGTTTGCACAATGTCAGCTTTCTGTCTCCAGAGAGTGCTGGTCCAGAAGAACCTCACATCTCAGGACATTGTCATGAGCAAAAAAGCCCCTGTCGCATTTGGCACCACAGTGATCCCACTGTCTCAGTGGCATTCCCAGTGGCATCCCCAGCATTTCCAGGATTAACAGTTGTGTTTGCCCTCATGTGGATGTCACCTCAGAACTGCAAGGACTCCAATGATAGCCTGTGTTTCTCAGCCCGGCTCTTTCCATGTATTCCATAATCTGGAAGCCTCCAGTGTGCTTTCCTCTGAGCAGCTGCAGGTTGTCACCACATCCTCACCTCCCACAGCTGTGGAAATTTCTGGGGTTTGTGCTGCTGTGCAGGATCAGCTTGGGAGAGGACTGGCAGAGTCCCCTCACAAACAGCCTTTGCATGGACTCCCTCCAGCATGGCAACTCATCTGGCATACACAGAGCACCCAGGGGAGCCCCCTCTGAAAGGCCAAGCTCTCAGGCTGGGACCTCCTGCTTTTCCTGTCTCAGCGCCTCAGGATGAAACCAGTGGTTGAACTACTTGGTTGATGCCTGTGCTGCTCCAATTGTGAGCTTTGTACAAATAGTTGTTGACAAAACAAAACTGGACTATGTTCAAAGGTCAAACTAGTTCTCTCTGCTTCAGGCCCTGGACCCCTTCATTTGTGGCTAGTGGAGGCTTATCCAGCTGCTAGCCACAAACTCTTCCTGCTGCAGGACTATGCTTTATTATATGTCCCTGCTCCACTCAAAGGGAAAAGAGGAGCCAAGGGAAGCGCTGAATTTAGAATGGTTTTTGATTTAATGCTTCAAAGCTTTACAAAATACTCAAGCAGGGGTCTGTGTAGACTCCTCATTCTAACTGAAATTTTAGGTTAAGAAAAACAAGCTGTTGATTCATTGACTCAGGTCTTTAGTTCTGCAAACCAGCAGGGAATTGATTTATAAAAGGTGAGAGTCTAGGACAGTCTGGAAGCCCACATCATGAGTAAGCATACAAAAGGATTTATAAGAGTGCAAAAGGATAATGCTTCTGGTCCTTATTGGTTTTTAGCTGCTTAAATACCACAGTAGGTGTCAGAAGATTAATAACTTTGAGGATCTGCCATCTTGCACATCATTGAAAACCTCCTAATGGGGTTAAAAGAGCACAGACACATTTTCTGAAGTTTGGCGTACGTCAGCACCTGTTACAGTCTCTCCAAATTCATACAGTCAAGCAGACAACACTGGCATGTGCAAGAGCATTGTGGGAAGGAAGGGAAATGTCACAATGTGTGGAAAAAGGTGACAGGTCTAAGACATGGTGCCATATGAAGCAGGATGCCAGGCTGGTTGTTGGAACAGGGAACTAGACAGAGGGTGAGGAGTGACACTGAAGTAGTGAGCGTTGAAGTGCAAAGCCACACACGTGTCAAGTTGAAATCTTCTCGCTGTACAGGATGTACCAACACAAAAAGAAACACTGCCTATGATTTCAAGCCTGATTGCTGCTCCTTGAGGGTCTCAGCATAACAGTTTATTATCAATGTGAAAGCAAGATCTTCCTAGTTAATTAAAGATTTGAACTTTAAAATCTTTGATCATAGGGATGATTTGTGCTCACTGCAGCCCAACTTACTTAACATACAGAATAGCTCATGACAGCATTTTTGATAGTAAACATTTACAAATCATTTTCTGACCACACATCAGAAAGAAGTTAAGAGTCAGTTAGCAGTGCAATGTAATGCATCCAAATGCAACACATACCACACTACTCAGCCACTCTGCAGATTATAAACATCACACATTGCATTTGAATAGCTGCACTCTCAGGTCTGCAGAACTCCATGAGGTTTGCCTTCAAGTGCCATCCTGCTCTGAAAAACAGGCTCTAAGAAGATAATTTTGTGGCTCTGTGTTTATTCAATTGTTCTAATCCTTGTCAGATTATAGTGGTTAAAAGAAGATCATAGAATCATAGTGGTTTATGTTAGAAGGGATCTTAAAGTTCATCTCATTCCAACCTCCCTGCCATGGGCAGGGACACCTTCCACTAGACCAGGTTGTTTAAAGCCCTCTCCAACCTGGCCTTGAGCACCTCCAGGGATGGAGCATCCACTGTTTCTCTGGACAGCCTATTCCACTGCCTCACCACCCTCACAATAATTTATTCCTAGTATCTAATCTCTTTGTACCCTTTCAATTTAAAGACATTAGCCCTTGACCTACCTCTACATGACCCCATAAAAAGTCCCTCTTCAGCTCTCTTGTAGCACCCTCTAAGTACTTACAAGTGTGATAAAGTCCCAGAGCCTTTTCTTCTCCAGGTTAAACAACCCCATCTCTCTCAGCCTGTCTTCACAGGAGCAGTGCTCCATCCCTCTGATCACCTTTGGCCTTCTCTGGACTTGCTCCAACAGGTACATGTTCTTTCTCACATTGGGTGCCCCAGAGCTGGATGCAACACTCCAGGTGGGAACAGAAGTCCAGAGCAGAACAGAGGGACAGAATCCCCTCCCTTGCCTTGCTGCCACACTGCTCTGGATGTGGCCCGAGATAAGTTGGCTTTCTTGGCCTGCAAGTGCACATTGTAATGGAAGGATGCTTCCTTCTATTCAAGGAAGATGTCTTTTTCCTTCTGTTTCTCAGCTCAAGATGAGTTCAGAGAAGAAAGGTAGATTGTCCTTCCATGTCAACTCAAAGAGGATAACTGATACACAAAAAATTCAATCTCATGTTTTCCACCATGTTTGGGCAGCCCTTGTTTTCTCACCTGATAACACTGCTGATGGAGCATTCACCATGGTATTTGCTTTTTACAGAAGTCAGCTTTACCTTCCCTGCCCAGCATCATTTAGGCTGAGTTGCATTACAAGGTAAGGCAGATAATAGGTCAGCTGTGGTGTGGCCTCCTTCTTTTGGTGTTTGTTCTCAAATGTCTGTCCAGCCTTAGACTCCTGGGGATGGATAAAAAGCGCCATCAGACACCAAAGGGTGCACATCTGCTTGTGTGTGCATGAATCAACATCCCTGGCTAACAGATGAGAGGGAAGCCAAATGAAGTGAGACGTGGGGTATTGAACACATCTGTCAGAAACATCTGTCAGAAAAGCTGAGCACAATTTCACTGCTGTGCAATGCTCATTTCTTTTCAGTAGTTACTGACTGGGCCTTCTGGGTCTTATTTAGCTCTCCTAGATACCTGACTCCTACCTGTCCTCCTTTCTTTCCCCTCCTTTTGTGGAGGTTTTCCTCTTGTTTCAGCAGGCAGGCACAGATGGACACGTGCTGAGACTTTGGCCCTGTTGTCAAGAGAGGGCTTTCCAGGAGGCAGGGGACAGAAGGGACCTGGCAGGAGGAAAGGTGCTGTGAGCTGTGAGCTCCAACACAGCACAGTGTCCTTTTTGTGCTTTTTGGGGTGATAAGTTCCACCTTGAGGTCTTTTGGTTGGGGTGTACTCAGGAGTCTCTTCCTTATGGATCCTCTAATCCCTGTGAATGTTGAGTTCACTCTTGAATGATTTGTTTTTCAGCTGTGCTATTCAAGTATTCACCACTCAGACAGCTTTTGTCCATTGACTTATTGGGACGTAAAAGTCTCTGGCCCTCTTTGTCCACCTGGCTGGACTCACAATCAGCCTCTTCAGAAGCCACTCATGGGAAGGGAGAAGGACTGGAATCTGATAGTTTTATTTAATATTTTTTAATTAACTTTGTTTCTGTGGGAAAGCAAGGTAACAAGTACACATCCAGTGAGTTTCCCACCCTCTAAGAAGATGACTTATAATACTTATGCATCTGGTTTCTTTTGACATGCCTCTGGGTCTCATGGTCTGCTCTGACAATCTTCTAGGAAATGCTGATAATGAGCAATCTTGGCTTTTCCCAACATGCTTGTTTGTTTTCTTCCTAATCCACCCTAGAGCAAGGACAAGATCTCATGTGGGGTCCTATCTACACTATCTTAACAGAAACAATTACACTTCTTGCTTTAATTAACAGTGAGCTTGACTTTCCTTTCTAGAACCAGAGGATGAATTTTCCTTACCTGTAGCTGTGCAGCTTTCTCTGACTTGGAGATCAGACAGGTGCATGACCGGAAGCACCCAGCTTCTTTTAGGGTTCCCACAGGTATCACCATGGGGAGAGACTCTCCCTCGCTTTTTCTGAGAATAAACTGCTCAAATCCCTCCATGATCTCTAAGGGAGAGGAATTAACTCAGACATAAACACTGCCTTCAGATACAAGCTGCTTATCTGAGAGCTGAGCAGGGCTTTGTACGGGACCCCCTTAGGAGGCATTCCATCACAGGCTTCCCTTCCAAAGCAAGCAGTCAGATGGTGAGCCCCCCAGCAAGAGACAGTGATACAGCTTAAACTACCCTGCTTAGCAGCCCCAGCAGCCTTAAGCAGGCTCCCCAGGCTGTTGGCACTGCTCTGACACAGGGAGTCCCTGACTTTGCTGTGCTGCTTCACACCCACAGGCTTGAAGGCCAGGTGGGGCTGGAGGAGTGCTGCCTTTGCCAGCATCCCCAGCTGCATGTGCTTGAGTTTTGGTAGTGGTGCTCCCCGGCCCCCCTGTTGGCTGTGCAATCCATAAATGGCCCTTGATGACCTCCATCGTTTTCCTTGAGCCCTGACATGCTCTCATCCCTGGGAGTGGCTGTAGATTAGCAGATTCGTAGTAACATAGGAAGAGGAAAATCATCTGGGAAGTAGCAGTCATAAAGCAAAATACTTATCCTCTCACTCAAGGGCAGCTTAGAGGAAGGTGAGAACAAAAGATAGTTTCTTCCTTTTATATCATTGCAAGAGAAACAGGGAAAACAGAGCCTCTGTTCTGCCTAAGCATCCAGAGGGACAAATGAATGTTGGAGGAGCACAAGTGGAAATTCTGTCCTTCCCCATGCCTAGAGGGAGTGGATTCAGCGCCTGGAGGAGACTGCTGGTGGTCCAAAAGGTACTGAAAACCTGCTGTAAGGGAGCCTGTAAGAGGCAGGGGAGGAAAGGAGGAAAGGAGTGAATAGTTGATGACGAGGGGAACTAACGAGACCTCGGTCAAGCCACTCCAACTGAAACTTTTTCTGTGGTTGGGGCATTTAAAAGGTTTCCTATCCATATGGACTGTCCTGAGTCTAACGAGCTGTGAGTTCAGCCAGCAGACTTTCCATTATTTAGGACATGGAGACTATGTCCTCGACACAGACATCCTCTTTTTTTCTAAGAAACCTTTAATTTATGCCTGTTATTCCAGTTAAAATCAGCTGAAATTGCCCAGTGAGCTCAGGGGAGTGAGGAAAAGAAAGGCAGGCAACTGAACAGACAGACACATGTGCGTTAGCTCATCTCCACAAAGCATAATTGTTTGAATCCCATTTCTATAGAAAATATCTGATTTTTCAGCAAGTGGAAGACCATGAGAGCCTTAGGGACATGAAGGACTGTGCAAATGGGATGCTCAGTTTTTATTGTCCAACTTCCATCACTTTTCTAGAGAAGGAGAAACGTCACATATGATGCCTAAAATCTTCAGCCAGAATCTACCTCCAGCTTCTCCCCTGCAATTATTTTCTCTATGAAAGAAAATGGTTTCTCTGCTCTCAATCTCTAACTCATGCTTTCTTCTTCTCCTTTTTTCCCCCCATAAACATCATGAAGTCATTATTTGAAAAGAGGGAAAGAGGGAGAGATTAATTAAGAAGCTTGTATTCCAGTTTGAGGCTTTCACTGGTAATCAGAAACTGCTTGAGTTGTGCTTTCAGGGGTTTGTAATATGAACAAAATCTCTGGATAAGGAGACGGGCTGTAATTAATTTCTCTCTTCAGGACAATTACAGATATAAGTAGTAAAACAAAGACTGACAAACATCAGCAGAGCTGCCCACATTGTATGTACTCCATTGTAATGTGGCTCAGTAGCAGATTATTTTCTACTCAAGGTCAATGATTCACAGCATGAAAAAGATATGGCACAGGATTTCTAGGATTTCTAGCCTTTGCTAGCACACACCTGATAATCATCACTTCCGCCACTTCTCCAAGTGGCAAAGAAACCAAGCATAGGAAAGAAATCCAGCATAAAAAAGAAACTTTTTCTTCTCATCTCATCCCTGCACTATCCTGTCCTCTGGAGAGCTGGCAGCAGAAACCAGTTAAGCTGGGATAGTTTGAGCATGAGTGCAATAGTATTGTGAGCAGCAGGAAGCCTTAACAGAGAGATGAAAGGGAAGGATTGGCAGAAGCCTCTAGCTGCTTTTCAGCATCTTAGGTTTCATGGAAAAAAAAATAAGTACCTGGCTGCCAGGGCTCTGCAGCAAATTTGGAATGCAAGAGCTGGCTTAGTGTTGCAGCACTGAAGGAGTTTGCAGAGAGCTGCAGGAGCGGCTGTGGTGTGTGAATGGCACTGATTTGTTTTGGTTTGTTTCCTCACAGCCCTCGCTGACACTTGCAGGGTCCTCAGCAGGGAATGTTTTGTTGCTGCCCAAAGAAGCCTGGGGAGAAGAAGGAGAAAGCTGGGCTCACTGAGGTTCATGTGCTCTCCTCAGGCAAGCCAGGGGCCTGGGCAAAGTTTTGGGCTGTAAGACAGCAGTGGGTAGGGCTGGGGGAGAACATGGCCTTGCTTTCATATCCTGTGAGGATGGGGAGATGGAATGTTTTGGAGGAGGGGCCCTTTGTACAGGCCAGTCCAAAACCAAGGGAAATTGCTGATGTAGGATAACAGCCAGCCCTTTCTAGAGCTCTTCATTAGCAGCTATCAATGTTCTTGCAAAGCGGGTCCACAGCATCACTGACTGTTTCATAGAGAGGGACAAAGAGACATGAGAGCACACAGACCAAGGCACTCACAATTTCTGCTAGCAGCAGACACTCTGTTTTCCAAGACCCATCTTGAGCCCTACTCCAAATCTACAGCTTATTTTAGGGCCAAAAAAGCCCCAAAGAGCTAAACTATGAGCAGCTTCCAAAGCCAGTCAATGCCATAGCAATAAAAACTGCTTCTGTTGTTCTCCCCAGGCTTGTCAACAGCAATATCCAGCTCTGAGTGTATGTTAGGAGTAGAAATAAGGGGATAACTCACTTTGAAAGCTTTCTTCTGAGGTTTGTGTAAAGATTTTATCAACTTTTTCTTTCACTGACAATCTGCCTAAAATGAAGGACTTTGCTTTGAAAACAGGGACTCCAGTACCTGCTTTCAAATAAGCAGAAAGCAAGCAATAGTCAGGGACTGGCTGAATAATGCAACAGGCTCCTTTCAGAGGACAACAGGAAGGATCAAGCTGATGAGAGGTCAGAAATCATTGTTTGTCAGGTGAAGAAAAATGTAGAAGATATTGAAAGGTCCAGAGAAGGTCAGTGAAGACACAAGTGTCATTGAATTTACAGATGATGAGAGATTGCAGGGACTCTTTAGCCAGAAATGATGACTAGTTGGAGGGAGCCCTGTCTGAGACATTCACAATGATTAAAGATGGAAAGTGAAATTGATTGCTTCTTCCTTTCTCTCCTTTTTTTTTTCTTTAAACTCTGTCCTGCAACACGGGAACAAGGGGTCATTCACTGAAATTAAAGGGCAGCAGCTTTAGAGCTGATTTTTTTTTTTTAATGCTGCATGTAGTTTATCCATTGAATGTATTGCCCCTCTCCCTGAGGTCATGGATGCAAAGGCTATGGCTGGATTTTAAAGAAGCTGGACTAATTTCACAACCCTTTACAACATACCTAAGGCAAGGCAAAAAGGGCAGGTATTGGGTCACATGCTTTGGGGTAAAACCTGAAAAATCCTGCTCCCGAGGCAAGATGGACATCTCTTTATCAGAGCATGGCAGGCAGTTGAAATGGGCTAAAATAAACATGCTCACCCCTGTGCCACACTCTTTTGTGAGGAGTTTCTGCCTCCCTCTGGAAGCACTTGAAGGGAACATGAGTCTCAGCTTCTCTCATTCCCAGGATGGGATCTTAACAAAGATTCACCTTCTCAGCTGCTGTAAGCCATGAATTAGTGCACCTCATGCCTCAGCTCCACCACAGGAGGCTGCAGATGCAGGGTGACAGCAATTCTGCAGCCAAGGAAGAGTCACTGTAGGATGGGAAGAACCTCAAAGGCACGGATGGGAGGGAGGTTAATGATGCACATGCTGCTTTGAGAAGCACTTGTGAGAATCAAACATTATTGTCAGACTGACAAGGTAAGCCTTCTGTCAAAGAAATAAGTATATGCCAAGCCTAGTGCATGGCTTTTGAGTACTCTCCAGAGTAACTGAGTTCAGAGCTGAAGGACAGACTCAACTCTCAAGCTCATTTGGCCTTGTCTTTTCTTGAGGAAGATACCAACCATCATGTTTAGTACTTCGGAAAGAGATGGTTTTCAAAGAGATTCATTGGCCATGAAACTCCATCTACTAAGGAACAAAGGACAGATAAAGCTGCAAATCTGCTGTGACATGAGTCCCAGGGTGATTCTGCCAAGGATGAAGGACTCTCCATTTCACCACCTGGGCCCTACAGGTAAAATTAGAGCCTTCTAAAGTGCCATAGATGGCTCACACAGAGGAAATAATGGGCTGGGGGTTATATTTGGGGGCTGGGATACAGTCTTGTTTGCCATTCTGTTTTCAAGGGAAGGTGGTGATGAACTTACACGTTTGTTTGAAAAAGAAGTGCCCTCTGGCAAAACACAGATTAGGATTTATTAGTGGATCCTTCTCTGGAAGTATCAGTGCTTACATTCCTGTGTCCTGGAGAGCCATCAGACATTCTAGTGTTAAGGGAAACACAGGGCTCTTAATGCTCTTTCCCAGAATTTTCTGAAGTAAGGATTACATGTCAGTGCCCCTTGGCCCTTCTCATGCCATTGTTTGTTGTTTTTTTTTTTTTTTTCTTTCACAACAGGAGCCATGACTAATAGATGAGGTTCTTTATTTCTCTGCTGTGCCACCAGACACAGTTTTCCCACTTCACCAGTTAAAATAGGATATTGTCATCCTATTGACAATGCTGTCAGCTCACTAAAATGTTGCATGATGCCCTTCCAGTGAGGACTTTAGCCAGGCAAAGCTGTTATCTTCATGGTTTCCTGCAGAGTTTTGGGGTGAAATCCTCCTTCACCTGCACACTCTTCACACTGTGATCTTATCAGGATAACTTCCTGATTAGTTCCATTAAAATAAGTAAACCCTTGTTCTCTTCCCTGTCACTTCACCTGTATCCTGCATGGCCAGCTGGAGAGGATGCTTTAACCAGTGATGGACTGTCTCTCAAACTGACATAGGAGAGCAGACTTCTTGTGAATTTCTTCCAAATCCCCACACGGTGCCCTCCACTGAGATTGCTGTTGATCAGGTGGAGCTCTTTTCCATCTGGGCTACAAACATGCTCATATACACAGAGGAAGGATTATAAATAATGCAGCAGTGATTGTGATGAACCATGATAGGTGGTGACAGAAACTGGGAGATGAATGTATTCAAATCAGCATGCTTGGCAGGTATGTGAAATATTATTGTGTTAGAGAGAAGACCTTTAGCAGTATCATGCCAATACCTCAGGCAAGAGATCCAGAACTGAGGCTGTCAGTCAAATTTGATTTTTCCTAAGTTCCTCTCACCCATCACTGAGGTGTAGGAGTTCCTTTAATCAAGCAATATCAGTGGTGTCTGTCACTGGTTCTTTCCTCCCTTTTTGGCTCCAGGAGAAAGAGAGCAAAATTAAAACAAGCAAATAGAGAGTAGGAGAACTGGTGCATCTGTGGGACCTGTGCTACAAAGAGGACCGAATGATACTACAGGCCGTTTAATAGATCTATCCAGGCTCCCCGTGCTAAAGCAATCATCAGATGTGAAATCAGTAAGAAAGATATTCCGCTGCAAGGAGAGTCGCCCTCATGTATGCAAATGCAATTACTTTTTGAGACCATGAAGAGAAAATGTGAAGTTTTCCAAACAATCCATTGATCAGGCTTATGCTTTTCTTGATACTTTAGACAGGAAAGGCTGAAAATAATTCTAAATTTGAACCCTGCCTTCATTGTCTGAATTTTATCTCACAGAAGAGCAAAATGTCCTGCTGGTTTTTTTTCTCTGATCCTTCTTGCAGGAATGTTTCCCCTTTTTCAGCCCTAAGAAATCAAGGCTGAAAAGAACAGTGTGGTTGACAGTACCATAGTCAAATGCAGTGACACATTTGGCAATATGTGAATGTTGAACTCTTGAGTGAAGGTCACATCAAATGATCTGTGTGCAGTTAAACATGTTTGCACATACTGCTCATCAAATCATTTTGAATAATGAGGTGCAGGTGCAAAAGTCTTGATGTGTTTGCAGGAGCTTCATGACCAGAAATAAGAGCTTAAAATTTGCCATCTTAAGTTGCTCCTGACAGAATAATCAGTGTGCTCTGATGTGCCCTGTGGTTGCACCCTCTGTTCTGCACCTGAATTACAGATAGAGGAGATGCTCTTAGCCCTCCCCATCTAAATGTTTTAACAAGCCAGTTTTCCCAGTGTGCAAAGCAAGGAATCTCAAAAGCAGGCTCACTGAAAGGTAGGTTGGGTCTGAGGAATTCAGAATGAAAACCAAAACTGACTTGGATTCAGAGGAGAGTGGAGGTGACCAAGGTTTTATGAAATGAGGCCATTGGCATTGGTAGCCAATCCTGTCAGTCCTTGGGTGCTTGTTTCCTCATTTTACACACAGCATTCATGCTCCACCCAGCTCTGTTCTGAGGAGAGATGACTTGGCCCGGGCTGGCTTGCTGTGAACCAGTGAGCTGTGCTGGTTCACATCCCCAAAGGCCACATCCAGAGGTGTGTGAAGGAGAGGAACCAGTGACCTGGGTGAGGTGGGCACTGCTCCTCATCCCAGGCTGGGCTGAGTGGACACAGTCACAGCCAATCCTCTGTGATCCACAAGCCTCTGGGTTTGGGGTGGTGCTTTATTGACTCCTCAGTCGTGGGAAAAAATACTTGCATCTCCAATTGGACACCAGGGCCAAGAGCTAGGCAGGTCTGCTGCCTAGGCAATCCCTTGCCTCCAAGGGACTTTGGCCTTTAGGAATACTTCAGACCACTTAATACAACTTTCCTGACCCTACAAAATCATGTCAACAACTTTTGACAGCCAAGGGTCAGCAGACATCATGTGCTTCCTGAAGCCAAGGCTGGGAGAATTTTAGGGGGACATTTACAGGGATTGACAAAGCCTGGCCAGAAATCCTGTTTCTTCATGGGCAGAAGGGACTGAGACTGCAAGAAAAGTTAGTCTGGTCTTTGAATTTGTTCTCCCCCTCACACATACCCACATACCTTTCTATGATGGCAATGTGTCCTAAGATAAGAGCACCAGGTGGGTATTTCAGGAGGAACTCTCTGGTTGCTTGCATAATTAATGCATTCCAGTGGTGGGGAAGTTGAGATGTTTTCATTTGACTTTGGTGCACACTAGCTTGCAGAAGGGCATAAAATACTGCAGAAGACTGGAACAACTTGGCAAATTGGCCTCCCAAAGTTGCAGCCTGCAGGGTACATCCAATCTAAAGGCAGGGAACACTGACTTTTGGACAGATGATTAAAAAGACTAATATCTGGTCAAACACAGAGATAAAATCCTAAAATAGCTACATAGGTGCTTTGTTGTTTTGTAATTGAGAATTCAGCAGGGCCAAAGACTGGAAACATGTACATTTCTAGTCAAATCTGCTTATTACCCTTCAAACTGTTGACCAAATTGGACACTAAGTGGGCCTAGCTGCACCTAGACTTCTCTGAGAAGTTTAGACAGCAGGAGGGTCTCACTGAAACTCATGACTCAACAGGAGGGACCATGACCTGATAATATTGTAATTAATTCATTGTAATACATGATAAAGCTGTTGTTTGGATACTGCATTGGCAATATTTAGATATTGTATTAGCAATAAATCTCATCATAATCTTCCATATAATCACTGTGTCCTACTTCTCACACTCAGCTGACAGCTTTCTCTCCACTACTCTGCCACAGGGACTGGTTTGACTCAGACATGAGGATGGGACTTTGAGGTTGAATCCATTTCCCATCACAGCTGGAGAGCTGGATTACCTCCAGCTCTTGCACTGCCATGGCTCTGTCATGGGACAGATCCTACATTTGAGCTGCACTTGAACAGTTTCTGAGTCTTGACTCACAACCACAGGCTGGTGGCTTCTGATTTAAGGTCAGAGGTACAGACATGAGGATAGATGTCATTGTTTGGGTTACTCTAGTGCTTGTAACAGTGCTGGTCAGTATCTATACAATGATCTAGAGTAGCTGCATCTCTGATGGACAGGATGAGCCTCGCTGAGAGGGCAGTAGCTCTTTCCTGGATTGAATCTGTTTTGTTTATAGAGGGCTGTTGGCTTGGCATATCACAGGGGTCCTATATGTTAATGTAATTATACATATTAAAACCCCCTGAGAAAAATCCAAATAATTCTTAAATTGGCACAGAGACTATACTGTTAAAGGTGCCGTTAAAGCCTGCTGGCCGTTCCATTTCAATTACCTTTATGTTCATTTGGTGCCACTGAAGTGAAGCCATTTTCACTGATTAGTGCCAAGAACTGACAGATATGGTATTCCTTTTTGTTTTCTCTTTTTCAAAGTTGTTTTTAGTACTGGTGAGCAGTGCCAAAATTACAGCTCTGCAGGCTGTTTTATTCAGCCAGGGAACTAATTCTAGCACAGTATGAGCAAAAGATGCTTTGCTCAGGAATGGAGGCACTGAGAAAGCAGGAATCAAGTCAGCTGCACCTCTTCTTTTAGCTGTGTGGTGCATACTCCTAATGCTGGGGATGGAGTGGCAGCTTTGTGAATTTTCACAGCCCTAAATCAGCTACATGAGGCCCATTTTGACTTTCCTGGGAAAAGGCATCATTTTTGGACTAGAGGGAGTAGGTGGAAGGGGATCCTACACTTGTGCAGTGCTCAGACACTTATTTAGTGCCTGACTGTGGTAATGAGGTGTGCATACAGGGAGCAGCAGAGTGAAGAGAGTCAGTCTTCTTCTGTCAGAGACAGCATTTAGTTGAGCTCCCTATATCCATGTAGCACATTTCCATGGGGATAAGGTTGTGAAAATGCTGCAGCCCAGTTAGCAAGGGTCTGTGCCTGCCTGCATAAGGGCTGCTCCTTGTGCCTCGGGCGCATTTAGGTTGGAAAGGATCCTTAAGATCATGGAGTCCAACTATTAACCTAACACTACCAAGCCTGCCACTAAACCGTGAGCTTACTGCTTGGATGGAAACTGTTGGTGCTGATGTCTCCTTGGTGTACTCTCATGGAGCAGGTGGATGAGCCCTCTTGTACCCCTGCTAAAGGGACTGGCAAAAATCAGGTTGCCCAAAGCACAACACAAAAGGTGGGATAACAGTGGTCTCCAGCCACCTGCCATGCACCTGGGCACATTGACACACACAGTTAGTCTATGGTCCTTTTGGTGCCCTTGTAGGCAGGGGGAAATAGTCACATCAAGCCTGGGATTGGCTTCTTGGTTTGCTTAAAGCACAGCCACGCAATGCAGGGTCTTCAGGACAGGCCAAATATTCCCATGAGGAAAAAGTAATTAACTCCTAATGCTTTTGTACAACATCACTTCCCATTTCTGCAAAGCTGCTCAAGACATACTAATGAATGGCATGGGCCTCAGTCACCAGGAATTCCACAAACAACCTTGCTGCTCGCATCTCACCCCCTTCTCCCCACCCTGCCCCCTCTCTTCCTGGAGCCCTAAGAAAAAAGAGGAGAAAAGTGGGTATTTATGAACGTGTCAGGGATAAACAAATGGCAGGTGTGCTTGAAGCCATCTTTTCCCACCGACATTTTGTTATCATAATTATTATTTCAGTTGTCTATGGAGGATAATCAACAGTTGTCTCCCCATGAATGTGCTTAGTAAAAATATGTCAAATGCACATGAGAATCCATTTATTGCTTCAGTGTTGCAGGAAGCTGAAATTACTGCTTAAATAACCTCTCAGTTCAAGTGAGGGTAAATCAATGCCAACCATGGAGAACAAAGAGTGCAGCTTTTACTCTTGCGACCCAAAGCTGCACATGATCACAATTTATCTGGTCTTCTCATCTGGCCAAATGAAATTGGAGGTGAATTACCTGTCTTTTTCCAGCTGGTATCCCAATGATGTGGACAGAAGCTGCATTATTACAATAGTTTAGGGGATTATTTCTCTTCAGTTGTCTGCTTGTACATTAAAAGGTAATAGAAAAAACCATGATGCTGTCCTGTTTAATGTGCTTGTGTATATTGTCTCTTGCTTAAGGTTTTCTCTAATGAGTAATTTAAAATCTTATTAAGCATCTGCTTTCTCTGTTAAATATTTCACATGATTATGAACTGAATATTACTTTCAGCCTTGCCTGAGCCATCTTCCTAAGTCTAAGAGGGTATGCAGTGAGAAATGAGGTCAAGTCCTTGTCTTCTCAGCCATCCAAATATATGATTGCTTGTATTGCATCTTTATGGCCAACAAAGTGCTAGTGCCTGTCAAATCAGTTTTGGCAGAACATGGCAGAAATTGGTCTGGAATGCTGCATTTTTTGGATGCCATTTTCTACAGTCATGTTCATCTGAGATTTACCTTCTTATGCTCTTTGAGCTCCCTGGATTTTTGAACCATTTGTCCAGCTGTGCAACTTGGCAGACATTTAGCCATGAGTTTCACTGTTGAAGCTGGAACTGTAAAGAAAGACATTTTTCCATTTCTGAAAATTTAGTAAGTAGCAGGACTTCCATCATGATTATTCTGCCAGTTTGATTCCTACAGCAGGTCCAAAACAACAGTGAAGAGCAAGTGTAGACAAGATGCCTATGTGTTCCAGGGATATTGTAGCACTCAGGGATTGTCTGTGAATAAATCTCACTTCCAGCTGTTTGCTTTAGCTTCATAAGGCTTCCAGACCTTTATAAGATCCTTCAAAATGCTTGAAAAGAGTCCTTGAATTTGTTAATGGGCTGATGAGTTGAGGAATCTTATAATCTTCCAGACAAGGACCTTTTCTAGAACAGGCATTTTAATTCTACTGTATATTGGTGCAAGAAGTGGAGGGTGAAATTTATGATCTGTCATGTGCATGAGTGAGATTAGTGGACTAAAATGATCTCTTCTCTGACTTTAAATTCAATTTCCCTTTTATTTTTAATTAAAGTTGTGTTTCAATGATTTTAGTACTCACTTAAGCAAGGGGTTTAAAATGTGGAATATGGCCATGTGGAGAGGGTCCTGGGAAAAGCCCTGGAAAAGCTGTTAAATGAGCAAAAATTCCTCAGTGTGATGCAGGCACTAAGAACTCACTTGTTTGTGACCAAAGAAGGGGTCCTAGAAGGGTTCCTACTGCATGTCTTTGGAATATCCTGTCTCTGGTCACCACTGCTCTGACAGCAGAGCTGTGGGCAAAGGAAAATTTACAAGACAGAGAGAGCTTTCCAATTTCTACCTCCAGTTCAACAGAAAGAGAAAAATCAGTTTCCGTGGATACCATCTACATACTTAGACCCTCCCATGCATTTGAATTAGTAAAACCTATCTCCAGACTGTTGGATGATCTTAATTAAACTAAATTAATTATTTATTCAAATAAAATAAGACATGCCAAGATTCTCGAGGGAGGCTGTAAGGACAATAATGCCTCTTATTAGGAAAACATGTCAGTACCTCACACAACCTGGGTCCATTTTATTTGCATGGGATCCTGTTGTCTGGAATTCTTCAAGACTCAATAAATTTCCATTTGCATAAGGTAGGACCCCTCCACCCCCCTCTTGCTATTACCCTCTTCCTATTGTGTGTTGTGGAGCTGCAAATACAGATGGACATCTCTTTTCCTAAGAAGCTTCTGGCAGACTTCACACAAACTTTCAGGATTGTTGATACAGAGAAGAGCCTAGCAATGCCAAGAAGATATTTCTTTTCATGACACATTGTGAGTGATTCTTGCATTAAATTGCCAAAGCACTTGACAAGTCATAATCATAAACTAATGATCCATAAGGTGATTGCTGTAATTAGTAGCATTATTGATATTACCTTACTAGAGTAATTGGACTCACTTAACCTTTGTTTGTAGCAAGAGAAATTGGGATATTGATGCTGACAAGGACTGGCATCAAGTGGACAATAAACAGTCTGTACAGCAGTTATTTGCTAACATGCCTGCAGCCTGGTCTCTGCTGCTCACCATGGCTGTGTGATTGGCTTGGAGCTGCAGGAATGTGGAGCAGTGCAGAGCCCTTTTTCACTGGAGCCTGCTCTGACCTATCAAGGTCAGACTGAAAGGTTAGGAGCGCTGTAAGTCCCATGATCAGTGGATTAAGCCTAATGTGTCCATATTCTTCATGGAAATAGTCAGTCTGAGGTATCTGCTGGAGTGCTTGGTCCCCTGCACGGAGGTGAGTGGGGAGATGCATCCCTGCAGTGCTCTGGACCTAGAGGAACATCTGCAGGGGATGAGGGGGTGCTCGCATGCTGTGCCCTCTGCGCTGCTCTGCCAAAAGCTGGGCAGCCCAGTGGTGAGATGTGCTTGTTTTCCCCCAGCATGGAACCAAGCTGAGACAAACCACCCATCAGATGATGAGAGCTCTGGCTGCTGGGAGGCTGGGCTGGATTCAACCTGTTGTCATGGAGCAAAAGGCTGGCTCAGCCTTCACGAGGAAAGCAGCAGCCAGAAAGATGAGTTTGCTCAGACAGCTTGGCTCCAGTGAGGGGGTGAAATGACAGATGACAGATGATGGTCATGTGGCACAAGGTGCCAGTTAAGGTGCCAGCTACTTTGAGCTGAAGTCTTGTAGTAAAGTCTTTGGGGAAATCAACTCTTTCTCTTCTTAATGATTGTGATATATTATATTATTTTCCTCCTGTTTGTTTTAACAGGAAACATCCACCAAACCTGTCCATCTGTGCACAGACCTCCTCTCTGAAGGCTGGCGATGAGGAGGAACGCCACCTCTGTTCCCACTGACCATCTCAGGCAGGCTGGGTAATGATGAAGTTCCTCTTGGCTTTGAACCTGTACAATTTATGGCAATAATGATGATGATGATGATGATGATATCTGGAGAAAGAAACCATGTCTGTATGGAACCCTTACTTTCCAGCCTGAGCCCCATTTTGAAGGATGCAGTGGGGACAAAGGCAGAAGTGTAGCAAGGGGTTCTTTGTGGAGAGCTGTCTTTCATCTTAGCAAAGCCATCCCTCCTACCAGCTAACCCCAGGGCATGGGCAGGAGCCTCTCTGGCTGCATGGCTGCATCCACACTCCCAGAGCCTCACAGGGCTGGGTGAGGGCCAGCCTGATGGCTCTGTTTTCCATATTGGGCCAGCTACCTTGGTGCCATTCCAAAGTTATGTCCTAATTAACCTTGACACAAGCCTTAGCTTTCAAAAGTCTGCTGGACCTCTGAAAAATTCAATTTTTTTGCTGATGAGATAAATCAGATGAGTTACAGTGTATCAGGGCCAACAAACAATCTCAGTCCTTTATGTGTACAGGTGGATGCTTAACCATACTTGTCCTCTTCATCATAAGGAAAACCTGCTACGTGCCCAAAACTTAATTTGCTGATCTTTATAAAATCTATTTATGCAAAAAAAAAAAACCCAACAAAACAAACTACAGAAGGGAAATTAGAATGAAAACTGACTCCAGACACCACTTAGTAAGAATTATTTCATGCCAGTATATGTTAAATTCAATATCTATTCCACTCATGCAGTGTAATTTATTAAAATGAACAGCATCTCAAATATGCATTTCTGCATTCAGTTACCTCAGCCTAGTCATGATGGATCTATTACTGCTGAAGGATACAAATTTCTGTCAGCTGTGAGAGAGTTCATGGCCATTTGATGGTGAAAAAAGGGGGGAAAGTTGAAGGTAAAAAGTGCCTCAGCCTAAAAATAGCGGTAAGAACTCACCAGCAGGAGACCCACCTCAGAGTAATCTATAGGCTGTCTGTGGCCTTCCTGGTGACAGAGCCTGACTGCCACATCACTGCTAACATATGGCTTACTATGCCCATTTTCCATGAGAAGGAGGCATTTTTCCAGGGCTGTCTCAGGAGGTGCTGGTGCTGAGGTGCTCTCAGCAGCCTTCAAAAGCATCCTAGGTCATGAGGGCTTGGTTTGTTTGAGCCAACAGATGAGGTTCCTCCCCAAACCCAACCACATCTTTATGTTACCAGCCCTGTACCAGTTCTGCTTCTGGAACCTGTCAGCAGGCACCTCTCCACCCCATCCCTGACACACCTCTGGCTGGGTCTGCTCCTCCCCTCCCTGGCTGGGTCCCACTCCTCTTCCTGACCTCCCTGCACCTGTGCAGCACCAGGCACCTGTGCATCCAAGTTTTTGTTTCTCATACCATCTGGATGCTTAAAATGTCCCTGTCCCAGGGACAAAATTCGGTGTGCAATGCACTTCCAAGAGGCAGCTGTCATAAAATTCTGCAGGAGTAAACAAAATCCAGAGGGACCAAGACAGCAAATGAAAAAGAACTAGGTGTGCTGACTGATTTAAATGGGTGATCTTGGCTTCTCTATCTGCACACATTTTCACTTTTCTAAATTTCTTGCCTTCACCTCAGATGTTTTGCTATATTTAGCTTGATAACTAACAGCATTTCCAGTAGCTTGGCAAAGCATTTTGAGCTAAACGAACATTGAAGATCCTACCAGAAATAGTATGATGTGATTTTGTCTTACACATAGGCATTTGCCTTCCTGGGGTGAAAAAGCTTGTAACACACATGTGCCTGGTGGTTTTAGAGTGCTGCTCGAGTGCTCATTACATGTGTGAGCTAAGTACCTCCATTAGCTTTAAAGTGGGGGGAAAGATGAGGCTGATGGAGGAAGAGACCTGCTAAAAAAAGTCAGCAGAGAGTCTATGGCAGAGCAGAGGCTGAAAACATGGACAGTGATGTGTGTTAAGTCTGATAAATCAAAGCTCTCAGCAGTGCCTGCCCTGACTCACATGATGAGAGACCTTGCACCCACCCTTTCTGTGCATACTGAACCCCTGACTCCTGAAAATCAAGCGCTTCTCCATGGGTAATAAAAACAAATGTACTCTAAACCATTAGCCATCATGAGAAAAATAGGGAAGGGATGGCTCTGGGGTGTTCTGTTACAGCTGGGCAGTGGTACCTGACATCTGCTACAGCCAGAGATGTGCTGTGTGCTGGAACACACCTCTGCGAACTGACTCACTGAGGCAGCTGGAACTGTATCCCCATAAATTAGGACTTCCACAAAATGCTGGGTAAGGACATAAATCAGTGGGTCACTACTGCACCAGAGATGTCTTTAAAATGGATCCATTTTCTCCAGCGTTAAATCTTCCCAATCAGAGGCAGCCATTTGGAGCCTGGCTTTGTCGTTCAAGACTAATTGACAAACCTCTGTGCTCTAATATTATCCCTGTCACCCCACTGAAACACAGTAGCAACACTGGCTTCTATAAATCAGCCAGATCTTAAAAAGGAGAGTTAAATGAGCATCACATTATAAACCACAAAGCACATTCATCACTCTGCTACAAACTATAAATATGACAAGTACATCCATCAATTCAGCACCTTTCTTTCAGGTCTGACTACACGAACGTTAGTGACTTAATGGCTCCAGAAAGCTTTCCCTTCCTAAACACACTGTGGAGCCTGGTCTTTCATTTACTGCAGCTACCAGAAGTGGAGCTCAACTGTCTACAGTCACGTTGCTGTGCTGGGAGCTCCTGCAAAGGAAAAATCCACCTCTTTGGAGGCTGCACCCAGTGTGACTCCCTTGGAAACTCATGCTGGCGCTACACTGCTGGTGCTTTCACTATACAAACTGAGCTAAACAAGGATGTCAGTCTGCTATAGACATGGAGCTACACAAACTAGAGAACAGTCCAATGGAAAAAGGATAAACAGATCTAGAGATAAGTTTTCAATGATTTGCTGTCAGACCGTAAAGATTTATTGAGTGGGTGCTTTATAATACCATGCTTTCATTAAAACAGCTTGGTGGATGGGCTAGGGGATTATTAAATCTGCAGCTGAGGGTGAGCTCTACACACATCTGGAAAGGGCTCTGTGCATGTCTGGCAGGCAGGATTTGAAATGCCTAATGGAAAAAGTGACCCTGAAAAATAGTTTATGGTTCAAGGACAAACATCACCAGTTGGAAGACTGCTGGGTCCTCTTTTGGACGTGCTATCACTACACTCCAAGAGTTCTGAGGTGGCATACAGATAGAGAGCATAGATGGTGGAAAACATGCTGGGGGGAAAGAGTGAAAGAACTAGGCTTAACTGAGAGATGACTGAAAACAGAGTTGACAATGGTTTCTAAAAACACAAAAAGCCTCAGTAAGGAAACAGAATTCTTTTTTTTCCCTGACTGCTTTGGTGAGGGTGAGAACAATGGCTATACATTGCAGAAAAAGAGACTTAAGTTTGACATGAGAACAAAGCTTCCTGACACCAATGGCAGAAAAAGCAGTGGAGAAAGTTGCCTGGAAAGGCAGTGACATCTCTATCGTGGGAGGCTTTTAAGAGCTGACTAGGCAAACAGCAGATGGTGCCTTGTGGAATTGGGGTGGACAAGATGTTGTTTGAGCCCTTCCATCGCTGTTTTTTATAATTCTATGTTTGGCTAGCACCAGGGCTGTTAATCCTGTTTGTCCTACAGGATGTAACAATCCATGCTCTGCCTGCCCAATTTGCCATGTTAGATTTTGGAGGAAGCAGAACTAGCAGTTTCCCACTTGCATCTTTCCTACCTCCTGCTGAAGAATGGGTCCAGACAAGTTGTTGCATCTTTCTTCATTTCTCTTGATCCTTTGGGGTGAACAGCAGTGGAAGCCAGCTTCTCTGAGGAGAACAGATGGACTTCAGAAGCAGCACACGTGTAAAACCTCATGGAGGCATTGCAACCAGAGTGCTGTATGCCCCCAGAAACAGCTTTTAAAAGTCAAATCCCAGGCACTGCTTTTGGGTAGAGCAGCTGACAGCATAAAGACTGGAAGTAAAGTATCTAATCCTCCAAGGAGAGTAAAGCTAACAAACACTATGCTATGCCCAGTGTGCAAGGATCCTGCCATAGCTAGATTCTGGGGAAAGGGATAAGTGGTTTGGGATGTGTGGAAGTATCAGCAGAAGAGTTTTGGGAGAAAATTTCAGGACTTCATATTGCTTACTTGCTGTCTGTGGTTGTGAGGATCTGTGCCTGATACTGTGAGGTTGACAGTGTTCTTCCAGATCATCAGGACTGAGATCCTCTGACACTGGTGCTGACCCCCAGCTCCTCCTCTCTTGTCTGAGGAGGATATTGCTGCCTTTCTGTCCAAGCATCCCCCTCCCACTGCATCCAGCCTCTGTGCCACAGAGCACCAGTACAGCCATAACTCCTCACAATGGGGTGAACTGGCAAAGCCAGCTGAAAAGCAGCACCTTCATGGACCTAGCTGGGAAGGGGAGTGGGTCAATCCTGTCTGGCTAGATCGCACACCCTGCAGCAAATGGGACATTTCAGTGGGCCTTTTTCTACCTCACCCATTAAATATCTTTTGTAGTCACCACAGAATTTGTCAGCCTGAAAAAAACCAACCCCAAACAAAAATCAGTAGCTTTCTTTCCCTTCCTTCCTCCCCTTCCCTGCCAAACTGCTGCCATAGACAGATGCCTGGAGAAGAATAAGAACAGGGCAAGCGTATGTGCTGCTCGTTCTAATAAACATCACTTGGTAAATAATTTAGGTCAAGTCAATACACAGAAATCACAGCAGCTGAATTAAGTGGGTGCTGAGAAAGCTGGAGTTTTACTCTGTTTTGTTCAATGTTGCACCTGAAGCCCCAGGTGGTGATCCCTACCCGGGCTGTGGGCAGTGCTGCAGATAAGGAGCTGGTGACCACGTGAAGTGGAGCTGATTCCAGGGGCAGACAGGACCTCACCCTGGGCAGAGAGGGTCTAGGTGGGTCTGGAACCTGTGAGAAAGGTGCTGTTAGTATGTTTCTTGGCCTGATGAGCTTGCTCACACGCTGTTCCATTAGCCTCCCTAAAGGCTTCTAGCTATGAAAGCACTTCTGGTGCATGTGTTTGATGTGCATGTGTGCAGCTTTAGAGCAGGTGAACTTACATGCAGACTCTACCCAGAGATTTAGGGGTAGCAGACTTACCTAATTAGATCTTTGTCTCTTTTTAAAACAAATCATGCCAAAGATACACTCAGCATCTTAAGGCAAATACTGTGGATGCTGAAAACATGAAATAGATTTCTCTCCATGCTTCAGCCCAGCCTTTCATGCCAGTCCGCTATGGTGCACTTATTGATTATCATGATCACCTATTTTTTCCAGATGCCTCTGCGCACCATTTCTCATGACTAAGTTTAGTGACCAGCTGCTAGCAAGGTACAGAGGAAAGCATAGATATAAAGGTAAAAGTTGATATTCTGGTGGTTTTAATAGGCCAAATTTGAGCAGATGCAGTTGGGCACAGCAAATTCTGCTGCTTGAACTCCTCTCCTGCAACACTTCTAGTCTGTGATGTACAGCACAGAGGTGCAAATCTCTCACAAGCTCCATGCAGGCTTTTTAATAATGCAGAGAAATGGGAAATTTAAATACAGATGTTGTGGGAAGATACAGATGAAATGGCTACAAGGATTTAGGAAAAGAAAAGGGAGTGTTATGCAGCTGCTATTCTTTCCTATGACCAGGAGAAGCATGTTGCATCAGACAGTATTTAAAGAGGAAGGAAGAGCCTAAATACTTCTGAGAGGTGTAACACTCTTTCAATCTGAAAACCTCGGCTCAAAACAAATCTGAACACAAGATAATTTAACCTCTAGAGCCAAATTTTATGGCTAGCACATAGCTCTTAGGTAAATAATGACACCAAATCATATTCTTTTCCTTCTAAGTAAGGTCCAAATAGTTACAGACGTCTGTGTTTTAGAAAAAAAAAAGATGACCATGCAAAGCATATCTTAATTAGCTGCCCTCTTCCCAAAGGAAAAAATTAAATGAGGTGGTATACTTCTTAATTCACCATGCCAGAAAAGACCATCTTTGAATGCTGCAGCTGCTATAGATATGTCACTTTTTAACATAACTGAGCCTGGCTTAACACAGTTTGACAGGACATCATAACCTGGTGTGTGGCATGTTAAGAAGAAAAAGTCATCCTTTGGACTGGGTTTTAGATCAAATAATATTGACATAGCAAAAGTACTGGGGAAAGAAAAGAAACCCTTACAAGTGGATTGTAGGAATGAGATGTAGCCATTTGTCAGGTGGCGTAACCTGATGCTCCCAAAGGTCAATGACGTGTTTTCCAGTAGTGTTGAAACTCCTGACAGTATTCAGTCATTGCTGTTCCTGAAGTGTTACAGCTGAGGATCCTTGAATAATTAAACTAGATAAAATCTAGCCATTATCGAATGATTGCTTTGGTTTTTGTTGCTGCTATAGGTATTTCAAAGCAATTATAAGATGATCAGGTTTCTGGATGGCCACAAAGTCGTGTAATTAACAGTGATGCCAGAGGTCTCACCTGGCTTCAGCCATCCAGAGACTGTGCATGTAGTGAGTATTTGGTGATTGATCAAGTTTTCTGGCAGGATGTTACCTAGGCAAAGTTCTCCATCTTCAGCTGGGCTGGAAGCATTTTTAGAATCTTTGTTGTACCCTTGAGGAAAATAGAAGCATGAGTTCTTTGGCATTCTATGGTCCAATCTTTGATCTACTGAGAGGCCTTCATCATTTCACCTTCACTGTGATGCTGTGAAATAGGCTATCCCCAGTTTACAGCTGGGATGTCTCAGGCAGAAAGCAAGTCATGTGGCATGGCCAAGGCTCCCTGGGGAGCTGGTGGTAGGATTGGAAGCAAGGAGACATCCTCCCATTGCATGTGGTGCAGATCAAGGCCCGTTAGTCATTAACGGGAGCTCATCGCAGCAGATGGCACTGCTCCACCTCCTCCTCCAGGAGCCTGCTGCAAAGCCAGCGGTGACATTGGAAAGGCTCCGCTCACAGATGGGCTCTTGGCCAGCTCTCTGTGCTCTGCCGCCAAACGTTTGGATTTTCTTGCAGTTTACGATTTCCTCTCTCTTCACTTACCCCCATCAAGGGCTTGGCTGAATGCAGCAATAAGGAAGCAAGGAGGGTCAAGTTTATAAATGACTGTGGGAAGTTTGGTTTCCATGGCTGCCAGCAATTACTGTGCAGACTCAGATGAGTGGAGATTACAGCCCAGGGCTGCTATTTTGTGCGCTGGAAAGACACAATAACAAATGACAAACTTAATTCACTGCTGCAGCAGGGAGGAGGCATCTCACTCTGTGAACCTGGGGCTTATCTTACAGGAGAAGCAGCTCTAAGTGGATTTCTCCTTTTTTTTCTGGCTGTGCTGATGCCAGCTAATGCATATTCTTCAGTCAGTAGCATCATTTCACCTCAGAGATCTTAAGCCTATTAGTCAGCCACCCTTTCTATTTCTGGACCTGGGAAATGTTAATCAAATAAGAAAATTTAGCCCCCAGAGTGGGCTTAGAGGTCAGTCTTATTTTTAATTTCCTTTTTCTACCAAAGGATCTGATGAGCTTTTTTCTAATTGAAATACAAAATAAATAGTTGCTTGGCCAAGATGCAGGGTGGCAGCTTGCATTCCACAGGGGCTGGGAGCTCACCTCTCTCCAGAACATTTCCACATGCTGCCTACTGTCAGTACAAATGCCAGGGACCTTATTTATAAGACTACAAGTCCACACTATGGAGCCATTTATTACTGTTAGCAATCAATTAATAGTGCACAGCCATCTGCACTAGCTCAACTTGGTATCATGGCTTAAACCACAGTACAGGATGTGCACTTAGGCTGTGCATGGTGCACATTGGTATTCCCAGCTGGAAGATTTTGTGAGAGCCTCTCTGGCTATTTTGAGCCTTTCCTGATGCCTCTGAGGCAAAGGAAGCCATTTGGGGCATAAGAGAGACTTTGCAGTCTGCTCAGTGCTGAGCAGACTCAATAATAAAATGTATGGAGCTATATGGTGAGCTGGCACTGAGGCAGTGCTTTTCAGCTGTTATCTCAGTTGTTGTTGCAATGTCCTGACAAGCAGACAAGTAGTGGTCCTTACTTACAGGTACAGGAGATAAATACTGGGGGTAGAGTTATTCATCAAGGACCAGCTCCAGAGCAGGTATCACTCAGCAAGTAGCTACCCCACCAAAATCAATAGTGCTTTTGCTATTGATGCTTTTCTCTCTGTTGGAAGCCAAAAGATGATGGTCAGATCACCCCCACAGCCATCACCCTGGTAAACTGAGCAGTTTGGCTCTTGAAGTCATGCCTAGAAAGGCAGGTTTGCAAATCCCAGGGATATTGTCCTGGATCTTCTCTGAGCATCTCCATTTCATCAAATTGTTTATTGAACTGAGCAGTCTGGGTCCCTGGTGTGGTGGCAAGTTTCAAATAAAAGGTGAATCATCTTCTTACTGGCTGCAGAGGTAGCCCTGATCAGGTGCTCTACCAGACCTTTTGTAGACAGTATTGCACCGGATGTTTATGCATGACTAATTGGGGTTCACAACTCATTTTTGAAGGCATTCCTGTCTGTTCCCTGTCCTGTAGGTATCACCTACATTTTCTGTTCTTAGATATGCTTACTTCATGTTGGACTCAACTGAAATACATACAGTTCTACCAAACTTGTTCCTCCAACATCACCAAGAAATTACAAAGTTTTTTGTATCAGTGACATCTCCTCACAATTTTTTAGTCTTTCAATCTCAGTATGACAGAATTGAGTTACAGATTTCAGTAGACCACAGGTATGAAAGTAAAATACCATCATGCAAACCACTTGACCTTGTGGAACTCAATCCATTAGACAATAGCCATGATGACAGTTTTCTGGTTTCTGTCATATTTTCAGAGTCAGTGACTTTAATTCATTTACCACATATTCTGTTGGCTTTGTATTGTTCTAGGATTTAAATCCAGCTAGTGTGTGGCACCAAGTTGAACGCTTTGGAAAATCCTAATTTTTTTTTGCCATCAACACCACTGACTTCATCAAGTAAACTTGTAATCACAACAAAGAAAGATAGTAAGTTCATTTGACAGAGTCTGTTTTCCATAAGCCCTTGCTGATGGGCATGAATTATATTTCCCCTATTAGCTGCTCCATTATTTTACCTGGGATCGATGTCAGCTTGACAGGCCTATAATTACCTGGGTCGTCTCCTTTACCCTTTTAAAATATTAGCACAACACAAGATTTCTGTCAGTCCTGTGGAAACTCCCTGCTGCCTTCAGGAGTTATGGAAAATGACCCTTTGCGGTACGGAGAGCTGTAGCCAAAGCAGCACAGGGCAGGACAAGGCTGGCTTCTCTCACTGTCTGCCACCTGCCATACTCAAAAGGCCCCCAGCCTCCCTGGTGTCATGACACACAGTCAGGAATGTTGCTCTGATTCCTTGAGCACAGGACCCGCTTTCCTCCCAGCTCCACTACACAATGCCTTTCATCTGCCCCATACCATGGTCCTGTTCTTCTCTGTGTGGGCTTCTGGGACCAGAGCTGGTGTCTCTGGCAGAGCCATGCTCCTGGGAAGTGCATCCCAGCTGTGGGTGGCAAAGCTGAGGATTTCCTCATTGCTGTGGCTGGGCTGCTGGGACACAGGAGGTGATATTGTGATATTGTGTCTGGTAGCTCTGCCTCCTGCCTGGGGAGCAACCCTGAACAAGAGATTCCCCCTTGCATGATGAGTTTTCTGGCAGGCAAAATGGGGGTGATTGTTTCTTGGCAGGGAGCTTTGTGGTCTGTACATGAGAGCAGGTACATACGAATATATTCTTTGTCTTTGGATGTTGTGTACCTGTGAATTATTTTTTCTTTTTTCTGTCTCTTCTTTTCCCCTGCCTTCACCACAATCTCTTCTTCACTTCTGCCTGCTTCTTAACCCTTGTCTTTGTCTGGGTTTCTGCTGCTGTTGTGATATCAGGCAGGGTCTGGCTAGAACAAATGCATGTGCACATAGGCACAAGAATCCACAGCCTATTGGAACACATGATGAGTGCTGTGTCTTTCATGCTCTGGAGCTGTTCTCGTGTGTGTAGGCTGCAATTTTAACCAATGTCAAGGTCCCCTGGGTGAGAGACAGACATATTTTAATACATAACTAAAAACTGGCATGAATAGCTATAACTCCTGTAAGGAGGCAAGCAGATTTATGTACAGGGAAGAGTTCATAATCAATAATATCATAGAGCAAATACACAAGCTCCTGCTCTCCCCAATTTTGTGAGCACAAAGATCAGTCAGCACATACACACAGAACAAGGAGATATGGAAAAGGACTGTCCATGTCAGGCTGGGCTGGATGTAAACCATATTTTAGTAGCTGATTCTTTTTCAGCACTGTACCATCTCATCCCAAAGTAAAGAAATTTTTATTGCAAAGTTCTCATGGATTTCTTATGCTAACCTCCTTCAACTTTTTTTCTGGTCTTCTGACAAAAAATGGATCTGGCATGCATAGCAAAAATCTCAAGGGTTACCGGTCTTTGCTTCCAAAAGTGGTCAGAGTTAGGCAATGAGGAAGGGTAAAATAAAGTTATAGATACAAAATTAGAAAGGAAATACATAAGTGCAGAATATTTCCTCACAGGTAGCAGGGAGTGATCATCCTGTCAGGTCAAAGAAATGGAAGACACAGGGAACCCACTCAAATTTATGAGGACCCATGTAAGATGCTAAGCACGACTTGCATTCGGATATTAGTTTGCAGGGAAGTGATGTTTCTCTTCCCAGCACAGGCCCCATGGAATAGTAATAAGGAAACGTTAAGGACTGGAACCAACTTAGGGTTATTTTATTAGTGTATGTGGTTATCAGGGAAAGCTTAGCACTGGGGATCCTGTTACACACCACTGCTTCCTAGTCATTACTGCACGCTTATGAGAGGAGTGCATTTCCCTCCTGGGGGACTCCAGATAATTGTTGATTTGGAGAGTGAAGATGAATGGCAATGCTGAACCATGCATGGACACACACACACAGAGTGTCAGACTTCACTCCCAATGTTTTAATGTAGATGCTTCAAGAAGAGATTGAGTCATTGATTTCTCTCTCCAGGATGAACCCTAAAGAATAGGTAGGCACTGACACACAATTTGTTTCTCTCTTTCTGATAGTAAATAAATGAAGCAGCACTGAGAGTAGAGCTGAAGCCACTCACTGACCATAAAGCACCCCCTAGCACACAGTGCCCTGCAGAGAAGGGGGTATTGTAGCATTAACTCTTACTTGCTCACAGGAAAACAAGCCTGAGCTGAAACTGGGGTCACTTAGTAACTTCTCCCAGTCTGAGCTGAGGGCACCGGTATTCAATGAAGACATTGGAAGGCAGGAAAGTCTTAAAACTTGGCACACCTGACACACCTGTCCTTATTTGCATTGCTTAGAAAGGAACCACTTGTAAAGTTTAATCTAAAAGTTATTTAACTTATTTGTAGCTCTCCATGTAGAGTAGACTCCAGGAAAAGTTTCTGTAGGCGCAGAGATGGTTGAAAGGGCTGAAACAGTTTATCCATGCAAACTCTGGGAGCATAGGCGAGTTGTAGCTTAGTCTGTAGCTCACTGTGTAGCTCAGTGACTTTATGGAGGTCACCTGGGACAAGAAATTTTATTTCCTTTCTGGACTGAGCAATGAATACCTGAGTCCAATCTGCTATGGCAGCTTAGGTGATGAGTAGTAATTTCATTTCTGGTGCCCACTCTGCCACAGACATACTGCAGATATACTGCTCATCCCACCACTCTTTTAAAGGAGTGGGAATCAGGACATGTGAAAGTAAGAGGGGAAGAAGTTTTTGTTGGTACCCACAACCCCTGTGGGCAGTGGGGTACTGGCTCATTAGTGGTTCTTCACTGGGAGAGAGAGCAGGCTTTTTCCTTCTCAGATTAGAGGAGCAGTGCTCAGTCCAAAGAAGATTATCTGATTTTAAGAATTGCAGAGAAGTAAGCCATTTTTTCCTATGACATTGCTCCATTCCTTATATTTAACCTCCACTTATGGGCATGAAAGCAGCAATGACCTCCTTCTGTCACTAGAGCCTCCCAGCATGTCCAGGGACCACTTTGGCCCTCAATGAAAGGGCAATCAGCTCAAAGTACTCTCCAGGAAGGCTTGGATGCTGCCAAAGCTACACAGCTACTGGTTTCCAAACCAGCCAAATTCTGTCTGGCAAGCAGTGATCCCTGCAGCACAGACATCTCCAGATGGGCAGGGCCCATCAGGGAACCCCTGTTGGAGGAATATTCACATATGCTGCACTATCTGGCTGCAGGACCCTGTAACCCTAATTGTGCCAGTGGTTCTTGTAAAATGCACAGGCAAGGGCCAGTCCTCCATTTCTTAGGTCCAGAACAGGCCATTTAGCACTTACAGAGTGTGTTCAAAACATGATGTCCAGCAAGATATTCACTTCTACAACCACGTCTGACAATGTAGTCCTGCATGTTGAAATCTGCAGAGGCCTGGAATTTCCTGCAGCCCCCCATGGGAGAGCAGCTGTGATTCCTGCTGGTCCATCATAGCCAGCATCTCTTTAGTGACCCTGTAATGACAGGACAAGGAGGAAGGAAGGTTCTCTTGCTGCCTTAATGCAAGCAGCAAAGAAAGACTGAAAAATTGTGAAAAATCATGTGACAGCTTGTCTTTAATTACAGAACATCAGCCCTGTGCATTGACCTGGACTAAGCAGAGTGGTCCCTCTGGGGTACAAATGTTTCCTGCTCTCCATGCTGTTTGTCTGGGAGCTAGAAAGGATGCCAGTAAGTCATCAGAAAATACCATGTTCTCACAGACCCAGAGGTGCCTTAATTTCCATAATTCCATTGTTTTCTTCTTAATTATTAATAGTCTTCCTAGATGAATATAGTGTTTAAAAATGTATTAAGCAGAGCTGTTCTGCCCTGAAAGAAAGAATAATAGTAAAATTTCTTCTTACAGCTGCCTGAAGGTTTTATCCCACAGTGAGATGTTTGAAGGAGAAAGGATAACCTAACAAATAAGGCATTGGATAGAAACTTGAGGAGCCTCACTGCTGTCCTTGACTGTGCCGTGGGTGTCCACTGTCACCTCTGTTCCCTCTCTCCACACCTGTGGTGCAGAACAAGATGAATTTGTCTGGCGTGTCCTTTCTTTTGAGGCTTTCATTTTCTTGCTTTTGGCTCTGCAGAGGAGGCAGTGGTCCAGGGGATTGCTGTCACATGGGGAATTCAGCTGCTGTTGAAATTCATATAGTAATGCAAAGAAACATTGGTGAGGGTTAAGAGACGTCTGGGAAACACATGAAACTACATTTGGGAGGTGGGTGTTCCTAGACATTTTTCAGGTGATGTTGGCTGTCATCAGTCTCTAAGATAATATTCCAGTGCTGTCATAAAAATAAAATTAAGCTCTGAAGATAAAAAAATCAATGTCTCCCAGCTGTGATCTCAGATCTGTTCGTGTATGCTTTGAGATAGAGGATACCTGATGGCAGCCCTCTCCCTTAATATTCCCTACTAGTCCTTTAATGCCAAGATCCATGTGAGGCATCAGAGAACCAGCACAAAGGCTATCCGAAAGGGAATTCTGTGCTGACATTATTATTTATACCAGGCAGTAACACGGTACATAGCTCACAGACTGTCCGCATGGTTCAGGGAGAGAAAGTAGGCAAAGAGTTTAAACAATCTACCCCAGAGAGCACAAGGGCCAGGAGCAGAGCAGGAGCAGCACTTGGATGAACCTGTGTGCATGCACTCCCCTGTGCTGGCTGTTCAGCAGTGCAGTTTGTCCCCTCAGGACAGAAGGATAGCAGAATCCCCCACCAGGATTGTTTAAACTTTGCAAAGCTAATCTATTCCAAATGACTACCCAAAGTAATAATTTACATGCAACCAAGTATCGTCTCAGAAGTAATTTACTACTGATTACTCCTATAATGTGCATGCTACTCGTAGCAGCTGCACAGCATTACATGATAATCAGCCCTAGGCTTCAGAGGGGAAAGCTAAGCGGCTCGACACAATCCAGCCCCTCTTTCTGCCAGTGAGAAATAATCTGATTATTCTGTAAGATCATCGTTTTTCCTCCACAGAAAGTTCTGATCACCTGTTACTCCCAAGGACACCCATCATCCCAGCATGTGTGCAGCTGGCCACTAGATGGAAGTGTTTGCTCAGCAAGCTGAGATGACAAGCTAAATAAAAGAGGGGAAAGTCCTGGGCATCCTAGTTTGCTTTCTCTTTAGGAACACCTGCACTAGCAGCTCAGCTTCAGACTTGGTGAAAGAAACCATTGGAGAAGGTGCACCATCATTTTGATGATGCATTGTTTTATGACTTGCTGTTGAATTAAAAAAAAAAAAAAGGAGAAATTACAACTTAAATTGAGGCTAAATACCAGATTGAAGCAGACCCATAATAAGGAATCCAGTTCGGCAGAGTTTCTGCTGAGTTCAGTAGTTGAGAAAAATACAAGTGTTTCTTTAACTGCCTTAAAAATATAAAAGCAACCAACCCTAGCTTCTCAATTTTAGGGACTACCTGCGTCATTTCTGCCCCGCCATGTTCTCCTGGTACCTCCTTAGGCCCTATTTTGCTGCAAGTCCAGAACTGTGGGGAAAATGAGCTTTTGTCCGATGAGCAGGAGTTTGGCTGGAGAAGAGCTGGCACAGGATGGAAGAGCTGCAGAGATGTGCTGCCTCCCTGATCCCCAGCCGTCCTGAGATGAAGGGGGTGTCCTGGGGGTGTCCTGGGGGTGGCCAGGGGGTGCCCTGCGCTGCCTTTGGTGGCACAAGGGACACCACAGGGATCTCCTCAGGGAGGTTAAGCGTGTGGCCTGCCCGGCCTGCCCGGCCCCTCTGGGTGACATGTTGCTGGCAGAGGAGGGACTTGAGGCAGGGTGGCAGCTTGGCTGCTGCCCTTTTAGACGCTCTAAGAGTGCTGCCAAACCTGCGTGCCACGAAGATTTCTTCCTCCGGGATGGCTGAGAACGATAGAGGCTTCTTGCTTCTCGGAGCGTGCGTAGCAGGGGGGCAGCGGGAGTTTCTCTGCAGCAGAGAGGGCATATTTACCTGTAGGTGGAGGCGTTCCTGCACGGGAGGCTGGTGCTTTACCTCTGTGTTTACTCACCCGACTGTTGCCACTTGATTGAAGAGCTCCAGCAGCAATGAACATTCCGGTGTGCGGTGTGCTGTGAGCTGCCCGCCACAGAAGGGCTCCCAGAGCTGCTCGGTGCCCAGCGCGGCCCTCAGCACACGCACGGCTTCCCCATAGCCCCGTGCCCTGAGCATGGCGAGCTGCGGCCTGAGGGGGCCCGAGTGAATCTCGAAAGGGGGGATTCCTGTGGGGACACAGCTATGGATCCTGCAGGGTGTCAGCTCCCTAAACCCTCCCGTGCGACCCACTAAAGTGGAGGGCTGGATGCTGAGAGTTAAACAAAACACCGGGTTTCTGGCAAGAACATATCATTGCATGCTTGAGAGAAGATGGCGAGGATGAGAATAAATGAATGCCCTTATAGTACTTGTCTTGGAATTACAAGAAGTGTGAGTTAAGGGGACAAACTATGCAGTCTCAATCGTATGGATCTTAGCACTCATGCAAGCAGGAATTTATTGGGTTACCCTGTGGCATACCGGGACAACCTCATTGCTTTTACTGCCTATGGGGTGGTTGCCTTTTGGGTGGCTCTTTCAAGAGAGTCTTTTGGGGGACTGAGCTGGCCTTGTCACTGCAATGTCCCAGAGGCCCAGGAGCTGAAGCTAAGCCAGGAGGTCAGGGCAGCCGGTTTTAGGAGACTTCAGCTTCTTCTCAGAGCTGATATACTGTGCTATTTCATACAACAGAGAAGTGATGGGTTGGGATATGGCCAGCCATCGAATAGTGACACTGCTGGATATTATCTTAGATTACTGCTTGTTTCTTTTCTCTACATGCTCCTGTAAGTCAAAGCAAACCTTAGGTTAGCCCCTTCAGTTTACATGTTAGGAAACACTCATTAGTACATACTAATATACCCCTTTCAAAAAATTTATTTTTCCCCATGCTTTTTGCATTTTCATAGTGCAGTCTTCGGTGGATTAATTCCTTCTTAGGAATGAGGAGAAGCCAGTGCTGGAGGCTGCACAAAAGAAGTGCCTGTCTTTCCACACCATCTTCTGTGCTTCTCCATAGACCATCTGTTGAAGTGCAGAAGTGCCAGACCTCCCACTTGCCATGTTGAAAGATGCTGCTGCTGGGGCCATCATGATCTGGCTCATAATAGTAGAGCAAAGTACCCCTTGTTTTTCCTACTCTCTATGTGTCAGGGTTCCCAAGGAAATTAAGTTGCTGGTGCACCAGAGCTGGTGGCCTGCAATATTTCCCTAGTGTTGCTTTTATTTTACATGGTGCTGTAGTCACTGAAAAAGGGATAGCTGCTACCAGCAGAGCTGCCCCTGCTGTAAGTGGGGAACAGTCCAGGAACAAAGGGACCCGTAGTGCTCTTGTAGTGGCTTCATCAGAGACTCATCACCGAGGGCCCAGTGGATGAAACTTTGTCCAAAGAGCAGAGTCCTGCCAAAGGTACATGTGGCCCAGCCAGTGATTTATTCCAGCTGAAGATACACCCCAAGTGCATGTGTTTATTGTGCTTTTCCTGCTCCCTCAAAGCAAATTCCCTTGTTTTCTGAAACAGCAAGATTAATACTTAGTGCTTGCTAACCACTTTCCATGTTCAGAGCACTATACAAATATTAACTAATGAATCTCATCATGACATAATTAAATCTTATTTTACAGTGATTGAATGTTATCTTACACTTTATACAATACTGTAATTACAAAGATAGGGGGGAAAAAAGCCTAATAGATCTAAGAGTGAGAATGATTGACAGTATTATGGTTCCTTTCCCCCCCTTCCTTATATCAAATATGATTGGAGAATCTGGCAGAGTTTTCTGAAGGCCAGGACTTGTGAGCAAATCAGTTCAGAAGATGAGCAGATCCCAAACCCTGTAATGGTTAATTTTTTTTTTTTTTTTTTGAGAGTCTTTTCAATGCTAATCTTTTACCAAATTTCTGAGACATCAACACCAGTCTGAGCCCAGTCTAGCCTGGCTTTCTCTCTGAAGGAGCCAAAATTAAATGCAGACAGCAAAGGGTACTTCTTCCCCTGACCCTAACTCCTGAGTAGGCTTTGCTTACTCAGGAGAGCACAGATCCATGCCAGCATCCTTGGCTCCCCATTCACATTCCGTGTGCCAGACAGCCCACCTTCCTCCCTCCCTCCAGGACCTGCTACACACCTCTGCAGCTCCTGGCCCTGCACTCCTTGGCCTCACAGAAGCCCTGGAAGGATGGATGCCAGGGGTTCCATGCAAGGAAATGTGGATCAGGACACTCAGACTCCGAGGTGCTGCTGTGTGGCCTGGTGGCAGTGCCCATCCATGTGAGGTGACCGAAGCAGCATGTGTTTGCAGAGTCCCTCCTGCATGCTGCTCCCCAGGCTGGGGCTAGGAAGAAAGGAGGCAGAGGGATAGAGAAGATGGTGCATCAGAGGGAAGGACAGGCTGTAACGTGGGATCACCCTCTCACAGCCTACTCCATGTTATGTGCTGTCTGTCATAAAGACAACTGTTGACTATGAGGGGTTATGAAACTGCTTGCCAAAGGTAACAATTTCCTTCCTTATCTGTCCTGCCTTGTTTGCCAGGAGTAAAGCTCTTCTGAAACTCCCCTCAGGACACAAAGCAATCTATGTTGGCACAGAGCAGGCGGGGCAAATTGCTGTTGCCAGGGCAGAGTATTTGCTCTGAGGTGCCCTGCATGTGAAATACAGAGATGGGCTACAAGCCCTTCTCACCAGGACAGCAAAGCTGAGGGCTGCTTGCAAATAAAGCAGCACCACAAGGCCAGGGGGGCAGGCAGGCTCTGCACAGCACAGGACACAAGGAAGAGAATACCTGACTTTATAAAACCATCTGGATAGCCAGAAAACTGCTCTGCCATGCTCCAAGTATCCAGCGCTCCCAGGAGAGCAAGGGGTTTCTGGGATGCTGAGGGTCGGTGTGACTTCCACTGTCAGAGCTTCTAGAGACCCACAAGTCTGTTCTGGCAGCTGTTTTGTGATGGGCAAAAAGATACATCAGCAGATCAGGGATGTGGCAGGCAGTGTTTGCCACAGAGGTGAAATAAGGACAGACATACGTGCTTGTAGGAGGCAATAGGACTAACATAGTCTACGACAGGAATGTTGATAAGAGGAAAAGCTCTAGAAGGGAGGATGAAGAGTATGCTGAATGTGATCAAATGGGAGTAAAAGCAACAAAGTGGTGAGGAAATGACCCAAAAAATTGTTCATGCAAAACCCAGTCTAAGATTTCACTGAGAAACAGGTGACAAGTAGCAAACAGAGGAAGCAGGCATACAAGCTCTGGATGGCTTTCTGATTCGTGGGGGCCCAGCCCTCCTCTGCAGGGTGTGCTGACAGCTGTGGTAAGTGAAGGAGCCGGAGACAGTGCCCATTGGATCTGTTCTAAAAGCAGAAGAGGTCCAGATGCATCGGAGTACCCTCCAGAGGAGCAGAGTGGGAGTAAAAGGAGCCTGCGGTAGTGCAGCTGCCCTGGTGCTAAGAGCAGACCAAACCTCATTCAGGGCTCAGGTATCCCCACGTGCCATAGGTTTGGTTAGAGCTCCTGCTGTGCTGATGAAGGTGCAGTGGCGATGTTCCTAGGAAGTGTAAAAAGGGGTGAAGGTGATTGCAGTGCTATCCAAGATACTGAATCAAGATTTCTCTCTCTATCTGAGAGCGAAGTCCATTAAATTCTTGGCATTTTTGGCATGCCTATTCTGCAGTGGATTAGTGTTGGCAAAACTTTTGTTATCCGGATAACCCTAGTGGTTTGTTTGTTTGTTTGTTTGTTTGTTTTTAAACTATAAATATCTTAGTTATATCTGTTAATATCTGCTAATACTGTTAATATCTGCTCCTGCTTGCCACAGACCTGTAGACAGCCCAGGTGCAGTGCAAACCCATGGCAGGACATTTGCTGCAGGAGGGGTGCATTGGGCATGCTTAGAGGCACTTTTAACACCTTTTCCATGGCCTGTAAGCCCCTCACATGTGTCTCCAGGAGCTCTGCTGATGTCTTTGTGTGGCTTCCCACTAACACCACTGCACAGCATGGCTGGGAGGGTGCCTGAGCTCCGGCATCCTCCAGCTGTGTGTTGGGCTGTGCTTGCAGGCTGTGTGTGAGCAGTGAATCTGCGTGCAATAGCGACCTGGAGGTGGTCCTCCAGATGTGTGTGGACACAGCTGGAGCACCAGCTGTGTAAGCAGTCTGTGGCACAGGCAGAAAGCATGCAATCATGAGCTTGCTGCATTTAAGACGATTTGAGTCCATCCCTAATGCAGCAGCACAAGCACAACCATTCATACTAATCTCTTGTTAGAAGGTGAGTTTGAGTTGTTGCACTGAGATAACGGGGAAGCAGTGATTGCAGGGGGAAGAGGTGCCACCCGAGTCTGTAGGTACAGGGACACAGAGAGGAAGGCTATGTCCCCTCTCTCATCTGGGCTGTGGGCTTTCTCCCTGGGTCCCCCTTCCCTCTGCAGCAAAAGCTCTGCATGATTATGAAACCGTGGCAGCAGACAAAAACCACTGACTGAGGGAGAGAAGCATAGTGGGCAGTCACATAATCTCTTGCAGATTTTCCCCAAGGAGAGTCTGTGGCTATCAAAGAGCATTAAAAGTTGCCACAGGCTGTTTGTGGGGTGCAGAGGAGGGATCAGTTTGGCTAAGATCAACATTGTTTCCCTGCTAGGGATCATTCTGTAATGCCTAATGAAGGAAGGGTAGGAGCTCCTGCATGGATTAGCTGCAGCCGCTCTATTAACCTGTGCTATCCCACAGAGATGATAAATAATCAAGAACATCAGTGCATAGACATGCTGCCTTTGCTCTCCCCAGGTCTATTCCAGTGGAGCAAGCATTGTGTATTCCACACCAGGCTAATCATGGGGAGGAAATTTGCTGCAGACTGGAATCTCATCAAAGCAAACAACAGCAATCTCAATGAATTGCAGCAACCCAAGTGTCTGCTTTAATCACTCACTCATGTGTTTCCTTTAGTAAAACAAAAGAAAACACAACACATGTAAACTTGATTGCTCTTAAATGAACAGTTTAATCCTGGCACAGCTCTTGGTTGTCTACAAAAGGAAGGGGATTGCCTTTACAGACAGGCTTTGAGGTGCAGCAGCACTGATGTGTGCGTTTTGCATGGTGAGGGTAAAAAGATAATAAGCAAGGGAGGATAGTGACGCTGGATTCTACCACATTTTTAATCTGGTGTCAGAGAGATTAAGAAAAGTCATACTATAAGCAGAATGGACTGGCCTAGTGCTTTGGAAATCAGGATTGTGTTACTGGATGCCACAGTGGATGGTACATTTGCAGGCCTTGGGTAATGCCGAGGTGTCACTAACCTTTTCCTTCTGGAAGTAACAATTAAGGCTGCTATAGAGAGAGATTTAGAAACAACAGAAGCTGCTGCCCAAGACAATCGGGCAGATATGGGTTAGCTCCTCAGGCCAAGGAGAGGTTGTACCACTAGCTAGACTTTGCTACCTGCTCTTTCTACCACTGGAAGATTTCTACTTAAACAGAACTTATACTTTTTGCATCATGGAATTTTGCTCGGTTTTCTTGCATTTATGGTGGTGGTGTACTTCAGCTCATTTGAGAAATAAATGCACAAAGCCATTCATCACCCTCTCCTCCTCTTGCAGCAAAAATCCAGAGCAACTCCATTTTAAGCAAGTAGAAGCTGGACTTTTTCTTTCAACAGTGTGTAATTGATCCATACATTATTTCATTTACTGTTTTGTCCCACTTAACCATCATTCCTCACTTTCCACAGGCCTGAAAATTATTTGGTTTGATTCAGGATTGTGTTAATAGATTTACCCCAGGGCACTGGCATTGACTGTAGTGGCATAATGCCTGATTTACATCCTTTGTGAGATCAGAACCAGGCATGCCACCTCTAATCCTAAATCATTTTCTCACTTTCATATTGTAATATTGATCTGTCCATTGCAAAGTAGTCTAGGCATTCATCTCGTTATCAGATTCTTACAGGAGCATAAGGCTATGTTCAGTCAATGATTTCTCAATAAATGTTCTATTTTTAAGCAAAAAATAAAACACCACCCAAAAGCAAACAAAAAGAGTTAATCCTTAGACTTGACTACAAAACAAAGCTGAGTTAATAAACTGTAAGATGGAGTGGAGCAATGGGGCCAGTTTTCCCTGTATTCATGTTGGTTTTAATTAGGGATTTACCCTGGGATAAAGCCCCTGAACTCAGCAGAACTTGCTGCTCAATACGATGTTACTGAGCTATAAAGAGGCCTGCCTTCCCACCATGAAGCTCACGGTGCAGATGAGCACTCATGTCCCTTGGCCACTTGCATTAGGGAATGAGGAATGTGGATTTAGAGAGAGTGGGTGGTGTGTTGGTCTGTCCAAAGGAATACTCCCTTAATTAACCTGAAGCCCTAAGGATTCCACTGGCTTCAAAAAAGTTGTTCCAGGTTTATGCAATTTGAACATTATAGAAACACTCTCCAAGTAGCTGAAGCAGCCCAGTGCAGGTGTTGAGAGTCCTGTTACACGCAGCTGCAAGGAAGGAGCTTGGTGTCACTTCTGCTGTTGGGCAATTTGCATTGAAACGTGGGAATGAACCCAACCCCACACCCAACTCTATCAGGATTGATGCCAGTAATGCCCAGTACACAGCAAATTTAATGTCCTTGTAGCTTCTCTCTCATCCTCACTTCTGGGTTTTCTTGTGTCTTTAATCAATGCGGTATTTCATCTTAGCCACACTCCATTACATTTTCTAAATGTTAATCCTTGCAGGTCTAGCAGTCCTCATAGCAGGTGGTGAATCAGCTTGTTTATTGCTAAACCTTTGGAAGAAGGTGGAATAATCATTAAAGATATCTATGATGAAATATGGTTTTAGCAGGATGGGACATAGTAAGTAGCTACACTTACAGTAGTGAACCAAACAGTGCCCAGAAACACCCCTGGATGCTGGCTATTATTTGCTGTCCTGTTGGAGCCTTCTCAGGCAAACTGCTGGCCTGTGCCAGCTCATGTTTGCCTATGGGATTTCTGGGCATGGTTTGGGAGCTGAATCTTTCACAGGCTCCTCCCCAGTGATAGTTTGCACACAGCTGCCTTCCTCTGGGCATTGGGCAGAGCATTGGGCAGCCCCAGGCTGCTCCGTGGACTTGGCCTAGGGAGTGTGACCAAAGAAGGGCAGCAGAACTGGTGAAGATTCTTGAGCACAAGCTTTACAAGGAGCAGCTGAGGGAGCTGTGCTGGTTTAGCCTGGAGAAAAGGCTCAAGGGGGAATCTTGTAACTCTCTACAATTACCTGAAAGGAGGTTGTAGCCAGTCAGTCTTTTCTCCCAGCTGACAAGTGACAGGACAAGAGGAAATGGCCTCAAGTTGCACCAGGGAATGTTGAGATTAGGTGTTAGGAAATTCTCTGGGGAAGAAATGCACCAGACAGTAATGGACAGAAATGGATCCCTCAGCTCTAAGGCTGTTACAAGAGTGTTAAAAAAAATCTTAACTGTGTTGAAAGGATGTTATTGCACACCAATAAACTGGTGCTTAGCTCTTCTTGGCCACCCCATGCCTGCTCCCCCCAAAGTCCCGCTCCACTCAGGTCACTCTTGAGATGGGAAACCTCGTGACAACATGCTAGTAGCAGCTATTAAGCTGAAAGAAGTAGAAACCTAATCCTGGCCTGTTGGTCCTATGTATAATGCCCAGCATAAATAAACATGCTGGTCCCCAGGTATTCACCATGTCTTTTTTCCCATGAAATCTGCTAGAGCAGTAAAGAAACAAGTGCATAAAGAAAAGCAGTTTTTATAAATAAGTTCAGAGAATTTATCACATTTCGGTGGTCTAAATTTCATCAAACTTCTCATGCTACTCATAGGGAAGGGTTAAGACCTCTAAGAAATTATTTTGGGGTCTTAAATAAGGTGTGAAACCAGTCAACATGAAGTACCAACTGCCAAGAAGTATTTCACTCATACATGCCTATGGCCAAGTGTTGCCACCAATTCTCACCCTGTCATAGATCTCTCAGCTTCACCCCAAGCTCTGAGATGACCTCTGAGATGGCCAAGGCAGTCACAGCAAGTCATTTAGCAAGTCACATCCCCATATCAAGTAAAAAAGCTGAATGAACAGAGACCTTTGTTGCACCAGCCCCTTGTGCCAACATGCACGGCTGGTCAGAGCAGCAGGCAAACCTCAGAGCCAAAACCTGCCCAGAACTGCAGGGACTGTCATTTCCATTGCTTCAGAGTGAGTGAGACTGATTTCATGCTGCATTACCTTTTAACATGCTGCAGATGTAATTTGAAATACCTGTGCCATTTGCTTTGCACTCCACTCCACACACGTGTTGCAAAGTAGGTTATTTTGCTGATGGTTTTGAGGAACACCGCGGTTACAGCAGTGCTCCCATCTGAGCAGCACCTAGTGAATAGTGTACAATATATAATCAAACAGCTTTGGCAATCCCTTTTCATTAGTGGGAGTAAATGCTTGGCACTGCATCAATCTTCTGCTCCCTCTCCTCTTCCTCTAGGAGTGCCAAGTCATTTTAAAGACACATTAAATTGCCAGAAGACTCCCAAAGAAAGCCAGTCAGCTCGCTGCTCGTTTGGATAAAGTTAATTACAGCAAAGATTAAAATCTGTGGTTCTTGATTGGTGTTGTTGAGGCTTACAGAATCACATTGTCCTTGGGGAGCTGTCTGCCAGCTCTCCTGTCTCCCTCTCTCTCCCTGTGTGTGCCTTTTCTCTGCTGTTTTCCATGGTGGTTTTGTCACCTTCACTGAGCTGATCAGGGGCTGTGGTGGGGGTGTGATGCCTGGTGCTGGTACCTCACACTACTGACTGAGAGAGGTGTGGACGTGCCCAGGCTTCATCACCATCAGCATTGCATCTTTTCTTGGTTGCTGCCTTGAGTTAGGACAGGAGGGTTTTCCAAGCAAAGAGGAACGGGGGCTGATGGTGGTGCATGGAAGTGGAAGGAAGGGCAGCCTCCACAGACCTGTACTGTTACTTATAAGGCCCCCCTGAATATGTGGCTTCTGGCCAGGCCCATGACCACTCTGGATGAGCAGTGTAGCTACCACCTTTGGGGTTCTTCTTGGGTTTTTTTTGTTTATTATGTACCTAAGACCAGCCTTTCTCCAGCCAAGATTTCCATTTATAAAAACAAAATCAATAACAAATGGTTAATAAGAAGGATTTGTGATGCCAGAGAATGCTGAGGTTTGACACATGAGCTAGCTGTGTGTGCTCTGTCACTGTTGCTTTTGCATCTCTCATGTGGGATTAAAGCATTTTGGGGAAGGAGAGAGGATAAGCTTGCTCTGTGCTTACATGGTGTCCTTAGCCCTTTCCTGGACCTCAGTGTGCTTTTGGAAATGACTCGTGTGAGAGGTGTCAGAAAAGTGAAGGCAATACAGTGCTGCAGAGACATATGAAGGGCCCTGCATGTGTGTCTAGTGCTGCACCCTAGCAACTTCCAGATAAGCCACAGAAAGTACATTTCCTCTGCTTTAGAGGAATAGTATTTCAATACCTTTATAAAAAAATCACAAAACTATGACTTTTATTTTTTATCAAGTGGAGAATACAAGAACACAGTCACAAATGTATTTTGGCTTAGTTGGGCAAAAGAGGGTTAATGACTGGTTTTCACTGAGCAGCAAGAATAATTATTTTTAGAAAATACATAAAACTTTCAAAATTTTGGACCATAATTTTCTGAAAAATTAATAGCTAGGAATGTCCCTTAAAAACCAAGGTTGACTGGCTTAGAAGCATGTGGAATTTGGCATTCCACCTACAGAGTGTAGGATGGTGGGTCATATGAAGCCAATGTGGATCAGTGTGCTGGCACATATGTAACATATCTGGAGGTTTAACATATTTTGGGAAAACAAGTTAAAAGTATATTATTGACTTAATACATCCATTGCCCTGAAGTCCATTCTTCTTATTGAAGAATATTGCAGGGAGGTTCTATGCACAGATTAGCTGCCTGCAGGCTCCTTATTTCTGCATTTCCCTCAGCCATATTTAAACTGACTTTTTTGACTTTCTCTTCCATGCCATGAAGACAAAGTCTATGCCTCAGTGTGCATGTGTATGAGAGTGGGGGCTGCTCAGTAGGTCCAGGTGGTAAGAAAGCAAGAAGGAGGACACAATGCTAAATGCAGAATCACTTTCATGCTGCCTAAAGCCATGCCTGTTCTTTGATGGGTAAGAATACATGAGGGGATACAGAGTATTTTCTTGGCATGTGTCTCCAACCAGTAGATAATGGAAGAGCTGCTCAGAATCACTGGGCAGTGGGTTTTCAAAGGGAAAAATGATGTCTAAATATCTTAAGGAGAGGGAGCATCACAAGATTTTTTTGTAGAGGACTTAAAGAAACCAGCATGAAAGCAAGTACTTAGACTAAAAGCAGGTGCCTCTGCCAACTGCTTTGCTCCTTTCTCCTTGAAATTCCATTCAGAGGCTTAAAAACCACTCCTGATATTTTGCAGGACATCTCCACTCTCCTTCACCGAGCCTGGACCTTCCTTGTGCATTAGGACATGTAAAAATAAATTGTCACCAGAAAAATAGCACCTTGAGCAGCTTCCAGGCACTTGAGGTGCTGTATCCTGACATAGCAACTTTAAGCTGTGTGTACTGGAGGGAGGAAACAACTGGCAGTGATGAAAGGCTGCTGGAATAGGGGGTGATTGCTGACTCAGAAGTTATTTTGTGCATGCAGGGACAGAGGTGGCAGCCAGAAATGTTACATGAACTTGACTGACTGGCCACACCAGGCCTGGCCTTGAGGAGCATTGGTTTTGCTGTGTCTGTCTGTTCTGTTCTTGGTATTTGTCTTCTAGCAGCTAATTCGCTAGAGACTCCTACACTGCTTACTCTGACTGAAAGTCTTCCTGGAGTAAAGCCACTTAATGAGGCTCTGTCCTTGCTGCTTTGCTCTTTTTTCTAAGGGTTCATGCCCTGAGTGGACTGAGCAGGAATCCACCTCACCAAGCCCCTCTGAGAGACAGCCTGTCCACTATGGCCAGAATCCTGGCTAGCACATTTGTCTTGCTCCCACTTTGCTGGAGATGACCCACATAGGGAATTTAGATTCTCCCTTGTCTTCTCCAGGTAGGATAACCCACACAGGCATCAACATGTTGGGCTTTTGGTAACCTTGGAGTCAAGAGGGTTTTGGGTACCTGCATTTTCTTCTCAAGTTCAGGTATGGCCTTAGGGTCTTGAAAACCATCCTGGGCTTATAAAACTGGGCCTGAAAAGGAGCTGTTCCCTAGTCAATGAAACTGGCTTCTGAATGGGAGCTCTTCACTCTGTGCTTCCTCTTTTCCTTGTGCAAGAAGTGAAGATGATAATAAAATGTGAACATCAAACCTTGCTTTGTGGAGCTCTTTGATCCACAGATGGAAGGTTATATAAATGCAAAGCACTATCATTATTTATAAGAACACACAGTCAACAGCTCCTTGCAATCTGGTGCAGTGGAAATAAACAGGAAGGCACAAATTTAGCATGATGACTGCTGGATCTAATAAGATGCAAAGACAGGCTGGCAAGACCTGAGTTTGTTTGAACACATGATGCTGTTTTACCATTAACTGAGACATAAAAATTATGAAAAATTAATGAAAAAAGAATCACAGGTGATGAAAACTGGTCTGACCCCTCAGTGCAGCAATCTCTGGGAGTTTGCCTCAGTTTAATTTCCGTTATTATCAAAGCCTTTCTTCCAAAGAAATGTATGTTTTAGAAGCAGACTGCTTTCCTTCCAGGTATAAATTAATGTGGTTAAAATTACTCCTTTAAACCAGTGCTGACTTAAAAGTGCTGGGTATTATGTTTAGTTGTGATGGAAATGCATTTTAACTAATAGCAAGCTGTCAGCTTCAGAAACTGAAATCCAGGAGTTATGTTTAAGAGGAACAGGTGGGAAGACAGATGCTCCTCTTCTGCTAGAAATAAAGAGCAAATTCCTGAGCTTCTGCCTGGCTTTAGGAAACAGCTTTCCCTCTGTCTGGTTGGTGCTGTGGGATCCCTTTTTCCCTGTTTTGACCAATTTTTTGCTTCTAGAGAGTAGGAGCAGTACAGGAAGGGAAATACAAGCTTTCTGCCAATGTGGTTCAGCTTTTCCTTGGGGAGATGCCAGCCTGGAGAAGGAAGGGGAACTCACCAAAAGCTTGCTCACCTGTTGGTTCCTTGGGGCTCAGATTCTGCTCAGCTTTCTCCTACCTGGGGATTGGTAATTCGGTGCAGACACTGCAGGAGGAGGGCTGTGGGTCCCCTCACTGACTTTGCTTTGGGCACTGTGAGATCCCTGTCAGGCAACAGGGAAGGTGCTGCTGCCCGCAGTGTTGTGTAGGCCATCCTCTCTCCCTGCTCTGTGCTCCAGACAGACTGCTCAGGGAGGCACTGGCTGAGGGCTTCCTCTCCTTGCAGTGCTCTTCCTAAGCTCCAAATGAGATGCAGACATGGTTTGACCAGTGTTTGCTGGGGCATAGGGTGTTATTTGGGCTGGGTTTGTAGATGCAAGGTGGGTTTTGGTGGCTGCTGTGGGCTGACCTGGTTAGGGAGCTGTTTTACAGTGCTATCATGCCAAGCCCATTTGGACCGGTACTGCCTGGAGAGATGAGGTGAAACAGTGGCAGGGACACTCACAGCATGGCAGTATTTCAGCATCTGGCTCCAGTCCCCCTCAGTGCCCACACAGGAACTTGAGGCAGCAGGGAAAAGTACATGGGCTAAGGGAACTTGGTTTTCACAGCACATATTTGCTTAGGATTGGGAGTCAGGTGAGGTACCTGGGGTAAGAGAGACCTGCTCAGGCTTACTGATTGCCTGTTGCACACAGGCAGGAAATCACCATCTTATTTCAAAATCTTCTTCCCTCATGCTGTGCAAAACCTGCTGTCTGCAGACTTTTCTGAGCAGCTGCATTACTCCCTCCTGACACAGGGATTTACTTGTGCTGAGCTCAGCAGGGCCAGGCTACCAGCCATGCTCACTGCCACGTCGCTGAGGGCCCGGCTGGAGCTCAGCCTGGGAGGAGAAGATGCCTTTGCCTGCCTCCTCCAGCCCTCCAAACGGAGGTGCAAGAATGACCTTTCATGCTGGGCTCTCACAGGTGTGAGAAAGAGAAGGAAGTTCAGCATAATTTGTAACTTTGCCTGCTGTTATTAACACTAAGATAGGGAATGTGTCCAGAGATGGACCAAACATCAGATTTTCTCAAGGAATGACATGGATACAGAATGAAGTATTTCCCAGAATACTTCATTTCAAGAGTACTTGGTCTCAGGGCGTTCAAAGGATTTTGACCTGTCCCATATATCTTCTATGCCATGGCCAGTCATAAAAGTGATGTGAAATGACATGCTTGGTTAATACTTTTGGACTATGCTTGAGCTGGATGGAAACTATAGGTTTTGTGAAGTTGTGATCTTGTCATTCACGGAGGTGTATGTTCTCTGGATTTTGTGTCATGCTCTGGAGGAATGAATTGGTTGGATATCCAAGTGGGAGACACTTTGCCTAGTGCTTTGATGCACAGCATTTTGGACATATATTATGTGCAAAAAAACCTTGTCTGACTTTTTTATGCTCATTCTTTCTCTCTTCATCTGTGCCTCCTGTTCAGTGAATAAGTACTGATACTTTTCCAGAGTATGGAACTAGCTTTCTCATATGTGCTTTGCACTGCACACATGCTGTGTTTCCTATGAAGGTGTTCTTGCTTCTTAAAGCCCTTTGCGTAGGCTGATAGATACTATACTTTCAGTGAAACATGCGCTCTTACCTCCATGGCCTTCTGGATGCCTTCCAAAGTCATTGTTCTGGTTGACTTCTCTAATTCCCTCAAGAGGTAATAGTGCCACCTTGCTTGATCTGGGAAAGGACACTGCCAGCCATAGCAGCGTGGATATGTCTCTGTGTGTACAAGTGGAGGGATCTGCCAAAAGGTCCTCCCTCATCCACAATTGGATGTCTGCAGTGGCAGAAATCAGAGCAGGGGGCTGGGTACCTGCTGTGGGTGAGGGATAATCTGGGCTCTACCTATTACATATTCCATAATCCATAATCCTATTACATATTCCAGTATCCATAATTCCAGTTTCCAGCTCAGTGTTCTCAAACAACCACACAGTTTTTCAAAAGGAGAGAGGATATATAACTCAATGGGCAAAATCACAAATATCTCTGCTGTTCTATGAGAGCTGTGATGTGACTGGAAAGCACATATAAAGTGAGTATCCCAACCTTCTCCTGCTGTTATACTTTTGTTTGCTGTTCAGCTGGACTGAAACCTGGGAACACTGTCAAGCAGAGGAGGGTGCAAATGTCATGGAAGTTACTTCCACGTTCCACTGGGCATCAGCTTATGGAGAAGCACCTGTGCAAAGTGGAATCCGTCATGCTTTTGCCTGCTTCCTTGCTCATTCTTGCCAACAAGCAGCAAGCTGAAATGAGCAGTATATGCACTCTGAATTGCTTTTCATTGCCAGTAAGCAGGACCAGAAATAGAGGGGACTGGGAAAACGTGCAATATATCTCCATGTCCTCTGGAATATAGAACAGTTGAATATGTAGCAGGGCAAGCAAATCCATGGAACAACTTTTGTATTGTTGTTCTTATATCTGGGCAAACTACTTTATCATATGCTAAGGGCAGAGTTGTAGACACACAGCATCAGCTCTAACACCTTGCACTGGGGTTAGCTAAGCCAGAATACTCTTCCAGTAACATGTTCTGGGCAATTTCCTCTGCAGTCCAGGAGCCTCCACAAAACATTTCTGCAGTGGGATGACAACTGAGATGAAGGTTGCTAGTACTGGCACAGTCGGAAGAGAGATGGATTTTACTGCTGCAATATTATGTAACTGCTTTTGTCAGGCAGGATGAATCTCAGTTCTGGTGAAGTCAGTGTCTTTATTATGGACAGTGTCACAACTGTCTGTAGTGTCAATTCAGAGGAGGGATGACCTTTTTCATCTGTTGGGAAGTGACATCCTTGTTTAATGGTGGTAGGGGCGGGGAAGAGAGGCAGCCTGCTCACATCTGATGGCTATGACAGCAGCACATCTCTGTTAGGCAGTGGTTGCCTGCTCTCAGTAGCCATCTCTGCCGGAGATTCTCAGTCTGGGTTATTCTCAGTCTGCTACTACTAATGAAAGCCTCTTGATCAAGAAGCAGTGCCATTTCCCTTCTCTCTCTACCCTCATGCAGAGGGCTGATCAGACATCTGATGGCTTGACCTGGACATTGCAACCTTCCCAGAGAGAGGTCCCTGGACTCTACCTATTACAAGAGATAAGAGAGGCAAGAGAGACAAGAGAGGCAAGAGACAACTTTCTAGGAGTCTTAGGCAGTCCTTCTGCTGCAGGGTAACCTCAGCAAGGGGCAGGCAGGTCAGCTCTTAGCAGTGATTGCAGCTCTGCCTTTGAGGTGCACCCTGGCCAACACAGGGACAAGGAGACAGGAGCACTGTGTGGCTGTTCCGCAGAGGTGCCTTTATTCCAGCACCCTGAGAAGGAGGCCAGGGACAGCAGCTCTCTCCCAAACAGGGTAGAAACTGGGGGTTTTATGGGGAAAAGCAGGGATGGTACAAAGGGGAAAAAATAATCGGTCCCAACAAATCTATATGAGGTTCCAAAGCATGCTGGGAACTCACCATGACCAAGGAGGATTTCGCAGTCCATGAGAGTTTGAGAAGATCTCGTCATAGCCCATTCAAGGGATACCTCTCCAAGGGAGAGGGCTGGCATGCCCATCTGTCTCCACATCCTCAGATCCCTTTTTGTTGACTGTGTCCTTCAAATCTTTCTCAGCTATCTGGTGATCTCCCCACAGTAACTGTTGAGCCAAGCTAAACATATGTTCTTTTATTTTTTCCTTGTAAATCAACTCTTCTGACCCTTTTATCATATTTTACTGCTCTCCTCTGAAATCTGTTCACTTTGGGCATGTTTCTGTCTGTTGGATGCTGAAAGCAGAATATAATCCCTCAGCTCTGGGTGCTGTCTGGCTGGAAAGGGCTATTACCTCCTGGAGCACCTCAGGGATTGGAAGAAAGGGATCTACTGCTGCCTGAGCTCTAAACTGCTGACCATCAACTTCAGCTTTTGCAAACCATGTAGCTGCCTTCATCTTCCTGGGCTAGCTGGTGCCCTCCACCCAAGAGGTCTCCTCTGTACAGCTGCAGCAGATTTCCATGGAGAGAGAAAACTGCCTTTCCCACTGCTGCTGCAGATGATTTTCACCAGAACCTGTCCCAGCACTAGGGCTCAGTCCAGACCCACTGCTGGCACCAGCAAGGGAGGCTGCAGGAGGAGAGGACGAGTTTGCATTTAATAGCAGCAACTCCTTGCCTTTGCAGCAGCCACAGCTGGAGGCAAAGTTCCTCCAGCTTTTTGTCCTTGCTGTAATTCATAGCCTGCTTGTGTATGAATTTATGATCTGTCACTGCTAAGCCTCCTTCAGTTTCAGTGTTTTATGGGTTTTCCTCCCTCCCTTTGCATATCTTTTGTAGATCACCTATTTTCCCCCCTTCCGTACTCTCTTTGCAATATTCATCCAAGGAGGAACTGATTTTTTTTCATTCCAGACTGCAGTCTCTCCAGGTCTGTTGGTCTTCTTTCCCTCTCCCACGTTTCTGCTGCTTGCAATAGCTGTCACTTCAGGACCTACAGGGCACAGACACAACTAAGTAAGGGAGAGTCACCAGGGCAGCAGGAAGGCATGGCCAGAGGAATGAGGCTCAGAGGCTGGCTTTGCACAGTGTGCAGCATCGGCACAGTGCACAACCCTGGCTGCTGAGCTACCAACACAGTCTGCTGCTGATGTAGTTGTAATGATGTCTCTTTCTGTGGGGCAGCTCAACTTCAGCTTGTCCTCTGAAGCTCTGTAAAATGTTTTTCTTCATAAAAATATATGCTTCCACATAAAGGCCAGTATGAGAGGACTTAGAAAGTCCACGAGGTCAGGCCTTTGGCTGCACAGTTTGAATCCTGTCTTCAGGGAAATCCAGTGCAAGAGCTGGAGATGCTGGGTAGCTGTGGGAAAGTTTAGTTTTCTGACTAAATGCAATTGATGCTGGTGTTTTGACAGCTTTCAAAATTAGATGGTGCTTGCAAATACCCATGTCTCTTAATGCAAAATCTTTATGGATGGCAGTATCTGAAGTAAATATTCCCTGCAGGTTATGGTTGCAAATGATTACTGATTTGTGAAAATCACGCCCCCCATAAAAAGCGGTGGTTAGGTGGGGCTCTTTCAAGTCTTTCTCCCTGGAAATTTGAAGTGATTCATTTTGTAATCCAAATGTTTGTCCCTGAGCCTCCTGCTAAGATTCCAATCTTGCATTCCATCTGCATTCCAGCTAACACCAGCAAACCCCCACCAGTGCCTCCAGGGCCCAAGGTCTCCCAGCCAACATAACATAAACACTATCATCCCTGCTACCCTGAGATGGTTTTATTTGTGCTGCCTAGCAGGTGACACTGCACCTGAAACACAGCTGCTGTAGTGATTTAACCCCAGTTGGCACCATGCAGCAATTCACTCACACCTTCCCAGGTAGGGAGGAGAATTGGAAAGAAAAGATAAACATAGTGGGTTGAGATAAGAACAGTTTAATACTTGGGGGAAAAATAATAATACTACTAACAAATACTAATAATACCAATAATAATTGTAATGTAAAGAAGAGAGAGAGAGGAATAAAACCTGAGAGAAACAAGTGATTCTCAACCCAATTGCTCACCACCCAATGACTGATGCCCAGACTGTCCCTGAGGAGTGATCAGCCCCTTCTGGCCAACTCACCCCTGTTAATGTACTGAGCAGGATGTTCTGTGGAATATCCCTTTGGCCAGTTCGGATCAGCTGTCCTGGCCATGCTTCCCCTCCCAGCTTCTTCTGCAGCTCCTCACTGGCAGATCATGGGAAATTGAAAAGTCTTTTACTTAGAGTAAGCACTACTTAGAAACAACTATAACATGAATGTGTCATAAAGATTACTCTCATACTAAATCCAAAACACAGCACTCTAGTAATTACCAGGAAGAAATTAACTCTGTCCCAGCTGAAACCAGGACACTGTCCTCCAGAGAGGGGACAGCACAGCTGCCTGTGCAACCAGGCTGGTTGTCATGGTCAACAGGCTGATGAATAAGAGATGAACAATGCCTAAACCCCAGTGGTTTAGCAGGGAAAGCAGGAAGAACTGCTCATTGACTGCCACAGCCATTGTCAGATGTTGTGCACAGAACTGAGGTTCACAGACCAGTGTTGAGGTAAGGTTAATTTTCTAACTGGTGGCCTCTTGCAGGACTCTCAGCATGCTGAAGGGCCTTCACTGGCAGTGTAAATACCCATGTGTGCAACAGGCAAGCACACATGCAAAATTACACAGGTGCAAAACTGTGAGTTCATACCTGAGGGATTACATGATTCATCAATTTGTGGGTGGAAAACAGAGCTCTCTGCTCCTCTATTTCCATGACACAGCAAAGAGGTGTCTGCAATACTTGGGTGACCTGATATTCTTCTGTGGCCTCAAGGATTTGTGCCACGTTAAGCCACTTGTCTCAAGGAGTGGCAGAGTGCAGGGCAGGATTTGTGGGAAGATAGTTCTGGGCCACAGAGCCTGTGCAGGACAGCACATGTTACAGCTTCTGGTGCTCCAAGCTTTCTGTGCATTTATAGAAAGGGAAAATGAGACTAAGATTTAATCAAAGCAGTTATTGGTGCTTTATAAAGAGTCAAGATGGAGCTACATTTTGTGTTTTGTGGGTATACACTAATTATTTGCTATTTATTTGCAATTCTGCCTTCAGATATGTTTGCTGTTGTCCCAGGTGTTCTTCAAAGACAATATCAAAGATAGGATCCTGCCACTGAAGAACGAGCACATCCTTAAAATGGCCCTGAGAATTCTCCCATTTCTCTGATAATGCCTTTGCTTACTAGATCATGTTCTGTACACACAGTCCTATTAGCAGAACAGGACCTAATTTGTTTCTCTTGGCATCAAATCAGAGCTACCAGAGTTCCAGGGTTCATGCTGAGTTAATGCTAAGTTCCCCACTCTGCCTGTAACTGAGCACCCAGTTGCTACTAAATTTTCAGACAATTATAAAAAAGAAAAAAAGAAAGAAAAAGAGGGGGGATTAGGGGGGAAGATTAAGAGAAAAGGAAATGACATTCATATTTCCTGCATGACAGTTCAGATCATTATGTTTGGAAAAATAAATCTGCCTGCTACAACAGTGTGCAATCCCCTGTGAAATGGGGTCTGTATGTGTGTGGCTTCAGATTCCTGGGTTGGTTTTAGAGATTTCTCTTTAGCAGCAGTGCTTAGCACCCACTGGTAACAGGTTAGGCATGTCCATTTCGAAACTGGAGCTGTCTAGGGAAGACTGAATGGAATAATTGATTTTTTTATCAGACACAATAATTGAGGAATAATGGAAAAGGAAAGCTCAGAGGAAGAAGGGCCTGGGAATTGTGGTAATACAAAGTAGAGGAATCCCTTGGGGACAGATCATATCAGCTGAAGTAGAAGAAATATATAGGCTTTTCTGTCCTTCTGGCCTCTTGTAATAGCAAAATGAAGAGGAGAGCTGGGAGTATGAAGGGAAGAATAAAGTCAACTTCTCTCTTTCAGTCCACTTTCAGTTTAACCCTCTGTGTCTTGTGTAATTGAAAGTAAAATGGGATGTCCTGCTTTTCTTCCTTGAATTGGTGGGTTAGGAAACTGTAATGCTGCTGAAAAACAATAGCGGTCCAGCAGGTTCAAGGGTAATGGGAAACAGGCAGGCCTGGTGGGTCTGGGTTTGGAAGATGCCCCTTGAAGAATGTCTAACAATAAGAAGCTCATGCTACCTCCTGGGTAGCATTTAAAGAATGTGTGGATGGTCTGCATCAAGGAAAAAAAACCAAACCCAAAACATAGATAAATGTTTGAAAAAACATCAGGAAAACTTGGCATTAGCAACTGTCAATTTCCCTACAAGCTGCCTACAAAACCCTTTTAGTGATTTATGGCACCTTACAATGTCCCAGGTCACTTGGGATATCCCTTGGAGAAACCTGTTATACCAAGTAGCATACTAATGTTTCCTGGTAAAGTTTTCTGAGACTTTCTAAATTAATTGATTTCTTCATCACTTCTTATGCTTCTCTTCCTTCCAATAATTTTGCTGTCCTTTTGTATTTGCCTTCTTATCAGAAATGATCCTACTTACTTTTAGTCACTGCTTAGTGAACGTGTACAAACTTTGCTCTTTCCACCTTTTCTTGTAATTAGATGTCTCAATTCTAGTAATCAATATATATTGCTTTGTCAATTGCTTTTGGGTATTGAAATGCCCAGAACAGAGACCAATAGTTTAGGTGTGACATCCATAGAGAAAGAAGAGCGTGTTTTGCTGCTGCATAATCTGCACAGTACTCCTGTACACAAACAAGGGACTTACATTGTTTTGCCAAAGTCATATGCAATTTGCCCTCTATTATAGCCCTTAGTGTTCCAGTGTTGCAGCTATCTTTGCCATTAAGCACCTGTGGTTTGGGTTATTTTCCTCCTCCCTCCCTGATCTCAGATAATTACTTTTTTTCCCTAAGCTTAATGTTTCATTTGGGTAATTTCTTCCTGTTGTTTCAATTTCTCCAGCTCCCAGTTTGTTATTTCTCCTCCTTGCTTGCCTTTGAAAGCAGACTCTCACATCCTCTCTACTCTTCCCCCCCAACTACTCCACATATCAAATGAAGATATTAATAAAACCAGAATAAACAATGGAACAATAAGAGCCTTGCTGCAACACCCCTCCTGATGCTCCCCGTACTGGGGACATGCCACTGGGCATGGCTTGCAGATTTGTTCTTGTTTTGTTACGTCCACACCTGTGCCTTCATGAATTTGTTTTGCCTCTGTAAGAACTCTGAAGCTGCTTTATGAAATTTCCTCCTGCATCTGGTGCATTTTCTTTTCCCATCATAATATTTTTAGCTAGTGTGTCAGGAATGCAGGCCAGTGTACCCCAATGTGCTCAGTCATTTCCCAATGCTCCTAACACACAGTGCTCCTCTGTATCTTGCTTGGCAGCCCACTTGCTTTGCTTCTGCTTCTCAGCTTTGCTTTACATTTATCTCCAAACTTTTCCCAGTTCCCCAAACACCAATATACATCCTTAACCTGTGGTGTATGCAGCCCTTTGCAATTCCCTCCCAAGCTTGCTGCAGTTTATAGGACCAGAGTCTCAGCTGCTATAAATTGTTATGGCTCCACAGAAATCAATTGAGCTATATGATTTGTTCACCAGCTGGACATCTGGCTGGGATTTTATGAAAGACCATTTGCCTGGACTGCAAATAGGGTATTAAAGGTCCCTAGGGCCAAGTGAGCTTGGGGAATGGAGGGGAGAAAAGGAAAAAACAAGAGATACTGTGGAATAAGCCAGCTCTAGCAGCCAAAAGACCTGGAAAAGAGCCAGATGAGACAGAGAAGACCATCAGCATGGACTTCTGTACTCTGAAAATGTCATTAATTATACTCCCTGCAGAGATCTCTCACCTCCTTATTTTGATGCTCCACCTAGTCCTTATACAAGTTCTTATTCTTAGTATTGGGTCATGCCCCATTCTCTTGTATTTCAGCAGTGTCTCTCCTCAGGTAGCAAGACTCTTACTGTATAAAGTGCTGTACATGCACAAAAAGACCAAAAACTTATCTTAGAAACCTGCCCACCACCTGCTACCAGTCGATACAGGCTGTGAGCAGAATACTGCTATTAAAAAAGAGCATGGGCAACTTGAGAGGTAGTGAGCCTTGTCCTTAATGCTGGGAAAGTTGACCCCATGGGCTCCTGCTTCCTCTACCTTCTTCCCTCCCTTCCTCAGGTCCCATTGCCCCTTTTCTTTTGGCAAATCTCCTCCTGAAAGCAACAAATCTATTGGACTGTATTGCTTAGAACAAGATAGTAAATTACAGTAATACCATGATGCCTTGTGTCAGTAGCTAACATTGTGTGTCCTCCTTTTTCAAAGAGGAAAATGGGAAGCAGGAAAACCCCTCAAAAGAAAAATGCTTTCAGAAGATGTCAGGAATGCTCAGTGCATAACCTGGCTGCTGCTAGTGAAATCTCAGGGCCACTGTCCTACAGAGTGAGAAATCACTCATCTTGTCCTAGCTGAGCCACAATAACTCACTGCACACCCTCCCTCAGCTCAAGACAAGGTGTCCTTGTGAGCCCTTGCAGGAGGAGGTCTGAGCAGAGCTCGGTGCCCTCTGGCTTGTCACCAGCCCCGTGTGCCAGCAGGCAGCTGCTGGTGACCCTGAGCAGAAACTCATGCACTGGAAAGGGGCCTGTGCTGCTCACCTCTAAGAAACAATTTGTACTTGAGACAGAGAAAAGCTGAGGCTTCTAGCAATCATTAGGAAAGCACTGAGGTGTATAAGCTGTTGGGTTGTTAGTCATTTGGGCAGTCCCCAAGAGGCATTTGTGTGGATGGGAGGGTGAAAAATGTGCCTTTACAACATGTGTAAATGGCAACTAATTTTTCTTTTTTTTTCTTCCTTTTTTTTTTCTTTCTCCCGAGTGCAAAAGGCCTATAAAACAATTAGAGCTTAAAATTGGACTCCTGGCAGAGAAGGAGAGAGGGAGTTTATGCCTTGTTAAGTGTAATCAGTCTGGTGATCAAGGGACAATTTCAGCTGCGTGAGATATAATTACATCATAAACTCCACATTACAAACAGGTCAAGCAGAGGTGAAAAGGTAAGGAGAGAATAAACTACTACGCCCTTTGGGGGACGTGGCAGAGGAGACTTTTCTGGACTCCATTTCCCAGGGAAACTTCTTCAGCTGGAATGGGAGCTGTGAACAGGCAGGAGAGGCAGGCTGGCACCTCAGGGCTCCTGCCTGCCCTCATTCTGCCGGGCAGTTGGACAGGCGACAGACACACCTGAGGTTTCACATCTGCCAGCTAGGCTGGAATCTTACTTAGTTAAATATTAATCATGTTTCAGAAAACAGAGAAACATTTCTTTGTGGCCCGAAGCTGGAGGAGTGTTTGTGGCTTCTCTGTCAGCTGAATTTAGGATGACAGCCAGCTACAAAGAAAAAGGAGGCATAAATATCACTCCCAGGTGGTGGTGGCACACCTGAGGCTGAGGATGGAGAGCATGTTTGCAGGGACAGGGGCTGCAGCACAGCTCAGCACCGAGTTAGGGAGCACATGGTGCCAGAACAGGTGTGGGAATGATGCTCTGGAGCCCACTGCCCAGAGGTCCCACACCTCAAGCACGATCCTCAAGGTATCTCATCAAAGGAGTGGTGGTGCAGAGCTCAGCACCAGCTTGTCACTGTCCCAGGCTCCCTGTGGCAGCAGTGAGAAAGGGTCTCTTCCTTTCATGCAGGAAATCACATCAGGCACAGGCAAGGGACCAGACTTGCCCTGGAGGCTGACTCTGCCTGGACCCATGTGGGATACAGTTCAGAAACACTTAGAGCACAAGTGGCTGCTTGGGTCTATCCAGAAAAAAAAAGAAACAAAAATCTGGTTTAACCTTTGCTACTTTAGGTAAATACTTTTGGAGGTGAAGTTTTGAAATGAGGAAAACTGAGTAATAAAAAAGAAGGAACATAGTGAGGAGACATGGGTTTATTTAGGAACAGTTATAGGAAATGTAAGATTTCTCAGCTTAGGGACTTGAATTATTGACAAAAGATCAAAATAATGTTGGGAAACTCTTCTCTCATAGTTTTCTGTCTCAAAAATAGCTGAGCATTTTAAAAACAGTTGTGTCAGTAATTGTGGTCCTCATTTCTGGTTTTACTGCTTTATAGACCAGAGAACTCTATCTGGGATCAAGAGTTCCAGTTTTCACTTGTCACTGACATGCTTCATGTTATTAGATAAATCACTTAACCTTTCTGTGACATACTTCCCCATCTGTAAAATGAGGTTGATAATCATACTGCTTACTTCACAAAAGTGTTAGGAGAATGAATTATCACTGTTTTTATAAGCACTTATATCTCTCTCTGGGGCAAAGACTGGGGATTTTTTCTGTGCTCATGCAACAGCATGGGAGTCCTGCTCTGTGATGGATGTTGGTAGGCTCTATTAGATAGAGAAAGATAAAAATTAAATATAGCTTTTGACAATGCAGCAAACAGGGTTTGCAAGTATGACAATAAGAATGGGTTAGATTAAAAGAGCAGAGCCTCTTTTTTTTTTTTGTGCTGAAGGAATGATCAATTAAGTATAATGATAGCATCCTGAAATACAGCCCTACCTCAAAGCAGGCAGTGTAACCATTCTTCTGTAAAAGATGGAAAAAATTATAGATGTTTATACAGCCGTATGAATTGAATATTTTTACTTAGAGTGCTTGGAGAATTTGGTCAAGACCATATTGCATTAAGAGCTTTACAAGCCCAGAGCTGGAGACAGTCCTCACCCAAAAGCATTTGTGACCAAAAGAGACACAGCATGAACTTTAGAGAAACTATGTCAAGAGAAGTAGAAATACATATGTCCAAGAACACACAACAGGTCACTGCCACAGTTATTTTAAGTTATTCTTGTCACTGCCTCCTTGTGACTATGGCTCCTGTGTTGTTCCTGGACTGCAGGCCAGCTTTATTCACACAGGCTTGGTGCTAGGAGCAGAAACAAAAATGCAGACTGGCTAATCTGGAGGTTTAGTGACCATGAAGACAACTGAGAAAGCAGGGAATTGGGGAGGTTTGAACTGGCTTTTGCAGTGGGACCATCACCAGCAGCAGTCAATGCAGCCTTGGCTAGTGCCTGATGCTGTTGTCATGGAAGAGACTTTCATACATCAATCAGATCCAAGGCAGTCATAAATAAGGAGCTCAGCACTTGCTGACATACCACATTTAAAAGGACTAATTAGTCCCTGGTGCTGTCTACAAGGAAAGACTTAAGCTGCAAGGAGCTGAACAGAGTTTCACAGGATGGCAGTGAAGAAGCCTGGATTAAACCCTGCTGTGAATCATTACTGCCACAGCTGTAGCATCGTACAGACTGCTCACAAATATCTCTGTGTGAAGCTGGGCTGACACCATTAGGCATCTTTTTGAGGCATTCCCTTCACAACTGGCTCAGTCCTTCCTACTCATGCCTGTCTTTTTGGACCAGCACAGAGGGAGTAAGCAAGGGTCCGAGTTTATGGAGAGAATTACAGCTCTGGCTGTGCTTTGGGACACAGAAGTGGCTCCTAGCTGTGCCAAGAGCAGAACTCACACAGAATTACTGCTCTTGTGTCTAGGCCACTTGGTCACCTTCCTTTGTCTTTGGGGAACATAGCTTTTGTCATTTTCCTGAAATAGAAGGGCCATAATTTCCAGAAGTTTTAGGGACCCTTCTCAGTATGGTTTTCCAAAGAGTTTAAGGAAGGCTCACACTCTGGAGGATCGGCCCCCTGCCCTCCCTGCCCAAGTTACCAGAGATGGTAAGGGCAGGGGTATGGAGATGAACAGCTGGGGCTTGAGGAGAAACCAGACAGGAGCTCATGGAGCAGTGGATGAGCCTTGTCCAGTCTGGATGCAATCACACTTGGACTGTGAGCCATCGTGAGACCTGTAGGACAGTCTGTGGCATTTGTCTGATAGTTTCCTGCAGTGCTGCCTGATCCTGAGGTGGGCTCCAGCTGCCAGATGAGGAGAAGCAGGCACTACAGGACCAGACAGGCTCTCCAGTCATGCCACCCACATACAAAGTATGCCTGTCTGAAGAAAATTTAGAGGGGAACTGTTTTGTCTGCATGCTTGCAGAAGCCAGTGGAAGTGCATTGTATTTTTATTCCCTATAGTTCTTGCCCAGCCTGGAGCCATCTTGGCTTGGCAATGTGGTGATGTCCCTGGGGCAGTGCTTACCTCAGGATTGGACACCCCTCCTGCCTGTGCTCCCTGTGCTGTCCTTTGCTGCAGGGGAAAAACCCCCAAAGAAATCTGTTAGCACACCAAAGAAATCTGACAGCAACTGGAAAAGAGCCCAAAAACTTGAAACCTGCCATCAGTGTGGGAAAGGATGAGAGAGAAAAATTATGGCATGCAGTCCTGATACCACTATTTCTTGGCAGGAGACAGCTGCCTGTGCATCTCAGATAACTTCCCAGAGTTAGAAAGCACAATCATAACTCAGCATAGAGGAGCAAAGAGCTTGGAGACAAAGGCCCCATTCTTCTGCTGATCCATGAGGGAAAATCGATGTCCTTCCCACCCAGACTGGACAGTCTGAGCAGCTTGGCTCCTCATGCTTTCCAAACCTTCTGTGTAGTGGTTGGCTCTGTCTTCCCACCCTCCTGTCTCAGACAAAATCACTGTCTGCAGAAGGAAATGCCTCCAGCAGTAGGGCTGAGTCTGGCCATGATGCCATCACTTTCCCTGTGCTGCTGTGGTGAGAAATCACGGATGGGTTTGGTTAATCCCAGCTGGACGAGCAGCCCGAAAGTTGGCTTTTCCCAGTTTCTAAGGACTGAGTTGCATTATCTGACCACACTTGGTGGTCAACTAATACCTGTGCCCAGGCTTTTTCATCCTTGGAAAAGGAAATAGCTGACATATTGCTTTGACTGTAACTGTTAAAAGGAATCTGCCTTCCAGCTGAAGCAAAACTCCAGGAAATCCTTAACAAAACTCCCAGCAGTGTCAGAAAAGTGACAAGAGACTGAAGCAAGGGCTTAATAATGGAGTGACTCTTCCAATCAATTGGTGTGAGTTAATTAATTAATTGCTGCAGTTGCAATGACATTCCCTCTGGCTGAGTAATCGGGGAAATCAGCCACCTGAGGCTCTTAGGGAGTTAATTGCCTTAAACTTTGTTAAAGCAGAGTGATAATACCATTTAAAAAATGCTATCAATGCACATTTCTTGTCTTTTGGGATCTTCCAAACCCATTCTTCATTTTGCAGAGCAAAACCTTTAGAGTTTTACTTGGAACAACTGAGTAATGGAGACAGATGAGGTGGAGAAACAGGGAGCACAACTGTGAAATACAAGTTCTGTATCATCTGAAAACAGGAGCCGTGCTGGTGAATTTGAAATACCCTGAATCACTCTCCAAACTTTCACTGTCCATCCAGACTCCTGTCCCTTCTTAAATGTTTTTTTTCTCCATCAGGGAGTAAACTTTCCCTACTCTCCTGGAGTCAATATTCTCTTTTAAGCCTTGTATGAAAACGCTTTTCTTTTTTTCAACCTGATTTTATCTCAAAGAAGTGTTGGTAGACATAGGAGAACTATTCTGGGAAGAGAAGAAACCCTTCTACTGCCCCTTTCACAGCTACCTATTTCTCAGGCTGAAGCTGAGCTCCTCTGTGCTTTAGCCCTCCCTGTCAAGTGAGCCCTTTGAGATCTTTGCAGGACATTTGGTCTTCTGTCTGTGAAAGTGGGTATTTTTGGCTGGAGCCCCTGCAGATATCTTTTTAAGGAGGCAAAGTGGAGGTCTTTGAATGATGTCAAGCTGTCCTGAGGCAAAACTAGCCCTGTGCCAGCAGCAGAAGAATCCCTGTCAGAAGGCTTAGCCTGTGGTGTGTCTGGCTCTCAGGACTCTGTGCTCTCCCTGCACTCCCTGCTTGTTAGTCTGTGGCTCCAACACACAGTGTGCTCCAGGCAGCTGCCTTTGCTTTCCTGCCCAGGGCTCCCATCTGTACCCTGCAAGGTTTTGGCTCCCTGACAAGTGATGGAGCTGGAGAAAATTCTCTTTCCAGCACTCATAGTTTTCCCTAGCCAGAGCCTGCTAGAAAGCTTCACCTCTTCTTGATATTTCTGACTGGAAACAACCCACAAAAATTAAGCTGGAATAAAGAAGCCAAAAGAAGGAAACAGTTTTGTCTCTCAAAAGTTCATCATATGACAGACAGTGAGTGTGTACATTGAGAACTTGATGATATCAATTCCCATAATTTTTATCCCAGTTGTTTACAATGTTCTTGTCCTTGTTTTCCTCATAAAGCCCTTTGAGTCCTGCTATTATAGCATAGTCTCAGAGTTTGTCAAAAAATGAAAGGAGAGCATAGACCTTCAAAAGATGGAGGAGAGATTGAAATTGTTAGACTGACAGCCTCAGAAAAGGGAACAAAAACGAGCAACTCGTGTTATAAATGGTACATTTAAACATTCCACAGATTTTATAGGGCCATAATAAAAATTTTCTTATTACTTGAGGCTGGCAAAACTGGTATTTTCTTCCTTTTCCAGCATGAAGTATTCCTGGTCTCCAAGGGCCTTTTGGGGAGGCGACTGGGGGCTGAGTGTCTCAGATCTCCCCGCTGCAGCCCTGCCAGAGCTCCCAGCGAGGGACGCCGCAGCTCTCAGAGGCAAACCGCCGTTTTCTCCCTCTATCTTATCTATCAGTCACTTCGTGTGGGAGCTCATACACATATTATTAAATATAAATACAAACCCCAGGCACACATTTTTATCCTTAAGTAATAAAATCTAATGGAAGAATTTACAGTCATGGGTTGTAAAGCAATAATAGTTGTAAAATCATTTAGCAGGGTTCAAACACAGGTGAAAGGAGAAGTTCAGAAGTTCAGCATCTAAATATGTTTCCTTGCAGTTTCCTATGACAAACAGCAAATCCCCTATTGACATGGTACCAGTAAGGAAAGAGCAGAACTGCTCTCAACAGCTCCACTTGTATTTTTGAGTTCATGCTTGTTCAAGTTTATTACTTCTGAAGTGTACTTTCTACAGGCCAAGTTATTTAGTGGGTAGTAGTGAGAACTGGCTGAAAAGGTCACTGCAGAGACAACAGAAATCCAAATTTCTCCATGGTGCCACTCAAGCCCAATGAAGGGCAAATAAACTTTTTAGTTGAGACATGATACGCATGATGTATCACAGATGGAAACCACTGGCATTACCTGGAGGGAAGTTCTTAACACAAGCAAGCCTGGGCTGTTTCCATTGGCACCTAGCACTCCACCAAAAAGACTTAGATGCAATTATCACTAAGATACTTACATGTATATTGCTTATATTGCAGTTTCTGCCATTTCTAGCAAGCAGCACTTTCTAGCAACTACTGTTTACTACATATAGCCATTCTAAGTTGGGCAACAACTTTGTTAAATGTCTTCACCATGCCAAAGCATAAAACACATGCTCGGTTCTTAAGAGATTGAGCCCGTCTTGTCCTTCTGTTGTTTATTGGCTAATATTGCTTTACTGTTTATTGGTAAGAATAAAAGCTAGTAAATCCAGGCCTCAGGATTTGCACAAAGCACATCAGGTGGCTGACTTTAAACTCCAGGTCCGCCTGCCATGTGATGCCAGCCCAAGGCACCGAGACAGGAACAAGGTAGGAACCCCACAGCTGTTGTTAGTTCTGCTTCTACTGCTGCATTACTTAACATCCCACCTGAACTTTGTCCTAATGATGGGGACAGATAAGTTATAAGGTTGCTCACTGGATAAGAAGATAACTTTGCCCTATGCTTCATTTCGTAATTATTTTTTTAAGAACAAATTATTTGAAGGTGTGAGAAGTACTAAACAGAGTGTACCTTCTCTCAATAAGAAAGGACTCAATTTCTTCAGCAAGCTAGCAGTAATGTGAAAACTATGATGTATGCAACACAAGAACTTTAGCATTTCATGGTCTTTGGCACTTTTTAACTTAAGTAACCTTGGCAATCTAAACTACTTCCAGCGAATCACAGGTGTGCTCCCACACAAGTCCCTGTTACTGCCCTATCTGAAGAAATGTCACCACTTCCTCAAAGCAAATCAAACAGTCATGTTTTTTCCTGGGAATTGAAGCGATTCCCTGTAATAATAATATGCATAAAACATATCTAAGTGTCCTGCACTCTTATTGGCACAGGCTGCCATTTTGGTGTTGTGCTATTTCCACACTCTGGGAGGCCTGGTGGGCTGAAGCAGGCTAGCAAACAGCTAATTCCCAAGTGAAAAGCCCATTACTCCTTCTGTGCATACAAGTACATCATCCTTTCCCATGTTGTCCTCTGCACCAACAGGCAGCAGGAACAAGCTGCCCAGAGAAGATTTCTGATGGGCTACCAGGGGACTTAGGGGACACTGTGGTAAAACAGGGGCTTAGAAAAGTGCTGAAACCTATCACTGGTGAAAGTGAGGATGGCTTCTCTATTCTGCTTGGTTTCTCATGTTGCCTGGCTGTTCTTTTAGGTTTTTGTTTGAGAAAAAAATCAGAAAAATCTTTTGTTCTGGTGGAAGTTAACACAATATCAGTTTTACTTTTTCACCTGCTTTGCTCCCTCTGTCTGTTCTCTTTTCTTCTTATGCTCTGTGCCGTTTCTTTCTTCATTTAGTCCTAATTCCTGGTGTGATTTGCTTTCCATTGCCCAGCTCTTTCCTCAAGGACAGGTCACAGAAAATAAGCATAGGGTCACTGGCCGGAAAAAAAGGGCATCTCTGTGGATTGCCCCCATGCTGACCTCTTCTGAGAGTTTACACAGTCTTGCCTGCAAAGAAATTGTGCTGGACACAGAGCAGGTTTGCAAGGCAGGTTCTCTGGAAGGCAGAGAAAGTCAGCATTTTGGCTGCCTGGAGGGGCTTGGTGTCTCCCTCTTTGTGCTGGTCTCTCTTAGATGCTAGCCCCACTGGCTACAACACCTTCAAACCTTGTTGGAAGAGGATCATCAGCTGAGAGACACATGGATCAAGAATTGTTGCCTGCCCTGGGATGGGAGATCAGTGTGTAGGGCTTCTGGTGCAGCAGAGTAAATCTAGAGAGGGCAGTTTACTGGGAAAAGATCCCAGGCCCAGTTTTCAGGGTTCAAGCGAGCCGAACAGTTCTGCTACTAACAGAACTGTGGCCTTCAAAGCAACAGAGGGACTGGCCCTGCATTTGTCAGGGATAAGGTTAACCCCAAAATTACTTGCTTCCTGACAAGTAACCAAATTTTGGCATCTTTTTTTCATACATGTCTTTACCCTCCTTCAGTAAAGTCTTGCAGCTGACTACAAGATTTGTCAGTGCAGTCGGATGCCCTGAGACTGGACCCTGGGAGCAGAAGACAAGCAAAACTATTTAGAGTTTGCATCCTCCAGGGATCCCCAGGGAGCCTCATTTCTTCAAATGAACAGCTCCTCTACTGCATGAGGCAACTGGGACAAAACAATTTCTTCAGCTTCACAAACGGGCACAAAAAAGCACCGCATGCACAGTGGCTCACGCACTCAGGGCAAATGTTTATAGTACAAATTTAGCATTGACTGAAGCAAATTAACAACTGGCTGCAGAATTTTATCCACATCCTCCTGTCCCCCAGGACATCATGAGTCAGTGAGCAAGCTGTTGACAGCACAAGAGATCAGAACTTATCAGCCCAGCAGTAGTTCATACCACCTTGGGCATCAGAACCTGCAGGTGGAGATCAGTGATGAGAGCTAGGGCTACTGATGTTGTTGTTAGGGCTTGGTGGGGTTTTAATTCCTAGCCTGACAGATGTCAGACAATGGGGACAAAACACTGGCAAGGGGAAAACAAGGAAACATTATGGTTCAGAGAGCAGATACTGAATCCCTGCATCTGCAGGGCTTTTTGTGGTGGATTTGCAGTGGGTCAGTTTAACCTACAAAAATTAGCTCCCCCTGCAATCAGGGAAGACTCTGCATGAGGTGGTTTAGAGCAACTGAAATGAGGCTCATGTCTTTGCCTGACCTGTAGAAAGAACCTGAATTTGTACCTAATACATGAGGTTAAGTGCCAGCCACAGCACCATCAGGGCTCCTGGTATCCCAATACATTAAAAATACCAGAGAGATGAATGCAAATAACATCACACTTACAGCAAATGGCAAGGATGCACTATATACAGTGCTGCTTCTCAGGAAATTGAAAAAATGATGCCTTTCTTTATGAAGGAAGACAAGAAGATTTTTCTTATTTTCTGTGTAGACACAGAAGCAGAAGTTGGAAACATTGGTTAGTGGCTCACACTATATCATTTGATTGGAAAGGGTGGTTGTTTCTCACTTGTCCCTAAAATGGCACAATGGATTCCATTGTGGCACTTGAGGGTTAAACCTTTTTATGGGCCACATTATATTCCCTTATTTAGCTCCATGCTCCATTGCAGCACCACCAAAACACAGATTGGTTTATGACCTGCCTCAAACAACGTCTTGAAGTCCAGAGCTGTCAGGAACCATAGTATAATTGTAAATGAGCTAAGCTGTTTGGGAGGCTAATTGCTGCTAAGTGACTTGATTGTCTCATGCAGACAGCAGGAAGGTCTTTCTGCTCCCATCTCACGTGTGCAGTGCAGAACCGGGGTCATGTAGCAGGTGGCTGATTAAAAAAAGTAAATGCAAAGGCTGCTGGCCTGCCCAGTCTGTCAGATACCAGTTTCCAGTCTATGGGGCTCAGCGGCTTTCTGGAGCTTTTGATTAACTTGGGTCTTCTCAGAGGGTTTGGAAGGTGCTTTTCTTCAGGAGGAAGACATGGTTGTCAGGTACTCCCTCCAGCCTCGTGATGGTCCCCAGCCTCTGTGTAAATCCACAATAATTCTATTTTTGAACCTTTATTTCGTCATACCCTGGCACTGCTGAGGAGCTTTAAGTGCAACTCCAAGCGGACCGTGTGGTATGTGCAGGTCACTGCTAAACTGCACTTTCTCATGAGCACCCACTCTGCCAGCTGGGCCCAGGGGGAGCTGGGATTCTCCTGAGCTGGTCCCAGGTAGTAAAACCTATGCTATCAGCATTCATCATTTGATGAAATGACCTTCCTATTCCTCCTTTTCTCACCTAATGGGCAGAGCAGGGTGGTGCTACAGGAGCAGACAACACCTGGGAAGCAGAGACAAGCAGCTGTCCAGTTCCATGCACTGGCCTGTGTAGCTACCTCTTTCAGCATAGGAAATGGCAAAAAGTGGCAGAAGTGAAGCCAGGCTCTGAGGCAGGATCACAGCTAGTGCGTGGTGCTGCTCAGGGAACATGAAACAAAGGACTGGGGGGATGTGTGTCACACCTGATGCTGTTATTGACAATGCTCACTGTGTGTGACCTTGCACCAAACTTCCCTGATGACTGCCAGCCCCCTCTAGGCATTTTGCCTTTCCAGAGGAGGTATTTAGGAACAGCATCTGTCAAGAAGTAGGATGACTCTGGGCCAGACTGTTTGGCATGTGTTTCTTGGTACGTGGGGAGACACAGATGTATTGCATACGATTTCTGCAAATGCTGAGGGCCAAATATCAGGCTGAACAGCCTTTCACATGGTAGGAAATACAAGATGTGGGGCAACAAAATATTTCCTTTGCAAAGGAAAATTCCATCACCCAGAAGACTGTGATTTTATTTCTCCATGACATTTTGACTGGCATGTGGGCATTGCCATTATGGTGGGCAATGCAACCATTGCTTAGAGCAAGTGATAAAGCAATCAGGATTTTTAGCTGAATTTTGCCACAAAGAAAAGAAAAGTAACATAAAAAGTAAGATAAATCTTTAGTCTTTATTAGGATAAATGGGGCAAAGCTTAGATTAAACTCTGCTACTGAAGCAGCATTGATTGTGGGTAGGAGTTGCAGAGCTCAGCAATAGGAAGGCAACCGTGATGCCTTTGGTTAATGAACACATTCCTGCTGTCATCAGCCCAGGCTGCCTTTGCACTGCCCAGCTAATAAGAGAGAAAAAAAGTTGCTCTGAGTTTTTAATATAGCTCCTGCCTAGTGTGTTGATTCCATCTGAGTTTGGCTCAGGTATTTTTCCAGCCTAGGGAGAAAACTCTGGGGCTTTGAAGCCATTCCTGCTTGGGAAAAAGAAACCATTAGCAAAGTGCTGTGCAGGAGCTTGTACCACACAGGGTGGTGAAATTCTACTCATTGTGATGCTGCGAGATGTAGCAAGATAAATAATTTTAAACACAGAGCCAGTAGAGAATGTGTCTTTTCCCCCTTAGATTTTCAGATGACCCACGCATAACAATGAAAAAAAATAATCCCTTGAAATGACTTGTAGCTGTTTGAGCATCAAGATTTAATACACTACAGGATGGAAATATATGGGAAGCATCTGTCAATGTGTCAGGCTTTTAAAACAAGGAGAGTAAAAAGCAAAAAAAAAAAAAAAAACAACTAACAAGGAAACTCCCAAGTGGACAAAATGGAGTTTGTCTGAGAAAGACTACACAGAAAGGATATTGCTTTGTTTTCGATTGGATTTTTCAAGCTTTGTTGTCCCCTCATTCTATGCTCACTTCTTGGTGCTCCCAGAAGACTCTGCCTGAAATGTCAGAGTTAATTTACACCAGGAAAATTCTGTGAGCCTTTGTAGGAAACCATGAACCACCTCAGTGTGTTTCACATATTTTGATTCTTGCGCAGAGAAGTTGTGGATGCTCCATTCCTGGAAGTGTTCAAGGCCAGGTTGGATGGGGCTCTGACAAATCTGGTCTAGTGGAAGGTGTCCCTGCACAGGGCAGGGGAGTTGGAACTGGATGATTTTTAAGGTCCCTTCCAACTCAAACCATCCTGTGATGCTGTGATTCTTTGATTACTTTGCCAAGTGAGGCAGCTCTCTGTAGAGAAAAGCTGAGTTGGGGCAGTGAGTGGCAGTCCACATCTGACACGCCGTGCATCTGTGGCGAGTCCAGGTGTTTGCCTAAGCTGTCCTCCATTTTCAGGGATCTGTGCCCATATAGTAGTGCCAGAGTGAAATCACTGTGGAAAGAATTGAGAATCCAAATTGTGTAAAATGCTTCCAAATTTGTGTAGTTGGTGAATGCAGACTGCTTTTCTGTAGCAAAGAGCTGGTAGGAAGAAACTCTTCCTAACATGCCCATCTCTCCCTCTCCTGTTCTGGAGCCTGGCTCTCTGGTGAAAGTCTTCCTTGAACAGGGGGAAATGAAAGTGAATACAAACCTGTTAAGAAGAAACAAGATCCTTTGGCAATCAGCCAAGGAAAAGGATTTCTATTTCTGTTCAGTCACATGGTCTGCATCAACCAGAAGGTTTTCTTCTTGTTCTGTGTTTGGGTAGCAAAACCCATCATTGTCAGTAGAGAAATTGTGAGGCCTGCCTGATCTTCCCAGAGCTTTTTCAAGTTGATCTTTATTGGCACATATGTCTCAAAATTGACGGCCCATGCAGAGAGAGATTTTATTCATTCCAAGTGCAGGTGAGATGGGGATAACAAAGGATGTATGTGTGACACAGGCATTCACAGTGCCCAGGGAGCCACCTGTGGAATACCTGGGGATTCTCCATCTGCTCCTCCCCACCAAGGGGACTTTGCTGTGGTGCAGCTCCTGGGTTGGTGTCCCTAAGTAACTTGCAGGCTGAACCTGGCTGGTGTCTCACCACGTTATTGCTCTGTATTGGCCAAAACTCAGCACGCCTCAGCTGTCACATCACTTTGCTCTGAGGTGACATTTAGCATGAACCATGCCAGTTCTCTGTGTTGCATGAAAATGTTGGCACACCATTTGTCTACTGTGGAGCTGGAGGAACAGGTCCTGTCTCTGGGAGGTGCAATCTGATTTATTTAGCAACTGAGTGTCTGCTTTTAATTTTTTAAAAATTAAACCTTGGGACTTGTAATGAGATGTAGTAAGTTTAGTGAGTTAAAATCAGATTGTCAAGGGTGGCTCTTCACTGCCAGCAAAACAGAAAAAAATTAATCAAGAGTTTCTTGTCAACTGCTAGAAAATATTTTCCATCACCCCTAGGGAACTGTGCCTGCTGGAGACTGTGAGTGATTTTGGAAGCAGCAGGCAGGGAAATCACTTCTTTTATTAGCTATATTTTGCAGCCCAGTATGTTTGTACAGTAAATAATATTTTGCATAAAGTCACTCGCTGATGCTGTGCTTTTTATCATGGACTGCTATTTTTTACAGCTGCTCTTTTAAGTGTCAGCACTGAGCATTTGTTTGTGTCATCATCTGTGCTTTACATTGCTATGTGTGGCAATATAACTGTTCCAAAGCTTTGTATTGTGACAGGTGTGTCACAGTTATTTGGGAGAGATGGAACCACACTTTGAACATTTTTCACTCTTTCCATGGCCACATTTATGGTGTTTGTAAAATTCTTTGTGATTTTATGGCATTTCTAAAATAATGTCATTTTATGGCAGTTGGGAAATGCTGGGATTTCAATGAAAAATGGACTACACTGGTTTCAGTGGGAGAATTTTCCAATGCCACTGAGGGATAAAAGAACCAGCCAAACTTTCTGAGCAAAACAGAAAACTCTTTTGAGGACAGCACTTAAAGTGTTTTCTGCCTTTGGTATGTAAGTGATTATCTTTCTTGTGCTAAACAGTATTTGCTGTTTTGTATGATATGTATGAGAAAAGAGGGCAGCAAGAAAACCCATATAGTCAATAATTTTAATAAAGCAGAACCTCAAGGAAATTATGTATTTATAGTCACACCAATATATGAAAGAGTATACATGTTCAAAGGCTGACAGGTCCCTAAAACTGGTATTGGTAAAATTTAGTTCTGTGCAAAGGGCCAGAGAAAGGGCTTTGGGGCTTGTCTCTGCTCAGTATCCTTCATGTTAATTTGTCCCTATTCGCAGGATGTTAATACCCCTGTTTGTCAGAATTAAACACGAGTGTCATTAAATGCTGCAGTCATTTTTATTCTATGCAGCTGTCTAACCTTCACTAGCTATGGACAACTCCCCCCACCTCACCTCCCTTCCGTGCAAGCTGCACTCTTAGCCATAATTGAAGAAAAATCCAGAGAGGGCTAGGGGGCTGGAGGTGAGGTTTGTTAGAGCTGCTAATTAGCTGATGCCATCACATCAGAATTACAAGCCAATTCCTTCGAGGGCTCCAGGGCCTCTTCTCTCCAGCTTGGAGACAGATGCTGAATTTACCCTCAGAAAACAGGGGCAGATGATTAGTGCTGACACCCTCCAGTTCTGTCACTGAACTTTCTGGCACAGGGTGGGTTGGTTTAAGGGCCTTGGCAGGAATTAAAGTTTTCTGTCAAGGTTGTTTTTTTTTTTTAATTTTATTAAAAAGATTTCCAGACTAATTCAACTGAATGTGAAATTTGATGTGGGACATTTCCTTTACAGAGCTTCTCATTTTGGGAGGAAGTGAAAAACAACAGCAGCTCTGCTGATGATAAAATTCAATTAGAGTTGAACTACCATTGATTGTTGTGATTTCATTTGTGTTTATGTTTTAATTAAGCTATCCTCATCTGATTTTTAATTTTCTTAAGATTTTTTCTCCCTCTTTCTTTACGTGTGGTTCGGGAGCAGGTGTTCTGTGAGTCTGAATGAGTGTACGTAGTGTTGCATTCCTTATTTCCCATGCTGGATGGTGAACACAGCCTTCTAAGAAAAGGAGTATTGTTAAGATATTTACCTTACATTAAGGACAGTATCCAGACATATGCCGGATATAGGTAGGCATTGCAGAGCCATAGTTTTGTGGCCACATCCAGACTGCCTGAATTAGGGAGACTGTGGAGAGATTTAGGCATATTTGAAGTTCAAAAGCCCCTATCACTTCAAAATAACTCTTCTCAGAGGTGGGAACAGCCAGCATTGTTGAGGGTATCTGCTACCACCAGTACTGAGGGTGTGATCCCACTGCTGCAATTCCCAGGCCAAAAGCCACAGCTGGACCCAAGACCTATCGATCACAGCTTCTACTCACCAGGATGTGCACCCTCAGTTTTCTCTGCCTTGAGGAAAATGGGATGCACAGCTCTGGTTGGTACAGGCAAAGAGGATGATCCCTTTTCAGGGAGGGTCATGGTGCAGGCAGGAATGCAAAGGCTGGGCGGCAGGAGAGCAACCAAAGAGCCCGAGCAGGATGTACTGATCTGCTGGGAGAATCAGGACTGGGAATATTCTACCTGATCCCATCCTCCCCGTGGAAAATGAAGGCACAAGATTAATTTTGTACCTAGTAAACATTTACACTAAGAAGCAGTTATTTTATGACAGTGTGATAAAACATTTCCTGGGCTAGTGCTGTGTGCTGCACCAGATCCTACACAAGCTGAGAAGACTCAGCTTCCCAGAAGAGGAGTTTCTAATCTTCATAGCTCCTTCAGCACTATCATTCACTATAACATGAGTACAAATCTGACTTTATTAAAACAGCTTGTCTGAAGTAGCTCAGCTAACCACAGAAAACATAAGATGCTACCACATGCTGTTGTTTTCGTCAGGACAGCAGCTTTAATACTGGAGAGCGCTAAATTGCCTGGAATTATATTAACTCCTGGAATGCTATGCTAATGCTGATCTGCATTTGAATAACTCCCTGTGCAACATAAACAGCACTCTGACTGCGGTTTTCTCTAGTGAGTATGTGTGTTAGAGGTGTTTTTTCCAGCACACACCAATCTTTGGTTCTGCCAAGGAAGATGGACATTCTCCTGTTGGTAACAACAAAGACTGAACCAGACTCCTACATCCTTCCTGGAGACATTCCTGGGCCCCAGTTACAGTGAGCTGAACAGCTGATTTTAGCAAGGTAAAGATCAAAAGTATTTGCCCCATGGCACCCCACATATTTTGCAAGTGGTCATAGGAAATTATTTATTTCATGTTAGGCTTGAGCAGATTGCTCCACCAGCCTGATCCTGTGATGGAGGCAGTGGGGCATTCAGGAAGCAAGGGAAAAGGGCCCTGCTGGCTTTCATGAGAGTCTGGCCCATGTGTTGTTCACAGCCAGGCAAGAACTGAACTTGTGGGGGGTGACTGTGCTGAGCCATCAGAGTAAACACTCCTGGGAGCATCGACTCCGTAAGGAATGCAATTGCTATCATCTAAAGGATACAGAATAAACCTGTGCAAACCAATACTTTTCAGAGACTAATACTTTGGCCAGATAACAGTAGTTGGTGACAATGATGGCAAAGAGAAAAATTAACAGAAGAGGCCACCTCTGTGCCAGATTTCAAGCTCCTGCTCAAAGTGCTGCTTTCAAAAGGGCAACAAAATTTTGTCACCCTGAGTTAAAAAGCGCAATTTCACCAGCCTCAGGGACTGAATTGCTTAGATTTAAGGCATTGGCCTGAGGCAGACAGATAACACAGAAAAATGTCAAAATTTGAAAGTTAAAATTTGTTGAAATTCCAAGTGTCTCAGAGCAGCCAGACTGCACTGTAGAGTGCTGTAAAATGCAATCAATAAAAGATTGCTAACACCTGTGATGCAGACTCAGATTTAAGACCCCTTGGTGGGGACCTGCTTTTTCTGTAACTATAATAAAGATAATCTTGGGATTCATACGATAGCCCCTGAACACCAGACATCTATTTACTTCTGCTTCAGGAAAACAAAGGAAAAAGGCCCTTCTGAGTAGGTCCTTATACCAGCAAGATTTTCATGGTAGTCCTTTCTCAGGAGGTGTTTACCCTGTCAGGCACCCCTAAAAGAGTGTGTACCTACTTCTGCTTGGGAAATCCTGGCAGTGTGGTATGGGACAACTCTAAGTTCAGAGCAGCAAAAAGATATTAGAGAAGGGAATAAAGCAAAAGTAGCAAGGGCATTAGTCCTGTCAATGTGTGTGGGAGACAAAAAGGAGGCAGGGAAAAGCAAGGCTTCAGAGAGGGGAAGATTAGGGATAGATAAGGCTGGTATTGCTGGGAGCCCTAAAAGTTTTCCTAGCTTTAGTAGTCACAAACAGAGGAAAGGTAACCCTACAATCAGGAATGTGCTTCCTGCAGAGAAAGAAAGTGTCAAATTGGCTTATCCTATTATGGAAGGACAGACAAAGTGTCTCTTTTCTGCTATTGAAAGCATCGGAATGCATTTACAGCTGACAAGGCCCAGGGTCTGCAAGGCTGCAAATGGCAGCATCTATATTTAATCAAAGATGATGAAGGATTCAGTGAATTTCTGTCCTGTAAGCTCAACATCAGCCATGTGACAAAGATGAGTAATGTGACGGCAAAGAACGTGACTATGAGAGTTTTGAAATGCAGAGGGACAGCTACTACAGATTCCTGGCACGTGGCTGCTGGCCGGTACTCTTTTAATTCCTAAACAGGTCTCGGATCTTTCAGGTGGCCAACATGTACCACTTGATAGGATGGCTCCAGAAAGGGTCAGAGAGCCAATGCACGCTGTCCCATGACGGGACATGCTCTCCTTGAAATGCCCATGATGTATAATATGTATCTAATAGCTGTTGGAATAATGAGCCATTTTCTACTTTGAGACACAGATTTCTTTTTTTTTTTTTTTTTTTTTTTTTTGAGCTTATTGAAAATCAAACCTATTTGGGTTTCCTTTTAAAGCATTTAATCTAAACCCATCTCGTGGCTTTGACACCAGGCTCATTTTTGATCAAACTCCTTTCAGATTCAGATTTCAGACTGGATCAAATTCCTTTCAGAAGCTCCAGCTCTGAAGACCTGGAATGAAAGGCATTTTCCCTTCCAACCCTCTCCATGCTTCAGGTGGTCAGGAGGTGAGTTTTTATTGTTAGCCATTTGAAAATAAAATCATTCTGTACTGGTATCTTTGGATAGACACTGTAAATTACGAATTTCAGCAGAAGCAAGAACAAATCCTGGAAGTGGGATAATGCTGTCCCAGAAGAGAGCAGGTTTGCACAAGTTCACAAGCAGGGAGGAAGTGTCACAGGAGACCTTCTTGGAAGAGCCAAACTCTCCTGGTTGGATAAAAGCCCATCTGAATTAATTCAGTGAGCATTTTATTTTGAATTACTTATTTACACCAAGTCTTTTGGGTTATTCTCCCTGAGATGCACAGACATTGGCTCATTTGATGGTTTCTGAGCTAGAAGTGATACTGTTTTCTCATATCAAAGCCAAATCAAACTACACAGAGCAAAATGTGAGCAGGGCAAGAAAACAGAAGTAGGCCCTTGGGTGAAACCCATGGTCCAGGCTAAGGGGAGATGTGAAGGAACAGAGAAATGGCATTTTACAATCACTCAGCAAAGTCAGGTCAGAGCATAGAGTAGGAAGGGGATGTAGACCTTGATCAAAAAGCATGAGGAACCAGATGTCTGGTTGCTTTGAATCACAGCTTTTTGTGACCCAAAGTCTAGTGTGTACCTGCATGGAATTGCAGAGCAGGCATCACCCTCTTTGCATGCTCTCTTTTTGACTGTGATCAAAACACATGGTAAAACACATGATGAAAAAAAAAAAAGAAAAAAAGAGAAACCTTTAAAAGTAAACAACCCCCACAAAGCCCCAGCTCTCTTTTCTAGCCATCCCCATAAAACAACAGCAGCAATCATAAAAGGAAAGCGTTCTAGCTCTTACTCTCTTTCTTTTACCAAAAAGTCAATGTGAAAACGGAAATCAAGGCCATAAGCCAGGGGGAGAAATTGTTTAGGTCACAAGCAGTTTTAGGGAAGATTAAATGTTGAAGCTGTCATATGGAAAATGTGAGTGGAATGTCATGGAGAGCTGTGAGACTGCAGGAGTCCCCCCCAGGGGCCTGTAAACCCTGTCACTTGAATCACTTGATGTCAGGTGAAGAAGGCTAGGATGAAACTGTGACTACATTTCCATACTCATGTCTTGTGTGGTCAGCTTCCTTGGATGACTTCTCCCTCAAGCAATTTTTTGTCAGGTTTAAGACATGTTTGCCAAAGCAGACCTGTGTGTCTGAAGAACTGCAGAGTTGAGGATGTCCCAAGGACTGCCATGTCCAACCCAGCATTACGTGGAAATACCAGAGTATGAAACAATGTAAAAGTAGCACCCTAAGCTTCTTACCTCCATAACCTGACCAAGGAAAATGGTCATGTTGTGATCATCCCAGAATTTTCCTCTAAGCTAAAGAAATATTCATGCAGGAAGAGCTATCTCATTGCTGGCTGGTGCTGGCCTGAGCCCTGGGCTACTGTGCAGAGTTGTGTCCCCTTAGCTTTAGATTATTACGATGCCTATATTCCAGATAATCACTGTGTAAGGACAATTCATGTTCCAGAAACTGCATTAATGAGTGACCTGCACCTAATTCAAACACTTTAGTGTGATCACTTTTTCTTCTTTTAAGTAAACTCAAGGTCCTAACTTGAGAGTGTGTGTGGCTACAATGCAGTCATCTAAACTTGCATGAGGTGCACAACTAATTTGTGTTGATTTTAATCAGTTAGGTGTTGAAGCTCTTTGCTGGAGCTGAAGTTTAGCCCTGTATCTGACCTGAGTGTCCTTCAGGTGACTGATAAGATGACAGGGATGAAGATGATAGAGAATTCAGATCCAAGCAGGCATGAGGAAAGATCTTGTGGAAGACCCGTAAGAGTACAGATACAGTATATACAGCACAGACGTTAGTGGAAACAGGATTGAACCCTGAATAAACAGGGAAGAGAAAAGCACCATATGCTGGAAGGGGATGAGTATTATGTAAATAACAGGGATAGAGACATTTTGTAAACGGGCAGGCCGATCTCATTATTTATCTACAATTAAACTAAACTGTGGGGTCATATCTTCCTATTAGACCGAGCAGATTAAACTCAGGCTTTCTCTTTTTGTTATTGTTTCTGGGGGTGTTTTGGAGCTTTCTTAATTTAGGTCAAAAAATGAGAGGCTTCCTCATAAGCATTTTAATTAACCAGCTGAAGAATTCTCTTGCCCCCAGAGACTTGCAGTACCAAATCCAGAGCTCAGACTGTAATATTTCAGCTCAGATTGTGTTTGTTCCCCTTTATTCAAGTCAAAAACACAGACAGCAAATCAACCCTCCTCCCCCCCCCATTTGACTACTTGGAAAAAAAAGTACCTTTAAAGTTTGATTTTTGACCTAAACATGTTCTTTGCAGTACATGAAGACCAGAATGTATGAGCAAAGTCACCAAAACCTGCAGAGAAAAGTACTTTTGGCTGGCCCTTAGGCCTACGTACACTTTAGCCCCAGTGTCTTTCCTGCCCCCAGTCATCCGTGCAATAGGGTCATCCAATGTCTCATGGCTGAGTAAAATCCCAGAAAATCCTTTCACAGGGCTGCTTGGTGCACCATCCCCCTGGGGAGAGGCTCTTGGTTGAAGGGTTGGGTTTCCACGGAGCATGCTGCTCCTCAGGGAGATGAGGAGCTCCTTTCAGGTCCTTGGTGCCTCTTGCCCTCATCCACTGGGCTGTGGCACCTCTCCTCCAGCATGGTGACCTGGCACCAGTGCCACCCATCATCCCAGCAGGTTTGTTCGAGGAGAGGAACTGCACAACTCCACGGAGGACATGAAGAGAAAGGCATCCCCAAAGCCCCCCCTGCCCCATGTCCTGCTCTATGAGGAGCTGGCACAGATACTGCTCCTTTCCAGCCTGTGGGGTAGCAGCGAGCTGTACGGGGGCAGGACATTGAAGAGCAAGTATGGCTCTGGGAAGGGCAGCAGCTCCACGTGGTGGGGAGCGAAGGAGAGCGTGCTGGGCAGCCAGGCAGTTGTCAGCTGTCCTTGCAGTGGTGAGTAGTATCCCATGGCAGGATAGGAAGCAGAGAGTTTTCTTGGCATCAAGCTAGGAGCCTTTCAAGAATAAAAGCATAGTCTCAGGTGAATCAATATGGACTTCTACTTAGATGAAATTTACAATCAACCTTATTCGTTTCCCTGGTGATCAGTAATTAAGAAGAAACGTTTAGAAAAACAGTCTTCCTAAACCCCAGTGGTGTGTTGTCACCCAGGACACAAAGCAAAATACTCTTTTTTTCTAGCCATGAAAAAACTCCTGTCAGGGAAAGAGCCTGTGTGGCAGCCTAAAAAATAACAGTCCTGGACTGCTACAGCATAGGTCAAGGTACTGGTGAGCCTAACCAAGGCTGGATGTTGTAAAGAGATTCTGTCTCTAAATGGACATGGCTTTGTGTCTGCCAATGTCTTAGGTCTTCCTCTCCAGGAAATTTCTGATTATAAAGACATTCTGAATCAAAGTATGATTTATAGGGAAGTGATTTAGAAGCAAAAATGGGGAAGGGCCCTACAAGAGACACCTCACAGAATATTTATGAAACAGGTTTAATTCTATGAAGAAATGTGTTATTTGATCAGTGGATTGATGGTGGGATTTTCTGTCATCACATAGCCAGTTTTGTCTTTCCCAGTGCTCCTTCTCTGGGATAGTCCCATGGCACTACTGGTGAAGTGATTACCTGGCGAAGGATAGCTGGCTCTCCCTCACTGGCTTTGACACAAAGTGTCCAATACTCACTGTGATATCTGACTTGGGAGCAGGAATGAAATCAACTTCTGTCAGATACTGAAGGCCACCGAAGTTGCTGAACTTTTCATGTTTCCTCCACTTTGCTCGCTGATTCTGGAACCAGATCTGGATAAAAGCAAGAAATAAAAGGTACAGAAATTAACAGAATATGAAGGAAGAACTTCTCACAGCCAGAGTTTACTTTCCCTAAACTCTGAGCATCAGAAAACACTGATGTCCAGCTCAGCAGAACCAGAGGCTGAATCTAAAGTAAACCACTGGGTTTGACAGAGCACTTTTCACACTTTACATAGCATATCGAAACTCTGGACCATGATACCTTGTTTTCTATCGTGGCACACAGAAGAAACAGGACCACCCTGTTCAAAGAAAGACAGTATTGCAGGTTTCCCAGGGCTCCCTGGGGAGAGCAGATCCTTCTGTGAACAAAGCTGTGCAGTGGTCAATGCACACAGCATTCTGTTTTCCCAAAGTGTGACATGTCATGACAGAGCTCTTCTACCCTGTTCTCAAGTGAATAGACTGAGAATAGATCCACCTAGATGTTTTGCTGGGCTGCAATAAAAGTGTGTCACCAGTGGAGATGTACTAACAGGGTTCTACCCATGTTTAGCTGGTAGCATTTGGAAATTCACATAAGGGACCTAAGTGAAAGACCCGCGGGGATCACTCAGCAATCTGAGTATGCTGTCAGCTGTCTCATTTGCACTGGAAAGCAGACAACTAATTTTCTCTAGGGAATTCCTTTCATCTGTCAGCTGATTTGACCAGTCTGCCTTCTGGCAGAGGCATAAATGTATTTATTGTGCAGCTGCAGTTGTGCATCTTGCTGCACTGCCGTGAAAAGTTGAAGCCCCCTTCAATTGTTTGTAGCTTGCTAAGGGACTTGCTGTTTGAATGCAAGCAAGTGGTTCACATGAACACAAAGTGTTGGTTATTGAAGACAGGTGCTACTGAATGTAAATACATATGTATTTTAAGCCAAATAATGAGCAGCTCAGTTATTTCTGCATCTCTCACCCAAGAAGTAATGGGAATGTCAGGAGCCCTTTGCTATATTGCTGATAGTTAGCTGCTATATTGCTGATAGCTAGAAGTATCTGGGGTTACTGAAAGGACAGTTTTGTTTATCTGGGTATGCATGTGTCTGGAAACTGCTTAGTCTGTATGAACTTTTCCATTCCCTTTCTACCATGCAGGAGGTATATGGTGAAACAGCACCATTTAGCACTCAAAAAGTGATAGAGGGCAAAGGGGCACTCCAGCCAACATTCAGTCTCTGAAGCGCTGCTTCTAAAATCTGCACATGGGATAAAGTTCTCACTTCATGGACTTACTTTATTTAACTAAAGGCAAAGATTTTAACACTTCTCAGACCAAACTGCTCTTTTTTTCCCCAACCAGCTCTCCAGCACCCTTACATCTAAAATGATTTCTCCATACCCAGCATGAGTCCTTTCAATTGTCTTTTAAACCTATTCCTCATGCTCTGTCTACATTTATCAACCAAATGCACAAAACCATAGACTACTCTTGGTTGGAATGCACCTTTTAAAGAAAATCTAGTTCCAACACTTCTGCTGTGGGCAGGGGCATATTTCACTAGACCAGGTTGCTCAAAGCCCCATTCAGCCTGACTTTGAACACTTCCAGTCATGGGACACCCACAATTTCTCTGGGCAATCTGTTCCAGTGTCTTGCCAATCTTACCATAAAGAATTTCTTCCTCATACACAAAGTAAATCTACCTTCTTTCAGTTTAAAACTGTCACTAATAATCTCACCATAAAAAGATGAGTTTGGCAGTGTCTGTTTTCATAAACCAGTGCTGGTAAGCATTAAATATGTTATCTTTTCTTTAACTCTCCATTAACAAAATATGCAGTTGTTTTCACAGCTTTTGCCAAAAACCAATGTTTGTCTGACAGGCCAGTCATTTTCTGGTTGTCTTGTTACCCTTTGAATACTGATACATTAGATTTCTTCAAGGCCCCTGGAATGGAATGTCTCTCATGCTCCAGAACTGATTAAATATCAACACTGATGACCTAAACTACATCTCAAGCATCTTTTTCAGAACCACTGGAGGTAAGTTACTTAGATGTGTAGATTAAAAAATACCTGTCTGTAGCAGCTGCTGTTCAATATTATCCTTTTAGAAAGTGCTCCCTGACATATTTCCAAGGATAGAGCAGAAATTATGACTGAACATCTTTGCCATTTATGCATTATCCTTGACAGTCCTACTGTTTCTACAAAGTAACAGATCAATATAATTGATCACTTTGGGCTTTTTTTTTTCTTCTTAATTGACTTTTATTGAGTTTTTGATCTTTAATTTTTTGACCAAAGCTTTGGCCTGCACCCTCCTGCTTTGCTTACTTATTTTTTATAATTTCTTGTTTCTCATGTTTACTCATACAGGATTCTTAATTTTTTATGTGTTAACACATGCAGTTATACAGTCTCATCTATCCCTTTACAATGTTTCACAGCAATCATAACTTTTTTTCTTGACTGGAGGACACAAGATTTTTTACAGTTTATGAAGGGTTTCATTTGGTTACCAAATGGTTGGTTGTTCACTTAATTTTTTGATAGTTCAGTTATATTTCTGAGGTGATTTAACTTACACAAAGCTTTGTGAAAACTATTTCAAAGTAGCAAGAGCATATGCAAATTCTCTGTATGCTGTTTGATTTGTGTGACAAATGCAGTCAATTGAAACTATAACTTGTAACTTGAACCTAAGTTACTGCTAATTTTTAGTTTTGTGGCCGATTTCCCTTTATCAGCCTGGATGAGGCCAAAGACAGAATTTCCTGTATCATGTATAACACTGTCTGAATTGGGAATTTGCCATCTGCACTTCATACATGAGGGACTTTTTACTTCTATCATTTACATCTCAGGTTGATGTTTCCTGTAATAACTCATTTTTATTTTTCCCTATACATATTATAAAAATTTTTTTAAACAGAAAAATACCTTATTCTTTCATGTGATTCATTGTTCTGTGGAGAGCACTGAGTGGCAGCTCAGCTTGTCTGTTATGCTGTTGGAAATGCATTGTTGGAGTACTGGTATTGCTGATGGGCATATTGTGGCAATGCAGGTCTAATTCTCCCTGTCACCTAACGATGAAGCAATATTATCATAGCTAGTCAATAGTCCCAGGCATGTCATAGTCAATAAACAGCTCTGTGTTGAACTTTGATTGTTAGAGAGGGATATATGCAAAGAAGTACACCAATGACTATAGATAGCATTGCAGCAAGTGCAGAAACTGCCTCATGCAAAAATCATCACTACAGTGCCTGGTAGGCAACACCAAATGCCAATACAGAGCGGTATGTATATTTTAATGTAGCAGATTTCCTATGCAGTAAGAATTTGGGGTCAATTTTAGCTCAGTCAGCAACATTATATTACAATTGAGGAAAACCAGATTAGTTTCTGTGCACTGAAATTATGGCCAGGGCATTTATAGCCTGTCCTATCGAAATACAGAACACTAAGAAGCACTTCCATTTTGGCAACTATTTTCATGTGTTTTGAGACCCTGTGGAAGATGAATGTGGATGACAGTTTGTATTAGATGAATATTAACCTATAAATGGTTGATAAATGATCAAAAAATATTTTCATAAATGGCTGCTCTGTCGCTACAGAGTCCAACAGGTTACTCATAACCATCTCTAACTCTTACTTGCTATGCATTTAGTATGCTTAGAGCTTCTGTTAACCCTTTGATTATTTCCATGTGGTTAGTCACAGCTGGGTGAAAAATACTTCTTCCCTTATTTGTAAAAAGAGTTCAGTGACAGTGGCCCTGTCTGTAGGGTAAGAGAGAGGTCACGCACCTCATTAGCATTGCCACCCAGGCATAAACTATTAAGAATGCCCTCCAAGTAATGAATGAATTGCAGTGAATAAAGCCTTTTGGAGACACACTGTACCTGAACTCTGGCTTCTGGGAGGTTTATCTTTGCTGCCAGTTGATTGCGAATATGGACATCTGGGTAGTGAGTCACTTGGAAAATTTTCTCCAGTTCCTGGAGCTGCTCAGCTGTGAATGTTGTCCGGATTCTTCGTTTCCCTTTCCTCTCAGCTGTGAAAAACAAGGAAAGATGTATTACTTTTTACAGGAAAAGGCTACAGGACCACAAGAAGATTCAGAGATGCAGCAGTTTCTGTATATTGCTCTACAGTTGGGATGGCATCTACAACTTCTAGACGTGCACTTATCATAGGTGACTGGCTCCTGATACTCTCTAGCAGACAACATGAATGCAGGCCTTTATCATGAAAGGAATGAGTCAAAAGTGTCCATTTGTACTGCTAATTCCACGGATCCACTGCATGTCAACAGCAACAAATGCCTATGTATTTTAACATACTAGCCCTGCAATGAGTTTGTCACCAAAGTCCTTGAGTGCTGGACCAACCACTGACCCCTAACTGACTGCTATTCTCTTCCCATACCATTCCTACAGCAGCAGGTATAGCCAGCAGTTTAACTCTGCTGTTGCAAAGAAAAGGTATTTTTCTGACTGTACCATTGTTGTGTGGGGACCTTCTAAACAAGCTTAACCTGAGGAACTTAAGAATAAGGCCTTAAAGCCCATGCAGAAGTTTAGGTGCTGTGAATTCCAATGCTTCATTGCTTCACCTGCTGTGGTGTGATCACAAAAAGTGCTTCCCTAAACACTCCTACAGTGTTTTGAAAAGGCCCTCCTACACTAGGATATTTTATTTAGATCATAAACTCTGTATAGCACTTGATGTAAGTTAGAATGAAGTCTCAGTTGCTCTGAAATGATGCTGAAGAGGAAGAGGAAGAAGCAGCTGCAGAATGTGGAGTTCAGCCTCATCCCAAAGCTGGGATCTTCTCTGATGCACAAATGGATTATCTTCCAGCTGACACTGAGTGACCAGCACAAAAAGCCATACCCGAAGCATTATGAACCACAGGGCTTTTTCTACTGAGCTCAGAAAGCTGCATCTGATGGGTGCATAAAAATTCTAATATTATTTTACTGACTGTGATGAGCTTGCTACTCAATGACCTGAAGTAATTCTCAATGAAACCATGTTGTTACAAAAAATTGCTTTTCTGTATGGCTGCTTTTGGTCTTCACGGTCTGATGACAACTAACAATTCATACTATGTAACTAGAGGCATACTCTTTCTAATGGGACCATCAACCACACAAGGTTAGCTTAACCCCTCAAAGAGACTTGCTACCTTTTCCCGTTTTGTTCAGCCATTAGCATCCTTTGGAGGGCTAACACAGTGAAAAGGTAACTAAACACCTAGACCAATATAAAGTGGGCTCTGTGCCAACCAGAAAATGACATTTTTCATTCTGTAATCAAAACCTCATTGTGGCTCTGTTGACACAGAAAATAAGAATCAAAATATTCTGTTCATCAGCTTGGTAGGAAGGAGCCTGGACACAATACCATTGTGAATATTTCATCTTTTCTAAACCTTTTGGGGACTTTGAAAGAAAACCAGTCATGCAGGAATAACTGAGGAGTGTCATTTATCATGACTGTCAATACTACCATGTCTCAGAAACAGCCTAATAAAGCTGATGTCCAACACAGTTAAATCCGTATCATTAGACCTTCCATCAGCCTATCAAAGTACTACTCATTAAACTGCAGCACTGGCTTCAGTCTCAGAACAAAAATGCTATTTCCACTGAATCTTGCTGGCACTATAGGGGCAGAGATTTGAAATGAGAAATATTTGTGCATGTTTATGCTGAAGGTATAAAGGGCACCTTCTCCTAAGAAGCTCTGATTACATTTACTTGAACCTTCTCAAAAGATTACTGCAAAGGGGGTTTATTGCTATATGCAAGAAAAGGGAAATACCAGTACTGACAGTAGAAATATTAGGACACTACATCCCCTGTAGATAAGACAGTTCATAATGCTGTTTCTTGTTTGGAAGATTTTCACCTCCCATTTAATATTTGGCTTACTATATTCTCTCCTGCTGGCACCTGAGAAATGTCCAGGACTAGAGAATGAGGCTTCAGAGAGACATGTGAGTTTCTGGTGTCTCATACCAGCTTCTTGGACATGAAAATGACCCTTTTAACTTGGTGATGAACAAAAGAAACTCCCCATCAGTCCACTCTAAATCCTCCACATTTTTCTTTCTGGAAAGGTGAACTGTATTATAGACAAGACTCTTATGTAAGGGGAGGATCTGCACAGTGCTGAGAAGTATCAGTCTGACTGAAACCAAACTTTGCAAAGCTGAAACTCATCACATTGAACAAAATACAGTTTGTATTTTGAGACTGAAGGAAAAACTTTGATTTCGACTATATATGAAATTAAACTGCTAACAAAATAGACTCCTGTGAACTAATCAAGATTTTTGCCAGCAGGGAATATAGAAAACTGTATTTTTTCAATAAGTAATCAGTCATTCTATTTCTAATTTTTAAAAAAACTATTAAGAAATGCAAAAAATCTGGGAATCTGTGTTAACATTTTCTCTTGCAAGATCAAACTTTCTCTGACTGTAGCTTTGATAGTTCCCTTTGCCTTGGGACCTCAGCTTAGAGATCCCATAGCAAACAACAGCATTCAGAATTACAGTGTAATAAAGAATGTGGGTGGAAGATGTAAGACTAGGAAGTGTTGGAAGTGTAACTTTGGCTTTTCAAATGTGGCTCTAGAGTCTCTGGGGAAATAAGACTCTGTCTGAGTTTCCTGAGCTATTTTTTATGTAAAAGCTGGGGATATTCAAGTGTGCTTTTATGCTCCATGAAAGTCATTTGCAGGTTAGCTGGCTGTTGAAACCAAGCCTGAAAATACGAGGCAGCTAAACGTGTCAGCATTTTCAGATGCTTAGAGATACAGCTGTCTGTACATTGCCTTACTGTTGACATTGGAAGGGCCAGATTCTCCCCACTGATAAAGCAGGATAGCTCCTTTAAATTCAGTATCAGGCTCATTTGTCCTTTGCAGATCTGCTTTATTATTAGGTCAGGCTTGAAGCAAATTCAAACGTATGAACTTTGGAGGAATAGAGATTCTTCTTGAAGGTGTGCAGTGGAAGGATGAGATCAATGACTACAAGTTGCAGCAAGGGAAATTCTGGTTACATAATAGGTAAAAAATGTTTTCATAATGAGGGAGGCCGGGAGAGGCTGTGAAGTTTCAGTCCTTGCAGATACTCTGAACTTGACTGGTCAAAAGCCTAAGCCACCTGATTTAAGCTGGCCCTGCTTAGATTTGGGGTTGGACAAGGTAAGTCTCCAGAGGCCTCTCACAACCTATTCTGTTATGTAATCTCTGACCTCCAAATAACCATATGAAGTAAAGGCCCCCATCATTCCTTCCCTAAAAATTAAGGAAGCTTAGAGCATTAAGGCCTTAAACTAAGCACAGCTCGAAGCATCTGACTTGCAATTGTTTACATACACAGTTTTAGCTTAGCATATTGCAGCTTATTTCCACTGTCCAGTATAACACAGTTTCAAGCAATCTGAGATATGAGCAAATCGATACTGATAACTACTTGTAAAAGTTTGTTAACATTGCAGTTTTTAAAGTAAAAGCTGCACAGCTGCAATAATGCTATACTTGGGGCAAATTTCTTCTGGACTACATTCTGTAGTAGGCAAATAGCCTGTAGTACACCTTGCACTGCTGTTTCTTAGCTGCACATCTGAACCAGTTAGAAAAATGCTGCCTCAGGGAGATCTCTGCAACTGCACCCCCCCATTAGCACTTATCCCAGTAGCAGCTAGGATTGTATCAAGCCTACTTTGGCCATACACTGGAGGGACAAGGAATTAAAAACACAGGAGAAGGGCTGGAAATCACTACTAGCACATATTTGCCTTGAAGTAGGTAACCCAGGGAGATGAAAACTGGTAGGATCACTTTATCTCACTGCAATCTTCTATGTCATTTCTGGACAGACAGCCTCTCACAGTATGCCACAGACAGATCCAAAGATTCTGCATCTTCTTTGACAAGGAGAAAGCAGTTACATAAGCAAGCAAGTGGCTTTAGTTATATATCCTCAGAAATGTATTTTTCTCTGTGTAACAAAGTTGACTGTATCATTTTTTCTCAGAAAGAAACTCAGGTGTGTTGAAAAAGAGCCTCATCATATCTGGTTAAGTTCTGTTTCATCCTTTTTTGCCTTTTTCAGAGAAGTTCCTATCTCTCTCTCTCTTCTTTGTAATTCAGATATGTGGCTCCCCCAGCCATTTCCTTCCTTTTCTGAATGTTGTTTTTGTGTGGTGAGATTCTGCTCACTGCAGACAGCCCCACAGCAAAAACCTCCAGTTATTACAGGATGGCATCAGGACAAAACCTGCTTGTCTGTATAAGGGGATGTGCCCATGGCAGTCCCTCTCCTAGTTAAAGAGGTGGCTCATGGCTTTCAAAAGAGCTTTGCTGCAATATTTAGGCATGAGTATTGCAGTGTGGCTAATCTTTATTAAAGTGACTTTTCAACCTAAGATGGACTGGCATAGCCAGTGAGACTGATCCTAATTGGATGGGTACAATGTGCTCCAGATAGAGCCTCCTGCTAGTGAAACAGCACATAGCACCCAGCTGCTGCCTGTTCAGGCATTGCCAAAGTTAATTCAGAGAAGCACAACTTGAACTTCTGAAGTCTTGACCTCTTCCCTTCAGTCCAAAACTCCCTAATGAGCACCACGCCCAATCACCTGACATCAAGACTGAAATGCAGAGATGTACAGACATCAAGGGGTGCGAGCCAAAAATACCAGGCTAGAAACCTGTTTAAGCAGGCTGTACAGTGGCGATCAGGGAAGTTTCTTAAGTCTGCTTGTCAGAGGAGTTGGCAAGGAGTAGACAGCATGTATGAAACCATTCATGTGGACAGTTTGTTGTGGGGTATCGTGCTCACCATCAACCTTGAGCCCCTGGTGAATTTAACCTTTCTTGTCTGCCAGAAAAGTGATGACAGTGTTTATAAATGCTGCTGCCTGAAATGATGGTGTGCATAGCTCTGGCACAGCCAGTGGTCAGCACTGGATCTGAAGGATGAAGCAAACCATCAGATCTATACCTAGGCCAAAGGGCCTGCACCTTCATTTACTCCTTCAGGCCCATGTGGATTTGAGGCAGATGCATGTATAGGCTCCCCATGCAGCTAAATCTCAAGCTTGACACTTGACACATTCATTTTAGTGAATGTTCACCATAGTCAAACCTCACCTTAAAAGCAGTGGCCAGCCTAAACCAATAACGGTTCTCACCAAAGAAAGCAAGTTCCCCACCACTCTCTGGTCCAAAACCCTTGTGAGAAACCAGTCATTTGCAACAGGGAAAAACCTGAGTTTATTGCAGGTTGCACAGAGAGCCTGCTTTTTCTTTATTCCTGCTCTTTGTGATCATTTTTACCTGCAAACATCTAGACACCAATCAGGAATGTTTATTTACATCCCTGCCTCTACTGTTTCTCCTTTAAGCATAAAAGGCTTGTTAAAAGAGCAGGTAAAAGACCTGCCCTCAGTTTTAAAGAACAGTAATAAACAGTATCATATCCCAGGGCTTTAGTAAAAAGTTCTAGGACAATTTTGGAGAAGCCAATAAATACTCATTAAGGCCTTTGAAATAAACTAATCATGATGTGCCATCAGCTTTACAAGTGGTCACACCATACAGATTCGACTAGCAGGAGCAAATCAACCTCTGGGTCCTGTGGAATGTACCCTTTGTATCCAAAATTCCCTGGGAAGAAGGGACGGCTTGAGGAAAGCTTTGAATGTTAACATTTGCTTTAAATAAATAAAACTCCAAACCCAAAACCCATGAAGAAACAACACAAAAGGACTTTATGATAGTCCCCAGCTGCTAGCAGCTTTGCTTTATTCAGTGCTCACTTACACCAGTGAGACTTCTATGTGAACGGAGTTTGAAGGGTGAGAGTAAAGGATTCAGGTTTTCATTTAATATCCAGGGTGTCATTATAAACAGTCAGTCTTCAAAGAGGGAGAAAACAAAGAATCAGCCTGCAACAATACCTCAAGTAAACCCACCAAAACAAGGTCAATGGTCTGGGGCATTTCCAAGTGCATATAGAGGAACACTGCACTTTAGAGACAGAGGGCTGCAGGGACTATTCACACAGATAAACAAAAGGCTGGTAAGACAGTAATGGCAGCCAAATTATATATATGGGCATTTCTTTTTTCCTCCTGCTTTTCCTTTTCATTTAAAATTGTTGCCTTTTGTTCTGCAGGACAATGAGATGCTTGTGCCCTTTCTCACAGTCCCATTGGTGTAGTCTGGGCAGCTGATATTTATCTGGGATTGTGATTGCACAGTGCTTCATTGGCTCTTGGGTGTTTCAGAAGTGCATTAAGGTAAGTCAGCATATTGAGGAAAAGACTGTTCCATGAGAGATAAACCATGCTGTTTCACAGAGGTACAGGGATTTGACCATATTGTCCACAAATGAATAGTACAAGTGAATTTATGACTTCAGAGAAAATATAAACATTGAGCTAAGGATGTCTGCAAATGGCATCAGTACAGAGGGAACATGAATTATACTGGACTTCCTCCAGAACTTAGATTATCTCTATACTTTCTGTTGTCTTTACGAAAATTGCCACCAAAATTCATCAATATGCTTTGGGATCACAGATGCTATCATGACAATAAAACAATTAGATTAATAAAAAGATCCCTGAGCTCACAGTCAGCAATGTGCAGAAGATTTCTGCTATGGAAATATTTGGGTGATGTTGACTCATTAGGGCAGCCTCCTCTACAGCAAATAATGAAGACTTGAGCTGCAGGAAATAACATGAACCTCTGAACCACATGTGGTTCACAGCCTGAAGCCCTCAGTTTCTGGTGGAATTAGGAGCCAGCTCTGTTTATTGAAGCATGATCTATGCAGTCCTTCAATTACTGCCCAGAGAAGAAATCCCACAGGACCAGACATCCACTGGTGCCTGAAGGTGGTGCTGCACCTGGCTTCTCCAAGGCAGCAGCTGCTCCTTTGCTTGAGCAGGAGACTGGAACCATGATCTGTGTGCAATGTAGGGCACAGTCATGCACTGCCTTTGGATATAGTTCCAGTGCACACCTACCCAATGTATACAAACCCAGCATGTGTAAAAGACTCATTGCAAAATGATTGCCCAGGAGGATCCAAACTAGGTTGGGATCTTGCACCTGGCAATCTCCACCAGGAGCTGCTGCAGGCAGGCAGGTCAGGCAGGCATGGGAGTGTGTTATCCTCTCAGGCTCCAGTGCTCTACTCTTTTGGACTGGCAAGCTGAGTCCCAGGGAGGTCAGGGCAGAGAGAAGTAAAGCAAAGTGGGAGCTCAGGATTTGGGTTTACATAGACAGGTGCTGAGAGGGTGACCAACAACCACAAGAGTTTTCCCTGCTTGCTCTGGTGTTTTGAATCCCTTGGCAGCGATGGTGGTTGTGCATGGCAAAGGGGCTGCAATGACTCATCTCACAGAAGCTGGCCCAAACAGAGTCTCTACCTGCAGCTTCAAAGTAAGGCCTTCTTTCAAATGATCTCCTTCTAAAACAGATTTTATCAAAGCTGTTTCTCCTTCTAAAATGGGCTTTATCAATGCTTCTTTCCAAGAATCCAGGTTTTCTGAAAAGGCTCTGCTGAGCTTTCCATGCAGAAGGCCACAGGTGAAGGCATACAGCATTCTGAATGAAGGCACCCAAATTCAAATAGGGGTTTAGCAAAACTAAATGCCAGTGTCAGCATGTCTCTAGCATATGAGGCCTCTTCTTTTTTTGCTTACAGGGCAGCCTCTAAGTTCAAAGTACAAGAGGCATTGCTTCCTGCAGTGGTTTGTGATAAGGACATAAATCTATTTAGCTTAAATGACACTGCATTTCTAAACCGCTTAGTGGCAGAAGCCATTTTGTGGTGAAAAGAAAAATTTTAGGGAATTGTTACAGAGTTTCCTGGAAATATGCTCCAAATCCCATACTCAAGGTCACATTCGGGGTGCTCTTGTTATCTCAGACCACATGCCCATGAAGGAGGCTGTTGTTGAAGCCTCCTCACCTTTCTCCTCCCATACAAAATAGCACCAAAGCCCAGCTCTCCTGCCTCCAAGGTGATTGTATAGCATGCCTGATTTCTTCTATTCCCTGACAACTAAACAGATGTGTGTGTCTAGACAGACCCAGGGCCCTTCCTCACAAACCATCAATAGATGTGTGCTAACAGAGAGAGGGGAGGGAATGCCCCATGAAGGGTTTCTGATGTCTTTCCACATCAGAAAGGTCTCCTGCTGCTGAGGTTGGTGCTGTTCCTCTGAGTGCTTACAGCGATTGTTGGTGTGGGTGTGAGGGAGGTCCTGGGGACACCTCCATGGATACACTGTGGGCATTTGGGACTGCCAAGCTGCCTTGTCAGAGGACCCGTAACTGACCTGTAGCTGCCATGCCAAAAGCAGGTCTGAAGCCCCCCACAGCTGACAGGAGCATAAACAGAAGTCCATTTGCTATCAGCTGGACTACAGACTGCTTCCAGGGATGCTGCAGTCTACCCTTCCTGCAGGTGTTGTTGCTGACTTTGTCTGAGAAAGATGATACCTGCCACAGCCAGAGGCAGGAGAAAATGAACCACCAGCTCTTCCCTGTACTGTCGAGTGGAAGAAGGAGGCTGAAACTTGAGATACAGGAAAGTATTTTAAACCCAGGCCTCCAGTTCTCTGCTAGGAATGATGTAGTGTATGAACAGGATCCGAAACATCATTGTTTGCACGCTACAGGGAAAACGTCAATCCCACGCTTTAGGATTCTCCCTCCTTCTCCAGCCAGCTTCTATCAAAGGCTCAGCAACTGCAGGAACCAGTAGCCTAGGAAATGGCAGATCATTAAACCTCTGCTTGGCTTCAAAACCTCACTGTGACCAGGGAACAGAGGGATTTTGTTTAAAATGCCTTTAAAATACACGCTGCCATTGAAGGGGGCTGCTCATGTTGGCTCTGTTTTATGCAGATAATTGCAGGCTACCTCCCCTGCTTTACTGATCAGGCTGGCTAAATGCCAAGTCAGGATAGTCACCTCCCAGCTATGGTGTGATCCTCCTGGCTGGAGACTCCCTCATATAGAGAATATGTGAATATTCTACTTTTATATTCAGAGGCAACTCTGGGAGCCAGATGCATACAGCCCTGGCTCTTCTATGAGGAGGCCACATGATTTAGCCCTGCTGTCATGAGCTGTGTGCAGCTTACATGGCAGAGGAAAGCTAAAATTTCCAGTTATCTTACAAGGCTTCTCCCTGCATCAATACTGATGGCTGTCTCGTGCAGGAGGAGGAGGTGAAAGCAGCTTGTCACAAGACTCATGTATATCTTGGCAGCAGTGGCAGAAAAAAGGATTTTCTTCCAAATGTATTTCACAGAAAGCGTTCCTTCTCCTGCCAGCTTGCAGAGTATGGAGCAAGGATGATGAGTGAATCTCAGAAAAGCCAGCTGAGTAACCCCATATCTGCCATCTTCAATGGACTTAAATGAAATGCCTTCTTTTCCCTGGAGTAAATAATAAGAGACTATGCAAAAACATCTTTCTGCTGCTGCTGCAAACCTGTTTTCTGGAGTATAGTATGAATGTCTGTATTTACTTTTCCTCAAACACAAAGAATATAGAGAAATTTCTGTCACATGCTGCCAATTAATTGCTGTCTGCTAGGAACTAGTCTTGTTCAGGTACCACATATCCTGCTTAGCCTAAAGTCCCTGTGCAACATATTGGAAAAGGATATTGGTATTGTCCAGTGCTTTGGCTAGGAGATAGACCACTATTTACCAATGTTCACAACTAATTAAATTTGCAGGTTCACCAACATGGCCAGCATTGACAATTGTGCGTGACCCATCCTGCCAGATCTACTGCCTGTCGCCAGTTTGCCTGTGTGCATGCTGCTGACCTCTTCATCACCTCTACAGTGGGTCCAAGGTGTACAGAACACAGTGAGCTGACTCAGCTTATTCACCAGCCTCTCTCCCCACGTTGTGCAATGCACATTTTCAGGAAATGGGCGTTCCACAACCCTGGCAGTGAGGCTCAGAACGTGGCAGCTCCTCACAACCCAAGCAGGAGGGCAACAAACACCCAAAACAGTCCCTACCACTAACATTGGTAGAGTTGGTAAGATTGAGCTGGAACTTTGGCTCAAATAGTGGCTTTTGATGGCAAGAATGAAGAACTGTCTCTGTGACTCATCCAAGAGCTATGACCAACTCCTGTGACTCAGCCAATGGAAACACTCGTGCTGGCTGTTGCTTGGTATCACCATATACATAACTGTAAGATAACAGCTGTGTTTTGGGGCATTGAAGGGGAAAGTCTGCATACAGAGGCACTCACCATGAAGGGGATGGTCCACTGGGAAACCACATAGCTGATCTTCCTCATGTTTTCTTTTGCCTTCCAGACGTTCACGTCCTGTTTCCTCACCCAGGAAGGACACTGGGTTGGCAGTAGGTCTTCTCTTGCAGTGAGTTGCCTGCACTCTCCTTGCTTTGGCCATGGGTGTAGCACACATGGTGGGAAGAAGGATTTTGGCTGAAGGTAAGTCACAGTCAGACTGACTCTGGCTGCTGGAATCTGTGAAGGACACAGCACAAGACAGCTTTGAATAAAGCAGCCACCACCATTCAGCACACCTTCCAGTTTATGTGAAAAAAGTGGTCTGGATATTGTGCCATTCAAACCTGGTCATACTTAAAATGGCCCTAATCCTTCTGTGCTGTACTTCAATGCCAAGATTACCCCATGTTGCACATACAGGACCTTGGTGAATTTGACCCCCAAATCTTCCCTGTTTTCTGCTTCCTTCCACCTTAAAACTTTCAATGGTCCTTAGAAAGAGATTTTTTGAAAAGGACTGTAAAAAATAATGAGACATAACCAAAAGATTGAGAAACCCAAGCTTCCCTGTCAGTATCCAAATTAGTGGCTGCCTTTTTGGAAGAACTGGGAAGCAAAGTGGATATTGAGCTGCTCTGAAAATCTGTCAACAAGATTGCCATGGAATTTGCTGGATGCCAAATGCTTTTAAAAGTCTGGTCCTTTCTTAAATGTCCCTGTATGTACATCTACCCTATAGGAAAATGGACCAATGAATAGGCTAAAAGTCAGTGTCTTCCCTAATTCAGGTCCCTATGTCCTTGATTCTCCATCTGGGCTGCCTGCTCTTCTGGTTTAGGCATTGGACAATTCTAAAGGCAGCCTTTGCCCAGGCAGTCAACATTTCCCCTCTGCCTTTGTGACAAGTAATGCTGGTGAAGGTACTGACAGCCAGCTCATCTTTGTGAAATCACCTGCACGCTCTTGTTGACAGGACAAACAGGAGAAGCGTGTGTTGGCCTATTTTCACTAAGTACAGCTGTAACATTAACTTAGATTTGAGCATGGACATTATAAACAAACTGCAGTAACTTCAGCAGCAACCAGTGATGTCATGTGCTAGGACACCTGACCCCAAATGCTGAGGAAATTGGCCCCAGAAGCCACAATCTTTCTTCAGCTATGGTGTTGCCTTATTACCTCAATTGTGTACTGGGGCACCACAAAGATCTTCCAGATGACTTCTCTGCCCTCATGAATGTAGTATGAGTTCTTACTCCTCCTTATGAATGTAAGCAGACCTTGCAAAGCCATGCACTGAAACAAAACACGCTGGGAAGCCTCGAGGTTTACAGCAGTGGGCTGTCTGTGGCTGTCAGCATCCCAAGAGAGTTACACCAAACACCCCACTCTCCACCTCCCTTTTCTGTATTACAGCCTTGCCATAAACCCTGGTGCTGAATGTTTGATGTGCTGCCTTTGGTAGCTGCAATCATGGCTCAATTGTCTCTTCAGAGACAAGACATCTGTGTCTGTGCTGCTTTAATGGCAAACCCAGAATTTGCTCTAGTTCTCCTCCCCACCTGTATTCTTTGCTTGGAAAGCCAGAGTAAAAAGCAACACATAAGCATAATGTACACATTGTGGAATTTAGGTTTCATGGTTTGAATGGCCTGGGAGCAAACATGACAGTACAGGTTTGTCTGCTATTATTGCTGAAGAACGTTAAAATCCTAATGCAATAATGGACTGCACTCCTGAGCAGTCTCCCACATCTCGACTCTGGAGTTTGCTGCACCTGTGGGTGGTCCTCTCTCCCTTTTCATATCTAAATGGCAGCAGGTGTGAACCACTACAGGCTGTACTTGAAGAGACTCCACTTTTTAATATACATTTTATGTGTATATATATATATATCTTTGTTGTCATGTCTGGCATTGGCAAAATATCTAAGTTTTTAGACTTGTTAGAGATTTATTTTCTCAAACAAACAAGTTCTATTTGAAAGCAGCACTGGAGGAATGATAATTACAACATCTGGAGACAAAGTATCTAATTCTGCTTCTGCCCTCACTAAGAGCTCACACAATAGGAGTTTTATAGATGGTTGACACTTACATGAAGAAAACGAAGTTATAAGAGCTCCAAAAATTAGCCAAAGTCTAATTTCAATAAGGAATAATTGTTCAAATGTTATCTAAAATATCACCAATCTGCGTAACCCTCTTAACAAAATTACATGTGTACAGTCATGTGGACCTTAAAAATCTGGCCCACCTTAGCATTTGAGGCACATTGTGCAAAACGGAACTAATTTTATTCCTTTAGTATCAACTAACTTTGAGTTTTCTGGAGAGAAAACAGGTGAGGTTTTGAATAATATTTGTGGCATAAAGGAGAAGGATAGACCTGGGAATAGTCACTAGCATGAGGCAGGGGTTAAACAACAGATGATCAGATGGTATCAGCACTGGCATAGGTTCCTAGACCAGGACTTCTATCTTAGTCTCCCAACCCTAAATTAAGGACTAGTTGCACTCCTTTGCTAGATATGATGCTGTGAAAATTCATGTTACAAAAGTGATGATGCTTATATGCTACAGTAATGAAAAATGTGAGGGTACCTAAGCAAGGTGCTCTTATGGGGAGTGATTAAAGCTTTTATGGAATGACATTAGCATTTCCTAAATTACAGAAGACTTTTCACAGGTCTTTATTCTTTATTTACAACTTTCCTCCCCAGTATTTTTCCTGAGATGCTCACACACCCCAGCGATGAGTACAAGTCATGTATGAGCACGGACAGAGCAATTACTGACTGAGGCAGAAAGAAGAGGGAGGAAATGGAAGACAGTCCTCGGCAGATTGGAAAATGCCAATGTGTCTGTGAACTGGTGAAAAGGAGTGGGAGGATCTGTTGTTTGAGATCAAAGAAGTATGAACCTCAAAGTATGAGCCTCTGAATTAATCAAGGAGTTTTTCAGGAGGATAAGATTGAAGGCAGAGTTTAATAATACTGAGTTTACAGCACATAGCTGAGAGTTGGAGCCCCAATCCTGTTTGCATTGCAACCTTCTCTGGTGTTTGTTGTTCTGACCAAGTAAAAAGCCTGCCTAAAGTGGTTGCTCTTAAGGTCAGCTCGAATTTTTTTTGGTACACATTCATGTGACTCCAGCAAGAGCTCTGAAAATCAGCTATAAACTGACATGGGGCAAAACTTCCTCCAGAGAATGCACTTTTCTTTTTTTCCCCCCACCCCCAGAGAAGGCAATGACATTTCAGCCCAGCACAACATGAGATACTTGTTACTGCCATGCACAGAAATTACTGTGACTTGTCGCTCAAAATGGTCTTTTTTCTTGACTTTCAGTTGCATAGGAAAGGATGGACAATTTCAGGCAAGGTAGCAGGGTTTCACTTTGAAAGCAGAGGTTATTTCAGATAATCTAAGTTTCAGTTAAGCCTTGTTGTGCAATCACTGGAGACGGACCTGAGGAGGCACAAGGTTTATGATTTTAGGGTCTTACTAACGCTGTGAACAGGGAAGAGTCTAAATGGAAGCATATTTGTATTGTGGGGTTTTTTTCTATTTCCTCTACATATTTTTCTTTCCTTCCTATTTTTTTGCTTTCCAGGTTTATTGGTTTTCCTTGCAATAGGTGGGATGAATTGGTCTTATTGACCAGATGGTATCTGTTCAGTTAGATTCCTTCAGTTTGTTTCCTCTTTAGTGATAAAGATGGGTGGAGTGCTGCTAAAGGTGAACAATCACCATATTGACGTTTGTGTATGAAGTGGTGGTTGTATTCCTATTAATTTGCATATCCTTAACATGATGGAGCATAACACAAGGCAGAATGATGAAATTACCATATCTTTTATTGCATTCACTATTAATTTCCCAGGTGTAACACTCTCATCCCAAGTTTTCCCTGACTTGACAAAGGATCTCCTGTTGGTGAAACCTCACTGGCAGAAAACAGGGGAGTAATGAACAATCAATTCAGATGTAATTTCAAGTACATTAAAATCAGGTTCCCAGGAATTTCAGAACAATCTTTTTTTCTGAAATAGGTCTGATATTCTTCTGTGTTTTAAATGAAAGAGTTGGCACAAGGGAGGAAATCAGCACTCACTGGGTGTTTAATTGTGTTCCTTGCAAAGGCCATGGTTACCCTTTCAAGCACTGTGACAAAAGGTTGAGAGGAAAAGCACAGACTGCATACTAAAATGGCTTCTTGTCCATTTTTTTTTTTCATTTGGTAAGACTCTTTCAACTATTTAAACAGCTTCAATAACTGCAGCTCCAGGTCCTCTAGCTGTTGTGTGTGTACAGTGAACTCCGCTATGACTAACGCTGCAACTGGAAAGCCAAATGCTTCAGAGAACACTGCACACTCCTTATTTCAAGTCCCACTGGAATTACACTCACAAAAACATATGAACTCAGGAGTCAGGCCTAGAGATCTTCCCATACCACTCTGTGAGAGGCTTGCACTGTACATCACAACGTCCTTGTTGTCAGAGACTCAGAATAATTTGTTAGAAGCAACTTCTAGAAGTCATCTGATCCAGCACCCATGAGTTTTCTTGGGAATCTTGGTTTGCACCCCTCATTTAGAATCACAGGTTGGAAAAGACCTTTAAAATAACTGAGTCCAAACATCAGACCACCAAGTCCAACCATTTCTGACATTCTCCATCTTCTGCTCTCCTGGTCCTACCCATCTCCTCAGCTGACTCCAGGAAAAGTGTGATCTTGGTACTGAGACTGTCTACATCAGATGGTAATTTCTGGCCTCAGTATTTACCTTACCGTAGCCTATGTGGTGTCATATGGATCTTCCTGTCTCACAAATGAATCATAGCTCTAGTCAGAAAAATACCATAGAGGTTTGTGAGGAATGTTCTTAAAAACCTTAGTAAGATATAACTAACCCCTGACCTGTAGTACTTCCTTCTTTGCTGCTGCTGAACTGTTATGAGAAAGCAGCTGGATTTGTGTCCCATCCTGGAATTTCCAGCAAGTTCCCTAGCTCATTTCAGTTCCCTGACCTTGGCCAGCACTGAGCCATACCAGATGTGGCTGATTATTTAGACATTTTTTTTAATGACAGTGTTATATGGCATGAAGCTGAATGACTTCGATGGAATACAACAATTATCCCAAGATGTACAGCACAGGGTATTGCACTTCTGAAATAAATATAATTTATCTGAATAAATCACAGTTCTGCTCAGAAAGCAAAGGGTAATAAATTTAGGTACCACATTCTTAGGTAAGAAACAAATAGTGAAAAGGTTTTGTTTTCTTTCTTTTTTTTTTTTTTTAATTCCTTGATCAATTGCAAAAACAAAGTACAAAAACATTTTGGAAGATTCTACAGCTTTTCTGTTCTCCCACTTCCAGCAACAATTAAATGAATCTTCACATATATATACTGTTTTCATTGGTTAATATTCTACCTTCCCTTAAGTTTATGAAGCCAGCCTTTCTTTCTAGCAGGGGAGAGGAGAGTGACTATATTCTCCTGCTACAGCTAGTCTCTCTCTGGTGTGAAGGCGGTGAAGAAAAGTCAAAGGCAAGGCCTGATGGTTCTGCCTGCATTGCTTTCAAGATGGAAAACTGACTGTATGCTCAGGTGGAGCAACGTGGGCTGAGGCTGCACTGGCAGGGCAGTAGTGCAGGAGCCCACCACGTCCTGCATGCAGACCTGTTAGACCCTCGAACTTGCAGTGGCCAAGACACACTTAGCTGAGACACAGTGAAATTGGGCTTCAACACATTGATTGTGAAAAAGGCTTAATACAAAAAGGTCCTGTCTGAGTTCCCCGAGAACACTCTCATGCTGTTGAAATGCAGTTTTGTGGCCCATGCTGTGAACAAGCACTGACTGAATTTTCAGTGGTGTTATTTGTCTCACTTTGGATCCAGTGGCGCAAAGTGACTGCCATGGGCCCTCAGGAGAGGACTTTCAGCTCACAAAGCCACACTGCCAGAGCGCACTGCAGCATTTCTCCCCCTTCAGAACCCTTGACACATGGGCCCTACTCCACCAGCAGCAGCCTCAGCCATGTCCATTTCCACCTCTACAAACTACCAAGTTCTTGCATCTTTCAGGACTGGTTGTCCAGTTCCAGTTGGCAAAAGCAGCTCAAGGAAACCTCCAAATGCTCCAGTCCTCCAATAGTACCAGTGGCAAAACAGGCAAGCAACATTTGCCAAAACCTTCAGCAACCTCATTTTGTCTTTGGAACAGCTTTTTCTTTGAGCAGATGACCTGGAGAGGTCCCCCCAAACCTCAGTTATCCTATGGTTCTGGGAAAAAGCAGCAAAATGCCCTCTCTCTTTCCCAAACACAAGTTTCCATGGAAAGCTCCAGTTACTGGCACAAAAGGCAGCAGTGGTACATTCAGCCCCAGTGCTGAGAGGTGAGCCACACAGTGAGGAGGTGAGTTCTCCCGTGTCACAGATACACAAAAAGAAGTCCAACTCTTGTGCAGAGCATGACTAAGAGTCAGTGTTAGGGTGCCTGAGTCCAACCCCAGTAACTCAAGTTACAGTAGTGAGTAGTTCCCCTCACCCTCAGGTCTTGTTGGCTTTCTATGAGAATAGGCAATGGTTTCTTGGACTGACAGGCTTTTGGAGAAAGACTCTCTCCCTTACTAAAGGGTGGCTCATCCAGTGTCCTGGGAAATGGGGTCCTAATCCATGAAAATAACACTATATATTACGAAAAATAAAGTGTAGCATTAAACGTTATTGAAAGAAGTTGAGTGACAGGTGAGTAAAAATTTTGTGCCAAAAGTACAGGTCATTTTTTGTTTAAGTAGATCTGCTTGTATCTATTTCTTATGGAAAATGGAGATTTAAAAAGATTAAAAAATATTTAATCCAGAAAATGCTGGATGTTGTTCTTTGTTTAACAAAAGAAGGGGACAATTTCTGTGGGGGTAAAAGTTCACTCAAGGCCAGACTAACTAAACTGTGAAAACTGAAGTCAAAAAGTCTAACACACTTGCTGGTTTGCCAAGATCGAAGTTATGCAAGTTTTTCTCCTAGATGTTTTCATTTACTTCATGAAAGAACGTAGTGTCCATGATGATAAAAAGAAATTCTTAAACATATATGCTTTCTCTTATTACAGCAATTGGGTTCTAACACTCCGGTAGCTACCATTACCCTTACAGATCATTTCTCCTGCTTGAGGGTGAGTGGTCAAATTTATCAGAAAAGAATGCTGATATAAGATTTGGCTGTAATTCCAGACAACAGTCAATTCCTGGTGTAAGTAAAACTCAAAAAATTTTGTTAAGTTGCAGCAGTCTTAGGCTCACTTTCTGAGTCTGAATACCTGCACTTACGGCACACATTTGTCTTTTTCCCCCTACTAGATAACAAGAGTATGTTTTTTAAAAGGAGAGCTGCCGTATTTTTTACAATAAGCACTCCTCACTGAAGAGAGCAACCTGAAATAACTTTTCAGGTTGCATACTCACCTCTCCAATGACATTGAGGCTTTACAATGTACCAAACCCCAGAGTCCAATCTACTGCGAGGTTCAAAGCAAATTATTTTTAAAACATTATTTCTGCGTATATAATGAACTATTTGTACCTGATAAGGGAAATCCTAAATTCCTATAAAAGTTAAAAAATTAAAATTCTAGATGACTGAACCTGACAGCCTTCGGTACCAAAAAGCAAGAAACATTTTCATTCCGTTTTTATACATACCGAAGGCCACTGGCGACCCTGCTTTTAGGGACGGAGGTCTCTCAGCGTAGCTGCTTCTTTTCCTGATGTCACTGCTCGGGACAGTACTGGCAGAAGGCTTCTTTAGGATTTCCTCAATGGAAAAGGACAGGCCGGGCTTCCTCTGTCCAGCAGCCACCCGCGGGTCCGTCATGTTCCCGGCCCGGCGGCGGCGGCCCGCAGAGCGCTGCCGTGCTGCCCGGGCTGGCGGAGCAGGCCGCGGGACGCGCGGCGGGGACGGGGCCCGGCCCTCCGCACCCATGCCCGGGTCACCCCGGGGCGCGGCGAGGAGAAAGAGGCCACCCGCGGCTCAGCGCACACGCCTGCCCTCGCCGCCGAGCGCCCCGGCACCAGCACCTGCGGAGGTAGGAGTGAAGTGGGGGTTGAAAGTCTTACCGACCCCACCCACTGCTGAGCGTTCCCCCTGCTCCGTGTTTACGGAGCTCCCAACACTCCATGGCCGTTCCAGGAGGAGGTGTGCTCCTTGCAGAACCAGGAGAAAAATGCCCTGGGAAAGGTTGCCTCTTGTTGGTAAATGCTGTTTGTGGGGTAGTTATCTTCCTTTTCTGCTTTCAGCCTGAAACATCCAAAAAGCCCACTGGATTTGTACCATTATGGAGTTAAGAAAATAATTGGCAGGACAAATACTTGACCCTCGGGCCATTAACTGGCAAGAGAGACAACCTGTAAACTTCTCTCGCATACAAGGAGGTGTCACATATGAAAAGCTTCCTCATCAGCAGTTCCCAGGTTTTCCTTCAACCATCCCTCCTAGCCATCAGCTTTGGTTCAGATTCTCTTTTCTTGTTTTGTGAAAACCCTTTGAACTTTCCAAGCAGGTGCTTTTCAACATCATCCCATCTTATCAGTCACAAGAGAAAAAGAGATGGTCCTTGCAACACGTGTAGGAGCAGGAATTAGTGCCCTCTACCCCCCACCTATACTTGTCAAGAGAAGACATTATTTTCTTTCCATCCTGAGCTATGAGGCAAGCTAGCTTGATAATCATCCTACCAGTTGCTTAAGCCTCCCAATTAGGCATCGAGCACAGCGGGAGATTTCCCTGTTAATGAGGGTGAATACCTGTGATTCCTCTCCTGAGCCACTTCTATCTTCTTGTTAATTTTTATTTTGGGAAGAATGTGGTTAGATACACTCCTGTTCCTTCTCTCTCCCTCCCCCCAGGGGCATTTCTTGCCTTCTTCTGGGATTGCCCCTCACCTTTTAAATTGCTGTGGTCGTTTCTCCCTTTCCTGCTGGCTCTTCTCTGTGCCTTCCTTATCAGGCTCTTATAATTGTGTTGGCAGTCCCTGCCTTATTTGTCCAGCGAACTGACAATTCTTGAGCTGATATCCCATCGTATGACCTTTTCATGGAGTGGAGACCAAAATTACTGTATAACCAGGGGGCAATAAACCACACCTGATAAGATGAAAGGCTTTCGGCTTTTTCCAGATTCTAGGTACTGGAAAAACAGTGGGGGCTGATGAGGAAAGAACAATGGAAGAGGTTCAAAATGATGCAGCTGTGATGAAGAATATTTAATTATCTGATTTTATGAACCAAACTTCTCCCCAGGCGACAGGATAGACCAGTGAGTGTCTTTCACACTGACAACACACGTGCCCTAGAGTGGGAAGTGTTTTCATTTGTTCCCTTCGCATCCCTCTGCTGTTTCCAAAAAGGAGGATCTTGTGCCTTCCTGGTTGTGTGATGAGGTGGCAGCTGTTGTGTGGGTGCAAAAGTTCTTGTGGCCCTCTCCATGAAGCAGGGAACACCCTCCTGTTTCCATCCCTGCACTGGAGGAATGTCTCTCTAGCCAAGCTTTGTCCTCTCCAGCCTTGCTGCCAGGCTGTGATCCCGGCTGGGCACACAAAGAGGGATGTGTCCCCCTTCTTTGCTTAGAGAGAGAGCAGGTAATTTATGGGCTGAGAACAGGTGAGCGTGCTGTGTGTATGCAGAGAGAAAGGAAAGAAAGGAGCTCTGAATCCGTATCCTGGATTAAAAGTGCCTGTTTAATAAGAGGGTTTCCCTTTTTTCCTTGTGATTCCTGATTCAAAACCCATGAAAAAGCACAAGGAGAAACCTAGTACATTCTTTTACAGACACCCTATTTTCCCTACTCTGTTTGCCTGAGGCACTAAAAAGTGAGCCACTTTACTTGCTTTCTGGCTTCCTATACAGCAATGGATTCAAATCTTACTTCCCAGATGCCTCAAGTTGAGAGTCCTTGACCCAGCCTTCATTGTATTAATTTAGTCTGAACTCTCTGATGTTTACTGTGCTACCTTATACTGTACGTTTCAGGCACAGGAAAATCAGATTTAGGGATGTCTGTGTTTGAAGCCTCCACTGCTGTCCATTTTTCTGAAGGATCTATATTGGTGCAGGAGTGGAACCTATGGATTCGTCTGCTTCAATTGTTAAATGAAGCAAGGCCACATTTTCCTTTGCAATGGAAAACTTTGGTTTGTTATTAAAACCTAGGCATTCAAGGAGCTCATATCTTGCTGCAGGAGGAGGAGGAAGAGAAGGATTTCACAGGAAAGTCTGATAGATCCCAGTACTCCTCATGAAAGAATCCATATATTTGGGTAAAATAGCTGAGTAAATTAGCCTAGAGACTCTCAGGGCAAAAACTATACCTCCTCTCCCTGGTCCTTGCCCCAGCTCCATTTTTGCTGTGTTAAACACACACAGTTTTGAAAGGGAGAAACATAGCCTTCTGGCAGAAGTACATGTGCATTCATGTTAAAAAATTTCTGAAGTAAAGAGAATTGAGACAGGCAGACTCCAAGTTTCCATCTCAGAATAGAATAAATACTTTTCTATGGTCATGAGTGAATTCAGCATTACCCCATACTCAGAGTGCCTGCACTGCCTGTCTCCACTGCCACCAGCTCGCTCTGTGCAGGCACCTGCTGAGATGATTCTGTAGTCCCATGTCACAAAATCAAATTGTGCATGTTTTTATAACTAGTCTGTCTTGGTCTGCAACTTTAAACCTCCCTGCTGCTTGCAGTGACAAGTTGATTTTCTGTGTGTGCTTAAATTAGATGCTCACATGCAAATTTACAACTTGAAAGTGTCCTTGTGAAGGCTTTATTTTTGTTCTGATTGTATTGTACTTTTTTATTGAAACTGAAGGCAATGTCAACTGAGAAATATACTTTTGTTCTTCTATATTTGAAATCAAAACAAGCACAAAGTAGGAAATAGGATAAATAAGTGACAGCTCTTGAAAGGGGATTAGAAAGCAGCAGTGTAATGATGCATAAATCCCATGTTTTGTGTACAGAAGTTTCTTCAGAAAAAAAGGCAGGTTTGATATCAAAATGTTTAAGTAGTACCAAAAAACTTGAACATTTTACTATTTTTAACACAGAAGTGGGAAAATAGTGATAAATGCAATTTCATTAATTTAAAAAAAATATTAAATACTGCCTTTGGAATTACTGCTCACCCAGAATTTCCTTGCTTTGTATTATGTTAAAATAAAGATGAGTGGCAAAAAATAGACCCTTGAAATGCAAATGAACATTCTGCAAATTAAAATAGTTCAGTTGACCCCCTTTCTCAAATGATTGAGTTGCTGAAATGTAACAAATTATTTAATTTCAAAACAAGAAATTATTTACTTTTAAATTACCGGAGAATGAAGAAGTTATTTTTCTGCCAAGTTCCAATATGCCGGCTTTTGCAGGGTAGTTTGGGGATATTTTTATATTTCTGCTTGACCTGGAAATGCAGATGACTCTCATTTGTTACAATTATTGTGCTACCCATCTAATTTAGTCTATAAATTCCTTGAGGCAGGAAACACATCTTCCTCTGGGATTGCTGAGCTCTGAAGGAAACCCTTTCAGCAGAAGGCGGCTGTCTAGAACAAAATTGTGCCGTGTTGATTTTCTCAACTCATCCTCTCAGTGCCAGGCAAATCTAGAGGTCCACACAGCCCCTGAGGTTTATAAATTAAAGAATTTCAGAAAGTGAAAAATTCTGGATGCATAGATTTAAAATCTACTTGAGATCAATACTTTGGAATTTTTTGTCCTATACTGGTTATCTCAAGGAGGAAGAAGAATTGTGTTTTCCTTGTCAGTCATGAAAAAGGACTGTTCCTGGCCCACTGGTCTCTTCCACTGGATGAAGGCAATAATGGGATGATATTCCTTCTAAAGCCTCTGAAGCTTCTCCTTTAAACTCTGTGCACAAATGTGACTCAGAGTCGGAGCTGTCCAGTGTTTATGCACAGCGTGGATGCTGCAGCTCGCAGCAGCTCCTCTGCCAGGGCCTCTGCTCACTCAGCTGTTCAGAGCAAGTCAGCCAGCTCAGGCAGCCAGAGACACACCTGCACCTGCAAATTGCCCACACCACCTCTGAAGCCTCATGTCCTTGCAGGTTGTCTTCCATCATTTATGCCTTACTGGACTCTATCAATCCCCCCAGCGACACCTGAGCTGCTCTGATCTCCTCAAAGTTCAACAGCTGGCAGTGATCTAGTGGAAAGCTCACACAGCCTGCTTCTGGAGCCCCTTTCACCTCGGATTTATTAGCCCTGTGGTCTCTGTAGATTCCTCAAAATGCCCATAAATTAGAAATAATATTAAAAGGGACACTGTAAGTTTAAACAGATAACGTTTATGATTTTTTTAATGGCACAGTTATTATCAATTGACATTTAAAATGGCATCATAATCCATCAAGGTGAAACAGATTCAGAAAAATATTTCTCCCAAGCCAAAACCCTTAATGGCAGCAGCAGGATTGCAAGAGAGGGAGGACACAAACAGTTTGAGCCCAGGTCACTGATTACATAATTTAGAGGTGGTTTTTAACAACTTCACCCTCTGTTTAATCCATTCTTGTATTTCATAATGCTTCTTCTCCACTGCCAGCCCCCCATAGCCCTTTGCAGAGGTTTTTCTATCAAAAATCTTTAGTTAGTTCATGATAGGGAGGAATTTGCTTTGAATGGAGTAGGAGCTGTTATATGTTGAAAGGGCTGGAGAGATGAAAGGTTGTCCTTTTCATAACAATTCAGGCCATGGGGCAGCAATTGACATGGAGAACTGTCCAGCATGGCTATAAACAAGCTTTGATTTTTTTGCTGTTTGCCTGATGGAAAGCTAAACATAAAGAAGGAACATGCTTAATTAGGTCCATCCTTGCAAACATGGGGGAGAACAACAGTTGTCTCCCCACCTACTGAAGAAGGCTACAGAATCCATATGTACAGAAATGAAACCAATTCTCCAGAGAAAAAAGGGGAGGGAAAACCCCAAGGAATCAATAACAGAGTAAAACATAAAGTCCATGACCTGTAGCTCATTATTTCAGATGGGTTGTTGCTTGGTAGTGAATATATGTCTGTGGTGATGCATGGAAATGAACTTCTGGTGACCTGGAATGGTTCTTCATCATCCAGGTGATGCAGACAAGGAGAAGGCATTGAATGCTACTGGAATCACTGGTGCAATGCTGAGCTGCTGTTGTCCTGCAGTGGTACCTGCAGTTAAAGCCTCATCCATTAAGGAGATGCCAGCAGAAGGGACTCTTTGAAACAGTGGCATAGCAAACTCTCTTATTGGCCAACGAGGAGGAGACTGGCTCTGCCAATGGGCAATTAAAGGTATCCTTAGGCAAATGTCTGAGGGAAATGTACCTAACACCCCTCAGGATGCACTTCTCTTCCTGTATTTCCAAGAGAGAAAGCCTCAAGAAGTAGTGTAGATTAATTGTCTAAAAGTTACATGTCTGGAGTACAGTACATACATCCTCCACTCCCAAACCAACCATTCAATGCACAGATTGGGAGTGTGAGACTAAGTTATTTTTTGTTCTGTGTTCTTAACCACGTTGGCTTTTTTCAGTGAATTTATATGAAAATAAAAGCACAGACAGACCAAGTGAGTACTTAAGCAGGAGTCAGCCTTTAGCTGGTTTAGCTGGCCATCAGGGTTTTGGCTGTGAGGGAAATGTTCATGTTGCAGTAATGGGGTGGAGCAGGCATCTGTTGTCTCATTCCTGAGAAGCCTGGTCTAGAAGTAATTCACAGCCTGGCTACAGTTTCATGGGAAGCAGCCTTCCCATGCTGGGAAGATTTTGAGATTGTAAGCTCCCACACCAAGCCAGAACAAAAAGTCAAACTCTGATAGACTCGAAAAAGAACGTAATTTTTGTTTTGGGTTAGCTTTTTTTTTTTTTTTTTTCAGTCTATTAGTCTCAGTTCAATAAAAACATTTCATTTTGATCATAATAAAATGTTTTGTCTTCCTGTTGAACTTTCAATTACTTTCCCACTGTAATCAATTTGTTTTTAAATAAAGCAGTAATCTTGAACATGGCAAAATGGCCTTTTAAAGACTATTGGAACAGCATGTTTCAAGAACATGAAGAATTTTTAAAATTTATTTTATTTTAATGAACAGTGAATCCAAACAACCCCAGCCTGGTAGTGCAGAGCTCTGTGTGTGCAGAGCAAATGCATGTTTTTGCAGCTGACCCAGTTTCCTGGTCTCATAGATGGAAAAAAAAACATTTAGGGAAAGTTGTAGCATGTGTGTTTTTCCTAAGGGTGCTGTCTGTCCTGATTAACAGGATGCATAGTTAACTATCATATTATATTGTTAAGCCCACTTTTTTGGTAGATATTTTTCTCAAATTCAGCAGTCCACTTTGTGAGGTATCCTGGAAAACAGTTAGTGCATAGATAATTTATGTGGGAATAAAGAAATTCTATACTGCATGTGTAACAGGGTTTTTATCTGTCTGGGATGGTCACAGATTCCAGCATGTATGGATTTGCCAGCCTTACCTTCCTCTAAAACTGCTGTGATTTCCACAAGGAAAAAGCAGTACCATGTCATAAAGTTCCCAACTGGCTCTGGCACCCTACATGGATTTTAACCACCTTTCACATGATGGGTTTTGCACACAGTGTTGTGAAACAGTGCTTTATTTACCACTAATTAATTCAATGTTCAGGCTGACAGAGCCAGCATTAGGGGATCACTGCTTGAATATTTCTGCCTCTCAAAGCCACGCAGGAGAGGGCAGCATGGCCTGTGGGATAAGCACACCAGGGCTGAGACAGCCCAGGTGGGGAAGTGAAATTGTCTTACATCCTCATCTTCCACTTTAAGTTGAGACATTCCCATGATGAAAAGATGTCACAGAATGAGAAGTGGTAGTCTTACCCATCTGATTTGCATGCAAGGATTCTCCTGCAGTTACTTCATACACTAAAGCCTGTGATTTATAAGCCAAGAGCAACCCTGATTTTATGCATAAAAGGGTTTTTTGCAGCTTTTCAGGGTGGGAAAGAATTTTAGGAATAGAATAGAATAGAATAGAATAGAATAGAATAGAATAGAATAGAATAGAATAGAATAGAATAGAATAGAATAGACTGTTTTGGTTGGAAAGGACCTACAGTGATCATCCAGACCAATTGCCTGACTAATGCAGGGCTAACCAAATTAAAGCATGTTATTTAGGGAATTATCCAAATGCCTCTTAAACACTGGAGCATCAACCACTTCTCTAGGAAGACTGTTCCAGTGTTTGACTACCCTCTCAGTGAATAAATGCTTCCTAACGTCCAGTCTAAACCTTCCCTGGCTCAGCTTTGAATTATTCCTACACAGCCTAGCACTGGATACCAGGCTGAAGAGATCAGCACCTTCTTCTCCACTTCCTCTCTTCAGGAAACTTTAGAGAGCATCCAATATCTATAAGGAAAACCAGTTAAAGGCTGGTTGCTAAAATCTGTTTTTCAGGTGACTTATTCTAGAAAGCACATGAGAAGCTGAGAGTTTCCTTGACTTCTTTAAACTTCAGTCTTTGCAGCACCTATACATGCAATTTTAAGAAGTTTATAGTGGGGAAGATTAAAATAATTTGTGATTTTGTCTGTCAAATACCACAAACCATACTTATCTCACAAAGTGAAGGGAGTGAACTGATCCTGAATCCTCTTGCCTGACAAGACCTTAAGTATTATTTCAGGATGAGCTGGGATGGTTTGTATTAATTTCTTTACAGGTCCTGAATAGAAATGGCAGGAGGGCATGAAGATATGTCCTCAGAGTCATAACAAATGTAGTCCCAAGAGGAGAATAAAGTCTTTTCTGACAGAGAAATGAGAGCAATAGATAATGAAGTCTTAATAGCAGAAGATTCTGGGCAGGAGCAAGACACATCTGCAGAGCAGACTGGAGATATCACCCTTGCAGCCTGTCCTGTCAACACATCATCTTCATCAGTGCTAAAATTCAGGTCAAACTCCATGAAGAGAAAGTAAAACAGATTGCACTGTAGCAATTCATTAGTTCTAATTACAAAACCTGAAGAAAATGTCACTTCCAAGTTTAGACAAAACATCAAAATTTCAACCTCTGCCAGGGACAGTCGTGTTAGGCAGGCCAGATGGCAAAATGGCAGAACAAACTAACAGTCCACTGAGGGCCTGCAAAAATCTTGGGAGAGCACAAGACATCCATGTACAGACTAGAGAAGGAAAAATATCACCTGCAGGCACACAAAGGAGACATTCTTCCACCTGCCAAGGAGGTACAAATCCCTCTTGCCTGGCAGAGCCCACACACCTCCCAGGTTCCTTCCCTCCACTTAGACAGCACTGCAACTTTCCCTGTCCTATCCATGGGGATCCTGAGAAAATGATGAAGTGCACAATATTCCTAGGCTCTCAGCATTTTGCTTTGTTTAATGGGCTCCTGTGGGAACTCCTATTACTCCACTCTGGAGGGAAGAGCTTTTTTGTTTTTGTTGCTGCTGTTGTTGTTTGCCCCCTTTTGCCTGAGGCAGGTCATGAATTATGTGCCTGATGTTCTTCCTCACTCCTGGACTTCTTGTGATGCCCCTCGGGGACCCATTAAGAGCTTCCTTGCTGCATCCTTCCAGAGAAAGGCCAAGTGCTGAAGTGGCAGAAGCAGGGGTAGAAAGAGGCTCTTGTGACTCAAGGATCTTTGGAGGAGAGCAGCAAGTCACTGTCAGGGTTTGGATGGGCCCATGGGGGTCTGCTGGGAAATTGAGTTGCATACCAAAGTAAACTGTCCAATTACAGGGCAAATGCGTGGTTTGCATGGTTTTTCTCCTGAGGTTGCTCTTTGAATCATGGTGTTTCCACTCATGTTGTGGCACCAGAACTCAAACTTCAGAGAAATGGGCACTTCTGATCTGCAGCTAACTGCAGATCCTTCTGTGGATCGGCCCACGGACTGCACACACTTGAGCCAAAGTTCAGATCCAGCTGCTAAAGCTGTCTATGCCTTTGAGGCAGGAAAGCCCTAGTTTGGTTCCTCTGGGTGACATCTAACACAGCCACTTTCATGCACTTCAAATACATTTTCTGCAAGAAACCATCTCATGTTTTTATAACCACAGACATTTCAAACATGTTTCTGTATTTTCTGATGTGCCATTGGCACAGGCTATGAAAATTGTTTGGGCTATATATAGTTGGACTTTTTTCTTTTTCTTTTTTTGCAGTTTGTTACAGGAAAGCAACATTTCTGTAGCTGTGTGCCAACCCAGCCTCTCTTCAAGTGAACTGTCTGCTTTTTATCCATAACATCACACACCAGAAAGTCTGCCTAAAGAACATTATTAGCTGAGGCTGCAGAGTCAAGTACTGGAAAGCTAAGGCAATGCCAGACTTGAGATTGCTTCTGCTCATACATTGAGGGGCAGATGCATTAGGACATACGAAAAGCTTTTATAAATGGCCAGAGTCTCTGCAGAAGGTGGGATGATCTGTCTCACGGGCAGGACTGATGAATCACCTGAAAAGTGACTCATTGAGACAGTCTCCAGCTACCTCAGGGAAGGGATAGGTTGGATATTAGGAAAAAATTTTCACCAAAAGAATAATGAAGCACTGGAATGCTCTTCCTAGGGAGGTGGTAGAATCACCATCTCTGGATGTGTTTAAAAAAAGCCTGGACATGGCACTTGGTGCTGTAGTTGAGGTGTCAGGGCATAGGTTGGACTCGATGATCTGAGAGGTCTCTTCCAACCTCATTATTCTGTGATTCTGTGTGATTTGCATGAACTCTTTCTTCCTCAGCTGTGGCCCCCAGCCCCCTTCCCTGCGCTCGTTTTGGTCCCTTGTCTGTGTCCTCAGCAAGTGCCACTAGGTGCTAAACGCACCGCGGCTGTGACACACGCTATGGCACTGCCACAGGGGGAGAAAGGGGAGGAAGAGGAGGGAGCAGGTGAGAATTGTCTGGTTCAGACAACTTGTGAGGGGATGAAAGGGCATTTTCTCAGCCCAGAAAGCAAAAGACAAGAGCTGCTTGATAGATCACCCCTCTCTGTGGTTTTTTTTCCTGACTCATTCAGCCTCCTTTGCTGATGAGCTCTCAGTCACTGGTGAGACGCTGAAAACGACTACGAGAGTTGTTATTTTATGATCCAGTAAGTATTTCCACAGCCTGTCCGGAGGAGAAAGTGAAAATTTTCCCCCATTACATATCAACAGAGCAGAGGGGAGCTGAGCTCTGCGTGGCCGGGACAAGGCACTGAGGAGCCCCTGCACAGCCAGAGAGGAATCTGGGCACAGATTGGTGAGCATTGCTTGGGGCAGCTTGTGCAGGGTCTGCCTCTCTCCCCCCACCCCTGCCTACAATAGCGGTAATGTAAGAGGACAGTTAATTTCCTTTCTGGCCGAACACTGAAGCTTGTTTGCAGTTTAGGTTGCCAAAAATAAAACCAATTGTCTGATATATTCCATTTAGCTGCCTTATTATGGGAGTAAGCTTTGAAAAATGAAGACATTTTCAGATTGTCAGTGCTCTTGTTATGGAATCCATGAAAATGGAATTTTTAAAAATGAAAAATCTTCTCTGTCTTCTTTATTTAGGGGAAAAAAGTCCCTGTGATTTCCTTTTGGCTTTAGATACAGCCCTTCTCTCTGCTGGACGCTGACAGCAGATTCAAGCAGATGTTGCTCTATCCATGACACACAGGTTGTCATTTCCAGCTTTCCTTCATGGCCAGGAGGGCTAAAAGCATTTCTTAATAAGGAAAACACAAATGTTGTTGACATCAAAGCAGAGTTGGAGCCCCAGGCACACTCCTGTGCATTAATCTGTCCTGGGCATCATGTAGATTTGTTCCTCTGCATCTGCAAAGGCAGGTACAGCCTTGTGCTCTATCCACTGGATCTTCCCTGCAGACTACATACTAATTGCCATCCCTGCACTGGAGACACAAGGCGGTCACTGCCAGCTTTGGTAGGGGTTTTTTGGGTAAATACTCTCTAAATTTTTAATTTTTTTTTTACAGGATAGTACACTAATGGTAGGAATGAAATGTGGTTAAGAATCAGCTTGTTATTACCTATCACTTTCTGTTTTAAAGAATAAGTTTCTGTTACTTCTTTGATGAACTATGAAGAAAATGGAGAGCAAAGTCACATTATTTTACATTATTTTTATATCTCCAAATCTGTCACATTTAGTTCAGTGCTCAGTTAACCACACATGTAATGTCACTTGACTAACAATAGTGACATGGGAAGTATCTCTAGATCCCACTTCATGTTCTGGCAATGGTTATTTAGAAATTGTGCTACATAAACCAAAGTGTAGTGCCAAGTAATTTGAATGCTGCGTTCAAACATCCTCCTGGTTATACATGAAGACCTCCAGTTTCACTTAAATATTTTTTAAAAGTTATGGACCCACCTTGAATGCCATAAACGTAAAATAAAATGTTCCTTTGATTGAAATGCTGGTTGGATCAAGCTTGCAGCATGTCTGTGTTTTATCATTATTACAGAAGTGTTACAACTACCAAATACATCTGAAATTAATTTTCTGAGAATATTCTGAGAAGAGTTCTGAAGATGCACATTTTGGACTTGGGGCTTATAGCTCATAATAGAAATACCACATTTCAATAAAAATTCACCTCAGGCGTAACAAGCTAAATCACTAAATATTCAGTTGGCATTACCTTAATACAACACAGCTACACAGCAGTAAAATAATTACACACACATAAACAGTCATACATAGGCAAGGACTTTTTTCTCCTGGTAATGCAAGGTAAAAGTGATACAGAAAGGCATAACACAATTCACAGAAAGGAGTAAGACAGCTGGCACTGAATGCATTTCAAATAGTGTGGACAACATGCAGGGAGGAGACAGTAGAAAAAAGGATGTGGTGAGGGACCTTGTCAGTGCAGACGTGTTGAAGCTTATGTCCAGCAGAACCAAAGCCTCACTTGGGACACTGTAGCACCATGCTGATGTTCCCTTTGGACGTGGAAATAGCATAGTTGTTTGTGTGGAGCATCTACAGGTGACTGCACAGTTAATATCCAGCCTATGGATAATGGACATACAGAAAATCAAGAAGAGCTGCAGCCTTATCTTTTTGTTACCTTCATCTTCAAAAAGGATAGTCCCTGCCTTCCACAAAAATCTTTTTACTAGGAACTTTTCACCATCTGTTACTGAGCTAATCAAATCCAGAATACTTCAATCCAAAGAGATTGCATGGGTCCTTAGTGTGTGGACCCTGACAGACTCCCCTTTTTTTTATAAGAAAGATTAAATTAGCTTGCACGTCTCTTCTATTTGCAGCTGCAGCAGGGAGAAAGATGAGGAAACAACATGTTAAACCTTAAGTACAAGCTGGTTGCTTAACCTGGCTCATCCCTACCCAATTTGCAGTTGCTTTTCAGTGCTAATGGTCAGCTTCTCCTCCCGCTATTGTCTCCACAAGCAATTGTTGCTGAGTCTTCTCGGTAACACTTTAGAAAACCAAATACAGAGAGTGTGTTTTAAAGACACAGAGAAAGAGAATTTGCACAGCCTTGAGTCTGTCTTGAAGAAGCTGCTATAAATGCAGTTTGAGAGTATTTTTATTTGCTTTGTGAGAGATAAAGAGAGTGATAACAAGTAATTTTTTGTTACAAGCCAAGCTGGATGGGGATTTGAGTGACCTGGTCTGGTAGGTGTACTTGCCCATGGCAGGGGGACTGGAATTAGATGAACTTTGAGGTCCCTTTCAACCCAAACCATTCTATGATTCCATGGTATGCTTAGCCACCCTCTGCATGACAAAACACAGCTAACAAATGATCTGTGTGATTTTTATGATCCATTCAGTCAGGCTTCCTGCCTGGGATGATGGCTAAGTATCCGTGGACCACACACAGCTCAAGTACTAGATTTCAAGGGCACTAAAGACCTTTACACATGGAGCGAATAAGATTAATGCCCTTCTGCATTCCTCATATGGACCTAGTTCACAGCTGAAAAAAGCACTAGGTTTTGGATCACACTATTGAAGTGCAGTGGCAGCAGCTGGAGGAACACAGACAAAAAGAGTTTACATTTATAAATTGTGCAATGTACATGATTCAGGTGTTGGCTGGCCTGGAATATTGATCAGGTGAGGGTTTTGCTTTTTGGCTTAGAATTGCAACTGTTAACAAAACTTTCCAATTGAGGTTGATTTAATGCCTCATTTGGCACCTGAAGTTTCCCCCGGGCCAAATAGTATACGTGCTAGGTCAGAGGAAAAGGGAATGGCTCTGTGTCTTCCCAGTCACTCTGCACATCATGACTGCATTCAGCCTTGCAGTGGGCCCTTTCCATGCAGTTCAGGCGTGTGTCTTTCAGACGAATAGCCTGCAAACATGAGTAAAGGTGGAAGCTGTTTGCTTGGAAATGTGCTTCAATCTGATGCATTTTTTCATTGTGTATACTGTAGTCATATTATTCATTGATTTTGTGTTCTGTGCTTGTTCAGTGCTCCAAAATGTAGCTTCCAAATGGGCTTCTCAAGGCACTAGACTGAGTTTGCAGCTCACCCTCTTTTAACACCTAAGAACCTCCTTGTGCTAGATACTGGAAAAGCACAGAACTAGGAAACACTTCTCTGTGTAAGATGAGAAGTGCCCAATTAATGCAGTGATCTCAAGGGGGAAAAAAGCTACAAAAATCTTATTATGTCTTCACACTGCCATTAATGGAATTGGGCTGAACTGAGATGAGCTAAACCATGGCTGTACTTTCAATGTTTGTATCTGAACTTTTTTCTATGTGCATAGGGCATGTTGCACCATGCAGTTCAGAGATGTACAGAATCGTTTCAAACATGCTGGTTTCTCCAAGTAGAATTGTGCTGGACTTTCCTGTACCATGATGCTGTTTCTGCTGTGGAACTCAATCTTTTAACTCAGACTGCCAAACAAATGCTTTAGTCCTCGGGTGTGAGCCTGAGAAGATAGTTATTTTTTTCAGCACTGGCTTTTGGTTCGACACACAGTGCTGCCCAGAGTGAGGGAGATGAACCCCCCTGTTCTCAATGCAACTTCTTTTTCAGTGTTTCTCACTCTGCATTCTACAGACACAGCTAGTCTTCCCTGAGTTAACAGCATGCTGACAAAAGCACTGAGCTCTGAGTCACAGCAGGTAAGTTCTCAGCTGAAGTGTGCTACCCTGGCAGGGTCCTGGGCTCCCTGTTCATCAGCTATACCTTTTCATGGCCTTCAGTTAATTTTTCTTCATCCACCTCCTCTAGAAGAAGATGGGAACAGAATAGTGAACAGGATTTTTTGGGCTTTTTTGCCTTGTAAAAGTATTCATATCCCACTGTTGCTGGGACTTGCATAATTTCTGTGACAGTGCTATGGCTTGGGAAGGACTACGGCAGCAAGTGCAGCAGGGAATGACTGGCGGTCTCAGCAGGGCTCTGGGACCGTGCCGGCCGGTCGCCGCGAGATGGAGCCCTGGGCACGGCCGGCCCGGAGGCTCCCGAGGGGTTGAGCCGCACGGGGCTGCCCCGGCCGGAGCTCCGGGAGGGCGGCGGGCGCCGAGGGCTGCGCCCGCGGGAGGGCGGGGCGAGCTTCTCTGGTGAGACACAGCGGGAAGAAAACCGTAACTCTGGGCGTCACCTCCCCGCGATGGGCTGGGACCAGGAGGCCTGGCTTTGTGAAAGGTAGTTTTAGTATAGGAAAAAGGCATGGGCTATGAGTCTCTACAAAGGAGCAGGAAAAGTCACATGGCCTAGGTACTCCAGAGATATTGGGTGTTTCGGAGACTCACTTTGTAGACGTTAAAAGGTAGGGGCAGCTTCACAGAAGAGGAAGGTTGTTGGTGTGGTCCCACAGGCACAGCATGCCTCTAAATACTCTCCTTGAAAAAGAAGTGAATATCAATTGGCATATCCAGCTGCTGACATCCCGTTATTTACCACAGTTAAAGATAAAATTGTTTGTGAAGGCTTAAAAAAGGAGCTCAAGAAACTGAGTGATTGGGTAATAAAATGGCAGATTAAATTCAGTGTCAATAAATGCAAAGTAATGCACATGGACGAAAACAACCTTAACTATACATCCACAGTGATGGACTCTGAATGAGCTATTACCACTCAGAAAACAGATTTGGGAATCATTACACATAATTCTTCAGAAACAATCACCTCAAAGCTAACAGTGGTCAAAAAGACAAATGGGATATTAGAAATTATTAGGAAATAAATAGATAACATGATAAAATACTTTTTTTATAACCATGCAAACCAATGCAGTGCTCACATCTTAAATGCCAGGAGGGAGGGAACAATTTCTCAGACAGTTTACAAGAAGTACCATATGTTTTCAAGAGATGACACTGTGGAACTCATTGCCACAGGAAACTGTGAAAGCTCAATTGAAATTAAATTAAAACAACAATTAAATAAATGTGTTGGCATTAGGTAAAAAAAAGTTTGCATCAAGTGATGTAGACAGATCTACAAGCTCAGTACTCAGGTAACAACATACTTTCTAGCTGCTGGAAAGGAATGGGGATAATCACTCTATGCCACCCTTGCTTCTGCTCTTTTTATTCTTTTTTTCCCCCCCTTTTTGTCTTTTCTTTTTTTTTTTTTTTTTTTTTTTTTTTTTTTTTTTTTTTTTTTTTTTCTTTTTAATCTGTTGGGCTGCACAGACCTTTGCTTTTAACCATCAAGGCCATACTTATATCATTATCCTGAAGATAAAGAAATATTTTGGTCCTAAGGAAAATCAATGGCAGAATTCATTGATTTTGAGAACAGGAAAATCACTTCTGCTGTAGCTGGGTCATGTCTCACTGTGTGAGGTGTTGCATTGATTGAAGCAGGACTGCTGGCACAGCATGAGCAACTTATAACAGGTATCTTTGAGCTGCCCAGAAAGCAGCAGTGACGAAGAGCAGGATTCATTTCAACCAACTTTAGCTGGTGGTGAGAACTAGGTGCTGAGGTACTTCTTCCTATCACAGAGTGTCCATGGTATGAGTTTTGACAGAGGAAACAATGACAAAATACATAGCATGTTCCACAGAAATACAACTAAGGCGTCAGGAGCACCTTACTGACTCTTTAGCATCTGAAATAGGAAATTAAGATGGTGTTTGGACACCTTGGGGTAAAGACATAAGATGAGAACTTAAGTTCCCGGAGGAAAGTAAATGTGATACTATTTGCTTTTGGTACGTAACAGACCACCCATCCTTTTCAAGTGTCTCAGTGACAGAATGAGTAAGCAAACCCCAGAAATGTTGTTTGCATTAGAAACAAAAATATTTCTGTTTGGTGCCTGATTATTGAATAGGGATCCCACTTCAGGGCCATGGGTGAGCTGCTGCAGAGCTCTGACTGCTCCCTCCAGCATGGTTTCATCCCTGTCTACTGGAGAAAGACCTTCTGCCAGCGAGGAAGCATTGCTTCTCAGAATTGGTCTTGACTACCGGGGTAAGCATTAGTAGCAGGCAAACTCAAAGCAGAATATTGCAAAAGGCAATACCAATGAAAGAATCCTTGAAGCTTTATGTTTTAGGAAGGCAGAAGAAGAAGACTAGGTATGATGGAATCTTTTACAGGGATATAGATTGTCTCTCCTTTTTTTTTTTTTTTTTTTTAAATTTGCTCATGTAGCAGTTGATCTCCAGTTCTTCCCCTTACACTGAGGGGTTTTTTTCTGTTTTCAGTGAAAAGCATAATGAATCAAAGATTTGTGAAATAATGAAAGTCTAGTATGGTTGTTCCAGAAATAATTTTAAAAATTGAAGACACCATTTCAAAATCCAGAAAATGTCATGGCTTAGGAACATCCCTCTCATTCTTACCTTATTTTTAAAATGGCCCTTTTTAAAAAATTTTTTCCATAAAGAAGAAATATGTATATACAGTTATGTATGTATTTAAGAGCAAAGAGAATAATAAAGATCTAATCGTCTTTTCAGAAGTAGGTACATAGGACTTGCCAGTCAGCTGATTTCTTTGGTATATACAATTAACGCATATTAATTATTATGTATTACACTGGTGCTTAGCAGCTGCCACTGAAACTGAAGGTGCCCTATCTACACAAACACTGGAAGAATCGCTGCCTTGAAGCCATCAGTGCTTAACTGAACGAGAGAAGCCGCGGGAAGAAAGATGAGATGTCTCCTCTGATTAATTTCATGTAACAATCCTCATAGTTTCTAAAGGAACATTTACTGAAAGCAGTGTTGGTCAGAGATCTCTGACCTAGTTAGTGCCTGAAAGCACCCCAGGGCCCTGCTGTGCAGAGACCCTAGGACAGAGCCTGGATCCAAACAAGCCTCACTGGTGAGGTGCTGGGCCACCAGACTGGTGTGGGAGGGCTGACAGGCTGATGTGACTTCCACCTCTACATCTAAAGCAAGTCTGTGGAGCATTGGCAGAGGAGCCATGACTCATTTTGCCTTCAGTGACAAACGCACCTCAAGTGGCAGAGCTGAGGCATACAGATGGGCAGCACTAGAATAAATTGCAGACCTGCCTGAATCTTCTAAATGAAAAGCTCCCAGTCCAGCAAACCTTATTCATGAGTGTGGTCACATCTAATTTCATGCCATTGTCATTGTGAATGACACATTGTCTCTGGGAAGAAATCATAGGTTTTTGCAGTGTATGTTGGTTCTGACTACACCTCCTGTTTCAGTGCAGTTTCTGGATCCTGCCTTGTATTTGTGTTAAAAAAGGAAAAGGCTTGCCATTAGTGCTTAGTGTTATTTCAACATAGTGGTAAAGTCTGCATTAAAAATGCATAGCTAGGTTAGATATTTAACATTCAGTTGGTGTTCTGGCACAGTCTGAGGGCATGAACTGTAGCCAAGAATATATGGATTCTTAAAACTGTTTCCTGTGCTAAATCTCAGCATCAGCCTGTCCATAAGTAATAAGGAGAAGGACGATGTAAAATAATGGTATTGTTAAAATTCTGTCACCTCTCCCTCCCCCACATATTTTAAAGAAATATATTGCAAAAAATTCATAATGCACCTGGCCATCTTTCTTATGTCTTCCTTTCTTCCTCATCCTGATAGAATCAGTTCTCTATATTACTCCTTAGATTCAAGAGATTATGGCAATCTTCTCTGTTTTTTTCATTAGCTAAGCTGATTCCATGCAAAAGCTGTTTAAGATTCATGAGTGATTTTGCCTCTGCAAAGAATAGGAATGCAGCTGAAGGAAAAAAAAAAAAAAAACCCAAACCATTTCCAATAGTCTAGACTGATGACGGGATACTGATGAGAAATATGCACACAATTAACTTGAAATAAAATGCAACAATTTCTTCTTTAAGACTGTCCGCACAAATTGAGGTGTGCCTAGCTTGCTGTACCCAAACCATCGCATCCTCCTTTTTGCACACAGGCACATGCCTACTTTACTGGGTAAAGTAAGCTTTACTAGTGGCTCTGCAGAGCCACAAGATCCTGACAATTATCACAGAATTTTCTCAGTGTGGGAACCTTGCAGTCTGTGGTTTCTGTGGCCAGGACCCATTCCTTTTGGCCAAGTATCTTATTTTCTCACACCAGAAGACTTGCAGACACGGCAAATCAGATTCTGGTGGCCATTGATCCTGAGAAACTGGAGGGAGATGAATCCCCTCTCTGCCCACAGTTGCCATCGTGCCTGGGGTTGCTGCATGGGTGCCTGAACAGCCTGCCAGACTCTGGCCGAGGGTGAACTTGGGCTTAGAAACTTGCTGTGCTCCACATCTGTCTGTAGTTCCCACTTCCCACCTCTCAGTGGATGCAGGGATTATTCTAACTGTGTAAGTTTGGACTGATTGTCACGGACCTCACAGGAAGAAAAGCAGAACAAGTAACAAGATCCCTGCTTGAATGGGCTTATTGTGCTCAGAGGTGCCAGTTACAGCAGTGCAATGAAGTCCAGTTCAGTACAATGGCTTGCCCAGGAAGTTAAAGAGGCTGATGTAAATGATTCACATCCCATGGATTTGCTCAGGAGACCATCACTTCAGGTGTTATGTAGTGTCAGCTGTTCCATACTTGGAATTTTTTGTCAAAACTGTTTGGAAATAACACTTGTCTCCCTTCCCTTCTGGTTTTCCCCTACTGTTTCTGCAAGGTGTTTGGAGCAGGATTATTCTAATGAACACAAGACAGTCTGAAAAATTACCTTCAGGCTTATGTTTAGGCCCACGTGCTTCATTACATTCTTGGATCAGGGCCTCAGCATCCTGCAGTCACCAAGTGAACAACCCTAACGGGAAGCCAGTGCCAACTTTGAGTGCCTGAGCAACAGAATGGGCACATTGTACTGATCTTCTCTTCTTCACTAAAAAAGATGATTAAAATATTATTTCTTGAAAAGCACCCAGTCTGTGAAAAGATTCAGACAATGTTGATGAAGTTACCATGGATTTCTTTTTGGACATTCAAGCTATTAAGAGCAGGAATGTTTTGTCTGAAATTTGATATAGAAACCTAGTAATAGAAATAATCCCTTCCTAGGCTGTTACCTTTCATCTTTTGTACACAAGTAGAAGTTTACCATGTTCCTAATAGCAGTGATTTTGATTAATTTGTCCTAACAAATCAAGCCAAGCCATTCAGAGAGTGAATATTTTCTGGAAAGGGAAGAGCAAAAAAGACTTCAAACAGTAAGTCCAGAATAAAAGGCTGTGAAGATGGGTGGACATGAGTCATAAAGGAGGGATACTGCAGGTGTCCTTCATACCACTGCTCAATGTTTTTCCTTCTTGTACAAATGAAATTAGTAGTGTTGTACACATTGCTTATCTTTATTTGATGACATAATTTATTGGAGCTTCTTAAAGAACTAGTCACTAATTCATATAATGATGACAAAAACATTTGAGACACCCTGGAGCATGCAGGTTCTATTGACCACAAGAAGATAATTTCTACTTTCCAATCCCTCTCTAGGAAGTTTCCAAAATGAACTCTGGAACACAACAGGAACCATAGAAATAATTTTGTTCACTGCAAAACGAAAAAAATGAGGGACTGGTCTAAGAAAATGTGTATGGCCCTTTGTTCTCATTTGCAGAAAGATCTTTAAACAAATTTTAGTAGTGTAGAGTTGAGTGGAATGTGACCACAGTCTAAGAAAGTGGGGAAAAAGGAGCAGCCACTCCCAAACCTGTGGCTAAGAGACTACATGGCAGCCAGTATGTGCTGTAATCAGACCTATGGCCCCATCAGCCCTTCTCCCTATAAGTCTGTCCCTGTCACAACAGCAAGGAAAATTTATGCAAAAATAGCACTTGCTCCACCTTAGTGTCCCACGCCATTGTAAAGGTAGGGGAAATTAGAATCAGCATTTCTATACATAAAAGGACTGCTTGTCATTATGAGCCTTTGCGCTGTCTTCTTCAGGGTTATGAGGTATAACTGCAGAATCACTCTCTGAACTTGTCTGAGGTTTCAAATTGTTCTAAATCCTTCCTCAGGTTATAAGTTAACACAAATATCTCCCCTCTAATTTAATCTAGAGGATGCCAAAACTGAAAGAAGCCCAGATTTCACTCACATCTGTGAATGGGGCAAGCTCTGGGGCAGAGCACTGTCACTTTCTAAGTGCCTCTATTGCAACTGCATAATTGACTGGGGTAGGACAGGAGGCAGCTGAAAATGTAAGAGCACTCCTTGGTGGATGCTCCCTGCCTCTGTATGTACTGGAGGAGAATCTGAAGGTTCACTGCTACTCCTTGGAAATCAGTTAGCTGCAGAGGACCAGTTGAGGATAGAGGTGCCACATTACTGTGCCTGACAAAGGAGACTTTGAGATTCATGATTTAAGCTCTCATGTTCCCAGAAGGACTCAGGGAGGATTATGACCTATCCTCACTGAGAATAAGGTGACTTTAGTTAATATTTTCTTGATTTGGTTTCTTACTGATTGATTGCACTTCCTCTCCAGCTGGGTCAGCTGATTTGGATGGGGATCCCCAACTTCTCTGCAGTTGAGAATCACTTGATGAGAAAGTTGCTGGGATGCCCTCATGCATCACTGGACACAGCTCCCCAAGGGCAGGGATATGGAGGCTGGGCTGTCTCTTGCATGGGTGCTACTTTTTTGTCTTGCCACCATTTTCAGACACTAATGTTATTTAGCAAACACTGCATGACAGGATCTTCAAACAGCTGGAGTTGGGCAAAGGGGAGAGATTATGAAGTCATGCTAAATCACTTCCTATATGAGAAAGGCTGCAAGATTTGCTCTGTAGAGGCACCAACCAAAAGAGAGTATTTGTTGTAGGTGCAAATGCTGCTTCTTCAAATACAGTACAGCCAGTGGTTTTGGGACCAGCCAAGACTTATGAGTTATGTGTTTCATCCAGGTATTCCTGTCACTTTTTGGACTGGGGTTCCCTGGATGGAAACACACAAGGTATCAGGAGCTAGACACTCTTTGTTTACATCACAGCTGCTAAGGGTGTATCTTGGAGGCAGAAAATTCATGTTTTTCTGGACTGATTATGATAAACAAAGATACTTGACAAGAAATATTTGTCTGAATCCCTAAAAAATACCAGACCCCAAAGATTTTGAAGGTCACTGGTACTTCAGCTTGTACAGGCAGAGGAGCAAAGAATATGACCCAAGTACTGTGGATAGATGGCAGCCATAGTTGAACAGTGTCTTTTCATTAATTGCAGATGAGACATCCCAGAACAGGGGAGAAGCTGGAAAATCAGATATACAGGATGGCACAAGACCTGTTGGTCCAGTATGTCCAGCCTGTGGGGGTGACCCAGTGCAGATAATTCCATGGGACTTTTTCTTTCCCATAATGAAAAAATGGCTCCTTAGATCTGAACTGCTACTTGACCTCTGTTCTACACCTGAGCTTCATTCTCTTCGTTCTCTTCATCAGCTTCCAGGTGGCTGCTGCATGATGATTTATCCTTGCCTTGCTGCCCAAAGTTTGTGCTTCAGGGCTACAATCACTTCTGCCACCTCCCATTTAAACCACTTAAACTGAGCTGAATGAATTGGCTTGGCACAAACTATGGAATGCTGACACAAACTGCTGCGTGGGCTGGTTCAAAAGGGTGCTTAACACTGGAGGAGGGAAGGGGTGGGGAGAGGATGGAGAACACCACAGATGAGCAGCTGCAGTGGAAACACCCAGCAGCACAGCTGGATCTGAAGGAGGATGTTTGTCCACAGCCTCTGAGAGCAATTAGACTGGAGCCTTGGGGGTCTGGCACATCTGAGAACAAGTGCTACTTATATTGTTAGCTAAATAGGGATTTGGATATCTGTCCTTATTTCCACAGTGCAACATTCATGAGCTTCTGTGTAAGCATTGAAGGTCTAGATGCTTTAATTACTGGTAGCTGCTGCTCCTGTATTAAATGTTGTTTCTCACTTGAGAAGACAAATGATACTGATCTCTTATGTGAAGTAGGGGCGAGGATAGTTTTGCTGCTGTTTCTTTTCTTCAAAATCAGACTGCCTAAACTCAAAATGACACAAAAATTCAGAAGAATCCAGCTTTGGAACAATTTTTTTTCCTGATTTCTGCATTATCCTTGCTTCTTGAGGTGCCCTGTGACTGCTGCATTCCAGAAACCTGTCCTCCCATTGCCTCCAATGCCTGTGACCATTTCTGTCTTAACCCCAGCAGAAGGTCAAAGGGACAATGCTATACATCCTTGAGCAATGTTATCTACATTTCTAACATTCTAGGCCATTTTCATTGTTTCTAATTCAGCTGTAGTAAATTATTTAATTGTGTGGCACCTCTGCTCCTCACAGCAAGCACAAAATGCTTACTAGTTTCAATCGGAGTTATGTGCATGTAACTATGCAAGAAATGAATATAACCCTTTGATTACAATAAGGTTATAAGCAGCAGGAGTCCATTATGATTTGCAGTAAAATGAAGAGTTCTTCATAAATCATAAACTTTACTGTATAAATTTCCATTCCTCCTTATCCTTTTTCTTTGTGTGCACCTAGAAAATTATATTTTGTCCTAATTGAGGCACCTTTTGTGCAATTGTCCCCAAAGCTGTTACTTATTATTACCCAAAATAATAAGAACAACAAATGTATTAAAATCACCTGATAATATTTGCCTGAATTGACTGTCTGCTTCTTTGCCCTAGGGTGAGATCTGACTTGATTGTATCTTTGCATCCTTGCAAAATCTACCACATCCTGAAGCACTCATATGCCCAAATGGCAACAGAGGCATGATTGGTATCAACTTAGCGACTCCAGAGCAGTACAGAGAGAAGCAGGAAGGCAGAAAATGCTACTTGCAGCTGTAGTGCTACTGCTGCTACCACAGTGTCTGATCGAGGCGGTACAGTGGGACATCTTTTCATTTGGTTGCGGACTTCTGCTCTCAAAAGGCGTTTCCCTGCCATTCTGCCACCTAGTGGTGGTTCTGGGAGACCAGGGTTTTCATAACAAAACCGAGGGGTGCAGTGCTTGTACAGGCACACTGGGACCCCAGTGGCCATGGAAGCTTTGGGGCAGCATTGGAAGAAAGGTGCGGTGGTTCTGAGGTGAGGGTGGAGCCGGGACTGTCTCCTGGGCTGTAGCTGTGCATCCACAGCTGTCCGAGGTAGGACCGTGGACTAGGCAGAGCTGCATCTCATCTGTGTCAGCTCCTGCATTGCACACATATCTGCATGAAACTGAAATTCAGGACAGTGCACGTGCTGTACAAATGGCCAAGAATTACATGATTTTTGATATTAAAGAACACCTTTATTCCAAAGGTCAGGGAATCAAAAAACAAAAGAGAAATTCCTTGGCAGTTCAGGTGCAGTTACATATCTCGGCAAAGAAGGCAGCCTTTCTCTCCTGACATAGGAACCAAATGGCAAGCTGTGTTTCTCGGGGGCAGATTTGGAATTCCTTGCTCTGGCACTGTGTGCTGAGTGTTTATCAGAAAGGTCTGTTAAGCCTGTTGACATTTCTGTTGTTTTTCCATAGCTGCTTTGGTGCTGGCAGAAGCCAGAGTTTATGTGCCGTTTTGGAAAGTGCCTGTCCTGTGTTTCGAGGACCAGCCCTTCCCATGGAGCAGGTCTGCTGCCACAAGGAATCATACTGTATCTTCCATTAAAAATTTTAAAATAATTTAAAAAACCCAAATGCTGTGTGAGTTTCTTCTTTAGTGTAGGAAAAGCCATGAGAAAAATCCTTTACAATGATCACATAAAAATCCTTACAAGATAAGAGCAGAATGATCTCACTGTAAAACCAGGTAAGTCAATGCTTATTGCAACACCTGCAAACACTAGTACTATCATGCTTCTTGTGCTTCAAAAGTAAATGGAAAAAAACCAACCTGAATTTTTTTCCAATTTCCTTCATATTTTGCACTTTCTTTTTGGCCACTTTTTTCATCCTAAAAGCCTAGATTCAAGATACTAGATGCAAAATGATGTCTTATTTCTATGTTTAGAAAGACATAGTATCAGCTATTAAAGTAAGAGACAACTATTTCTGTATTGAAGCGGGTAAACTTATTTATAAAAAAGTGTATTTTTCAATAGTTGTAGCTTGTGAAGTATCTACCTTGTAGACTGAAATGTGCCATGCTTGGTGAATAGTTTTGAAAAGTTTTTATATAAAGTATTCTGACTATTTTTAAGTGAGAATGAAAAGCAAAATGCATTTCTCCCATTGTATCTTGTGACCCTTCTCAACCACTCATGAGCAAGATGGCTGAAAGTTGAAAACTGTGATTTGCCATGTCAAAAGCTGTACTTTTGCACGGTGCCCAGCCTTATTTTGAAGGGAATTGATTTTTATTTAGCTGTGATTTAAAGGTTTGAAAATCCTACACCAACCATGCGCTGTAAAGGCTTTCCCCCCCCCCTAATTTTGCCTTACAACCCCAACTTTGGAAAGACCTACAGAAATGCTTAACTTTGCGTTCCTTGAGTGATTCCAGCAGAATGACCACAATGTGTACGGCCTGTGTGAGGAGCAGATTTTCATAAAATAGGTTTACATGCCTCTACTTTTTATTACTGAGATATCCTGTAACTAATCTCAATGCATAATGAGGTGGCTACATTTCAAGTGCTTCAGCAACTTAAAACATGTTGGAAGGACCCAGATTCCCAGCAAATGAAGGACTCTTGTCAGGGTGTACACATTTCTCTCCTACTGCTATACTGATCTATAGGGAGCATACATAGGACAGGGAAGAAAAATACTCCTGAATTTTATTCTGATCTTTCTTCTGTGATTGGACTTCACAGCTTACTGTAATTTATGGCCTCTCTTTGCTGCACTCTAAACAGGGTGTAATCTAAATTGTGGGAGCTGGAAATCTCTAGTTCAGGATGCAGGCTGGCATCAATAAGCAGCCATCCCTCTCCTTGTTCCTGAAGAAGTATTTGGCAATTGATCAAGAGATGAACATTTGCAATTCCTACACTGCAACTGACAGTGAGCCTTTGGCAAACAAAAAGGAGTCCAATCTCACAGGGCTTAAAGGTGATAAGGAAGTTGCCCACTGAAGGAAAATGTTGGGGACACTCTTTCTACTGGGCCTTGCTTTCCAGTCTCTGAGCAACTCTTGCAGACAAGAGTGCCAAAGGTTGTGAAGACAAGAGACAATATGTTAGAGACAGACATTGAAAGGTAGGTAGAAAACAAGGATTTTGTAAGAGCTCTGGAAGCACGTATGGGATGGTCTATCAGAGCGCTGCCACTCACTTGGGATTTCCATACATGCTCTGTTCTCTGCTCTTCTGTGGCACTTCCCACAATGATGGACTTGGGTGTCTCCTCAATGCAGCAGCACATTGCAAGGTGAGCTCCAGTGAAAGGTTTCAAATCATATTCATGTGGCCAAGCTAATAAGCTCAGTCTTGGGGAGTTGTTGCATTACATTTCAACAAATGCTCAGGGTAAAATTCCAAACCCGGACATTCTGCCTGCTGAGGCAAATGCTCCAATGAATGGAGTAGAGAGCAACAGAGCAAAAAGTATTTCCTTTCTGTCTGACAAGTGGTTAAGGGTTGGGAAAGCCTAAAAGATTGGGCAGGTTGTTACACAACTCAAATGTTGGAAAAGATACAAGTGTCTGTCTTTACTAGGCACAGAAGCAAACTTGGTTTCCCACTAGGAAGAGAATGCCCCAAACCCATCACTAGATAGGGACAAAACTTCTACTCTCCATCCTTGGGAAGTAGGAAAGGGAACATCTTCCTTTAATGCTGGGGACAGCCCTCTTACTCTCCTGAAAGACAGGACACACCAAGTGCTAAAGCTGGCACATCCATGTGCTCATTAAATTGCTCAGTGTCATATTCAGGCTGCTATGACACACCAGCCCCCTCTTTCCATGCACCATAGTGTTTGTGGGCCTTAGTACAGATTTTGGATGCCAGTCTGAGTATACAAGCCCAAAAGTTCTGTGCTGCAGCTGCTATGATCTCTCTGGGTTCTGGCCTGTAGAGCCATATGGTGGAGCTGGGAATGGAGAGCCATATGTGAGCTGTCACATTACTGACCCACATAGCATCTTCTAGGGAGGGAGGGAGGGAAATGGTGGGGGGTCTGTGGAGATGGAGTAAATGCATGATAGGACTGTGCTGGACATAAATAAGGCTCATTTTTTGATTTGCTAAGGGCCATTTGTGATCAATCTCATAGGGTGTAAGTGGAAGGAAAAGAGCGGGTGCATTACAGGCCATTGGCTCTCATCTGGCAGTGGGGCCAGGTATCAAACTGATTTTGCCTTATTACAGGCAGTCAGAGGGCTCACTGTTAACAACACCTTGTCTGAACAAACAAGCAATTGTGTACTGCACACATACTATTTTATCCAGAGGCTATGATAACTCAAGCTTCCTTTCTTGCAGCTGATGGCATCATTAGAAAGTTTCTGCTCTGGATGAGAACAGAAAGCCTGGAAGGAATAATAGCCCCATGATTCTTAGCCTGAGGTACTTTATTTACTGTACAAAACATTCAATCTCAGTGTATTATGAGGGTGAGCCTGGGTAGACTGGCAGGGGCTGAGGCATGACCACATGCAGGACAGCCTCTCTGGGGCAAACTTTAAGCAGGGTGGCTGCTTTCTTTATGCTGGAGAACTTACTACCCTCACCTCTTACTGGTGCACATTTTCCACCAGCTTTGAAGAATGGAGAGATGAGCTGGCCTCGCTCCAGTTGAATTTAATCACTCATAGCTCCTCCAGTATTTCCTAGGCTCAGCGAGTTGTAGAAAACTGTCATTAAACATGCAAAAGCAACACTGAGGTTTACTCTGCAAGGAGGGAGAGAACATATGGAGTGAGCTTCGTGCACTGCTGCACTTCAGAAACTGGATGAGCGTCTCTTTTTTCAGTTCTAGTTTGGCCTGGAAGGTTTGTTAATTGGCTAGTGTTGTTAGCATGGCAAACACATCCCTGTGTTATCCTGAATGCATCTGCAAGCATGATCCTAATGTAATTTTATATCTTCTGATGCATGATTTCTGGTAACTTCCAGTAGGTTATCACCAGTATTTGGCTGCTGATATCACCAGTGATGTTACACCTGTTACAAAAATGCTTCTTTCTGGGTATCTCTGTTTTTCATCACCACAGCCTCCCCTTGCTGTGCATCAACATGCAGTCATTGTGTGATAAAATGTTTGGTTTGGTATCACTGACAAAGGCTCCAGAAATACCAAACTTTGCTGCGACTGAAAACTCAGTGGAAAATACACAATTCAATTTTTACATGACAACATACATTCCAGGTATGCCATTCTGAGAAAAATGGGGATACCTTTTTTAACCCCCGTTCTTCTATGTTTGCAGTTTAATATTTTCTATTTGAGGTGAAAATGCAAGCAGTAAATAGTGATTCTCTTCTAGAGGGAATTGCTGCAATGATTACTTTGGAATTGGAGCTTAAGGTCTATTTTGCACTATAAATGAAAAAGATGGAAGGGGGGAGAAAGTCAGTTGTAATTGGCTCATGGATTTGCAGTTTCTTAACTCTCTTTTTCTCTCTCTCTCTTTATAAATATATGTACACATGCATGTATATTTAATGTACTGAATTATTGCTCCTTCATGACTTCCCCTAGTCCTTCCAACTCTAGAGGGAAAAAAAGTCTAAGTTTAGGAATCTTGATGATAGGAAAGCCACAGGAGAATCCTGGGCTTCCACCTAAACTCTTCATTTGCAACATCTTCCTGGGGCAATGGTAATGATGCAGGTCTAGTGACAGTGCTTTTGGAGTGAGCTCTGGAACAGCATTTGAGGTTAGAATTAAGTTGAAGTTGGGTGAGTTGGACTTCATCTTCTACAAGCTGCAGTCCTCATCTGAGCAATTTCCTTATTCAGCACTCATTTCCAAGTGCAAGAAATTAGGTTTATTGCTTTGACAGCTGACCTAGAAACTCTGGGTCAAGTTCTCCTGCTTATATGTAGAGTTTTATATTGCATCCATTACTGCAGCCTCCAAGCAATTTTCATGTGAAGAAAATTCATTAATTCCCTCACAGGGTTCAGGGGCTCTCCTGCAGCTTTCCTTTTGGGGCCAGCACTCCTCATGAAAGGCTGTTGTCTTAGGAGGGAATAAGGGCATGAGTGGAGAATAAAGGTTTTTCTATTGATGGTATCAATGGTGCCAATAAAGTTGCCTCCAAGAAAGCTGAGTGACACCCCTTAGAGACCTCCAGGCTTGGGAGTGTTTTTGATCTCCAATTAAACAATTTCCACACAGATTTACTTCCCGTCCATCAGAGCTCTTTTGTTGTCCATTCTCAGAGGCATTGGCTCAGAGGAGCTGTCCACCAAGGACACAGACTGAAATTTGGTCCTTCTTGGAGAACAGATTCAATCTTTCAGCTTCTTTGAGAAATGGGACCTTGAACTGATGCCAGATGCTACTGAAGAGCTGGAGAAGGGACTAGGAAAGAAGATCTGCATGCCTTCTGAGGTTTCAGCCAAACAGAAGGCAGCTTTTTTTTTTTTTTTTTTTTTAATTCAAAATTGAGTGGCAGCCTTAAACTGAGGCCCAGGTCTGGTTTCTTCTGATAATCCATCCAAATGCAGATAAATGCAAAGATTGCATTAGCCATGTCCACTCCTGGAAGGAAGAGATAAAGTTGCCTTGCAAGATGAAGATGAAAAAACAGGGTAGTTTAATAAGGACTCTGGTGGGACTGGACCACTCTTGGCAGATGAGCTTCACCGATGGCGCCTCGCTCAAAAGCCTGTTTGGCCCAGAGCTAACAGCAGGTGGGCCACTTTGTCACCAACTACATCAAGTCTGTGAAACCTTCTGTCTGCCAGGTTACAAACACTCCAGCTGTGGCAGGGGATATATTGCCAGGGAAGCAGCGGGGGTGGGTTGGTGGTGAGCCTTGGGTCCATCTGCTGGGGTAGGAAGGGGAGGCCCTTTCCAAACTTTCCAAAGGCCAGAGGCTGCCAAGTGTGTGGTACCACAAGGAGAACTCTGCCTGGGAAATCCTTTCTGAATCTGTGTGTCCCTTGAAGTGTAGATGTCACTGTAGGCAGGATGTTCTGAGGTGGCAAGTGAGAGCAGAGAGTGACACATTTTGTCCTGGGGCTCCCTGCCCTGGTTGCTTCAGCTGTTTGGTAACACAGACAGCTTTTTTAGGGATCCATGCAAAGCAACAGAGCAGGCTCTGTGGAGAAAAGTGGAGAGATGTCACAGTATGGTGTGGGGTAAATAGGGCAGATGTCCAGCCGAGGAGAGCATGGCAATCAGGAGCAATAAAAGGCTGGGTATCCAAGAATTATTCCCAGAACCGGCCATGGAAGAAACATCAGAAAATGTAGCAAAGTTAAGGTGAGAAAGTACCATTATTGGTGTGGAATTGAAGGCCTTTGGGCAGAAGAGATCCTGAGGTACACTGGATGTGAGGTGAAAGAATTGTTGGTCTGGTGCAAAACAGGCCATAGGTTTCCACTATGAGTGACCTTAGGGAGTCTGGCATCTCATGCTGGAAGCAAGTCTTACAGAGCAGCATTCAACCTCACCACTGAGATGGAGAACCCACTGTTTCCCTGGGTATTTTGTTCCAGTGATTAATCATCTGTGCTCCTAAGAAGTTGTGCCCCATTACTATGTTAGATTTGCTGGGCTTCACCTTCTGGTAATTAGTTCTTTTTATGTGTTTCTCTGCTAGATGAAAGATCCCTTTTGTAGCCAGTATTTTCTCCCCATGTGGGTAATTATACCCTGTAGCCACATCACTTCTCAATCTTATTTTTGATTAACTGAAACAGATTGAGCTCCTTAAGTCTTTCCCTGAAAGGCAGCAGGCTCTTTCATTCTTTCTCCACTCCCAGTCATTGAATTGCGTCTTGTGACTCCCCTGTCCAGTTTTGTGGTACCTTTCTAACAAACAGGCAGTAGAACGAGAGTCACTGTTCAGCAATGTTTGTAGTGGGTTACCAACTGGGCCAGAAGTTTTAATTTTAGTATTTTTATGGTAAACAGTATGTTATCATGTTTTGTTAAAAAACCCAAACAAAAGCCAACACACCAAGCAATCCTCTGGACTCTGAACTCTCACAGATGCTCAGATATCACCTGTTGGCTGCTGCAGACTGGGCCCTGGTGTCTCCTGAGCTGTTGTTGATTTGGGGCAGAGCTGACTCAGAAGTTGCTGCCCTGCCATCAGTCAAGGAATTGCAGCAGCACGGGGCATCTTCTCCTCAGTGCTTTGAAGACTCAGCAAGGAGCGTGGGGCTGCCTGCCTTACCTGGAGTGGGTTTGAGCTCTGTGCTTCCTCCCAGGGAGAGGCAGGGGCTTCCACATTCAACTGTAGTTCTGCTTCAACCCTCCTGGCTTGCTGCACATGCAGTCTGTTCCTGAAGGACTGGCCCCATGGAAGGGACCTGCTCTGGAGCAGTTTAAGAACTGCAGTCCATGGGAAGGACCCATGTTTCAGGAGTTCATGGAGGACTGTCTTCAGTGGGAGGGACTGCATGCTGGAGCAGGGGAAGAGTGTGAGGGGTCTTCCCCCTGAGGAGGAAGGAATGACAGGGATTGTGTGTGATGAACTGACAACATGCCATGCCCTAACTCCCTGTGCAGCTGAGGAGGGGGAAGAGAAAATGGGGAGTGAAGATGAGACCAGGAAGAAGTTGGGGTGAGGGGAGGTGTTTTAAGAGTTGATTTTCTTTCTCATTACCCTACTCTGATTTTGACTGGTAATAAATCAATTTTCCCAAGTTAGTCTGCTTCACCTGTGATGGTTACTGGTGAGTGATCTCTCCCTGTCTTTATCTCAAACTACAAGCCTTTTGCTTTATTTTCTCTCATCTGCCCAGCTGAGGAGGTGAGGGATAGAACAGCCTTGGTGGGCACTTATGTCCAGCCAGGGTCAAGTGGCCACAGCTTCACTGACAGCCAGGGCCAGTTCTTTCTGTTTGTGTTGATATTCAAATCTTCAGGCTGTGATATGGAACCGCTCAAGCATCAGACAAAGAATAAGATAAAAGTTTTAACCACAGTAGTTTGAACACGTTAACTGTTTTCTATTCCAGATTCATTTGTTACACATAAGATGTCATCTTAAGGCTTTTGTTAATTCATTACCTTCAAATGTAGAGGGTCTAGGTGCAGATAAGTTGCTGTTGCAGACTTATCATTATTTCTCAGGGTATTTTGCCTTTTGGAACATTGCATTTCAGAACTCTAATGTTTTACTGAGCCAAAAGGCTTATGCTAAGGTATGAAAATACTGTCATCAGTGTGCAAATTCTTCAAGTAAACATAATCCACAGCAGCAATCACCTAATTCTGATATAATTAAAAATAGGCAGACAGGAAGATAGTCAGAGAGAAAAATATTCTAACATATTTTTTGATGATATGTGCTGAAGGAAATATCAGAATAAACAGATATAAACATAGTTAGGAGCTTAGATCATATACTATTTTTTTCTGTTTATAACACAAAACTAAAGGCTCTTTCTGCCAAGCTTGTCTGATTGCTTGTGACATGATTTGGAGGGATGCCTTTAGAACAAATGGAGGTTTTTCTCTTCAGTGATCCCAGCCTGGGCACCTCAACTGGGCATCTGTGAAACGTGACACAAAGCTCCCTTGATCACAGTGCAGGCTTCTGAAGGAGGGCAAGATGAATGGTGTGGATACAGGGGCAGGGGACACACCTCCACATTAAGGAGATAGAGAGGCTGTGCTGTACATCACCTCTGTGATATGTGCCATAAAGCCCCTCGGGGGCTGGGGTTGTTTGTGTCAGTGCAATGAGCAGTCACCAGGGCACATCCCTACAGAGGGGGCACAGTGAGATGGGAGCCTGCTGCAAGCTGTGGGGGGTAATCTAGTTCTTAGATCTGGATTAGCCAGGTGAGCCCAGCTCAGAGCTGGAGGTAGGGCCTCATCCTAGGAGTCGCACACAGGAACACAGAGCAAGCAGAGTTACTCCTTCTCTGTACAAAACGTTTTACAAATGACAGATGGCAAGCTGACACACTGGTGGCACTGCACAAATCCCCCAAACACAAATGGTACACAAAAAAATTATGGTCAAGCAGGGCCTTGAACATAGATCATCCAAGTGCTGCACAGGGGCTGCTGGAGGGGTGGGAGCAGGCAGATGAGAGTCAGGAGAGAGGACTGTCAGGAGGGAAGAATCTTCAAGTGACTCCAGGAGACATGGCAAAGTCAGCAATTGGAAAGGGAAACACAGACCAAAGCTATTCTGTATTTAATCATTTTAGATGCTGTCTTTACTGTGAGCCAGCACCAGGGCATGTCAGTCTTACATGTATATAAGTCACACATTATCTATCTGGTACTTGTATATGCTCCTACCCTCCAGCCTCATGGACATTTTACAACCACAATCAATTCCCCCAGGCCATCAGACAGAGTTGTCTGAAATAATCAGACAATAGAGGGGACAGGAAAAGAAAGAGAAATAAAGAAAACAAGAAACAAGGGAAGAAGATGAGAAAGATCTTTGATCAAAGTGTTTTTAATAGGATTTATTACTATTTTTCTAATGCCTTTTACCACATTACCAATGGCGGACCTTTCTTAGCCAAGAGATGCCAGGGACAAAACAGGTGCAAAGCTGATTCACTTTACAATGTGGATTCTTGCCTAATAGAGGCTGAACTCCAGCCATCAAATGCATTTCAGTTGGAGTCTCAGGTTTGTCTCTGGACTGTCAGACAACTGTGACATTCAGCCAGCTATGCCCATCTTGCAGGTGAAGCCTCTTAGTCTGTGGGTTGAAGAGGGCTCAGCCAGGACCCATTCCCTTCCTGTGGCTAATTCAGTGCTCCCTTAGAAAGCAGATTTGGGTGAGAAATACAAACACCACAAGGTCTTTGCAGAATGGCTTTGGAAGGGAAGCACACCCACACTGACTTCCCATACCATCTCCCTCTAAACATGGGGTGCATTTCCAAGCTTTACTCTAGCAAGATGAGAAGCAAGGTTGAGTTTACAAAGACTGAGTGTCACCAGCTGAGCATCACCAATTTTCTTGGGGTCTACAGGAGATCGTTGCTGAGATGCATTCTTGGAAACTAAGTCACATTTGGCCAGCCTGAGTTATAGCAAGGGGAGAATTTTCATTCATGCCACTACTCCTGAGCATGGTGGCAGGAGGGAGACTACTGTCTTAGTCCTTTTCCAATAGGCAAGACAGTAACTGTCAGCTGTACCAGCATCACAAATGAAGCAGCAGAGACCAAGATGCAGGAAAACAGCAGCTGGGTTTCATGGGGACTAAGAGAGAGGAGGAAATTTTTCACCAAGATTTAAGTGACCCCATAGAGCAAAGGGTAAGACCCTCAAGCAACAAGCTGTTGGTTTGCAGCAGCAATATGAGCAAAATAAATTCTCATAATCTGACCTTACCTTCCTATCTACGTTATCTTTCCTAGCTGAATGATGCCTTCCCATTAAATGAGGGCAGGAGAAGAAAGAGGGCAGAAGCAGCCAGGGCTGCAAACTGCACCAAACTTGGACCTTCCAGGCTCAGAAGTTGCTTCTCCTTATGGATAGAAAAGAGTATTCTCATTTTACAAATGACAGTTTTAAGTAGTTTTCCTTAAGTCACAGAGGAAACTCTGCAGCTGAAATAAGCAGTAGCTTCCACTTGGCTTTCACTGAACACTTGAGCCATTATTTTTAAATAATGCTATTAAAGGAAAAACCTAGATGCCCTGGCCTTGACAGGACATATATGTTATGTTACATTGTCTGGTAAGTTTATAACAAGAGCTGTAATCATTTAAAGGCTAAGTGGATGAGAAAGAGAAAAGGAAAAGGATAAATTCTTGTTAGGAGCTAGCTAAGGACTGTCCTGCCTAAAACCAGTTTTTGCATACGGGAAATTTTGTCATGAGAAATTTCAGGTTTGACAAGAAATTCCAGTTTTCCACTGAGAAAATGCAAATGACAGTGCTAGTGCTGCCTGCCTGGCAGGCATTTGTCAACTTAGTTTTCTGTCTTCAGGGACGCAGTGGAATCAACAAGAGCCATTTTGACAGGCAAAAAGTCAGCAAGCCAAGTAATAGAATAATAAATTCTGCTCTAAATTTTCTAAAGAGCGTATGTGTGTGTGATTCCTACCTAGAATTTCACTTCTATGGAAAGCATTTGTATTTAATTCCTTCCTCCCAAATACTTGGGGAGCACAACTGCACTGAGCTTTGTGTATGGGGCAACAAGTAAAGAACTGAGGCACAGAAGAGATGGAAAGTCGTAATTTCCCAAGTGACACTGTTTGTTTTGCCTGACTCACACTTTCAGAAGGGTTTTGGAGCTTTTATCTGAACACCAAATCAGCTAGCCACATCTTAAAATGTAAAATCAGAAAATAATGAAACAATTTCTGGCAGAAGGTTTGCTTCTGGAATGCCAACTACCAAATTGTATGAGGTTGCTCAGGATCTTACCTACCTGAACACTGAAAATCTCTCAGATTGCACAAATCCCCTGGGCTGCTCTTGTGTTGTTTTCACCACACCTATGGTAAAAATATTTTCCTATATTAAGTTTAAATTTCCATTGTTGCAAATTATGACCTTGCCTCTTGTCCTTTCACCGTGTACAGTGTTTAGTGTCATACACCCATAAATCATTTAGATTGGAAAAATCCTGCAAGATCAGCAAATCAAAGTGTTACCCAGCACTGCCAAGTCTACCACTAAAAATGTGTTCTTAAGTGCCACATCTACATTTCTTTTCAATACCTCCAGGGATGGTGACTCCACTATTTCCCTGGAAAGTCTTAACAATCTTTTTGCTGAACAAATTTTTCCTACTATCCAATCTAAATTATCAATAAAGGTATTAAACCAGACTGACCCAAATACTGAGCCCTGGAGAATACCACTAGTGACTGGCTGTCAACTGGATTCAACTCCACTCACCTCCATTCTTTGGGTTTGGCTATCCAGCCAGTTTGGCAGCCAGTGGACAGTATCCCTGCAGTTGTAGTAGTAGTGGAGGTGAGTTAGATGCTCTCAGCCTTGCCTCTCCTGGCTGAAAAGTCCAGCTCCTTCAGCCTCTTCTCGTAGAAATTTATTGAACCCCCCACTTTTGGCTCAGAAAGGTATTTTAGTGCAGGACACTGCCTAGCCAAACATGTTTTACAATGATTGCTCCTGTCTGGTGAGCCTTAACCTGATTTAAAGGTGTGTTATATAGCAGGGAGTGGAAAAGTAGCATCACTTATCAAATCTATCATTCCCTGTCAGGTTAGCAGAGACTAATCACTATGACTTTTATGTTCTCTGCTCCTTAGTTTAAAGTGTGCTCTTTGCACTGTGGTGTAACTCTGTGAACTGTTAACCTCTTCATGGTGTGTATTTTTGGCCAAATCTGCACAAAACCATCAGGGTGTGTACTGGGGGTTGAGCACATCAGCCTTTTCTCAGTAGCCAGCCATTGGTTCACTAGTGACTCCAGCAATGACATACAGGGAGGTGGAGCTACAAGATGAAAAGAACAGGATTTTCTGGACTCTTGCAGGTGGATGTGAAGCTGATCAGAGTAAAGAAATGTTTCAATTAGGGGAAAGGTTTGCAGTGTGAGAGTGATAACCAGCACAGGGGTAGTGAAGGGGAATGTCCTAAAAAAAAGGTGGTCAGGACAATATATGCAACATGCCATGCTCTCATATTTGCTCTTTCCCCTTTTCCTCTACCTCTGTGCCTCCCCAAAGACAAATCTAACCTGGTGTTTGCAGAAGAGCACTGCCCATATAGACCCCTGAAAGGACAAGCCAAACTGGCCCATCTCTGAAGTATTCTAAATACTCTCATATGGTTTTTTTCTAGGCTGAATGAAAGAGTAATCTATTATTAATCTTGCTGCCATTCCAAGATTGTTCCCTGCAGTATATTTTACAGTGCTTTGTCCAGGATGGTTTTAAAGCATCCAAGTGATGCGACTTCCACCAGTTTACTTGGGGGAGCTGTTTTACAGGCTAACAGACGCCACCATTAGCACTATTTCTTGTCACATGCATCAGCAGCTCTCCCATAAATAATTGCTCACACTACAGTTATTCTACAGGCCTTGGGAAGGTGAAGAAATAGAAACAGGGAGTCAATATTCAGGTAAATAAAGGAAAAAAGATAACAGAAATATCTAGCTCCTCTGGGAAAATATGGTGTTTAGGTGGGTTATGGACACTTGACTAAGTGACAGAGAGGTAGCCAGTAACCCTTGCACTCATCCCTGAATAAATGAGAGGTAATCTGAGAGAGCTCAGGCACAGAGGGAAACTGGGACCCTCAGGCTGCAGAGTTCTGCTGTGCTGGCACCTGGTAGAGTTGGCTACAGTGCCTCCATTCCCCTGTAAAGCCACCCCTAAGCAAATTACCTCACATCTATCATGGGGTAAAAGTATAACCAGGAGAGTTTCTGCAGAGGAGCTTAGAGAGTTTGCTGTTACTGCTATTGCATCTAAGGAAATGGACACATGACCCAACGAGTAATGTCTTACTTAATGTGTCTTAGATTCTTTTATTGAAAAGCTATTTTCTGCTCTTCAAGTTCTCCTTCCGCAGAGATCAGCATCTGACACAGTGGGTGAAACCTTGCAATCCTGTGTGTAACTATATATGTATCTGTTCTGTATAAACGAAAACAAAGCCCCTCTCTCTTGGCCCTTCCTGACAAATCAGCATCTTTGGTGCAGCAGTTTACTGTACATGGCTACTAATCCAGTGCTGACTAATGGCTGTGAGCCAGAAGATACTTTTCAAGCATCCTTGCTGCAGTGTTTCAATCAAGGTCTCCCTTTGACAAGCAATTCAGTAGTTTTAATGTAATGTACTGGGCAATGCCACCTCCACTTCCTTTGTTCTTTATTACACGTTAATGTATCTCAACTCTTAATAAAGGAATCTACTGAACACATCTCACAGATGGCCTTTCTCTTAGAATACAGCACCCTGCTGAAGCAGTGAGCAGGCTGGCTGGGCATGCAGCACCGCTGGTATTCTCACTGAACAAACAACACATGCCATGGCAGCTTCAAAGACAAGAGGATGCCTCTCTCACAAAAACTATCAGCTAGCCATTTAGGGCCTCTGGCTTTAGGAAGAGGCCATCTGACTTCAGGAGAGTGTTCCCTCTTTTGATTCATGTGGAATGGCTGCTGAACTGTTCTGTTGTACTGGGACCATTATGGTCTAAGCACTTCTGGAGAAATGTTCCTCCAGAGACCGTCCACATCTTATTAGAAAGGAAGTTTTTCTTAACATTCAAACTTCACAACTTTTTCTTCTCTGAAGTTCATCCTATTATGCAATGCCCCATTGTACTTAGCCTGCACAAAGTCTCTTCCTCTTGGGATTTTCCTTGAATTTATTTGGAGATGATTAACATATCTCCTCTTAGTTGTTGCTTTGCCAAGATGTACACTGTTTGCTCTTTTAATCTTTCCATATCAATCAAGCTTTTCCACTACCTAATAATAATTGTGCCTCTTCTCTGAAGCCCCTCCAGCTTTTCCGTATCTTTCCAGTGATGTGGTGCTCAGAACAGCACAGGAGATGCCAGCTGCATTTGCAGCCATGTGGAGAAGATCCTTTGTTCATCTGCTCTGCTGCAGAGTGCCTTGAACAGGATTGCCCCCAATGCCCCCATGGCTGGAGAGCTGCCCAGCAGAAGGAGTGTGCTGGAACATGAGCCACGTGTGCCCACGTGGCCAAGAAGGCCAAGGGCATCCTGGCCAGGATCAGCAACAGTGTGGCCAGCAGGAGCAGGGCAGGGATTATTCCTTGTGCTCAGCACTGGTGAGGCTGCACCTTGAATCAGTTTTGGGCCTCTCACAACAAGGAGGTGCTGAGGAGTGTGCAGAGAAGGGCAGTGGAGCTGTGGAAGGTCCTGGAGTATTTGGATGTGGCACTTGAGGGTATGGTTTAGAGGTGATTATGGTTGTGCTGGGTTTGTGGTTGAACTAGATGATCTTGAAGATCTCTTCCAATCTTGGTGATTCTGTGATTGTATCGCCGTTCCATGCAAAACTTCCAAGGGCCAAGGAAGAGTCTTTAGTGCTGAAAAGCTGTCAAACTGATGGAAAATTCCTCTGGATTTGTTATACTGTGATTCACCCTAAAAACCAGTACTATACCCCTCAAGGAGAACATGCTGCCTATTTCTGGGAAGGTACTGATGACATAATGCTGAATATGGATTAGCTTTTTTTCTGCTTTGGTCAGCTTTTGGTGGCAGTACCATTGGAATCCTGAATGGCCAATGATGCAAAGTCTCTGTGCAGGAAATGAAAACCATTTTGACTTTTGTAAAGCAGTACACCACATTGAGAAATATTTTCTGATTTACATTTATGACTTAATCTAGTAAGAAATAAATCTGAGAATCATACTTAAGTGAAACTAGTTAATTACCGAGGCACAGCCCTGAAAAACCAAGCATGTGCTAAGTTTAGCATCAAAATCTGTTTGATATTATACTAAGAACAATCAAAAGGAAAATACAAAACTGCTTTGTCATGCTTCTACCACTATTTTATAAGAAGTTTTCTTTTAGGGCTCTTGAGCAACAGGTGTATTTGGCTTATGGAAGCATTGCAATCTATCAAGTAACTGGTCTGTCCAAGAAGTTAATTCTTGGTGAGTAATTGCAGATCATATCAGGAAAAGAGAATCAAAAATAGGCAAAAGACAAAGACAAAAAACAAGAGAGAAATAAAGGAAAAATACAGTAAGAGCCTTTAGGATTGCTAAGGTTTGAACACACACAAAGAGGAGAGAGAAGAAAAAACACCAGAACAAGACAGTTGCCACGACATTGGTAATAAAATATGTTGCCTAATGATCGATCACTCATTACTGTAGTTAGTCAATAAACCAATTCTTCTGGGTCAGTTTGGGGTTTTTTTTCAGGTTTTTTATTTTTTTTCCAAATCTTTAACATACAATTAGAATTCATCACCTGGGATCTGTAATTAAGACTGGATGCATTTTGAGGGGACATGTTCTCACATATTTTAGAATGCCTGGCTTCTAAAAAGCAAGACCTAGCACTTGCTTTATTTCCTTTAGGGGGGGAAAAAAAATCTCTGTCCTTGCACCTCTCTTTTTTCCTGAATGTTTTTGATTTTGCTTTTTATTAATCCCTACAAGGATTTAAAACTCCCCCTCAGTTCAGCATTGAATGTGAATTTCATTAATGTGCTGTTTGTTTTTCTTCCAGACCAATTAATGAGGGTGATAAATGAGATAGGACATAACACCAATCCCTGTGGCACCCCAGTAGCTGCCTCCCCCAAATTCAAATACTCCCATTTATCATTACAATTTGCTAATGTTCTTTCTGCCAATTTGTAGACCCCATGGCAGTACTCCTACTGAAGCCAATCTCAATTAATTATTCAAGTACATTCATGGGAGATGCAATATCAAATACTTTATGGAAAACCAAAATGCGGTGTAGCAACTGAATTTCCAGTAGGCACTACTACTTTAATTATTTTAAACCCTTTTATATCTGTTTGTGAAGATTTATTCTTCTATTATTTGTACTTTACTGGCGCCTAGAGGATCCAGCTGGGCTGAGGACCCATTGTCATGTTACTGAAATTACATTACTAAAATTTTATCTCCAGCTGTTTAGTGATTCTCTTTCCTCCTCTCTTCTCTCATATTTGCTTCATTTCCACCCCAAGGATAGAATTTAAATTAATGGAACTGTAATTGCTAGGATCCCTGACAATTCCTTTTTTCAGCATATCAGGTACATTTTCTATATTTTGCATATTTGCTGCTTCCACTTTTTCTCTTCCACAAAACCACTTCATTATGGGTTCTTGTTTGCATGAAAACAGGCTTCTCTTTCTCTGCCTCTTCTGTGCATCTGCTCCTGCTGTGCATTCCCCACTGGAGTCCGTATCACTGATAATCCTGTGCCTGGAAAGTCTCGGTGAGTTGCATGGAGATGACTGATGTCACACTTGGAGGATTATGTAGGGAGTAAACAGCAGGAGCACATCATCTCTCAAGAAACTGTGACCCCATCTTGTCTGTGCTAGAAAATGCCAAAGACAGATTTTAAAAAGATGTCATGGTGCTTCTTGATACAAAAAGAAGAGAAAGCTTCTATACACAAAACTGAAAGCAGACTGATTCAAAAGGAGCAGGGGAATGGCTATTTGAACAAGTCCCATCATATCCCGAGTCCAAGGACAGATGAACTGTGAGAAAAACCTCATAAGCCAACTTTGTTCTGTGAAAAACTCACAGGGTGCCACTTTACCCCCAAATTTACCATTGACTTATTTTTTATTTTCTGTCCTTCTAAATAAAGGTGATTAGTTTCTTCACATTCTTCCTCATGTTACCTCTCCTGGGACAACCTGGTAGCAGTGTCTGGCAGAGACCTCATCTTCCCTCTCACCCAAGAGAGTGCACCCTGAGCTGGAAAATATTTCAAGGAAACACTAGAGAATCTTGTCATTAGATGAGACCTTGGAGGAAGTATTTCCCCCCAGCTCTTGGAATCACAGGTTCTACCTGACTAAAGTGAGTTTTCCCCCCTACTCACACGACATCTTCCCAGCATTGCTGGGGTTGTCCCATCTCTCTGTTCCTTTGTAAGGAAGCCATTTTATGGTCTCAAATTCACAAATCAACTGCACTCTGATTTTTTGTGAGATCCTTTATCTGTTGCAGAAAAAGGACTAGTGCTTAAATTCCCACCATGTTCTTACAGATGCTGTGGAGGAGCCCCTTCCTTAAATGTCTAGTGCTGTGATGTCATGTTCCTTATGGTGCTTCAAGGAAAATTGGCCAGTCAGCAGCAACTTGCCCAAAACAGGGCCATCTGAGTGTGAGCTGCAGTTGAGAAAATCTCCTAAATTTCTCCCACCTAGAGCATGCAGTTAGAGTAAACCCGTTCTTTTTGATGCTGTAAGCAGGCTGTTTACCCAGAGGGGTTCAAAACTAGTTTCTGCCTGCTTCTCTCTAACTCTGGCATTATTCAAGAGTCAATAATCCAATTCAAAAAAATGCAGTGACAATGAGGTGGAATTTTTTTTAATGGTGTTTACTTGTTCTTAATGATGTGCTGTATCTCTCTGTTACAGAGAGCAGCAGATGATAAAGAAGGGAGAAACTACACAGTAATGCAGACAGTAAAACAAAAAAGAGACACTCCTTTTTAGATGAAAGAGAGGATCCTGTTAGTTTCTGAAAACTCAGAAATACGGGACTTTTACTCCCACAGCTGAGGTCTTTCTGCCAACAAGGGTCCAACTGTAAGACCAATGAAAAATTTCCCAATTCTGAGCAGTTCAGAACTCTTTTCAATACAACCATTTTACTCCCTAAGGCAACTTTTTGAACAAACCAGAATAATTCTCTGCTTCCTGTCTCTTTTCTTCTCCTTCTTGCCAGATTTCATATTCCCAAATGTGACATTTCCCCACCCCTCAGTTCAGAGAAAATAACTGAAAAGGGAATGCTCTTATACTCAATGCCTTGGGAGAGGAGGAAGGGAAGGGAAGGGAAGGGAAGGGAAGGGAAGGGAAGGGAAGGGAAGGGAAGGGAAGGGAAGGGAAGGGAAGGGAAGGGAAGGGAAGGGAAGGGAAGGGAAGGGAAGGGAAGGGAAGGGAAGGGAAGGGAAGGGAAGGGAAGGGAAGGGAAGGGAAATTGGTCTCTACCCTGATTTACAAAGTCTTGGAGTTGTTTCAGTTTGAGCAGCTCAGTACATGAAGCCAGCTGCAGTGTGAAGGCCTGGGATATCTTTGCAGCCCCATCACAAACCTTCCTCAAAGGGTGTGAGGAGAGACAGAATAGCAGCAGTTCAAAATCTCTGCCTCTCTGTTTTGGTCAGCCATGGAAAAACAAGTGAGAAAATTCTTCATGCAAGACAGGATGTGCTTCACCTTTGCATCTCTTTAAACATAGTGCATTGATTTTGTGTTCATATGGTGTGAGAACAATTCCTTCAATCCATGACGGATCCTGCCATCTTGCAGACTTGTGGTCAGCTGTGAGACCACAATTATTGTCACTGTGGCTTTGCCATTTTCCTTCTCTATTTGTTATTTGTCTGTGATTGCTACTATGGTCTGTGTGCCTGTGGGTCTGAAAACCTTTTTGAATTGGAAGTAGGTGTGGTTTTGAGTTTTGTGAGAAGGGTGACATTACAAGAAACTGTTTCATGAGAGACTGAAGTGGGCACCTGTGTTGTGGATGCTGCTTATCACACAGATAATTCCTGTTTGGGCTTGTGGTTCCAGCAAAGGTTGTTTCCTGGTTTGCCTGTAAGTTGAGAAGCATAAGATCTCACAATGATTTTTGCTAGAGTTCTGGGAAATACTGGGAAGGAGCTGTTGACCACCACCCCCAGTGATATATAGGGAGATAAAAGAGCAGGAACTCCTTGGGAGCTTTCCCCAACCATTCTTGTAATCAACTCTGGGCCAAGCAGATATGAACAGGTAATGCTGTTTGGAAAATTATATACATAAGAGATACCAAAGCCATCAAGACTAGAGAGATGTCTGGATGGGAGAAAGTGTGCCCAGGGCAGTCCCAGCTGCTGATGGTGCACAGGAGGGTGCTGAGGAGCACAGGGTTGGGAGAACATACTGACACTACAATAACTCTTCATCCTCAGGTGAAACAAAGCACAAAACCTAGAAATTGCCAAGTTACAAACAAATGCACAATGGCACAGATAGAAGAAAGTGAAAAGTAATTTTATACATACATCTACCTTAACAGTAGCAGTTAAGGAAGATAGGAATATTTAAAATTAAATGAATATAAATGCATAAAAGATATATTGGAGATTTTGTGGAAAGAGAAGCAGATGGACAATGTAATACTAATCTGAAAAATGATACTGAAAGGACAAAATTATCTCTCTAGATGAATGGATCACAGTATAGCCTGAAAGAAACTTTGAGTCAAACCAAATTAACAATCAAGAAAATCTTGTCAGCAAGTAACAGAAACCCTATGAATCAAAATCCAGTCCCATGTAGGCAAAATACAGCACTAAGGCTGTATTGCAAACTGCCTGATGAAGATGGTGATATAGACTGACACACTGAAGGACATCCAGGAAAGCAAGAAAGAGCAATAAAAGAAGATTACAATTGTCCTCATTTACTGATTAAACTTCACTGTGGGGAGTGATGTGTGGGCTGAACTTTCAGACAATGACAATTTCTTTTTCTATGGAAATACAATACAAGGAAAAGGAATGAGAAATCATCGCCAGTGTACAGGACTTGGTTGCTGTCACAGAGCTGCTGGGAATGGTGGCAGTACTGTATGTCCAACATCCTCATTCCTCCTGCAGGAGCCAAGAGGTCTGCTGTTGTACTGATGAATTTTAAAAGTCCTAATTACACAAAAAATAAGGGGTCTTGTTATAAAGAAGCTAAAATAAGTGGTTACAATATAAAAATCTTTTTATTTGGACAGCAGTGAAATTTTTCGAAGACGCCATGGTGCATGGTCACAGCAAACACTATCTTTCTGTAAATATTTGAGAAAGACCAAAAGATAACAAGCCTAGCTTAGCAGAAGGATAGGGAAGCTTTTTTAGGAATAAGAAGGAATTATTAGACACACACAAAGCTGTGTCCTACTAAAGCTAAAAATCAACAAAAAAAAAAAAAACAAAAAAAAAAAAACAAAAAAAAACAAACCCCAACCAAACCAAAACAAACCCAAAAGAAACAATTGTCTGAGAATGCTGAAGTTCAGTAAGAAGGACCAAAAAATGAACTGCAAAAAAGCAGAGATGCTAGTTATTATGTAAGGCCAAGGAAAGATAAAGGAGCATGAGGCTTCAAAGACAACAAACTTATAGCAGAAAACTCAAATTTTCTGACTGCACTAAAAATGAAATGTTTGGGGGAGTATATACTTGGACTCTTCAACCTAGAGAAAGACACATGGGTGAAAAAGCAAAATGCAGATTTGTTAAACACAGGAAGCATGGAGCAGTTCAGGTCATTTATTGACAATGTGATTATGCACTGTAGAAAGCAAACAAGCCCTACACCTTATGAGGCACTCTTTCCAACCTTGGTGCATATCAGGTGCTCTGAAATTATGGGAAAGGTCAGTAATACAATTGTAACCAAAGATTTAACATTTACTGTTGTGGATGTGCTTGAGATGAGAACATTGCATATGCCTAGCTGCCATGATTATATATCATAAAAGCAGACAACTTTAGTAATTTAATAAGTTCCCATACATGTCTATATATGCAGCAAATTGGACTGCTAACCTATTTTGCCTTGTGAGGTGAAATAACATTGAAGTAACATTGTAGAAGGAGCTGAGGGGTTGCACTGGTTTAGTTCACAGGCTGCATTCCTGGAAGTCCAGCCAAGCTGAGCTGTAGGCACTCCAGGTTGCCAGTTAAAGGCTGAGGCCCACTTTACACCAGTTAGTTTAATGCCACTTTGCATTACAGAGCTTTCCATTGCAGTATAAATCAAGGCAAGATAGCAGATGTCTGTACAGTTCATTGCCTGATATTGCAAGTGCACAGCTTGAAATTGACTCTTCTAATACTAAATATTCAGTGGCTGAATTTCATAAACAGGTCCATTGGCTGTACTTGTTTTTTAGGGGACTGAGAGTCCAATTAAAGTTTCCGCAGAGAAATGTGCCCCTGCATGTACACACATACACAAAAGTGCACACACACACAGAGGAAGTCCGGGAGTTTTTCTGATCCTTGGAATGAATTTGTTCTATGCCTCTTGTGCTCAAATAACAGATAAGTTGTACAGGATATACGCACAAATGAGAAGCATAGTTCCAGCTGAACTAAACCTTTTCAAGTACTTGGAAACATGAGTGATATCTTCAAGAGCATTTGCAATGGCTGAAGGCAAGGGAGATAGAATGTTGAGCTAATAAAAACAAGAGATGAGGAGGTCACAGTCTGCATGTCCTAAAGCAGAGAATCTCACAAGGGAACTCATAGTGGAGTCCGTGTTTTAAGCTCACTGTTTCACAGATAGAGAAATGCATGTCAGGGAAAGCCATTCTCCTGCCGCTGCTTACAGCTGCAGCAACTGAGGGCAGTGAGATTCCCTTGGTATCCTGCAGCAGGAGACAAGGACTCCAGGTGGTGCATGGACATTCTGCCAGTGCTGGAAGGACTGGCCTATAAGATTGTCAACCTGCCCCAAAACACAAGTCATGGCTGTTCCACAGTCTCCCATCTGCAATTGCTTGTTCAGCCCTCTGGAAATATATATATAAATCCAGCAGAGGCATTGCTATTAATACATCTTATACCTCTTCCATCCATGTACTTTGTTTTTCTGTATGAAATATCCAGCTAAGCCTGATACAGAAATTGCTCTTTCTCCAAGTCCTTCTCAATTAATCAGGACCAGCTAGACTCAATGTTTCTTCTACCCCAACTGCTGCAGAGACAATCCCTGTGTATGTGGGGATATATAAAGAGACTTCCAGTCCTTATACAGAGCATGTTAAATAAAACATAATCTTCAGTTCAGGCAACTAACCTATTGATGTTAAGGTTCCATCTAACTCAAGACATGGGTGCACAGTGGAACCCCAACTCCTCAGTTAACAATGTCTTCTTACAGGCTGGAATGTGGCAACTTGCTCTGTAGGTAAGAAAATTAAGGCAAAGCTCAGGAGTGGCGCAGCACTCCAGCCTTGTATCCTCACACACAGTACTGACCTGGGTGCCTTGAGACACTCAGTCTCACACAGGTCTCAAACCTCATAAAAGACACCCTGTACTTTCCCTCAGATAGATGCTCAAAGGTGAAAGGCTTAGACTGGTGGTCACAAGTGGGCAACCAAAACCAATAAGCCTGTCATGGAGGATCCTGAAGAACTGCCTCAGAATGAGAACAACCTGTGAATTTCATTTCATGTGGCAGTGCCCACTAGTCCTAGGAGAGGCTGTGTACTTGGCCCCTTGGGCTTATCTGTACAAAAGGCTTTACAGGTAACTGAGAAAAGTAGGATTGTGAGCTTCATCTTTACATGATAAAATTTTTAATGAGATGACTGTGGAGAGAAAAGTTGAATAAAACCCCTAAGGTCACCCATCCAGAGGTGTCTGAGCCAGAACCACAAAGGCTACAAGTAAAAATTGTGTGTTTAAAATACTATAATTATAACTGCAAATTGTACTTCAGCCCAGGGCTTTACAGCAAAGCTGTAAAAAGTAAAATCAATTTTAATCTTTAAAGGCACTTTGCTATATTTTTTTTTCTTCAAGGCTAAACCCAACTAAGTCAGTCCAGGTAGGAGTTGAAAAAAATATGAGCTCTTTCTCCCTGAGCAATAAATATTATCTTCAATATCAAAAGCTGGAATGCTACCAAGTACACTGCATGGCTCCTTGGGGTAGCTCAGTCCTGGGTCTGAGAATCTATCAGAGCTGAACAAAAGCATCCAGGGTTGGGAAAAGTACACCAGATCAATAGACAAGAAAATCTCTCACTCATGACCTTTGGTGATTATCAGGCAGCAGGAAGAGTTACTGCTTCCTTGGTCTTAATGTGGGTTCATTCATTGACTCCCACTGTGGAAGTATCCTTGGGTGAAAGGGTTGCTTATTTGACACTTCTGTCTTGGAGTTCTCCTTCTTCATATCCCAACTGAAGAAAGCTCTCTTGATTTGAATTGATGCTAACTCTGTAACTACACACTGCAAACCCTCCAGCCTGTGGTACAACATCCTCTTTCAGGATCACTTCTACAGAGCTCAGTGCTTTCTCTCTGGAGTTTCTCTCTCTAGTTTGACACTGGAGATGAGGAAACAGGAACCTGGACATAATTTCACTTCTGTCCTCCTGTACTGTGTCATGTGGGGTAGCTTTCATCCTATCTGAAGATGGGCATGTTGCTATGGTTTCAGGAAAAAGAGGCACATCCTTATTACCTTCTGGTACTGCTTGATCTTCTTTTAGTCCACTAAAAAGTAAAAATTAGTTCCTAATTTAGAAAGATCATATTTAATCACAATAAGTATTTTATAAGCAAAAAGTCTTCCCAGAATGCTCAGATATGATTATTTGTGCCCCCAGTGACCGTTTAAAAATGCACTTGCTAGTAATGAACTGTTATTTAGAGTTGGTTGAACAATATTAAGTGGATGATTTATATAACAAAAGTTACAATTTCTTAAAATAAATTACTCATCTAGTTTAAACGTATTATTCACAAAGATAGGGGTAGAGTGAGTTATTAAATATATTCATCAACTAAGTTGTTCAAGTTTTGCAATATATTTGAATAAATTATTCAGCTTATTCATTATTCATTCCATTCTAATTATTATTTTAAACACTTATACAGCAATATTAGTGCACTGACTTAAGTAGTCAGTGACAAAAATGACAGGTCTTCTGATGTGTCCACTAAAGTGGCACGGTAAAAATGGGCTTCACTGTGCTGAAAGGGGGGGATTACTAGTTAACAATCTTCACATCAGAGATTGCAGATTTGTGCCTGTGCTCCTTGTTCCAGGAATGAAGGAAGTGCAGAGGGCCTTTTCCCCTGTATGATTGGGATAAACACGTTGCTGCTGCTGCCACGTTGTTGGTAGTGTGTGAAGTGCCAGGTCCTGCAGCTGGGTCACAGTGAGCCCATGCAGGGGCACAGGCTGAGCTCCACAGAAGCCTGGCTGGAAAGATGCCTGGAGGAAAAGGACATAAGGGGTGCTTGTCAACAGCAGCTGAACATGAGCAGGCCTGTAATCAGCACTGGTGTCTTAAATCCTGTGTTCAGCTCTGGGGCCCTTCACAATGAGAAGGACGCTGAGGTGCTGGAGCACAACCAGAGACAGGCAATGGAGCTGCTGAAAGATCTGGAGCACAAGTCCCATGAGGAGTAGCTGAGGTAGCTGAGGATGTTCATCCTGGAGAAAAGAAAGCTTGGGGGGACCATATCACTTTCTACAACTGCCTGGAAGGAGGCTGTAGCCACATGGCTGTCACTCTTCTCCCAGGTAATGAGTGATAGGATGGGAGGAAGTTGGCCTGAAGTTGTACTGGGGAGGTTTAGAATGGATACCAGGAAATTTCTTCATCAGAAGGGTTGCCAAGCACTGGAACAAGCTGCCTAGGAAGTGGTTGAATCACTATCCCTGGAGGTATTTAAAAATGGTTCAGAGGTGATGTTTATTGGCAGACTTGGTGGTGTTATTGTTGGACTTAATAATCTTAAAGGTCTTCATCAGCCACAAAGCTTCTGTAATTCTATGGTTCTACTAAAATAATGCCATAGTAATGTCAACGTAAATATGACAGCAGCCAAAACCAGCAGCTTGGAGGACTCTGAGCATAGGTTTGGAGTTTAATTCCAAGCCTATGGCTTTAGGAGCAGATGATGAGAACTTTATTCATCCCAGCTTCCTGGGAGCTTTAGTGCAAGTTAGTTCCCTTTGGCATCAGGAGATGTGCTGCAGGAAGTAGGAGAGTTCAACCACAAACTATAGTCAGGATAATCACAGGGCTGTGAGCTCACCCCCAACATGCCTGCCCCTTCTGCTGCTGTCTCACCATCTCACTCCACAGAAAGCTGTGGGAAGATGACTGGCAGTACAGCCCACCTGCTTGTCAAAAAAAACCAAGCTTTTTTTTTTTTCTTCTTTTATAAAAAGCTCTTCTTTCAAAGAACTGATGAGATATGCTTTGCTTTGGACATCTTAAGTTTTATTCTATTACTTTAATGGGGAGGGAAACCAGTTTGATAGAGAAGAAGGAACCAGAAATTGCCATGCTGTACCCCCTAAATGGAGCTTTATCACAGAGAGACTAAAATTCTTCCCAAGGCTCATTTTTAAAACCAAAACCAGATTAGACTCTTCCTGCTTCTCCTGAGATTTCAGAAAAGAGGGTCAGTTTTTCTGAAAGAACAATGTAACTCAAAACCTAACAGATTTGAAGGGAATAGACAAAAATTAATGTTGCACATATACATTCTTAATTTTCAAGGAAACGGTTCTCTTTCATGTTGTTTTCTGATATCGTCTATCAGCATTCCTTTTCTCTAATTTTCTGTCACACACTAGCACAAGTACATACATGTTGAAATATGTCCTCTTTTCAGTATTCCCCACCTTTCAATTTTGCTACTAATTGAAAATTAGAACTTGTGAAATAGCACCTGATGTTTCTAAAGTAAGGAATTATGCCACAGAGGTTTAAAAAAGCTTTTCAGTGGTTTAAAAAAGCCTTTTTTAAACCTTTTCAGAGGTTTAAAAAAGCAGGTTTAAAAAACTGCTTTTCAGTGGCATGTTGCATATCTGAAAAGCCCAAATCGTCAGTTTTGGAAAATGTCTTGTGAAATAGTTTGCTCTGTGTGGAGCTGTCTCCATGGTCCGGTACATCCCTCCTGTGTCCCAGTTGGGGTAGGTCCTATTATAACCTTGACTATAGGAGGCAATTTACTTCAGATGAGACTGGAAACTTAGAAATACATCAGGGATATGAGTTACATCCACAAAATGCAAATTCTATACCATTAGGAGGGGGGAATCACCCCTCCCAATATATATATTTTTTTTTTAATTTAGAAAAAATATTTAATTGTTTTCTGGTCTGGAAACTTCACGCTAAATATGAATGCAATCTTTGAGCACTGAACTGAAACTCTTCTGGGCTGCTTTCTTGTTGATAAAACTTGAAAAAGCAATTTACTCTCTCTCTCTTGGGCCTGCTTAAGAATTTATAGTGCAGAAAGGGGAGGGGTAGAAAGACAAGCCCCATCCTTTTATCTCTCTCCAGTTCCTGCCTGGTTTGTAAGAAATGAGATGGAAGGGGAAGGGCAAGGAGGGAAGACACACACACCCCCACAGACCCACACCCATACCTGTGCACGCACAGCCCAAGGGAATGACAATGTTTCCCTTTCCCCTTCATTATATTCCTTCCCCTTACTTTAGAGGAGCACTTCCAACCATCTTTGGTTTCCAAGAGGAAACTTTGCTCTCTCAGAGGAGAAGCAGGGCAAACATCAGAGCCTTTCCTGAAGTGTCTGGAGAGCTGTGAACTCCGAGCTCACAGAGAACAGACACCCTGCCCTGCTTCCCTCCTGGCAGGCAGGCTCCACACTGAGGAGTGCAAGTTTTGTGAATTGAAAGCGCTGCCATTATCTTTTGTGAAAAGGGGCTCTGTCTGGAGTCAGTGTGAATGCCTGGTCCTTTGGGATGAGAAATGGCAGTTAAGTTGTGGCAGATGAGTTACGGCAATTAAAAATAAAGGATGATCTAGAAGAAGAGATGGAGTGAGGAGAACCTTGATGTTTGATGAGTTCTCTATCTTCCCTTTTTCACCTTCCTGAGCATGTTTGATTCACAGGGCCAGTGCTCCAACTCGTATGAGATCCTTCTGCTGCAACATCTTCACACACCCTGGCACCTGGTTGTTCAGCCCACCACTTTGGTGGGCTGAGCAACACTCACAGCATTCCTTTCTGCGGCTAGTTGCTCTTTGTAAAACCAAACTTGGAAAGAGTCTGTGACCTTCATATCTTCTCCAACCTCAAATTAATGATCATGGATGTTCTGAAAGCTCTCCTCCCTGCCCAGTCACTTCTCTTTCCTTCTACTGGTGTTATCTTTGCCTCATCTAGGATAAGGCTCACTCTGGTATGGGATCTGTGTGACTTAAAATTGCTTCTTTGTGCAGCATGTCAGCAATTCACAAGTCATTTTATGTTTATTTTGGCATTATGAACACCAAATATGCTTGGGTTTTAAAGGACTCATTTTAAAGACTGTCTGAGAGCATCCCTCTAAAACTCAGCAACATTCAAAACTAGATGAGCCAAGGAAAACTGTCCAACAGGAAGGATATGATATTACTGCTGAGTGTTAACATTAAAGTCATGCATACTAGGAACTGCAATGCTAGGCTGAAACAATGTTTTCCAGCAGCAGCCAGACCTGGGGAGAGCAGAGGGATGTGCCAGCTCATGATTGACTTCTATGGAGATGTAAAAGGCACAGGGATGACAGCTGCTCATATCTAAACACAAATTAGCTGCAGCAGCGCTGAAAACAGTCGCATGGAGAAAAGTGCTCCCAACTTTCCCTCTCATGTCCACCTTTCCCTTGACTCCTTCCCTCCCTGTTGAAGACCTTTCCATGCTTATACCCAGATTCTGTGCAGGATCCAAAGAATGAGCCGCATTCCATGCCCTGCTCCATTTCCCAAACATACATGTTTGTGCATATCACGTCTAAACGTTACATTTCCCTATATCGTCTTGGACCACAGCATTTGTGAATTTTGCTGTGGTTTGGCTTATTTGTTGGACCAGACTTAGCTAACTCGAGGCATACTCATGAATCAGAAGAAGGGTAGATCCAGAGTCCACACTGACTGGCAGAGATGCTATTACTAGGAAGGCCATAACCTCATGCTGCCCAGAATTTTGGGTGCTTTCTTGAAAGTCTTATTTTTCCAGAAATACTTCATTATGACTTCCAGCATTTTTAAATAACTACTAGGAGACAATGTATATTTCAAACACTCCATTATTTTGTGCTTACACTAAGACATTTGAAGGTCCTATTGCATTTCTAGGATGTCGAGTTCTACTGTACAGATACATTCTTTAAAAACTTATCACTTGTGGATAAATGGTTCAGCTGAAAAATGAATTTATGAACTTAGGGTTTTTGTGAAAATTAGTCCTTATTCTAGAGCTGTGCTTGTTATTCATTAATAGTAGATAAATAACACCAACATATTTGAGTCTAAATTGTTCATCACCTTCACTCAGAGGGTGGTGAGGCACTGAAAGAAGTTTCCCATAGAAGTTGTAGATTCCCCATCCCCATAAGTGTTCAAGGCCGGGTTGGATGGGGGTCTGAGCCATCTGGCCTAGTGGGAGGTGTCCCTGCTCCTGGCAGCAGGAGTTGGAACAAGGTGATCTTTAATGTCCCTTCCAACCCAAACCATTCTGTGATGCTGCTTGTGGAATGTTGGCTGACCATGGTCAGCTGTACTGAGCAAGAAACTCCCTGAGGGCAGCGTGATGTTTCAGTCTCCCTGCCAAACCATTTGGAGCAACACCAGCTCCATTTTACATGTCTAAGGCTGGAACTCGAATTTTGTAGTATTTGCAGATTTGTGGCCATGACAGGTGATTAAGGGTATTCATCAAATATGTGAAATTCTTTGGAACAGAGTCTCTTGTTGTTTTTCTAAGAACTTAGCCAAAATATAGGGAACTCAAGATTCTCTACCTACTGTTTGCAATAGAGGAAAATACTGTATAAAGCTAAGTGGTCATCTGACTCCCTCTGCACCTGCTCAGTGAGTAGGAAACAGGCTTTTAAATTGCCAGAAAGAGAAGAGAAACAATTTTATCCTTTGGATTTTAAGGTAAGTAATCTTTAGGGAGTAATAGAGAATTTTTACCCTCTGTTTATACTTTTTTTTTTTTTTTTTAATGTGAGTTAGGAACAAGAGGGTAAGTGAAGAAAGAGGAATTTATATTCTGGATTATCTAAAGCCTCCATTTCTTGTAGAGGATTTCAGGTCCCTGTCCATCTTGGTTCACCAGAATTTTGTAGTATTTACATCCTAAATGAATGATGAACTAATGGGGTTGTTGAAGTGATCTGTATTTGGATAGTCTCACCCACCTATGAATATAGCTTTAATCCTGGATGTAAATCTTTCAAAAAGGAAGTTTTGTCAAAAGCAATACATTTCCTCAAAAGTCCCACAAGTCAGTACTTGCAAAAAAGAAGCAACAAAATATTTTGCTGCCTGACTGTGGGAGTCAAATGGTAATCATCCATGCTAACATTCAGAAAACATTTGGTATTTTTGTGAATAAAGTAGTAAAATAATAAGCACTTGAACAGGAGGGTCCTATGAAAAATAGCAGAGAGAATTTGCATTTTTTGGGGGGTTATCTTTGCAGTCTCTCCTGGTGTAACTCAATCTGCCCATATCACCTTCCTAAAGAATGCTTTGTCTGTCAACTGCATCAGAGAAGCAATTAGATCATTTTTCAAGGCTGTGCTATTGAACTAAGCCTCACATTGATGTTAGAAAGCAAAAAAAAAAAAAATGGAGTACAAAGTAAAGAATCTAGGACATAGGCTTGTCAAAAGCATCTGCATATGGAATAAAAAGGAATGTAAGGCAGTGCTGTGTACTGTATGGACTTCAGCAGTGTGGCACGCTGTGGGTTAAAACTCATGAATAAGAAAGGGTACAGGGCAAAAGTCACAACAGGCAGAAATGAAATTCTTTTCTGAAGAAGTTCTTTTCTGCGTGTGTGCAAGACATAAGTCAGGGGTGTACATGGGGTACACATGCTGAACTCTGAGATTATGCACAGCAGTCCAGCAGCATATTTGCTCTGCTGCCTGCTGGCCTGGATCACAACCTGATGATGTGAGTTTCCAGCCCTAACATCATCCATGCATTTGCCATGGCTTATATGCCTGATATTTCTTTCCAATAATAACTTCCCTTTAGGCATGGTTATTAAGACCTCCGTCACTGTGAAATAGCTTGTGTTCAGTGAGGCAAGCTTTTAATGGGATGTGATGCTCTATAGCAGGGTTTCATCTACTACATTCAAGAAGGTCAATGATGGACTGTTTACTCCCCTTATCCATCTAATTATGGCAGCTTACAGAAAATTGGAGAAAAAGAATTTGTGCCATAGGTGATGCTGAGAGAGATCTGTGAGCACATTGGTTTAAAAGGCCATAAAGTATTGTCTAAAGTATATACAGAGTAGCTTGTTGATCTCACTGTAAGAAATAGCACTGGTAATTCAGTCCCCCCAGGGTGATGGCCTGTTACCAGATACCATAAAAATTTCTAGTTTCTTTTGTCTTCCTTTGAAGGGTGGGAAGCTCAAAAGAAAAGCTGCAGAGCTGTCTTTATGAAGACACATCCAAGTATGGAGGGGAGAAGATGTGGAAGGGGAGTTGCTGCAGTAATAGCAGAGTCACAGAGCTGGGCCATGTCTGGGGAGCCACACAGATTGTGTAGATCCTGTCTGCTCCCCACGAGCCTTCTGCCATGCCCCCTGCCCTGGCAGCAGCACTGCAGCACCCATAGGGGTGAACGTGGCCTTTGGTGAGCCACCAACCCCTCCTGGTCACACTGCATGTCACAGAGCAAAGGGAGGAGGGCTGCTGCTTCTGTCCTCACCCACAGCTACAGTGAGAAAAGAGAACGAGGAGTTCTGGGAGCTCTGGTGCAAGTGGAGCATTGTGTCTGTAAGGATATCTTGCTTGGTCACTGACTTTGGAGTTTAAGGAGGTACAAAGTCTCCCTGAAACCTTTTGCCAGGTGTCCAACAATGACTCATCTCCATGTGGATTGTCTGGGTTTTCATTCACAGGTGGGTCTCTGCCTCTGACTTCAAGGGAGATGCACTTGTGTATGAGAAGGCTATTTCAGTGAAACTTGATGTCACCTCTGTCAGAATGAGTGAGTTAAAATTCAGCACTCTGTTGGAAAGCAGAGGAGGAGATTATATTCACAAAGCGCAAGGATGTAAACTTCTGATAGGAAAGCAGACCAAAATGCAGCCTCTTTTAGTTCACTACATAAAGCTGAAGTTTCAACTATTTCATCACTTTTCTAGAATTCTCCCTCTTCTGCAGCCTTATTACCTTCTACAACTGACACTGCAAATCTTCTAATTTGTAGGTTTATTTTCTTACCCTTGTTGCTTTTGCATACCTCAACATTTTAAAAATGGTTCTTTCTTCTCCCCACACCCTCCCACTGCCCCCTCTTGCCTTTATTAAGTGAGATCAGGTGTGTTTATGACTAATTGCAGCTAATTATCTATAAAATAATTAGTATTTCTAATATGAGCTGCTTCTTGGTTTTCATTGGGGTGCAGGAGGGCAACAAGGTAAAGAGTTTGACAATTAAAGCTTCATTATTATGTTCTCCCCTTTACGTTCTGTTTAATAAATCCTTCACAGCAGAAATGAATAGACTAGAGCTCATTTGAGATCAACATCATGAGGAGCTCAAGATTATTTTTTCATCAAGGTGAAGTAGGGGAAAAAAAATTCTAATTTGAAGAATTAGGAAGTAGTTATATGGAAAAGATTCTTCTTGCAACCTGTTCACCAGATGGCCTGCCAGACACAGATACCAGGCTGAGAGAATTGTTATATCTTCTTGTAAATCAGAACTCAAAAATATGGAGCCTGTTGATTGTGTGTGTGTGTGTAAGGGATAACATTATGGTGACCAGAGACTGAAATAAGGGCTTCCAGAAATGTAAGCAGGAAGGGCTCCCACATGTTGCCATAATATGTTGCTCTCAAAACCTGAAAAGAAAACTCCTGCTAAGTCTGTAGCAAGTGAAAGGTGCAGATATTGTCTTTCCTGGTGCAGATATTGTCTTTCCTGTTCTAAGGCTGCAAGACACCAACACGTCATTGAACAGCTTGCATGGTGGTTTTAGTGGTTTCCCTGTGATTTTGAACAGGGATGAAGTGCATGAGAATTTTGCTTTTAGGCAGAGCTTTTAACTGGGTTAGGAATGTGTGTAGAGGACTGAAACTGTAGCTTTTAAGTTTACACCTTTAGTTTATGTCTGAGCTAAACTGCAGTTGCAGAATGCGATGGTATTTCTTCTCCCAGTCAGTAAAATGTGCCCAAGAGCTCTGCAAAGCCACAGTTCATCCCTCACTCATCCTGCAACAGTGAACCCTGTGGTCCCTTCTTGCTGACCCTGTATCATCCTGCCCCCTTGGACCTGAAGGCTTTGTCCCTCCAGCCATTAACTGTGAAGGTAGCAATGGCATGAGGAGGTAGGGACAGCAAGGAAACAGGCTCAGTGAAGTTCAGCTTTACAAAGGGATCTAGATCCTTAATGGCATTGGTAGGTTATGTGGTTATGGCCTTGGTAATCCCAGTTTCCACATAAATCTCCATCCCTGGTCTTCAGAAAAGGCAGGCTGTACTGAAAAGAAGTTTAAGAGGCTGAAATGGAAGTGATGAGCAGGAATTAATCTAGGGGCAACCTAGCAAAGGCATCAGCCAAAGGTGTTGCATGAAATTCACTCTGTTTGCAAGTCTTTTAGTGAATTGCAATCTAACTTTCCTCCTAGGGTGGTAAACACAGGGAGTAGGAAAATGAACACTCATAAGAAAAAGAGCATTTTATTTCCCTGCTGCCTATATTTAAAACAACATGAAGGGAAGTAAAGCTGATAGGTCACTGGGAGGTCAACAGGGCAGCAAAAGAATAGTAAATGTGTTGATAGAAGAGCCCACTGTCCCCTACAAATCCCAGCTGCTCGCTGTATTCTTTCCCTGTAGTTCCTGAGCAGTGGATGTAAACACAGTAAAAACCAGCAGCTGGGACTTTTTTGCAAGGCAACAGCACCAAGCAGAATTCCTCCCTCCATATTTTATAATTTGTCTGAAGGCTAAAGACATCTGTTCAGATGGCCAAGGGGAGAAAAAGCATGAGGGATTCGGGCTAAATTCAGCACAACTTAGGAAGGATGCACCTGGCCTGCCATTTGTTATGTTCTCTCCTCTCTGCTTTATGATTTATATTTTATAAATTCTTTCCATTGTGTCTCCCCCCCTTTCCCCCTTCTGTTCCAGTTTGATCAGATTGTAAAGGTTCAAAGTGTGGTCCTGTTACTTTAATTAAAGTGATTTCCCTCTGCCCTCCCTCTTGGAACAGATGTATTGGAAATCCCCAGGCACCTCCTCCCTGAGCAAAATTGGACACTAAAGTGTAAAACTGCATTAAGACAAATTCCTTGTGCTAACTGCTTTTCTCTGTGCAGCAAGGATGTGCAGGAGTGAAGGCATTTCTCCATGCCAGCAGGTCTGGTTTGTCCTCTGCAGAGAGCTCACGGTGGCTGCCTGAATTCCTTCCTGCAACAGCTTGCCACTTTCCAAAAAGCCTCATGATGATAGAAAGCTACCAGGCATATCTGGTATGATTTGGTGCTTTTGCTGCCTCTCCCAGCAATATCCTGGTGATTCCCTGCCCCTGGCTGGTTTCTGAATTTAACATTTCATTTCCAGTAGAGGATTGTGCCTGGCACACAGAGATCATTTAGGCACCCTTATCCCTCAACTAGGTTTAAGGCTGAGAGCAGGAGAATATAGCCTGAGGTAAAACCAGACTTGCAGTATTAAGTGATGATATAATGAAAATAGGGTCAGGAAAATACATTTCTATGATTATGCTTAACAGAAAAGTGCCAGCTCTTGCATTTCAGCTAGCTCATGAGGTAGCTAATTAGTCTACATAAGCCTGTCCAGGAGAGCATTTAAAGCAAGCTCTTTTCTGCTATTTGACTTAGCTGCCCCCTTAGTTTCCCCTCCTCCTCAACCTTGTTTAATGGAGATTTATTCTACAGATGTTGTTTATAACCAGGCTTGATGCTGATTTCCTTCTCTTGCAGCTTCTTCAAAACACTGCAGATATATTGCTGTATATACCTTTCCCATCTGCTCTGAAAGGATAGCCCATACAGCAGAAAAAAATCCATATCTCTGCAGAGAATAATTTCATCCTGGCCAGAACATGTCAAAAGGCCTAAGGACAAGCAGTGACCAACCCAAGCAGCCACTTGGCCAGCAAAGTTTCCTTTAGCCAGTCAAAGCATCACGGCAGGCTATGGAGGGGAGCAAAGACTGTGTGGCACAGCCAATAATGCTTTGCTGGTTTTGAAGGAGTAAAGCCTAGTTACATGCCGGGTTTTAAAGGGAAGTAGAAGATTGAAGCTTTTGTCCTTGCATGAAGGTACATGCTGTACTGGCCTGTCCTGGAGTTCTGGCTGTTCTCTCCAGGTGACATTCCCAGCCTGTGCACAGTCACATGCACACAACTCTGTACGTCAGCAAAACCTCAAAAATACCCAACCCTATCAGCAGTCTCCAGCAAACCCCATGCTTTTCCTGTGAGTAGAGCTGCCCTGGATCACCAAGCCAGTACCAGTGATTTGGGTACAACTTAACATTCCTGGATCCCAGAGCCAAACTGCTTCCCCACCCTCCATCTCATCAGAATTGCAGAGCTGTGTGACTCCTTGTCCTCCCCAGAAGCCTACTCAGGTTTACAGTAAAAAAGAGAAGGACAAGATCACTAATAAAGACCTTTCTCCCTTCTCTGCACATTCTCTTCTAGTGACAGTTTTCCTCTCTAATTTTACACGACACATTGGGACTTACCATCTGTTTCAGAAAGCCCTCAGATGAGCAAAAAACATTCTGTATCTTATAGGAGAAGAAGAAATCTTTGAGCACCAAACAGGCAGCGCAAGGGTTTGGAGAACATTTCAATTTAACATGGTAAACAGTTCTGTCCCTCCCTAAGAGCTTCCCACAGAGCAGACAAATTTTGCGCTGTCAATTCTCAATCCCAGCTCTTGCTCCCCAAAGGATGACAGAGGTCTGTCATTCTTAGGAAAACTCTCATTTCTCTCTTCTTTCTGTTTTTGTTTTCCTTTTTTTTTTTTTCTGGTGGAAATATTCATTACACATCAGTTGTACCCACCTCTGTGCTGCATTCAGTCATTGACACTGAGATTCCCAGCCTTCCCATGACACTTTTAGTCAATGTACTATTCCTCAAAGGTCCTAAAAATGTTGAGATTGTGTCTAAATCCATTTAAAATCTTTCCATTCTTCTGTTAAAGGGAGATCAGACTGGATTGATCCATGTTCCTAAGTCAAAGTCAGCATGCCCAGCACCCAGTCTGCATATTTGGAAATCTAAGAAAATTCAAACTTATATATTTCACATTTCAAATCTCTAGGATTGTAAGCAAGCATCCAGGACAGCACGCGAAGCATTCATTTTTAATTAAAACTTATAAATAATTAATATGATTCAAATGTTGAAATCCAATAGCATGAATATGACTGCAATGCTAATGCATAAATACAGGGAAAAATCCAGTCATGCATGCTGCAAGAGCATGAACTCAATGGGAAAAGCTAGTGAGCAGGCAAGGGTAATGGCCATCTGATGGATAGATATTATATGGAATTCCAAAAACAAGCAGTAAACGTGCCCTCTAAAAGAATGCAAAGACAGAAAATCAGAAGGAATGCACTTAGGCATGAATTTTTCATTAGAAATCCCTTAGGCTAAAACTGATAAACATTTCACTACTACCAAAAAATTCCATAAACTATCCCACGCCTCACCAGAAATGCCAGGTCAATAACAGGCCACAAAACCTCATTGCTAGACATGGGTAGGTCCCTGTTTACTATTTTTATACCTGGAAAATATCTGCAAGTAAATTTTAATTTTCTGTTCCAGCCAATTGTTATTCCAGAATAAGGCAAACACTTTCAAAAATGTGTGCTTAGCAGAGAAGGGGATACAGATGGGAGCATGTTCTGGAGCAAGCACCAGTGACAGATTTACAGGATAAATGATGAGGCTTTGAAAAGCAGGTTGCACAGGATACAAAGGACACCTTGTGCCTGTGAGGGTTGAGAGCACTGATGCATATGCTGACAAGGTTTGCACAGCTTGCTTGTGTGTACATTTGCCTTTGCACACTATACTGGATGTGAGAAGAGCCTGAGCAGGCATGAAGACGTGCAGCTCAAATATGACATAAAATGAGAGTTAGTGATTGTATATTTGCTGGAGGATGCCTGTAAGCTTTGGGCATTTCTGGGGCTTTACAAGCTAATTTAATTGCTGTTTCTTATGAATTTGCTTCTTACAAATTTTTAAAATAAAAACCAAACATAATAAATTGAAGTGAAGTTATGAAGGTGTCTGGGAGCTGCACTGGATGAAAAGGAAGGTCCTAGTGGGAACAGGAATAAAAGATCAACTTGCACATGTGTGTGGATATGCAGAGCAGTCACAATTTTGATGATCTCTTCTCTTCTCTTCTCTTCTCTTCTCTTCTCTTCTCTTCTCTTCTCTTCTCTTCTCTTCTCTTCTCTTCTCTTCTCTTCTCTTCTCTTCTCTTCTCTTCTCTTCTCTTCTCTTCTCTTCTCTTCTCTCTTCTCTTCTCTTCTCTTCTCTTCTCTTCTCTTCTCTTCTCTTCTCTTCTCTTCTCTTTTTTTTCACCACCTCATTTAAGAGCTGTTTTGTGCCAAGAAAAGGATGATGTGCCTTATAATTTTTGCCTGCCTGGAATTGTATAGATAAAGAACAGCTGGAATAGTTTAAATCTGTGCTTTCTATTTTAATGAAAATAATACAAGAGTGGATGGTGCTTCTGAAAAGCCCAGCTCCTGAGTCTGATAGAATATCTGCCTTGGTAAAGACAAAACCAAATACTTCTATCAGCACCAGAATGAAAGATACCATATTTCTTAAAAGCCTGTGGAATTCTACTGGGATTCTCAGCTGTGTCACATGTCAGGCTTAGTAACAGATTTCAGCGGATTTCACATTTCTTCCTTGTGCAGGTAGCTTTGGTCCCAGCAGTGGATGGTCTGCAGCTTTCTGGTGGCCATTGCTCTTTTCTCTGCCCAGTTGTCCATTCACACAAAATATAATGGAAAGCAAGATGTCTGAAGATTTCTACTGCTTTCACATCTGACTGATATTTGACAAAAGCTCTTCTTCTACTGATTTCTTCCAGAGATTCCCCAAGGACCATGTGGGCCATTCCGGGGAGGGTCAATAATGGTGGGCAGAACCTTCTGCTCCAGCAAACTGAGCAGCAGTCACTGGTGCTGGAGTCAGGAAGAATTCCAGATCTCCAGGGCTCTCTCTTCCTTAACAATCCTTCTTCCCGTTTTCCCTCTCTATGCTGAAGAATGAAGATCACAAGTCCTCAACCTCTGTAAAATTCAGTTTTTCTTACTCTGTTGAAAGCCACTCAGATAACAATCTGCACTATGCAGAGTACATCCTTTTACTATGGCAGAAGTGTTGTAATAATCTATCTGAATTGACATTGCAGAAACTAATCTTCCCAATCACAGCACTTGACTCTGTTGCTATCAACCTGAAATAATCCCTGTAAAACATGGTTTCCTTCTCAGCATTCTTACAATGGCAGGGCACTTAAAACTCTTCTCTTTTTGGAAGTACCCAGCCATGAAGCCTAGTTTCAGTCTCTAATGTGGGGAAGAGCAGTTAGAACTCAGGAAGTGCAGTCCAGCAAGTTCCATGTTTAGACAGAGTGAAAAGGGAGACTTCAGTAAAAGAGACACACTTAGTTCCTTGTTCCTTCAAGGATAACAACTCACAGTTATGCTTTTTCTTCACCTGAGTATCCACATCAACTGGACTCTAATACGAGAGGGCAGGACACTCATGGATCTTGGGACTCTAAAGATTTTTGAGATTTTTAGAATAAGATTATATAGTGCTCCATAAGTCCACAGGTAATTTCTGGGAAACATAATATTTATTCTTTCGTGTTTACTGTGCATGCAAAGCTATCCTTCTGGAATTCTGAAGGTCCATACTTATTTTTTGACAAATGAGTAGGGAAAAGAGAATGTTAACTGTGCCTCAGAAGTGAAAATCCTATTGTTTCTTATGATACTTTGACAGCATATCCTTTGAGGCAGGGCACCATGCTCTTCTGGCATGTCCATACAACATGATTACCTCATTGCTCTTGTATGTCAAATGCTGCTGGTTATACAAGCCATGGGCTTAGGAATGGAAATCAAAGTCCTGATGGAAATCAGTCCATTAGGAAACCATTTCTATCCTAGATAGAAAAATCGGTTTCTCAAGGTTGGCTCTCACTGAAGACAGAAATTTGGTTGTGATTTTCCAGGTGCAGTGATAGAATGTTTGTTCACAGAGTTTCACCCGAGGCAAATATCAGTGAACTAGTGAAAATAGGCTACTTTTCATCCATTCATCACAATGTCAGATCACCCCATCCAGAGGCAGGAAACCCAATAAATATTGCAGGTAGATGTGGTATTCTTTTAGAAATTTTATATGTTGTTTTTTTGTCCGAATCAGGAGTTACATTAAAAACAGCAGCAGACTTAGATTTACATGGATGAGAAATAAAGAAGAGGAGAAAACAGCCTAACAGTTATTAAAAAGATATCTTCATTTTGGCTAAAGAATTGATCAAGTATCTATTCCTTATTGTATTGAGAACACTAAAGTAAATATCTTCTTAAATGGTTTAAATTAGATTGCAATTAGGGCTTGCCATATTGGCCTGGTAGCTGAGTTTTTATGGTGCGACTCTCTCTGAGATATCTAGAATTGATATTTAAATAATTTTAGAGCATATTAGATTGGAATGGCTACACTCCTTTAAGATGTTTTCTTGTTGCCTATGAAATACTTATGCTGAACTTGCATTCTTGATGTTTGGAAAATGGAAAATATTGGAGTACTTACAAACATACTGGAGTACTTACAAACATATGCAGGAGTTGGGTCTGCAAATCATGCTACATTGGCTTTACATGGTTCTTTGATTCATTGTCATTTGTTTTAGAGTTGGTGCAGACACATCTGTGCTACACGCTCCTTGAAACAAAGAACACTGATCCCAGGGAATTGTATTGCACCCATGGGACCTCATTTGATCTTTGACTCTTCTTCAGCTCTCCAGAACAAAAGAGTTTGTATCAGAAAGCCAACAAGAGGCTTTTGTAAGAAACCAAAGTTCAGGGGTTTCTTGAAGAAAGCCAGTGAGCAGATGTGGTTTGCTCTGTTGTGGGGAGAGATGCAGGAATTAACTGATGCTGCATGAGGAGCAGAGGGAGCCTCATCTCTTTGTCTTCAATTTTCTTAGCAGAGAGGAAGCTGGACAGAAAGCCATCTGAATTATTTAATCTACCCTGCATCCATCATTTGCAAGCAGGCCATCATTCCTTTTTATAGATTGAATGATCAAGCACCAAGCAAGGGATGATGTTTTTTCCTTTCCTCCATCCCACTGTTGACAAGGGACCATCCTCTAAAGCCATTTGGTCTTGTATTGATATTCTTTGGATTTGGCAGACAGCAGACTCCCTTCCTACAGTGTTTATCCACATGAAGTATTGCTAGGCAGAGATCACCAGTCTCTATCAGCCCTAAATAAGAGCTAAATAAACCAAGCTTGATTCCTGGCTTATGCAGGAAAAGGCTTCAGTGTTCCCCCTGTGTTTTAGCAATCTGTTTCTGTGGCTATTCTAGTTTAAATTAACTATCTACATCACAGCTAGCCAAAACTGGACACTCCACCAGGCCATATTTCTTGGTATTAACCTTGCTTCAATGCATCTTGAGATCACAGATGTTTGCTCCTCTCATTCTGGTGGGTCACAGACAGCCTGCTTTTGACAGTCACTTGCAAGATTTTCCTCGTGTGAGCTGTTGAAGTTCAGTGTGTGATGTTATGTCTTACATGTCCTTCTTGTTTATTTCAACTTTAACAGGTTATCCTTTGTCCACTCTCTCCTCTTTATTATTTTAATTTTTTACACATAATGTTTCCCCACATTTTATGTGCATCTGTCCCGTGTAAAATATGTCCCTCAGGACAAAGCTCCTAGGGTAGAGATAAGGAATAAAGAGAAAGACCCTCTGGGTCCCTTAAGAATCACAGATCTATATCCTCCCATGGAAGGCAAATCAAAGCCAATTTGCTGGCTTTTGTTAACTCTCATTTGTTTCAACACATGATTTATCACCAGGGTCTCCTCTCACATCTCTGAAACAAACACCAGATGCTTTCCACGTTTCCTTATTTTTCCAGCCATTTCAGATTTAGCCAGCATCAATTCAAATATCTCAATGAAGGCCCTGTTTGTGCAGTCTGACAATAAAATCTATATCTTTATTTGCAGCATTTAGTGAATTCCTAAAATGCGGTCGATGGCCTCTTAATGGGTATTTCATCTCTGGGTCAGCTTTTAGCAGATCCTCAGAATAAAGATGGATGCAAGCCCTCTGGAAGCCAAGGTCCCCATCACTGTGGTGGCACAGTGCAGAAATGGCAAGCAAATTAGGAGGGAGGCTGGGCATGGGAGCTGATCTCTAGGCAAACAGTGTGAGCACCAGTCCTGACTTTTCCCTACAAAGAGGTGGAAAGAGGAAAGATGATTCAGCAGATTTTCTCACTGGGTTTTAGCCCATCAAGGTGGGGAAAACAAAAAATCAGTTGTATATAGACTCATGAATATCCCTACATGCTTCTTTTATTTTACTGATCTGATGGGACCTCATAAAACTTAGCATTGATTTTTGGAGGGAAAACGGGAAGAAAAAGCAAAAAGAAATGCATCAAAAGCGTTCCTTCTGAAGGAAAGACTTCTAGAAAGAAAATGTTGAGCACAATTACACTTGTCCCAGTTTTGAATTGAGTCAACAAACCCTATGACTAATTTACTTGCTTGGAGATAAAAATGTGCCCAGCTATACTCTGTGGAAGCCTGCAAGGCAGTGAATGGGGAACTTCTAGCAGGGTGTCAGTAGGGTGTCTCTGCTCAGTCTCTGTTCCACAGCTGCTCAGTCACCCCAGTATCTTCTAGGCCTCTGTCCCCACATTTGACCACTATCATTCAATTGGGAGTTTATTTTTCCCAGTATCTAATTAGAATTTTCTTAATTCTCTCACAAATGCTGAACTGAGTGGAAAAATCTCTTCCCTTGACACTAATGCAATCCAAAGACTGGTTGGCCTTTCCCACAAGGAAACACATCGGACTTGTGCTGGACTTGTGCATTAAGATGCCTGCAAGTCCCTCCTTACACCAGGACAAATTTCTCAGAGAAAGCAGAAAGTTGCACCATTTGGGCTACTCATTGCTCTGAACAAGCAAAGGCTGAGTGGGTGGTAAGCACCATTCTCAAGCACGACCTGTGGATTTGAACTCAGCCTCCCCAAAAGAAAGAAATCCCTGTGTTCTCCTGTGTACCATGAAAAATCTTTCAAGAAACTTTTTATCCTGCTTCCATTACAGAGTCCCAGTATTTATAGCTTTAAATGCTTTTATGCAGGGGGAAAGACACAGAAGCATCATTATCATGTTTCAAAAAGACAGTGAAGTGCTTTTTCATCTCCATTACTGAGAAATTGAGTCAACTTTACTCTATATAAATTCTGTCTCTGAGAGTTTTTGTTCAAATCATATTTGCTACTTAACAAACTTGATTTACTGAGGGGGACATGCTAAGAAGAGATGGAAGGGAAATATTAGCATTTCATTGGAAATTTTAATATTGATATTAAGTGGCACCAAAGCCCAGACAAATTGGTGCTTTTATTAATTTTGACTGCAAGGAACTAAATGTTTTTCTTCTACTGTTTCTCCTTCTTTTTCTGCTTTTATTACTCCAGCCCTACATATCACACCATTTTTCTCCTGTGTGAGATCTCACAATGGTATCATCCATGACTTTTTCCAAATTCATGTAATTTGAAAATTATGGACAATGTGGTGCCTATAAAGGAAGTGAAAGGCAAATAGCAGTGACTACCTCCAAGCAGAAAGCAGATGAGCCTTTCCCACAGAGGTGTAGCAGAACAGTGTGCCAACTGATGAGATAAGGGACACTGACCCTCAGTCAAGGTACACTCTGTTGCTGGCACTTCTGTTTTTAGACCTTCCTTCAGTCCTGTCAGTCACAGCTCATTGAAAGGATCCCAGCAAAAAGCTCCTTTTTGTCTTCATCTGTTGGAAGGGTCACCCAAAAACACTTCTCCTTTGCAAAGAGCACCTTGACTTGTGAAGTAAGACATGATTTGTCAGAATGGGTCTGGGAATGTTTATTAAGTCATGCATAATAATGATATATATTTCATTCCTTTTTTTTTTTTTTTTTTGATCACTGCTTTAATCTTGGTGAACATAAACTTATATTTCACCTGAAAGATGAAAAAATGTGGTATTTTTTATACAGGGAACAGCAATATCAGGACAATACTAGTACAGAACATGTTCATAAATCACACATCCATATAAGATCATTAGGAAGTCACTAAGTCTGACATCAGATTAGAGATGTGGAACTACTTTGAAAGATTCCAGCTTGAACTGAGGAAGAATATTTGAGCTTTACTTAAAAATTGACTGTAGTGAAGAATTGCCATCAGCCTTGTTCACTGCTCCAAGCTGATAGTGATACTCAATCTTCCAAACTACCATCTTATTTTCAACATGGTGTATCCACTTGCTGCTTTCCAGCCCAGATAATTTGGGATTTCTGCATGGAACTTGATGAGAAGTTGCTGTGCAGGTAGCATAAAGACATCTCAAAGCCAGATCTATTGATTGTCCTTTTTCAAGCCTAAAGGAAGAAAAACTTTGTTTGACTCAGGAAGAAGCGAGCCAGTGCTTTTTGAATTATTTCTTGTTGGTCTGCCAGGACTCAAGCAAAATTCTCTTAACTCTGCTCCTGCTTCATTGATCTTTACAGCAGGCTTACCCAGAATCTGTTGCTGTCACTGGTAAGCAGTCACACAGGCAAATAACACATTTACACCCTTGATGAACCTGCTCAGTAACTACTCTTGAGGGAGCCAGCGATTCATAGCTGGATGCAATGGAGAAGAGTATGCCACTTGCAAATAGTTTCCAGCTGTTCATTTAGATGTGTATGCTAAACACCACTAAAAAGATGCTGAAATGAAAAGGCCAAAGAAGTAAAGAATACTGGTGTTAAAAAAAAGTGGCAAACAAATAAAAAAAAAAAAAAATCAGGACTAGTTGCACATTCTTTGTAAGAGTAGAAAAACCCCACAAAAGCAAAATATGAAGAAGTCTGAAAGAAAGAGTTAAGAGGTCAGATCAGTCTTCAAGTACTGTATAATTTTCCACCACTCATTATTTACACCTCCCACACAGCCTTTCCCTTGCTTCTTGTTTTCTGCTGTGATGGAAATGCACTGCTGAATCTCTACTGTGGACATTATACATTGTTTATTAAGTATGTAGAACATATTTTGAAAGAAACACATCCCAGGGTACATCAAGATATGTCAGACTGTGATAGGTTTTCTCAGAGTGTTCAAGGCTGGTGAAGCAGAAGAATTTGCTTATGGTGAGGACTAAAATGATTGATCTGTTTGGTGGCTTGAGAGGTGTTGATTATAGGGTGTTGTAGGCTCATGTAGGTGTATGGGCAACTTACTAATTAATATTTCACCATATTGTACAGTAGCTAGCATAAGCAACAGGCGTATTTTTATTATGTACTATAATGTATGTTTGAACTTTAGCACATTAAAATCCCCTGTTTCCTGTTTAAGTGATCTATTTCTCATGGCCTAGAAATAGCCTCTCTTGAAATCCATACAGTTTTTAGAAAAAACTTTACGAATTAACACATGATAATTTACTTCTGAGGTGAAATAAAGATCAGGCTGGAAAGAAGACATTTTTAAGGAATTATGAAATGGAGGTAATTAACCCTTAACCACTTTCCACTTAACTAATTAACTGCTTAACCCTAAAGTATTTATAAAAAATATAGTGCAGTCTGTGATTATCTGCAGACTTTAAATCACACTCAAAAGCCTTTCTAGGAAGTACCTTCTAGCTAACCAAGTGTCAATGGAATTGCTGCAGGAATTGCAAGAATATATTTCATACCTAAGTAGGAGATTAGGAGATCAAATAACTTTCTCTGTAATTCTATCATTCGGAACTTTCACAGAATAAAAGGTCTTTCTTCTGCAGTTCTCCAAGCACTTAAAAAATGAATACATTAAACTTAATCATTCACACATCATCTGCCCCTTTCTCATTTGGGCAAACTGAGGCACAGGAAAGTTACATAGCTGGTATTTTTGGAAGTGATCTGGAATGCTGGGTGCCATCACTTTGAGATGTTCAGTGTTTGATGCACAGAGGGGAATTAGACATGTCACATTTAAAGGTCTGAGCTCCTGAGCTCCACCTGTGCAGTGAAAGTACACATGGCAGCAGGACACTGACATCCTCACATCCTCATTTTCTCTTTTATTCTTCTCCAGTGCTAAACAGAGCTTAGCACATTGCATTGGCAACTATGATTCCATATGACCGAGTGGATCTGGCAGTGCACTTCTCATCCCTTGGAAAGAGAGCCTTCATGTTCATGTGTGGATCCAAAGTCTACGCAGTAGATTTAGGAAGGTCAGAGAGTGTAATGAAAAGTAGGAGTGGATTGCAAAATGCTAAAAATGTTGCTTCTGATGCCAAAATCAAAGATAATCTGCTGCTCCTCCCTGGCTTTTACCCAAAAGCAATTCACATACCCGTAACACATTATTCTGTCGCAATCATTACCCACCAACCTTTAGAAACACAGGAAAAAGACTTAAGACTTGGGTAACCTGGAACCCTGCCTAGTTCCATGGCTTTGACCTCTCAGCCTGTCTCACAATGATGTCTCAAAGCACAGGCATACATAAGCTGCGTGTGCAACATTTTTGGCCTTCCTCCTTGAGTACTCGCTCTGGCCAATTTTTCTAATCAGTGATCAGTGATCACCAGACCATCAAATGGGCCATGCACACCCAGCAGATGGCAGTGGCTGTGCTCAAGCATGACAGCTCTTTGCACACAGAACTGGCTGCAGAACAAAGCAGACTGTTCAGGCCACCAAGACACAGCTCTGCCTTTGCTCTGAGCCCCAAGCAGAAAGCAGTTTGCTACCTGCTAAGGCACCCGAGTGTCCTATTGAAAGTCTGAAGCATTCTTTGCTGTAAGCTGGAAATGTGTCTGGGAAGCAAAAGAGTTTCACTGACTTCTGCTTTCTAGGACTCCATAGGAGGCCTTTCAGTTAGGTGAATCCATACTGTCTGGCATAAATGAGCAGGAAAAATAGGCTCTGTAGTACTAGTCAGCCCAGGGATACACTGTCAGCAGGTGTAGCCATACCTGTGACTCTAAAGGAAGCCTTTAGAAGGCTTTGAAGGACCCTAAAGTTTTGAGAGCTGCCAAAGCTTGTGTATGTACTGTATGGTTTTCTATTTATCCATGTATCCTACTTCCAAAACCTCCTGGAAACTCCCAACAGCCATCTCCAGCATTTGGTTCCACTTTTCCTGGGCTGGGGGGAGTAATTGAGCTCACTGCTAAGGGAACTGTCCTTTATCATTATATTTCATATATCATTTTGGAAATCATCCAGTCCCATTTAATCTAATCACACTCTTCTTGAATATGATAGATTTAATTCATAATTCCTCTTATGCTAGTATTTAATAGCTGTGAATATAGAGAAAGCAATTTTTTTTTTGTTTGCTTATACTAGGTAACAACTTCAGTTATAGGCTAGAGACCCATTATGCAGGAAGTTGTAAAAATAGCAGTCACAATAAGCTTGTAGATGGTTATCATGTCCCTCAGGCCTTTGGAATGTTATTTTTTAATGGGAGGAGAGTTTTAAGATAGATGAAACTAATCAGCTTTATAATTCATACCTTTACACAATTTTGATTAACTCATGTAATAAGGAAGTCCCAGAGCATCCCCATGGCAGCAGATTCTGAAGCAACTTGTCTGCATGCACCTCACAAAAAGAAGTCCAGAACAGGAGCCAGTACATCCATTATGCTCTCAGCAGCATCTTACAGGGGACTGCCAGGTCTGTCCTGTGACAGAGCATTTCCATTTGTGCTTCCCAGTGTTTGCACAGGTATTTTCTGACATTGGCATATGAGATATGAGTTTGTTACAAAAATTGGTGCATATTTCATGAATGTGCTGTGCTAAATGGAGATAATCTCTCTGCTCCTCATACCTGCTGGAAATCGAAGGCATGGAGGAGTGCAACACAGCCACAGTATTCAAATCAATATGTTGTCATTTGCCATTAACCTTTCCATTCACCTCCAGCATTGCTCTTTTTCAAATCAATTGGAATCAGTTCTGTGCATGAGCTTTCCAAAAGCGCCACAAAACTTTACAAAAGGCAAGCAAGAATACTTGGACTGGTTCATCTCCTTGTGGACCTAAACTTGTGACAAAGAAACTGGGAAGTCAATCTAGGTGAGGAGCTTACAGCACAGCATTTGGAAGCCCTGGAGGGAGCAGGTGGAACTGCCAATATCCCTGCATTTTGCTTATTACCAACTGCAAGGGAAAGTGAGGACACATTTGTTTGGTTGTAGACAAGTGTGAGTTAGATTACAAGATAGTTCTGGTCCTACCTTGCTGAAGACAGAAGAGCCCTGCATTCAAGTTGGAATTCAGCTTCTGCCTTCAAAGAGCTCATTTAAAAAAATATATCTGCTTCATGTAGCACCTGTATAACAAAGACATTGTCTATGGTGGAAGTCATTAGGATCCACCGGAACAGAAACAATCATCCATCTGCAAAACAGGAACATAATAAAAAACAGACTGACAATCCCTGCTGTAGAATTAACTGAATTGGATGCAAACGATTTTTTTGTCTGTATAAAGCACTCGCAGTTTTTTTTGGTGATCTATCTGTATTACATGTAGCAGTAGAATGTTAACCAAAGGTAGATTAAATTTAACTTCTCCTCCTCTCAAGGGTCATTCCTTATAGCTAGAAAACAATTCCAAATTTAAGAGACTTTAGTGTAAGATTTACTGATCACATTTCGACCATAGTTTTAACATATGTACAAGCAATAATAAAGAGCAATACAATTGAAGAACTGAAAAGTACATTTATTGCAGAGACTCACACTTCAGTTTTAAAGGGAAAATATGTTTTAAAATATAACTTTTATAACAAAACTTATTGGTCCACATTTAAAGTAGACTGTCAAAGGAATTGTAAACAACAATGACATTGCTACTATCAGAGTTTGTAAATAATAATAAGTGCAGGAGCTCAAGTTGTGGCTACAGTTCTGTCCAACTAGATATTGTAAAAACAAACAATGGAGGTGTTCTCTTTCCAAAACCTACACTTCCATGGCTTTTTCTGTGTTGTGGTTTAACATGGCAGGCAGCTAAACATCACACAGCCACTTATTCATGTCCTGCTCCAACCCTGTGGAATGAGGGACAGAACTGGGAAAAAATAAAAGTTGTGGGTTGAAATAAAAGCAGCTTAATGGAGTGAAAAAGGAAATTATGATGATGATGACAATGAGAATAATAATAATTAGTATATATATATATATATATATATATGTAATTTTTTTAATACAAAAAAGTGATGTATGATGCAATTATTCACCACCTACTAACCTATGCCCAGACTGTTCCTCAGTATCAGTCCCCAGCCAGCTTGCCCCTTAGCTTATATCCAGAGCAAGATGTCATAGGGTATGGAATATCTTTTGGGCCAGTTAGGGTCAACTGTGCTGGCTGCATCTCGTCCCAGCTTCTTGTGTGCTCCAGCCCACTCACTGGTGAGGTGGTGTTGGAAGCGGAAAAGTCCTTGAGTTAGAGTAAATATTGCTTAGCAACAGCTAAAACATTGGTGTGTTAGCAACATTATTCTCATCTGAAATCCAAAACACAGAACTGTCACAGCTACTGGGAAGAAAAGTAATTCTGTCTGAGCTGAAACCAAAACACTCTGGTGGAGGGCATAGTGAATGATTTGGCATACCTCAAAATTGCCTGCTAAGTCTCGTAAGCTGGAGTAAATGCAGTGGTTTAATACTCTTGCATGATCATCCTAGATCTTGTCCCAACATGGAAACCTAGACACAGATGCCTCTATTTCCACCAGAAGGAATAGGGTCTATAATTCTTAGCAGAATGTCTAGCTGCTTACCAAAACAGGCACAACACCCAAGAGATGAAAAAGGAAAGCCATGAGCCAATGTCTTACGTCAAATGTAAAACTGCTTTTGAAATTTGCATTCTTTGTCTTCCAGAAATATTTAGGGGGTGGAGAGGAGAAACAACTCTCAGACTTTAAGAAATGTTTTCTTCTGCCTCTGAAGTATATTTCACATTTCCCTTCAAAATTGCCTTTAACAATATGTTTCTACTGATACTATAACAGTGTTCTGGTTGTAAGCCAGAGTCCTGGTATCTTGTCCTTTTTGAAAACTACTCTGTTATAACATTTATCAATACATAATTGACATTTCTTTTAGTTTTTCCTCAACAAACTACCCCATGTAACCCTCCTTGTTGTGGCTTTATAGAAATAGTATGCACACTTTTTCCTCACTTGCTTATTTGATGCCTAGGTCACTTTTGCTGTCAGAATCTATTTATTGAATAAAACCGATTTTTTTCCCTTCTCAAGATATAGTGAAAAATGTGCAAGATCTCCCAGTACAGGGATGTTGGTTACTAGGAAACACAGTCTCCAGAGAGCAGACTAGGAGCACAAGCCTTGGACTACAAAGATTTATTTGAGGAAAATTCCTACAACAAGGGTTGGAATTAAAATAATAGTAATCTAAAAAAATGCTTTTACTGAAGGACAAATTTAAGAAGAGAAATTGATATCTGTAAGAGTCGTACAACAGTTTTCTCTTGTTCTAAGAAGATGTAATAGTCCAAACTTGGTAGATATCTCTCAAGAAAAATTGAAAACAGTCAAGTGGAAAGCAAACAAAAAACCAACCAACCAACCAACCAAACAAACAAAAAGGTATAGGGATTCATGAATCATATAATGGCTTGAGTTGGAAGAAACCTTTGAAAGGCCATCAACTCCCCTATAATGAGCAGGAATATCTTCAACTAGATCAAGTAACTCAGCCCTATCCAACCTGACTGAATGTTTCCACAGACATCTCCCAGCTCTCTGGGAAACTTGTGACAGGGCTTTACCACCCTACACTTCTTTCCTATATCTAATCTAAATAACTCTCCTTCAGTTTAAAACCATTAGCCCTTGTCCTATCACAATAGTCTTCCTAGGAAGTTTATCCCCATCTTTCTTTTAGGCCACTTTCAAGTACTAGAAGGTCATAATAAGATCTCCTCAAAGTTTTCTCTTCTCCAGGCTGAACAACCCCAACCCTCTCAGCCTTTCCTCATAGGAGGGGTGCCTCTAATAGTCTAATAAAATCCATCTGCTTTGTATTTAAAAGATTTCTGCTCTTCTTTGGGATAGATTCTTACAAAGATACATTCTGGGCAAAATTCCACTTGACTAATTAGGAACTTGGTCACAATTCTGCATTTGAGATATATTGTCCAAAGCTTTTCTAAATGACTTTCTGTCTCTCCTATGAGAAAGTCCATAACACCCAGTGGGTTATATTGTTTGAAATTCCTCAGTGAGGTCTGGAAAATATGCAAATAAGGAAATAATCAAGCCATGAGTCACTGAAGACAAATTCAATCCAAAACATTTTTAGTACTGCAGCAAGGCTCCAAAAGGATCAATGTGTCTGTATTACTTATTAAGAATGACATATTTTAGAAAGAGAGTTGTAGGGGAAATCTTCCCTTTTTAGCCACTGTAGTTTCACTCATCTATCACCAAACAGCATAATACGTGTCCCAAGGAGATATGAAATGAATGAAGATCCCTGCATTCAAGTGTCCCGAATGTCATCACAGTAAAATGTAAAGCCCCCTTGGAAAATTCCTAGAGAGGCTGCCAGCTGATAGCCTATTATGTCTGCTCTGAAAGAACCACGAAAGAAAGCACTGCCTCTAGCTATTTGTCTTCGATGTAATTGGTGTTTGTCAGATGCTCTCATGTTCCAAAACACAGAGTGGGGGTAACTGCAAGAGCCAGCTGGAGCCTGGCCCTGCCAAGCTGGTGCCAGGCAGCTTGAAACAAACCCTGGCCTTCCCACCCAGCAGTTTGCAGTGCTAAACTCGTTGAAGGCAGGCAGGCAGGCAGGGACAAACTTGTGGAGCTAAGCACATGTGTATGATGGGGTAGATGCCAGAAGAGGAGGTAGCCTTAATCTTGGTAAGTTAAGTGAACAGAAAAATAACAAGCTTGCCTACTCTCAGTTCAAAGAAAACCTTCAGAAGAAAACAAAACACACCAAACAAAACAACAAAACAAAACAAACTAACAAGGTATTTGAAAATAAGCAAAGAAACCATTTTGGTCAGTGAGCACCAAGATAACAGTTCTGAAATTGTTCATGGTCTCTCTTGGGAAGAGAACTTTGAAGCTTATAGCCTGGGAAGGCCTTATGTACCCTTTCATGCTTAGGAGACTGAAATGCCTCTAGAATAACCAAAGCTTCTCTTGGACTCTGACCTCAAAGGTTGGAGGAGTTATCCAGGTCACAAATACACATCTGCTTCATGTAGCACCTCTATAACAAAGACACTGTCCATGGTGGAAATCATTAGGACCCACTGGAACAGAAGCAATCATCCATCTGCAAACACACAGGGAAGGTGTGTTTTCACATAGCACTGAAGATGGTGATTGACCCCACACTTAAAAAGCAACCACAATGGCCCCAGAAAAATGGAGGGACATCAGTAGACCAAGGATAATTGTAGTTGGGTTTACTATGGTGTAGTTTTTATCACAGGCAGTTGCAAACATGCTTTTTTGGTTTAGTCAAAATATCAAATTATGCAGAAAACCTGGGGCGTGTGCAGCTGGTTGAGGAGACCAGGAAAGATAATGTCCCTAAGAGAGGGATTCATGGCCATTTACAGAGAAAAAGTCAGTGTCCCATGCGCTGGCTTCCAGGGCCCTCCAAGGAAATGGCTTTAGTTAATACATACTCAAAATTGAAAAGGCTGAAGCATGTAATCAACTTGCTAAATTCCAGCTTTGATATTAAAAGGGAAGAGCTTCTTTTCTAAGCCCTCAGTATGGTATTTCACTCCATTCATTCATTCATTCATTCATTCATTCATTCATTCATTCATTCATTCATTCCCTCGCTTGAATTTTTGTGTGGGTACTGCCAGTTCAGAGAGAGGAAAATCATTGCATTTGAATTTTGCTGATCATTTGACCATGCTAAGCACTTGGGATAATGCATCAAAAACATCAGCATAGTAGAACCACAAGAATTGTCACATGTTCTACATCAACTGTTTCACAACAACTATCAGTAAAACCTGGTGTCAGCAGTGACTAAAAGCAATTGACATGGTCAGTGTCAGTTAAATATGAGAAATATTTAGGAGTAGATGGTTTGGACTACCAGAATCAGGTTGTACCCATTAATAGATATTTGGTTTAACAGAAGTAAAACTCTTCTTTTAAATAATTCTAGGAGCTTGAACTCCCCCCTGTGTTCGTTAGTCATGGATTCATGTACCTGACAGGACACATAAATGTGAAATAAAAATCATCTTAGGTGTAAAACACAAAGGGAGGTCAAGGGATGGCCATATCAGCTTGAACTTGTGACAACTTACTGCAATCAACAGCCGTGGGCAGTGGTCTTTGAGCAACTAATTTGCTGTTTCCTGTGGAAACGTGGTATTGGCATGGGATGTGGGTGGACTCTGGGCAGCAGCCAAGCTGCTACAGCCACTCCCTCCCTCCTGTCTTCTGTGGGATGGAGAGAAGATAGAAAGGAGCTGGGAAGACTTGTGGATCAAGATAAAAATAGTCTGGTAGGTGAAGCAAAGTTGCGCGTGCCAGCAAAGCAGAGGAGGAATTTGTGCACCGCTTCTCTCTCAGCAGCAGCCAGATGTTCAGCTGCCTCCTGGAAAGCAGGGACTTTGAATGCCAGTGGTTGTTTTCGAGGACAAGTGCCTCCAAATAGGCAAATAAAAGTATTTTCCTTTTCTTCCTCCTCTCCTTGAGTTTTGATTGCTGAGTATGGCATGATGTTGCATGGAGTATCTCCTTATTCAGTCTTGGTCAGATGTCCTGCCTGTGTCCCCCCACAATTTATTAACTACCCAGCCTACTCTCCAAAGTCTTTGGAGGCAGAGTGGGTAAAAGATGCATTCTTGTCACTGCACAAGCACTGCAAAAATAGCTGAAGGCTGGTGTGTTATCAGCAAGTTTTTGATCACAAATCCAATACTCAGCACTGTACACCCTGCTATGAAGAAATTTTACCCACTCCCCTCCAGACTCAGTACACATGGATTCATAAGACAATACCAAGCAGGAGAAATAAGGAGAGAATCACAGAAATTGCAGTCAACAGGAGCTAGTGAGGAGAAAAATCTTAACATCTTCAGTCCTAAACCAAACATTATAGTGCTAGGCCCAGAGGAATACAGTGGGTGATACTTTATTGCAGATTATGGGCTTCAGGCCTCGGATCTGAAATAACACCACATTCAAGCATAACAAGCTACAGAATGGGAGATGTATATTAGGACATCCTGGAAAATGTCCATTAATAACAACTGCATTAACTACAATAAGTGAATGCCTAAACAACTGCATGTGGCATTCTAATTTTGTCCTTATTTCTATGCTGGGAGAAATTTTCAGGTCATGAACAAGAAAGCATTGCTGATGTAATTCAGCAGAGCATAAGAGCTGTTCATTTGCTGGAGGTTCTTGCCCAGAGATACAATGCACTGGCTCTGCTGATGTATTAGCATGTACAGATCTTCCCCCATCTTCACCAGTTAGGGCTAGATGTTGTTCTGTGACTTTCATCTCAGTGTTAGCATCAAAAAATTCAAAAAGCAAATTATTGGTAACAGTGTTAAGACCCAGAGACTGACACAGAAGCTCAATAGGAGAGCAAACCCAGTGCTGTATTAGGAAAAGTCTGGAAATTGCAAGAATTTAATATCAAGGTCTTATCATCCTTGTCAGTCACCTGCTTTGTTCTCCCAGGAGGAATCAGAGTAAGGTGGCATAAGTCCAAGAACATACTACTTTTGAAACTTTGTCTGTCCTAGACAAGGAGAAGTTGCCAGACTGTTCAGCTGGAGGTGTCTGCAGAACTGCAGAAACATTTGACATGTCCTTAAGTGTGGTAAAATGAAAAATGATGCATAATACCTCATCTAATGCACTAACCTTTTGTGCATTTCAGTTTTCTGTTTCCTATTTACCTAGCTTTTCTGCATCTTTATTGCTTCGCCACCTCACTTTCATGGGATTCTTCTGCTTAAAAAAGGCTAATAAAAAGCATAACAAAAGTTATCAGTTTTGGTTGATAGAATGTCAGGAATTTTTTTCTACAGTCCATTCTGGAGTTTCTGAACGATTTGAGTGACTCCCTCAACAGAACCCTCCTTGTCTGTGGAGCATGAAGTGGAATGTCCCCCTTGGCACTAAAAAGCCTTGGCCTAGTTCTTTAAACCTAGCCCTTTACCCCAGCCCTTTTTCCTTATCTACCCAAAATGTCCCCAGAAAAACCATATCACCTCAAACCCTAAGACTGCTTCCTTTCTTGTGAGTTTTACCTCATGTATAGAGTTCATATCAGTGCTATTTAACATTTGCAAAAAAAATTTTGATAAGCGTAGGAGAACCCACACTTGCCATAAGGAGAAGGATTATCCTAAAATAAACCCACCAAAGACAGCTTCCAATTCATTCAGATGCATTTAGAGGGAGTGCCCTTAACAGACTGGCAAAAAGCACAAACACCCAGAGGAAGATTCTGACACAGAGGTACAAATTAGGCACAGGTAAGCGAATAACAAAGATTTAGGACAGTTATACATGACTGAGGTCTGAAACACAAGATAAGGGGATCTGTCTGGGGAGGCTTACAGCAAGTGCCTTTTCTGAATGTGCTGTGGTCCTTTTCTAAATTTTTAAATGTGGCTGTGGGGCTCACTAGCTGAGTCAAGGCAATTGTTCATGCATAGTCCTGCCCTGTGGCAAATGTGAATTAGTGTGTGATCTCTCAGCCTTCACATACTGAGGCAAAGCTCAGCTTATCTTTTATTAGCTGTAGGCTAACCCTGCACACAGACCATGGCAAGGGATCATCTGATGTTATCACCTTGTTCAGGAGACTGAAAGCTTCCAATGAGACACTTAGAAAGAAAGGCAATCTGACTAGTGTCAATAATCATTAATGATTACTTCTTGGGGATAATGACGAGGTGAAGAAGTCGAATGTCACAGTAATAAAGTCTCAAGTGAGCCACAGTTTGAATAAATCATCAAAAATGGATAAAAACTACCTGTTTGAAAGAGAGGTGTTTACAGGGAACTCATCATGAGTATGCAGATTTGAAAGTATTTGGGTCTTTGGAAAAGGTTGTTGATTTTTCCAGGTAGCTCCAAACCTCTCAAATAATAGATCAATACAATCTCCTCCTTTACCCTTGACACTAACTCCAAGGAAAAGTAGAAGTTTTGAAAGTATTCCTACGTGATTGTTTACTGAACTCTGTGAGCTCCAAGGAAGTCCAGGATGGAGCATTGGCCCCACAGCTTTCTAACAAAAGGCTAAAGATTGTACATTATTAAACAAAGGTAGACTGAACAGGCCCTGAAGATCTCTTCAGACAAGGCCTGGTGAGACCATCAGCAAACACCAGCTGAAACCTTAGATGTACCATTACCTTCTCCTTCTTAGGAGAAGACATGGATGGTTTCTGTCAATAGGGTTAAATCCTGTCTGGCTGGTGTCATGTGAATCTTGGACATTTTCTAAGTAAGGCTGAAGGATATTTTGCATAAGGCCATCATTGCAGAATAGCCCCTCCAAGCACTTACTCACATTGTTTCATTTGCTGTGCTGGTTTTTCTCCAGGGAAGGGGGATACTTTTGTGGGACAGATCTGGGATAAGAGGCATGATGCTGCTTTCCTTTAGATACAGGAATACAGCTCCTCTGCGCCTTGCTGATCATTGGCTATTGCAATAGCCTTCTGATTGCTGTGGTAAGACAGAGCAGCCCATTTAATTTACACTTACTGGGAGCTGGCTCTCCCCATATACAACCTGATGTTCAGAAAAGAATCCTTTCTAACTTCTCCTCTTTCCTTCCCAATATTCCCTGTGCCCCTCAGCCATACTCATGCACATGGTAGACCTGCTCTTCAGGAGGAAGATCTGCAGGGACCAGCTGGAAACACACAAATCAGCAAGCAAGCAAGCATTATGTAGTGCAGAGTATCATTTCTACCAGAAGCAAATACATGAAATACTTCTGCTCCATATATCTGTGGAGGAGAAACTATCAGTTTTTCTTTTCCTTTCAGTCTCATCTTTTTGGAGGCAGCAATGAATCAAGAGGGAAATGGATCCCTTAAACATTGTCACCTTGCACGGTTTAATAGCTTTCCTCCAGTCCTATTGCTTTTTTCTTCAACCAGCAAGCCCAACTGAGGCTCAGACACTGCTTCAAATGCATTCAGGATGTTTCCACCAAGAACAAGGTCTCTTGCAGGTGATTTATTTTTCTCCATGATATATTTTCAGCAAAATCTTGTTATAAGTTCAGCCTCCCCATCTATGAGACAGTGGTTCAAGGCTGCTTAGCTGAGTTGACAGCAAGGCTTTTGGAATTGCCCATTATAGGACTTTTGAGGAGCTCTGGAGCTAGACACCTCTTCAGATTGCAATGCTGTTGCTCTGTTCTGCACTGTCATCCCCTGCTGCATTTGAACCAAGAAGGGTCATGTGTAAAACGTGACACTGTGTGACAATAATTCTTAAAAATTGAAAATTTTCTCTTTTATTTCCTTATAAGACAATCATATGCTATTACAGAAAAATAATTTTGAAGAAGCATGAATTTATTACTGCACTCCTCTGATCACAGTATAATACTATTTCACTCATTTAAATTCTTTCCCAAAAGCATCAGTGTAAACAAGGGCTCATCACCTTCAAGTATTTATTTTAGATCTGCAATAGCAAGTAATTTATATGTGATTACTTATGCCACCAATAATCTAAAGCAGTTAATTTCTTTGAATTTCAGCTTTTCTCCAGACTTTATCGCCAAAGATTGAGATTGACTGCATGAAGAAGGCATGTAAAGGATAAAATCAGTCCCTTTACCTCAAGAACACCATACAGCAACAGCTCAAATAGTAACTGTTACTCTGCATAAAACCACGAAACAAAACAGAACTTCACACCTGACAGTTGGAACATGACACCAGCAGGTAGAAATTAATTTTTCTAACTCCTAATTCTACAGAATCTTATTCTACAGAAACAGTTCTATACATGTGTTGTGTGGCAAAGCTAATCTAAATGCAAACTGTGAGTCCTCTTTGGTTGGGGAATCCTTTAAACACATGAAAAAAATTAGGGGATTTAGAGTCTTAAATCATCCATGTCACAGACATTGCTGGGGAAAAAGCTGAGCCATCTTTCTGCCAGAGCATCCCCCAGCTGCTGGGGAGGACAGCCACAGGAATCTTGCTGAGTGGTGTGGAGACTGAGCAGAGCTCCAAGGCTGATCCAAGCCACATTCTCTGATGGCAGAAGAAGGGACTGTGTTAAAAAAAGGCAGCAGCATCACTTCTGCATCAGTGCAAGTCTCTCCTCATTAAAGGAAATTCAGGAATTTTCTGGAACTGGCAAGAAGATCTGTGCCAGTCTGAATTTGCAAATAAAGCCTCAGAGTAAAGTTAGCTTTTGGCAAGGGAAATGCATTCCCCACCTTAGTTGTGTATTAATTAACCAGGGCTTTTACTCCAGGGAATAAAATACTGCCCTTTGCTGTTCACACACTTTCTGCTAACACACTCTCTTTATATAACCTGAACCTGTTCACTAACCAAAGCTCCAAATTGACTGCTAATTTTGTGTTGGGTCAAATTAATGTTGAAACCAGATTAATTAAAGCAGATGAAGCTTTGTTTATCCATTATTCATGAAGCTTATTGGAACAGGAGAGAGTACATTAGCTTTATTTAGGATATTACTTCACTTTAATGAACTCTATTTTTTGACTGTTAATGCTCCTTTTGAGCAGAAGCTCAGGTTTGTGTTGTTGGGTGGTTTTGGTTTGTTGTTTTGGTTTTTTTTGGTTTTTTTTTGTTTTGTTTTGTTTTGTTTTGTTTTGTTTTTTTTGCTTTGGTGGTCTTAGTGCAAACAATGGAACTAGTTGAATTTCTGGCTCCAAAATATACAGTTGACAATCTCCAGCAGTGACTGCCTCTTACCAAAATTCTGCAGAAGGAGAAAAGAACACATGTGCATTCTGAGCAAGGATCTCCTGCTCCCCCTTCCCTGATGCTGATGGAAACTGCAGAGGAGAGGGTATGTTCACTCAGCATTAGAGCCAGATAACCCACAGGTAGTCAGAAGAGGTTGCTGGATACATAAAGTAGAACCAGCTAACTGAGAGCATTTAAGTGTATGTGTGGATGATCCAGTGAAGGATTCTGTTCCTCACAGAGCAGTGATTTATAAAAGCTGAGCTGGACACGAGGGGGTGTGAAGCATGGGCTAGGAAGGTACTGGAGCTATTACAGTGCTCTTTGCACACATGGTGTATCCTGGCTGGAGGTGGTTTAGTTCCAGTAGCTCTGTCTAAAATGATGTATTGAGACCTGAGGAATTTCTTGTCTCAGAAACTAATGGTGTTTATGAGCAAGTGGAAGACTGGAGTTCCTCAGAGTATACAGAATAAAAATAGAGCTTTGTGCAGAAGTCACGGTAACATCATATTTGTAAATAAAATTAGACAAGCAAATGTAAGTTAAACAAAGGAAGGTTGTTTTCACAAAGTGGATTGGACTAGATTAAAGAAAATACCAAGATGCCAATTAAAGAAGATATGAAGGTAGGTCTGTGTACAAAGATAAAAGGATAGTTTGCAAATATGGAAGGTAAAATATGTAAAACTGCTAAAGCCCAGATCTTTTTTCTGCAAAAAAACCAAAGTGATTGACAGATCTCATTGTCACAAGATGTTAATGAGAACTGATGAAATTTAGGACAGAAGTGGTTACCCGTACGACTTAGGAAAACATCTGGGTACAATAGTGGGAACACTATTGGATTCAAAAATGTATTTTAAGTTGCGAAACAGCAATGAAAAAATGAGGATGAAGCTTTCATATAAATATATTTTCCCTTAGCATAGCTTGGCTGAAGATATGGTATCAACCACTGAAAAAACCCAAAAACAGTATAAGAAAACAAAGAAAACACACAGAGCAATCACTTGACCCTCTTAACTGTGATATCCAAATATCTCATGATCTCAATATATTTATCCTCAAAATCCTCTTACAGAAGTGGGGAAATAATTTGTGTTTTAAAAATGAGGAACTGAGTGGAAAACAGCTAAGGCTGCGATCCTCAGAAGTATTTAAGCACCTAGTTACTCTGGTTTCACACAAAGCTGCACTAACAAGGAACAGATCTTTGTTCCCCAGGTCTATTTCCCTTGTCACTGCTTTGATGCTCTCTTTAAGAGTAGGTGGTCCAAACTGACTTTTATAGTTATAACTTTTTGTGTCTATCAACAAGAAAAGGTTTTTTTTATTTCTGATGAGAAAGATGATTGCTAAGCAAAAGCATACCCAGCAAGGGGAATGTGAAGTGCTCAGAGAGATCAAGGCAAGAAACCAGAATGATGATGTGAGACCTTATGTTCCCTTTATTCAAGGCACTTTTTATTAGTGCCGTATTTCCAGATAGCTGAAGTGCTGTTGTAACATCAACACAGAAAGCACCAGAATCTGGAGAAAAAGCAGGAAAGAACAAAAGACTGTAAAGTACTGAATAGGGGGGATAAAACTTAGACTAAAGCTGCTAGACACAGTCGTGGCTGTTGAAAACTAAACCTCATTTAATGGGGCTGTATATCTGTTTTAGTTATCATTATGGTCAATGTTATCCAATAAACTTCTATTAAGTAGATTGGTACTGGAGGGTATACTTCTGTTTATGAGCTGACAATTACCACATCTTGAGCTAAATAAACTTGGAAGCTGAAGGCTGAAATTTTTATAGGGAATAAATTTCTTCAGGATTGGCATTTGTTAGCTCAGGATACAGTGAAACCGAGCTAAGTGGGGAACACCACAGTTTGAGTACGAAGATCTGCTAACCTGGCTGCTCCAGAACAGCTCTCCTCACTCTCACATCATGTCTATATTCCAGAACACAAAACAAAAGATGGTCAAGTTAGTTTTATTTAGGAACTGCTTTGGCTTTTGCTCTGAACAATAATGTTTTTCATCTGGTAGAACTGGACTAAAGGAGGGCAGCCCTCAGGTCACCCAACTGCTCATCTGCCATGCTTGGGGTCAAGGAGGTGATGGGACTGAAGGCCACTGGCTGCCCAAAGACAGACTATTTTAAACAAACTTTAAAGCTAGCTGAAGGGAATTTACTTTGAAACAAGTCAATGCCACTGTAAGAGTTCAATAAAAGTATGTCAAAGCCTCGGCCTAGAAGGTCTACATTTTACCTATCTCATGGCCCTTTTTGGTCAGACCATCTTCTGTCATCTAAAACTGAAGGTGAAACCTGGGGTGACATGTAGGCTCCCCTGTAGTATGGAGGAGATTCATTGCTGATTAGATGGATGGAAGAGTTGATTCTGTGTATCTGGCAGGGTGAATTGAAGGCAAGCAGTGGACAACATGCCAGACCAAAACAAATACATTTTTGATACAGTGAAAAGTAACTGCACTATCTCTATGTAAGTTGCAGTACTTTGAATGGCTGATGCTTGTAAATAGGTTCCTCTTATGAAAAGAAATGAAATGTTGAAATCAGAGAAAAAAGTCTAACTAACACTCTGGAAAGGAGACATGATGAAATTAAATGCAGGGGGAAAGAAATAAAACCTTGGGAAATTAAGTGACTGCAACGACATGGATTGGGATGAAATGAGGTGAAGTGAAAAGGACCAAAATTATACTCACTGAAATCTTGAAATCAGGGAATGAAGTAAAATGGGGAGACAGGACGAGAAATTGATGAAATAAAGTGTGATTAAAAAAACCCACTTCTGAAACGAAGTGAAAACAATAAAATGGCATGGAATTATATGAAGTGCAGGGAAATAGACCAAACCTTGTCTATGCCTGACCTAACCTTGTCTCAAACTGATACTGTTCTCTGATTTCAAGATTTCATTTCCTTTCATGAAAGCAAATTCTTCATTTCATGAATGGAAGTGAAATCTTGTGATTTCAATGAGTACCAATTTGGCAAGTTTTGGTCCATTTCCCTGCGCTTCATGTCATCCCATGCCATTTTATTGCTTTCACTTTGTTGCAGAATTTTCTAATTTTTCTTATATTTTTTTGCAATTACACTTAATAATTTTTTTGCCGGTCTCTTCGTTTCACTTTGTTCCCTGATTTTGAGATTCCAGTGAATATAATTTTAGTAGATTTCAGTCCATTTCATTTAGAAAAAAAGAACACCCACTGCCCAATTATTGCTTCCTCCCCACCTTTCCTCTTGGCACAATCCATGTACTGGCCATCTTAGCAAAAAGCTGATTTTACTGCTCCGCTTAGGATTAGGGTTATGCTTAGGGTTAGGATTGAGAAGACCAGAAATCCCAGAGCTCCAGGCACACTGCAGCTGCATGCCAAGGCCATCACAGCACTCCCCCACCAAAGGGTGCAAGGGAGAGAGGCTTTGGGTGAAAGATCCTCTGGTGAGAGGCAGTGCATCCTCTGCTGTGCAGTCCAGCTCAGCTGTGGGGCCTCTTGCCCCCAGGAGAAGCTGCATTCACATGAAGGACAGAGAGGTGTCATGGCGCACCAAAGGCCTTCCCCAAAGGGGCTCCCAGACCCTGCAGCAGAGCACTGCAGCACGATGCAACAGACCCACAGTGCTGCAAGGGACAGGGTCAAACTGGCCCCCCGCAAGGGAGGCATCTGGGCCTCTCTCACCTGCCCAAAACGTGTAATAATACACTGGATTCGATGCTTTTTGGCATGGCCACTGTGGTGAGGACCCTCACCATGCAGAAGACCAGATGGAGGAGAGCAATGAGATGTTGTTGGGACCCTCAGAAGGGCGATACGTTTCTGCCTAAACCATGTCACTCTCTCTCTGTCCCCCTGACCTACCTTCCTTCCTTCCTTCCTTCCTTCCTTCCTTCCTTCCTTCCTTCCTTCCTTCCTTCCTTCCTTCCGACACTTCCGACACTTCCGACACTTCCTTCCGACACTTCCTTCCGACACTTCCTTCCGACACTTCCTTCCGACACTTCCTTCCTTCCTTCCTTCCTTCCTTCCTTCCTTCCTTCCTTCCTTCCTTCCTTCCTTCCTTCCTTCCTTCCTTCCGACACTTCCTTCCGACACTTCCTTCCTTCCTTCCTTCCGACACTTCCTTCCGACACTTCCTTCCGACACTTCCTTCCTTCCTTCCGACACTTCCTTCCTTCCTTCCTTCCTTCCTTCCTTCCTTCCTTCCTTCCTTCCTTCCTTCCTTCCTTCCTTCCTTCCTTCCTTCCTTCCTTCCTTCCTTCCTTCCTTCCTTCCTTCCTTCCTTCCTTCCTTCCTTCCTTCCTTCCTTCCTTCCTTCCTTCCTTCCTTCCTTCCTTCCTTCCTTCCTTCCTTCCTTCCTTCCTTCCTTCCTTCCTTCCTTCCTTCCTTCCTTCCTTCCTTCCTTCCTTCCTTCCTTCCTTCCTTCCTTCCTTCCTTCCGACACTTCCTTCCTTCCTTCCTTCCGACACTTCCTTCCTTCCTTCCTTCCTTCCGACACTTCCTTCCTTCCTTCCTTCCTTCCGACACTTCCTTCCTTCCGACACTTCCTTCCTTCCGACACTTCCTTCCTTCCTTCCTTCCGACACTTCCTTCCTTCCTTCCTTCCTTCCTTCCTTCCTTCCTTCCTTCCTTCCTTCCTTCCTTCCTTCCTTCCTTCCTTCCTTCCTTCCTTCCTTCCTTCCTTCCTTCCTTCCTTCCTTCCTTCCTTCCTTCCTTCCTTCCGACACTTCCTTCCGACACTTCCTTCCGACACTTCCTTCCGACACTTCCTTCCGACACTTCCTTCCGACACTTCCTTCCTTCCGACACTTCCTTCCGACACTTCCTTCCGACACTTCCTTCCTTCCGACACTTCCTTCCTTCCGACACTTCCTTCCAACACTTCCCCCCCCCCCCCCCCCTTCTCCTTCCTCTTTTATTAAATAAAAAATGTCAAATTTTGGTCAGAGGTCAAACAGCATGGATCAAGGGTCAAAGGTCAAGGGTCAGAATTCATGGCTCAAAGGTCAATAATCAAAAGTCAAAGGTCATTGGTCAAAGATAAAAAATTACCTCAAGGAACCCTTACCAAGGACTCCAAAGACCTCAAGTAAGCCCAAATTACCTCAGTTAGGTCAAAGGTCACTGGTAGGTCAGAGGTCAAAGGTAAAAGGTCAGGAGGTCAAAGGTCAGGAAATCAAAGGTCACAGGGTCAGAAGTCATGAGATCAAAGGCCATGATATTAAATTTCAAGAAGTCAGAGGTCAAAGGGTCAGACATCAGAGGTGAAGTTTCTGTGTCCAAGGTCACTGGCTCACAAGGTCAAAGGGTCACAGTTCAAAGGCTGAAGGTCAGGTGGTCAGACATTGGGGTCCAGGGTCTGTGGTCCAAGGCCAGGGGTCAAAGGCCTGGGTCAAGGTCATGTGCCAAGGATCAAAGCTCAAGGGTCAAGGGTTAACAGTACCACCCTCCTCATACTGCCAGCCCTCATCCTCAGACTCCTGGAATGAGCCTCCTCCACTCACACCATCCCCTGGCACGGACCCTCCCTCAGGCTGCCCCCAGCCCACCCTCAGCCCCACACTAGTGATGCCATTCAGGGTTACAGGGTCAGGCTTGCAGAGCTGCTGCTTCACTGATAGAGGGTCAGGGGTCAAGGCTCACAGGTCATGGAGCACCAACCTCCTCCCACTGCCACCCCCTCCTCAGACTGTCCCCTCCCCTCACGTCACCCCACACGCCACCCCTAGAGGCACTCCCAGCCACCACCACCAATGATGCCTTTTTACGGTTAGGGGCTAGGGTTCTGTCTGTGGAGAATTTCCTTTCATGACGGGAAATCAAATATTGAAATAGGAGAAGGAAATCTAACAAACACTCTGGAAAGGAGATATGATAAAATCAAATACAATTGAAAATAAATTCTGGAAATGGAGTGACTGCAACAAAATGTACTGAGATGAAATGAAGTGCAGTGAAAAGGACTGAAACTTGTCAAAATTATTCCCATTGAAATCCCAGAATCAGGGAAGAAAGGTAAACAAAGAGACAGGAGAAGAAATTGAAGAAATGAAATGTTAGGGGGAAAAAAAAGTGAAAATTATGGAACTAAGTGAAAACAAGAAAAGCGAAAGGGATGATGTGAAGTGCAGGGAAATGGACCAAAACTTGCCCAATTGATCCTCATTTCAGGAAAGGAAATTAAATCTTGAAATCAGAGAACAAAGAGTAACAAACGCTCTGGAAAGGTGATATTATAAAATCAAATGCAATTAAAAAAAAAAAAGAGAAAATTTGCAAGTGGAGTGAATACGAGGAAATGGATTTGGATTACATAGAGTGCAGTGACAAGGACTGAAATTTGCCAAAATTACACTCACTGACATTTTGAGATCAGGAAAAAAAGTGAAGGGACAGGAGAAGAAATTGATTAAATTAAATGCAATGAAAAAATAGTAAAATAGAAGTGAAAATAATGAAATGGAATAGGATGACATGAAGTGCAGAGAGATGGACCAAACCTTGATGAATTGATCCTCATTGAAATCACAAGATTTCATTTCAGGAAAGGAAATGAAATCTTGAAATCAGAAAACAAAGTGTAATAAACACTCTAGAAAGGAGCTATGACAAAATAAAAATGCAATCTAAAAAAAAGAGGAAATTTGCAAGTGGAGTGAATAGAATGAAATGGATTGGGATGACATCAGGTGCAGTGACAAGGACTGAAACTTGCAAAAATTATATTCATTGAAATTGTGAAATCTGGAAACCAAGTGAAACAAAGAGACTGGAGAATAAATTGAAGGAATGAAATGCAATTTTAAAAAAATAATTCTGAAACAAAGTGAATGCAATAAATTGGAATATGGTGACATGAAGTGCAGGAAATGACCAGAACCTCTCTGTATTGATACTCATTGAAATTGCAAGATTTCATTTCCTGTCTTGAAATGAATTAGGCTTCACATGTTTGCATATAAAATGGCCATCCTTGTGTGGCTAAACTACATAGCAGTCTTCCACTGCGGGAGAACATTCCTCCACTGCTGACTTTATTTGTTATTGGTTTGCATTATATGTTAAATTGGGGAATATTTTAATTTAATAGCTCTATGTGGTAAAGCTGAGTGAATAATTCATAGTGAATTATTTATTCAATAAATTTAGCCTCTTTTACTCTTCATTTGTTCAGGAACTTTTTTTTTTCTCAAAGGAGTTGTTATTATTTAGATGTAGTTTCTAATCAGTTTATATGAATGTCTTGCTCTGCAGATCCCCTGGGTAGGCTATCTTTTACTAAATCAGTAAGCCACAGTGGGTGCAGAACACAAGGGATGCAGGAGACATTCCTTCAGGATCCAGGGCAGGTGAGAGAAAGCCACTGACAAATAACATCTGTCTCATGAAGTCTCTGCGTATCCCAAAATATATGTATTATTATTTTTATTATTTTTATTATTTTTATTATTTTTATTATTATTGTTATTATTGTTATTGTTGTTGTTGTCATCATCATCATCATCATCATTATGCTTCTGGTTGTTTTAATAGTTCACAGCTAAAGGAAAGCAGATGAGGAGAGCCAATACACAGAAAGGAATGATCCCCATCATCCACATAATTACATCAAACTTGCCTTTGTGCACCTCTCCAGGCTCTGCAATTCTGAGCTGAGCAGGTCATAGCTCTGCTTTTTTCCCTCAGTTGGCTTCCCTTGAGCTGATTTGCAGCAATGCTCAGATAATTTTGTTGCAGCCGTTTGTGTCTTAGATCTGCACCTCGTGCCAGGTGTCTGCCTTGGGTATTTACACGTGTGCATGAGATCTGAGGAAAGCAGAGCTAATCAGTGAGTCTTGATAATTAATAAGCTTTGCAATCTCACAACATTTTGCACTGCTCTCTTGCCTTCCCCCAGGAATCCCAGGGGTTGCTCCTACTCCTCCTGCTGAGTTGTGGGCCACCGCAAGGGCTCTGTCAGAGAGCAGCATCTCTGCTCCTCACAAACCTGGAAGATAGCTCTGCATCTCTCCTCTTTCCAATTACTGGGTGGTTATCAGCATAATGCTGTTTGTTGTCATCATGGGGAGATCTACTGTTTACTGAAGACCAAGTAGAAAAGCAAATAATTTGGGTAAGCTCTGCTGATTGCAGACTACAGCTTTATTTAGTAAAATTTGTTTCACACAAATGGTATCCCGAGGTACTTATCAAAGTTAAATAATACATAATAGCAGAGGGAGAGAGAAATTAGGAGGCACAGGCATGGGAGCAGAGATGTTTTCAGATGAGATTTGAAAATAAATGGAGAAGTGGTGAGGCAGAAAGAAACAACAGGAAAAGAGGACTGTTCCAGATGGTAAGAGATACAAGGGGAAAAAGCTTTTGCAACAGTTGTAGCTTGAGCATAATAAGGCACAGAGAGATGACTGGTGTCATTTGGAGAGAAAAACAGGAAGAGGGAAGAGGAATTCATGGAAATCGAGTGGGAAAAGGTCAGAAGGCAAAAGTATAAATGAATGAGGGGCTGTGGCAGCTTCCTCTGTAAATGTTGTGATTACAATTTGAAAAGCTGCTGCACCTGCAAAAAGACTGGCGTTTTCAGGATGCCTGGAGGCAAAAAGAATTTCTTTTTATCCAATAAGTTATGAGAAGGAGTCAAGGTGTTGCCACATATATAGTGGATTATGGTAGTCAAAGGACTACTTCCTGTGACCTGAAGTTGTTTCCGTTTGCTGGGTAGAAAAACATGAAGTCATGGTACACATTTCTTACACAGATATGGAAAAACAGAGGAATACTGCAGGAAGAAACTCTGGCGACCAAGATGTTTGACCAATTCCCTTTGAATGTGAGCATCTAGCCAATTCCTTATTCACCCAACAGTCCATCCATCAAATCCCTGTCTCTCCTTACTTTTGGTCAGAAGGATCAGATTGAGGGGGACCGTATAAAGGGCCATAGAGCAGTGCAGATGTGTGATATCTGTAGCCCTTGCCCACTGAGTAAGCCACTCAGTCACTGAAGGCCATTAGGCTGGTCAGGCAAGGCTTGCCCTTGGAGAAATGTCTTGGTTTGGAAAGACAGGAGTCTGCTAAGGAAGGCAGGAGCCTCCCCTGAAATGGAGAATGTAAACCCTCCCCACTCCTCTGAATTGCTATAAATTTTAAATTAAGGGGCTCTCAGGCAAAAATATGGGAGTAGGAAATAACAGTTCTTTAATAGGGAAGAAAAAAAAAAGGATAAAACAAAGAATGCAGTACACTAGAACAACACTGACAGAGTCAGAACCCAACCTGACACCCTGTGGGTCAGGGTGTTGGTAGCAGTCCAATTGGAAATGTGGCTGCAGTCCTCCTGGAGTGTCAGGTATGGTTCTGTTGAAGCAAGGAGGTCGTGTAGAGAAGGTTGTATTCTTCCTCCAAAGATCCAGTGGAAGAAGAGACAGCTGCTGTTCCTCTGGGGAATCCAGTGGAGAAGCCATGCTGGTGTCTCAAAAACCTCTGGATTATATCTGGGTAGCAATGCTTGGCTCCTCCCTCTGGGCAGAGCATCTCACAATGGGATATTATAGTTCTTATCAGTCATGCAGTGACATACAATAGCCTGTTATCAGCAGATGCCTCCTCCCAGGGGAGGTGTGAATGTGATCACTCAAAGACAGAGGGAAGGCAAACTGCCCACTTGACAAAAGGCAATCTGCCATACAGATGGTAATTGAAAACACCTTTCATTGCAATTTTCAACAAGAAACCAGCTGGCTGCCCTGAATCACCTCCCTGTTCCCCATGTGCCTTAGCAGAGCTTCTAGGTGGATATGCTCCGTGATGTTCCCAGGCACAGCGATGAGGCTCACAGGTTGGTGCTTCCCAGAAAATGGAAAGGAGTGTGAATGCTGATCTGGCAGGAGATGTCACAAATCCACCAGGATGAAGCACATGCTGGGAAGAGAACTAAAACTGTGAAGCCACTTTATGTGTAACCCCAGCCTCTGCAGGGAATTTTGGCAGTCTGTTCACATTCCCCTCAGAGCTTTCAAAGCCCAGAATAGAGAAGGAAGTCACGGCCCTGGCAGTGAGGGCATTGATCCAGCAGCTCCTCCAGGAGCCAGCAGAGAGAGGAGTTAGAGAGAAGCTTCAGGCTCTGGTCCCAAACGCAAGGCATAGCGGTGTCTTTTCGAAATTTGTCTCAACCTTTTGCTATTTGTAGCCTTTGTGACTAAAAATAAGAGGTCAACCAAAAAGCCACAGAAATTAAAGAGTGAAGGAAGGAGAGATATTGATTTGCCAGTACAGAAATGAGATAGCCCTCACCTTCAGGAAATATCTGATATCAATGTACAAAGGGAAGAAGCTATGTAGACCTCCATATTTATTTATTTTTCAGTGCAGTAAGAAAACACCTTGTATTAAAAGATCAGAAGGACTTCTACATTTTTTTTCAAAAAGAGAGGGACTTCTAGCAATATTAGGATTTAGAACAAATTTTCATAATAGTTTAGGTACTCCACATCTGCCTCACTGTTTCTTACAATAACAAACCAGTCTGCAGAATTGTTGGGTAATAACCAAGAAAATTCAACAACAATTATTTTTTCTACTCTTTTCCTGTTTTGAAATGGCTGTGTTTCTTGGCATAAATAAATTAATGGCATCTGTTGGTGCAAATAGCTTATGTGCTGATAGGCCAATATCTGTAATTATCAAGGCAGGTCACTTTGCTAGAAGGTACTAATGTTTTATTTAAAACCATTTACTAAAGAGTTTGCATTGTGTTAACTTAATACAGGACTTCAATGATAAATCTGATTGCTCATTCAACAGTACTGATAAATAAGAGAAGAAAAGGTTGTACATTTAAACTTACGTATCATCAGATATTAAATGATTATTGGTTTCCTTTTTACTAAGCTATAGTGGACATCATTTCCCTATACATTCTCTTAAATGAAGTCTTTCACCAGCTCAGGACACTTCTGGTTTAGGGTCAGTGTTATAAAATGATTATATAGGGTCAGTGTTATAAAATGGTTCACGATGGCCTCAGGCTTGCATTTCTCTGCTTGTGTTAGTGAAGAATTGAAGAGAGCAGGAAGAGGCAGAGTCCATCCTGAGTGGGAGGCAGATCGATCAGGCATGACAAATTAGCCATGGAGTGAAGAAAACATTGGATAAGGCACAAATATCCCATTCCCAGAGTGCTTTGAAGCCTCTTTAGCGTGGACACACAGCACAAGGTGACACAGCACAGAAATTTTATAAGATTACAAAATATAGTATTTTTACATACACTTTTTGTAAGAATAGCTTAAACGGAGCATTACTGAGCTGTGTGGCACTTTTAGGGATGGGTATTTGTTCATGGTGACTGCTAACCTGGTCAGTAAGGACAAGCACAGTACCCTGATGGCACTACTTGGTCAAACCTCAGAGCAGAAGAAAGGGACAGGCAGCCCCTGTGGATGACTGAAACTGAGAAGAAATGGGACATGGATCCTCCCTTTCCCCAATAGGTAATTAATGCCTAGTCTTCTTAAGGCTTTTAACGTTCCTGTCTCCAGCTAATTCCAATTTCTCCTGCCTTAGTAAGGATTTTCAAAGCAAGACTGAGCTGCAGCTGGCTGGCTGACTCTCAGCTTTTCCTTCTCCTTCCAATGTGAAGAAGAGAATCAAAGAGCCTTCTCATTTAACTCTATTTGTATATTTTGCAACTGCTCTAATTTGCTTCAGTCAAAATCCTCCTTAAAAATACGAGCATTGCTTCCTTTCCATTTAGAGGCAGGAGGCAGCAGCTGCCTGGCCTTGGGCACAATTACACTCCATAGCTGAGGATGGGAGTCAGTGGCAGCCTCATTCCCCCCAACTTTCATGAGGAAAAATACATTTAGCTGCTCAGCATGGAGGATTCTGCACAGCCTCCTCCTTCTCTGAGAAGAAAGAAGTGTTTGAAATGGCACCAAGAAGAACCCACTCTTGCATTTCGGCTGTTTCCTCATTCAGTTGCTGCTGAGCTTCCCTATGTCCTATTCAAGCACTTTTTGTCCCATCTGTGCATAGTGCCACTGCACCCAGGTGTCTAGAACAGAACACAAAGCCATTGTGTCCTGGCTGTTTGACTGAGCTAATCATCGTGTCATAGAATGGTTGGGATTGGAAGGGACCTTGAAGCTCACCAAGTTACAATTCCCCTCACAACCATTCAGGAAAAATCTTTCCCTGGACTGGATATGCACAATATTTTAAATAAATATTTATGTCAAGACTCCCATATTGTGTTAAGCTTCTTGTCCTATAAACCCTGTCTCTCATTAAAAGCATCTGCAGGACCTAATGACTGAATTCTTTGATATGTTTGCATGACGTCTCAAAATTGTCATGCCTAGATTTTAAGAAACCAGATACTAGCACATGATAACCCATAAAACAAAGTGCCCTTTAGTAATCTGAAATTTAAATGCAGATCTGCTGGTTTTCAGCTTTTTTAGCAGGCTACTACTTGGACATGTTTTTGCACTACCATGCTTTATGAAAAAAAAAAACAAAGCCAAACCAGGAGTCACAGTCCCATGAAAAGACTATGTTTCAGTGAAAACTATTTAAATTCATGTTGCTGAAAAGTGATTAACTATTCAATTGCTGGAGCAGATATACCATGTCAGATAAAGTAACTCAAGCTGCTCTTCTCTCTCTTGAAGATCAAAGAGATGGCTTGAATCATGCTGCATGCAGTGTACCCAGAATATGGTGGTTGCTATCTCTAGAGCCCACTAAAAGCTGCCCTTCCAGCCTGAACTGATGCAGGATAACTCTCTCAAGTGAGCAGGTGCACTTCTTTCTAGAGAGGTGAAGAACCTCAGCTGGAAAGTTTTGAGCAGCACTCTCTGGAAAGAGAACATAATGAGGGATAGGGAAAGAAACTGGGCTTTTCTTACTGTACCTTGGGGCAGCAGTAAAGGTATCTGACACTGGGGGCACTGTCTTCTGGGCTCAAGTCTGCTGTAGGGAACTGGAGATGCGTGTGTTCAGAGTAAGTGAGCTGCCACTGCAGTTTTATCTGGGCCTTGGAGGTCCCAGAGATCATCAGTAAAAATAAAATCTCTAGCTGGACCAGCAGCCATGCGCCAGAGAGAGTCTCCAGGAGTCGGGTGAAATTACACAGGTGGGATTTCTGTTGACAGGATCATGGTGATGATGAGCCAAGTCTTGTGAGGGAAAATAGTCTTACCCTGTGCTGGTATACAAATGCTAAGACTTCTAGGACTGCTGGTAACCAGGATGACAAGCTCTTTCCATATTTACTCACACTGCACATTTGTCTAGAATCTGTTCTGTAAATAAAGCCGTATGGTTCTCTGCCAGCAAGGAGGAGACTAGAGAAGACTAAACAACAGCCTGGATCCCTTTTTGGGGGGTGGTTTATTTGTTTGTTTGTTTGTTGGCTTTTTTCCCCTGGGCTTTTTGTTTAGTGCAACTTAGCTAGATGGTTATGCCATAAAATCTTCTGGAGGAAAGAGGAAAGAACAGGACATATCCTATTTTCTGAATGAAGTTTTTAATCTGATGGGAACTTCTGAATGATAATGATGTAATGGACCAAAAAAATGTACTGAATCTTTTTAGGCCGTGAGCATCAATCATGTGGGCTCTCTGAGCATTTGTACTGACAAGTAAGATATCCACCATCAGTTGTGAGGGGCTGTGCAAGGGAACAGCATTGTAATGGACTGACCCTTGATCCACACTCAGATTTGTGCTGAGGGCTGGGAATCAGGTAGAGCAGCAATTTTGTTGTCAAGTTTCTATAATCCTCCTCCTCCATAGCAGCCTCCTCTGCCTCTGGAGGCTGCTATGAAATGGTTTTGCCTCCTGTTCTCAGGGAACAAATAGAACACTTAGGGCTGCCGTGTTTCTCCTTGTTATCTAAGGAAATATATAAGTAATTAAAGTACTTTAATGGCACTCTATTCAATGCATAGTGACAGCACCAGAGACTGGGGAATGCTGTTCAGTGGAGCAGAACGCAGTGGGTGCAGTCTTTGCGTACAGACTACTCACACTTGCACATCAGACTGTGAGGCCATGAGCACTTCCCAGCTCTATGGAGCACCAGGTGGCATGGGAAGCTGCACAAGCAGGGGTTCAGGGCAGTGTCTCTTGTAGGCTTCCATATTTAGGCAGTTTGGAGCCTGTCTGGAGCAGATGTGAGAAGTCAGTAAGTGACTTATATTGATCAGGCCAAAGGAGAAGAATTCCTCTCATGGGCGGCCACCTGAGGTACCAGGGAAGGCTGTGAAGGAACACTGATGAACACAGTCCTGCTCACACCCTTCCCAGCAATCCTATTCCCAGTCCATCTCACTATCTCTGACAAGGTTTGTCCGGAGTAGTCATGGTCCTGGACTGCATAGCAGTGCATTTGCAGACAGGAAAATCACAGTGTAAAGTGTCTAGTTGTTGCACATGCTCTGTCCATGAGTATAAAGAAAGCAGAATGCAAATGTCTTTGTAAGCACAGGTATTTGCATGCAGCACCTTATGTAAAAGAATCCTACAAATATTTCAATGTTGTGAGGATGTAGATAGCTGGATAGAGAAAATTCTGATTAAAAATGAGAAAATTTTTCATGCCACAGGATGGCTAAAACAGCATTAAATGCCTACATTAAAGGGACAAATCACACCTTATAAAACAGTTTGCATTAATACCCATTGGGATTTTTGTAGCCTCCACAGAATATACTGTAGAAGTAGTACACATATACCAAAGACTGTACAGAAGGAAGATATCTAAGGGAGATATAGTTTATGGTGACATTCCTAGTTCTTTCATGGCTGAATTTAACAAACTAAAGCTTAACTTTTTGAGTATGAACATCCTCATGTAGGATCACTGTGCTACCTAGAATGGGGAAGACTGGATCTTATGTACCAAATGCTTGCAAAACAGCTATGATAAATCTAACTTTTCTTTTAAATTAAAGTAACTTTTTATTTTAAATTTAATTTTTCTTTTTTCTCAAAGAAATTCTAAAACCTGTTAATGGCTGACATAGTTTTAGTATAAGGTCATGCAAATCTACGAAATTATTTTATCCTTTTGAAGTGAGCAGACTAGCTGTATCACCAGGGCTGGACATGACGTCTGCTGTTCATGGACAAAATGGTTTGAGTCTTTCATCAATTTGGGCTATTTGTATTCTGAGATAAAATACCTGTCCTTAAGTCTCTTAGGGTAAATATTCATACATGTGTTCTAACCATATGCATGGGCAATACAGTTTTGCAGTTCCCATACATGTTGAGTCTATGTTTAATAACTATGGAAGCTCTCCCTGGATATACTCTTCAAACAATCTCTTCTGCTCACCTCAAAGTTGTTGGGATTGGGTAATTTTTTTTGGCAAATATCCATTACCAGCATGACCATCTGCCTTTAGCCATTTGTTGCCTGCCACTCTATCTAGGCAGAGGAATGGATTGCTTGATCAAGTCCCAGTTCACCTTCTTTTCTTGAGAACCCAGAAAAGGAGTCTCTTATTCAAAGGCCCCTTTGAGTTGAGCAGATAGGCCACTTAGGCTCTGTATTCAGTCTTTCATGAAGACAGACTATGCTAAAGCAAATTACTTCTCCTATGCCTCTTGAAAGGAAAGAGGCAATCTTCCCCATCCAACCTTATGTCTAGGCATGTTTGATTTGCCTTCTGACTGCACTAAACCCATCTTTAAACAGAGTATAACGAGCACAGTGTGGCTCTGCTGTCTTGTAATGCACAATTAGTTTGCTAACAACTTGTTTGAGTAGGCATGTGTGCTGCTTCATGTCTTTAAGATTATGCCTGAGCAGGATTGAAAAAAAATCACAGTTCTCCTCCAGTTAGTCCTACTCTAGCCTTTCTCTGGAGCATTCTCTCTCTCTTATGTCTGTCTTAATTAAATCATGCCAGTCCTAATTTGGGAATGCAGATTTTAAGCAGGGAGAGGAAGGAATCACACAGACAATATCTTAATTTTAGACAGAGACAAATGTGTCTTTTTCCACAAGGGAGAGGGAAGGAAGGAAAGCAAAGAAAAAAAGTTAAAAAAAAGAAGTGGAAGAAAACCTCTAGATGAAAATTGTACATTGTATCTGAAGTCATTCTAGCAAAGAGCACTAGGAAATTCAGCTGGAGTGAAGTCTACAGCTGAGACAGCACTCTGTTACCATATCTAATGGCCCTCTAGCTCTTCTAGCTCAAGGTACACTACAGAACAGCATGGCACATTTCCATTCAAGTATGTACCAAACATTTTTATAGCACTCAGAAACTACAGGAGAAAACAGCATGCATTTAAACTGTATAGCTTCTCCCTTGCCCATCCATTCTGAAACTCAACATTACCTGTGTCTATTGTCTTCCAAAGGATTTCTCCATGCAAATAGTCAAATGTGTGTGTTTAGGATAAACATAGATTTCAGGGTTTCAGACTGTGGAGATTCTTTGTGTAAGCATGGATTTAAAGGATGATGCCTAGCACAGGTTGGATGTAAACAGCAGTTCCCTATCAAGCAGGCTTTTGTTCCAGCCTGGGAAGGGGGGTGAAGCAGGGAAAGCCCTCAGAGTGATAAATAAGAATTTGTCCTAGGCCTTGAATTGGTTTTGAATAAATCCTCTCTGTGACTGTGTGAATGAGGAAGTATATTTAAGATGTGCAGTTATTGCTGTTTATTACTGTAAATTATTTTTTTCTTCCTTTCTCTGGCTGCTTCCTTCTCTTGACGCAAATTATGCACATCTGCAATTTGAATCTGAGAAATACAGAAAGGGGATTATAGTTTGGTTCCCCAAAATTATTCCTCCTTCAAATTCACTCTGCATTTTTCCACCACGTCTTTCATCACAGAATTATCTGCTCTGAGCCAAGATATTCCATGCTGACAAGTCTGGGTGAATGTCTGGAGATGGAGCTGCAGTCCAGCTTATTAAAAAGTGAGATGAAATTCAGGAACAACCGTAAAAGTCTATTTTCTTGCAGATTATCTGTTCAGAATAAACTGGATGGGGGGAGGTGGGAAATGAGGCTGTGTATCATCTAATTTCACTGATCTGGTAGCCATTTCTGACAGCAGTCTTGTTCTGGTCTGCAGACAAATTATCCAGATACCCACTATGATGTATGGGGCAAGCGAGGTCTGCTTTTCCCCAGGACAAAGAAGAAACACAGGAAAGTATACCTGGTCCAAAAAGCAAATAGAACATTGTGAGAAGGACCAAAAGTAGGTTCAGTACGAGTGGGTAATGCTGCCTTTGTCACAGGGGTGACAAAGTGCAGTGTGAGTCTTGTCTGAATGGTGTGGTGCAGCACAGGCAGAAGGGCTGCGGGCAGGTGCTCTGCAGTGTGGCTGCAGGCAGCACTCAGCAGCTGGAACCAGCCCCCAGTGGCACCAAACCCAGACTGCCTGACTTCACCCCAGCAACTCTTCTTTGCAGTGGATGCCATAGGAGGCTGGGTGGAATTTAAGAAACAAGACAGGTAAGGTAGAAATAGTACCTTCTGTAGAACAACAGACCCTGGATTTCTGTTTAGATTTCTTCTATTTGAGAGGCTGGTTTTTCTGTTCACCTCAAACTGAGCTCACACTGTGAAGCGGCAATGGAATAAAAGTGAATTTCAGCAATGTTCATGCTAATTCACAAAAGCTCAGCCTATGGTTAAAGAACATGGCCAAGGATTCAGTGGCAGATCCTCTGGAGGCCATTGCATATCCAGGAGCAGCTGGTCACAGCAGACCCTCGAGTGCTGGAAAATCTTTTCTTCTTTAGGGATGTGGTTCAATTAAACTTCTTTTTAGCTGCTGGAGTTTTGGGGGCTACATTGAAAACTGCTGCAGGGTGTTCAGCTGGCTTTTCTCATACTTCGATTTGCAGTTTAGCAGACTCATCAGATTCCCAGGTAGCAGCAGTTTCTTTTGCTGCTGGTAAGGAAAAAGTGACCTTTCCTCTCCACTGCAGACCTTGCTGCAGTTTCTGGTACCCTTATCACACAGTAATAACAGACTATCATAATGCCCTCTGCATGGGACTTCACCTCTGAAGTCACTTCCAAACATGAATCGTCTGCTAATTAAATAAAAGTACTCAGAAGTGGCATGTTACAACAACTGAGGTCAGGACTTTAAAGGCAAGCCCAAATATCCCTACAGTTTCCTGTGAGTTCTGCAGTCTTTCCTATTGGAAGGTTGCTATGTGTTGAGCAAAGTCCAAGGATAATATTAATATTCTCAGCAAAGTTCATAGTAAAAGCTGTTTATACATCAGATAATCCAAAAGGGAAAAAGTGAGAAGAGGAGGAAAGAGAGAAAGGAAAGGAAGGCACAAACTGAAAGACAGTATCTATGTTTTCATCCTCTTTTCTCCTCCTCATAAATTTTCATCAACTCATTTGCAAACGCCTGCAATTTTTCTTATACCAAGACAACCATTTTTTCATATTCAAATGGTGATGTATTTGAAACAGAAGGCTTCCCCTCTCTCTGACAGAACAGTTGTCAGGAACTGCCTTCTTAAAATACCATAAAGGATCTGAATTAAACAAAGTAGTTTGTGTAAAGCCTCTCAGGTATACAAGGTCAGAAGAGCAGGAGAACTCAAAGCTGAATGGTAGAAGACATTAGAGAACAGTAGATCAGAAAGGGGTCCAGGATGTGGTGTTATAGAGCAGGACAAAGAATATTACTGATGTGGTCTATGTGGCTCTGGTGTCCCAAACTCTATCTTCTGTCCAGGACCAGCTGGAAGTCACTGTCTCCCTGTGTGAACTGTACTGTACCAGTTTGTGACTATGCCCATAGTGATGATACTAAGCTGGCTTTTAAAAAAAACCTAAATGAGCTGTCATGGACCTGAAGTTCCCATCCTTTAAGCACTGAAGTGCTACTCCCTTGACCAATTATTCTGACCTCTGAAATACTCAGAAATTCATTTCCTCCCCTCAAAGTCAGTTTGAAAAAAAACCCTAAACAAATAGAACATCTTTCTGAAATGTATCAAATCTGACTTGAAAGAGCCCAAGCAAAGGCAATCAAACTTCTTTGCTCAGTAAGCTACTTTAATGTTCAGCTGACCTCATTGCTAGAAAATGGCAAGGTTACTTTCAACCTCCAAAGTTAATCTGTTTCAGAGGGTACTTTCTACTTATCTCCATCATGAGAACGTCTTTACATGCATGAATGCCCTTATGCAATGATCCTAGGAACATGTCACTGACTAACCCACAGGGACTCACTGTCATCCTGTGGCATGTGAAGGAAGGAAGGAGTAACTGGGTAAGCCATTATCCTTCCCTCAGTGCATCGCTTCAGTTTTGTGCAGCAAGGTATGCAGGGATTTCCCAAGTCAAAAGCTACTTCTAGACCTTTGCTTTCTCTGGTGAACAGTTGCTTACCTCCTTAAGATTCCCACTTGTGTAAGTTTGTTTTTTCCTGACACGGGATAATTTCTGTGCCCTTTGATATTTGCAGCACACTTTCATGAGAAGTGTGAACAAACACAACGCTTTTCCATTGTGAAATAACCTTGGAAATAGTGGAAGGATGGCATATGACACTAAAATATTGGCCCTCTACTCCTGCAGCTAAAGCTACATCAGTAATGGGGCCCTGGGGTTCAGATCCTCTTGATAGCAAAGTTCTCAGCCTGGGGTTTCTCTCTAAAAGAATGTGAAATATGTTAACTTTCTGGGCCTGTCAGCTCCTCTGCTGGAAGCATACAAGAACTATGAAAGACCTGGCAATTTCTGCCAATATAATTTCTGGCAGGCACCTTCTGGAAGATAATTGTACTCACAGTGTGTTTTCTGACTTCTATTTTGCATGCTATTACATGCTCTGTGTTTCACCATCACCTGCCTGAGCCCACATTTTGCAGCATTTAAAGCTTATTGTCCTGCTCATGCTTTTAATTTTGGCATGTACTTCTGGCTTAAAGCACACCATGTGATCTCAAAAGAAACAAAGGGTACCTAGCCAGACTGCCCTATTGCCTTAGCTTCCCTTTCAAAGATGAAAAAGTGTCTTTGCATCGTATGAGTTTTGCTCACCTTTATCCTCCTCATAAGGAATAAGCTGTAGATAAACTTCAGACTTTTCTCCTCTGAGGTGTGCTGAAATCTTCTGAACAGCCTTTTGATTCTTCTAAACACACCACAGCTTGGCCCCTGTTCTTCTTGATGCTTTGCCAAGCCTATTACCCATGTCTGAGCAACCAGGGAAATAGAAGAATTATGATTTCCATTTGGCTTAGTCTAATTTTCACTGGCTTTGAAATACAGAAATTTTCCTTCTTGTTCTATTTTTCTTGTCATTTTACTGTTTTTCTTTGCTTTTTCTCTCAGAAAAAACGGAATAGTAAAAAATTCCTAAAATTAAATCCCCTTCCCTACGCTGCTTTTTAAAATAAAATAATGACTTATTTGTTCCAGAACAAGATTTCTTTGTCTGAAGAGAATTTTCTTTTGCAGGAAGAAATGTGCTAATGAGGTCATAATCAGAATGTACGGAATTGCTTTACTGTTATCTCCATTTCAACTGTTTTGGAGGGGCACTGACAGCAGGGTTTGTGTGCATGTGAAGGAAGGCAGTAGCCATGGCTAAGAGAGCATTCCATGTACCTCTGAAGCAAAAGTATTTGCTTTTCAGAAGGGATAATGCAGGGGGGAGGAATAAGCCAGTGGGGACCATTGCAAAGCCCTGCATCCAACCTCTTGGAACAATGCAGGCCGGGGCTGACCAGCTGGGGAGCAACCCAGCACGGGCTTGGAGAGGAACATGGCTGGACACAAATGATCCAGAAATTTCCAGAACTGGTAAGGATAATTCATTCATGGATGTGTTGGACAAGCCAACAGAAAAGATGGGTAGAGTAAAAATGATGAGGAAAATAAAGCAGTTTTATGATGAAAGCTGCAGTGATTATAATAAGGTAGAATGCAAGTTTCCAATAAATGAGAGCCAGCAGCAACATCACCAACCTGCTCTACATGAAAGCAAACTTCAGCTTGTTCTGGGAACTGACACAAGGATTCCCTGGGAGGCAGCATTCCAAGGGAAAGGGCCCTGGCACAGCTGGCTGGTCTTCCAAGACAGCTTCTTGAAGCCCAAGACTGGTTCATTCCTATTCACAGGAAAATGAGCAAGTGTGTCAGGAGGGTGGCCTGGCTGCAGTGGGAATTTCTGACTGAGCCCAAACCAGAAAAGGAAGTATTCAGAAGGTGAAAATAGAGTCAAAGCATCCAGGAAGAATACAGAAGTTCAGCATGTATGGAGGATGGGGAAGGTCAAATCTTGCCTAAAATTGAAATTGAAATGGTCATTGCATCTGGAGAGCCCCATTTTACTGGCAGATTTCCCCCTGAGACTTCCCAGAGAATCGTGCCCAGAGCAGAGACTGGGGAGGAAGGTGGGGAAATAACATTATCCACAGCGGAGGAAGACTGAGATAAGGACCCCTGAAGCAAAGTAAACACACACAGCCTGTGGATCCCGATGGGGTACTTCCAAGGTTGCTGAGCTGGCTACTCTCTATCTCTTTGAGACGTCACAGTGATCAAAGAAGTTCCTTAAGATTACAGAAAGGAAAGAAGATTTTTTTTCTTTTTTTTTTTTAAGCAAGGAAAAACCTTAGACACCTGGAGCTGCAGGTCTGCCCTCAGTCTCTAGAAAGATTATGGAGAAAACCATTCTGGAAGGAATGCCCAGAAATAGGAACAGCAAGGTCCCTGGGAATAGCCAGAACAGATTTACCAAGAACAAGTTGTCCCAACAAAACTCGTTGCTTTTTTTGGTTATGGATGAGGGGAGAGAACTATTGGTTACTCACCTTGACTTTAGTGAGACATTTTACAGTTTGAAATAACATCTTTATAAAGAAATATGGTTTTAATGCATGACTTAAAAAAAATGTGTGAGAAACTACCCAGACTGCTGAGTTCAGTTTAGGTGTCAGCTGTTCAAAACTAGTTGACTGCCAGTTACCAGCTGAGAGGGTCAATAGCAGGGCAGATGCTTTGTAGTATTTTCATTATGACCTCAGTTATGGGTCAGAATAAATTTTTGCTGAGTTTGCAGATGATGGTGAAGTGTGTGGAGCACTTGAAACACTGGACTGCAGAGTTGTCATTCTTGATAAACTGGAGGAATGGTTAGACAGAAGTTTCTTGAGGTTTAGTAAAGGAAAATGCTTCATTCTGCATTTGGAACATGACAGTTCCATGGAACAGCAAGGCTGGGAGCTCATGGCTCAGATTCTTTACAGGGGTGTGATATTACAGGGACAGATACTGCTTTTGTAGTGACCATAATTGCTCTGAGCCAGATGTAAGTATAGCATCAGAAGAAAACAAGTCACAAAAGAAAAAAAGAGAAGGATAAATAAAGGTTCTAGCCATTGGGCCATGCCAACAAGAGAAGCATAGCAGATGCCAGGCATGCAGCCTAATCTCACACTTAGACTCTGGAGGAAACTGAGAAACAGAGCATGTTTGGGAAGAGGGTGGGACTGCTGCTCTCCTGCTACTGAGTAGAAGCCATACAAGGTCGCTGGTGAAGGGTCAGTGGCTAGGAAATTATTTGACCCCACTGGTGCATTGTAGATGGACTGTGACAGTTCTGACTTCAGGTCATTGTCAGACAGCCAAATGCACAAGTTCTCTAGAAGGAGACAAAGGATTTAAGTATCTCCTGATGGCTTCTGACATTGCTTATAATTTAATCAAGTGTGCAAGTACTCTGCAGTGAGCAGGGACATTACTGGAGGCATGTGTGACCCGACCTCATGGCCCAATGTCTCTGCAAAACACTCACCCATCCCTGTCACAGACAAGCTGCCCTTGGTATTTCCAATTATCTGACGTTAATCAACACGTTCTGAGATGATTGCTGGAGTGCCAGGATGGTGCTGCTGTGCACCTTTAAGGAGGGAATATCAAAGTTACGTCTACACTTACATTCTATACTTAAATAAAATGATTTAAAAATGTAATGGACATCGAATGATAAAGAATTAGACAGCAGCAAAATACAACCAGAAAGGCAACTTCTGCTACAAAGTAAACCTGGTCACCTATTAGTTAGCTTCACTCCTCGTTTATTAGCATTATATTTAAGTAGAGTTTGTGGCTGCTTTGTGTGTGAAAGTGTTGCTATGCAACAGCAACAACTTGCCACAAATTAAAATTCACCAAACTTACATGAAAAGAAGACAGAAAATGCAACCTGTTCTCAGGATGAATTTTTTTCAACTGATCTCATCTTAGGCAATTAACTTCTTGTAAGAAAGAACTATTTTGTGCCATGGAAAAGGGAAAAATATCCATGTCATAAAACATATTTAAGGCTGAAGGAAATTGAGCTCAATTCACAAAGTACTCAAGCAAAGAGGTCAAGTGAAGTTCCTCCATAAATTGGTGTTCATTTCTAGCCTTTCTTCAGAGCTTCAACCAGCACAGCAAAAATGGTGATGCCCCATTACCCTGATTTCTAATACTTGCTTTTCAGCAGCTCAGTTCCCACAATGGTGACAGAACACATTTCTCAACAACAAGAAAAGAAACCCAACAAACAGACCAAATTCCAAAAATTGTTGACTTTTCCAGTTCAATACAGCTTATTGAAAGGCAAAAAAACCCCAAGTTTTTTCTGTTTCTGCCTTGCAGGAATCGCCATTTTATGATCAAAGATTTTCTCTTGAAAGAAAACAAAATAAAACAAAGGGTACACTTGATGATCCATTGTCTCTCTTTTTCTCCATCCGGTTAAAAAGCAAAATCAGATCACTACACTGCATTTCCTAGATATCACAGACACACCCTGTCAAGATAAGCTGCCCTTCACATGTCTGAGCAAATGTTGTTTAACTCCCTACTATCCAAAGAGTAGAATCAAGGTTGGAGTTGCAAATAAGTACTTGAAATCCTGTCTTTCCTCTAAGACTGGTCACTTCTTAACTGCAAGAGTGAAGTTCTTGTGCCTGGTATTTAGAGACATTGAGAGTAGAAGATTTCAGCATGAACTGTCTCCAATACCTTTTATGCAGCAAGCTGTGGACTCTGCCTCTGTGATTTTTTCCAGCAGTGACCTAGCTGCAGGCACTGACAGTCATCTGGTAACTGATTGTTCAGAGAAGGTTTCCAATAGCCTTATCCATTTGGATTAAAGCCAAGAAAACACTATAGTTCATGTTTTTGTCTACGGATATTCTCTTTTCTCACAATGCCCCCCTTGTAACATAGAACAAATTTATCAGCAAGCACAAATGAGCTATTCATGCAGAAAATGCTGGGGACAACAGGCCTAGGAAAGCTATCTTGTCAGGATTAGTAATTCAGGGAAAAACTATGAGGCAATGTTGAGCTGCCTGCAACAGGAGAGATTAGAGCTGGCTGGAGTAACCTTCTTTTTTAGACCTCTGAGGGTAAAAACCTTAGCCAAAAGAAGTCTTTAGAAACAGCATTATATTTTAACTGCAGCAGATTTGTTTCTTTGTTTGGATATGGCCAGAGGGCCCAGTAGAATGTTTATTTCTATTTATTGCAAGTTCTGTGCTCTATTATTTGATTGTGTTAGGGCACAAATGCAAGTTCTTGCACATTGTTACTAGTCCTTTAATTCAGAATACATGTTGACATGGTTTTGGCCTGTGCCAGCCAGCACTGTAACATAAAACCAGGTCACATTTCAGAGGATGACTCCAGCTGCAGGCTTTTTCAGGTAGGCTGTTCAGAGCAACACTACTTCAGCTTGTTCCCTCTGGAATGGACCACTTCAGTGACACTTCTCTTCCTGTAAGGCACTGTGCATCGTATGCACAGTCTGCATGGCTTTAGAGAAGAAGATTTCTCCACTTTTAACCAGAGTGTTCTGTGTTCCCTTTGTCTGGTCTGAAGAGTGTCAGTTACTGGAGAGAACTCCTCAGACCTGATTTGTGCATCAGTTAATGAACAGCTTTGCTTTTCTTTCAGGCAGACTTACACGCTGACACCATCTCTGAAAGCTTCTTGCATGCTTCACATCTCCTTGTACATCTTGCTATGCACAGAGCAGCTACCTGTGTCCCAGCCACAGCTGGAAGGCCTTTAGGTAACAGCAGGAAGAAAAACAGAGTGTGACTAAGCTAGGAGAAGAGAAAATAAAGTGTGAAGCAGAGCACAGACTTAGAAGTGTGTTCTTCTTCCAAAGTATGAGAAACACAGTGGTTTGCCAGCATCCTGCTCCTTTTCATGGCACATGGGAAAGATGCAGGAGGGCCAGCAATGATTTCCCTCCCTGGAGTGGAAGTCAATACAAATGCTTCCATATCAGACTTGTCTTTCATCTTCTTATGAGCAGCCTGTGGTTTACCAGTGTAAGCAGGTCTGGATCCCACTGCCAACAGCCCACTCTGATTTCTCATGCAGACTTGAAATCTGTAGAATAGATTGCCTATTTCCAAAGTTGTTAGGAGCTAGAACAAACATGTCACATTATAAAGCAGCGCCTTTCTCATGTGGGCCTTTTTACAGACAGATTCAAAAAGCGTGGACATTTTTCACAAGTTTTATGTCTTCTTTCTGACAATGTCCAATGATGAAGAGAGCATGAAGAAAATCAGTGTGGAGATACTCTTTCTGGGTTGGTACCAGTTGCAGCAAGGACTGGAGTTTGAGAGCTAGGTTTTGTTTGCGAATTCACTGAGACAGTTCAAGAGCTGATTTTTCAAAAGGTACAAGATTTACATGTGAAGTCCAGGTCTGAAAAGTGGAAGCTGGGCTGTGTCATGCAGACCTGGGGTCAGAGTTTTCCTGCACTGATCATAGCTGACCATTAGTTAAGCTACTCTAAATGCCAAACCACAGTCTAATTAATTATGTTACTAGAATCACAGAATAACTTACATTTGAAGAGACTTCCAGAGGTCATCTGGTTCCAGTCTGTACTTAAAGCAGGACCATCTTTGATCAGGTTGCTCAAGGTCCTGCCCAGACTAGTTCAAAGTACTTCCAGGCAGTGTAAGAAAGGAAAGATAGACTCATGCTGGGGAGTATGAGTTAGCATTTCAGAAGCTGCGTTTGGGAGAGCCAGGAAAAGAATAGAGGGTATGAACAAGAGAAAAAAAGAACATGATTTTGCTAATATAAATCGTTCATAGAAGCAAATGATGGAGTCAATTCTGTTTCTCTCAGTGGGGATGTAGTTTTTTTAAATTTGGGGCACCATTTTTGTGGCAAATAGCACATCAATAAGCATAAATACAGCCTCAGGTTAGGATACAGCCTTCCCTTTCATTTCTTTCTAACACCATTGTCTGAGAGAAATGGAAAAAAAGATACTTTGATAAAATAATAGATTTTTATTTCTTCCTATTTGTTGCATGTTTGAATGATTTATTCTGTTGGGGCTATGGGAGGTTGGTGGAAGGTAGTGTTTTCCAATACCTTCTCCCACAAAAATCTAAACTTAAATAGAAAAGAATGTTACACCACAAGTTATTTCATTATGGTCCTGCAATGTTTTCTTTCAAGATAACAATGCTCTTCTCTAAGATTGGACTTGGAAACATTAAAGTTCTTTAGTGCTGACCCTTGGAGAAAGCATTTGCCATCATGCTAAATATGTGAAGATTAACATAAAACCTCAAACAACATGTGGTATTAGAGGCACAGTTCAGAGTCTATCCAGGAGTGTGCCAAAGCAGTCATTTAAGTTGTTTCATCCAGCAGGCAACAACTTTTTATACAGGCATCATTTTAAATTAGACTGACCTACATTTCAGCTCATTTATAGTTCAGCAGGGGATGCAAGAAACCTCCCAAAATTTTCAGAGTTGGACTGTAGATTTCAGCATGGCAACTATAGCTACAGAACAAAGGGTATTCAAAAGAGGGTTAAATTCAGAGGAGGCTGTAAAATGGAAAGGGGCCTTTGCTTTATAAGTGCTCTCACTGACTATCAGTCAGAACATCAGTTCTAACTCTTTAGCTTTCAATACAGGACCAGGCTTAAATCTTCACCACAATTTCTCTCGCAGTACGCTGGCCTCTCCCAGCTTCTTCTGTAATTGATCACAAATTGAAAGAATAACTTTAAAACATTGGCCTTTTTTCCTTAAAAGTTGTAGAAGAAGTTGAAAGGACTGTAGTTTATACTCAACAGTAGGTTTTCCAACCTCCTGTTAAGTCATTCATCTCTAGTCTATTCCTCCAGCAAGTGTTGACTACACAGATGATCCATGTATGCTACAGTGCTCATTTGCTGTGGTCCTTGTAGGGCATTTGGCTCTGCCTGCTAACAACAAGTCTTCTAGCACTTCAAGGAGCAGGCACCTGGGGAACTGAGCGCAGAGGTAAGGATTGTGACCATTCAATTCATCACTTGGGAGTTTAAAACTAAAAATATAGCCCACATATCACAAAAGCGATCCTTGGAAAAATAGACAAAAAACCAGGAGGTACAAGTTCTAAACATTCACTTCAAAATTGAAATCTACAGCTACATTCTGTTTTCATGGTTTTCTCCCCCCCCAAAAATATGCCCAAAGTAGCTAGGAAGTATTGAAAACTGCCTTCTCCATTTTTTTTCTACCCTAAGTAATTTGTTTTCTGGTCCATACTTCCACCAGTAGTTTCTTATACACCTTCCAACATGCAAGGGTTACAAAAAGAAACAAGAAGAAGGCTGATAAAATGGTGAAAATCTTAGCTGACCCAACTTGGGTTTAGAAGTTAAATTTTCTTTAATGGTAGCATGCAATGAAGTCCCTCTTATGCCAGCTGCAGAACCAGAGGGACTGTATAGCATTATCCAGACCTTATTCATATCCAGTGGTTGTGGTGAATTTGTCATTTCATTTATGCATGCTCTGAGAGTAGAAAGCTGAATTCATAATGAACTTTCAATGCCATCAAGGAGAAAATCAGCTTCATGTGCTGAAGTAAGGTACAGAGTGTTTTTGCCTTATTCCTGCCTACAAAACTGTTTCCAAAGACAGCAGCAGGGAGATAAGTCTCATATGCGTAGAAAAACAAGAGCACATTTATTGCATCTCTCACAGGCATCCATTGTTGCAAACTGGGTGTATAAAACACCCTCCTCCATCTCACCAAACAGCCAGCTTCTTTCTGGCTTCCCTTCCTTCTCACTGGGTAACCTCCCTAATCAGCTCCCCCACTTCTTCACCCCTTGTCAGTTAATCATGATGATCCACTAACTCCAAAATGCACTTTAGAGATAAAAACCTCTTCCAAGTTTTGATGATCAAATATGTCAAGCAGAGAAATTAATTTTAACTTTCAGATAATCTGGGATATTTTTAAATATTGGAAAGGTGTCATCTTCTGACTGTACCCTCTCCTCTTAGAGCCCCACTTTCCCTCTGGCATGGTTCACCCTACTCCACTTACCTTCAATGACAAGCATAATCAAATTAACTCCGTGCTGGTAGAACTGACTGAGTGATGGTCAAGCATAAAATAACTGTATTGGGTCAAAGAAATTATTTCATTTTCCTGACAAAAGCCTGTTTTCACAACTGAGGTTATTGACAGCACATGTGACCCACCAAAGTAAGGAATGTAAAGCCCAGAACAAGTTAGATAAATCTGTGTAGCCACATGCTTTCTAATAGCCCCACTAAAGGTGTAAGCTTGAAAACAATTACTCACATATTCAAAATATGTTCCACTTTTTCCTAAAGTTCTTTACTGAGGTGAGAGAGAAAGGGTAAAAAAAAGCAGTTTCAAAATGCTCTGTATTCATGAAGACAACTCCCATATTGTCTTTTTTCAATAAGTCTTACAGTGTTTTCCTTCTTTGTACTGAGTGAAAACAAAGTCAGCACTTCTCATTTTTCTCTGGAAGTTTTGTTGGCCAGAAATGTGACAGTTTTATGAGGCACATTGGACACCCAATATGCTGTGGATATGTAAAAATAATAACAGTAGCCTCAAAAAGTGAAATACCAAAACAATGTGCCCCAACTAGCTAGCTTTAATTCTCCCTATATACTGTTAATTTGATAAGCACTCCCTGACCTGCCCCACTTACAGAAGAAGGAACAGCGGCACAAACAAGAAGAGACCTCCTGACTCAAGTTGTAACAAATTTGAAATACAACTTGAATCTGAACCCAGGACTCTGATGTGACTATCAGGTTACCGAACACATGATTGTCTTTCCTTACCCACAGGGAAAGGAAAAACTATTTAAAAAATCGACTCACTTGGTCACTCTGAAATCCAGCTAAAAGGCTTCCTGGCACCATGAGGAGAGGACTGAATAGCAATGTGTCCATAAAGTCTTTTGCTTTCACAGTGTAAGGTTTGATTGTCAGCTTGGTCAGTCTGATGGCAAACAGAAGACCATTTCTCTTCAACAATTGCTCAGTGGCCTTCACAAAATAAAAACATTGGTATCTTGATCTCACACTAAATGGAAATGGAATGAGATAACCAAAACAGCTCAGAGAATAACTTACAGTAACGTATATACTCAGCAAATCAAAGTGGTCTTCTCCTGTAAAAGTCAAGACTTGCACTAAAAAGGAATAATTTGGAATGGAACGTATCCCATTCTTTCCCAAATGAAGATCTCGTGATCAGATGTGTGAAACTTTATCCTATACAATGCCATATAAACATAAGCAATGCAAGTTTTATCTGTTTTTGCCAATGAACTTGACAGCCACTTTAGAGGGGAGATGTGAATTTATATTAATTTCAATGGAGCCTGGAATTAGACATCCAACAAAAATTATTCTGATGGTGTTGCTCTTCAGTATTTCACGACTGATCAAAGATCTCACAAGGATAAAGGGAGTCTCCTTCTGAAGATTTGTGAGTAGAGTTGATTCTTTCAAGAGCATAATATTAAAGCATCAAAATTGAAGTGTCAGGTGCTTGCCTGTTACCTAGAAGTTCTGCAAAGCACCTTGAAATATTGGTGCTTCCTTCCCGTAACTGGAGCTGAGATAAAATTTCAAGTCTTGACATTTTATTTTCATGCTCTGGAGGACTTCAGAGCACCATCCATTTTTAACACTATAAAGAGAGCATGCCTATGTTAATCCATTTTTAATAGCTGTGATTAGTTGTGTTTCTTCATTCAACAAATAAGTTATTTCATTTGCATGGAAGGAGTAAGAAAGGGTAAAGACAATATGCTAAGAACCTTGAAGCCTTTCATGGGCCACATGGACCTTGCCCCAACACGGCTTTTAGTCACCTAATAACTTAATCTTCCATAGGTGGAATGAAGCTACTCAATGCTTTTGTGCCCTACTTCCCAAAGGAGAAATTGCATGCTTCAGAGTGCAAGAGGTGTCAACATTCCCTCTTAATTTTTTTCTACTTGAACCTCGACTTTGTTCAGGAAATTCTACTTGCTGTTATATTAGGGCTACATCTAGTGCTCTAAGTATGCCCAGAAATATTCAAGATCTGGAGCATGGCTATGAAAATAAATGGATAAATGCAGGATATTCCCTGGTAAGGCTTGGCCTGTGCTGTTATTCTCCAGGCATGGTTGGTCTGACTAGACCCAGATCCTTTGCAAGGGCTGTGAATGCTGGAAGCAGTCCCCTAGGAAGGTTGAGTACCTCATCTCTTGGCTGAAGTGGTAGAGATGCTTCAAATTGGGCCACACAATCCATGTGGGTGTGTGTTCAGGAATCTTGGGTGTGGAAAGAAGCAGTCGATACCTGTTTCAAAGGTGAAAAAGTTTGAGAGTTTAAAACACTTTCTGTCACTTATTTTTTCCACTAAAAAATAAGGTGTACATTCTTACTCAATTTCATTTCTGCCCTTCTCAGTTAGCATTTTCTAAGTGGAATGCAATAAACAAATGGCAAAATTAAGCCTTGACACTTGTCTTAAAGTGGTCAGACTACTATTTTACCAAAAAGATATTAACTTCTCTTGAGATATGACTGAAATAGTGGGAGGCTTGCAGGTCAAAAGAAATCCAACACTGAAATTACCAGTTCTATTTCATTTATCTTAGACTGGATGAGAACAAATTCAGACTGTGCCAAAAGGTGCTAAATTTAGTAGCCTTGCTCATCGAAAGAGCAAGCAGCTGCCACTAAACCAAATGCATTATTTCTTATCAGTCATCAGCATGATAAAAGGAAGGATGAAACTATTTGTCTGCCAAAACAGACATATGAGGCTTCAGGCACATGCAACACAACCAAAGAGTTAGCAATCACAGCCTGTCACTTCCACTATTCGAGAACACTCTGTGACTATCTGTTGACAAATTGAAAGAGATTAAAAGAAAAAATGCAAGTCTCTTTCAATGAGAGAAAATGTTGCCTTCTAGTAAAAGACTTAAATATGTTCATTGTACCTGGGCCATCAGAAGAGTTGCTATATCATGACCTAAAACTACCTACTGGGAGAATGGGGGAATGTTCTGACGCTAAAGCATATATCCAAATACCTGTTTATGCTGGTTTAGAATTAATTTTCTTCCCATTAGCTGTTCATGGTGCTGTGTTTTGGATTTGTGCTGGAAACGGTGTTGATAATTCAGGGATGTTTTAGTTACTGCTGAGCAGTGCTTACACAGAGTCAAGGCCTTTTCTGCCTCACCCCACCGGTGAGGAGGAGGCTGGGGGTGCACAAGAACTGGGACACATATGGAACAGCTAACCCCAACTGACCAAAGGGACATTCTGTACCATGTGGCATCGTGGTCAGCATGTAGAGCTGTGGGAAGAAGAAGGAAGAAGGGGACATTTGGAGGGAATTTTGTGTTTGTCTTCACAAGTCACCATTATGTGTTCTGGAGCTCTGCTTTCCTGGGGGTGGCTGAACACCTGCCTGCCCATGGGAAGTGGTGAATTAATTCCTTGCTTTGCTTTGCCTTGCTTTGCTTTGCTTTGCTTTGCTTTGTTTTGCTTCGTTTGCATGTGCAGCTTTTGTTTTACCTATTAAATAGTTTTTATCTCAACCCATGAGTTTTCTCCCCTTGATTGTCTCCACCATTCTACTGGGGTGAGTGTGAGAGCAGCTGGGGTTTGGTTACTGGCTGGGGTTAAACTGATGCCTCAAGTTTTAGCTTTCATATTTTTCAGATTCTGTACTGCCTTAGTGTGTAACTCTGAACTTCCTATAAAGTGTTTCACAATTTAGTTAGACAAAACAATCCTCTCCCAGCCTGAGAACCAAGGACACCATTGCAGCTTCAAGCCCAAAATGTGTAAACAACAGTGAATTGAAGAAAGTAATCTGGGAGAATGGGACTTTATAACCTGAATTAACCCCCTATTAACTCCAATATGTAAATATACCAAAACTTATGAAAGTGTGAAAACTCGTGACCAGTTGTCCATCTTGCATCTGTCTTGGGTAGAGCTGCGACCGGGCTCTTGTACTGCCCAAGGTGTACCCTTTGAAGGCCTTTAATAAATACTCTCTTTTTTCCTTTAACACTGTCTAGCCTCTGTTCCAGGTAGCCTCTCTAGGCGTCAAAACCGTGATACTGACTAAAGCTAGAAAAATATACATTGGAAATCTGGAATATCTTCAGATCATTGTGATCAATGGAACAACGTACTGAAGGCTGTATGAATATTCTGTCTGTTGTCGTTATGATGATGTAGGCTTAAAGACAGGAGTTTGGTCATCCAGAAGCAATGATACAGATGCACAAGTTTCTAGGTAGAATCATAGAATCATTTAGGTTGGAAAGGACCTTTAAGATCTTTAAGTCAAACTGTTATCCCAGCACTATGAAATCCATCACTAAACCATATCACTAAGCACCACATCTTCATGCCTTCTAAACACCTCCAGTGATGGTGACTCAACCACTTCCCCGGACAACCTGTTCCAACACTTGACAATGAAAGTATTCAGGGCTGCCCCCGATGCAGGGAATGATTGGTATATGACTCCATGATTCAGAAAGCTGAACAATTGCTTATTAAAATTATATTATATTACATTATACTATACTATACTAAAGAGATACTATACTATACAAAAGATACATATTAAAGAAAAACCTGGAACTGTCTCCAGACAGCCAGCACACAGCTTTGACCCAATTGGCCAAGGAATCAAAACAATCCTCAGCAGAATCTAATTGACAAATCACTTCAGGTAAACAATCTTCCTAGCACATTCCACTTGAGCAAAAACAACAGGAGCAGCAAGCAGAGATAAGAATTGTTTTCTCTTCTTCTCTCTGCTTCTCCAGGAAAAATCCTATGAGAGAAAATTATGTCTCTCTCTGTTCAGAGAATGTGCATGCCACAGACAATAATTTTGTTGAAGAAATTTTTCCTAATAGCCAATCTAAACCTCCTCTGGTGCAACTTGAGACCATCTCCTTTTATCTTTTTACTTGTTACATGGGACAAGAGATTGACTCCCCACTTGATTAGAGGGATTAGGTGCAAAGAGAATCAGTGGCTCAGGTAACACAGTACCTATGTTGAGTGCTCAGGAGACTGAATGATTGAGGGAGGAGGACCTCTTGCAAGAGAAGCCAGTGTGACTGCGGGACAATTAAAATGCCCATGAACAAAGATGCACAATGTGGAACAAAGACTTGTTTTTGCATATGAAGAAAATGGCATGCTATACTTGACTTCTCCATACCCAACACTGCTTTATTTTTTTCTTGGGCTTAGTATACACTGTATTTGCTGAGGTAAGAATATTTGTTTGGATGTCTTTTTTGCAGATATGAATAGCAAATACTGCTGTTACAAGATGGAAGTGTATTGAGAAATGTTGGGGCAGGGCAGGTGAAAAGTGTAATTGATATTTGCATCTAGTTGTGCTTCTGTGCAGCTTATCCTGCTCAAAGCATCTTTGTAATCACTACATACACATGCATCCTGACTCAATACAATACATCACTTGGAGCAACTGGGAAACTTAATTAATTATAAAAGCTTCAAGTCTCTTCTTTTGGAAGATACACTATACAGAAAAAATTACTTTCAGCTGAATGGTTCATGTCTGTAAAAATACGTAGTTGAAATGCTGATGCAGAGAAATTTAATCCAAACTTGAGTAGAATTACTTGCTCTGATAAGCCTTCATGTTAGGAGTGGAGATACAGCTCAATCCCTCCGAGGCTTCTGGCTTGGTAAGTATTTAGTCAGTTGCCTTGTATGAATACAAGATACACTAAGAGGTAACAGGCGAAATGTTACCTTAAAGAGTAGTAGTATTCCCCTCATTCCTGGATATCAGTCTCAGCTTGGAGTCAGAAATTTCCAGACTGAACATTTCCGGCATCACCCCTGGCAGTGATAACTACAGCAACTCCTCGCTCGCCGTGCACGTATATTGAAAAGTGTTGGGAAAATTATTCAGACAACATCTGTGTCCTACTTTGAAGTAGTTTGCGTACAGCTCTGCACACATCTGTTTAGGAACCTCATCTAAAGGCATTACCATCTTTTTCTCTTCATTAGAGAAAGAAAAAGCTCTTCCCAGATGCTTTCTTCTCTCAGTGTTCTTGTAGCTTCCTCTATGTTTCCCTTAATATTAATTTGTCTACAGCACCATACTGAGTCATGAATATACTATTTTTCTGAAATAAAATATGAAAGGCAATTACTAGTGCTTTTGATTTACTTGAAGAAAACCTGCAGCCTGCGGGTTTCTTTTCTTTTACTGGCACATTCTGAACTGCAAAAAATAATGGAGAGCTTTGACCTGTCTCTGAGGTCAAAGGAATATTGAAGTAAAAAATAAATACCAAAATCTTTGTCTGCACCACTTTGAAGATATCAAATCAAGATGCTAATACCTTACAGACAACTTTTTCTTGGGATTTGTATGAAAGAGAAAGATCATAGCAGTTAAAAATGTAAGGAAGTGCTTCACTTCAGTATTCACTTCTCATGTGTCCATTTTCAGAGCCATGGGAGAAAACAGGTGCATTCATAAGAACCCAAATTTGCTAAGGAACTTCAGTAGAAAGCCAGACATCAGAAATCCAATGGGCAATTCTACCGACAGACATTTATTAAGATGCTGACAGCTATAATTCCTTGCCCTTGCCTTGTAATCTGTCCACCTTGCAGAACACAGCTCTGAGACCAATAACAGACGCGACTAAAACTAAAGCAAGCTGATGACTACAGGAGGAGAAAGACATGCATTGCTAAATGCAGTGTCACCTCTTCCATCAGCAGTCATCCTGAAGTGCTGACTTTGATAGAAATGTCACAGTCCAGAAACAGCAGTTGCCTCTTGGCATTTAGCTTGACTGTGGCACTGATATGGCTATCTTTCAGTTTATTTGATTGCTAAAAAATTTAAGTGGAATTAAGGTACTAGTAGCAATCAGTCACAGATTGAGATAGCAGGATTACAGTTTCCTAATTCTCTTCTCACTTAAAAGCCTCATATCTATCTCCTGACAATTCCTGCAATGGGTTCTGTGTTATGAAGAATAAAAACCTGCAGCTCCAACGGGAAAAAATAAATGGATGCAAAATAAATTGCATTTCACATCAAAGCATATTCAAGGGCTACTGCACAATGTGTATTATTTATTTTCATATTTAATTCATCAAACTTTATATTTCTTTAATTTAAATGAACCTCATACTATCTATTTTGCCTACTGGCACAGATAATTGAAGGCATTCCAGATGTGTCCGAAAACGTACGTGCACTTTCTTGCTCTGAACACAGGCCCTTGCATAGACACAAAGGCATAAAATATACATGCTTTCATGCATTTTAGGGAAAAAGTACTGCCCCTTTATTACTTTTATTATCGCTTTTCTCTTTTAATTTCTCCCTGTTTTCCCAGACTATCTTTCCAACAACCATCTGCTTTCCCTCTTTCTAGTCTTCCCCACAACCCATTACATTGTTCTATACTTAAAAGAGATTACAAATTTTACAGGGTCTAAACAGCAATATCCCCTCCAGAAAAATAACCACTCAACCCACCCCTGCTAAGGATTCCTCCACCTGTATTGTTTTTTTCTACAATTAGTCATAAACCCTTCCCTGCATTTTTTTCCCTTGTTTCTCTCTTATCACAATTGCACTTGATTCTTTATCGGTAGTAAGGCTTAAATCTCTAAGCCTTCACCAGTGCTGTTTCAAAAAAATTTAAAATGCTACTATCATTACTTTCGTTATGAGGTGTCCATGCTAAAAATAGCAGCATTTGATTAAAGAAAAGATAACTGAGATGTTCATCCATAGGATTAGTGTCTCAAGAGTAGCAGGATCAACATGATGTAGACAATAATCCATCCCTGAGTTTCAGTATTACTGTTGGTTGCAGAGAATGTGATGAAGTGAGAATATATTATGTCCCTTGTGATAGTACAATCAAAAAGGAGAAAGATCTGTGAAGAGAATGGTCATCTTGGAAGACAAGGTGTATGTGAGGTATTTTTCCCCTAGTACAGGAATTGAAAGAGATATGTTGTCTCAAATTAAAATCTACAAGGCTTTTTGAGAAGATGGGCACCCAGGCAGGTTCAGTCATCCTGTCTCTAATGCGCTGCCTGTTCTGGGAAAGGCAAATCCCCACTGACACAATGGAAAGCTGGGAAAATGCTGAACCCATCCTTGGTGCCATGTTCAAATTGATTAGGTGGTTCAGAATTTCCTGGAGGATTTCTTACAGTTGTTTTTTTACTGTGGGCTTTCCTTGCACAGGAGGTCATTCAATCCAAGTCTTTGCACCTCACCTGCAAATATACAACACAACTTTCTCCTCCCTTTCAGAAGAGATTTAACAGTCCTGCAGTGGGTTGAACCTGGCTGTATGCCAGGAACCCACCAAAGCTGCTCTCTCACAGTTTTCACCACTGCTGTTGGTGAAGGTGTTCAATCAAGTAATATATTCCTGGGCCAAGGTTGCAGACAGCTTGCCTGTGCAGCAAACATATCTTGCATATCTATGTGTATATATTTATATATTTAAAATATTCAATGTTTCTCCACAGAAGCCTAAACTACAGGCCCAAAGTGACTTGGGAGAGGTAGGGAGAGGAAAAGTTCATGAACACCCCTTGAAAGAACAGTTGTGGTAGCTGGGCCTGAGAAGACAAGACTTTTCATCACTCAGCATTCCATGGAGTGCTATTCATGGAAAAGGTCATGAATAGTTTTAAGGAAAACTGCCACTGCTTCCTCCATCTGCCTTGATGGCATCAGTTCACTGGAGAGAGGGCCCCTGCACTGCCCAAACCAGTGAAGCACTGGGTTAGAAAGTGTGGTCTCATACAGAATAGTGAAAAATGAGTTTTTCAAAAGCAGAAAATGCCACATTGAATAAAGCCTTTCAGCTGGCTTTCAGATTCAGTCACCCTTGGAAATAGCCTCAAGCACAATTTAGCTGATATCATCCAAATAAGCGCAATGCTTGGTGGCCAAGTGTATTCTAAAGGTATTGTTACCACAGTTCCTGTGGTATATATCCAGATCCTCAAACAAGCCACAGACACTTTTCATTGTAGCATCTATTGTGATCCATGTAAAAAAAGCTGTCAAATAAATCAGTGATCACAACCATTATAAGAAAGAGACAGGAGCTAAAAATAAGGAGTAGCTTTCCATACATTTTCAGGAGTGGCTTAGGATCAGCAATTTGTTTTTCTATCTTGTTATTTTCTACTCACTTTGATAAGGAAGGGTTTTTCTTTGCTCTTGTGGGTTTTGAAGAACTCTAGACAGGAGGTCTCAGAAGGACAGACAAGCTCTGCCTTTATTAGAGAGGCAGGGAAGTACAAGAGGCCTCTTTGGACAGGATCCTCTTCGGCAAAACCTTCTCTTTAGCAAGGATAAAAGAAAAGCCATCATTCTGAAAGGACAGAATTTATCACCACCTATTTTTTACCTTGGTTTTTATAATTTATAGTGACAAAACCATGAGCTGCAATTGAGGTTTTTCTCTCGGGACATTTAGATCTGTCCTACAGCACTTCTGAAGCCAGGTTATGCCTGACCTCCAAGTCTTCTTGCAGAAATGAGCTTCCAAGGTCTGCTGCAATCAAGTGTACTTTCAAAAGCAGGTATGGAACTGGCTCTTTATTACCTCTAGACTTACCAAAGCTGGTCAGAGCTGGACACATGTATGCAGAATTATTGTGTAGGGACACACCTGAAGGCATATCCTGATATGAGCCTTCAGTCTTATCCCAAGAGCAAACTAGGACTCAAAACAACCCAAAGAAGAGAAGAACCATATGACTTTAGTTGCTATCTTCCATGTTGTTGCTTGTTCACTCATTTATGACACTAAAAATCAATCTACACTGAGTATGGTGTACATCTTCACAATACCTTGTCTAGTTTTAGGTTGTCACTGGCTGGGTGGAACTCAGGAGCTGAAACCCACAAAGACACCTGAACCCAAGACCTTATTTTGCATCTCTAGCTTATCAGTGGAAAATTGCTGCACTTGTTCTCATCTCAGCTATTTCAGGATTCTAGTTATCTAGACTATAGACATCTCATCTTTCATTTCTCTATAAATCATTACTTTGTAGTGCACTAAAAATGATGGAAATCGCATTTGTTTTCTCATTAATTTCTCTGTTCACACAGGAGGAAGGGATCATCAGCTTGAAGTTCATATTGTCTCTTTGAAGGGTTAGAGAAGCTAAGACATGAGATATATTCTAGAATTCACTTTCAATTAAAATCTAAGAGGGTTTTCCCTGCTCTACCAGAGAATTATCATTGCCATAAAGAAAATTTATCCTTATGGCTCTCTACAAGAGTCTGCTTTTCAGTTATCAGTTAACTTTCAAAAGTTGTCTTAAAAACATCCAGCCATAAACAAGGAAACAAACAAGAGATGCTCTGATATATTCCTTTCTGCTATCCGTCCCTTATGCAGTACATAACCTGTCTACCCATAAATATCCTTAGGAGCTACGAGCTGCTTTCATAGTGGGTCTTGGTATTCCTTTGGCTTTCAAATTCCACCTGGCTTGGAATGAAGACACCAGTAGATGCAGGAGACCTCCTCAGAGACTTCAGTCTGTATATGTTGAAGCTGCAGCTGGTCTTCTCTTTCTCTTAAGTTGCTTTTTCTCACTGTGATTAAGTTTTTTTTAAACTGCGGCTTTGTCTTTAGTATGCTTACAAGAGTCTCTTACTGAGGTAGAAACCTAAGCAACAAATTCTTAAAAAAAGATCTTTTAAAAAACAAAAAATGTTTATTTGTGTCATATACTATATCTGTCAGATTATGTGATGAATTTACTGAAATTAATGTAAGTAAAATTTAGCCCAGGACACTGGACTGGAAATCCTGAGCATCTTTCTCAGTTTTGGTCTGATGAACGAATGTACACATACCTATCAAGCCTATGCCTCAGTTTCTCCATATATAAAATAGCAATGAGCTATTAAACTCACAAAGAGCTTTGAAAGCACTATCAAGAAACTTACTACAAAAAAGCTCCGTATTCTTGAAGGAAAAGAAGATTTTAAAATTGAAAGGCCTGTGTTTAAAGGCTTGTGAAAAATTAAAAGGTGCTGAAATTCCTTCCGTTTTTGTGGATTTCATTTGCTTGATGATAAAAGAAAGAAACAAAGGAGTAATCAGGCATATACAGTAGATTGGTCTGTGAAAGTTGTAGGAGCCAGTTACCTGCATTTCTTTTCCAATTGCATGAGGATTATGAACAAAGGAAAATGCAGTGAATTTCTTACAGATGACATGGCCTCCCATCAACCATGTGCTCCACTGCACTCCAAACCCAAATTCCCACAGTATTTATGTATCTAAAAATACACACTGCTGCCTAATGGTCCTCTCAAAAGTGCAAATGAAGTGCTTACACCCCACTGTGATCACCCCTAGTCTCTTTAGGTGCTTTACAAAACTCTACGTGAATGCCTACCTTCACCTGTAAGCACCTAAATCACCTTAGGAAATGAAGCATTAAGTGAGTCAGGAGTCTAAAATGCCATCAAATTTTCTGGAGGGTGGGAGCCTCATTCAGAGTGGTGAAAGTAATGGTTCAAGATGGTTTGAGATTACAGCTCTCAGTCTTTGCTTAGCACAAGAGTAGGGTAGGGGCTACACCCAGGCTTGTTATTGTAAGGCTCTCACATTGCAGCTGGAGCTGTCCCTGCAGCACATCAGGGGTCTCACAGCTCTGGATGGTTTGGGACTGTCCCACTTACCAGTGCAGTCAGTGCCACTCTTTGGAGCAGCAAACTTGTTTGGCAGTAGGTTGGGTCTGCAGCTGACAAAGCAGCTGCGCCTGACAGGGCAATCATGGGTCTGAACATGGAGCAAGGGCTTTGTACACCTGCACCCACCCTAGGATAGAGGAACCAGACAAACAGGAAAAACCCATTCTGTGGGAAATTCTCCTGCTCCAGTTCTGCATGGACATGTCCCGGTGGAGGTTCACTGGATCTCTGCTGTCACTTAGGCACTTTTGAAGCATCATATACAGGATGCTCTTTGGACTGGGTGGCTTTTCCTCAGCTGCCTTTTCACAGACAGACTCGTCCCTTACACTTCTCCACAACCCTCCCACTGGTTTTCAGTTCTCTTCACCAGTTCTGCTGATTGCTTTGTGGAATTTAAGAACTTTCTAGAAAGGAAGAGCTGTGTTTTGTAAATCCCAGTGCTTTATGCAGCTGAAATCAATGTCCATTCAGAGCATGTTTATGAAGAATTTTGGTTTGATTTGCAGCTTGTGTAAGCATGCATCAGCCTTGCAAAATAGAAAAGATTGCTTATTGTTCTGTATGTGTAGAGCAAGATTTCAAGACAACTTCATCCTGTGCATGTACAAAAAAGGTATATGGGCCCAATTATTTTTCTTTCTTTCTGTATTATTTTCTAGTCTTTGTGTTGTGCTGGTTTTGAAAATAAAGTAAGCAGTTTCCAAACCTCTTCCAGAAAATCTAATTTCTCTTCTAGTCTCTTTGTGTTGTTTGTTTATTTTTGACAGTTTTCTCTTTTGAGACATTGAAAATATGCCTGGCAGTTTCAATTTTAATTTATACATCATTACAGAACTTTCCTATGCAATCTAAGAGGAAATCATAATTTTCCTGTATGTCTTGGGATCACCCTGTAGAAGATGCTAAGGCACAGTTGCTTTTCTGTGATAGATTTAGTTTGTTGGATGGCAAGCAACTTTCATAAATAAGGGTTTATATCTTTGATTTTGCTACTGAATCAAAGGGAGTTTTATGCAAATTTAGCAGCTTCCTGATTCTTGGGACATTCTGTTGATGGGAATATTCTTCTTAGAAAGTTAAAACTCCAAATGACCAACCTAATCACAGCAGCCTTCCACCCTCTGTTGCTGTGAGGTAAAAAAAAAAATGAAATTTGCAAGTGACATGGGTGCAGCAGCTGGTTCTTTAAAGAAAGGATGAGTAAGCAGTGGGATTCTTTGTGGAAGTTAATAATGGATGCTCAAAGTTTGCACAGGCTGAGAATGAGATCCTGTGAACTGAGAACACACTGAGGATATGTGCTTAAGTGGTTGTTACAATATTCCCTTGAGTCCTGCTGCTGGTGCCTTTTCAATGGCAGTACAGCTGTTGATATGACTTCACATGGATGCTCTTAGGAAGAAGGAAAACTTCCTAGAAGAAAATCTGAAAACACTTGCAGAAGGACTTGCAAGCTTTTGTGAGCTCAATGGAGCAGAGCCTGGAGGGAGGAAATGTGGCATCTTGCTAATTAATGGGCAGAATTGTCAGGCAACTTTCAGCTCTCAGTGGGGCAGTCAACTCCATTAATCAGCTCAACCCTGCATGGTCTCCTCTAATAATGCTCTTAATGTCACATTGTATTAATAATCAAAGTTCCAATTAAATGACACTCCGCAAGTCTGTCTTTCCCATGTGTAAATGAAACCCGAAGTCACACTGGTTGTTTACTTTCTTTTATAGGATTTTGCAGTTATTGTTCTTTAACACCTGTTTTGGAGTGGAGTTTGTTTGCTCAAAATCTCATTAAAATCCACCACATTCAGCAAACACAGTTGTCCTATTGTTTTGTTTTAATTTACTTTTATAATGAGTACAAAAATTAAAAAGGCACCATTATGATGAGCATCCAGGCCTCTCTGAATGTCCACAAATTTTATCCCCAGGAGCTGTCAGAATCTTTTTGTATGCACAAGGCCACCATTTCTGTGCTTTTTGATTCACTTGAAACCTGAAACTCAAAATGATGCTGATTTAAAAATAGCACTGTCAGCCTGGTTTGTAAAGTGTGCAAACAGCTTTCAGGAGGCAGGAAAAACAGAGGAATAGAAGAGTGAAGGGCTAGGTCCATTTCCAGCCTGCATGCAGATTTGATTAGAGACCACCAGCTGAAACATGGTCAGTGTGTACAAGTCCAGAGCACAGCTATTACACTTTTGATTTATTTGCTGTAGTGGTGAGATTTTGCTGGAAGTATCCCAGTCAAATCCCTGTAGCACATTCTCTAGGAGAAGTTAATCATTAGCTGAATTTCAGTCTCTCAAATAATCTTTGAATCCATAAGGAGATCTTTTAAGAGCCTTGTGCTGCCCTGTGTCTCCCCAAAATCTTTCCAACTGGACTTTTTTGACCAGCTGGCAAATCCACATCCTGGCATGGAAGAAGTAAAGTTCTTGGACTATTCCTCTCAGTATCTTTCCTCTAATATTCTGTGATTAACTGTTGAATTTTGAAGTTCTGTCTTAATTACGAGTTTTAGCTCAGACTTACCAGTAACTAAACTTTTTGACCGTGAATTTAAGAAATATAGTAATTGTCTGTTACTGAGAGTAAATATCATAGTCAGTGGGTTTTTTTTAACTATGTCTTCATGCTCTTTCACTTGCTCTAATTTGTTATGTGAATTCTTTAGCTGTGAGCTGCCTGGACTGAGAATATATTTTGCTATTTACGTCCAAACGTTTCCCCACCAAGCAATTTGTATACATCATAGGAAAGGTGAGGTATACATCCATTAAATTTCTGAAGAAGTTAGCATGAATGTCAGCTTTACTTTGGAAATGTTGCTTATTTTGTGGTTATATAATCTCTCACTCAACTGGCCAGGGTCGTGTCCTTAACCAGGAAAGGTCTCTGAAGACAGTCAGCTAGCCAGAGAGGCCTGGGCCCAGGATTGTCCCAGTACCAACAGTACCTGTCTGTCCCCTAAAGCAGAAATCCCCCGAATTTGCAGATGTATCCATCTGGGTCCAGCACTGACAATGCACAGTGGGAAGTGATTTCACAGAGCCAAAAGAGAGGAAGGATGCAAAGAATGCAAGCAGCAGTGATCGGAACAAATTGTTGTGTCAGTCTGCCTGACGGTAGCTGTGGCAGCAAAGAAGGAGGCATTTTCTGCTTTCCTAAGCATCCCTCACACCAAGCTCCACAGTGACCAGGTGTTTGCACTAGCCTTGCCTCTTGTGCCTCTTGACATGCCATCACTGTGAGTCCAGCAGCAGCCCAAAGCTCTTCCCAAGGTCACCCACCACCCACAGCGTGTTTACCAGCTTGCCCTGTCCTCCGATCAAGCTACAGAGATTGAGGTGGGGGCAAATTCAGGAGTGTCTCCTCAAAACTACGGTGTCTGAGCAATTTGGGATCACAGGAGAAAAATCTGCTCTAATCCATTTTACGATAAGTTTCTGCAACCTGTTGTTTGTGTTTCTAAGGCACAATGTGACTCTGAGGTCAAACTTCAGCCAGGTTATTACTGGCACCAGGGCCAGAAAGTCCATGAGCCATGGATGACTAGCGGAGACGTGGCCCTTTGTACAAAGAGAGAAGAATCAAAAAAGTGGTAGATGAATGTCACTAGGACCCAGGGACTGCAGGTAGGAAAGAAGACACACTTGCAAAACACCCCACAAAACTCTCTGCTCCTTTACACCCTGTGACAGTGTGATTCAACCTGCAGCCTTCTAACCATAGTCCCTCTGATCATACTGAATTCTTCAAAAATCTTCACTCCCTTCAAGGTGAAAAGGAACAAGTAAGGTGTTGGAGTCAGATCAGCCATCTAAATTGCCCTGAATTAATGCAGGTGTGATATAGAATACATCTTTAGGAAGACATCAGTTTTGATTTAGAAATGGGATCCTACCAGCCCACAACACATAGGAGTCAAAGGAGAATATTAGCTCCAAACGAGAAAGAGAATTATGGAGCAGAACAAAGAACTTCACATACAATGTGTCACATTTTCAACAAATGTTAAACAACTCAATCTCTGAAGCCAGAAGAACTATGCTGATTTATGCCATTGTAAGAATCTGAGTCCAGAGTTTTAGGCCTTTTTTTTTTAAAGGAAAGATTTGCACTTCATTGTAATGCTGCTGTTGAAAGAACAGGTGGGGGTTTACATTTCTGGAGTTTGATGAAGTGTGCTGTACTTTGTACCTGATAAGAATAATATGTTTGTTTATTTATTAGGTGGGTAGAAGAGAAGATTTATGTCCTTAATGATGCATTTCCCTTGCTTTTATGTATTTGGTGTTGCAAATGACAACTTTGTAAGTAATGCAACTTCACTTAATTACAGCCCATTTTCTTCAAAACAAGTAGGGACATGAATTTTCAAGAGGACTTGCCTTTGTGGAATATCTCAAGGAATAAAAATGAACCGCTGCATACCTACAAGGATAAAGAAAATGATAGGAAGAACAAAATTGGAATAATACTAGATGTCAAGTCAGTTGGTGATTTTGCAGTAGAGAGACCAATTCCCCTCAATGATTCGGAAGGAGCAAGAATTATTTATACAATTAATCCAGATTTTTTTTTTTCCATTTAAAAATACAGGTACAGATTCCAATCACTGGAAATCCTCAAGGTCATGAATGGGGCTCTGAGCAACATGGTCTAGTGAAAGGTGTCCCCTATTCCAGCTGGAAGGTTGGAATGAGGTGATCTTTAAGGTCGTTCCAACTCAACCTATTCTATGATTCAAAAATTGTAAACATGGTACAATTTACTAGTTTGGATTAAAAATGTACTTTCTGTAGGATCCATGGTATGCAAAATACATTCAAAACATGAATGGACAATGCAGAAGCACTGAACAACCCACCCCACTGGGCACAGTTAACAAACCAGCTGCATTAACACAGGTGACCCAGGAATTCCCAGAGCCCAGAGCAATGTCTGGTGGCTGAACACACTTTACTGCTCAGGTGCCTAAAGTGGTTACTTAAAAGTGAGTCTAATGGTCTCCACAGGACTAGCTCAGGGTTTTGATCTGCAGAGAAATCAGCCTCCATAAAAAGCAGACAGTCCAAGGATGCAAAGGGAAAATATACAAGGAGACATAAAGCAAATTTGAGCCATGCACAAGAAAACTCGATTCACTGTAAATGTCGCTGCAGATGAAGCTCTTCAACAGGGGTGCAAGAGCAGGCAGGATGGGGTGGATGAACTTTGTGCAGGCAGGATACATTACTTGAAGAAACATGCTGCGATGATTTCAAGTGGCACTCATGACAAATCTGTTGGTGAGCTGTGGGCGAGACTGAGAGGTCATGTGAGTTTCTTAGGAGGGAGGAAGTGTTCTCATGTTGTACCACCCAGATGGAACAGGAATTTCATCCCTAGAGGCACAGACAACATGTGCAGGTGTCAATTCTTTTGCTCTCTTCCCCTCTTTTGGCAGAGGCAGTTAGAAGGCGTTTTTCTTGACATTACTCTTTGTCAAAAATAAAAAGAATCCTATGGAAAACACTTGGTATCATTTTGGACATTGAATTACAGCAACTAGGCTTGATAGAAAACATCTACTGGTACATGATTAAATTACTACCATCTGTCATGTAAAGGGATCCGAGATCAGTGCTGATGTGTGTCAATACAGCATGGAGCTGGTTTTTTACTGACATGAAGGTCCCCCTTCTCTCTCCTGGCAGTGTCAAATAACATGGCATTGGCAGTGTAGAGAAGGCCCACACAGGTTCTGGGGATCCAACTCTCTAGCAGAGCTCTGGTCCTCCTGGTTAGTGAGGCTTGTCAATTTTCTGATGCAGTTTCCACAAAACTGTCCTGGTATGATTGTGTCCCTCAAATTCTCTTGTTATGCTAATTTTTCCATTCTTTGATCAAAGACTGGTCTTTATCTGACGTCCAAAATGTTTACAGCATTCTCAAATTTACAGTTCTTTTACCCAACATTACAGATATTTGGTTACTTTAATTAAAAGCTGTTGTTTTGTAGCACTTAGGCATTTAGCTAGAGCACTTTACTGCATCATGCTGGAGTAATTACTCAGACTTGTCATCCAGGGTGTCTAGGATAGGTACTGTATTATTCATATTATAGCTAATCACCTTCTGAGAAGTATAAAACCTCACATTTGCTAGCACTGTGACACTAACACTTAGGAAGTCCCTACTCGACATTCTCCTTGTGACAGCACAGTTTTCAGGAGTCACAGGGGAAAACAAGGGAGTGAGGTTTTGTCTAGACTACTGTGTAGTAGACTGCCTGCTGTGTAGGCAGACAATGATATTTGCCTGTAAGCTGAGCTAGGAAGATGCAAGACCAAGATGATTCACAATCTGGGATTGCGTTACCAGGGCCCCAGACACGAGGTGATATTGCAGGCCTCTTGCAAGCTGTGTTAGGTGGAGGGCAGCAGCCTTCTAAGCTGTTGTGGTTATTGGCAATTTAATCCTGTATCACTTCTACCTAATGGGGTCATTCCAATCCCTCTAAGATCAAAGTTTCTCATCTGGCACAAGTGAAACAAGGTATGGACAATAACAGGGAGCTGATGTCAGCTCTCCAGGAGCCCTCTCTGAACCCAAGGGAACTGTTGAAATCCTGGTCAGACTGACAACTCTGGTTAGAAGTCAGGCACTGCTGCCTAAGAATGAAAAATCCATGAGGGGCATGGAGAGGAAAAGTTAATGCAATATTAAAACTAGAAATATCCATTCTGTCAAATGAAATGCCCTGCTGTTTGATCCCATTTACTGGAGTAAGGCTTGGTTTTTAAATTACGTGTCAGATATAATTTCGCACTGCAGACATGAAATGTAGGATTGTTCTTTAAAGGAAGAAAAGATCAGCTCAGATCCACGTGCCTGGCTAATAGTGAGTTCTCTTGCATAATTGTTCCAAATTTGGCAGCCAGCTGCAGCCCTGAGTGAGGGTTTGGAAAGGGGCCATGGACACTGACAGCAGTGTCCAGTGCTGACTCAGGTGTCTCCATCTCCCTTGGAGGCATCCCTGTTTCGCAGTGAATTCTGCCAGGTGGACCCAGAAAGCAGAACACATCACCCTTCCCTTAGGATGGCATGGCAGCACCTGCAGTGAGTTCATTTCAGGGAGAAGCCACAGTGTCTGTGCAGAAAAGGACAGACACAGAGGAATAGGAACAGGAACCAAGTGACCACATCTCTTTGTGTGTTTTTTGAGTTTATTCAAGAGCCACTAGCTTGTGCACCCAATAGCACAAAACCAAGTTTCCCTTCCTTTCTTGTGGAACAACACTTCTGAAAACATATTTAAACTTACTTCAAGAGGTTGTCTTCCTCTTACAAGCCATTTATCTGCCTTATCTTATTATCTGGTTTTATTGTATCTTTGCTCAATGTGCCTTTTGGGATGTGAAGGTGGAATTAGCACCTGTGTTTCTATTCACTTTGTCTTTCTCTGCCTGAATTTTCATGCTAGAAGAAATTTTAAGGGTCATTATCTACCTTACTGATGTGATGGGAAGATTCAATCATTCTGTTCTTTAAATTAAAAGCCTTGAACATCTAGAATAGAAGGCAGTCCCCATGGGAAATTTTTAATTAAGTTTTCTCTCGTTGATTAAAATCCATACTAGTGTTTGCAGGTCTCAAGGCAGATCTGGGCCACATTGTGCAAGGTGCTGTGTGAATCTGGGGAAAGAAATTCAGCCGATATTAGCCACCCAAAATGAAGCACCTGCGCTGCGCTTGTTGAAAGGGTTCTCTCTACAGCTGTCAACAGCAAACCAGCCCATTCTGTGATAGCTTTTTAGAAACGTGGGGTCAGTGTCTTCTCCTGCAGCTGCCTCTGTCCATCAACTAAATACGAATCTTGGTGTCTTGGTCTAAAGGATGCTCAGGTGAGAATCAGCCCCGGTGTGTGCACTTTTGCACCACAGGAAAAAACAGCACTTAGCCCATCTGAATCCTAATTTCTGCAGCAAACAACGAAACAGGAGAAATTAGGAAAACAGTACTGAGTGGGGAAATTACTTGCTCATGTTTCAAAGGAGAGAGGGAAACAGCACTCAGACCTTCTTGCCCCCTTACCCCAGTGCTGGGTCACCAACTCAACTGAAGATTGATTTAAACAGTATCTCCCTGGCTCAGAGAAGATGGAAGGTGGTTTACCCAGGATGAGGTGAGATTCCAAAGGGCATTATTTGCAAAGGTCTCTATGCAATTGTGTTTTACTTTCTCCAAGAAGGAGGCAGAACTTGAGGAAGCCTTGCAGATCTTTGCTAAGAACTCTGATTTTCTCCCTGCAGGAAGCTCTTCACACCAAAATTAGGTTTGGGCATGTTGGTTCTCCATGTGATTGTCCAAATGAATTCTCTGATTTTGTCACAGTTTGATATCTGCACCAGGTACTCCATCCTCAAGAGCTTATCCTTGACAGCTCTTTAATCACATGGATGGTCAATTACAGAGTTAGATTGCATGAGTTGAGCACAATGAATCTCTTTTTTTTTCTTCATTTTCACACTCTATTTACAGATTTTTCTGGGAATAGACAAGAATTTCCTGTAATGACTTTGTTATTTGAAAAGATCCATACATTTTGCAAGCAAATAATTCTTAGCCTGTAGATTGTTCACCAGTAATTTGTTGAGGATATTTGGAATGCATGCAATGTTGGTTAGATACATAATTCACTTCATATTGTTACTGTGCTCTGATTGTGTAATTTATATAATAAAATATAAGGCAAATTATGAATTTTACAATTGCTTGAACAACAGGAAATTTACTCTCAGTGCATATTTGCAGATTGTGTCTCAACATTCATTTTTCATGAGCTTTCATTCTGGCAAAGATGCTTTGCTACAATATTTCTGGGAAGCAAACACCAAAAGGATCTTAAATACAGACAAAACAGTTTGGGAAATAAACTTGCATTCAATAGGAAGCACTTGATGAATTCGTCCAGGACTGCTGCTGAGCTGTTTTGCCCAGACCGTCATCTCACTGCTGGTCTGAAGGTTGAAAGTGTCTCTCAATGGAAATACAGAATGAGAAAAAGTGAAAGCCATTGTGTACCCACCACTAGCTTCATGATTCAGGACTCCAAGTCATGCACTGGATCACTGAAACAGAGACTGCATCCAGCCATGCTCTCTGCCTCTTTGGGAGGCCTCCCCTCCATACTATCTGTGGTTTCCTGTTAATTAACCCAACACAGACATTCACCCTCTTTTCATTTTTCTAGTGATTGCCCCCTTGCATCCTGTAGAGCAGCCACAGCTGGGCCCAGGCCGCTGCAGGCCCTTCACAGCTGCCCTAGGGCTCCCCAAGGATGCAGGGGGCACTTCTCTGCTGCCCAGACCCCACGCTTGGGACAGCTTCAGGTAGAAAGGGAGAGGCACCTGGCTCCCTGCTGTGGCTGAGGGAACATCTGAGCACGACGGGACAGCCAGCAAACCAGACCTGGGGCACACTGCCCTGTGCAGTGCAGTGCTGACAGCTTTGGAGCAATCCCTTGAGACAGCAGAGGTTGTGCCTTGGGATTTGGTTTTATGTTTGGTTATTTTTTTTTTCCTTTTAATTCATTCACAGTTGAGCTCTACCAAGTCACTCAAGCGAAGTGTGTGGCAAAGCTTGAAAGCCCAGAAGACATTATTTATTTATTTTTACAAATCCTGCAATAAGTCAGTTTAGTTGTTCTGAGGTGGTTTTATGATTTTGGATATTTTTTTCCGGGCTTTTTCTGCTCCTTTCATCTGGGGAGTCCTTTGGTTCTAAGCCTCAGAGTAGCCTAGGTAAAATGGTGGATAAAAATCATGGCATTCACTCATTCACTTGACAGTCTGAGTTCTCCCACCTGTGCTGGTCTGCTGCTGACCCATAGAGAGCCAGAGTGGAGAGGCTGGGAGAGCCATTTTATTGATGCATCAGTAAACTAAAGCCAAGATTTTTAATCAAACTTTCTCATTTGTCTATATGTGTCCATGTATGTTCATGGAAAGCACTGGCCCCATGCATTGTGAGCAGTGGAGCCTAATTTGACCCTATTTGCCTAAAATGCCCATAACTGGGGCTAAATTTTCCCTTATTGTCCTGAAATTGGGGAAATTGCATCAACATAGCAATTGGCCACAGCTGTCCATGTGGACAACTGAAACACACCACGTTCCTTTCTGGGCTTGGCCCTGCACCCAAGGTGTGACACTTGCACGGTGCCCGTGCCCCAGTGACTCTCCCTCAGTGTCACAGGGCCCAGCATGGCACGTGCCATCGGGGCAGGGACCGATTGCCACCTCCTTGGGGGAGGCACAGGAGCATGGCTGTTCCAGGCATGGGAGTGAAGGAGGACAAAGTCTGTTCTGCCAGCCTGCATGGAGCAGCAGCAACAGCAGCCTCCCTGTGCAGGGCTGCTCGCTCTGTGCACGCCTGGCTGCAGCCTTTAATTAACTTCCCTGGCTGAGCAGAGCCGTTGCTAATGAAGCAGCTAATTCTGAGAGCAGGGGGCATGTTCCATCACTTAGTGCATTCCTGTGATTCCAGAATCCCATAACACCCCGTTTTCTTCATTGCTTCGGCTCCTTCTGTATTTTTTATATTTATAATTCTACTTCTCTCCTTTCCCACATGGATGTCTGTGCTCTGGCTTCAATTACATTTCTGCAAAAATCTGTCTGAGCAGGGTACAAAGCTTCAGTTCAAGATTTACCAATATCTAATCTCAGGAGAAAAGTTCCATGTGAAGTACAAACCCCAAACTGGATTTATGTGCTCACTTGGAATTAACACAAGCCTCTGAACAGATTTCTTTTCTTCCTCAGAATGAATTCTGTCCATAACTATTCTGACAAAAATAAAATAAACTAGATTTTTTTTCTTCTTGTTTTTCATCATTTGCTATTGTCAAAACACCACTATTTTTGCCAGAGATCAAAGGTGATGCATCAACTGAAGGTTTAATATCTGATACAGCCTCTAGCTCAGTCTCCAAATAGATGTAAACTTCACCGATGTGGCATCCTGAATTTTTTTTTCACTGCTTTGTGGCTTTTTTAACTGCATTTTATTCTCAAGGCAGCTTGTCCTAGAAACTTCAGATGAAGTTTAGTAGAAAGGTCTTGGAATCAATTTTGAGAGAAGGAAAATCTCAGAGGGAACACACCTTTTGGAAACTCAGAAACTTCAAAATAACACAAACTCCAGAAGATACTGAAACAGTGAGCAAGGGCTGAAGGAAGCCTGTGGTTCCAACTGAACAAACAAAATTAAGGTGGTCGTTTTTGCTCAAATTTTCTGTCAGGCAACCCCACCACCTCTGTTTCTGGTTATTGCGCTCGGTTAGTCATTGCCTCCCTCAGGCCACTCTGAGAAGCTCCCCACTGTTACTGATCAGGAGGGAACACCCTGGGTTTGGAATGCTGGGCGAAAAGGAGGATGTCAGCACTACCTTGGTGTCAGAGGCAAAGCAGACAGCAGGGAGCAAGTTAGGAGAACTGATTCCATAGCACCCATCAGCAGGCATTAGGTGGCCTCTTGGAAGCCACGTGGCTGTAAAACCTTTAGTGGGCAGCTAATGAGCCACAGTCTGGAGAAAACCTTCTGCGACCCCTCACCCTTTCTCATCACTGTGCTCCTTTTCAGCCAGGGAAGAGAGCAAGGAGAAGAAAGCTTCTGCTGAGTGAAGAGAATAGAAAATGTTTGGGCCAGCGAGGAAGGGAAATTTCAGAAGCTGCAGCTGGTTGTGGTGAACAAGCTGGATCCAAGGCAAGAAAAGCAGGGAGGCCTGAGCAGGAGGAGATCCACAGGCAGCAAGAAGAGAGGCAGTAATAGAGCTAGCTATTTGCTCAATTAATTGTCATTTGTTTAATTTGTAATTTAGAAATGAAATGATTCTTTGTGATTCATTCAGAGGAAATTTCCCGAGGTGCTGAGAGCAGTTTCCTGAAATGAAAGATGATATTCTGTGATTAGCAAGATGATTATTGCACTCTGGGCTGAGGAGGATTTTATAGCAAGGCACAGATCAGCTGCATATCTCTCTAGTCTTAAGCCTGTTAAGGAAGCTTCATTTTTCATATCCTGATATTGGTCTTGGTAAAGCATAGAGATGTTAAAGAAATAAAAATAAAAGGCTAATAATGAAGTGCAGAAAAAAATTAAAATGTGTCATCTTATTAACTATTACCAAAACTGGGTTTTTTTTACTTTTAACTCTGTATTTACTCTATTGATTTAGTCTTCTCTAAAACAGTAGTTTGTTCAAAGACATTTATGTACTTTTCCATTTTTTTCATCAGAGGAACAACATACTGAAAGCAAATATTGACTCTGGTATATGGAAGTTAAAACGCATACTGCAGGATTGTGGTTTTGTCCTGTATGTTTTCATGGAGAGAGAGAAGTATTGCTGCTAAGTCAGAAACAGGAGATATTTTTAGCTGCTAAATAATAATAAATCAATGAGTTCCCTACATGAAAGCATGAAGAATATAGAAATGTTGGGCTGTATTAGAAAGGAGATATCTATTAAAAATAGCTGTAGGAATACAAAACACTAACAGATCGAAGAAAATTTGAGTTCAGCTTTGTCTCACTTGTAGACCAGGGATTTTGTGAGCTGGACTGCACACAGTCCTGTAGTGACAGAATAATATACTGGAAGTGCATATAGGATCCTGCAAGATTTCAAAATCATTGCAGATCAAAAAACAACATCATGATTATTATAAAAGACAGAGGGTAGTCAATAACTTTCAAGAAAGGACGGACATCCCAAGGCACAGTTCCAAGTGCCCAAATTCTACCTAGGATAAAAAATCATGTGGTGGGATTAATTCTACACTTTGTGTATCAGAGCATCATTTATATCTGGACAAAAACATTTTTTACTCTCATTTTGAGTGAATTTAGCACAGACCAGAAACTACACTGGGGAAAGTGAGAGACAAGCTGAGCACATTACTATTTATTATTAAAAATATTATACTTCAAAGCTGCAGTAACCTGAGAGATTGGGATTCCACCTGTTTAGGCACTGGACAAACACAGGCAACAAGGCAGTTATTTGTTCCCCATCTCTCTTTTTTTCCTTCCCCCTCAGTGGTCCTTCTGGGAAATACACAGGGTAATAACCAAAAGCCCTGTCTTTGACCTCTCTGAAGTCAGGAATTTAAATCTTACAATAAGCCACTAGTGCTTGGAAACCCAAAGCTCTGGATTTTGCCAAATGAAGTGAGATAAAAGTGTCTGTGCATACATTACCCACAGCATGAGCAAACTAATGTAAGGTTTGTGAAGGAATGTGTATCTATGCATCTACCTGTGCCAGTGATTTCTAGCTGGAAGGGATGAGCACCACAGTTGGAGCTACAGCTTCCAGTTTTACCAGTGCTGATACTTTTGATTCCCAACAATGTTCTCAATCACTCCCCTTACTAAAGGACACAAATTTGTTCTTCAAGGTAACTGTAGAAACTGTAAGAAAGAAACTTTTCAGGGACCCAACACAGTCTGAGGAAATGTCTCAAACGAAAGAACAGCTGGGCAGGCTCTGAGTAGTGCTGAACCTGACTGAGCCTCCTTTTCCTGATGTGCCCAAGAGGGGATGCACAGAATGAAACAAACAGCCAGCACACTGTGATGCCCACCTACATCTGTGAATGTGTTGAGACTTCTTAAGGCAGAAGTCACACTCAGTTCATTGTCTTAAACAGCCATTAGTTCACCTGCACTAAACAGAGGATGCATGAATTTACCATTGTCCAAATTCCACTTCTTCCACTAGGCAAAGTCTCTCTTTCATTGCATTTGCTGCCTCTGAAAAATTTTCTTAACACTCAAGATAAATGTGAAACAATAAAACTCAGCTTTTACAGCACTTTTCATGCAAAATGGACCCTTAAGCAATTTGCTGAGTTAAATCACACAGTTACAGAATTAAATAATGTAAATTTAATTTTTTAAGTTTTAATGTATTAGTCCTTATTTTATTGCTACTGTCCAATTTGAATAATTCTTTCCCTTCTTCTTAGTGCTACTATTTAATATTTATATAACAGTGCTGATCAGAGGTTCAATAAGACTGATCTACGTGTTGGACAGACTGAGCAGTCCCATTTTATGCTCCTCAAGAGCAGATCCTGAAAGATGAGATGCCATCCAGAGGGACCTGAACAAGCTGGGGAAGTGGGCCCATGGAAATCTCATGGGGTTTGATAAGACCAAGTGCAAGGGGCTGCACCTGGGTAAGAGCACCCCCAGGTACCAACCCAGGCTGGGGATGAACAGGGATGAACAGGCTCAGAGCAGCCCTGCCCAGAAGGACTCGGGGGTGCTGGTGGGCGACAGGCTGGGCATGACCTGGCAGCATGAGCTCACAGCCCAGGGAGCCAATGGAATCCTGGGCTGCCCCAAAAGCAGTGTGGAGAGCAGGCTGCAGGAGGGGATTCTGCTCCTTTCTCCTCTGCTCTGGTGAGACCCCACCTGCAGTGCTGCAGCTCTGGGGCCCCAGCTCAGGAAGGACATCAGTCTGTTGGAGCAAGCCCAGAGGAGGGCCAAAAAGATGTTTAGAGGGATGGAGCACCTCTCCCACAAGCAAAGGCTGGAGGAGAGAAGGCTTTGGGGTGACCCAATTGCTGCCTTCCAGAGCCTGAAGGGAACCTACAAGAAAGATGGAGAGGGACTATTTACAAAAGCATGGGGTGACAAGGGGGGGCATGGCTTCCAAACAGAGAGATTTGGTTTAGATTAGATATTAGGAAGAAATTCTTTACTGTGAGGGTAGTGAGGCACTGGACCAGATTGTCAAGGGAAGTTGTGGGTGCTCCACCCCTGGAAGTGTTCAAGGTCAGGTTGGATGAGGCTCTGAGCAACCTGGTGAAATTAAAGGTGTCCCTTGGAAGGGGGCTTGGAACTAGATGATCTTTAAGGTCCCTTCCAATCCAAGCTGTTCTATGATTCTATGAACCTTCAGAATTAAATTTTGCTTTTACTGATACCAGTGGTAAAACTTAATTGGTTTTGCTGAATCTCTTAGAAAGACCTCCTCCTGATGATTCAGCCATCTCTAGTGTGATTGCAGGTGAGACACGTATGGTTTTAAAGGTCCAAAGATGATTTTCTGGATGTTGCACCTTGAGTTATAGCAATTCTTTGTTCATGCTCAAGGCACAGACATGACAGTGAGGTCTTTGGTGTGCACCATGCCAGTGAGCAACAGTCTGGTGAAAAATTGGCCGAGGAGACAGACATGAGCTCTTTGAGCATTGGGTCAGGGTGATGTGTGCAAAATAATATTGAAAACTGCAGTCTCGTTGACTGCTGAGCCCTGGCAGAGAACTGTCGGGAGACAAATAATGGATGTTGAAAGGCTCATCCTCTGTCAAGTGGCCAGAGGCACAGAGAAATGTGGAGGTCTTCCTTCCAAGGCACTGGGCACCAGCGTGTGGTGGAGAGGAGTGACTAGCTCTGCTTCAGACATGAGATTGCTGGGGCCACAGGCACATGCACAGGCACCAGTTTTTGAATCAAGCCCATGCTTTAATTCCATGACTATTTCTAGAGTGATAACTTTTGGCTCCCTGCAGTTTGCTAGCAGAACTAAAAATTGCTTCAAGCGTACTGACCTTTCTATTCTGAGCCAGCTTTCACCAGTCCCTTAGAAACAGCAGTGAGCCCCAGGGGAGCCTGCAGGCTGCAAACTGCTGTCCTAAATACTCCCACGGCTGTTCTGAAGCGCCAACTTCCCCAAGGATGCACAAAACCCAACCTTAGCTCAACCTTTCTGAAGAGGAAGACCCTGAGAAAAAAGAAATATTTTGGCTAGCTCCAGTGAAGTAATCTTTCATGGGCAGTTGTCTGCAGGCAGGCGACAATATACTGAGTACCAGATCTGATTCCTTACACTAGAAGCTCCTCTCTGGTGATTTCTTATCACATGCTGAGTAGCAGCCAAGTCCTATGCCCAGCCATGTCCCATGCCTTTCACCAACCTTTTCTACCTCTTCACCCTCATGTCCTTCAACAAAATCTGGCCAGAAGTTTTTCAACAGAAGATGGGTTATATTTTCCTTTTGCCAGGTAATGAACAAAAAGTATGCCAGGAGATTGTATTGATTTTCACACAATCTGAGGAAAAACACGTTTCCTGTCAGCTTCCTTTTCTTCTGGCACCCACCCATGAAGCACTGCAGATTCAAGCATCTGCTATCCCTGGGAATTTCAAAGGGAAAGTGCTTTGACCCAGCAGAGCTCTTCAGAGCTCACACCTCAAAACTCCAATGTTCAAGTCACTTGGGAAGTACTATGGATTTTACCAAGAAAAATCATAATATGGTAAAATTTTGTGAGTCCTGTCCCACAGTAGTCATGGGGCTTTAACTCAATGGATTGCTCTGTCCTGAAAACCTTCCTCACATGATGTTCATGCAACATCTGATCATTCTGTGGCACAACTGCATTTGTTTTTTTTGTTCCACAGCTTGCTCCCCCTTCCATTGAAAGGAATATCCCCTTCCCTTCACCACTGTCCTGCCCAGGCAGCATTTCACTGAAGCCCTCTCAGATTACTATTCTGTTCTTCTCCCTGGACATTTTCTTCCAAAAGATTTGTGCAAGAGTAACATTTTCAAAAAGCACATTTCCCCACATTGCTCCAGACAAACATTTGAGACACACCAAGATGCTGTAGAAAATCAGAGAGCAGAATGAAGGTGCATTTTCCTGTGCTAGCTCTTGCCTTGCTGCTCTCTACAGATCCTCTGTTGCTGTCTGTGACATTTCCCTGAAGGCTGATGTCCTAATGACAAACAAGTGAAGGGACAAGACTCATTCAAAAAGAACAAAAGCTCCCAGAAAACCCTGAAGGGCCTTTCCACTGCTGCAAAGAAGAACCCTCCAGGAGTCAAAGGGACACCTCTGAAGTCCAAGCAGAAGTGCCCTCTAAGGTTTTCAAACCAAGCAAATCTTCCCTTGGATTTAAGGCTCCCTTTAACCTTGCTTGAGTTGGTGCAAGCCTGAGGCTCTTTGTGCTCCAGGCATCAGACAACAATTCAGAGGCTTGTGGCCATGAGCAGCCTCCCTTTCCTAGTGAGGGAAATACAGGGAGTCCTTTCCCTGGACATTTTAATCAGCTTTGTCCAAGGGACACTTTTCCACCTGACTTTGCTTCAGGTCCAAACTCAATGCAGCACTCAAACAGGGAGCAGAACATTATGCGTATATTGGAAGCCCTAAAGAATTTAGGAGAACAACAGCACTCATCCATTTTGGACAATCATGGCTATGGGAGGCTTGGACATAATTGGTTTTACAGAGAGTCATACTTTGAGGCCAAGGTGAGTTACTGAGATTGAAATCACACTCTGAAATTAAAGTTCTGTATATTTGTTCGTTTTTTTCTAATATGGATCCATAAATGAAATTTCAAACTCCAGCAAGTAAATGAGAGAAACTGGGGAGAGGGTGTGCTGAACTGGCCCTCTGCCTTCCTAGTTCACACCTTTGTTTCAAGCTTCTCAGGAGACCAGAAGAGACTCAGATGAATTGTTTCTAGTAGCCAGTGGTGCTGTTACTCTGACTGTTAAGTCTAGCAATGTCTTTGTATCTAATTTCCACTCCATTGTAAACTGGAACAGGGGAATATTGTGGTTTCTTTTGCCACATTCTCAGGAGTGTATATTATCCGGTATACAGGAAATAAAGACATAATATCATCTCTGGCTTGGTTACCTTCCTTCCTTAATGTTTTAATAGATGCCTAATGTAGCTTTGATGGTTGAAAAGAGTTTATTAGTTTACAAATTAGCAGCCTGAAGTGAATTTTGCAGCCACTAAGAGACTTTTCATTTCTGGCAACACACCTTTTTGGATTTTTGTTTTTATAAGATTAGTAGTTTAGAAATACAATAGACGTATATTTCTCAGACACATAAAATTTTGAGACATCCATGATTATTTCTTCCTCTTATGGTCTGCTTTTCCACTCATACTTCCCACTCAAAACTTAAAATCCACCACACCATTTTCCCTTTAGCCATAGGAAGATGTGTCTTTTCCTCTAGGAAATGTTTGGCTTGGGAGACCAGCCAATGGTGACAACATACACTTCACTTTGAGATGCTCTGCAGCTACATCTCAGAGTCTGTATGATTTCCATGAACCTTAAGTGATTTGTAAGATGTGAGGCTAAAAGATGGATGATTCTAGCCTCCTCAGGTATGAAGAGACACCCTAGGTACCCCAAAAAATGGAATTCCCAGGAGAAACTTAGAAGAAGTAGATTCATTAAAAAAATAAAATGAAATCCAATGAGACAAATTATGCATTTGCCTGGGATTATGGACACCAGTTTGATGTCTCTGACAGCCCATCTTCAGCTTCTGCTCATGTCCTGAGAGTTTAATTAGTGTTATGAACTCCATTCCTATCCACATGAGAAGCTTTCAGGTAAGTATGACAAAGTACAGAAAAGCATTCTGTGAAAAGAAATAGAAAAGTTTCACTGAACTTCAGCAATTTGGTCACAATGCCTTCTGGGTAATTTATTTTCTTTTTTCTGGGTAATAACATGAAACAAATCAGGCAGAAGAATCCAAGGCAGCAGAGGATTAAGATCAAAAGGGGAACTGCTTGGTTAAGTGTGTTCTCAGACCAGACCTGCTGCAGTGCCATCCCACATCAGCAATGTGGGGTCAGATTGTGTCTCACACACTTCTGCAGCACAGCTGGACTCTTCTGCAGGCTTGAATTGCATCAAATACAAACCTCCCTCCCCAGCTCAAGAGAAACCACAAGCAGCAGTATCCGTCTGGTGGGGGAATCTGAGCCTTCAGGGCACAGACTGCCCACCCTTGGAGGTTTGTGCTGTGAATTTCCAGCTCCATGGAATGTGCTTTGGCAGACCTGAGAAAAAGAAGAGACAAAGGGACCATTGGGATGCCTAGAGATTAATCTCACTTTTAGCCATCTGAAAAGGCACCTAATATAGGTCTCAGTCAGCAGAGTGTCCATCACCTCCCACCACTTGCAATATCCTTCCCTGTGCTCTCCACAGCTGCTGCAGCCAGGGATGAACTGTCTTCAGAAAGCTGAAGCACCATTATGTATCATAAGAGGGAACTGAGTAACTTCATGAAATAGAAATACAAGTAGATGGAGGGACTATGGAGAAATATATCTGAATTCTGTTTATGGCCAAAATACATATGAAGATGCTGCAGCCATAAGGGTGCCAGAAAAAAATACTGTAGAAATCCTCAGTGATGTCTGTCTCTGCTTTTGGTCTTCATAACTATGTTGATGTCACAGAAAGCAGGATGTTAGGGAACATATTAGCTAAAATTATAAAAGCTATAGCAGATGCTTCATTTTCAATGAGACCGCTGCCTCTGAAAAAAGTTCCAAAGTGATAAGTCTCAAAATCACACAAAAGGATTATTCCCCTTTTAAATACTTAGAGAACCTGCCCCAACATTTGCTGGAGTGTGCCTGAGTGTGACTTTGTAGCTCTGCATGCCTCAGGGATTTTGCAGGCAGGAAACAAAAGGTGACATGACTTCAATTGAGTAAGAGTTCCCTGAAAATTCACAGTTTATTAATCCTTCTCACTTCGAGATTAGCAAAAGGGACGTTGGTTGTTCGTTTGTTCTTTCTGTTCAAAAGTCAAAGAGTAGATCTGTACTTGCAACTAAGAAGAAAATTAACTCTATTCCAGCTGAAAGCAGAACAGACAAGACCTCAGTCAGGAGTCACTCTGTAGCAGGCATTTCTGTGGGTAGTCCCTGAGTTTGGCAGAGTTAGTAGCTGTAAGAATGGCAGGCAAAGTACAAATACAGCTGCCTGGCTCTTAAATTCTCTCTGGTAACCACTTCTAGGCACTTTCACCAGCAGCACACACACTAAACCAACTTGTCCCAACAGGTACAGCCATGTACCATGGATGTAGATACACCCAGCAACTAGTCCATGCAGACTCTTGCTGCATGTTTACTACAGAAAGTAAAATAAAAATAATTTCTGGCCTGGCCATTCAATTTTCTCTTAGGAAATCTTCAAACCTTGGGTTCAGCACCTCATTAATATGTCTCTGTGACCCTCTAATTAGGTCTGCTTTGTTTCCAGCCAAACTAAAGGGAACACACGTGTGGTTACATACATTGTTACAGGTAATAATCAACATTAATATTTATGGGTTTCTTTTACTTAGAAATATTGTTCAAAACAGAATACAACAATTTAAGTAAATGTGACATGTGCTATATATTAGGAGGCATTTTCTCACAAGTAAACCAGGAAGGAATGTGCTAATCAGTGGTGGGAAGACACTGCCTTTTGAGGCTAGGTGGTGATCAGCACTGGGCATTTTGAAAGCAAAGTAGGTATTATCCATCAAAAACAGCTTCAATCCTAAAGGCAAGATGACTTTTAGAGGCCACTCCTAAGCTCGCTGTTCCTGGACATGTTATTTTATAAGTTTATAAAATGTTTTATAACATTTATAAAATGTTATTTTATAAGTTATATAATTATTATCAAGACTGTTGTCTATTCAGTGGATAATCAGGCTCTACTCATAATTTTCAGTATCATCTGGGATGCACTGGAATGCAACAATAAGGGACACACCTAATGGTCTTGGGGCTAGCACCAAACTGATACTGGAAGTATCCTGAAATACAGGGATGCCATGCTAAATGTGCTGAAAAGCTTAAGAGGTGGTTTGAAATCAGCCAGTGCAAATCAGTAAAGGCACAGCAAAGGAATGCTAAGGAATGTCAAAACAACTGAGTAGGCAGTAGGACAGCAAATAAATATTTGGTCCATTCCATCCCCTTCAGCAGGTGCTTACTGCTGTATGAGGAGCCATTGTGGAGCATGCCAACTGTGTCCATCCAGGGAGCAGCAGCTGTGTTTATCCTGTAATTTCTGTACTAAGTTCTGCTAGGATGGGAACATAACCTCTCAGTTTCCTCTAATTTTACTCCCACCCATCTTTCCACAGTAGAGCTGATGTAGTCCGAGATGGGGAGATACATAAATCTTCCAGCATGAAGAAAGCTGTTAAAAAGGTGACATGACAGAAGGACAGCTGAGCTAATTATCAGAGTGAAGGGTGAAAATTATTTTTCCTTTATACTTGCACACATGCTTAGTTGCTGGGTTCCTGCCATGAGAGCTGTGTACTCTTTTCTCCCTAGAAGCTTTCATATGTTCTCACAGTGCAATAAAGCACCTTAATATGCTGCAAACATGATGAGAAGGGGCTCTAAAATTCCACTTATGAAGCTTGCCTCTCCCTTTGACTTCCTCAGTGACACATCTGTGTCAAAACACCTCATCAGCTGCTGGTGTGCAGCTGCCCATGTAGCAGATGTAGGTGACACTGCCTAGCATCCACACAATCTCTGATTTAATGCTTGAACACTGCCTGTCAGGCACAAGGCAGAACTGGCTTTTACACGGGGCCTTCAGTCATTTTGCACAGTTCAACAGCAATCAAAACTCTTTGTGACTTAGTGAATTAATAAATCAAAGTTCTGGAGATGGGGTAGGGCTTAAAAGTGACAAAAGTTGAAGGGGCAAATATTTCTGCTTGGAAGGCCAGAATTTTTGTCTAAGTGCTGTCAAAGATTTTGCACCAACAAGATGTGCTTATTCAACTGTTATTTTCTGGCACTTTAGGAAGATTTCAGAAACCTTATTAGATAGATAGGAAAAAGAAACAAGAAATACAGAGGGAAGCAATGTCAACAGCAGTAAATAGAAAACAAAAGTCAATACCATTATTTTATGAAATCTGTGGTGTTTCCATAGAGGGACACTGTGTCTCAAACATGAGCTAGCTAGGTGCAGAGCCTTTACCACCACTCCTGGTCAGCCTGGTAGTTCTCAGAATCTGCTAAAGCTGGGTGGATGCAGTGGGATACAGAAGATAATTCAGGTGATCCATCTCAAAAGCTTGCATTAGATAGGAGGTGTCCCATGTGATGCATTAATACAATGGAGACTGAATCTGAAATCTTGGACTTACACAGGAACTCAGACGATCTCCTGATGGATGCCCCAGCCATGGGCTGACTCCACTCCTGCCCATCCTCCTGGTTTCTGTGGGAAGGAAGCCCAAACACATGGGCTACAAAGAGCTGTGCTATGATTGCTGTTTGCTATCCTCAAAGCAAACAGCAGGGATATGACAGCCATGGGCCTTGAATCACTTTCCTGCTCTGTTCAGGTGCACCTCAGGCACTAGCATTGAGGCCTATATCCTGACACTACTTTTGCTAATCATTTGATGAAGTCTGAGGTGCACCCTGACCTGCCTGGTCAGTTCCCCATACTTAAATACATCACTTGAAAGGCATTAAAATATTAATTAACCTTCTCTAAGTTTATTTCTTTTAAACACATGGTAGAAATATAAATACTGTAACTGACAGGTTTTATGACTTGTGGACATACCACCTGCAGTTCCCTGATCTGCTTGGTGGGGATGGTAAAGCAGATCTATTTTATACAGTCCTCCAATTTCTAGAAATGGACCAGCTTAGATCTCAGACAGAGTGGATGTGTTTCCTCCTTTTCCAGCCAAGTGACTGTTTTCCAGAGCTGCTGGGAAAGGGAAATAATTGAAGGACAACCTATGAAATAGCTGCTCTGCGTGTCTGTATAGATGCTCCAGGAACCAGATCACTGAGCTGGAGCACTGAACCCAAACTAACATATACCAACCACCCTACAGCAGAGTATAGGAACGTGGACCCAGGCTGGAATCAGTGCAGTTCCTACAACCACCCATCTGTTTCTACTCCATGTTTTAAGCTCTGTGCTGTCATACACAGCACTTGGGGCTGTTTTTTATCTAGCTCAAGCAGTGAGTAATACTAGGACAAAACAACACCTGTGCATCTCCCTCCTCTGATGCAACTGCAGTCCAGGACAGCAAGAGAAGGAAAATGGGTCTTTCCTTCAGCTCTCCTCAGGAGGGATAAGTCATTGAAGCCCTCTCTCCTGTCCAACATCTGCAGCATGCAGTCCACATGCTGTGAGCATGTCTGTCTCTTGTGGGGAGGGAGAGTGAGAATCAGGACTCCAGTATGTATTCAGCTGCAGTTCAGAAGTCCTCACTCTTCTAGCTCTAAAAGAATATCTCATGTATAATGAGGAGTATTTAAATATGCCATTTTAAGGACATTAAAATCCTAATTCATCTTCCCCTTAAGACCACGGGTAGGAAGATGAATATTGTAACTGGCAGGTTTTATAGCTGGCAGACATATCATTAGCAGATGATGTCCCAGCTAGGACTGGGGTTTTAGGCAGTTAAACTGGCCTGACTGTGCATGGGTAGCTCAGCACACAGCAGTTGGCATCCAGCCCAAGGGTACAAAGCACCCTGTCACTGGAACTGCTGCTTTCAAGAAGATGAAAGCATGGAGCAGCACAGAGCTGAATGTAGGAATAACATGTTGTTGGGAGAGTAAATATGTATATATGGGCACTGGAAACTGTGGCCATCTTTCTTCCATTCCCAAGGCTTCCAAGAACTGGTGTAGCCCTTTTTAACCGATTCTCTTGCTCTCCTGCCCATTGAATTGATCACATAAAGACTCTGCTGCCATGCCTGAGGAATACTCAGGGTTGTGGCTAAACCACATCTCCCACCCCTCGTTGCCTGAAGGAGCCTGGGATGCTTCTCTCCAGCCTGATCAGAGTCTGTTGGGGCCATATCCATGTGGGACACAGCACCAAGTGACTCTTTATATCTGAGTCTGGTGGCACTGGTGGCAGGATTACTTGCATCAGGGCATGTCTGGGTACCTCTGCCTCCTGTGCATCATGGCAAGTGTGGTTACCTCAGGAAGGATAGCTTAATTCCTCATTTGGCTGTAGCTGTGTTTGTAGTCGCTTGTATGTCAAAGGCTGGCATGCAGTGGCCATTAGCACTTCCCAAAAATACAGTAACACCTTCTGCTTTTTAAACAGCACTTTCCTGACACAGATTAAATGTGGTCATGACAGGGTGAAAACTGTCAGCCCTTTGCCAGGCAGGCAGTATTACCTCTGCTGCACAGAGAAGCAAGAGCAAAGGGAAATGAAAAGTCAGGTCTTCAGCGGCATTAGGTTGTCTAAAGTGCACTTAAGCACCATCTCTCCTTCACTGCAGCTGGAGATGGGTGTGAAAATCCCGGCGACTATTGATTACCCTTAGATGTCTCGACACCCTTGAAAGTCTGGCTCTTGACTTCCAGGTGACTTTATTGTTCACACTAAGTGGCAACTCCAGACACAAAACCGGGGTGAGGGAATGCCTGGCTCTGTGCTTCAGCCTCTGCAGCACTCTGGGTGCACACTGGGTGGCAATTCTGCAGAGCAATGGTGCTCTTTAGGCCTGGTGTCCTGCCTCAGGTTCACCTTGAGGAAATTATATTCCGAATAGTAAGAATACCCTCCCTCTTCTTTAACAAATGGATGCAGTATTGTTATGTTGTTATTATATACTGATTTATAAAGCACCTTTCACATACATCACAGTGTTGTATGATCTAATTACAAAACACCTGAGATGGAATAAGAAGTAGCCAGGCAAGAAAATTGAAGCCTGACCTTTAATGCACAGAAGAACCAGAGGTTCGGAGTGAGTGGGAAGCCCAAAATGAAGAAATCCATCAATCCAGAGTGTATACAGGAGCAAGAGCCTGCCTACTATCAAAACTGTACAATTAGGAAGTGGCCTGGTGAAAGAATTGTGAATAAAATGGAGAAGCTTCCATTAATCACTGCCTCTTCCATACCTCAGAAGCCCATGGAAATAAAGGAGAGCTGTGCTCTTGACTTTGGTGGTGCACTGATGTCCCCAGACTGAATAATACAGGTTGCTGGTACCAAAGTCCTGCTGTATCACACCCCAAATTCAGTATGTGTGTGACTACTGATATCCATATAGCTTTGCAATGAGTTTGAGGAAAAATATGAAGTATAATTAAAGCATTTTTTTTAATTCTGCCTTGATTTTTATTTCTGTCTTAATTTGGAAGGTTGCAATTCACTTTCCTGAAATCATCTCTTCAATCTTTATAATTAAACCTCATTTAAATATTTTGGTCACTTTCATGAACTAATTATATATAAGTCACTATAATTATAGTGACTTACAACTGAGAAGCTACTTTTACCTTAAGCCTTTACTTGCAGATGCTTAAAACCTTTAGAAAATAATATCCTTTTGGCTTAAACCTTATGTTTGCAGAGATCAAAGCTGACCTGGGTGTGGAAAACATGTGTGTATGAGGCCTTTCTGCCTCTTTTCAGAAAAAATATGAAATGGTAATTTTTCTCATCTTCCTTTCTTTATTACCTTCACAATTACTGCAACTATATCACATTATTTCTCCTGGTATTTAGGGAAGACATGGATGAGGTAAGGAAGAACCAATGTCTTCAGTAATAAATGTGCTGTGCTTTTTTTCTAATACAAGTAATTTTTTTTTTTCTTAGAGTTTGAGGCATTTAAAAAATAATAAGCCTATAACAGAACAAAAAGGAACTTTTACGCAGGATGGCTGGAAGGGTTCCCTTCTTCATAACCACAAAAGTTTGACTGTTCTGGTCTTGAACCAAAGACTGTTAACCCTGTGCACTTTTTTGTTGTTGACTTTAACAAACCTTACCTCCTAGGTAATGAATAAACTGCTTAACCTGACTTCTGTGTCATTAGAAAGAGGTTAAATCATCTGAATTTATTGAGGTGACAATAAAAGTTCAAAGCCATACTTGTAGTCTTGATATTTAGAGAGACCTCCAGCAAAAACAAGGATGAAGTATTGGCTGGCATGCCATCTTTTCTTTGAGATCTGATGTGGTCCAGCACAAGGACCTGACTCTCTAACTTCCTTTCACCATATCTAGAAAGTGGCTTAATACATCTGGAGGGTGAGACCTGGCAGTGAACCAATGAGGGTGCACATGGTTTAAGTTCCAAGGGGATTCAGAAAATATTGGTCAGTGAAACAAAACTGCAGTCTGTATTCAAGCCTTTTCAGCAGCCTCTCTCAGCTCCAGAGCTGCAGCCTCAGACCAGATTATCCCAGATGCCCCATCTATTTCCCTCACTCCCCAGGAAGAGTGCCTTTTTTAACCACAGGTGATTCACTGCAGTGCCTCCTTCCCAGTCCCTAAGCTTTGTAGCATCTCTGCCAAATTGAGGAGCTGTCTTGGGTATCTGCCTTTATACTCGAGTTGCCTGACCTAGCCTTACGTGTCCCTTTTAATTAAATAACACTTGACTTGGTTTAGTAGAGATAATAAAAGATGATGAGGATTGTACAAGGTATCTTTACCTTGCAAAGATGATTTGGGAAAGCTGAAAATCCAATCTGTGTGTCTGAAAAATACTTCTGTTTGGGGGCTGGAGGGGAAAAAGCATCTTGGTCTTTCCTAACATTCTCCTCTAGGGAAAATTAAAGGTGTCTAGGGTTTTCTTTGTTCTCCCTCTGCCATTCCATCTTTCACTTTCTGGCTTCTTTAACTTCCAATCTCCTTTAAATTGCATTAAAGGAATAGGAGAAACCATTTCTTTTCTCTTTTTGCCTTGGAGCTAAAAGCTTTCTCTTTTCTTCACACTGCTTGTTAAATGCAATAGACAGAGTGAAAGCTTCATAAATCATAAACAAGCAGAGGACCTAAATACAAGTGCAAACTGCAAACTGAGAAAAGAGAGACCCCAGCATGCACATTAGGGCTAGCATCAAGCCCACAGTACTTGTTTTAAACTGCACTAGCAGGAGGCAGAGGGCATGCCAGCTCTTTGTCTAAGCCAGGAACCAAAACAAAAGCCAGTGGGCTGTGACAATCAGTTAAGAAATAGCGCTGCAGTGTTATGGCCACCGACAGACGCAGATTTTCACTCTTTTGTTTATCCATTTATAATGACCACCTCCTTTTCTTTCTGGGCCCCCTTAGAACAGGATAATGCTTCTCCATTTTTTATCAAGTTGTAATTTGCTCTGGGGTCCCTGAGTGCAGCAGTAGCAACCTCCAGAGCAGTCCAGCAGTGAGAAACACTAGACTGCAATGCTAGTTGATCAGCTTGTGCTCAGGGTTAATGTTGGGGTTCTGTTTGTCTCAGGACAGCCTGATTTTCCTCATGCCTGCTTACAATACTATGAGCTATGTTGAGCAGGGGATATAGCTGAAAAAAAGAGGAAAAACAATCCACATTGCCTCAGACATAAGCATTCATTGGTGGCAAGCTAATGCAAGACTCAGGAAATTGGCTCCCATTGATCCTTCTGGTGGGGCTCAGCCTTCCCATGGTCAGTGCTTGTCCTGAGACAAACTGGGATCTGCTTCTCCATCCTGAGCAAATCTGCACAAGGAAGGGAGAACCCAGCTCAGGTAGGGTGGCACACCTTGTCAGTCAAGAATGAGTGTAATGAACAGGCTTGTGTCCTCACCTCCATCTTGAGAGTGCAGGTGTTGCTGACCATGTTTTTCTGAAAAAACCTCTCTTTGTGAGGAACACTCCTTGACATCAGCAGAGCACATTTCTTCCCTGATATAGAAGATTCAATTTGGGTTTGTACTCCTAATGCTGCACTCCTTCTCCTTTGCTCTAAAAGTGTGACTTCCTTAGTTCCCACCTCTTGGAGACGGAAGCTTTCCAGCCTTGGGTCTGGAAAATACCTTGTCAGGGAGTGGCACTACAGAAGTCACATCCATAACACAGTATACTGCTCACTAATTCCAACTTTATATCCTCATCATTAGCCTTTAAATCTATGACAGGGGTTTTCTCTTCACAGTGTGTTATCTAACTTCTTGAATCACCCTTCTATGAGTAGTGTTATCCTTTCCAGAGGGATGGTTTATATCTGTTTATCAACCTACCACTATCCATTATATTGTTTATTCTCATACAGTATTACAGTAAGTTAAATAGGATGGATCTACAGTGACATAGATGCATTGCTTTGTTCCTGCTGTCCTCATCTAGGCAAATTTATATTTTCAGCTTCAATAATTAAGCTGTTATCTACTGTACTAAAGCATATCCAAGATTCCTTGGATCCCATCGAGTCGTTTTTAAGAGAAAACCAAAACTGAAGATTGTCTGTCTTTTGATTATCCTAGAATTCAGAAAGGTAATTGTTTTTTTAAAAACAGTGCTCTTCATCAGCACACAACGTAATTTTGTGTTCCTTCAGCAGTATTTGAATTTGAAAATATACAAAGATAATTCATTACAATTTAAAACCATGGGTTAACTGGTAAGAATATTTTGCTTTGTTTTTGCATTACTCTCCCTGGTAACTTTTCTGCTGGTGCTTTGCTTTTACCACCTAAAAAGATGCACCACAGAGCAGCTCTCTTTTCCCACCCCATCCCTAGGCAATGGTTGGAAAAGAAACATTTTGTCCTTTGCAGCAAGTTTTCCTTTGTCTTCTTTCTTCATCCTTTTGCAATTTTAACAAACCTGCTTGCTCCCCGCAGGCTGCCTATTTCAGGTACACTCTGAAAATGGTGTGTCTCAATTTTTCTCCTAGAAATCTTGACTCGAAAAATGCTGCTCCTTCCTGGCATCCAGTACAACCTTTAGTAACTGACGAGAGGGGTTAACCTTTGGTCTGGGGAGTAAAAAGTTAAAAATCAGTTGCTGTTCTAAAGGGCTGAGTTTGCATCAGGAGTTCTACTTTTTTTCTTTTAGAAAAAAAAACCAAAACCAGAACAGATAATCTAATACAGCTGTGGCTGGGAGGAAACAAGACATTTGTAACAGCTTTTAAAGCATTAAAAAGGAAGCACTCTAGGAACAAATACTGTGTTTGTGTTCTGAGGCTAAAACATGACAGTTCTGAAATAAGAGATTTACTGAGTCAGGTTTGATGCCTTAAAATAATGAGAGAGTAGGAGCTTCCAGAGGAGGAGGGGGAAAAGAGTTATGGTATGTGGCCTCATTTAGAGAAAACATAAATGTGCACAGAGCAGAAAGGAATTGAACATTTAATCCTTGGTTTCTTTTCATGGAAGAAAAAGCTCTGTAATGTTAAACATTTATCAAGATGGCTCTTACTGCTGTGGTCATGCTGCGCCCAGAAGCTGGTTGGGTTCAGAGTACTGAGTCATGACAATGGGATGCTGAATTGTTCCCTGTAGGAAGAGAGGCCACAGCCTCCCAGGTAAGGGCAGGAGGAGGAGGTGGAAGAGGTTGAGAAGTAGGGCTTTGTGTTCAGTGCCAGTAGAGGCAGAAACTCCAGCTGGAGCTTGTCCTGGGTGCAAGACAGCCGTGCTAAATCCATCTATGTGTCTCAGATCCTACAATCCAGTCAGGCCAGGGAGAGGCTGTGCCCTCAGCCTTTTGACTATACAGACCCTTCTATTTGAAACATTTCATAAATGCCCATAGCTAAGTCAGCTGTGTCCTCAGCTTCCTGGAGATCCTTATCAGCAAACTGAGGAAAGCAGGCATACCACTGTAGGAGAAAACCTACATCTGACCAGAGTTTTTCTGGAAATGAAATAAAACTGGGACTTATTTTTTTGCAAGAGAAAGAGATTTGAATTATTCTTTTTTATTTTCTGAATACTTCTCTTGCATTGCTTTGCAATCCACAGGAGAGGAAAATGCACTAATGGCTCTACACAAAAATTAAGTGTTCACTTATATGTGTTCACTTCCCTTGTTTAGTACTGATAATCTTGATTCATATCTCCTTTGGTGCTATCATATCAACACAGCACATTTTTGCATTTGCTAGGAGGGACACGTGAGGAGACCAGAGGAGGCGAAGGGTTTGTCAAGACTGTTGTACAAAGTGTTCCAGTTCAGTTGTGGCGCACACAATATTTTCATGTCCTTCATAAGGCCACAAAATAGCCATAGTTTGGAAGGAAAGAGAAATTGTTGAAAGGAATGGTGGATAAACACTGACAGACTCTGGTCCCCCAAAAGCAAAGAGCTGTTCAACCATGGATTATGACCACAGCACAGGTGACAAGATAAACACAGGATATGAGATTGAAGTAGACATGCAGCATTTAAAAACATCCTCCCAACAATGCTAGCTGTTACATTCATTCATTAAAGTGACAAAAATGCTATTGAAGGAGGGCAAAAGGAAAATGGAATTCAATGGACATATACAACTGCCTCATGTATTCACGTGAAATCACATGTGCTGATATCTTTATCACATATTATCATATTTAAGATATTATCAGATATTATTCACTACCTTGCTCTTCAGCCAGAAGCATGCTTTGCATACACACACATTTTCCCACAGAACTTAATTCAGTACTGTAATGCATAGCACACTTTTGCTTCAGGAGACATAGGCTAAATCTTGGCATTGAGACAATGGGAACTAAAATCACAAGTTAATACCCAAAGTAGTTTAATGCAAATTATATTCCTAGAGCCAAGAGTGATTCAACCAAGCCATGGCAGTCCTGTGATCAGAGATAGTTCAGGCAAACTTTTTATTATCTGCTGTCAAGTCAATGTTCACTGAGTGTGTGAAAAGTACCCTGGAGGAATTGTATTCCACTCCTGTTTTGGATGGAAGTAGACAACTTGTTGTTGTTTCCATATAAACACTATATACTTCTCATCCTTGGAACAGTACTGCAGTTCATATTCCATCTCTGAAACATAATTTTCATTACATCATAGTGATGATGCCCAGATATCCTGATACCCTTTCCAAGAAACATATACCAGGTCTTCCATTTAGTATTCTGTGCTGAAAATACTTTCAAGTTTAGTGTTACCTTTATGGCCTAGGTACATAAGTGATTTGATGACGACTAAGAGATGGCTCCTGTCAACCAGCTATATTGAATATCCCTGTTCCTCTGGCTTATTTTTGAAGCAACTTTGCCCAGAATAGGATAACTATTTTCATTTTCCACTGTTGGTACTTGAGTGATGACAGCTGAAAGGAGGCTAGCTTGGGCAGTTAAGCATTTACCACAGCCTGCTCCAACGCTCAGGCAGTAAGCTTTTGAGGAGAAAAGCAGTTCCAGAACACAGTCTGGGGACAGAGATTGGTGTGGGAGGAACAAACAAACCAAAACCCAGCAGTATTTCTTCTTCTGATAGCAAGGGATGAACTTAGATGCCAAACAATCTGAACATAGCTTGAAGTTTAATAGAATGTGGAAAGGTTCAGCTTGCTCATTATCCAAAGCTGTTAAACCCTACCCAGTCATGGGAAAGTAGTTGGGATGGCACTCCTCTTTGGCACCTCCACTAGGTGCCTTTTGCCATTTCTATTATGGCAGCATATTTTACCACATCAAAGAATGTTATAGCTCAGCTGGATGTTCTTTGGCTTAATAATATTTAATTTACTACAATAAAGACAAGGTCAAAACCGATTTCTCACATCTGTACCCATTCAGGAGTTCAGAACCTCCAAGGACAGGAAACTGGAGGCACAGTCCCTCTGGATAATCTGTCTTCAATATGAGAAGTTTTTCCTCATATCTGATATGAATCTCTCTTTCTTCAGTTTATGCCCACCACGTCTCTTCTTTCCATACAAGGCTGTGAAGAGGCTGATTCTGTCTTCTTGATATGTAGGAATACTGGTGAAGAAGACTTGGCTACATTTTATTTTCATGGTGGACATAAATAAGCAGAGAGTAAAGCTGAAATATGGAAAATACAATCAAAAAGTTCTCGTGCTTTTTGTATCAATTGCAGATTATATTAGAAGCTGTGAGTATCAGAAGTCTTTCAGCTGTTGTTTCTTAGGAAAACTACATGTGCTTATACTTCCCATCAAAAACGTGCCAGGAGCTTTGTACAATGGAGCAGAGATGATGCAGTTATGTATATTCAGGTGAATAAAGGCAATAATATACACTAGATATAAAGAAAATGCTTCTGCACTGCTGCAGTAATACCAACTAAGAAAAAATCACAGCATGCTTTTTTAAAGATGATGTGGCTACCTCACTCGTTTTCCTTCCTTTGAAAGCTGTCCTGCCAAACATAATTTGTTCAGAGTTAATCTAATTGAAAGCAGAGCTGGATGTCCCATTATTTGTGTCATGACACACAATATTTTGTGTAAGATGCCCTGGACAGAGAGTTGTAATCTAGTTCAACACATACTGCAGTTTAGTACTACTTCAAGAGCAATGGGCCTGAGTCTTCCTAGACAAGGGAATTGCTCTTGCAGTTTTTTCATTGCTCCTGAATGAAGGCGATCTTTGAGGAAAATGCCTAAACCCACTCAGTGGAAAAAAGTTTATTGCCTCTCAGAAGTGATCTGGAAGATCTAAGGAACACCCTGAGAGCAGCCTACAGGCACTCAAACAAAGCACTAGTGGAAGGACCTGGGTGAATATATTGGGACACAGGAATCCAGCCTTCAATCGGTATTTGTCCACACAAATCAGTGGCTGGAGGACTCAATTATTTTCTGTACGAACAATATTTACACTCATAGGAGAGAAAGGAGTCCCGAGGCAAAGTGCATACCTTGATCACGGAATGTTTTCTGCCAGCTAGAAAGCAAATAAGGGGAGGGATAAATGCAGTGTCTTTTGGATCTGTGCTTGACAGACAGGTTTCTTGTCCTTTAATTGCTGTTTGCAGCAGCACAGACACCTGAGGCAGCCGTGGAAAATCACAAGGACAAGAAAGGCTTTTATGTTCGACAAGGGCATTCAGAGAACCATTCAGCTTGTGGGTTTAGGTACAGTCTAAAGTAAACAGGAAGCTTATTTTGAACACATTAGGTGGGCATCGTGAGTCCAAAGAATGAGCTGTAATTTCCAATGTGTTTGTGACTGACAGCTCTGGTGAAGGTCAGATGCACAGTCCAGGCAAGAGTCCTCTATGTATAGGTGTGACACAGAACATATTTTCAGCCTCCATGACAAAGGTGTGAGAAACAACTGCTCACTTTGAAAATTTAAAAAGGTTTATTAAACCTTAACAAAAATACAGCAAAAGACTACATAAGGAAAAAGCTGCAGCACTGGGAACTGCCCCTCATGAATACCACATGGCTGGTTCATCTTCAAGATGGGTGCTCAGTCTTTTATACCCCTGGGGGTTGCATCAGCCAGCCTTGGCCCCTCCCAAAGTCTGTCTGTCAGGTCTTCTTTGCCATTTATCAGTGGAAACTGCTTTCTTGTAACTTGGTTGGAGGTCAGGTGTTGCCATTCCGCACCCCCTAAGCACCAAGCTTTTCCATTCCCAACTCCCCCATGCAAGGGGTACATGTGCAGCTTCTTTGTACCTGTCTCAGACAACCCAGGCTGTCTGATGGCAACAGTACATGGGGGGAGAAAGGGAACTATGGGGAAAACAGAGGACTACAACAACATAACTATGCATCACTTGTAGCTTTTTTAAATATTTCACACAATAGTTATCTTTTAATTGCGAGAGCCAATCATCTCATTAGCCATCTATAACAATGGCAATGTATGTACTTTTTCTTTAAGCCAGCCTAAGCAACTGCTATGGTAGTTGGAGTCACAAAAATAAGTTTCTTTACTTAGATCAGCTTTAAAATTTTTTGAGTGTCACCAGTTTCCTGGTTTGAGATGAGGCAGTTGAAACTCAGTTCCTTTCTCTAGGCAATGCTGTGCCCAGCTGCTAAGATGTTTTATGCCTTACCTTTTCAGTATATAAAAGAGGGAATGTTATATGAATAAAACCTATGATCAAACAGAGGCATGATGGAGGCAATTTTAATTATTCAGCTTTGCAATGCATAATGACAGTCTCATTTTCTTTATTTCTTCAAATGTCACTCAGACAGCAACAATGAGCAGCAACAGAGCTGTTCAGTGTCTTTATTGAGCTGCATGGATGAAAGGCAACTGAGTTATTCAGCCTTTGTCTGGCACATCCATAGGACTTTCCCAGGACTGCTTAGAGAAGAGACATAGGTGTTTTCTGTGTTCACCTTCCATTCCTTGGAGGAGCTGGGCTGGGCCTCATGCAGTGTAATAACAAGTTCCACAGGTGATCCAGGAGAGCAGTGCCTTTGTATAACTGCTCAGAGCTGCAGGTTGACTGGGATTGCAAGGCAGAGCCTGCAAATTTGCCAGGATGGAGATTGCACAGTCTCTCTGGAAGATCCATTCTGGTGCTTAACCCCCCTAATTGTTAACTCTTTTCCTTATCTCTGCTTGCACACTTTCTTAGTTTCAGGTAACTTATTCAGGGTGGCAGGACTGCCAGTTATCTTCAAACTCGGGACTTAAGTAATGTTTTTTCCTCCCCAGAGGTTTGTGCACTTCCAGGCTGGGTCCTTTTGCTGGGATATTACATGTGTACAGGGCAGAAGAGTGATACCATGAGCTGGAGCTGATCAGGCACTAGAACTAGATTAATGGACTCATCAGTGAGGTGCTCTGGAGCTAGTAGTGTATCTTATACAAAAAGAGTGAGAGACAAGATTATGGTGAGTTACCTTGGCCTGGAAAAAGTCCTCTCTCAATCTGGCTGCTTCCTGCAAAGCTCTTGTGTTGCCCTGAATCTTATTCCCAAACTTTTTCCTCTTGTACTGGTAGAGAAAAGCTTTTGTTCTTATTTCTTGACAGGAGCATCTTTTTTAGAAAGACCTGAGTTTTTTATATTTGTTGCCGGGGGTTAGAATTTTTCCTTTTGGTTTTTTTTTTCTCTCATAGAATTTTGTCCCATCTGTTGCTAAGTGATAACAACGGTACTTAAGAGAGACAAAAGAAATGGCCAAGGTGGGGGAAGGGTGGAGCTGGCTACTCTAACACCTGCGGGTTTTTCTCTTGGGAAGGCCGAGGTTTAGGCCAGGTGTGAAGGGCGGGGCTCCATGTGTGAGGGGCAGGGCTCCATGTGTGAGGGGCGGGGGCCCAGTCAGTGAGGGGCGGGGCTCCATGTGTGAGGGGCAGGGCTCCACATGTGAGGGGCAGGGCTCCATGTGTGAAGGGTGGGGCTCCATGTGTGAGGGGCAGGGCTCCATGTTTGAGGGGCAGGGCCCCAGTCAATGAGGGGCAGGGCTCCATGTGTGAGGGGCAGGGCTCCATGTGTGAAGGGTGGGGCTCCATGTGTGAGGGGCAGGGCTCCATGTGTGAGGGGCGGGGCCCCAGTCAGTGAGGGGCAGGGCTCCATGTGTGAGGGATGGGGCTCCATGTGTGAGGGGCAGGGCTCCATGTGTGAGGGGCAGGGCCCCATGTGTGAGGGGCAGGGCTCCATGTGTGAGGGGCGGGGCTCCATGTGTGAGGGGCGGGGCTCCATGTGTGAGGGGCAGGGCTCCATGTGTGAGGGGCAGGGCTCCATGTGTGAGGGGCAGGGCCCCATGTGTGAGGGGCGGGGCTCCATGTGTGAGGGGCGGGGCTCCATGTGTGAGGGGCGGGGCTCCATGTGTGAGGGGCGGGGCTCTGCTCCCCTCTCCCCTCCTGCCGTCCCCATGTGAGGGACACCCCGCCCCGCTCGCGCTGCAGCGCCCCCTGCCGGTGCAGGGAATCAGCGCACCTGCCCTGCCTGGCCGCAAGCCCGCAGCGCCCCTGGCAGCTGGGACCGGACCTGCAGCAAAGGGAAAGCGCCCGCGGCCCAGAGACGGCTGGGGCTGCTCTGCGGTTCTGTGTGCTCGCCTTGCTATAACATGCACACCAGTAAAAAACTGTTATTTCTTGTCCCATATCTGCACCTGAAACCCTCTTAATTTCAAAGTCCTAATAATTCAGAGGCTCCTGCCTTCTTTGGCAGACACCTGTCCTTCAAACCAAGACATTTGTCTGTAATGTTTTCAAGCCATCAACTGAAACACTTAAAATCCACACAGTTTCAGTGGTTGAATGCCAGAAGTTTTCAAGTCTCTCATTCAGTAATCTGCAACCAGATATAGAGGAAGGGAGAGGAAAGGATCAGCAGAGCAGAAAAGTCACACTGGGGCATCCCTGAACGTCTATACAGAGAAAAGTCAGGCTGAGCTCATCCCAGTCTTGTTGTGAGAGAATAAGCAGGATCTCTGACAGGAAGCTTAAAAGTACCTCATATTTCTGTGATTGATTGTACACAATCTGCACTCATCCCTTCAACACCTTGTAGCCACCAGAATATTACGGTTGGTTCCCTAATCAACTGTGTTAGCTTTAGCTGTGCATATACCATTTTTCCTACATTACCAAGGACCTGATTTTTGAAACAAGCTCTCTTTCCTTTAATAAAATCTGAAAATGACATTGCAAAAATAAAAGGACTTGTATATGCAGAGCTTTTGCACTTAAGGGTTTGACCATGAGCTGAATGCTGTGACGACCAGAAAGTTAGAGTCAAGGAAACAATAAAACTAGGAAAAGTGCAAGAGTGTGGTTACAGAGTTTATTAAAGTACATGCCACTTGGACTTAATCAGGAAATTTGTTTATTCAGGACATCTCTTAGAGCAAACTTAATTTAAACCTAATGACATTTAATCGTGCTAACTCTGGCTTGGTGAAGATGACAATTCCATTTAATTGGGATGCCTCCAGGTGATGCAATGGTGTTTGTGTTTGTCTGTGACAACTGCAGGCTGGTTCTGACTGTTTATATACCCAGCAGCAGTCTTCAGTCTCTGTCTGAGACTTCCAGTGCCTTCCAGGCACTAAGGCAGCTCAAGAAAAAAGGTCTGAAATTCCTTCAATGCAGCTTTAATTTGGTAAAAACCATGAAGTATTCACTTGCCCCCAGCAATGCTAGTTGGTCTCTTGGCTTCTGTCTCCCTGTGTGCTTCTCCCCAGGAGTGCTCTATTCTTGGCCAGCTTCACCGCACCCTCCCCTAATGTCCCAGGACCCATTCCATGCGTGTAAGCTTGCTGCACGGCTTCCTAAATAGTGACATGAATATTGCAATAGCATCTGGTGTCAGATGGCAATTCAGGCTCATCAGGATGAAGGCCATCCACAGGGGTGTCCTAGAGAAGAGACTTCTAAGGCAGATTGCCAACAGTCTCTGTTTTAGTAATAGAGACTTTAACCTTCATAGCTCTTTTGGAGCCACTGCTGTTGAATTAAGAGCCTCTGTGTTTGTCTGTGCTCTCTCTGCAGCACCAGCATCCAGCTTATTACTGAAAAGCTCTTTGGAATATCTTGAATAGGAAAGTGTCCAAGAAAGCCAAATTTCAATCTTTTATAACTCTTTTCTCAGTCCTAGTAGAGGGTGATTGTGAGGAAAATTGGCCATTTCAGTACCCTCAGTAGGACTTGCTACATCCACAAAGCATAACACTTAGATCTTGTCTGCACACAGAAGTGGTGCTGATTTAAATAATCAGGTTTTAAATTAATTTAACTGAACTGGTGCAACCTTTTTATGTGGACTTTAAGTCAATTTAAAAAGAGCCTTTTATCCTTATTGCTCAAGGGTAGAGTCAGATAATCATAAGTGATTGAGTTAGAGTGTGTCAAGAAGTTATTGTCTCTTCAGATGAAGGCTACTCTCCTGTCTGCTGGAAATGTCATACTACACCTCCCCAATCCACCTTAGATGGAATTGAGCCTCTCACACATTGCCCCCCCCTGACTTTGCAGGTGTTCTCAGTTCCCTGTTCTACAATTAAAAATTAAAGCTGGTGGCTCTTCCATGACCAAATCATTGGCTTTCTGGCCTTTGCAGTGAAGCAGCATCAAAAAGAGCAGGGGGAGTGGTTTCGCTCTAGGGAGCCTGGATAGCAGCACTGGGAAGAGGAACCTTTAAAACAAAAAAAATATAAACCAGAACGAATTCTTTAGTGACATAAAGAACTGCAGATGTCTTGATTACAATTACTCATTTGTATTGGTAGAGAATTTTCTATAAAAAGCTTTCAACGTAACATCCATGAGGTGCAGGAGGGGAGGAAGCCAAGAGAAAAAGACATGCAACCAAAAATATTTGTGCACATTCTGTGGGTGTTTTCTTTCCTCAATACTTGGGTACCATTTGAAAGGGGGCATGATGCTCAGAATGCTTATGCTCTTGAATTAGTGCTGGAAATGTCACTGCATACAGTGCAGAACTTCTGCTGAGGGAAAAGTGTCCTGGTAAAACACAGGCAGAAGAGTACTATGACTAGAGAGACATGTGCAGTTGAGTAAGAAGAATTTTAATAACATAATGAAAACTGGTAATAGTGGTTACAAAGAATCCCTCCTCATGTGAGACATGATTTGAATTTTCCATGTGTTCAGTTGGATGAGTGAATGGATCTCTCCTGAACTTTTTCAAAATACTGCATTTTTAAATAGATGTGTAATTTTTCCCATTTTAAAACTATAATTTACTTTCAGCTCTAAACCAGAAAGGCCATCTTGACCTCTTAAATAAAATATTTTAATTGAAAAGAAGCCGACATGTTATGCCAAAGGAAAATGGCAGAGGAGCTAGCCTTTTTCTGCAAAAAGCTTAATTTTGATGAATCAGCATGTTCTGACAAGAATTTATACAAAATGTGCCTGTTCTGCTCCAGGCCTGAATGCTGGCTCTCCCCTGCAGCTTCTCCAATGCTAATACAGCCTGCTGGTGTATTTGGGTGATAGCTAGCAGTGTGCTCCTGTAATAAGTCAAATAAAAAGGGGAGGCTTACGCAACCTTCAGCATGGTGGGACATTCATCTGAAATATAAGGGGACACAGGATTTTAGTCCTGTATATGTGTGTGTATATATATACACACAAGTGCATTTGTATACATACCTCAGTATGGGCACATATGGGTGGATTGGCCTGTCTCTGCACTTGTGAGAGAGTCTCTACAAGAATAATGGAACTGCCTTCATTTTTTCTTTAATTTGCCTGAACAAGAGGAACACCTGCATTCTCCCCACAGGATAGGAAACACCAGAAATATTAGAGACTGTCTCTCCCAGCCTCTGAAGAAGAACCTCCTAACACTGAAGAAGTTCTCATTGGATGTGATCTCCCTGACACTTAGCAGCTCTGTCAGAGCAATATTTCATTGGTATATTATTATGCACAGAAGTGCACACTCAAGCCATTTCTGTTTACTCAGAATAGTGTTTACTGAAATATGTTCTGCAGTTTGCCGTTCCTTACAGAAGATAATATTGTATATACAAGAACAAATTGAATATATGCAGTGCAGTAATTGCCATCCTGCCCAGCAATTTGATGTGTTTGAATACTCAAGATAGATAAGGTTTCTCTAAGGATTGCCCCTCAGCACATTCACCAAATTTAATTTTGTATTGTTACTTACATTTTCTTCTAGCATATTACTCATAAAAGGAAAAAAATTGCTGTGAATACATTATTTGAAAAAATGTTGCACATGCTTCCCACAGTCTCTACCCTTGGGATCTTTGGAAAGCAGTTTTATTTTTCCTCCATGCAGTAATGGGTTCTGTCACTGAAGAGCAATCCAGGGCCATTATTCCAGAATGGGGCTTGGGGGAACCTGAATGCTGACTATACAAATCCACACCCCTCTTGTAATTTGAATACCCTGATGAATTTGTTCAGTATTTGGTGAAAGAATTAGGTGCTAATAAACTGACCTAATTACCAGATCCTGCTGGGAAACAGTTTGAAAAACAGTCAGCATTTAAATGAAGATATGAAGGAGATCTATGTGAAAGGAAAGGCTTAAAAAAAAAAAAAAAAAGAGAGAGAGAGAGAGAAGATTGCTCTGTTTGTGATTCTTATGGTATTCTGATACATCATGGCAGGAAGCAGAGGCTAGAACAAAACACAACGAAAATATATAGGTAAGTTTGTCTGGGCAAGGGCTGTGTTTCAGCCCTGGTGTGAGGGCACTTGCTATGCATACACTTGTACTGACCTCTCCAGCATCACTCACAGCTTCCCCATGCCCCTACTTGTACTCCTCCCTCAATACCCCTCACACTTTGTTGGAATTCCCATTCTGTTGCTTCCTCCTTTTCACACAGCCTTCCATCTCTGTCTTTTCATCCCAGAGCCCCAGATTTGCCTGAGGAGTTAGCACTATGAACAAGTACCTGTTACAGAGTGATGTCTATTAAAAATCTTCTCTTAAAATCTGAGATCTAGCTGATTGCAGCAGTGTAGGTGTCAATCTGTGTAAAGCATAAAATTTAGTGACCCAACAGAAGTATTTCAAAATAACATACTGTATTCAGTATCCACCATTTCTTTCTGGAGAGGATGGGAGAAGGGCAAACTGCAGATAACAGGCAGACAACATCATCTGATGGGCCACCAGGAGGGACTTGTATATCACTGTCAGAGGGATGTAAGAACTGCATGAACTGGAAAGCAGAGGGGAAGTGCCACTTGCCCAGTTTCCAGTAGTTTCTATGTCCCTCCTGTTTTGACCCACTGCTCTGCACTATTCTTGCACCACTGCTTCATTATCAGGAGGTCCTGCTTGGGTCTGCCCCATCAAGGATGCTAAGACAGTACCAGAGGTTCTCTCTCTTGTCCTCCCTTCCTCCTTTCCTGATTCAAGTAAATCCACTTTCATGTTCCTTCTGGTTCTGGCTACTGGCTTTGAAGTCCCCTTCTTTGTCTTCCTCCCTCCCCTCTCCCTCCTCCTGAGCCTTTCTGACAGGAAAAAAAGAAGAGAAGGCTTTTACAATAAACAGCAAGAGAGTTTTGTGGCACTAATCAGCATTTGCAAATGAAGATTATCAAAAAGTGCAAACAAGCCTATGTGATAACTCCACAGTCTGACCTAATCTTAATGAAATCTACCAGATCTATTTATACAAATAAAAATGAATTTTCTTGCTTTCAACGTGGTGCAATTTGCGCATGTAGATTACAAGTGACACACACAATCGTTTTCCCTGCGTAAGTTCCCCAACTTTAAAGAGCTTACTGACAGCTCCCTGCAAAGTGAAGACATGCAGCTGACAGAGCTGTCTCAACGTTATTCAGCTCCAGCAGGAGGGCTCCCTTGCTTTTCTTTTAAAAATCCATTCCATTTAATTCCTTGCTTCCCTGAGGACATCAGGCAAGACTAAATGCTGAGAGGAGGGGGGATCTCTGTGAGCTGGCCTGATGGCATGCAGCGGAATAAGGACAGAGAGGGATAATACTGTCTGAAGAGCTGTGGGATTTCCCATTTGGAAGTGTGACTTGACCTCATGTTTTTTTGCATATTACCAACATGGGCCGAGCACTGTGCACATAGAAATTTAACTTAAAAACGTTTAAATGGGACAATCTAGCAAAGCTCTGACACTCTAGCTACATATGAGGCAGAAGGACCACAAGGATGGAGCTGGTAGCTAAATCAGGAGATTTAGCTTGAGGGAAGATTCAGTTTCCTTGTGCACAGAGTTCACATCTCATCTTGTGGGAAGCTTGCACATTATAGGTGTCCATCTACCCAAACAAATGTATTATAAGGTGAATAGAGAACAAAGTTTTCAAACTGAGGGCAAGGAGGTCTCTGAAGACAAGAACTTACATGTAACTGCGCAATTCTTTGTATCACTCTTCCCCAGAGGCACTCCACAAGCATATGAAAGTCAGACTTCGCTGGTTACTTTATCTCGATTCCACATGTTTGTTACAACTTCAACTGTAGTCTGCCTTATCAGAGTCTGGGAATAGTGCTTAAGTGTTCTTTAGTTCTACTGAGAAAAAAAAAAGGCCCTTACCCTTTTCTCAGCCATATCATGACTGACAGGTACCAGTAAATTAAGTAGGAAAGACAATGGGGGGTAAATAAGGTGCTTTCAACCTTTCCCAGCAGTTGCTTTTGACTGCTGACACCTTAATATCTTATGAACCAGTGAATGGAGGTCAAGGGGAAGAAGATGGTGGTAAGAATGCCATGGGAGGCAATGATTTCACTGCAGACATTTTAGCATCTTGCCTGCTGTTCTGCCTGCCCATACATGGCAGACTTCTGCTAATTTGGTTTGACAATAAACTTTGAGAACTGTCAAGTGCTGAGATATCTCTGTGTATCTGCATTCATGTTTGCTCATTGTAACCCGTCAGATAACTTTCCATCCCACAGGTTAAGAAGAAAACCTACTTTTCTACTTGGTACTGCCTTTGCATCATTTATGATGGGCTTTCATGGCAAATTAAATTTTGAAGAGTCACGAGTCATTTACCACTGCATTTGCCTATCTTTTATAGACATCTACTGCTTATTGCTGTGGGCTATCCATCTGTTTCTCTAGAGATCTGCCTGCCATATATTTTCCCCCTATCTACATCTACAATATTTATGCTTACCATTTTTGTGCATTTGTTTATCTATTTCTATTCCCTCTGTCTTTTCTCAAGTATGTGTGTTTATCTAAGGAAAGAATAGTATGTCACTATCTGTCTTCATGCATCAGCAAAACCAACTCAGTTCCTTGAGAAGAGAAACGTGAAGAAACAGAAAGTCTTGGAAATCATAGGTACACATACAATATATTCAAATACTCATTAAAGAGACCAGCTGTGGCCCTCAAGGGGAACCAGGTGTCTAGGTGACTTTTTATCCTCATGAAAGCCTGTTTCAGGGTCTCTCGCTCTTCCTCTGAAGACACCAGGGGCCTGAAAGCCTCTCTCAATGGAGAAAAAAATGAAAGCATCCACCTGCCTGCCTGCTCCATAGGAAGGGGGAAGCAAAAGAGGCAGTTGTACAGGACTACCCAGCACAGCAAGGTGCTGAGGAGATACTTGGCTTCAGGCTCTTTGTGAGAAATATTTCATATATCTTTTGCCTGTGGGAATTACAAAGTAAGCAAAAAGCTAATAGCTAATTTTAGTACTGATGTCATCTTCCCCTTAAAATCCAAGGCCAGTCCTAAGATTTCAAGTCAACAGAAGGAACAAAATGAAAAAAAGCCACTGACAAGGACTGAAGTGGTCACTAAAAGCATGAAGAAGCTATCTTTTCACCAGCTCTGATGAGCATTGCTGTTTCATGTTTATTGGTTTTGATGCTTTAATCATATGCTGGCTGTTTAGAGACATAATGCAGGTATTTCTGCCAGGAGATGGATAGCACAAACTCGAGAGAAAGAAGAAAATCTGAGCTCTCAATTCAAACACATCTCATAACAGAAGATGCCATTTATGGAAGAGAGAAGATAACTTGCTTGGTTTTATTGGCCTCCTTGAATGAAAGCAGAGGATGAGGCAAACGAGTAGGTAGCAGAAATAAAGGGAGGATGCATGAGATTTCACTCTGGTTTTTGGTTGCATCCTCAAGCAGTTTATATTAAGCTGTTTAGACCTACAGATGACAACTTCTACACATTTGTTTCCTTGGACACTGTGTTTTTCCAGGCTGTGGATCTCTGATCCCTAGCAAATATAGTTAATGTCTCTGGTACAGGGGATGTAAGAGTTGCTTATACACCTAAAAATAGACCAGACACCACAGACTACAGATTGAGAGCTGCTGCACAAATACATACTTACATGTAATATTCACCATCACTACTTTGTAGAAATAAATGAATGTTAAGCCTCCTCCCTGACATTTCTGCCGAGAAAAATAATTTAATTCTTGTTTTCAAGTTTTCAAGAAATGGAAGGTAGATTTAGAAGACACAATAAGGAGCTATTTCAGTGCAAACCCAGAAGAAATCTGTTACAGGAAAATTGCAAGTTACTGCCTTGGGCACAAGAATCTGACATGTAAGTCCCCAGAAATGAAAACACACTCCTGACATTCAAGCTTTTCCTGAAACACACATTGTGAGATTTTATCTAGTATTAACAACTTTTTTTTTAAAGCTTAATGTGTTACAGAAATAATCACTTGCCTTGTAAAGAGAGTTTATACTAATTCACTACTGGATTATTTCTCACTAATTCAGTATCATGGATGCTGGTTTGTATCAGTTGACACTAAGTGGGACAAAAATATATAACATCAATGCAAAAAGAGTGATTAACTACTCCAAATAGCACTTACAGCTACTATACTCAGTATTGGCTGTCTTCTCATTTAACAATCAGTGTGTAATTCAAAGCTTTCAAAATATACCTGCACACCAGCAGATTCATGGAACCAGTAAGTAGGACAGAAAAGCACACCTCCCTTTTTCACTGAAGACTAGAAAAATATAACTGCAATTTGGTTTATTTAAGGGCAATTTTCAACAGCTAAAAAATTGAGTAAGGTGAAAAGGACAGGAACAAAAGGTTATAGTGAATGGGGTGGCATCAGACTAGGGACCTGTCTCTAGTGGGGTTCCACAGGGCTCCATTCTTGGGCCTGTACTCTTCAACATCTTCATAAATGACTCGGATGCAGGACTGGAAGGGATACTAAGTGAGTTCACAGATGATCCAGAGCTGGCAGGATCTGTTGCCTCCATTGAAGGAGGGAAGGCCCTGAAGAGAGACCTGCATAAATCAGAGGGCTGAGGAATCACCAGCTGTATGAAGTTCAGCAATGAAAAGTGCTGGATTCTGCACCTGGGATGGGGCAACCCTCGACAGCCTGGGAAATATGATGCTGGAGAGCAGTGCCGTGCAAAGGGCCCTGAGGGTCCTGGTTCATGGCAAGTTGAACGTGAGCCAGCAGTGCCCTGGCAGCCAGGAGGGCCAGCCCTGTCCTGGGGGGCATCAGGCACAGCACAGCCAGCCAGGCCAGGGAGGGATTGTCCTGCTCTGCTCTGCCTCACCTCCAGGGCTGGGGCCAGGCTTGGGAGCCACAAGAAAGATACTAAACTATCAGAAATCACCCAAAATAGTGCCACAAAGATGATGAAGGGCCTTGAGGGGAAGCCATATGAGGATTGGCTGAGGTCAGTTGGTCTGCTCAGCCTGGGGGAGACTGAGGGGAGACCTTGCTGCAGTTACAAGTTCCACATGAGGGAAAGAGGAGGGGCAGACACTGATCTCGTCTCTCTGGTGACCAGTGACAGAACCTGAGGGAATGGCCTGAAGTTGTGTGAGGGGAGGTTTAGGTTTGATACCAGGAAAAGGTTTTTCACCAGAGGGTGTTTGAGCACTGGAACAGGCTCCCCAGGGAAGTGGTCACAGCACTGTGCCTGAGAAAGTTCAAAAAGCATTTGGACAATATTCTCAGGCACATGGTGTGACTCTTGAGGATGGTCCTGTCCAGGGCCAGGAGCTGGACTTGATGATCCTTGTGGGTCTCTTCCTACCCTGCATATTCTGTGATTCTGAGAAGGTTGCTGATGTTTTGTCTTCAATTCAAAAGTCACATCAAATGAAAGGCATCGGAAAACTTCTTTCTCCCTCTCATCTCTTCATCATTAAACTGAAGTTCATGAGGCTTGTTTATATTCTGGATGAGTCAAGAATTTAATGTAGAAATGCAAAGGGGGAAAAGTCCATGTTTGTGTTTAGAGAGAAAAAAAGTCAAAGACCAAAGTATTTTGGCACAAAACTAAACAATACATACTATTTTTGCCAAGTCATCTAAGAGCTGGTTTAGATCCCTGATGTCCCCAGCTTCTATGTAGGAAGTTCACTTTTTGAGCCACACCTCTTATCTAATATCTGTGGTTGTGGAATTATGGAAGCAAACTTCTTTTGTGAATTAGATAATGACAAAAGGAGAGCAACTACAACATGAAATATCCCATCAGGCTACTCAAGCAAAATGCAAGAGAAGCTAACTTTGAAGGTATTTCATACACCCCCCTGGCATACTCCCAGAAGCAGATGGGGGTATTCTTACAATATAAAGTCCCATATTTCTGCTGAATAAGCCTCAAACATTTTGTGATACACTTTCTGACCATTGGTTTCAGCCATTGAGATGAGTCATCCATCTCAAACACAGGTATCTATTAATATTTACATTTGAAATGCAAATGAGCTGGGAGGCATGTAACAAGCTTCTATTTACTTATGTTGAGACCTAACTTTATGGTTATCACATTCTTCTACTTTTTTTTTTTTTTTTAAGTGGTAAGGGAGTAAATTATGCGTGAACACTGTCCTCAACCACAGATATTTTAAAAAAGCAATTTTTGTGTAACATGTTCTTGAAATTTTCAATGTAGGCTCACAAAAGTAAGTGAATGAAGTTTTTTATTATAATGAAGGTGTTATATGTTTCTAATAAATATCTCAAGAAATTCACATATGCAGGCTACAGCATAAAGCTCTGTAATTATCTGACAGCTACTTTTTGGATTTTTTTGTGTATTCCTTCTTGCTAAAGCCACAGCTGCCTGTTATCACTGCTATGCTGTTTGCTTTGTTCAGTGAGCTTTTCAAGCCGGATGGCATCATGGTGATGGTAGAAGGTGCATCATAAAGAAAAACCCCTTTTCTTCACTCCTAAGTGTCTCTTGAGTGCTCCCCATATGTTATGAGACTGGGAGACCAACAAGAACAAATCAGAAAATGATTGTGTGTCTCAGATGGTGGAGTTAATAGAGGAGTCACGGACTCAGAAGCTCCACGCACTGGTGTAGTTTGTGTGCCATGGAGATTATTAATAGTCCCTATGTATTAAGGGACTAATACAGATTTCGTGCTGGCTTGTGACTAAAAGAACAGCTGGCTGCAAGGAAGCCAAGCTCCCTCTCCAACAGCAATACAGACTGTTGCTGTCTATTCTCATATTTTGTCACTACAGAAGCCCATAGTGTCAGTGACAAACTCAATAAGCTATTTCAGATCCCATCAGGCAGCTCTGCTGTTTCCAAATTTCCAGGGGATGGCTTCCAAGTTCACCAACCTTCTCCTCTTTTTATGCAGAGTGGGAGGGATGAAGACCTTTTGAATAAATCATATTTGAAGTTTCTAGGCCAAACCATTCATGAGCTGCTGCATGACAGAAAAGCAAGAATTACTTCATATTGTTCCAGATATGATTGACATAAAAAATTTCAAGCTCCCTATTTTACAGGCTGCTTCTCTGCTTTACTTTCAGTGTACCCACAAATAAATTACCACCCTTCTGGAGACTATACACGTGACAAACTTTTCAGAATATGAAGTGAGGCAAACTGTAAATTCTCAGATATTCTGCCAGTGAGTGCTTTGGAGGTGCCTTCATATATTATCTAATTAATGGACTTTTACTTTTAAATTAAACTGGCTCAGAATAAATAAATTCTCGCTACAATCTTAATTATGCAAAGGTTACTTCTTCTCACTAATCAAAATCTTGACTGAAGCCCAAGTATTCACAACAGGTCATCATGCTTTGAATCAGTGCGTTGTCACAGGTGGGATGCTAAATTGTCCTTCCTTCATTACATTTAATGAAAATGTGTGTGCCGAGGAAATTGCTTTGAATGGAGATGAACAATTAAGAGAACCAAATGTATAAAGGCAGGGGGGAGCAGAAAGTGTTCCTGCTGAATGTGTTGGATGTGTTTAGGCAAGCTTCTCATTTCAAAGCAAAATTGCTGTTGCTTTGATTTCTACATTGTAACACCAGAGCAGAAGCAACTCAGCTGGGATGCAAACCTTCAGGGAGGGAAGGATAAGAAAGATATTCCCAATAGAAAAGTAGGGTAGGAACAGGGAGAAGGAGTTGCAGCAGTGAAATGAAGAATTAGAGGAGAAGGGCCAGCAAATTTATGAGGAGGGAAGATGAGTAGAAAGAATGCAGAAGGGTCACAGAATGATTGTAGTTGCAGCTGCCAAATTGGGAAATTCTTTATTTTATTCCTTATTTTTATATGTACACAGACTGCACATTATCTATCTGTGTGACTTCAAATTCCTTCCCCCAATGACTGTTGAATCTGCTGCCTGGTTTCAATCCAGTTTAATAAAAATGAAAGAGACATAGAGGATAATTAAGTTCTTAATTTTTAATGCAAATAGCTGCCAAGGAAGAAGAGACTTTGAGAACCATAAATGTAAGAAAAACTGAAAGACAAGTCAACATTTTACTGGAGAGTAGAGAATCCATGCAGAATCCATCATGGATCGATTACCCAAACACATGCAACTCTTCAATCAGAAGTTATATTCCCCTGGAAATTGCAGCTGAGCACAGTACACAAATCCAAATAGCTTTTTCTGGTATTCATTTCTTTGTTATCCTAAATGAAAACTCAAGCAGCCTCTCTGGGTTTTTGAAATTGTGTTGATAGAAGGACCAAGTTTTTCAGGGTTGTGGGCTCTGCAATTAGTGTGTAGCCTAGGAATGCTTCCTCAGACGTAGAAGCTACCTTTTGCATGTGATTACTGCTGATAATGTACAAAAGAGTTCCACATAACTGTGTTTAGGACTGCCATAGCATATATCTACTGAAAAATGCAAAATTGTAGACAGCAAAGTAAGCTCTGGAGTTGCTGACACTTAAATGGCTAGATATAAAGAAATACATAGCTTAACATGAAACCAAGATGAGGTATTTCTCTTTATACCTGTACAGATACACTCCTGGTTAATTCCAGATAAGTTAATTATAAATATTTACAAAAAAGCTTGGAACTTTCAGCCAACTGCTATGTGAGCATAACAGACACAAACCCTGCACTAATTTGGTTTACTTTGCTAGAAGAGATTTAAGCACTCTGGATGAGATTCTCAGGTAGTGAAAACCACTGTTTCTGTGCTGATTTTCATTAATTATGCCAATTAACATTAGCAGAGAATGTCCCTTCTTTTGTTTATTCACCATGTCTCTCATTATCCCTCATTATGGCTCCTAATATGGACACAGCCTAATGAAAAATATTCAGTTCATACAAAACAACAAGAGAAACCCACATACCCACCAGATGCATTTCTTTCCCTCTGCCCTTTATCCAGTTTTAATTTTCATAAAGGAAATAAACTATAAAACCCTGAAAGGAGTCAGGGCTTTCTGCAAAGAAAGCACTGTTACAAGCGCACTATATGACTGCTAGATAATTCATACAAACTTTCAAGGCCACAGGAGTATATTGGTCCTTTAGCTCCTAAAGACACAGTTCATCATTCTCTCCTTCCTCAATTTACAATACCCAGAATCCAGGTTTTTTCCCTCTCCCGGTTTCAAGATATGCTTGTAATTACTATTCAAGCCCCTTTCCTATTTCTAGAATATTGTGTCTGGGATTTCAAAGACATAAGGGAGTTAGATGTATGACTCTCTGAGGCTGATTTAAAACTTCAGCTTATGGCACTCAGAGATTATTTATTAGGCAGTGTGTACATACATCCCATATAGGCTCACAAACCATGTTGCTAAACACAAACTTCCATACATGAACTCTCCCTAGATTATATCTTCTATGCACTTCATAATTCAAATGGATTGGATTGATCACTCTAATAGATATAGTATTGTGCTGCTTCACCACATAATACTGTACAAGATTTGACCATCCTCTGACATAACCAAAATAGTCCTCTGATTATAGTCCATTCAGAGTTCTTTACAACATCTTTGAGAAAAACCTGTAATTGAAGTCCAATGGTGTACTTCTTTCAGAACAAAACAAAGAGCAGAAGAAAGCTTAGAAAGGAAAAATAAATTAAGAAACTGTGGTGGTAAATGATGGAGGGTTAGGTAGCAATGGGGCACATGGTGACGGATTGCAAACTGTTCATCTTCAGCCATTCTGACTTTTTTGAGCAGTAGAATGTCTGTGAAGAAAGCAAGATAATGGTTTTCTGATCACTAGCTGGACTGTAGCAAAATGCATAACAGCCATAACTCTTCTAGTGAAGCTTTTTGTTTGGGAATAATGCAAATTATCCTCATTACAATCAGATGGGATGGTTGTTAATATCTTTGCATAATTAGAAGCAATTTTCCTTAAATACAGCTTATGCATGAACTTTCCAAGGAGATTTATCTACTGGGGTAACACTGAGTCATTTTCATCTGGAGGGACATGCTGAAGGTTACACAAGTCAACATTTTAATTTAGTTTTAAAGATGAACCACCTCACGCCCTACTTAAGGTAAGAATTTTGATCCCAATCCAGGTATGTGCAAAGGGCACTTTGCTAAATTCAAGTGCATGAGTGGTCCCAAGGGCAAACATGCCAAAATGAGTTTCAAAGCCATGAATGTTCAGCACCCAGCAGGAATTATGCCCCCTCACTGCAATATTGAAGTGCTTCCTATGCAATTGAGTTTGTACAAGGAGGTGTCAGATGGAGTAATTTTCTTGCTTTGCAGATAAGCCCCCCTTTGCTTTCAGAAAAAATCACTTCTAGGACTAACTATGAAGAATAAAAAATTATTGGTGAGAGAGAATCTTAAGGGATTTGATCCAGCCTCTGTTAAAATATTCTTGAGCCATGTATTGTGTCCACTTTAGTCCCAGCAAAGCCAGTGACAATAAAATATTTTCAAGGCTCTATTTCCCCTATTCGGCTTTCAAGCAAGACCTAGGATCAGAATTGCAATTCTCTGCATCTCTTGGCTACTAATTTTTGTGCAGAAGAGCACAGTTCTGCTTGGGGCCTCTGAAGTGCCAAGACCAAAGGGTAGGTCTGCACCCAAGTAGTTGTATCAACTTCAGGGGTGCTTCTGAACATAAGACAGGAGGGTAGAAACGTTTGGGATTGAAACAGCTGATGTGGGTCAGTGTAAAACAACAAATCTCTTAGCATAGATGCAAAGAAAAGCTTTTCAGGACAATGCATGCTCTGAGTAGAAAGCCCATCATGTGACAACAGACAAGAGAATTGCCCCTACTACTGCTCTTGAATTTTGAAATCATCATTGCTCAGCCATGCTGGTGAGACCTCTCTTAGCCAGAGCTACCAAGATCAGTGTGATTTTATTTGATTCGGCATTTGTTTTGTGGTTGTTGTTTTTTTCTTTCCCATGTAAATGGCTTCGGCTGTCCATGAGACTGTAGTTATTGTTTGTTATCCTTGCACAGCTTGTGCCTAAGTACTTCTAAGGACAAAAGAATGTCTACCATAAGGCAGAAAGATAAAAAAAATTATGTTCTTTAAAATAACAAAAAAGGCTTGAAATAGGGCTTGAGATCTCTTGTGAAATCATCAACCTTGACTGTGAACCCTGCAGTGAAGTGAGTTTTTGGTAAGGGTGGTGAACACAAAGTGTGGCAGTAAGGGAGGGACAGACTGCTTTCTTCCCACATGGTGCCTCGGGCAGGGGGACAAGCTGCTGCCGACAAGCACCCAATGCTGCTTCAAATGTGACAACTCACCCTTTCTGAGAAATAAACTGTCCCAACTTGATCTTCAGAGAGAGAGGTTTTCCTTTGTAATGGACCAGGGACAGTCAAAGAAGTTGAAAAATATAAAAACAAGAGGGAACTCATAGCAATTAAGAAGGTCATGCTGTTTCAGGACTGTGGAGAGAGGGGATATTCATTCAGGGAAAATGAGATGAAAGAGTGTGGATGGCTGCTGTGAGATCCTGATCATAGTACCTGCCTCTGGAATGATTGGCTGCAGACCTATGAGCAGCTTTTATGACACGGTTTTCCCAGTCATTTTCTTGATCTCACGATGGCCTTAGGTTTGGGAGCATAGTGGCAAGTAGAATATGTGCTGCTTTCATTTCAAGGAACAGGAACTTTTGCTACTGCCTATCTGCTGTTCAGAGGAAGTAGACTTTGTCACTCCCAATTTCTCCACAAGGGTTTTGGTAGAACTGTGATGTAGAGATATCTGCCACAGGGAGCATGCCATTGTCCTGTCCCTTCCTCTTCCCAGGATGCTGGTTGGAATGAGACATTTCTTGGGAGCAAGGGGCTCCAAAGATATGACAGGACCACTGAACCTGCTAGGAGGTCCTGCCTTTCCTTTAAGCTCTTGAAGGTATGAAGAAGGCCTCCAGAGGTGAGAAAGGAAAGGCTCTCTCACAGAGTTCGCAAAGCATGGTTTTCCCAGTGGCCCCAAAGGGAAGTTTGAACCTCTGAGCTGGAGCATTAATTGCCAGAGTTGACTGGGTAAGATAAAGAAAGAAGTGACATTGTATATTAAAACCTGTCTTTTCATATCTCTCTGGACATAATGTGACTTGACATCACATCCTCATCCAACAGAGCATCCAGAGATGGCAATGGAAATAGCTTGTGTGAGCACTTGGAGACACTGAAAACCCTAAGTACATCAGGGGCTCAGCAAGTTAAAGGGCAGCTCAAGCTCCCAGCACACACACTGCCCGCAGGTGAAGTGAGATGAAGAGGCTGCCTTCTGGGGATGTCATTCAGGGTCGTGAGGTGGCATTCACACAGAAATCAAGAGGCCTTGGAAAATCTTCCTGCTGTGACCAAGAGCATTGGAGAGAGTTCAAACCCTTCAGGAGCCAGACATGGCCTTATGGGACACAAGAGATTGGAGGTGCTGGCAGCTGCCAAGGTACCTGCGGTATAGCAGGAGCTGGGGCTGGGGCCAGACAACATGGCCAGGACTCATGTACTGCTTCAAAACCTGCCACCTATCTCCAGCCTGCCTGATTCCTGTGGAACATCAGGCAGCTGTGAGATCCAGTGCGTGTTTATAGCTTACATCTGTCTGCAAAAATGGACCACTGTATAATGGGTATTGAAGGGAAAAACTGCACCATTCATGTTGTTTAAAGTAGCTTGGTACTGTGACAGTGTGTTGTTTTACTTAATGACATGTAATTAACTGCCAGTCAACTATATATTCAGGATCAATATCAGCAATACAATGGGTAAATAAGATCAGGCTCTTAAAAAATAGTACTCTGCGAACTTGATTTTGCAGCATCTTTTTACAACTAGTCCAAATTTTCAAACTATGCATCCGCCAGTAGGATCCCTCATCACACAAAGGACATGCAAGTTTCCCTTTTCCCTTGGGGGCTACAGGTGCTTGAGTGTTTAGATGTATCCTTATCCCTCTCTACAACCTGTAAGTGCTGATGAAAAGCCCCCATGAGGCCATTCACCTTTGCACCCCTATATACCAGGCTGCTCCAGGGGTGCTGTGAGGGTGCAGCTCTCTCTGGCATGGGATGAGGTCCCAATCCCACAAGGGTCAACTCCTTGAACAGCCAGTCCAAGTTGTTTTGCCATCAACTGTGCCTTGTACAAGCTATTTTGGTATGGTGAATATGCAAAGTGATGTAATGTGTTTTGTTTGCTGACTTGTTTCTTTTAACTAGTCAACAAATGTTCACACGCTGTTGTTTTGCAGATTCAATTGTTAAAGTTAATAGGGAAAAGGTCACTTGGCTGAGTCATGTTTGTGGTCTCTCCTGGTCACTGGCTAAGAGTGCAGTGTGTGTGTGAGGAGAAGAAATCATGTGGGAGAGAAAGAAATTGTTTCTTTTACGGTAGAGAGGATTCTCTAAATCATAGTTGTGTTTTCAGTGTCTGGAAGAAAAGATGCTTCCTTCTATGGCAATTCTTCCATATGAATGTAAATATTTAATTCCTCATAATCTCAGTACCTGTTTTTTTAAAATGTGACTTTAATAAAAAGATATTTTCCTTCAAGTGGGTTGTTTAATCTTAAGTGAGAAATTGAATGGATGTAATATAGAATATAGTAAGGTAATGATTTTAAAATAGCCCCATCAAGCCAGTTATTGTCCTGAGGTGTTAAAAATAAATGAAAATGAACTGACTGTGTAATGATCATATTTACTGTCTTCTTACTGTAACTGCTAAAGGTTCCTGTGTCTGTATGGTCCTCTGGTAACCCTCTTTGCCCCTTGAATTAAGAAAGCCAAATATATCCGTGCTTTTTCAAAATCCCAAAGCAGGGAAGTTTTATGAACAGGAGAAAAACTGGGGGCACATGACAGACCTCAGGTGAAATGTGCTCTTCCTCCCATTTCCAGTGCATGATCCACTACAAAGTCCCACATCTGAGCTGGTTTCACACACATGTGTAATGTCAGACAAAGTGAGAACAAGCACTGTTAGAAATACCATGTCTCCTGAGCTTTCGGGCCAAAGCTATCAGCTACATTTTAGCTATTCAAGGGGATAGTTACAGATGCAGCTCATGGAATGGTTCTGCTGCTTATAGTGCTGCTCTGTGCCCAGGGACTGGGGCATGTGTTGAATAGGCTTGCAGTAGGCATCTCTGAAAGCCAAGATGCAATCACTTTGTAAAATTAAAGCTCATTTCCTCCACTGTTAAAGACAATGTGCACGATCACTGCCACCAAGTGATTATATTTAAAGTCAAAGGATGCAGAGGGAATGCCAATTCTTTTGGTCTGCATTCAGTCACAGCTGCGAGGGATTAAGGGTTGTTTAAAAATCTCTTAAATGCCTGCCAAAAGTTGCCAATCACTAGAACCAATAGGTGCTCATCATTCCATGCATTGTTCGAGATATTAGAAATTACACAGCCACAAATGACCACATTCTTCACACAAAAGAAGTGTGTGGGAAGTCCAGCAGAAAGGATTTGAGGACCTTCCATCCACTTTTACTATGTTCATTGCTGGAAGCCTTTCCATCTGCATCTTCGAGCATCTGCACAGCAGCAAATATTAGCCCAAATTGTTCTGTGGCTAGACCCAGCAAGCCTGCCGAGCCTGAGAGTTTAACCTGGAAAAATCTACAGAGAAAGTGAAGAGTAGAAAGAAAGTTGTGTTCCTTTCCCTTCACCTCTTTGTATATGCATGTGTCTATGCCTTAGGCTGCAGCACTTCATATTTTCTTTAGAACCCATTTTCTAAAATGGGCAGTTTTCAAGCAGACCATCACTTCTCACTGCAAAACTTTGCAAAAATTAAGTTTCTTCTTTTAAGCAAGATGAAGGGAATATTGGTAGTTTTGCAAAGTAGATAAGCAAAGTAGAGGTACATAGCCCCAGAGTAACTGGCAGTGCTGAGTAGAAATTGCAGGGTTCGTGTGAAGTCAGATAGCAGACTTCAGGATTCAAAGGAGTTTCAATTTCACCCCCTCTCTTTTCTCTTGGTTAGCCTTCTCCATAACAATCTGCATTTTCAGGTGAAGATGCTTTTCCACTTCATTGTTGGTCGACAGGTGTATTTCTGTGAGAACATATGAGGAAAATCTGTTCAATTTTCTCAGCTCTGGGAGAAGAGCCCTATTTGCTCATCTCACTGTGTTTTGTGTCACTTCCTGCAGCAGGCTGAAAAGAACTCCCCTCAGCACGAAAAAAAAATCATCACAGTTTCTTTCCCTCCTTACACACAGATAATTAAAAAGCTCCTAAATCTGCAGCTCGGGGTGTCTGTTGTGAGGTTGCATAAGGTGCACGTCCATGTTCAGCCTGCAGAGAATGGGCTAGATAAGGAAATCTGAAAGACTTAAATGTCGCTCACAGTCAATCAGCATCAACCAGGAATTTCGGCAGACCTAATCGACCTTTTGTGACACCACAATGAATATAGCTCTGCCCAAAATAGCTGCCTCTGGGACAATTTGCATGAGAGATATGCATGCATTCACATCAAACTGAGCAGCTTCAGATGGAGAAGCTTAAAAGCTCAAGTGGTGAAACTTTTAATAACTCATTTCAGCTCCCTGCCCCCAACTTTTCCATTAATATTCCCACATTCTCTCCCCTTTAAATAGGAAAGTTAAGTGCAAATAAATAAAACATTAGGCTGATAAAATTACGTATATTGTGGCAGCAGCTGGAGGCCCTGATAAATACCTCCAGGTCCTGTATGAACGGGCAGCACAGAGACAGTGCTGGCTCCAGAGACAGAAAGCTGAAGTTTCTGACAAGGTGCAAGCAGCCAGTGGGGAGGGAGGTGAGGAAAGATGGAACAGAGCAGGCAGCTGTATTTTCTTCCATTAGTAAACATGGAACACTTCAGAGGTTTTCACTTTGTGTTCTTTATTTGTATAAGTAGACACAAGCTTTTATTTATTGCACTATATATTGTAATTGAAGATTCTTTGAACACACTGGGTGTTATGAAAAATTACTTTTCAGAATTACAGGTTGGGTGCCAGAAGCTTAATTCTGCTTTGGACTCCTGTTTGCTATTTGTCAATAGGGGAAGAAATTTCTAAGTGTAGCTATTCAGAAAAGCTATTAACATGACTTCTGGACTGTGTTTTTAATTATCCAAGTAGAATTTGCATAAACAAGCTGGACAGTCAGTGAAAGAATTGTCACAGTAGCATGGGTCAGAGCATTGCAGCAAAAAGCACAGTTGCAAGTGTTCCAGGGTGCTGGGAGCAGGCACTCAGTGCTGGTCACAGAACCTGAAAAATTGGATTTGTAACCCCAGATTCTGTTGGAACACACACAGGGAAAAAAGAACATTTGAATTTTAATGAAACCTAATGTTTCTGGATGAAGAATTTAATCTTTGTAATCTCTCTTAACTGCACAAGTTGCAGAAGGAGCCTTCTGTTGTATGGTCACTAGGAAAATGTATACAGGCTGGTGGTTGGAGTAGAGGAGAAAAGTAGAGTATTTGTCCTTTTGCTTAAGAGAGACATTTATACAGACAATCTAAATGGAGTAATATATTATAATCATTGGTACTTGACAGTGGCTATTGCTATTATCCAATATTAACTTGCAAAGAAACTTGCATCAATCTTTGGCCTCCTTTGTTAAATAAAAGAAATGTCTCTGATCACTCTGTCAGTTCATTCATAAAAAAAATTTAAAAATCCAGAGCCATTTTTTCTAAATGTATCTTACTTTGAGAAGGAGGTCTCAGCTATGTTTTGATCATTCAAGCTTCACCAAAATACATGCTCAGAGAGAGCTTTTCAGTGTTGCCTGTGAGCAAATCTGCCATGTGAGCCCTGTGCAAAGAAGCACACCCTTATCCGTGCCCTCCAGGGCAACAAAGGCTTCAGCTGGAGGTTTCATATTCTAAAATTCCTGTAAATTCAGTCACAAGACACGAGTCAGTGAAAACCCAGGCTTTGTTAGCCATACTGCCCACGGGGCCAGCTTGATTTTTAATATGAGGATGAAAAAAAGCTATTAAAAACCTGACTTTATACTCTGAAATTGGTTCTCTTCTGTGCTGTGTGAAAATTTGCATGTGGTTATGCTAATCTGGGTTTCCCAGTATGGGAGCTGCATATCCTGCTTAATGGTAACCACACTTAAGAACAGACTCTGAATGTGATCTCCCCAGTGCTGAACTCTTTCAAAAAATTGCAGACTTTTATTTTGGAAGCCTAATAAAGACTTAGAAGTCCAACTCCTGGCACTTTTTTGTGCAGATTTTTGTCCTTCATGTGTCAGTTATAGTACCTGGGGGCTCTATGCCCTTGCTGTCAGGGTATTGTAGGTACACACTGCAGGTGGCTTTTCCTGCCTGGTCCTCTTCATGCAATTCCTCCAGAATGAATTTCAGGGCTTGGCTAGAAGAAAACACAGGTGGTGTAGAGCAATGTGCCTGCTTCAGGGGAGAGTGCTGCACTTCTGCTTCTTAAAAAGCAGCTTCTGCAGGGACCCTGCCTCCCTGGGTCTGACTCCTCAGCCTGGCAAATCCCGCACAGCATGAATTTGCTCAGCCCTTCTGGTTGGATTTCACTTTTGCCCACAGCCACTTCTGGCCTCAACTCTCTGCATTAGCATGTTCCAAGCAGTGAGTGACAGCTGGGTTACTGAACCGCAACAAAGGACCTCTTAGGGAAATTGGCCCCTCTTTCCCTCTGCTTCCTTCTGACCAGAGAGATACTCATTAGTTCAAGTGATACTGTGAGCTTTATCACTTTAATGTATTGCCTCCTCTTTATGTTGCAGTAAGAAAAAAATGATGCTATCATTAGAAGCCTATCTATTATAATAGAGCCATAGAAGAATCACTTTGGAAAACTTTAAAAAAAATTCTAACAAAAAAAAATGTCTATTCCTTTTCACATGAGTTAAGTTATGATTCTGAAATATCAGTAGAAAGGTGAGACTCAAACAGAGCATTAGAGTTCATTGCTGATGTTGGAAACAACTGCTGAGAGCATAAAGCCTTTTCTTCTGCAAAGCTAAACCTCTGTCAAACTCAGAACATCCAACAACAGCATTATTTTGTGTGGGGTAGCAGAGCAGCAGGGTGGGTTCTAAAGTTGAAACCCTGTGACACAGCTTACAGCAGTGTTTTGGGCTGGTTTTGGGCTGGTTTGCAAGCCCTCTTCTTTAAGTAGTACAATTACAAGGGGTGAGAATTTGCAGCACCACCGGCTCTTAGGGTGTGATTGTGAATGGTCACTAACAAAGTAAGGAACAGCCTGAATGCTCCATGTGTGAACCTTTCAGGCAAGCAATGGTGCCGTAGAGCAACATCAGGATTTGTGCCACAGCAGCAGGGGTCATTTCACAGGTGTTGCACCCAGAAGTGCCAAGGACTGCCACCCTGAAAAAGGAGAGATCTGATCTCAAACCACTACTGAGAAGCTTGCTCAACCTTGAAGGTCAGCTCCATCAGCAGAGAGAAATAAACTTGGAGAGGGGACAGAAAACATTGAGTTATCTGTTTCTTGCAATTCTCTTATAAATAATGAGGAACAGGGAGAGTGAAGTCCTGTCCTTGCAATAAATCTTGGGTTGTGGATGGGCCAAAAAAATTAGAAAGTAATAAGGAAAAATCAATATTTGTAAACACAGTATATTAAAGAGGAAAAATCCAACATTGTAATGGTAGAGGAAAGAACAAAACAATGGAGTAATTGCATGGAATCAAGATTAACTCCCATGTTTTTACCTGGTGATTCTTCAATTTGGCCTAATATGCCAAAACTTGATCTTTTTTAAGCACCTGTTTTAGAAAGCCTCATCTTCATGAAATATGACACGAAAGTGAAAAGCACCAGTGAAGATGGCACTGTATTTTACATCTTGCTCAGGTGTCCAAGCCAAATGGCCATCATGCTCAGAAGAAGACTGTCCAACATGTTTATCTTTTGTTTATGTATTGCTAACAATCTAACATGAGGACAAATTCAACAATTGGTTTCTTCTTCCCATAGGGTTCTCTGGAACCTATCTTAACAGAAAAGTAATGCATAGAAAGTTGAAATCAGGAGCAAGGAGGCTGGAAACAGACTAGAGAGTGTAGGAAACATGAATGTTAGAAGATGTGTCTTGAGAGGCCTATGAAGAGGGTTATTTAACAGGGTGCCCATGACACCAGGTGATGGGGCTCTCAATGACACAGTGCTAAGGTCCAAGTGCTCTGGTTATGATCTCTCTCTCACATATTTCTCTCCCTTTAGTTTCTCTCCTGCTCTGCATCTAGGAAAACAGGAGGCACATCACCTCACAAGAACACTTCCAGGAGGTATTTTCCCTAAAATAGACCTTCCTTGAAGGACTCAGTGCTTTAGCTGGAAGATGGCTTCTACCAGAGAGCACTTTATATTGAAAATATACTGAATTTCTAATACGTGCTCTGATAGAAGCTCTAACTCAGCTGACACAGAGCAGATTTCAGTATGTTGTTCCAGATTGTTCTGGCACAAAATTAGGTCTACCTTTCACAGTAATTAATTGCTTTTCTACAGCAGAGAAAACTTTGTCACTTAGTTTTGAGTGAGTTTCATCAGATATAGTCTCCCCATCACTGTCTCCATGGCAAAGACTGAGCTGTTCTGCAACTACTCCTTTCTCCATCACAATCTCAGTGAAACAAACAACTTAAAGCTGCTGAAGCTGAAGCAACAACTTCAAGCAGATGAAGCTAAGTTACCATACTTTTCCTTCCCTTGATCGTCATTCATGTCAATGACTGTTTCTAGGAGTCAGAGAGAGAACTTAAATAATGCAAAGGCTGAGAGAATGAATTGGAGGAGTAAAGGGAGCAAGATTTAGATTTTGTAAGGAAGAAAGTTGTTATTCAGAGAACCTGATTACTCGTCTCTGCCACATTTCATGCTTTTTTTACCTGCTGCTTTAAAAAAAAGATGTAAAGTGCTTTTAAGCTATTTTACGAGCACTAAGCTGACAGCAGTGGAGGCCAAAGCTTTCTCTTTAACCTCTCAGTGCTGAACAGGCTGTGGTAGCCTGTCCCTTATTGTGCCAAATCATCTTTCCAAGTCCACTCATAGTGATGGCTTGAAAATGTAATGTTTGGCCACTGTGGAATTTGTGTCTAGTTGGAAGCTTCTTTTTTTCCTGGCTTTTTCTGATGCAACAGTAGCTGCTAGGACCATTTGTGGTGTTAGCAAATATAAAACTTCAGAAGAATGAGATCCAGGGCTATTCTTGACAATTTTTCCATGAAAAATTTGGTTTCCAAAGTTCAGCATACCGTCTTGTAAATTGTGTCTTCTGAATGGGAGGAGAAGCAAAAGTGCTGCTATTCTGAAGATTTTAAATGAAAAGAGACTGTTTCACCTCCAAAACATCCACGTGGGGAGCTGAGGTACAGTAGTTCAGGACCCCACACTCTACATTAATCCTCTAGGCTGGGCTTATATGGACCCAGTTCCCATTTTCCACTAGGATGATGCAACTGGCATGAGGCGTCACCAGCTTCTACCAAGTTGGAGAACATGATGCATGAGATCATGAGATGTCATTCTTATAGGAAACTCTGTGTAAAGTGAGAACTACGCAGCAGCAGGTACCTGAACTACAGTTTCAGTATCATTTCATAAAGAAAACATTTGAATTTTGAAAATATATACTTCATGTGTTGATTTATTTGAGTTCAAAGCACTAAACCTCTACATGTTTTTGACAAAGCAGACTTGTTTGTACTCATGTCAAAACTTTCTGCAGTGTTTTTCACTGAGGCCTGGCAAGAGGCAAGCCATGAGCTCTTTGCATGTACACTAATAAAACAACAATAACTCTCTAGCAGGTCAAATTGACCAAAGCAGACAGCTGATTTTTCCTGTCTTAAGAAAGTTGCCATTGAAAATGGTATGAAATAATTATCACAATCAATAAAGTCCACTTTTATTTTTTTTTTCCCAAAAAGATTACCTGCAATGGAGCAGATACAAGAGATTTAATTTAGCAATACCTACTAGGGCAATTTGCTGAGAGCTCTTTCAGCAGAGAATGGTAATTCAAAACACTTCATTTCTGGCTTTCCCTTATCCTTCATGCTTTAATCCTTGCCTACATGTTCATGCTCCTATGTGCACCCATAAATTTTCCTTAGATGTGGAGCCATATTTATCTTGGGTCTGATTCACTTCCTGCATGAAATGCACTTAAAAAACCCAGGAATGTTGAGGCTGTGATCAAAATGAGGGAGTCGTGTGACAGTGGTCACAATGGTTTTCAGGATGAGAGAGAGACGAAAATGTTGACCTCATGATCAGAAGGCTTGATTTATTATTTTATGATATATATATTACATTATAACTATACTAAAAGGAATAGAAAGAAAAGTTCTCAGAAGGCTAGCTAAGCTAAGAATAGAAAAGAATGAATGACAAAGATCTGTGTCTCAGCAGAGAGTGAGAGCAGCTCTGCCATGAGTGGTCAGTAAATCCAAACATCCACACGAGACCAATCACGGATCCACCTGCTGCATTCCACAGCAGCAGATAACCATTGTTTACATTTGGTTGCTGAAACTGCAGCTTCTCACAAGGAAAAATCCTAAGAAAGGATTTTAATGAAAAGATGTCTGTGACAGAGTCGGGCTTTTCCCACTGTTAGAGTGCCTTGTCTTCACTCTGTGGGTAACTCTGCTTTTAAGGAACATTACCCAAACCAGGAGTTCTGAAGCAGGGTTTTAATTCCCACTCTTCCATAACCACAGGATACAAGTGGTAAGCTTGATCTGCCATAGACCTGAGGAAGGAGTAAGATTCTCCTCTAAGAACCTAAATGAAAAGGGGAAGAGATGCTAGTGACACCTCCACCATTCTCTCTCATGGGCTCAGTGCCATTATTCCCATGGAATGGGGAAAGTGGAGTCATATGACTAATTTTCAGGAGGAGCTTGTTCACATATTCAGTGACAGGGCAACCTTCCTTACTTTCCCAGAATGTGAGATCAGTGGGGCAATCTCAGGAGGATGCAACAATTCACAGGATCAGATCTATGACGGAAGATCAGATCCCAGTAGTCCGTAACTTAGGGCTTTGTAAAATCCCTAAGAAAAAGTCAAGGAATTCCTGTCTGGAGCAAAGATCCATGTGTGTGTGGCCCATACTTGCTCTTCCTCCGTTACTTCCTCCTGCTGCAGTGAGGATCAGATCTCTGGGCTGCAGCTGGCATTGATGGCAGAAGTGGTCAATCTATGTCAATACAGAATGGTCCAGAGCCTGCTGGTTAGAAATCTCTCAAGAAAGAAAGGTTCAATTCCCATGTCTTATCAAGTTCCTCACTCCAAGGAATCCAGAGAGATTTAAAAGGTTATGAAAAGGTTATCTGCAGTGAAACAGATGCAAAGAGAGGGGCAAATTTTAGGATGATCCTGTCCTGAGAATTACCTGTAACCTAAATCTAAGTCTGAGCAACCTGGGAGACATGGATAGCAAACCAGTTCTTCCATCTCTTTCTCTGGAGATGCTGTTTTGGATCTGAAGGTCAGATGTGTAAAGGTTAGACTTCTCAAGACCAGATTTTTGTCCCTGAATCCTTTCATAAAACATGTTTGGAATAATGTTTCATTTTTCTTTTCCTTCTTTTTTCTTTTTTTTTCTTTTTTAACCTAGCACACAAAAAAACCCCTCATTTCAAATTTCATTTGGTGCACAATGAATAAAGTTGAACATTGCAAATCATGAAGTTCAAAATTCAGGCGGAGGCTTCAGAACTACACAGGTGGCCAATGAGTCAGCACTGGCCAAAAGGACACTTACATGCCATCCCTTTGTCTGCTTGTTGCCATGAGCCAAGAATTGGGACCCCTGAATAAACCACACCAGAATTATGAGCCACCAGTGCAACATGACAATGCAGGCATAGTCTCTGACAAATTGCCTTGCTCTCTGGCAACCTGAATTAAACAAGATGCAGCATTGGGGAGGCATTCTTGTTTTGTGGCTTTGTTTAAAGTGAGGTTATGCTGAGGAAAGCGGTGATAAAAACAGCATTTCATGCACTAGGTCTCCCTGACTTAATGGCAACCCTTATTTTTACTGACACAAATAAAATCTTACTACTGTCAGCACTGTAGTCAGGCAAAAGTGAGTTCTGTTCCATGTTGCCACATCCATCATGAAAACACACACTCCTCCTCCTTTTTGACCCCAGAATCATTGTTGTTAGTGATGATGTATGAAAGAGAAGGAACATAACTTGATTGTGAGAAATTGCTTTGAACTTATATTTGGTGGCAGGTAAAAGCCTTATTTTTGAGTTTTAAATGAAGCATGTTTCATATGGAAGTCACTGAGAGGGAATAAATAGGAAACACTAAGAATTCATTTTACAGACTCGCTTTTTAGACCATAAAAAGGAAAATGGGCTGAATTTAAACTCTGATGAAAGGCCTTGGACTGACAGTCCGGTGGAATAATGTTCTTGAGACACTGTACTCATAACTTTAGCCACAGTGGGAGTATGCAAATTACCAGCTAATTACCATCCAGTTTAGGGGCTGTTTCCCTTCCCTTCAAACTCCTGTCTCATGTCAGAATGCCATTCACAGGAGTGAAGTCCAGAAATGGTGGCAGGAGAGGCCAAATGACTGTAAATGGGTGTGTTAACCTACCTGTCATATGCTCTTGTAGTGCATTGACTTCAGATAACAACAACAGCAATCTATGCCTCTCCCTGGTGCCCATTTGAGCTGGGAGGTGAGCTCAATGTCAGTGCTACCACATGCCTTGCTCTGGTCTGCAACCTATTGCTGGTCAGCTTGTTGGTCCAGCTGCAATAGGCTGGGACAAGCAAGGCAACCACTGCATTTTCATCCTGTCTCATTGCCCTGATTGTTTTCTGCAGACAGGTGGAACTGAAATTGTGGCATTTCTGAAACCTCTGTCCACAAAGAAATTAATTTGAGACAATCAGCTTGCTCAGGGCTGATGCTGAAATGATTTACAATCACCTCATCCTGTTTGCTAGGGCTGCTGGGGAATGGGGAGCAAACACAAATCTTCTCAGAGTTTACACTGCACAGTGTCTCCAAGAAAGGAACTGCTGCCAACCCTTGTGGATGAGTTGAAGGACATCTATATCTGTTGACTACTTGGAGATAACCTCTGCTTGCATGAGTCATGCAGGTGACATCCTTTGCATTAACTAAAAAGACAGCATGCAGCTAAGAAAGATCAAGATGTCACCAGTAGAATAAGCACAGGTCTACAAAATAACATGGGTACCTGCATGAGAAAGGGAACCAGGGAAGCTAATTTTCAGTATAATTGGCTTTTTTGAATGATTTTTTTAAAAATGGACTTCCTAATTTCTCCATTTAAACCTGCAGTATTTATTTTCTCCATTTTTTCTTTTTACCCAAATAACCACATTTGCCTTATTTACATTGGAAATCAGACTACAATATGTTTATAATACGGGGCATTTCTTCTACCCTGTGAACTACTGCAAATCACTGCCAGATGCCACAGTGAAAGAGTGATACAGACAAGCCTGAAATTCCACCAGATCCATTTGTGACTTCCCTGTTCTGACTGCTGTTAGATGAAACAGTGGTGGCATGGTACTCTTTAACATGTGCACACAGCCTTGTTAAAGCCTGGAAAAGGACAGGTTCCTGAGGGAGCTATCAAACGTGCAGGGTATGTGGTTCTTCCAAGACAGGCAGACAGCAGCCTTCCTGGGATGTAATCCTTCTGATCCTTCAGATGTAATTTTATGTTGCTGCATAGTACTTCCCTTTTTACTTTTTTCCTTCTCTCTTTCCCCCAAGGTTTAACAAATACTGTTTGTAACTTTTGGGTAAGAAATGTTTCTCTTATTCTCTCAGAGTCCAAGGGAGTAAAATTTTCATGCATTTTCACATTTTGGATACTGCTGGGGGAAAAGAAATCACTTCTTCCCCCTTTTCCCCTCATGATTTATATGGCTTGTCTCCTCTGGGTTCTAGCTGTGCATTATGCCTCTCATTTTCCACCTTTAGTTTATGACCACTGAGGCTGTCTGGCAAGTGTATGCCTTACATTTGTATATTACAGCACACAGAGGTCTGCTGGTGTCATGAATCTGCATGGGATCTATGGCATCCCACAGTCTTTTACAGTGTTTAACGAGCATTTCTCAAAGATTTGCATTTTAGTTCGATGCCCGGGCATTGTGTGTGTTTCTCAGCTGTGTTGATATTCTGACCTGCTGTACAATGCTGCCATGGATGTGGATAGACAACATCTGCTTCGTATGTAACCCTTCTCACTGCAGACCAGTGATTCCCCAAAGAACAATTTGGTGAGATTTTGTATGTGGCTCTGGTAGCACCACCAGGCAAGGGTCCTGCTTTAGAGCTTTAACACAAAGAAAGTATCTGCTGCCGCTGCCCTTGCCAAGAGAGACCAAACATATTTTTCCTTCAATGTATTCGATATCTCAGGAGGCTGAATCAATTCAAAACCATAAGCGTCCTAGCAGTTTAACACTAGACCAAAACTTCCTGGTGTTTTCACTGGAGACTTCAAAATGTACAGGTTGTTTTCCTCATCAAACCACACAGGCAAAAGCTTGGCACCATCTGAAAACTAGGACTGAATTATCCTGGTTTTCATCAGGGAGACATTACAAACTCTCAGATGGGTGATTGTACTCCAGAACAAATGGCAGAACTTTTGTTTTTAGGGCAAGAGCTCTTCAAGGTTAGCTAACAAGTTGCTCATAGCTAGACACAAGTGATTTGAGTTGAAATTACAGGTAGAGCTTAATTTTTAATAAGCTTTTAGACTTTCATTTTTTATTTTACATGTGTCGCCTACTATTGCATTCAAAGAGCATCCCAGCTCTGCCCACTAGTTTGACTTTCTAGCAGAAAGAAGGACCAGATGGAGCCTATTTAAGAAAGTCTGTGAAGGGGAAAATAACTTCTTCATTTCATGGATAAGGTAGGGGAGGTTAAAACTTTTGTTAATGGTATCTGTAAGGTGAAGATGTTGTCCATGGTTCATTTTTCAGGAGGGAAACTAATTTGGCTTTTATTAATTATGTTGTTAGTGGCCACAGACGGTTTCATTCTTTATCAGAGTAATAGTCTAGGGGAACAGATTTTTGAAGGAAAAGGACAGAATCATCTGCTCATGTAGCTATTAATACAAGTATCTGTGCAATTACTTTGCTTGAGAGTATCTCTGCTTGAATATATTGGGAAAATTAATCTGCTGCACTGTATTTCTGAAACATGTTAGAGCTGAATGTTTAGAATAAATAAATCCTGTGTTTATTCAGGCCCATGTTTCAAAAGCTCATTTCAGATGTTGCCGACATCACATAATTTTAAGAGTTTTAATTTGTAGAAGTTGCCCTTTTGTTCCTGTAATACATCAGCGGTGTCAAAGATGACATGACAGTCATTACTGGTCTTTTCAAGTTTGCTCTTTTTCTTTAGGAAGCTGGTATTTTTATTTGGTGTTGGAATTCTAGTTTCACATTTGTCCTTCAGGTATTCTGTCTAGCTTTTACCATTCTGTACCTTTCTTCATTTAAACTCTTCACAGCTCATGCCATTTGTACTCCTGCAGTGTGTTCTGTGTTGCTAGTTTGATGATATGGGGTTGTATCTAATGAGACTTTTGGAAAAAATATTCAGACAGAATATAATTGCTCATATTGCATTTGAAGCATCATGTTAAGCTTTTTTTCACTTGCAAAACAGGTATTCTAAGTAACAATATTTTTTTTACTGGAAATAAAAGTCACAGGATACTACTGAGAAACACCATAAAAACAATTTGAATACCTGTTTTTTACAATTTTTGCATGATTTTAGAAGTTCCTGAATCAAACAAGTTAAAAAGGGTGAGAAATATTCCTAAAATTCACAGTAAACTTTTCAGATAGACATGCAATGCTTCTGGCATATTGTTTATAATTCTGATTATATTATCTCTTAGCTTAACAAAGAAAAGAACATAATAATGTACATTTTTTGCCTTGTGCCAGACTGGTTCCCCTCTCTTACTAGGAAGTTTCTCATGTCTCATGTTCTTCCTAATTTTTCCCATTTATAAAATTGTGCTGTGAAAAAACCAAAAAAATGTCAGGAAAACCCATTAAGGAATTACATATGTGCAAAGTTGTAAAGCAGCACACCATAAGCTGCTCTCACAACTATCTTCAACAGGTATTTGGGAAAGAGATTTGCATCTTAGATTAACGTTGTCAAAATGGTAGTCCAAAGTTTGGGCCTAAATAGTTCAGGTCTAAATAATTTGTTCTGGGTCATCATCTTTGTTTTCCTCCATTGTGAACTGCTGTGCCCAAGCACAGGGCAATCAGGGCAATGATGGGGCAGAGATGTGGGGGTTAGAGATGGGGTGTGTTTGCCTTCATTTGATATCAGAAATAGTTTCTGAATTGGCAATAGGCTCAGGAAATTGCAATGAATGGATCAGAGGCAATCCAGTGCACAAATCAAGGAAATGTTGCCTGTGCTCTTGCAGGCATCTAAGGGAGTTATGCACTGGCAATAGGAATATTTCTAAGTTTTTGCTGACTTGAATGCTACTTTGGAAAACAGCAAATGTAAAGATTTATTGCTCTATCCATCTGTAGGTACAGGCACGGCCTATTTCGAGGTTTGCCAAGAAATTCCAGTAGAGATGAGCGTGATGGAAATGCACATTAAAACACTGCCCAGCTTGTTTGCACATCTGTGGGTTCAGAACTGCCAGAATGTAGTATATGGTAGAGATAATTCATGCTATTTATGTATAAAATATTGTAAAATCCAAGCTATGTCTCTGACCACCCCAGCCGGGAGCAGAGCCTTATTTTTATTCAATTAGTTCCCGGACAACGTTAAGATAATATCAAGCCTTTTAATGTATGATTGGAACCTTCCTGGGCCATGATCACTGACTTCCCTGGAATGTCCGGGCCACTCAAGAGTGATCTGCTCATCGGAGATTGCATCTACTACGGTGCCACCCTTTACAAGTGAATACTGACTGCTCCGGAGTGCTCTGACATCATCTGAACACTGGAACTGGACTTTTGTCCAACCTGCACATGTATGGCCCCGGTTCTGCATGTGAAGGGACACAAAGGAGCATTCGGTCATTTCTGCCCCAGGCAGAATAAACTGTATAAAAGCTCGCTGCTAGAAGCACTCGGGGTGAATCACAGGGGAGACCCTGACACTTTGTCGGTCTGATCCAGGTTCACCCAGCACCGATCCCGGGGTTGATGCTGCCTTGGCTGTGGTGGTTTTTTCTATCTCGAAATTCTATTTTATTGATGATCTAATAAATCTTTGCTAAAATTTTCTTATAAATTTGGCTTCTGATTTGGTAATTTATAACACAGAATAACCAGTTATTGCTTCTTGTAGCCATGATGATGCAAACCCAAATTTTGAGTAAAATCTGGGAGGCCCCTGCTGCGATGAGATGGTGCATTTGCTGAGGCTGCAGTTCACTCTTGGGCTGAGAAGAGCCCGGCCACACCAGGAAAATAAAGCTCAATTGACATTTTCCTGCTGAGACCATTTGCTACCCCTTAGGGCTGCTGAACTCCAGAGCTATTTCCCTCTTCTCCTGCAACAGCCATCTGTTAATAGCACGTTTAGCACATTGCACTGGGAACAAGAGGGTGACAGGGTGGTAGTTGAACTGTATATATGAGGAACACAGCAGAATCATGTGCTTCCTGCTCTCCAGAGCCTGATAACAAAACAAAACAAGAATGCCATTGAGAGCTGTTGTTGCAGTGGAACAAAGCATAATGAAAGCTCTTCAAAGAGCCATCTGGACTGTGCTAAGGATGCTGCTCCATGCTAAATGCCTGTCTTTTGGCAGGCCTGTGTTATGATCAATGTCTAGGGTTCTTTGATCTTTTCAAGCAGACTCAGGCTGGAGAGCTGCACAAGTTGACAATAACTCTTGGAGATTATCTTGATGATAACCCTTGGAGGTTTGATTGCAGACCTTGCTGACCTGGTGTGAGAGGCCTGATTGTGAGAGGAATGTTCTTAATGCCTTTTCACATATTTATTTTTTGCATTTTTTGAAGAAACTCTGCAACATATCCTTGTGTTTTTTCTATCCAAATGACTGGGTTTGGATGTGAGGCATGGGCTTGAGGCGGTTGGATGACAGACTACCTTTACTCAGCACAGCAGTCAAAGTCATACACACTACAGTGAAGAAGAGGTTTTACCTCTATTTGTAAAGGTCAGCAGAAAGACCAATAGTAACAGACAATAAATTGTCCTATGGCTATTTTTCCTTCAGTGATGAAATCCAGTTACTCTATAGTCCATGCCTGCTGAAAAGTGACATTTTAGGTATTAGTGTTCTCTTACTGTCTTGAAATCAATTGTCATAAGCATTTGTTGACAGTTCCTATTCCCTACAGCAGAAATAAAATAATAAATGATGTTTAAAGTCATTGCCCTTTTACCTTGGGCTAACCCAGCCATCCCTTGTGTTTTCTGCCAAGCATTCATTGTTGTGGTTCCAGTCCTCGGTGCTGTAGAGACAGCTCTCTCATTCCTGCATTCTTGTGCCTCCTTACCATGGAGAACACAGACAAAGCCAAAGGAACTAGAGTGGCAGTGATATTCCCACTTCACAACGGTTCTTGTCCTGCACACAGATTTGTTGGAGCCACTGGCAAGGTGACATGGCCTGTAAGAAATGTTGCTCTGGATTTTTCAAGGGAAGCTGGAGTCAAGGCAAATAAATCTCAAGATCAAGAAGATTTGAGAAAATGTTTGTGCCTTTGAAAAACTTTTTCCTCAGATGGTTCTTCATTTCTGCCAAATGAAGTTCAGTGTTAATCCAAGTCCAGGTGTGTTGTCTGTGGGGCAGGAGAAGGCCTTGGTGGGAATGGTACATTACATGTCCTGGATGTGAAGAGCCAAGAGTTAAATATGTACAGTCCCAATAGCCAAGTGTGAGAAAAAAATGATGCAGTTGGCCTCTTTGAGTTTGTGACATTGAAAGAAATAAAAATAATTTCTCTCTTCTGGTCTCTTTTTAAGTGAAGCTGATATACAAATCATGCAATTACTGGCTTTTTTCTCCAGACTGCTTTCCTTAAAGGGAGACATTATACTTGCAGCTTTGAAAGCCAAATATTAGTTATGAAATGAATACAACAAATTAAAAACATTATTAACATGAGAATTAATGAACCTAGAGCCCTTATTACATCTATCAGACATTCAGAAACCCAAGGGGTATTTTCACTGATACGAGCCAGTGACCTGAAAAGATTAAGCATTACCAGCTAATTATGATGTCCTTATAGCAGGGATCCTTTGCATTAATACTGAGACTTTCCCTTTTTTTGCCACAGAGCTTATCTGGGCCATCAGAACTCCAATCTGTGAGTGTGTAGTTACTGCCTTTTCTATTCGCTGAAGAGTAAATCCCTGTGCCAATAATAGTAATTGCCTGTATGGGAAAGAAACATCACAAGAGCACTTAAATGTATTTGTAACTATTTCTAACTGTTGGAAGTGAAGAGAAGGAGCCAGAAACATGTGAGGAAGCAGCTGCTGTTGGCAGCCAGTCCCGTGTGCTCTGTGGGACACAGTCTGAGAACCTCTGTGTTGGAGGAGGAGGCTGGGTTGCATTTGCAGCCTATGTTGAAAAATATTGCCAGCAGAGCTTTGCCCACTGAAATGACACCAGAGATAAGTAAGGAAAAGCTTTACTACAGAGTAAAGTAGTATTACTCAGTATTGAGTTAGTAATACTCAGTTGGTATTACTCAGTTTTGCACCTTCAGGTGTCTTGAAGCGTTGGTCCAGACCTTTTTTTAATCACAATTAAATTATATTTTCTAAGCTGACTGCAATGAATCCTCTCTGGGACAGCTGATGAATCCAGTAATTAAAAGAACTGTTGTGTTGGAACAGACCAAGCAAAGATTTCTCTGCCATGTAATCCTCTCTCCAGTATTGCCCCAAGATGGAAGGAAAGAATGTGAGAAACAGTACATATGGAAGGTGTGTCCTCCTGCCATACACTTCATTCTTCCAGAGAAAGAAAGCTTAGGAACTCGAATAATCAGCTGTTGAAATCCACCACAAACACACATTTGGTTTGTGTTTCACTCCATTGCTGGCAGCAGCAATTGCCTCCGTTGTCATTCAATTATCCTGGAAAATGTCAATTTTGATTAAATCTCTTGTTGCATTCTGCAAAGCTTTGCCCTAATCCCAGAACATTTATATAAGCTTCTGTGACGTTGCTGTTCCAGTCTGAATGTCACAGCACTCCCTTCCTAATCTGACATGCTCTATGGCCTGGCACATCCCTGTTGTGCTGCTTTTGGCCGGGGTAGAGTTAACTTTCTTCACAGTGGCTGGTGTGGGGCTGTGTTTTGGATTTGGGCTGAATACAGGGCTGATGATGCAGAAATGTTTTTGCTATTGCAGAACAGGGCTTACACAGAGCCAAGGCCTTTTTTACTTTCCTACTGCCACGTTGGTGGGGAGACTGGGGATGCATGGAAGGCTGAGAGAAGACACAGCCAGGACTGGTGACCCCAGCTGACCAAAGGGATATTCCAGACCAAATGACACCATGTTCAGTATATAAAGTGGAAGAAGGAGAAAGGGAGGACATTTAGAATGATGGTGTTTTTCTTCCCAAGTCACTGCTACGTGTGATAGGGCCCTGCTCTCCTGGAGGTGGATGAACACCCACCTGCCTATGAGGAGCAGTCAATTAATTCCTTGATTTGCTTGTGTCTATGGCTTTTGTTCTCCCTATTAAATTGTTCTTATCTCAACTTACAAGTTTTATTTTGACTCCTCTTCCCATTCCACTGCGTTGAGGGGAGAGCAGGAGATTGAGAAATATTGAAGTAAAGGGAGACGACCATCCGATTGATGCATCGAACTCCAGTTTATTGATCAATCAGCCACCTTATATAACAGTGTTAATTAACTTCATGCATATTGCAAAATCCAAGCTCACGATAGGTTAGCAGAGAAAACTCTAACCACTCCTTTTGTTTTACAATACCCTATAATTGTTTATTAAAAACAGGACTAGCGTTCCCACTGTGATATGAAAAGTTCCCAAAACTTCCATATCTGTTCCCAGGGAGCTATCTTTTCCCAGAGAGCCCAAGGACAGAGTGTTTTGCCTGTTATGGGAAGACTGTCTGAGAACGTTATTGTTTATAAAGTGATGCTTGAGAGAGCCTAATTGTTTATAGAATCAAGCCTGGGAAATGCTTTACAACTACCTTTTACTTTTCCCTCTGCTGTATACCTTCATGGCCTCTTTCTTTAAGCCATGCTAGAACCAGACTCTCCACAGAGAAAGCAGCTGCATGATGCTTCATTTCCTTCATTTTAAGCTGAGCTTAAGCCACAACACATTTTCAGCAGGACTTTCAGGGTTAGTCACAAATCCTTGTAACTAGCATGAGGAAATCTTGTCAGTACTTCTTTTATCACTACCTTAAGTAAAAACTATCTTATTAGGAGGACTTTGAACCAAATAGGCTGTCCATTTTTTTTGCAGGAACTTCTCTGAAACAAGGCAGATGTATATGAACACGTGCATCACAGACCTTGTAGTTCTCCCTCTGCTGAATGGGAAAGGCAAACAGCGGACTCAGCAATAAAAGCCAATTCCCTACTCCAGAGGCAGGAGGAGTTCAGTGACAAGGACACAGACACAGATAGGAAGAAGATGGTCTTCTATTCAGGTATGTCTGGGGGACCATCTAACCAGTGCAAAACTTAAATGAAATTTATTACACTCAGCTTTCTTCAAACTAATGTTTTTACTTTGGCATGAGGAAAACAACACACAGGACTACATTCCTCCATTTTATTCTGTTTCATGCATACTCAATCACCCTGAAGCCTTTTTGATAAATGTGTAATCAACTGTATGGAATGGATATTTCACGGGAGCAGTAACTCTCAGGGGGTCCCATAGCCCTAAGGCTTCTTCAGGGAGCAATGCAAAAGGCCAGAAGAATTGAGAATTCTTTAAAGAATGTTTAAAGAAGACCTTTAAAGAAATAGGTCCTATCAGGAGTGGATTAAAAATGCCAGTGGCCCAGCTGCTGGAACAGGAAACTTAAATCTGAAAACTGGTCTAGATAGGAGTGGGAAGGCAGCCTGGATTTCCCAAGGTCCTTTGTAGGCCCCTTCTGGTCCTGGACTCAGCTGAACACGTATTTGGCCTGCAATTTGAGCCTCTTTTGGAAACGCTGAACTTATTCCTGGAAGGTAATAGCAGTCTGTGCAAGAAGTGCTCAGCTAAACTCTACCTTGAAATTGTCTGGGGAAGGAAGAGGGTGCACTGAGAGCAAGAATTCTTTCTGTGAAGTTTTCTAGAAGATGTATAAGGCAGAGCTGGGAGGGGATGGGAACACTAACAAAGTAGAACAAGATTATAGATCAGTTGTCAGACTGGCAAAAAATCTTTCCTTCTTTGGACAGATTGTTTGCTGAGGATCATTAAACATTTAGGACATTTTTTTTCTCCTTCTTCCCTTAATTTTTTTTGTTGCAATTCCTTTCAGACCTAGTGATATAAATATGAAACACCATTATGGCAAAATAATATCCCATTTGTTTTCTGAAGCCAATCTTTCAGTTCTGATTAGAGAGAAGAGGTGTTGGAATTTAATATATTCAGTCGCTCTGAGAGCAGACTGCTCTGTAGAGGCATTTCAAGGTCTCAGTAAACAAACAGAAATGTAAACAGTGCTGCTGCCATTTAAACTTGAAGCTAGCCTTATATTTCCAGTCAAGGATGTCCTCAAGCTTAGCAGAAGAAGGAGAAGGAAAGAGGGATCCACCTCTTCTCCAGTGAAATCTGTCCAAATCTTGGAGCTAGGTTCAGTGTGATAAGGGCATTTATGTGTCCATTTTCAACTTTAGTGATTACCAAATGGTCAAAATAGAACCATTATTTCCACCACCTACCTCATGATGAGTTCTCTATTCAGTGTCAGTAATGATTAAGTTATTTTGGTTGTGAATGCAATTTTTTCTTGTGCAATTGCTACAGCAATACAGTCCCTAGAAGGAACAAGTCTGAAATGGGGTAGGATTATTTCTATCAGTACAAAGTACGAACATACTGAAATGGATATTTCTGTATCTCCATAAACAAAGTGATAGCATTGTGCTGATTTGGAGAAGGGTTTAAGTTGCATAAACATGGGAATCTGACCCAAGTGAGTGAGGCAATAGAAGGAGGTGTTGGATGACACAGGAAAAATGGGAAAATGTAAAATCAGTACTGTCTTGAATGTAAAGAGAAGCCTGTATGAAAGTCAATGAATCACAGACATCAAGATGCAGGAGCAAGAAGAAAAGCTGATTGGAAAATCGGTTTTTTACTCATATGTTTTCTGGTAGAAAATGAACAAACCTTGAATAAGGATCATTGTTTGAGACTTTAACTGGAAAAAAAATGAACCACCTACCACATTTAAACAAATGCTGGCTGTCACTATTGACAAACAATAAATGAAAACTGAACTAACATCTCTGCCCCCTACCTCTGCTTTTGATGAGAAATGAACTTTTCCACAGAAATGCATGTGGTAATAGAAAAAGCCAAGGCAGGGGGACAGACCACAATAAATAAAACACTTCAGACACTTTGAGTTTTCCTTTCTGCTATGCTTCCTGAGGCTGGACTGGTTGCTTCCTAATCTCTCTTGAGGTCCAGATCCAGAGCACAGTCTGGGCATTAGCAAACAGCCCTAGAGATCTTTTCTGTGCTCCTGCACTGGGTGTGCACAGCACTTACACTCTAACAGGAGCTGTGCCGGCCCTCAGGAGCTTCAGACACCCCATGAAACCCACAGCACAAACAAAGGTGACTCAAAGCTGAACTGTACTTGAGCCTGGCAAATATATTATTCCAGCATTTCCCAGTGATGATGCTGGTACTGAAGGAGCACATCTTCCCATTGCAAACCCTTCTCTTAAGCTGAGTGCTTTCTAGTGAGTCTCAGGTAGGCCATATTGAGAATATATGGGTTAGTTCCTGCACAGCTAATACTCAGAAACAGGGTTTCTTTCCCAGCTCTCTATATTTCCTCACTACTGAAGTGAGAAAGAACCTCCAGAAGTGATTTGCTGCATCTGTGAACAAGTTTTTAAGATAAGCAGGAAGAAAGTCCTTTTAAGAAGCTTCAACATAGTTTGCACTACATATTAGCACAGCCAAACCCTGATAAAATAAATCCCACCTATATTGTTGGCTAACTCCTGGTGTTGCATTCCTTGGATTTACTAAGTCCATGTGATGCACTCTGTGTTCAGAATTAGAAAAATGCTCTTCACACAGAGGGACCCAGAGAAGTGGTCCCAGCACCAAGCCTGACAGAGTTCAAGAAGCATTTGGACAATATTCTCAGGCATTTGGTGTGATTCATGGGGTTGCCCTGTGCAGCTGGACACTATGATCCTTGTGGGTCCCTTCCAACCCAGCGTATTCTGTGATTCTGTGACTGACAGAGTTCCCAACCTCCAGGAGCCCAGAGCATCCTTCCCCAGCTCTGCAGCTCCACCACACACCTGTGCAATAGACACAGCCTTTTGGCCATCTCTGCAGATAAGTTGTCATCCCTGTCCCTTTGTGTTGTAGGGCCTTGTTCATGCATGTAGGTTGGATTTGCAAATGTTCACGTACCTCTGCTGACTTCCAGAATTAGAATTAACTCTGTTTTTTGTAAAGAAGGCAGGTTAGATGTTACACTTGCTACACCCAACCAGTGCATGCCATATTCCTGCTCCTCCTCTGCTCCCAAGTGACCCACCAGCCTGGAAGGGCCAGGTCTGAAATGCATGCTTACCAGCTGTGACCTCCCTCAGAAAGCTGAAAATCACTCCCTATTCCCAAGAGCAAGAAGACAGGCTGCAGCTTTGAGGCAAGCTCCTATTTACATAAGAAGAAAAACCAGGTTCCTGCTATGTCAATAGGAGGCAGAAGCTTCTGTTGTCCAGCTAAAAGCAAAAATAAAAGGTATTGCTTGGCTGTGACTGGGTCATAAACATCCTGCAAGCACTGCTGGTGAGCTGGGCAGAGCCAATGGGAAGCAACAGCCCCCCATGCTCCCCTTTCTCCCAACACATCTGTGCCCAGCAGGTGCGTGAAGCAAGAGAAGGCACTGGGCCCTAATTTTCCTCTCACAGCAACTTTACAGGATGGTGAAGTTATTCTTGGTTGCAGTGCTGGTCCTGTGGCTTGTGAATGAGCAGTGCTCTGCAAGGATTCTTTTTTTATCGCTTCATAGCTAATGGGGTGATTTCAGAGTGTTCTTGTATACGGTGGCTGAAGTGTCATTATATATTTAAGTGCAATTACTGCCTTGGTTCCATTCTCACACAATATCTCTCCTCAGGACTGCATTTCTCCCATTCTGTTTTGTCACGTTTGCTAAGCAAAATCAGCAAGAGGCTAGAATTGTTACTAGCTGTGCAATAGCCCTTTGGAGCTCAAGATTCCTGTAAATTTAGCTTCACCCCTCCCAGGTGTGAAATTGCTTGTTAGCTCAGGTTGAGTAGGTCCCTGGGAGAATGGAGGGTAAGAAACAACCAAGAGAGTGTAAGACAATAATGAGGGAAGAGGTGACACAAACTGATTGGCACATGGGAGCACTTAAAACAAGAATGAGGAAGACAGGCATACATACATATATACATATATATATATATATATATATTTATATCTGTGTGTGTGTATAATAGAACCATAGACTTATGGAATGGTTTGGGTTGAAGGGACCTTAAAGATGCTCTAGTTGCAATGTCCCTGCCATGGAGAAGGGACACCTTCCACTAGACCAGGTTGCTCAGACCTGCATTCAACCTGGCCTTAAACTCTTCCAGGCATTCATATTTACATGTTTCTTCCCAGGGAATCTCATGATTTTAAGACAAATCTTGTGGACCCTACATATTAATATGCTTCTGAAAGACTGACACAGAAAGCAAATCAGTTTGGAAATATTACAAATGTTACAGAACAGCAGCCTGGTAAATTGACAAGACAGAGATAAACCCATTGTTTCTGCTTTAAGTTACTGATTGTCTTATATAGAAGGTACCCTATAATTGCAAGAGTTAGACTTCAACCAAAATACAGTCTTCAATATAATATGATTTTCTCTGGCCCACCTCAACCACATCTGGAAGCAGGTTCCCAGCAATGCTTACCCCACAGGTAATTCCCAGCCTCTTTGAAATTAAAAGGTTGCTATAACAACACAATGCATTTGTTTCCATATAGCTTTTCTTTGCTTATTTCTCATCATCCCTTTTTAAAATATCAGTTGCCATAACAACAGAACATAGTATCTTAAGTGTACCTTTCATGTATATTTATATAGTATAATTAAAGGTTTGGGATTGGGTCAAGCTTTGGGTTGTTTTAATTCAAATCTCTTGCATGAAACATTCCAACACTCCCACTAAAAGTAAATTCAGATAGGCCCAGATTTGCATTGCCACTGCCTCTTGCAGCCGTAAATATACTTAATTTTTCAATGCCTCCATTGTTAATTAACTGTTGATGAGTCTTCTAAGTTATAAGCTATTGGCATGGCTCACTCTTGGGGTCTTTTTCTAAGCAGTGATTTCTACTAATTATAGTTGTGTTTCTGTTACTAGCTAGGCTGATCACTCTCAGAGGAATATGAGGCTTCCCTGAGTGAAGCAGAGAGCTGAAACAACCAGCCTGCTGTCTCGCTTTTTGAAGGAGACTGACAGGCAATTCTGGCTCTGCACCCAGGTTTTTTCACCACTATAGTGGTATGACCCAAAATCACCTTGAAAAGAGAATGATGTCTCCTCCTCATCCATGCAGATGAAGCTATGTCCCTGAATTTTCTTTCTACACCAGAATATTCAGAGAAAGAGGTCATGATGAGCTGGAACAGAGCACCCAGCTCCCACATGCTGCTGTGCTGGCTGCAAAGTACTGTGAGTGAGAGCAGCTCCAAGTTGCTTCATTCAGAACTGTATTTGTCAGTGGGGTGAGTACCACATATGGGGACAGAGTCCATATCCAGTCTGTTCCTTTTGGAGCTTGTGAATTCCCCAAGGACACATTCCAGGGCTCACTCACCTAGAGGAGGACTCAGAGAGGGATAGCACAGGAGGAAGCAAGGAGGACACTGTAATAACTGCATTTTTCATTATGACTATGGGGACAGTTACTATGAAAGGAAAGTAGTGATTCCTGGTTTAAGGCCAATATCAGTACTTTTTATATGGAGAATACTGTGTGATCTGGAGTGCCTTGAGTTAAGATACAGGGCAAAAGCTGTATGAAAAATGAGTTATGGAAATGATCTCTCTGACCTCCATGCCAACTGTTAGTATGAGCACGAAAATAATCATTGAGGAGGGGAATAGTAAAAGATAGACGTACTGATACTTTCAATTTTAGTCTTTTAACATTGACACAGAGTCATAAGTGCAAATTACTGCAATCACTGCTCTGAGTGACTAGGTCAGGTTGATGCCACACTATTCACACATAGTTCTTTAGAGAGAGCTCTGCTCTGGATACCACAGATTATAAGGCACCACAGGCTATAAGCTCTCTGCATGACTATCAGAGAGATCCAGAGTCCCTGCAAAATCCCAGCTGGAGCATTCTGCGATTATCAAAATGCAAAGGATAGGTCTCTATTATTACTATTCTGCTCTTTTTCAATAAGACAGTAGGGCTTTGACTGAGGTGAGCCAGGACTTCTATCAGCCCTTCAGCCCCTAGTTGAAGAGTTTTCAGTGTTCCTCTTGACACCTGCAGGTTTCCCAGGCAGCTGCAGTTCCAGCTGTTTAGCAATGAGGGCAGATGAGGCACAGCTACCCTCAGGAACACCCTTGGTCTCTTCACTCAACCATGGCATTCCGCCACAGGGTCATGGAATGGGGCATCTTAAGGATGCCTGAAGAAACCCCCCATTAACCCTAAATGCCACCCTTGAGGTGTCTCTAGATAAAATGGAGCTATAAAAACAATCCAGTCTTAACATGGACAGCACTCAGAGAAGTAAGATCATCCCCTACAGGCCTGAAAATTTATAGGGATTTTTCAGACACTTACTTAGTACTTATTTAGCTTCTACTAGACCATTCAAAAATGTAGGCACACCCGTGTCCTTGTCAAACCCATATTAGTCACACAATACTCGGGCTGTAATGCTTTAGTGGGTACATCAATTCTTCAGACTACACTGGTGCTTCCTTGGAGCCTCATTGAGGTTGGTATTGGACTATTACTGAGAAAACTACAAAGTATTCCCACCTCACTTCCCTGAGCTATTGGCAAGAACTCTTTCAGTAGCAGATTCCCTAACAAGACAGATGGATCTGTTCATTAACATGATGGTTACAGATCTGTGACATCTTATTAATAATCTAAAAAAATTGTGCAATATCCTCTTCTACTCCCCCACAATCACATTGCCAGGACCAAGTGCTCTTTCATCACTGTGGTTAGTACTTCTGCATCTGTCAAGCTGAGCTTGATCCTGGAGGTCATTAGCAAAGAGAAGCAGCTGTGTAATCAGGTTGTACATTAATGATCTATGGCCATATATGACTATTAAATGGATGTAGACATGCACCAGGCAAGTTAGGAGTTCAAAGTTTTTCAGAGGTAGAGAGAGTGCAGTGTCTGCTGGTCCAAACCCCTGTTGGGGTGCAGCAGGACCATGTGGCTGAAGAGCTACAGTGCAGTGTCCTGTTCATTGCAAACTGCTTGACCAAATAGACTTTGTTCTGGCCACACACATTTAGAGTATTTGTCAGTCTTTTCTCATAAGGCCATCTCTGAACATCGAGTGTAATCCATGTCCAGCCTGAGCAGGCTGCTCCTAAAGAGAAGGGGAGCCACAAGTGGTGGGAGCAGAGCAGAAGGGACAGTGGCCTCACAGCAAGATCACAGTCCCCCAGTAGTGAAGCAAAGCAAGCGGAGCAAGTCTAGTGAGGGTAACCAGGATCATCCTCCAGCTCAGCAATCGTAGTGACAAGCCAGGTCCAAAACCAAACCAAGAAGATAATTCAGCACATCAAGGTCAGGATTAGCAAGATATGAAGATCCATGTAAGTGTACTTACAGTAAAGCTAAGGAAAGAACAAGTGCAACAATTTAGATATGAATATGAGTCTAGAAGCAAATAGCAGAGCTTTTACTTGTCACAGCCATTCAAGATTAGGTTGCTTTTCCTTCTCTGGAAATGCTGGTCTTTACCAGTGGCAGACTTTTTGTTCTGCTGCAGAAATGTTCCATAAATAATCAAGAACCATTTGCCTGACAAAGCTGTCTGCTGGCCCTCAGGTAGAAAGAACTCAGTAGAAAAGAACTCAGGTAGAAGTAAGAACTTCAGTGATGGGAGTGGCAGGCTGAAATCACTTTTGTTACTGACACTGAGAGAAAAAAGCAAGTTCTCCGGGAATAGACTGTAAACCAGTTCCAGGAAAGTTTTCAGGTTGCTATGGTAGATGCCTGGGATATGTGTAACAAAAGTGTCAGCCTCAAGTCCCTTGAAAAGATGAGCCACTGTGTTTGCACTTTGGATGCGACTGGAGGTGAATCCACCTGCTTCTCATGAGCATGTGCTGGAGCTTAAACACTCTTCATAAGCAAGTATCTCCTTCATGTAGAGGTGCCTATTTCAGCAGCACAGCTGAGCAACTGGTCACTTTTTTGAAAGATTGTAGCCCTGTGAAAGAAGACAAGAAGAAATAAACATGCAACAAATCTGGGAAATACTTAAATTCCATAAAATTGATTAAATTAGTGAAGACAGACATTTCATCCTGATTCTGCGAGTTGATCAGTCATGCTGGGAAATGTGACCACTGTTTCTTAGGATTTGGTCTGTGGCAAGAAAGTTAAAGACAAGGAGAAACTGTTTATTCATGTGCTTGGTCTTCATACATGTGGACTATTTTTCTAGCCAAAGAACTTAAGGTATATATGTGTCCACATGCATATGTGCATATATCTATTTATCTATCTCACATAGCTAAGGAGATCACAGTTTTATTGAGTTTGAAGGTACTTCAGAAGGTCATCTGGTCCACCTTTTAAGTAGGGTTAGCATTGAATTGAGGCCGGGTTGTAATACATCCTCAGCTTTCCATTCAGAAGACAGAAAAGGGTAGCTCATGTGCCAGCTCTGTAAACTTTGCATTTTCAGCAACTATTTGTTCAGTGCAACTCCTTGGTCACCTGTAGAGCCCCAAACAAACAACAGAGTAGCTACTCTTCAGAAAAGCAAAGTAAACTCTCCGCAGCAGCTGCAGAGCCATCCTTGAATTATGCTGGGTGTTTTAGAAATGTTACTTGTCATTCAGCATCTCTTCTCCTTTCTCAGCTTGTGCAAGGAAGGGGAAGCGAGGGGGGAAGGAAGGTGCTGGGCTGTTAGAGTAGATGAGATGAAAATGACCTTGTCATCATCTGAATTCTGCTTTGAGCAGTGCTGTGTATCCCTTAGAGGTGGATTAGGTTTCCACTGACAGGCTCTGGGAGATAGAATTTCCATTAGAATTAAGGGAAGAATATCTATTAGATAGATACAGCTCCTTATCTGCACCATGTCTCCTTCTCAAACTGTCTGTGTGCTATCTCTCATTCTCCTTGCCTGCTCTCACAGTTCCTCTGCTCATCAGATTTGTCTTGCTCTCTTCACCTCTCCCTGGGCTCTTCCTGCAAAGATAAAATAGTTCCTTTTGCCAGACATTTTGTGCCATTGCTTGTCCTTCACTTTCTGTCTTTGTCTTCCAAACTAGGGGCTTCTCCTGCTGCAAGATGACTGGCCAAGCTGCATGCAGACTGTGCAAACCCACAACATGCCTCTGTTTCCAGCTGACACAGTGAACTGCTGGGGTAACTTCTTGTCCTGAGATCATCCCAGCTCCATACCCAGCACCATTAAAACTTCTTCAAATTAGGCCAACAGGTAAATGTAGGTTTGTACTCCAATATCACACAGGGGTCCCAGCCTTGTTATACAAGGTCATCTACTGGTGCTTAAGCAGAAGGGGGCCTGAGTGCAAAAAGCACTCCAGTTGAGAGCTGCACTGGAATAATAGAAGAAGCCACAAGGACATATGTAGCCATCACTCCAAGCTGTGTTCTTATTCCTGCAGTCCCTGTTGGACTCTTCCCCTAGGAGTGTTTCTTGTGCATTGAATACTTTTTCCAAGTCAGAGAATTCTGTTGCCACCAAACCTAGGAAAAACTGATTTCACAACAATAACCATAGCTGAATCTGAATAACTCAGCTTTCAAAATTTCATGCAAAACAAGACATACTGTTTTTACTTTACAGAAAGCCAAGAACCAGTGAAAATGAAACCACTCTTGTCCTTACTTTTGCAATATGTAGAACTATTCAGCCAAATATTGACACTAAATGCCAAATAAAAAACAATATCAAATGGAAAATTTTAATGTTCACTCAGGAAAGAGCCAGGGGAGCACTTCTCACACTTAAAAAAATAAACTCTCCTTTAAATTGACCCATTTGGGTAGAATCACGGAATCCATATTTCCCATCAGTACCACTTGAAATGTTTCTTGTGAGCAGGTTGATGTCTGCATTCATGTTCCTATGAAAGTCAAAGTACATTGTGAGTAACTGTGAATTTACAGGACACAACACACCAGTTTCCACCTTGATCTCTTACGTCCACTGGACCCTTTAAAATATCTGATAGCTATGTTTGATAGAGCAGTGGGCTACAGAATAGCAAATACCATCAGCATTGTTTCAAAACACAACATTTTCTGAAGCCTTCCTACTGGGATTGGCAACCCTAAACATAGCAATGTTTTATAATAAATATCCACTCATGGATATTCATGCGTGGTAATTCTGACAAGCTGGACAGTTGTTTTGCGTTTGTGTTCTCCAGCCACTGGCAAAATAATGTCTACCCTCCCTCACATCCATATGTTTTCATGACTAAGATTAATTCCTGCACAGCCCTCACAGTCCCTCAACTCTCATTCTTCACTGATCTTCCAGAGTTGTTGTCTTTTGAGAACTGGAAGCTCCTGGAAAAAAAAAAAAAAGGTATTTTGAACTGCAGTAGTGTCAATGATGCAGTATTTTGAACAGTAGCAGTATCAATGATGCAAAAAGCTGGAAACTTGAAGGCAAAAATACTTTCATGTGAAACAGAACATTTGGATAATTTTGTAGTAAAAGAAGATGCTGCATTAAACACATCATTGAAACCTCCTTTCTAAATACAAACCATATTGCACTGCTTTCTCCTTTGCACTACAACATTCAAAATTCATTAAAGTTTTCACCTGGGAAAGCTTGCTAGTTTCTCTCTCCATTGTATGCCATTTACAACTCCTCTCTTTGTTTTTCCAAAACAAGCATGGATTTGGTACCATGGGTTTGGTAATTGATCCTCATCCCCTGGGAACCTTTTCTGTCAATAAGATACAACTAGGAATGCCAGCCTGCCCTGCTTTGCAAAGGAAACTAGCAATACCTGTGGGTGAATGTGCCATGTTCATAACAAGACCTGGCCTCATCAGCTGCATGGATTGAAGCAAATGCTGCAGATAAAAAATATCCTCCAGCTCATTCATGATGAGTAGAACTAAGCTGCAAGTATGGGTATTTTATAATGCTTGATTTAACTGTAATGTTATTCCCCCACCCTCTACCCACAAAGTCCTATTGGTACCACAAGTTAATGTCTTACTTCAGAGAGGAAGAGCTATAATACTATTTTTTAAAATACATTAATACCTTTCTTGAAAATGCATCAGATAAAAAAGATAATTGAGCCATTATGAAAACACCAGAGAGAGAACCTTAATATTCACAAGCAAATCTTACAAATTAAGCAGAAGACTTAATTGTGGCATGCTGTCTCCAGATGCATTGATTTATTTTTGTGCTTAGAGAAGCAGGAAACTCCATTGTGCCTCTTGGCCATTTTTAGCCATTTCTGTTGTCTTGCAATCAAAGAGAGGGAGTATTTGCTTAAAGCCATGCAACGGGAAAAGGAATGTAGGAGCAAACAGGGTTTTCAGGATTTTAGTGGGCAACACTAACCAAAAGGACATATCTGAAGTACCTTGTACTTTGCAGTATCTCAAGCGTGAGAGACTGATGAGTCTCCCTGACAAGAGATTGATTCCTTGTGCTCACAAGAGCCACACAGTAGAGATGAACTTTTATTGTCTTCTGCCACCTCTGAAGCCACGTAATGGCAGAACTACATGTTGCATTTGGGATACATTTAACTTGCTGAACTTTTATTTCAGTTGCAATTGACTACCAAAGCTCCCCGAGGCTGGGAAACAGAGCATGGTGTAACACTTGTTCCAGGGTAAGGGGAGAAGGGTGTAACCAGTTCCTTTTGACAGCCTTAGGAAATGCCAGGCACAACAGAGTCTGGCTCAGTTAGCTAATTAAAGCACCAATCTCTAAATTGTATTCTTATCCTGCAGATTTCCCCCAGAATTCAAAGTATGTCACAGTGGGCAAAAGCCCACCAGTTCTCAAGAGAAGGTCTGTCACTGGTGAGGCGGAAGTGCTTGGCTAAAAAACATTTAGTAATATTATATTAGTAGACTTAAAACCCAAGATTATGACCTCACCACAGTTTAAAATAGACTCTAAAGTAACACCAGGAACCTCTCTTTTCCCAAACAGAGATAAACAGAAGGACAAGATAAGTGCATGCTGTATCAGAGCGAAAGGGAATTGGCAGGTATAACCTGGCCCTATGGACAATCTCTAGTCTTGCTGATATTTTAGAGAAGATTCAGTTACTTGCCTGGGAAAATATTTTTGAGAATTGTTATTGATTTGGAGTCTTGGGTATAAGCTTTTTAACATGTAGGATAGCCCTGAAAATGCAGAGCTGCTTTCCTCAGAATATGCCAGGAAGATAAGGAAAAGAGAAATGTTTTGCCCCCATCCACCATCTGCAGGATTTAGTTGTTGTGAACAGAATGCAGTATCAGAGAACCATACCTTTGCCAAATATTTTATGTACAAAAGATCCCCAGTCCATAGAGGGGTAATTGCTGGACCTGAACCTTTCTATTTCTACGTCTTAGGAAAATGCTTATGAGAGCTTACAGTTTCCATCATCATTAAAGGTTGATAATGTTGTGATATTCTTCTCTCAGTCTTTGTAAATCATGGTTCAGATATCTCTGTCTTTCTTGCAGTGGAAAAACAACTATAAATTTGGTTTAATCAGTGAGACAACTTTAGCTTATGGCTTGTTCTCTTACAGTAACAGCTCAAAGCAACCAGAGGACACAAGAGAATCTGGCCTTATATATCAACTGAAAAGGATGATTTAAGGTCTGAAGCTAGCACAATCACCAGGGCTATTAGATCCATCCCTGGTACCCTAAGGTTAAAGATATTATTCTTTCAGATTCTGTCCCTCCAGGTCTCCTTGAGACCAAGGCCCTCCTTGCTGCTGTGAGAGTTGGACAGATCTTGTGCTAATGTCAGATGGAGATTCAATACAGAAAGCTCTGAGGGCTCTGAATTCCCATTAATGGTTTGTAAAAATGTACAGTGTAATCTGTGCACAGAAATAGCTCAGCAAAGCCTACATTATGTTCTCAAAATATAGATTAATTTCTTTATCTTTTAAGAGTCAAATCGCAGTGTGTGAAATCATGATTTGTTTTCAAAATGCAGTTTAGCTCAGTTTAATTCAATTCAATCAACCTGGTCTAAACCAGAGTGCTTTGTGTGGGGGCCTAATGCAATGTTTTATCTGTTACAGTACTGCAGACTGGAGTTTACATTTTGAGATCTGCTTACTGCTGTCTTTGCACATCCTGACCCAGGGCACCTTTCACATGAGCATCACATTAGTATAAATCAGCCCCAGGCTTAGTTATGTTCCATCTAATTATACTAACTTAGGGCAGCTTTATATAGAAAATGGCATTCTCCCTGTCTTCTTCCTTACCATCACCCTTAATGCTCCTAAATGCCCCCTAAGTTAAGGAAAGTCTGGAGGAGGAGGAGCCTGGCCAGCTGTGCAGCAGCTGGTTCTTGCAGGCCATGTCCTCATTGCCCAGGTTAGCAGCAATGAATATTCTGTGCTACAGAGCCTGCGTAGGACCCCAAAAATGACACCAGGGATTCAAGAAAGGAAAAGACTGAAATTCAAGTGGCCCAGAAATTCAAAAGGCTCATATTTCTGACTGCAGTCAGCCAGGTTCTGCTGCCTGCCATTTTGTCTGATTTCCATAAACTGATCATTTCCTTGTAGAAGTAAAATTTTTAAAAGTAAACCCATTCTACACAGTTCAGATAATTTTGAGCATCAAAGTTTGAAGTCTTAGGATTAAACTTTTCATTGAGGTCACATGGTATTTTTGTAATTGAGAAAAGTAAATCCTATTTAATCCACCAGTAATTCCAATGATTTATGTTGTTTCAGGAAGGTCTGTTGGTAAATTTCACCAATAAAAAATGCTGGCCCAGAATGAAACTGGACATGCCAGAAGATATTTCACATTATTTTTGTGATGTTTGTTTGTTTGCTTAAAATTAAGGAAACTGAAAAACATTTGAAGTGCTACATAATACAAATTCAAAGCTTTAATCTTTGCTTAGTCAAAGCTTTTCTTCATATCAGAATTTCAGATTTCAGGCATCAGAAAGTTTCATTTCTGATGCTGAATATTTCTACATATTTCTAAATATTCAGCATCAGGTCATTCTCCCCCTCTGCTTTGCTCTTGTGAGACCCCACCTGGAGTTCTGCATCCAGGTCTGGGGTTTTCAGCACTGGAAAGATGTGGACCTGTTAGAGCAAGTCCAGAGGGGATCAGAAGGCTGGAGCTCCTCTCCTGTGAAGGCACACTGAGGCAGTTGGGGCTGTTCAGCCTGGGGAAGAGAAGGCTGCAGGGAGACATTATTACAGCTGTCAGTAACTAAAAGAGGCCTGCAGGAGAGCTGGAGAGGAGATAGGTGAAGACTTTGAACTGAAAGAGGAGAAATTTAGATAAGATTTCAGGAAAAAAATATTTCTTGTGAGAGTAGTGAAGCAGTTGAACAGGTTGCCCAGAGAAGTTGTGGATGCCCCATCTCTGGAAGTGTTCAGGGCCAGATTGGACTGGGCTTTGAGCAACCTGGTCTAATGGAAGCTTCCCTGCCAGGGCAGTAGGCTTGGAACATGATGATCCTTAAGGTCCCTTCCAATACAAGTCATTCCGTGATTCTATGGCTGTAAAAGAATATACCAAGCTTATAATCAATGTTTAAAATATAAAAGTGAAATACTCCAGAGCTATTTTATCATTATCACATCTTAAATTTCTACCCCAAATAATAAGCAAATTATAGCTTGTTTCAAAATGAACTATTGGAATATTACTGCATAAGTATTTTTAAACAGATTTTTTTACCTTATAAAAATACCGGTTTTGTCCTGTCTTTCCCTCTGTCCCATTAGATGATGTTCAAATCTGCATTTTCTTATGAGAAAACATTGGATTACAAAATTTCTGCTCAGCTCTGTTGATTAGACTTTCATGAACACAGTTCAGTTTTTGTCATTTGAAAATGAAGATGTTTACCAACCTCTGGTATTCAGTTTTATCTTGCTGGGGAACTTAAAGGAGGGTAATGAGTCAGGCAGGCAAGAGATGGAGGAATGAGAAAAAAATTAAACATAACCCCACCAATTTAATTCTATTTACAATGTGGTTTAGGATTCTGGTTCTGTAAAGAGAAGGTATTTTAGGATTATGTGTCCCAATAAAAATATGAATTAATATTTCTACCAAGCCTGTGCTATGCATTTCTCATTATTTTTATTTTGATCAAAGGAAAAATGTAACGCTAGCACAGAGCAGGAATAAAAGCTGTCAGATTAAAGCATGTTCAAGCAAAATGCACTGGACGTAGTATTATTAGTGAGCTTACCATGTGGCACTATTTCCATATTACACATCAGAGCCTTTTTGAAATTAAGCCATCTTTTTGATATGTGTCCTTTAAGCAGCAGAGCAGGAAAATGTTATATTAACCAGCATTTGCAAAAGTGTGAAAGAATGCAGTGGCAGCTGGGGGCATCAAGCAATGGCTATTGCTGAACTTTGGTGAATATAGTTGTAGAGAGGCAGCTATAGTGCATGGAAGCCTCCTGTGTAACCACTTCTGACATCAGTTAACTTTTCCATTATCATCTCTCCCAAACATCCTTTCAGCCTCTTTCGTCTAGACATAGAACTTCCTTTTGTTTCCAATCCACTGCAATTTTATGTCGTGCTGCTGCAAACAAATGTGAAATCAATTTTGTGTTTTTCAGCTTGTACTCTCCTTTTTGTCAGGCATCAGCAAAACTAACATCAGTTCCAGGGTGGTTCAACCTTATTTAAAATAGTCACCACTTAGAAATTGTACTAGGCTCTGTAAAAGGGGTGGAGAAGGTAGCCTGGAGGTGGTAAACACATGAAGCATCACCTGAATGCAGTTAAGTAGTACTATTAATATTTCAGAAGTCACTCCAGACCAGACCAGCAGAATTATTACAGAGAACACCAGACAGTTTCCAAGGTACCTCAAGTTCTTCTGTAAGACCTAAAATAGATAAAAATACAGAGTGAAAAATAGATGTCTATGACAGTTACTGTCACCTGTACACCTTCTACCCAGTACTTATCCTTGGCTTTCAGGTGCTTTCCCAGACATCAACAGACAGATAATGGTGGGAGAGAAGACACAGAAAAGAGTTTCTGTCTAGTGACAATCAAAGTGCAGGGCATCTTTTAACTACCTTAAGACAAACACCAGCCAGTCTAACTTAAACTTGGTTTATCAAGAAAGGAGAAAGAGGAGATGTCAGCATAGAAATGTTCTGTGGGAAGTAACCAGCCATAGACATTTTAATTGAGAAGGTCAGACAACTGAGGTGCACCCAGTTTAGTTGAGAGAAGAAAGATGCATCTTCCAAAAGAGAAGAATGTATTCTTGTAGGTTTGTTTTTTTTTTTGTTTTGGTGATATGTGTTATTTTTCTTTTAAGCCATATCTGGCAGGGCATTTAGGCAGGTCCTGTGAGGCCCATTAATGAGTTTTATCCTTCCTGTCATCAAGTTTTGATTTTACTTCTTAATTTTTAGATTTATAATTTCACTTTTGTTGATATGCAAAACTCTGAGTGCTTCTTACTTCTCCCCTTCTTACATACTACCTTTGTTTCATCTTTTGTCTCTAAGACACACATACTACCCCCACACACACACACCTTTTTGATCTACTTTTGCTTTGCACTGACACCTCCTTCACAGAGCATGCAGCACTAAGTTCCTGCTCAGCTTTGATTTCTAGTACTTTTCCATCTTCCTTTCTCTCCCCAGCTCTGAAGACACACTCTTGAGAAGACCATAGACTAGGGTCTTCCAATTTTTTTTAATGTTATTTCTGTATAAGAAGAAATCTTCTAGATGGGCCAGACAACACTTTCCTAACTGATCTCCAGATGAGTAAGCTACTGAATTCAGTTCCACTCTGAGGAGTCAGGTTTATATGGTTTTCAACTCCCCATTACCATTATTGTACTTTATGCTAAGCACATGCTATTGACATCATATCTGTCATGTTTACTATAGAATAGTAGAAAAGAGAAAGCACTCTTCTCTGATTTACAGGATATTGAATATACCAGAAATTTAATCAAGAACACATTTGTAATGAGGCTGAAAATGGCCTGTCAAATGCTAGCTGATGATTTCTTAATTAAAAACAACAATCAATCTTCTATATGAGAGGTAAAAATATTTTATTAGGGTATCAGTGTGGGACCACATAGAATACATAATGAAAAACAAAAGGAAGAAAGCTGAACACCTGCCCTACCCTCACCCCCCCCAAATGGCAGAAAAATCCTCATCTTAATTCTATTTTTAAAAACATGCACAAATACCAATCTAAAAGTAATAAACCAGGCACGACCAGTACCTTGGAGGGAGTACTCAATGAATTGCTGTAAAAACATCACCATTCCTGGTCTGATGTTTATTCTAGAACTCAGCTCTTGTTTTCATGCCCTGCTTCCACAGTATGCAAGCTCAGTGGCAGCCCTCCTTTAACAGCTATTGACTTCATACTTTTAAAAGGAAATGGTTCTTAGAATTCTCCCAGAGACTGAAAAGTGAAGTTCAAGAGGCAAGAAAAAAGACTGGCTATCTTGCATCAGTCTTTCACATGCTGTCCATGGAACGGATCACAAATATTTATGTTGTGGTTTAACACCAGTAGGCAACTAAGTCCTACAGCCCCTCTCACTCCTCTTTGTGGGATGGAGAAGAGAATCAGAAGGGCAAGAGTGTGAAAACTCATGGGTTGATATAAACACAGGTTAATAGGTAAAGCAAAAGCTGCACATTAGATAAAGCAGAATTTGCCTACAGGATTTGTTCATCATTTCCCCTCAGCAGGCAGGTGTAAGCCCACCCCAGGAAAGCAGGACTCCATCATATGTGGTGGTGACTTGGGAGGAAAAGGTGGCTTGGGAAGAATCATGGTATATTCTGAGTTGGAAGCATCATCAAAGCCCAACTTCTGGCCCTGCTGCTACTGAAAACATTCACCCTTCCTGCTTTTCCCCACAGCTTTTATTGCGGAGCAAAATGTCGTGTGTTGTAAGTTAAAAAAATCTCAATTTTTTCCATTGGGTTCAGCTGTCCCAGCTGTTTCTCCTCCCACCTTCCTGTGCATGCCCAGCCTCCTCCCTGGCAGGCCAGTGTGAGAAGCAGAAACAGCCATGATGCTTTAAAGGGCTGTCCAGCAATAGCTAAAGCATTGGGGTGTTGTCAATGCACAAATCCAGAATACGGCACCCCACAAGCTACTAGGAAATTAACTCTATCCAGGGAAAAGCAGTAAGATTAATTATCTCTTCTCTTTGCACCCAATGGATGACTATTCTACTTGTTTATCTTTCCCACAGATGTCTGCACAAAGCACACATATTTTCCCAAAGGAAAAATGCCTAGTTTTGGCTATGCTTCCCATACAAATCTAATCTGGGCCCCAGTGGGGCTGTTCTGTTCACAAGCAAGACCACAATATACAGATAAGATTTGTCATACACAGCCAAATCAAATTTACAACTACCATACAAGTCCCACAGGCATGGGCTGTGCGTGTCAAAACAAGACTGTGAGCCCCCTGTCTCCTCAGCCATACCCCTCCTGTACTGTTTATACAGGGCAGGCATTGCCACCTTCCAGTCTGAGCCATCTTCTAGACTGTAGCACAGCCTGCAGGACCTGGAAACTCTTTGAGAGTATCCAGCACCAGATGCTTCCAAACACCACACAGGAGCAAGTCTGGGGGCATACACACATCCTTACCTCTGTGTCCTGATGTCTTCGCATTGTCCAAATTAAATCTGGGGTACATATCAGCCTGCTCTCCAAGAAAGGGGATGGGGACACTGGGATTCCAGGACATACCACAGTTCCCTGCAGAGCCTTCTCACTGCCTCTTCTGCTTTGGAGGTAGAGACCACCTCAGGCATAGCCAGGAGCTTTAAGGGAGCATTCCCCTTTCCTTGGCCTGAGCCTGCATGTACAGCATTCTGTCCAGTCTGGATCCCTGTTGGAGGGAGAGTGATAACTACATCAAGTTTGCCAGAGTGTTATGAAGATGGATAGATGGCTGGAGAACAGTCTGTGAGGAAAGATGGATGTAGCTGCATTTCTTCATGATGGAGAAAGGATGGCGGAAAGAGATTTAATTTCTGTCTGCTACAACTGAAAGTAGATTTATAGGGAAGATGGAACCCATCTCTGAGGTACACAACAAAAAACAAAAAAAAACAATGATCAAAAGTCTCAGAAAAAGTAAATCTGACTGGATATAAGGGAAAAACCCTCACTGTTGAGAGTGGTTAAGCATTGGAACAGGGGACCAGAGAGGCTATGTATTGTCCATAAACAAACTGGAGAACTATGGACTGAGTTGATGAAAGTGTGGAAAACTTGTGGGGCTCCAACAGTAGCAATCCACTGTAGCAAGTCCAGCTGATAGTCTTATCAGTGGCATCCCACAGGAGCTAGTACTGGACACAATAATTTATTATGATTGTTAACAACCAGAGTGATGAGAGAGAGCTCACTCCTGGCAAGGCTGCAGATGATACCAAACCAGGGGGAGCAGTTTTCATGAAAGAGCGTGTGATCACTACTCAGAGGGACATAGACAGGCTGTAAAAATGACAGGACCATGAAATTCTAGAGAGGCAAATACCAAGTTCTGCCTGAGGGGTGAAATAACCCCATGCAACAGTGCAGGCCAGAGACTGAAGGGCTGGAAAGCAGCTTTGCATAAAAAGACTGAGAGAACTGAACATGCCTCCACAGTGTTTTCTTGTAGCAAAGGCAGCCAAATAAGCATTGGGAGGTTTTAGGACAAGGGTAATCAGCAGGCAGAGGGAAGTGATTACTCCATTCTGCCTGGCACTTCTGAGACTGCATGTCCCTAGTGCAAGAGCTGTTGACATATGGGAAAACATCAAAATTTCACTAGTCAAGACATTTCCTTTGGCTTTTCTTAGCTTCTGCTGGTCAAACATCTCCCAGAAGTACCACAGGCACTCAGGAGTGTCAGCTTGACTGACTTTCCATTGGATGTACTCCTTAGGATACTTAGGTGGTTCTGAAGCTGTTGCATTTAAGAAGGAAACTAATCCCTCTGCAAGAAAAGACAAAACAGGTTGCAGAGCTGGCAAACAAAACCCAACTGAAAATATGTTGGATCAGCTCCTCGCCCATATGCTTTTCTTAATAGCACTGAAAAAGGTTTTGTACTCCCTTCAGCTAAACTGCTCTTGTCCTTAGCTCATCAGTGTAAGGAGATCCTCTTGCTGACCAGGGATAATTCTCCTCTTTTCTTGGCCCCTGCACTTGTAATTGGAGAGAGTGAGACAAGCAAAAAAAGCAAAAAAAAAAAAAAGAGTTTTTCATTATGGAACAAAATTTGAAGATGAGACGGGGAAGGGAGATAGGCTGAAAAGATCTGTAAATTTTTTTCAGATGTTTCTTGGTGTAGAAGGCACTTTATAAAACCTGAAATTTTTCACTAAATGTCAAATTGAGATGGTTCTTTCCCTTTCTCATATTGGTTTCTCTTACAAGCAGTAACTATTTACCCACATTAGACATGCAGTCCTGAAAAGAAAGTCTGAGATATAATTTCAAAAGCCATGTGTTTCTTCCAAATCATTTATAAAAAGAGACTTTATAAATATCCAGAGACATCACTCCTCTGCTATGCAACAGTAACAGATATGTTCAATGCACCTAACGCAATTAAAGTGCTCAGGAGAGGCAAAGATACAGCAGTGTAATAAAAGTAAATGGCTGCCAATGCTTAGCAAAGTATATAGTGAAATTATAATATAATAAATAGGGTAGAGAGAGTCCAAAACAATGATGGTTTAAAAAACCCTGTTGTAAATAACCATTTAATTATATCACACATGAAATGGGTACTGGTGCTTGGTTCACTGGTGCTTTCTAATCTTCATTTTTGGAAGTCCTGTATGACTTGGTGCTTTTTCTCCCATGAGCAACTCAATCACACAAACAGGAAGAAATGCTGCATTTCTAGGTCAGCCAGTAGCTCCAGCAGGACAGTGACTTTGGGAGAGTACCCACAGGCAGGTGGTACCAGCACCACCTGGCCTCTGCTAGGGGTGCTGCTGATGGCACCTGTGTGAGTGGAAGAAGAGGAGAGCACCCTGCCATGAGATGGATGTTCCACCATGTGAGCAGAGCACATACCCCCCGAGATGTGCTGTGAGGAATGGATGCAGTCCTCCAGCTGCCCTAAGGGAGTCTGCTTCCACACTCACAGTGCTGTTACAAAGAGGAGGGGTGAAGTCCTGACGCCATCAATGTTAGTAAGAACAGACTCCACAGAAAGAAAAGTGACAAACCTGCACTCTTTCATCCTATTCTCCACCTGCTCCCACATAAATCTCAACACTTTCTTTTTATTGAGCTCCACTGTTGCTGCCCCTGTTCTTGGGGTGGATGTTGCAATGTGCAGTCTGGGGTGTAAGGCCATAGTCCCCAAAATTAATGAACATGTTGGAGACACAGAAACATCCTACATGTCTGGCTACTCCTGTTTCTAACTGCCTTTTTCTAGATTATTATATCTTGACATTATTGTAACACTGCTTTGGAAACATAGGACAGAATACACTTAATTATACATCATATTTGTAGGCTACCAGGATGACAGCTTGTTTTTAACAACCAAACACTTGATGACAACCAAACATAATTTTTGAGTTTAGGTGACAAAGTGCCAGCCGGAAGAAGCCCAGCAATGCAAAAGATGTGGGGACTTCTGCAAACATGGCAAAACCATCCATCCTCCTGCCTGGCCCCAGGGTGAGGACCCCAGTGTTGTGCTGCCCATCAACCTCTACCAAAGTGCTGTAATGAAGATTTAGTTTCTGGAAACTTTATTTTGACAAACTGTTGAGAGACAATAACTCCATTTCTTTTCCTTTTTCATAACCTCCTGTGAGAGCCCTCCATATTCCCCTACTCCTGATTCAGCATCCAAATATTCTCACTCATGTTTCTTACCTGGTAAAGACTGAGAAAGGACTATCATCTGAACCACCCACAGTGACTGGAAGATTCTGAAAGATCATGACAGAGAAGCAAAAGCTCTCTCTATGGAGATATTGCACCTTTGTATGATTGCTAATCTCAGATAAATATCACATTCGGTTTTCTTTCCAGACAGATCTGAATTTATCCACCTCTCTACACTGCAGTGCTTATAAAAGCAGTCTTTCACATAAAACCTGCATTATATCCAGAGCACAAATGGAAACTTTTCTGTGTCTCCTAAGAACTTTCAGCATATCCCTAGTGTTTTTTGTAGCCTTGGTCAGCCTTTTTCTCTCTGGCCAAATACTAGCTGCAACATTCCAGACTTTTCCATAGATGCCTTTTATCTCCACTGATAGTCAAAGCTCCGGGTACAAACACCTCCAGGCTCTCAGCTTCACAGTCTTTGGAAGCAGCTTTTATTCTGTGTACATGCCTTCCCAAGCCATGCCTAGAGACCTCTCTCAGGGCCCGAAGCTAAGATGCTCTTCTGTGACACATCCCACAGTGACAGTGCAGTGATACAATGGAAATTATGTTTCTTGTGAATGCAGACCGTCGCTGGACAAGGAAATTACTGACACAGTGAAGATTTTTTGGAAGCATTAAAATCAATTTCTCCCTATTTCTCTCACCACCTACATGAAAAAGTAGTTATTTCATTCCTAAGAAGGAAAAAAGGAAAGTGATTCTCTGTGATATCTGAACCATAAAAATCAGAACAACAAAAGATGGAGAACAGTTGCAAAAGAGAGAGAGATTTGTCAGTACTGCAAAATTATTTACTCTGTTTTGTGTAAAAACAAATACTATATTATGCAATCCTTCATAGGACTGAAGACTCTTTCAAAAGCCTCTCTGGACCTCCCTTCTCTCTGTAGTCTCATTTCCTTGTTCATTCCACATGGGCTGCTTTCCTGTGCTCTTGAATTTCCCTCTTTCCTCCTCTCAGAAGACAACATTCCTGGATGACTTTTCCCTGTCTAAACTCCTGATGAATTGCTAGCTGACAGGTCACTGAGTCTCTGTAGGAAGCCAGAGGATGAGAAGTTGAGTTCCAGCTCTTCCCACGGCTTTTCCCTATGTTATTCATAAGGAATCAAATTGCCCCTCAGCCAGTTACTCCCAAGTCCTGTTGTAGCAACAAAGGTCTGTAAAACCTGGGGGGGTGCTCCATTCCCTGGCACCAGGTGGTGATGCTGGCATGGACAGGCTGGGTAGATTTGAAAGCTTTAGGCATGGTTGGTGTGAAGCTCCCCTTGGCCAAGCCTCCATAAGCACAGCATGCACTGCCTCTACTGGGGGGCCACGGGAACTTCTCTCTGCCACCTTTCACTGGATGCTCAATGCTCAGCCCTTCTGCACAAAATTTGGATCAAGGTCTCCAATGGATGAATCATTCTGGAGTAATATTTTTGTCCAATTTTTCCACTGTTCAACCTTGGAGTTGTGATAAAGATCTAACTATAGCATGAAAAAAGTACAAATATAGTAACAGTTCAAAAACGAGTTCCAGTGACAGCCCCACTTTCAGGGGAGAGGAAGTAAGTTAAGACTGAGGTACGTGTCTCACATTTACCTTGTAACTTGACAGCATAGGAAGACTATTTGTAGTACAGTTGTGATATTATTTAAATAAAGTAATTTTGAATCTGAATTATAGATGATGTTTTGTACTTTAACAGATCTTGGTGGCTAAATATTTATCTTTTCCTCTTTCAGGTGTCTCCTTTTGCTGGCAGATTTCCCGTTCTCTCTGCATTGCTTCTCTCCTTTGGAAATAAGGCACTGAATAAGGATCTCTCTTCTTCAGAACTTGGCTCCTCTCTCACTTGGCTCCTGGAGTGAAAGTAATTAAGAGCAATTGATTGCTATAGAAATATTAATATTTATTATTGGTACTGCAGCAATATCCTGAAGCTTCAGCAGCAGTGATATAAATATATGTGAGAGAAATAATTGCGGTAGGGCAGCTGAGGATTATTACATTGACCACAAGGTCAGTAACTCTGCCATCACATAGCTGGGCTCTGAAAAAGTGAAATGAGGAACCTCCCAGAAAAAAACACTGCAAAACATAGTTGCAATCATTTGCAAACAACACAAATGCAATCATTTTCAGCCTTGTTTCTCCTGAAAGGGTGTCTGGGAATGGATATCCATGACTCAGTCTTTTGAGAAGTCAATGAATATGAATTGAAAGAAGAAGAATCCTCCATTTAAACTTCTTTACCATGGGTCAGCCTAGCTTCTGCAACTGTGCCACACACTTCATTCTGCTGAAAGTTTACTGCAACCATCAGAAAAGGTTGCCATGACATTAGCACAGTAGAGAAGAATTTCTATATTGTTGTGCCTGGACTACCAAACCACCACATTAGAATATTAGCTGCTAATATTTCCTCTGAAGAGTGTCCTATACTATCTTCCTTTTGAGGAAGAATATGTTGGTGAGATTTGTGAAAGCTGACAACATTAATTCCACCTTTCTACCACTTCTATCTGCAGTATCCCTGACTTTGGCCAAGAGTAAAGCAATTTTCAATGTTCTCACTCCAAAATGTTATTTTGTCCACAAAGTCAGGATGAAAATAATATAATTGCAGTAGGTCTCAGATGATACAATTTCAAGGTACTACAACAGAAGGGCTATGAAAAAACTCACACGTTAAAAAAGTAATAAAGAACCTTTGGGGTATGTTTAGTTTTTCAAATCACGATATAATATACTTCATGAAAATTCCTATGCCTTATTCCTTTGTCCTGCAAAAAACCACTTCAAATAAAATTTCACCCTATAGTGCATTGGTGTATTCCTATTTATGTACAGAGATTAAGAAGATATGCACATCAGGTAAGTGTTTGAGTGAGTTTTTATCAGTTTTATCTACTTATCCAGAGTCAAAATGATCATAGTTAGATCATGGCATGGGATGACAGTACACTTTAAATATATAAAGAGATTTTATAAAAATGACAAGGGCAAATCATTCTAATTAGCCAAGATAGAGAGAACAAAATGTAAAAGGATTAAAGGAACATTGTCAAATTACATTTCTGAAACCAGCTAATTGTAAAACGTCCGTATTATGACAACTTACACTTTTAATAGCATGTCCTGGTTTTGAGATTATTTAAAATTCTCTTGAGAAGGAAATTTTCACTTCCTGTTCATTTTTGGAAGAAATATGGAAACTGGTTTCTTGCCATAGATGTCTCATAAGTAATTATATGTCGAACAGTTTATTGGTTTTTACATAAATAAGTTAGAATAAAATAACTTCTTCAAATCTGCCAATTACAGCCAAATTTTAATCTTAGTTCCATTAAAATACATGGTTTTCTTAAAGAAATGTGGCATTTCTCTACCAGACAAAGAGAAATATATTGTGCTGTCTCTGCTATGCTACTGCCTGTGTTCCAGTAATTTAGAACATGTATTCAAAAAGAAATATTAGTTCTGGGAATCTCCTTTTTCAACTTCCAATTTGGGACAACTAAAAAAGCCCATTTTTCAAAGTTGCAGTACTTAGTTCTTTCTGAAAATGAGATTCCAGCTCAATGTCTCAGAAAATACAGGTCCCTGAAACAAACAGCTGTTTTGAAAAACTTTGCAATTTTTTAAAATTGCATAAGCTTTCCAGAAGTAGCATGTCAGGGAGTTAAGAAGAAGTATTTGGTGTCTTTTGGTATTTTCCTTCAAATGTGTCATCTTGTGACAGTAATTCTTCAGAAGAATGATGGACTAACTATGGTATGCTAACACAATTGCAAATATCCTCTTTCCTTTTCCTGCAGAGATACAAATCTAGATTTAAAATTCTGTTATATAAGTGTATTAGCTAGTCTGCCTTAAAAATATTGCTGACAGTCTTAAATGTCCCAGTTCAAAATATTTTTCAGTGACATCAAACATTTTGTGGATTATTTCTTTTTTCCGTTGCTTTTTTCTTCTTCTTCTGCTTCTTCTTCATTTTTTAATGCCATAGAAATATCCCACATGTTTAGTTAAGAACTACGATAATTTTTTCTTTCAGGATAAATATTTACTATTTCCTAGCCAGCCAAAATGTTTTCCTAGAGTAGCCCTGCCATGGGATGCTGCTAAGTACCATTGAGAACTGCTTTCCATTCCAGGCCCTATTATTAAAATCAAAAACTTAATGAAAAATATGAAGAAGTGCAAAAAAGCAGATATGCTGGGATAATAGGAGAACTGGGGATGAGTGTAATGAGTGCAATGAGAGCCAAGAATCTTTTGGATAACTGAATGACTCCATGAACTGGCTTACAGACAAAGATGAAGGAAGCTTGGCACAACTAGGTTGTCTAAAAAAATAAATGGTCATTGGCATGATCTGCTACATGTATTCATAATAAAAAACAAGTAATAAAGAGAGAAGAGTACTGTTTAGAGGGACATAACTGCTCATGACTTGACTATTGCCATAACCTGAAGATCTTCACAATGCAAATCTCAACAAGGGAAACTTCCTGACAAGATCTTCAGGTTGTTCAAATTACAAAGCAGGCCAAAGGAGCTGAGTGCCTGAGGCTAGACTGGGCAATAGTTAAACCTGTTGAGTACATGTTTTACCATTTCTTGAATTTCATGTCAAGAAATTCTAGAAAATGTTTTAGATGGCAAAGCCAAGGTAAAAACGAAGAAATGTTCTTTGGAGTTATAATTGCTGACCGTGTTCCACTAAAGCTCTGCAGAAAACTTTCAAGAAAGGACCTTTCTGTGACTCTCAGCTTCTGTCACTGGTACAAATAGAGAGTGCAGCCTTAAGCCTTTGGAGGTAAGATAAACTAGATGATACAATAGATCTTATTCATCTCTATTTTTCATGATTGCACAAACAAATATTCATGCCTGGGAACATTAATCACTGTTGGGTAGAGGTCTAAATCAAAGAAGGGATATAATGTTTTGTACATGCTCAGCACACACTGTTCTGATGTTTATAAGTATGTAATTTCCAAACCAAATTTCTTCAAACACAGCAGGGCATCATTCAGGAGTACGTTAATTTTCAAGGGTGAAGTTTCAAAGCAAAGTTTTGAGTTGCTGGGGCTGAAAAGCATATGAAAAATGCCTTAAATGGTGAAAACAATTTTTCCCTCCTCTTCATTGGATAACTTTGAAAAAAATATAAACAGCTGGATTGATGTTTATGAAAGTTTCTAAAACCAATTGAGTCTTGAACTGAGACTGAGCATGAAAAATGTGAGCCCCAAAGGTAATATTTTTTTAAGAAAGTTATAAATGGCTGTGATTTGGAATTGAAATGTCATTTCCAAGCTTGTCAAGATCATCACAACTGCAATGCTACATTAACTTGTGTTGTGCAAAGCTGTAGCAATAATAGAAAAACAAATTCTCCTAATTTCCACTGACCTGCAGCAAGTTACTCTGTCAGAAATCTGTCATTAAAACAGAAAACAGACAGTAAGAAAGAGAGTTAGTAGAACTAAAGAAGAGAAGGAGAAAAGGAATAAGAATAAATGATAATTGGGGGCAGAAAAAACAAAACAAAACAAAAAAATAAAATGGAGCAGAACAATTTATCTTTAATTCCTCTATTTCCCCAGGGGAGGATGAGAGTTCTTTGGTCAATGTTCATTTTTCGCCACACAGTGGTGAAAACCACAAGACATAGAGGTGGTAAAGAAGAAGCCAAAAAGAAGATGAAAATTGGAGGGAAGGTAGAAGAAGTGGATAAACTAGGGAGCTTAAAAGAGAAATTATCAAGGAAAGTAATTTTGGAGGTATTGCCAGAATTCCTTGAAGAGTCCTGGAATGATTCTCTCAGTTAGAATTCAGTGAGAGCTCCACTTAAAACCATTTTTAGAAATCTGCAAGCAGGGCAAAGAGAGAAATAAGCTGTGTGGAGCCTGGGTGGAGAAAGAGACAGCCTGGAATTGTCCAAGGCTGCCAAATCATGCTTTTTCTTCCTACCACTTGCTCTAACAGCATAAATCTGAAGCCTTATCAGTTTTCTGCTGATATCAGTTTCACTCTTCTCAGATGCAAAACATGTGCCCTGTATTCTGCATCTTCTACTTGTCACCAGGTAGTATTCAATGAAGGACTCCTTCATGAGTTTGAGCCACAGCCTCCACTCTTACCTGCTTCCAAACCACCCTCAGGGGCTGAGCATCATTCCTAGTCTTTCCTGGATAAACCAGCTGTCACGTTACAAACACCCATTCAGGTTCTGGTTTGTCTCGTTAAGAGTGAACTAACTGCTGCTTTGTGACCATAACCTCATATGGACAGACACCAACAGGAAAAAGCAACCTCCTCTCTCCTCTGAGTACAGATATTCTCTCTCCTTTCCCGACTCTTGTTTTAAACTAGCTATCCTTGCTCCCTAGCCAACAGCAAGAAAAGTTCAGTGACTCATTTCACCCATTCTGGTCTTGCTGACATTTAGAAACAAATGTCAAGCAGATAGCTTCTCTGGGAGACAAGAGAGAGGCATTGTCCTCTGCTATTCAAAGAACCTTGATGCAACAGTCTTAGCACTTTTTGCATTCTACATATTACGTATCTTAAAAGGTATAAATGATATCCAACTTCACCTTTATTTTAGCAAATTCTTATCAGGTAATAAAAGAGTGTTTAGCAGGCACATCAGAATAAAGATAATAAAGCTGATAAGAGAGTGCTTTGATCCATAATTTCCTTCCTTCCTCTTGGGAACATATGTGTATGCTTGTTTTAGGGACATTTTGTACCAAATACAAGAAGCTTCTCTTAACCCTAAGGATGCCTCATTAAATGAGTGCCACAAAATAGAGCCCACAAGCAAACATTAGGTACAATGTGAAGGTGATGAAAGGCAGCTATCTAGCAGCATAGATTCAAAATTCTGCTATTTGAAAAGTTTCCATTGGGACTGTTTTTCGAAGACAAGTATCTCTGCCAAATGTGTGCACATAAATATTTTGATCTGGAAAATGCTGATTCTGTAGAAAAACAAAGCTCCTTAAAGCAGAACACATCTATAAATCTCTATCCACATCTACATCTAAATAGACTGAATTTTGGTTCTGCCATACATCAATAACCATAAAGATGCATTGTGGGACAGAGTCTGGCTTGTTGAAGTTCAAAATCTCTATATTAGTTTGAAGTTCCCTGGAGAAAATGTATAATTTTAAGTCTTGTAAGAGACTGTGAGGCATTCCACAGGCAAATAGCTCTATAATGCTGTGGTATGGCTCTGTTTAATGCATCTCTGAGACAAACAATTTTTGAACCAGAATATATGGGGTTTAATTTTTCACAAATACTTAACAACTTACTTCAGGAAGCAAAAATAATATTCAGCTTAATTCTTTAGAAAACAATAACATGTCTAGTAAATGTGAGCTCATACACAGGAGTTTTCAGCAATGAGAAGGCTTAACATGAAAGCTGGGGTGGAGGTTATTCTGCACCCTTAGGGGGAATGAGTAACAGGTACAAAACTTTACAGGACTGTGGCACTTGTTGACTCCCTGATGTAAAAAAAGAATGAGAAGCCTCACTTTAGGGTAAGTCAATCCCATAACATGGTTTTGCTATTTTAAGGACAGTAGAAAATTCTAGGCATGCTTTATACTGAGAGATATATAAGGATAAGATGGAATTTCATTTAGAGGGAAGCTTTTAAGGATAATTAAATCAGCTCTCACATAATTTAGGTGAACGGCCTGGGCAGGCAATTAGAAATGTATCCCAAGCTTAACAGCTCTATGACAAAACAGGCTAAGACAAAGTGGACTTAATTGCTTCTTTTTTTTGCATTAACATTCTGCCAGAGGTAAAGTCTAAGAAACATTAAATAATTTGTCCAAAATGTCCCCAAAGTTGATGGAAACACAGAAATGGCATCTGACACAGGTTCTATAAGAATAATACTCTATGCAAACTAAGTATGTCTTCTGGGTAGCAATCACAATGGCTCAAGTCTACCTTGATCAAAGTCAGGGTCTGATGGTAGCCTGACAGCCTCATATTTAAAAGATTTGAAGACTGTGCAGTTAAAAGTTACAATGGTTATCTACAGCAATGGGATCTACGTATCTTGGAATGAAAACAGGGTCTGTAATGACATCTCGTCACTTCTGGTTTTAGTGAAAGTCAGAACAGCTAATCTTTAACTTTCTCTTCAAATGGTGATACACTTTTGATCACGAAACAAAGAGGAAAAAAGAATGCAGAACATACACTTTTAAAGGTTTTTTTCTTTTTTTTTCTAGAGAGGTACAAAGGTTCTAGGTGTTTTCAACAGATACTTTGGATCACTTAGTAAAGGAAAATGTTCTGGAAATACCAAGAGCAGTACTCCATGTGATAGCCTTCAGCACAAAAGGTGGCTTAAGATCTTTCTGCCCACTGCCTGCTTTCCTTCCTCCCTCATCTCCAGCACTCTCTTGGTGTTTATCAGTGCCTTACCAGTGTTCTGCTCCATATTGCATCTATGGGTACAGTTTTCTTTAACAGAAAGGAATCTCTTACAGAGAGAGAGTTTTTGGTTAAAAACACAGGGGTTTGTGTATGCATGTGTGTGAAACAGATTTTCCATTCTTTCAAACAATCCCACACAAGAAGTAGGATGGTAGGAAGTGAAGGAGTAATTTTTGTCAGGATGTAGTTCACTTAAAGTAGCTCTGCCACCAAAGGGTCCTTAACATAAAAGAAAAATAATATTTGTAACACTGCTCACAGGTAGTGCAGCATTTTCCAGTCTTACACAAAATATGTTTCTCCACACAGACTGATAGATTTTTATTGAGCTTTCTGATTGTTCTATTTTATCACTAGAGGCAAGCAACAAAGCTATTAGAGCTTTGCTTTAATTGTCTATCAGGTACTATTGCAGTCTTTTGGGTCTGTTTGTGCTACAGCATTTTTAATTAAGAGGTTATGGACCTGCTCACACCCATGAGACTCCATTAAATGCAGCTGGATGGTACATAATGCTCACTGAATTACAACACAAAATCTGTGTGACTGTAAACGTGCTGTCTTAAGACATGTCCAGCAAAAATGCAATGAAAAGTTTAATGAAGCTTGTCAGCTTGTCTAATAAAGAACCCTGCCACTCTGTAAAGAGCTGGAAAGCACAGAAAATTTTGTCACAGTCTTTTTGTTAGACAAGATGAGCACTGAAGCCCAAGCTGAAGTATAGACTAGAAATAATTGCTTTTCATTTGATATAGTTTTGTTTCTCCCTCAAAAAATTCAGAAAACGTGGAAAAGAGAGAGCTATGAGTCTGGAAGGAAAGAGAGAGAGAGAAGGAAGGATGTAGTTTGCATTTTGAAATGGGTCGGTAAGAGGTAAAATGAATGGAGGGCTGCTGGTGAACATCTGGTGATTTCAAGAGTTCTGAGTGTTAGCAACAAAGAGTTTTTGGGTGATCAGACTTGGAATGACTGCTTTGTTAGGAAGGTCCTTCCATTCATAACTGGGTCCTAGTCTGCTCCAGGAATTTGTTGTGCTGTGGAGTGCTTACAGTCCACTGCATGGTATTCATTTCAGTCTGAGAAAAGCAGAGATTTGTGTATTTCATTATTTCTACTGCAGGATCTCTGAAAATCTTACAAATCTAAGCTGTTTCTACATTTGTTTCTCTAGCACAATGTGATTGTTTCTTTCTATTTATTGTTATTTGCCACACTCACTTAGTGTTCTTTATAGGTGACTGGTTTGTGGAGGAATATGTGGCTGTGCTGGGGATTTTGAACATGATTGTTCAAAATACATTTATTTTTTAATGTTAATCATGATAATTAGAAAGTTGAGGTTGGTGAAATCCATGGACACTCTAATGGCCAGGTGGTTGTTAATAAATTGTTGAAGAAAATTGCTATAGGATTCGTAGCTTTTCGGTCAGATGAAGAAATTATCCTCATACAACAGAGATGTCCTGCTATATACAACTTCTCACAAACCTCTTAAACACCGATTTTTTTTTTCTGATTATTATTCCTTCAAGAATAACTGCTTGTATCTTTCCATGGGAATTGGTGACACTCCAAGTGAGTGACAAATAAATGAGCTATTTTGCATTATGTCCAGTTTTAAAATCTGCATGCTGCAGTGTTCTTCAGTGTGAGATTGATGGTAGAGGATCCTGGTAAAATGCATGGATATACTCTGAATGATCAGAGAGGTTTTATGCTGAGAAGTTTTTAAGGTATAGTTTGTCTGAGAGAAAAAAATGCTGTCTGAGTAAAAAAACTGACACAGACACTCTATGTATCCAACTTCTATTACAACTGTGGTTGTGTGTGATGCAGCTACCTGAGTTCCAGTATTCACCATTATTGAGAAATGTATAGAAAGATCTAGGGAACAGGGGTGGAAAAAGAGAGCTGGTAGTGCAGCTTTTTGTTGGAACTCTCCGAGAAGTCATTAATAGTGTCTTTGAGTTTAAAGACACAGAAGCCCATATCTTTTTGCCTTGAGTTCCTTTTTGTTCTGAGTATCAGAAAATTGCTTGGTTGTCTTGCTGATGCAGTCTTGCCTGATGCATCATTTCTGTAGCTCTTAGAGAACTTAAAGATCCTCATTGTTTTCAGTGAGAGGTAAAATATAGCTTGAGTGGAGATTATTGGTTACTCTCATCCATCTATATGAAGATAAGGTCATATTTTGGGCTTTCAGCTGTGTGATTCCCAAAGCAATCTAATTTAGAGCTTGACAAGAGGAAGAGTGCCTAAAAGCAGAGAATATTGTTCCAGGAAAGGAAGTTATTGATATGTAGCTATGGGAAAGAAGACTAAAATCTGTTTTACCATAGAATTCCCACAGCTGGGCTGGCCATCACACACATTGAAGGATATCAGGTCATCCATCCTCATTAGCTCTCTTCCTTTTCCTACCACTAGCTGTCTGCAGAGCAGGGAGCATCTAAGACAAGATGGGCCAGAGATCTGGTGGAAACTCCCCATTTACTCAGTCTGTGTGAACAAAAGAAACTATGTTGGAAAGATAAGAATGGGAAGGACAGAAGTGTGCTGGACAGTTCCTCAACAGTTCCCCTCAGCCCACTATTCTCCCACCCTCACAGGAAACAGAAATGGAACATTTTTCAAGATTAAATAGAGAATAGAGAGAGGTCGTGCAGAGGGAAAAAAATGGAGCGGAAGGAGAAAAAAGTAGCAAGAAAAATACTGACATTTGTTACACTGTGGCATGGCCTGAAGGTCCCATTTTGTTTGTGTACCCTTCTGCACGCCATTATTTCAAACATCACAAAAATATAGCCGTTACCCTGGGAGTGTAAAAATAAACAAATCCTGCAAGAAACAGGGGAACTAGATTTACTGTCAGAGGTCTGAAAATGCTGGTAGCAACAAAACATGTTATAGGGAATGGATATAATAAAAGAGAACTGTACAGCTTCTTAGTCAAACCCACATAGATTTCAACAACACCCAGGTCCTGCAAGACATCTTTCAACACCATCAAAAGACAAGGAAAAAAGTTGTCCTTACCGAAAATAACTTTCAATGTGCTCAATGGCACAAAACATCTTTTGGTTGCCGGGACCCAGCATACCAAAACCTAACTGCAGAACTGTAAAATATTTTCAGGCATCAGCAACTATTTGAGAGATGAAATCAGGCTAGTCTAAAGGATGTATTTTACCATTGTGTGATATGCCAGCATGACAAAATCAAAACCAAGCCTGCTTTGAACAAGCAGAATGAAAGAGATTTTGAAACAAATTCTTTGAGGTTTTTGTCCCCCAGCTCCTTGGGATCTTGGATTGTGATATGCCATACCCTGGGAATATGTGTGCAGCTGCTGGAGGAGAGGGTTTGTGCAACTGGAGTCCAGCCTTTCATAAAGGCAGGAGGAAGGACGAAGCATCTGCCACCAGCTCTGCAAGGATCACATCTCACATAGCACGTTGGTCTTTCCAGGCAGCTGGTCAGAGTTCAGCTCTACTCACCTGACTTTTGAAAAATGAGGATTATACTTGCTCACTGGAATTTTTAAGCATTTTTCCAGGAACATTTAGCCCTCATATGCAAACACATTTGTCTGAAAACCTGAAGGAAAACTCTTGTTTTCTCAGAAAATTCTGGCAAGCTTTTTTAATGCATATGTTAGAATCTGTAAGAAAGCCAATGAGGAGAAGGGTGAATAAGCAAATAACAGCTGATTCTAAGGTTTAACTATTAAAAGGGAAAGTGGTATACAAAGCAGGTACTAATGCCCTTGGAGTAACAGTAATATCATTATATAACAGCCAGAGAGAGCAGTAATGCTCATTGCTATACACTGTGCACCAGTTACTATGCTAAATATGCCTTTTCTTTTCTGTATAAGAATTTATCCATGTAGAGTAATATGCTCAAAGTCAATTACATATTTTCTCTAATTGCAGCAAAAGATGTTTCAATCCTTTTAAGGAAGGTGAAAAGGGAAAATACTCTATTTCTTTGTTTTTCATTAATGAATTAGTTCCTTTTTTATTTTTTGAAAACAAATTTTCTAATCCTAAACACAGACATGACATTTGCTTGCTGGGGGAACTGGGAAATAAAAAAAAGCTCTTTGTTATTACTGACAAAATTTAGTACATTTTGTATTGTAAGCCAGAATTTTTACACTCATTAAAAAATCTCTGTAGCTACCAAGCTCACTTTACATTTTCCCTATCCATTGTTCATGTTTCTAAACTCCCCTAAACCATCTCTTCTACGTATTTTGACTCTCATAACACTAAGCCTTCCCTCCTGCCAGAAATATGAAGCAGCATCCAGAGGTGTGGAATCCCCCACTGCAGAGACCTTGCCCCTCCAACAAATAGTTTTAGGCCACAGTTGTGAAATGTGTGTTAACTTCCCCTTCTGTACTTAGGTTTCATAGACAACAAAGGTCTACTGATGATACCAGTTACTCCGTTAGCTGAAAAAACAGGAGTTCATGTTGGCACCCAGCCTCCCAGCAGTTTTTGTGGAAAAGCCAGGGTGCAAGCTCAGTGAAAAAATAAGCTGGCATGCCAATATTAAAAGTCTGAAGAGGCAGATCGTGAAGCTGAGGAAATGTCAGAAACAAGAATACATTGCCCTCTACTCCAGGATTCTTGTTCAACACACAGAGTGGATAATGGAGGAGATAGGAGCTGGTGAGAACAGAAGGGATGTTCTCTGTTTCAAAAGCTGGATGGCTGAGCTTTATTTCAAATTCAGCTGCCACCTTTGCACAGGATGATGGATAAAAGTGTAGCAATAATGGATACATACAGGAAAGGTTGATTATGTTGTGCAACTCACTTTGACTCTTAACTTGATTGTCATTTCAACCTCAACCATCTTTTAATACATTTCTTTCAAAAAGCATTTTAATGCACTTTAAAATGGGTCTGTTTCTTACACCCTGGAGTGCCTGTTGGCAGGCTGTCCAATGCCAATCTGTTGCTTCCAAGGATCTGTTTTTCATTCTACTGCAGTCCTGTCTGCAGGAGTCCTGCCATTTCAGTGCCTCACTTACACTGACACATATGGCAGTGTGTCTTGATGACCATGTGGAGCTGTTCACGGGCAGGCAGAAATTGAGCAGGTTTTAAGCCACTGGAGCCAGTGCAATGATTTTAATCTAGTTCTCACTGGTTCTTCACTAGAAGAATTATGAAAACATTATAAAATCATGTGAGAGAGACCTTGGATAAACAGCAAAAAGTCTGATAAATGAAAAAAGTCTGAATAACAGTAAAAAATGTGCAACCAGGCTATATGCATGCATTGTTTGGAGATGTGTATGTGCGTGTATTCATGATGTATTACAGGGTCATGTCATAACCTTTCTGCAAGAACACTTCATAACAACATACTGCTTTTTACCTTGTAGTTGACTGAGTTTTGCCATTCTGCAGAATTATCAAACAGGAAAACACATTTTTCCTTCAGTTGTTTTCCTCCTGATATTTGTGAGAAGGCTGGAATCAGCACTGACTCGTGCTAATAGGAATCACTAGCCAAAACACCACAGCTGAAGAGATTGACCTTTGCCAAAAGCAAATTCATTTTGTGGAAACCAATGGACAGGGACAGAACAAGAGAGCGGGAGACAGTTCCGACAGTAATGGGCTGTAATTGAGTTCTCAGCCTTGCTGTAAGTGCCTTGGTGCTATTGTGTGTGAAAGTTGCTCTGTTTTATGCTCTTTGTTAGGTTCTGTCAAGCTCTATTTAAAATAATGAGGCCCGTCACTCACTTTCTCTCCATGTAGTTCATAGCAGACAAGAGAACTTTCAAAGAACAAAAACTCATCTGTAGAGAAGAGGAGGATGTTGTTAATTACTGATACCCAGGAATCTTGCAGAGGCAGTCAGCCAGGTGTGACCTTGACAAAGGACAAATCAAACACACATTGTCCAGTACTTTCAGCCAACACCTTTTGTTCCCAGAAGGTTCAAACTCACTCTGGATGCCCTATGGATCTCATGCTCTCTAGCAGCCTATTGCACGTCACAGGAGCAGGATGGATATAAAGAATAATGGGTCTTAGAAGAACCTTTATGAAAGTTCTGTTTGAATCAGGAGCAAAGGCCATGTGTGGAGAGGTGCTGAGCACTCACAACTATGCAATTCTCCAACAGAGCTGAAATGTCCATAGTTCCTTTGCATGTAGGACAGCTCTGCTGTGAATTGATTGATCTCATGATCGGATGTGTGCTGTAACTATACACAACTGTTCAGGGTGCAATAAGCTGCATGTGTCACAATATCCATTAGCTAATCCTGCTACTAGTGGCACTAATGAAAAGATAATTTGCCCTTACAGAACCCTCTTAATCACCTTTGAACAAAATGTAAAATATTATCCATTGTTCTTAGATGAAGGTGGGCACAGGTTTAATTACGGCTTCCTTCCCTTGTACTAAGAGGATTGGAAATCAGACACAAATCCAGCTGACTGTACAATCTTTACTGATCAAAGTAGGAGCTTAGGGCTTGAAGGTGGAATGGTCTGTTACTTCTGGGCTGAGGAATGAAGATTCAGTTGGTTTGTCTCTATCACAGCACCACCAAATTTCAGCATCTCTCACTTTATAACCCTGTTTTGAGAAAGGGGTAAATACATAAAACTCTAAGATAAAAGTTTCTTTTCATCTCCAGAATGGGAAGCCAAAAGAAATTAGCTGATAGGGTGAAAGCTCTATGGAAAAGACGTAAATACCTGGCAAGCAGAACCTGGTTGAATTCAAAAATTCATCACATGACACCTGTTCTAGCACTGGGTTTGCTTGCAATGTATGAACAAACCATTAGATGTCCCTTTGTGCCTTGCAAAGCTCCAGATAGGGCATAGTCCCTAGGTAAAAAAACCTTCAAATAGGAAAAGAAAAAAGAAGTTGGAGCTCATGCTGTGCAGAAACCTTTCTGCCTTTTTTGTCAATTGTGGTGCTTTTTAGTAAATTCCATTCATTCAAGAAGGAACATGCTTCATGATATAAACAAACTACAGGCATTCTCCACTCTCTATGTTAAGCATATCATTTTAATATGTTGGCCAGTGTTGAACTTCAAGGCTATTGGAGCAGTATGTTGCTATTGGAGCTATTATCTACCTCCCTCTCTGGACAGGTAGATAATGTCCTCTTGCAAAGTTTAAAAAGGAAGTCCAGCTCTGGAGCTTTACTTCGCCCTCCTGCAGGAGGAAAAGTTATCCTAAAATACTGAAACAGCAGCAACAAGTGCATCTGCCAGAAAACATGGCAAGTAGCATGTTTTCTGGGAGGAAAGGTTTCTCAAGGTTGCTGTGATCCAGAAGAGGAACCCTCTGTAAGGTATTAAACAACATCCTTTCTTCACAGGAAGCAAGAAGATGAGTTATCTGTGTTCTGGACGCTTGCCTCTTAACCCATCTACTCCTGTGTTGTCAGCAGTTTACCACATTCAGCATATGCCTTAGGTATAAATAAAGGAAGCACAGTTTATTATTTAGTCATAAGTGTAATTTTATGATCTCTAAATTGGTGAAAAGACAAGAATTGTTTGCTATTCCAGCTTTGATCACAAGTAGAGCTGCAGAGAGAGACACAAGGCTGAGTCTGCAAGAAACCTTATGATAACTTATTGTTAACTATCCCCAGACTTGCTGCTTTTCTTCCAAAATGTTGCTTTTCAGAATTCATTACATTTTCTTCCTTCTTTCCTTTTGAACACTTTTCTTTTGTCTTTTCTCAAAGATATCACTACCAGTACTCTCACCTTTCTTCCACATATCTCAGAATCAGGTAATATATTTTTACATTGGGTTGGGGTTTTCCCCCTCCTTTTTTGGTGTATAACTTTGTTCCTCTGAGTATAAGAAGACTTAGACAAAGCATTATGAACTCCAGTCTTTAAGTCTGGTATTTATTTGCCTTCTGGTTGGTTTTGTCTTTAGAGCTATTTATTATTGGCTGTTCTCTTCTTTGGGGTTTCTCAGTGGTGGCACTCAGGTTCCTTTATTATACACACCAGCTGAAATTTATATTCACTGTTCTCTCATAATAACAGTAAAAAGAAGGGAAGATATCTTATGCTGTCTGTTTATTAGCAGCCTAGAAGGTCTCTTTGGCACTGGTGTTGCTGATATAGTTCTGAAGCCACCAGATTTGAGACAGAAAGTGGAATTTCCAATGACAAAGACTTTACATTCCTCATCTTTCTGACTAGCTTACTGTCAACTGTTTGGTTGCATTTTATTAAGACTATGTTTTATGTTATTATTTTTTACTTTGCTCCTGTTGCTCGTGTACATTTAAAACTGCTGTTCATCTTGCTGCTCAGGGCTTTCTGCAGCACAAGACGCACATGCACTACGACTTAAGGCTGTCTGTGGAAGAACTGGGGAGCTGGGAGCTATGTGCTCACATAGCCTCATCCATTAAATTTTAGGAACTTGGTTTGGGCGGTAGTGTAGGACTACAGTGCAATAATGTTCTGGAGGTACATGTTCTGCATGTATTTTCCCATGGCACAGAACAGCACAACAGGGGCTGCCTGCCAAGCAGACACCCCAAGCTCAAGGCAGAAAGCACATATAAAACAGCCAGAGGAAATTTTTGCAGTACAATCAGTGCCACACCAGTAATCTAAGTTACATTTGAAAAAAGCTGTCCAGGGTCTGGGGACGGTTGTCAATTCTGTTTTACCTGAAGCACACTCTAACTTGAGGCTTGTCTGAAAAGCTGACCAAGTAACATGCTCTGCCATGAGTCCCTGATATTCTTCAGTGTGAGTGCTCACTGCAGCAGCCAAGCAGAAGCTTGGAGACTTTAACTGATCTGCTTGCTGCATCATCACCTAGGGAAGAGATTCAGTGTCATATTATTGTTATTGGACTCAAGCTTTAGTGCTTTTTTTAAAGTTTTTTTTTAAGTAAATAGATTTCACCTATTTACAGTCATTACTCAGAGGTGGCTTGACTTTGGCCATCTGAGAACCAATTCCTACAAGACTCATTAGTATTGTAACTGCAGATGGATTGCACTTTTGTCATTCTTTGTTCAAAGACTTGTTCTAGGAAGAAAAGTGTTGCATTTTCAGTAAAAAAACACCCACCTTCATCTGTGATCATCCTCTCTCCTTTGTTGTAGCCAAGTCAGTAGCAAGAGAACAGAAGTCAGGTGGCTGGGCCATGCTAGTAATAGTACAGCATTTGAAGAAATATGAAATCCATGCTGAGATCCTCAACTCAATCCTAAAAGCAGGGAAGTCTCTGCTGACAGTCCCGAGCTTCAGTGAGACATTATGGTTCAGTACTAGAGCATCCTCTTGCTTAAGCTGATTTTTCAGGCCTGTGAGGCAGTGCAACATCCAGAAAGGTCCACTTTCTTGCAAAACTGGTTGCTCTGAAGCTGCAATGAAGTTGCCTTCCTATGATTACTGGTCTAGCACTGCTGGAAGTCAGAATTCCACATTAGAGTTTGGAGGAGAAAGGAATCCCTGGGATATAAAGAGCTGCCCCCTGTGAGAAACAGGACTTAGGCAGATAGTTGAAGTCAGCAAGCTCCCCTTGAGCTGGATGGTATTCAATGAGTGGCATAGCTCTAGTAAGCAAGAAAAATATGGGAAGAAATATTTATAAGGAATCCATTTACTCTTTAACTGTAATCTGGATTTCACTTTGTTTGACTTGGATATTTGGGGGATGTATGCAAAGAACATTTGAGTTCCCAACAGCAAAACCTGGGATGCAAAAAAATAATATCTAGAGGGAAAGCTTTCTTTCACTTTGCTACAAATCACTTGGCACAAGCTTCTTTATGTGCCAGCCTGCAAGAGCTTCTCATGCCTCTGATCTCAGTTTTAATTAAACTCCACTCACATAGTGGTTCTCATAAGAGGCAATGCAACAGCCTGCAAAAGTGATTCAGGTGAGAGGTGAGGAGCAGGAGAGTGATGGAAGTCTCACTTCTATCTGGGCTATTTTTATACTGCTCTCATCAGCACAGTACCAGGATGCCTTCCACTAGCCCAACAAGCTGCACAATTAGCATGTTGTAACTGTGCCTCTTTCTCTCCCCTCCCACCTCCACTGTGCACAGGGGGATTGTGGTTTCAACTAAACACTTTAAATGCAGAACTAGAAGTTTATAGATCTTCAGTTCCTGATACTGAAGATTGTGGGTTGTTAATGGCTGAGCCAGAAGCATTCCGACAATGTAATGTAATTTGACATAACATAACCCAGCCTGGCATAACATAAGTGATCTTCACCCATAGCACTTATTTCTTGAAAAACACTAAAAACTAACCTATAGAAAGCTACCAGTATAGTTAGTGCCAGCAGGGAAGATACAAGAGCCATTTCCCAACAGGAACAGCTGGCATCCCTGTCGGCGGCACAGGTGAGAGGTAAAAGCCAGATAGGTGTGTTTGATGAGTAACAGCGGTGAGTCAGCTCCCAGTGACCCCATGTTCACCACAACAGCGAGGCAGAAGGAGAGGGAGCTGAAATACAAAAAAAATGAGACGGGAAACTACAACTAAGAAAAGCTTTTTTCCTGGGCCACAAATCGGGGAAATACTCTGGGCCTCACATGCCTGCCTCCTTCAATGCCATTTGATCTCTAATTGCTGCAGCAGCTTTGATGGGCTGTGATCCCCACTGTGGCTTTGAGACGAAGTAAAATATGGACAAAGTAGGAAGAATCATCGATTCTGGTACATAATTCATAAAACTCCTGTGTAAAAGATCCAGTTCATGAATTCCAAGTTGATGAAATATTCAAAGGAAGATAAATATATTTGCAGGTATTAGACTCTCTGGCACTTAAAATCTCTCAGGACATTGCGCCAGAGAGTTCCCAGCCACGTTAATCACGTTGTGCTGTGAGTAACCTGCTGCAGAGTGCACACTCTGCCAGATAAGGAGAGGTAGGACAGCAGGCAGCCGGAGAGTCATGGATGGCACCAAAACCACCAGCCTGGCTTCCAGTCACCAGGGCCTTAGGGTAGCTTGGTGCCCCCTATGGACTTCTTTGTGAGAGGACATTGGACAGAGTAAGAAGCCTGGGAAAGCCCCAAAAAATGCTTCCTCTAAGTGCAGGGTTGTTCTGGTCTGTACCAGCGGTGCACTGAAGTGTGGAAGCCATTGAAGACCAAGTGGACAAGGCACTGGAAGGTCCTGAGGGGGCAGGGGAGGGCACCAGTGACCAAGTATGCAGTTAGTATCAGTGATTTCTCTGGTATATTCCCACAGCCATCATCAAAAGCCCTGGGGAGAAGGGCTCTGTAATGTGGTGTTGGGATCTCCCATGCACCTGGTACTGGTGACTGCAGTCACCACCACTCTCTGAGCACTCACATCTCCCAGCCCTGGAGAGGTGCATCTGGGTTCTGCTACCTTCAGCTCCCAGGGACATCATATTTGACATCCCATAGTCCCTCACAGCATCAGGTACACACTCCACAAAGCATCCCACACACCCCACAAGGCATCATCACTGAAGGCTCAGACATGTCCAGTTTCTCTTTTAAGGGAGATGTAGTCTTTAAGTCTTGCCACAATAGTCAAGTTGGTCACACCTCACTGACCAGAAGGTTATATCAGTAGCTAGAAAATATCTACCTGCTGAAATACGAGGAAAGCTTTACCAAGTAGATCTTGCCACCATCTTCTCTCTGTTAAGCTAGTCTCATTCTGTGCAAGTAAGAAAGTCATGCTCCCTTTTCAAAGCTCTGGTGTGAGACCTGGCCAAATATTGTGTCTGGCAGGGTATGAAGGGTCTTTTGCATGCTAGACAAGAAAGTCAGCCAGATGCAAGTTGAGACGGAACAGCAGAGGCCATTGAACTGGAGCTTTTGAGGAGCTAGAAAGTAATATGTCAGGAAAGTGTCTAAGGTGCAGCAATACATGGACTTCCTGGTGTCACTTAGCTTATGAACTACTGTGTTTTTGGGAGGAAAATTTTAGATCTTGGCTGGAATAAATATTCACTTGTCCAATTTTATATATGTTTTAGCTTTATAGCTCAGAGTTTCAAGAATATGCATATAGCTGTTTTCTGTTTGCTCTTCCTGTATGTGAGTTAAAACCTCAGATTATATGATGGCAAGAGGGAAGGACAAGTCCCTGGAGTGATGACATCAATGCAATAATATCCTAATGTTTATAATAAGCATGAACTTCTTACTCAGTATATAAGTGTATGGCTGAGAAAACAGGAGTCACAAAATAGAAATCATGGGAATTCAGCCACACTGCAGGAGAAAAACAGTCACAGATAATTTAAGAAATATTTTGCAGTAATCACCACTGATTGGTAGCATGCCCCAATAATGAATTTCTTTGTATGCTTCTTGGTAGGTTTCCTAACCAGTGCTGGAAATGGCTTTCCACTGTAACTCTGGGCAGAAATCCATGAAGTTTCAGAAAGGTGTCCATATGCTCCTATGCAGTCACAGCCATATAAATGTAATTACAAAGATAAAACAAACCCAGCTGGTGAGCCAAGGAAGATGTGCTCTACCTCTAAGAGTCAGTCACCCAGTGCCCAGCGTGATGGCAATCAGATCATTCTTTCTTCTCCACACCAGTGAAGACTGAACTAGTTGATATTTGGTACAGAAATGTCAACTTTCCCTAATTTTCAGATTTCAACCCTCAGGACAGGACAAGTTTGTCTAAGGTCAAGAATAAACTGTTCCAGAATTGCAATCAATGTCTTCAGGAAGGCAAAGACTGTCTTAGTTTCTATTTTCTTCTCTTTCATTATTAATGCAGCTAATGGGCCTAGGGTAAATAGGAGCAGAAAATATTGTTGCCAAACATCTTAAAAGGTTTTGAGCTGGAGTCCTGAGAGCTATTACATTTCCAGAGAGCACAGAATAATTTGTTTATCTCTTCAGTAGCTATACCCTTTCATTCAATGCAGTTGTGAGTTGCTTTATTTTATTATACTAGTGCAAACAGATCCATAGAGAGACTATTTACTTTCAAAATGAAGTAACCTATGTGCGTACATTAAGGTACGAGCATGCAGACTGAAGGGTACTCCTAAAGGCTAATTTAGGTAAAAATAAAGAAAATCAGCCTGCCCAGTCTTTTTCCACAGTCAATGAAGCGAGAGAGTTCTTCTAAGCAGGCCAGCTCAAGGCATTTAACATTACGTATGCAACCATTATCTCTCCACAGGCTGTAAAGTGAGGCTGGCCTGCCCCATATTATCATTATTCTCGTAAATACCCCTATGGCTGGAGCATTTATTGACACAGTGACATTGAGGAAGGTTAAATCCAGCTTTAAAAACCAAGTGCATTTATAATGGATTAGATAAACTGCATTAAATCCTTGCACAGCCTCTGGAAAATGGAAATAAACTGAACTAAATAAAAGCTACATTTGTTCTGAAGAAGCATCCATCACAAGGTTTGAATGGAGTCAAATGGGCTTTAATTTTTTTTTCTGAATATTACTATATGGACAATATTCCTATAAGTGTCAGCACAAAGTATATCACCTGCTGTAAGTTTATACCCTGATTTGCTCTACCCTGCTTTTTCCACAGACAGACTTGAGAGTCTAATGCATCCACCCTGGAATTGCTCATCTGATTCCTACAGAGCTATTGCTATTGCAGAGGGATCTCAGTTTCCAGAGTTTTCTGACTGACCTGGAAAGACCTAGAGAGGGTAATAAATTATCAAGTGAAAGTGGTTGATTTTTTTACCTCTCTTTTTATAATTTCTTACACAGTATCTTGTTTGGCAAATTGTGTCAGGTGATGTTTGTCTGCATTTGCCTCAAGACATGGATTTTACTTTGTCAAAACTTTTCCCCTGTTTTTCTTTATATCTGGTCTGGAAACACTCAGTAGCTACAGATGAGCATTATCTCAATATCTCACTAGTGATTTTACAAGAATTATGGCTTTGACTAAAAATACAAGTGAAATAAAGATTCCCAAAGAACACTGCAGGTGGTGCATGAAGAAAGATGTTTTTGAAACAGACCTAAACTGGCATAATTGCAGATGGTTTCCCAGGTCAGAAATGAGGGGTATCATCAGAGCCATCAGGCACAGTTGCAGACATAGGAAAAGAAGGAAAAGTGCTGGTCACTGCCTGATTATGGTCTCATTTGCTTGCTCAGAGTTTGCTTGACGGTATTCCTTCCTTGTCTTCTCTTCCTTTGGCAATCTGACTATGGAAGAGTATACAGATGTTCACTGTAAAATTTGCAGAAGCATATTTGCTGTCTTAATCTTTGAAAGCTCTAAATTGCTGTGAGGACAAAAAATGCTATTTGAAATGGAACTGATTTAGGATGCCATAAAGTAGACTTTCTTCCTCGTGCATTCCACACCCCTTTTTTAATCCGAAAAATATGGTACATGGATAAAATGAACAGAAAATTCCCATGATCACAGAGTATGGGTTAATAGAGCAGATTTGTCTGCAGAAGATTGCAGGTGGAAAAGATCTCTTCCAAGTGGAGAAGCATCACCCAGGAAATTTCTATAAAATTAATTCAATGCTGTTGTTTGCCTGACACTTGAACTAGACTTAGCGTTGGTGGCCAGTATCTCACACAAGAATGTGCAAAATGCACTCACAGCAGGGCACTTACTGGACTTTTCATGGACAGACAAGGTCTCTCTGTTTTGCTTTAAGTACTTTAATTCTGTGATGGGCACAAACAAGATTTAGTACAGAACTGTCAGTCTGGCACTACAGGACACAAAGGAAGATTGAAGTTCAGTTATCTTGGGATGAGCAGCTCCAGTATCAAGTACCCACTGTGTATCAAGGACCTGCTCTTGAAGGAGACTTTTTGAGATAAGTTAAGTTTTACAAACCTGAGCACTGATCAGTAGCATGCAAATAAATAAAGCAGCAAATCTCCTTTCAAAAGGAGACCAGGAACATCATAAAATATTTAACAAGGCAAACAGGACAGGGTTTAAAGTGAAGTGAAAAAGCAAATTATCTGCTGAATGGCACTTCATCAGCTCAGCTCTTTCAGTTTCACACCAGAGATGGCTACTTATCAAAGAGAGGCAAAAGATTGTACCTATACAATCATAGGTCAGATAAGAAAAATGAGACCTTGTTGACTGTGTGATTAGACAGAAACAATAGCATCAGTGGACCCAGCAGTTCAGTATACTTTCCCCACTACCATGGCCCAGGTCTCCATGTCCTCTGTCTGACATTTTGTGGCACAACCACAAGAATGGCTGTCCAGAAATAGCTAGATTCACAGACAAAGCAGAAATTACACAAAAGGATCAAATAAGGCCTTAGTTTTGTGCCAGCCCTGGTGATGTGTTTGTGTTTTCATAGAGGCTTTGTTATAACCTTGGGAAATGTCATGCTACTTTTAATTCCACACAGGATCGAGATGAGCTGTCAGTTTCCACCACAAGACACAGTGAATAGCTTTAGAGGGAAAAAGTTCCCACTGCAAATTTGAAAGACCAGCCAAGCACAAAATCTGCTGGTTTATATCTAAATAGTGGGGAAGGAGACATTATGGACAGATTCATCTCACCTAACTTCCATGTGACTAAAGACCAGTGGCTGTGATGCAGTTGGATATATCTGAATGAATGACCTTGCCTTCCCTTCGTAGCTAAATGAGACCTCATCACTGTAGCCAGTAGAGACTAGACAGCAATTCTTCCTTTTCCCAGCTTTTCACAGAATATTTTCTGGTAGTCCCAGAACCTGTGTTATGTAGGGTATTGACCAGTGTGAACAAACATGCTAAGAATCATTACTTTTCCTGGAGTATTTCTAGTTTGGTTAGTCAAGACAGAAAAAAAGTGGGAGAAAAGCATTATTATCATGTACTACAACTGTGCTATTTCTTTCCCCTTGTTCCTAAGTGATACAAACTGCATACAAATTAAATTTAAACCAGGGAGCATCAGGGGGATGTGAAATTGCATTATTTGGAACAGAATTCTGAAGGAAAGTGTGCAATGCATCACTAACTGTGGAGAGATGCAGCCAGACCTTCAGATCACCTTTCTTGCAGGGCCAAGCATACATCAAAATGCTTCATGGAAAAATACAAAATACAAATACTGTTTCTTTCCAGCAAAACACATTGATGGCTCATGCAAACGGTCACATTTAAGCAGTGTAAAAATATTGTGGCATGGCAGATGGTCCACACTTGCACATTTAAACTCTGGCTAATGCAATGACTCTGGCTAATGCAATGACAGTAGACTGAGGTCTGTCATGGTGGTTTTTTTAAAATAAGGTATGGAGAGGCACACAGAGAGTTTCAGAAATTTCACAAACAGATACCACAATTCAGTTGGTCAGCAGAGGTTGATCATGTGTCTGAAAATAAGATTTAGGGGGTATCTATTCTAATTTGTGATTATTGCTGTTACTTTGCACAGACTAGGTCTTATTCCAAGAGTATTTCCATCAGGCTTAGGTGCAAATTTTGCCTTCATTTGCAAATATGCAAAATGTGAGTAGAACAATGAAGAAAAGACAGCATGTTGCTGCATGTCTGTGGAGGAAGTAAAATTGCTTACACAGAAGGTAAGACAAGATGTCCTGATGATTCCTAATGGCCTTTTAATCCATGAGACCTGAATATCTGAGAGGGATAAGGAAGATAAAAATCAGAAAGGAATGTAAGACTTTGATCATAAGTCTTGGCAAGGTTAATTTGTTTTTAAATTTGAATGACAATAACCACCCACATGATCATCAGATATATCCCTCTAAGAGGGTATTTTTTTCTACAGTGAAGATAGGATGTGCCTTAGAGAATCGTCTCTGAAACTTGGCAGGAAAAGCATCAAATTGACTTTTTGTTTTTCAACACTGTTGATTCATCTTTCATAAAAATCAGCAAACAGCAGTAGGAATATAAGTAAAGTTTGCTATCCCACCTTTCTTTGGATAGAGCCAAAATTAATCTTTCCTGAGTTTCTTGCTGATGGTGGTGAGCTTAAACAAAGTAAATTTTACATTCATAGTAATTTTCCTATTTGCATTCATAGTAATAAGCTCATATGACAGAAATCTAGCTTGAAAAGAGTTAAGATCTGAAAAGGCATATGGCTATATTTGTGTGTGTATAGATATATAACTGGAATTACAGCTGCCTTATGGAAGAGTGTAATATCAGACACAAACTCCATACCCATACATGGTATTTTGAGAAGACACTCTACACTTATTCCTAGAATGAGTCGTTACCTCCAGATAACTTATAATTGCATAGAACAATATATTAAATGGTAGAGAAAAGAGGTGCATGTCTTCTTCACTCCTTGAATTTATGCTTTATGAATTGGCTAAAACAAATTTTAAAAACATATTTCAGCATGCCAGCACAAATTTTATAACCCAGACATCTTTATCAAGAGAATTCAGAGACCTCTATTCCACTTGCTCTCAATAATCTCTTAAGGGCCTCTTATTTTGAACATGGGACTTAACTCCAGATCCTCAAAGATATTCAGTCCTGTAGCTTCTGGTCATTTGAATGGAAATACCTTTGATAATATGAACTCTAATTCTAAGCAAGTACACGTGAAAATGTCACTCCAGCATTATGGACGTATCTCCAGCTAAAAATTAAACCACATTCAACTGGAATGTACATTTGAAGTATAAGAAATATTCTGGAACAAATCTGTGAATAAAAATGTATGATCCACCACCAGCAACCTGTGGTATTTTAACAAACTGTTGACTTATGGTCACACTAACACTCCAATGGGGCAGTTTGTGCACTTGCTGCTTGTAAGGCAATGAGGTTGAACATGGAGCATCATCTGATAATATGAAAATTAGTACTTTTTTCCCCCATAATCTGTATGTGGGCAAGCTTACTCAGTGTTTTGCTTTCATTCCACTAAATTCACTGTCCAAGCAGACCACATTAAAGTGAAGTGGCACACTGTTACTCTTGAGTATGTCTGTACCTAAATCAGTCTTTCAGGTAAAACCAGGCAGTTCAGCCAGGCGTCTGGAAACTTAGGGTTCTTCTACAGCCCATAAAAGTGGTGGAGAGATATAACATGCCAGAAGGCAATTCATCCTCTTCAAACACCGCATCTAAGAGTCTCTCTATCGGAGAGCAAATCTAGGCAGCCAGGCTGCGGAAATCATTTACTGTTTAGAAGGCAAAGGTAAGAAACATTAATCCCATCACAAATGTCCAAATACAGAGCTGTTTGGACATTGCAGAATTGGGTTTTTCAAGTAATTCCATGCACAGGGTAGCTTTAAATCTTCATAAACTAATCACAGTGATATGTGGAACACCAGATACAACATCCAGTGCATTTCTATTTAAAATCCTGGGGGGGGGAAAAGGTGGTGCTGTTGCCTGCCATGTAATATGTCAGGAATAAAAATAACTGAAATAGTTATTTAAATTTTTCTGGAAAATGCAGCACTTATAATATAATGCAAAGATTAGAATGGGAGGTGAGATTAGAATGGTCCATCCCTCCATGATTTTCTTGCATGCCAAAACACTACATTTTAGGGTGGAATTTCTAAAAAGGTGGCTGAAATCATCATCATACAAAATTATTTACTTGTGATACTTTCTCATTAACATAGTGTTGTATCTCAGCTTCAGACTACAGGCTTACAAATGAATTAATATGAGCAGTTTAATGAAACATCTAATCAGTCTCATGTATTTGTCCTGGGATGATTCACACATAGCAGTTACCCAACTGAAAAGCAGGTCTTTCATTAACAGCTAAGAAAGGTTAAAAGCTCTGGAGTTAAGGTCTTTGTTCAAGGGATCAAGCAAATAGTTAAACTCTACCTGCAATTCATTACAGTCAACGCTCTTTTTGCCACTGTAAGAAAAACACAAGTCAGTTCTTTTGAGTTCTGCTCATCAATATGCAATGCAAGATGGAATTTATCTTATTTTTATCACTGAAAAAGCAGAGCTGTGTAACTTTATGGGGATACGCTGATTTTCACAGTGACCCAATAGCTTCAGTCACATGGTCCTGGAAGCAACTTAAAGCACTTGAAAGTTTGTATTTTTGCGTGTATGAAAGGCCAGAACTCTTTGTGATCCCTTGCAAGTGAAATTCAACCTCCCTCATATTGGGTTAATAAAACTATAAATGTTTTCAATGCTCCGAGAATCATTCATTCACTTTTAAATCTACTGCATTTGGTTTGATGACCTTGTCTGGCAGTAAACTAACTCTATTGATCATTAATTTTTATTGGGAAATATTTGTATATGATTTCAAAGCTGCAAATAATTCCTCACAGGTATTAAAAAAACCACAAAGAAGAAAGGAAAAACATACAACCAAAAAGGAGAGAGATTCCAGCTCCATGGTTTCTCTTTTTTTTTTTTTTTCTCCCTCTTGTCATGCTGCAGGGAATTCTCTCTGATGTGCAAGGCTTTCCACTAGGGTACTAGGAACTCTGAGGCTGCACAAGGAACTGGCCTGCATGACTCACACCATCTCTTGGAGCAGACCACACTATGCATTACTTACACTCAAAGCAGGCCTTGAAGGCAAAAGCAAATTAAAAATATTTATTTACAAAACCCAAGGGAGACCTTAGTTAGAAAGAGATATATAGACAGGGTGACAAAATGGAAAGAAAACTGTATTCAATCTATTTATCCCAAGATGAAATCTAAACTTTGTTGTCTTCCCTTCTGTGTAGCTGACAAGCTTTTAGACAAGCTTTTTAAACCCACATGGTTAGGGAAACAGTTCTTGGGGACAATCTACACCTTAACTTATATTTATAGGACATAGCTGCAAAAATATGTTAGATTTTATGTCTAATAATTTCTTTCAGTTTTACTTGGAGGTCAATGTATGTAGTAAACCCTATGAACTTAGGAAAAGCACCATGGAGAATCTGAACAATAGGAATGCTGACACAGCAACATAAATCCCTGTCTCCCTGGCCCCCCGCTCCATAGCTTATCTCTGTAACCCTATAGGCCATGTTACTTAACCCTTACTATTGGTCAAATCTGGATTTCCCTCAACCCTATAAAAGAGACATATTTTAGTCCATTTGGCAGAAGCAGAGCTGTCGCTGGGACCCTTCAGACTTCCCCAATAAAGCCTTCTCTGTGGAACCAACCAGCATGCTTCTTCTCCTCTTTCTCCGCCTGCTGCAGCCTCAGCCCGAGGGCACCCCTACCTAGCAAGCAAGAGCTGAAATCCTAAGAGTTGCGATCACTATAAGAACTGATATTCACCAAGCTTGCTATGGGGGTTTGTCCTCTGCGATCAGCCTGAACTAGCTTAGCTTTGGGCACCCTGTCCCCCTGGGGACTGAGCTCCCGGGCTAACTTGTGCTGCTTGATAATAAGGCCAGATAAGAGGCTTTATTATAAGCGTAGGCTCTTAAATCCCTTTCTCTCTTCATTTCTTCCCCTTAAGGATTATTGATCCTTAATTAATTTGATATGAATATGTCAAATGACACCTGCATTTTATACAGACTTTTTTCTTTTCCTTATTGAGCCTAGACATATGGTTAGCCAATCACACAGAGATGATGGCGAATCTGGATGATTCTTCTCCACCTTTGTTTTTACAGGATAAGGAATAGACCCACTTTTTTTCTTCATGTATATTCCATTCTGCTGGTTGGGCTGAAAGAGCAGCACTGGTTTTTTTGGTTCAGTGAATGGGGGGAAAAAAAAAAAAGATTGTTTGTGTTTAAAGCATCCTGGTTAACATGACCCAAAAGTTCATGGACAAGTCACTGCAGAGAGAATGAGTGCTCACCACTGCTATTCCACCTGGGGCCCCCTCTGGTACCCCTTCACCCTGGCCCTATGCTGCAGTAATCCCCTACAACAAAGGTGAGCTAGCACTGCAAATTATACCCTTGTTCACAGTGCGGGGCCCTGGAATGGAGGGAAAGGTGCTGCAGGGAGGGAAAGAAGTCTATGCCAATTCCTTGTACAGAGGCCTCCAAACCAGCTTAATGAGGAAAGGCTCCGGAGCTCTGTTAATGTCTCTCACTGCAGGCACCTAAAACCATCTGGGATGCCCTGCAGTATTCTCCCTGGCTTCTAGATGCTGCTTCAGGGTGTCCCACAGGTCCTGGGCCATGTCTGTCAGACCTCTGGGAATGTTTCACTTACTTCTGGGGCATTTCAAATGTTCCTATTGTTTATGCTTGGAGGGAGTCAATTAAGTGTTCAATATCTATGATCACATCACTCACTCAGAACAATGACATTTACTATTTGTATGCTCCTCACACACCTCTTGTTCTGCAGTTAAGGACCTTCACCAAAATCAGTGTCTCTATGTGCCAGGAGCTCTACACAAAGCTAATGAGAAATAGTCCCTGACCTAAAAGGATGAGGGGAAAAAAGCAAGATGCCTTGCCCAAACTTACACAAGTGATCTGCTGCAGAAAAAGCACCACAAATTCACATCCTCAGAATACAGAGAGTAGCAACACAGTCCAGACTCTCCTTTTGTAGGGTACTTTTGCAATATCTCCTTTATCTTGTCTGCAAGAAATCTAACACCTTGCAACCCAACAGGGTCAGTGAAGGAGGATTGTGTGAGTCTGTAAAATATAAGCTGAATTAAGACAAAATCAGGCCTGCAATGCAATTATCCCTTTTCTGTTCCTTGAAATATCTCCACTCTCCCTGCCTTTTCCTACCTTCATTTCATGCCACTTGGAGTAGGATTTATTTTCAAGCAGAAGTAGTGAATTATGTCCACTGTGCTGCAGCCTCACATACCCTATATATCACAGAAAGCTCTTTACCAGCAATGTATTGCTGAGAGCATTTTTGCAAAAACTTCAGCTACTCCATGGGGATTTCCTTACACCCACACAACGGGAAAAGCAGTTCAATGTTATGATCTTTTATTCTTGTTCTGCTTGCTCTGTTCAGACTGGAGGCTGTATTTTGGGGACCTAATGGGTGTCAAACGGGACTGGATTTCTTGGCAATGACTCTTAATCCCTGCCAAGCTGGAATTTTGAACAGAAAGTACCACTGAGAAAACAACCCAACCCTAAATCTCAACTAACTTTGGAGAGCCCCACATTGCCTTGCTTAAGGCAGAGTTCTCATGGATTCACTCCCAGTTTTACAAGAGAAAGAAGAAAACGTGTGCATAAGGGACTGACCTGCTGGGCAGTTGTGAGATTCAGATCTAATGTTGTGACTCTCAGGGTTAGCCACTTGCTGGTAACCACTTTGCCCTGCATCATCTGGCCTTTCCAGCACAGATCAAGCTCAAGGAAGCACTGCAAAGCTCTGAGCTTGCCTCAGGCTCAGGGCAGAACCATTCCTGGCACCCAAACACATAACATCCATCACCAAGTAGTGTTCCACAGAGCTGAACCATGGGTTGGCAGCCTGCTGTGGGTGGATGGCACAACCTTAGCATGAAGGATTAAGTCTGAGCTTTGCCCTTGTCAGTGTTGAGGTTCCATGTGCTTCTGTTTCCATTTTCCTCTAAAACTATGGGCTCAGTTTTTATTGTCCACCCACTCATCCCTGGGAGATGTTCATTCACAGGTCTCTCCACCCAGCACATCCAGCCAGCCACCACTTCCATAGTGAGAAGAGGCTGAAAAAGAGAATGGAGCAGAGTTCCACTCCCATTAGGAAAATGTGGAGAAAATGTTTCATAAAATTAAGGAGGCAGACTATAAAAACAAACAAACCAAACACCTTGCCCCACTTCAGTTAAACTAGCAGCACATATTCAATGAAATGTTCTGAAACATGTATCAGAATAAACAGAGACAGATAATAACTTGGGGAATTGCTATATAATGCCAAACCTTTTACCTCCACTTAGTTTTGGTTTGTTACCATTTTTAAGCAGCTAAGTGCTGCAAAGACTAGGAGACCATGCCAGTTAACACTGGTTTGCATTGCCCTGGTCAAACTCGTAGTGGAAAGACAACCTTATGACAAAACACTGATATAGATTGCATTTCTGTGGAGTTCCCATCAAAAATAAGTTGTTTTTGTAGCTTCTCATTCTGAGAAATGGTCTGATCAATCAGTTATTGCTGGGGAGTGCTGACAAAAGGATTCTTGTGCTGCATAATAGAAAGTACTCTATGGACACAGCAATTAGTCTGACATCTTCACCAGCATATGACTGCCAAGAGACTGCCACATTTCTAAAGGAGTCTGGGTGTCTGTGTACTTCAGTGTTGTGAAGTTCTGCTGTTTGTTGTAGTACTTCAATCGGAGATAACCAACTTTGGAAAAAATCTAGTCCTAAAGATTTAGTCCTTTGAGTCTTTGATTCTGGCTGCTGGAAAAAACTGTACTTAAAAAAAAAAAAGGAAGGAAAAGGTTTATTTGCCTGATGAATCCCCAGCAGGGAGTTGCAGACAGATGTAAATTAGAATCCTTTTTAAAAAGAAAAGAAACAAAACACAAAAGAAAAAAAAATCAGTACTTGTAAACCAACCTCAAAAAGCCAAATTGAAAAATCAACTAACTGCAAATCAATTACATACAAATAGATAAAGAAAAGAGAGAAAGAAATTGGTTGTCTGGTTGGTTTGCTTTGCTGTACTGTCTCCTGTCGCAGTGGATATGACACGCACATTAGCCCCAGATGGATTTGTTAATGATCAACACAGTCATTACATGACTTAACAAATAAATAATTAATGAGCAAACAGAGAGTAGAAAGCATCCCTTAAATCAAGTGGTGGTCAAGGGTTCAGCACACTGAATTGCCAGGAGGGAGCAGAAATGCAGTTGCTGTTCCCAGCCTGCGGCTTCCCAGAGAATAGGAGGGACCATGACCCAGCATTGCTTGGTTAGTGTCTGCAAGGCAGGCAGCTCTTGCACACCATTTAGAGCAATCTTCCTCCCTAACTAAAGACTGGCATTTTGTAGCTTTATTCAATGTTTGCATCCCCTATTCAGAAAAATGCGTTTGAGTAGTACCATGTCACAAAGAGGAAAATGATGGGACAAGGCCTCTGAGCTCATTAACAGGCACTCAGGCACACCAGGATCAACAAGTCAAACAAAGATACCCGGTGTGTCAACGACAACCTGAAAGAAAAGAAGGCATTATGAAAGGAACAGTCGGTTTGCTGGAGCCACCCAGATCCTTCACTGGCTGCAAGAGATAAAACAGCTCCCACCTGCTCTTCCAAACCATTTTCCACATCTCCTAAGCTGGCTGCTGCCAGCTGGATTCCTGAGGCTTGGAGCTCTGCTTTCACGGATACCACCAACACCTGTGGGACACAAGCACTTTTGTATAGTGGGGCTTTAAGTTGCTCGGGAGTTAGCTCAGGAAAGGTTCCCAAGGCCCACCAGGCAATAAACACAGCTCCATTTTTTTTTAACAAGCAAGAACTTATAGAAGGCCAGCAGAGACAAGTCTGTGAGTTTTATTTTGTCGCAGGCACCAGTGTGTCTTCCTTCTTGGATAACACCTTCCTCTTTCCCCCTTCTTAAGGGAAAGAATTAGAGATGTTTGGAGAACAGTGTGGAGGAATACTTCAGGGTTGTTTCTTTGTTGAGGAGGTTTCTGCTGGAACATCCTTTCTGCTTTCAACAGTGGTTATACAAGGCAAAGAAAATAGAGATGCTGTCATCCCTCAATTTTCCTCCCTTGTGTGCATCAGACTTAGAGCTGTGTCAGGAAAGAGTTTGGAGTAATTTGTTTAATTTATGTCTCATCTCCTGGTGCTTTAAGGATTCCTGAGGTTTAGATTTCCTGAGGTCTTAGTGAGCAAATTAATATTTTGGTTTCTTCTCTTTTCCATTAGGTCAATTAAAAAAAAAAAAAAAAAAACAAAAAAAAACAAAACATAACAAATCAAACAAAAAAAACCTCATTGTAGCAGTAATACATGATTTTCAATATGTAGCAAAGGCAGTCAGTCAAATCTCCTTTATTAGCCACAAAGGAAAAGGACAAGAGAAGATGCTGTGCGAGAGCACAGGGATTGACCTGGGAAAATGTGAGACAGGCGACCCAGAGGTTTTGGGAAAGGGAAGGGAGGGGAGGACTCTGTCCACATGGGGGCAAAAGGGAAAGGGAACGGCATGACCTGGGGATGGGAATGCAGACTGGAAACCATGGGGGAGCAGGGCTCCTTCTGTGACTCAAAGCCCTAAATGCAGGGACTCACATGTTTTACTTAGACTGGAGAGAACAGCAGTTCTGTTGCCAGTTAACTTGATACAGACATACTGTCAAAGGAATATTTGTGCTCAGGGAAAAACCCCAGTGATGGCTGCAGCTGCGTTTTTAAACAGGGCTCTGTTTCATTGGCGTGAAAGCTGGACTCTGCATGGAGGGATGGCACAGGCAGGGAGGATCCGATTCCAAGGCAGAGGTGCTCTCACTACCTCTCTGATTTGAGCCTGGCTTAGCCTGCAATGCAGGGCTGTGGCTGGGGGTTGCTGTCTCTTCACTCCCTCATATGTTAGTCCAGCACCTAGAGAGTCAGCACTCAGCAAAGAGCAGCTCTGCTTTGTTTGATTTGCACCCCGCTGACACAAGCGAGGTCACAGAGTGCTTGTGTCACTGGCCTCTGAAGCTCTCTGGGGTGGAGGCACACCCCAGAGTGCACTGGGAATCACACATCCCTCATGGATGGAGCGTGGAGGGCAGCACAGCCAGCCCAGGCAGCCGGAGGGTCAAATCCAAAGGCAGAGGAGGGAGAGGCCAGCGCTGTTTAAGTGGAGATGTCTCTGATATGGGTACCACTGGTGTCAGCCCAGAAACAGGTCTGTCACGAGACCAGAGCAGGGGATGTGCAGCTACTCACTTGTCTTTGCACCCCAGGAGACCAGACCATGCTAAGGGGAGACAGCTCCTCAGAAACCTTCATGGTCTCCCACAAGTCCAAGCTGAGCTGTGGCTGGTTTTACAGGCTGAAGCAGCAGCCTGACTAGTGTGAACTTTCTCCTGGCTTTTAAACACCCCACAGGTGATGAAGAGACATTACTTAAGCCCAGTTTAGTGTGCTCAGCTTTCAACTCTTCTCTGGCTGCACTCATACTGCGATGCAGAGACAGGAAAGACATGGCTGGAGCGGGTCTGACCAGGCAGCTTCAAGGCCTGGATGCTGAGAGCTCTCCTGGAAGCCATGTGAACATTTGCCCCCGTTACAGGGTTTCATAGCTCACATCTCACACAGATTGTATTTTTCCAAGAAGGAAGACTCCAGACACAAGCACCTACAAGATGTACTGCGTGGCTCAGGACACTTCAGGAGATATGAAGTGTAATTTTTTATTCTATTCTCAATTCTGCTGCTACTTTTCCTTCGTACCATCTTTCAAAGGGCAGCTTGTTCTTAGATTTCTTGGAAAAGGATTGAAGAAACAGAGCAGGAAGGTGATGAGGAAAAAATAGATGAGACCCTCTCAGTCCTTGCATGGCAGCTAAAGTCCTTCCAAGTCAGGGAAGGTGAGACAGCAGCTGGGTTGGACTTATTATACTCCTGGAAAAGTTCAAGGAACACCTCTTTCTCATCTTGCTCTGTCTCCAAGTCTCTTGAGAAACCTGCTGCTGCTGCAGCCATGTCTCCTGGCCAGACCTGATGGAGTTAAAAGGATCCAGCAGTGCAAAGAGAGGAGTCCCACAGTTTCCAACAGGAGAAATTCTGAGTTGCTGGCAGTCAGTTCAAGAGGGAGCAGCAGGCAGTCATTTTACTGCCTTTCATCTGGAGCTGTTTCAGTATTTGTATTTATTTTCTTGCTTTCTTTATGTCTTTCTCCTTATTAAAAAAAATAAGAGGAGAAATAAAAGAAAATGGGATAAAAGGGAACAGCTCTTGTCTTCTATTAGATTTGAAGGTAAGGGAATGAGGATGCAAATTAGCAATAACACATCAAAACACAAATGATGATAACATGTAGTTAAGTCTTTTAAATTGCTCCTTCAGCTCTGGGGGTAAGACAGGAGTGTGGCAGTTCAGGAGTCTGAAAAAGAACTAAGATTTGTATTTAACTTTCAACTAAGCAGCAGAAATAAATACTCAGGAGACACTTAACTGCACCCCTGGAAACCCATGCTAAGGGCTTGTGCTCAGGAAGCATGTGGAGGGATGGAGGGATGCTCCAGAGGAGACTTTCTGTGGATGTTCCCTCTTCCTCCACAGGTAGAGACAGAGGAGGGAACATGATTTTTTTACTGTTCTAACTTTTAACAGTAATGAGAAAAACTTGTAACTCTAGCTGGAGTATTTCACTCTTATTGTGAGCTTCAATTAAGATTCTGCTCCCTCCATCCCCCTGTAGCTCACCCAGAGCAGGATGCATTGATCTGAGTTTCAGGTGCCAGCAAATGATCACTGCCATCCTCAGCTGCTGGCTGCTGCTGCTGGGGCCAGGGCTGCCTCATTATTGAACTCTCTTTCTAGGTGCTCAGAGATGGCTGAGTTGCCAAACTGCCCTATTATGAAAGTCACAGATCGAGAAAAATGATTGTGCCAACTTATTTTTGCCTCCTTTAAGACCTATTTTCTCTCTTTGTTTCTGTCATTTGCTTCAGCTACTACTGAGTTGCCAGTACATTGTCTTTTCCCTGTCAGAGATAATCTGCATTCTTATAGAACTGCCTGTTTCTTTCCATCTCTCATTTATCACTTCTACAGCTGCATGGATAGCAAAACAAATGTTTTCATGTCCAATATCTAGAGTAGTAGTTTTCAGCTATTTGGCTTATAGATACCTATCAGGTCAAGTAGATGCACAAACAACTTCAGAAATTAAATAATAATCCATTTCATCCACATATTTTTTTCAGTGCCTGTGAAACATGCTACAGACAACAGACATTTTGCAAAAAAAAAAAAAAAAATAGTTCTCTAGAAAGACCCAAATTCTCTTTGGGTACCTATGTTCCACATTTTTCCCCTTTTCTTTAATTTTCCTTCCTTTTATCTTCTTCCTTTTTTCTCCATCTGGTTCTGGTTCTTTTCCCCTCTCCCTTACCTACTCTTTTCCATACCTACTAATATTTATCTTTTCCCTTTAGCTCCATTGTCAGAATGGTGGAAAAACTCTTCAAAAGTTCTACTTCTTTGCTGGTTAGTATCTTCTCCCATTGTAATATCAGGAGCGTTCCTGATGATCTGAATATGTTTGTCCGTGCAGCAAGGAGATATTAATATCATGTGCCAAGACTTGTGCCTAAATCCATTCGGATCACACCAATATGGCTGCTCTTGGAAAGGCAATAGCTCACACCACTCAGTTCCCTGTGCAGAAATGGGCCAAGCAAAAGGGTTTCTCTTTAGGAGGGATTTTCAATAGATATTGCTTGTTCCTGCCATAATGCCAACCATCCGTGGGATTTAATTAAGCTCAAAAGTCAGAAACGTGTGAGACGAAAAATTTAAAAGGAGAATCTGATTCCTGCTAAAGTTTTCTCTGGAATACTCACATGCACTAAAATTGCACAGCATTCAGTTTAGCTATCTGGGTAAATATGGATCTGGACTGAGGTCCTTAGGACTTTCAACTAGCAACTTCACAATAGGAAAGGCTAATCCAGATGCAACACTGCCAGTCCAAAACATTCAGATAAATCAGGTCTGTTCCCCGAAACCATGAGATTACCCCCCCCACCAAAAAAAAAAATAAATCTCACATCTGAAAACAATACTTTTCTCGTTTATGTTTCTTTGAATCACAAGCAGGAAGTAGGAGCAAAGCACTGCTGGACAAGACCCAGTGTGAATGCAAGATATTTAGCAATCTGCAAGTGAATTGCCCCCCAGAGAGGAATGATTGGAAAGAGGATTTGGTACCCATGTATCTACCACTGTACTTGGCTGGCCCCAATATCTCAGCTAACAGTTGTGTGCAGGCTAAGTCTGCGGAGATCAAACCCAGGCCTCATTATTACAGCCATGTGGTTTCTAAACTGGAGCTAGATTGCTTCCACACCTGTGGGTATGGCCAGCTCAGCCTCTCCACCTCTACCTATATGAAGGTGCCCAGAGATACCTACAACCTTTAAGCTATCCCACATCCCTCTTTTCCCAACAGTTATGTTCCCACATGCTTTACTCCTTCCTTCTCCCTCCGTTGCATATTTTTCCTTCATCTCTTGCTTTTTCTCACCAGGTAGAACTTGGAGTCAGAAGTGGAACGTGTTTCTGTGGAGCTCTCCACAGATACAGAGATCCATAGCAAAGGGAATTTCACAAGGCTGTAGTACTTGGCCTATGACTTGTCAAAGTGTTACCTGTACGTGTTTACTTTAGGCACTGTGAAGGTGCACTTCAGGCAGCACTGCAGTCAGCTGAACTGCTCACAGAGCACCAAGCGCACGGCATGCTGAATGCATTGTGTGAGTGGAGCCTGAGGCTAGACACACTCTGGGGCAGGACCTTTCTCCTTGCAGTTATTTCTATCAGAATGCTATCCCACTCAGACAATGTGTTTCCCTTTTCCCCAAGGTGCATTACAAAGGAAATCAGCACCAGGTGCATTTTGCAGCAGAAACAGCAGAGGGGCAGGAAGAGCATGCGGCACTAATGAGTCCTCTCATGTTTGCCTTTTAAGCCCTGTCCCTGCAAAGTGCCGTGAAATTTGAAGGTGCAAGGTGCTCTAAAAAGCTGTCTTACTTCCAGTCTTGCTAGTTTATGTGACAGATATGCTATAGCAAAATATGATCTTCCAGGACATGAAATGCTATTTTATTCCATGAGTGACCCAGCTTGAGAAGCAGGCCAGTGTTCTGGGATGCTGGGCAATTGATTCTGTCAATATTACACATCATGTCACTGCAAAATGGCCTCTCTTACTGCCAAAGCTTGAGAACACCTGAGCTAATTAAAAAAAAAAAAATTAAAAATATTACACTGGATTTCACAGTTTCTCCAGGAGACAAATGTTCCCTTCAGTTTTGGCTTAATTTGTTTTCTTGTAGATGTGCCTTTTTACAAATTGAACTGCTTTGTAACTGCATCAAGCAAAAGGTGGCTGAATTTTCTTCAATGTTTTGGAACTGCTATACAAATTTTTAACCTCTCTTCTCCATATTCCCCCTCCCCTCAAATGAATTAAATTTTAAAAAAAGTGCAGGAGGCAGAGGTCCTCCCTAGGGATATAGGAGCAGAACCTGCCTTTTCCTTCACAAGTCTGAGCAGATAGTATTATCTGAACACACAAATCAGAGTTATTATGCACTTTATAAAAAGGTACATCTAGTCTATGAATAAATTTAGCATAAAATTCACTGCTCTCCTGAAACCTCAGGAATTAGTACAAAATCCCTTGCTGATTCCAAACAAATAGTCATTATAGGTTTTTTAAGTGATGACCATGTTTCCTTGGTGAAGCATCTGGTGAAATTACCGAAATCAGCTCCCACTGGTTAGAGTTGTAATGTCACCATTCTGAAAATCTTTTTAAGGAGTTTGGGTGAGAGTGAAACTCCAGGTATGATTTCATTCTCCATCAAGCAAAATGTTTCCTGCATTGTTGGAAACTTGGTATTGCCAAATTCAATCAGCCTTGAAATCTTGGGAAGCTCCAAAATCTTTGATTGTATTAAAAACTTCCTAAGATTTTTAAAGAGAAAAATAATGTGATATTTTTGTTCCTTTATTTTGTTGTCAAAGAATAACCCAAGCTTACTCAAGTTTTGTGGCAGTGGTGGGAAATTGAATCTTGCCATCTGAGCTGAGATAGACTAAATTGCTTGTGTCTTAGAAAATGAGACTAATGAGAAAAATTCTATAATCCATATGTTTCATGTGTCAGAGATATTACAGAAAGTCCATTGTTTTCCCATGGACAAATGTCTCATTGCTGTCAGTGGGCTGGCATAGGATATAACTTTTGTGTGCCATACATTTGTCAACAACAGTACCCTCCAGAATGCTCAGGCAGGACCAAGGCATGTGAAAATAGGACCTGCCAGTAACCTCTGCATTACAGATCTATACTACAGATTTTCCAAGAATTATGAGGACAATTAAAACAAGTACAGTACATTGAGAAGAATTGGCAAGGAGAGGTTAATTTCAAAGAAGCAACCTGAAGACAGGTTTATAAATTTATGTTGAAGCACGGACTCTGCACAGACAGTCCGATGCGTCTATGCATGACTGGCCATAAGGGATATGGCTCAAAGGGCTTACTGACCCTGGGAAAGGGAGCTAGAAAAGAGATCCTGCTTTCCTCCTTTTCCCTTTTTTCCCTACTCCAGCTTCCAACTCTGAGGCTATCCTAATGATGGCAGAAAATACATTGAGAAGAAAAGGAAGTAACTACCCTTTTGTCAGTTCATTGAGATGAATCAGGTTGCTGATGACTTGGAGGAGAGCTGGAGAGAACACAAAGTAGAGGATGGGCAGGGATGAGCAGGATAATCACTTCAGCAGAAGTCATACAGTCAGCACAGGCATTTTTGCCTACTACATCTTCATGGCAAACCCCTGGCTGCACTAATAGCAAAGCATCATCAGTGCATATTTCCAACACAGCCACCAGTAACTTGTTGGTTACCTATTACCTACCCATAGACAGACTCCTCCTCCCACCCCCATGACTCTGCTTTCTGGAATATATTTTCTTCAAGTGCCACACTCAGTGAGCAACAGGCCTATTATTGTAGCTAATTGGAAATTCCCTGCTTAGTTTAGTTTTTCCCTCCTGCAGAAGAACTGTTTATTCATCAAAAATAAAATTCTTCTTTGAGACAGTTTAATTGCAAATGAAGTTGCTGCAAAACCAATGACAGGCTTCCAAACCCGACTGGAAACTTCACCTGGCCTGCTACCAGCCTGCCTTTCCAACTGGAGGACAAGAAACTCCATTTTTTGGACTCCCCTCTGCTTGACAGTTCACTCTCCTGTCAAGCTGATACGGGATGGAAAGCCCAGACCCTGTGGGATACTGAGTTTACAAGCTTCAAAGTCCCCAGCTCCCCACCTCCTGCCTGTCATAAGGCATTTAGTCTTTCATTACTCCAGGGTTTTAGGAATGCTGGATTGCAGCTAAGAACTGGAGCTGACAAGGAACTGAGAACCTGGAGGCTCCTTATTCAGCAGATACCGTGAATAATTTCTTGTTTCTCCTCCCCAGAAGAAGCTGGAAGTAGAAGTGGGATTGTTCTCACTTACCTCATGAATTTGAAAACTTTTGATTTTCTAGGTTTAAAATGAAGACAGCAGTCAAACCCTGGCATAAAATTTCCACGTAGAGTTCCACCTACTAGTATCCTTTGTAAATAAACAATACAAACTCCCAGAACCTCTCTTGGGTAGAAGTCTACAACCTGTCAGTCACAGTTTTTAGAAGCATTACTGCCCCATGATTCCTTTCAGAAACGACAGTTATTTAACCAATAAATGATTCATTGTGGATCTTGCAAGGATATTATTTTGCATTCATTTTTGTCACAGCACATACTTATTGTAATTGCACAACTTATGAAAGAAGCCACAGGCTTTACAATTACTTATGGGGTTATTTTATTTTATCCTAATTTCTTTTTCTTTGCTATCACTGTGCTGTTAAATGTAGTGTTATTACAGCTTAAGCAAGGCTCCTCTTCACTAGGTCAGTTAACAATAGCAGAAAACTCAGATGTATCTAGAGAGTATTACCCTAATTACTGAAAAGCTACCCTTAAATGAAAACCACGAGGATCAGAGATAAACATAGGAACAATGAATACTCCCCAGAGGGCCACCTTGCTTGAAAGATGTCATGGTGTCATCTGTATTATGCAGAAAAATGTTTCTTCCATAATGGAAGGTCCATTTTCAATTCTTTAATGGATCCAGAGGAAATACCTGTACCTATAAAAGTGTAATCAAATCAATATAAAAGTGCAACCACACCAAGCAAAACACCTGAAACAAGAAAGGCTTTGCTATTTCTATTTGATTCCATGCCAGTAGCCCCTAAGGCACCTGCATCCATGGACAACTTGAGAATTCCAGCCTTGCCAATATCCCTGCTTGCATGAGGTTGATTGCTCAAGACAATTTCAGAGATGGCTGCCATGAATACTGATCATGTAGTGACAAACCAAGTTATGTCCCTGACAGCAAGTATTTCAATATAACAAAGACTGAGACATAATGAAACATTTGAGAAGACTGAGTTTGGACATAGGGCTGACAGTAGAAGTTTATAATGGAAGTAAATTGCAAATCAGATTCAACACATCAGAAAGGTTAGTACAGTAGAAACAGAGAAGCCTGAAAAAGTCCTTCATCTGGGTCTGAGAACAGTTTTACTTTGCTGTCACTTCCACTTGTGAAGAACATTTTCTCTCCCTTCAGACTTTGCTCTGTGGGTCTGAGTAACGGGTTTTTCATTCCGCTGCCTTAATTCTTCTTTTTCTCATATCTATCTAAGCTTTGGTTTTCATCTCCGTGTCAACTTTAGCGTTTGAAAAGTAGGCCACATATGTAGTAGTATTGCCCTCTGCTAAAAGACAGATTTTTCTGTGTTCCTTTGTCTGGTAGGTGTTAGGCATCCAGAGTCCATTATATTGAAGATAACACCAGAAGATAGTTGATTCAATTGACTCTGGAAAGTCTCTGAAAAGGGTGGAGGCCAATCTGAGGGGCTGACAGCAGCCTCTGTAGCTAAGAACTCAGCATATGAGGTGGCTGGGATCCAGTGCAATGTAATGGAAGTGTGAATGACTGAGCCCACGGTTCACTGACCATGAGGACCAGACAGATTCTGCTACCAGAAAATATTACTGAAAACAAATCACAAATGTCAGTATAGCTCAGTTTAGTACAAGAGGCATCTAAAAATATGCCTACAGTATCAGCTGAACTGGTGACTCTTGGGTGTGTGCATTCAACTCCTGTGGCACCTGCTACTGTAATTTGCTACAAATACAACAAAAATATCCAATTTATTAACTAGCACCTGTCTTTGTGGAGCCAACATGCAAAGAACTGTTTGAAAATGCAGTCAGCACTTGACCTGGGTATAGTGTAGTCATAAGTGTTAAAAGCTGAAGAAATATCTCCAACCTGGTAGCAGATCTGATCCTGTGTGATCACCAAATGGCTGCACGTGGATTTGAGAAGCAACAAAGGCAATTGACACCTGTGGTACCTATGAGCTCTAAGTAGGGTTCTATATCGAATTCAGGAGACCCCAACATCTGGGAATGATTGGCATCTGACTCCATGATTCAGAATGCTGAACAATTGCTTTATTAAAACTATACTATATTACATTAATACTATATCATAACTATACTAAAGAGATACTATACTATACTATACTATACTATACTATACTATACTATACTATACTATACTATACTATAAAGATACTAGTAAAGAAAAATCCATGACTGTCTGAGACTGTCAGGATACAGCTTTGACCCAATTGGCCAAGGAAACAAAACAATCCTCAGCAGAATCCAACTGACAAATCACTTCACAGGTAAACAATCTTCCTAATACATTCCACATGTGCAAAATAACAGGAGCAGCAAGAAGAGATAAGAATTGTTTCCTCTTCTTCTCTCTGCGCTTCTCCAGGGAAAATCCTGAGAGAGAGAATTATGTCTCTCTCTGTTCAGAGAATGTGAATGCCACAGTTCTAGAAACTGAGAGATGCACCAGCTTGGCAAATTCAAAAAGGCACTTAACCATTAAATAAAGATGAGGAATGAGGACCACAGATGACAATGAAATTAAGCTGGATCATATTCTGAATCAAGTTCTATACTTGGAGCTGTCTCAAACTACCCGTTTTGCAGAAAACTGAGGATTAATAGAAAAATACTTTTCTGTTCAAACTGAAGTTGTCATAGTAAGAACATCAGCATCTCTATGAAATTTTTGTCAGAAAGGTTTCCTAAGCCCAGGGTAGGACTTTAGGTCACAGCCAGAAAGAGAGCCAGTAGTTTTATCCCGATGCAGATGAGGAAACAAAATGTCAATCTTTGATATTTGATGATTTTTTTATGGGCAAGTCTCCAAACCATGAATTTTTCCTCATGAATTTTTAATATCCACACAAAGTAGAACACATTAAAAAACAGGGTCTGATTTCCTACTGTCATTAGCTGTGTATTTTCCTGGGTTAGTTTCACATCCATACTCTGAACTGGTAAAAGCAGAGGACTTGATTGTTGGTGTTCTGGGGGAAATTTGAGTTCTCAGAATATTTTCTGAGAAACAGACAAAGTCATGGATTGCTTTAAGCACCACCGCTGTCTCCTGGTTAAAACTGGAACTGCACAAATAACATGTACAAACATAGTATTGTTAACTGTAAATTAACTTTCTCCTGAGCACTTTGATCTGTGCAGATCCAAAAGTGAGCCATGAAAGCTCTGCAAAGCAAGGCATTAATGACAATTTTAAATTCTGTAGTTGAAAACTTGCTTCAGGATCCCTATAAATAGTAGCTAATGACTCTGTGAAATAGCTGTAATAGTATTCTTGTTTTAGGAGAGGGTATGATACTTTTTTGTTGTCTCCTACCACATAAGCTGTACTGCTGTGAGAGGGACTCATGTTACCACTCACATCCAAACACTGGGGCAAATACAGTTTAAGAACAATGGTCAGGTCCTTAAGCTAAATCTGCTTAGCTTGACCTAAATTCTCCATCATGATTCAGTTGCTCAAATACAGACTAAAAACAGAGAAGGTTTTTCCACTGCTTTGGCTTGCTAAGCAAAGAATAGAGAGGATAACTCTGTCTCCAGGCAGGAAAAATCAGGACTCTGTTATCACCAAGTATTGGACATACATCATGGTATCTTTAGGCCATCCATTCCAGCTCCTCATTGTACTGCTGTTACACCAACACTACCACTTCTCGCTCACAGGAAAATTATTTGTATTTTCACCTCCTCAGCAGCTAGAGTTTATCATCCCTGCTATTTCATCCTCATTAGTATTATCTCTTGTTAACCTAGGATATATAAATTTGATATGGCTTCAGGAAGATATCTCACAGATATGATGAAAACTTGGCCAAAGCTTATCATCTAGTACAAAATATTAAGCCTTCCTCATGTTGCTTGCTATGCTCTGTGCATAAAATTTGCCCAGAGCCTGGTCCTCAGACTGGGAGAGAAGATATTCTCTACTGACACCACAATCAACCTGTTTTGTCTCATGGCTGTGGTGGCTGCCAAGAATCCTACATTCAAATGGGTATATTTCTCTCCCCTTTCATATCTCTGAGTGTGTGTTCATAAACTATAGAAGTAACGTGTGGCTTCATCCCTGGAAAAGGTTTAAAGGAGAGATTAATGAAGTGTTGCAGGTGGCTTATCATCATTTATCACACAAAGGAAAGTTGACTTCATGGCAAGTTACTGCAGCATGGGTTGTAGCTAAGCAGGGGTATATGAGTAATGCACAGCTCTGCTTGGAACCATCCCTTTGCTCTCAAGGTGCAGGAAGGACTGGAACCGCATCATTTTCTCTCCTAAATACCACGAATGCCAGGGGAGAATGTGGCTCTCTGCTCCCTCTGACAGGAGGAGCTGTCATGGGTCACTTGGTCTCCATTTCTGTTCACAGGTCTCTTGGTTTTTCAGCACTGAATCTCATTCCCCTGAAGCTTAAACCTTCACTCCTATGGCAAAGCAAGTATTTCTGATGGAGATTATGCTTAAGTATCTCATTAGGATAATGAATGAGGTAAACAATGGGAGATAAATTATGCAAAGTGGGTTATTGTGTCAGTCTGAAGAAACCAAGGAAAGCCTCATGTGTTGACTCTTCGACTAATAAATCTTCAGCCTTTTGTGTTATTATCTTTAAATGCATATACTAAATAATTTTTACTTCTCTTGAAGAGGCTGTCTTTGAAGATCTGCACCTCTGTATATATCTCAGGAAATGGGTAACTTACAACTTATACAACCTTTGTATCCTATAAGTACTAATTTTGTGTGATATAATGAGGTCCTGGCTGGGTATTTACATAAAGCCCAGTTCTGCCTTTTGGCAGCTCTACACAGTAGTTTACATTAGCAGTAATGTAAGCCCTTCACATCCATTCAAGACCTTAATTTAGCCCTAGGTAGTATCACATAATTTCATGGTAAATTATTTCTGTCTTTTAAGGCACAGAGCAAATTGCAGGTAAATTATTAATAATAATACTTAGATCTTATCTTCAAAGGACTTTACTAACAGTAATTAATTCCTGCATTGCTTTGAGGTAGGTAGTTACACTATTACTTACATTCTTTACAGAAGGGGGAATTAAGAGAAAGGCAGGGTGAGATCTGCCTGCAGATGCTATGGGATGCTGGCTACCTGGCGGGGGTGGGCAAGCATCCAGGACCAGATAAAATGCTCTGCCTCCAGCAATTTGCCTTTTTACCCTGCTGGAAGTCACTGCTTCTGAGACAGACTGAAAGACAAGACTCAAAGTCAGACCCTGTCCCAGCCCCTTCTTTTTAAAGTCTGGCACCTTTAGGTAAATGCCCCTTTTGAGGAAAGCAATTAGGGGGCTGCACAAAGTTCATTGAACCTTACTCTGAGGCTGGTTATCTCAATCAGTAGAAACAATGCAGCTGGGCTAGCATCATTTTAAACCATTAACGCCAAATTTACTGTAGGTTACTCACTAGCAAGCTCAATTTCAAATATGGAGGTAGAATTCCAGAAAGAAGAGAAAAATAATCAGACTTCCAAAAGATTTCTTTTTTTAAATCTTCCAATATATCTTACCTGCCTTTCAAAAATAATTCCAAAATTTTGTGTGGGTTTAAAAAAATCATTTTAATGAAGACCATATAACATTTGTTTCTACTGCTGATGGTATATCAAAGTGAATGCCAGTGGTCATTGAAATATCCTGGTGTTTGCCTGCCTTCAATTATTGAGGGCAATCACATTGAGCTAATTAGAGTTTCTTAGCTCTTTTTGTGAATTGGATTAAATCCTGGCTTCATTAATATCCAAGAGATTGCTTTATTGTACAAAAATTAAAATGAGAACATTTCAACAGTGATCTCATGAAAGAAGGCATACACAAAACAGAAATATGAAAAATGCATGGAAAAGTAGTACCAATACAATTTCCCTGTTTCAAACCAAAATTTTGAAATGGGATCCTAAATCTATTTTTATTTAAAAAATGTTTTCTCCTGCAGGAATTCCACAGAAATCCATACGGTTTTGCAAAAAACTATAAGACTTAATTAAAGACTTCTTTTCTAATGAAAACTGTCTGGGAAATGTTATCTGATCAGCCTGACTCCAGATAGCTTCCAGGATTCTGCTCACACCTCTACAGCAAGCTTTGTTCTCCTTTGAAATTACATGGACCTGTATCATCTCCTTCCATAATGAAACCTCTGTTAAATAGCCTCAGGAAAGGAAATCTACACAGCAGTGCCCTCACAGAATTATAATATGCACACAAATCAGAGCTAATCTACTGCTGGGGTTGGATTTATCCTCCCAAAATTCTTCTGTCAGCAGGTGCAGAAGAAGAGCTGCTGGGTTCTGCAGTCAGGAGTGCTGTTTGAACCCATTGCCCTCTGTGGTCCATTCTGCTCCAGCGCAAACCATGGGCTGGAGATGCTTAGCTCTATAGCTCTGTCCTTTGGCAATGAAAGCAGCCTGGGACAACTTTGGTCATGCAGGTAAATGGAGCAGCTCTGCTATAGCAGCTGTGCAGCTGAAGGGATTCAACCGTGGCCATGGGGAGAATACGTCAAGTCTTCTCTGAACTAGAAGTTGATGTGGCCCACCTGTGTTAAGGATCCAGGAAAGTATTCCAGAGGGTCTAATTCCTCATAGGTATCTGCTGACTAGTTAGCATGGAATCAGAGAATGGTTTGGGTTGGAAGGGACCATCAAGCTCCATCCACTGTACCACTTGACCAGGTTACTTGAAGCCCTGTCCAGCTTGGCCTTGAACATTTCCAGGGATGGAGCACCCACAGCTTTTCTGAGAAACCTGTTCCAGTGTCTCACTACCCTCACAGCAAAGAGTTTCCTCCTAATAACTGATTTATACCTACTATTTTTCAGTTTGGAACCATAACCCTTGGTTCTATCACATATCACACATGCCCCTGTAAAAAGTCTCTCAAGTCAGAAAACCAAATTAAAGAAGTTCCCACTGGAACACCAGTAATTAGGGATCTAGGATGTGCTGCTTTTTTCAGACGTTGGTGCTTTACAGAGTGTGATCTGCTAGTTGTTCCAGCTCTAACTAGGGAAATCACTCAGCACATACCTAAACCCATCCTTCTTCAGCTCAGGCTTTAGCCCATGCCCAAAATGTGAAGTTATCTGTTTGGAATATGTCACAACAAGCAAAGCCAGCCTGACAACAGCTAGGGAGACATCCATCTCCTCCAGTGTTGGTCCAGACAGCATTCCAGCACTGGAGACTAATCATTTTCAGTGGAGGAAATCCAGGGATCTGTGATGAGGACAAGCCACCCACTGTCCCATCCATCTGCACCCCAAAAATGACCTAGTAGTAAAACAGAAAAACTGTGTCTGATTCTTAAACAGTTATTTAAATTCCTGTTGCACTGGAGTCCAAGCTGTAAGCAATGGAGAGAACACAGCCCTGCTGTTCTTAAATGCATTTTTTTTAAGTTTTTTTTTTTACTTTTTCAGTTTTCATGCACCAGGAGACCTTCACGTAGTTTATATTTCCTCATTTTAAGGGGAAAGCACGTGACTGTGTGCCTGCATACACACTCAGTGTCTATAACTACCACTGGGAAAGAGCCAGGAAATAATTTAAAAAAACCCCACAAAGTTTTACTTTCCTCACACTCTCAAGCACATTTTAAAGAGTATTTTTATAGGACAGGATTTAGGACTGTTTAAAGCCATCAGACTGTCAAACAAGGGTAGTGAAATTTCAGTTTCCCCTTGTGCCCTGGCTGGGCCTCTGTTGAGCAGTGGGAGAGCAGCTGCCTATACAAGGCACTTTATGTCTATGTCTAGATAGGTGAGTCAGACACCAAATGAACATTGCTTTGGTGCCACCATCTTTTACCAACTCTTGAAGTTTAGTTTTGTTACATACTTTTTATTGGTGTCTCCAGCAATCGCACCATTGTCACCCCCTTCACTTTCCAACAGTTTTTAAGATGGAATATGTTTTCGGTTGATGACTGCACAAATGAGGTGATTAAATGCTGCTTCTAATATTAAAAGTGGAGTGTTTAGCTCTGGACTTGCCATAATAAAACCAGCTGAAATTAATACCTAGCTTGGTAATGGGTAGTCTTGAAATTTTTGTTGTTGTTGTTTGCCCAATAGCTTCAACTATGTACAAAATCCATCCTAGACTGCATTTACTTCTCTGCTAGCGCCAAGCCTTTGAGGAATGGGACAGATCTCAGACAGGCATCCCAAAAGTCTGACTAGATGTCCACCTACATACTTTACTGTTTTTGCAGGAAGGAATAAAGAAATAAAAACATCCATCTATATTGAAGCTGAGGCTATGTAAAAAGATTTCTGAATCTGTGTAGCTATTCCTCAGAGTCACTTCAAATTTAGTAGTACCTGAGGTATTAAAAGGCAGATTGGTACTTTGAGTCTCAAACAAGCCAGCAAAAGATAAATTGCTGAAATGTGGATCCATATCATCTCCATTTGATGCCCAGCATGTGGGCTCTTCTTGCATGGCATTGCAAAGAGAAACAGCAGTCACCTGAGAGAGAGGGATGAGAGAGAGAGGAAGAGAGAAAAAGTAGAGACACACGGTACAAGGAAAGGAAAACATAATCCCAAGACATTCTTCTGCCTTCTGTTTATGTTTCCACGGCTAATGTGCTTATGGGAGCAAGTATGCCTGGAAAAGGCTCTGTTCTTGACTGGCTCCTTCTGTGTAGCAGCTGCTGAAAAGAGCAATGCAGTGCAAGATTTTTGTATTGCATTAAATAGCTATTTAGTTGTTTTGCACTGGGTTCTGTATTATTGCACAGAATAGTATGTTTTTATCCTCATGGAATTCCTCGTTTATATCACATGGCTTTTCCCTGCCCCAGAAGCCCTGTGGTGATGGTTTGTCCGAGGTTTACTCCTCCCTGAGCCCCCTCCTCACTTGTATCCCATTGGCTGTGGTCCTCTTCCTCCGCCCCCCATTCCCTGGGTGTAAAAGTCTCTTGCCATGAGAGACTTCTGGTCTCTCTTTTTCTGGTCTCTCTGGTCTCTTCTTTTTCTTACCTGGGGGATAACCTGGATGATCGGGTGTCCTATCAAGGAAATAAATTTAGGACTTTGCCCCCACGTGGAGAAGAGCACTTCTTATCTTTTGCCTTTTGTCCTATGTAAGGTCATGTGGGCTGGGGTCCATAGCTAGCCAGATTGGACCCAAACAGCCTGCCCAGACACGGATTCTTACACAAGATGAGATCAGAACTTTGATTTATTTCCTATTCTTAGCCTCAGTACAGGCTTGAGTGTCCTGTCTCTTGCACAGGCAGCCTAAACCTCTCAGGTCAGTCCTGCTGCAGCAAATGAGGTGTGAGTGTGGGGTGGAGGGGGAAGAGAGAGCACAAGGTGCAGCTCCTTCCACACTCAGGCAGGATGATCCGAACCCCTTCCTGACAGCTGAGATCCGTTTGGGCAAAATAGCAAACTGTGTGAAGCCAAAGCCCAGGGCTCAAGTCTAGGATGAAAATACAATATAAATATAACCATTCAGAGCTGTGGAGCATCTGGCGTGCTTGGGAAACGCCAAGGGCACTGTGCAAAATCTCTGAGTGCAAGTATTGGAAAAATTTCAGGGGCATTAGCTGTGCTCATGTTAAAAAGGCAGGGAAAATAAGGTCAAGTAGAACTCTTATTGGGATGAGTGTCAGAGCCAGTGTGGGCACTTCTGAGCTACACTGTGCTGTGCTCCATGGTGGTTTCAATGTTTTGGTCCCTTGTCAAAAATGCAACCGCATGCTTGCAATTCACCAATCCTCAACAGAGCAGAGAGCAAAGACTGAGACCCTCTGAAAGCACCATAGGAATATTCCTTTTCAAGCAATTCTATAATCTACAGGAATATTCTTAAATTTTCCTTCAAGTTATCAGGACAAAGAGGAGTCTCTCTATTGGCTTATTTACATTAAAAGAAATATTTGAATATAAGTGACAATGTGTCTCTAGTCCTTTTCACACAAGCTTGAATCCAATATTTTTACCAGGAATACCTAATAGAAGCTTAAAAATTGATAGATTTATTCCCACTAGTCTCACTTTAAGGCAGGTAAATGAGACAAAGATTGATTACATGACTGGGCTGGGTCAACCTGCAAGCCAGTGACAGAGCTGAAAGCAATGCTGTCATCTCCTGAGCCTCATCTGGATCCATCAAACCACAGCATCACAATGCACAAGGCAAAGTTCTCCTCTTGTTTAAGCTAGAATGACAGACTACACTCAAGTGGCCAAACATGATGCCTTGACAAAGACAAAAAAAAAGGAAGTTACTTCATAGCCTACAAGAATAGAACTCTCCTATTATAAAAAAGAATTCATTTTCCCAGAAGGGATGTATTTCCCAGTCACTCTTTCTCTCCATACCTTCACATACCCAATCAAGACTAGAGCTTCCCTCCATCCTTTTTTCCTTACTTATATTTGTATAAATATTCCTCTCACCTGTCTTATATAAGAACTTATTTTTAATTCAAGCAAGACCCTGTGTCTGGGTCCTTTTACTACCATAAACCCATTCTGATCAGAGAGACATTAATAAAACCTTCCTTTGCTTTATTTGGTTTTCTCTTCTTGCTGACAGGATGCATTGAGCTACATGATAAACATTTACAGCCAACAGTAGAAAAGAAATGAGGACTGTAATAGGGTCTTGCTTTCTGTCTTTCACTCATAAGACTGCAGCAAATATAACTCAGGCTGCAGGTACTTTGGTGGATTGGGTCCCCAGCTCACCCTTCTGTGGTCTCTAACTAAGATCAACCCTGTACTGTACCTCCCATGGGAGAGAATCTCTCACCTTCATTTTCAAAATCACACAGGTTATAAACACCAGAGAGTATAAGCAGTGACAGAGGAGAATGGTGGGAGAAGCTGGCAGTGCTTTCTGCATAGCAGCTGGCAAAGAGCCAGTGGTGATTCTCCCAGTCCTCAGCACCCATCATCACCTCCTTCTTCAGCTCCTGGTGGGTGTGAAGGGTCAGGAAAGGAAGGGAATGTGCGGGGTAGCACAGTTAAGGCGTACTTTAAAGCAGTTTCCATAGCTTCACAATAGATTCAGCTCTGAGATGATAATGACTATGTCTAGCAGTTTATAAAGCTGGAAAAGGGAATTGAGACATCTCCAAGCATGTCCCTAAGCCTTGGGAAAGAAGCTTCATTCAATATGGTTTTGTTTGCTTTCTTTTCTTATTGCTGTGGGCTTAGGAGCCTCAGTATTTGTTGAGGAAGAATGAGAAGAATAGTCAAGCAATCACAATGCAATATTAGATCTGACTCAAGGAAACTCAGGTGATGATGGTTGGGCAAGGAATCATCTGTAATACTGGAAAAGTATTGGAAACCAGAAATCAGGGTAACAGCAAAGCAAAACTTAGAAGGGACAGTGGGCTGTGGGTGAAATCAGCATGCTGGCAAGGAAGGCACTTTAAAATGCTGATGGACCAAAAGAAACTCAATGGTGAAGAGGGAAAGTGCCCTGTACTGGAACCAGGTCTGGTGCTGTTAACAGAGTACTTCTGCTGCTGCCCAGGTTCACTGGGCACCCTGCATCTCAGAAGATGGTCTAGCATTTATTCTCTTTTTCAAACTGCCTTTCAATGGAGAGGCTCAACATTCAATTTAGAGTTTGTTTCCTTCACTTAGTACTAGAATTGGAAAGTCTGTCCAAACCATGAAAGAATTGTATGATACAGTGAGAGTGAAAAGAGCAATTCTCCTGAAGTTCTTAAGAGTGGGAGATATCTGAGAAGAGATGCAAGATCACACATAGAGCTCAAGGCCTCTTTATAATTAGAATGCCCTGGTAGAAACCAGGAAGGAACTGAGCCTGTACAGAAGACCAGGGACATCATATTAGGATTTTTTTGTTTTAATTGTGAGGAAATTATGAGGAAAATGGTAGAACCCTATCACTTGGAACTAGTTGAATAAAGTCTTAGTTAATGAACCAAGAACAGCTCTACATTAGGAAGATGTTCTGGGTAATTATTTAGTCTCCAACAGGTTTTTTTGACAAACTGCTTGGACAGATCTGTCATTTAACCTCCTGACTCTGCAGACTCACCTCTCTACCTCTTGTAAACTGCTGCAGTACTATTGACTTTAATGAAACAGGGCAAATTTTACCATCTGGATTGGCTCATGACTACTTTTTAAAAAGGAATTCTTTTCATAAAGAAAAAAAAAAATCCACAGTATATATATTAGATTCATGTGCTTCTCTCAGCTTTACAAAGCACATGGATGAGAAACAAGTTGCATATGCACAGTTCAATCAGTGTTGCAACCTACAAGGTAAAAATCAAGAGTGGAATATTAGCAGGACACCATTCTAGCATAGGTAAAAAAAGAGAAGGAGCAAAGGTTCTCCTAGACTCATGTGTGTGACAGCTGCACAGTAAAAAATTTCTCTCCAGCATATATCCTGCCATAGGAGAGTAAATGATGGTTGAACTATGTCTGCTGATTTACTTTAATTATGACACATTAGTTATTCTCCACCTGCCCACTTGATTTCTTTTAAATCCCAGTGGGAGGTGGGGTGATGGTCAGCACTGAGACAAGGATGTGCAGACTTCAGGCAGAGATGAGTAGGAAGCAGAGCTCTGCAGGGCACACTTTCTGTGACAGCAGAGGCAGGTGTGAGGACAGACTGCTTAGCAGCTCACTGTACAGCACGTCCCTGTGTTTACCCCTGAGAATGGTTAAAGCCCATGAGGCTCTTGGATAGCATTACATTTACATTCATTAGGAATACAGCCTTCTTGGCATACAGCATCAACAAGAAACTGAAAGAAGAAGAGGCTAAAGGCATTCTTAAATTCTTAAAAGACTTCTTCAGGTCCTGAAGATTTATCCCCTATGGAGAAAAACTCCTCGCGTGTTGCTCTGACATCTGTGCTAGCAGATCCTCCAGGTTTCCCCGGTTTCTGTAGTGAACTTGTCTTCCTGGAAAGCCTTGCTGGGAAAAGACAAGCTGCAGCCTGACCCCTGACAGCCCCAGGGAGTGCATAGGAAAGCTTCACCATCGCTAAGTAGCAAGGCATACTTTGAGTTTGAACCATAGCATTCCAACTATCTTGCAGGAAGCAAAAGGAGTGGGAGATAAATGGGAGGATGAAGAAATAGCTTTCTTTACTGAAAAAAACCCCAAGTCCAAATAACAGCATTTGAGAAACTTCCAAAACCATTTTAGAGCTACAAAAGTATCTCTTTGAAATTTCAAAGGAGAGGTGTCTCCATGCTGGCACTTGCTATTTACATGTAGTACCTGCACATCCCATTAATGCAGATAGTGGAAATTCAGTGCTTAATATTTTGTCACAAAGCAGAACAGTCAGGAGGCTTGAAATTCTTTGAGCCAGCCGTAAAAGTGGAAAATTGGCAGATGGAAATAGAGTATTTTCATAACCGCATCACTGCATGGAAAGAAACTGTAGCTCTTCATTCAGTGCTTAAAAGACCAAAGATGATGTGCATCACTGCAATCCCCACCATTGTGGAGCTGAACTCTGTAGGGATTTTCCATGAGAACCACACACAGCAAAGGGAACCTGCATAGAGCATCAAACATGCAGAGAAATTAAAAACTGCAGAGGTAGTTCAGAACACTCTCTGTTTGGGTCCTAACTTCTCTCATGCCTTTCCTTCCTGTGTTATATTCAGACTATAGATTGCCAAAGAAAAAACCTATTATATCTATCTACAGAATTGCTTTTACTTGTTTGGGCCTTCTTAAATTCAATGAGAAAGTATTTTTACTGCTTTTATTTTAATAGGGAGGCCAGATACTGCCTCATCTCCAGGGATTTAATTTCCCACTTGCCCTCTGATGGGCAATGAAAAAAGAGAAGACACAGTACAGTTTGCTACCCACTGAAGGTAAATAATTCTCCAGAGCTATTAAGACAGTACCTTTCACTGGAAATGAATGAGTTTGTGAAGTTTCCTTTTTTCTATACATTTTGCAGTCAACTTTAGGGAGGTGGCAGAAGAGAGTTAGCCCTGCTGTGCTGGCAGAGGGCCAGAGTGGGATTCTCTAGCAGATACCTCTCAGCAACCTGCACATGCTCCTCAGGCCTTTTAGTCTCTTCAGTCACATGGGAGCAGACTAACGTTGCCCTCCAAAAATTTTAAAACATCTTTTACTAAATGTGGAGTCACTGTATTGTTAGGCTCATTCAATCCTCTGAGATGTGAGAACTTCCATAGGGGTCTGAACCTTGGTGCACTGTGAGACACCTCTCCCAGGGTTCATAATTCATGTTTCTTTTCCAGGTTTTGCTATGCAAATTCAGGTACACAAACCTATGCCAGGTCAAGCATATGAGCTCTGCAGTTTCCCATGAGATCTCAGGCACAATATTTACTGTAATATGCACATTTCTTATTGTTCTGCCTCTATGGTAGAAATTAATGTGCCATTTAAATCTCTTGGTGGCATTATGGCAAAATTGGTTTTAACAGCTGCATCATCAGTTTAGGAGTTTCTTCTTTTTTTTTTTTTTTTCTGTGTAGTTGCAAGCAGAGGAATGACCTGACAGGTAGATGCATCTTAAAAATGGCTTTGTTACTCTTTTCTTCCCTGCTGGCCAATTTGGGGTCTTTTCTGCATGGAATGAAGTGTCCTTGCAGTAAGTAGCTGAGAAAATCTCTTGGAAGATTACTTTGCAATTGTGGCTGGCAGTGAAGAGATTAAGCAGATATACAAGGAGTAGGGACAGGTCTGACTGAAACTCTGAGGCAGAAACCAGGAAGGAGGACTAGCATCAGCACTGAAGTGAGAATAAAATCTATTTTAAGAAGCTGTTTTTAAACAGCTGTTCTTTGAACTCATGTGCATTTTAGTCAAGATGAAACTGGTTACAGAGTTATATAGAAGAAGAGGGGGAGAATGATTTATTTACTTAAAGGCAAGAAAAGACCTATCTGCAGAGTTTTCTGACTCTGTACTCTGTTATGTGGAAGTTGTGCCTACAATATAATTGGCTGGGACGGAGCGCTCCTGGAAGTGGGCAGAGCTGCTCAGGTATGAGCTGGAAGAATGGACCACCATAGCCCTGTGGGCACACAAACACTCACCTACATTACACAGAATACTCTTAATAATTTATTTTTTTCTTCTATTTTCATATACAACCATCCCTGTCCTCCTACTGAATTTCCCAGGAGGGCTGAATTTGGATCTCCCATAACAAAAATGATGAGTGAATCTACTATTGATTAAGAGCTAAGGCACTTCTGGGGTTAATGTTAATCTCCTGTTTAGGCTACCAGTGGGGAAAGGCAAAGCCTGTCCCTGTTCAGTAAGAGTTGCCACCACAGGGACCCAATTCCTCATAAGTGATCATCATAGAATTCTTCAGGTTCCTTTATGGAAATTCCTGTACTTGAATGCTTACTCAGTTGAATGAAGTCAAGAGTGCTGTCTGCACAAGAAGAGCAGCAGCATCATCCTCATTGCTGCTAATACACCACTGCATTCCCTTCAGCAGCCACATCAGGATTTCACCAGCGGTGTGAGCTTTTCTCTTTTCTATTTTCTATACATTCACCAATCTTTAAAATGCTCCTCTCTAATCAAGAAAAACAAACCTGTACTTGCTAAATGCTCAGTACATGCACTGTCTGGTGGAGCAGTTAAAACATCAGCCTATAATTAGACAGTTTTCAAAGCTTTTCTTTTCCTTCTGTTCTTCCCCATCTCACTCTGATAAAACCACTCTTTCCTTTGTCACTGAGGGGGGACAGAGCTCTCCTCCCAGGCATGCATTGCTTCCCATCAGTGGCTGTGGGAGTCACAAGAGCTCATCAGGGGAAGAATAAACCCTTAAGCGAAAGAAACCTTTGATGAAATCCAGCCACCCTATGCTAGGTCTATGTATGAATTCTGAGAAGTTGGATATAAGGCAAATGAGGGCATATTTGCCCAATAATTTCTCTGAAGTACAGAAAAGTCTGTTTTACTCTTTTGTGGCTCTGAATGTGATGAAAACCTCAGATAAGGCTTGCTCCTGACTGGTATGTTGCAAAGTGGCTACCTTATCCAACTCTGGTAAAAACTGGAGAGAATGTAAAAGATAAGTTGATCCCTGTCCTGTGGTTTTGCCAATGTCATCCTGGCCTGTGTCAGGAAAAGTATGGCCAGCAGGATGAGGGCAGTGATTGTGCCTGTGTACTGGGTCCTGGTGAGTCACACATCAAATCTGGTGTTGAGTTTTGCACACCTCACCACAAGAAGGACATTGAGGTGCTGGAGAATGTCCAGAGAAGGACAATGAAGCTGGTGAAGGGTTGGAAGCACAAGTCTTACCAGCAGGTTAAACAGAACCAGACGTGTATAGGCAACAGCAGCCTAATAAATAGCCTAACGTATATCTGAGTGAAATATTTACTTTTTTGATTCATCTCTGTTAGTAACAAAACACTGAAGTGATTCCATTTTCCTAATTACCTCTGGTTCCCAATTAACAGAAGAGTTATAACCTCTGTAAAGGCTACTCACACAGCAGCCCATTTGGAAGAGGTCAATGATCCAAGCCAAGGAACCTCATTAGTTAAACCACACATTAGTCAGCATTCAGTCACATGCAGGGAGCAAAGGGAACCAACCTCATAGCCTCTCTCCTTCTGAGAGAGAAATCAGACAGTACTTCGTGTATTTCCTTACTGCATCACATCTCTGCTGTCTTATGCTGGAGAATGGCTAACTCTCTTGACTTCTTTGGAATTCTTCCAGATTTACATCACACAATTTGGATCTCAGCACTCCTTTTCTGGATTAAATGGAACAACACTTCTGATATTTGTTCATTTCTTTCATTATTAGAGGATAGCTTTGTTGTGTAATTAACATGCTGGTAATTAAGGATTCCAAGTTGATGTACTAATTTCTCCCTCTCTCTCTCTCACATACACACACTCTTTCAAAATGTTATCAGCAGTAATTGCATTAACATCTTTTCTTTTCCTGTTCCCTTTGGGAGTTTATTAAGCTTTCACTTAGTCTTTTTCTCATTTCACGAATATACGCATTTCCTTCACTACTCTGAAAATTTGCTCTAGACTTGTACACTTTTGAGTACCTTGACCCACTTCCTGTGCAAATACAGGGGAATCTTCAGGGCCATTCATTTTTTCAAACTTTTAAATGGAAGATGAAAACTTGAAAGTTATGCTCTGGTTTTTTTCCATGGATAGAAGTTCAGAAAATTCTTGTGATAGCAAGATCATTCATGCAGATGCACCACATCTAGCAAGTCAGCAGAAATTGAGATGGATTTATGACTGTGGATTACTATCATGAAACTCTAAGGAAGTCTTAAAACTGTCCTATGGACAGTTCATTGCTTGTGGAACATTTCTTTTTAGTGATCTTAAGTCAAGGTGTAGAGGACTGTAAAATAACCAACAGTTTTTTCCCAGTATGATAAAATGCATGAAACAAAGTAAGTTAGTAGACAGCAGAGGATGCTTCATCATAGTTCTTATTCATTTTCTGTCTGTCATTTCCTTAGACTTTAAAAATATTTCATTCCAAGTTTGAACTCTATGGCTGACAGTTACAATGGGGAGCTTAGTCTGTGTTGGTAGTGAGTTTAAAAGCTAAAGCATAAGCCCACCATTTTTGTGTTCAACCTTACAGCAGTTGTTCCCCCCACCTTGGTACCCATGCAGCAGCATTGCTCCTATGGTTGTAAGTTACAAGAAACATAGTCTTTTGCTCTCACTGTTGGTTTTAGCTTTCTCTTTTCCAGCTATAACACATTCCTAGGACAATGATGCTGGGGATCCAGCCCTGGTAAATCCTTGGTGGTCAGTTGGACACCCTCCTTCAAGCTCATTAAGGTGTAGCTTCACTTTGTTTATTGGAGTTTAAATGTGTGTGGATCCCTTTAAAAACAGTCCTAGTTTCTAAGGTGAAATATTAATATTTAGTATTGCCCTACTGCCCCAGCTGTGAAGAGTGAGGAGGAAACACGATCCAGACTTTGAATCATAAGCTTGACTCAGGTATTGACCTTGACCTGCAACTTCGACTTGTCCAAAGTCAATTCCCAGTACATGCCTGAGTCTGAAAATAATAGCTACCCATTCATCACCACACTCTGACAAGTGTGTTCATTCTTTTTTCCTATCCCTTCACTTTCTGCTGCATTTTATCTTTCATCTGCATTTATTAGCCTGTCTCTGTTTGTCTGGGGAAAACAAATTTGCTGAAATCTATGACCATAGTGGTAAAATCACAGTGTTTGGTTGCATGCCAACTTGATGCTGCTTAGATGATAAAATGGGCTGGGAAAGAAACAACTAGGTTTGTAGCTCCCTTATGTGTATAAGTTTAAAAAGGAGTAAATCTGCATTTTTTTCCTCTTCTGTGACTTTGAGTTTTGCCTGAGACCACAAATGTGATCCCTGCTTATGTTCCAGGCCAGAAGGAAGGGAGGAAGAGCTGCTGTCACTGCCAGAGCAAACCCAAGATTCTGTTTCTGGGAGGTGAGATTTTGCTGTATGGTTTGAAGGACCAACTTGAGGCAGCTGCAGTTTTAGATCTTTGCAGAGAATGCCCACCTTGTACAATGTGGGGGAACACAGTCATATCCAAGATGTTTCAGGGATGGAAGTGATGCAACTGTGGTACCACAGAGCTAATGCCATGTGGGCTAATGCCTTCTTTACGTTATCTCTTTGCTTGAGGTAGGAAACCTCTCATGCCGTGGTTACACAAATATTTATGCAAACTATTTCAAGTGCTTGGGAGGTAAGAAATTACTAGTGTTGATGGGATAGAGCCTGATAAATGGCCTTTTGTTCTGTCAGGTGAGAAGGCTGGTGCTGATGCAAAGAAAATACTAGACCCAAAGCTCTCCTTGCCCATGTTGCCCAGAGATGAACCTTTCCATTTCCACTGACAGGCTGCAGTGGGAACTACATGCTAAGCTGATATTTGGTTGCTCATTTTTCACACCTTAAGATTTCAGCTTCAGGAGTAGACTGATTTCCTTGGAAGGGTGGAAGGATAGGATATGAAATACCAAAATACCATCTTAAGTGAGCCACACAAGGATCCTGTAACTAGTGGAGAAGATTATAGGACAGGGGAAAACCCCAAAATTGATACAGAAAAGCTGGATATATCAAAGAAACATGTAGTTTGTTATACATGATTAAGCTATAAGTCGTTTAATTTATCTGTTATGTATTTAATGCTATTTATCCAGGAATAAGGCTCTCTGTGGGATCCAGTCAACTGAAATAAAGGCTGTATGTAGGACAAAAGTCTCTCTGCTGAAGCAGAGGTGGGGAAAGAGAGAATCTATGATGAGAACATTTGGGATTTTTAGTCTGAATGGAAAAAAAAAACTTACTGCCTTTGCAGCAGCCTTATTTTGTTTACTTTTATACAAATCACAGTGTTCCCTCCATTACTCTGACATGGGAGAATGCCATGGAAACAGCAGGACTCCATTTCACTTAAACTCTGATGCCTAATTTCCCTGTCAAGCTGAAATCAATGTGTTGGTAACAGGAGACCCATTCAGAGTGTCATTTAGATATGTTGCTTGTGCAAAAGTCTCTGGAGGAGTGCAGTGATCTGCCCTACCCCATCACTGTTCACTTGGGCATGATCCACTGCTTCACTCTTCTTTCCTTTCTTTCTTCTATTTAGTCATCACTATCTTCAGTTGCATTGTTCACTTTCTCTGCCTGACCTCACATGTAATTATTATCCTTCCCGTCTGGGGGGTTATACAGAGAGAGGGGGAATTGGCAGTTCCTGGGTAAGTATCCCAGTTCTCTAGCCAAAATCAGGAGCATTCATGTAACTGGGAAGTGAGGCTTATTTATAAACTGGAGCAAAACTTCTAAAAAACTGAGAGGCAGACAGAATTATTAAAGACAATTTTTTGATGTCCAGCTGAGGGGGGAAGGAAGAGAAGGGACAAAATAAAAGGAAGAGCCATGAGTTCCTTGCAACACATCATAGCCCAGATCTTTTCTCATTTTATCTTCTCAAATGCCTCAAGCAACTACCTTTTTTGTTCAACTAAAATTGGTGAAGAACTTCAGATCTCTTTATGTGGATCCCACTACTTTAAGGTAAACACGGTTTCTTGTGTGGTCCATCCCAGAGCATGGGCAGACCGAGAGAACACTGATGGCACACTTCTCAGCTGTCCACCTTTCACTGAGGAACTAGAACACAACCAGTATTCTCCACATCTCTACTGAACTCCAGCTGTCAAGGTCAGCTCCCAGTCATGTTCCTCTGTCTCCCTGATATGCTCCAAAGGCAGAAAAAGCCAGGGAAGGAGCAAAGAATGCATTATGTTGGTGTAAAAATGGGAAGGAGCTGTGAGACAAGTCTGGTGAATGTGTTAATATTCTGCAGGGTGAAAAGATCCCTTTAGAGAGCTCTTTCCAAGAGGAGGTAATGTGGAGGGCATCACTGCAGGGTCACAGGAAGATCATCACACCAAGATTTCTTTTCTTGAAGCATTCCCTCTGATGGCAAAAGCTGGGGACACAGTCATCCTCCAGGGCTGTGAGTCCTGTGCTGTGTCCTGAGGGCACAGCATTCCCATGAGGAACACACCTCAGTAGCTCTTGCACATGATGCTCTCCTTCCAGTCAAATATTGCCCTGCTGTCATGTCTTTGTAGGCATGAACCCAACTCCTCTCCCCTTGCCTTCATACCCGCTCTTTGCCTACACCCACGTAGTTGCAGAAGGAGCTTAGCTCTCTCTGACATTTTTAGGTGGCCCTTGGACTCTGCGAAGTCCATACAAAAGGTGCCACACAGAAAAGCTTCTTTTAGTCTTCAAAGCCTGAGAGACCAAGTCTAATCTTAGAAGGATTTCAAGAATGATACAGGGGTTTGATATTCAGAGTAAGAGCTTTTCAGAAATGTAGTTTATGCAGCCCTTGCCATCAGGTTTTTTCTTTTCCCTTTTTCTGGGTGCTTTCCAGGCTATAATATATTTTTAAGCGTGACTCTCAAAGAAAGGCATAAGTAATTCAGACAATGGTGTCAGAAAGGGAATTGTTTTAATGGGAAAGGGGATGCAGAAGAAGGGAGATGTATTGGGAGGCTAAAGAATACACCCTAAATTAATGTAATTCAGTATAAATGAGTGTAAGACCCTGGAGCCCTGGATTCTCAGTCCTGGCCTTTAATCACTGCATATCTTTTCTTGTCTTAAACCGTAAGCAAATCTTATGCTACAGATAAAGGTTTCAAACTAATCATAAATTACTGTCAGTCCTTCCCCTTGGCTGGGATAAGGGCTCAAGTACACATACACTAATCTTCCTAAAGGCTATTTTTAAAAGATTCTTACTTTTTAAAACCTTGTTAATCTTCTCTGCATATGTATCTTGTATCTTTGGCTGCTGGCTAGTGGAACCTCCTCCTGCCTGCTGCAACTGCCTAGTGTGGGAAACCAGAGAAGTCCTTCTTCTTGCATAGCTAAAACAATGGAGAAGCAATATCAATTTATCTCAACATAGTAGCAGAGCAAAAATTCAGACCGCTAGTTTATTCCTGTCAACCTCACTTCAACATAACAAATTACACTTTCTGCCCAGCCTGTCAATCAGGAGCTGTAATGCATATAGGAAGGTGCTTTCTCTTGATGAACAAACATTTCCAGGGTGGGAGGAAGCAGGAGGAACCTGACCAGCATCACAATCGGGTTGGGAAAAGTGTCACACAAGTGTCACTTAAGACCTTGCAGTGCCAAAGGCAGCCAAGAGCAGAAAGCAAACTGGAGACAATGCTGAAGAAAACTCAACAGAGAGCACTGCTAGAGTCCAGCTGTTCTTTGTATTTCAGAGGGACATTGCCTTTTGTTTACTGTAAACACCTGCAGCATTGCCAGGAAAGCCCAGGTGATTTTACACACCCTCTGCAACCCCCCCCCATGCCCCATCCCTGCTGTTTGCAGCTTTCCCAGTCTGCTCCAGCAGTGGCATTTCTTGCGCTGGGGAATGTGTCTCTGAATCTTTTCTGCCACTTGACATAACATGCTGCATCAAGATGTACAGAAGGGACCATTGTAGCCTTTAAATGAAGCAACTAAGCCCTGTTCTGTCATGAGTCAGGTTTATCTTCTGTGGAGGAAGGAGAGGGAGTGCTTTATGATACAGGACCCATTGGGTCCCCAGTTCCATTAATGAAAAGAACAAAAGATGCTGTTAACTGCAGGAGGTTTTTCCCAATAGAGCCATAGAATCATTTGCCCTAGGTAGCCTATTCTAATGTTTGATCAGAAAAGGGAAAACTGGGAACCACTGAGTTGGGAAGACAGAAGTAGACTAGGACAGACAAAATAACACTGTGACAATGAAATTTGAAGGGCTTGAGACAACCCCTGTCCCCACAACTTGCCCTCTGCAACTGGAATTCAAAAATCTCAGTCTCACTATTTCAGAGTGCCTGCAAGTACCCATGAAACCCACAAGCAGCTCTCATCTCCTGCTAGCCCTGCAAGGCTTTCCAAGCACAGAGAGAAATTATAATACTGCAGCAACAACAAAATTAACCAAAACCACCCCCATTCAGAATTATAAGACTTGAAATTCAAGTGGTCTGCCTTAGAAAATGCAAGAAATCACCACCGTACAAAACTTAACTCCTCCCTAGATCACACATCTACTTTTCTGGGGAGTTTGTAGCTTGTCTCTTGTGTGGCAAAATACTACCCTTTTACAATGAAACCTGAGTTACTATTACTATTACTATTACTATTACTATTGTTACTAAATTAATTTATTTGCAATACACATTTAGATCCAGTTACATTAAGGTGACCTAACTAGGATCAGGCTTGTCTGTTCTGGAGGCTATACTGAGAGGACAAAACCAGGCCTGCGTCTAGGGAACTTTGATTAAAAATCCAAGTTAGTACAGGGAAACTCCCCTGGCTTTTTGGTGACAAATGGTGATATTTGCTCTTAAATTTGCCTGGATGAAAGTGGAGCTGGAAACTAGCTGTCAAGAAGCAGTTCTGTGGGTCCTTGCAGATTAGCAACTGCTGTGTGGAGTTGACAGAATTACTATCTTTAGCACAAGTGTTTTTCTGTCTCTCTACTTCCAAGTAATTTTTGAGCCAGAACTCTTGTGGAATAGAATAAGTGACATCTATCCATTGAGCCATGATCTGAAATATTAAAAAAATCTATATATTCTCTGTCTGATAGTATGACTTTTTGTTTTCCTTGTGATGATATAGGATTGTCTTTTAAAGGGAGAAGTGAGATATATCAAGTAATGCTAGTGAATTCAGAAGCATTTCATTTGAATTTGCCAAGAAACTGGTAAGCAGAAGTTAGGAAGAAGTGGGATAAGCATCATTCCTTCTGAAAAATCAAAAAATCTATGTTGCTCTTTCCTAGCCACTGAAACTGGGTCTGCCTGCTGCTGCCATCACATTACCACCACACCTAAACAACTTTTTGTTCTCTCTACCTTCCCAGAAAGCCACAAAAAGTGGGCAGATGTGCTGCAATACATAGGATGATTGGACAGAAAAATTATCAATGTAAAACAGGTAGTTCAAGGAAACGGCTAATTAATTTTATGAACAATGTGTTAGCTTCCTGAAACTCTCAGAAAAAAGTCACAGAAATTATATCAGCTAAACATAAGACCTTTGTTTTTCTGTGATCCTTTTCTTAGAAGGGTAGTTCTAGTGTCAGTAAAAGGGGAATTCTGACACTTAATGTGGTTTTCTCTGTGTGTGTACACATGTGTGTTTGCAGATAATATGGGGATTTTCTTATTAATGACAGCTAACTAATATATTCTGCATGTCTAAGGCATCTCTAACTTAAAGAATCATGCATGCACAAAATTTTAGATTGGGAATGTTGTGTGATTAATCCTGAAAGCATTTCTCAGTACATTTTCATCTGAATTTTGAATGTAACAAGCTGCATCATTGTGATACACACCACAATGTTTTTATGTGGCCTCCCTTGGCAAAGCAGAGACATTGGCTACTGTCTGACCATCTGTAATTTGAACAGACTATCTAAATGAACACCACTATCACCTTTGATCTGGGAGTGACTGACACCTTGCTATATCTGGCATTCAGAATGAAATAAGTTGTTCCAGCTGGTGCTGATAATGCTATGCTGATATGTGCTTATGCCTGGCAGCTAGCTGCTGTCCTCCAGTGTGTTAGATAAAGCTTATAAGGTTGTTGATTTATTAAGAATGGATTAATTATCCTGATAATTAGATTAATTGGTTTTGTTTGTATCAACATAAATTAAAATAAATTGGGTTAATAATTATTTTATGTTACACTTCCTAATTACTTGATTTCACAATTAAAGCACATAAAATTGTAAAACAGGAGGACTGGAAGATGAGTTTTTTTCTCTCTCTGGAAATCAGGACCAGATCTCTGAGGAGTCCTGAAGAAGGTAATACCAAGCAATTGTGTGTCCCAAGGATAACATCTGCAATGAATCATTGGTTACTCTAACACTTGTGACACCCACCTACAGAAGAAATACAGGCCAGGTTTGTAAAGATACTTTGGTACCTAACAATGCATAATGAAATTTAGTTTTGTTTTTTTAGAACTGTGTACACTTGTCTGCATCTTCAGACACATTTGATATGCGACACCTTTAAAACTCTAGACCAATTAGCTTCTAAGAATGCCAGAAAGTGTGGGACAGAAATAGTTTGGAGAGAACCATGTTTCCCAACCAAAGAAGGTAAAATTTATCACATTTTCAACCACATTTTTAATTTTGAAATGAGAGAAAAAATCTTTAACCTTTTTCAAACTGAAAGATTTGGCAACTCTCTTTTTTTCCTTTCATTTTGGACCAATTGTCAAATAGGCTGAATTTTCAAAGAGTTGATACTTGGGGGGGGGAAAAGAAGCCTGTTAATATTCTCAGTCAGCTTTGATGCAGTCCCACTGACAGCACCAGCAATGCATGTCTGCTGTATTTCAGATTTGTAACTCTCCCCTCATACTGGTAATGATTATCAATATGGTGCTATATAGAGATGCATATATATACAGAGACTCTTTGAGATACATATGTATGTAGGTGTAGATATCTAAAATACATAGGAATGCATTCCACAACCTGCACAAGGGAAATCAAAGAAAACCCACAGAAATGAAGGTGGAAAGCCTGTTCAGCAACTCCAGCATAACATCTGACATTCCTCATTCACCAATATGCTCACACTCATCACACCACAGCAAACAGAAATGCTTCTGCTGCCCAGGTCAGGGTGACCAGAGGCACTGGAGGAGCTGCTGGGATGCTACAGACAGAGTTCATAATAGTGCCAAGAGTAGTGCCAGTTTTCTTGACTTAGGTTTGCCTCCTGACACAGCTGTTGCATCTTTCCAAAGCCGCATAAATGGTATTCCACAGCAAAATGAAAGAACTCTGCAAGTGGTAAATAAATATTGTATGTCCCTGCAGGTATATGCTCTGCTTGCTTTCCAGGTCTGTTCTGGTGATTTAGTTAGCAGAAATGTTCTGCCACACAGCTGCAAGGGAATATTACATAATGGTTATGAAAAGTGAATTTTGAACTCTCTAGAGACCTCCACCCCAGTGTTACATTTGCCCAGCACAGGCAGAGAAATGCCTCCACTAGAAACAAGTTAATGTTCCTGTGAATCCCTCCACACCACGTGTGCATGGTCAGTCCTGAAGCAGCAGGGGAAATGGCTTTGGAGAGAAACAAGTGGACATTTCACCAGCAGCTCTCTCCTGCCCTCTTGTTTGCCCCTGAGGGGAATCAGTGACACCTGGCCCTTTGGCTGCTTTCAAACAAATGAGGAAGTGAAGGAAGGGATTTCCCTGTGTGCCTGGCCAGTGATGGGGCTGCAGCTGGGAAGGAGTTGGAACACATCAGGTGGAAGCCTGAGTGAGATTGTAGCCATGCTGAGAGCTCAAGCCCAGGCAAAGGGCCATGCACAGCCAGCAGCAGAATAAGCAGGCACAAAGGATTTGGGTCTCCTGGGAGGCACCAAGGTCCTGGCTTGCAGACTGGATGCATTTGTCACTCAGCTTTGGTTTTGAACACTCTCTAGGGGACTGCCTGAGGATAAGCTACACATGCAACATTGCTCACAGGAATTACTCAGGGAGTAATATATGACTGCAAGGATTGGTCCTCACACTGCCTGAGAACAGGGAGGAGATGAGACAAATTTTGGCAAGTAAATTACTCATCATAAAATGCATTCTTCCATCCACCCAACACACACCAGAGTTTGTCCAGAAGGTGGCTATTGCATGTACAAGAGAAATGGAGGCTCTAAGGCCTTTCATCAATTCAGGCCTGCCTTATTGAGTCATCCTGATGATGAATGCCTGTAGCCTGCACAAAAGTGCAGTGCAATTACTGCTGAGTAATAGCAGCAGGTGGAGCTTTTCAGCTGCAGCTGGCATGTGAGAGGTGATGGTGAATCAATCAGTGTGGAAGAGACCTTGGTTTGGGAGAAAGGGGAAATATGGAGGAGAGTTTTTCCTTGAGTAGCCCCTGAATTTAGGGAAGAGAGAGCTTAAATTGGTTAAGAGTGTTATGAGTGACTGGATTCAAATTTATTGTTCACTAAAGCTACACCTGAAAGGAAATATATCTGAGCTCTGTGGAGCAAAGTGGTAACTATACCAGATTAAACAAGGAAGAGATAAAAACTGTAACAGGGCAAAGGAAAGAAGTGAGAATTGAACATGCATACTAGAACAACCCCAAATAATTACAGCAAGTGCAGTCTACTGATTTTTCCAAGAGCTCCAGGACCTTTGGGAAGGCTGTTTTGGGTGCTACAAGGTTTGTCAAAGTAAAATGCCAAAGAAGGTCAGAGACCTTCTGGGCTCTCATTTTCTTTCAGTCAGGATATTATTTAGTGTTTTGAGTGATTTTCTCCTTCTTCTCTGGAGAACATGAGCTGCTGAGTCTCTGAAAGCACATCACTGCCTGTAAAAAAGGCTTGGATTTCAAGGCTTGGCTGGTACTTTCATGATGAAGAAATGCCCAGCTATGGCTGACACAGATGTACCAGGGGAAAAAAAAAAGGCCACTGTTATTTATTGCATAGGGAGGGATTCTTTTTTTATGCTTGAGCTAACCAGTAAGTCCAGCCAAGTTGCAAACAATCAAAGGAGCAGCTGGAGCCCAGCCTGTATAGGTTGGTATGCTGAGGCTGTCCATGTTTCCTTCACACCCCACAGCTCCTACTAGAGAGCAGGAGCAGAGCAGGGCTAGGTCTGATGGGCTGGAACAATCCCTGAGGTGCTCTACTCTTCACATGCTCCATGGGAAGAATGGCATATCTGTGTTCTGATAGTAGTTGACATCCTGTGTTGGACAGTCTGGTCTGGAGAGTGACAGAAAGCTCATCAAAATCAGATACTGGGGTAAAGAATAAAAACATATTTAAGGAGAGAAGAGGGAAGCAGAGACCATGGATAAAATTGATGCCAAGCCATATCAATCTTCTGCTTGAAAATAACAGGTGATGCCTATGAGACCTACTTAAAGCTCCTGTGTGTAATAGGGAACATTCTTTTTTCCAGAATCCTAAAATAAACTGGACAATTATATATTAAAACAGATTCTATTTCTGTTCACCTGTGTTTTAGATGTCTGAGCTGTGCATGTTCGATGATATGTCAGGCAGAAACAGTAAATGGATTATTTATTTCTCTGTAGGGAAAAGGCTTGACCAGAAGCAAAAGGAGCAGAAGTTCTCTGCTGCTACAGTGCTGACTGGAAATGAGGAATAAAGTCCCACTTTGTCTGGCAATGGGCTGCCTTAAGGAGTGTCACCCTGTGCTCAAGGCACCAATGTTGGAGCCTAGAGACCTGTGCCTTAGTCCAGAGTTATGCCACAGGCTATGAACTATGTTGGGAAAGTTGCTTCAAAGCTCTGCAACACTGCTTTTCTGTATGTAAAAGAGGAGAACTGGTAACTAACTGATCCAGAAGGTTATTCCAAGGTTAGTGCTGGTGAATCACTTCAGTACCTTATGATAAAAGTTACAATCGAAATGCTTATGATCATAACCTCAGTCTTCCCCAAAGGTTAATACTGGCAGAACATACTTGCCATCAAGAGTCAGGATGTTCATATTTAGGCAGAGACTATTTAAAGATCAGGCTTGTATCTTGCATTAATTTTTCATGAATTTATCTTTTTTTTCTTCTTTTATCAATAGGAAAAAATATAGGAGGTGGTTGAATGAAGAAAGACTCTTCTTTTTCCCCACCTCAATGTCCTCTTCATTTGCTCCCATATTCACTGCCAGTCTGCTCTCTAAGGAAAGGTGAGCACATTGACCTATTTTAGGACATGTATTCTTGCTCTGGGGGAGATCCAGAAGACAGCAAGAATACAGAAGGTCTCTAAAGTCATTTCAAACAAGGCATGAAGGTACTTAATAATTGTCTGATCAGTGCATGAGGAGGGAAACAGTTATTAATCACTAGTGCTACCCTTTCTTTGTAGCATGTAAATAAACCAGATGTGCCTTAATAAAGGGGTAGGTGAGAGAATGGGCCAGATGGACTCACTGGAATTGAAATGGCTCACAGCTCCCCTGGCTCTGGCTGTCTAGAAACACTCTTTAGTATTCGTGCTGATACTGAGTGAATGCAAAGGAAATTTCTTCCTAAAAAGTGTGGTAAGAAACCCAGAAGGTTCATGGTAATGACAAAGTTTGAATCACATGGTCTCACTTAAAGGAAACATGGACCCTGAATCACTGCCCTTTCCCTCCAACCTTGTGGAAGGAGAAATGCTTATTCTGCCTGGCTACAGTTGCAGCTCTGGGCTGAGAGGTCTGCAGCTGCAGACAGCCTGAGTAATCAGTCCAGCACATGTGACAATCCCCCTTGACTACTGCCTTCCTGGGAAAAATGAGACCAAAGACTCTGATCTTCAGTGCTCTTCTTGACATGCAGTGAAAAGGAAAAAATGAACAAAAAAAAATCCTCTGCAAGTTTGTTTGTGTTTTGTTCCTATATTAATACCCATTGTGGGAATGGATAGAAGAGGATTAACAGTGGCTATCCTCTCTTCAATCTAATCTCCTATTGACTGAGAAACATCACATTGGGATGTCTTGAAGGAATTAACACAAATCCTTTTAAAACTCTTCAGTGCCTTCTCTTTTCCCTTCCCCCTCCTCAACGCCAGCCCCTTCTCCCTGTGCCCCCTTATACTGAATTTGTGGCAGAGGACATGGCCAAGGAGGAACATGGGTACTCAATTAAGATGCAGACTTTACCATTTGAGATGCATTATCATGGTCCCACTGACACCTCCTGAAACACAAACTCGATCTATCACATTGCAAATGAATTCAAAGTGGAAGATTAAAGAGGCAGAGAGGCACATAGTCTCAACATAGAATTCAATTAAAAAAAAAAAAAGATGGGTGAAGGAAAAAAGCATGACAGCAGGAACAGCAGGAAGAAACCTGCTCCACCTGTAGCCAAACTTTACCCTCTGCCCTATAATTCTTCCAATGGAATCAGATAGAAACAAGGATAGTTCAGGATAGTCTGAACCATGACCTGGGTAAATAAACGGGGTTTTGTCAGTTTGAAGTACAATGAAAGCATTTGCACACAAAGACACTTCTCTGTTTTCTATTTAGCCTCCCCAAAAGGATTTCTCAGGCACAAAATGGATGGAATGAATGTGTATTTGTTTGCCACATGTGGTCATTCCAGGCCAGCAAAACACTTCACCATCAGTCTGGGGTGAGCACTAGGGAGCTAATAACATTCAGTGTACCATGTCTTCAATGGCCACAAGCCTCTGAAGTACAAAGTGTTTACTCCTCTCCAAGGGGGCTGGTGCTTGTCAGTACTCATCACCATGACTTTAGAGCAGGTAAATCTACTGCAGACTAAAAGCAAAGATGTAACTCTTGTTATTCTGTCAATTTTACAAAAGTAGTGTAGATACTTTTACAGGCTTATTGCTTAAGTTCTCATTATCCCCTTGCCTGTCTTCAAAGGTTGAGATGATGATCTTTCCCACCCTGTCCAGCATTCCTCAAAAACCATGGCATAAAGAAGAGAAAAAATTAGAAGAGATTTTAAATTATGCAAGGCCTTTTCTTCTCCTCTTGCAAGTTTCCTGCAATTATTCTGAAGTATTTGTATTTATGAGATCAATACCATAAAGGCATAAAGCTTAGAGATGAAAACAGAACTAATACAACTTCAAACAGAGCTGTACATAAGTATGATCAACATGTAGGCCAATCCACAAATAAAGCCCCCAGATCACATTCCTATCTTTATCTTTGCGCCCTGGGGTTGTCCTTAGAACACATCCAAATTCTGTGCATGGAAATCAAAGGACATGTAAGATTGAAGGCAGGGAATGAAGCTGAAGTCATATTTTGGATCAGTTTTTACCCACTCCAGCAAGGGCTTTGACTTTCACTCTAGAAAACCACTGTCTGCTAAAACCTGTCTGGCATTTCTAACTTTCCCGTAAAAAGCAGAAGGAGCAGTGGTGAGTCTGCTGAGGAACTACACTAATTACACAGCTGCCAGAAAAATATATGTCCTCTTTCTTTAAAATTAAATTGTTATGTAAATCCCACCATTGGGAGCCTCCATGTGTCACAGTCTAGAGTGGCTGAGGTAGCAGAGGGAAAGATTCGCTTGCTTCCCATCTGTTTGCTCATGCAGAGCTGGTTAAGGAGCCCTTCCAGCAGAGACAGGAGACAGGCACACGTAGAAGGTAACAAGGACATGCTGTGGGTTCTTTATCAGCCATGGCTCGATTTGAGATTTATTTTAGTGCTGGAATTAATTTGATGCTCGTGAAGGGGACAGGCTGTCAGCACTGACAAAAACCTGCCTGACAGCAGGAGGCAATGAGTGGGTTTTCTGTATACAGCCTTTGCCAGGACCCCTGGTTGCTGCTGTGCAGCACCAGCTGCCCTGATCTCTGCCCCCATTGCTATGCAGCCAGCAACAATCCTGATATAAGTTTTTTCATGTCCTAACATTTTCAGTGAACTATTTGCCTAACCTTTATTGATGGGCAGGGTAGAGGAGGGAGAAAAAAATAAAAGGAAAGAATTATACAACCTGGAAATTAAAAGAAACAATTCCTCTGAGCTGCTAAGGAAGTTCAGGAGTCCCTGTGCCTTTACCTGGAGTCCCTGGTTTAGTGACTGGTTATCAGTCACTGCTGGCAGTGTAACACTATAACAAGAAATACTCTATTTTTCTCGAGTTCTCACTTAGAAAGTGGTACTGAATTCCTGGGATGATCTCTCCTGAAAGAAGGTGCTGAGGAAAATCTATGTATGTGCTGTCTGAACGATGAAATTGTTTCTGTTTCCTGTTTCTGCAGTAAGTATTTCTACTTTTGCCCTGTGCAAGGCAAAACATTTTTGTTGACTTTTTGTAAAAGCAATTTCTCTTGTAATTCTGTTTCAGAAAGCCTAAAATGCTTCAGCAGACAGTTCTGGTTTAACCATTTTAGAGTGGATTTAAAGGGCTTCCAAAGTAAACACAGTGCTCAAAATTAGCCTGAAATGTTGTACTTTGTATAATCCACTTTGGAAGGGTCACTCATTACTACAAATATGTCGAATATTCAGCCTCTGGAAGCATATAAAAATTTTTAACAATGCACATCAATGTAATGACAAACTGCCATTTACGGAGACCTCAATCCAAATGTCAGTTCTTATTCCCTGCTAGCATCCCCTCAAGTATTGATGCCTGATTTTACTACCTCCACTTGTGGAGAAGGCAGAAAAGACTCTCCCAGTAATTACCTCCATCAGTAGTGACTTCTAGATTGTAAGGAAAGAGCAATTGTCCCATTTCCTGTCCTCTCCTTGCCTTTCTTGTTCACCCAAGTAGGTTAAAAAAAAGAATTTATAGTGGCCTTCCACATCTTTCTGCAAAAGTTTTACAAATATTTCAGAAACATGGAAAATTGTCATGCATGGTGCTTTTATTTAAAAAAGGGAAGAATACTTTTACTCTGCCTCAGCAAAGGAGCAGAGAGGAAATCCTACTGCAAAAATCCAGACATAATCTATCTTTTAGCATCTGCTGTGATGAATCTGAAAAATAAGGGGCTAGCAAAGGATTTTCTTTAAAATAAGAGCAATCCATAAACTGGGCCAGACATAGCCCCAGTGTGGAGGTTTTGGCTGCATGGCAGTGCAATACCTCTCTTGTCTCACAATCAGAAGCACACTTATTTAATCAGGCAGCACTGGCAGGGAAAGAGAGAATCTACATCCCATTTTTATTCTTCCCCGGTGAATCTGTTCCCAGGAATGCTGATGACCCTTCATAAGAACCATCATCTGCCCAACAGAGAGGGGAAAAACATAGAGAAATGAAAAACCAAACACTTGAAAAGCAAAATTATAAGCTTGAAATACATCAGACGCTTGCCATGCTAGCACACAAGGACATCCTGAATGCAGAACTCTGTTTTTTCTGTGATGGAAACTGCAGAGCAAAGGAATTTGGGTTTCTACCTACTGCTGGGTGCATTTCCATTTCCAAAACAATGCCCTGGTACTTCATTTTGTTTTTCCAAGGAGGCCTTCACACACCTGAAATCCTTCCATCATGCCAGAACTGAGAGAGAAGTAAAGGAGTTGCGTATTTTGTCAGTCCATATTTCTGAGCATGCTTTTTGATAGTTAAATAGACTCAGAACTACAAAATGCATAGAGCTGAAAAGCACATACAGAGAAGATACCCATGTATTTCTTTACTTTCCTCTGCTCTTCTTTATACATTTGTCTCCTGCTAGTCCTTTACTGCATTCTGATGAAAGATATGTAATAAGGATCTTCCCTCATTGAAGTTTGTTGTATTATATTAAGATATTCCCCAATTTTAAAAACAATAACCCATGCTTGCTCAATGCATCATTCCCCTCAGCATGTAAAATTTTTTTGTTTCTGGAATACCTGGCTGTATTACAAATTCAGATACCTACCTAAAAAAAAAGAAAGAAAGAAAATTAATTGGAAATTCAAAACACTACCATGTATCGAGGTGGGATTTTGAAGGGAAAATGCACCCAGAAGTAGGCCATTTGTCTCAGGAAGCTGGGAAAAATGCCAGCTGCATGCCAAAAACACATGCATGTGTGTGGAAACGTCATACTGAGACATTCAGTAGCTCAGCTGTTTTGAAAAGCCTGCTTCTAATTTAATTTTGAACAGAAAATGCCTCAAACTAACTGACTTCTATAAAAAGCCAGAGCCCCTGAGACAGGATAATTACTTTTGCTTCACATATTTTAGACATCAGTGGTCCTGCAGAGGTGACAGGAAGGTGTGCTGTGACAGATAGGTAAATAGCTGTGATGTCTTCACACCTCCTATTCTAACTGTTCTTTATCCTTCTGCTCTTTGTTCTTCAGTCTTTTGTCTTCCACACCCATGCCCTTTACTGTCTGACCTAAAAAGACCCTACTTTCAGAATCTGCTTGACCACCACCTTGCTGCCAGACAAATCAAGGTAGCCATAATAAATTAAAATTAGCTACCAAGGTCCCATTTCAGATAGAAGAAAAAAGTCACTTAAAAAAAAGTTAAATCTATAAGATCATCAGAAACCATAATAGTGCCAAGCTTTAACACCTTAAAAGACATTTGAATGGTCACTTCTCAAGCCTGAACTCTCTGGAATTCCTTTCTATCACATTTTAGATACTTTTTACTTTTTTTTTTTTTTTTTTTTTTTTTTTTTTTTTTTTTTTTTTTTTTTTTTTTTTTGCTGATTGAGGAGTTCTAGAGAGCTTCTTACAAAGTCGGATGAGCAGAAAATTAATCCATCCTATTTATATCTTGGCAGCACAGATTTGTTTTTATTAAAAAGTATCTACCCTTTCCCAGCTCCTCCTGCAAAGTTATCACCATGGTTTGATACTCCTATCACAAAATAACATGACTTCCTGGCCACAGCAGCCAGTCCAAAATATCAGAGTTTTGCAGGTTCTTGCTTCAGGAAATGAAACATTTGGATGATGAGTGTCTTTGGACACTCTCCTGTAACTACAGTGGGATGCATCACAGTCGTGCTGTTTTAGAGGCAGGAGGAAGTGGGCAGTCAGAGTTTATCTGCTCACCTGCTCCTGCCATTTGTGCACTGGCTCACAATGCACTCCCTCCCTCTTCCCTTTTATGTTTTCTGGAGGCACTTTTTGCCTGTTCTTTAGACGCATTTTTTATACCAACTGTTTGTACTTGATCAGTTCCCTGGAGTTTTCCTTAATTCTCTCTTCTTAAACTGTTCCTTTAAATTACACGGGTGTACCTGTCCTCTCAGCAAAGCCTTTCCAACAAAAAGCTTTCAGAATTCCTCAGCTGCTTGGCATTTCCCCCTACTCCGCATGACAACTGTGTGCTTCCCTTTCTGGTTTGGGGATTGCATCATTGCCAAAGCTCCCTGCTTTCACAAGATTTAGGGATCCTCTCAAGCAAATAATTAACTGGTTACACAAAATTTTGGTAGATTTAACACTCAAACCATGATAATATTTTTCATTTTAAATTTCCAAAGGATTTAGTCAGGCTAAAGAGGTTTCTAATCCCTGTATCTTTCAGGAACCTAAACTGGGTACAATGTATATTTGTATGGGGAATTTATGAAACAAAAGAGCCAGCAATTGTACTCTGTTCAAAGCATAGAAGCAATAATACTCACTTACTGGGACTTTTAAAATTTCTTCATGGGCATGTTTTAGAAATAAAAAAAGAAAAACCAACCAAACCAAAAAACCAAACATACAAACAAACAAACCTTAAACACTATTATTGGAGATCTCTACAAAAAAAAAAAAAAAAATGCATTCAATTTTCAAAACTGAATAAGACCAAATAAATTTATAAAGAATAAAGAAAGAGATATTTTATTGCCAGAAGGTTATATCAATTTTTTCCTTATGAAAAACAATCAAAATGTATTATTATTATATTTATTCAAAAAGAAAAATCCTTGTTTGGATAAAAAAATCACTTTTCATTGGAAAAACTTCACAATGAAGACACACTAATCCCATATGCATTTTAAAACAAGTAATGGGAACATAAATGGGTTATTAGTTACAGCAGACTTCCCAGGACAAACCAGTTTTTAGGACCAAATTTAACCCTGTTGTAAGCATTGTAATTTAACAAACTGAACTAAAAATAAATGTGGAAGTTGCTTTTGTTTTGCATTATTTAGCAGTGAGACAAGTGCCATGAATTCATACCTGGCTATTATTCAGAGATGCAGAAAGACTGGAAGTGTTGAATTTTATTTTTACCTGTATTTTGTAACGAGGGGGAAAACATTCTATTTTTAGTCATAATTTCTCCCACAGCACCTCCTTTTTTTCCTATTTTAGCCAGGACTGACGTTTCCCAGCGTGGCCCCTCTAGCCAGGTATCTGCAGGACATTTCAGATCAGGAGTTCAAACACGCTGCAGGCTGTGCAGTGACCAGCTGAATGAACTCACAACTCCCACAGAGCCAGTACCTTTAAAAGTACAAATGGAACTTCTGACAATTCAGTGTCTCAGACTGTGCAGTTTCTTCAAGATTTGCAAGCCTGAGTCTGTAAAAGCATCTTTTCAGAGCTGACCTTTTCCCACCTATTTCCCAGCTTCCCTGACACTGCGTGAAATAAAATATTTCCTTGTAGATTCTGCAGCCCCTGGCTCAGAGGGGGATTATAGAGCAGCAGCTCCTCTCAGGACACAGACCTGCTTGGTGCTGATGCACCAACACAAACTGTGATAACTTGTGGGTTTAGGGGCAGTGATTCCCTGGTTCTATTTACAGTGTGCCAGTCAAGATGACAGTTGTCATGAGAGACTGAACATCCCCTGGTGACACACTGATTTCAGGCAGCAACAGGTGCCCGGGGTTAGAGCTTTGTGATTCAGCCCCATAATGAAGACAGAATAAATAGCTTTTCTAGGCATGGATTTGGTTTTGTTCTAGCTTCAAACAGAGGCAGGCTTTGCAGTGCCATCTGCCTTCCTGTGCTTGGGGCTGCCCACTGGTGCCTATGACTAAGATGCCACTGGACCTTGGAACCTGTCAGCACAGGGCAGCAGTGTTGAAAACATAGGGTGCCTCCATTGAATGACAATGACTAGATACCTGCCAGCTGCAGTGCTTCCTTACAAAGTCTACTTTTCCTCATAATCTCTACTTAATGCATTAATTTTGCTTTGTTTTCCCCCTCTCATAGGAAAATAGGTCACGTGAGTTATAGAGAATAGAATTTCCGCTGTCTTCAGAGTAGATATTTTGAAATGTTTAAGTCAAGGATTTTTGTCCCAGGCTTCTGCCACTGAATTGCTGACAAAACAGCTGCTTTCACCAGGAAACAGCTGTCAAATAGAGATTTGTCTCATGAGTGGTAAAATAAATTATAATTTGCTAGGCAGCAGGAAGATATTGGAGATCAGGATTCATGGGCCTACCCTGGGCATGGGAGGGAAGTGTGGTGTAGAAGTTACAGGCAACACTGAGAACATGACATTTGATTTGAAATGCATCAACCAACATCAGCTAAAGCAATTTACAAGGTGAAAGATCTACATTGAAGCCCTAATGCAGCCTGAGCTGTCTTCACCCATAAAGGGACTTTGCAAGGGAAAAAAGCTAATAGGGCCTGTCTGGTGGGCAGTTTTGGAGATACAAGATTTTTGATCAACACGAAAGGCTGCAAAGGGCATGGAAATAAAAGGAGTGATCCATACAGGTATTATCCAGCCAGCACAAAACACTCTCATTACAGCATTCTGGATGGGAACTCTTACTCTGCTGTAATTCTAAAGCCCTGTCAGCCTTACTGACAAGTTCATTAGTCAGTCTGTGGTCCCCTGGGCAAAACTCAGAGACATGTGGGGGGCTTTGTCATCCAGACAGTTTCCTAGCAGTTACAGAGTCTTAAAAGATCATTTGTTGCAGCTGATGTATTTCTGTATCTGCATAACATGAATTCACATGCTCTTTGTTTAAATGTTTGCAATACACACTTGATTTTGGTAAGCCCCGTGAAGTCTAGAGTAATGGAATGATGCCCCTTTATCCAGTTTGTTCTGTTTTCCCATTGCCTTTGTTATATTTAATTCAAAATCTAACAGTCCATGGCTGCACACAGCCAGGCCTCATGTTGCTGAACACTGCTAACAGACTCAGGCACTTGTCTCCTACTGGGCCCAAGGGGTTCACTCTTGCACTCTTTGAGGGAAAGAAACATTACTAACACTCAACTCACGCCCTGGAGAGAAGCAACTGTCTCTGGAAAAGCCCTGAGAGATGTGGCGGGCTGGGGCTGCCTGGGTAGTGAGCCCCATCCACAGGCTGTGGGGAAGACCACTTCCATGAAATGCTAAAACACTTTAGTAAAAGAAAGGCCTCATGATGCAGTTTAGAAGTAATTTGGCTGCCCTCAAAATAAGCATCCACTCCCCACACTACTGTCCAAAGCCTTAGGAAAAGAAATCATAGGGAACTGAGTGCCACTTCTGGGCAATGATCATAGCCCTTTAGGGACCAGCTTCTGCCTAGAAGAGATGGATCAGATTTCTTACACATTTTTCATTTTCTTCTCCCCACAATAATGACTTTATCAGTTTGTTGAACTTTTCAGCCTTTCAAATTACATGGAGTTTTCATTAATATTCCAATTAAAAAACTTTTTTGCTGCAGGTTCTAAATTGTATTCAGAAATAACTCAATAAGCTTCCACCTGTTGCAGAATGGTTAAGCTTAATCCAGCAAAATCAAAAAGCCTCAAAAATCCATGATTATTTCTTATTCTTATTTTCTTATTTTTGAACTACCTATATCTTTAGGGAAAAGATAAGTGTATTGTGAAGGAAGGTTCTATTTTCTCCAAATCAATTATCATAAGGATTCAGGATGACTGGATATTGATTTAGTTGAGGAGTTCTACAGAATTGGTATGCTTATCATCAGCATAAAAGTCCTGATTTTTTAGGCATGCAATTCTTACTCCTACTGCCATTTAGCCATGGGCTAAGTTTTACTTCCAGTAAGTTTTACCCATTAACTACCATTGGCCTAAAATATATGGTTAACTATTCAATTGGTCGGAAGTTTTGACTGGAACAGCACACAGCCTTTCCTTTGTCTTAAGAGATTTATATTAAATACTCTAATCTGAGAAAAAAATAAATTGTGCATAATATCTGCAGTTGAGCTACCCACTCACAGAGCCCCATCAAATTCTTAAATATTTGCAATTTCTAAACACACAGAACAGAGAAACACAGTTTAGCTGATGATGAAAGTGCAGTGAGTAAAGAAAGGCTGTTTCAGAGATGAAGAGAGAAACATATCAGTGTTTCTTCAGTGTCACTGATTATGAGCCCTGAATAAAGGTGTCTTTAGCCCCTTTCTTGAATTTTCTACTTGCAAACAATATGTGTAACTTCTTGTGATCTTGCTGCTTTTCTATATGACCTTAGGAATCTCACTTCTGCAAGCTGTGTTCTACACTGCTGAAAGAAACAGGCTATGGCTTGTCATAGCCTCCTCATTCTAATAGCCATTCTTATGGTTTCCAGGATTTCATCCTGAGCAGCAGTGGTAACAGTCACTGTCTGCCTTTTATCTGCCAACAAACAGCTTTTAGGCTGCTTTCTGAGCTGAAGACAACCATACCTGTGCAATTGCACTTGGCACGTCAACTTTTTTATTCTCTCCATGCATCTTGCATTCCTAACTTTTGAACTCTGTCTGATTTCAGCTAAATTACCAGAGGAACAGTTACCTGAATTATTTTAAGTTCATTTAAACTGCTGTTGATAATCTTGAAGAAGACTATATTGTTGGTATCCATGAAAGGAGAGAAATTTGAATGCTATAATTTCTAAAGAGTAAAAGTCAATTGACATTCACGCCTTTAAAAGCCAATCCAGAAAGTTTTATGGGTAGCCAGACTGCCTTTGATCTGCCACTCACAGGAAGACTTGCTGAAGGCAGTCTCACCTTTGTTTACCTGTGGAAGTATGGAAAGAGTCTAAACAATTCAGCTTCTCCAGCCCTTCTCTGCCCCTTACATTTGCATCCCTACTCTGTTGTGCACATATAGCATCACTCTCAAATTGCTGATTAATGTACCCAGGCTAAAGATGAGTTTCCCTATGGCAACTGTCTCACTTTCTACCTTTTCTGTCCTTGCAGGCTTGCATGTGATGCAAACTAGCTGTGCCTATCTTGCTGCTTTAGCTTTCCTGCAAGCCTAATGGCTTCCAGAAAGGCTCCCTCTTTTCTAGTAAATTTAGGCTTTCTTGAGCAGCTGTAGGCTGGAACTCTGGCTCTCTCTGAAGTTGCCAAAGGCCCTTGGCCATACTTTTCTGCTGTTTTTTCCTCAGATCTAAATGTTATCAGTGTGGAACAGATTTTACTGGAGAGTGTGTTTCCCAGGGAAATGCCCTGACTCCCCAGCACATGCCAACTGACAGTTTGCCAAAACCATACCCTAAGGCAAGAATTAAATTTAGGTAAATCTAAGTGCCCTGAGAAATTCCAGCCAGAAACAGAGCGAACACAGCAAGAAGACAAGAAAATATTTGATGTCAGCAAGAAAAAAGATCTCTAACTTGGGAAGTGTTTCCATTTTAATGGAAATTTGCTTCTTGTGCAGATGTAAATCCCAAAGAAGAGACTTACTCCTCCCTTGGCTAATGTGAATATAGCCTTTCTGTCAGCAGTTTTGTTGACCTGAGTTTAAAACCCTTCCGGGATTGTTTGGCTTTACAGGAGGAAAGAAAACAGCCTCAGGACCAATAATGATGGGGAATTTGGGATCCTTCAAATCTAATCTACACCCAGAGCTTTGCAGTTCCCTAAAGACACCCCCATGTGTAACTACTGCCCTCCTGCTATTGCCAGTATGATTGTTTATACATTTATCACTGTTAGTAGATAATTATGATCTGGTATCTTAACAGGAACATCATTAATTCCCAGAAACTGTAAAAATAGCTCTCTAACCCTGGATCCTCTTGAAATCTTTCACCTGTTTTTTGCATTTTTAGTAAAACCTACAGTTATCCATTTTATTTTTACTATGAGAAAATATACATCTTTGTTATAGTTTAATAATTAGCCATCCCTTCAACTAAAATTTTAGCAGCAATAAATGTTTGACAACAGACAGAATGTGAAAAATACAGCAACCATGTAAATTTTATCATCTTTTGCCCACCACTGCATGTAAAGCAGAGCAGAATTCATACTTCTTGTGGCTTTCATGTACGATCTCAGTGGTTTAGTTCTGCAGTGGTTTTACCTGCTGCACTTCACAAAGAAGGAAACTTTGCTTTGTTTTAGATGTGGTATTCAGAAATCCCTTGGCACTAAGCCTTTGGACAGTTCTGCTACTGTTCCAGGAAAGCTCTGTGACCTGAGTAACTGTTTTTGAAGCTTAATATATCAGCATGCCCAAACCTAAGCTTCCTCTTAAATGCACTTTTTTCCTGCCAAGGTCCTTTTAAAGGCACGGTGTCCCCATCAGGGTGATCTTTTCTCCTGCTCTTGCAAAACCTATGAAGCATGCCACATCAGTGATGCCTTTCAGCCTCTCCTTTCTTCAATTTTTCAGCTACTTCAGTGTTGTTTAAACCCTGTATCTCAGCATTCCAAGTTCCACGAATTAAGGGTTGCCATGCTATCTTCCAAAGTAGGAAATAGGGAAACCTAAGGCCTTTGTCAGCTCAGGTCTGGGAGTAAAGGATGTTGTCTAGAGCAACTGAAAAATGCTTAATTACTCATTTTTCTGTCTCCCTGCACGACTTGTATCTTCTTCAAATATTTATCCACAATCCTCTTGAATCCTTTCTGACAATACTAATGAAGCTCTCAGGGAGCTTTCCCTTTCTATTTTCCAAATTCTTATGTGTTGTCTGTCCCATAGCTCTTCTAGCTTATAGCTATTCTTATAGCTATTTTATGCTATCCACAGTTCCTATCCCAATGCTCTCTTCCCCATGATTCCCATTCTCTAACCAAGCCCACAATCAGCAGCTGACAAGGCTGTCTTCCAAGGACAGTTTTCATTTTCCTCAACCCACCACCACCTAGTACCATCCTGTTTGTCTTCAAGGACAGGGATTGCTCTCAAACTAAGTATTTCTGATAATTTTCCCTCCTTTCTTCACTGGACTGGATACCTAACTAAGGTAGGAATTCCCTCTATGTGCAGCCAGGTTATACCTGGCCTGTCACCATTAGCCTTGTGACAAGTCTTTCACTTAGCACTCAGCTCCACAACTCACCTTACTATAAGCCTGAAAGTATTGCTCCTTTTTTTCATCACTTCCAAAGTTCAAAAACACCCAGTCTAGCAGATGGACCTGTGTGTTGACATCAGTGAGATGATCCTTGACCACCCTGCTACCAAAACAATCATTCTGCCATTATTAGCATTGAGCTGTGAGGAGGCACCCCTAGTTAAACACTGAAAAACTAATATTGGGCTTGCAGAAATCTTTCCTTAATGATCTTTCCCAACCCTCCAGAAAAATCTCATTAGCAGCAGCAGAAACCCTGGAGCTGTGCAGAACACATCCAGCATGTGTCGAAGGAGACCATTATTTTGCCTCCTGATGAAAGAGGCCCATGAGTCACAGTGTAGGAGTCACTTGGGGGCCAGCAGAGATTTTGAGAATAGTGAGAAAGGACATCTAAGCAATCTAAGTGGAAACCCAGCAGCAATAGAAAAGTCACAAAAAGGGTAGCTGTAGACATTCTGAATGGAGAACAAACAAGCAGAGTGTCAGGTTCAATATTTTTCAGCTTTTGAGGCAGAATGCCAGTTTAAGTTAATTTGGAGGAAATATCAGCATGCAGTAAAAAATTATCTCTGCTACATGATATCCCTTCAAAGAGAAGGGTTCAGCACCTTTGGTACGAACTTGGCCAGAACTTGTTCAGTTACTCTTTCTCATTGGCAAAAGCAATGATTTTACTTTTCCAGTGAGTAAAGTTCAAGCAGGAATTATTCTGCCCTTATCCCCTCAGTGCAAAACTAAAACATCCAAATGCACAGATGTCTAAATACCTTCAGGATACTGTAAATACTTTTCAAATTCTTTTGTTTCAGACTGTATCCAGTTAATGTAGCCAGAGATGCTGCACCAAAATCACACTTCAAGTTTTGACCTAGGTGTCTTTTACATTTACATTCCTTGGTCACCCTTATTTTTAATGATGCTGAGGAACATTTAAGAGATTCAGCTACTTGCATCTCTCCATTCTCACCTTCTACTTCTCTGTCAGAGTCAGCCTTCATCTTTTTCAGGGAAGCAATACTTGCAAAGTTCCAGGTATGCTCAGCTGACATTTAAATGAACAGAAATTGGGCTGCTCAGTCTCCTGAAATAACTGCACAGATCTTTTTAGGACTTTCCAGATATACTGACCTACGATGGACTAATTGGAATTGGGACAAACCCTTACACGGATTTGGCTTGAGCTAAGCAGGAACAAGAATGAAATTCTTCAGAGATGATGGCTATTCTGAGGGTCCTTGCTTCTTATTCTCCTATCGGACACAATTCTCCTATAATCTGGTTTTGTTGTTGGTTTTTTTGGTTTGGGGTTTTTTGTTGGTTTTGGGTTTGGTTCTGGTTTGGTTTTGTTGGTTTTTTGGATTTTTCTTTTTTTTACAAAAAAGCTACCTTGTCCCCAGTTAACAGAGTGACATTAAGGCTAAATATTGCACTGCCCAGTTTCAAGATTTTATAAGTTTCACACTCTGGTTTCTTGTCATCTTAGGTAGCTTGCAAACAAAAGATTAAAAATTATCCTTATGAAATCTAAATGCCAGAAAGTCAAATAAAAGGAAACCTCACCTTATTTTGGTCCCAAAATTCAGCTGCAAGATATTCAAAGAAGGCTTAGGACTGGTGATACCTGCTGACTTTCCACAGCTGTTTCTTTGCAGAGTCTGTCTCCTGTAAGTGTGACACAGATTCACAGAGTTATCCTTGGTCATTGACATAATGGTGTTCACCTCCTAGAATCACCTGTCTGCAGATGTAGAAAGTGAGAGGATATGCCTAACGGTATAAATCACAAGTACCTTAGACAGTCCATGCCCTCTTTATCTGAAGAGGAGAGCGTAGGATACAAACTTGGTACATACCTTCTCCTGTTTTGAAAGTCCAAAGAAGGGGTTTAAACCTGCCAAAAGTAATTAAACTTTTTCTCATCCATTTTCTCTAAAATTTTCTGAAAATTTAACATTTTCAGATGTATCTCTATCTATACCTGGTGACAAATATTCCTTACTTTAGCATGATCTTGCATGTTAAGAAGTGGTTGTTACCATCAGCAGAGCTCTCCATTTCATGGATATGAGGCCTTGACCTCGTTTGTTCTCCACTATGTCTTAGAATCATAGAAATGTTAAGGTTGGAAAAGACCTCCAAGATCATGAAGTCCAACCATCTTCACCACTAAATCATGTCCCCAGCTGCCACAACTAGGCACTTTTTGAACATTTCCAAGAAATGGTGATTTCATCACATCTCTGAGCATTCTGTTTCAATACCTGACCAATCTTTCAGTGAGAGAATTTTTCCTAATATCCAATTAAACCTCCCCTGGTGCAACATGAGGCCATTTTCTCATCCCTTCTTACCTGGAGAAGGTATCATCTACTGATTTGGCATGAGTGGGTCAGACTGCCCTGAATGCCATGAGCATAGTTATGCACTTAGCAGGCTGTCAAAGGAAAAAAGGGAAGACAGGGTAAATCATAATCTCTTCTTTTGCCAGGATTTTTAGATACTTTGAATGGAAATTGCCTTATGCCATAATGACATGGCTTCCATGTGCTGGAATGGACTGAAGGGTGCACAATGGCACATTATATCAATTCTGGAAGACACTTTTCCCACACAGAATGAAGAATCTGTTATTGAAATCTCCATGATCACTGGTGCTTTCTCCACAAACTCTTTCTATCTCTCTCCTTGTCACCTAATTTAGATTTCCAGAGTAAAGCTGATGGCAGGATCATTCTACCTGATTTATCACCTTGCTCTGATAAAACCCTGAAAAAGGATGGAGGCAAGCTAAGGGAGAGAAAGTAGCCAGCATCAGACTGTGAGATGTAATTTTTCCCACTCACACAGCATGTGCCTGAGGGAAAGCAGAGAATAATGAGCATGGCAGTCTTGTTTTAAGGGTTTGTTACTTCTTTAAACAGAAATTAGAAGGCAAAACAACTCTGTTAAAGGTTGAATGTTGTATATCCCTTTGCATTTCTGTTTCAAAAAATCTGAAATATCCTGTTGGAGCTATTGTAGCTCTCTTGTAAGTGGGACAGAAAGGAAAAAGAAAAGAAAGCCACAGAAAACACAATACTCCTGGAATTAGATGACAGATACTCATAGAAAAACCACAGCATCAGGACTCAGAAAAACAGGGCACAGATACTACTTTTTCTGGATCACCTGGAAAGTACCTATAGAATTAAGCATCTCTGTCTCACCAAGTTCTGGAATGTGTTCATGCTCCATCTTCTCCACCATGAAGTAGCACAAACCAAAGGGCCTCTTTTTATGCATGGCATCCTGAATCAAAGTCACATGCCCAAGGATGGTACCACTAAACTATGAGTGGAAAAGTTACAAAACCTCTTCAAAGAAAGCTTCCTGTGTTGCTACTTCTTGCACTCTGTCTCATGTGAAACTGAATTAGTGAATGTATACAAAATCTTTGGCAAACTTCCTCCATAACTTCCTCCATGTGGCCTCTGTGTAAATAAATACTTGTTTTTTTGTAGAAATTGTAGAAATCAAGCACACAAGGGAAAATACTTAAATACTGAATAAGTAGGGATTTGTATAAGCCAAAGAGAGAATGCAGTGCAAGTAGATGTGAGCATCTGAGTCCATGCAGTTACAGACTGTTGCAATAGAGGGGGAAAAAGCATGAATAGGACCAAATAGTGATTCATGAGGGGACAGCCTGTGCAAGAGCATGAGACAGAACATGACACTGAGAAGAAGAGGCATGCTACCATGGAAGCTAAAGATGGAAAGCAAACCATTCTGATGTGAAAGGGAGAGGGAGCACAGAGACAGAACATTACATAACTCTGCAGAGGTTTGCAGAGTCTGAGGCCATCCCTCTACATGTTCAAAACATGTAGATAGGTCACTAAGAGATACAGTTTAGTGGTAGCCAAAGTAGTGATCAGGTAATGATTGGACTCAGTGATCTTAGAGGTGTTTTCCAACCTAAACGATTCCATGATTCTTTGATTCTGTAATTCTGTGAAGTGGCAGTGCCATTAGGGGAATGTCCTGTTTGTTGAAAGGAAATGGAGTTTGGGTCCATTTGTATGACATGTCATCTTCTGCTTCCTTATAGAGTTTAGGGTGGCTGTCTCCAATACAAAACTTCAGAGTACAGAATGATTTTTCCTCAGATGAAAGAACAGAATGAAAAGAAAAACTGAAAATTTGGATTATTCTAGAAAAAATAGAAGCAGTGTGAAACCAGTTTAAGAAATATTTCATGAGACATACAGGAGGTCTGTGGCACACATTTAAGCAGACAAGGGGAAAAACAGTGTACACTAATGGCAATGTACATGAATATATATGTAAACATCTTCCAAAAATTTAACCAGACAATCAGAATCAATGAATGGAAATTAGAGTCAGGACCATGGAAAAGCATTGTGACCTAAGTATTATTTACATGCAGTTCTGAAAACAACCTTACCTAAGTACGTGCTTAAGTGTTTCAGCAAAACAAGATTTAAACATTGCCATTGTCCAAAGAGACTCTGTAATTAGAGCTGGACTCCCAGGATAGCATATAAGGATGAAAAATTCTCTACCTTTTCTTTTTGATCACATTTCTTTAAGAAAAAAATACTCAGAAGAGTTTCATTTACATGTCACAGACAGCTTGATCTATATTCAGAAAGAACATCATGTCCTCCTTAGATGTCAAAACAATTTTATCTCTTAAATCTGAGTTAGTAGTCAGACATCAAGGATGCAATGCATGTGGCTCCCATTAAAGTGTTAATCTGTAACACCTGCAATTCACAGAAGTTGCTATACTTTAAATAAACTAAAACTTTCCTATTCCACTGCTGTGCAGTGCTTAGTTGTAAATTGTTTTTCTAACTTGACTTGCAACTTTGAAAAAAAATGCAATTTAGACTTGCTACCTGTGAATCTTAATTCAATTTCCTGTTCCATCATAGATTCCCTGCGTGTCTTTAAGGAAGCCACACAGGTTGTGATTTAAGAGATAGATTGGAGCTTTGCTTCCCTTTAAAATACTTTGTAGTTCTGGCCTCAGTCTCTGTGACTATCTATAATATATATATACGGATAGAGATATAAAATCCCATTGGATATATCTTGTAGTGGATTAAGATTTTTCTGCCTACTGGCTATCCATCATGAACCCCTGCCTGTCTTTGTAGCCAACCTGCATCATGAGGTTGTATGAGTGTTTATAGCCTGCTTCAGTACAAAATAAGCTAGTTTAGCCTAAATTGTGACTGAAGGCAGTGTGGGCCATTGGCACAGCTCAGGGAGCTGAGGGAGAAATAACGCCTGGAAGACAGTCAATTCAATATTGAACAATGGGAAAAAGGATGAGGCAAGGAATAACTTGATCAGCTACACTTCTGCTTCAATAGAGAGGACATCTCTGCCTTTAGGCATAGTCATGATCCTCAGTACCAGGCAGCCAAAAGCAGGATGAGAGTGGACAAGTTGGGATTATGGTACACCAAAAAACCCCATCAAGTCAGTTTGTCTTAAGACATAGAATACATAAACAGCTGTACCAAGAAGGGACACAGTGAGAAGTCTGTGTGTGTGCATGTGTAGCGGTTAAACCCCAGCAGGAATTTAAATTCAAAATAAGCCACTCTGCTACCTCTACCCCTTCTGGTAAGGGAGGGACAAAAGCAGAAACTATGGGTTGAGATAATAACTTACTGAAAGCACAGAGCAATGGAATAAGAAATGCACAGTAACAACCACAATATTTATAACTAAAGTGTTCAAAAGGAGAAGATATTTTACCCATCAGAAGGCATTGACCATCAGGAACAAACACAAAATGGTGGCCGTGCCCCACAGGCAGCATCCCCGGCTTCCCGGAGAGAGGTGAGATGGCGACTGCCCCCACAGGCCACAGCACATGGCTGGCGGGGACAAAGATGAGATGGTGAGGGACTCCCACAGGCAGCATCCCCCCCCCCAGCCCAGAACAAAGGACAGCAGTGACAAACAAACCCCTGGAAGGGAGGTTGGCTGAGCTGGGTTCCATGGCCGCTCCGCTGAGCTCAGCTCCTCTCAGGTGCCTGTGCCGCCATTTTGACCACTCCACTGCACTCTGTGGGGAAACAACCCAAAAATTACTGAGGAAAAGCTCCCTTCTACCTTGTACCTTCTGACAAACAAGGATTATGTCTGAGATCCTTCCTGAATATAAGCAGCTGACTCTCTTCCCAGGCTGCTGAGATATTTGGTAGATATGTGAGATTGGAGGATGGTGAAAAACACATCCTTTGTGGGATTTTGTATCAACATATTAATTTTCAATCAAAGCAGCTACTGTTGCCTGGAATCAAAAGAAAAATTTTCCAAACAATATTAAAGTGGTATTTATAAAGAGCTGTTATTTAATGAAAGCTTTCGGGTACACAAAAATAGCTATGAGCATGCATGGCATAGGATTTCTACAATTTTTATAAGGTTAACGAATTAGTCTATCTAGCAGGTACAGCCAATAGGAGAGCAGTTGCCCTGGTGACCCAGCCTTGGGCCTGCCCCTTGGAGTGTCTCCAGGGAGTTTTTTGCTTTATGTCTTGTTTTGTCTCTCAAATGCTGGTGCAAAACAACATGTCCTTGTTAGAAATTATTTTCTTGGAAATAACACTAAACAAAATTTCAAGAGTGTGACATAATCTGTTAGAAAGGGTTAGCTATAGTTCTACAGTGTGAAAAAGGCCTAGAAGGTGGGAAAAGGGTAAGAAGGTGTTAGAAACTATAAAAATATATATTAAAAAACTAAAAATCCTTAGGCATCACAGGTCCTCCAGAAGTGACATCCATGTTAGAAAAGAAAACAATAGATACTTCTAATTCTAAAACATTCTGCCCTAAGTATTTGGAAGCTAGGAACTTAATTTTGGGTTTATCTGAGATGCCTCTTACAAATCACTGGCATTTTAGATTGTCCTTTCCCTCATCTCTGAAAGATGTGTTTGTGTCACAGAATTACTAAAGTTGGCCATTTTCTGCTGACAAATCTAACCTCCAATGAACCCTTATATTATTAAGCTGTGTTTTCTTTAATGAGGTCCTTACACCAAGCATAGAGACTGCTTATGAAAATTGCTTTTAATGAGGTCAGCGTTACCACCCAGCGTTTGGTTGACCCTGTGGAAAGGTAAGAATGAGCTCTGGTGCTGCAATGTTAGCAGATCTAGCACAGCAATTGTTGTGAAACCTGGTGTCTGACTTTATTCTGCAGCTCCTGGATGTTTGTGACTATTTGGAATTCTAAGTTGTGGTAAAAAAAAAAAAAAAAAAAAAAAAAAAAAAAAAAAAAAAAGTTATGGTAACAACAGAATTAATAATTACTGGATTTCTATTTACTTGCATCTGACCTCTGTTCATCTTTCTGCCTGCCCCTACCAGGATTACCTCAGCTAGTCCTCTGCCTACCCCAAGTCCCTCCCATGCAACCAAACTTCAGGTCTATAATTTTATATTTTTCATCTACTGTGGTTAGTTCAGCCCATGCTTGCGTTTGTGATGAAGCTTTTGCCCCAATGACTGTATTAATCTGAGGCTTCCATTTTTTCTCAGCTGTCAATTTTTTCAAGAACTTGTCAGATCTTTGTAACTTGGAGATACTTTGCCCTTTTGCTGATTCTGGTAGCACCAACCAGCTTGGTCAAGAGGGTGAGAGAGCAAAGAGCAAGCAGAGAGGTGGATGGACATAGATTTCAGTCATATTTCCTTAAAAAGCCAACATTTCAACAAGTCATTATGGTCATCAAAGAACGTTCACACTAACTGTAAGTCTTAAAAGTTAAGTTGCCAAAAAAAGGCATCTCAAAACTGTTTTGTAATATCTAATAATTCTGTGGACAAGGTTCATTACATATTTCATCAGCAAGTCTGTATAAGTTATATGTCTTTGTGATCTCCCCTAGCCTTTTAGATAGCTAGCTTTCTGCCAGAACATATCTTTTTTGGAGATAAGTAATTGATGTCACAAAGTCTCATTCTTGTTAATTTGTTTCAAAATTATTTTCTGAAACCTCAGAAGAAAGCAAGCATCTTTACTTCTGCTATCCCATAGGCTGTACAGTGTATAAAGGCTGCCAGTCCCTAGCTGTGCAGTGAAAACTGCATTGCAATTTTACTTCTCTCAACAGAAAGTAAAATAAAATAGGTTTTCCACTATGAAATTACCCTTACTCTAATGGTCTTAACCTTCCAGGTTTAAAGGTTTAAAGCTCCCTCTCTTATATTCAGCAGAGTGCATTGATGTTCAGTTTTGCTCTCCCCACCACTTCCCTTTACGCATTAGTGCTTGCATTCAAAATTAAGAAAACCCTGGGAACCTCCCCTTGGAAAGGCAAGCTGACTTTTCCCACAGATACAGCTCCTGACTGCCTCTCACATGCTGGCTTGCATGTGAGAACAGGGTCACAGCAGCTCATCCTGCCCTGGGGGGTGCTCACATCGATGCCAGGGGCTATCTGAACCAGAAACAAAGCATGAAAGTGCTTTATAACCACTCCACTGGGACAGCAGGAATCTGAGCCAAGGCACTTTGCTGCCGCTGGAAAACACGCCTCCATCAGTGCTGTCTTCACAGCTGCTAGCTGCAAACCAGCTTGTAGCTGTGTAAGCCCAGCCCCAGAAAAACAACAAGGCTTAATTAGGGGTCCTCACCTGCCCAAAGAAAACAGTGACTCTGTCTGTGCAGAATCCTGCCAGGTACAAACAACCAAACCCCAGAAACAGTGGATTCTCCTGTGTCTGTGAAATCAGTCGGAGTCTCATATGCAAAGTGTGTCTAACCCAAGCTGCCAGTCCCACAAATCAAAAAAATACAAACTAAAACAGCGTGGTTATCTCATAAATCCTGATATGCTCTTTACACCTTTTGATTCATTTTAGGTTCTTGAAGCCTTTGGGGTACCCTTACATTATCTTTTCCAGCTTTGCTCCAGAAAACAAAATGATGAGAAACTCTGTTTATAACACTTGAGGGGCTGCCAAGGTTCCTGCTCGGGCTTGGCAGAGTGGACAGCTGAGCTTCTCCTGCCATTTATAGGCACAGCCTTAAGCCTGACATTTTATTGCAGAGCAAAATCAAGCTGTAAACTGCAATGGCTCATGATAAGCTTCATGAGCACTTCATCAGGAATGGGGGGTGTGAAAACATAACCCCAGCAGCAGCCTGAGGGAAAACTCCTATTCATTATCTCTTAGCTCACTAAAATCGGAGGAAATCAAGAAATTGCAAAATTCACAAGGTTGTGAGGAGATGAAATAGCTTCAGACAGTTAAATGGTTTTAAGATTCAAAATACTCTTTAGATTTGGAATCCCTCACTATACTTATGCTCTCGCCTGCCTGATGTCTCAGAAACACCTCCAGCCAGGAAGCAGGATAGGATTATTCAGAGTACGGCATTTGAAGTGTCATGCAATTCTAGTGCCTATTGAAGATTTTCCATATGGTGTCTATGCATCAATTTTCATCATTCATTGTGACCTGTGTATGTGACAGGTCTGCCTTGAAAAACTCACAACAAGAGAGGTAGGGTTATGTTGGCCAAAAACAAACGTTTCAAGTCAGAAGGGGAAAGGAGAGTCTGTGACTTTTCCAAAATATTACTGCAAAAAGAGAACAAAATTAGAAAAAATAATTTTTCTGAAAAGCTGATAATGGGCATATTACTCTTTGATTTTTGTGTTCTGTCAATATATCTCAGTCTGAGCCATGAGGTTTCACAGGTAAAATCCAGACCTGGTGAAGCTGGGACTGGGGCTTTTCAGACATAATAGATTCTTGTACAAGTCGAGGATAGTGAAGTCCAGAAGATTTAGAATCTTCCTTAAGGTTTAAAGGACTATTAAGGCTTACACATCCTGCAAATGGCATCTGCTATGCTGCTCTCTAATGAATGAAGTAAGATCTGGTCATCTATAACAATATAACAGTCATAGCTGAGGACAGAAAGATGGGAAGATGCTGCATGATGTTTTCATATGAAGGCTGTCTTTTTCCACATTCAACGAAGACCAGTGTGATATATTTTCTTGTCAAGCTCAGATTTCAGAGGTAATTAGGAAATTACTGGTTTTTTTCCGTAGTCTATAGGATACTTTTTAAAAAAAATTATTTTATATTTTTATTTTGATACTCTGTACCATTGGTTGATACTGACAGCGCAGCTGTCTCTACTTCATATGCTAAGGACAGGTCTGACAGCAACTTAAACAGAGTTAAGCAAGTACTTTACTGATCCCTCAGGAATCAGGTCTTTTAACATTAAAGAAGAAAAAAAAAAGATTAATAAGTTCCTCTGTGATTAGAAGTTCCTCTGTTTCTTGGTGCCCTTCTGGAAATACTTAAGATAGTCTTGATTTGGGTTTTTTTGTTGTTGTTTGTTTGCTTGGGTTTTTTTGTTTGTTTTTGTTGTTTTTGTTGGGGGGTGGGGGGGGGGGGATGTTGGGTTTTTCTTTTTTTTTTTTTTTGAGAAACTTTAAAACTTCAAACCACCAGGCATTAATTAGCATGTAAGCAAATCCTCACAGTACTAGAATTCAAGTAGGTTGCATAGTAGAGAAATATTTTGTAGTAATTTAGACATGTTTCATAAAATGTAATGAGTGATTATCTAATATTCCATTGTGGCTTTCCTGCAACAGCTATTAGAATCTTTTGAATACAACAGAACACGAGATAACAGGTTAAAAAAAATCAGATTGAAAGATGGCAATGAAAACTGAACAGGCAAATGCAAGCTACCTGAGACAATGAGGCCAGATTTCTTGCTGATAGTAATTCTGCATAGGAGAAACCATATGTGAGGGAACTGCAGCAGGGCAGAGCTATTAGCAGGAGTTCAGCTGTCTCATATTCAAAGCAGTTACTGGGGTGATAGCTTCCAGTAACTATCTAGGCATTCTCAAAGGAAATAGAGCATGTAGACCCAAGATCAAGACTCAGCAATGAGAGTTTCCCCGCTGAAGGTCAAAAGCTGCATTACCATTACCTGCTATTTTACAGAAGAACATTTTATCTTGCAGATGAGCAAAGGAGTGACTGCTCCTATTGTTGCCAGAGATATTTTTGTGTACTGTGGAAATAGCCTCCTCATCCCTTGAAGACAAGAGCAGTTTTATAGTTCAGGCCAGGAATGCTGGACCTGATGTTAAAGCATGCCAGAGCCTGCTGGCATTACTTTTCAGCAGATCTGGACAGATCACCAAAACAGTTATTCAAAACAAATAAATTGAGACTATTATTATAAATAATAATATTAATTGTTAATTAACATTATCAGTTATAATATTATAAATTCACAATTATATTAATAAATCAATAATACAAATAAATAATTTATAATATATAATAAATTAATCTATAATATTAATAAATCAATATTATTAATAATAATATTTATTTACACTTAATTAAATATCAATATTAACCATAATATTTAATAATTATTAAATAATAATCAATGACACTATAAGTATCCAATTGAGCTTTTGCAATTACCCTATAAGCACTTGTCCACGAAGGATGTTGCTGAAAATTAATGTATTTGCACTGTCTTCAGTATTCTTAGCAGTGTAAAGTTCAAACAAGCATCAGGAATTCAAGAATAAATTTTCAATAGGCAGAACCACAATGTGTGTCCCATTTAAGATGGTTCAAAGGGCCCAGTTTTCCAAATGACCAGCACTCAGGTCTTTATCAGAAATGCTTTAAGATGCCTTACTTCTGAAAATACAATACCAGATTCCAAGAGCTAAGCTTGTTTATTCAGGGATTAGAAAACATTTTAAAAGCTTTGCATTTCTCAAGTGTCAATACCTGTTTTACATTAGTATTTTAAAATTTTAGTAAATTTCCAAGTCCACAAATTTCTTGGTTCACAAAGTCTTCAAGTAGATCTGGGATGCCTCTTCCACTGAATGAACCCAAGAGATCATTCTAGAAATAAGAACCTTCCAGTTTCTCTGTATAATTCATGTGTGACTTTAAGAGGGCATTTCACAGATGCAGATATGAACAAAGATGTCTTTTCAATTTTATAAACTTCAATGCACATATTTGTTTTGTCTTCCTCCCTCCCTCTCTTCCTTCCCTCTCATTTTTGAGGGTCTACTCTCAGTTGAAAAGTTGCTTTGTACTTTCTGAAATAATGTTTGGGTTTTTTTAAAGCAAAATACCAAGACCCTCAGGAATCTCTTAATGAATGAGACTTGAAACAGTATTTTGTCAGGCTAATTGCATGCTGTAAAAGATTCCAGGTTGAATCTGAAAATATATGTGGCTCGAGGTTGCAGTGTTATGGATGAAACACTAAGAATGTCCTTCTTCATTATTACCTGGCTTATTTATTTGAGCAAATAATAATAGTCTAATCATTGCCCTTGGATATACACTTGCAAGTCACTCTGAAGACAACAGGGTTTTTTCTGCATGTCCCAGGGCAAGGTTTTGCCCTATATTTCCAGTGATAATTAGTATTTTAAGCCCATTTGTAATTAATAGTTCATCAAGAGTTCTTTTTTTCCCCCTTTCTTTCTTGTGGATAAACTGGTTAAAATGTCTAAAGTAATAATGGCATATGTCATTCTCACTGGCAGAAAGGCCAGTGTAGCAAAAGTGACAGGCTTTGGTTTCATTTCTTATTCATTACGAACATGACTGCATGCTGTTCATACATCCTTACCTGGATGGCACGGGCACAGTATGGTGATATCCTGTTGGGATTTAGTTTGTTCTTTGCATATGTAACAAAACTGAAAGATTTAAATTGCATGTAATGAATCCCTGCAACTTTTTCTTGCTGAACAATTCAAGCTATAATTTCATCATAATAAGAGATTGAAAACCACTTTTATCCACTGCATTACCTATCTATCTTTGGAGTGTTTCCCACAGTGCATGTGCTGATGTTGTGATCAGCTTAATTTTAAATGTCCCAGGTAATAGGACATCAAGACTTTCCTACTGCCATAATTCTCCTGTAAAAAATCTCAGTATCAGGAACTTGCTTAGTTACAAAACAATGCATTTTTTTATTTTCCATCATTTAACAATGTACAATCCTATTGCCTGTGTGGGTACTTTTTGAGTGCTTTTAGGCTACAACTGTACCAGAATCTAGCCCCATACATAGTTTTGTATCCCATTTGAGTGCCCACGGCCCATCCCTGATGATCCCTGGCTGATGCCAAATTCTTGGGACTGTGCCCAGTGTCCTGCTCCCTGGCTGGAGCTGTGGATGGGCCCTGGCAGCCAGGACTGTGCTGCCTTATGCCTATGCTATCCACAGGGTCTCACAGGTAAAACCCATCTCTGCATGTGCTTGTCCTGTTATTGATGCCCAGTGTAAGAGGATGGGATCAATACTGTCTTGGGGACGAAGCTCTTAAACCAGTTTGTTGGCCTGTTTTGATTTTCACATGAGGAAATGAGAAGACAATTGCTGTTAAACAGAGTCCAGCTGGGGGTCAAAATCAGAAGAAAATCAGAAGCCCTGGATTGTCAACACTCTCAGGAAATGGCACAGCACACAGAGAGCCAGGCTGAAGTTACTGCAGCTCCATCACACTCTCAGCCCAGAGGGACAGCTGCTCCTGGTGAGCACAGTTGCTCCAGGGCAGAGCTGCTCTGGATTTCATGAAGATAATGCAGGAACAGTTCAAATAAGAGGAGAAATTAATTAGAGAATTGCCCCATAATTACACTTCCTGAGGCAGCTGCACTCTCTTTGTGTGGCTACAGACATTCCTTCACTCTCCAGGGTGGCAGAAAAGATGGGTTTACTTCTTACAACATCTCCAAACAGGTCTTTGTATATCAGGTGTTGATCAGGGGATGGATCAATCCCACTGTGTAAATATTAAATAATATTAAATAATAGGAACAGAGTGTAAATAATATTAAATAATAGGAACAGAGTGTGACTAAAGAAAGCTGTAGTATTGCCAAGAGGAATAAAATCTTTCAGTGGAAATGAGGGGAGAAATTCTAAGATCGATCAAATTAGAGAAATTTGCAACACAATAACAGATTTATTTTAGACAAGTGCAAGGTAACCAGCACTGGAAGGAACTATTTAAAATACTGACATATACTGATGGATTCAGAATAAGCTGTTATTTCTCAGGAAAATAGTTCCAGGCACCATTACAGATCATTCAGTGAAGACATCTGCTGTGCATGAAGAAGTAGCAAATAAGATGTTTGACTGCATGGGAAAGGAGATTGTGAATAGCAAAGACAAAATTATATAAAATGCCATTGTATACAACTGGTTCTACAGCATGTCCTTACTTTGAATACTACATTTACTTTTGGTCAATTCAATTAAAGAGACCATGAGAAAAACAAAAAGAAAATATTTTGAGAAAGGGAAGTGAAACTTATTAGAATCACAGCAGAGTATTTCAAATAAGAACGAAACAGAAGAGAGCTAGATCCATTGATTTGGTGAGGAGGAAAGTGCTGTGGTTTAACTCCAGCTGGCAACTCAGCCCCACACAGCCAGTTGCTCATTCCTCCCCAGTGGGATTGCGGGAGAGTAAAGGTGAAAAAGCTCATGGGCGGAGACAAAGACAGCTAAATAGGTAAAGCAAAAGGCTTGCACACACACAAGGAAAGCAAAACAAGAAATTCATTCACGACTTCCCATGGGCAGGAAGGTGTACGGCCATCCCCAGGAAAGCAAGGGTCCAGAATGCATAACAGTGATTTAGGAAGACAAACACAATCACTCACTCCAAATGCCCTTCTTCCTTTTTCCTTCAGCTTTATATGCTGAACATGGTGGCCAGTGTGCTGTGTAATATCCTTTGGGTCAGCTGTCCTGGCTGCATCACCTCCCAGCTTCTTGTGCACCCTCAGCCTCCTCCTCACTGGTGGGGTGAAGCAGAAAAGGCCTTGACTCTGTGTAAGCACTGCTCAGCAGTAACTAAAACATGCCTGAACTATCAACACTGTTTCCAGCACAAAACTAAAGCAGAGACCGATACCAGCTACTGTGAAGAAAATTGTCTATCCCCGCCAACAATATCACAGATAGGAGAGAGCTCTCCAAAATACTGAATAATTAGAAAATTAAGCATATTAAATATTACAGTGACCTGAGGAGGTCGCTGGGGTGAGAGAAGTATGAGAATCTTGTTTCTTGATCAGAAGGCTGGATTTATTGATATATGCTATATAATACATTATTACTATACTAATAGGAATAAAGAGAGAAGTTGCAGAGGCTTGCTAAGCTAAGAATATAATAGAAAAGAAAATCCATAACAAAGTTCTGTGTCCAGGGACTCTGTCCCCAGCTTGCTCCTGTGATTGGCCCTCAATTATAAACATGGAACATGAACCAATCACAGGTGCATCCTATTGCATTTCACAGCAGCTGATAACAATTGTTTACATTCTTCTTCTGGGGCCCTCAGCTTCCCAGAAGATGGACAAATCTGAAAGAAAGGATTTCTATGAAAAAATGTCTGCGACAATTAAACTGTCTCAATTTTTCTCTAATGTAGGTATACTCAAAGAATGTTCTAAGAGAACACAATGAAATATCATTAGATTGGATATCAGTAAAAAATTCTTCACTGAAAAGGTGACCAAACATTGGAATGGGCTGCCCAGTGAAGTGACATGATCACCATCCCAGAAAGCATTCAAAAGATGTGGTTCTTAGGGACATGGTTTAGTGGTGGACTTGGAAGTACTGGCTAATCTTTGGACTGAAAGATCTAAAATATCTTTTCCAACCTTAATGATTCTATGATACCACGATCATTCATAAAATAGCCTGCAATGCCCTGGGATGCAGGATGAAATTACAGCAGGAGTATTTAGGTTCTAATTATCAATAATGATAATGACTGTCATTTACAGGAGGGTCTCAAAACAACTGCAGGAATGCTCTGTAAGTGCCTTACTAGAAAGAAGAGTAAGTCCCTTATTGAATAGGTGAAGAGGCAGATTGGGTTAAAATTTTCTGGGGTTCAGAGAAGATATTAAGGTTTACAATATCTGTCACTAACCCACTGCTGTGGACAAAATGGACAGGATGACACCATGACACACAGGATTTTAAAGTTTTGTTAATGTAAAATTTTAGTTTGAAGCACTGAGCATCAGCCCCACCTGCTAGACTAACTCCTGGATTTACAGAGATATCCCCAAGAAGCCCATATCACTTCTGCCCCTCCATAAACTGTGCTCATTAATCTCTCTGGGACATTCTTCTGCTGATCTCTGCAGGGCATTCTTCACAGTTTTTTAACCCACAACTGAATTTAGAAAGGTTTTTCTCCCTTTTGCAAAGACTGGCAGTGAGGCTGAGGACAGAGGGAAGTGAATGTCTGGGACCTCACAGAAATGTGGAAGATGAAATTAGGGAATAGACACATGCATGTGTTGGGAAAGGGACATGTTAAAGTAAAAAAATCTTCAAATGAATGATGTAGGGAGAAAAAGGTGAAACATCTGAGAGACAAGAGGGTACAACGAAACAATAGAAAGGGTGAAGACAAAATGGAATAGAAAGAGACTGGAAAGAAAAAGGAGTGGAAGGAAAAATTATAGCACAGATTATTCAGGGGCCACAAAGAGTAGCAAATAAAAAGGCATATAGATGTGAGGGAAAAGGAAGGTAGGCAAGTACAGAAGAAGCAGAGAGAAAAGGCAAAGGAAAGGAGACCTAAAATTAAAAAAAAAAAAAAAAGAAAAAGAAAAAAGAAAAAGAAAAATATGTGAAAAGACAGCTTGAAATTTGCCACAGAATAAGTAAGAAAGACTGTTTCCATAGAAATAGAAGTATCAGCAAAGGTTGTGGAGAGCCCTCTAAATGGCAGAAAGCAGATAGACTGAATTGAGGATGCATGTAAGGTGAAATTTGAGAGAGAAAAACATGCACTGCCATTGCCTTCCAGTGCGGAACAGAGAATGACCCCTGCCCCAGCTGCCACCTCCAATTTGGAGTTTCTTCTGTGTAGGGTCAAAGTAAAAGATTCACAAAAAAACAATATAATTAATGTATCTTAGTGGGAGAAGTGTTTGACAATTCATAATACAGTGTATCTGAGAGAAAATTCTGCTAACCATCTTAGAAGAAATCGTCTATTTTCTAAATACTGTTGCCAATCCCCAGGGAAAATATACATTCTGCAGAAGTGTTACAAAAATGGACCAGTTTTGTGTACTTCCACAAAAATGTAAAGCTAATACCTTGTAAGTTCTAGTGCACTGTTATCTATGAAGTAAAATTAATATAAATTAATTTTAGGAAAGTTTCAAAATTCTTTTAAAAAGCTGTTCAATATCTAATTATCTCCTGATTTTAGAATATGACTGCTACTCAAGGCATAGGAACAAATTCTACATTTCTCTGACTTCCATTCCTTCCTGACATGTGATTTTACAATGCAGTTCCAAAACTCTATGTCATCCACTCTGACTATTTCTTACTCATTAGGGCCTGAAATCCAAGAAAAAGTAAGCCTGATATCTGTTCTCCTACCACTTGCTTCAACAGGCAAGCAGGTTGGCAGGGAAATAGATCTAAAGGAGTAGATCTTGAAATTTTGGCCACATTCTTGGGAGATGTCTCACTGGCTTTTGTGACTTTTTACAGTTATCATTACCGGTGTTACCTCCCTTGCCTTTTGCCCATTCAGGTGGTCAGCAGTTTCATGCAAGGCATTCTACAGCATACCTGTGCTTAAACACATCTGGTCATGCTGCAGGGCACAGAGGGTAACCCACTGAAGGCAGTTCCTTGGCTGCTAATTGCAAAATTGCAATCTGCTTCGGAATTCACTGCTCTCATGACACTTCTTGTCCTGGTCCAATAAAAGCACAAACATCAGATGTTTGGCTTTTTTTTCCTAAGTATTTAATCAAAATAGTAAGCATTTGACTTTTTTTCCTGACCTCCTGTGAAGCTTGAGATAGAGATTTATACTATAATTAGGATTTAGTCAACAACTTCCTGTGAGCCTTTCAGCTTTTTCATTTTTGCAGGTTCAATCACTGTCAAAACCCCACTTTCTAGAGATTATTTTTTGGTTCCTGAAGAGACTTCAGTCATCTCCATAATCTTTTTTTATTTTGCTTCCTTAAATTTTGCAATTAATTTTCAGACTGGAACAATGAATAAGCCTAGGACTGGGTGGGGATGGCAAGGGTTAAGAGACTTTTTTGTTTCTATTAGATCTCCTTTCTATTCTGATTTATTTTCAGAAGTAGCAACCCCTCTTTGAGTTTCCAGTGTTGATGAAAAGGTGAAAAAAAGATGGAAGAGACAAAAAGACGGAAAGAAGAGTTGGTTTAAAACGCAAATTAAGAATGAATTACTATCTATAACTTAATATTACCTATTTTTTCTACTCACGGATTTGAAAGATTGATTTGGTGTAGGCAATTTCTACAGGTCTTTGCCAGTGATGTCAGAGTCAGGATTTTGCTGCTGCTTGTCCATTTCATCTGGAGCTGTCTTTTACTTCCCTTCTTTTTTTATCCTGAACAGTAGCTCTGCATCCTCCATTCTATCCCCACCCCTTGGCAGAGCAACATTTAATGGAAACAGAAGTGAAAATGGGATTTACCTTCCTCACAATATTTAATTATCCATGAGACATACAGCCAGGCTCAGCTCTCTGGACTTTCTCTTAGTTGTACCTGACCATCCTGGTTAAACTCTTAGATTCCCATCCTAACAGCTCTTGCATTCTGTACTCAGCTCAGAAAGGGATGGATTTCTGTTGCTGCTCTCTGCAGTGGGGTATCTGATGCCCTATGAGTCTTGAATCATTTATACCAGTGGGAAAGGAAGTCTAGATTTAGGCAAATCCTCATGGACAATAAATTCATATCCACTGAATTTAGCAGAGTTGTTTCAGTGTTTATAACTTCCTAGCCTTTATCTGCACTCCACTCACAGCATTAAAAAAACTAGTTTTGTGGCTCATTTTATATATGCTTGTTTATCATTCCCAAGAATAATTTGATTTTATTCTTTGTAGACCATTCTCCTGTGGCATTTTCCCGTTCAAATTCACCATTTAGCAGTTATGGCTTCAGTTCAGCAAAGCACTTAAGAGCATGCTGAAGCAAATGCATTCTAAACGTGCAGAGACATATGTTGCTGATATATCATTAGGACTTAATATTTATGTGGACACACTGCCTAGCGACCCAGCCCTGTTCCAGGAGTTCTGCTGCTGCTGTGTGTTGTGCTGCTACACAACAGAAAGACAAACACTGTTCCCAGAAGCTTCCAGACCTGAGCTTGCTATACTCTACGTCCCTTGAATGTGTAATGAATATTAACCTGTGTACCCACTGCATTATGCTGAGGGTTGGAGAGCTAAGGTAGCTCCCCTTTGTTGATAGGAAAAAATTAAGCAGCAAAACAGTTGTCAGTGTCAGCCTTTTTGCAGCAGCACTGCAGCTGAGCCCATTACCCCTCGTGGGCTCTATTTATTCTTCTGGATTTAGGTTTGGCAGCTATACCAAAGCACTGCTTCCAGGATTCAGCATCAAAATTGAGCATTTTGGTCGTTGATAAATAAACCCCATCAATGTGCTATATTGATTACATGATCATAGAGGATTTGCAAGCTTTTGGTATACGTGGTACAGCAGATGACAAATCAGTGTTACAAAGAAAACCAAGCATTACACTAAAATATCAATTTGCATCCCAGCATAATTTTGTTCTTGCATAGTTTATTCTGTTATGAATTTCTACTAACTTTTTGTCAGGTAATCAGTCTTTCTTGTTTTGACAGTCACTCTGGACAGCTTTATTTTAATTCTGTCACAAGATGAGTTGAAAAGGCCATATTTGTTTTTTAAGTCCTCACAAACTGGGCTTTAGAAACTCAAACTTCTATCAGTGTGCTTTATATATATTTCATCTTGTGCTTGCCTGACCCAGACAAGGCAGAGATATCATTTTAAATGCAAAATGGAGTGTAAATTCCTCCACCTGCCTCCCTTCCCAGCTTATAATTGTTAAATGGGAATGGCTCTGTAAGAAAATTATTCTGGAACAGCTCAGCTCCTAAATTACTGTGCCCAAACCGCCTTGTACACTCCAGCATTAGATCTGTCTAGTCGTTTGAATGTTAGGCTGGTACCAAGAAGATATTCCACCTGCTCTGGAGACCTCCACTCATCTCTCTCAGGTCATTTTTAGAGGCAGATCAACAAATTAAAAAGCTTTCGTGCTTAATCCAGCATGTAAACCTCCTTAACCAGTTATGAGGATTTGATTGTGCCCAATCTGATGTGATAATCACTGCTGATCCATCTATTTAACGCCCATTAGTTGTTACTGTGAAAAAGTGCTGGGACCATCAGGCCTTCGGTCAGGTACAGTAGGCCAAGGAAAATCTCAGGTACAGTAGGCCAAGGAAAATCTCCTTGTTTTAGCTTGACCTGCAAATGTTTTTCAGATCTATTAAAACATTGCCTATATCCTTGTGTACACTGACACACACACACAAAAAAGATAATTAGGATGTGCTCTTGTGCCTAACAAGGATGGTATTGCAGTTTCCTGGCTCCCATTCTGCTTCAGGTGGGCTTTGACCCTGCCAAGACAGTGCCTGCTCCCAAATCCCTGCTGCAGAGCGCCCGGCACTGCGTGCAGACTCCACAGCCCTCCTGCACCAGCGCTGCACACAGCAGCCTCGTTCACACGCGAATGGCAGGCACCTGCTTCTCTGTCACCTCCCAGGATGAATTCCCATCTGCGCCTGCCTCTTCCCCCACTGGCACCATGGATGGAAGCCATTGCTTTTGCATTCCACTTCCCAGCCCCATCTCCTTTGGGAGATTTTGATGGTTTTTAATCAAACGCTTTAACTCATAATATTTAAGCTGAATATTCCTATCTTCCCAACACTGTTTTTCCTTTATACTCCAGGGTTTATTTCCTTTTTATCCTTTAAAAAAGGCACCAAACGTTTTTAATGCTGAGGCAAATAAAAGAGACTGATAGGCTGAGAAACAGAAGCAGCAAGGAATCCTGAGAACAGAGTCTGGTCATCAACAAAAAAAGAATGTGCAACAAGAGCCTCCAATTCACTAAAAGGCTTATTTTTCCCTTTTTCTTTCATCCAGAAGTAGCCAGGAAAAGCAAAGTAGTAAAGAAGGCACAGAGAAGCATACTGACCACAGCAGCCAAGAACCCCAAAGAAAGATTTTTGTCATAAATAAACATGAATTTGGTGTCTCCTATTTAGGTTTTCTTTACAAAGTCTGAGCCATACACATTTCTCAAATGGATAATTATTTGATAACTAAAATTGCAGTTTGAAAATTACTTACATTTTTTGCAAATCCAGGTTGGATTTGCAGACTGCTTTAGCCAAAATGAATAAAAGAAATATGTAAGGGGGAGGGTGGTAAGGGGGAGGAATGTTTCAATTCCACGTTTTTAACAAAAGATTGATTTTTGTTTGTTTTAATCTTGAAGAGTGCTTTGAAATCAAGTGGAACAAAATTTTTATTATTTCCCTATTTTCCATTTTAGTGTTAAATAAAATCATCATTATTGAATTTTTTGTCTTGGTGCAGAGGAAAATTTCAAGTATGTTTTGACAAGAATATTTTCTTTATTACTTTCAAGCTATTATCCTCTGTAATCTCCTCCTTTCAATTACAGAATCAAAAGTTTCATTCCAAAAGTTTAATTCCAAAGTTTCAAACACTAGAACAAACACAAAATTGTTTTGTGCAATCAGCAACTTTGTTTGACAGAGACAGAAGATTAGAATAGCAAAGGGACAGATATTTATTAACAAGGTCTCTGGAGTACAGTTGTCTCTGGCACTTGAACTTGAGGAGCTTCAGGAACAGTGCTACACACAGAAGAGACACCAGACTGGCATGGCATAAGCAACTTAAAATCAGATAGGGAACAATATATTAAATTAGAGGCCAAACCAAATGAAATTCTGGTAATTTGAATTAAGATGAACTGTCTGAACCAGATCAGCTGGTATAAAACGCAGGGAAAACCAAAGGTAGCTTGTGTGGTTAAAAAAATGACCATGCCAAACCTAAGATTACATCTTTCAGACTTTATCAAGGACTGTGCAAGCTCCACATGTCTGTGTGTGCCACTGCCACCACTCCTGGTTCCCTGGTACTTTAGCAAGCTTGCTTGCTCCCTGGATCCCTCTGAGGCGTTAATTGTTTGGCCCACAGCAGTAGCCTCACCCCTTGTTTTCCAATAATAACCAGCCCCTGTGTCATCAGCATTAGCTGTCAGTGTCATCAAACTGAAGGAAAATCTGGGTATGAGAGTTGGTTCACAACAGCTGCTTGTGGCCTGACAGGGAGAGAAGCCTTCCAACTCCACACTCTCTTTAATGCATTTTGTATTTTGAGTCGTGTTCTTCACCACCTAACAGGACATACTTCCAAAGCCTTTGGGCCCTTTTGCAGGGCTTGAGGAGAAGGATGAAAATGACAGAGGTAGCTGCAGGAATTAGAAAAGAGGAAGAGAAGCTCTGTAAAACAGCAGAGGTGGCTAGGCTCATATTTCCACGCTTCCCAGCCAGTGGCCAGCACAGGTAGGAACAGACTGTTTCTGTGAATGTGGTCAGGATATCCTGACCAATACTAAAACTTCATACAGTGTTGGCAATTTCAGCAGATAACCTGTTCAATGTCACTGTGTTCAATGCAGTTCTGGGATAACTGTAGAGCTGCCACTTCACACCTCAGTCTCTCTGTGCTTAGCACACAACTGACTCTCTCCAGACCTGCACCCAGATTGGCATCTCCAGGGATAATTCTCAAGGAATTGGTAGGAAGAGTATCCTGTGAGTGAATGCACTGCATCATTGTGCTCAGGAGTCTCAAGTCATTGTAGATTCCCCCCTGCCCCTATCACTTTTCCAGATTAGGCAAAAAGAAACCTCTTATGGTTAAATATTCATACAGCTTGAGTGGGAAAATGTTGCTGCTCTTTGAATGCATTAGGCTCATCTTTTCAATTGAGAATGGAAAAACAATGTTCAATGTTCAAAATCCGTAAATGACTTGCATTAATACCTTTATCCCTTAACATGCAGAACATAAAATTCAAAGTTTCACTGAGACTTTTTCAAAATATGTAGAGGTTGTTCCTGAATTTTTGTTAGAAGGACCACCCCAGGGAAATTGTATAATGACTCTGGTGGGAAGTCTGTATGCTTAAGAAAAAAGAAATAAGAAAGGATCCTCATATCTTCAGCTTAGCAGATTCACTGGCTTACCTATGTGGTTGCATTTTAAACTTTGATATAAAGCTTATATGTATATGTAGAAGTGAGGCTCTGTCCTACAGACCCTGTGTACTGTACATCCATTGCTCACTGAGTGCAGTTTTACTTTGGATTCTTGTTATGACACTGAAGATGAAAGAGCAGGCTTTACCTGAGGAAGAAAGAAAAGAGTACAGATAGGGAAAGAAAGGATGGAAAAAGCAATAGGAATGAAAATGTTTGATGTTGCATTTGCTATCTTTAATTGAAAAAGGTAGAAAAGCTGTGCAAAATCACATTATCCTTATCCTGAGGAATAGGGGTACTGAAGATGTGGATGCAGCTGGGTAGGGAGAATATGACTTCAGCACTCTGCAGGGTTCAGGGAAAAAGAAGATGTGTGCCCCACACAATGCCAATAGGTCCTGGCGCTGCTCAGAGCACCTCTAGCAGCAGCTCCTATGTGCAGTTAAGATGGTGCTGGACCCAACATAATCTGGGATACCACCTCGGTGTGTTAACCTGGGCAGCTGAGCTGGTGCTGTTCTGGTCCCTGGTCCTTCCAATCCTTCCAGGGATATCACACTAGAAGCAATGGATCCCTTATGTCAGCCACTCCATGGATTTCTCCGATTAGAAAGAAAGGCATACCATGAGAGGGAGACAGAGTGCAATATGAAATGTGTGTAGTTCCAGGGGGTTTTTTACTTACTATGAAGCCAGGGATATCCCTGCATGTTTGCTTACTGTTACTGTTTTGACTGCTTACTGACATTCAATTGCCAGAGTTTTCTTTCAAATTTAGTAGGTCATGTTTCCTTAGCTGTTATCTTTTGTCCTGACAAAAATAGGTCCAAATCAACTTCTCATTGAGAAAATGGACTCCAATGTGTCAACCTTCTGTAATTGCTTCCCTTCCCTCCCTTTTTATCTCTGTCTTTCTACAGCATTTTCACTCTTTTTCTTTTCCTTTTTTTTTTTCTTTTATAGCATATGCAGGAAAAATGAAGTAGGATAAAAGAGTGACCAAAAATAAATTAATGTTTGGTTATGGGCATGTCTGCATTTGATGATGGTGAGACACAGAGAAAATCATCTACATACAGCAAATCTTATAGCAGAAGTTAGCTGAGCTTTCCCAAAATTGTTCAGATCCACATTTGACCTATCAGCATTTGCTTTATGCAAAGGAAGTGCATCTTTCCATTTACAAAATCACAGAATTACAGAGTATGCTGAGGTGGAAAGGAGCCATAAAGATCATTGAGTCCAACTCCTGGCCCTGCACAGCACCATTCCCAAGAGTCACAGCAAGTGCCCAAGAGCATTGTCCAAATGCTTCTTGAGCTCTGTCAGGCTTGATGCTGTGACCCCTTCCCTAGGGAGCTGTTACAGAGCCAAGTCACCCTCTGGGTGAGGAACCTTTTCCTAATATCCAACCTAAACCTCCCCTGATACAACTTCAGGCTATGCCCTGTCACTGGTCACCACAGAGAAAAGATCAGGGTGTGCCCCCTCCTCAATCCCTCACAAGGAAGTTGTAACTGCAGTGAGGTCTCTCCTCAGTCTCCTTTGCCCCAGGCTGATTAGACCAAGTAATTAAGCAGGTTGCAGGTTGGAATATGAGTGGTATTTATCTACATCACTGATGTTAAGTCAGTCTCAGTGCTGGTTCATCCATAGGGGTGAAGCTCAATTTGTGCAATGTTCCCATCTGGCAAATGACATCTAGGGACCTCTCTGTAAGATAAGCAGGGATTCCTAGGGAGCAAATAGTGTTCAAATAGTCACTTAGCAGACTGGTGATGGGGCAGATATAAGTATATAAGCCCAGGTAGACATGGAAGTGTTATTGCTCCCACAGGAGACAGCTGGTGCCCGCTGGGTAAGTTTAGGAACAGTTCTGCAGTTCAGACTACAGCCCTGAGCTCAGCTTTGACTTTTTCCTTCCCACGTGTGATTTCCAGCAGCCCACTGCCAGGCTGGCATTTCTTCTCATAGCTGCTCATGGACAGCTTCCTTGCTGTTTGGAAACTCCAGCAGGGCGTTGTGACTGAGCCATGTCAGGGGCTTGACATGTTTGTACACACGCTGGGTAGAGGCATCCAAGAAATACTGATGATATCTCACAAGGGAAGGCAGAAGAGAGAATGAATTTGCTAGGCTGAGGAGCAACCAAAATAGGCTTCAGCCCATGAGCCTTGAGGAGGCAATCCGGCCAGGCAAGAGTTTGAATTTGGTGCATGGGATTACTGAGATGCATGAAGGGAAGGCAAAGAAAGATGAACAGATTGAACAGCCATGGGAAAAGAGAGACATTAAATTAGCAGGAGAATTCAAGGAAGAAGAACAAAGAAAAACCACAAAAGAGTATCTTCCTTACCAAAGATGACTGCACTGAGCTTTGCACTTCCCCCTTACCATCCCCAGGAAAGAAATTACGTTTGACTTTCATGCTTTCATCACTAGCATCCCCATAAGGAAGAACAGCCTTTTGAGCTTGCACATTCTCAGAGCAGAGTAAATCTCTTTCCTGGCTCCATCAGGAGATTCTTTTCACTCTTCCTAAACTGTCTAACAGAATGCTTCTTACATAGGTCTAATATTTACTGCTGGTCTTCCCCAAAAGTTCAGTGATACAAGTATCCACTGTCTTAACACTATCCCACCAAGAGGATAACTGACCCTGGATTTAAGTCACTGTGCTGCTAATCCAGGAGGATAGGCTGAGTACCCAAGTCTGCTAAAAGCTGTGGAGTTTCCATCTGCCCCCTGTAAAATGGAAAATAGAAACACTCCTTTCTTCTTTTATTCAATGGGAGTCTGTACATGGGTAGGCCCAAGAGATGCAATCACTTCTCCTCCAGCTTTGAACCTGTGGAACAGAAAGCAGAAATGCCAAAATATCTGTCCAAGGGTAGCCATAAGGGTAGCCTGGCCAAATATTTCCTCTTGGTGGGAGGAAACACTGAAAGGGCAGTCTAGAACTGGTTGGTTTTATCTAGTTCGGCTCTAACCTTTTGGAGGAAGGCACTGGCTGCCAGTATGGGCTTTACCTGTTAGGGAATTATGATCTCAGTTTTCTCTCTTGTCTTTCTTCCCTCATTATTCCCCAAGGGCATTGTGGATTTCAGAATACTTTCTTGGCAGCTTTGTTTTGTTGTTTTTTCTTTGTTGTCACAAATGTCTAAAGAATCATCTGGAGGTGTATATGCAACGTGAAATTTCTCACAGTTTGGGCTGTGTTATGTCTGTGTTTTTAGCAAGGTCAGTTCTGAGAAAGTATTTGTCTTCTCTTGTATGCAAGCTTTGTCATTTTGCCATTTGTCTGTGCTGTTCACCAAGTTTCACTGAAAAAGTCAAGCTCTCTTCCAGTCCTTGCAAATCAGGGCAGCAGCCATGGCACTGCACTGTGCCCACATGAAATGCACATGTGTCTGTGGGCAAGAGGAAGCCACCCCTTTATGGCTTGTGTTTGATCCAGTCTGATCTGCTTTGGACACCAGCTCTTCCTGCAGCAGGGTCTTGTACCAGGCAGTATCCGAGTCATCCTGACCTAGGTTGTTCCCTGATTCTGCTTCAGTGAGAGAGGCTGTAACACACAGAATACCAGATACACTCATTTGCTCTGCCATACTGTCTTACAGGGAAAATCTACACCTTTCAAAAGCCTCTGACCAAATTTTAGCTCTTAATTACAGTCACTCTAACAAAATAAATAGATCACATAGGAGAGAACATCTGTTAATGAAGGTGAATCAAGGCCACTTATATATACATTTTTCACTTTAAGCAACCAGTTTGAAAACCTCAGCATCCTTGAATACAAGTGTTGGCTGTTGACACAGCTGCTGCTCTCTTGCCATTGTCTCTCAACCTTCTTTCAGCCTGATACATCACAACAACACAGCTGAAAGCATCCCTGGAGGCATTGAAAGAGGCTTCTCAGCTCCCCTCTTTCCTCCCATGCATAACCCATGTAACCATTGTGCATGGATTGATGACACTGTCTGCCTAAAAGCAGTTGCTTGAGAAGAGGTGGGTGTATTCCCAAAGACTGCAGCTTCTGCTTTAGGCTTCTTTATTTAAATATATACATGGACTGGAGGTAAATTTGATCCAAATCCAAAACTCAATATGCATCTGAAAGATTTATTTGGACCTCCAGATCTCCTTTTAAAGCCATTTGGATCAAAATTCCTCCAAGTTTCTAGATGTATACAGTGAACAGTGATGGAGCAGGTGTGATAGGAATCCAAGACCCTGCAAGTGTGGAGGCAGAATTCAAGTTCCAAGTAGGATGTCTTTCACTGTTTAGTATGGGACCCCTTCAGGGATAATAAAGTTCAGATTTGTGTGCTCAAGGAGAGCCACACCTTGCTGATACTGCCAGCAATGATCTCCTTCCTGCGTCCATAGCCTGTGCAGCAAACCTCCATGGTAAGAGAGTGTGTTCTCCACCTGGAAAACTACTGCCAAACCTTCTGTATTAAGAAGAGAGCACTGACTTGGACAGAGAAGCTGAGGGAAACAGAAAGAGAAGGTGATTTCAATTTTGCAATAAAAGTAGAAATAATTATGCTAAAAGAAACCCCAATTATTTTTCTTTTAAAAAATGGTTAAAAAGCACTGGAAAAAGTTTTTCTGTCTACTCCTTGACATTTCCCTGCTCCTCCAGGAATTCCTATTTAGCCTAATTAGGGTCTGTTTCTCCTTCATTTGGGTTCCATAACTCATTAGCTTCCAGCTGGGCAACTCATGATTCTAGGATGTCTAATTACCTTTTTCTAGCAGATATCCTGATTGCCTCTGGTCAAAAAATGCTGATCCAGTCCCCTCAGCTGATCTGAACTGATCTCAAAATGAGTTGTGTCATTAGCCCCTTCTAATTTCAGCCATTCTTTCTACTTATTCCTCTTGGCCAAGATCAACATCTCGTGTGACCTGACGTGGCTGAGGACCAAGAATGTAACATAGCTGGTATTTTAAAGGGGAGCACTCACTAACTCTACTGGTCTGCATTCTTTTGAAAATATGAAGAAGTTTAGTTTGAGGTTACTGAGGCCCATAGATGGGTAAGTATCTTCATCTCTTTCAGCTAACCACAGAGGCCAGCTTTTTTTATCTTCTTTTCAAGGGTGACATTAAATCCATTTTAATCAGGTATGAGACCCTAATTCAGTTCTGACTCTTTTCTGGGACTGTATCCAAAGTTAATTTGTCACAGTCACATTCAAGTTTAGCTCAGTCAGATTCAAAGCAAAGTTTATAATATTCTTTTAAATTTGGATAACTACATCAATGTACATCTAGACTTTATTAACAGGCTCATTCCGTTCTTTTTGTGGTTCAGTTTATTCAGATTAATTGACCGATTTTCTCTAAAGACAAAAATTCTCTTGTTGCAAGAACTAATCCTTATTTATCTACACAGATAGTAATTTTGGTCTGTAATAAATGCCCCAATCACAAGACATCTGTTGTAGCAGGGAAGAATTGCACAGTTTGAATTGTTAAGACAGATCAGGATGGAAGTGCTTTGTTGATTTATTAATGACAGGTACTTAAATGTCAGCCAGCAAAATAAACATTTGAGGCATAATGTCAGCAATAAACCAGCTGATAAACCATAAGACCAAACTCTTACACCCTAGACCTTTGTACACCTACACATTTCTAAACATCTTTTTACAACTAGTCCAAAACTTCTAATCCCACCAATATACACGCACAGAATTGATTTTCCAAAGGTGGGCTGTGTGGGTACCTCCACACCCAACTATTAGAGAGCTATAGATTATCAGTAGCTGGGACTACATGAGTAAGTATCTACAACATGATCTCTTATGTTTGCTCTAAATGGCATTAAATTATTTTCTCTCTTTCCAGTGGCCTCTTCCTGTCTTGCTTTCCCAAGCTTTATATAACAATTTCACTTGGGCTGCAGAGAATTTTGAAGCCATTCCAGAGAATAATTTTCTTATTTCTCATTGCTGTAGACTATTGTTTCCAGACTAAAGGCTGCAGCTAAAGTGTCATTTTCCTATGTGAAAAAAAAGAGACTCATCCTCTCCCTAGAACAAAAGTGTCTGCCTATTGTCTGTCATGAATAAAGGCAGCTTTATTCTAATATATCCTCACTAATAACAGAAAAGTGCTGTGCTGATATTCTGCCACTCAGCATGCTCTGGTAATTCTGTCACCTGGAGGTGATGAAGGCTGTGCTTCAGCTGTAATTGAGACAGTCCTTCCAAATCATTGCTCAGCAGCTGGTCACTGAGTGTGGGGCTGTTACACTACCCTAAAATCCCTGCTCTCATCCAGGTGCTTATGGATACAAGTGACTTGAGGAAGTGGCTTGTGTTGTCATTTCCAGAGTAGCATCAGTATTTCAGGCAGAGCTCTGCATTTATGTGGCAATGATATCTGGAGTGAGCCAGGGACACAGCAGTGAATTCATACTTGTGGTGTCACTGCAAGCACATCAAATCTGCTTTTCAGGTGTGGAAATTGGTACCTGGAAAGGTGACTTATTTAAGACCACACAAACTAGGTCAAAGGGATTAGACTCTGGAAAATATGTTTAACCAAGTGCCTATGACTTTCTTCCCGTCAGGATTCTGTTTCAAAACTGGGATACATTGAACAGATGATGCTCAAATTAAAGCAGTAGGGCTGATCTTAAGTTTTAAGAATTTCCGCCCTAAGAACTATATATTGACTTCATTTTCTCATTACTTCACCAAATATTTTGATATCTAGCTGTGCATTTCAGTTTCCCTTGAGTTGTTACATTTCCCCATTAAATCCAGGTGACATTAAGTGACAATTTTTCATCTGTCATTAAAAAGCGTGTCATAAAGACCCTGGCTATGGCATAGAAAGAAGATGCCTTTATGAGGATAAAATATTTTTCTTTTGCAGCAACTGTGTTGTCAGAAATAACAGGGTTTTTCCTTCAAACTACTTTGATAGAACATTATTTCTCTTATGCCTATTTATTATAACCTATGATTTGGTGGTTTTTGCTTTTCGTGGAGATAGTTAACTCCTTGGCTTCGGCATGTTGACCACTTTGTCTAAGTTCATATGGGTTTTTCAGGTATGCAATTTATAAAGTCCTTTTGCTGACATAGACGAAATGTGGTGTGTCCTTCCATAAGTGAAAAGACAGATTTTGCTGCTAAAAGGATCAGCTGATGCTGCATATTTCACTATGTCAAAAGAATTAAAACTTCATAAAAGTAAATAACTTCTCTCCAAGAAGTTACTGCTGCCTCTTTAGCTGCAGATGAATGTGCTTCCTCCCCTGAACACTCCAAAAACTGGGTTAGCTGATCTTTTGCCCTGATGTGCCAATAATAGTCTAATATGATAGATTAATCCAAGGCAGTTACAATTAATTCCTAACCAGTTTTAATTTAATTTTCCTTTTTACATAAACCCAATTTACCTCTGTGGAGGTGTGACATGTCTGATTACACACAGAGATGCTGGGAGCAGCCATGCTTGGAGAGGGAGAGGGAGGGAGAAAGAGACAAGAATGAGCTCTGTGCACAATGTGATAAGAGATCAAAGCTAACAGAGCTCCTCAATATTTCTATTAGCAGTAATTCAAAGGAACCTGCATTCCAAATGTACCTCTGTAACTGCTTTAATTGCAGAGATAATGACTCTGAATCCTGGTAAAGAAAAAGAGTCAGGGGTCGGTTCTCTAAGCAGCAGAAATTATGGAAATTAGAAAGTCTAGTTAAGGTAAATAATCCTTGTAGCCTCCTGCTTCCTCCTGGCTTTAGAGTACTTTGTTTTCAGCTCGTGAGAGAGTAGCTGAGCAGTGGATGGTGATGTGCTTTGGGCCTCTTGCAGGAATCAGAGGCAGGTTTTACAACGAACTGAAAGCTCTGCCACAGGCTTCCTGGTTTTCCTTCCATTCATGACCTTCCATACCAGCTCCAAGATCAAGCTTTTAAAGCTTTTTCAAATTTTTCTTTCCCTTGGTAGCATAGGCTTGGTTGAGCCTGTGTGTGAGCTGATGTGTGTGTGTGCATCCCTGTGAGAGCCCATGGCTTTGTAGTGATTTCTAATTCTTTAAAAGCCTATGGGCCATATTCCCAAAGCACAGTCTATTTAAATAACTTCATTCAACTGGAATTACATATTCCAGAAATTTGAGAAGTTTAGCAGCAATGGTGGCTTTAAATATTTTAATATATTTGAAGACAAAACCTTTCATTGTGGCTAGGTTTAGCCCATGTGAATTTTAAGCAAGTGATAAAGCTTAAATCACAGGAGCTGTTGCTTGGCTGTTGTGACACTCCAAAGCAAAGGCTAGAAGGCAGGAGACTGACAGGGATTTTAACTGTCCAACACACACAGGCAGCCCAAGGGCTTGGCATGGTGAGAGACTTATTGGTGAAAGGGGAGAAGGCTTGCACAGGAAAATAATTATTAAAGTGACACCCCGCAGGACATAAACATCCAAAATCAAGTGGAAAGGTTAATCAGTGCCAGAATTGTGCTAGGTATTGGGGTACAAAGACATATTCAAATACGGAATAGTTTAGATTCAAAAATCAGACTTTGCAGCCCAGAGCTGCACCTGGTTGCCCATTCAGAGATAAGCCCCTGTCACACTGCAGCCTGGTTCTCACCTGCACTGAATGGCTTTGACCTTCCAGATCTCAGGAATCTGAACACACTTCCTGACAAGTATCCTGAAGCTCACATGAAAGGGGGTTTGCCAGCCTGAGTGTCAGGGAATGGGGGTGGCCCACTGTGTGCTAAAGCTCTTCCCTGTGTCTCATGATCTCTGTCTGGGAAGGCAAGGGCAGCCACAGATCTGCTCTATCACAGAGCAGAGCCTCAGAAAGACCTTCAGCAGTTTTACAGATACAGGGCACAGGAAATTATTTTGAAGCCATCATTGCCAGATCCTTTCCATCTTTTTCCATCTTACACAACAGCAGGATGGGAGAGCCCTGTCCTCTCATAACTACCTGATTCCCATTGACATCAATGGGAATAAGGCACTTAAATACCTCAGGGAATCAGGCAGTGAGACTCTCGTTGCTGGAATGCGTTTGTGTGAAGCAGTCACCACAAAGATGTGTGTTTATTTGGCAAGGTCATTTCTGACACCCACTACCAAAGCTTGCTCAACAAAACTCAGCACTTGTCAGGCTTGTAAACACCATGCAGATAGGTGTATGAAATCCTCATCCCATTGGATTCCACGTCGTAGTCCATACCACAGGTTTTTAAATCTCACTATCACCAGTCCATAGTACAACACTGTGAAAGGTGACAGGCAGCAACCCAGAAAACCTTCAAGAACTAATGGCTTTGGTCAGACCATGTAGTTCCACACTCAGAGCCACAGGAAGTGATTTGCTGGCTTTGAATTTAATAATTTCTGAATCCAGAAGCTCCAAGTTTTAGTGGAGCTGAACTAAAACCGCTTGCCAAGAGAGAGGGGTGAATACCCCACCCTGGAAACATTCAAGGTCAGGTTGGGTGGGGCTCTGAGAAACCTGGTCTAGCTGAAGATATTCCTGGTCATTGCAGGAGCATTGGACTAGGTGACCTCTGATGGTCCCTTCCAAATGCAACTATTCTATGAGTCCATGATTTTATTATTGCTTTTCTCCTGTGTTATTTATCTCTAAGCAGTAACCAGGACTACATGACGTTAGGAATCAAGTTTTGGGTATGTTTAGCAATGACTGAAAGCTACAGCTAAAGATTTCTCTTTTGTTCTCTTTCTAGTTACTCTGTCAAGATTTCTAGCTGTTTTAGAGATGATTGCATTGATCCTCAGCCTTCTCCGTCCAGTTTTCTATAAATGCAGAGTTCAGACTATCTGGACAAATCTTAATCTCATTCATTTGATTTTGTCTACTCATGATCTAGCTTAGGACAATTTTATTAATAATACACCTAAAATTTTTGCAGTGCTTTCCAGGTGGACTGTGGAGGTTCAAGTGTTAATTTCCCTATTTTCTCACACACTTCACATTTTCAGAAACTAAGAAAAACCTACCTTAATTGCTTCTGTGTCAAGCACTCTGTGCTTTCACCATGTTCATTCACTTTCATCCTTTAAATGTGTGCTGGAAAGCTGAAGGTTGTGACATACTTAATGTAGCTTTTCATTGAAGTGGGGCATACGCACATTTTTTAAAGCCCACATACAAGAAAGATGCCAAAAGTTTTATTGCATTTGGATTTTGCTTCCCATTTGCTATTTCTGTAGCTGTCTCCCTGTTCAGGGATGATGTTATTCCATACAGTTTCTGTGTCAGTAATGTCTATCTGCCATGCTTGACTGGCAATTACCACTCTTCTTTCTCAGCACCTTGCATTCTTCATATTATACTCCATCTTACACACCTTTTCAGCAAAGGAGAAGAGGGTCATCCTGAGAAAAACAGAAAAGCAGTGAAAAACCAGATAAATTAAAACTAAATATAGCATCTCTACCTCATCTTACCTTCTTCTGGGCCATTTTGCAGAGCCTTACAGATGTAGAACAGAATCTTTTTGGGGATGATGATGGTGATCCTTAATCAAATAGGCATTTACCTTGCTTAGGTACCTGGATTTGCAGTCAGGACCTAGCACTTTGGTTCCAGAAGTCTTCTTTCAGCATCCTTGCTGACTTCATTAAAGGTTTAGAAATTCATTTGAACAGTGGAATTTGTGACCAGAAAGCAAACAACCTTTTTCAGTATTGTGCTATTATGACATCCTATCCTTCTCCTTTTATATAAGAAGGCCAGATTTTCTACTGGATACCTTTCTAAGGCATATCTATTTTAACCAATGTCAGCTTTTCTAAATTCTGCCAGAAATCCTTCCATCGTGAACATATTCAGGCACAAAATGGCCTCTTAAATTATTGATCAAATGTTTGGCTTTTCTTAATTCTGTGGAAAAAAATCTGCAATTGCATTTGTAAGGGAATCCCAATGGCGTGTTCAGTTCTGTTTAGACCAATTATTATGTTTATGGCTCCAATCAATAGCATATGGCATTTAGTAGAAAGGGGATAAATTTAAAGTATATACACAGCATTTGCATCCAGAATTCTGAATGAGAAATAACAAACTTCAAAGTAATTATTTGCAGAGTTCTACACTGCACTTTATCAGGCTTGACTTTGTGCTTCTTAAATGAACTTCTTGAAAAGTTTAGAGGCAAAATATTCGTGTTTGTCTCATGCTGCATAATGGATAGAAGAACAAAGGGCAGATATTAATTGAGTATATGAGTTTACTTAGTAGCAAGACCATCCTGACTCTTGGGCTCAGAGGCTGACCTACTGATAAGGTAACCAAACTGGTGATTGGATGCTTTAATTATAATAATTATTTCCCCATTAGGTATAGGGATCCTGCTGCCTTCAGCACTACACATTAAGGCAGCAAGGTGACCCTTTGCTCAAAGAGCTCTCTAAGATGTTAAAAAGCAGCTGCAACATTCACAATAGGGAGCACAAGAGCAAATCCAGGCTCCGTGAGCAGGCAGAAACACAGGACCTCTGCTCAGCTTGCTGGTGCTGCCCAGTGCTGCACTGGCAGCTGCCTCTGCCCCCAGCTACTCAAAGTCCAGTGTGGAGAAGGAGTCTCAGCAAGCTTCAGCACTGCTCAGCTCAGTTGCTATGCTGATGTACGCAAAGTTCTAAGAAACTTCAAAGAGGATGCGAGAGGTGGTGCCGCACATTGCAATACACTCAGTCTTCATGCTTCCCAATCTCCATGTATTTTTGCTCCATAGCAGCTGCATTATAAGATTTACCACTGGTACTGCAGCACTTCTTCCATTTCATGTTGCTCCCACAGACCTAAGATGGGACAGGTGACTCTCATTTTCTATGAGAGCCTTAAAGGTTTTGACAGTCCTAGGGAAGGAGCAGGAAGTTTTTAGGTGAGACAATTCTAGTGTAAGTATAAAAGCAAGGAAAAAAACCCTGTTTGAGACTAAAAAAGAAAACTTTTCACTTAAACAGATGATACTTAAAGAACAAAACCCTAATGCGGCTCCTGAACACAATGTTTTTTGCTCCCTCTGCTGGCTCTGACACGGCAGCTCAGCAGCGCCTCTTTGCCAAAGAAAGCTGCTGGTGGCTCTGGGCACAGGGCTCTGCACAGCTGCTGTCTCAGGGAATGGCTGCAGGAGTAGCTGCTGGCATCACTGACATTGTACCCACCCCTTCAGTGAAAAATAAAAAACCCAAAAACAACAAACCAGCGACCCTGAAAGCACAGATCTGGTAAAAAACTCACAAGCAATCATCATTACAGCATTTTAGAGCGTGCATCGGGCTTGCAAATCCAATCACTTCTCACTTCAAGGCAAAATTAGTGAAAAAAAGGTGAAGAAAGTTTGCTCTCAGCTCGCACAAAAAATGTTGTGTGACATAAAAACAGACATAAGATTCTCACGTAAATAAACACACTGCTAAAATAATTTCCTATTAGAAAGATAATCCCTCCCTTAGTTGAGAGATTGAATCTATTCAGATCTCACCATGGCCACTTCTTCACTGAGCAGTTACAATCCTGATCCAAAATGAAGATTGAGTCAATTACATTCACAGGTGATACAAAAGCAGGAATTGTTGCAAATCCCAAGGAGAACAGAGAAGTAGTGTGGATTGCATTTAATTCCGTGTAGCTTCTTGTACTTGCCCCGTAACTGTCAAAGCTGGGAAAGAAATAGAGTTTGAAAATAAAACAAAATTAGATTCAGCCTGGGAAAATTCACACAGGGGAAAACTCTTCTGAAACTAATTTTTTTTTTTTGAGGAAAGGGAAATACTTGAAGAGCTGACTGGTAAGAGATGGATGGTGGGAATGAATAAATGAGTTACAAGTCTGCAATGCAATGCACTGAAGAGAAAAGCCAATGTGATTATAAGTTTCTTCCACCTGAGGTTATGCAATCATGCAGGAAAGATTAAAAGATCTAACTTAGCCAAAATCAGGTTGTTGCCTTTGATGGGGTTCATTTTGTCCCGAATGCATGTCCCAGCTTACAGAGTTCGATTAAACTGGGGGGGGGAGGGGAAAGTAGCATCCACCAAGCATGGTTAATTTTGCTGATCCTCTATAAAATATCACTCAAAGCTTCAGGGGGTCAGAGTCAGCAGCACATGTACCTTGCAGAGCACACAATGGGGAAGTACTGAGAGTGGACCACACACAGCTGGTGATGGGGTTTTCCCAGGGATCCTGTTGAGGCACTGCAAGACCAAAAGTGGAAGTGGACCAGGCTCCCAGATCCAGAATGAGAGATAAATTTGAATTGCGTAAAAGGTGTAGGTTTCTTGCCACTACATAGGTTGACTATCTATGACTAGTGTATTTCTAACCAAAAAATAATCAGCAAAAAGAGAGGGAGAACTGGATCCATAGCGGGTATGACTTTAAAGAAATGACAGGTAAGAGAGCAGAGGATTTGAAGGACAATTTATACGTTGAAAATGTTCCGGTAATGAGCTCTAATAGACTGCTGAATAATCCCAGAGGAAACGACAGAAGCAGTTCATACATTAAAAAAGCCCTGGTCAAAGTACTAATGAACAGAAAAGTAAAGGACAATCCTGCAATGGGTGCAGAGAGATGACAAGACAAGATGATACAATCTTTAATTCACATTATTCTATATCAAAACATCACTGAGCACACAGGAACAGGAGTGAGGCCAAATTTAGCCCTGGTAAAAGCAGATTAATCTGTTTAAAAGACAGGAGATGGTAGATTATGTGCACTAAGCTCCTGACAAATATTATCACCCAGTAATTCCTGAACCATACACATGCATTTTAGTTGTTTTCAGTATTGATGGAGAAATTCAGAGTGCAAGATGCCACTCAGTAGGTGGAAAATGTGTTATATCTTTTGATAAGCTAATTCAGCAGTTAATTATCCTGATTCTTTAAAACATGCTCTGTGCTTCCAATTTGATTTTTTTACTCCTGTTTTTTAACGATTGGGCTTCGTCATGCCTTTGCTAAAGAGCCTTCAAACACTTTCCTCCCTGCATAGGCAATGCAGCCTGCAAACTAATCTCCATGAAGTCAAATTAAGGCATTCAATCCCCAAGAGAGACGTGATTTAAAACTCATCCCTCCTGTTGTTTTCTCCTATTGGCTAATTTAAGTAGCTCTCTTCTCAGCATGCTGGCTCTAGTGAATTCTGTTCCTTAGCACCCAACCCTCCAAAGTGTTGTTAAATCAGGAATGAAGGGTTTGAAAGCCAGGCACTGCAATGTTCAGTGTTTGCAGTGGAAATATTTTTGTTGATCTGTGCCCCAGGCTTTGCAACCCTAAAAAACAAAGACCCTAACAAGACATACTTATCCTATATGGATCTTGACATTTCCACATCAATATTTCAGGAGTGCTGTATTACCTCTGCAATTCCTTTCCTCTAAATCTGAGACCTTGCTTTATGGAATATTCCATTCAAGTTATAGAGAAGGTATTTAATGCCACTATTAACATATCTTCTAATAGATTTCTAGATAGGAACCCACAGACAGGAGCTAGGGAATTATGAAGAGAAGAGTGTGAAGTAAATTCTGATACGTTATAAATGGATGCAGTGACATCAGGTTCATAGCAAGTCAGTTTTAAATCAGTCATAGGTTAGGCCTCTGCTTATTTTGTGGGTCATAGTAAAGAACCACAATATGTAGAAAGATACCAAAAATTGGCAGGGCCTGCCAAGGATCTACCAGATAGGTCAAGAGTGAGTCATTAACCTATTCAACTGGAAATAACTTAATAGAATTAATTGACTGAAACCTACTGGAGAACTAGTTACTTCATGGCTCTGCAGGTGGAGGAGGCAGCTGGAAAACCTCAGCAGTAAAGAATCAGGAATTCATGGTGAGATATACGAATTCAAGTGCTTCAGAGGCAGACCCTAAGCTTTGGGTGAGAGACAGAAAGGAGAAATGCAGGATTTTATAGGTGAAGTTTTGATTAACTGTGGCACTTAGCAAGCTCAAAAGAAACCAGTCAGGAGGCAATTCAGAGGCACCATAGTTGGGAGACTTAGCCAGCTGGTCAGATTGATAGACAGCTGCAGGGAGTGATTCAGCCCAGCTAAGGTCTGATTCACCCTCTAGAAGTGCCAAGCTTTTGATTAGATCTTAGGTAAGACTGACTCACTCCCTGAAGGTGCCTTTCTCCAAAAGCAGTAGAGAGACCCTTCTGTCTTTTAGAAGGGGCTAAAAGACAGCTGGAAGGACTGGGTAAATCCACAACTGATTTTCAGTGCAACCTGTCCCAAACAGCTGAGCCTGAGGACAAGTTGCCTGCATGATGGGAGTCTGGGAAAGGGTTTGTGCAGGTGCCGAGTCAGAGAATTTGGTGCTTTCCTGTGAGAGAAAGTCATGATAAGGGAAACTCCAGGGAAGTTACATTCCAACAAAGGGAAGCACATGATGTCAGTTTGCAGATACCTTAACAACCAGCCTGATGCTCCTCACTAGGAGCAGATCACAAGAATTGCATAAATGCCAAAATTGTGACATACATTTGGCAATTTTATAGCTATTACTAAGCATGTGTGTTCCAGCTGACTCTGAAGAACCAACTTAGAATAGGTCATACCTTTCTAATCCAAAACCAATAATTGGTATTTATTCTTTATTTAAGGAAGAACTATTTAGTTCTTTTAACTATTTAAGAGATCCGTATTTTTGCCTTTACACATCTTTTTCTTGATTCCATGTAGTTTTGAAAGCTATCAGGCGAAACATACGCTGCAGGATGTGGAAAGTTGATCTTCCCACTTGGTCCTATCCTTACTATAATGGTAATTAGTTGTTTCTTAATTCTATCGTGAAATTTTATTACTTTGTATGAGGTGCCGCAAGGCTTTTGGGTGGACAAGACAATGACCTTGTAAAAATTTGTGTTTGGATGGTGTATAAACTATAGAGTTGACAGTCAAGTCCGGGGATTAAATATTGCCTTTTACCTGCTCCATGAAGAGAGGTACTACACAAAAATTATTTCCCAATCATTTCTGCAGATAAAACTCATTATGACTTTCTCAATTCTTAATCAATACTTTAAAGGCCCTCTGTTTTATAGAACATCTCATCAATATTTTATTTGTTTTAATAATTTATCCTTTATTACAGAACCAGATGGAGCCTGCGGCACACTTGTCCTCAAGAAACCAGAACAAGGAGGAGAAGGTGCCCAGAATCCACATCACCTGGGATGAAGACTCGCATTTTCCTCCCTTCTGTCCATATGTCAGCTAAGTCTTGGGTTCAGTCACAGGAACTAACCATATCCAGTGGTCCTGCAGTCACACTGTCACCTTGGGATGGCAGGCTTGTGGAGAGGAGATTGTTCTGCTCTCCTTAACACTGATTAACTGTGGGAAACGCCATCTGTTCCTGCAGAATGGCTCACATCTCTCAGGAGACCTTACCATCATTTGCCAGGTTTCCCTGAGTGCTCTCTGGACTTGGGGGAAAGGAGTAAAGTGTTGTGATGAAAAGGTCCATCACATTCATTTCTCTGAAGCTGGGAAGCAGAGTGACAGTCATCTCAGTTGAAGGGTCTTGGGTCCATGATTTTGTAAAATTGCCCCTCACCCTTTCCTGCATGTATTTATAAACGTGTATGATACCAGTCAAGAAGAGAGATTTTTGTTTTTATTTGAGGTGTAGGTCTGAACTGAGGGCCAGGTGAAACTGGTGAAGTAGAGTAAACAAAGGCAATAGACAACAGAGCAGCAAAGGAGAGCTGGAAATAGAAAGTGCAGAAGACAACAAAAAATCAGCCCAATGAGGCAGGTTGGTAGATGTAAGATATTGACACAAATGTGTTCAAACAGTATTGGATCACAGGAAAATCAGATTAAATACAATAACAGTATAATATGAAAGAAATTGTATAGAATATAATGGCAACAGATATAAAGAATGGGAAAAAAGTAAGGGGAAGGAAAAGAAAGACGTAAAGCCATTGAGACAGAAAAAGCACATCACTTTTTATTGTTTTGCAGCGCAGAACAACTAAAATTGGTTCCTTGTAAAACAGGCAAATTGGAAGACAAAAGGGTAAGATTGGACTGACGCTTTTTTTCCCTCCCAGGCACAGATTCATCCTGCTGGTAGTTAGATGCCTGACTGTGCTCCCTAAAGCCTGGAATATTATTGCCTTAAAATCACTCTGTAATCAATGACTAGCAAGACAGTACCTCCAGGAGGGAATTCAGACAAATCCATCTCTTGCTTTTGACTGGAAGGACTCCAAGGTGACGAGAAGCCAGGTCTCAGTACTGTGCCTACCTCTCAAATAATCTTCCTTACTACCCCACAAGCCTTAATCTCTGTGTCCCTCAACTTATTTATGTATAGAGCCCTAATCTGCACACTCACAGCCATTTCTCATCCTCAGAGCAAAGGCTGCTGCACAATCCTTTGCCAGGGTATGGGGGAGCAGTGCATGCTGCCACTGCCTCTGTTGAACCTCTTTTGTGAAGAAATATAACATTTCAGTAGGTGGATCTGCTGATACATGTCAGTCACAACCTGTGGCAGTGCATCCCCCACACTACACTATGATCTCACAAATGTTCCTTAGACCTCAGGCTTGAATAACAGCACTTGGGCCAGCTCCTCTTGAGCTTATCAGAAACAGTGTCTGTTCCCAGGAACTTGTGCTATTTCATTAGCTTGTTTTTTAACAGCCTTGGAAACTTACTTTTCTTGCCTGAGTAACAATCCAAGTGGAACAACAATTTTGAACTTTTATAGAAAGTTACTGACATGAGTTCTGACCAGGATGGAAAATTGCTACAATTAAAGCCAATTCTCTTGCAAACCTATAAACAGCAGACCTAAGTGAGACCCTTGGAACTCAAACCAAGATAACTTTCTAGTGCTTTAACTTTCATATTAGACCTGCTTTTGCTGATACCTTTGGTAGTGATTCTCTGAGCAACCTAAATCACCAATTCATGATGCATCCTAAGACACTCTCCAGGTAAAACCACTCAAGGCTTCTCTAGAGCCAGAGAAGGCCACATACACCCAACTCTGTTGTGGCAAGAGAGCTGCAATTGGAGCTAGGAGAAAGAAAGTCAGACCCCTATGTTTTCTGATCTTGCTTAGGATTTAAGCATTTTTCCAGCTGTGAAGAAATTGGTAGCTGCTACCAATCCCACTAAGTTTGGGTATTGTGCATCTTACATATTTCCCCTTCAACAGCTCCATCCCTTTCAACAAAATGCTTCATTAGAGTCACTAAGCTTAGTGGAGCAGCAGAGTTATTCTTTCACTTGTCCTTTCCCTATCCACTGCCCGAGCCTCAGAGCATTTCGAGTCACAACACATGAGCCCAGTCAGATGCTGACATGGTGTGACAAGATTTGCTTCTGTGGCGTCTCTTTTGTTTAAAACCCTGTCGATTACATTTTCTTCTAAAACACAGGCTGATTTCCAACTTTACGCCCACAGAATGATTCATTTGACTACTGAGTTGTCTGAAAGCTTATGTAGATACCCTCCCAGCATCCCCTCAAAGGGAGGAGGGTTAAAAAGGGGTGAACATAGTTATTTCTTTTGCTTCCAGAAGTTAAGGGCATACTCAAGCTTGATAAAGACTCTCCTTGTGCCTAGTGGAGGGTTTATTAAGATGAAGCAATTGAAGTCAATGTTTAATTTAGACCTAATAATGCAGACTCTTCCAGTTCCCTTGAAACCTGCCGTACTAGAGGCAGATGATAGCAGCAGTTTTCACAGCACCAATGGTAAATGTATGCAAATCCCTACATCATTCAGATTAGACTTTTGCTAAGTAGAAGCAAAATGGTTTCTTCTGGACCTAATTCTCACAGAAGCAAAGAAAAGATCCATGCAGACAAAGGCTCAGTTCTTCCAATAAGAGAAGGGCCAGGTGAAAAAGCAAAGATGCACAGCTAACCACCTGTTTATCCGCTACATATAGAAAGGATTCATTTACCTCAAAGAAGCTCAGAGGATGGAAAAGATTCATATCCATGAAAAAGCTTGTAAAACAGATCTACCTATAGAATATGTAATGTTTATAATATGTCTGGAAAAGGACAATACACAGACAGAAAGGAATTCCCTGCCCAAAGAACCTACAGTCTAATATTGGTACTTTCATGGCTAAATATTTTTTAAAAAATCTCTATGGTAACAGAAGTTCACAGCTTTAAAGAACACAGTGAAAGTGTAGTGCCTAAATCTATTTATAGAGATGTGTAGGAAACACAGTTAAGGAGAGAGACAGTATATTAATGGGAATGGCTTGGCTATTGAATTTCTGGAATTCAGCACCAAAGTGAAAGAGCCTCAAGGGAGAAAATTCAATAAGGGCTGAAGAGTTCAGAGGGGCATGCAAATAGTACCTTTTATTCAGACAGATTTCATCTGTACCACAACTCATCCATCTGAGACCTTTCCAGTCCAAAATTTCCTTCCCTAACCTTACGCTTCAAAGAGCTGCTGGGCAGAATCAGTCAAGTGTGGTGAATTGGTTGACCTTGAGCAATGTGCTGTTCACAAGTAGTTCAAACAGGTCTTGGGCAGGGACATATGACATGACTTACAGGGAGAGGTAGAAGGGAGAACCATGGAGTCTGGCTAGTGGATTATCTGAAAGGAGCACAGGAAAATGAAGCCACTATCACTGGTCTACCTGGGATCCAGTTCACTACCCACAAAGAAATGGGGTGAACTGGATTCCAGGTAGAATCTCCAGAAAGAAATGGAGAGATGCCCTGTGAACCACTCACCTCTGAGCCGCTTTTGATGTACCCTTCTGCACCCCTGGACCTCTGTGAGCCGTAAGGTGTGTCAGGACTTAACAAAATTCTGCAGTACAGTTTGCAAGATCAATGGACCCTCTCTCATGGGCTGCTTAACAGAACAGCCATAGAGACTACTCATTCTGTTGCCCTGGACACAATGCTCTTTCATTTGGCATAAAGAATGAAAATTAAGAAGATTTTAAGGAAAGGGGTGAGCTGCACACAAGCAGACAAATCTATATGGGGCAAAAAAAGAAAGAAAAATGAAAAGATTAATAAAAAAACAGGATTTTGAGAGTTTAAGAAAGAAATGAGCATCTGTGTGGTGGAAATGGAAAAAGCTGCTTTTGCACAGAGCTCACCCCAAACTCTCCTTGGGGACTGGCTTTTTGGGCTCAGGGATGGTTTTGCTAAAGTCACTAATCTCTGGTCTTGAAGTCAAGACAGAACTCTTTGAGAAGCTTTTGGGGGAGCCTTCATCATGTTCTTTGTGGCCAGAAACTTACTGGCAGTTAGAAAAGATATTTTGACCCTTCTCGAATAAAATGAGCTAAATAGTTGGTTTAATGATGTAAAGACATCTACCAGTCTGGTAAAAAATGGGCTGTAAGTAGTAGCTACATATAGAGAAGGATAACTTTATAATTGAAAACTTTTGATGGAAAGCACTATTTTTACTGCAGTCAGAATATTTGCCTAGAGAATCACTGTTAATCAAATCCTCTTAACAAGACATACAAGTTAGCAAGTTAATTTCTTTCATATCAACAATCTTGTCCAGAGAAAAAATATGTTCCTTTTTCTTTAATGAAAAACTTTTATTTTTGGTTGCCTTTAATGCATTATTTCCAATTGACAAACTCCTCTCTGAAGCAGAAATTCTTATTAGTCCCCAGGCTCATGATGGTGTAGTTTAAGGTAGTGGCTGTCATCCCGTTCCTGTTATTTCAGTCCTTAACTTTGGCCACTTGTCCCTGTAGCATTGCTTTCTTCTCCTGTGCATTGACAGCATTTCCCAGCTTAGTATCATTGAGGAATATCTCCTGTGAGGTAGGAATGCCTCACTTTGGTACAATGGCGAATGACACGGACCTATGTGATAAATCAGTCACAGGGTAACCATGCCTAATAAATGTGATTGTGGGATACATCCCCAGTAAGGAGACAGAAATGCTTCTGCCACTGTATAAAAAGGTGTTGAGGCTGTTTATCACCCTCACTGTTTTGCAGTGAGCTGCTGGAAGAACTTAAGAGAGAATAGAATGGCTGCACCATTAAAAGATGTAGTACAGACTTTTCCTTGTACAAAACAACAGGACTGTAGGAAAGATGGCCAGGAAAAGAGAAGGAAAAGAAAGCAGATACAGAGGGGAGGAGAGAAGGAAAGTGTTCTTGCAACGTGTGAAAAAAACCTATGTATGTAGAAAATACTTGCAGTGGAAGAAAAATCAGTGAAAAGGACAGATAGAAAGAAAACAGTAAGACCTATGGTGGTATAGGATTGTTTCTACTCTAAAATTTTGCCCCAAGAAAGGTGTTTGAGAGCAGCAGGGAAAGGCAAAATGGCACCTTAGGAGTAAAACACTTGAAGTGAGCTGGGCTTGCCAGGGAAACTGCTGTCTGCCCCAAGGTAAGTTCAAGGTAAGTTTACAGGTAGAAAATATCTTCTTACTTTGGGAGCAGGAAAGAGTTATTTTTCATTTGTACTGTCTCTTATTTTTCCTTGTTGATTTCATTCAGTTGACTCACTGTCCACCAAATAACTTGAGAAAATTAACAGAAAGTGGAAAGTTGAAGCAGTCTGTTTTGGCAATTTGTGAATCAAACTCTTGACTTTCCCCCCGACCAAACTCTCTTGTTTGGAAAGCCCTAGCTTTTTTTTTTTCTAAAAAGGCACAGATTTTACTCCACAATGTAACATTCTGCTTGATCTGAGATGAAATTTTCATTCTTAAAAAGAAAAAAATGTTTGCAGGTGGTTTTGTCACCAGTGGTGGGCCCATAATCTGTGGCATCTCAGATGCACGTTTGGTGTGGATGGCAACATGGCACTGAGCGCTTGCAGGGCTGCATGTCTTTGCAGAAGTGATCACACATTTAGTGAAGAGGTATGGTAGCAGCAGGCAAGCCATCCCCTTAGTGCCAGGAATATGGTCCTTCTACATGGAAGCACAGGACAGAATTCTTAATAAGCCACTCTCGCCAGTTTCCTTATTTATAACCTCTTTCCATTTCAGTGCTGTCTCAAGACACTTGGATGCTTATCTTTCTGGGTAATTTTTTCATGCCAACCCATCTGACAGTGTGATTTTCTGTACTTCCCTAACAAGTGTCTTCTGAGCCTGAAAAAGTGTAGATAAGTGAACTGGAAAAAAAAGGAAATCATTTGGATGGAATGGTCAGAGGGGGTGAGAGACCTCAAACCCTTTCCAGTGTTCCTCAGAAAAATTTAAGGTTGAGGGGCTGTTGGGGGATTTATTGTATTTTTTTTTTCTCCCTAGTGATTTCTGTTGCGGTAGCAGATCTCTGTCTAGTGGGCATGTAAATTACAAAACTATCAGGTTAAAAAGGCACCAGAAATGCCAGATCAGATTTGCAGATCTCTGGACCTGCTAACACCAAAAGAGAGGCCACAGGCAATAGCCATTGTTGTCTGTGGCAGGAAACCACCTCGTGCCTTGACTCTGCCCACATCACACGTGAACAAAGATATCTTTCTGATTCTTCCTATCCTGAGCCTCTTCTGTGGACTTTCTTAAGGGCCATATGTAGTCCAATCCTGACAATAAAGGAAGACATCTCTTCTCTCCTGATCTCACTTCTGCCCAATTAGACAGGCTATTTTTTAGGGCAGGAGGAGGAAAATAATTTGATGATACCTGAGAACTCCACAGTTCTTCACAGTATCCTGGTGCATTTTGCTAGGAAGGCATAGTATCCAATAGATCAGTGAACACATGGCAAAATCACAAATGAACAAGAACAGGATATGAGGGAGGAAACCACATGAAAGTGAACAGCCATGTGTGGAGTATGAATGACTACAGAACAGAGAAATCCAGCAACTCTGTAGGAAAGGAGGTGGGAGTTACAGCAGATCACGAACTGAACATGAATCCACAGTGTCCTGCTGTTGTGGAGAAAGCAAATATCCTGCTGAGCTGTATAAACAGAAGAATCATTTGCCAAGTCCACGAATTAATCCTGCCACTTCACTCAGAGGTGTCCATGAGCCAGCCTCAAGAGCTGCAGCTACGTGTTCCACCCTAGGTGCCAAATTCCAGCAGTTCTTTTAGAAAATCTCCAGGACCATAGACTTTGTTTAGATTGGATAACCTTCATTGAATGGCAGCTTAGAAGTAGTAATTTTGTTCCTAATACAAACAGCCTCCCCACTAGCAATAAATATATTTTTGTGCTATAACACTTTACATAAGCATTATGTATTTATTAGCCAAAATAAGAGTTTAATGCAAGGCATCTAACAAATTATGTTCCCTGTTCAAATATATCATAATCATGGAACATAATATTTTCTCTTTGTTAAAACATATGCATGCTTTAAAAACTTTGAATCCATATTTCAAGCAATACATTACTTCTCCTCTTCTTACTTCACATCTTTCCTGAAATCATGATGAATATTTTTCTCTTCTTCATCATTTGTTTGACTAGATCAGGTTCAAAGCTAGCACATCTCTCAGACACTGCATTCAAGTATACTTCCCTGCTTATCAGAAGGCTGAAACTGAATCACATTTCTGAAGCCCGAAGATTACTGGGGTTGTTGTTGACAATGTCATCCAGCCCACAGGCAGTACTATCAGCTGTTCACCCCTGAGCACAAGTTCACAGTGCAGAGCTCCTCACCAAAACCCTCCCTGAAGGTTTGCACACAGCTCATACTGCATCTCTCTCGTATAGTGAGAGCTGATTTGCCTCCGCTCCATCCCTTTTGACACAATCAGTCTGAAAATGATACTCATGGAATCAGACACTCTGTTTTTTAGTCAGCAAGGTTCAGCTTATGAAGAAACTGGGAACAAGCTCCCACTTTTCTGTAGTCTCAGGGCAAAAAAATTAAATCCATTGCTTATCTTTGTTCCCTTCACAAAAAAGTTTAGGTCTCGCAGGTTCACCCTACTTGCAAGTTTACAAAAAGTGTTGCTGCCCGGTTGGGCATGCAGACCTGCCTAAATGATCAATAATGCTCTACCTCTACCACTGAGTCTCACTCAGTCTGCATTTCAGTTTTCTACTGGACTTTTTGAGGGACATTGTTGTTAATGATGCAGAGATGCAGAGGACATCCATCTTCAACCACTGTTATAACTGATTTGTATCCACCATCTGATGAACAGGTAAGGTGAAAAAATTAAATTTCTTCAAGGATATATTGCAACAATTGGATTTATGTATTGTAAAGAAGAGAGAAATGAACAAAAATATAACTGTCTCTAGAAATAAATACAAAACTGCTGCAAAGGAAAGAATCAAGTTTTGTTCATGTCCATGGTGGTTAAGGTGGGAAATAATGAGGAAAAACTGAAAGCAAGGTAGTGTTAGAGAAGTTTTAGCAGTAAGGTTAGCAAAGCATTGCAATAGATTTCCTCCTTTACTGCAACTTGTCACAGAACTATTCTGTTCTCCAAGAGATTTGGAGAGAACTCTCCAATAACTTTACTGAGGGCTGAGTAAACTCATAGTTAAAATTCTTTCTTAACAACAGACTGAATTTGGAAGACACAGTTTGTCTGATTTGGAAGCCTCTGTCTCCTTTGAGAAAGCTAAGTTTCATGTTAATATATTACTTGAAATTCTCCTCCTAACCCATATCAGACAACACTGAGGATCTTGGAATTCTCTGTGCCTTTGAAAATTTCTTGCTTGGACAAGTGGTCCTGAGGCCCTTAGCAGAGCTGAAGAACTTCCCTTGCTCCAGTCTCAGTGAATGTGGCATGCAGGCCTGCAGTCTCATCCAGTGTCAAGAGACATTCATTTCCCAAGGTTCAGATTCGTAAAGGCATTTTGGGCTCTCCAATAGTCTTACACAATCCAAATGATTGAGGAACCTAAAACTTAATTATTAAACTAATTTAAACCTAAAGCTTTAAAACTAAAGTACTTTGAAAGGCCACAAGACCTTTATAGACCTAGACCCCCCCAAGACAAGAAATTTAATCTTCAGTGTTTTCACTAGAATGAGATGCTAAATGCTGATAATATTCAGTACCTAGGTGTCTTTCAAAATAAGACTTTATTTTCTAAATCACATATGAGCTTTCGAGAAATTGTCCGTTGACCTTTATTTCAATGCCTTCAAAAATGCTTGTAGTCCTTTATTTTTATCAGTCATCTCTGTGAAAAACCCCAGAGCTCAAAATAGTTCCTGTGTAGTAATTCAGAGCACAACTCAAGATGTTTAGCATTAGGTAGAGGTTTGGGGCTTTTTCTTAAGCTTTGTTTGTTCTCTAGATTTTATGGAATTCATCAAAATTTATGTTCTTGTATGTGTAAATAAACACCCTGCTGCCATGGTAGTAGATGGTCTATAAATCAGGGGAATAAATAAGCAAACAGACTGGGCCAGGATGAAGACATCATATGAAGCTCCCAAGTGTTTCCTCTTGTTTTAGCATTTCGTTTGGGATCATCACTTGAAACAGCTTACTTTGCCTTACAAAGTGAGTATAGCTATATTTTTTTAAATTTCTTTTTTGTTTGTTTGTTGAGGTTTGGTTTGTGTTTTGGTTTTGTTTGGCTGCTTTTTCGGTTTTTGATTTTTGGTAGTAGTCTATCTTTGGAACATCCTGTTGGGATCAGTTGGAAGCACCAGGAATCCGAGTGTCTTCTAAGCAACAGAGAGGACCTTCCATTGTCAACTGCTTCTCCAGCTTAGGAAGCATCCATGGCCAGGAGCACAAGTGTGGAAGAAGAGCAAAGGATTTCACAAGTCTATAGTTGCAGAGCAACATCCAGCACTGGGTGTCTAATGGTATTTCCATGCATCATTGAATAAATTACCATAGTCTCCATTTCAAAAAGGTCAGGATTGACTTAACCCATTGTGTTACTATTTTGCTGTTTATTCCTCACATCCTTTTGAATAGAGGCTTGCTGCTATCTCCCAGCAGATATTTGTTCCAATCTGCTCCCTTGAACCTTAGCATCCTTTTCAAATTTGGGAAAGCATCAGTGGATTGCACACATGCAGCTGTGAAGTAAAACCTCCTGTAGCTTTGTTTTTCTTTGGTGTTTTTTTGCTTTGTTTTCCTTTTTAACAAAGATGACTATTAACTGTTGTGGAGGGCAGATCTCATAACTTGAGTGTGGGAAGTCATTTACAGTTTCCATCTACTTATTACTGTGAAATGCTGACCTGCAAATTTTGCAGGCATTCCCACAACCTCTGAAGTAGTACTCCAGCAGGATATAAATACAGCCCTTCTGCTGTCTGTGGTATCAGAGTAGCTTCTCAGCTTATCAGCAAGGAAAGCAGAGTACATGTTGGGGCACTGGGAGCCCAGAGAGCTAATATCTTCAGAATTAAACACACTTGCATGAAAATTACCTAGAGGACACCTACACTTCCTAGTTACACGTCATCTGTATAATCCAAGGGTTTAACTGGGATTTTGCTGAGCCTGTGCCGACTCTCTGATGTAGAGAAAGCTTCAGCTATTACTACCAGTAGTGATTATGACCTCTAGATATTGAGATTTATCTTATCCATACTGGTTCAGATAATGTGTCAGATTCATAATGTGCTGATGTTGCATCCTCATGGAGACTCTTGGAATAATTACAACATGCCAGAGCTAAGCAGAGGAACAACATTTCCTTCAGCAGAGTTAAAGTGAATCAAGCAGCATGGTAACAGTCCCTGCTATTTCAGTGACACTGGGTTTTTTCTGCTTATGTTACTATTTCTGATAAACACCATTGCAGTTTTTACTCTGCATGGCACCTTCACCTTTCAATAGGTTCCCATTAAAACCCACAATTACTTTTGCATTGTTTTCCTCCAAAGTCCCATTAAGGCCATCAAAGCTGTTGACACCCCTCCCAAAAATCTTGAGTCTGGCCGAGCAGCGGCTGCAGGTGCTCTGGCCGTGGTTACTGAGCTCCTCATCACTGTCTCACAGCCCTGCGTGCTCAGGGAAGGAGCCATGGGTTTCTTTTGTGTTTGTATAACACTTAGCACAGCAGAGTCCTGGTTCAGAATTAGGTAGGATGGATAGATCCTCCCACATTTCAAAAAAACCCAAATAATAATGACATTGGAAAGAAGGAAAATGTACAGCAGAAATAGCTGCATTGCCAATCGATGCAAGTCAGAGGGATGGTATTAAATTTAACCTCCTACAACACTCCAGAGTTAATTTGAGGTCCGTGGGATTTTTAAGAAGAAACACGGCCTACTTTTCTGAATAGTTAGACAAAAGGGTTTTTGTTAAAATGTACTAAACTTGCATTAAGAACAAAATAAATGTAAAGATTAAAATTTCCTCAAATTAAAAGCTTGAATAAGCATTTTGGGGGAAGGAAGAGAATCTCTGCTCCTGGATTTGCATAAAACCTTTTAATGGAGGGTTTTATTTAAAGCCCCCAGGTAACTCCTGGGGAGCTAATATTTTCTTTGGGAGAATGGAAGAAGTCAAATGCTGAAGTTTGCTTCTGTGACCATTTTTACTGAAATTAATTCTGGGGGTCTGGGACAGAGACAGCATGTGCGCTTTTATGGTTGAGCATAAGGACTGATGATTGCTCTTATATATGGGCTTTTTTATGCTTTTCAGGCTTATACTCTGTTTTGTGCTTTCTCTTTCTCACCTGAGCTTCATGTAAAAACTCACTGAAGCAGAAACCAAAACTCCAATTGCTCCTGGCTTCCACAACAGAGAGTTATCTTTCTCTGGTGAATATTTAAATCCTAGTGAAGGAAGCAAACCAAGAGGAGGTTTTGAGGTAATATAATTCTTGAGTATCCTGTAACCCAGGGATAAGGGCTGGGCTGAACCTCCTGATCTGAGGAGGGAGTGGAAAAGGTTCCTGTGATTAATTTCCTTTAGAAATGCCCCTCTATGAAAGATAAGAAACTAAAAAGAAGAATCTGAGCATGCAGGAAGAGAAATTGTTGCTCAAATGAAGTTTTTGCTATAGCAGAGACATCAGTAACAACTTTCTCCTGAAGATTTGTTAGTGGTGAATAAGACAGGATGGAAGAGCTGCCTTTGTGTGGCAAAAAAGACAGTCAAGCTCTTGATAGAGGGAATGGGCACTGGAGATAGGGGAATGGACGCTGGAGCCAGGTTGTGGTTACCTCATGCTCATAAACCCTTTGGCTTGCAGGAAAATTGCTGGCCAGGGGTGCAGTGTGAGCTGTAAGCAGCACCACTCCAGCAGAGCAGCATCGTTAAAAATTCACGTGCTGAAACATAGCTACTGTGGCTCTACATGCATATCCTGGGCTTTATGAGACTCAACAGCTTCGGGGAGGTATTTCTGAGTTGAATCCAGTGTAAGGATTGCTGATTTGCTCACCAAACAATGTGGGGAAATAGCTTATAATGCTTTGCCCTAAGATCCCAGCTGTGAGGTGGATCCTCACAGTAGTTTGCATGGAGGTAAGTGAGGCAGAGCCATGGGTTTTGCCTGCAGAGCAAGCACTACATTACTGCAGAAGCAGAATCTGACAGATATTTTAGAGAGATGCTCTTCTGCTACAGCAAAGAGGGAGTGGATAATTGCACCATAGGGACACCCCTGGCATCCAGCCATTTATAGTTAATCAGAATTATTCATCTGTTTGGTAAACTTTTATTTCTTTTATAACAAGTGGAAAAATTGACTAAGGATGCAACAAAGAGTTACAGTAAACACACCAGCCTGGGAAGCCTGTGGAGACAAGGTAAGGAGCATGCAAAGGAATCATTTACCAAGCTCATTTTCAGGTGGAAATGCTGAGCGCAGGAAGTCTGCTCCTATTCTTTATGTTGAGAGTGGTCAATGCATCTCCCACTATATCCCTGAGATGGGCTGTATTTTAATAGGCCAGGCTTCCACAGAGAGCAGCTTAATGCTCCACCTGACAGATGATGCTTTGCTGGAAGGCTGGCAGCTCCTGCCAGGGCAGCGTCTTGCTGAGGTAGAAGTGTGGTGTCAGCAGCAGGGAAGAGTCCAGTTCAAGGTGTCCATCTCTCTTGTACACACACAGACACACACACAGAGACACACAGACACACACACACACACACACACAGATCCTGTCTTCTGAAAGGGTTAGCAGAAGGGAGAAGGAAAGCAGCAAGACCTGTATAATAGGCACAGGTGCTGTAACTTTAGCCCTTCACAGCCTATTTGCTACAGTCAGAGTTTCAGCTTTAATGAGCATCATGGTGAAAACTGATCTTCTCTATCCACACAGGCATTCACAGGGGTGGATGAAACTAGAAAAAAGCTGAAAGCAGAAGGAGCCAAAAGCAGGGTCTCCATCTGCCCAGCTGGACATCACACACAGATGGTTCCCCATCTAGGCCCATTCTCACCTGTAGCACTTTCTCTAAACCAATGGTGGAGTTTCCTCAGCAGAAATCTGCTGTATTACTCCAGGAATAATATTTCCTCTTTATCAGCCAAGAGGGTCTGATGGACCAAAGGGAATAAGTCTCTGCTGAGAAAGGAAGGTCGTTGATCCAGCATGTGGCATTCATGACCCACACTGTGAATCACAGGTGTGTGAAAGGCCATTGGCCTTTCCACCCTGCTGGGCACACATACCCTGTTTTTTTCCCCTCTCCAGAACTAAGCTTCCTTGCTACATGAAGAAGGAAAGAGCACAGAAATAGCAAGCAGAAATCTGAGAGTTGCCAGGATAACTCCCTATTCTCATGATAGACAGATTTATTAAATACTTCCACCCATCTGAGAAGCCCAGACCAAGGGTCTTACAATGAGTACTACTACGGGGAAACAAGAAATATATTAAGCTTTCTACGATTATCACTGATACCTGCAGCTTGGCTCTTGACTATTTATTTGTTACCCTCACTTCCTGAGGAAACAAGCCTCATTAAAGCATTCTTCTGCCTGCTGCTTTCCTATGTCCTAAAGTCATTGCCCATTTTCAAGCAACCCTTCAGGAGGTTTCAGAGATTTGAAACACCTGTGCCTTGTAAGAATCAGGTCTGAATAGAGGAAAGAGATCCAAATCAATGTCATCATAGGAGGACAGGTTTCAGAGTGAGCTCTGTGGTCGCCTGCTTTGCTCAGCCTGCCCATGCAGGTCTGTTGCCCAACAATTTTCTTTCCTGAATTAGGGGCACAGGAGGAGGATGCAAGTCTCATGATGCAGCTGAGGAAGTGGACGGGCTATGAAAAGTCCTGTAAGCAATAACATTGTACAGGAATTGGGGAACAGAGAGTTGGGGGCTTGTATAGAAGGGGGGTATTAAGGCAGGGATTACTAATCCTGCTACTTCCAGAGCGTGGTATTTGTGGTGGCACCAGCAGCACTAGCTACACCCCAACCCCAGCCATAGGAGCTGGTCAGTCATAGGACTGTCTAAAAGACAGTCCCTCCCCCAAAGGACTGCTCACTAAAAGCTTCCTGGCCATTTTTGTGGAGTCATTTAGGTCTTCTTTCAATGCATTTAAGCCTATCACCCATCAAAATCATTTAAAGAAAACCCTTGGCTTCATCTGGGCTGTTTTCCAAATCAGGTCCCAGGCTGTGTGTCCGGTTGTACAAAAGACCTGTGCAGTGAAGTGAGGAGTGAGGTGGTATTGTGGTAAATACCCCACACAGGCCTGAGTGGTGTGCCCTGAGTATCAAAGAAAGCCTGTGCAGTTAAACAGTGTGTTGAAATTTCCAGTAACAATTTAGGAAAGTATAGGGCAATATTTCAGATAATGAGGCAAACTTATCTACTTGTCAAAAGTCAAACCTGGAAATTTAGAGGACCTTATTCTATTTTGCCTGAAAGGAGAAAGGAGTTAGGAGAGATTTTATTGAGGTATTCATAATTACATGAGAAACAGTGAAAACTAATCAGTCTGTGCTTTTCATATTGTCACATAGCGCAAGAACAAGGGGACTCTTAAAATGTAAATTAATAAGCAGTACATTTAGCGCTGAAATGTATTTAGTGAATGATGTTACAATTATAGTATATATAAATAATCCACCAATTTCCATAAAACCATCTGATAAAATTCACTCATTACAATAGTTCATTTCCCAATTCACTTCTCATTATTCAAAATCCTTTAGAAACCCAAGGGAAGCTGTTGGCCAGGGATTGTAAAAGGCTGAATATTTAGAACAAATCTGAGGAGTGGACTGACTTGTGCAGCATGTACTCCTCTTCACAAATTCACAATCCTAGGAAGCTAAGGACACTAATGCAAAGACTGTCTAAAAGGAAGGGGAAAAAAGAGCCCACACTGGATAATTTCATGACCATTAGTAACATTTGTATCTATACAAGCTAAGATAATTATAATGGTAATCATATCTCATGCTTCAGAGCCTAAAGTGATTGCCTACTGAGGCTGGGAAGCCTTGGAGAGTTTCCATTGAAAGGAAGATTAGAAATGCTTAAGATTATTTAATTTGGTCATATTGGACATAGCAAAAAGAAGCCACTTATTTCCCTTTTTAAATGCTTTTCCTTTCTCTTTTCTGAATCAGTTTCTTCCCTGTTCCCTTGACCTATAACCTGGTATCCCCACTGGCATCTACACTTTTCCTTGCCCATCTGTTTTGTGCCTGGATCTTCAAGTTTTTTTCCCAGACCTGTCTCCCAGTATCTCAGCCCATTCCTCTCTTGGGCTCATCCACTAGACAGCACCCCTTGAATGTGAAAAAGCTTTTCTTGCATCCAGTGACCTTGACCAGACTTCATCTGCAATCCCTGCTCTGACCTAGCTCCTCCCCAAGCAGCACCAGCCTGTCTCCTTTCTTTCTGTGTGAGCAGCTCCTTCCAGCACAGGAGCCTTTTCAGAGCAAGTTCTCCAGATCTTGGTATTTCTCTGCCCCAATCATTCCCCTAAGAGCCACAGTCTCTACTATCACAATACTGGCATCAAACAGAACAGTCTCATTTTACTGTTTTAAAAACTAGAGGAAGTGAGTAAAGAATTGGAAATGCCTCGTGTTGCCTTTTAGCCATTTCAAAAGTTACTGCAGGATCTGATCATCTGATTTTGTCCTTTCCTATCCTTCTGTCTTTTTGTACCTTCATTACATGATGAATCCATATGGGGTCAGATGCAGAAAATCTCTCACAGAGAATTTTAGATGCTTCCACAAGATTAGATCTCCACTGACTTCAGTGAACCTACCTGTGTAATAACATATGAGAGAGAATGTCAGAAATCAGCCTCAGGCAAAGAAGACGTGGTCATTCTCCACACTTACCAAAAAATGAGACAGGAAAGAAATAGTATCCTTTTATTACTCTGTGCGACCTGCTCAGAAAAACATGGAATAATTGACAACAAAGGCCTGCTATTTTCCTCCCCATGTATTGCTGCTGAGCTGGAGTTTATGCCAAAGATGTGACTGTAAGGTAGTTCACTTTAAGACATTTCAGAAGAAGAAAAGTAATAACTTGAGAACTGAAGGTAGCTACAATAAAGGTATGGAGAATTATAAATGATAAAAGGAAGGCAAAGGAAGCACTACTAGTCAGCCTTTTTGATAATAAAAGAGAAATTGGTGGCCATTGAATGAAATTACAAAGCAACACATTGTGAGTGGATGAAAGGCGATGTTTACAAAAGGTATAACTAAACTATAATATTCACTGGTCTAGGTATTGAGAATGATCACTCCCCATGTTCAAGTGGTTCAGCATTTATATAAATAAAAAGAACATCTGCAAGGACACCAGCTAAATACAATTACAAGGGCTATCAATTCTCATGCTTCAGGGCATGGTTACCTGATGAGGTCAGGAAGAAATTTCTTCATGGTATAGCACTAAAAAGTAAAATGCATTATTGAGCATTGATGAGTATTGGACACCTTATTAGAAGGACCTTTAATCTGCTCCCCTATGCAATTCTTTTGTTCCCCATATAAAAAATCAGTGAAGCATTTAGGTGTGTGCTTAAATTCCATTTTAAAATCAATAGGACTTAAAGGTGCATAAATGTAAGTGCTCAATTAACTGCTTTCCAGAATGGACATATTAAGCAACTACTTAGATTTTTAGAGGTATTGAAGCAGGTTTTGATTCTGGTCTGATGTTTGGTGTCCAAATAAACCAGTAGAACTTACAGTATCTCTTATATTATCAACTCACTTTGCAGAAACCCCAAACAACAACATGCTGTCAGTTCTAAAAAACTTAAACCTTTCATCTCAAAAACTCAAAAATTTGTGACTATAGCTCTACAATTTATGTGTACAGGTAGTCCAATATATATACAGACATAATCACACAGGTCTAAAATAGGGTATTCATCTCTGGGTTTTCTTTTGTGGGAATAAAATGAGCTTTGACATGTGCTATGGTCTCCTCCCTCATGTTTGTATCCCACTGGTTTGTCTTGCAGTTCTAGGCAAGGTGTCGGCCAGACATGGAAGACATTTGAAGATTTAAGCTGGCCTTTAAACTTTGAAGCCCATCCCTTTTTACCCTTCTTTCTTCTTAGAGGAGATATCATTCAACCCTCACAATTTTTTGGAGTCAGTAGGTGGGCCCTGAATACAGAGGAAGCACAGCATTGATCTGGTCTCCTACAGAGCCAGGACATAGCAGATACTCCCAGTGTGGGAAGGGCTTTGATCTGGAGAAGGTCGCAGAGAAGTACAAACAGAAGCTTGAGTGTTATTCACAGTCCTTCTCAAATGTTGCTGACAGGTGGTTAAGGGGTTTGATAGATAAAGGAGACAGGGGTAACTGAAGAAGCTGAAAAAGAGATGTTACCAAAAAACCAGGATCTTGCAGCCTGTAGATTTACTCAGTGAAAAGGCAACTTAAAATATGGCCACAATGGCGGGAGAGATTCCTCCCCGATGGGTCTGTCTCCTCTGTTTTCCTCACTGGACCAATTGCTCCGTTTGGAGAGGCTGTGGCAGGTCACCGGGGGGAACTGGGAGAGCTCCAGCGATGCACAGCAGGCAGTAATTCTTCCTTCCAGAGGCTGAACGCTCAGCTTAAGCAGCACTCAGAGGGACCTACACGCTGAGATCAAGGGAACATTTCCAATGACTTATGGAGGAGCTGAAACTAGGCCTTTATGGAATACTAAATAATTAAATCAGACCTCATGGAGACCTCCAACACTTAAAAATCAGCACTTAATAGCACACAGAAAGGCATAATTTTCAGATCTGTACTAATAAGAAAAACCATAAATTGAAGGATTTTTCTTAAACAGCTCCTTTCTTCCCCTGATTGTTAACCATAACAGTAAAGACGTTGCCTGCAGTAGTCAGGCATACATCTTGAATTGCTATTTTCTTCCAGCTTCATTTAAGATAAAATTTAAACTGCTTAATTTAAATGTGCAATCTTAGATGCCTATAAAAGACTGACTTGCAGGAAGTATTAAGCAGATGCTTTCTGCAAATCTGTTCTACTTTAGTCATTTCTAGTTCAGTGTTCAAAACATTTCCAGCCTGGTACCTGACCAAATTGTGATGAAAGAATAGGCTTGGTAGATGAGAGGAAAGCAGTGGGCATTGTCTACCTGGACTTTCCTAAGGCTATCAAGGAAGGCTTAATCCTGTAAAATCCTCATAGACAAGTTGTTGCAGTATGGGTTGGATGAGCAGATGGTGAGCTGGATCAAAAACTATCTGAACAGCTGGGCCCAGAGGGTGGTGATCCTCTGGCACAAAGTATACGTGGAGGCCAGTAAGTAGCAGTGTGCCCCAGAGGGCAATACTGAGTCTGATTCTGATAAACATCTTCATTAATGATTTGGATAATGAGGCAGAGGGTACCGTCTGCAGGTTTGCCAGTGACACAAAACTGGGGCTAGGGGCTGATACTCTGGCAGAAATGACCTGGCAGAAACCTCATTAAATTCTACAGGGGAACCCAGGCACCTGTAAATGCTGAACATTGTCTTGCTGGAAAATAGCACAACAGAAAAGCCCCTGGGATCCTCTTGGACATTGAGTTGAGAATATGCCAGCAGCATGCCCTTGCAGCAAAGAAGGCCAGTGACATCCTGGGCTGCATTAGGAGCAATGCTGCCAGCAGGTCCAGGGAGGAGATCATTCCCCTCCACTCACCACTGGACAGATCACATCTGGAGCGCTGGGTCCAGTTTTGGGCTCCCCAATAGAAGAGAGACATGGACACATTGGAGAGAGTCCAGTGAAGTCCACTAAGATGATGAAGGGACTGGAGTGCCACACATGTAAGGAAAGGCTGGGAGAGCTGACGCTGCTCAGCACAGGAAAGAGAAGGCTTGGAGGAGGATCTTACTATTTTATATAAATTTCTACAAGGAGGGTGCAAAGAAGATACAGCCAAGTGCCCTTCAGAGTTTTTTAGTGACAGGACGAGGGACAATGGGCACAAACTGAAACACAGGAGGTTCTCTGTAAGCATCAGAAAATACTTTTTTGCTGTGAGGGTGACCAAGCACTGGCACAGATTGTCCAGGGAGACTGTGGAGTCTCCACCATTGGAGATACTTGAAACTCATCTGGAGATGGTCCTGAAGAACTTGATGTAGGTGGCCCTGTTTGAACCAGAGCAGAGACAAGATGACCTCCAGAGGCCACTTCCAATCTCACCCATTCTGTAATTCTCTGATAACCAAAAGTCACAGGCACAATTGCATGTTTTAGCCTAGACTCTTCTGTTTAAGCCAAGAGAGAGTTTAAAACTTTCTGAAGAAGTTTCCATATATTAGATTTCCTTTATCCTTTAGAAAGGTCCAATATGTTGAAAACTCCCTTGCACATGTAATGTTCTCCATAGTCCTAGTAATGTAGGAGAGCAGAATTGGCTCAGAATTTCCTAGTCTTCTAAACCATTAGCATTTCCTATAGAATAGTATATTCACTTATGATTTCCTCTTAATATGGGATTTATAAAGACATTATCAAAATGTGTACAGCACTTCTAAAGAGTTCATGTTTCTGTATCTCCACTCTGCTGTCATCAGACAGAGCTCTACATCCCTTTCCTCCACAGGTCTCATTTTCTGGGAGGGCTGCAGAAGTTCAGCAGTCTCTGGGTTAACACTCAACAGAAGTGAAAATCTTTATCTCACAGTGTGCGGACAAATTGGTTTTGAAACAGCTACAGAGGGTCATCAATTCTTCAAACAGACACGGCGTGAGTATCCCATAAACTGAAACAGCCGGTGCTGCACGGCTTCATCTGGAGAGGTTGTTATTAGGGAACTGGGGGTGCTTTCAAATGCAGAGATGTAATTTATCATGACCAGGTTTTGTTAGCAAGGTATTTAGACAGTTTTTGTTACTGCAACCTAATAAGTCATTTTATCAGCATATTTGTTTCCTCGACTGCTGACACCTCGGCAACTTTCATACCTTCTTAGTATCACGTGGCAGGAAAACAACTGACAAACAAAGAGAAATCACTGGTTGTGAACTCACTGAAATTGCATATTCCATCTGGGAAGCTTGGATAATGCAGTTCAGTTATAAAGCAGAGTCCATTGAAGGTACACAGGTCTCTTGCTCTCTCTCTGTGTCTCATCTTTTACAGTATAAAGAAGGAAGACTCTGTAACTAAGGGAATATGTCATGGAATACTTCCCAGATGCTTACAGGGGAAACTGGCAGCTGTGTTCCTCAATACAGAATAGACAAGGGTCCTAAGAGGAAGCCCAGGGTAAATGACAGCACAGCTGGGCCACCCTGCTTTACTCCTTCACCAAATATTGGAAGACATACAGAAGTATCTGCCTTACCCTAGTTATATCTCTGGACCTCTGCATAACCTAGGGTCACAAACAGGTGTTAGCTCCCCTTAGAAAAATCAGCTCCAATTATGTCCTGCAAGATCAATTTCTCCTCATTTAGCTCATCTCTGCTATTGCTGAATAATTAACCACTTATTTGACAAGTACTTTGCATCTTCCCATGCCCCTGAATCCCCAATTACACACACAAACAGAAGGCCAATTAAAAGTTCATTTACCTGTGACCCTCTGGGATGGCCACATGCTGTGAGAGTCAATATATATTTCTTCTATTAGGGTAGCAGAGGAGCAATTTCTGAGGTTTAGGAGCATCAAGGAAAAGTATCATGCAGACAGAATAGGCAGATCTCCTGTGTGGAGATTAAATGGAGAAAAGCCCCAGCTTTTTTCAATTGCTGTAATGAACAGAAACAGCCTTAGGAAGGGAAACCACAGCCTGCAGCTGGAAGGGTTTTGTAAATCAGAGACAGCTTCTCAAAGTGTTCCTAAAAGCTGTGACAAAGCTGCAAAAGTACAGAAGGGATTTTCCATTTCCTCTGACAACCACAACAGAGTTAGCAGGCAGCCATAATCAGTGGCACAGGATCCAGTTGTAGCCTGTCACTAGTCTTGTCCCACAAGGTCCAGAACTGAGCCCAGTATTGTTTAACTTGTTCATCAATGTCTTGGATGTAGTGCAGTGATGACACCAAGCTGGAAGGAATGGCCAATACCCCAGAGGGTTGTGCAGTCCTTCAGAAAGACCTTGACAGGTTAGAGAGATGGGCAGAGAGGAACTGTGTGAAATTCTGCAAAAATAAAGGTAGGGTCCTGCACCAGTACAGGCTGGGGTCCCACCTGCTGGAAAGCAGCTCTGTGGAGAAGGACCTGGAGGTCCTGCTGGACAACAAGCTGTCCATGAGCCAGCAGTGAGCCCTGGGGCCAAGGAGGTCTGTGGTGTCCTGGTGTGCTTTAGGAAGGGAATTTCCAGGAGGTCAAGTGAGATGATCCTGCCCCTCTATTAACCCTACTGAGGCACATCTGGAGTGCTGTGTCCAGTTCTCTGCTGTGTCCAGTACAAGAGAGACGAGGCACAGGGAGGCTGGACCAGATCACTGACGGTGATCCTTTCCAACCTGACCCATTTTCTCATTCTGTGACTTAAGTGAAGTTACTTCTGGTTATACACCAGCAAAAGTGAAGTTGGAGACAGTTTGAAAGAAATCACCAAAGAGAAGGGACAGCTCAGTCCATCATTGGTGGACTTCTGCCCACCAATGGCAGTTGTGTGCAGGAATGAATGCTCCACTATAGTTAACAAAACCATCTATTTTGAGCATACAGAAGTAGTTATGCTCTATTATTTAAGTATTCATAAATAAGCAATTGTTTCTTGCTGTACTTTGCAAAAAGCCTCTTGCTTTTCCTTCCAGGTCGAAAGTTTCTGGTCAGTTCTGGAAAGCTGACTGGTCAGAAATCCTTTTTGCTTATCTGTAAGCTCTATTTGACACCCTCAGTGTCATTTCAGTTTTAAGGAAAGCACCTGTGTTGAGCTACACTGCTGGAGCTACAGGATAGTCAAAAAGAAGAGCAGAAAAAAAGCGGACTGTGCAGGTTATATCCACCTGCCAATGTAAAAATAAACCCTGAGCCAGCCTTATTTGTCTTTTCAAACCACTTCATGTCAGAGAGCAGGAGTCATGTCAGAGCACAGGACCCCTGCCATGAACAAACAGAGGAATTAATGTTCTCTGTGAGGCAGGGATGGAAACAGGTGATGTGGCATTTGTGACAGCTTCCCTCATCCCTGGGAATTCACAGCACAGTTTTATATCAGTTCAAAGTGAAAACTAAGAACAGTAGGAGAGGCAGAGCTAGAAAGGAGCCTTGGCTTTGGGTGCCTATATGTGAAGTCAGGATATCATCATCGCAGAATATTTACCATGTACATAATTAAACCCCTAAGTGCCAGCTGAACTGGAAATCATGCTGTGTGGTGCCTCTCCTACCATCTGAATGACTGTTAGACAGTTGGCTCTGTTTTGACACAAAAAATGCAGTCCATCATAGGCCCATTCATCTGTCATCTGTTGCCTGCTTGTCTCTTTTCCCATTTAGTTGTGTACAAGATGAAATATTTTCCTCCTGATGCTTGTCTGGTTTTTTTACACTTCATTTTCTTTGCAGTTTTTTACATACCCACAAAGAAATAGCCTCAGAAAGTCACACTGCCAGCCACAGTCATGGATTGACATTATATTGGCTTAAGTAATAAACAGCCATCCTCATATTTTTCCTTTCTCTTTCTCATTACAAAGCTGAAATGAACAAATTGTTAATTAGATGCCAGCCTCTGCCCCTCCTCCCTTCACTTTAAATAACTTGGAGACAAGCAGAGGAAAAGTTACTGGGCATTGTTATGCATTCATTACTGTGACATATTAAGCAGAGAGCCAAAGTAATGATAGAGTGTTGCAGCCAAAGAAAATTACCTGTATTGTTATAGGCAATTGAGGCACAGTCAGTTACATGTACACAAACCACAGGTATTATTTAAAGAGCAAGTAGTTATGGGGCCAAGGGACAAGGAGTTTAAGATAAATATTCTCATGAATTATTTACGGGAAGACTGTGAAAGGTTTTTTTCCCAAAAAATAATTGCAAAAAGTAGGCACAAATCAGGCTATTTGCTGAGCTGGTCTAAAGGAATACATAAGTATGTTGTGTTTCTGTGCTGAACTGTGCCAGAGCTGTCTGACCCACTCTGGCAAGGGCAGAAGTTCTCATTTTGTCTATTTTTACTCCTCAGTGATGAAGAAAATAAGATAAGTGTTTATCCAAGAATTTAAGCTCTATGTGACCTCTTGATTTGCAAGGACAAAAACCTCCCAAACTTTGGAATAGTGCCTTCTGGCCTCCTGATGTGTTTTTACATACCAGATAGACAGCTCCTGAAGCCCACTTCTTCCTAAAAAGCATTTTCCTTTTCAGTCAATGAAAAAGACGAAGAAACTTTTGAGAACCAGTGTGCTCATGATTCACCATGAGTCACGATGCCTCAGTTTTGGAGCACACTAAACATAAAGTTAAACTTATCTTTCACTTATTTAGGAAAGAACTGGGAATGGATTTGCAAATATTTTTAGTCATCAGAAGATTCAAGAAAATGCTTTACAGCACCTTGGTGCCCTTGATGGGCACCTCCTGCTCCCAATAGGCACAGACGGACATAATTTGTGCCGTACTCATCACAAGACCTTCTTCCTTCCCCCAGTTTCTCTATCTGCCAGTGGAGTCATACTTCTGCAAAATAACCTGAGTATCCTCTGAAGAAAAAATTAAATAACTCAGTAAAATGACAAATAGTTAGGATTGGGCACTAGCAACTGCTGCATGCTGATTGTGCTATGGGTGCTGATTTTCTGGAGCAATCTGTGTGTAAAGATGAAGATGCTATCTCTTAGAGATACTCTGACACAAGGTTCATCAAAGCTTGAAAAGCCACTGTATTGCTAGCAAAATTTATCAGACGGCTTGCCAGACTTCCACTGGCTCTCACCCAGATTCCAAGCTATCTGAGAAATTATTAGCTTAAAAGCTTCTTTAGATCTTGTCAGCGGCATCTAGCTCACCATGGATGTAGATAAGATTCACAGTTCCTGACAAAGGAGATGGGATCTGACTCCAGGGCTCCCTGTCCTATTTTAAGAATGCAAATTCTTAATGGCTGTAATGAGGGATGAGGATGTTACAATTAAACATATTGAACTGATAATTTTCAGATTTTTCTTCTTTTTGAAACAAAAGCTGCAAGTTAAAAAGAGTTTTATGAAATTCTCAGAGAAGGAGAAGGATCAAAATATCAGGGATACATAAGAGATAGTGAAAATCAAATCAAAATATTTTAAAATTATTGAAACTAAATAGATCTCTCTTACTTGAACTAGTTTTTGTGTCTGGGGAGGGTTTCTCACAGTGAACATTTTTAAGAGATTGATTTTTTTAATTTTTGCCTAGGTTAAGAATAAATCTAAAATTAAAAAAAAAAAAAACATTTTGGGACTTGAAGTGTCTCCCACTCAACATCATTAAAAACAACAAAGTAGAACTACTTGACTCATGTAGTTTGGGCAACATAAACTTTGAATACCTCTGCTTGCCCTGACCAGACTAGCAACATGGTGATTCTACTTATTCCATTTACTGTCACACAGTTAAATTTACCCAGACTGGTATTTAACACTCTACATGGAACCTTGCTAATGGTCTTGATTAACCATCCTCTGAGAGTTTCTTGCATTCACATTGGAACTACTGGTGATTTCAGGCAGTCAAAATAGGCATTTATGAAACAGTGAAAAGACAAGGGTATGACTGTGTGGAAGAATACAAGCTTCTAACTTTCACAGATTATGAAAAAGGAAAAAAAAAACCCAAATCTCTCTGGGGTTTGTCTAACAAGCTTAATTCAACAGATGAAACAAGATCTTTGCAAGGGGAGCTGCATTCAGTTCATCGCTGTGTCAGTTCATCGGAGGTGAGGCGGCAATGCTGCTGCCTCCTGCAGCCTCCTGGATCCAAGGCGATGCCGCACCCGCCTGCCTCTCTGCCGAGTGGAGATGCTGCCATTGGGGCCTCAGCTGCCATTTGGGCCTGAGCTGCCATTTGGGCCTGAGCTGCCATTTGGGCCCGAGCTGCCATTTGGGCCTGAGCTGCCATTTGGGCCTCAGCTGCCATTGGGGCCCGAGCTGCCATTGGGGCCTGAGCTGCCTTTGGGGCCTGAGCGTCCATTTGGGCCTGAACTGCCATTTGGGCCCAAGCTGCCATTGGGGCCTGAGCTGCCATTTGGGCCCGAGCTGCCATTTGGGCCTGAGCTGCCATTTGGGCCCGAGCTGCCATTGGGGCCCGAGCTGCCATTTGGGACTGAGCTGCCATTGACACAGAGCAGGAGAGCTCTGCTCCCCTCCCGGGCGCTGAGCCCCGCTGTGGGCTGGCTCCTGTTGCCATCCTGCTCCTCCCTGCGCAGCCCGGGTGGCCACGCTGGATTATCCAGCTCCTGTGCTTCTGTCCTGACTCCAGCTCGGTCCCCCCACGGTCCACACTCTCCTGGGTCCTGTCACAGAGCATCTGAGCTGCTTAAGCATTCTCTACTCCACTAGGGAGACTGGAAGCACAGGCTCACATTCCTGTTTCTTTCCCAATTACTGATCTTTTGCAAGTGCCTTTAAAAATGTCACTTACCCGGGTTTCTTGTCACTTCCCTTTGTAGGTCTTTATTTTCAACTTCTACTCACTTCAACTGCACTGATGTTTCCTATGTGGGACTTTTATCTCAGAATAAGCAAATGCACTTTTTTAAGGTTTGACAAAAATGGTTGAAAAACTCTCTGAAATAAGGCTAAGGGGTGAAACCACTGTTTTGCCATGACAGCAAGTAGGTAAAACTTTATTATCAAAACTGTGGTGGCCCCATTCTTTGGAGGATGGACACAGTACCTGGTAGAGGTGGCCTTTCCCCCTTCTACTGTTCCTACAGAAAACGGCTTTTATTTTTTATTTATATTCAAGGTTGAGCATTTGAGAAATTTAATTTGTGCTCATTACAGCCTTGTTAGAACTTGGCTGCTAAATGTTTGAGATGTCTATGCAGCCGGCTCTGTTGTGCAAGCATTGCCCTTGAGGAGGGCCTGGGTGAACTCTCTCCAGGCAGGAGAGGCTAAGCAGCACTCCAGGCAGGCAGACAGGAAAGCAGAGGGCTGAAACCTGCTTTTCCTGCCTTTCTCAGCGCGGAGATTCCTCCAACAGGGAGAAGGAAGGACAGTACAGCACATTGTGCTGGTGGGAGGGGAATAGGGCTCTTGGTGAGAACAAATGCACAGAGAAGTCCAAAAGACAAAGAGAGAGGAGAAGGAAATGGAGAAAGAGGAAAGATGAGAAAACTCTCCAGTCCAGTTCTGGCTGCTGAGAATGCAGTCTTTTTAAATTTGTTTCTCTTTAGGTTGTCGAGGAAAATTTCCAAAGTAGCAGGAGATAAGTTCAAACACTTGCTCCAGGATAACGGTAGTATCAAAAAGCATGTGCTGTATTGTGCTATCACCAATTAGCAATTGCTTCCACGGTGATAAATGATCTTTGAATTACCAAACTTTCAGGGCAAGGAACTCCTAGAGAGTAATTGCGAGTTGCATACATCTGAAGTGTTTATGTAAATGCTTATTGTTAATAATAACAACAACAATAACAACAATAGAAAATCCCCTGGTTTGTATGGTTGTGGTTGCTCAGAACAGCTGTTTTGATGAGACATCTGCCAGTGAAACAATTTAGCCTGAGGATAATGAATAACTGTTACTTAACTGAGATAGTATTAGCATAAACTGTGTTTAATGGAGACACATTTGGCCAGTAAATAGTGATTTCTTGGTAGTTATCTAGGTGTTTAATAGTGAAAATTACAAGCTTGTGGCAAAGATAAATGAAACAATGAATAGTCATACAGGATATATTGTGGGGTTTTTTTTTTTTTTTTGGTTGCTTTAGTTTAAAATACCTTAAAGGGATCATGGCAGAGAGTGAATTTATTCAGACTTAGAGAACCTTTGTGATGGGTGTTAGAAATGGTGAAACACAGGTGATCATTGAGCATCAGTGAGAGAGACCATTGGTGTTTATCTTCTCCTCCAGAAACTATTAAACTATTATGGAGATATGATAATTTGTACCCCTGTTTTATGGCTTTGTTTTCTCTCATCTGAATCTTTCCAGAGATACATATCCATTATGTATGTATGCATATATATAAAAATATATACGCGCACCATACGTGTTTCACCCACCTGACTGGATTGTTTTCAAGTTGGATAACTGAAGCATCCAGAATGGGATTCCAGGTAGAGAATTATGTTCTGATAGAATCTGCTCAGCAGAATTCACAAATTATTCTAGTTCCTATATAGGTGTGTTTCAGAGTGCTGAGGCAATGGCATAAAAACTTGTGGGCAAGAACAGGGGTATTTTGGGATCAATGTTATATCTGTGATTTTTGTAGACTATGATAGTCCATGCAAGGAGTAAAATCTTGCTTGTAAGTCATAATGTCATTTTCTTTCAAGGGAGATGGACTCTGCATGTGTGTGTTGGCTGTTATTCCCTGGCTTTAAAAGAATGCTAGCAAAGACTGTGTTCTTTGTGAAATAAGCTAAAATAATGAGGTAGAATGAGAGATCAGTGCAGTGTGATTCAATTTGTTGAGCCAGACCTATGAATGAAGTTAATATGAACCATAGGACCTTTGAACACTGTGAAAAGCTAAGTGCTATTTCTCTTGAGTGAACTGAATTAATTCTTTCTCTCATAAGAAAAAGAGGCTGTTACCATATTAGTGGCAGAATTTACTAGATTTAGAAGATTGGCAGATAGTCCCTCCTCTCATTTTTTTAACTGTCTTTTCCTGGATATAAATAATGCATCTCCTGTCATAGCAAATATAAAGGTAGAAGAGAGGTCTTGGGATTTGGAAGATGGAGAAGTCTTTGTTGATATGTGAGTGATGTTTGGAGCTCTCTAGAGAAATATTCACCATTTGGTTAGTAAGCCTAACATTCCTGCCTTCACTCTGGAGCCCAGAAATTATGAAATTACCATTTGGGTAATGTTCATAAAAGAATTACAATTATTTCAAATGCATTGAAATATGTAATTTCATTATACTGATTACTTGATATGTCAATATAGCTGAACATACATGTACCATTCCTATTGTGGTCTGAGTGTCAGAACTGTCTGTGAGAATCATTTGGAATGAAAACATGTATCTGAGCAAGGCAAGTAGACTGTCTTTTAAGCAGGAATTTTAGGCTGTGATTCATTTGACCTATTTTAGACACCTACACTAAGACAAGATGAATCTGGAGAAGTGAATCATACCCATCGTTTCTATATCACTCTGGACTCCTGTTGAAACTGAAGCAGAGTTTCTGGGAGCTGCTCTAATTTCCTCAAGATAGAGCACGCCCAGGAAAGTTCTCCAGCAAGCAACAAGAATCAGAGGCACCTTTGGAGTCTCTAGCATAGCTATGTTACTTAGAAATAAGAGAGTCTTTCTGCTGCTGGCTTTTCTGACAGAAGCCCTAAAATCAGTTCCAAAGGCAGTTTGGTGAGACAGCAATACTGAATTTGGAAAGTAAAACAAGATCTAGAGCCAAAATAGTTCTTTCACAATGACAAGTCTTTCTTGTGTACACTTAGAGTCTGTCATGAGCAGGGAACTACTACTCCTTTCAGCACCTGAGGTAGGACTGAAGAAATTTGAAATCTACAGGAAGGAGATGCTTTTGTTTGTCTGAATGTAGGTGACTGCTGCTTGCTCCAGAGCTGAGATCAGCACTCACAGTTAGTGGCCTTGCTCCATAGCACTCCACCTTTCACCAAACATCTGTGTGAGTGATCTGGGATGACTTTTGTTGGTGACCTGGTCACTTCTACACCAGCTCTAGTGAATCAGGGCAGTCTGACTTTAATTCAGCTTCACATCATACTCCTTGTCATGCCTGGCTTCTGTGAAGAACCACACAACACTTTAGATGGAAAGGGGTCTCAGCTGGACATCAAGTTCAACCTTCATGCTTTAAACTGACTTCAAATTTACACCAAGTTCATTAAAGCCTTGTGTAGTCAGGTTTTCAGTATATCTGTGGATGGATATTTCAAGGTACAGCTGTGTTCACTATAGACACTGCAAATTTTGCTTACATCTGTGCAGCCACAGGCTGATTTTGAGTAAAATGTTGCATTGTGGCCTGGTGCAAAAGCACAGGTGAAATGTACCATATCTTTAGCATGTTACAAGGCACTGTCAAAAGGATATGAGACTAAAAGGTCCAAGGTCAAAAGGAGAGATGTTGTCCTGTAAAGAAATGGCCTTAGGGAAACTGGTACAGTATAGCAATTTGGGGAACTGGCACTGAGCTGAACAGAAGTCTTACTTGCTCCAACTTCACAGACTTACTCTTGGCCAGATACCTAAACCATTTGGCTCAGTATCATTCCAGAAGCAGCCACATTTTCAAAGTGATGCAACAAGGAAATAAATCACCTTTATTATGTGAAAAGCAATTGCTGTGCAGTCTCTGAGGAAAAAAAATGTTGTAAACAGGAGGATGCATTTGTCTTGGAAAACTCAGATTCCAGTAAATACAGGTGATTGTGCATGACTAATTATACATACTGTCTTGTGTACAAACTTATATACAGAAAACGCGATTGTTTTATTATGGTTTGAGGACTTGTTGAACAGCTTTGAATTTCTTGCCGGAATTTAAAAACTAGTGCTGTGGCTGGCTCAAAGGACAACAAGTCAGAAATGAGCTGTCAGGGTTGCTAGGAAATATTTTAGCCTCAGTAATTTTAAGAACTAACTAAAAAACTTCATTTTCTTGTTTCCTCTTTTGCCTAACCTCACCCTCCCCACACCCCCCAGATACACACAGGTCCTCTGCACCCTTTAGAAACATTGCAAACACCTGATTTCATGCAGGATGTGCTTCTTACTGTCATGTCCTAAGGTACCTGTTCTTGAATCAGAGGGTTCACACTAACTGCTTCCCCTGTCCTTGCTTTGGAAGAGCATCAAGCTTTTGTGTTCCCTTGTGTACACAAAGGCTCTGCTCATGAGCCTCTTGCTCCACTCACAGAAAGATCACACAACTGGTGAAATTGCTTTAGCCCTCCCAACCTCTGGCTGATACAAGGTTCATGTACTTTGACCACGGAGGCTTCTGAAGTCCATTAATGCCCTGCTTTTTATTATATTTGTCCCCATCCACAGAAGTAATTACCAGGGACATGTGCTGTCCCTGTGACTCTTCACAGTTGAGCTCTGCCCAGAGCCAGAGGTCAGTGCATATTCATATTGAGGAAATAAGATCAATTCCTCATCCTCACATGGCATTTTCACTGGCATTTTTGGAGATAACAGGGAGGGACCTTCTGCATAAATAAAATAAAAAAAAAAAAAAAAAAAAAAAAAGAACAAAAAAAACCTCCAAACAAATCCTTTGTTAAGGGGTTAATAGTTTCTTATTCTGTGTCGAGTCAAGGAATATGATTAATATGCTTTTTCATTGACTTTTTTGTTAACTAAAACCAAGTTTTTTGGCCTGATAATTGCTCTGTATAGTCTCCTGAAGAGTTGTTAAGATCTCCCATGAAGGGAAAGTGTGAAATTATTTGTACAATTGCTAACAGTGTGTTCTGACTTAGGAGTGGAGCTTGCAAGTGTGCTCATGTTAATACTAAAAACAGTAAGAAATGTCATCTGGAATGATTGCTGGAAGTACCATAAAGGAGCTCTCTTCTGACACCTCTGTTTAAGAGTAGAAGAGCTTTCTTTCCCAGATGCACACACACAATTTGGGAACCATTTCCTCTTGTTTTTGACTTTTTTCCCCTCTGATTGAAGTAACCTTTCCACTGTGAATGTATAGGTCAACAATCCTTCCTTCTGCTACAGGAACTCAATTCATTGCTGAAGGGAAGAATAAAAAAAGAAACACATTCTGGCTCCAAAGGGAACAAGACTGCAGGTCTGAGCAAGACTTGCCCTTGGCATTTCCTCTTGCCCTGCTCCTGCAGGCAAGCAAGGCTACAGGGGCCCTCTGTCACTCTTATGGAAATACATTTCATTTGAAGTAAATGTTACCCTAGTCCACTGATGCCATAAAGAAAAATGTTGGTCCAAAGTTTAAAGGAGTGATCTCAATTGTGGAAAGGGCAGTGGCAAATTTGGGGAGGCATTGCTTTGACCTCTCTTGATCTGGACTTTTTTGATTAATGCACACAGGGTGGCCCAAAAAACAATCCAATAATAAAGTGATTAAGAATGCTGAACCCAAGAGTCCCCCTGACTGGCCAAATGTGTGTGAAACAGAGGGACTCCTACTACACCATGTAGCAGGTGAATGTAAAACAAAATTTTGGGGACTACAGCTTCCCTTTTGGCAAAAAAGAGGTTCCTGACAAGAGTCGTGGTCATTGTATAGTTAGTGCTTCACTCAAAGCAATCCATTTCAGGGATGAGTTTTAAACATGTCAACAAATCATAGCACTGACATGAGTTTCTTTTAGCATTTCTCACCAGTTTTTCCCCATACTATACGTTGTCATTAAAGAGTATTTAATGATAATGGCAAATCAGACTTGAATGCACAGTGCTCTTTCTCCAGGAAGTCTGGCTCCACTCTCTCAGGTAAAGGAAAACCTTTAACATACACGATCTGCCTGCTACCCAGGAAACCTATTGGAAGTTCCCTGGTTTAACCCACTCTATGTGCAAAATCAAATTGATGACAGAAGTTCTCATGCTAAAGTTTACAGTTTAAAAGTACTTTTAATCCAAACACCTATTTTGGTTTTATCTTTTTTTTTTCACCTCTCAAAGCTATGTGCTCTGGCAAACAAACATCATAAAATCTCTTCTGAATCTTCATGAGTACCCTAATCTGGGCATTAGTGAACCAAAATTCCTTGGGTGTGGGATGCTGACACCATGCAGACTTTTATGAAAGGATAAGAGAGACATAAAGAATAAGGACAGCTCTGAAAACCCTCTCCTGGCTATCTTCACAAAACAGAAAAAGTGAAAAGAAAAACTTTTCACAGGAAATTTCTGTTGCTTTTCTTCTACTCTCCCACCAATCATCACCATGTGGGAAGGCTCTCCTATTCCAGAAACAAATAATCTTGGAAGGTTGAATATTGCAGAAATTCCAGGTTTTAATGGATTGAGGGATTCTTTCTTTCATTCCTGCTTCCCCATGGTTCCATGGCACAGGAAGAGAAGAGCAAGCTTGGCTTGCCAGAGATGTTTACAGAAGCAATAGAGGCTTGCTGGCTTCCAAGGAGATGTTTAATGCAGTATCATCATCACTATTCTGGGAATGCAACAGGAACTCTCAGCAAGATCTCTCCATAGGTGGAGGGATCAGTGCATAAAAACAAACAGCAGTGCGCAAGTATGTCAGATTTCATTTGAAAAGTAATTTTATTATGTGGTTTCCAAGATCCTATTACTATTCCAGCAAAAGGAAGGAACACCCTGAATTGATAGCATTCCATATCTTAATTGCTTGAGCAAGTACCTGCCAATGTAGACAAGGGCAAGAGTCTTTTAGAGTAATAATGAAATTACCTGCCCTCACTGCACGTTCCATGAGTAGATCTCAAAATACTTCACAAGAGGAAGTCAACTTCACTATTTCGATTCCATAGAAATGGTTTATGCAGTTGATATTACACCCTCTTTTTATGCCTCCATACACTAGGAAGGGATTTTGTAATGGAACAAAGTATTTTGTAATGGGTAAATCACTACTATTTAATTAAGATAGCAATGGGTGATGCTCATCAGCAGTTTTAAAACATTCCTGACTCCACACCTTTGGGAATATCACTTTATAGTCTAATAAGAAAATACAAAAAACATAAGATTTGCATGGGAGCTTTATTATCTCTTTTATTTCCATAACTACCACTAAAGTCATTCCTCCTGGACAAGGAAGAATAAATATCCTCAATGCAGAAAGTTCAGTGAAGTGGCAGAATTATCTAATGGCTAATTTAAAGATGCACATAACCAGAGCAAAGAGGTGATAGTTCTATATACTAGTTGAACTTGCATTTCCTGAATTCCTCTTCAGAAGAATGGTGGGTGTCTTTGATCACGGCACTTCTCTGAATCTCTGATTCTGTTGGGGCAATGATCTGTTAAAAGTTTGACATTTTAAAGAACAGAAGAAAAGCATCTTCTTGCCAGCATTCCAAGCATTAACTGCATTAGATAATGCAAGGTTGGTATTTTATGTGTGATTGATGCTGTATGGTATGCATGTGCACTCAGAGAATTTACTGATTTTGAGGTGCAATTTCATGCTTCTAAGAGTGTACCTTTATAAGGAATATCTGGTATCTTGAATAGGTATCTCTACTTTTGTAGGATGGCAGCAGCTTTCTCTTTCTGCTCATCTTGTTCAACATTAAAAACAAATAAAACATACCACACCAAAACCCTAAATAAATATCTACAGAAACCATCCCCACATTATTGTGAAAACCTCTCCTTCAACATTTTTAACATGTAAATATTTTAATTAAGAAACATCTTGTCGTGCAGTTTTACAGAAACCGTGGGTGAAAGTACCCTGAAGGTGATCCCACAAGTAGTCAGTGTCATTCACTGCTTTGCTGAGCAGGCGTTCCAAACCCAGCATAAGATCTTGTGTTCTTTCCCTAAATCCCAGGATTAATTAAATATAGCAGGAGAAAAAAGAGAAGAGTTTGCTTCCTTAGTTCAGAGTGTTATTAAATAAAGCATTTAAAACAATCAAAATGTAGTTTTCTCTTCTGTTGAATGCTGTATTTTTCCCACTTAGTGAGACCTGTTGTCTCAGACCATGATATGTTCTACTGCTTCAGTAGGATTTCCCATACACAGACCCATGCTAGCTTTGGACCCTCCTTCTCTAATGCCAATGGCAGCACAGAATTCAGCCCAGAATACTTGAGCAGTGTTAACTCAGACCAGTTTCACTTTCTGCTCTAAACTTAGTGCTACTATTGCTATGTTGATACAAATTTCAATGAGCTGTAGTCAGAGATATGACAATGACTTTGTAAACCCTAATTTTTTCCCCTCAAAGCTTGTTTTCATCCAGATATCTATTTTCTTTTGATCAGGTTTTTAATAAGTATTTCTCCCTGCAATTTTAGGGAAGGAACAGAAAATAACTGCCCTACAAACCTATATGGTGTATCTTCTGGAAGAGTGTATTCCAGAATTGCTGGTGCCATTGGATCTTAGAAATTACATGTAGTCATCAGTAATGCCACTGGTGAAGAAACTCCAGAAGAGGGTGGCAGGGAGAGGAACTGGGGAGGATAGGCCAAGGGGGGGTGCTTGGGCAGTGAGGCAGCCCTCTTATTTCTCTGCCATATCTGCTAAGCTAATGCCAGGAAACAATTCCTTTGTCATGGACAGTAACCTCCCAAATCCTAAGAGAGCACACAGGAGCTGTTCCACAGCACCCTGTGCCTGCCAGCCCAGACAAATATGTGATCATGAGTCCAGGGTGAGAAACCACAAGGATGTATCATTCATTAACACCACCCACAGCCTGCCTGCAGATGTGGGACCTGAGAACAGAGTGCTCATGTGGAGAATGTCAGGAAGCAGAAGCGTGGTCGGCTGCCTGTGTTGGCAAGCGCGAGATTACCTAACCCATGGTTAGCATGCAGTGTGGGCAGGTTCTATTAGCAAAGTTCAGACCATGGTGTGCTAATTAAAGAAGAGGTTGTCCTAGTTGCTAAGGCAATGAATGCTTTCAGTATTGCTGCCTCTACCTCTACAAAGCATGTTCTCTGCTGTCCCTTCAGTTGTGTTTGTCCGATACAGGGCTCAGGACTTGTTGCTTCAGTCATTACAGTGCTCCTGAGAGCTGATTTACAGGTCAAGAGTAATAGGTGAAAAGAATGCCAGGGAAAAGTGGTTTAAAATGCTGCTTTATCAGGTACCTGTCCGGGGACAAGTACCTCTTAAAATTATGGGTTTAGGTTACGTGGTTTTGGTTTTTTAAGCTCAGTTCTGCTTCTTTTGGGAAAGATGAAGACAAGATGAGGAGATTTTTATGCTTTAAAATTGGTCTAACTGTCAGCTTTCTGTGAGGAAGAGGCTGACTGAGCGCTGGAGCCAGCCCTAGAGTGAAGGAGATGTAACGGTTTGAATTTTTTATTAGTAAAGAAGCTGGCTACCACCAGACAGGCATCTTGCTTAGCCTAGTCTCATGAGAAATTCTCTGATTCATTATTCCTCTACCACAATACATACTGTGCACAGGCAGCTGCTAGAAACAGAAGGATGCATCAACATCAACAGGACTGAAAACTGCATATTGTGAAGTTAATGTGGAAGTGAAAAACAGTCTTCTTGGGGTGGTCCACAGCTGGCTGCAAGTCCCACACCAGCTCTGTCATCCTTCTTTCTCCATGTGAGATTTACGTCAGTTCCAGCTTGAGACTTTACATGATTGTGTACAACATCTTCAAAGCAGATTTTTCTCTTTTAGAAACACTCTTACCAGTGCTACAAATCTTTTTCCTCTGTCACTTTTTGGGGAAATTGTTGTCTGGCTGTAACTTTGTGAGATTCCAGAGCCATGATCCTCCTGTGTCTTGGAGATGGGCATGAACAATAAAATTCTCAATAAGAGAAAATTGTCTGTCTTTGGGATGCAAGAGAGCTCTACATTCATCTCGAGTTTCCAGTATGCTGAGCCACTGTATTTTTTCTCCTTATGCTTTTTATTCCTGAAATAATTTTCCTCTAGCTGCCTATTAGACTGGAGAAAATTCCCTTTACTTCATCTTCTCCCCCACTACCTCACTGCACACATTGAAGCATCTGGCATCACCCCTCCCTACCAGCTGGTGTGTCACTGCATTGTCCAAGGAATAAGCTACCATTTTCCAAAGACCCTTGAAGTCACTGAATTTCACTTCTAACTTCCTGAGGACCTTAACCCCAATGCGACATTTGCTTATCTTTCTCTTTAAAATGCTCCCTCTACAATTTTATCTGGTCTAATTTTGCATTGCAAACTCTGGACTGTCATTTTGCTAACTCAAATGTTTCATCTGCACTGCATTCTGTGAAACCCTCACAACACAAAAATCTTAACTGTACCTCAAATTGTACTTTACAAATGAGCAGAAACCTCTTGCTGGCCCAGACTCATAACTGAATCTGCCAGAATCTCCTGCTGCCTGCTGGAGGCAGATGTGGACTGTTAGACTTTGAATATTTGGGATAAAGTTCTGATAAAAGGAATTCTGTCTAAGTTCGTACCCTGAGTTAGTTTGTCTTGGTGGTTTGGTCATTGATGTGTTTAGGGTTTTTGTTTTTTTTTAACAATCTTTCTGTTAAAACTGGAAGCAGAAACTATGAGACCTTGGTGGTATGACAAAAGCAGCACTTTAATTTGCATTTTGGTGGGGGCTTCACCAGTTTACAGGGAGAGACAAAAGCTGCTGCAAATATTCTCACAGTCTGCTTTGAGGAGAATTTTGAGTGCCCACACAGGAGAAACTTTTGCCATAACTAGGTATTATTAGTCTCAGTGGTCAATGTTCATCAAGAGTTCATCCTGCCTGATGAAGTCTTGGTCTGTGATGAAGCCTGGTGTGCCAGTCCTTGCCGAATTAACAGGAAACTAAGGAAAACAGATATTGCTAAAGATTTTTGCTGCATATAAAATGTACTAACCATTGTAAAACCACTTGGAACAATCTGCTTAGATAAGATGCTAATGCATTTATTGGATTTGCTGACATTTAACAGAGGAATTTACTTTGAACATAATCCATACTGAATACTAAAAGGGACAAGAGTCCTTGCAAGAAGCCAAGAACTCCAGGAAATTGGAGGTTGTTTTCTATACTGTGTTTATAAATAAAATATATCAGTCCCTGCTTATATTCTGTGTTCATTAACACTTGAAGCTGATATTCCTAAACTGTCCTCTCCTTTTCATGAGAGATCAGATCAGGGATAGGCTCAAATCTTTTATCTTGACTTCACTCTAGTATGTAACATTTGGAGACTGACTTTAGATACTGCACAAGCTCAGAGTGGGCAAGAGGCAGCATAGATGTTTTGCCATTTCCATTTAACCTCTACAGAATGATCACTGTTTTACACACTAATGTTCCACTGCCATCACATTTACTGGTCTTCCTTTTCAAGCTGGTTACTGATGGGACAGTTGGGCTCAACAGTTAATAACTTGTCAAATTAACCACTATTTCCACTTGTGAGGCACATCTTCAGTGGTATAAAAAGTGTACTGCATTTCCAGGGAGGAGGTTACAAAATTAACTAATGATATTTTGAATATTTCACAAGTTGGATGAGATGGTTGAGTTAGTCATTCGGCACACTGGGAAAGCTGTGAGCTGCAATGAGGTTTGTAGCCTTCCGTGTTTATTCTCTGTGATTTTCTCCCACATTTAATCTTATTTACTTCCTTCAGCTCACTGAAACAGCAGCTAGTGTTTTTCCTTCATTATTTTCATTTATTTTTGCATAGGTCTCTGGCTCCATTGTTCACCCCCACCTTTTCTTTTATCATGCCGCAATTTCTTCTTTCTGACCTATTCCTCCCTCCACCTCCTTTTTTTCCCCCCTTCATGTGTTTTTAAGACTTATTTTCGTTCAGTTTTGGAGATCTGCATTCAAGGACCATCTTTTCACTCAGACATTCTCAACCTCTTCCAGAGGCCAAGTATCTGTCACTGCTCCTTAATCCTCCACCAACCCCATTCCTGCTTATGGCTGGAGCATTGGCTTCTTGTCTTAGCTGAAGAAGAAAGAGCAACAGTGACTTTTAGTGTTGGCAGCCATCCTTCTTTTCCTCTCATGTGTTTCTTCTCATCTAGCAATTGCCATCAGTTCTGGGCAAACCACAAAAAAGTCACCAGACTGGCAGTTTTCCATTTTCCAGCATGCTGTTATCACCAGCACCTTAGGGTCTGAGTTCTGCATTAAATACCAAAGATACCAAAGATATATTAAGATTATGTAATGTTCTAATCAGGTTGTGTCTTTTTGCTAAAGGAAAAGATCCTCTTATGGGCATTCCCTATGCTTTTTATAGAACAGCACTGTTAAAAAAAGGCTTGCTAAATTTCAGTGCCTACAACAGTATGAGCATTTAAATGTGTCTATTCCCAGATGAGAACCAGCATTAACAATGAGTTAGCTCTTAGACCGTAAATCCCACCAACGCAAGCCATAAAAGGGAAAAAAAAAAAAAAAAGAAGAAATCAAGAAATAAGCAGCAAAGTTCTTCAGTGATTTGTCTGTGCTCCAGACAACTGTTCTTTATTCTGGCTACCTTTTACTCCCTCCCACTGACCAGATGTTTGCACTTGCAGCCATGAATAACTGCTTTTAAAAAATCAAGGGAATATGGAAATATATGAATAGATGAGAAATTTGGAAAAGGGATTCCTATAACTACAGAAGTACAGAAGTCAGGCTGATTTTCTTCCCCTCTGAAAAAACGTGTGTCAACTGGAAAATTACCTTTGTATCATATAGAGATTACTACCTCAGAACTGATTTTCCAAATCAATATTTTCATAACAGCAGTAGTAGATTCCACCAAACTAGTTCTTTTTTCCTACTGCACCTTTTGATTCCCTCTGGAACAATTTCCTATGCAATAATTGTTTCAGACTGTTTAATTCTCTTCATCCTGGCTGTTTTCTCAGTGGTGATAGCTGCAATCACAGCTGGTTTTCCACAGCTTTGGTATAGAGAACGCAGCCTGCTGGGCCACGGCTCACCTGGTCCACACATGGTGCTATGGGTCTGCTCTGTTGCAAAGGTTTACACAATCCTATAAAAGCCTTCTTGATTTCCCTGTGAAAACTGACAATATGCAGTACTCAGCATATCTGTATATCTTTTCCACAGCTGTGGTCTCAGTACCTATAGCCTTTGGTGACTCGCTGAGGCTAGAGATGGGATCTTCAGTCTTGTCCCAAAGAGTCTCAGACCTCCACTGAGCAATAGCATTTGCAACAAGCTCTGGAAAATTTCTGAGCTCTTACAGCTTGACATCACAAAAATATGCAAGTATAAAGAATCTGTTTGACATTATTTGCAGTGACTGGTAAAATTAACTTGTTTTACCAGCAAGTTCCTTTTCTCTGAGTTCCACTCCTTGGGACTTCTTTTACACAGTCTGTTCAGAATCCTATCTGATTTCCACTTGTTTGGGGCACAGCTTTTAACAAGCATACCAATTAGAAGCGAAGCAATTTTTCTCATTAACAGCCTTAACCAGTCAAAAAGACCTTTGTGACCACATTTCCAGCAACTACATTCCAGCCTGGTGTACTATTGTGTTAATTTCACCTAAACTTCGTAAATGCATGATGCAGTTCTTTGATTCCATCCTTTTTGCTCACTGCCCAGTCCAAGTCCACACTGCAGGGTTATTTCTGGTGTCTGGTTTGCTTTGAGATGGTCATCCCCCTGTTTTGAACAGCGAATGTACTGCTGATGGGCTTCATTAGGAGCTAGTGTCTAGCTCTAGGAAAGCAGTATGTTTGAGCAGCAGTGCTAGAGGCAGAGCTGGGAACAGTCAGGAAGAGGCTAAGGAATGAATTGCACATTGTACCCAACTGTAAAATGCTCTCTTCTACTACCCAGCTTAGCCCAGTCAGGCTGACAATATCCTGTGAGATCCCCAGGCAATTGTTGTTTGCCCTCAAGTACTGCTGAGGTCATATGGAATTTAGACACTCAAGTTGGCAGTCTGGTGTTGAAGAATGGATCTGCCAGAAACATGGTAAGGTTTCAGCACTAGCAGCTGAAGATCTGGTGCTCAGTACAGGAGACAAATGGAGTTTCAAAAGCTGCAGATGGAAATTTTCTTTTTTCTCTTACCTACTCAGAGGAGTAGGTGTGAATTTAAACTGGTGGGGACAGGATATTTTTAGCATTGGAGTTTAGTGATTTCTACTAACTACTTGTCCTCCCGCATTTGCTCTTCGTACTTCATCCATATCTTTCTGTCCCTGGTGAAATGACACACACAAAATGGAAAGTATATTGCTGCTATCAGACTCCTAAAAGGAACAGCCCTGCTAACAAAACAAAACAAAACAAAAAAAACCCCAAAAAACAGTATCTACATGTTTCCACCAAAATTAACTGGCAAGTATAGAGTTGTGGGGCTACTGACTTTGTTGTGCAATCGTGTCATTGAAAGAATGTTGATCAGTTCAATATATGTTAAGGCTCTAACATAGAAAGTGTCATTTTCTCACTAAATATAGTGTGGATCTGCACAACTACCCTGTGGACAGGCTGGAGATTGGGTCTACTGAAATTTTCTTGAAAGGATGCCTTTGAAACAGCATGTTAAGCACCAGTTATATCAGGGATGTACACTATGCTGAAACTCCATTGCACTGCATATTTGTGAAGTCTCAAGCTCTCTGGCCAACCTAAACATTTTGTAACAAATAGCTTCAAGCATGTCCTTCTTCTGAAACTACTCTTTGCAGCAGAGGAAACTAAAAATTATTTTTTTTCCGAAAGGCTGCCTCCTTTCCCAGCAGAAGGAATAGGTCTAGAAAATCAACTGGAACATAACATCAATTCAGCTGGTATAATTCCTCTTTAAAATCAGCCTTTTAATGTCTTTAGACAGTGTTCTCTGTTTGCACCTCTTTCACATTTTCTGACCCGAAGTTAGTTATTTAGAGGTTTTTCCAGCCTAAATGGTTGTGTGATTGTGTGTTATGGATATTCTGCTATCAGTTACAGGATAGATAGGCCACAACTTTCTTTGGAGCCTAAATTTGTTCAACTGTAGAAAGAGAGTTTATCAAATTAATCATTGTGTGCACCTGGTTACTAGCACATATAACAACTGATCTGCTGAGGCAATGGGGCAGATGGATGGAAGCTAAGCAGTAACAGCTGTATCTTCCAGCATCCAGTTTGTCATGCAGGTGTCACTTGCATGTAAGCCTTTAACCATGTGAATGCTGGTTGCTAGGATTGTCTTTCTGCTCATACCCTGTTACACCAATCCTGCCAAAATATTCTTCAAAAACTGTCATTTATTAATGAGCTGGTTTCTTAAAAAGTGCTTAGAAAGGAAAATATCTGTTTTATTATTTCAGGGATCAAATCCCAAATCTGATGGCAGAATTCTATTCTAACTGTAGTCCACAACAAATACAAACTGTTTGGACTATCATAATATTCTGAGACCTTCAACGATATCTTGGCATCTGACCTTTACTTGTGCCTATTAGTAGGTTTTGGGGATTTTTTTTTTACCATCATTAGAAAGAAACTATGAAAAAAAAATCTTCCTGTTCATATAGGCACTTGTAAGCAATGCAGTCAGTACAAGCTTGAAGCAACAAAATCTTTATTAAGACTCCATCTTCTCCATTCCTGCAATATCCAGACTTACACACCAAAGTCACCTTAACAGAACATTGCTGTGGTTGCAAACTCAAGTATATAAAATTAGACAACTAAGTTCTCACATGCAAACAGATTTTTTTTTCAGATTATAACATTATTATTAATTACATGATGACAGAGTGATTTCCACCAGGCCCTTACTTTATTTGGTGTGCAAAAGGATCAGGTGCCAACTTCACAGAACTCTAATGATATCCATTTCTATCTTAGCAACATGTGATTTCTTCACCCAGACAATCCTGCTTTTCATTTTGTATCCCACCACCCCATCAAATATCTTTTGTTCTCTTTCTCCCTCCTATGGAAGAAATAAACTCACCATTGTTAATTCCAGCATCCATCCCTACCCGGGCTTGACTAGAGAGAGATATCCAGTTTAGAAAAAACTCAGTTTTTCTCTTGCAGTGGTGAAGAGAATTTTTTTTTTAATCATTTGCTGACAGGGATCAGCAGATGTAAAGCCTGGTAATGATTCTAAGGAGAGTGAGCTTTCTTAGGTGCTGAGTTAGTCAAGAAAGAAGCAGAGGTCTGAGCTTACTTTATGGGTATAGATTCTTTAATGATGCAGCTGTTCCCTTTTATCAACTTTCTACTAAGCACATACAGATTTCTAAAGGCTCGGTTAAATATTATTTTTTTCCTTTAATGTTCCCAGACTGGTATCATTGTTCCCTAGCAGAATTCGGAAAGGATTTATAAACCATCACTAGTTCTGAGGCTCCAGCTGCCAATCGCCCAGCAGTAAATATTCCAACACCTCTCAAACTTATCACAGATTACAGTGCAGAAAGAGAACTTGCACTAATCCTTCCTTTCAATCAGTTAATTGATAAAAATGAGGTAATAATGAAGCTGAGTGATTGCCCTAACAAAGCTACTGCTGCACTTGGCATAAAGCCCATAGCCAAGGAGTGGCTGCTTTTTCACCTAGATGTGGGAGAAGGCAAGGAAATACAGTTTCTCCTGCTGATGATCACTTGTCTTGGCTGCATCTATTTTGCACCTAGTTATGCTGAGTGGAAGAAGGTGGGCAAAAGTTTCCAAAAGCCATTGGCATCAAGTCTGGTACGGGAGAAATCTCTCAAGTTATAACCTCTCACTGGAACTGTTGCAATGCCAAGCTGATATACGAACAATAAAGTATCACACTTGGAAATATTTTCAAAATGGGCAAAGGGCACAGTGACAGGATAGTTTTTTTGTTTTCCAGCACTGAGCTCTTGTATGTTGGTTGGAAAAGTGTTGTTCAAAGTTATTTTCTCTCTAGATGAAATTCTTCCCTTAATGGACTTAAACATGTGTTGATTTCACTGGAAAATTTGCTTGGTCTGGTCATTTCTTTCATGTGGTGCAGGAACTGTGAATTCTGACACCATCCATGGTGTAAATATAAGCTTACGCCTTTCCTCAGTACACAATCTGATAGAGACTGCAATTTCAGAGGAAGCAGCAATGCTAGCACTCCTGTGGCTGCCAAGCTCTGAAAGACAAGTACATGCACAGAGTGTAAAACACCTTAAATTTCTGGGGCATTTTTTGTGTTTGATGTTGGATTCCTTCAATGTCACCTTCAGACTCTAAAGGTCTGTCCTGTTTCTGGCCTTGTCTGCTTGGCCTCTAGTAGGTCTGACACCTTTAGCTTCACCCAAATGAAAGGAAAACCCCCTACCATGTCAAGACACAGTCTGAAGCACAGACTATTGAAGCATTGAAGTACCACTTTGAAAAAGAGGTGTTTAATGTTGACAGGTTCATTGGCACTAGTATTGGTCTCGCCTTGTTGCCTGACCTTAGCATCAACTTCCCTGTAACTGCTGTTGAGACTGAGGATTATCCTTGTTACTGACAGTTTCACTGCTGAGATGGCGTGACCTGTCCTATTCTTTTGCCAATGCAGCAAGTACAGATCATAGCTCACAACTTCTGAAATGTCAGTAAGAACACAGAAACTTTCTTCAGCACTGACAATCCTGCACAGAGAGCAGGATGAAGCTCACAGTCACACCTCATCCCCAGAAAAAGAACATTTTAGTTTATTCACAGTACATTTCTAAGATACACAACCAGTTGTGACCACTTAAATAAGTCTGTGTTAGCTGCTCAGACTATGCTCCCTGTTTATATTCAGAACCATGTACACACATTTTCAGTGTGCTGAAAGTGGACTTTTTTCTACAAATTTTGTTAAACTGCCAGAACACTTTCATACTGGGCATTCCTATTGTTGCAACGGCCAAAAAGCAAATAAGCCTGAGTCATTACTCAGGATCTGGGGTTTATTTTACTCTCTCTTCACTGGAAAGTAGCAGCTATAATGCACTTCTGCTTTCTAGAGAAATCCTCCTAGAAAATATTTAAAACAAAACCTTCATGGGAAAAAATATGGAAGTTCCAGGGTTTAACTGATGGTTACTGTCTTTTATTCTTGGCCAGAAACTTTCCCATTTGATACATCAGGCAGTGATCCTTATAAAAAAAGTTGGGGGTAATTTCTTTTCCCTTAGTACCTATTTTCAATCCAGGTACTTTTTTGATACAGATTTTAAAGGCCTGACCATCAACACAAAACTTCCAATTATTTTAACAAGTCTAGGATCTGTGTTTTTATTATTCATCCATCTATTTTAATTTAGTTTACATTTTCTATTTACACTCACTCTTTAGTCCTGTATAGATTTTTTTTTTTTTGGTCAGACTTAAAGCACGTTTAATATAAAACCAGTGTAAATGTGACAAAGGCCAGATTACTACTGACAGTCTGGGTACCTGAGGAAGCAACCCAAGCACTCAAAAGGCAACCTCCAAACATGCCCAACCCACTGAGGCAGGGACCCTGGAGCTGACATAGACTGTTGGTCATAAAGGACATTGCTTGAACTGCACAGACCTTGAATGCACATCTCAACATTATTTACATAATCATTATTAGGCTTACTATTTTTGGTTGTCCGAAGAGGTTGCTTTATTGTGGGAATCATTAATTTCTCACAGGTATTTTCTGAGTTCATACAACTGGCAGTTATTCCTACATTCTGGAAGAAACATGCTGTCAATGATGGAATGAGCTTTCCGGTTCTCTTTAAAAAAAAAAAAAAGACACCACTCTTCAAACTAATCTAAGGCCAGTTTTCTTTCTAATTAGAACCTTGGCTCTGGGGAGGCCTGTATTGGTAACACTTTCAGAAGTTAATGAAGCTGTTCTGGAAACAATTAAAACTTCCATGTATAAAACAGGTATTGCTAATGGAAAAAATGGTCTTCTTGGGATCAGATAGAGTATCCTCTTTTTCACCAGTGAAAGGTGTCCTCAGAATTAAAATCTAAATGTATAAGGCTAAGACTGGAGGAATAATACACACTGTGCTTTAATATTTCTAGAAAGGCTGGCAGATATTAATTATACATGTCTACAATTCAGTTAAGGCTTTTCTTAGTCTCAGCATTCACAGCGCAGGGTAATAAATGGCCAAGTGTAACAAAGGAAACACAGTAACAAGAAAGAGACACTAGATCCACTGTTTGCTTGGCAGTGAGGTGAAGCAGTCAAATAGAAACAATTATTAAAAAAAACCTCATAAAAGTGCGTGTGTATATATGTTTTCCCAGAACACAGATTAGGACATCAAGGATATTTCAGCTTAAATGGCAGTGAAATCAATGCAGCTGCTCCACAGACCTTGACATACCTTGATTTAGGCTTAAGAGTGCCTGGGTCACTGTCCCCTTCCTAGCCAGTGAAATTTGAAATTATTTTAAAGTTTGTCCAGTGATACTTTTCTTTCCCAGAGGACTCTGTAAAGGCAATGACACGTGTTAGCACAGCACAATTAAGGTACTGCAAATTATCCAGAATGTTGCTGCAAATAGCATAGGGGTTAAGATTCCTTGGCATAAAAAAATATGAAAAAATAAATAGTGCATGAAATTAAGTTTTTTCTAAGTTATGTAAAACATATAATCAAAACAGTAACAATTATTTCTGTAAGTAGAAACACAAGATAGTCTTCATCATGGTAGATCAAAATTTATAGAAGTACTATCAACCTGAAATCAGATTATCTTCATAAAATTAAAGCTGCATCATATTTATTCTGCATATCTTCATTAGTTTTTATTGGTTTAAAATCACTAATCCTTAAAGAAGACCAACCAAAAGAACAACTAAAAGAACAAAACCCCCCAACTCTTCTCTAAATGACTGAATCACAACAAATGGAAAGTAGTAAATGGCAACAATGAAAGAAAAGTACACAGAGAGTTCTGTCAGAAATATAAAGCAATATATTTCCTTCACAATATTTTTCTTATAAGGCATAACGCTAGGTAAGTCTCTAGTTATGGGTGTTTACCGATTTACAACTAGAAGTACAATTGAAATCTGGGAGAAACCAACATGAAAATGACATCTTCTGATGTAGCGGCACATGATGTAATGAGAGAAACAGAACAATCTGGGTTAACTGTTTCTAAACAGTTAACTATTCTAAACTATTGTCTAAATGCTATTTTGGTATAAGAGAAGTAATTTCTGAATTAATAAGTAAATTTCCTTTGCATTCTTAGAGTTTTAGGTTTTTATGGTGTTTTATGGCTATTTAAAGGCATTCAGTTTATCAGTGTTTATTTTTCTCCAGTTCCTATAAATCCAGGAAATCTGAATCTTGCTCTTTGCTCTTTCTTGGCTTTTGTTGTTTTGGTGGGTTTTTTTTGTTTTTGTTTTTTTTTTTTTTTTGGTTTTTTTTTTCTGTAACAGGAAAATCTCCATTAAATTTTAATTTACTGCCCATTGTGGACAGCATATTTAACAGAGCTTCTACTTCATACTCAAGAACTGGAAATTTATTTTTCCCAAGTAGATTAAATTTCACTTATTTCTTGTCTAAATGCCTTTTCCTACCACAAGACATGCCAGGCAGCCTGTTCTGCAGTAGTGCTGTACTCATTGCAGCAGCAGATGGTAACGAGCATCTCAAGGGTTAGGACTTGCTTCAGACTTTTGGTCTTGCTCTCCATGCTCTGATACTATCAGCAAGATGCACAATTTAGCATTTAGAAGAAAAGCAATCCATAAACAAAGAGTCACAACCTTCTGTGGATCAGTTAGCACAATCCAACTAGCCTGCTAAATCAGATTTGACTTTCTGTTCGCTGTGACAACACCCTGAATGGTTGATTTTATGAAAAGTAGCTATTTCATCAACTCCACATAAAAGAAGGCAATGGAGAACTCGGCTTTGTCCGTGCATATCCCATATCCTGAGTGTGACAGAGCAGCATCTACCTCACTAGGTATTCAAAATGTTGACCAGCCACAAGAGTGTGTGTGTAGGAATGGGGACAAAATAAGCTCCCGGTTTTCAGGAATATTTTAGCTTCCATTTCAACTGGCACAAACTGCACTATTTAAAGTAATAATGCACTTTTCAGTCGCCTTCTGAACAAAGCACTGTCTTTTTTTTCTCAAAAGACCTCATAGTGGTTGAATTCAGCTAGAACAATGAAGCAACTGTAAGAATGTAAAAAGGACTTCATTGGTGTTAAATGGGAGATGAACTTCATGCACTTTTATAAGTTTGAATACTTGTGGGCCTAACACCTCCCTTTCACAAGAAATGCTAAAATGCAAAGTAATTTTATTCTTTTAATCAAAAACCAGATAATCTGTAAGTGTGCAGGGTCTTATGATCAGACATTATAATTTTATTTACTGATGTTCTGGTGTAGTAACATTATAATCTGTTTGATCTTCTGAACTGTTGTGCCTTATCTTTTGTTATAGTAAAGAAAAAATGAGACCAAATACTCACATTATAATTTTACATCACTATAAATCAATCCTTTAACAATATTACAAAATTGACACATTTCTATTTAAAAATAAACATCTGGTTTATAAAATTTTTAAATAATAGGACTATTGAAGGTTTGAGATTTTTACCTAATGAAACAATAATTTAAAAAAAAAGTTATATGCTTGACATTACTATAGGTTTTGCTTTTTTTGTTTGTTTCTTTAACATGCAAATAGACATCTCACTCCAGAACCTGTGTAGTTTCTAGAGAAACCTTCCTCCTGGCTGAATGACATCTGAAGTGCAAATATTTGCATCTAATTTCTTCTACCTGTCCTTGGCATAAATATCCTTCTGCACTGCTTGTTTACTCAATGTCCAAAGCAATTGCAACTTCAGGATTTTCAAGGACAAAGACTGATAGAGCAATTTTATTGTGACTATGAAAAAGATTACTTGCTTATAAACACAGTTTCTGAAAAAGTCTATCTTCATAGGTAGTCATTCTTCCTGTCCCTGTCAGGTTTTGTAACCTCGTGGTAAGCATTCTCAGCTGGAGCCTCTGACAAACATTGCTCTGGGTTTGGACAACTGTTGTCCTTTTGTGGGTAGGTCAGCAACCTGACAGATAGAGAGCAATTGGAAGTAAGACATTTTGTCCCAGTATGATGTTCTATCATTTGTCACGTATGCTAGCATATTAGATAATCCTAATAATCCATGCTGCTCTTAAACCCTAAGAATTCTTGTGGGTTCTGAGAGTTCCCTGTTCTAAACAGAAGATAAGAACTTAAGAACCTCCAGAAATTGTTCAATATTATGTAGGATCCGACTCTGGCAGGTTAGCAATAGCATGAGGCTGGAAACTATGGAACTGCTGAAAATTATAGTAACAGAGAGGGGACAGCCTGGCTTTCTTAATAATGAAGCTGTACACACAGCCCTGCTTCGTCCTCCCTACATCCCCAGAAATTCATTCATTGTCACTGTCACCAAAGCAGTTGCAATCCTTCCACAGCGCAAGAGAACATTATTACTTTAAGGCTAATCCTTTAGCTTCATATAGGAGAAAGGAGAAAATTAGTCAGTTCAGTACAGCTAATTTCTGGCTTTGATTTGCTCATGAAAGTAAGCACATAGACGCCAATCTGTATGCAACCACAGCTATTCTAGAAAATCCTTCCTAAAAGAACTAAATTATTTTTACAGATAAGCAGAGTTGGGTTATTCCCCCCTGCAAAATGTTCTCCTAGTTATCACAGTATGTCGAAATTTTCAGTTAGTAAACTAAACACTTTTGTGTTATCAGTGGCATATCCAACATCACGATTTACTTCAGTTCATCTGATATCATGCTTGACTAAAGCATCAGGAAAAGGATGCTGCTGGTGGTAGAATAATAAGCTTGATGAACCAATACCTTAATCAAGTCTACCAAATACTATCTTGCTATGAATAACCTGTTCCAGAGTTCACAATACTTTGGTACAGTATACTGCAAAACATAATTTTTGCCCAATAAAGAAACTTCTGCATGAGTTACAGCATTCAAGCAGCTGATGTAATGAGAGAAATTAGCATTCACTGTATCTTTTAGAGAACACTAAACCATTCCCTTATCTTTCTAGAAGAAAGCAGTCAAATCCTGATTACTAACTCAATTACTCATATTTTGATTATTTACATTGCTACTCAAAGCACATGTATACTTTGCTTCATCTTCCATTCTAAGAATGGATCAATGCCTTTCTAAAATGGGATTGTATGCACACTGTTCTCCTTGCATATTCCTACTGGAATTTCAGGCACACTATACACCCATACACACAGCTTATCATACAGTACTCTGAGAATGCTGATGTATTGCAAAAATCCATTTGACACTGCTAATGAAGTACAATTATGAATTAAAAAAAACCGCGTTGATGGTTGCTCTATGTTCACGGGGGGAAAAAAAGAAATAACAAAAGGTGCGCTTATCACTCGACTCAGCAGCTGCCAGCACGAAAGGACACATCGCAGGGACACGCTCCTTACAAGCACACATGTAAGCCAGAAGCCGTCATATTTATTCATTCCTGACGCGGTACCGGCGCTCGGAGTTGGGTCTTCCACCGCCGCCGGCGCCCGAGGCGAGGGCCGGGCCGGGCCGGGCCGCTCCGCGCCCTCCCCGCACTTACCCGCGCCGGGCGGCGCTCGGCACCGGCGCTGCCCCCGCGGCCCGGGCTGGCTGTGACGGCGGCGGGGCCCGGGCTGGCTGCGACGGCGGCCGCGGCCCGGGCTGGCTGTCACGGCGGCGGGGCCCCCTCGGCGCTGCCCAGGTGTAGCGGCCCGGGGAGCCCCGCTGCGCGGGCGGGTGCTGCGCGGCGGCGGCCGCCGCTGGTTGGGCGCTCGGCGCCTGTCGCTGGGCGGCGTGAGAGCGGGCTGGCCCCGCCTCGGCCCGCGCCTCCGCCCGCCCAGGCACAGACATGACACAGACACACGGGCGCTGCGGCCGCCGCTGAGCCAGCCCGGGGCAGCGCGGCGGCGGGCGTGCGGCTCCCGGCACCCGCCGAGCGGCAGCGGCGGCCGCTCCCGGCTCCGCCTCGGCCCGCTGGGCGGGCAGCCGCGGCCCCGGCACCCGCAGGGGGCAGCCTGGCACCGGGCGCCGGAGGGAGCCGGCGGGGGAAGGCTGACAGCGGGGAAGGGGCGGGAGGCGAGGAAGGAAGGAAGGAAGGGGAAGGGGGCAGCCTGGCACTCAGACTCGGGGGCGGTCTCCAGGCACGGGCACGGAGCGAACCCGGTCGGAGCGCGGCACCCAGCGGTCGCTGACTCCGGGCCGGCAGCAATAGCAGCGACCGCGGCGGTTCCGGAGGGAGCCTCTCCGTGCTCGGCTCCGCCGTGCCGGTGACCTTCCCGGAGCTGATCGCCAGGCCGGGGCAGGGCCTCCTCTCCCCGCGGACAGTGTGCACCAGGCCCCGGGGAGCGGGCAGGAGGCTGGGCCGGAATCCCCCGTTGCCCCCGGGTCCTCCTAGCCGCCGGCGGGGCCTGTGCGCCGCGCGGTTCGCCGCCGGGGAGAGGGCGGGGGAAGGCGAGCGGGACGGACGGACGGACGCGGCCGGGCTGCACCTCGGGACAGCGCGGGGCGGCAGGCCCCGGAGAGAGCTGAGCTGGGCGGCGGAGGAGGCGGCCACCTCGGCGGCGCATCCCGGGAAGAGTCGGGACCTCGCCACCGCCCTCCTCCTCCTCCCACCGTTAGCGGCTCCTCGTCCCGCGGAGAGTGAAGCTGCCGCTGCCGCCCCAGCTGGGAGCCGCTGGCAGACACCTCCGGAGCGCCGGGCTGCGGGGACGGAGCCGGAGCTGCCCGCCTGGAGCGCAGGAGGGCGAAGGAGCGCTTGCTTGCGCGGAGCGGCTGGCGCTGAGCGCCCGGCCCGGGAGCCACCCGGGGAAGGTAAGCACCTTCTTGTCGAGTCTCTGCTGTTTTTGGAGGCGAGGGGCGGGGGAGGGCAAGAAACAATCGGTGAGTGTCTCCCTTCCAGCAGCCCGGGGAGGGGGCACCCGAGTCCGGAGGGCCGGGCTGGCAGCTTTATGTGCTGGATTTTAATCCCCGTCAGATCCGGAATTGAAAGATGCTCAGGCGGAGGCGCGCGTGTCGCTCCCCGGCACAAAGGGGCACGTCCCCCCGGGCGAGGGAGGGTTCTCCGCGCCGCACGCCCTCTGCTCCGGCCGGGCTGCGCTCCGGCTCCAGCCCCGCCGAGTGCCGCTGCTCCGCGGCCGGGAGAGCCGGGGCTCCGGCCCCGCCGAGTGCCGCTGCTCCGCGGCCGGGAGAGACGGCGCTGGCGGCCGCGCCTGGGACGGAGGGAGTCGAGCCGCGGGGCGTGAGCGCTCTGCCCGCCCGAACGGGAGCCGGGGGCAGAGCCGAAGTTGGGCTGGGACGCTGAGCCGAGCAGGGTGATTTCCCCATCACCCGCCAGCCTCCCCTGCAAGCCTCCAGCCCGGGAAGCGCTCCTTTGGGAAGGCTTCTGCTATTACCTCCTATCCGAGAAGTGTGTCATTTAGATCATTAATCCCTGCGCACCGGGGGATGGGGGAAAATAGCAACTTGCGGCCCTGTGGAGGTGACGTGAAGTTTGACAATGCCTTATGTAACACTTTTTGGAGAGATTCCTAGTTTTTCTCCTGTACCCAGTTTTAGCAAGCAAGTGGTTTTTCTTCTTTGTTGAACATCAGACAAGCGATTTTTGTGTTTTCACCTGAGTACGGTGTCTCCTGCTTTGTTCAGCTTAGAACAGGGCTACTGGTACACAGTATATAAAGACTACTTTTTCCCTACATGCATTTTTAAATGAAAATTAGCCAGTGGAGGCATTTGAACAGTTGTTAGAAGGTCTTACCTTTTTCTGTATGTATTTCACATAGCACTCTTAAAAGTACGACAGGAAACATTTTTACAGCATTGATTGTCATGCATGTATTCTGGAATGTCTGGATGCCAGGTTGGAAATGGCAATAAATCACATGTCTTTTAAATATTCTTAGCTTTTTTTTTAGACAGTATCAGTGCTGGAAAGACTAGAAAGCAACAGGCTAAAAAAAGTACTGTGTTAAAATCAGACCTGGCAATTGCCAACAGGTCAGCATATTTTATTTAATGCTATCTGCTGGATACAGATTTAATTTTTTGTGTACAAAATATTTTAAAGTTGTTCAGAAGTAGAAGTAGAGGGAAATTTGATGAATGGGTTAAAATGTTGCCTAGTTTCTGTAAGGAGTTATGTCTTCTACCAGGAAAAAATCCCAAAGCAAAAATAGAAAGCTGGTCTCACACACGAAAAGACAGAGTAGTGATATGCCACATCTCTTCAGACTCCCACTGAGTCGCTAGGGGGACTGGTTTGGATGGGCTTCTTCTCCTCATTCAGTGGTGAAAATGCATAGACTGTTGTGATGATACCTATGAAATGTTCTTTTTTCTGCCCTTGTGGAGCTTCATCGTAATACTGTAAGCTTAGAGGAGAAATCATATATAGAAACTTAGGTGATGAGTTAAGGGCAGGGGTCTTCTAACAAAGTCGTTTTGCTCCCTGCTGCAAAGGAGATTGACAATCAGAGGTTAGTTTAGTTACAGGCATAGGACAAGTGAACAAAAAACCTTACATTGAATGTCTTCACTGTGTTTCAGTATTTTAAAATGGAAAAAAGTGGAAGAGGTATCCCTGTACTTCTTGAAAACTGGCAATTGCTGGTAGGTATTCTGACTTTGAAATGTGAAATTCTTATCACTTAGATGTCCTGTGATGGCCCTTGATCAGAAAGGCTGCAAGTCATGTAAGAGCCGCAGTAGCTGCAGAGTCTCTGATGGATAATTGGATTGGTAGGTTGGTTTTGATTTTTTTTGTCTTTTAATTGCCTGCAGTAGTAGCTGGTGCCTATTTTCCATCCTGTTGATGTTTAATTCTCATGATTTTTGGGTTATATTGTGTGTGGCATTTTTTTGTGTTTGAAGTATATACCCTCTTCTCAGTTGCTGGTAGGTGAAGCATAGCTTGGAGGTATTTGACTGGCAGTATGGAGCAAGATACTTTTTTTTAAATGTCTGAAATATACATGACAACTTTATTTTCTTTGTTGTTTGGATGACGTGAGAAGATTGTAAGTTTTCTCAGGTCGGAAGAGACATGCACTGGTTTTCTATAAAGGAGCACTGAAAATAGTATTAGTTATATCTTGAGTTCTCTGTGCCAGCTACTCAATCTGCAGAAATTCTGGAGTACAGTCCTCAGAAAGCCAAAGTGCAGAGCTGGAATGAATGACTGCATGCCTGTTGGAAACATTAAGATCTGTCAGAGGCTTGATCTGAAATTTCAGTGCGTAGGACTTTAATATTAGTAAAAGTAGTATTGCTTCTGAATTAATTATTTTAGAAAACTGTAAAATTAGGTGTCTCCCAAGTGCACTTAACTCACTGAACTGAAGTGTTCTTAAAAACAATGGCTTTGAACTCGTGAGACTACTTTCTGCTCAGATGTGTGGCTTTTGTTTTTACCTGGGATAAACAATCAGTTGTTAATAGACCCTTACTGGGATAGTCTCCTCTTTTATCCTTTGTCTGATTACTTTTAAGTTTTTATGTGGCCTTATAAGAGCAATCTTAAAAAACAAACACAGACACAAAACCAACAAAAAACAAGCTTTTTTTTTTGCCTGATGTTTATAAAGGCTTATAATTGGTAAAATTCATAATCTGACCACAGAGTCTTTGCACTGTATGCTAAACTGTCCCTATATGCAAACTCATATTGATATTGATGGAAGTGTTTATCTAGACCCTGAACAGCAATTAATTTTTTTAAAAATGTGTGTCTATCCTTTTTCCCTGTCTTGTATGAAAGCCTATGTTAATGAGCTCTTGTCAGCTTTGAAGACTTTTCATCGTCTTTATTAGAATAAATCAACAAAATGTCTGTTTTAAGGATATGAGATTTCTGGTGTATCTTCTTCTCCTGTAATGTGTCTGTGCTGATAAGTTAAGAATCATCTCAGAAGAGAATGGTCAGTGCAAATTTGCAGTTGGTTATTCTTCATGAGTGTGTTTCCATTCTCTTCAGAGTTGGCTCTGTTGGTTATTTGCCTAATGCTGTGACTAAAGAACTTTCTCAAAAGTAGTTTTGTGTGAGGAAATGTACACAATGTCCATTGCAAGGAAATGTACACAATGTCCATTGCAGGCAAATGTACACACGTGTCCCTTGCACTGTTTTTGCTCTGTTGTCTGGGTTTGGCTCATCTTCCTTTTGGTAGTGAATGCTAACTTTAGAAAACAACCATTGTTGATTAATGCTGGCCTTAAAAACAGTCATTGTTCATTATGCCACACTTGGCATAATTTAAGAGGTGGAGAGTCAGAACTACCTCAAGGAAGATATTTTTACTTTTCTTTTAATTTCCTTTTCATTGAATCACTAATTTTTGTCTTCCTTGTGATAGACCCACCTGAAGATAAAGGTTAAGAAATGGGGGTTGTGCCTTGTAGGGATTCATTACTCTTTTGGTGTTGCTTGGTTCAGTATTTGAAGGTCTTGTATTTGTCAGAGCTTGCTCAGTGCATGGCTGTAGAAAGGGAGCAGCAGATAAGAAATTCTGTTTTATTTGGAAGTTGGTAGCTCAGAAATCAAGGAGAAAATTGCTAGAAAGGATTATCCTGGCCTTGGCACTGACTTTGAAGAAATCTGCCAAGTCTGGAATCCTTGTTTAAGTGCCATCTGTGTCAGAATTAGAAGCAAACTGTGCAAAATAGTTCCATTACTCATTCTAATTTGCAGATCTGACCAGGTCTGATAATGTTTATAGTAATATCCACATCACCTTCTTTCTCAGCTTTCGCTACTATTTCCACAACGCCGGGTTAACTGGGTAGAAGCTACACTTAAAATTATCAAAAAGAGCCCCAGCAGCGTCCAGCCTGTACTGTAGCAAAAAGTCAGATCTGATAATGTAACCCTAGTGGTGGAAGAAGTTGGAAATCTCAGCAGGTGCAGGCAGAGTGCAGCCTTCATTTCTAATCCCCACGTAAGATAAGTATGCCTGAGAATAATAAAAAGAAATAGATTCTTTTTTAAGGTTGGAGTTCCCTGTCCTCGTGGCTCTGGTTGCTTGACTAGTGAATGCTAGAAGAGTGGTGCCATCACCACTCTACTCTTCTCCCATGCATTTTTGTCTGTTGATGAGTCATTTCTGTTACTCCATGTCTATACCAATTTTTAATCCTCAGGGAATAGTTGCACATGATGACCAAGACTATATGTGCTGGCTGAGAGGCAGCTTGTCAAGGGTCAGATCAAGGAAAAGTGGCTTGATTTTCTGTTTTCCCAGAAATCTGTGAAAATCATAGCAATTTCTCATCTGCTGTTGTTTGACCAAACTGCCACTAGCAGTGGTAACACCAAAACCAGAGCTTTCTTAAATTAGGACACCACCCATGTCAGTGTTAACCTGCTTTCACTCAGCTGTGCTGAGAGTTACATGTGTTAAAAAAACATGTGTAAGGAAAAAAAAATAAATTTAAGTGACCCTCTGCTTCCTTCACAAGAAATGTTCTGCTGCTTAAAACTTCCAGGGAAGTTAAGTTGCTGACATGCATCTCTCAATAGCTCCTCTACAGTTTATCCCAGAATTAAATACTAACATACAGAGTATCAGCATTTCATTTCTACCATTAGCTTTTAGATTTTATCTACTGATAGGCACTTGGCAGCTAAGACTTAAGACTGGGAGAAAACTAGAAATTGTTACTGAGGAATCTTCATTTAAATACAAAGAAGAATGAAGGATTTTGTTTTAGCAGGACACAAGAGAAAGGGGAGAGAAATGAAGGGAAGGAGTTGTAGAGTTTTATTTATTAACTGAAATATGAAACTGCTTACTATTTATAGATGGATTTGGGAATGAATTTAAGTTGTTAGCTTGGAGAACTGAGTATTTCTCATTGTGGAATGTCAAGTGTCACTGAATGGTGGAGTGGGGTGAGCAAGAAGAATTGAGAACTAGTCAAGTGAGGTGATGTTTTCAGTTGATACTTAGATTTCTCAATCCATCTTCTTCTGGTGAGGTTTCATTGTCTTCCTCTTTCTGATTTCCCTGCTGTGCCCCTGAACCCCTCAGTACTAAATTCTCTTGGTGATTGTTTTCCCTTCTGTCTTCAGTTAATGCTGCTTCTAATCAGTACTGCAAATGGGATTTTGTGTTTAAAAATTACTGGACTTCACTGTATGAATCTGCTTAATTCAATATTTTTCATGTCAAAGGTTCTAGAAAGGTGTATGACATTGGATAGAAATAAGAAATGAAACCCTATAATTTTAGCATTATTAAATACCCAAATGTATGATATTGTTCTTAATAATATTACTTTTCATTGTTTTGTTAGTAGAAGGGATGCATGAGGCTTCCTGGTATTTTTATGTAAAATGAACTGACATTCACCTTGAGGCTCTTCAAGCAGTAGCTAAATTCTGTATTTCTGTAGTCTCATCGTTTTTCAGTCCTAAGACTGGTTCTAGAATGTGACTCAGATTTAAACCTGTAGGTTGTCATTCATGTAAGACAAATTTTCAAAGATAAAATATTGGCTGGCATGCTTGGGAATTCTGAAATGAGATAAAGATGGTTCCTACTGCTTTGAAAGGGTGCAATTGTCTGTATTTTTGGATTCTTCCATATTGAGCATACTGTACAACTAGGTGCTTTTTTATCAAAGTAGAGAATTGGAGCATTGAAGTAGGTGAGGTCCCTGTAAAGGTGGACATATTTTTGTTGCTTTTATTGGAAAGTTTAAACTTACATTCTTGATCTTGATATTCCAGAACTCTTTAATATCAACTGCATTATAAGAAATCTGTTCCTCTTCTGAGGAACTATTCCAAGTAGTAGAAACCAGTAGGTGATGATGTGAACCATTTTTAGAACTAGAAGAGCTGCATGTTTGCCTTAACTTCCACAAAGCAAAAATGATCAGTTTAAGAAATGGTAGAAGCTTTTAGTTGGTGATGTCTTCCTCCTTGAGATTTGTGTTGTCAAGATGGAGGTGCTACAAATGAAGAAAGAAGGGGAAAAAATCAGTGCTGATAGTGAGTGAATTGGACTATGGGATGTGCTAGTGGCTAAGCCAAACCATTTGGTGATGAGCAGGAACTTTGAGAAAGAAGAAATGTGTATGGGAATAAATTCTCATTGTTCCATAGTTGCTCTCAGACCTCAGATGTGAAAAAGGGAGTATAGTTACAGTAGTTTAAATTCCCACCTTTCCTTCCAAATGTTACAGTCTGCCCGCCTTTTCCCTTGTTCCCACTATAATGCTACTGCAGCTTAAAGGCTTCTAGATTAAAATAGTAGCTTCTAGCAAATTCATTCAGTCTTACACTGTTCAGGTTAGCCATGTAATCCTTCATTGCTGGAACACTTCCTTTCCACCTGAAGGCTTTGCTTTGGGAATGATTCCTGCACAGCCAAAATTAGGATGCTTTCCAGCTGGTTTCAGAGTGTAGAACCCTGCATTGTAATGTCTTGCAATATGGTTACCAGTTTTGGGAATTACATTTCTACTGTTGCTATCCGGAGTCTTGCCCCTTGCTTTTGTGTGCTGTGCTGGGGAAGTTGGACTTAAAATCTGAACTTAGTCACACTGCCAGTTTCCACTACTCTCAGCCTGACACCTGAGGTATATCCAACTGCATCATATACTAAAAGCATCTGAGGTGCTGTTTAGTAAGCTTAGATCTTGATTTATATTACTGTTGCAATGTGAATTAACTGTGCACAGTTGGTGAATGGGTTGAGAAGAAATATGTTCCTAACATTTATTCTTTATTAAGATGAGCAAAAATAGTAATATTGTGCCACTACTATGTAAGGAATGGGAACTGATGACAGTATTTTTCATATGCAGAATAACTTTGCCAATTTCCTAGTCTTAGAGGTGTTGTGGAAATAAATCAGTAGGCTTCTGAATGCTTTACAGAGCTGCTTAGAGTGAGGAAAATGACAGTATAGAAAGATAAACCCATTCTCTGACAACAAACTGATGCACTGTGGGTGAAGTGATTTGAGCAAAGTTGTCTAAGTGGTTAATCAAAAAAACAAAGAGCAGAACCCTGGTTTCCTGAAAGAGTCGCTGTCCTGTGCCTTAAATATGTGGACTATGTGAATAGTTGTCGTCTTTGGCAAGAATTACTGCTTAATATAGTTGTGCCTTAGATGATGAAACCAAATCCCTAATGATACTTGGCATATAATAATTGTGTTGTGTAAATATTCAGAATTTATGTTCATCTTAAACAAGTGAAAGTTAATTGACAAATGGAAAACAGACAAAATAAATGCATCAAAGTGGAATTTACAAATACTTTTTTGTTGATACAGAGGCAGTGCTGTGACCAGGGGAAGAAAGGAGTGTGTTTTACATCTCGAAGATGGAAAAGAAGGAAATAGAAAAATGCTTAAAGGTGTAAATTAATATATGTCTTGGTATTTAAAAGTTGTAGGTTATTGTTCTTTAAATATATGGAGTTTGTTTATGGTCAAGTGATGCTTACAACCTAGAGAGTGTAACTGGAAAAGGCCACTCCCATTTAGAAGAAAAGCTGCCATAAATGAACAGTAAGGAAGCCAGAATTTCCCCTGGATTATTGACATATGTTAACTGGAGTAAAAATATGGCAGCTTTATTGATTGCATCATTTTATATCCTCTTTGACCCATGATGAGCAGGGGCAGACACAGCATTTGTCTGAACAGAAAGCTAGTGCCATGTTGCTGGGCATGTTTGTTAAGGGGGCAAGGGTGGGGAGAATGAGAGAAACAGCATTGAGGTAAATCCATGTTTGACAGGTGTCTGAAGGTGATAAAATTTGATAGAGAACAATTTTTTCAAACATCCTAAAGCTCTTCAAATATTTCGCAGTTTCTTCCCTTTCTGTTCTCAGTTATAAAAATGCTGTATTATGCATCAGTAGTAAAGATTTCTGGATCTGAGGTTAGTATCAAGATTTTTTTAAAAAAATTAATTTTACAACATATTTTATTCAATGTGTTTTGAGTTTTGTTCCTCAGTTTCATCTGTCCTTCTATTGGACACTAATATATTAAAAAAGGCCCAAGTTTTGTTTCTGTTAAGATTTTTTTATTTTCCTTTTGTCCTTAGCTTCATACTTTAAGTTGCTGTATATGAAAATAATATGGTCTGAGAAAAGATCTATTACATTCAAATTGTGAATGCAATACACAAAGCAGTTGTTTATTAATTTTATTAAAATGCCTGGGGGCTCTGGTTGAGAGAGGGCTCATTGCATGCTGGGTGAAGCACAAGTACACTGAGTGTACCTGAAGGATACTGTGTGATCAGGAAGGCTGGTCTAAACCAGCAGCCAGACACTGGTTTGTGCCTGGAAGTTTTCTGTAACAGCAGTGCTTTGAAAGAGTCAGGTAATGGTTGAGGTTGGAAGGGGCTGCTGGAGACCATCTGGCCCATCACACTTGCTCAAGCAGGGCCACCTAGAGCCAGTTGCCTAGGATGAAATCCAGATACTCTTGAGTATTTTCAAGGATCGAGACTCCACAATCTCTCTGGGCAAAAAAGTGTTTCCTTATGTTCAGAGGGACTCCTGTGTTTCAGTTTGTGCGTGTTGCTTCTTTTGCTGTCACTGAACAGGATCACTGAGAAGATCTGGCTCTACTCTCCATTCAGATACTTATTCTTGACATGCCTCACTAGTTTTAGCTCCAGGTGGGCTTTCCTGACTGCATTTCTGCATGCTTAGACAGTGTCTCTGTACTCCTTTCAGTCTGCCTCTTCCTGCTTCCTCATTTTGTATGCTTTCTTTTTGTGTTTGAGTTTTGCCAGGATCTCCTTTTTCATCTCTATAGGCCTCCTGCCATTTTTGTGTGACTCTCTGCTCTTCGGGATGAATGTTTCTTGAGTTTGGATCCTTGGGTATGAAGCAGCTTTCTCTGATCCAGCTTTCCTTCCAGGGCCCTGTTCCGTGGGCTATTTTCAAGCAGGTCCCCAGAGAGACCAAAGTCTGCTATCCTGAATGCCAGGACTGTGATCTTGGTTTTTTGCCCTTCTCCCTCCTATTGGTGTTGTGAATGCCACCAGGGTCACTGCAGCTTAAGGCTGCCTGTGATCTTCATGTCTCTGAGGAGCCCTTCCTTTTTAGTAAGTAAGAGGTCCAGCACAGAGTGTCTTGTTGTTGGCTTCTCTATCATCACTTAGGTCAGGAATCTATCAGTGCTCTCCAGGAATGCTCTAGATGCTTGCTTATCCCTGGATAAGCATCTAGCGTTGTCCTTCCTGCAGATACCAGAGTGGTTGAAGTCCTCCTCCACGAGGACAGGGCCTGTGAATTTGAGGTTGCTGCTCTCTGTCTGTAGAGGGCCTTATCCACTTGATTTCCTGGCCAGGTGCCCTGTAGCAGATGCTCTCTCACTACAGTGTCACCCATACTGGTCTGCTCTCTAATCCGTGCCTCTAAGCTCTCACTTAGTTCATCATCCATGCCCAGACTAAGTTCCATGCATTCTGATGCCTCTCTCATGAGAGGTGTCTCCACCTCCAGGTCCTTCTGACACGCCCTTCCCCATGAGCTTGTATCCCTCCTTTGCAGCGCTCTACTCATGCAAGCTATTGCAATGTGTCCCCATTCATCCCAGCAAAACTGTAACCATGAAACTGCATATAAATCTTGAATTCCTTGTGTTTACAATATTGATGTTTATTCATGCAAAAAATAAATTCCACAATGGAGGGAAGCAATTCAACTGAAAGCACTGTTTTTTGCCAGTATAACTGTGACTAGTGTGGCAGCTTCTGCTAGCCAAGTGACATCAATCAGCAGTCACTCTTCACACCATCAACCAACATAACTGGAGTGACAGAAATTCCTAACACAAGGAAGCATTCCTGCCCAAAAGTGCTTAGAAAATACAGCGGAGCATGCTGAAGTGTTTGAAAACTGGTAGTTTGTACTTTTCCCTTTTTCAAATTTCTTGGACTGTACTTTTAATCTCAGTAATTGTTGTTTGAGTAATGCATGCTTATTTGTTGGTGGTTTAGTTTGTTAAAATGCCTTTGGAAAAAATACAGTTTGTATTCCTATATTGAGATCTACTGAAAGCAGCAACATGGGATGATTCTGAAAAAAATCACTTTAGTTCTAGGACGCAACTGACTTTCTCTGTGAGACTGCATTTTTTTACACTGATACAGTATTTTAAGTATATTTTTATATTCAGTTTGAAAGTGCTAAAATAAAATACTAGAGTGATATTTAGTACCATTTTTGTATTATCTAAACAAAAAACCTTTAACAGGATTGAGACAGATCCCACTGCACCTGCCATGTGATGGTAATTTATGAAGATGAAATGCATCTAACATGGCAGGAACTGAGTCATTCATCACAGATAGAAAGAAATGTAAGTCTCCTTGTACTTTTTGTGTCTATTCTTTACCATGCATCTCTGAGTTTGTGATACAATTGTACTGATCACTACAAACTTGTTCCATTTGGTCTGTTTTGAGTCAGGTACTGAGATATTTTTTAGGACTTGGTGTCTTTGATTAATCAGAACAAAGTGGTATTTCTGGTGGAGTTTTAGTGGATTGAGTGCTGATTTTGCAGCCGGTCAGAGATAAAAATATTAAGACAGAAGCGTTTTCAGGATCTGTTTGTAATATTAATTTCCATCTTTCTAGTGAGAAATGGCTCTAATTGTTCTAATTTTCTCAGATCCATTTTCAAATCCTCATTGCTTCTACCCAAGGAGATTGCTACATGATACCCTAGGATGTTTTCAGTTAGATAGTCCTGTCAAATGCTAACCTGGAGCCAATTTCCATGCTTTTTCTGCTGACTGGACCTTTCATCTGAGTTGGCTGAGATAACCCAGTGCAAATTCCCACTAGTAATCAAGCCTGCTGAACTGGGCTGAACAGTGGGAGGATGTGAAACCTGTGCCTCTTGCTCTTAGCTAGCTTCTGTTCCTTTATCAGTATCAAGTTCGAGCTCTGAATTGTTCAAAGCCCTCCTCAACACCTGAGTGGGAATGTTTCTGCCAGGTTCACAGGGCTTCAGGCTGTACCCTTAATGAGCTGGACGTTAAATACTGAAGTGAAAAACTTGGCCATTCTTGCCTTACTTTTTCTATGGTCTGTCTCCCTCAAATCAGTGCTGCTGATGGAGGGAGTGAGGTACTAACCAATGCAGATGAGGACCTGTCTGAGTCCTGGTGTTTGGGATTAACTGGCTGTCCGTCAGCTCCCAGTGTTTTCTGTGGGGGAATACTGGCATGCATGCAATGATGCTTTGGGATTGCATGGAGTTCTCTGAAGAGATCCCAACAGTGATCTACATTAGTAGTGTGTGACACCCCAAATTAATATGAATGTAGCAGATGATGCTTTGTGGTGAATCTTTTTGCATAAGTCTTTCCTATTAGAGGCTAAAGAGCTACACAGTGCCCTATAAAAAGAGAATGGAATTCAGAGCGTGCACTGAGCAAACTTTAACAAATGACATCTTTGTATCTATCATCCTGACTCTGCTGGGCAGGTGTGCCTTTGGAAAGGCAGTAATGGGAACTGCAGAGGAAAAAAACAGTTCTTAATAAGATTGTGAAAGCTTTTTTCATGGTGGTGTAGAATAAAAAAAGGTGTTGCAGGTTTAATTTGAGAAAAGCAACAGGAATTTCAGTGGAAGAAGTATTCGAATTGAAATTAAGTCAGGTCTGCCAGAATCTCTCAATATTCAGTAAAATAGTACATCTTTGTTCTAGTAGTGCAGAATGTGTTTCAATGCATCACTATGATGGAAATGAAACCATGGTTTACAAAATTAACATAGCAGCCATCCATCCATTTTGCTACCAACTTCTGCATCCTCTCTTCTTGCTGCCTTTGGCTGAAACAATGGTGCTTTTATATCTTGGCATGTTAATATTTGCAAAGTGTTTTTGAAAGCTGAAATGCGCAAGAAAGGTGCTAAGTATTCTTACTTTCATTTAAAACTAATTTTCCTTTGAGGTGTTCTTGTCATGGCTTATACTTTGTGTGAAAACTGGAGAGGATGCAGTGATTCTAAAAATTTTGGGCTTATGGAGCGCAGAGCTTTAACACTGTGGCTCAGGAGTATCTTTTTGATGCAGGCAAAGATCTGTATTGTAGAAGCTTCTTTGCTAAGGGCTGGCATAGGAGTGTATCTGAGATTGTTTTACCAGAATGCAGAATGGGCTGTGCTTGATGCATTAAATTAATCTCTTTAAGCATCACTGGATGTCCAAGGTGCTGTTTTGCTTAGTAGGGTTTTTTCTTTTCTCTCCCTGCATATCTGTAGCTAACAGGTGGAGTGAAGTTTTGGTTTTGTGTGTATTTATTTCTTTAAAAAACAGAACATGCAAATAAAGTAGGGATTTTCTAACCAGACTTGGAACAGTTACTGTAATATTTGTTGCCATTGTGAAACTACATATGAGAGGAAGAAATTCTACAGAAATCGAATTAGAATGCTGACATGTCTAACTGCCTGTCCCATGTTTATATATTAAACTGAAAAGTAGTGAATGCTCCGGGTCTTTTAGGAATATCTTCCTTTGAGGTGAAGATAAGTATGGAGTGTTACATGGTCAAAATTCTCATCTGTAAGGTCATTAACTCCAATGAAATTATTTAGAATGAATGGTGATCTGCAGGCAATTTTCAAGTTGTTCTCAACTGGCTAGGAAATGCAGACTCATCTATGTTATTTTTATTTGCATCTGCATCTAAAACATTCAGGAATTGACAAACTGAAATGAATGATTTTAAACAAAGTGTAAACTGATACAGGTCTTATTTCTGTAAATACAGCTTAAAAATTTTTATTAGTTGTATTGCAAATCCACTGAGGCTTGCTCTAGCTATGTAGAAATGTAACAGCATGATGTCTGTCAATTTAAATTTTGGAGCAGGACTTGAATACGTGGTCTTCAAAAGTTGCAATAACTGTGCTCTTTGAGTATTATCATTACCTCCTAAATTTTGCTTTCAGTAGTTGTCTTTCTTCAAGTGTGTCTTGGTTTAGAAATGGTATTCCCCAATGAAGTGTTCTCACTGAAACACTCCAAACCACACACTGCTTGCTCACTTTGCCTTTTCTTGTCCCCATCTGGTGGGCTGGGGAGGACAACTGGAGGCACAAAAGAGGTTGAGATATGAACGATTTATTGGAAACAGCAATGAACTAGAAATTAACAGTAACAATCCTAATGATGGAGTGTCCAAGGAAGAGGTGAATGTACCCAACTGTTCCCTCTGCCATGCTGTGGTACCCTGGGAAGGACCCTTTGCTCCATCCCCAGAAAATGACCTGAGGTGGTGCAGAGTAACCTCCAGTCCCAGTCATGCCCCTCCTGGCTGTTGGGAAAATTAACCCTGTCCTGGCTGAAACCAGGACAGAGTGCATATTTATTTACCAAAGGAGGTGATGGAATATTTCACAGGACAACTTCAAGGCTTAGATGGAGTTGTATCTCCATGTGTTTTATGGGGAATTTCATGTTGTAAGAAGCATATTGCCTCCTGTACAAATGTGAAATTGTGTTGTAAATGAAATCTCTTAATTACTGCTCAGCTTTGCTATTTTACTTTAGTCAGCAACTGCCTTGCTGAAAAGTGCCATAATTTTGAAGCAGGAATTTAGGAGTGAAGATTTCCAACCAATTTCTTTCTTCCTCATCGTTACAAGAATAGTGGCTTAGTAGTCAGAAAGAGCATTCTGGTTTTGGAAATAGTATTCAAGTTATCCCGTATTAGTAGATTAGAACAGCATGCTTGTATTTCTTCTTCACCTCCTCACTGGCACTCTCACTTCTGATTTTGCTTCTAGTTTTTGTACCCCAACTTTCACTATACTGCCTCATGTTTTTACTGATCAGGTTTTGATCCACATTTTGGATCACATGTGTCTATGTGGCTGTAGGAAAGAGGACTTGCCTTAAGACCAAGTTTTCACTTTCTTACTGGGGGAAAAAAAAAGAGGTTGATGGTAATATAAGTGTTTGGGATGTTTTTATTTATGTATTCTGAAAAGTATTCTTTAAAATTGAGAAGTGTATGTGTCTGTAGTGATGTCTGTAATTTTAACAAGGTGAGGTGGTATGATGGCCTGTATAAGGTTTGTAGGCTACTTTTGTAGGTGAAATCTTTTAATTGTCTGCTTAGGGTTGCGCAGAGCATTGATTTCTCATTGTATCTGGAGTTCCAGGTTAAAATCTGAATTTGTGTGCTGTATAATTCCAGCATATTTTCTTAAGTCTTCATTTTGACTTAGACTGTGAGAAGTTTACACACTGTGTGTAATGAATATTCTAAATTTGTCAATGACAGTGGTGGTCTTGTTTGAGAGGTGATTGATTACTCCCTTGCTGCATCCCCAAATGTGTGGTGGCTGCTGATTGCTGTACTTGCCTGTTTAGTCTACAGATATATATTTCCCTGGTTTAGCCACTTGTTTTCCTTACCTTTGGATTTTGTGACCATCTTTTAAACAAGCATAGTTTCTTCATTAGATGTTTGCACCATGGTGAGCACAAGAGCCATGGGTCTTTGGTGGTGCCTGGCAACCGCAGTCTGTGGTGCTGAGCATGGTGCTCTGTAATTGAAGCATACACAGTTGGACAAGACTGGCAGAGCTCATTAAAAGCACACTACTAAATCAAGTTTACTGAGTGTACTTTTAAATCTTACTCTAGACTCTTATCTGAACCTGTGAGAGTGTTTTTTCTGTTTGCCATTCATAACTATAGGGGACTCTAGCCTTCAGATAGCAGTGGTATTAACAGCTACAATATGGAAACAGAGATGGAGGTACTAAAAGCAAAGAGGGACAATGCAAAAACCAGCCTGTAATCCTGGGATAATGGCCTTAAGCCACATATGCCTGTGATTTATGCGCTTGCTTTATTTGTTATCTTGGACAGAAAGCTTTGTCACTGAAGAGATTTGATAATAGCCTGTTCACAATGATTGTAGTCTCTTGAATTCATGTAATAAACCAAATAACTTTGGACCACTTATGGGTTTAGTCATCCTTGCTGTATGCATTTCACCTCTGATTTCACTTTCAATAGCTTAGATCAAGCTAGATAAGGATTTTCTGCTCACTTAGCTCTGTTCCATGGTGGTACTACATAGAAATGTCTTCCATTTTGTGCTTTGATATATTGGAACTTTAGTAAGATACACATGTGCTGTACTTGCAGTATGTGTTATGTGTAGTTGGCATATGTGAATATAGGTTGGTAAAACTTGCAACTTTGTGTATTTTGACAAATATTGCAACCCTTAAAGGCCTATATTAAGATAAGCAATCAAAAGCAGAAAGAAAAAAAAGAGAAATTTCTTTCCTTTCCAACTTTACTGCAGCTGCAGTTTTACAGTAGTAAATGATGCATTAGTAGAATCTATAGGGGATGGATGAGAGTTTTAGATCTTAGACACCCAGCTTATTCCAAGAGATGTACACTCAGCTGAGGAAAATGTATGTGGAAGAAAGGTTGTATGCTGGAGCAGGGATTCATGAGATTGTAGTGCTGTTTTTGAGAGGGGAAATCTGTCTGAGAGGAATTTTTCTAGGAAGGAGTTTATTCTGGAAAGAAGTACAAATGACGCTTTTACCTTGCCTTTTCTCTGACTGTGCATCTTCTCACTACATTAAAACATTGTCTTTGTGTTTAATCCATAACCTTGTGATGAAAAAGGTTGTTCTGGTGTTAGTCTTTTATGTCCTCTAAACTGAGTTGGCTTCCCTGCCGTGACTTCAATAATGCATCATTTCCTAAGTTCAGAGGATTTGATGTGTTTAGGGTGAATTTGTGACTTGCTGTTAGATGGTTAAAAGGAAAATAGCTGTAATGGGTTGGATGCAAAGCTGTTTCCCCAGCTTCTCTCCCATCCCACCCACTACCATGCAGAAGCATCTGTCTCTCATCTCCTTTGCCTTGTGCTATGTGCAAGTGCATTTTGACAAAGATTTTATGAGCAGAAATCTTTGAAAAACCTCTGAGACAAACTAGCAGTGGTGAGAAAGGCAAGTACTTCTGCCTTACTAGATAGCTGCTTGTGCAATAGAGGGTGATGCTATGGCAAATAAAAATATTTCTGTAGTAAATGTTACTACAGCAAATGAACCTGTCTTCTCTAGCTCTACTGAAATACAGCATCTCTCTGCTTGTAACTGTTACAACTTAAAGAACAATGCAGGAAATTTTGGCTGATATCCCTCATATAGCTTAGAAGATGCTTTTCTTTTTATGTCGTTTCATGAATGTGTTCTGTCTTTTGAGCTATCTGAATGCCATGTAAAGGAGGATGTTTTCCAGCTGAAGATTATAACTGTGTTGTGCTTTCTTTTTAAAATGGGATACTTTTTATATTTGCAGATGGAAATGATGACTGAAATATTTTCTGTATCCTGAAGAAAGACTGATGGTGGGCAGACATTCATAGTAATTTTAGGAGTTGTTTTTTATATGTGCAGGATACATGTATTGCTTTATTATTTGGAACATGTGTGTCTGGGTGCTTTCAGCTTGGGAGCATAAAGGTGTGTAAACCCCTACTTTTACTTTTTTTATGTGAACTTGCTGCAGTGATTTTAATTGTTACTTGGTGATATAAGGAGTTTTTTTAGATAACACACCTGGAAAGAATGAAATATTATGTTCTCAAAACACCCCCAAATCTTTTGCAAGTAATGCTACAGAGAATGGCAGAACCAAATACTTGTTCCTCACTGTGTGTCTCTGCACTGATATGCCAGAAATTTGTTACTACTCAATTTGTATTTGGAACCAGCTCTTTGCTTGCTTGTACTGTTGTTGCACCTTGAGTTGGAAAGAGGTATTATGTAAATTCAAACACACTTAAAAGCAATCCAGCAGAAGAAAATCAGAGCAATAAAACTCATCCTTTTTTAGCTACCTGAGATATTTATTTTTTGTGAGTACTTTGTCAGCTCCTTGTGGAGGTACTTTGTGCATGGGACTGCCCTATTCCGTGTGTTCCAATCACTCACAATGGGCAGTAGGGCTTCTGACCGCAGAACTCCAGTGATATCAAAAGTAGTCCAAATAGACTAAAGCCCAAATATTTATGTATCTGGCTAGGAAGTGTCACTTTCAGATTTAAAGGATTTGATTTTAAACTCCCTGTAACTGAATAAAATGCCTCTGCCTTGCTTCACTGACAGGCTTATGAGATTCTTTAGGGTAGAGATGATTTCTGTAAGAGGAAACCTTTTCATCCTACCAAAGCATGGGGAGAACATTTTGTGGACTTCTCCAAACTGCTTTAGTAGTAGTTTGGCTTAACTGACTTCATGCTTCTATGTTAAAAAAAAAAAGTAAGTTGTATAAAGGTTTCGCCATAGACATGTGATTTGACTCTGATTGTTTGAGGAGAACAGATGGGTAGGCTTCCTAATTTGTTTAGGATTTTTATTCTTTGCATATGCACTTACTGTTGTGTTGTTGTAAGGTGCTTTTTTGCTTTTATTAATGTATTTTGATACAGGGTTTGTATTCAATTTTATTTCAATTTGATCCAGTTCTGGTTTTATGCTCCTATAGTTGTAATATTGACACTGATTGTTGTCCAGGATCTATTTCCCTGTATGTTGTCCAATTTGAAAACAACAGCATGACAATAAATTGTGTAATGTTTTGTTTTCCCCCTAGGGGTAGTTTCAGAGATTAGCAGGACCATGAAATAGTAAGGGAAAGCATCTGGAAGGTAAGACTTTCCAGATGGATATCCTGTTGAGATATAATAGGGGACATGCTTGGTATTTTTGTTTTGTTTCACTGTTTAGGAGTGTAGGGTGTTCGGCATTTCTTAGTGCTTTTATTTTTCATGTTTTTCTTTTTTCTGTTTTTTTTTTTTTTTTTTTGGGGGGGTGTGTTTTCCATAATGAGATGTTTGCTAATGCCAGAAAAATCAATCTGATTATCTGGCCAGATGATTCAGGCTGTAGAATTACAACAGCTATTCCCCATTACAAGAATTTTGGAGTCCATAAATAAAGGTTAAGCTAAATCTAATGCTAAGTTTTTAATATTTTAAGATATTGAGTCAAAGAAAGTCTCACATTTTAAGGTTTGATCACTGATGGTTTTGTCTTGTGTTATCAGTTGTGTTTCCTGGTTTTTCCCCAGGAATTTCTGTAGGAAGCCAATTGAGCAGTATTGGCTAGAAGCACAGACCATTCAGAAAACAGTGCACAAATGCCAAACTGACCTAGAGAAAATACTAAAAGGGCATTAATCTAATAACAAACTATGTAAGCTCAAAAGATTGGAGGGACAGCTGTACCTGTTCTGAGGTTAGTGGTAGCAAATACTGAATGGCACAACTGTCATGATTTTTTGAAGAAGCTTAAGAATATGGCAGCACATTTTATTAGTAGCTCTTGGAATAAAATAGGTCAGTTAGAATAAGAAAAGACTTCACATTTCTCAACAAAACAAAAGGTAACTATATCCAGCAGATATTGGGAGAATGGAAGCTAGCTAAAGTTTCAAATTAACTTCTCTAGCAAGATTAAGTGCTGTACGGTACATGAAATTCCTCTTTCCCACCCTTCTAAAATTCCTTTTTGCTTTCTGGCTGGCCCAAGACTTAGTATTACCAGTAAAAGAAGATTATCATCCCACATGATGACTTAAAATTGAAGAAAAAGCACAGTTAATGTTTCAGGAAGAGTTCTTAAAATCCATTTATTGAGATTTAAATGAACCTGTCCTGTATCTAGAAAGAAGCAAATTCTTTTTCCCTGTAGGGCTTACCCTTTATTCTCTAATCCAAGAATTAGCCTGATATTTTTTTGAAAAAAGTAAAAATCAATAACTGAACTTGGACATTCTGCTCCCTTTATAACCACGTAGTCTACTGTTACTCTCCTGCATTAGAGCATTAAGTTGCAACACAGGTCCTTTTCTGGTTACAGTAGAAAATCCTTTATAATTTGAGTTTTCCTCAAAAAAAAAACTTCCTTTGTAATGTGAGTTCTCTCAGGTGCTTTGTGATAATTGGTCACTTTGTATGGATTTTTAGTATGGTTGGCTGAGTAATCTTTATAAGAGCATGAGAGAAATGAGAGGAGGAGAAGAGAAAGGAAGGCTACAAGACTGGCTAAATCCCAAAGCAACTCAGATTTAAATGTTCTGTTATTGGGGTAGGCATCTGACTAGAGCCGCCCTCAGCTGATATCTGGGGAGAGTGTGATCAGCTTTCAGCCATCCCTGAAACTCACTGTGGAAGCAGAGGTCACGGTCAGTATCAGGTTCAGAAGATCAGTACTATTCTCTGTTACCCTCAAGAGGTTTATTAGTAGGCAAAACTTCACTAAGGCACGTTTGTGTGGAATTCCCTTCAGCTCCACATCAACTACTTCTTAGCACTGTTAAAAAATTTAGAGTGGATTAAAAACCGCACAAGTTCCTCCCTGAGCTTTTAATTCAAAGGTCTGCTATGGAAATGTTTTCCCCTTCTGTCCTGGGAGCACACAAGTGACTTTTGTTTGTATTTGTGAGATGTTTTTCCTAGGAATGACAATGGATCTCTAATGGAGAATTTTTTCTTCAAAATTGATCTCCTTCTGCTCTAAACAATTGCACTGTTCATGTTCTAAAAATTTGTGTTTAGTTTCATCTGCATGTGAAAAATACTGAGCTGGTTTATATTTTGTGTTTAAAACTTAAGAGGGCTGATGAAGAAATAAGTTTGTTTCATAGATGGAGGTAACTCCTGGACCAAGCCAGAATTACTCTTTGACATGTATTTTGTGCTCATATGTTGTGTGCTAGAGCCATTCCATTTATTACCTCTGTTGCAAGAGATGGTTCACTAACTTACAGAACAAGGATTGCTTTGCATCTTTCCATTACATTTACAAACACAAACAGGGAGCAGGGTAGATTAGTTACTTCTCCTTAAAAGCTTCACATTAAAAGAAGCTGAGAACCTCAGTGGCTGCAAAAACTGTATTTTTTTTGGGTTTTTTTTTGTCCTTCTTTTCACCTCATAGAGGCTTAAAAATATTTACTTAGTCCAGACTTGGGAATTCAAGAACAGACTGCTGCATTAGCATGTTTGGCCATGTTTTGCTTTCTTTTGCCAAGAATTGTTTTTGTATCTATTAATTGGAGCTGTCACTGTCCATGCCAAAGTAACAGCAATTTTTACATGCAGAACCAGCATAACAATTGGTAATTAGCCACAAGTTCAGCAGTCCACTCCCTGGTGTATTGGTAAAGGTTCACAACTAAAGTACTGCCTTCATCTCATGGATTCTGTTTATTTCTAGTTGGTATTAGAAGCCAGGGATAGTTCAAGCCAGGGATAGTTGTGAGTGAGAGCTAGAACCAAGTTAATAAGCACCATAGTTTGAGGAAGGGTGGTCTGTTGGGGTGACACTGGCCTGGACACCAAGTGTGTAAATATTCCTTATGTTCCTACATGGGAACTTGTAAAAGATTCTTGTAAAACACAAAAGAAAGGGTATGTTTAGTTAATGGTGCATTTTTCAACTACTGATAATAAAAGTTTCATAAAGTTGATAGCTTTGCTGTCAAATTTCAGGCTGTAAATTTTATGATCCTGCTTGAATGACTGAGATGTTGTCCTCTTGGATAAACTGTCCTTACTAATTTACACAAAATACCAGGACTACTGCAGGGGAAAAAGCAAGAGTTTGCAGATATATTTTCATGCCCAGTGGAGGACAAAATGAAGTGATTGTCTTCCTACTCTTCAGATTATATTATTTTGAAATCATGGCCAGACTGCCTTTATGATGATTTCAGGATCTTTAAACCTGAGATCCCTCTATCAAGTCTGGTGTCAGTGCGCATAAAGAAAGTGGTAGATAACAGCACCGTTAGACGTGTTTGACCACTGCTGACATACAAGTAGAGGTTTGTAAAAGAAATACTAACATTTTATGAGTTTGATATGAGTGGTAATTAATGTGTGTGTGCAGAAGCGCTGTCTGGACCAAGCAAAGCAGTTAAAAGCATGGAAACAATGAATTTCCCTGTGTGCTATTGTCTTGAGATTTGCTTTGGAAGCTCTTGCTGATTTCATCAGAAAATAAAAATCTTTTCCTTTTAGAGACGTTTAAGTTTTCTTTGTTTTCTTGATCTTTGTAATCAATCCAGCTGTTTGTGAACTCTTGACTATCCATAGTATGCAAGCCGAAAGTCTGGTGGACAGGGCCTTGCTCTGTTAAACATCTTCCTTTTGTACATTTTGTTTGTGTCACTCAAGATGTTTAACTAATCTTTGGACTCTTTGTACTTTCAGTCACTGTCATATGTGGCCATTCTTGAGGGCGACACATCTGTGTGAAGTCCTCAAGAGCCTTTCTAGAATTTTGTGCCTTTATCCTACGTTGGTTGGGGAAAATATTTGTGTTTGGACTTTTTGGCTCTTGAGTATGTTACTGTACATTTGCAATCCCTTTTTTGGTCTTCTTGTCAGGTGTTCTAAATGTCGTGGTTCCTAGTGGTGTGGAATAAAGGCAAAATCAGTGCTGTCTCCTTCAGATGGCTAGTGCACAGCAGATACCCATGAATGTATATTTTATTCCTGCTGGGACCTGCCAGGTCCTCTGCTGGGACCTGGAGGCAGCAGCAGAGGTGGGTTTGGGGGACACTGTGAGACACTCCCTTGCAATTGGGCTGTGAATTGACAGTAGGCAGGAAAATGCTGTGTTCTGCCAAGCTGGAATAGAGATTTGGAAGAAATTGTTTCCATTTTCTGACCAAATTACAATTAATTATGGTAATTTTGCCTGGAAGTGACTGATGCTGGGATCAATGTGAGGTGGCCATGTTCTCATCTGAGAGAAAATGCTTTTCCTTGTAGGCTGGAGGTTGTAGAAAAGGTTTCTGATGGCAAGTGTGTTTGACTTGTATTTCTTTAGAAATTTTACCTTTCCAGAACATGGTACCCATTGCTGTAGAAAGTAAGGTTTTTTTGCTAAATGTCTTTATACTTTGCAGTAGTTTCAGCATGTTCTTTCTCAAAATTTTTGTAGTTTATTCCTTTGGAAATGCAGACACAGATGATGGAGAAATGAACCTATAGCAATTATTCTTTCTTTTAGGCATTGCAAGAAAAGGCCCTGGTTGGGCCATGGGGCTAAAAGCAGCTCCAGGATCTCTACCCCCTCGCATTTCATGTTACGTTGCTTACCCACCTGAATGTTGAAGGAGAAAGTGTGTGCTCCTCAGCTTGTTTCTCTCCGGATTTCCACACAGGGGACACTAGTTAAGAGATAATCTGGGTCAATGTTATGGACACCTGAGATCCCAAGTTTGTGGCTGACAGTCTGTGCCAGAAATGTGCTCTACTGCTAAAAACTGCTGTTGAAAAAACAGACGAATGTCAAACTATGCCAGAGGAAAAATCAGTTAAATGAAAGAGGGTAATCAGTGTTGAAATTTCTTGGATGTTATTCTCTCTTTTTTCAGGGGTTTTTAAAATTAATATGTACTGAAATTTATACAAAATTGAGAGAAAAATGACATTACCCCTGGAGTGTTTATGCTGAGTTTAGAATGGTTAAGTCCTCTTCTTTTTTTTAATATTTTGGTGCCACTAAAGGAAGAATAATGAAACAATAAACATTGGTATTTGGGAATCCAGCAGCAACAGAGGTACTGCATCTTAACTGTTGAACTGTCAAGTTGCTCAAAGATGTGTCACATTAAAAAACGTGAAAGACTAAAAAATCAAAACCAAAGCACTTTAAGACATGTCAGAATTAAAGTTGCCTGTGTGCCTGCTGGTTAAACATGTGCAGGCATTTCCTGGAGGAGATTGTAAGCAGATATTTTACCTTACAATATGATTTGACTCGACATCTTGGAACTTTAATGAGCATATTATTCTGAAGAACATTTTGACCCAATTGATTTCTGTGGTACTTCACAGTCAGAAATTAAATTTTCTATTTTACAGGCTGAAATATTTTGTTTGGGGCGTTTGGGTGCGTGTGACTCTAATCCATGTTTTTTCCTATAGCACCTGAAAGGTTGACATGTTGATTGAGCTCACAGGTTGGACTGGACAGTGTGAGAAGTGGTCATACAAACACTTGTTACCCAGTGATTCAGGACAGAAAATGTATAAAGCTCCATCAGCAGCGAAGGGATCTCCTTATGCCAGATTTGAAATTGCAAAGCATGATGTAAAAATGTGAAAAAAAACTCAGAGGGTGGGGAGACAGGTAGCCTTGAAAACCCCTCAGATTTGGGATTTTGGCAGAGCTAGAAATGAATGGAAACCGGACCTTGTGTTAATGGTTGTGTTTGTTTTCCAATCTGAGTTACCATGTGTGCTCTCTAATACTGGATAAGCAAACCTTTATTGCTCTCTTTTCCAGAAAAAAAGTTATTATATTTGTTACACTTTCTCCCCTTTCATACAGTTTTCAAAAGAGTTTAAATACAGAATTGGAATACAGGCTGGTCCTGACTAATCACTCCAGACTCATGCCTCTTTGTGGGTCTGTTATAATAGGAGAATTTCTCATTCTGCTTGTTATCCTGAGCCACTTAAATGAAATGTAATTGTACAGAATATATTACTAACACTGGGAAGAGCTGAGTAACCATCGTGGTAATTTCTACATACAATTTTCTTTTCTTCTATGAGAGATACATAAACCTTGTTCCCTACTAGATTGAAGTGGTGGGATTTCTGGGGATAGTGGTGATGTGTCAGCGGCAAGAAAAGTAGTAGAAGTGGTAAAATGAAAGGTAAGAAGCTCTTTAAGAAGGGCTGAGGTTTGTCATTGTCTTGATTTATAGGGCTGCAGTGAAGAGCTGAGCTGTTCTGCAGTATTCAATGCACTGTAACATTTTGAGTTCTGCTGGAGCAGGCATAGTTAGCAGTGGAGTGCATTTAGAGAGAAAAAGTTGAGTTCCACTTGGTCCCTGTGTTCATGCCTTACAAAAATATGAATGTAAATGCTTTCAAGTTCCACCTTCAAAATCATTTTTCCATGTAAAAAATTGTCTAGTTTTTTTTGTGGGGGCAGAAGTCTGGGATGATATCTATTATTCTAGAGATATGTTTGAAGATTTTGTTCATAATTAAAGACTACAAAGCTGAAGTGCACAAGTTGGAAAATGTAGGCCTTGCAGATATACAAGAACTCCAGTTCTTTGGGGTCTGTATACCAGGGGTTTCTGTCAGCTGTGCCAGGATCTTAAGTGTATGATACCAAAAAGTGGACTTTGCCAGCATTTGTACTTTTCTCATTCATAAGAATCAGTAGGCATCATGCCATCTTTACTTTTTTTCCTGGGCAGTCTTAACTGGAATTATTTGCAGCTTTTGACAGCATTTCTCGTAATAAGAGAAAGCACCAAAAGGTTTTAACTTTACTTCCTGGAGCAGGGAGGAGTGCTCCTTTCATCTCCAGCAGGCTGGTAAGGAATTAATGTCATCATTCCTGCCAGTTTGCCCATTTACTGGTGGGTGATAACTTTGTTTAGTGAATAATGAACACTCTAAGTTGTGGGTTTTTTTTACTGCCCCTAACTCTCTCAGTGGACAGCTGCCAGCTTCATCTATCCTTAAAGTAAGCCAAGAGAATATGTAAGCTTTAAAATGAGCCTCTATGTAAGTGCTGTAAAAGAAGCTTTTTTCCTTAAAATAAGAAGTACAAAAGTGCATAGAGTTGTAAAAAAAAGTGCTGATAATAAACTTATTTTAGAGGATGACAAAATTCTTATTGTCTGAAACCCAAATACTGCCACGCTGACAATATGAAATTTAGTCTGACTTGACTGAGTTTCATTATCTATCTCTTCTTCAGAGATGAGCAGAAAACAAGAAATGGATTTCTAAGGTACTTAAAGTCTTCCTAATTTGCCTTATGTTAATAAATCTCTTTGGAAGAGATAAGTCAACCTCATCATTTTAGTTAACATGTCAGTAGTAACGCTGATTCTTTTAAGCCCTTATGACTTCCTGAATATAAACAAAGCAATGCTGTTTGTAAAAAAAAAAAAAAAAAAAAAAAAAAAAGAGAGAGAAAGAAACTATATACCACAGTTTTCATGGTGTGGGGGACATATGTACCCTTTATTATCTCAAAGATTCAGTGCAATGTCTTTACCAATGGTGGAATTTCAGAATCCTAAGTCCTGGCACTTAATCCTAAGTGGCTGATTAGAGTTAGTGTCTCTAAGCAGCCACTGGATTTAGCTAAGTTCTTGTACTTTGATTATTTTCTCTTTTAGAAATACATGTCCAGTGGTGTATATAATGCCATCTTAAACAGTTTTCAGAGTAGAACAAAAATAGAAGGCAAAAAGTATTTTTAGAGTAGCAAGTTGTCTACAAGCTCCTTTATTGTTCTTAAGCATCATGTCTAGATTGATACAACTTTATCTACCAAGCTGTATGGATCTTCATCAGTCTGGTGAGACCCCTGCAAGAGCTTCCCCAGAACTCTCTAGTCTTCCCTTCCTTCTGCAGTGCCATTTTGAAGTCATCGTGGAAGTGTTGATTGTCTTGTACTCCCAGGTCTCTAGATTTCCAACAGCAATCCTAAGACTCCCTTAATGTTTTTTGTGGATTTGTCAAATAATTTGGGTTGGAAGGAACCTTTGGAAATCCTCTAGTTCTAATGTCTTCCTCATGATTCAACTTAGATTAAGCAAGTCAGATCTGCTTTTTTGCTGATTAACTATTAAGACAGTATTAGACTTAAGGAACATTTTTACAGCAAAATCCCTACAAGTGCCTAAAAACACATTTTATAGATGTTTTACTTTTCCTTGGTTGTACTTTATGAGCCTCTTAATTTTCTCTCCTTTCAAGCAGTACTTTTCTGAGTGTTCTGTTTGTAGCAATAGAAATACATGCTTTTGCCTAATGACTTATTAAGTTGCAGGCAGCTGGAACCATGGCTGCCTTTCTCTGCCAGTGTGGTGAAACACTGGGAGGGGAGACTCAGTGTGGAGAATGAAACAGAGAAAGGAGACAGCAGGTACAGAACTTGTGTTCAGTATCATTGCAGTGTGTTAGGGTGCCTTTTCAAAATGTGTTTGGGAGAATCACACTCAATGGTGTTTGCTGGCAGTGTGCAAAGGGCCTGTAAGATTAGAGAGTTGGACATGCAGCACTACAGCTTGAGGAGGGTAACTCCAGCAGCGAGGGAGAGAGAAGCACTACCAGCTATGGGACACCTGGCCATTCCCTAAGAAGGTGGGTTTTTTGTTGTTGTTGGGGAATGAAAGTTACTAACAGTTTTAAGAGTCTATGAGCAAGTTGGCCTGATCTCTTAGTGTACTTAGGTTTTTCAGTACTGCTGCCTGTTTTATGAGCACTAAAACTTAGTTGTGCTTTAGAGGAAACTAAGCAAGATGTTGTACTATTTCAATTACTAGACAAAACAAACTAGCCAGTGTTCATGGGAAAGAAACTGCTTCCACAGAAGCTTAAAAGGAAAAACAAGGAACTTGTCTTATCTTGTGTACCATTGAAGTGATGTGTGTCAGTGAAATAGTTTCAGAATTTCATCAGCTAAGCTGAAGGGAAATTATTACCTGTATATGCATAGCATTCTGTGAAGCTTTATAGTAAAGCAAATGTAACAGAAATAATTGCTAGTCTTGGAGCAGTATGTGACACCTAAAGGGAAGGTTTAACTGGTATTGTATGTATGATTCATGGCAGGAGCAAAAGATAGGAAACGAAGGTGGTAGTTCTGGGAAGCTTTCTGATATATATGGATTCTAAAAGTAATGTTCCATTTGTTTAAACAAAAAAGAAGAAAAACAGTGTTTTTTTCCTCTGTTGGGGATGCTGTGCAACTTCCCTTCTCTCAGGGGCCAGGAGACATGAAATATTGATGCAATGGGAGATACTTGTGTAGCATTTTTGACAGAGTACCGTGGGGTAGGTTCTTTCATCCCTTTTATGTCTGATATGAGTTCTGAAATTCTGTTCTATAGCCCGCCAACAGAATTGGCTTCCCTTAGGAAGTGGAAACTTCATCAAGTACTGGTGGTCATTTTGTTAAATACTCTAATTCAGGAGAGAAAAAGGGGAGCTGGAGTTTGTGGAAGGGGGCCTGTGTCTGATTTTGAGAAGACAAAGTTAGGCTGCTTCAAAAAGAAGAAATAATCCCTCACACCCCTTTCTGTTGTCTCAGGCTGCCTTTTTTGCTCCAGGGAGAGACAGTCCTACAGCAGGGCTTTGAGTATTGTTGCGACCGTATGATATATGTAGATATATATGTAGATGAAAATCTGAGATTTGCAGAGGGCAATAAATCTTGTGTCCATTTGCCTTGCAGAGTTTCTTATCCACAGTTGGTGAGTGGGTGAGTGTATTTGTTACTGGCAGAGCCTGTTGAATCTATAATGTACAATTGTTTTAAAGAAAGTGATATTGTAATCCAACTTTCTAGAATGTTTCCCAGTACTAAAAGTTTTAAAAGAAATGCACTTAGTTTAGGCTGGAGATTTTGCCAAGATTGGTTTCCCTGTCTGGGAGTTGGCATGGTTATAGCTGTTATTAGATACTCATTTTACTGATGGTGCAATACATTGGTCTTTCCATCACTGAAGTTATTTATCCTGATCCCTTTATGTGAAAGATTTTGATCTGCCTTTCTATCTTGCCTTGTCTTAGCAGTTCATGATGTAACCTTTTTTATTCAGATCAAAGACAACTTTCTGGAGCTCTTATTTTTAGATATTTATATATATGTATTTATTATTATTTTCATATTCAGTGCCAAATTAATTTTGGGAATGTGCAGTGATCCTTGTTTTCAGGATGAGCCTGTTCTTCTTCCCTCCTACCTCACACCTCCAGTATGTATGACTTGTGAGTAAGCTTCCATTTCTGCCCTCTCATCTTTGAAGCTGGCAACCTTATCTTTTCTTTGTCCTATGCATATGTACATAGCTGCAGTCTGCCTGTGCTGTAGAAGCTGTTTACCATAACTTCTTTCAGGGGAAATTATTTATAAAGATGGTATATAATGCCAAAGAATTGTCTCATAAACCAGAATATCCTATCTTGTATTCCTATCAAATATGATTGTCTGCAGATAATCAGACAGTCACATATTGTAATTCTTTTTCATTAACGTGAAGGTTTTGTGTTTATTCCTTGCTGCAGGAGGGCATCAGGGTATTTGAAGTGGTAAAACTTAACTCTGTGCTGTCCAGCCAGAAACGGTGAGGAATTATTTTAGTATGTTGTTTTACCATGCCATAGGTGTCAAAAGCAAGGGATATTTGATCTTTTCACCTGTGATATCTTGGTGAGCTTTATAATTTAGTCACATGAATAGACACAGTAGGCAGCAAGCAGATTGGTTCATTCTGAGCAACTCCTAGAAGAGGAAAATCTAATCTTTAATTATACCTAATTTAGGATTTGAGAGGTGCCTAGGAAAATGGTGTTTTGTGCCTGTGCCTGGCTGTTTTGTACCTCAGAATACTTATGTGCCTTCATAAATGGTCTTATATTGTGGTCTTGGCTACTCTGCTGTGCTACTACTCCTTATCTTACTGTAAAAAGGAGGTTTTAGATTAATTGTATTTGGGTCTAATAGTTCACTTGAGCTTACTATCCAGTTTGTACCGGCAGTACTGATATGGAGGTTTGTTACAGAATTTTCTTTTGATAGAAGTTTATTCCGCATTAATATGACTATTAATTCTTTGTTAGTGAATCCAAGTTATCCCATACTGACCTTTTCCCTTCTTTTCCTCAAAAGCATGCCTTCATTATAGAAGGGCTGGAGACTGCTGGGGAGAAGAAAGGAATTTGGTCTTTTTCTGATAATACTCTGAAAGTCTGAATTCAGTGGAACAGGAAGAGCAGGAAGAAATAAAAATGCCTTTCCTTAGCCACAGATGAATTTTTGAAGAAGAGCAATTGTTGTGCATAGCAATTGAGGGATGCACCCTTAATAATGTGTCCCTTCTGGAGATGTATGTGCCAGATGCCATGGTTTTAGTAGAATGTTAATAGGAGAATGGTACTAGGACTGTTAAGATTTTGGGGGAGTTTTCAGCCTACATTTTATGTATTACTCAAAACCTTTTACTGTGCTGGTTGTGAGGCACTGGAACAGGTTGCCCAGAGAAGCAGTGGATGTTCCATCCCTGGAAGTGTTCAAGGCTGGGTTGGATGGTGCTCTGAGCAACCTGGTGTAGTGGAAGGTGTCCCTGTCCATGGCAGGGGAGTGGAACTAGATGTCATCTTCAGGGTCCCTTTCAACCCAGACTCTCTCATGTTTCTGTGATCTACAACAGGTATGTCTTAACAGAAGCTCCAAAACTGGTTTAGATGGGGAGGATCCTTTTGGAAGAATGGTGATATATGACTTCTTAAATAAGTCAAATTCAAATGTGTCGTCTTGTGCAGCAGAAATTTTTGCAGGTCTGAGTTTCTTTGCCCTGTGTGGAAGGCCTACATTTCATACATGGGAGATCTGTGTTTAAACTGAGGAGATACCTTTGGTTCTCACACTGACTGCTTAAGCCATGACCTGACAGCACTAGACAGTGAGTGCCTGAACCCCAGCTCCTTTCTTCAGGGGCAGTGCTAAAGCAGTAATGACAGCTAAGTCAGCAAGTGCAGACAGTGCTCCAGATAGGACCTTTCATGCCTAGGCTAAGGCTGTCTAAGCTGGACTAGTGCTCAGGCTGCTGTTGTCTTAGGTTCTTGCTGAAACATCTTCACTGACGATAGAGGCCCCAGACAGTAGGCTTACTCCCAGTGGCTTTCAGAAGGAATTTAATTCCTGATTTATATCTGTGCATTTGAAAATCCTCCCCTTCAATCTGAGAAGTTCAGTGCCTCATCAATGAAGTTTTTCTAAACTATTGAGTTTAATTTAAAAACATGATAAATCACTAAAGCAGGCGTTGTTTAAGACAATGAAGGAGGATAATGAATAATCAAATAGGCAACTGTCAGTCTGGTGGTTGGAAATAAGGTATTCCTTGTCCTTTTATTACCATAGCAGAAGAAAAATCCAAGCTATTAGAAGGGCAGTTTGGTTAAATCCACATTCTTGCCCTCTGCTTGTCTGTAATTGGCATTGCATATGAGTCTCAAAGCCATAGGTATATTTGAGAGAAATACAGGGTTCATTTGTCACCTAGACTCCATATTGTGAGGCTTGAAATCTCTCTGAGAAAAAAGATTCAACTGGAGGTGTCACTGTGGTGCAATGCCTTTCATTATGTGCATATCCTCACAAGCTCACATACATTTATAAATAGATAAAACTGAAGTATGTACAGTCTTTCACATCCAAATCAACATGTGAGGACATAATTTGACTCTGCTGACTTTATATGGAAGTTGCTGTGCAGAGCCAAGGAATCTGAAACCTATGTAAGTAATTGCATGTGTGAAATTATGCAAAACTATGGCAGATAAAAGCCACTGTTAGGAGGTGTGATCACAGCTTCTGCAAATAAACACATCCCAGATTTAGTGAGTGTAGGAACAAGCAGAGGGTGGTCTGCAGGTTTCATCAGCAATGGCACTGACTAGTCCAGGGGACCTGATTGTTGTGTACTTGGCCACTGAAACCTGAATGAGCATGTACCCAGTGCATGTCAGATGTGTTTTACAGGCGTGTTACATCTGTTGGTTCAGGACAGATGTTGCAACCCACAGGGAGATTTTTGGGTGCATTTTTTTTTCTTCTGGAAGGACAAGCCTTGCTGGTATATTCTAGCTAAGCACAGTGACTGATTGTTACTTTTATGGCCAGGTGACCCACCAAGTGAATGAGGGAAAGCCTGTGGATGTATTCTGCTTGGACTTTGATACCGTCTCCCACAGCATTTTGGAGAAGCTGGCAGTCCATAGCTTAGGCAAATATACTCTTCCCTGGGTTGAAAACTGGCTGGCCAGGCCTAGAGAGTGGGGATGGATGATGTCACATCCACTTGGCTTCCGGTCACTCATGGTGTTCCCCAGAGCTCAGTATTGGGTCCAGTCCTGCTCAATATCTTTATCAGGGATCTGGATGAGGGGATCGAGTGTACTCTCACCAGATGCACACATGACACTAAGTTGGGCAGGACTATTGATCTGCTGGGGGCTGGAGGGCTCTGCAGAGAGATCTGGACAGGCTGGATCCATGGGCCAAGGACTAATAGTATTAGGTTCAATAAGGCCAAGTTCTGGGTCCTGTACTCTGAGCAATCTGCTCTACTTGATGGTGTCTCTGCCCACAGCAGGGAGGTTGGAACTGGATGATTTTCAAGGTCCCATTCCAATCCAAACCAGTCTGTGATCACAACAACCTCAGGGAGTGCTGCTAGTTGGAGGAAGAGTGGCTGGAAAGCAGCCCGGATAGAAAAGGACCTGGGGGTGCTGGTCAATGGCAGCTGAACACGAGTCAGGTGTGCTCAGGTGGCCAAGAAGGCTGGTGGCATCCTGGCCTGTATCAGCTGCAGTGCGGCCAGGAGAACCAGAGCAGTGATTTCCCCCCTGTCCTAAGTAGTGGGGAGGCTATAGCTCCTATTCTGTGTTCAGTTCTGGTTCCCTCACTGCAAGGAGGACATTGAGGTGATGGAGTATATGCAGAGAAGGGCACTGGGGCTGGGGAATGAGTTATATGAGAGGCAGCTGAGGGAGCTGGAGGTGTTTAGTCCGGAGAAGAGCAGGCTCAGGGGTGACCTTATTGCTTTACAGCTGCCCGAAAGGTATATCCAGATGAGGATTGGCCTCTTTTCCCAGGCAGCCAGTGACAAGAGGAAATTGCCTCCAAATGGCACCAGGGAAGGTTCAGTTTGGAACTCAAAAATAATTTCTTAACTGAAAGGCTGTCAAGCAGTGGAACAGGCTGCCCAGGGAAGTAGTGTAGTCACAATCTCTGGAAGTGTTCAAGAAACAACTGAACATGGCACTTAGTAGCATGGTAATGTCTGGTCAGAGCTTGGACTTGATAATCTTGAAGGTCTTTTCCACCTTTAATGAATCTGTGATTCTGTGATGTGAATTTTGCTCTTATTCCATGAGTTCCAATTCCATGTCCTGAAGCAATGAGCAGTAAAGGATAAGCAATCCTTGAGCTGAGGCTTCTGTAAAAATTTTATGTGTAAAGTCAAGGATGGCACACATGGGGACTCTGGAAAACAGAGCTGTATTGTTAAACATGTCACTTCTTAAGAAGTGAGTTTAACTTGATTAAATCTATTCTGTGGGTACTTTCTTTTTCCAGTTGAATTGTTTCAAACCAAGCAGAGCTTGTGATTCTGAGCAAGCATGTTCACACAGTCCCTAAATGTAGTCCAGTTAATCTACTCAAATTCCACGCGTGTAGTTAACACGAATTGATTGATTTTTCTCAATGTCCCCAGGTAGACAAACCAGTCTCATTGACTTTTATCTGTTTACTGCTAGCACTGATTTCTGAAAGCCTGTCTAACTCATACTGAGGAAAGTCAGTGTTTCTTCTGTGCTCTGTACCAACTTTGTCCATAGAAGTTAACCAAGTGAAAATGAGTTACCCTTTATCTTCTTACAGCTGTCAGTTTTATCTTTAATATGATGCTCAGCTGAAAACCAAATTTGCTCCTATGCTCACTGACCTTTCCTCATCAGCTTACCAGGATAAAGATGGGTGGTGAAGGGCAAAATGGAAGATTCAAAGTAAAAATAACTCCAAAATAAATGCACCTATTGAGTAACAATCTCCTTAATGAATTTTATGTAAGTGCAGGCACATGCCTTAAAGATAAACAGCATGAATGTGAGCGAATCTTTGACACATAAAGAGAAACAAAATCATATTTGTATTTACAGAAGTATGATTTGCAGCCCACTCAATACATGATTGCTCTGGGACCAAAGACCTCCCGTATGGAAGCAGGTTGTAAGAACAGCCCAGGCTATTTTTGCAAATACTGCATTGTGTTTTTTACTGTTAGGCTTCTTCTATTCCCAGTATGGGCTTTTTCTTCTGTGGTAGTTCTAAACTTCATGCTTCATTCTATACTTCATCAAGTCATCTTTGCAGTTGTTTCTTAAACTGACAATTGGATTTATTTTTAAATATAAAATGTAAAGAATATTAATTCTCTTCATACAATGAGGTCAGAACAAAAATTTAGAATCAGAATTGCATAAAATTGTTAAATGTGCATCCATTCATACTAAGTTTTCTAAAATAACAGTGATGAGATGCTGAAAGCCAGAACTTTGCAGTGATGAATGTTGATTGTATAGAATTGACAAGAGAACCATGAACAGTGGCAGAAGCATGTAATTGACACTGTCCTTACTGGGCTTCATTTGTAATGTCTTTTCAATAGTGTAAAATTTCCTCACTCATTTCAGCTCATTGTGTCTTTTCACCACTCATTTGACTGTGTTGCTGTCCCCTAATGGTTTTATCAGGAATGGAACTTAATGTGGCATACAATGTGTTGATGTTTGTTTCTTTTATTTGCACGTGATAATCACCAACTATCTCAGCAAAGATCTGGGAATCGTTTCTTAGCTGCAGCTGCAGAGGAAGTAAAAAAATAAATGTATTTGCGTGTGTCCTATGTAAACGCGCTTTTTAAAAAAATCATTTCTCAGCATCTGTTACAACATATGAGAATTATTTTATCTTAGAAGCAGATTTCTCAAGACTGGAAAATTTTTCCTGTTGCCACTTCTTTACAGCTATTATTTGTGCCATTTAGAAGGCAGTATTTTAACCAGTGCTTGCTGTATTAATTGTGAAAGGAAAAACTTCATCAGTGACTGCCATAACAAGCAGTGCTATCAAATGCACCTGAGAAAGTTCCCAGTACTGCAGATTTGGAGCAGAATATTGTCATCTTGGTTAGATTAGTGGTGGAAATGTAATAATTTTGGTAGTTAAGAAAATAAATGCTTATAGAACAGAGTTTTCCTGAGGCAGATGCTGTTCTTTGAGCTATTTCATGGTGTGAATTTTAGGTAAGGTTAGTAGAGGGTGCTACAGCAAGGCAGCTGATGAATTGATAGAAATCCTATCCTCCATATACTGCTAATTGAACTTAGAGTCTCAGTGCCTTGCATTCCTCTAAGGACTGCATTCTCTTCATCCTGCTGATATAGTGGTATTGGAATTCCCTTGCTGTGGAGCTTGTTTTCTCACATGTAGATGTTGATATCTGGCTTTAGTCAGAATTTGATACATCCTTTGAAAGGTTACTATTGCTGTTGAAAGCATAATAGAATACATCAACTTTTAGGTCTTCTAAAAATAAGTATGTTATTGAATCAGACACAGTTATATATATATATAGTAATATATACAATATATACTATAAAACCATGGTGATCTCAAGGTAGCTTGTGGAAACTCTTTATTAGAGTTTCTCTGACTATTTTTGTTGAGGCAAAGTGTCTCAAAACAAAATCCCATTTAAGCAGTGCTGTGCTATGTGCCTCTCACTTTATTTTTAGACTTGGCTCTCCTGAAAATAGAAAGGGAAAGAGGGAGTGAACAAAAAAGCCCCTCAAAATAGTAATACTACAGATTATTTCTCAGCTTCCCCAATTATAAGCGGGTTGTGGACAGGTGGTCACTGTTCTCTGTCTGACGCAGATGAAGCTTAGCAATCAAAAGCAGTTGTGATTATATGTTGTCACCTTTTTCTTTTGGTGCTACTCTAAATGTTATTTATATTATTGCACTTACAGATTGTTTTGGATCATTAGGGCCACAGTAAATGCCTAATTTTACTACCAGTCTTTCAGCTGTCATACACATTTTGAAACATGCAGGTCATAACAGTCAGAAATCCCAACCAAAAATCTGTGCCCTGTGCCTCTGTAACCACGTCATGAGAACAGTCCTTCTTGGAAAAGTTAATGACCTAACAAAAAGAAAAGTTGGACATAGGGTTAGGGGAAAGCTAGTGTTACCTCATGGTGTGAATGGGAAATGCAAACAACTGTAATATGACCAAATTGTGTAGGTCTTGATCCCGAGTTATAGGTAGAACTCCTACCTCTAAAGTCACAGCCCATTGTATTTTTCTAGAAAATCATAATTGCTTTTGATCTTAATCTGTCAGTTAAGAAAGTTAATGAGGAGTTTCTGTGCCACTGAAAACTGCACTGAAGTGTAATTGTAAACTCTATGGGAGATCAAAGCAGAGGAGAAAGTGCTATTTTTCAACTCTTTTATTTGAATTCATTGCTTGATCATCATAAGAATTTCTATACTTCAGTGCCCAAATCTGTGCTTTTTCACTTACCTGGTCAAGGAAGCATTTCTATACTCATTGTTGTCCTGTATAAATACCAGGTCATGGTTTAAACCTTATAGTGTTACATTTGAAATTATTTTCATCTTTTTTGTCAGTAATTCCCCCTGATTGATTACACATTTCTGTCTGTTTTAAAGCCATGTACTAACTTGTCTGTATAAATACTTCCCATTAGAAATTGCTTTAAAAGTTCTGAATTATGATTGTTGCCATAGCAATACTCAGTTAAAGATTGGTAGAATGGGTTTTTATTTTCTTCCTGCCACAGGGGAATTCAAAAAGTAGATTCTAAATCTATTTCATATACAGGGGGTTCAGTAGTAGTGCAGAGGAGATTGCTGGGAGGAAGGGAAAAGTTGTCCAGAGTTGAAATCTGTTTCTGGAGCGCTGACGGTGTCTGCAGTGATGGGAAGGCTTATGGTGTGTGGTCCTATCTATTTGGGTTTCAGGGGACCTTGTCTTAAAGCTGGAACTGATATGGAAAAAAGCACCTACAGAAGAAATCAGGGTTCTTTGCCCATTCTTGTTTTCTCACCTAAAATATGATGTGCGTTTGTATTTCTTTCTTTGGAGTTCAAGAATCTGGAATGGTGCCATTCTTCTGTGGTTTGCGAATGTAGGCTGGGCAAAAACTAGGCACCAAAATCATCATTCATTCTTAATATCTCATCAGTTGTCTTCAAAAATCTGTTCTGAGTAGTACCTCTGTCAATATTTAAGTTTTTATTGGAGCATCAGCAACTGCAACCTTAGTAAACAGCTGAAACTCCACACAGTGCTAATTTTTGAATACCTTTGATTAAGTATGATCTGAATTCTAGTTTTAAGACTAGGAGGAGGCCTTGGGAGAATTTGCCTTGAATGAGTTCACACTCTCGCTGACTTTTTCTAGACTTGACTGGTCTAAGAATGCTGAACAGAAACAGTCTAGATTAACTGGATGTGATATTTTGTTACTGAATACTTGATTTGACAAGTATGGTAGTTTACAATGAGATCTCAGTATTTTTATTTCTTCTGTGGAGGATTCCACCTCTTAAAGTCTGAAAGAGCTGTTTGAATTTCATATGGTGTCAAGAGCAGTTGTTGTTTCCACATGCTCAAAAAGCTGTGGGAGTGTAAAAAAAAGTGGGACAGTATTGGAGTGAAGAAGAAAAAGAAAAATCAATATTTTGTCTGTATCTATTGATAACAGACGTGAAAAATAGTGTAATATCTGTCTTTACATTTTTCAATGAAAAAAGAAAAAAAAAAGAAAAAAATAAAAGTTTGAAGAAATACTACTGTAATCCACAGTGGCCTTCCTTCTGTTCAAGAAGGGTATCTTTTTTCCCTTCTTCAACTCAAAAAAACCCTCAACTTCCCATCGTTCTAGGAGATTCCGCTCAAGGTTTTGTTGTGTTGCATTTATTTAAAGGGTTATTGGGAGTTGGGGGAAATGATTCAATGCTGCACTTCATGGAAGTTCCCCAGCTGCTATCAGAATCCATGTGCAAACTGAGAAATGAGATCAGTCCTTGCAGCACACTCATGTAATTTTTAAAATCAGAAGGTTGCTAAAAAAAAGTAGCATTTTTAAATAGATTCCTCTTATTTACATGTGGGTTTTTGAGCTGTTATGGTTCAACTCTTCAAGCTCTTAAAGCTCTTGTGATTTGGAAGCAGAAAAACAAATATCAGGCATCTTGTAGTGATTGCAAGAGCTGCAACACTGAGATAACAAAATATTCAGAATGCAGTCCCTCTTCACTAAGGCCCTAATTCTGTCAATACATGAACCATGCCTTCACTTCAGTAAATCAAGCAATGCTGTAGAGTGGACAATTCTTGGTGTTGAAGTTAAGCATCTGAAAGCATGTTGCCAGGATCAAAGCTGTAGCTTTCTTGGTTTCAAGGGCTTTTGGGTGTTTCTTTAAGATACTGACAATTTAGTTTACTCTGAACTCGTAGGAGACCTATTGTCGTTTAAGGAGTACGTGAGGTCCAATGTTTGGCTTGTTTGTCGAAAGTCCAGGAGAGCTGTTAAACAATAATCTTATTGCAGAATGTGTAAATCTAGAGGAGGAAATGTGAATGGGAGATGTTGCAAACTGCAGACAAGTCCTGATGCTGATCTCTTCTCTGCTCACCAGTGACAGGACCGCAGGGTACAGCAACAAGCCAGGTCAGGAGAGATTTTGGAAAAGACATTAGGAAAAGGTTCTTCTAATGTTTTGGTTGTGGAATGGGCTCCCCAGGGAAGTGGTCACAGCAGCAAGTCTGACAGAGTTCTAGAGGCATTTGAATGAGGCTCTCAGGCACATGGTGAGACTCTTGGGGCTGCCACGGGCAGAGCCAAAAGTTGGACTTGATGATCCTGATGGATCCCTTCCAGCTCAAGATGTTCTGTGATTTCATTTTCTTGAGCTTGGAGGTTAGCCAGTGTAAAACACAAAAAAATTGCAGGTGGGATCTCCATACTCAGGCTGAGTTCTTCCTGGTTCATATGTAACTAGGAATTCTTTTCAGATTTCTAAATTCATCAATTGAAACCAAAGCTCTCATCCTACTACAAACTGCATGGGTGATTCCACATTAGAGGAAGGGTATTCCATGTACCTGTCTCTCTCTGCCTTGAGTTGAACAAGAATCTGGTTTGCTGCAGAATAATTTTCCCCATCACCTAAGAATGCAAACATAATGCTTGCTGCAAATCTACAGTAATCATGATGAGCAGAAGAGTCAAATGTTTCCTTTTACAGTGTTACTGTCAGTTCCAGAATTGCATATCATAAACCTGCTTTCCCTCCAAAAAGCAGCTATGAGATTCAAACCCATGGAAATAAGTACTGGGCCTTTATTATTTAAGTACTTCATCTTTTATGGTTTTATTTTTCCCTGCTGTAGTTAAAACTGAAAGTTACTTCTTAATAAAAGTATAGCTCTTCATTCAGTGGTTTTGTTCAGAGTCTGTGTGATTGCTGGAGACTGGGGGTCAGGGTTAAAAGTCTCCATCACCCAGAAGACTTGGCATAATAGAAATGCTTCTCGAAGTGCAGCATTGGTTATGGCAAGTAACAGTGTGATCTTTGAACTGTAGGTGCTTCTTTGTTTCTATTGTGGCTCTTCCTTATGATACCAGTAAGGAGGTTTCTGATTCAGGCTCATGTTTTGAGTCAAAGAGAGGTTGAAAGTGGGAGGAGGAAAGGGAATAAAGACTCCTGGATTTTTGAGGTTTCTGAGGTGGAATAAATGAAGTGTTGATACTTCTCAGGAGTGAGAAAACACTGTTGGTATTAAGTACTTCTGGGAGGCTTGTTGATGTAGTCACAGAAGGACTCAGGGAGACCATAAAAAACCAAAGATTTAATGGGAGAAGGAAAGAAGATAGTGAAAAAGTAGACTAGGCAGCAAAAGAAAACAGGAAAGGAGAAGGACAGAAAAGGGCAAAGAGAAGGCATTTTTAAGTTAACAAATCACCATGGCTCTTGCTGCCACCTATAAATTATTTTTGAGAAAAATGTCTGATCTGCAGACCTCTCTTGTTCTTTATTCCTTTGGCGCTTGGTGCAGCTGTCATTCATTTTTCCTACATTCAGCTAGTTTAGAGGTCCAACTGTTAGATTGTGCTAGGATAGGTGAATTCTTCATCAGTCACTCTTTGTGCAGTACAGCAGTAAAGAACAGGGCGAATTGAAGACTGGCATATTCAAATTCTTTTAAGAAAATTTCTGCATTAACACAACTTGTGAGTATGTGGTTTGTTTTAATGAGGTAAATAGAACATGATGCTGGAATGGGATCCTTTGTTTTAGGAATCACCTTGTTTTGAACAGTAAAGGGTTGCTGAGTCATAGGTGGTGGTCATAATAAAATGTTACACAGAAATTAAATTGCATTAATATAAATAAAGTAGCCATTTCTGCATAAAAATGGCTGAATTAAAACAGCATCATTTTAATAGAAAGAAACAAGGTTTGCAGTGTCATGGAACCTGTTTTGAAAGTATAAGAAGAGCAAGAAATATTTATCAGTTCTTAAAAAGTTTTAAAAGGCTGCTAAATACTGTCAGTGGCTATTACTGATGAATTATTATGAATCCAGATACTCTTTGAATTCCATATCAAATGTTCAGGTGCATATTCATGTGTGTGTATGTATAGAAATAATGTATGTATATTTTTCTTTACTAGATATCAGTTGTTGAAAAATATTTTTATTGACTCACAGAAAAGAAAGCTTGCTGTAGCATTCACACAGTATGTTCTTTCTGCTGGCACATTTAACAAATGGGGATTCTAGAGCAGTACCACTCATGGGAAGACGTAGACATTTATTGTCCTGTATTTGATAGAAGGATTTTGGTAAAACGTGAATAAGGAGCTACATAAAATTTAGCAGTGTTAATTTCAATTTTTATTACAGGTACTAGGGAGAAAAGTAACTGTGTCAAAAACAGGACAATAAAAGTGGTAGGAGAAATAACCACTTGTATTTGAGCTTTAAACCTGATCCATGAATAGCTGAAAATTGGGTTCTTTTATTTTTCAAGTTTGTCGTAGTGTCCTGGTAGATGCTGGGTAAGGAAAGGAGTTTTGGAAAGGAAAGGAGTGTGGAAAGGAGTTTTGACCTATTTGCCTTGATACTCACATGATTAAATGCCAGCTTCCACAGCGGGTGGCTGAGGCAGCAGTTTATTGGCAGCTTTGGATTCAACTTTGTCAATCAAACCAGGACCACTTGTCTCTGTCATGGCACTTTTTTTGAGATGCACTGTGCTGCAATCCCAGCTGCAAGAGTTACCTTCCATGCTGGAGGACAAAGTGCCCTTGCAGGCAGCAGTGAGTGTTTCTAGTAAAAGAGGCCAGGCTACATGATAGACCAGTTGTCAGCCATCCTCTGTACAAAGCTGGGAGAACTACCAGCAATCGCAGAGGGAAGTGCAAGGGGCCTTGCTATGGTTGAAATAGATGAAAAATTTGGAGCAGCCAGAGGTGTGACAAGTAGTACAGCTCATGGAGTGTCCAAGCTCTAATTACTGTTTGTCAGAAATGTGTTTTGTTTTTCATATTTTAACCTTGTATGATTTGTAACCCTCGAAGAAACAGAAAAAACTTCAAAAATGTTGTGGAAAACTTCAGAAAGTGTTTCAAAAACTTCAGAAATGTTGTGGAAATACAACCACCTAGGGGTTTTTTTTAGGGGTTTTAATTACCTAAACTATTTCTTGTGTTTGAGCCCAAAGGAACTTTTGTAGTTAGGATTTTATAGTTGTGATAGAAAACAGGTGCATCATTAAGTGTTGGTCTTGCACATCTCTTTCTGACGTGTTACCTGTTACCTTGCAGAGCAAAACTGCCTGGAAGGCTGGCGCATTGTTATTTCCTCACTTCACCAGCATGACCTGTTCATTCCTATTTTATGCAGTGATTGCATTCTCTTCTTGCCTTGTCATTCTCAAGGGAAAGTTTCTGGTTGACTAATTATGCCCAGAAGCATATGGTAGCAGGGCAGCTTCATGCACATTTCCAGTATCCTTGCCTTTGAAAAAGTTAAACAGCACCATTCCCATCTCCTCTTGAGGAATACATATTACTTTTTTCAGTGCATGAGAATATTGTGTGTGATAGAAGGGCCCTTGATTAGTCAGGTGGCAGGCTCCCATGGCAGTTCTTTTTTTTTTTTTTTTTGATGGGTCAGAAAAAAAGGAAGTGAATACTTATACTTGTTCATTGTTTACAAACACAAGAAAAACGCTATGTTGAGAGCAAAAGAGATGAACAGCAAAATGAATGTTTGTTCATTGAAGGCTTTCTGGAAAAACTGGACAAATGGGAAAAATCTAAATTTTCTGTTGTGCCTGGATGATTTTCTGGAGGTTCACAGCTTGTGGTGATTGGGAGTGGGGCTGTGGCCAAGTCTCATCCCCAATAGGCTGCAGCTGTGAGCAGCAGGTGAGCAGCATTGACAGCAATGAACCATGGAGTGCCCAGGGGCACTGACCCATCACCCAAGGGAACAGAGGGCACACAGGTGCAGTGCATGGACATGAGGGGTATGAAGGGTTGGGCTAAAGAACAACAGGAGCAGATGCTTGCAGCCGTGTGGGGTGAGCTGGTGTTATTCTGGATGGGCAGGCACCTGAAGCCTTCTGATGTGGTGTGGTGTTACTCTGTCTGGGCAAATGCTTAAATCTTTCTGAAATTGTATGATAATACTCTGTGTATTGTGGGTGTCGCAGCTGTGACGTATGCTGTGATAATTTTCCATTCAGAAAGTTGTATTTCAGGATAGGAGTTTGATCTGGGAAATGGCATGATTCTGGATAGCAAGGTGAGAAGATAATTAACTGAGCTATGTAAGGTCTTCATTACTTAACTTGCTACTTGATTATAACACAGCTTGGCAAGTTCAGTCTGTCCAGGATTCCTAGGGAAATTTGCCATTTCTTCTAATGCAGGTATGGTTTTTATTTTGACCTCGGGAGAAGTAGCAATCTCTAGAAAGTCCTGCTGTTTTGATACCCACAAAACTATATAGTACATAGCTGTTAAGAGACTATAATGCACAACAGCAGCTAGGATCTCAGCTCTGTCTTGGAGTGAGAAGCAGAATGATTCTGGAAAAAGATCTGTGGACAAACAAAGGACTTGTCTCTGCTCATAAAATGGTAATTAACATAGTCAGTGAAGTGTGATGCAAACCACTGCGGGACATGCCCGCAGTACTTTACATTGCATTTGATAATTTGCAAAACAGAGCTTACTTATTTATCGCCAGTTCTGTCATATTGCGTTTAGCAATTTGACTTTCTCTTGTGTCTTGGCTTTCCCTGCCAGATTCTGGATCTAGGAGTCCTGTATTCCTTTCAGGGGGATTTTCTAGTGTGCACTCAATTTGTTTGAAACCGTCAAGTCAATTACTGCTGTTGGTGTTTTGTACATCTGCTATTTGTGTTTTTAATGAGGATAGTCAATATAGCACATTCGCCATGTTTAGCACATTATCCAAATTCTTTTATAATGGAGATGGATTTTTAAGCAAAAAGCTGGGCGTGGAGATTTCTTGTTACTGTTGATTTATGTGGCAATACATTGTGATATTTAGGTTTATGCTGTACTGCTATATAAAGTCTCTAATAATTTCGTTTCTAAGTACTATTGCATCCATTATAGCATTATCAGTAAAGCATAAGATAACGAGGTAATTACTCATACATTTTCAGGACAACATGTTTTGTTCGTCATTGCTTCTTGTTGGGTTCTTAAAATGTTTATGTGACTGTCTTAGGTGACTGCTCTAGGCACTAGATAACTTTGTGGAAAGAACAATATATTCTCATATTTTCTGTGTGGGTAACAAAGAGAGGATAGACATTGGCATGAAGTTGGTTCTGGTTGAAGTCTGTGTATATAACTCATAACCCTTCTTGCAAAGAAAGGGTATAATGAGAAAAGGTAAAAAATGGGTTTACTTATTTGTAGGTTTTAGTTTCTGTAGTTTGAGAGACTTCAATTCTATGCATTCTAGTGAGTAAAACTTCATTACCTGCATAGCTTGCATGAAAAATTGAATGAATTAATAAATAAAACAATAAATACAGACTTCTTCAGAAGTATCAATTAGAGGTTGAATTTTTTTTTTATTTCTTCCATGAAGCAGAAGTACAGGCTACCCAAACTGAGTCAGTAGCCTCCTCCAGCTCAAAATTGTTAAGGTATTTGGTTTAAGACCCCATTTTAACCTTCTTTAAGAGCATGTTTTTTGCACAGACTAACTCAACATGTTCCTGCTCTGTTCTACACTAAGAATTTTAGAAGAAAAGTTAGCTTTCTAGCAAGTGTTGGACATGAGATCTGTGAAAATGGGAAAGAAAATCCCAAAGGATGAGAAAGAAATCCCCTTAAGGTGAATACCCTGTATATGCAACTCGTTTCATGTGGTTGAAGTGCTCTTTAGAATAGATGTGTAGTTGTCTAGAGCTTTGTTTTCCACCATTAGTGGACAGGAGAAATACGTTAAACATGTTCAGTGCCAAAATTTCCATCTTGTCTGGGAGTCTGTTCTATATGATTTACAGCAGCTTGATCCAAATTAAAGTTCATGGGCCAGTCTGGCCTGTAGCATGATTCCTTCCATTCATCCTCCCACCTTTTCCTTGGAGAAGATGGACAGTGACTCTTCTGGGCTGGGAAGTCAAATGATTCTATTTATATAAAGGCAGCTCCTTGGAGCAAGACCTGCTACCACAGCAAGACTGAATAAAAAGTGATGGAAATTAAACAGTGGCATGCCTCACTATCCATGTCTTGTGTGTTCCAGTCAGAGTTTCCTCTAGAGTAGCTTACAGCTAGGATGTAGGAGTCTCATAGTTGTGATCTGGAAGTTAAATTGCACAAATGGAGTCCTGCAGATTTGGGTTATGATTCTCTGAAGACATATACTCTAATCTGAAAGAAACAGTGCTACAGATAAGGGTAAGAGAATCTGCCTGAATAAAGAATAACTTCTGGCTTTATATGGAGACAGTTTGTGCAAGACTTTGACAGATTTTTGCTTTGCTTTTGGCTGAACACCTGTAGGGGTTGTGTTAACTCAGCTGAAGAATTACTTGCGATGTTTTCTGATTGGTTTCCACCTCATTCATATATCATTTATTCTGTGCTTAACACTGTCCTTAATTAGTTCTACTGAGGTACAAAGAACAACTGTTGTGTGTTGAAGTACCTTTACTGTTGAACTAATTTTTGGCCATGCCCAGAGCTACCCAACAGCCATCCGGACATTTGACAGCCAGGATGCTGGAAGTCTTTGCCTGTACCATTAGTCCCCCTTCTTCCCTCTCTGCCTGCATTGCTGCCTCATTGTCAGTTCTTCTTGCTTATTTATCTTTTCTCATGTTGACTCTTAGGTTTAGAATTTCTCTCTGCATCAGAAAGCTGTTCTTACCTTATATGTATTTGTAAAGCCTGGTTTTCTTGACTGAATTCCTCCTTAAAACACACATCCTCTGCAACCCCATCATTGCGTGCATGAAAGAAAAGAATAATGTTATATATATTAAACTAAAATCTATCAGTTTCACTGCCTGTTCTGTACTGAGTACCTCGTTAATGTTCCCTCTTTTTGTTGTATATTTTAAGTTTGTTTGGGCAGAGGTCATCTCTTTCAGTGGTGATGTTAGTTGACCATAGTAATAGGATCCTCTTAAAATTTAGCTTTTGCCTTTCATGCTGTAACTGTCTTACAGAAGGGATCAATACCACAGTATTCACCTTCAAGTGAAAGAGTTAGTTGTTCTTATTCTGCTGGACAACTTTTCTCAACTCTAATCTGTCTGCCATAATCTAGAACCCCTTTTCAAGGGAGATCAGTAACTAAAATGAAGAGTTATTGCAGATCAAGAGAGAGGTGGCTTGGCAAAGCTGGGTGAGATTAGCATACTGCAGGCTTTTCTTCTGTCAATGCTGCAGTTTGCTCATTTTGTGAAACTTACAAATCAATGTAAGGATAAATAAATAAAATTTTAAGTATTGACGATTACAGGATTGTGTTTGGAGTAATTGTGATGAGTATTTACTGGGGATTTTGTACTGCTTTTGACCTGGCTTACTAATACTGTGTTATATTAGCACTGCTGTATTCCTCGCTGACAGTACCTTTCCTCCCCAGAAAAATAATCTGAAACAAGCAAATTTAGGTCTGTTGATAACATATCCATTTTTCTGAGTTACCTTCTTTGAACTGCTTCAAATTAGTCCACATGTTCCTGTGGTGTTGCTACAGGGTATTTGCATGACTGAGAAGGACAAAAAGAATTTTGCATAATTGTACTTTTTAGACTTAAAGTATTTAGGGAATGGGGAAAAAAGTTGTGTTGTACTGATTTTATGTAGGTTTTGTCTTGTGTTGTAGATCCCTTGAGTAATTATCCTGATAAATAGGGCAACATTTTGTTATTTGCCAACTGTAGAGGTCCGAAGATGACATGATTAGTGTATAAAGCTATTATGTAAATCCTCTTTGCCCCAGTTTAAGTTAATGCTCTACATATGGCATGCCTGGTAGGATGAGAATTCTTTCCTTATTCAATGCATAACTGTGCTGTGCTGCTCTTGGTGTGTTGCTAGAATAGGAGAGGTGGTCAAGGGGTTTGTAAGTATTGAAGCAATCATTTTAGTTTTTCATGTACAGGATACAGATGACTCACTCACTGTGTTTTAGCACTGACATGAGACTGTTCTGTAAATAGCACATGTTCAGAAATAGGACATCTCCCACCCGCATTAGTATCAAATCAAGGTAATGTAGCTATTTAGTTTTGAAACAAAAAGCCGGAGGAAATTTCAGCACTTGTGGCAATCTAGAATTGCTGTCTGAGATAAAGGAAAAATATATTTCCACTTCTTGACAAGAAATTAGATTACTAGCTATCATCTAGTAGATAAAGAAAAAAGAAATAAGGGTGACTTAATTTCCAAGAAGACTGGTAGGAGAGGAACACAGGGTTTTCTTTTTTTCTTTTGAAACAGGACTTCAAGATTTTGCAGTAAAGTCTAAGAGTTTCTGAAAAGAAAAATGTATGATTGGTGAAAGTGGTTTACAGGGTAGTATGCTGATAGCTGGAGAGTTTGAAAGATGTTTTGTTATGCTATATGCTTTTTTTTTTTTTTTTTGGTATAGAATAGTCATGTTGTGACTAAGAATTCCTTGATTACACAGCTGAGAAAGGAGAGTCACACCTTGATCCCTCTCCTGGAGAAATTCTGGATCCCTATCACATTTACCTGTGTCTCTCAACTTGGATACAGAGGAGGAATAAGAAAGAACCCAAATCAAAGAAGGGAACGGAAGGCAAGCATGAAGTCCTGCGCCTGACATGGAATTAACTCAGAAGTAACTACAGGATGGGGGCAGACTGGGTGGAAAGTAGCTGTGCACAAGATGACTTGGGAACCCTGCTTGATGACAAGTTGGACATCAGTCAGACGTCCTCAAAGCAAAGAAGGACAGTTACATGCTGGGTTGTATTAGCGAGAGTGTAGCCAGCAGGGTGAGGTAGATGATGATTCCCCTCTGTTCAGTGTTCCTGAAGTCTGTGTGTACAGTACTGGGCCTAAGTTAGGGCTCTACAGCACAAAAACCACATTTCCAGACTTGCATGTGTGTAGTGGTGAGCTACTGATAACCTTTGAGTAGATTTGGAGGATTCTGATACTTAAGCAGATTAATATGAATAACAGGATTCTGTATCCCAGCTACCTGTGCTGGTTGTGTACATGCCCTCCCTGACTCCAGAGCAGCGTCTGGGCGGCAGCTTCTCTGTCAGCTGAGGGCTGGAGTGCCTCACCCTGCCGTGTTTCAGTCTAGGGTACAAATGTGGATACTTGTTGTTTCTTAGCAGTTGGTAAAAGTTAACTGCCTGCCTCCTGGTAACCTGTGCACACATCACAGGTGAGGATTAACCCATTTAGTTGTACCTTGCAGCAGCACAGCTACTTTCTAAATCATTCTGAATCAAGTTCACATTAGTATTTACCTCATATGTTCACTGCTGTGAAAGAATGACCAAAATCTACTCAAAGACAGAAGATCCAGTTTTATTTATGAAAAGATACAGTATATTTAAAAGCTCCACAGCTGCTGCCTGGACATCTCTTTTACTACTTTACGCATACTTTTGCTCAGTCTCCATCGCCCAGTTTTCAGGTTTAAGAACTCCACTTCCAGGAGTTCTTAAACCTTCTTCTCTTTTTTGGGATTAATTCAGTGATTCCCATGGTGAATGAGATTGTTCCTATTTATAGAATAGCCTTCAACACACGCTCAGTGCTGAAGTTTGTCACCAATGCAGAAGAGTAGATCTCTTTTTAAAGAAAGTGAAAATACAGAGCTGTCTACTCTGTAACTCTTTATGTAATGAGAGGATGAGAAAGGAAACATGAAAACAACATACAGAAATGATTAGGTGGTGATTAAAGTGTAATCTACATCTGGCCTGAAACCTTAATGAATGCTCTGCTGTTGTTTACAGTAGACATGATAATGCAGGGTGTGTAGGGAAGGCAGGCTAGCTCTTGGGAAGGGGTGTATGTATAGACATGAAAATTACCATTTCTGAGGTGAAAGCAAACTGCAAAGAATTTAATGTGTTGGAACTGCACAGACCTGAAAATCCCTACCTCAGAATATTGAAGTAACCAGCCCATGAAATTGTAAGTCTGCTGGTTATGATTTTTTTAGAATTGCCAGATAAGAGGTTGTTTTATGTGGCTAGAAAAGGGTAGCTGTGGTGTCTCTCTTTTAAACCAGAGCACAGATATTCCCTTGACTGCATTCCACTTTTTATTTTGATCTCAGTGCATTAGTTTAGAACATACTTTGAGGAAGGGAGTGCTTACAGATGTGGAGGTGAACAGCAAATGATAAAAAATGCATCAGGAGTTTAGCAAGGGAGGTGCTAATACCACACTAATCTGCTATCTAAAATGGCAACTAATTTATAAAAAGGAGCAGGAGTCTTTATTTGGATTTCAGAATGTGATGCCCTGTTACATGGGTAAATGCTACTGAAGATGAAAAAATTCAGGTTTAAAATAAAGAGTGAAAGGTGGCGAGAGAAATGACTGATGATGTGGAACACTGGAATAGTAGACAGAAGTGAAAAGAGATGAATTATATGGATAGCATGTAAATGTAAAGCCCCCATTTATGTGTTGGAAATGCTGTTGTTTGAAAATGACCAATGAAGGGAAAGAATGGAATGGGGTTGTCAGCTGCAAGGTGGTTATGAACTGTGTATGTGATGCAATCCTAAAGGAGAGCAAATATGATCTTAAAAAGAATCAGGCAGGAAAGGTGTTTTTGCAAAGTTGGGAAATACTGAAACTATTGTACTTCTGTAGCTTCCCTGCAATGCTGTGCATCCAGAACACTACACACTGTTTTCAGAAAAGGTGATTGTAATGTGGAAAATGAGCAGAGGGGAGGTATTGCTTTGGCTTGTCTGGTTATTGAGGTAGTGGCAGAGGAGTGGTGTTCTGCCTTCTGTGACTGCCTTGTGGAGAGAACAGCACAGCTCTGGGAAGAGCTGTGTCTGCTGAAAGGAGGTACAGTGCCATCCTTGGGGTCTAAAACACATTGCCAAAAAATAATTTTCTGGATTATGAGAATATATAATTTTATATATTATTATATTTTTAATATTTATTTTTATACAGTATATCTTATATATTATTATATCTGTATTAATAAATATAATATTTAAATGTTTAATATAAATATTTGATAAGATTGAAGATAATATTTAAGTGTGTTAAAAAGACTGCTGTGTTAGAGCCCCTGGTAAGTTTGCATGTTATCTTAGAATGGACAGCATTGCTGCTCTTGGAGAACAGGGTGTTTCAAATCTTTCTCATTTGACCTGGTGGCAGGAAAAATTACAGTTGCAAAGTTAGAATCTTCCTTGGCTTGAAATGCACAAAGTAGATGTTGAGGACGTTATCTGGATACTTGCATTATTTATTGAAGGAACCTCTTTTAAACTCTGAACTATAAACAGAAGTGAGAGAGTTCTTGAATCCCTTCTCCCTGACATTCTAATTTGGCATTCATTCAGGATGGCAGGGAAGATCAGATCTCTGCTTTCATGACACCCTCAACTAGTTGCTTTTCAGACTTCTGTCTGATACCTCTTTACAGATCTTCTGGGTTTTATATCAGTAAAGAGTTGTCATAACTCTGACTAAATTTCTCCCTCTTTTTTTGATGGTTCAGTTTTCAATTTCTTCCAATGTCAAAACACTGTTTGTTCTGCTAACCACAGTGCTCAATAGTATACTGAGTATGGAATTTAAATGTAAAACAGGATGCTTCATAAACAGCTGAACTAATGAGGACTGATTTTCTATTGAAATGTATCCTGTTATCCTAATTTACCTCTCTACAAAACAGAGATCCCACTCATATCTCCTACTTACTTGGAGAATTAACAACAGACAGGGTGGTTAGTGCAAACCCATTTACATGCTAAAGTGTTGGATAAAGATTGAGGTGTAATTACCTTCCTTCACTGGCAGTGCTCACTTTTTTCTTTTTGTGCTCTGTTAGTTGCCAATTTTCAGAAAACTAGCAAGAATTTCATCTATTGAAGATGTCGACACTGTCAAATTTAGATGAAATTATCCAGAAGTTATGAATAGGAAATACCTAGAGAGACAAGCATTCCTTTTTACAAAAAAAGAAGTTGAAGACCTTCAGAGGAAACAAATATGCAGTCATTTCAGATCTCAATCATACCTAATAGAAGAGGTGAAAGTCTCTATGTGTTTTCCTCCACAAATGATTTAAAAAATACAGCTCAGAAAAGTCTTGTGAGGGGAAAAAAAGGTGATGCAGAAAGTTGTGTGGTGCAGGAGAGACAAGTTCTGATTATGTCTCTCTATCTCAATCCTATGTGCTAGATACTTGCAGGCAACAAAAATATTTCTTTTGTTGAGACATTGAGGTATGCAGCTTATTTGAATCTGATTTCAGACAATAGGAATAAAGGACTGGCAGCCTTGTAGGTATTTCTAGATGATTGGTAAAAGCAGAGGAGATCCTGGAGAATCATAAAGGACTTGTTCTTTTTCCCTAAGTCTGAATTATATAGTCAGGATCTGGATTTTTGCTTACTGACATTGTTGCTGTATGACACTGAGTTGACAGATTCCACTGGATTTACTCTGTATTTGGTTAAACAGTATCTGCTTCTTAGTTTTCACCATTCTGGTCAACCCACCCATCTTTCTCTAAGCTAACTAAATGATAGAACTGGATGAAAGAGGACACATTTTGAGATAATTTGGCTCAGGAGGCTTGCTCTCTCCTTTTTACCATCCAAGTGGACAAGCTGTTGATGTTCTTTTAAAAGTCCTTATGATACATGAAATACCTGATGTTTTCCAAGAAATTTATTTCCTGCTTCTAAAAATACTGCATGTATAGTGTGCATATTTTAAAATGTCCACCTATTTGTTGACAAAAATGTGAACACTGTAGATTTAAACAGGTTGTGTATATTCTTTTTAATACAAATGCAAACTGTGTATATACTGAGTAAGAAGCGTGTGTATGTATGTCTGTGCATAATTCCATGTTTCCATAGGTGGGTTGGATGGCTTTGGAGGTGCTGAGACACAAACAAAATTTTGTTTTATGCTTCCAAATAATGGGATGCTGTTAACAAAGTTCCTATTTTTGAAGTTCTGGATTATGTGAAAGTGAAAATGTTTAGGATAAATTTTGGTTACTTGATGTTTGCAGACCACAAACTTTGCATGTTAGGAGAAACCAGTTACAACAGCAACTGAATCTTCCTTTTTCTATGTGCTTTGAATTTTTTGAAATTATGAAGTAACTTGTACTAATTGGGACAGTTTGAGTATTTTTTTGGCCCCAAGTGCTTTTCACAGCCAGAATAAGGAAAATGGGAAATGGAACACGGAGGATGTGAATCCTTTCACCCTTTTGGCTGGGCAGAGCCTGGATGTCAAACAATTGAACAAGGGGAGGAGTTCCTACTAGTCTTCCTCACTTAGCTATAGATTTCATACACCTGCTGTTTCTGGTGTTGTTTTTTGGCTGTAAAGAGAGAAGGTGTGGCTTAGTACAGTATACGATACAATTCTCCTTCTCCTCCTAAATTCTCATCTCACCTTGTCTGTGGATTTGCTGATGATCCTAGATGATCTCTGCCTCAGGTTTCCCTTCTGTTTGGTGGATGACACTGCTTTCAAGATGTGATGAGCAGCAGTCAGGAGAGGGCCTGTGGGTGAGCAGGGGAATTGAAACTTCATTTTTTAAGCAATGTATATGTTGCAAAGGGCAGGAATCTATGTTCTGTAGTCCTGGGTGAGTATAAAACTACTATTGCAGAAGATTAATTTTCAAAAATTCATTTGCTTTTAAGGACCAGGCAAGATTATCAGTCTTGAGTGTAGGCACCTCTAGCATAGTACCATGGTTTACAATTTAGACTTAGGATTTTTCTTCTGTTTACTTTGCTGAAACGTGTAAAAAGGAATAGGCATAGACTTTAACTCGGGCTACTTTTTATTTGGAAGGCTTCATTTTTATGAAGGGATTAAATTAAACTATATAACTATAAAGGATGTATATACATGTGTTTTGATTCTTACAGGCTTTTTCATCCTTTCCCTGTGCTTTGATTTCACAGACAGCTCTGTATGAATGATTCTTGGAAGAAGAAGAATTAAGTGGTAAAAGTGCTTTTCTCCTTAGGATTGCTAAAAATCGTTGTTCAACTATGATGCTACTTCATGTTCTAATAGAAAACTTCAATTGAACATTAAGATTAGAATTCAGATACCCTTCAGAATAAAGCTGAGAGCTTGTTTTGTTTTCCTCTAGGTCAGTAGCAAAACTTTTATCCTATTTAGTGAGAGTATAGCTGGGCTTTTACTGAGCATTTCTAGAGATCTCAATTTTATATGTTGCCTAAAGAAATACTAGGGTGGAAATGGAAGATTTTCACACAAGGATTAAACAAACCAACCCTGTTTTTATCTTTGGGAAACTGGCCAAATACAATGAAGGTTACTGGGATAACCTTTACTCTGTCAGCATAGTGCTGCCAGCTTCTCACATCATGCTTAGCTGATCCTGTGCACCTTGTTTTGGATGTCAAGTTTTCAGTGAACTGGTTTACAAAGTCGCAGATGAATTTTTGTAAGACTTCAGATGTCTAAAATTAGAAAAGTTACGGTAGGTTTTGTGCACTGTAAGCCAGGATTTGTACAAAGTATGTGTTGGCTGTATCCAGTTTTGTTTTTGGTGTTCTTCCCTACCTGCTTCACAGTGGTATTGAATCTTTGTACCCTGAGGAGTGTGTGCCAACTACAGAGGTACAGCACAAAACCTTCTCTAGTATCATCTCGTTAAAATCATGGGGTAGATGGTCCAAAAATTAAAAAATTAGTGGCCTACAGAACCTATAAACAGACAATTTTAGAGGCAGGTAAAACCTCTGCTGCAGGGACATGTGCTTTCTTGATGGTTCTTTCTTTTGAATGGTGATACAAGAATAAAGGAAGGATTTCAAATTGATACAAGATGCCCAACAGGTACTGAAGTTATTACTGACAACAAAGTAATTGCACAAGCTTTGTTCCCCTAGGAAACTTAATTAAAAACACAGGTGAGGTTTGGCTTTAACAAGGCAGTAGCATGCATTTTGCTCGTGGCATGTGTTTTCTCAGAATGAGAACATTGTAATACTTTTGTAACAGTGTTACTCTAGCTCTGTTTTGTGTTCTGGAAGCATTCTTTTTCTGTTTATTGAACTTTTCTCCACCACAGGTTGGTTTTTTTTTTTCCCCCATAGAATTCTTTTCCGTTTTTATCAATTAGCTAAAACTGGCTGCGTTTGTTCTATTCCATCTTCTGTTGTCCCTGTGGACTGAAATGTGTGTTGAGCTTATAAACCCCTTGGACTGCCCAGAGACCTAACTGTTTGTGCAACCAGACTTTTTAATCATGACACTCAGTTGGAAAGAATATTTAAAAAAGCACATCATCTATACTCTAATGCCAGAGGTGAGCTCATGCTCACATTGAAATGTGAGAGGTGTTTAGTACAAAAATTATATATGTGTAACTATATGTACAAGGGTTTGTTCTCCTACTTAATATTGATGCTTATTCTTTTGTGCTCTTAAACTGGTTAAAATTCTTATCTGTTGATAGACTACAAGCATAAAGAGCAAATCAAATGGCTGTGAAATTACTTCCTCTCAGAAACTGTCAACATAGAGCTATTCTCTCACTAGATCATGTATATCAATTTTCTTGCAAGCATGATATGAAAATATGAATTTTTTAGGGTTTTTTTGAATGTTTTTCAAAATGTTGAGTATCGCTGCAGTGGAATAGGAGATTTTAAGGAGACATTGATTGTTTGTTTTGATTAGATGTAAATAATATTGGGTTTCCCAGTTACTTCAGACATTGCAGACATGTGTACATAATTCAGTAGTGATCTGAAAAATGTAAATAGCTTACTTGGTTTCTTTCTTTTTCCTTTTTTTTTTAAGAGGAATGGTAGTAGGAATATGGATTGCATCCTCTTAGCTTCTACAATAGGAATTATTATACTACTGGAGTTAGGGTTGGCAGTTAAGTAGGCAGCCCTTTCATTCTCCTCTTAGGCCTTAATATTTGGGTCACCAGGGCAGAGGACTGGACAGAGAAGAGAGTAACTACACAGACTGTCTTCTAAACCTTACAATATGTCATCTTCCAAGTACAACTGCATCTCAAAGGAATCCTGGTGCTTTATATACATTATCAGTTTGGCTGCACCTTACTTGATTAGAGCTTTTTGAGTTACTAGTATTCAGACCACTGTGATAGCAAGTGGTAAGGGCTGTAATGAGTGATTTGTAGGAAACATGGTAATAATGAGAGCTTTGAAAGCAGGTGACTGAAAGGGCAGTGGGATGGTCTTTATCAGTCTCCACATACGGTAAATAATCTCAGTCAACCCCCAGAATAACTCTTGGGCAGCTGCTGCTCTTTCAGCTGTTCATTAGCTGCTACTGGAGAAGCCCCTGGACTCTCAGGGAATGTTACTGTATCCTGCAGCTCTGGGTACCTCCTGCTTAAGCCAAAGCTGCTGAATTTCAATTCTGGCTTGGTATTTACAGGCCCCAAATGTGACTGCAGTGTAGAACATGTGAAAATCAAAGCTCTCTGTCATTAGGACAAGGTGCAGAAGCGACAGGAATAGGAGTGAGCTGAAGGTGGCTGCTTTACACCTCTTCTTCTGTTAGCAGTGGAGTATCATTTGAATTAGAAAAGTTGGCAGTTTTTCATCCCCTGTCCTGGATGTTACCCTTTTGAAGGAGGTTGCTCCTTCCCCATCCCCAGTAGTGTCCTGGCATTTGGATGTGGGAAGGAATTGTTCTATTACAAACAAAAGAATATCTATTAATGATAAATGAATGTTAATAAATTTCAATGTATGTATTATATATATTTTTAAGAGGTTCTGTAGAAATAATTTTAATGAGGTAAATTATAGTCCTGATTTAATTTTGTGTCATGCAAAGGATTTTATCAATATGAATTCATGTTTCCTGACTGCAAAAAAGAATTCACAAGAAGAAAACCTGAAAAATTATCTTGTTGTCTCAGAGGGTTCTGTTTTCCCATCTCTGTTAGTTATGCCTTGCTAACAGCATGGGTTTGGGACCTTACAAAACCCTGTGCCAAGCAAAGTGGTTTTTAGTCTTTCCAGACTGAATTCCCATGTAAATGGTTTCACAACTTAATTACCAATACCTTTTATCCTGTTTGATCTGGTTGTCACATATGGAGACAACTGCAGCATTTATTCATATGATTAGACCCTTGCCCAGTCTTGTGGCCACCTATCAATAGTTACGATATGTGATTTATATTAAGTAAATCAGTTTTGTCTTGGAAAGTGCATGAAGCTTTGTAGCAGACTCCACAGAGCTTGGGAGAGCTCCATGGAGGATTGAGACTTAACAGTAGGAACTGCTGAGTCATGATGAGACAGCAAAATAAGCTCCTGTCTTCTGCCCCTGGCCCCCATAGCTTCTCTCTGTAACCTCATAGGCCGCTTCTCCTTGACCATTACTATTGGACAAGTTTGGATCCCCCATACCCTATAAAAAGGGGCTGTTTTAGCCCATTTGACAGAAGAAGAGCTGTCGCTGGAACCCTTCACAGACTCCCCAATAAACCATCGCTGTGGAACCGCCAGGACCTCTCCTTCTCCTCTCTCGTGTCTGCTTCTGCTTCAGCTAAAGGCGCCCTAGCAAGCAGGCAAAGAGCTGAAATCTAAGAAAGCTGGTGATCACTAAAGGGCTGACAATTACTGAGCCTGCTAAGGGTAGCCTGCAGCAACGAGCTAACTGGGTATTCGGGCACTCTGTCTCCCAGAGGGACTGAGTTCCCGGACCATCCTGCATCGCTCGGTTGGTAAGGCCAAGATCAGGGCTTTATCATAAAGCTTCTTTCTACTTTCTTGAAGATGGAAACAAATAGGTTTCATGAGCTCTGTGTGGGTTTTATATATGTGCTGACAATCTGGTCAAGCCATCAGCAATTTGTCTCTTAGTTCCAGTGGATTTAAACTGGGATGGAATTGTGATTTTATTCTTAAAAATATTGTTTCTTAGTGTCAGAATTGATAAGACCTTGTAGAAAATGAAGAAAATAGCATTCTGGTACCTGTTGCTATTCCAAGATTCTGAAGGAGTCACCCAGCTCATTATCCTTCTACCTGATGCTTAGAGATATTGGGTTGGGTGTATCTCCTACCTGCTGTTCTGGAATTGATAGCTTTCTTAGCAAGGCTGAAATTGAGGTTTGAAACCATAAGGAAAAAGTGAATTTTAAATTCTACTACAACTTGGTGGTAAAAAACCATATACAGTGTTAGAGTGGTTTTGGGTTAAACCACAACATGATTTGTGTTTAGCAAAGTTGTTCTCACACTGTCCCTCCTCCTTCCTCATTCTCCCCTGCTCTGTTTTTAACTTGGCTTTACTAAAGGAGTGGAATTGCCTCAGTGGTAAAAAAGCATTTGCTCAAGTACTGGCCTCAGCCTGTAGTTGCATTGCTGGAAAGTAGAGATGTGTAAAGCCAGATCCTAGTGTATTTGCAGGCTTGTTTTGCTTATCCTTGGCAAGTTCTGCTCTCCTCTTCTTTCAGAGACTCTGAAAAGGACTGCACTGACAGTAGGTAATACTGAGCCTATTATTTAACTAGGAGATGCAGAAAACACATGCAGAGTTTTATTTACAGGTTCAAGGCCAATACTGTGAACTGTGTTGACAGCATCCATGAGGCAGTTGCTTTTCTTCCCCTAAAAGATAGAAATGGCCATAGCAGACAAACTGGAACATTTTGAAAATGCAAGATTCAGGACCTCATATGGGAGATACGCCATATAGTAGAACAGTGTGGCATTTAGGCAGTTATTTAGATTAAATACATTAAAGATATTAATACAAATGTCTCTGCTGTAACAGCCTCTGTTCTTGCATGTTGTAATATCAACCCCATTCATCACACCAGTAATAGAACAACTTGGATTATGCACTTCATTGTTCATACTTCGTGTCTCATCATGGAATACACAAACAAGGTTTTTCAGTGCTCAGAGGGACTTGTTTCAAATATTGTTCTATTCCCTTGACAAAGAAGGACAGGACAGCTCCATCCATGTCTGAAGTACTTTGTTTAATATATCATCTCTTCAAGACTCTCTTGAAAGGGTGCAGCCTTAAATACAGTGCTGTCAAGGAGAGTTATGGCAACAACTTTTATTACTGCTACTTGCAAGAGCAAAGAGATAAAGCACAGAAAACATGGAATGTGTTGTTCTGATGCACGCTGCTGTAGCTGCAGTCACTGAGCTTTGTTAGTGAAGATGCTTCCCAGAATTTAATGGCATATCAGACAGAATGCTCATGGGAGGAATTATACCATTGGAAAGTTTTGTTAAAGAGAAAAGAAAAACCCCAACATCTTAACAGCTGGTGGAATTATGGCCTTCCAGCAATTACTGAACTGAGATGGAAATGAGCCAAAAACTAGACCTAAAAAGAGTTCTTTGCAGTTACCAACCCTTTTTTTTTTTTTTTTTTTTTTTTTTTTAATCATAAGGATCTGACTTCAGTAGCTAAAGAAGTGGCGTCAGTGTTTTGGTATCTCCATGGTAGTTGCACTATCTGCCATCCCACACAAAGCAGCAGTCAATTTCTTCCAGAAACTGCCAGCTGCAGAATGCAGCATCTTCTCAGCACACAGAGCTTGTGCAGAGAACGGGAGTGGAGGCTGTCCTCAGTGCAGAAAGCTTCCTGGTGGTCTCACTGCACTTGGTATAATGGGAAAGATGGTACAGCAAGTGTGAACAACTACTTGTATCACGCCTTCCTCTTCCCATCACTGAAAAAGGCACTTGGAACGAATTGAAAATAACTGTCTGGAATTCTGTGATACTAGCTGGGGCTGCTCTGATGTCCATGATGCATATTTCTAAAAATACAGATCTTGCAAGTGAACCCCAGAGTGCAGAAATGCAATTGATGCTTTTAGATGTGAATTTCTGCAATTTCTGCCACCAACATAATTTTATTTGCCCTTTGAGATTGTTACAATCTTCTGTCAGCATCTTACAAATGCTGAACATCACTGTGAGCACTGTGGAAGAGTATGATATTTCTTCCTTTGCTTAGGCTGGAAGGAGATGAAGTTTGAGTAAGAAATGCAAAAGCTATGTGTGGATGGCTGAATACCAGGAGATACTGTTCTATAATTTCTGTAACATTAAAGAAGTTTTTTGCATGCCACTGTTGCAGAAGTTTCACCAGTGATAGGAGGAACAGTTAATCCTTTAAGTCAGTGTATAAGAGTGAGAAATACCCTTGTCTGTTGCAGTGTGTTCGTGCAGTGTGGCAGTGGCATATGCCCATATGCTATTGCCATAAAGGCAGCTAGATGGGATCCTTATGGCTCTGGTGTCTCAGTGCTTCTCTGTTCCAGGGAGCTGAGCTGCCTTTGATAACAATCTCTCATTTGCTGGGGGATCACAGGAGACTGACTGTTGGAAGAATCCCTCTGTCCATGCTCTGGCTGGCTGCAGTCCTTGTGTGTGGTGCCTAGGGTGTCCTGACCCCTCAGTCTCTGTGCTTGAGTGGAAGTCCTGACAAAGGGCTAGAGCATCTGTCAAGCAAGCTTCTCAATGTCCTGCTCCTCTTCAGTTTCTGCTCCATTTTCCTTTACTGCTTTTTCACCTTCCACTTCTTTGCACCACAGTAGCTAGGAGACTCTGAGAATATTTGATTATGTTAAATTATATTTGATTATGGGGGGAGAAGGTTGTTGATAAAGTTGTTCTCAAGCAAATGATCAGATGGCTGCAGCTTTTTTAGTCACTTCCTAACCTTTCAATTACCTAACTGCTTGCTAGTGTACCTAATGTTCCTTTGAATTTTCATGCTGAGTTCTCAGGGATGCTTTGTAAAGAAACTTGCACTCTGCTGTTGTGTTTTAATACTTATGCCTATGAAGCTTTCCAATAAATTAAATTTTGATTCAAAAGGAAGGATGCAGAGGTCAAAGAAGGTACATGATGTACAAACTCAGAGTTACCATGCATAGGGCTTAGGCTCAATATTTCATGACCACAGTTGAGGCTTGGTGGCATAACATGTTTCAGGGGCCAGTTTTCTTCTGTCAGCAGTGATGCAAGAGTTTTCCTCTGAAGATAACTCTGATTTTCTTGCACTTATTTTTAGCCTGTGAGGCATATGAGTTTAACTAAAAGAAGCCTGATTTTCATGGAATACTGAATTCTACTTTATGAAAGTGGGACCTCCCACTAGGATGTCTTAAATTAGATTCTCAAAAGCAATGATTCAAAAAGCTTTGCCACCTTAGGAACTGTGTATCTCTATTATGGAATAAAGTGGCAGACAATATTGAAGGTTCAACAGAGGTATGCTAGTTGAGGTATAACACTTGGAGAAATACACACAATTCCTGCTTACAGAGGGTCTGTGCAGTATCATTCATCACTACAGGGACATTTTAAGGATGTTAAAAATCTAACCATTATTTGAGACAAAGACGAAACAAACAGGCTTAAACTCACAAGTAATATGAATAGGTAGAAGTTTTAGAAAATTAATAGTATTTGAAATGACTCAATAAGTGCTATCAGGAGGACTTGAATAATCACAGCATAAGAAGCAAAGAGAAATTACTTTTATTCATAGGCACTGCTGCTGTATAATTGTCAAAAGACTGAGTCAAAACTGAGGAAGTCTGTCAAAAATTCAGCATGTGTCAGGAATTATTTCCTAGCTAATAAATAACATGGCAAAAATCTTCCCCTGAAGAAATTACCAGCTCCTTTGCATATCTGAATGGTATGTAATGGGAATAAGCGAATACAGAGTCAGCAATTGTGTGAGGGAAAAAGCCACATTACTCCTTTTATTTTTGGCTGCGCCTGGGGTCAGAAGTTTCTTTGTTCTTTCTTTACCTCCCATTAGAGCAAACATAGTCTGCTTCTTTTCTCTTAAGGCTCTTCTTTTCCCCGGCCAACTTCTTTTTGTTTTGTTTAAATAAAGTAAAAATGTCTGTCTGTGTTGCGAACTATGACTGTGTGGGCTCATTATTTTCCACACTTGCATGTTAATGAAATGTTGCCTTATCCTATGTTGTAATAGATTTCATAGGAAAAAACCTTATTTTAGAGGCAGAGTAGTGGAGCTGTAATTTATTGAGTTAAAGCTTCAAACAGTAATACTTAATGTGCATGTTGTTAAAGCACTAACCACACCGAGTGTTTACAGTATTTAAGGCTACTTCTGTAGTAACATGCTTTACTTACCAATGCTTCCACAATTTTGCATACTAGAACTAAACTTTGTGGGAAATTGACTCCGTTTGTTTTGCCTTTCAGCTTTTAAACTCTTTGTGGCTCATGCTATTGTTTGCTTAAAAGTTGCTACTTCTCCATCAAATGCAATGGGGAGTCCATTCATTTGCTTACAGCTGCAAGAAGTTAAATAATATAATTGATTGTATATGTGATGCCATGCTTGTAAGCACGGTTCCATCTGTGGAACTGGAAGGGGGAGCTGTTAACCAGTGTCTGAGCTGTAACAAATGTGTAGCTGCTTCGTGGTTGTCACTGTCTTTACCATGGCTGTATAGAATTTCACAGTGCCAGCAGGGGCAGGACTTGGATCTGCACACATCACAGACCTTGGCCTGTTGCTGCTGAAGGAAGGACTCTGCCTGTTTTGGTGTTCATGGATGGAGCTCCATTAGAGGAAGCTGCCGTGTGTGAGAGAAGGGAATTAATTACTGCATTAGTACAAGTAATAACAGTAGCTGCTACTAGCTTTTATTGACTGTACAACATTTAGTTGCTGTATCCTTTCCTGGTCATTCATTTTATAAAAGACAGCAAGAAAAGGCTTGCATGGCAAGGGTGTTTATACTTGAGTGACACATAGCTCGTTTTCCTGTTTATGAACAGATTTCCCTAATTATTAAAATCCCAGCAGGTAAGATGCTTAGGGATAGTTATTTGATTGTGTGGCATATGTTTTCACATGAGACTATGCAGTAAGCATGCATTTGTGAATGGGATCCCATGATTCAGCATCCCCAAGCATGTTGGCTTCTGCAGTAAGTAGGAGGTTTCCTGCTGTGAACAAGGCATGGTTTGGCTTTTTTCAGTGCCCTGGCCTGGGAGCACAAGGGATCACAGGTTTAGCAACTAGTGTGACAAAATATAATAGGGGAAGGCCTATAGAAAGGACAGGTGATTTTACTTCAACAAAACACATTTTTCCTTCTCATACCTAATCTTTCACTGATTTCACTTTCTTATTGCATATTCAGAAGCACCTAGATGTGGGATCAGGTGATGGGGCTGGGATTACTTACAGGCACAGGTAGGATAGAAGATGTTGGCTATTAAGTCCTCATCATATCTTCTGCATTTTTCTTCTTGATTGATGATCACATGGGTTTTTTTGACTGTACCTTTTGTACTCTTCAGGAGTTGACAGTGATTGCAATCTTGGCCCTTTCATTCTGTAGCATTGCTGTAAGTCAATAGGCAATGCTGCTGATTTCTGTACTGTCCTTGTCTGGGTGGTTTATAGCTCTTATCCTGTTCTTCCTGTCACCTTCTCTTAATGATTTAATTTTGTCCTTTATTTTCTAAAACCAGACCTCTTGAGAAGCTGCATATGGAAGTGCAGTTGATAACTGGTGTATTTGGGTGTGCCCATCAGCATGTGATATCTCTTACTGGTTTCTTTTGGTCCTTTCACAATGTTTCCATTCATCCTTCATCCAAACGCTTTTTCATAGTCCTGCTCTCTCCACATTTAATTGATTGATGGGATGAAAAAAGCATCCTTTGCTATGTGTAAGTGAGTTCTGTAATCCCTTGGATCTCTCTAGTTCTGGAAAGGAGGAGCTTCATTGTAAAAAGCTGTAGGTATATCCTCTGTTTTATTCTCTCACAGCCATGAGCAGGGATGTCTTTTACTAGACCAGGTTGCTCAAAGCCCCATCCAACCTAGCCATGAACTCTTCCAGGGATGGAGCACCCACAACTTTTCTGGGCAACTGGTTTCAGTGCCTAAGCACCCTCACAGTAAAGAATTTCTTCCTATATTGCATCTAAACCTGATCTCAGTTTGAAGCCATTCTCCCTTGTCCTGTCACCACATGTCCTTTTAAAAAATCGCTCTCCATCTTTCCTGTAGGCTCCCTTCAGGTACCAAAAGGTTCCTATCAGGTCACCCTGAGGCCTTCTCCAGGCAGAACAAACCCAGTTGTCTCAGCCTTTCCATGTAGGAGAGGTGTTCCATCCCTCTAATCATCGTTCATGGATGGACTCACTTCAGGTCAATGTCCTTCCTGTGTTGGGCACTTCCCTCACCCTGCCCATGGTATGATTGGCTTTCTGAGCTTTTTCTGGTCCTTTATTAATTGAAATCTTTGCCTGAAAAATTAGACTTTTATGCTCCCTATGAAAACACCCTGGACTAAGAAAAAGAAAAGATACTGAATTCATTAGCTTATATTGTAAACAAATGATCTGAGAGGAAGAATGTGCATACATTACAATTCATAATAACCAGAAGAGATAATGTATTATATGGGAGAAATTGCTTCTGTGAAGAGGTTGGGAAATGTTTATTTATTTTCCTAAGAGGCATTATCAGTGATAGAAACGTGAGTCAGAATACCTATTCTGCAATAACAGCTAATCTTTTACATAAGATTTTTGTTTCTTGCTAATATATATGAGTGATTGCAGATTTTGTGTCTTTCCTTTTTACAGATTCTTGTATATTATGATTAGCTCTTGCTTTTCCAGGGCTAAGATCACAGCTAGTGAGTGATGAAGCAACCTTGCTTTTATTTGAGCTCAGATGGAAAAAAGGTCTTTCATTTCCTTTCCAAAATCTTGGTATTTGCCAAACAATATGAAGATGATTCAAAGTAATGTGTAAAAAAACCCACTAAAATTAAAATAAAATGGTAAAAGATATTTTTAATACTTCTACGAGCCCTGTCTTCTTTTTAGCAACAGAAGGGGTGACTCGACCTTTCCATTCTGGGGCCTATTTTTGCATTATAATGTAGGTCATAACTTCTTAAAACCTACATATTTGAAACTAGTTGCTAATTCTATCTGTATTAATTTTATTTCTGAATTTGAGACTTTGTAAGACCTTGTTTTGAGTGCATATAACTTCCTTGAAAGTCTCTAAATCTAGAACTTGTGACCTTTAATACAAAATGAGCATTTTTTTCATAAAATCAGAGAAGAGCCCAGGTTAGGAAGGGCTTAAAAGGTCATTTGCTCCAACCTTTTATGGAAAAGGGAGCCTAGGTTTGGATATCTTGTACTCTGTGCAGTCGTGTCTTCTTCAGTCTTTACAGAAGTGGATTTATTAAAGACTCCCCACAATGGCAAAGCATACTTTAAAAATTATTTATTTTTGGACTTCCTACATTATTGGACTCTAGATCCTCAAAAAAGCCTTTGTAAAAATAGTCCTTTTTTCCCCTAAACTATGATTGTTACCTTCCATTTCTGCAAAGCTAAATCATAACAAAAAAGTCAATGGGCCTTTTTTAAGGTATTGTCTTTTAAGGATTTGATAAAGGTTAATGAGAAGATTGTCTTCAAAAAATAACTAATAGTCTGTTGTCCATTATTTGGGTCTAGGCTTCCATCTTCTATTTCTTTGTTTTGCATTTTGATTTTTTTGCTGCCTTCCTAAAAGGCAGTAGGATATCTCTCAGCCACTGCTTTCCATCTGTGAAGAATTTGGAGGATAATGATGCTCCCACAGGTTCTGATAAGATTTTCATGCTGTCTAAATGTGAGAATTTTGGAGGTCTAAACTAATAATTGTTGTGTCAGGCTTTAGTGTGAGTGTGGGAAAAGTATGAACTAAACATGTGTGGAAGGAGGTGTCCCTGTTTTGCAGTTGTCAGGTATCAAGGGAAGCAATGATTGTTGACAATATGTGAGCATTACAGAAATTATTTTTTTTTACTTGGCAGCACCTTGTAAAGCCATTCCTGTCAGCTTTGTTGGTGTCCTTTTTGCATTTGGGTATGGAAATGTGCTAAGCTTTTTCTAGTGTTTTGTTTGCAAAACACCTATTCAGGCTGTAACCTCCCTTTTTCTGATTCTCTGCAGAGCAAAGTCAAATGCTGTCTCAGGAGAAGTGATGTTAGCTCAAGTGTTTATTATTGTGCATAGCTCCCCTATGAGACTGCTTTTTCCCCTCTGTGACCACAGTCCCGTGTACAGCTCTGGTGCTGTGCCTTAAAACCACAATACTGTTAACTAAACAAGAAAATGTGTGGTTTTTCCTGAAGTCTAGATTGTGAAAATCAGCCCCACAACTCGTACAAAGGAGCATCCACTTCCCTGTCTGTAAAGCAGATATGTAAACCCAAATTGTTTCAGGTTAGTTCTCTAAATTCTTCGTGCACGTAAGACGAGACACCTGCTTTTGTTCCTGTTCATGTGCACAAGGTGGCCAGTGTTATATTAAAACAACCCATGGAAGCTTGGAATGAAAGAACAAGATGATTACTGTGATGCCAGTTTTTAAATACAGTAAGAATGTGCATTGTCAATTGTCGGTTTCACGGCTGTTTAGGTGGCCTGGAAAGGCCCAGAGTGGCCTTGGGCAGCCCGGCGCTTCAAAGGACGAGGAGAGACTTCTGATCTTGTTTTGGTCTCAGTGTTTATTAATTGTTTATCTAAAAGATTTTCTTTCAGCCCAACAGAGGTCTGCACAGCAAGTCAGCCATGGGCACACTCCGCAGCCCCTGGGGCGGTCACTTATCTTTATACCCAGAGTTACGTGTACAATATTTATGATTTTTCTCCAATACCTTCTACTCTTATTAACCGGTGCACTTCTAGTAAAGACCAATCCCAAAGTGCCACCATCACCACAGAAGATGGAGGCCAAGAAGAAGAAGAAGAAGGACAGGACACGCCCCAATTCCTCCATCTTACTTCTCTAGACCCCCCTGTACAGAAATCCTAAACCCTGTGTATTATACTCTAAGTAACTTATCCCTTCACCATTCACCCGGTGAAATCCTCCCAGTCCTCATACAGGTGTCATCTCCTGTGTAGGATCAAAGTCCTGTCACCAGACACTTCTGGCAACATTCCAGGACTCCCGAGCCCCCCAAGGGTGTTCTTGGCCACTCTGCACCTTCATCCTGAGGTGCTGAGATCCCACAGTCAATGGAAAGGGTAGGCAAAATCTAGGTGTGCATTGGGTTCTTAGTTCACTGAGTAGGGATGGACAGGAAAAGGTGAGACCTTCATGATCCCTAGGCTGGATGGTGTCTGACCAGTGGCCCTGAGCCCTGTCAGCCCCCAGGAAGAACATGCTACTCAAAAAGCAAAGAAAGTATCACACAGAGCTGTTTTCTAAGTGTTTTCTGTCTTTTTTTTTTCTTTTCTTTTTTAAAGATTGTGTTGGAGTTTCCTGTGTGAGATCAGTTCTGACTGGTTTGTTAAAAATGGAATTTATCCCTCAATACATTTATAAACTGCTGTGAAAAATACCATTTCTTTTGGAAATGATGTTTCATTTATTTCCCAGAGCTGTAATTCAACACTAAATACTGGGCACATGCCAAGTTATAGGACTGCAAAACAGATTTCTGGAAATAATCCTTAGAATTTCTTTTGTTTTAAAATGTTTGAAGAAAGCAAAACTAGTGACTGTTGAAGTGTGACACTGAGAACTTCCTAAAAAAATTCATCCCCAAATAATCATGTCTTAAAAAAAATTAGATGCAAAAAGCCCTAAAGGAGAATTGAGGTGCTTTCTTAATTGTTAATTTTAGAATGTGTGTGATGTCCAGCTGTGTTGCTTAATAATTTGTTGATGAGTGAGAGAGTCTGAGCAGATAGCTTCTCTTAGGTGATGAAATGGAAAAGAGCATGCATGGCTCTGTGGTAATAATGCTTTTAAAGAGGAATAATTTGCAGTTATGGTGGTGAACTTCGTCTTTGGAATCCATTTTTAAGGTCACGTTTCAGGCTTAGTCTGATAACAGACAAGGCACCTCAGTCTGCCTTGTTATGCTGCGCTACGGAAGAACGGAGTATTTTTTGTCTGGATGCTTTTAGACTGAAGGTCTGTAGGGACAAGAACTTGCTCTATTTGCACATCGCTTATTAGGTATGATCCTCCTATGCTGAGCTCCATAGGCTTAGTCGCACGAGAAGGGGTTTCTGCGCTGGGAAGAGGAAAAATGTAAAAATGTTGCCATTTTGACTGTGACTAAGTTCTGTTTGCACAGTATTACTGTTGTTTGCACTACGTGGGTAAGCCAGGCGCTCGCTTCTAGCGTTCGGTGGGCGATTTCCCCCCGGCCTGGCTGCTGTTTGTGTCCCGCAGCCGTGCCGCTGCTTACCCTGGGTGCGGGGATGGGTTGTCGCGATTGTCGCGATTGTCGCTCCTGCCCGCAGCGCGTCCCGCCACCTGCTGCCATGGCACGGCTGCCTTCGGTCTGCTCCCTCCTGCTGCAGCTTGCCTACGTGCTTCAAAACCTCTAGGAGGGCAGCCCCGCGGGGTGGCATCTCGCTGTGTCACCCTCCTGCCTGGAACAAACTCGGGGTTTGCTTGGAAGCGTTTAGGACGGCAGCAGCAGCCTGGGTAATTTCTGTATGTCTCAGTTAAAAAGTTTCTTTGAAGTACTGGGAATTGGAATGTGTCTCATTCGTTGCTACCTTTGAGGAATTAACTGGTCTAGAATTTTAGGTTTGAAGTGGAAAAGTGTTGATGCTAAGTAAGTAATTTGCCTCCTTTGCCTGCTGTAAATGCAAACGCAGGAAAATGCCCCAAATAAGATACCTTTATCAAGTATCTAATTAGCTGAGCTGTTCTGTTTCAGCCCAAGACAGGTTATGACTGGGATGATAAAAAAGGGAATTCTTTTATAGCCTAATTTTTAGATGAAGAAAAAACTTGCATTTGATCACAGCTGTTGATTTTTCTGACAGCTCCACAGCTTGTGACTTGTTCCTCATTAATACAGCTGTATGAAACTGTTCTTTTCCACTTTACCTCTTACTTGGTGTGGCTTCAGCATTTTCTGCAGCTTGATGTGGTACAGCTTTGTCCATGTTAGCAATTACTGAGGCCCAGCAGGAGTGAGTGTGTAGAGTGAAATAGTGCAGAGGACCAGATACACAGGCTGCATTCATTCAAGGTTTTTACAGTGGTCTAGTTGCAGTCTTGTCCCAGCAGCTGAGCATCCTTTAGCATACCCTCTGGAATGTATCTTCTGGTTTTTTTCCATCCTAAGGGTATCCAGTTTGTCCCTCTCAGACTCCTCAGTCATGTAGCTCAGTCTAGCATAAGAAGGAAGGCTTAGGGAGATTGTGTCAAAAGGGATGAAAGTGTTCCTCCTCTGAATTAGAATGCTGATGTAAAATGACTTATTGAATTATTTCTCAGTTGTAGCTGAAACTGCCTGCTTGCCTGTGTTTTTCCACATTGATTCACCAAAAGGAATAGAGGTTGAATTTGTGAGACATATGTCATGGTAGCTGTAGGGTTTCAATTGATAATATTACTGCTATTAGCATGCAGATTGAACTTTTTTCTCCATAAACTTTAGAATTTTTATACCTTCAAGTCATTTATATTCCTCGTGTAGCAAAACAATTTTAGATGTTCTTATCCAATATCTCTAACCTCACAGATGGCAATAAAACCTAAACAGAAAATCCACCATGTTAAAAGAAAAAAACCTAAAAAAATACACGAAATGTGTAGATCTCATTCATTAATCTTTGTTAGTGGCACTTAGACAATATTATTGAGCTACTGTGGTAAAATATTAATGAGGATTGAGGTATTGCTTAGATGAGATTTTCACTACAGTTGGGCTCTTTGGCTTCTTTTCTTAACTTTACCATTGACTTGCTGGGTAATGAATTTTCCTCAAACTCCTAAATTTTTTACCTTAAAGACGCAAGGAAACCCAAAGATATTTAAATATTATGACATTTAATTTAAAGATCCAGGAATCTTTGTATCAATATATGTTACAGGAATGTTGGAAATACTAGAAAATTTGAGACCCTCAAAGGAGGGATGAGAACAGCTAAAACAATTCTATTTCTACTGCTTAAGTATTTTAGCATCAAAAGTAGTAAATTATTCTTCAAAAGAACTGTTGTAGTGTTTCATAGTTTTTCAGCTGATAAACCCCTGTGCTTGTTTCTGTTCAAAAGGCAGTTTTCCCCCAAATGATTTAATGTAATTATTTGCTATCACTTTAAGTATTAGAAGAATGACACATACAGTGTTTGATCATATCATGGAATATAGCTTTGAAGGTGACAAAAAAATACCTCAAGTTGTGTTGCTATTCAACGTTGCTTCTTCCAAAGTGTTTTTAGACACTAAGAAGGCATGAGTCAACCTTTACCATTTTGCTTTACTTCATAGAACTGGTTTATAATATTCATCTGTAAATGTCTTAACATATATTCTCATCTGTATGTGTATAATTGGTAGGGTCTTCTCAATAGTTAAAATATTCAAGAACCTCTACCTTGATTGGTTACAAACTACTCCAGGCATCTGTTTGTTAGAGTTTATAAACGTTTTGTCAGCATAGTATGTGTGTTTGGAAGTCACTTATATACAGCAGACGCATTCTGCCTGAATCAGACGTAGAAATTCCAAAAGCTGCATGATAAGAGCCTGAAATGAGATCAGTATCAAGTAATGGTTGGCACTCGTGCCCAACAGATCTGTGCATTTCCAGTGATGCCTCCAACAGTAGTGCTAACCCTTGTGATTTTCTCAGAAGCCAGGAGGAGGTGACATTTTATTTCAAGATCAGTTCTTGAAGTTCTAATAAAACTACAGCATTTTCCTTAAAAAGTTCATGTTTTTGTAGTTGCAGATATGATTTGAGATACTAGCTTTCGGAGCTTTCCAATCTGAAGGTACTGTTTAAGAAAATGAGAAGAGCAGTCCCTTCTTCCCCTCCACACTGAACTCTTTTCAGTTCTGAGACACCCAAGGTTGTCAGGCTGCTAATGCATGTTGTTGAAATGGCCACTTAGGCAGAAAAAGATATATTACCTTAGTTTAGGGGACATTTTACAGGAACACCATTTTCTTGAGCATATTTTTCACTGTACAACTTTTTAGTAGTCATTAACCCTGCTATCCAGTAATCTACAGCTTCATTTTCTTATGGTGCTCATTGTTGCTTTCAGTATATTACACTGTCTCTCAAAATCAGTTTGTAGAAGTCTTTGGCTGTAGATATGCTGTAAGTTTAAGGTCAGCCATATCAATAAATATTACCTGGTTTCTTTAATCTCTCAAAGTCTGTTTAAAAAAGTAAAGTATTCTTCCAACTGCTGTATGTGAGCTAGAAAGTAATATATATTACAAGTTTGCAAATGTGAGACTATTCGATAAGAGAGTACATAAACTGTACAAAATACAAACAATGAACATCCATATTAGTATTTCATCAAGTTGAACCCTTTCAGGAATAAATCTGTTTTCCTTTTAAAAGAATATTTCTTTTTAGAGAAATTGAATCAAATGTAGATGATTTTACTTTATGCCATTGAAATGCAAAGCCAATGGGTATGCATTTTGGAGGTAATGCCTATTACTGGTACAAGCATTTTTCTTTCTTTTTCCTGCTTTTATGGAGTTTTTTTTGGTTAGATAAATAATTTTAAAAGTTGTGGCCAAAGAATCAACCACTCAGAACATAATTTACCCTTTAACTACAAAATTATGTCTAAATGCCAGTAAATGTCTGAAGACTGCACAGGGCATTTTTAGCACGTTATAGAAGAGGTATTTCAGCAGCCTTACAGTTGAAATTTCCAGCCTTGTCATTCTTAACACACTCAAAGCATACATTTGGGCTGGCTTCACTTTATGTACCAGAGCTCCTTTTAATAACTAAATACATTTTAAGTGTCTCTCAGTAGCACAGTGTAAGAAATGCAGTCACCACAATGTATACCTTGACATTTCCATAAAACAAGGCAAACAAAATGAGTTTTGCAATTTTGAACCTTTTGTGGCAAATGAGGAGAAATTATTGAAAGTTTAACTTCAGGAATTCCAAGACTAAATTTTAAGTTGCCTGTAAAATATGTGCAGCTCATATTTTCCCAGGAGTTAGCGGTGAAAAAATACTCTAGTTTTCTATTAACTTGTGTATCCCAGACTTAACATTAGTACTATGTTCTGCAAATAATGACAGCTTTTAAAAATTTGGACCATTTAATTTGTTCAAATATTCTCATTGCAGTTTCATTGTTAGAAATAAAGGATTTACCTTCTCTTTCAGCTCTGCAATAAAACACATAATCACTGCACGTATTTTGTATATCCATAGGTCTCATCCACCGCAGCTAAAAAACCAAAGGCATTCGAGCCCTTTTTAGTCTTTTTTAAAAAAATCTTTTTCATCAATTGAAAAAGTGGTTAATAGAAGCTTGGCAATAAACAAAACTTGTCCTACTAAACTGTGTCCTCATGGCTGTGGGTGAATTTTGGAAAAACAGTATTATGTAATTTGTTGTCAAAACCAACCTGTCTGTCTGCATCACATTAGCTAATAATAATAATAAAACTCTGGACTGCTTTTCTTGCTCTTCAAATAACTACATTATGTCCTATATTTTTGCATCTCCTAGCAACAAAAAAAGTTTCAAAAAGTTTTATTTTTAGAAGTGTGCTGGAATTGTATTCCCAACCATTATATTTTCATGCTGTCTCACTGACAGGTTCCCTTGAGCAAGTGAGAAAGCTGCTCTGCTGAAAGTGCAGTCAGTGATCTGTAGTGGTTACTGCTCTCTGTTGCAGTACATATTGAGGTATAGCTCATCTTGATGGTGAAGCATTGGCCTTGGGGTCAGTATTGTGATCCCAGTCTCTGTACAGTTATAACTGAATTGACCTCATTTAGTTTATGGTCGTTTAATCTGCAGTTTACATGGCCCATAGATTCAAAATATTGTGTCCCTGTGTCCCGTAGGGTTATGGCAACAGATAATGTGATGCTCGTGATACAAGAATAGAGTAGACCATCTGTAGGTAACAAAACTGACATTATAACTATGAGAGTTGTACTGCAAAGGCATTGCCTCCAGAAGATGTCCTGGTCTGCAGGCCAAGAGGTGGAAGGGCCTGGCCCCTGTGGAACAGACTGCCTTCATCTGTGTTGTGTAACATCCTCTGCTTGGATCCCAAGGGAGCGCTATTTTTGTGTCTTTGTATGATCCACAAAAACTGCCACAGCCCGCCCAAGTCATGTCATGATGCAGAGGGGGGTGTGTGTTGTATTTCATGATGGCAGTGCCTGAAGGCAGCAAACCTGCTGAGGCAGTACTGGGGGAGTGTTACAGTGCACACGGCGCAATCTTATCTATGCTGTCTGTAGGGAATAGCCCCTGTGGGAAATGCTGTTCAAAAATTCTCCTGCTTTTGTGTCAGAAGAACCTCCCTGTCTCACCCTGAAAGGAAGCCCAGGAACTAAGGGATACATGGAGAACCTTAGCAAATCACAGATCTGGAATGAGCGGGGAGCCAAGTTATTAAAATATTGGTGCTCATGGGATTATTTGAATTGCAGCTCCATTGATTAGACTAACTTCTTTAAAAATGTATTTCAAATGTATTGTTTTGGCTTTGGTATCAGTTTAAGTAATATTTATATCTGTGTTCTTAAGTTTTTTTGTATAAAGACATATTTAAGGATTTCTTGGTTTTAAACTATAAAGATGTAATATGGGGAATGTGCTGGGATTCAAACTTCAGTATAGAAAGCTGATGAGTCTTTCAGCATTTGCTTTGCAGCTGTGAATATTCATAATAAAACTTTCAGTCATTTCTGCTTGACTGTTTCACTTGGGTGAAATACTTTCATCCAGTTGACAACAGTCTTAGACTTGAGAGTTAAGATCTCTTTCATCTAAATTCTTCTGAGACTCTTACCCAGTCTTTGTCCTGCTCTCATGAGACTTGCTATTGAAGTCCTACAGGGTAGCTTAACTTCTGCTTTCTTAGTGATTGCCAGACACAGAAAGAGTCAAATTGTCTTAAAAGATACTGGAATATAGAAGCAGTTAGGAGAGAGAATAAGAGGTGTTCATCCTCTGTCTCTCTCTTATCTCCACCAGCCAGTGCAAAGCATGCTTTTGTCTTATGTAACATGGCCATGCCTTTATGTTCCTCTACATCTTTTCATGATCCTCAACATCATCATTAACCTCTTTTTCTTTCATTAGAAAGGGTCTGGCAACCTCCCCTTTGCCCTGAAAATTATGAATTATAATCAGATTTAACGTGGAATTGTTAATTATGTGCATTTGAATAAGGTAATTCTTTTCACTGTATTAATTTTCTTTTTAAGAGACTTACTAAATATTTTATACTTATTATTTCTGTACCTTCGTCTAATTGCAGAATTATAGGAACTTCCAAAAAGAATGGTGATGATAATGAGATCAGTAGAAATTGCAAACAGTGAAGTTTTCACACAGAGATAAAATGAAATGTTTAGTGAGAATCATTGTCATTTCTGGAAATGGAGAGAACATAGGAGCACAGAGTCCACTGCCCTTTTTTCCAGGCACACCACCCTCCCTCAGACAGTAGTTTTTAAAGGAAGAGTAAAGAGCTCTGCAAATGATACGTTGGTTTGAAGGAGCATTATTCAACTTGCTTTGTAGAGGATTGGACTAAATGACCTCTAGGGGTCCCTTCCAACCTGAACTTTTCTATGATTCTATTGAAATGCTGACTGCACACATGGAAAATAAGGATTCTTCAGAAAGCATTTTTGCCAGGATCTCCTCTTGAGGCTGGTTTCTACGGCTTTGTTTAGCTTTGGTAACGCCTTTCATGGCCCTTTTGTAATTAGAACTCTTGTGTCATTGTCTAATACCCATATAGATCTGTGTTCTACTGAATACGAAGCCATGAGACATCCATGTATATAAATTCCAGTGCATCAAGTTGTGTTCCAGTGTTCAAGAACATGTACTATGTGAAATAACCTAAATCCACAGCTGCCTTTCCTACTTAAAGTGACTGATACCAAATTATTCTGCAAGAGCTTTGCTTTTCTGTCAGGTAAAATGGAGTGTGGGGTGTAAGTGCCTTTCCCATTAATTCATAGAGAACCCACTCAGCCTTCAGAAAGCCTACTGAAATAAAAGATCCTTATAGCCCACTTGGATGGTATAATATTTAAGAAATAGTAAATATTGGACCTTGAAACACAGGGATTTCTGCAGGAAACTTACAAACAAAGGGTTGCTCACAATTCTTGCTGCTATTTGATGTTCTATAATAGCATCAAAGAGCTATTGAGACTCTACAGTGTGCTAGGTAAAGCAGCACTGTGATTGTAGCAAAAGATTTGTCTTCTGCTTTTGGTTATGGTCACATATTTCCATACACTACACTTCATTACCTATTTGGTGATTCTTAATTATTCAAATAGGAAATTACCAGCAGTTCTTGGAACTTTCATTTTATATAAATATGGTAAAACATTTATGCATTTGGTAATATTTAGGCAATAGTAATGAGGTGAGAACTTTGTTGCTTATATAAAGAAATGCAACTTTTCATCAAGTTTGGGAGACTTAGTCCATAGTTTTTGTGAATTGATGCTAGTTGAATTGATCTTACTAAAACTATATTGATTTGTACTAGCTAAAAGTTTAACCTGGGATTCTCTGTGTGTTTCAAAATAATTGTTTATGTGCATGTTCATTCATGCATAGCAGAATAACTATTAGTTTGAATTTTGAGGATTTACATTAAATGGCCACTATTTGTTTTATGACTGGGTACAAAATAGTGGCATCAGGAATTATAGAGTTGCATTTGGAAGGGACCTCTGGAGATTGCCTAGTTCAGCACCTTGCTTTAAAGCGAGCTCAGCTAAAGGAGGTTGCTGGAGGCCAGTTGGGTGTTGAATGTCCCGAAGGGTGGAGGCTCCGCAGCGTCACTGGGGAGCACAGACCTGGACACAGCATTCCACTTGTTTCTCATTACTGCTGGGTAGAGGGGGATGATCTTAAGGAGATCTGAAAGTATTTCAGCTGTTCTCACACGCAGAACAATTCCTCCTTCTGATCTTCTTGGCTAGTCCTTCTTAAAACACCTCTATTCATCCATCACCTGATTGCTGCAGCCAGGTGTCTCCTGTCACTCAGTACCAGCTGCACAACTGACTTTTGACCCATGGGATCTATGCACTCCTCAACTCCTTCCTTCTTACTGTCAGGGTTAAGGAGAGAGCCACCTGGGCCCATTTCTCTCTTCCTTTATTTTAAAAAAAATTTAATTTGCCTAATTTAATATAAATATTTAATAAATATCAATTTATAAGTATGATGCTAGCTTTTATTTCCATCTGCCAAGTAAGTAGCTGCTGTAAACATGCTATGAATATGTAAGCATGTTATAAATTCTCATGTAAAACAAACTTGTAGTTTGAGATCTATGCAGTAAAATAAAAGTTAGGAGGGTTTTTGTCATGCTTTTTAGAATTTTTTATAGTAGGACTTTGCTTCATAGAGAGATGGATTTTTTTTTTGTCAGGGAGGAACAGTTCAAGAAATAATTGTTCTCTCCTGAGCAAAACTTTCTAATGAATCTTTAATCAATTTCCTTGTTAGAGCAGCTTTATACATAGTGGATTCTAATGGAGGTAAACACTGCTTTTGAACAAGCATCCAAGAACTTCAGCTGAGAAGCAAAGTATTAGCATAAAAATCACAGAGAAGAGTTATGTATGATGCACATAGTACCCTACTCCTGTTTTAAAGAGCATTTTCTTTTCTATGTGGTTGTATGTGCACATGGTGGATGAACAAACCCATGGCTTGTCTCTCTGATTATGCAGTAGGAGGCGGCTCTGGTGTAGAGCTTGGCAGAGCAGTGATGCACCAACAAACTGATGTTTTCTTTGAGGTTAAAACAGATAGCATATTACCTAGTTTTGGTTTTTTTTTTTTTTTTTTTTTTTTTTAATTGGCTTCTGCCACTACTTTAGGTAGAGATGCTTGGATTTGGAAAACTATGTATGTCCTTTTTATAAGTCCGGAATTCATACATGTAGTAATGCTGTGGCCTGACTCTAGACTGTGATTGAAGGAGAGCTGCTTTTCTGTTGCCAGGTCCTGTATCACAGGTATGTGGTCCTGATGGCTGGTCATGGTCTCCAGTATGTTCATAATTCAGGGGCATTGAGATCTCAAATTCTAAGGTACTCTTAGTAGGTGTAGTAGGGCCTTGTTAGAATTCTGCCATACACGAACCAAGCCAGGCTCTGTTTCACTTTCTTTGAGTTGTGCTGAGTCCTTAGATGAGATGGGGAGTCAGGAAATACAGATGCTGTATGCCCATATAGCTGAGAAAGTGGAATAAAGATGGAGTTTGGAGAACTCCTTGAGAGAAAAGAGGTCAGTAGCTGCTTTAAAAGTAAGTATAATTCTTTGGTTGCAAATGAAATGTTACAGGCAAGATAAATCTTTCTGTCATGATTGTATTTTGTTGCTTCTCTTTGTTCTCAACTGATTGCATTTTTCCCCCCTCATATTAACAGTGACATTTGATTGGAGACTTAGGAAAATATTCTTATCCTGTTAATCTTAGATTGTTTTATTCCTCAGTAATAATTTTGGAAGTTGCAGGCTTTCATTCTTTTGAATGAAAGTGTATGCTTGAAAGGAAAAAAGAATACCATTACAAGTGCATATGTAAATATATATTATGTACATGCATAAAGGGGTACATGGAAATGAAAGCAGAAAAATGTGAAAGCATGTTATTTGTTTGCTTCTCTCTGTCTGTGACTACTGTCAAGAGACATTTCATTCCTGTGGTGGTGTTTCTTACAGCTGGAACCTTCTAGAAAACTTTGATTAACAAGGCACTAATAGAATTTTCCTTAAGCTGCAGCATGTACTGAGTGAAGATATAAAAGATGTCAATCCTGTGTGCCCTCAGAGCACTTAGCACAGTTCCAAGGCAGAACTCATTTGTGCTGTCAACTTACTGGCTATTTTCTCTCTTACAGATAGGACTGCTTCCTTGTAACTAGTTGAGAAAGAGTGCATTTGGTAGCATTTGGAACTCTGCTGTAATCTTTTACTTTAAAGTGGCTTCACTTCTTTAAAGTCGTGGTACTGTAGGATTAAGAAGTCTGATTTTGAGGTTCTCCAGTGCCAAGGAAATTTGGAGTGTGGGAACAAAAGGGGCCTTAGTTTTGTTTCTGCATTAATTTCTACTGGGTGGAAGAAGAAGAGATTGATGGGAGAAGAGATAACATTTTCTTTCAAGATGCTGTTTCTCTTCTAAAACCTTGAGAAGTGGAATATATTCACTATCCTGGTTTTGACTGGAATAGAGTTAATTTTCTTCTTAGTAGCTGGAACAGTGCTGTGTTTTGGATATGAGAATAATGTTGATAACACCCTGATATTTTGGCTGTTGCTTAGTCATACTTATTCAAATAAAATGTTTTTTCAGTTTCCCATGCTCTGCCAATGAGAGCTGCACGAGAAGCCAGTAGGAAGCATGGCCAGGACAGCTGACCCAAAGGCCAGAGATCTTCCATACATATGACAACATGCCCAGTATACAAACTGGGAGAGTTTTCTGGAAGGGGCTGGCTGCTGCTTGGGAATTGGTCAGCAGGCAGTGAGCAACTGTATTGGGCATCACTTGCTTTTTCTTGGGTTTTATTCCTTTCTCTGTCTCCTTTTCATTACAGTTACTGTTGCTGTTGTTGTAATAATAATGGTGATTATAATAATAATGTTTTACCTCGTTTGAATTATTAGGGTGATCTTGTCTCATCCCATGAGTTTTCCCCTTTTCTGATTCTCCTCCCCATTCTTTTGGAAAGATATGTGGGGAGCAAGTGGCTGTGTTGTATTTAGTTGCTGTCTGGGCTTAAACCATGAAAATTAACAGAGAAATGTTTAATTAAATAAAGATTTATCATTTAATTTTTTCATATTGAGTTTACTCTACACCCTGCCGTTATGATACCAAACTTTTCTTTAATATTACAATGTCACATGACAATCGGCTCCCATAATGGGAAGACTGCAAAGCTGCAAGATAAAATCTGTCAAGGAGTAAACTCATTATAAACCCTCATTACCAACATGTAAAAAAAAACAGAAAAAACTGCATAAGATACTGCTTTTTTACTTTGTTATTTATGTTTTTGACAAAAATCTGAAAAAATTCCCATAAGGGATGAATGCCACATTGATACAGAGCCAAGGGAAAAGCTTTGCAGCAGAAATTGTTCATTGACTCTGTGACTGCAAGTGTGCAGAAAGAGAGCAGAGAGACTGCAAGAGCAAAAAGAATTAGATAACATTAATTTAAAAAACACAACAAAGCCACGGCACAGGATTGCTGTGTAAACAGCTTTAACTGTATATATTTATTTCCAGTGGCTCTGAAAACAAATGGAAGATTACTGGGAAAAGATTAACTGTAACAAATGCAAGGAAATGTTTGAAGTAGTTAGAAAAGCTTTTTATAGTAGAGCAGTTAAATCTAGTTAATTGTGTTTGATTTTTGTTTTCATAATTACTTCCATTGTTTCACAGAACTCCTGCTGAATGTCTGACATAGTCGAGTTCTCATGCCGTAATTAAAAGAAATAAATATATAGAAACTGAATACCAATGTGATTAGTGTTGTGTTACATACTTTAATATATGTGCTGCTCATACTGGTTAGCTGCTTCATTCTTAGCTGAGGAGATAATCCACAATTTAAAACAAAGAAACCACTCTGGTAAGTTAGTGTAGTTAATGGAAGTGCTTGACTATACGTGAAGGTAAGAAAGGTCATTCTGGTCCAGTGGGTAAGTCATGAGTAAGTCTTAGTAATGAGAACCCCAAATTATTTTAGTTCCCACTGTGACCCTGCACACTGGCATTGTCCAAGCCTTTTGGAGCATGGTTAGCAGCAGTCTGGGAGGGATGAGCTGGTCCCTGGTCACAGTACAGTCTGTGGAGCTGCTTCTGTGCAGTAGGTTTTATAAATCCTAAACCGGTGTGTCCTAGAAGTGTAGAGCACCTGACACTGACAGCAAGGCATAACGCGTATGATGTACATGCAGCTAGCTTTTGTTGGTAGTATTTACTGAATCATATTTCTAAAATATGATTATATGGTGCTCTTGGAGCACAATTAAAGAGGAAGGTAGAACAATATCTTGCAATGCATGCACTTTTTAGTATCTGTGGCACAAGCAGAAAATCTGATTGTGGCTGGAGGGGTGTAGCTGAGCCTGTGTTTGAAACTGCAAACATAAATGCTCCCTTGCTCTCTGGGTCTAATTTTGGTCTCTCTTACTTTGAGATAAACCCAGTAAGGATTGATAACTCTTTGTGGCTCAGATCTAAAAATGCTAACATTGGGCAACCGGAAAGGAGCAACCACTGGCTGTTTTTTCATCAGAATACCACACCTGGATGCTGTGGTTAAATTGGCTGGGTTATTCCTTCATCCTTTGTTTTACAGTTTCTGATATGTTTCATGCTGTGTGTTTCTGGGTACAGGTGTTTAGTTAGCATAGCTGTTGAGACTGAAAACTGTCAGGAGGAGCACTGCATGGCTTTGTGCAAATGAAGTGAACCATTTCACTGAAAAGATGAATGTGCCTAGCAATGTCACATCTGAAGTAGCTTCAGTTTTAGCTTGTACCATGAAACTGCTTTTGAGGAGCTTTTAGGCAGGTGACAGTCTGATTCAGTGGGACTGTGGCAGTCCTACTGAGGAGTGGTGGAGACTGTAGGAGAATTCTGAAAGGTATTTGCAGGCTCATATGGCAGAAACGTGCAACTGTGTTTTGTGCTCAGCCCTTGGTCCAGCCAGTGTCAAATCCCTTTCCTTCCGTGGTGGATGTCAATCTGGCACTGTTGAAAAGAAAATCAAGTCAAAAGAGCTGCAATGTCTTCTTTCAATTTATTTGACAGTGGTATATTAGGTAACATTGTTTCTGAGTAAAGCCAATAGTGAATACATGATTGAGTCCAAATCTCTTCCTGGAAGCCAAGGATCTTCATTACCATTCATGGACCTTTTATGTAATCGCTTGTGTAAGGGTTGCACATGATGCATCGTCTACTTTGAAAAAAAGTACTCAGCAGGGGCTGTAATTCTATACACTAAAAATGAATATTTAGGACCCAAGGGAAGCTATTCACAATTTTGGGAAGGTGGGGATATTGTAGAAGCATAATTTAAAGTGGCTATATGGCTCTTTTAAAGCACTGTTAAAAGATGTATCTTAACATTTCCTAGGGTGATCCATCACAAGCTGACTTGTCTGTTTAGGATTTTCCCAAATGTTTTTCTAGTTAGATAAAAGATACGCATGAATGTGCAAAATGATTTGGCTATTTTGTCTGAAGGATGACAATTTGTAGAAAACTGAATTTGCCACATTTCTGTCTTTCCTTCGCAGCTGAACTGGTGTTGTGCCTTATACCTTTTTGATTTGTTAGAGTAATTTATGTTCATAGAGCAGAAAAGCTGGATTCCATCCTCCATATCAACCGGTTCAGAAACTTAACTTGCATGGATATTTAAAAGAATGTATAGGAAAAATCAAATTATTTCTTAAATATACCACCCCAGGATGAATTAATCCACTAGCAGCACTGTAACTCAGAGTCTGTATGTCGTTGCCCTGGAAATTTGTATCAGCACACTTTTAACAGTTTGATTTCAGAAACTACGGTGTTGACTCTTAATTTGTTACCTGTAAGTTTTACAGGTGTCATTGATAGGAGCAGTATCCAGCCAGTGCGTGTTTCAGTGCAAGATGTGGCTATTTGCCAATAACTGTGCCTGGGAGTTTATATTTTCAGTGGTTTATTTTTCTTTGCACAGACTGATGCCAGTACATTTAAGGAAAAAAAGGAATTCCTACTTAAAATAAGTGATTCTGTGCATTTTATAATATACATGCTTATAAACACAGAAGCCTGGAAAATTATCAGTGTTTGTCAAGTAGGCATGTAGAGGACTCTCTTCAGAGTTGTACAAGCTATGTGCTATAAGGAAAAGAAATGAAATGTAATCATTATCCAAATACAGTGAGTAAAGACAAGAGCTTTCCACAATTTATCTACCAAATGTGCGTCTTCATCTCTAGCACAGAGTGACTCTAATACCACCGTTGTAATATTAAGTCTGCCCACATATTTTGTGCAAAATCTCAGTGGTGAGGCATTCATTGCCTTGAAAAGCTGACACAATGGAATGCTTTTTGTGCTGGCTCTGGACAAATTATAGTACATTTTATCAGTTCCAAGGTCAGAGTACTATCATGGCTCTTAAACTGTAGTGTAGTAAAGTGGGCTCTATTGAATGTTCAAGGAACAGCTGTAAGTTTGCCTGATTATTGCAGCCAGGTATCTCCAGCACAAAAAAGAGACTTTTTGTCTGAACCTATTTCTCTTGTCTACATTCTCATTTTTGCTGTAATTTAATTTCAGAATTGATTTTTGCTGCAATATATATGGAGTTGTCGAGCTAAGACACTCTCATTGTTAACATGTCACCGTAGAAATGATACATTGCTTGTATCAGCTCGACTGCTGGTTGAAGCATAAGTCAAAGGGCACCGTTATTAAACACCTTGTACGACCAGAGTCTCTTTCTTTCCGTACCGTTCTTGTAGACTACTTCTGTTCTTAGAATTGAAAAACCTAAGCCCTTTCACAGAAAACCTGAAGTAGATTTGCATGGACTGAATACTTCTCTTTCCTTTTCTAACTTGTCTGCTACTAGCCTTTCCTTCCCTTTCAAAAAAAAAATGCTATCATAGTGAAACATAATTTTTATGCTCTGCATGACTGCACTGGTGTGGGAATATTTGTTTTCCTGTGAATAAAAATCATCATATATTTTTTTCTTGGCCACTCTGAAATGCAGAACAATTATTTCAAATTAGGATCAGATTTTTTTTTTTCCTAATAAAAACTGTTATTCAGTAGAGTCAATTTTTCTCATGGCATACAGTCTAAAAGCTCCTGATATACCCTATGTGGATATGAGTATTTCCTTGCCCATTTTGCACTTTCTCTTCTCCTCTTTTACACAGCAGCTCATCAGCACTGCTTTTTGGTGTGCAAAGTGGGTAATTTCAGTAACATCTCTCTACCCCTAAACTTCAGCTTTCCTTTTTTTGGTTCACTCTCTTGAGTTCATGACCAATTGCAACGCATCGCTGATTCAGTGGTGTGACTTCTGCTCTTTGAGAGCTGGTGAAGGAATGTGGGTGGCTGTCTCTTATCTGCCATGGGACCCCAGCACACATGGGCATCAAAGATCTCAGAGTTCCTGTGAAGTAAAATGAGGACAAATAAAAATAAATAAATAAAGCTGACATCTCTTGGTGAGGTGGAGCTTAGTGTGTATTTAGGTGATATGATGTGCTTTATTGCCTTACTGTCTTAATTTGACTTCTAAAACTTGCTTTATTATTAAGTAGTTGCGGATAATTTTGAAATGGGTACCACCTTGCAATTGCAGCAGCCCTTTTTTAGCCCTGTTTTTTAAGTCTTTTGAAACACTGGCATAGTCTATAACTTTCTGTAGAGTGATAAGCTGTTGAAATATTTTTTCCTTTCCTTTTCAGGGAGTAATATGTGGGAGGCTGTGGACTATTTGCTTCCGACATAGGAACAGCCTTGGGTTGGGATTCTGCACTCCTGAGAGAATGCTGGGAATCTGCAGAGGGCGACGGAAATTCCTGGCTGCCTCTCTGACCATCCTTTTTGTCCCAGCAATTACGTGGATTTATCTGTTTGCTGGGAGTTTTGAAGGTAGGAGAGGAATAATGGCTGAGGGGAGGGTGGTGAGGTATTGGATGATTTGTAGCTGGGCAGACAAATGTAGATCAGTCATCACTGGTTTTATTCAAATAAATTTTGTTTGGCTTGCATATGAAATAGTTCCCAAAGTGCAAATTTCAACAAAAGGCCTTCCTTACCATGTTCTCGATACTGAGGATGCTCAGTTAATTACTGGCCACAATTACTTGGTTTTCCACTCATCTTTGAACTTTGAAAATGTGCAACAACTCCCCTCTGCCCAGTCTACTAATCTTTCTCTGTATTTTCTGATTTTTAAAAGTAGGTCTATCCTATGCCCTGTAATATTTTTAGCATCTCATTTCAGATATGCTGAACACAGAAAATCAATGCATATCTATATAAGGTTTCTTTACATTAAAGTAGTTTGGATCCACATCTACCTGACTGTCAGTGGATTGTTTTAGTTGGAATATCTTTCTGTCCCCTTCTTTTTTTCGATGGAAATCCTCCAGCTTATAGGTACATTAACTTACAGCTATGTAATGACCACTTTTTATAACGAGACAGGGAATAATCACTACTTTGTCTTTTAAATTACCTGTCTGGTGAAGTTTCTTTCCTGGCCTTACAGACATTCACCAGTAATACTTCAGTTAGGGGAGGATCAAGGATTCTGGCTCTCCTGCTCTTTCCTACTTTGTAGCTTTTTAAAATTTGTTTGTTTTGTTTATTGTGGAGGTGAAGCATTTTATATTGGACAACAGGTCTGTTATTTCGGCAAGAGTAAAAAAAAGTCATTCAGTGTTTGTAGTTGCATTAGCATGAGGAAAGATGTTCCAACTTTGTAAAACTGTTCAGTCACAAGTTTACAGTCTGATAATTTTAAAAAGGCATTGTTTAAAATGTCAAGCTTCTTTCATGTATCCTTGGCTGACAAATCAGTGCCGTGTTTGGAAACAAAAGAGGTTTCCATGTTAAATCACAAGTAAGAGCATGTAAAGATTTTCTCTGTGTGTTGCATATGATTCTGAATTTGTTATATTCCATGTACAAATATTTGATTATGCAAATTTATTCAAGTACTCAAAATTCTACCTTAATGTGCAGTAACTCCATGAGCTCATTCTAGAACAAAACACTTGTGGGATTCATGTTAAATTGGAAATACGAGGGGTGCTAGCTGCATACTTAAAAACAATGATCTGGCAGGCAGAGCAGTACTGATTTTGTTTGATTTTTAAAAGCTGAGCAAATGCAGGCCTCACTTTTTTGCTTTTAGAAGAATATTGTGCTGCTTTATTGTAATGACTATTTTAATTGTGTCCATAATTGATAATGCCACGGTGTTTTAAATTCCCCTGTGAGTAGAATCCTTTGTTTTTACAGAGAACTCAATACAAATCTTGAAATTTGGTGCTACGAGGTATTTGAAGTGACTTAAAGCTCTCACTGTGAATTAATCTTAAATGCAAGCTAGGGAACAAAGCCCATTACCTATTACAAAGCCTTGTACTGGAAAAGGACTGGAAATTATGTACAGTTAGTAACTATCGGTTCTTTTTTTTTTTTTGTGTCTGTTTTCTTTTTTCTTAGTTTTGGATGGGGATTATTTTCTTGGTTAAAAAACTAAGATTGATTACTTATTTAGCCAAATAACAGCTCACATTTTCCTTAGTGTATAGATATTAAGACAAAAAGTTAATGCCATTTTGGTGTTCTACATGACTTCTTGGGGTTTTTTTCTCCACAGTGGTCCCCACAATTTACTCATGTTTGAGCTCTCTGTGAATGTTGTAGTGAGGTGGGGGTGGTTTTCTTCTCCCAAGTAACAAGCAGTAGAACAAGAGGAAATGGCCTCAAGTTGCACCACAGGAGGTTTAGATTGGATATTGGGAAAAATTTCTTAATGGAAAGGGTTGACAAACATTAGAACAGGCTACCCAGGAAAGTGTTTGGGTGACCACCCCTGGAGATGTTTAAAATATGTGTATATGTGGCACTTAGGAACATTTTAATATTCATGGGAAGTAGATTTTGAAATCATATTTGTGAATACTTGAATCAAAAAACTGATTCTGGGGGTTCAGTTTAGTGGTGGACATGGCAGTGCTGGGCTAATGGACAGACTCAATGGTCATGAAGGCCTTTTCCATCATAAACAATTGCATCATTCTGTGGTTGATTGTGGACTGAGTAGAAAATGCCTCACAACACCATTGTGACTTGATTTGAAAGCATCACAAATGTAGAATCCTCTCTGCCTCCTGGCACTTGTTTCTTTTGTTAATCACAGGGCTAGAAATTTTCAGTACATCTAGTTTTAGTTTTGAGTAAATGATTCTTGTTAGACTTTTCTCCACCAAATTAAAGAAATCATCAATACCTGGTATCGTCATAGGTTCATTTAATTATTCAGTGTGGGAGGGACCTCAAGAGTTCTCTAATTAAACTCTTGCTCAAATCAATGTGGATTTTGGAATCAGGCAACATTTTTTAGGCCTGTATTCAACAGTGTCTTGAAAACGTCCAAGGACAAAGAACACATGGACTTGCAGACACACCATGAATGAGTGCCCCCTCTATTTGAGCCCAACATTCTGGATAGTTTTTCACACATCTAGTAGTCCACCCATATATAGGGTAAAATCCCAGCTTGGATACAGGAATACTGTGCTTAAATTTAAGGAAGATTGCACCAACTGGTCATATATTCATAGTCATTTCATCACAGCAGGCAGTCAGGTTGGTCAAGCATGATTTACCCTTGATGAATCCAACTGCCATGCCAGGCCTGGGAATGTTTCTGTTTGGAGATACCTAAATACAGTAGTAAAATCACTGTGGGCTTTTATTCACTAAGTAAAAAAGATTGACCTAGCTGAGTTGCCGTAGCAAAAAATTTTGTGGGGATTTTTTTGTTCTTCTGCACTTTTTTCTTATTTTGTATGTTTCAGGGCTCTAGACTCAAATCTCTGATATGAAATCTGTAGTGCTGTGTCTGCGTCATAAGTTCTTGATGTAATTAGAAATTACATTACTCATCCATGTGTTTATATCTAAGAACTTAAGTTATTCATTTGCCATAGCATGGGAGTGGGATCACATTAGAAACCCTTAAAAAACCTTGTTAGTCAGTCTGTAATGTAAAGTATGCCTTGCTGCAGTCTGTTCCCATGTCCTGCTTTTTGAATAGTTTCAAATTCCTTAAGACAGTTTTGTTTTATTTTGGATTTTGTTCTTTTGTCAGAAAGTACATGGCAGCCTGCTACTTCACAGTTGTCACTCGACACTTGAAGTAAGACCCTTCCTTTAGGATATTCATTGGAGGTGGTGTTACCCAAGCTCTGACAGCAGTAGCTACTAAAAGCCTCATTAATCATGGATAAATGTCTATTAAGGTTATGAAGAAGAATATTAAAGATGATATTGAATATTCTGTGGCTTTTGTATATACCTGGTTACTGTTGTTTCTAATAATGCACAAGGACAGCATAATTTCAGTTATCTGTTACTTTGAATGAAAAAGCTAATGGTTCCAACATTCTTAGAATTTATTCAAAAGACAAAGTAATAGAGTAGGAAGGGTGGAGTGCATTTAAAACAGGGAAGATAAAAAAATCAAACAATACATGATGAATTTTCATTAGAAAGAAAATAGTAGTTTCACTAACTAGTGGTAGCTCCATAAATAGCTTAATTTTCCAAGCCATATGAAGCAGTTTCTTCTCCCCCTTACCATGACGGTCATGTAAAATGGAGATTTGGAACTGTAATTTCACCATGCTTTCTGGATTACTGATTCCTCAAAAAAAAAAAAAAAAAAGAAAAAGAAAAAGGAAAAAAAAGTTCACTGTGGCTGTGTGACCTCAGCAGATTTACAGTCACCTCTGTTTCGACAGGATGAAAATACACTTGTGTTACCATGTGTTACCAGTCCCTGTGTGGCGGATCCGCTTGAGGCTGAAATCCTACAGGATGTGTGTAGGGCTCCTGTGTGGAATATATTTCCTAGGAAAGACAGAGCCAGTAATGTAACCTTAAGATGAAAAATTGAAAGTTGTGTGAGATCTGGTATGGACTCTGTAAAGGAATAGTTGACTTTGCTTTCTTTTAACTGCTCGGGTAGCATTTTAAAAAATAGAGCCTGCCTTCTTTCCTGGGAATTGCTTTCCTTGGTTGTCCTCTTTTCACTCCAGTGTTGGGCAACTATCATTCCCTAACAATTTATTTCAGTCAAAGTCATCTGTAGAGACATGATTGAAGCCAGAGTTGGGCAAACACCTCATAAAATACAATAAAATAAATTGAAGGAAGGCTGCAAATATTCATCTTTGTATTTAAATTGATTCACTTTAATGCTGTTCACACTCTTTTTGTGTATGTTTCCATAAATATCCTAGTGAATATGTTAATTGAGAAGACTGTCTATGGGAACAATGAATATCCAGTTTTAATATTCATGAGAAGTATATTTTGAAATCATATTTGTGAATACTTGAATCAAAAAACTGATTCTGGGGGTTCAGCTTTTTTCAGTTAAGTGCCAAAAGTTTATCACGTGATCTGTGTGCATGATGAAAACTGCCCAAACTTTTAATCCTTGCATTAAGTGGCTCATAGAAAAAGGCAAACAAATAAGTAATTACTAAAATGTCTATCAGACACTTGCAACTGATGGACAAACATCAGAAAATAATTCCCTCACAGACAATGTAATCAAAAAGACACAAAACATACAATTGCTTTTTTTACTATGTTTCCTTCAGTTGGCCTGAATTTTATCTGTTACGTGTCTCAACAGAATTAAACATGAAAACTTAATCCAATGTCCATTTGAAACAGAAGCTTCCACCTTTGTATTGATCCTGTCTTTTTAATAAAGTTCTGGGAGGAGACGTCCTGAAAGGGTGCCTCTGCATGTAAGGGTGCTTCTGTGTGGAGTGCCTGAACAAGTGTACAGGAGGTAGATTTAGTGAATATTGGCTCTCCTTAGTCAAAAAACCACCCCTTCCTTTCCATTCTGGAGTAAATAGTGCTGACTGACTCCTCTCTGGTTACATTTATTCCAGGTGATAGAGAATTACCACTTAAGCACCTCTGTCTCTAGTGCAGTCTCTATACCTTCTTAAATATGTTTGGGGATCCTACCAGAGTGCCATCAATTATGATAGCAAAGACCTTAGGCTTAGTAGAAGTTTTGCTGCTCCTGGAAAACTTGTCCTTCTATGAAACCCTGGTGATTTGGCTATACAGAATGCTGATAAAGGAGCAGAAGGTCCATGCTGTGAAAGCTGGAGAGCTCGTTCTCTGTTCATCATCTTTAACTGAGTCAGTGATCCTATGTTTTTTTTTTTTACAGACTGGAGAAGCCTTATATGTCCATGACTAAGAAAATAAAATTAGGTGAATATGGAAAGAATTTGACTCCCCATTTTATAAATAAATAGCCTTCTTGTGAGCAGTGACAGGAAATTTGAAGTAGTTTCTGTACCAAAACAAGAATGGCCTTGCACCAGGAGTGTAAGCCAAAATACACGATGGCCATGAGAAGCTTTTGGAGGTCAAATGGTGGAGCTAGTGAGGAACATGGACTTTTTTTTTCCTTCTCAACCTTTTTCTGATTAAACTTAGAATTCTGCAATACAATTTTATCCTTAGCTAGTAATGTCCATTCCCACTGGAATGCTGAAGTTGAATGTTGAAGTCAATGCTGGGGTTTTTTCAGCTTGCCAGGAGTTCACATTCTTAAACCAGTACCCTGTCATCCCAGGAGAAGCCTTGAATCTTGCAATGGCCACTTCTTCTGTCAGTGTGCTGTGCCAAGGGAAAGCAAGCCTGCATTTCTTTTTGGAATTGCAGTAGTCAGGGCACACATTTTCTTTTGATGCTCATATTTTTAAGTACATGCTTTCAGAAAAGCAAAGCTATGGGCTTACCTTCTTTGTTCTCTGTAAAATCTCATGGTTGGATGGAATGTTTCTTTGCTTCTAAACACCAGTTTTCTCTTGGCTTTCTTTTCCTCAACAGCTCTTAATTTGTCATTTCTGGCCAAAACATTAAGGTCAGAATGAAAAGGAATTTTTTGACAGGCGTGAGGGGCCAGCTTCTGTGGAACAGCAGCTAAATGAATATAATCTCAAGAGTTTTGTTTCATCTTGGTCTTTCTCCTTCTTTGAACAAACTTTTGGGAAAAATACCATCTATAAAAGTTGCATTACACAAAAGGGAGCAAATTTCTCCCAAGAAGAAGGGACATCTGGATGCCCAAATTCTGTTAGGGCTGTGTGGAAGACTTAAAAGTAGGACTGCTATTTCCTGATCATTCCTTCTCTGTTTCAAAGATGGATAGTTACTCACTTCATCGTCAAAACATGTTTTTTAGTATAAAAACAGAAAAGCAAGGTGAGCTTAAATATCTGGCTAAAAATAAACTGAAAAACAAACCCCAAGAAGCAACACTTGGCTTTCTGAAAAAAAGTGTGCAATTTTAAGTACATCAGAACTCCTTTGTGTGCTGGAACTAATGTAGCCTGACTTGCTGTGATTGATACCATGCAGCTGATTGATGTTGAAGTTGCTTTTCCTACAATTTATATAATCTAGCTCCCATATGGATCTCTTGGTGTCTAAATAAATCCTGAGCTCATGCTGCAGTGTATTTCTCAATGGTAAAATGTTTGGCATCTCTCATCTCTCTCTCTCTGTCTCTTTGTGTTCCTGGCAATTGTAGAAGCTTCATTACCTCTGACTTCTTTCCCTCTAAAAAAGTAATTTGAAATTAATCAATGAGCTTTGGGGGCAAGCAGGTCAACAAATATATAAGCATAAGATGAAAAAAAATCTGAAAAAGAGATACTTTAAAAGATTGAAATGAAAATTTTCTTTTTGATTCTCAAAACAATTAATCTGGGCTGTTCAAGTTTTCTGAATTTTTTGTATTTAAAATTTGTGGGGTGTTTTTCAGATCAAGAAAAAGTTTGAAATCAAAATCTGTCTTGTTAGACAGCAAATAGTATCTGAAGTGCCTTTCAGTACTTTTGAAACTCATATTTTGAATATTTTTTAAGTGTATATAATACTAGGAGGAGGAGGAGTCTGGTTAAAAAAAATTTCAAATAATTACTTCATACATTGTGTATGGTCATACTTATATTCTGCAGATTATGCTCTGGAATGATTTAAAAGCAAATAAGTGGGAAGGTTGATACCCTGATTTTGGGTGGAATTTTTTTAGGTATGATTAGCGTAACAATACCAGTATCTTCAGCGCATTTATTTAAACCTTCTGTACCCTTTTCAAACGTTTTTCAGACATGACAGCCATTGAATTGTTCAGCTGATTAATTTTTTCCTTCCCTTAGAGTTTTACTTCTCTTGTGTTGCTTTGCAATTCTTGTTTCTAGACTTGAAAGAGACTTTTTTAAAATCTATCTAGATATCCTTGGACTACTGAGTGACATGCACAACTACATTCAAAAACATAGCCTGACAGCAGTCATCGTGGTTCACTCAGCTTTGTGCATACCAACAGAAAGAGGAAAAGTTGGTGACCTGAAGACTGATACATTTTTAGCCTGAGATTCTCTTCCAGTTTAACCCTGTTCAAGCTATTTGAGCCATCCTGTGATAATAATTCTTTCTAACCTGTGGTATGACTGACATTCTCTGTAATTCTGTGAAATGGTCAAAGTCCAGGATGTAAACATCAATAAACATCAAGGTTTTAAACCTTTTTTTATTTTTAATTTTATGATTCTTTGTCTTTCAAATTGCTGAATGTCAGAGTTAGCAGAGATGAGGAATTGGGGTGGAGAGCTGAAAGTAGTGAAGTTAAAATTGCAAAAAGAAAATTATAGAATCATCACATTTTCCTAAATTAAATTCACAATACAAAGGAGACTGTGATTGTTTGGTATATATTTACTTTAAAAAATAATTATAGACCCAGTTAAAATATTTTACTGTATAAATGAAGTGTTTCACAATGAGATACTTTTACCAAGGAACTTGTAGTAATGTCTGTACCTATCATAGAGAAGAGGTGTGTGGTTTGTTCTTTGCATAGTGCTTCCCAAACTTCTGAAATGCCCAGTGAAATCACCACCACCAATAAAAGCTTTTAAACACCTGGAGCAGCTTACAAGCTCTAAGTTAGTAACACACCAGGGTCCTGATTAGAAAACCAGAAATGTGTATCTAGAGAATGAACTGAAAGTGAGGTTCTAGCACAGTCAGCCCTGCTTGTGTTGGCTGTTGTTGAGCAAGCACAGGCCCTGTCAGGGGTGGAGATGCCTGGACCACCATGAGCAGCAGGGGAAGCCTGGGCAGCTTGTGGACTCTTATCTGGCCACTGAAGCCTGGGCCCCTACGTCTTCCTAGTGATTATTGTTCTTCCTAAGAAGTCTAAACCCAGTGCAGTTATAGCTGAATGTTGGTGCTACACTAGGATCTTCATTTGGCTCATAGACACAGGATTGGGGTTGTCATAATGTAGTTTAAAATTAAAGAATGTTGCATACCATTTCTGTAATATATAGATTATTTCCGGAGCTGAAATAAAGCCATAGCTAATAGGATGGTATTATTCTCCTATGTTGAAAAGCACTTGGGGGAATTGCTGGAATAAAGAAGTGTGAAAGTTATCAGTTTCTTATGTGATTTTTTTTTGCCCCTTGATTTAAGTAGGGTGAAAAAAAAATACCCCGAAATTGTTGTGTTTCTCCCCAACATTTTCTTTCCCTACAATTTTTTCTACTTTATCCTTCACCTTTCCTTATTTATGTGAAATTGCATCTCTCCTAGACTAGTTGCAACAGTCTTTGTTTAATTTGTTTCAAAATGGACAGACAAATTTGTAGATTCTTCTCAAAATTACACAGAACAGTTACTGCTTGAAGATTTGTAGGTTTTTACCATCATAGTGACTGTTAACAGTCATTGTCTCTCACATTGCACAGGCTGTTTTATATTGTAGAATTGATAGAATAATGCTGGCTGGTAATTCCTGCATCTGACCCATGTGTTCCAGATACACCAGAGCTGTTCTTCTAGCCAGATTTCTGCAATTGATTTTAAAGCTGGTGGAGGATTCTAGCACTTCTCTGAATAAATTATTCTGTCTTGTTAAAAAATACATGCTTTAATTTCTGTCCAGATATTTCTGGCTTCAAAGTAAGACGTGAGAGACAAGAAGTAGATGATAGGGAAAAAAACAGAAAAGGATCATTTTTACAGTTTCAGTTTCATGTAAAGTGAATAATCATGATTACGAGATATAGCAGTACATAAAGTGCACTGCAAAAATATCACCTTGAGGACTATAGATGAGAGTGCTACAGTGCTACAGCCCTCACAACTTATAGCTGTTTAAAAAAAGAGATAAATTCATAGGATAATTGCTAATCTTCCCATAGCTAGTAGAAGCTAGTTATCAGGATGATCAGTTGCCATCCCAGTCCAGAAAAACTAATTTCCCAAGCAAAATATTTGTTTTGGGCTCCAGGTTAGTGTACTTTTTCAGTTGTGAAAAAATAACCCTTCAGAAAGGATCAAATCACAGTTTCAATTGCAGGTTAAGCATGATTATTAAATTTAAGAAGAAAGATGTATTTCAGCCCTAATTTGGCAACCAATTATTCATGGGATCAAGGCTTATAAACTTAAAATCTATCAGTATTGTATTCTCAATTTTCCAAATAAAACATAAAATCACTGTAGTGTTTACAATTTACCTTAAGAGCATTAAAACATGGAAGATTTCTCATCCGTTTCTTTCCCAATGTTAAGGCATTCAGCATTCTAGAATTGAATTGGAATCATATCGCCACTTTAATATTTCACCATCACTATATTTCCTGCCTGTCATTGGATTTCATTTAATCCAACTCTGTGATTTTGCTTGTTAACTTTAGCAGGAATACTGTTTTCGGATGAATGAATGCTATAAAAGTCTGCTTTTTATTCTCTACTAATCAAACTGTTATAATGTGTATCTCAAGGGATCCACACTGACTTTAACAAAGGATTCTTTTGGTCTGAAATGTAATATGCACAGAATGTTTTCTAGCAGTATTAACTATAATGGATTTAGCTGTTTCACCTCTTGCTTCAGTGCTTTACAAACCCCGAAGGGTTTAAGGTAAAAATCTCAACAGTGAGGTTACATTTTCTATACTATTCTTATAGGAACCAAGTTTACAAATCCATCTGCACAGCTACACATAATTGCTGGTTTCCAGGGAACTCCAGCTAACTTTCTTCAAAGCTTTGACAATATACACAGAGGTAAGTAAGTTTGAAAATAACAATTATCTGACTTATTTGAGTTGGGTGAAGGCATTAGTTGCTTGTTCATGTACACTTGAGTGGAGATGTGATGAATTAAGTGATCTTTCCCGTAGAATGCAAATGCAGTCATTTAACCAAATGATTGAAACCTACTATTTATCTACTTTAAATTGCATGACTTTGTTTGCCCATGAGCTGCCTCATAGTAACCTGACTTCAGAGTTGCTGATGGTGACTCTCTGCTTCATACTGAGTTTCTTGCTTTTAAGAGACTTAAGAGCAGAACATTCCCCTGTTGTTATTTGCAGTCTTTATTTCCTCTCCCCAGTTTTAACTGTTTGCATATGCTCCCTTTCAGCTGCCATACGGGTGCCTCAGTGATGTGATATTAATAGCAAAGATTAAGCAGTTTCAGCTCACCAGAGAAGAGATTAATCATCATCAGACCCAATGAGAAGTTTAATTTTCTGCTCTTTTTTCCACTAAGCTCTGGTGGCTGCCACTTGCACCAATGTCTGTGGGACATTTAATAACCTGCTTCTGAAGATGCATTTCAGTGGTTTCTCTTCTTTTATTTCCTCTGTCAATCTCAGAGAATTTCATCATTTTAGACTTTAATTGAAGACCACTGTGAGGAGATGGAGAGAAGAAAGTTATTTCTTGAACAAAGCTACTTAAGGGACTCATGGTTTTTACTGTATTCAGGAGGAAGATGGGTTAAGTCAAGATACTGAAAACTATGGGAGTTGTTGTTTTGGTATGTGACTACCTGCTCCCCTTAAAAAATTCCATATCCTCCTTGTCCTCACCTCCTGTTTATATGCATTTATTTGTGCCTGAGAAGTGTGGTTAGATTTGTGGTGCAGCATGGATGATGTGGAGCCCACTGAATTAGGGAATGACAAGAAAGAGTCCACATTGAAAACTTCATAAAACAGCTTCCAAAATGCCATCTGTACTGATAAAAGCACTCGTGTGGGGTAGTCGACTAGTTGGACATAGCAGTTGCTGTTCAAAATGGCATGTCTCAGACTGGCACAAACTTACCTTACAGAGAAGCCCTAAACTTAATTAAAATTCTTCTCTGAGATGATGCTACTCCTGTCACCTGTTAACTACAACCAGGCAGTGAAGTTGATAGTGGAACCCTGGAAAAAGTTAAAGATAGAATCTAAAAATGTTAGGCTTTGTGCTTTCCCAGATCAACTGCACCTGCGTAAGCAGTATGATAAATTATATAATTGTTACATGTGATGATTGTTTAGTAATTAAATGTAATTATTATATAACCATAAGAAGAATAGTGAGAAACTATGCTGAGAGGGACTAAATTTATGTATACAATAGAACAATATAAGTTTAATAATTAACATGAAAGTTATGTAACGATAGAGTATAAAACATGATCATTTCGGATGTATGGTTGGAGTCAGATTTGGGTTGAATATACCCCGATTCCCAGAGCTCTTAATAAAAAGCACCGCATATAGTCCCCATGATTATGTGCTTCTGAACGCTAACAAAGTATTGATAGGTGATAATGTGCAATCTACATATCCCCCTATTTCTGGAGTTTTGTCAGCTTCTAAGAGGTTTTAGAAGGAGAGGGTCTCCATTAGGAGCAGGAGAAGATTACAGTTTTATAAGTTAGAAAAGGGCAGATCAGACTAAGATAAAGCAACACACAGCACAAAAGAAAAATGGTTAGTCTTTTCTGTGGTCTTCAGATAGACCTCATGTATGAGGTTGTGGATGTGTGGACATGTGGATTTGTTGGTTGAACAATGAGGTTGCAGTTTAATTTGAACAGCACATGATGTGAAATCACTCAAGTAGCATTTTAAGCGGGTTGCAATTGTGGATGCTGCCATTCTTGCATTTCTGGCTCTGGCTGCCTGGTTTTGAGTCAGTGTTTCTCCTGTTTGAAAAACAGGTCCCTTCAAACTTGAAGAGGCTCAGGCTGAGCACCTGAGATCTTTAATCCAGAATCTCTCACTGCCTTTTAAAATCTCTTAGAAAATCTGGCTTCCCAGCCTGGTACTTTTCTGTACTGGAGGTTTTGATTTATTCTATCTTGCCAGGAAGACTCTTGTGTAGCTGCACTATTTTAGCTTCCTAAAAGGCCTCTATCTATATTGGTCACTTGGGATGAACCTTGGAACTTTAGCAGGCCTCTTAAGTTTTCAAGTCACAGAAACTTGCTGAGCTGTATTAGAAATGGTCCTTTTTAAAAGAAGTTTTTTTGCTGTTAGTAGCCACTTTTTCATCTTGGAGACTACACACACAAAAGGCCAGTAAGTCTAGATATTAGCTTAAAAAAAAATATACACGTTGCAATTGCTACCACCAAAGAAAAGGCAGAACCCTTTCCACCAACAAATCTGCAACAGTACTACTGTTTTTCTTCAATTTAATTTGCAGGTTGATTCAGGGGAGGCATATCTAGAATGGCATTGTCAGCCTGAAGCAAAGCATAATGGTAATTTTGGGGGAAAAAAATATTTACACCATACAGCAATCTATGAATACATCTGATGTGTAGAGGAGGATGAGACTTGCAATTTCTTTAATTGTTTTATTAAGGACAAGGTATTGCCCTTGCAAACAAATTGTTTGGAAAAAAACATTTGCATATTTAATTAGACTTATATATTTAATAGCTAACAGTTGTTTACCTTGCATATCCATCATTACATTACAACAAACAGAAAAAACATATTATTTGAATCATGTTTAGAAATACTCCACTAAGGTCCTGGCACATTGTTTGGCTGCATGTAAGATTGGAATAATCTTAGCCATTCCTGGACAGGGATTGTTTTCCTGCTAATTACTGTTTGATTGCACTAAAGTAAGGTGCTTGATCTAGGAGCTGTGGTGAAATAGCCTCTGGTTAGTGGCAGACAAGTAATGGAAGACTTCCACTGGTGGAAAAATCATCTGTGGTAATTTCATGTGGCACTTGTTGGAAGAATCATTTGCAGTAAGTGAGAGCAGGAATCACAAACAGAATTGTTGAGAGTTGGAACCTGTTTTTAATGGATCTCACAGAAAAGAAGTTCTAATGGTATGGTGAAAACTGAGAAAGTGAGACTTTAATTATGAATAGAGGAGCTAATGAATGAGAGTGAGGAAGGAACAGTTCTCAGGTGTTACTGTCACTTGTCATAAACTCCAAGCTGAATGGAGTTGCAAGCTGGCTTTTTTTAGTAATAATCCAGGCAGGAAGACAAGACAAAGGACAAGCTATGATGCATTGCAAGTAGTGGAATGAAGTAAAACAGTGGATTCATATGGAAAAGAGAAGGTATTACCTTGAGGAGTCAGGAAGAAATGGAGTTCTGTTCTGAAAGCATCATTTGCAGGATCACTAAAAGCAGCCTCACTGGGCTGCACACTATTCTTGTATTTGAGCATCATGTATGTGTGAAAAGATTCAGCACCATGAAAATGTGGACCTTCAAATTATTCATTAGGTTTGTATCTTTTGCAATTACAGGAAATTTTTCAATGTGAAACCTATTCAGAACATAAAAGCTACCAGTCAAACTTGCAAATTGATGATTTATATTTGGTACTCATCAACTGTTTATGGATTTAACTGAATCAATGTTTTAAAACTGTAGGAAATTATTAATAATCATTAAGAGAGAATTTGATGTTACAAGGAATATGGATAATCAGCTTATTTGGCCCTCTCAGGAGCAAGTGCAACATTAGATGAGCAATATATTAAAGAGAAAAGAGAAAAGTGATCCTATAAGTGAGGCATTTTTGGTGGTGGCTGATAGTGGAAGGACTATTTAAGGCTAATTCAAATCTCTTTAGACCTCCTAGTACTTTCTATTATTAGTCTAATTCAAGAGCAGAGGCTATACATCAACCTTCTAGTAAGGCTACTGATGGCTATGTGGTTAAAAATAATATGAAGAATAATGAAAAGACAATGACTGCAACTTGATAAGGAGTTCATATTCTGCCTGTGTACTCTAATGCGCAGTTCCAGTGTACTACAAAAAAACTGAAGAAGTAACTATAACACTCAAGTTTTGGTTAATTATTTTCTATTAATATAAAAGGCAGAGTACATTTCTGGATACTAGAACAGAAGAAGAGGAAAAAAGAGATGGAACTGAGAGAATCAATATTGTTTCAGGATGTCCTGTTCAAAGAAAGAATGACTTTGAGATTCCAGACTATGGGAAAAACCACATTCCTCTTTCATACTGTAGATTGTGTCTAAAGATAACAGCAGAATGTTGTTACCAAATTGCCAGCTTATGGGTATGGGACAAAAAATGTAAGTGTGAAGATCTTTGTTTATTCAGATAGCAAAGGTAAGGTAAAACAGATCAGAACTTCACATAAGCAGTAATGCAAGATGTTTGAATTATTATTTCTGAGGATGTTTGTTGAGAAGGTTCTCTTAGTACAGTCCTAAAGCATATGGTAGAAGGTCAGTCCTCTTCTCTAGCTGTTCAAAGAGAGAAAGGTTGATAAATAGTGAAATTCTCAGGAAGACAAGGACTGCACATTTGTATTCAATGCTGCAAGCTGGCTAGACTTTCCATTGCATACAAAAGTGGATTTGTTCAGAACATAGCAAGTTACAGCCTGAAATTGTAGCAATGGGAGATTTAGGTGGAATTAGACAAGAGGAGAAGTAGCTCTAAACAGAAGAGAGTTCTGTGTCCTGATAGATTGTGAACAGGAGTCGTGGAATCATCACCGCAGATGTTTTTAGAGCAGACCAGTACAGTGGCAAATTAAAATCAGTGTTGGTAAGTGTAATCTAAGGCACCTTGGAAAAGTGTAGTCTTAATACACTATAGTGGATTCTTAGGTGACCTGGAACTGGATCTTGGACTTTGAATAAATATTTCTAGTAAAGTTGTATTTGATACTGGGGGATAGTTGGTGATGTATATATGATATCAATAGCCACAGGCACAACTTGAAAGGCTTTGCTAGATATTGGGATGGGAGACTTAATTGTTTTTTCCTTTCCTTTACCAGACTGAGAACTTTCTAAATACACAAGACAGGACAGAGCTTTTCACACAAGCAGATACTGTTAATACCAAGACAAATGTGTTTTATCAGATCAATAGTGCATTTAGGAATGCAAATAGGAAGAAAATATCTGTTCATCAGATCAGTGTGTTTCTGACACAGTCTCTCTGTAGTATAAATGAAAAATAACTCTCGCTAGTTTTAATGCAAAACTCAAGCTGTTTAAGAAAGGGCTTATATGATATTTCAACCTGGGACAACTGGACCTGAGCTCTATAACTGCAAAGTCCCTTCTAATCCTATGTGATATCTTTGCAAATATATTCACTATTTGCTTCATGGAGCTCTCTTGGGTTCCACTGAACAGGAAATAAATAATCTCCTTTACTAGAGAAGGTGTATTATTTGGAGATTATGTTTTGGCTTCTTCATGATTTTAAAACACCATTTTTAAGGATTAAAGCAGCAGCAGAGCTGATTATTTAGTGGTTATTACTTGATGAGGTAATGACACTTGGCTTATTTCCTGAGCACTTTTTGATCTACTGATGAAAAATGCTCTATAGGCTAGGTAATATTATTGTTAACAATAGTGGAGTGTTGGGAACTAATTAGTCTCAGCAGCCTTTTTAGGCAAAGGCAAAGAAGTGTTGATGGAGAAAAATGAATGCTGTTAAGCTTTAGGAATGCTTTTTTGAGTGACAGTCTCACTGTGTAACATGAACTAGTCAAAGCTCTTGGGTGCACTTGTGTGAGAAAATGGATTTCTTTCGAAGTGGGTGGTTCAGGGTTTATTTGGGGAGTGTGTGTGTGACCAAGTTTTGGTAGTGTGGGGAGTTACAGGGGTGAGTGACTTCCCTGAGGAGCTCCCCTTATGTCCAACAGAGCCTGTGCCAGCCAGCTCCAGGAAGAACCTGCCCCTGGCCAAGGCCGAGCCCATCAGCCACAGCGGTAGCACCTCTGGGATAATGGAATTAGAAATTAAGAAGGGAAAAAAAAACAAACCACCACAGAAAGAGCAGCTGGAGAGAGGACAGAGAATATGTGAGAGGAAGACAGATGGGAAGGAGAATGAAACCTTCATAACCCCAGAGGAAATCATTAGCAACCTGCTATGCTACATATTATTTATATTATATTCTGTATGTAGTTTTTGATAAAGTTTGATGTTGATGAAACCTGGTTCATGAAATCCAAATTTGAGACTAGATAAACACTAATGACTTATTTGTTCACCATGTAAACCTTCATTTACCTTCAAGATATAAATGAATTCATGGAAATCTTTTATTACAGTTTTTTGTGAATATGACAAATTACATTTTTTGTGTAAAATAAATATGACTGTCAAAAGGTTAAATGAAATAACTCTTTTTTGAGAGTTTGAGTGCCCATGGGGAAGTCATCCAGCCTCTTGGCTTTAATACTCTTAAAATCTAATGAACTTGAGACTGTCTTCAAAAAACCATAACAAGCAGTTTCTCTGCCATTAACCCCATGAAATGAAATAGCTTCCTCTTTTTTCTACATCTTACATAAGTGGGAATTTTCTTGAAACTCTTGGAAGTAGTACCAGTCTAAAAAAGGTATCCTGTAGTCTGTGTGATAAAGAAGGAAAGAAAGAGGTGGTGCATCAAGACTGTTACCAGAATAAGCACAGTAATTGGACCACCATAACTGTTGTTATCCAGATAAGTACTGGAATATCTCTGTTTCTAAAAGTTTCTTTTGAAACTTGAATTCTTTTGAATGGGGAAATATTTCCTGGTTTCATACTTTTATGTAACTGCAGCTGTGTTCTGGTGGGGTAACCTTCACTGACTGCCCACTGAAGTCACCTTCACTCTTCTCCTCAGCTGAACAGGGGAAAGATAACAAAAGGCTCATGAGTCACCCCACTACCAAAACCTTGTCATGCAAACCCAACAGTGGTAGACCTCTTATTTAGTCATGCCTTACAGATAGTTGTACTTGATGTCTGTAGTCCATAATCTCTCTGTTCCTAATTCCTTGCTGAAGGCTTTATTGTGATTCTGTACGTATGTTTGGCTTCATAGTAGACTGTGACAAGAGCAGTTCATCTGAGAAGGGAGAATTAAGTGCTCAGTTGCTCTTTTGAAGTTACTTGTTGCCCTTTCTTCTGCTCTGCTCTTTTCCAAAAAACACACTGAATGGTCACTCTGACTACCTCAGCTTACTGGACACAATTGAAAGCAATTTCCCAGTGCCTTGTTTATTGATAATTCTTAGTGATCACTGTGGCTTTTGTTTCTTTCTCACAGGGTTGTCTGGAGTGTTTTTCATTTAAAACTCTCTTTTCTGATCAATGATGAGGGTAAAAACAGCAACAAAAAAGAAATTAATTGGAACTGTTTTCAGTTTAACTACTTTCACCATTTCTTACTGCATCACAGTCACTGCTGTGCTCTGTTGCTCACTTGAATGCTCACCTGCACCCCTGTTTTCTCTTTCACATTTGTGCTTGCTTGCTCTCTATCACTTTCAGCCTCGCTTGCTCAAAATTGTGTATTGTATTTGCAGAGAATGCCCCAACGAAGGCAGGAATGATGAATCTGACTCCATGTTCTCAGAAGGCTAATTTATTACTTTATAATACTATATTATCTTAAGGAATGATATTAAAGAATACTATACTATACTATACTATAGAATACAGAAAGGATACTTACTGAATGCTAAAAAGGTAATAATGAAAACTCGTGACTCTTTCCAGGGTCTTGACACAGCTTGGCCCCAATTGGCCAATGAGTCAAAACAACTCACACCAGAAGCAAATGAAACAATCACCTGTGGGTAAACCATCTCCAAACACATTCCAAAGGAGCAAAACACAGGAGAAGCAAATGAGATAAGAATTGTTTTCCTTTTCTCTGAGGCTTCTCAGCTTCCCAGGAGAAAAATCCTGGGTGAAGGGATTTTTTCAGGGAATGTGAATGCCACAATCCTGTACCTGTTTTCAGTTTGCACTTGGGCTAGTTCACACATCCCTCATGCTCTGACTTCTTCCTCAGTGTTTCACACCTTGAAGCCTTTTAAGCCTTTTGTGTGGCACTTTTTTGTGCTTCATTTCACTTTCTCTCTGTCACATATGTTCAATTTTCTCTGTTCCATTACTGGATTCCTGGGGACATATCTGCAGTGCTGCCTAGTGGGAGTAGGGGCTGGTATTCTAGTATATCTCTGACAGTGTTTGTGTTCCTTGTTCAGCACCAATGATGATGTTACCAGAAAATTTTAACCACTGCTAGTTTCCCTGCACATGTACATAATTACTTTCTGTTCTCTCTCTTTAAAAAAATTGCATCATTTGCTTTCTTTTTTTTAAATTGATTTTCACTAGAAAAAAAAAAGGGGTTATTTTTGAGATGTGAAACCAAGCAACATTGTTCAGCAAAGTTATGTGTTCTGTCTGAAGGACCCAAGGAGCCAGGTAATGAAAGTAAAAGAAGAGTGTTGCATCCCCCCAGTTAAAACAGATAAGATCCAATATGGTTCAGATTTTACTTTCTATACAAGGAAGACATTTCAGACTTGAGAATCCATGCAAGTCAGATGGGCATAGTTCAGCCTGTCTAATGCTTTCCTATGCTGCATATTCTGCTCTCTAAATATCAGCTTAGCTATGCTTAACATAAAAAACAAAACTAGAGAAAACCCAAAAAACCAAAACCACTGACTGCATTTTATGTTTTTGTTTTGGGACACTTTCTTGTCATTAATTATCCCCTTTATGAGTAAACTTCTGACCAATGTAGCTTTCTGTTCTTTTTTTCCTACTACTCAGCTATGTGGGGTTTTTGCATCTGTTTTATTTGCACAAACTTAGATGCTTGTATTTAGGCTTTCACTGAATAAAATGTGATGAGAAATCATATGGCCTGTTAAGAGAAACGAGAAAACAAGATTTTCAGACAGTTAAAAATTTCTTCACAAATCTATGTCCTGCTTCTCTCTGCTTACTTTTAGTCTTTTTCCTGCTGGAACAGGTTTCCCAGAGAAGTTGTGCATGCCCCATATTCAGAAGCATTCAGGGCCAGGTCGGATAGGGCTTTGAAGCAACCTGAACCTAGTGATTGATGTCCCAGCCCACTGCAAGGGTATGGGACTAGATGACCTTTAAAGGTCTCTTCTAACTCAAAACATTCACTGATTCTGTATTGAACTATTAGTGGAGGGTGTTTGTCCTTAGTTTCAGCTAGTTGCCAGATGGTTTAAGTGTTATTTCACTGCAGCTAAGAATAAATAAAAGATAATACATGATTTTCCTTTACAGGGAGAAGAAGCTGTCTCTTTATCAGTCATTTATGGTTAAAGGGAAAAGGGGTGCGAGGAGGGAGATTTTCAGATGTTTTATAGAAATAAAGCAATTCAAATAAAGCAATTGTGACAGGATATCAAAACTCAATGTATGTCTACATTGCATTTTAGAAATACAGTTGAAGAATTGCTGTCACATATGCAGTATCCTCTGCTGTAGGTAAGGTGGAATATGGATATTTTGGGAGTCTGTGTACAGCCTGAAGTGATCTAGCCTTACTGGTGTCAGTGTCTGAATTAGTTAATGGAAACATCTCTGGTGTGTCTGCATTCAAAGCTGCCATTACCCATCACCAAAGTTACAGAGATAATGGTCAGTCTGATAGAAGCAGAGGCAAGAAGGGAACCCTAACAGTAAAGGGACTGAAAAAGCACTGGAGGAGAGCTGAGGCCTTTCCAGGTGATCTGCATGACTGATCCATCCTGTTCTGTCTCATCTCTCAGCCAGCACCTGCTTGCTTCCTGGCAGGGTTTGTATCTGCCACTGGTAGGCACAGAGGGCAATTTCTCTCCTACTTCCCCCTATCAGAAGTTCACAAAACCTTGGGGCAAAATAATCATCAAAACTCCCAAATTATTAATTAGTTGTTATTGGTACAATCACCATTAGTAATTATGGGATATTATTTTAATATATCTTTGTAGTCAAAGTAGAACTTCCACTGTCTGAAATGCAACTTGATTTAGAAGATATTTAAAGGACTGTTATGAGTGGCATACCTAAAGGCATGTCCATTTTTCTACAGTGACAAAAGAATATATTTTTGCATAATGAAGTTTTAAATAGATCATTAAAGTTTGGAGTGCATTTTACTTTGGAAGCAGAGTTTGAAAGGGAAAGAAATGTTATTCCCTGTCTCTAATGCTTTCCTTGTCTCCTGGGTTGTTTGAATTTCCAGTAAATTTGAATTTGTCTGTGTGACAAAAGCCTAGAGCAGAAGCCCATATTACCAGAGGAAGGAAGAGCAGTTTGGGCTTGCTAAATGGCAAAACTGTGCTTGTGTTATGCCACAGATGCAAATGGGGAAATACTGCACACAGATAGGAAACCTAAACATGCTTTTCCTTGTTGTGGCCAATACAGGGTGAGATTTTGTGGTAGCCAAGAGAGAAGGCATGAGCAGTTTATTCTATACTACCTCATGTCATTGCTGGGGCAGAGAAAGGAGAAGGGCTTCCTTCCTGGTTGAGAAAACATGGAGGGAGCCGTCTGGTGTTGTCAATTATCAGGGAATTTTTCTCTCTGTGAATAATTTGTTGTAGTTTTTTTAATTAATCTTGTTACTGTTACTGTTTGTTTTCTTATCTCATTGCCATTTTCAGTAAATTGTCTTTATCACAACCCATGATCTTTGCCTTTTGTGCCTCCAATTGGAGATGGGTGGAAGAACTAAGTTGGGGAATACCATTCCTAAACCATGACAGCACTGTGTATGAAATGGCAGGAGATAGTGTGCTCCGAGCTTGGTTTGGGTATAGTGGGAATTCCTCCTGCCAGCTGCACACTGGGATGTGAAATGCAGCTGCTTTACTGCAGCGCCTGACATGGGCTGCCCATCCTTCCCTCTGAACCCTCCCTGATGGCTTTCTTTTGGCTTTTTGAGATGTTAAACCAAAAACAGACATGTAGTGAGACAGCAGCTTGTGGAGAGAGACGCCTGATATCTCTGTATTTGCAACTAAAGCTTTCACAAGTCACTGTCTGTAAAAATGTAGTGTGGTTTGTTGTTCATTTCCAAGTCTGTGCCATCAAATGTGTATAAAACTCAAATGAGTACTAAGGAAGGGAATGAGTTATCAGCTCATTGGAGACAAGGAAGGGAGGACACTAAGATACATTCTAGCAGACAAATCAAAGTGGACCTCTCAATTTTCTTGAAATTTATCAAAAAAGAAAACTCTGTGCTTTTCTTTTTTAATTCCATTCATTTCTTTAATGAGTATTTGAAAATCTTTAACCTTCAAGAGTAATTATTCTCTAAGTCTTATCCATTCTTTCCATTGTGTAGATATTTTTCTTCCTTAAAAAAAATCCCAACAGATTAATTATAAGAAGATGGATACTTAACTAAGCTTCAGGCTTCTCTGGTGAGTCCTAGCCTCTAGCTAATAAAAATGTTATCTCTGGCAATTTAAACGTTTTTTTTTTTTCTTTTAATTAAGTTTTTTAAAAAGTGGGAATATGTTAAAAAATTTCACAACAAGGTGATATATAACTGTCATGAATGAATTAAATTCATCCATAGTAAAGCTTCATTTTCAATGTCAGAAAAATAAAAGAAAGATTCTATCTACCGTGGTGTGAACAGCATCCTTCTCTTTCTTAGTCTGTAAAACTAAAAGAAAATGTAGTAGTAAAATCACAAAAATAGGCAAAAGGAGAAAAGAATTGATATAATTCCTCAAAAGTTTAAATATTTTAAACACTCTCAGTTTTTAAATATTTAACAGAATTTAATTTGACTGATGGTGTCTCTTTGGCTGGAAAAAATATCCCATACAGTCTTGTCAATCCCAAATATCTTAATATCCTGCATTCTGAATCACAAAAATCATGACATTGAATTTCTAGTTTTGTTTCTAAAGTGACTCTGCATCTGTTCTCCTAAAAATAAGTCCTCATTAGCTACCATTTACGTTATGAATTATTAGATCAGAATTTATAACTAGATAATAATTTCAAGTTTTTCTTTGGCATTCTAAGGAATAAAAAATCTTCTTGCTATAGAAAAGAAACTTTGAGTAGCAGTTCATATGTGCATTCACATTAAGACTGTAAAAGCTATACTGTACATTAAGACACGTACATGGGATTTTCATCTAAGTGAATTTTGGGTTATTTTCTTTTATCTGTCTTAAAGTTCTAAGGAAGATTTGTTGAAGAATTATGACATCTCAAGTAGTACTTAGTAGGTGCATCTTATTTTCCTGTTCTCTGTCTTTACTACTTGCAGTGTGTGAGTGCTGAGTGCTGTTTCTGACTCCAAGACACAGGAATCATTAGTTTCCAGAAGAACAGCCCAGGGCACAGCAGCTTTTGGGAAATTCTCTGATAATCCACAGCAGTTTGCACTGTAATATGCAGCTACCAGTGGTCATGCTGCCTCTGGGCAGCTCAGTAGGATTCATGGAACTTGGCCACCCGTGCTTGTGGCAATTTCCTGTGTGCTTACTTAGGAAGAGAGTTGGGAGATGGCTGCTTCCTCTTTGATGGGTTGCCTTCAGGTAAAATATGGCAAGAGAGACCCTTGTGGATGCAGAGCAGGGAATATGCTTGTTTAGACCTTGTGTGCAGAGGTGGGATAGGAAGTGTGGGGCCTGATCTTGTCAGCAGCAGCAGCTTCAATGAACTCTGTCAGTGTGCAGTTCTCAGGACCAGTTCTGAACTTGGATGGAAGTCATAGGTTAATTGAGTTCAAAGCCATTAAGGACATCCCAGTTGTCTGAACTGGTCTTTGTTGGGAAGCTTGTGTAATCATTAGTCATTTTCAACTACTAAAATGTGTACCCCATTTCTCATTCAAAATTTGTCTTCAAGTTGGTGGTTCTTGCTAAATCATTTTCCGAAAGATTAAAGGGCTCTTCCATTCCTGCTCTTTTCTTCATGTGGAGGAACTAACATGGTTCAGTCAACTCACTTCTCAGTTTTCTTCTTGCAAGATGAACAGTTTGATCTCTTTCAATTGTGGGGCATTAGCTCTAGTTTTAACTTTTTGCTGGCTCTCTTCTAAACCCTCTCAAGATTTTCAACATACTTTAAAAAATGCACATGACAGAAGTCATGGTGGTATGAAATAGCATTCTCATCACCCCTACATAAAGAGGTACTACTTATATTTATCACTTCCTATTCTTTACTCCCCAATTATACTTCCAAGTACCAAATGACTTACACTCCTGCTTCTTAAAACTCTTTTTAATTATCTTCGTACCTATGCTGGTTTTAAGTCCCTTCCATCACCAATATTTTCCAAAATACATGATTCTATTTTATAGATATAGTCTGCATTATTTGTTCTCAAAAATATTCCTGTGCAGTTGGACATAATGAACTGCATTTTGTCTGAGTGGGCAGGACTGCCCTGTCTTTGGCATAATTCTCACTATTAACTTGGTGCTGTGTGTAAAGTTTTGGGTTGTTTTTTGTTTGTTTGTTGGTTTTTTTTTTTTTGGTTGGTTTTTTTTGTGGTTTTTTTTTTTTTTTGTTGTTTTTTTAATTTCTCAAACATCAATAAATACTAAATAGGAACCACTATATTAGTGAGTACTTTGAGATCCCAGCAGGTATTCCTGTTTCAGTAAGCTTGGTGCTTGCAGTCTGGTTAAGTAGACAGGTTTTAGTTCTTAATGTGGAATGTCCTGGTATTGTTTCTTTTTAACAAGAAAATATGTTACTTGATCAGACACCTTGCTATGGTAATTTGTACGTCTGCACATAATATTTCGTTGCCAACTTTCAATCAGATGTAAAGATAAAATTAGTCTTACCAAATTGATATTTATAAAAAAAGGCTGTCTAATTATTTTCCTATCAATTAATTTTCTATCTTCTGACTTCTGGTTGAACTTTTTCATTACTTTAAGTGCACTTAGTGCATTTGGCATCAGTGCAACAGGCCCAGGAATCATCATGATCATTTTGCTTCTCCTTTTTGAGTACTGACACAGAGTAAATACTCAAATCAATAAAACAGCCTGTCCTTTCTGATAGATATTAGGTAGTGGCTTTGGCTGTTGCTGGCACAAATTCCTTCCTTTATTTTTGAGCATACTGTTTTCCTGTGGTTATGTAGTATGGACCACTGGATAGAAGATATCCTGTTAACAAAAGTTAAGTCTTAAAGTTGTCTGCAGTGCAACTAATCATATTATGTGAAATCACAGTACTTTTTGTGTTCAAAAATGACAGACTTTCTAAAGTCTCTAAATAAGAGAGAAGGTCCCATTCAGTTCATTTAGTCTGCCAAACATGCACTGTTTTCCATGATGTTGGTATGTGCTGAGTAGACATATTTCTGATCTTTCCTTGTCAGCATATTAGCTTCCTTCATTTTTTTTAGTCAAGTATCAAAAGCTTTTCTTGAGGGACCACCCTTCCAGCTTGAATCATCTGGCTCCAAGACCCCTTTTGAAATTTTTCTGAAGCATCATGGGTCGAGTTTACACAAAGGGGCACTGCAGTCCAAGGAGCTGAATGTGTGTATCTTTGCACAATAGCTCTACCTCAGTGTGACTAAAATGGCTCTTCCAACTATTCACCACAATGAAGCTTCACAAGGGAAAAATTATGAACTTTCCAATCTCCTCCCTGTCTTTCTAATTCTCTATTTGTCTATTTTGTTAGTGTAGATATCACTGAGGAATCAATGGCTGATTTATAGTTTTCATAGCTCTTAAATAAACCACACAAATTTAAAAAGGGAAACTGAAAAATGTTCTATCTACATTACACAAACTTTCTTCAGTAATGTTGGAGTATATACACCTGACTCCCCTTTAAAAATTAAATGGAATACCTTTATAAGCAATTGCTGCTACTTACTGCAGTGAAGTCACTGTTTCAACACCTCCAAAAGTAGCTCTATCTTAGTTTTCCTTGGGACTTGGATTTTTTTCCCCTGGAATTTAACTTGTAAAGCCTCTTGTTCTTCTTGTTCCCCACAGACAGGACCATCTGGACATTGTTATGTTGTAATTGTGGAGAGCCTAATATTTTTGTTTGTTAGGATTATGGAATTAGTCTGGCTTTTAAATAAAGTGAAACAGACATCATCTCGTTAACATTTATATTACTTCTTTTTTACTTTGTTTGCTGCCAGTAATACTCAAGTCTAAGTTTTGTGTGATTTTGTAGATTTTGGTGCCATGAGATATGGCAGCAGATTAATGAAGTTTGGCTTTGGCTGGCTTCACACTGGTAGTGTGGTAGTACTTCATTAGTTCACATATCCTAAACTTTTGGATTCCTGCACTTCCAAATTCCTCTTTGAAATTTTAGAAGTATGGTTCTCCAGGCAGGGGCTATCCCTGAACTCTGGGATGCACATTTTTTAGCTTGTCCACAATTTTTTTCTTATCTGATTGTGCTTAGTCCTTCACCAAAATCATTGACATTAAGGAAATTACTAGTGTGCCAGGTAAAAAGATGCAGTTGGAGTCTTCTGCATGACATCGGCCACAGGATTTTTTATTGCCTTTTACAAAAACTTCTTGATTTTAAAATACTCAGAGACAGAAAATTATTGGTGATTTTTGGTGAGTTATGTCAATGCTTAATTACTTTGTTTGCTCAAAATTTAGGCTGTGTTTCTGTCTTTCATTTTTGAAAATTCAATTATCCATCTCTGGTTCCTGTACCATTCTCTTAAAATTGGAAGTCTTGTTGGAGTGAACTTTACTATTTCCCTAAAGGATATGAGCAAATTGCCTATTAGCCATACTTCTGTTTATCTGAGTAGATTTCTGTCCTTCAGCAGTTCAATCTGAAATAGGTTTTCCAGCGCTTAGGCCATTCTGAAGGTCTTTGCATAATTCACCTTACTGAGTTCCTTGTTAAATAAAGATCACCAGAACAGAGCAGTATTCCATATTCTCCAGTTATCTATATTGTACAAATACACATATGAAAATATTGAAGTGTTTTTATAAAGAATTGAGATTGACAAAATGTTTCGATTCTAAATGTCCTTTTTAAGAGGCTTACAGTTGTTCACAGACTGTGACTATTCAGGATTGAATTTTACATTTTGATGAAAACCCTATGCAAGACTTTTTAATTATTTGAGAAAATTGCTTATTTTCCAGGAGAAAAATATTTTCCTTGCAAATATTATTCAATTACTGTTTACCTGTAACAGGAAATAATTTCATTCTTTGTACCCATTTTTGCCAATTCTGACTTAAGGAAAGTTACCCATTGAGATGAGGTATCTAGCACTTTGCTTAAAAGTTCATTTTTACATGATGAGGAGGGGACAGGTACAAAGATGGTAATTTCAATGCTATAGACATTTACAAAGGATAGGGGATGAGACAATGTCATCTGTCTTGTTTGGATTTTTTTTCTGTGAGTGAGTGATTTCAATGAGACTTAACTTGAAAACTTCATAGGTGTTATGAATAGGAACTTTCACAAGGGCAGGTGTCCATAACATTGAAAAAAACCCCATGATTTTGAGAAAATGATAGGTATGAAGATGAGATGCTGTGCAAGAGTAGCAGTAAGTGACCTGCCACTGCTATTTCAGAATGTTCTGAGAAGGTAAGTTCTCTGAGCAGGAGATCAATATGAGTGTTTTGGTTATATACTGTAAAACAATTACCTAGAATTGGATTTCAGTGCAAGAAGCAGCTTTGGTATATTGCTATGACTGTTAATTTAAAAGCACAGAAACCAAGAACTTTAGAGTTACAGCAGCTGTGGGAAGCATAAGTTGATAATGTTTACATACACTTCAGAGCATAAATTTCTTACCATAAACAGCAATGCAAAGCACTACATATGTGCAAGTGGAGAGAGCAATGGATACTGTGAGAACCATGGATGAATTTGAATTTCTGGACTTTAAATATGGAACCCCAGTCCTGCACTCACAGCTTGTTTCCCACTGAATATGTAAGATACAAAATGAGTTACATCCTGTTCTAAAATACAAGACCCTGATTCTGCATAAACTTAAGTGTTTACATAAATTCAGTCATCTAAGTAACCACACTGCCTGCTGGAACTTCATACTTGTTCACATGCATGTACACGTTTACTGGGCTTAGTTACTGCCATCCTAGAAACAATGCAAACCAAGAAATGAAAATGAACACAAAATGTTACACAAAGTGCATTTTCTGAGGAAGGGCACCTAGGTTAAGATACTTGCTGGTTTGTCAGTTTGGCTTCAGCTTCCTGAACTCCCCACCTTGAGCAGCAGAGATCAAGGATTCTCCTTGACTGGATACTTTTGCTTTTAAGTAGTAGTTAATACTGGCCGAGAATCAACTTAATTCATTTAATGCTGTCTAAGTGTCTTTATGGCCTGTAAATCATGTAGGACTGGTGTCTCTGCTATTAGTGGTTGTTGACTCTATTCATAGTAGTTGGTAATAAAAGAGAGTATGTTTTCAGCTTTTTGCTCTCTCCTTAACCCACTATTCATCCCTTGGTTGCTCAGGGAGTCTGTATAGTAAAATTATCTGTGTCCACTTGGATTGATTTATTCTTTGTTAAGTATTGGGTCTACATATTGTTGTGTTCATTTCTGACATGTTTTAGGATGCTGGTTTGTAAATACACTGACTAATTTTCTTCTAATCTATCAAGTCAGACTAATCAGTAAGAAATAATTCCTCTGTTTTGAAACAAGTTTCTTTTGAGAACATATCAGTATTTCAGTGTGTATTTTGAGGCCTTTCTTCTGATGCTTGTTTTGATATGAAACCTCTAAAAACACACCAGATCAGCAAAAATCAGCGAACTTAGTCTGGCCTCTTTGCCTATATTTGCTGAACATGGTAATTTAAGAAATAGCTGTGACAGCATGTTGCCTTTTTTTAAAATAATATTTTAAAATATAAAAGATAAAAATATAATTGTATTTGTGATATAATGATTGTTATTTTATTATCATTATTTTTGTGATTTAACAGAGGCTGAAAGTGACCGTATCAGAAAATCTGAGGTTTTACCACTGGTATCAGTGGGCTTGTTTCAGAAAATCTTGGTGGATGGTGAGGTGGAAGGTTTATTTACTCTTTTATTTTTAAACCCTTAGGGAACTACTTGTCACTTTTTCTCTACCATTAGCAGGACTAAGTATATTTTTGCTCTCACACATTACCTGAGATCTTACATAACTGCACTATGGCAGCTGTGAGAGCCTGGATAATGTCACCAATCATGTGAGTTTCACATCAGTACTAGTGATGTCTAGGTGCTTCACCATTGTTTCCTGTTAAGAGAGTTCATTATTATCTGCTTCTCCTGAATGGTTGGCAGTGGTTGACACAAGGACTGGATATTGTGTCTTTGTGCTCTCAACTCTGTTGCAAGGTAAAATTTCATCAGTGTGTTCTTGGAGAAGCTTTCAAGGCTCTTCTCAGCATGCTTCACAATACAGTGATCAAAATCCTCCATTAAAACATGAGCTAAGTTCACAGGAGCTGCCTAGGACCCTAAATGGCAACCCCTAGGTTAAAGGGGGAGATGAACAACTCAGGCCATCTTCTGTCTGGCAGCCTGACCTCGGTTCCTGTGAGCTTCTAGGAGGAGGAAATCAGTGCATTGCCACTGGCAATCTGAACCAGCCCATGGCTACCAGCAGGCACTGGCTATCCAAACCAGCCCATGGCTACCAGCAGGCACTGGCTATCTCTGAACCAGCCCTGGCTACCAGCAGGCACTGGTTATCCAAACCAGCCCATGGCTACCAGCAGGCACTGGCTATCCAAACCAGCCCATGGCTACCAGCAGGCACTGGCTATCTATCTCTGAACCAGCCCATGGCTACCAGCAGGCACTGGCTATCTCTGAACCAGCCCATGGCTACCAGCAGGCACTGGCTATCCAAACCAGCCCATGGCTACCAGCAGGCACTGGCTATCTCTGAACCAGCCCTGGCTACCAGCAGGCACTGGTTATCCAAACCTGCCCATGGCTACCAGCAGGCACTGGCTATCTATCTCTGAACCAGCCCATGGCTACCAGCAGGCACTGGCTATCCAAACCAGCCCTGGCTACCAGCAGGCACTGGCTATCTCTGAACCAGCCCATGGCTACCAGCAGGCACTGGCTATCCAAACCAGCCCTGGCTACCAGCAGGCACTGGCTATCCAAACCAGCCCATGGCTACCAGCAGGCACTGGCTATCTCTGAACCAGCCCATGGCTACCAGCAGGCACTGGCTATCTCTGAACCAGCCCATGGCTACCAGCAGGCACTGGCTATCTCTGAACCACCCCATGGCTACCAGCAGGCACTGGCTATCTCTGTACAGCCCATGGCTACCAGCAGGCACTGGCTATCTCTGAACCAGCCCTGGCTACCAGCAGGCACTGGTTATCCAAACCAGCCCATGGCTACCAGCAGGCACTGGCTATCTATCTCTGTACAGCCCATGGCTACCAGCAGGCACTGGCTATCCAAACCAGCCCATGGCTACCAGCAGGCACTGGCTATCTCTGTACAGCCCATGGCTACCAGAGCCTTTCTAAGCACATCATGAGTAGTTCAGTACAAAAAGGGAGGTTGTGTCTACTGGACACAGTCAGTTTTTCTCAGCTTTCACAGTGTCCAAGAGGGAGGGACAAAGCCAGGAGAGAGATGCTCCCTGCTCCCCAGTACAGCCAGGATTCTGGATGAGGTCTCCCACCTTTGCCATGCCAGTGGTACTTTGGCCATGTTCAGCCCTCAGGGATTTGGGAGGGGGAAGCAATGCAGAGGAGCTCTGAAGCTTGCTGGTTTATAGCAGCTCTAACAGATGTATGACAATGTGCTGTGCTTTGGCAGCAGCCAGCAGCAATGCTGCCGCTTGCCAAGACAATTGGCAGCAGATGGCTTCGTCCAGTTCTGCCATGAAATTCGTTTAAACTAAAAAAGATAGAGTATTGTACTTGGAGCTGATTCATTGCAAGAAAGTGAAATTTCTTGTATTTTGATTTTATAAGTTGTGAATTTCACAAGTACTGATGAGAATCCAGATTATTACATAGCCTCCTCTCCACAGCCCAGCACCATGGTCATGCAAAAGTGAGAAAAGTTCAGTTGTATTTTTCTATATCAAAGGCAGATTTCCTATATTTGCCATAGCTCCTAGGGTAACTTTTTTTAAGTGGATCACAGCCGAGGAAATTTTGGACCCACAGTTCCTAATCTGTTTTTTGTAAAACTGTGTGTCCAAATCTTTATTTTGGCAGCTGACCCCATGATGAAAACAATACCACATTGCAGGAGTACATGCCATCTGTGATAACTTTTTAAATATAATTTTTGCTGCAAAATAGCAAGTGCTTAATGTAGTCTCTCCTCTAGCTTTTCTTCTATATTGATAACTAGAATTCTCATATGAGTTTGAACTGCTAGTCTTCATGGAACTTACTGAGAAAAAACAGTAAAAGAAGGACACTACAGAAGATGTCCAATTTGTATTTTTTTTAGTGCTAACCTGAGCTGTACAGAATTGTCTCTGTAACATTTGTAGTTTTGTTTAAAAAATATGTTCATATAAGTAATAGTAATAAATGCCAGAAAGCCATGCTGTTTTCTGATGAGAGTGATCTTTGTCTCTACCATTTTTACCACTGCCTAAATCCAGGCAGTCTCTACGTATTTCTTTCTGATAATTGCTCTTTAAAAAAAAAAAAAAAAAAAAAATTCATTATTTAATATCATTGTTGGCCAGTGTCTTTTTAACTTTGGTGAAAGATTGTCCTTATGCTTTCAAAAGCTTGGAAAAAATCTACAAACTCAACAAAATGTTTTGGAAAATACATAGTTTGGAGAAAAAGGCAAATCAGTGATTTTGGGTATGCAGTTTTTGTGCTTGGATTAAATGCTGTTAATATCAAAAATAAATGTTATTCCGAAAAATACTTAGAAAGCTAAACTAGCTGAACAATTTGGAATAACTATCTAATTTGTGTTAGAATTTGAGTATTAATTAAAAAGGCACATTGCTGGCCATCCTATTTTGAAAGTCTTGAAGACTATTTATTTTGACTAAGAATGTGCTTTTCAGTTGTACCCAAGTGATTTAGGAGCTGGCGAAATAGGCCTACATTCCAGGTTCAAAAGAATCTGAGAGATTTAGGAAGATGAGCACAGCCTGTTTGTTCTTGTAACTGATGACTGCCGTTCTAAAAATCCCACACCATCTCCCAAGCTTTATTTATATGTAAATTGCTGGTGATTAAAAAATGTTATTTATAGAAATCCAAAGGAAGGAAAGTGTAAAATACTGCAGTGGTCTAAGGAGTGTATTTTCTCAGAGCACCTCCCCAGCAGACAATAATTTGTATCTTGTACTGGTGAAGCATTTCCAGCACAGACGCAAGTGCACCAGTGAAAAAACCTCGTGTACCAGTGAAAAAACCTCTCTGTATTGTTATAATAAGCTGCTTCCCTACAATGGAATGTACTGCTGGTGAACATGAATTTTTTTCTGATGTAATTGTATGTACTCACAGTGCTTCCACAAGGATAGCAGTTCAGTCAGGGATTAAACATTTTCATACCTCATTTCATGGCTCAGGAACTCTCTCTGGAAGCTCAGGTAGGCTGCCTGAAAGCTTGAAAAATCCCTTGAACAAGGATTTGGTTGTTAGCCTGTTACCAAATAAGAGGACTTTTAATATAATAATATAAAATGAGTAAAGATTGTTGTTTTGTTTTTAATTTTCCTGAACTCTGCTGGGGGAAAAAAAGGTACTCTAAGGACCTCCTCTTTTATTTGGAGCTAGTGAAGTGAACAGGGAATGTTTTCATTTTAGTCAGTAGTCTTACTTAAGAAAAATTAATGAACTGTTTTTCCAAAAATCTTATTGTTAGTATTTCATATTCACAGTGTACCACCACATAAAGATGTTCCATTTGTGAGGCTGCTTGTTATTCTTCTCTAAAATGTGACTTAACTGCTGCATGGTAGCACAAGAAGTTCTGTTCTGATTCTGAGGTTTCTGAGCATGGGCAGCCTCAGAGCCACTGTGATGAATGGAGCAGCCTAAAACTAGGCTACATTTATCAAAACTCACACTTAAGAGCTGACTGAAATACTTTGGTCTGTTACCTGCACAAAGCAAATGATCACTTGTAGGACAGGGCACTAGCCTGTCTCATTTATTAAAATAGTAAAGAGTGTTCAAATTTGAATTTTGGCATGATTTTCATTATCAGTATAATAGATGTAAGGCAGAAGTTAACATCTTCCAAGTCAAATTGTTGCAGTACACACCAAAATAAAAACTGGATATGGTCAAACCCTTCAGTAGCAGCCATGGGCATGAAAACCTTGTTTCAGGTTTGTGGGTTTTCTCCCCCTTCCTTCGGCAGTCCTTGCATTTCCTGAGGCTTGTGTGCTTACAGAGCATTGGCAGGTGCCTGCCCATCAGAATGGATTTGTAGTAAGTCCTCGGACAGCATGTTCAAAACAATATTAAATCTCACGTTCAAGAACAAAGTTAGGCTGGTATGACTTTATTTTTAAAGCCATTTAAGCAATTTGAATAAGGATATATTCCTAAAAGTGCACCTACCTGCAATCTGTGCCTCTCAGGCTCCTCAGTGACTATTAATTTTAATGGTATGTGGTTCTAAGTCATCTACGTGATCTTCAAGATCTTATTTTTTTACAAAATGGTAGAAAGGCATTAAAAAAATCCAGATAATATAATTTCATTGTAAAGTACCAATATAGGGGATTTTAAAAATTAAATAATATTCATCTTCTCTATCACCTAAAGAAAAACAATTATGAGTGCTTTTCCAGCTCATCATTCTTCCTTCTCCCAGTCTACACTGGAATTAGGAATGAGAAACAAGAAAAAAAAAGAAAAGAAAATTTAAAAGTTTTTCATTGCTAGACTTTTCTTGACAGCTGGGGAATAAATTAATTTCAAAAAAAGATAAAAATATAGGTTTGGCAGAGCAAGCTGTTCTGGGAAAGAGTTCTCAATCACCGTCTTAATAATTTTGGCCTACTAGATGCGTGGTAGGATTCTCCCTCATCTGAATTATAGAGGGAGTCACCACTCTTTTTACTGACGTTAGTAGTTTTCTTTTTCTCTCAAAGAAACTGCTGATGAATATGTCACTGCCTATGGAGAATTGCTCTTCTATAAATATATCCATTGGTTTAGATTTATTTCTTATACCTCTGAGTAAGTCAACATTACAGAAGCTTGAGGTACTAGTTTACTAGGATTTCATTGTCCCCTGAAACTAGGATAGGTGAGTTTAGTAATACATTGATTTTTAGCTTTCCCTAAAATTGAGAAGTCTAAAGAGTTTGTGTGCTCTTTTTTTTTTTTTTTTTTTTTTTCTTTTTCCAACAAATTAACCAGAAGTCTATCAGATGCTTGTCCTTAGTAAATTTGAAATTAGGGTCAGCATCTGCCAGCATATGCTATGCTTATCTCAGACCCAATAGGTGTTTTTGACATCTTTGTCTTAACGGCTCCATCTCTGGGTTTTCATTATGTTTTTTTTTATTTTTCTGGTTCATGTTCTCTATTTTAAATTGGATTTGTGCCTCCTTCTTGCTATTTCCATTTTACAAAGCCAGATATGAAATGTGACCTCAAGTTACTGATTTTCATGTTTCTCGGAGCAGCGCTTCAGTGCTCTCTGCATAGTCCATTGCACTAATAGTTTAAGCTCTTTTTCCTGAAGACATATATAAGCCCATCACTCTACTGTTCCCTGGGTTCAAAATCTTCCAAGCACTGAAATTCAATTGGCAAGATACACTCATTGTGATTTATTGGTAGCTTTATTGGGGGTCAGAAAGGGAACAGTTTGCAGAGTGCCCTTTATGCTGCCCTTGTGGCACAGGAGGAACGTTCTCTTGCACCACTTGGAAGTGCCATTGCTGTAGCTGTCCTAACCTGCAGTGCTCATGAAGCCTTCATGCTACTGCATTTCCAGAAATGTTGCAGCTGAACTGATAGCAATTCCAGATGGATGTTTTTGTTTCCCTCTAGAAGCATTTGATAGACATGACTGTACCATACATGCAGCAGTCCCATATGCTCAAACAGGGTCCTGTTTTGACCCTGGTGAGTCAGTTCCTGAGAGAGACAAAAGTCTCCAGTCGTGAATTTTTCTCCATTTCTTCCTGATCCATTTTTTCTTGTTCACAGTGGCATAAGTCAGCTTTACTTGTCAGGGATCATATTTTCTAAGACTTGCAAGTGGCAGCTCTGCTATGACTGTACTCCAAGCCTTCTTTCTCTTTCTTGAGCTGCAGAAATTAGTCTTTAGAATATTTCTGCTTTTGGTCCCAGCATAGCCTTGAGAGCAGCCCTGCTCAGGAAAAGTGTGTGCCACTGTTGTTGAAAGGATGTAACTGAAGGCAGATTCCCTTAGGCTGTGCCCCAGCTCATTTAGGAAGTTCATACTCATTGCCTGTGCTTCTACTCTTCCTTCTAAGGAGCTGCTGCAGTCCCTTCCTACAGAGGTTTGTAACCTTTGTGAGGTTGTGCTAAGACTAGCATTTAAATAGTGTACATTAAAAATAGTTCTTTCTTTATAGTGGTGGGAAAAGAGCTTTCTTAAGCACATGTATCATGGCACTGCAGTTTGCCAGCTCAGTGCCCTGCAAACTGGAACCATTATTAGGGCTTGCATCTCTCCTGGTAGTACATGCAGGAGTGCTTTTTGCTTTTATTTCTTTTATTTCTGCTGTACACATATGAGCTAAATGAAGGCAGAAGTACTTTTGGTATTTTTGTAATTTACACTTGCTTATCCTTGAAATTCTTGTATTCGCTCCACATTGTACTTTTAGGTATGGCATGGCATCATATGGTATTGCTATGTTATGGTATGTGGAGGAGCAAGAGCTACAAGCATGATTAGGATTTAATTTGTTTCCTTTCTAGTCAGGGATTTTACCTGTGGCAGTAGCACCATCTACATCCCTGTTCTCTAAAGCAGTGTGTGTTCCTCTTCTCTCAGCTATGCAGCTCCAATTCTGAGCATTCCAGAACAAAACAGTATTTTCCTTACCATCCTTCATCTGCACATATCTTGAGAATTTGGTTATATATCTATCTGTTAAAGAGAAAATGAATGAACAGCCTGCAGAGCACTAGCAAATAATCCTGATTAGTTTTATCCATGAACATGATTCTTGTCAGTTGAAGCTATGCAGAAGTGACTGTTGGTAAGTAAAAAAGATTTGTTTTCATTGGGTTTTCTTACATATTTCTCCTATAAGTATACCATCGTCAGTAGGTCAAAAACAATTTTTGGCTGCTTCATCTTAAAACCTGTAGCCACAGTTCTTGGTCATACCTGTAGCTCAGTGACAACTTTTGATTTGATTCATGGAAGGAAAAGGAAACAGGGAGAGAAAAAAGAAATGTAAAGTGTTAATAGTACTTCTGTGGTGTCTACTTCACAGGTTTTATGGTAAAATGTATTTGCTGTAATTGGTTTTTTGCTGTGGTGAGTACAAACCAGCCAGGATTAAGAGAGGAAACAAGCATTCCTGAGTTGACAAAACAGCCTGAAAAACCTTTCCACAGATAGAGGAGCATTTTGAGCTGTAACTGTTTCAGAGTGTTTTTGGTGACTGCTACTAATAGGCTCTCCAGAAGAAAAAAAAATTACTCCCACCTTCTACAGCCACTGTGTCACTGGGATTTGTGCCCACTTGAGCAAGTACTGAATTTTGCACAATGTCTTAGAATATTTAAAAGTGAAGGCTCAAGCTGTTCTGTTTTAGGTTGCATTTATAGATGAATTTCAATCTAATTTAGAGAGTCCTCACCAATATTAGATGCTTTATATCTTGAATATTTCTGTCACTTCACCCCCTACTTAATTACTTTCATTCTTCCCTAATTGACTTTAGGGTAATAACTTTGATAACTCAGACACCATCTGGCATGGGAATACCGATTTCACAAGAAGAAAGCAGCAAAATTGCACTTGAAGTTCAGTAATATTTCTTCCCTTTCTCTTTTAAGAGAAATAATCAAAACCAGGCATGAAAATATTGTCATTTCACAATTTTCAAAGAATCTTGAGCCATACCAAATCTAGAGATGTATAACTACAGAGTGCACTTTAGAATTCCTCACAAGTGCACATTCTGTTAAATACAAAAAATAATAACACGGTTGTGGCTATGTGACTGAGGCTTGAAATTAAGCTTATTTTCACATCTCTTGTATGCAGCTGATAAAAGCCAGTTGGTTAGATTAGATATACCTGGGCTGCTCAGTTTGGAAGGTATGAATTCATTACATAGGCATTTTACACTGCTTAATCCACAGAGCAGGATCAGCACCAGCCTATTAGGAGGGATTACACTCTGCACAGCCACACAGAGGATGGAGATAGAATTTGCAGAAATTTCAAAATGGAGAAAGGAACTGGGAGAATGCAGGGCTCTGAAATCAAGGCATTAAGGATCATCAGGACCTGATTATGAACCAGATGCAAGAGGATTGAACAAGAGAAGCCGAAAAAGGTGGTGGAGCTGAATCAAAAAGGGAAAAGGCACAGCTGTGAAATTAAATACATGGTAATTGCTGTCTAACAGATTTGGAGGTTGATATGCTTGGCAGAGTTAAACTTCAGCTTTTTAAGTACTATAGTGGGACACAGTAGAAATGATGGCATTTTACCTTTATTTGAGCATTCTTTCCTGCAATCTGGACATCTTTTGAATGCTTCTCCTTTGGAGAAGGAGAGAACCCCATAACGTGTACTGGGGAGAGATCAGTGAAAATAACATTTTTCAGTATGCAACTTTGCCTGCAGATCCCTCTCAAGGATAGTTCCAACCAAAATAAACACACCCTCAGTAATTCAAAATCATGATAAATACTTGTTAATTTTGTGTATTATTTTATCAGGTATAATTTTGTAGTCTTTCAAGTTTTACTGAAGATTACTAAAGGGTATTTAGATTCCTTTAAATGCCTGACAACTCTGAGGATTCTCTTAATTGTCTTTAGGCTGAATTTAGGGATTCCCCATAGCTCTCACAGACTTGTCACTGCTGACCCTTCCATTTACCCAGCCTACCTGATATATCTGCTGTCATGGTAAAGCATAAGGCATTTGAACAATCCTAAGAAAAATTTTGCACTGCTAGTTCAAAGGGCATAATTTACTATATCTAAACTCATAAGTTTTTAAAAGCTTTGTCTTCTGATTTTTTTCATCATGATAGGTGATGTTTTTTCAGCTTCTGCTGCAGGGATGAAAGTGAGATCTTAGTGCAAAAGAAGCAAGCAAATAGCACTGATATTTTCTCATGTAGGTCCAAAATTTGATTTTCCAATAAATCTAAAATATTGCAAGACTTTAAATACAGTTTTAATACAGCTTTCCCTGTTGATTTGATGCAGTCAGATTATTCAAGAAAAGAAAGAAAAGCATTGTCTGATGGAATTCACAATAAGTATTTGTGCTCATCAAATAAGAAACCAAATAATTTCCATAGAACGTGCTAGGGTAAGGTGTTACTGTGAATTTTACATGTGTACCTGCTGAAGTTACAATTTCTCAAGAGAGAAAAGACTGTCTCTCCAAACAGGAGAAGTCACACTGGAATGTCTTGTCTATTGGAATTTTACCATAAGGGACGGGATACATACTATATAATGTTAGACGTAAGGGATCTTCTTCAGAGGAAAGCATAAAGTCAGGAGTGGTACAACTCAATATCTGTACTGTTTTAGTGATAGTTAAAACCAGAAGAAAGCATGATTTAGAAAGTAAACTTTGTAGTAATAGGACTATAAAGTGTTCTTAGTCTTTTGCCTGCCTCAGTTTTTCCTGAGTAGATCATCATAATTTAGAAGGGAGAAGTCCATGTCGTAGATGGAGATTCCTTACTTTCTGTAAGGGTATGTTTGAGAGAAAATATAGGTGATGGAAGCAACGTTCTTTAGCTTTCAGTCCTCAGCTTTATCCAATGTCACTTCTTAACAGCTAATTTCCATGTCTAGTTTAGCTCAAATTTATATGGGATATATAATTAAAAGTACAAAGATCCTTCCTTTTTCCTGAAACAAGATGGGAGCAGGTGAGAAAGGAAGCCACCTTTTTCTCTGTTGTTTTTTTCCAATCATGTTGTTTCTTCTTTTGCTTGATCTTTGCTTTAAGGTTGCAGCATTTTTGTTATGTAGCTGATCTATTACTTTTTTCCATGTCTGATTGTTCTTTAGGCATAAGGTATGTTAATTTGTGTTTTTTCAATATGCAACAATTTTGGTCAACTCTCTGTCTATTCTGCAAAGATGTTAAGATAAAAGATATTTCAAATGGTAGAAGTGAATAAACCTATAATTACACTAACAAAGGAAGATGGAGAAATACATTTAGTGCAAATCTGTCAACAGAATAAAGAACAGTTGTAGGACTGTAATTGACCTCTAGACACAACACAATACAGTAGTTTTCGTAAATTCCTCTGCCTTCATCTTCCCATTACTCCAACACAGAAACTTGTCATAGACATCAATTAGTTTGTAGTATATATCAGTGTAGAAAGGTGATGGCCATTGGCCCTGCATCCAGTCTCACCTCACAAGAGCATCCTTAAAAATCTTACATTGTCTGTACTTACTAAAGAGGTATCATACTGCTTTTGAGGGGAACACCTGGAGGTAATGAAAACTTGGGAAACTAGACATCTATTTGAGAAAAAAAAAAAAGGAAATGTTTACTTAAAAGCATGCAAATCCTGTCAATATTGAGCACTACTGCTCTGAGTAAAGCAACTTTCTTTTATATTAGTAAATAAGTATGTCAGTAAGGCTTAACCTCAGTGTTGCCATACACAAGAGTAGGCATATTCTTCAGAAATCTAGTTGAGGATCCTAAGTGTGCATTAAGATGTTTCTGTGCAGCACAGCAGATATGTGAATTAGTCTCCAAGATCCCCCCTCATCTGTTTCAAGACAAACCCTTAGTAAGCAGAACAGCTAAGTCTTGCTCCCAGTTCGCTGGTTTTAACCTTAATAAACTTTTGGCTGCTTGAAAATGAAAAATCTCCTCTTCTTGCTTCACAGGAAGCTCAGCAGGTTTGTGATGGGGCACAGGGGACATAGCCCACATTCTAACCTAAAGCAGTACAGCACTGGGTGTATTTGTGGTGCAAGATAAAAGTGAGTAACACCACCGTGCTGTGTGCATGCACATATCATGCAGTGTTTGACCTACGCTTGTTTTCATCAGTCACCAAGTGTGGCCTTTTGCTTACTTGAAAGAGGATTAATGTTTCTTATACACTGTCTTCAGTTTTGTAACAAAATAACAATATAATAAAAAAGAGTATTTTCCTCATGTATTATAGGAAACTTAAATCACTGATAGAAATTAAATCTCAGTTTAGGTGATACAGCAATCAGATACATCTGATAAAAATCAGTTCTTAGAAACTTACCATATCTTTGTAGAAGCAGCATTTCCATATTAAAGCTAAATACTTTTTAAAAGGTAAATGTTGAGTAAGTTAGTGTAAAAAGGAGGTTCCATATTACATGTCAATAGAGTCTGATCACCAAAAATTTATTGTAGCCTTGGATAGATATTTGGCCATACTGAAGCTAATTCTGAAAGTACTGTTGACTTCCGTGAACAACTCATAGCTATTTAACACAACTTCAACTTCTGCAAGTAACTAGCTGCCCTTAGCTAATTTATGTACTGTTGTTGTAGGTGTATTTCTTCTGCCATGACTGATTTTTACATCTACTGTTTTAAAATGATGTGTATTCCATTACTGATGTCATAGCCATGACATGTAACCTACCATCACTGCTGAGATGCTTCTTTCCTCTGCAAAGTGTGTTAGCAATTTTGCTGTATATAGTTCATGATGATCTGGTATGACATTTTTCTTCATGAGGAGGACAGGAAACTAACTCCAGAGTTATTTTATCTCTTTTTATAAGTGAAGATAAATGTCATAACACTGATCAGCCTTCATGTGTCCTGAATGTGCAGTTATTTGCATTTTCCCTTCACTTTTCTTTGGGACTGAAGTGGCTGAAATGACAGTCACAGCAAATGAAGTGCTGAGAATGTGTGGGGAGAAAAGAAGACTCAATACTGAAAGATACTAATAACTTTTGCAGTGTTACATCTTCAGAGGAATAACACTGTTTGCTTGTGTAATCTTCAGATATATTTATAAAGAAGAGCAATCACTGATCTGAAAATTTTTTCTGTGCTACTTGACTTTATGTATGTATGCTCATATCTGTTGCTGTTGTTGGCTTGTGCTCTATAAGATTTGAAGGTTTTTACAGATCTTGGTACTACTAAGGAAGAAATGTTGTGGTGCAGAATTTGGATTTTTTTACTTACTTATTTATCCTTGAACAATCCTTGATGCTCAGTGAGTGTTCAGTCTCCTTTTTCAGCAGCCTCAATCAAAATACGAGTGCATGGTTCTCTGATGGCATCTCTGATGGTGCCAAGGGAGATTAAGGGATATAACAAGCTTTTGAGCAGGTTTCAGCATCACCAACCAGCCTGAACTAATACTGCAGCATTTCTGTTTATGTGCTGAAAGTCAGTTTTTGAGCAGTGTGTAACTCCAGCAAGGCACACAAATTTTACTATTTGCTAAGTTTTAAACCATTACTTAAAAGAGAGTGGCTTTCCTAGAGGCTCACCACCTGCATTGCCTTAGACCTCCCTTTTTCAGCCCATCTCCCATGTTTACCTAAAGCCAAACTTTTGGTTTACTTTTGCTTTATATTTTTTATAATCAAATAAATAGATCTTTTGCCTTACTATTCCTTGTTGTCTGATAAAAAAAGCATTCAGGTCTGCTAATCGACAATTAACAGGTTAATCGACAATTCAGGTCTGTTAAGCCTACAGTCGACTCAAACCAAAGTGATAGGGTAGCTACATGGAGGCACAAGGAGTTTTCCTATGGATTCCACAAAAGTCTTCCCTATTCCTTTTCATGTTTCCTTATCCCTAAAGGGATTGTGCCTCTGAACTCCTTGGGTATTAAGCAGATCTGGGCATGTGTTGTCAGTCATGGAATTATGAAAACGTGGAGAACTGAAGAGATACATGTAATCCAGTCATGGTGTGTGTTTATCTGTGTTCTTGACACTGCAGTTAATCAGGGGGGCATGGCTGTTACTGATGACGAAGTATCACATTCAGGAAATGAAATTCTGACCTGCAGGAAGTAATATCAGAAAAAGCTTAACAGAGAATCACATAATGATGCTGAATTTTCCACCGCATCTGAAAGGTGGTCACTGGGAGCTAATGGACCAAATCTGGAGTTACTGTGTGTCTTTTAAGGTGACCAGGCTACCTTGTCACAGACAAGTTGTTGCATGTTTTTAGGTTGTAAGGAAGTTAAGGTAAATGTTTAGAGGAATGTGCAGAACCGTCTTTTGTATTATTCTGGTTGAAATGAATTTTTCCCTCTTGTGCAGGGTTAGGATTGTTTTCCACTGTAGCTTGTAGATGCCAGCGTGTGCAAGTGCATTTCTTCTGAATGGTTGGCCTGATGAGGGTGAGGAAGGATATGCAAAGCAGACTCTTTTGCCCAGGTTCCCCAAATCCAAGAGCTGTACAATCAGGAAATGCATTATAGCATCCATTGTTGCTTCAGCAGGGAAAGCGTGCTTTACATATGCAAATACTGCTCAGAAGTTTAACTTAATAATTATCAGCTGGAGCCTCTATTGATGAGCAGCTGAGGCTAATTACCAGCAACAGAATTGGAATTAACTGCTACTAGGCTTGCATTGAGCATGCTTGTCTCTAGCTTGTGGTTACTGTGGCAATTGTAGAAACAAAGATACATACATTTTCTAAGCTTACATGTACTTATTTCTTGTACTTTCTGTCCTCTTAAAAAACACTGTAAAATGATGGCTTTTCCCCTTTCTGTTTCTTCCACAGTTTATTACTGAGCAGGAGCCAACATAGAATAGCTCCAGTCTTTTACATCCCATGCCATGAATGATAGTCACAGTAGTGTGTACAGCTGCAGTGACACATTTGGGCACATGCTTTACCTCAGAGAGCTGTAATGGCTGCCTGCTGCTGATTATACATTCTGCTGTATCAGGGCCAGTAGTCACCTTCAGACAAAGCTCACACCTGAGCAGGGAATACCTGGGTGTAAGAAATCCAAATGGTTAATGAAAAAAGAGATGCTGCTTCTCCATAGGAAATTTTCAGATTAACAAATCCCATTGTTTTCTCTCCCACTTGTGCTGTACATCAGGGAAATTCGGCTGGCTACAAATACTTACCCTGCAGATATCATTCATATGCCTTTTCCTAAGTGTGCTTTATTATTCACATCACACTCCTACAGGCCCTCCACAGCTTCCCTTCTAATTATTCCCTGCTTGCCCATTCCTATGAATAACCAGTGGCATTCACCCACATTCTGCCATTTAAGACGTTTAGTAGTCCATCCTACTATGAATTGGATTTCTCGTTTTCCAGGAGGTGCCACAATTTATTTAAATTCATCCAGATTGAAACTCTGAAGATTTATAATTGAGTTGCAGAAGGTTTCAGCTTCAGGGCACAGGCATCCACCAGGCAGTGGTTGTGGTGGAGGTGGTAGAGGGCAGTGCTTCAGGGCAGAGGCAATTGGGCTGGCTCAGACCAGCTAAAGCTGAGTTGGATATGCTGCACTGCAGGAGGTGAGAAGCTCTGTGTGACCCTCTGGGTCAGCTTAAGCTGTGGGAATGGTAACCTCTAACTGAACAGGGATTTGTGTCTGTAGCTGACCTAAAAGAGCTCATTTTTTTGTACCCCACGTGTATACTGCTAATTGTGATGAGGTTGTTCATGACAAAAAGTCACTGCTAAGGGATAGCCTTAGGGTCATTGCTTCTGTAGAGAAGTGTGTTTGCCAAAAACCTTACAGGCAGCACCTCAGGCCTGGTAGCATGGTCAGAGGACAGAAGGGGCATTGACCCTCTCCTCCTGTCACAGGGTGCTCTGCAGGCTGCTTGCTGACTGTTGTTGGAGGGGATTTCCCTGCAATATGCCTTCAGGGTCCGCACATATGAGTCTTTCTGGCTGTCACATTGGCAGTCTTGACCTGCTGCAAAGCTTTTGAGCAGAAAGAGAATACCCCTCTACCTTTGGGGAGATGGAGCTTCTTTTCTGCTCTTTCTCCCCCGCTTCCCAACTGCTAAAGAAGTGGCTTGCCAAAAAAATCAGCATCTTTACAGGAATGGGACTTGGAGAAAATAACAATTTGTCAAGAGCACAGATGGCTTATTTAGAATCTAATAGGTATTAAGACATTATTTTCCCCAGGCTTTACTCCTGATATTGATAATGTGTTATCTTTGCCAAGTTCCCCTCTTGATAACATGTTATCTTTGTCAAGCCAAGTCCCTGATAAAATCTTATTTTCCCTCAGTGCTCACTCTGATAAGATATTATTTTCTTACATCTCTGCTGCCAGTGGAAGGGAGAGAAATGTTATTTTTAGTTCTTTTCTTGAAGAGGCATATATATTGCCAAGGCAATGCAAAACGGGGAAAGAAAGAATGAGAAGAACAAACAAAAAATATTACTTTATTCTAGACAAGGAAATGAGCAAATATTTTAAGACTTATGGGCCCTTGTTTTGAATATGCTAATAAGCCAACATTCATAACTAGCTAATGAGCCTATATTTCTTTTGCAAAAACAAACTATTTTTAAAAAGTCAGATCTGTTTCCAAGAAGGATGTTTATGTTTAGATCTTCTTCCTGCATTCTGTTGCTTCATGCTTTTTCTTTACCTGGTATCTTTTACTCTTTACCATCCCTATTAGAGAATCCCTATCAGAATTGCATTTGCTCAGCCAGCACATAAGCAGCTCTCTGCAGTTCTGCAGCATGATGCCATCATTGATGGTACAACTGCAAAGCCTTTCTGAAACACACCCCCTTCCCCATTTTGCCTGCAGAGCAAATGCAGCAATTCAGATAAAGTGGTTCTTGAACCCCTCCATTTAGTTAATTTAAGAGACTGGAAGTTGTGTCATGAACAAGGCAGGGGACAACTTTCTAATTTATGAAGTCAAATTTGCCCTGAGGAATTGTTTCTGTCTCTACCACCGAGTTCATTACATGGTGTTCATAAAACAATGATATTGCAAGTGGCTGCTAAGTACTTTTCCCCACATTTCCTGGATTTCCAACTTGCAGACTCCTGCATTACAGAAATGTTAAGCTTATAACTGTTGTATATGTAGCTGTCCTCTGAAAAATTGGAATGTAGAAAAGGTGATTATTTGTTGAAAAACTGTATCAGACCCATCTCAGCTGTGCATCTGAAAATGGTATTTTCTGTGAGTGTTAAGGACTCCACGACTTCTTGCTTGACTGTAAAAGAGGGACTGACAGTACCACCTTTCCTTTAAAAAACTTTTTAAAAGACATCACTGATCCTTGTGCTGTGTTAAGATGGATAGTAATGAACATCGTAGGCCAGTGAGGAAATAAATTAGTCTTTTTTTCATAACAGGATGGGTATGGGTGGTCACAAACAGAATGATGAGCTTAAACAACCTGCTAAATAGCTATGATCACCATCCATCCTCTGCACACAATGATGCTGATATTCTTTGGAAATAAAGTGGTGATCATGCAGGATCCTGTCAGCAAACACAAGGGAATGACAGCAAAGATTAAACAGGAAGACCATCATTCTCACATTTCCAAACTTGTGTTTGACTTCAGTCAATGCTTGACCCTGGCTGGACACCAAGTACCAAAGCTGCACTGTCATTTTCCCTCTTCAGCTCCACAGGGAGAGAAAATATAATGAAGAGTTCATGGGTCAAGACAAGAACAGAAGGAGGTCAGTCACCAATTACTGTCACAGGCAAAACAGAGCTCAACTCAGGAAAATTAATTTTATTTATTACCAATCAAATGAGAGTAGGGTAGTGAGAAATAAAACTCAATCTAAAAAGCCCGCTTAATTTTCCACCTTCTTCCCAAATTAAATTTACTCCTGATTTTCTCTCCCTTTTTTCTTGTAATGGTGCAGGAAAACAGGGAATGGGGCTTGCGGTCAGTTCATCACATGTGATCTCCTTTCTCCTCACACTGTTCCCCTACTTCAGTGTGGAGTCCCTCCCATGGGAGATAGCCCTCCACAAAGTTCTTCCAAGAGAGTCCTTCCCATAGGCTGCAGTTGTTCATAAATTGCTGCAGCATGGGTCTCTCCTATGGGACTCCCCAGTCCTTCAGGAACACACTAGTCTAGGGTGACACCCCGACACAGGTCACAAGTCCCACCAGCAAGCGTGCTCCAGGGTGGGCTTCCCCACAGGGTTACAGCCTCCCTTGGGCATCTGCTTGCTCTGGCATATGGTCCTCCAGTGGACCTCCATGGACTGCAGTGGCACATCAGCCTCACCACGGTCTTCCCACAGCTGCAGGGAAATCTTAGCTCTGTACCTAGAGCACCTCCCTTCTGCACTGGCCTTGGTACCTGCAAAGTTGTTCCTGTCCTGTATTCTCACTCCTCTCCTCTGACTACAATTGCTTCTGCCTAGTGACTTCTTACCCCTTCTTTGTGGTCAGCCCTTAGGGAACTACTGCTGGTGATGGGCTCAGCCTTGGCCAGCAGCAGGTCCATGTTGGAACCATCCAGCATTGGCTCTCTAGGACATGGGGAAGGCTTCCAGGAGCTTCACACAGAGGCTGCCCCTGGAGCCCCTCTGCTGCCAAAACTGGCCAAGCAAAGTCAATGCACTTGGCAAGTCTGGTGTTCTGTGGGTGAAGGTTTTTTTGTATGATATGTTTAATTTCTGAATCAACTGCTTGTAGAGGGCTATTTTGTTCAAGGAAAGGACACTCAGAAAGTAATTTCCCTGTATATGAATAGCAGACAATAACGTGATTCTTTAAGTAAGGCTGACCTTCAGTGGAATTGACTGGTTCAGGTTTGGGTTCAATAAACCATGTTAATGTGTTCTTAAGTACCCTTAACAGCAGTGGAATTGAACACTAATTTAGTACTTAAAGAATTGCTGAAGTTCTTAAGTGCAATTAGTATTGACTGAGTCCAAGTTTGATGGTTGATTGGCATCTCCAGTGCAAGCAGCCTCTCCTAACTAATAACAGGTAACTTAACACATGTGTTGTCCATGCCACATCCTGAGGAGGACTTAATAGTGATGTGGAGAAGTTCTTCTGTTGGAGCTGAGGAAACTTGTTTGGACTGTATGAAAAGGCTTCTTGTTACTTCTTGTGATCTGTCAAGTGGACATCAGCCTTCAGTGCACTTACTGTGACATCTTTCAGTGTTACAAGTTTCTGCCTCTGACACGTGAAAAGCAGGAGCTTTTCATTGGCTCATATCATGTTAGGATGACGTTCTGTGCTTGCAGACCTGAATTGCTTGGACTATGTTTCCCTGTTAAAATGGTTGTTCAGGCAAGGTTTTCTACTTCCAGCTGAGATCACACTGCAGTGTTTCACAAAAAGTTGTTGGAGAAAAAATTGATAAGTGTGAGAATAGGTACTTTGGGATGCCTTAGCACCTACTCATGGATGCACATATCTAAAGTACCAAAGTGTTAGCAGAAAGAACTTCATTCATAGCTGCCCAGATAGCCAGGACCTACCAGAGCAGCCAGCTGAGCAGCAGTGCATGGAGTACTAAGATGTTGGGTGATTAAAGCTGAGCTAGAACTCCAGAATAGAAAGGATAGTTTATCTGCTTACACCAGGCTTTTATATCTCTGTAGCCTGACTGCAGTCTTATTTTTTTTTTTACATTAGAGTCCATGGAGTTCTCCACAATGATCTTGATGTGGGAAAAAATAATGGTGCAATGAACTTGAAATTATTTTGATCCCTTATCAGGGGGAGAGTAATGAGCATGGTTGCCTGCTATCCCATTTCTTTCTGCAAAATACTGGCTTTTGGTTAAAATTCTTATGCTTCAGAGTGGGCAGAGATAATGTGAATTTACAAAAGTTGACAAATGTGAAATGGAAGCATATCTTCTATCTATAGGCAGACTGAAACACTGTCTCTGGGCAGCATAACTTCCTCTTACCTAAGGAGCAGCCTAGAGTTCAGTGCCATTAGTTTGTTTTAAAGGCATTGCATGCCACTAGGCAGGGGATGAGTAATGGCTGAAACATATAGAAACCTCTAGACCTTGTCAAGATGTCAAAACACACGTAGTTTGTGCCTTCTAACAAACAAAATGTAAAAAGTTTTTAAAAACCCTCCCAAAACATGCTCCATAACTTTATGGGCCTCAGTTCCTAACACAATTGTAAGCATTTTGGTTCAGATCAGGGTTGTCTGGAAAACTTGGGGCTTCTGCATTTTTCTTCTCTGAATCAGAGAAAATTTTACTTTCCTACCCTCTGCTTCTTTCTCTATTACCCAGGTAACCCTTGGATAAATGTTCTTTTTTCTCTGTGCCTCTTTCCTTGGCAACTTTCCAATGCCACTGGGTCCTTTTCAGAACTATCACCTCTCCCAAGTCTGGTAACTACAAAACAAGGAACTTGGCTTTAATGCCTGTCCTTTAAGTTCTGTATGTAAGAAAGAAAATGCCACCGGTTCAGTCCTTCTCCTTTCAAATTACTTTTGCTGGATTGCTTTCTGATTGCTTTATTTTGTCCAGTGTCCTAGGCATTCTGCTTAAGTTAGTATTAAATGAAATCTGTTACCTTAAATTCAAGTGATTTCCTATATGTAGAAAGATTCAATAATCCATAGAATTCACAACTTACATATTGTCAAGTTTTCTGAATTGTTGGACCTAGTGTGAGAATAAGTCATTGACTGCTGTCAACCATGAAGTAATTATTCAGCTTTGTGTTTGGGTTTTGTTTTGTGGACAGTGGAATTTTGCAGGTCTTTGTGGTACTGTTGCATTAGCACAAGTCTGAAGTAAAAGGCTTGACACAGAAAAAAACCACCTAAAGTTGAAAACTGAAACTGCCAAAGTTCAAAAATAGAGCAATAACCCCAAATGAATAATAAAAAAAATAGCTGTATTATTATTTATTACACCATTCAAAAGTACACTACTTGCTTCAGAGCACAGTAATGTTCCTTGTAGCACTCCCTGGGACATCTTCAGTCCCAAAGTCACACAGACCTCATTATGTGTTATGTTATTTTATTTTGATTTAGATTAGATAAAAAGTGCCTAGAATCAGCTCAGAGCATTCTGCCAGTTACTAAAAACTATAAAATTGAAGTGCAGTACAATCAGTTTAACTCTTCTACCAGGCAACACACACAATCAAACGTCAGTGGTCCCTAACATTAATCCACTTACTCCTTCTTCAGAGATGAGATGAAACACACAGAACTAAATCAAATAGTATCTTGCCACCAGCCTTGCCAGCCTCAGATGTGCAAAAATTTTGAGTTATGCGATCTCTGAATTTATTAAAAATATTACTTTATTTCTGAGTATTAAGATCAAACTCTGTTCACTTTTGGTTTTATAATTTTATTTCACGTGGGTCCTGGAATTGTCATGTTATCATTTGCAGCAGAGAGCTGAGATGTGAAAATATACCTAGTACATGATACACCTGAGAACAGTGAGTAGTATTAGTAACAAGACATGACTTGCCAGCTGTATGAACTCAGAAGAGATAATTTCAGAAAATATCTTGGACTTAGCAACTTGTAATAAAACATAGATAATTTATGTAGTAAATCAGTGCATTTCAACTAGTTGTACATTTCAGATGAAGAGTCTAGCTAGCTAATTCCTGAGAGGATTTCCTTACTCCTTTTACATACCAGCAGAAATACTTGCTACTGAGAGAACAGTAGTGGAGTTACTGGTGCTTAAAGCCAAGGCTGCATAAACACCGGGCTGGTCTCATAGCTGCTGCAACTTCAGTCTGAGGCAGCAAGGTGATATTTTCTTTCAGTCCCTTTCTCAGACTATGCTATTTCTTCTAAATACTGTGTAGAAACAGTTGAACTTTTCTGATCAGTATATCTGCAATTGTTCAGATGTACAAAATGGTATCTGTTTCTAAAAGATAAGAAAAAATTTAAAAGCTTTAATTTTGGAAAAGCATAATTTGTGATCTATTGATTTATGTCTGTAGAATAGGTAAAGATATGTTTAATTTTTTTCCATATTTTGAAATGTTGATGAATGTTGTTCTGAGATTCACTTCCATATCTTGCTGCCTTTTCTGGTAATTATTTGAAGCTAGCAGAATTCAGTGACAAAGGCAGGAAGCAATGAGTTAATATCTGTGTTGGCTGGATGTTCACCAAGTGAGGAGTTAAGATAGCTAGTGAAGTCCTTGGCTAGATTTGCAGTGTAATTGTGTATCTGCTGATAACACAGGTTGGTTGTTCTCGCAGGTGGGTGAGAAAAGGTGCTGTTTTTCTTTTTATCTGAGAGTGTCTACACAATACACTCTTGCTGTCCAGTAATGGGGATGCAATAGAATCACAACCAAATGAGTCTTAGTTTCCTTAACTTGAGTATCAGCAGCTGAGAAATAACACAATTTCAGTTCCAGGCCCTCTAAACTTGCTGGAGAAAGATAACTCAGTATTCTATTGCATGTCTAATTGTAGCATGGCTCTGTCCTTTATGTTGACATTTCTCTGTTGATGCACCCATTATTTTCTTATATCAAGCTTATCAAATATTTCATTAAATTTTGAATTAACTATTTGCTGGAGCATTCAAGTTTCAACGTGTCAGTGGCCAAACTCCAGAATTTGTCTTGAGACATTTTTCAGTCTCAGATTTATCCATAACCGTTGCTAATGATAAATCAATAAATTACAATATTTTTGTAGAAGATAGCCTGCAAGAAATGCAAGATATTCTATCCAGATGATGATGAAAATCAAGATAATGATTTATATACCTAACAGGGACTGTGTATACCTGTATAACTCAACAATTTGAATTAGAATTGAGGATTTGATTTCCATACTAGTTTTTTTCATGAAGTCAATTCAGAGGACTGCTCATCATTCATGTTGATGTGAAACAATGAAAAAGAACAAGCAATGAACAGGTCTTTATAGCAGGGAGATAGTTTTGAGTCGGTAGGTGAAAAATGTACTTTTTAGGGAGAATTTCTAAACAACAACTGCATGGTTTCCATTTTATACACCGCTCAGGCTGTTACTTGTTTGATAAAACCAATGAGACTGTCTGCGCTAGAAAAATCATTAAATAGCAATCATGTCCCTGTACTTGGCACTGATGAGGTCACACCTTGAATCCTGCTTTCAGTTCTGGGTATTGAGGTGCTGGAGCATATCCAGAGAAGAGCTGTGTAGCTGGGGAAGGGTCTGGAGCACAAGTCCCATGAGGAGAAACTGAGGGAGCTGGAGGGGCTTACCCTGGAGAAATGGAGGCTCAGGGGAGACCTTATTGCTCTCTAAAACTGCCTTAAATGAGAGTGTAGCCAGGTGAGGGTTGTCCTCTTCTTACAGGCAACAAGTGACAGGATGAGATGAAATGACTTCAAGCTGTGCCACAGAAGATTTGTTGAATATTAGGAAAAAATGACCTAATGGTCAGGTATTGGAATAGGCTGTTCAGGCAAATGGTAAAAGCACAATCCCTAGAAGTGTTCAAAAAATGTGGATGTGAATATAGACGTGGTTTAATGGTGAACATGTTGGTGCTGGATTAGCAGTTGGACTCAATGACCTTAGAGATTTTTTCAACCTTTTAGTTCTATAATTTTGTGATTTAATACATGCAAGTAGAAAGTTACATCAGAGAAATACTTTAGTGTAAGATACTCACATACCATCACTGCAAAGACATTTCTTGCTAGTTGTGACACTGTGGATAACTCTCACTGTCTTTTGCTTTGCATCAATTTGATTTTCATTAAACATTTTGGAGACACTTTACTTGAAGGTGTTGAATTGAACCTTGTTATTTTTTTTGAAAATTCCACTGAGTCTTTTAAAGCCAGAATACTTTCCAGAATTTGGCCCACATGTGTATTGAACGTTTCTGCATCGAATCTCTTATTTTTCAGCAAGCACATAATACTATGTTGCTGAATAAAACCCATCTGTTCCACACATGTGCATCAGCTGGGGCTACTGTTTGGCACAAAATGGTTGCCAAAATGCTGTCATTTGACTGCGGAGGAAGTGGGAATAGCAAAATTATTTCATCTCGCATACATTTCTAAAATATATTTAACTGTATATTAATTGCCTTTGAATTAAATCCTAATGTTCTTGACTGTCTTCCCAGACTAGAGACTGGCAGGCAGCCCTATGAGAACAAAGAAACACATGCTTATCTTTTGGTGTGATTTGAAAATTAGTAGGACCTGTAGCTCGTAGAATTCAGCATTTGTCCAAGTTTACCATGCACTAAAGCGTGGCTTGGGAGTGCCAAGTCTGCATAAAACATGGCTGTATGTGAAGCGCATCTCTGCCTCACAACACCAACATGAGAGGAAGATGCAGCTGGTGTGTTCTGACAGAAGTGCTCTGTTTCCTTGCGGTGCAGATGGGAAGCCGGTGTCGCTGTCCCCGCTGGAGTCGCAGCCGCACAGCCCTCGGTACACGGCGTCGAGCCTGGAGGTGCGCGTGCGGGAGGTGGAGGAGGAGAACCGCGCGCTGCGCAAGCAGCTCAGCCTGGCCCAGGCCCGGGGCCCCGCGCACCGCCGCGCCAACCACTCCAAAACCTACTCCATGGAGGAGGGCACGGGCGACAGCGAGAGCCTGCGGGCTGGCATCGTGGCGGGGAACAGCTCCGAGTGCGGCCAGCAGCCCGTGGTGGAGAAGTGTGAGGTAAATATGCCAAAGGAACGTGCCAGAAGCAAAGCTTGGTAGATGTGGTCCCTTAAGGACATTGCAGATCCCCGTTTCCTACCTCTGAAACATTTTCCTCCAAAACCAGCGTCTTAAAGGTCTGCTGCGTGCAACTTTTCGGATAATTTTTTATTATTCTTTTTAAAAAAGCCTTTAATGCATTTGTCATCAGAATATCTTCTGAGTTATTATTTCATCACAGCGTTTTGTCTTTTTCGTTCTTGTGTCCCCGAACCTGATATAAAAATCAAAGCCTTGCTTCTAGCTGACCTCGCTACAGCTCTGCAGATAAAGACCTGTGGCGAACTGACCCTGTGTATTTTAAATAATAATGACTCCAGAGTGCTTAGAAAAGCCTTATTTCTTTGTTTCTGTGCCTGTATTGAAACAGTTCAGGGTTCGTGATTAATTAAATCATGGTTCATGGAGCCAGCCTGTGCTTTTGACTCACTTTGAGGAGTGTATCTGGATGTTGCTGTGGGAGCAGGTGCTTTGCGTGAGCCGTGCACTAGCAGTGTGCTTGGCTGCAGGAACAGGCAATCTGCTTCTGAGACCGTTTTGGTGTGGTTGGTTTGGTTTTCGCCATTTTATGTCAGTGCTTCTGTGGATGTCATCCAGATACTTAGTTGTGAGATGTCTGAATGATGACAGGTCCAAATATGAATAGATCCAAAACAGAAAGTCTCGCTTAAAGGCCTTATGCCAATCTCAGCTGATAAAGTTATCAAAAAAAACTTCCTCCATTTATTTCTACAAAGAGGGTAATACCATATCACCTTCTATCTTGCTTGCTGCCACTTGGAAGATAAAAGTTGAAAGAAAATTGGTGCGAGAGGAAAAAGAAATCCTAACTATCTCTTAATATAAATTCTATTCAATGAGCAAATATCAAACACAGTTTGAAAATGAACTGCTGCTTTCCAGTTGGATGTCTTTGTCCAACAATGTAGAAAAAAGGAAACAATGTTATTGTAAGGAGAGGGAAGAGGAGGTTTTTGTTTTTCATTTTCCCTCCTCCACATAATGAGGGCCTGATTTTCCTCAGTGTGAGATTTTTGGCATTTCTTTTAATCAGGCCATCAATCAGCAAACCTCACTTTTTCCTTATTATTATATTAAGGAGTGATGAGCTGAATCTCAGTTCTTGGTTGTTCAATGTACCAACCAATCTAGGACACAAAAACACTAGCTTAAAGTAGGGATAGTTTAAGTGGCCTTACAGTTTGTAATGTGTTTTGCCAATGAGTTTGCTTGCTCAGTGGGGTTTAGCACTCTGCTGGAGGCAATGCTTGTATAAAATACGAAATCTCACATTATTTGCCATCCCCCTATTTCACTGCATGCTATTTTGATCTCAACTTCTTACTCTTCTCTTAAGGAATTCAGTCAGTAACTCAGTTACAGCAATGGAAGTGAAAATGAAACTTCCCTATTGCCAGATTTGCCAAGGGTCTCATAATTTATCCTGTTAGTGTAGATTCTTGTCTTGTTAGTGTGAGGGGCATCTTGATGCCTTTCATTCTCTGGTTCTTTTCTGTGTTTCAGATAGATGTGTAAACAAAGGGGGTTTTTTTTAGCTTCTGACCCTGGAATAGATCACAGCAAGAGTTGACAAATTGGGTAGTGAAAAACAAAGGTTCTTAGGAAGAAAACTCTTGCTCTGGTGGAGACTAAGAGTGCCAGGAATGGGTTGTTCATTTCATTGAGTCTGTGCTTAGAGATTTACTGGTGATAACATTTCACAATCTAATTTGGGAAGGTCTTTAATGGTGATTAAAACATTTGAAAATGCAGTTACAATGAATGAACATTAAATCTCTGATAAAGCATCATCTATGTGATGTTAATTGTGATCTATATCAAATAGCTGTGGGTTTGTTGCATTCCAGGCACAGCCTTCTACTCTTGCATCACAGAAGAGCTCTTCTGATACTTTAAAATGGACCAGCATTATACTGAAAGAAAAATATCAGACACCCAGACATGGGGCTTCTCCCTTGAGCGAGCAGATGCCCATCATGCCTTCCCAGGAGCAGACCATTTGAACACAAACCTTGAAAATATGAGTAAGCATAGTCCTTACACAGATGTCAGAAGTAACAACAGGCTTCAGAAGGAGAGCATAAGGCCAGTGGAGGTTAACAAAATTGTATGTCCTTTTCTTACAGTGTTATCCCACTATCTTTCCATCTTGTGCCTCCCTAAACTGAGCATTTACTTGAATTGTGTATTTATAAATATTTTTGAAAGATATTATATATTAGGAAATTGATAATTAGCAGTATAGCATTTAGTGGCTTAGCAAGATACTTAACATTTGAAGCATTTTAGAGGCATATTTGTATTGTTCCTGTTCTCCACAGTGTTGTTCAGTAGGGTTAAGTGTGTAGTGCTCCACAGCCATCAAAAACAGATCCTCACCAACATCAGCAGTGTAACACATCTGCTGTAAAATCTGTAAAGCAGATTTTATCTGCCACTGGGGAAAAAAAACCCTGGAAACAAACACAAGTATTTTGTAACATACTTGTAATATCTCTTAATCACATTCAACAGTTATTTATGAAGGATTAAATATCTATAATGGAAAGTCTACTGGAAAATTACTGAGGTATGAAATGTCTTACCAAAGATTATTTTTAACTATAAGGACTAATACAGGTTTTTTAAACTCATTATTTCAACATTCCAAAAAGTAGCCCAAGGAGAAAAAATAGTTATGCATGCTTATCTAGGCACTGTATATTCCTCATCAGTATGGATCTGGGGCCCAGTTCTTCATGTAGAAGAACTGGGTTTTGGATATTTTCTTCACATTAATATTATGCCAGAACATGAAATACTGCATTTAGAGGCAGGCTTTTCCTGGTGTGTAGTGGCTGAGGTAAGAGTTTTGAACTACATTAGCATATACCTTGGTATGACTTAAACTCCCTCTCCTAAAGAAGCTTAGCTTCCTTAAGTACCTTGAAGCACCTACACCTGAGTGCTTCCTAAACTGTTTACAATTAAAAATAGTTCAGTTGGTGTCCCTGATCCTCAGCCTGTAGGGAGAATGTTGTGATGCACTTCCACAGTGTTTTGATTACCTCTTCATATCTCTGTGTATAAACAGAGGAAGAATTCATTGACTCTGTATCGTCAGGCGTATCATCATTTCATTTGTTGCTGCAGTGAGTTACATTATCCAAAAGCATCTCCAGTGAATGACCTGAGTCCAGACTGCTGCAGCAAATGGTGAGCACATCCATCACTCACTTTGAAGAGAGCTTTGTAGGAAGATGGACACTTTGAATGCTCAGTTTTGTCCTGCAGCAATTTTGAAATATCCAGGCTAGAGTGTAACTAGTGTTATCTAAAACTGCCATGGAATGCCAACAGTAAAGGGGCAAGTGTAACTTGCAGAGCCTTGCGTGAGAAGTTTGGTGGGACATGTTGAGCCAAACAGGCAGGCTGACACTTGCAGTGGAAGTTGGAGCATTCTTTGGTCATGTGGCTTTAGTCCGTGGTGTTAGCTACAGTCATTGGGTCTGGAGGTTGTGTGAATCACAGTGGCCAGTTCTGGTGGGATGGGGCCTACACTCTTCCAGCCATCTGCTGATGGATAAAAAGAGTTTGGGAGAAGTGTCAATTTTCAAAATCTGAGAGGTGATGCTTACGTAGTATGCTCAGGAGGGTGCAAGTTCTTTCAAGTGCTTATTCCAGCCATATCTTGCCAGAATCTGGGTACAGCCAGCTGCTCTCAATCCAAACATGCATTTGGAACAAGAGTGGAGAAAACTGGAAATAATGTTTTTCCCCTTGGGATGCAAACATCTGCAGGCAGTTCCGGCTGATAACTTCATTTGGCTTATCTGTTTTTCCACTGACTTTGTTTAACAGTTAAACAACAAGAGAGAGGAAAGTTGATCAAGGAAAGGAGAGGAATAGACTGAGCCTTGAAGCATGCTGCAGGAAAAAAACTTGGAGAGAAAAGGTCTTGATTTCTGTTCTCTTGAGGATTATTGCTCTGTCATTTAACTGATTGCAGGCAGGAATAGAAGTGATATGTAATATCAAACACCACAGAGAGGCTGAGCAGAAGGTACATGGATGCCTGTGTCTCTGTGCTGGAAGAGAGCATTCAGAAGCGTAGTAAATGCTGCTCTCACTGTGTCCTGGCTGAAGCAGCATCCAAGGCAACAGCAGCTACTAGAAGACAGCAAGGAATGCATGCTTTCAATTCTGAAACAAACTGATTTAGTAAAAGGAGAACAGATGTGGGCAAGAACTTGACAGAATAAATTCTGATTTGGAGGGAAGTTGTAAGGTAGAGAGAGTGGCTTTGAGGAGAGCTTTTCTGGCAAGTATAGGTGGTATAAAACAATGATGACTGTATATGACAGTGCTATTCTGTGGAAACCCCTAAAATGTTTGTTTCTGGTCTAGTGCCTTCAGGTGAAATGTTTAAAGCAAGGGTGAAACTGTTTTCTCAGTTAATTTGATTTTAATTGGCACTGAGGGGAAGGATTTAGATCTTCCAGAAGCCTGGGAGGGAGACCAGGTGACAATGAGAGAGGAGGCAGTTCATGTAGGATCAGGAAGCAGTGCAACCCACAGCAACCTATGCCAATGAGTACATTACAGACTCCTGCTGTAATAAAAGTCATTAATAAGCAGTCTCTGTTCTCCCCTCTTATCACAAGAGAGGAACACAATCAATTTTTGCCAAGTGTTGAGCATGCTCGACTCCCATTGACTTTAACATAAAGTGCTAATACCTCACAGAGTGGCTGCCAAAATGTACTACAGTACATTCTTTCTCACACCTCTCTGGACAGACAGTTGTCTTATTAATTCAAGTCCTCTTAAAACATCAGATCTTAAATATGCCTGAGCTTGTGAAGCACAGCAGGGCTGGAGGGAGCTGTGATGTTCATGTGGATGTTCCACTGTGGCACAGCCACTTGGCACTTGTATGATTCAAGTTGTGCCTTGTACCAGGGGATCTTAATGGATGGGGCTGTGGGCTCTTCAGATGTGCCCAACACATGGCACTTCTTGTGTAAATGTGCTTCTGTTACAAGCCAGGCTTTGGGAATCTGTGGCTACATGAGGAGACAGAATCCCTCATTTGTTCTCAGCATAGTGGGCATTCTGTGGAAAATGAGAGCTGTGTGTGTGAGAAACCAGCTAACCAAGCTTCAAATGGAAGCCAAATGAGGCTTCCCTGCAGTTTCACAGCTGTGTCCCCAATGGCAGCTTTGTGCTAACAGCATGGTGAACTCTGCTTCATTTCTGTGACCACTAAGAAACAGAAGATCACAGAACCTGAAGTCAAAACTTGATAGGATTAAATTTTTTTTGTCCCTAGGGAGCAGAAATGGCTACTTTTTAAAAGCAGAGCGGAGTAACGTGATAGCATTTTTCAGATTAGTACTTACTGCTGAATAATGACTCATAGCACCTTTTCAATTTTCCCTTTCCTCCTGAAGAGATGAGGAGACCTCTGCCTCATGTTAAAAGGGAGGTAAAAAGGCACAGAATAAGTGATAATTTACCAGTGTCATGAGGTGGAGAGGATGTGTTTGTGGGGGTTGTGTTTAACATCACATTAATGCTGCCAGAACAGCCCATGCTGGTAGTCACAGCCTGTGTCCCATCGCATCACTGGGATGCATCCTGCCCTGGCAGACCAATAGTCACAGTCATGTTCATCCATGAGAGCTTGCTCACCCTCTCCATACAGGCTGTGCATAAGACAGAAATAATTCAAAACTTCTGAGATCATACCTGCTTCTAATTATCAGACACAATTTTAAACTTTAGTTCGGGAGATTAAAAATATCTGTATGTTTGCACACTCAGGATTTTGTGTGCTGCTTACTTGGGGAGGGTGTGTGTACATACATGCGCATGTATGTCTTGGCTAATAAATGCTTGAGTAGAATTCTACTCAAACATCTTATGTAATGTAGTGGTAGTAAAGACTTTGGAATGATGATGGTGCTATAACTCAATTAAGATGTTTTTAGCAAACTGCCTCAAGTGGGTTGCAAACAGCTGCAAAACACCCACTCAAATCCCTAACAATTGCAGCACTGAACAACAGCAGTGTCATGTGTGTGCTCTCCTTAACAAGTGACGAGCACAGGAGCAAGCTTTAATTTTGTTCTTTTTGTTCCTTTTCTCCCACAGACTATCCACGTTGCCATTGTCTGTGCAGGGTACAATGCCAGTCGGGATGTTGTCACACTCGTCAAGTCTGTCTTATTTCACAGGTAAAGGAAGTTTTCTTTTCCTGTATATTGTGTATCTGATTATTACTACATGAGCTTTTTGTAGGTTTACTATGTTACTTCAAAAGAAGGTCAGATTCCCTTCCCTGGTTCCTTTCTCTTTTTAAGGAATGAAACATTTAATTCATGATCCTCTCAAATAGATTTCACCTGCTTGAAGATTTTCTACAGTGAGTAAGAGGGATCAGAGATCCACCTGCTACTCCTGTTGCATTGTGGGAATAGGGATTGTATCTATCTTCACTGTAACGCATGTATTCATTTAGCCTATTTCTGGTATCAGTTTATGCCTCAGGTGTAGATGATAAATTCACATTGGTTGCTTAACTGTCCCAGATTCCAATTTTGATATTTGTTTTTGAAGTAAACCTGCTGTTACAGTCAGTATATACACTATTTCATTAAATTCAGGTGCTTTATTCTGGCTTTGGAATGGCTGCTGACAGTCCCACAGAAGGTTTTGCAACCTGGTGCTAGCACAGTTAGCTCCCAAAGTTGAGAGGCATAAATGTAAAATGAAAACAAAATAACCAATTCCCTTAATAGACAGCAACTCCGGAAAAATAGAATTCACATTAAACTCTGTGTGGGCCTATGTGTGTATCCATGGTCCAGTTTAGAAATTCTCTCGGAAATGCTTTCCCATGATGTTGCCAAAAGTGGATTAAAATTGGGGAAGTGATCAGACTGTTTGGTTCGAACAGGATAAATAGACTAGTAAAATATGCTTACAGTACAAACAACTTATTAAGGGAGGTAGTTTCAATATGCTGCTTTTTTTTGAAAGACAGTTTTGTGCAAGAGTGAATTACTTTTGTTCATGTCATGTGGTAATATCTTCTTGTGTCTGTCATGAGTGGGGCATTCCAGTCCCACACTTTGCTCCTTATATTTGCCTCCAGTCTCCTGCTGGAAGCCTTAGTAGTCATTCCCTGACAATGGTTTTAGTACACCATTTTGTCGTTTTTGGTAAGCTTCCTGAAATAATATAGATGCTCACCTTGTCCAGTATGAAAAAAGACCACATAAGTATTGTTTAATCAAAATAGGAGAGCAGCTTCCATTATCAACACACAATCTTTGTAAGTCTTTTGGGAAGTAGCATGTTCATGTTAGATGGGGGTAGGACCAGAAGAACAATGCTAAAAAACATAACAAAAGCAAAAATACAGTAAATATCCATGTCATTGTCTTTGGGGGATTTTACTAAACATTAAAATTCTGGTAAATGTTAAAACTATGTCTATTTCCAATTAGAAGTTTGAATTGTTCAGTGTAAACTGGTTTTATATTGCAAGGATGTGGGGAGGTTTTGTATTTTTTTGTTGTTTCTAAGGGATTTAATAGAAAATCATATTTTTGTGGTGACACTAGTTATCCTATTGGTAAGCTTCTCCCTGTTTATTCTAATACTTGCATCCATTTTGAGAAGGCTTTAATCTCTCTGTTTCCAAATGTTCTGTAAATAATAGGCATCTCACAGCTCAAAGGTTTAAACAACCTCTCTCTGTTCTTTAAAGGAAATGTCCCTGTTTTACTTAAGGCACTCCTCTGAGCAATTAGCAAATTTATAAACAATACCGTCATGTAATTAAATTATTAAATAATAAAAATTAAAATGTTTAAACAAAAAAGGTAATTAATATTGGTATTTCTAAGTCTGATGGATTCTCCCTCTGTCAAGAACATACTGGTTTTGGCCTGCACTGCTGCTCATGTCGAAGGATTTGTTGAACTCAGCAGAGGTGGTCAAGATAAAGTCCAGTATAGCTAATGAAACCTGAGCACATTCCAGATAACCTATCTCCCTAGTTTGCTCAGAACATACTTTAAGACAAGTCTAAGTCCATTCCTGCCTAAAACTAGGATTTCTCACTAGGTATTAAATTGTTTGCTAGAAAGAGAAGATATTCTCAGAAAAGAGACAGAGACAGACATTTCTTTGTTATCTTCTAGAAAACACAGACTTCTTAAGCATCAGTTGATGCTGTGACTCCATGGCCATGCTTCAGTAGCACTCCTTTCTTGGATCTTTATCTTTGGAATGGCAGTTCTGTAGAAGGATGCGGAATAAGCAAAAAGAAACCACAAATTAAGCTGAATATTGATTTAGAACTAAGTTTCTTTGCTTTGGTTGCCATGTGCAAATGATGTTATTTTGGAGACCACTATGCAATTCAGAAATGGTGATGATTGGAAAGGCTTCTTTTTGTTGGTATGATCTGTTTAATTATAGGAATGAAGAATGGAGACAGGTCATGATAGTGCATTTAGGAGGATTGAATTAGGAGAGTTGGAAGTGGTTGGTTGAGATAGTCAGTGCTTCATGATGTCAGCATCAAGTTTACCTCTGACTTGAGGGTCGTCAGTGAGAACAAGCATGGAGATGTCCCTTCTTCTAATCCTAAATATGCACCAGGAGGTGCATGCTAGCTGGCATTGTTCAAGAAGCCATTGTTTGAGAGGTCTGTATGCTTCCAATGGAGAAGTTTGCTTAACAAGAAGTTTGTTATCCTAATCTCTAAGTTAGACTACTGGTCCTTCATTTCCAGGATCACCACATTCAATTTTAACAGTTTTGCAAGAACAGAAAAAATATGCTGCCAAACTTATTGTCATAGAAATTTTGTTTTTCCTTCGACACACCCTGAATTCAATCTACTGATGAAACAACTGACCCCTCAAAGCAACCAGGCTTAATGTCCTCACCTGTCTTCCTGCACCTCAGTTGGTGTTTGTTGTAAGACACTGATGTCACTGAATCTATGTGGAATTCATGAAGATGTCATGTCCTTCTTTTGGCATTTCTGTACAGGTTAGTAATGTTTTAGAACGCATTTTGATACAAACCTATATACCTAAATTCCCTACTTCCATAGGAAATCTCTACTTCTCTAGTAGAAAAGCTCTGAGGAAAGGAGGCCATGTCAGTCTAATCCCAGGGAGCATTAACATATTTGTTATACCCCCAACTTTAGCTAGAGTACTAAATAGAGACTCAAAACAGCAGGAGTGCTGGGTCATTAAGGATAAAAGCTACAGGATTTTCTATAGATGGAGTGTGCTGTCTCTCCTCTCTTGCAGGAATGTACAGCAAATCCTGCATATTGAACATTTCAGCTCTCCACAGGCCTAAAACACCAAGATTTGAGTCATACCATATATATTATGAGACTTAGGCAAGCTACTTGTTCAGACCATTGGAGAAACCACATCTATCTTCAGATTCCAGAGTGGGAAAAGGAGAGGAAAGGGGTAGTGTGATTGATTCCACATAAGAACACCATAATTCAGAAATGTGTTTCATTCCCAGTGATAAAGGAGCTTGATTCCAGTTTTGTCTTTAAAAAATGTATGCTCCAGCCACAAAATCCAGCAGCTTTTAACACCCAGTTTGACATAACTGACAGTCTGTTCTCAGGAGGAGACTCAGCAGAGCTGGGATAGTGCAGGGCTTGCAGTCTGATAAATATGCATTGGCAGCACTGCACAGAGGGAGGCTGGTAGAATGAATACTCAGTCCTACTCTGCAACTTTGCCACTTTCCTTTCTTGCACATCCAATTCCCAATTATGACAGATTTTATAAAGCCATTGCAGGGGTAAAAAGAAATTATCTGAGTTTAACACAAGCATATCACCATGTCCTTAGAGCAGCCTCACTTTAGTTGTTCCAAACCAAAAGACTAAACACTAAAAATGTATTATATTGGGTCAAATAGGCAGAATGAAGTGCAAATACTTCTGGAAACAGTGATTATAGTGGTAAGCTAAAAAGCACCTGCATTTCTTTTTCAAAATTGAAGCAGTTTTTTGTGGTTGATAATGTTCCTTGAATCTTTTGCAACTATTGGTCCAAGTTACATTGGTGATTTTTTCAATGTTTTACTCCATTTCTAAAAATTGCAAACCCTAGAGTGCTACAGAAACAGCCCACAATCCCAGTTACATATTAAAAAGATAATTTCTTGGTTCGGGTAAGTCTTAACTTGAGTAAGAGCTAAAATGGTTTTTAATGTGTCCTTTTTCAAAGACGTGCCTAACACTATGTTTCATTTGGAAGCAAAATAAAAAACAAACTTACACAATTATAGCATGTTTGTGGCAGTTAGGTCAGCCTGACAATCTGTAAACAATTAACTTCTCTTTTGTGCCAGCAAGTACTTGTGTTGGTTTTTTGTGGCCTTCTGTTTTTTTCCCCACTGTGTCAGTCCCTCTTCTTCACAGGAGACACTACATTTACTTCTTTGGCTGAACTCTCCATTTATACTACAGCAATAGTGGCATAGGAGTGTGGGGGCTTTGGAAGAAATGTAAACAAAACCAGACAATGAGACAAATGCTTTTTAATGTGAAGTTGCCTCTCTGCTTTAAGTGTATGGCTGAGCATTTTTAAGAACAGGATATGAAGCTGTGTTACAGAATGCTGTAAGAATAATGAACTCTTTTTTTTTTTTTTTTTCTCAGAACAAGTAGAATAAGACAAAGCAAATGAAAATCTAAATTAAATTAAAAGGATGACATGTAATTTCCAAGTAAAAGTCACAAGTCAACACTGGCTGATAATTAAAGCTTATATAATCTAATGGCTATATTCCATTGAGACCACTTTGCCTTAATGAAGTTAATTTGAGAATTCAAAGCCTCTGACAGTGTTTCCAACTTTTCTAATGTGTCAGTCTATTTTGTGTGAGGTTATTCTGGCAAAACACATAAAGTGTGGCCTGGTTTCTCTGATCCATATGAATGCATCAACAATAGACACTTTTTGTTTTTTCTAGCTGTCCTAACAATAGAAGCATAATGGAGAAAGCAATGTTTAAAAAAATCTGTTCATGATTTACTCTTTGTACTTCTCAAAGAAGTTCTGTAAGTAAACACTAAACAAGAAGATCCATGAGTGATGCAGCAAGTGTGTATTTAGTCTCTCTCCAATAGTTTGGGGAGCATTTTCATCAATACCACATCAAATGGGTATGAAGTGGTATAAAAACATCTTGAAGATTTTCACATTAAAATTTTTCTCATATGAGAGAGGGATTGCCATATGGGCATTAGGAGAAAAAGTTTCCCAAACTGCCTTTTATAATTCCTGTTTGAAGTTCTTGTAACCATTTGTTAGAGATATAAGAGGTACTACCTTGTTGTGCTTCCCTTAATAAAGTATAGGTTCTGGAAATAAACCCCCTGGACTACTGACCTTTTTGTATTCTTAGAAAATAAAATTTCTCTATTGCAGAGAGAGAACTGTGTAACCAAGCAGCCAAGGAGCTGCCTTTTGAATTACTAACAATTGAGTTATGGAATAGTGCAGAAGGGAAGAGTGAGCCTTGGTTCCACTACTCCCTTTCTCAATTGTAGATTTCTGTATTTAACTCTATGGCAGTGGCTATTTGAAAAGAAAGGGCCACAAATGCTTGAGCAAGCAGATCATAAATCTGATGAAGAATAAGAGGTTTTGAAATGCAAGAATAAGACATCATGATAAGAAAAAATGTAGAGAAATGGGTACCTTGGAATAGACTTCTAAATTCATGGCCTGACTTTTAAAAAATTGACGTCTTTTCATTTTCCTGACTTTATAGGACCTCAGCAATTTTGAAAATGAGGGCATTCATTCAAACTCCTATATTTAGGCCTAAGAACCTATACTTAAGCATCCATGCTTGAAAATCTTGGCTAGAATCTCCCTTTGTTCACTTTTGAGGAAAGTAATTTAGGAAAGTAAATGTGTGCTTTTTACATATGGTTTACTTCATCATATAGTGTTCTGATCTTAAGATAAATGGAAATAAGTTAATGTAGGAAGATTTGCAGTTTTTTGAACAGAGTACTTAGAACCTTAAGTTTCCACTTGATGGGAAATAGCCATATTTTGAAACTACATTTTACCAAATTAAGGCATTAATGCATCAGCATTTTCCATGTAGCAGAAACTGTGAAAAGTTGTAGTTGGTAGAAATTCAAATGTTCAAAATCATTGAAGTAAATAAGATTAAGTATTCCTGGACATTGTGAGAAATTCTATGGCAGTTTCAATACCTGCTTCTGCAGTAAGGAATCTGGAACACCTGGGGCTCATTGTTCTGAAACCTGGGATACTAGAAACATTTATTCCTAAACAGATTAATTCAAATGAATACTGAGGATTTTCCAAAACCTGTTAGTTTTGTGTTAGAAGTTTATCACAGTTGCTTTATATTGACCCATGTTATTCCATAGTTGAATATACTGTCCCCAGTACAGTATAGGGATTTCTATCAGTATAAGATACAACCAGCCTTTATGTGTGTGGTTTTTTTATTTTTCTTGATGTGCCCTGTGGAAAATGAGCAAAATGTCCCAGTTTAATGAAATTCAGCCTTCAGTGGAAATCCTTCACAATATCCTGATTGTCATCTCCAATTCTTAGAGCCGCTGATTCAATCATGTTGTCAGATAATCATGACATCCCTTTCATACATCTGTTGAGAAAGATTTCTCATCTTTCAGAATCTTTTCTGTATCTGTTATAATAAATGTTGGTTGATCTGCAAGCTTCTAAACTTGTTTCTTAAACACTTTGAAACAATCCATATCTTTTAGGCTTCACATATTGCAGACAGCAGAAGAGGTGAAAGATGTCATCTGTGTGTATGCCAGTCTGGTTACCTTCAGAAGGTCTTCCAGCTTTGAGGCTGTGCACTGTTGGCATCCAGCACCGTGCTAAACCTCACATTTCACAGAACTGAAATCTCGTCTGGAGTAAAATTTTCTGTGGCTGATGCACATTTAGTTGCAGATGTCATCAGGTCCCTATACTGTTTGGGGGATATATTTTTGTAAGTGATAATCTTTTGCCTTGCCTCTGACACACACTTTCCTTCCAGCTGAATCTTTACCATGAGGCTAACAACTTGAAAGAGATTTCTGTGTGGGAGTACAGCTATCCTTTTTTCTTTCTCCCAGCAGGAGATGAACTAAAGTAAATGTCACCCACTTGTTCCCATATAAGTTTCATACACTCTGGGTCATTCAGATAAGTATAAACTGCTACTGAACATCTGAGTGTCTTTGTGTCAGATTTTTTCTTTTCAACTAGTGTGTTTCATCTTGAAATATTTTATATAAATTCCATTTAACTAAATGATCATTTAAAAGAAGACGGAGCTTCCTTTTTTTAAACTGAATTTTTACTCTCCTTATTCTACTTTAGAATATAAGATAAATAACCCAGAATAAAAAAGGGAAGGAAATTACTGAAGAACACCAGCTGGGAAGTAGTCCTACCAGAACCCAAACTCAGCCCCTCCTTAGCAGAGGGAGCTCTGTGGGATGTGTATGTTGATATTGAGCATTTATTTGTCTTGAGATACTGCTCTGCCAGTACCCAAAGCCACTGGTGTTGTACTTTGTTTCTCTTGGCCTTGTCTCTACTAATGAGATGTATCTCCTGATCACTGCTATTTCCTGATTTTTTTTCTTGGCAAGGTGCCTGGTTACTGCGGAATCTGCATGAGCCAGGATGTCCTCTTCTACTCTCCTGCTGGGCTGGTGAAGCAAATGTAATTGCTGTGATCCCTTTAGCTTGGTAATGGGACACTCAGCAGCTGGCAGCTTGTGCCTTTCCCCCTCCCCTCCTCCGTCTAGGACAAGCTGGAGATTGAAAGACCTTTGTCTTCTGAAAAGCGTGTTGTGGCTTAGTGTTTTGGATATTGTTTAAGGCAGATCAGCTGTGGGTTTATTCTGCCATCATGATTATCTCATATATAAGGCTTCTACCCAGCCCTTTTCTGCTTTTCCTGTAAGCACATAATGTGATCCACAGTGTCCTTGAAGCCAACACAGCAGCTTCACTGGCAGCCCCGAGTGCTGGGTTGGATCTGCAAAATCCAGTCATACACTGCTTCTCACTACAATCTCCTCTTTCTGCTGAGGGGTCTGTTTAAATACTATGAACAAATATATGTATTTTTACATTTTCCTGTGGACTTTGTGCAGTGGGAAGCAGTATTACTCATCAAAGCAAGAAGAGAAACATTAAAAGGAAGGCACACATTTTTTATTAATGTAGCAAATGGAGAAAAAATAACCTTCATTTTTTTGGGTTAAGCCCAAAAATGTAATGGAAGTATATTGGCCTGAGCTAACATAGTTTTCCTCACTTTTCATTCACACTAAAGAATGTAGTAGCATCACTCATCTTCTGCTTTAATCAACATCTGAAACTAAATACTTCTCTTGTTAGATGAAAAATACCAATTAGCAAGTACACTCATTTAGCTTTACAAATTCCATAGGAATGAGAATCCATTATTCCACTCTAGGGATCAAAGAAAGGTTGATCCCATGCTGAAGTCTAAACAGGCATATTTTCCTCTTAGTAGTTCTTTCAAAGTCTGTCCTTTTTTGCTGACAGAGAAAGTTGCTAAGCTAGGGCTAAACATGGAAGATTACAATTTGTGAGTAATTTCCACTGGTAGGTTTCCTACCGCAGAAGTTAAGATCAAATTTTTTTGCTTATTTTCCCCCTAAAAGGGAGGGAGGTTAAGGGAATTAAACAAGGTATTTATAATGTCTAAGTTCACATTAGTATAGAAAAACCCATACACTTTGTCAGAGCTTGCCAGTCTTGCTGATACTGGCTTCACCCGTCTTGTTTTGAAGCTTTTCAGTTAGCCTAAGTCGTGTGATTACAGAGGTGAACCCAGATCTGGTGTTTTGAAGTAAAAGGCACTCTGGTGCCTTTCTTTAACCATTAGGAAAAAAGGATATGGTAAGATTTGCAAGTTCCATTCTGTTCACTATGCCAGTGAATAGCTAGAAGGCACTCACCTGAAAATCTAATTTTGGGCTCCTATGGGACAGCTGTTGGTTCCCCAAGATTGCTTTGTAGAAAAGTTCTATGTAAACTCAAGGGTCCCAGAATTTAACTTCATTTAAATTGTTATATTTAACCTAGGACAGTCTTCTTACTACAAAGATAAATTACCAGGTTCACCTAGAAACTGAAACAATCATTTCCAAAGCTCAAGTCCCCAAAGGCATATTAACTTGGCCTTTTTTTAAGGAGCTGGTGCATGGGACAAGACTCTTAGGTGTTATAAATCATCACATTCTGCTGGAATCAGAGGTTCTGTGTGTTCATAGCCACCCAGAAACTGATTGAGTATTGTGTTGTGGTCATGTGTATTCAAATTATGTCTCAGTGTTTTGGCCATAGAGCAGGACTCCACCAGACATGCTGCACGCTCAAAACTTGACATGGTAGACACAGATAAAACGTTGTAAATTCTGATGTTGTCCTTTAAGAACAGGAATTAGAAACCTTTGAACTAACGCGTTCCTCTTCCTCCTCATATCAGGCGGAACCCACTCCACTTCCACCTCATCGCAGATGCAATTGCCAAACAGATCCTGGCCACTCTGTTCCAGACGTGGATGGTCCCGGCCGTGCGCATAGACTTCTATGATGCAGATGAGCTCAAGGTAAAGACACACAGACACAGGTGTCAGTCATATCCTTGTGATTTCATGTCACCCTTTGTTCCTCATCTTCCCTGACTGGTGAATTGCAGGAGAACTACTGCCTAAAAATATTCTCCCAATGACAATTAATTCTAGCTGACATGGTTGTAACCCCGATTACACGTAACTGGAAGATGCTAAATGGCTAAAATCAGTGCAGTTCTCTAGAATGAGAGCAGCTAATGAAATGTTTTGTGTAGCAGCTTAGAATTTCACTTGCTAGCAAGAGGATTCTGGCTGTCCATCTGATAACACTATGTTTTTTTAAGGATACTTCTTCCTAGTAGCAATGGTGAAATCTTAAGAATCTTGCTCAATAAACCCAAGTCTGTTACTGGAAACACCTAACTGCCTTGCACTGTGCCTCAAGCACAGGTGTGTGAAACTCTTAAGTCCACACACTTCGACAAGGTAGCATTAGTACAATAGCTACCTTTTTTGTATGGATGCCCTTCCAAAAGAAATTATTAAAAGAATTCAGTCAATGGGGTGGGGAGGTTGGGAATCACTCAAAGTAATTATCTTTTCATACTTAAAAAGTGTAAATCAGAACATGGAGGCACAGCATCTATTTGGAGCTGTATGGTTTTTTTACCTGTGGAGGTAGAATGAGGTATTCAGACTTTAGCATTTGAAGTTGGTGGCAGTAATTTGTATTACTTACCAGATTGTTCTGAACAGGACCCTGAAACAAGGAAAAAACCCTAAATTTAGCAAATTGCTGTACTTACTAAAAGGGAAATTCAAAGCACACCGCGTTGTGAAATATTGAATACAGAAGGCTTTAGAAAGAGATGGAAAAGGGAAAAAAGTGATTCTTGAGAAAAATACTTTGTTTCTGTTTTTATTTTTCATTGGTTCTTTTACATGAAGCCATAAGCTGATATTAACCTAATTAGCCAGAGATCCCCCTTCTGTTCTTTATAGCTTTATAGCAAGGAGGAGGTTTTTTCCTATCAATCTCGTACGTGTCTATATTACATGTGCTTTTCTGCAAATTGTAGGGTTTCTAATTAGTCTCTCAGCTGGGGAAGACAGACCTCTTAGTGTTTTCCTTCTGGTCATTTGGGTATGGTCCAATCTAGTTAAGTAAATAATAATCAAGAGAGCTTACTTCAGTGATCCCCAATTTCTGATTTATAGGCAAAGCACTGAGAAGATATGAGGATATGAGGCTACAGAGCAAAACTGTTTTGTCCCTCCCTCTTCACTCAGCCTTGATTTTTTATATGACCGGTGACCTACATCCACACTAGATTACCTTACATGCAACCCATAGTCTTTAGGTTGAGGACCAGTATCTAGCTGGATGCAGGTATTGATGCCTAAATAGGTCTTTCCAGGTTTGCCCCTCTTGTTCAGAGTTCATCATTTCCCATACCAAGCAATTTCCCTGGTTTCAGTGGCCAGAAAAACACAATATATAGTACTGAGCATAGGAGAATGTGATAGACACTGGCAAAGGAGAGCAAAGACTTATAAATATAAACAGAGTTTTAAAAAACCAGGAATGATGCTGGCTCATATCCAGATCATTCTGCAGGTTTTAGCAAGGACGACAGAGGAGCTGTTTACAGACAGCTGTAGAAGCTCATCTCATTTGTTTCTTATGTAGCCCCTAGAGAGGATTTAATGATTGGTTTGGTTCATGTATTTCACCTGCACTCTTGGGAGCTGTATTTTGCTGCCTGGTGTTAAGAAAACATAGAGCTGATGCTGGATGTTTACTAGAAAGCTTGTCTTTCTCTGAAGTGATCTATGGATTCACTGTTACAGTATATGCTATGTTTCAGTTTAAATGACCCTCCATAGTTCTTTTTTAAGCCTGCAATCAATACCAATTTCTGACTTTTAAAAGGGTTTAAACTGAGTAATGGCATGAGAACTTTCTGCTTAGCTTTCATTCACTGATGTTCAGTTGTTTTGGAATGCATTTTAGCTGCTGCAGAAAACATTTCATTTCATGTTTGTTTTTTTCCCACTGGATATGTATGAGCTTCCAGCCTCTTCCTTCTAATGCAGCAGGAGCTGGCATGTTAGATTAAGCCCTTAAGTCCTAGGAAAAGTCCTGCTTCTGCTCCTGTTCCTGCTCAAACAGTGGAAGAGAGCACATAATATTAGATCCTCCATAAATAATATGGATGCTTTTTTGTTTTCAAGTAGCTATTTAGAATTCAGGCAACAGTTTCCAGTAGCATATTAATTTTTAAAAGGCAGAATTTGGAGACTAAAGTATTTGGTATTTGGCAGTGTTTCTTAACATATCCTGCAGCTCTTAAAATATATGCTGTATAGCTTAGAGTTAGAGATACCAGTGTCCTGAAGAAAGGCACAGAAAATTAGTCTTGGCTGTGGCTGTTGTTTTCTCTCAGGTTTTAGAGGAAAACTGGACACTTCCCTGCAAGAAAGGGAAGACAAGGTATTATGAATTATATCAGAATTTCTAGGGCCAGCAAACTAACATATCTGCTTTGCTGCTGTGAATTAAGCATGTCAGATGTTCCTTTTAAAACTTTGAGAAGACTTATTTTTCCTTTTGCAAAGTGACACAGCAGTTCACATTGCTGTTGCACCACAAAGAGCCTAGGTTCATTCTCTCCCTAGAAGCAGATGCTGCCAAACTACCAGCAGCCTGCTTGGAAGAGAGACGGAGCACAGGAAAGAATGGCCAAGGAAAGGTATATCTTTGCTTGGGGTGCATTATATGGGATGGGATAGAAGAGGAGGAAACTGAACTGTGGAGCTGAGCCAAAATAACAGCATTTCCAGGAACAGGGTCAGACACAGTTGAGATGGCAGCTTGCTGGATATGTTTCTTTAAACCAGTTAGTTTGAAGATTTTAACAGCCAGTTGTACTAAGATGCTTGTAACCTTCCCCAACATAACTTGGCCTGTCTCCTCACTGCCTTGCCAATAACCTCAAGGAACATGGATGGGTGCTTAAAAGCTCTCCCTCAACTCACTAGCTGTTAGGATTTGGAACTCTCTCCCATTAACTAAACCTGCTACGTGCAGTCAGTAGTCAGCAGTAAGCATCCTTGAAGTGTGGGCTGCTGATAATGGTGCCAGTAATTGAACTATTCCACAGCTACATTCTTCATTCTTCCACTACTCAGTATGGCCCACACAAAACTCTTCCGAATTTATGTGGCCATATATGGCTGTGACTGCAAACTGGAAAGTTACTTGGCAGTGTAAATTCACTTTATATGATCCCTTTAGTTGTGTTAGTCAGCTTTGGTCCTAATGCGTAGACGTATCTAATACAACAATGCATCCCACAAAATAACTGGAAACTGAAAATGGTCTTTGAGCATTAAATAAAAGGAAAAAAAAAGCTTGTGAAACATTCATCTATTACAGCTGTGATTTGCACATATGTGGCTGCAGGATATGGTGTTTTTTTCAGTTCAGTCTTACATGAAGAAGCTCCAGAACAAACTATTGAAGGTGTGTGGCTTGGGCACTTGGCTTCTGCACTTCATTGTTAAACATGGAATCTTGTGTCAGTTCACTCCCAGGGAAACACAGGCATTAAATCCATTGTGATCTGCACTGTCCCAAGCAGAAGGAACAGCTGATAAGGCAGTACTGTATGTGATGGGTGGAATACAGATGAGGTGAGTTTGTTTTCCCACATGTTGCTTGACACACTGGTGACGTCAGGTGAACTGAAGAACGCAGAATTGTAGAATGAGCAGTTGCCTGCTCTGCTGTGAGTAAATGGCCCAGATACACTGTCCTTTAATCACTGATAGAGCAGAAAAGCCATCTCCTTTAAATAGTTTAGCCCACATGTGCTGCAATTGATTTATGAACTTGAAGGGATGGTGAAGAGGGTTTTGTAATAGATGAACATTTGATCTGAAAGAGGAATATGGAAAGCTCCATTCTTTGCTATACGTATAGATAATATTGCAGCTTTTACTGTTCCCCAAAACAACAGACCACAAATCTGAGTACCAGTGCTGCATTAGGTGATTTCCTATCAGAAGTGTTGACATCTGCACTCAGATCACTACAAAATCAGTAGTCTGATACGGCACAACCAAACTCAGGTAAAGCATGGCATAAAGATCACCTATCTTTGGGCATTTGCTGCAGTATGAGGTGAATTACTTCTTAGCCACTTTCATCAGCTTTGAAGCCAGTTCACTAGGTCAGATATTGACATCATTTAGACAGACATCACAAAATACTCTGAGTTAGAAGGGACGCACAAGGATCATCGAGTCAAGCTCTTAAGTGAAGGGTCTGTAGAGAGATTGAACCCATGACCTTGGTGTCATTAGCATCATGCTCCAGCCAGCTGAGGTAATGGGCAAGGGCTATGAGACTTAAGCAGAAGAATAAAGTTTAATTCTTTAATTATGATTGTAGCATAGTTGGTTCTCAGGGCTGTGCCTGTATGCACCCCTAGTGCACTTAAATTCCCTCAGTGGTCCAGGAACTCCCAGGCTTGATTTCTGCACAGATGAGATAAAGGACTGGTTTGAGACAGCAGCCCAAGCTGAAGCTAGGTGATTGATGGAACTGCTGGCACAAGAAGTATTTTACAGCTTGTTACAGGAGTGGTCCTGGTGGGAATTTCAGACAGTTGTTGAGATTCCCCAGGCAGACCCTGCGGTGCCTAGACCAATTTGTATGCTTAAGCATGTCGATTAACATCCTGGACAAAGAATCTGGCTGTCCCAGATATTCACAGACAGTTCCTGCTGCAAAGTTAATCAATTGTACAAGAGTAAGACAATCAATAGGAACAGTTCTGCATGTGTAGAAATGATCATGTAGGACAGTCTATTGTACATACTTAAGATAGTTGGGCAATGTTTTGTACATAGGTTAAGGTGATCTATACACATAATACATATCTTGCAGTGGTCAGGTAGGACCATGGGTCAGCTGGGTTACAAAAGTTGTACAGAAACATGTTTTAGGGTGTCTCACCCAATCCAGCTAGGATGACCCTGTAAGAACCCTTGCTATGGAGACTCCCTTTACCATCTAGACAGCAAGCAAGTCCTGTCTGACACATTGCATTGTCCATGCAAACATTACTGTAGGTCAAAATCCCAATAAAGTTAGTTGTTTTAAAGTATGCTCCATATGTAAATGTCTTTGCAGCAAATTGCACTAAAAGCAACTCAAATGCCATGAAATCTTTGGATACCAGCAGAAGCTCTTCCATTAAGTGATAGTAGTGATAGGGCTGTATGTATTGCAGTATTGCAATATACCAATGTTGGAAGCACGATCAAGCAAATATTTCAACAGAATGGCAGCTACCACTTTCTGAGCATGGGAGAGAGGGATTCTGATTGGCAGTGGGAAGATATGAGAGTGTATTTGATGAACAGATTATTAGCTTGGTGGTTTTCACTTCAGTTTAAGAGGGTGACAACGATAGCAGTGTTGATAAAGCCTTGAACAATAAAATTGGTCAGCATTCTCCTGCCTTCCATCATCTTCCTAGTCAAGAAGTTCCACTGGATGTTGCAGCCACCTATAATAATCACAGTAATAGTGACTGACCCCTAAACTATCATGGACTATAAGGGTTTGACTGTATTTGCATTGCACTGCATGTAGATTATATATTCTTAAGGGCAGCACAGGATTGTTTATCTGTTAAGAAGTTCACTGTGTGCCTCAGAGGCAAACACACAAAGTTATAAAGGAGAAGTATGTTACTTTGCTTCATTTCTTTTCCACTTCATATGCAAGATCTAATTGCTATTAATGCAACTCAGAAAGAGAAACCCAGCATCTGTTTATGTTTACATTCATTCACGCAGCAGTAAGTATTCAGTTAAAGTGTTTCTACGGCACTGAGCTTTTGATCTAAAACCCTCACATGTTATGGGGGGCTTGCAGTGCTCCTGCATTTCACCAGCCTTTTGTCTTCCTGTAAACTGGCCCACTGCACATGTCAGTGAAATGATAGGCATTGACTGCTGCTGCTTCCTGTCGTGTCCCCTTCGCTTTATTTTTTTTAAATATGCAAATCCAAGATACTGGAAAATGAAGTCTCTAATCAAAACATTTTACAGATTTGTATAACTTTTATGACTTATTTTTAGATTTGAATTTCTACTTTATAATTGAGATTTTGTGTCTTTGCTAATGGACATATTGAATACTAGAGGCCAGAAGTCTCAGGTGATAAAAGATTCTTGTGGTTGTGACACAGTGCTGCCATCTTAAGAACAGTCTTTTATCAATAATTTTCAGTAAAGATGACTGGAAATTAACAGACTTGGTTTTGTAAGCCAAGATATTTTCCTTCAGGCTGTTTGGGAGGAAATTACTATCCACCAGGAAACAGATAGCAATTCAAACTCCCCAGCACAGTGGAACCTTTGTGAAGTCTGCCTCCTGTGTTACATTGTGCAGTGCTTCCACTACTATTCGAGAAGAAAGCTTCATGTCTGACTTTGTAAACCCCTTGTACTTTCCTACTGCTGCTGGTGCTTTGAAAAAACATTGGAGGTCTTTGTTAGTTTTATAATTTAGTTCTAATTGCTGTCAGCCTCTCTGTAGTGCCACCTTTTTCTTGATTCTAGGGAAAAGCAGTACAGTTGTTCTGTTCTGTGTCCACCAGGAAGATGGTGTAGCTGCTCTGTGTAACATATGTGGAGTGAGAACTAAGGAGCCAACTCTCTTCCTCATAAAATCACCCACATTTGTATCATAGTAGCTGACTGTGACATTTCAACAGCAAGGATTTTTGTTTGGCATTCAGCTTCCTCAACATTGCTCATTGCAGCAACATGTGCTGCACCTCCAGGGAAGGCAATTTTAGCAGAGAATGAGGAAAGGATGAATAACTTCACATGAGATTTTCCAAAAATTATTCAATTTGACAGAAATTAAAAAGCATGCCCTGGAAAAGCCTAAAAATGACACGTCTCAAACTAACTTGGGCAGCTATCGTTTGTTCCATGCATTCCCATTACAGCAGCTGCTTCCTCAGAGCATTATCATCCACCTATGAGAAATGAGAGCATTTTGCTGACCTAACCTACAGAAGTTATTTGAACACTTTGATCTGCATGAGGGGTGTAGGTTGTATATCCCCTGTGCTTGCTGGGGAGAGTTAATGGTCATCCTGTGCTCCAGCACAATTTCTTTCTTTGGCACCTGCAGGTAGAAAGCAGGAAGACGTATAATGGCTATAGTTAGATGGTCTTAGCTCTTAATGGCTCTTCACTTGCTCACAGGGACACCTCCCTGTCAAAGGGCATTCAATTACTCACAGAAGAGCAGCAGTGACTGCTCAAGGCATTCCTAGTGAGGATCAGTATTGATGTGAGCGTTTTATCAAAATGTTTAATGAGCCTTGCTTCTAGATTTACAAAGAGCTGAAGTAAATGTATTTCCATGCCTGATTGATAAGCTGAAAAATATAGGGGGCTGCAAGGACTCCAAGAATATTCTTGATTCACAGCCTGGGAGCTGAAATGGTTAGATTTCCTCATTTGTAAATGATGTTGGCTTATTTGTGGTGTTGGCTTATTTCTGTGAAACAATTGAGATTCAGGGAAGTGTTGGGCAATAGTTCTGATGTGAGCTACTTCCTATGGAGCAGTTCAGCAGGCAGTGTAGGGACCAAGTCTTCTGAAGGACTGGGGCTGAAATAGTCATACTTGTGGACAGAAATGGTGTTCACCTTGTCTGGGCACACCTTTTTGTGTGACAAGTTTTCACAGCAGTGAAAATGACAAAGTCGTGCTGTGTGCCTGGCACAGCACAAGCATATGCTGGAGTCACTCTTCTCATAGGTCTGAAACCATCTCAGTCCAGGTAAGGGTGTACAGTCTGATTTTAGTCTCAATACTTGCTTTAAAGTGGGGATAGGTAATAACATTGTTAATGAAATGCTATTTACATCACCTCTTTTTTGAGTCGACTTAGTATGAGAACATTTGGACTTGTAAATTGAGAAATTTTGTTTCTTTTAGTGAAGTTATCACTTTTCAGGTCAATCTGCAGTCCTACAAAGATTAATTTTTTGAGATACATAGTAAGGTTATTAATGAGATGCCACTGATGGTAATTTGACTTGAGTAATTTCTCTTAGTAGAGCTACCTCTGTTCCAATCAAATTTTTAAATCCTGTGGAAGTTTCATTCTTTGAGCTTAAGTTGATGGTGTCTAGGTCTCACCCTTAAAGAAAAAAAGATGAAAACTGAGTAGTATTTTGATCCCCTGTTAATTTTCCCATATATTCCTCCATTACTTGAGATCCGAGCCCTTTCACAGCTGGATGGATTCCACAGTTTTTAGCTGACACAGATGAAAGCCTTTAAAATAGTTCCATCTGTATTGTTTTATTGAGACATTTGGAACCTGTGTTCACCTGTCTGCTTGCAATTTTATCTGATGGTCTTTAGGGTGAAACTCCAAGATTACGTAGAATTAGGGTGCCACTGGTGGACTTAGCCCTCAGATGCTTCAGGAAGTTGTAAGAGTTACATGCCTGCTATATGAACACTTAATGCAAACTGTTATCTGAAGTATTTGATGATATTTAACCAGAAGCAGGGCAATTAACTATGAACTTCAGTGTTTCTTGTTTTTGAAGGAGCCCAGTTTTCCTAATGTCTTTATTTTCTTCAGATTGTTTATCTAGTTAGTGCTGCATTGTTGGAGAGACAATGTAGCTCTTTCTAATAAAAAAGAAAAAGAACACTTTTTCACCCTATCACATTCACTGCTTCTTGCACTAGGCAATTGTTAGTTTTGCTTGTTCATAATTGTAATACCTTTTATCCTTTATTATTCTTTTTATTCTGGATGTATTCCTGGAGCATTTTAGTCCCTAGGAGTTTTGAGAGATGGTAATACTTAGCACTAGAGAAAAGAACACTGTTTTATGTAATTTTTATTCCCATGAAGCAATAATTGCTATATAAGAAGTTGCACTCACTTGGCCTCCAACTCTGCAGGGTGGAGGTTGATTTGTTTTCCTGCAAATTCTTTGCTTTTGGTGAAAAAAAAAGAGACATAAGAGTTCTTTATGGGATATAGCATTTATTCCACTAGTTGGATGTGTGTTCCACCAACTAATGCCCTTTTTTGGTGTAGCATTTTCAGCTGTTGAAGTTCTACTGTTCTTACTCTTTAGGCAGAAACAGTGTAAGTTTAGGTCTGGAGGAAGGTGATTTTACTGGTGAGATGCCCAATAGTAAGTAGGGATTTTCTTCTGAATAGAAGAATGGATCCTTTTTCTCATAAGCATTTGCTGTGTTTTGACTTTGTGTTAAGATATCAGATATCTGGTGGAAGCTGCATTCCCACATCCATTCCACAAACCACCCTAGGACATCAGGAAAGTTCTTCACTGAGAGGGTGGTCAGTCACTGGACCAGGCTCCCCAGGATCATGTCACCAAGCTCGTGAGCTCTGGTCATGGCCTCAAGCCTGACCATGGATGAACCTGTTAGTCATAGGGATTCGTTTTAGGTAGTCCTGTGAGGAGAAGAGAGTTGCACTCAGTGATTCTTATGAGTCCCATCTAACTTGATATATTCTATGATTTTTTATTTTGCAACTCTGGCTGTCAAACACGGTTTTCTATGGATACAAACTGGATGGGAATCTTTCAGGCTTAAAAGGGTGGGAAGTCATTCCTTCAACATTCTTGGTGTCTGGTTGGGAATGTTTTTGTGCATGATAACTAGTATTTTACACCTGCAATCTCCTTTCTCAGGTATTACTTGGTAAGCAATAGTCATTGTAACTTCTGCAACCTTCTCTGATAATCCTTACGAAAAGATTTTTCAGTAGGGAGAGAATCCTTCTTCAGATAAGTTTTCGTCACTGAGTTGGAGCTTTTGTCTATCCATCAAAATGTGTTTATGCAGGATATGCTGTTGCATTTTATCCTGCATAGTGCATCTTGGTGAAACCTGTTTGTTATCCTGATGTGCAAAATGCAGGTTGTGTTGCTGGGCTTTGACCCCAAGAGCTGCATGGAAATGTGTAGAACATGGAATGGCTGCAGCCAGTGTGTATGTACTTGCATAGTTACTGAAGTGGAAAAGCTTCAGTACATCAGACAGTGATAATATTTTCATGGATTAGTATCTTCCCTGATGAATTAGCACAAAGAGCTTGTTGATTGAGTTCACTGGCAATTAAAGCGGGCAATTGATCTTTCTTATCTTTCCATACAGATGAAGTGAGAGGGGCAGCCCTGAGTTTTCACCACTGGGTGAGTTCTGGCCAGATCTACCTGTCAGTCAGCTTTTAGCAGAAAGCTCTGGCTTCCTGCCATTTTATCTGCTTCAGCTTGTTTGTCTCTTTTCACTCATTCACTGACAGAAAATAATAAGAAAAAAAGGCTTTATCTTATCTTCTAGGGAAGATTTGTTCTTTTCCCTCTTCTGGAGAGGTGGGGCTGGAGGCTGGTGTTTGGCTGGTTCTCACTGACCTCTCTCGGGATGCTCAGACTCTTTTAGGTCCTCCACCCTTGACTGCTGCACTGAAAACAGCTGTGATTGAGGCCAGGGGGCTCAAAGGAACAAGAAGCAAAGAAAACAGCACTAACTGAGACTGGCCAGACTTTTTCATTCTGCAGTCCCTTTTTGCACAAATGAAGAAAGGAAAACAAAGAGAGCATTCAGCATTTTGGAGATAGCAAGAAAAAATGAAAAAAAATTAGGAAGTCTCTAATGAGAGTAATAAAAGGACTCAAATAGAAACTGGCCATTTGAGTTTTATGGGGCTAAATAAAGTGGGAGAAAAGCCAGCTAAATTCCTAAGGGGAGTGAGATAGTCCCTAAAGATCCCAGTAGGTGAATTACATTTTGGTCCTTACTTTTTTGAAGAAGCTGTATGGCTGAATGTTTTGTTGCCTAAGTGGCAGAGACCAAAATAAATCCTACATCAGTTTTAGTTTATGTCTGCAGTTGTATCCGTATAAAACATGGATAAGCTCTTGGCACCCTCATTTAATTTTGTTGTTAAGGAAGTTGTTTTGAAGAAGCATCCTTGAATTAGATTTTTCCCACTTGTCTGCCCTTTGTGTGCATGTGTGTATTGGTGAGAGATTAGGAAGGAAAATATAAAAAAGAAAAGAAAAAATCCTCAACATCAGTCAGACTGTGTTATGGACTTTGCTACAGAGATGAAAATTAATTTGCAGTTATTTTCCTTTGCTGTATGCTGATGCTGATTTTGAAGGTTTTGTTTGTTCTGCCTTTTTAGTATCTAATCTTCCTTTCCAGTTGTGGCTTGCTCCACAGTTTCTGCATTTGCTCTACATTATCCAGGACCCAGAGGTTCAAATAATCATCCATTTCTATCTCAACCTTTTTGCTCACTGCTATTTGTATCCAGACTTGTTGCACACATGTGTGGAAGATACCATCTGTTTCTTAAAGTGAAAGATGAGGCAGAATCCTATTAAAGTCATCAGTGCTTCTGTGATGAGCAAGAACAGCCTCAAAGGGCAGCAGAAATAGAAAAATAATTTTAGCAAAGATGTATAAATTCCTTTTTCCTTACAATTGTTTCTTAGAGCAAGTTATTATTTCTTAAAATACTCAGAAACCAGAAATTCTGAATCCAGGAGAGTTACCCAACTTTGCTGTATTTTTGGTTTCCTTGACAACCATTCATATAAATAGTAAGGACTGGTTATGGGGGGGAATATCAGTATAATCAAAATATGTGAATCACCCATGAAAAAACTAAATTCAATGTGGAAGTTACAAGTTATCCAGCAAACATTAATAGAAGAGTCTGGTTTTGTTCAAATAAGGCTCTTCTGATAATGTTTGCTGGATGCCTGACAAGGATGGAGCAAGTGCAGTGATTTTCTGAAGCTAAGATGCAAGGAGATTCCTTTTGGCAATCTTCTTCCTCTCAGGATCTATGAGGATTTAGAATTTCTCAATCTAAGTTTTTTCTTTTATTATTATTATAATTATGTGTGCTAAAATGGGCTAAAGATAGGCATGAATGTTCACCCAAATTTAAATGGTAACCTACTTGTCTCCTTCCTCAGTGATTCCCAGTTAACCCAGTCTCTGCAACAAGGTGTTGATACTGCTCCCCTGGAAGCAAGAGAGTGAAAAAGGGGATCAGTCACATGTCCCAGCAAAGAGGTTAGATATTGTGAGGTATAGTCAATGTAAAATGGGAAGGATTATCCTGGAACTAATCCTGAGCCCTGCTAGTGCTGCTGGAATTGTGACTCAAGTTTCAGGAATGTGGGAAGAGGTATGGCATATATTCACAGCAGGATGAAGATCTCCCTGTGTGAAAAACAGTGATGTGAATAACCATGCATAAAGCAAACTTCCTGTCCTCTGCCAGCGAATCAATATTGGTTTTTTACCCCCTCTTTTTATGCTTTATGTTACAAATCACAGAATATGATCATCATTCAAGTGGTGGCAGTATTTTCCTCCAGTTTAGAAGTGACATGAAAGCCCCAGTTCTGTTAGCTTTGTCTTAAATGAAGGCCACATGATTTAAAAACCAATATCTTGCTACTTGTAGTGTTCATAGTAGCATCAAAGCACTAGGCAAGTAATGAAAAAGCTGTGAAAAACAAGTTGTCAGCTGTGTCTAGAAAGTTATTTATCCAGTCAGAGGAAATAACAATTTTTATTGTTACCTGATTCACACATCAGAATTTCAGGATTCTTCCCCATGCCTAGGATATTTGTAAGGGCTGCCTGTAGCCAGCAGCTACAAAAGACTTTGGCTGGTTTTGCTTCACAGAGATCCCTCCTGCTGCAAGTTCTTTCACCATGTAGATTGCACTGCTTTTCAGATCAGTGTGAGATACAATTCAGCTACAACTTGTGCAGATTTAAAACTCTCTGTGATTTTGCTGTGGCCTGGAAGTTTTGCTCTGTTTGCCTTCTTTTAAGATTTCAAACTTAGTTTATCGTCTGACTGATGCAATTTTCAAGGAAGATAGTGCCTATATTGAAGTTGTTTAAGAGCAAGTAGATGCCAATTACTTTTGGATATCCATGTTTCCATTGAGTCATTTATTACAAAACCTGGTTCACATTTCTCTTTATTTTAATCAGTCTGTTCTAGATGCTAGGTATTTTTAATGGTAAAACCTGGCATGAAGGCTCTGGAGAGGCAAAATCTACAGACTGTATTTTCTACTTCCTTCTGCCTTTCCTGTTTTATTAGTTCTTCTATTTGCTGCTGGCTGTTTCCCCAGCACAGGGAATCTGCAGCCATTAGTCAGGATGGTGATGGAATTGGGTTTTGTTTGATGCCATTTATGAGCCCACCTCTGAGATGCAGAAGAGGCATGCAAGGGGCACCTCAGGGCTGCTGCTGATTGTCAGCCTGGTGCCTCCCCCCAGCCAGCCTGACCCACAGCTCCTCCTGCAAGGCACTGACCTGGTGGTGCTTCTGTGGAGTCAGCGAGCAGCACGGGTGTCTTTGGTTTGGAGTGGGCAAGGGGATGCTATGTCATAGCTCTGCATTATTTTGATTGATTTTTTTTTTTCCCCAGGCATACCTAGGAAGATGCAGTGAATGTAGTGACAAAACCAATATGGTATTGGAGGTTGCATTTTTCCAGGGTAAAGTGTTTAGGGACATGCTGCCAGGGAAGCACTTTATCAGCCAAAATTCCATCTTACCACACTGAACAAGGGGCACTTCTTGTACCTCAGAGTGTTCCGTGCTATATATTCTGTGGGACAGTGAGGAATTTCATTAAGTAAATCGCAAAAAAATACTATATAACAGAGAAGGGGGTCTGACAGGAACCTCATGAAGATCAACAAAAAGTGCAAAATTTTGCATATGGGAACTAACCCATGTGCCATGACATGCTGAGGGTTGCCCTGCTGGAAAGCAGCTTAGTAGAAAAGAATCTGAGGGACACCAGGTCAAACAAGAGCCAAGAATTTTCCCTTGCAGCAATGACAGCATTAGATACAACATTGACACCAGGTCAAGGGACGTGACCCTTTTCCCCTCAGCACTGCTGAGGCCACAGAAGGAGGGCTGGGTCTAGGCTGAGTTCTGGGCACCTCAGCACAAGAGAGACGTGAAAATAATGGAGAATCCAGCCAAGGGCTACTGAGATGATGAAGGGATTGAACCACCTCACATGCAAGGGAAGGTGAGAGAGCTGGGACTGTTCATCCAGAGAAGAGAAGGCTTGGAGGAGGATCTTATCATTGTACATAAATACTTGGAGGGAGGGTGTGAAAAGGACAGAGCTAAGCTCTTGTCAGAGTGCCCAGACACAGAACAACGGGCAGTGGGCACAAACTGAGATACAGGAGGAGCCCTCTGAACATCAGGAAACATTATTTTACTGTGAGGGTAACCAAGCACTGGCTCGGTGCCCAGTGAGATTGTAGAGTCCCTATCCTTGGACATAGTCAAAAGCCATCTGAACATGGCCACTGGCTCTGGCTGGCCATGCTTGTCAGGGGGAAGTTGGACCAAATCACTCCCAGAGGTACCTTCCAAGCTTGTTCTGTGATTTTGTGGTGCTGTATTGGGTACAACCTATTCATCAGGAAAAGTCAGGATAGAATTTTCTTCTGGTAGGGAAGTAATCAGAGTCTTTAATGGGGGAAATGCTTTTAGAAGGGAAACTTCTATTTATAGAAAGGAAATGCAGTCTTAAGTTCATACAGTTGCTAGCTAAAAGTTTTGAGAGTTTTTTTTAATGGTACTAATATATATCACCTTCCAATCCAAGAAGCATGTAGCAAATCAGGCTCTTAGGCTTTCTGTCAACCTCTAGTGCTTCAGAGAAGCTGGTAAACTATAAGAGAAACATATACAGTCCTGCAGTCCCATATAGCCTTAGTTTATCTTTCCTCTGGCTACTGTTTTGATGCTTCACTTTGTGTACATGTAAACATGTACACAAGACAGCAAATACATAATTTCTTTTCCTGTGCTTCATCTCACTACTCTGTTTATAATGATTTTAGTAATGTGGAAAAGAGAAGGGTGAGTGCAACAAAGTCATATTTGCAAAGTGTCTTGGTATGCAAGACCTTTAAGAGTATGAGGTTTAAATCAAAATGTAATAATAATTCAATATAATGAATTGGACTTTCGCCAAATATGAAAGTGTATCCTAATTTGATCTAATTCACAGATGAAAAATCCACCAAAATTTATTAACCAACATTAATACCACCAGTAGCTCCAAAATGTGGTGCAACTCACTGCAGGATGAAAATATATATGGGAGCAGTATTGGTATAGAATTCCCCTGGGTTTATATTCTTCAGTAGGCAGCTGCCACCATCTATTGTATGGTCCCAGCCACTGAGCTCAGTGGGTGATTGATCTGACACAATACAGAAAGTATTGTGTCAGAAGCTCCAAAGGTTTTTGTCCTTCTGTGTTGGTCACTATCATTCTGTTCATGCTGGTCCTGTTTTCCTGACTTGTTTCATGCTAAGTGTACAAGTCCAAGCCTCCATCCCTTTCATAGAGACTCAGGTAACCTGTCATTGTACAGATACTTCACTTACATCTGTGGAGCAGTCAGTATTCACCGGGGAAGCTTGGGCAAGTTGCCCCATCATCTGTTTGTGGGAAAAAAAGAACATATAAAAAAGTCATGCAGTTCCATAAAGAAGTACAGTGTAAGAGTCAAAGTCTGGCTCGATATATTTGTGTTGACTTGGTACAAGTGTTGTGCTTGGTGATCGTAATGTGTGAGCAATTTGTCTCAAGTGTTTTAAAAAATGAAAATACCTAAATGCTTAGGAATGTAGTCACCATACAAGTCATTCACAGAGAAAGGGCTGCCATTCTCCCCTCTCTCAGTCAAGGGAACAGTTTAAGCTCTATGTATGAGACTTCTCTGTTAAAAATGACACTTTTGCTAACTTAATGAGTATTTATACAGTGGTAGCAACTGTGAGAAAGCTGAGTCAGGCTGTGCACAGCAACTGTGATTTGGTCAGCTTTTCCCAGAGATTCAGCACAATTAGGGAAGAGAACTTGCTGGCGAGGTGTGGGAACTCAGCACATCACTCCGGATGTCCAGAGTTACCGAGAAAACCCTTGGGGGGCTCAGAAATCTTAGAATGTTGCCAGGAGCGCTTGGTAGCTTGACTTCGATCTTTCTAGGGATGCGCTACCTGTTTGAGGACATAAGAGTCACTTAAGAATGAATGGTGCAGGAATGATGTATTTACAGGGTGAAATATAGATTTTAGGGTTTTGTTACCGGGGGATTATGGAGACAAGATGGAGGGATCAGGGTGTGTCTTGTCTTTCTTCTTTCTTCTTCTTGTCATCCATTTGTTGTGGTGATGTTGGCACTTTGGGATTGGTCTGTGGTGAAGGTGCACTTGCTAATATGGGTGAAAAGTATTAGGAAATAAAAGTAAATATGATGTATGTAGTTTTTAGTATAAAGAGAGACAACCACCCAGTAGGAGGTCAGAGTGCCCTTGGCTGCCTTGCTGGTCAGACCTCTGTTGGGCAGAAAGAAAATTATATAGATAAGAAATAATAAACAATCTGAAGACTGAAAATCTGAAGAGTCCAGACTTGGATCTCTAGCTCTCAAGATCTGTGGGTTTTTTCATAAGAGAAAAGAAAAGCATTTAGCTGGTACTGACACTGATTCTTTTAAGTGAAATAGTCTACTCACTAAAGGTCCTTCATCAGAATCATCTTTATTATTTTCATAATTGAAGACTGAAAACAAACTAAAATATCTAAATTTTTGAATATAAAAATCACAAGCCCATGAGTCTGCATGCAGCACAGAACTGATCTCCTGATAAATGCCAGAGAGGTGGGAGCAACAGTCTCTGTGTTCAGGTACACCTCACTGTCTGGTCAGCTGTCTGTCTCTGCCTAGACATGCGTAGGATGGCTCTGGGGCAGCTCGCGCTTCAAAGGACAAGTCTGGGTGTGGTGTTTCTGCTGAACTAGGAATTACACAAATGGCAAAGTATGTCACACTGTTTTGTTTCACTCTCTTTTACTAACTCTATTTTTTAATGTTGCTGATGTATCTTCTAGGAATATTTGTTCTCTGAAGGCAGCTCTGATCTAGCTTGTTAGCATATGATTCACAAACATGCCATATATGGGCCATTTTAACTGTGCTAAGCAAACAAAATTGTATTAAAACTTACAGAAAGTATTTAGACAATATTTAGAAAAATGGTTTTTTTGACCAGAAGCCACACTCTTCTTCTCAAAAGGCAGAGTCCCTTCCCCCTGCTCCCTGCAAGGTTTTGACATGATACAGAATAACCTCCAGGTTGTGGCCAAAACCAAGATAAGGACTAAGCACTTGCTCCAACACTGTGCCTGTGTATTTCCTCGCGCAATGTGATGAGCCAGACAATGAGCCTTCACAGCTCTTTTGTAGCGCAAGGAGTTTTCCTTACCGTGAATTTGGAACTGTTACATTCTTCTTGAATAGCAAAGCCATGAAGAAATTATGCTGGGGGCTGATTAGGATCTCTGTGTGCATCTTAGTCAACTCTGTATCACAGGAGAGGAAACCGGGGATAAATTGGACTGATTGAGTGTCCAGGCTTCAATATATCCTCAAAGCCAACACATGCTGGCCAGCTGTGATGGACCATTTGGAACAGGGCTGCCCCTTTCATTTTTGAAAGTGGTGCCTTCAGATATCAGGCTTCAGGATGGCAGGCTTTTGCCTTCTGTGTGCCAGATCAGAAGGAATTGCCAGACATGGGTTTCATCCCTGTGGTGATACATGGAGAGCAATCCTTTGCTCTCAGGATTCCCAATTTCTAACACCAGATATATGGTGTTAGAAATTAGGAATCCTGAGAGCAAAGAAAATAACTGCACTTTGAAGGTGATTTGCTTTTCCAGCCACCTTTTACCTTCCCTGCTTGTGTCAGGCTATTCATGCAACATATGAACCCCTACCTTATTAAACTTATTTGCATAAGCACAGTGGGTGTTTTTCTGGAGAAACATTTCAGCTAATAGAATGAAGGACATGCTATCCAAAATTAATAACATAGCAATAACATGTCAGGTATGACTGGTCTAGCACAAGGATATCAAGTGGCAGATTCAGAACAGTATGGTTTGCAGAAGCAAAATAGATGCTGTTTTGTATAAATTAAATACAACATGATGTGATGGTCCATTCCAAAAGCCACGATATGGGAAAGCAGGGACCACAAATAAGTAGAGTTGTGAGGGTGTGAATTTGAAATTATCTCTGTTACACACAGAATATATTTCTGGGGAGCATTGAGTTTTCAAATGAACCAACCAAAACTTCATGCTTCACTTTGGACTTTCTGGTTTTATTCTATGAGAATCTGCTTTTCCCACCTTTCCCCTGAAATTCTTGTCTTTCTCCTTAAAGGTTTGTTCTACTTCCCTCTGTCTTTTTAATGAACTTTGTAGTGGGAGCGAGCTCTGCCCTGGTACAGGAATCCTGAGAATACAGAGAAAAGTTGTGAGCCATTTAAAAGGGAATAGAGGAGGTCAGCTTACATCATCAGAGGCCTTGTTACTTTATATTCAAAAAGAAATGTGCTCCAAGCACCTATTATTAGCCGTTCTTCAACCCTGCTTCCAGCTTCGAAATGTAGGAACTCACTCTCTTACAGAAGGTTTTCTCTAAGGATTTTGGGGGAATTTTTTTTTTTTGTGCAAATCTTATTTCATAGAATAAAATTTACAATGGCAGTGAATAGATATAAGATAGTTAAGCAACAGAATAAATCTCCTCAGTTTTATGAAGACACTGAGTTTCTGCCTACTTTCTCCAAAGTGTAACATGCCAGGACAAATCCTGAAATCTGTTTCACTCAAGATTTTGTAGACAAAATACTAATTTAAGTTATTGAGAGCACTACTCCAGGGAAAACATAAAATCTGGGAATTGTAGTGCATGCCTCTTAAAACAAACAAGGAGTTTCAGACAGGGAAATAGGAACTTCTCAAAAACTTCTAATATCCCACTTTAAGCAGAAACTTTTGAAATTTGAGGACTTGAGTCTCACAGAAAGAAAACTAAACACAGCTCATGGAATATCCCAGTGTCAAGAGTACAATGCATTACAGAACTTAGCCTCCCAACTTTTATTTTGCAAGTTTTACAAATATTTTTTTTTAGCTCTTAGTGAAGAAATGAAAACGTTTGAGTTTGCCACATTCAATACATAAAACCAAAAAGTGTGGTTGACAATTTTCTGTAAATTTCTCTACTTTTGAGCATGTCTGTGGGATCTCAGTAGTTTTAAGTTAAAGATTAAAACTTAAAGGCTTAAGGAAAATTTGCATTTGTAAGAAACAATTTTTTTGCAGTTTTCTGGCCCATTATTTCAAATGATTAGCCTTTTGAAATTCTGACCACCAAATCTATAAAAAATGTAAGGAAAAGATCATGCAGAGAAAATTTTGAGATGACAACTTCTTTCTGGTTGAAATTAATGTATGATACACCTCAAGTTTTAGACTAAAAATGTATTTCAGTTTTATAAGGACACATGGATGTCTCAGAATGAATTCTGCCAGACCAGAAAGGCTCCAATAATTGTAGTTATATTGTGTGAAGGGGTTGCCTGAAAGAGCTTTTTTTCCCCAAGCTTTCAGAAACTAGTGTATTTCAGCACTTCTGAAGTAAATTTAAATACAGGCTTTTAGATTACTTTCCACCTCAGAGATCTTCCACTATGACAAGAAACTAATTTCAGGAAAATTTTCTCTTTCTAATAAAGATTATTTTTTCTTCTTCTTTCCGACTTCCCATTTCCTGTCAAGTCTGAAGTGTCTTGGATCCCCAACAAACACTACTCTGGGATTTACGGGCTGATGAAGTTGGTTCTGACTAAGACTCTACCTTCCAATCTTGAGCGAGTCATTGTTCTCGACACAGACATTACATTTGCCACTGACATTGCTGAGCTATGGGCCGTCTTTCACAAGTTCAAAGGTATTTTAATGATTTTTTTACTGTCCTTATTTGAGGGATGGGGGGAGAATGATGAGGCAAGCAATACAGTGTGGGTGAAAGGGCTAGCTGAGATTTTGTTAAATGTTTTCACTCTTTCAGTTTTTGGTGCTTGAATGTACTTGTTCTCTTTGTGATCTCTTTTCTCAATGATGTTCTGTATAGATTAATTGACAACACTGATTATCTATGTAGTTTGTTTTATTGGTCTGATTATTTGGGGCAGGTGAGAGCCTGACAATACAGTAGATGATAAAGAATTATGAGCATGCTGTAGTTATGTACTGTTCAATACCTTTTGGAAAAACTTGGGTTTTATTAATTTTTTTAATTAATAAATCTTAATTATTATTTTCAATTTAACTGTTCCATGTAACCACTGAAAATGAATGAAGTTGGGATCATTCTTGAACCAGGGAGGAAGAAGAAGGGAAAAGAATTACACATGTGAATAGAAATAAGTTGCTGTTTGGTCCTCTTAATAAGTTGATAAAGGGGTCTGGATTCTAAGCACCTAATATAGCTTTCCCTACCTATTCCCATTTCCCACAGCTCCTTGAAAATGTATTTCATAGTTGGTCTGAGGAAGGACACTTTTAGAGTAACTCTATAAGGAGACGATTACAAAAAAGTTCCCCTACTACCCTGTCACAAAGCAGAGCACTTTCTGGCTAGCACACCACTAAAACCATTTAATTCTCCCAGGTTCCAGTGTTGCCAGCTGTTCAGAGTCAGAGACATACCCTATTGTTTTCCTCTTGCCCTCAGCATATGTATTGCAGTGCTAGTAAGTGCAGAGACAATCCAGCATCCTGCTTGAAAGGTTTACAACCCTGTAAAAGTGCAGCCTTGATGTGTTTCATCATCTCTCTCAAAATCATCTCAAGCTGAGTCAGCCTAAGCAAATGGGAGTATTTATTTAGAGAAGCCAGAATACACCACTGCTTCAGGAGGGAGCCAGGAAAGAGCACGTTTACTGTACTTTTCCCCTGCTGAAATCCACAAGGCCTGCTTTTGTCAGTACCCAGCTCCGGGACAGGACCTGTTATCTTAGCTCTATGTCAAAGACTGGGTTCTAGTGCTTACTTCTTCATGCATTTGTTTCCATTCTGTGTATCCTTCTGTTGATACACTGACGTCTTTTCAGCAAGCCAGAAGCAGTCACCTTTCTGCTTAATTATTCTCAAGCTTCTTTCATTAAGGAATATACAATTTTTACTCCATGTATTGTTCAGACCTCTTCACCAAGCCTTTCCCTCCACTGAACCTTGAGTTTCATGTAAACAAACATATACCCTGACAACCTTAAGTAATATAAATGTATAAATGTATGCATAGGAAGTAAAGCTGGGCTATTGTACTGTCTCACTGTGTGCAGCTGTCCCATTAATAGCCATATTTGACTGACTGCAGTGAATAGCATGTCATAGCAGGAAAAGAAATGTGGATAAACAGAACTTGGACATAGAGGGCTGCATGGTCAAAGAGAGCAAAATCTGAGTTGAGACAATAAGGGGTATTGTCTCCTTGCTTAAAATATCAGTTGTAATTTTAATGAAGATATCTTGCTTTTATTACAGGGGGGATAAAACCAGGCATAAAGACTGCTTGTAAAAAGATGAATATGGAGCAGAGGCAGATGTAAGATTGAAAGAAAATACAGGCAGAAAATATGGAAATATGGAGAAGAATAATTAATGGATGTAAAATGTGTGTGCAAATCAATCTCCATAGAGCTAGGCAAGAATGTTCGTCTGATCAGAGCTGTGAAAAACTCTAACTTACACATGGAGTCAGAATTCCTGTACTGCTGCCCTCTTAACATACATAGCACAGCTCCCAAATGAATGATTTTGTAAGTTGTCCCATGTGTCTTTTCAATTCCAGCTGATCACCTGCTTCTCCACAGTTTTTTAATCATGGCAATAAATTGGTCAGTGTCTACATCTGCTCATCTCCCAGGCAGTTGTGCACAAACAATGAGTAGATGAGACAATGCCGTAGCTCCAGGTGTTGAGCTGGGATGGGAGAAGACTTTGGATCCTAAATGCTGCGGAGGAGAGAGGAAGTGTCCAAGCACAGGCTTGTTCTCCAGCCCGTGTCATAGGCTGCAGTTCCATTAGCAAAGGTGACCTCGTGATGGTGACATCAGAGTCGAGTGTTTAGGGTAAGAATCAGAGGGAGAGCCAACAAAGCAAATACCACGGTGAGAGTCTGTTGTAGGCCGCTCGCCTGGGATGAGGAGGCAGAAGAAATATCCTGTAAGCAGCTGGGAAGTCTCACAGTTGCTAGCCCTTGTTCTTGTGGTGGGCTTGAACTTAACCAGAGAGGTAAGTTGAACTTACTTAGCAGAGGTCTGCTGGAAATACAGCACAGGGGAGAGGAAACAGTCCAGGAAGTTCCTGGAGTGTGTGGAAGATTATTTCCTGACCCAGTTGGCGAGGGAGCCAGCCAGGGGCAGTGTCGCAGACATCTTCTGTGAAAATCCTTTTCTTTAGGATTTTTTCCCTTCCGAGAAGCTGAGGCCTCAGAAACAAAATGTAAACAATGGTTATCTGCTGCTGTGGAATGCATCAGGTGTGTCTGTGATTGGGCCATCTTGAATGTTCACAATTAATGGCCAACCACGGACCAGATACCTTGGACTCTCTGTCCAAGCCACAGATCTTTGTTATTAATTCTTTTCTATTCTTAGCTAGCTTCTGAGGAAACCTTTCCTTCTATTCTTTTTTGTGTCATTTTAATGTAATATATATATATCATAAAATAATAAATCCAGCCTTCTGAACATGGAGTCAACATTCTCTTCTCTTTCCTCACCTGAAGACCCCTGTGACCACTGTCACAGGGCAGTGCCTGGCTGAATCTGTCAGCAGATCTTGCTAACCAGGGAGGTCCCAGTGGGCTGGAGATGAATAAATGCAATGTCCATTTACAGAAAGGGCCAGAAGGAGAATCTGGGGCATTAAAGGCCTATTGGCCTGACCTTGGGGCCAGGGAAGATCATGGAACAGGTCACCTTGAGTGCTGTCCTGCAGCGTGTGCCGGATAACCAGGGGATCGAGCCCTGTCAGCATGGGTTTGTGAAAGACAGGTCCTGCTTGAGCCACCTGAACTCCTTCTGTGACAAACGTGGCTCTCCTTAGTGGATGAGGGAAAGGCTGTGGGTGTTGTCTACTTAAACTTTAATAAAGCCTTTGACATGGTTTCCCACAGCATTCTCACAGAAACTGGCTTCCCATGGCTTAGACATGTTCTCTGGATAAAAACCTGGCTGGATGGCTGGGCCCAGAGAGTGGTGGTGAATGGAGCCGAGTACATTTGCCAGCCAGTCACCGGTGGTGTCTCCCAGGGCTCAGTATTGGGGCCAGTTTGATTGAATATCTTTGTCAATGGTCTGGGTGAGGGGATAGGGTGCACACTTAGTCAACACCAAGTTGAGTGGGAGTGTTGATCTGTTGGAGGGCAGGAAAGCTCTGGACAGGAGGGATCTGGACAGGCTGAATCGATGGGCTAAGGCCAGTTCTGTGAGTTTCAACAAGGCAAAGTGCCAGGTCCTGCACTTGGGTCACAACAGCCCTATGCAGCGCTACAGGTTTGGGGCTGAATGGCTGGAAAGCTGCCCAGTGGGAAAGGATCTTTGGGTGCTTGTCAGCAGCAGCTGAACATGAGCCAGTGTGGGCCAAGGCGGCCAAAGAAGGCCGATGGCATCCTGGCCTGTATCTGCAATAGCATGGCCAGCAGGAGCAGGGCAGGGATGTCCCTCTCTTCTCAGCACTGGTGAGGCCACACCCCAAGTCTCATGTTCATTTCTGAGCCCTTCACTGCAAGAATGACATCGAGGTGCTGGAGCATGTCCAGAGAAGGGAGCAGAAAATTTCTCAACAAAAAAGGTTGACAAGCATTGGAACAGACTGCCCAGGAAATTGTCACCATCCCTGGCTGCATTTCAAAGCTGTGTAGATGTGGCATGTAGGGACAAGGTTTAGTGGAATGGACTTGGTAGTGTTACTTTGATGGTAGGATGTAAAGGTCTTTTTCAACCTAAATGATTGTATTTTCTATCATTCAATGGAAATGGAAGGAAGGGCAAGTAATTTGGAGAGATATGATACTCTTTTACTGCTTTGTAAATGTTTGGCTTAATTCTGTGGTAATTCTCAATTTTTCTGAAGTGTCTTTTTAATTCTCCTGCCTGCATTACAAAAGATTGAAAGACTGTCTCATGTCATGAGCTCCAAATATTCCACCAAAGGATATTTTACTAAACTAATGTTTTAATGTCTTCCTTGTTTCTCTCACAGAAGTCCCTGGTAAGTTCGTGAAGATTTCTTGGGGGCAATCTAGAATGTTTGTTGAAATGTTACATAAACAGAAGTACAATAAAACTCCTATGAAGGGAAATGCTAGTCTCCAAAGGAGCCTCTCATGACACCCAACCCCAGTTAGGAGGGCAGCTTTATACCCACTGGGTCTCCTTCTAGAGATGCTTCAACAACCAGTTGCTGGCTAGAAGGCACCATTATAAACCTGCCTACACCAGGATGCTTTTTGTGCAAACTAAAGAATTTTTCACATCAGTGCAGGAAAGGCAAGAACTTCTGTCTCCAGGTCGCTGCAACATAACTGATGAGACAGTCCAGAATAGCCTTTTCCGAATTGCAGCCACACACAGAGGGAAGGTACTAGGGTCTGTGATTCTTTCTGTGTCTGGGAAGACTTTTCTTCCCAGCAAAAACAGTGATAAAGGGAAACCAGTAGCTCAGATTCATTTTTTTCTCGGACACCATGCTTGGAAGAAACTCAGATTCAGGACTGTCTTGTAATCTAACCAGGTCTGATTTGCTGTGTAGAAGGCCTACAGCATGTTTTAAACAGCACCTGCAATACCCAAAGTCCTTGCTCTGCAAAGGTTCTTATTCCAGTTATCTTAGGAGTTGCTGAAAAGATCAGACCCTTACATAGTAATTTAATATTTTAGGTGGTAAAGGTACTACTCCATTCGCTCTGTAGATGGAAAAAAGGCAGTAGGATTTCTTTGTAAATTATTGCTCTTCTGCCCTTTCCTGATAAGCACTTTGCATATGCCCTTAGAATAAGTGATCCAGCTGTTCCATAGCAGAGTGCAGAAATGTAAAAATCTCTTCTTTGAAATGGCAACCTTAGGCTTTGGGAGAAATTCACACCTCTCTTTGGTAGCCTGAAACAGTGTCTCAAGCAATGTAACATTTAACAGTTTCTCCTAAGAGCCAGTTGGGGATTGTGTAATTATTAATAGTTTTATATACAAACTTCAATCTCTATGCATAAATATGTCTTTGGGAACCCATAACTTTCAAGAGTCATATTCAGGTTTTCAGCTGGGGTTTGAGCATTTCTGCTTTAGCCTCATCCTCCATTGCTGTATAGATGGGTAGAATGTTTTCCTATAGGACTAAGATATACCTCCAAAATATTGACTTCAAAGGTTTGAGTCTGCAGCCAGTCTGGTGAAGATAACCTGTCATGCATGTTTTCTGTGACTTAGTTGACACTGATTATGTCTCCTATTCATCTTTCACTAGATTTTGACAGTTCTAAACTTGAGAAAGTAACTAGCCTAAGGGCAAAAGTGTGAGACTGTGGATCATAGTGTATTCTTGGATGAAGTGCTGCAAAGTGTTTCAGACAACAAGGATTAGTAACCAATATGTGTTTTTATTGCAGAAACTGTGCAAACTCTTCTGAGAAAAAAAAAATGAGTCCAAAGCTATGTTCTGTGCCATCAATCTTGAAAGTTCTTTTAAAGGCCACATCTGCTAATTGTTTCATTATTCTTACTCACCCAAACTTTTGGTCCTGCAGTGTGGATCCGTTTTTTCCAAGTTTTTGATTTTTAATTTTACTGAGTGTTCAATATGGATTCTCAGGATTAAATTTATTTGCGACCTGACTACAACAGTCATCATAATTATATGTCTTACAAGTTGCAGTTTCAGTCTGGATCACAGTCTCTGTGTGCTGGGTGCTCCTCGTGTAAGTAGCAAGAGACTCTCTTCCTGCTTTACATTGTCAGGTGACAATTCTTGTGTCTGCCTTGTTCCTTTAGGATATTGCTTTGCATGAGTCACAGCTGGGACTCACAAATGAGACCTGAATAATCCCTGTAGAGATCAGTGTTGGGGATCTCTATGTTAAACTGAATGCTGTATCAAAGGGCATTATGATATTTCTAAGTACATGTCAAAACTCAGAGGCTTTATTGAACAGTGATGTCTTACTACTACTCCATGTTAGCCTCACAATCCAGCTAGCTGATAGAATGAATATTTTAAGTGCTTTTAAACAACAGAGACTGGGTAATACCCAACTACTGCATTTCAAATAACTCTACTCATAAGTCACCCAGAGAATATAAGCTACCATTGGTGTTCATCTGTGCAAGTAAGTCTTCCCTGGGAAGGTGACCTCCATTAACCAAGCATACAAGATAGATAAATGGCAAAATTGACAGGAATACTGAGATTCACATGTTCATACTTTGCGTGAGGAAAAACATGCTATAGAAGCTGTTTGCTTTGTGGCAGGAGCTCAAATAATGATAAAAATCCATACTGACATCATAAATACCAGAAAAGGTCAGCAGCGATTTTGGTGCAGGATCAAGTGCCCAGAGCTGAAGAGGGACTGGCACATAGTCAATCCCAAACTTAAAATTTGCAAACACTCAGCATGTGGGTGCTTTGGCATATTGCTCTGCAGAAAGCCTGAGGTAACAGTCTGGGTTCATATTATTTTTGCAGCTTCTTCTGGAAAAAGCACAAACAAACAAACAAACAAACAAGATAAAAAGGAAAAATCATAACCCTCACAAATTTAAGCATCTTGTGTAGGGATTTTAGTAGTTATATTCCTACAAGAAGTATTATACATAAGGTTGTAATGTCAAGTGCATGCAGAACTTTTCATTTGTATGTGAATTTAGCATGCCAGAAAGTGAGATGCTGATGGCACTGGTGAGAGGCAGGCAGAGTCAGCAGGTGCTGTATAAATTTCCCTCAATTTGGCTCTATCAGTGATGCCCTGTTTTAATAAACTATACCTGTTATAGCCCTTGACTCTCCTGCAAGGATTGTGCTTTTTATGTGTATGCTGTTCTTGTGATGATGTAAAATACTCAGTTGTTGCCAAGATTAAAATTTAAAATTCATTGACACCTATGGCTCAAGGCAGGATTTGAGCCACAGAATTGATTCTGGGCAGGTTCTGTACTTAAGTCTGTCAGTTTACACTGAGTAAATCATTAAAGCTTCCAGATGATTTTGAGACAGGATCTCTGCAGGCTGACACAGTACTCACGTTAAATCCTGCAGAGAGCTTTCTGTTTCTTCTGGACAGTAAAACAGGCTTTCTTTTCTTACTAATCAAGAGGATGGCATTAGCAACATGCACCTTAGTGTGTATAAAATCCATGGTATGAGTCAGTCTTTTTGTGAAGGAAACAGGATCATATTGTAGCAGAGTGCATTAATAAAATTGTCAGGCAGCTATTAAAATAGCTTAAAATTATCTGAATTTTTATAAGTGTCTAAAAAGGCCGAATGACACTTGTCTCTGCTCATAAAAGAAACATCTGTTAGCTTCTGAAAGATTTGTATAAGTATTTATTGGTTAGACTACAGTGCATAGCTCATTCTAGGGTTATTAGACAAATGAAATACAGTTTCTCTTTGAAAAGGTCCCTGTGGAGGCTCTATCTGGTTAAGAATTTCCATTCCTGATTCTTATATTGTGGTGCATTCTTCTTTTTTGCTACAGAATCTTTGAAGCTTCATTGATAGAGAATTCTGTTAGTTAGCTATAGCTGATAGAAATCTGGAGGGGTGTTGTGCTCCAGTGTCTCACAATGCTGTCATCATCTGTGTATGAAACTAGGAGAATACTGATTTATTTTGGTAAAGAGAGAAAGAAAGTAAGGGATTAGGATATTTGGGGGGAAAAAGACAAGTTTTTAACTGTGATTGGGGGGTTAATTTTGGTGACTGTAATTAGGAGGGGATCAAACAAAGAGGTGGTACTTGCTGATTCTGTGGGTCTAGGGAGGAACACTTCTCTCTCTCCACACTTGTCAAATAAGCTGAGTGCATGGAAGTTCTTTTTGTTCTTTTTTTTTTTTTCCCCTAATTGCAGTTTGCTTTGCTGTGATATTCCTTTATTGAGAAGCCAGTATGTGAGAAGGTTGACCTCAGTAAATGAGCTCCAAGGGAGAGAGTTTATTATATGGATCAGCATGTGCACATTCTAGTTTATGGATTTTAATGTGACAAGGGACATAATCAGAAAATTCTGATTATGAATTGCTGCCAAAATAGAATGGCTGCAGTTTCTGAAACATCTGTAGTTCTATTTTAGCTGAATGCTTCTTTGTCTGTTTCTGCCATCAGGCGGAAATATTTAGAGGTGAAAGGCCAACCGTGTATAGAAATAGGGTATAACTCATGGTGGGGTAAATTGTAAAATAAAATAAAAGATTTGAGTTCTTTATTTTTCCATTCTGATTTCCAAGGGATACCCTTTGGTCATGTTTTCAAGCTTCTTCCCATGGGAGATAGAGATGTTTTAATTATAAATGAAAACTGATATTTTCTGTCCTCTTTTGATACCACAACTGGAGATCTTAGAATAAAACCTCCACATGCTACATGATTTGTAATAAAATTTTGTTGGTAACACTGTAATTTTGAGGACTTTTTTCTACCTTTTCAACCTCAGTCTAGTGCTTTTTCTACATTATTGTTCTCCAGTCTTTGTTAACCTGCCACTCATTCTACAGCTGTCTTTTTGGCTTAGATGCTGTGATGTATCAAACACCCAAACTAAACATTGTATGACTCACTCAGTGTTAAAGCAAAAAAACAGTTTCTCTTCTGAGCTCTTTCTTCAGGATTTAAAGAGACTTTAATTCTATTAATCTCCAGTCCTCCAGCTGTGGAGAATGGACCTAGAGTTTTTTTGAACTGCCTTCCAAATATTTATTAAGAGAAATCAGGGCAGAGCATGGCATCAAAGGAGCAAAGTGCATATCCCCATCTCCCTTGACTAGCAAAAGCTGTGCCTTCTCAGAAGCTAGAAAATCCAGCTCCCACAGGGTGCAGACTTGCAGAAGGAGCATTTTTGCTTTGCATGTTCGTTATTGGCAGAGGAAAATGTATTGCTGGGAATGGGATGCCAGTAGGCTGTGCTAAAAGGAAAATATATGAGAGCAAGGGGTGGGAAGAAACCAAGGAGGAAAATAATAACTCCCCCATCCAAACTAAAAAGGAGACATCAATCAGGAGTTGCTGTCCACCACTAAATGTTTTAGGCTGATTGCTTTCTCCCTTAGTCTGTTCACATTCTTCTGCTTCCTTTCAAGTGCATTCAGTACCCCTGCCTTGTCAATTTACAACTTATTTAATTATATTTTGTTTAGAGTGCTATTAAAAAAACCTCAAACATTAATGTCTGCCTGTCTTGTTGGGTGGAGCACACAAATTAAGCCCATATACTAATGCCCCTGCATTCCCTGGGTGACAGTAAAGCAGAGCAAGTGCATGAGCAGGCAGTGAATATGGAGGGAGTAGCAGCCTGTCCAGGAGTTATTAATGTCTAATGATAAGTAACTTCTGCATGTGGGGAAAAGCCAGGCGGAAGGGACACATGGGTCATTCACCTAACAAATGAAGTTTACTCTAGAGTTTGATAGTTGTATTAATAGGACTAAAGAAAGAATATTTAATAGCTAGATTTCCCTGCCTAAGGCCCTCATTCTAATCACGTGCAATCTATCAAGCACATACACTTTTCACTGCTCTCTGTGACATGCATTGTAATAACTTGATACTCTGTTTTCTCCCTCTCCAAACCAGGCACATTCTCTGAACCTGCCTTGTTCTGCATTAGCAATCCATATTTTTAAGGACCTCAGGCCCCATTTCCAATTACAAAGCTCTCATTCAAGGTTTCACCTTTTTGGTTTTATGCTGCAAATTATGCCTGTAATATTGTCCTTGGCAGCACATGGATTTGCATAGGGTAAAGTGGTGTAGAGAATATCTGTCTCTCAGGTTCAAGCTGTAAGGTAGCACATATTGCCCAGAGGTCAATGGCATGATTATCCCATCAGCAGGGTGAGTGCATGGTATTGCTCTCTGCACAGCCAGGGAAGAGGAAAATGTGTGTACAAAATTAAACCAATTTATTACATAACTGCACTAAGACTCTGTACAAATGTACCACGAGCAAAACCTGGGAACAGCTACATCAGCTAGAAGTCAGACATGTAAATGAAATCAATAATCAGTCCAATTTAGTGGGAAAAGTAGAACCTCCAGATGCTTCTTTTTTCCAATTAATCTAGAGAATCAGGGATGTTTGAACCCCTTATTTTATTCCTAGCGAGCTAAAAGGAAAAAAAATAACTTGGTATGTATGGCCCACTTCACTCTGCATCTCTCAAGTGTCTATATTGTACTTGAATTTGAAACTGGCTCCACTCCCTGTTCTTTGCAGTAATCTCTAGCTGCATTTAGCATGGGCCAAGCAGTTCAATTAAACAGAGGAGCATTACTCCCTCTGACTCCTCAAGGTAAATATGTTTTGTCCTTTGAGATACTGCTAACAACAAAAACAATTTTGTCCTAGTCCTTCTAGATGCATACCAAAAGGTGATTGATAAACATACAGTATGAGTTGGGGACAAAATCTTTTTGTCCCCACAGCTTTTCTGTATTTATATTTTATTTCCTGCATTTAGTCACAGTGAAATTCATAGTCCTGAAAAGAATTTGGATCTTTAGTGCAAAATCCATAGTTGCAGTAAATTTTGCCCAAGTTCATGTCAGTAAAAAGAGATGCGCATTAGACATTTTCTGGTGAAAAGCCAGGCCAGTTCATTTTTCCTCTGCACTGCCTAAATACTTAAAAGAGTCTCAAAATCTAAGCTGATGGTATTCCTGCTTTGGTGTAACACAAACCCTGTGTCAGCTGCTTCTGGTGTGTGTGGTTCTGGGATTCATTCTGGAGCTGGGACTGAACATGTCAGCAGAACAGATTCTTGAAAACCATTAACTGCTGGCACAACCAAGTAAAATCCTAAAGCTACTTATGTCTGTGTTTGGGGATGCAGTGGTTTTTTCCTCTCTGCTTAAGGACTGGGAGAGCTGTCAAGTAAGTACTGTTCTGACACACCAAGGGAGTTTGTGTGGTGGGAACAGAGGTGGAGGTGGATAGCAAAGGAGGTGATACAGCATTCAGTTTGTTGATGTTGACAAATGTGTCAGAGCATGAACCATCTGAGGATCTAGCACATGCTTACTGCTTCTGCCCTGCTGAGATGTGTGGCTTGGAGCAGGTCTGAAGCCCTACAGCAAAGTGAGCCATCGTACTTTTTCTCTTTCAAAATTGTCCTTGGCTGACTCAATGCCACCACTCTTCTGTCATCAGCACTAAATGTCTGCCAGTTTATGTTCACAGCAACTCACTGAAATGCACATCGCCTCTGAAAGTGGCATAGGGTTTCCTGAATTTCATTAATTCATTGCATTGTCTTCTGCACATTTTCTGCTTAATTGACAGTAATGCTTTTTCTTTCTGTGTGCTTCAGGATACCATTATTGCAGGTGCAAAGTGACTTCTCTAGGGCTTTGCCAACCTGCTGCAGAGTCATACTGGCACCAATGTTTAACAGTACTTGGAGGTTCACGCTCATTCCCATACTACTAAAAAGGGATGATATGAATGTTATTGCACTGGTGTTCTAAAATCCGAAAGAGTGCATCTCATCTGATAAGAACTACCTTTATAAAACATTGGAGTGAACAGGATGCTGCTGACTTGCTATCAGTACAGAAGTCTAGTTCCTATATTGCCTGATTTATGTAAACATCCCTGCTTTGAACTTACAGCCTTTTTTTTTTTTTACTAACTAAATAAAGATATGAATAGTTGGAAGAGCAATCTTTAAATATGTTCTCCTTTCAACTCTAACCCCCTGTTATGGGTCACAAGTAAAAAGTTGGGTGACCTCAGACAGGTCTGATGTGCACAAGGGCTGAAGTGGTAAGCAAGGCAGCAAAGGGTTGCTCTTCTGGGGTATCAGCTTTGAGGCATCTCAGCAGATTTAGAAGAGGATGTTCACACACAGACAATTCTGCTGTTGTGTTCATTGAATTCTTTCAAATGTAGTAATGGGAAGTGGATAAAACTTGATAGATAAAGGAGAAAGCAATGTGGAGATTAAATAGAGCGAGGATACTGAGCTGGAAGAAGGAATGGGAGAAGGGAGAGGTGGCAACATATCCCAAGTTAGTCGAGATGGTATATCATGAAACCTACAATTATTTAAGAACACCGTATATCACAGTCAATTTCTGTGAAGCTATATAGAGGCAAGCACACATATCTAGAATTTTTCTGCATTTTCTTGGCAGTGACATCTGGCTATAAAAAAACCACTTGCCGAGGAGATAATGAAGTACATAGTAGCATTAAGGAGTTAACACAGCATTTAATTCAATGTATTTTTGGCCTGTCCCTTCTACCATCTCCTCTTAGCTGCAATCAGCAATTAGTCTACTGTCACTGCCACCACCTTTTTATTTGTGTTGTCTATGGTGCCAGAGGTTTGTTTATGTACAAGCACCTCTAGTCATAGTTTTATTTAAAAGAGTGGTAAGATTCTCCACACACCCATTTCTGTGAAGCCAAGTGGTTTTCTTTATCTTCCTAAAGTGTTTTGATCACAGTAACATTCAATCTAGGTTTTGTGGGGGGAAGGACGATTGAGAATTATTTATAAAATTGAGAAGAGTAGTGATGAAGCTCTGTTTCTGGGCTTTTTTTTGCTTTGGTTTTATGCTATTGCTTTTAAAGGTTTAGTTGCCATAACAACCCAAAGCAGTCCTGTATTACCATAGAAACATGCTGTTGTGGGTGACAGTTTTTATGAGAATCTTTTTTTTTCCTTCATGTAATGTATTTAATGCTGGCCTTTTGCAGGTATATTACAATACACTACAGAGGTTTCAGAAAGTGTCAGAATGACATAAGAAGCAACAAAAATGAAGCATATGCTTAAACCCAGGAAGAAAGTCTGGTATCATGGTTGACTGAGAACAGAAAAAGAGTAAAAACAAATTCCTGTTGCTTAACTTGGAGGTCAGAAGTATTAAGCTTAAAGCAGGGCTGGCTAATCAGTCTACATGAGTAAATACTCAAAAAAACCCTAACAAAACAGGAGTTAGGGCTTTGATTGTGTACCAGGGAATTAGTGTAAAAACAGTTTGCCATGATAGTTGTAGATGTGAAATTATGGGACTTCTTTAAAGTTCCCTGCATGGGGCTTTTCCGTGAGACTGTTGGGAGGCTGAAGTGAGAATTGCAGAACGAGGCAGCCTCTCACAAAGCTGAGAGGGATTCCTGCTGAGAGCTGGCTCCAGCTGCATACTGATGGCCTGCAAGCCTCAGGTGCTGGCTGGGACCTCGCAAGTCCCTAAATTGTTTGTGATCTCTTATATTGAGGACTTTTGCCTCTTCCTGTGTGATACCTTTAATGGCTGTGCTCTTCAGAGCCTCTTGGTTTTGAAAGGAATAGTAATGGAGCTTTTCCTTCCACTAATCTGCATCTCCATCTACTCATTTTGTAACTGTCCAGAGCAGTGGACCACTGAAGCATAACAGCTCTCCTAAGGTCTGATAGATTACTGGGCATCTTTGCTATCATACTTCAAATTGAAGTTACAAGACCCATTGCAGACATATACTGTGCCCCAGTAAATGGAGTGCACAGTACAAGTTCATAGTCTTATGACAAGCCACACAACTTCTTTGGAAATAGAATAGAGAAGCATAGTCAGACAGCTGTGGAGATTGTTACTGATCACTATTTTAATGGGAGGTACAGGTCTATCAATTTCCTGTAATCAGTTGCATCATTGATGAAAAAATTTCATTCCTGATATGCATGTTTTAAAGAACAGAAAAGTTTCCAGCTGGGATGTTGCAAGAATTCCCCTTGGCAATGTCAAGGAGACAGCAGGAATTGCTTTACAGTTATGCTTTATGGTTTCTGACCCCTCTGTAAACCTAGACAAGTCTGCTATTACTTCCTCTCATTTGACCCTCAATTCTCCAGTCCTCATTCTGAATTACTCAGCCCTGGGAGTAGTAATTAGTTGGAAAGACGATATCCTTCCTGGTTTCTGAATGCCTCCCTCTAACATGTTCAGAGAAATGATACCCTAGAATGGTTCTTACCCTTAATTTTCATTGTATTGGAAAGCCCTTCCATGATCTTGAAGTTTCCAGATCAGATGTCTTCCATCGAATCTAAACAGGATTTACTGGACATTATTTCCTCCTAGTTCTTCTTCAACTCCTTTTTCCAGTCAAAAATTTTCAAATTAATAAATCAATGCTTAAATGTTGCAAATACTTACTTCTCCTTTTCCTTTATCTCCTTATAACATTGATGTTGACTTCTACTCCATGAAAAAAATGTTGCCAGACTTCAGAGGGACTTCTGTACCGCCTTGAAATTAGTACCTGTTTCAGTTAAATTACTGAATACTTACCACCATGCAATATGCTTTCTAGTCTTTTTTTTTTCCCTCACTTGCTTGAAATTGCTGTATGAGAGAAACTCAGGTAAAGAAGCAAGATTGCAGTGTCAGGAATCATGTTAGGGGGGAATCTAGATCTGGATCTGTAATATGTACCTGTGCAGAGGGAGAATTTGGGGAGATTTCCTTTTAAAGTGAAGCCAAGGTAAGGAAGGACTGGAGGTTGCAGTATGCTCTTTGCAAACCCTGTAACGAAGCAGATGTTGGCCTAAGCCACTGTATTCCCCTGGGAGTGTCAGGATATTGGCAATAAAGAACATGGAATCAGCACCACCTTGCCCTAACCAGTACAGTTGGTACCGGCTAAGCATGGGCAGCAAAAATGGCACTTAAATATCAGTGTGTTTCAGTAACAAGAGTTCTTCATGTGCTTCAGAGCTGTTTTGTCATTGGGAGTGTGACACCAGTGTTTGAGCTGCCTTGTTTTTCACCTTTCTTATGGTTTACAACCTGTTTCATGTCTTCCCATCACCATGAGTTTTTAACAGATCTCTGAGGTCCATCTGCAGTTTCTTGCTCGAACACACTCTCTGAAATGGCAAGGCATGCTTCACCAGAGAGCCAGCTCTGTACTTTCCCCAAAAGGTAGAAAACCTTTCCCCAAAAGGTAGAAAATTATGAAGTGCAGACTTACTAATGAAGGTCACTGTTTAGTGATACAATAAATAAAAGACTAGAGATGGAAATGTCATAGCTGCCTAGCACTAAGTGGTATCTGATATAAAGTCACTGATTCTTTTTTTTTCTAAAATACTAATGGATTAACTATTGTGAGAAACCTTACCATGGATCAGACACCATCTGTCTTTCCATAGTAAGCCTAAAGTCAGCCCAAGCTCCAAATCATGTGTTCTGGCTAATGCAGTAGAAATGTCATCTGTGCCCACATTTGACTGTGTCTGAGGCTTGCTCTGCTGGGTGATTCGGTCGTGAACAGAACCTGGGTACTAATGAGCATGGAAGCATGGCTGGACTGAGGCTTGGACTAACTTGGTTGGAATATATTGTCCTAAGGTACCTTGCTATGTAGCTCTGGCTTTCACACTGAAGGCAGATGGGAATGCAAATTTCTTGTGATGAAGTTTGGAAGACAGATTCTAAAGTAGAAGAAATTTGATTTTCATTATCCCAAGCTGTGATTAGTCTTAATTTATCCCTTGGTAGAATAGGAAGATGTTTAATAATTTCTCTAACAAAATGTAAGGTTTCCAGGTTGTCAAAATTAAGAACTTAAGATTAGTTTAGTAATCTCTGGGAAGTGTGTTGAGACCTGGAGAGCACCTTTCATTATTTTTGTCCCCTTGTGACCAGTGCTTGACAAAGCAGTGATAAACTCTGAAGGAAGTTGCAACTAGAGTTGAAAGCACAGATAGGAGAGCTGTCATTTAAGGCTGAGAGCTTTTCAGGGGAGAAAAAATAAAAATCATGCTCACATGTCCACCTCTGCAAAAATGCACTGGGGATATGCTTCTTTAGATGTCCAAAATAGCTGATACTTTTTGTTCCTCTCTCCAGAGACTGCCTCTGTCTGGCCTAGCTGTCAGGCAAAACATGAGCTTGTTCCAAGGAGCTTTGTAGCTCTGATGTCTTGTTCATAGTCCATTGTGAAAGGGCAAAGAGGAGGCAAACTCCTTCAGATGAGTCAGGATAAAGAAATGTCACAAGTGTTTTATTAGCCTGAAAGCTTGAAGCACCCTTACCAATTCCAATGCCCATTTCTGGCCCTGCCAATGGGATTAGTATCTCTTAGCAGTGTCTTGAAATCAACTGAATTCAGAAACTGCCATGAGTGAAATTGTAAGAAACTAGTACTGATGATACTTGAGAAGGAAGACAGGTGTAGTTGCATCGCAGTTTTCCCTTATAGGCTTAGAATATATACAAACTGAAACAAGTTACTTAATTATATGTTACAGTTGTATTTCTAGTGCTGTTGCTGAGGAGGTATATTGAGATAGCAGGGTGTTGTAACTATTTTGCCTCAGATCTCACCAAAATTTTACAGTAACTCTGTAGAATTGATGTATTAAAAACCACCATTTTTTCCTTCAGAAGATTTTGCAAGAATGTGGTGCATTTCTCACTTAAAAAACAGTGTTACTAATGGAGATCTCAAGGGAGACATTCGTGAGATTAGGCCAAGATCCTTGTCTCATTTGTCATAGACTGAATCTAGAGCAATTTCATTACTTTCATTTAAGCTGTCCTTGGATTTATATTGGGGAAAATTAGATGAGAATCCAGCTTTTAATTAGAAAACAGTGCATGTGTGGGATGTAGAGTGGGGTTTCTTTTGAAGACAAGAGACTTCAGTGGCCAGCAGAAGTCTCCTAGAAGTACTCGTACCATCTATGCTTAACAGATTAATTTTTCCTGAAAAATAAAAATGCATGAAATTCTGTTAAAAATCAAGAAAAAATGAAGGAACTATAATTTTGGAAACTGTGAAATGTGGATAAAGTTAGTGAGAGAACTTCTTGTGCAAGAGAAGCTGTGATAGCTTTCATTTAGCTTGGAATAGCTTGGAATTTGTGTACTTACATCTGAGCTGTAGTTTAAGGATGTCCTGTGTTTATTCCACACACTATAGACCAAGTTAGAGTGGCACAGTCCTGTTCCTGAAATGCCATTGCTCTGTCAGTGAGAGGTTAATAATTGCTCACTTTCAAGCTGATGTGATTTCATGTGAAGAATCGCAGGGCGATTTAGCAATGGAGTGCAGGAGAAACACCTGAATTTGTCTGAGTGTACAGCTCTGTCACAAGGGCATTTTAGAAATCTGGTGCTACACAGATGTGGTGTGGCTCTCTGCTGTCAGCAAGGACCAGCACTTTTTCTTTCCACGTTACTTTCCACCTTACAATTTCAGGCAAGATTCAGCACTAGAGGCAGGAAGGTCTAACTTGAGCAAGGGCTGAGTGCCAGGCAGCCTCACAAGTGAAACAAGAACCAAGGATTTCCTGTCTTTCAGTTCCTTGTGAAAAGCACAGCAGATTGTAGCTCTCTATTGTCTAATATACTGCTTTCCACCTGTTTTCACCTCATTCAGTATTTCTCTCTGGGTTTCCATTCCTCAGGCTTATTAACTTGTAACTTTTGCGTGATGATTTTTTTTCTAATGTCCCCATCTGCACTGTTGTCCCTGTATAACAGGTCTCCTGGTCTGGTGGTGTCTGCAATAGCTCTTGATGTAATTGCATTTACACTGGTAATCAAGGTGCTTTTTACCCCACTTTCAGTTTTGTTAACATTTAATTGGTCAGCCTCAGCTGTAGAGATTAGAGGCATTTCAACAGCCCAGTGTATCACAGGTCATGTTTTGTGGACCTGGCCAGAGGTCAGAATGAGGAGCATGTATGGCATCAGCACACACCTTTTGTAGCTGTGAAATAACTACAGGATTCTGTTTTTATTTAATATGCCGTTCTTCCCTTCCCTCTCTTTTTATTTTTGGGTTTAATCCTCTCTTTAAAATTTTTCAAAGTCAGGGGTTATTATTTTCATAGCCAGTTCAGCCATTCCATTATGAATGCTTCTGCTTTTATGCTGAGTGTCAGTGGAAAGGATGTATATGACCCATCTCCACTGCTCACTAAGCCAGCTGCCTTTGAAATACATGTAATAAACTTTCTCTGGTGGTAAAAAGAAAAGCCTCATTAGTTCCAGCCCGTATTTGGGATGCACCTCTAATGCACACTTGTTCTGCTTCATTCTTTTTAGTGTTTAATTATTGATACACCTTACATGACTCATGCAGTCTTATACTGGCAAGATACTTTCCTGCATTTTCCCACCCCCTTTAACCTTTTCACTTCCTTACTCAAAAGCTGGGTCACATTTTCCTGAGGGTGTGTGAAATATCTGGCAAAAGCAAAAGAAACCCATGGTGCAGTAGGTTGTGATGGCTGAACAGGGCAGTAAATCCCTCCTAGCAGATTCTCTGGCAGAGAAAGGTGACAGAGCTCCGAAGACAGGCAGGTGCTTGCAAGGAGGTGCTGTGTCCATGGAACACTGGCAGGTCTCCTGAAGAGGTCATGGTGCAGCAAAACCCAAATAAAGACAAGATGTCCAGGACATGGTAACTCTGAAGCTCACTCCCATGTGTTTAAATGTTTAAAAACATGCTAAAATATTTAGCATCACTTGGACTCCTTTGTTTACCAGTCTCATTTTATCTGTGCTGTGTATGCAGGTAACAGCAGAGAAGCTCCTGTAAAGTCTGGAATAATTGTCTTCATAGCAGTACATATGGTGTTGGGGTTTAGATTTTGGTAACAAAACAGTGCTGTTGGCACACTCATGTTCAGCCTTTTGCTGAGCTGTGGTTGCACAGCATCAAGGCCTTCCCTGGTTCCCACTCTGCCCCCACAGTGCCTTCTTTGGTGGGCACTCAATAGGCTGGGACAGGACACAACCAGGCAGGTGACTCTCACCAACAAAAGTGTTGTTATTCCATGGAATTCAGCATCATGCTCTTCTAAAAGGGAAGAGAGGCAGCTTTTGGGGACTAGACATCTTTTGATTAGGATCTGGCTGGGCATCAGTTACCAATAGGAGTAACTATGTGGCATCACTTGTTTTGATTTGTTTTCTTCCCTTCCCTCTTCCTCTACTTCACTTATCAAACAATTGCTTGTTGGTTTTGGGTTTTTTTTCCACTCTGAACCTCCAAGTTTTCTTGCTTTTAATCTACCTTTCCTCCTCCCCAGTCCCACTGAGGGAGAGGAGAAGTGAGTGATGGACTGTGTGTTGCTTTTTTGCCCACTGGTGTTAACACAAAACACAGGTACAAGAAGTGCTGCCAGTTAGCTCTCAGTATGGGACCAGTATTTCTTCATCTCTGTTGTATCCTGGTGAGCTGCATGAACATTTGATGGCTACCAAAGTGATATCACTTTTGTTGCAAAACCCTGGCATTGAAAAATATGCAGGTAGCTGTGCCAAAGAAAGTAAAGGTATCGTCATAGCCTTCTGCACACAGGAGAAAAAACACCTGTGTAAGAAGGGATATGTGAACCTGAAATAGTGACTTCAAGAGGTTAATTCCTGAAACCTGCTGTAAATGGAATAGTCTCCCATGGTAAAACCCTCAAAGATCAGGAGACCTACTTAAAAATGATGATGTCAAGAAAAAAAGAAAGTATCCAGTATCCAGTTCTTGTTTGTTGTCTGGTTTATTGATATTACACTTCTTTGCTTTTCATAACAGTCATGAGAGCAAAAAGCCTACTCTTTAAAAAAAGCAGTAATCACCAACTTTTCCCTGTTACTAGATACTTCTAGAATGTGCAATACTAATAAACACTCCCAAGGTATCTTTGGGACCCTGGTGCCTAACCCCACAGAGGAAGGAAGATGCTGTACTGGGGAAACATAATTAATGTCGGAAATTAATTTCTTCAATGCTTAGGAGTGTTTCCAACCCCTGCCACAAAGCACAGTGTGTTCAAGAAATTTCACAGTAGGGACATTTTGAGTCCTCTAAACCCATTTCCATTTGGCAGGAGCTGTAGGTTCTGCAGATCTTAAAATATTAGGCAACATTAAAAACAAATAATAGGAGTCAGGGGTTTATTAACATATGAAAGTATGTTAATAATCTACTTTTAACTGGTAGTGCTCCAAAATCCTACCTGAAACACACATTATCCGAATAGAAGCTGTCATTTTAGTATACAGGAATTAAGTGATAACATAACTAAGTGATGATGATAACATTAAGTGATAACATGCTTCTGTGAACAGAATGAGCTCAAAAACAGTGTAGCAAATATCTGGCATAATCAAGTCTCTGCTGCTGTGCTTTTGAAAGCTCTTGTTCTGCATTCAACACTTCTTTCCCATTTTTTGGCATTCCATAGTAAAACCCATCCACCAATATTGACCACTGATGTCTCTGCTCATTTGAAAGCCTTTTAAAAGAGTAAACCTTGGAGTTCAGCATGACCACAGTGAGGTTCAACTAAGGTCAAAAACCCTGCCTCCTTACAAGAAGTTTGTTGATTCACATCCTCCACTAGGATTAAACTTGAAGCCCATTCTGTTAGGCCCCTTTAGTTTTGGCATCTTGTCTCTTCCAATTAATTTTAGAGTCTTTTTGAGAGTGTCTTCTGTCTCTGCTGTTGAAGGAAACTACCTCTGCTGGGACCACCTTTTCCAACCTGCTTCTGGAGTCAAAACAAACCAAAAATGTATGTGCCATTGGAAGCTATGATGCAGAGGCATGTGGCATCGGGAGGGTTAAAGAGCCAGATATGTATAAGAGCCAAAGCAGGTAGCTTTGTTCACCTGGCAGTTGCCTAGCAGGTAACCTGTTGACTTTTTCTAGAAAGAGCTTGGAAAATTACTGGGAAAACTGGACATGTACAAATAAGTGGTGCAAAGGGGGCATCTCTTTTTTGCCGTATTTTCTTTAAAAATTTACCTGCTTTTCTTTTAAACTGGTAAGATCAGCACTGGGTCTGGAGCCCTAGGAAGATAATGCCTCTTTCTGATACTCAGTCAAATCCCTAAATAAAGACCCCTTGCAAGGGAGAAGGAGACAATTTGGCCAGTTTTTCAGAAGTGCTGTTACTAAAATTTGTGTAAGCTGTGGGTGTTTTGGCTCCTTTGAGAATCCACGCTCTCTGGGGAGCATTCACACTCTTTTTTCATAGCAGGTTTCTTATTTTTATTCACTATTCTCTCACTGTCTTTTCCCAACCATGTAAGACTCACAGGTCATGTGCACCCAAAGAAGAGGAGGAAGGGCAGAAGGTTTAAGGCAACTCCCTTTCCCAGTCACTAGGATCAGGTAGAAAGAAGCCTTCCATTAGTGACCTGCCAAATCTGTAGCTCCTGATTCAAGACTGGATTGTGCTGTGATTAATGAAACGTGTTTAGTCATCTCATTTGAGCTTTTAATGGTCTGTTATCTGCATTATGACTTTAGCATACCCTTCATTGTGATTGATGGCCTGTTTGGGAGTAGGAAGCAGGGTAGAGGGCTGCTTTGAGGTGTGCACACTGAATAGAGAAAAGTGAAAATAGCTCGGTAGTGTTTGAAGTGCCGTGTTAATCCTGTAGGAATCCTTTAGGATATATCTCTGTGAGGGCCAATGTATGCACATGTACCTGAGCTAGTTAACTGCACTGGCAAAATATTATGTTGCACTGATAGTTCTGCTGAGAAATGGCAAAAGTACACAGTGGCAAAACACTGTATTAAGCCTTACATTGCACAGTTGTAAGGCTTTTGCTACTTCAACCAGCTAAGGTTGCCAGACACTCTGGTGTGCCAGGTTCATCCACCTTTCCTTTCCTGTGTGTTTCAATCTTTTCTACAAGCCATAACATGCTTCTATTCTTCCCTACATCAGCAGTAGGGTAAACACAGCTCCCTCTTGAATCAATCAATTTCCTGTGTCTTAAGTTTAGTGGGAGGATTGCTGACATGCAGATTTGGATGTTATTTAGCCACTTGTTTTGCCAGCCATGAGCCTGCAGGGATTATGTTGCAGGTGAGAGAACAACCTTCAGGAGTACCTAGCAAGCATCTACAATTTAAATTTAATGACCTTATTTAGTCAAGTACTTAATCATAGGCTGAAGTGTTAAAGCTCATGAGTAGTCTCATTGACTTAAGCAAGATTGAAAATGATGATGCACTGAGATACAGCATTGAGTTAGGGCAGATAACATCAGAGCCTGTCCTGGCTAATGGATTCAGGGCCAAGTGCTGCTCTCCACCAGCATCCTCTTTTATCCCCCTCATTGAACAGTGTCTGCCAAATGTGGTCTTTCCAGCTGCAGAGGATATGTGAAGTACTAGCTTCCTCTTAGGCCTTTGATGCTGAAATTTAGGCTGAAGTTTAAGATCATTGAGTTCAGAATTGGGAAAAAGATGGAGCAGTCAGCAAAATGTTGCAGTTGACCATGACGAACTGCTGCTGCTCCCCACTGGCACATGCTGTGGCAGATGTTGCATGCCTGAGGCTACAGAGCTCAGTGATCCCTAGGAAAAACAGCTCCTGCCCACACGAGCTGTTCTTAACACTAAAATAGTTTCATAACTAAACTTCAGCAGGTTAGAAGTTTTTGCAGCAAGAAAGGGAAACTAACTGGAAGCCTCCAGTTTCTATATAAAACTAGTTTTGGCCTCTTTTGCTTTAATTTTTGAGCTCTCATATGTCATAAACTGTTAGTATAACCGTTTTGATCAATTTTTTTTAAATATTAGGAATATGTCACCTCTGTGTCCATCTTAACATGCACCTGTCAGTTTGCTTGTCACTGGTCTGCCTATTGTATTATTGCATGGAAGATGTGAATTTTGTCATCCATTTCTTCATGATCTTTATTCACGTTCATGAATTATTCTGGTCATTTAATGCATCCTAGCTCTGCATTTTGTGGATATCTGTTTTTGGTAGCAGTAAATCTGTCAGTTTAATTGCTTTCTTTTTAGACTCAAACTTTTTCTCATTAAGTCAGTGAGTAATCATCTTATGTTATTGAGGATACTAGGGTGGAAAAGTTGTTACTGTTCTCTTTGAATTCTTTTATTTAATAAAATGAACTACCTAAATAATAATCCCTCCCCTCTGTTTCTGAAATGCTATTACTTCCTTTTAGGCACATGGGAGCTTCAGTCTATTTGCTTTTTAATTAAAAGTAAGTTTTCAGATGTGTCTTTTCATCATCAGAATTTTCTGTCACCTTGAAGTGAAGGCTCTGGCATTGTCTTTTAAATTATGGAGCACTGACCGATGAGGGGAGTTCAGTTCAGAGTATATATTAATCTTCTTAACTACTCCCATTAACCTGACTGTCCAGTCTGCTGTGGTTTCAGTATTCCTGTTTGCTGTCCCTCCTCTGTCTACCCACCAATATCTATAAAACATCAATATAATCTTTCCATGATTGCTAATTACTGAATTCTGTATTCTTTGTGTTCTGACATGTTACAAAACACTTCCCAAGGTCTTGTCTGACATTAATAAGTTGGTGCAGAGAGCTTTTTCTTTGCCATTTTGTTACCAGAACTTGGAGTTGAAAGCAGCTTTGCTGGGGGAGTGGCTTTACTCCCTCTGGGAAAGCATTGTGTGTCTTTTTTTTTCTTTTAACTTCACTGATATGCGAAAGATCTAAAAAGTTAATCCTTTAAGCAGAAATGAGCTAATTTGCAATCTTAGCAGCTATTTAGACTCTTCTGTTGAAACAAGGAAAAACGTTCATGATTTTTACATATTAACATTGTCACAGTGTATTGGCAAACTTTGTTGCTCGTGAAATAAGTTGATAAAACTCCATAGAGGGATTGAGTAGGAGAAGAGCAGTTCCACCAAGTGGAACAGCAGGGATCTGAGCTCTGTCTCCCAGCTCTGCCACAGACATAGGTGGGCACTTTGCTGCCTCTGCAGTCTGGGTTCTGTTTGTGGGTTCCTTTCTCCATCCCATTCTGTCTTGCCTAGTCATTCCAAGGGGTATGTGTGTGTGTAGAGGCCCTAGCTCTGGATAAGCTCCCCCTGTCCAAATAAATTCCTCACAGGAATAAATATTTTCCTCACTGAGCCCTTTTTACACTGAGAATAGATAGTTCCCTCTGATTTATCTTATGTTTAGCCTCAGTGGAATAATTGCTAAAGATTTACTGTGAATACGTGAAGTCATAGCTGTTGGGTTTCATTGTGGTTTCTGAGGTGCCATTTTCACTACACCTGAATGATTGCTGTCAGACACTTTTAGAGGGCAAGTACTACCAACTTCTGTGAAATTGAACATCTAGGGCCGCACATGATTCTGGTGCTTTCTACTTGCAGAGTTTCTGCCCATGAAAACATCACATGGGATGTACTCTCAGTGATCAAACAGCAATATACACATCCATGCTGGTAGCATTTCCTAAATCAGGTTGGTTTCTTTTTCACTTGAAAAGTGAAAGTTGTTAGTTTTAGTTTAGCTTGCTCTTCTAAGGAGCTAAACTTGGGCTATTCTGGATTAGATTCAGGAGGCCCAGTTTCCCAAATGGCAAAGCCTCTCCTACACAGCATGTGCTCCATGGAGCGTGCCTTGGCCAGAGGGTGCCTTGCCAGCAATTCTGTTCTTGGTGTGACAACTTCCCTCACTGACTTGCCTGGAATGGGAAAGTGAGAGGTTGCTAATCAGCAGCAAAGACCAGCAGCTGGTGTTTTTATGAGAAAATATATAAAAGCCAGAAAATACATGAAAAACACTTCATTCTTCTGTAGTATAAATTTACTGAGCCAAATTCTAACCTGCTGCAAGTTGGAATGGCTCCACTTGAGATAAAAGAGTCATGCCTGCTTGCTGTGTCTGAATATTTACTCCTTCAGGTCAATTTGTGAGGGTCAAATGGAGGGTCTTCATTCCCTGTCACACAGAGTCCCACCACTGGATCACTTTATCAGAACTCACAGTAGGTGCTGTTGCTGATGTTTAAGACCACCCTGTTAAGTATATTTTATTCAGTTGCCCTTTAAAGCCAGAAGTGCTGGCAAATTTTGAGGACTTGACAGTACTGGTGTTCACTGGAGCACCCTTGACAGATATCATCCAAGGACACACATATCTGTGCAGCAGAACACATCAAATTTTAATGCAGACCCAGAGACATAAGATACAGTTCCATTGCTCAATTATGGTCTACAGTGCAAACTGAAGCTGATAAATGGAAATAAATCTGAGAAGAGAGCAAATTCCTTGTGCAAAGAGACAGGGACCAGAGATTTTCTAGTGTCAAGTACAGATTGAACTTAATGTTCAAAGCTATTGCAACATGGCTGTAAAGTGGCATATTCTTTATAACAGTCCACTTAAAAAAAAATTAAAAATCAGTGAACTAAGTTATGTACTGAACTATTCCTGAAGTTATGAATCAAATTAGTTAATCTTCAAAAAGTGATTGACGTATTCTTAAAGTCTTTATTACCCACAATAACCTTAAAAACTTCCTCACAAGCCTCTGTGATTATCAGCTCCCCAGCAAATTAACTGTACCACAGTCGTGTCTTCCTGTAGTTACTGATTAGCCTAATCAAAGCAAACATATATAAAGGAAAGTTGGAAATTTTCTCCCCTTCCCAGTCAAATATGACCCACTTACCACTTTTATTCAGGAATATGTCTCAATCTGTCACCATGGAAATCATTTGATGTCACAAATATGAGATTTTAGAATCAGTTAATATGTCAGGCAGGTAGACCAAGACTAATTACAAAGGAGAAAAATTAATTTTAACACACATGCATTTATTGACAGTAAGTAATGATGGGAAAGGAAATTAGGCAGCAGCTCATGATTGTTAAGTGGTCCAGAAGAAATACATCAAACTTTTTATGAAAGCTGCAGTAAGTATTTAAATCACTTTTGGATTATACTGTGGAAATATTTTAATATGTGCAGTATCATACACCTTGGAGCTTACAAGAGACCTTCACTCTATAATTCTTAGGTAGAATTATATTATTATTATTCCTTTAGCAGTTTCATATGCTTGTTTCCATATTTCCCCCCGCTCCCTAGTACATGTTGTTGTTACAGGCATATTTATAGTGTTAGTTTCTCTCTCATTCACAGTGACTTACTAATAGAATAAATCCAGAAATTATTAGAATTATTAAAAGAGACTCCTTGTTTGTTAACATTGTTCAGAAGGGTTGATCTAGTTTCTGCTGCACATGGACATATGCATGTGTATAGTTGTGTGAACAAAAACTCACTGAGTGTTAGGTCTTGGTTTTTAATTGCACATATATTCACACAGACTGTTCATTTAATGACTATTAACATAGAAGATTTATTAACTGGTTTTGCTGTTTTTGAGAGCAAAGAATCCATAGTCTGTTTCTAAAACAGTAGAATTTAAAAGAAATTATTATAAAAATGTGTAATATTTGTTTTATCTAATTTTCCTTCTTTTTCCCTTCAGAAAATTATTTATTTTACCATCCATGCAGCACAGGGAATAATAAAGTTTAGCGGTAGGTAGATTTTTCATCTTTGTTGTCATTTGAAGAGGTTATGACAAAGTTTCTTAGACCTAAAATTCAATTCACAATACTTTATTCTTTGATGTATCTGTAATGGTTTTGTAAATTTTATTTTTTTTTTTGTTATGGCTTGCAATTAAAAGGAAAGAAAAAGGATTGATTTGCTTTCTGCTGTAAGAAGTAGACATCCAGTATGAAAAATGACAACATCTTTCTCTTCTGAAGGGAGATAGTAAGGATTTGCATTAATAACTAACACAGTTCTTCCCCACTGGGATTTCTTCCAGCCAAGATACTAGTCCAAATAGAAAGAAATAGCTTGAAGTCGTTCCATCCTAGTTGACAGTGGCTAGAGAATTAAGTCCAAATCCTTGCATTTTATCCACCAGTAGATTATTCCATTCAATTCTGCAGCCAAATGAAGTCCAGCCAAGTTCAGGTATTCATTACTCAAAACAGTTTTCTACATGTGACTTTAAAAACATTTTTATGGAAACATTAAAGTTTCTCTCCCAGCTCAACCATGACTTCAGAGGTTCTTCAGTGCAGTCCATAGAAACACTAGGTACCTGTCTCTCAGTTCTCTCTCCTAGGTTTGCTGTGTCTCATAGTTTCTGATGGAGGCCTTGAGAGACAAGAGAGTATTTTGAACCTTCTGGCCTTAACTGAGCACCCCCGCAGTGTTGGTTCTCCCTTCCGGTACTGCAGAAAATACATCTCAGGAAGAATCTTTGTCTTAAATTTGATGGGTTTTCCCCTTGTTGATTTCAGGGGTCAAAAAATCCTTTGTTCTACACAAACTTAGTCTTTTCTTAAGAAGGAAGGCTTCCTTATTTTCTGTTGTTTCTGTGAAACAAGAACATTACAATCCCTTTTCTCCCTCAGAGTCCTCTAGCAGAATGCTAACGTTGAGTAAGAGCTCATTGAAGTGACTGACAGCTTTACTTTAAGAAGAATTCTTGTGTATAAACCTCTCATATCGTGGAGGGACAGTACTTTTCTGGTCTGGAAGCTGTCTTTTTCTCCAGTGGTGCATTTGCCTGGTGTTGCAACCATCTTGGCTGGAGGAGAAAAGTATGCAAGGAGATAACCTTCAGGGTAGTTCGATTTATCCTAATGCTCTTGCCAGTGAGTCACTGCTGTTTTGATCATTTTGGTTTTGAACTACAGACTCAATAGATTGTAAGAAGCAAACGAAGGGAAGTGTTTTTCTCTCTTGCAGCAATTTAGAAAATGATTTTCATGTTTCATCTAGACAAAGATGATTTAATTAAATACTTTAATCCTGGCCACAAATAATTTGTGTAGTGGTTCAGTGAGAGAAGTTCAGTATTGTCTTGTCATAGAGCGTTTACTTAATCCTGTCGTACCTGCTCGATAATTACTCTCTCAGATCTGTCCTTGCGTTAGCTACAAAATTAGCTTAGAGGACTTGGAGGAAAAGAGGAGGGAAAAAAATCCTTCAAATTAGTTATAATATGTAATTGCTCTTGAGTCAGCCCTCCTTCAATCTTTCTGAGGGGTGAACATCCCCATCTGTCATGAAATGAAATAACATCAGTACTTTTCAGTTTCTAGAGCTGGTCAGAATCTGATAATGATATTTAAGTCTTTTCTCCACTTCCAGAACAGATAATGACCTCTTTTTAATGCTTTTGTGTCTTAAGTCACATTTCACATAAATATTTCTTTCTTTTAGTGCAAACATACTCCTAAAATTCACTTCCTTGCAGCATTGATCTTGTAAGCTTAAATACAAAATTGCTTATTTTTCTTTCATGGAAAAGGTGGGAGCTCAGTTGCTCTTCATGTGGTGATAAAAACTGGAAGGTTGTCCCAGAATCTGATCTATGCTTTGGAGTTTGTTTCCTCATGCAACTAATGGGCTAAGTGACAGATTAAGAGCTTTAAATTCAACCATAAGGTCATGTCTTACTCTAGAAGCATTTCATGTGTTATAGAGGGGGTCTTGTGTTCTGCTCCTTTTTGTTACTTTGAGTAAGTAAGTGCCACTGAAAATGATCCTTGCATTTCTTATTTCAGTTTGCAAAGCACAATTGACCATCCATATCTTACAGCATTGAACATGGAGAGAAAATCTTACAAATTAGACAGAAAACATACTTGTAAAGAAAAACTTTGTTTCTGAAAACACTTAGGGCATTACAGGAAGCAAGTGTAGGTCCAAGCTAAAAGTAGTGCTAATGAAGTGTGGGGCTAAGAAATGACCCGGGGGTCACTTATGACACTGTAACAGAAGGTGACTGAAACTGGATGGATTAAAATATGAGTTAATTAGGATAGACTTGAAAAAAAAAATAAATCTGTGCACAGATGATACTGCAGGAGTTACTTAGAACCACCTACATTATCTATTGTTTGTGAAGAGTACATCCTAGGCAGGTCTGTCTGGGACTACACAATTGGATTTTATAAGTTAGCACCTCCAGAAAAGAATCATGGAAAAGAAATATCGGTTCTGCCTTCTAAAAGGACAGAGGTGGAAACTGAAGTGAGATACTGAAGGGAGCCTTGCACAAATCTGCCCTCAGTGCTCCCAAAGGATTTACCTTTTTTAGAGATTAGAACAGATTATCTGTAAATGTCCCATTTACTGGATGCTTTTGGAGCCATAAACTGATGTCCTGACAATTTTGTTTGGAGTGATTTAAGAAATTATTGCTATCATCTCTTCAGTATTTTTCCATGAGCTAAATGAGCAGGCTTTATGGGGACTTACTGTCCCTCTCACTCTCCATACAGCCATTGTGGAGGAGCAGTGGAGAGGGCTGCAGCTAACCCAGATAGCTGGACACTGAAATTAACTGGGTGGGCAGGAACTCCTGCTGTGGGATGGTAATTTCTCAAATTAGCGTGCTTGCTTCTGCAGCATTTATGTGACCTAGGTCTGAATCCTCACAGTGTTAAATCCAATGGAAGTAAAGATTTCATCACTACATTTAACTGGGTCTTACTGATCTTCCTAATATGCAGCTAAAATTGTCTTCTATATCGCTGTATTTTTTTTTTTGTTACTTACTGCCTTTCTAATCTGCAAATGCATATATAAACTTCTTGTTGGTTTTTAGTACTTGAAAGGCAATCCATTTTTAATTTGCTAAAATATTTAATATGTTTCTATTGTAATTTGTATTTATTATGGCTTAATGGCTATGCAGCATGACTGACAAAAGGTGACATCAGTTTCCACTACATGGAACTATGAGCTAATAAAGTGTCTAGTCTGACATGATTATCTGATGCGTGAGGGATTTCTTTTTTTCCTACCCAAGAAAGACTGAGAGGGAAGCCCTCTGTTTTGAAATTTATTTCTTCTTTATCACAGAAGAGGCTTATGATACAGATAGGCTGTGAATAATTTTCTCATACTTACCTCATGGATTTATTCCCTTTTTTAAGAGCAGGTACAGTGTGCTATCTGACATTTGTGCTTATGAGGGAGTGAGTTAGCTATGTCCGTTTTAGAGATTTCAGTTTTAATTTTGTTTTCCATCTCATCCTTAAACAGGTGAACAGGAAAATGAGTAAATAGAAATTTACTGCTATTTGACTTGATGTTTTTACCCTTTTGATTGCAAAATTTATTGAGATTCAAGATAGATTCAAAATTCATAGCAGCATTTTACTACTTCATAAAGCAGACATTGCTTACACTTCATGCATTAGTAGGGATTAAGGGGATTAGCGGGTGCCAGAGCTCCCTGCCCTTTGCATGCTTTCCTGCTGCAACTGCACACTTGGCTTCCTGCTTCTTGATGTCCTCAGAATTCATAATTCTTTCATGCATCTCTCTCATTTTACTGTGGAAATATGAGGGTTTTTCAATATTTGAGATGATCATTTTGATTCTTTAGTATTTTTGAATGAACACTTGAATGCTAAACCTTGCTATAAAAGTCACTTTAAAAAAAGCAGTAAAAGTAGACTGGGATTAAAAAAGGGATACTGTTGTATAAATTTAAATCTAGGTGGAGTGTCTATACATAATTAATAAAGAAGTTCACAAAAGTTTTTCCAAGATGCTGGTAGGCACCTTATTTTTACCCACTGGGGCATTTAAAGTTCTGCTGCTCTGCCTGCCTTCAGATGCTGTTGTTTTGCTGAAGCCCAGCAAATGCTAGCTGTTTTCAGCCTAAATCCATTATACATCTTGCCTCTCCTGCACATAACCTTTTAGAAGGTCCACATAACCTTTTAGAAGGTCCACACAAGTTGACCTCATTACAGGGGATGAGTTTGTGGGGTTTGTGGAGTGCTAGTGTGCTGTTTTCCATACTAATGTAGGGGAAGGAGCCCTCAGCCAGAAGAGGGAGGGAGGGCCTGTGTGAGAAGTTGGAGTGATGCATTTTCATGGATTCAGATGACATGTGAGGCAGTCTGCAGTCTGACCAGGTGCAAAGCCCTTCAGTTTCCAGGAGGAGAACCAGAAAGACCTTTCTAAACATTAGGACCAGTAGACTTCTGCCTTCTTCTTGCTCTTTATCATATAATGTCAACGTTACCCAGTGAGCAAACTCCCAGTAATGAACTCTGGGTCTCTCCCCGTCTTTCTCACTAAATGCCATTTGGAGCAAGCGCCTTTTCATTTGACAATAAAATCAATGAATGAAATATTAGAGGCTTGAACGATATGATGTGCAGAATACATTATGGGACTTGTTGTGTTTCAGTGGACAGCAAGTCTTGCCCTTTCTTCCTGTTATCACCAACAGATCTATTAAGTGAAACTGGTGCCTTCTGCTAATCTCTCACCTCTTTGCCTTTGGACTTCAACTCTTTTGCAACACTTGAAAGACTCTCTGACTCAGGGCTGTGTGATAAAATTCTTTATTTCCTGTGCTCTATTGGCCTCACATTTTTCATCTGTTTGTCGTAATTAAACCCTGACCTGCACTGACTAAATAATTAAACAACAGAGAGGGAGAGAGAACTTAAGCTGATTTTCATAACACTAATTTTTATCCCTTTACTTAGTTGAGATGGCCTTCTTCCTCTTTGCTTGAAGATTCTTCAGAACAGCAGGAATCACTCATTACTAAGCCAATAAACAGAGACAAAAAGGAAATATCAGTGCTGAGACAGACTAGTGTTAAACATCTGAAAACCACTGGTATTATCCACAGAGTGATCTGCAAAAGACTGAAGAATGGGGCTTTATTGCTTTTTCCAAGCCTTACTAGATTCTGCATCAGGAATATTGACCATTTTTGGTCAATATTGTAGTCATGCAAGCAAAATGTGTCATATGTGTAGTAAACAGCCATAAACTAAGAAAGTAAACTAGCTAATGCTTGCTAGCAATCCACAAGGCATCCTGCACAATTTATTCTTAGAGCTGAAGGTACTGAGCTCAATGTGAGCTCAAGATGGCTTTGTAATTTTACCTTTGCACCCGTCATGACTCTGTAGTATTGGACATGCTGTCAAAGCTGAGCCAGCCCATGCAATGTATGGTTTCAAGTTGGGTTCACAAGTAAACATATTTTCAGCAAGAGAACATCTCAACCACTTTACCCTTTAAATCCAGATCTCTCCAGAGTACAGATTGGAAGAGAGAGAAGAACATAGAGAAAGGATGGTTGTTTTCAAATTTAAGGCAAATTCTCTGCACATTTATTAGCTATTTTCAGTGGTCCATCTCTTGCTCAGAAAATAACTTACAACACTTCTGTTTTCCAAGTTGTTTTCTTCTTTTCCACTGCCTGAGTGCAGGATCCTATTTAGGGAGGCTGCAGCTCACTGAAGAGGTGACCTGTCTCTGATTGCACCGACGGTCAACATAAGAACGAGGAACAGATCCCAAGACTCTTGAGCTCATCATTAAAGCATGAAATATCTGAAACAGCCACTGTTTTATAGCATCTGGCAGAAGCATCTCTTACTCTGCAGGTTCAAGATGCAAAACAGCAAGTTGTTTGGTGTCAGAGCTCTGTCCTATTTCTGATACAGGTTTTATTGTGCTTAATCATTAGGCGTGAACAAATATTTGTTGTGTCACCTTACTGTCTCATACTCCTGATGCATAAATAATTCCTAGCAGTAGTGTTTGTGAGCTCTAACCTGTCTTGAAGCCAGTAATTAAAAGGATAAAGTGAGCTGTTTACACAAACCAATTGTCAGTGTAGTAAGTGCACTTAATATCATTGGATCATTGGCAAGAAGTGCTAGGCAGGTAGCATCATCTTATTGCAGTCTGTGTCTACTGAAGGGACAACTCCTGAATTTTCATCTAGAAGAATTTGCAGAGGTTGATAAAGCCACATAGCCAAAGGGAAATGCAAAGCTTGTTTATTTTTTTAACAGAACTGAACCCAACAGAGGGGAAAAATAATGTCAACCTTGTTGGATTTCAACACAACAAACTATAACTTGGCAACCTTTTTCACATTGAGCAGATAGTTACAGCCCTTTTCTATATTTTTTCTGATTTGTTTTGATTTTTTTAATTGTCACTAGAAAACCAACCCTTTTCTTATTGTTCATCTTGGGTATCTGCCTCTGCTTCTGCATTTTGGATTTTTCTGATTCTTGGGGAAAGTACTTATGATGCATACACTGATTTCTTGCTTAAAAACATTCTTGGTGTGTTAATCAATTTAAAAGATTTGTTCCTTTTAAGTAAAAAGAAAAGGGAGCTAATATCTTGCTGTTGATACATGATAACTGCCCAAAAGGATATAAGTAGGAAGCTGTGCACAATTTCTTTGAGCAGTCTTTGGAATATTAAGAAGCTCTAACTCTCTTTCTCTAATTCCTTGCTTGCAAAGAAGTTTGCTATTCCAACAACCTCAGACAACAATCACTGAAGCCTGATGAAGAGTAGTGATGCAGTGATGTGGTGAAAATGAGGGACAAAGAGACAGCTTTGAACCTCTGTTACCTGGTGCAAATATGAGTTAAGATCATTCAGCTAACATCACTACTGAAAAATGCAGCTGCCTGAACATCAAGAGGAAAGTGATGAGACATGCCTGGAATCCCAAGGGATGTACCCAAAGTAAATCTATGTCAGGGCAGCACGTAGCATTCAAAGATGTGGCAGGGAAAAACTCAGCCATCAGTGGACCCAGTGAGCTGACAGCTGCTCGACGGTGAGCTGAGTGGGGATTTCTGAGTGATTACTGGCAGTGACAGCTTAGGCACTACGCTCTCATTAGGGACAGTTTCTCAATGTCTAAAATCGGTGCTCTGGGTCCCACAAGTCCTGGCACCTGTTCCTAGATCACCACTCACCTCCCCAGTGACCGTGGAAGTGTCATTCCATCACCATGAGCCTCAGTTTCTCCTGCTGTAAGTTCTTAATGAAGTGCTGCTACTGAAAGGCATCAGATCAGAGCCTTATTGATCACACACTGTGTGCTGCTGCTCAGCTCCCCGTGACTGAGACTCGTTTCACAGATGGGCTTTGTGCCAACAAAAATGTACCTATCAGGACCTTATCCTCTTTATAAAATTGATGCACTTAAGACAGGCGGAGTCATAGTGCATGGATAGTTACTTTCTTACTCTTCACAGTTTTATTGCATTATCTTTGGCAGCAAAAACAAAAAAGAAAGCATTTTTTGTTCATTGATCGCTTATTACTTCATAGCCCAAATTCAAGCAGTGGTTTTAAAACCTTGCCTATTCCTGAAACTCTGGACCCTTTCTCTCAAATCAGTGCCTGAATATTAGAAGGGGTGGATTTGAATTGACTTTGTTCACAAGGATGTTTTGCTGCTTTCAGAGAAAGAAGTTTTCAATTTTACCAGAGTGTGGAGTTTTACATTAAATAAATAAAAAATTTAGAAGGAGACCATGATAAAGGAAAAGCCATTGGTGTTAGTAAAAAAAGTAAGGTGTGTAGTCAGAGCAGTGGGTACAACTTGCTGACCTCTTGCAGCCTGGTTATCAAAGTATTTACCAGCTGGAAATGGTTTGTGTGACATCTCCTATTGCTTGTTAGGTATCTATTGTTAATTAGATGGCAGTTTTACTGCTGGGACTATTTGTACCATAAACAGTAACATAAAAACAGAGTGAGGAAGGACTGGCTCAGCAGCTCGTTTAGCTGGTATGGGCCTCTCTTCTGCTCAAGCTTACAATTGCACAACCATTTCATTCTTCTCCAGACTCCATTCCAGAGCACATTTCATGGCAATGAGTTGGGCATGTCACAGAATGGGTCCAGGTTGGAAGGGACCGCAGAAAACCTCAACAAAGTTTTGTTGCAAAATGAAAGGCTTTTTTCCTATGCTTACCCTCTTGTACTCAGCTGCTGAGAATCCATTTCACTGAAATTCTGCAGATGAAAGTGCTGTAAACATTAATGATAGATTTACTAGCTTTGCTGGGGTTTGCTGGACTTCTCACTGTCCTCTTAATTTTTCTAACAAGCTCCTTGGAGGACACTAGAAGATGAGCAGAAACCCAATATATTTTCTTCTCTTGATTGATTTCATTCTTTCATCTTTCCTTATGAAGATGAATCAGATCTAGGTCTTCACCCCAACCTTTCTCAATCCAGTTCTGTATGCTTCATCCTCTTGATCACCTTTTATGTATGCCTTTTGAATCCTCCTTCCTACCACATAGAAAATATTTGTCATGCTTCTCTCTGTATAGACTCCTGCCAAGTTGTTTTTCTTCTCCAGTCTGATTTGCTTTACCTTCTTTTGTGCTTGTCACCTCACCATCTCTGAGTACATCCCAGAAGTCAGCTGATAACATTGCTTTACATCCTTGTTTCTGCCTTGCCAGAGTTTGCCTTTATTCTTTTCACTTGCTCTTTTCTCTTCCATTGAGTCAACCTGGCTCATCTTGACTTTCTCTGCCCTTGATTTATTGTATCTAAATCTGCCTTGTCTACCATCCATTCTTAGCAGATATTCACTGCCTGTATCCTCTCTTCTTCTCCTGGCACCAGTGTACTGTGCACATGGTGCTCCTGTGGAGCCATCCTCTCCCCTTCTGAGCCAGTCCTGCTGTACCTTCAGTGAGCTTCTCCTTGGCCACCTTCTCATCCAACCTGGCCCTTAATAACTGTCCGTGCAGTTTCTCTCCATGACTATTTAGTCCACTAAGAAGGAGAAATGGTTGCTGGGGGGCAGCAATGTACTAAATGCAAATGAGATATCAAGCAAAAAAGTTTAACTTTTGCAGGAGGCATTTTTCCATGAAACTTACATTTCCATGTGTAATAATATAGTCTCACAGCAGAGACTATATATTTGCACACACTTATCTGCACATATTTATGCATGTATTTATGTATGTGCATGTGAATATGTGCATACAAATGTAATGCATATGTCTGTCTTATGTTTGCACACCTCTGAAATAAATGCACAGCAGAGGTTAAAGCATTCAGTTCTGCTGAACACAGTGTATCCTGTACCATACAAGTGTATGAAACCGTGTCAGACTGTGTTTTTAGGGTCTGGCACACTTGTGTTATAGAGCACCCACAAAATTTTATGTGTGTATTATACATTGGACTCATGGTAAAATTTCTAAAGAAAATTTTGGAGGAAAGTCCTGAGGGATTTTGTGCTTGAAATAAATTTTCAGAGGTAAATCAGGGCATTTGTTGAATGAGAAGACAGAGTCTCTTTTAGGAATGAGAGAGGACATGGCAGTTGAAGAGAGAAATGAGCCTGGGAGCAGGAAAAAAACATGCATTTATATAGACAGTGCAAGAATTGCAAATGGCAGTGATAGTGAGGATGAAGAACTTGAGCTTGACAGTGATCTGAAGAGGTAGATGAGAGATGTGGCTGGAGAAGTGAAATATTGTGGAAGCCACTTATTTTGTATGAACCAATATATGGTCAGGGGCAGGAAGGCCATCAAGAAAGGGTCACTCAGGCAAGATTTAATATGCACTGCAACACATTCAACTGCTATTGGTCAGGTTAAGTACACTAATTTCATTGAAATCATGCTGATTTATACCAGCTAAGGATGTGGCCTCACACATTTCAGAAAAGAAGGGTTTGTTAGGCAGGTGTTTAAAGGCTAAAGAAAAAGAAATCAGGAGAAGCAGAAAAGAAACAAAGGGCATTAATCAAAGATTTTAACTCTGAATCATGCAGAAAATAACTCAGCTTTATTGCACCAGTATAGATTCAACCAGTATAGATTCAGCTAGTCCTGACAGTGTTCATCAGGCTTGGTACTGGCCAATTTAGAATATTTCCAGCATTGCGAAGATGTAAGTTTTCCCCTTTTCCCTTCTGTCAGTTTTTTATTCTCTATTTCTATGTTTCATTTTGGGAGCAGAATGCTGCAGTTCTGAATCCTGCCAAGCTTGAATCTTAAATTTTTGTGGAGTCCTTCTCCTCTCTTTCAGCTTATACTGAAGACCTGCACTGCTCTGGCAGTATCTGGCTGTAGCTCCAGCATTCATGTCTGTATTAAATTCCTAATTTTCTAAACCATGACTGTTAGAGTAGTTAGAAGTAGCAAGACAGAGTTCTGCTCTGTTCTACTTCAAGAGTCTCTGCAGTGTAGAAATTTCTTACTTATGTTTTTAGAGGCTGAAAACTACTTTGCACTTGATTTTAACTTTGAAGACTTCTACCAAATACAACTAAACCCTGCAAATCCAACAACCAGGAGAAGTGAGCTGAATCTTTTCAGTGATACCAGCTCATCCTTTGGCCATGGGAAATCAGGTGACACTCCAGCCCTTCCTTCCCCTTTATTTTTGCCTTCTTATTTTCCCCTTTCTGGAAACAGTCTGATGTCCTGAGAGAGTGCAATTCACACTCAAGTATTAGGAGTAGGTCCAGTGCTCTTACTTTAATTGCAGTGGAGTCATAAACTATAGGTTTAAAAGAAAAACAAAACTTCCACTAAGGAAGATGTTGAAAGTACCTGTAATAACTGTAATCTTTTACTACTATTTTTATTGGTTTTTTATAGCAAAATACATCAATGCAAGAGCTCAGGTTAAGGTCCTGTGTACCATAGACTGTAAAGAAGATGAAGTCCTCTAAAAATGGGAAAAAATAGGGCAGAAAAGGAAAATATTATTCACAGGCACCGAGACTGGCACCAAGAAAAAGCAGCAGATACCAGACCCAACATGGAAAATAGCTGATACTCCTTCAGATGTGTCATGTGCCATGAGTGACTGTATGCAGAGGACCCCTATTAAGAAGAGGCACCATGCAGCTGCACTGTTGTGCTCCGTGTTGCACAGCTGCTCCTCCCTGCTGCTGGAGACAGCTCGTGCTGGATGGAGCTTCAGCCTGGCCATGTGCTGCTGCTCTTATCCTTCCTGTAGAAAGTAGCATACACTTACTAACTCTGAGGACTTACATTTGCAACATGTGAGACCGGCAAAATGGAAGAGGGGTAAAGTTTTTTTAAGGGAGAATTGATCAAGAGGCTGTTCAGTGTCACCCAAGAAATCGGTGTCACAGCTGGGAGCTGAGTTAAGGTCTGGAGTCCCCTTCAGTGTCTGAGTTACAGCATAATGCTTTCCCCTCCGTTAGCCACCAAAAATCTGTGAAGCAAAAGCAGAATTAATGGCACTGAGTTGTCAGCTTCAGAAGTGTCTGTTTTTCCATGGAAACCTCTTCCCAGCAACAGCCAAGCTTCTCATGGTGAGGGAGCTGTCAGGCAGCTGTTCTGTGCAAAATGCTGTATCTGCAGCTGCTTTCTGGAGAAGTCTCAACCCACAGCCAGGCAGCACACAGCCCCACTCCCAGCAATCCAGCTGTAATTCTGCCTGCCTGGTAATTTTTCACAGTGGTCATGCCAGAATCATAGCCTTGTTTTCTCTTGTCTGGCTGTTAGTGGTGATGTATGAAGAAGTAAGAAAGACAGCTTAATTTTCATAAGCTAACTTGTGCCTGGAGTAACAGAGAGTGAGAGGAGTGCACTTAATCATAACTGCAGGACCAGCACAGAAAATGATAGAGCTTTTGCTGTTAGTTGTGGTATTTTATTATAATAACTCTTAGGAAGAAGAAACCAGCAGCTCAGAATGCTGAAAGGTTCAAATCCATTACGGCAGACACCGTGTTCTCATCTGCTGGAAGAATAGCTCACATAACTCCTTTATGCTTGCCTTTCCCAAAAGGCCGTGCTGGGAGGGAACTCTGGTCTATGTTGCCCAGAAAGGCTGAATTCAGACTGATGTATGATCAGAGGTGGAGTGAACCTGGTGATATTTCCTGCAGAACTGTGAGCACCTTGCAGGGGAGGCACAAAGGGTGGCAGAGGGACAGGCTGGTTTTGTCAGAGAGCTGTTCAACGTGCCTCATGTCTGTAACTTTGTGATGCACTTGAAAAAGTAAATAACTAAATGAAATAGCTGGTACTGGACAGATATTCTTACAATGATTCTTTAAAGAACAAAATTGCCTTAAAACACTGAGTGAAAGCTTTTGAGTGAATTTTTAGTTGGTTGCAATTGGAAGGACACAACTTGGGATTTTTTTTGTTTGAACTTTGAGATACATGGAATAATGTAGTCTATAGAGTATATATTATGCATCTGTATTATATGTAACATGAGGATGATTGTACATTCTTAGATGTTATTTTTATATCTTCAGATCAAAATATTTGGGATTGTCTTACAGAAAATATTTCTGATTTTCTTTTTTTCTGTATTGATTCAGAATGAAAACCTTTTTGGAAACATTAATATTTACTATGCAGCTGAAGTTCTATTTTCTGGATTGCTTCTGCCTTAAATCAAGATCACAGAGACAATGTAAAGGGAAATAAAATATATTCTTTAGCAAGACAGCAACACTATTCCAGCCTAGAGAAAATAGAAATATAACTAGAGGAGATGGAAAGCATATCTCCATAATTTTCTCCAAGGTGGCTTGGGAGACAAGCTATCACATCTGCCTAATAGGCTTTTATGCACCAGTAAGAGTTACAACAGCCTGACAAGTTGCATAATGCTCTACTCTAGGACAGTGTGTGAACGTGTGCACATTGCCAGGCCATTGCAAGAGCACACCAGAGCATGTTAGCTCATACATTTTACTGTGTGTCTGTGACAAGCTAAGAGGGCATGTACAGGCAGTTTTTCCAGCTCAGTTGATACACACTAAGTTACATTATCTGATCCATGTATCTGAGCCTTAAAGCTTACATGATGTTCATTTCTGCCTTCATCTGTGTCCCATATGAAACCTCAAGGATTACTGGTGAAAGTGAGGTTTTTTTCTGGTGTCATCAAAAATAAAGGGAAAATACAGAAAGAAATTATACAGCTACAGTAAATACATGCCAACATAATTTCCTAAACCTTTTTTAGTTTATCTTGGCATGAGAAATAATAATTGAGAAAAAAGTATTTCAGGGGTAAATTACTGGAACTGAGATTTTGGGCTGGTACATGGGAAATGAAAACCATTGACAAGCATTAAGGTTTGTTCATTTTTCCTTATCCATTGGTTTAAAGGCTGAAGTCTGTAGCATGTTGGGAAATCCATGAGGCTAAAGTAATGAAAGCAGATTGATGCTCCGTGGTAAAGAAGTTTGGTATCTGCTTCTTGCAAATGGAATTCTGACATTTCTTTTGCTGCTGGGTTGTGAAATGTGCTATTAGATTATGGATAGGGTCAGTCTCTTTCTACCTACTATGCCAACCCATTCCAGCCCAGCTGCTCCTGCATTTTCTATTGTGTTGTTTTTTTTTATTTCTCCTCATCCCTTATTAGCCAGTGTTTCTTATCTTGATTTATTCTACTTCGGCTGTAAGGGAGTGGCTATAAACAGGCAGACTTCCAGCTGGGAGTCAGCAAGTGTTGGCTTAAATTGTGTCCTTCGGCCTCTTTTTGCCTTAGGCTCCTTTCAGCCAGTTGAGATCCCTTTCATATTTCCTCACAGTATACGGCTTGTGAAGTCTGATGTGCTGTCCAGTGCGTCCCATGTGTCTCACAGGTTGAGAGATGCTGTCATTTATCTGTATGAACAGAGCTGCTTAGGATGTGTTTGCCTCTGGCTTGTAATTTCCTTCACTTGCTTGTGCATTGCGCTCTGTTAGTATTACCAGTTTTCAGTAGTACCAATGGGTTTGATATGATGCTTTTGCTCTCTCCTAGCTTTTCCACCTTCTTAAAAATTTATTTATGGGATCTAACATGAAAAATTGTATATACTGTATAATAAATATGTAAGGGAATAGGAGATACATCACTGGAAAATAAGGTGAGGAGTGTCATGTTGTCATTAGGATGATGCTAGAGTGGTGTGGAGTGGATTTGTTAATCTCTCAAAGTTATTTTTAGATTGATTTCCATTCACTTCTTGAAAAATTTCCTAGTGCTCTGGGCTTGTTTTTTTATATGCATTGGCCAATCGCTGCTGCTTACACTCTTTGAGACAGCATTCCAGACACATTGAGGTTACTGACATTCCACTGAATTGCAGATACCACAGGAGAGTGTATTGCAATCACCTTTCAAGCCAATTATAAAATTGAGTTAATCATATCTGTCTCTGTGTCTCGTTCTCAGCCCGACCTTTGTGTTGGACCATACTGAAATAGCTGTGGTTTTATGTAAGCAACATAGAATGGTCATTTCAGGCTTGCAGTGCACTGCTGTGACAATGCACACAATTTTACAAGCATAGCTGGGATTTGAAAACGAGCCTTCAAAGCATGATGCTTAATTGCTTTCTCAAAAGATTGCAAAATAATTTCCAGTACTAGTCTCAGTGCCCTCACTGAGCATGTCCCTCTTTCAAAGCACCATTCCTTTTACTTTCTCTGACTAGATTCAAATGCAGTTCTCCCCTTCCCTCCATCCTCCATTACCACAGCATCCTTTCAATCACTTCTCTTATTTACATTTTATACACCACATTTTAGGATACATAATTAAGTCCTTATCTATACAAACATTCATTTCTCGGTTGATTTTTAAGCAGTGCAAACCTTCTAGACACATTTGATTTAAAATACATTTTACTCTAGCTGAAGCCAGCTGCTAATCAATGCAAGATAAACTGAAATAAAACTGAAGTCATAATTTCTATGCAGCATTCTACACAGGCTCACCCAAATGACTTCTAAATTACTCTCTTAAATTAAAACAGTGCAGCTTTCTTATGTAGGTAAACTTTTCAAATCCAGTATTTTTTGAAGCAAAAGGGTCACTTTTTTCTCAGTCACTCTTTGTGACATTGAGCCTTGTTCTTCAATTATGTTATCTCCATCAGAGTATGAACAGATCTTCATATTAGATGATCATTTTACCAACACTTAATTCTCACTAGGAGGATTCTCCATCATTGTATTCTAAAATCAAGCAACATTCAGATTTGTCTGGATGGCATATTTCTGTCAGCGTTACAAAGGTTTCCCACAGTGTTTAATTACTCAGGCTAGCCAGGGAAGAAATGAGCCATGCTGAATTTCTGTCCCAGGCCTGCTTGTCTGTTACATAGGCTGGCTTCTTCTGAAGGCATGGAAGGAAGCAAGGCAGCACCCCATCTTCTGCCTTCTCCTTCCACTGGTTGTCCCTCTCCAGATTTCCTGTGTTTTTTCCATTTATTGACTGTCTTATATCTATGATATTCTTGCAATTTGCTCATTTTCCAGGGCAGCAAGTTCTTGGCTTGGTGGAGAACCAGAGTGATTGGTATTTGGGCAATCTCTGGAAGAACCATCGGCCCTGGCCAGCGCTTGGGAGAGGCTACAACACAGGTAGGACCTGAGGGTTTGCTTTGAATTAACACCTGCAGTCAGTCTCCTGGTACAGAGAGTATGAGATGCAGTAACTGGCACCTCCCTTCCTAAGCTACAGCTAAAATTATCTTTCTGAAAAGGAAAAATGATGCAATGTAATGCATTTTGGAATTTCTGGTCTTCTCTAAATGTTGTTAGAAAAGATTGCGTGACATTCTTGGGGAGAAACAGAGCTTTTCAGCAATCTGACAGGTCCTCAGCACATCTCCTACAAGATTTCTGTCCACAATGACTTGTGACTTGTATATAGGCCCAGCAAGAGGGAATGAATAGGAGTTGATAGTTTTATGTAGAGAAATAAATGGTATCACAAAATGTGAGCCAAATAACCCCTGCAGGACACCAACTGGGTCATAATTGCCCTAATAAAATGCAAGCTACTGGCCTTCAGTTTCTGCTGCCATGAGAAAGGAATAAAGGCACTAGATCCAAGAATTTATTAGGTTACAAGAGACAGGTCTTCCCACTGATTTGTGTTTGGTATGTGAGAAAACATACCAGGTGCATACAGAACACACACATACACCTAAATCATTTCATTGCAGGCCCTTAAATGCTGATGCAGTGAGTTCGGTTCTCTCTCTCTTTGTAATAAAAGGGCAGAACAGATGGTGAAGCCTCCATTTGGAACAGATGAGTCCATTTAAATATCCCTGAACTATCAGGAAATTACTCACCATAAAAGTGATTTTGCTTCACAGAAATAGATTGGATTAAATTAAACAGACTAACTAGAAAAAGGATTGAACAAGTTGTGTGGTTGGGTCATCTGTATTTCTATATTCTTATGTATATTTGTGGGAATCCCACTAGTTTTTGTGAATGTGTAGTTTAGCCTCTGCAGAGCATCTCTGTTCTCTGGAAATGTTCAAAAGAATAGCCTAACAGAACACAGATTGGTGTGGAAACAAGATCTTGGCAGAATAGGTTTGTTTCCTAACTCGTCTTTGCCAGAATTGCAAATAGAAAGGCTAGGTCTGCCCACCCCTGTTCCCCAGCCCCCTCAAAGCATGAGACAGAGATAAGTTTCATGGATTTTTCCTGAAATCTGAAAGCTTGTGTTATACACAGTTCAACTTGTTGATGTCAATTCAGTTCACTGTTACATCACAAAGCAGTATCTTTTGTTCTACTGAGAAATGACCACCTTCTATAGCTACCTTCTTTCTGCTGTATTTTTGCTTTTTCCTTTCTGCCATTTCAATGCTGGCAGAGAGAATCTGGCACAATCACATAAGATCAGAATAATGCAGTAATGTATGGTGGGTAGTATAAAATACATATATCTAAAATGCTAATGTTGAAAAAAATCTGTAAGGCTTTAACTTATGTTGTCTTAACTTACTCGTCCAAATGGTTTATAGGAATACCAAATGTCAGTATATCACATAAACCTAACACTGAAAGCAAAAATAATCAAATATCTGCAGTCCTTCCCATACACTGCATGTGTTTATTCTTGTATTAATACATACCTATCAAGCCATGCAAAATCCCATAATCCTGCACAAGATTTTATTTTCCTCACAATTTCTTTCTTCACACAACTTACCTTGTAGTTATAAAAACTCTTTTTTTAGAAAGAAAACCAGAAGGTAGATAATGTATGGAAGATTGACAAGTGATCATAAGAAGTGGAATGTTGTTTTTTCAAGGATGTGGAACAAGAGGTCACTGAGTGAAACAGTGCAACCTCTGAGAAGTAGGAAACGAGGTTATTGACAGAATCAGCACCCTTTAATATAAATTCCTTGATTGAATTAATTGTTTGCCTCAGTAATCCAGCAGAGACTGGAGGTATACATTTCTCAGGTGAGACTGGGTCTTGTGTAATGAATTCAGTAAATAAAAATAATTGACACTGAACGCAATGGTGTGGCCAAGGAAGATTCAGAAAACTGAAGCAGGGGGACTCCAAAAAGAGGGGCAGTATCTCTAAGCAAAACATTCATGAAGTCAGCAGTCCAGGAGGGGGAAGGCATGGAAATCAGTGCCTAGAGCTGTACTTAGGAACTCCGAAAGGGCCCCCAAACCCCTGAAACATTAATGAGCTAAACAGAGCTGGATTATGGGGAGGCTCTCAGACAGACTTTGCTCTTGCTCTTGGGAGAGTATTTACTACAGACCTAGGATACAATCCTAGGAAAAGAGATTTTTATGTGAGCCTCTTCAGCCAGACCTAACCCTGGCAGATTTGATTTTGAAGCACCTCCCAAAGTCAAAAGTGTTCTACTGCTCCTCACAGTTTCTGAAGATAATTTCTCTTTCACTCTTATCTTTCTATGCCTGAGCCTCTCTGGACAGCATATAGGTTGGGAGAGTCCCAGAAGGCAGGTGTATTAAAGGCAGGGATGTGTTTGTTCCTTCTTCGCTGGTTCTTTAAACCCAGTAAGCGTTTGCACTCCTCTCCTCCTTATATGCCCAGGACAGATCTCCTGATAGCAAGCACAGATTTTCAAGGAAAGATTTTATTTGGTTGTTTTTCATTCTTCCTCATTTGCACAGGCAGATAATCCAAGTCATACTTTAGTCGATGATAATATAATTGTTGAAAAACCAGACCAAACCCAAAGTCATATGATTTAATTAGTGTTTAAGGTGTTCTTAGTTATAACCACTCTTTATTTGTGGTAACATTCTCTTTCTCAAGCATTTTAAACACAATTCCCTCTGTACCACAAAGGTTTACAAGTTTTTTTCTGTACTCTACTGGCAAACACTCAGTAAGCTGCTTAATCAAATGCCCTATTAATGTATCATCCACTCCATGCTGATTGTCTGCGCTGAGTTAACTCTTCGAGATTCCTCATACACTAATTCAAGCACAATTTCTTGCTATGTAACTATATTATCTTTCACTGACTAAACTGTGCTTTTGAAAGTATTGCTACACTATGATTTTTCTTTGTACAGATGTTAAACTGACAGCTTCAGAGTTGCCCTGTATAGTTTGATGTTCATTTCGGAAGTAACAGTCATCTTAGTCCTCAGAAAAGTATCTTATAAAAGAAATTCTAAACATAAAAGCTTTTAGTATTTTTTTTAGTACTTTTTATCTGTCTTATACTTTCCATCATGGTGGAGAATAGCTTTTAAAAGCAGTCTCTGGTGACTGTTAAGGCTTCTGACCACTCCTTCAGGGGGGTGATTCACCCCTGACTTCTCTGGCTTTAGTGCAGCAGAGCCAACTTCCATCAGCTGAGAATGGACGCCGTGCCTGCCAAATGGAGCTTTGGGATAAATCTATAATTTGAGTGCTGGGGGTAATTTTAAAAAACTTTGGCCCTGGGGATTTCATACTCCTCGACTACAGAAGCCCATACTGAAGATTTGAGGCTCAACTGAAATGCACTGGCTCAGTGAAGCCACCAGAAACTATAAGGAGGTGTCTCAACAGCTTGAGCTGAGAATTCATACTCCCACACTGGGAAATGTGACATTACCAGATTTGTGGATTAGGAACAGAAGGGAATGGCTAGCACCTTACTAGGCTACATGTGTACTGTGCCTTATTACTCTTGTGTTTGTAATGACTGGCAGAGTGCTAGAATTAATCTCGCTCCCTTATTGTTTCCCTGAAAAAAAGGACCTGTGGAAGTGGAATTGGAAATTGAAAGCATGTGTTACGTCATTTTTGTATTATATTTAACAAATTTGAATGATGAAAGACAAGCATAGAACAGACTGTTTATATGAAATAAGCCGGGATCACATCTTGTGCTCCTTCATGATGATGCTGTGCATCTTCAGTGCAGAAAACAAATGACTGGGAAGCAGTGCAGAGTGGGCTGTTGGTAGTCATGGCACTGCCTGTGGTCCTGCTCCAGAAACCTGGTAGCAGCTTTCCACCAAGATCCACAGGCTTCTGCTCATGACATTGTGATAATTGTACTCAAGTATATTGGCTGCTTGAGAGAGGAGGATGTTGTCAAATTGTTTCAGTGAATGAAGAAGTCAGAAAAGTCATGGTTTATAGAACCTTTTAAACCCACCATGGTGGCCTGACCAAGCTTAGCCATGCCCCCTCTAAAGCCATTGCAATATTCCTGTCTGCCATTAATTGGAATATAAGTCATGTTTGGTAATAGAAGAGCTGTCACTAGGGTTGGGTCAAAGTATCTTTGGAGCCTTTGCAAACAGATGAAAAATGTATTTTAATGATTAAAAAACCATTGTCCAACACTCATGACAAGTCAAAAAGCAGCACTTTCTTCATCTACCTAGGTTCACACTGTGCCAGTTTTTTGGATTAGATTTTTCTTCCTTTAAGACACCATGAGTTTACTCAGTAAATACTGTTCTCAGTGCAAAGCATGGTGATACACATGAGCTTTATACATGTGAAGGTGCCTTTGAAGTACAAATACTGTGCACATTGTCCAGGTAGCAGTTTAGGAATGCCAGCCTCTCCTTGCTTTTAGTCTCAACAGGAAAGATCAGTCTGTTTGTGTCAAAGGTGGGAAGCTAAAGCAATAATTCTGTTTTTTGATGACCACATGCCTATCTTTGTTGTCTATAATCTGTAGCTTGCACTTAAAAATAAGCTATCTTAAAGCTGACTATCCTCAAAGAATAGCTTCATTTCAGGTCTTTCTCATGCACTTTCTAAAGCATGTGATGTACTGAGAACTTGTTTACAGCATGTTTGACATTTCTGAACTGAGGGTCAATATGTCTTTGATTTTGAAAATGAGGTCTCTAGTTTGAGAGGCCTATCCACGTAGTAAAGGCATTACTGTGGCTGACTTAGTCTACTGTTCATGGCATTCTCTCAGATACCTCCTCTACTCCTTAGCAATTTCATGTCTCAGCCCCTGCAAAAACTGTTTTTAAAAAACACCCCCAGACTTGTTTTGAAACACTGAAAACATTTATCTTGTAGGAAACCTGTGATTAAAAAAGATAGCATTTAGACAGTCTATACCAGATTCTAGTTGTATTGGAGTAAATAAAATTTATCTCTTTTTAGTTGATTAAACTGTCTTTGTTTTGGGAGTTTTATTGATCTGACCTGGGTCCATACTGTAAAGTTCTCCATGTAATGTACATAAATCAGGCATTTAGATGTAGCATTCCCATGTAATGATTTAAAAAATCATTTTGAAGTGTTTTATTTTTAGCTTGATTAAGGCAGTTCTTTATGTGAACATACATACCTTGATCAGTAATTATGTTGTCCAGCAGTCTGAAGTGCCCTCTTTATTGTAGAGGGACAATGATTAGCAGGTTAAATTTGGATGAAAGACTTGCACATAAAAGCTTAGTAAAGGCATTGAGGTGTCTACACTGAGAACAAAACCTTCTATTATATGATAGGAGAAGCCCAGACAAATGCATAGTGATAGTAAAACCAGTACGTTTTCTTCTGAAGTGCAAGTTCACTTTCCAGGTTCTCATTGTGCTCATAAAAGTGATTGTGGAAAGACAGTTCCTTTCTGTAGGGACAGAGACAGCAGTTTTAGCCACAGTCCCGAAACAAAGAAAAGAGGCATCACAGTTGGACTCCATCTTTGGACTCTTAATAGGGAGCTTGGTGCCTGTCGCAGAAAGGAGCAGAGAGACTAAGATGTCTGTCTACCCCGTGTCAAAGTCATTCCCACTAATAAGAGTGCCAACAAAACCAGTTGGATTTGGTCATAGTTGGATCCTGTTAGGATCTCTTGGGTGCTAGGGCAACCTAGCATTTTGTGTTTGGGCAAACTAAGTTCAGGACAAACCTTTCCCCTTTAAAAAAATACCAAGAGACTTTAAAAGAGAAGAATCTGCAAATCTTGTGGACTACACACAAATCTCAGAAGAAGCAGCTCATTTCTTGCCTTTCCTCATTGTCTTGTCTTTATGTTCAGCCATGTCATGGCTTTAATTGTTCATGCTGTAGCTCCTCTGCCTTCCCTTCTGACCAGTCTTTGTCAAAGTGAGCTCAGGGGAGGACAGGAGTGCTGCAGTACACTCTATATGCAGATCATCTCTATACAGTTGTACTCAAGAAAGTCACAGACAGTGAAAAGAGAAGTTTTCCCCAAGTAGAATTTTTGAATTATAGGCAATTTAGATCAGAAAAGATCTCCCAAAGTCTTTTGGCCCTCTTCCCATTGAAAATCAGCTCAGGTTGCTCAGGGTCTTTTCCAGCTGAGTTTCAAGTGTCTTCATGGATACCTCTCAGAGCAGCCTGTTCCTGCATTCAGCCCCTATTTTTCTATTCAGTGAAAAATAAAAGTAAAAATTCATATTATGTAATTAGATTTTCTTTTCCTGCAGTATGTGACTGTTATCTCTCATTCTGTCTCTGTGCATCTGTTAGAAAATTATTGTTCCATTAAGTAGTTTTAGAAAGCAGCAGGAGATCCCTCAGTCTTCTCTTCCCCAGGCTGAAGAAGGCCAGTTCTCCCAGCTTATCCTTATGAGTGCCAGGCCTATGACTATTTGAGTTGCTCTCTGATGGATTTACTTCAGTGTATCAGGGTATTTATTTGACTGAGGAATCCAAAACAGTGCTTCACGTGTGGTCTTAAAAGTGCTGAGCCAAGAGTGGTATCACCTCCCATGACCTGAGGGCTGATCTAGCTCAACACATGGAATATTGCCCCAAGGTCGCACTGCTGGCTCATGTTCAACTTGCTGTCCACCCAATCCCTTAGAACTTCTCCTGGAAATCTCCTTTCTATCCACCTGGCCCCCAGCATGTACTCTCCATTCAGAAATAGTCCTTTTCAGGACTTTCTGTTGAATTTCAGGAGCTTTCTCTTACCCACTTGCCCAGTCAAGGACCCTGTGTAGCTGCCCATCCCCAGGGAATTGGGCCACAGCCCACCATGTGGTGTCATGTGTTACATTGCCAAGGACACATTCTGTTCCATTTCCAGATCATTATTCTGAATGCTCAACAGTATCAGGCTCAGTACCAACTCCTGTGTAATACCCCCTGTAACTGGCCACCACCTGGGTGTTTTATTGCTGAACACAACCCTCCAAGCTTGGCAGTCCAACTTTGCAATCTCCTTACCCAAACTGTACCTCAGTTTGGTTATATGAGCATGATAAACAGCTCCTTAAGCAAATCCCTGTATTTCTGTTGGGAACCTAATCCTTCTCTCTGTTACTAGAAAATAAGTGGTTATGCAGGAAGGATTATGTTTCCTGGGCTTTTTTTTAAAATGCTGTAGTTAATTTCCAGGCTTGTTCATTGTGTGCTGCTGCTTTCATTCCTCTAATCCATTTCTTAGAATGTTCTATTCCTCCTGAATCTCGCTCAGTCAATAAACTGCCCATTAAGGGGAGGGGGGGGAAGGCTGAGGGAAGTTTTCTGCTTTTTCCTGAATATGAAACTCCAAACCTCTTTGTCATCCTAATAGAAAGAAATACCTTTCCAGTCGTTCAGCCCTGAACCACATCTCCTCCTTTGTTGGTCAGGTGTTGAGTGAACGCCAGACCCAGAAAAGCTGACAGGTTCTTGCTCACTGTGCCCATTGTTACAATTAGCCTTGTGGACTACTCTTAATATTAGAAACTGCTTTTGCAAGCTCTTCTCCACCATGATGGAAAGTATAAGGCAGATACTCTTAAGATTAAAAGCCAGCCAAAATAATTAGCACCTGTGCAGGGTGCATTTTTCCTCTTCACATAGTCCCAGGTGGAAACCTTGTAAAATTGTTGGTATTTTGACCCCTATTGAATATGATGCCTTTGAGAGGATCAAAACCAAAAAACCAAACATAATTTAAAGCAATGGTCCCTGTTACCATTCACTTTTTGCTGCTTTCTGTGGAAGAGTAAAACATAGATAAGTATCATGGATAAGATCCAGATCTGATATAAATGCCTGACTCTTGCATTAAAGAGACTTAGGCTGATTTTCAAGAGCTAAGGATTAAGAAACAGATTATTTTTTCTTTTAAAGGTGGGTGGTTCTTTGGTGGAGAGTCTAAGATAAATTACTTTTGGAAGATGTACTTGCTTTCAACGGGGTAAATAACCAGCAAATTTCAACAAACCTCCTCAGTTTTTATCCATAAAAACCAGTTTTGTGTGATCCCTTTTTCCAAACATGCCTGCACACGGAGATGCAATGACTGAACCTCCCGCAGAGTAACCCTGTACAGTCTGTATTATTCTGTGATTCCTCTTCAGCGCAGCTCACCCAAAGTCCAGGTCCTCTGGCTTTTTGTAGAGTTGTGACATTCACTCACTCACTCACTCACTCACTCACTCACTCACTCACTCACTCACAATTCTGTGTTTTGAGGCACTGACATGAAGAATTCTATGCTCAGGAAGAATTAAGAGATGCATGACAATCATCCATACCCAGTATGGGTAATTGGATGAACTCCAGGTTTGTTATGATTGACAAAATACTTTGTGTGATCATTGGATGTACGAATAGAGTAATTTCAAGTATGAGTACAGGAGAGGCATTTGTTTTGTATGGATTGGAGGCTTTTTACTCCTGTCACACCTGATGTCTACACTGCCAGGTAACTTAGCTGCCCAGTTCATTCTTCACTCTTGGCTCCCTCTTTATCCACAGGACACAGAAATTAGTTGGTACTCTGTCTTTCTCAGGAACCAAACTGTCTTTCATTTAAAAAAAAATAAATTTAGTGTAATTTTTTTCATTGTTCACTTCAGGAAGTATTTCTGGAAGGTAGCATGGATAGGACTACACTCCATTTGGCACCTCTTTCTAATCCTCAAGTGTGGCATCAGAAGATTAATATTTCACATGCCCTGATGACATTCTCCAGTGCACACAACACAGCCCTCTGTTCCTTGCTAAAAACACTCCAGTCTAGAAAACTGTGACATGTCTCTCTCATAATGTCATCCACACTGAGAAATGCAAACAGGATAATCATTCTGTCTGACAACTGAAGGAGCATAACCAGACCTCAGAGGCAAGTGCTGTGCCGGATGGATGTGGCCAGCAGGGCGTGCTCAGGACAGAGCCAGGCCCTGAGCAGAGCATGCTCACCCCCAGCTGCACACACACAGCAAACAGGGCTTTGGTGCTCTGCCTGCTGGGCATCACTTCTTGGACTGTATATATTTTAAAATATAGATTTAGCTACTTGTCCAGGGCTAAGCTTCACAGGTCAATAATGACCACTCAAAAATTTGCAAAATTCAGCAATAATACTGGAAAATTTCCCATGAAGTTTGGAAAAAATGGCTCCAGGAGCTTATCTGGGAGCAAGTCAAAGGATAATTTGATCCTACGTTATTAATATTCAGAGGAGAAAATAACATTTCTTAATAGAGGGCTTGCCAATTTAGCAAAGGTTCAGCAAGATCAAATGACTGAAGGTTCAAAGAGATGTTCAAATTAGAATAAGGGAAGCACCCTGCATCAGGGTAATTATGCATTGGAATAACTTATCAAAGTTTGTGGTAGACTGTCCATTGTTGTAAATTTTTAAATCGAGACTGATTTTTTTTTCTAGAAGTTATGCTCTAGTAGGCCCATAACTGATTTTGAAAAATCCTATGACCTCTGTTATGCAAGAATGAAAAATTATCCTTTCTGACTTTATCACCTAAATAAATATTGAATCAGGAGGTTTTTTTTTCTGTTGAAGCCACCTAAGCACACAGGCAAATGAAGCCACAGTTAATCTTGTGTGTAAGAATTTACTGCGGCTTTAGTATTGAAGAGAAGTTCTTTAAAACTTTGTAAAACTTTTCGACATTCACACCCCTCCCCCCCAATATCGCTTTTCATTTTAAATCTCACATTTCAAAATACTTTATAAAAAGATGTGTACCTGGCCATCTTTTAGCTAGTGGCCACTTTTGGCACCTTCATGATGTGTTTCAGACACGTGCAGAGATGTGTCAGCTCATCCTTGTGCATGGCAGTGCTGTGAGATGTCCTTGAGACAGATCTCCACTTCTTGTGGCCACTGCCATGGTGATGCAGTGTATAAAGGCTGAAACCTCCCTCCTCTCTCCCTTTGCAGGTCTGAGGTTAGAATGTGTTCTCTGAGGTGTAAAAGTGCTCAGCAAAAACTTTCTTTTGCATTTTATGAGATTTTAATGATGTGCCTCTTACAGGGTTTTTTCCCTTCTTAGAAGCCATTTCCATAGTTTACCAAATGAGAACTCCCTGGAATATTCCTTTTTTGCCTCTAAAATGTTATTTCTCTGTGCTATATATTCAAAGGGTCACAAAAAGAAGCCATGTAAGGAGCTTCTTCACAGATGGTTTTTGTCTCCAACAACCCTTTGCACAAGGTTCAAGATACAGGGTTTTGAGAAACGTTACTATCCTTAATGTCTTCCTTGATGCCCAAACAAGTACAGCAGCTGGGAATAACCCCTAGTTTCCATTTTTTACTTTTCTAATATTTCTGTTCTTTTCCAGCCATGTTGTTTTCCATGTTAGGTGAATCTTTTCAGCAATTTGGGCTGCTAAGTGTGTGAATTTTTACTGCTTGGTATTTTATATGCTTGGGATGTGTGTGAGAGAAGGCCAGTTTCTTCAGGTCTAGAGAAGATTTTTCTTTGCTGACCTCTGAAAGGCCTGTGGAATTGTTAGTTCTCCTCACAAGACTCTGGGAGATAAAAGGAGAGAGCATTACTGAGCAGGATGGTCTCTAAGTAGCAGAGGTATTCCTCCATAGACCTGCAAAAAGTCTTATGGCTCATGTTTCCTCTCCTCCAGAACTCCTGGACTCTGGAGTTAAGGAAATTCCTCTGTAGCAGCTTTGGGGCTTAAAGAAAGTTAGAGAAATTCCCCCAGAAGTGGAAGTCATTAAATAGAAGATAGAAAACATGTTTATCTTCTTCCAAATTGCTCAGGAAGAATAGCATCTAAGCAGTAAAGAATCAGAAAACTGGGACATTCTGAGCTACAGTGAGCAGCTCTATAATAAGAAGTTAGAAATATGCTTGAGTAAAACATTCATCTTAATTTGGCCTAAGGAAAAGTAGCATACTTGGGAAGAAGAGAATAAAGAAAGTAAAAGTTTTCTATTTCATTAAATGGTCATCAGGAAGTGTAAACAAAATGTTTATAATGCTTCAGGAGGAACCAGCCTCCCAACAGAGTGACTGCACAACATTTCAAATTGCCCTCTATGACAACTTTCACTTTTAATACATGTGCCGAGAAAATGAGGGCTATTGCATTCTGTCACTGTGCCTGGAGGGATGCACACTTTGTTTCAAAACAGCTTCTCAGCCCTGTTCAGTTTTCTGAGAGAAAAGTTCCAATGTGGATCGTCATTTATTCTCAATGAACACATTGTACATCCGTGCGAGTTTTTTATTAGTTTGGTTATTTTAGATTGTGAAAAGCTTTTTTGAGAAAAAAAGACTGGTGCGTGAAATTCATAGTTAAATAATGTATCAGGATGCTCCAGAAATGCTAGAATGACAGTCCTTTCAGTCACATCATGTTAAAAGCTATAGAAAAATATGGCTTTATTGCAGTAATATTATGGCTTGTCAAATTATGAGCAACAGATAGTCCATAAACCAAGTGAGGTAAGTGCTGTGAATTTCATCCACACAAAGATGCACATTTTAAAACATGTTCAGTGGCTTGTTTTGGAATTCTAACTTTAAATTAATGTTTGAATCCCTAACAGCCATATACTTAGGTTTTTCTGTTTGCTCTTGATACCGTGGGTGGAAAAGAGAGGCCACAGTCAGTGGTGTGGAGCTGTGGCTCAGTGGATTCCAAATGCAGTCCTTAACAAAACTGGTCCTTGGAGCCCTGACCAGCAAAGGCATAGTCACATCTCTAACACTGCACACTGGGACAGTTTCCATTGAGTTCAAGTACAATAAATGAGAATGAAAAGAAGTTGTAAGTATTTGCTAGAGTACTCAGCAATCAGCACTATCATGGAGCCTCTCGTAGGACAGCAGAGCCACACGGCTCTTCCACAGCACTCAAGACAGAGTTCAAATTTTGGGTGCCAAATCTGTTTCACAAAACATGGTAGATTACTGCCCTCAATGTCTGGGTCAGATATTTATTGCAAAATCTGCATAATTTCAGGCCTGTTTAACATGATTTCTCTCAGACTCAGTGGTTTGGTGTTGGTGTGCTGCTTAGCTATGGCAAAATCCCAGTAATTTTTTTAAAACTCACTATTGCTTTATGATAGATTTTGGAGCGTGTCTTACCTGTCTGTTTTGGATATTAGGATGATATCTACTTGTTATTTGTCTAGCTGGTTCAGTGTTGCAGGCCTGATTTCAAGAAGAATTTTTAAAAATCTGACAGGGATGGATTCTGAGGTGCTACTCATATAAGATGGCATTGCCTCAAAGGCTCACAAAAGCATCCTGTTCCACCCAAAAGAAACAGGCAAGATCCTACAGAAAATTCTTTCTCAGGAGCTACATTTTCTTCCCCCACAGCACTGAGTGTTTTTTTCAGGCATTTTGAAAGGCCCATTGTAATAAATTGATTGAGTTTGAAAGCTTGTCCAGTTTCACTATAACATCTCTAAGTGATTCTGTTTTGTCTTAAAATGTTGTTTATTACTTCCAGCTCTACTATATGTTCCTCTCTGAATTTCAGGAGGAGCTGTTGTCTTTCTTCCAGAAGCAAGAGGTGGGGATGCTTGGTAGTATTCCAAGGGAAATGGCTGATCTTTCTGTAGACTTTCAATTTACTGTTCAGAAAAATGAAATAAAATATTTTGTTTTGGAGCAGATTAACAAAAGCAAACAAAAAAGAAGAACAAATTTGCTGACATGCCTTAAAGCATCTCTGGAAACCATTAATGAAAACATTGTAAGAACAAAAAAGTTGGTTTAGATTGAATCAAAAAATGGGCTAAGGATGGAAAAGGTGACTCCAAAAGTTTGGCTAGACCCAAAATAGAAAATTTATTTTCCTTTTCAGATCTTGTCATAATTTTCTATAAGATTTTTAATTTGTATCAATTTTGAGATTAAACTTATTTTCAAGTAAATTAAGCTTTAAGATGTACCAAAAATATTTTGCAGTGTTTTCCAACTGAAACATTCTAATCCAAATATGTTAATTCAGGTTTATTGTCCTGTTTTATTCAATTTATTCACCAATTTTATTTTTTTTTTGTGCTTAGGGGGAGTTTTTTTATTTTGGTTTTGGAGCTGGGTTTTTTGTGTGTCCTTAAATGACATTTTTGAGAAACTGCTTTGTTTGTTTGTTTGTTTGCTTTCTTGTTTGTTTGCCTGTTTGAGCAGTTCAGAATCTGTCAAATTTTGGTAGTTCAAGCAAAATCTCATCAAGCAGCAGGAGAGAAATGCCATTCAAGTTATAACAAGACTAGGATGTTTTCCACAAATTTAGTAATAAAGCATTCTTTTTCTCCTAGATCGTTGAGATATTTACATCTTTGGATATGCCTGAACTATTGCCTCAGGAGAAGGAAAATAGGGTGCTCTGTGGCTAATCATAATTTGTTTAATACTCATGAGATGTTTGGGTTGCCACTTCTCTCTTTTTCTTTGTTTGATGCCAAGCTTTCCTTCTGTTTTTCTCAGGTAGGTTAGGGCAGGAAGATCCTGCACTTCTCAAAGATCAGAAGTCCTGCTGCCTGGGGCCAGATGTTAATAAAATATTTGTTTCATTTCTTGTTTTTCCTCCAGTTTCTTCTTCCCCCAGCACAGCAGATGAGAGCGAGTCCCTTTTCCCCTTATGTTCAGCTAAATTCAGTATGTCATCTTGAATTTAGTCTGAGATTTCACTCAATTTGACTCTGAGGGAAGGAGATCCTGAGGCAAATATTTTCCTTATTTCAGACACTTTGCCTGCAAACTAATTGTGTAGATTGAAGTTAGTTCATTTGTTATATTTGCTTTTGGCAACACAACAATAAAGACAAGAACCTGAAGTTCACTGTTCTGAAAAAAGTAATTTTTCCTCTGTGTGAACTGTTTTAAAAGTTCTCAAAACACATGCTTTTGCTTTGCTTTTGGACTCAATAACACTAAGTGAATAGTATTAAAATCTCCTCTTAGTAGAAATGTCTTATTCTCACTTATACTAATAAGTAAATATTTAAACTTGATTCTCCGGGAGCAGTAAATTAAAAGCCTAAATAGAAACTGTACAAAGGTGTTAAACGCAAGTCTGCAGGTGAATTAAAATAGAAATCATATTGAAATTAGTTTTGATGGTGAAACAGTAAAACTTTGTGAATAATTTCAGTAGCCATAATTGCATTATAATTTAGTACATCCTTTCTCACATATATTCCAGTTTTTTCACTCCATCTGCCTCTTCTACTCTCAGCTGCTACCATGATAGCCCCTCAGGACAGCATAATCTTGTTAGCTGCAATGCCATAATCTGCTGCTAGGATAAGAGTGGAAGTCAAAAAAAAAAAATAAAAGAACACTGCACATATTAAAATATTACCCCTTTTCTTCCTCAGACTTGGAGGCTTAGAGAAATTAAGAAAAATCGGCCTATTGTCTATGAATTATAAAAACTATTCTATTACAGTTATCTAACCATTATTCTTTATTTTGCTTAATAAAGAACCTTCTCAGTTGCATTTCACTGCAAAGCTGACTGTCCTTGCCAGCTGGAAAAGTCCTTTGCTGGAGAGGAGATCTCCCACCCAGTTTATTGCTGCAGCACAAGGAACCTGTTTCACACTGATGTAGAATTTCAGACAATGTATAATGACTCTCTTAGAAGCTCATGCATGCACACTACATGCTCCAAAACAGGCTTTCCTTATGCTGGAGAGAAGACAAACACACTGGCATAAATGAACTGCAGCATGTTGTGACAATGCATCCCTTCCCAATCCAACAGCTGGAAGCAGAAAGGTTGACTGAAGATGAAAGGGGATCCCTCCAGCACGGGTTCCAGCATCCTTGGGAACCAGATGGACTGAATGGAAAACACAACTAAAATAGGCCACAAAATGCACTGCCAGGAGAGATTTTCTTTTTATTCATAGCAGTGCCAGGTTTTACTAGAAAGAAACTTTCCATGTCCTAGAAACTAAATATAGGAAGCAACTGGAACCACCTATGTCCTCTCCCATCCAGAGCAGCACTTTTCCAGGTACATTTTCCAATCCTGGTATAGTCTGATTTGGAAAGACTCATGAAATAAAGTAGTTTGTCTGCCATTTTTAGTTTATTTCACTGCAGTGGTTTTAGGAGAGTTTTTCTTAAGCATTCAGACAACATTTCCTTTCTTTTTCTCATTACTTTTATCAACTTGGACTCCTGAGGCAGCTTTTCCCTGTGCCTGCTTTTTGTCATTTCGTATTCTTCTGTGTAGCTGCTATGGTTCTCTACAGTTGCCGTGATATTCTTTTGTAAGGCCTCTTGTTAAATGTCATTTGCAGATGTCATTACTGTTCTGTTTACTTCCTCCCTCCACTAATGAAGATATGAAACAACACAGAACCCATCATTGATTTTACTAGGTGGTTTCTGTCAGCCTGCTGTTTATCAGTACTCCTTCTTTGTGGTCCTTCAGTCTGCATTCATTCCCCATGACAGCACTCTTATCTGAGCCTTTCCCAATTCATTTTTCAAGCACATTTTTCTAAGACACTGTAGGAAAGGTTTTTCTGGTGTTTCAATCCAGCTTCATTGTTTCCGCTGTTCTCCCTTCTTGTACACTAGGAATTCTGGCCGGCCAAAAAGCAACTGAGGAATACAATGAATGTTGAGGTATCTTTCTTCCAACTTAAAATTTCCAGTTTGAGGATCCTGTTCTGTGCACACTTGGTGCCTCAATGGCAGGCCCTCTCAAGGTCGAGGTTGTAACCAGCATTGATAATTTGTTCCTCAGAGAAGTTTCAAGGGTTGCAGTCAGGTGTGTCAGATACCTTTATGTTGTGTTTTAGCTGGTGCATAAGCACATGGGCAGGTTGGGCCTTGGCTGGCACGTGACACCATGGGTTCCCTTTATCTCTGCCCCGTGTTTCCCTTCAGGGGTGATCTTGCTGCTCCTCGATAAATTGCGGAAGATGAAGTGGGAGCAGATGTGGAGACTGACGGCGGAGCGGGAGCTGATGAGCATGCTGTCCACTTCACTGGCTGACCAGGTGAGTGGGACACTGCAGGACTGGGGCACAACCACTGAGCCATGGGTTGAGGAAGGAAAGAAAGGGAGAGGGGATGAGATGTGGGGACAGGCAAGGGAAAGCTGTTGTGCCTGTAGTCACCATCTGTTGAATCATTCTGGGCAAAATGTGGAAGAGAATGGAGATTTAGTCACAAGGTTTGGTTCCTCTTACTGCACTGACATTTTTACCTCCTCTGCTCAGATGATTCATAAGAGGGACAAAAGGGGTTTTTAAGCTTTCTTTTTCTGTCCTCCCTTCTTTAACACAGAACCCTCCAGGCACCAGAAGTCCAAATAAACTGTGTCTTTTCCCACTGGTTATTGTGTAATCAGATTTTAGTTTTAAGGGTCTCCTGAGATTTCTTTACTGTTTCTGGCAGATGAGTCCCAGATGTCTTTTAATGTACTCCTTGCCACAATAGCCCTGTAAAGACAAAAGTGCTGCTGTCTCCCTGCCACAGATAGGAGGCTGAGGCCTGGAGAAGAAACAGTGTGCCTAAACATAGAAATACAGTTTTTCAATTTGTGCTTCTTGCCAACTCTCAATTTAGATCCAGAAACAGAATGTAATACTAGACTTGAACCAATAATTCTTGCTCAACAGCTTGAACGTGTTAACTCAATACAGCATCATATTTAGATATTTGTTCTCCTTCAGAGCTACCTCTGGCTGCTGACCAGTCACCACAAAGGAAGCATGCTCATGGAGATGTGCACTCTGTACAGCATCTTTGCAGGGTGATCCGGAGGTTCATTTAAAAGATTCTTGCAATTTCACTGTGTTTTCAGTCAGGTCCTGAGTTGCTGTCTAATACCTGCATGGGACAGAATTTTGCAGAACAGACTCAAGAGCAGGGCTGCTTGAGTCTTCCCCTAATACCTTACCCTCAGATTGTCCTTTTAACTTCTCCAATGGAATGACTGCTTATGGCAAGACTTTCTGTCCCTCATGGCGTAGGCTGCTCTGCAACCTGTCCTCCGTGCCTTCTCCATAAAGTACCTGTGGTACTTGTTGCAACAATAAAGTTCTACCTAAAGTCATGTCTAGTAATTCACCTTGAAGCAACATAGCTGCCAGATTCACTTTCCTGCCCTTTGTTAAAAAGTGGTGCAGTATTCAGTGCCAGCAGGAACTGTGTCTTTACTGCCTGTTACTCTCCCTGGTGACTAGAAGAGGAGCCACACCTCATGCCAACAAGATGAATGTTAGAAAACTTTGCTGGAGTGCCTTAGCTCTGTGTGTCAGGAGAGCTTTTTCCTCTTGTGTGGATCTATACATCACCCCTTAGATTAACAGCACCCTCCAAGGCAACAGAATTATGGAGAAAGGTTTACAGACTTCACCTTTCATCACCATTGGAATTTCTGCCTGTGAGGGGGAGAAGGAGAGTCAGCTGGGGTAGGAGTTGAGATCACCTCACACAGTAGAAACAACATACCCAAATGTTTCTCTGGTTTTTTTTCTGCTAGGATATCTTCAATGCAGTCATCAAACAAAATCCCTTCCTTGTCTACCAGCTCCCATGTTTCTGGAATGTGCAGCTTTCTGATCACACCCGTTCTGAGCAGTGCTACAGAGATGTGTCTGACCTGAAGGTAAGTTGCACAGGAGGTGTCCTCTGGGACAGAGAATGAAGGACTGCTGCCAGAGAAAGATGAACTGCCTTAAGTAGGGGGGAAACTAACACATACTGTTAGTATAGACACTGAAACGGGGAAAGGAAGTGTGACTTTGGTTTTGTGCATTCTGACTACTATTAGAAAATTCAAATATTGATGCTGCTTTGGGGTTTGGCAAGTTGTTAAAGAAGTGCTTTGCCTTACATTTACAGGTGCATCTTACATTTTACACCTGCCACCTGTGTCAGTGCAGCTTACTACTGAATTCTTATTGCTTTCCCAGGTCTTAGATCTTCCTAGACAAAGAATACAAAACCTTTCCTTTTTGTACTGGACAAGCTTGAAACTCTTTGCTGAACACCATTTAAAAGAGGGAAATTCAGAGAGGATTGGGCAGACCCTAGCTAGAAATGCATTAGGAGAAATGTAAAGACCTTGCTCACTTCATATTTAGCCTTTGCACACACTTTACCCAGTCATGTTGCCACTCATTTTTCCATGTTTTGTCCTGAAAAAAAGAAGACTGATTAAAAACCTATTGATTTAATTGAATGAAGCTATAGTGTGAGTTTATTAGCGCATTTTTCACTATTAACAAGTAGAGTATTAAAGCAGGATGAATTTTAATAGATATGGGTAAGTGAACATCAATTGTGCCCTGTCCATTTTGAAAGACTGAACTCAGAGATTCAAATGTAGCATGCAGAGAGTTCAAAATTGAAGCTTGATTGAGCTTTGTCCAGGTGTAGAGTAAGATTGTGCAGCAGTAGATTCCATCAGAGCAGACTGGTGGCATCAGAACATAGTAAATATTAGGTAGTTTTCAGTGACTGATTTTAGAATTCAGTTAAGGTTTGCATATTTGGACTCAAGTTATGAGAATGAAAATGAGGTTTAAAAAAAAAACCAAAGGCACAAAACTATGGAAGAGGTTGCAGGGGCTCTCTGGAGACTATCCAAACCCCACTTAATGCAGGACCAACATAGATAGACCCAGCTGCTCAGCACTTTGTACCGATGAGTGTCAAGTCTCCAAACACTGAGGTCTCACATGCTCCCTGGGCCCCATGTTCCAGAGTCTGGCCACCCTCTTTGTACAGCATATATCCTAAATCTAACAAAGTTTTCCCTTGTAGCAATTTGTAGAGTAAGAGCAGGAGTGTTCAATATGAACACCAGATGCAGGATGAATATAGAAAATCAATCACTCTCAACACACTTGCAAAAGATGTGCTTTCAAGAGACAAAAGTTCTACATGGGTTAAATGACCTGTCAAAACTGGCCATCATTGATTGAATTTCATATATAAATTATTCACAACTGTCTATTCAGGTGTAATCCATAAAGGACAGCTTTTAAAGTTAGATCACTGTACTGTCAGTACACTAGTCACTAAATGGTTTATAATACCTGTTTGTAGGGCAGGATCAACACAGGCACTTTAAAAGCATCATGGTTTTATGGCTTGAAACAAAGTACTGATAGAGATTTTAGTACTGCATTCATGTTGAGAATCATGTTTGACAGTGATTGCAGGGCCTGAAACAAAAAGAAAGATGTGTAACAGGGAAAATGTTTCCTAAAAGATGTACTTCGGAAAAATACACCTCCCACCTGTGACATATCACAGTATTTTGGTGTGAATTAGATGCTGAGATTAATTTATGTTATTGAGACACTCAGATTGGACTCAGCACAAGGTAAAGACACAACCATTTACATGAGGAAAAGATACTGAAGCTGGTAACAAGGATCAAGGGTTTGGTTCCATTGCCTAAACATGGTTTGAGTCACCATAGGGACTCTGCAGTATCCATGTAGGAGTGGCAGATAAAACACAGATCTACAGGAGATGTCCTCTTGGCAAGGCGACTGATGGGCAGGCAGGATAACTGTGAGGTGCTTTCAGGGATTGAGATGTACACCTTGCTATACATCTGGATGTAGGCAGCCAAAGTGTCATCTTTATGAGTGGATTTGGAGGCTGGAGCTCACCTCAGAGCAGATGTCTGATCTTCTGAGTCCAGTGACTGTGTTAACTCATCTGCTTCAGGTGTGGGACATCTAACTCATATGTAACACCTACAAGTAAGCATTTGACAGTATTTTAAAAACAAATTAATCCTTTCTTTCTTGTCAATTAACAAATTTATCTTTACAGCTGTAATTCAGGCATGGTCATTGCTGTATATTGTGTCACACTGTCAGTTCCATTACAGCATAGGCAGTAAAGTGTAAGATGTGCAGTGCTCTCCACTGATTTTCTGGCCTGAGGTATTTTAACTCAACAAGGGGTGCAGACACATAAGCAATTTCTTCAGCTAAACTGGACTTATTCACACTACTAAAATTATCCCCTACATACTAAATTAGGGCTGAAATTCTTTGCCTTGAAAGAGAGGTCAGAGTCTTATCTAGTGCACATAAAACCCCCTGGTTTCAATAAAGCTTTTCCCATACTGAGCAGTTAAAGAACTGACCCTCAGGCAGCACTGTTTAAAATTCTTCATACAATTTAAAAAAAAAAAGACATAGACCAATTAAAGTTGTGAATTTGCATTATGAAAATAATCAAAATTCTAGTTCTGTAAAGAAGCCAGCTGGTTAGGTATCTGAGTCTCACAAAAACTTAACAAATGTCATTACTCCAAGTTAAAAATTTCACTCTTAAAATCACCCAAGTTCATCAGTTCCATGGCATTTAATATAAATGGTAGAACACAACAGATTTGGCACATTCTTTATTGCATGATAAGACTGGAATGAGAAACAAGGTAAAACAAACCTTGAGGGTAAGAGGGAAAGAAAGACAGATTTTGAAGTTTGCACTGGAGGATAAAGAAGAATAGCATAGGAAAGAAGGAAGTGAACGGAGAGATTTAAATTCAAAAGGTAAAGCTGACCCAGTCAAGGATTCTTCACCCAAAACAGAATGCATTCCTCCTGTCAGACTGAAAAGGTGCTGATTTGATTCCATCTAGCCTCAAAGTCCATGGGAGTTGAGGATTTGTCATCTCTTATACACAGAATTGTGTCAAGTAAGCTCGGACCCCCAGGGCTGTTCAGGGATCTCTGTGTGCATGTGCGTTCAGACACTTTGCTGCTTTGCTCACATTTATGCAAGGCCTAGGGAGCAGCTGAATATTTCATATTGCCTGAAGAGGATTCTGATCACCTTTTTCTCTTTTTAGACCACATTAAATTGCATCTCTATCCATTTTACTGATTTTTTTCCTTTTTATGAGGGATTGGTCCCAATCTGAGGTTCATTTATGTATTGCTTTTGCTGGATTAGTCCCTGCTTTTGCTTGCTTCTTGGTCAGTACTTTGTTCCTGTCTGTAAGGAAATCTCAGTTACTATGATTTGGCACAAACCTAATGGCAGGAAATGTACTGTGAAAGAAAGTACTGAATTTTGATACCTCTGACAATGAATCATGACCTCACTGAATGAGTCAGTCATAAAGTCTGGTTGTCAAGGATACAGATGCTATTTACATGCAGACAATCTGGTAATTCACAATCACAGAAATCAGATGCTGGACTCTTCAATGGGAATGTATCAAATTATTAGAATTTATACACACTCTTAACATTGAAAAATGCTTTACAACCTATTGATGGCTTTTCAATCTGGTTTTGAATACAGCTGATACTAAATCAGCAGATAGATAAATCATGAATCTCATAAAATCCTCATTGGGAACTTGTGTTCTGTGATTTGCTGTGTCCTCCCTGGGAATGTCCTCCACACTGGGATGACTTTGTGATATTGCTTACAGAAGTTTAAACAGCTTCTTTTCCATAACCGTAATACATCATTTCAGCTCTGCCTCAGACATGACCCATTTCACCTCTTTGTGTTCCACTCCCTGAGCTGCCCCATGCTGTCCAAGCACTTCTGCTCTAATCTGCAGCACTTCTGGCTTTCTGCAGCCTTGCACCCTTTAATGCCAACGCAGGAAGAGCTGCAGTGAGAGGAGTGAGGGCTCAAGAGGGTTAAACAACACCCCTCCTTTGAGTGAACATTGGAGCCAGTCAGATGTTTCTGTCCTGTTACACAGGAAGCACCATGGCTTTTTATAGGGGTGTTCTCACAGGCACGAGGCCTCTCATTAAACACTGGCACAGGAGCTGAAGGAAAAGAAGTTGAAGAATCCTTCAGAGGACAAATAATGACCTTTGAAAAGCACAAGGCAGGGGCAGTGTCAGCTTAGTGCCATACAGCAGTGGCAGTAAGCAGGGGAGTTAAGTAATCCCTGGGACCATGGGCACCAAACTAGGCAGGTCAGGGATTTGAGTCCCACATCCAAATCAGGGTTGCTGGCTACTCCAACTCGAGTCTCTTCCACTTAGGTGGTTTAGAATATTACATTAAAATCTCTGTAATGGCATTCTTATGAAGTATATGAACCTTTCTGAGGAAATTGGTTCTTTTATTAAACCATTTATTTCTGATAAAACACACTTTAAAAAATAAAGTTTCCAGACATTTCTAATCATGGCATAAGTTACACATGTGGTGCATATTTGCAGTGTGGTTTGGGGCATATTTAAGCTTCTAAAAAAGCTTATTGCGATGGCATTAAAGTGACATATATAGGTGGCTTTACTGTGAAGATTTGCCAAATGTTTAACTCCTATTGATTCAATGAGAAGAGTCTGGTTGCCTAAGTAAGGAGTCCAGTTTTTTAGCAGAAAAACTTCCTGTTTACAAAATACCACTTGTTTACCTAAACTGTGAAGCGCTCATGGGCTTAATTAAGGATATCTGTTCAGTGCCTTGCAAAATTAAATTTCTTTAAGCTTAAATTTAAGCTTAATTTATTCTTATTTCTTGCCCTTCAGCCTGGAAAGCAGGTATATAATTATACAGGATATCCTTTGCTCTCTGATTCTGGAAGGGCTGAAGCAGAGCAAGAAATTATCAAGATGTCTCTTTGGGTGAAATAATGGAAGAGATTGCAGTTAAGGAAACATTTGGCTAAATGCTTCCTTTTGAGAGAGAAAACGCTTCAGGGGAAAAAAAAAAGGTTAAAAGTACCTATAGGAATAATGTATTCATGTTTATTGTTTCATGGTTTGAACATCGTGTTTGAAATATTTAATCTTCCAGAGACTAAATGGAGATGGTAATGTAAGGAAGTTTGCTGGGATTTTTGTTCTCAGTGTATTTCCATCCAGATAACTCTTTTAGAGCCTTCCTAGACTCCTCCAGCATATAACATCCTTTCTTCCCTCCCATCTCAGATCCCACTGCCAGTCCATGAGGCTCCCACTGAGTCATTCACTGAGTGCCTTGGGTCAGAACCTGGGGAATAAATGGGAACTATGGGTGTAGTTAGCCTGGTTTAGGCCACAAATGTATGGAAGTGTTCCAGGAGGCTGGCTGTGTGTAATCAGGGAGTGGTAATGGTTGCTGATTAACTAGGGTGGTATTAACAGAAATGTGGATAGTGCCACATTGCTTGATGACAACTAATCAAGTGTTAAATAGATGTGGAATTTTAAGTTCTGATCTTTCAGTACTTAAATTGCTAAATGAAGATTAAGGAAATGTATTTTCTTATAGTCCTCAGGAGGCTCTGATCAAGAGTGGGAAGGCTCTGTAGGTCAACCTGAAGGCTAGCATTGTTCCTGAGGTAATAATGGCAGTGGAATTTTATATTTCTAGCTGGAACTTCCTCTGTAAGCCAGCAGAGCTTTGAAATAACTTAGAAACTAGAAGAAGAAATAAACACAGTATTATGGTGCTATTCCATCTTGAAACAGGGATGTTGGAGTAATGAGATTCTCAGTTTCTAGATTCATTTTCTCTTTTTAATGTGGAGATAACAGTCTTCAAACAAAGTGGGTTTTTTTCCTTCTGATTTCCCTGTAGTCTCTTGCCAACTGATCTTTTTTATTTCTTCAATCAATTTACTGTTGTGCCCAATACAGTCTTTAATGCAGTGGCCATAGCTTTACCTGTGCAATCTTTATTGTGTACCTCACTGATGCCCATGACAGTCTACAAGAGTGTCCTGGCCTGCACAAATTCTGCTGTAGCTGATGGTGCAATAGACCATATCAGACAGCCAGAACTGAATGTGAGTTTGTGGGCTGACATAAAAAAGAATATGGTCTTTGGATGTAGTGTTTTATATCAGGGTGAAAAGTCTTGTTGCTTTTTGTAACTTGCTCTTCTTTTTTATACTTTGGTATATCACATACTATTTGTCTAATTGTGTTACATTTGAAAAGCAGCCTGCTTTTGTGCTAGACCTGTTTTGTGGTTTTTCTACCTCAGGTCATCCAGATGGTTTCATAGTTAGTTCCTTGATTTTCTTTAGCACATCATATTAGCACACATTGGCATGTGCTGTCCTTTTTGATTAAAAAATCAGCTTGTTTAGGTAGTCACTGGCTCCATTCAGCTGTGTGCAGTTCACTCCAGGCTCCTGACATCAGAGTACATGCAGCACCCTGACACGTTTCAAATCTGATCAGATCTGAGCCACCAGCTAAGCCCTTGACACTTGCCAGCTTACACACACAACAGATCCTGAAGCACGGCAGCAAAGAGCCTCTGCACTGACAACTGCAGTTGTCTGGGTTTGAAATCATCTCCCACACAACTGGGTAGAGGCATCAGCAAAGGCCTGGCTGTGATGTGACACTCTGTGCGTTGATGGGAATTTCCTGCAGTACCTACGAGCCTGTCCTGTGACAGTTTCTGAGGTTATTGTCATTAGCCATGTCTGTGTTCATGGTCCCAGGACTCTGGGTGCTCAGAGTGCTCAGCAGCATTAGGATGCTTGTGAAGATGAGGATGCTTGTGAGTATCTGTCACAGTTTGATGCTGGCACAATGCCAATGCCCCCATGAAAATACGTTCTCCCTGGTGTCTGCTGTGACATGTGACCAGGAATAGAGCAAAGCAGGCTCCAGCTTAGAAATGAAGAAGAGAAAACTTTATTAACCTACAACCGTATGTAAAAAGAAACACACAGAAAGAATGAAAACCTTCCAAAAACATTCCTCCTCCCCCCACCAGATTTCTAATACATCCACCCCTCATATCACCAACTCTCAGTCCATCACCACCCTTCAGATAATCAATTCTCAGTTCATCAAGAGGAGAGGAGTCCCTCTTGTGCCACAGGCTTCCTCAGGAAACACAGTTGAAACCTTGTGTGTTCCATGTCATTCATGGCACCACCCGGAGAACATTTGCCGTTGTGACATCTTCTTTCTATGCCCCGTGCTCTCACCACTGCACATGACCAGAGCTGCTTCTTTTAAGGATGCTTTGTCCAGTTCCAAACAAGAGCACATTCTCTCACTTTTGGGACACCTGTCCCCCCCAGATTTCACCCCCTGGGGCCGAGGGGTCCCAAGAACAGAGATCTTCTCCTCCACTGAAGATCGAGGTCACCAACCACCCTCCTCACCCACCACCTCTGTTCACATACTCCTTCACATAACAACACTGAACTCTCTTGGCTCCGAGCCATTGCCTCCCCCCAAATGCAGTCTCTGTGTCACAGGAAAAATGGTTCTGTCCATGGCTATACAAGAAAGTCCAGCCAAAGGCCACTCCATCACCTCCTCCCACCTAAGATTCTTCTCCACTTCCCTCGTGGCCCATTTCCTCTTATCTCATCTCTATCTCTCTTCTCATTCAGCTCCAGGAGGATTAGCATTTGTAAGGTTTCCATCATCCAAGAAAAGGGTTAAAAATCTCAGGCTCTGCCTGTCCAGAACTCCCACGGCTGCCTTGCTGGGCACCTTCTCGCCGCACCCTCCCCTTGTCCTTCTTAGCCGGCCTGCTGTAAAATTTCAAGGTGGCACAGGCACAGACACCGGCGCTCGGTCTCTCTCTCTGTCTCTCTCTGTCTCTCTCTCTCTCTCCTGCGGGGGGCGGAGGGTGGCTGCCCGATGTCTCTTGGTGCCCCTCCACCCTGCCATCCTCAGGGCCCAGGCCCACCTCACCCGGCCGCATGGCTTCCCTGCCCCCGCCCAGCCAGCAGCTGGAATGCTTTCCCCACCGGAACCCAAGAGAGGTTTTCCTGGGAGTTCTGTGCTTTTAACCCCCGTGTTCTCAGAGCCGTATCCATGTCCCCAGTGGCCACACCAGGTGCCAATATTCAAATCTGAGCACCTATTGGCTTGACCACAGCATCCCAAAACAACTCACTTCCTCTCAAACCACAACAGTATCCAAAAGGAAACACATGAAGAGTAGGAGCAGTAAGGAAAACACACAAAAGGTTTTTCTAGCAAGCATTTTGTCCCATTTGCCAGCTTCTTAGCTTTCTTCTTAGCACTCTTAAATAAGTACAAGTTACCAGCAGACAGTTTCCATTCTATGCTTGCTTGTAAAAATGCATGCTGGTACCCTGTAAAACTGTTAAATAGCTCTTTAGGTTCCTTCAGCCCTGTGCTTCTGTTCCATGTGCCCATTTCCCTGAGGTAGGATTCAGTTGCAGAGATTTTTTTCAAGCATTAATGCCTTTTGCTGCAGTTTAATACAATGGAGGAAATACGTCAAGTTCTTTTCAAAAAAAGGAGATTTTGATGATCCATTTTTCAGTGGAAAAAGTCCATTATCCTAAGTTTATGCCCTTACTTACCCAAAGCTCTTTTCATTTATGTGGTGTATTTTCACCACATGATGCAGTAACATGTTTCTGCACAGTTATGCTATGCTTTTGAACATCTGGACAAATGTAAAACCAGCAAAGAATGTAGCATTCCTTGGACAAATATCTACACCAAGTAAGTTGGTCCAAATAATTTCCCAAATTCATGCAGTGTGTGGATGCATCATAACCTTTATTTAAGGTGCTCCTATAACTGGGAAAAGCAATTTGCCAATATCTGAAATTATCTTCTTTCCCTACAGATGTTTTTCTTCAAGAGCTTGTATGGTTTTCTGACATCCTAAGGCTTAGCAGTGAAATCCCAGTAATGGATAAAACTTTTCTTATCAGCAGATATTTCATGGGTTTGGGGTGGGTAGAATAGAGTGCTATAGCTTTTATAGCAGTATAAACGCTCAGTGGAGTGACCTGTTGTTTGCTGTAGTCCAGGCAGAATTCAGGCTGTGTCCTGTTCTTTCCTCATCCAATCCACTCACTGGGCAACAAATACCATGGTTTCAGAGACCTCCTGTTCCTGTGGAGCTGTGTTGCTGACACCAAGGGAGCTGCATTCATCTTCCCCAGGCTGCTCCTGCTGTGTGTGCAGGGCCTCAGCTCGGTGTGTCCTCCCTGAGCCATGATGTTCAGAGCAAAGCTGACCGTGGTGCTGCAGCTCTGTGCTGCATGTGAGTGACACGGTGTCTTCACACAATTAACTTAATGGATTCAGAGAACTTCCAGAACTTCGAGCTTGGAAACATTCCGAAGGCAGACTCTTGTTTTTAACCTCTTTAGAAGTCACAGGAATAAAACTGAATACAAAGCATTCGGTGATTTCTTTCTCATGTCTAAAATATAGTCTTGTAAAATGAAATCATTCCTGCAAGCCTGTATCAATTCCCTCTTGGTTCTTCCTTAGAATGGAATGCCTATTCCCATTCACACTGGCAGCAGTGCAAAGTTGCCTCAATGCAAATGAGGATCAGGCCCTTTATGCCAGCATTGGAGTTTAAGTCAAGGCCACAGTCATCTCCCATTAGCAGAGGATAAATATCTGCTAGAAATTGGAACTCAGAGGGTGAGAAGTTGTACTGCATCACTGTGTTGTGTTAATCCAACAGAGATCAGCCTTGTTTAAATTAAGCAATGGCAAAAAGGAAGTTAGATTAAATTCAGTACTTTTTGAACGATTTAAATGGGTATGGGAATTAATTTCAAGCTGCTTCTTCTCAATATCTAACCAGGAAAAAGGCTGCCTGGTCTGAAACAGGGAATCAGTTTCATTAGCAGAAACGGTCATGTGGAAATCTGAGATTAATGTTTAATACCTACATCACTGTGTCCCTTGTCATTCTGTCTTCTTCAGCAGAGTCCACAAACTATCAGCTCCACGATGAGAGTTGTGGAAGCACTTACATGGTGCTGTTCTCAACACAGAGTATGTTGAGAATGTGCAGGTTATACCATGGAAGAGTTTGCAAGCACATCACCTCCAGAGTGTACAGTTACTTGTGGAACACACGGCAAGGCCTTCCCTATAAAAAGACAGAAGGAAATGTGGGTAGTTTGGAGGTTTTTTTCCTTCTGTTTTTAAGAGGGCAGCACACTGAACACGCATAAAAAGAGCAGATAAAGCAAATCTGTATTCTAACAGCAGGATGTCTTTTCTCTTTTTTCCCTCTGAGGTGATTCACTGGAACTCACCGAAGAAGCTGCGAGTGAAAAACAAGCATGTGGAGTTTTTCCGCAACCTCTACCTGACATTCCTGGAATATGATGGGAATTTGCTGAGACGGGAACTCTTTGGCTGCCCCAGTGAAGCAGATGTTAACAGTGAGAATGTAAGTGGGATGTCTAAGGCTTGGTGATACAAAGGGTGGTTCAGACAAGGCACAGGATTTCTGCAGACTCAGAGTTGGTTGTGGGGGTAGTGCAGGGCAGTGGAACTCAGGAGAATTAAAGGCAGTGCTCAGCACCCCGGAAGACACTGTGCAAATCATTTAATCTCTCTGTGCCTCAGTTCCTCACCTGTAAAACCGTTGTATTAATCCCATCTTTACCCTGGGTTTTGCTGCTTTTTTTTTGTTTCCTTTGCCCTTTTAAAATCCCCAACATCACAAGCTGAAAATGAGGATTTGGGCTCTTATTCCATTAGGCAGTCTCACCCTTAAATCCTGTCGTGATTTCAGCTGGGATAGATTTAACTTTTTGCCTTCGTAGCCAGGGCTCTGTTTTGGATTCAGTATGGCAGACCTATAACTTTCCAGGAGGTCTTGTTTCTTGCTGTATATTTGTTCAATATACAGTGATGTCAGTTTTGTCTGGTAGATACTAATGCACAAATAATGAAGAAGAAAGGAAAATACCAAGACTACTGGTATTTAGGTCTGTGAATTTTTGCTGTGCTGCAGACTGCAGAATGAGCAAAGGCTTCAAGGTACACAGAGGCTGTGAGACTGCAGGTTTTTTCTATCCCTTAACTAATCAAAGCAGTATTTATGTGTGTCTGCATAAAATCTGCAATCAGAACCTTTCAGACTAAGCAAATCTTTTGAAAATGATTGAAATCAAGGATGTTTACCCACAGATGTACATGTATGTGTATGCCTGTGCATTACTACATATAATTCCAAAGTAAAAAACTGTTAACTGAAATGTTTATACCCAGATGTATATGAACTCTTTGTGTATAATATCTTTTCTGGAGATTTGTAGACCAAGTACCAATTTTGCCTACATAATCTGAAAGGAAATAAAAAGGAATCTGTAATAGTTTATTCAGGAAAAAATATTTCTAAAATATGCAATGTTGTCTACATAAAAATCAATTAGGCAAAGCCAGTATCATGTACACATTAGCAATTAAGAGGTAATTGACAATCAATATCATCATTGAGGCTGGTAGTGTTTCCATTTGGCATGTGAATAAAAGGACCACAGGAGATGCCATTCCCATATTTTTAGATGCAGCACTAAGAGATTGGACAGATACCTTTTAACCCAAGGCACAGCTTCCCAGACACTTAATTTTACCATCTCATCGTCTTCTGAAAGGAGTGGGGCTTAACTGGGAGAGACAAGGAGGTGAGGAAGAGCAAGAAAGAGAATGAGAGAGAGGGAGGACAAGTGCACCAGCAAAGCAAAAGCACATGGAGGAAGAAAATCCTCTGCAAGAGCCTTTTAGACAATCAAGTGAACTCAATGTGATAAAAGACCACTAAGAGCCTCGCCCTTGGAGACATCAAGATACAAGAGACAGGGTAGAGGGTAGAATAGGAAGAGAACAGCTGACTGAGACATTAAAAGAAAGACAACAATACACACCTCTATAACACTTTGAGAATGCAGGTTAAAATTGTACTGAATTCACAATGTGTTGTGTGGGTTCAAAGAGCATGAATGCAGTCACAGACTTCTTGCTGTATTTTTCAGAGCTCTATAAATCCTTAATAAACAGATTTATTCAGACAACAAGTTCCTTGGGAGCAGTGCAGAGCAAATGCAAGTCCTTGCTGTAAATGGCAGTCCCTAAAGTTTAAAGCAGCACATTTTACTGAACTTGTGTCTGGTTGACAGACACTGGAAATGACTAACTGTTCAAGCCTGTTTCTTATTCAAGACAAGTAGAATGCAATATGGTATATGGTATGGCTTGTGTCTGAAAAAGAAATGTAACTCATTCCTCCATTTATAAATCATATATATATATATATATATTAAAAAAAAGATACTGGAAAAGAGCAAGCTAGGCATACAAAAATATATGATTCCTAATTTGCAAAGAGGCACCAAAAAGTTAACAGCCTTCTATCAAAACAATCTGAAGTGGAAAAAAATCTAACTTCAGAAGACTTCAGAGTAGTCACTTAGGAGAAGACATTTGTATTAGTTGCCCTTAATATAAACTCCCCTGTAGAGTTGACTATGTCCTTTTTATTTTAGAACATAGCAAGCAAGTTTCAGCTTTGAAGCTATGAGACCCTAAGAACAGGATTATCTTGGAAACAACTCTTGCTCTATCTGCTGTAGCATATACAGTGTCACAGGTGTCCTGTTAAATACAGCACATTCCTGTGATCTATTGCAGGACTATCTTCAGAAGCAGAGCATCTTGTGAGGTGAGGAGGAAAGCACTGTCATTTCTCCCTGTACAAGAATTAGAGGGCATGAAATGGAAACAGCAAGTAGCAGGCTCAGAACAAAGATATTTCACTCACAATGTGATGAAGCTTTGAGGAGGAAGTAATGTTTCTAAAAGTATACATGTCCTCAACAGTTACTCTTCTCAGAAAGCAAATAAATCAGGAGCTTTTAAGCTTTGGTGCTAGAAGTCCTTGAGCCACAAGTGTTGCCTTCTAGATCAAGGCAGGCGATGTGATTCTGAGGTACAGCTCGACAGCCCACTCTCCAGGGCCGTTCGGGCCAATGACATACGCAGACACCAATGTGGTGGACGGTCTAAAGGCGTTTATTACTTCTTCTCCTGGGGTCTTATAGTCTAAGGGGTCTCTACGTCAAAAAGGGGTTTGTCTTTCTTATCTATGGTTAGTAGGGAATGGAAAAGTACTGGGTAAGGAGTAGAAAGTTGCTGACTTCAGTGGGGCAACATTCCTATTGTTAGTGGGGCCACATTCCTATGTTAATTTCTTATCTATGAGTAACTGAGGGTCTTATCTACAGGAAACAGAGGGTCCTGGCTTTCCGTCACATCGCGACTATCTTCCGCAGCGCCTCTTCCCTAGCTACCACATCTCCCCCTCCCTTTTCACAAATTAATGAGGTAGTCATGTACATAGGTACTGAAATGAGGTATAAGGTTGTAACTTGACAAGGGAAAGGGGTTTTGGGAAACCTGAGTAAGCTTTTGCCAGACAAGTTTGGAAATCTGGCAGTGTTCTTTGGTTGAATCCACTGGTTGAATTCACAGCAGTTGTCGTCGCCCTATGAACAGGATGTTGGTCCGTTCCAGGCGGCTCTGAACGAACGAGACCAGCTTGTTCAGCAGGCATGGTCCGAAGGTGACTGTTAGAAACAGCATCGCCAATGGACCTATCAGGGCAGAAATCAGAATTGTTAGCCAAGGTGATTGATTGAACCAGGACTCGTACCAGCCCTGTTGGGCTTCCCTGTCTTTCTGCCTCTGGGCCAATCGGTTCCGGAGTTCGGCCATGGAGTCTCTCACGACTCCCGTGTGGTCTGCATAGAAACCTCACTCCTCTTTTAAGGCGGCACACAGGCCCCCTTGCTGCATGAACAGGAGGTCCAGGCCTCGCCTGTTCTGCAAGACCACTTCTGAGAGTGAGGAGAATGACTTCTCTAGATAGGAGATGGATTTCTCGATCCTCTGCAGGTCCTCGTCAATCGTTGCCTGCAGCTGTGACAGTCCTTGTTGCTGGGTCGCTAGGGCTGAGACACCCGTGGCCATTCCTGCTGCTCCCAGGCCGCGCAGCATTGCGATAGTTATACCTGTCATTATTTCTCTTTTGTGGAGCCGGCCGGGTCCCTCAAGAACATGGTACATCTCTTCGTCTGAGTGGTACAAGAGCCTAGGAACAATCAGAACTTGGACACAGAAGTCGTTAGAGTCATTGAATTTGGGAAGGAACACACAAGGACTCACTCCGGATCGCTGGCAAACCCACATCCCCGATGCGGATGGGACTGCCCACTTATTGTTTTTCCTGTTAGGTCTGACAATTTTGGTGCAGACGTTGCCTTCCCGCTTGGCTAGGGTTGAATTGCCAAAGCATCTGCCTCGGCCTGTGACCTGACTCAGGGTGATTCCTTTGCGAGGGGTATCCCATCTGCACTGGTGAGGGGCGTCGACTGTGGAATAACTGAAGGGAGTGTTTAAAGCGACTCCTTCGTAAAAGGGGGGTTTGACGTCGTAACAAAGCCAGCAGGATTCGGTTAGGTTAGGGTTGGATTCGTTCAGGGATACAAAGGTAGCTTCTAACATACGAAGGATTGGGTCTGCGTCTGACTCGGTTAAGCGGCTCATCTGAAAGGTTTCCGCTTGACCAGTCGGGACATTGCTGACCCCTGTGGGTAAGGTTTTGGGGTAGGTTATGTTTTTCCCTTTCGGCACACTTTTAATCACTTTGTTGGGTCCGACCGCTCGGGGTGCTGACGGCTGGAGCCTGATAATTTGCACGTTCACCCTCTCTTTTGACCCTTGAAGGACCACTGTCCACGTCTTGCCTGTGGCCCAGCTAGGGTGATCTGGCTGCAAGACCGTCATGTTGTAATCAGTGCATGCCCAAAATCTAGGGATTTTATGTTGGTTTCGATGGAAGTTTTCGTGAAAGAAGAAGGGTGTTTTGCAGCCAATGGGTGCCCAGGTGAACTGTAAGAATTTGTCGGGCTCTTGTGGATCCCACCCAGGCCCCAACGGTCTGGCATCTGTAACAATGGTTTCGCAGCCCTAGTGCCCACAATGTCCCCACCCTGGGTGATTGCAATAGCTTTTCCCAGGGTTTGAAGCTGGGCACCAGTAGGATAGGTACGAGTGTGTGACGTGTGGGGAATAGGGGTTTACCCTTGGCTGTCCTGGAAACAGGTCGGTGATGCGGAGCACGAAGGATGGGGTGTTTGGTGTGGTGATTTCTCTGAGTGCTTTGCCACTACCAAGGTGTCGCATGACCCACCTGAATGGCCGATGGGGGTAGTGATCTGGGCTGGCTTGCCCTCTGGCAACAAGCCCCAACAGCAAAATCACACAAAAACACCCTTGGTGCTTGGGTCTCACCCGTGCGGGTCTCTCAGGTGCTGCCTGACGGCTTGGTGATCTGTCGCTTTCCTCTGGAATGTGGATGTACACGTCGCGAGGACGTCCCACGAGCAGGTCCTGTAAACAAAGACTCGCAATTCTCGTCAGTCTCATTCTGCTCGCTATGAAGGTCCGGTTTAATCGACTTAAGTGGACACCACCTGATTTTGCCGTCCTTTTTGACAGCTGCGTACCCTCTCCCCATGAGCATCAACCTCCAACCCCGTTCCCACTCACCTAGCTCGTTTCTAATTACCACCTGTGGGCCCCCTTCTAGCGTTCGAGTGACCCAGTGTTTTTGGACGGGACTGTTTGTTTCGTCTCCCCTAGGGAATTGATTCAGTGCCAGCAAAGCAGTTGCCAGCATACGTGCCTGATCTCCTGGGGGAATGGCATTGGCAAAGCCCTCTGCTTTTGCCAATACTTCTATCTTGGTTTTCAGGGTCTGGTTTGCTCTCTCAACTATGGCCTGCCCGGTACTGTTATATGGGATGCCTTGCACTAACGTGATGCCCCATTTCGAGGCGAATTCCTGTACTTGTTTGGAGGTGAAATTGGAACCGTTGTCCGTTTTGATCTGCTTGGGGATACCAAGCCAAGCCATGGCTGTCAGCCAGTGCTGAATTGTGGTTTTGGAATTAGTTTTGGGGTGCTGTGTGGCTATGATCGTTCCGCTATAAGTGTCCACTGTCACTGCAAGCCATGCTCGGGGCTTCATCAGTTCGCACCAGGTGAAGTCCGACTGCCAGATTTCTGAGGGCTTGAGACCTCTCGGGTTGACCCTGTAGGTCCAAAGGGGTGACTTCTGGCAGTGAGGGCAGGTGGCTACCACATGTTTCGCGTCCACTGTTGGGATTCCGCATCTCTTCGCCAGCGCTTTGACTCCGATGTGGAGCGACTCGTGCAGTTGACGAGCTCTTTGCAGGGTCCAAACGCCTTTTGCTGCGGCGTCCGCTTTGTCGTTGCCGGTCTGGAAGTAGCCTTTGACTGGGTCATGGCTGTTGATGTGGATGACTGACACGGTGCCCTGTCGCGAGGAAAGCGCTTCTTCCAGCATTAGAGCTGCTGCTGATGTTGACACTCCTGATCCTGCCATGGCTAGGCAGAGCCTTGCCACGAATATAGAGTCTGTTACAATGTTGAGGTGTTCATCTTGGAAGAGTCTGCACGCCAAAACCACTGCTGCTGCCTGCAGTTGTTGCACCGACAGTGTGGGGTCACACGCTTTGACGCAGTGCCATTGCTCTCCTGCCTGCCACACTGCTGCTGCGGTTGAAGTCGTGGAGGAAGCGTCTGTGAAGACCATTGGTCCCGGCTGCAGTCTGTCCTTGACCTTCGGTGGCATGTCCATGTCGACTATGGTCAGCAGCTTCGTCCAGGGTGGCTTGGAGGAGTAGGAGATTTCTCCTCTGAAGCCGGAAAGAGCAAGGGCCAGGTACTCTGATATTGTGGCTGACTCCGAGGTCGGCTGCTTGCGAAACGGAAGGTGGATGCTTGTCGGCTCTGTCCCTAGGTGTTTCAAGGCCAGTCTCCTGCCTTTCATGATGAGGCTGGCGATGCATTCGATTCCCGGGGAAAATGCACGAGCGGGTCTTCCGAGCACCACCCATTGGATCGGTCGGGCCTTTTCAGCGAGCCCTTGGGCCAGTGCTCCCACTCCCCCCTTCGGTGTAAAGTGGACGTATAGGTCCAGTGGCATGGCTGGGTTCCACCTGGCAAGCGTGCCAGTGGACATCTGGTTTTCGATGAAGTCGAGGGAGCTCATTGCTTGCGGCGTCAGCTCCTGGTCGTACAGAGGGTCCATGACCTCGGGAGGAATCAGGACGATGTTGCGAAGCCACTGCAGCGATCCCACCAGGCATTGGACGTCGTGGAGCGTCTCGACGTCTCGGTTGACTTTCATCTTGGGGGGTGTCACGTGGGAGCTTGTGACTCCCAGGAAGGTCACGCAGGGTCCTCTCTTGATCTTTGCGCTTGCGATCTTGAAGCCGTTGGCCTGAACGGTCTCTGTGATTGTGGACACCAGGTGATCTACTTGGCTTGTTGATGGTGCTGCGACCAGGATGTCGTCCATGTACTGGATGATGGTTGCGTCGGGATGGGAGTGTTGGACTGGCATCAGTGCTTTGTCCACAGTGATCTGGCATATGGTCGGGCTGTCGACCAGGCCTTGTGGAAGCACTCTCCATTGGAAGCGAAGGTTGGGCCGCTCGCCGTTCCGAAACGCCACAGAAAAGGCAAATCATTCTCTGTCCTCAGGGTGCAGGGGTATTGAGAAGAAACAGTCCTTGATATCCAGTACTGCGCACGGCTGCCCTGCGGGAATGGCTGAGTTTGTGGGTAGCAGTGTCTGGACTGGACCCATGGGTCGGATCATCTTGTTCACTTCTCTCAGGTCGTGGACGAGACGATAGCCTTGTCCGGACCTTTTGGGTATCACAAATACAGGAGTGTTCCACAGGCTGATGGAGGGTTCTATGTGACCCTTTTTCAGTTCGCGGTCGACCAGTTCCAGCAAGGCTGCCATTCGAGGCTCTGTCAGGGGCCACTGCTCAACCCATACAGGGTCTGATGACTTCCAAGTCAATTTGATTGGCAGCGGAGGGTGTACGGCAGTGGCCCTCAGGATAAATTTGTAATCCGAAATCCGAGCATGGAAAGGACGTCCCTTCCTAACAGGGGTGGAGAATTTTGCAAGATGTAGGGGTAGATTGCTACTGTCTGTTCTGGTCCCTTTTTCGTGTGAAGCGTTATAGCCACCAACTGGGTGCTTTTCCACGCCTGGGACTGCCCTCCCACTCCGTTCACTGGAGGGACTTCTTTGATTTGCCGATGTCCGGGCCAGTGTGCTTGGGGAATAATCGTGCGGTCTGATCCCGTGTCTGCCCAGAACTGGAGCCCTACAACGTGGGGATCCTGACTGCCGTAAAGGCGGCATGTCCCCCACACCATCAGGGGTTCCTTTCCTATTCTCATGACCAAGGCCACCCAGGGATCCCGCTCTGGGGTGTCCCCTGCTGGTCCTGTGGCACCGGCGCGGCTTGTGGCGGTGGGGGGTGCGAAGGTATTGAGGGTGCTGCACAACTCTGCCATTGTATTGTTGGAGGGGATGCAAAGGTGACTGCTCCCTGTGGGGGCATAGGGTATGAGGGTCCCCTGCCCCACTGGGGGCTGCTGAAGCTGGGCCGCTGCACATTCCAGGTGGGAGGGGGCTGGATGCGGCCCAGGTGCCCCCTCCCTCTCCCGTTTCCCTGGGGCCTGGATCTGCATTCCTTAGCTAAATGCCCCTTCCTTCCACACACCCAGCACGGCCCCCTACCTCCCCCTTGGCGTGGTGGAGCAGCTGCTGATAGGCGCCTTGGCTGGGGGCAGTTTACTGCCAAGTGGCCTGCCTGGCCACACTTAAGGCATGCCATCACACTGGTTATTGCAGTGTGAACTGCTGCTTGAATGGGAGCTAGATGTTCCTCCTTTGCAATGTGTCTGATCATGGCAGCTATATTAGACCCCTGTGGCAGTGACCTTAAAATGTCTTTGGTGGCTGAATTGCATTGCTGGCGTAGGCACTCTGCCAGCACGGGACCCTTCGCCTCTGAGGGTAACGCAGAGGAATCTAATGTGGCCTGAAGTTTGTCCACAAACTGAATGAAGCTCTCACTCTCACCCTGTTTTATGGAAGACCACGGAGATGGTTTGGCTACCACTTTAGAAGCGTCACGGATGGCTTCTCGGGCAGCACGGGTTGTTGTCATGACCTCATGGGCCCGCAAGCCCTCAGCCTGTTGCTGGGGGGTGATCATAGTGGGGTCTGTGCCCATTAGCCTCTGTATGCTGGAGCCGTGCAGTGGGTGGTCTGCCCCTGTTACCAAGGCTAGCTGTTTGATGCAATTGTCCTCCCATTCTTGTTTAAAAACGATCATCCCTGCACCGTCAAATATCATTCTACACGTCTGCTTAATATCAAAGGGAAGCATATCGTCCCCACCAAAAAGGCCGTCAATAAGTGTGCAAACCATGGCAGAATTAATTCCCTTATCCGCAATCGCTTTAACAATTGCCTGCACATCTTTCGGATTGACCGGTGAATAGGTCCTTTGGTTTCCGCCTGTCCCCCCCTCCGATGGTGACTCCGCTCGCTGAGGGGGATCTGGCGTTTGCACCTCCGCGCGCCCGCCCGGGTCAAGCACCTCCGCGGTTTGTGTCGCCGCGCCCACCCCCAACTGCAGCACGGCTAATAAACAAGTTCGAGCGGCTTTCCAGGTTTCTTGCTCTTGTCGAGCTTTTTGCAGAGCCTGGACAACTCTGCCCCACGATTTTAGGGCTTTCCCTGAACCCAAGGACATAGTGTCCTCCGCCAGGGCTTTTGTACAATTATCCCACACGTCCGAATGTAGGATGTCCACGGGGCTTTCAATAGCCCCAAGCTTAATTAATCTCGACAATGAGAGAGTTAAATCCCTAAGTTTACATTCTATACCCCATTGTGCATGCACCTCTGTTACGACCTTCGCTATGGCTTCCATTGTCCACGCGGGTCCGGAGGTGTCCCACTCACTGCGGTCAGTCCTGCTGCCGCAGTCGCTGTCCTCTTTCCAGGAGAATCCCCGTTTGCTGGGCGTAAGCCGCTTTCCCAGGTTCCAGCACCAAAATGTTGCCTTCTAGATCAAGGCAGGCGATGTGATTCTGAGGTACAGCTCGACAGCCCACTCTCCAGGGCCGTTCGGGCCAATGACATACGCAGACACCAATGTGGTGGACGGTCTAAAGGCGTTTATTACTTCTTCTCCTGGGGTCTTATAGTCTAAGGGGTCTCTACGTCAAAAAGGGGTTTGTCTTTCTTATCTATGGTTAGTAGGGAATGGAAAAGTACTGGGTAAGGAGTAGAAAGTTGCTGACTTCAGTGGGGCAACATTCCTATTGTTAGTGGGGCCACATTCCTATGTTAATTTCTTATCTATGAGTAACTGAGGGTCTTATCTACAGGAAACAGAGGGTCCTGGCTTTCCGTCACATCGCGACTATCTTCTGCAGCACCTCTTCCCTAGCTACCACACACAAGTTGAGGTCTAGGTTAGAGTTTTGAGAAATCCTCGCTTTTACACTCCCTAGGCAGCCAGCTCACAGCTGGAGAGAGGATGCTGGCCCAGGTGAGCCTTCAGTCTAAGATGCATTCATAGACTTCCATTAGAATTCATAAGCTTGTATGTTACATGAAAGGCTGTCATTTTTGTTAAGTCAGGTATGTATGAGGTAGGAATTGCTGATTACGTTACATTTTCCTATTATTTTTCCTTTTTTTTTCCTGAATTGAGGCTGGCACCCCCAAACACAACAGGGCTTTCTTACGTTAGGCAGTGTACATGGGTAGAAGGTGCTCCCTCAGCTGCCTGTGCTTCTGTGCACTGTGGAGCAGTGGAAAAAATGTCATAACAGCTCTGCTGTTTACAATTGGAGAGAATTACTTGAGCACTAAATGCACTGAGCCCTGCTGTGGAAGAAGCAATGGTTCGGTGTGAGTCTCACTCACAATCTGACTGTGTCAAAAGATACCCTTAAGGTCTTGTTCCAATATACCAGCCACTGTTTTTGTACAGCTTAATATTTGTAGTGATGTTTTATTTACAATTCAACCTGTAATTAGGGCATTCCATTTGTAATGCAAATATCTGTAGAACAGGAAAAGGAAGTGTGGCAGTGGGGACCGCTGGGCTGATTCTGTTTCTCTAAGGCCCCTTTACACTTCTCATCAGTATACAGAGATGGCCTTAAAATGAATGTAAATTACATATCTTCCCTTTTTAAGGACTCTTAACAGTGCCAGAGAGATGTAAAGGGGCATTAGTTTAAAAGGTAATTCGATCTCACTTCAATCTCTCTCACCCTTCCTCTGTGTATGCATGTGAATACATGTATGCTTAAATATATATTATGTCTATATACATGTGGAAGTACCAGTTCTTTTCTTTTTCTAATGTTTGCTATGAAAGTATAATACTACAGAGTGAATTTTAAGAGGTCTGAAGGCCAAGGATAATGTACTGCATAGTTCTGATTTAATCAGATGCTGATCTTCAGTTTCACCAGACTGGACTCTTACTAGGTTCCAAAGCACTGCAAAGGAGTGGATAGAACAGATAGGGCTCAGAAACTGAAATACTGGAGGCAAAAAAACCCCACTGAATGGGATAATATATCTGTTTATGTAAAAATGCATATATGTTTGTCCATGTGTACATGAGTGCTTCATCCTTTCTTGAAAGTAGTCAAACTACAAGACCTCTATGTGGCAGGAGCAGGCTGGGTGCAGGAGCCTGCCATGTGCTAAGACTACCCTTGTTCAATACGTGCTTGAGTGAGGTCATGCAAAGCAGACTCTTCTCTGTAAGTTGGTATTACAGCATCCCTTTGTCTTCTGTGCAGATTCTGGGTGGAAAATCCAGAATAGGAACCAAACCCTCCTGTAAGCACAGTCATTGACTGGAGTGGGCCTTAGAGCGTGTCCTTAGTCACTCTATCCTATTCATTCCATGCTATTTCTCCATTTCCACACCCTCTTTGTTATTTGGATGCAATGTGGAAGATTTTTGAGAAATCCAAAAAGGCAGTCTCAAATAATAATATAATAATCTCACATTTGGACATTTTCAATTGGCTTTTAATACTTATATCCAGCATTTTATTCTAAAGGACCTACTGTAAAGCCCAGAATATTTCAACAGGATCTTCCAGCTAATCTCTATAGTTACTCTATGAGATAGTTTCTGTCAGCCTGATTTTAGACCAAGGCACACACTCAACCTTTCAGCATTCTTATAAAACTTCTTTCCTGCAGACAGCTTCTCACCAGGTACTTCTGCCAAAGTATCTGAAGGTTGAATGGAGCATCCCTGTTAGTGAAGCCTGTGTCCTGATCCAAAACCCCAGGGCAAGATCAGTAGGAAGTATATCACTGATTCTGCTCAGTTTAAGGAAAGGACAGTAGAATCCCATTAGAGAAGACTTTCAGGAAACACAAAAGAAAAAAAATGTCTGCATGTTTTTCTTCTCAATTTTTCAAATCAGCAATACAAAGAAACAGTGTAAAAAAAACTCCAGCTGTCCCTTAACACACTTGCTTAGATGTGAACTTACATACTAAGTATGTTTTTACTTAGTTACTTCTTTTGTGCAAAACCAAAGATTCCTAATATGAGCAAAAGGCTGTGCATGCCAACTAATTGCATTCACCAGAAAAGAGGGAGATTCTACCAAGGCACCACACAGTATAAACAGAACTAACAAATCAGCAATTTCTGAGTGACTATAATTGCATGCAAATGAAGCTTCCAAGTCAGTATCACAGCCCTGAACTCACAGTCTGACTGATGCTTTGAGTACCCTTTGCTCCTGCTGAATTTTAAGAGTACAGCCTCATTTGTAGAACCGCAATTTAAAGTTACTATTTTGTGATGTCATAGTCTTTCTCTAGTAATAACAGATGGTATATGGCAGTTTTGAGGTGAAATCCTGACTCCCCCAGCTGTGTTGTTTCTATTATTGTAACTGTTATTGTTATTAAATGCTGAGCTGGCATCCTGTTACTTGCCTGAAAGTTGCCATTATACCGCTTTCAACTGTTTATAATATTATTAAGGGGAGGAGCACATGGACTGGGATTTTTTTTTTTTTTTGTCATGTTGTTATGCCCTTTTTTTCTTTTCTCACATTTTTTTAACATGAAACATGGGGGAAAGCTTTGAGGTTTGTCCACACCAAAAGTTCTGATGACTTCTTCATGAAAATACTCCATACCTAAGAGAAGGAGCTGTCTTTTGCAAGCCTGGTGACAAATTAGGCAAACTATAATGCAGAAAAATTATGGCTTACACATTGCCAGTAGCGTTTTCTTTGACTTTCAGGAAGCTCAGGTCTCTGGAGACTCTTTAATAGGAATGTGCATGGGATACATATGACCAGATTATACATATCCCAGTGACACAGCAGGGTTGGGCATGCTGCAGGCAGGGGACCTGGACAAAGAGTGGTGTTTTCTGTGATTATTTCCTCTGAATCCTCCATGCCAGGTTCTGACTGGACAGTAGAGCTGAGAGCAGGAACCTGTATTGGGTCTCTGCTCTGAGGGACATGCATTGCCTTCAGCAATGACCACACAGTAGGGAGGAGAAAAAAATCCAGATTCACATGCAAAAGAGATGAAATCCAGGTCAAAGGGAGAAAGGAAAGAGAGAGTGTACCAAGAAGAGGAAAGGACAGTTGGGTACTTACAGGTATAAGGAGCTGGCAGACTGCTTGAATAGGGAGCATGGGATGAGACACAGGGCTGGGACTGACTTGGACCCATAAAACTTCCCACACAAGAAGGAATGGGTCAAAGACTGATCTGGGGCAACAAAAGCAAGGTGACATACCTGTCAAGATAGTGTGCTGCAAGGGGGTCTGGGAACAGCTCAGCCAAAAATGTTTGTCAAGGGTCTGGGGAAAGGAGATGAAGAGCACTCCCAAATGTGACATCTGCAGCTAAGATCAAGGGGAGCTGTACTTGATATATACAGAACTGTCTGAGATACTCCACATGCCTAAAAATTGCATTCTCAGTTGTGTTGAATATTTGCAGTCAGGATAAGCCATCACTTCCATTTAGCAGGAGTATTAGTGGTTTTCACACACTGCAGCAAAATTCCTCCTGCCAGGTGGGTTTGCTCAGGAACTATCCTCTTTGTCCTTAGCACAGCTTTGTTTCACAGAAGGCTCAATTTGACCCATAGCAAATGTACAAAATTATATGGTGTGGGAGGAATAAAAGTTTAATTGACGTGAGATTAGTCTGGTTTTTATTACTGATCATTGGAGAGGCCAGAAGGACTTTATGTAGGTCATCCAAAACAACTCTCAGTGAATGCTTTTTCCTCTCTACATCATCATCTGTTTTGTTTATGCCATGCTAAAGGCAACTGTTAATTCACACCCTTCAAAATGCTAAATGTTGCAATCCAAATTGCCTACTGGTGGGAACTGGACAGCTACACAGGAGAAAATGAAACTGCTGCAGTTTATAACCAGGTTTTTGTTGCATCCTGGGCTGGTGTCAGTTTTCATTTCAGTGGCTGAGTTGATTTTGTGCTATGAAACTTAACTGCACACATCTGGGAAAAGGAAAGATGATCTGAAAGTTCTGAGTTTCTGTCTAAGCTTCTCAGTTCTTGTGGTGTTAGTGTGATATTGAGCTGGTGACTTAAGCCTAGTTTCATCTCACCTCAACCTAAACACTTGATGAGACAGCCTACATTATCCCTTTCCCCAAGATCTAACTGGCCTGTAGACAAATGACATTGTTTGTTTGTGGGCTTTGATCTTTTTTTAATAAATAATCCCTCAGAAAATACTTCTGATCTTGAATTTTTAATCTGTCTCATCTGATATGAAGTCCTGGGTTTTGGTGGGAAGTGAGTTGTTTCAGTGGCACAGCAGTTTAGGAAAAAAAACTAAGCAAATGACAGATTTGCTTATATTAGGAACAACTTTAGGAAGGGAGATTCATGAGCAGAGTCACCAGTTTGCCAGTGAAAGGTACAAGTTGTGTTGCCATGTATCATACAGGTCTGCCATCTGTCACAGGGATACAAAACACCTCATCTCACAGAAATGTGTTAGACAAGTAGACCTGGAAGATCAAGGCTAAGTTATTTGTCTGACTAGCCTAGCTTCAAAGACTACTTTTCCTGAGATGGAGCCTGATCCCCTGCCACATCTGGTGTCCCAGAGAAATAATATAGCCCGTATTTCTTTTATGTATTTGTCTCTCTGTTTGGGCCTTATGCATATCATAATTCATTTTTGTTTTTTGAACCAAGTTCTGAACCAGAGTTCATTTTTATTTCTGAACCAAGTAGCACCATGATGCCAATGAAGGCAGGTGTTGTTTCCCACAACAGTATTTGCTAGGACAGTATCTACCCCACACAGTCTGAAAGTATTTTTCAGCTGTGAGAATGTTTCATGGGGGTGACATTTCCCACATGCTAAGTGGCAAGTAGCCTTAGCATTGAAACTCTTCTAGAAGCACACAGTCTGGCTTAGCAGGGTACTTGCTTATGAGAGTACATGCTCCTTCTCTACAGCTGAGAAACTTTTGCTGGGTCGGGCATATCATTATCAATGTAATGGATGCATCCATAATGGGAAAAAAAATCCACAATAGATTTTATCAATTCCAGCTGATATTCAAGTCCTTATTTTGATTGAGCACTGTATTTAAGCATCTGTTTGCGTAGATCTGTCAGCATTCCTATTATAAACACATCTTTTCAAGAAGACAGTGTGGGAGCAAACTTCAAACCAAGCTAAGAGTTCTTTGTCTTTAAGTAATGGATCCACATAATATGTGTGCAGTAGAAAAGACTATATTACAGAAATTTTACGTTCTCTCCTTCACCTCCATCACCAACTTTGTGATTTGGTGAGTTTCACCATTAAAAAGGTGGGACTTCTCAGAAGCTATGTCTCCTCCTCTTCTCTCAGCCAGGGTTCAATAGTGAACAAAGCTGTAATTTAGCTCCAAATGTTATTCTTGAACTCATAATTAAATATTTTAGCCTCTTGGCTTTCAAGCCAAATGCAATCTGATAATTATTTGGTGACTGCCTGATTAATAACTGCTGTGCAATTAAAATCTTCTGGCCTGGTCATTTGTACATTCAGAAGGATAGTAAGGTACCCCTAAAATGTGCATTGCTGTTGTTTTGACTATTTAAATTTCAAAATTTCAATAATCTTTTTAATAGTTCTTTTAAGGGAACACTAATGTCCCTTTTCAAGGAAGAAACAGAAAGATATAAGATGCTTTCTAGTCATTGTTGTAAATATTGAGTTTAATTCAAATATTATTTGAATGTGTTTTTGAAAGTAGAGTGCAGGAACAGCTGAATGATGGTTTGCAAAGCAGAAAGAATGAAACTCCGAGGATACGTAAAAGAACTCCTGATTTCTGTTCCACCTAAAAGAGATCTTGATATCAATAGAAGTTTTGCCTGAGTAAAGATTTGTGAAGATTCAGACTCTCATCTTTCTAATAGCAGTCCCTCTTGAGGGGTGTTTTAAGATCTGTGCAGAACAATAGCAGAGAAGAATGACAGCCTTATCCAAAACTCATTGAAATCAAAGTAGGTATTTCCATTATTCAGAAGAAGATTATAGAGTGATGTACAGGAAAATATCAGGAATTATTCCATCAGCCTTCACAGGAAAACAGTCAGTTGTAAGTATTGCTGTGGATGGCAACCATTATGCTTATAGTTCCAAGAACAACAGCTCTTCTTAACACACAACAGAAAATACCTACATTTTCCTTTTTCTTTTTTCTTGAAGATGGGGAAACTACTACTTTATTCATTCTGAGCAGGAGAAAAAGGTGTCTATAATTCAATAACCTTTTTAACTAAATAGTTTTGAGGTACACTGTGATTTTTATCAAAATTTGTAAAATTCCTATATAATTTTTCTCATTTGCTGATGAATGTTTTACTAATTGGCTATTGTTCTCACAGGATGCTTTTAAGAAATCAGATACAAAAATGATACTTTATCTGTAACCTACATTTTAGAGCAGTAGATACTGAACTCAATTTCACATGTTAAAACCATAAAAAATTTTCATCTTCATAACATTTTATTGCAGGTGTGACTGTTTTTTCCTTTAAAATTATTGCATTTTCAATATCCTAGCCAGATGCTTGGCTTTAAAAATCAGAGAATTATATAATCGTAGAATAGTTTGATTTGGAAGGGACCTTTCAATGATCATCTAGTCCAACCCCAAAAATAATTAGTTTGGGAATGGAATTGGTCATGTGCATAGACAATTGGTCAGTTTTTCACTTCTACCTTTCCCTAGAGCTAAAGTTTATTCTCTTAAACCTACCTGTCTAAGAGACTTGGGATTAGATTGCTTTGAGATGCCCGTTTTGTCTTTGAAGAGGCTTGGTTTCCAAGGGAGCCAGGAAGTTATCTACCATCCTCCAGATTTCATAAACTAGGTATCCAGAAGCATAAATCCCATTTAAAGGCTTACTTCTGGCACCTCTGCAGTGGAAAGAACATAAATCTCAAGAGAAGGAGTAATGATCAGTTAGAGATGTTACATTCCCAGCTCTCCGTCCGTGCTGGTAGCAGCAGTTACTGTTCTCCAGCAGAGGCAGCAGACTGGGAATCTCTCAGTGCTGAATCTGCTGCTGAGTGTTGGCTAGTGAAGAATGTCTGTGACTGGTGTAAAACACTGTTTCTAGTAAGGATGAAATTATGCAAAACATTGGAACATTAACTCCTGGACTTGATGATTCTTCAACCTGGGATTGGTCACTGGATCTTGAAAGTATGTAATACAGGTAATATAGAGAATATATAGACCATAATAGAGTGTCCTGTCTGTGTTATGAATTTACCTGCAAGCCCTTCCTTCTAATTTCTTGTGCAGTAACAAGGGAAACCTCAGGAAAACTCTGCTACTCTGTGTATTCCATTCCTCTTTGCATCATTCTGCAATTTCCCAGGCTCCTGGTTCTCTCTGATGTGCTAAAATAATTACAGGGAAACGATGTTACTTCCACTCTCTGCTTGCAGCTCCAGAAGCAGCTGTCTGAGCTGGACGAGGACGACCTGTGCTATGAATTCCGTCGCGAGCGCTTCACCGTCCATCGCACTCATCTCTACTTTCTGCATTACGAGTACGAGCCTGCTGCCGACAACACCGACGTGACACTCGTGGCACAACTGTCCATGGACAGGTGGGGAACGCCTCTTGTTCATCTGGGACTGTGAGACAGCTTTTTATTACAGGGAAATCTGACTGTGGAGTGCTTTGAAGAAAGGAAAAATGCATGTCCATGGAAGCCTAGATGTTGTCTGTGCAGTGCACACACTGTGCTACACTCTACATGAGTTCATGAGAGGGTGACTCCTGGAGCTGAGAAAGTTGTTCTTTGTTGGGATTGTCAGGCATTATTAGTCCATGGAGTTTTGCAGTAACTTAGGAAAAAACAGATGTTTGTAATAGAATTAGGCAAGCAGTTGTAGCTGACCCAAGTTTTTGCATGTGTTTTTCTGCACTAGAAGGTGTTAGTTTTGCTTTCATTGGCATTTTCCTTGCAGAAAATTTCAATTAGTGATTTTTCTTACAGTAAGAATCAGAACTAAATATTCTAGTTTCAAATTAGGAAGTTGAAAATTATACCTTTTTTTTTACTGTGCTAGTGTGAAATAAAGAATTTCCATCTGAGCAGTCATTGCATCTTTATCCAAATGTAGATTCTCAGAAGAACATTTGGGCTTTTAGTTCTTAGGTGAAGTGGAATTTAATTTGGGGTATTTAGTATTTAATTTGGGGAAAAAGAAATCCATTTCGTGACAAGTTCCACATATACCTTTCTGATTCCCACCACTGCAATTAGCTGAAATTTTTCAGAAGCTTTTTCTTCAGAAGAAATTTTCCAGAAAGTGAAGTCTGGATCAGCCAGTTTTGTGAAATTTTGTAATTGTCAGCTCTCTTTTTTTTTTTTTCTCCAGCTTCTCAGTTCAAATCTAATCCAAACTTTGTAGTTACTGCCATCATAGTGGGTTACAAAACAAATCAGAACTCGTTGAGTATTATCCAGAAACTCTTCATTTCCTTGAGCATAGCACATACAGAATACGACATGGCACGTGAATAACACCACTGCTACACTAGTAGAAGCTCAGCAGTTTTCCAGGAGGGTTACAGGAACTGAGACAAACAAAACACTTACAGCCTGTTTTTAAAATAAACAAAAATGAATAAGGGGTATTCAGTTCCAGTGGTGCCTCGGCACTGCACTTTGTGTTATGATGTGCTGTGCACATCAGTGTCTGTTCTATTGATTTTTAATTGAGGAAACATTTCTTAAGTGTTCAAAAACCTTTGAGTAAAAAAGTAAAGAAATAAATTGAACCAGACCCTGAGTGAGTGCCACAGTAAATTAGTAAAACCGGTGTGTGCACATGGTATATTTTTCCCCCCAGAATTTAATTAAAAAGAATGAGCTGGGGCTCAGTGCTGATTCACTGGCACTGATGCAACGTCTGAGCATCTGTTTCCCTTTCTGGATCCTCACTGGGGCACATGTTTTTATTGATAGACAGAACCACACATTTTTATTCAGGAAGAACAGCCGTCCTGGTTCTGTGCAGGAAAAGTGTTCCCTACTTCACTGGTGTGTTGCTATAAATTATTGATTTGAGTTGGAAATACTTTCTTTCAGCTAAAATCAATAAATAATAACCTACCAAAGAACTGCTTAGCTGCTTTGTTTCCTTTGACATCTTTCAGTTACTGCCTTATCTTTTTCCATCTTCTTTAAACCACTTTTATTAAACACCTCTGGCACAACTGTAGGCATTTAAGAAGAGTGTCTCAGATGTAAGGTGACATGGACATAAACAACATGCTGTACACTACATTCCTGAATTATTCTTTGAAATTATTATTGGAGATGAGGAAAAGCAAAAAAACAACTCCAGCACTTCCCCTTGTCCTGTTGGAGGTGAGATTGATGTGACTGTCATGACAGATTTAGGTTTACCTGTCCTGTAGGCTTGAGGAATGGAAGAGAGGGATGCATTCTGCAAGCTAACATTATTGTTTTAGGAGGAAGCTTTGAGACAGACTTCATCGAGGGTTGTTCATTATTGGGTAGTTGTCATTTATTGCAGTGATGTGACATTTCCTTGAATAATGGCTTGGTTGCTTCAGTGTGATTTTCATGCATGTGTTTTGGCTAAGCAGGCTTTTTAAAGGCTCAGTATGTACCTGAGGGTCAGAAATCAGAGTAGGACTTAAAAAAATGTGAGGTCAGAATAGGGAAAAGGAAAGACATGATTAGCAATACACTGCTTGAAATCTGAGAATCTGAGAATGAGCTGGAAATCAGTTGAGTATTCTTAAGAAAAGTAAAAATAAAGAATCTCACAAAACAATTGAATTCCAGCAAAATTCACTTAGCTGAACAGACCTTTAAAAAATTTACCAACTGAATTATGGTCTCATTGTTATGCAGTACAGCACTACATTTGTTTTCTCTAGAGTCCTTAAGAGAACACATTTCCTCAAGTCCACTAAAAAAAACCAAAATAAATTGGTCATGTTGTGCTTAGAAACTCATAATTCTAAGTTTTGTGGTCAAAAGAGACATAACAACTTACAGAGAGCAGATTATGGAGGATCACCTAGCAGTCCCTGTAGCATATTTATGGAAGTAGAGCCTGTCAATGAGAACAGCACAGTACAATGGAGTATTCTGAAGGGTACTAAGGTGTCCAGCTGGGAACTTGTACCACCAGAAGCCAGTTTCCACTTCAGTATCATGAAAAGGTTTGCATTAGCAGGTGTGCTGTTTAAATAAGTTATATATGCCATTAGTCCACTGCATGGAGTCCTTAGAAGGCATTTTGCTGCATTTTTTACTAGGCAAGTTTTCCATTTTTAAACTGATGCCCTAAATTTGAGTGCTGACAGATTGGAGTCTCCTGATTAGCAGATTTGTATTATGTTGGAAAGAGGCAAAAAAATGTATTTTCCCCCTATTTATTATTTGTGTAATCAAAATTCTGGACACCTTACATACCTTTTAGATATGTTTATATTGATTTGTGTTTCAAATTTAGCTGTATGTTTCAGGCTGATAATAGCCTTTGTTTCAATAACAGATAAAAAGAAAATTATGTACCAAGTGTAGACTAGTAAGGTAATATCTCATATCTAAAAAAAAAATGATTATATCATCTTGGTATCATCACAATCATTCAGAAGGCAGACTGTGTTTACTGGTATGAGTATATTCTTTTTTTTTTTTTTTGCAAATCTTAGGGAGATAGTAGGAGGGGGAAAATATTTTCTCAGATTATGATAATGCAGAAATGCATTATTAATGCAGAAATCTTGCATTTTGTATAATATTAATAGGAAAAATTCAGTAATGTGGATTTCAAATAGAGTGAAGATACTAATTTTGCATCATCTACTCTTCCCAGATTTTAATAGAATATCTGGCTAGGCTGCATAGGTCATTTCCCTCCATATTAAATCAAGAGGCTTTGTAATCAGTCCTTGCAGTACTTTTGGGTGACACATCTCAATCTCTAGGCAATAAATTACCCAAAATGTTTAAATGATTTTGACCAAGTTGGGTTTGATTTATGTTTGCAAATGAAATCTTTCCTTGTCATTTTCATCAATAGTATTGTAACTGCAGGAATTTTTAAAAAATATACATCAATACAATCTGTTTAAGAAATTATTTAATGAAATTTGAGACAGTGTGAACATGCACAAGTTAGTACTTTTAATGATGGTTTTCTCTGAAATGTTCTTTTGATATTCCACAGCAATGCCATTTCTGTCCTTCCTCCTCTCCTTACTCCCTACTAATAGTAAATCCCTTTCTATCAATGTGTCACCCCTTCTGTCCTTTTCCCTGACAGCCAGCCTTCTTCTAGTTATTGCCCATTTTCACCTAAGGCAGTATCCCATTGACCTGTCTCTTTTAACAGCCTTTAAGATCTGACTAACTGCCTTGCAAAATTTGGGGAAGGTTTTCCTGACAGGAAGTAAAATGATCTGTGGGTCCATACACCTCTGTCCTCCACAAGCTTGCTGAAGAGCACTGTAGTGTGTTACTGTGTGGGAATAGCTTGACCTGAAATGTGAATTGGGCACTTGACAGAATTGAAGTTTATGAGCCCTCTATCCTCTAGGTAGATCCACATGAACAGATCCTTGCAATTGCTCAAGCTCCCACTAGATAAGTCCTGTTATCCATGTGGGTTTTCCTGTGGCATCAAAGCTTTAGACAGAAAATGATGGTGCTTTAGGTATCTGATTTAGGGCCATCTTAGGCTACATTGGATTTAGTGAGATAGGTGTATCCAGGGTGCAGTCCATCTGTCCAGGAGGAGACCTCTACTTTACCATCTTAAATAATGAATTACACTGTAGAAATATTTACTGCTTTCCACAGCATATAAAGCACCCCCAATCTGTCTCACTTAGAGAAAGATCTCTGCATTTGGTCAGGTGAACACAGACACAGAGTCCCAGACAGGGAAATAGCTTTTTCTTACTCTCACCCTTCCTCTTCCAGGCTCCAGATGCTTGAAGCCATCTGCAAGCACTGGGAAGGTCCCATCAGCCTGGCACTGTACCTTTCCGACGCGGAAGCCCAGCAGTTCCTGCGCTACGCTCAGGGCTCGGAGGTCCTGATGAGCCGCCACAACGTTGGCTACCACATCGTGTACAAGGAGGGGCAGTTCTACCCTGTGAACCTGCTCAGGAACGTGGCCATGAAGCACATCAGCACACCATACATGTTTCTGTCCGACATCGACTTCCTGCCCATGTATGGACTCTACGAGTACCTCAGGTAATGGACACTGAGGGAATTCCCACTGCCACCCACCATTTCAGCCTCTCCACTCCCCCTCCCCACTGCCCTTCTCACATATTCCCAAAACAAAGCAGTTTGAGCAGATCTGAAAACGGAAGCGTATAATGATCTGAAGTGTGACAATGCCCAGCAAAGAGCAAGAATTTTTAGAGTAGAAGAAGGGACTGTAACTGGAAAGTAAAGCAAAACAGTTATGAAAGAAAAAACCCAGATCTGAATGTGAGCCTTGTTAGCCATTAGAATAATCTCCCCAGGGCTGCAGAGGAACCAATTTGAAAATTGAACTGGGTTAAGTATTATTAAATGTCCAAGAGCGTCGTTTATTAGCAGAGATGTGAAACAGGCAGTTTCTCTAAACATCTCTGGTTCTTAATGCCAGTGACAGAAAAACATGCAGAGCAGTATTGAACTTGTTGTCTGTGTGACACACTCCTAATTCAGTTCCTTATCTTGAAAAGAGTCTAACCAACTCAAAAATATGACTCCAATGCCAGCACCTGTCAAGGCAAAGTAATTGTCATAAGGAAACTGGGAGGAGTAACATCAGTGTGTATTGTATCATACTGCATGTGAGCACGTTGGGCTGAGCAAACTACAGACTTCTGATCCATTAACTGAGCTTTTTTAATTAACATCTTTCTGCCCTGCAGAGGCTGGTCACCTGAGGCCAAAGCACAGAGCAAGGAGGACACCCTGTGGCCAGACAGGAGGATGTCAGTTCCTTTATCCTAACAGTCTAGCTTTTCAACTCTATTCTAATTTGGTAAAAGTTGATCAAAGTGTTCCAGTGAGGGCCTGCCTGTAGGTGTTCCCTGTCAGTTCATAAGCCTGGGGCTTTGGAGTGTAAAGGAAAATATGCCTTCTGGTATCATGAACTTATGGAGGAGTTTCTTTCTTTCAGGCTTTACTCTGTAAGACATTTACAGGGCCAAACTCACTATTCAGAGGGGTGGAGTACCTCTTCTATGAGGAAGGGATCAGAGAGTTGAGGTGTTCAGCCTGGAGAAGTGAAGGCTCCAGGGAGGCCTTATTATGGCCTTCCAGTATATCAAGGGAGCTTAATAAGAAAGATGGGGATTTTTTAGTAGAACCTGTTGAGATAGGACAAGGATAAGTGGTTTTTAACTAACAGAGAGGAGATTTAGATGAGATGCAAGGAGTAAGTTTTTTGCAATGAGGATGTCAAAATGCTGGTACAGGTTGCCCAGACAGGTGGTGGGTATCCCATCCCTGTAAATTTTCAAGGTCAGGCTGGATGGGGCTCTGAGCAACCTGATCTAGTTGAAAATGTCTCTGCTCACTGCAGGGAGGTTGGTCTAGATTATCTCTAAAAGTGCCTTCCAACCCAAAAAATTCTATGATTTTACAAAAAGAGAAAGTAGATCTTTCAAAAAACCAAGAAAAAGCTACTTGAAAAAAAAAAGGGCTAGATGACCTTTGAGTTCCAGCCCAAACTATTCTATGGCTTTCAAGATGCTGAATTTCAGTTGTATCAGTGAAGTATTAGCACACTGTGGAAGCTTGCTTTCCTCTTACTTTGTTGAAGTCGTTTCAAGTTGTGCTAGGAGCGCTCCAAAATTATTCTGTTCCTTGCCCACATTAGCTATCTCCAGATACGTGGATGAAGAGTTATTCCTCATTTCTCTATTCTTCTGTTAGTGTTGCATGGTGGTACATTTTTTCAGATCAGTGCTGGACACAGTAAGGATGGCAGCTGTTGATACTGGCATTGAGTGCTAGATAAGGAACTTGTTCTCTCATGCTGCTTCACAGTGCACGGATGGGAGCCAGCAATTAAAGGAAGAAGAGAGGAGAGAAGGCAGAATGAAGTACGACCATTTCGTTGAGATATTACAACCATAGAAATATTTCTCATAAGGTGATATTGTATTACATAACTAAGTGCACCATGGTGGTGGTGCATTGGTGATGTTTCAGAAAAAAGCAGAGATGCTCTCTGAGAGCTGCTGCCTCTGAGACTTTGTGTTACCCTGCCAACCTTTTTTAAGGCTGTACCACTCAGCTCTGACTAAGAGTCTCTCTTGCCTGGGAATATTGAAGTTGCTAATCTGCTACTGCCAGCTTTTTAAAAACTGATTGGATTGGTTTTTTGGTTTTGTTTTGGTTTTTTTTTTTGGTTTTTTTTTTTGCACGTGGACTAGATGCTTTTGTAGCTTTTTCTGTAACGATTTTTCTAAGCAAAGTAGCAGGGAGTTGCATTGAGATTATTTAAAATGTGAATACCCTGTGTCTTTCTGCATTGACTGTTCCCACTGCCTCTGCAAATAGCTGATTAGTGCTATCTGTCTGAATGGCAGCAATTGTTTGTTAGAGAGATGTAAAACATTTTTATCCTCATTTCCTCAGAGAGAACAACCATAAACAAATGGAAATAGTGTGGTATTTTGGGCATCACTTTGTACAGAATAAGCCAGGAAAGTCCTACTCACTGAAAGTTTGCTGATTTACATATATTGCATCTTATGTCTCTGCAGATAATATATTCTCAAAAAGAAAGAAATTTCAAAAAATATTTTCAACTTATTTTGAAGGTGTCATATGATAAAGGTTACAACCAGTTTTGAAGCAGAAGCTGATGGACCTGATGGTTACCTATCCCTTTGTTTATCTGTTGCTTTGCACTTAGATTTGTGCTAATTGAGCTTTTTCATAGCTGCTAAGTAAAACCATTTCAATGTTTTTATCTCCATCAAACACCCTTTTAGTCCTGCTTTAGTCTTCTGTGAAGTACAGAAGGAAATGTATCATTTAAAGATTTCCTGTTTACCAGTAGTTACTGAGGTCACCTTGTCAGTGGCCCAGAGGTAAAGGCTTCTTCTGGTTGCTGCAAGTAAGGTGCTTGGGTCATCCTACAGTGACTTGTAACACAGAACAGTGAGACAGGTTGCTTATCTACAGCTGTCACAGCTAGCATTGAAGTTCTTTCCTAACACATTTGTGTAAAATGTGCCCTTGGCTTCCAGTGACACATTTAGCATGAATTGGGACCCAGCATCCCAGCTCCATCCATGGGTTTTGTATCTGTCCCCTACATCATGAGTTGTGAAGTAGTTCTGCTTATTTTTCAGCATCTCAGCTAGGGAGATAGTTCAGATTGTGTCTATTGGGGTTTTTGTTTTGGTTGCCTCTGTAGTCCATGAATTCGTGTCTTCTGCAGAGAGGAAGAGCATTCAAATGAATTAAACAGTGGTTGGCAGCTCTCCAGTTCTGACCACAAGCTCAATGACTGACATATTTGTAACTTGCAACCAGCTACTTTCCAAATCCTGATGATGGACTCTTTTTTTTTTTCTGAGTGTAGTGCTTTAGGATTAAGTTGCTAGCTTTTCTCTGTCTGAGCTTCTCTATCCTCCAAAAATGGGAATGATCTTGCTATCTACTAATATGAGGATGAGAATTCTGTGTTAATTTTGAAAATAACAATGCAGATTAGAAGACTGATATCAGCATGCTGGAGTTCGTTCAACTGTGAGAAGACTCTTGCGATTTAGGATTCATTTCTTCACTGCTTTGTGAAAAATATTGTTGATTAGATTTAAAGTTTAACCCAACCTTCACTGTGTCAGAATGACACACATAGGTCTGAACACAAAGATAGCTGGGAAATGGTTTCCTGGACAACACTAGCACAAAGAGAGCTAGCTCTTCATAGCCATAAATCCTTATTTTGGGGTTTTGGGGAAAAGGATAAGAAAGGAAAGTGGATACTGAATCAATACTACTGTATCCAAAAAACCAGTTCTCATCAGAATAGTGCAAGAATTACCTAGTTTACCCAGTGCTAGCTTGCAAAGTAAGCAAATGTATTCCCTATGCTATATTCCAGATATCTGGCAGCATCAACAAAATTTTCTTATTCCCAAATGGTAACAGAACCAGCCAACCAACAAATAGCACCTTCACTCAAAACAGGAGAAAAAATCATCCAACAGAAAAATGAAAAGGTAGATTTGCTTCCAGTAGGAAGAAGTTAGAGTTTCAGCTGATTGTCCAAGGAGCAGCCCCTACCAAGTTATGAGAAGAAAATGGAAGGTGTTTTTTTCTCTGCCATTATCACAGTTTAAATGGCTTCTATTGTCCTTTGTCTCTGAAGTTCAACATCTGGATGTCAGCAGTGATTTCTTCTTCCCTTTGCATCAGTCTTTTATGTCACAGAGTCCACCTCAAGGGCAGGTGATTCTACTCAGAGATCAGTGCTGCTGGGCTTCTTGTCTGTGTGCCTCAACTCCCAGCTTCATTTTGGAGAGCCCTCCACTTTGACCTTACCACCTGCACTGGTTGTGGCTGAGCCGGAGGTCTTTCCCCATGTGATGGTAGCATCCCTCACAGTGCTGTGCTTTGCCTTGGTAGCTGGAAAGGTGCTGATGACACGCCAGTGTTTTGGCTACTGCTGAGCAGTGCGGGCACAGCATCAGTGCTGCCTCTCCATCATTCTGCCCCCCATCTGGGAGTGGGCAAGATCTTGGGAGGGGACACAACTAATACAGCTGAGCCAAACTGAACAGAGAGAATCCATGCCAAATGGTGTCAGCTCAGATAGATACAAAAGCTGAGAAAAGGAGGAGGAAGGCAGGACATTTGTTATTTAGAATGTTTGCCTTCTGCAACAACCACTATGTGTGCTGAAGCGAAGCCCTGCTTCCCAAAGTGGCCAGACATCACTTGATGGAAAGGAGAAAATAAAATCTTCTATTTCTCTCTTTGTTGGTGCATACTCAGCCTTTTGGTTTTGTTTTAGCAAACTGCCTTCTCAACATACAAGTTGTTTTCCATCTTTTTTTCTCTCCCATACCCAGCAGAGGAGGAGGGCTGAGAGCAGCTTGGTGGGCGCTTGATGTCCAGCCAAGGTCAACCGACCATACCAACATGCACCTCATGAAATATTTCATGCATCTCTTGAAGATATTTCTGCAGAGAATATCCTGCTATTTTTTTTTCACTTTGGAAGTATCTCCACATCTCTGTGGTTGCCTGAACGCACCTCAAGTATCTTGCTTCCAGACCTCTGTTTCTCTTCACTTACCTCACTCTTCATGTTGACCTCTGTCACTGCAAGTGACTTCAGGCTGTTCTGTCAGTTTTTTCCCTCTGCTTTTTGATTTCTTCATGAAGGCACATTTATTCCTTCTAATAGTTCAGGCATTGACAACTGTATGAAATTTGGAGGTGACAGGAGCAGCAGAGTATGTGCAGAAAGGATCGCTGGTATCAACAGCATTTTTGTGGTTATATTCCATATCTTAGAGAATAAGTCACATTCAGCACTAGATTCATCACAAGTTGCTCTGTCTGACAGTTTCTGCTGTTACTTGTGCTTGATACCTGTGCCTGTTGAAGCTCTGGTCAGCTTCAGATTGTAAACTTTGGTGGGCAGGATTGTTTCCTACTCTTGGACAGTGCAAGCACAGCAAGGCCTTGAATTTTGCCTGGGCCTTTTGAGCTCTCCATAAAACAAAGTGATAGTAACAGCCATAAATGGAAGCTGCTGTTCCCTTGCAGAGCCGAAAGGATGAGCATCACTACAAATGTTACCTGCTCCTTCCTAGAACTGAATCCCCAAAACTGTACTGCTCAAGGCTGATAGATTGCACAGACACCAGAAAGACTTAGATTTTGGTAAAGAAACTGTATTAGTATCCCCTGCTTTCAGAAGTGTGAAAGGGAAGAAACATTTAAAAGCATCATAAAGACTGTATACTGGCACTGCTTAACAACTTTGGAAGGTCACAACTGCTGTTTGTGAAGGATGTGTCTATTGACATGCAGGTATCTTGGCCTCTAGTGATGGTGAGGGAGAAGCTACAAGAAGAAAGTAAAAAACTATTTATGATAAGATGCTGTTAAAATCCTTCATTTGTGAAAAGTTAACTGGAATGTGTCAGGGGCTCTTTAAACAATGCAAACTTTGCAGTAAGGAGCTGAGAACAGATTGCTTAATATAGAACAGGCCTATAGGGTGGTATGAATTTCCTAAAATTCAGATTTTATGAAGTAGTTGTGCTCATCTTCATTTTCTGTGACAGCAGTATAAATGAATTCTAGGTATTCTGGGCTTAGAAAAATTGTTTGTTTGGTTCTTCTGTTATTAGGACAGTGATCCCAATTCCTTCAACTTAAAAGGCTGTAGAGAGTTTGCTGCTTGTCAACATTCTCCTTGATTGCTTGTTGCAGTAACATAAAAGTCAGGACAGTGAATCCTGTTAAAGGGAACTGACTTTGACAGGGAGAGAGAGGCATATTTCTGGTATGAAATATGGAGATAATGAAATAAAAATTGAGACAGAGTTATTTCTAATGACAGGTATAGTAAGATTCAGTTGGGGGATGGAAAAGTACCTTCTTTTTCTTCGAATTTTAGTTTGTTAGAAAAAAATAGGCTGAACACCTCTGGCAGGCAGGATGAGAGATTGCTAAGCTGCTCCTCTGCTGCAACAGTCATCCCAAGGCCCCTGCCTGGAAAAGAGCCCTGTGTGAAATACATATGTGCACACACGCTCACACACCAAAACAGTCTGTGCCCTGAACAACTTGCAGCAAAAAGAAGGAAAAAGAGAGGCATCCCAGTCCATTCAAGTGTAGAGCACTTCTCTGCTGCCAGCAGTCTGATCAGCATTGGTCAGTCAAACACACAAGCTCATTTGGAATTCTGTTGCTCTCCCTGCTCTTAAAGCAGCAAACCAAAAGGAGAAGAAAATTTGAAGCACCTGTAGGAAAAGATATGGGCCGTAGTTACATTTATAGTATCCTAACTACCCATTTTTTGCACTTTATCTTGAAAAGCTCAGTGATTTGCTCATTTGAAAATTTTCCTGTTTTTATTCGTTGTTTCTCTTTTGCCAGGAAGTCTGTCATCCAGCTAGACCTAGCTAACACCAAGAAAGCTCTGATTGTACCCGCCTTTGAGACCCTGCGCTACCGCCTCTCCTTCCCCAAGTCAAAAGCAGAGCTGTTATCTATGTTGGACATGGGAACCCTCTTTACATTCAGGTAATGGAAAGTACTCTTTAACCTGTGGTAATTACCTCTGGTTTTTAGGTTCTTCTGAATATTTGGTTCTTCTCTTTCACTGTCAGCTGCATTAAGAAACTCATTGGAATTTTTCTCCCTTTTCAAAGAGAGGCAGTGAACAGAACCATGTGGATATATTCTGTCTTTAAGCTCAGCATTTTATCTTGTATTACAGTCCTCTACTGAAGGACTTCAGTTGTTAAATCGAATTTGTTTTATTTTCATCATTTTTTATTGCACTACAAAAAATCAAGCGTGACCATTACACTCAAGTGCATGTAATTTACTTTTTGGCTGCCAAATACTATCTGTGTAGCTGTGTCCTCTCATGTGACCAAAAGTAATGTATCTCTGCCCATTGGTTCTCTTCCTTACTGGAAAAACAAACACAGGCTTGTCTTATGCTCTTTTAAAGTGTGAAACAGCTGCTTAAATACCTAGAGTTCCTCCGTGCAGAGGTAAGAGAGTACTCTGACTAGAGGCTAAGAAGCAAAGAACACCTAAATTTGGAACTCCTCTCTGAAGCAGACTTCTTTTGTGGCTGTGAACAAGTCACTTCTATTACCTGCCAGACTCCTCAGTTTTAAAATGCAGCTAGCAGGGGTTAACCATCTCTTGGGTGTGTGTGGTAAGGTCTGATTAGCAGACATTTGTAAAGCATCTCAGCAATGGGAAGAGTACAATATGGCCTTATGATGTTGCACAGAGAGGGGGCTTAGGAGACTTGCGTTCTCTTCTCAGCTCCACTGCTCCCCTGCTGAGAGGTGCTACACGAATCACTTTGCTTTCTTACATCTCTGTTCCCCTTCTCTGAAATACAGGTAACAATGTTCACCTCTCCTTTTTGCAGTATTTTGAGATCTGAGATAAAAGCTAGGCATTATCCATGGCTGGAGGAGCTCCATATAGTACCCCTCTCATCCTTCTCTTACTTTAGAGCTTTCCTCACACTTTTCTCATTCCCTATATTACACACCTCTCTCATTGCAGCAGCCACCCTTCCCTCATGTGGTTGCATGCACATACCATAGCAGACAGCCTGTGTGAGTCTGAAAAACATAATTCTGATCAGTGTCAGAATTCTACCAGTAACTGCCTTGAAACAGAAACGTGAGGTGACTGAGAGAGGCATGCCTCTGGAAAGTTACTTAAGGATACTGATAAAGCAAGTACTTTTCCCTCTGCCATCATTCTTTGACATACAAAAGACATAAAAATAAACAAGAGATCTGATAAAAAATAGTTTCCTCTTCCATAGTTGAGAGAAAAAGTCTTTCCAGTGGAAAATAACGCCCTCAGGATTTTCAGATGTCAGCAGTCAGCTGCACAGTGGTGGCCTTCCACTACAGATTTCATCTCCAAGCTAAACAGCATGTTGGTGTGTTACATACACAGCTGGATTTGCAAATCCTTTCTCAAGTCTCACTCGGGCAAAAATGTCTTTAACACCAGTGGGAGTTTTTCCAAAGCAAGGTTAAGTAAGACTTGAAGGACATGCAGTCTGTAGCTGGTGTACATATTAATGTAGGATACATTTTACAAATGCTTCCTCAGTTTGTTTTGGCTCATTTCATTGCTCAAATCTGTAGACAGCGACAAAGCATCTGGGCTCTCAGCTCTGGGCTGAGAATTTCCACCTCCACCTTCAAGGTGCTTTAATAATGCTGCAATTTGCTGCTGAGCAGGTGGGAGTGAGCTGGGGAGGACTGGTGTGACAGTGATTGCTGAGAGTGCCTGCAGCATCCCAGTCCCTCACACCACATGGTAGATTACAATCTTTCCCTCACTGAAATTGCTTTTGTCACCTCTTTTTGAAATGGTGACCTTTTCTACCTCTGGGCAGCTAAGAAGTACACAACGGCTCTCAATTACATCCCTCACTCAGCAGCAGAAAAAAAGAGAAGACAAGTGAGCATCTGTGGCTGGCAAGGTGTGCTGTGTGAAACCCTGTGCCACAGCGGGGGCTCTGTGCCAGCTCGCTGGCTCCCTTGGCAGCTGCTGGCCTGGAGTGTGCTCCCGAGGATGTGCCTGCTCAGGGCCTGGCTAGCAGCTGATGGGCACACCCAGGCACAGGGGAAACCACAGCTGGCAGGAGACACATCAGCATAGTGAGAAAACATAAAAACCAACAACTGATTAACTAATTAACTGATTGCATCCACAATCCAGCAAAATGTTGAAGCATCTGGGAACAGAAGTGGGAAAGTTCTTCTTTCACTCATCTCTCTCACTGAAGCGGGAAACTTAGAGGAGGCAGGGAGGAAGACTACTCTGAGAAGAATAACTACTTCATTTTACTAACTTTAGCAAAATGAAATTTTATTTTAAATAAAAGCAATCAGGAACACAAGTAAAATGAAGCATTGGATCCAAAGTGGAGGAGGAGGGGATGTGGTGTGTCGCAGTTGTTTTCCATGAACTGTGGGAAAGAAACTCATTGTGATTTTAGGGAGATTGAATTACTTGGTTTGGATTTGTCAAAAATGCGAGCATAGTTGAAAATATGTTGTTCCCAATTTTTGTAAAGTACTCCAGGGATTGTCAGATTGAGTGTGGCCTTAAAATTCAATGTGTATTTAAGTCTTGAGTGAGGAGGACCTGAACAGAAAATTGCATTTATTCATTTGTCCTGTGAGATGGAATACCAGTATAGACAGTGAACCTCTTCTCACAGTTGCATCACTGATAGTAAAGTCTGTTGGAATGACTCATCCTTTAATGGGAGCTTCCTCTCTGTGGACCTCCACAGAATGGTGTCTGCTTCTCTTTCTTTGCAGTACAGCTCGTGTAATCAGCCATTGACCAAGACCTAGTTCCAGCAGATTATCTGTGTATGAACCCATATATATTGTGTGTACATATGTAATCCAATAATGCTCTTACAATTCTTTTAATGTTCTCACAATTAGATTGTTTTCAGTCTAATTACTCCTCCATCACTATTGTGTGTACACCTCATTTGAGCATCCAATATTCATTTACCTCTTTGTCAGGACCTTAGCTGTCCTTTTGCCTTTCTCTTTCCTTCTACTCACATCAATCACTCTGAAGAGGTAAGTAAAAAACTTCTGTTGTTACTTGGTTTTGTGCTATCAAATCTACTCCTTCCTTTCTGGGTTTTTTGGTTGTTTTTTTTTGTTGTTGTTGTTTGTCTCTGCAACCCCAGTTCCATATTTTCCCTTTATTGACTCTTCCCAATTATTTATTTTGCTCTGCTAGTTGGCTGTCTTGATCCACAGAGGTTATACTTGAGCTGCTATAGGTGCTTACACTGATACTTCCAAAAAGGGTGGAAAGAAATTGAATTATTTTTATGGTTAGCATCTTGTTACCCCCTGTTTAAATCAGTGGGAGAGTGTTACTAGAATAACAGCAGCATTTGGCTGCTTCTCTGCAGGAATCTCTCAATTAACCAAAGTTTGTACGGGCTTTGAAGATACAAATCACTTCATAAGTGTTTAGCAGTCATTATTATTATTATTATTATTATCATAATTAATTTCAAAATGCCGGAGGTAGGATTTTAGAAGATACAGCACCCTCCACAATCTTATATAATTTTAAACCCCACATTGTGACTGTTGGGTTGGGGTTTTTTTCCAGCGTAGATAGCTGCACATTCATGACTGGCTAGGTTAGCCACTCATCTCCAAAAGAGGCCAAGAAAAGGGATAGGCTTTTTGGCAATGATTCCAAAGAGCATTAAGGGTTATAAGCATCTTTGTGAATCTGGCACTGCTTGCTAATAATCTCTGGAGAATTATTTCACTGTCACTGTCATTATTTCACTGTTTTTTAATACAAAAGAGTTTTGTTTCTCCTGGTCCCTAAGTGAGATATCTGAGAGTGGTAAAACCTATTTACAGTTTAGAAATGCAGCATACAAAAGACCATACATTACTTGTGACCCCAATGCCATGGTAATAATTCAGTCTTCCTGCACTTCCCCTAAAGAGAGAGTCAGCAAAGATGAACACCTCTGATTCTCCTGTTACAAGCCATACAAATATGTCCAAAAGAAAACTCCTAGGCTGTGATTTTATATTCCTGTTTTTAGCAATGGCTTACAATGTTTTGAGAATTTCTGGGATTTAAGCATTACATCATGCTGTAATTTTTCAATATTTAATGCTCAAATCCCTTCACTTTTAGCATGTGAGTCATCCCTGTGAATTCAATGTACCTTACTTTACAAATTGGCAGGATATTTGTTTTGTCCCTTCTGTTGCCTATCTATCTCAGTGTTGTAATACAGATACCTGCTATTCCTTTGTTTCATTAATTAATCTGTGACTCTGCAGAAAGAGCTTGTCTCATTGATTTTTGGAAAGTGTTAGAATAAGTGGGCGAGAGAGTCATTGACCCTGGCACTAATGGGGTGCATTCAAGCTGTGCTAGGAGGAGACCTGCTGTGACCTAAACTAGATTAGCCAAATATAAAAGGATCTTCTTCTGTAAATCAAATTGATTACCTTACTGAAGATCCAAGGAGTACTCCCCACAATGTAGAACTTAGAGCAGAAAGCCTTTATGTAATATTTTACTTATTAATGTAATTATGCAGCTTGGTTCCTGCCATAGTAATAACCATAATTAATAACATAGAACATCTCTCCAGAGCTGCACATGTCTCTCATGCAAATTATAAAATTGCCTATAAAACAGATCATGAATATCACCATGGTGGGGAAATAGCTAATTTTAGGGACTTTGTCTGAGCTGCAGATTTCTACACTGATTTTAGAGCACCGACCGATGCAGCTGCTTGGTTGCTAGGAATAAGACACAGCCCTTGTAGTGCAGATGAACTGACAGGGTACTGTGTAATGGTTTCTCACATTAGCATGAGGTACTGTTTTCACACTATCCTTCACCAACTAGATGTGTTTAAGCATTGAGCTCCGGGAGGCGTGCTGGAAATAGTCCTAGAAATTGCCTCCGACGCGTCCTGAAAATGATGATGTGAACTGTAAGCTAACGTCCTTATTTTTGAGCATTTCATCTAACAGGTAATATTTTGTTTCCTTGCCAAGATGCTTTCTATCTAATTGCCTCCCCACGCCCCTGCTGTTTATGTCTGTTTCAGGTACCACGTCTGGACGAAAGGGCACGCGCCAACAAATTTTGCCAAGTGGCGAACGGCCACCACTCCCTACCGCGTGGAGTGGGAAGCAGACTTTGAGCCATACGTCGTCGTCAGGAAGGATTGCCCGGAGTATGACAGGCGCTTTGTGGGATTTGGCTGGAACAAAGTAGCTCACATCATGGAACTGGATGCACAGGTGAGGAGGTGACACACGAGTATCTCACTAGGGCTCTGCAGCAGGGTTGTTCCAACCAAGGCTGTGTCCTGTAGGAAGGCGTCACGCTTTGCATCACCAAAGTGTTCATCTGGCCTTACTGAGCTCCTTAATGAGCACTTCTTGAGTTGGGAACACTCTGTTTAATGCCTGTCAAGTATTAAATGAAGAGCTGAGTCTGAGTTCATTTATTTGTCAGTTTTAAGAAATCTATTGTTTTGCAGAGGCACAATCCCTGTAGTGCTTTCCTCCTGACCGAAGCATTGAAGCAGTTGTTGCCAATCCCATCACTTATTAAGGAACATGTAGACCTAGCTGGATTTTTTCCATTAAATTGAGGTTTGTGAGTCCCAAATACTAATTTACAATTCAAAAACTAATCTTCAGTTGAATTCAAAGCAAGCATCTTTAATTTCTGGCTGGAATTTACAGCACATTTCTGCAAAGATGGTCTTTACATTTCCAAAGTGTGGGGCTGTGGTGCTGACTCTAAAGGATCCAGGTACTTGTGCCTTGGGCTACCTGCTTTTTGGATCTGTGACTTGGGATGAAGCTGCTGGGCAGAATTTATAATAATAAGGATGCAGAGAAAGCTCAGGAGTCCCAGACTGGCACCAGAGCTCTCAGAGTTGCCAAGGTCCCTGCTGCCAACCTAAATCTTAGAGGCTGGCAGTGACTATGGCTCCATGGGAGCCCAGTGCTGCTGCTCACTGAAATGGCAGGATTTGCATCACCCTGCTGTTCTTGGATGAGGAGCTACCCACTATGCTCATCAGTAAGGTCTGGGTCATGGCATTTCTTTTTAGTTTGGGTTTGTTGTAGTTTTTTTCAGTTTGGTTTCAATCCCAGTGTTTGAACTAGTAGCATTTCATGCTAACCAAAAAAATCAGTTTTGGTGATCTTTATCCTCCTGTGATAGCTTCTGCTATCAATCTGGAATAGAGCAGATCCTTCTTGCTCAAGTCTTACCAGTTTATGTGAAGCAGAGCAGCTCAAGGCTTGGAGCAAGTTAGTGGGAGATTGTGTCTCTGGGGTGTGGGCTACAGTGTATTTGTGTGCAGGCATGTGTGGGAAGGATATTTTCTACTTCTGCTTACAAAACCACATGGTCACCTTGGGCTGGCAGCCACTTGCCCTCTGTTTGCCAAGGTCATTCCCAACAAATTTGTACCTACTTACATGACAAAAAATTATTACAGACTAGAAAAAACATTTTCCCTTATAATAATGTTAATAATACTTTGCTATAGCACTGTAATTTTCTAGTGCACTTTCCAAGCACTAATTAATTAACCATCAGTTGTGGAGAGTGCCAGGGTAATGGTTTATTATTTGTTAATATGGGTAACAAGGCTTATGTTCCCAGTGGCAGCTGTTATGTAGCATTCAGGATTTAACTCTTCTGTTCAGAGGTGTCTGCTCAGCACAGAGATTCACACATGGGAAATAGAAACAGTTTTCAAAGTTGATCATAGTGCAATTATTTTAAATGACCATTGGGTTGGAATTAACTCTGGGAAATTGTTCTTCTCATTTTCCAGCCTTGAGCACAGTATCACATTTAAAAGAAGCTTCCTTTTCCTCTGTAGCAATTTGGATATTGGCAAGTTCTCCCACAAATGAGCCTAGAGGAGACGTGGGATGGCACAGCTACCTCCCCTGTGGCATTCCTCTGCTTTTGGGTGTGCACAGATCAGGTTGCTGCCAGCTGCTAGGCTGGCTTCATTACCAGCAGGCAGAGCAGCTTCTCAGTTATTTCACTGCTCATCATGACTGCAGTGTCTGTCAAAAGGTCTGTTCCAGATCCCTTTCCAAGAACCTGTGCCACTGCCATCCCTCAGAGCAGGACATGGCATGGAGATAATCATCATTGTTATTCTGGGAGCATGCAGGTGTCCACTGAGCTGGATGCTGTACAAATGCACAGATAATGCTAGTCTCCATCTAAAGAATTTGTAATCTAGGAGCTAGGGACAGAGGTTCCTGCAAGTGCATTGCCTTCTCAACAGAGGCTTCCATGCGGTAGGGCGAGGTCATTAGGAAACCTTTCCCTACCTTTCCAGTGACTGTGCTAGACTGTAAGTGTCCCATTTTCCAGGACCCTAGCCCAGCATATTTCAAAGGAGATTATTAGCAGTAGACTCACAGTTTTTTGAAAGGCTTTATGTGTCTGAAGGCCATTCAGAGGGATGAGAATGCTGCTGTGCTGAAGAGTTAGCACTGCAGAGTGTAGACAGTCCCTGACCTGCAGTATTACAGCCTTGAGATGCAAACAGAGAACAAAGAAAAGGTTGTATGAGGGGAATGCATCTTCCTCTGCAGCTCCAGCCCGTAGTTTTAAGGTTCTTTAGAGTAATTTTCTGTAGTTTGTAGTTTATCAGCTCTCCTCACTCCATGGTGCCAGCCTTTGGTTTCACGTTTGGTTCCCCATTAGTCCTAAGCATCTTCCAGGTGCATGAATTCTGCATGTGAGCACCAGATTATTTTGCTCTTGCTATACATTTTTCACCCCAAACAGAATCTCAGAGGACCCCATTCCTGTATATGACAACATTGTAAATTGGCACCAAGATTTACCACTTTAGCACTGTCTGTCAGGCTGCAGGAATTCTTATAAGGAAACAGGAGCTGCATCTGCACTTAGCTGCACATACAGATGAAACACTCAGGTTTATCAGCACACGTGTGTTTTTTCCCCATAAATCTCTACTAAAATATTTTGGAGTACTCTGCCTTTCTGCAGCAGATATTCTTTGTCTCTCTACAGAGTCCTAAATCTACAAGTGACTGGGAATTACAAGCCAGGGGGTATTTTGTACCACTTCCTGTAAAGGCAGCAAGCTCTGTGGCTGTTCCTTCCCTGGCCAGTTTCTTTTGTTAATGGGTTAATGAGTCCATCCAGAAACAGCGACAGATAGAAACCGTGTGAGAAAATAGGAAATTTGACTGTGCAGGCTTCAAAGTTTCTTTATCATTTTGCATCCAATACAAATCTGACTTCTTGAAATTCCATATGAAAAAAGTGATTAGGGTACTTCATTTGGCTACAGAATAACAAGGTTCATATCTCTTACCCAGTTCCTTGCAGAAGATACCTGCTTGTTGCATTTACTACACTAGTGAACTTTCAGCTTGTCTAAGAATCAGGCTTTTTTGAGCTTTGCTCTAATCTTCATATATTTACCTGTAAAAATTGAAAGAATCTTACAGGAATAACGGAGACTTAAATCAACCATCATTTTTTTAACAACAAAAATTGTCAAAAAACTTGGTCAGATATAAAGAGAATAAGTGAAGTAGGTTTACAGGAGAAGGAGAGTTAGCACAGTACCTCAAACTTCGTGAGGAAGAGCTTAATTTGAGTTAAAATGTCTCAAAGCATACGGAATTAGCGGGTTCATTTTCACACATTGCCTATAAATGACACCATATTCTCCCCTTATTTCAGGTTTATAAATAATTTTGGACAGTTTTGTCTCCGTAAGTATCTTAGCATATAGGCAAAGTAACATATGCCATGCAGTTTTGTCTTTGTAAATGTAGCTTATTCCATTATCCCAAGCAAAATAAATTTTAGGGGCAAAGCCATGTTTTTGCATGGACACGTAAGACTCTAGCTGTGTACTCACAGCTGTGTTGTTGCAATCACACTGCTGAAAAATCTGTGTGGCAGACATGGCTTCAGGTGTGCCTTTTGTAATATTTCCGCATTATTTGGCTTATATGGGGTAAAATGTTTTAAAATAGCTGGGGTTTTTTTACCATGAGGGTGGAAAACGCTGGAGGAGATTATCCAGAGGGGATATGGACCCCACCTCGCTGGAAACATGCAAGGACAGATTGGATGGGGCTCTGGCAACCTGATCTAGTTGAAGATGTCCCTGCTCATTGCAGGGAGGTTGGTCTAGATTGTCTTTAATGGTGCCTTCTAATCCCAAAAATTCTATGATTTTACAAAAAGATTACGTAGATCTTTCAAAAAACCAAGAAAAAGCTACTTGAAAAAACAAAGGCAGTTTGTTTGAGATCCCTGATGGGTTTGTTGTTCCGGAGACACAAACGGCGCCCTTCGGCGCTGGAGCACGTTTGGCTGAGAAGGAGCCTTGTGGGAGGCGGGGATCCCCCTCACAGCCGTGTCTTTGTCCCACAGGAATACGAGTTCACGGTGCTGCCCAACGCCTACATGATCCACATGCCGCACGCGCCCAGCTTCGACATCACCAAGTTCCGCTCCAACAAGCAATACCGCATCTGTCTCAAGACGCTCAAGGAGGAGTTCCAGCAGGACATGTCGCGCCACTACGGCTTCGCGGCCCTCAAATACCTGACGGCAGAGAACAACAGTTAGCAGCGTGGGGCCCCTGCCTGGCCAACAGGGACACTGAGGCAAGAGCCGCTCAGCGTTTGGGGCCTGGCCTTCGAACTCCAAACTGAGAAATACTTTCTGTTTTTATATCATACTTGGCAGTTCTAACAGTAGAAATTTGAAGTGACATATCTTCGGACGATGCTCGTTCATCCCTTCCCCGACTGCCCCGGCTCTGTCAGCTTCAGCGTTCGTGAGGCGCGTGTGAGCGGGGCCGGCCAGGCGCCCTCTGAGCCACCCAAGGTGGGACTGGGCAGGGGCTGGGATTGCACTCCGCTCTTTTGACTGCAGAGCACAGACAGACCTTCAGAATATAGGATTTCATGTTGCTATTTAATAATTTGACATGCTTTTTATCTGTAAAGGAAGATCTTCGGGTCTCTGTCCTGTGAATTTCAAATCTGCACTACTTTAAAAGGGAACTTTCACCTGTGAACTTTCACAGGGGCCTTGTTAACAATGGATGACCTTGTTAATGCAGGATGAGCCAAAGGTCTGAATTAGCCTTGAAAACACAGGGGACACTTGTACAATACTGCACTCCTGAGAAGGTGTGTTACTGGCTCAGTTGTATACATTATATCAGTTGATCTTTTTTTCCTCAAATTAATTGTTTTATCAGGAAAATCCCCTATATCCCACCCTGCCTTGGCCCCAGTCCTAAATGCTGCTCCTTTCCTTGCCAAGGAAATATCTCCCTTGTGTTTCTTTGCCATCTTCTGTTTTGGTGGTCCAGTAAAGAAGATCAGTTGCTCTGCCAGAAAGTGAACAGAACTTGTCAGTTTAAAGTCTGTTTTCATCAGAGCAACTTGTTCTCATGTGTCTCATAAGATAAAGGGCCTGGCTCTAACCCTTTATCTCTTTTAGGCAGGAATTGGATTTTACCTGTAAGGCACATTGTACCAGGGGAATACTGATTTGTAGGCTCATTTCAATGCTGCCCATCCGTGAAGGCTCTGGGCCTTAGGCTTTAAGTGGACTTCTTTGCTGAACAGTGAATATAAACGAGTAAAAGGCAACTAGTAGCCTTGGTGCTCTCCTGCTGCCTGCTGCAAGGTCTCAGAACTACTTCGTTAAAGGAGTTTATAATTAAAAGGAGCAGAACTGTTAGGAATAAACTCCCCATTGGACGGGGAGAAAAGAATGTGTTGGGAATCTGAGTGTTTGCTTGAACGTGGACTGGTCAAGTTCACAACATCGGTACACACAGGAATTTGCTGGAGGGCGAACAGGAACCTAACAAGCAAAATGCAGAAAACAAGACATTGGACTTTTTGCCATTTTCTTTATCTTCAGTATTAATGTTGTGTTTACATGGGAGGAAGAGATGAGGTGCACTACCCCTTTCAGGGCTATTTGTAATTTCTGTTGCAATGTTAATAGAGAAAGCAGAAACAACTCAGTGAGAAATGTGTCTGTCTCCCTGCCCCAAACCCCAAACAACCACATGTACCAATACCACTGCCTGAGCTGGGAAATGGATCCATATTGCGTTCTGCTCACGTTTTTCCATTTTGCTTTTCAGCCACTGGACCTTCTACTTTCCTCCCCACCTCATCCCTCTAGAGCTTGGTTTTATTTCTAACCTGACATTTTGTGAGAGATTTCTGATACGGTGGAAACCACGCAGTTAAACCAGACATTTAAACTACAAATATCAGTTCATCATTCTGTGTATATATAAGAAAAGCCAAAAAAGGCAATGTCTTTGACAAGAAATAAAAAGGGGCGGGAGGCTCTGTGTAGTTTTCACTTTTTCCCCCGGGAGTGTTGGCTGCATAAGAATATATCTCTGCATAATTTTCCAAAGAGCTTTTTTCTCTGTTCTTAATGGCTTTAGTAAAGATTTACATAAAAAGCTGGAGAGAGCTGGGAAGAAGTGATATTAGTGCTCAGTGCTGGCCAAGATACGTTCTTTTAAAAACATCAAAGTCTTAACTCCCCAAGTCCTGTATTACGATTAAATTCAGAGGTCATTGTACTGATTGAGAATGAGAAGAACCCTGCAGCACAGGGACTGTTGATTAGCCAGTGTGCAGAAAGATCCCAAAAGCTGATCTAAGAGAGGCTGCCATTCATTGTACCTACAAGAAATCTCCAGTCAGAGCTTCAGTGTGGCCACCATTATGTTCCATATGCATTCCAGATGTACATTTCTCCTTGGATTAACAACATTGCCCAAGGGTAGGCTGGATTGCCCTACAGCAGCATAACCATTATTTGGCTGCTCCATTATAAGCATTCTTCTCATTATTCTCTTCTCAGTGGTGAAGGATGGGGAGCAAGGAGGTAATGATTTGCTACTTGCCTGTAGGTTGAGTCTTGGGACCTCCTGGGTAGGCTTAGGTGTGCTGGCTGGTGTAATCAGCTCAGAGATTGGTAGTAGGTACAAAGAGTCCCTTTTTTTTGTCCTTATAGACACTGTACTGACTTGTATCTGTCATGTCATATTTGTTTCTGTGCTTCATAATTTGAGAGGTATGGGTCTTGGGGGTTTTTAGCACATTTCAAACAATTTACCTGATGGCAAGTTAGGATTACATATCTGTCTGTAACTGACAGGGCTCCTCCAACACCATGAAAAACTCCACCACCGACAACAAAAAAAATTCCCAACTCAGTTATAACACTGGCTGTCTTCCAGTCCTCTGCTGTAGTAAGTATTTGCTAGGAATTTTGTTACTTAATTCTCAGTTTTCTCCTGAAATCTTCCAGAAGTAGCAGATAAACCTGGTAACGTAATGCCTTTGATTTATTGATTTGTTCCAGCAACTTCTCTCTTGAGTCTTCAATCTATGACCTCTCCTTATCTTTGATATTTGGAAAGTGTGAGTCTCTCGTTTAGATACCACTCCAGCACCCTCTCAGTGAAGACTGATGCAAATAAATCATTTAGATTCTTGGCAATGTCTTTATTGTCTTTAATTGTTTCTTCTACTTGTTTGGGGTGGCTTTCCCATTATCTCCACTTTCTGCTTTTGGTGTACTGAGCAAATGTTCATTTTCAGTTTTAACTTCCTACTGTTTGCTCTTCAGATTCCCTCTTAGCTTTCTCAAACTTCATCTTAACTGTTACATACCTTCCTTTCAGCTTTACACAGTTTTATTTCCATTCTCTGAAAGTTTCCTATTTGGCCTGAATAACTTCTAAAATTACCCATTTAGTCATATCAACATTTCCTTGTCATTGTCTTCCATTCATCCAAGGGGTACCATACTCCATGGCTGTCTTATCAGAGCCCTTTCTATTTTAATCTGAGGATTTCAGCTTTTCTAGTCCATTTTTTTAGAGCCATTGATTCTTTAAAAAGAAAATAATGTTTTTGTTTTTTAAATTTACCTTGAATGTCACCCTACTAGGTTTTGAGGGTATTTTCCTCTTCACTTTCCTAAATGCGAAATTTTTCTAATTTCCTAATTAGGGGATCAGAAATAAAGTATTACAGAAATTGGGCTCTGTATCTCCCTTCTGTATCTCCCTTTTCCCTCTCCACTACAAAACATTGACATTTAGGAGTCATTGTAAACTTTTCAAATCCCAAAGCCAGAACTGTGCATTTTCCAGCACCTTTTGACATCCCACCACTATCAGACATAATTATTATTCCAAATAATAACCTGCTGCCTGGCACCTACCCCTCCTGTTTTTGTTTTCATGCTTCTTCCTGTGATGTAACAGGCTCTGCAAGCGCAAGTTTTGGATTAAACACTTAATTGATACCTTATCATACCCTTATGATATGTTTCCATGACTTTTCTCTGTTGTCACAGTAGATATATCTATGTATAGAGATATATACACACATCTTCAAAAGTTTGGCTGTAGTTTCCATCATATCACTTTCTCTCGAAGGATCATCTACCATTTGCCTACACAGAAAATGTCTCTGTTTATCTGGGATAGTTCTTAGTATCTATCAGGTTTTTTCCCAAGTCCTAGCTGTAGTAATTCCTTTCAGCCTGGCTAGTTTTCCTATGTAAACAATCTGGTCCCACTTCATAATTTGCTATTTTTATTTTTTCTGTTTGTAATCGTTATCCTGGATGCCATGGCATAAAGGAACCAGCAGCTGTACATGCAGTTTCATCGCCTTAGTTAGACTGAATCTGACATATGCTCCCATTACTCCTAAAGTACTGATTTTTTACCTGGTTGGCTTCATGTGGTTTGTTGGTAAATTGTAAGCTGCGTTTTTCTTTTACTGCAACAAGCAGAGGCACTTTGTAGTGTTATTTGCAGTAGCTGTGGCAGCAGAGTAAGCCCTGTGTTAGAGGGAAAAGCACAAAAACCTCATCAAAACTGTAGCTGCTGTTTCTCTCCACAGGAGAAAATAAGGCCCTAGCACAGCTGAACAGTTTTATAAATGCCCTGCACAAAGCACATTGCACATCATTTTCTGGTAGGTATAATCATACATCGTCCAATTAAATATGAAAAATACATTTTTAATGTTCTCATTTTTATGTGCAGCTCTACCCAGAAGATAATGCATTTCCTTCTCTGTCTTGCCAGTTTCCCCCATTACTCCAGCCTGCCTAATAGCCCCATCTGTTTTCAGCTGAGAAAGATTAATGGCCAGAAGCACTGGGAGTCCTGGCAAATCAGCAGAGATATTACTCTTAGGCATTGCTCAGGACATTCCCTCCTGCTCTGCCAGATACTGTATGGGTGTTCCTCAGGTTTCAGGGCAGCAGCAGCAGAACACAGGAAGCTCAGCAAGTGGGGTGAGTGTCATTATTTATGAACTTCAACCAGGTCTAACACTTTCAGTGGTGGGAGTGCTAGAAAGAGAATGTATCATTGTTAGCTCAAAACATATTTCAATATTAGGGGAAAAAAAGCAGCTAAGTTTTTGCAACTCCACTAGGTGAAACTAGAAGAAATAAGTCGCTAGTAGAAAATGCCAGCCAATAATCAGGTATTTCCACTGCAGCACTGAAAATGTAGAAGCATTGATAGCTCAATGAAATAATTTTTACATCTGAGGATTAGTAATTAATAATGCATATTTAGATGGTGTGTTTACACCCAAACACTTAGGTGTATTGTGGGTTATTTGAAGATTGTATATTGTTTCACGAAATGAAATTGCTTGGAAGAGCTGCTGGCTGTGCACAGCAAATAATTGCTCAGAAAATGCTTACAAACCTGGATTTAGAAAAATCTTGCTTTTATAAGAGTTTGGTTTTATGAGTAGTTATACACTCCCAGAACAGAACATAAAGTCCTTGAGAATTTCAAAAGGAGCTGTGTATGTGTCAGTTGCCTGGAACATTTTCCTCTTACCCTTACTTGGGATTTGGGATTTGTTTACAGAGAAGAATTATGATGTTGAGTTGAAAAAAATAATCTGGGAATTAGAAAGCCAGCCAAATATTTATTTATGTGGTCATTCATATGAACATATTTGTCCAGACGTGTTAGTGGCTACTCCAGTGGAAGTGTTAGGTCACTGAAAGTGTCAGGATGCAAACAATCTGAACTCAGGCTTAGATTTTAGTATCTGGTCAGTCATTGTGTGTGGCTTCTCCTCAAATGGTAAGAGCAGCTTGCTGACTTCTAGCACATTTCTATTTCTGTAGGGTTAAAATGTCTTAAATCTCTGCAGCATAAATTTGTGGAAGTCACTGCACAGGTAGGAAAGGCTGCATTTGAGAGCTCCATGGTCCACTGCCACAAGACACAAAATTTTATTCCCAAAGAAACAGTTCTGACCTGAGGGTAATTCTCTAACCAGGGATTTAGACACCCTTACCAGGTATGTTCAAGAAGAGCTCCCTAAACATATTAGGCCAGGTAATTCAAGCCAAGCTTAGCCTATTTCTGAGTATTATGGCAACATAATTGAGACTCAGTGGAGGTGTGAATTTTCAGCATTAACAATTACATCACAAGTCTTGTGATAAGGCTACAAATTCAATCACATGAAAGTTAGAAGATCTGAAATTTCAAATTGGTGGTGATGTTGGTGATTTGCTCATAAAACTTGTATCTGTCCCCTCTCACATATATAGTAGGATGTAGTCTGTGCACAATTCTTCATTCAGGTTTTTTTGAGGGAGTTATCTTTCTTTCTTTGCAGAGAATGCATAATATTTGGGCAAATGAAGCAGCTGGGTGTATGATACTCCTTTTTACTTCTTCTTTCATTGAGGTTTTCATAATGTGATAGCAGTCTTGATTTTGAGCAAAGACAGACTTTTTTTCTTTCCCCAAAGGATAGGTATAAACTGATTTAGGAAAATCAATTATCCCCCTGCTCTCAGAGCAGAACACCTGCAGTTCTGTTCTGCAGGCTTTTCTCATGTGGAGGGGATCCTATGAAGCTGATGGAAATCACACATTCAGAGGCCTTGTAGCACTCACCCCCAGGCTACAAATCCTAACAGCTGAACTTGCAAGAGTGATGAATCCCAGCTCTGTCCAAGCATGTCTGCTCCATCACTGGGACCACTCTAAGGACTATGAGCAGTCTGTCAGGTAAGCAAAGAAATATGAAGTAAATAATTGCAGGTGGGGATATGATGGGTTTGTTTTAAGTAGCCAGATTTTCAGAGGAATGAGGAAGACATAAGCATTTTGAAGTCCCAGAAGATCTGTTCATAGGATGTGTGGGCTGGACTAACCCCATTCTGGATTTGTATCATTTCTCAACAAACACTGGCCAATGCATCCCACCTTCAGTAAATTCTATGGATTGTAAAATTCTTGAAAGCACTGACAGTAAAGCATTCACAGCTCAAAGATATTTAATTTGTTCCAATTCTTTGGATTCCCACACTGATCCTTTGGTGCCCTTAAGAAAAAGGAAAAAAAGAATAAAGATAATAGAAGCTTGATAACAGTAGGAGTCTCAACTATCCAGCTGTTCTTAAATTGTCAGCACTGAGGTCAATGTTTGGGGCAAAGCTAGAGTTAGTGAGGTTCATAGAATTTCTTCTTTTGATCTGCCTGTGGAACTCTTGTTCCAGCAGCGCTCTCCAGTGATGCTATAAGGGAAGGAAGAGCTGACCAATGCAGATTGATCCGTGAACTCTTCATCCAGTCAGACCTCACCATCAGCAGCAGGAAGGAAGGGGCACCACCACCTGGGACTGTTTGTAGATGGCAATAGTGAGTTCAGTATGAAATCTCTTATTCTGATGACAGATTTCACCAAGCTCTTCAATAGTGAGTTCGGTATGAAATCTCTTATTCTGATGACAGATTTCACCAAGCTCTTCTGCATTTTTCATGTACACTTGCTGTGAGTGACAGAGGCGCCTTGGGGTGAGGAAAGGATGGGACTCAGCAGTTGGCTGGTCTAGAATGAGAACAAGAGATGTGCATATTTTCCCTTGACACCTTGCTCAGTGTTTATTAATTATATTAGCACCAATTAATCCAGCTGACCTGAGACTCAGTGTTCAGGCCAGGCAGTAAGCTTCTGCTGTGTTGACAAGAGAATAGACAGATAAGCAAAATTATGTTTTCCGTCCATAACATCAATGAATATTTCCATACAGGTTCAAATGGCTCACAGAGAGTTTACATCTTGTATTTTTCACTGTTAAGTCTTCTTCAAAGAACAGCAACGGCAATTTAAAAAAATAAAAAAGCTATTGAGTTCTGTAAAGACCCACAAGGATTGACATTCACAGAGAGTCATCAATATAAAATATCCACCAATTTAACCTTCCAGCTTCTGTCATAAATGCAGAGAATACAGGCACTATCATCATCTTTCTCTTTACGCTTCATAGAGCCAAAAAGAAATACATGTACTAAAGAACAACTCTGAATCACATCACCCAAGACACAAATATTTTCTAAATTTTAGTGCTTTCTTTTCCATTTTCATAAGTGAAATTAAAAGTTTGCAAAATATTTTCATTAATGTTATTCAATTTAGATATTTATATTCAAAGTTGAACGTGAGCCAGCAGTGCCCTGGCAGCCAGGAGGGCCAGCCCTGTCCTGGGGGGCATCAGGCACAGCACAGCCAGCCAGGCCAGGGAGGGATTGTCCTGTTCTGCTCTGCCTCACCTCCAGGGCTGGGGCCAGGCTTGGGGACCACAGTATAATAAAGATCCAGAAAGATGCTGAAGGGTTTAGAGGGGAAGCCAGAGGAGGTGCCTGAGATAATTTGGCTTTTTCAGCCTGGAAAAGACGGAACTTGGGGGGAGACCTCACTGCAATTAAAACTTCAGGATGAGGGAAAGAGGAGGGGCAGACCCTGATCTCTTCTCTCTGGTGACCAGTGACAGAACCTGAGGGAATGGCCTTAACTTGTGTCAGGGGAGGTTTAGGTTTGATATCAGGAAAAGTTCTTCACCCAGGGGGTGTTTGAGCACTGGAACAGGCTCCCCAGGGAAGTGGTCACAGCACCAAGCCTGAGAAAGATCAAAAAGCATTTGGACGATATTCTCAGGCACAAGGTGTGACTCTTGGGGATGGTCCTGTCCAGGGCCAGGAGTTGGACCTGGTAATCCTTGTGGATCTTTTCCAACTCAGAACATTCTGTGATTCTATTTTATTTATTTTAATATGTTGCAACTTTCTTCTGCATCTGTCAGACTTGAAAACATTACAGCATTGTCTGTGGAGAAGAACAGAACTGAGGGGCCATTGAGTTGTCCTCCATGATAGTGCAGGGAAAGTCTTTCCTGTAGCCTGGGGGATTTTTTTATTAGTTTGTGCTATCTCAGGTTTTATTTCTACCTTAGCTGTGTCTCTTCCAATAAGTATGAAAGTCTACTGGCTCATACCAGAACACTGCATGATTTCAGTACTGAGCAGTGTTTCTCACATGGCACCTAAACCTCCACACAAATTTATTCTGCAGGGGTTTTTTTTTTCAATTTTAATCTTCAAGCTACACCTGATAAAAAATTCATCATTTTAAAGCTGTAAAAATGGGTTCACTATGTTTTGGTTTATTTTTAACATACTCATTTTGTTCAAAGTTTTCTGTCTACTACATCCATAGACCTTTCAGGAAAATACTGTTTTGAGAGAAAGAGCATAAGTGTGTGGCTGGAATCAGCAGCACTATGAGGGTTAGTAATCTCCTCAAGCCAGGAATTTTAGCACAGGTTTCCAGTATTTACAAATTTCCCTATTTCTGTAGGGTTCCATTTCAGGATCCTTCTTCAGCCAGCCCATTCTTGCGTTTTCCACTTTTTCTCCTTGTTCCCATCTGCTGCAGCCCTAAATCCTACCTTAGGTTGGTGTTGACAGGCATTTTAAAGACAATATATACAACATCCACAGTGCTGAGATCTGATTATAACTATTACACAGAGAAAAGATACCTCTCCATTACTGGCTCCCTTAAACTATCAATAACATGTTAAAATTAAAAAAAAAAAAAAAAAAGGAGAGTAAAAAAATGAGAGGGGAGGGGAGGGGAGAGGAGAGAGAATACTTAGGCTTCAAATGCCATCAATGCAAAAACAAAACTTAATCCACTTCTCCTCCCTAGGATACCCAAAACCTGATGAAAGGTAGCACCAAAGTGATCTGAATACCAGATAAATCTCACAATGCCAGAATCCTTAGTTCTTAGGTGCCCAGCTACAACCATTCAGGCCCTGATTCAGCCCATACAACTTGGCAGCTGTCTTGAGACCCATGGTGTGGGAGTTGGTCATAGAGTCATGGAATCATTTAGGTTGGGAAAGAAGTCTATGACCAAGTCCAACCATTAACCTAACACTGCCAAGTCCACCACTAAGCCATGTCCCTAAGTGCTACACCTATTCATCTTTTAAATACTTCCAGGGATGGTGACACTTCCTGGGCAGCCTTTTCTGGTGACTGACATCCCTCGCAGTCCCCTTTGTTTCCTTTGAGAGTCAATGGAATGAACAGGACTTCAGAAGAGGCATTTCAGTTCACTTCAGCACCACATCGCCCCTTGCTCTGTGAGTAGCAGAAAGGGTTACAGTGCTGGTAGTGAGCATCAGTTTTAGAGTTGCCACATACTCATTTAAGATTGCAGGTGTCAAAATCCTCTGGAAACTAAGCAGTAAGTGCTGCAAGGCCTTATACTCAATATTAGCTGACAAACTTGAGAACAACAATCCACGTGACAGAAAAGGTGTGGGTGGATCAGCCACGGGAGGAGGGTGATTTGTGCACTCCAGAGACCGTGCTGCATGTTGTGACAGACAGTTTGTGCTAACAGCAGAAAAGCACTCATTTTCAGCCCAAAACCGTGGGCTTCATAATGGTGGGTACAATATTACCCCTGGCATTGGTGGTTGGGTTGTGCCAGGTCTGTGGCAGTGTGTCAGCCAGCACATTTCCAACAGTGCAGGTAAGAAACTGTGAGAAAGGGGTAAAATCCCCCAACAATGGCTTTCCATGTGTGTTTCTTCTTAAGACTCAAACCTCATTCTTTTTCTCTCATGGCCAAGGTGATTCTACATTCTCCAGGGGAAAACTGGAGTGCCATGACCTTTAGGGTGAGCTAGGCTTGTGTCATTGAAGATTCTGACTTTTCAACTCAGCACCTTGAATTTCCCAATATATTACCTGACTGGCTGTCCTTCTGCTTCAACTCTTCTGTTTCTCTCCCCAGCTTGGGGAAAGATTTTTAAGTAATGTTTCAGGAAAGAGGAAAGAAAATGTGTCTTCTTTCCTTATGCTGCCTCATCTCCCAAGCACCTCCCCCTCCAGACCGAGGCAATTTGCATTTAACACAAACCACTTAATTTACACATAAACTTCAGTCCGTGTGTAAGTTTTCTAGGTGACAATTTTACTGGGGAAAATGCTGTTTAGATTGTGTGTGCAAAGTAAATGGCTTGTAAATATTGGAAAAAAAAAAAAAACAGGTTAATTTTCAATTGTGCAATAAAATTGTGAAATAATCCTCTCAATTCCTTTCCAGCGTCTGACTTGACGTGTGCTGATTTTAAGAGCATACCGTTGTTTCTTCAGATGGGAACAAAAAGGAAGAGGTCATGAGCTGTTTTGCTTTCAACTTCAAGCTTTTTATTACTTTTTAATTTTTGCACTGTCATTCCATTTAAGTTGGTTTATCCCACCAACCCTGGTTCAATCAGACACATTAGTACCAGGCTGTTCCCACTGAAGACAGGTGAGTCATCATCTGCTCCGAGTTAATCATGTTTATCTGCTTTACTTGACCTTGACCTCCTTCCTGCTGTTGTCTCTCTGTAATGAAAGCCAAAACTTTGGCAGATGGGGGCAGCTTATTCAGTTCCTGTGTAAGTATGACAACAAGCAGATGGATCCTCTGCAATGGATGACAGCCCACCACCAGCATGGCAGCAAGTCTAACAGCTTAGTATTGCAAAGGCTTTATGTGCTGTGTGGCAGCATGGATTTTACATTAAATAGGAGTCCTTCTCCTGATAATGGAAAAAAAAACCAATCAAAAACCAGAAGCCTTCACTTTTCTTACTTAAGCCTTGCTGATGGGTTTGTCAGGTGCTCAGAGCTGCAACTGCCCCTCCCCTAATGTGACTTACAGCTGGTGTATCCTTAAGCACTAACAGGCAGAGCCATGGGGCCACAGCTCTCTCCCTTCCTGCTTCCTTTCTCCTTGGTGGCCTACAGCCTCTGCAGACATTCATTACCAAGAAAGGAGACTGGGGCAAGAATGGGAAGAAAGGTCAGCTGCATAATTCTTTGTGGTTTATTCTGGTCTTCTTTTAAATCAGAATTCGAAGTAGATTCAACTATAAGTGTGTTTGCTGGGGATGACAACATGGAATTTACATTCATAGGGACATCATAAAAAATGGGATGTCCCTGGATGTAGAACATGGAGCATCTCTCAGAGACTGGATAGAATATGAAGAAAAACTAGTGTAAGTGGGGAAGCTAGCTGAATTTTTAGGGTGTTTTTGGACAACTGCAGAATGAAATAGGTTTTTTTGGAGTACATGAATGGGCTGCGAGTCCAACAGGAGTTAGAAAAAGAGGATTCATTATCAGAAACATAAATACTTGGAAAAGCATATACACATATAAGTGGGTGGGAAAAGAATTGGCAAAAAAGGAAGATGAAGGACTGAAAATGTACAAATGGGAGTTTTATAAGCTCAACTCTGCAGTCATCGTAGAGAAAAAGAAAACCTGCAGGTGTACCTCCCTTAAATTCCCTGACTTTGCAGCAAGGCAAAGCTGGCTTGCACTGGGAAATGAATGATTGAGCAGGTGCAGGAAGTGAATGGCATTAACTGTGTAAATAGCAGCCGCTTTTCAATAATCGGGCTCCCAGAAGGGATCCTCTGCCTATGCCATTTCCATATTACCCACAACCCTTCCAATCCCTCCACCTCTGACAGATCAGAAATAAAGAACAGTGCTTCCTTTAGGATTTATGTTGGTTATTAATATCCAGGACAGGTGCAGTAGGGCAGATTACAGTGTGCTCAGCCTGGGCTCAAAAGTTACATTTCATCAGAAGGGGGAAGTTGAGTTCCCAAGACTGAAGTAGTAATGGGGCATTCATTCATTCCATGCCGACTCTCCTGCAGGCTCTCTCTCTCTCTCTCTCTCTCTGTGTGATTTCTGGTGGTCTTTGTGTAACTACACTCATCTTCAGGCTATTTTAACAGAGGAGTTAGCTGGTGACTGGGAGGGACAGACAGATGTGGGATGTGTGTGTGCTTGCTGCCTCAGGATATGTTATGCTGCTCAAGAGCCAGGTGTGAGGATGGAGATGCTGATGAGAATTCTGCCACACATTTAGCCATTCAAGTGGCATGAAAGAGGGCTATATATCTCCCTAATTTGCCACTTGAATTTTCATCTCAGGTTTTCACACACCAAATCTGATTACAGTTCCTTTATTTTCCTGCCATACAGCAGCACAGTCTACGATTTCCCTCCTTTCTCCCCCTGCCCAAATTATGCCTAAAGAATAATGTTGCATGATGATAGTATGAGTCACATGCTCTACCTTGATTTGTATGGCAAGGTACCCAGAGCCTGCGTGGAAAACGAAAATAAAAACCTCATTCACCCACCAAAGTGTGGATTTTATAACCCAGATGCTGGGATGTCCTAAAACCTTGAGCCTTGGTAATTTTGTGTTGCAGCATAAATAAAAGCATAGGTTATTCACAGCAAAGCTGAGAAAGGGGTGTCAGTTGTACAAACCCAAGTACTGCCTGTGGTGAAACCACAGGTATCAGCTGGTCACTGAATATCAGTCTTTGTATACCAGGAAAAAAAATAGCATTTTGCTGACATTTACCCCCCGAGTCTGGCTCCAGAGCTGGCAATTTCAGGTGGTAAATGGCAACAACCCCTCAGAGTTCTTGTTCCAAGCTTTTGCTGATACAGCTCCTTCATTTATGCTGGTTTCTGATTTTGAAGGTTAATTTTGCAATTATAACTGCTGTACACATTTTGCTAAACAAAAGCCACTGTTTTGAAGTGGCCACCAGAGAGAAGATTGAACAACTCTAACGGGTTCAATTCATCCTCTGCTTCAGGGCATAACAACATTTCTTAGAAGCAATTGTTCCTCTTTCCTGAACTGCATAGGCAAGTGTGAGAATCCATATACAATTGCCTTTCCTTTATCATGCCCTTGGATTTGCCTTGCACTGGAGAACTCTCATGTATTTCTTCCTGAGAAGAGCTCCTTCATGTTGTTTTCAGGGAGCAGCCCACCTGTTATGGCCCTGTTAGTCTCATTATTGCTCCTAGAGAGACCCAAGTCCTTGTCCTTTCTTCACCTGGTTACTCTCTCGTTTCTGGGGGAGCACATGTGCATACCCACACATCTGCTCATTACCTTCTCAGGCTGGGCAATGTTTGCAACAAGTGTGAAACCTTTACTTAGGTTTGTGGTGAAGAAATTGGGAGATCTGTACTACTGCTGTATATTTTATTGATGTGCTAGTTTGTAGTAATCTGGAGGAGGTTTGTGAAGTTGGGTTTGCCCATCAGGATTGCCTGGGCAAACCATAAGGGAATCTTGAAGGAACAAAGCAACATTGAGGCACTTACAGGCAAACCACTGACTGAGACTTCAGGCTCATCATAGGTGTGTGTCTGTCAGTCCTCAGAGGGTCAGCAAAAGGAAACCCCAATGAGATGCTCCCTGAACACAAATCAGTCAGCTCAGCTCCAAAATAACAGTTGTAGTAGTGTATGAGCATCACACTCAGAGGGCTGCCACAGTGCTCCATCAAACAGCAGAGACAGCTTTCAAGGACCAGAAATGTCACTTTGTACTGACAGCATTTATTTATTCCTCTATTAAATTTTTTTTGAACCTAACACTGCCTGTTCTCAAGCCTAAAGCAGCATTCTTCTTTGGAGCTCATTTCTTGTTTTAGCGACACTGTCTTCAGCCTTTCTTCACTTCTCTTTGTGTTTCCCATTATGCAGTGGCTGCTGAGGTGGTGAGGCTGTGTGCTCTTATTTGGGTAAGCTGCAAGCCTACAAACCACAGGACATTTCAAGCTGGGGACAACTCTCATGGCAAATTCCTCCTTGCTCTGTGTGCTACTGCACTCACAGAGGTGGTTTTTACACAATATCCCTCTGAGGTGCTGCTGGCTGGCAGAGAGTGTGGAAAACCCTGGGTTATTTCAGTGAGGCTCCATGTTTTTCCTGGGATTTCTAGGAAGGGAGAAAGCAGTGGCACAAACCTGTGTCACTGTGTTCCCATCCAGTGAACCCATCAGCACAGCAGCATGATGCTTTTTTCTTCCAGCACAGATGGGGGATTTGGTACCATACATACATTGAGGCGGTTCATGGATCAGAACTTCTCTGTCTGAGAATTGCCTTGCTGTAGGAACATCTGCCTATGTGTAGTCTGGCTTAATTTCATTGTATTCCCCCTGCAGTGAGGAAGTTTTTTAGAAACAGTCCACCTGTTCTGTTCATTGTGGCTGAGTGTGAGGCATAGGACTTTAACTTCAAACATCCTTTAAAATAACAAGATGCTTAATTTTCAGCTGGAGCCTTTAAAAGTCCTTCTGCTGCTGTGCTACAGCAACTCCCCTCAGCTACGACACAACGCAGCAGAGACCCAGCAGTTTATCTGCCCTTTCCCAGCACACTGAGGAGCTGTCACATCCTTGACCCTGAGCTGGATGACTGCTTTCTTCACATCTCTGGCTGTCAGGAAAGGCAGGAACTGGGAGCTGGAGGCTCCTTTCAGCTCAGTGTCTCAAGTTTTGTGGTTATTTATCACACCTGAATCTTTGTAAAATGTCTGTTTCATGAGAAACAGATTTAAATTGGATGGTTCATTGGTTTGATTCAGAAAAGTGATTAGTATGGCAGGGAAACCACGTTAGTCAAAGATTTTTAACCCAGCTGTTGTGTGGAAAAAAATTGAATGGGATTCTACTGCAGATTCCAGCCCTCAATGCAGTTTGCTTTATAAGCTGTTGCAAAGCTGAAGGCAAAGGAACTGGAGCATTTGCTTATTGACAAGGAAAATATTTCAACCTGTCACATCTCTGCTTGACTTTGACGAGAAGAGAGAGGTGCAGGGCTGTGCATGTTCATGTGTTGTGACAAGATGAGACATGCTTGACTGGGTCTCTCCTTTTGGGGAAGAGATGCCATGCCAAATTTTCCAAGAAGCAGTGGTCTGCTGACTGCCAAGACGGGGGTATTGTGGAGAGGGACTTTGTAGGTCCTTTCATTCCTGTACCAATCCCAGCTACAGGGTTCAGATGGGATCAAGACATGAAGCAAATGCTGAAACCCTGTACTAAAGGCTGTAGTATTTTGTGTCCAGTGAACATTCATCCTTTGTACAGAGTCCTTAATGGGAAAGAGGGCTTAGCCCATTAAAGAGCTGAGTTATCTGAAGCAAGTTGAGGTTGTGGTTGCAAACTGTGAGGGTGGTAAGACACTGGAACAGGCTGCACAGAGAAGCTGTGGATCACTGGAAGTGTTCAGAGCCAGTATGGATGGGGCTTTGAACAACCTGATCTAGTGGAAGGTGTCGCAAACCATGGCAGGGGAGTTTGAACTAGTTCTAAACACCTTTTAAGCTCCTTTCCAGGCCAAACAATTATTTGATTCATTTAAACATATCCAACTCATAGAGAAATTCCTGCAGCTCTCACCCATCACTGCCGTGCTCTGCCCAAGCACCTGCCTGAATTTCTCTCTGTTGGCACCTCAGTCCCAACTCCTTCTGGGAGTTCAGCAAGCCCAGGCACTCCCCTGCTCTTCCACGTGCTCTCCCTGCACACCAGCTCTCCTGCCCTTGTCTCTCCTAGCTGTGCTCTCTTTCTGTCACTACATAAAGCATTCCATATTGCCATGACCTGAAGCTTCCGGTCATACACAGTCAATATTTTATTATGTAATGCCTGAAAACCCTTGCAACAATACAAAATTTGACTGCTTTGCTTTGGGGGACAGCTGACAGGAGAGGCAGTAGCCTGAAAGAATGCCCATGGGTGTAGCTCCTAGGTGAGTGAGTTCACACCCACCTCCGTTCTGTGCTGTGTTAGCAGGGACTGCAGTTCTGCTTGGCACCACTGAGGATGTCAAGCTGCACAGTCCGGTGTCAGAGGCTCAGCCAGGCATACTTTAAAGTACAGAGAAATCAAGCAGCACAAAACTGCTTATCATTTACCTGCCTCACAGCTGAAAGGCAGTGGATAACAGCTCAGACCATTGTACATAGCAAGTGACTCAGGAAAGCCAATTGCATGGCTGTGGGACTGATGAAAAATAAAAAGGTTTTGTATTGAATGGGCCTGACATGCACTTTCAGGTCCTTGTTTCCCCATGCCATGGCACACAGAGCTGCTCAGGGCTGCATCAGTAAACGGGCAAGCACAATCACTGCTAGAGTGCCACAGGTCTGCAAAGGGGAAATATCCTATTTAATTCACACTTTTCAGATAGTGTTGGGACACTGGTTGGCAGACAGGGCCACCCTGTTTGCTTTTGGAGTGGTGTGTACGTGGGCTGGCATTGCCCTCTGCTGGCTGCTGCCCCGCGTGGGCGATGATGGGCATACTGGGAGACTTTGCCAGCTTTCTTGTCCTGCTCTTCAGTCTCTCCTTCCCTCTGTATGATACATAGCCTAAGAGCAGTTGTGCTTTCCTGCTCCTCTGGTGGCAGCTGGACAGGGTACAACTTCACCTCTTGGTAAATGACACCTTTTCCCACTTACTTTTCTCCTATAGGGGTAGTTGTGTCCTTGTCTTCCTCATCTCTCTCTCAATACAAAAGTTATTGCCCCTCTGTGTAAGGAACATCTTTGGAACTGTGTGGAAATGCTAGCAAGTGTTTTTAATAAGTCATCTAGCAAATTTTAAGCACTGCAGTGTAAAATGCTGGATGAACAGGGCAAGGAGCTCTTTGGAGGGAAAGAATCAGGAACCTGAAAGATTTCCCTGTTTCACTTACTTACAGTGTACTGGTTAATGACTTTTTCTGCTCTTGCCTATGTTCCTGGGACACTATTCCCTGATAAGCACAGGCCCATTGCCTTTAGAGGCATCACAGTAAATAAGAAGAAAGTTCACATCCCCAACAACCCTAAGAAGAGTCTTTAGTGCTTTTTTCCATATTACATTTCAGGCATTTCATTTTGCTGTTTCTGCACTGCTCTCAGCTTAGCTTCCCTTCCATGACTGTCTGTGTGACAAGGATGCCTGGAGATGGGAGATCCCTCTCATGCTGAGCAAGAATAAGCAGTGTTATTCTGCACTTGCAAGGATGCTTGGCAGCAACAAAAATATAGATGGTAAATCGTGTAGAACTTGAGAAACTGCTGCCCTGAAACTTTATTCTGAAGGGTCATCAATAGAGTGATCCTAATCTAGTCTGAAAACAGCTGTTCCTTGGGGAGCAGAAAATAATGCTGTTGGGGAAATCATGGGTCTGATCTTTTTTTTTGATTGTTTTATCTGAAACTTTATTTGCCTGTTTTACATTTGGGGTTGGTTTTGTTTTCAGCAGAGAACACTGTTTTATCTGGAGTCACACTTCAGTGCACACTTAGGATATGTGTTGCTGTTTGCACTCTGAGAGCAAGAGGCAGAAGGAGGGAAAACAGGTTTTGGTTAATTATAGCCATTGTTCTGCCACTAGAGACTCCTGGAAAGTATCAGTCACCTTCCTGACTACCTCATAGCAGTCACAACTGGTTTAACAACTCAAACAAGGTGAAAGTCTGTACCAGGTAGCAAAATCTCTGAGGACTCATTGGAAACACTTGGAATAGGGTCAGTAATATGTCAGACTGACATTATTGTTGGAGATAACGTTAACCAAGAGACATCCTTAGCAAAGGACCCAAGGACTGAGCATCTGTTCCTCTGGGAGCCTGGGTCTGCTTTCTCTCACATAACTGGTAGCTTGGGAAGCCCAGCCTGGAGCATGGGGGTGGTGAAATGAGCTTGTGAGCTTTTGTGCTTGTGCAGGACAGTTCACAGGGCACAATGCTTCCTTCACTCCCCGCTCACTCAGGCTGGGGGACAGAAGTTCTGATGGTAAGGCCTTTGGGAATTGTCCCCACCATGGGGTGGCAATCCCATACCTCACCTTTGGAAAGTTCTGTGCCAGGATAAGGAGGATGTTTCTGGGATGAGGTAACCAGGGGAGTTTGTGCTCCTGCTTCTTGTGATGGAGCAAAGGAAGAAGACTAAGTTTTGTTGGCCAAGTCCTTTAAGAACCAGTAGCCTGGAGCCTTTTTTTGTGGGAATAAGGAAGTACTTGGAAATTGGGTTCAGGATGTGCTCACCAGGAAAGACTTTGCAGAGCCTTGTCTCAGTTTCCTCTCTCTCAAAAAGTAAAGGGGATCAGGTTTGGTCCCTCTGCCTGTGTCTGTCTCGCATACATGGTGGCACAGGAACAGCACATCTCTCCAGATCAGGGTGTCCCAAGCTGTTTATATAATTTGCATCTTGGGTGGCTGGATTATCTGCAGACACCAGAAAGCCACAGGTACTTCAAGCAGTGATTGCCACATGTTTTACGGGTTATTGTGGAAATGCTCTTGGGGAGACTGAGCCAATCAGGATTTTCAACCAGCCAAATGAAGTAATTCCTAGCTCCACAGCCAGACCAAATAAAACTACGCATAGCACAGCTGGGTTAGCTCGTACAATTGACAGAAACTTTACTCATGATTGAAAGACAAGAGTTCTGCAGTGGGCTTGGCTGAAGGGCGTATAAGACTGGGAATGTAAATATGCTTTGTGCTGCTCTCCAGTGATTTGCATGCCTGGAGTAAGTAAGTAAGCTGTGAATCTAAATTGCATTTGTTGTTGCTGGATAATTCTGCAGGTGGCCCAGTGTAATAAATGCTTTATCTCAGACCCAGTTTGATTTCTCTGCCTGCACAAAATTCAGTAGTCTTCTCAAAACAGGAATGTTTAATTCTATGTGAAACTACCTGATGTTTTTAACTGAAGTTTCACTTCATTTATCACAGTGGGCTCTCTATCCCTGTGTCCTGGGCGTGCACATCATTTCAGGATGACAAAGAAAAAGTTGTCTTAGGAAGGCATGTCCTTTTGCTCCAAATGCTATAGTGAAATGTCACCTCTGGAAACATTGTAATTCAAGTAAGTGGCCTATATGGGAATAGTTGTGAGAATTTGATTTGCTTAAATCTGTCTTTGTGCCCATAATCTCAAGATCCTAGCATTGCCCTTTCAAAATGCCAAATGCAACAGCTTGGATCATTAGCACACTTTGAATCCTCTTACTTGGGTCGTGCAAATGTGACTCTTGTCCTTTAAACAGACACTTTCATGCTGTAGGGAGAACAGGGCAGGGAAGAGGGGATAATATTTAAAATACCATAGGACAATTCAGATCTCATGTACAGTGTTGTAACTCCTATGAAACTTAATAGACCTATCCCAAGCTTAATTGACATGAAAAATTTGCTCAGGTGTGAGAGGTTTATCACTAATCCATTTCTCTCTTTGAAATTTCATTTCCCCTGCAATATTTCTTATCAAGTTTGCTCACTGCATGCCCAATTTTGAGATGTATTTCTTCTCTAGGAGTCTAATTTTCTTCTGGGTAATTCCATACAGAAATCTTATTGAGGAGGTAGAGGAGGCAGAGCTCTGGGCAGCCTCCTTGTAGTTTGCACAGGCTGCCACAGAGTCATTTAGGCTGCAGGTAGATGCTTCACTGAGCACTGTGGTAATCACAAACTCTCTTGGCCTCTGATATCTGTTGTTTGTGCCTCTCTTAGTTTGGATTTTCTCTCAGTTTCATGGAGCAGTTTGTAATCAAAGTTATGCTAATCTGTTGCCTCAGTTCTTGCCAGTAAATTGGTTTTTAGCTGAAAGTATTGGGCTGTGGAAGTGGAAGGGCATTCATGGGGCTCTTGCAGTGATGACGGTAAGATAACACAGTAATGATTAAATGCATATGAGGAAGACAGAGGAGAAAGGTTTTTTGAGGAAAAACTGGAAGTGTGTGTGAGGAAAATCAGAGAGAAAAAGAAGGAAGGACAACCATAAGGGATGAAAGGAGTAGAAGCAGAAATACAAAAATCAAGAAGCAGCAGTACGGGATGCCACAAACAAGGCAAAAGAAGTGATCCAATAGAAGGAAAAGCAACATCAGGATGAGGTAGTAAAAAACAAATTCTAAAAAAGTTAATGCCAAAGTGCTACCAATCATTGCACATAACACTGAATGAATGCTGTGCTGTTTTCCATAGGTATAACATACACTCTCCAGGGTGGATACTTCTAGCATTGTTTTTTATCACACACCCATAAATAAATTCTTTGTCTATTGAAAGCTTTGGGGGTTGTGGCTATTTAGGCTTTTGTCAGTTTCTCTCGGTCTGGATTGAAGGCACTTGAGACAGTAGTTTACGTTTGGACTCAGGTGTTTATTATTTCTTATCAATGAAACAGTCTCACACCTGTGAGTTTGGCAGCTTTTCATTAGAAAGCACAAAATGGCTAACAATCTCTTGTTACAAGGTCTTTTAAAACTAAACTATCCAATTAAGAACTGACACCTGGATTATTTTCCCGTTTAACACAATAACTGATCCCAAAGAGCCCGCAATGCTGGCCTTCCTGCCCAATTACAAAATGCCACCCAAACCCTTGAAGAAGGAAGAAGCAGCATGAAGAAGAAACCCAGGATGACACCCTGTGCCCTTCATCTTGCTTCCATCCACAACATACTAAAAATCCTAAAACCTAAATTTCTCACCAGGTGATACACCTACACTACTCTCTACAATCTATTTCACACTTTTGTGGATTCTAGTCTATCTTGAAGTCTAGGAAACTTTCTCCATGAATGAGGGTCAAAGTCAGTGCTCCCCTGAGCAGGGCACCCCAGAGCAGACAGAGAAATATTCCCGGTGCCCTGGGTTTCCCCAGGCTTTTGGCCAGCTCTGCTCACATCCCCACAAGTGAGTCTGTCCCCTTGGTGTGTATGTGATGGCTCCTAGGTGTGTGTTGATAGAGGGAGAGCGTTTGCTCTGCTGCTGCCAGGTACTGCCCTGAAATTACTTGTGTTTGCAAAGTACCTTGTAATGCACTGCTCGAGCCCAGAGTGTTGTGGTGAAGGGACTTAAATCCAGATGGCAGCCAGTGATGAGGAGTGCTCCCCCAGGCTGCTTTGGGGCCAGTCCAGTTGAATACCTTCACTGATGATCCAGACAGGGGATCAAGCATACCCTCAGTCAGTTTGAAGAAGACATTAGGTTGGGTGAGAATGTTGACCTGCTGGAGGGTAGGAAGGTGTTGCAGAGGGATCTGGACAGACTGGATTGATGGGACAAGGCCACTTGTATGAGGTTCATCGAGGTGAAGTGCCACATCCTGCACTTGGGTCACAACAACCCCATGCAGTGCTACAAGCTAGAGGAAGAGTGGCTGGAAAGCTGCCCAGCAGGAAAGGACCTGGGGGTGCTGGTTGACAGACAGCAGCAGAACATGAGCCAGGTGTGCTGAGGTGGCCAAGAAGGCCAAGGCCATCGTGGCAGTATCAGCAGCAATGTGGCAGCAGGACCAGGGCAGTGGCTGCCCTGCTGTACTCAGCACTGCTGGGGCTGCACCTCCACCCTGTGTCCAGCGCTGGGCCCCTCGCTGCAGGGACACTGAGGTGCTGCAGGGCGTCCAGAGAACAGCAGTGCACATGGTAAAGCTCTAAGCACAGGTTCTCAGAGGAGCAGCTGAGGGAGCTGGGGGTGTTTAGTCTGGAAAAAGGAGACTCAAGGGGAACCTGATCACTCTGCACAACTCCCTGAAAGGAGGCTGTTGTAGCCAGGTGGCAGCTGGCTTCTCCTCCCAGGCAAGTACAAGGAGAAGTACAAGTACAGAACAAGGAGAAATGGCCTCAAGTTGTACTGGGGAGGTTCAAGCTTAGAAAAATTAGGAAAGGTTCTGCACTGAAAGAGTGATTAACCATTGCAACGTGCTCTCCAGGGAAGTGGTAGTGTCACCATCCCTGGAAGTGCCCAAAAAACAAGTAGATGTGGCACTTCCCAATATGGTTTAGTTGGCGTGATGATATTCAGTCAAAGGTTGAACTTCATGATTTTGGAGGTTTTTTCTGGCCTTAATGATTCTATGATTATACATGCAAATAGAAAAGTCAAACTAAGATTTTATCTATACCCTTAGTTTTGAAAATCTCCAGCTTTCTAATGCTTGAATTTGCAACCTTGATATTTTTAAAAGTCTTTTCTCTGTGATTATAAACAATACTTTGCATTTCTGTGATGTGTTATGCCCAAGAATATGATAGTGTTATATAAACATTTTTTTTGTGATTGGTCATGACAGTGGCCTTTTGAATTAAGTAACTATTACCATTATTTCAGCTTTTGAAATGAATACATGTGGAGATAATACTCGACTCAGCATCAAACAGAATGCTGGTAGATCAGAACAGAGAGTCTCTGAACTTCTACATACTGACCTGTGTTTTGACCTTCATCCACACTTCTTTTTCAGCTGAAAAAATCCTTTTTAAGATCACAGCATTGCTTTTGTGACTCTGCCTAAGGCCGTCTCTCATCCACAGTAAGTCTGAACAGGATGTTCATTAACCAGTAGCATCTCCAGTCAGCCTGGGGTTCACTGCAAAGGGCCAGATGAATAGTTCATGAATAGTAAAATGGTTTGGAAAAGTTTGGATAATGGAAGTGATGTCTTTTGTAAGAGCTATCTGAATTACTAATGACAGCATCATTAAATTCCTGTTAGCTGAGTTTAAATTTGATCTCCTTGAAATAGTTTCTTCTGTGTCCATCAGTAAAGGTCTTCTGTGCATCATGTTGCCTTTTGATTGAGCAGTCCCTGCCGCCTGTTGGTAAGCTAATTACTTATATTTTCATCCTGCCTGGTAAACAGATCTCCCCTTGTTCTTATCGCAGTTCACGCCTCGCTTGTTTTCTGGTAGACTGCTTTATTTCTGCTGTCAAGCTATAAAGGCCTCTTGCTATAAAGGCAAGAAATATTAAGCGTTAAAAACAAGTGCAGACTGAAACTTTATAGTCCTTTGGCTCTGTGCAGACAAAATACTTCATTAATTCAGAGCAAACAAATCTTCATTCTGCCTGCACTCAGTCACCTTTTCGCTCTGTTCCTCTCACTATGGCCTCACATCTCACTTTTACTGGTTCCAATTTCCAAAGAGGTACCGATAGTTTTTCCATCTCTAAATGCCTGCAGAAAGCTTTTCCAGACCACTTTCTTTGGCTGTCTCCCAGCACAGATCTTTGTCTTCTCTAGACCCAGTCAGCCTGGTTGGGTGCCATCCCTGGGCAGTGTCTGGAGCCCCTTATAGGAGCCAGTGGTGGCAGCAGCAGCAGCAAAAGGAACAGGGCTTCATGTCCTGTGCTTTAGGCTAGCATGAGTAATTGGGGTGTGTGTCACCTCAGCCCCCAGCCAACAACAGTCCTGCAGCACAGTTACAAACTGCTTTACCCAAATTACTTCTCCCTCACACCTCCTCAGAAACAGACCTTTCTTGACATCCTGTCTCTTTCCTCCTCTTTGCATCCTCTATCATGTGAACTGGACTGATGGATAGGCTGATGGTGTAAAGCAGCCCTTGCTGAAATAGGGGTTCATTGAGGTGTAAAACCTGGTGTGAGGATTGTATTTCTACCTATGAGCTTTGGAGTTCTGTCTTTTCCCTGCTCAGTGATGAATGGCAGGAGGAGGTAATAGGAGGAGTGGGAAGCCGTGCTGCTTTCATTAGGGGGAGAATGCTTACTCTGCAGTAAATTTCTCATATTTCCAGATCATTCTGGAGCACGTTTGCCAAGATTTAAGAGTTATAGGCCTATAAGTCAAATACCTAGCGAAATAGGTGTTATTATTCTCCCATTTTTCACCTGAGCTTGTAAGTAGGCCTCCATATATCTTTGGGTCACTGCACAGCACAGATTTCTTCCGTGTTCTGTTCCTTATGTCAATTAAATTCCAGCAGGGAGGTGATGTATGAATGTTATTCATCAAAATAATCACATCCAGAACCCGGTGACGGTGCTTCAACACAAGTTGTGTCACAGATGAAGCCTGCCAGGAGGTCTCATCAAAGCTTACTCTGGCTGCACCCAGCCTTTTCTACAGGCAGCCCTGCAACTGCTTTATCACAGCAGAGATCAGCATGTGTCAGGTGAGACACATGGCCCACATCCTGCCACTGGACTACATGAGCATTGTTACTTTCCAAACTACTGACATGGGCAGTCTCTTGGAGTTCCTCTGGCTAGCCCTCACCTCCTGGCCCGTGCCAAGAGCAGCTGCCCCCTATCCACCCCTCAGCCCGGTCTGGGGGCAGCACAGCAGGGCTGCCCAATTCCCAGAGGCAGCAAAGCTGCTCTGGGCAGCTGCTGATAGGAATCCCAAGTCGAGAAAGCTAAAACAAAGGAGACGAAAGGGGCCACTTGCATAAGCTCTCAAGAGGGTTTAATCTCCGAGGAAGTTCAATACAAGCGACGAGCTCCAACAAGGTAAGAGCAACTAAAGAACAGAGTACTAGAGGATAATACATAGTAGAACAGCAGGGGAGGAACGTAGGTGGGGATCAGATTCCAGGTAACCAATAGCGGATAACATGGAAGGGGATCAGGCTTGGCACACCAATGGAACTTTGAGAGAAAGGTGATAGACAAGGAAGGCTCTAGAGAAAGGGGTGGGGTTACATTTGATGAACAAGGGAAGAGGGCAGTACTTCAAGGATTGGCAGGGAAGGGTCTGGAAATCAGGGAGATGCAAGGGAGATTGACATGGGGACTGAGGTAAGATTAGGCAGGAAAATAGTAGTAAACAACTTCAGGGCAAAACCATTGGGGAAACTGAATGGGGTACATGGAACTAACTGCTATAACCTCACAATAAGAAACACCTTAAGAATTCAACAGAAAAACACTCTACTCTACTCTACTCTACTCTACTCTACTCTACTCTACTCTACTCTACTCTACTCTACCCTTCTGTACCCTACCCTACCCCACCCTACCCTACTCTTTTGCTGTGAGGGTGGTTGGCCACTGGAACAGATAGCCCAGACAGGTTGTGGAGTCTCTACCCTTTGAGATGTTCAAAATCCCATCAAGCCTGGCCCTGAGAAACTTTTCTGCTCTGGTCTGGGCAGGAAGGCTGAACAAATCTGTTGCAGAGGCAACTTCCAAACTTCACGCCTCTGCCCTCTGGGCCTCTGTGGGTCATACAGAGCTCTTGGGTCGGGGTCTGGCTGCAGATTTGTTCCATGAAGTGTGAAGCAACTTTAAAACTGATTTTATTTTCTTAGAATTGGGAGAGAGCAGCGTCCTTCGACATAGACTTCACTTGCTTTAGGTTGTTCTGGGTTTTTAGTGTTAGATGAAAGCTTATGGCCCAGCGTAGGCACAGATCCACTGATTTTTACTGAAGGCACTGAGAGGCTTTTCTGTACTGTTATGACTTGTCTGGAAATATCCATCTTCACTGCCATGGCGTGCTTCCCTGAACTGTGTAGTTGACACTAGGTCACATAAAGAGGGAAAATGCTCAGTCAGATCTTCTATATGCTCACTGGCTTTTTAGCAGGATGTGAGCTGAATCTCAAGTTAGATCCTGCTGTGCTCTCTGCTACTACCCCAAAACAGCACCACAGTTTTTTCTAGGTGCAGTGACTTTTTCAGATGCCTTTTAGCATTTTTCTGCTGTACCAACTCCGTGAGAGACCCCAGACAGGTAAAATGGTTTCATGACTCAGACACTTGGAAAATAAGTGCTTGTATTACCATAGGACTGTATTGTCTTGTCTCATCTGATAGCCTTCAGCCAACAAGAAGTACCACTTGATCATTGGTTAAATTCTCCCTTTCAAGCCTACTTTACCCAAAGTGAGTTGTTAAAAGATAGAAGACGAAATGAGAGACAGCCTGATGCCTGCTGTTTTGGAGGGGATATAGAGGGGGTTTCCTCCCAGCCTGTACACCACCTGCTTTCCCAAGCAGTGGCCTGTGAGTGTTGATGCAATTTTGCTGTCACTAACCTGGCAATATGATGTTGTGTGGACTCCCCAAGGCACTTTCAGCCCAGCATCCCAGCTGGGGATAGGCAGGTACAAGAATGTTCCAGCCAGATTCTCCCTTTGCCCTCATCTGCAAATGCCAAGGGCACTGTGGGCTGTGCACAGGAGCAGCCCTTGCCCACACTCACCTTTTGGGGCTTCCCTACTGCAGGGTTGGACAGCAGGACCGAAAATATGTCCTGAAACAGGAGCTGTGGTTCTTGACATCCAAGAAGGGCCATCGTTATCCCTTGGACATAAGAGACTGAACTTTTCTAGGGGATGGTATCCAAAAATGGCTGTCTGAAGTGAAACTTCTCAGGATGTGCTTAGGCATCAAAAAAGGGTGTTTTGTTTTGTTTTTTATTTAAAGCAAATGTAGAATACTCCATTTGATGTCTTCCCAAGCCAGGCATCAGAATGAAAAATAAGTGTTGAAATAACACCATGGTTTGTAAAGTTCTCTTGCAGGCTGAGGTGAAAAAATAAATTGAGGTTAATAAGAGAAGTCAGCAAAAGGGGGAGGCAGGAAATTAAACCTTACTGTTCTCAGCACTTATTTAGAGAAAGAAATTAATAGCATTTTGGTTTTGAAGCAAACATATTTCACAATGGTTCCTATCCACTATCAGCCACAGATACATTGCTTTGTCAGAAAGCTGGCAGGCATCAACACAAGGTGCCCAGATGGGAATGCAGAGATGGAAAAATAAGCAAAATGTATTCTGGCTTGGATCTCAAGTATGTATAAGGTACTGCCCTAGTATCTAATTATAGGCTGTGCAGGAAATAACAGCTATTGTTAAGTTTTCTTGATGTTCCCATCTGCATGTCTTCTGTTGCTTTCAGCATGAATAGGTTGTTTAAGCTGCTGTTTTCTGCTGTGGGTACTTGCCTCTTGCTCCAGACAGAATCAGCCCAACTATTTCAACTTCTTTGCAGAGGCGGGGGGGGGGGGGGGGGGGGGGGGGGGTGGAATCCTGGACCTGCACTTTGCCATCTTAAAGAAAACATCTGCAGGATTTGGGATTTTTTCAGTTTTGGGGTTTGGGTAATTTTCAGTCTGAATTTAACAATTAAGCCCTGTATAGCTGTTTATTATTTTGGACACCCACAGTTACTGAAGTAGTCCTGCTTTTGACCACAGTTTAATACCAAAAGAGAGGTCCCAGTATAACCATGGTCCTTGCTAGAGTGGAGATGAAGGCATGTTAATATCTGTCAACAAGCCAAAGATGGAGTTGTAAGCTCTCATTCCATAGTCTGTCCTCCTCCTTTCTGGAGTTTGGAGCCAGTCCCTGGGCTCAGGTCTCACACTGGCACCATGCAGAATCTCTGTGCTCCTCCCAGTCTGACTGTGCTCTGATCCTGCCCTTGCTGATCCCAGTGGCTGACACTGAAGGGCTCCTTGCAGGCTCTGGCTGGGAGGCCAGTCTGACTCAAGACAGGTCAAAGTGTGGCTGTAGTGGCTCAGTAATTTTGGAAGGTCTCTTGACAAAAGCATGATGAACCTGGGAGAGTGCTTCTAGTGCAGAATCTGCAGAGAATGCTGAAAATAAATGAAAAATTTATATTGATTGTTACAGGTGAGGAAATGTTGTTTGTTTTATATTCCTTAAATAAATATGCCTACAGGATGAAAATGTCTCTGGAGAGACAGTATAAGGAGTAAAGGGGCTGCTTTCTTCTTTGTATGGAGAGTAAGGGCCAGAGTACAGTGCTGGTAGCTCAATGTACAAAATGTGAGTGCCAGGAAAAGTTAAACCACTGAGAGGGGAAAGTGGTGAAGTCAGAGATGAAAATACACAAAACCTGCTCAAATGAGACACAAACTGAGGCAAATGCCTATAAGAAAGTTCTTCATCCTTTTCTTGGCTCAAGCATTACTGAAAGAAGCTGGGCATTATTGTCCCTGGGTGATATGAGATCACCATATCTAAACAAATACATGTGAAAACTTTGTTTCCAGTACTGTGCAGGGTCATGTGATTATAGAGCCGTACGTTTCCTTCAGCTCAAAAGGCTTGTATGTGAAATACTCATGGCTATAAAAGGCAAATGCAATGGGGACTAAAAAGCCTATTGTCTAGAGTGTTTTGAATGCAAGAAAAAGGTAACTTGTTTGACTGCCTATAACTAAATATAAATTGCAAATACTAAGAATTAGGTGAGGTGCAGTTTCTTACTTTCCATCAGCATCTACTTTTTTCGGCTTTCCTGAAGACAGATAGGATGAAGAATACAAGTAGCTGTTAAATGGGAAAACTGCAGGAATCATATGGTCTTCATACTGAATTCTGCATTAAATGGCCACATTATCAAATGGAGTTGCTCCTTCTGACAAAACCACCTGGGTTTTGATGTCAGGATCTGGTATGAAAATGTCACTTTATTTGAAAGCCTAATGGAGATCTTGTGTCCAAGAGCACCATTTGTGGCTCTGGAGCCAGGTCAGGGGCCAGGAGCAACACCCTTGTGCTGTTGTCCTTCAAGTGAACACACAGCTGAGTCTTTTTATTCATCTTTTTATGAAGCTTAGTTTAGTCTAGAGCCTGTCTGTGACTCTGGTGAGTAATGGCTTGTCAAACCTCTTTCTGCAGGACTTCCTGTCTATCCTGTGCTAGGTTTCCTTCCCTGTCTGGAAGGAGGTGGAGGGTGCAGATGACACCAGTTTTCTGCAAGTCTCAGAACCTGCAACTAAGCGAGAGACTGCGTTTTCTAGACACCACTAGATGGTGCCTCCAGATCGCTAATCCTGGGAAAACAATGAGCTAATCCAGGAAAGCAAGCAGCTTCGTGGCCAGCAGGTTTAGGGAGGGGATTCTGCCCCCTATCCCACTCTGGTGAGACCCCCCCTGTGGTGCTGCATCCAGCTCTGGGGCTGCCAGCAGAAGCAGGACATGGTCCAGTGGGAGCTGGTCCAGAGGAGAGCAGTGAGGATAATCAGAGGGCTGCAGCACTTCTCCTGTGAGGATAGGCTGAGAGCTGGGATTGTTAAAACTGCAGCAGAGGAGGATCTGGGAGAAATTACAGCAGCATTTCAATACTGACAGGGCACGGGTAAAAAAGATGCAGACAAGTGTTTTGGGAGGACCTGTTGCAGCAGGACGAGAAACAATAGTTTTAAACTAAAAGAGGGTAAATTTATAGAAGGAATACTTTTTTACAGTGAAAGTGGTAAAACACTGCAGTAGGTTGCTCAGAGAGGTGGATGGATGTCCCATCCCTGGAAACGTTCAAGGCCAGGTTGGATGGGGCTCTGAGTGTTTGAGCTTGTTGAAGATGTCCCTGTTCATTGCAGGGCAGGGCTGGACTAGATTACTTTTGAAGGTCCCTTCCAACCCAAACTCTTCTCTGATTCTGTGGAGGTGAGTGGGGTGGATTTCACAGCTGATGGCAGCTCCAAAGGCTGCACAGCAGGCAGTGAGTGTGCACCTGCACATGCAGAACTGTCCCTTGCAAAGGCAGTGAAAATTGCTTTGTTTTCTTCTTTAAAAGATGCTAAAGCATTAAACCTCTGTTATGTGAGCTCCTCCAAAGAAGAAAAGATGCTTTAGAGAAAACTTTTGATTCTGTGTAAATTGTGGGGGTTTTTTCCTTTCAGCATATCAGGAAATTCAGTAACTCATACTTGCAAGAGGACCATGCAATTAGGCGAACCACAGGTGCAGAGGTGATTCCTGGATCCTGTGGCCTGTCAGTGATCTGAAGGACTTAAATTATTCCACTAATAAGCCAGGTGTAGGGAGAAGCATATCCAAAAGAGCTGGGATACAGTTATGTTTGTAGTAGCAATATCAGCTAAAAGAAAAAAAGCAAAAAATTTAGGAGCATCAACTCCGTCAGGAAAAAAAAAAAAAAGTTACTTCTGAGCAGCTTAAACATCACCCTACATATATTTTAATTTAAAAATAATATTTTCATTTCCTGAACCCATGATCTTCCATCATAATATCAGTTTGGTCCGTAAAAAATTCAAGGCCTAGAATCTTTCTTGGTTAAAATAAATAATAAAGTTGAGATTAGAGCAGCCCAGACTTGTGCCTTGCGTGCCTATCACAAGTCTGAGTCTGACCTTCTGCCTGTGGGGCCATAATGAGTTTACTTTTCTGCAGTCATTGACCCTTTCTCCTCCGTGGCAGCATTGCCAGCTCGTGTTATCTGTGGTAGTGGAGGAAGCAGGGATGTGGGAGTGGATGGAGCCCCAGGAGGGGAAGAGCTGCACTGCCCTCTGCTTTGCTGTTCATATCAGCTCTGTGCCTGCCTGAGGACTGGTGTATTGTCAGAAATACCTCTTAAATGCCCAAGGACAGATGCTGGCTCATGTAAGTCTGGGGTTACCTGCATCAAAGATTGGGAAAAAAGCCAGAATGGGACCTGCCACTTGTCTGACAAATACATCTGCAAAACTGGTATGTATTTGACCATGTTCTCACTGCACCAGGGCTCAGCCCTGTTCTTGATCCTGACCTGTTTTCCTTCACCTTTTCCTGTTTCTCTGGTGCTTACTCTCCTGCTATTGTAGTCATGCTGCTAAAACAAGTGTGTGTTCTGCTGGGGGATGAAAGCCTGTGTTCCAGACACATCATGCTCTGCCACTGTGTTTCAGTGCTGTGCTTTGTGCCAAGGCTGGTGGGGAGGAGAAGCCAGGTCTAGAAGCCCTTGAGGGAAGGGTGTGCTCTTTCCTGCACTACACAAGCAAAGACAGGATGTTGCTATGTTTAGCTTGGGTTCCTCTTGGCAATAAAACACTTTGCGTATAATACCTTGCACAAACTTTGGGTGGAATGTTGAAAACCCATCCACAATAGTGTGATTCCAATGAAGAACATAGTGAAAGATCAATCTACTGTGTAGTGAGGTGGGAACATACGATGTGAAAATGCATAAAGCTCTGAAAGTCAATTGGTTTGGGTAGTGAGCAGCAATCCAGCAATTAATGAGTCAGTAAAATAATAACCTGTAAAGGAGTAATGCTGTCACCTCTTATTAAGTCCCTGAATGCTTTTCTTTCATCGGTCTATGTTGCCTACATTTCCAAAAGGAGAATTGGTGGTGGAGGAGGTCGGGAAAGTTCAGAAAACGTTTGAGGTTAATTCAGGAAAGTGTATGTAGCAAAATCCATGCTTAGTAAGCTTGTATGAAAAAGGATTAATGTGCTGTGGGAATCTGCAAGGTGATCAGTCCACTGCTAGATGGCTCTCTAACCCAAGAGAAAATTATGATGCACAGTGGTTGGCACCTGAAGTGATACAAAATCTGGCTAAAAGTCGAGTTCCAGCTCCCAACAGTGAGGATAATTGGTTAATGGGGTGACTAATTGCAGGGAGGGCATGAGGTCTGTGACTTAAATCTTGATTAAAATCCTGGCTCTCACTCCCAAAGTGCTTTGCATCCCAAAGACTGGGCTTGGGCTGGATGCAGAGATTTCCACAGACATTTTAGGTCTGCTCTGCAGAGGGCGAACTTCAGCCTCTGAAATAAAGCGATTCTAGAAGAGCAACTTCAGAGTTAGTACAAGTGTGGTTGTGTAGGAACTGAGTAGGAGCAGGGGACTGTGTGACATGGATGAGGCTGAGATGAGATAAATGGGTTTTGCATGGTGACACCAGTTGCTAAAACATCTGCACAGGGTGTTCCCTGGAGCTGAGTATTGCAGAGGAGGCCGTGCAAGGTTTCTGCTGTGCCTTGGCTATGCACTGGCTGCAGGAGGTCAGCTTACAATTTCCACTCTGGATTACAGGCCTACACTGTCTCTGGCTCTGGTCTTTCATAGAACATGAAGTACCAAAGGGAGCTGCTCTCATCTGTGGTCTGATATGTCATTACAGGTTGTCACTATTCTCTCTCCATGGGAGTGACAAGTAAGGTTTTGTGAGCTCACTGGTTTGGATACCTGTTTATGGTAGGACACATTTCTCCATGCACCTTGAGGGCTGTGTTGGTGCTCAGTCCCACATGACTGTAGTCAGTGGTCTGTTTTCATCCACATTTCTTTCCTTTCTGGACTTCAGAGCTCCTTGCTTGTCTCAGATCCATATCTGTAGCTGAGTTTGCACACCTATGGTTATAAATAAATGGAATGGCATATCCCAGGGAGGCTGTATTGGCTTGCAGAGAGTGGTGGGATTTACTGATCAGGTTTTGTGGTACTGCTGCTTTCATCAGACTAGAAATGGAAGGTTTCTCATGCAGAGTTATGGTGGTGTTTGGGAAAATGGAATGAAAGGAAGTCATCTCAGTCTATACCACATGGAAGGATATCATCTGGGGTTCCCTGAAAACTGTCTTTTCAGCTCTGCTGACAGGACTGTGAGCATTTGCCTGTGGAGCAGAGCTCAATATGGCCTGCTCAGAGTCCTCCTGTGTTTCTCCAGCCCATTCTCTGTTACGCTCTGTGGCTAAACCAGGCAACTTTTGTCAGGAACTTTGAGGTCTAATGAGTGCATCCATGTAGGATGTTACTCTGAAGAACAGCAATGGAAGGGATGACTGTGATAGGTGCAGGTTCTGCTCTGGGTGGTGGAGTGATGAAGGCCTCAGGACTGTGTGGTGCTCCCATGAAATAGGACCCTGTAGTTGTTGCAGGACAGCTCTGCTCTGCTGTCATGAGCAAGTGATGTGATGCTTCCAGACTTCTTTAAAATTCCTACCCACAAAATAACCTCTGAGAATTTACTTTGCTGGTGCACCACCTTGACTACCCCCTTATATAATTTTCAGAGACCTGAGCAGTTTCTCCAGCTGCTGACAGCTAGAAGAGTGCAGCTGTTGGAGTTCCTTGAGTCATAGCAAAGATGTGCAGCTGTCTGCTGAAGCTGGTCTGAAGGCTAGCTGGAGTCTTTGGAGAAACTGAGAACTCCTGGTCCTTCAGTTAAGTGACCACAGAAGACCTGTTGTGAGGCAATAACCACTACATTAAATAGATTTTTCTCTGGTGTGTCCTGCAGAATAACAGATACAATGACCAGACACCTGAGGTGTGAAGTTCATTGCTTCCTCCTGGTGATGCTTGCTGATACGATCCTGGGCTGCATCTGAGGAAGTGCAGCTGACAGGTGGAGGGAGAGGATTCTGCCCCTCTGCTTTGCTCTGGTGACAGCCCAGAGTGCTGCATCCAACTTTAGAAGGACATGGACCTGCTCAAATGAGCCCAAAGGCCATGAAGATGGTCAGGGGGATGAAACACCTCTCTTATGAGGAAAGGCTGAGAGAATTGCAGTTGTTAGCCTGGAGAAGAGAAGGCTCCAGGGAGAATTTACAGCACCTTCCAGTGCCTAAAGGGAACTGCAAGAGAGCTGAAGAGGAACCTTTTAGAATGGCAGGACAAGGAGGTAGGACAAGGAGGAATGGCTTTAAACTGAAAGAAGGTTGTTTTAGATTAGATATTAGGAAGAAATTCTTTACGGTGAGGGTGCAGAGGCACTGGAACAGGATGTCCAGAGAAGTTGTCAATGCCACATCCCTGGAAGTGTTGGACTGGATTTTGAGCAATCTGGTCTCATGTAAGGTGTGCTCATGGAAAGGGGATTAGAGCCACATCAGCTTTAAGATCCCTTCCAATCTGAACCATTCTGTGATGGTTTCAAATTTGCCTCAATAATGTTTCTAAGCCTCTCTAGCTTCCAGATGATGTAAGCTTTATCTATTTGCTCCCAGGGATATTCAGTGGAAATTTTTTTTTGTTATATTTAAATAGCACACACACACTCTCTGCTGAGTTTATGAACAAGCCCGACTTCTGAACCATTTGTAGGCTTCATCCATTTGCAAAAACACCTCATTGCAGAGACTCTGCCCTCTCCATGGTATGAATAATGCAGAAGAATTTCTCTGTTGAAGCTGGCTTCATTGTTAGTTTAAGCTGAACATGAATAATTGAACACATTTTCTTTTCAGGGACAAGAACAGCTGCCATCTAAGCTGTTTAACCCAATTTGCCTTCTCATATTTCTCCTTAAACTTGCTAAAGCCCCTCTGCTCAGCCATGCCATATAGGAATGCATCAGATTCATTTGGGGTTTTTTCCTTGCTTGAGGTTGTGTCACAAATAATCTGCTGTGCTCGTTAAGCAGGCCTAAACGAGGGCTAGTTACAATTATTGTGTGTACTCTCCTCATCCCCAGCTTTAACTCCTTGGTTGCTGGCTTCCTACAGGATTCCACTTGGACTTGTGCAGCAGGGTGCTGGGCAGCAGTAAGTGCTTCAGAAAGCTAAACCTTCAGCAGTCAGCAATATCATTAAGAGGTGTTAACAGATTAAATATTTAAGCAGCTGATGTGGAAAATATAGAATAAGTAGCCTGTTAGTTAAGCCTTCAAAGCTTTTACAGACTTCCCCATGGAGCGTAGGCACCATGGTCCCATTAGGTGAAGGAAGGAAGCCTCTGATGTCTCTTCCTGTGTATTTTTTTCTAAATGGTGTTTGTCCATTTGAAGTCATGAGAAGTGGCCTGTCAAACTGAACTTGTCTGTTCCATGAGAAATTTGGTGTTTGTAGTTATCTGTTCTTAACAAATATTGGCTATGCAGGGAGAGCATGATATTCTAATTAGATGGGAAACCTGAAGGGTGGAGGAATTTTTTTCAGAAGCTCATAAAGGAGCATTAGAAAGTCAAAAAAGACCTGTAAAATGTTCATTCCAAGAACAGCACAAGAGCATTCAAAGGAACAGTGTCATAAAAGTTCAGTCTTCTAAAATGCTTCATAATTGCCCAATTATGTTCCTTTTGATGTAGTAATTTCTTCTAGATACTTGCAAATGCTATATATTACAAGTGTCTATAACCCTGGGAGTGTACTATGTATTATAATAAGCGCATACTAAGACATGTTCATATTTCTTAACTTTTCCTCAGAAATCTTTTTGTTTAGTAAATCCCTCTTAATGCATGTTTATGAAGCATTTATTTCAGTGCAAATTTCCTCTTTATTTTTTAAAAAGACAGCACAGAGGTTTTTTTCTGCTTCCAACATATTTCACTCCATCATAGAAGTTTTCTCCAGCAAGAAATGTACTATGGTATGAATGGGTAATTAAATTTATAAAACTATGATTTGCATAGTGAGTTTTACCTAATGTTAGTGAGGGAGGTATTCTGTATGTTACATGTGCTGACTAAATTATACCCTATTTTTCACATGCTTACAGCAATGGAGTTTGATAAGAAAGTAGTTAATTACAGGTATTTAATGTGTCTCTGAAATACGTTTCCTGAGGGAAGCCAGGGAAGGTGGGTGTGGAAGGGTCTTCATCCTTAGAGAAATATACTTCTAGCAGTGAAATGTTTTATATTTTAGGTACCATAGGTTGTGTGGATTCTGTGGAGCTGCTGGCATACATCATGGCAGAAGGCAGACTGCTGTGTGGTGTTACAGAAGGAGAAAGAGTTCTGTGCCCCTGGCTGTGCAGCGGCTGCAGGAGGAAAGCTGTGGTGTCTCTCAGCCTGCCTGCTCCTTGTGTCCTACAGTCCCCTTCAAAACTGCGGGGTCTCTTGGCAAATGTTCCTCTCTCTGCAGCTGTGAACTTGGCTCTCACTCTCTTCCAGCTTCCAGATTGGATGTGGTTTAGTGGTGTCATGGTCTTGACCCTGTGAAATTATTAGTACAGCATGAGATTTCTGCTTAAAAAAAATGAATAGTGAGTTGCTGAACTAATGTGCTTCAGGATAAGAACTAGGAGATGAAAACAGGGGACCTGGGATGATATGGGGCCCAGTACCTGTTACTGCACCAAAATAGCTGGGGATTCAACCTTCTGCATTAGACCTGTGCCTTGCTGGGGGCCTGGCCATGGTGCATGGGGGTGCTGCTGACATACCCTGAGTTAGCAAGGCTGATTGCAATGCAGGAAAGATCCTCTGTGTGATGTTCACTTCATGCTGAACAGGGCTCTGGTGAGAAGAGCCAAGCTCACAACTTGCTTTCCAGCAAACTCCAAAGAGCTGTGGCTTCTATCAGCAACATTTTTGAAAGGAGTCTAGAGAAGGCTCACTTTCCCACTGAAAGATTTTTCTTTTCCACCAGTGAGGAAGAATCACAAAAACCTTGAAAACTGATTGAACCATTAATTTAACACACTGGTTTAAAGCTTTTAAAAAAACATGTCTGCCCATGTGCAGATGCCTTAGCCTTATCCTGACTTAAGTTTCAGCTAGTTTCAAGTAGCCCATTTACTGAAAGCAGTGAGCTAGCTGAGCAAAGGCACTTAGGAATTTAGTGAGAAAGATAAAACTTATATATGAGCCCTTTAGTCCTAACTTCTGAATAGTAAACAGCCCCAGTGAGACCAGGGCAATTTCCCTCTTCAGCATTTTGCCAATGAGGCAGAGAGATAAGTGTAATTCAGCTGGGTTTGTTGCAGGTCCAAAAGTGATTTGCAGCCCACACTGGCTGAGCTGTCTCTCTAACTTTTGTTGAAAGGTCCCTCTCTCTTTTCTTTTCTTTTCTTTTCTTTTCTTTTCTTTTCTTTTCTTTTCCTTTTCTTTTCTTTTCTTTTCTTTTCTTTTCTTTTCTTTTCTTTTCTTTTCTTTTCTTTTCTTTTCTTTTCTTTTCTTTTCTTTTCTTTTCTTTTCTTTTCTTTTCTTTTCTTTTCTTTTCTTTTCTTTTCTTTTCTTTTCTTTTCTTTTCTTTTCTTTTCTTCCCTTCCCTTCCCTTCCCTTCCCTTCCCTTCCCTTCCCTTCCCTTCCCTTCCCTTCCCTTCCCTTCCCTTCCCTTCCCTTCCCCTCCCTTCCCCTCCCTTCCCTTTCCTAGCAGTAGTAGGCAATGTGTTTTTGCTGTTCTTCAGAAAGTGCTCAAGTTGCTGCTTGCTAGTCAGTAAATTGGTGAGAAGTGAATAAAACAGCAGAAATCATCTCAAGTAATATAAAAAGATGGGCTCCCAAAGCACTAGAGAGGCAGTAATTGCCACAAGTGAGGATATGAGTTAAGGTCTTCCCATGGCTATTTCTTTGCTCTCTCTTTAAATGTGAGGCTCTGCTTTTTGATGGATAGTGTCTGTTTCTACTCCTCAGTTCCCATTTGTGTGTAACAGGCTCAGTTCAGTTCAGTCGGGGAAAAGACACCTGAAGGCATTGCTATTGCTGTGGGTTGGATAAGGCAGGGTGCCCTTCACAGTCCATCTCCTTCCCAATAGATGGGAAAAATGTCAGAATGACTGGTCTGATAAAAGGATCAGAGGTAACAGCTGGGCTGTTCAGCAAGAGAAGGGTTTGAGTTGTGGCTGTAGTCTTTCAGACAAAGTAGAAGTCAAAATGGCACGTTCATTTTCCACAGCCTGCATGTGGCTCAGTGTTTGGTTGTCTGTCCTTGGCTGCACAGCAGGATCTGGTGTGACCAGCACTAATACATGGTGGCTTAATTGCAAGAAGGAGCTGTCACAGCTTGAAGGGATAAATCTCTGGATATTCTGAAGGTGTTCAAGACCTCTCTAATCTTTCTGATTGGATGAGGACAATGTTTAACAGCAAGAAAATTTCAGCATTTCTTGTGACAAACCTTCTAGGTTGAGTTGTGCTCTAGCAGGCAGGCAGCAATATGCAGTGAAACATGCTAATGCTATGTCTGTAGCATTAGTGAGAGAATCTGTTTGCAGCTGAGTTGATTCCTTCAGAAGAAAGTCCTACTGAGCCTCAGGAGTGCAGTGCCAGAGTATCTCACTTCACCGGCCTCTCAGATACAGAGGGGGCTCCGAGTGTCAAAGCAGAAAGCAAACAGGACACTAACATGGGATATTGTTGTGGTGTGCTGTGATGTCCCATTTTGGCCTTCCAGGTCACTTTCCCAGGTGTGCCTGTACGTCTATCCCTTCCCCCTTGCCCCCATGCTGAGTGAGTCCTGTCAGTCAGGCTAAACGTTCCAGCAAGGCGTCGTGTGGTTGGTCAAGTTCAAAGGATGCCCCTCAGGCCCAGGGGTCATTGGCCTGTCTGGGTGTCATCTTACTCTGAGACCCTGCCCCTCTCACCTGGTTGGTGGCTCACCTGTACCTCCCCTCCCCCTGTCCCTGAGCTTAAAAAGGTGATCAGACCATGCGGTCGTTGTTCTGTTGGAGCAGGTCCTCGCGTTCAGACCTCTGTAACCATGGAATAAACCTCTGGACATTAAACCCTCCAGCAGAATCCTCTCCTTTTTCTCTTCACCATCGCCTGAAGCTATCCTCCTAAGGTAACGGGGTCCCTTACAAGCCTGGACTTGTTCAGTGCCCAGCTGCAACCACCAGCAAGCTAAGGTATCTCTGGGGTGACACACCGCAGTTGCTGCCTTTGGCCCAGCAGCGAGGGTCAGACTGGCCCAGGCACAATCTAACTGGTAATATTGGGAGCATTATGACATGAACAGGCTTTCTGTCTTCAGAACTGCCTTTTAAACCTCTCAGTGGTGCACTCTGGTGTGCTTGGAAGGGGACACAAAGTGAGCAGCATGGCCTCCAGATGTGCTGCACTGAGAGCTGCACCGCACTGCTTGGTACCAGCTGCAGAGCTCTGACAGACTGATCTGACTCTCATGGCAAGCTCCATCTCAGGAGTGAATGATGATGATGATGATAATCAGCACCTCGCCCTCATAACTGTTTGCACCACCATTTGAAGTGTGGGTGTTTGTCCAGGAAGAGTGTGATAAGGGCTCAGCTTAAACTCCCAAGGCCAGCAATAATCCTTGCATCACTTATTCTGAAATCCTTTTCCTTACAGGCTGTCCAGCTTCACTTCTCTAAGCTCTGACAACACATTGAATAGCAATTGGTAAAAACAGTTTTTATCTGCTACTTTCAGCTACTCAACCTCATAAACAATGGGTTTTACACTTGAATTTTGAAACAGGATTACCAGGGAACTGCTTTGCCTTATCCTTGCTCTCAGTAGCTGTTCATGATTTCCTTTTATTTGTAAAGGAAAAGCATCCAAAGATGAGCATCTTTTTAAAGGATATGCCTTCATAATTTCATTTCTTTCTTTCTGCAAAGTCAGTGGAGTGAAATCTGCAGATGTATTTAAATATGGGCCTTACCGTAAAGCGCATGAACACTCTGGCAAGAGGTGGGCTTTGCTAATGAAGCCTTTCACACTGACCCAAGTCTGAGTCAAAATATTTTGCTTGTGCCTGATTTTTCTCGAAGTTAATAGAAGTCCCCTAGAACCAGCAAGAGCAAGCCAGGCTGCTGAAACCAAAATTTGAGCATTATCTCTTTCTGATTCATTAGGGAAGGGAGGCACAGAAATTATTTACCTGTGTGTCTCTCCTCATTACAGCTAAATGTTGATGTTTTCATGACATTCAGCAGCTCATTCCTCATGGCAGCAGCAAGCTCTGACTCTCATGGTGTTAGGAAGCAGCTCTGTGAAGTCTGCTCACTGCTAATTTAATGAGGTGCAGCTCAGTGGTGCAGCACAGGCTTTCAATCATAGTGAAAGGCAAGGAATCCCCTGAAGGCAAGCTGGAGGAGTTTGGCTCTGGCAGTGGCATACTTCCAGCTAGGAGATGAATTTTCTCTGATGGGTTCCATGAAGACAAATGAACCAAAATTAGTAAATATATATTGCCTTTTTGGCAACACATTTATCAATAGTTGTGATTTCCATTGCAAACCAAATGAAAGACTAGAATCTGTCTTCTACCCTGCTCCCATTTTCCCATCAGTGGTGCCAGTGCTTTTTCTGGGTGAAGGGAGAGAGGAGTTACCAGTTTCTTTCTTGTCATTCATTGGAAAAGTTAGGCACAGTCATACCTTGATAGTGATACTTAAGCAGTTACTTTGAAGTATGTAGGTTGTCCATTTTTAGCTGCTCTGTCTGGGTGCGTGTGTTGCACACTAATTTCTCCCACTCTCTCAGCTCTTGAACCATCCTTGGCATGCAGGCATGCTCTTTTCTTCCTCTTCCCAGCAAGACCTAGTCCTCCACACCCCCTGTTCCTCCTGGCTAGCTGAACTCTGGTGTATATGAGACAGGCAGCAGCTCTGTCTTTTCTGCTACTCCCGGCATGTACCATCCTGGCTTGTCCCACCAGTGGTCAGCAAAATACCCTCTTAACTGCAAATAGTGTCTGAAAGTGTGGGATTGTGTGGCGTGTGATATTAATCCTGTCATCCCCAGTTTATATTTTTATTCCCACAGTACTAAATTCCCACCCAGAATGGGAAATGTGCAGTCAATGGAGCAGGGCAGCACAAGCTGGGAAGAAGAGCTGATGCACCGCTGGCCTCCCAGGGTGAAGCTTTAGGTGGCTGCAGAAACCAAGTGCCCACAGCCAAAGTGCTTCCCAATTTGGCTGTAGCAAACTGCTCAGGCACTCAGCTCTGTGTCCTGCTGTCTGACTGTGCTGAGAGGGTCTCTCTGCCTGGACATGTGTGCCCAGGTGAGCCTGCTGCTGTTTGATTTCTCCTCCTGGGATCAGTGTGGGAACTGATGGAGATGGAGAGGGAAGGGCATTGTACCCTGCAAACAAGGAGTCGGATTCCCAGAAGCATAGAGTGACTTACAAGCATCAGCACAAAATTAGTCTAACTGAAGTGAAGATGAAGTTCAGAATTTAGTTAATGTGTGTAATTAGAGAGCCATGAAAATGTAACTTAGTGTCCAATATTAAGAGAGTGAGTGAGATTGTTAAGCAACTTTCAAAAATTTGGGAATTATATTTTCATTTTTTTTCTTTATATTTTCCTATTTTTAACCTGTTCTGTTTATCTGTCACATCTCTTTCAAGGAACTTGATCTGAAGATTTATAAAAAAATATCTAAAGCTTAGAGCAGAGGAAGTACCTGGCATTGAGATGCTCAGTACTTCCCTCTGAAAGGGGAGTTTCTAAACAACCTTCTGGGGGAGCTTCAATTTAAGGAAAAGATACATCATATTATTTTGATTTGTAAAAGAAAAAAAAGTTAATTAGAATCTCAAAACCTTCTACTGCCCTCAAAAACTTTCTACTTTGTTTTATTACAGCAAATTCTGCACTGACATTAAAGAAGCTGCATATAGTTCACACCTAGCCATTGTATCTTAAGTCCAACTGACCTGGATTATCTAGCTGATGTGACTGATCTAGAGTTTCAATAACTCATGTGAAGATCTCTTTGGTTCAATATCTTTTAGTCCTTGCTCTAGATTTTTAAGCTTTTATCAATACATAGTTTCAGGTAGAGCATACTTTAGGTAATGTTTTCTCACCTAGCTATGGGAATTGAGTATGGAGATAAGTCTGTTGCACAATTTTGCATACCCTCTCTAGCAAGAGAGAGTAATTGAATTAGGCCAGGATTCAGTCTTTTAACCAAATTGGCACCCTAACCATGCCCACAGAGTCCATCAGAATGCACTAATGTAGTATTTTCTTCAGTTTCTTCATCATTAATAACAATATCAAACATACACTGAAGCATTTCTTTCTTTCTCGTTCTTTCTCTTTTTTCTCTTTCTTTCTCCTTCCTTCCTTCCTTCCTTCCTTCCTTCCTTCCTTCCTTCCTTCCTTCCTTCCTTCCTTCCTTCCTTCCTTCCTTCCTTCCTTCCTTCCTTCCTTCCTTCCTTCCTTCCTTCCGACACTTCCTTCCGACACTTCCTTCCGACACTTCCTTCCGACACTTCCTTCCGACACTTCCTTCCTTCCTTCCTTCCGACACTTCCTTCCGACACTTCCTTCCGACACTTCCTTCCGACACTTCCTTCCGACACTTCCTTCCTTCCTTCCGACACTTCCTTCCGACACTTCCTTCCTTCCAACACTTCCTTCCTTTTCTTTCTGTCATCTTTCAGAACAATAAACAAAATTTAGAAAATATTGCATGAAAACACCGAAAATTCTTCAGCCTGTGAGAATAATTGTCTAGTCTGTGGAATTTCTTTTTCTACTTAAAATTGAAATGCAGCCAATTTTCTTCAGGCTTTTTGTAATTTTAATTTTTATGTTTGTGTGTGCAGCCCCACATAAGCTCTATTTTTCTGTGTTCTGGGCAGTTTCCTAATGAAGCTTGTGCAAAGATAACATTAGTCTCTCTGCACATAGCTCTGACATGGAACACCAACACATTCTGCTGCCACAGCAGCTTTGTTTCCCCTCTTGGGGAAGATGAAAAATGCACTTGCCTGAATTCAAAATTCAATGTGTATTTTATTAGATCTCCTTCTGACACAAAATTCCTCTGGGTTTCGTATGCAACTGCTGCTAATCTTTTGTAAAAGGTTTGCAAATAAACAGATACGGAATTTTTTTTTTTTCAAACTCACCCTGATTGTGGCATAACACTGTTGGGAAAGAACTACTCTATGACAAGACAAAAAAACCCAAAAAATCGTCCTGAGCTTTCCTAAAAGATATGCACATCAGCACAATGCAGGGATTTCCTGAAGGACAAAAATGCCTTCGTGCTGGTGGTCCCTGCAGTACATGTGGCTATTTTCAAGTACCACAATGTTTTTCTGGAAATGCCCAGGCTGGCTGTGCTGATGGGACTCAAACCTGCACTCCAGGTAGTGGCCAAGCTCCCTGTATTTCCTGCCAAGTAAGTTACAGTAAACTACTAAACTGCCATGGGATGGAGGGTTATGTCAGATGTCTCGTCCCATTTGCTCAGTTACTCTTTGGGCTTATGGCTTTGCAGGTTAATAGAAAGGCACATAGTCTGAAAGCAGTTCTTCAGAAAAGCTACATCTTTTTGAAGTGTTTTGGGCTGAAGTTCTCTACTTCAGTGGATGCCAGCTTATTGTGCCATGCTGTGGCACATAATGAGGAGGCTAGACTGGTGCCTTCAGTTCAGCAGGCTCCCTCAGAAAATGCCTTTCTGTCCTAATAATTACCTTCATTAGTCTGCTCAGGAGCTTAAAAATTTGTGTGGTCTAATTTCAGACTGCACATCACTCATTCAATGCAGTTTCTTAAGTATATGAATTGGAACTTGTGCTGGAAGGTTAATTGTTCCTCTCTAGTGAATAAGCTGAGATTTAAAAATAAGGGCAAGACTGTCAAAATAAGTGAGGCTTTTTTTTTATTTTTTTTTACTTGAAGAATGCTTGGGAAAAAAAAAAGAGGATGAGACACCTAGGAAATTCTAGAGCACTTCAGTGTACTCCTTAACTGTTTTCCTGGAAATTCATTGGTTCTGAAGGCTTTTTATGACTTAGATATCACACATCTACTGACTGTTTTACATTGGCTTTTTCCTTTCTTTTTTAAAGCTCACTTTATCACCATGGGCTATCATGTAGCAGAAGTAGTAATTCTATGACTACACATACCTTAATTATTTTTCCTTTTTACATTGCTTATCTTTGAGTAGACTTAAAACTCTTGCAACTTGATACAGCTGTGGTGGTTAAGAAGTATTTTTCACCTCACTGGCCCTGCATTGTAGCTATTGAAATGTCTTACTTACCCTGGCGACTGTGTTCGTATTTCATCCACTTTTTCTGTCCGTACTTTTTCCCTAATACCCCTCTCGCTGGTGTCAAGACTGTGGGACTTCTTGGAGTCTTCCTGTGAAAAACCCCTCACAGGTTGGTGTGTCTTAACAAGAAGCACCACTGTGTGCTCCTCTGTGGGAGGGAAGCTGCTCGTGGGGCACCTTTGACTGACTCACCTTTGTTGCCTCACCCAAAGTGGGGAAGCTTCTTTATGGGGTGCTGCCTGCAGTGAAGCCACATCCTCACTTCTTCCCGTCAAATTTGGGAGTCTTCTGCCCTTCTCTGTTTTAATGATCCATGGGTGTTTAAGATATAGAAAGAAGGGTATCAAAGGTCTTCCTCCAAATCCAAAAATTGCAGGGTTTTTTTAGCATGAGCTTATTTCAGGCGAATTTGTGGTTCAGTGAATTTGAGGTTCAGTGCCATAGGTAACTTCAGCTAATACTTTTCTAGAGTTTACTTATTGCTAGGGTAAGAAAGACAAGGCAGAGAATCCCTTTAAAATAACTACAATTTTATGATCTTCAACATGAATGAAGCCCTGCCGTGTGAAATAATCAGCATTAAGTAAGTTTAAAGCTGGAGTTAAACATGGAGTAGAGGATTTCAAAGACAACTTCACTAAAAATTATATAAAGCTCCTTTAATGCTTTTTGCTTGACATTTCATCATATCAAATCCTCTTGTCCATTGAAAGCTTTAACAGGAAATATTCTTATTCAACATAAAATTCATCCAAAAGAAAATTTGGGCTATTTAAAAGGAAATCTTTTTCTTTGGGGCTTCTGGACTTTTCTGAAATCCAGACATGCGTTATGGGAGCAGCAAAAGAGGTGCTTCATGGCAACATGCCTTTTGAGTGGATTGAGTATCTTGGCCAGATTTATTCAGTGAGGCACACTAAAGAGGTCCTCCCCCTTAGAAAGAGTTGAAATTGTTCCTTTTGACAGGGAATATATAGAGCCTAGATCCTGAATCAATGATCTTGGAATTTTTATTGGCCTTTCAGTCGATACAGTTGGCAGAACTCTTTGCAGTGGTTTGAGGAAAACTCTTTAAAGTGATGTCTGTGAGCTGCTTCTGGTCCAGGAAAAGAAAGTATAATATATGTCATGTTAAAGCTGACTTAATGAAAATTTTGTAGGTTTGTTGCTTCTTATCTCAGCCTACAGAATTAGTCAGCCATTCAGCATCAGTCAGAAGGAATTTGCTGCAGGACGTATCTATATATTTTAATGACAATTTAAGAAACATAGCCAAGCTATGGCTTTCCTCTTCCCTGAATATTGTGGATAGAGGGGGAGGAGGAAATATCCTTTATTCTTCTAGCCAAACAGTTTTGATTTTACAGTTGAGACTGCATCACATATCTTGTGCCAGCTTCATGCTGTGCTAATATAATTTATCAAGCACACAATGCTAAGGAAGAACAATACAATCCAGAAGAAAATCAGCTCTTTTCTCATTTCTGCAAAAGAAGTCGCACAGCACAGTTTATTTCAAAACAAAATTAAAAGTCATTTAGCTTTGTTCCTTCAAGCAACAAATCAATTACAGGAGAAGGAGGTAATTGCACAATAGGATTACCCTTTGCTTCTGTAGACACAAGAGCAGCAAATCAGGATGACAGAAATGCTGTGAGGAAAATGGTAGGCGAGTCAGCAGATGACCCTTTTTCCTACTGATGCATTTGCATTAGCGTAATCTCATCATTCTCTTTTGTTGGATGGAATTCTAGCGCAAAGGGTGTTGGCCTGGGCTGTGTTCATGCTTCTCTCTTAAGAGTGGTGAGGAATTGCCTCAGACATGTAACAGAGTAAGAGCTAAGTTCTTGCAGGAACTGCTTCCCCCTTCTTTCTTGGTTAGGAGATGTGAATTCCTCAAAGATGGGCGTGCAATTTACATCATTTACGCAGTTTATTTAATGCAAGGGTATTACTGTGCCCTGAGTGGGTCGCTGCTGGTGAGAGAGAGACGGTGAATCTTGTTTCTACATCAGAAGGCTGGATTTATTGATATATGCTATATAATACATTATGACTATACTAATAAGAATAAAGAGAGAAGTTTGCAAAGCTGCTCAAGCTAAGAATAGCAAAGAAAGAATCTATAACAAAGTGTCCGAGGACTCTGTCCCTAGCTTGTTCCTTGTGATTGGCCCTTAATTATAAACATGGGAACATGAACCAATCACCCATCAAAATAGGTGCATCCTATCGCATTCCACCGCAGCTGATAACAATTGTTTACATTATCTTCTGAGGCCTCTGCCCTCCAGAAGACACAGAAATCTGAAAGAAAGGATTTCTGTGAATAAATGTCTGCGACACAAGGGAAGCTATCTTAGCCTACTTTTAGATGGTGGGTCATTTCCTTAAGTGAAGAATGACAAATAATAGCTGCTGCAAGGTTATCCGTCCTGGTATTACAGAGACTGCCTTGCCAGTGGCAGGGCTTGAGCCATGGCTGCGGGAGCCCTGCAGTCTGGTTTTGCTACAAGACCCTAAAGTGTAGCAAGTGACCTATTCAACCTGATGTTTTTCTCACAGCAGGGAACTACATGGGTTTATATGGATTTGGGTTTTTAATAAACTGTAAAACACTGGTCAATGAGGTCTTGTTTCAAGTGAGAAGCGTGTCTGTTAAATACCCACACATCCTACAGGCACGGTACAAATGGCACAGGACAGCTGTTGAGGAATACTTAATCCACCCCATCTCTGGTGCCCGGCTAACGCTGAATATTTTCTTCTAGTACATTATGGACTGCTTTTCTGTTGCAGTACTTTGGAGCTGATATATCCAGATGGCTCAGAACAGTAGGGATCAGCCTCGTGGAGACTTTCTGATGGCAGGAGCAGGAGAGTAATCTGTACACATGCCCAAACGACAAAGAGCCAAGACATTGCTTCCTGAGGGATGTTTTTTCTCCCTGGGAGAGGGATCCAGTGACCTATTAAGGGCAGTACTGCCTTCATGAGGGAATAGGAAAGTCAGGAAAGGGACAATTGCTGTTCAGGCAGGCTGTCTTCTCCTTTAGCTGCAACCTGCTCGCCAAGTGTTGGAGTGTACCAGAGCACTTCATCATCAGGGTGAAATAAGCCTTCACTTCAGACATGGTGCTGTGGCTTTGATTTAACATTTAGTAGTCCCTCTCCAAACCTATAGACTTCTCTGAGTCTCCCTGCCTGCTTTTGCCCTTTTATGAGAAACTCCTTCACTGTTTCCCCACCTGCAAAGGGGGAAAAGGGCAGAAAATTACTGCGCTCCTTTTTCATGAGATTGCCCTTCAGTCTCCAAACCTAAATGTATTAAATGCTTCAGACTAATTGAAGTATCCATAGCATTTGTTATTCAATGTGTGTACATGAATGCTTACCTCACATCTGTGTATATGTGAGACTTAATTCTGGCTGAGCCTCAGCATTTTCAGCTAATGGCTAGGCATATTTTATGATCTTTAAAGGACTCTTAGAAAAATGGCCATGCTGTGGGAATGCCAGCTTGTTCTATGCACGTCAGCTGCTCGCTCACCGTCCAGCTCTTTCCTGAGCTGTGGATCAGACATTTGGTGTGCAGCAACAGGGACTCTCGGAACAGTGTGTCAGAATTGATGGCTGCCTGGCAGCCTCCTGCAATCTCTCCTCTGGAAAAAATACCAACTGTTCCACTCTGTTGACATGAAAAATACATCCTTTCAGCTTTAGCAGCTATAAACCAGGGCTGTCCTTGCGTCAGGCACGTTCAGACTCAAGAACCAGTGACAGGACAGGGTTGATAGGGGTGGCAACCATCTTGCCATCTGTCATTTCTGATGTAAACCCTCGCAGTTTGGTGGCAGCTCTGTGTGATGTTAAACTCCATGACCAAAGAGCATAATTAGGCTGGCGTTTTTCTGTGTATCTGAAAGGTGATTTGAAAGCTTTTTTTTGGCACAAAGATCAAGTGGCATGTAACATATTCAGTAGAGCTGGTCCAGAAATATCTTCCATCCCTGGAAAGCTTAAGCATTTAAAAATTAGCCTCTCCCTTGGTCCACAGAGGCAGAAATGAACTGAAAGAAAACACTTTCTGAAAGTCTTCAAATTAGAGATGCTGAATTCTTTTGATCAGAAATTGCACCTTTCATTCTGTCAAGGAAAATTAAAGGGTTGTCACTTCAAGTCTTCCTATATACAAGTTTGAAAAATTGTACCTTCAAACTTTTCTGAGAATTTTCTGTACTTTTAATGCAAGACTGTTGTTTCTATCAAGGTTCCAAGCTAAATTTCAGTTGGTAAAAATCCCTAAGTTCCTAATGTTTTGACATATTGCATGTGAAAATTCAGAAACCATTTAGGATCAAGATTAAGACTGTTGCCAGGAAGAAGTAGAAAGCCTTTTATGCACCCTTCCAGCCAAAACTATTCTATGATTCTATGATTTTTCTGTTATAGGTGGGGTTTTCAGGTTTGTGCTCTATGAAGTGGATTGGGGGAACAAGATTTTTTTTAATGTGCTGTAATGATAATTATAGTGAGACAATTAGAGATTCACTGTGGATTAAATTGCAGGTTACCTGTTTTCACAATTTCCTTTCTAACCACATTGCTCCAGAATTGCCCTTCCTTTAAAGCTAATAGTATCAGACTGGGAGAAGTTGTTAAATAATTTCCAGGTTACCATTCTTTTCTTTTTCAGGGCTGAAATGTGATTTTAAAAGTTCATAGAAGCCCCAGAGCTAGGATACCAATAACACACTGAAGATCATCTTACATTCATGAAAATGCCTGCATTGTTTACAGATAAGGACAGAGATCTCTTCTTGGACTGAGATTGAAAACTGCCAAATCCTGTGCCGTATGTCCAAGTGTGTTGTGGAAGACATCAGGAAAGGAAAAGGATACAAAGGTGAAAATCTGACCTCTGTATCCTGGAGAGCCTGAGCTGGTCAGTGTGCTGCAAGCCCTCTGTCATGGGAACAAATCCTGCCCCTCTCTCCAGTCTCCACACCAGAAAAATTGCAGACAAGAAAGGCAATGACAATTGTTCTGTTGTCTGAGCTTACCTGTTGGCTTTGCTACAATACTGTACATTCATAATCCAGAATAGTACAGAAAAAACCTCATTAATACAGTTTTAAAATGTTATACAGGAAATTGTGTGTTAGGGGAGAAGGATGTGATGAGCTTCCAGAGTGCTCTGGCTTTCTCCAGGAGGACTGTGCTGTTTCTAGTGGGTATTTACTCCTCTCTTTCAGCTAGAGGTGCATGGTGTTAGCAGCTATTTCTTCCTTAGTCTTGAGCTCCTGTTTGGTTTATTTTTTAACAATTCTATTTTCATGCTCTCTTTTTAATTGTTGTCTCTAAAACTTCTCTTACCCAAACAACAGGAACCCACACTTCCACAGTAGCCATGCAATGTTCATTTGCTGTTGTTTTCTGGGGACTGGGTGCAGGAAAAGCTGAGGAACATCCTGCACTGCCAGTGGCTCTTCACAAGGGAGTTGTGCTCTGGATTTAGAAACCCAGAGGTGGTTGGTCCCAGGCAGCCATGTGCAGTTATTTGACTTGTTCTTGCTTGTTCAAGTAGAGTCATATGTCTTGCCTTGTGGTCTTGGTGCTGGAACAGTCAGATTTGAGTTGCAAAAGCCTTTTGATGTCAAAACTAGATGATAGCCCAAGTTCTACCAGCGCTGTATTTCAGCTATGTTGCTACCTGGAAATGGCTTGCAGACCAGTAGATATTTAGAGGGGTCTGTATTAAGTAAAGTGGGTATTGAAGTGTTTGGATTAAAGGAGGTGAATTAGCCAGCCAGAGGATTGAGCTGCTCACCCAATACGTTGGCAGTAATGAAGGTACTGAGTATTGTGTGTTGCAGGCAGCAAAGTGCAGCTGCCATGCCTGCTTGCAAGAGGGGCAGGAGGAGCAGCAGAGCTATGTTCTTGTTTGCAGCAAGGAGGAACCCTCAGGAGCTCTGCAGTCATCTGAGAGAGTGTCTATAGACCAACAAGGCTCTTTGCTTTCCCTGCTTTGTGTCTAGTTACTTGCACGCTGCAGGACAGGGTGGTGAGTGGCAGTGCAGCTGGCCTGAGGGACAAGTCCTGCACAGGAAGCCTTGTGTGTGCAGGTTACTGAGAGCACAGAGGTGGGAAAGAGTGCAAACAACACAACACATAGAAAAAACTCTTTGTTACTACTCTAAAGTGAAAAAAAGCCAAAGTTAAGTGACAGCTGATTTCCTTGTTGCTAGAACATCCTAAAATAAGCTTACACTGGGACAAGTCCAAACAATTCCTGTGACCCTGTGGTGTCAGAAAAATACAAGGTCTCCAGCCTTTAAAGTCACAGTAAAAAAAATCAAATTTATTGGATGTTGCAACAAATCTTGGTGTCATGAGGAGGGGGAAGAATATCCCATGTGATGTAAGTACATTTTTCTCTAACAGGACCATCTGTAATCTAGTCAAACTGGCTTAGTGTTTCCTTTATATTAACTCAGTCAGGCCTCATTATTTCTGCTTATAAAAATCCTTCAAGCTAGAATATGAAAGTGTTTTCTGTGTTTGCACACCCCATTTGCAGTTGCCTTATTGTATCCACTCATCTTTTCCTTTTTTTTCTTACACTGGCTGCAATGGGGCTTACGTGGCTAGAGAATAAATGTCTAGCAAAAGCCTAGGTGCACATCAGATTGCTTTTTGAACCACCACAGACCTTCAGTTTTATCAAATCACTTTCTTGTCTGCTGAGAGCACTGCAAATCAAATGACTAATATGTTTTCACACACAACTCTTACCCTGAATGGCAGAATGACATTACATGGCAGGAACTGTTAATGAAAGAACTTTGTGTGATACAAAGAGAAGCAAGTGCTTGGTGTGTTCTGCTAGGCCCAGCTTGGACTGCATCCACACAACAAAGTCAGTCCAAAGACTTGAGGGATAGTAAGATCTGAAGTGCTGTCACCTTCATGCCTGGAAGCTTGGCTTGGGGAAACCTTGGCATTTGACATCAGGCAGGAGGCTGGTTGGATGAACAATGTCAGATGATTCATGACAAACAGAATATGTATTTCATCAACCACTAATGAGACTTCTAAAGATCCCTGGCCATTGCCATGAGCCAAGATAAACATTTGGTAGCCTTCAAGCTATCAATATTAAGGACACAGTGAGTGAGAGCCACTGTGGCTGTGCTCAGGGCTGTGCTACCCAAGGAGTGTGCACAACACCTAAGGAAGAAAAAATGTTCATTGTGAGAGGTGGGTGGGATGGAAGCACAGTTCCTCAGGAAGACAACTACAGTACTTCAAAAACTGCTTGGAAAAGGAGACTAACCAGCAGGCTGGGCTGCAGGATCTGGGTTCAGTCATTCACAGGATCAAACATCTGTGTTGCTGTGGGTAATATCTGTGTTTAGCCTGCCCTTTCTTCTGTTAGACTCTGCTTTGCTTTGTTTGTTTCTCTGTTCATCTTAGTGCCTGGGGGAGGTGGGAACTGGGACAATTTCTTGTGGTCATTTCAAATGACTTTTTCATGCTGGGTAAAGGGTGGTGGTGGTGGTATTGCTGGCACAGGAAAGATGGTGTTCAGTAAAAATAAATTGTGATTTGGCCCCTCACCTCTGTCCATCTGACTTGTCCATGCCTGCTTGCCAGCAGGCAGAAACCTGGAACCTCAGAGCTGTCAAGAAATTCCCCCACTTGCACATCCTCGACAGATCAATAGAGCCTCCACATAAAGCAATTACAGCAAATTTGAAGAAAAACTCTGACAGTGAGTCAACAACAGTTGGGAGTGGAGGAGGAGGAAATCCAAGTTATAAAAGTATAAGGAGGGGGTGGCATGGGGTTGCCTTCTGGTTTTACAAATAGAAAATGCTGATATGACTTGAAAGCTTTGTTTTGGGTATTAATGTGACTGGGCTTGGATGCTTGAATAACCCTTTGACAAGTGTTTCATAATGGTTTTCCAAGAGCCTGCTCTGTAAACATAACTTGAAACTGCTCAGAGGAGCCTCCTGGTTGACTCTGAAAGCTGTTGATAGTCTTCCATGTCTTTATTGAAGTAAATAGCCTTACATGAGGCCAGGCTTTATGTTTACAAGAGTCCTACACAAAAAACCTTCTTCTCATTATCCCATGGCTAAATTCCCAGTTCAACAAAACAGTTTCACACTGAGGCATTTGGCCAAATCTCAACTTAAACTGAGCTGGAAGGGCATGAGTTTAAAGCAGTTAAGAAAGAAATCATGCAACTTTGGGCTCAGGGGATTGAACTTCTCATTGATTGATTGTTTGACCATTATATGATTTATAAAAACATGGCTGAGTCCATGCTTCCCTGCAGAGTTGTGAAGGATTATTCAGTTTGCCTTGCTTACAGTTCCTCTCTTTGAATGCCCTTGATCTGGTTTCTTGTGTGACAAGGAAATTTATTGACTGGCTTCATGGCAAAAGCCACATGGCAGGGGCCAGTTAAAGAGAAGTTGATTAGAAGGTGCATTTATGGATCCTGTCCAATTTGAGGTATGCTACAATTATTGCCACAGTAGTCTAAGTTTTGTAGTGATGAAGAAGCCATCCCAGAAGGGAGGTACATGCACTGTGTTTTACATACAATGAAACCAGAGAATGTTCTAATTCTTCTGTTTGTCATCAAACTGCCAAAGCTTTTGTCTCTGAGACATATAATGAAAGCACATGCCTTAAGTTGCCTTTGTCTGTGTTACCTTGACAGTCTAGTATCATTGATGACAAATGGAAGCAAAATGGCCTTTGCATTAGTAAGAGATTAAATTACATTTTTTCTGATGTCTGAAGATAATACCTTATAGTGCTTTGCCACATGAAGGTTTTTTCCCCTCCTTCCTCTTTGGTGGCTTTTTTTCTGTGATACTTCTGTTGATAAACTTGTAAATTTGCTGAATGGAAGCTCACTGGCTCCTGCTGCTCATTCTCCTGATATAAAATTGAGTTTTTGCTTTAGTGTGATAAACATCAGGCAGATCCTATCTCACCTGCTTTCTCCCACTGCAGCTCCATTGATTTAAAACTCAGTAGTTACCTTAATCTAGAGCATGAGAGAAGCTTTTGAAACTACAGATTAAAATCTGGATTTGGTTGACTTCTCCATTCTTTCTGAATAGCTGTTTTCAGTTGCATATAGTTTTCTGCAAGGTCATTTCAGTTCAGGCTTTCTGAAAAACAGCAAAATCTCTTCAAGTCTGGCAGTACTTGTATAGCAGTCAAAGACAGCATTGTTGTTTCAGTTAAAAAAGCCCAGACCCCACTGGCCTTTACCAATGACTTCTCTGTCCTGTTCTTGGGGTACCCATGGAATGTCTCTATAAATCAAAAGGTGACTGCACTTTGTTATTGCTACAAACTCTACCAGGCAAAATTTAGGTTGAAAGACTTCATGTAAAGCATTGCTGTTCTTTATCCGTGAGGCAACAACAATTGCTTTGCTGTTAGGTCCTAGTGGTGTTCTGTCAGCTAGAGCTGGTCAGACTGCAAGAGCTGGGAAAGTATATGTGTATTCTCATCAGCATTTTATTTTGGTCACGGTGGCAACTGCAACAGAAGCTTTATCAATGATAGTTGCAGCTGCATTCCAGTGGCAACAATCTGGCACGCTGATGAAAAGGTCACTTGGGCCAGCACACCTGAGACAGCTCTGTAGGTATTTGAGGCACAGTTGCATCCAGTTTAACAAATTGGCATGTCCAAGAATTTCCCTGGGTACTGAGGCCAACTGGCATGGAGTGGCCTAATTCTGTGACAGTAAATACTGCTGGACTACAAACCAGCACATGGCTTGTACAATCTGCCTGCTGGGAACACTCCCAGCAATGCCCTCATCACAGAACCAGGTGCAGGGGTGGCTGGTGAGTATCCCAGCACAGATTGCAGGCAAGCTGGATGTACAAATGTCCTCCCCTCAGGTCAGAAAGATCCTGCCCGTGCCCCACTTACCCCATCACAACTGACCTGGTCAGATTATGGAACATCCGCGCAGGATGACCGACGCTTCCACTGCAGACGTGGAAACAGGGATCCCAAATGTTTGTGACTACTGAACTGCAGCTACTCCTTGAGATGAAAAAAATCTGTGAGAAATGAGAAATTGAGAAATGTTGCACTGTGAATTGTTTCCTCAGCTAAATTAAAATTTTAAAACGAGAGAAGGAAAAGGCATGATGTGATGTAACTGACATAAATACACACTGAGAACTGAGTGGTGTTTCCCAAAATATATCATGCTTGAAAGAAAAACAGAGAATAGGGGGCTGCTAGGGACCAGGCTCTGGAATATCTTGCTTTCTTGTGCAGTTGGTGTTGTTCCCTCTTTGTGTGACAAAGCCTCATGTCTGTATGAGCGAGTGAGAGATCCACTCCCCCTGCCATCTGCTCTCCTGCCTGAATAATTAGAAGGAGGAAACAGGCCCGGCTCGGGAAGAGAGGGAAGCAGAGAGCAGGCTAATATGGGGAGAAAAACATCCCATCAAAACTAGCGGCAGGCTGGGAGGAGGGAGGAGGGGGGAGATGAGTTTCCAGCCTTAGGCAAGTGCAGCCTGCAGTGAGTGAGGCTGTTCACAAAACAACCTGCAGCGCTTGGGGAGGGAGAGCTGGGAGGGAAGGGAGCAGCACTCCAGTTCCAGGCAGTGCTGTGCTCACCCACACGCTTGGGCGAGCACTGCCGAGGACACTGGGGCTCTTCAGGCTCTGCCACTGCAGCTCAGGATTGCTCTGTGTGCTCTGCGAGGCATCCTGCGCTGGCCAAGCAGGAGGACTGAAGATGTGGTGCCCTTCAGAGCAAACCTGCTCTCAGTATGCCCTGTTTTTACCCTCTGAGTATCTCAGTCTTGCATTTAGTTGATTCACTTCCCTTTTCAGTTAACACTCTAATGTCATCCTTTATTTCTCAGAGCAAGAGATTTGTATTCCACCTGGTCTGGTGGGATGTCCAGAAACAAGCACCAAAACCATTCTGCACAATGTGACTGTCTAATGTTGACTGTTCACACAGAGGGCAATATTAGGAGCATTGCAGGACATCTGAGCTTCCTCCTGTAGCTCTGCTTTAGGTTCTGTGGGTTCACATCTAAATGATTAATCTTTATCACCTGCATCTCTTAATGTAAAACCATATTTCTTTTGAGGAAACCTAGAACCACAGAAATGCAAGAAAGAACACAGATATTCTTCTGGTGCTTCCGGTGAAAAGATTTGCAGACCATCTTACAGGAAACTAAAGAAGGCAATCACTATTCTAACTGTGGATTCTGCAAAATTCTTCATTGCTAGCTTATACTGCAAGTATATAGTCAGCAATTTCATAGCCCAAACTCAGAATTATGGCTTCTCCCCAGTAACCTTTAAATGACAATGTGAGGAGTAGCACAGAGTGAGTTCTTCCTGGTCATCAGCCAGGACAGAGCACAGCCACCAATGCTTGTCAGTGCCACTGTATATGGCACATCATGTGTGAGGGACAGACCATGCCATGTCCTCTGGTCTCAGAGCTGTGGCAGCAGGCCATGAATGCAAGACTGAAGATGTACAGCCATGGGCAAGATTGTCATTATCTCTTGTCTGAGTGGAGATCTTTGGGATGTTTGGATGTGCAGGATGCTGTTCCCTGCTGCTTTGCCCCTAGGAGGTATTCCACTGCAAGAGAAGAACCTCAACTCCGCCTGTGCATGCACAGGCAAACAAATGCTTGTGTTCACTTTTCATCCTGTAAAAATTTTCACCACTTCCCTCTGTCATGTACCTTCAGTATTTAAGCACACACATCTCCTGCCCATGCATGTGCACACAGTTTTACAACATACCCTTTGAGAGCCTTGCCTCAGGGGAAAATGTTTCATTGGGCTTGTTTTGTTTTGTTTTTTGGGTTTTTTAATTTTTTTATCACCCTCTTGATGGCAAAATTTCCTCCAAGTCTGCAGCTGACATACCTTTCTAGGAACCAGTTGTGCAGTTCTGTATATCTGTCCACTCTTGCTAGCCGTGGTTGGTCTTGTCTTTATTTTTATTTAATTCCCTTTGTGTAAGGTTAGAGCAGTTTTTTTTTTACCAAAAGAAAAGTCTTCTAGGAGTTGCCTCAATATAATTCCTTTCTTCTGCAATAACAAACTCCAGCTGCATTTCTTATATTTTTGTTTGGTAGTAATGGGGCCCATTTTGGCTATCACTAAACAGAATGTACATATTTTATCTTCTCTCTCACCTTTACCTCACCCTTGTGGTTTCTGCTGATTATTTGAACTTTTATTTCATGCAGTAATTAATGTGCTGTAATAAATTAATTCTTGGCTTTCTTTCTTCCTTCATTAATGCAGGAAATGCTTTGTAGTTCAAAGAGGTTATGCGTCTGCCAGATTTCACACAACTCATTAAAAAGGAGCTTTAAATACTGCAAACAAATCAACTCTCAACTCACACAACATGGAAGGCATATGCAAAAGCATGGTGGTTCTACTTTCATATGAATCTCTCCCTTTTGCAGAGGTAAGATTATATTTTTCCTAACTGACATTCTCAGGATTTAACTTTTTCTTAATTTTTTTACTTGTGATGTACATATTGGAATCAGAGATCTGCAGTACATAATCTCTGTTTAGTGACCACAGTGATCTTGTATTGCAATGGTTTGAAAGCCTGGAAGACTTAAAGATATTTCAGAAGTCCTTAAAATGTAGAGGCTTCATCCACCCACAGTGGTTCCTGTTGATCTTTTTAGCTTTTACTACAGTAAAGGATCCTTGAGTGTTTTCCTTCTCTCTTTAATAAGAACAGACAGAAGACTTCTCTGAGGTTCTGTGGCTGTTGAATTTCACACATTGCTTTATTTGGGTAAACACACCCCGTGGAGAAGAAGTCTCAGCACTAATAAATTGGTGCAGCTCTTTTCTGAAATATAAATCTCTCTGTTTTACTGGTACTGCTTAGCATGTAGTTGCACTGGGAGGATATTGCAAGGTGTTTCTGATCTTCTGCTCCAATGCTGACTTACAGAATGGGCAGCAATTCCCCAGCAATGTACAAAAACAAAGCTCAGGTGCTACAGCTACAATATTTGGGGTTCTCAGTGTTGTCTTTCCTTCTCTATGGGGCTCCTTAGAATCTACTGACTGGAGAAAAGAGGCTTGTGTGGAAAACAGCATTTGACTGAAATGTCTAAAGGCATCTGGGAAAGAGTCCTGGGTCTGGAAGGTATAGAAATCTTTAGTCTGTCCAGATACATTCAATCTGAATGCATAAAGAACTGGAGAGAGAAGTATATCTAAGATATAAATTTTAAAACCATGAAAATGAGAAGACATTCATCTTTTTCTCATTGTGTCATAAAGGCAGGAAGTCAATTAAGCAGCAGCAGCAGTAGATACAATTAAGAAATAGGGAAGACCCCATGGTAGAGACCTGTGCCAAGTCTGACTGAGCTGTAGACATGAAAGTCTTCTCCTGTTCAGGAGCCAGGATTACTGTGTGATTCTGCTTAAGAGTATTTGCAGGACCCATGAAAACCAGTGAAAATGGATGAGTTATCATCACCCCTCGCTCACAGGCTTTATAGACGCCACATATAACTAATTTTTTCTACTGAGGCTGTAGACAATATTAATTTGCACCACAGTCCCCAAGGCCAGAACTGCTGCCTTATGAGAACATGGAAGTGCACTTGCTCAGCCCAGAGCACTGTGCTGCAAACACAGGGCTGGGGCTGCAGCAGCACCAGAACCAGCAGCACCAGAATCTGAATTGCACCAGTGTGCTCTTCTGTCCAAGGGGACTGGCCCTGCTCCTCATACAGTAGCTCAATTGGAATGAGATACAAACCTGAAGGCCTCCTCACAAGGTGCTGGGTGCTTCAAAGACATGTCCTAAGAAATGTGAAGGAAAACTGACTTAGCCAATCCCAGAAAAATTATCTTTAATGAAGAACATGTTATTTCCCAAATAACTGTGAGGTCACACTGTTTATAATACCCTAGGGGAGACACCAAAGGTATTGAAAGGGAATAGTGGAATCAGTGCTGTTCTGCTGTGTTGTTTGGTCCTAGCCATTCTGTCTGCTGCTGTAGCATACACCCAGCTCTCTCAAATTCCTTTCAGCCTGCTACCAGTGTCTCCTTCTCCTTTAACATGCTCAGAGGAAGACATTTAAACACCAGCATTAAGAAATGTGTTCATATTTTTACTCTCATTATCAGTCATCAAGTAATTCTAAATTGTAACTTTTCTGTTAACAATTTCTGTGCTTAATTTTGAAACCTTTGGAGTATTTGATTCCCAGACCCCTCTTTTAAATGCAGTTGTTTCTTGCCCACTGCAGACTGCTATTGGAAATGCTCCCTTAGGATATCTGCACCTTTGGAAGAATTTATTCCCTCACCTTTCTTCCTCACTGAACAAGTCTTTAACCACTTCAAACAAGAGGAGTCTGCATGGCTACACCACATTCCTTCCACTTCACCTCCCTGCCACTCTACTTGTTCAGTATCCCCTCTCTTCACAATTCCCTCCCCTGCCCCCTTGTACTCCCCCTCCTCATTCCTCTTGCCTCAGCCTGCCCATTGTCCCCCTGGGGTTTGGGACAAGGTGAAATCTGCCCCATTCCAGAGCCCAGCTGGGCCAGCAGGGCTGAGGCTGCTGCACAGCACTGCACAGTATGGAGCACTGCAGAAAAACGTGTCCAGGCAATCCTGCTTTTCCCATTCTTTTCACAAAATCCTTTCAAACCCTTTTTTCTTATTCAAGAAATTTCTTTCTAGAGCCAGCAAAAGGATAGACCATTTCAAAAAACAGCAAGGTTTGCTTGCCAGTAGTCATAATCCCATCCTTACCCTTCTCTGAGTAATAGCAGGGACCTTGAGATTAAAAAGGTGAAATTAATACCTCATTAGAATAGCTGGTTTGTTTCCTACCAAATTTGAAAGATTTTTAAAAGGACAAAAAGGACAACTCAGCAAAAATAAAATGATTCCTAAATCCTAGTTTCCTTTCCTTAGTCACTCTAAACTTAATTTTCCACTCCAAAAACTGCGAATGCACTTTTGAGATTTTTGTCATAGAGTACTGCTTTGTATTTCAAACCTCAGCAGAAAAGACAGCAAGCCAAAATTTGACCTTGGATATGACAGGAAAAAGCAAAAAAACAATCAGGAAAAAATTAACTGTCTGCATTGGACTGCTGGAGGACTGGAGGAGAAACCTGCTTCTAGGCTGGATGCAGTTGTTTAAGAAAATCTCAAAGAAGAACAACAGGACTCAGAATTGGAGCTTTGCAGTTGTGAAATTATTTCATTGCTAGTCAAACTCAACCTTGATTGAGGTGTAGGTGGGGGAGGAAGAGCACTTCTTTCCACTGAGAGCAAAATGTGAGTCTGTTCAGGGGCTGGCCATCTAGATCACTACTAATTAATGCTTGTGTGCTGTACACAAATAGCAGATGGCTCAAAAGGGCTGAGAGGGAAGAGTTCTGGGGGAAACTGTAGAAATTCCTGAAATTTTTGGGATATGTGGTAAAGTGGCTGTGTGAACTAAGACTGTGGAGTCTGTAGGGAACGCTGTTAGGTTCAATGGCCTCAAGGTACAGCGTTTATCAGTTTAGGCAGCACGATAGAAAATAGAAATGGAAAACTTTGCTTAGAAAAAATGGCTCTTCTGGCATGATATATGGAGTTTGGGTATAAACCAGATTTTGGGGTGGCTTAATAAGTCTCAAAAATACGCCTGAAATACTGAAAAGCCTCAAGAATTCAGTAAATTAAAATGAAAAGTGATATTGAAGATGGTGAAATGGAAAATTTCTTCTCTTCTCTTCTCTTCTCTTCTCTTCTCTTCTCTTCTCTTCTCTTCTCTTCTCTTCTCTTCTCTTCTCTTCTCTTCTCTTTCTTGCTGGATTCAGTCATAGAGGATAAAACTTTGCCAATTAAGCTAGTTTTGAAAGTTAAGTCATAGATGTGTGCATCTAATCTTCCAGGTATTTTTTAATCTGACTTTATACCTCTGGTTAGTTCATGCCATCGTTTTTTAAACTAAATTACATTTTGAAATACTGATGGTTCCAACCATCAGATCCCAAGGGGTAGTTATTCATAGATTTGAGATTTATCCCTCAATTTTAAGGAAGCCAGATAAACTTGGGAGAATGAGACAGCCTCTCTCCCACCAAGTTGGCCAAGGGACTTCATGGATACCAGTACAGGGCTCTCTGTTTCACTTTCTAGTGGCTGATCTCAGTCCTCTTCTATAAGTCTCTGAGCTTTTATGAGCAAGCACATTTCTGGTCAAAAAATGTTGTGTTTCTCTTGCATTAACCCTATGGGCACACTGTTAAGTGCTGCAAACACATGGCTCTGGCCAGCTACAGCAGTGATCCTCAGCTGAATGGGATGTCTGCTATTGGGAAATGTCCTGCTGCACAGGCTGGGAGCTTCTGTGCCTCAGCTCCTTAAACTGTTGGTCTGTGGAATTGATGGGAAGTAGCTGAGCCACAGAAAAATCTCAGAAGCAGCTTTGTGTCTGTGAAGGCATTTGTTTTGGAAATCATGGATACACATCACTTGCCCCACAGCCAGTGTTCATGCAAAGCAAGGTCTCGCAGTGAGGCCTCCAAAGCCAAGGCCACTTAGCCCTGGAGCATTTTCTAGGAGAGAAAACCCAAACCCATGCAGTGTCCCACAGGGTGGTTTCCTCTAGCGTGCTCTCTGGTCCTTTTGTAGTTGCCTGGCAACCAGGGAAGGGAGGAGGAGGAGGAGAAGGATGTGAGAGCATGGAGGCATCTGAAGAAGCAGATTATTTGTAGCAAACCAGTCAGCAAACATTATTAGTAAAACATCATTATCTGCAGCAAATCAGCTCTTGGTTCTCTTGAGCTACTTAGGTCATTCCTGGCCCTCCTCAGATGGCTGTCTGCCAAAGGTGAGGACCATGATTCTGCTGTAATTTTACAAGAGTTTCTGCCTAGTGTGAATCCTTTGGCAGTGCCAGAACTCTTCTTCTGCAGTGGGAACTTACCTTTTCTGAGGTAAGAAATGAGCTTTGATCATTGCCCAGAGCTCCCCTGTGTTATGTTAGGTATGCTGTGACTGAGCAGGGCCCCTTAGCTAAAAGGAAGCCAAAGATGAGTTCAGCTCAGCTGTCCCTTCTGAACATGATATTTAACCTCAGATCTTGTATATTATACTTTCCATAATTGTCAAAGGGGCTAGAAACTCTAAAAGGTGAAGTAGGTTTTTCTAATCCAAGAAAGTAAAGAAACAGAAAGGTATAATTTTTTCATCTCCAATTAAATATCCAAACAACAAATCCAGTGTAGGATTTGTTGTTTGGATGAAAACACACTTAGATGAAGCAGGAATGTGGGAGAAAGAAGTCAAACCTGTGCTCTGTGAGCTGCAAGCCAGAGTGTCACATTCTCATGGGTGTCTTGGCCATTGGTCATCCATTCTATATTTGGCCCAATGTTGCAGGGTGTCCAGAGTGTAGAATAATTTCTGTAGGAGGTGTAATGATAGTCTCTGCTCTGAATAGATGACAAAATCTTGGTGCAGTTACTTTCTGTGCTGGGGAGAATCCAGAGGTGAGTCTCCTGTTGGCTTTGTTCAGGTTTGGGCCCTTTGTTTCCTTCATCCTAAATGGGTGCTATAACCTTTGGCATATTGCCTATGCTGCCATGAAGTTAGGGCAGGTCTCTTTTCTGATCTTTGGGAGGGGAAAATCCATACCATCAGTGAACAGGAACACTATTTTTGCCTTGGAGAACAGCCTAGAAATGACGCTTTGCAAAGCATGGCACAGGACTTGGTGAAAATGTGATGTATTTTTAAAGATGATTAAAGCTATTAAATAGATTTGTACTCACAGAGCCTCATCGAAAAAAATTGTATTTGTGCTTTCTTGTGTAAGAATAGCAGAGTGGGATAAAACATGGCTTTTAAAGGCCTCATTGCTATTGTCTTTGAGATAGCAAGAAGTCACTGCAATGAATAAGCTAATTACAGAAACATTTTAGTGAATCATGGAATCATAGGATCATTTGGGTTTGAAAAGGCCTCTAGGATCAATTCCAACCATTAGCCTAACACTGCCAAGTCTACCATTGAACTGTGTCCCTAAGAACCACATGTACATGTATTTTAAATACCTCCAGGAGTGGTGACTCTATCACTTCCTTGGGCAGTGTGTTCCAATGCTTGACAACTCTTTCAGTGAGGATTTTTTTTTTCCTAATATCCAATCTAAAGCTCCTCTAGTGCATGCAACTTGAGCTAGTTTCCTTTTGTGCTATTGAGACACTTGTGAGAAGTGACCAGCCCCCTTTCAGGTGCTTGTGGAGAGTGATGAGGTCTCCCTTGAGCCTCCTTTCCTCCAGGCAAAGCAACCCCAGCTCCCTCAGCTGCTCCTCACCTTTACTCACTGAAGTAAGTAAAGAATATCAGTAGAAAAATTGTTCGCTTTTTTTTCCCTAGATGGAGAGATGATACCTAGAAGTTCTTGAAAAGTTTGTTTGAATAAGTCACTATTGCTGAAGAATGAAAAACCATTTTAATTAAGAACATGTTTAGGATAATAAAACATGTTTTCAGTGGGATGGTAATATGCTTTTTATAGAGACCACCATACAGATATGCAGTAGCATTGAAGCCTCAGAATAATGCCTCAATCTGACTAGATAAAAGAAATTCAACTTGTCCCACATCAGAAAATAACATCCCAGATACTTCTAAGGAGTCATTCCTCTTCTGATATGCTTTGCTCTTTTCTTCCTATCTCCCTGTTCTCTGTTCCTCAGGTTCCTCAGATTTATTTCTGCTGTACCTGCCCCTTGAATGCCTCTGCTCTTGCCATCTCACGAGCACATTTGCCAAATTGACATCTGTTAAAGTAGCTGTCACAATATGAAAAAGAAGCTCACATCAGCCTGGTCTCTGCCATGTATTGTGGGTCCAAAACAAGCCTGCCTGGCTTGTGTGCAGCCCAGCCTACTCCTGCTGCTACAGTGGGATTACCTAATAAATGTTTTGTGCAAGGCTTTGGCAAAATGGCAGGGAGGGAGCAGGAAAAGGAACAGCCAGTCTCATTGGCAAGTAGATAATGAATTAAAGCCTTGTTTTCTGGTCAGTTATAATCAATTAGGTGTTGGATGCTCTCAGCAACTTGTGCATGTGGATACCCCGGCACTGGAAGAAGACCCCAAGACCAACACTGACTCAAGATGTTGAAATAATGCCACAACATTCCAAGTAAGGCAGACTTCCAATGAATTTTGGAGCTCAAAAGATGAACTGAATATCAGGTATGGGAACACTTGTATAATGAAAATGCATCGTTTTTATAAACAGGAGGTTTTTTTCAAAATTTCTTGAACTTGTGGATCTCTGTAGTATGTGTGTTTTTGCTTGGCAAGTATCCTGTTTGGACTGTAATGCTCACTACAATACAATCATTTATCTATCCTTAAATTTCTCAATTGCTTCTGATTTTCATGCTAAACACAGTTCTTCATCTGGAGATGAAAAGAGAGGACAAGAAACTTTTGCAATTTAACTTCATTTGTCCAAGTGCCTAAATTTCCCTAATTTTGGATCTGCTCCCACTTACTGCTGCTACCCTCCAAAAGGGGCTTATGCCCAGTAAGGCGTCATTTCAAAGGAGAATACCAAAACTTCCACTAGCAATAAACTGTCTGATCAAAAATAATTATGGGGAAGGAGAGAGCTTCTATGAAAACTACAAAGCTGTCTGGAATTTTTCCAAAATAATGTACTTTGTTTTCAGCCAAGAATACCTCAGCTATTTCAATTGAGAACCAGAAGACTTCACTGAAAATTTTCTATTAAAATAGTGATTTTCTTAGAAGGCACGCAAAGAAAAAATATTCAGCTAAAAGAAAAGAAAAATTAGAAAGAGAGCCAGCTTTGATAGAAAATATTCAACAATCCTACCAAGGATTGAATTCCTTCAGAAGAACTGTAGTGTAGTAGCCTGTCTTCCCTTTGTTTAGTTTGTCAGATTCTCCTGACGCCATTGATCCTGCAGTTTTTTTTCTCTTATTTGCTTTAATTCATTCCTTGGGGTTAGCAAAAGACTTTGCTCAGCTTGTTTCAACTTCCAGAGGGTTTCCACCAGAGGTGGCGAGGACCCTTCTTCCTTCTCTCCCTCTCCCCTGTGGAAGTTGTCTCTCCTTTTAACTGCAGCACAGATTCAGGGTGTGTCTGTCTGTCTGTCTGTCCGTCTCTCCAGTGCCTGCCTGCAGTGACGCCCCTGCCCCTTCCTCCGCCCTCCTGCATATGTGCTGCCCCCTCTGTGACTGCTCTGTGGACCACACAGCTGAGCACCTCACAGCAGAGTGAAAGTCACACTAGTGCTGGGAGGGCTGGTTTGTTCCCTCTTTAGCCAAGCTTTGCTCCCAATTATTAAAGCCTTTGTCAGGGATGCTTTGATGCTAGGAATTAACTTGAAAGGAATTTGATAACCAAGGGCCATATTCATGATGCAGAGATCTCCACTGAAGGGCTCTTCCCCCCTCCCCAGCATCTCCTGAATTTTGAGTAGATTCCCTAGTTGTCATGGCAACAGCCTAATTTGCTCTCTTTTTGTGGTTTAAGTAAGCATCATGTAAAAGCTCCTCAACAAATGATGCTAAAACATCCTGAGCTTTGGTAGTGACACTGGGCAACTTGCCACATGGCTTAGTTTAATTGCTCTGAAGCTACCACCAAGTGCATAATTTAGGCTTTCCTTTAACACAGGAAAAAAGTTTGGATGGCTTCAAGGGAACGAGGAGGAGGAAAAGAGCAGCTGCCATTCTTCAGAAGTGAAGAAACTGCAGGAGCATGAGGGCAGTTTTGTCCCTTTTTGTGGCAAAGAAGCCCATAACAGAGAAAGACAAAAACTTAGTTGAGACTGTTACCTTTTCACTCTTTAGACCACTTTGAACTTGGTGAGGAGGGCAGAAGCATCCACTGATCCTGTACTCTGTTCTCCCAGGGAAGGCAGCATGGCTGGATCCTGCTTTGGGACTGAGATGGAGGTAGATGGCGCAGCCATTTAGGAGCTGGCAACCCCCATGCATTGTCCCAGCTTCCTGCTAGTCTTTCAATGTGAAGGCAGTGCCTAAGGAAAGGCAGTGCCTTTAGGAAAACTTCTGGTCTGTCACCAATGAACTGCCTTTGTATCTTTGCTGGTGCTTGGGCTTGACTTCACCCTGGTGTCCCTGCTGCCTCTGGAGGCAGAGCTGAGGCTACCCAGCCCACCAGGCCTGGGAGAGGAGCCAAACCAAGAGCTGGTGTAGGAGTTGCTTGAGTTGCTTTGGGCTCCAGTGCAAATTTGAACCTCTCATCATTGTGATAGTAGATATATAGACTCTACAGAGTAAATATTAGCACATGGAAAGCAGAGTGTAAAGGGTGTTCTTGGACTCTAAGGGAAGAAGAATGTCAGCTTCATCCTGCCTGTTAATTTTTCAATAATGGTGGAATGACACATCTCTTTGTTAATACTGTGCACATCAGCATGTATTAGCAGTAGCTTTCAATATTGCTGTGAATGGTCATTAAAAACCCCTGTTGGCTGCTTGATCTGTTCTGAGAATACCAAAGGGTTGCCCTGCTGAGCTCCACCACTTCCACTATTCCTCCCATAAAATGAAACTCTTTAGGCAATCAAAGTGGTCTGAGGCTTGATTTAGATAGTGGTGACCCTGTTGAGGGAATCTGCAGTGGTCTGTAAATCTTCAAACAAAGCATCACCTGAGGAAAAACAGCAGTATTCGTTTTGGGGCAAACAACTTCTTAGGAAATGCAAGTATAGATAGTTGTCTCTAGAAATTTCTGGTCAGGAAAAAAAAAGTGCCAAAACAGAACACTTTAGTCATTTGGTTTGGGGGAAAACTGCCATTTTAGAGTGTTTTTTTTTATGTGGGGATCCAAACTCCCACAGCAGGCATGTGAAATCACAGTCCCTGGGCAGTGCATCTGTGAACCTTTCTCTCTCACGAACCATGTACTTGCATCCTCTGGGTGTCTGAACCTATGGGATAACAGCAGAGTTGCTTTACAGAGGATACAGTGATACAAGGCAGACTCTCCCTTTTCCCTGTGATCTGCTTGTCTTGTCACTCCCTTCTCCAGAACAGTTTCATTCTTTTCTCATGTATTGCATTCAGCTAATAGGCAAAGTGTTTGATGCTCTGCGGTATCGCTTTGCCTGGACAGAAATCTCTGCATCCACTGAGATGGTAGTGACCATTCACAAGGGAAATACTCTATTATGGGCTGAGAAAGGAGGTGCAACAATAAAATGGGAATGCCATGGCTTAGAGGGAGGAGGACAAGAGGGATGGAATGGGGAATACAAGTGGGTAATCTAAGGTCTCCTTTTCAGGAGTGACAGAGAGATTCTGGGTTTTTTTACCCACCTCTCTGATAAAAGCCTGACAGTGGGGGTGAAGTCTGTGACACCAGAGCCTGCACACCCTTGTTGTTTTACTAAATTATTCATTCCTGTTCCTGTGATAATATAGTTATAAGGAGGAGCCTAATTGAATTTACTGTCTGGCATTGGCCAATAGGGTGATAAGGATCTGGCAGAATGGGATGACGGTGAATCCTGCTGGTGTGCTGTGAATGTGAAGCAGGACGGACTGGCAGTTTGTGTGCAGGAGGGAAAAGCAATCGGTCCAGGGCCCCTGGATTAGCAGAATAAGGAAAGGAAAGGAAAGGAAAGGTAAGGGAGCGGGTGGGAAAGGGATTTGCCTGAATCATACACTGACCCTGTGCTGAAAGGCTGGTTTTGTTCATAGGAAAGCACTCTGCAGGCAATGTTTTCCTGCAGGGTTTGGAGGGAGCAGGAATGCATGTGGTGGCACTTGCTCAGTGCATGTAGCCTGTGCCTTTGTCTTTATACGTGCTGCAGGGCTCTATAACGCTGCATGCTCACCGAGCGTGTCTGTGCAGAGATTCCTGTGGTTTGTGTGGATCCAGCAGCAGTGCACGGAGCCTGTGCAGTATAAATGTAATGAGGGGAGTCCAAAGGGAGGAATTACCTCATGGGCAGAGTGGGGAAAACAGTAGTGCTTTCTGGTTGGATTGAAAATGAAAATGCCGAGGCTCTTAGTGAGCTGCTGGCAAACAAAACAGAGCAAGGGTATGTGCGTCTGTCTGTGTATGTACTGGATCTGCAGTGAGATGTTAAAATGAGAAAGAGGAGATCAGACTGGAGCATTAGGTGTCGCAGGTAGAGATAAATTGCAGGCAATCTGTGTAATCAGATTCTCTAACATGGAGAATGCAAGTGAGTATGGAAGTGGATTAATCCTCTCTGCTGAGCTGGCTACACCTGGAAAGCAAGGGGGAGATGGGCTGGGAATCGGGACAGGGAACGTGCCTGGTTGGGGAAACTGATGCTCAAACCATCCTGCCTGCTGTGCCTGCAGCTAAAGTGGTAGCTTATTGAGTTACTTCCACATATTTGTTATTTTCCTTTTAATGATGCAAATGTGAACATCTCTGAGGATCAGGGTAGAGTCCATAAATTGACATCATCTGGAAGAACAGGACTACATCAAGCAAATTAGCCTCTGCCCTTCCTTTTGTTTCACTGCCTTTGCTCTGATAACAAGTGACTGCTGAACAGACAGGGCAGGTGGGGGAAGATGGATTACAAACGTGGCAAGTGGCATTAAGCCATGCAGACAGCGAGTGTCCTTCGCAGTGATGTTATAATCACACTTCTTCTGCTTACATCTTTGCAAGGGTGTGAGACAAGGCTGTCCTGAATTTGGGGTAAGCTTATTCCGGTCACCACCTGGAGCAGGGGTCACAGGTCATTGTAAGGCACTAAAATTTTTAGCTGCTTCTCATAGGGGTTCACCACCTCATTCTTTCCAAGCTGGAATCCAGAGGAAAGTGTTGCTGAGACTAAGACGTTGCTCACCTGTGGATATCTCATCTCTGTTGGAAACTCATTCTTATGAGGAGTGTGGAGGGAGATATGCTTTTTCTGCTTGCGCAGAAAACAGCAGCCAGAGGCTGCCTCCAGAAGGCAGAAAACCCCATAGGGAGAAGCTGCAAAATGCCTTATCTTGGATTAGCCAAACCCTTTTGCCCAAATAGGTTCTCCTTCCTTCCTGACACCAAATTTCTTACATCAGGGGTCAGCTTTCCTCTACCAAGCTTCTTTCTTTTCTGTGGTTTTCTCACATGGCCTGAAGGTTTAGAAAATGACTGATATCCCCATCAGAGAGCACCTCCCTATTCATGTCCACACTCTGCCCATGGCATCTCCTGGAGTCTCTGGGTTGTGCTCCTCTGAGTGGTGGGCTGAGTCTGACCCCCTGTCTCACAGCGTGTGCATGCACCCCAAGCAGGGCCAAGGACACTCACTTGGTAAAAGTATGGAAAGGTTCCACCTTGCAGAGGGTATTTGTATTGGGTGATGAAAAAAAGGAAACACTGCAGATTCCTGTGGGATAGAGGCAGGCTCTCCTCATCTCACCTGGAACGGCTGACTAAAAAATGGATCTAACACAGGGCATATGGTCATAGTTGTGTTTGACATCAGCATTCAAAGCACTCCCAGTAACAGAGTCATTGAAGAAATGAAAAAAACAACCCTGGCCATTTGAGAATAAACTCCCCAGTGTAATAAAATTCTTTCAATTTGCCCCAAAGCAGAGGAATAGTTGAATAACTTGCTTATTCACTCACTGTAGAAGGCTGCACAGCTCCCAGGTGCAGAGCAGGAGGTTCACCCTACCAAAAGGTGGGCAAATACTCATTGCTCCTGGAGAGTCCCTCTCTCTGCACATCAGAGGAAGTCCTCTGCTCTTGCTGGGTTTGGGAAGCGCACCTTCCCTGGGAGATGCCCGCGGGGATTTGGCAGGAGGAGCATCCCCTGAGGCTGCAGCAGCAGCAGCAGCAGCAGCAGCAGCTCGGTGGTGCTGGCAGTCACAGCCGGCTGGGTGCCTGCATTGTTTGCTGCTGCCCTCCGAGCCCACGGGGAGCTCGGAACGGGCACAACGCCAGCAGATCCCCAGGGAAGCTGACGTCATGGCCAGTTCACCGGTGCCCGACACTGTGCTGGAAACCTGAGGTCGCTTTGCTGCCATTAATTGCTCAGATGATTAATTCATGCAATGATATCACTTTCTGGGGGGCAGGTTCGGGGGTTGTGTGCTCCAGTAACGAGAGGCAGGATGGGATGCAAACTCGTGCTCCGGGCTGGTGTTAGCACTAATCAGAACAAACCAGCCACTGCGTGCTCCACATCATCCCTCCTCCCCCAGAAAGGGGACAGCTTTCTTCTTGGGCTTTATAGGGGGGATGAGGGGGTGGTGCCATGGGATGTGTGAGCAAGTGTTCTTATGGGATTTGCAGTATTGCAAATTCTACACCACAGGACTGAACCATAATGCCCCTTAATTTTCACAGCTACTCTGCAACACGGATTTTTGTTTTAATTGTTTTCATGTTAACTACTTTATTTATGCCATTTACATTGCACTTTCCAACAAGAAAAAACAGTATTATTCTCATTACAAAGACAAAAAAAAAAAAAAAAAAAAAAAAAAAGATAAAAAGAAGTGAGTTTGTTTCTTATTGCACAGTGGCTGGTGTGTTGCACTGTGGTGCTCTCATCTCAGAGGGTCGTGCTCAGTCTATAGGGGTGTGGGATCAATTTTTAGTTGGTCTGGAAATTCCCCAGAATGTCAAGTTTTGCCGTAAATACTCTAGGATATTTAATTCTTTTGTGATGTTTTTAGGCTAAAAAACCCTTTCCTGTCTCTTTTCTAGCTAAGCAAATAAGTCTAGAATTCCCAGGTGGGCACTACAAAGAGCTGTCCTGGCCCAGACACAATTAATAGCTGATAAAGTTGCAGCAACTTGATCTGTCAATCTGTTGGTAGGTGAAACATCTAACTTGAAATGTCAGACAAACAACCCAGGGCGTTTTCAGAGCTGTTGTAAGAGAATTTTGTGTCACTCGGCCACATGGATCCCTCCCTCTCGCTCACTCCAGTGCTGTTCTCACTTCAGGCCTCTGTGGTTTTGGCTGATTTGCATCCTCAGAGGTGTACAAAGCCCTGGATCATAAGTTTTCAAACAGGCTTGGTAAGACCAAAAGGAAATCTTTCCATTTCTAGATTGGCCTTTTATTTATGGGATTAAATGGTTTCCTTTCTGTTTAAGCAGTGGGGAAGCCATGCTCTCTCTCCATTCTTGATAATTCTTCACTTTTCCCATCCTTTGTGATTTGTCGTGGTATTCTCCTACCTCATCTAGAGATCTGAAAATGTCAAGGAGCTTTTTTAAATGCCAACAAGTAACAGAGATTTGATTAGCAACTGTAGCAGATCCCTTACCAGTCCAGTACTGTAGACTCATATATATTTATAATACAGTTATCAAGGAAAATGAAGTGATTAAGCAGAACTAACGATGTCTGTATTAATGGCTGTCAGCTTCCAGACGTTCATCTCTTGTCTGTTTAATGAGGAATAATTCTACTATGTCTGGGCAGATCAAATGCTAAAGCAAGGGTGCAGTTTGGCTCTGCTGCCCTTAGCAGATTGCACTGGCCACAGGAGATGTGGTCCAGGGCACGTGCCTGTAATTTTAAATAGTGAGAAAAACTAATAAAAGTGAGAAAAACTAATGACACAGCCTTGGAAAAGTAGGAGGAAGAGTCTGTGGTGGGGCCTTTGGGGAGAATAATGTTTTGTCCTGGTGGCAGCCCTCCACTGCAAAGGGCTGAATTGCCATCAGAGTGACAGGAAGAGGAAGAAAAGATTGTCTGCTTCCCAGGATGGCCTGTGGGGGACTGGCATGGGGGAGAGGGGAAAAAGTTAATTGGATGGCATAGGAAAGACCCTTTTTCTAGGTTTCCTGAAACTGGGAGTATCCCCTTCCTATCACTTTGAGAGAGTAACCACAGTCATTTTTAAAAGCACATTAAATTTTGCTCTGAACTGTCAGACTGGGATATGAACAAGACAGAGAGCTGCTGTGTTGTCTCATACTCCAGCCTGAAGAAGACAAGCAGCATTATATTCCTGTGTGTCTGAAAAATAAATCAGAGTCCGTGTTAAAAGAAGGAGGAAGGTAGGACAAAGGTAGGACTGAAGAGTCATATGAAAAGCTGGACAAAGTTACAGAGAGGGGTGTGCATTTTTTGGAAGAAGGAAATTTTGGTTTCTGCCAAGCTTTATGGGTTTTGGCTGATTTATTTCCCACTCTCAGCGTGATCCAGATCAAGCACTCCTTCAGCTGGGGAAAAAAAATAAAAGCAATTGCTTCTTTGTTTCTTCTCATACACAGGAGCAAACATACACCTACCAACTCCTTTTGAAAGATGGCAAACAGTGTCTTCAGCCAGGTCTTCATGGTTTGAAATGGTTTTTGGCTGAGCTCCCTCGAGTTTAAAAGGTGTGCTACCTTGAGCCCTATGTTTTAATTTACAATTTAATGTTACATTTAGTTGACAAGAAGGAAATAGTATTTTAACTTGCTGATTCTAACCCTTTAAAACCCCAAAGCCATTTAAGAAAAGATACTAATTGACCAGTTGTTCATAAAAGCCACAGCTAAAGCCACTCAGATTACTTGGGGTCAAATAAAGAGTTTACTGATTCCCATCCAAGTGAGTGGAGAAAGTCCCACTCCTCTGCAACTCAGAACTTCCAGGCCTGCTGGAAAAAAACAGCCAGAAATGCTTACATCATATCTTTTATGTAGCCAATGCAAAATATTTTTAATCTAGAAGGACTGGTAGGCTTTCACCAGCACTAAATTAAGTTTATAAGTTTATAAACACAAGGATATTTACATAGAGCTATTAGAAAAGCAAAACCAATAGCAGCAGAACAGTCAGCTCCAAGATGATTCAGACCCTTAAAATCTGTCATTTAAAATATAGTAGCACTCCTTTTTTAGATGAAGTGCATTATTTTTAATATAGGGTATTCTGGCCCTATGTGGTTGTTTTCTTTTGTAAAACATAATGAGCATATCTGTCATGCCATCATCTTTCTCCCCCACTTCTAACTGTACTTTGCTGGGTTTAGAGTAGGGCTGAAGAGCCCTGTAGTGCATTGCAGCCCAGGAACATATCAAAGACATTCTTGGCTGCAGAAATACTTATCAGAGCAAGCTGATAAACTCCAGAGGATGATGCTAGAAAATACAAATCCTTCTTGGAGAAGGAAAATCAGGAGTTTTGTCACTGAACTTACCAGCACAGCGCAGTTTTTTATAGCCACTGCTGTAGAGCAGCGAACAATAAAATGGAAATTTGGGTTAAAGAATGACCCCATGGTGCCAGAGGTGATGGCACCATGTGTTTCTCTCCCTGAGTCACCACACACACTTCTGATGCACTGTGCCCATCACTGGCAGCTGCCAGGGGCTGTGGACACAGCGCATGGGCAGGGAACACACTTGGTGCATGGCTCTTTGTTGAAGTGGCCTTGGCAAAACCAAATTATGTGACAAGCCAGGAAGCATTTATTCTTTTTTTAGCCCCAAAGGTTTTTGATTCACTGCTTAAAGATGAGTCTCAGTGCCTGTATTTCCCTGCATGCTCGCTAAAGCATTGCACTTTGGCAGGAGAGGTTGGATGAAGCACTGTGCTCCCTCCAGCAGCTCAAGGCTGCTCTATTTAGCTTGATGCTTCTATCTAAAATAGGCCTGTGTGTATTTAGTTAATCTTTTGGGCAGACTTTCTTACTTCAGCTTCTTGTGAAGTTTCTTTTAGCAGGAGAGAGAGGAGTAGGCGAGGTAGGGGGTTGCTGCTTTATAATAAAACTGAGAGAGGCTGACAGGAATCCACATGAAGGTTACCTTGGTTCACTCTGGGCAACCTTAATAATTCAGCAGAGCCTTTCTAGTCCAGGCTTCCCACGCTGTTCCCCACAGGGCCAGTTTCACATATGAGAGTTTCTTGAGGCCATTCAAGGCACCAGCTACTGAGAAACACAAGGCATAGGAGAGGATGGTGCCTGTCAAGAGCTGGAGCTGCCTATTCCTATTAATGTGCAGGCAGGCTTTTCCAGGGAAGATTCTTTGATGTCTCTGACTCTTGGTCACAGTTCACAGGCCTCTGGCTTTACATGTCATGCTTCTTTCTTGAAGGAAAGTGCCACCTCTTTCTTCTGCTGAGCCCCACGGTCAGACTGTCACCTCATGAGGCGTGACCCTCAGAGCAGGACAGTGCCTTCGGTCACCCAGGGCAAACCCAGACCTTGCAAAGTCACAGCTGACATCTCCTGCAAAAATCATGCCAGCTGTGCAAGACCATCTGCCTTCCACCATCATCGGGATGAGAGAGGGGTCACTTCTAACTTCCAAATTCTTTTCATTTCAGAGAGAACCCCTTAGAAGTTGATAAGAATTTTGCTTGAGCTAGAAGGGAAAGAATTGACTTTCTGCTTTCTGAGATATTTTCCAGTTAAATAAGTAGCATTGCTACAGTTTTTCTCTATGCTCTGTTCTGCTAATAGAAGCAATAGCTGATTACCTCACACAATGCTGTAAGACCAGTATATTTTCTACGAACAGAGTAGGTGGTGAAGAATGAATAGACTCTTCAGTTGTCTGAATTCCTAAGTGTATGTTTTCATGCTTAGTGATAGGGCAACAAAGGCAATGGGCAGGTAAGAAAAACTCTGATTTTTAAGGAGATTTAAGGATTTTTAAGGAGATTTTAAAGGATTTTTAAGGAGAGAACAGCACCTGCCTGTTTTGTAGTATGGTCAGGGGTAGCAGCGGATGGGGGAGGTGAAATAAGAATAGAATCATAGAATGTCTTGGTTGAAAGAGACCTTAAAGATCACCTAGTTCCAGCTCTCTACCACCACGGACAGGGACACCTTTCACTAGGTCAGGTTGCTCAGGACTCTATTCAATAATCATCTGTAATAAATAACAAACCAGCTGCCATCTCCTGCATCACTTGGCAATATTTTTTATTCAATTTTCAGGGCAACACAAACCAAAAAATCAGCTCATTTGAAACTGCTGCGAGGCACTGCCTAGCCCTGTGCTGTCAGCAGCTGCTGCTCAAGATGTAGCTGCCCAGGAGAGAGCTTCTGGTTTACAGCATGAGCATCTGAGCTCTCCTGGGATGCTTAAGCAAGTGTCTTTGCATTGGGGTACCATGTGGTCGTGCAGTCCTTGCTGAAGCTGGGAGAAAACACTGTTTTCTTCACTCAGGCTTTCAGGGAGCTGTGCTTTGCTCTTGCTGCAGGGACTATGGCTTAACTACAGGACTGGTTTGCACCAGCTGGTGAGTATTTACAAACTAGCCTTGGAGTTGTTTTTCCAATCAGAAACTATAAACTCATGATGGGAGGAGATAGGAGAAAGTACACAAGCTGCACTAGTGGGAGGACAAGCTCAATGATCCTAGTCTTCAAATTCATTTGATTTCTACAAGTGCTCTGCAGTGCTTTAGTGGTAATTGAAGAGATCCAAAGCAATTATCCTCTTTCAGAAATGAGATACTAATGATGGAGAGCTGAAGCGTGACAAGAGCAAGTGATTAAGCTGATGATAGTGAAGGACTTCTATATATTTGTTGTCATGCTGTGTACATTATTTTTGCTCACAATATGGCCCCTTCTTGTCCTGGTTTTACATTTGTGTTCCAATATGAAGTGATTTAACCAGGATCACTCATGCATCTCTTAGGAAAACATATGTGGATGTGCAGGGCCTGCCACCAGCATGTGAAGGTGATTCAATACTTTGATGAAGTTCAGTGATGATAACAGATTTTATAATCCCATCACTGGGACATGTTTGGTTACTGTTTTTGCACTGAGTAGAACTCCTTGTGTCTAACCTGGCTTATTTATAAAAGATCATCCATACACTAATTTCTTACACATTATCATCTTCTGGGCATCAACAACAGTTTGTGCAGCAATCAGCTCTGAAACTAGACTCCAGTGACATTAGCAGTGTCACAGACATATTTTATGAAAAATCCTTTTGCCGGGGTCCTTTCTCCTGAGAAGCTGAGAAGCTTCACCTTCTCCATGTTTTCCTGCTTTGGAATGTGATTTGGAGTATTGTTTACTCAGCATGTGAAATTATTTTTCCTTGATGACCAATGACAGCCACCTGTGTCGAGGCTGTGAGCAGTCATAAGATTTTATTACCATTCCATTCTATTCCTTGCTAGCCTTCTGATGAAATTCTCTCTTCTATTCCTTTAGTATAGTTTTAGTATATAATTTTCTTTTAATATATATAATAAAATAATAAATCAGCCTTCTGAAACATGGAGTCAAGATCCTCATCTCTTCCCTCATCCTGGGACCCCTGCAAACACCACTACAATTAGCAGTACTCATTTAAGCTGAGAACTCTGTATATCCTTCCATGTTAGCAAGTAATATGTTTTTCAGGTAGGTTTATTTTTAAAGAGTTGCTGTACTTACGTTGTGTATTATTGAACACCTCTGCAGTCTGTATTTATGTCACCACAGAGATCAGTCTCTCTAAAATGTGACCCAATATAACCTTTCAATGATTTATTTGTATAGTTAGTGACTTCCTTAAAGTCCTTTAGAAAAAATAGAGAAAGGACAGGTCTTTTGATCCAGAAAAACTCAAAGACTGGTTTTCTTTTGTGTGTGCATTCTTGAAATAAAGCATAATGTTTTGTATGTTTTAGTGAACTGACTGCTGCACTGCAACCTGCAGGAATATCAGTTCTGCCCTTCAGGTCAAACCTTTGGCAAATGCTGGATATGCAAGTGTAAGCACAGATTTTGGCTTGTCATCTGAACAGGAGGAGGCCAGGGTGAGTGCCCCTGCAAAGCTGCAGGGAATAAACACTTCCTCAGCCTGTTTGTTTAACATCTGGTCATCCATGCCAGCCATAGAAATCTTGGAGCTATGAAGTTACACTCTGGAGTTTGTGGTTTGGTTTGGTTTGGTTTGGTTTGGTTTGGTTTGGTTTGGTTTGGTTTGGTTTGGTTGGGTTTGGTTGGGTTTGGTTGGGTTGGGTTTGATTGGGTTTGGTTTGGTTTTTTAACCAGTTCTGTGTCTCCATAGTGATGACAAAGTGAGGCATTTGTTAACAAGTGGCCAGAAAATGTCAACCTTTCTGGCCTTAATGATCCTGAGAGCACAGGCACTCTGTCTGGGCAAGAGCTGGAAACAAACCTACCAGAGCAAGGCAACTCTCCAGCTGTTACTCAGCACTCTGTGGAGTTTGGTTTGGATTCTTCAGGAGACTGCTTCAGTAGACTGCAGTTTACTCTTGGGCATGTCTTTTTATTTTGTAAATCCATATCCAGAGTTAAAGAGGCTTTTGTCTGTAAGCTTCAGTCATGTGGGACAGCACTACTTAGCTCTGGGAAATGCAGATTGCCCCAGAGAGGAATAGGAATACTTTGCAATGATGCTTCTATCATTACCCATATCATTGTACAATTGTACACAAGCACAGTAATTCACACCATGCTTGTGTGTGCACCCCGAAAGAGCTGACATCAGTGTCTGTGGCTTGAGTTCCTCTCATGGTGCCTGCTGGGGCTGTCCAGCTGCAGATGCTGCTCTTTCCCTCTTCCCCTTCCTTCTCTCCTTTTCTTGAGGCAGAACTTCTCAAAGCACAGAAGGAGAACCCAAAATAGCTGGGCAGATTCATCCTTTGTGTTCCTGGTTACAAAATGGTTCTAAGTGCTGCTTTTTTCCAAGCTTTCCAAGAAACCTTTTTCATTTTTTTTTTCCACTCATGGTGGCTATATACTCTCCAGGTCTTGAAAGGTTTGATGGTTTGTTTCTTAAAAAAGGCTGGCCACTCTTGTAACTCTTAAAGCTTTGTAATTCAGCTCTTGATCAGCAGGGGAAGCAGAGCTGCTGAAGCTGCCTGTGCTTGCCTCAGAGGTGCAGCATGAAGGTGTATGAGCTGAGCCTTGCAAGATCTCTGCACTCTGCAAAATAAAGCTTGTCATCTTAAATGGGAAACCAAGGCACTGCATGACCTTTCCCCAAGCTGATAGCAGGAGACTTTGTCATGGTTTGACGACCACATTGTGCTTTATTTCCATCTCTGGGCACAGCCCACTAGCCTAGTTTTTCACAACTTTGTATGGGTCCAGAATCTAATCCAATTTCCCCACTCATGTATTATATGTTCTGATGCTTTCTGTCTAAACACAGCACCTGGTGTTTGGAGCCATTTGTGGAGGGCTCCTACACCATCCAGCATGAGTACAAAGACTGGATAGGCAAGCAGGCAGGAACTGGGAGAGAAGGCAGCTGGATAAAAGAGAGTTAGTGAAATAAGGTAGCAATAAAGTTTATCCCTAGCTTTTTAAAAGTTATTTTCTGATCTTAGCAGTGCATCTCTGATGATGCAACTCTTCATCAACACAGTGTCCCTACAGAGACAACATAAATTCATAAATAGCCTTCAGAACCTGTCCAGATTCCTTATTGTAAGGGACCTAACACCTACCCCCTGACTGTCTGCAGAGGTTTCTGCTGGTACCACAGATATGTTTGGCTTGCATCTCTCCAACCTGCAGCCGTGCTAGAGCAGGATCTTATGCACATTTTTCGAGGTTGCAACAGGGCAGCAGGCACTGGCAATGTCACAAAGACTGGGGTGCTCAGTTCAGCTCTGGGATAGGGGAACGTGCCCCTGTTGGGGTGAGAAGTGTGTGGGTACACGGTGGGAGAAAAAGGGACACGTTCCACAAACCCACACATCTTTTCATGTGTCTCCATGTGATCAAAGATGTAAAAAAGTGAGGGAAAATACCTCCCACAAATCCTCAGCATGGTTCAGGTTGGCTATCACAGAGCTTGAGGCAACTCATGCAGTGCTCCAGTTGAAGGTCTACCCATCCTCGTTGTCTCTTTGTCAGGAATAGTCCAGCCAATCTCCCACCACTTCTACATCACATGAAAGAATTGACATCAAGCTGTCTTACAGTTGTGTCACAAATCTTGCCCAGAATGCAGTAAAACATTGTCTTTCCCTTCTATCATCAAAATAAATCAGTAAGGGTGCTCCAGTTCTTGGCTTAGTCTTTGTACTGCTACATGAGATGGGCACATAAGGTTAGAAAGCAAAAGAGCTAAACAAAGGCAAATTACAGGTTTTATTTCTCCAGATATCTGCTGTTCACACCATCAGGTGAAGTAACTCTCATGTATATGATAATGGGCTCCTTGCCATATGGGGAAAATCTGGGAAACTGAAATATGCTGGTGCCTGGAGTGATGCAGGGGGAAGAACTGAGGCAGATGTAAATGGCAGCAAAGCTTAGATGGAATATTTTAGTACTATAGATAGTTTGGAGGACTTAAAATATTTGAAGGAAGACTTTTTAACCCCCAGAAGCATAGAACATTTGGGAAAGAAATTGAGTTTTTGTAGCAGCTCAAAATGAATTAGAAGCATAGATGCAAGAATTATGAAGTTGTGTTTGAAGCTTTTTTATTTGGAAATATGCAATAGATTTTTGTCTTATAAGCATATCAAAAGTAATACAATTTGGGCTCCAAACAGAAAATCCTTCTTATCATTACCAGTTAACTAATAATTATGTATTTGATGTATACTATAATCTCTTAATTAATTGTTTCCTCCGGTTTCACAGCCTATAGCACTTTTTTCCCTACAACATATCTAGTTCACTTTGTGGTAGTGAAATATTTTGTTTACAAGCATTTTGAATAACCAGTCTATTGTGGCAGAACTGAAACAGAGTAGAAAGAAAATGGCCTGGGAATGAGGAAGTGATCACAATCAAGACATGAGCCCCATTAGCACTGGGCAAGATGCTGCAGTTTCCTCTGAGACCCTGTGAGTTGCCAGTCCCTGAGGCACCTCTTATCTGCATGAGCCCTAATGCATATTGGCAGGCCCTACATATTAAATACACCCAGCTCCTTGATTTTATTCAGATCAGCACTCTTCAAAGCAGCACGCCTCTCAGCTGAAGGAAATCCCTGCTCTATTAATGGTGTGTCTGGTGCCACTTTCACTCTTATCACCATGAAATCAGGGCTTGCACGGTTGCTGCAGAAAACTTGAAGCATTTTTCACAGCACACAACATGAACTGCATCAGATCCAAGATTGGGAAGCAAAAAGACAGGACCTTCCAAGCCCTGCTTACTTCCTTCCTACGATTTCATCCACTTAATATGCAGAGCATTTATCTTTACCAGTTCTCTGGTTGTACTGCTGTCTCCTGCTTTCCTTTACCCTCACCATGAGGAGCCACTTTGGCATGTGTGTAGCTATCAGCCTTAATGGAAGCATTAGTGTCACTATTGCTGGGGGTAGGAATGACCACAGCACTCCTGGGAAATAAGAAATGGAGCCAGGATGCAAACTCAACTGACTTTGAGATGGAAATGACTCTGTGGCATTCAAGGATTAGACACACTGCCTGCTCCAGTTGTGCTGGGTCTGGCTTTGCTGATAAGCAATTATTGATGTTGAGCAGACAGGCCACAAAAGGCCTCCATAAGCTCATTGACAAGAGGATATTATTACCACTGAGACAACACCACAGCCATTAGGTGCCAACAGGATTTCCAAAGTGAGACTAAAATGATGAAATAATATATTGTTTCCAAGAAGTAACACATCGTAATTTGATCTGGGGGGATATTAAAGCCAGAGAGTATTATCATAATATTCAGATTTATTTTTGCTAGAAAATTTTTCACTATTGTTCATGGATTTAGTCATCTTCCTTTGCAATCTGCTTGAAAGTCTGATGATCTTACAGAGGCATTTTTTCACTTTGGATTGTTTTTCCCCACCTTCTTTTCCTCACTTGCCAATATGAAATAATGGGCAAAAGAGGAAGCAGACTTGCTCATTTGCTGTGCAAATGAGGGTGTAGCTCTTGGGAAGTGGTCCCATTTGCACTTGGTTTGATATGCACGCCCCCACTATCTTCAGGAGATAAGGCAGCCCCCCCTACCATGAAACTGCTTTGTAGAAAGCTCTGGCAGCTTTGCAAAAGGAAAATACAGATAAGATTTGTGAAACCCAGACTTCCAGTTAAATAGCCACCCAAGCAGACAGAGAGGATTTTTTTTAAGATCTACAGGAATGCAGCAATTAGACAATGGAATCATTGCACCTTTACATGTTTCAGTGGCTTAGTGAAGCATGTTGAACATTATGAAGTGATTCGCTTCTGACAGAGAGACATCCTGCCATCTCTGACAGTCTCTGTGTTTGAGCAGAGAAACAGAATGCACAAGAGACTGGCTTCTTGTGAAAATCCACAGAAGGATGGGTGGAACTAGATGGTTCTTAGGACCCCTTCCAGCCCAGGCCATTCTCTGATTCTGGTGAGCTGCTGTCTAACACGTAGCAGGAGACTCAGGCTCCAGATAGGATTATTGTCTTGAGAGCTCTTTCTGCTCCCCTGCCCTGGCATCCCCTCCAGCTGCAGGCTTCTGACTCCTTGCAACTGCCTCCAAAGACACCATATGGCTCTGCTGGTGTCAGTGGGGTTTGTGCTGAAGTTCTACATGCTCTGGAAAATTTAAACCAGGGTCTACATTACAGGGAAAGTTCTCTGCAAACTGAAAACCATCATGGAAACTCTGCTTTCCTCTGTTCTTTGGGCTGGCATACAGTCTTTCCAATTCCTATGCTTTTTGTATGTGCTTCAGGTTTACAAAATGTGGAGTATTTTTGGTGGTATATCACTTTCTTTTTCTTACCCATGTTGTCGTAATTTCCCGATTTATGGAATTTCAGCTGTTGCTGAAAAATACCAAGAAATGTTTAAACATGTGAACCTCTTGAACCCAGGACTGTGGCAAATGAAATAAAAAACTAACAAAAATTCTAATTCATTTCAGAACAATTTGTTTTATTATGCTTTCAGTTCTTCCCAAGAAATGCCAAGTTATGCCAAGCTTGGGATGCTGAAACACTGAAACCATTCAGAGTGAAACACTGAAAGCTTGACAATGATAAATAACCTCTTGCTTTCTTCTTTTTGAAATATACTAGAAATGTGGAAAATACAGTTTTAAAAAATATACTGTGTGTGGAAAGGCATCCAGCTGGATTTTGAGTTTCCTAACACGGCTGTCCCTCCACAGAGGTCGACTACCACATGATGTCAGTATGCCTGAAGGCAGAAAGGGATCCATGGGAATGTATTAAGACTTGAATGTGTGCTGAAGGCAGTCTGCAAAATGGATGTGAGGGGGTGAAAGTCAATGGTTGTTGCCAGGTGAGGAGCTTCCCCTCACCTTCCCTCCCACCGTGGGGCAGAATGGAAGAGTGCAGTCTCTAACAGTGAGGTGGGGGATAATCCCTCTGCAGTGTTTTTCCATCCTGCTGCCCCCAGCATTGCTCTGTCAAGAGCAGTAATCAGATGCAGGTTGGTGTGGTTGTGTCAGTTCATTACCTGACAGCATGAGATAACAAGCTCAGGGGAAATCTAAGCGTGGGTAGCAGCAATCAGCCAGCTGAGCTGGGTTCCCTCCAGACACTGCTGCACATCAGAAAATAACCCAACAAGAGGTTTAAGTGAACATTCTGTTCTTGTTTTCTAACACATGTCAACAGGTTTTCTGAGATAACTTGCATCTCCATGGAGTATATCCTTGAGAGAAAGCAGGTAGGTGCTTGGCTGCTGTCAGTGTGCTGAGTGAGTAGATTGCATATCCTCCCTTGCTCTTCCAAAAATATCAGCCAGGAAGTTTAACTGTGTGCTAGTAAGGGGCTGACAGTGCCAACCCCTTGGCTCTTGTTTTCAAGGTCAGCTCCACTTGACCTTCTTCTTGCCTCATTTGGTTGCTCACATTGTTCCCTTTTGGTTCCCTGAAGGTGCTCACATTGTTGGGATTGCTGCGTGCTCCTGCATTGTCTGCTGGTTAAGCCTATTCCTGCTTGCTTCCTCCCTTTCTGCTACTGCCTTCTCCTCCTCCTGCTCCTCTCCCTGTCTCTCTTGCCTGCTCTCTTTCCTCAGGACTCACTCATTCTCCTGTGCCTCAGCTATTATTTCCCCACCCTGAAGTATAGAGCAGATCCCAGCCTGCAGCTCCATGGCCCAGATGCTGTTTTCCCAGCTAGCTTTCAGGAGCAGCTGTTTCACTCAGCAGCAGATGACTCCTGCTTGGTGAGAAGCAGCTGCTTGTCTTGCAACTTGAGGAACTCCACAGGAGCTGTTGCTTGGTCTGGAAGCAGCCCATGGGCTGTATTTGCAGCTGTGCAGGGAGCTCCCTTCCTGCAGGCAAGTTTGTGCCTGGCACAGCATTAAGTAGGTGATGTGTCTCCCTGTGAGCCATACGGAGACTGGTGTACACAGGGAACGTATGACTTGATGGTGTAGAGCCAGCAGCTCTCCTGCCTGTGGCTCTGGAGTGACAAAAAACACTCAGCAGATCAGTCTTGCTTCTGATGGAGGTGTAGGCTCCTGCATTTGTGAAAATTGCAGCCCTGCTCACTTGCCAGGGTAAGATCTGTGTGTGCACTGCATGGATGTTGTGCTGCATAAGAGCTACAGAGCCAGATTTGGCCTGACAGGCTGAGCCCTCAGCAAGTCCACAGAGAGTTTCAAGCTGTAGGAAAATGAGGCCCTAATCTCTCAGCCTGTGCCTGTATGGAAACACCTACTTCTGAAAGTTAAATAACAGTAAGTGTGAGTGATGCAAAAGCAGACTATGAGGTTTTCCAGCAATGAAAGCAGTGTAAACTGCTGGCAGAAAAGCCCCTGGCAGTTTGCACTGCTCCCATTGCAGAGAAGATCTCTGTGGCTATTGTCAAATGGCAATTGTCAAATCGATACAGTGAAGCCTAAAAAAAAAAAAAACCAAAACCAAAACAAACAAAAAAAACCAACAAACTTTTTCAATTACATTAGCCAGATCATTAGAAAAATGTATGTAATGAGAGGAGGACCATCACTCTGAGGTGCCCAAAGCTGAGGAACCCCAGAGTGGAGCCAGGCGTTGCTCTCTGCTGCAGTGACATCCATTGATTTTAACCTCTGTGTGCTTTGCCAGAGGGAGATTTCCCGGTGACATCAGAGCTTAGGTTTCCTCTCCTTCCTCCCCAAGCCAACGGCATGCAGCCCAGTCTTAGCAGAGAGTGGAGGCTGTGCCAACCAGCACAGGGAAAGGCCAGACTAAGTGCAATGTCCCAAACTCTCTAGACAAGAGTATTTTGCCAGCTCCCAGCATTTCCTGGGCAACAAGTCCCACTTCGAAACCCCTGGTGGAAAAAAATGACAGGTGACTGCAAACATTCCTGTTTAAAAGGGGCCAGGAGCAGAGTGGTCGTGGCCTTTCACTAAGTATGATAAATTGTTCAGTGCAAGCACTGAGCACAGTTTGGGAAGTCCCGTTGAAGAGGGAAAACTGTGTGCCTTCCATGCACCTCATGGAATACTCTGGCCCTACACAGCCTTGGGACACCCTAGGTCATGAGCCTCCTTGCTGTTCCTCCCTCACTGCAGGGCCCAGCAGAGACATTTGCCCATTAATTTACTTGCTGATGCTTTGCAAGTTATCCATGTTCATTTGGAGAGTGCAAATCTCTCAGGGGAGGAAGCAGCTATGCAAACATCTGGCAGAGAGGAAGAAGCACCTTGACAAAAATGGAAGTCTTTATGGACCCAGTCCCAAGGATGCTGGCTTGTGACAAGAGCCTTGCCCAGCCTGTATGGCTGGGGGCAGGTTCCCTCCCGTGGCTGAGAGCTGACACAGCAGGAACCAGCAGCTCTGTGATGTGCAAGTCGTTCAAAGAGCAGGGATCTTGTGCTGCAAGTGCTTCTTCCAAGGCCAGTATCAAATTTATGCCCCATGTCTTGCCAGTTAACACCAAGGCCCTAGAAGAGAGCATTCCTGATAGCTGTACACAGCAATGGGGTACTCGTTTGGAGCCCTTCTGACAGTGGGCAGATCTCTGGGATACTCCTCTTTAACCAGGACTGCGCCTACTCCTGAATGAATTGTCACTCAGGGGAGGGGATTTTTCTTATTTGTGTTATGAAAGGAGAAGACACAGGTTCCTGATTAGAGGACATCACAGCACATTTTTTACCCAGTCTGTGGCATATAAATCCTCCAAAGCCTTTGTAGGCTGTTCCACCCCCATCATCCTGGACAGGTAACAGTGGATGGCTCAATGCTGGCGCTCACCATTCCTGCAGCAGGACAAGTATTGTGTGGGTGTATATAAGGGGTGAGTAGACAGCTCACAATTCGTGGGTACTCTCCACTGCCTGCTTTTTGGAGCAATTGCTGCAGGCAGTGCTACTGAAGTGCTCCCTGGTGTGTGTCTGCTGATGTTGAGGAGTCACCGGGAGGCGGGAAGTCAGCACAATACCCCGAGATACATTATCGACTGTGAATGTGGCAGGAAGTCATTAAAGATTTCCTGAGCCATTCCCTGGGAAAAGACTACCTCCAGGCTCCAGCAAAGTCAGAGGACTTGCACTGCCAGGGCTTAGAAATCAAAAGAAAAATTATTCTAATCAGTCAGGGTCAGCAGCTCCAGTAGGGAGCCCTCTGCTCTGAATGGATCCTGTGCCCACAGATTCAGGGTGGTGATGGACAGTGAGATTTGGGGATGTGCCAAGGAGCTTTTTGTAGCTTGCTTACTTGCAGGTAGGCTCATCTGAGCCTCTCTAAGGGTTTGGGGGCTATGACCAATGTGAACAAGGACAGATCTGACTCTTTTGTCTGCAAAGCTTTGTAAATCTGTCTAGGTGAAAATGAATGAGAGCTTATTTTTAGAAAGCTGTTTGGTTGCTCCATGAGCTCTCACCCACAGCTCCAGGAGAGACGTTCTCAATTTGTCTTCTTGGACAACTGGGGAAAGGCAATTTTCTGCCCTCAGGAGGCAATCAGAATTTGGGACAGCAGGGTGAGCAGTAAGGGACACCAAACCAGGTGAAGGCAAGGAGCTCCACTACTTGCAGGGCGTCATTCAAAGAGACTTGAAGGGAGTTAGGCATAACTTAAACAATGATACCATGGATGCATGAGACTCATCTCACTTGATGTATGGGATAATACTCATTTTTGTTGCTGCATATATGTATGTCTCAAAGAATGTATGTGTTTTACCAGTAATAATTTTTTGTTGTTTTTCCCCTAAATCTCACCAACCAAGACTCAAAGGCTGTCTTAGCAGATAAAATTTTCTCAGGAAATTACTGTGGAAGTCTGTCTTCTGAGGTGTGCCTAGAGGTGAATTTTTTTTTAAATTGTGAGATTATTTAATTGCTGAAACTCTTAGTACTCTGAGTAAAAACAAAGTCATCATACCATGGTCAAGGGAGAAGAGTAAAGTACCTATATTTCATCGTGTTAGTTTTCTCATTTGAAGAGATGAGCAGAATAAATTCCCATTAAAACAAAACAAACCAAACAAACCAAAAACACCAATGAGAGAGGAAAAAAACTGTATGAAGATTAGACAGCCAAATTTCTAGTTTTGAGTAACTGCAAAATTCCTACAAGTGAATGTCTAAAATCAGATGGCCTGCTAGTATCTACCAAACAACCATCAGCAAGGACCTGGCTCAGAGTCTGAGTGCAGAGAGGAGGGGGTGCAGAAAAGTGTAATTTCTGTCACTGAACTTGATCAAAATGTGTATGGGAATTATTCTGCTATTTTTTATTTAAATCCTATTTGAATTTTGGACATTTTTTCTTTACATTCAAAACTTTGCTCACAAGCCTACCAAAGACGATACAACTTTATATCCATTTGGATTATTTGCTTGTGATTCTGTAATTTTCAATACACAAGATACTAGAAATAAGGTGCTTCTCATTTTAAAATTAACATTTATCAGAGTAATTTTTTCTTTGTCCACAGTGATCGAATTGTTAGCCCCTAAGCTAGTGCAGGCTAGTCTCTACAGATTAGAAAATGTTTGGGGATGACAATGGTGACACATATTTTGTCCTAATTGTTTGACTGTAGCAGTGTGGAATACTACATAGCAACCAGCAGTCCCTTCTTCCGTTGATTAAGGTACCTGTCTAAGACACCCAAAGGAGGTTACTTAACTCAGTCTCACAGTATGTACCTCACATATATGTCTTTTATTCTCTTCCCGCAGGAGAGAAGGAAAATATAGCTGACAAAATTAGGCATAGATCTCCAGCACAGTTTCAAGGGGTAAAGCCTGCCTGCCTGGACTTTAAAGAAGCACCCACACGGCCACAGAGGCATCCTCCAGGACTGGTAACAGCACCGTGCAGTTTCCCCACATCACTGCAAAGATGAATTTCCTCCGGCGGCGTCTCTCAGACAGCAGCTTCGTGGCAAACCTGCCCAACGGGTACATGATGGACTTGCAGCGCCCCGACAGCTCCACGAGCTCCCCGGTGTCTCCTGCCACGGAGAGAAAGCACCTGCAGCCACCCCAGCCCTCGCACTCCTCCTCCACGGGCAGCAGCATCTTCAGCTCCATCTCCAGCGCCATGAAGCAAACCACGCAGGCGGCTGCGGGCCTGATGGAGCACTCGGCCGGGCCCGCGGCCCCCGCGGCACAGAAACCCAAGGTCCTCCTGGTGATCGATGACGCGCACACGGACTGGTGAGTCACCCTGATCCCCCACTAGTTCAGCTCCTGGGAGCTGGAGGGAATCATGGAATCTCATAAATCCATGAGAATTCTCAGGGAATCACAGATAATCTGCAGGGGGTGCACAGATGCTTTCACATTTGGGTAACCAGCTCTGGCCCCCAGTTGGAGTCTGTCAGACAACTTGTGTGAATGGCAGAGTGGGATTTTTCATAACTTTCTCAGTAAAAAATTTGGTTCATTTGGTATTCACTGATCAACTTCTTCGTGGCCTTAATATATGAACACACATAGGGCATTCTTGGCTCAGCAGGTTTAGCTAAGATATCATAGCTAGCAATGATCCAACGAGGTCAGAGCTGAAGGTTTGTTAATGATGTCATTCAGGACCTTAATCCACTGTGCTGACTCTAAAAAGTGACTTAATCTCTTCAGCTCTCCATCTCTCTTGAGCTTTCCTCTGTATGCAAATTTATACATGAATTATGAATAGATAACCAAACTTTGTACTACCTGTCAAGGGCTCTTCACGTGCTAAGCATAGCAACATGCATTGGCAAAAGGATCTCAGGCTCAGCTAAGCCTCAAATTTGTCTAGTTCATGCAGGTCTCTTTACAAACAAAAGTTTGGAAGTTTGTTTCCTATGATGTTGGGTAGCACGGTAAACTTTCTGAAATGTTCCCGTTTGAAGTCTTCTGAAATGTTACAGAAATTACTTACTGCCTTTTGTATGCTCCTTTTAAAATTCAGCTGGTTCAGAAAGCTTTAGGCAACTTGTCTGAGAGTCTTATCTGGGGGAAATATCCAGAGAATGTGTTGAAAAGATGCTGTTGTTTCATCTGCCGACTTGTCACAAAACAAAAGAAGGAAAGAGTAGCTCAGGTAAGAGGGCAGTATTGAAGACTTCAAAATGAAGGAAGTTGGGTTATTGGGTTGGCTCTTGATCAAGAGAGATTATTTTATTTTTCTGTTCATCCCACACCACTCTTCAGTACAGTTCTCACGTTTGTTCTTCTCTTTTTAGCTAGAAGAATAGGGACAAGGTGAAACCTACCTTTCAGGTGTATCTTCACAAACCAAAAGCTTAGCTCTTACCTAAAAAGAGACCATGACTGAGTACAACTAGGCTAAGCATCTTCAGCCAACTTGAAGTAAGACAGGGAAAACAACAGGATTTTTCTCAAAGGAGGAACAACTTCTTCAGTGAGTGGGAAAGTCCCTGATAAGGTTGTTCCCATGAATGTTTCCCTGGCCTAATGTCTTTCATCACAGCAGCAGCCCCTCAATGCCAGCTCCGTCAGTCAGCAACATCAGTCTGGCTCAACCAGACCTGATCTCTCTTTCCTGGGTGCACCACGAGTCTCTGCAGGCTGATGCTCACTGACCTCTGTCTCTGCGAAGTGTTTTTGCAGTTCCTTGGAGATGCTGCCAGGTGGCAGTCCCTTAACACAACATCCACCGTCTGGGAATGGGCGTGCCTGTGATGCTCCAGCATCTGGGACTAAGCCAGCACTGTGCAGTCCAAACATTGTAATCAGAGAGGAAAGCCCTAGCTCAAAGGCCATTCTAGTTTTTCCTTGAGATTAATGGTGCTGGGGTAGTCAGGGCAGGGCAAAAGACAAGGAGGGTTGGACCCTGCTGCAGGGTTTTCATGTTTTAAAATACACACACTTCATTTGAATCCCTGCCTTTATATCTCCCAGCTGCTGTTCCAGCTTTGCAGTCTGTGAGCTGAGCTTGCTGAGGGAGCAGCAGCTGGGATATATAAAAAGGAAGTATACCTTCCTTTAAGCAAGGCTACCCATGCTGTCCTCACTCCTTCACTCCTCTAAGCACTCCTCACATCCTGCTGTCTTGGCTGTCCCTCTGCTGTCTATAACTTAGACATTTCTAGGAATGATGGGATATCCCTTTCACTTATCCCAGCTCTCTGACTCAACCCACAAGTCTGCAGGTATCAAATGCTGCTTGCAAAAGCTCCCTGCCTTTGCTTTCTCTAAGGCTGTGAGAACACTGAACAAAATTAGTGTATGAATTCATGATCATACCCTGATGTATGTATGACATGAAAAACAAGGAAAGAACATTACTAACCCTTGCCTGCCATGGCTCTTTGTAGCATGGAAAGAAATACATGCCTAGAAACTTCCCCAGTTTAAAGTCTGGTCCTTTCTGAGAGAGCACAGCAATGCAACCATTCCAGTGGACTACGAGTGCTTCCTCCTGGTTGATTTTGTGTCTTCAGGAAACTCAGTGAGCCCCTGAGAGCAGCACTGAAGAGCAGTGACTCCATGGCTCCGTGGATGTTTATTTTTGGTAAGGTACTTCTGAGCAACCCCAGTCACCTTCTTGGTCTCAGCCAGGGTGTTATGTGAGTTCAGGCTGAGCAGTCTCAGGAAGCTGTGTTTGCCTTGTGAGAGCCCAGCTGACAAAGCTGATTATCCAGGGATTCTGACTATCCCCTCTGCATCATGTACAGAAACAGTTCCAGACTTTGGAAGGTGAACAACAGCACATTGTTACTCCTGTGCTGGTGATTCTGGGTTTGGAAAGAGCATCATGTTTGTAAAGCATTTCCCCTCTGCCTGCTCTGCTCTTTCTACTTGTAAAACCTTAGTATTTGGTTTTCAAGAAACTCTTTCCTTCTCCTTTTGAAACAGCTAACTAAAAAAATCCCCAAGAAATAACTACTGATGTGCTGCCCTTATTACAAGGATGAGGGGCTTCACATTGCCTTCTCCCTCAGAGCAAGTTACACAGGGTTTACAAACAAGGACCAGCTTGTTCACAGACAGGAAGGGTGAGAGACAGGGGAATCTGCCATTTGATTTCTCTTCTCTAAATGAAAACACTTTCTCAGAATCGGAGACTGTAGCAATATTGCCAAGCCAGACATTAATTTATCATCACTGTTTGTATTACAGCAAAGGGCTGCAGTTGTGGGTTGGGATGAGGTGTTGCACAATTGCTTGACGAAATGCTTTAACAACCCAAATAGGCAAGTGCATGTTAAATGCACTTTAAAGAGACAAATGACAATCCTTTCTATTTTTGAGGAGCTACTATGTCTCTGATGGCACAGTGTAGCACTCAATTTCTCTCAGATGTCTGAAGGAAAGAAAGAGCATCCATGGAAATCCATGGCCTGTCTTCCACCATAAAATCCTTGCCGTTCTTGACATGCAATATGCTCTGGTGTATTCCAGAGGCAAAGTACTATAAAAACAACGTGAGTCCCACAAAATATGATCAGCTGCTTTCTGCATTAGCAGCAGTAAAAGAAAGGTACATTCTACTAAGAACAAGGGTACTCACCCAGCTTTCTGTTAAAGTGGCAACATTTTGACAAATTTTCCATTCTCCTGGAAGGCGCAGCTCTAGACATTGCAAGGAAGCACACAGTGAATTGCCATGTGTGGGATGGGCACGAGAGGAAATCCCTGCCTCTAGAGCTCCTTGTGCTCCTGGCTTTGACAGGCAGCCCCCAGAGGCACGCACAGCAGTGAGTGTACCTGTGCATCAGCACAGCAGGGAAGAGCTCGGCTTCTCTGCTCTCATTATTGGCACATTTCTCAGCTGGGGAGCCTCCACCTGGAGAATGAGGCTCCTTCTGGTGGGGTCGGAGTATCTGTGCCTTGGGAGACTTCCAAAGACGCATCCACAGCTCACATACAGCAGCTGCCAGAGAAAATGGAGCTCAGACATGAATACACGTGCTTGTGTTAAACACACAGCAAAAGGGAGCAGCCCATGAGGAGGGGAGACAGCAGAACACTCCAGGTGCTGGCACATGGGCCAGCTCCAGCAGCCTGACCCCAGCCAGCAGGGAAGCATCCCACCTCTGGCAACCTCCTCGCCCACCATGCTATTAAACAAAATTATGCTCTAGCTGGATTGAATTTCTCAGCAGATCAAACAGGATTTTGCACTGTAAATTATTAACCCCCATCCTCTGTGAAAGTGCTCAGCTTTCCAGCCTAATGCCTCATGTTTAAACAGCTTATGGGGGAAGTGATCAAGCACAGCTAAGGCTCCTATTAGCCACACATGCTAAAAGCATTGCTTTCTGGACCAGACAGCATAACAAAGTTGTTCTTTTTGCGTTTGCGGGATATCTAAGTTACATTTGTGGAACAGCTCATGTGGCTTTTCAAAGCCATTGGTGTGTTTTGTCCACATTTCAGGCTGTTTCCAGAGCTCACAGTGCTGTGTTTGCTGCCTTGTCCAAAATACAAGTGCCCTGTGTGCAGCAGTTGAGTATTGTATTATATACATGAGTATTGTGAAACACTTCAACAAAAAATGAGTCGCAGAGGATATAAAAATTGCATTGTTTTATCTCCTCTTTAATTTGTAGCCAAATCTGCCTGAACTACTGTCTCCAAAAATTTTAGGATCAAGGAAGAGAGAAACTGTGATTAGCACTGAATTAAATCCTCTTAAAACATTTGAAATGGTTCTTTGTATAACAATAATGTCATGATTCAGGTCTAATTATGGACTGATTGGACAGGATTATTGTTTTATACTGCTCAAAGGAAATAATGAATTTTTTTTAAAAAGAAAATAATTTTCCTTCTGAAGCATAAAAAATATTGAGCCCTAAATATGTCATTTGCCTAAAAATTTGATTGTGAATAATAACAGTCTAATACTGAATCTTGGTAACATCAGAGTTCCTAAATACTGGGACATTTTTCAAGGAATTCCTTTTAAAAATATTCAGTAAGTGTCATGAGTCATTTCATGCTTTCAGTAGGCTGAAGGTGATATACTAAGGCTCCTATTAAGAGGAGTATTCCTGCACCTAACTCATTTAAACATAATGAGAAGTTTTGGAATTTAAGCTTGAACTTAGGAATTTGCTGGTAAAATTTCAAACTTTTGTCTATATTTCCTGGTAAGAAAGTCCCAAATCATTTAACATGATGGTCACTGACAATAGATTATTATGAGTAAGTTTTTTTTTTACACAGTGCTTTTAATGTTTCACAAGTTCTATGCAACAATGTAGCAATAATTTGAAAAAACTTACACATAAATTTCACGTTTTCACAAGTCTGGTTTAAAAGCCCTTATATTTTCATCATTTAGCTTTATCTACCCAAGACCAAATATTTTTTTCCTATGCTTCCTGCCAAATTCCACTTTTTGAGAAGTGGAAAGCAGAAAGTGGAGGCAAGTTTGTGTTAAATGAGTGTGTGTGTTTGTGCACATATGCACACCTGGGAGCAGCATGGAGAGTTTCTGTATTCCCTAGCATACATAAAGGGTGAAAAGGAGACAAGGCTGTCAAAATTTTTCAAGAAATTGCATTTATCGCATCGCTTTTCAATCTGTTTTAGGTATAGCACCGTCATGTCTGTCTGTATTTTTGTCCTGCATATGTAAAGTGTCTTGGGATCTAGTCCCCCTAAATGAAAGGTGATACAGAAATGTAAAGGATTAGTATCATTACAAAAATAGACACAAGGAATATGGAAAACATTCCCCACCAGGCTATAACTATGCTAATGCAAGTCAAATCTGGGTCCTTAATTACTTTACCAGAGTTCCTATAAATGCATAGAATTTAACCTCAGAATGTCCTGCCTAGTCCTGTACATATAAAAAAACAACATCCAACAAACCCAACCCTCAGATACATTTCTCAAGGTTTGTGAGCCAGATTTCTTCTGCCTGAAAGTCCATAGCCCTGCCCCAGGATTGGTCCAAGTTAGGCCGGTTCTACTGCTCCTCAAATTCAAGGAGAACTGAATTAGGCTGGGAAAAAAATTGCAAAATCCTCAACAAAAATTGATACCCCTTGCAAACAGCTCCAGGCCATAGTATTTAGATTTAGCAACTTGGAAATGTTCCAGCAATGCACTATTTTGATAATACACAAAAATGAAATTGCTGCCTCATGTTGTACTTCATGCAGTACCCCACCTCCATCCCCCAGCTCTCTGTGGGCAGGAGGAATGTGACCACAGCACAGCCTGGGTGGGGGACCAGACCTACAGCAAAGTGTCCTTCTTGTTCTGACAGATCAGAGAAGCACAAAAAGCTGTGCCCAAAAGCAATAGTGCTGCACTAACTAGTGCTTCTTCTCTTGGTGGGGGATGGCTTTGATTACCCCTGTGTGATGAGCAGGACGTGGCACAGGAAGATGCTGGGAGGCCACTATTGTGTGGGACTCCACAATTCCTTGAATAGGACAAGAGGCCTGAACGGCTGTGTCTGCAATGGGTAAAGTGCTGGTGGCTTGCCAAGCCAGGTCTCCCCAGAAAACAGGCCTTTAGAAAGGGAGCACTCACAAAGGAAGATTTTAAAAACACTTCTCCCTTGCTGCCCCAACGCTTCCCTTACCATCTGCATTCTAGTCAAGAAAATCCTCCCAGCCCTGTAGGGTGGGACCTCAGATCTCATCAAGGACCTCACCAGGAGGACTTCCTTTATCCAAAAAAACCTAATCCATCCTGCCATGAGAGCCCAGCACAGCCCCCTTCGGGTGAGGCATTCCTTGCCTTGATGCAATCCCATAACTAATAATGCTTCGGGGGTGGTTTCACAGTACCCAGAGTGGGCTGAGTTTGTGGTTCTTCCCAGAAGGCAACAAAAGAAGTCTGTTCCCACAGCCTGTCCAAGGACACTGAGGACACACCTGCAGCACTGCAGAGCTGGCTCTCTTTGGTGGCCTCAGCAAGTCAGGTGGCGACAGCACCTAGAGCAAGGTGATCTTGCCCCAGGGAGGGGCAGGGCTGGTCACAGCACTGCTGGGCCCAGGCATGGAGCTGAAACTCCTGGCAAAGCAGCAGTGTATTGAGGGTTACCTTGACCCAGCGCAAACCTGAGATTTACTCACGGGCCCTTCCCTGTCTGTATGTACAATGTGAATACCTTTTCTTTCTTTCTGCCCTTGCCTCTGGTCCATCTAACTTTTTATTCAAACCTTGTTTTCTGAGGTGTCAAAGCACACATCCACCACTCTTATTCACCATTCTGACACCCTCACCTCTTGCCCCAAGCTACTCTTGGAGAATAAGTATTAATTACCAACCACTCCACCTCACAGCTGAACACTGCATAAAGGTCTCTGGGCCAAAGTAGATGTGGACAAAACTCCAGCAATTTGCAGACCTCAGCATTTATGGAGTGATTTTTCCTATCCCTGTGCCCTGGGAAGCCAGGAGTTGACCATCTTAAAATTTCTTACTATGTACAGCTGAGAATTTCTGGAGTGGGGAAAAGTAGTGGACCGAATGAGAACTGGCTCCTGAAAGGAAAATCTTCCTTATTTTCAACCTTGAGAAAAAAAAAAAAAAAAGAAGGGCACTCCTCCTCCTTCCCCTCCCTGCTGCCCTTATAGCGTGCAGGGGCTGGGGGGGTAGGGGCATTCCAGCAGCTGCTGGCCAGTATCCTGGAAACTGCCTCCTTTTTCCCAGTCTCAGCCCCTTTTATGAAGGAGACAATGTGGACATACAGTGAGTGCCTTGTGCATCACTTGGGCCCCCAGGCCCTTTGACATGGGGATTTTATACAGTGCTCACCACCTCCCCACCCTCCCTGGGGTGCCCCCACACCCAAACCAGGGGGCTTCAGCCTCACCTTTTCCTAGATTATTCAGAAAGAAATTATAGGCCTTATTTTCTCAAGGGCTCAAGAGAAATATGTGTAATGTGATGCCAGGGAAATAATTCAGATAATTCCAGAATTTACCCATGGATGCCTTTTGGTTTGTTTACCTGAGTGTCTTCTTACCATTTCTCTCCTTCCACCCACTCGCTTGCCCACCTCTCCCCACGACCCCTGTGCATTTCTCTCTTCATTGTGTTTTGCTCTGGCCCCTCCACAGCATAGGAAAGGCTGCTTCCTGCTCTAGATAAGTGGTTTCCATGCAAAGTTTGGCTTGGCTTTCTCTGCTTGTTGTATGTTGATCCAGAGGCACAAGCTCAGTCAGAGGATTTGGAGGAATTTGTCATTACAATATCCTAGTGTCCTCCTTTTGCATGCTCTCAGTGAGGAGAGCCCATTTCTGGGTTGGAGGTACAAGCCAGCTCTTGAGTTTGCAGCTCAAGGCCTCTGTTGAACAGTGATAGAGGTGTGAGTCACTCACATCAGGGGGGATTTAGGCTCAGGCTTATTAGTTCATCTGAAAAATGGCTTCCCAGTTTCCAAGACAGCATTCCAATATTTGCAGTATCAGTTCCACTGAGGCCTCTCCTAGGAAGACCTGAAAATCTGTGAATTAGCCTGAGGTAGATAATGGGACGTGAAATGATCATTTATTATTCCCGACTGCTGGTAAAGGTACTCTCCATATCTGGGACAAAATTGTTGTGTATGCTTCCTCCAGCCATGGTAATTGAGGCAGACTGGGGCTGGTTTACAGAATATCTCTACAAAATAAACTTATTTCCTTTCCAGATTACTTCATAAGAAGAGGCTTTGGGTTTCTTATGTCCCTGTAATCGTGTCAGAGCTGGGGCAGAAAGCAAAAATTAAGTTTGTTTGATGTCTTTGCACCCATAAAATACATTCTTTTCCAGAGCATGCAGCTTCTTAATCAGAAAGAGAGAGGGGTTTGAGGCAAGCTTCTTTCCTGCAAGCCAGGGCAGACATTTGTGTGTTTATCACAGTCCTTCCTCCCTCCCAGTGCATGGGGCCACATTTAAATGGATTGCCTGGCTCTATAAATCCCACCCAGGGACTGCTGTTGAGTATGGCCCTGCAGTTTTCTTCAGTCAAAACATGTTTACATGCTAACTCACTGAGATCACAGCAACCACACCAGCCCATCTGCACCCTGCCTGGCCAAATTACAGCTCTGTGTTGTGCTGAGCTGAACATCTGCCATGCTTTAAATAAAAAGGTGGCCAGCCAAGCAGTGGTCAGTGCTGCAGACCGCCTGGCAGAGGCAGTGGGTCTGTGTGGCCAGTGGCTTGCCCAGTGTCCCAAGCTGGGGACATTAAGCCCTCCTGGGCCATGAACTGCTCCTCTCATCACTGGGAGCTGAAGGTGAGTGGGGACGCTTCCAAGGTTCCCAGAAAGTTTTTGGACTGGTCTTCTGGGCACAGCTCCTCTGCTGCCCTACAAGCAGCTGCCTAGATAGCTCTGCAGCAGTCACGTCCTAGACAGAGTTCTGGAAAAGACTTGTTCGGGTGCTTTTGGAGCAGAGAGCATCCACAAATGTCTTGTGCAGCCAGGAGTCTGCCAACTCCTGGCATGTTTCTACATGCCTTCTTCCTTTCTCATGCATCCCCACCACAGCAGCATGGTCTTCCTTTCCTCTGTGCCATGCCCACTGTGAGGACCACAAGCCCTTTCAGACATTGTGCAGAACGGACCCAAAGAGTCTTTTGCAAGAGGTATGATACTTCCACAGCAGTGGCAATGATTCCAGCTTGCTTAAAATTTGAGGGTCTCCAGGAGGATACTAAGGCCATTTTTCATTTCATTGTGATAGCTTCTACTGCCTAGAGGCTCCAAAACCCCAGGTGAGAATTGAAAACATCACTCCATCCATTTCAGAGATGTTTCAGGAAGAACTGTTTTATTCTTATCCTGGGCTTTGTCAAATGATGGGTGGGCCAAAATATTTGGCTGCAAATTGCTTAGCACCTGTAGTCTTCAGAGACACTCAGAGCAGGTTAAGCTTCCTGGGGGACTGTTTTGGGAAGAAAGTGATATTTTTTACTGTTAAAGGAAAGTTCTAGGGACATTGGATGAGACAACCTGTGTGGAAAAAGGGACAGGCAGTGGTCACACAGTGTCTAAGCTGAGGTGCCTTGCACCACTCCAGCAGCTCCCAATGCTGGGTGCACCCTCTGTGTGACCACCCATAAGCCCAGCCAGTACTGCAGAGAGGAGAAAGATGGGTTTGTGTGCAGGCTGATTTCCTGGACCAGGCAGTGGAAGCCCCTGTGATGCCTCTGAACCAGGCTGAGGACTGTGGTCAATCACACTTCACTACAAGCTGAAGCAAAGCATCACCAAGGAGTTTGCAACCAGCTGGTCAGCAAAGAGGAGAGGCCATAGAGGGAGGAAGTGTGTTCCATAAATGTGGGTAAGGAATATATATTATGAGCATGCTGGGAATAAAATCAAACTTGTACCAGGGAATAGTACACCTCAAGTTTCAGAGCAGTTCCTGTGAGCCCTCTGAAAGCTTATTGCAGTTTTTAAGAAGTCACTGGTTCCAGCAGTACCCCCAATGTTTAGGAGTGAGGAATGTTGCCAGACCCTCTTGAGCCATGCCTCCAGAAATTTAATAGAATTATTAAGTGCTTTTAGAGTTCCTGTTTATTGTTAGAGGCATGATGTCTTAGCTTGTCTGCTGAGTTGTTTTTTTCATGCAATGCTCATAAATTAAAAAAAAAAAAAAAAAGAAAAAAAAAAAGAAGGAAAAATGGGCAGAGATCTGCTTTTTGTACCAAACAGGGTTTTTTTGAGTCACCTGGCCTCAGTTACACCTGGCTGCTACATCGTCCCTCACCTATACAGAAGTCTGATGGATGGGCTGTCTGGGAAGGGAAGTGTGATACAGCAATCAGATGTCCCTGTTAGAATTAAGCAGAAGGCTGTTGTCATTTTTAATGTATTTTTCTATTATAATGAAAAAAAATTTACTTCATTTTGAGCCACAATGACAAAACAACTTTTTTATTTACACATCACATTTCTGGGGGTGGGGAGTGTGCAGCTATAAACTGATGTGATTCAGCCATGGGGGAAATTGCCTTCCTACTGTCTCTCCTTTTTTTATTAGAACAAATAGACACATAGTAAAAATGCAAGCCAGCTTTTTTTTTTTTTTTTTTCTCATACTATAAAATAGGGAGCAAAGCCGGCTTCCCCTCATTTTCCTTTACTTCTTTATTCTGTCCTGTCTTTGCCAATTGGAAACAGAAACCAGAGTTACTTTGTCTCTGGAAACAGCTCTTGTAGGGCTAAACTGTTTTCAATGCTTTCCAAATAGAAGAGCCCTTTGGAGCCTACATGGCCTTCTGAAAGTTTATAGGGGAGGAGGACAAAATAAATTCATATTTTCTTCTGTCAAGCTTGTATGGTGAGAGGAAGAATTGGTGAGAAATATTCACTGGGAAATTTATATTGGCAATTTCCCCACTGACCAATCAATATCAGGGGCATTATACATAAATATGAATACAAAAAGCTAAAACTGTCTACCCTTTTCCTCTGTTTTCTTCTCCAGCACTACTGACAGCTTTCCCCTTGCATGAATTACCTACTAGAAGTGCTTTGTTGACTGCATGGTGTGAGGAGATAGGAACAGAGGTGGTGGAAGGTGTATGTTCTTCTCACAGCAGTGTTCAACCCCAAAGCAAACAGAGTTTCTGTGTTCAGGTGACGAGATCCTTCATCAGTGACCCTGTAGAGATGCAGACACAGTTTCCCTAAATCAACAGCGAAAAGGAACAGAAATGGAAAGCAGCTCTGGAGTGAGAGAGCATGAGAACAGGCTTCACAAGTACTTCAGCTGTGATGATAAAGCTCCTTGCTCAACATCAGAAGAAATTCCCAATGCTGTGCCATATGTTGTTCTCCTTTTACAGAATAAAGATTGAGTATTAAATGAGATACAGCAAGGAATCACTGACTAGAGTTGTTCCCTGGAAAAGATTAGGAGAACATTTGGTTTTCAGTTTGAAAATTAAATGAAAAAGTAACAAGCCTTGAAGGAACTTTCCAATGTGGTTTTCATCTGGCTTGGCAGGTTTGTCCTGGAGAACAGAAAGGTAAAAGAAGATAGGAATTAAAAAAACATGCTGTGACCCGGATTGAAATTCTTCATCAAAAAAGGGAAATGCAGAAGCAAAACCGTATGTAATGAAAGCCAAAAATCTTATTTAACCATGTTTATCTTTCTTGTTTCTTCTGCAGGGCCAAATATTTCCAGGGGAAGAAGGTGAATGGAGAATTTGATATCCGAGTGGAACAGGTCAGTGCCAAGTGTATTTCTCTCTAAGGAATGTATGTGGACACAGCTAGGGAGAGCTAATCTGTCCCAGGAACAGTACTGAGGTTCATAGCCTGGTTTATGTGCTCTCCTGGGCACTGGACACATTCTGTTTCCCTGTTAGCCTTGGCACCAAATACTCATTTCAATTGAAGCCTCTTCATGTTGGGGTCTGTCCCCTACTCTGTGTGTTGGTGCAGTGTCTGTCAAAAAAAGTCCCATATGGACTGAGACTGGATGCTGTTGCCAAAAGCGAAATTATTATTAATAATCATCATCTTCAGGCCCCCAACTGGAAATCAGGCATAAGAAGAGAGAGATGTAGAGATAAGAAGGTGGTCCTGAAGGAACCATATGCTTGTTTTATACTCATTAGGACTATAAAAATGTTTGGGTGAGTAAAGAAAGCTGCTGAATGTTGTTTGAATGACCTGATATTTCTGTTTTTATAAGGCTGTTGATTCTGCATGTGTGCATGTACAGATAATTAATGCAATGCTTTTGAAGACTTTCTCAGGACCCATTGCCCTTGAAAAGGTGTTTCTTTTCTTTTCAAAGGGGTCCTGTCCTGTTGTCTATGACTGTTCCTGAGCACACATGTTCTGATCAAACTGTGTCTGGGACAGATTTTTCTTTTTTTATTGATATCACACTTGTCAGTCCGGGTGGTATTAGCAAGAATAATTCTTCCTGGCATTTCCTTATCAAAGTATTTATTTTGTTGTCAGCCTTAGGAATTATTCTAAAAGAGAACAGGAAAATTTAAAAAATTTACAAATCATGCTACTCACTTAGAAGCATGAAACCAAATAATTTAGGTTTTCTCTTCAAGCCTCTCCATCATTCAAGGTGGATTCAGCTTCAAAGCTAGACCTGGTACTCTTCAAAATGGCCTGTTAATTCTTTCCCAAAGCTACAGTCTCTGCCTTTCCCCTCATAATCCTTCTCCTCAGATGTTATTGCACTTGAAGTCCTTATAAAGGAACTGCCTTCAAATGTTTGGTGAGTGCAGAAGGTCAGGAGTGGACTCCTGATCCTTGCTGGGGGATCAAGCTGTGACCCTTGTCACCATCATAAAGCAGCTTTCCCCATGGGCTCTGGTAGGGAGGCTTTTCCATTTTACCTCTTGAAATTCTTCACATAGGCTGAATACCCATGTTCCAGATGAGGCAACAAATTGCTCCAGGCAAAGACCATGATGCAATTTCCCTGGTGAGGACCATGGCTCAGCCCCTGCAGCTTTCATTAAATGCCCATAGTGACTGCAGCACTGCCCAAGTCTCCAGTGGGTAGGAGAGTTGAGGAATGGAAAACAAGGATCCTGGCTATTTCCACTTTTCCCCTCCCTGCCACTCAGATCAGGCAGCCCAGCTTCCCTTTAGTGGGCAGGGAGCTGCTCTGGACTCCTCCAGACCTCAGAAGAAGGAATGATGGCTTTTCCCAGCTGGATCACTATCTCTCCAGGGAAACACAGAAGCTGCATTGTCAAGGGCAGTCCTTGAATCTGACCCCAGGCCCCTCTTGTGTATTGTTAGGTCAAGAGGGAGGCACTGATTCCTCTTCTTCCCTTCACTGATTCCTTTTCTTCCCTTCTTATTTTGTGCATCCATCCTTGCTCAGTATTTCTTGATAGTTAATTTTCACTCATTGCTTCTACCCTATTTATTTGGAGCCTTCCCAACTTCACCTCTTCCTCAAGCAGTCCAGGAGCCTAAACTGTTGTGGGAACAGGTCCCCTGAAGTTGAATGTTGACCCTCTCTACATGAAAAATGAATGTTCTTCCACAGTTTTCTTAAAAAAATAAAAAAGAAAATAACTGTGTTCATCAACATGGTCCACATCTTTCTCTGTGAGTTCCCAGCTCACAGCCCTCACTCCTGTAACTCTCCCCCACGTGGCACACAGGCTGTGCCATGGTGCACAAGCCTTAACCTGGCTGTTCAGTTCTGAATAAACTCTCATCAGAGACTTCGATTCTTAGGCACCTCTTGAACCCTGAGCATTTAGTCTGCTCAGTAAGTTCATTTAGTTTTTCATTTTTCCATGTGATCCTGTATCAGATAACCACACATTATTAACTCAGCCAGAAATGCAGTTTGCCTTATGAACTTTTTTTAGATTTTATAGACAAAAAACCACTTTTGATCTGAAAGGCTAAATAACGAAGAAGTTTGAATGGCAGAAAGCAGTGAAAGGAAATATCCAAATGTTAAATACTCTTGGAAAAACCACACTGGGAAAAAGCCATTTGCCTTATTTTTACTGCCCATGCTAACTCTTTTGCCATTCTTCCAGGATGTTCAGTAGTTGGTTTGAACTTTTTCTCTCCTCTTTCATATCCATCTCTGTTACATTTTAATTCTTTCTAAGCAAGCCATTTTAGCAATCTGTGGGGGAAGCAGAGCAGGATAGTAGGTGATATTTTTTAAAAGCCGTGACATCAGTTATTTGTAAAGGAGCAGGAGTGCTGCAAGCAGCAGTCTTTCCCTCTCTCAGTTATCTAATCTGGTTGTACACCCCTACCAGCTCTCCAGGCTGCCTCCCCTTCCTCTGAGGAATGCAGGAGATTTGTGATCATGCTGTCCTGCTCTGTCTGTCCCACACACCCAGCTCTGTGGAACGCATTGGCTCACTTCAGCTGGATTCCAGAACCAGGCAGAAGTTTCTGCAAGAGGTGAATCCAGTTCATGTTAGACACTGGGTAATACACAGGGAAGATACTGTTAAATGCCATCCTGCTGCTCAGGGAGCTGCTTCTGCAAGTCTCAGCTTCTATGAAAGTAGGTTTCATGGACTCTCCAATAAGGTGTTCTGGTTCTCTGGCAGTGAGTGAATTGCATACCTTGATAGCAAGCCCAGGCCCTAGTTTTTCACATCCATTATTCCCAGGAAGAGATAGGGGTTACTGTGGGCATCACCTGGTGCCAGTGGATGAGGAGAGAGCTGGCAAGGACACTGCAGTGTGTACACCACTTGTTGTAGTGTGTTCTGTTAGTTTGTTCAATTGCTCCCCCATTTTATATTATGATTCTGCCCTCGACTGTTTTTCCCGCCACTGTATTGTCAGTCATTCTGTTGCCTTGGTCACTCCCGCCTTAAGTTGTGTCTTCCAATTACATAAGTTCTCCTCCCCCTGTTCCCCCATATAGGGTGCATACTCCTCCCACCCTGGGCCCAGTCAGTCACTCCCTGTTCCACCTAATTCTCCAGAAAGTTCTTCACTCTGGGAGTCATGATTGGCTGTGGTGTCGGGGCCCCTCCTTGATTATGTATGTATTGGTTGTCATTGTGTGTCTGTTAACCTCAGTTCACTCCCTCTCCTCCCCTGATTGGTTCTGTTGTAAACCCCTCCCCTGGACTCCTTCCCCTTTATAACTCTGTTGCACACGTTGTTCTTGGTCGCTCCCTGTTGGACTTACGTTAAGTTCAGGCTGGGATCACTCCCTGGCTGTCCTCCACCAATAAACCTGACAGTCCCCAGAGAGTGTCTGGCTCTTTCCTCGTCTTCCTAGCAGCGATCTCGTCCGCACGGACGCAGCCTGAGGCCGCTGCTGCCAAGGGGCGTTCGTAGAAGCGGCCCTGGGGCCCTGCCACCGGGGTTGGCTCCCCACCGCTGCAGCTGGCCGCCCTCAGCTAGCCGGACGAACCACCTACAAAGGCCGCTGACCGCTGCAACCACTCTCCTGTCATTCATTAAAATTAACGTGAAGCCTGACTTTGTTTCTTCTTTTCTGATCCTCAGTGTAACACTGAAATCATGTTTATAATATGCTTTAAAGGCTGAAGGATTTGTTATTGTCCGCCATTTAGTGAAACCAGGCAAGCAGAGCCACTGCTTTCTTCCTGCTGGCTGCAGGGAGGGAGGTGAAAGGCTTTGGTGGTGTAAAGCCAGTTCAAGCACTCCCCTGAGTCCTGGCCTCTTTTTCTGGGGAGGCAGTTTGGATTACATTTTGCTTGTTTGGGTATTTTTCCACTTCTGTAGCAATGATAGCTGTTCATGAGACTTATTGAAATACTGATCCAAAAGCGAAAATCTATTTGACTTATTCTGATCAAACCCCTGATGGTTTAAGTTTTACTCCGTATGGGTAAAGCTCTAAGCTTTAAGAGAACAGTTGAGTCTAAAAATACTATCTCTTATTTTATGCTAAAAATAAGCTGCTTAAATTTTGATCCACGTTGCTTTTACTTGTCTGGTGATTTCTAGCTTTCAGAACTGCAGTGTACGCATCTCTAGTTCTTTTCTCTAGAAATACAAATACTAAAAAAGTTCTTTTAGAAATGAAAAGCATAAGTTTGAATAAATGTCTCTAAGGCTAAGTTGAACTTAAAGAAGAATCTTAAAGTGTCACGGGAGTGGACCACATTGCTTTTAGTCTCTCACAAAAAAAAATCTTGCTTTTATCTCCTCAGTTCTTCATTGGCCAGAGGGCAGGAGGCATTAAGAACCTCAGTATGCCGAGGAAGAGGAGGAATTATACCATAGGCCTTATGCTCTGTCAGATGTTTTTCTTCTTTAGAGAGAAACTAATTCAGCACCTCCTTCCCCACCCTCTCTGTGCTGTCCCAGAGGAAACTAAACCTTGTGTGCTCTGAGGATTTCTGATGTTTTCCATTTGGATCATTACATACCTTGTGTGGGGTCTCCTTGGGCATGAAACATGCCCCATGCTCCAGAGGAATGCCTCATGGCCAAATATCCCCAGAGACAAGCAGAGAGGGTGAGAGAGATGGGGCTGAGAGATGACAGCCCCAGGCCCATCAGACAGCCATGACCCTGAGGGTGGGGGCAGATGAGGGGACCCTTGATGCCCATCTGTGAGAGTGATGTCTGCACAGCAGGACATGTGCAGAGCAGGGTCACTGGGATGGCTGTGGAGATCTGGCTTGTGAGAGGAGACTGCAAGAGTTGAGTTTGTTTCTCCTGCCATAACAGAGCATAAAACAGACATGAATGCTTTTAGCAAATAACTTGGTGCAAGTAAGGGTTTCCTGACACAGTGCCAAGCGTAGCAAGGGATTAAAGCCTACGGCTCTGATGGGCTTTTCCAGTCCCGTGCCCTGCACATACCAGTGAGGGACACAGCAGGCAAGAGCAAGCAGCACCTCTTAGAGAGGGTCCTCTACCTTCAGGGTACCTTTCCTGCAGGTATTTCCCAAAGGAATTTTAATATGTTCAGAGACATCTTTCCTGGCATTGACTAATTGATGGTGGAGTGGGGTGAAAAGTGTGAAAGGGGAGTCATGAAGCCCAAAGGTCCATTTATATTTTTATCCCTGGTGTTTGTTCACCCTTCTCCTTCCCACCATTTCCTTGCTGTGACGAGGTGGGTCCGTCTGTCTGTCTGACACGCATTTTTCTTGCATAGCTCATTCACTTGTTCCCACTGTTCAGTTTATTTTCAGGGAATGATTATTCAGTGAACTCCTATGTACATGCTTCTGGAAAAGTCTTGTGGTATAGATTATGACTCCATTGGCAGCATTGACAGGAAAAACGTTGTACTTGGCAGTCACAGAAGATAATTGTAATACAAATCATGAGTTCCAGCTCCATTGTACTTCCCGCCCTAAAGAGGTATTTTCATGTGTGGTGTAAAATGGTCCTTTCAAAAGGTAGAGTGTGACAGGTCTGTGTGTGATGAAAGGAAAACTAGCCTCTTGTCAAACAACACTATAATTTTTATTCGTTATATGTTTAGGGTTTGGGTTTTTTCCCAGCTGAATGCCGAAAACAGTTCAAGAACAGCAACAGGGTTCTCATAGCTTGCCACATGCAAGCATTCAGAAACCATGAATAAAGGGAGAAGTAGCAAGAATTACTTTAAAATCATTATTTTCTTAAATGAATACTATCTTTTTTTTTTTTTTTAATTTCCATTGGCTTTTGGAAGTTTACAGAGTTCATGGTTTTGAGCCATTTCCTGGGACCAAAATATTTAGAAATGTGCTTTTTCTAAACTTCAAATTTTCAGGTAACTTCTGAAATGAAAACTCAAGAGACAATTCTGAATGCCATCAGAGCTGATGCACCAGGTGTTCTCACAGGTGAAGGCATGTGGCCCTTCAGCACCAGCATTGTCTCTAGCCTAGGAGAATCACCCCAGCTTCAGGAATTGTGAAGAGCACTTGAGGAAGCTGCTCTTGGAGCCATAAAGCAATATTCACATCACAGATGGGCTCTCTCCATTCTTTTCTCCCAGATAGCAACCCTGTTACTGGGGAAAGGTGGAGAGCAGGGTGCCTGCCCAAGGGAAAATGTCTGAGGAAAAGACATGAGGAATCAGGATGTGTAATTCCTAATTCTGCATGCATGCATGCATAGCCTCAGCCCTCATCCTACAGGCATCCAAACTATCTGGTCACCTTTCTGCCTGTGCAGGACTTAGGGATTGCTTACTTTCCCCTTGGGATGCTTGTAATGGTTGTAGTGAAATGTGCTGCATTAGGAATGCAGCCTGATGTGGGCCCTTCCTTGTACATATCAGAAGATCCACCAAAAAATAAGGCATAAAATCCATGAGGAATGTATGAGATTTGATTTTCCAGTAGCAATTCCTCATCCCAAGTGCCTAAGCCATGGCACGGACCAGGCTAGTCGGTAGGCCAGACAAAGCAGTGCAGGGATTATAGTGGATCTCAGCCAGAATATGAGTTAAAAAATAGTCACATTGCTGCATGTATGACAAATCCATACTCAAGCATATGGTTGGCAATTTTACATATGGAAGAAGTTGTGGACTTGCCAGAGAGAATCCCTGTGACAGCAACAACTCTGATCAATTCACTGAAAAGATCACCTACAAGAAAATCTTATAAGAATGGGACTACTTTTGTCTAAAAAAAAAAAAAAAAAAAAAAAAAAAAAAAAAAAAAAAAGGGCAGGTCTTTGAGGAATAAAATAAAATAAGTAGTCTGCACACAATGGCAGAGGCAGAGCTGGTCATGCCTTAGGAAAGAGGGAAAGACTATGTGATGTCTTGAAGTCCTTCCAACACAGCTTTCTGTTATTCTGTGAAAAATGCTTAAAATACACCTTGAACACATGCTTCCCCTAAATCACTAACAGGCATATCTACCAAGCCAGGCATTATTGCATGGTTGAAAATGAAATATCTTCCTGTTTTAATATCAGGAAACGGAAACAGACACTATAAATAGCTCACCAAAAAGAGCTCCAGCACACAGAGGACACTGATGGAAACTGAGAGTACCTTAAGGTTTAGTCCAAATGATTTGGAGAGTCTTCCAATTCTTAATACCTGAAGGAGGCATTTCTGACAAAACTGTGATCAAAGTAGCTGTGGGCATCATCTCACATCTGAGCCTCACAGAGGTATGAAATATTTCTACTCCCACAGTCTTATTAGATTATTCTTCAGGACAGATTGTATCATGTTTGTCACACATGGTTTGCTCTTGCCCTGAATGTTTTTGCAGCCACTGGCACTGCTGCAAAGTATAAAACACCATCAGGCTAATGCAATGCCATTTTCTGTTCCATGATTCCTAATGCAAATGACTCTGCAAGGCCACGGGGAGCTGGGCTCTCCTGTTTTGTGCATAGTTACCTGTCACTCTATCTGCATGGGCTGCTTTCAAAGACCTCTTTGTCTGCAAGGTAAACTCAGGCTGGAGATGATCTCAGAGCTGAAATCCCAGCCAAGGGAAGTCATCAGGCTACAAAACCCACAAAGTTAAAAATACAGGGAGCACTGGAAAATCAACAGGAAACAATTTCTGCTGACTGAAGGTTTTAGCCTTCTTCCAAAAGCCAGCTAGCAGTAGCCTGTTGGATGGAACAAAGCAGCTACATGAAAGGAGCAGCATTCCTTAACTTTGTCTGTTAAAAGCAAAAGTGAATGCCAGGCAAAGGTCAGGATTGTCCCTCAGCTCTGATTGTAGATCTGGATGTTTTGGGAGTGAGATAGCTGAATCCCCCAGACCCTCTCTACACTTCTCTCTCCTTGCCAGTGTTCCCTGGACAATGGTTGCCAAAGGGGATTTCTCCTTTTCTTCTGGCTCTTGACATTAGCAGGGCCTGAAATCGGTCCTGGCAGTTTGGCATGAAGTGCTCACCAGCTCGGGGGGTTCTCAGGGCTGTTTGCAGGTCAGGTGTCTGAGCACAGCTTTGTTGGCCTGACTGCCTCAGGGAAACGCCTGTCAGACCAACTTAGTCAGACTGCAAGTGCCCCTCATCAAATGAAGACTGCCCATTTTCTCCCCCAGCAAAGAGGAGCGTTAAGCACTTTACTACAAACCATCATGGAAAAAAAACTTTGGAAGAAAAGCATAAAAAACATGAAAACACAGACCTAAAATTTCCCTTTCTTGCACTGGTGTTCACATCAGATGATGCATTCCTCAGCAACAGAAGCTGGAGGTCCAGCTCCACAACACTCTGCTTTCAGAGTGGGACATTTCTGAGGCATACGGAGACACAGAAGTGTAAAAAACATCCTTTAATCTCCCCAGTCCACAGAGCCTCTGGAGCTCATGTGTACAGTAGCAAGCTTGCCATGACCCATTGGGGAGATCGCTGATGGTACCCAAAATGTCTGATCTTACTGAGTTTGTCCAGGGTGGACTCCTCTCCCCCTAGGTCTCCTGAGATTTTTCAAATGTCTAAAAGGCAGGTGCCTTTCAGGGGTGCATGTTTGCTCACCTCTGATCTGATAGGGTCACTGAAGAAGCGTGGCTGTGGCCAAGGCAACACAGTGCAATCTCTCATGAGTAAAACCCAGGCAGTCGCCTGAACCATTGCCAATCCCTCCCTGTGAGCATGTCTGTGTGTGTGTTTGTGTTTGAAGTAGAATTTATTTCTTGGCAATAGGAATTTTCCCCCTCTTTTCATTGTAATGGGGAGTTACAATGATGTAAGATCGTGTAAGGGTGTTGCTTTAAAACCTTTACGCCGAGCTGCAGACATGAAATCTCATTACATCATCGGGTCACCAGTCCACAGCCATTGCTTTAAAATTACATGGATTTTAAAAGGAAAGTTGGAAATTATTTTTTCATTTGTCGTCTGGCCTTTGAGCCTTTACAGGTGCACCAGTTCTCCATTGGCAAGTTTTTTCCATGAGTTCATGAGGACAAAACACTCTTCTTTTTTTCGGTTTTTTTCCTTTTTTTTAATGCATAAAATTTGTTCCTGGCACTATCTTTTGGTTCCAACTAATAGAAGTAGCAGAAGAACATTAAACAGTACAAGGATCTCAATAAAGTCATAAGAATTAGCAGCACCATCTGAGTGCTCTGCTATTAGACAGCTACTGGTTAGAAGACGAATTTACTGCTGCCCAGCCTTCATCATACTAAGTCTGAAAAAATGCCTTAAAAGGAAGGGGAAAAAACTGCTCAAAGGGAGAAGACTAAATTTTCTGCCTCAAAAAATGAAACCTGTTTTTTTATATTTATCATAATCACCCCTGTATCTTTTGCTCCCCATGGCTGAAATATCCCTTGCCAACTATTCCAGCCTTGCAAGTCATGCCTCTTTTAAAATACAAAGTGTTTTAATGATTGAGCAGCTCTCTTAATAACTTACCCAGCTTTGCTAACTCTTTAATAGTAAAAAACTTAGTAAGCAAATCACATCAGGTGACCTCTGCTTATCACCTTCCTGCAACATAATGAGGTTTAAAAAGGTTTGAATCTTTTGTATTAGGTTTAAAGCTGGCCAGTGGCATGGCGGCCAACGCAGACATAATTCTAAATGGATGTCTCCAAGTGGAAACTTGGAATTTGAATTCAAATGACCTAACATATTTTCATTATTATTGTTATTATTTTTATTATTCTTTCCTATGTGCATTTTTCAGCCTGCTCATTCTTAATTCCTTCAGTACTTATTCCTGCAATAAGTCTAATCCTGTGTACTTTCACAGCCCAAGTGTGGGAGCCATAAATACTTCTACAGTCTCTCAGGGCAAACCAGCTATAATTGGATCTCCAGTTGCCTCACAGAAAAAAAAAATTAAAAAAAAAAAAAAAGAAAAGAAGGAAAGACACATTCCAGACAAAGAAAATTCTGTGTCTGTGTCTGTGTGTTTGTGTTTCTGCCACCCTTGAGTAACACTTTGTCCTTTTGCTCCATTCCAGGCTGAGTTCTCCGAGTTGAACCTGGCTGCTTACGTCATGGGTGGCTGCATGGTGGACATGCAGGTCATGAGGAATGGCACCAAGGTGGTCAGGTGAGGAGCACCAGCTGGTCTTGGAAACTGGGCTCTGTGGATCAGTGTTGGGGCAAGCAGGTTGGCCTCCAGGGTGACAAATATGTGAATCGGGCAGCACAATCCTGGTAGCTTCAAGGATTCTTGGAAGTGGTGAAAGGAATGGCCTGACTCTGGTGGGTTTGTATCAGGTCTCAGGTGCACATTATGCCAGTCATTGTTTCTGATCTAGACCCTTCATGCAACAGCAAATGCCTCCTTCTCAGGTTCTTTTTAGCCTCCAGACTCCCAATAAAAGGAACAACAGACCTTCTTCTCCCTTGATTTTTCTCTCTGCTCTGTCAACTAACCCTCATTTTAAACAGTGGCTCTGATTCACTAGCCTGCCTGTCTTGGGCCCTGATCCCAGTGGACTGCCCTTGCAGTAGCCACTAAGCCCAGATGACCAGATCAAGAGCAGCCCTGAGAAGAAGGACTTGAGGGTGTTAGAGGATGAGAAGCTTGACATAAGCCAGCAGTATGCTCTCACAGCCCTGAAAGCCAACCACACCCTGGGCTGCCTCCAAAGAAGCGTGGCCAGCAGGGCAAGGGAGGGGATTCTGCCCATTTGCTCTGTTCTGGTGACCCCCCAGCTGAAGCACTGTGTCCAGCTCTGGGGCACCCAATGTAAGAAGGACGTGGAGCTGTTAGGGTGAGTCCAAAGGAGGGCCTTAATAACCATCAGGAGGTTGAAACACCTCTCCTGTGAAGACAGGCTGAGAGTTGGGGTTGTTCAGCCTAGATAGGAGAAGAAGAGACCTTATGGGACCTGCAAGTACCTAAAGGGTACTACAACAGAGTTTTGCAAGGACTTGTAGTGATAGGACAAGGGGGAATGGCTTTAAACTGAATAGGGGTGGATTTAGGCTATATACCAGGAGAACATCCTTACCTGGGGTGCTGAGGCACGGGCACAGACTGTCCACAGAAGGTGTGGATGCCCGTGCCTGGCAGTGCTCAGTGTTGCATGGTGCTTTGAGCAACCTGGTCTAGTGGAAGGTGTCCCTGCTCATGGCAAGGGGGTTGGAACTAGGTGACCTTTCAGGTCCCATCCAATTGTAATTGTAAGATCCTGATGCTTGTAGCCTGAGTTGCTCCTGAAATAGCACTGTTTTCTTTATGGGAGATGCCCGGTGCTCTGGCATTGCCCTGTGGTATATCTCAAGGTAATACCTGTCCCTGTTTGATGGGGATTTCTGTCCTACTAGCATTACTTCATAATGTCATTCATTGCAAGCAGACTCTTTTCCCAAACAATGCTTCTCCAATCACACATCCAATTCACTTCCCAAAAGCATTGCTCCCCTTCTTTCAAGCACCACAGTGACAGCAATTTGGAGCTAATGTTAGATGCATCTTTACAAGTTCTATGTAAAGAATAGTGTCTTTAGTTCTATGTAAAGAATAGTGTCTTTACAAGTTCTATGTAAAGAATAGTGTCTAAACATCTGTGTGAGATGCCTCTGTTTACCTTCACCAATATTACCTTCCACCCTATTATTCCCAAGCCTTCATCTTTATGGGTTCCTGTCATTACAACTCTACATTTCATCTTTGATACAGTAGCTTTTCTCTGTTTGTGTTGAAATCTCATTGTTGCACCAAATTAATTTTTTTAGCCACCCTGCTTCTTTTTGTACAGTTCCTTTGCACTTTTTGGTGTATTCAGGACCTTTGAGCTAAATACTGTTGACGTATCTAATCAGTGCTTTTGTCTGTTTGCAACAAGTTCAAAATTAGAGGTAGAGACACATAATTGAGCATGCAGTGATATTTTTGAAAGGGATTATTAGAACAGCTAAAAAAACGTAATTTTGAGCATGCTGGCCTCAGTTTCATTTCTCAAAATCTCATTTCCAGTCCAAACAGTGCAAAGCAAAACATGTCACTGTCAATTAGCTATGACTGTGGTCCATCAATTCATTTCAGGTCTTGACATCTCTCTTAGTACACCCACAAGTCTCCATTTGTTCTTTGGTAAAACTTCACGAGCCTCTGCTAAAAACCTTTAAAGCTGTGTCTGTTACATGCATTTGCTTTCTCCCTGTCTGTTTCTGAGTGAAACAAAGTGTTATGTCCCATGAACCAGCCGCTGGAGCACTCATCAGACAGTGTGCAGTGCTAATGCACTCCTGCCTTCGCTTGCTCATGGTGCTGGAAGGTTTCCCAAGAACCATTTCCTAGGTTGATCACATCTTCATTTTCCTTCCTGTGTCTTTCCTCGCAAAGCCATTCATACATCTGGCAGAAAGATCTTGAGCTATTAAACTGAAACTGAAGACAAAATTTGTTTTACAAAACTGTCTGGGGCATGGTGTTCATGTTTCTGCTCACAGTGAACACACAGGTATTCCTGCTACCATTTTTGCATGGATATTTATATGTGGATTATGTGGGTTTTTGAATGGCATTAGCTCAGGAGGGTTTTTTGTTTGTTTGTTTTCATTCCTGCATGTTTAAGGACGCATTTGCATTGTGGGAAGCAGGTCTGGTAAATATATACTTGTCTGGATATGCAATTTATATAGCATATGCTACATGCCATAGTCCTTGCAACCAGCAAATATTTGTTTACAGCCTGTGCTGATATGACCCTGTTGTGCCCAGCTCAGTGAGTTTAAGAGCTTAGGTGCCAACTTCCACAGCCACTCCTAGAAATACTCTAGAAGGTATAGAAATTAAAACTCTTTTTCACTTTAGAAAGCAAATTGTGTGAGCTGTGTAGAGGCACCTCAACCCATCCACATGGGTACAGCTTCTTCCCACTTCCTTCAAGTCCCACAGTACCATCCACAACCATATCCTGCCTGGCTACAGACACCTTTCAGAGTGCCCAGCCACAGGGAGACACCTGCAACTCACATGTGTGTACCAACACTGCTGCTGCTGTCATCTTTTTTCCATCACTTATTTGTCCTCTGTTAATAATCGAGCAAAACATTCAGTCAAAAGTCAGAATGCTTCTAGATGGTGAAATATAATACTCATCATATTTTTTGAATACCCAGAATCATGGAAATCCCACTGACAATTTATAAGGAGATAAATACAACACCATCTTGCTAACAACCATGTTTGGGATTCCCTCCTGCAGGAGCCCTGCCTGCTTCACATTCCTCTTCAAAGGAAGAGCAATAGAATGTAGCAGTTTAGGGGAAAGACAGTGAATATACTACAGACCAGTAGATTTAAATCACTGAAATAATAAATTTCTTCAGACCAACAATTCATATTCATACTCAGCAACCACTGGGCTGCCCTCTCCAAATTGACATTACGTTTACTGATAAGCTATCTAACAATTTCTTAGCCTATTAAATTCCATCATTTTGGAGCAGATCTCCTAGTTCTTTCTTTAAACTGGAAATACCATATGGCACCTGTAAAGCAAAGTTCAAACCAAAGGGGTTTTTTCTGCTGATCACTTGGTATTTTTTGACGCCTTGGAGTTAAGGCTTTCTTTCACACTCCACGTCAACTGATTTGAACTGCACCAGGAAAAAATTATGGTTCTTTTACCAGGAAGATTAATTCCCTTAGTAAGAAGGTATAACTGTCCTTAAAGCCTTCCATTTACCCCTTTTGACTCAGGATAATACTAAAAAAAGAAAAAAAGATGCTTTAGAAATATTATTGGCAATTACAGAAAGCAAAGACATGGACATATACATGACTTCTAGCCTGTGCATCTTGAAATAAGTAGCTGCAAGTAAGTTAGCAAACAATCTAACTGAAGCCAGACATTATTTTGCTTGCCTGAGTTTTAAAACAAACGTGGCTCCAAGAATTTAAATTTACAGTAACAATGTTCTGGGTCTCCAACTTCTCTTTTTTAGCTACTACATTCTGCACATCTGTAGGAGGGGGTGGAGGATTTGAGATAGTGTCAGCAAAATGTGCTGCTGGAGACAGAGGCTATCATCTAACAAATCTAAAAAACTGCATCTGTGTTTTCTGTGCCAGTTCCACCATGGTTTGTGAAGGCTCCATCAGCCTGTTCATCACATTTCCTTCAGAGAGCTGGCCATGAAGTACCTTGTGCAGCCTCTAGCAAGCACTTTTCCATGTCAGTGCCCTGTAACCCTGGCCCTGACTGAGGACACTGGGGGGATGAGCTGGGCAAGGGAGCAGCGTTGGGTTCAGCCAGGACTGGTGGGGTGGGGTCCTTGTTACCCCAGCACTTACTTGGAAAAAATTGGCAGCAGACCTTCCCTATTGAAAAGTTAAATATGGGAAGCAGGAGGTAGTGTTTATTCATCCCAAAGGATCCCTCTCCAACTTAGACATAGCAACTCTTACAACAGAGAAATGGAATGATTTCTGGGTGCAAAGTACTACTGGAGTATTAGAGTGTGTAAAAACAAATGGGTTCATGCCTAGTTTTAAAACACTTGGGTGGATTCTTCATCCTCCTCCAGTGCATAAACAACCTCCTTTTGGACAGGTCTACCCACACAAACAGAAAGAGACAGAGAGAACCATCTGGAATCTAATTTACTCTAGAAAGCTCTTGGACTGCGTCACTTTTACTGGGGATAGATGTGAGGAAGGGGATTTTCATTTTCACATTCCTCTGAAGGGCCCTTCATATCAATATTTTGGCAGCGTAAAGAGGCTGTCAGTGTTGGCACTGCACCCACTCTGAGACGCATTTATGCTTTCATGATATTATAAAACTGTCTAAGTAGAAATGAAAATTTGGGCTGTGTCTGTTTCTGACAGCAACATTTAGACTCCCAAACTATGATCTCAGGTTCTGTATTCAATTAAATGCTTGACTGTTGGGCTTCAACAGACTTCAGCTATTAATTCCACTAGATATAAGGCAGGGATAAGTTGAAAATCTGGACAGCTCGTTTACCTGGGGAATACTAATGTCTTTGGGAGCATTTCAGACCTTTAAGGATATAAATTAATCATGCACCAGGCTGCTCTCATCTCCTGTCTCCCTGTAGAGCTTCCTCTTTTGCCATTGGGGCCAATCATCCAGGAGAGAAAGCACATTTTCATGTTTGCATGGGACCTGTCAGAGTGGTGGCCATGCCACGAGGAGTGTGGCACGCAGGCTCCATCCAGCCCCACAGCACAGACAGCAGCTGGGGGACAGCAGGTGCCCAGGGGCTCATGTGGGGAGGACCCTGAGAGGAGAAATGGCCCTGGTGGGTGTAGAGGGGTGTCCAAAATGGCAGCAAAGGACAAAGCCTTGCTGTGGGGAAGATGTCTGCCATGGAATGATGTTTATCCCTACAGGCCTTGCCTGAATGTGTAAGGTGTGTGTCAGGTGTGTGTCTCCCCTGCTCACCCTGGGTGATGTGCCCTTGCTGCTCACAGCCATGGTGGGGTCAGTGAATTCTCCACACAAGCCCATTCATTCCTGTAGTTAACACTGACATTCCTGTTGCTTCCAGCTGATTCAGTGCTTCTATGATTCCCTGTGCTGTGACAACAGGACAGCAGCCTGTTGAATCACCATCCCCAAAATCCCTGAAAGTGCTTTTTTTCTTTAAGCATATTTTCACACTGCAAGCTACAGCGCAGTGACAGCATCAGGAGGCAAATCCTTTTACATGGGAGGGGTAGAGAAGAAACTGACCAACTCACAGGTGTTTCCCTGCTATTCAGAGCTTGCAGGCTCCAGGAGATGTGTAGTCTGACTAAAAAAGATCTGTCTGCACCAGGATGCCAGATCTTTAAAGCCCAGTGAGGACACTGTCCTCTCCCCACTACATTTTTCCCATCCCAATAGGTTCACTCAGCCCAAAGGTCCATTGAGAAGCAGCTGCCTGAAAGGGGCATGGAGGTTTTCTATCCTACAGAGGCCACGCTTGCTCACCACACAGTAGCTGCACATTGCTAGAAGGATGTTTTCTTGTCTCTCCAGGACAATTTGTTCACAAGAGTTGATGGTTCATTGCAGTTCTTCTCCAGGGACAGTGCCCAGGAAGGTCATGGGAGTAGCTGCTGTTGGTGGACGCTGATGTAACAAGTATTGGTAGGCAGAAGGGCATTGTCCAGCTTCTCATGTTCCAATAAGCTTGTGCCAGAGATGAACTCCAACCATTGTCAAATCCCTGCCTTTTTTAATTTAACTCTTGACCCTAATTCGGGTCTTTTATGAAATGTATTTTTCTAAATGATGTTGTTTGGGGGTTTGGGGGTGGGATGTCATTGTGTTGGTTGGTTGGTTGGTTGGTTGGTTGGTTGGTTGGTTGGTTGGTTGGTTGCTTTGATGCTTCCAAACCAAATTTCTGCAATTTTTTTTAAAGGTGCAAATAGGAGAAAAAATGGCAGAAACTGATAGGGAAAGTTTAGGTTTCTAGCAGCCAGATGGAAAAATATGTTGAACACCTGGTTCTCCCAAGTTTTGCAGAAAGTGCCACTCGGTGGAGTACAATATGTGCTATGTATTTAACACAGAAACGTGCAATATGTGCTATGTATTTAACAGTGAGAAACATACAATATGTGCTACGTATTTAACACTGAGGAACATAGAATATGTGCTATGTATTTAACAGTGACAAACATACAATATGTGCTACGTATTTAACACAGAAACATAGAAACATACAATATGTGCTATATATTTAACACTGAGAAACATACAATATGTGCTATGTATTTAGCACAGAAACATTAGGGCAAAATTTTTTTTATTGATGGCATAGCAATCCATAAAGGTAATGAAGAAGTGTGTGTAACAGCCTGCAAGCTTTTGAAAATTCAGTTTAGGCAAGTGACCAGTGTGCCAAATGACCACTTTCCTCACTGAAATACCCTGCAGAGACAGTAAGCTGGGCGAGGTGTTTAACAGGGTATACACTCTGGCAAGCTGCAGTTACATATGAAGGAATTTAACACCTCTAGTAAACATTTATAAACTGAGAATTATTCCCATATGGGGGACGATCTAGCATTGTTTTTTTTTCACTAATATCTCCCCTCTCTTCACCTGCCTGCTCCTGTCCTCAATTTTTTTAAAAAAAAATTTAATTTTTCTTTTAGCAGGAAGTACAAAAGAGAAGAGACAGCGGAGTGTGATGATTTATGCATTTATTCTCAGTTACTTTCACCTCAGCTCCTGCTGCTAAACAGCTGCTTGGAGGCCTGCTTCTCCCCTTGGGGTTTGCTGATGTCCCAGATGAATAATGTCCCCCTTCACCTCCCTGGCAGCTGGCGCCCAGCCGACGTGCAGGCAGGATGCTGACAGTTATCAGGAAAACATTTGGCATGCAGGCAGCTGCCAGAAAGAAAAAGTCACTCTGAGCAGACCAGGGTGGGGAACATTTCAGATATTAAACTACTCCCTGACCCTTTTTGCATTTACAGTAATTCTTTCCAATAAGGAATAAGCCTCCAGGGTCTAGAGCACTCAATAATTAGTTAATCCAGGATTAAATACAAGAATTATTCAAAACTTTAGTACATTGTTTCACTCTTGATCAGCTTTTTTTTTATCAATCTTGCCATAATTTGTCTCCTTTCCACATGGGTTTTTACAAAGGCTTCTTCTAGAGAATGGCAATCATCCTAATGTCACCTCAGAGTTAGCCCTGCAATGAGCATGGTGTTGGGACAGATGGTTTCCAAGATCCTCTCCAAACTAAATTGCTCCGTGACCTTATTCTGTGATGTTGGAAAGTATTTGGATCACTTTCTGTAAAAGCTTAGGATCACAAGCATTTTGAAGGCAAGTTGGTGTTGGCAGGTGTGGTTGTTACTACTTTCAGGCTTTGTCTGAGTCCACATGATTTTCCTTGTCAATGTCAATGTCAATCAGTTTAGAAGTAAAATATATGGCAGACTATTGAGACTGCCAGACTCCAGTTCAGAGAGTGTGTGACATGATTTAATGGTTAGCTGAGCATTGACCTGTGGCTGAGAAGCAAATCAGAGCATCTTCCAGGCTGTCCTCATCTGTTTACAGTGGTATTGGTCCTACTGCAACTGTGATTCCTGGCTCCTGCTGCTTTTGCTGCACTAATCTCCCACACCTCCCATGCTTTTTACTCAGCCATTCTCTACTATAATGTTAAAAAAAAACCCTACTTCTCTCTTCCAGCCTAGTAAGGAGAGATTATTCTTTATTCTATGTTGCTTTTTTTTTTTTCTCAAATCAGCTCTGTGTTATCTTATTTATAGATATGTTTTTTATTTCTTTGAATAACTTCAGCAAGGTTTATTTCTTTCTGTAGAAAATATGACATGAGGTTTTGACTGAAATGACTTTTTTTCTTAGCGTATTTTCCACTTTACTAAAGCATCAAACAGAATGCTAAATCTAATATTGAGATAGGGGAAAATGTCATTGATTTCGTATTAATTTTCAGTAATTTAATAACAATGCTATTAACACTGAAGCAATGCACAAAAAGAACTTGTTATTATTTGTAAATGCCATTTTCTATTAGGTGTCAGACACCTGAGGCACTGCATATTTGGAGGGACTTTTTGCACTTCTTGGCAAAAGTTGCGGCCTCTTATGGCTTGTACTTGTGCCTCAGATGCTTCCCTGAAGGCTTCATTAATTGCCAGTAATGCAAAACTTGTTGTATCATTTTGCTAAATTATGCAGTTCTCTTCTTCTCTTTGTCATGCCAAATAGGAAAGGCTTTGGAAGGGAATTTAGTCAGAGTGTCTTGATCCCTGGGAAGTATCTGAAAGCTGAATGAAATGTCCTAGAATAATGGAGGGTAGCCAGAACCCGAAGTGAGGATGTCGTCTTCAGTGTCCTGGGAAGATCTACTGTCCCAAAGGGCAAAGTGTCTAGTAAGAATGTCAGTCTTCTAAAAAGAGAGCAGGAGAGCCCATCCTTCTCCAACAACACCAGAAAAAAGCTCTCTCACCCATCATGGTGCTGAAATATAAAGCACCCTTTGGCTGCAAATGATTATGCACTGCGGAAGGGATCACACAGAAGTATTTTGACAATCACAGAATTGGCTGGGAAAGAACTCTAAGAGCATTGATCCCCCATTAATGAGCACTGCCATTTTCACGACTAAATCACACCCCTAAGTGCCATATTCACACACCCTTTGAACAGTTCAAGGGGTGGTGACTCAACTACTTCCCTGGGCAGACTGTCTCAATGTTTGATAACCCTTTCCATGAAGAAATTTTTCCTGATATCCACTAAAGCTCTCCTGGCACAACCAGAGGCCATTGTTCTTCCTCTCCCTCTTGTCCTATAGCTTGTTACCTGGGCGAGGAGGCCAATCCCCACCTCACTACAACATGTTCCAGCACCTCATGTCTTTCTTTCAGTGAGGGACCCAACACTGAACACAGGATTCAAGGTGTGGCCTCACCAGTGCTCAGCACAGGGAGTCGATCTAATGTGTTAATCACGCTATTTCTGGTGCAAATAGTGCATTCTTCTGTGTTCTTTCTTCATGCCCTCGAATCTCTTTGTGCTTCAGTGAGAAAAGCTGAAGGACCAGGAAGCAAGCCAGAGTTATGGCTCTATGCAGAAATAAGAAATAGGAGATCTCTTTAAGACATGAAACCTCCCAGCAGGAATTGTTGTCATTATCTTCTCTACCCCAAAGCAGGCTGGGGAGCTGCTTTCTGCACAGAGATGTTATTGATTGTTACTCATTTTGCCGCTGGTCTCCATTTCTCTGTACAGGCTCTGCTGCTCTTCAGCTGATGTTTATTCTCAGCTAGTCCCAGGCCTGGCACTCCACTGCCTTGTTCTCAGTATCCATGGGAACATTCACATTGTTCCACAGCTCAAAAGAGGGATTCAGTGTCCACCTTCGCTTTAGAGATTCACTCCTCATCTGCTGCATGAGAGAGTGTCCTGCCTTCCTACAGGACACAGAGTTTGAGAATAGGCTTTTCTACATTAATTCTGTATTCTTGTGTCCATCCTCTAAGTGGAGAAACTCTTTCTTTGCCAGGATCCAAAAAGACAAGAGCTTTTTTCCTGAGATTTTAGCTGGCAAAAGTAAAGCCAATGAAGGCAGTTTCCCAGCCACTCTGTGTCCTCCCCCTCTCAGAAAGCTGCATGAAGAGAGACATGCCCGGAGCTCCTGCCTCTCCAGGCACCACAGCTGTTCAGTAACTCAGCACAGATACCGAGCCCTGGTCCTAAGTAGCTGGTTAATCCTTCTTGGGGACCTGTGCCTGCCTCCAGGGTGCTTTCTACACAGCAAGTCCAGCAGAATGGAGCAGCTCAGACTTTGCAAAGTTCGTATTCACTTACTGTTTCTCAGCAGGGGTCACCACTTGCCTCATCCCCATTGATACCAGAGAGGTCCATGAATCAGCTGCACAGCGATAGCACAGCCCTCACGGTGCTCATTATGCATCTTGCTGCTGGAGGAAAGCACCACCTTTGGTGCCAAGTACATTAGGGAACATGCCTGGGTTTAAAAAACCTCCATGGGAGGGAATCACAACATTTCTACAGCTTGGCCTCTTGCATCACAAAAGCTGCGCCTGCTCCTCACCGTGTCTCAGGCGGATGATAACAAAAGTCCAAGGTCAACAAACAAAATGAACAGCTTTAAAGCAACAAAGCTGTGCTGGGGTTTGTGTACAGTGTTTGTTGCCACAATCTGGCCCAGAGTCACCATCTCACATTTCCCTGCCAGAATGATGGAAATATAAATAGGAGCTATAAACCCAAAGTATTTCCAGCTCATACATCCAAAGGATAGAAATTATAGTCTCTTAGCAAGGAAAATGTTCGAGGCTGGTGAGGTAATGGGACATGGTTACAGAGCTCATTTCTCTGAAAATCTTTCATACAGCATGGAAATTTTTCAATGTCCTTGATGCAACCTCTGTTAACTTGTAAAATAATCCCTTCTTTCCGTGGAAAAGCCCCTTCCTTCGAGAATGAACTGCTGGGCTCCATTTTGGGAACCATTTCTTTCCAATTGCTGTTTCCAGATATTTTTGAATGGCTTTGAAGACAGAGTGTCAGCAAGGAATAAAATGTGGCTGCTTGAAAGATAATCCATTGCCTGTTGGCTTACCTAGAAAGGGCCTCACCTTCCTGTGCATTAGCTGAGGGCTGCTGCTGTTGAACCATAGGAGTCCAAGCTCCAGTCTTGCTAAATAATATTCTGGAAGTCCATGCCATGAGTCACAGCAGCGCACGAGGGGCTCTGCTCATTTGATTAATTTCATTGCCATGCCTGCCCTTCACTTGTTGACTCACAGCCATAAGAGCCTGGGATGTGCTGCGTACGTAGTAAACTCACTAAAGGGGGAATGTGTGTCAATGTATGGATGCGTATGAGAGCTTTTTGAAATCCCTCATGATCTTCCCACCCACTGGGCATTGCTTCAATACGGAGCTCAATCGTCAGGAAACAAACTTGCTCCCTCATCTGCGTTGCACATTGCAAAGAGCTTGCCAAGCTTTTAGAAAGAAAAGAGAATCCCCCCACCAGTGAATTTATGACCCTTGGCTCTGCTGTGGCTTGTTCCTGTGCATGCCTGAGTGACATGGAAACTGCAGAAAATCTGTTTGGCCTGTTTCTATGCTCTCACACTTGCAGCTACGTTGGATTTTTCCTCTTTTTTTAAATGACTAGGGGGTTTTGTAGGGCTTGTTACATTATAACACAAGCAATACACCCTGAGGGGCCCTAGAGAAGAGCAACACGCCTTCGTGAAAAGAAAAGGGAAGGACGGAAAAGAAACAAGGAGTGGTTAGAAGTGCTTCTGGAGCATTTGAAAGTAAAACACCATTCTCCTCGTCTCTTCCAGGTCCTTCAAGCCGGATTTTGTCCTGATCCGCCAGCACGCCTACAGCATGGCCCTGGGGGAAGACTTCCGCAGCCTCATCATCGGCCTGCAGTACGGCGGCGTCCACACGCTCAACTCCCTCCACTCCATCTACAACTTCTGCAGCAAGCCCTGGGTGGTAAGTGATGGCCCAGCTCTGCTGCGTGCCAGCACTGCACACGAGACCTCTGGCACCAACAGAAAGCCCAGCTCACCTTCTGGGAGTTTCAAAGGAGTTGGTCTCTTTAGGTTAAAATCTAAACAACCTTAGGAATCCAGGTGGGAGTCGTTGGAGGAAAAAAACTACCAGCACTACTACTTTATCAAGATGCTATTTCTGCACCCTGAGCGGGATGTTCCCCTTGTCCCAGACTCAAAAGGATCACCAAGAGCTGATAGTGCAGCGCCACCTAGATTTCTTGTAAGGAGTGGGAAGGACCCACATGGGAAGAAGTAGAGAAAATCAGTCCATCAGGGTCAAATCACCACACATGTAGTTTTGCAACAGTCTCAGAACAAAATGCAGTATTACCATAAAGTGCTGGTTCATTGAACTTGAAACACTGAACCTTGCAAAGACTTAGGCTGGGTCAGCTCCTGATGAGGGCAGGGCAATGTTTTGATATTTTGCACTGGAAGATCCCTTCGCCCATTTTTAAATTTTGTCAAGTTCACATGAGAATCTCAGAAAACCTTGAAAAATATTATCATCAGATTTTCTCAGCCCCAAATCCCCAGACAGTTTCTATGACCAGCCCCAAGGCAGCTGTAGCTGCAGAAGCAGGAGAGTTGGAGAGATAATTTGGCCGTGAGCCACAAGAGTAAGGCTGTCCATGGCAGCACCTGCAGGAGGAAGTCAGATCCTGATACAATTTTGGAATTCTTGTATGCGTTTTCCAAGCAGTTTTGTCCCAAAATGTGTTCTCTGATCACTGATGCTTCCCGAATGGAAGTTTGGCTGCATTCTTCAAAGCAGCAAACTACAGCTATAGTGATGTGAGAAGGAGGTGGGGCTTTCCAATATGAAAGTTTTCCATGGAAAACTTTTAGATGCGTTTTCAGGAATTCCCTTACTCATTGAACAAACTGAGCTTGGGGTGAGATGGAATTTTTATAGCAAATGATAGCTATCTTCCTCATCACCTAATTAAGTGGGGTTTTATTGTTGTTTTTCTCCTCAGAATAAATATCCTAGTGGTCCTCAGTGTGTTGGTTGGTAGCTCAAGTCCAGATGAGGCCTCAGACTTTTATTTCCATGACTGGGCAGTGTTGGATTTAAGTAATTTCTTACTAAAATGGTACCGGTGTAATAAACAGAGTCTTTTCAGTTTTCACCCCTTTTACAACATTTGTGGGGTTTGTTGAGACCAAAAGAAAGATCTTGTCTTTTCCAAAAATGCCGTCATGCAATAATCAGGGTAGTGAGAACAATCTCACTTTGCCGTCACTGTATAGGTGGTCAATGTACATTTGACCTGTTTCCATTTTATTTTTCAGTTCCAGGCTCAGTACCACACCTCCACACTGTTTCTGACAGCTGGTCCTACACACAAGTGCATTGGCCCTGATGACCAGACAAAAAGCCTCCACATTTACACTGCCATGTGGTCCATTCCATCTGATTTTGGGGTCAAGTCAGTCAGGGCTTAGTTGACGCTTTGCAACTCATGCCTTGTAATTATGTTTCTGATGGTGTGAAGGGGCCTCGGGATGCGAAAGGCCTATATTTAGGCATCTAAAATAAAAGGAAACAAACAAACTTAGCATATTAAAAAAAGGAAGAAAAAAAAAAAGCAGTGCTGGAAAGGCAGTGTGGGAGAACTTGGCGCTGCCAGCAGCTTGGCTCTAGCTGCTCTGGGTCTGGTTGTGCCATGCTTTCCTGACAGGGAATACAGCTGGCACAGACAGCCTTCCCAGAGGAGTCAAGGAAACCACTAGCAAACAATTTAAACAGGTTTTCAGAGTGCCTCCTTTCCTTGCTGCCCCTGCACACTCATCACCCCCAAACCAGTGATTGTATTGTGCTCAGCAATCTAAGATTGCATTGAATGAGCAACATCCAGATGGTATTTAAGCTCCTGGAGAGATTGCAGTGGGGTATTGGAGGGCAAAAAGCTTCACTGGCAGCAGAACCAGAAGATTTTGTTTTTGTGATAGCTGGGAAGTGAGAGATAGGGACACTGTGGTGCACGTTCCACTTTGATTGCAAAACAGGCATCTTGAAATAAGGGATCTGCATAATAAAGATTACTGGAAACTTTTTGGATCTAGAAAACAGTTGAGATGCATGAAGAAATGAAATTAAATACCCCTGGGAAATGTGCTTTTCACTCTCATTTTTTATTTTCTCCAAAAACGGTTCCATTTCATAGAAATGTTTATGATTTTGTGGAGGGGGATGAAATTGAGACTGCTTTTCCTTGGCAGTTTGCAACCATGTTTTATTCTCAGCAACTCTAATTACAATCAGCTGAGTTTGGTTTTGAGTTTACTCAAACATGCAGCCCCATTTTTAATGACGTTTGCCAGGTTTCCAGTTCTGCAATACAAAAATTTATTTTAATATTAAAACAGGCACAGTTTGAATTAGATGTTTATGAGAGAAAAGAAAAAAGTATGCAGGGAGTCTCACATTCTGAGAGAAACATCTAAGAAGTCCAAGATGATCCCAGAACAATTGAGAAATAATACTACAAGCACACTAAGCACAATGCTTCAAGGACCAATAGTAGTTTCTGTGTTAGAATTCTAAGTTGCAGTCCAAAATACAGTGGGAAGAATGCTCAGAGTAGTACTCACACTGCATGCAGGTAATGTCTGTAATTGCAAAGCAACTTCTGCATCTGTAAGGCAGCAGAAAACATGAAGTTTTTCTGACAGTCCTCTCCTGAGTCCAGGCACTCCTAGCCAAACTGTTATTGACTGTCAAGGGATACAGGCTCCCTGATGACCTAGGCACTTTCAAAATGTGTGAAAGGCCTTAAGATGCTCTGAATGGAACTTTTTATTTCTCTGTAAAGACTCCCTGCAAGTAACTGTTCTCCAAACAGTCAGGCCAAGGCATTTCCCTTGCCTGTGTGTTCCAGGTACCTTAAACCAGGCTCTGCCTTCCCTCATGTGTTATCTGTGGTCTGGATGCAATCTCACTAAAACCAGTGGAAGGACAGAAAGCCAGAACTGCTGCCAGCATGTGGAAGGTGTGGTTATATCTAGCAGAGCTGCTGACAATAACATTCCTACCCATCTGCATGGGGAGATGTTACTTGAGCTCTGTTATCAGGTATCTCAGAGGCTGCTGCATCACTTAACATGGGAGTCTCTTTGTCAACATCCTGTCCCTAATAACTGGTAAAAAAAGAGAAAATGGGAGGGAACTGTCCCATGAGGGGCAATACCAAAGTCAGACCTTTTTGCAGGCTTGGCCCAGTGATGAGGCTCCCAGATGTCTGAATCTCTCATCTGAAACGCTATTTCAGCAACAGCCAAGATCTGTATGCTTCAAAAGGAGCAAGTCAGAACACTGTCTATCAGCTGCACAGTTGTTCCAGTTACTTTGTTTGAGCTGTTTTCCCAGGATAACTGTACATTGCCTCAACATCACGGTGTCCATGGTTCACCATGGCTGCGTGCACACACAGCAAGGGGCATGGGCTGTTCTCAGCCAGAGTGTTTTTCCTTCTCTCTCTGTCTCTGGCTCATTGTGTTTAACTTTTAAGCCCTGTTTGCTCACCTTGCTAGTCAAAACAGGGCTTTATTTTTCTTTTCTAGAATGTGCAGGGCTAGTGCAAGTAGTTGAGAGAAGCAAGCTGTCCTCCTTTCACAACATCAATACCCTCCTTGCCAACAATAATTATTCTGCATTGGGAGTTTTTCCTCTTATCTGCTGATGCATGTGAGGGTGGTGGTGGTGTTAGTGATGGGATATGCTGCCTCTTGATGTTTCCTGGATTTTCTTTAAATGCTGTGTTTTGAACTACAAGATTAGGAAAAGGATTCTTTGCATTTGTCTGCAAATCTGCTGGCAGCTGCCTCTTCAGCATTTGGCCTGGTTCTGGCACACACCTTGCAGCCTAATTTTTTTTCACAGTGACTGCATGCCAAGATTTAACTCTCAAAGGGGTTGTTCTTCTCCACCAGCAAATTAAGTTTCCACTTCTTATGTAGCAATTCTTTTGGAGTCGTTAGACTAGCCCAGTAACCAGGAGAGAAGCCTTAACAGGGCTGCTCAGCAGAAAACATCCTCAGTACCTCTCTCTATCTGCAATGTACCCTTGGTGTTGTGATTTGGTGCATTTACTGGCTCCAGCTGTTGCCCAGAAGTGCTCAGAACATGCAAGACTAAGCTGCTAGTGCTATTGTGAAGAAAGGGAACTTTCTTTTCTTTCCCTTCTTCCCTAGATGACTGTTTCCTTCCCTTAGGTGACACAGAGATCTCCTTCAAGATTAATACATCCCTACCTTTGATGGGCAACTTGAGAAACTCATGCAAAGACTTAAAATCTGTCCTTACTTGGCCCAAGGTGGAGACCTTTATTAATTAACTTGATTTTGCCTGATTCTGGGGGGCTTGGAAACTGAATTAAATTTATAAACTACACTGTGAATAGGACTCAATGGAGAACTCAGATCTACCTACCAGCTCAGCAGGAACCAATTCCCAAACACTTCATTCTCTTGTGTGGCTGCCAGTCCAACCACTTCACCAACAGTCATGCCAGTTCAGCACTGTGGTAGCAGGGCTGTGTCTAAGCTCCTCCTGAGATTCTGGCATATGCATCACTCTTACTCTTTTTGGCATATGAACCCTACTTCAGAAACATTTTCTGTCATGGTTATTAGGTTTCCCCCTTATAGTTTTGATTTTTTTTCTCTGTGTGATGAATGATGGATTGAACAGGGAGGCTGCAGAGAAGGTACAGAATGGTCTGCTTGCTTCACAGATGGCTGAAGTGGAGCAGGAATTTGCTGTGATGTGTTACACTTCTCTCAGGGTTTTGGAACATGAACAGAAATCAAAACTCAGTCCTACCATGGGGAGCTTTGTGTCTGGTTGGGCACAACGCTGCAGAGTGGTAGTGGTGATGATGGTGAAGTTTGTGCTGATGGGTGGGGACAATGACAAATGTTCTTCCTTGTGTGTGAAATGCTGGAGTGGCTGCTGTCCCCATTGATGTCATACTGCTCTCTAGATACTGCCCTCACAGAGTGGGGCCTCCCTCAGACCTCATGGTAGATGGGACAGGGACAGGCATATGAACCCGTCTCTCTCCCATCATTCATGAAGGGCTGTTGGGGGCCCTTGGTTCACAATAAATGTCAGTTCTGGTTAGCAGTGGACTCCACTCCCTTGGTCTGACGCTCAAACCCTCTTGTAATCGCTGTCCCTTAGCAGCTCTCCTGCCCTCCAGCACAAAGTGCCTTGCTTGGATTTGGTTGTGAGGAGGAGATCCAAGGGACAGCTTTGGTTTATTTGGTCTCTGATGGGAGCGGTGGCACTGATTTCCTGGCTCCATCCTGTACTAAGAAAGGCTCCTCTCCCCAGTTGCATTTTGAATGCAAATCTTGTCCATAGTAGATCTCTAAGTAAATGCAAACTGATTCCCTTCTGGCTCTTGAATCCCTTCTGTGCTCCCTTAGTCCAGGTTTGTGTACATAGGTTGGCTTGGCCATGAATAAATACAGCAGCATCATATTTTCTTGCTGCTCTCAGGTCAAGAAAGCAAGGTGGGAAAGACATGATAACATTTCTCTCACCCCCTTCACCACTATCAGAACATTTTGCAAGCATTTGCCTGTTGCACAATGAGTCACTGACATCCACTGTGTCTGTTTTTTGTTCCCTCTCCCTCACCCCAAGTTCTCTCAGCTCATTAAAATCTTCAACTCGCTGGGCCCTGAGAAGTTCCCCCTGGTGGAGCAAACGTTCTTCCCAAGCCATAAGCAGATGGTGAGTAACTTTACTTTCTTCTGATGCCACTATGGATGAGGGGGAGACAACAGATGCAAGTTGGACCTGGGAAATGGTGGCAGGAATGCTGGGAAGAGTCTGAATTTTGCTTACAGAAAAATACTAGCTAAAAAGTGCTATGCAAAAGGCACTGCTTGGGAACCTCTTTCCTTTCTTGCCCAGCCCTCCCCTAGGTCATGTAAGGACCCTGAAAAAATGTACAAAGAGGCTCAAAGGCTCAAAACTAAAGCAGAATTCCATTTTAAAACACAGTCAACAAAAAGCTCATCCCTTAGAGGAAAGAATCACTCTATTCAGATAAAGTGGATTTTCCCTGCTCATGGAATTGTTTAAAAATATTCTGACAATTTGGAACATGGGTCCTAAGAGATGTTTGTTTCACAGTGTTAGTTTGCTTGGTCTGTCATGTGCTCACCATCCATGAAACATTTATCAACCTGAAGGTACTCAGGGTAACCTAGAGTTCTTAAAAGAGTTTGTTTCAGCTTCTCATGTTTTCTTTGCACAGTGCTTTGGGGTCTTTCTGTCAGCAGCTGAACACTCAGTGCCCTGTGTGACTGCTGGGCACTGTACCAAACTCTCAGGGCACCTTCCAAAGAAATCTGCAGAGGTGCCTTTAGTCCTGGAGAACATGGCAAAGAGAGGGGCTTTGTTTACAGCTGGTCATGACTCTTTTTTTCCCTGTGTTAAAGGAAAGACTAGTCCATTGTGAGTTTTTGCTCCCAACTTACATCCATGAATTAGTGGCTCTTCCTACATGGCTGAGGCTTTGATGAAACCCTGTATGAACCATGACCCCTTGTGTGACCACTGGCTGGCTGAGCTAATTTCCCAGGCTTGACTGTGAACCCAAGCAGCATTGCCAGCCTGAACATGAGGGTTGTTGAGATGTCAAACTAAGGCTTAAAAATATTCAATCCTGTCTTTTCTCACACGCTTTTTGCAATTGTGGGCCAGCCACAACACAAAATAGGGTGTAGATACATGATCCTCTGGTTTCTTGTGAAAAATCCCACTGCTGCCTGCTAGGTACTCAAATATTTGGGAATGCCAGTCCTTCACCTCTCTGTTGCAGTACTCTCTCTACCATGGAAGTGCTGTGTAGACTATGGCACTTCCATGCTTCACAGGCACATTGTGGAGGTAAGTACAGTCATGAAGTTATATTATCATTTAAGACATAAAGATAGTCCTTGAACAATGTGACAGTGTTTTCCACATTTATAAGATACGTAGTCACATAGCTGTGGCATTTAATTACTAATGATTTATGAAGACGGTTTTGTGATGTAAGTAATACTTCAGGAAGGTTGTGACTTGGACCACCATTTCAGGAACAGTATTTTTTGAAGACTTGATAAAGGTTATCATTGCAAATAAGTTAGCACTTTTAGCACATTTTTCTTGTCTGGCTATCTGATTCTTGGTTCCGCAGATGGAGATATATTTGGTACCAGCAAAGTAGATTGGTTTAGCACTGATCTTAATTTCACTTATTTTCCATCTTTGTAACTAATCACCTACTTGGAGATGCTATTACTTACTTCCAAAAGGGTACAGGAAGCCTTTTAAACTGTAGGTAATCTCATATGAACACAAACACTACTGCTGACATGCAAGCCTGAGTAATCTGGTTTAAATCAGTCACTTCCCAACAATTTACAGAGCAACAATCCACTTGGGCAAGTTCAGGTCAGCCCTTCCCAGGTGACGGGGGTGGTCTGCCTCACAGAATGAATTTTCACAACTTATAAATATCTTTTCTGGGAGCATCTTCTCAGCATCCTGGGTTGTGAGTGTCTGAGAGGTCAAGTGCCTACACCAAGCATGCTGCATTACAGTCATCACCAAACACCTTTGGAAGTTGCTTCTCCACTGTGCATCAGCTTCTCCATTTGTCAGATAGGAATATACTGATCCTCTTTTACCACCCTTTCTCTTCACTCTCCTGGAGGTATTTCCAAGCTGTACCAGTGAGCACTCATAAAACTCACTGTGTTCCTTTGATGGGTCACCCCCTGGAAGTGTTTATAACGAGTGCTATGGTTTTACCTCTCCGCAATGTGACACACTTTAAGCACTTAAATTCTCACACAGGAGACCCTCATCCTTCTATATCCAAAATTTTCCAGAGTCTACTTTCTAAACCTTTGGATTAAGCAGAGAACAGATTCAAATACCTCTTTCATTCCTTCATCTCTGTAGAAACTAGACTTTCCAAGAGTAAAAAGTGAGATATGGGAGGTTTCTAACAGTAGGTCATTTTTGTGGGCATTTTAACTTATCTGAAAATGCTTTTTCTGAAGCTTCCTTCTCACGAGAACAGGGGACTTTAAATCAGCCTTAAACAGTAAGCCTAAAGAGAGGACACAAGATTCTGACATGTCACAGCAGAGAAGATGAACCTCTCTTCCCTTTGCCATGGGCATGCACCTTTCAGACCTCCCCATAATGTTCAGTTTTCTGGAAATAAGAGCAATCCGGTAAGTGTTCTTCCAAGGACCTACTGGTGCTACAGCCAGCCCTAATGAGTGCCTTGCTCTGTACTGACCTCCTATGGCCAATTAACAACTGGGAGTCATTAACTTCAAAATGGATTTTTTGCCTCTCCTGGGCTTATGACCACAATAATAATTCTTAGAGAGAACAAGCTCTTAAAAAGAGGGGGGGGGGATTCCTGAAGGGATCTTTGCCAAAGCACAAGAATTACCAGAGGTGGAATATCTCCTTTGGGACCAATAAAAGGGTATCAGGAAAGGGAAGGAAGTTAAGAAATCCAGTTGCAAATCCATTTGTGTACATTTGAAGTCAACAAGAACTAATATAAGTGAAGCAGAGACAGAATGTCTGTGATAGAAATAAAACCACTTTACTGTTTAGAATAAAAGGACACTATAAAAAGTGAACATTATGCAACATTACCTTAAAAGACAATATACATTCACTGAATATAAAATTTATAAATAACATGGAGGAAATCTGTAAACAGTGCTAGAAAATTTAGCAACAAATACATTCCTTCTGGACAAGATTTTTCACATGGGTTTGTTTCTCTCCCCAAGTTTCCATGACTATCAGGAACAGCAGAGTGGCTCTATGAAGGAAGGACAGTGTCAGAGAGAAGGAGAAGCCAGTACAAGCAAAACAGCAGCAAATGTTTAGTGGGTTTTTTATGTTTTTTTTTCTCAAGACTGGTAGCCCCAGAAGTCACTCTAAAAAAAATCCAAAACTTTTTGCAGTTCCCTAAATTCTGTTCTGTCCTTTGAAGCTGTAAAGCACATTATAAGCGAGCAGAGTTTTCAGAGACACCTGCAAGGATAGAAACTTGTTCTCATGGAGGCCTTTATTTCCAACAGTCTTTACTATAAAAACACAACAGTATGTTTCCCATCAGCATTTCACTCTGACAAGTATAAATGGGATACAATGATAGATTTATGTTTTAGAATAGTCCTACCTAAAGCGCCACATAGCTCTTCAAAACATGGAAAATTGAGACTTAAAAATGGCAAATTTTTTTCCCATACAGGGGAGGTAGAAGCCTCCCACAAGATGACTTTATTTAAGAAACTCCATGCACAGATCTCCTCCTACTCTCTACCCTCTCCATTTTGGAAAAAGCAAATAGAATCTAACCTTTCCCAAACCTTCAATATCTATTTTTGTCATATTAAAGGGGAAAACACTCTACAGCAAGTAAGGGGAAAAATATGCATAAGAAACTGAACAGCTTCGGTCTTGATATTAGCTATGCACTTTTAAAAGTATTTTTAATAATGTTTGTGTGTCTAAAGCATAGTGGCAGGGACTGTGTGTGTAATCCTGGACATCTGCATTGGCAGGCAGAAGTGACTTAGCAAGGCAGAAGAAAGGAGAGCTGACAGAAAGGAAGAAGTCTTTGAGTCCAATTTAGAGCCTCTTCAATCCATGTAATGGCTTCTACTTCAGAAGTGCCTTCAGGCAGGTCCTTAATGCAAGCACAAGCCCAAGAAATGCATGTCCCTGATAGCATCCACAGAAACAAAATAAAGAAGCTTCCCAAAAGAAATGTATTTTCATTGGATTCTTCCCCCTCCTTTTGGCTTCACATTTTGAAAAGCCTTAACAACTGTTTCTTTACACAGCAAGGGCAAAGATTTGCCACCAAACCTCTGCCCTTGCCAGTCTAGCTGTCTGCATCTCAGAAACATTTTACTGTCTGCAAAACAAAGTGGGAATATGCTTCACTTTCTGGTAATGCATCTGCTGTTTTGTTGTTTACAAAGCACATAGCTACATTATATCCTACGTAGGGACACAAGTCCTCATAGTATTAGAACGCAAATATTTTCACAATAATTTGAGTGCAGTACTGTGATGTCTCAGCTAGCTAAATGAATCAGTGGCAGGTAAAATATGCAGAGCTGCAGTTTAATGAAAATTCAGATTAACACTTTACTGCATCAAGGGGCATTATTGTTTAGCCTTCCAAAGCTGTGAGAAGTGGCTGCAGCTCAAAGAGACACTGGCTTTGCCAAGTCACCTTGAGCTTGAGGAGGGCCACATCCTGCAATGCCGATTCCAAACAATGCAGACACTGAGGGCGGCTCCATTCTGCCCCCAGTGACCCTCACAGATTTTGTCAGCCATGCAAAAATCAAACAGAGATTGTTCCAAAGCCCAAACCCATATTTTGCCAAAAGGAACAATTTTCTGAACCACCACCTGGTCCTGTGACAGGTGACATGAAGCACCCTACTCTCCCTCTCATCTCCAACCCATTATTTAGGAGTAGTCACAGGGAAGAGGACTTCTGAGAAATGTTCCAAATCTAAATCACAGGAAAATCCAATAGACTTTTAATGTGTTTTGTGCTGCATTGCCACTCAGAGCTGCCGGGGAAAAAAAATATATGTGGCAGACCTGGGCACTTCTTACAGCAATCCTGTGAAAATGCCCTTCAAAGTTCATGCTAAAAATGAAGCTTTTTGCTGCAACAAGTCATCCAGCAAATGGGGTGTTTCAGAGGGCGTACATCTGGCAGAGCTCTGGTAGCATGCAAGGAACTTAAAAACACATCAGGGCCCATCTCAGACACCCATTCTTTTCCATTTGGCAAAGTGGTTCTAAACAACTCTCCAGTAATTTTTCCTGCTCATGGCAGCTCTGCTTTCTAAGTGGAATGAATGGAAGATATATCAAAACTTAAGATAAATAATCATAATAATACAAAAATGAAGTTAAGCACAATCTTCTCCCTGCCCAAGCCCTCCCCATCCAAAACTTAGGTCACCCATTTTGTCAGCACCCCTTCTTCACCATCATTAAAACTTAAAATACTTTTATTTGATAAGAAAAATTATATTATAGTTTTCTTAATAATAAAAAACCAAAATATAATGAAAAAAACTTCTCCAGTCAACAGCAAAGCACAAGACAGTAAGGCTTCTCCTCCCACATGACTGCAGGACATGGTATGAGCACATGCACAGGGCTATGCTTAACAGTGCCTAGGGGGAAACACAGCACTTGACACAGAAGGAATCCTCCGGGCAGCTGAAAATTTTATGATCCCAGACAACACTTATTAGAAGACCACTTTTCCTTGCCTAGCCCACACACACACTTCCTTTCACCATATAAACAAACGCAGCTATTGTAGCTGCAGGGGAAGGAACCCTGGTGCAAGGAGTTACAGAGGAAACAATGACTGTAGCCACTACTGCAGATACACTGGAGCTTTCAATATCTCAAAAGCGACTCACCAACTCGGAATGTCAATATTTCTGTCTTTAAAACACAATCAAACCGTTCTTTTGTTTATAACACCAAAAAAATTCCACATCCTGTCAAAAATAGCTTATGTCGTTATGTGTATATACATCTTAGTTCAGCAAAATGCTATTTTGGCAATATTTTTTTTAAAAATATGAGTTCTAGCAAGTCTCCCCTTTCCCTCTTGCAAATGATTGATTTACAGTTGTTATTGTTGCATCTGTTTGGTTTTAGGTGTTCACAAGCTGGTTTTCCTTTTGAAGCTAAGCTGCAAAAATTTCAGGGGCCAATGCTGCTCAAAACAGGATGGGACAACCCTTCTTATGCTCTGCTGTAGTTGCATTTACCTCCCTGAAAATAGGGGATGGGGTTTTTGTTTTTGAAACAACAACAACAACAAGAATACAAAATACTCTCTGTTGTTCTGGGTAAAGCCAGAACTTCAAATGTGCTGTTGCATTCACACTGTGACTGAATTAGCAAGGACAGTCAGTCAACAATGTTTTTACCAGATGATGTGGTCAGACACACCAGGTAGTCTCCCATTGCTGGAGTCAATCACATTGCCAATCTCTCCCAGAGAGGAGGATTTCTTTTGGATGTCATTTTGTCCATAGTTTAGGCTGGGTTTCTTTTCATTTTCCTTCATTTGCCTGATTAATCTGATTAATGAAATCTGTTTCCCTTAAAATAGGTTTTTCTATGTATTTTCAGCACTTAGTGCGTGAGGAGGGGTGATGGGAAGCCAGCGCATAGAAGAATACAGTGCCTAATTGGCACAGTTTTTAGATTTTTGTTTTCCTAAAAAAATAGAGATTATATTGCTACAGCTAATGATACATGTAACAGAGCAAGAGCTCCATCTTTTTTTATTTTTTTCCTTTTTTTTCCCTCCCATTTTTCCCTCTGGTGTGCAAAAGTAAGCTCCCATATGTTGTCTGATCAGAATGAGTGGTATCAAAAAATGGAAAAGGTGATTAAAAATTCAGTAAGGTAGCACAGACTTTTTTCTTTCCTTTCCTTTTTTTTCCTTTTCTTTTTTAAGTGTTCGAAGTGCTAGAATTTGCATGAAAATAGGCACTAATTTCATTGTCATCATCACAATCTGGTAAGAGTTAGTGTCCAAAGGAAGATCAGCCACAAGTAAGGGAGAGGGGAGATAAGAAAAGGGAAAGCTGCTCAGGGATCTGTGGCATTGATTATCGTTTTGTCTGGAGGTGCCCATCCTCTATACCAGCTGCAGTAGCCTTCCACCCTCTGGATGCAGGCATAGTGCTTTGCTTGATATCCCGAGTGGCCGAAGTTGGAGAGCATGTCTGTCCAAATGCACTCATTCTTGGAGGTGGCAAAGCAGGGCAAATAGTAGCAGGGCCTAATCTGCAATTGGAAAGAGAAATCATGTAAGGCTACATGTAAAAACAACATTATATAATATGTCTTTTTAACAGAGACAAGTGATTCAAAATTCTACAGCCTCAAACCTTGCTTACTAATACAAAATTCAGCCTCAGTTCTGTAAGCACGTAAGCATGTGCTTAGCTTCACACACACAGCTAATTCTGTCGTCAAAAGGGCTTTTCAGGTGCAGAAAAGTTGAGCTTATGTCTATGTTTTTGCAGGCTTGACGCCACATGCAAAAGTCTTAGTTCCAGTGCCAGGCTGTGGGGTTTTAAGTACTCAAAATGTTTACACAGGAAAAAGGCTGGGCATATCTTGCCAAGCCTTTGGTACCTGATTTCATTCACCTGCAAATGATTCTGCATAGATTCTGAAAGTCTTCCCCAACCCCAATTAGCTCCAACAGGGTATTAAAGACATAGACTCTGCATTTTTATTTGATTGTCTCTTCTCTGTCTCAACACTGAAAATGAACTTTACTTCTTCTCTGTAAAAATTGCCATCCTCCATTTCTCTTCTTGGCTCTTCTCCGGCATCATTGAGTATTACCAGCCAGGAGAAACAGAGTTCTTGGGCTTGAATGCCACCCTAGAGACACACCTACCTTGCAGCTACAGCCCAGGTGGTAACGGTGGTTCAGTCCTTTGCGCTGGGACAGAGTCAGCCGGTCCCATTTCTCATACCAGTTGCACAGGCCAGTGTAAACCTTCCCTTCATACACCCGGCCTTGAAAACAGACACATGGTCACAAGTTAGCACTTCTCAGCTCAAGCACTTCTCTCGTTTCCTGACATTGCTAATGCTCTCAATATGTTTGGCTTCAGCCACTGCTCAGCAAATGCTCTCTTTTTATTAACTGGTTCAGGAATCTCTGGCCAGCAAGATAACAGTGCTTCTGAAAGTCAGGAGTGTTGTGCCAGCTGAGAGCACCACCAGCAACATGCAGTTTAGTAATGCTCTCCAGCTCCTCTTAACAACAGAGCAAATTAACTGACACCTTCCCTAGAAACAAGACTTGGCAACTGACACGTGTCCATCCCCCTACATCCTCCCACCTCATTCTCCAGCTCATTCCAAAAACAACCTTCCATTATGACACAGCCCAGTAGCACCCAGTTCCCTGTAGCAGACATGCCAGCTCAGGTATAAATTGAGAGCCATGAACTGTCATAAAACATACTTGTCAGAGCATGTCTGGGTATAAGACACACTTTAGGAAAGAGAGGGACATCTAGAGAGTGAAGTGACTCTCAGAGGCACTCAGAGTAGAGTACTGAACACCAGAATACTGTTGGCCATCTTAACACTTAGGAAATTGTGTACAGAGCTATCTACACCAATGCCCGTGTCCTTAGCAGGTGTGTGTATAAAACAGAAGAGGTTTTGCTTATGGAGAAGTACAAGGTCCATTACCTGTAATCAGATATTGGTACTTGTTGACCTCCAGCTTGACTCCACAAAGACTCTCAGAGGCTTCTGTGTAGATGTACTGAACATGTGGCATTATCTGGAAGCCCCTGTACATCTAGAGAAAGAATAAAAAGTCATCTTCAGAGGACAAATTTCACTTAAGGTTCTTTACAATCTACATTCCTAGTTTGTGGTGGTAAGCAGTAAATTTTCTGGTTTTTACAAGAGTGAAGGAATAATGACACTGGCTGGACTCATGGAATCTCCCTACCAGATCTGCTGGTAAAGCAGAAAAAACACCTGCTAATCAGCCATTGCAATTCAGCACAGGGACCAGTTTCTCCCATTCATATTAGTTCCAGGGGCAGTGACTGAACAAAGTGCCAATGCTACAGGCTCTGCCAACATCCCGAACATTTTTTCCCCTTATAAAGGTCAAAATTAGGGAGAAATAAAATTAGTTCAAGCTTGGAATCTTTCTCTCTATGTGATTTAAACAATTTCCTCCAAACTAAAGGGTTTTTCTTTTAAACAATTACCCTATTTTCCAATGTTGTTGCTGTAAGAGTTTCAAACCTTTGGCGCTTGATCTAAGTCATCAAGCCAGACACCTCCTTCTCAAACGCGTAGCACACGCAACTCCTGCTGACCTCAGCAAGGACTCACTGTTTCTCTAACTCAATGAATGCAGACATGGAATTCTACACCATCTTCTAAAATTAGTTCCATACTGATGGGCACCATAAAGAAAATATCATGTATACATAATTCCTCTGCACTCCTCCTCCATCTTCATAATCTTTCTTCCAGCTCAGTTTAATCGAAACATGAGCCCATAGATACACTGGCAGTTGGATTCAGTCGGAAATTAGCACATGTCCCCATCTGACCTGGCCTTACTGCTGCAATCTAGAGAAACTCATGTCCACCTGTTAGCAGCATAATGAAGTCTTTGCATAGCAATGAAACAACCACTACACGTGTACATTGGACCCATTAAACATATCCTATTTTTGAAACACAGAGGACTATTTTCCTGAGAATTTAGTCTTTAAATATTTTTTTGTCTTTTCAAAGCATTCAGTCACTCTTTTTTCCCTACCCACTCCACAAATGGCCAATATTTAGAAGTTAAAGAAGAAATAATACAAGTCAGAGAGAATCAGTTTCCTGGCATTTCCCAGCCTATCCTTTTCTCTCTCATCTTTACTGATAGACAGCATATTCAGTTTAGTAGTAAATATTAATTATTTAGGCGAAAGAGGACCAAAAAATCCCTAACAATCCCAGAGGTATAGATCCTTGCTGCTGTGTCTCCTGAGCTGTAGTATTCTTCTCCAGGCTGCATTCTATTCCTTTAAGTCTCCTATTACTCAAGGGTATTTCACCATGCCCTTACCTCCTTTAAAAACAGCAAATCTTTTTCTTTGTGGAAGAATATCTGTTAATTTAACAGACTTTATGCTAGGCTGAAGTACTTAATATAAAACCATAAAAAATTTCTACTAATTCTGCTATGCTGATAGGCCAAATTATCTTTGGAGCATCTATGGAATGTCAGCCAGTTAAGTTTTTTTCTCCTTAGATTCCCCTAATCAGTATGATCTTGTAACAGTGTCACAACTCAGTAACAGCATTGCTGGGTGCAGTAAAAGACACATTAAGGAGTTTGTATTTTCCAGCCTTTCTTCTATACCCAGCTAATATGCAAGCAAAGTACTTTTTTTTAATTAATCCTACTATACCAACAAAAACTCATAGATCATGCTTGAAATATGACATTGTATCCATAAGTGGCCAAAGTCTTTCAATGGAGATGGAAGAAGTGATCTTTACCTAATCTCTGCTTTATCCCTGCAATTTTCTTGGTATCAGATGACCTACTCAGATTTTCCAATCCAGTCAACAGAGCTGGAGATCTAGATTCTGGCACAAGCATCCTGTCTGTCCTTGGATGAGTTATTTAGCCCTCAGCACACTTTTGTTTCTTCCTTCCCAAGGGTACTGTGAGGAAAGGCACATAGAATAAAAGTCATGTGTCCAGACCCTTTCTAGTGGGTGTCACACCAAGAAGCTCAGATAACAGTATCTAAGCAAATAAAACGGGCTAAGATAACAGCTGAGGCTGCCCAGTCCCTCCAGGCAGTGCATTATCAACACTGCAGAGAGCTGCACACTGTGCATGGCACTGCAAGGGATCGGTCACTCACAGCGCTGAGCTCATGTTGGGCTAATTAAGCTTCTCTGTTATAAGGTCTACATGTGAGCAGGTACACTTGGAGCCCTTTCTTCCTGCTGCCCACAGGGCTATGAGCTACCCTAATCATTCTCCTGAGAAGCTGCTCAGGTCCTTCCTACAGGACTGTTAGTCATCACTTTTCACGTCTTCTAGGCTATCAAGCCCAACATTACTGCCTAGGAAGTAGCCAGTGATGCTGAACTGGGGCTTGTTTTTCAGCTCCTGGACCTAATTTCCTGTTCACATTACCATCAGGGCCACCACAGTCAGGGCTGCTAAAGAAAGCATGCTCAGCCTCCCAAAAAGCCCTTCCACTCAGCCCTCAGTGATCCACGTTGATGGGAGCCACTGTCACGCTGACTGAACCCATGCTGGGGCAGTCAGGGCCCCACACCCTCTGATGACTGAATAAAATTCACCAGTAGGACTTTGGTTCTCAGGGAAGGAAAAAGAAAGTTTGGCAAGGGGGAATCTTCTACAGAGGCCCACTATTCAATAAAACAATACCTTGAGCATTATTTTTGGATATACAAAATGTCTTGGAAGTGCTGTTAGACCAGTCAGAAGAAATTCACCCATAAAGCTAGCCTCTCTCCTAACTGCTACCCTCAGAGTTCTCCTGTCCCCACAAATGTGTATTTTTGGAAGCATAATAACAGGGAATAAAGTATTAGCAAACATGACATGGTGATGTCTGCTAGTGCTGCTATATTTCCATCTGTGTCAGCATTCCCCTTAGGAGCCCCCATACTGCCTCAGAAATGCACAGGCAAATCCTGTGGTGGTTCCTGCTGCTTAAACAACTTCACCCTGTAAAACTGTTCATTATGTTCCTCCCTCTATCCCTCCCCTGTGAGGTTGCACTAGATACCAAGAGCTGGGAGTCACACCTTGCCTAACCTTCAGCTACCTACAATATAGGCAATTCACAGGAATTAGGCATCCTCTCTAGTCAAATGCAAAGAACAGACACCTCCAGAGCAACTCAGCCCATCCTAAAATAGCTGCCTACAACTTGTGGGCTGAATTACACTGGTGGTTCCTCTCTCTACCCATTGACAATCAAGAGAGCAGGAAAGACTCAACACCTCATTTTAGTCTGTCTAAAATTAAACTAAATTAATCCTACCCCACTTCTTTCCTCTTGGGACTATCACATTTCCCCCCCACAGACTCATTTTACAGATAAGCAACAAACCAAGGAAAGTCTCCTTGCTTCTGGCAGCCTGTGCAGGGTGCTGCCATGGTCAACCAGGACTGTTTGTGCTCATGGAGGAGAAATATCTTATCTCCTTGTTTCCTTTGCAGTTTCCTGAAATAGGCTTGGGCCATTCTCAGAATGCACTGCAAGATCACAGAACATGTAGGGGTCAGATCAGTCCTGTGCAGATTTATGACACGTGATCTCAAAGTATTCTTATATTATTTGAGAAAGCAGTGGGGAGAGGCAGAGATTGCTTGGGAAAGCATAAGGCCTCTTCAGACAACAAACCTGAACTCTAGAAAGCCCAGCACTGTTCTGTCCCTGTGGGCTGATCTTGTGCTCCAGTCCAGGCCCCCAGTTGGTTTATTTGTGAAATGCAGCAACGAGTTCAGGAATATTAATGAGATCAAGAATCAAACCCACAAACTCCAAGGAGCCTGTGAAAGAACTACAGAGATGGTTTGTTGCCCTTTAAGGCTTTCAGTGCTTTCCACAGGCAATTCAGCACACACTGATAGACTAAATGGCTTGTTTATTTTTCACCTGCAGGTGCAGAAGGGTTTATGCAGACTGACATGTTAGTTTTATCTTCAGAGTTGTTCCCATACAGCTGTGCAGAGCCATAGGCCTCCTTGGTTCTCTTTTCAGCAGGAGGACAGTTAGCTTTCATTGGAGTAAACAAGGGAAAAATGTGCTGTGTCACTGAGAACTCCCCCACTGTATGGATCTAAATCCCTCTTTATACTGAAGTCTCGAAGCTCAGCAGAAAGACAGCAGGGTTTCCAAAGAAGACAGTTGGTTTGTTTGTTTATGAAGAACTTTGTCCTCCGGACATTCCAGTCCTACTGAGCACTTTGCTTCAGGTTCCTTCCTGCCAAAGGTCACAGTTAAACGTCCAGTGCAACATCCCACCAGCTCACCATCTAAGCAGCAGACATAAGGGCAGTTTGACCAACACATGATTTCCTTTTTAAAATCCCTCTTGCTTTTGTTGGACACATAACTTCCTAAAAAACACTGTGTAAATCTCCTGCAGAAAGGCCTCGTGCTGCAGAATAACCCAATGAAAACAGCTGGGACTTAATTAGAACAGGGGCACTGTTCTGAGTGATAAATAGGGTAGTAATTCATTTCAAGGGACTACCATCATTCTAGATCACAGTTCACAGACAGAAAGCACCAAACTCTTGGCTGAGAAGGAGGAAAAGAAGTGGTACTAGGCAGACCAGGATGAAATCAGAAAGAGAAGCTGATGAAGCCACTGCAGCATGTGGACACTGAGTAGTTTTGTGAAGCAGGGTACACTTGCTGAGCTGGAGAGTGACAAAACTGGAGAAGAAAGGCAGAGTGCTGCAAGCTTGATGAAGCCAACAACAGCCATAAAAAAAAAAAAAAAAAAAAAAAAAAAAAAAAAAAAAAAAAAAAGCTGCAGTATTGTCTCATTATTACCAACACAACCAGTTGTTGGTTTGTTTGTTTGGTTTTTTTTACAAATATATACTTCATTTGGAATCTTGCAGAGAAATTTTCAAGGTTTTTAAGGAAGTCAACAAGTCCAGCACCTCACGCCCTCTTATTCAAAGTGCAGGCATTCCACTCTTATGGAAAGGCCATGCTAGGACCAGATTTGGCTGCGTGCATGGTTTTGCGACCGCTTATGAAACAGGCTTTGCGTCTCCTCCTCCTGGCTTTCGTGCTTAGCTATAAACTGCCTTATAAAGAGAGTTACTGTTACAAGGCAAGCAAGTGACTGGTTTTTTCTGAACCTTTACTTTGTCTAATATGTTTCAGATTTCTGCAGTTTCTGCCAAGCTTTTCCATTCCCCTCTCTTTTTTTTTTCTTTTTTCCTAAAGACATAAACCAGTCTTATGACTGGAATGGCATTGCCAAGAAAAACAATCTAGGGCTGATTTTTAGCATTACATAACAAGGGGGCAGTTTGAGAAAAAAACTCAAGTCCAAAGCAGCAGGTTGAGTGCAGTTTGTGCAGCAAAGAATTAGAGCTCTGAAGAAAGAAACTAAAGAAATCAAGCAACTGGTGTAGTTGTGTCTCTTTTCATCTCTGAATCAATACTTCACAGCTCTTCTAAGTTGACAATATTTAAAAGCTGCAACGCTCTGTTTAGCTTTATATAAAGACTTCACTATATGATTTTCATTTGTTTTGTACATGGAAAAAATGCTGTAATCCTAACTAGTGGTCACAAAGAAAGCAAGGAAAGAAGAGAAATGAGCACTCTCCCAAGGCTGGCAGACCCCCTACCATAATTTCCTTCTTGGATTTAATGAATGTGCTGCATGGAAAAGCTGGCATTTCCAGTCTAACACTGTGCATGTTGAACACAAAACACTTCTTCAGTACCTAGAGAAGACCATCTGGCATCTTTTACTACCAGAAATCTTAAAATAATGGGAGAATTCAGGTATTCAGCACTGTATGTCAGGAATGATCTCTTCCTCCTCCTTTCCCCTCTTCAGGCAAGTTTCTACCAATTGCTGGTTTCCTTCCCTTCTGTATGGCCAGTACAAAAAGTGGAGGTGCTGTTAAGTATGCAAAGCGTTGGTTATTATGTGTTAATTAGATTCCTTACCATATCTCCTAGCCCATGGGAAATGTCTGCAAACATACCTTCATCTGCTTGACCGTGTATCGCATGGTTCCAAAGGGTCCATCTTTCATGAGCTTCTTCCCCACCACTTTAGCTCGGATCACTGTCATAAGGGAGAGAAAAATAATGCAAATTATAGACAACTTTACTTAGCATTTTTGCTATATCTTCCACTTAAAAAAAGAAAAAAAAAAAAAAACAAAACAAAAACAAAACCACAAATCTGTTTACATAAGTTATCTTGTAAAATAAACAACCTTCCTCTCAGTTTATTCTAAGTCTCACACATAGTGAAGGTATGTCAAATGGGATGGCAAAGCAGGTATTTATTTAGAAGAAATCCAGTTCTGTACAAAGAATAAGAACAAGCATTATTTGTGGTTAAGTCTCACAGAGCAGACTCTAGCTGGGACCAAGACAGATTAAAATCTTTGCACCAAGCAAAGTTTGTAGTGCCTTAACTCTCAACATACAGGATGATGTCCAATAGGATAGTACTTCTACTTTGTTCTTTGTGTGCCCACTGCAGCTTCTGTTTCCCAATAAACATAACAACTCAGTGCAGGGCACTGGAATATCTCATATGTGGGATTTCATTACAACTGCCACCTCTGGGAGGGCCACAAAACTAACAAATGCTCCCTTGAACAAACAGCTACTGTGCAAACTGGATTATTCAGCAACCACCAAGTGCCCAGTGAAAGCTGCCAGGCTAGCCAGAAGTCACCTGGAAGACAAACTAAAGCTGACCCATCAGATCTTATGTACATTGCACTGCATTTCCTCATGGATAGCAAGGGGCAGTGTGTGCTCTGTGGCACAGCTACTGCCAGTGTACCACAGATGCACTACAGCAATGTCAACTGAGCCCAACCCACCACAGATAAGCATTTTGAGGTCCCACAGATAAGGATTAGTTTTTTTTATCTAGTGGGAAGTTTACAGTCAGGGCTTAATGAAGGATTCTCTTGCTCATCCATTTTTGGGGCATTCCACACACACACAAAAGAAAATTTTAAAAACTGTTCTATCAATCTTCTTTGAAAAAGTTCTTCAACTACCTGCTCATCTCAGCAGAGGAGCAAAGCTCAGGGACAGGCAGGCATTATCCATTTTAATCTATCACAAAAAACCAAAACAAAATGCAGGGAGGCATAGAAATGAGCCAAAGAGGTGGAAGCAGGAAAATACAGTGAGTTATTAGCATTACAACACTATCTAACAGCAGTAACAAAGTTCTGGGGTATGTTTTCCTGAATATAAAGGACATAAAACAAACATCTTGCTGCTTTTTAGTTTATTTAGGTTTCAAATCTGCAGAAGCCCAGTGGAAGGAATGGGGGAAAAGAGAAGACTAAGGTTTTTTTCACTACCTAGGTCCAACTAAGGAGACAAAAACCTTGTCCCAACTTTTGGAATAATCAGAAGAAGAGATTTAAAGGGATAGATAGGTCGGGTTTTACACACCAGTTCCTGGACTTTGTTCCACGAGGGTGGTGTGAAATGAAGACAAATCCACTCTGCTCTGATTTATATCCTGTGCTTCAGCCAGACTTGTCAAAGAAATTTTAAACTAGGTAGGACAGTCTTGGCTTTGATTCAAAGAACCAACAAAACCTTCATTCACTAAGTGTAAAACTTCAATTTTTTAAAAACTTTTATTTCCCAATGGCAGTAAAAGCAATTTTATTGATTCTTCTATTTAACAAGTTGTTCCCACTTCAATTTACTCTCATCTTCAAATTTTAGTAGCCGTATTGAGCTGTGTACTTGAGGACTGCAAATATCTTTAAAGAACCAGCTTCCTCCACTTGCTGCCCCCAACCACCAGCAAAGCTACAGAAACCAGATTGTCCAAGGGTCAGTGAGAAAGAACACAATTCCTTAAGGTTTTGCGAATTCCAGGACAGCTCACTAACACTGGAGTCTATAGAAGAGAGTGTCAAAAATCTTATCATCATTTGCTGATACACTGAAATTGAAAAAGCTGGTGTTTGCCCAACACATCTAACAACAAAAATAAAAAAAAAAAAAAACAAGAAAAAAAATCTTATATCTTATTGACAATTATAAGAAATATACTAAAAGTCAGTATTACAAAATGTTAGGGTTTCCAAACCAGAACATAGTTAGCATATAAGATCACAAGCACATTCTCAGTTGCTGACAAAATACCTAAAAAACCATTTTCTTCATGTGTTTCACTCCTAGCTTGTCAGTCTTTTGACTTCTAGTTAGGGTACCACAGCCATTTCAGACAGAAGCTTTGATTTATGGACTAACCAACAGCTTCACCAAATATTAAAAATGCATACCTCTACTAGGACATAAGAGCATTCTGATTTCAACTAATAATACCCTTGCAAACAAGTAGAAGGGTTTGCATTTTTCTGTTACTGTTCCCTAATAAAGTTGGAGAACCCTCCTAGCGAATTCAACTAGAAAAGCCATGACAAACCTTAGTGTGAGCTATCACTTCAAGCCTTTTGTAAGAGGGTCAAGCCCTCTGTTTTTCAGAGAAGGTGCCTTTATCACTCCAATTGTAACATTTCTAGCTAAGTTTTCTTCACTGAAGAGCTAGAAATGAAAAAAAGAACCCACCCTGCACAATTTTTCCCATATTAAAGGAAAAAGCAATCTGCTAGCCTAGTAGCAGAGGACATTCCAAGTTAAGTCTATCACCTTTAATTTGTGTGGTTACACTCCGTCCCTGAGGATGAGATGCCTCTGAGCCACTGGAGAGAAATGCTGGATGGACAGAACTGCTCAGAACTGCTCTTGCATGTATAGCTTCAACCCCCTGGGGCTCCACACACAAGAGCCACTTGTACACCCTGCTCAGAGCAGAGCTCCATGCTGCACACCTGCAGCCTTGTGTTTACCAGTCCCTATCTTTGCTCCCTCAAGCCACCACTCTCCAGTTCTATGGCTGGGCCACTTTCACACCTGGACAGAAAATAAAGAACATTGCTCCTGACTGAGCAGGGGCCATGCCCACTTGCCAGAAGAACTTTCCACCCTCTGCAAATTATCTGAAATTTACAGCATTGCTGTTGCAAATTCAGTCCGTGTTAAGTTAATGAAGTCGACTGTTTACTGCTGCAGACTCCTACTTCTTGAGCAGAACGAGGCAAAAGGTGCTGTGACTGCTCTCCTGAGCTCCTCCCTTCTCCTTGAAGCTCTATTACAGTCCTGCTATTACTGATGGGAACTTTATCCCACACAAGTGGTCACCAAAATAGCTGCATATTTTTAAACCGCAATTCCTTTGAAGCACTGCCTATGAAAATACTCCAAGATGAATGTTTCTCAGTACTTTGGGGTTTCAGGTCAGGTCACTTTGTGGGACTGGAGCAGTTGGCAAGGTCTCATGAGTGATTTGTAATTATTTATGAAAAGCTAAATTAGACAAGGATATAAATCTTGATAAGATAAGCATGGCAGCCATGCCATGATACAAAGAGGAGAAAACATATGTACTGCTTCTCAACATTTGACGTGATCAAAAAATTGAGGGAGGAAACATCCCCTCATGAAAGGAAGGAAACCAGGCTTTTAGTTGATACTCTAAAAAAATAATTAAAATAATAACCTGCTGTGTTTGAGTATTCAAGAAATGCATCTAATAATGTATCACAAATTATTAGTGTATTTATATCTTTTCCTTGGCTTTTTTGTGGGTTTTGTTTGCATTTTTAAAATGTAAACTAGCTTGGTAGTTAGGAAAACAGAGATGGCTCAGATTTGCCAGGACTAGTATAGTGCCAGCAGCTACTGGTTTGTGTTTCCCTGGCATCTCCAGTGTGGTACAAACTGTCTGCAGGTGCAAGAACACTCATAAATATAGGCAAAAATCACCTACATCTTTTCCAAATGTCACTGGATGAGGTCCTATAAAGGCAGACAAATCAGAATGGGGACAAAAGAAGGTGACCTTTTATTTGCCCATATGCACACATATCTAAATCGAGTACTCTTTACCTTATCACTTACTCTGTGGCCATTTTCTCAAGGATTCAAGGGAGAATAGGCCTAAAGGCAAGGCATGAAGCAGAAGAGGACATTGACTTTACATCTGAGATGTCAGAAGGCATTCTTTGCACAAGTCAAGGAGCAGAAAAACAGAGATTAAAACAGATTAAAACATGCATTCGCCAAGCTGAGTAAACAACACAGTGAAAAGACTTGTAGCTACCAAATAATTCTGTCCAGGCACAGAGTAACTACTACATGTGTGGCAGCTCGTTTTCCCCACCAATACGAAACATCAAATGTCCTGGCTCAATTCAGCCCATGTCCTTTATCGGGACCAGCCACTAGATGGTGACCCTGTCCCAAATCTTACCTTCCCCTGATGAGAGGGCAGCGGTACACACCCGGCCTAACACCACCAATCCCAGCTGCTTGCTCAACTGCACCATGAGAACCAGATGCTTTCATGCAAGTGGGCTGGTTGTCATCCATAAACAGCATTTTAAATGGAGGCACACCCTTCAGAGACCAGGATTTGCTCCAAACCCATTTCCCTTGTGACCAATTACCATGAACAGCTCAGGAGGGTAACAACTGCTACACTTCTCATTATTGTTTCAAGGATTTATTTTATTGGTGTGCAATATAAGTAATTTTAAGTGAGAGCTTTGGCTGAAATGCATGCTCATTGCACTTAAGTGAGTGAAGGATGTGGAGGACTTGTTTACTAATGGAGACACACGGGACAAGTTATTCTCCCAGGCCATTCTCTGACATAGTGGCTAAATTAAATATATAGGGAGCAGCAACATGACTGGGAGGCTGAAGAGAAGCTCCTTCTGTCCCTAAGGCCACTGACTAGACCAACACTTAAAAACACTGCTTTAACACCAGACACATGAATATGCCAAGGAGGATGGTTGCCATTTTATTTATCCAAAGACTATACAAGGGTTCGCTTCCATGAGCAATTTACTGAGACCTTTTTACCAGCTTTACTAGCAGCTCTCTCATTTGATCTGCCTCACAAGAACTTCTTTCTGTGCTGGTACATGCTGGAGGGCTCACATCACACAGGGCTAAGGCAACTGGTATGTTTTGGACTTCTCTGAGTATACCTAGCACACTACTGAGTGTCATTTATGGTGGTGTCTCCTAATGTGGTCAAGGCAGGATGCTTTTACACACAGAAAAAGCAAACATTTTCTAGTACTGGTGCTGATAGTGCTGCTAAGATGGAATTGCTGTCTCCCTTGCTCACTCTCACAAGATGCATTCTTTTTCCCACTGCCCTGGCTGATCTGTTAGCAATTACTATCAACACTGTTGGTTGCTCTAAAACCAGAGGACCATAACTAAAGGTGGATTTTGTCCTTTGAACTGTAAGTGTGGCCCAACTGTCTGCAGCCTTTTGGGAGGTTCCATTAAATTGCCCGGTGGCTGCAGGCTTCTATGAGCAGCAAGTAGCTGGTGCCTGGTTTAGGAGGGGGAATAGATAGCAGCCCTTCACCCATTCCTCCACTTCCACAGGAAAGCAGAGAGGAGAGGGAAACACTGATTACAGCAGGGGATTTATGAAGAGGGGAAAAAAGCAGAAGCCTCCAGCCAGTTTGATGGTCTATTACTACTGAAAGTTGCCTCCTCCTCCATGACCAAAACAGAATTCTTTTATAAATCAGAGTGTTGAATTTGAAGGGTTCTTGCAAAGCACAAGAAGGCTGAAAAAACACCATGGAGCAGCTTTATTTTGCCTCAATCCATCATGACCTTTGTCCAAAGCCAAAAAGGCAAACCAAACCCCTTTTGCTTTGTCTTTGAAGAAGTCAAATTCAGCTGTGCTGGTACACAGCATCACCAAAGAACATCAAGGAAGCAAAAAAAAGGTAGTGAATGTTAAAAAGTTCATTGCTGGTTGCCTTCTTCTCATACCCTGACCAACAAACTAGTTTCCATTATTGGCACTCCAACTCTTGACTCCTCATCTTTTCAAAGTGCTCTCAGGAACACGAACAGAGAAAGAGTACCTTTTCAACACCATTCACCTCTGCCAGTCAGTTATCACATCCATATCACATTGTAAAGGACGTGCATTTACATCAGCAAGTGTGTTGGTAACTAACAATGAAAGTCTAAATAAAAACAGGAAAGCAAGACAGAGATAATTTCCTTCCCCTGCTCTAACCAGAATTATGACATTTACTTTTGGCCTTTGTTTTACAGTTCCAAAAAAATTTCCCCTGTCTGTGGCATGGCAAGTCTGTTTGAAGGCCACCCCAAAGAAAAGTAGAAGGCAATTAAATGGGTTTGTCCAGGCCTAAGCTCCATATAAAACAACTGATCACAATTACACTTGCTAAATATTAACCACATTTCCCATCCCTGCAGATTTCCTTGCCACTGAGATTCTGTTTGCACAATATGCTGAGCTTCTTGACTTCTAACACTGCAAAATAAGGAGTGATACAACTTTTTCAGACAAGATTTTGATTGTGTCAGACCTTCCATCACCTCAAAAAGTATATGCTTCTCTAGAAGGGCTTTACTTGGGAGAAAGTTAGTCCTCCCAACAAGACCATAAATTAAAGACACAAGGTTGCATAAAACAACCAAGCAGAACTTGGTTAGTGCTTAGCATTTCACCTGTAGCTTATTAACTGGATACAACCTTTGTGATGGCAGCAGTATCAAGCATTTTCTCCCTCCCTATATGGTGCATCTGATCCTATGGAAGTCCAAGCACTCTTTGAAATACATAAGAATCAGAGAGAAGCAAGAGATTTCTGTTAAATGAGAACCTGCAAATTCTCTTCTGGACATTTCTTTCAGGTTCCTATATGCAACTCCCTTCAACTGCCCAACACTTCCCCTGCATTTAACTCCTGGTGTTAGTTCCCCTGCTTCCCCATCATACACACCATTGGGAATACAGAGGGAAGACTGAATGGAGAAGGAAGAATAGATGGATCTAAAATGCATTTATATTCATTTAAAAGGTCCAAGGAAAATCTCTTAGATCTGTATGTAGATGCTAGTACATGTAAAAACTAGCTTCAGGAAATACCTCATTAAAAGCACAGAGAAGCTAGAGAAAAGAAAGAAGAAAAAATCCCACTGTCTGTTATTACCAGCTACTAAATTCAGTGAAGCCAGGTAGACATAAGAGATTAGTTAGATCAGGCACAGAGTTGAGTTACTGGAGTTACATGCATTGCTGGGTTAGTCCACAACTTGCATCAACAAAACATTCTAGGTTTGCTATAGATCTAAGCAGAGACACTGCAGACTATGTAATGAGCATGACTACAGCATTGAGAATACTGGTAAAATAAAAGGAGAAAACAATGTCATTCCTGCCAACTAGACATTTTTCAGTCTCCCTTTTGGCAGGCTTTTCTTTTTACTTTCCACCTATATTTTTAAAATCATCACTGGAAGCTTAATTTAGGCTAAGGCAAAAGGCAGTAGGCAAGAATCAGAGAAAAGGAAGGAAAAATTACACAAGTGGAGGGAGGGGAAGGGCGTGTCTCATGTACAGAGCACAGTAGAGGCATCTCACATCTCTCTCCAAAGAGTGTTTTCAGCAGAGTGCATTCTCCAAGGACTGTTTTCAGCCGAGTGCATTTTGCCTCATTTTGTGTCTGACAACTGCCAAAGGCAGAAATGCTTTCAGCCAATGTTAGCAGTGTTGGAAAGGTGGTTGTCAAAACTATCACACAAAAGCTCTTCCAAAGCCAGCTTACAACAGTGGATAACAAGTATGTGACTCAGAGCAATACTCAGCTCAAAACACCTTTTCTGTTTCCTTTTGTCTACATACAATTGGTGCAATAGAATAAGATTTGGTTCAGCCCTCTCTTCCAGATCAAGTACTTCTCGACACAGTACATATAGGACCAGGGGAAGCCAGGCTGAGACAAGGCTCTGGTTTCCCACAGTTCTTTGGAACTGTTCAAAGGAGCCACAGGTCTAAGCTTTCCACTCAGAGAATACGGCAGAGCTGATGTGAGACCAATTAGGGGCAAATGGAAACCATATGTGATTTTAATGAAACAAGAAGCTGGTGCACATAACTTACTGCTGCAGGAGCATTTACTGCCTGAAAGGAATGTGCATCTGGCATTGATCGTTTCCCAACCCATCAAGTGAGCAGTAACATGGAAAGCAAATTGGAGCATATGATGAGAGATGAATTGCCTAAAGAGTACAGTTAGGGGAGCAGCCTCTGCAAGGAGAAAAATATGTCCTTTGCCTGTGATTTAGTGATACAGCTGTAATGAGGCTGATCTTCTGTTTCCACAGATCATGATGATAAACTGCAAGAACGAGTGCTAAAGTGATTAAAATGGATCAAGTGATATTTTCAAGAACCTACCACAATCACAGAAATCCCATTCTGGTTCACATGGGGCAGACTTTTTTTCTCTTGAGGTCATGGGCACTCTTTAAAGAACAAAATACTGTTGAAACTGAACAATTCTCAAATGGTGTTGTTTTCTGGTGTATATCAAAATGGGTACACAATGAGATTTCAGGTTGAAGAGGCAATGTAGACACACCCTTCTGTTTTGTTTGGTTTTTTTTTTTAATTTACTATAAATTACCCAGAAAGTTTCAATTCTGCTGAGAAAGGGAAGTCCCCAGCCTGTAAAGTTGTAGATAAGTTGCTTTATGGGGCTATGGTAGCTTCTTCTGTAGGCTGTTGTGTTGCAGCTTAATATCAGGTTTCAGAACAAACCCACTGTCTCCACTAAGCAGCCAAGAGATGGCTCACATACATCAAAGAGGAGGTGAGGGAAGATGTTCTGATCCAGCACTTGATAAGTGAATGCCCAGGGCTTGAACCTGGTAGATGCTACTTGGCATTACAAGTAATAATGAAACTTCTGTAAAACCAGACACATGGAACTGGCACGTTTTTGTCCTTAGTGCTAGATTTCCCTTGGGGTATAACCAGAGTTAACAAGCATCATAAATTCATCACTGTATTTTTTAAGGATGTAATATAAAATTTTTTGAGCTAAATCTGCCAATTTATTAGTCTTTCTTAATCCACTGTGCAATCCACAAACTCCCTGGGCACCAGATCCAAACAGTTCAACAGGAGGAAGAGGAGGAGGAAAGACAGTCCTACTAAAGAGAACATCTGAAGTCAGTTTTCATCTTTGCATTAGAAGTAGGGCATCTCTGACAGCCATGCAAGCCTTTCAAAAGTGAGATTATCAAAAGCCCCAGGCCTGGACACTCCCTGCTTCATCAACTTACTTCAGAGGACTCTCCTTGCTCCAGCACCTTGCCCATCTGGGATGGGTGCCAGCTTTCTGCGAGGAGGCCGCACTCCACTGATCACATGGTTTATGCTCAATTTTGCACGTAGGAGCTAGAGAGGAAGAACTGTTTGGGAACATGTATAGATTTCAAGGGTACTGGGTGGGCCTGCAAATTCCTTCCTGCATTACAAAACTTGCGCTAAACTGACACACTAAGCAGCTGTCCATACCAGAGAGGTAAACATATTTAACCAGGTCAGGCCTACAGGCACTGCTCTGCTGCTCCTATTCCCGCTGGGCCTGACAGGACTTAGTATTTGGTCTGCCAGACTCTGAAATTAAACCTGCATTCAAATGATTTCCCCAATGAAAAGAGTATCTTTGCCCACTATTCTGGAGACATCATCAATTGTTTTCAAGCTGCCAGCATCTGCAGACTGTTCACACACACTGGACATGTCCATGACACAGTTCTGGTTATATCACAATGCTTAAGGAATTTACTAATTGCTCATTTTATTAATGTCTGTTATGTAATCACAGTAATTACTACCATGTAGCTGATCTTAGGTACATGAAGAATTTTATGGAGTCTGAGCACCACATAAAGCTTTAGGTGTAGCACTCAGATCCTGATTCACTGTTCATTAAAGCAAGTAGGAAACCTCCCTGAGTCCTGAGGGAGCCTCACATAACACAGTTCTCAGCAGCCTACAGGTCAAGGACAAGGACAATACAAGGTCATGGTTAGGACAATAGCAGGGCAATTTAACTAATCTGCTCGCCTATCCAGAACTTTCCAGAAGTCCCTGTAGTGCCCTGTCAAAACTGCATTCCAAAGCATCATCCTTCACTTTTGACTTTAGAAGGCTTCAAGAACTCAGTGTTGATTTGTTGTGGAAATCAAGTAAAAAAACAAGCAACCAAAAAAAATCCCCAAAAAACCAAAACCACCAGTTCTTTACATGAGTAACACAAATACTGCACGCTGTGCATCCTCTGGCTCTGAAGACAGGATTCTCCCTGTGCAATGACACAGAGCACTGACAGCAGAAAAGGTAGATAGCCAGTGGCCAGTCACCTTCCTTCTTTAAACAGTTTGATCAAACTCCTTGACTGTCCTACTGACAGACTAGCCTAAGGTGTTCCATGGAAACTGCATCTCATTCTTCTACTACCCAAACTTTCTTCACACATACTTTTCATCAGAATTTCGTATCCATGAACAACCCAGTAGACCATAATCAGAATGGATTCCCAGAAGTACTGTATCATTACTAGGGTGCTTATATACATCCCTGGTGCTACCAATGACACATTAATGAGTTATGTTTATTAGCCAGACTTGTGGAAGTGCAGAGAACACACTGAATGGTTATTCATGCCGGTCTAACACCAATTGTTGACTTTTTTTTTTGCACAACAAATATTTACACAAATTAAAGACTGACCCATGTTGTTGTTTTATTCTTAGACAGTGCTGATAATAAGTGGGTTTGTTTTAAATGGAAATGCTCAAGTCTGACCCCATGAATCTGATGGAGATTCACTCTGAAGTGAATGTACCAGTCACTTAGCTCATCTGTGCTACTGGAGTTTGACAGCTTCAAAAAGAATTCTTACTGAAAATTTTCATAAATTTCCAATTTGAGGGAGGCAAGCTTGCATTCCCATATCAGTTCTTAGGTGTCCTTGTAACTTTTTAGAAAAAAACCTAAAGGTCACAAGATGTGGTTGGGTAATCATTTCACAGCTGCCCTGGCACAGTGATGGCTATTTTTGAATGCTCTAAGGCCCATTAACTGTTTGGGAGGCAGAAGTTCTCTGGATATGGCAGTGCTGAATGTTTACAGAGAAGGATAATCATTTCCAGGGTATCCACCAAGCCTGACTGTTTCCTGCCTGTCTCAGTCTTCTCAGACACTGCTGTAACAGGACTATTTTGGCAAAGTAATGAACCACTCTCCCAAGAGCCAGCTTTTCAGGGCTGGAGTTAAGCTCGCACCTGGAACACAGGTGTAAGCTTGTTTAAACATTGACAGGGAGGGAACTAACAGAAATACAAGGGGAAATACCTCGTCTCAGTCCACTGGCAGCAACACAATCACAAAGCAAACTTGTTTGTTCATTAATGCAGCAAACACAAGGAGAACAGCCTATTGACAAGGACTGGAGCAAGCAAAGGGAATCTAGTTTTGTGTTGTAAAGGGAATTCTCAGCATTCAGGAAAAGCTAGATTTGTGTCTTGAAGGGAATTCTGAGCATTCAGAAAAAGCTAACTATAAGCCTAGAAGGACTAATGAACTGGAATCTCTCCCAGCTTGAGAGGCAGCGTGTAACCTGATCAAAACCATCACTTCCAGAAGGGGAGGCTGTTACTGTTAAACCATCAGGGATGTTTTTGGAAAGGCTTTTTCCTGTCAGGGATCATGGCTTTACTTAAGTCACAATTTTCTACACAAAGTATCAACTCCAGCAAAACTGTTTGTTTTTTTTTTTTTTTTATTTTTTTCTCAGAAAAAATTGAACTATTTTTAACCTGCATCAGCAATTCTCTTCAACTGCACTTGAAGTCTTAATGTTGACATGAAAGACACCTTCAGTCAAATTGGACATTTTCAATTAATCCTTCAAAACATTAGATTCAGATGTATCTGAATCACTTTTCCTAGAAAATGTCATGCTGAAACTCCAATATTATAATTTTCCCTCACATTTCAGATGGAATAAACTTATACCATTTCAAAATTCTCTATGAAGCAGAAAATCTGACCCTCATCAGCAAGTTTCCAGCCTTCTCTTTCACTGTATATAAATCAGGTGACAACAACAATCTCTAATAACAGAAGCAAGAGTAATTCCATTTTTCTCCTTATTTTTCAGACATGGCAAGTAAATTCATACCAATGAGAGCTGCAGGTACTGAGAACTTGCATAATTTCAAAAAGTAAGCCATTATCCCCTATGATTTCAGAGTATTCAAACTAAAATCAGCATTCAACATCAAAGATCAGTCCTTTAATTCACTGTGCCAATAAAAGTCTGCCAACACTGCAGACTGTAAATGAACGTAGACCTACAAAAACCATCTTTTAAAGCAACTTAGGATACAAACACTAATTTAACCTGTTCCTCATCAGCCTGCTAAGTGCTTGTACTTTGAGCCTGCAGGCAAGTCAGAAAGTCAACTCTATGATAAATGCTTTCCTACTTTCATTTTCTTTTCTGGCCGTTTCCAACATTTTGAAGCAGTATTGTTTGATTGCAGGCTGCTTCCTGAAGCTGCTTCCTTCAACTGCCCACTGAACCCAGTTGGAAACTTTCTACTGATTTTATCTGGAGTGGGATCAGGCCCTAAATAAGTAGTGGAGGAATCCCTAGACTTACAAACTGAACAGCTGTCTCTGGCTTTCCAAAAGAGAAGTTATTCCTGCAGCTGTTTTCCCCTAAGTGCCATATCGCTCCAAATTGTTACAGGACTGGAGGGAGGGGGAGAAGGTGGAATCTTAATAGTCCATTAAAAAGGCGTATGGGCCATTGCGCAGCAGCTCTTTCAGTTCGGCTCAGGCAGGGTCACTGCTGCCGGGCTCAGACAGCCCTAAGGGCACGGGAAAAGTCGTCTTCTTGTTTTCACATCTCATTCACGCGATGGATAACGAGGGGGAGGGAGGAATCAGATTTTGGGTTAATTAGCACCATGAACAGACAGCTGCATTGTCATTAAAAGTTCAAGAAGTCACGGGGGTCATCACCGAACCGCGGGATGTACACACACGCACACGAGGCACACGTCGAAGCCTGCGCTTGGCAGCCTTGCCCGCGCTCTGATCTGCTCCTACCCCAAGGATACGCTTGGAGTCAAGAACACTGAACTGCTGGAGCTCTGAGGAGAAGAGCAAGGCATAAACGTACCCCATCTGAACAGCAGTTGTTCATCCCCTTGGAACTACTTCATTTCACACATAATATACCAACTAAGAATAGTTACAGAGCTTTTTTTCCCCTGAGAAAAATCAGAGGTGTGGCTTACAATGTGTAGTTTCATGTTCACTTCTAAGAGTCTGTGGGATAGGCAGAACCCCAGTTAACAAAACCCTGCTGTTGGTGCACACAGTTTCCTTCCACAGCTTCCTTCCACAAGCAAGGAAGCTGAGGAAGTGCAAGTGCACATTAGCAAATTCAGAAATGAGCATGTATGAATAATAATGAAAAGATAAAACCTCTAAAATGTCAAGGACTGCTATTAATAAGATTTGGAACAGTGTTAGCCTCAGAGAGTCACAAGTTGGCTTAAAAACAAAAACAACAAATCCAACTATGCAAAACAGCCACAGATTACATTCTCCTTGCCTCAGATTGCAGTAACATTTTCTGTTAAGGGATTTTAAGGAAAACACAACAAGACAATTAAGGATTCCCCTGTCACCTTCCAAACAGGGCAGAGAAGAAATATAACCTTGAATAGCTGAAACATTACTGGTTCTGCAGAAAGCAGACTGGCATTGCCTGGTTCTGTCAGCTTTAGCTTTGCTGCCTATATATTCTAAAACCAAAATTGATCTGAAACCACCATCATTATAGTGAAATCTCACCAAAACACAGTTTTGTTTTTCTGGGTAAAAGCATAACAGATCCTGCTTACTCTTCCTATTAAATTGGCAGGCAAACATGTAGCTAACTCATGAGTGTATAGTTCCATTCAGTGCCTAGACTTTGGCAAGGCAAAATACCCTGGGAACACACAGAAACAAGATTTTATTTTATTTTATTTTATTTTATTTAACACCTTTTCATCCCAGTGTACAATGACTGTCCGCATTACTGCATTTCAGTATGTTTATGACAATATAGCATGTTGCAGTAACTCCAGCAGTGATGTTCACATGAGGTGAAAAAGTAGAATAAAGAGATACAGTCCAAAATTCAGTGGGGAAATCACATACATCAGCATTTTGGTCCTAATTGCTCAAATTAAGATTGGATACTGCAAGCCCTGGTGGATTTCATCAGAGAAGGGAACCAAGTGGGCTAAACTACTCTTAGAAAACTCCTCTGAATTCTTCCTCTCCCGTTCAGGTCCTGGATATTTTTTTGAACCAAAACTGTCTTTCCCATATTTTTCAACAGTGCAACTTAGTGATGCTTCCTCAAAGCACCACCACAGTGTTTCAATAACAACTTTGGTCAATCTTTCCAATGTTAGTCCACATATATATTGAGGAGTATGTACTGGAGGAATCCTGCCATGTGCTGACCTTATGACAGTTTGATGTACAAACATTGAAGCTGCACAAAAATGTGAATCCCTGGGTGTGCCAAGACAACCACCACCTTAGAATCCTGTGCTCTCCTCTTTCCTTCTTTCTGTCAAAACAGCAGTCGGGATGTGAGTAGAATGTCAAACTCAGAAGAGGAGAGCTTTGAACAGCACAAAGAACAAAGTTTACGTCAATAGCCCAAGCTGCCATGCTGCATAAAGGACAAACAGGAAAGCAGTTTCTGAAACAGGAGGGAAAGAAAGACCCGGTGCTTTCCTTTATCCAGCTCTTCCAACAGCCATTAGTACTAGAGGAAACCAGTGTGAGAAGGGCATGCAGAAACAAACACGAAACCTTGCACTGACAGGAAGGAACCTATTAGCTTGAAAACTTTCCGGTACTAGTGAAAGCTTTGTTTCCCATACAGCCAAATACATCAGACAGGTGCGGACTGATGCTCTCAATCTACGCCATTTCTTCAGTCAATTTAAACCTTCGAATAAAGGCTGGCACCCTGTTGATCTCCCAGTCAAACAGAAAAAGAGGAAAACAGAATACAGTGGCAAACTCAAGAGATAGCTACAATTTAGAATGCATCTGGGAGGTAGATTAGACACTCATCCCGATAAAGAAAAAAAAGATTTCAGAGTTGAAATATGTCTCTATAGAGTTTTGGAAGGAACTTAAAACTCCGTGGATTGAATCAATCTCCAATAACAAGGAATTAAAACGACAGCCTGAGAAGGGAGCTTTGGGAAAGTCAGAGTATCCCACACCACACTTCTGGGAGGTATATTTTATCAGTACCAGGACTCCAGCTGCGCTGGATGATGTAAATGACTCATTATCATAGGTTCTGCTGCAGTGTGTTAGTTCCAAAGTAAAGGTGTTAAAGGCAAAATACTGATAAGGGTCACTAGCTATTTGCCACCTGATCTAGTTGAACTTCTGTCTGAATGCCTTAAAACCTTTCTGTGGTAACTTGGAGTCTCCTCAATTACACCTAGAAGTTCTATCTGATATTATAAAATCTTCTGTTTCTCTGTAAAGCTGCAAACTGTTTTACAGTGGGGAAAAGCAGGACAGCTGCTAAATTCTATTGAAAATATACTGTCTGTAGAGAAGATGGAAAAAGACTTATTGAAGTCTCTTTTTTTATCTTGATCCTCTAAGGAAATAACCAAGTAAATCCTTAATCCCCAACCCCTTGGTGAACAAAAAAAAAAAAAAAATAAAAAAGGGACAGGTGCTGCTCTTCATATTTAAAAAAGTAAAACAAAGGGCTTAAGAACTCATCCTGCCCCCACTCCAGCACTATCTTTTTCAATACTTAACTTCTTGCACAGGAACTGCAGCTCTTGTCTTCCCACGCTTCTCTGGGTTTGTGATTTTTGCCCTGCAGGATGCTAAGGGAGGGCTGGGTATTTTGTGGCTATTGAAGTACTGTACATGATGGCTATTTAAGTGCCCCAGGGATCACTTCTCTCTTTTATTTCCTCTTGGACTGATCCACCTCACCAAAGCATTTAAGATATTCAGTATTGTAAGTGCTATACTTTGCATGCAGTGTGGTCTCTCAACTAGTTCCATCTTTTCCCCACCCTACATTCTCCCAAATACCAGAATTCTTTCAGCTTTCAGTTCTGTGTCTTATGTAGCACATTATTTATTGGAGGAAATAATTTCCTTAGAAACACAACCATGGATCCTAATCCAGAGGTGAGTATGATAAATAAGGAGGATGTTTCACTCTTCAAGAAATTTAAAGCAGGGGACTCAGAAACCTCACACTTCACAAGATAAAGCAGAAGACCCAACAGTCACTCTTTCACAAGAGCTGGTCTAAAAGCTGTTTCATACTGTCACCTCAGATCTGTTTTATCTGCAGTGTGCATTTCTCTGGACCTATGAAAGGCAGGCAGGATATTTATAGCAGTGTCAGAGGAGGCAGGAAGTAGAGAACTGGGGTGGGTGCTTGGAAAGTGTATAAAGGGCTTGGAGCACAGGGGTCAGCCTGGAACTCCATCCCCCAAAAGAACACAGGCCTGAAGAAGTGTCTGGGGAATAGCTGGATTTCCAGAGATATCCCCTGGCTCACTCCTCCTCTACCTGTTCCCTTTCCAACACCAGCTATTTCCCGTCTTTCAAAGTTAAGCGGAAGTTTTCCATTCTGTGGTCTTCCTGTCTTGGTACAAGCAAGAGCATTTTTTTCTCTTGTATTTTAACTGTTTGGAGACAAACAACAAAACCTGTTCACTGGAGGGAAATCTTCCTATTTACAGCTGATCCATGAAATTTGAGAGGGCTGATTAAACATCAGAGGAGCAAGATCTTTGCTTGTTCGTGTATTCACTGAGCATGAGAGATTGAACTTGTTGTCTGAACAAATGCTCCAGTGCTCCTCTATAGGAAATTAACAGACTAACATAATGCCAGCAGGCCTCCCTGCTGACTTCACTGCAGTAACACCCAATACTCAGGGAAACATGGAGAAAAGGAAACAGACGTTGAAATCTCCATACTGTAATTACAATGCAACATGAGGGAGTTAAAATTCAAGTCCTTCATTCTAGGCCAGCAGGAGTTGGGTCATTTTGAATATAGCCCTCTGAAACAGAAGTATTCCTGTTTCCTATGGGCTGTTGTGTGACTTTTTTTTTTTTTTTTTTTTTTTTTAATTAATCAGTAGGGAGCAAGAAGTAATAATGTGTTACCTTCATGCTGTTGCACCTGGTGTAGCCATTGCTACCTGCTCATGTGTAAATTTGGTGCAATTTATAGCTGCCTTGCTGAAGTACCAGTGATCATGCAGGCCACCAGAAAGCTGAGCTTGTTCATGTCATAACTGAGGAATTAAGAAAGGGGAAAATCCATGAGGTTGCTTTTCCCTCCTTGGGCCCTTTAACATGCTTTTTTACCTCCCCAATAAACTGGTTCTAAACTCTTATGAACCAGCAGGATTACAGAGCTCTGACACTTTAGGAACAGACAGGTAGTTAAGGAAGATTGTAGATTTTTTTATTAGTGTGTATTTTTGCCCAGGATCAGCAACAACATGTTGAACAATGATGGCTCTGCCACCTACACACTCTCCTTTTATCTCCTGGCTGTAGTGGGGCAGGTTATTACATCATGTACTTCAAAAGTGCCTTTAGACAGCATGTTATATATGGCTTCACTTCATTTGCTTCTCCTGCTGCTCAATGTGAATAATTTTCCAGCTAAGCAGTATTTTCCTTGTAACTCACCTGGCAAAAATAAGAGACCAAGCCCTGCCCACACACCCATACAACCTGCATTTCTTGAAGGGCTACTTGAAGGAACTTTGCATTCATCTGAATGGAGGAAGGCAACAGCATTGCTGGAGTCCATATAAAGGGCATGTGCTCTGCCCATGGCTGGGTTTTTTCAAAGCCTAAGCCTTGATTGCCAGTCAGAAATTACCATGCTACAGGCTGTTAGGGATCAATCAGTAGAACAGCAGATTGTTTTATGGTGGTTCTCCTAATGAAGTGATCTCTGAAGACCAAGTGCATCCTCGCTCTCCTGGATGGATAAGATCCACCTTAGGCATGCCCCACACAGTTCCCATAGCTCCAGGCAGGGTGACCTGCCATGTGTCACAGCTAGTGACTCCTCCTGGCTTGACAAGCCTGTACTAGTTCTTCACTGGGGCTTCCACACTGCACCTTTACCTTCTCCAGGAGTCCTTCTCTCCTCCTTATACCCTGAGATAGTCTCTGGAGGGCCTTTGTCACTCCTGCGGCTCCTAATTACCTTCTCCTATTACAGCTTTCCCACTGAGCCTCTTACTATGGCCATTCTCTTCCCCAGTCTGTAATAAAGACAGAAGTTTTCAAAGCTGAGCCCACTGACACAGCCCTCAAGACCCACCAGCACAGCCCAAGACCATATCCCTAAAGTGACTATGGCACCCTCACTCCCCAAGTACTGCTCTCTGCTGGTTCTTGGCACATTTCTGTCCAAGGAGGGACACCCCAAACCTCCTCCTTTCTTTCTAAAGTAAAAATGAGATTCTACACTGCAGGCAAACCATAGCTGATTTTTATGATGTTTGATATAATTTTTTGTGTATGCACCTCTCTGCTATTTAACTAGAGTTTTACTGTCTGTATACTGTTTCTAAGGGCTCAAATTGCCCTTTAGAAAGGTCTTATGTAAACACTAGCAGGAATTTGGACTATTCATAGTCAACATTAATTTTAGCACCAAGCAACTCAAGAGACTTCTGTCTTGTTTCCAGAAGACTCCCACTATCTTTTCTAGCTGGCAGAAATTTTGAGTAAATAAAGTAATCAGGGTTATGAGAAAATACTTGCATTTTTATATTATTAGACAGTGTCAGTTAATGCACTATGTCTTCACTCTGGTCACTCAAGAGAACTACTTCACATTACAGTAGAATGTTAACTTTGTTTTTGACAATAGCTTTTAAGCTCTCTAGTGTTTGTAACATTCCTCTTAGAAACCTGAAACGATCAAGTCAAATCCAGCCCTGATACAAGGTGGTGAAATACTGGCGAGGCATGTGGCAGCGCACCTGCCTTGCGCAGAGCACGAGGCTTACGAGGCAGGCTCAGTATTTCCTCTCCATATTCATTACTAGGACAGATTTTAGATCTTGTCTAAGAGGGTGCAAATCCATTTAATCCCCCCTTGGTCTCATTTACCTCAAGCCCAGCACTAGCCTAATACTTTCAAATAGCAGAAATTTGAAATTGACAATGGTTAACATTCTTTTCTCAAGCTATTCCAAAGCACCCCCAGTTTAGGCCTAGTTTTAAATAAGGCCCTATCCCACTATTGGCAAATAGCATTGGTAGTCATGTCACTGGTGGGCAGAGAAATTATAAAGTCCTCCCCATGAGCTCTGAGCAGTTCTACACAGAGGGTTACCAAATGGGATGACCTTCAGCTCAGCAAGTTGCAAAGAGTGTTAAGTGCCACAAAGCTGTGGAAAAGCTGAAACAGTCTTGGATAGTTTCAAATGTAGTCAGCTGCTCTGATCAGCTTTGTCTCAGAGAAGTCTATGTAAGGGATAGTTAGCTTAAAGAGTAGTAAGAATCAAAGTTCCGCCAGTAAAATTTCAAGTGTCACATGGGGACGTTCTTCAGAGGTTTAGATGAGCTACAGTAGGCCTTTAATGAACTCTGCATTTACTTAATTAATTGGTGCTTGAAGGCACAATTTTCCTTTCATCTTCTACACTACTATCATTTTACCACTATAATTTGCTTCCAATTTATATTATCATGTGAAAGACAGAATCATACCCTGAAAGACTACAGCAATAAGCAGCACATTAGAGCAAAAGCCTCTTCATCTTGAAATGAAAAAAAAAAAAAAAAAGAAAAAAAAAAACAACAAAACCCCCCCTATAATTATAGAGAAACTCAAACACAGGCACTGCTGACATTATGAGGACCAAAAATAAGTTCCCTAGCTTAGTCTAGTTCAGAGCTGGCAAACACAGCATGCCTGGTCTTGCCTGCTGACTAAAACCAAGCTGTCCTCTCAGGTTTACCAGCTCTTCCAAACTCCCAGAGAGCAGCTGGTGGAAGTTTTATTTAATTCCAAGACCTCCTGACCAGACCAAATAGGCTCCTTCCTTCAGTGATGCACGCTTGGTTGGGCTACCTAAGAGCACCACATGGTCCTGGAGCTGTGAGGAAAAAGAAGTTGACCTAAGACAACATTGTTACATCATAAAACTAAGTTTCCATCTTAGTAGTTCTAACATCCAACCTAGGCTGAGGTAACTCGATGAGTGCTCCTATTAAAAATGCTTGGCCCCACCCACCCCTGCTGGGATTGCACTTGAGTACAGAGATCCATTTCATCAGATGCAACTCAGTTGCTATATCCAAGAAGGTCTGAAAGTGCAGGACTAACTGAACTAGTGTCTCAGAAAATGTGAAGTCCACTGATGGAACTAAGAATTTGTGTGACACCTTGTGTCACTTCCCCTATGGTCAAACAATCAAATCTGCTCATCCTGAAAAACAGACATGAACAAGGCAGGTCCTTCCCAAACCCAGATGAAAAACACCATACTGTGCACGGCTGTACATAACTATGTTCACACCAGCCCACCTCTTTCCAGAAAGATCAGAGGAGCAATTGACAGGTGGAGAGTTCTAAAGAACATGTGGGAAATCAGTGAAAATAAGGAAAAAAATGTCTGCATAAAGCAGGAGCTCTAAGGCTTAAGTTTGGAACATCTGGCTGTCTGCTGCCTTAAGAGACCTTGCTGGAGACACTTCCTGCAGGAAATCTGGAGTAAGCATATACAATAATAAAAAGAAATAACATTCTGCACTAAATCTTCTGAACAGTCATTTTCACCACTTTTATTTTTTAATAGATACATTTAGTCCAGTGACTAACTCCAGATCCCACTACTCTTATAAGGAACTAAAATCGCAAATAACCACACACACAAAAAAAATTAATAATAATAATAATAATAACTAAAGGAATAATTTCTATTTCCACTTCTAAATAGGACAATTCAGCTGCGAGTGGCCATCATTCTGTCAGGAGACATGACTAGTCACAAGGAACACCCTCTTTCAACAAAGTTATTAGCGTGGACATGGGAATTCCATAGAAGTCAAATCTCCTTCATTTCTTCCCACATAAAATGAAATTTGCAGTGCTTTTTTTTTTATTCTTTTTTGAAGCTTTATGGGATGCTTCTCAGATTTCCTGCTTCTAAAATGCCTCCAAGGGAAGTCCAGTCTAAAAATAAAATCACATCATTACTTCCTTGACAAATGTCTGATGAAGTGGATACACTTTTGCCACCATTGCCACAACATGTAACCAAAAAAATTAGTTTTAAATTCATCTCAGCACTAAAGATTCATATAATTAATTTGAAATAGGTTATTGTAACTTTTTTTTAGTCTGGCAGACCTTACCTGTCTGCCTTAGAGGCTAAGACAGGACATTTGATATCACTACAACAAAATAAAGAATCACGTTCAAAGTCTCATGTGTGATCAAGTGTTCAGCACATCTCTTTTAGGTTATTAGTGAGAAGGTGGAATGATCAACTCAGGGAAACCAGGAAAGACCAGGTTTTCATTAGGTGCTTAGACTTCAGGCCAAACAAGTTCACCATTTTCCTCCTTCTCTGCTGTTTTCTTCTTGCTCTTCTCTCATATTCTCAATTCAAAGGATGGGAGCCACTGCAGGTGTTGTGAGCTCAGTGCTGTGGGTATAGGAGGATGGAATATAGAATCGCTTCCACAGCACCAAGGGACTCTTAAGAACTTACCTTCACCTCCCCAGAGTTTGCCACCTCCATCTCACCAAGAGCGAGGTTACTTAGAACAGAGAGGAGCACTACCCACTGGCATCCTTGCTGATACAGGTATTTTTCCCCCAGCACAGAGCAATGTTGAGCTCCTTTGAGCTGGGTAAAAGACATCTAATAGTGCCATAAGCTCTTCTCTAAAGTATATGCCCAAGATAGAAGTAAGATAGCTGTGGAGTGAACAAAGTACATTATCACTTGCAGACTGGTTTGTCAAAATGCAGTCGGCAATTTCACATATTTTCTCCCTTTTCTTTTTTTTGAAAGGATATGTGGGGCAGAGGGGGCCGGCCAAATGGGAGGCGTTTTTTCCAGACCTGTGAATTCAACATTCCGCAGCCAAGCTCAAAAATTCCTGCTGTTTGTGCAAAAAAAGGACAAACAAGTCCCTTTCATGTCAGCTATGTCCAGCTGGAAATGTCACAGCTTTGTCACAAAAGAACAAAGCATGCCTGGAGTCTGTTCTCTCAAAAGGTCTCTTAATTCAAACAAAAGAAAAATATTCACATCTGGAAGGGGTCATAGGCAGAGGGCAGGAGGGGAGGAAGCAAAGTTCAGATGGCAAATCATAGCAGCCACTGTTTGTCCAATTACAGTACTGCCTCTTCTGGCACTTACTGATCCCGGTAAAGAAAGAAAGCCAAGAGTTAAAATAGCAATTTTATTATTGATTGACCCATAGGGCCAGATAAGACACACCTCTTCACTTTTGCTTCATTCATCATGATGGAACAGTCAGGCTGAGTGAAAAGATCCCTTGTGACCAATAGTACCTCTTTTTTCTCCCCTTCCTCCTTTTTTAAATTAAAAAAATATATATACATTGTTATTTATGAAGTTCAAGATTCCTTCAAAGAACACAACCTTCACTTTCAAACTATGTACATATTGAAATCCTGCTCTTTCCAATGGGTTTATTTGACCATCTGTTTCTGTAAAGATTAAAACCTTCTAGTGACTGCAGGGTTGGGAGGCTGTATCAGAACTGAGCCATTGGAAAATGAAAAATTAAATGTCCAGTGAGATCAGATTAAAGGAGAAGAGAATAAAACTTGAGAGTAGGACTTCACTGGTTAAGCAGGAAAACATCAACAGCAGAAGTTTGCATTACAGTCCTCAACCAAAAGTTTTCTCCTTCTTCAAAATGCAGTGCTTCTGAAGAAGAAAAGCCTCTCCTAGGCTGCCACCTAGCTAGTTAATTTCTTGCATTGTTTCAGGAGCTATTTTAAAAGCCTCTTTTGCTCCAGCCCTTACTGCACTGACTCCTCCCTTTAGAGCTGGTATTTTGTCAGAAGTTTTAAGAGCGATAAAAACTTGCTGCCAAGTCCCTTTCTTCCCCACAATGTGTTTTATAACCCAGCGTGTAGTTTAGTCTGTCTAAACACTGCACTAGTACACTGCCATCAGTTTCCATGGAGATGATTAACTCCTCCAAAGCCAGAAAGCTTTAGTGAGCTTTTTGTCCTTTCCACGTATGAAGAACATGACAGCATTTACTAAAATCAGCCTACAGAAATATCACATTTTCCAGACAGTCTTAGCAAATGTAAGGATTTACTTTTTCTTCAACCCATGCAGTCTTAACCAAACTTGCATTCAAGGCATTTACTGGAATGGGTTGCTCTTTCCCCTCAAGCTGCTCTTCCTTTGCATTGCTGTGATGTCTGTAGGCATGACAGCCCCAGACACATCAACTTTTTGAACTACTTTGCCTCAGAGCAAAGCCAAGGCTTGAGATATAATGAAGAGCCCAGAAGAGAGAAAGGAAAGAAGAAGGGAAGACTTTGAACTCAACCAGAAAACAGAGTAGGAAGCGGAAAAACTTTGTGCCCTAAAGTTTAGGAGCACCATTATATGAAATGCCATAGTTCACTCTGAGTCACTTATCCATATAGTAAAAATATTCTGTCAGTGTGTATTTATTACAAAAATGTATTTAATACCATTTTTGAACTGAAACTACCTCTTATCTATTATAGCATGACCTAACCAGAGCAAGAAAACAGTTCTCCCAAAATGCAGCTTAATGAAGGCCACATGCTGCCATCAGCTTTTGTTGTTTCCCAGTCTCACTTTCACAGAAAGAACAATCTCCCTGGCAGTTGCCACTTAGGTGGCACACTTGTTTATCCAAGCTATGAAAATGGCAACAGAAGTTTGAATAGTTTAGTTTCCTGGAAGAATTTCCCAGTATAAAACTATTTTATGAATGTTTTCCAGCCTATCATCACTGAAACAAAGTGTAAGCTTCCCACCACTTTTAATATGGAATGGGTTTTCTGGCATTCAGGAGCAGATACAAACTAAACATGAGTAACCAGGCACAACTGCAGCTTCTGTAGAACTGAAGGCAAGAGATATTTTGCCACTAACCTTGGCTAACTTGAAAAGGCTACTGGCAGCATTCATAGCAATGGGTGTTCTGCTGCAGTGAGAATTACTTTCTATTTGACTTCCATAGCAGTTGCCAGGTGGATTTCTTTGCAGACTCTACTCTGAGTCAGTACCATGTGGGTATCAGCAGTGCAAAGTCCCTGGCCCCTTTTATGCTGCGCTGCTAAGACAACCTACAGAGAAGGCAGGAGACTTCTCGGACTTGTGCTGTCCTCTCACCACTGCTGAAGTGATAGCCTGTATTTACCATTACATAGACATGTGTCCAGTAGTAGCTCAAAGGACACAACTAATTGATTTCATACACTTTGCCACGGAGAGCTAACAAGAAACAACAATATCTTGTTACCCACCCTTGACCACAAGCAAGCCAACAAACTTGGGAACAGAGTCTCCATTACCTCCTCCTCAGAGATTTCTGGTGCTGTCCATGTCCTCTACCTAAAGTTAGTGTAACGAAGACCCCTAGGGATGCTGAAACCCATAGTGGAAAATATCAGTCAGGATCCAAGGAAAGTGTTTCAACTTTCCCAAAAGCGTGCAGGTGTACACACCTCCTCCCACAGCTGCAAAGACCACAGCACAGCATGCAGAAAGCCTGGATACACTTGGTACCTGCTTTTCGAGCCCTTCCCAACGTTACAAGCACAGCACCACAAGCCCGTGAGAGCCGCACCTCCAACCCACAGCGGCCACAGGCGGCTTCGTGGCTTGGGAGCACCCATCCTAATCCTGCCTCCTACTTCTTGTCACCAAGTTGAGGAGGAAGTTTTGGCAGCCGACACCTGCAATTGTGTTTCTGTCCTGCTGTACAAAATACGCCACTCTAACAATGACTGATTTCTTTAAGATACTTCTGCGGAAGGCTACTGCCGCCGTGGGACAGGGCTTGGGAGGGCTGGGCGGGGGTCCGCCACCACACGCCTCTCCTCTTACCAACCCAGACGTCTGGGGCAGCACCGGAGCCCAAGCCGCTCCTGGAAGGTCAGGTCAGCGCTGTGCGGTGTGACCCGCCCGCCGCACCGCTGCGCTCACTGCGTGCCTGGCGGGACGCGGCTGCCTGGCCGTGACAGCCGCGCTGCTGCCCGCACCCCTCAGGGTCCCGGGAGCTTTCGGCGTCCCCCGAGCCCTGCCGGCCCGGGCGGCGGCACTTACCGATGTCAGAGTTGCAGAAAGCGTCCTGCGGATGGATGGGGACGCAAGTGCAAGCCTCCACCATCAAGTCCCGCAGGCTCCAGCTGCACAGGAACACAACGAGGAAGCTCAGCCACGCCGTCATGTTGCCCCCGAGGTGCCTCCTCACTTCTGCGGAGCGGGAAGCGGCCGATGCTGTGTTCGGCTGACTTTATTCTTGCTCCCTAACAGCCCGTGCTCCGCGGCTGCCTGCCCTGCCCCTGTCTCTCTGGCTGGCTGGCTCGCTTGGCGGGACGGTGCGGGTGCGGAGCTGAGGGGAGCTGAGGTGCGGAGCGCTGCAGGCAGAGCAGACCGGCGCGCGGAGTTATACCCGGCTCGAGCCGCTCGCGCTCCGGGGGCGCCGCCGCGCGCGGCCAATGGTAGCGCCGCATTACCTCATCGGCGCGAGCGCGGGGCGGGGCCGCGCCCGCCGCGCCTTATAGGGAATAGAGCGGGCGCGCGGCGGGCGGGGGCGCGGCCCCGGTTCTGGCCCCGGCCCCGGTTCTGGCCCCGGCCCCGGTTCTGGCCCCGGCCCCGGTTCTGGCCCCGGTTCTGACCCCGACCCCGCTTCTGACCCCGACTCCGGCCCCCACCCCGGTTCTGGCCTCGACCCAGGTTCTGGCCCGACCCGCTCCGATCCGACTTGGACCCGACCCGCTTCGCTCCCGGTACGGCGGGGCGGGGTAGCTCTCCCGTGGCGGTGGGTGTCCGCCCGAGCCTGTCACATCCTGCCCCGGGGCGGCCGCGCCGCTCCTCAGGACACCTGGAGAACGCTCGCGGCCCGCTTGGACACTCGCGCTGTTTGCCCTCAGCCCGCCGGGGCTGCCTGCAAACCGACGGTAACCTGCAGGCACACCGCTCCGGCTGTTCCAGAGAGCTGTCTAACGCACAAGTGCAGTGTGCTGCTTCTTTTCCTCTCCCAACGGGCCGTAGAAAGAGGATGGGGGGAAAGGACAAGACCTACCTGAACTGTAAACCAGGATTTTATCCTGAATGTTTTTAATCCTGCTCAGATGCTCCTTCTCCACCACCCAGCAATTCCCCTTCTCTGGCCTTTCAGTCAGAAAGCGGTCATAACCTGCTAAAACCAAGCTGGAAAAAGCAGTGTTGTATCTACCCGGGCACCCCCAACATTTAATCTCAAAGTATATTTTAGCAGAGTGGCTTTAGTGGAATCTAGAGAAATGTCCTGTTTGTTTTGTTTTCCTTTATCCCCTTTCGAAGCCATAAATTTCCATCAGCTGTAGAAATGTAAATGTTATAGAAGAGCTGGGACTGTAAGGACAAAGATTGCCAGCTGCATGATACAGACAGCCTTATTATCCTCCAAAGGGGACCGAGGGGTGATTAATCACAGTATCAAACCAGTGTATATAATGTCAGAGTACTTTCCACGGGGTTTACAAGACTTAAGCGTGTCTAGTTATAAATTATGCTGGTATTAAAGGCCAGGGACCAGCTGTCCTAAATTTCTATATAGTCAGCTAAGTCTTTAGATTTACAATTCTGCTCCATCTGGGTGAAACACAGTCTTCCTACACCTTTTCTTTAATCATATTGTCCATATAAAATTAAAATCTCCTGTCTTAAGGAAGCACAGGCTTTTATTTGGAGCATTGGTAGGCAAAAGCTTCAGGATGGGTGTTGTCAGTAGGGATCAAGGTTGCAATGCCAGCAGTGGGAAACACAAGTTCCTATCCTTGCTGTGACACAGACAACCTGTGTGGCAGCTTTGCCTCACTGTGCTTCAAATCCCTGTGTCATGGGATAATAGTGTTGGAAGCTGCTCAGGAATGTGCATTAGTGAACACAGTGAAAAAATCAGACGGTGCTGAGGTACTAACGGGTCCGATAAGTATGTGTGAGACAGGGTATTAAATAAATCATTCTGTTTAGACACCTCACAGCCTGAACCATTGGGCCCAAGTTGCAATACAAGAAACCCTGCTCAAAAAATATTTTAGGTACTTGGACTATCTGTTCAAGGTGCTACAAGTGAAGCTGGATCCATCAGGTTGGGTGGATGTCATTTCAGTCTCACTGGCTGTAAACAAGGAACAACTCCACCGACCTCAGCAGAGTAACATGGAAGAAGAATTAGATGTGTCTGGCACTCTCATTTTTCCTTTATTGTTGTAAAAAGTTTGATATCCACCAACATCATGATACACCTGGCCTATCAACATCTCAGATCAATATCTGAGAGAAGTAGAATTCTGCCAGAACCTGACACTGGTGTAAATAAGGGAGAGTTTGGCTCACACACAACTAGATTATAATCACAGCTCCTGCACCACCTCCCTTCGCTCTCTGGCCAAGTAACTCCCCTGAATATGTTTCTTCATTCCTATAATAACACCTTTCCTATGTGTTCCGAGGACTAACATGCTAAATGCTTTGTAATAAGTTTTTAAGCTGTGGGGTGCTGTGTAAATGCTGAGAGTCTATGATACACAGATGCAGGACACATTGAGAGGAGACTGAAAAACAAACCCAGTTTCTCGATATCTGAAACAGGAGAGGAAGGGGCCCAGAAATTACTGAAGTTCCACAGGGCCCTCCAAGCTATGTAGCTTGAAGTAGCTTGCTTACAGTGAGGCTGACCAAGCTAGTTAAAATGACACCAAGTTTGTGCTGATTGCAGGAACTGGCTCACTTTTCACATATAATCCAGAGAAGCAATCAGATGAAAAGGAGTGACACAGCTTGATCCAAGGGCTGGGCACATCTCTTTGGAAGGGATGGGGTGCAGGCTGTCAGTATGGCAAGGCTTGCCACTATCTTCTATATCACTGTTTAGGAAATTATCCAGAAATTTTTTTAGTGCTTTTATTATCATTGCTTGGAGTAGTAGTTCCTGTGTTTGATCAGGGCCTAGCTGATTCACCTGCTTTTTTTACACTTAGATATTCTTTTTCAGAGCAGTTCATTTCTCTACAGTAGTTGGGGTGCAGTTTTTTCAATCAGGACTGGATACTGTACATTAAGAACAATACTTATTTGCCTCTTGAAGAGTACACTTCACACAGAGAAACCAGAATGTTCTATTTTTGTAAAGTACAAGTAAATTATACTCAGGAAAGTTCAGTCTGGCCAGTGGCCTGCTCAAGGCCTTTGTTAAATACTTTAATCTGTCTGAACACTTATTTTATCATCTGCAAATAGAGATATTTTGTGTTATCATCTGATAATATCCATTAGATATCCAATATTAGCCTCTCCCCTTTAAGACCTACTGGCAAAGTGAACTCCGAAAAAGCCAGGCAAAGATTCTGAGTGTTTATTTATATGAGAAAATACTGACAATGGTGTCAGATTAACAGAGAAAGTCAATGAAGGAACTGAAAGGATAATTATCTCTTAATTCTTCTTCTATGGAAAAAACTGCATGGGAAAAAAAATAAAATAAAAACTGTCATTCTGCTTCTTTGCTCAGATAAAACTTTAAACCTTATAGGGCCATAAAGAAGGCAGCATTGGAAGAAGGAGAAAATAGACACCTTGATCTTCATATGAGAAAATTTGAGTTCACGTTTGGTTGATGTCACCAAATAAAGAAATCTGTTATTCCAGTCTTCCATCAAGAACACACTGCTGAACACCATTAAGGATCTCTCTGCCTTACCGAGCAGCCACCCAGCTTCGTGCTGTGCTCCCGTCGGCTCCCGCAGGCCCGGCGTGACTGGCCGGGTCAGCAGCTGGTGTGAGCATCCCCAGGGAAGGCGTGCGTGTCCCGCAGGCGCCGGTGGCTGAGCGCAGCGCCCCGCGCCGTGCCGGAGTGTGCGCGGCAGGGCTAGGGGGCACTGCGCTGCAAGAGATGGCTCCGGCCAGCGCAGGACCTAGAGAACACCTTCCTTGGAAAAGGAAACATACTGAGCTGGGTGTCTTTTAAATTTCGGCAAGGAGAATTACCTTCTGCTTTCTGATACTGAGTTTATATCAGGTGCATGTTAACATCGTTTTCCTTCCACAAGACCCGCCTGGAACCAGGGACAGAGACTGAGATATGAACTAAAGGCATGTTCACTTGCCTTCTGATCACATTTCATTGTGAGGGATGCCGGCTGCTTCAGTACAGAAGGGCTTCATCAAACTACAGCAACTGCTGGCAAAAAAAAACACATACCAGGAGGGCTGCGAGAAAGAGAGAGAGGGGGAGGCGCAGAGAGAGAGACCCCACTATCACCAGAGCAAAATACCCTGACAAATTTCACATGTAGTGTTTGGTAACACTTCAGTTCATCACCAGATCTTAGCTGGCTTAAACTGAGCTCAGCATTAATGAAATCGGGAGAATTCAACCTGCAGTTCAACAGCCCTGCCACCTCCTTAACAATATATTAACTTTAAAAGCTTCTGAAGTAAGGGCCCTTTTCTATTTTAATTTTTTGACAGCAAATTGACTTAATTCATGAGTGTGGAGTCTTGGCATTAGCATTCTAAATTGTCCACCTGACAAGTTGCTCAAAAGCATCCTCTTGTCCTAAAAACTCTTCTTGAAGATGATGATCTTTATATCTTTTACAGCAGCTCAGCATCATGCCCTCTAGGAGGTCTCATTGTTTTTATTCATGAGGAGAAGGGTAGGTGTTTTCAGAGCTATCTGATGTTCTTTCTACAGCACACTCCTGCCATCTTGTAGGACAGTAGAGAATGGCCATGCAACGCGTTAGAAAAAGGTTCTCATATTTCTCGATTATCTGCTTCTTTTTCAGTAAACTGTTTCTTTTCTAACACTGTCCTCTGAGAAGATGTTTTCTTTAAAATGTTTGTATTTGCTATGATTTATGTGTGTGAAACAAGTTGAAAAACTCCTATTAATTCCACTGTTGTATCTGTGAACTTTATATGCTATTTAAAATGAGAATACTCCTTCTTCAAAAATGTCTTTGATTCTATGAATACATACAAAAAAATTCATTTGATCTCTTTCTCTGAGGTTGCAAAGGAATTATGTCACCTTCCTGTCTGCAAGCCAGACATAGGTAACGCTCCATCCCATTCCCAAGCTTTTCATTGCAGGTACACCATTAAATTTTCATCAGCTCTAACAGTTCTATACTGTGTTCAGTCCTCAAGAATCCTTTAGAGACTGTGCCCACCGAGAGCACCCAGCCTGGTAGCAGACTGTAGGCACCATGTGTTTCCAGGAATATTACATTATAAAGGGTTGTGGGATATGAAATCACCCCTCAGTAGTGTGGGGATCCTCCAGTCAGGCTGTGATGTGGCATCAGCTGCAGAAGAGTAACCAGGAAATATCTTTTAACAGCCTTATCAAGCTGAAAATGTTTCCTGCACATGACCGCGCTCTTTGGCCCAAATCCAGCAAAACACTAAGGCACATGTTCAGCTTTAAGCACACAAGATGCTCTACTGAAGTCAACAGAACCATTTACATACACAAAGTTAAATAGAAGCTTAAGTGCATTTCTGGACCAGGGCCAGAGGGCTCAGTACCATGCAGGGTTCAAGCCAGGAGGCTGTGATTAGATGGTCTGACAGAATCCGGGAGGGAAGGACTCAACGTGATTTGCTTGGTTCTACCTGCCTATGCTTCATTCCAAGCAACTAATGTTCTCTCATTTTTGTTTATAGTAAGTCTTTCCATTTCTCTTGTTTTGCTTTCCTGCTGCTGTAGCCATTTTCAAATTGAAGTTTTGATTTTCTTTTTTAAAGCCTTCTAAACTGCATCAATAGCTTTAAGTGACTGAACAAAGAGATTTCAAATAGATGAAGTACTTCAAATGGTAATAAGAGCTGGTGTTCCCAGAGCTTTGGAGGCTGCACTAAATACAGAAGAGAGTGAGAGCAATTGAAAATAACTTTTCTGTTGTTCCTTTGTATGAACTGGTTTCTGGCTTATGCAATGCACAGTAATTAAAATGACTGGAATGCCTCACATTTTTAAGAGAGCTTTAAGGCAGCTCTGTGGCATTGCAGCCAGCAGAATTCATGAGCAGATTCATGGCTGCAATCGAGGTTTGACGTTTCTATCCACGTAACTTGAAGAAGACAATATCTCTGTAGAAGCCTTTGAGGGGAGGCTTCTACAATATCTCTGTAGAAGCCTTCCCTTGAGGAAGAAGGGATAGTCACAGAAATGCAGTAACATCTGCATCAGCTCCATGAGCAGCTATGGGGCAAATCTTCCTTTTGATGGGATAAGAGCCTAAAGGTTGGTGTGGTTGCAGAGATTTCATTGCCTCCTCTCACTGTAGCCTTTATGTCCTGGTCAAATTCAAGTGTGGGACAGAAAGCCTGCCAGACTGGCATGTCTCTCACAGCTGGTTGCCCTCCCTGTGATGAGGTTACTCTGCTAGGCAGGGGTGAGGGATTATCTTGGTGCTTTTCAATCCCCCGGCACAGTCCAGTATTTAATTTTCAACTTTTCCAATTTTTTCTTTTTACTGAAGGTGGCTGACCACTGCATCCCCAGTTTTCTCTCAACTACTGGCCTGGCTTTTCATAGTGATGATTTGCTTCAGAGGAGCAGGAGAGCTGAATACAGCCTCCCTTGGGGGGAGAGCTGGCTGACCCGAGGACATGGCCTTTTTGGCATGTTGAACAGCTAGATCCTTCTTCTCTCATCTCTCTGAAGGCCTCTCACCAGCCTTCTGAAGGCATGGACTGAGCCTGCTTCCTCATCTCTCAGCATAATCCTTCTCTCCTTCTCATCAGAGGGCACTGTCAGGATACAGCTGCTTCCACAATCCCATGTGAGTATAGGGAGGTAGAGAAAGATCCCAGGCAGGAGGCATTAATCCTGCATCTCCTAGACCATCCTGAGCTATGAGAGCTGCAGCCCCTTCATGTGCCAGTCCCTAGGATGTGTCACTAGTTTTAAAGCATGTTGGAATCCCCTAAAATTACCATACATCTGAAAAGCAGAAAGAGCAGCACCACGGGGCTTGCATCCCTTTTTTTGTTTCTTTAAAGAGCCTGAAGATAGTATTGGGCTGTCTGGTGTGAAGGAAGGGTCTTTTCTTTACCTGCAGAACAGCTGCAAGTGCAGGAAAAGTTGATGTCTTGAGTTGCTTCTCCCTGCACAGCCTTCAGAAACTTCCTGTAAGAATAAACCAGTCTCCTCATCCCCATAGTGCAGGTGTTACCAGCCTCTCACCTGAACCTGCAAATTAAGGTATTAGTTACAAGGACAGTCTCTAGTGACAAGGAGAGTGTCCCAGCAGGGAATGAGCTCAGTGACTCCTGTCATGCATGCCACTGCGTGATGTCAAAAGTGAGAAGCAGTTCCTCTGTGTGGAATTGCTCCAGCACAGGATTTTTCTTATAAATCCAGACTTTTTCAATGCTTTCCTTCCTGTGCTCCCAAATCTGTGCTGTATTCTAAACAGTAGCTGACTGCTCACTGACATCAGGCCCTTCCCTCAGACACACAGTCCCAGCCAGGAGAAGCTGGGGAATTTCCGATGGGAGATTTCAAGGACGGATCTCTTTCTTCTCTAGAGCAAAAGGCAGTGCTTTGGTTTCCTCACTCTTTTGGAATTTTCATCCATAAATCTTGGCATTCAGTGTGAGACAAAAGATGAGGAGATGGTAGATCTGCAGTCTAAAGTGAGGACATTTATTTGTTTATTGTCCTGCTCTTCCCAAGTGAAGAGTAATGCATTCCTCAAAGGAACTTTTCAGGTCAGCAATGTGAGTTCCACACCTAATATATTAATGTCAGGAGTGAAAAAATCAGTGTTTGATTTAGCACAGATGTGCAAAAATAGTATTCTTTGTCCACTGAAAACAGAGCTAATCCACAGCCTCTCTTCCCCTTTCCTTTAATCTGACAGCCTCTCTCCCTTCACTGTGCCTTTCTGAGGATGCTTCTGAGGGGTGTTTCAGTGAGAACTACCCAGAGCTGCAGGAACCAGGGAGGTGTAGTCCATATGTACAGAATACATACCAGGAGTTGAACTCTGAAGGTACCACAGCTTGACCATGTGCTGTGAGCAAGCAAACACCTCTCTGTAGCTTTGCTGTTTGTAGCTGTGCCACCAAATCTCACACAGAGTGTTGGCCAGGGGTCTGGCATTATCCCAAGTGCCTGCAGTGGGATCCTGGACTGCGCTCCAAAGCAGCGGCTCATCTCAAGTGCTAAGAGGTTGGAGAGGAACTGAACACTTCTAGCAGAAGCAGGTGTCCAATAGCAGCTTAGCACAGCACATTCTCTCTTCTCCCTCTCCTCTTTCTCTCCCTCTGCCTGCCTCTCCTCTCCAAGGAAACTGCAAGAAGAGATTGAATTCTCACCACACAGGCCAGGGAGGCAGAAGGGCTCTCCCTAGACACCTAGCTGAGGTCAGTGAGGAAACACTCTCAGAGTAAAAGTTATGCAATGCATGGGAGGAATCCACAGTTTTAATCATGGGATAATTAATGGAAAACAATAAACAAAGGGCTGAGCAACAGCAGTTTCTACCAACAGAGATATGATTTTCCAGCAGACTTTCCCCAGCACCTGACAGTACAAAAGACAGTAGATAGACAAGTATTTTATGTGTTTTCATTTTACCTGTATCTTTATGTTCCCTAGATTGCAGCCCAGCATTTTTTAACCAAAATCTTGCTTCCTTTTCCCTCGGTTCAAGCTCAGCAGAACCACCACAGGACCAGTGAGGAGAATGGGAGGGCAGGGGTGAAGTTCTGCACAGTGCCAACAAATCCTTAGTGCAGTTAGGATAGAAGGCACTAATCTGGTCTCCCTTTCCTCACAGGATAGCTGTGGGTGTACCTACTGAAGGCATTTCAATTCCCCTTTCCAGTGCTGAGACTGAATGAGCTGTTGCTGGAAAAAACTTCTCCCATTGATATTTAAATAAAGTATCTGCTGTGCCAAAGAAACAGGATCATCAAGAAGAGCACAGTCTACCCCATGAAAAAGAAGGAGCAAGCTAGGGAGGCAATCTTTTACTTCATTTGAAATTGACTTTCCTCATCCAGAATAAAACTTCACCATTGAAAACCATGTATTGGCAAGTTAGCCTAGAGAGGCTAATATAGCATAATCTGTGTATGGATGTAAGCAATAGCACTCCAGAGAGATGGCTGGAGGAGACCCATACTCACTCCAAGTGATTGCAAGAGCATTTCCTTCTCCTCCTGCTCCTCCAGAACCTACCTCCTTAGCTTAGACAATGTCTCCAAGTCCCCTAAGGTGTTTTCACATGTATCAATGCAATCACTTTTAACAATTTTTTTTCTCCCTGAAATTGTAATCTGAAGGATTAGGTAGTCATAGCCATTTGGTTTTATTTTGAGAAAAGGCTTTTAAAATAGGAAGGAGAAAATAGGACAACCTGGTTTTGCCAAAATAACCCAACTTATTCCATCAGGCATTTCTGGGAAGAAGGAGGGAGGGAAGCTTTTAAAGCCATGCCTGTGGCTGCATGCCTGCAAGGGATAGTTCTCAAAGGATTCCCCTAATCAGATTCTGAAGAAGATGGACTGTATCTTTGTGATTCACTCCATGTCTTATTCTAAGACCATATGCTCTGGTCACGTGAAGATTTACAGTCTCAAATTTACTGGCCTCAGAGAATCTGAAAGAATTATGCAAGAAATCATGTTCTGTCATAACTGAGGCCTCACACAGCCATGCTTCCTAAACACTGCTTCTAACTCAATATATGGCCCCTCTAGGGCTTTGTAAGCCCTTCTGGGGAAGAGGGAAGGGGAGGAAAAAGGGGAGATGCTGATCATTGCCATATGTGAGAAGCATCCCTGTCTGCACATGGGTGTGACGTTCGTGTTGTCACAGAGGCCGAGCTCTGCAGAGCCCCCCTGTTTCCTGTTTCCAGTCAGAATCTTGCTGCCAGAGCAGGAATCCCATATCACTCTGTACTGCACTTACATAAAAGGAAAATTATGGCCAATGGAGGGGGAAGGGGTGGGGGAAATCCTCTTAAATAGCCATGTAGGATGTCTGGGCAGGGATATGAGCCAGGAGTCCTCAGAGGCAGTAGAATAAGTGGGAGTTTAGCAAACAACCATTTTCTTCCTTTGACTAGTGTTCCTTAGAGACCTCAGTACTCCAGTTCTCATAGCTAATTTTAGCTATTTGTGGTTGGCCTGTTCCTAATGTTCCTTTCCTATCTCTCTCACACACACTGAACCTTGGGATAGTCTCTGTGGGTTGACAGATGACGTGAAAACCTGCAGGTCAAATATCAATTAAGTGGGATCATGCAACTGGAAGTATAATTTGCTTTTTTTCCAAATAAGGGCGATATATTCATATTAGTAGTTCTTAGCATACCATGTTTATGAGGTTTTTTTAAAGTGTATGAGGGGAATGACCTATTCTTTAAAATTTTATAGTAACCACCAAAGATGTTATCATCCCAGGGACACTGCCTTTCCTATGCAGGCTATGACTGATGCACTTTCATGATGTTTTGGCACTGCTCTTTGTCAGAAAAACCAAAACCACATTGTCCCAAACACTGTACTGATACATAACAGGCAGGATGAGTCCCTGCCAAAGGGCATCGAGTGCACATTAGAGAGGGTTTAAAATGAACATAATGGCAATAAATGTGCCATGCCAGGAGGGAAGGAGCTTGCAGCTTGTGGCATTTGTAGTGCAGATACCACATTCAGGGAACTCTGAGTCTTACCTGCTTTACAGTCCTGTGGTGAATTGATGTCAATGCTTTATCTAACATAAGGTTTGCTGTACAGATTGTGATGAGTCTGAAGTCCAGAGGCACCACAGGGTAGAAAAGAATGGTAAAAGGGTAGGGATGACTCCTCTTGTCTCAACCAAATTTTCCCAGAAACATGAGCAACAGGTGGCTCTTTTTCTTCCACTAAATTTCTCATGGATTCCCAGTCCTGATTGCCTCTCCTCTCCACATAAAATCTGTAGAGGATGCTCTGCAGGGGAAAAGTGTGGGCTCTAAGTGATGGATGTGTAGGACTGTGGACAGTAAAAGGGTTCAGGGGCCCTTAGATGGTGACTCTGCTCTGTAAGAAAATTTAGTTTAAGGCCTGTAAATTGTGTCACTAACCTTATTTTCAGCTGATTGATTTCAAAAGTCTTAGAGTCAGATGAGGAATCCTGAGAAACTTGATGAGGAGGAGGAAAAGGTAGTTATTAATGTCTCTCAAAGACAGAAAAGCAGTATTCCTTGAGAATAGGCCAGAGGCCAGATTTACATTATTAATTAGACAGACACCTCTGGTTTTGTGTTGGACCAGAAGCAAAAGACTGACTAGGGTACCTTGGACAAGACTGCCTGTAGCACCCTGCTCTGTCTGGCAGGAAGCAGTCAGTCTGCACATAAAACAGACCTGGGGAGCTGCTTTCCTGGGAGCTCTGCTGATTGCTGAAGGTCCCTTAATTTTTAAGTGTTGGCAGCTTGATTCACTTTCAGACAGAGATAAGTCCTGCCTAAACTGAAGGAATGAATGGAAGGAATCTCCCCCCACTACACCCCATATGTAGGTTGCCCTAATAGTCCCTGAACAGATGGATGGGGTCATGTGAGCCCGTGAAACTCTATCTGTTTTGGAGGAGTGGTGGGTGTGGTGCTGTGGTCATGGACCACAGATATATGTGTTGCCTTTCACAGAGAAGCTCACTGTCCTCCAAAGACTGAATATCAACAAAATCCTTCCTGTGGGGACTTCCAGTTCTGCCCGAGCCAGCTGTAAATTCCTTTGAGGCTAAGACTAAGAAAACTGGAATCCTGGGAGGGCTTTGGTACAGTCCCAAAACCATTTCCACTGAACCTTCCCAAAAATATGGTTTCTCTGACCCAGGAATGTGAGCTCTGTAACAATGTAAAGCTGAAGTCCTAGACCACTGGAATTAACCAGTATTAGCTCATTGCATCTTTGTGCTCTGTCTCGGCTAACATGAAAATTGTTTTCCCTCTGGGACACAGACTTGGTTCCATTTTTGTGTAGCACCTGGCACAATGGGGATGTTGGCATTTGAGTGAGGTGCTACCTCTATATAAACAAATTTAAAAATTCGTGGGACCTCTGCTTTCTTCTTTGCTGCTTTTGAGTTGATTATTTAAGAGTAAGTGATCATAAAGCATCAGAGTGAGCAGAGCAGAGCTAACGGCTGCTTCAGCCAGGAAATGCCTGAGGAGCAGGGAAAACAGAAACGGGAGTATAAATTGCTGTAGCACAGTGAACAGAACGCATGAGCTGGTACAGACTTGCTGAAGCAGGAGATATCAGAAAAGTAGTTATGTGCACAGAGAGCTCCTCTACTCTACTGGTCCCAGCAAAGCTGGAACAAAACTACATTTGCTCTACAGCAGGTGAAGGTCCTGTCCTCCAAACCCAGGACAGCTGGCCATCCTGACCACTGGACCTACCAGCTGCCTCCTCACTTGTCAGACCTTCTGCTTTTGCCTTCTGTCCCTCACCATCTGTTTGTCCTTTTCATGGGAGAGGTCCCTTCCAGTTGTCACCCTCTGCATGAGCCAGTTGAAACATTTGCCTCCCCTACCGGGACAAGTTTCCTTCACATTTTTTGTGCTTCCTTGCATGAAACAATTTCTTTTCTGAATGTATATTCACAGTGCTCCCCTTTTAAACACAGAGCTTCTAGAGCGACATAACACCTCTTGGAGCAAACGCCTTCCCTAAAAGCCTTGATGTTGAGGCCCCAAATGTCAACACTCTGTCTTCCAAGGATATAGAATGTAATCCAGGCATCGCTCCCTTGCCTGTGGTTTCTCTGTTTCAGTGAAGTGTCCGATGAGCAGACAGCCAGAACAGCCACCAGCATGCCGGAAAGGGCATGTCAGGGGTGGGAAGGAAGAGTGGCTGCACCACATTGTGTTCCAGGCATGTTTAGTTGGCACATGGTCCCTGAGGGACTGCTGGATGCTGGAGTATATTTAGGGCAGCTTCTGGGCTACTTGAGCTCACAGTGAGAGAGGTAAGGCAAAATCATGCAGCTGCACCCAACTCCTAGGGGCTGTCTTCCTTCCCACTGCTTGTGAGAAAGGCCTGAGCAGAGCAGAGAGAACTTAGACCCACAGCACACTACACACCAACTTCTCTGCCTCCTCCTACCTGCCAAAGTAGGAGGGTGAGAGTTCCAGTGAAAACTTTCTTCTAGAGTAGGGAAAAAGACAAATAAAGAATAGCCAGGTGGTTTGCTGTGCTCCCACTCTTCTTTGCATCCTAAAGTAGCCCCACAGACTGACGTGAATGATCTTATTAACTTGTGCTCACATGAAATACACATAAACACAGAAACGGGGAAGGCTTTCAGGGCTGTTTCCAGCTCTGAAGCAGCTCTTTGACAGGGCTAGACTGGTTGTTTTTTTTCTCCCCAGATGAGAGGCTGGTCAACACCACCCCTAAACTCACCTCCACCCCCAAACAGCTGTTTTGCCAAAGGGTGGAGAAGCAGACCTCCTGACTGAGGGTGGAGCAGTTTGAAGGGGAGGAAAGCAGTGACTTCACTTCTTATTAAGTAATAGCAGAGCGGGGTGTGCGTCACTCTGAAAAACAAGACTTTGGGTGGGGGCAAAGGCTCTCTGCAGCACCTTATGCATGGAGCCTTTCCCTTCGTGGAAAATGAGCAGAATACACCATTCTGAAGAGTGAATTTAGAAAGTAGAAGATGCTGAGGACCTCGTAATCTTATTTAAGGGGATCCAAGAAGAGCATCAAGGTGAAAGGGCTCATAATGTCTTTTTGGCTAGACTTTAGGAAAGTCCACTTTCCTCCAGCAAGGTTAGAGAAACATAGGAATAGATTGAGTCCTGTGAAAAAAGCAGCACGTGGGGGTTAGCTTTCATAGGGAGCAGATAGCACTGGGGTCTGTGTACAAATACTAGGGGAGTGATGGCAGGACAGACAAAGGTGTCTTTGTGATCACAGGGTTACCTGCAAGGAGACTGCTCACAGCTTCCTTTCACCTTGTGGAACCAAGCAAGTATCACAAGGTCTGGATCTATCTCCACAAATAATCCTTTCCCTGCAGCTGACTCCTTCAGGGCTGTATGAACAGCCTCAGGCCAGTCTGTTGCATTCTCTCTGCCTGATTCAATTGGCTTCTGCCAGTCCTGACTACTGCTGAAACAATCTCTCAGGCTTGAGAGCAGTCTGGTATGTGAGACATCATTCCAGGCTGTTCTGAGCATCACAAGAGTAAGAAGCAGTCTTGGACTCCAAAGACTTCAAATGTAACATATTTTCATGCTGCTGATACTGTTCATACTGCTCTGAAAGTGCAATTACCAGAACGGCCATTGGAACAGAAACTGTAAAAAGCCTTCCCAAAGACTCTGTGCAATGCTTGTGGCATCAGCAGAGCGTACCTCTGGCCCCATTTGCAGTGGGGACATAACCATAGGCTGTTATTTCCTCTCCTTGGCCTCGCAGGTGAAATACCCTGGCAGTGTCCTAGAGACACATGGCAGTGGGGGGGCACACCTCTCTCATTCCTCTCACTAGCATGGGAACTGCAGCAAAGTGTGTGGGTGCTGTGCATCATTGCTGCCGTGTGCTTCACTTGTTGGGCATTTGCCCAGAATTTTGCCTGGGCATGTTTGACCTTAGACCCATGCTACCACTCGTGTGAGTTATTTTATATCCAGTTTTTACACACCTTTGCATACTGCAGCCACACATGGTGAGCACATGTCAGATGCAGTCAGGAATTCAGGCTCTGATTAGGAGAGGTGTAAAAGCCATCAAGGGGTGGCATTAACAGAGTGTAAATAAAGGGCCCTTTATTTTTTTTCCTGTATATAAACTGAAAGTCCAGTTTTGTGGTACCAACCTCCCAATGGTTCCTCATGCAGACTTTCACGAAAGACTCATCAAGTCTGCAAAGAGCTCAAACATAGGCAATAAGCAGCTTTCCTCACCCTTGCCTCAAGTGCACAACAAAGGAAAGATAAAAAATTAAGGAAGGAATAAATGTACTCTTTCTTCCAGTCTAACTGACAACAGCAAGGGCAGTTCAATTTCATTAATAAATAGAATTTCGTGTTCCAGCTTCTAACCTGATAGAAATAAATTAACTGAGTGTTCAGAGAGTTCTGCTGCCTTGCTCACAAATCATAATGGCTTAGCAGAACAGCACTGTTTTGGAAATAAAGAAGAAAAGGACAAAGGAACACAAACAACAGGCATCCACCAGCTCCCAGAATGATACTTGCCAAAGCCCTTTCTCATTGCTTGCTGGCACAGCTGCTAGAGCAGACCATTGCTCCCCAGGTCTGGAAACATTCTGCTCACATCTGACAGTTCAGGGGACTGCCACACACCTGCTGGGTAGCAAAGGCTTCCTCAGGCTGGAGCTGAGATAGGGTAGGAACCCCTGAGCAGTCCCTCTGTCTTGCTGCTTCTTGCAGCTATTCTAACTCCTTTAGCAGCTTCTATTAAGTGGGTCCAGCTAAGCATCTCCCACCACCTGCAGTTCCTGTTAAGTACTCCTGGTCCTCACTGGGTTCTGGCTTTTTGTTACTCAAAGATAACTTCTTCAACAGACTTTTCTGGTCCTCTAGTTTGCTGTAATTTTATCAGCAAAGACTGCAAACCATTACATGAGGTGGTGATCTACTATGGCACGGCTAGTCCCAGCTTTTCACACTTTATGCTGATGTTGTTGTTTTCTTACACAAATCCACCCATATGTGCCAGCATATGTTGATCAGTATTAGGCCCACCTCTAGGCTGTTTCAGCTCTTTTCTCTCCAACTGAGGCCAGTAGGGCAATTCTGTCCCTGTAGCTCTCTCTGCCATGCTGGTCAGCCAACAAAACAGAAAGGAAAACACAGGGTCTTAGTTCCCTGTATCTTGCAGGCAGCCTGAGCTTCTCATTAGGATTCACCAAAGAATAGTAGTTGTCCTAAATAAGCCTCAGGACAATCCTCTGTTTATAACAACTTTAGACCCTGGTGTCATATCTGTGTTGCAGACAGATGAACTCAGAAAGGCTAAGCCATGCTAGAGAGTTCGTGAGTCCCAATGCTTCTCCACCCCTTCCCTGTTTTCCTAGAGCAGGCACTATTCCCTTCCCAAACCAGGGAATTAGTAACACTAATGGGGGAATGTGTCACCTCTGCATGCTGAGCGTGACTCACAAAGTCAATAGGGCCTCAGCAGCTGAGAGGAACAATGAGTTGTGTTCTCAGTCACGTTTTTTTTGGCTACACCATCACTGGAGAAGGGCCAGAACAAGGGCAGTGATGTCATGGCCATAGGCTTAATGTGGAAGTATCATATACAACACTACCAGCTCTCTGTGATCTGTTACTTCCACATTAACGTAACTTGGGGCATATATACACACAAATAGTTGCCAGAGCCAAGAATAAGTCATTTGAAACGGATTATTTTATTTCAGGCTTTTAACAAGAATGCTTGCCAGTCCCAACAGGCTCATTCTGGGGAGGTAGTACCTAGCTCAGTACTGAGATATATAATTTAGTCAAGACTTCAGCCATAAAGACAGAAGTTTGGAATGTACAAATGGGCAGACAAGAATCCTGCTAAGAAATAGCTTACATTTTTCTGACAATTAGCCATTGTTGCAAGTATTTATATAAATAAAGAGTAAGAAGAAGTTCTGAGAGAAAGGAGGAAATTACTCCCAGCCATTTTCAAGAAAATGACTTTGAAGCATTTCATGCACTTGTATTTGAGCAAGACTTTTCTCCATTAGCCTCTGAGTGGAATGGGGAATTGTTTCCGCCTTTCAGAAATGTGCTGTGTGTATTAAGTGGTCTGTCAAAGGAGGCAGTGCAGGAGGGGGTGTAGAGCTGAGCATACAGTGACATTGCAATCAGAGGCCAGCCCCTGGGTCAGGCAGGCAAGCTCGAACTCGCTGTAACCTGCCTGGAGTGGGTGCTGATAAGAACCCAGGCTGTGGAGTTCACGGGGAGCTGTTCGCAAACATCCTCATCCCAGGAACTGTGCAGGGCTGGAGCCTGCTCTGGGCAGCCCACAGTGCTGCTAAAACCCAGCTCAGGGCATCTGAACTGCACATGGATGGGGCTGCAGGAGCTACTGTCTGCTTTCTGCAGGGACAGCTGTGCCAAGAATGACAGTTCCCTGCTTTATGAAACTCTTTCCTAATGTATTGCCAGGTGCCTCAGGTGACAAGGCCTGCCTCTGTCCCTTGTTATGGGCCCCTCTCATAATTTGCTGGGTTAAGCCAGGATTCCTCTGGCCAGAAAAACAGGGGAAGCCCTGAGAATTCATAACACGAAATCTTATCTCAAGGGAAAAAACAGAGGCATGTGTGTAGAGGCTTGTTGAACTACGCATTCCTCTAATAGTTTCCCAACGCTGAGTACCAGTGGGACAGTCACACACTTTGCTGCGTGCTCCCAACAGGCTGGAACCTTTATCTGCAGGACAGGCTGGTGCTGGAGCCCTGCCAGTCGCTCTGGAGAGCAGCTGTGGCCCCCTCGGTTCCTGTGCCTCTGCACTGGGCAGCGGATTGGCGGAAGCTGGTGCAAAGCTGCCTGTCCGATTAAATTTGTTATTTTGCAAAAGGATTTAGCTTTGCTTGTTGGTTATTACTTAAGAAAAATCCTAAGCTGGTGCTTTAACCTGTTTTAAACCTTTCACAGGGTGAAAGAATCTGGTTCCTTTGCTTCCAAGTTGTAAACAAGGAGCAGAAAGCTGAGAGAGCAGAGAAAACAAAAAAGTTTTAAAATACTATTTTTCTTATATTTTTTTTTCCAATCAAAAATTATGTTAAAAATTTCTTGTACTAAAGGGCTGCCACATCAGAAGTGTTGCTGAACTTTTCTTCTGAAAAAATCTGACAGGTCATTAGCCATCTCAGACATACTCCAGCTCCCACACATACCTGCTGTCTCTCCAGGGATGTGCTAGTAAGCCCATCCAGAAGGGTTTGTAGATTATAAATATGATGAGAGATGCTCACATGTTTCATATTTTTTCCTGTACAAAAAAAAAAAAAAAAAGCAGAGGAAGCCAAATCAAATAAGCCACTTATTCCAAGCAAGAAAAGCTGTCTATATAACGATTACCTCCGGCTTAATTGAGCTTGTAGCTGATTGTTAATTAAAACAAAAAATTTTCAGTTGAGAATGTTTCAGGTCAGCGGGGACTGGTGGGCTACAAGCGAAGATTACTGTAAATGTATTGTCTGAGTACAAAAACTACACTCAAATACTGTTGTAGTTGCAAAGCCAAGAATTGCCCATGAGAAGTGCCCAAAGAAGGGTTGACACTGAAGTTTTAATTTCCATACTCTGAGACATGCAATGTAGATAATTTCTTTGATAGGATTCCTGTCACAGGATTTCTGCAATTAAAAAAATAAACATTTTAGATTTAGTTTTGTCCTTCTGCCCAGTGGATGAACTTAGATCGTCTTTAGTTCATAGGGTTTAAACAAAGTTCTGAGAGCAGAATGACTAAAACCCCTTTTGAGCTCATGGCATTCAGCAAGATATATCTGATTGCTTCAGAAACATCCACAAATTTGTTTTCACAGCAGGACAGTAAATATTATGTATTTTGTAAATGAGAGGCTGCCTGCTGAAAGTGCAAAGTCATAAGATTTGTGAACTTGATACAGAATTACAGGGACTTGGATTTTCAGTTTCTATTCTACCACTTTATATTCTAAGCTCGAAGTCCAGGTGCATTTGCAAGTGTTCATTCCTTTTGCAAGTCAGCTGTGGCTCAGCCATTCAGGGGGCTCTGGTTGCAATGCCAGGTCCAATAGCTTCCACCCTGGTCAGCAGAGCCCTTGCCTTCCCACCCTGGCCCTACACTGAATCTCACAACACACGTTTTCAGTTTTGGGCCCGTTCCGCAAATAGGATCAGGGAATCAATTCATAACAAAAATAACCCTGCTTGGCCTCAGAGCACAGTCTGGGACCAGAGGCTATGTTAAGCATGCAGAAAGCAATGGACAGCCTTGTATCTGGCTAACTTGCCAAGCATCACACTGGATGACAGGAGCACTGGTCAGCTTGCAGGGCAGCAGTCCATCCCTTCAGTGCCATGATGACTCTTGCTGCTTCTGCAGTCCCTTTTCCTCTGCTGACCACTGCCATCTATGTCCCATGAGGCAAGAGGCAGGGGGTACTGCAGAGAGCCCTTGTGGGGCTTTCACAGCCATGAGCAGCCATCAGTTACCCAGGTAACTTTCATCCTGGATTTCTTAGGTTTCTGAGCACTTGACTTCACAGCCATTACAAATATTTTTGCAGGCATTTTGTGTGCTATACACACCATACGTAAAAGTTGTTCCTAGGGACTTGGTTTAGTGATGGACTTGGCAGCGTTAGGTTAATGTCTTGACTTGATCTTAGAGGTCTCCCCCCACTTAAACAATTCCACGATTCTATATGTCCTCATTTAAAGTAACCTGAAGTATAAGAATGAGAAAGGGAGGAGATGTGAATCTGGACAATGCTGAGGACCAGAACCAATGCTTTGTCCTTGTCCTTTATGCTAGATTATTTGGAGATAAAGGAGTTTGGAGGGATTACCAGCAAAGATTCCCCACTCTCAGAACCTGGTTGTTGCTGCAAACTGCAGAGCTGAGCTAGCCTGTTGGTCCCTTGCAGAGAAGCTGTCACTTGCAAAGTGCTATTTTCTGTTGGAAGCGAGATGGTTACTGTGATGTACAGCACAGACTCCTTCCTAACCCATGACCACTGCAAATGTCAGTGCCTCTGTTGGACACACAGAGCATGCATGACAGGCTTTGCTTCTTGTCACTGCCTAGCAAAATCCTTTTTTTGATCCCTCATAAGGAGAAATACAGAAAATAAGTGACAGTTCCTCTGCAAGTATTGCCATCACTAGGATGGTCTGTCTAGCTCCTCTCCAGTAGGACCCACTCCCAGACATCAGCTGGAGAAGTCTCATGGCCTTTCTGACATCTTCAAGACACATGGGACATCCTCGTGTCTCCTGCTTCCTTTCCTTTTACCGTTTCAGCATGGTAAGGATGGGACAACAGTGTGAGCCACTTCACTTACACTCTTGTGCACTCTATCCTCTATTTCCTAAAATCATTATATCAGCTTTAGTGACAATCTGTGTTTCTAAAATGGCACGGAGCCAACTACTGAATGGGCTAAAACCTGGCATAGGACTAACTGTTGTGAAGTTCACTAGAATAACAAACAAACTTTGGCTGGGTCATCCTTAAAAGAATCTCTTTTGTTTCTTTCATTGCACCTGATCCAAGCTCCTCATTCTCAGTTTTTAGGCTGAGAATATCTGTGCCTTCCCACTCCCACTACTACCCCAGTCTGCCATTATTTTCTTAGAAGTACCTTCTGAGGCTTACCCTTTCCTCTTTGTGGTGTGCTGCTTCCTTCTCTCCCACTCCAGAGTCTGTGGGCAGACTCAGACACAGCCAGCTAGCTACCCTAGGGGTCTCATGCAGCAGAAAGTCATTGTGGGACACAGTGCTGAGGCAAAGTAACAGCCAACCACTTTCCACTTTCTGGAAGATTATCAGCAGTTCACAGAGGGGGTGCACAATCAAGATAATCCAGCAAATGCCTGTCCCACTTATTCTGAGCCATGTCACTTCTTCAAAAAAATAATCTTGTTGAGTGGCAGCTGCGTCGTTAAAGGCATATTATCGTGCATGAAAGATTTTTCATACTTTTTCTACCTGAAACAGGCAGCTCTTATTTCCCATACAAATGCAGCCTTCTCATTCTCTTTCCAGAGGCTCCTTAAAAGCTCTGACCCAACAGTTTTCCACAGTTTGATGTGCCATGGCCACAGCTCAGAATTTTCTTGTTATTATATCTGCCATTACAGTCTGCAAGATACTGAAAGGCAAGCTTGATATTTGGGCTTTCTGTAATGACCTCCCCATAGATATTTCTGTGTTAATAACTATAAAGAGAATACTGCAAATAGCAGGAATTATGATAACCATAAGGTGAGTGGTAAAATTACTCTTGAAATCAGCCGTACATTTGAACAAAATGTAGTAATATCCCTTCTGGAGAAGCCAGAAGCACTCTCCTCATCCAGGATGAAAGGAGCTAAGGAATGTGCTGGCTGGCTCTGAATCCCTGTCCTCTTGGGCCTTTAATGGGTTTCCTGCTCCTGAAGGTTCAAAGAGCAATTACAGTCTCCAGCAAAAGTACAGCAAATGGAAAACAGATTCTCTGCCTTTCACTGAAATGCCAAGAAAATAAGTAACTGAAAGATGGAGGACTCAAAGTCACCTCATTGCAGCATTGACTGAGCTGAAGGAAAATTTCCCTCTGTGCATCCCCAAGGCCAAAGGGGATGTGCCATGTGAAGTGGGTGGTGGGAACCCAGTTCGCTGCCCCCTATCCCTGAGGAGGCTCATGTTAGTGGAGAGAAATGATACCAGGCAGCTGGAAACTGCCTCTGGGCTCCAGCTCCTTCACCTTCTCGTTGGGGGTTTGGTTTTGTGCCTTTGAATTGGCTTTTGGAGAGGAACAAAAGCAAGGTCAGGGCAGCTTCCTTCACTGCAGCAAGTCACCAAATATATGGAGAGAGCCTTTTCCCTGAGAACAGGTCTCTTGCTTGGTATTCAATAAACTCTGCCATACAGGGCAAACTGAATAAGCCTGTCTGAAGTGAAAAGCCCTCCAAGTTGCTTTGCATCATGTTTCATTGTCACCTCAGATTACTTGAGATTAAATCCTATCATAGGTGGCAGGGAGAAATAGCTAATAAGTCTGAGCATCAGCAACAATACCAACTTTGTGCTCAAACAAGGATGCTCAGTATCCAGTGACAGTACAAGTAGGTCACCCAACCAGCTTAGCAACAGGAGGAACTTCTCTAATAGGACTTAATTCTGGCACTGTTCAGTTGTACCACACTCATCTGGGATGTAGCTCAGCCCTGCAGCTCCTCAGGTGTAGAGAGGAAACCGTAGCCTCATAATTAGACAGTTGTGATAAAATAATTGCTAAGGATTTCTTTGGTCATCTTATATTACAAATTGATGCTTCCTCTAGTTTTCCTTACTGTCTACAGAGGAAGAAGGAATCCATTCTCTCTTAACCATATGGATGTGTAATTTCCCTTAACCAAACAGAAAACAAAGAGAAATTGAATGTGAAAGAGGACGAGTAAGGAATAACTGAATGAATAAAAGGCCTCCTTATAACAGCTCTGACCTGGATGAGTGGGGATGTCTTATCCCTGACCTCCTGCTAACAAATATGGACTACAGACAGAGACTTTGGATATGAAATATCCAAATCCAGAGCCAGGCACATTTGGAGAGTGAAGAGGTATTTTTGGTCCCATCTTTTCACACCAGGAAGAAGGACTTGCAGTCAAAACAAAATTAAAAATTAATTTATTTAATTTTTTTCACCTTTTGAAACTCTTTTAGTCTATCTGGGGTGAGGAAGTAAGTCTGTTGTAATTAAATATTGTGACGGAATGCCAGGTAATTTTTCCCAGAAGAAGATGTTTTGAGTTAACATGTTTGGACAACATAAGGTGAAAGTGGACTGTTCTCACTGCAATTTGCTGGGTCTGTAGATGTTAGCTGGCAGTATCAGCGCACTGTCAATACCCCAGGCCTCATCCCTTCTCCTTTAACTGCACAATAGATCTAAATTGTAATGTTTGTAGGTAAGGAAAGAAGCAATAGCAGAATAGGAAAGCAACAGTTTTGAAACTTCCAGCACAATAGAGGCACACTATCTTCCATAAATGCCTAATGTCAGTTTGAACATGGTCTTTCTTTTATCAATCCCCTACTGTTGCAGATAGTCTTTTTGGAGAATCTCTATGAATTAATTTGGAAACAATACCCCCCCAGTACTGCTTTAGAAACTCCTAGAAACGGGAAAGCTCTGCTATCTTCTAGGCTTTTTAATGCCAAGGTTGGAAAAAGGACTTCTAGATGGAATCAGCTGGACCACAAGACTGAGAAGATAGTGATGACCAAAGGCTTAGCATCTGCTCACACCTAGTAATAAATGGTGTGCACAAGAGGTTGATCCTGTGGTCCATGTGCTTCACCAACCACCTGGATGGCGTACACATGCACCCTCACCATATCACTGGAAGATGCAAAATTATGAAATCTGACACATCAAATGACATCTTCAACCTAGGGGCACCTCAAAGATATAAGGATTGGAGCTATAGAGACCTCATTTAGTCCGGTAGGGAGAAGTGCAGAGTTCTTCACCTGAGCTGGAATGATTCCTACACTCTGGGAGGGAACTGGCTGAGATGAAAGTCAGGATGAAAGTCTGGAGGTTACGGTGGATTTCAGGCTGAACGAGCTGATCCTGCATTGACACCACAAGGCAGCTATGTTCTGCACTACACTAGGAGCAGCATGGCTGGCAGATCTAGGAAAGTTCTTTTCCCTTGTGCCTGACACTGATGAGGCTGCTGATAGGACACACTATCCAGTCTGGAACATGAACATTGCAGAGGAATTGGAGGGAACTTGAGAGTGTCAGCAGAAGTCTAACACTCTGACCAGAAGAGATCAGAGGCCTGGAGCACATGATTGGCAAGAGTGTGCTGAGGCATATTGAAGCAGGTTAAAGGAAGGCTAATCAAACAGCCTGCAACTGCCTGAAGGGTAAATTACAAGCACAACAGATCCGTGTTTTCCTCAGCGGTATCAGATGATACAGCATTGAACAGAAGCCACAGGAGCTGGCCATTAAGAGGGAAATTCCTATAAAGGTAGTGCAGCATTGGAACAGACAGGCCACAGAGGTCGTAGAATATCCAATTTAGGCAGTTTTCAGGATGCAGCTATTCAGAGTTAGGGCTGACCACATGATGTGCTGGCAATAGCACTTCTGTGAATAATTCTGTGGGTGGAGTAGATGACTTCTACAACTGTTCCAATCACAATATCTATTGTTCTGTGATTCTTTGCAGTCGCTAGTCACTGAATTTGACAAGGGTATTTCCCAAAGTTCACTGTACAGATAGAGTTATTTCCTAGCAGACTTAGATCATTGCATGCCTGACAGCTATTTTTCCTCTAAAATATGGTGAGCAGCATTATAGTTAAATTTCTTCATGCCGAGCAATGTGATTCCCATTTATTATTCTAAGTCAGCCACAGATCATACATACATAGAACTTGAGTTTGAGATGGATGCTCTTTGGGACTAATATTGGCATCAGCTGTACAATCAGCATCTTCTCTAATCAGTCCTTGGTCAGAGAGGACCTCACCAGGAAGTAACAAGGGATTTTAAAATCTTACACTCAGGTGAGGTTTTGAGAGCAAGCTCAGACCATCCTAGAGGGTCAGAGACACCTTTTGGATTTTCTCTCACGTTCTGAGAAGCTATAAAGACATTTTCAGAGGTATTCAGCCACAACAGAGATGGTGCCACAAAAATCCTGAAGCAGAGTCAATGGGCTTCAAATAACTTATTGTCATGTAAAAATACTCTGAAGGCCCAGATATATATGCATGATACCTATGCAAGAAAAGGCACTTATTCAGGTGGCAGCAATCATTCCTTGCTGTGACAGCTAAAATGTGAATGCTAGGTCCTCTTTTTACCAATGTAGTCTCTTTGTCACAGAGTAGTGTCCTGATTGAGTCCCTGGCTACAGACACACAACAATGACAAAAAGCCAAAGTCTAAATCTGGTAACTGCAGCCCTTATTTCAGTCAATGACCCTTTAGTTAAAAAGGCTGACTAGTACCAAGGCAAACCCAAACTCAAAGTGTTGTGTTTTTACAAAGAATGCAATACTTTTACTCCACTATTTATGACTAATGTATCACAAGGACTCAGAGCTGCTAGTTAATTTACAATAGTATTTATGAATCAGAAGAGGGACAGGCTTGTGGTTACGGCTGGACTGACATTTAGAATGTCTGGGTCCAATTCCTAGTCTAGCATAGATTTTCCTTTGTAAACTTTGGCAGGCTACTTCATCTCTCATCCTCAGTTCCTTGCCTACAAATTTTTTCCTCCCCTTGGCTTTTTGGCTGTCTGATCCATTTTAGTTGTGAAGTATTTCTGTAGTTTCTGACATCCAGGAAAGAACAGAGTAACATGAATGATGTAGCAAATTATACTTTCAGCTGCAAATATCTCTAAAACAGCCTAAAGGCTGGTGGTGTTTGCTTCAAATGCTAACAAATATACCCTTGAAGAAACCAGCCTGGACAAGTGAATGTAGCAAGTAGAAACTACATTCAAAAGTAATTGTTCATAATGAATTCAGTTAAATATTTCCTGCTACTATTACTTTTTAAACCACTGTCAGCCCAGATATATTTACTACCATTTCATGCCAACCCATTTTAAGTGACAGTAGAGATTCCCATTGGTATTTCTACCACCTGTACTATATTAAAAAAAAAAAACAAGTATTGGAGTATTTTCTGATCATCAAATGTGAAGCATTTTTGAATTCTATTTTTGACATTTTAAAATATTCTTTACAAATTGCAACATTCAAGTGCTTATCGGTGATGTCTTCCAGAAATGATAGCTCTACCTTTCAACATAGAAAATAGTTTTAAAATTGAACCTAGGTTGATTAGGTTGCTTTGCAGCCTGAAGTTTTTAGAGGTTTTGAAATTGAAATGTCAAGAAAATACGAAAAAAAATGTGGACATAATTATTTCTCTCTTACTGTCTCTTTTCAGAAGAACTCTCTTGGCACCAGGAGGTCTAGATTTAAAGAAATAAAATCAAGAATAAGCAAGTCACATTTTATTCACTTGGCTCTTTGGACCTCAGAATGGAAATACATGGATCTCAGGGTGTTAGAACTAAAACTTATTTTTTATTTTACCAGCAGAACTCTATACTCTTACAGACATGTCAAAAGCTGTCCCCCCAAAAGAATAAAGCACAAATATATATACAGAATGGGGAATTAATTCAAAAACAATGGCAGACTAATATATGTGCCTGGAATCAAAAGGAGAAGATAGATATCTTCAGAATGAGATGCAGAGGTGAAAAATACTGACAAAGAAAAGCTTCTGTTTTCCTATCAGAAATGCAATAATCTGGGCAAATTCCATGTACAGGGCACATGAGCTTTTAGTATTAAGCAAGAAAAGACAGTATCCACACAATCCAGCAATGCAGTCAGGTGCTTCCTCATTGAAAATGGTCTTTGTGCCTGCCAGGCATCTTTCATTCTGAACTGGGGGAAGCCATAGGTTGGAGTTAGTGGAGTTAGCATCTGTTCTGGGAAAGAGCATGAGCTGGAAAGTTCTCCAGTGGTACTAAAGGGCAGCAAAACCAGTGAATGCAGTGGGGCCTCCTCTACAGAAACAAGTGGAAAACAGCTGCATATGCATTAGCCCTGCCTGCAACACAGAGAAAGATCTCAGCAGAGCCATTGTGCCCAGCAAATTGCAGCTCTTCATTATATATGGCTCTGAATGCAGTACTACTGCCAAATTCACATGGCTCTGCCTCTGTAGTTATAAACCACAAAGCCTGACGGAAAAAGGAGGAAGCCCCATGGGAAGTTTTGCAAAACTAGAGGTAGGAGGTGATGGACTCAATGAGTTTCCTAAGACTTGCTATACTATGGTGAGAAAGGCTTACAGAGATTTTGGACAAGCATGCTGAACTCTGAAAAAGCACTACAGGGCTTCTACAATTTTCCAGAATTTACCAGAATGTGAGGTCCTATCAGTTGGCCACTCTTCTACACCTTATGATCTGATGAGGACCTTTTTTGCCTGAAGCTTTTGAAAGCCGTTAAGAAAGTAAATTTTCCTTGGAAGTACCATTCTCCCCTTTCTTTAGTTATGTTTCAAAATAAAGCAGATTCTCATAGCAGAAAAAAATTGAGAGAAGCTAAGGTTTTGTAATCCTCCTGCGTGATCCTAGGCTAGCAGCAGAATGGTACAGTTCAATTTTGAGGCTTCTAACAAACACCAGCTGAATCTGCCACCTCAAAACATGGGGAAAACAAGAACTGATGGGCTCATCTGAGGGCTCAGCCTCCCTGCTGCCATATGGTGTGCCTAATAACTTACTAAAACAGCGCATTGTTGAGTTAAGGGAAAAGAGTAAAAATAAACAAAATAATGTGCTATAAGAGCAGTGAGGTGGAAGGACTAGATTAATCAGTTAGACCTTTCCTATAACACAGCCATCATTTCAAACCCTATCAGTTTTTGGTGAAGCAGCTGCCAGTGCTGTTTCAGAGACACAATTGCAGTTTCTGCTGGCCTGGGCCTGAGACTGTCACAGCTGGATAGCAAGGCCTGACCCCTGCTTCATCAGGCCACACAGCATCTCCAGGCCACTAAAAACTGTCCCTCGTAGCCCATTAACCATCCCTACAGGTTACTTCAGCTGGCCACCTGCACTGACTTTGACAGCCACTTCTGGTCATCAGTAACACCTTTGTTTTAACAAGAACATGCATATACTCACTTCATTCTGTCCAAAGAAAGGGTTTTTTAAAACAACATGTTCCAATCCATCCTTTAGATTGGATTGTTACTTTCCTGAAGTACAGCTATTGCCTAAAATGAGGATGTTCAAGCTCTTCCTGTCCATGTTTAAGTACCACTGGTTTGCCCAGCTTATGGCACATAATTAAAAGGCACAATATCCCTCCCCGTTATATTTGAAATATTTTTTTAAACTTCACTACTGTCATGATAAAATATAAAGTGCCAACTGAACAGACTGAAGCCTACCCATGAATCACTTTCTGTCGCTTCCCAAGATGGTGAGAGGGGACACCGTCCTCACCAGACCACGCATTTTTCTCAGCAGAGGGATCTCCGTCCCCTTCAAACTTGAGTTGTTCAGCTCACGAGGGAAAGCCTGGTCAGTAGTTAGGAGCTGTGCAGTGTTGGTATTAAACCTATAAACCAAAGTAAACGCCTTCCTGTAAATCTCTGTCGTGCACGGTTACAAGGGTGGTTACATTACATGATATTTACTTGGTGGGAAACAGGCAGAGGACACACACAGATAAGCTTTTCACAGAGCTCATCCACAGCTTCTGTGCTTATGCCAGCTTTTGGAAACCACTCACCAAGGCTGGCTTCGAGCATGAGACCTTACTTCCGTCATTCCCAGGACGATTGCTTTGGTCCCACACTTGATTTCTCACATATCGGAATGTCATGGAAGATAAACAGATACAGCAGAGGAACACGATGGGAAACAGCCTCGCCCAGCTCTTGAGGAGCCATCAGAAACCAGCCTCTGTCAAAGCAGCATTGTTTTGACTCAGACTCTGCAGTGCACTGTGGCTGTCTGGTCAGGGCCAGGCCTTCATCCTGCCTTGAATGTAAACACGCATGAGGCTTCTTTTACCACATGTTTTGGGAAGCATCGACAGCTCTTGGCAAGCAAGGAAAGAGATGACAGAGGCTGCTGGCATGCTGCTTTAGCTGATGTCATCTTACAGTCAGACTAGAGCTCTGGGTGCACGCACTTAGTCCCACATAACACACAGCTAGCAGTCACCAAACTTTTGTTATGGCTAAAAAATAAAATTAGCTGTGTTTGGCTGGAGAGTTCTCCCTCCCTCTCAGAACTGTTATGTTGCTTTCTGGCTCCAAATGGCAAGGCAGCTGCTCCCTCGGAGCACCCAGCACCCAAACACCAGGGTATATCTGTCAGGGAGCAGCAAGAGCAGGGCTGCTCCTTAAAGGAAGGGAGGCAGGAGCCAAGAGGGAGCCTTACTAGCCAGGTCTCAGTCCCACATTGCCAGAGGTGTGCCAGACAAACCCAGAGATGATGGCCAGGCCCAACCAAAAATTCAGGTCAAAATGCTCTATAATGGTGATGGGACAGGTTCTGAGGCCAATCCACAAAGTCAGGGAAAAGGATCAGGTCCAGTGCCCACCAGGCAGGCCCACAGTGACAAAAATCAAGCTGTGAAGCCAGTCCATAGGTTTGGATCCTGTTCAACAGGCTTCATAACCAAACAGGAGTGGGGCCATGGCTGGACAGGAGACCAGCACTCCTCCAGTATGGATCAAGAAAGCAATGAATGCCCAGGGCTGAGCTCAGATAGAGCTCCTGGGGCCATGGGTGTGAGCTCCAGGTGAGGGCTCTCAGCATCATTAGGGCTTTAGTGAGCTCAGGGCTCAGGAAAAAGCAGAAACTTCATTTTATTTTGTATGTCAGATAATAAACTAAGGAACATAATCAGGCTGAAAACTGTAGATATCTTTGGAAATTCCATTATCAGGGTTGATTGAAACAACTTTCTTTGCTTCTCTTATGCATCTGTGCATAAGTCCTTGATTACTGATCACATACTGACTTTTTTCCTCAAATTTTCTGCATCATTTAACACCCAATTCTGACCTGTTACCTCCTCATAAGTTTTGGTCCACTGTTCTGACACTATTCAAATTATGTCCTAAGGAGAGAATTATTCTTTTACCCCTGGGCATTTCAGTGGTTTTCATTGCTGAAGTTTCATAAATAATATACAGTGCACATTCAAAGCATCCCTTCCAGCTAAGGGGAGATTTTCGAACCCATCATATAAATGTAAATTTGAGCTAGTAAGGGATTACGTTCAAAAGTACTGTATTTAAGTATCTTTAGAGAGATATCTGAGATTTTGGAGGTTTTTGTCTGTGTAGCACTATTTAGAATTTTATATAATCATAGAGAAGTTTCAACTGACTTCAGATGCAACAATGACTACCTGGCATTTGGATTAGTAAAGATAAGGGTTGTTAGGTCACAGAGTCTGACTGTTTTACAGAGCTATATATCATTTAATTAAGTTATCCCTGTAATTAGTCAAATCCTTCAGGATTATCCAAGTAATAAAGCAAGTAGCTATGAAGGCAGTTAGTCTCGATTTGAAGACCTGAAGAGATAAAGAGCTGATGATTTTCTTGGGTTGATTTTGGAGAGATGATTAATTACTTTCACTTAAAGCTTTATGCCAAATTACTCATATGAATCTGCCTAGCTTCATCTCACAGATACAGGTGCTTACTTTACTTTTCTCCACTGGGTTATAGATTCTTTTTACATCTGGTATTTATTCCACAGGAGCATATTTGTAACCTGTTTTCCAGTCACATTTTTTAAAGTTTGAAAAGTTTAAGAAGTCAGTTTGCCTTTCCACAACAAACATGAGTCCAAGATGTCAGTCTCTGGGGTTCATTACAGCAGGATTGAGAAGTTTTTGAGTTAGTTTACTGTGTCCAAAATTAAGAAAGTAAAAAATTGAGAGACAGAACATTAATTCCTACAGAGAACTGTGATTTAAAGGATTTTCTCAGAATTTCATTTGGACTTTTTGGCACACTTAGGGATAGAACTCAATTCCCTAAGATGTCTTTCAGCTGCCTAAATCATCAGAGTGCCTTTTCTTAATCTGCTACTCCCTGACACATAATTATGCATTTTCTGACTTCTGGAAGAAATGAAGCAGGGGTCCTGCAAACAACCTCTTCCTTAAGTCCAGATTTAGCCTCAGAACAGGTCTACCTGGTGGACCCTTCTGAAAAGGACCTGTGGAAAAAATAGATCACAGTCATGTAATTAAATGCTGATTCATAAAGCTTATGTACCAGGAAGGAAAATGAAGTTTGTGTTTCCTAAAGTTTGGGTGCTTAACTTTTTGACCTTAATAAGGTTCTTTTCATGTGATATATGGGCATGGCAATCCCTAGGCTTACCACAAATCACACTGGAAAAAAAAAAATTTCCTCTGGCAGCTGTATATTGGTACATGCATGACTCACCAAGGTTGGCACTTTGACCTGCACTTCATGAAGGGCAGGCATGTGTTTGCATTTATCACCTGTGGCCAAAGGGACATCTTAGCAAATATTTTCTGCTGGGAGAGAACTGGTAACAATCAGGACATTTAAAATCCACTCTGGACTCTGAAGGGAAAAGGTCACATTGGAGACAGGCTTTCCTTCCCCATTCCCTTGAGTTCATCTGTATCTACATTCTGGGTCTGTCCAATCCTGGCTCCTTAGGCAAGCCCCATTCTCCTCATGTAGTTGGTTTTAATACCTGTCCTATTCTTCCCTGTCATAAACATGGTGCCCACTAAGTCCCAATATTTGTCACCAGTGCCACTGGCCTTGGCTGACCCATCCAGTGCCTTTATCCCTAGCTCTCTATCCATGGGAGGGGAGGGAGCCTTTATCCTGGCTCCCTCCCCTCTCTGACTCTGCCTACCTGCTTATTTCTTCACTCAGACTCCCTTCCCAGATATCTGTTCATTCACAGTGCACCCCTTTGTTTCCAACTCTCTCCAGCCCATCCCAGTTTTCTGTTTGCCCCTTGATCCCTGTGAGATACCTGCCTTCCATAAGACCCTTGTCAACACCTTGCTCCTTGATCCATAGTTCCTTCCCCAGCAACTCCTTGCCTTCCTTATCACTGCATATCAGATCACATCTCTGCTGTCTTTCCTCATGGTCTCTTTGTCCCACTGGTCCCCATATACTCTGCTCGTGTCTCATTCTCACATGGCCAGACTTTATTTCTAGTTTTCCCCTTCATAGCAGTCTTCAATCCCAGTGTCATCAGCTGACTTTCCACTGCTCCCTGGATAAAAACACTCCTTCTCAGAGCTGATTCTTGTTTTTCCTGTGTTCCGTGGCATTCCCGGTGGCCCCAGTGTTAGCCCAGCACAGGGAGTGTGGCATGCCTCACATGTCCCAAAGAAAGGGACAGAGGTGCAGAAAGGTCACCATGCATAGCAGATCCCATCAGCTCCTGGTGACCACAAACTGGTGTCTGTCTGCTGACAGCTCTCACCATGCTGTAAATGCAGGGCAGTTTACTTGCCTTTTATTGAAAGGTAAATTGCTGTGAATTACCCCATTTTATGCAGGGTAAGAATGAACAGGGATAATTGCTACGTATCAGTTCACACAAAGTAATGTGCTTCCCTACATTTGTTTGTGCATGTTTCCATACCCACAGACTGCCTTGCTTCAGTTCAGTACCTGCAGCACCTGTAATTGCAGGGGAGGATCTCTGTGAGCCTCTGTACTTCAGAAACCTGCTTACCACTGGGAGATGTTTTGATACACATGGGGTAGGTCTTTGGCAGGTGCTAACTGCAGATACCAGAAGTTTGAAACTTGACAAAGTGACAATGACATGAAGACAAATTTTTATAATTATTAAAAAACTTCAGGGACTGCTACCCTTCATTGGCTCTTTTCATAGCTGAAGGTCTCAGATTCACAAGGTAGCAGTCACAAATATTCTTTACTACAGGCAAACCAACTCTTCTTTTGTTTGTGTGTCTGAGTTCATGTCTATTAAGCCTTCTGGTTTCCCTGAAATATTCCATCTATTCTTAAGGGAAACACTCGGGGTGGAATATTCCATCCTGAATGGTTACCAGAAGGAAAAATTTTTCTAAAGGTAAACCAGTGTCTTATAGTAAGTTGTGATCAGCCACAGAGACATCAGGCAATGTCATGTCTCCATGGAACCTGCTTGTAGAGGAAGTGTTAAACATACACACCATCCACAGTATATATATTGACACAGTGCAGTCTGCTGGAAAGAAAGAACAAATTGTAATTGCATCTATGCAATCTTCAACAGAAACATATGTGATGATGATGATGATGCTAATGATGATGCTAATAGTAATAATAATATGCTGACCACATCTATGCAAGCCCAGGAATGTTTTCAAGCAAGAGAGATTAGTATGTATTAGTCTAGCATAAAGCTGGGCTGAGTGATAGGAAACATATGTTTATTGGTACTTGTGCTTGCTCAATGGTATAAAAAGAGTCCTGACATTCTATAGGTCTCTGGAGAATTCTGCTATTGATGTGTTGTGAGTCACTGCAAACAGACCATCGTATGTTTCTGAATCACTTCCTGCTCAAGGGGTTCCTCCACTTCTTCCAGAGATTGTGCTGGGGAGGAATTCAGTGGGCTAAAGCCCTGGAGACCTATTCAAAATGCTTTCCCTTTCCCTTCCCTTCTGTGCAGCTGAATGACTCAGATGGGGATGACACCTTGAACCAATGTCACTATTCCCTTATTGAGATGGGAGAACCTTATGAGGAGTCCAGAAGGAAATTTAATTCAATATTTTATTTTAAGGACATCCCTTCTGTTTTACTTTATTTTTCTTGTTGGCGTTTTATGATTTATGGGAGATTTTTAGGGGGAATGGGTTTAGAAGTTAGGAAATGGTGCTGTGATAAAACAAAGGTTGTTTCAGCTGTTTCCAATACAGCTGCAGCGCTTTGCCCCTCTGTCCCAAAAGCATTAAGGCCCAGACCACAGAAATGGTCCTTAGATATCTAAGTACCTCAGCAGTCTAATTAACTTTCCAGTTATTAATAGTTGTAACTAGCTCCATTTAGGTTCCCAGAATATTCATATATGCTTCTCTTAGATCTGTGCTGTTGATTTGTCATTTTTATGATAACACAAAAGGCTTTAAGCCTGGCAGAAAATAGCAGATAGGCCATCACAGGTTTACAAGTTTTGTGTGATTTTCAATGTCCCAAAAGTCCCGCTTGGCATAAAAAGTATTGTCGATTGAATGTTTTAAAGAAAAAAAATCTGCATTTAAGGGAAATGTATTCTTCTCCTAGTGTTTAAAATTCTCCTGCTTTCGTTTGACATTTCCACTGAAATGTCCACAGAAAATACTGTCTTGATGACATTTTTTCACAAAGAGATGAGCCATTGTGAATTGCTGAAACCTTGCATTTCAAGTGCCTTTTAGTTTGCTTTTCCTGAGTTATACTGGACTGATATGTGATCTTTTGGCAAATCAATATTGTGATGAAAGTACAATCAGTTTCTAAGTAATTGCAAAATTATTTTGACTTCAAGAGATGCTTATCCTGAATGCCAGCTAATGCAGTACTTCCTCATTAAAGGGCACTACACAGTAGTCCTGAGTGAGCTGTGCCTGTTCAGAAATTATTAAGAGCTATCATATCTGAAGGAGATGCATTTCACTGGGGCCTGATTTTCAGTTCATCACTGCATAACATGGGCCTGTCATCAAGGCAGTTGCTGCTTTCAAAATACCATTCTCCCTGTGCACCTTCACAAAAAAAAAAACATAGAATGCTAGATACATTATTTTTATAGATCGACTGCTTTTCTTTTGTGAAGCAGTGGATGGTTCCAGGACCTCAGTCCTTAAAAGTTTGTTCTACCTCATCTGTTTCTTTGTAGATGTGCTAGGCTTTAGTTTGATCACTTTCTAACACTTTAAGCATTCTTACTTCTTCAGATTTTTGCTGAAGGAGACCTGTGTAGCTGACAAACCACTCATCTTCTATAAAATCCTATTATTTAGCAATGCTAAATGCAGGTAACAGTAACTTTCTTACATCCTTACACTTTTCCACTGAGTGGTTTCTCATTTTAATTATGCTTCCTACCAACCTGTTGTACTGAGTGTAAATTTGGACCAGTAATAAAATGTCTCATAATGTCCCATCACAGACTCAGATCTGCTAAAACTGCAGTGCTGTGTTAGCAAATAGCTATGCCAGGTGAGCAAACCTGGCAAAAATGGATATGATCACCTCTATGGCTAGCTAGTCAAGGTTGCCTCTGAAATAAATACCTCATTTTTCCAACATAAAGGAATTTATGCCAGACTGCATCAGCTGACCAACTGTTCCCATGCCATGGGAGTTTTCACTTGACTGGCCTGTGATTTCAGTAATTGTGACTAGCCTTAACAGGTTCCCTTTCCCTTGGAAGGTATTCTCAAATTATTTTTCAATCGTTTTGATCTTCTGCCTGTTTGGTGAGTTACCTCTTTAATGAAATTAAGGGAGTGGCATGTTGTTATTCATGGGTAATTTTTTTCTCTTGGTGTGATTATAAATTGTACTTCTTCCAATTTGCTAATTGCCCACGAGTTTAGTCACAACTCTAATAGGAATTAGCTCACCACACTAAGTCCCAAGCTTCATTTGTTTATGGTCAATTGCCTATAGTTTTACTTGCTATGCTAACATGCCCGTTCCTGGCAACATTTCAGCTTGCACCAGCCTCATGTTCAAGACACATGTTCCTTTGCTTTTGAGCAGGTAGTGCTCTAATCCTCTGCAGCACTGCTCACTGGTCCCATGAAGTGTTGCCTGCCAACATGCTATTGTCCTCTTTGTCCATGCTGTGCTATTGTCCTCTGTCCATGTCTTGGACAGAGATAGAAACTATCATGGTCCTTGAAGGTTTTTCCAAATACATGTCCTTGTCCTGGCTTGAGGTGTTTGTAGATCTGTGTGCAGCCTTGTGAGGCAGCTTCATGCTCAATATTCCATTCTGCTGCCACTCTCCTGTCTTGTAATGGCATCCTCTGTGGCATGACGGTACTGTCTGTTTTGTGTAGCTTTCAGTCTGAATTAGGTAATTTCCTTTGGCTGGCAAATTTTAATGGCATTTCCAAAAAATAGCTCTGGCTCATCCAGTAGATTTTGACTGCTTTTTCTCAAGCTCCAGCCATGTTTGCTGTCTTCCTAAAGAGTCAGCTTCTCAAGATCAAGGAGTTTGGATTTTCGACCCCCTGTCAATCAAAAACTCTTGCTGCCCTTACCCCTGGTTATCTTACTGCCTAATGACAGGTGGTTCACGTTTCATTTTTACATGGAAGCCAGGACTCTTCAAATTCCTGTGTTGCAGGATCCTGGTGAGTCGCAGATAACAGGCTTAATTCAAAACTACTAGAAGCATCCAGTAATCCAGAGCCAGCTGTTGTCACAAAATAAAGCCACCTCTGAATGATGTAGAGCCATTCACCTGAAGAGTCACCTAAGCATAATTTCCTGTAATCACTGAGCAGTGGAGGCCACAAGAACACAGATTGTCCACATTTCCACACACAGTTACTCTAGTTACCACTTCCCAGCATCTTAGAGTAAACCTGGCTCCCCCCTTTCCATGGCCCCCAACTTCTGCTGGCAGACAACAAGCCCTGTTTAAATTTTTCAATTTACCCTCCATATGCCCAGAGAGCATTAGATCCAGTAAGGTGAGGATTTTTCTTCCATTCAGAGAATTTTCTTAGGGTTTTTTTTTGCCTGTGGGCACCAGGGTATTAGTCAAAATCAATTTCATTCAACCAAATCCACACGTGTATCCTGTAAATGTATATATTTGACCTGGTCGCCAGCACTGTCTTTGTCATCAGTGGGGAGGAACACAGGTATTACTGTGGAACACCTATTCTCAGACTGAGGTTTGTATCTCAGGTGGTTTGGACAAACCAAGCTCTGAAACCTCCAACTGATCTCTACTGATATTAAACTTTGTCCAGGCTGGCTGCTGCAGATACAAAAATGAGATTCATGTGTGTCTACTGTTGAGTGACAAGTAACTGATTGGAGGAGTGTGACAGAAACCTGCTTTATTCAATTTCTCACTCCCAGCTCTTCAGATTAAGTAATGCAAACCTGGACTCAAGAAAGGGATCTATCTATAACCTTTAAATGTCTTTAAGCTTTGATTGTGAAAGAAAAGTAGAATGCAACAGGGGCAGTTTCTCCTGGAAGGGATGCAGTGGCTGGAAGGATACAGCCACCAGGTTCCAATTTGCCAAGTTTCTGCTTCAAAATGCAATCTTAGACATAATTCTGGGTGCATCAAATATTACTCACATTTTCTGACATTCCTTACAGACAAAAAAAATTTGTGTAAGGTCACCCCAGTGAAAACCAAAGCAGGGTTTGTGTCATATTGGCAGCAAGCAATGTCACAGGAAGAGAGAGTTGTGCCTTTTCAACTCCACAGACAAAAGCCAGAGATCTGCCAAATTTTCTAGTTTCACTTTAACTGTGGGAAAGGAGTTGCAGAAGAGAGCCCAAGTTAGTGAAGGCTGATCTACACACAAAACATGCGTTGGGCAGACTCGCAGTTGTTCAGCACGTGCTCTGTGCTGGGACATCATCCTTCTAGCACAGCACCAGGCTCCAGCTGCTCCACTGCCATCCACAGGGCAGTTGCCTCAGACCCAGTGCTCCCTGTCAGGGCTGGTGGTGTGGCTGTGCTCTGGCAGGGGAGAGCTGCAGACATGGGCTCTGCTTGCATCATGCATTGCAGGAGTGGTTACCACAAGCACTGCTGCCTTTTGACCCTCCCCGTGAATCTGTGCTGGCCAGGGCTACGTGGCACTCGGCTGGTAGGCAGCCCCTGCAAAATCATCTCTTGTTTGCCTGGGAATGCCATCCCCATTGATCACTTTCCAGCTGGCTTATATTGATTTAGCTTAATTCAATGCAAGTGTTTTGCATGTAGAAAAGGCTTCGTGAACGTTCCCATGAGGTTTAAATCAGTTCTTCTGTCTCTCTTGCTCTTTAAATCCTATTGTCACTCACGTGTAGCTTTCCTGCACTCAGTACATGCTTATTCCTGGGGGAAGCAATTGCCAGGGGCTTAATTTTAGAGAGGAATGCCCACCCTGCTGTCTGGGAATGAAGCCTAGTGTAGCTAACTTCAAAGACTAGACAGATTTGTTGCTGAGTTTAAAAGACATCTTTCCCTTGACTGGGATTTGCTGTTGTATCCCTTTTTGCTCTTATCTTCCTTTTCAGGATATGGGAGCGCTCAGGTGCTTTCCAGACTCTTTCCATCTTTGGACCCTTTCAAATTGCAAAGGTGCTAGCAAATTCTCAGTTCTGCCTCTTGCCCTCTGCAGATTGCTGAGATGACTGAGGATGTGGTGGATTTGATGGAATCTGTGCTTAAAAAATCCGTCCTTTGACTCTCTGTTTACACAGAGCCCTGGCATTCAGCACAAACCTAAAAGAAGGCTTATTTTTAATTCTAATGAACTAGCACAGAAGGAGAGAGTTCTTTGCCTTCTTCCTTCACTTCACATAACAATTTTAGTCCTAATGAAGGACTCCACACCAAATATAATAGAAGGAAGAATTATTTTTCCTGTGTGCCTGTTGTTTTTCTAACAAACATATGTGTTTGTTTATTTTTAGATTATAAAATGCAATTATTGTGTTCTCTGAAGTACACAAGTAAAATTAAAAACACGTTGAGTCAACTTGCTGCTTATTTTATATTAATTAAACTATTCAATGGGAAGGATGTTCCTAGTTAGGTTGCTGCAGTGGGATCTGGATTTTATTCTTGACTTTGCCACAGATTGCCTGTTTGATTCATGGCAAGTCACTTAATTTCCCAGTGCTTCAGTTCAGTTCTTCATTCCCCAAATGAAGATAATTCCCCTTCATTGTCTCTGTTTTGACTATAAATGCTTGAATTGGGGTGTGTTTTCCACAGTCTTCTGCATAATATACTCTAATTATTAGGCATATATATTGATAATAGGTCATCTTATCTCCAAGAAAAAAATCCCTCTGCAAGTTCTTCCCGATGCATGGATTTGAAAACAAGTATACTTTTCACCACACCCAGACAGGCAATGTCAGAGCTCTGTCAGACCATGCTCAAAACTGAGTTTTCATTAGCGTGAATCTGCCGATCTCACGTTTCCAAATCCTAGGCTTTTATTCTGGAAGTTAAGAACCCAACTTCAAGAAGAGCTTAGTTCTTTCATTGCATCCTTAGACTTCATCTAAGCTAAGGAGTGTATGAAATCTCATCAGAAGTGTTACTACAGATCAGGTCCAGGCCTGTGGGTTAGGTAACACAGAAACTCTGGCTTGAGCACGCTTGGCCAGCATGCCTGGGAAAACTCAGTATTGTAGGAATGGCTGAAGGACCTGCTTCACTCTGGTGCTTTCTCACATCTCCACCTGTCAAATAATCAGTCTCAGAATAGCTTACACTGGGAGGATCTACTCCTGTGCTTCCCCAGGATCTACTTCTGATTAGCTGGGTAAGTGTTTAGGAGCAGTGACAATTTTCTGTCACAATGTGGTGTTTACTCATTTGTGCTGACCATCTTCCCACTACACCTGCACTCACCTGCTTTCCTGTTTATTCACCAGTTGTGTTTTGCCTGGATGTTTGCATTCTGGTTTTGTACAATGCCTAGTGCATTGAAGACCTCAGCCCTAAGCTGGCAGCACTGAAGCATCACCTACCAGAGGAGCTTCCCTCTGTTTTCAGTCAGTGCTGGCTTTAGCTGAATCATTTTCTCAAGCTGATCGAATCCATTGAACCCTAGATCTAAGCCCTTATTCCTACAGATCTGGGAACTTGGGCTGTATTTGCAGTAAAGAGAGTGAGCAGGAACTAATGCATTATGGGATTATGCTTTTCTTTTAGCACCTGAGAGCACTCTGACAGATTGCATTTCACTGTCATCTGCAGTCACTACAAACCTCTGAAAAAAGCCATGGTATCTATGGGGCTTCCTCTCTTCTTGCTGCCTGTGTTTCCCTGAGCAGTGTGAAGGTTCAGCCCTATGATCTTTCCACCTGCAAAAAGTCCCAGTGCTGGCACACTTCTACAGACTGAAACTCCTTTCTTCACTTGACGTATATTGTATCATCCTTTGCAAATGTGAGGCACATCTAACATGAGGTTCACAATGTGAGCTCTTAGTGCCAGTGCTTTGATTGCCTGGCCAGCTGGGCTTGGGCTGCTGTCTCACAGAGAGGAGTTCCAGCCCCCCACTACTGCCAGAACACATGCTGGGTTTTGGCCTCACACCCCAAATGGATTTCCACTAAATGACACACTTCCCATAGCCAAGCTGGCAAGCAAAGCCCCTGTCCCAAGCATGACCCAAAGGGCCAAAGTATCCATCACTGCTGACTCTTGTGGTCGTGTTCACAGAGAGGAACTGGTGAGGAGTAGCAGTAGCACCTGTCATTCTTAATGTCATATGAAGTCACTATAAACCCCATTCCTTACAAAAATTTCATGCACAGTTTAAATCTACCCTCCTAATTGCTGTATATTTTTGCCCAACTGCATTTTAAGCTGCATTCTGCAACTCACCATGCTCATGGACAACACAGACCTCTCTTTCTGTCCATTGCTTGGGTCAAAAGTTCTGGCCACCAGCTGGCACTCCAAGGACAGACCAAACTAATGAGGCTGAATTAGAGATCACTGAGTTTCAGAGCTGTTTCAGTTTACACCTGGGTATTTAATTCTTCATGTCACTGGTATCCATCAATAAGCTGCAAGCAAAGGAGAGTAGTAGGAACCAAGAATCAGGGTGTCCATAGGCGTCTGTCTTCTGCAACACTCACAGTGAATTCAACAAAATAGCCTCTCTTCATCCCATTTAGGCAGCTCCCTAACCATTCACACCTATTCCATACAGCCATTTCTGTCTTCCTACTGATTCACTGAAAAATTCCCGCTCACTCTTTCCGTAAAGTCAGCATCCTGTCTTCTGTTGAAGCTACAAGCCAGATGTTAGCTTAGCCAGTGATTAATACTTTGAAAAGGTCAGCTTTGAATTTTGCTGCCAAGTTCACCCACCTCTCTGGGCAACTCCTTATACGTCTTCCCTTCATAACATATTTGCAGTTGAAAAATATTAAAACTGATATACTATTTTATATCTTGAAAGCACATTAAAATAATATTGGGTGTTGGGAAATGTTTTAAGGCTGTGCTTGGACAAGAAGGACCTGTTTAATCCCTTTCTCACATGGATTGCTTGTAGCTCTGAAAAGCTGATCTCTGGTTCTCTACGCAGTACTGTGTACCACCTAATCACCTCTCAACCAGCCCACTGGATCTAAAGATGTGAGTTCAATATAATTAATGTCATATAATTAATGTCATATAATTAATATCATCTTTTGGTGGAGACACAGAAGGTTTACACCAAATTTTACAAATGAAGGGTCCTTATTCTCCCTCCCAAGCCAGACTTGGTAAGCTTGGACAAGAAGTCTCACCACATTAAACATTAACACTTTGTCACATACTGCACTGCTTAGCTTGTCCCAGTTCTGTCTGTACTTCTATGTGTGCAGCATCCCCAAAGAAGCTCTGCTCTTCATCAACAAATGCAGAGTAACCCTTTTAATAAGTAATATTATAGAAAATCTGATCTTGGATCCTCTCACATGGAGAAGTACAGTTAGGAGCAGCCAGATTTTGCCTAAAAGTGTTTTGTTTTCTTGTTTCTTTTGAAGTAAAAGAGGAAATGTGGGAACCATTTCTAAATTGCCCATGCTCTAGAGTGACAGAAGAAACCCAGAAACAGATAGACCGACAGCTGGAACATATTGTGGTACAAGGAAGTAATTAGCTTATGGCATAAAAGAATGAAATCACATCTAGAAGTAATTTGTGTCTCCTAGCATTACTTGGCAACCTGGAAACTGTGGGGCAAATGAGGTCCATGGTCCCAGGCCAGTGCTGGTGTGGCATGGAGATGTGCCACCCTAGAAGGAAGAGTCCCAGCCTGTCCTCAATGACCTCATCTGAGACCTCACAGATGTGTGGGAAGAGACCAGAGAGAGGAAGGGGTCAGGAGCTTCCCCCCTCTCTCTGAGCTTTCCCAGCACTGCTCCAAATTCCGGAAAAAGCTTGCTTCTCCCTGCTGTGAGGACACTTCGAGGCAGCTTTGGTCCATGTTCCCCTGGGACCTTGCATCAGAAGCTGGGTGAATGGCCACAGCCTCTCAGCTGTCCCTCTACTCTCAGTCAGCCTCAGCTTTGGCATGAAAGACCATCTTCATATGGATTGCTTAAAAGTTACATCATTGAGCAATAAAACAGTGAAAATACCTCAGGGTAGGAGAGGAATTTGAGATAAACATTCTTTACCAGATATTGCAAAAGAAAGCATGGCCTCATCAAAATGAATTAGCTGACTCCCATTGCCCTCGGTGTGGCCAGGGCTCCAAGCCTTACGTGTGCAGTGCCGTGCTGCTGCAGTGATGAGCTCAGGACAGCATCAGCCGCATGAAGTCAGACAGCTGGATTGATGGATGCAATCAAATTTCCTGCCCTGGTTACAGTTTTACCATCCAAAGCCCCAATTTAATCAGTGGTTGTACTCACAGTGGGATTTGTTTCAGGAGGGATCCCATTTACCACTCCCAGTTTCAGAGAGCTGGTTAATCCTTCCGTGGGGCAGGGTTCGCATATCATGCCTCATAAACTCCCAGTGTGAGGCTTAGGAAGAAAGGACAGTATTTGTCATTAGCTCCCTGTGGACGTGTCTTCCCAGCAGGCACAGAGATAGCCAACCAGATGGCTTCACTCCATTAACTTCTCTCAGGTGGAGACCGAGGTCCAAAAATACACAGCAGCAGCCAGATCCATGTAGGCCAGACCCATGCTCCATCCCCAGAAAGGTCTGGGAACGGAAACACCCAAACTGTCCCTTCAAAAGCCATTTACATGTGGGTATTTTGCCACATTCATGCAGCCCTACATGTTCCTGCTCCAAACTGGTGGGCCTGCATCATGATGTGCTTCATGAGCCTATCAGCCCAGAGAATCTCCACACAGTGTCCCACTGAGGTTATGGAAAAATTTGCTCTGTACAAAGAAAGGATCAGAGCAGCATTTGTGCTTTTGGGAACCCCTTCTACCAAGGACTATTATTATCCCTGTGTGGTGCAGGATCAGTTTGAAATAATTTCACTTAGAGCACTCCATGGAAATCCCCTGCCAGTCACCCTCCTCACGTGCTTTTTGTTCTGAGAATCAACAGGCCTCAAAGGGCAGTCTCAGAAGAGGCCACATCTGTACAGAGTTTGCTTTCATCCCCACAAGGGTTCCCAAACAATGCCAGTGCCAGCCGGAGGTTTGCTGAATGGTATGAGAACCAAAGGCTTTCTTTGCCTTCTGTTCATCCATTAAAACCTCGTGAGTCAAAATTAAGAGGACAGGAGTGGGAGCTTTAGGAGGCTGTGGTTTCTCACAAATGCCTAAAGCTAAGTACTAATGAGAAAGTTGAAAAAAAAAAGAAGTCTGCAACCCATCACCAGAGCAATGCCACAATTAGAGACAAATCCAATGTGCGCTGCTTTACATTTATGATGTAGACAAACTAATTTAACTAATTAGGGCTGTCTACAAAATGCATATGAAATAGCACTCTGTCCTCAAGGTCCAGTATCAGAGATTCTTGCTACTGAAGTCCAAAAGTGCACTATGATACATTGCAGGGACACCTGCTACTCTCTGAGGATGGAATCAGCCAAGCCACTTCTGTATGGGAAGTTTTGAATATTTTCTTTATTGTGCCACCTACAACTGACGGATGAAAACCAATCAGTTGAGGGGTCTGCAAGAATACAAAACTCTCTTTGTTTAAAAAACTCTCTTTGATTTCACAGTTTAAGAAATGAAACCAAGAAAAAATGAAAAGTCCATTTGGCTTCTCTCATTTGAACCTAATTTTTTGCGCATTAGCTTTACTTTGCAGCCTTTATGTAAGCCTAAACAGTTAAGGTATGATTTATCTTCTTTGAGAAGGTTAACTATTTCCTTTGTCTGTGCAAAGATTTGTTGTTTAAAAGGTACTCCTGCTCCCCTGAAATTTGATCTGTGTACTTTGATAGCAAAGTTTGTGCAGCACAGAAAGTTCAGCTGCTGCATTACTGAGGTGCTGGCACTTCCTCCATGAGAATAAAAAACATGACCTCAATAGAAGATTTCAGCAACTATTTTTGAAAAATAATTTAATGGCATGAAGTTTGATGGGAAGAAAAGAGGTAGAACTGTATTCAAGAAACACTTTTTAAAAGAAATACATCTTTCCAGACTAGTTTCAGACTTTGACTGTGCCTGGTTCTACCTCCAACCAGAGTGCCTGGCATGAGCTCCTCTGCTGAACCCAATGCCCGTCTTTCGAGCACATCCCTGGTTACCTCCATGTGGGTTTCTGCTTGCATTCCAAAATCCTACCTGGATCCCACAACAGCCTCAGTACTGTGCCTGGGAAAAAAACAAATGTCTTCCTGTACTGGGCGTGGACCAACTCAATCACATTTGTCTCATTTATCCCTGAGAAGTGGAGATATTGCCTCAGAGATGAAATCAGCTCAGGTCTCCACCTCTTTTTCCAGTAAAGGGTGAACCCTTTCTCTGTAGACAAACAGAAGGAGTGGGCTCACAGAGACCACAGCATCCTTTGCTACTCCAGGCTTGCCCAAGGTAAAGAAGAGGGTCTATGTGTTACTCCAAAAGGAATTTCTCTGCTTCCTGCTTCTCACCATTCTTGGCTGTTTCAGCCTGTAGTACATCAATGTGTGCTCAGCGGGGGAAAAATGCCACTGGCTGAGGTGGTGGTTGTGAGATGAAAAAGGCTGATCCACACAGTGGTTTCTTCTGTCTTCGTCTGAATGCTTTCACTTCAGGAGCCCCTTCCTTGTTACAGCTGGGAAAGATGTAAACACAAGCCAGTCCCAGCTGAAAATAACTCTGCCTGTGTCCTGTGTGGAGCCTGCTTGATCTCCCTTTCTGCTTTTTATTGCTAATCAGACTAGGTTGTCTCTCGGCACTGAGTTCGCAGACAGTTAATAGCACAGGTCACCCACGGCTTCTTCCACTTCATTGGGAGCTCTAGGGGCTTTATCAAACAGGTGGGGCAGGACTGTATCTTTTCTCATGGAATGAGACACAAGAGGGAGACAAATACCCAAGTGGTGCCAATGTGGATCAATGCCCTTGAAGCCTTAGACAGGAAAATGTATTTCTCAGCTCTTGAGAGGTTTCAAGGTTTTGAATATCTCCAAAACCCTTAAGAATTAAATATGGAGAAATCTAATGCATGTCAGAAAAACTTCCCTTTTGCAGTTTGAAAGCATTCCATGTCCCATTTGGACTGGGGATGGGGGAAGAAGTTAATTAGTGCTCATTCACTGAATCATTGAAACATGATACTTTCACCTTTCAAAATATAAAATTTGCCCCCTGGGACCTCATTCTCTTTCCCAAGCAATTGCTGAATTTGAAGAGATTGTGAAATAGAGCCCTTCCTACAGTTTTTGGCTCCTACTGAAAACATGTAATTTGAAAGTTCCCAAGAAATCTCAACAGACACAGAGCTAATTCAAACATGGGATACAATGGCTGCCTTTCATGTTCTCAATGTCTCTGACATGAGCCAAAAATTAGTCTGGATAAACACAGAAGATTTTTATCTGGAGAAAGAAGCTTGAAACTGTGAAGCACAAGAATGAGGATGTAGGAAGCGCAGAGCTCATACCTGGCCCCCACCCGCTCTAGGTGCCTAAAAAAGACACCAAACAAATTCAGATTAAGAAGAGTTGTTGCCACTGTTTAACTCCACGTGCATTTCAAGAAGGAGGGAAATCCATGGAACAAGATTTACTCCCCTCATTTGTGCCCCAGAGCACAAAAATTAGGGGATGTGTATTTTTCTCCAGTCCACATTAGCAAAGTATTTGAATTCCTGCATGAGCCTAAGGGCTCAAAAAGCTGAAAATATAATCTAGCTCTGAAACAGAACAAACTGAGCCCCTAGCTCAAACATTTCTCGTGTGAGGCAATACCTGACTTTCGAGATCAGCAGGCAAAAGAAATGTGGTGTAAATATCTGTGGCTGTAAGCCAAAAAAGGACCCACTGAGAAGTCAGCCTGAAAAAAGTAGTCAATGGAAACTGTCATACGGGAATGGTATGACATCTGCTGCATGAGATAGACCATTTGTGTGTACAACCAAAATGAAACACTAATGTGGCAGCAGACAAATATAATACATAATGCAAGATAAGAATTACTCTCCTGCTCAGCCCAGTGAGGCACACAGAGGCTGTATTAGCAGTAGCAAACCATACAGTGCCAGGCTCATTCTCCAGCAGCTCTGTCATGGCCCAGCCACAGCTATGTTATCAAGCTCTTCTAGCCTACACTGTTATGTGGGGCATGTCTGCAGACTTATGGTGGTTCCATGTTGTGCTTGGGAATTGCTTGGGAGAAGCTTATTCATCTCGAGACAGAATATGCCAGAGATTGGTCTAACAATTTAACAGTACAGGCAAATCAGGGCCAGTGTCCTTACTATGTCATTGTTCTATTTACTTGTATAGATGTGGCATGAGATGCCAGCTTCGGGGTGATACTTCCCGTAATCCTCATTCTTCTTTATGGACAAAGTCCCTCCTGAGGCTTTAATCAAGATTATTAACTGTGCTTTTAAAAAGGTAAAAAAAATTAATCTTTCAAACAAGTCCAGCTGTGCCTGGTCCTCTGTGCTGCTATTTCTATAGCTTTCATTGCTGAAGAAGGGCAAGAAGGAAGGAGGTGGTGATTCATTACCCAAGAGCTTTCAGGAGCCCAGAGAGTGCTTCAAATATTCCAGTATCCCATTGCCTGTACCAAGCAGCACCCATGGCTCATGCCAGCATCTGACATGGCAACGCTGGCCAAGTCTGCACGTGGTCATTGGCTCTCACAAGGGCATGACGCTCACAAGAAAACTTCGAAGCCATTTCTGTGGCAGGCAGGTATTTCGCAATGAATGTACTAATAATCCCAGGACCTGCTTCTTATTTTACAGTGAGATAACTGCACCACTCTCAGATGTGTTACAGAAGGCTGTGAAATTGCAACTAAGCCCTTGGAGTCAAGTGGGGGCCTCCCAGCAGTCGGGACACACAGCTTCCCTGTGTGTAAAAGTCAGGGTGAGAATCATGTGCACATTGTCCTTTGGTGACAGAAATGTACCTGCAGGAGACTGTGTGCTGAGATTAGAGACCAGCAGTAACTGGGTCATGATTGGCTTCAGTGACACTTGTTGCAAAAGGCTGTTTTCCGCTGTAAAGTTTGGGGAAGTTTTTTCTCTCCAAAGAAACCCCATGCTGCCCATTTTAAAATCAGTGAGAATTCAGAGTTTTCCCAAAGAAAAGGAGACAGTCATACCTGCCAAGTGAAGAGAGGTTTGTTGGCCAGTATCTTGTGAACCTCAAGGATTCTTAGAAAAGTGATGGCTTTGAAGACTCCAGCATAAATTCATAAAGCATTTTATTTCCCATCTGTCTCCTTATATCTTTTACCATAGCTTAGATGCTACAGTTGACAACTGGTGTTCACCATCTCTTCCTTTGCAATGCATTTACCTGTGGGATGGAATTTTCTAATTAGAGAAAAATACAGCAAAAGGCACACAATTCAGGTCAGGAGGAAAATGAAACTCAAGTTTCTTCTTCTTTTCCACTGCATCCCACAAAATATATTTGGACAGTTTCTCAACTTAAGGACTTGGGAGAATGTATTCACTCTCCTAGCAACAAAGGAAAGATAATCTTCCTTAAAGGCACCACTGCAAAATAGCCAAGTGAACATCATGCATTAAGGAATTACAGAAATTTTCTACGAAGTCATGGAATCTTTTAAAAACCTGCTTGTGATTTGATATGTGGTAGAGGGGATTTATCAACCAGGACTGCTAGATATGTGTGTGAATACAAGTACACACATACTGCATTTTGGGGTTTTTTGCTGAGCATCTGCTTGTCTGGATATGTTAGTATAATTCTCACACTTGAAGCTCCAAAGGAATTAGAATAATATCATATGCTCACACTCCTATTCTCCACTAGGGGAACCCAAATATGTCTTGTCTCAAATAAAGAAGTTACATAACATTAGAGGTGGAATCAATGACAAAATGTTCCGGTTTGTGCTTACCACTTTTTATTCACTTCTATGACCCATTCTAACCACAGAAAGTGTTGGAAGCCCTGAAACATTGGTTTGTGGTTTGTTTACTCGAGGATGTGGGGATTAGGTCATGCTGCTGTTGGGGTTTCTTTTCTTTTTTTCTCTTTTGTTGTACTTTTTTAAAGCAATGGGAGAATCAAAGGATATTTTTACCACTCTGCTGCCATGTCGTCCATCAACTGCCCCACTGCTTCAGATCCCACCTGTATATAATGCTGTTGTGATCCACTTGTCATTGAACTCCTCCTGTCACAAGTATCTCACTGCTCTTCTCGTCATACCCCCTATCTCCTCCTTCCTCCTGAGACCTTTGCAGATACCTACTCTTCCTCAGGATTTACTTCAACTGAATTGAAAGCTGTCTTGAAGGCCCCTTTCCCAGATAATAATCTTTTTCTTCGTTGTGCTCTAATTACAATACAGTAACCGATGCACAGGTGTGTGTCTTACAGGAAACCAGATCACATGCGGCCCTGATCTTGCCAGTGCTGATCTTCAGCTCAAGTTTTTAGTAGGATAGTTCCATAAATACAATGATATAATGTCATTACATCATTATTTTCCTGTAGGTTTGAATCAGCTTGCTTGCTTTTACAGGAAATTATATGTTCACATCTCCTTCAACTTAATTGACACCAGGGAAGTGCCACACACGTTACTTCCAACATTTAGGTCTCAAGTGCGTGAGCAACATTCCCATCATCCATTAGGTACCCACCCAAACCAGACTTTGTCATCATACAAGTGAAAGCAGCTAAGTAAACATAAAAAATCAGTTTTAGAGTATAAAAGAAAAATTCAGAATATTACTAATGGGGGAAGGGTGAGGGCAAAATTACAATACCTTGTGCTATGGGGCCTTTTGGCCTGGTTGAAAACACTGGATGCTATGGTAATACAGTACCAATGCCAAGAGAACAAAGTTTTAATGATCTGTCTCCCACCACCCCAAATTCCTCCTAATATGGGGGAGTTTTCCTCTGTTATGTAATTGCAGCCTGTACTATTTATTTTAGCATTGATTGGAAGGGTTTTGCAGAAGAAAGAATAGTTCTAGAAACTGAAAGTTAATTGTATAAAATGAACTAGCTAAGGTGAACTAATGCACAAAACTATACATAGCAGAAGGAAATCAAAAGAGACATTCTACTTTGTTCATGGACTACAGGACAGTACAAAAAATCACAAACTTAAAATCAACCTCTCTCTTGAGGGTCTCACAGGTTTCATTGAATCATCAATTGTTAAGGGGTTGGAAGGGACCTTAAAGATCATCTGTAATCCCTGCTGCCATGTGCAGGGACATCTCCCACTAGACCAAGTTGCTCATGACCTTGTCCAACCTGGCTTTGAACACTGCCTGTCTAACATTCCTTCCTTCAGATCAGTTTAGATCCAACTCTGTTCTACTGCTCCACCAGAAAAGAATAGAGAAAATATTCATAAATTTACAAAAAGTACTGAAGCCCTCATTAATTTTTGAAAAGGAGGGGCAGAAGGTAAAGAGGAAAGTGTCACAGTTGAGAGCCACGCTGTTTTCAAATAAATGCTAATGTGTGCATACCAGCGCTACTTTTACACACCACTGCCAAAACTGATAAAGTGCAAAGTTGTCTTTGCAGTGACACTACACACAGAGCAGAGCTCTGAAAATCAGGGGCTGAAATGGTACACTTTGGACCATCGGCGTTCTAAGTTGGAAATAATTTTCATTACTCTCTTCCCTACTACCAAAGACATGGATGAGTTGCTAGTTCAGGATTCAAATTGCTGTTTGACTCTTAACAGGCCTCTACATACAACAAGCTCTAGACATTTATGTAATCCTTGGCACCTCAAGGCTTTGCCACAACCTCTGGGAATACATTTATAAGATTTTAATTCAAAGGGTTGAGTTATGCATATGAACTAACACCCTGCATATGATCACTGAGCTAGCTGCAGCACTACAGACCCATCCCAAAACCTGCTACCTTCATCTACAACAGTCCTGTCAACAGTTCATGCACATGTCAAAATTATCAAAGTATTTTTCACTATTTTTCTGAGAAAAGAGGAGCCCTTGCAACACATAGAAAGACACAGATAAATGTCTTTGCATGATTTCAGTAAAAACATGCTTTTCTTATTAAAATGTGATGCTATTCTGTGATTGTAATAATCTTTTTTCCTGGGAAATTTATGACTCAGTATATGTACATACTCATCTCAGGGGTCTGCCCTTGTGGTGGCTTTGGCCACCTACAGATCTTCTCACTGTGTTTGTGTGTGAATTGCATCAGAGTTGTGTGCATAACAGATTCTGTTATGCTGTTGTGATCCACTTGTCATTGAACTCCTCCTGTCACAAGTATCTCACTGCTCTTCTCGTCATACCCCCTATCTCCTCCTTCCTCCTGAGACCTTTGCAGATACCTACTCTTCCTCAGGATTTACTTCAACTGAATTGAAAGCTTTTGGCTACCCTATCCATCTGGGTGCTTGCCAAGTATGTTGGCTGGCCACCTTTATTAGCAACAAAAATGGGACATGAGTCCCAGCAAGATTCTGGTAGAAGCTGGAGGTCTCCCTGTTGACTGCAGTGGTGTTCAACCTCTTCCACCACTTCAGCAAGGGCTTTCCAGTGCACGCTTGTGGACTCTGGTTGCTTTAGTCCTGCAGACTGTGGAGAGCTTTTGATTACACTTAACTTCAGCACAGGCTAAGGGCACTCCACTGTCACTAGATAACCTCATTACATGCAGTTCTGTGCATGTACTGTGCTCTCCTGTTGGTTCCCCCATAAGGCAGGTTCCTGTATATGGAAATCTGATGGGTTTTCAGCAGCAGAGGCAGATTCCTGGCTAACCATGCACCAGCATTTCTCTGGAGCCACAGCTTTCCCAGCAAGGCTACCACATGTTCACAGTCTGGATCTGTGTCACCTCAAGCCCCAAGTGCTATGCCTAGGCCAAGCCACATGCGACCCCAACATGCTGATCACGCCTACATGGCATGGGCTCAAGCCTTAGTAAGAAAGCTGAGCTGATGTCTCCAAGAAGCAAAAAGAAGGGGAGCAGTTTCTGCCGCACAATGTCATTACCGGTGGTATTTTCCAGACTAACAGTAAACTTGGGTTGTTTACTGGATCCCAAACTTTCTTTGCATGTATACAGGAAAACAGATGCTTCCCACTCCTGGGCCCCATGCCCGAGCAGGCTCCCTCAGCAACATCACAGGCAGGGGACAAAAAGCAGGGCAGCAGAGACATTGCTTCCTGCCTCTGTCTGCTTTGAGCTGGCGATAGAGCATTATCTATCCTGCACACTCCTTGCCAGGCTATCAGGCGGGCTCACAGCGTGCAGTTTGCTTTTCCTGCTCCGTAGGAACAGCTGCTGCCTCCGCTCCCAAACAGGGAACAGAGGCCAGGGCTTGCAAGCACTTTGGCTCAAACAGGACACATGGGGCAGGGATGAGAGAGCTGGGAAGTGAGCCACATCTCCCAGAGCCTGAGCAGGTGGGTGCCCCCAACTACTAGGCTGCCTTTCATCTTCCAGCATTAAAGGCCTGGCATGGTCCATCCAGAAACCTATCTTCAGTAAGCCTCAGGTGCAGTCCTCCAATTGATTCATTTATGCCAGCATAAATTAAGCCTCAGGCTTTTCCAATAGAGGACAAAAGCATGTGCCTGGACATATATGCAACCATTTGACTTCAGGATGGCCACCTGTCAGTCTTTTGCCTCTTCTTCTGAAGCAGTGGTGCTGGTCCCAGCCTGTGCCAGGACTGTGATTTAAAATGCCCTTCTGTGGTCCAAAGAGGATCTTTCTTCAGCTTTCTGCCTGAAGAAAGGGACACAGGCTGCTTGAGGACGTGATGCACTCACTGTTCCCCTCTCCTGTGACATTTCTTTATATAAGCAGCCGAATAGCAAAACATATCAGTGTTCATTACTAATTTTGTTATTTATAGTGAGCTGCCACAGATGGAGACTGCAGCACCATTCTATCTTTAGGGCGTAGTGCCTGCCTGCCCGTACAGACAATTGGTAATTAGCACAAGAAGAAGTTGTTTACCTATTCTCAAACATAAATAAATAGGAGACCCATTTATCCATCAAAATTCAACTGCCTCCCTTTGCCAGATCTCCAGGTTAACTGCTTAATGAATAGAGCTCATCACTTCGGGCACTTAAGCAAATATAAAAGTGCCTTTAAAGGAAATTAAATATGCAATAAAAATTAACAAGCCATCTACTGAACAAATAGCACTTAGATCACAAGAATCATAAGCACAGGACAAGATGAAGGACACAGGGATGCCAAGCAGAGGTGTAGAATTGGACCAGCCAGTACGTAGGGGAAATGTGGTGCATATAACCTACTTAATCCTGACATGTGCACTTCCTACCAGTACAGCTGCCCAGCTCTGAGCCCATCACTCCAAGTGAATCCTTGCACGAGCTTGAAACTGGAGAAAAAGAGGCAGAGAGGGCACTTGCAGTTCTTCAAGTAAAATCAATCCCACATATGCTCTAAGAGGACCTTGTATGCCTTGGGTGGCAAGACCCTTCCCAATGGAAACACCACACAAGCCAGGGAGAATATATGACTTTTTCTATTTTTATTGCTGATTCAAATCCTCCTTGTTTTCTTTTATTCACTATACCCACCCCTGAAGGTAGAGAAGAACAGGCTTTATGAATAGATGGACTCCGTGAGTTGCTCCTAAGTGTTGGCCCCGCTTCCTTCTCTCCTTGTCCCCCCACCCTCCCTGTGGATGGGAGGAGTGCACTCACTATTAAGACCAAAGCAGTCAGTGTGGAGAAGAGCAAAAAACCCTTGTCTTTCTCACCATTCAGCTGTTTTCAGCATCTGAAAGTGTTCACTTACTCAGGCTTGCCAGTGCAACAGTGTTTTACATGCATATGGGTGTACACAAATCCTTATGTACAGTGGGAAAACTGCTATCACACAGCAGAAGTGGGTCAGATCTGAGGAATCCTGCCAGGCCTCCATTTTCAATCCTATGGGATCAAGTAAAGCGTTATTTGCTCACTGCCCTATCATCCAGGCAAACTTTATTTGGCCTTCTTATTATGCACTTTACAGCATCCAGGAAGGGGGTAAAAGCTACTAAATAAAAGAAAATTATTCCAAATACAGTAGCTGAGGGGAAAAAAAATCTAACTAAAGAGTCCTTTTGTCTTTCAGCTCACAACTCCAAATTTTCCTGTAGTGGTCAAGCTGGGACATGCTCATGCTGGAATGGGGAAGGTAAGTAAAAAAAAAAAAAAAAAAATAAAATATATATATATATATATATATATATATATATATATATATATATATATATATATATATCTGGAAACAGATACATATGTGGCTCAGCATTCCTGTGATTACACATGGCATGTGACCAGCCAGCCAAGGGGTTAAAGCTCCCCACAACCTATCTGGGTCGCACTGGCTGTTCCTGTGGGAGCAAAGGCCTTTTTCCGCTGTCACGCACTTGGAGACAGGCAGTGGGATTGGGTTGGAGACTGTCTGGGATGCGGGAAGGGGGGTTGGTGAAGTGTGGGGGAAAAGCTGCCTGGGCTGAAGTCATTAGGCTTGTCTTTTATACATTTTCTCTTCTCCTGAAAGTGGTAGTGCTGTTTATTCAAGCACCTGTAAAGTGCAGCTACACCCCATAGCACTCACAATGAGGAGCTGTGGCACTGGGCTTCTTGAGTGCATTATGATGACCTTATTCAAAAAATGGGAGCCCTTCAGTTATTTTTTTCCTCCTTGCAAGGAAGAACAAGACCTTACAAAGCAGAGTGGCTGGTTGCCTGCCAAGGAATCCTGAAAAACAGTTCACTACCCAGAAGGACCTGTTTGTTTTTCCCAGGCTCTCTGGGATCTTTATTCCCCAGTGAATTAGCAGCCCCTGTTTTTTGGGGTGACTGGGCTCCCCTTTCAGTGAGGAATCACCCGCACATTCCTATTGCACTTGAGTCTCCTCTTTCTTGCGTATATCTTTTCAAAAGGCATCCCCTCTCTGTCTAAAACTTGGCTTGTTCAGAAGTACAAAATTGAGGTATCATCCCTGAATCCAAATGAGTGGTACATGAACTTTGTAACTGATACGCCTGTCGCAGTGCCTCCCTAGAGCAGACAGATCTTCTCCCGGCCTCACACTTTGCCTGAAAAATATATATAGTTACACCAAATTTAAACTTGGTACAGTTTGTTTGTTGTGCTCTGGAAACAGAAACCCTTTCTGGCTTGCTGGATTGCACATGGAGGATCTAATAATCTTTCTTGCTCTGCTTGCAATGTTCCCCTGTCTGGATGGTAGCTGCTGGGGAGGAAGTGGGCACAGATCCCTGTGCCAGCGGTGGAGCTGGCTTTCAGCATCAAGGAACAAACATGTAAATAAGCAGGAAATGTTGGTTAATATATTGGTACTGCCTATGATAAGCAGGCAGAGGTGTCATTGAATTAGAGTGTGTGCAGACAGCCTAGGGGTGCTTGTAGGGAGCCACTAATTTGTTCCTAGGAAGGGTTCAATTAACAAAAACCAACCAGGACAAACCAGGAGGAAAACCTCTCCCCTGAGACCTTGCAAGCCTGCATGTCTCTGACTGCTCTGCCATTTCACCTGTAATGCAGGGCTTCATGTGTCTCATGCACCAAGGATCCTTACTGGCTACAGAAATGAGGGCAGAATCAGAGAGAAGTACTCCAATCTCAACAGCATTTCCAGACAAAACTCTCAGCAGAACAGTTAGCTATTGTCTTCTGCAGCACACACCAGATCTTCTTCCATCTCATAATTTCTCTCCCTTTTTATTCTTTAATTATATTGATTTTTGCTGTCACAAGGTAAGGAGGAAGAGAGTTTCTATTCAGACTCCTGGTACAATTGTACTCAGAGGTACAAGGAAGGTATGTAGGAAGTCATTCCAGATACAGATAGGCCAACAGCCAGCATCTTAGAAGAAAGAATTGGTCTGAAGCCAAGTTTACTTTAGTCCATTATGAAATTAGTGACTACTAGCAAAGTCTGGATGTGCATTTGGGCACAGAGTTTCCACACTGCTCTGTTCAGTAGATGGGGAAGGTACAGGAAGCAAGGGTTGTTGACCTTATGGTTTTAGTTTGGGCCCTTCTCCAGCCACAAGCAGCCTGAAGGAAAGTTGAGACTGATTAAATTTTCTCTGTTCAGTCTCACTCCATTTCATTGCAGAGCAAAAAAGAGAGAAAGGTAAAATAAAATAAAATAAAATAAAATAAAATAAAATAAAATAAAATAAAATAAAATAAAATAAAATATAAAAAAATTAAAATTAAATTAAATTAAATTAAATTAAGAATAAATCAGTTGGTTTAAAACACAAGTAGCAAGAATTTTTTTCATGCTTTTTTTGAAAGAGTAAGGTTCAAGCCCAAGCAGGACTGACAAAAGAAACTGCAGAAAATACCAGGAGAAATACAGAGAAGCACAATTATGGGTATACTAGGAAAGTAATACCTAAAAAATCAAACCTACAATAAAGTAATGCAGAAGAGGAAAGTTCTCAGGAGAGATTATGTTGTTTTTAACCATCATAATGCAAAAGCAATAACCAGTGAGATTAGAGAGAGCCAAATTATTTCCTTGCACTGGTTTTCAGAATTAGAGATGATAGCAGGAAATAGCAGGACTTCAGCTATAAAATATACATAATATGAAAAGAGATAGGTTTGCTTTTGGTTTGATGTATGCAACAAAGTAAATGTTAATAAAGCACCTGCGTCAGGTCATGTTTTGTATTAAATCAGTGATTGGAAAAACAAAAGGGAGAATTACCAATATATTAGCCAAAGTACACATGTGAGTATTAAAATAGTACTCACTGCAACAAATTATGCCAAGATAGCGAGCCATGTATGTGTACCTGTAATTAGTGCTTCAAAGGATGTCAGCATTCGGTGTTATTACAACAGAAATTGTTAAGGAAGTAGTTACTTTTTATTTGTGTTATTAACAATGAAATCATGTGTAATGGGAGGCACCAACACATAGAAGAATGAGCAAAGATGGGAAGTCCAGGCACTGTTATTCTTTATTTGTCTGAGGCAGTGGCCAGGAGCCAGAAGAATTCTGGATGCAGAAAATGCCTCTTCCCCAAAGAGTTCCACCATCTGCTTTCAGGGAGATTTGTGTCATTTCACAGTTTTCTTCAGTTTCTCTGTGTTACAGACTAGAGGAATTATAATGATTACCTAATACCTGTTGCTAATTCATGTTCATAACCTTCTTGGCAGTGTAAGTGCTGAATGTTTATTATTTTGCAATAATTGCTAGAAGGAGCATAATTATAATGGACTTTCATTTTCACATATTGTTTGTTTTGACACAATTTTCACCAAATTCACTCACCACATTTTTTAATTAGAGGGCTGAACAAAGAATCCTCAAAGCTAAAATGAAAAATAACCACAGTAGGGCTTGTACAAAATAGGCTCTATTGACTCCCTTCCCCTTAAGGGTAGGTGACCACAACTGTCTTTAGCTTGGGAGAGGAGCAGCTATTATTCAGGATCAGAACCAAAAGGGGTAGCAGTACACCATTTGTGAAAGAAATGCTCTTGCCAAGTGATGTGTGCATGTGAGGTGCACATGGAGATAGAGAAAACACATTTGCAATAACAGGCATCTTTTGAAAATTCCATTGAGAAATGCAGAAACAACAGCTTCTCTATTGACTTGAACAGAGACACCAGTAATAGCCTTCACCCAGGAACAGACAATCTTCTAATCTAAAAACAGAACACATGCCCCTCAGACCCTCCCATAACCATCATTATCCTCCTTCCAAAATTTGGAGTCCGTTCATATTTCCATGGCTCTGGAAAATCATAACAAGTGCTCTCTGTGCTGCTGGCCCTGTGCAGTATCGGTACAGATAAAATATTTGTAGAAATACTGCTTAGACAACTGTTTACAATGGAGTCAGCAGAGAAGGACCTTTCTCATATAGTACTCAAGTTGCCCAAACTCACAGGATCAACAGTACCCAAGGAATCTTCCAGGAAAACCATGGATGGACACTGAGAGATGTCTTTCCATGTGCAGAACAGAACTGCTGTTTACCCAGCAGCTCCTTAGAGGTCAAGGCATTTTTAAGCATTGCGCAGTTTAAGCCTACCTACCCCAGAAGTGATTGGGGGTCTCTGTTGAATAAGGACAGCACTGCAGTGAGAAAGGAAAAACATTTCTTCCTGACTCCGGATCTCATGCCAGAGCCCATGGAAAAGAATAAAGCTCTGAGTGTGTTAGTATTTGCCATTTGTGTGCTAACATGACCCTAAAGTGCCCTAGGAACAGAGCCCAGTACTGCAAATTCACTCAAAGAGCCTCTTCACCTCTTCCTGATCAGATCATGAGAAGGAAACAACTGCCAGATCTACAAAGAGAGGAAAACCAGTATCTATTCATGTGACTTTACATATATTCACATCAATTTTTTATATATATGTATATTTTGCTAGTCCTACTTTATTTTTAGACCTCTCTAATTAGGTCAGTTTAAGAGTCACTCCTGTCCCTTCCTGCCCCATAATTATGAAAACACCTTCCCAGTACAAATCCTGGCTCGGATGAATTTATGACATTGTAGAAGAAAAACTTGTTGTTCGTAATAATATGTTCAGAGTTATTTTCTCTCTTACTGGATGGGAAAGACTTCTCTGCTTCTTTTTTTCCCCTGGTATAAATATAGCACAAACTAAACAGAGCCACTCTGTAATGTAAAAATACTGCAAGGTTTTTATCAGGAAGGACAGCTCGTCACCTTGTCTCTCTCGGGACTGGAAATAGAATGTTCCAAAAGTGAGAGCTTTGAAAATCCAGTGTGCTAAAGGGGAAAGGAAGGGAAAGGGCTGCCTCAGTTTGTCAAGGAACAAATATTTTCTTTTGGAGAAGACAAATAATGACTTGACATGTAACATTCATTCACAACAGAGCAGCCCAATCACTGCATTCCCACTGACTCATGTGTGAGGATGTTCCAAATGTCTTGAAAATAGCAAAAACATCCCCATTTCTTGCACATCAGTCTGGAAGCTTTTGCTGAACACAGGAAACAGTGACTGACCTAAGGCACCAAGGACCACAGCAGCCAAGACCTGGGCTCTGTACTAGGAAGGTTGAAAGCATTAAAGGCAGCAGATGGGGAACTTTATTGTGAGGATAATAAAGAAATGCAGACCTCATTGTGACTTCACTGTTTTGGGGTGGGCCAAAGTTAGGCCTAAACTGATTGTGTGTCAGTTGGATTGGGTATTTTCTGAGAAGAAGAGCATAATTTGGGGTAGAGGAAAGGAGAGATTCAGGAAACCATCTGCACAGAACTGTTCCTGAAGACCCACTGTCCCAAGATGGTAGGGTCCCTACAGAAGGGCTGAGAGCAGGTCGAGATGGATGAAAAATCACAAGCTTTGTGTGGCTGCACCAGTTCCTCTGGAGGAAAACACTCAGACCGTGCATTTTTATTTCAAGCCTACCAAGATTCAGTTAAACACCACATTGCCAAGTCCAGCTCTAGCTCAGCCTTGGACACTCACCTTCCAGCTGAACCTGGATCTAACCTCATTTCAAACACAGAAAGTGCTTCTGCAAGTTATCTCCAAAGTGATGTGTGTTTAGCCTGTAGGGCAGAGTTAACCTCAAAAGCAGAGTTCACACTGGATGACACTCAAGGCAAGGCTAGGGCAGTCGTAGCAGACTAAAATAATTATGGCACTTTAGCTAAGAGATTAATTTTTCATGTGGCCACATAATGAAAGCAAAAGGGGACTGGAAAGCCAGACCTTGCAGTGCTTAGACTAAGGATAAGGGAGGAGAGCTGTAGCCCTGGGACCCTGGTGTCCAGGAACATCTGGGATGTAGAAGAGGCAACAGATTAGGGACCTGTAAGACAGCAGAAGCAGAAGTTTCTACCCAGACAGATCCTTCACTAAAGGAACCTGTGCTCACAGATCTGAGGTGTGGCTCAGACTGCCCAGGAAATTGCCACAGTGAGGTTTTAACTCTGCCAGAACCGATCCAAAATCCTGCCTTGCAAGAAAGATCTCAAAACAAGGTCTGCAACAGGGATGGAGCAGAGTGTTTCTTCATGATCTTCTCCTTTGACTGCTCTCCAGCCAAAGGCAGAAAGGTCAGTGCTTCTTGGGCAGGCTGAGTATGGCAACAGGTGCCAGATGCAGGTCATGTGGTGGCATCAGGCTCTGAGATGCCACCACAGGGCAAAGGGGTGGTCACACCTGTGTGAGCATGTCCCCAGCAAACCAGCCAGACTCCCCTTTCCAACAGGGAGCATGCTAGGGCATCACTGGTGCCTGGGTTAGAGAAGAGAGCCAGAGGGGAAGGAGGAGTTTTCTTACTCAGGAAAGGCATTTGTCAACACACTGACCCAAACCCTTCTTAATAGGTCACTAAAATGCTACAGCAAACAGCACCTTATGGCTTCAGAATGAGTCTATTGCTGCTCAAACAGCCAGCACAGCTAAGCAAACAGGCTGCCAGGGCAGGGGCTGTGTTTCTATTCACTGTTTGCACTCCTCTATGCACATAATGGGATATCGCATTTATCCTAAGAAGATTGCAAAATAAAAGGGGGGGGGATGGCTTCCTGTTGGTTTCTTTTCACCTCCTTTTATCAGTTTCATGTATTGGCCAACCTGCCATTTTAGGAGACAGATTTGTCTCTTGTTAGGTAAATTGGTAACTTTGCACTAGATTGATTTTTAATAGTACCTTCTTAAATAATGCCCTCTGGTGTCACACTATAGCCATCCTGGCTTTGGTTATGTCTGGGATTTTTTCTTCTGTTAGGAAAATAGATATCTTGTTGACATCTAAAAGGGTTACAAGGCAGGAGGAAATTAATTATACAAAATTTAAAAGTAGAAAGCTAATAAAATGGGGGACTCAATAGATAAGGCAGGAAAATAAATCTAATTTGACTGTAACTTGAGTGCTTCCTGTTTATGAAGTAATAACCGTACCCTGGGATAAACCAGCATTAACCCAGAACACGGCTGTTGTCAAATTTGGCTGGCTCTAACAATTAACAAATGGTGGCTCAGATTTCAGCTTTGGTGTGGTGATTGTTTTGATGCCTGGTGGGAAATAAGGCTGTGATCCCCTACAAGGGGACTTCTGTGAGTTGCTTTTTCTGAAAAGTCCATGGGAAGTACTCTGGCAGAGGCCGGGGAAGATGCCAGAGCTGTTTCCTGAGGACTGTGCAGTGGTGTAGCACTGTGGGAGTCATCTTTATTTTTCATTTCTTACTTTGTGTCCTTGGTGAGTCCCCCCTCTTCATTAACCCAGCCAAAAGTCCTCAGGCCCATTAGAGGGAACATTTTCAATTGCTTTCCTTCTCTCCCTCTAGGGAAGGGGTGGTGGAGGAGGAGGAAAAATGGACCCTTCCTTTCCAGACATGCTATATTTTTGAGGAAACGTCACATTTAACAAGATGAGCTCATTTCTAGCAATATAATATGGTCTAATTCCAATGTGGAGGGGGGAGCTGCATCCTTTGCTCTGCTCTGGGTCAAATGTTCTTGGGCTGAGTATGCAAATATTTCAGTTTGGGCCCAAAGACATCTGTTGCACAAGCACAGCACTTTGTTTCAAATCCTACAAACGTCTTTGCTCCAAGTAGGTCATTATATAATGGCTTTTGTATTTTCTCACTCCCAAAAGGGTGCGGGAGAATATGTTTTAACACCGTGTCAGTGTCGCCTGCCCTTGCAGTCCCTCCTGTGATCATCTCATCTGGGTGGGACTCTCTTGCTTGATGTCATTTAGCCCAGGGCAGCTCTTATCAGTGCAACAAAAATACCCAGCTCCAACACAGCCTGCATTGTTTTCTCTGGTATTTTGCAAGTCCAGGCTCTGGGTTCCCTCTCCCATTCTCCCCACTGCCTCCAAGGCATTCCTACCACCTCACCCTGCCCCGCACAGCCCCACTCAGACAGAAAGGGAAACAACACAGCCTAGAGCAAGGCTGCTCCTCCTGAATGCCGTGCAATGGTTGTCTTTATATATCCCCTTTATATTTGTTATTTCCCTTTTTTTTTTTTTTTGGTACCCTCCCTTCCCACAGATGACTGTCATCACCCTCTGCTCCTTTCCTCAGCAGTTCCTGGAATGGTGAGAGCACAGCCCTCACCACAGCAAAAGAGAGAAGGACTAGGGGTATTTGCTGGTCAGTAATAGGAGAAGCAAATTCAGGCATCTAGAAATGGTGATCGGTCAAACTGGTTGCACTTTTCACCTTCCCCACAACTGTTCCATTTTTGAAAGCTTTTCTGCAACAGGATGTGGCTAAATCTTTGCATGTGCTCTGTGTGTAAGCTGGCACTTACACAAAACAATCTAAACAGCGTAAAGCAGGTTAGCAACAAGCTTGTTCTCTGTTCCTGAGTGAAGATGGCTCCCACCCTCCCATGGTTGAAAGCAGATACGTAAAACCACTTGTTTGTTCTTTGCAAGGAAACACCAAATACGATTGCATGTGCTTCCTTCAGCTGGCTCCACAGAGTCTGGCATCACCCTCCTTTAACACAGGGTGATGCAGCTGGAAGACTCTTCTGGAGAAGACACCCTTGGATTGTCACCCATCAATGCATGCTTAGCAAAGCAGGGCTGCAATCACCAGCTGTGGTCTTAAAGCATCTCCAAAAGACAAAGTGAGGGTAATAACATGAAGAAAAGTCACTCACTTGCTCATCCTTTTCATACAGTCATGGTCTTTCTTCCACAAATTAATCCACCCTTCCTGCAAACGTCCAGCCCTAAGGAACAAGACTCGTACAGGTTTCTGTGATGCACCAAACAAGAGTTTGCCAATACACTAAAGGCCATGGTTAAAGATATGAGTGAAGTTGTCCACTATGTTCTTGTTACCTGCTTGTTCAGTTTTGCTTTCCCAAATCAATGAGCTTTTGTAGAGGTTTGAGTAAATCAATAGAATTTCTACTGTTTTGGTCATTCCTCATTTAACTTTTTTTTAAATTAAGATACAGAGGTTTTCCCATAACTGAATACAGCTCTGTGAAAAGCCATCTTCTCAGAAAAACTGTAGCTCATAGGTCTCAACTGCTCATTTGTTTCCAAGTGAGACTCAAGTCTAACACCCAACCAGCTGTCCCACCCACATGCCCATTGCCTCATGCTCACACAAGTCTCCCCAAGAGTCAAAAACTCCCCCAGAGACATCCTTTTCCCTCAGAGTTTATGTTCTGTCAAGAGACCTACGCTCCTCAAAGAAAGTCTGGAGTGGGTTAATGTGAAAAGCCAGGGAACTGAAGGCTAGAGGTGACAGACAACCAGCTCTCATGTTGATTTCCTGGAATTGGTTTGTATTTCCTGACTGCCCAAAATACTCTATTTTCATCCATCCCAACATGGGAAACAGCAGTTGCAAAGTCTGAATGAAGTAATAGCTCTTAAGAGATTGAATATTTTTCTGAAGCATCCTAAAAGCAAAGAGCATTAGCAAGATCCTCTTGGGCAAAAGGTCTAGCTGCCTCTCTGGTGCCCGGATGACCAGGGCTGGTGCATGAGGAAGGAAAATGGGATGGATTTGGTCTGGGTTGGTTTGCTCTGGGAAGCTTCTCTCTTTGAATCACAGAAGTCTTGCTCTGTCCTCAGCTGTGTCTGTGGGGGGGTTAAACTGTGCTATTCATAATAAACATTGTGCTATTCAGGTGCAGAGATGACTTCTGCTCACAAAGTATTCATGTTCTTTTTGCTCTTGTCTCTTTTTCACTGGATTTTGATAATCAAGGTCAAAGTTGAGAACCAGCACGACTTCCGGGACATGGCCAGCATAGTAGCCATGGCAAAAACCTATGCCACCACCGAGCCATTCATTGACTCCAAATACGACATCCGAATCCAGAAAATTGGCACCAACTACAAGGCTTACATGTGAGTGCATGGCTATGCCAGAGTGAGACGGGGAGGAGGCAGGGCTATGGATGTGTCTGCTCTGGGAAGGAGTGGGTAGCTGACTTCATTTCCTTGAAGAATAACCCTGCTGTTCTTCTCCCACCTCTGAACCCAGATCCCAATGATCTTCTCTATTAGTCACTGTCAGGTCATTGTTTCTGTCTGTCTCTTTCTGAGATTCACTTAATTCCCACTATAATGACTGTGCTTGGCCATCACCTCTCCATCCTGTTATTGAAGGGTTCATCTTTTCCAGCAAAGTCCTCCAGCTCCAAGTACTCTCTAGTGGAAGCTGAACCCACCCACTTTCCACCTGGAGAAAAAAATAAAGAAGATTGAACTAGCTGCAACTCCTGGAGTCCTGCAGTGTCCAGGCCATAGCAGCACTCCATCTTTCAGCCCACAGCATCACCCTATGCTCTCCCCAGCTGCAGATCACAGCACCACATCACACGAGGGGCACAGAGCACCGGGTATGAACGGCCTCAGCTGGGGCAGCACACAGAGTTTCTGTGGGCATTTTACTTGTGTGCTCCTTGATGCATACAAAGGAGGGACAGGAGGTGAAACATTTCTGTGGGTGCCCCAAAGCTCCTCCCTGCCCTGTGGTGCAGTGAGGGAGGTGGCATGACAGCAATCTTCAATGCTGGCATGTTTAAAAGTCTCAAAAAGCATTCAGCCAAACTTCAGTAGTCACCATGCTCAATTAGAGATGTAACCACATGAGTCAGTAAGACACCTGTTTCTTCTTACTACAAACCTGTAAATGAAAAAAGCCACACAGCACAGCTTCTCCAGAGGCTCCTTATCCAATCACAGAATTCTGGACAAGTAGTCAGTTCCAGCAGTACGTTCTTCAGGTCGCCAGATAAATTGCATATGTTACCTAACACCCACAACACTGTGACTTTTGGGTCCATGTCTGCAAACCTCTAGGCCATAGTTCTGCTAAAGCGTAGTTAAACAAGATATTAAAATGTACACAATCATATATTTTTCAACTATAACTGCCTAAAATTCCCAGTTGGATTCCTAGCACAGAGATGTTTAAGAAAACTAGATAATGACTGAGTTACATTCTTCGTGGGAAGGAAGGACATGGGGGACACTTTCCTACTTCATGTGATCTCAATGAAAGAGAATTTATTTGTAATTGAATCAGATCAACAATAGCACAGTTGCCTAATACTACATTAACATCTCAGAGAGTCTGACTCAAATTGGCCAAAGGAAAGAAGGTTTAAAATATCAATTAAAATTCCCTGTTCCTGCCAACACACCCAGCCTTGGCTCCAGAGCCTGCTCCCCAACTGCCTCTAACTGAAACAAAAGCCAAGTTATCCTGACCAAACTCTCTTCTCACTTATTATTCACACTCACCATGCACTCATCCAGAACAGCGATCAGAAATACCACCAGATGATTGAGGAAAGAAAGGAGCCACACTAAGACCTAATCCCACTTGGGAGTATAGCTGCACAGACAATTGTTTGCTAAAGAAAAAATGTTTTAATGTGAAAACTCACATGAACAGAGAACACCTTAATGAGAAATAAAGCTCATTAGCAAAGAAAGCAAACAGCAAGATTCACCCAGTGACTTGCTAACCCAGGATGTTGAGTTAGATTGAGAGAGCCATTTATGGATGTGAGCTTGGGAGAGCAGTATAGTCAGTCCCACCAGGGACTCTTCCTTCCGCTCCAGCATTAGACAAAATAGGTTTTTTCTATGGTATAAGTCTCTACTATGTCCAAGGACAGAGGTAAAAGCACCCAAAATATCAGAGCTCTCACTGGTGTCCCAAATAGGAGACTCAAAACCATTAGTCATGCTAGCAAATCTCAGCCTTAAAGGCAATTCCAGCACCTGCAGTAGCGTCATAGTAAGTGACTTGCTTTGATCTGTGAGCCATGGAATCTATTCAGTAATTTTATACCTTCACCCACACATATAGACTTTAAAAACCCCTTTTCTATTGAGAAAAGACTGCACTGAAATTCTCCAGAATATGTTTACTTTGCACCAAGCATCTGACAGAGGGAGGATGCTGCAGGGTGAGTCATGCATTCCTCCCTGCCCCAGATGTTCAATGCACTTCCTTCCAGCCTATGGCCCAAGGCTTCAGTTTGGTTTCCCATTGGCTTCAGAACAGTGACTCCAGATTTACACTGCTAACAAACTCCTACTTTGTCCACGCCTTGAGCCAGTCTGAAAACAGCAGATAAGCAGCATATGATACATGCCTAAAATTACACCAAGTGTATTTGACTGCCATTGTAATACTGGTAAAGAGAAAACATGAAAACAGTTCATGTTAAGGGAAAATTGGGACAGAAATTATGCTTCCATACTTACTCCAACTGGAGGCAAACAGCAGGATTGTTTCCAGTTTAGACACATGAAATATTGTTCACTTTGAATTAAGCCAGCAGCTACTGACTTTCAGACATGGGCTATTCTTGCCACCAGCTCTTAGTAAGAGGGTAATACCCTTCCTTTGTAGTTTCATGACTGGGATTTTTGACTTGTCACCTCCAAAGCAGTTCAATGTGCACATCACCTGTGTCTAAACTAGAGCTACTTATAGACTGAGATAGGACACCAAGAGCTCTTGATCTGCTCGTTTATCCACTTCTCCTAACAATGCTGAAGGTGTTGTGGTCACAAATCTGTTTGAGCAACTGATCTCTAGGAGTCTGGGGTCCTTCTCTTTAAGATACTGACTGTACACTGTGTGGCCCCTGATGTTTAGGATTGTTGGAAGCCTTTCAATCCCTAAGAGAAATGGGGTTTGAGGCAGGACATCCTTAGGAAATTTTTTTTGTCCTAAGTCTCCTTTTTCACTTCATACAATACAAAAAAGAAAATTGAAAAGAAGCTGTATGAGGAACAGTTGGGGTCACTCGGTGACTTGAAGAACAGGAGACAGAGGGGAGGCCTCATCCTAGTCTACAAGTTCCTTGTGAGGGAAAGAGGAGGGGCAGGCACTGATCTCTCCTCCCTGGAGACAAGTGACAGAACCTGAGGGAATGGCCTAAAATTGTGTCAGGCGAGGTCTCGGTTGGACATTAGGAAAAGGTTTTTCACCAGGGGGTGGTTGGGCACCGGAACAGCTTCCCAGAGAAGCAGTCACAGCACGAAGCCTGACAGAGTTCAATAAGCATTTGGTCAATGCTCTCAGGCACATGATATGACTCTTGGGGATGGTGCTGTGCAGGGCCAGGAGTTGGGCTCAATGATCCTTTTGAGTCCCTTCCAACTGAGAATATGCAGCGACTCTGTGATTCTGTAAGTCTGGGGGCACAGTTGACTCCTGAACTGCTCAGACTTGCTTGGAAGAGAGTGATCTTGACAAAGGCTGTGGTGTAGGGTTTGGTGTCTGATCCAGTGGGCTTCAAACAAAACTCTTCAGTTTCAAAACAGCAAGGTTCCCTAACAGGAAAGTTAGGAATACAGCAGAGAGATATATTTTAAATCTTATGCTGAAAACTGGCTCACACTGGATAGGCATAAACAAGTGCAACAAATCAGCCCAATGGCTTGAGCAGAGTTCTTATTTTGGGAGCTTTCCCATGTCAAATTTCCTTGTAAAACTGTCAAACTGTGGTTTAATTTTCTTAGGGACAACACAGCTGCTTACATTTGGTATGCCAGGTACATTTTCTAAACCCCAGTGTCAAATCATCTTGTCACTAATGAGACTCCAGGAGTTCCCACAAGTACTAATGGGATTTTGGATGCCCTCTGCCCCTGCAGGGCAATTTTCTGTTAAAAATAAATGTTAGCAAAGAGTGGTTCTGCTCATTGCAGAACTGAAAAACATAATCCTAAGAATCCCATATTAAAAGAGAAAGAAAGGCTGAAGACTGAGCACTGACCTTACAGTTCATCACAGGGCTAATGACAGTCCAAACCTGAGGAGGAATCCAATCTGTTGCTTAGGAAGTAGGGCAGCAGAATGGATGCTGGTTGAAGGCAACAGGCCAAAAAGTCAACTACATGAAAACACAGTTATTCAACACAGTAACCACTCTCCTTCAGCCCCCCCAGTCCAGTCCATTAAACATGGCCACAAATACAATCTCAATTTCACAGCCACTAAACATGCCAGTTTAGAGGAGAATTGGGAAAAGCACTCTAGGGTGTCTCTCACAAGATTAAAGGGGAGCCTTTGGTAGTCAGCTATAATGATTCAAGTTTTAGTCTAGCAGGACATCAGTATTACCACTGCTGAATGTAGTTTTGCAAATTCAGTGTCTTTTGTACATGTTGCTGAAAATGTGAGAGAACTGGCAGCAAGGGCTCCCACAACCTCATATTGAAGTGTTGGATCACACCTCATACTCCTCTCATAAATCTCTTTCAGTGTGGAGAGGCTTCCTGGATGTATCCTGTCAGCTTGTTGACTTGTGCTGGCTTGTGCACTATGGAAGGGTTATCTGGAGTGTTGTCAGAGCAGGCTGTCCAATGTCTGCCTTGGTTCCAAGGTCAAGAAAAGGGAAATTTTCACCCCTGACAGTGATGGTGAAACCCAGAATTTTCTAGCAACAGTACCTTTTTTGGAAAATAACTATCAGTTGCAGCTAATGAAACTCCAAAGATTTTGAAATAAGGAATTCTCCAAGTCCAAAGACACCGAGCCACAATGAAAAGTCAGTGAAAAGTCAGTGATAAGACAGTATGATAATATATTCTATGACATCAGTATCACTGAAATCAAATTGAAGTGGACACAGAAGTACAATTGAAATCAAATTTAGGTAGACCCAGAATGTCAGAACTGATACTTTGTGAAGCTGCTCAGTAAATATTTGCCTGGAGACCTTCTATTGCATGGATGGAGGATGCTACCCATTGCAGAACACAAGGGTGATTAACCTAGAGATCTTTCACACACATTTCAACTCTGCTAGGTCTAATGTATAAAGAAAGAAAGTACTCACAGAGCCTGATGTGTGCTCAAGATTCCTTGGAGGTTTCTCTGCCTAAAATCCTCAGTCAGTTTTTCATGAGTCTGAACAACATATCCTGTATGGAGTGTTGTTCAGGAAGGATTTGGAAAGGCTTCTGGGAGGAAAAACCTCACCTCATCCCCTCCTGTACAAGCACAGAGTCAAGAATGAGCACTACAGTATGCAGGAGGATGGGTCAGGAGTCTATTTTCATGTTCAGGTTATGCTTTTGGTTTGTTTTCCTAGGAGGACTTCCATCTCTGGAAACTGGAAGGCAAACACAGGTTCTGCGATGCTAGAACAGATTGCAATGACAGAGAGGTAAGGAAGAGTTTCAAGACAGAATTAGCTATTCTTGGGTTAGAAGGGAGGAATTGTATTTCTGACTTTGGTCAATTGGGAGAACTGGTAAGTGACGTCTCCTGGGAGGCTGGATAAAGACTTTAAAAGACCAAGTGTTTTCTTAAAAAAATACTAAGAACACAAAGGCAAACTGTCCTATTTTGAAGAACAGACTGAAAGTACAGCTAGAAACCAACATTGCTAAATCATTAGATCTTTAGTGAATGCAACCACAGGAAACAAGACCAGCATGCTAGGTCAAGCACACCAGTACAAACATGTAGGGATAAAATCAGAAAGGTCAAAGCACAAAACACAAAGTAACATGAGGTTATTCTAAGTATATTACTAACTAGAGGCAGAAAAAGAATTTTTCTTCTGCTTAACAGGAAAAAACCTGTCAGCTGAAGTGCTGAAAGCACTTTTTTGCTTTAGGCTCACAAAAGTGGTCACTGTCTAAGTTAAGGTCTTCTCACTGTTGAACAGAGCAGAAAGAATTCCCTCATGCATCTTACAGACTAAAATTTTCAAATGCTACTTCCACGTATTCAAATCACTGTGATATTTGCTAATACTGCAACTGCCTAACACTGTGGACTCATGGTAATATGCTTTGCTGTAACTCCTATCCTGCAGAACTAACACTTGTTCTCATCACTTTTCTCCATCCCATCCAAGTAGATCATTCATAGATTTATAAAATCCATAGATTACATGTAGGCATTCATCCTTAGTGAATTTAAGATTTTTTGAGATTATACCTCGTTTGTCAGGTTCATGATTAATTCTGACTCTGTCCAGTTTTGGGCACCACAATTGAAGAGAAATAGCAAGGAGCTGGAGAAAGTCCAAAGAACAATAAAAAGAACATTCAGAGAAAACCTAATGAAATGTTGAGAAAAACATGCAACAAGTTCTATGCAGTTTTCCACCTTTTTCAGTTAGCAGACCACTGATATATTTCCAGTAGAGTTGTAGCTTATCCTGCCTGCAGTGCAGATGTTCACTCTCCTTCATTAAATGTTACAGACCTGGAAGAAGTTGCCCACAAGCTGAACATCTCTTCATTCTAAAGATGAAAAAAATGAAAAAGCATAGGGTCTTTAAATATATGATATAGGCATTTCTCATTACTTACATTACAAGTATAATACTGTAAGAAATAAATTATAGCTTAAAAGGTTCCTTTGAACATTTCCTGTATTTTCCTAAAATAAGGATAGCATAGCACAGAAATTGATACTCTGAAGGCGATAGCAAATCTCTGTCCTCTTTCAGACCAGATAAAAGAAATGTCTCCTCTTGGAGCACAAGAGTTGTGCAGGCAGCCATCTAAGGTCCCTTCTGCACCCTTAGTTCTGTGAAACAGGGAAGCCAACCCCCAAATCAGATGCTGAAGGTGACTCTGCAAGACCCTAATAGTACTGTGGGAAGTGGACATAATGATGCATCCTGGCTCTTTATAACACAGCTGAAGCTAGACACGTGAAGGGTAGACATTACCTTATTGCAGTGTTGTAGGACTGAAAGCCAGATTCCTGCCAGCCTGCAACACTGCATTTTGAAGGTTTGTTTTGTTAATTGTACCACAAATAACCACTCCAGTCTTATTCAGCCATAAATGCAACAAACCCTGTTGAAATCTGTGAGTTGCCAGTGCATTAAACAAGGCAAGAATGTGCTCAAATGCTCTGATGAGTAGGAGCAACCTGAAGTACCTACTGTACTGAACATAAGTACAAAGAATTTAAATGTTCAGGTAATGCAGAAATAACAGTAAATCATCTGAAAATGCAACACCTAGTGCACATGCATAAATATGATCTCCTTCCTTATAATGCTCCTATTACAACCCAGCAGCCCTGATGCTCCCAGTGCTCACCTATGGCCAACAAACATTGAAGATGTGCAGCCATCAGAGTCTCTGGTGTGACCAACAATTCCCTGGCTGCTGTGCCCAGACGCCAAGAGGTGTTCCTCAGGAAGAGAGGTGGTTTCCACAATGGTGCCCCTGGATGCTGGGTCACAGCAGTGCATGAGGGGTGCTCTCTGTGCCTCATGCCTGACTCATGCAGTCCATAATTCTTCTCCTTCTTATGCTACTGATGCCTCCTCATACACTGTCTTCCTTGGGGGTCCAGGGTGAACACACTTGGTCTCCTCATTAGGCATAAAAGAGCACCAATAGTCATATAAGTCATAATTTTTCTTCTTCCCAGAGACAGTGTGTTCACACAAGTTCATCATTATATTGTCAAGATATGGGGACTCTGGCTGTCTTCAAGGACATAAGTTTGTTCTTTAGCCAGAACAGCTCTTTCTTCAGTCCCTGTAGGGTCTGCAAAATGTCAGTGTTTTCATGAGACCGTGGCCTTCCCTCCCCTCTCTGCATCATGTCATAGCCTTGCTTACAGATCTGCTGTTCTGAGATTATTATTTTTATTTCAATGGCCAGGACCACGGCACAGCTGCACAGGAAATAAAACCAAGCTGCCTCATTCCCTCCTCATTTGCAGTGGGGGGATGTGGTCCCCCCATAACATGCCTCTTGTCATTCTCTCTCTTCCTCTGACTCCAGGATAGCTAGGGGACCACCAGCTCACATCCCCATCCTGGGATGGATAGGGAAAAGTGCTGCAGCCTGAAGGTCTCCCTCCAACAAATAGTGCCTGGTCTGAGTGATGAGACTGCCTGACTAGGAACAACACCCAAGGGATAGAAGGAAGCAGGAGACTGTGAAAGGATAAAATTGAAAGTAAATTGTAAAATGCAGGAGCTACTGCATTACAGATCAGAGAGGGGATGGCTACTCCTTGCTAAATTCAACACTCACTTTCTGATCTTATTCCAGTCCTAATGTCCAGGACATCTTATCAGGAGAAAGCTGCCTGCATAATGGAGGGCTTTCAGGCAAAGCCAATACAAACGCTGAGGGGCCAACACTACTGGGAGATTAAATGAGCTAAATATTTATAGCTTGGCTGAATGACAACCAACTGGAGATCTGATGTAAATACCAAGGAGGGAGAGAAACATTTTAAGGTGGCTTTGAGGGCAGGATTGAATCAATCTGAAATGAAGGGAAACTTTAGGCAAGATTATTTTTTTTACTCCATCCCCTGCGAGTGGGAGTCAAGACAGGGAGTCAAGGACCCAGCAAAACACATGAAGGACAGCTTGTAATAAGGGCTCCCAAATCACTTTGTGTTCCTATGGGCAGCAGGGTGGGTGGCTGGTTTTGGTGGACTACCCAAGGACAGCTAATCCTAGGCCATGCCCTTGTGGTTTCTGCAGGTACCGACTCTGGGCAGATGCCTGCGCAGAAATGTTTGGAGGTCTGGATATCTGTGCTGTCAAAGCTGTCCACAGCAAAGATGGAAAAGACTATATCATTGAGGTGAGAGCATGGGCAACCTGAATGTGAGTCTTCTTTGGGAAGTGTATCTGCAAGCACTCTGCCTCAGAGTTCACATGCACCAACCTGCACCAACCCTGCGTGCTCTGCCATCTCTGCTCCTCTGTGCCCACCTGCATCCTCAGGCCATGGCCCACTGACATGTTAGGAACTGATTCAGAGCCCCAGCCAAACCAGCAGATACACAGCAAAGTGTCAGGGTTGAAGTGCCTTCCTTTCTCAGTGTGGACGGTGAAAGGAAATGGAGAGCCTCAGAGTGCTTGGCCACCTCAGCTTTTCAGCAGATGATTCAGTTCACTAAAAATCTCAATTTCTCTCTGAATGAACCTTTCTTTGATCACTTTTATGGTGACTTCCAAACAAAAATTCAAGTTGCACTTTATTTAAAAGAATAAAATAAATGGTGAGAGTGTAGCAAAAGGTTCACAAGCAACAGGAACATCTTGATGAGCAAAAAAAGAAAGGTGTATTTTCTAAAATCTTTTGTGTAGACAGCGTTCACTACAGTAAGAGGCCATCAAGACAAAGCACCACAAAGTTACTCTGAGTAATGTGCACTACAACTTTTTGTATTCAGGGCTGGACTCTTTTGTATTCAGTCTGTGGCTCTGAGTGCTAAAGCTCAATGTGCTCCTTCCCAGGCCAGAAGGCAGATATGGAGGTGGGGTAAATAGCACACTCAGATCATCCTAACAGGGCAGAGAAGGAAAAGCTGGCCAGAAAAATCAAAGTGAGAAACTGAAGAGATACCCTGGAGGAGAGACAATCCAGCAAGTAAGCAAGTGCTTCTGTCAGTATGTGACTTGAGGAGACACAACATCTGACCTGCTGTAAACTCTACCAACACAGGCCAGCTGAGGAGGACGAGCAGAGCCAGGCTATTGGCTTCATGCAGGGGTGCTGACACACTGCAAAGCTATGTGTGTGAGAGCAGTCCCACCCGCTGAGGGCTGGGATGCTGATGAGAACCACATGAGCCCTCCAGTGACTGCGCATTCCTGCATTATGTATCTGCTCTCCCCAGGGAGGGGAGCGGTGACCTGTCAAAGGCCATGTGATAGAAGTGTGCTGCCAGCAACCAAACGCTGGCAAGCCTCTGTCTTTTCCTGAATTGATGGGGCCAGGGCTAATGGGTCTGCTCCCGTATGCAATCCATCAGCACCTAGAGGAGCATCCCCTAGAGCAGACTGTTTCCCTGCTGTGCACTTTTAAATCTCTATGCCCCTGCAGCTGGGAAAGAAAGAGCAAGAAAGTAGCCTTGCTAGAGACAACTGTAAGGACATTTGGATTGTGTCCACACATGGTTAGACGTGATATGTGGTTTTCATATCCCTACATGTATTCCTGCACATAAGCCTATATACGTGCACACACTGCTCGTTCTGGGCTTAAAGATTATATGGCTCTGTCTGGGTATGCCTCTGGGTTTTCACATCTGCCACTGTGTGTGACTGACTGGTGAAAAGCACATCTGTACTCTAACAGCCATCATCAGCTCACACACAGAGAAATGCACACTTGTGCTCCTCTCTCTGTGACCAAGGTAAGCAGCAAGGCACTCAATACAGCACAAATCAGAAAAAACACTATATAGTTTCAGATGGGTCATGCTGAATTATCACAGTGGAGAACCTGATTGAGCAGGCCTGATATACCAATATCTAGCAGGCATTCAGATGCCAGGCTGATGGATGTTGTTGGGAAAGGAGTAGAGTAGTGCAATATAAGGAGCAGAGCAAAACCAAACAGGTACCTTTTTATGCAGATCTGAGGGAGATGTTGACAAGTAATTAATTGCCTCCAGCCAACTTCCTGGGGTACTTTTATTGGTCTGAAACTGATCCTTTGTTTTGCTTTTTTCTTTTGATAGTGGGAGAAAACAGTTATTTGACAGAGTGACAGTTGTATTTTCTTGGTAAGAAGAAACAGTGTGCTATGACACTTTACAAGAAAGCATGCCTAATTGGGCTGAACAAACAAGGAATCTGCACAATACAGTTGCAGGCAGTAATTAATTTACACAAAGTAGTTCTTCAGGAAAGATCCACAGAAGTAGTGATGGGCAGTGCTATGAACTGAGATTTATCACAGTGGTTTGTTGCAAAATAAATTAGATTAAGACAGATGAGTTATCAAGAGCACAAGAGTAATCTTGCGCACATGGTATTTGCTCTTACTTGAACTTCACCTTCTTTTCTTTTCGTTTCCCATGACAAACAGCAGAATCTGTTACATTTCTGCCTACACACTTATGTACCATTTTCATGGCTCATATTGAAATAGATTGTGAATTTAGCAGTTAATGCTGGTAATTCTTTTTTCCTCCACTTTAATGAACTTTATCAGCAACATGTATGGTTTAGTAATCTTCCCTCTCCTTTTTTTTTCTTTTTTTTTTTTTTTTTTTTTTGTAATCTAGCCCATTTCTACATCTCTGCTAAGATACAAAATATGAAGCAAGCAGAGGGCAAGAAAAATGGTCCATGTGGTTTTTTCTTCCTCCTGGAAGAATAAGATAAACCCTGACTGCTAAGCTATTTTACTAGACATGCTCCTTGCTGCCCTGCAAGGAGCCCTGCTCATCCCTTCAGCAGTGCCTATAATTTCTTTTAATATGTCAAATCATCATTTTCCTTCCTTCCTTCCTGCCTTCCTGCCTTCCTGCCTTCCTGCCACCTAACACTCCACTCTTGCACATCAGAGTGTAAAAAAACATGCTCAGGCTTCAGCATCATACAGGCACATAGGGAGAAACAGGATGATTTTTTTGTGAGTCTCTTTGCCTAGGCACTTTTTCTTCACCCCTCGTTCACCTTATCAGGCAGCAGCAGCTGCACCAGGAGCAGCCTCTGACCTTGAGCAGCTACAAAGGCTGGGTCCATAGGTGCTGACATCTTCTTGCCTTGTCCAGCTGTTCTGTGATTGCCCAGGAAGGGACGAGTGCAGTCTGTCTGTAATTCACATATTCCTTTCAGCCAGTTGATTTATTCAGTATTAGCATTTGTATCTGCCCAGTTCCAGACCAATTCACCCTTCCTGGAGGACAGGCAAGGTGACATCTCATGATTGTTTTCAGTTCAGTGGCAACCAGCTGATGTCAGAAATCACTGCCATTTTCAAAGGCCTTCCCTTGTGCATGTGATTGTTCACTCCTGTATTTGCTGTTTCCCAAATCTCACATTCCCCTGCCAGATACTACACATCAGGGCATCAGATAGTCTCATCCCTGGTGTGTCTTCACTGGTTCAGGTGGAACTTGCTCCAGGGCTCACTCCCCCTGGAGCCTTTGGTTTATAAAGCACCATCTTCCTCTTCTGCCGCTGCAGCCACAGAAATAGGAAAAAGCAATCCTTGAGATAGGGAAATCAGCTCTGGGGTTCTCAGCACAGGGAAAAAAAATGGACCTTTTGGAGCAGATTCAGAGGAGGGTCATGAAGATGTTAAAGTGCTGGAGCATCTCTCCTATGAAGACAGCTCCCAAAACAGCTGTGGTTGCTCAGCCTGGAGAAGAGAAGGATCAGGGCAGATCTCGTAGCACCTTCTAGTATGTAAAGGGGGCCCATAAGAAAAGGACAAACCTTTTAGCAGGGTCTGTTGCAACAGGACAAATGATAGTGATTTTAAACTAATAGAGGGTACATTCAGACTATATGTAAGGAAGAACATTTTACTGTGCAGATAGTGGTGGATGCCCCATCTGTGGAGACGTTCAAGGTCAGGCTGGATGGGGCTCGAGAGGAATCTGATCTAGTTGAAGATGTCTTAGCTCATAGCAGGGGTGTTGGACTGGACGGCCTTTAAAGTTTTCTTCCAACCCAAACCATTCTTGTCTATGACAAGCGGGGCTCGGGTGTTTTGAGCAGAGCCGTGTCTCGGTGGCTCCCGGGGAGCCGGGAGCGCTCGGCAGGGTACGGGCACCATCCAGCGGTCACACGGCATCCCCTAGTGGCCACACGGGCCCTCGCACCGCGCCGTGCGGGGACGCGGGACGCCGCTTCTCTCTCGGGAACTGTAATTGCCACGTTTCCTTTCAAGATAGCACTGGAAAGAAGGGAAACCTGCCCAGAGACCTGCTGGAGGGCCACCAGGAGCCCCTGGCTAGTGAGACCCAGGTGTGAATTTGCCATCCCCTGACACTGTTAGGAAGCATGACATTCCTCACCTCATTTCTCAATGGAAGAACAGCTAAGTGGATAGTGGAAGGAAAAGCCACCTTGTGTATTTAGCCAAATGCTGACATATAATTTTCTAACCTTCTCCTCTTGCCCTTTCCATGTGTACCTTAACCAAAGTTAAACCTTTCTAGGTAGCTTTTCTGGTGTTCATAGAAGACACCTCTAGAAATTAAACAAAACCATTATGCTGCATGAAAAGAGCAGAATACAAACTCAGTGAACTCACCTCACTGATTTCCTCTACTTTAAATCCTAAAAAAGAGGGTACAAAATTTTCCATTTCCCTCCAAGAGTCCACTCTTGTGGCCCTGCCAGGGTGGAGTGCACTTCCGATTGTTATCTGAGCGTGAGTCAGTGCCTTTCTTGAGCAATTCAACCTTCAACTTTGCATTTCCAGGGATTTTAATGTTTGCTTTAAAAATAAAAGCAAAATAAAACAAACTCTTCCAACCCTGATATTTTGGTACTATTATATTTACTCCAGCTGAATCTTAACTTCATCAGAGCACAGTTCTTCCTGTGGGATTTAGTGAATGTTTGCAAAACACTTGATTTATGATGAACTGTTGAAAATCATGCTCAGGGCCGCTATACAGCTGAGGGCCTGCTGTGCTTTCAGTATTATTGTTGTGAGGCCATTTCTTACCTCAAAGATTCTTTGACAGTTTTCCTTCCCCCATCCCCACAGTCTTGCTTCCCAGTTTTCCCCAGAAGATTTGTAGAACTTGCTTGGGCAGCAGTTGTATCACAGCATTATCAAGAAGACAAGCAGAGACCAAGTTTATTTTCCTGCACTTGGTGCTGGTTTGGTGACATCCTATTCATTACACATCTGTGGTGTTTATTTTCTCTCTCAGGGTGCAGTGCTTTGTGTTCATTAATCCCAAATATTTCCTGGTTTCCTCCAGTCCCTGCTGCTCTCATGTCCTCAGGCTTCAGTACATGTTGTGTCTCCTCTCCTGTGGCCATTTAAATTGCAATGTCACCCCCAAGTACTGTGAGACAATGCCAGACCTTAAGCATCAGAGGCATCTCCTCGGGACATGTGAAGGAGAAAATTTGTATTAAGTTGATATAGAAAGTTTCCAGCCACCATAAGTCTTGGCTTGGCTCCCAAGTTGTGAAGGGAAGGAAGATGGAGAGTTGGGGGAAGCACATTTCCAAAAAACCCTAAGCGAAATCCCACACCTGGAAAAGTCAAGCATGTTTCAGCATGAGGAGAGTGGTGACTGTAGATACTGACAAGGATGTGCAGACATGAAAGAGGTTAATGTAAGAGGTGAGTTGAAACAGGCATCTGCCAGCAGGAAACCACCTTACTAACTGTTGTTTTTGCCTCCCGTGGCAGGTGATGGACAGCTCAATGCCCCTGATTGGGGAGCACATAGAAGAGGACAGACAACTTATAGCTGATCTGGTTGTTTCCAGAATGACTCAGCTTGTCGCCACTGCTGGATCTACACCATCACCACTGAGGCCTTGGGTATGAGTGAACCTTGTGAGCAAGTTATTTCCCTGACCTTCTTTCTTTTTGTCACCTTACTGAGTGTGTCAAGCAGTCACACATCTCAGAGAGCTGAACAGTCCCATGTGGGAGTGTATTGAACAGACTGACTCCTGCTCTTCCAAAGGAGACTCTCACAGGCTCTTTGAAGTGGGCGCCCCTAAGGAGCACATCTCTCTCCCTTACTCTCCTTACAGATAAGTATGACATCACACCAGTAGCATGTCCATGCATCTAGACATTCTGACTTGATAAACTCACTGATTCACACTGAAGACGGGCATTTTTAGAGGTACTTCTAATACCCAGAATTTTCTACAAATCTATAACCCACAACCCAGTTTCATTTCTGTCTAACACCTTCCCTCAGGATAGGTTTCATTTCAGTTTTTGCATCCCCGTTCTGCTTCCAAGAACAGAAAGTGGGAATCTCCAGCAAGACTTGTTCCATTCCTTACTGCAGTTTCTTCTTCAGAGATGTCCTCCTGAGTATCCAGGTATACTTGCTGCACCTCTTTCAGTATCTAACGGAGAGCCAAGTGTGAAGGTTTGAGGACAACAAATCTGTACAACAGAAGAGACAAGAGAGTAAAAAGTTGAGGGACAAACCTGATTGCAATACACTGGTAGAATTTTCATTTCCACTTGAGACAATAAAATGGGAGAAGGCACTTTCTGGTTCTCTGCCTTTGTAATATGACAGTCCACTCCTGCTAAACCAGGACCCAGCGTGAAGGGTATTTGGGGTAGCTCCAAGTTTTAGCTAGAGTGAAGGAGTAAACATTTAATAGACACTGAAAATGCTTTGAAGCAGGGAAAGTGATGCAGAAGAGATAGCACTTACAAAGTGGAATCAAGAACTACCATTTGAAATAGCCAAGATATAGAGTGCATGAACTAAGAGAGAAGGGCAAGCCAGCAGAAACTGAGAACATGGACAGATGCATGTGTTTTCCATGTCTGTAATATACTGATACAGGATTAGATTGGATTACAGCAGACCTAAACTGAGGAAAAACAAGAACAAAACAAATCTTGAAGGGAGAGGGTATCTAATAGTAGAGTCAAATAAGAAAAGGGTCTTCATTGGGAATAAAACCTAGAATTTCCTGTATATATAATTAAGAAAACTAAACCCACAAACATGTTAACTAGAGTGTTTTACAATAGAGAAAGGGCTTGGTGTCACAAACATCACAAAAAATTGTACATGCTGCATTACTAACACAATGTTATAACAGTTAGAAGTGTCCAGGGAGAAAGAATTAAATATGAGGCTCGTAAGATGCAGAACTACTACTACAGATGAAGACTTCCACAGAAGGAATACAAAGAGCAATTCTGAATATAAAGGCAGAAGTACTGAATACATAGTCCTATGGGTATGAATAGAATACTTATTATTGGACCTCTCTATACTAGTCTCTGGATTTAAAAAAATTGAGAAATTATGAAACTGAGTGCACAGAATTGAAAGAGATGGAAAAGTAATGAGTCACAACAATGTGACTCATTACTTCAGCTATCAAGAAGCAAGTCAAATATCACAGGGAACAGCAATTCAGAAGGAGGTAAAAACACCTTGACTTTGCCATAAGATAGTGAGTGTGTACAATTAGATTTAATGTCCAAGGGACAAAAGTGATATCAAAGAGTAAGGGTATGACACAAGCGTGAGAAAAGAGAAAATCAATTCATCCCCTAGCAGTAAAACTGTAGAGATACTCTTTGAGAGACCACTGTTTTCCAGAATGCATATATAGGCTTCTGATCTGCTCCTGCACAAAGAATGTGAGACATAAACTTGTAGAATTAAATTACAGGTAGGACATTTAAGACAAACAGGGAAAAAAGTCTTTCCAATTTGGAAATCTGACATTTAGGAAGACCTTTATGTGGCATCCTACAAGTAATAAAAGGAAATGTAAAAAGGATAGAAATTAATTATGAGGAGCAGATAGAGGAAAGAATGAAAAAAGTTGTTTGAGTTCTTCAGAAATGGAACCCTACCAAAAATTGGTGGGCTCTATGGATCATCCAAATTTTAGGGAGGAAAAGAAGACAACAGAGACAGCATTGTGACTCTAGTTAATGTAATTGCTGAAAGTGGGGAACTTCTTTACCTCATTATAGTTTTTTCTGATTGGAATGACACAGAAAAGAACAAAAACAGTTATTAAGTCAGTGATGACTGATATTTTAAAAAAATTATTAAGCCCCCAATTCCAGATGGCTACATCCAATGAACTGAATTTGGGAAGTGACTAAGCTACCAAAAAAACTGTGCAATATCATTAGAAATAGTTACTGCTCCAGAGGACTGGTGTAAAACAAATACAAAATATGTGGTTTGGAAGCTGTAAGAGTAATGTAGAAAAATTTAGACAAGTAAGTCATAGACTTTATGAATTATCTCAAATGATAATTTAAAGAAGAATACAGAAGAATAAATAAATCAGCAGAAACCACAGCTCAGGGCATTTACCGCATGATTTTTTTGCAAAGAAGAAGAAAAAACGTTCCATTCATTTCTTTTTGATTCTTTTCCTTTCATTTCTTTGGGAATACTTTCATGAAGTGGTAGATAACAGGCAGTCAGAATGATGTAGCTAGTCAAAAAGCCTTAGGCAAGGTAACAGACAAGCTATAAAAGAAAGCATGGAGGGGCTAAAAGGTAAAGTTTTATTGTGTAGCAGAAGCTGACCTCAGATATAGATGTTAGAAATTTTAATTCTTGCAAACAGTTAGCAGAGGGGATACTTCAAATACTGCACTTGGCCATGTTGATAAATGGGTTGGTTGAGCCCAGGACAGGATGTTAATGACAAGTTTGCTTTCATGCCTTCAACATGAAACCCAGTGCCATGGCTACAATGTGGTTCTGTCCTTGCCTACCACCAGAAGACCTTGGGCTGGTCCTCACCCCTTCATCTCTCAGCCTCAAAAACCTGTTTCGCCTTTATTTCTGAAATGCCTTGGTTGGCTGTAGGGAGAGACTGTAGAGGTGAATAGGAGATCCAATTCCTTTTCTTTGCCTGGTCTAATCAAGACATCTCACAGCATCAGAACAGGTAATTTCCATCAACACCAAGGCAAGGTTTAGTTCCCAAGCCATGTAGAGCTAGAAGCCATGAATGGAAAATTCACAGATTTTCCTTCTCCGTCCATTTGCAAGTCCCAGGTAAATAGTGCAAAAGATGGACTGGCAACTTCATCACATTTATGCTAGTCAGTTGAAACTAATTTCAATGTTTCCAACTATGAAACATTTCTTCACATTTCCAGAATCACTTAGCTCATTCTTCTGACCTTCCAGGAGCCTTGAAGACCCTTTTATCATGATGTTCTGTATGTAAATAATCCAGCATGTACCAGCCTGTCTCCAGCTTTTCTGGTTTTCATAAACAATTTTGTGCAATAGGCTTACTCAGACTTTTGTTAACTTTGGACCAGCCCTTTGTGCAGCAGCTCTGCCTTGCTTAATCTGTTTATTAAAATATCTGTCAAAAAGATTAAACAGTGAGAGAGAAGAAAGCGCAGATGGCACCAAATTATTTGCATTAGTCAGGACCAGGGATGGCAGTGAAGAACATCTGACAGAGCTATGTATGTTCAGTCACCATAACAGCAAATGAAACTCCATATGGAAGACTGAAGGGTAAGCAAAGCTGGGGGTAGAGAGAGGGAGAGCATAAACAATGTGCAGAACTTTCAAGTGGCACCAGCCATTCCCTTGTGAAATACTTTGTCGCATACAGGCTAATGAAAACCATTGCTCAGCCTATGGTTGTGTTGACAAGGGAAAAGCAGGAAATTAGGATGCAGGAAAAATGAACTGGCAACGTATACAGAGAACCCAGATATTGCTTCATCTGGAAAAATATAAGCAGACCCATCTCTGGCATCTGCAGGAGAAATTACAAAGCTGGGAAAGAGAAGTTGGTGATGAAAACAATTAGGGGCTTGGAAATATTCCCATGGAGGGACTGGAGAGATTCTAAAGTCTCTTGGCTTTAGAAAGGAGGTAAATGAGAGAGAGGGCAGTGAAGGTTTTCAAAATAATGAATGGCTTAGCATGGGCAGGTTGTGAGAACTAGTCTCAAAACTCAGAACAAAGCAACAGAGATAAGAAATGGGAAAGACAATGAGGCTGAAAGGTGAGCATGACTCAAAGGGTCTGGATGTAAATATCAAAACAAAATATCTGAAACTGTTGCAAAGATTTTGTGGAGCAGATAATAAGCTTCATGTTTCAGGGCTAAAGCTGACCCATGCTTATTAGTAATCAAGAGGAGACCCCTTAGGGTACAGGGATGATTACTCCGTAGACATTTCCATGGTTCATCCCTCCTTCCTTCAGAACATCTGGTGCTGGCAACTGTCCAAAATAGGAGATGGGACTGAGAGAATCCCTCAAGCCAGATACTTTGGTAATTCCTGATTGCCTAAAAACATTCTAAATTTTCATTTCATTGTTATTCCCTGTGAGCAAACAACTTCTATGCTCTTTTTGACTCACCTCTCCATTTTAGTCCCATGAGATTTTACCAGCCAGATGCTGCATGTGTGTGAGTGTATTTAAGGAACACTTCATGACTCTACAGTTCCTGTATTACCTCAGGCTTCTCTTTAGGGACTCTGTATTAACTGGACTGGCTTTTTTTCCCTCTAGCCTCCACAAGCTCAGCCTGTGTCAATGAAATCTCAGACTGGACCTCCACTTGGACAACTGTCACAACCACGGCCTCCTCCACAAGGTACAGTTCTCTGATTCCCATGTCAGTGGTGACTCTGAGTCCTATCAGTTTGCCTTCTAAATAAAAGGTATCAGGGTAAAGGTTTTGCTCATTTTCCAATTCACTGCCAAGCAGGCAGCAAATTCAGTTTACTATTAAAGCAAATATTGTCATATTCCACAGAAGCTTAGAAAGTGGGATGAAAACTTGATATAGATCCAGTTGATACCACTGATAGGACTTGGCTCAGCAAAACAAGGCCACTTGAACAGGCACTGGAGCAACAGAGTATATTGTGTTTGCACAAAGCTGTGCAGTTACAAGTGTTAAGAATTGATAAGAAGATGCTAGTGTTGTCAGGCTTGGAACAGACATCAACGCTGCAATGCCAGGATCCTTGATCCATCTGTCCAGGAGCTCCCATGTCAGCAAGAGCACACCTCCAGCTCCTCCTGACAGCAGAAGCAGTTCTGACTTATGTGGCTTGGTCAGAACAAGAGGTTTGGCTTATTGTCCTGATGTACACTGAGGTGATAAGGCACAGGGCTGCCCCATGGGTAGCCAGATCACACCAACCACTCAATTCACATAACTCATTAGACCCTCATTTTTGCCACCTTCCCTTCCTTTCTCCATTTCAATCTTCTACCAAATTAACACCCTCCTCTAATTATCTTTTCCTCATTGGTCATTGTTTTGCTGCATCCAAAATTGAGCATTTCTATGTAATCTTGGCATTCCATACTATTACTACTATTACTGATATGACCTGTTGGTTTTGCAGGATACTACTCTCCATCTGTCTCCAGTACTCCCCTTCAATTCTCTGTAAAACTTTTTCTCACATAACTCCCCTGACCACCTGTGAAATCCAGCCAGACCTCACAACATTATCTGCAACTTTTGTCAGGTTCTCACAGTATTATCTGTCTTGTCCAGAAATTTCTCATGTCATGTCCAATTGTTTTCCACATCCTCTTCAGTTCTTAGAGTCTGCTGCCAAAGCAACTGAAGGCACTGGGTGATGGTTCTAGAACAGAGGGTAGGGATAGGATGGAATGTCTCACATCAAACTGCTGGGCCCGTGAAGGGACTGCTGACCCAAACCAGCAGGGTCAGCTTACATTTCCCACACAGTTGCTTCTCCAGTGACTCTTCCTTACCCAAGCAGGAAGTGCTCACCAAGGATAAGAAACACCAGGTACATGAAGAGTAAGGCAGGTTGAAGTGACCCCTTTGGGGAGAGTGGAGAAATCTCTTTAGTGCTGAAGAAGGCAGAGAAATGGACAACTCTAGGGAGAAGGAAATCACACCAATTTTAGGCCTGTAAGAGAGTATTTATTTGCCATATTCTTCTCCATAAAGCTACTCCAAAGAGTCTCTCCTCTTAGCAAAACCCATCCTTCCATAGAGATGTTCCATGCTTGTTGCCCGCCACATACACTTCCTCATGTTTATGTCTACATGTCCCTTTCAGGTGGACCACGCCAGCCACAAGGATCTCAGCCTCCCCGAACAAACGCACCCCCACAGCAGCGGCTGTCTCCTCAAGGACAGCAGCCCCAGAGTCCTCAGTCCACTTCCCCTCAGCAGCAAAGGTCACCTGGATCTCCACAGCAAATCCGATCAGCAACTGGCTCCTCTCCAGTGCAGGCCTCCAAGGCAGGCGCGTTCCCTCCACAGCAGCCTCGGCCTCCTGCCCAAGGCCGGGCTCCCAGCCAGCCGAGCCCTACGGAAATGTCCAAGCAGCAAACCACCCCACACCCACACCTGAAGTAAGTCTCTTACAGACTCCTAGTATCTGTAGACATTAGAATAAGGCTGTCCAGGAAGTATCCTGAGATGACGTGGAGAATATATCATCTGTTGTCAAGCAGCAGTCCCCAGGGACAAAGGCCTGCACAACTGTGAGTGACTTCAGAGGTAAATGTGTATCCCTTGGCATAACAGCGCACCAGTGACCTGTTGTTAGGAAAAACAGGTTGTATTTGACATCACAAAGATTTCACATTATTCTTCTTGTTCACGTGCTCAGTGTTCATCGTGTGCTCTACCCCGGCCATATCAACAGAGCCACCACCTTCCCAGCAGGGTGTATAATCCTCACAGGCTGCAAACAGCACAACATTGACCAGAAAGCTCACCAGGGGTTATTCCTTCACTATTTCCTAGGTGCAGGAGCCACAAAGGTTCTTTTTGCATTTGGTAACAAAAAGGCTGGGGAGACAGGGGGAAGTGTATATATATATTTTTTTTATATATATATATATATATATATATATATATATATATATATATATATAGTGTATATATTGTGTATATATATGTGGGGAGACAGGGGGAAGTGTATATATTTTATATATATCCATGTATATAAAATTCCAGATGGTGACTGTATGTGGAAGCACTCTTCTGGAGCAGACCACACTGCTGAACTGTTGTGGATCTTTGGAAGCAGCTTTTGCTGTCACCCTGTGTGGAGAATATCTAGCTGGCGCCATGACAGGAAAACTGACCAAAAAAAGGTCTGATGCTGACAAAAAGTTAACACAAGAAAATTGGTATGAACAGGCCAGAATAAAACATAGGCTAGGAATAAGAAGACAATTTCTGAGAAGCAGAGGAGCGATGTTCTAGAACAAGCTTTCAGTGATCATGTTTACACAAGCAAGACAAACTAAAGGAGATGTACTTAAGGATCAAACTGTTGGTGCTAAGGATGCAGTCACCACACTATATGTATTTCAGATACTTTTTCCAGTCTACTTTTATGCTGGATACCTATTACTGATCAGAAGAGACTAAGCATGATAGCAGGGAAAACTGGGACATTTACTTCAAAAGTCCTGATCTGAACTTGATCGCTAGCAGATACACAGTCAGCAGGAGCAGTGTGGTCAACCCAAAGACCTGCATTAGAGAGTTGACAGTCAGAGCAGACAGGCTGGGGAGGGCGGGAAACAGCACACATTGCAGGGGATCTGGATGCCAACTTACCCAGCCTCTTCAGCTCTCACAGCTGAAAGGCCAAGACCATCATTCCTGGTAAGGCTGATGAAAGACAGGTGACCCCCAATATTAATCTCCTCTTCTGTATTTGTAGTGAAATTACTTCAGGGTGTCTCACAACAGCCTCACCAAATAGCAACTGCATACTTCTAGTCAGATGTTTTCATCAACACCTACCAGTTTGGACTGAGCCACTTGCCCATGCCTCATTCTGTCCCACCTCCCCCATTCCTGGATATCTTACCACATGGATATTTTCCATGCCAACCTATCTTTTTATCCTAGCATTTGTTTTTGTGATGAAACACAAAGCATGAGTAACCAGCTTTGAATTCCCACCTTCTCCTGCTGAGACTGAACTCTGTTTTCCCTTTCAGCAAATCGCAGTCCCTGACAAACAACTTCAGCATACCTGAGTCATCTCAGCGAGGAAATGCCACTGAAGATGAAGCAAAAGCTGAGACCATCCGCAACCTGAGGAAATCATTTGCTAGCCTGTTTTCTGATTAACAGTCCTGCAGCTGGATCTGTGCTTTTGTCAGCCCTCATTCTACATTATGTCATACCTGATGTCATCCTGGAATACACTCAGTGAACCCAGCGATTTACAACTAACACCTGGGTAAAGGGAATTTAGAGAACTATAATTGTTTAATACAAAGAAAATATTCAAATAATGATCTGAAAAGTGACAGTATAAAAGTGTCAGTATTTCATTGGGTTTTGTGCATAATCAGAATAATATCTGTTCTGAGTTGTAAAGCAAATTTTACTCTTGCTAACCCCTGTGGAGTCAACACAGTTATGACAGTGCAAACTAGGTTTTATTTTAATTTGTATATAGTCAATACAATTAAATTCCAATTACTGAATTCTTGTTAAGATCAAGCTAAAAAAAAAATTAGGCTTCTTTCAGAAACACCCATGCAAAGGCAGAGTCAAGAATAAGTATCCATTGAACAACAAAGTGAGCATGCTTGAGCATCCAGTGAACTGTGGAATTTCATTATAGCAACTTCATAAAAGGTCACTTTTCAGAGCAAAACTACGTTCAAGATAAAGACGGTACCAGGCATCAGTAAGCACCAAAGATCACACAAGCAGGTCAGCCAGATGGTCTGCTTCTTTATTCCAGATCATTCTGCTCATAGCAGATAAAACATCTCTGTTTCATGCCTTGCATTTATGTCCCCTGCGTGTGACTCCCGAGGTCTGAGAGAAAAATGTCATGTTCTAACCCTGTAGCCTTAGTTCAAAAATAACCTAAGAAATGAGTCTTCCACACAAAAAAACAACTCCTTCCCCTGCCCCTGAAAACACCAGAGTTCACACTCACAGTTCACACAAATTCCAGACAAAACCCAGCAAACTCCAAGCACTTTGGTGACTTGATCACATCTGGCTATGTATGTCCCTCAGGAGCATGCTTAATTAATAGCAGATCTGATGAAGTGCACATAGTTGTGTGCTGAGTGTTCCATAATACTGGATGGACAGAGAGATGGAGTGAAATCCTGTCTCCCGCCTTGAATTCCCACTGACTTTGCTGGGGTGAATGCAAAATGAATGCAAGGTGACAAACTTGCAATAGAACTGGAAAATTACATTTCACAAATAAGATGACCTGGGTCCTTCCTGAGACACCAAACCACAGGAGGGCACATATGGGATTGTCCCAAGCAGTAACAATCAGTATTAGTTCTCCCTGACCATTCCCAAGAATTATTCTTCCAGAGAAGCCAGAGATGGATCTTTGCTGATGTGCTTTTCCTCTGATCCTGCAACACTGAAAGAAGCTGTGTGTGTCTGTGCACATAGACTGGAACAGGGACATGACAAACCCCACACAAGCTGTGTTCATGATTGAAAAAACTCATCCTAGGTAAATCCATATACTTCTAGCTATTTATACCAGCTGAGATCCTACCCCTTGCACCCTGGGAGGTCTGTTAGGAACACACCTAATGCAGGTGCCAGTTCTCATCTCACCTCCTCGACATGCAGCTTTGAGGCCAGACTTGGCTTTGTGCTTCCCTTGGCAACTTCACCATGATGATACTTAAGAATGCCCAGGGATGTCAGTAAGTCAAAAACGTATTTGAGCCAATGGCCCAGATCTTTGCTGTCACTTAAACAAGGAGATCCCCAAAGCAGCAAAAGCAACATCTGCATTAGCCATCTTGGATCTTATGATTCACTGGTGGGACTAAAGCCAAACAAGGAAATCCTTCCTGCATAGCACCTGTAATGAACATCTAAATCCAATGAAGTCATCTGGACCTTGTATGACCTACCCCTGAGCAGGCCTTTGCACATATAATGGCAAGTAACAGCACAGCTTTTCCAGATTGGAAGTCCCTCAAGAGACTCATCCGGATCAATGATTTATACCTCAAGTTCGGTATTACAGAACCATCTTATTCTCTGATGGCTTGTCTTCTGTTTTGCTTTCCTCACCTCTGTGCTGTCCTTCAGGGTTTGATAAGCAGTTTACCATGTAGCATCATAAATATATGTCATCATCTGAGAAAAAAATAACCCAGTCCCTGCTGTGTTGTCTCCAGGAGCAATAAAAGAGTGAGAAATAGCCTTGAGCAAGCAGTGTCCCACTGGCGAGAGAAGTAGATTAACAGGCTTCACTATCTGTAGAAGAGGATTTCCTTCTGTAACACTTCTCTCAGCATGGTTTATGCCTTTCCCTTCTGAATGGTCAACAGAGATGCGGAGAGAGAAATGAAAGTTTACTGAGAGAATCCTCAATTGCTTTATCCCCTGAAATTCCACGATTCCCTCACCAATAGACCATATACAAAAAAGGAATGGTGACTAGTATGCCATGGTCCCATAAATCAACAGCAGTTCATCACTGAAAGTGCAACAGCTGGGTCATTTGCTGAGGCTGCATTTGAACACAGCAGGGCTGTCCTCTGACAGACCACAGGAACTGGACAGCACTGTCAGTTTTCATTCCCAGTAGTGACTCAATTTCTTCATTTGCCTACAGCTCCCAGCTGTCGCCTTTTGACGGACAAGCAAACAGAATTGCATCTCACTGCCTAGCTTTAAGTTGTAACATCAAGTACAAACAACAGGCACTCTCAGCTTAATTTAGTTAGTCCATGGTACCTGAAAAATCACCTTCAGTTCTATTCACAGAAGTGCTTTAAAGCAGTGAGTTGATTTCTAAAGCTAGAATGATGAAAATCTGTTGTGTCCTGTAACAGTACACTTCCCATCTACAGCTATGATGCTCACATACTAGATGTGCTAACAGGAGATTTCACAAATGCATCATCCCATCTTCAAATTATTACCTTTGATGCTGGCTTTCTACTCCAAAATCCCTACCCTCTAGAAAAAGAGAAGAGGGAATACAAGGGGTATTCTTCTTTTATATGAATGGAAAACAAAGGTACACCCAAGAGGCATTTAGGTACCTAAATATAATAATAGGGGCAGTAGGAAAACACAGAAAAACTGGTAAAGAGAAGCTACATTTAAATCACAAGCCACGCAAGCCCCACAGCACACCTTGGGATCTTTCTCGCACAGATGTGAACACTGAGAACGTGGTCAAAGCTTCTTTTGTCCTATTTGCCTTAAGTTTCTTCACATGGAAGCCAGGAAACATGAATAGGTTTGTGTGTTTGGGTCCAGCCCATGAAGTAGCTGGGACACAGCTATGACACCCAACCATATCCACCACCTGGAAAATTAGTTTACATTTTGCTGTTTAGCTACAAACTGAAGAACACCTTGACTTTCTTGTCATAGCTAGGTGCTATTTCAAGAGAAATGGAACACACATTCCCAGGCAAGCTAAGGTCCAGCAGAACAGCAGTCCTGCTTAAAAAATACCACTTCTAAATGCAGTGGTATTTTACAATCTTCCACTAATCACAAGCAGGTAGGTAAGACCTTGTGTATGACTCATAGACCTTGTGTATGCCTCAGCTGCTTCATCTGGTTAGCCTGAAGTTTCATTACTAAGATAAAACAATACATAGAAAAGCCAAGGATAATAGTTCCTTATTTCCAAGTGACTCAGTAGCAACCTTTACAGTCTAGATACTGATTAGTACAGGTAAGGAATGCTCATCTTAAGGCATTTCATCTTTTGCGATTTCTCTTTTATCATTTGCAACAGCAATGATATACACACTTAACTTAGGAGCTAGGAAATAAAAAAAAAAACAAACAAACAAACAAGCAGCTAGTTTTCAAGTATTTCCTCTGTTTTGTCTTCTAATTTTATACTGTTGGTCCTGAGATAGTCACTTTATACTTTATACCCTGTTTTATGAATAACAGGAACTCCTCTTTAAGGAACTTTACAATTCCAGCTAATTCAGGTTTCTTAATCTTTGGTTCACAACACCTTTACTACAATGTGAGGGAGAACAAAAAAAGGGAAGGAGTATCTTCAGGTCACTTAGTGGTGTAAAAGGGCCGAGTTCATTACTTCAAAACCAAACATTTCAATTACAAAATCCAGGATAAACTGAACCTCTGGCATCTGCCTGCAGAAGTATGACTTCATGGCTGTCTTCAGCAAAGAGGGCCCAATTCCAGAGCACGTGGCTTGCCAGCAGGGCAAGCCATGCGACTGTCATCAAGGCATTGGCAATGTGAGCACCACTGGCACCACAAAATTAACTCCTAACACGCACTATGTGATCACTGTTCCCAGAAATAGCTTGGAAAAAAAGAAAAAAGATAAGTTATGAATTATTTTGTCAGTTAAAGCTCTGTAACCTTATCTGAGTATTATTTACACATTGCTGAAACACTGCTGAAGCATCACAAGGACAAAATTGTGCAAGACCAATACAGTGTAGATTTAACTTTTCCTTTTTATAGTCAGTGGAATGTAAAGAATTGCTGCAAAATCTAAGAGATCTGACTATGCATTTCACTGGTGAAAATGCTTTTGGAACAAGGCAATTCAACCACTGAAGGCAAAAGTTAAAAGTTAAGGCTAATCTTGGTAGGGAAGGAAAACGATCTCTGTGAAGAAGAAAAGGAAGAAAGAAGCAATACAACTTTTGACAGCAAAATAAAGTATTACATTTTACTTCCACTGGCAAAACTCCCTGACCTTACTAATGTCAGCTGATTTTATACAAAACGAGAGGATGAACCACTGAAATCTCACCAGAAAAAGCACATAAGAATTACTGATTAAATAGCTTGTATTTAACAGGAAATGTCATTCCATTTCCACAGCTGGAATTTCAAAAAAGTTTTAGAAAATAATATCAGTTGTCACTGATGCCATTAGTACCATTAGTACTAATGGCATTAGTACCATTCACATTTATAGAAACACTGAGATCAATCATCTTAAAAAATACATAAGAAATTAAAAGTTCTAGCAAAGTTCAGTCATTCCAGTCTTCCTTTAATTGAGCTCCAGCATCAGTTTGCAGGAAACTTTGCAGGAAACTTTTCCAGCATCAGGAAACTTTAACAGTGGTCTTGTTAGCTGCTCATTAGTTAATAAGACAACACTTGAAAGGTGCTCATAACATGCTACGACACATTTCTTTTTGGCAAGTTATCATCTGATACTTAAGTAATGGAACTAAATGGAATTTACTAAAGTCAGAACACATTCTGCTTCTTATGTTGTTGTGATCCCATCCCCACTGTAACCAGGTTCAGCCTATTTAATTCTTTAAGTATGTCAGATAGGAAGAACAGATGCATTTTCACACCACTTTTAGTTCAAACACAGTAAATGCAGTCGTGTACTACAGATCCTTATTTGTAAAGTCAAGGACAAAGTCAAAAGTTTTGCTGCTGATTCTTTGTAAAATTGCTCTGCTTCTGCTTAAACTTCTGAGTTGCACTGTGGCATGACTTTACTCAATTGTTTGTAAAATGAATTTATTTGTGTTCTAATATTTCCATTGTAAAGAAAATCCTTTGCTGTATTCTTTGTGCATTAAGTAACAATACAAAAACGCTTTTTACCTAATAAAACATTAAAGGAAAAAGGAAACAACACCTTTAAAAATTTCCATGAACACACATCCACCATAACAGCGGCAGTATCCTGTTCTATGTGGTAACTTTTTTGTTAATAATGATTATTAATTAGCTGAGTAGATTTTAAACAAAACCTTTCATCCTGGCAATGCAGTAAAACTCTTCAAATAAAACAGACAAGTAGAGGGTTTGTATTTAAAGTGCTCTTTATCTGATGCAGTAAGGATTTGGCTGTTATTCTGGTCTCTAAGTAGCACTTCACAGACGATCAAGGGCAAGGAGGGGGCAGCAGAACAAACTGCTCTAAGTCGTAGCTCTTAGAGGAACAGACCTTAAGTGCCAGATGATACAGCACTACCAGAGCACAAAACAAACCCAGCCTCTGCAGTTGGGACATCACCATGCACACATGTTCTTGACACAATCTGAAGGCAGATGTTAGTGCCTGGGATCTGCAATCTCCTACAGTTAGAAAGCAAGCTCAGCAACTACAGAACTCCCTGCAGGAAAAAGCAGCAATCAAATGAATGCACGGCGAATGTCCATGGGGCGGCCCCGGCTGGGTCGAGGTGGAAACCTGTCACTGGGACCAACTCGTCCTGGAAGCGTGGGGTTTGCTCCAGGTAGGGAGCCAATGGGGTCAAAATGTGGTCTGAATGGAGGAAACTGGCCTGGTGCTTCTCCCTGGCCAGGAATGAGTGAGTTAATTGGGTCTCCAACATATGGAAGTGTTGGTCTCTCATCATATTCTCCCCCAATGATCATTGGGGGATAGATTGGATTTGATGGGAATGGGTTCGGTGGAAAGGGATTAGGATAGAATGGGTTGGGATGAAAGGGGATTGGATGAGGTATAGGGGGCAGAAGCATCATGTGCCTCCATCTCAGGGCTTCCTTCTTCTGTTTCAACTTTTTCTTGTATAGCTGCAAACAGAAAAAAAAAGTATTTTAAAGCTCTCTAAGTGTTCCAGCTTCAGCAGCTGCATTCAGTTTTACAGCACATGCTCCTCACCAGCCTGAAAACTCAGACCAGCAATTCCCCTGCCCACCAAAGACCAGGCACAGCACCCCAGAAGATCTCTAACCCTCATGAAGAGTGCACCACAACTTGTTGATGTTCCTTTCTGCTAGTCTGACCAACATGCACACACATAATACCACACTTCTAAGCTAAACTTTAACTCAAAGTTACTGCCTCCCAAAGTCTATACCTCATTCTCAAACTAAGATTGATCTCAGAGAGATTATATTAAAAAGCCACCTACTTCTTTCCAATCCGTGTCACGAGGTCTTGCAATAGGATCTACAAAGAGAAGCAAAGCATTAAGAAAAGCAACAGATCTGCAGATACCTGCAGTTTGCCAGAATTCAAAGACTAATCAAGATATGAACAACACTTTTGGTCAATACATCTTTTTTTAAAGATAATGTATCTTAAAAAATATAAAGCTCCAGGTCCATTTGATAGGTAATCTACTTGCACACCCATTCCCATGTAAAGCATGATCTTGAAATGTTATTAAATACAGAAATCCCAGAAACATCATCTCTGCCTTTGCCTTCTGACAGCACTTCCCCTGATTAACATTGTTTCTTAACTCTCTTGTGAGAAATTGAAGCAGGAATATATCTTCCCTCCATTTCCTAATATCTGCAGTAGCCAATACATCAAGGCAGCAAAGGAAACAGATGAAAACAAGGAAAGCCTGCACCACACAATGGGATGAACCATGTGGAGCATCAGTAACGGCTCAGAAGATTGCCAACCATTTTCCTTGGTGGAAAACTCTGCATCCCCCTGAATCACACACTGATCAACTGTACTGATTAGTATCACAAACAACTGCATTTACTCACAGTGTTTCAATATCATTATTGGTTGCCTGAGGAGCCTCTTATCAAAGCCTGTCAGAACTAACCCTCTGTCAACATGAGAACGTAATGAGAAAAAGATGTGCCTGACATTACCTCGGAAATCCCGCAGGTACATAAACCTCCACAGAAGCTGGTCATTGGAAGCTGTGTAGAGATCACGGCAAACAGCTGAGAGAGAGATCAGGGAACGGACATCCAGGAGTCTGAAAATCCGAAGCTTGAGCTCAAGAGGAAGGACCACTAACCCAAACACATCTGGCAAGTTCAAAGCTACAGAAAGGAGAAAGAAAGTTCAGAAAAAATACAGTAAACTCGACATCTCTTAGGTAGTGCTTCTATCTCCACAGACCCTAAAAGAAAGAAAGAACATTATAATCTTTCCCTTACATCCTCTCCCTTTGATGCCTGAGTTATACCACTTTTCTGAGCAACTACTGTGATGTGACTCCTTGCAAAACAGATCTCTTGCAACTCTAACTACTTAAGAGGTGCACAAAACTACAAATTACAAATTACACTTTATACTGAGCACTATGCCTAAGAAACATTGCACACTAAATTATGCTTACAGGCTACAGAGCTAAGGAATAAGTAAAGGGAAGAAAGACCTGCCCAATTTCATAACCCTGCAAAAAGACAAATATAGAGCACATGCTTCACATAAAATCTTCATGCACTGAAGTCTAGAGGGAATTCCATTGTCTTCAGAATACAAAACTGAGACCGTTTATGGCAGTAAGTATGCAGAGAAAGCCTGGCTTCCTACTGGTTCACAAACACCAGCCTGGGTTACTTCCTACCATCCTTTCCAAGCCCTCAAGGACCATTCCTAGTAAGACCATTACTGAGGTCAGACTTCCAAACATGATGTTAAATAAATGTTTCTGTTTTGACAAAGAAATAGATCAAAACTACAGAACTACTGCTATAAAATTATTGTGGTAAGATTTCCTCATCATTATGCACGGAAAACAGCCACTCCATTTCCATCTCTGAAGTGAGAGTAGAGCAATCAAAATTAAAACCAGAATTATATTAACATTTTCTGAGTTACAAAGATTAATGTGATTTCTTTAGCATGTATATTTTACTTTATTTTTACTGTTTATACGCCTATCACTGAACAGCTGTTTCTAACACTCTTCCTTCAAGGCTTTAGATTGACTCCCTTCCTTCCATCCTCACAAATTAAGTTCCATCTTTAATTGCAAATATTTTCTCTCACCTTGTCGGGCAGCAGCTAGGAGAGAGTAAACCAGCTGGTCTTTAAAGAGACGGGACAATTTCTGAAGGTCTTTGTAAACACCTGCAACCTTCTCTATCAAAGAAAAGAGGGAAAAAGCTTAACTTCAAGAGGTTATAATGCAACAATTATATAAGAATTACAGTTTTCTTATTAGCACAGCTTTTTTCTGCTTGTGATCTTGATAGGAGCAGCTCTGCATGTAGAGTGTAATAATCCTGCAACAAGTCAGTCATTGAAGAACTAGAAACCTGATTGGGCTAAGCTTTTCCTTCAGCCTTAGATGGCACAGTTAAGGGAAAGACTTGAGTTCTCTGGAAACAAACTGATTCTCAAGCTGTCAGAGCTTCCTTTGTCAGACTTCAAAGCTCCTGCCTAACACAGGTCTATGTTCTAAGAGCCTGCAACCTTCATTCCTCTGACAGAAGTACTCTTCCATGCTGCTCTCTGAAGAAAGAGGAGCAAGAAGACTTTAGTGTTATACTGGACACACTTCAGCACTCAGTTCTTCTACAACCTTTCAATTAGGCTTGTATTTCAGGGACTACACAGAACATAGGAAATTGAGTCAGCATGGACTGCCAGTAAAGCAACTCATATCCTCCAGAGAATATAAGGATGGTCAGGTCTGGGCTCACAAAGACCCACATGGATCTGCTCTTCTCTCCTCCCTCAACTTAGTTTTCACTCTAATTTTGGCACTCTGGAGAAACTATGTTTTCTGACAAAAGGAATTTAACAACTACAGCACCACAATAAGAGTGCAGGTACCACCAGCCTCTGAAGCTCTGAGCTGCCAGGCAGAAAGGGGATATCACTCAGCACTGCTGTCCCAGAGATTCACACATATGCCTAAGACCTCATAAATAACAGGCATATGGGCCAAATGATAAACTGAGCTTTACAAGGTTCTTTCTTTACATTGTTAATCCAAAAAATACAATTTGTTCTAACAACAAAATGTGAGTAAATGGCTACACTCTGAAATCCTTTTGCCAAGAAGTTATGACTAACCTAAATGGTAACCACACTTTTATTCTTTTTTGCTATTCTGTACCTATTTGGTGTTCTACTAAAGCAAATTCTTACTCAGTGTGTCCCTTTACTTTTCAGTTTACTACTATGAGATCATAGCTCAGGCATACCTGGGTCCTGAAAGCAAACAAAGGATGATGGCAATAGCTGGATTCTCTTAATACTTCTAATCTCTTCGTTGATTTTTAATGTTGCTACAAATAAAAGAAAGAAAGAAAGAAAGACATTTCAAAATTTAAAATACAGAGAGACAACAAAGACCACTTCATTACTTAAGTAATACATAGTCTGGAAGTTTTAAGTCTTGCAGAAAACATAAAAGAAGCCAAAACATTGTAGCTGAAGCAAATCTACTTCCTTTATGTCTGGCAATGTGTACCAAAGTTCCTATGAAATGAGAAAACAAACATATTTCTACAATATTGCAATGAAAAGGCCAGCTGAAACTCCTAAGGGTTAATCTCTTAAAACAAGAGGGAAAAAAAACAGTCAACACAGAGACTGGAAAAGAGTATTCAGCATCAGGAAGTGGCATCCTCTGCACCCCAGCAACCCAAGTAATAAAGGTGCAGTTAAAAACACACAAAAGCACACTTAAGTTTTCTCTTCCTAAGCAATGGTGGTACTTAGGAATGTGCATCCAGGACAAAGACTTCACTGACTTACCATTAATAGCAATAAGATCTCCCAGAGGCACACAAGTCAAACCAGCAGAACCTTCTCCACAAAGGGGATGTGTGTACTGTAGCTTATAAACACCATTCCCTCTCCATTTCTCTGGCATGGAGACTGCCTTGGCTTCTATCCCCTACAAATGTAAAGGGATAACAAACACAGTCATACTTTAGCAATGTACCAATGCTGAAGGGTGAGAAAAGGATCAGAAGTTAGGAAATGGCAGAATGATGCTTGCAATTCAACCCTTTGAACTAGATCAGTTCTAATGACTCAGTGATTATGAATATATATGATTATACACATTGTACCCAAAACTAACAGCAAATCTAAGTGAAGTTCAGTAATTTTTGTCCTGACAGGAACAGACATTCAGTGAGCACTCACACCTCTTTCTTTGAGACACATACTTCATTCTGTCATCCATTCCAGCATTCTGACAACTCCTGCACATAATTAATTTGCTGCTCAAAAAAAAAAACAACATTGCACCTTTTCTGTTAACTTACCATATTTGACAGGGCTTTAAGAATGATAGTTTGAAGTTAATTAGAATACCTGATTCAACTAACAGATTTGCTTTCAATTTCAGTATGAAACAGCTCATACGGATTATCAGAGTGGGATACAATATAACCACAAGCACAAGTAGGTTCTTTCTTTCCTCTTAAATCTGCACAGCATTCATCTTCCCTACCTCCAAGCCTGCTCACTGCCATAAACTTTATTCACAGTGGCAAATGTATTCTTTACATAGTACTTCAAATTATGGTGCTACAATGAACTCAGCAGATTTATTAAATTGGTGTTGGTCAACCAGACACCCACATGTGCTTAGTCAGCCTCACTGCAAGAAAAAAGATGAGAATTTAAACACCTTACTGAGACCAAATCTTTTTCTCCATGTTCAGCCATGTATCAGTAAATATAAAATGCAAATGAAAAGGGGAAAAGTGAATCCATACATTGTACAGATGTACTGCCATAGGTGCTTGAGTATGATACCTCTACAGATTAGAACAATCAAAGCCAAGTTTGACACTAAGTTGAATATGGAATTAGAGACACTTTTTGGCAGACTTAGACCTCATTAAATACCATTTGACAGGATATCATTGAGATGATACCGACACTTAAGGCAGTATCTTGGGGAAGTGCCACAATCTGAGCACATTTTCACATGCTCTATAGTAAAAGGCAGAAGCAGGAGGTTCAGCTGGGTCCCAGTGAGGCCGAGGACCAACAGAAACACAAGGATAGGCCTCTTCTTCTAAAAGCTGCTCCAGTCTTCAGTCTGAAAACTTTCTGGGAATTTTGAGAAGCGGATCCTTCAGCAGCCCCAGATCCTCAGATGCAGCTTGTATATTCCACAGCTTCCCCACACTGACCCAGAAACTTCTGTTTCTCCTGCACCTACCTACCTGAGGTACATAGCCTGTCTCCATCATGAGAAGATGAACCAGAACGATCAAGGCATCAGTGGCACTGGTACACTCAGCAGAAAGGTAGAGCACCTCTAAGGAATGGGGTGTTTCACCATCAGCAGCCTCACTGCACAGCATGGGTTCTGAGGGATAGGAACCTGTACTTTCTTCCAGGTCAGGATCTTCTGGGACTAATCTAGAAGGAAATTCTTGGCTGGATCCTGCCTTCAGGGGAAAGCAAAGCATATATTTGTTCAGAATATTACACCTCTATATACATCAACATTATACAGCTGCTTATTCCAGCCTGATTCCCCATACAAGTCATATGGATTCATTATACCTCCATTTTCTAGCATTCCAGATGGAGACTGGGATCGTATATGTAGCCCTTGTAGTTTTTAGTCTGTATAATGCAAACCCTCCATGAAAGGGTCTGTCATTTTGTTGCATATACTAACTGAAGGCAAAGTGATCACAGTATATTAAACCTTCATTAGAATTTTTGCAACATACATAGGAATAATTTAATCACTACAGTATCAATACTTATTTGAACTTAGCCAATAAGCATAGCAAGTAACCCAAATGCCAACTTGGACTGCCAACAAACACAACAGGCCTAAACAGCAGAGGAGGAAAAAAAAAATCAATCAATGGAGTGCATCTCCTGCCACTTGAGGAACACTGTGGCTTCATTGTAGCTTCCTTTCTTATAAATCATGGCATGCTATTAATTAACTGACAAAACTACACACAGACACATTATTAAATAAAAGCAGAATGAAAACTGTAAGCAGTAAGGGTCAGGAAAGGGGGAAAAGATAAGAGCCTATCTTCAACACTGCCTGTTGCATCTGCCTCCGTCTAAACTCGTTTCCTCAAGAAGACGACACTGAGGCAGGCAAGAAACATAATCCTTACTTCCTTAAGTGCATGTTCCAGCAAAAACATATACTCCTGTAAACCTGAAACACTCTGGGCTCTCTTCTGTACCACAGTGATATACAATGAACAGAGACAAATTTCCATTCAAATAACCAAGCATGTGTCAGACAAGGATAAGGAGCCAAATATTCCCAAGAAATTCACTCCTATATAGTACAGCAACTGACACAACAGGACACCTTCCTTTTTGCCTTGTGCTGTACAGGAAAATTCCCACGTACTTACCCTCTCACCACTCTCTTGAACTTCCACCTGCCCTTCTCTTGCACTGTTGGCCTGACTGTTGGACGGCTCATGACCATTCTGAAGTGGGGCAGGAGCAGCAGGAGGAAGAGGTAGGCTGGGCTGTCCATCTGGCTCTTCTAGTAATAAGCATATCAAATCACCAGAAACAATCCCATATGAAGCTAAGGTCTTCTGATCCTCTGTGAGAGCATCTTTTCTGTTCAGTGTTATTGAAAACGTGGTATCAGAACTGCAAAATAATTTTAAAAAGCAGTAAGGAAACATGGTTGGCTGCACCTGGATAGCTACACACTGGAGATGGCAATTGGTGCTGTGGTTTAGGTGGCTTCAGGGTGATTGGTCAAAGATGGGACTTGGTGATCTTGTCCAACCTTCACGATTCTATGATTCTACAATTAGAAATGCATACTGCATATTACAATAGTATTGTGCCACGGGGCTTAATCCACTATTAATTACCCATATATAAAAGAAATACGGGTGAGGGGAAAAAGATTATATGAAACTATGAAAAGATTATATGAAATTACTTCCCCCATGTTTCTCACCAAGTACATTTTAAGTTGCTGCAGCTGCTTGGTAAATAAAATTTCATTTACAGAAACTGGTCATAAAATAGTTATGAAGGAAAGCAAGTAAGTATCCTTCAAAAAAGATTTCACAGTTGGAAAACAAGATCTAAATAAGCTACTGCCTCGGATTATTTAAAAATAAATAGTGTTGAAGCCTCAACCAACTTGCTTTCTCACGAAGCTAAACATTTATTCCAATGATCAGCAGGTGTCCTATAGAATGCTAGCTGCAAATGACGATAACAAGATAAGACACTTCAGGCAAAAAAAAAAAAACAGAAATGAAACTGGTTAGCAGGGAAGCAGCTACCCAGCAGCAGCTACAAAATACACCCACTGTGGCAAGGCAAGCAGTCACTTCGGATTCCTCCTGCCCACACCGCTGTGTGAATCACCAGTAAAACAGCAGCGCGTCGGACCGAATTAAAGGTTTGTGATTCAAACTCTTCAGCCAGCATCACAAAACGCTCCCCTTTTACAGGCGATTCATTCTCCTACGGAGGATGCCGTGAGTTCTTCACAGATAAAATGTTTATGAAACTTCAACCGAGATTGTCCAGGAAGCCTGAGAGAAGTGTAAAACCGAGACCCTACAGCATTTTGTAACCTCAGCGCCACGCAGAAATCTCAGTCAGCTCTGACCGCGCTGCAACCCGCACTTCGCAGCTGAGCACTGCCGAAGTTTTGCTTTCCCGCTCCGCAGCGCCCAGCCGGGAGGCAGCCCGGGTCCCAGGCCCGGCAGGAGCCCGGGCAGCCGGTGCCGTGGGCCGGGTAAAGCGGCCGGGCCGGGCGCTGCCAGTGCCGGGGATGCGCCTCGGGCCCGGGCAGCGCCGCCGCCGCAGCGCCGCGCCCGCCCCGCAGGGGGCAGCACCGCGCCCGGGGCCTGGGGCAGAGCCCTCCCCCCGCGCCGCGTGGTACGGCCCCGCCGGCCCGGGCCGCGCACGGGCAGCATCGCCTCCCCCCGGCACCCCTCGCGATGGTTCGCTCCGCTCGCTACCTGTACCCCCAGGCGGGCAGCAGGGCCAGGCGCAGCTGCGCGCGCAGCTCCCCCAGCGTTGGCTCCACCCCCTGCACCTCCAGGGCCGCCGTTCGCTTCTGCAGCCGTACGCGGAGCTTCATGGCGGCGGCAGCGGGACGGGCGGGGTCTCCGCGCCCACCTCGCGCCCCGAGCGGGCCCCGCCGGGCGGCGGCGGCGGGGAAGGTGGCGACGGGGCGCGGGCGCAAGGGCTGCCGGGCCGGGCCGTTGTTTTGGTTGTCGCGGAACCGCCTCAGCCCGGCCCCGGCCCCGCCTCCGGGGCTCGCGGCACGCCCCCGATCGCTGTCTCTGCGTGCCGCGCTCTGGCCCGGCCGCGATCGATGATTGGGCGCTCGGCTGCGCGCGGGGAGGAGCTGCCCCCGCGCGCGCCCCCAGAGGCGGTGCGGGAGCCGCCATTGCTGCGTGTGCGGGACCGGCGCTGCTCCCGCGCCTCACAACGGCTCCGCTCCTCCTCAGCCTCTTGCCCTGCCGTGGATGAGCCGTGGCGGAGGAACTCCTGCCCTCGGGCTGCCTGGTGCCGCGTGCCGAGGGTGGTTGGGCCGCTGCCCTGCTCCTCCTCAGTGTGACATGGCGCCAGGTGATGCTCTGTAGCCAACGCTACAAGCGAGAGCCTGGCTGGCTGTCAAACTGTGGCCGCGAGTGGAAATGCGCAAAGAAAAAGGCTGAAGGAAGATGCTGCCCCCGAGAGTGTTTAGTTTTATGAAGGAACGTGTTTTTTCTAGACCAGTCTGCTAAGTTGTCACTTCAGAGGTAGTGCTGCAACACCTGTGAGCCAATAATCTCGACAAAAGTATGGAGTGATACAAACTGAAGTTTACTAGCTTTAGTTCCCCTTCACTTGTCATACTTGGAAAAAAAGCATATCTTCACGTCTTTTATCTGGAAGTGCACACTTGGCAGGAGCATAATGTTGAGTGGGGGAATAATGTAAAAAGCAATTTTTTTCAAGTTTTCACTTCATTTAATGAATTCCGTAGAATTTTCAAAAGCAGTAAATTCAGAGCTAACTTAGAGCAATGGATATTCTCAGATCATCGGGTTTTTCTAACAATAAAACTTAGCTTGCATCACATTTCTCCGTACAAAAAAATAACATAAGAAAAGTGGGGTACTTTCTGGGAATGTAATACTAAAATAATAAGAGAAATTGCAAGACCTAGCTTACACAGCTACCACCAAGTACAACTGCTTATTAGGGCCCTAATCACATGGCTTAACCCTGCAGGAATAGCCCTGCTGTCTTCTTTCAGCGCTTGGGAGCCCAGCAAGTAAAAGGAGACTTGAAACTTCAAAAAACTATTCTGGGCTGCAGGTGAAATCTCCTTAATGCATCTGAACACAGCCATCCAATCAATCTCATGCAATTCTTTTAGAGTTGGTTCTCAGAGATGTCTCAAGCTGAAGGGCAGCTGTCCTCTGGTTCCAACATGCCAATAAACTCCTCAGTGGAAAGGAGAGGCTTGCACTGGAGGTGATGAAAGGAAAGAGGCAGCTGAGCTGGAACACCACTCGCTGGACAAGGGAAGAGCTGATGCTCGTTACAGTCAGCTTGGTGGAACTTACCACGACAACAAGGGATTTCCTGAGAAGCTGCACCCTTTGCCACCACCGTTTTGGAAGGAGTCCTTACACAGTCATCATCAAATGGGGACACATCCTGAATAAACCCAGAAAAGTGGGTTGCTGCCACAGAGGATGATGAGAGTGGAACTGGCAGAGAAGTAGAAAGGAGAGCACTTGAGGAGCGCTGTGCCTTTCAGAAATTCTTTGCTCTCTCCAGGAGCGTTGAATCCAAAGTGTGTCATGCTGCTGCCTCAATATCAGCACCATTTTCCTTTGGCCATGGATGTCGTACTCTGTTTCATTCTCCAGAGTTATCCCTGTCACAGCCACGTCCTGTTACCCCACTGGCTCTATGGCAGACGTGCTGCTAACAGCAGAACCACCCTTGTAGCTTGCACAAGCTGAAGCGACTGTGTGACGTGAGGTGGTTCAGTTTCTCAGGAGCTGACTAGTCATTATTGGGTAACCAGCTAGACCAAGTTACAAGTGAGCTTTTTGCTTCCACTCTGTGAATTTTTCCTTTGAACTTTATGAGTCATGCTATAATATATGGTTTAGACGCATTTTCCACACAGCAGGAAAACCTCCTAGGAAACAATTAGGATGAAAGGCTAAAATGTTTTCCTCAGCTTTCAAGTCTGGCAAATTTCACATGACTCAACACCACCATTATTTTTTCCTTCGCACATCATTCTAGAGGAAGGGGCTGTTACTTGATGAGTTACAGGTTTTCTCCACCATTTTAATTTTGTCTCAGTCTGCAGGCTGGAGACTTTCAATGGCCATATATGAAGTTGACCTCTGGCTGGGAAGGGCACTTGTCCAAATACTATAGGGAACCTGTGTGCTTAGAGGCTTAAAGAATGGTTGTGGGCAGAGGAATTTTGACTTTCAGCATAGTTCACTCTTGTCAGAAAGAGTGAATTATTTTTAAGTCTAGTTCATTAAGATAATACACAGTATGGTGCCAAAAGAAAGCTCTTTGTCAGTAGCTTGGAATGGTTGTTGAAGACTGTGGTTTCTCTACTCAAAATACTTTATTGAGGATGTTTCTTTTGCTCATGGTCAGTGTGAAACAGAACCTGTTTCACCAAAGCTGTAAAACCCTACTCATAGCCCTTGTGGGTGCTCTTGAGTAATTTGAAAATTAAAGCTGGAGTCCTGTTGACCAAGTCCCATGGCAGAGGAGAACTATAAAATGTAAAGGTCTCTTTGGTTCAATTACATACCTCATGGAATTTTTTTTTCCTGAAAGAAGAGTGGGGTAATAAAGCTGTGAGCCGGTGGACCTTTTCTGTTATTTCTCTTCTTGTATTTGCCACTATAAATGATGTATTTTATAATATGTATCAATAAATACATATGTGTATATATTAACTTTCAGTGCTCATATTTTGAATGACAAGAGGCACACTGAAAGATGTGGTAAAATGTGGGAAGAGAAGGAGAAGGGTATGAAGGCTGGAGTATCATTGGGAGATGAAGTGCCAAAGTGCCATTGAAGTGTACCAGTGGAGGAGATTCAAATGAAAGCCAGTGGAGGCAACCTCCTAAATTCTTGCAGCTCACTGGTGGTCAGCTTTACTGCTAGAAGGTGTTTTAGAGCCCTTTATGCTAATGCTCTGTACAGTGAGTGCATTACACCATCTCAGGTTGGCTGTCTACAGATTACTCTTAAACAGTGTCTGAGTTTGCTCACATGGCTCTTATCTTCTCTGTTGCTGATTAAAATCTTGATTGTATGGAGCAAAAGACCTTCCAGCAGTTTTCCTGAAGTTTGCCGGATTGCTTCAGACACTTTCAGTGGTTTTTCTTGTATTTCCATATTTTTAACTGTATCAAATTGTTGGGAGTTGTGTGCTGAGCAAAAGTATTTGAAGTGGCTAAAGTCAGAATTTTGTATCTTTTCATTAGCAGACTAAAATCACATTCCTCTGGGTGGTAAAAAGAGGCTAATTTTTTTCTTAGGGAGATCACTGCATCCACCTCTTGGGAATGTGACAGGACTGCAATTTGTGTGAGCCCAGGGAAGTGGCTGCCTAGGCTGAGTGTGCTTCATGCCACTGTCAGTTCCCAGAAAGGAAGGGAATGGTTGTACAGGAGGCTGGTGAGTGAGCCAAACTATGGGCAGAAAAGCAGAGAGGAAAGCTTAGAACAGACCTGTGCAAATGATGGACTCGAGTCTAAATCTGGGCAGACAGATAATGCCTGCTGCAGTCCTGTTCAGTGTCTCAGTGTTTCTTACTCTTTCCCTGTGTCTTGGGAACCACCCCTCAGTTCTTAGCTTTGCAGGCAGCAGGCAGGGCAGAGCCAGAACAAGGACACTGATTTTTGTTTTGCTAAATGGACTTTGGTAAAAATGAGCCTCATAGTCCTGGCTCAGGTGCTAGGATAGGGCAGTTACAGAGCTCAGCAACATTGACTCAATGGATCCAAACAGTGACAATGGTTTTTTCCATCAGCTCATCAGACAACTGCCTCCCAACATTGTTATCCATTGTTAGCAGATTCTGTGTAGGCATTGCAGCTATGCTATTTATTTTGCAGCCTGGCATAGATTAATAGTTCTCTGGCAACCCTGCTCCAAGGCCTTGAAAGCCTTTATGAAGGGCATCAGTAGTAAAGCCACACTTAGGAAAAGCTGTGGTAACACAAAGCTTTTGCAAAGCTGCTGAAAAATTGGGGAGTGTCCCAGACATACTCACAGATCCAACTTGTGGAGTAGGGGGGGGGCATTGCCTCCTGTGGTTTCTGTTTGAAGATTTCACTGAGTAAGATTGATGGCTGCCTCATGAGCTGGGAAGTGGATAGCATGACATTCTACACAGAATGCAGAAAACCATGAGCAGGAGCTTACTGGAGTTTTTCTTATTCTGTGGGTATTCCCAGTAGTTCGGAAGAGGGTTTATCTGCCTTTATGTAATTTAGCAAACTCCTGTGTCATTTGCTGTTTTCTTTAAGCATTCCTACCAATATATCTCTTCCATCAATTATATAAACTTCATATTCTTTTTCCCTCAAGAGGCAGTCTTCCATATGGAATATCAGTGTGTAGGAAGGGTTAAAACTCTGGGGCTATGGAGTCCTTTTTGATTTGACATTGTTGGGTGAGCTGCAAAAACCATACTGGTTCTTGAGTATACTGAAGCGTGACTGGTAACAATGGAGAAAAGAAACTGAAAAATCCAGTCCCAGAGATAACAGCAGAGATATTTGGGAAACTAAAGTGCTCTTTCTGGACTTCAGGTTGGGTAGACTCTGTATTTGCTATCGTGTTTGAGAACTGTTTGTCTTGTGTTTGCTAACTAGTGGGGTTTCTAAATGTTTGAAAGTGAGACAAATTACTCTGTGGGTTGTAAACTGGAGAATCTTGTACAGGACCAAGGCAAGACAATTACAAAATGCCTTTTCAGATATACTCTATTCTGAGGATGGACAGTTAAAGATAGTGTGTTTTTATGGGTGTGTTAAACCTGTCCAAGACAAGTATGGTGACTTTTTCTACATCAGAAGCTTGCTGAGTTCTTAGGCAAATTTCATCTGTAATCTTTATTGTGATTTCTCTTAAAAGTTTTTGCAGACTGTTCACAAAGGAGAAACTAGACATGGTATCTACACTCTGGTAAGTAGGATACTTAATTAGGGTGAGACAGGTACACAAATTGAAACAAAGGAGTTTTTAATCTTTTTCTCTATTTCAAGTACTTGAAGGTACTTTAATCTTTGTGAAGACAAAAGAATTAAGAGAATTATTTACATACAGTATTGTTCTGTGCCTGCTCAGTTACTGAAGATAAAAATCAGAGCAGTTTGTCTGACCTCTATTGTCCTCAGGTGCAATTGGCAGCTCTCATTCAGACTGTCAGGCAGCTGACAAGTTCCTTCTGCTTAGCTCAGTCTGCCTCAGTCATCTGATGGACCTTGTACAGTCATCCTGAGTCTGAGAGGGGCTTGGGAATGAGAGCAAGAGTATCAGCTTTGGGGTGCAGAAGTACAGCTTGTTGGTGTGAGGAAGCAGCCTGAAATGGTACTTCTTTTATTCCCATGGCTGTTCAGTTTTTCTTTCAGCTTCTTACCCACCATACATTTAAGATCCAAAGAAGAACTTATCACCTCCAAAGCACAGACTGCTGTTTTCTGTCCTTCAGTGTGAATTAAATGCTATGGAAAAGAGGTATCTCATCTGCATCAATGTTTCTAGCAATCCTGATAGATAAATATATAGTAAATATCCATGTCCTTTAATAATAGAAAAATCAGTCTTTCTGGTTTTACATTGATTTTTAATTGACTCATTAATCAGGATTGAAAGTGGCATGTTTGCAAGAAAAGTTAGGGCACTTTTTTGGAAAACACGTAGGGTATGTGACTTCAGGAGTCTATTGTGCATAATACAGCATTGCTACCTTAAAGTATTTATTTTGAGTTGCTTACAATAGAGAAAACCAAATGGCAAGAACCAGAGATGGACCAATTAAAGGGTACATTTTCAAAATTTGTCAGAATGTGGATTATGTTCTCAAAATGTTTTTTTCCCCGAGACTACTTTTTCTTGCACAGTGTCCTGGGATAACTTTGTAAGGATTCCTCGAAAAACCAATACCAGGGCAATATTGATAATGTATTTTGTCTGTCTTATAGTGGGAAATCTACCAAAGACCAGTTTTTTATGAGGTACTAGGTAGAATATAGATTTGCAACCATTTGTAATCTGACCTGATAATACTAAGTTCAATACAGAAGTTAGACTAACAAAGGGTGGGGGAGTGGGGGTTTTTTTGGTGGAGCAGAGGGTTTGTGCTTGTTTTAAGTGCATTTATGTGTTTTCTAAGATTATGGAAAAGATTGCCCAAGACAATATGATGCTGGTTAGAAATCCAGGAATGACTTTATAGACTCCAAATGACTGGGAAACCAGCAAAACCTATTGCTACTAATTAACTAGCAAGGTTTTATACTTAGACAGGTATCATGATCACAGTCAGACATGTTAGAAAAGGATGTGCCACTCCCCTCTGTGCTAAGCCCAGCATAAAGTTATTATGGGTCCCTAATAAACAATTTTCTAAGGCAGCACTGGGAAGACTTGGAGTTGTCTTGAGAAACAGTATTGTTATTTCTAGGAAATTGAGCAGTACCTGTCATTGGTAGTGAAAATCAGGATCAATTCAAGAATTTTGAACAAAGAAACCTTATTTTTATAGTAAGGATGTGTCACAGAAAGAAACAATTTGCCTCAGCTTTTGTGAATCTGTGTTGTGTGGTTTTGTCCCACCACACAGCGGCTCAGAGCCTGCTTTGCACTCAACCTCATCACTGCATTCTCATGCCAGGAAACCCTTCACTGTTCCTTTGTGATCACCATGTAATTCTCACACAGGCTTTGAATTTACCCTTGCAGTCCCTTCTCATGTAATCTTATTTAGTCAAGCTCATGTAGCAGTATCTGACCTACCTTATTGTGTTAGACTAGAAGATTCAGTGGAAAAACTTTGGAACTCTCAAAGCCAGTGTATCCTAGGGAGGCTCTGTAAAGAGAATGTGGTGTTATAGAGAAAGACAGACCTACTCCTGCTTGACTGGGATTGATTTGTCATGCTCACTCTGCAGGTGGTAGGACAGATGATAAAATACAATAGCCGAGACATGGGTGTGGGGAAAGGGTAGAGTAGTGGAGCAGAGCCACTCAGTCTCACCAAAAGCTAGTGCCTGCCAAAGTGATATCCAAGGAATCAGAAATCTCTGCTGGCTCACACAGTGATGGCTCTGTGCAATAAAATCATTAGCTAAAGTCCTCTTGCCTATCCATCCTTGTCCAAATTTCATTGAGGGAAATAATGGATACTGATTTTTTGCAACTCATGGTATGCATTATTTATGAAAGCATCTGTATCATATATGTTGTTAATAGATCTGTGACAAGGGTGAGAAGATGCTAAAGATATGGTATTTTTTCCTGCTGTGTTGGCTGTCCTTGAGGCTTGAGGCTAATCCTGGTCTTAAAGTGGGGATTACTCAGAAGGGGCTGGACTTTATTATGTCTAACATTTCCAGAAGTTAATTTATCATAAATACTCTATGTACAGAATGTCATTTCTTAATAGAGGTGCAATGAAGGAACAAGCTTCTTAAATACTGAAAGAGAATATATTCCTTTTGTCACTTCCACCAGGAAGACACTTTGCCTCTTCCCTAATTCATTTTCTTTCTTTTGTGTGCATCTCGGGTGTGAATTTATCCTTTATTGATGACTGCATTCTCCTACAGTCCAGAAGGTTCTACTACATTCTTTATATCTATATACTTTCTTAGAACCAGGATTAGATGGTCATACAATTTCTTTTTTTAAAGTGTCAGAAACCTGACTTCTAGTGCAATATTTAGCTGAAGATAAACAGACAAAATTGGAGAAAAAAGCTTACCATTTTGGAACAGCCACATAGCTTCACACCTTGACTTCTCACTCTTGCCTTTGGCATGGGACAGCACCTGCATGTACTATTCTTTAAAAAAAGAATGTAGTGACTGCCATAATTCTGCCCCTAAAAGAAAATTTCCACAGTATGTTTTCCATACTCTTTCTATTTATGCTAACTTTCACTGTCTCTTACCTAAAGCTTACTCCATGGGTGTGAAGGACATGTAATAGAATTTCGGTTGTTTACCGAATTAATATTAGTAATAAAGGTTAACAAGGCACAAATTCAACAAAGACTGGGTCATGCTAAGGATTAATTGTCATTTATGTACCGAGCATGCTGACAGGTAAACAATGGACTTGTGAGGTGAAAACTAAAAGGGTTTATGCCACTGAGATGAAAGCAAGGATCAGATCCACTTATTTGGCTGTATGAACATTGTTTTAAAGGCTTCTGAGGAGTTGAAAAGTGCAGGGCAAACATCAATCACCCAAAATAGTATTGATCTCGCTTGCTTCCTAGGGATCTCTGATGCCTTTAGGTTCTTAGTGTGAGCATAGGAGTTCTTGTGACAGGCAGCATGGCCTTCCAGATGCTGAATGAACAGACTAAGTTGGCACACCTCTGCATTAGTAGTAAGAGCAGATTAACAGTGCCCATCCCAAAGGTATTTCTCATATTTGAAGATCTTGGTGCCTCACATCCTTTCCCTTAATGTGAGAATTGAAGGCTGAAGCAATAGATCCTGCCTTCATGCTTCTTGCCTGCTACAAGAACCTTGAGAGAAATTCTACCTGTGATCACTGTCTGCCTTCACTGACAGTCATAAGAGAGCTTTAGGTTATTTCAGTGAGAGGCCATATTTTGCTTTGGAGACAGAAATTCCTGGGGAATCATGACTTACTTCTCCCTCATAAAACATGCATTTTATAAAAAGATATTCCAGTGTTACCTTATCACAAATTTCAGTTCTTTGCTTTTCTAATACTGTGGAGCCTGGCGATGAAAAAACCCAGGTGTTTTGTATTCAGCAATTGTGAGGTCAAAAGCTAAAGACTCTTGTGTTACAAACATGGAAAAGCAGGACATCATTCAGTATTAAAGTTTTAATTATGTCTTAATCAAAGAAGGAAGGCCCGAGGAATTTGGAATGAAAAGATGCTCTGTTTGTTAACAACAGGTTCTGTGTGTATTATCAACGCACAAATAGCATTGAAACGTTCAAGAAATTAGAGATTCCTTAAAGCAGGAAAGAAGGTAAGAAAATAAGTCAGATATCTGAAGCAGGCTGTAAAGGTTAAGGTGCAGTGGCAAAACACACATACTGGAAGAAATCATTTTAGAGGATTGTCTTTAAAACTCAGCTTCCTGTACACAAGCAACAATTCAGACAGTTCTGCATTTGACATACCAGTACTTCAGATGCATATGTCACACTTTTTCTAAAAGTAACCACTACAGAGAGAAATTGCCTTGCTGCTTCATAACTTGCTTTTTCATCCAACAGATGTGAGCCAATCTGAGGTGAGGGTGATGATCAAGTATTTCCCAAGGCCACCCACGTTATGAATTAAGGGAGTATAAGAGTTCAGAAACCTGACATGAACTCTCAAATATGAAATACAACTCAGGGACAAAATGATCCTAACAGATTGTCTTGATCTTAGATTAAATGTCTTATATGTGAGCTTAAGAGGAGTTGTAGATGGGAATATTTGTAGTTGGAAGGTGATTTAGGTAAGGATCATAGAGTGTTGCAAGAACTATGATAAAAATTAGGATTAAATTATTCAGCAGTGTATCTGGGCCTTCAGGTGCCTGAATCTAATCTGCAAGGCACATGCTTTCCTATGTCCTCTTGTAGGCAGGAGGATTGGCATGGAGCTCCTGAAGCAAGCAGTATTGAAAGAGACTTTCCCAAGCTGGAGTGGGCAGGAGAGTCTCTCAGTTGTTAAGATCAACTATGTCATTTCAAGTTAAGTAAAGGAAATAATTTTCAAAGTTTTATTATGAAACCACTTTTCATTACAACAGTGCAATAATTACACAGCCAGTGTTTTGTTCAGTGTAAAATTTTAGTGGTTCATCTAACTCTGCTTCTGATTGGTTTTAGAAGTACTTGTTCTGCTACACTCAGAGGTGAGCTTTATAAAGCTTCTGAAGGAGCACCTTGGCTGGTTTTTTTTCATCTAGTTTGTGTCAGAGTTTGGGGCAAGACAGGTGTAAGCATGGCTATGATGCAGCAGTAGAAATAGGTGTGAAAGAGGGCAGAATTGATGTTATTAACAATCTTCTATTATGAAGGACCTGCAGCAGTGAAAATAATCTGTTTGTGTTTGATGAAAAAAAAAGCCAAAAAAGAGATAAGATGAAAATGTGTGCAGGGGATGATGTATCTTGGCTGATGTGGCAGGAAGATGCTTTTTACAGAATATTTTTGGATGAATTTACATCATAAATTACCATTTTAACTGGATAGGGCTCAACAAGTGTTTATTGAAGAGGAAAATCTTTGTACCAGGGACAGCCAGTAGAAAAATGGCTTTGCAGAGTTTCCTACAAGTTTTCCAAATACAGAGACTAATATAGAAGCAGATCTTTCTAGAGCCTTCACTCCCACCTTCCAATAGGCTATAAACAAAAAACCAAGAGAACACAGAGCCAGATTCTTCCAAAGGTACACACTGGAACAATGACAAGCAAAAGGCGTTAAGTCACATCAAGAAAAGTACTGCAGTTAGGAAAACATTCTAGGGAGCACCAGAACAAGGGCTGAAAATGTTGGGGAGTCTGCATTCTTGGATGAGTTCAAGACTCAGGTGGGCAGAGTCTCTGAGTTGTTTCATCTTTGAGTAGGAGGCTGAACCAGAAAAGTCTCCTGAAGTCCTATTTCAATCTAAATTATTGCATGATTTTCAAAACCCAGTTCATTCCCCCAACCATAGTTCTTGAAATTTGCGGTTTTCCCAGTATATAATCTGATTTTGGCTGACAGCAAACAAGATACCTAAAGGTATCAGGCATGCCTGAGATGTTATTGGAAAGTTACGGTCATTTTAACTGAAAGTAGCTGGTGCCTTCTGCCCCGGGGAAAGCAGACTAATGGCAATTGTTTCAGAGATCTCTGCCAGATAGCAGGGACAATGAGGAATGTATACTGCATGATAAGATGACATCTGATATCTTTACAATGTTCAGCTCAGTTCAACACGCTCATTTGCAAGACAATATCCTTGAATTTCAGAAATATTTGTTTTGGCAGGGAAATATTCAAGTAAGATTTAATTTAGAAAAATGGATCCTCTCCAGAGCCCTTTGTTTAGGCATGGAAGCAGAATAGGAGAACAAAAACTTTGGTTGTCTTCAGCAAATGCTAGCATTTGGACAACCTGGATTTATTTATAAATGTAGTATCTGAGATTAAACATGGATTTATTCTTTGCCTGGCAAGAAGATTCCTCTTTAAAGAGTTCATTCTTCTCTCAAGGAAAGTTTTTTGTTACAAAAAAAAAGAAAAAAAAAGAAAAAGAAAAAAACAAACTCCCACACACACACACACAAAAAAAAAACCCCATAAACAAAAAACAAAACAAACAAAACAATAAATCCCACCCTGGCTAAATATCAAGGATTCTTTTTCCAAGGATGCTATGAGTTAAAATGGTACAAGTGTCTTTCTTTCCTAAAATATACATGGGTCAGTCATTTCTAAGAAATACTTTGCCTTTTATACCAAAAGGATTTTAAGTGATCAGAGGTCCTTCTTAGTCTTTCGACATGCAATGTAATAATGCCCCTTTCTGTATTCTGTAGGCACAGAATTAATGCTGTAGATTTCCCAGAAACTTCTGCTTCCTTTATTCCTGGCACTGGCATTCATCTGTCAGTGGCAAAGGCTTCTGCTACAATCAGTGCAGACTGGACAAGACACACATGGCTACTGGAAGTTTTGTACAGAATGCAGGTAGGAGGGCTCTGGGAGAAGGATTGCAAATGAAACTAAGAAATATAGTGGGAAATTATTTTTCAGGTCAGATATACATTATCATTTAACTACAATCCAACAATAATCTATTTGAATAAGCTTCTTAAGAAGGAAACATCCCCTGACAACTAATGTTGGTTTTTGGGTTTTTTTAAATTATTTTACTCCAGAGGTCTCTTTGGGAAGTATCAGTTCTGACATTTGTTAGCATGCTCAGTTTGCCCAGCATTGCATGAATATTCAGGACCACAGAGTTTACAGTGGCCACATTTGTTACTTTCTTTGTATAGTATAGCTGGAAGCTCGACTCTATAGCTAATTAGCTCATGGCTAATTAGCTATGTGCTGGTACAGTGTATATTGCCTTCCAAAGAGCTCCTACTAAAGGAAGGGCACTGTCACAATGCCAAACATTCAGAACTTCAGAAACTCCAGAAGTTGGGTTGCTATGGAAAACTGACTTAGCTTCATAAGCCTGTGCAGTGTAAGAATGTCTGTAATGACATGATTACACACTGATTTTTACACTTATTTCAGCATTCTTGCAACACAATTTTAATACAATGGTATTAAATAGTATAGCTTTTCTTGGGAGTGGGGAGGGCTAAAACTTCTGGGATACCAGAAAAGTTTGCAAGGTGCTAATCTCTACAATTTGGGTTAATGGAGCAGCTGGTAACAGTAGGCATTGCTCTGTTGTGAGCCAGATAGCACAGCAAGATGAATCACCTGGCTGCAAAATTTCACAGCACAGCACATCCTGATTCCAAAGGAGCGTGGGCATGCAGTTCTGCATTCTGTCTCAGTGACAGGAGGTTTAATATGGTAATGGTGATAGGAAGGACTTGCAAAATATTGTGACTGGCAATACTAGACACTGGTTTGGTTAGGGGCAGTCTAGGGTAAAAATTAATCTTTTAGGATCACAGCTTCTTTTTCCAGGAATTTTGCATTGCCTAAAAAAAATTAAGAGGAAAGTGGAGAGACTCATGGTTTGAACTTTCTCTTGGACAGGGCTCTTTCTCTATAGTATTGTGCCATCACTCTATATAGTAATGCCTGAGAGAAGAAAACCCAAGTAATCAAGATGAAAGGGTGAAAAGTGATGCTTTCAGTGTCAGTGCTATTATGGTAAATGAGGTTTTTATAAGGCTATTCTAACAATCATTCAACTCTCTATCCTATGTGGTTGGTCTACAGCTTTTGCAACTCCTAACCACAGTCCTAGTACCTAAATTTGCTGGAATTCAGGTTTAAAGATATTTCTGTTGGTATCTTAGTAGGGATTTTAGAAAGATTTCTCTCTTAGAAAGGAGAATGAATGGATTTGGGGCTGGACAAAAAAATGGAGTAATGTAAAGATCTAAAGGAGTTATTGAAAATTTTCTTACAGGAAAGAGCAAAGTGGAACAATTAAAGCACTGATAAAACTTGAGTTATATATTTATGAGCTGTCTGGGTTCTGCTGTTGCAGTCCCAGAGATCTTCAGGTTGATCTGTCATGAAAAACTGGAATGTCCTGTATTTCTGTGAAATTGTGACATTTTTGCAAACTTGTCAAATCCTGCACCACACTGAAAATTCATGTCCTGGAAACCTTTGCATATAATCAGTTTTTGGATACCAGGCATGTCCCTAAAATACTTCAATCCCTTGGAAACCCATTCTTCATTCTAGATAATAGAAGCAAGAAGTCCTTTCACATTTGATTTACAGGCCACTTCCTAAATAGTTCCCTTACAGCAGATGTTTTCTTGGCTGAGTTTGGCTTTTTTTCCCCAAGCAGCAAAGACCAAGGAGAAATTGCTGTGTTCATCTCAGGACTGTGTACTGCAGTTATCTTCGGAGTGTCAGGGGATAGCAGAGACCACTTGTGCACGTTGCTACACAGTTGCCAGCTGAGCATTGATAGTGTTAAAGTCAAATCATGTGGAGGATCTAGGTATGTACAGCAAACTTTCTAATTATTCTGTGAGAAGTAGCACTGTTTGTACCATAAAAGGGACAATTTTCAAATTTTGATTTCTAAGGATCCAGCTACAGGATGTGATTAACCACTGAAAACTCTGAAAAGAGATTTGTAATGATCTGTTTTCAAAACTAGACTCCTTTGTTGAGTGTGTGAAGTGCAGTTAATTTACATTTCTTCCTGTGTGTGCTAGCAAATAAGCTGACTAGACCTATGCACATGAAAGCACTGACATTTGACCATATTAGAGAGTCCAAGGTTGCAAATGGAAGGCTGCAGGTATAAAAGGCATCCAGATTGATTAAGCTTTTTGGCAAGCTGACCTACAATTTATAAATACAGCTTTCAAAAGAGAATATGAAACAATGCTTACAGTTCTTACTATGATTTTCTTGAACATTTTTTCTTAGACAAAATGTGGCTAATTGAGCATCATTTATAAACTAACATTCACAACTTTGCAGATTGCTTTCTATATAGCTCTTCTGAGACTCTGACCCCCTAGATTTGTCTGAGACTCTCAAATTAGTAAAAACAGTCAACTATAGTCAACAACTAACAGTCAACAGTATTGCTATAATTGCTTCTTGTTAATATAAATGACATTCATGTCCCAGTCTGATAGATTTTATATTTCAAATATGTCAGTCCATGGTAAGAAAGCCACTGTGTCCCTTTCCTTTCCTCCAGCTGTATCTACTGCTTTCTATCTGGTTATCTTGATAAGCCCATTCACACCAAATTGGATAAAATGTAATTTGCAAAGATGGTTTCAGTTAGCGAAGGGAGGAGTTAAAACACAGGCCCTGCATTTCTGACTTGTCTCTCTTTTCATATAGCTATGCCTAGATATCAAATACAAAATCAAATTGATGGATGCACTGCTTAGAAAGCATAAGAGTGAATTGGTGATAGCAGTTTTTGGTTAAGTAATTTTCATAGTGCTCAAATTGTAGCCATTTTTATTAGATGCCAAACTATTCCCGTGTTCATAGTACAAAAAAAAGGAAAGGAAGAAAAATACAGCCATTGTTCTGTATCTTAACATACTCCATACTGCACGCTAGAAATCTCTTGCATGCATCTTATATACAATATTCAGATTTCTTCTGTACCCATAGGAAGTCACCTGCAATCTTTCAGTCTGTTGTAATTGACCTGTGTTATTTCTTTAGATTTTGGAGATGAGCATTTTCCTTCTGATCCTTTATGCTTTTGGTGTGTGGACATAAGACTTGTGTTCAGTGAGGTAACAAGATGCTGCAGGCAGACTGTCACACAGAGCTTGTTTCTTTACCACCAGTAACTATACCTGTGTCATTCTTGCAGAGACATGAATACAATAGTTATATATGTTCAAAAAGGATATAAGATTTTCACTACTATAATCAATGCCACAGCTTTTTATTATTGTTCTTGTTAGAGTTTTTCTCCTCAAGATTGAAAACATTTGAGTTGTTTCTCAACTCAAATTAATTAAATTCCTGTAAGTAATATAATTCAAGTCATAGAGTTTGTTCCCATTCTTCACTATTCATTGTGGGTATTTCTATTATCTGCTGTGTTATTCATAAGCAGAGTAAGTAGACATTTATTTTTCTTAAAATGACCTATACCTTCCATGTGCCAAGCAGTGGGAAATATTACTGAAAATCATGGTCATTGAGACAATTTTCTTACATAGCACATAATTAAACACTTCAGGTTCCAGGGCACTCTGAGCTGTGCTGTCACATTCATATTCATATTGAGAAGTTCATAATCTCTGTGTGAATTCCCCATTTCTCTTTGAACCCATCTGATTTTTATACAGTATAAACAGACCACACAGTCCAATCAAAAGTAACAGACTGAGGCTGCATTCAGCACCTTTCAGAAAAAGTCTTCAATCATATTTATAATGAAGCACTCTCTATGTGAAAAAGTCCCTTTTCTTCAGCACTGATAGGCAGAAAAACGTGCTAACATCATCTTCCAAAGGATTTAGTCCTGCTTAGCAGTATTTCACTAACAACATAGGAGAGTTTAGTTCTCTTGTGCAAACATGTAGGAGAGTTTAGTTCTCTTGTGCAAACATGTAGCAAAAACAGCGACTCTGCCCTGAATTTTTCACTACATGGGAGAGACTTCTGCAAAGTGTATTCAGTTGTGAACAGCAGGAGAACAAGCCTGAACCAGGAGGAATTAGTGGCTTTTCCAAAGGGAATACTCTCACTTTTTCCCTTATAATAATTTCTGTGTTTCTTCTTCAATCTCCCAGCATTCTTCTTCAGATTCATCATTGCAAAAATGCTTTGCTTAAACTAAGTAATAACTGTTTGTGATGTGGTTTTGTAAATAGCATCTGTTTTGATTTTGTCTATCATTCTTCTAGTTTTAAGCCAGACTGACACCTTTGCACAAGTAGACTATTCCCTAGTTAATTCTCCAGCAGTCTCCAAATCACACATTAACTTGTATTTGAAGGTTATTTGTCTTTAATATGTGTGCTTTCTAAGACTTTTCTGATTATCTTTTGAGTTGATGAATTCTCTCACTACAGTCTTATTCAGCCTCTCCAACATTTACTTAGAAAAGCAATAAGACATTTTGGGAATTTTGGTCAAGAATTATTTTGGAAACCAGGATTTGTTAATTAACCCAAGCTATTATTTATAATTAAATTATTTCAGAATTGAAGCCCTTCAGAGGTGCTTTACAAACAGCTTAAAAGTGTTCTTTAGATACACAGCTGTTGTACTGCTGCTTAGTCTTCACCTGTTAGCAGTGATGCCTAATCTGTGATGGTTCCCAACATGATTGCAGTCCAAAGCTGTTTGTTTTGAGATGATTCAGCATCTTGTATAAGTACAGATTACACCCCAAAAAAGGCTTCTCTCAGACAGTCCTTGAGCAGCACATAACAGTTCTTATCTACTTTTCACCTTTGTTGCAGGAGTTATCTCAGCAACACCCAGTTTTTCCAGCAGATTCAACAGTCCTTGTAATTCAGAGCATCCCCATGGCTCTCAGAACAGACTTCAGTTAAGAAAAATGTGCCAGAGCTGATTTTGTTCAAGCAACTCTTGCCACATACAAAAAACTCTGCAAGCAGGATGTACACAGCTTTAAAGAACTAAGCAATTGCTTATCAGCTACTGTCACTATATTGAATTCATAGGCAAAGCTTTAATACATGGACATCACAGTGGGACACAGGATGACTTTTCTAAGTCAGTCAAGGAAGTTATTCAGTGCTCATTGGAACAGGCTGGTTCTTGATGGTTATAAATTGTCTTCTTCCAACTTCCAGCTTTTTTTCTTAGGGTTTTATACCTTTCCATGCCAGTGTTTTTCCTATTGAATCTTCCAGCTATTAACATTCACAGTGTCAGTAACTACACTAGCTACTGTCTGTATTACTCTTTTTTAATTTCATGGCCTCATACCCTCTCACATTTTAATAGTTATTTTCTTAGCATACCTGAACCAAGGTCCCTTACCTGTGCAGCACCCAAAATAGGCCAGGGAGGATTGGCAGCTGGGCCAGGACTAAGTGTTAGGTGATATAAAAGGCTCTTTTGTGTCCCTGTCCTAAGCAACTTCCAGTGCTTTCCAGGAGTGCCTGAAGATTTTCCTGAAATGCCACCCTCAGCATTAAATTTTAAAAGGTGTCTTCGCTACAAGAGAAAGAAAACTGTGGTCCAGAGAATTATTTTTTGTGTGTGTCTTGTAGCTGCTGTTCAGAATACTCACTTGAATTCTCAAATTAAAACTTTGAAAGCATGGCACCCAGATTTTCTTTGATTCCTGGTTTTTAGTTTTTTTAAGAGCCATAATTTGCTGATTTTTAGGGCATAACACAAACTTATTTGCTTAGTTCAAGGTTTCTTTAATGTCAAGCTTTTCTTCAGACTAGGAAAAAATCTTTCTGTTCAACCACTGCTAATGCATTCTAACAGATAAAAATGTTTCAACTAGAAATATTTGATAATGACTTTTTGCAGGCATAGTCTATCTAGTAGGAAATCACACAGACCCTCTCTTTGTGCCAGCTCCATTTGCTCTCCCAAGGTGAGATACATCATGGAATCATCAGGGTGATTCCATGATATATCTGGGAGTCTCCGATTATTTTCTTATGTCTGCTTCACTGGTTCACTACAGAGCAGGGGCCTTTAACATCACTATCTCCAAAGAGGTGAGTATGATTTGCTTGTAATAGAATTACAAATATTAGCAAGATGGATAGTCAGCAAAGAACACTAACACCTTGTGTTTGCCATTTCACATAGATTTGGGTCCTACTTATACCACTTGTAAGAGAGATTCATGACATTCAGTTTGTCATAATTCAAGTAGTCAAAGTCCCTTTCAGACTTCAGAACTGAACTTCTTGGCCGCTCTAGGCAAAGAAAGATAAAATGAACATCAAAAGTTGGTGTGCCAGGAGTGGCAAAAGGAATTTAAAAGAGCTTTTCTCAGCATGGATTCCACATAGAAAAGGGCAAGACAAGAAGAAGTGTACTGAGGCCCCAGTCTGCTGCACAGTGGCCCATGATAAATGTATTGGCTATATTGACAAACTAGAATAAATCCTCAGACTTAAGAGAGCAGCAGATACAAGCAAACTAAGCTTTCCTCTGTGGGTGAAGAACATACAGGACCTCTCCAAAATGCCAGTTTCCACAATGGCATTTTTAGTCAAAGTTTCCAATAAGTTTTGCTAACTGTGGCAAAAGGGTGTTTATGAAAACTGGTGACACAAATGGTACTAGTAAACATCATCACAGTGGTTAGCAGCAAAAAGGCAAATGAGATTTTTGAGTCCTTGCCTCAGACATATTCAGTGCATTTCATCTGAGAAAGTCTTAGAGGCAGAAGTCATGTCTGTTCTTTCAATGAATAATGCTTGTTTACTGATATATGCTCCTGAATCAAGTTCATGAAAAATCTCTCTCTTCTGTCCCAAAGAGCACAGTGGGTTCCTTAGAAATCATTCTGGGGCAAGAAAATACTAAATCAAAACATGGATCATCTAAAACTAAAATAAACAGAATGTGTTGGGTGTGTTTTCCCCCAAGGAAAACCTAATTTTCAAGCTGATAAAATTACCTAATTTATTTTGTTTACAGCTTAATAGTACTTTTAATCTAAGCACTTCCCTACTCAGATGTTTTATTTCTGAGGTGAGTACTTTTATTTGTACAGATCTTTCAAGAAAAAGCAGTATCTAATGTTTTCTATGGATATTATCTGTGCGCTAGCTCATTTGCAAAAGCTGGAGGAGACAAGAAAACTGGTCTATTTTTAGTGCAAAATTCAAACTTACATGTCTACTCCATGATAACTGTTCCTAACTATATCATACTACACTTTAGTCATTCTCTACTCCTCTGAGGGCTCGATTTTCTCTCAGTCTTTGAAACAGTTGAAAAGAATAAGTAGTAGCCATCTGTCAGATCAATCTCCTTTCATTCCTCTTCAAAGTAATGGTATCTCTGCTATTGTTAGCCTGACTTCTCTTTGCAAAGATTCCTAATTTCTGACTCCTGGAGATTATATACAATGAGAAATAATAGTAATGAATCTATAAATGTGATGCAAGAAATTAAGATACTATGAAATGCTTTAAAAATATGGCAATATTTACTATAAGATTATGAGATTCAGAATCTGCATTGCAAACTGAAGCTTTGTCCTCTAGTAGTTTCCAAAGCTTTTCAAAAGCTTGTCAACTTTTCCAATTTCTTTATATTGATAAGGTGATTATTTTTTTTTTTTTTACTGGACTCATTCATTTCCTTCACTTATTAAACATACTAATCTCTTTCTCTTAAAATGTGTTTTTCAGGAGTAGCCTCTAAATTGTTTCTCTATATATGTTCAGTATCAGTGAGTTTAAAACTTCATCTTTTGCTTTATCATCTCTGAGACTCAGAGTATATGCAATGCTAATTTTGTCACTTCAGTTGGTGTAATGAAAATGAAGCTTTTTTAATACTGATTCATTACCAGAGGATTGGTGAATAGCACCTGATTATGATGCAGCTTTAGGAACTGTAGCTGGAGAAAAGCTGAACTCTGCCCTCAGCAGTTTCTTCCTCTTTGACACTGCTCGGATTGCTTGGAGTCACACAGCAGCGGGCCCAGTGCTGCTGAGGCTGATGGCCACATCACCTCCTGCAGTCTCTTTAAATGCAGGCAGATGTGTCCCACACATCACTGGCTGTGTATAAGTTTGCTGTCCTGCCAAATTCAACCACCCAGTACATCTTTGCAGGGAATCTAGTAAGTAAAAGGAGCTAGAAGATAACGTTTGGTGCTGGGGCTGAACAAATCACACACTAATCTTCCTGGTCCTTTGAAAATCTTAGAGATTAGCATAAAATAGCATATACTGCTCTGCCACAAATATGCACATTGTTGTGTTGCATTTCACAGGAAGGAAACACACACCACACATTGTAGAAGTTAATAGATTTAATAGGTAGGTGCAGAGAGCCCTTTTCTCCATGTGGGAGGTTGAGTAACTATTCAAGAATAAATTGTAATATATAAAAAATGTTACTGTCTGATGCCCAGTGTTCCTAACCTCTGTGTTAAGAAATAGTTCAGTGTGTCCCCAGACATCTTTTCATTAGATTGCAAGTGAACCAATTATATCAGCCATGCAAGGACTTAAATGATCCTCATGATAAAGAGGCAATCAGGGCAGTGTTATCACTCTGTTCACTCAATCCCAGTTACTGGCAGAAAACAGCAAATTCACAAATGATTTCACAATCTCTATATATTGACCACACAAAAAGTTTGGACAATGTGTTTCCAATCACAAAAGCAACTGCATTTGTGCCTGTATCTAAGACAGTATCTATCTGTGCAGTCACAGAAGACTGCTTTGTTTTTTTCCCTGCAGACAGCCAGTACCAGAGCCAATTTGACTATAAGCAAACAGAAGTTGATTATCTCATTACTTCTGAAGAGGTAACCAAGAAAAATTCAGAAAGAAGCATTAATTATCCCTACATTAGGATACAATAGAACTTGTGTCAGGCTGACAGTGCTTGTTTCACCATGAGAAAAAGAATATTAGTTACCTTCTTTCTCATAGGAGCTCCAAGATACTTTCAACTGGTTAGTCTAAATCTTGGTGATGAAATATAATAATATTGTGGAACAACCATGTCTCCTGTGCCCCATGATGTTCCCCTTTTCTGTAGCTTAGATACCTTTCCAGATGACAATGTTCAATTTATTGGTTATCTTGAAGGCATCTGTTTCAGTCTATATTGGTTTTGGAGAATCAAGTTCAGTAGTTTACTCAAAACCCTCTGAATGTTCCTGCAAAGGCTGAGCACCATAAACAGAAGTGCTGGAGTGCAAACTCTGCACAGGACCACTGTCCCTATAGTTCTCCATATGCCTTCATGAGAGGGGCAGGGAAAAGTGAGACTGCATAGCACACACTGCAGCAGCATGTCATCAAACACATGGGACTAGAAAGGTGTCTGTAGTTTGAATCAAAGCTCAGAGCATTTTAGATTTCACTTAGGTCTTGCTGGTTTTGTGGTTACCTGCAGCTGTGCTTGTTCTCAGCTGTCTTACAACACATTTTATCTACACTTCAAGTAGGGCTGGGTTTACAGCCTCTTTCTCCATAAATGCAGATGATGGGTAGAAGCAAAGACTTTCAGACAAGTAGCCCACATCAGTGTTTCTTCATGTTAGTTCTATACATCAAGGTGGGTTAGAATTCCAGAACTTATAACAATTTTTAATCTATTATAATTTCATTTAAGAAAAATGTGAGCAGTCTTTTCTTAGTTTTAGTCACTGCACCTTTTAACAGGAAAAGAGGACTTAGAATGATCAGACCCTGTCAGTATAAGAAGTAATGGTGCTGCTCACTTAGAGCTTTTGACACAAAAATGTGTTCTCCAGTTCTTCAAAACTTTGGTTTTCCCCAGGAATATGTGTACAGTGAACCAAGGATTCATTACAGGCATCAGTGGAAAAAGTTAGCAAATCATAATAGTTAGAAATGGGTATGAGTTTATTCAAATCATAATTAGTATTTGACAAAGGTATAGTTCAGCCATTCCAGGAAATTACTATTCCAGAAAAATTTGATTTCCCAAGTCTTGTAGGTCACAGCACTGGACTACACATGACCATAGGAGGAGATTAGTATCAGAAAAAGCCTGATGATTCTAGAACTCATTTGCAGTTGTGCCAGTTTTAATTAAAAGTTGTTGGGAATTGAAGAGCCTTTGTCAAAGTTAAATGTGTGGATCAGCATGAAATAAGTATGAATTTCCACAAATGAATTTTCAAGCAGTGTACATAACTTCTGCCTCTAGTGAATCCTCTTCTGTTACTTTTTTTTACTTCAGGTTCCAGTTTTCCTTGCTGCACTCCAGTCTTGGTTTCCCTGACATAAGTTGATGGTTTCAGTGCCTAGGAAAGGTAGCTGAGCCCTTCAGAGGCAAAAGAAATTCTTCTGAACCTATTGTGAACAATTATTGGTCTGTCTTGGGATATCATCTGCCACTGCTCTTTGTGTTTTGAAACCCTATACTCTCTGCTTTTCTTTCTCTTTTCAGTAAGAGGAAATATCTCTGACAGTGTTGGGGTTTTTCCTCATCAGAGGCTCAAAATATTACATAGTCTGCCTAGGTTCAGACAGAATTCACAGCTGGATGGAGTAGGTGTAGTAGTTGGAGTGGATACAAAATCAGGCTTAAATTCCATTTCAGGAATTATCTTAAATCACTTCAACCAAATACAATAAAATCAGGAGTTTAAAAGGGGAATAAAAAACCCGCCATGATCACTCACTATTTTGATCACTCACTGTAGACTTGGAAATGCTCAGTGAGAATCTACAGCAACTTAGTCCAACCCACATCTTTAAGTAAAGGGAGAAAGGCTCTAATCACAGTGGTTTTAAGACAGAGCATAAGCACAGGACAGTTCTTCCATCCAGAGAGCAGTTCACTTCTGAGAACTGAGTCCTTCATTCCTAAAGTTAAGGTTCATCCCAGGTATGCCTGGTACAAAAATTCTGTTTAATATTTATCTCCTATTTAAAACACAGCTTTTCATTTAATTCTATTTACAGAATATTTTCATTTCATTTCTTTCTTTAAAATTACTTAGTTCTCACCTGTTGTATGTCTAGGAATATTTTCTTCGAAAAATAGAAAAAAATAGATGATATCTTTTCAGCAGAAAACATTGGTTGATACAATTTTAAGCCATCATGATATGGAAGGATTTTTTTGTCCCTCTCTAAGGTGGAAGAAGTATTTGGATCACACATCATTTACAATGAAATGCTTAGCATTTTTAAGATGCTTTCAATCAAGTTTGATCCTCAATTGCTTATTCATTGTAAACAGTAATTTTTCAGTGAAGGGAAAGTGTGTGTGGTATATCTACATTATGCCAGTTCCTACTAATGGCCAGGCTGAATTCCAGTAAATAATGTCCCCAATGATATTTTTCCGCCTTCTTTGGCACTTCATGAAATCTTACCCCGATGAAGTGCTGAAACACAGAGATTTTCTCTTAGAGAGTGTCTCATGTTGTAACCTATCCCATGGATTTTATGCTGTAATTCTTATCTCTTTTAAACTTTGCTATCTTCAGTACAGTTTTCATGAACCTTTCTGTTACAGTAGTGAATAGCACAGATAAATGTCATTTTGTACAACTTTGAATTTACCCCAAGAGCTGAGAGAAAACTTGCTCCTATACTTCAATCCGAGTTTCTTCTATAGTCCAACTTTGTTTCTCTACCATCAAGCTTCTCCTTTGTTGCTGCTCCAAGCCCCGTCCAAGCTGACCTTGAATACTTTCAGGGATGGGACACCCACAACTTCTCTGGGCAACCTGTTCCAGTGTTCCAGCACTCCCACAGTAAAAAAGGCCTTCCTTTCATCTAATATGTGTAGGAAATCATAAATCTAGGCCCAGAAACTTGGAGTGCAAATTTGAAATTCTTTTGATTTGAAGCACATTTTACATGAATACTGACTTACAGATGACTAAAAGATGTTGATGAGCATTTGAGCTGACAATTTTTGAAAAAAGTGCACAGAATTTAAAATTGAAACCAGTAAAATTAAAAACTTCTTGCCGTTTTCTTTTTCCTCTCCTATTCAAAATTGCATATGTCAGATATCAGTGCTTCATGCAAACCTCTCAGATGCTCTCAGAGAAAAAGCTTTTCTTTCAGACTAAGAACACTAGTAGTAGTGAAAGTTTTTCTGGGCATCGGGGCAACACCTTCTCATTGGATTTGTGTGCAGAATGCGTTTTATCCAAACTGGAAAATTGATCCCAGCTGTGTTCTATTCATCATTCTTACTGCATCAGGCCTGAAGATTCTGTGAAAAGTAGCCTGTGGACCTTGACCACAGCTCATGCGAAACATGATGAGGTGTGGAGAAGTTGAGGGAGAGAATAAAGAGCATATGGCCCAGTAAGTATGGACACCAGAAAGTACTTCTTCATGTGATCCATAGCCTGAACAATTGTTTAGCAGCCTTTAAAGGCGGTGTTTGACAAACAGGGCTGAAGCAGATCTTCAAAATATCCAGGAGATCAAAATCCATTGAAGCAAATTCCCCTGGCCAGTCACCTTGCTGCTGCTGCTAATTCACCCTACATACCAGCTGATCAGGCCTAACAATGCTGCTGCAAAAATATTGTGAAAAAGGTAGGCACATTTTCACAGATGCAGGGAAAATCCCCTTGGATGATGATTCCAAGGGATAACTTGATGGAGCTTCAAGTTATGCAACCTTGTCTACTGGCAATGTCTAAGTTGGTGAGTTCACCATCCGTCAGCATCACTTTAGAAAATAAATGTTTGATCCCCCCCAAAAATATTCCATATGTCCTGTTTACCTGCTTCATTTCAACCAAGGAATAGGCTACATTCCATCCGCAAAGGGTTTATGATCCTATGTTTCTTTAAACTGTGGTAATTCTTTATTTTTTTCTAAATCAGACACTGCCTATTCATAAGATTCAGGTGTCCATGGTAGGGGTGTAATTAAATTCACATGTTAAAAATATCCTTCTTGTTATCTTTTCTTTAAATTACCCACACGTAACATCAGTCTGAGAACTGAAGAAAACCCCTTCATTTGCTGTTTGCCAAGTATCATCTATGTGATACAAATTCTACTTGAGAAATCACACCCATTCATTGCCATGTAAACAACCTTTTCTCCATCATTAGGTATTTTGGTGAAGTGAATGATTAGAACATAAGCAAGGGCATTTGTTCAAGATGCTCCAGAAAGAGCTGTGGTCTGTTCTCTTCTTTGCTGCCTATGTTAGCACTGAGTTGCAAAAAATGAAAGATTACTAGGAAAAGTGTTACTTTTAGTCTAAATTCGTAAATGATGTTTGAAATACCCTGTTAAATGAGAAGGTGCTCTTTTAAATGATGGCATCGTAAGGGGAAAAGTCAGCTTTAAAGAGGTTTTGAGACAGTTGCTTGTGGAAAAAAAAATAAAATAAAATAAAATTGGAGGCATCTAAGGTCTTTAGCCATCCCATCCTGAAGATTGATTCTAAACACAGTTCCTTCATACAGGAAGAAGAGAGGACCATAGATGGCAACCCATTTGAAAATGGAGTTCTATTTCTTTCTGGTTGGGATTACCGGACACCATTTCTTGTGAAGTCGAGGGACTGCAGTTAGCTCTCCACTAATTTCCTTCCCTGAAATTCATCTGCATTTGCTCCTTTGTCTGGAGTCCCCATTTATTAGTATGCATAGATGGTATACTCCATCGATGCATGAATAACAGAGGGGATAATGTGCCTTTTGCTGCTATCTTCTTTTGCTGCTCCATTTTGCTTGCTTTGTTCTTGCTTTCTGTCAAAGAAATGCTAGCAAAAGCCCTCCTCAAGTCTTGCTGTGAAGACAGACTGCCAGAAAGGTAGAGAAACTTCAGACATTTCCAAGACCCATGTAGCACGTGTCTTGGTCAATTTCTATGCAGATCCTTTCTTCCAGCAGGACTTTTTTGCACCGTTAGCGAACACTGAACTGAATCCAATACAAAAGCAGTGGCTAGAGGAACCATTCTCTTCTCATTTGAATGGTGATAAAAATGCGTATCAAATCAAAGCATTTTAGAGTGGCAGGAAGATTTTCTATGCAGCTAGCAAATCATAACAAGATGCCTATTCACCAGCTGGGTTCCTTTTGGAATTTACAAGAATTCCAGACAGAAAACACAGCTTAGTAAACTACCAATCTAAATCACAATATCTAGAAAGGTGACATGAAAACGAGCAAGAGGAAGAAAAGCAAAAAGAAAACCAAAGGAAGCCAGAAATAAGGCACAACCTCTCCTCCTTTTTTGCTTACTACAGTACCTTAGAAGTACCTTCAAGTTTCCTAACAGTCATATCAGTAGAAAAGTGTGCCAAGAACAATTGTGGAAAACTGTGGAAAACCCTTCTATCACAAGAGAAACATAGGGTTTGCTTTCACGACCATTAAATCTGCATGCAATGCCTACGGTAAGGGTACATTTTGTATATTCAAAAACAATTGAAAACTATTTCTGAATTGAAGGGACTGCTTTTTGTTTGTTATGAATGACTTGGCTAAATATGGTGCATGTTAAAATACTGCAGACATGTGGTTCATTTTAGAGATGCCAACTGCAAAGGAGGGAAGCATTTTGTGTGCGTAAGGAGGTAAAGTATTGGAGAGTGCTTTTGTTACTTCTTTAGAAGGTTAGAATATGCCTAAAAGATGCTAGCTGGGGACTTGCAATTAATGAATTATTTGCTCTAAGTAGGTCAAATGACATTAGCTTTCAAAAAGGAAAAGTAGTCTTATTCCACGTGCCAATTCTAAAGTAGATTAATAAGCCTTAAGCAGAAGATGGATGTGAAGAGGGATATGAAATGAAAGGTTAAGCAACACTGCTGACAGCAAAAGGCTTACCTGCTTCAGGTACAGGAGACAAAATACTATTTTGACACAAATATTGCTATTCAGATGACAGTAAAATTCTGAGTGACAGCAAAATTTACTCAATCACGACAGTAAAATTTGCTTGCATCAAAATTTGCTAATCAATTCTTAGTGTAAGCTAAGCACCTTAAGCAAAGGGTAGTTCAAGCATAACTGGTATTTGATGGCAAAAAAGGCAACGTGGCCTGCGTTTCTCACTTCTACTCCATTAGAAAGCTTACTCTGTCTCAGATTCCTTTGGAGGGATACCAACACAAGCCACAAAACAGCATGAAAATGATGATTGAAAGAAAGATAGATTAGAAAAATGGAATAATGGTTCATGTTCTTTTCCTTCCAACTGCTTTGTTTGCCTTTTTAAATTTCTGAAGTCCTTTCTGGTGTCACCATGGTTGCACTGCAGCAAGTGTTCGGCTGTAAGCTGTCCATATTGCCAGCTTCTGGACTGCCTTCAGAAAACTTCCCACTGGTTTTGTATAGAAATCACAAGCAGTAGAGATGACAAAGACTGCAGAAACCTTCTCATCTCCTTCTAGAGCAAGACCATGTCTTTCAGCCACTCTTAACTAGACAACTTTCATCGGTCATGAGGGAGTCTCATGTTCAAGAGCTAAGCAGTGACAGCTGTAAATGACAAAAAGCAGACTGAAATTCTCTTGGGACTCCAGCAGAGAGCAATGAAGGAGGTTGAATTCACCTTCTTGGGAAGTTCTAAAATGCACGTTAGCTTGAGCACAGGAGCTAAGCCATTGTAACCTTTGTTGAGTATGTCTGCGTAGACAGAGTTTCCATCACTGCAGAAGCAATGTTATTTAACCCATGTTATCATCTCTAGCTGCTAAGCTGCACTTATTGCAAAGTATCTGCAACGTATTTTACAGGGTGGGCTTTTATGTGTAATCCCTGAGTAACAGTGCAAAGAGAAGTACTTGGGGTGTGGGGTGGGGGGGGAACCGCAACTCTTCGGTTTTTCAAATCATGGTTCCATTTGAAAGTCAAAAAAGATGTCAAACCTTTCTTTCCTTCAAACCTTTCTTTCCTAGACGTACTACCAGCACAAACTGTACCAGAATTTATGACCCGTAACTGTACCATGGACGCTCTTTCTCTGGACTATTCCTTAAGAAACAAAGTCCTCACTAGAAATAAAACAAAATTAGCCAAAGTATTGGCCTGGATTAGTTCCAAGGCTCTGTACTAAAGGCCAAACGCGTGTAATACTAGTAATGAGTGGACAAAAAGTTAAAGCAATAGAGCATTACTCAGTTCAAAGACATCTTGTGTCCTAATGTTCTCACAGAAGACTGTAAAAACCTGTCTATTTTTGTGGGTTTCTTTTATCCATTTAGCTGTACCTTCTACTTCTCTCCACTGTCTGAGAACATTGATGATTGGATGACCTCATGTCAACTTGTAGAAGTAAAGAAAGAGAAGCCAGTAAAGAAAGGCAAATTTGTTAATTGCAGGTGGAAAGATGGAGGCCAACAAAACAAAACAAAAGATCAATAATAATAATTAAATGCTCCCCTGTCTTCTGTGAAAAGTAAAGGCACAGACAAGAAAGAACAAGTGCAAAATTCTTCATAGAGAGACGCACTTTATCTGACTCAAGTATTTCTTGCTGTTTCTCATGCCAAACATATTAACCATTGAAGGTGTCCCTTTTCTCTTTCTGGAATAGAGCTAGGAAGGTGGCTGTGTCATTGCTGACAAGCTGCTATTCTCAGAGGTGTCCAACTGAAAGTCCTAGATCAATTGATTTGCTCTGTCACTTTGATATGGCATGACTTACAGTTTCAGCACCTGAACTTGCCAGCCCTACAATTCTTTGCCCCTTGAATGGTTAGATAGGCTCCTTGGCAACTGGCACTTGTAAGGACATGAAACTATGCAGAATTTGCACCGTGAGATGATGCCAAATGAGTCACGCCAGCGGATTAACTAGGGCATGCAAGGCAGAGAGAGGGAAATGAGAGCACAAGAAGAGAGTACACAAGAAGGGAGTACAATCTCCTTTTTTCTGAAACACTGAAGAAATCAAACTGAACACAAATCCTCCTAGGGGTAGTTCTTGCAAAAGACTAAGAGTTCTTTTTGTGTTCACAGGCCTGGAATATTTAGCTTTGGATCACAGCAAAATGCAGATGACAAAACGAGGCCTTGAAGTCACATCCAGTATGAAGCGGTATGAAAGAGGAAAGCAGCTGAGAGCGTCAACCCTGCTAAGTAGTCTCAGTATTCTTCTTGACATGAGCAGAAATTTGAAATGAGTCTCTGAAAATGACAAAGGAGGCAGAAGAAAAGGGAGCGATGACTCCTCTGGCATAGTGTTTCCTAACAGGGATCTTCAAAATGGAAAGGTTGTATCATCCTTTCAACTGAAGGAAGGTATGAAAACAACAGGAAGGAAATGGTATCAAATGCTAGAAGGACTCTGGGCAGTGTACTTCTAGACAGAAAGGCCACTGATGGAAAACCAACTAAACTGGCACCAATGCAGCAGCGTTGTACTAAACCCCAGAAATGTCCAGCACTTCGCTCTCTGCCATTCCATTCAGATGCACACAGCAGCTCTGCAACATTCCTACTGATCATCTCCTTGGCAAACTGGGAGTGAGGGTCTGTGGGTCTGTGGTGATGCAGAGTCCCCAGGCAGATGCAAAGGAGAGCTGCTTTCTTGCAAAAACCAGGCTTTTGAAACACTCAGGCCTTTATCAGTTCCATAGCTTTAAGCCATAACAAACACAATTCAACTAACCACCATGAACCACGCTGTGAACACACGACGGTTCTAGAACTTGTTGATCTACCTCGAATTCAGCTGCCTCACCTTCCCACAGTCCTTTTCTACTTAGCCAAAGTAATGGGCCTCAGCCCAAGGCCTTCCTTTTGTAAGCTTCTAGCTATATGCAGCAGCAAACCACTACTTTCTTCTGTGCCAAGACTTTAGGTAGACCATTTGCATCTGCCCTTCCAGTGAAACCTAATGGGGAGAGAAAAGCCTCTCAGAGACGTTCAGTCATTCCATTTTCTAGACAGGCCAGATCAAAACAAAAGCAAGAAGATATGGGATTGTGTACTTGCTCTTACAAAACACCTGCTGCCCTCTGTCAATCAACTAGCAGAAAACCAGCAAAACTGAGACTTGAGGCAAACAACCCTTTGAAGGCAATAATCATGTGATCAATAAAGACAACACATTTCCAGGCTACCGAGATACTTGAAATGTCAGCAAAGGCTTGAGTGCAGAGGCTGAACTAATGGGGAAAGGGTAAAAGAATCCCAAGAAAAACACGAACAAAGATTAAAAGAATTCCAAGAAAAACATAGGAAACTGACCTGTTGAAGCCTTCAGGAAATCAGTGGCCACTGATTTACATAGGCCATTTAAGTTAATTGACCTGTGCACCTTCCACTCCTTTTTCACCTTTCAGCACCATAGGGTGAATTGTGACCATGGAATCGCAACAATTCTTTGGAGTCTGTTCTTAACTTGAGGAGAGAAGTACAGCAGATGAAGGTCCTATTTCTGATGTGATCACCAGGAATACAGAGTCGACACATTTCATTCATGTCCAATCACAACTAGCAATACTAAGAGGATAAGACTGGCTTCTTTTTATCACAATTTTCTTGTTTTACAGCTTCTCTGATTCTGGTGAAACTTTTTCATTAGCTTATCTCTAAAAGGAGAAAGTTCAGGTCAATGTCCCGCCCTACTGCTGCAGGTATACCATTTGATTTGTCGAGCCTAAAAATTGAATTGGAAGGTACGGCGCTCCCATTGGCTAAGCGCCGCTCCCGGCTGCCTTTCAGCAGAAGCCGCGCTAAGGAGAGCACTGTGAGCGGCACAATCGTCTTTGCGCGAAGAAGCCGCTTCTTTGCCTCCGGGAGCCGGAGAGAGCGGCAGCTTCAGGAAGGTGAAGAAGCAAGCTGTACAACACTGGGATTGTGTGCGCAGCTGGCAAACAGATAGAAAACAGTGCCTTACTACTTTCCTGCCTTTTCCAATCACATGAACATTCGATTGGAATGTGTTTTGGACAACTTTCTTTCTCTTCTTGCAAAACACTCGGCAGACCGCCGTGCAACTTCTAGAACATGACGGGAGATGTTTTCTGTGCTGGCACAGTTTCCCCTAGCCAGACATAGTGGAAAAGCTTTCTGCTGAGATGTAGACGACAAGAGACGCTAAAGACGAAGGTACCGAGCTTCCCGGAGCTAAGAGCCGCTCCCGGGTGCCTTTTGGCACAATCCACGCTAAGGAGAGCACTGTAAGCAGCACAATCGTCTTTGCGCGAAGAAGCCGCTTCTTCGCCTCCGGGAGCCGGAGAGAGCGGTGTTGGAATCCATAAAGTTAGAGGGTTTTTAGGAAATGGTTAAAAAAAATATGTAGGCCTTAGACTGGAGTTCTGTTAGCATTGCAGAAAAGTTTCCCATGCATGCAGAAAAGTTTCCCAAGCAGTAGACAGGACAAATAACAACAGGCCTCTGTAGAATTGGCTTTAGGATGGCAACAAGGTTATTTAATGTATATATTTAGAAGGTTAGCATGAATAGAACTCTGTTCTTTGTCTCCTATGAACTAGTCTTTGTTTTAATTATCATTGTGTGTGCTTTGTGGGATTGGATGGAATGCTTGTCAATATGTGGTTTTCAGTGTGTGATTGGCTGAGATCTGGACTGAGATGATTTTATGTCTTTCTGTATTATCTCACCCTTGGCACACATTTTGTGTAGATCAGTGAGCTGTTAACATCATGTCTTGATTGTCTGGAGACTGATGTGCTGGAAATAAAAGCAAAAATCTCTTCACTGGTCTGGTTCAAATGTACATATCTGGACGTTTTGCGGCGGCATAGTGGGTTCCTTTTTTAGGACGTGGGTTCCTGACACAGTTGGACTTATATCTACCCTTCCCCCGAAATAAGCGGCAGCTTCGGAAAGGTGAAGAAGGAAGCTGTACAACACTGGGATTGTGTGCACAGATTGCCAACTGATAGAAAACAGTACCTTACCACTCTCCTGCCTTTTCCAATCACATGAACATGTGATTGGAAGCTGTTTTGGACAACTTTCTTTCTCTTCTTGCAAAACACTCGGCAGACCGCCGTGCAACCTGTAGAACACGATGGGAGATGTTTTCTGTGCTGGCACAGTTTTTCCTAGCCAGACATAGTGAAAAGCTTTTTGCTAAGATGTAGACGACAAGAGACGCTAAAGACGAAGGTACGGAGCTTCCCGGAGCTAAGAGCCGCTCCCGGGCGTCTTTCGGCAGAAGCCGCACTAAGGAGAGCACTGTGAGCGGCACAATCGTCTTTGCGCGAAGAAGCCGCTTCTTTGCCTGCGGGAGCCGGAGAGAGCGGCAGCTTCGGGAAGGTGAAGAAGCAAGCTGTACAACACTGGGATTGTGTGCGCACCTTGCCAACTGATAGAAAACAGTACCTTTGCACTCTCCTGACTTTTCCAATCACATGAACATTCGATTGGAAGCTGTTTTGGACAACTTTTCTTTTCTTCCTGCCAAACACTTGGCAGACATCCGTGCAACTTCTAGAACACGATGGGAGATGTTTTCTGTGCTGGCACAGTTTTTCCTAGCCAGACATAGTGGGAAAGCGTTTTGCTAAGATGTAGACTACAAAAGACGCGAAAGACGAAGGTAGGATGCTCTCCGGAGGTAAGAGCCGCTGCCGGGCGTCTTTCGGCAGAAGCCGCGCTAAGGAGAGCACTGTGAGCGGCACAATCGTCTTTGCGCGAAGAAGCCGCTTCTTGGGCTCCGACAGCCGGCGAGAGCGGCAGCTTCGGGAAGGTGAAGAAGCAAGCTGTACAACACTGGGATTGTGTGCGCACCTTGCCAACTGATAGAAAACAGTACCTTTGCACTCTCCTGACTTTTCCAATCACATGAACATTCGATTGGAAGCTGTTTTGGACAACTTTCCTTTTCTTCCTGCCAAACACTTGGCAGACATCTCTGCAACTTCTAGAACACGATGGGAGATGTTTTCTGTGCTGGCACAGTTTTTCCTAGCCAGACATAGTGGGAAAGCGTTTTGCCGAGAGGTAGATGAGAAGAGGAGCTAAAGACGAAGGTAGGCTGCTCTCCGGAGGTAAGAGCCGCTGCCGGGCGTCTTTCGGCAGAAGCCGCGCTAAGGAGAGCACTGTGAGCGGCACAATCGTCTTTGCGCGAAGAAGCCGCTTCTTGGGCTCCGGCAGCCGGCGAGAGCGGCAGCTTCGGGAAGGTGAAGAAGCAAGCTGTACAACACTGGGATTGTGTGCGCAGCTTGCCAGCTGATAGAAAACAGTACCTTACTACTTTCCTGCCTTTTTCAATCACATGAACATGTGATTGGAATGTGTTTTGGACAACTTTCTTTCTCTTCTTGCAAAACACTCGGCAGACCGCCGTGCAGACCACCTGTAGAACACGATGGGAGATGTTTTCTGTGCTGGCACAGTTTCTCCCTGCCAGACATAGTGGAAAAGCTTTTTGCTGAGATGTAGACAACAAGAGATGCTAAAGACGAAAGTACGGAGCTCTCCAGAGCTAAGACTGGATGAAAGAAAATGACACTCATCTTCAAAAAAGGCAACTAGGAGGACTCGGAAAAGTACAAACCAGCCAGCCTTTTTTGTATCCCCAGGAAGTTGATGGAGCAGGTAATCCTGGAAAGCCTTGCCCGGCACATGAAGGAGGACAACATAATGTAGTCAGCATGGGTTTGCCAGGGGAATTTCATGCTGAACAACTTTTGAAACTCCCCTGATGAATCAACTTGCCTGGTAGATGAAGGCAATATTGTCTGCCTGGGCTTCAGGGAGGTTTTTAACATTTCTCTACATGGCAGCACACATACATACCGGAAGCAATAGTGCAAAGGGGAGGGAACCAGTGCTTTTTCAATGATGGTCAGAGAAAAGACAAGAGGCAGTGGGCACACTTTTCTTAACATAAAGAAAAAAACCCTTCAATTTAATTCATTGCAAGAAACATGGACACCTCTTTGCCATGTATATTTTGCATTGTTCAGCTGCAACTTAAACCAAAATAAATATTTTTTTGCCTGAGATTTTCTCTGTCAAGCTCTGCTCTGATTGTTTTGCTGGTCACTTTGGTCCTAGCCCTCCATTTTCCTCATCAAGCTACAACCTCACAGGCATCAGGCACTAATCAGCAAATGTGCTTTTTCCGTCACAGCAGAAATCACTGGTGGAGAATTTTCTGTTTTATGCTTTACAGAGAATAGTGATTCCAGTAATCAAAGGTAAGGACTGTAGCCAGTTCCTAAGCACATCTGGCTGGAAAGCAAGACTGAAACCATAAAAGGGAGTGCTCAGCTTTAAAGACTCTGTTATGGGAGGTTTTCTTTCCATTTGGTGACAGCTGGTCAGGTTTACTCTCTGCTGGACTTCGATCCTGGTCATTCAGCCCTATGGATCAGGGGCTGGCACAGAGTAAGTGTTTGCTCCCTTTCAAACATTGGGCTAGGGTTCCATTTTCACTGAATGCAGTGTGGCAGCAGAGCTGAGATTGGCTTGAGTCTTGTCCTGACAGAGTCAAGCCATGACCAGACTGAGGAAGTGCAGAGCACCCTTGCGTCTTTGGGCTTCAGGGTAACATCTCAACTTCATCACCTCCCTCTGTCGTTGTGCTTCTCCTGCTGCCACAGGCAGGACAGAGTAGAAAACCAGCTCCATGGGATGCAGGGAGTAAGGGACAAGGAGCAAGGGGGTGATGGCAGAGAGAAGCAGGTGGGAGGGTACAGAAGGTGCCTCTGAGGTGCACAGAGGTGAGAAGACTGCTGAGGAAAAAGCTGACCTATCAATGAGAAGAAAAGAAAGAGAATGAAAAGCTGGGAATCAAAAGTAAGATGTTTAGAAAAACAAATAAGAAAAAAAGCTGGGGTTTCATTCAGGAAAATAGGAATAAATGAGAACAAGAGGAACCCACAGGCTGAGAGAAGAAAATAAAGATGGACAGTAAGTCTGAATGAAAAACAGCAGAAACCAGATTTTGAGGGGGAGATACCAGATGAGGAACAAAGGCAGGCAGATCCCAGTGTCAGACAGCTGAGAGATTCTAAGAGGTTTATATGCAACTTTTTTGCATGGTTTTTTGCCTTTTTAGTACATATGAATAATAGCTCCCTTGAGAGACACGACAGCTAATTAAAGGGAAATTGCAAACAAATTGAGTTCCTTGAGAAAGATGCTTCTGAAGTGCATTTTATTATTACTTTCAAATGTATTTATATTTGTCCCTTTTGAAGATAAACTAGGGAAAGGATTTCCTCTTCTTAATTTCACCCATACTAGCCTGACTGGATCTGTAATAAAAATTAATCAGGTGAGAAGCCAAATTTCCTCTAATAGAATATTGTTGCTGTTTCAGGCCTGTTATTGGGGCCATTTTCCAGCAGTGGGTAGATCTAAATGTTGTCAATAGTAAAGCTTTCACTATACATTGGATATAACATGCAATCTCTGAATCAAAATGAGCCCCCCACCCCTAGCAGTTGTAGGCTGTAAAGGGCCCACCAGCCTTTTGGGGTGCCATCACGGGGACGTGACAAGGTCAGCACTACCATCCCCAGCAGGGCTTAGGAGCATTGAGTGCCTGAGTCCTCATTTCTCTGACCGTTCTCTAAGAAGGCTTATGGGCAGAGTGTCTGTGGTAAGTGTTGCTCAGTCTTTTGGAGAGTTGTATTAACCTACCTCAGAGCCCATTCCTACCGTAAAGTTAACTAAAGTTCAGGAGGCACAAAGCCACTCTTGCCTCCTGCCCTGCTGAGGGTGTTACCATGGGAACAAGTCCCAGAGTACTGTACCTGAATGTACCCACCTGAATTTAGGGTGGGTAAAACACATTTTATATGTTTTTACTTTCACTAGAGTCATCTGGTTATTTACACTGATGTTCGCTATCAACTGGAGGCTGAGGAGGACCTTCACAGCCACTGCTGATGTCCTTTACTTTTAAAGAACAATTAGAGAAAAATGTACTCTTCCTTCTGTTGTCATATATGGAGTAGATGCTATAGCATTAGAAGTGTGGCTCATCACTATTTTTAATGTTTTACTAAAAACTTCTTAAGCACTTTTCACAAAGCAAATCTGTTGTTTTTAAATACAGTGAGTGTAGCTAATTATTATTATTGATGCTTTGGAAAACTTCCTGCAGCCTGATGAGAAGAAGCGACTGGTTCTTTTCACTAGAGTTGTAGACAATATGTTTTCTTAATATTAAAACCCAGTTCTTGCATAATTCAATTTATTCCCATTAGTGTTAGCAAAACTTTTTGTATGGAGTGAGACCTTATGCTTCGTAAGAATTTCACAATTTGTCCCTTTGTAACTGGACACTGAGAGTGGGAACAGATCTACATATCTCAGTGAATTGCCATGTAATTATAGAATATCATCTAGTTCAGACACTGGCTCAAAACAGGACTAATTAGATGAAGCTATTGAGCATGGTGTCCAGTCAAGTCTTGAACCCCTCCAAGGATGATTTCATAATCTCTCAGAACAATCTGTTTCATTACTTAACTACCTTTAGAGTAATTTTTTTTTTTTTTTTTGCAGTATCTAATCAGTAGTTCCCATGTTTTCCAGTATGTTCTGTGGCCTTGTGTACTTTCACTACACACTTCCCAGAAGAGTCTGGCTCCATTTTCTCTGTAGTCTCTTTGCAAAATTCACATGCAACAAAATTGCTTTTCAAGCCCTCCCTTCTCTGGGGGGAACAACCTAATCTCTCAGAGTCTCCTTGTAGTTGATGTTCTCCAGCCCCCTTGGCCACACCTGCTGGTGCAGGCCAGAGGAAAAGCCTTGCTAGTATAAGTGGCCTTTTCTATGTCTTTTGTCACTAGTCTCCCATCCTACTGAGCAATAAGCCCACATTCATCTTCTGCTGTCAATGTTCTTACAGAAATCTTTCCTGTTGTCCTTCAGCTCCAACTGAACTATGGATTTCCTAATTTCATTCATATGTGTGCAAACAAAATGTTTGTATTCTTTCCAAGTAGCTGGTCTCAGTTTCCATCTTCTGCATGCTTCCTTTTTGTGTTTAGGTTCACTCAGTAGCTCCATGTTCATGTTGGCTTTCTGCCGCAGTTGCTGAACTGTCTGAACATTCTAATAGCAGCTCTTATGCTCTGAGGCAGTTGCCCTTGAAGATTAGCCAGCTCTTCTGGGCCTCTGCTCTCCAGGGCAACTTCCCACAGATCCTGCCAAGCAGGTCTCATCTGAAGTCTGTGGTTGTAATTCTGTTCTTTGTCTTGTTGCTTCTCCCAGGATCCGAAACCTGACAGTTTCATGGTCCCTGTAGCCAAGGCTGTCCTTGGCCTCTGTATCTTACAGAAGTTGTTCTTTGATTGTGATAGCTGCAGCTCTTTGAGGGTATCAACCTTCAAACAATTCTATACCTCTAATATATGTAAAATGGAAGGTGTATTTTTTATTTTATCAGTGTCAACAGAGACATTAAACTGGGAGACATTAAAAGCATTTGGAAAGGAAAATTACAAAAGTCACACTACAGAAAGTTCAGTTCAGGATAGAAAAGATGCTTGTGTAGTTTGAGCTGAATCAGTTTATTTATCCAGCTGTCTGATAGAATGCTAAAAAAGGCATCCTGAAACCAAATAGCAGTAAGTCATAGCAGGTCTTCTAATTTTGTGTTCTTTGGTAGATGAAGAGTGACTAGAAAAAGAATGAAAGAAGAAATCCAAAGAAATGGAGATTTTCAATTAGATTGGTGTCCCTCACTGATATGAGAAAATGCATAGAGGTTTATGTAACTGAGGGTGTGAGTTACATTCATCATCAGTAGCCAGAGATACGAATAATGAAATTATTATGCAGGCGACTCCCTGCGGTGGATGTTAAATCTGTGTGAAGTACGAGCATTTGTTGACTGACTGACAAGTGTCTCTACCTTTTCCATTCATGGATTGCACAATGAAGTGACTCTGATTGTCCAGCAAAGTGCCCCATGCCTGGGGGCATTTGCTTGGTACTTGCTAGCTAATTGATTAAATCACCTCCTTGACAAGCCAAGGAGTACTGGTTAGCTGAAGTACTGGTTAACTGGATAAGAAAACAGAAGAAATGGAAAATATTGACTGCAAGGACTTGATACTATATATTTGTACCAGATATATACACTGCAGTGTCTGTGTGCATTTATATATATGTATGTGTTTACTATAAATACTATATTGTTTATGGTTTCCTGTATCATGAGCAATTTCAGACAGATGGGACTTGTTTTCCATCTGTTTTTCATACCAATGGCACATTAATTTACTTATTTTACAGTACAAGCATGGCTATGAATATCTGTCCTGTGGAAATACTGGAATTCCTACTGGAGTTTCCTCCTCATTTGAAAAACCAGTGCTGAAACCACCTTCCACAAAGGCAGCATGCCACCCCAATCTCTGCATTCTGGCACCTGAGCACCCCCAGCCAACAGTTTACATTGTCCTGTGCTTATCCCTAAATGAAATTTATTAGATTTTACCTGAAGGTCCAAAATAGCTTGGGATGTGGTTATCAGAGGCCACTCCCTAGGTGATACCACTGAAGGTGATAGCAATTCACCTCTTCAAGCCCGCAGCTCTTTCCTTTAAATGATGGGCTCATGGCTGCAGAAGGTTTTCCCTGCAACATCCTCAGCCTTGTGGTCTGCTACAGCAAAGGTCTTGTCTTCACCCTTCAGAGGAGAGGTATGGAAAAAAATACAAGGTGATTCCTCTTTGTCAAGGAGGGGCTTTGTTGGGAAGGACTCATGTAGCTAAATCTGGTTAAATTTTGAGATTTTAAAGTTTGAGAACTATGCATAGGCCAAAATCATGTATCCTTCCAGTCTTTTGGTTTTGTTCTACCTATGAAGTGTGTTTCTTTCATCTCTCAATATCTGTCAGATAAAATTTAAAAAGAAAATGCTAGTTATACTAAAAGGCAAAGGTGTTCTGCAGGATTGGTTGAAACTGTTAAAAAATTAAGTCAATATTCTCTCATAATTTTGGAGATTGTTTATATTGTGATCATGACTGAAAATATTCTAGTGGTTTGAGGTATATTGTTACCTCTGGCAATGAAGCAGCTACTGAAAGATGCAGGAATTTCAAAACAATTATTCAGATATTAGGGAAGAAGCAATTGTCTCCTTATAGAGGGTTTAATTCCAGCTCTTCCATAGTCCTGTGGTAACTAAAAAAAATTTATCTGTAAAAGTAATGCTAGAAAAGACACTCTCGTCTACTTTCAGCTCTTTATAATCCGTGCAGTAGCTGGAAATGAAGAAAACCATAATAACGTGACCTGTTTGCCAGGTCAGTCCCAGATGACAAATAACTACATAGAAGGCTGTTCCCAGCTCTGGGGGAAAAAAACCACATTCTCTGATTTTGTCCAGTTTTGTCTAAAAATTCTCTATCAGGATGGCTTCTCTCACTCTCCCAGGGAAACCTTGCTGAAAGCAAGACCTTCTGAATTCCACACTACATGCGGTCTGTGATTTATACAGATAACTCTATCTTGGTTTAAATCTCGTCACAGAAGCCCCTGGGATGGGCATTGGCTTCTCTCATTCACCAGCCCTGTGGTGAATCCTGTAGAGCCACCAATTTACAGCATAGAAGTTCAATGTTTGTCCAGACGGATGTATGCCAAGCACTTTCCCCAATCTCTATGGCAGTGAACAGGCTGACTTTTCTCCTCTACCCCACAGAGCTTACTTTTTGCAAGTCTGTGGTCTTTGCTGCCAGGGTTGCTGGGCTTTCCACTTTCTTCATTCTGGAGGGAAAGCTGGTGTCTGGGGTAGGGAGGAAGGGAGTGCAACCACCACACAGCATGAATTTCTGCTATTATTATAAATATTTATTAACAGGTCCTGTAAAGAATGAGGAAGATGCTGAAGATTTGCTGTCCTCTCCTTCTCTTAAGTTTGCTCAGTGGGCTACTGAGTGCCAATCCTGGAGTCAAAGTGAGGATCACCCAGAAGGGGCTGGAGTATGGTATGTGTGATGCTCTCATCAAGAGCTGCTAGTAGCATTGCCTTCAATACTGATATGACAAAGGAAAGAGGGCAGTGGGAGTAAATGACCCCGTGGCAGGCTATAAAGGAAAATTTAAGAGCACAACAGAGCAAAGTCAGTAATCTGCTTGACAGCATTGTACATCATATCAAGGTTCACCTGACCTCAGAGATTGAGCCAGTTAGTTCAGCTCTTGCCATGGCTAGGAGTGAGACCTGAAACAGCACTGCCATGTCTCAAGTGAGATACCACCTTCTTGCTGATTCTGTGTCCATCACATTTCCTAAGCCAGAAACACATAACTCCAAACTCCCAGGCACCGTCAAAGGCAACTGAACTGATCATTGTTTTCCTGTAGCCAGAGAGGTTGGGCTGGAAATCCTGAAGCAGAATATGGAGAAGGAGCATTTCCCCGATTTGACTGGCCATGAGAAATTTGGGCTTGGTAATGTCAAATACAACATCTCAAGGTAAGTATTCTCTCTGGGGGCAAATTGTGTTTGACTGAAATTTGAATCTTGTTTTGTGTTCATTTTGACTTATTAAAGCCATTTTAAAAAATTTTTTCTCTCCCTTTTCTCTTTCATGGTCTAGGATACATGTTACTGCTGTAGAATTACCCAGTGCTTCCATCTCCCTCCTACCAGGGTCTGGGATAAAACTGGTGATTGGAAATGCTTCTCTAACCATTGATATGAACTGGAACATAAGGACCTGGATGTTGTATGTACAGCTTTGCATGTTCATCAATTTTTCTTGATGGATAATACAAAAATGCAAATTTTAGTTTATTCTTGTGACCCCTTCATTGTAAAGGTGCTCTTTATCAGCTGGCAGGAGTAACCCAGGAGCACAGACTGGTGCTTCTGACAGGTCTGCTGGTGGGAGACAGCCCCTGCACCCTCAGACATCAGCACTGATAAAGAGCCCATGGCTGAGAAGCACTGCTGCAAATAGCACAGGACTGCTGCTCTAGCTGAATGCTGTCATTGTCCAGCCTGCCAGCTAATGACACATTTAGAAAAACTGTAGTGTGATGGATCACAGTCTAGTATAATAAACCCTCATAGTGCAGTCACACTATTGGAAACCCTCTGTTATGCCACCAAGAGATACAGTTCAAAAGCTGGTGGAAAATGGATGAGCAAATGTAAATATCCTTAGAGCAATCTCCACACCTTCCTAGTCCCAGGCTGTTTCAGAGCAAAGAAATCCCTCTTCCTCACATTACCTGTATTGCTAAACTGACTGAATTACAGGAGTCTCTGACCTGCCCTTCTGCCAGGGACAGCAGGGCTGCATGCAGGGGAAGGGCCCTGGGAGCTGAGGGGGTGGCACAGCAGGAGTCACAGTGCCCTCACTGGCAGGAACCCGGCACAGGCAGTGACCAGCACCAGCCATGGGTCCACATCACCAGGCAATTCCATAGTGAAGAGGTGAATTTTTTTCAGTTTTTATTTTTTTCACTTGATGCAGCAAAGACAGTGGAAGAGGCACAGTGCACATTTCAAAAGTGTTTGTTACTGCAATCCTTTCAACACCCCTGGATAATGCAGGCCCTACATCAATAGCCCTCACCAGCTGCCAGACAACTCCTGGTGATGTAGATATCAAGCTGAATGGGAAAACTGGGTAAGTGGAAGAGATCTGTATAAACATTCTCACAAAATAACTATCAGTGAATGGCACAGCAACAGCTTTATAAATTAGGGCACACAGAACTGCTTTTAGGCATCATAAGGCACCACAGGTGAGAACTGGGGCCCCAATACAGCATTAAAATGGCCAGCATTGATATTTGGCCTTGTATTTACACACAGTAGAAGATAAAGACGGAATCAAACAATCCCTTGTGCTTCTTCAGCACTTTCAAACTTCTGCTCTAATCTTCAACTCTAGGTAGAAGTTATGAGGTTGTACTATGCTTCACTCCTCCTACTCACAGTGCTATCAAAATTGAACAGAAGCAGACTCTCTATGAATCCTCTGGATACAGCCCCATGAAACAGCATCTCATTATTTTCTTGTATTTCTCTCACTGTCTTGTCACCTGTTTGGGGGGGTTGTTTTTGTTTGTTTATTTTTACTTGTTTTGGAAGTTCCTAGTGCAGAGACCATTTTGTACATATAAGATGGTGGTCTTCTGAAGAAATCCATGTTTAATAAATATTAATTAACCCAGGCTGACATGCATAGTGCTGAAATGATCATCTTCTAAATGGTGGCTCTCTGACAGATTTTACATTTCAGAAAGGTCCCATGTGTAATAGAATATCACACTAAGAGGCCATTAAATTCATGTTCTGCAGAGATACCTGATTTCCTCTTAGTGACCATAGTACTTGACCCATTAATTGCCTTCTTCCTTCCCTCTAGCTTCCTGTATAACTTCTTTATCAAGTATCTGAAGAAACCCATTCACAGGAGCTTGGTCACTAATGTAAGCTTTTCACATTGTGTAGGGGAGGGGTGTAAGGAGGATAGCAGTCACAAGTCAGTGCTGTGAACTTGGCAAAGGAAGAACTAGAAAAATAATCCTGTAATAGTCCTATTCTGGTCTGATCAGCACAGTCATCATTTTGCCAGCCAGAAATGATTCCAGATAAAGTGACAGGTTCATAGCCAAGATACTGACACAGCTATGTTCAACCACAGTAGCAATAGGGATGGATAATGTAGTTATTTTTTCCATTACAATGCAGAATAAGTCCCTGCCTGTGTACCTACAGGCATCCTGGGGCTTGGGTTATTTTTATGCTTGGCAGACAAAACATATTGCCCAGTATGGGCAATACATAGAGAAATTATAGTACATCAACTGATAGTATGACATTTCAACTTCATTGTAGCAAAGGGGTGAGTAGCTCTGGTGACAGCCTGCCCAGGGCCACTGAGAGGAAACAGAGCTTGAGATGGCTGTCATTCTGTCCAGGGATTTACACTTGGACTCACTGATCTTAAATGTCTTTTCCAAGCTAAATGATTCCACAATTCTGAGATCTCTCGTGTGGCACCAGTATGAGATCTGTCCTCGCACTATTTAAGGCTGTGGTTTTGTCACCCCCACCAGGCTGCCTCTAGAAACATCCCTCTCTTTTGTAGCTCTGACATACAACACACTCGCATTGCACCAAGCAGAAACCTTGGGGATCCAGTTAGGTAAAGAGAAGCCAGATGAGGTGTTTTGATAAACAAATACTGCAGTGTGTGTCATGCAGCAGAAAGATCTGCTAGCACACATGTAAGAGGTGCTTATGCATCCATGGTAATCAGGCAATAACTTGAGTGTGCTTTTATTGTAGTCATGTCCCAATATCAGAGCTGGGATCCAGTTGATAGATGGAGACCTCCGATCACCGAATGGTGAGTCATCAGTGATACCTTTTCCTTCTGTTTTCTCTCTTCTGATCAGTGAAATTCTGCCCCTTCCTTAACAGCAGCTGCTTAGCAATGCCTCCAGGAGTGGTATCAGTCCCTCTGCTCTATCTGCTCCCTTGCATACAGAACCACAGTTAACTAAAGGCTGGGCTACTTGTGCAAGAAATATGTGTTTCTAAGAGCCAAGGACTTGGTAGCAATTCTCAACTTGCAGGTGTGGCAGTGTGCACTTCTGTTGTGAGAAATGCCACTTAGAGGCCACACAGTACTGCTAAGACAGTTTTCCTTTACCATGCTCCAAGTCCTCCTGCACACACAGCACTTTATAAGCTGAAGTCTGTTCTCCTAGTCTGACTGGAAATTAAGTTTTACTTACCTATTTATCAGACTTGCCAGAGACAAAATGAAAAAGCTCCTTTGCAAAAGCCTTCTCACTTGAGCTACTTTGAGTTACATTTGCAGGCATTTAAGACACCCAAAGTGTTGCTCAGATACCATGCGCAAAACAGGTATCTAAGCAGATCAGGCACTCTCCTGGGAAATTACTTGCAAGTTACAGCTACTTGGGATGCTCTTAAAACTGCTCGACAAGAAATCCCAACACCTCCTTATGCCCTGAGGCACTGATATGGCCATCTCCTTTTTGGGGTTAGACCAAACTTACTTTCCACAATGAGAAAACAATAGACAAACTGGAGAAGGCACTTTACATAAAGTCTCAGTAGAAACATCAAATCTTAGGTAAGAATGCATATTAGGACGTCCCTGGTTGGGTTTTTCCCTACTCTCTGGAACAATTTGTGTCATTCTCTTTCAGAAAAGACTTAGTTTTAAGTATACATAGTTTGACTTAGTTTCAAGTATACATAAAATTATGTAATTGTAATTATGCATACATACAATTATTTCTATGTTTTTGTAATATTCTGTTTCTTATATACTACTCTTACAGCTGTAATGCAGATTGATGATTTGGCTGAAGTAGACTACTCCTTAAGTGGCTTGCCAGCAGTATTCCAAACATTCATTGACCTGGACTTAAAGGTAGTTACCTGTAGTGCTTTTTGCCTACATTGCTGTGGGTTCCATTATTCTATGAGACGCTTTCTAAGGTGGCCATGGTTGTTGTTCTGAACACAAAGGCTCACCATCTGAGAAGACAGACATTTCAAAGCATTATTGAATTTGTTACAGTAATAATTTGTAACAATCCTGTTGTGCAATGAATTCTTTAAAAGCCACATTCTTTTATTTAAACTGCTGTTGAGCTGGTTGTAAAAAATAGAGTGCAGTTAAAGACTAAGCAAGACAGAAGAAAAGAGAAAGGGAAAGGAAAGAAAAAAGTTATTAAACCTCATCTTTCTCTCACTGCTGATTATAGCTGGGACTTCATTGTTCAGTCAGTCAGGATAATATTTCTATACATGGGACTAACTTGGTATGTCTGCTGTTGGATGAGAGAGAAGAAAGAGCAAGACTATCAGAGCAAGAATTAAGCCCCTAGCTTCTTGAATGGGAAGGCAGAAGACCCTTTCAAAAGCATGGGAGCCCAAGGAATGCTGCTGAGTCTGTAGACTTGAAAGTTTATTTCAAATTAGGGAAAAAATCTCCTTATGTACTGAAAAAATCTGACTAATTCCTGATTCTAAAATGACTTCATTGTCATTCTGTATAAGGTGATTTGATTGAGGGTAGTTGTCATTGTTATAGTATCTGCGATCCTTCATTAAGTTTAAGCTGCCTTGTGCTTGGTTCTTTACAATGGCCAAATGAAAAGGCAGTCTTGTCACAAAGATCCTACAAATTAAGTATTAAAAAAAGGACAACAGGGAAATAAGAGAGGGGGAAACAAAAAAGGAACAAAAAGTTAGTATCTGCTTGTGTGGTAGACACTGGTCTCAGCACACCAGCTGTGCAGCTGCTGTCAAACTCTGAGTATTGCAGCAGCTGGATTTTAAGCAGGGAATTGTGTCAAACTAAAGATGTAAAATCATGGCTGTTCCAAGAGCTACTCTTCCACATAAGTGGGGAAATATACAAAGACTGGTAATTCCAGCAAGTGAGGATTGAACAGAGAGGTCATCTACTGTGATTCAGTACCTTGTAAGCATTTTGATAGTCCTTAAAAGACAATAGGAACTTTAGAGCTAGATGAGAAAATAAAGACAGACAAAATACATTTGAGATTAAACAGAAACAGAACTAATAAAATGGACATAAAAAACTTTAAACTTTAAATGTCTTCATCACTTCCAATCAGTTTTACTGATTTACTTTTTTGTTTCATCTGTATGCATTTGGAAGTATTAGATCTGCAAGGTTTGGCCAATATGATGGCTAATGCAGAAGACAACATAGGCATTTTAGGTTTGTCTGACACAACTTTGCTCTCTTATAAGCCTTTTGTCTAAACAAGTTATCAACTTGATTCTGGGCACAATACAGTGCTGATTTTGACCAAGAAAGACCCCTGGTTTTACAGAATAATTCTGTAATTGAGACCATTAGATAGCTCTTAAGCAGCAGTTCTCAGATTTAAATTCCTAGAGATGAGAAAAGGAGAAAGGAGGACCACTAGTCATGTTCTTAATGCAATATTTAGACCCTTAATATAGAGGGTGGTCTGAGGTGACAGACTGTCCTTGGTGACCAGCATCACAAAAGACAGATCTTGGGCATGAGGATGAGGATCTGTGAAGATGTCCAAATGCTGGAACTTGCCTTCACCACCTGCTTGAAAGCACCAAGCCTTCAGGGTGTACTACAAAGCCTGCATACTCATTTATATACCAAATGAATAGCCAGGGCAAAGTCAAGGAAAGTACCATTCATTGTCTGCAGTCATGGTGAAGTTATATTTTGACTCTGTTTTCTTTACCTCTGACAATAACATTTAGGGCATAGTCTTCCCAGCTGGAAACCACACTGACTCTCCCTACATGGCAGCTTCCTTCACAATCCCAGACCAAAGTGACTCCATGCTGTACCTTGCCTTCTCTGAGTATTTCTTTCAGAGCTCCTCATTTGCTTACTACACCGCAGGGGCCTTCAACATGACCATTGCAGAGGAGGTGAGCGGGACACAGAGGAATGGGCTCAGAGTGGCTCAGTTAGGGCTTTGACCTGCCAGATGTCAGTATGTGGCCACATAAAGCTCTCAGTTGGTCTGTAGAGTCCTGGGACAGAAGATTATAAATACTAGGGTACTGTTATTCTCTTTTACTTACACTCTATATAGATGCCTCAGGCCACAGCCAGGCATGCCAAGTTCCACTGAGCCAAGAACCAAATACTGCCAAAAAATAAGGGGTTTGTAGACCTGAGGCACAGACTTCTCTAACAGGGACAAGAGATCAGCTCTGGAGAATTTTGCAGCTTCATTGGCTGCTTTCTAAGGGATTTTCTTAGAATGAAAATACTACAGGGGCCTTGTAAGCAAAGCATATGTCAAAGCACAGCATCTGCGGCTTGAAGGCTGCCTGACTTGGCTAGCCTGACTGCAGGAGGTTCAGTATGTCCCAAAACCTATAGACTGCAGCCCAAACTATAATGATGTTAAGAATTTGCTTTCTGAGGGATTATTTTGGCATGTGTTATTGGGAAGCTGCTTTAAATATACCGAGTCTCTTAGGAATATTTCTGACAGGAACAAAATCAAAGATTAATTGAAATGACTGTAATAATGCATTTAGAGAAAAGCTGACCATGAAGGTCAAATCTGGTAACTAATTTGTTTTCTCTCTTTTATTTTCTCCTTCAGACTTGCAGCTATTTTAATATAAACACAGAGATATTTAGCAGTATCATCCCTGAGGTGAGTATCATTACTTTCACAAAGTCTCAGGGAAGCCACCCAGTGTGGGTGTCAAGACACCTCACTACTGGTGTATCCCAAAGGCTTCTGGGGCCAGCAGGGCTCCTGCACAGGAGAATCAGGCACACATGTGCCTTGTAACAGCAGAGCAGATGGGCCTTGTCACTTCCCACCCCACGATGAGTTGAATGACTTGCACTGTTACCAAACATAATCTTGGCCCATAACCTTGCACATCAATCTTTTCTCTGGGCACCATGCCCAAGCCACAGCTGTTCCTACCTAAAACCAGCTCCATGCAAGAAAAAGCTTCCAGTCATGAGTCCCGCTTTGAGAGGTATCCAAGAGCGGTCTCAGCTCAGAAAAATCACCTTTCTCCTCCCCAAACCTGCTTAGTTCTCTTTACTTTGCTGCTGACCTGTGACTGATGAGCAGAAAACCTGGGAAGGAACCATGTGCAGGAAAATGAGCTAACAGATGGACAGGAAACATTACATACTATGGAACAGCCAAGGCAGATGCACAGGATTTCCATTTATTTTAGGTGAAGGAGATGAGTATAACAGGACAGAGAATATGAGCATGCATGGTTTCAACCAGCCTTCTGAGACAGGATGAGAAACCAAAATGAGGAGAAGAACCCCTAGGCTATGAATGCAGAGGATGGGTGAAATCAAACTAATAGTTCAAAGTACTTCACATTCTTGTTTGCTTCCCAGATGTTATTAAGTTCCTGCCTCAGAAATATAAGAATTCTCCAAGGGTAGGCATGTATGATGTTCTCCATAAAATGCCATGAGCATTGATGCAAATACTCCATCCCCTCTGTTTCAAATATTGAACTTTGTGAGCCTGTTCACTCTTTAGGCAATGAACAGAGTGAGGCTCCTCTGAGGACAGTGCTGAGGAGGAACCCATCTCCTGAGATGGGTGAATTTCAAAGTGAATGACTCCTGAGCTCTTTTATTGTGTGACTAAATACCACATTCAGGGTCCATTTATCTCCTCTGTCCACAAGCTAGTATTCAATTTCTCTTGAAATAATATGGAAAAATTTGTATTCCTCAAGTGGAAGGAACTTTTCACTGCATTTCTGAGTGGCCAATACTGTTAATTTAGTACCACAGAAAACCTTTATTTCCTGCTTACCTGAAAGAATCTTATGTTAACAGCTGTCCTTAACCTCATCATAAGGAAACACTTAAAAAATATTGCTTCAAAAGTGAGAAAATGCAGTATTCTGATCCATTCTATGAGAAAAAATGTTTGGGTTTTTTTTTTTGTTTTTTTTTTTTGTCTTTGAATCTTACAGGTAGCTAAATATTCAATTACACCCTACCCAGTGATGTTGAAGCTAATGTCTACTGAAATCCCCACCATCAGCTTACAGCAGGATTCCTTCACAGCAGAAATTCAGGGCTCTGTGGAGGTGTTGGCCATTCTGCCAGACTCAACCACCCAGTCTCTGTTCACACTGAACATAGTAAGTACAACAAACAAGGTGACATTTAACGCATATTTAAACATATTTAAATACGTTTGTTCCTTCCTTCTTTTAAAACTCTGTACAAGAAACAAAGAAAATGCCAAATTTCTAGTACTTAAACATGCACATTCCCCTTAGTCACAGGTATAGGCATGACCTCAACTAACCTACAGGACATTTCTGTGGCAAAGAACATTTTCCTACAGATGGACAAAATTCCCAACATGTAGTGGCTCTGATTAAGCAAGGTTTTGTTCTCTGCAATGACAGTTCTGCAAGTGTGAGTCATGCCTCTTGGCATCTTGTTCATGGCTTTGATTAATGACATCTCATTACCCCCATTTCAGCTCTTGTCAATGCCATTCAAATGAACAGACATTTGCTGTGTGCAGCCTTGCAATGAGAAAGCTGCATTTACCTAAAACAGCTTCCATGCATCACTGAAAAGATGGTATTTATGTGTTTGTGACTAATTCACAGAAAGGGTCCTGGGGTTTTTTATGTCTGGTAATCCATGGTTTCTTTATTCTGCAGGCAGCCAACACCAGCATTTCCCTGAATATATTTGATCAGAAAATGATGGGCTTGCTGTGTTTGAACAGGTAATCCAACCTGGGATGAAAAAGATTTCCTTTGGAAAAAAATGTTAGCAATCCCAACATTAGTTTGATCAGATAATTGTAAATAAGTTTTGCTAGTAAATTCACCTGCATTAGATTCTCTTAATCTGGCAGCACTTGTACAGTTTAGAGGAGGCAGGAAGCTTCTCTCTGACAAGTGCAATGGCCCCAAGGGGCTTCCCACCAGTGGACTACTGCAGGGAAGTGTCTCACTAGACTTCCCTTCTTTTTACATTTACTCTCCCCTCTGAGCTAGATAAACTAAGCATGTCGGGCAGTTTTGATGACCATAAATCATCTGAGTTTCCCTCATCACTTTCTGGCTGGCAAGATGTCATGGCTTTCTAGACAACCTGTGCCACTAAAGAATGTCAGAGCAGTCCAGGGCACAGTAAAGAACCTGGGCCCCTGCAGGTCCCCTATGCAGATATTCTTACTGCAGACATTCACCAACTGAAGTCCTGCAACTTGGAAGGTTCAGAAAGCTGGAAACCAGAGGCTAGGCCATTTACACATCTAACATGTCACACTTCATGGAGAAGAAGCTCTGTATACCAAGACCTCACAACTGGGAATTGGGACTCCAATTTCATAAAAGTCCCTAAAAAAGACACGGGGTTAAGAACATGCAGAGTTCATCAGGGCAGAGGGATGTTAGGAATTTAAGGAGGATAGTGCTGTTAGCATTTTCTGCAGTAATTTTTAAGAGGAAAATCAAGAGTGTGCTGGAAGCTGGCCTTGAGAACTCAGGTACTGGTGCTGAGGAAACTCAGAAATCTTTTGTTGGATACAAGAGTAACTTAGGGAATAAGTATTTCATTTTGGATACAGAGGCAGTAGCAAGAAAGCCATCAGTAGCAGCAGCACAACACAATAAACAGATCCTTCCCTCCTGGTAAGACTGACATGAAAGCATTATGCAGATGTACCAAAATCTTTGGAAAATACCTGACACCCTACAAGTCCTTGGTAAAATCAATTGTCAGTAGGATTTCCAGAACAGTACAGAGGGAGAAGCACACTCAAACTGCTGGCTGCAGCCCTTCTAGCACACTCTTGCATGGATGCTCATCAATGCCCCAAGAAAACCACATCTTTCTGTATCTAGCAATATGCAATGGGTGAAAGTGCTTAAAAAAAAAATCTCTGTACAGATGCTTCCTAAGACCTGGAGCTCTACAGCATGACTGCACATGATTAGAATAACTGTGTTTATCCTTTCTTAGTGACTTATCTTGTTTCACTTCTTTCTCTCAGGATCCAGTTCTCCCTAGCCCACTCCAGTGTTGGCTCTTTTGAGGTAAGCAAGTAGTTGAAGCATATAGGAAATGCAAACTAAGAATATCAGTGATATCAAGGCTAAAGAGTAAGCAGCTAAATTTTATCAGTATTTCTAAATCATTTGGCTTCATTCCCAAATGGCTCTCTTCCTGTCTTCTGGCAGCCACCTCTCTATTCTTGCCCCAAAGAGTTAAAAGTGAACTCCTTGGGGCAAGCTAGTGCTGTGCAAATGAGACATTCTGTAGTTGCCCCGGCTGCAGTAGAAGAGATCTCTCGAATCATCAGGGTGAGACAGAGCAGAGCTGAGCTGTAGCAGCAGAGCAGAGCGCCATCCAATGGTCACAGGGATGGCTGAGGCACAGGCACTCCGTGGATGCTCATCAAGGTGCTCAGAATTCTGGCAAGGAGAGGGAGTCAAGATATTTCCCTCAGGTGCCTGAAACAGTGCAGTTGTAGCCTTGCAGGGGAAAACTCTGCCCCCACAGAGTCATTTCATTCTCAGTATAATCAATCAGTTCAGAGTAGCGGAGGAGAAAGGATTAAAACTGTTCTAGTCCTGCTTTGCTATTGATGATAAATTATCTCACAAATAAAGCAAATAGACTGTTTTAAATTAAAATGTTGGCCAAGCATAATGAAATACATTTGCATTTTGCATCTCACTTCCTTTGCATCATTCCAAAACCTTAAGATCTGAAGTTCACTTGAGCTTATGACTCTTGAGGCCAAAAGAGAACTGGAAGTTGATTAAAAGCCTACTAACTCTACTCAGGATTAGGGCACAACAGCTCTTCCACTATCAGGAAATGATGGCTAACTCGGTTTTCTTGTCTGTGGCAGGTCTTACTTCTGGAGAACATCCTATCTTACATTTTCCAAACTGAAGTAATTCCATCAGCTAATGGTAAAGCTGTATTTCAGCATCAACTAAAAAGCTTCCATCAGAATGGGTTATTCTAGGAACTTCTACTGACTTTCTGATTAAGTTGTCAGCTCCCATTAACTTGGAGTAGAAAATGACCATTTGCCAGTAAGCAGTGGAAGGCAAATATTGTAGGGGTGTCAGTGCTCGCTCTCACTGTTCTGTAAAAAGGGCAAAAATTACTAGGAAATCAAAAATTCATCTGCCTTCATCTCAGGCTAGGTGGTCCTGATGCATCAGGGAGAAAAGCAAAATCTCTCTCATCTGCACACCTGCCTGAGGCCACTATATGTGAAATGTATTCCTTTTTATTAGACCAGAACAGAGCTTTTGCCTCTCATAAATCTTATTTAAGGCCCTGGAGGGAGATAGAGCTTTGTGTCAGCCCTCTATACTGGGAAGAACATCACCTTCTTTATCTAATGGATACAAATGGGAGCAGGTCCTAATGATGGTAGAGCTGTATTAATAATCCCTCAGGGATCATTAGGGACAAAGCACTTAGTATGTAATGTGTTGAACATGAAATCCTTGGTTTGGCTGCAACACTCTGCCAAGAGAGAAGCACTTGTAATTCTTTTTTTCCCATTGCTAAATGAGCATCTTAGCAGCCTCCCAGGCTTGCTTGTGAAGACTAAGAGGCTAATTGTTATAAATGACCTACAAGTCTCTGGATGAACAGTGTTGTTGAAGGGCAAGAGTTTATTATCTTTCTAATGCATACCTAAATCATCATTTGTCTCTTTTTTTAAGCTAAACTGTCAAAAGGATTCCCTCTTCCCAATCTGGCCAATGTTACCTTGACAAGACCTCACATTACAATTGTACAGGTGAGATTTTGATACTTATGAAAGATTTTCCTTTATAAAAGGTTATCTCTCTTTTTACTTTTTTTTTTTTCCCCTAGGCATTTATTTACTTTCTTCAGTGCCAGAAATTTGCTGTGTTGGAGCTACTTAACTAATAAAAATGAGTTTAAAATGAGGTCCCTAGTAATGGTAAAATTTTATTAGAAACAAATATATCTTTCTTTGAGAGGAAAAGTTAGAACTGATTATAAAACTATGAAGTGATCAACTGTACAACTTCTTCAGCCTTCTAAGTTGGAATTGAGTGTTAAAACAGGCTTGACGTATTGTTCAAGTTTGGCCAACCACATCAAATTAGAGTTATTGCTATCTCACAGTTTTGTTGAATACTTGGAATATGAGAGGGAGGAGAATTCTAGGAGAATCCTAGAGAAATCTAGGATGCCCGGATTTTGTTAATTGGTGATAATGACTGAGGCTAGTAGCCAAAAGTAGCTAGTGAGCTCTCAGAAAATATTTTTTGCCTTCTGGTTATCCTTCTCCAAAACTAGCCCTTAGTTTGAGCATACAGAATGTTGCTAGGTAACCAGTCAGTACAAGGGCATTGCTGACAAATTAATGCCCAGAAAATGAGTAAGCCTTCTGCATTTCTCCGCTTGCTTAACAACTTCTCAAAGTTATTTTCAGTTTTTTTGAAGTTTTTCTTTGCAGAGACTTCTAAATCTTTGTTAGAGGTTAAGCACAAAACACAACTCAGGAAAGGAAATGCAAAGGTTGATTTTAATTGTTCTTTGCCTCCCACATACCTGGTTCCCTACAAAAAATAATTGCTCAGACACTGATTTCAGTGGCACTCACTGTCAACAGTCTTATAGACTAATTGTGAATGAAGGATTTTAGTGATTCTGCGGTGCCCGTTCCCCCCTCATGTTCTCTCACCAATCTTCTCATCAGTAACAAGGGAATGAGAGACAACACAGAATTGCTATGCCCTACCAAAGTGAATGAGATTCCCATTTAAAGGCTAGAGTTTAGGCTCTAGTTCTAGAGTTTCCAGTCCCAGTCTGATGGCTATGGTCAACAGGAAGAAAAACAATTCTTACTTTTCATAGACAGGCTGGATGGTGCTTTGAGCTACCTGATCTAGTGGAAGGTGTCCCTGCCCATGACAGGGGGTTGGAACTGGATGGTCTTTAAGGTCATTTCCAGCCCCACCCATTCTGTGATTCTGTGACTATGATGAGCTGCTCTCTGCAGGCTCATTGCTCTGTATGTGCTGACACTGGGGGAAGCTTTAAGGACAAGTTTAGATTAAATGGCTAATTCTTAAGTGGCACAAATTAGGTAATCCCTTGTGATCCTTGCCGAATTGCCTCAAGGCTCAGATGAACCTTCCTGAGTAGGCTGTATGATCTTTAGATTCCCTTCTGTCGCTAACATGGTGCAAAGGGATAGCACCCAGGGAAAGATAGAGTCCTTTTGCAAAGTTCAAAGGACAGAGTTGAATAAAACTTGTTACTTCCAAGGTTCAGCTCTTCTCAGTAGATTTTTGGACCTTAAACACCAAGATCAATTTGAAATTAAGAAACCCCAAAATAACGGGTTCATTTTAATTCACAGTATGTCCATGACTGTTCTCCTCCCTGCAGGGATATGTGTTGATTTCAACTGATGCCCACTACAAACACTACAGGAGAAGAGAGACCACATGTTAAGCATGAACTTCAAGTCAAAAATGTGACTCTGAAGACTAAACACTGTCCAGTTCTGGTGAAATGTTTAACTTGAGCTCTGACAACCCCCATCCTGGCTGGGGGCAAGAGGGGGTGCTGGGAATCAAAAAAAGCTCATGGAATGGTTAGTTGGTGTAATGGTGGCAACAAGCAGACCCAAGGGAAAACATGTAATGCATGCTTGACATTTATTTATTCTGTAGTTTAACTGATGCAAAAATGTTTTTAAGATTAATGACTCTTTTGAAATACACTTTTGTCCGTACACTTCCAGAAGGATGCTGCAATCTCTTAAAATTAGGGAAAGTACACTGTCAAAATGCTGCTAGGGCAGATACAGCTGCTAATATGTTTCTACTCTAACAACCTTAAGCACTTCCCTTCTGCACACCATGCATGAAGTAGGGAGTGAGCCCTCTCCAGAACTGTGGAACTGTCAGACTGAGAACCGTCCCAGTTACAATGGGAAGTAAAATCTTTGCAGTGTGTTAACATAAATCTTAATACACAGAACAGGACCTGAGCCAGTGGCAGTACTACTCTACGTCTTTCCGGGTGACTCTTCAAATCCGTGTGCCTGTCATGTGCCCTCTTAAGTGCTGTTTAGCCAGGTTAGATACATTTAACTCCTTCAATGTTTCTGGGTAAGTCCTCTAAATCTAATTCTCTGACATCTTTCTCTGAATTGAAGATTAGATACTTTTCTTACTTCGTTTGTGTATGGTATCTTACCCTCTTTCTTTCTCCTCCTTTTCCCAGTACTTTATTGGTGTGCAAATGTGAACAGAGTTCTGCAGAGGGCCATGCCGGCCCTGCAATGCGTAGGGGCTTGTGCCAAACCTGGACGGGAAGCCGGCTCTGGCCTCCCTACGCTGAGAAGCAATCAGCCATGGGGCGCAGGCAGCTTTCGCTGTCCGGAGCTGAGCGAGCTCATACCACCTGCTGCAGGGAGGTACCTACACACCCCAAAGGTACTCTGCCCGGGGCTCAGCACGCACAGGCACTCCAAAAAAATACTTGGGGTTTCTCCACACAAACTAGCCCCACACAAACTTTCCACACAAGTGGTGTGAGGGAGGAGGCAGCCAGGTACAGCCCAGCCCCCTGCGCTCCCTCTCACACTCGGGCCCCGGGTGCCCGGTGCCCGCCGCGGGCTGCCCCAGCATGGAGGGAGACGGGCCCAGCATGGGCTTCGCTGGGGGCGGCACGGGCGAGGGGCGGACGGACGGACGGACGGACGGCGGCGGCGGCAGGAGGCAGGGCTGAGGGAGGAGGTTTGAGCCTCGGCGGCTCCTGTCCGCTGCTGCCGCGGGCTCGCGTCAGTTCCTGCCGCCGGCCGGCGCTGCAATCGGGATCCGCCGACCGGGAGCGCCGCCGCCATGAGCCGCAGCTACAACGATGAGCTGCAGTACCTGGACAAGATCGACAAGAACTGCTGGCGGATCAAGAAGGGCTTCGTGCCGAACATGCGTGTGCGTGGGACGGGGCCTGGGTGCCCGGGGTGGGGGTCGGGGAAGGGGCGCGGAGTCGGGGAAGGGGCGGCCCGGACGGCTGACGGCTCTCCCCGCAGGTGGAAGGCGTTTTCTACGTGAACGACCCGCTGGAGAAGCTGATGTTCGAGGAGCTGCGCAATGCCTGCCGCGGCGGAGGTGGGTCTGGCGGGGAGCGGACCCCCTGACCCCGGGGGTAACAGAATTAGTCGGTTTGGAAAAGATCTCTAAGATCATCGAGTGCAAGCTGTGACCGAGCAGCACCATGCCAACTAGACCGTGGCATTGAGTGCTCCGTCCGTCCTTTCCTTGAACGCTTCCAGGGACGGTGACTCCGCTACCTCCCTACGTGTAATCACTCTTTCCGCGAAAACATTCCTCCTAATGTCCAAGCTCAGTCTGTCCCGGCACAACTTAAAGCTGTCCTCTAGTCCTGTGTCCCCGCACGTCGCTCTGCGAGCTGCAGAGTGCAGCGGGCAGGCCCGGCCGGGCGCGGAGAGGCGGCGGACGGGAGCGCGCTCTCCCGCCGTGCGCGGGCCGCGGCCGCTGTGGCGATCTGTGCCAGCGCTGCCGCTGCTCGGAGTGTCCCCTGAATGCCGCTGTGGCGGGCTGTGCCAGCGCTGCCGCTGCTCGGAGTGTCCCCTGAATGCCGCTGTGGCGATCTGTGCCAGCGCTGCCGCTGCTCGGAGTGTCCCCTGAATGCCGCTGTGGCGGGCTGTGCCAGCGCTGCCGCTGCTCGGAGTGTCCCCTGAATGCCGCTGTGGCGGGCTGTGCCAGCGCTGCCGCTGCTCGGAGTGTCCCCTGAATGCCGCTGTGGCGGGCTGTGCCAGCGCTGCCGCTGCTCGGAGTGTCCCCTGAATGCCGCTCTCAGAGTTCACCGGGGGATGCTGCCTGGGGCTGCTCGCTGTGGGGCTGGAGCGCAGGGCTGGATCCCAGCCGCCAGCTGGGCTGGGGCAGCACGCTGCTGTTGTTAGCACAGACCCTGCACTATGGGTACAAACAGCAGAAGTTGGTCTTCAGTGAAATAATTTAATGAAACTGCAGATTGTGTACAATGCCAGGCTCTTTATACCAGGTTAGAAGTCTTGCTGGTGGCTGACTTCTTTTTTGTCAGTGTTTTAAACAGCCTCTTTAGAAAGTGTTTTATTATGATTATCATGGTAAATTATCAGATTACTTTTTTTAAAAAATCTTTTTCAGGTGCAGGTGGCTTTCTGCCTGCTATGAAACAGATTGGGAATGTGGCTGCATTGCCTGGCATTGTTCACGTGAGTACCTGCTTTGAAAAATCTGCTCTTTTTCTGTTCCCATTAGCCTGAGATTATTGCATTCCAAATGGAAACTCTCTCATGAGAAGAGCTATGGATCAAAGTTGTTCTCAAGGCAGTTTGTGTGTTAGGAACCCGAGTCTGAGGAAGGAGTGCTTGCAAGGGCAGGCTGCAAAACTGAGTTATCAGAGAGAGAAGCAGCCACTTACTTCATTGCTTGTCTTTTGACATAGAGGTTTTCATGCTATTTCAGTTTCTTGAGCCCCCTATTCCTGCTGTTCATACTAACTGCTTGTTGGTTTTGAATTGCCTCTGCTCTGGAATACATGGAGAAGTGTGGAGAGAGCAGGAGGTGGTACCGTTATCTGTACTATTGTTACTGTCCTCATGTGAGTAGTGACCCTTCACATGCACTCAACACTGACTTCCCTCATCCTGTGCCTTTTTGGAAGCAAAGCATCACATAATGATGCAGGAGGAAAATGCTTACCTGTGACTCTTTTCAAGAAGTGCAGAGTACAATGTGGAAATTATCCTTTTCACATTCAATGTTGCATATATTAATAAGTAACAAATAACACATTTTTTTAAATTGTCTCTTTTGGCAGAAGTTTTAAATTTATGGATGCAGTAAAAGGCAGACCATCAGGCTATTAAATGCCTTAGGGGTCAGGCCAAAATGGAGTAAGGTAGAATAGTAACAACCTTCTAAAATGGGAATTTTGGCTGGTAGTTTGTAGAAGAGATGCTACAATCATCTACATCAGATCTTAACTTTTTCTCTCCAAACCAAGGATTTCTCAGTGATGTCAAGGAGAGGCTGAAGAAGCACAGAATTCCATTCAAAAGTACTCTTCACTTCAGTGTGTGGTAGCACTTTAATAGATACTGAAAAGTTCAAATTTCTGGTAACTTTCTGGGTGTCACAGGGTGTTTGCTTCAGAGATCTGCTCCCTGCTTTTTTTGACTGTTCTGTAAGTGCAGGAGATTAGACCCTTACCTGAGTTGATGTGTTCACTCCACCTACATCTGAACATCCATTCTCTTTTTGGTATATTTGTTTGCAAATATGACAACCACTGCCACAAGGCATAGTACAACCAAGGCTACTCTGCAAGAATTGAGTTTCATAAAGCTTTAAAATTGCCTTTCAGAGATCAATAGGCCTTCCAGATGTCCATTCTGGCTATGGATTTGCTATTGGCAACATGGCTGCCTTTGATATGAGTGATCCTGAAGCAGTGGTTTCACCAGGTAAGGATGATATAAAAGTACTTTTTTTTTTATAAAAGTGGGATGGCATAAAAGTACTTTTCAAAATGGCAGGACTTTACGTTCAGAAACAAAGCAAAAAATATGAGAATTACAGGAAGTTAAGGGGTGCTTAATTCTTGCACTTAGAGTGTTTATTCTTTATGGAGCAGGTCATTACACTGAGAACAGCTAAACAGTACAGGGAGAATTGCCCTTGTGTTGCAGCTTGGACTTGTGATGTCCTTCAGTTCTGAAGTCTTTGACCTTGTTTCTTTGAGTAGTTTGAAAACATCTTTTGAGGATATTTCTCTGCTTAAAACATGACTTTACAGTATATCTGTCTTTTTAGTAAACACCCAGATCTTTCGTTACTGACAGTCTGAAGCTTGTGTGGTTGTCATGAAACATGATACTCGTGTTTTAGTTTTGCTTTAATCAGTTCAAGTGTTCCTGATTGACTGAGACCCAAAGTCTCTTAGTTTGGTATCTCCCCTCTCACATTAGTAATAGCAGAACCTTCATAACAAAACTGGCATGATTATCTTTCACATTTGGCGTTGCCTTATAGAATTTATTAATATAAATAGTTAAGCAAAACATCAAGAACTGAAGTATAGTATTCCTTATAAGTATTTATTACTTCTTATAACTATTTATTATTTATTCCTGTGAAGATTCAAAAAAGAACTTACTTTTAGGTATTGCTTTAAGAGCATTTTACATCAGGGAGCTATTCTAAGATCTGTCACTTTTCTTCTTACCTTAGGCAGCGGAACAGGAACATTCTCTCTTCTTTCTATGGGCAGTGTGTTTTATAATTGTGTCCACTTCTCTTTGTCAGCTTGCTGGAGTAACTTTGTAAATGGAGAGCTCTGTAGGCAATCGTACAGCTATGTCTTGAAATCTGAGGCTTCATGTAAATCTGTTAAAATGAAACTTAGTACAGTTCTGCTTATTTTCCCCCAGTACTGTGTCACAGGAAAAGGAGTGAGATTGCAGCCTTCAGAACGTGCTCCCTGACATGGCTTTTTCTGCTCTTGCAGGTGGTGTCGGCTTTGACATCAACTGTGGTGTCCGCTTGCTGCGGACAAATTTGGACGAAAGCGATGTGCAGCCTGTGAAAGAACAGCTCGCCCAGGCTATGTTTGACCACATTCCTGTTGGTGTTGGCTCCAAAGGTGTCATCCCCATGAATGCCAAGTAAGAGAATGACTTTGTGCACACATCACTAGAGGGGACATCTCTGTTGTTTGTTTTGACGCAAGATTCATCAGTGAGAGACTTAAGAAAGGAAAAGTCATTCTAGAGTGCTTTCTGTTCTTTCTGCATGTGTGCCTTACCAGGACTGATATCATCATCAATGCACAGTCAGCTCTTTCCTTCCCCATTTAAACCCCTTAAAGGTTCTTGCTGGGTTCTCATTTCTTCTGAAAACTTCCATGAACATAAAGGCCTTTTTTGAAAGAGAGGATTATAGATAGAAAATAGGATATTTCCACCCAGCAAAGAGGAAAAAGTGATGATGTACCAAAAGTTAATATATTTGTAGAGCTTTCATGAAGTATTAAGAAGCTGGACTTATTGTTAGGAGAGCTGGGGGCTGACCATAACATAATAGAATAATTTAGGTTGGATGGGATCTTTTGAGGTCATCTCACCCAACTCCTTGCAGGAAGGATCTAAATCTAAAGTTAGGTCTGTCAAAAAAAGGCATCAAGTTGCTCAAGGCCATATCCAGTGGAGTTTTGAGGATATCCAAGGATAGTCATCTTATGTGTAGGTGTTTGGAAATTGCAGGGATTTGGAAGAGGCACTGGAGATGGGTGTGGACTGGTCCCTCCGAGAGGGCTATGCCTGGGCAGAGGACAAGGAGCACTGTGAGGAATATGGAAGAATGCTACAGGCCGACCCCAACAAAGTCTCTTCAAGGGCAAAGAAAAGGGGCCTGCCTCAGGTAATGTTATCTTTCAGTGGGGCTGTGCATGCTCCCAGGGTTCAAATATAAATGTTAGAAAGTAGTTCTCTAATTCTGTGTCTTTTCTTGAAACTCTGTCTAGTGTTTCTGGGCAGGGGGAAAGGTGAGATGGTGAGGTCAGTTCTGAAAAATGCTTGACAAAGCTGCAACAGAGAAGAATAATACTGGGCTAATCCAAGGTCTCTGGGGCCATCAGGTTTTCATCTGTTAACATCTGGTACTGGAAGTTATATTGGGTGCCATTTCCACATCCAGATGCATTTTGTTTTTAAAGGATAGGCGAGTTAGTGTTCAACTTTCGTCCATGTTTGCTCAGCAAGTAATAGCAGGGCAAGAAAAGATACAATAATAAATGGAACTAGCTCATAACTGAATCACAGTTTAAGAGTTGGATTTAATTTCTATATATAGTGTGATTTAATTTCTATATATATTTCACACTAATCTGTGGAACAATTTGAGATGGCTATACTAATGACATATTTGTAAAGCTTTCTTGTACATTCTTGGTCTAATTGATATTTTTCTTTATTAATTGGGGTGGTGCAAAATTACAGCATTTTAACCTCAAAATAATGTTATGTCCCCAATTTTCACATTTGCCTTGCAAATAAGCAGTCATCTGTTACATAGTTGAAAAAATTTGGCTTGGAAATGGAATATCTTGTTTTAATCTACTGAAAAGTTTTAAGTACGTGATTAACAAGATGTTGTAATTTCTTTGTGGAGTTATAACTGAGTATAAGCCTGTCTGCTTTGTCTGTACAAACTGAAGTTTCAATACGCTACACTCTTCCCATCCAGGCCAAAATAAGTTGGAAAAAAGTGGCAGCACAGTCTGTATGTAGATCCTGCTCCTCGTGTTTAATCACAGTCTTGTTCCAGCACCACAGGTAGTTACAAATTTGAGCAAAAAGGAAAGTGGTGATGCTACTGAGTTCTACTTCCTTGCAGTTTATATGGGAATATTTTTCTCCCAGAAAACCTTTTCTAAACCCAAAACTTTGCTGTAGCAATTTGCCCTATTGCCTGTTGCTGTAGCTCTCCCCTTTGCTCCCAAAGGCTCCCTGTCTGATCAGTGTGTTGTGATTGGCAGCTGGGGACCCTGGGAGCTGGAAATCATTACGCCGAGATCCAGGTGGTGGATGAGATTTACAACGAATACGCTGCCAAGAAAATGGGCATTGACCACAAAGGGCAGGTGTGCGTGATGATCCACAGTGGAAGCAGAGGGCTGGGCCACCAGGTTGCCACAGGTATGATCTCACTAGTGTAGCTACCTGGAGTGAGGCAAACTCCCCAGCATGGTCTTGTCACTGACAGCAAACTCCAGCACCAAAGAGCATTTCCTACAGTGAATTGCTGAGAGGATCCTGAATTGCCTGGTCTGGTGTTATCTGTTTGCAAACAGTTGATAACGTTCTGCCACAGATTTGCTTTTGCATTTGAGAAATGGCCTTGGGCTTGACCATTGACACATGAGTTCACTTTTAGGATATAAATTACAGACACCCTGTTAATCTCAAAGATTGCAGCAAAATAAGAAGTCACTTAGAAGACTTACTGTGTTTATTTTCCAGATGCACTGGTGGCTATGGAAAAAGCTATGAAACGGGACAAAATCATAGTGAATGATCGGCAGCTGGCGTGTGCCAGAATTGCTTCTGCAGAGGGACAGGATTACCTGAAGGGAATGGCAGCTGCTGGCAACTATGCCTGGGTTAACCGCTCTTCCATGACTTTCCTAACACGACAGGTAGGAACACAGTTGTCTCTGATGCAGATATTTTTCCTGCTTCATCCCAGACATAGAGAACAGAGAGTAGTTGCATTATTTAACTTTATTTCATTTGTGTGTTTCTTAAACTGTTTTTTTCTGGAGAGACTTGCACAAAAATGTAGTCCTGACAATCTGTCTAAAACCTCTCAACATCACCAGGTTGTACTTGGCAGAAGCTGCTTAAGCAGTATTTTTGAAAACACCTTGAGCTGGAAACAGAGGATATAAGAAAACTGGGGGTTTTGTTGCTAAAATTGGGGAATTATGTTGCTAAAGCCAAATTTGCCTAATTGATATCTGACTGAATTACAACAGGAAGCTGGCAGTGGCAGAGAAACAATCTATGCAGTCCAATTCTGTCATTCTCAGCACTGTTATATTCAGTTCCACTGTGGCTGAATTATGATGATCTTGTGTCTCACGTCCTGACTTGTTCTCTTTTTAGGCTTTTGCCAAAGTGTTCAACACAACCCCAGATGACCTTGACATGCATGTTATCTATGATGTGTCTCACAACATTGCCAAAGTGGAACAGCATGTAGTGGATGGAAAGGAGCGGACTCTGCTGGTGCACAGAAAGGGATCAACCAGGGCCTTCCCCCCTCACCATCCTCTTATTGCTGTTGATTATCAAGTAAGTTTAGTTTTGGGAGAAGGAAATAGAGAATTCTGGATTAATCAGACAATTTTAGGGTTCCTAACAGATACCTAAATGCTGTGAGTTAATTTTTTAAGGTAACAGCACTGGAACCCTGGTGGGATGGCAGTGTTCAGCTTCTGTGTGTGTTAGATCTTTGGGGCACTGAGCTTCTCTTTCTGCTCCAGACACAAAATGGTTGGAAGAACATGAAAGGAAAGAAAGTCCTTTATGGACTTCAGGATTCAGTGGTTTGCCTTGTCTGTCTGTTGGACACAAGGCTTTTGATCTACTGGTCTGCATCTTTCAGAGCAGTTAGTTTTCTAGAATGCTTTGATTTCAGGCACCTGAGACAGCCAGGGATGCTCTCAAGGAATGTTAATCTGACTTCCTTTTCTGGAGACACAGTTCATCTCAGATTTTTATTAAGAATGAGATTTTTCAGCTTTTTCTTACGAATGAATGCTTTGCATCCACAGCTGACTGGACAGCCTGTTTTGATCGGTGGCACAATGGGCACCTGCAGCTATGTCCTCACTGGCACAGAGCAAGGCATGACTGAGACCTTTGGAACTACTTGCCATGGAGCTGTAAGTCAAGAAGTTATTTCAGGGAGGCATTGGGATGAGACTTGACCCAGAGAACAAAGTTGTTGAAGGGTCAGCCAATGTGTCATTCCTCTGTTGGTCATACAAGCAGACATTAGCCTTGCCAGTAGTCCTTGCCCAGGAGAACTGCAAGGTAGAAGTCTTGGTCCCTTACCGAGTAGTTGTGACTCCTTCTGCAGAAAACCTAGGGGATACTGTTCTTTATAAGGCACATGCTAGGATGAAGATGTGGAGAATAAGCTTATTTTATGAAATTCTGATACCTCTGAGCTAACTAGGGGGTTAACTGGGCTGAGGCTGTCTATATATAAAACTCCTCAGTAGTTAGAAGTTGTTTTCTCCCCTGTTATTCGTAGTGTGAGACAATGATTGAGGAAGAGAAGCATCTTCCAGTAAATTCCAAGTCCTGAATACTGTTTGGTTTGGGTAAAAAATCATTCTTGCAGACAAGTGTGTTATACAAATGAAAGTTTCCTACTCATCATACCAGAGGTGTGATTTTGCAGGAGCCTGTGACCTTGTTAGCGTTCAGAAGCACATAATCATGGGGACTATATGCGGTGCTTTTTATTAAGAGCTCTGGGAATCGGGGTATATTCAACCCCAATCTGACTCCGACCATACATCCGAAATGATCATGTTTTATACTCTATCGTTACATAACCTTCATGTTAATAATTAAACTTCTGTTGTTCTATTGTGTACATAAATTTAGCCCCTCTCTGAATTTCCAACATAGTTTCTCACTATTCTTCTTATGGTTATATAATAATTACATTTAATTACTAAACAATCATCACATCTAACAATTACATAATTTATCATACTGCTTACACAGGTGCAGTTGATCTGGGAAAGCACAAAGCCTAACATTTTAGATTCTATCTTTAACTTTTTCCAGGGTTCCTATATCAACCTGAAGGCCAAATTAATTTCCTGTCTTCGTATTTACTGTGGTCTGTGCTCTCAATCATTCTGTGTTTGCTTATAAAGCAATAATGGGGTTTTTTGATAAGAAAGAGTTTTGTTTTTCCAAACTGCTACAAAAAGTAGAATTAACACAACTGTTGGCCTAGGGTCGTGCACTGTCTCGAGCCAAATCTCGACGTAACTTGGACTTCCAGGACGTACTGGACAAGCTGGCTGACATGGGCATCGCCATCCGTGTTGCTTCTCCCAAACTGGTCATGGAAGAAGTGAGTTTAGTACTTCATTATCTTAGAAGGAAAAGGAGGGGTCTTGCTCCCTGGCTGAATGACCTTCCCTGCCCTGATTTTTTGCAGTGCTAAGCAATTGCCAGTACTGTAAATATGCAGCTTGTGTGATTTCTGATAGAGCTGTCAATTTTTTTGGAAAATGATGTGAAATGTTCTCTATCCTAAAAGCATGCTGAAAGGCGAGATGCCTGATTGACAGGTTTTGGGGGTATGTTTTTTCCTCTTCTGCCTGGTGATAGGGATAGTTGCTGTCTTTGTGTGAGCATCTACAAAACTAGTTATGTTTTATGGATTTTCTTCTTGAATGGTATTCTCCCTGCCTTAAATTTACCTTACTCGGCAGCTTTCATGTAGATTAGTAGCATCTTGAAAGATCCTCTTTTAAGATGAACTCCTATATTTGCTCAAGAAGAGAACTCTGAATGGTCAGAGAACTTTGAGTATTATGACTTGGGTGTTCCTCTGCATTAATGTGAGCATGCCTTTTCTGTTCACAACCTCACTCATAAAAGTGTTAATCATTTGGCACTATGCTTTTCTGGGTGTTGGTGTTATATGAACATACTGATAACATTAAAGTCTGAATTCAAGAGCAGCTTCCTTGTCACAATAGGGGCCAGAGGGGGAAACTCTAGAGTTAAACCTTGACTGCTGTCACTAAGGAGCAGTGAAGATAAAACTTAAAGGCGACCTGTAAAGAACAAGTTGGAGTCACTCCCTACTAGATAATGAGGCTTGCAATTCTAACATGCTGGGGCACTCATTATCTGAAAAACTGGATTAAAATAGCTAATATTTTATCTGAAATATGATGACAGCTTATTTGGAAAGCTAAGTGTCTTACAGATTTCTTAGATACATCAGGTGGACAGATTCTCAATATGTTCACCTGCTTCTACACTCTTCATTGACATGGTTATTTTTGTGAAGAGTGGATTTCTACGCCTGATTTCCTGTGACTATCAGTTGTTTATAGTTTTGTCTTTTCTTTTTTTTCCCCCCCTCCAGGCACCAGAGTCTTACAAGAACGTGACTGATGTGGTTAACACCTGCCATGAAGCTGGCATCAGCAAGAAAGCCATTAAACTGAGACCTATTGCTGTTATAAAAGGCTAGGAGCCAACAAGGCACCCGTGTCTCCAGGCCTTACACAAAACTGACTAGAGTTATCATCTTCCCATACTTTTTGGGCTCTGTAGGATGCTCAAATATCACATTCCTGTTCTGGAAACACAACAGCTGAGGATACACCTATTTTTACCACTCCTAGCCATAATTAATGCCCCTCCTCCTTGTTATATGGCGTTGTTTTCCTGTGAGGACGGGGCAAAGAAATGCGTAAGTCTTGGTTTTTATATGCAGTCCTTCCTCCATTTCCCTGCTCAGGCAGGACTTCAGACTTGCCTGAGTTGTCACTAAGTGCTGTGCTGCAAGACCACCTCCATCATTGAAGGTGGTGTATGAACCAGAGCTGCTGTCACCCCACCTGAGTGCCTGGAGCTCTTTCTACATGTGGAAGTACTCTGATAGACAAGGTGTTGCACTTGTGGGCAGGGAGATGCATAGTCTGTACTGCTGCATGTGTTCTGGTAATTGGGTAAGAAATCTGGAGTTGGGACTAGTCTCCTGCTCAGGTTGAGAGGGGCTAGCTAAGCTGGAGACCTGTCTTACCCCAGCCTCTCCCGTATAACACAGCACCTGGTGAATTTGGCTTATGACAAGTAGGCATTCCACAGGTTTTTGGAAAATCTGAGTAGAACTGAGTATGTTGCCTTGAGAGGTTTTGTTTGCCTAGTAAAAGTTGTGACTTAACTTAGGGATGTGCTAATCCAACATTTTAAGAAGCTCTGAGCATGTGAAAGTTGGGTTGGGTAATGCTGCTCACTGTGTCCCACAGCTCTGATTCAATGGAGCCCAATTTTGGGGTCAGGCCCAATGCAGTGGGACTTAGAGTGTTTCTTTTACATTCATTAACCAAGGCTGGAGGGGAAGTTGACCATCCTCACTGGATCATTTTGGGGGATTACAATAAAATGGGAAGATGGATGTGGCAGTGTGTCTGTGTCATGTTTATTCTGTGTACTTGAAAGCAGCCAGCAGACATTTTAGCCACATACGAGCTTGAAACACGCTGCCTTTTGTGACTTCAGATGATGGATCTTGCAGAGAATGTGCAGATGGCAGGATTTTTGCAGGATACAAGGAAGGGCAGGGCAGTGCAGTGCTGTTTTCCCAGCTCGGTTTTGACAGGAGTGTGTTGGCTGTTGCCTGTCCTGCCGAGCTCACCTCCCGGCCAGGGATGGCGGCTGCCTGCAAGGCTGGATGCCGGCACAAGAGGGCGGCTGCAGGGAAACAACACCCCAAAGCAAGAGGGGAGCCTGCCAAGGACTCGTGTAAGGGGAGCAGATGGTGATTGATGGACTGCAGTGCCTTTTGATGAAACATCCCTTTAAGTGCAGGATCTTAGAAGGCATAATGGCATTTCACTGTTGTAATCCCTTTGTTCTTACGGGGTTTTTTAGGTTCAAATACTGTGTTTGTGCAGGTTCAGAAGCAGCACATGTACTTATACACACTGCTATGAGTTCTTACGGGTTTGAACTTACAGTTTCTTGTTTTCCCCTCCTTTCTTTAGTGGAACACTTCAGATTGACATTTCAGAGGTCTGAGACATACTTGCTGAATTTAAAACAAAAATCATTTCACCTAGAAATGTGAATTAGCCTCCAGTGATTGAAAGAAAAATTGGTCTCAAATCTTCTGCAAAAGTCTATGTTCCTTGCAGAAGTTTCTGTCTATAAATACTTCAGCTTCTTTGATGCGGAATGTAAGGGGAAAAATTTAACATTTAAAAAAATTCACATTTAAAAATAAGCATTTCACAAATACAGTTCTTCCAACTTCTACTTACTGTTACCATTAAGTGACAAATTTAAGTTTTTTACAAGCAGAAATCACAAGTACCATGGAGGTGCTGTCATATGCATGGGATGTATGCCTTATGCCACTGATGACCTCTGATCATCAGTGTTTATGCATTAGCAGTCTGCAGGACTGCAGGAAGAGCTGTCAGTTCTGGTTTCCTCTTACCAAGCTGGTGTTAGTTTTGGTTATATATTTTGCTGTATGAAGTCAAGTGCTGGTTTCCTTACCACCTAAAAAAGAAAGGGAAAATGTAAGATGTCTCCCAGTTCTTTGCTTGAACCAGGATTTTTTTTCCAGTTCAAGTCTGTTTTTTTTCTGCAAATAGGGTTGTCCACCAACTTTTTTTATTCTGTATTTTAAAAAATAAATTATAAGAGGTGTTAGGTAGAGAAGGCATGCAGTATTAATTTCATGTGCTGAAATACAGGTGGATCTGCAGGAGCATTTTGGCAACACCAGAGAACCAGTGATTTGATTATTGAACCATCTCTGCTTCCATGGAGGATTACTAAGAACTCTGAAATACCTGTTGATTATGCTCTTTCCTCCCCAAGAGACTGAAAAAGCCTTGGTGAATGAGTGCTAGGCCCTTTTTTCCCTGCGATACCACAGTTGGGAGATCTGGTCTACATTTACCCTTGGAAATGCTGCACACTTCTGCTGCACAGGCACTCAGCTGTTCCCTGCCCAAGTTCAGCTGATTCACTCATCTGTGGTCTGCAGCAGGTGGTTTGTTGGCTTGCACAGAGTGTCTGCACTTTCTTGGGCGACTCTCAGAAAGCCCTGGGATTGCACACCAAGCTGGGAGTGCTGTTTGTGGGGTGCAGTGCCAGGTGGAAGGGGCAGCACTCACTGCTGGGGTGCAGCTGATGGCCTCCTTTGACTTGGTCACACTTTGTGTTCCCCAGGTGCCTAACTTTTTTAATTCAGCCTCTCCCAAGGGAAACCTGAGCGCAGCCAGGTAAGCTGCTGGGGTGTATTTGCACCATACTGCACACCTCACGGGTTGGGAGCCTGGTGTCTGATGTTAATCACCTGGTGTCACATTTGTCACTGTCCTAAGTCTCCTGGGATTTCTCTTCCCTCTGCTCTGACTTTGCCTGCTGGAAATGCAGCTCTGCACACACCACTTCCTCCTACGCTGGTGGTCCCAGGCTGGTGCTCTGGCCCAGGAGGAGCAAGTGATCTCTGACACATCTCTGGCACAGGCACCCCACTCTCCTCCACTCTCCTTTGTTCTTCTCAAACATAAACACACTTAACTGGCCTCTTCTCCCTGCACCTCCCCAGAGTGATGAGACAGAGCCATGTCCCTCCTGCAGCGTGGGCCAGCACGCTCCCTGCTTGCAGGAAAGCTTCAGTGCAGCAGCTGGCCCTGCCATACCTGGCATTCGCTTTGCTCTCCTGAGCCCTATCCTAGCCCAAATGGTTTTGATCACCACAGATTTGTTTTAGATTTGTTTTTCTGACTGGAAAGGTGGCAGTGGGAGGTGTACAGTGGAAAAGCAGGAGCTCTGCAGTCCCCAGACAGGGAGATACTGGGTACAGGTGCTTTGTCCTCTGCACCATGGGAGGAAGAAGAGGGTAACTTCCTGGCGCTCACAAACACCAATATTTATGTGGTTTCTGGCGGGGTTTTTGTTTGCAATATGTAGCAGGAGGGTGGGGGTCATGCTGAGCAATGCGTGAGGTGGGAGAGCAGAGGGCACAGAAATCCCTCTGTCTCCCATGGCAGATGTGCAGCTTGGTCTCCTCAGGCAGCCAACCATCCCCTGCCTGAGGAGCTGCTGCTGGCTTTCATAGTGCTCAGCACATCCCCATCTGGGTGCACCCTTGTTCCCAAACCCCATAAGACTGCTTTGGATCATGTTGTATATATAAATCCAGAAACCAAAATAATCACTAGTCTTAATTGCAGAGATTATGACCAGGAAAGGGAAGTTGAATCATCTGCCAGCACTTAATTTAACATTTACTAGCTTAGCAAAAGACACGCAGGGGCTAGGCTGCCCTCACGTGCTGAGGTGTTTGAGTCAGCCTTGTATATTGGAGCCTATTCCAAGAAACCACCTGGTTACCCAGCTCTCAGCTCTTAAGATTTGTAACCTGTTTGTGCTTTTAATCTTAAAACCAAGCAAACAAAAAACCTGGGTTTTTTTTTTTTTTTGACTAACGCTTGTTATTATGGTGCTTTAAATTTGTGTCATTCACAGACAAGTTATCAACCTTTAAAACCATAGGTAGGCTGATGAGTTCCTCTACTGTTTCCCTGCCAAATGTTTAACCAATTCTTGGACGAGGACTGAAAACGTATCATTGTAAATTATTCTTTCCCTCAAAGGTATTTATACTGTAGCTGTTGCTAAAGGGATTTTCTCCGCCTTTCATTGGAGTGTTTTTGTCAGGCAGATACACAAAGAGCCATGACAAGCCCTTTCTCTCCATTTTGAGTATTTTGAGTATCTGTATATTTTGAATCTACCCAGAAAGGTCTTTGCCCATCTTCTGACACAAGTTGTGCATGTCTGCAGGGCTGGAGCCCTTTCATGGTGGAAGAACTGAGCCCTGCAGAGGAGGAGACAACTCCATCCGGGAGCCTTTGACCAGCCCGAGTCGTGGGGCTGTGCTGGCAGGAGGGTGCCTGTGGGTGCAGGCAGTGCTGGGTGCTCTCCTACCCCAGCAGCCCCAGTGGGCCCTCCATGGCACAGCATCTCTCCCCAGGGAAGGGATCTCAGGGGCACTGCAGTGCCCCTGGGCAGCTGCCAGCCCGCAGAGGGGCGAGCAGGGAGGGAGAGCCCTGCCTGCAGGAGCGGTGTGCCAGCAGCTAAGCTCCTGTCCTATCCTCACTCCAGGGCTGTGGGGTGAGCTGGCCTTCACAAGTGTCATTAGGAAGTCCAGGAGATGTGCAGCCTGCTGGCTGCTCTTCTGCCAGACCCCATGAGCTCTTCTATTAATGGCCAGTGGATGAGCGGAAGTTTTATCTTGATAGAGAAACACAAAGCCCTGCTTGTGCCAATATTCCTTTCCTTGTCTCTCAGGCAGAAATTCCAACAATTTGATGATTATCAATAGCAGCCAAAAGCACCATTGCTGTCTCCTTTCCCCCTGCTTCTCTGGCAGAAAGTGAATCCTCCATCACAGACTGGTCCTGGAAAGAAAAGTTCAGCTTAAGGCTCAGACATTCAAGTCCATCATGGATTTTCCAGCCTATACCAAGTCACTCCATCTTCCCATGTCTTGGTGCTCTATTTGCAAATGGGAATAAAAATTACTCCCTTTAATCTCACTTTTTATTTGTCTTTGCTATTTATATAAATACGAGTCTGTGATTCAGGGACCAGATCCTTTTGCACCTATGAGTGCTGCTGGTCACAGTGGTACCTCTCTGTGAAGCGTGGCCTCAGCTGTCCCATGCTCAGTGTATGCTGTCTTCTGAGGCTTCAGTGCAGCTGCAGGGATGGGTTCATTCCTCTCACAATCTAAACTGCAAGTAGGAGAGAGCTGTTCTGAGTTTCAAGTAGTCACAGCAAAATTTAGAATAACTTTTCCCTTGTCTTCTGGCTAGAACACAGAGCCACTCAGCCGGACTCTCACCTGGAGTTCAGTGTTAGTGAGTGCCTGAATCCCTCTGTGCTCATGTGAAATGCTCAATGTGCCATCTTTGTGTGCTAAGGGGCAGAAGCTGAGAGAGCGTCGGGTTGCTCTCTCAGGGTGGACCAGGGAAAGGGGCAGTGTTAGGTGGATGCTTTCAGTCAGGAAACATTCAGCAATGGATGTCAGCACATGGGGTTTCATTTTCCTTCACACTTCACAGTCCTACCTGAAAAACCTTGAAAATCTAAATATCACATTAAAATGCTGCATGTCAGGGAAGAAAACAATTAAAAGGCCTCCACCTTTGGTTTCAAACAAAACCCTTATGGATCAACCAGAAATTGTTCTGTTCTAAAGCTAGCCATGTTTACATGGGAACTAGCCCTTAGTGCCATGCCATAAGAAGTGAAGGGCCCTGAGTCAGTGCCAGAGTCCATTTCCCCAGCCTGCAGGGCCTCTCATGACAGTGTCCCCTCACTCTGCCTTTGCCACCTGCATCTACCAGCCTCCCCAGGCTCCATGGCACCACCAGGGATGAAAGGCTGGGTTCACTGTGGTTTGTGTTCGACCCACCTTTCACAGTGCCTGGTGGACCCATCTCCCCCCCTCCCATCTTTGGTGACTCAGCCAAGGAATTTTAATCCCCATGGTCTGTCTGTAGGTGTAAAATATAATTCAGTGGAGTTGGGCTTTTTTATCCTGAAGCCATGAAACTGTTGTCAGAAGAAATTGATACACACGAGTGAGGGGAACAAAGTGCTGCTGGGGAGGATTTGACTCAAGACAGCACTTCAAATGGAAATTTCCCTGTTTGAAGTGGAAACATCCTTCATCCCTACCCCTTTCATTTCTGTTACGCTGTGGGAGCGGGGGCTCAGAGGGTCTGCTTAGGGGAGGGGCGGCTCCTGCTCTGGCTCTTGTCCACAGGAGGTTCCTGTCTCCTGGCTGTGGGTGTCCTCACTGCTCATGGGTGCCCTGGGGAAATGTTTTTTTGGGGTGAAGGGGCTCCCGCAGCCCAGCTGGAAGCACCTCAGCCACTGCCCTGCTGCCCCAGGGCTGCAGACGGGAGCTCTCCATGCCTGACCAGCTCTGGGCATGCAGGTCTGTCCATGTAAACACTGAGCCTATCCCAGGCACCTCAGATCAAATTACAGGCTCTTCCCCTTCCTTCAAAGACATCTGAAGCCTAAAGGAAATAGATCAAACATGTAAATTTGAACTGAGATTAATTATACATTTGCAACTGGAGGGGGAAGGAAAAAAAGCCATTAAGGTTTGACTGCATTAACTATGCCTGTGGGGATGTTTCTTTGTCTCTGCATGTGATGATACTCCATGAGATACCAGGTCTGGTTCCACCAGATCTCTGGAAAAGCCTTAGAGGCTTCAGGAGACCCTGCAAATGTGTTTCAGCAGGCGGCAGACGAGGAGAAGGGAGTGTCGGCACCGCCTGCTCCGAGCACTGGAGGAGCCTTTGTTGAGTGGCTGGAGGCTACTTCTCAGCTCCCCGATTTCAAACAAGTCTAATTATCAGCTGGATAGGGTTCAGGACACCGAGGGAGCTGCCAGATCTTTCTTGAGGAGGTAAGTTTGTCCCACTGAATTTAGGATAAAAAAAAAAGGAAAGAGGGATATAATTTAAGCATGGAAGTGTTGTCTCACATCCATAATGAACCAGGTGGAATATACTCCTAGTTCTATCTGGCAGCCTGGTATATACACACGTTTCCTTTGGAATATTTATGTTGTAATATTTTTATCTAAAACGTGGCTGAAATGAAGAAGCACTGGAAATGTCACTATAAAACCTATTTTCCAAAGAGCTCCATCCCAATGAGTCTCATTAAAAATTAGCACGTGATCTTCCAGAAATCTCAACAGCTCTTCAAACCTTTTGAACATTTTTTACTCTGCCCTACAAACTGCCTTTTCTTAAACCTCTCCAAGTAAATTTTAAGTAAGTCTAATGAATTTCCCATTCACACATTTCATGGTGTGGAAGCCTTAAGCCTTCAGATCTGCTAAGTCACTTTCCTAATTGTTGCAGTGAAGTTGCTGTCAATATTTGAGTATACACTTGGGAACTTCGTTCCCAGCATTAAAAGTTAGGGCTAGCTGAAAGAAGGGAATGCTTGCAGAAAACAAAAATAAACCCCAAAATTGCCTCTGTTTTGTGGGCATGACTCAATACAAATATATTTTTACATTGTTTCTCATTATATTCTTCCAAACTGAAAACAGCCTCATTTTCAGATTGGCAGAATAATATTTTTCTTACCATAAAACTTCAGGTATAAAGTAAAACACACACGCTGATGATTGCTGGGCAGGGGTTGCTGCTGCCATTGTCACACCTGAGTCCCAGGTTGTACCAGCTGACACCTGCCCACGCTCCAGCCCCTGCTCTCCAGCCCCTGGTGCCTGCTCCCCTAGGTGCTCTGTGGTGTTTGTCCCACACGGATCTGTGCCTACACCTGCATGCCCGGCTTCAGTGCTGCACTCTTTATCTCTTGCAATCAAGAACCACATGGGAAACTCACCAGTGGCTTTCTCAGGTTCTTCTTTCTCAGGGGTTCTTCTTACCCCCTGCTTCAGCCATTGAATGTCTGGCCAGAGACCCCACTAGACTTTGTTCTTAGGAAAAAATAATCCTGAGACTGTAAAAGTGCTCCTTAAGGCAGTGACAGTGAAATTCCAGTAAAGTTTGCAGAAACTAACCAATGCTCAAAGAGTTTTGTCAAAAGTAAATTTAAAAATGTTTAAAAATGCAACATGTTTTTCAATCACAGAGCCAACTAATTTCATTCACCTCTGAAGGCACTGACCACTTGTAGCACAGAGCAATTCAGCTGTTTCATGGTGGTGGCATTGCTGCTGTTCTGTCTTTTCAAAGCAAGCTCCCCCAACACATGCAGCTCCAGCTCAGCACCCTCATGAAACTTGCTTTTAGTAAAAATTGAACCAGCTGGTAACTGAATGAGCTTCTCAGGATAATATAAACACCACTTAATAACCTTATGCTTTATGGGCTTGTTAATGTAAATGGAAATTTTAAAGCTTTCATGGTGCTGCAAAATGCAAAGCTATGGAGCACACTGCATAAACAGAGACAAATTCCTTGCATTTGTACTGCTTGTCATGCTGAGAGCTTTAATCTGTCCTAACAGGGCCTTCAGGATCTGCACCACTGCCTGCAATGGGGCATTGCCCCTGTGAACCAGGGCTGCAGCATCGCCCAGGTGTGTTGGGGGCAAACTGCCAGGGCTGGGGGCTGAGGGAGGAAACAGGGGAACAGGGCAGGGCTTTTCATGGCTTTTTGCCTGGCTCCAGCAGTGGTCTGCATTAGTCAGCAGTGGAACGCTCATGGCAAGGAGGATGCCAGCGGCATTGTTGTCATGACAGCCTGGTAGAGAGATTTATTTGTCCCTGCCACCCTCACTGTAACTGTAATATAAGGGAAGAGGATAGGATAGGATAGGATAGGATAGGATAGGATAGGATAGGATAGGATAGGATAGGATAGGATAGGATAGGATAGGATAGGAAAGGATAGGATAGGATAGGATAGGATAGGATAGGATAGGATAGGATAGGATAGGATAGGATAGGATAGGATAGGATAGAATGGAATGGAATGGAATGGAATGGAATGGAATGGAATGGAATGGAATGGAATAGAATAGAATAGAATAGAATAGAATAGAATAGAATAGAATAGAATAGAATAGAATAGAATAGAATAGAATAGAATAGCTGCCAGCTCTGCAATACCAGCTGGGTAACTTGCAAGGGCAGGTTTATCTACAAGCACAGGAGCCCTGGGTGCATCCACTCACACAGGGAACAAGAAACCCATGCAAACAGCTCCTGGTAAAGCATTACAGGGGCAGTCTGGTGATGTTTTCCAGTGGGGCAGGATCTACTGGTGCTCCCAGCATAGAGGCAAGAGGTGGGCCACGCTTTTGTTGAAACAGAGGCAAAGCCCAGGGCTCAAGTAATCTGAGTTTGCTACTTGGCTCCTGATAGCAGTTGGGCTGTGCACTGTAATCTTCCCTCACTCCCCAGATAGAGCACAGCCTGCTCACATCTGCTCAGCACTTTGATAAACAATACACTAGGAGGTATTTTGCAATGATGAACAAGAAGTGATGATAGGCAAATAAATGTGGTGGTGTGTCTGAAGTGCAGGAAAATATATTAAGTTGGGGGGGGAGTGGGTGGATTGGATTTTTCTCCCCAGAATTAATCCTCCCCAAAGATGTCATGTCTGACTTGTTCCTGTTTCCCTTGTTTCAGCCATGCAGCTGATATGGTATCAATCAGTGTGCTGCACCTCAAAACCATTTTCTTCTCCCCCTCCCCTCTTCCACGCTTACTCATCTTCCCATACAAAAACACCACAACACACACTCCTGCATTTGTACCTCTGGTTTATTTCATTTCCACATTACAGTTTATTATCAGTTTCTCTGGTGAAGCCCCAGTGTGCTTTCCTGCCTCTGGGTGTGGGGATGCACACATCACCTCTGCATGAGTGATCCCTTGGGATAAGCTGTGTGCAGCTGAGCCTGGAACTTCTTCAGTGCTTTTTGCATTTAAAAAGCTACATCAAGAGAGCAGCCTCACATAGCAAAATGCTGCAGTACCTACATGAAAAGATGTGAAAATTCTGTTTATTTATAACTACTTATTCTCTTTGTGATCTCAGTGCAGATGGAAGAGGTTGGTTAGGATTGATTCGGTGCTGACATCTTATAGCCCTGGAACACAAAAATCTGCTATGTTTGCCCAGAACCACACCACATCAAAACAAAATCATGGGGACAAGCAAGCTGCTTTGTGAGCAGCACAATAAATGCAGCTTGGGTTGGCTTTGTGCTATATAAGCTCCAAGGCTTCACTGCCCACTACCTTCCCCACATTTTCAACATTTCAGCCTCTCACAGACCATTTGTGTAGCTCTCCTCTCCCCAAAAAACTCTTCAAAATACTTATTTTTTTCTAACTAGCTCCAGGAGAACAGGCAAGAGGTGACACATGTTGGAATCCATAAGGTTAGAGAATTTTAAAGAAATGGTTAAAAAAAGTATGTAGGCCTTAGATTGGAGTTTTGTTAGCATTGCAGAAAAGTTTCCCATGCAAGCAGAAGAAGTTTCCCATGCAAGCAGAAAAGTTTCCCAAGCAGTAGACGTGACAAATAACAATAGGCCTCTGTAGAATTGGCTTTAGGATGGCAACAAGGTTATTTAATGTATATCTTTAGAAGGTTAGCATGAATAGGACTTTGTTCTTTTTCTCTTATGAACTAGTCTTTGTTTTAACTATCATTGCGTGTGCTTTGTGGGATTGGATAGAATGCTTGTCAATGCGTGTTTTCTGTGTCTGATTGGCTGAATTCTGGTCTGAGATGATTTTATGTATTTCTGTACCAGCGCTGCTGGAGGAGACTTTTTTTTGGTGTGGATCAGTGAGCTGTCATGTCTCCATTTTGTATTTTGAGACTGATGTGCTGGAAATAAAAGCAAAAATCTCTTCACTGCTCTGGTTACCATGTTATCCATATTTGGATATTTTGCCGCGGCCTAGTGGGTTCCTTTTTAAGACGTGGGTTCCTGACACAATTGGACTTATACCTGTCCTGTCCCCCGCATTTTGGCGCCCCGTCCGAGGACGTAGAATAGAAGAAAAAAAAAGAAAAATCGTGGAAGTACCAGCTGCGGAGACCCAAGTGTTAACAAGGAGCACACTGTATCATCTCTCCCGCCGAAGCCAAGAAAATTGTAAGTAACTTATCTCGGGAGAGCGCTTGGGTGACGTTGGGAGGAAAAATAGAGAAAAAGAAAATTATTAAAAGAACACAAAAATGGGAACGAATTTATCAAAATTTGAATGGGATGTTTTTCATCAATTAGAGACAATGTTACAAGAGAAAGCTCATTCTGCAGTCTCAAAAACTGAGCTTAAAAATTTACTTGTCTGGGTTAAGGCGAATACGCAAGATTTAAATTTGCAGTCTGCTTTTACTTTTCATTTTTGGGATCAGATAAACTGGAGAATCTATAATCTAGTCTCTCTCAAAAAAGATGAAAGCTTAAGAGAACTTATGCCGGTTTGTAGAGCGCTGTTGGAGTGTTTTAAACAAACTTATAATAAGAAGATCAACTTGGACTCAGAAAACAAAGCTTCTGGTTCTGTCTCATTAAATTCCAGTAAACCGGAGACTGTGTGTGTATCAGAGAATGTTACAAGTGTTGTTGCAAATGCTGAAAGTATTGCTTTGAACTCTATTGAAAAAAATCTTTCTTCTCTCTCTCTGGGAAAAAATGAGACTCTTTCGGACTTTTCTTCACATTGTTCTGTTAATGTAAAAATATGTGACACTTGTAAGGGGGATGGGACAAAATGTGTAAAAGATGGGAATGAAAAAGTGACTGTACCTTCTAAAATTATTTGTGCAGGGACACTGAAACCTGAATTGGATTCTTTTGGGCCTGGGGTGGAGGCTGAGGTGGCTGCTTCCACTCGGGAAATTGTGGTTCCGGGGAACTCTTTTTTAGTTAAGCAAAAACATGGTTGTTCTGGTGTTGGTCAATCTATAGGTACAGAGAAAGAAAAATTGGCTTTAAGGGTGGAGTCCTTTGAAAGGATGGATAACTCTCAAAAACCTGAAAAAACACGGGTTGAGTTTTTAAAATGTCATGATCCTAATTCTTGTATTTTAAAACAAAACCATGTAAGTTTAAAACCTAGATTTGGGGACTCCCCAGCTGAGTTTTTCTTGGCGGGGAGACAATGTGAAACTTGTAGTAAAGTATCGAACTCAAGGTTAAATGGCACTGTTCCCAGAAGAGAGGAACACGCCTCTGTCCCGGCCCCTTTGGGCCGGGCTTCAGAGGAGGCGTGTTGTTTGTGGGAGTCCACCCCTGCCTTTTATGGCCGAGTTCCCAGAGTTCGCCAAGGAGTTGGCCAAATTCCCAGAGCTGGCCGAGTTGGCAGAACTCCTGGACAAGAGTACAGTGTCCCTGTCAGGAATTTGGATTTGGGCAGAGGGCCTGGAAGGTTTGGATTTAGTGATTTCTCAGAATCAGAAAATATATTGATTAGAAGTAAAGGTCAACCTGTCATTGATCGAAGTGAGAATTTTGATTTTCCATTAAATTTACCTGATTGGTCATACATTAATCAGAAACTGGAAAAAGATTCGGATTTAAAGGAACAATATCTTGCTTTACCAGTAAAATATGGAAGAAATGACAGAAATCCAAAACATGAAAGACTTGATCATCATGATATAAAGGAGTTGCGACAGGCTTTGAAAGAGAGTGGATTTTCTTCTCCCTATTTTAATAGTGTGTTGAAAAATACTTTTAACTCTTATGACTTAGTTCCTGCTGATTGCAGGAATGTGGCTTCTCTGATTTTAACCAATTCACAGTACCTACTATGGGAATTACAATGGAAAAAACTACTTAACAAGTTGGTTGAAGGATATGCAAATACTGATTATGCTAATCTAGATGTTGCTCAATTAGCTGGTGATTCACCTTACAATAGGCCTGAAAATCAAGCAGCTGAACTGCCTCGGCCTGTGTTAACAGACATTAAAGATGCTGCTAGAAAGGCCTTGCTTTCACTTGAGCCTTCGGGCTCACATTTAAGCTCTTATCCACTGATCAAACAAGGTGAAACTGAATCTTATGGTTCTTTTTTGGATAGATTAACTCAAGCGGTTGAAAGGCAATGTCCAGATGAACAAGCCCGCTCTTATATCATTCAAAATCTTGCTTCTGTAAATGCTAATAATGAATGTAGAAAAATTATTTTAGCTTTGCCTGATCAGCCTCCAGCAATTACACAGATGCTAACAGCTTGCAGTAGACTTATGGGTTCACAAAATGCTGCAAATTCACAGGTCAATGCTTTGGAAAAAACACTGGAACATAATTTGACACAACGAATGGATAAAATTGAAAAGCTTTTAGAAAAACAAGAAAAACGTTGGGAAAATTCTGTTAATGCTGTACAAGTAGATCCTAATAAAAAGCCTGTCTGCTTTGGTTGTGGTAAACTAGGGCACCTTAAAAAGGATTGTTGTGGGACATCAAATCAAAATTCTATTTGCCCTCGATGCCGAAAAGGAAGGCATCTTGCTAAATTCTGTCATTCACTATTTGACATCAATGGCAACCCACTGTCGTTAAACTTCAAAAAGAGAGCGTTCCACCGCGCTCAGACACAACTTGTGGTACCCACTGGCAATGGGTGAATATTCCCACTGGGCTGGTCATGTCACAAAAGGATTGTCATCTGTAAAGATTTCAATCAAAGTGACTTTTTACCTGTCATAGGATGTGATTGTCATGATATATATGAACTGCTAATGTCTTGTTGTACAAGTTTTGTCCTCAGTTCACAGAATTTTCCAGGATTCAAGATTCTACTACTACATGCATGATCTGCTCATCACAGCCTCAACGCAGACAAAGATGCAGCAAACCTGTGCTGGTGTTGGGACTGAAATCCAAAAATGCTGGACTTGACATTTCTACAACTAAATTCCAAGGATGCAACAAAGATTCAAGACTGAGACATCAATTCTTCAAAGAAGACCATCAACTTTTCAAAGAAGACAACCTCATCACTGGACTCTGACTGTGGTTCGAGTTTTTCAGCTTCTCCCTCAATCTTTTAATTTAATTTAATGAATAGAAAGTTCAGTTTAAAAGGATGTTAGTAATGAAACTTTACATCGTTGGCTTTCCTGTCTTTTTACAACTTTGCAATATATAACTAATCCATGCTTCGTTTCTCACATTAGGGTATTCGTGTTTCCGTGGACACATTCCCTGGCGCAGTTTTTGCTTCCCTTCACACAGGTGAAACTGGCAGCCATGCCTGTCATCATTTCCTGCAAGCTTTTGCTTCAGTGGGTATACCCCAAGAAGTAAAAACTGACAATGGTCCCGCATACATATCTCAAAAATTGGCCACATTTTTTAATGAATGGGGTGTTCAACACATTTTTGGCATTCCCCACTCTCCCACAAGCCAAGCAATCATTGAAAAAACACATCAAACCCTAAAACGCATATTAGATCAACAGAGAGGGGGAACGGAGATCACCCCACAGATGAGACTGAGCAAGGCTCTGTACGTTTTTAATTTTTTAAACAGTTCAAGTGAAGGTCCATTTTGATTAATAATTTGGGGAAAGGGTATGCTTTTGTCTCCACAGGTGCTGGAATTAAGTGAGTTCCTGCCAAAAACGTCAAACTATATCGCACTTCAGAACCTGTTGTCGAGCCTAGAACTGAGGAAGCGAGTGCGCAGACGTGGACCGAATGGAAGGATCCCGGGTCTCGCCTGACGCCTCTTGTGCCTGACGTTCTTTGTGCATCGGTGGAACCCATGAACTCTGATTTTGTGCCAATGTTATTTATGAGTATGCTAGTTGAATGCTGAATGTTTGTTTAACAAAGCTAATTTTTGGCTGAAAATTTAGGTTATTGTTTTTGTTTAGAAAGAATTCTGCCAAAACTTAGTTCTTGAAAGAGATGGGGCAGAATCAAATGGTATACTTGTTTTGCTTGATTTTAATTGTTTTTTGTCGTGCAGATTTGCCTGTGGATCAACCGAAAATGAATGTTTGGGTGACCTTAGCCAAGGCTGCCGGATCGGATACTATATGTCTGTCTAATTCAGAACCAGAAAAGCCTTTCTCAACCTGTTTGGTTGGTGTGCCAGTGAAAGAGTTTCCTTTGGTCAGAAAAGAATCCAATGGTAAACCAGGTGGAATTGACAATGGAAACAGTCCTTCCTTCAATTGGAACATTTGTTCGAAAAAACTTCTCAGGGCAGCAAATGTTTCAAACAGTTGGGGTGTGTTTCTGGAGACGGACCAATATCCACGGCAATTGCCAAAAGGGTATTGGATCATTTGCGGAGACAGAGGTTGGCAAGGCATTCCAGCCCACCTTGAAGGTGGCCCTTGTAGCATTGGTATGCTTACCATAATTGCCCCCACTGCCAAAGCAGTGATGAAAAAGAAACAAAGGAAAACAAGAGCTGTTCCTCATTATGATGAGAACTGTCAGAGTGATTTTATGCCTTGGAATGCCGCCAGAAGGGTTTCAGCAGGTATATTTCTACCCCAATTGGATTCAGCTGTGGCATTGAGACAATTAGATTGAGTTGGATGTTGGCTGAGCAAACAAGCTAATGCCACATCCTCCACAATCAGTGATATGATCACCGATGTTGATAGTATTAGACATGCTACTCTTCAAAACAGAGCAGCCATTGATTTTCTCTTACTGGCAGAAGGACATGGTTGTGAGGAATTTGAAGGATTGTGTTGTATGAATTTGTCTGATCATTCTGAATCCATTCACAAAAGCATTCAAAAATTAAAGGATCTGACAGCCCAAATTAAAGAAGATGGAGGTTCCCGGTTGGATGATTTGTTTCAAAATTGGAGTTTTACACCTTGGCTAAGGCAACTTTGCAAGATAGGTCTTTACATATTAGGTGTTCTAATACTGATATTGATAGTGGCACCTTGTATACTCTGTTGTGTTTGGCGAATGATGAACAAAACAGTCCGAGAAGTTTTTGTCATTCAAGCAGGAGAATTAGGAAGTAGAAGCACGGAGAGTGTACGAAATCTCACGAAAGCAGTAGATGAGGGTATTGACATGAACGAAGGTTTTGAATTAAGGCCTTGGAATCGACCAGAGTTTTTTGAACGATGCCTTGTGACTGTTGCCAAACGTGATTCATATCTCTCTTTCAGGGATTGGGTCTTCACAGCATGAAGTTGCTGTGCCGTAATATAGCAATGCTTCAGTTTAGTGAAAATAGGTCTTCAGCAGATAATAAGCAGAAATTTTGCAATAGAGCTATGAAACGCAAGTAGCAAGCGACAAGAAAATGAAAGCTTCTGGGTCAAACAGAGAGGGGGAAATGTTGGAATCCATAAGGTTAGAGGATTTTTAAGAAATGGTTAAAAAAAGTATGTAGGCCTTAGATTGGAGTTTTGTTAGCATCGCAGAAAAGTTTTGTTAGCATCGCAGAAAAGTTTCCCATGCAAGCAGAGAAAGTTTTCCATGCAAGCAGAAAAGTTTCCCAAGCAGTAGACATGACAAATAACAACAGGCCTCTGTAGAATTGGCTTTAGGATGGCAACAAGGTTATTTAATGTATATCTTTAGAAGGTTAGCATGAATAGAACTTTGTTCTTTGTCTCTTATGAACTAGTCTTTGTTTTAACTATCATTGTGTGTGCTTTGTGGGATTGGATAGAATGCTTGTCAATGCATGTTTTCTGTGTCTGATTGGCTGAATTCTGGTCTGAGATGATTTTATGTATTTCTGTACCAGCGCTGCTGGAGGAGACATTTTTTTGGTGTGGATCAGTGAGCTGTCATGTCTCCATTTTGTATTTTGAGACTGATGTGCTGGAAATAAAAGCAAAAATCTCTTCACAGGTCTGGTTACAATGTTATCCATATTTGGATATTTTGCCGCGGCCTAGTGGGTTCCTTTTTAAGACGTGGGTTCCTGACACAATTGGACTTATACTTACCCTGTCCCCCGCAACACAAAGCACATGTGCCTGCTCACAGCAGGCTGGTGCCTATGGGCTGGCTGACCATCATGTGGAGCAGTATTTGCTTTCCCCTCTTTAAGGACTCTACATTGGCACTTTTTTCTGCTCTGGTGCCACCAGTGCTCATGGACCATGTAGGAATTTCATATCTTTGACACCTCTATCTCCAGCCGTATAAGAAGTGAGCTGAGGGGGTCTCCAAAATTTTCAAGGGTGTTTTCACTCCTCTAACTTGTTCTCTTGGCAAAGGCAACTTGAAGAACCTTTCCACTGCTCTGTTAGTGGATATAGTCACAATAAGGTAGAAAAGAATTGTGTAAGGATCATGTGGGACATACAGGAGTGAGAATTCACAGTGGATTTTTACTTACAAGCACACCTTCAGGCGATGGAGAATGGGGGTTACTAGTGAGAAGCACCTGCTGGAGTTGTATTTGTATAGACTATTTTGGAGAGGTTTACTAAAACCTTACTCAGCTATTGCACTTAGTTCAGCTTACTTCAGCAGGGCTCTCCTGTTGGTACCTCTTCAGAGTCTCTCTTCAAAATATTTTGGATCTTGTTTTGCCTCCTGCCTAAGTATGCTGGAGACAAATGTTTTCAAAGATACTCTTTGTGTGTGTGTGGACATTCCCTGCTCATTTGTTCCAGTAAGATAAATTGGCCCTGATTGCTTTACTGTCTGAACGTGACTTTTCTATAGTGCCTTCTGGTTTTCCTTGGCCACATTATTGACACCGGGTAATATAACATGAAAGGATTGTGCATGAGCTTTTATAAAGAAATCAGCTAAACAGCTATTAGAGGATTAAAAGCAATGCCATGGCCAGGATAACACATCTTTAAAATGCTGATAATATCAAGAAGAAAATGGATTTGTAATTTAATGGCAGCAGAGAGAAGACTTCAGATGTCTGTTTTTTCCAGATTTAATAGAAAGATTAAAGTGGCTGCTTTTGGTGTGCAAGGGTTGGATAAAACTGTAGCATGGTTGCCTACAGACAGCAGCATTCACCTTTCTTGTAAATAGTAATTGTCTCACGTGGAGAGAATTCTTCTGGTCACCATTTTTATTAAAGCTTTAATTTTCATGATGACAAGTTGGATCATTCTCTGCTTTAAAGTCTGATAATGATACACTTTAGGAGCTTTGAAAAACCCTTTGTCTAGACAGAAACAGCTTAATAAAGCTGGGAAATGTGGCATTTTGAAATGTGGCATTCACTTTAAACCTTTGCTGATGCCTGGACAAAAGCACCAATATTTAGGAAATCTTGGTTTTTATTTGCTTGTGCTAAAATTGTGCAAGAGGTTTGAGTAACAACAGGAACTGTGAGAAATAAAATCATACAACTTTCCTCAAGAGAGAGGTTCCACCTGTGACAGATTTTTCCTACAGAAAGAATTTTCTTTTCATCCAGAAATTAATTTTATTTTATAAAAGTAAATTAAAATACATATGGCATTCTGGTTTTTTGCATCTTCAGCATTGAGGTTGGATTGGGAGGTATTTTAATGACATCTCCAGAACTGTTATAGATATATAGTAAAAAAAAATGTAGCTAGACAGCCTAAAGCAGTGATGGCCAAGCACAGGCCCAGGGTGGGATAATTTCCACTCCACACTGAGGAACATTCCACCTGAGAGATGAAAAGGGGCAGAGTCACCCCTTAGTCCCCTTCTCCAGCCAAATGCTCACGAGAAGGTGGCACAGTGCACCATCTCTGAGGTTTGAGAATCAGAGGACTGAGGCTCCTGGATATTTATCAGTCAGGGTCAGACCACTGTGATAGCAATCTGACCTAAAAATTCATCTGTGGCCTTATTTGATGTGTCCTGCCCAGGAAGTAATGGTCACTCTGGCAATTTTTATTTTTAATAGTTTGGTTTGATTTGGCAATTTATTGTCATTATATCATTTATTGTCATTATATCTGAAGATGCTTTTTATCTTCAGAGTGCTTTCCAAAGAAGTTTCACAGAATTTGCCTCTGGTACTCTGAGGGGGCGTATGTTTTTTATAGATAACCAAGATCTAATCTCTGCTTTGAGGGAGAAATGCAGTTCAGGCTTACAGAATTACCAGCAGCAATGCCACATTTCCAGAAATCTCAAAACTGAGTCAAAGAGAGAGAGAGGGTGAATTTCTTGCCAGAGAAACAAAAAGGAAAGAAGAAAAGCCAACAGTGGAATTCGATCAGACATTTGGACCCCTACCTTGCTGTCCTCTTCTTTCTTGGGTAAGAAATACAAACACTGCACAGCTGGAAATTAGTGCATTGGCTCTGAATCTGAACTGTCCAGGTAACTAAATCTCAATTTTTGAGTCTGGGAAACAGCCTCTGCAAAAGTAACAGCCCTCGGGGAAACAAAATAATCATTATAAAATGGAGGAGGCTCCCGTGTAAAGAGTAAGAACAACACCTGTGACTCCCATGGACACAGGAGCTTAAAGTGTACAAATGTTAAGAATAGTCTTCTAGAAAGCAGCAGAGTATTTTTATACCAAATAATTTTTATTAGATGGCCAAAACACAAACCCGCTCCTTAGCTAAATTTTAAAATCTAGATGAAAAGTTTATTTTTATAGGTGGAAGTTAATATTTAATCCCTTTTCATTTTCTCCATATTTTTTCTGAGAAGTTATTACTTCTCTACTCCTGCAACCAGAGCTGTCCTGTTTGTGAAAAGAGAAAAAAGACACAGCCAGCATTAATTACATTTTTTATTTAAAGGAAATTTTATGGACACATTTTGAGGTATTTGATCAGTATTTCTTCTTTATACATGAGTATAAAATTCAGGTGTTCAGTCAGCATGACACGAAGGAAAGACAAAAAGATACAAAATCATTTCATCAACACAAAGGCCAAAAAAGCAAAAGTTTGAAAGGTGTGCTGAAAGTGGATGGGTAAAAATTTTACCCCATATTCAGAATGGGATTTAAGCCTTGGAGAAAAGCAGGTTTAAGAACAAATTGGAGAGAAATTGTCATTTTAAGTAGATGCAATCCAAATTAAAGGTATTCTATAGATTTTGAGATATTAATTTTAAAAGCAGTGTCCTTTGAAAAAGTAATACAATATTCTAAACAAAAGGAGAAATACCTACATTTTCATGCAGATGTAAACCCATATATTCAACATTTCCCTTTTTGTACACAGCAGTGTCTAACCGTTACAGGTTCTGTTTCTAAGCACATAATTTCTGACCTGCCAAAGACACAATCAAGACTATTTTGTCCATGAACTCAGATTTCAGAAAAGTAGGGAAAAGGCTTTAATTTTTTCAGTATATTGAGTGAAGCTTTGCTTCTGAAGATGCAGTTCTACAAAACTCTGTATCCCTCTTCCTAGCATTGACTGGAATGAGTGTCCAGCTTTATTTTCCTAAAAATTATCCTTAGAATAATCACCAAATAGCCAGTGCCCAGTGTATGAGCTGTTTCTTTCACTTTAGAAGATGCTTTAAAAGAAATAAGTTTCAAAATATAGCCTTGTTTTTAGTTGAAAATTTGTTGTTTCATAAACAGAAGTATTTCTGTGAGTTTTTTGAAATAGTCAGGGAAAGATATATATCTAAATTGTACATCTCCCAGTCCAAGTGTTTGCAGTGCAGTGCATCTCAGGTTAGCACTCAGGGAAAACAGACAGTAAAATTCACTGGACAAAGCAGAAGAAAGGGATGGGGAATTCCCCAAAATTGATTTATCTGGTTTTACTGTCTCAAGTGAAAGGCAAAAGAAAATAGCACATAATAAAAGCTGAATGAAAAGTAGAATGTAAATGTTGCTCCAATTTAACAGTCCAAAGGAAGCTTAGTAACACAGCTGAAGCAACCTGCGAGATATCTGTTTGTTCACAAATTACGTTTAAGTTTTATACAGCAAACATTTAAAGTCCTTTGACAGATTAAAAATACCTTTTTTTCCTTGCCTTCCCTATCTGCTTTTCCTTTCCCTGATATTAATTTTCACCTGTAGAAAATTCCCCAGGGTTTGAAATTGCTTTTCAGCCAGTCTTGAAGCTTTCTGTGTCCAGAGAGGAGACCTAGCTGCCCATCTCCTCAAACTCACTGTAGGGGGATGACGCTGGAGAAGTTTTGGACTCTCCATCGCTGTTGCACTCCCGCGGGGAAGCTGGACTGGGAGTTCCCGGGCTCTCCTCGGCAGAGAGCGCTTCCTTACTGGAAGAGCCTAAGGGATGGCAGTCCAGCAAGCTCTGCAGGTGTTTGATGTAGCTTATGGCAGCTCTCAGGGTCTCCACTTTGCTGAGGCGCTTGTCGGCCAATTCCTTGGGCAGGTGCTCCCTGAGGCGCGTGTAGCCCTCGTTGACGCAGCGCACCCGCTGCCTCTCCCTCTCGTTCCTCTTGCGAATGAAGGCAGGCTCGAAGGAATAGTCATAGATGCCCATGCAGCCAGGAAATGGGAGGTAGGAGATGCGGCCTGTGTGCCCGCTGTAGGCTTGCTCCCAGTAAGATGGGTCCAGGTGGAAGGGAACCCCAAAGGGCTCTCTCAGGGGTACCCCATGGGCGTGCATGTGGCTGTTAGCCAGGGACACAGATCCTGGAAATGCAATCCTCTTCGGTAGTCTATCATCGTCTTTAGTGTTGTCCATGCTTCTTTTTTCCTCACCAGTGGAGTGTTAATTCCTGAATTTGGCTCCCCGTGTATCAATCCAACATTTGTATAGGTACCCTACCCCACAGGCTGCAGTTTCCTCCTGTGGTGTATAAAAACTCAGATCTCAAAGCAAGGCTAACAACTCACAAGGTCCACACTGTGCCTGGAAAGCCTTGTTGTTTTTATAGGGGTAGGATGCCAGTTAATGTACAGACAGGTTTTGAGGACCATCACTCCCCAATTTAAACCCTTCTTTTCCTGTGATCTTCATATTTCAAAAGATAATAAGAGGGTTCCTGTGTATTCCTTTTCTCTCCACTTGAAATTATGACCATAAGAGTTAATGCCAAACATAAATAATCTTCCAGGCTCTAAAGACTTCTCATGTATTGTAATCCATGATATCGTTTGATATAATTGTCTCCAAAAGATGGGTAATTTGCAAAGTTTATAGAGATCTTCAAAGTTTTGGCAGAACTCCTCACTTTCAGGAACCAAGGATCTTCTGTCATGTAAAAACTACCCAAAGGCTTTTCACAATGAAATCCAAAAGACAACTGCAAGCTTTGTTGTTTCGGCTGCTCTGGCTTAACTGAACCAGCTCACAAGCAGTTTGCAAAACTTATATGGCATATCTGAAGCTTTCTGGGAAAGCTGAGACATCTTCAAAGGAAAGAGTGCTCTCTTGTGGTTGCAAGTCTTGTCAGATGAAGAGTGTACTACGTGCAAGCATAAAAGGAAAACTGCCTTCTTTGCCCTAAGAGAGGTTTTTCCAAGAAGTGCGTTTCACAAATTGAACATGAACGTTTTGGCATTTTCAAACAGTTTTCAAGGTTTTGTGTGTTTCTGCTCATTGTAGGAATGTTCTGGTCATCCCTAAGAGAACTTGCCTCAGATAAACAAATACAAAGGTGATGCCCTGATAGCCCCATGTGTAGCTATTACCAGATGTTTACAAGGATTGGTTTACCTGATGGACCCTACACGCTGCTTTAATGGGAGAGCTGGAAGTCCCTCTTGACCCTGCCAGCTCTACGCTGTGTCCTCCAGTTTGCCTGCAGCTTGCCAAATCAAAGAGGTGCACAAACTACAAGACTTTTGGCAGTATAAACTCCTAATGTCCTTGTCTGTGTCTTTCCTCTGAGATACCCTGCTGTGTTAGGATCTTCCTCTGCAGCAACTTGACAGTCTTTGACTTTTCCCTTGTTGCTGTTCAAGAGCTCCGTTGTTACAGGGTTTTTTTTGTTGAAAACACATTTTCACATTAACTGAATCTCCTTTTTTGGCCATCATCAGTTTGGGGAATTGCATGTTTGGTCTGGGAGAGCTGCGGGAAGGGACAGACATGAAAAGGTACAGGTGAGTAGGCTCTATTAAAATTGCGTTTTTGCTCAAAGTGAAAGTTTCTGCCCTGTTTAGTGTTTCATGCAAAACTGCCTCAGAAGTGTCAGTAACTGAAACAACATTCTCCAGTCTGAGAAATACATCTATACCTCTGGTGAGTTAGAAACTAGCAGCAATGATGTGAGTAGCATGCATTTTTGAGTCAGCCTTTGTGTCTCTGCTGGCCTATTCTGCAGCTTCAAAAAAACAGTGGTAATCTTCAAAGTACGATGAACATACAGGCAGACCACTCCAGACAGACATGAGTGAGAACAGTCCTGGACTCTGGTTTATGTCAGGGGTAGAATCAGCACCAAAATGGCTCAAAAGCCTGAGCAAAAATTACTGAGGAATGCCCCATGGTATGTACAGCTCATTGCAAATCAAGTAAGTGAGAGTCCTTCTGCCTTTTAAAAAATTTTTGGAAACAGCTGATCAGGATAGACTTTTCAATATTACTTGCACTCTAAACTTCATTGTCCAGAAATGTTTTCAGAAATGAATGCTTAAAGGAAAATAGCTCCCTCACTGTAGCACTAGGCTAGGCCAGGACTTCTAGTTTTCTTGAAACAAAGAGAATGTTGACCTCTAAGCAAATACCTGAAGCAGGCAAAAGCCATTTGATCTGTGTTATCATTAAGTTTAAAACACTGCTCTTTGGCAGTATTCCTGTAAGGAAATGGAAGCATGCCTCTTGGGGGGTTTGGCTCCCAGATCATTTCACTGCTCTCCATGACCTTGCCAGCAGCCTGGCCACATACAAAAGGCAGGGTTACGTTTCAGTTCTGTCATGCAGATGCACTGTGCCCTGCCACCAGACCTCTTTTCTATGTTTACTGTAAATGCAGGCCACCAGCACTTCCCAGAGAGTCAGAATTGCAGCTGTGCTAATGACCTCTTCTGACAGAAAAATCCACGTTGCTAATCCTTTAGAGAAACACATGAAGAAAAATTACCGGTAAATGTTAATTGTTGACCTGAATTATTGAAGCTGATCTCATATCAAATATATCAAATGGACTCTGAAGTCTGAATTTGTTTGTGTGCAAGTGAAATGAGAAAATATGCCACAGGGTTTTGATGAATATGGTATCTTGTTGACAATCTAATGTCACTTGCTCAGAAAGGGATTTGCCTCTGGCAGAGAGCCAGAGCAAGGCCAACGCATCTCACATCCCACTGCAGGTCCTTGTTGAGAGCGTGAGCAGGATTAAAGCAATTCATCGTTCCTGCGCCAACTCCTGCACAAAGTCTTAGCATGTTTGCACATGCAGACACAGTGAAAGTAGTGGGATTGGACCACCAAGGGGAAAGGCTAATACAAATTCTTTTCCATTTTTACAGTAGGTTAAGACTACATTAATAATAGTCCTCTTTCAAGATGAGCCTTTGATCTTCTTTCTTACACTGTTTCTTCAATTAAATCCTCTTCACACCTTTGTCTGGATGAAGCTTTGACTCCAGAATGCAGTATCTGCTGTGCTGATACAAAGCAGATGGCCTGGTTTTCTTTTCAGGCAGTACAAATCAGGTGTTCACTGCTCTACAATGGCAGATACACATATTGTATGTTTATACACATATTTTATGTTTAGCTTTTGCTTAGGTTTTTGGGTTTTGGCTTCATTGTTGTTTTGTTTTGTTTGTAAATACGAAGTCTAAATGGGGATGCTGGGAGGCTCCTTATACACTCCATCACCTACGGTATTCAAACAGGTTCTCTTCCTTTTCTTATACTTCATAATAAGCACCTAATTACCTAGCCTAAATGAATAGAAAGTACTCTTGATATATCTAAAAATAAAACATTTAGGCATCTTCCTTCCAGATATAACTTAGTTGTGGTTTTAATTGCATATATCCTAACATGATATCTGTAAGTATGTAATCTTTGTACAAGAGAACCCTCAACACGTTCCCACTCCCACACGAACCATAACCATGAATAACACTACTGACATTACACAGTGAGTTTGAATTACTTTGAATTATTCAAAGAAACAGCTCCTCCTTGACCCTGTGTCCCTCTGTGTATGAAAAGAAAGTCATTGGTGGAAATACTGTAGTAGAAACACAAGAGTCAGCTGAACACGTGCAAGTCCACTAACTTCCCAAGAGAAGATGTCCTTGCTGCTTTATCTGGGAACACATTACTGAAAAGAAAGAAGAAAATACACCAGGAATTTAAGAAGAAACTCTCACAACACTGTGCATTTCTTACATTGAAACTCTCATAATATTGTGCATTTCTTTTATTTTACTGTGCTGTAATTATGCCAAATTCTAGTATCTATTATACATATCATAGGTTGTCTAGACTGCTGCATTTTATTATCAGATAGAAAAATATGTAATTAAAAAAAACACCAAACCAGATTCTCTTGTTAACTGCTCACACAGAATTATAGAATAACTTTGCAGGAATACGGGACTGAGTCAGTTTGTGTCTGTCTTATCCTGTTTTATCCTTAAGCATGGATCATCTCTTTCCAAGCCTAGACCTAGAAGGGAAAGCTGCTCATAGACTACCTAGGCTTCCTACTGTGACCATCACCAAAATACTGGCCTGCAAAGTGCTGACAAGCCAATAAAAGGTGATGAGAAATTTGGATTTTTGGTGGTAAAATGGCTTTTTGCATAATCTTCATTGCAGTGTTATCCTGCTCGGTGTGAGAAAGAACCCAGGGTCAGGTTTGCAATAGCAGAAGGGAACTGATTGCACGGAGACATGGGCACGGTCCAGAAGGGACTTTAGCTCACACTGCAGGGAAGGACTGAAGCATGTTTACTGCCATCTCTTTCCCCTGTGGTTTCAGAGTCTCCCTTATCTTTCTGTATATCTCGAGGATCTGAAGATGTCTTGAAAATTAGCTCAGCAGTTTGTTCCTCACACAGCAAGTACTGCTATAAATGTCAATAAACCAGGCTTTCAGGAGACATAGTGCAGTTGTCTTATCAAAACACTTCACATATAATAAAAGTGTTTGGTATATAAAAAAATATCTTTCCTTGCAGAAGAAACAGTTTCCAAATGTGTTTTATCACAATACCTTGGGCATGCAGCATACATCTCTGAAGACACAGATTACCTTCTCATTCAGTGACACTTCATACTATCACTGGCTTCCTTTGATACTTCTGCTTTAAACTGGTAGTTAAGACATCACTAGTTCAAGGGAGTAAAGTGACTACAAAAAAAGCTGGAATCTCAGAAGACTCATGCTTGACAGTAGGAAAAAAATACTCTTATCTATGTATGACTACATCCAATCTGGCTCATAGGCTCAAAGTATTGCTTTCAGCTTAGATAGTTGAAACAGCACAAAGATTTCAGTGCCAGGGCACTTCTGCTGTAGAATTACAGTATCATAATTGGAATTAAGACAAGCTGAGGGCTTGGGATAACCTAGCATTTCAGGACAGAACTGAGATGTACTGAGTGTGACCATGAAGTTTAAAGGATGAAAACTGAAAATGGAAGGTCTCCTGTCATCTTCTATTAGGGAATGCAAAACAAAGAGAGAGACTTTTGGGCTTGTAGTCATTCACTGTAGGTTCTAAGAAAAATGTGAAGTATTAGCACCAACATATGAATACGTGGGACTACACATACAAAAATGAAACAGACCTAAAGCCCCCATCACAGGATTAGCATTCCATAACAACCTGAGGACTTGGTGACTTCTTTTTTGACTCGCTGAAATAATGTTTGTGTGCCAATTCAGATAGTCAGTCAAGGTCAGGTAAGGATTATTTGGCTTGTGGAGGAGAGGTTGTGGGATATTCTTTTAGTCATGAATTACAGAGACTTGGACTTACTTTGCTTAAATGTATTCCTTTAGATGTCAGATATTTAGACTAAACCCATTATGCAGGTCCCAGTTTCAGGCCACAGACACAGAAAGGCAGATCCAAAGGGAATTCTCACACATCTCAGACACCTACTTCAGGAGGAGATGAAGCACTCTCTGCAGCAAACTATTTCTCTCCTTCAGCTACAGAGAGAGCTTGAAAAACAAGTGTATATGAGGCATTCAACTTTCTGACAAAGCCGAATGAGAGTCTGTTTCCACCCCCAGAAGAATCAATAGGTTTGTACTGAACTGAAACAACCTCTACATTTAGGCCCTTTAGATCATGGAATGATCCTCACAGATCCTACATTTAGGTTCTTTAGATCAAAAGAGAGCAGACAGAAAAATACTTTGAATTTCCTCCTGTGCAGACATCCTACGGAGGGACGGCTCATTTAATGAGGCCACTGAAGTGTCAGGCACAAGCAAATTACCAAACCCCATTACAGTGTTCCAGGAAACAGCTGTTCGCCCCGGCTCTGAAGGAACGCGGCGATTGATTCGAGCAGCGTACATGATGACTATCCACGTGTCGCAGGCGAATAGCGAACTACAAAACCTCTTGCACACATCAAGAGATTCCTTTGCCATGTCACCTTAGCCAGAATTGCACATATGATGAACCGTAATTGAACGACGATGTCCAAGAGGCAGCTGGGCACGTACGGGGTGATGGTACGGCTGAGGACACAAAACGCAGCCCTCTAATGACAGCCGATACGAGGCTGTAATGAGAAAGCAGTGAGACAGCTGGGAATATTGTGTGGGAATACTGGGTGGAACACCGGAGTGAACATCGCACCCTTCGGGAAGAGGCGGCACGGGAAGCCTCGGGCAGGGTTTCGGGGGGAGCGGCCGAGCCCCGGGGCGGTGGCGCCGCTTCCTGGCTCCGGCACTCGCCGGCGGAAGCGGCCCCGGCCCCCTCCCTGCGCCGTCCCCGCCTCCCTCCGCCTCCCCCGCCCGCGCCGGGCCCGCGCCGCCCGGGTCCCGCCCATGAGGCGGCGGCGGCGCTGGGGGTTGCGGCCGGGCCGTGTCTGGGGCCGGAGCCGGGGCCGAGGGCAGGCGGCGGGTCGGGCCCTGATGCGGCTGCGGGCGCTCCGCCGGCGGGCCTCATGCACCCCAGGTGAGCGCCGCGGGGCACCGGGCGAGGCGGGCGGGACCGCGGGGCGCACCCGGCCGAGACGGCGAGCACGGGAGGGGGTCCATCAAGCGTTCGGCGCCTCCCGCAGGCCCCGAGACTCGGCTCAGGGGCGAGGGTGGTGGTTCCCTCCCTCGGGCATCGCCATCCTCAGCAGCCGCCTGAGCCGGGGATGAAATGCCCTGCCCCGCCGGGCAGCTGGAGCCCTTGGCCCCGTCCCCGAAGAGCCGTCCCTGGCGGCGGGCGGGGCGGTGGGCAGTGCGCGGTGCCCAAGGTGGGCAGAGCCGAGGTGGAAGTCGGCGACTCCGCTTGCGGCTCAGTCCCCCGGGTGGCAGGTGGTCTGCGAGGAGCTGCCAGTGGACTCGATGTTCCTTGCGGGCCCATTCCAAGCTGAGACCTTATAATGTGAACTTGCGTGAGTTTGGTGGATTCGGCCGCTTTTCCTGGACGAGTGGTACCTTTCCTTTCCGGAGCGGCAGCCCAAGCTCCAGCTCTCCATCAGTACTGCGGCGCTTGGGCCTGCTGCTGGCAAAGGCCATGTGGGAGGCCTGGGTCAGCCTGGAGCGTGTTGCGTGTGTGGCTGCTCGGGGGGCAGCTGGTCTGGCTGGCCCTAAGAGCTGCTGGTCAGTCCTGGTGTATGGGTAAGAGGGCCGGCGTGGGCAGGCTTGGGTTAGGCACGGCTTGCAGAGTTTGACAAGTGGGAGTAGACAGTGTCTCCATGCTGTCCCCATCCCTGCGGAGTGGTTTGGGCTGCATGTGCAGCTTGAGACCCCAAAGGACGTGTGTGCTCCAAGCTGACATGGGTTCTGCCAAGGCTGAAGGTTTGGAGTGTTGGACGGTTCCTGCAGCTGCTTTTGTGGTGTGTGCCCACTTGAGCGGTGCGGTTGATCACTGAAATAGGATGGCATCCACGGTACCAGTATTTAATGTGATGGGAGCACGTAGAACCAGACTGAGACAGTCTTTTAAAACTGCTATGGCTGTTTTGTGGTGGTAACTCTTGTCACATTGGCCCGGTTTGAACTGGTGGGGAATTAGAGGTTGTGTGTCTGTTACCAATTTGAAGTGATCTTCTCCCCAGAATTTAGATTTTGAATGTGGATATGGTGTCCAGAATTCATGAAATATAAATCATGTGCTGAGTATTTCTGACATTCAGCTCGTAAATGGATCTGTTTTCACAATAGTTTAATCACAATTGCTTTTATTACTAGGAGCAAGACTTTGTTTTCTGGATGGCAAGGAAGAAACTATGTCTGATTTGTCTTTCTGAACTGTTTTTTAATCCTGATTATTGCTATCTAATATGATCAATAGGTATTGATCATGATGTGATGACCATGTGAGTGGCTGATGTGTTTTATGCTTAGCTTTTTAAGGCAGAGTTTTTATATGCCAATATCAGATTTTGAGTTTGTTTGCTCAACCTTTCCTCACCACAGTACAGTCAGTAATCAAGAATGCTTTTGCATTCTCTTTCTTTTTCCTACTCCCCTCTATGTTCCTTGTCTCCAGAATGAATGAAATGAACTTGAGTCCTGTAGGGATGGACCAGCTGACCTCCTCCTCTGTGAGCAATGCCCTGCCAGTGTCAGGAAGTCACTTGGGCTTGGCAGCGTCACCCACTCACAGCGCCATACCAGCACCAGGTAACGGGGGCGGGCCCCCCACGGGGTATTGCAGCTCCTGCTCTGTGTTCTGCTGTCACAGCAATGGTCCTAACTGGGCAGCAGTGCCCGCTCTGATAGCAAGTCATACCGCAGGTAGTGAAATGGTGCAGAGTTGGGGAAGGGAAAACCATAAATAGTTGCTTATGTGGGCAAAGCAAAAGGCACGAGTGCTTGTCAGGCTTACGCTTTAGTGGGAGCCTCGTTCGGTTTTAATGAGGTGATTGGCTCTGTGGGTGAGTAGTATCACAACCCTTTGAAATTAGGGCTGTAGCTGAAAATCTCTCTTCATCTATGTCTAATTTCTCTCAGGTGAAAAATCACTTGTATAGCAAAACTGTTTCCATAGCTCTTCTTTCCAGGGCCCTGCACAGACAGAAGTCCATTACAATTGTCAAATAGAAACAAGGCCTATAAAATGTAAAAGATCTAGCCATATTCAGGCATGCCTCTCACTTCTGTGATAACTGATCCTTTCTTTGATGCCTGGCACCTTACTTGGACAGTGCCATGCTGTATTTCCTTAGGGCAAGAGCTCCTGGGGAATTAGTAATCTATTTGTTAGCTCATGTGTTCATCAGCTCAGGGAGTTCCGTTGAATTTAAATGGGCATTTTCTCTTGCAGGCTTGCCTGTTGCAATTCCAAACCTGGGCCCCTCCTTGAGTTCCTTGCCCTCTGCTCTGTCTCTGATGCTCCCAATGGGTATTGGAGATCGAGGAGTGATGTGTGGTATACCAGAGAGAAACTACACCCTACCTCCACCACCATACCCTCACCTGGAGAGCAGCTATTTCAGACACATTCTACCTGGTAAGTGCTCTGGTGCTGATGGATTGGAACAATAAGAGCAACTGTTTTAAGAGCTGTCTGTTTCTGTCCTGAAGCAGGAATGACTGACAGTTTGACAGAGCTGTTGTTTCCTTGAGTTTGTCTGGAGACTGTTGTGCCATTTACACACTTTGATTTTCAGATTATCTGTTTCTATATTTGTATATGAAAAGAATTGCAGAGCATTTTCTGTTTAAACCTAACCTTAGATTGGTCCACCTGCTTTGATTTTAGGATTAACAGAAAACAAAGCATGCCTGGTTTCTGTCTCCAATGGCTTGTAGCTTGGAAGTTGCTTCTGTTTTTCTTGTCCTGTAGTCTGAAGCAATATTTAATATGTGCATAATGGGAGGTTACAGGAGTTCAAAGCTCAAAGAGGGCAAGACATCAGCGGTGGTGATGGGCACTTTCCCACCCATTTAACCCATGGCACATTTTTTCTTCATTTTTCTTCAAGGTTGATTTCCAAAGGCGTTAACACGCTGACTTCTATCTTGTTTGCTTTCTCACATGTGCTTTGGAGTATTAATGTAGGATTTTACATGTCAGTATGTGAAAACGCAGACATTGAAATTTTAAATGCACTCCTGGTTTTGTTTGGTAGCTAAGATTGGCAGGGTGGATGAGGTAGTTAAACTCCTTCAAGGTGACTCACTGGGTATTGCTGGTTCGGCGTGGGTTAGGAATAAACTAGCGGCCCAGGTCTCCTGTAGCTACCTGGTGACTGATGGCTGAACTTTCCAGCTGCTTAGGAGTAACCTTTCCTACTGCATTGCATGCCTGCTGCTCAGTAGACAAGGAGACTGTGCCCTAGGACCAAAGGTGTTTGCCATTTTCTGAGCTGGAATAATCTTTCTGTGATGTTTTATACAGTTCTTCTGTCAGTCGTATTGCTGCCATCAAGGATCCTCTGTGTTCAAGCCACAAGGCAGCATTGCATGCAGAAATATTTGATGCAGCTGATTAAATTAAACTGTTCATTTCTTGGCTTGTTGTGCTGCAGAAAGAGTATCTGTGTTTGCATCCTTGTAATAACAAACATATTTGAATGGAAAACTTATTGAACAAGTGGCTCATAGAGTTGAAGACTAAAAAGAAACATGCTGAGTCAGATCTTGCAGAATCTGCAGTATCTGCCTCTGTCTCTGCTGGAAATAATGTTTACTTGAATGTGCTGTTGCATTTCTTCCAAATATTTTTGTTTGTTTGTTTTTAGTATGTAAACACAGTTTAGTGTTTCTTCATATCTTAAGTTTCAAGGTTGTTTGATGTTGAGTACCTTCCCAGAACTATCAGAAAAGATGGTAGGTTTCTGATTTAAATTAAACCAAACCATTGTTTTAGGAGAAACAACATGCTTTCATGTTAGAAAAAAAAGCAGATGACTCATGAAGTCTATGAGAGAACCTGTCTTTGTCCTTCAGAATTGCAATTGATGACCTCTGAGATAGACAGTTGTGCCACTTAGTATTAGAGGAAGGAAGCAGTCATTGTTAAAACTTGAATACCTAAGCAAAAATAATGTGTGTTGGAGAATTGTTTCTGTTTCTAGCAAAGATGAACCAGGAATGACCAAATTATAGACTCCACTACCAGGCCTTCATCCTCGTGAGCTGTTTTTTGGGAATGAAAAATTAAGCCTAAAATGTGAAGAACCTCTTTCTCATTCGATCTTTGTACTGAGCAGCCTAGGTGGAATTCTGCCACGAACGTGGGTGTTCAGAGTTTGAGAAATAACTAGAGACTTGCTCTATTGGGTGGAAACTCTGAATTAGTTATCAAGTGGTACTTTGACAAGAGTGTTAGGCTGGCATGTGTTTGTAAGCCATATTTTAGAGTCCATTTTAGTGGATTTGAATTGGAGATAATGTAGAGAACATGTATTCAGGGATCTCAGTGTATCCTTCAACGGATTTTTATTCAAGATTTGAAAACTGTTGTAATCTCACTCCCTTCTTTTTCTCCCTCTCTTCCTATCAGGTATCTTATCTTACTTGGCTGACAGACCACCACCTCAGTACATCCATCCCAACACTATAAATGTTGACAGCAATCCAGCATTGTCAGTCTCCAACAATCCCTCAGCCCTGGATCCCTACCAGCCCAGTGGGACCGTGGGGCTGGAACCAGGGATTGTCTCCATGGACTCCCGCACAGTGAGCACACACGGTCCTCAAAATCTGCATCCTAGTGACAGCCACGAGGTAGCACTGGATACTACAATCACCATGGAGAGCGTTTCCAGGGTAACCAGCCCCATCTCTACAGATGGGATGGCAGAGGAGCTTACAATGGATGATGTAGCTGGGGATCACACGCAGATCCCAAACGGCTCCCGAAACCACGAACCTTTAGCCGTAGACGCAGTGGGCAGTAACTTGACATCGGACGCTGTGGGACACAGCGCCGTCATTCCCATTCACGGTAGCACTTTGGAACTCCCTGTTGTCATGGAGCCCGAGCACATTGCCGGCCGGGTGACAGGGATGTCGGACAGCACACTAAATGACCCCATCCATACTGTGGCCATGAGCACCAACTCCGTGAGTGTGGCGCTCCCTACCTCACACAACCTCGCTTCCCTGGACTCAGTAGCCTTGCATGAAGTGGGCCTCAGCCTGGAGCCTGTGGCAGTGTCTTCCATAAGTCAGGAAGTAGCCATGGGGCCAAGCCATGTCGATGTGTCTGCAGACAATCTTGCCTTTGTACCGTCATCTCTGCAAATGGAAGACTCCAATTCCAACAAGGAAAACATGGCAACCTTGTTTACCATATGTGAGTGGACATTTCGTCCTTTTTTGGGGTAGGGTTTGCCATGTAGCTGTTTGGTGTGGCTGGTGGTTGCTAGTGTTACAGATTTATGGTTATTTAACAAGTGCAAAATTTGAAACATCTGCAGTGCCAGATTAACTGTTTTGAAACAACAGTAGTTGAAAGTAGTAGGAGACGTAGGAGGATGTTTTAGCATAATTCTCTTTGTATCATTTTCATGTTGCCATGAGGTTGGAAGCTGAATCTTGGTGAAGCTCTTGATTTGGTGGATATGCTTATTATCCTTTCCAATGAGACTTCTCTTTTTATAAAGTCACATCAAAAGTGACTCTTCTTTCCCCATTAAAAATACACAACAAACATGACCACAGGCCATACTTTCCATCAAATGGGTGTAATTTTTGAGTATGACATTACATGATTTTGTAAAATTTATATTAAACCATGAACAATCATCATGAAAGTGTTGTTCTAAATAGGAAAAAAAGAGCAGAGAGGGAAGGAACTTTATAATATTTCTAATTATTCTCATCAAAGGACTTTAGTCCAGAGGTTAGTAGATCTTGTAGGAAGAAAGGAGCACTGGGTTTTGTATTGCCGGTCCTGTTATCTTTCAAGGAGTGGTGTTTGAGAACTGAGAAGTTCTCATTTGCTGGGAGAGAGATTTGCACTTTCACCTGCAGGATGTCTGGCTTACTGCCACTGAAACAAAAGGCCAGCTTTTATATTCATTTTTATTATCTGTGGTAGCGTTGCTGAGTGCTGCTCCTCATCCAGTCTGGCCCTACAACTGCCAGAACCTAATGGCTTGCTTTGCCAGGGGAACATATTTTAAGAAATTGAAAGGTACAGTGCCATGGTTAGCAAGGGAAGAGATGCAGTTTAGTGTAAAATGTCTAGTCAGTCAGACATTTGGATTAATTTGTTAAGATTTTATTCTGTGGGATAAAATACAACTTCAAATCAGGTGGGCATAGAACTATGATGAATTTACAACTCCTAGAGGAAGAGTTTTACAGTTGATGCACTCAGAGGTTCCTACAAGCATCTGTTGCAAATTGAACAAATAATGATCAAAATACTGTGATATCCAACATGCTTGTGGTGAAATAATTATTCTTCCTCTCTTAAAAGTGAGATTTGATGTGCCAGCTTTTTGTTGTTATAGTTAGCATAGTCCTAAGTTGTTTTCCAGACGATGCTCCCCTTTGGTAGGACATTAAAATGGGTGTTGCATGCCTTGTGCTTGCATGTGATTTGCAAAACAGATTCTTGACTTGGGGAGGTTTAAATTTTAACTTTTTGTTGATGTTTTTAAACTTCACCTGAATTAACAGGAATTTGTGTCCAGACAGGTGACAGCAAGGACAGGGAGTTGTTTTAGGTCCCCTTAGCGGTTTTCCCTCAGATGGCAGGAGTCGGGGCCTTTTTCAGAAAACTTTTTACTGTTCCTAAGCAGGAAATAAAAAGTGTTCCTTTGCTACAGTCCTGAATGTTTGCAAACACTTTTAAGAAGCGTTTTTTTTGGTCATCTTTGTTGACAGTTCTGGGTATCCAAATCAGAGAAATAATGACTAATTTTCTTTTTTTAATGATTTGGCAAGGACAGTAATGGAAAGTATATTTAACTTTCTGTGGAATGTGAGATTTTTTGTTTTCCAACATCTTAAAAATGTACGAATGGTTGAACTTCTCCAGGTGGAAATATCCCACGCCTAGAACTTTTCTTCCTCTGCCTCTCCTTGGAGCTGGTCCATAGACCCATAGTGGGTGTGTGCCAGGCAATGCTTAAAAGCAGCTTTTCCACACAGTGGTTCTCATTACTCAGGTCTTGCTTGTTGTTGCTTTACTCCTGCATGTCACCTGTGCACATGGAATAATGCTTACATAGCTGCAACCTAATAATTTTTTTGAGTACTTTCCTATCTGTTACTGTGTAGTTGCTCAAACTGTATTTTATATGAGGTCAAATTCTGGTACCCTGGTGTATCATTGAAGTATCTGAAAAATATCTTAAAGCGTGTAAGGATGGAACTGCTGTCTGGGCCTGCTGAAGGCTACTTCTGTGATAGGTCTTTTATACTGGAGCTGGGTCATCAAGAGGCCAAAGAGGGTCTTTGCAGACATCCTGATTAATTACCTGAACATCTTTCTTCTTCAGAAGAGTAATTATTTATCAGGAGAGTGGCTGCTGAGTAGGTGTTGGTTGTTACATCCACAGAGAATTAAAATGACATCCTTTTTCTACATTAAATTGTAATGCTATAGAGAGCATTTTATGCTGTACTTTTCCTCAAATTTATTAGACTGAAGACTTTCACTGTTTTCTTTTATAACAGTACTTCTGCTGAATGACAGGTTAGGAAAGCGATGCTGCTGATTCTTCTTGGACTTTTGTTTTTGTTGCATTCAGTGGCATACTCACCCTGCATGGGTTTGCTGCAGTGAGACCTTCAAAAGCAGCAGTGAGGTCAGGTTTTTGCTGCTGTGATTTACACATTGAATTTAAATGGAGGTTAGGGGATTTGTGGTTCATGGTCAGAAAATTTTAGAAGGATGATCTTACTGGTTCATTTGCATGGATATCCTTGAGGTTCTACATGCAAGAAGTGTTTCTGCTTAATTCCAAAAACATAACCAGTTAGAATATGTTTGGTTTTGTTAGTTGTAGATTTTTCTGCCAGTAGAGTTCATTTCACTTGTGGTCAGAGTGAAATTCGCTCCTCCATCACCAGCACTGGGGAGGTTATCATTCATTTTGCAGTAGCTTTGATGAAGAGTAGGCTCTGTATGGTTGCTCGATTCCCCTGTAGGGATAATCTGGAGTCTAGGTCATCAGTTTACCATCAGAAAAGTAGATGGAGATCCTCACATTTGATCTGAATTGGATAGAAACTGATATGTATGTCAGTGCCCACCTGACTGTAAGAACATGGTCCATATTCTTCTGAGTAAAAGCTGTTGAGTGGACAAGTTGAACGTGACAGAAGCAGCCTTTGGCAGGAGCTGAGCTGAAGCACATTGGTAGGGAGCTGTGGCATGTTGTTCATGCCTGCTGTCCCCTCCTGTCTCTGCAGGGTGCACGCTGTGTGACAAGGCGTATCCATCAGACTGCCCGGACCACGGGCCCGTCACCTTTGTCCCCGACAGCCCCATCGAGAGCCGAGCCAGGCTGTCCCTCCCGAAGCAGCTGCTGCTCCGGCAGTCCATCATGGGAGCTGAGGCGGGTAAGGATCGCATTGCTGGGCACTTCCCTGCAGCACTTGAAAATACACTCACTGCTGAAATCCAAAACCGTGGGGAGATTAATGTGGGAAAGAAACACAAGAGAGAGATGCTTCCCTCTTCTGTAATCACCCTGACTTTATATTATCCATGAGCTCCTTGTGGTCTGGTTACTGCTTAGACTTCAGCTGTACCATAGGGCTGCTGCCACAGTGTGGCACTTCTTAAGGTTAAGCAAGGTATGGGGTTTTTTTATCGTGCTAAACAGCCCAGGCACAGCTTTGATTAGAAAACAATGCAGCAATTGCAGTGGAAGCTGACAATTAGAAGTCATAGAGGAGAATTCTGTCTGCTTGGTCATGAGCTTGGTTTGCTGCCTTCTGGGTGCTCTCACTGGAGTATTGATCACAAGTGCCTCTGTTATTTTTCCCCCCCTTCATTTACATTTGGCATGTAGACTGTGACCTTGCCACTGGATGTGGACCTTGTTACTGTATTTCACGTCAGTGTCACCTGGAAATCGAAGAATACAGTGCAGTACCCTAAGGATCTGAAGGCTAGAGAAGAATGTGATTATTGGCTTGTTTAGTGATGCTGCTTGTTGAGAGTAGATGACATCTGTTCTTTTCAAGCTGCACTAGTTTCCAGTTTATTCCTAAAAGCTATTCAGTGTATTCATGTAGACCTACATATATATATATAAATGTTTTAATAATAAATAATATACATGCAGGAATCCCTCTGCCCATGACAGAAATACAGCTGCCTCTGGGGAGAAATGCAGAAGCTGCTTAACAATGCCCAGCAACAATTCTGGAAATTCCTGGGGATTAGGTAGGCAAAATGTAGTTATTGAAACTAGTATTTTCTGCTTCTGCAGAAAGTGCCATGAGACCTTTAATTGGTACAAGTGGCTAGGATGTTAGTTTTATAGCTTACTGAAAAATAAATTACTTGCTTTTGACCAAATAAATATTGGTAATGACACCAAAGCGGCTCCCATTAGTGTCACGTGGTGGTGGTGGTTCTTGTCTCTGCCATAGGTGTGTTTCACATGTGAAGTAGAAGCTTTGATGATCTAATGCATAGATATTACCTCTGGAGCATTATCTCATAAGCCTCCCACTTCTTTATTATGCATGATTAGTTATTTAAATAATTGATTTCTTCAGATTATGGTCTTCTAATGATAGGTGTGTGGACACGAGAAACCATTCCTGTGAGGACTTGTTTCGGGCCTCTGATCGGGCAGCAGAGCCATTCTCTGGAGGTGGCCGACTGGACAGACAAAGCAGCCAGTCACATCTGGAAGGTCAGTGGTGTTACAGCTCCCACAGCCTGCCAGCATGCCTTTATCTGGTGATACCACATGACAGCAACATTAACATTATCATCTTGGCTCAAAGTCAAAAGTAATGCAGTTTGTTTAATTCTTAGTATCAGCACAGCAGAGCTGTATACCTTGCAGTATGCTGGTAGTCAGTCCTGAAGAGCAATAAGCTTCTTTAATGCCTTCTCTTGTGTGTGATTTCAGTATTTGTGTGGAGTTGCCGCAGAGATTGTGTATGAATTGCTAGGCAGCAGTTGTTTGTTTGTTTTGTATCTCTGTTCATTGAAAGTTCCCCCAGGTGATGAATGTTTTGTTTTAGGAAAGTAAATGTAAAGCTTTCTTTTCCCCATCATTTCATTTTCAGAAAGTAAATCTGACCTATATAAATAAAACATGTACTGTTTGCCCAGATTTTGTTATTCACAAGACTTGGTTTGTAAGAAATGCAGCCAAATGCATTTCTGCTGGAAGGTAAAGGTGAGAAAGATGCTGATAAACACGTTTTCTGGCCTCCTGGGTAATAGAGGTCAAGGTGCCTGTGTGAAGAGGAAAGTAAGGAGTGAAAACAGGGCTGTGGTGTTGGCAGTGGCAATGGAGACTTCCTGGCTTGTTCTAGGTAAACACATCTTCTCTCAAAGAAAGAAGCTGGCTTTCACTGCATTTATTGCCATGTTTTGTCCTAAGGTTGCATTTGTCTTTCCTGGTAGATCTATCACAACGGTGTCCTGGAGTTCTGTGTCATCACAGCTGATGAAAATGAGTGTAACTGGATGATGTTCGTACGCAAAGCCAGGTGAGAGCCACCTGGACTGTGCTAAGGGGCTTTGGGTCTGAGCTGCAGGCTCATAGGCTCATAGAAAGCTGTACTGGAGAATGAAGGTTGACCTTCATTCAACTTAAGTTGACCTTGATTGTCCTTTTGATTTTAATACTTTATTTACAAAGTGTCCCTGAGTTCTTTTGGCCAAATTCCAAGCCCCACAGCCTGTGAGACCTGTGCCTTTCAGTCTATGATGAAAACTATCCAGGCTGGCCTAAGCATTGCTCCATCATGGTCCACTGAGAAGGCTGAACCTTTCTTATTTCTCTGTGACACAAAGTAGGTTTCTCCTGCAGTTCCATTTCATTGTTCCTATATGCAGGAGTCAAGAACTGTAATGTTTAATCTCCCACTGCAGTGGGGCAGACCTTTTGCTGGTTTCAGATACTGAGAACAAACATATGCAAGATACTGCTTCAAAAAATAAATGACCACGTCTTGGAACTGGTCCTCAAGAGGACTTTTTAAAGATAATGTTGCTTCATGATATTACTGATACTTTTTCCATCATGCATTCTCTATTTCTTAAGGGATATATCTATGTAAATTAATCTATGTGTATAAAAAATACATAGATTTTTGTAGTTTCTTAGGAGATCATAAACTCATTTCTCTCAGCCCACTCAAATATCTATTGATAATTTTCTCAGAAGTGTTGTGAGAAACACATAATTTGGTGGAGGATATTGGCTCTCAGGGTCTAGTTTTTCTTTCCTTTAATAAAGAAGGACAGAAGTGACAGACATACAAGTTTTTATAATATGCTGACAAGCACTGATGTTCCTATTACCTTTTTGTAGGAATCTTTCCTTTTCCCTTCCTTTTTTCTTTTCCATCCCTCTCCTCTCCCCCAAAAGGCATTACTTTTGAAGGACTTTTTTCCTTAGCTGTTGTTATTGCTGTAGGAACCGGGAAGAGCAGAACCTGGTAGCTTATCCTCACGATGGAAAAATTTACTTCTGCACCTCTCGGGACATCCCCCCTGAACACGAGCTTCTCTTCTATTACAGTCGGGACTATGCACGACAGCTTGGTAAGTAAGAGCTCTTTTTTCTTGGCTTTGCAGGGAGTATCCAGCTTGAAATCCCTTTCAGTGCCATCTCTTGGCTCTGTGACTTGGGACTGCATTATGTTCCTTCTCAGTTCCCATTGGTGCGTGTCATAGTTTCCTTCAACATTTCATTACTACAGAGTACCATAATTTAAAAGAAACATTTCCCTACGTAATTCCACTGATCAGGAGTAAAATATTTTGAAGATATTTTTTTAAGAAAAATAGTATTCTGTTCATCCAGGGCTAAGGGAGTTTTTGAGCTGAAGATAGTCCTATCCTCCCCCAGCTGGGATTGTGATAATTTAGATTTGGGTGAGCTGTGCTCAAAACTGTTCCAGAGTTTGGCCCCTCAAAACATTTTAAATGACCTACCTGAAACAGCTGGAAAGCAACACCAGACAAAGGTGAAAGAAGAGAACAAAGGTGAAAATCTCTGCCCCTGGCTTTGCTACCACAGACTAAATGTTGAAGTGGTCCTTGTTCACGGTCTGTTAGGCTTTACTGTGCCTCAGTACAAGTGATGTTTTTGTTCCCAAAGATGTCCCTGAGCATCCAGATGTGCACATCTGCCACTGCGGGAAGGAATGCGCTTCCTATGCGGACTTCAAGGCCCATTTGAGCAGCCATATTCACAACCACCTCCCCAGTCAGGGGCACAGCAGCAGCCATGGGCCAGGCCACGGCAAGGAGAGGAAGTGGAAGTGCTCCATGTGCCCCCAGGCTTTCATCTCCCCTTCCAAGCTGCACGTGCACTTCATGGGGCACATGGGCATGAAGCCACACAAGTGCGATTTCTGTAGCAAAGCTTTCAGCGATCCAAGCAACTTACGGACACACCTCAAGATCCACACAGGTGAGGGCTTTGTACAGATGCCTGTGTGAGGACAGGGGAGAGGGTGAAGTCAAGTTACAGGCCAGTAGACAGTGTGGGTATTTTTGCCTCTTTTGTTTTTTTCACTATTCCTTATTGGGAAATCACAAATTCTAATTACAAAGCTAGAAAAGAAATAAAACTGGGAGTGAAGTGCCCTCAAGTTAAGCATAGGAAGCTGTAGACTCAATAGCCAGGGATTTTAATGGACTGATGAAATATTAATGTATACACAACCACAGAATACTCAGTGGGGTGGGATTCAAGTGGTATTCAGACTTAGTCTGAACTCAGTAACATGCTGGGGTTTTAAACTATTTTTGGCAAAGAATAACAGAAGTACTGATAAGTTGAAAAATGGGATAAAACATAGAAGTTTTCAAAGGGCCACTGACATTTGTACCTGTGTGTTTGTTAGGTAAGAGAACTTGTTTTTGCAGACAAAAGCAATGCACTGCATCAAATGTGGTTGGGCTCCAGTAAGGCATCAGATACAATTCCTGTGGGAAATCAGTGAGGATAGGGATGTACTAATGTACAGTAACTAGATGGTTACCATGGTTACTGTTACAAAGGAAGCTACCATTGTTTTTACTGAAGAATTCATCTTGGATAAGACTAGTCTTTTTAAGTGTTTGCCGGAATCTCTTGGAAAATGTGCAGAGCTGCTGGGGGTGTTTTGAAATCCAGAACAAGGAGGTACAGTTGGTGTGGACAAGAAGCACAAACCCCACCTCACAAGAAAGGCTGGCTGACCACAAGCATGGAGAAACAAGCAGCAGTGTTTAGAAGGATGATGTGCAGAAAGGTGCACTAGCGCATCAGTGATTTGAAACGGTGTCGTGGCATTGGGGGCATGGAGTATGGGATGAAAAGCTTTGGGAATTATGAAGTCAGCTGTCTGTTTTTTTGCATAGCTAAATATAGATTGGAACCAAGTAGGCCTTTATGCTGAGTCTGAAGGAACTGCAGGAGAAAACAAGTCCTGTTCACAAAAAATCTGCCTTTCGTCACGGTAAAATTTAATTTTTCAGCAATGGTGAGGGTTGTTTGCTTACTGCATTTCTTGGGACACCAAGTGTTAATCTGTGGGTGTCCCTGTGTACTCCTAGGTCAGAAGAATTACCGCTGCACCCTCTGTGACAAATCGTTCACGCAGAAGGCTCACCTGGAGTCGCACATGGTCATTCACACCGGGGAGAAGAACCTCAAGTGCGATTACTGCGAGAAGCTCTTCATGCGCAGGCAGGACCTCAAGCAGCACGTGCTCACTCACACACAGTAAGTGACTTCACAGGAGCTGTTGGACTGGCCAGTGCGAGAAATAATGAACAGCCCAAGACAGAATCTCCAGTTTGCAAATAGTTTGGCCTAGGGAGCATAGGTGGGTTCATCCTCTGAAATGACAGAGGTCAGTTCTAGTGTCTGCAGTATTTCCATGACACAGTAAATTTGAAGTGTGCTCCTTGTGTTGTGAAATGGCAGTCTGGAGTGTTCATAATTTTGAAGAGAAAGAGGGGTTGTTTGATTTATATTTCATTATTTGCTGAGAACTGATTCCATGTCCCAACGTGACCAAAAAAGACAAACTTCTCAGTGCTGTTGTCACTGAGGACCCTGTTAGTGAGCTCCACCTGTTTGCTGTAGGGGTGTGGTGCCACCCTTCCCAGCCCTTTGCTCCCCTTCCCAGCCCTTTCCTCCCTGCAGGTCTCACTCGCATGCTTGCTCTCCCACTCCTCCTGTAGGCAGATTCCTACCCACAGCCCTCTGCCAGGCCAGGTCTTTTGCTCTGAGAATCTCTCCATCTTGTTCATTTATTCCCAAGCCAAGGTCCTCCTTAAAAGCTGCTTGCCAAAGCTAGTCCCTTTGCTTATTTCATTTTCAGCATCTGGTTTTTGTACTCACTTAGAATCCATTGCTGCTTCTGTCATGCTGCCTAGGAGCCAGTGTAGTGCAGCCAGATGAGTGAGAGAGAGGCAGACAGAAACACAGACTTGCTCTGCTGCTTGTTCCTACCCGCTGCTGAGAGGTATTTTGCAGTGTCATTACAGAATGTGTTGCAGTCTGGTAAGCTCCTCTGCATTTACAGACCGAGGGTTGTTAAAATGCAGGAGCCTTGTTTCCTTACTTGTTCTTCCTTGCCTCCTCCCCACCTGCCTTTATGTAGGGTGGGAAGGAAACTGACCTTTTCATCAAGGGTGGTATCTCTCTCCTTGCTAGAACGTGGACCTTAATCAGCATTTTAATACCAGCTGTCTTGTGGCAGGAGCAAACTCACTTTTTTGTGTTTTGCAGAGAACGGCAGATCAAGTGCCCCAAGTGTGACAAGCTGTTTCTGAGGACAAATCACCTGAAAAAGCATCTCAATTCACATGAAGGAAAGAGGGACTATGTCTGTGAAAAATGCTCCAAGGCTTATCTAACCAAATATCACCTCACTCGACACTTAAAAATATGTAAAGGCCCTACATCCAGTCTGTCAGCCCCAGAGGAGGAAGAGGAGGAGGATTCAGAGGAGGAATTAATAGACTCTATGAGGACTGAAGACTGTAGGATTAACAATGGCGTCTATTCAACAGGTGATGTTCTCTCTGGACACAAATGAAGAAGAGAGGGAAACTTTCTTGGATATTACTAGTAGGGAAGGAAAAAACCCTCCTCCTTGTTTCCCCAGTCACCAGTGTATGTCAGGTGAGGAGTTTTCCTTCTGTTTTTGTCTCCACACTACCACCACTTAATATAATCTGTAGCCAGAACACTGAACAAGACTGGACCATGCACGTACGAGTGAAGAGTTGCTAAGAAGGAAATGTAAGGCAAGATTTCTTTCACACATGCTGTGCATACTTCTCCAAATCACTCAGATGAATCCATCCAGTGCCAGGACACGTGACACACCTCGCATAGCCCTTTGAGCAAAGAGCCACGAACCAGAAATGTAGCTGAGGGGTTGCAGTGACCTGTAAGCCAGCTGTCCTTAACTGCCCAAGCTGTGACATGAAGAGAAACAAGGAAAAAATGATGGTGGAACTTTTTAAGTGAAGGATGTGGTTTGGCACAAAGCAAGGACTTCTCAATGCTCAGGTTTCCATCTTAAAACAAAACCTTTTGGTTAAAAAAAAAAGGCCAGTGAAATCAGCACTTCCATACAAAGTATCCCACTACAGAAAATCAGACATTGGTTTTTGGAGAACAGTTATCCCCTCTTCTCCCTCAAGTTCACAGCCCACGGAAGCAGGTGAAGAGATAAAAGACTGTATGGACTCAGTAAGGAAGGGGCTTACAGACGATCAGGCTGTGTTTACAGTATATGTTACTTCTTGTGCTGTAAACCTTTTACCACCTAGAAACATGGGAGGTTTGCTGCTAATACTATTTATGGAATGAAGATTATTACATTTGGTTGTTCTTTTAAAATAATTAAAAATGTGGCTCTTCTCTAATGTTCTTTTTTAATATTTACATATGCTGAAAAAGACTGTTTCCATTTCTGATAATGATGCTAAGAGAAGTAATACCACCTTTTAATCATCTGCCTCTCCCAGGCTTTCCTGGGACATGGTATGTGTAGGAGGACCTCCATGAACTCTCATTTGCTGTGTCACTCCTCTGGCTGTGCTGCAAAAGAAGATTGAGCTGTGCTCTGTTCTCTGACAAGGTAATGGGAGGTTCCCTTGGAAAAGAGGCTCTGCTTTGGGCCCTAAATGGCCTAAGCTCTCCCTGTATGCTGCAGTTTGTAGAGCTCCCAGGGTTCTTAAAACCTGAAAATGCTTGCCTCAGATCAGTGTGTGACCAAAAAGATCCAGAGAGACAGGTGCTGCGATCTTGGTGAATCCAGGGAAATACGTGTTGCTTCCAGTAATGCAAGTTCTCCCAAAACCAAAAAGCAACTTTGAGAGCTACACTGCCAGTTATATTACTAGGAGTAGAGGTAAGAGAAATCATTCACCCTCAAAGATCTTGTCACAAAGCATTTATTTAAAATCAAAGCTTTGATAAACTTGGAAGTTTTCAACGGAGAGCAGTTAAACAGCAGTGGTTGTGGTACATACACCTTCTTAAGCTTCACAAAAGCATCTGTTGTCCACACATCATGCTCTACTGCTTGGCAGAGACAGGATGGAGACAAAGTCTTCTTGGTTCCTGCAGAGCCATGCTGAACACCTTCACCAGACTACAAATAGCTGAAGTAGTTTTAAAGCAGCCAGTTGCCCTCAAGGGATAGGAAGGAAAATTACAGACCGGCCTTTTCCCCAGCTGCAGTTTGTAGGGACACAATTTACCTGTTTTACTTCAGCAGCATGAACTACATTGAGTTAGAGTGAAATGCAGCGGGAAGAGCTTGGCAGCTGTGAGTATGATCCTACAGCTGCTTTGGCATCAGTGGATTTAATAGCCAGGGTACTTTGCAGCAGGAACACTCTACAGGCACCTTCAGTGTGTGCAGAGGGCAAGTGCTCACTGGAAGGTAAGAGCATCAGTTGAGTTCCTGAGGTAAAGCAGGTGGGTGTTACATTATAAATGCAAGGAAATTATTTGAGTAATATCCCTTGATTAGGTTCCTGATTCTGCAAACAAGGGGCTTAAGTTGGTGGTTAAACTGATACTTAAGATTTTCCTATGTGCCCATCAGGTGTCAGGCAGAAATGACTGAACAGAGTTAAGAACGTAAGAGAGAGAGCTTTTCACCACTAACAGTGAACAGCTGGGATTCCAACCCTCACTTTGTGTCCTGACAGCCTCTCGTCCTACTTGAGTAGCAGCTCCTTATTTCAGTTCAAATTCTCTTGAAATACATCTGGAGTGTGAAAAAACCCCCAATGCTATGTGCAGTGTCACTGAATTTCAGGTGCTGTGGAACCTGGAAAAAGAAACCCCCAGTCTTGGTGGGATAGAGCTGGGTTATTTCTGGTTTGATACTGGTGACATCTGTGTTAGAAATACACTCCAAGATTCTGCTTGGAGACTCCAACTTGTTGCCCAAGAACTATTCCTAAGATTTAAAAAGTTACACGGAAGATCTGTCAAAATCTCTAAACTTTGCCTTAAATTAAGGATAAATTATTTATTTACACTTGTAATTTAAGTCAATTAATCTTTTGTTTATTTATTATACAACTGTTGTATGAAGTATTTTTCCTTATGCCCTTAGAAGGTAGAAGATAAAACTCTCTTTGCAGTATTCAAGAAACTTCTGTGGTCACAGAATGCTTTTCTAGTGACTGTTCCATTTTATGTATCAGCTTTACATATGGTAGCCCCTGTTTCAGGGATCATTATCTCAGGCTAAAGCAAGCGCTTCAATCTTTCAGAGCTGGTAATAGAGGCAGGAGCTCAGAGCTTAACCACACCACCATCTTTCTTTGCCTGAGATGAAGAAGCTTGCAGATTGCAAGACACCAGTTGTTTCCATGAACTCTCACTGAACAGGAGCATTTGCAGAATACACATTAGTTGTAGTCCCATTAATTACTTTGATTTTTTGATGTTTGGTCCATCATGATTCCATTGGTGTCTCCAAATCATTGCTGCTTCTGCTGGCTGTGGAGCTAGAAGCCACAGAGTTTGCACTGGCCAGGACGAGCCTTTCTCTGTTTCCAAAAACTTCATTCACTGCAATACAAATGGAATTGCTTACATGTTACTCTCCCAGAGGGAAGAGGAGTAGAGCAGGGACAGCCTGGTGAGCACCATGGAATGGAAATCCCAATGTACTGGGCTTTCAAAGCTGTTCCCCTTAGCCCAAGTACGGAGTTGAACCTAAAGGTCAGAAAATTGCCTGCCTATGATACTTCAATTAACAAGTTCTGTTATTTTTCCTCCAGAGCATCTAGCTGTTTCCTCTACATAATTCTGTACCTAAGTACTGTAAAACTGATGGGGTTTGAAGACCACATCATTAAGTTTAAATAATTTATTTCTGGTTTTAGTCTGTGGTTCCCAATAGGCTCTTAAAAGCCTTCTCAAAAAAAATCATGCTGTTTAGTTACAGGTAACTACAAGTGATCAAAACCAGTCCTCACTTTTCTTCCCATAAGTACTCAAAAATATGACTATCAAGACTATCAAGAAAAAAACAAAACATAGGTATTATAAGGAATAAGGTATTACACATCAGCTGCAAGAACATAAATCGTGTCAAGCAGTTTTCCAATTTAGAAAAAAACTCACGTTTTTTGAAGCTGAAAATGTGACCACACATACAGTCCTGGAGTATTTAAAAATACTAACCTATGGTTTTCTGTCAGAGTCGCAATGCATTACTGAATACAAATACACCCTGCAAGCAAGGGGAGAACTACAACATTCAAAGAAATTAGAACATTACCTGCAGAGATCTTGCTTATATCCCAAACACGCAGCCCTTCCCGCTCTCCTCCAAAGGCAAAGACAAAGGGGAAGTCAGGGCAGCAAGCTGCACAGAACAGAACTCCCTGGCAGGGTGGGAGGAAAAAAAAAGAGAATTTTTTTTTTAAATCTTAAAACGAATTTGTCATCTGAAAATACTTTCACCAAGCAAGTTTAAACTAATTTAATTAAGTTTCTGAAACTTCTTTCATAAAGACATAAAATGAAAGTCAAGAGCTGCTAATTATAAACAGTGGTTCACATATTTTTCTTGAATGTAGCAGATGCAAGCTGGAGCACCCATAGTTCTACTTAGAACATTGTACCTGGAATTTGGGACTCTAAGGCTTTAAAGCACTCTGCCAGTTCCATATGGAATACTGCACTGTGATGAAAATGATTTACCCAGAATATGTTACTATTTTTTTCTCTCTGAGACCTTAGGTAGAACAAGATTTAAACTAGACAGAAAAAGAAAAAGCAGACAGTTAATATATAAAACTTAGTAGAATCAATACATAAATATTACTATACCATTTTCATATCCCTGGAATGGACTAAACTTGGTCTGTCTCCCAGGATATCCCAAATTTTCACATATTTGTCAGCAGATGATGTCACAAGGCACCCTTTGATCTGACTGCTTAGTTGTAGCCCTGGAAGATGAAGAGTGCAGCAGTGTGAGAGCAACAGGCAATCCCCATTTCACAGAGATTAGGATACATTTTGAAGTGAAGATACCAGAACAACCCCAATATACTCCTCACACTAACTCCAGAACAAAGGAGCAGAACATTAATGAAAGTTCCATGCTGCCACTTTAGTGAGCCAAGGGAACCATGCAGGCCTATTTTGCCTCCCAATACCCTCAGCAGAGATTTGTTTCACATGCCAGCTACCATGATCAGCATGCACAATTTACTTGTTTAACAAAGAATAACTACACCTCAGTGCTATGGAGTAAAGGCATCTTCCAGATGTGCCTTGCCCACTTGGAACAAAGAGGACACAAAGGCAATTTACCTGACACCTCTTCATCGTGAGCTTTCAGAGTAAACAGGGGCTTATCAGCACGAGCATCCAGACAGTACACAAAGCCATCGTCTGTGCTTGCCTACGGAAACCACAGCATTTAAACAACAAACAGCCACCATCACTGTTCTGGGAAAAAACTGCCAGTGAAGTAACACCCGCCCTCTGGTAAACCCCTCTGATCCCAGGCAGACACTGCTTCTCCCTAGCACATGTTACACTGTTCCCAGGCCTGCACCCCCAAAGTCAGGCTCCAACCAGCCGGTACCCCAGCTATTCTATGAACCTCAACTATGCTGCACCAATGACATGCAAGTTTTAATCCCATGCAAACTTCTTAAAGTGTATTTCAAATAGAGTTGCCCCACTAAGTTTGGTCCTCAGGGCAGGCAATTAAATACAGAGCCTTCAGTCTCTTTACTGTCAGTTTAGTTTTGGAGCCATTAGTGGCTTTTGGAGCCATCAGTTTTTGCACAGGACTACTGACAGAAGTCCTGTGCAAAACTAAGTGTGATTACACCAGGAGAGAGCCACATCATAAAACCAACAGAGCTGAGCAGCCACTTCTGTTGGCTGTATACATAAAGCAACAGAGAACTAGACAGCCATTGAGATAATAGGGAAGATTTGGTTTTAACTTCTGCTGCAAAGTTTTATTACAAAAGACTCAACAACACCAAGATATTTTTCCTTTATACTCTAGGTGGCTGTAGCTCTCTTCTCCCAGGTAATAAGCAACAGAACAACAGAAAAGTTGCACCAGGGGTAGTTTAGATTGGACATTAGCAAAAATGTCTTTACTGAAAAGGTTGTCAGCACTGGCACAGGCTGGGCAGGGAAGTGGTGGAATCCCCACCCCCGGAGGTATTTAAAGCCATGTCGATGAGGCACTTATGGACATGGTTTAGTGGTGGATTGGCAGTGTTGGGTTAACATTTAAACTCCATCTCACAGGACTTTTCCAACCTAAAGGAGTGGATCGCTCCATACCAGCCAGGAGGACAGTGCCCTCTAGCGCTGACTTGAAACACTGAATTAATATTCAGGATTTTCGTTCTAATTAGCTATTTCTCAGCTGCAGTTCCTTCATTGCATGAAACACAACAGGAACTCTGCAAAAGAAAATGTATCCCGGCCACTGAACACTGCAATGACGTGACCAAGGTTGTCACCTCCAGAATTTCTACTGTCACAGTGAAGATACCAAGTAAGTAGCTGATCTAGAGATACTTACTGAAAAAACTACCTAAAAATATCCTCCCCGAGACTGCATTATTATAATAAGCAGCACAAACTATCCAAATATTTGTCCATCAGCTCCATTCTGATTCAGAAACATTATGAACACTAAGTAGCTTAACACAGGTTAAATGACATGGCAACAACCAACCAGAACAGAAAAGCAGTACTCACCAAGAAATGGCAAGGTGAGAAGTGATTCCAAATTACTCTCTCAACCTGACCACTAAACCGCCACACTCGATGGCTGTCCTGGGGGTTTCTGCAGTCATACAGCACTGCTGATCTAGGAGATAAAGGGACAGGAAATAAAATAAAATAATAAAATAAAATAAAATAAAATAAAATATCAAGGCAGAACGCTTCATTACATAGTTTGCTTTCTCACTGACATCTACAGAAGCTCCATGTAAACTATAATTAAAAAATTAAATGGAAACAACTTCACTGCTTAGTCTTCTAATTCAGTAACAGATTAAACTCTTGCAGATAAGCATAAGATTTTTCCATGTGCTTCAAAGTTTCATCCTGGTTACCCCAAAAGCCTATCTATTGAAACTAAGCAGAGCTTGAATTTACTCAATACATAAGATACTTATCACACAGCAGACCATAATTATGCAAATATATCACTTAATTACGAACAGACTTCAGTAAACTCAAGTAATGATGCATTAATTAGGAAATCATTTTGTCATACGTATGCATACATTTTCAAATGTGCTTAATAAAAAAGTAATTTCTGAAATCCAACAATCTTAACAAATAGTTGGAGAAACAGTACTCCACAAAGGAGAAAGAGTGGATGGCAGTCAGTGGGTCCTCTGGGATTCTTTACAGGCACGTGCTCAGCTGAGTGGCTGCAGAATCTGTCCCAACTCAAAAAGCTCCTGGGTGCAAATGCAAGGGAGGAGTGGTCATGTCAGTCCAGCATCATCTCACCACTATCAACATCCTCAGTGTAACTCATTCCCACTCTATCATGTAATTAAAGAAGTGTGATATAGGTTTCCCAGGTCTTTTAAAGGCATTTGACACAACAGTTTCTTTAAGTCTGAATTCCAGGTTCTGAAGGCATTGCCCAATGCACACTGAATTGCCTGTGGTCCTGTGCAAGGCTTTGCAGGAAAAATCCACAAGGGGCACACTTAGTTTATGGATAACACAGTGGTTTAGAGGTGTCCATGGTATCAAAGGGGCAGCTAAAAAGGGATCAGAAGCTGGTCACTGCTTGGACTTAATGGTTCCTTTCATCAAAGGAAGTCGAGAGGGAAAAGACAGAAGCAGCCTCCTAACAGCAAAAGGTCCTCCTCCAATACTTCAGCAGATGCAGCAAGAACAAACAGAAGCCAGAGAACTTAAAGGCTTGCCTAAAGATTGGCAAGTCTATGAATTATTTTCACATAAGGACTAAGTCCTAAAAGCAGAATTAAAAAAAAAAAATCAATGTAAGAAAATCATGGTGAGAGACTAAAATTTGAAAGTTACTCCATTGAGATGGGAGAACAGAGAGGGATATTTTTGGCTGGCAGGACTTACAAGAACTGGCAGCCACAGAGCAGACCAAGTGTGCAGACACAAACCATTTCCCAGCATCTCCAGGCTGCAATCACAGGAGACAGCCCATTACTCTTTGGCTGTGCCTATAGAAGCTGGAAGGGGAGAACTGGGATTTTAAAGTCCCTCGTGCCTCCACCCTGGCCTTGCTGGCTGGCAAAACTTGGGCAAATTTTCACAGGAATAAACAGTGACACGTTCCCAATGAAGAAAAGCCATAAGGCCAAATTAAGAAATAAATTTGGTTTGGAGCAGGCAGACACCTGGCACAGAAAATGTCAGTCCAGATGGTTAAAGCATTTGCTACCCCTGAAAAAGAGGTAAGGAAAAGTACATCCTGGCCATATGCAAACCTGGCTTCCTTGCTGGAAAAAATAACATTACTCAAATTGGCAGAGTTATAAAAAAAAGAAAGAAAACACAACGCTTAAAAGAATATGAATACCCTCCCCAGGTGCAACATGTGAAAACATGACCCTGACATACTTATCAAACGATCCAGAAACGAGGGTCTGAGTTTCAAAGGGATGAAACTGCAACGTCTGGACCTAGATAATGGAAGATTTTATGTAACACACATATACAGGAACTTTCTTGGAACAAAGCACAACCATCCCACTCAGATTGCTCAAAATCAGTGCAAGAGATGTGCATTACTTCAAACAACCCCACCTGGGGAAAACAAGATATTGTCCAATATATATCTGACCAAACAGAACTCCATGCCCCCTTTCTGCCCTTGATATTAATTAAAAAAAAAAAAAAAGAAAAAAAAAACGCTGGAGGTAAAAGAATATCTGCTTCCAGTTTGGGGAAAAAATGCAGATATTCACAAAAAATGAAAATTAGGAGTTTGTCAAGGGCAGTGACTTTGTTAGCAGCAAAATAAGGTTACAGCTATTAATAACTAGGTTTTACATTTTAATTACTATGAGATTAATTCATTTCTGAAGTACCCACCACTATGGTATTTTAGTATCATTTATTTTAAACCTTTTCACCTAGAACAAACTGTAACTGACACTCATTGTTCCCTTAAGAGAGTTATAGTTTGACCTATGTTCAGACATCTATTTTTGTAGCTTATACCAGCATTATTATATTCCCCACCATTAGGGCCAACACACAAAAGGTATTTTAGAAACTGTTACAAAGCTTTTTTAACTTGTTTAAAGAAAAGTTAAATAACCTTTTAAAAAGCAAATACAGTGCTGTTTGAAAAAGCAACTAATTAATAAATTAAAACAATTCGGCACAGATGTCAGAAAATAAGAGGATTGTTGTTCTGAGGGCTCACTACCAAGCAGCAAATGAAAAACTGCAGTTAAATTTTTCTCTGTACTCTACAGTGGAAGAAACACAGCAATTATTCCATACCTTGTCTGTATGCAGTGTCAGGCTGGCTGCAGGCTTACCCACAGCCATGTCCCACAAAATCACTGTGTTGTCAGCAGAGGCACTTGCTAAAACATTCCTGATAACAGATCAAAAATTAGTTTTAAAATTCTTTCTACAGATACAAAGAAATAATGGTCAAAAATCCAAAATACACACAGTGCCCAATTCTGAGAACAAGTACACTGTGGTCTATAGATGATTCCTCTCAAGCCTGAGGGATAATTCCCTAAAGGCAATTCTAAGTTTTAAGTAAAGATTATAAATAGGATATATTACATTACATTATAGAACACTTATAACAATGACAGCTCTGCTCCTATTTCCCCTGACATTACTTACAATACCATTTGCTCAAAGATTTCTCAAACAAAACAAAGTCTTTGAAGCACATTATTTCCTTTGACATTGAATAGTACTTTTAAACACTACCTATGCTACTTTGTTCTGTTTGCATATTCATGCAGCCAAGAACCTGACAAACCTGTTTGTGAAATATTTTGCCCTTCAGTATCTGTTTATATTCCTACTGAAGATACAACACTATATCCTTTGTAGACTGCTGAATAGAACCACTAAAATTTCAGTTAGTTTACAGACCACATACTTGAATTTGAACAATTGTGTTAACAGCAATAAAAACAGCTTAAAAGTTTTATCAGAAAAAGCAAATCAAAACATCCCTAAATGCCTGTCAAGAACACACACCGTTTCCTATAACTGCTTCATTGCTTTTAAAATCAGATTTATTACCTCAATACGTTGCTTCTGATTGAAAGTGTTCCCTCTCCCCTTTTTATATTAACCAAGTGTTTCTGACTGAAAGAGTTAACATTATCCTGGAAAGGCTGTTTTCCCAAGCAATGTTACAAAGGAAAGTTAAGAAAATGCATAGTGAAGGCTGTAAGAACATTTTACAGTAACACCACTATGACCTACAGGCAGAAAGTTATTTGTAGAGAGTTGTCAACATGCCTTGCTTAAAACAAAGAAATGACAACAAAACATTTTATATACAAGCTGCTCCAAGGAGTTCCTTGTTTTCTCCATAAGCTGCCCACTTCAGGGCTGATTTTATTTCCTGAAAGACCTACCAGAATCAATGAATTTTGTAACTCAGCACATCATAGAATTATGCATTTCAAACTTAACTACATAATTTTTTTTCATCCTTGTCTGTATTATCACCAGACTATTCCTAGGTACACAAAAGCTCCTCTTTTGTAAGAGTGATGGACTGGTCACTGTCACACTGTGCATATGTGTCTGATTTAAGAACACTGTACATTAAGAGTGCAATTTATATACATTTACTGAGGTCTGTGTGGGTGTTTTCTTCATCACTATCTAGATAAGAATGCAGTACAAGGGAAGGCTCACACCTGCTCATCAGAATATTCAGAGTTGTCTGTGAACATGTTCAAAGGGAGAGGCATTTATGACAGAAGAAAAAAAAATCTGTCTATGTCTAACTGAAGCAGTATCAAGGCCCCTGCTGAGGATTCTCTGACAGATGAGCTGTTAACAACAACCTAAGTGACAAAAACCAACAGCATCTTTACTTCAGTCAGCACGTTGTCCTTGACCTCTGCCCCAGGATGGGCCAGCTTCGTGTTGCTTCTATAGCAGCACTTCATTTCTAGTTAATTCAGGCAACCGGGAATTTTCTCTGCCTAGAGGCCAGAGGCATTTCTGTAACTGAGCTATTAGGGTTTTTACACTCTCCTGTTCGCAGTTCTGGGGCAAAAGCCAGAAGGAAAAAAAAAAAACAAAACAGAATAGCAAGGACTTTCTTCTATAAATCTGCTTGTCCCTGTTGAAATGGTGGTTTAGGCCACTGGCAGAACAGCATAGCTCAGGGCAGCCCTTCTGCTTCTCCAGTTTGAACAAGTGAAATGTAGACAATTTATCAAATGGCTCACACCCACCTTTGCCCTGCCCTCAACCTGCAAATCAAAAATGACCTGCAGCAATATACAAGTATCCAAAAAAAATTAAAAATCAAGAACTCTAGTTAAAAAAAAATTTTTAAAAGAGTGTATTTTTAAGAATGCATTAATTTCAGCAGTGCTTTCAAGTTTTTGGATTTTGTGTGGAAACTGTATGCCTAATTGAGACTGCAATTTTCTAACACCCATTGTTATTCAAGTATTCTTTTACCTGCTTTGTTTATTCCATGAAAGATCAAGCACAGCATCAGTATGTCCTTCAGTCCCTTCTGAAGATAAACTCTGTGTACACACACAACATAAACAGACTTTTGAAAATTACAGCTTCAGTGCAAATCAAGCATTACTCCACATTAGTATGAATTCCCTAAAGCCTTCACAAACAGCTTCATATGAAATTACTCTCGCTGCAACACAGCCTTTGACAGAACATCTCTGCACCACCTGCACCCTGCCTCCTACCCCAGATCACAGATTGCTCCAGCTGCTGGGTTTACAGAACTGGGTATTCCCTCCAGGCTAGTCAAAGAAATTTCATTATTTCCAGCTAATGTGCAACTTCTTCAGCTTCTTTCTAAACTCTCCTGGCAGTTCCCTCTCTCTCCTCCCAATTAACTGAGCTTGGGTCCTTGCAACTGCCAGTTCCTGTAACTTCCAATTTTAAATAGTTAAGATTCAAAGTTTACTGGGACACCACCCCACTCCTGTTCTGCTCTTAATTCCAGGCTTTAGTTATTTAGAGAACAATTAGCATTTTAAATATTGTAGGGAGGAAAAAAGAAGGCATTATCCCTGCAATAAATTTCCTCCATCCAACCAGGTAAACCTTTTTGCAACACTTACTTTCTTTCCTTTCTTTTTCTTCTTTTTCTCTTTCTTGCCTCCAAGAGAAAAGACTGGTTCCAAGGATTCTACTACATCAAGGTCCCAAATGTCAATGACTGGGGTCATGTTACCCACTGCAACATAATTTCCTACAAACAAAAAATGAAATGCAACCACATTTATTTAGTTGTGAAACAGTCTATTTGGCAATCCAGCTGTCCCTTATTTCTTTGGTTAAGTAAAACTTATGTGCCATAATCTTCTACTTGAATGTATTTATGTTTAAAACTGGCAAGGAGCTATTTAAAAATATCAGCTGACAGCAGATGGTGCCAGAAAAAAATTTACTTGCTCTCCTTCCCCTTCAGTACAAGTAACTGTTCAAACAACATGTATAAAGTTGCGTGTTTTGTTTTTGAAAGGAAAAAAAAAACAAAACTCAACCACATCCCCTGTACTATGGAAGAAAAAAACCTGAGAAACACAGGAAAAATGTTACTAAATACATAAATATATAAAATATATGTAAATTTTGCTGTGGTTTACATTTAGTTAACTGCACTGGACATAAAGAAGTTTAACATAAGCAACCTTCCATTTGCAAACAGAAAATAAAGCAGATTTTAGAGATTGCTCTGGTCTGCTGACAATAACTTAATTGTTTGCAATAAAATCAGTATTTTAATAAAAGCATTTGTTACAGCAGCATTACTGAGATGACTGTATCACCAAGCAAAAATACCTGATATTCACATCTTGGTTATCTCAAGTCAATATTACCCTGACATTAACATTGATTTTATTTCTTTGTACTGCGGGAAGAATTTATTTAGTGACAACATTACACTTACACACTTTTCAAGCAAAAATTCTTTAACTAGACACTGACAGTATCCTTTGTAATTTACCTGTTGATTCATCTGGACTAGGATCAAAATTCAACCACTCCAGACTCAGAGGGTAAGCAGGCAAGATAATGTCATGATGGACATAAAATGAGTCCTCTTCATGATTATAAACTGAAAAATAATTAAAGTTATGCAACATATCAGTGAAGAGGAAAAGAAACCAACTGTGAGCAGGTTACTTCTACAAAGGTAGTTGTGGAAAAAACAAAATTCTCAAGAAGATTTAGAAGGAAAATTCAGAGTCTTCAGAGTTTTACTGTAGAGGCCAGACCCTCTACAAATGTTATACCTCACAGAATTACACAAATTAAACATTCTTCTGTGTACTTTAGATAAAGGTGTGACAAGTTCAGTCAAGGTTCAATACTTTTACTTTGTTTATAAGATCTCTTCATAGTATGTGCTCCATATCCATCACTTTCTGCATCAGGATACCTTCATTTTACAGGATTAGCAATCAAAAAAATTATTCCAGATGAAGTTGAAAGGGAAATTAAGGTAAAAAGACAAACCAGAGGAAGGTGAAGAAGTCAGAAGTTACCTTTAGCAGATGGTACTGAGATACAGGAAAAGTTTTGGTAAAGCAGCCATTTACTAAATACAAATTCACTGTAGTCAGCTATTTTTCTCCATGTAATAAAATATCTTACCAATTGGACAGCAGAGAAAACCCATTAATTATTTTAATAACATCATATCACACACAAAATCACAGTGCATGTGACAGATGTTCAGATACTAACTGAAGTCTCCAGTTAACTAAGTTATCTCAGTAGTCAACTAAGACAAGGTTACCCAATTTTAGAAGCTGCAGAAGCCTTTGTTATTGTTCTGTAAGTTTATATTTGGTATAAACTTACAGTTAATAAAATTTGTAAACACCTCCAGACATAGAAAATGCCACATGCTGGTATCTGACAAGATGCTTTCACACATTTTGGTCTTGTTGGTTGCTTAACATGAAATATTTTTCCTACAGAAACACAGACCACAGCACAAGTGGCCAGAAACATTCCCAAAAAGAACCACAGTAAGCAAAGATGATAATGTCAGCACGTTCAGTAGTATTTATTGGCTGCAACAGAAAAATTTTTACACAGCAAAAGTCAACCTATTTCTAGAATAAGCAGTATTCAGGCCCTATTAGGGATTATCTCTCCCAGACCATGATGATAAAGGTGCTGGTTCTTCTAATCCCAGCAGTGGAAAGCCCACTCAAAGAAGCAAGGAGAAAGCTAAAGAAAAAAAAAAAAAAAACACAACAAAACAAACCACTAGAGGATGCTTGCAGGATATGGAAAGTAAGACTGGAATGGAGAGCATATGTTCAGAGAATAAAAATGCCATAGTATTTCCTAAAAGTTTTAAGAAATGAAATAAGGAAAGGAATTGCTATACAGCCTGAAATAAATAGCAATAACTACACAGGAAATACTCTAGTCCTGAAAAGCAGCTAAAGCACCATGACATGGAAAAGGACAAAACACAAGGCAGAAGCGAAGAAAAATCCTCAAAACCAACCCACTCCCTTTTCAACACAGCCACATGGCACATACTAGGCAAGACACTTCCTATGTTCACTGTAAAAAACAAACCCTATTTTACTCACCATGGACCTCCAAACTACAGCAGTCTTTATCAACTCTGCCACAAAGGACAAGATTGTCACTGGGTTTAATCAAAAAGTCCTCCTGTTCATATTGCTCCTAAACAGCAAAAAGAGGAGACGAGGAGTGTTGAGCAGAGCACACAAAAACATGAAACTACCATGTTCAAAAGCTGGAATCAGTAATTTTGAACCCCAGCTGAAAACACTCAAAATCACTCCAATGCCCACCCACCTAAAACCATGTTATGGTGCTGAACAGAGAAAAGCAAGAACCAGACCCAATTCTTGGGAGAGTGAATAGTCATTAAATTAGATTGAAGGACTTTTATGTGAACATAGGTGGGTTTGTAGAGGTGTTTAATTATCAAATATAATTAAACAATATATATAATCAATATACATATATTTCAAGGCTATCCTGATGAAGCTGATTCCTGAAAAGAAAATCATCACCAGGAGTCCACAAACAAAGGTGATTTCCCTTGTGCTCCTGTGCCTTGACCACTTATATAACAGCATTTTACCCAATAACAATGCCACAGCTGCTCCTCACATCCAGGAAATACTTCCACTGTCTACTTCCTGGAAAATATTTCCCAAGAAGTATTGCCAACAGCACTACCAGGCATTCAGCTGTACCAGAACAGATGTAACCTCTCATCTGATTTTCATTGTTACTGAGGAATGGAAGGAACTTGGGAATTTTTGTTGTGAAAAATTAAGAACTGTACAGAAGTCAATAATCTTACCCAGAGTACCATCCTTCCCATCTTCAACACATACAAGACTTTGTGGACTTCTCATTGCAAGCTTTTTTTTTTTTAAATTCACTTCAAGCATACTTTAATATTTGAATTCTATCAAGTCCTGCAATTCTTTGAATTCACTTAAGGTTACACAATACATAGTCTTCAACAGTTCCAGTAGCAAATATCAAATGACAACAGAAAATTGTTGTCATCTGATATTTGAAGAACTGCATAACTTTTATAATTTGGGCAAAGAACTTGAGCATAGGAAGAAGAGCTTGCTTTTCTTTTGAGAAAAAAGGTGTTCATTTTTCTGTATGTCTACAAACCCAGCTTCTGCAAAGATGTTCCCCATCTGACAGTAGAAACTAATACAGGCAGAAGCAGCCAATGACACGGTACTATTTTTATATATATATATATATATATATATATATAGATATATATATATATATATATATATATAGATATACACACACACACACGTGTATACACACACACATATTTATACACAGAACACTGATATATTAGACACCTTGACTGAGTCCAGAGTCCACCTCAGCCTGATTTCTTACACAAACTGGTGGAAGGTGCAAGAGTCTTGTAATCTGTGAAATTTTCTAATTTTGGCCACTAGCTGCCTGAGACTTGTTATTTCTTCAAGTATTTTCTGTGACCTACTAGGCAGGTGAAAAACCACTCCATGTACAGAAGTGCATGGTTTAAGTGAGGAGCCAGCTCACCTTAACCTACTTAAATGCAAAAGGCACAGAAAGAAGGGCCTGCACAAAGCAACCTTAAAATGAAAGAGCACCATCCAACCAAAACTCTGGCACACCTTTGAAAAAGGACTGCAAGCACTTAAACACCCCAAGGCAGAGTGGAAAATTTAACTGATTTTAAAGTTTGTGCAGTTTAAGATAATTAACATCTTTTAAGTACTCACAGTGGTTTTTAGAGTGATGTAAGGATCGTTTTCATTGCTCCCATATACTGTCAGAGTAGCCAAAGAGTCTCCAAGTTTTAAATCACCTAGATGGGAATTTCAGAACACTTTTTATACATGTCTGTAACAGGCAAAGTTAGAAACTCCTGTACCAATACCAGTATTACCTAAACAGCAAAATATCAGGAGTGGGCTACATGAACTTCCAAGTTCCAAACATAAGTATCTTGGTAAGATAAACTGCTTAGTGCTTTCAGGGACTTCTGCTGCTCTGCTCCAGCACTACAGCAGCCAGAGTGACCTTTCCAACATGCACTTGGTCTTAGTGTCATCAAGGGGAATGCTGAACTGTTTCCCTCAATAAATGACTTCCCAAGATGAGACAAGCAAATAATTAAAACTGTGAATTTCTGAATCTTAACACAGTGTAGCCTTAGGATATTAAAGCCTTCAGTAAAACAAGAAGTGGAAAGGTTCTTCACTTACACTGCACATCTGAGACACAAATTTTTCTTACCTGTGTATTCCTCAGCATCATAATTGTCCAAATCATATTCATCCAGTTCATGATCAGACAGCTCTTCATTATTTTGGGAAGACTTAGTGCTGCTGCCGGGCACGGGTGCATTCGTGTCACGTGCTGTCTGGCCCTCATCACTGCCACCAGCACCGTCCCTGTGGAAAGATCACAGCCCTGAGAAATTGTGGCAGACACACAGAACACTTCCAGGGGACTGCTGGTGAGATTTCAGCACAGTCTCAGTTGCTCACATGGCTTTCAAGTCCTTATGCCAATAATTTCGAAATCAATCCACTCCTTCTAGAGCATTTCCTAAAGTACAAGGCATCTGTAACTCTCAGGCTTTCAGAGGAAGTTTTTCCTTGAAAGTTTTCATGACAAAACATGGCATATATTTTCCTCAACAAGGTAAACTGTGTATGCAATCCCCTTTCTCTTACATGTTTTTTGTGGATACAGTGCTCTCAACCTCACTTCTGTGCATTCACAAGTGTCCATGCCATTCCTTCCTTTCTTTTCCCCACTCAGGGGCATGGTCATGTGGGAGAATTCCCACATTTCTTCAAGCTTTTTAAGACCTAATTTCATCATACTTCTCATACTTAAGCAAAGTAAAAATCACATAGATTAACATTCATTAGGTCAGGTCACACTGTGGATTCTTCTTATGGGGTAAACCATGCAACATCTAGAAAAATCAGAACTCTGTGGCATCAATTCTGCATGCAAGGAATTTAGGAGAAGGAAATGCACATTAAAGACTGTTTGAGAAGATAACAAACACCCAAGATGTCCCAATGGAGCATGTTCCAAAGAAACTCACCCCTGCTCAACACACTGCACTTCTGTCCTGCACACAAAATTCCCAAGCAACAATGAGCCAAGGCAGTTCTCAGACACAGGTTCTAAACTAAATATCAGAAACCTAATTTTCCTAATTTGTTCAGTAAAATAAACACTTCACATTAGCAACATAACTAGAGATGAATATCGAGGCAATTAAATAACTAAATCCAAGTTTGATTGGTGATCTTTGGACAGGGAAAAAAAGTGAGGTGTTGCAAATTCCGCAAAGTACAACAAATTATAAACAGATCAGCTGTTTCAGATGGTCTTCATACTTCCATCCTGAAGTTTTATAGCATGCATCTCAAATCTTTCCATGCTTTTGAAATTGCAAGAGAAAGGAAATCACTCAGAAAACCAAATGCTCACACACAGAAAGAGGAAACAAATAACTCCACACAAACCAGAAACATTAATCAGTTAAGAAATTAACACAATGTGAGAATCTTCCAAATGTTTAAGATTATTTTGGAACTTTTAAATAACCAAAACCAGAAAAACCAGAATAAAATACATCCTGGGACAGTACACTCAGTAGTGTATCAGTGGTGTCACTGATACATCCAACAGAAACAGGGTGAACAATATTCACCAAACTATAAAAACTTTTTCTGCTACCTGTTGATCTGTTTAACCACTCACACTGTGGCACAACCACACACCCTACAGAGCTGAAACACTCAGAAGCCTAAATATATGAACAGATCTAACAGAAAATGGCCAGAAAATGGAATAAGACCTCAATCCCCCATTCTTTCTAGAAAAAAAGAGAGACATTTCTTTCTTGTCTTCTACTGTGTCTTCTACGTCACTTCTTGTATTAGTTTTGTAAATACACTTTTCTTAAAAGCAGAGTGACAAGACAACACAACTACATAACTGAGGGCTCTCAGCGCTGAGGGGAGAGCTGCGATGCCTCCGGTTTCACTGTGCAACATAAACACACCCCTGAGTGACGTTCTGCCTTTTTTACCAAAGCACGAATACTCCATCACTCTGATCTCCACTGTGCCCTCCCTACCTAGAGTGCCCTGTCCCACCCTCAGCACCCTTTTTCCCGGGCAGTTCGGGACTCCCATCTCCGTTTGCCACATGTCCAAAGCAGCCACGGATACAAACCCAGCGCTTTAATTCTCCCTGCAGGCGGGAAGCGGAGCTCCAGCGAGCGCCAGGCCCCGCAGTGCCCATCGCTGCCACTGACAGCTGAGGAACCGCACGTCCCCGACGGCAGCACCCGATGTTGCCCCCGATCCACCGCGCCCGACGCTGCCCCGCCGGCCCTGCCCTGGCGCGGTGTTTGCAGGAGGAATCCGCAATGCCTGCTGCCCGTCCCCGCTCCGAGCTGCGGCCCCCGGGCTGCGCTTCCCCCGTGCCCGGGCCGCCCCCTCCCCTCGCCGGCTCTGAGCGGCCGAGCAGAGCCCGAGAGTGGCGCCGAGTCCCTCCCGCTGCCCCAGCTCACCCCAGCCGGTCCTGCGCCTCTTCGATGAGACCCTTCAGCTCCTCCTCGCTCAGCTGCACCTGCGGGGCGGACACAGAGGGGTGAGGGTGGCGGCGGGGGCGGGGGCGCGGGCGCTCCCTCAGCGCGACCCCAGCCCCGGCCCCACCTTGTCGGGCGTCTCCTTGGCCACGCCGCGCCGCACCCAGGCGGCGCAGGGCACGGGGCCGCTCATGGCGGCACCGCCACCGCCACACGTGCGAGCGGCCCGGCGCGCCGCAGTGACGTCACCAGCGCTGCGGCCGCCCGCAACGGCGAGGACCGGGGAGGGGGCGGAGATTGCTCCGTGACGTCATCCCTGCGCGCCGGGGTGGTGGCGCGGCTCCGAGAGATGGGCGGGCCCAGAGGGGCGGGGTCGGCTCTGAGGGGCGGGGCGGGCTCTGGTGGGCGGGGCGGGGCCTGAGGGGCGGGTTGGGGCCCGTTGGTCGGGGCGGGGCCTGAGGGGCGGGGCGGGGCCTGAGGGGCGGGGCGGGGGCTGAGGGGTGGGGCGGTGCCTGAGGGGCGGGGCGGTGCCTGAGGGGCGGGGCGGTGCCTGAGGGGCGGGGCGGGGTCTGAGGACGGGGCGGGGTCTGAGGACGGGGCGGGGTCTGAGGGCGGGGCGGGCGCTGCCGCCTCAGGGGGACGCGGGCGCTGCAAGTGTCCGGTCTGCGGGATTTATGCGGAATTCTGGGATCAATTAAGTTAGAATAAACCCTCTGAGATCAGTGAGTCCAACCTTCACGTGCTCTGGGTCACGGCCTCCCTCGCTGCCCTGCCACTGAGATATCCCGGCGGCAATCCACTGGAATGAGAAGTTCCGAAAGGCCTCTTTTTGATATTGGTCCCTGCGTTTTATCCAAGGAAAAGAAACCAGCGCACGGAGTCAATGGCAACAGGGACGGGCAAGGACTTGTGAGGGTCCGGCGTCTCCACAGGAGCGGCTGCTTTCTGCTCTCCTACACGAGCTAACTCATTAAATCAGAGGAAATTAATTAAATGCTAGCTGGAACGTACAGGAAGGTACTCTCTAACATGCAGAAACCATGCTTCCCATCACTGGAATCTTAATTCAGTGCAAAGTACAGGGATGGGCAGCTGAGGAAGGAGAAGGAGTGTTTCTCAACTCAGTAATCGAACTGCAGCTGGGCAGATGAAATGGCCTCTATTCCATCTGCAGCACCACTGTGGCATTTTCATTATTTTTTAATCCTGATTCTTCTGTGGTTCTGGCATGAGAGAGAAATAAAAATCTACAAAATATTACTACCTTTTCACTTCCCCCTTCATTTCACCAATATGCTGTGTTTTGTCTTAATGTAGACATGAACATCCCAAGGCAGAAGTTGTATTCTTCTAGCTTTTCCTTATAGCAACCTGTGACATGGACATCCTAGTCCTACCTGTAATCTTGCATTTTGGCATGCTTGCCTTTTTGCTGGGCTGTATTTGCTTTGCTGTCCATCTTCTCTTAACAGCGGTCAAGAAATCCTTCTCCTCCTGTGCATTAATCTGCCACAGTGTGACCTTCCGTCTTCCTCCAGATTCCCAGGAAAGTTTTGTGAAAATGGCTGCTATTCTCAAAGGACAGGCAGAGGGGAGTGTTAGGCAGCCGAGAGGAAGAAAGCCAGGTTACTTTCCAGTGGCTGTGGTTCCTGGGTATTTGGGGGTTTTTTCAGTTGTATACATTTACAGTGTGGAGGTTTGCAGAACAAATTGGAACCAGATTTGTTTTTACTGAAGCCATACTCAAGAGGGGGCTCACAAGCTCTACCTTCTGTCCCATCATGTACATAATCACAAGCTGGCAGTGTGCTGTGGGGAGGCTTAGCAGCAGAAGTACCAAAGAAAAGCAGGAAGGATGGAAAATAGGTAGCAATTGTGCACAATGGATATTATAGCTTAGAAAGCTGCAGTTAGTTGTGATGATTTTTCTTCTGAGACGCAGTCTATAAATGCTGTGTGATTCCAATACCTCTCTGTGTCATACACTTTCTGGGGATGTGCAACTGGTTTTTTTTTTTCAAAAGAAAAATTATTCTATTAAAGGTATTAGTGTTCCATGGTGCCTTGGCAGTCATGGAAATGTGGCTGAAAGAGTGGTGCCCCAGGCAGGAAGCTCCCAGCACATGGAAGCAAAATCTACTGCAGCCCAGAATAGCCACAGCAAGGAATCCCCCAGGATGACTTACAGAACACTACACACCAATAAAAAATGGTGTTCCTGGTATCCAGTGTCCAAAGATGGCTCAGCCACAGAGATGGGAAGATTAGCGAATAAAGCAGATGTTATCTTCTTCATTTGGATGGAGTTCTGCCATCACTGGAGGAATTATGGGATGAGCCCAAAGAGCTATCCTAATTGGGAATGAGGCTGTACAGCTGAGAGAAGTCTCTGAATCTTTGCTAGGTGGAAAAAAATGGCCACGAAGAAAGGTATGTGCAACAGCAGACAAGCTGTCCCAGGAAGGGTGTGAGGACAAAGCTCAGATCCTGTGGAAATAAAAGAATTGTCATGAGACACTTTCATGACACAGCCTGTTCTGGACTGGCCTTGGGCCTTTCCTAAAGATGATCTCCTGAAAGGATTCAGCTCCACTCCCCTGGCCCCAGTCAGAGGTCAGACACTGCCTGAATCTCTTAGATCCATTTCTTAACCTCTGATGAGGAGAGCTGAGATTCTTTTTATCCCTATGAATGTCCATAAAGGAAGGCAAGACTTGACAATAGCAATTTTCATTTTCCGTTTAGTCACTGATTCTAGTGTCAGAAACTTCTGCCTGTCTGAAGTGAAAAGCGCTGAAACGTTGTCCCTGTTTCTGGATCTGTATTTGACCTATCCCTACTGCTTGATAAAAGCAAATTTCTGTTCTGCAGTGGATATGCCAGGTAAAGAAAGGGAACCAGTGGGAAAAAATCAATGAGTCCTTGAAAGGGAAGGTTCAGCTTCCTTTTTAGGGGACATGTCAAGGTGCCCAGAGAGCACCCAGAGTATTGTTCTTCACTTGAAGTCAGATGGAAGAGAGGAGAGCTGGGTGATGAAGTGATGTTGAAGGAGCTGGTTCCAGCAGGAGGCTCTCCAGTAACTACTGGAAAACTTAAAGAGCTCCAGTGTCCAAGGGTCTGTAGAGACCTTGATATGCCTTGAGTCATGAAAGTCTCAGAAACACTGTAAGCATCTCTAGTATGACAGCTGGAAGGTTCTACAAGGCCAGGAAAAGATTCATTGTGCAAATCACCCAGGCTGCAGGCAAGAAAACAAAGGGGGTTTTATGGGTTTCAGAAGTTATGCTGTAGGTTTACAGCTGTGGTTAAGCTGACCTCTTTATTTGAGAAAAGGGGAAAGTGATCAATACACGGGCATCTCAGGTTATTTTTTGTCTATTTTATCAAATGATCTGCAAAATACCAGTGTTGCAGCCCCAGGGATGCTAAAAAGCTAAAAACAATGACATAATCAAGAGGAAAAAAAAAATGAAGAAAAGAAAGGAATAAAAGGAATAAAGGAAGGAAGGAAGAAAGAAAGAAAAGGAAGAAAGAAGTATTAAAAGTGACTTTGAAACACCAAAGGCAGCCATCTAAGTCCTCAAAGTTACCTTTTGATTTTCTGTTTGCATTCCCTATGTGTTTCTGTGAAACACAGAGCACAAATAGTGGCAGGAAACCAAAGAAGTATCAGCTCTCGGTAGGGCAGCATCTCATCAAGGGAGATGACATGCCCTGTTTGCACACTGCTGCATAGCCTGGGGGGAAGAACTCTTGAACTGATAGCTAAGCAGAAAGTTAAGTTTTCAGGTGGTTAAAACAAGGCTGCTTTGGTTTTCTTTCATGCAGGATCTCCTTAAGGGGTTCTCTGGGAGACCACAGACCTCCTCACTTTGAAAAATAAAACATCCTTGTGCTAAGGCTTATTCTCCCAGATCTTACTTATTGCTCTTGGTAGTCTGTGTTTAACTTTATGGAATAAATGGGGTCTATCACTTATCTTTTTGCTACATCTAATAAGTGTGATCTCAATGTGAACCAGATACATGTGAAAGACATTAAAACCTCACTGGGACACAGGAACTGCATTATCAGGAATGTGAGCTTGTGGAGCAGCTGCTTCCCCAAAATGTGTGCTGGAGAGTTTGGGAATGAGAATCCCATCATTCCTGCAACAACTGCTCTCAGCTGGACACCTCAAAACACCCGAGGGCTTGCACCTCTCCACCACCATGGGAGCAATGGGGGACATCAGGGCCAGTGTTTGTCTCAGAGGTGTCACAGTTTCATTTCCTCCATGTCTAAGTGTGTTGCCCAGTGCTGTATGCTTCGAGAACTCGTTATTACAGGAGGACACAACAGCTTTTTACACAAGCCATTGGCTTGTAGACCCGAGGGGCTAATAAGCTCCTAGGAAGGTAGCCAGGCTGCAGGGTTGTGCTGGGAATGGTGGCCTTCCAGCCTGCAAGGATATGTGCACAGGTTCTCAGACACCCTCTGCTTTGCAGTTTTACATCTTCATAGCAAAGCTTAGAGACAGCCAGCCCACACACTTATCCTGGAACATTTCCCATGAAAGACTTACTGGACAAAATAAAAGCCACTGAGGAAATGTTCATTAAAGTGTAAGGCTCTGTCAACATAGAAAACTTTAGCTGATACCACCACACACCTAGAAATGTATCCGTATAAACCATTATGCAGATTTGGGAAAAAAATTCGGAGTGGTTTGAATGTTACTTCTATGTAATCAAACTGAGACACACAATGACTTTTACATTATGCACATGCTTCTGCAGCTGGTTCCATCAACAGATCAACATCAAGCACTTCTGGCAGTGCTTTAGCCTCAGGACTAAACCTGGGCTCCTCTAGGTGAGCTCTACTCTGTAGCAGGGTGGGTTTAGACATCACTGTCCATTTCTGCCCTGTGGGAGAGGCAGTGGGCAAGACTAATTGGCCCAGGGAACGTGTGCCACAGCCTTCAGTCTCTACAGAAAACCTCAAGAACACAACTGGGAATGGAATGTAGAAAAAACATGGGTAAGTTTACAAAGAACCCAGAAGAATGGTGTGAACATTTCTGGCCGAACTTCCTGTTTTTTCTAAGTGAAGCGTTAACTCAAATGCCCATGAAAAAGGGTTTTATATTGTTTCAGTACCCACAGTTGGGAAAGGGAGACAAATCATTCCAGTTTGCAACAAGTGAAGGCTTGCTTTGTTTTCTTCCAGACACTGGGGAGGCAGGCAAGGCAGGCCTACATCTCCCGTAGAATTTGGATAACTGCGAGGTTCCCTATGAGCTGCTTTTCAAAGTCCACTCCTGGACAGCCGAGTTTGCAAAACCTAAAGGCACCTGAGAGAGCCACCACTGGTCTGGGCAGTCACCCAGTGTGGTGGGAGTGGTGTCTTACTCCCACAACTTATGTAAAAGACATGAAAGGATGTCACCCTCTTTTGTCTCCTGAACTGACCTGTTCCTCAATAATCTGGAGAAAGATTCTAAATACAAAGAAAGAACTTGATTTCAAATCCACTAAAACATACAAGACAGAATACACTGGAAATAATTTAAGGAGTAAAAAAGTAAAGCCAAAAATATCTTTAAAACCTGATTTTCACACTCACACCAAGGTTAATCAAGTCCCTTTGTTTATACCTGATTTCCCTTTGAGATACCCATTTCCAACTAATTTGTATGCACTTGCAGTAATGCTGTATAATGGAGCAAGCTTCCAAACAAGCATTTCAGATCTTCCTGCATCCAAACTCTGGCTATAATGCACTTGCAGACAATTTTAAGCATCATGGAGCTCCATTCTCAGGTCTGATGTGCCCAATTTGTGGCAGACCAGCACTCGGAGAAAGTTTTTTGGGAAGCAACTCCATATCACTTCTTTACGTGCACAGCAAGCTGATAGCAGTGTGTGTGGGAAAACAGCACCAGGACTCGCAGGTGTAAAACCCTGAACACATGTGGTTTCTGGGAGATGGTCCTTGGGAGAAGCCCAGTCCTGCCGCTGTCTGAAATATATCAAGAAACACCTTAAGGGGAGAAGAAACAAAAACACTCACAGCAGCCATTTCCTAGGCTAGAAAACAATGGAATTTTTATTGAACAGAGATGGCTCATAAACACACTCAAAGGAGTTCCACCTGCTGTTCAGCAATATTCATTGCTATCTGATAATAACCTATGGGGGCAGCTGTATAAAACAGGAATAAAATACCAAATTGCTATATTTATTAATAACTTTGCCTTCCCAATACAGAACCGTAAGTATTTCAAGTCTGAAAATAGACCACAATTGTTAGCATTTAAACCAAACCAATCATATATTTATGATAACAAATATACAAAAAAAGGCAGTCAATATATTAAACATTTAAATCAATAGCATACATTTCTCAGAGGTAAACAATGAGCAAACAAAGCCACCGAAGATGTTCAGGAATCAGGTAAAAGTTTCACGGTCAAGCTCCAAACACTGTAGCTTTTCTAAAGCCGTACTGGTATTACACTTTTATCTAGCCCCTACATTGAAAACTATGTAGCATGAACATTTGAAAATATAACATTGGCTATTCAGCAGGCAACTGGGAGTTCCCTAAGTCCTCCTTGTGTTTATATTGGAGCACCTGTGGAGACCGAGGGCAGTAGGAGTCAAGCATTTTGTTTTGCAACGCTGGGGTTTGAGTTCTGTTCTAGATGAGCACAAGAGGGTCCTCATACCAAACACAAATTCCAGCACTGATAAGAGAGTATTTGTCTGACAAAACTGCATGAAGAATCAGCCTCGCAACTTGCATTAAACAGAACGGGACTTGCACACCTGCCTATTTACTGAAAGCCTGTGCTATTTCTACTGCACAGAAAAAGTCTCCTTCAGTAGCTGATCTAATGCCTGAGGTTGAGAGCTTGGGATACGTACATACGCTCAAAAATAATTTGATAAATCTACTATTGACAACTAATAAAAGTTTGTATTGCCATATTGCTCACAACATGAATGTACAATTTGCACAAAACATGGCTCTTCAACATGAATATTTTGCAAGCTACTATATATATATATATATGTATATATAATATGTATAATTTCTTTTCTTAAAGAATTATATGCTAGAGTGCATGCAAAGAATTTCAAAGCAGTAGCACAACAGGAGCGATCACTTGTTTACAGATTACTGAGACCATTCCATACAGAAACAGTGGGATATTAGATAACACACAAACAAGTAGGTAGATGTAGGTACACCCTGCTTCTTCAGGGACCTTCCCATGTGACACCTGAATCTCAGACCCCTTTGAAAGACCAAACAGGGCTCTGAAGGTTCTCACACTCTGACAATAAATCACTTCTGTTGGAGATGACAGCAAAGGAGGCACTTGTCCCTTAGCCAGGAGTAGAGGCAAGCAATCTTCTCCATAGCCAACATCTGTTCCAAATCCTGCTCCTGCATTTCTAAGCAGTGAGTGGTGAGGATCTATCCATCCAATGTTTTAGCTGGTCCCAAGCAGTCTCCTGCAACCTTTACAGCTGGAAATCCAGGACTGAGAAGCTGGATCCCCTAAACAGCAGTGCACAGCACTGCCACCATTCTAGTCAGATATGTACAAGGAATGACATGTATCCTCTGCTTTAAAATTTACATAGAGTATATACAAATAAAGCTATTCTATCAAGGTGCAAGTTTATTATTCTCTGGTGTGTTCCAATGAAGATTTCTTTAAAAACTCTTCATACAGACCCACCAGGACAGTTTACACAAAGTTGGCATTTTGTCAAATTTATTATGTAGGCTTCCTTCTGCAAACTCCATGATGGAAACTCCTGTTACTTTCCCTTGGAGTTCTGACTATGCACAGGGCGGGATTTGATAGACTACAGCCATGTCTAATATAATTTCCTTGATTTTAATACATTTTAAACTCAGATGAAGTGGCAACATGTGTTTGTTTTTTTTTTTTTCCCCAGGATGTCATCCATCTCTATGAAATGAGGCAGGACATGTAATGTCAGGGGGATTGTATTTAGTGTGCCCAGTCCAGCTTCCCTTGCTTTTCATGGGACTGTGGTGTGTGAAGCTGGCACAGTTTGGTCTTATGTGTATGTCTGGTAGTCCTTAGTGCTATTTTACACTGGCTGAGTCCTTGGTGCTATTTTACACCGGCTGATGACAGGAGATGCCCTCAAAAAATAAAAATAAAAAAAAAGCCCAAATGCAATTTACTAAACAGTAAACATCAGCCTGATGCACTAAACAGATGGATATGGAATGCAACTTGTCTAAAATTAGAATGGTTGTTTTCTTAGGCAGGTCTAAATTCATAAAAATCTTTCCCATCCCACGCAGGCCTCATTCTGAAGCATATAAATATATGATACTTCTAATAAAAGTCATTGGGAATGCAAAGCCTGTGATCAAGGAGCAGAAGGAAGGCCTGCCCTCTCCCATTTCTCTTCAGCAAAAACCTCAAGTAACATAAGTACACGTTTATGATCCCTGATGAAGAAGAGGGGCTGTGTGCAGTGACAGCAGGATTTGGCCTTCAGCCTCTATGGTGTACCAACCATAACTGTGCAGATGACTGCATGGGAAATTACATCTGCTAGTGCATTAAAAAACCATACAGCCTTGCAGTAACTCCCATTAAAAATTCCCACTGACTTCAGGACAGAGACAGAGCAAGAGAGCAGTCTTTAGCAAGTGCATGCTCTGCTCCTCTGGAGTTATGTTCCCAAAAACCTTTCTGTAATACCATTTTCCTCCATTTTGTAAGCTGATTATATCAAGGCATTCACAGCAGAGGCTTTGCACGTGTCCTCTCAAGCTAAGGGGAGCCTTTCACACTAGAAACAAAGATCTCATTAGTCTTTTTTCTTTTTCAGAGTAATGCAATAATAAAAATCAACTTGCTGGTTTCACATGCTGCAGTGCCTTTATACAGCCTTAACAAAATAAGATTTTTGTTAAGGCTGTTACAATGCATTTGTCATCTAGCAATGACAAATGAATCGTAATCTCATTGGAGATTATAAAAGGATCAGCATCAGACAGACATTAAATGGTGTTTAAGATGACCTAAGGTGCACTTGGAGAAGATGCTGTGAGAGTACTTCAGCAATTAAAAAAAGGATTCAAAAGAAATTAAATACAAACATGCCCTTTAAAATAATGTTCAAGCTGTGGACACAGTGGACAAAAGCAAACAAAGCTGCCACCTCAAATTATGGCTGAACTTCCCTATTTTTCATACATTCCCTTCTGTCTTGGTTCTGAGTGCCCTCAGTTAGTCTCTCCAGTGGAAGGGCTTGTGCTGGATCATTAACAGCACAAACCAGGCAATTTTCAAAAGCATCTAACACACTCAAGAGAATGACATCTTTGAATGAGCTACAGATGTCTCTCTGTCCTTTTGAGAAAAAATATTTGGTTCCAGAAACATTTGTATTTCTTAGCTATAATCCTTCTCAATAGAAAGACATCTGCCATCCTATTGTCCACACTCTGACTCTGTTATTTTGTTTTTATCCACTGTAAATGGGTAAGCAAAGGGGAAGAAAGTTTCACCTGTGTTGGTAATTACAGATGACCTCAAACATGCCTGTGAAGCCACAAACCAGTATTTAAGCCACATCTGTGGGATGGAGAACAGGATCTCTCTGTTTGTTGATGATGGTTCTTGGGTTATGTGATCTTTCATTTCCCTCTCAATAAAAAGTGAAATGAAACCTCCACATAAAACCCCAACAAAAGATGACAGCAAACAAAACCACTTTGCTAGAAAAAAAAGCCAAACCCAAATTCGTAAAAACCATAACAAATGCAAAACAATCATAACCATTCCTGGGTTTGTATTACACAAATTAGGAGTCTGCCTAAAACCAGCAAAAAAAATCAAGATCAGCACAATGGTTCTGCACATCTTATTTCTGGCACATCCTTTCCTCTTGTTTTCACTTTTCTTTCCTAGCTTCCAGTTCCAAGAGATCTCAGGGACAGGTGGAAGTGGATGCAAAGAGGCAGAAAGGAAGCAAAGAGCTATCCCACAGACAATGCTATTCTCTATTTACAGGATGCTCACACCAGGATTTCCTAATTTAGGCGTTTCTTTCAGGAGTGGATCATTCTCCATTTAAAGATCAAGACTGTGCTTTCTAATTACAGATATGCATTTGGCCTGCAAGGACTTCAAAGGTAACACAGTATGAAAGAGAGATGGAAAACAGACCTAATACACAGACTAGAGAAATCAATGAAAAGGCTTCCAGCCATTTTAGTGGAGCAAATTTCATCATGCTTTCATGTTTTGGTTTGTGAATGATGTTATAGCAGAAACTTAACCTGTATTTTTTCATAGAACATTCATACGTTTTTAACATGTAAATTACTCCTTGAACCCTGTATCAAATATTTGTAAATGCTAAACTAGGTACAAAGTGAAAGCCATTTGGGAAAGTGGAGCAGAGGGAGGTTTAGCTGCACTAATGGATATTGCATTAATGCTTAGCATCAAGGAATGCTGACCGCCATTAACAAGAAATCTCATTACAAACATGATTTCACGCCTCATAACATATCCCGTAGATCTGTTTACTGTCCATCTCTCTTTCTTGAACTATAGACACAAAATCCAAAGCATTGTACATGTTTCATCTTCCCAATGAAAAAATAACCAAACCAACCAAAAAACAAAACAAGCAAAGAAACCCCAAAACCCCCAAATCCCTCCCAAAACCAGCCAACCAACTCAACACCGAAAACAACAGAGAAACAGAAAATTCTCAGCATGGATGATTGGAATTGAAAGTTTTACAATCTTACTTCTGCCATAAATGACTTAAGACACTTTCCAGACTTTGACCTAATGCAAAAAATGCTCTAAGGATAACTCGTGTACAAATAGCATTACAAGAAGCTTTCAGAGGAGTGGGGCTGAAGGACACTCTAGCAGCCCACCTATCACTGGTGGTGGGGAGGGCAGGTTGAGAGAATGTGGTATTTCCTTTTCTTTTCCTTCCTCTCTGTGGTAGATGGCAGAGCCAAGACACAGTGGGGAAGAAGAGCACTGATCCTAACTTGGGGCTATAAACAGCAGAGATCCATTATTCAGCCTCACCCATAACACCAAAGAGATCGGTAGGAGGAATGTCCTGCATTGCAGAGAGTGGGATTTACTTATTTGGGGTCTGCATAATGCTCAGCACCTCTGCTTCCCACTGGCACAGCACATATGGCTGCACAACAGCTGCAAGGCTTCAGAGAAACGGGCAGGAAGCAACCTGCTGGCCAAAATGCACTGATGGGAACTTAAACAGGTCAAGCTTTTCTAATACTAACTGGAACTTAGCCAGGAACATGAAGTCAAAAAGCTCTGAGATACATTCCTATAGCCCATGTATTCTTCAATGGGAAAACATAACTCATAACCGAAGTAAGACTGCACGTTTTACTGCAACCCCAAATGGCACAATTAGTCATTGGCTTAATAACTGCATGGCAAAAATCAGTTCCCAAGGTACTGAACTGACTGGGTTAAGTAGGGTATTTGACCAAGAGACTGCTTGGATGCTGGGGAAGCAGCTTTCACTCTGATGAGGCTCCAGGGGCTTTCTGTGCTCCTTCCTACTTTCTGCCCCACAACCAGCACTGGGGCATAGGAGGCTTTTGACTGTGCTGAGGGGCAAATCCCAGCCTGCAGATGTGCTGTGAGCTCTTCAAAAGCTATGCAGAACAGAGAGAACCTGACTTTGGAAAGGCTCATCTGAAAGCCTCTCACGCAGTAAGCTACAGGATATTCAATTTATCCACTGCTGGGAAGGGGAAAGGGTAAGGCTGGACGCTCTTGAACCTGCAGCTTTAACAAGTCCAGATGTTTTGAAACATGTTAATCTGTCCCTGCCAGAATAAGGCTTTGACCTTAATTAATTAAAATGACCTCCTAACATACTGGATTTTCCTAAAGTGGCAGTCTGTTTTTTTGTTTCTGAGCATCTCCATTTTCTTTTGTGACTTAAACCATAAATGATTTTCTATTGGGTATTTCAGTGAGGCTTTTTCCTTCTCTTTGTTTGCTTTAGAAAGGCAGTAAGAAAGAAGATTGCCTCTCACTATGCTAGACAAAAGCCGAATAATGGAAGTTTTAATGATAACACAGCAGCAGAGATGAGGGGGAGTGGAAAGACCAAAGTTAACCAGCAGCAGCAGTGAAGATATTGGTAAGGACAAGTAAGTGCCACCAACTGCTTAACTCCATGGCCATATCTGAGCATGGGACCAAGCAAAGCCTCTGTATGAGCACTGAAGAGACTGGAGCCAGCCAGGCTGGTTGGGAATGCCAAGCAAGTGGTGGGAGAGGGGGCTGTTTCTCCTCTTCCCTTTGATTTCCTGGAAACTCTGAGTTGGGGAACAAATGAATTAGCCAGCAGTGGACAATATACCTCTGGAATCAGGGGCAAAGATCTAAGGTTATACATTCAAATTCTTTTACCCAATACTCTTCCCTTACCAAGACCTCTTCATTAGTGTGCCATCCAGCATGGACAGAAACCTGTGCCTAAGCTAAGCATTCCGACTCACACAGCATCACTGCCTCTACAGGATGAAAGAACAAAACTGTCAGCCCAAAGAAAGGTGAAAAATGCCTCTCCAAAGGAAAAAGAAACTATAAAGTTGCTGTTCTGGTACAATCAAGAGGACAGATTTAGTCAACTAAACATGCAAAGCACAAGGTGTTTGTAGAATTTAACCTATCCAGACAACACAACCTCTCTTGTAACTTGTTGCCATGTCTCCTGGGTGTTTTAGTGACAAGCAGTCCAAGCAAAGCACAAACCCCATCATCTAATGAGACTCTTGACTTTGAAGTGGTGAGATACCACATTTTAAGTCCTGTGCAGGCATCCAAGACAAACACACTCTAGGCCATTCATGGCTGTTCCATGCAAGAAGCCTTGGACAAAGCTGAAGGAATGACAGCTTAATGGCAACAAAAGTAAGTGGAATGCCCTTCTCCTACCCACACTGAGGTTGCTTCCCCAGGTCAAAGGCTCCCTGAAGGCAGCTGACAAATTCCCATTAGTCTTTCTGCAGGTTTCCAGATTTTCCTTCTGCTTTGGGCACCACATGAATAATATTCTCAGCAGTGCTCTCACTGAAGTCATGGAGCATTGAGCCACAGCTGAAGACTTAGCTTTGCTATTTTTTGCACTTGAAGGCCAGTTACAAATAGCATATCAGGTGCAATTGTACTGAAATGATAACATGGTCAGAGTGGCCAGCCTCTGTTTTCACCCACTAAAGATAACAGGCCTTACCTCAAAATAAATAACACGTTAAAAAATAGCATAATAATTTTGCTACAAACACATGGAAGTGCTGCAGGTTGGTTTGCTTATAGGCTGACATAGTAATGTTATAATAATGTTCTCATCTATGGGGTTTCAGATATTATCCAAGGCTAACATCCTACAAACAAGTTTATTAAATTTTAGGCTAAATCCTGGGCAGTTCTTTTAATTCTTATAAATCTCAACATCTCTGTGCCAGATGATGAAAGCAACATCAGGCCCTTCATTTCTGTAAAGCACTTGCAGAGCCTCACATGAAAGACACTTTGTCAAACCAACTAACTTAAAGTCTTTGGCTTTAGGTAACTCTCGTTCAGCAAAAAAACCCAAACAAGCAAAACCAAAAGAAAACACCAAAACCACAACCAAAACCAACCAACCAAACAAACAACCCCAAACCCAAGCTAGTGGCTTCAGGGGCAGCTTTAGTGAATGCAAGTTTCAGGTTGTCATCTTTCAGCAGTATTCTTAAGACAGAGCCAGCTCCTGAGGGACCCCAAATATGTGCAACTGACTTCAATTAGTTCTGCAGGATTCCAGCTTCTCCCAGGATTTAATCCATAGATAGAAGCACTAGGAATGGCTGTTTTTTCTAGGATGGCCTAATCCTCATCTTTAGGATGTGAATGTGTTAACATTAAAAAACCCCACTTAAACAGGATCCTGCATGCCTGAATCCCCACAGACCTGGCAGCATTCCATGCCTTAACTGAAGCCTCCTCTGATTTTTGGCATGTACAGCTGGGAAGAAGAGATGCCCTTTCTTTTTCATCACTGCAGCACCTCAGAGCAGTTTATTTCAGTGCAAACAGACCACTTCCCTTTTTATTTTTAACCTTCAAAGAGCAGCACATGTTGCTATGCCTTGAAACTAATCTAGAATTTCAGAAAGCCATCAGCACATCACACAGTCCAGCCCATCCAGGACTTGTGCAGTGTTTGGTACGAAGCCAGTGGATATTCAGTGGAAAAAGGCTCAGTGTCCAAAGCAGCGTGTGGAGGATTCAGCAAGCAGCTCTCATTAGTGCCAATAGGAGCCTGGCGACTAAACCTTCACACCTTTTTAGAGATGTTTCCTCTGTCTTTTTTATGAATCTACTCCAGAGCTGGAACCAAGCAGGCAGAAGTTTTAGCTGGGGAAAAAGCAGTCTTAGCCATTAGAAAGCTGGCCCTGTTCCAGAACATAGAGCATCTGGCCACCAGCTGTGCTTAGAGGACAGCAGGCCTAAGGAATAGATCAGGGGAAAATCAGAGAAACAAGTAGACAGTGCTGAAATGTGTAATGAAAGGAATGCCAGCCTTCCCCTGTGATGTCCAAAACCTTTGCCCTCTTACATTCCCCATCCTTTTGTCTTCCTAGCTCTTGAGCAAATTATTGGAAAATCAACTATTCAGGACAACACAGATACCACTTCTGGGCTTGGGAAGGAATCCAGCAGGGCTCTAGAGTAAAAAAAAATGGGAAGTGTGGGAACTGGCAGGACGTTAAGCAAAGTGGGAATGTGAGGAAATTCTGGAAACGAAGGGACAACCGTGAAGGGATATAAGGAAAGATCTGCCAGGAGGCAAGGACAGGATGCATGTAAATCCTCAAATATTACAGCAGTGGTTTAGTATAAAAATGACAGATGGAAAGGCAACTTCACTCATTAGAGGCTGGAAAATTATGATTAAAAGAGAAAATCTTAAGTTTTTCTAAGGATGTTGTATGTTTTTCCATTTTACCAAAAGTGGAAGCAATATTTGGCCTCAAAACTTGTAAATTATTGTGACTCATACAAAGACGAAAAGAAGAGAAAGCTTTTTATTTTCTAAGATGATAACACCATGTCTGAAAAAAATGCTAATAAAATGCTCTGTTGGAAAAAGCCTTATCTGATAGTGATGGTATTCATGGGTACCCACTGAAACTCACACTGCTTTTTAGATTAAATTGACAAGGGCCCTTCCCCCCAGCCCCAGATTAATGGAATGAAGAATCCATGCATGAAGCCACATATAATAAAGGTTGGAGATTATGAAGCAGGCTAGAAGACACGATCAGAATTGCAATTGATCTTGATGAAGTGGGGAAATTGCCCTGATTAGAGCAGAACAAATTTAATAAGGAGAAATTGAAAGTGTTATACTTTGAAAGGTGTAGTAAACAAATGCATAAATAAAGATAGAATTCCTGGGAAGGCAGCAGTGAATCCCTCAGGAATTATAAAACAGACTAGATCAAAGTCAGCCATGGGATGTTCTTGCAGAAAATATCTGGGGATATATTTTCTGATATGCTTTACATAAACCACCGCAACAGTTTCTCTGCTTTGCTTGCTAATGTATAAAACTCCTGCTGGAGTTTGGAAATTTGGGGAAAATAGGAAGCCATGAGGGAAATGACAGCAAAATCAGAAAACATGAACAAAGGAACTAGGAAAGACTATACTAGTGATGCAAGGAGGATAATTGCTTTCATACATAGAATAACTTTCTAAAAAGATCTTGTAAGATCATCTGTTTTTCCTATCAATCAGGTCTCGAAGGAAAAGTGGCTTGATTTGCAATGAAGAAATTCTGAAGTCTCTTAGGAAAACCTTCTGATTACAAGAGCAGTGAAGATCATGGATCTCTGTGACTGGATTTTTGAAGAGCCTGCAAATTGCACATTGTCTGGCATGGCTCAGCTGGACTTCGCCCAGCCTCACATCAGGAGAGGCAGACTAAAATCACCATCTCAAAACTCTGGTTTGTGGATCCACAAAGGTTTGCTGGCTGCTTCCAGGAAAAATGAATGCTAGGTTTACACAGGCTGGCTTTTCTGCTGGCAAAAGTCCTGGGGACTACTGGGCAAAAAATAATTGAAAGTTATGACTCTTTTTTCTTAAGGTTTCCTTCAACTATTCATCTGTGATGTTTGGATTACCAGCATTTCCAAGAGCAAAAGTTATTCCTGTATAAATCTTCAGCTGCAGTGCCTTCCTTTATCAGCTCAGGGTGCCCAAACAGGTGAGCATCCCATGTGCAGCCACCAAAGGCCCTGTTAACCCTTTTATTGCTGAAAGAAATCTAGTGAACTTTACCACAGACACCCTCAACTCAGAAGGAGGACTAGCATTGAGTTACCAGTGCTTCCCTCCCATTTAATACAATTATTATCTTTTTAAAAACTTTGCTGTATTAAACCATGAAGTTGCAGGGTGAGGCCTGCTCTTGGCCAGTTGTTTTTGTCATACAAGGCTGGGTTTCCATGGATGAGAAGGCACACCAAGCAACAACAAGCGCCTCTGTGTGTTGCTGTTGTATTAACTATGGTCTTGCTTCTCTATGATCACAACATTTACTCAGAAGTAGCCACTACTTTCAAGTTCCAGACATCTTGTGTGAACATCTACTATGCAGAGAACAAGATCTAACTGACTGACATGCAGTGTCTCTGCAACATTAGTGGCAGTTTAGACATTTTGTCATTTGTAGCAGAAACTGCAGAGGCTTTAGAAGACCAAGCACAAGGGAGGATTTATACCTCAGAGTCATAAAACACCCTCCTACTGTGTTGATAGCTAAAAACTGTGTTCTCTGAGCACATCAAAAGCTGGAACATGGAAGGGCACCTGATGTAGATGCTTCAACAAAAGAAAAAGAGGTTAACATGCAAACTTCTAAACTTCTTAGAATGGCATGCTAAAAATAAATATATTAATATCATTTTGCCATGGAGAAGGCAACATCTTTGCCTGCTTCTTACTGTGGTTTTCAGAGAGGGCATCCAGAATGCTGTGGCACATGGCAGATTTGTCTTGCTAACAATATGCTGCAAAATAAACAAAGCTGACATCTGACATTTAAACCACATCCCCCCCACCCCACCCTACCCAAGCCCTGCATTGTAGATTACCTATACATTCTCAGGATACAGTGAGAAATCATTCTACAGTACATATTTAATTATAATTTTAAAAAGTCTTACTCAGACACAGTCTCTGGCCAGTAGCAAAATATCCACACATCACTAAATTAAAGATCTGTTGTTATCTCTTCACTGCAACAAACAGAAATCAGCATCTCGGGGAGTGCCAGGGGTATCATATTGCAGCCAATCACACCAGATAAAAAAATAAGCTAATTTCACAAATGAAGTTTGACAAGAAGTAACATTGCATTTGTCTTGGCAAAACGAAGCACGAACAGAACATTTCACAGGTACAGTTGCCATGCAAAGGCATGTTTGTTGAGTTTGTCATTGTTTTCAGCCCCAAATCACAAGTAGCATGCAGTTCTCCTGCCCCCACCAACTACTGTATTAGAGACATTCTGGGTAATGTGCCTCTTTGGTCTAACCATAGCCTCTTAGGCAAGATTATACCACCCTAGGAAAGAATACAAGCAAAACTTGATCATATGTGTGTTTACACAATGTACATTTTACCATTTAAAAAAACCAAAACATGTTACATAGATTCTCAAACACAGCTCTGTTGAAAATGAAATTTTAAGCTTAAGAAATAGGTTTTAAACTACAAGGCCACCCCATTATTTTTTATGAACAGTTTAAAAAGTTCCCACCCCTAAAAATCTGCCAGTATATTTCCTCAACTATAACAGTCTTACCACTCTCTAATACAGCTGATCTTTGCTGGACAGCAATAACAGCTCTTACATTTCTTAAATGCACAAGATAATGGATTTTGAGATAAATATAGTTCTTAACTGTATAACACTGGAACAAATCTGACTTAAATGATTAATTGGTCAATTCAGGTGTTCCCCAGCACTACCCTTCAGGCAGGGACTTCTGCTGCTCACTGATGTGAGTTCTGGCCTTTGTTGGCATCAAGCTCCATGAACAGGCTTGTGTTCAGAATGTGAGTACAAGGGCAATTCACTGGATACTCTGGTACCCAGCATGCTCAAAACCAGGGAGGAACTTTGTTTTCTGCATTCTCTCATCCAGGTGGGGACACAGCCCCAGCGCAGCACCTTTGGCTGAAACAGAACTGTTGGGATGCAACGTAGAATTTTTTACATTTTCTGTTTTTGTAGTCATTTAAGCAACTGCAACAGTTTTGAGCAACTGCAACAGAAGACTTAACTTGCAGGGTCTTTGATTAGAGGGTTATCATCTTCCTCAGCTTTACACAACGGAGCCCTTTGAAGAAGACAAATGAATTGACTGAATCCTTGTGGCCAACGTCCTCTGTAAGTCCTCTAGTACATTCTGACCAGATGTTTCTCCATTCTTGTCATACAACAACTGTTTGAAAGCTTCGTTTTCAATGAGGACCATCATGTTCTTTAGAAAGTAGCCTTCACAATAGGCAGAGAGTTCTGTGACGCCGAGGAACTACAAGAAGTGAAATTAGAGAAAGATAACTGTTCTGATAAAACCCAGGCAGCAAATACAGTGCATAAGAGCTGCACACAAACAAATACTCAAGCTAAGCCTTTTAGACAGGCACAGTCTAAAATGTGCTTACTTACAGATATAAATGCATGGAGAGGAAGGAGTTAATAAAACAGTGTTTTATGCTGATGATTCTCATAATAATTCCATGTTAAAAGACCCTGGCTATTGGGGAAATAAAATTCCACAGGCTGAAGCTTTGCTCCCTTGGAAACTGATGGAAGTTTTACCACAGAGTTTACCAGACCCATGATTTCATGCCAGAAGTTACAGCCTAAAACTACAGGTTTGGGCAAACATTACAGACCATGTTTCAAGAATGGTGTCCTTAGCAAGGATGGGACATATGACTGCAGACAGCTGTCATGCAAAATTTCATGCTTTGAGAAGAAATGGAAAGAATCAGCCATTGAAAAAAATCTCCCCAGGGCAGAGGTGGACTTCCCAGCATTGGATACTTTAAGATTCAGCTGGGCAGGGTGCAGGGCCATCTTGTCTAGACTGTATTTTTGCAAAGAAAAGTTGGACCAGATGATCCTTGAAGTACCTTCCAAGCTGGTATTCCACAATTCTATGATAGCAATTTTAAAAATGGAATGCCCATAGGGATATTAATGATATCAGTACTCTCCAGCCAGCATTTATTTGTAAAGATGACCAAATTCACATTACAGAATCACAGGATATGCTGAGTTGGAAGAGACCCACAAGGATCACTGAGTCCAACTCCTGGGCCTGCACGGGACCATCCACCAAACTGTATCTGTCTCTCAGTCTTGATGACAAAGGCTGTGCTCCACTTGTCTCTGGGCCAACCTGCTCACACATCCCCCTCTGGAAAGGTCAGGGAGGTCCTGCAGGTGCACATGAGCTTGCAAAGCAGCAAGGTCAAGAAAGGTGTCCCCGACCATGGCTCTAACTAGATAATCTTTAAGGATCCCTTCCAACCCAACTAATTCCAGCAGTCAAAGATTGAGGCCCAGCCAGGTTGGCTGTTGCTGCAGTGCCCAACTCACAGCACTGCCAACATGACTCTGGCTGTAAACCCACCCAGGTACCCCATTTCCACTGCTTCCACTGGGAGGTCAGGCACAAATAACTTGCAGGCTGGGGCTCTTACAGGCAAACCAGGAGCTGGATTTAGCCACTGGGTTTGTTAAGTCCCAGCATGTAAGAATTTTCTTCAATGAGGATGTAAGTAACAGCCTCATTTCCCAATTCAAAGAAAATATTATTTTAAAGCAAAATTATTGGTTTTGCTGACAGCAATACAAATTGAGAAGTTCACATATGAGCTACAAGACAAATCAAATATTTTTCAAATGATTCTTGCACTGTAATTTTTTTTGCTCTTACATTAAATGGACCTATAGATACACCTCATTGCTTATTTTTATAGGTGGATCTTTGTGCTTTGTGCTATTTCAAACACTGATTGCATGTTATCTGTCCACGAAGACCCAGCATTACTATTCTCTGTAGGAAATACCTGATGATGGGAATGGAGGTCAGACCTCCAGGGGTTTGAAGCAATCTGCAGGATTACTCTGTTCAATCAAACCACCATGTCACAATACATCAGTTTTATCTTTTGTACAGACCATGCAAGTTAGAGAAAAAATCTTTTAAGAAATGCTTGAAGAATATTTCACTGCACTGATTTGTGTACCATTTCCATCTTCCAAGTGAAAATCTAACTACTCCACATGAGGAGGGAAAAAACTGAAACTAATCAATGTGGTAACCACCTCCACCAATGCGTGAAAATAGGTTTTCTAGGACAAGAAATGCCATGCTTTTGTGTCTAATGACTTAGGCAACCTCACAAGCTAAGTATATAATTTGATTCCAATAAGAAACTCTCCAAGACATAAAATTCTCATTATTATCCTTGCAGGGCTCTGAGCCATTGCACTTCCACAACATGGCATTTTTATATATTGATAAGGTGTCACCAGCATTGAGTGTATCACCCCACTGGGCTTCAGGCAGGAAAAAAACAGGTAATGGAAATGGGAAAATGCATCTTGGAAGGTGAAAGTAGAGATGCCTACTTCACTTAGTGATTCCTGTAAAATCACCAGTTTGTGCTGCCACGAATAAGGGATAGATCTCCCACATAGTGGTACAGCTGAGAAGCTGCCACCTTGGGCTTAGACTAACTAATTTTGGATTGTCACTATACCAGGTACCAATTAATCAGTCCCAGTAAATGAATGACAAATCTTAAACGTGCAACAAATGTACTAAGCATATGAGATACACACACACACACACACACACACACACACACACACACACATATATAGCTACTTATTACAAAACTGACCTACAAGAACCTACAGCAGACACACAACATGCAAGCATATGCAGTTATTTTTACCTTGGCATGATTATAAATATCCACACAGTTTTCTGTATTAATGCTTTTTGCACAAATGATCTCACAGTGTCGTTGTAAAGCTTCAAGCTGGAAAAATTTAGCAGCAGAGAGAAGCTAAAAAAAAAACAAAAGGCATGGAAAAAATAGTCAAAAACTGCTGAGTGATACAGAATCAGAGCTTGCTTCTTTACTGTTTCATTATACTTTTTTCTCTGCCCCTTCTCCAGTTAGCATGAAAGTACTGACAAAAAGTCAGAATGAGAAGATTGCTTGATTGTTTTAACCCTCTGCAGTCTCTTCTAAATCACACAATGGGAATCTATACACAGAGAGACCACCAAGGGCTGCTCAGGTCCACATGCTGACTTTGGAATGGGACAAGGAGAAAAAGGAAACAGCGCTTTGAAGAGTATTTTGTCACTTTGCAAACTTGACTGCAATAAAAGACCTGCAAATACATCCCCAAAACCAAAGTTCTGGTTCAACTGTTCCCCAAGATCTTATTGAAACAGAGCACCTGGGCTGGATGTGAGGAAGTCAGCAGAAAGGTCAGGATCAAGTGTACAGAGGAATGAATTAAAACCAAATGATGATGACTGTCCTGGGCAGTTTTAATCTAGAGAGACAATAAACTTCAAATCTGCCACCTCAGCAGGCTCAAAGGAGAGGAATCAGATCTGCATATGCTCCTTGTCCCAGCTTGTGAGCAGCTGTCAGGGGATGTCCAGGCCAGGAGCACTGAAACACTGTCTGAGGCCCACATTATTCCAAGGAACGAGTGCACAGGGGTGGGAACCAGCTTTGTGAGGCAATGCCTAGCCAGCATCTGTGTGAGTGTCATGTGTCTGTCACTGTTCCACCACAGCGCTTCTGACACCAGCACTGACCTCCCTCTTTGGGCCTGCATCTCCCCTGTGGCTACACTGCCTACCCTGGCACTGCCTTGGCATCTCTGCATGCCTATGGGGTGAAAATGCCTTGAATTTTGAATTCTTCAATGGATTTCAGAAGTATTTCCCCTATTGCCCTTTTTCTGTTCTTTTATAGAAAAATAATTTAATTTTCTGGCTTTCCATGGTAGGTCATTGTCTCTGGCTCTCTGCTCTGCCTTAGAAAGCAGGTGGGAGCTCTTCATTGCTTGACACCTTGCTGTAACCCAGCCAGACCTTAGATCAAGCTGTTCACCTGTTTAAATAGCACTTACTCAGCTATTCAGGCTTTTACACAGCCCTTATTATTTGGGACTCATAACAAAAAGCTAACCTCTGCAACCCAAAGGGGCTCTCATGCTGCACTGGGGAACAAACAAACCTGAAACTTCCATGACATTATTCTGACTTCTCCTGTGCAGTCTGCTCAAGATCTACTTTATCCCATAAATAAATCCAAGTGCTGGAAATCAGCAGTGCTGATGTGATAGCAGCCAGCTGGCCCCAATTATGAATTGCAGCAAAGATTTCTGAGGAGTATTTCTGGTGCTTCTTGTTATCATATGTGTAATAAGGCAAGTTACTAAATGCAGTTTTGAAAGATAAAGCCAAATCCTATTCCAGCTGCCTCTGTGGCTCAAGCAGTCATGTGCTGGTTTGTAATTACTTTAAACTGTGAGGAACCATGGCCAGATCTGTTATCAAGAGATCAATCAATCAGTCATACATTCTGAAGTCTCAGAAGTTTTGAGATGTCACAAAAGTAGAGCAAGCTGCCAGCTGAAATGCAGCACAAGCTTTTTAACAGCCTAGGTGATAACACACCCATCTCTAAAAAGCCACTGCACTGCCTAGTCTAAAATTCCCTATTTCAGAAAAGGTTGGAAATTCAGGAAATCTTTCAAAACTCTGAGAGAAACAGAGAATTAGGGAACTTTTCCTATACAGCTCAGGAAAATGATGTGGATATGCTCACTTAAAAATACACTGCCTGCACTAGAGGGGGGTAATTTCAGTCCTCTGGCTGCCAGACTGTAGAGTCATAGGGACAGAACAATACAGGCAACAGCAACAGGACACGAGGAAAAGGAAAGTAGCTGCACCAGGGGAAGTGCAGATTGGTTCTCCCCTGAGAGGGTGGTCAGTCACTGAACAGGTTCCCCAGGGAAGTGCTCATGGCACCAAGCCTGCCAGAGCTCATGGCACATCTGCACAACACTCTGAGTGATGTGGTTTAGATTTACATGGCCCTGCAAGGAGCAGGGAGTTGGACTTGATGGTCCTTTATGGGTCTCTTCCAACTTGAGATATTCTGTGATCCTGGTGGCAGACACTGATGATTACCAGCTGTTTAAGTAGCTCTGAGTGCAAGTATTTACTGACCTGCACTCTTTTTGGCTGCCTGAAAACTCCCTGAATGACTATCAAGAATTTGCTCAATACATCTTAGTTCTGTATAGTTGGAGTGGTTTTGCTGACCATAGCTGACAATGATGGCACACAGTATTCGGAAGGGGACTTTGAGAGTCACATGTTTGAAATTGAACTGAACTGTGTCTCCAGTGGACTTCTCTCATGGTTAAAGCCCAGCAAATGCCCAAGACCTCTCCCATGTGACAAACCAAATTGGATGTTTTTAATGCTGCTGAGATAGGGAGGATGGAACACTAAGTCCCTGGAAATTGGTTCCAGATTTTGGTAACACCAGCTTTGCCTCTAAGTAGGTATTTGCAAAGTCTCCCAGTCTCCTGCAGGACTGCAGAGAGCCTGGCCACTCCAGGTGAGGCACTGCTGGCTCTTACAGGAGTGCTCATGTCTTGCCCAATGGCCATGTGCCCTCAGGTGAATGGCACACAGATCAGTCAGCATCCCACTGCAATTAAATAAATGTCTCTTACCTCCATAATTTCATTGTTTTTAATCAGGAGTGACTCTGCACCACCATAATAAAGATACTGCATAACCAGCTGTAATAAAACAAAGGGAGTGTTTATAAAAACCAATCCAAGACATAGAAGAATAGGGGACAATGCAGGCAATTCCCAAGGCTCTCCTAACACCACCACCACGGATTTGTAGATAAAAATAGCTCAAGCCTCCTAATTTCAAAGGTTATTGGTTATTCTCTCAGTCTGCAAAGTTCAGTGTTTCCTTCTCACAGGTAGTCTAATGTCTCAACTCTCACCCTCAAATTGTCTTGATTTCCTTGTAAGTTCCACACAGTTTGCAGGAAACTGATTAACTCATTTTGAATTTTCAGTGTATTTCCTAGTCTGTTAAGCACATCACTGATTCAGGCAAACACAGCATATACAATGGTGATTCCCTTATCTCTTCCCTGGCAAAGGCCACCTTCATCCAGCTGCATGTGGGCATGCATGGAAGATAAAAAAGAGGAGGAGGCTTTGCACTGAAATACAAGCCAGCTAAGATCCCTCTGTAGGGAGCCCAGTTATTGTGGGCAGCTGGGATTTATGTACAGCAGCAGCAGTCGATACATGGAGCTGCCTGAGCTCCAGCTCAAAGCAAGGGAAGCACATCCATGCTACAGGTACAGAGAGCAAGCTCTGCCATTTCATGGCACTAAATTGATTGGAGAGCACTGCTAAGGAAGGGAATGAAGTGTGTCTCTTCCAAACCTGTCCATTAAACACAGAAAGAGCCAACTACAGAAATGCCTTATGCTGACAGGCAGCACTTTGTGTGCACAGCCCATGTCAGTGAAATGCTTGCTGCTGTATCTGCTGAGGCACATTTGTAATCAATAGAACCCTGCAGTGCTTGAACAGAGATGAAGCCTGTGCTTATGAAACCACTGCTCTGGTTTATCAAATACATAGATACTAATTTGGACAGGGCATGCATGGTGTTTCTCTTACAAGTTCCATTCAAATTCAGCGTGGGGACTGTACCTGAAAGATGGGGTACTTCACATAGTTGATCTCAATACAAGTACTATCAGATGAGGGCTTGCTAGACAGCAATGCTTTAAACCTAAATAAAAAGGAGCAAAACTGAAATACCAGCCCAATTATCTCTGTGGAAAAATGCAGTAAAAACAGTACAGAAGTGCAATGGAATGACAGCATCAATTCTTGCAAAAACAGTATACTAAAATGAACCTTTTTGTCACCAAAAAGCGTCCAGATTTAGACACTAACATAAAGTTCAAACCAAAAGGAAGAAGCTTCTCTCTGTAAGATTTCAATTAGAAATTTCTGAAAAATACACATAATATAAAATAGAGTAAAATGTACATCTGAAACTCAGATTCTGTAATGACACATATTACAGAACCAAATTATTTTTTTCTTGAAGGCAACATGATCTTATATGAAGATCTGCAACATTTAAAACCTGAATGTTTTCCTTTTTTGAGGGCGATAGATTTTGGCTTATGTCCATTACGCTGGTTTAAAAAAATCTTTTGGAACAAAACAAAAAAAGACATTGAGACTTTTAATGCTCCTATGCAATAATTGTGTGAGAAGAGGCATGAGAGAAACTGGATAGGTTACTGTTCTCTGATTATCGTAACCTGAAATTCAGACACAAGTTTCAGGACAAAAAGCTCACATATTTTTAGTTAATTATTGCAAACTTATGTGAGATATATACATACGTAACAATCTACTTCTCAAACCCAGGTATCCCCATTGATCAGAAGGTGAAAATGGGAAATGTGCTGCCAGAAACACCTGCCCTTGTACTTTCTCTCTTTGTTAATTTATCTGACCTTCCAGCAGTAGTTCAGAGCTCAGCTTATCTATCAAGACCAGCATTTGCTGGATGGTAACCTTTCCCTCATCATGACTGCATCTTGTTAATTAAAATACAGATAACAATTTACTTTCACTAGTGTCAAACTCTATTATGAACACAATTTAGTAGGCTTAAAGCTGGAGTTTGGAATGTATTTGTACATTACTATGGAGCTCTAAACACCAATATCCATTTCTTAGTTGAAGGCACGGTCAGCTACTGCAGTTACTTAATTCAAATCTCTCTGCTCTGTGATGTGGGTTGGCAGCACAACTAGCATCAATTCCCATATTGCTTACATCATCCAAATTCAGAGCTCTGTCCTTCTCACATCTCAAAATAAGCTGTTTTGGAGGGCCAGCAAGATTTGCTTAAAAGCACACCTTGAATTATACAGCTGCACACAAATATATAATGTTTGGGTTAAGCTGGGAAACTCACGTTCAGCCTTCTGAGCACAGGAAACCAACTATAAATACTGCCTTTGGATACAGTATGGTATGTTTCACAGCTATTTAAATTCATTTAAAAGTTGTCGAATGCTGTCAAGAATTGTGCGATAGTAGCTTGTTTTTCCTGGAGACTGCTGAAACTGATGCAAGGCAGAATTTAACCACTCACAAGAATTTACCACTCATTAAATTATTAATAATCAAAGTACCGTGCCTCCTGTATGGTCGAGAACTGGGTGCAGGAATGAGCACCATGCCAATGTGCCTCAGTGCAACCAAGTCAGATACATGGCCAGAAGCATGGATCATTCACTGGATGAAAATCTATTGACAGGAGCACTTGTTAAATATCTGGCAGATCAACCAGGAACAAGCTGTGGGGATGTTCTGATTAAGAAAAACTTGAAGACTAGGCCACTAGCCTTTAAAGAACTGGGACAGCAAAACGAACAAACAAACCCCACAAACGCATAAATCAAATTCTATTTTGGTTAAAAACCAGAGATGTGTCTCTATTTTACCTTGGCGATGCAGTAAATAGCAACACTCGATGTGCATAAAATGGTCTTCCTTCCACCAGAAATGTGACATCTGACATCTCTTTATTGTTAAGAAAATGGGGATCTAGAATCACAAAAAGAAGGAAACAAAAAAGTCAGTAACTTTCATTTGGAAGAGGTCTGGAACATACTGAATATTTCCCTGTTTTGACAAAAGAAAGCAACAGAATAGAAGGATATTGTTTTTAGTGAGTAAAGCCCATAAAGCTATTTTGGACAGCCTGAGACAACCACACTGAGTTCAGACAAATGGAATTCAAAGCTCTGAAGTCCGTGACGACCTGTGCTGAAACAACAGCCAGCCATCCCTGCCGTGTGACACCAGCACAGCCTCCAGCTCTGCTACCAGAGCCAACTGCAGCTCAGCAGATGCTGGGGGGCCCTCTGCTCATTTATACTCTATTAGGCCACTCCCTGTGTGAGGAAGTTTTTGTCAAGGGAACAAGGGTCCCGGAAAATTGATTGGCTCTTCTCACAGTCCCATGAAAACACCCTGGACTCTGCTGACCAAGCTGGGAGGGCTGTGCTGGTGCAGCATCACCTGCAGCCAGCCAGAGGGGTTTGAGATCCAGACAGACACCTTGCTCCAGGGCCAAGGCTTGGATCCCAGCCTAATGAGCAACACAGACAAATCTTTGCAGATTTACGGCCCCACTCCAGTGCACCTGATGACCCTCCTGATGTCACTGGGAGTTTTAGGCCAAGTTGAGTTTGGGGCCCTTCCTTCTTCTAATTCTGTCTTTCAAATTTTCTGACTTTGAGATTTTTTGACTTGCGCCCTGCTCAGGCACCTGGTCAGCAGCAGCCTTCCCACAGCTCTGCCTGGAGAGCTGATGAGAATCTTGCAGTGACACTTACCCAGGCGGGAGGTCTGCTTGCGCTTAATCTCCACCAGCTTTGGGATTGGGTAGGGTCCATAGCAATGAGTGAAAATGACAGAGAGCTGCTGGCTGATCACCTCGTTCTACACAAAAGAAAACAAATGCATGCAACATAAGATCAGTATGCAAAGGACATGTTATGTTGTTCTCAACAGCTGCCTGTTTTAAGGTGAAAAGTGTGACTGCTGAACCTTTATTAAAATAAGAGCTTACAATTATTAGCATTTGTTAGAAACGGCAGTTCTCATTTACTTGATTGCTATGTCTTCTGTACAAATAATTTTAAATTAAGAAGTCTTCTCCTTGGATGACAAGTCTTCTTTGCCTACAAAATGCCATAGTCCAGTCCCCTCTGCAAAAACAAAGTTCCTTTACAACAGTGAGTTCATTTTATTTGCAGACTTACTGTACTGGAAAATGATTTTTTTTTTTTTTTTGCTCTTTAGAAAATGGTCACTGGTCACGTCTTAGGAAACCCGAGCTACAGGCAGATGCAGCTGCACAGCCTGCATACATTTTGAAGTGCAGCAGTCTCACACACAGACCCTTCCTCTACAGAGTGACTGAGGCACCAGAGACAGCCACTCATTCAATCCCAAATGTTTCTTTAGGGGCTCTTACACCTCTGGCACCAGTGTGGGCACCACTGTGCTGTGGAAGCCAGACCCTTGTAGAACCAGGTCTGATCCGGGGCCTTTACCCTCTTCTGCCCCAACTTTGGGGGCAAGACACCCATAGGATGCTTTCCTAAGCTCCTTGAATATTTGTATGCCTAAGATGCAAGGGTAGTGAAATGGATTTAATGCTTAAGTACCTAAGTCCCAGATGAAAGCAGGATTTAAAAGCTTTGGCAAATTTTATCCCACACTTTGCTGATAACCAGAGCAAGTCTAGACAAGTTCAGCAGTGCCACACAGCTAATTCATGGTGACATCTTTTAACTACCCTGTTGGCTGGTGAGTCTCTCCACACCACGAAACTGTGAAATGGCAAGACACTTAGACATAAGAGGGTCAAAGACGAAGGAAATAAGCAGGTGAGGGGCAAAAAAATATCATAGTATAAAAATTTGAGGAATAGAGTTGTTACATTAAAAATATCTCCAGACTTTAGAAGCAGAAATGGAAGCTTTCCTTGCTCTGAGCACATTTCAGAAATCCTCCTTAAATCCCACGAGTGACAAGGAGGAGTGGCAGAGATGCTGTAATGACTCTCCAACTGAATCTAATCAAACAGGGTGGGAAGGGGTAGAGCTGTTCCCTCACAGGCACATGCTGATGTCAAAGGAAATTACACGCACTCGCCGCAGGCAGGAGTTGGCTTCTATTACTACATCAGATGTAGCACTGAAAGAAACTCTGAGGTAAGAGAAACTCTCATACTGAGAGACACCATTCAGCAGGCACAGGGCCCAGCCCTCAGAGAGGGGCTCACTGCTGTGGCTCCAAGACAAGGAGGGCGTCTCATGCCAGGAGCATCTCACTGTTCTGCATCCTCCTGTCGGAGCCCTGCAAAGCGCCTCACAAAGGGAGTGGATCACAGGCTAAAGAGAAAAGGAAGATGTAAGGCCAGATTTCAAGAAGGAAGTGACTCAGCTGCTGGGAGGGTTGGGAGGGGAAGCTTTAGACAGACAGGGCAGAAAGAGCAATTTCTTCTCTGCTCAGAAGGGCTGTGCCAAAGCACCAGGGCCAACTGAGTCAGGCAGGGAGGAGTGTGTCTGGAGGGATGCTGATTACCAGCAGGGCAGCTCCCAGCTGGATCTGGCAGATGCTAGAAGTCAGAAAATACAACAGAAGATGGGGACAATTCCATGGTTAGAGTGGAGGGAAGCTTCTGGAGAGGAGAAACAATGCTCACCTTTACCTGCAATGAATAAAAGCAAAGTGCACTGAAAAGGAGAGCTCTTGGCAGCCCCCTCCCCAGTCTGCTGGGGTGCACAGGTCCTGCCTGTGTCACTGAGGTTTTCATGGGTTCCATGAACTCACCACTCCCAGCCACAGCTGTGCCCATGCAATAGCTTCTCAAAAACACACACATGCATCAATAAAGACAATGAATCTCCTCCTTCCAGAGTGTCTGTGGGAATGTGCTGATGGAAAATCTGGGTATTGGCTTTGCAGTGCCTCGTTAGGAGCTGGAGGCCCAACTCACCAGACCAAACCACAGCACCAGGGACCAGGACATCCAGCTGCACTGAGACCAGGGAAGGACAGGCCAAACTCAGCCACCCAAGTGGGAGAAGGGGAAGTCCAGCTAGTAAGTCCAGCCAACATAAAGAACCAGTCATGCCTGCAGACAATCCCATGGGAGCCTGCCTACACGGGAAAGGGGCTGCCAGCTCCCTGGGTCACCAGCTCTGTGGTGTGCAGATACAAGCCCATTACAAAACCACTTTGCCCACAAGCCCATGAAAAAAGTGGTGTAAACTAAGCTCTAATTAGCTCAAAATGTGATACATCCACATGAGAGATGCTTAAAAACCCCAAGACATGGAACAGAGATGGGACAAAGAGAAAAGAGACCTTAGGATGGACACATCAAAGAAAGAGGGCCATCAGACAAGACAGTGGCTTCAGACTTCCCATGCAGAACACTGACCTCATTTGGCAGAGAGGAGGCTGGAGACCTTTGGTTTCTACTGGTAACATTAAATACTTACATCTCATACCATCCAAAGGCCAAAAAATGAGCTCAGCAAGAGCTGAAGCATGTGCTTATTTAGAGTCATTGCTAACAAACAGCAGCAAGGGAGGGGATTGGTAAATTATTACAGCACACCAAGTTTTCTCCCCACACCCCCAGCATGTAACCAAGCTCACAGGACTGTGGCACAGAATCTGCTCCCCACAGTGCCTCTGCTTACTTTTACCAATAAACCAGGCAGAAATAGGAGAGGGAAAAGGAATACTTCATCTGTAGCTGGATGGCTGGGGAAAAATTGGCTTTTTCGAGCCAAATCCTGCTCTTGGAGGACTTGGGCTGCCTGCGAAGTGTCTGGGAACAACTGAGAAGTACATGACCTGGGGCACAAGCATTCCCCTGGAACAGGACATGTTCAGCCTATTCAACCTTCACCTTCACACAGTGCCCACCACTCAGGTACCCGCACTGAGATGCTCAGAAGCTCCCATTTAAGCACCAAGATGGATAATTCTTCCCTGTTTATCCTTTCATCCTATCAACCTAACTGTGAAAGCCCGGCTGTAAGAGCTCACTGCAGCAGTTGTGGGCAGCAAGATTAACACTGGAGGAGCAAACCAAAGTTTGTTTTCTTGCTACAGTTTGATGTTGGAACACCTTGTGCCAGGATGTGTGAGGCTGGCACCTGGAGAGAGGCCAGCCTCCCTTCAGACACGGGCATTCCTTTGCGCTCCAAGGGAGCCGACGCACATCTTCTCCTGTGGGAGGGGGAAGAATGCTTGGCACAGGACATAATAAAAATATTTACCTAGCCACGGGGTAGTTTACAGATAGGGAAGAGGGAACAGGAACAACAACAGCGAGTCTTCTGAGGGAGATGGTGCTTCCAGCAGAGAGCTGGTTGGTGAGCAAGCAACTTTGCTTTGTAGATACAAGCAGTCCCCTGTCTTAAAAGCATTCTTCAGCAGAGATCTAAAGGAATTCCCCAGTCCTGCTGAATGCACTTGAACTGTGAGGGGAATTTATAAATTCTTTTGAAGTAAAGCTGGAGGCTTTCAAGTTGTTGGACCAGAGATGCCTTGTTGATTGATCTGAGAAGAGGTGAAGACCTGGGTGGGAAGGGCAGGGATGTTTTTTCCTCAGTGTCCATCTGACAAGGGTCTGTGGCAGGATACAGGGAAGTCTCCTCCAGGCTTCAGCACATACCTGGGAGAGCTTCCTCCATTCCAGGTTACACAGATCAATGCAGCATAGCTATTCTGAGATGTGTTCCTACAAGGTACTGGACACAATGGGAAATACATAGCCAACATTCTCCAGTGCCTGTGCAAGACACGTGTCTATGCCCCAAATTCTGTAGGGTGAAATGTGTGTTGCAGACTGCTCAAATCCCACTGCTTAGTTCTTACCAGCCTACAGACACCCTACCACCTCCACATGGCTGCCCTGAAGGGTAACTTCTTGTTAACAAGTCAGACTTCTTTCCTTTACCTCTGAAATCCCAAGCAATGTTTTGGGATTTTCTTCTCCTGATGCTACATTCACCAGCACAGCTCCATTAATGCTGTTTTAACCTGTCTGCCAGGCCCTCAAATTCCTCTACCACATAGCCCAAAAACCAAAAGCTCACTACATGAAGGCAGAAAAAGTAACACATTCTTCTGGGCTTGGTGTCTGCCTGTTAATACTCAACTCCTCAGCAAGCTGAGAAACCACACTGCTCAGAGAACAGAGGCAGTGGCAAAGGTATCTTCTCTCTCTGGTCCTGAGGATGCTTGGGGGACCCCTTTCTCTGCTAAATGCAGAGTGGCAGAAGTGCTGTTTCCAGTCAGCCATCTCACATGCATTTCCCAGCAGCCGTAGTCTCAGGATACCCCTAGCCCACTGATGACTTATCCATGACATGCTGGGATACCCTTGAATGAGTCCTCTGTTCATGCTCCCCATTCCCGAAAAAGATGATAAAGAATGAAGTAACAGAGAGGACTTTTTGCTGTCCCCCATTCCTGAACACTCAAACTCTGAGACCTTTTCCATCTCAAAACTGTCTCCACCCTTGCACAGGTGATCCCACTACCATCCTCTTGCATAATTCACGCTCAGCAAATGCCTCAAAACTAAATAAATGCCACTTCAGATGGTCACTCCTAGATGGTTAAGCAGCATACACAGAATTAATATTAGTCAAACAGCTGGAAAGGGAGGGAAGCCCCAGAGGCTGGAGCTACAGTTAGAAGCAGTAAACTGCACAACAAAATGGGTTTTGTTAGTGCTGGGCTCAAGCCCCTCCACTGCAAGCACAAACGGAAAAGAACTAATCACAGGTAAGGCAGAAATGGACTCTTCCGTTGCTTCTGGGAAAGCTGCCAAGCCTCCTTTTCAAAAGGCTCTTTATATCCCAGCTGTGCATTGTATGTAAAAAGCTCAGATCCACGGGCACAGTCTAATCCCTGGGTGAGTGCCCAGGAAAGGGCAGGTGTCACATCCACGGCATTTATTTATTGTAAATGAAGAATGCTCCTGCCTCTGGCAGGGGAACATTTTAGAAGGTAGCAGAGGGTAGGAACAAAATCAAACCTGTGTTAGTAAGTACCAAGCTGAATGTGTGTTATGAAACCCCAGGATGGGGTTAACAGTGTGTTATTAACATGCCACTCAGTACCTGGCGCTCGCATCTCACACGCAGAATGCAGGACGCACATGTGTGGATAACCTGGCTCCGGCTTGCTCGGAACTGTTCAGACACAGAAGTGCTACAAGTGACAATGGGCAATGCTACACATCACTGCAGTTGCTTGAGAACAGTGAAACCTGACTAACAAATCACAGCAAGTCCCAGCCAAAAGATGGATCACTGTGTGCTGGCTGGGCACTGGATGACACACAGAAGGGTATTAGCCACTCCATGGAATCCATAAGCAGACACTTTAGCATACTGGGATGTCTTCAGGGTTATTTTTAGTGCAGGTTTTGGTGTGCCTGTCTCCTCTGTGGAAACTCCACGTTTTTTCTTCAGCTGAAGTATTTCAGTCATCAGCCAAAATACTCCATTTTCAGGTGTTAATTTTTTCAAGAAATGTAAAATATTTTGTGGGAAATAAATATCTTTTATTGTAATGAAACCTTTCATTACAATAAAAGCTCAGTTTTCTGTTCAAAGCAGTTCAACAAGACAGACAGGAGTCTTTTCTGATGGTGTCCAGGTAAGAGAAACACGGACAGCACTCTCCCAGGGGAAGACTTTCTTTGGGACACGATTATAACAGAGTGCTGGTCCCAATGCTACACAGGGTTCACCTCTCCTGTCTATCCTTAGCCCTTCTTGCAGAGCAGGGCACTCTGGCTTCATGCAACAAATACAGCTTCACTCAAACTCATCTGAAACATTCATTTCAGCCCACCATGAAGCAATGGGAAAAAGTTGAATTTTCTAGCTCTTTGTCTTCCAGTGTCACTTTCTAGGTCATATGCATACCCTGGGGAAATAACTGATTTTTGCTGACCACCATGCCTGGACTTAGTAGAACACACACATGAGCTGAGCCTGTTGACATTCTCCAACATTTATTTTATAAGAATCAAATCCAGAAAAACAAGAAAATCAATCCCAGCAACAGAGAAACTGAATGCTCATCTCAAGCTTCAGCATCTGAAAGCTTTCTTGGAACACAACAGCCAGATGCTTCATTCTTTCCTGCTGCGTTCTGTTTGATGGAGACATTAAAATACTTTTTCAGTTGTTACTGCATCTCTGACAGAGGCTGTCTCTGAAAAGACGTATTTTAAAAATATCCCAAAACTTTCCTTTTAACAGATTTCAGTTTCCAAATGGAGAAGCTACTGCTGAAAGAGCACCTTAGCTTTAAACCATATAGGCTAGATTTCTCAAGATACCCACATGCCTGAATCCTTTTGGAATTTTAAAACTGGTTATTGTTCTGAATTACTATTTGTTCTCAATAACTGTCAACACCAGACTGATGGCTGTTATTCAAGCAGCTCAGCCTTCCAAAAGAGTCTGTGCACTCCTGCATATTTCTTCAGCTGCCTGTAGGTGCATTTTTAAAGGTTCGAAAACTCCAGGAATTTTAAATCCTGAGAAAACATCTTTATAAAGTAGTTTCCTGCATCTTTCAACAAGCCTGGGCTGCCCAACACCTCACTAATGGGCTAAATATTAAAATAAAATAAATAAAATAAACATGTTGTCATGGACAGAAATGGATGGGAAGGATGGAATGAGATCTTCAGAATGCAATGAAGGTGTGGCGGTGAAGGATTGCTCCTATGACTTTCTCAAGCTGATTTAGTCTTAGACAATACACTAGCAGGAACACTTATAATCCAAGTGTTCCTTGTGTGAAGGAACACTTCTAAGCCAAGTTTTCCTGGTGTGAAGCACCTCTAGGAGCTTCAGACAATGCTTCAGCACATGTGCTCAATGCACATGTAGACTCACACATGCCCTTCAGCAATGCATGGCCACACAGCATCTAAAGAAATGGCAAAGAGCTCCTTTCCTTACTGGTCCTATGAGGGAAAGGGAGAAAGCTGTAAGAGAGATTATTTGGAATTAAAAGATTGTGTATTTTCTCAAAAAAAATAGGCCAAAGACAAGCTGATATAAATTGCTGTGGGCAGAAAAAGCAGTGGATGAAACTGGCTTGTGACCTCATCCAACTGGCAAAGGTGCTGGCTAACCTACATAGAGGGAGCTGGGTTATTTAATGACAATTCAGTCTTATGCAGAGCCCTGGAGTGCAAACCTAAACTCAACTTCCTCCAAAGGCCAGATGTGTTTAACTTCCGAGGTTGTGGGCTTGAGTCTGTTTTTTCAGGTTGTGGAAATGTCAAGATCAAACTGAACAACTCCTGGATTTTCATAGACAGAGGACACAGAAGCATCTCTGCACATTGAGTGTATTATCCTTAGGAGAATCTCTGCAAAAACAGAAGAGCTGACCTGCGAGCCTCACCTCAGGTACTACAAGCCCATGGACCTGGATGCAGCCCCCACATAGCTCTTTTAAAAGCTTCTATTTGGTGGGAGGCACTCCTCAGGTAAATATGGTCCTCTGACATGGGGCAGGTGGGCAATCCAGCTCAGAGTCAAGCTCAGGCAATGCAAACATCAACCTCAGCTGGAGGGAAGGGAAAGCTTCCAGTAGGGAGTTTGGGGGAGTTTTCCCAGGCCATGAAGAGCACAACACACATACCATCAGGCAGGAATTCAGTTGTATCTTCCTATCATTCTTCCATAACAAGATCTCCAGCATAATTTTAATTTTGAGGGACTCAACTCTGCTCTACATAGCAGCTAAAGTTTAGCTCACGGCTAAACTCACTCCCAGAAGGGACTCTCTGGCTTCTGCCTCACAAAGCCCTGTCAAAACCACTTCTAGTTTGTGTGCTTGTCTTCCAAAGAGACTGAATCCATCCCCAAATGGCAGTGCCTTTCCTACCCATGCAGCGTCCCAAAACCATCATGTGTCATCAACATTTTTCAGGTTGTTGGAGTTTTCCAGTTTGGGTTTTGCTAGTTTTTAAGAGAGGTGCCTTAAACTGAGCTCTCAATGTCTTTACCACAGATGTTGCTTTTTCCAGAGTGCCTTGACCCTGATCTTTAATTTGGTAATGACCCAAGCTCACTGCAGGACAGCAGGAGCTGCAGAGGGAGCAACTGCAGATGGATTCTCTGTCTGTCCTCACAGCTCTGCCTCAGCAGCAGGGAAACACTGCTACTTCCCCACTCCCCATGCAATTCTCAATGGTGCAGCTGATAGAAGACATTTAAAGGGATGAAAGGAAATGAAAGAGCTCCATCTCACTGGAAGCCACCAGGAGCTGGGTATCAAACCTTCAGCTGTGCTTTTGGAAGACTTCCTCCAGGGCTTCAGTGCAGCAGTGAACAACCCATGTGCAACCTATGCACTGTTCTCCCCCACTGACTTCACAGCTTGAAGAAAGGCAATAAACCCAGGAACTTGAGCTCAGCCAGTTTTGCCTGACTCACCGAGTTTTGTTGCTGTTCTGTGTTACTGCATCAGGACTTCTGCAATTTTTTAAATTTGTTTCTACTGTCAGCATCCCAGCACATAGATGGGAATGGAGTTCCACCCTGCCACCCTACAGGTCACCAACACCAGTGCTAGCAGAGCTCCCACATAAACCCTCACATCTGTATCCTCTAGAAACAGGCATTTTATAAACCATCTGTAAGGAAAAAGGGATTCCTCATATTTGACACTGTTCTTGTAGGTTTTGGTTACATTTTCTTTAGTATTTTCATATCTATTGCATTTGGCCTTTTTTTTGCCCTGGGAACCTGCAAGAACATTTCGTACAATGGTGCAAAGCAGAAGGTGGGGACAGAAAGTTTGCTTCCTACTCTGAGACCTGCCCTTATGTCTCCATGTGATTTTTGGGGAGCTTCTCTGGCCAAATTACTCAACACTATGAATTGCTGTCTGGCTTATCCAGGTTATCACAGCCTCTGAGACTGGGACTGTCACTCCATGAGACACTGAAAATCTGCCTGTTTAATTACCTCAGTTTCCCTGTTGGTGAAGGGAGGATAAGATCTTCTTTCATGTCTCAACTCATTAATATTAGTAAATTGTTCTGAGATTATGGGATAGCTGGAACTATTTATAGGAACACGAAATGCCATTTCTACTAGGTGCAAGTTGCCATGCAATTAAAATATACTGAGCATAACAATATGTAGCAAATGGGACATCTTGTTTTACATCAGCAAAGAACTGCTAAGTGGCTCTCTGCTTCCTAGTTGCTTATTTTATACTTTTTGCCCTGAAAAATTCATTAAGGAAATGTACTGGGCCAGACTGTGATGTTTAGCAAGAGTCATAATCTCTCTCAGAGTTTCCAGCCCACAGGGAAAAGCACGTCCATGTGGGAAAATCAAGCTCCTCTCTCCACAGCTCTACAAAATGCAGAGCTTTACAGTTTTCTGTCAAGAGAGAGGGATGTGAACCACAGTTATGGCCCTTCTGCACCTCTTAAAGGAGATTTCTTTTCTGTGGGTATACACAAAAATCTCTGCTCTCAGCCCTTCCAGAGAAGGAGAAAAGAAGATCCTTTAAATCTCAGCTCTCCTCGGCTGCCTTCTGTGGAGTGACCAGGGAGAACTTTTATTGGCTCACTCTCCTACAAATGAATTTATGTAGATTCCTTCCAAAGGGCTGCATAGTCTCTTTCCTCATTTCTGTCTGGGAGAGCTTTGTAAGAGGCCATTTGGACAAGACCACCACAATAATTCATAACATTTGCAGACAATTTGTAAACCCTTACAGTGTCCCAGAATGATAAATTATTTTTTCTAAGACAATGAAACACTGTGTGAGTGTGTGTTTGTGAATATGCATGAAGACAGGCAGTTCCCCCAGGCCCACGGGCAGGCATAAAGATCAGCACAGATTTCTTCTCCATCATGTAGGGTTTTTGTGATACTTCAGTTGTTTTGCCCCTCCAGATTTTAGGTTTCTAAGTGAACCCAAAGCAGAAGGCAGCAGTCTTATTTATCCAGGTCTTATATATCTTATATATCTTATATATCCAGGTCTCCTACAATAGACTGTGAAAGATGTAGATGTACTAAAGATATAATCCTATGTAAATTATTTATTCTAATGATGATTGCTGGCCTTGGCTTCAGCCACCCAGGAGAAAAGCAATTAAAGTCACTCCTCATCCTAAATTACAAGGCCTATTCTCTGTTAAGTTTTCAATATGATTAGCTTCATATCAACTTTCAATCCAAGCAGCACTTTGTTGGTAGTTTCTGGATGAACATACATCAACCCAAGTGAGTACAGAACAAGGAATCTACAAATCCTAGGATTTGGAACAATTTCCTAAAACCTATCTCAAAATATTCTCCATAAATACTCATCCAATACAAACTATTACCTTGCAAAGGCAAGGCTCATGGGAGCAAAAATCAGAACAATACTGGAACAAATACGCAGGATTTGCTTAGACTCTAGTCCAAGCCTGCTTTTGCAGCAAGATACAAGAAATAAATCCATGTAGGTCATCATTAGCTATACCAAGTCTGGAATATCTAGTATTGAGTACCTATGCCAGAACCTGTCCCCTTTTCACATTATTTAGGCTATTGCTAAAAATTATTTGCTCCTTGCTGTTACACATAGAGTTGGGTGATAAAAGTTACTTGCTTTCAGTTTAACAATTAGAAGGCCATACTGACATGTATTGTGGAGTATGAGGAAAAAGAACACCAATCAAATAATTTTGATGCTTTTCATCACTACAGCATTATTATGGTAACAGTGGACAGTGACTGGGCATTCCTTGGGAGTGACTGACTCTCGGGGGACCAGCAGAGAAGAGACTATTAGTTATAACAAGTTTTAAATTCTTCTAGGTAAGACATTTCCCTCTCCTTGCCAGCTCCATGATCATCCCTTTTGCCATTATACTTCCATACCAAATGGTACCTCCTTGGAAAGGTTTTGTTAGTCTGATTTGCTTGACTAAAAAAAGTCAGCTGAAAGAATAAATCTGGGGAACCTGCAAGTACAAACACACACATAGAAAATTTGAAAAAATTATCCTTTTCTTTGCTCATAGAAACCAGTCTCCTCACAAGGTTTAGAAGTCCAAATCCCACATGAAGGGAAGATAAAATCATGACAAGCTAAAGAAATCCAAAATAAACATGAATATTAGCTTTGTTGTATAGTTCTGTAAAGCAAGCTGGATGAAATTACTCTTTGGGTTGGTTTGGTTATCAACATCTCTTGCCACACTGCCATGACCCTTTTGACTTTAATTTCACCACTATGTATCACTTTTGTTGTTGTCTCTCCAGCTTACCGTTAGCATCTGTTATTAGGATGTTCTAGTAGGACCAGTGATTAGCCTGTGTGTTTATAACCCATGGTTCCACAGTGAAAAAACCCCAAGATACATATCAATCCAGATAATAATAATCCTGTATAGTCTAAACAACCTTTGGGAGAGCTGTTCAAGAATAATATTGCAAGCTTTCGTGTCTTATAGGATGGGAAAAAGGCTGATTTGCTTTAAAACACACAATTTCATCCTACCTTGCTGGCCTTCAGTATCTCAAACATCAGAGGCAGCCCTTGTGTGATGAGCTCCTCAGTGTACTCCTCTTCCTGAATGGACTTGAACTCCTTGAGCAAGCACTGGATGAGGGGCCGTCGGTGCTGCTGGAAGGACGTGCGTAGAGACTCCAGCCACGTGTGCAGTGTCCAGGGAACACCTGCACACAGAGAACACAGCTCATCCCAGCTCCAGGCAACAACGTGCCCTTCTGCTTTTTTACCTTTGCTGATATTAAGATTTCAAGCGAAAGCTGCCAAATCATTCAAGAAATCAAATTTCTATTTATCCCTACTTGAGAAGGCTGATGGTTATCAGTACATCCCAGAGCTAATGCACAGAGGCTTTCCTCCAAATGCTAAGAGCGAAGACTGTGGTCTCTCTGCTCATCCAGCCTTCAGCTTCTCTGCTGAGACTACCAATTTGTGGTAATTGCTGTGGTGCTCTGCATTGCAAAAGCCTTTTGGAAACTAGATTTACACTAGCTCATTTGTTTGAATGTGGCCCTGGAGAGCCATTAAAAGGTGAAAAAACCTGATTTTGATCCCTACCTACCTGGATTCAAATTTGTGGTCTTCAGATAAAAACTTGCTTTAAGTGATACCCCATGTCCTCTCCTGATCATTAGCATTTTCCCTAAAGAGCACTGAGCGAGTTAAGCAGATCAGCCCTTTCAAGCAGCTTGTCATGGCAGAGCCACTCTCCAGGAAGTTAAAGGGAACTGCTCCCATGCACTGAGCGAGAAAGCACATGGAGCTGATGTACCTCTGCAGGCATGAGGCTGGATGTGACCTACTTTCTGCTCTTATAGAATGGAGTGGAAGGAAATATAAGCCTGGTGTTTGGCAAGTGAAGGTTTTTCCTTCTATGTCAGAAAATGTTCAATGCCTGTAGAGCACCCCTGCCACTCTCCTCTCATTCATTTCCAGATCTTTGCCTGCACAGTCCACTGCACGCTCTGACCCATATCCCATGGCCTCAGGACTGGAGCACCGCCCCAGGCAGAGGCACACCAGGCACTTGGGTCTCTATTTCTCTGTGAACAGATGAATGGGGATGGTAAACACACAGTCCAGATCGATTTCCATCTGCGTCACACAACCACCCTGCCCACAGGCAGAAGCAGCTTCACCGGGGGCTGGTATTATGTTCAAGTCCGTCACTGGCAGAGCTGGCATACCAAGGAGTCAGCTCCCTGCTCCTGCCTTCAGAGTCTCAGAAAATAAAGTCATTTTAATGGTGGACTGCTTTGAAGCAGAGTGCAAAAGAGAGGCAGCTGGAAGTGGCCCATTACAGCTGAACACTGTCCCAGAGCCTTACCTACACTCTGCCATGCAGCAGTGCAGATGGCTCCTGCAGTGGTGGAAACCACTGTGTCCTGCAGAAAAAAGCCACTGGCCCCTGAACAGAATGTGCTGTGGAGCTGGAATGGGCCAGGAACCTGTCAGATCTCCCACCACCTTCCATTCCGAAAGAGTTGAGGAAGATGTGACCGTGGCTGATTTAAGCAACAGCCTGACAAGAGGGACATGTTTCTGAGAGTGGTCCTTCCCTGGCGGAAGCAGAGGAAGGAGGCCAGCACTGACCTATGCTCCGGATGTCGATGGTGACGTCCACGTAGCCGTGCTCGGCGCTGTGGTACATGGCCTCCTTCAGGGCCTTCAGCTTGGCCTTGCTGTTGCGGCTGGCGCAGAGAGGAGCTGCTGCCGAGTCGGGCAAGTCCGTGCCCTCAGCCAGGATCTCCTCCAGGGACAGGATATCGCTCTTCTCCTTCTCCGGCTGAGCAAGCAGCTTGCGGAAAACATTCCTGTCAATCACAGCACGACACAGAGGGAGAGAGCGGGCAGGAGAGGAGAGGAAAGGGAGAGCAGTCAGTGGCCAGGCTTTCACTGCACTGGGCTTTACTCACTGTGTGGCAAATTAGGACACATACCCAAGAAATTACTCCAGCTAATGGCAGAACCAGCTGAGAGCAGACCCAAGGCAAGCACAGCTCCCGCTAGCCCACCTGCACTACCTGGGACATGTCTGCAAGTCACTGCTGTCTTGACACGAGCCGCACAGATGTCGCACAAGGGGCAGCATCTTGTGGGAGCAAAGACTCGTGAGCTAAATGTGACTCAAGACTTCTTCAGCAACCAGGGAAGGCCAAGGTGCCTCTGGACAAGCTCTTGGGACTCCCACCATGGCAGCCACCTGAGAAGGGAGCTGCCTGGAGCTACTGAAAGCACCACCACTCGATTCACACTCAAAGCAGTCTGGGAAAGCTAGAGCAGCTAGACATTCAACAAGGCCAGTCAGGGCAGGTTCAAGCACAGCTGGGACTACTCTACAAAGCCACTGATCCAGCTGGGCCATCAAATAACAAAACCCAAACTCAGAGACTTTGTGCCCTCAGGTTCACACCAGAGTAACTCATCAACCTCAGTAGTTTCCCTTCGTTTTGCAGCTGTGAGAAGAGAAACCAGGCTGGCTCCCAGCCCACCCTCCTTGTATGCCAGTGTCCCCCCTGCTCCCACTTACACTGCAGCATGGTGTGTCCCAAACTAATTTAGGGCAGAGATGGAAGGAAGGAGGTGTGTGTGAGTGTTATACAGGTAGGAACACAAGAGTTAAGAGTCTGTGACAGGGACAGCCAGTAGCCAAGCCACAGAGAGCCCCAGGTTCTCCTCAGGCCTGTGGCTTCCATTCACACTGAGTGAATGTGAGACTTCAACACCCAAAGTGTCCCGTCTGTGCCAGGGATCCCTGCAGGCTCCAGATGGACAGAGCTGTTGAACCCGCCCTGACGTGCCGTGAGCATGTTGTTAGACTGGCAGCTCGTCTCTAAGCAAACACACGGTAGGTACTGTCTCTAACCTGTATCTATGTTCCTCTGGATGGCTACAATCAGAAAAGTAGGAGTGTGAAGATCATGATACTAATTCATTACACTGCAGTCAACTCCTGAGCGTTGCAAGGTCATGCATGCCAGGTGCTCATCTCAGTGGTTCTTTTTTTTTATATTTGCAGCATACAAACAACATTAAGACACACAGGACTTTACAGTAAACATAGATGCAGAAAATCTATTCAACAAAATTAAGGCTGCAGCAGTACAGACACAATTCACTCAAACCTGAGAAAAATATCAAGGAATTCAGAAGGAATGTTTTTGACATTCCTCTCTGCTGTCACATCAGCTGCCATTTAACAACCACTGCATTGAACATACCACAAGAAGTCCCCTTCCTTTTTTTTTTTTTTTACATCAGAAATCAAAACGGAGCTTGTACCACCAACTGGTTTAATTCACATGCTAGCAGAAAGCCTTAAGTCTCTGCTCAGTTGGTGGCGTGTTCAATTGTTCATGCAGAAATTTCACCCATCTGCTCAAATTAGATGCCCAGGCAAAAAAGCAGCACTTGAAGGATGCCACTAGACTTGTTCCCACTCTACCTGTGTCCATGTGCAGCAGCCTGACTGAAAGAGTTCATGTCACCTTGTGGAGTCATGGAAATGCCATTCCTGTACATTGTTCCTATCATGGGGTCAGCTCCTCGCTCCAACAGCAAACTGACCAGTTCAAAATTTCCTGCAAGGCAAGAGATGCAATTTTACTCCTTTCGAAATCCAGTAGTTGCTCACCTAAACCGCAGATCCCAGCTGAGGAATTGTTACAATGGGAGGAGGAAGAAAGTCCTTACCAGCCGCTGCTGCCAGCTGTAAAGGAGTTTCAGAGTAATTTTCCTCTCCATGTTCTAAGGAACCTTCTACCTTTGCTCCAGCATCCAGCAATAGCTAGAAAGAAAATTCACCATTTAGAGCATTTGGGGGTATCACACTCTGAAGAGTTCATGAACAGTGACAAATGAGAATCTAATGCTTCTTGTTATCTGCAAACCCAATACAATGGAGACACGTGACATGCAAATTCTGCCCATTGTTTCACAGAGGCAAATTCATTCCTTTTTTCGCTCATTTTACGCTGCCAAACATCAGAAGCTCCAGCGTCCAACTTCAGAGCCAAAAAAGTGTAACCCAGCGTTTTTGATGGGAAATGGGATAAGGTCAGTGTTAGGAAGTAATGCGCTGGAGATGGAAGAAAGTTAGCCCGACAAGCATCCTTCCTTCGTGGTCTTCTAGAAGCCCAGCACCATCCAAAAATGGATCAGATTTCAATTGTCTCCATCTTTTACATGAAGACCAAAAGAAAGGCAACTCTTAAGAACCAATTACAGCAATGAGTCCAAAAGCTGTGGTCTCCATCGGGGACACTTCCACGTAAGCAGCAGCAGTGCTGAAAACAAAAGTGGCCAAAGAGAGCAGGATGGAGCCTGTGCTCCAGCCCCCTCTTGGCCATTTCTGTCTTAAGGCCTTCAAAGTTTTGGTGCTTGAGTGTGTCACAGACACAGCTGTTTTGAAGAATGAACCTTCCCAACTTTTGAGATGCCAAAGCACAGAACCAGCACATCCCACATGACACCTGGATGGGCTAAGGAGAGTCAGGGATTCTCTCCCTCTGGAGCAGCACGAGGGCTGTTGTCCACCTCTCTCCCACCAAGGCAGCAGTTTTGTGTTTGCTAGAATATTACAGTGTAAGAAAGTGCAATGAATGAATAAACAAACACATAAAACAAGTGGTCAGGAAGGAGCACAAGGAGTTGTCAGACTTTCTTTGGTGCAACTCTGCTTTAAAATTGTCCTGTTTAAGCCTCATATTGGTTAAGTTTTGACACCATATTCACTTTGTAAGTCTATCATGTATCAGTACACTCTTGAAGCAGAAGTAACCAATATGAGTATGACAAGAGGATGCTGGTTTGAGATGGATGTAATTAGAACTGAAGAGGAGAAAAAAGAAAGAATGAGATGCAGGTAGGGAAATACAATAATACCTGAACTACAGGAATATGTCCATGCAACACAGCAAATGTCAGAGCTGTCCAATGGCGGGTCTCAGGGTGGACGGATGGGTATTTATGAGCAGTACTGACAACCTATAAACAAATTAAAGTTATTTTTTTAAAGAGCTATATGTAACAAAATTCAACTTGCCTGAAAGCCAGGCATGTGAGGGAGTAAGTGAAATAGAAAACCTGGGAAAGGTGCTTTAAAAAATTATTGGCTTCATTTTTTTTACTGCAAAATTTTTCTCAATATTAAAACTGTTTGTGCTGATTTGACAGCTTGATTTGAGTTCTTACCAAATGAAGTCTTTTACCAACTACTGTAGCTCCATCTAAACCACTGGCCACCAGATTCTTTTGCACAAGGGCAAAACATCCACAGCTGGTTATAACAGCACACACTGGGGAAGTAAGGATGGATCAGAACATTTACAGCTAAAGACCACTCCCACTGACTTCACCAGGCCATGTACCAACAGCCCTGGGTCTTGGGATTGCTCCAGGCCCAGCCAAATTTCTTTGCACTTAAATCAGTACTTTTGTCACTGCTGTCATGAAAGACACATCACAAGCCCTACCCTGGAGTTTGCAGGCATTCTTCCAGGCTCTTCCTCTCTCACCAGAGGGAAAAAAAAAGTCTGAAAAGTGATGGGGCAGAGTGTCACTTCAGAAATGTTTAAGAAAATCTCCTTTTACTGCCTTTTCCTGTCTGAGTTGAGCTAAAAGTGCTGGGTGGTGACAGTTAAAGAGATGCAAACTATATCCTTAGAAAACAAAATGCTATTCTTCAGGTTGCTCCTTCTATTTTCTATGCCTCAGTGCCTGGTGCCTCTAATGTAGACATTGGGGAAGATGAATAACCATTCTTTGCTTCAGTTTCCCTGTCTTAAAGATGGGGGTATTAATATTGATGAGGTTCACAGAGCTGGTAGAATCTAATGAACATTTGCAATCCAAGGCTGTGCACTCAGATGGAGTGTGACACTAAAATTCAAAATCTTGTTATTGATCTTCAGAGGAGGACTAAAATCAGAGTAAAAGATGCACCATCTCTCTGTCTCACCAGCCAGCTCTGCTTTCACTACCTTGTCTGAAGCACTTTAATCCATACAGGGGAGCAGGGCCAGTCATTAAATATCCAGTTCCAGCAGCAGCTCACATTTCCAAGTGCCACATGCAGGGTTTTGCTAGATGCAGGCCCTCAGTCCCAAGGACAGGGATGAAGGCAAAAGCTGAAGACCCGTGCATGCAGATCCCACAGTTTGCCAGATCTGCACCAGCACCTGGCTGTTACCACCCAGATTTGCCCAAGAGAGAGCTCAAAGGGCACCACAAGGAGTGTGCTGGACTCTGAACAAGGACACAGGGCTCCTTAGGGGCTGGGCTGGGTCACAAGGAATAGGATTGAGCAGCTCAAGCCTTGGGGTTTGGGATGTGGAGCAAGAGCAGCAGAGGGGAAGGATGGGCAGGACCATGGCTCAGTGAATGCACCCAGCTCCTCCTCAAGCATGGTTCCCACCACTGTTTGGGGCAGTCCATGGAAAGCAGCAAAGAAAATGAAGTCATTTAAACTCCTTTGCTCCTTTTTGTTTTGTTGGTTTTTCTTGGGTGTTTTTTTGGTTATTTTTTTTTTTCCCAAGTCAGAGTTCTCTCCAACACAGTGTTTGCAAAAGACCTGTGCCTGGACAAGCTTTTAAGGATGAGACTGGCTGAGCAGCTACAGGTCCCACTGAGTACAGAGCAAACTGCAGCTTCTCAGCACATCTGGAAATGAGTCCATTTTCACTAAGGGTGGGCAATCAAAAAGGGAGGTGCCCAGCATTTGAGGCTACTTTTGGAAACATATTTGCAAAGTGAAAGGGAGAAAATTATGCAGCACCTGACAGAGTATTTATTTTTGTTCATGGTTGATTTGCCTTTTTTTTTGCCGTAATTGCCCAATTTGCACAGTTGGTTGTGGTGTGCACAAATCATCGTATAATTGCACACCATAATTATTCACAGTTCTTGTCCAAAAGTGTTTTCATTTGATTTTAGAGCAAACACTCTACAGCAGTGAACTGGGGAGGTTCACATTCCTCACTGGAGTTATTCTCTCATATGTCAGCAGTTTCAGGAAGACAAAACTGTTTAAATTTGCATTTGATTCAAGCCTGGAAGATTACTGGAGCAATTGGGAGGACTGCTCCTAATGAAAATTCATCCTAGGAACCAAATAATGACACTTCACATCTGAGCCACGAGGCAGGTTTAAGGAAGAGATCAACCTCCCTGCCCATCCAGTCTTTGGTCTAACTAGGGGTTCAATCATGCAGTTACTGCCAGCTCTGAGAGTCGTGTGCTTGGCTGTGGGGAACTGAAATCACCAGCTGATTTCACAACATGGTAGTAACACTATCAGTCTCCTATGGCGGACATCAGTTTCCATTTTTTAAATTGGACTTTTAAAAGTGCAAAACATCTGTCTGAAGCAGTGACTCCAATTTATCAGCTCGCTCAAGTCCAAACAGAACAGATGGAACACAGATAAGTGAAGCAGACAGCTTAATTTACTCATGACCTCAACAAATTGAAACTGGAATCATTAACAAATAACTCTTCACGGATTTTCAAATGACTCTTAAAAAATGTACATACCTGCATTGCACTGGGTTGGACAACAATCTGTTTGGTGGACAGATTGTCTGAGTTTGTGATATGCATTCATCAATGAGACATTTATATTCTGGAAGCTTCAAGCTCCTCATCCAACAGTTTTTAGCCCAAGGCACTTTGTAAAATAAAACAATGGAACCTATATGGCTCTTGTGTGCTGGGGATGCTTACTTGGAACATCCATATGCATAGAAATGCTGAGTTTTGGCAAGTTACCAGATGGGTGTTTCTTTCACCTTCTTCATTTAAAGTCAGCTGAGATTCAGTGAGTCCTTGTAATAGCATTAGAGCTGGGCCTAGGGCTAGTGCCAATTAACGCCTGTATTCATTTGCAGTGTGCAAACACAACTAAATCACTGTTACCTGTGGGTTAACTCCGGTGACTGGACCCCTTCTGTGCAGTGAATCCCAGTGTTAACCTAATGCCATTTGATTTCACTGATCATTTCAAGTGGTCCCAATCCCAGATAAAACAGATTTGTTTTCTTTTTCACGCTTGAGATTTTCGCTCCGCTACAGGGAGGTATTTCCAGGGAGTAATTTAAGATGTAAACAAACAACAGAAAAAAGATACAACCAACAAAAAGTCCTCACCTCAGCATTCAGATCTGCTCCAGCATCTAGCAGCATCTGCACCATAGCCTCATCACCCCTGACACAAGCATACATCAGTGGAGTCATGCCCTAGTCATTTTTTGGAGTTAAAAAACAAAGGAATTGACAAATTTAACACAGAACTCTCTTTGATTTTTAAAAACAATTATTTAAGTATATATCATCAAGACTAACAGCATGTATTTAATGAAAGCCATTACCTCTGCTACAAACACGCCCCTCAGACTAGCAAAAGTCAAACATTTTGGTAAAAATCTCCATTTTTGTTGTCACTTGTGCTTACTGCTTGTATTTTTCATGTTATCTTCAGCATGGTGAGTGAAACTAGGCTCACCAGCCTCACCTCCATTGTATACTAAACTGAGCACTTTTGTCTTTGGAGCCCCAAAAGAGACGTGTTTTCACCAAAGCAACCATTATTTCCACTGGTATTTTGGAAAGACAAGAATTCTATTCGGTTTTCTATGATCAGAGTGTCTTAAAACCTAACTTTTCAATTACTAAAAGAGCCTTTAAAACATCTCAAGCTCCTTTTAAGATCAGTCAGATTTGAGCATAGCTTTTTCAACATGGATACTGTAAGGGGCTGGAAATGTCAAGGCTTTGTATAGCACTCCCTAGCAAACATGGACTTAATTTCAAATGAAATGCCAGACAGCTTTGTTGCACATTATTGGCTCTAGGAAAACACGGCCCTGCTTGGAGAAAAAGTGGATTAAGTAACCCTTCACTACAGAATCACCACAATGCAATTTGTATTAATCTGAAATACCTGCTATGCCTGATCACCATTTCCCTTTAGGGAAGTACTGCTGTGGCTGTGGTAATGAGTCCAGATGAAACCATGAACAAAATTATTAAACCTACTGCAAATTATAACAGCAAAAGCTGCTTATTAAATACACTAGGGGGGGTTGACCAACAGCCACCAGTTGCTTTGCAGTAAATCTCCTGAAGCATGCAGCTACCTCTGATGCATGTTTACAGCCTGCCTCGAGGTCCCCCAGTAAATCTGCTGTCAGACCACAGTCCATTTGCTCTTTAACCCAAGTGCTGCTATGAAGGGAAGTTATTTCCAGGGAAACTGGAGGTACCTGTCCTGGCCAGACACTGAGCTGTGACACTGCTCTTCCTAGCAAGAGCCCAGCACACTGTTTTTGCTGAACTACCCCAGTATTCTTGTTTGTATGAAGGGAAGGCTGCTCCTGTAGAGACAATATAAAATAATGTTTATGCCTGCAAGGTCCTTAGGTCCTCCCTGAAAGTCATGGAGCATTTCACAGGATCCCATCTGCAGTGTACTCATGGAATAAGCACTTGGGTCCTCATGCCATTATTGAGAAAAAATAAGTTCACCCTAGGCAAGGAGAGTTCTTGGGCGACTTGAAGGTATTTGCAAAGAGAATTTGAAAGGACTTCAGCCACAGCCAGTGGCAAAAGATTTCCTTTGGCAGTCAGTAAACACTACAGGAACAAACAGGACCACGCAAATTACAAAAAAAAATGTGGTTGGGCCTTGGAATATGAGGATGGGGTAGCAGCTTAAAATTAAATACATGTTCCTTCAACTGGTTTTTCAGTTTCTGTAAGTGGCATCACTGGATAATTAAATCAAATGTTCATTGAACACAAGGGGTCTAATCAGATCTGTAGAAAAGAATCTGAAAACCAATCTGAGCCCCAGTGCTGGGGCTCCCCCTGCAAGACACAGCACATGGGCAGCCACAGTGAGGAGTCCTGCAGCAACATCCGGAGCAAAAGCTCAGCCTGGGAACCATGCAAGAGGTCCTGACCCTGCTGCAGCTGAACAAGGACTTGACACTGACTAAAAGGGGCCCAGAATGTGATGCTGCAGTGTCAGGGTTTTAAACAGTTAATGAGGATTTTAACCTCCCTTTCACTTGCACTCCTGTCCCAGTTGCTTTTGCCTCTGCCAGTCCCCCCAGGCTTGCCCTGCAGCTCAGCCTTGTGCTGCAGCACCACTCACCCCTCTCTGCACGTGGGAGGAATGGATTTTTAATGAGCCCATCATTAGTGTTCGAAGCACACACAGGAACACAGTAACAATGTGTACAATCAACATAAGGGGCATTTGGCTTTTGGCAAAATGTGAAATTACTGTCTTTCTTTCAGCTTTGTATGACCTAGGGCTCTGTCCTGCAAGATGTGGGATCCTGCAAGATGTGGGACATTTGATCCAGCGAAACATTTAAGCACAGGCTTAACTTTCACTCAAATAGGATGTAAAAGCATGTGTTCAGAGTTAAGCATATGATTAGGTACTTTGATGAATCAAGCCAGAGTGTTCCCAGTTTTCAGCCTGGAGGACAGAGGAAATATGCTGTGAAAAGTTTCCAGGTTCAGACTAACTTAAAATAACAATAATTTTAAAAAGTATGAACCTTGGAATGAGCAGTTCAATACTGTATTTTTTTTCAGGAAGTATTGCCCTCTTCTAAAGCTTTTCTCAGATGAATCCACAATACTAACTCAGACTGAAGCCACTGAACAACAATGTAATTCACATTCCTGGAACAGCTTTCATCTCAGAAGACCTAAACCCATGAACACTTCAGCTCTTGTCCCTCGCGACCACCTGAGAGGTGGCAGCCACCTGGCTCCTGTCAAAAATTATGACACAGCTCTGGGAACACTCAGCAATAAACTTTCATCAGGGGCACCAGAAAGGTCAGGGGACTCTATTTCAAAAGGAAAGGTTAGTATTCATAGCCATCATCTCCCTCTGGGAAGGGGGAACCACCTTGGTGAGCACTATGGTCCTGCAGACAGCTGCCAGTAGGCAGCTGCAGAGGGCAGCTTTAACCCCAGGCACAACCACCAGCCTCACGGAGGGGTAACTCCAAGGAAATTCAGGCTCTTCAACTGGTGGATGTTGGCCATGATAACCAGTGGAGGGGTAACTGCAGAGATACTTTCACATCTGTGAGGTTCAAACTGGACTGAAATCCATTAAACAGCATCAGCAATTTACCATTCACTGACAAGGTGGGTGGTGCACATGAAGTGGTGACAGATCCCAGAGCTGTGTGCAGTGCAAGGCTGCTCACCTCACAAAGCCCTGTCTCACAGCACTGTGCACGGCTCTGAAGCAGTTTCAAGTATTCAGCTCAACACTAAGCTCCCTTGGGATCTTCCTCTGCCTTCACTCGACTCAGTTCACTGTTAGGAATATTTCAGGGGATGCAGTCACCCTCATGCTGAGTTACCTCAGTACAGGCAAATTGATACAACTCAAAACGACCTCACTTAATGTGGATGTTCACCTGGCAGTGCTTTAACTCAACGAAGGGGAAGCATTAGGGTCCTGTCTATGTAGAGCTGAAAGCTGGGGCTCATTTCCTGTGACAAGCAGACAAAACTCTCCCATTGCACAGCTGCTTCCATGAATGTCCATGCCGTTACCTGCTCGCTCATGCTGTTGATCCCATCCGGCCCCAGCAGGGATATGGCCTGCTTAACCAGATCCGTCCGGCCGCAGTTGAGCATCCGGAAACCCAGGTCTTGCTTGAACTTGGCCTCGGTGGCAACTGCATCCAGCTTCCGAGAGGCACAGAAACAGTCGTCGATCCTGCAGGGGGAGAAACCAACTCCCTCAGAGGACAGGCAGAGGACAGACCTCCCGAGGAAAATAATACTGTGCCCTGGTTTTGAAGGATTTAGGTCACGCGCGCATCCATTCTCCTTTGACCTGCATGTGCAAGGAAATTGCTGAATGGGAAATGACAATGCAAGCTAATGGGAGACTGCCCTTGGTCTATCTTTCATGGGACAAGTTATAAATTTCAATAAAAACTGGCGGGAAAAAGCGCAGCTTTCACTTGATTTTGTTTCCCTGTTTAGGCAATGTACAGTACATTCTCACCACAAGTTTTGTCTCTGCATGGCAAGGTTATCCAATTCCCCTGATCCCTGAAAACTTCCAATGACTTCAGTAAGCTTTGAACTTACATCAAATGGATGTATAATCGTTGACAATAGACCAAAGAGAAAATAATGTCACTCCAAACACCTTCAAGGATCTTATCAGCATAGTCCCAGTAAATGGGAAGCTTTTCTGGAGCACAAAGTGCAAGTCACAGAATCACAGGCTGGCTGAGGTTGAGCAGAACCTCTGGTCCATGTGATGCAAGCAGGGCCACATATGCATAAGTCCCCCATGGACTTGCCAGGCAGTCATGGCAAAACACAAATCCTTTCTGGCTGTGTCTAACAGACGATATGTCATTCTTTTAAGGTCTTATTCCAAAGGTCTTCAAACTGTGAACTGATATTAATTTCAAATGAAAGAAAGGCTAGGAGTTATTTAGCCAAGATGTGAATCTACAGCTCCAGAGAGAGCCAGGCAATTCAAATCTAATGTTTATCCAAGTTGGTTTCATCTTGCTAAAAGACATATTTGCTTTTCTTTCATGCTGAGGAGTCTGGGGCAGAGGGTGGAGTCCAAATCCACAGCGCTTTTGGTGTGAACTTGGATAAAGGACTCTTTGGAAAAACACCACTTTAAATCTGCAAAAATGCTAGGTCAGAAAATGACGGGCTACTATTGAAGGAAAAACAAAATAGAGATCAAAAGTGAAAAAGTCAAGCATACATCAAATATTTGTTTTTCTATTTCATATGTTAAAAACCGCCAGCAAATCAAAAGAGAAACAGAAACAGCACATCACTATCATTTAAATTTCTTCTTCAAAGTGCTTTATCAGACCTTTATAAAATATATAACACTGCTTAATATTTAACAGCACTATACAACAAATACACTGTTTATATAGAAGCAGTGGCATGCAGCAATAGCTGCTGCTCTTCCTCTTTCAAGAGAGGAAGGAAAGTGAAATGCAAAATACAAAGTGTTTTGATCAAAGCTCCTGCAGGTTAGAAACCAGTATCTGATCTCAGACTTGCTCTCTGCTGTTTTGGACCACAACCAGTCTGGAGGACACCAGGTGTTTTGTTGATGCTCATTCTACTGCACAATTTGGGTTTTGACTGATAAAAAAAATTCATGTCCTAAGAATGCAAAAATGGTATGCTTGGAATATCACCACTCGGGGAACAAGGATGACATTCCATCACCACAGGATGCTGCAAGATTAATGCACAACACTCAGTCACAATAAACACACTGCAACAGCTATAACAGATTCTGCACCAGCAATGTGCCCACAGCAGAGAGGGAGAAAGCAACACACAGCAAGGCTGGGTTTTCTGCAGTACTTTCTGACTGAGTTTAAGTAAAAAGCAAAACCAGCACAGACATATGCAGGGCTGAGCTCACTGACACTGAGATCCATGGGAGCAATCGAGGCTAAATGCATTCACACCACATGGCACACTTCTGACACAAGAGCTACAGCAACATTTGGTGCTTGCTGTCCCCATAGCATGAGATACTGGAGATCATCTGTGCCCTCCTTTATGGCATGGCAAACATAAAGCATGCTCAGAAGTTAGGTGGTGGAGGAGAGACCTCCCAGCTGCAGATGGCACTCCCAGAAAATTTTGGGCTGGAAACAAGGTGGTTCCTCAGCAAAGTGCAGCTATGGAAAGATTAGACATCCTCTGCAGAGGTGTCTGTTGCTGTGAATCACTGCCTGTGTTAATTCACTGCTTCATCATTTGTACTGACGTATGTAACATACACTGAATAAAATGGGTCAGACTCCGACAGAGCTCCACTGATGTCAGCCCAGCTCAGTGCATGAAAATGATAGCTGATCATCTCCTCTTCAAAAAAAAGCCAAACTTTGACCTGGGTTGCACACCCACAGAAAGGAGGAAAGAGGAACAAGCACCTATCTCACCTAGCCTGTATGGGCTCCCCAGATCTCTACTCTGCCATGTGTGCAAAAATCATCAGGAACTCCTCCATGAACTGGCTCTGGTCTCCTGAAAGTGAGTCAGTTCACCTGCTTACTACAGTCAAGGAAGGAAAGCCATAAATTCTTGTTGATATTTAGTATCAGCAAATCAGTACTCCACAATCAGCTGGGGGGATAACTGTCTTGGTCCAAGGGTTGCAGGGTGCTACAGCTGTAAAAACAACGCAACAAGAACATGGATGCAGAGGAATGCCTGGGCTGCACAGCAGGTAGCACACCAGCGCTGACGAAGTCAGAGCTAGACCAAGTTCCACAAAGCAAGAAACCACAACTTAGTACCAGGGGCCCACTGCCTTTTTTATACCCCAAACAGGACCACTGTGAGTATTGCCATATGTTGACTAATAAACTGGATAGTGATCAAACTGGTGAGTTTATTAGAACAGGAGCATGACACAAAGGAAAGGAGCAGAGCATGAGGAGAGAAAGCAACTTCTCAAAAAGCCAGAGAGATTACAGAGAGTTAAGGAAAAAGAGATGTAACATGTACTGATAAAAAGCAGTGAAGAGACATCAAAAAATGATCAGGAGCTACAAGTACAAATAGAAAAGCACAGCATCACTTTCAACACCGGAGAAGGCCAGCTGGGAGGATTGCACGGCAGACAGACCAAGCTGTCGCATTTAAAAATGAAAAGTGGAAAACTAAAAAAAACACCAAACCCATCAAAAATCAAACCTAAGCCAACACAGCACTGCATTTTCTCCCAAGTTCTCCTTCTTACCATTCACTGCATAATACTGATTCCATAAAGAAGCAGAGGGTGTCTGCTCCATATTACACTGTGTAAGGGGACACTGCTCCATCGTGGACACCATCCAGAACCACAAGCATTAAAGAATGCAAGATAAAAAAAGAGGAAGTGAATCTACTCCCAGGTTTGACTCACTCAAGACTCTTTCACTTTGGACTCTTTCACTTTGACAAGCTCTGAAGAGGTGGGAAAGGGATGGGAAAAAGCTTGAAACACAAGGCTGACGGGGAACAAGTAAAGTCAGCTAAATATACAGGGTCACTTTTGAGAGTTGTGAAACTGTGCCTGCTAAGCAAGGGAACAGAGCATATGTGCATGCAGAGCTGGAGCCCTCCCCAGCTGCACTGTCAGCATGGGGCCCTTTTGCCAAAGTCTTTGTGATCTTTCCAAGTGCACAGGAGGCTGACACCAGCCCAACAGCAGGATGTCCCCTCCAAGGCTACCATGGTTTGTTGCCAGAGTCTGCCAGCCATCAGCATTCACACAGGTCATCCTTTCCCCAAGACCTCACCCTGCAGAAAAGGTGCATTTTCATCAAATGGGCTGGGAAGGCTGATGGGAGGAACAATGCTCCAGGGATCATGGAGGGACAATGCTCTTCTGCTCCTCTTCTACCTAGGGACAGTCTCAGGATGGTAGGACATCGCCACACAAGTTGCTGACTGGGTCAGGCAAACTTTGAGGTCTCCCAGAGATGATACAGTGACAAAAGTAGGACTGACCAACATCCTCTGAGACTGATAATCCCTCTCTACAGACACAGTCCATTCTGAACTTCCCTATTTAGCGCCTATGGGGCTGGGTAGGCTGCTTGGCACCACCACCATCACCACTGCGTAATGCTCTCATTCCCAGAATTGAGAAATTACATGTTTGAATTAATAATACACACTTATCATAGGCCTTGTGCTCAACAGCAAATTCACTCCTCCAGTTCTGGGGTTCAGTCCAGTCACAGAGCCCATCAACTCCCTTCCCTTCCCTAGTGTGAAGCAAGCCAACAATTGCCTTTAAAAATAAAGAAAAATTAGAAACAGATTAAATTATTGCAATTTTACATTTGCAGTAAAATTGTGACCGCATTTTTTAACTCACAATGCAATACAATTTTCTCCAAGTCCTCTTTTAATTCCTGACAGATACTGCCTCTACAGCTGTTATCTTCAAGATCATTACAGTGTTGCCACTGCACATAATTAAATGGACTGTGGCTTTATATGGGGAGTGCCATGGTAACATTAATTATTTGCAAATGGTCACTGTCAAACACTGCAGGGTGACCATGGCACTCCATCATACTCTGAAGTACTCAAACATCTGAAAGGAGTCAAAGATAATCTTCTTCATTTGTAATGAGTCCTAGCAGTACAGCAAATTATTTTTCTTTTCCCAAACTCGCATTACAAAAACATAATATAGCGCTTCTACAGCAGTGCTTTAAACACAAGGGATGTTGGTTTTTTTCATTTTCACTCCGACTGGCTAAGAGGGAGTCTGTGCAGATCTTTAATAAGTTACTCATGGGTTGAATACGTTTGGGAAAATGGATGATTCAAAGGCAAAGTGTTTCTATCGTAACTGGCAGACGCAGTTGATTCAAAAGAAATGGAGTGCAGTCTGTGACGAGCAGCAGGACAAACGTTCTCCATGGCTCAGATGAGCAGATCACTGCGCTGACAGCCAAGCACCAGAACCTTGTTTGCTCACCTGGGACTCCATCACCAGCCCTTTCAACTCAAAGAGTGATAATCTATTAATAAGGCCCATCTCTCTAGCTTTGTAGAATTCATCCAGTTTGTCCTAAATATAAATGAGGTTTTGAGTCAGAAATTATAGTTCAGCTGGTTGGAAGCCTGGAAGGAGTTGTCTTTCAGGCAGCAATAGACATGCATTTGCAATGCTGAATTTCTTGGGGTCATGGATCACCGTTTTGATCTGGCCTGCACAGCCCATAGCACAAAAGGGTCTTGTTCCTTGCCTGGGGCTCTTCAGTGAGACTACAGACACAAACAACAAGAGTGGGAGCAGCAGACAATTTGATTTAAATTTGTGAGCACTTTTTTTTCCAATGTGGTGCTTTACAAAGGACTATAATGCTGATATTAATAGAACTGCAATATAAATACTATATTGAGACAATTATTTGCATTTTCAGTTTTGGAGAGAGGAAAATGTAGGCACAAACATGTTGATCAAAGTGATGAAGAGCACTACTTTTTATTGCAGAAATAGAATATCTCCATTTACTTTAATCACGAGTTAAATTAAGACAAGAAAAAAATACTCCAAATGTTTATTATCCAAACACTTGTTTGGATCCAAATTCTTGTCAAAGGTCTGAGAATAAACTGGTTACAAATACTGGAAAATACATTAAAAAAGTGATGTGACTATCAAATCAAGACCCAAATCTGTATTTCAAAACACTCTTAATACTCCAGGTTCTTTGTATATAGGTCAGGAACCATGTTCAAAATTAAATCTGAGCTCAGATTTTGAACAAGGTCACAGTGCCATAGGAAAGTTTCAGTACAGACTCATCTTTCATATAAATAGATAGCATAAGTCTTCACCAAAGAGTGGGAAATGGTGTGTTATCAGTATCCTGATTATTGTATTCAGGAATGCAATAAAAGGGACAGAGCATATGAGAGAGCAGCAATGATATTGCTTGCAAGGGAAAAAGAAAGTTGGATCCTAAAGGCCCTAAAAATGCAAATGTATTCTCCCCTAAAATTGGAGGAGAATATGAGGCCAAGGTCCTTCCCTTCAATAATTTTTTTTATTACTGCTGTCTTCAAGCAGACATTTGGCAGGACAGGCTGAGATTCACCTCAGAAACCTGTGCTCTAACTCTAAGTAATAAAATCTCCTTCATCTGCTGGCACCATCTGTCCCAAGGGACTGCTGCATTTTGTCAAGTAGCTTGTTTGCTACTGCTCACATTTTTGTATCTAATTACAGCAATAGCCATGGCTGGTGTTAAAAGATTAGTGAAAATTTGTAGGAAAAACAAGGACATTCAAGAAACTAGGCAAACATTAACCATTCCTACTTGAAGGTGGCTGTATCTAATGAAATAGCAGAATTTCTTGGCAATTTTATACTCTCTCTCTTTCTCCAGAAACTCAACCCCTTTACCCAACAAATTTTAAGAAAGAAGGAAGAGCAGTGAAAATAATATTTTCTGTTTTCTAATCTCTATTTATTAAAGTCCATTTATATTTCCATGCTCTAGTACAAGCACAAGATTTCCAAAAATAAAACATTAAATGCAACTCTTCTTCTTTCACTTCCAAGTCAGAATTGTTCACATGTGGTATAGTAGTAGGATGACACAGCAAATGGTACAGACTACTCCAAAACAACAAAATAACAAATCTTCCCTTTACATCATTGTATTTTCCCCTTTCCATAGTTTTAAGAAAGCTCTCTTGAATGAGCCAAGGATGCTCAAATAATACTTACTTTTGAGAGTGATAATCCAATTTTCCTAGAGAGCCTTCATTAAGAGGGATGGTCCCAGACAGAAAAGCAGACTTAGGTATTCCCAGGACAAGGCTAATTGGAAATCAGGACTGATTTTCAATTAAAGACAGATTTTCCAAGGTGCTCAGACCCTGTGTTTGCCCAGAGATCTTTCTGGATCACAGCTACAAATGCAACTCAGAGTGCTGGGTGAGCCTGCCTGCGAAGGGCAGCAGCTGAGGGAGCACACGGGGCTGGAGGTCAATAAACCTGGCCCTATGCTGCAGCAAGGCTTGGCTACATCTGCACCTTCAACCTGAGCTTAGCATGACTTGCTAATATTCACATACTTTTGTGGCCATGCTGACCTTTAAATAGTGTATTTTTCCTTCCAAAGTGTTTACTCCTGATGTATTTCTGGACAAGAGCCACAGATTCCCTCAGCACACACTTTGCTCAGCTGAATGAGCCCCTTTCATCATGTTTGTCTCCATGAGAACATTCTGTTAAAAAACCAAATCATCCCAGCCCAGTTCTTTCTACCTGGTCCAAAGGGAATATTTTTTTGACCAGGACACAGGATTTGTGCTTCCACATCACTTCCTACCACTTTCACGTGGCACCAATACTTTTCTGTTTCTACTGGAAATACCTTTCCCAATGCAGGTTCAAAATGCATTTGTTTTTTTCATGGCTGAGGGAAAATCTACTTTTGTGGTTTACAATCATTCTGAGATTAAATACTGCTCTACAGCCTTTACCACCACCCTTCCAACACTCGGCTCTCAACACAGTATATATTAAGATGCATATATAGTGTATATGTTACATATACACCGGAGTTTGTGTATTTTTATTTAAAAAATACATTTGCCTTCAATTTCTGGAGAACTGCATTTCCATTTGTGGAAAACTGCATTGCATCCCATTTATTCTGTTCCAGCCCTCAAGGTCATCCACTTTTTCCTGGATGATTTCCCAAACTTCTTCTGTTAGGACAATGCCTCTCAGCATCATGGCATCAGCAAATTTTAACTTCATGAGCACACTGCTATGATTTGTGCCAAAACCCTTTCTGAAAATTAAAAATTACCAGTTTTTAAGAATGAGAGCTGAAGGTGCCTGCTTGCAAGCCCCTCTCAGCCAGCCCAGCCCTTGCCACCTCTCTTGAAGCCAGCCCCTGCTCACTTTCCAATTTCCTAACTAACCCCCATCTTCTTGTGTTAATAGATCCCTGCATGGACTGTATCAAATCTTCACTCAAGTCCAAAGAGATGAAATTCTACTGAATTTCCTTGGGGTAGAAAATCAGTTATCTTATCAAAAAAGTTATTAGATTAGCCTGGCAAGATCTATCTTTAGAAAATCTGTGTCACATTTTATCCCATTTTTCCCTCAACAACATGTCTTTAATCAGTCTTTGCTTGAAAAAACATTCAGAGGCCTTGCACTAACTGCCTGGAATTTTCCTTGGATCATTTCTCATCCTTTTCAAATGTTGGGCATTACTATTATTAATCCTTAGAGTTATGGCATCACTCCAGGCTTTGTTAAAAATATTTCCCTCTGACCCCCTGATTTTGTGAGGCAGCTCTTTCTCATCGTTGGAATTGAGGTTATTTGGTCATCCTGATTTGAGTGCATTAAGCTGCATAATTTTCTCTTCTTTTATTATTGTTTTTCCATTTTCATAACCTTGTTGCTATTATTTGTTTTTCCTTTTCCAGCAGGACTTTCTCCCCCCAAACCAGAGGCAAAGTATTCACTAAAGTTCTTGGGTGATGACCTCTGTTGGCACTGATGGACACATCTCACAGGTGTTCCAGCATCTTTACATCCTCCAGGATGGCCACGATATATTGCCACCAGAAATGAAGCCCCTGACCCCGATAAAAGGCACAGCAGCCTTTGAGCTGAGCAACACAGGATGTTCCTCCCTCTCTGTTTCTCTGCCATCAGCCTCCAGCCCCCCATGCAGTCATGCACCAGTGATCCTCCCCACCACATGTCTAACACACTGGGGTTTGTTTCAAACACACATCCCACAGAATGGAGGAAGGAAAGATGTCCAAAGAGCTTCTTGTGTTTAGCTGGAGCAAGGGGAAAGGGACCCCTTGCAGATGTGATGATGAGGAGAAGCCAACATCTGTTTGCAGCCAGATAGTGCCTGTGCAGGCTGAGCAGTGATGCTACCTTATTACAACAGAAAGACAGTTCAACACAGTTTTTACCACCAGGCCCCTTTCAGACAACAAATTACTTTCATGCCTTCAATAACAAAAGGTCTAGAATAGGTAGCAGAGTACCCTATTAATGATTCATGTCAGCAGAGAGCCACCTCAACTGATTACATCCTGCTGCCTCAGATGGGTATAGGTGAGGCTTTATTTAAGTGTGCTGTTCCCACTGTGACAATATCCTGGACACAGCTTGGCTTTCTGTCTCAGTGAGCTGCTGTGCATCCAGCACTGAACCCATCTGTGAAAGCCATCTCCTTGCAAAAGGTAGAAACAACTGGTCTGTCTAAAGCCTTCTCTCCTGGGGGAAGGTGAGTGCTTACATCCCTGCTCATCTCCCAGAGCTGACCAGAGGAAGAAACTTTCTGGCACATCTGCTCCTGTAAAATGAAAAGAGATCAGGAAGGAGACAAGCAGCTCCTGACTGATTCCAGCTTCCCTCACTCCTCTACATAGAGCAAGAGCAGCTCCTGTTTCAGAAGAGGAAAACGTTGCAAGAAATTAAAGTGATGGGTTTTTGTAAAAGGCTCAGAAAAAGGGCAAAAAAGAGGAATGAAAGGCAGGAAGAAAGAAGGGATGATTTACAAAGCCACAGAATGGGAATCTCACTGCTGGAGTATGTGATTATGCAAGGAAGTGTCACATGGATTTGCAGGGAGACCTCCATGCTGTAGCTCAGATAAGAAGCGAAACATTTGGGTTTTATGCAAACTGATCCTGAACTTCATAGCCTTTGAGATCCTGCCAATCTCTCCCTCTCCCCATATGCATGTTTTTCCATGGAAGCTGCATGGAAGCTGATTTTGCTTTATACAATTGCAATGACAGGTTGTGAACCAACACTGTGGAATGATGCAGTGTCACCTGGGACCATGGGAACTTTTGGGTTCAGGTCTCTGTGTTTCAGGAACTAAAGAAGAATGCTGCAAAAAGCCTAAAAATTTAACCATTTTCAAGGTTCTACTTAATAAACCTTTCCCATGGAAGTCACAAAATTTATCAAGCTAGCACTTAAAATCCTCCAGCTTCCATCCGTCATGCAGCTTACTTGGAAAGCCATCCCCTGCAAAGTTGTTGTATTCTCTCCCCCAGTGTTAAAATTTATGGAATTGATGCTCCTTGAGGAGTTAAGAATTGGAAAGTCAACCTCCCTAATGGGGAGGAATGAAGGGTTGGTGTTGGCTTATGAAACTCAGGAGTGCTGAGGGTCTGCTGAATACAAATAAAAAATTACAGGCTGCAAAGTTCCAAATTAACATCCTGATGACTCACATTGCTCTTCAGAAAAGCTCAGTCTTCCCTTTGATCTCAGGATTACAGGCAGCCAGGGACTTATTTGCAGCCACGCAAAGAACCTGCTGCACTACACCAGCAGTAGGCACAGACCTCAAAATAAAACCCAAGGTACACGAACACTCATCTGCCAGCACAGCAGAGAGATCGTCATTTTGGGACACCAGTGGATGAATCCAGCCCCTGCAGTCAAATACAGACACACTGAAAAGGCTGATCTCTAAAATCTAGAATCTGCCTCAGGAACAGTTTTCCCTTTTCATTCTCGTCTGATCAATCTCAGGTCATGCTCTTCAGGCTCATTCCCACTTTTAAGACAAGCAGGGCAACTATCACTTGTATTCTTTATGAAATTAATTCTTGATGGCAACTTTAAGCACTGGTTTGTTCCCCATGATTAATACATTCTTCTGCAGTATAATACAAATCTCCACAAGTTCAAATTATTCTGAAACTTCCTAATAAAAAACTAAAATTGTATAACAATTGATAAGATTTTTTTATATATATATATATACATGTATACATGCACACACACACCATCAAAATAAAATTTTGGGTCGTATATTGTGGGGTTTTTTTAACCACGGGTATTTTAGTGTATCTACCTTAATTTTTAAGATAGAGCATATAGAATAGAAACATTACTGCCTTATTTGTAATCCTACCTAAATACTTGGAGAGGTATTAAATTAATTGTGCCTTTTCAGATCCAAGTACCAGGTCTTCAGACAGTGTAGTACCTGTATCTGTACGTCCTGAATTGTCAGCAGGGACAGAGAAGGCAGCACTTCTGGAAACGAGGGCCATGGTGGGCACACCAAAGGGAAGCAGTTACAGCCAAGGTTTGAAATCTGAAATGCTCATGACATGGCTTTTGAAATTCCATATTTTTTTTCAATTAAAAATTAAATAGCTGTGACTATAAAAAGCCTGTGTAGATCAGGAAGTGAAGTATTATACTCTCTGTCGAAAGAGCACGTCAAGGCCAGAGTCAAGAGAAGGCAGCTGCTCCCATGCAGGTCACAGCTAATCATGTAAATCAGCCCTCTGCTTTCTGTGTTGCAGAAAAGAATGCATCTACTGCTGTATTGAGAGGCAGACTGCTGGAAGTTGGGGCTTTGGTACATATTTAGGATAGCAGTGAATCATTTCTGCTTTGGCAGATTCAGAATGCCTATTCATATGAACATCAAAACCAAACATATTCTTGACTCCAGAACAGTCCTAGAACGTACTTTTCTCCAAGTACATAATAATAAGGCAAAACAGACATTAAAAACATATCCTGGCAATAAATACTTTAGGACTTCATTAGAAAACCAAAAGGTCACATCTGATACATGAAAATGTCAAATTATCTAGGCTGTAATTTGAGTTGACATTAGCATGAAAAATACAATTTTACTCTAAGAAGTAGTCTTACCTCTAAGTTTAAATGTGCCCTTAAGCATTAATGCTGAAAACAAAGCCCTGAAAAATATCTGCAGCCCTGCCAATTACATTTCGGTATTTTATAGCAAAGCAACATGAATCAGACAATTAGCAGAAGGTTTCAGCCCCTCATTAGCAAGCAGAACCTAATAGGAAGAGGGAAAAAAAACCCAAACATCACCATGTAAGCTCTGATCGAGCTGTGAGATAGTCAGGCACCCATTACTATGCAACCAGCTTATCCACGGATGTGAGCAAATACCAGGAGCTGATTTTGCAACACGCACGGCGAGCGCCGAGCATCCCTGCGCCTCCCAGCAACCACAGAGCCCCGTGCCCGCCCGCCGCTCCCCGGCAGAGAGAAACACATTCCGCACAGCCCATCTGCATCCCGGGACTTACTTCAGCTGCCGGGGCTCGCAGTCAACTCCCGGCAGCAGCAGCCGGGCCGCCTGGCGCACGTCATCGCTGTCCACCGAGAAACTGCGCCGGTGCCCCGCGTGAGCCACCGCCACCCGGATCCACTCCATCAGCGGCGGCAGCACGATGAACGGCCTGCGGAGCACACACACACACATCAGCGCCAGGCACACGAGCAGCATCGCGGTCACAGGTAGAGACAGGCAGGGAGCAGGGGGGAGAGGGTGTGTGCGTGTGCATATGTGTGGGAGAATGTAAATACGTACAGAGAGAAGGATAAGGAAAGAATGGGAGAGCAAACCAGCTCAGCAATTTTCAAACAGGTCTAAATCAAGATGTCTCATCCTGTCTCCAGGGCAGGACTATTTGGAAAGTGAGATTTATGAGCTATGCTCATCCATGGGGCTCCACGAGGTCAGTGCACCCAACTGGCGAATTCTCCTCCCATCCTTCACATGGTGCAATCCCAAAAAGAGGACAGGAGTCTGGCACAGGACCACGTCCCGCTCTGGCTGATGCACTGGCCTGGGTAGAGAGAGGGGATGTCCCAACACTGAGATGCTAAGGATGGAGAGGGAATGCCCCAGAAAGTCTCCAGCATCTCCAGCCGATGCAATGGGCACCTTGTGCTCAGTGCTGAAAGTGGGGGATTTTGCAGCTAAAGTGAAGGTTAGCTGTGAGCGAGGTCAGAAATCAGAAACCAGACTGCTTGGTCTCACTTTTAGCAGTATCAAACTGCTACACCTTTGGGTGTCAACTGTTCTGCCAAAAAAACATACAAAAGTGCCCCCAAAAGTCAATGTTGGGATTCTGAGCCACACCCTCACAAAGTCTGGGCACTATCAGAAACATGATCCTTGACTCCACAATACCTGGACAGCCCCATGTCCCAGCAAGAGCTGCCCAAGCTGGAGATGAAGCATGCAGCACATATAGTTCACTCCATCTATGCTAAAAATTATTTGGGAACCAAGAGAAAGATGCCAAACCACAAGTAAAAACCATAGCTTCAAGTAGTGTTTCAGAAGAAAACTAATAAAATAACTGCAGCTGAACACCTTGAAGGTCACTGCAAGTCTCTTGCTTGCCTTTCCTTCTGTGGTCCCTTTTCATGGAGGAAGGGAGAAAAAAAGTCTGCATTAGCTGCAGAGTAGGCAAATATTTTACATTTTAAATGTACAACTTTACCTCAAAAAGTTATACCCTGAGAAAAATTATTTAAGAAGATGTTGACTCTGGAATATCCTTTTCCTATTTATAGCTCTTTATGCATTTATTTCCCTTTTTGAGGACTTGGCTTTACATAGCTCTGATATTAGTATTCTTGAGGGGGGATGAGAGACTTCAGAAGTGCCGAAGGACAGAGAAGCCCTGAGGCCACTGACTCTCCCTAGGACGCTGGGTTCCCAAATTTCACAGGCACGTAAATGAACAACCTCTTTTTGAAATATGACATCTTTGGCTGAGCTGCCATTTCCATAGTTTTTCTATTCCAACACGTCACTGTCACCTCAAGACCAGGCTGCATTTGTTTCCAAGGCTTTTGCTCTCCCCAGACGTGCCACGGCCACGTAAGGAGGCTGATAAGGACAGAAGATCATCTCCCACAGCTCACACAAAACAATTTCCTAGCCCAGCTCATTTGTCATGAGAGTGCTGGGAGCTAGAGGAGGAAAAGGGGGGAAGCAGGGGTGTAGTTGTTCCTGGAAGGTGACTGCTTCCCAGGTCATTTTCAGAGCAGGAGGGACCCTCTTTTGAGGCACAAAATACCTGGGAAAAAGTGATCAGTAAGAGGTTTTCATCACTTGCTGAGTGTCTGAGCAGAAGGGGAGAGGCAAATCACAGAGTAAAACTGCATGTAGTTACAGATATAGCTTGGTTCTAGAATACAATTAAAGGAAAAGTCAATTCAAGGTTATGTTTTGCATGAGTGAACACAGTTTGGATCAGAGAAATGAAGAAAGTCTTGTACACTGCCTTCCTGTAACATCTGCTGGGCAAACAGAAAAGCAGAGAGCTGGGGCTGAACAGGGGGCTCAGAGGTTCACACTTTTTCCTCCTCTTGTGCAGGATGGAAACTCAAAAATCTGCCCCACCACAGTAAGGAGCAGAGCAAATAAAAATATTTACAGGAACTCAGATAATTGCACTATAAAATTGCATTTTCTCCCCCTTCCCAGTCTTGCAAATTTCACCAGAGAAATAGAAATGAGCATGGCTATTTGGTGTAATAAATCCCAAGAGGAAAGGGAATCAGTGTTCCGCAGAAGCAGGGAAATTTTCTATAAAGTCCAATTTCAGTCCCTAGATGAGGATATGGAGTTTGCTCACAACTTATTACATTCCTTTTTCCGAGGGAAAAAAAAATCATCACTGCATATCTCAGCATGTCAGGAAATTTGTATTTTGAGAAGAGAACCAAATATGGCTGAGTGCAATAGGTTAAAAATACCCTCCAAGAATCTGTGCACCATGTGAAGGGCTGGGTTTTTTCTTTTAAATACTGCTTGTGTGCCAAAGAGGAAAGAGGAACACAGAGTTATAAGGGTGTGATAATCCACAAGACAATGTGACATCTGCAAGAAATATTTCACTTTTCAAACAGCACTGTGTGAAAATGGGTTAGCCAAATGCATCACATCACTGGCATAAACACTGATTTATCTCTGGTACAAAGGCAGGTACCAACCAGGAGAATTTAATAATTTTGTGCTCCAGAGCAGACACAGAGCACATAAGTCACCTAGTTACATGCTTTGGAAGCACATGCCTTAATTAAACTAATCTAACCTTGGGGCTCAGCTTGATTCTGCCTGAAAGATAAGGGAAATCAAGAGCAGCTCAGCTGCTGCACAAGCACCTTCCCTGGGCTGCAGGTGAGTGCTCTAACTTCCTCCTCCAGCCCTTCTCTGTACCTGCGCTTAATTTCAAATGCATGCTTCCACCCTCTAATTCCATGCAGTTTAAAGTTAAGTATGGGCTTAGAAAAAATTAAGAAAAAAAAAAAAGGAAAAAAAAAGCTTTTTGGCACAGACTTGTATTTTCCTGAGCTCACGTCTAAATGTCTAAATGGAAAAATATGCCAGATCAGGATGCAGGGAGAGGTCTCTGCACAGAGCAACTCGCATCCCACACACAAGAGCTGGGAGAGGGCTGTGGGAGGCCAACACAAAGCACATCCCCAAAGGGTTTGACACTTCTGGGCCCTGTCTCCCCGCCCTTGGCAAGGGGGCAGCTGGCTCCTCTTGGGGTGTGCCTTCTCCTATTTCATCAGAAAAGACAATTATGAGTGCCCCACCAACCCTCACATCCCTGGTTCCTCCTCCCAGGCAGCATCCTCCCCTGTTCCCTCCTGCCACCCAGCACTCCTCTCACATCTATTTTTGAACAGCTCAAGGCCCAATAAGCTCCTATGCCTTGAAAACATCTGCAGGTAGCAACACCCTGCTGGCACTGCCCCACAAGGGACAAGTCCTCACTGTGCTGGCTATCAGAAGTCGTTCTCCCCACTGCCTTCACACACTGCAGCTCCCTGCCAGCACTCTCCCTCTTGAGTGGGGCAAACAACCCCTCCCTACCCCATCAGACCTCAAAGTTATCTCAGTTTTGTGGGGCTGGAGCACTCTGAATTACAGAATGACTCATCAGAAAAGCAGATGTTACAGGGAGGAGCCCAGATGTAATAATAAGAGGGGTTCCCTAAAGCCTGCACTCCCTCCAGAGCCACACACAGCCTTCCTGGGCTGCCCACCACTCCCCCTCCCTCGCCTGCTGGCACACTGAGGTATTAAAAATCCTGTCATGCATATGCAATAACTCAGGCTTTTCCATTATTATTAGCAGTAGTAGTAGTACTGTTATTGTTATCGTGGTAGCAGTCTACCTGTATGTAAACAGGAGAAATTGTCAGGTGGAAGACCATGAGAAATTGTGCACCATAAAATGCAATAGGATGCTTCATTATTTCTGCATGGGTCTATGAGAAGATGGATGAAGCTCCTGTCTGGACACCAGCTGCTGCAATGCCAGATTTGCAAAGCACTAGGGCCAGCACTCTGACAAATTCCAGCTCCAAATAATCTCTGGCCCTGGTTTTTCACAGTTCCTACCATCTTTGCAGGGTGCAGAATTCCTGCTGGCTGCTGACCAGATTCTCAGTCCACCTTCTGCCCAGAGCAGGGCTACTACACACAACCAGTCTCTCCTTGATTTCCAGCAGTTCTTCCCCTCGCCAGCTGCTCCCTCTCCCATACAGAGAGTAGGAACACCCATCACCTTTGAATGCTCCTAACACAGGCTCACAAACCCTGGACGGGCCACCAGCCCCTCGTTCCCAGCAGAGCCTAAAGTGTGCTCCAGGTCCCAGAGCTCATCAGTGCACATGAGGGATTCCCAGACAATCAGAGTGCTCCAAAGAAAACATCATCATTTCAAGTGCAGCAACAACAGTCTCTCTGTTTCCAGGGGCACTTCACACTGCTCTTCTCCAAACACCAACAGAGCCCTTGCCCCACTCATTGCACTCATGCACTCATTCACTGCCTGTATTAAATCAAACTTTGGGGAGAGGACTGGCTTTACAGTCACAATGGGAAGAGACAAATCTCTCAGGCATAATCCTATTGGAATGTGAAGTCCCAAAGCTATCTCCTGTTGTCCCTGCCTCAGCTTCCCAGCTGTGAAGGGGACGCAGCTGAAAGACCGGACCATTCTCTAACTTGGTTCAATTGCTTCAGTTGCTTCAGACGATGTTTGCAGGATCCTCTGGCTACGGAGGAGGGTGGTGGTGCTGTAGGTGTGGGGTTTCTTCTCTCACTCCAGCCAAGGATTGCTGACTGCCAACCTTTATGGATACAACAGGCAAACTGGTACACAGAGGTCACTGCTGTTTAAATTTGCAAAAGCTACCAAGTAAAAGTTAAAGATGCTTCTCAGAAGCATAAGGCTGTACTTTTACATAAAAAAGCCTTTCTAGATAAAGGTAGGGAGATGTTTTTTCTTGCAGATATGAGTCAGCAACTTTAACATTGTAAAAAGTTCTTTATACTTGTTTGTTTTTGTTTTCATGGGTGGTTTTTAAAGAAAATTCCAATATATGAATTGAAAAGCATCCTAAGTTCTGACAAGTTTTCACTAGGAACATATGATGAAAATATATATGCAATGCTAGTTCATTTTTAGCATTATTGAAAGATAGAAAAACATGGGGTTTTCCAATGTAGTGCACGCATTTCAGATGGGTTTCTGGGGTGAAAAACTCATTTATAGTTACACCATAAACTACTTGTCTTCAGAGAGAGCAAATACTTTTTGATGCCCTCAAAAAGCTGCCAGTCCAAATCCTTCCCAGAAACTCAGAAACTCAGCAGTGCCAGCTGATGCTCCATGTGAGCTCATGCAGCCACTCTACACAGCTGCTCTGCCACCCCAGAAGCCCAGCTAAGGGTGACCTAAGTAGCAAGTTCTGCATCTCGTTCAGGCTGAAGGATCAAACCTCCCTGCTCTCACAGGAGCCTCAGGAGACCTGCCTAGGCAGAAGAAGGATTTATCCTGTGGCTTTTGTGCACCAAGACATTGGTGCTCCAGAGTCCACAAACGGGGATCTGCAAATCATGGGTTTTGAACCCACGGTCCCAGCTGGAATGAGCTGTCCCTGTTACCTCTCCAGCATTAAAAACATTAATGGCCAAGACTTGAAACACAACTGAGTCAAAGTGATGACTCAGCCAGCAACCACAAAAGGCAAATATTTCACTGGCAGTTTGGACATGGGATTTGACACGACTGGCAATGGCATAAATCCCTGAGGACACACAGCATTCAGAGTGCAGCACAGAACAGCCTGGATACCATGCAGTTCTCACTGGGCTGCATGCAGTTTCCTCTATTTAAAAAATCCTATGGCCGTCCCATGGACAGCAGAAGTCCAGCTTGATAAAAGAGATGCAGAATACAGACCCAGCCCAGCAAGGATATTGCTCTGTAACAGCCAAGCTAAAATAATGCCTGAACTATTTCTTGTAACATGTGCCGTCTCACATGCTGCAGGCAGCTCCAATAACGTTGCTGAAGGGATTTCTAGGAGGTGGGAAGTTTGATATTTAGCATGCAAATCTAGAGGACTTAGGTAAGGATGCATTGGGATTTCTTTTCAGTGGTTCCAAGTCCAATCAACCCTGCTCTCAATTTTGACTTCAGCAAGGCTACAGCTTTACTATGTGAAGTTTCCAATCACACAGTGGATAAAAATAGAAAGGGTTACATGGGGCTATGGCATACTGGCACACCAAGCATGTGCAATCCCTTCTGCATACGCAGGTTCATTCAGGTTTCACTGCAGGGCTCCCATATTCCCAGTGCTTTACTTGTTTTTCATTAGCATTCTTCACCACTATCTCCACTCTCTTCTGGTCTTTGCTGGAGACTAACCTAGCCAGGGAGTCTGTACCACAGAATAATTTAAACCAAGGACACTTTTCCCTAGTTCTCTTACTGAAATTTCTCTATAGGTATAATCTGTATAACTGCTGTAGCAGTTACAAAAAGGCTCCAAAAGAGTTCAAATTATTTTAAAAGTTATTTTAATAGCATGGAAAACTCCTCTCATTAGAGAAGCTGCATCACATTAATTAGCCAGCTACACCAATAGCTACTCAAAGCAAGAAACAAAATTGAGGCAGCCCAAACTCTTTCCATTAATAATGAATGACCACAGTCTACAATTTGCAGGCGTATGCATGTGCAGGGAACATATATCTTTTTCTCTGTGTGTCCATGTGAGCGTGCAAGGCAGGCAGAAAGATGAAAAGTAAGCAATAACAGCCCATGGGAGTTTCCTAAGGGACTGCTCCCCACAGAGGGAATAATAGTTAAGGTAAAGTGAAAAGAAGGTTAAAACCAGACACATATCTATCAACTCAATTAAGACTGGAGGAGAAAAGCTAACAGCTGCCAGGGGTACAATGCTCCTCCAAGGTGGAGCAGCAGAGGAAGCACTGGAGAAGGGACTTGGCTGCCCGTGAGCAGAATTAATGGGTGGTTCTGGACTGGCTGAGATGCTGAGCCACAGCTTCTCAATGAGCTGTTAATGGGGAACACGGCAAGTTAGGAAGTAATGAGGACTTTGTCAATACAGCTGTGGATAAAAGGGGGTAAGGAACCACTTAAGGAAAAACAACATCACACAAATCTGCAGCTACAGATTCTGCACTTTCCGGTGCTTAAGAAATTACTTGCAATAATTTTGGAAGCATTATAGGAGCTGACAAACCAAACATAACCACGGGACAGGTCTTTTTCTTAAGCTAGAAGCTGCAAGAAAGAAATCTTAACAACAGTTAAGATCATCTACCCTCATCTACAGTTCTTTTTGGTTTTGTTGTTTTTTGTTTTTTTTTTAATTCCCAGGAAAGCAAAAGAATCACAAACCTAAATTATCCGCAGCAACCTGCAGGTGGAAGCACTGGAGGAGCACTGCTTTTGTAGGCAACACCCAGCACAAGATAAATGGCTCCAGCACATCCCAGCTGGGTGCAATAGGGAAAGGGGACCCCACAAAGGGAACCACCCTCTCCCTGTACCTCCATGCCTGACAAAATAACCTTGTACATGGTATCCAGGGTCAGCAGAACTGGCTGCCAAAAAACCAGAGTCTCAGCCAAAGTGGCCAGATTGAAGGAATATGAGTTTGGGGTAGGAGGGGATCACACATCTATCTTATGGTTGGATTTGTCAGAATTTAGGAAGTGGGGAATATTTTCCAGGTTTTCTAAGCAATTCTGGCCACTCTCCACTCCTCCTCCTCCCATGAAAGCAGTTTCCCCTCCCCCAAAAACAGTTTCACTATATAATCATTTTTCCCTTTTATTTTCTGTAAAGATAAACACAATTAAAAATATACTGCATTCTCATTTCTTTAATTCCATGAAGAGCAAACACAGAGAAATGCTCCCTAGAAACGAAGTGCCGGATTTACTCAAAGGTAAAAATCCCTTTTTATGTGTCCCCCAAGGCTCTGAGGGAGGTACTGCTTTCTGAGCTGGAAAGTGCTAAGCCACCATACTGGATTCCCCTCTCATATCCAGCCTCTGCACAGGAGGACATGCAAAGCCTTTGCAGCTCAGCCTGATTCAGAGCCAAAATCCAGGTGGGCTGGATTTGAGATGAGTAAGAAGAACAGGATGGTTTCATGGTGCCATCAAGCCTTGAAAGTGCTGTGAGAATTCTTTGGCTGCATCACACAATCCTCTCTAGCCTGGGCTTGCACTGTCAGGGAGGAGGGGGCCAAGACAGTAGCCAGGTTGGCTTCACAGAGAGCCAAAGAGAACCCCTCTTTCATGAAAATACTGCCTCTACAGCCAGATCCACACTGTCCTGGCTTCTCTGCACCAGCAGGGACACAGAGAGGCCAAGGACGGGAAAGATGCCTGGACCTTCTTGCTTCCTTCTGGGCTTCTTACAAAATACAAGCAATTGCTGCAGCTGGAGAGCAAATACAGCAACAGATATGTCACAAATCTTGCAAATATTTTGCACGTAAAAGTGTCATGTTTAATAAACCCATTTCCCTGCAACTCACAAAATCCCATCATGGAAACTGAAACCATCAGAGATACGTCATGGACCACAAAGCATGACTGCCTGTAAAAAAACAAAATATGGGAAATGGGTAGGAAGGCTCCTCAGAGCACTACTGATAAGTCAGCCTCACTGTTCTCCTTCCCGGGCAGCACAGGGTGGTTCCATCCAGCTGGTGAAACTCCAGAGCTCAGCCCCACGGGAAAGGCCAGGCACCATTCCCACTCCGGCACTAAGTGCTAATGCATGTTGGACTGGGCAGCAGGAGATGAAGCTGCTCCTTGCCGAGGTGACCACAGGCTCTTGGCAATGACACGGAGCACTCGCTCCGGCCTCGCCGCACGCCACACTCGGCCACTGCCCTGCCAAGTGACGGCGCCCTGCCAGAGCAGGCTTCAAAATAAAGGAAGAACAATTGCCTTAAACAATCAGCATTTCTAGGGCTCTAATGAAGAGGACATGTATTAAGGCAACCTCAGAGAAAGGGAAACATATTACAACAAATGCTGAGAGTGATTTTCCAAATATTCTTGCCCTTTTTCACTTTTGCACAGCAGTCTGAAGAAATCTTACAAAACCAGAGGCTTAGCTTTATTCACCCCTCTATTTCCTCTGGTTCCAGCAGCATTATTCCCACAGATGAGAACTACAGATCAGGTGAGAGTATATTATAATTTTCAAAAAAATTTTTTGTGCATACTAACCACTCCTGCACATGAGTTAGGCCTTCTAAAATAGCAAGACTGGATGACAAATAATGAAATAAATATCAATTTAAAAAATAGAGAAAATTCTGTATTCTTGTCATTTCCCTTCTTGTTTTTTTCATACTTTGGAAATAACAGAACAAAAAGTGACAACATGCTCACAGAGCGACCCAAACTTGAAAAGAAACAAAATGCCATCCAAAGGCAAATGGCAAAATTCCCAGTAACATCATTAATGCCAGAATTTCATTTTGTATGCTCTTCTGCAACTAATAAAAAAGTATTTCAATTAAAATATCATATTATATACCATTTACAAGTACACACACAATGAGACCCTCAAATGCTGCTTTTGAGATGCAGACTTCATCCCGCAACAATAGCCAAGCCCCATATGTGCAGATCAGAGTTTGGCTCACATGTATACTGCCATACATACTCTGGGATGTAAATGTGGAGCCCAGCCTGACAAACCAGCTTTGCATTTGCATCACCACAATACCCATCCTAAAAATTCATATCCAGCATCAAACCAGCCACTCCTCTCATCTCTGTACTGATGAGAGTGGTGAGGGCTGGTGAGTGCGGCATGGAAGCAGCAGTGTGCCCTAGCACACAGCTGGAGACATGTTTTAAAAGAGGGTTTTCTGGGCTTTTCTTGGGAGAGGGATTTATTTTCTTGGTCAGCAATCTGCCACCTGGGCTGGCCACCCAGCTTGCCAGCTTCAGAGGCGTTTCCTTCTCACCTTACATCAGACCCTGAGTTGGGACAGGGCCAGAGGCACAGCTCCCTGGCCCATCCCTGGAGCAGGGACAAGAGCAGCACAGCTGGCACTTGCCACATCCCTGGCCAGGGCAGCCCCAAGGTCACCCCTGTGCCCCGTTACTCAGTGCGGCAGGAGCCCAGCATCTTTAATGACTTCTCCTTTCTCCACACACTGCTCTATTCATTTTCCACTTCCCCACTCACAGCTGTTGAGCCCTATTAACACGCAGGGGAAAAAAACCACATTTAAACCCAAACCTGCTAGGCCAGAAATAGAAGTTCTCATTTTCTTTTCCAAAACACAGAATAGCTGAGCAACAACGAAAGGAAAAGGAAATCTCTCCCAAGCACATCTGGAACCAATTTGCTGTCTGTAGCCACTGGGTGTCACTTTTGATATATATTGGTTCAGCCACGCAGCACTTCGGGGAGAGAAGCGGATTTCAGGGAGGTGATCCCAAAGTGAAGCTGACTGCTCCACGGCCTCTTGCATGCAGGCTGTAATTAGCAATTAGCCAGCCAGGCTGATTTATTAACAAAACATCCTCACCACGACACCAAGCACCGTGCAGAGGCTCTTACCTCTCAGTCTGCAGCGTGACTTTCGAGGGCTCCACATTGGGGTTTTCCCACTCCATCTGTGGACAGTGCATGAAGTAGCAAAGCGTGTACAGGGCCTCTGGCTCCCAGTAGAAGGATCCCTGCTTCTGGTGCATGGGTGTCCCATTCCCGTGCTGCTTGGCATTGAGGGGCTGCAGGTGGTGCATTGCTCGAGACACCAGGTCACCTGGAAAAAAGCAAGAGCCAGGTGAATGCCAGGCTGTTCAGCTGCCTCTCCTGAGCTGCAAACTGAAAGGCAGGCTGGGGTGGTCTTCCCTTCCATTTAACCTCACATATGCAAACAGCAGAGGGTAGGACAGGATTCTGGGCATTATTCATCACCAGGCTGAACTTTTCCTGGTGGTTTATGTGGTGTGGTGTGACATACCCAGGCTGCAGACAAGCCCACAAAGGCCTGCAGGAGACGTGCTTTTGCAAAGATGGTGGTGTGGGCAACATAAGGCTGGCCCATCTCAGCACCACCATGAGAGCTGGCATGCTGAGCCAGGATCACAGTTACCTACTCAGCAGCCTTTGGAGGATGCCAAAACCCCAGAGCCCCAAAAAATGACCATGCAGTGTGCCACCAGAAGCTGCATGCTCCTGGTCAGAGGGGCAGTGAAATCCAGCCTCCTGGAATGAGGAAGGAGGCAGTCAGATAACACACAAAGCACAGCAGGAGGATATGAATGAGCATGTGGGTGAAGAATAAAAGGGGGGGAATATTGCGAGAATATAAAGAATGTGCAACCAAAATTTTTTTAAGTCCAGGCTAGGCCTGGAAAACTTCACGTTAGTGGAAAAGCAAAACCTATGAAGTAGGCTCATCTGGCCCCCCAGGTTTCCAGAGCACAGAGGAGGACAAAGAGGAAGATTTTCATCATCCCCCTACACCAATTTAGTTTGGAGCACTCCCTCACAAAGCAAATATAGGAATCTAGCCACAACATGTGGAATGGGATGAGCAAAGCCAGCAAGTGAGATTACCAGGCAAATACATGGGCAAGCAGCAGTGCAGTCTCTTAGCACAACACTGATTGTAACTAATTAACTAAAGCACCTCTCTCCGAGGCAGTGAATTTTATGTCTAGTGACCATTCTATCAAAGGCAGGGAAACAATTGTGGTTTAAACTGCCTTTTTTTCACATGTTCAAATCACTCTGAGAGTGCTTTTGGGGGAAATAAGGATCTTGAATCAAATCAGTTGGTTTGTTTAAAATTAAAATCTGAGCAAGAGCCCTTTGGGTCATTCTTAAGCTATACAAAAGCAAGTGATGAGAAAAAGAGGACATAATTTTCCACTGTTAAGAAGTCACACACTTTCTCTTACTTGTTTTTCCCAAGTGACCACTAAGCACAAATTTGGAAGAAAAAGTTTAAGATGTACACCAAGGTAGGAGCATAAAACCAATTGTGGGGGGATAAATAATGAACTCCTGGGCAAACTTAAAGCAGAACCGTGTGCATGGCTGAACTACAGGTTTTTGCAAAGTCCCATCCCTTTGAACACCTCTCTCCAGCCTGACTCACACAGAAAATGCTGCTGCTGCAGTGATAATGTGAACCGGGGAGAACAGAAATGTCTCACTTAAAAATCTCAGCCCAATCCTCTAAAAACACAGCCTTAAAACCAGTAGAAGAAAGCTACTGACATGAGGAAACTACATAGTCCATGATTTCAGGGTTCTGACACACATTTTTTGCTTCACTCTGCAATATTTTTCTGATTCAAAGCTTTAATTTAAAAATAGCTTCTGTCTTTTCCCTCTGCCAGGAAATTGCCATGATAGGACCAATCTTGCAGCCTTGCATGCTCATAATTTCCAAGAGAAAATATGCATGTGGAAAGTATGCAGGATCAGGTCTGCAGAAGAAACAGATGTGCCTCTGAGATGACGCCCCAGACCTGCACAAGGCTCTCTGCAGACAACCAGAAGCAGCAGGAAACTATGGGATCTCCTTCCCTCAGCTTACTCTAGTCACAGCAAATGTGCACTGCCAAGTCTAGCACAGGCCAATTCAACTGCTAGCAGCCTTGTTGATATTAAATTTCCCCCTTTTTCTCCAGAAGGCAAAAAAATTGCATAGAAATGCTGGCTGCAACATGCAGCTTTAACAATAATAGCAAAGGCAGAGAAAAAGGGAGACGCACACTAAATTCAGCCTTTCAAACCCAAGCCATTACAGCACTGAAGAATGTGGGTAAAGTTTAGCACATAGCCAGTTCCATTTCAGTGGATTGAGACAGCAGGCTCTAGAGAATGCCTCTGACTTCTGTCATGAATGATGAATAAAAATTAGGATGAAATTTCGGCCCAGATTCTGGCAGCAGCATTACTTCATCCCACTCCTCCCTGAGCGCTGGAGTGATGTGACCTCAGTGACATGCCCAGGACCTGCACAGAAGCTGCACAGTGAATAAGAAGGGAAAGCAGCAAGAATGATGTGAGCAGGACAGGCAGCCTTGCTGATGCAAGGCTGGAGGAACTCATGTCTTGCTGAAAGGTGAAGCTCCAATCCATATCAATATGACGAGGAGTTCATCCTTTTATGCTGTATTTCCTCTAGCACCTCCTAAAAAATCCAAACCAATTCATACCATTAAAGCTGAATTAATGCTTTTTATATTTAAATTACTTAAATACATTATACCAAGAACGGATGGCTTAGATCTTTCTTTTGCTGTTGCTATGCGTTCTCTGGTCACATTTGAAATAATTTCTACATTAACAATTATAGTAAGATTTCTTTACCAATAAGTTGACTTACTTCTTCAGGTCAACTCAAAGCCTAAATAATCAATACCTGTAAAACACTGAGCTTCACAGAGAACAGTAAGCAAGCATACAAAGCCCCATTATCCTGGTACCCGCTGGGCAGAGCTGTAGAGGAAGGACAGGAATCACTGCTCTGTTCTATTCCACAGCAGAGCCTCGAACAATCCGATACATGCCCCAGTGCCCTTTGCCTCCTTCAGCCGCATCCAGTTACAGCAACAATTCTCCAGGGCAGAGACCGTGCCTTAGCACATCTACTCTCCAGGATCAGGGCCAGGAAGGCACGGGGAAGCTGACAGGCACGGGGAAGCTGACAGGCACATGCACACACTGCACACCAGCACTTAGGCACACTCTGTAAAATGTAGCACAGTGCAACATCTGGCTCTAGGTGTGCATGTGTGTGTTGTCTTGAACCCCTACCAGGTTTTACTCCTTCTCTTGTTCCTTGTTAATATGCTTTTGCTTCTCCATTTCCTTCCTAAGAATGTACCAAGAGTTGAAACTCTCTTTGATTCCAAGGCACCCCAAAGCCCACAGATGTGAAATCAGCTTCGTGATGGGACTCACTGGTCTGCTCTCCAGCAATCAGCCAACTCCAGCCTCATCTGGGAAACCCAAACTACACATGATCTCCTTGCCAGCTGTAAAAGCTGTGCTACATCTGAACAATGAGGGCAACCTCGAATTCATGGCCAAGCACAGAAAGACAAGTCCTCTTCACAAGTCTGTGCTATCCCTTCATCAGTGTCAGCCACCTCTGCTGTTCAGGGCTGTGCTCAGCACAGAAAGGCTCTGCAAGGGCAGGTTACCTGCTCACAACACTGCTGGCTTTTCTGCTATTTTTTTGGCCCTGAAAATATGCCTCAGCTGTATCAGCTGAACACATCTGAAAGGCCAATAAATTCCTCAGCGCACCATTTCCAGAAAGAATACATCTAAAATAAAATTCCCAGCAGTCGCATTGACTCTGTGACTCCATGAATGAGGCTCCTGATGGCTGTGGCATCAGGACCCAAGGGACTTGGCAGGGATCCCTGCCTAGCTCTCCACTGAGCAAATTCTCACCCTGTACCACCACCTGAAGAACGGAGTGGGGAGCTGATCTGCCTGACAAGAGAGCTTGCCAAGTTTATTTTGTTTTAAAATTAAACTCAATGAAAACTTCTGTAATTTATGCATCATAAGCCAAGTGAGCCAACGCACAAACTGCTTTGCAGGCACAGCCAGGGAGATGAAAACATCACATTGTGCAGCGTAAACATAAGAAAAAAGAAAAAGAACAGCAAAGCAGGGGGACATTTCAGGACATTTTTGTTGCCAAAGCTCAGAAGCCACAACTAGAGGACAGGCTCCCAAAGGGCAGCAAAGGCAGCAGCAAGCCCCAGGCTGACATTGCCTCACAGCCCTGATTCCAGATGGGGAAGGGCTCCAGGAGTGTGGATCCACACTGGATCTCATCAGCCCAGAGGAGAAAGGCTGTGCCTCGCACTCCAGCTACCAAAAACCCAGGAAAACACCTCTGTACCACAGTGTGTGCAGAGCTGCCACTGCAGCTGCCAGCATTTCCCCCTGCCTGTAACCGAAGCGGGGCTCGCCCACTGCTGCTGCTCTCAGTTCAGCACGGTCGGTGAATGCAAGGTCCACATACATTTGATTTAAAGATTGAAAATATTATGTAATGTGCATGTTGTGACATGGGCCTGGTTTAAGGCAACACTGAATATTTAGGGAACAGCTTCACTGAGTTCAAGCCACAGATATGATGTGACAGGCAAAGTAAAGCTAAAGCTGCTCCCATCTGCATGGGGGTGCAATACAACATAAAAAAACAACATACAGCATGCAAGTGGACAGCTTCAGTCTAAGTCCTCTCTGCAGTGATGCAGTGACCAGTGAAGCTTTTTTTTTTTTTTAACTTTGTTTGGCTTCAGTAAAAGCTATTATCACTGCTTTTACTATGTTAAGGCGTGGCATTCAAAGAATAACACATCTGTTTCCAATTTTGTACTGGAGAGGGGGGGCAGAGGAAGGCAAAAAAGAAAGAAGAGAAAGAAAATGACAGATGCCCAATGCCCATGTCTGAGAAGCTTCCTGTGGGATTTTCCAATCTATCATGATGAACCTGATGATGCTATGCTATCCCACCTGCTTAGGAGCAGCCTTTTTTCAGACTCAACAACTGCCATTCAGCTGACGGAATGCCTGCAGAGCCACAGCCCTGACATGAATGGCACGGACAGATCCTTACGCAGCCCCTCCTTATGACACCTACCTCATGCTTTTCTTGTTCCGAAAGCATGTCCTAAAACTACCAGAACAACTTAGCAATGATGTCTTTGTACACTGAAATGAGCCACACAGTTCTTTGACCTGTGTCTTTCCTTCAAAACCCAGGGGAGAGAGAGGAGCATCTGTTCCCACTGCAGCTGTCTTCCCACCTGGTGCCCTGCTGTGGCACTGGGAGAAGCAGCAGGAGACCATGTTTTTAGCAAGACAGCATTGTGCAGGCAGCACCCATCAGTTTGATAACGCTGGTCTGGTCATCCTTCCAGCTGTCCTTGACTCCTGCGTGTGTAGTCTGCATTTGGGAATCATGCCTTGCAGTGGGGCATGGTCACTGCAGCAGCGTTACTGCCTCGCTGTGCTTCCTGGGTGAATATTTCCTCCTGCAAAGAGCAGGCCATAGCCACAGGCAAGAGTTGTGTCTGCCTTTCAGGGCCCTTAACAACCTCCTGTGTCCTGTCCAGACCATGAAAAGAAGGAGTATGCCTCAGGAAGCTGCATTCTAGATGCCAACTTCATATCATGGTCAGTAGATTCCCCCCTTACAAACATGTGAGCCAGGTGCAAAACTAATTTTCTTGACATAGATTCATTTCACACTTCAATACAAAAGTCTTGGATCTATGGTTTTGCTCACAACCAGCTCTGGGGAGACTGTATTGGAAACATGAATTTATAATCCTGACAATAAACCATGGTCTATTTAATCAGACTGCTAGCTGGTAGCCACAGCCATTCTGCATCCTTCCCAGAGTGTAGCTAAGTCTCTGCCCCTCTGGTTTCTGCACCGAAGGGGCACATTGGTGCACACACCTGTCAGCACACCACTGCAGGTGAATATGAGCAGCTGAGCTGTGCCAGGTCACCCTCAGCCACCCAAGCCATCCCTCCACTCTCAATTCCAGCTGCACTGTTCCTCCACGATCCTCTCTCTCCAGCGGTACATCAATCTCCACGTTTCAAAAGTCAGCTGAGCCAAAACTACTCAAGCAAAACCTGTCCTCAAATGATTTTTTGTGAGGTTTTCTATTGTTAACTGAACACTACTCATCTATACCAGGAAAGGAGTGTGCACAGAGATAGGGTGGCTGCACGCTACAAAGTGTGCAGAATGTATTTCACAGTGTACATGCTCCTAGCACAAAGTATCTTCAAACATAAAAAGTTGTTCTTGGCACACCATATATTCCAGATTTTATTCCAGCTGCCTCAGGCTGTGGTTGTGCTTGGGGTGCCATAACCCACAGTCAGTGGGACATCCAATGTGCAACAAATTCATCGTTGAGCTCACCTTGCAGAAACTTCCCCAACTCTGTCATCTCTGCTGTCCCACGCTGTGCCCCTATCTACTACCACAGGCAACCTTTTCTTCTCTTAAAAGCCATTCATCTCTTCCACACAAGACCAAAAGAAGGAACTGTGGCCTCAGACTCAGAATTGAGAAGACAAGACCAGGATGCAAGCAGCCCATTTTCTGGCAGTTACTTCTCTGTGGCCTCCCACAGATCATTTAATCTTTTTATCTTCACTTACCCCACCATCACAAGAACCTTCTGTTTATATTACAGAGTAAGTGTTTGCATGCAATTTAGCATTTGCAAAGCCTTTGAAGACTGATAAATTAGGATTGGATACATCCCATTAAAAAGCCACAATAATAATTAAACCCTCTCAAGTTCACATACCTATTATAACAACACTTACACGTTTGGACTCTCCAATCTGACATGGCAAGCTTGATGTTTGTGTCTGATTCCCCTTAAGCCACATCAACTTCAAATAAAACAAGCTTTGACTCGGATGAGCTATTTATGTGCCAACCTAATGCAGAGCCTTCACTCTGCAGAACACCACTGCTTTATGGACCATCATTCCTGGATTTTCTTTGGCCCATGTCCTTAAACAAAATTTGAGCGCTCCAATGGCTGAGCAGGCCAGCTAGGAGTGCTCACCCTGACCTGACGAATTGCCTGTGCTCTGCACAGCAGGGACGAGGAGGACAGCAGAGAAAGGAAAATGCCATTTGAATCCCAAGTGTGCTGTGATGCAGGGGTTCAGAGGGAACAGGAGTCTGTACCTCAAATGTGGTGTACAATGGGGAGTTCTGCAGGAGTTCACATTGGTGTACATTGGTGTTCACACTGGTGTACTGGGGAAGGCAGGTGGAGGTTGGAGCTCCAGCCTTCCCCAGCCACCACAGCGATGCCTTTTGCCACTAAGCAGCAAACCTGAGTGGGCTTAAACACAAGAGGTGGAAGCCCTGGAGGAACAAAACCACCCTGGGCTTGTCCCCAGGAAAGGCAATAGTGGCTGAGTCTCACCCATGGAGCTCAGGATCCAGAGCTCATCCCAGAGGAGCTCAGGATCCAGACAAGCAACAAGACAATCTGCCCTTGCTACCCAAGACAGAAATCCACTCCCTTGGTCAACAGGGAAGTCAAAGTAGGGTGTAACATGGTATTTTCAAATTATCCTCTCTCACATTTCATCTCACCTAATAAATAAATGTATTGTTTTATGGCTGATGACAGTGGGTATCACGGGGAAGAGAAGAAAAGCAAGATGTTGTTTGGGACTATTAAGCAACCCACAACCCCTCCTGTACACAGATGCAGACAGTGAATGGAGGCTGTAGTCCCTCACTCAGAGAGGGCAGCAAGGAGAAGGGGGTAGCAGCTAGGGAAGCGTGCAACCAGGCAGCCCTTACAGAGCCAAGAAAATACCTACCATTTAACCACTGAAGCACTGCATTCATCTGCTTTCTGTTCTCTGCTGAGGGGGGGGACTTTCTCTGTTGAGGAACATCTCAACAACTTCTAACTATTACACAAAGACTGGATGATGTGTGGATATCAGCAAGGAGGAGTTGCTAATTAGACACCCAGAAAGCGGGTGAGTGAGGACCTAGAGACCTTGGGCAATAACCCAGTGGAGGGCCCTTGAAAACCAGGAAAAGCATCACTGTATCTGGAGAAGTGATACACAGGCTGTCAGTCTATGGCCAAACACTGTACTGAAGGGAGCACTTCCATCTGAATGGCAGGTTTGGGCTAGTACCTCTGCTTAGCTCAGCACTGTGCTCCATGAACCAAATCATTTACAGGGAATAAGCTTGGTCTTACTCTACAAATGCTGCTTAGTCTGAGAAATACATCTGACAAACAGGGCTTTTGTTCTGGCAGTAAATTAGCAGACATTCCTGTGACAACACCCCTTCAGATGCCACGCTTCCAGCAAGCACCTTTACCCTGGCATTTGCTTCTAAGCCTAGGTTTAACCTCTTCTTTGGAGCACATGAATCCATTTGTATGACTCCTGCAGTGCTTCCTCCTGTTGGCTGCAGAGGATTGAGACTAGATGAAAAGGAAAGGGAGGGGATGCAGACTTTCATCATCTCCTCAGCTGAGGCTGCGAGGAGAAATGAAAAACAGTATCAGTATGTGCAATCACATTCCTACTTACACTTGAGCAGTAACCCTTCCTTTCATCCCTAAAAGGGTGCCAAGATCCCCTGTGAGGCTTATATTTTGGAAATATATGCATTCAGCACTGTGGATGCAAAAAGATGATGCTGGGTAATGAAAAAAGGGGATAGAGGGTGGCATTTTTCCAATTACAAAAAGGAAAACCTTGCTGAGACCTGAGTGGTGACAGGAAGGAAATACCAGCCTGAACATCACATGTAGGGACTGCTCTAAGTTAAACACCATTCAAAAGCAAAAAACCTCTGATACTAGCAGTGTTAAATCATATCTTCAGATTATCACAGTTTAAAATGAAAATGATTATTCATTGTGGTTAACACTTAGAGTGATACCAGCACCAGTCACTGAGGTTTGCACAAGTCTGTGTGGCAAACTTCTCACCCAGGAAAGCCATAGGAGACTGGCCATCTTTGCACCCAAAACAAGCCCCTAACAGTTTTTTGCTCTAACCTGAAGACATACACTAAGAGATGTTTTGGATGACACCCTAAGCCACGGTTTATCTCCCTGTGCTGCTTGAGACACACAGCCGTCTGCAGCCCTACAAACACACGTCAGCACAGGGTGGTTGTCCCACGTCAGACACTAACACCTTGACAGTCTTTACCCCAAGGCAGTGAAGGACAAGTATTTCTTGGGGCCAGGATTGGTGCCCAATGCACTTTCAGGCTCTGCTCTGCATTCTCACCAGCTGCGTGCACACTCAAGAGCAAGAGGGTCCTCCTTCACCCTAAAAACAGCAATGACCTTCAGTTATGAGCCTCATTCCTTCTGCATTTGGTCTCCAAGCCAGCAGCAGTATTTTTAGATTGGATGATGAATAGATGTCTTGGAGCATTATGCAGTCAAATATAACATAAATTTTTGTGGATTGCAAACATGCATATAAAGAAGTTAGGAAAAATATTCAAAGGTCAAAATGCAGTATCATGGGATTTCTCCACAGCAAAAGCTCTCCCTAATGTTCCTGTCTTTTTACTACTCAGTCTACTTTTTTTTTACATCTGAAAGGGAAGAAATGAAAGAGATGTACTAGAAATCTAGGAAAATCCCAAAAACTTTCTGAAAAAAACCCAAACAGATCTACTCCTTTTCTCTGCTAGGTCAGGTCTAGAAATACAGGAATCTTCAAGGAAAAAAAAAAAGGGGGGGGGGGATAAAAAGAAAAACAAAATCCTGTGAAATATTTTCTCTAAGATTCAACAGTGAAATACTGTCAGGCTACTGTTTAAAATCCTATTATTTTTTGCTGTGCTTCAGTTCTTCCCAATGTTGTCTATATAATAAGCATTTCAAATGAAATTACGTTATTTTAAAACACACCGTAGTAGGAAATTACAATTGCTGAATACTAAATGCCAATATAATATAGACCAGATTTATAGTTGTTCCTTAACTTTCTGCCATGTTCATTATATTTTAATGAATAAGGTTTCACATTAATTTTTTAAGCCTTTGCCTTGGAATCATGCATTACTGCTGTAATTGTGGTGCAGAATTAAGTGTCTATTTACATTCTCCTCCTAAGTCCTGGAGACAAAACCTCCCTTTTTTTTTTTCCCCTAAGTCAGCAACATCACCTCTTGTTCCTATTTTCTGGAGAGAGCCCCATGGCCAGTGGCACTGCCACTGCCAGCCAGGCCGTGTCCCAGTGAGGACCAATGCCTGCTGCCTGCTGCGCCTGGAGATGAGAGCAGAAGCACCAGGTGAGCAGGATTTGGCAGGACCAGGGCAGCATCCATGAGTCCAGATGCACCTGTCTGACTAGGATGACTCTTCAATGGCAGCATCACCAGATGGTGCTGCCCTCCCCATCTGGTTGTATCTGCCATCCCACCTTTCCCCAGTTTTCTCCTACCTTCTGTCACACCCAGGGAGACCCAGCTTACCTGAATGGTCTTTTCTAATACACTGACAATACATGAAAAAACAAAGGGTGCAGACACACAAGGACCATTGTGGGTAGGGCAAGGTAAAGGTAGCATATGATACAAGGCTTTTTACCCTGTGAATCTCTTCTTCGCCTAGGACAGACTGTAAAGAAATTAGAAGATGTGAGCAGAAATACAGGCGCTGGGCAGAACACAGGTCTCATTTGCAAGCTGTTGTCTTCCACGGGACAGATTTGATTCCCTGGTCTCAAAGGCTCCAGCAGCTCAGCAGCTGGTCACGTTGCTCCATGCAAGGATGCTGGGTATAACTGAGAGCAAGGGAAGCCCTTCCTCTGCACACAGACACTTGTTAATTCCAGTTATTCTGTGTACTTACAATACTTGAATTATTCATGTCAATAAACTATAGGAAATCTCATTCAATTAGAATTGCTTTTTAAAATATTTTTTTCCTGAGATAAAATTAAATTGCTTTATTACAAGATTAGTCTTGCCCTTGTTTTTGTGCTCTTTTGAAGCAAACAGAAATGAAATCCTGGCTCCTGGGATATTGCAAGCTGGTGGGAAAATGCAGACACATGCCTGGGGACTACTTCCTCTGCTGGTCCACAAGCCGAGTTTCTGTCCTTGTCATCCACTTCTGGTTGCCATCTCCTCCTTCCTCTTCATGATCTTCTTCTCAAGTGCTATTCTCTTAATTCCCTCCTATCCAGAGAGTCTCCCTCATCACCTTTATTCACTCCCTCAAAAGCAGGCACTTTTCCCTATTCAATCCTTCCCTCATATCTCACTTTCTCCATGGCACTCTTGCCATATCCACAATGTCCATCCCCCTCACACCACCAGGGCAATAATAAATCCTCCTTTGCCTTCTGCCTTCATGCTTTTATGATTCCCAGGTACTCTTGCCATCTCCTCTCCACTGCTCTGCACTTTTGCCCCATGCTGTGGTTCCCCACCCACCTCCATGGCAGAGGTTTTGCTGTGACCTCTGGCTCACTGCTGATGCCAGAGACAGACACACAAGCACTGAACAAAGAGCAAACCTACTTGTATCCCCCCACTGCTCCATTCTCCTCCCACTTCATGATTTTTCCTCCAAACTCACGAGCATTTTGCCCACCAACATGCTGCAACTCCTTCCACATTTCACAGCTCAGTTTTGAACTCTGCACCGGCACTGCTCCACAGCAGAGATTTCTACCCAACTGAGCATATCAAGCCTTGCAAGCTTTGCCAGTTACTGCTCCTCCCACTGCTGCTTCCCTGACATGCATCTGCTTGCAGCAGCCAGGGAGGATCCCTTGAGCGGGCCACAGGGCTTTTTGGAGGGCTACCAGCCTGCTGGATGTGCCAGCCTCTCTGACAGCGGCATCCAACTCCCACTGGAGTGCTCTGTTCTTCCACCTGGCCACCCTGAAGAGTGTTTTGCCTCTGTTTCCAGTCAACAGATGCACCAACCAAGCATTTGAATCTAAGGGAGGACACTTAGAGGTGATAGAGTTCAAACTCTAATATGGGATGAGGTGCTCTATCTAAGAAGTCTGGCTTTTTGGGTTGAGTACAAAGGTCCAAAAAAATCCAGAATAAAAACCTCACCCATCATGAAATACCCACAAATTACTCATATATTAAACCCCAACCATATGAACTGTAAGAAAGAGAGCTGTATTATGCATAATTTAGTTGGCACACAGACAGTACTGTTGTGGGTTTCATGCACGTGAAATAAATGAGCATAAATTACTTCATTTGAATAACACCAAACACCTGATTCCAGAGACGGAGCAACACTTCACACTAAGGCTCTTGGCTTGTTGATGCTGCACCAGAGCAAATTAAAATTAGCAAGCTGAAAACAGAAATTCACCCTGTGTCTTGTAGACAAACATCCTTGGTGCACCCACATCACGGCCCATGAACAGGAGGAACTGAACCATGATGATAGGATGGAGCTACAGAGGAGACTCCCATTGATACAGGAAGTTTCAAAAAATGCACACACAATTCATCAATAAGAACAGCAGTAGGTTGGAGAGGCTATATCTTCATGGATTTGAGTATTTTCAATTTCTCCCCAAAATTTCGTAACAGACCTCAGGAAAAGAATAGTTGATAGTATTTCTCACAAACCTCAGGAAAAAAAACCCACTTTTTTTGTCTGAATGATTCTGTTTTCCCACACATAGCTTCCTGTATCTAACTAGACCAGAAACAGGTGATTGGAATGCTTCTCTCTTAAGAAAAAAGAAGTTTAAATAAAGCACTTCTGGTAATTTTACCTCCATGTCACATAAGGATGCATATGACCTTTGCTTCCTACCATTTACTAGTGCCAAAAGCCAAGTTTTCAAATTTTGACAAGTATCACAGATTCCCGCATTTCTCAAAATGTTATTTGATTAACAGCAAACAATTATTCTTTCAGGAGTGAATTCCTCTGCTGCAGGTTAGAGTTGTAGGGCTGGAGAAGGAAAGGCAGGTAAAGAGATCTTCTCTAAAAAAGAATGAAGTAGATCTGCCTTAAAGATGTGACAACATTTCCTTTACTTTTTGCAGCCTTCAGCTTTCTGCCTGGCCATCATAAAACAGACATTCCACTGAAATGAGACAGGATATCAATACAAGAGACACTTGCAAGGCTGAGAGGTACTCCCAAATACAACACAGGGAGGATGGAATAAAGCATCTTTCACCTTTAAAACTGAGAGCAATGTTTGCAAACAAGCCATAGGCATTGCTACGAGTCTGCACAACACTTCTTTCCTCCTATAGTTTCAGCCTCATGAACTAGCAATGGAGAATGAACACATCTAGATCTGCCCAACATCTCCAACATCATGCAGCCCCCTCATCTCTCCTCAGCAGAACTGGGCAATGCACTTAGCTTTGCTTTACTTCAAGGAAAGAAATCCAAATACTCTCAACAGCCTGGTACTTACTGAGCTCAGCGATGCTCCCCACGCGTGTGGCAAGCAGAGACTGTTCGATGGTCCTCAGCTCTGACTGGCTGAACATCTGCACCTCCCCGGGCTTGTTTGACCTTTGCTGGTCCTTGTGAAGGTTCAAGCTGTCCGGCAGGCAGAGAACACCTACATTGGATAAAAAGAAAGGAGAAGCCCAATATAATTTCAGCTAGTATGGTAACTTTGCTGCCACCACCACATTGTTTTGGGGACATTCCAAGACACAGCCTGCATGTGCAGAGCTGGAAGACAACCAACATCTGTAACACAATGTCACCGATGACTCATGCAGAAGTGGCCCTTGTTAGCCCTTCTGAATATCTTCAAGCTGATTACGATGTCACCTCAGGATAATTCTTACAGAAAAACCTAGGAGGATTGCTCAAGGCGGAGTTCAAGAAAGTTTCAAAGAAGCCTCCAAGAAACTACTCTAAACCTACACAAAATTATTAGAAAATGGTACCTAATGGTATCTCAGAATTCCTAAAGATTGGCTTTCAAATTATATAGGAGACAGACAACACATTTACAGCTTTTTCCTGCAAAGGGATTTCACTGTCAATTGCCAAAATAAGGGACAGCATCAAGATGCTGTAAGTGTCATTGATGGCTGATTGAATTTCTTTTGTAAATACAGCTTCCAGCAATTGAACTGCTTGGGCTCCAAAAGCCCATTATGCAGAAGCCCTTAGAGCAGTGAATTTTTATGGTGCAGGGCAAAAATAAAGCTACCGACATAAAATGATTTACATACACATTCATTCAGGCACAAAAGTCACTTTCTGCCATGACATGTAAACCCTCAGGAATAGATGGAGGGCATCTATTTATTCACCAAAATCATTGTCATGCTAAAAATCAGAATGTATTTACAAGAGCAAACACTGCATTACCAGCCTTGGGCAACAGCTGAATTGGTCCAGCTTGGAGAGCAGGCTCTCCTCCCTTCCCAGGCTCTGTGTACAGTCAGCTCTGGCTATGCTTTTCACAGCATCACCTTCCTAATCCCTCTGGGATATATACAGGTGGAGAGCCACTGGAGGCAGTGGAATTGTACCTCTTTATGATGATTAAATATCATCTCATCTCCAAATATTACCTTTGAAAACAAGCTAGAGTAGGAAATGTATTTTTTCCATTAGCTTTTACTACTCCTTTCTTTAAATACAGTGTAGGTTCTACCCTTATGGACCAAGCAGACTTTGCAAAACCCATTAAGGAAGAGGTACATATTTAATGTTTTTCTTCAAGGGAAGAATTTGCTTCGTTTCCGAGCTCAGTAAATATATGGCACCCAACTGTAATGACCAATAATTCTGTCAGTAGATTGATAGAACTGTCAACGGCTGGACCACTGCAGGTTCAGGAAATGCAGCTGAAAGGAAATGCTTCTCAGAGATCTTGTTAGCTTCACCAAACCACTTTGGATTCCCCTCCTCACATCTATCTCCTCCCTGCAACCAATTGAGTCTGCAAGTTATATTTGCAGCATGGACCTAAAAACATCCATCCTGGGAGGAGAGAGGTGACACAGGTTCAATGAGCCCATTCCAAAGAAAAAAGCAGGGGTATACCCTGGGAAAACCAAGACCAAAGGTCTTGTCCACCACCGCCTTGAGACAGCAGCCTAAACTAGGATCACCCTCTGCACGCAGTGGAGATGGATGAGCAGGAACACGTAATTCCCAGCCCCTGGCTCTGGTCCAGGCTTGTAACAACGCCATGAATGTGTAGAAGGTCATGAGAGAGTAACACAGCTCGTAAGAAAGTGCCCTGGAGAGAAAAGAGCAGGGCACCTGACACAGCACTGGGGAGGGAACAATTCAAAGCCAAGAGGTAAGGAAATAAAAGCAACAACAGCTTATCAAACAAGCTCTTCCTATTTTCCTGCCATCACTCAGTGGCTGACTCTCATAAACACTTGGTGCACTGATCAACATTTATATTCTGTGGATGTACAAAGCTTGGGAAGTACAACACCTGCATTTAAAATGCAGGCTTGCCTGCATATTTTAGTAAGTATTCTCTCTCATTTTTTTTAGATTCTTCTTTATCATTTTAATGGATAGAAATTAAAAACAAATTGGAAGAGTCTTCCCTGCAGAAAACAGATGTAAAAATGATCTAATATTCTAAGAGATTTCTAAAAACAAGAAATAGAGCACAATCAGCTTTACGGCATCTTTAAAAAATGAATTGGATAATTTTTCTACAAAAACACACCTTAAGTGCAGAGAAAAAAATACTGTTTTAAGATAACTATACAAATAAAATTCAAATGGTTTAAAACTATAATTATATACAGAAGATATTTCTCCAAGTGATTGATGCAGTGGGATATTAAAATTTTATTCTCTACTTTGCCTATGACTCTGTTCCCACAACTAGGCCTTTTCCTTACAAACAGCCCTAATGATTAATTACTCTTGTCTTTAGTGAGGGAAGCATATTCTTAGGCTCTTGGAGAGAAAAGCACCAATGAAATGCAAAATGAGCTATTGTTAGAAAACTTAACAAATTATAGGATGTGTCATGCCAAAGGGTTACACTTGGGCTGGAGATTAGCAGAGACACACAATAGCCAAACATCTGATTCTTATATCAAAACTATAATTGACCAGAGCGAGTGACCAGTGGGGTGATGGAAGATTTGTTTGTAACTCATAATTTTGCCGGATCAAATCTGGTTTTCACAAGCATGGAGAAAATGAATTGTATGGCTTGGGCATGCAACTCAGCCAATCTTCTAGCTTCAACTGTTTCCTCCAAAAATATTAAAGCAAGTAAAATGCTTTTTAGAATAAAAACTCCCTCTCTTTTTATCAGTGTTTGATGTAAAGCTCAAATTTTCTGATGTAAGGCAACAGCAAGGAAGAAGAGAGCACTGAAGGGGAGGAGAAAAATACAAACACTTTGTGATTATAAATATCTTTTTTTATAGATAGAAAATGCTAAAAAGCCACCATCATCTTTCACTGGTTTGGCTACAGTTCAACTTCCTTATTTTCATTCTCTGCCAATTGGTATTATTCACTTGCTTTTTCAGCCTTACTGTGTATTGAAGGTGAGGACCTCAAGTTTCCAAAGGCCTGGAAATCAGGAGTTTTTCCCCGTTCCTTTTCTGGCTGTCACTGCCAATTCTATCTGTCATTCCACACTAAAGATTTCTGTGCAGTATCTTCAGATATGAACAGTGGTACCTGCATTTTCTCTCAACTGGCACTGTTCAATGTCCTTCCTTTCTGCATGGTTACTCAAGCCTGTGCTCTTCTGTGCCCATGATTTTAGCTCTCTTCCTGCCCGTGATTCGCTGGAATGGCAGTGAAGCAGTCAGCAGCTGCCCGATGAATGCCGGGCCAGCCTCCATCGCGCATCCCTGTCTGCTCCGTGCCGCCCAGCAACGCACCAGCCACAGCCCAGCTGCTAGCAAGTGCTGCAGCAAGGCAGGACGGCCAAAGCACTTCGTGTTTTTGGGTTTTTGTCACCTCTTCTGGTGCTTCCCCTTGTCTCTGTACCCTCCCTGGGGCATGGATCTGCCCAGGACTTGATTGCATGGACACATCCAGAATGGGCCATACCCAACACTGCTGTATTCACTTTGCCCTGGGCCTCAAGAGTACCCTGCAATCTACAGGTGAAAGACTGAAGAGAAATCATACATTTTAAAATCAGCAGGAAGCCAAAAAAATGACAGTGAAAAGCTCCTAATGCTCCCCCCACCAAAACTCTAGAGAAAAAGCAACATCATAGAGAAAATCTGATGCACAATTAATACATTTCACATTTTCCTGCCTTCTGGGCCCAGCTAAAGCACAAGCCAGAGCTCAATCCCTAAGGACTTAAAAATCCCAAACCAAGTACTGCACAAAATGAAGGTGCCCAGACTTTTTATATAAAAGGAGCAGTTATTTTAAACCTTCATGCAAACTCATCCAGAGATTGGGGCACCGGTTAATTCTTCCAGCTTCCCCATGCACATTCCCACCTCTTGGGCTTAGCTGATGCACCACCCTGCGCTGCAAAGCAAATTTTGGCACAAAAATACATGCTTTCCTGCATACTTCTTTCAGAGCTTGCCACAGAGCTGACCAACGCTGTCCTTGCAGCATTGAGTGCATCACACAAATATCCCAAACTCAGTGCCCAGCAGCAGTCCCAACAGAGCTCCTCAGTGTCTCCCCAGAAAAACAGCCTGAAGGACCTGAGAGCCAAGAGCAATCCCAACACAAGACACAGCAGCCATTGTGTGACCTCTTACAGCTTTTCAGAGCAGGAGATATACAGGGATTGTAGACCACACTTCACCTAAATACAGAGAAGTCATTTAAAAAAAAAAATTTGTAAAATCTAAGCTCTACTTCTTAATTTAGACAGATACCTGCACTTGTATACCAGCTCTCGCCCAAACAATTCCTGAAGTGATGGCACCTATGGTGCCCAAACCTCAACTATTGCTGAATATATATATATATATATATATATATATATATATATATATATATATATATATATCTGTACATCTGTACATAAAGGGATAGAACAAGGCAAGTAAGAAGTGTGCCCTGCCTATAGTTATGGGTCTGCAATATCTAATGTCATCCAAATCTCAAATTCTTTGCCTCCTCCCTCTCCTCTTTAGTATTCAAATTCCATGCTCTAAACAACACAATTTTTCAAAGGCATTAAATTAATAAAAACGCCCACTGAACAATGTGATTCAAATTGACCTATGGCTGAGTAATCTAGCAGATACCTAATACAAATGTGTTTGCTTTCACTAAAAACATAAGTGCTGTAAACACCAAAAATACTTTTTTCACATTACACCATTAATTCCTTTGGAAAGATTGCCAGACTTCTTTATACCAATTTAGAGTCTGAATAGAAACATGAATGCTTTGCTGCTCTCTTGTTATTTTTCTTTAAGTGCTACTAATTTCAAGAGAAAGTAATTCAAATAATCTTTTACCTCCCTCTTTATCTATTACATCTTAAGCAAATGTATATATCTGGAGAAGAGTTAATACTCCCACTGCAAGGAATAGCTGGATCCTACTAAGAGTTTATAGAATTTAAGTGTGCAGGATAGATATAAGGCAAATTGCTATATAAAATGAGCCTGAAAATGGTAGCTAACCCTGAGCTGTCCCCAACACGTGGTGTTGCATATTACATTGCTCAAGTAAATGCCAACCTTACCCAGGAGGACTACCTTCAGGAGTAAAAAATCTCCTCAGTCATCACAATTTATAAATTTTATTACATGGGAACACAGGACCAGAAAGTCTTTAAGACCACTCTTCTCTCATAATCATGAGAAGTTCAAGAGCTTGCAAAACATCAATAAAAAAAAACAACAACAAAAAAACCAAACAAAAGAAAAAAAAAAACACAAAAAACCCACCACAAACAAACAAAAAAGAAAAAAAAAGAAAAAAAAACCCACAAAAAACCCCAAACCAGAACAAAACGAAAAAAACCACACAAGAAAACCACAAAAAAACCAAAAATACCCCACAAAAAACCCCACCACGACCAACAAAAAACCCCTTTTCTTCCACAAGCTCACGTACTAAAATACTTTTCAGCACCAGAGAGCATTCCTGACATCTATATAAAGGTGAATGGGAAAAAATAAAAGGGTCAAAGGTATTGCCAGCGGCCTTTACAACAGCAAAATACTTGGCTAGGTGCAAACCCCTCTTGGCTGGTATTCCAACATGCAGAACACTCTCCCAGCCCCACCCCCTGAAGTCGTGGCGACCAGGAGGACATGAGGAGGGCACCAGCCAGGTGCTCAGCCATTGGGAGGGATGATATGGGATCAGCAGCACCCTGAGCTCAGCTCCCTCACACCAGGTGCACGGGAGCTGGTGAATGTAAAGTGACACAAACTACTACAGGCCAAGCTCACACCTGGAAAGAAACCCTATGGTCTCCATTGTTTTAAACAACCTGCACCATCATTCCCAGGCTCGGCTTGTCCACCTGATGGGCAAGGCTGATGGAAAACATTCTCCTTACAGAAATGAGAGCACGGGGAAAACTTTAAAGTGAATCATATCAGCCACTGCTTTCAGCTAACAGACGTCCTGGAAACCATTCAAGGCAAGAAGAGCAAAGTATCTTCTTTCCACACATTCCAACCCAGTTAAATAACAAGGAGTGGCTTTGCATGGAGAAAATGCAAAGCACTTGGGAAAGCTAGGTGGTGAGATCAAGTTTCCAGAACTGGAGTCTTACAGTAGGCAGAGCAGCCCAAATGAGGAAGGGTGGAGCAGGAACAGGAATCAGGAGACTACAGGGACACTGCCTTTGTGTGTCTTTAACACCCCAACGACATGAAAAGGCATTACAAAGCTCTATACTTCACCTCAAGATGCTGGCACTATGCAGGTAAGGTAATATTCATATCTAATATACAGAGAAAGTGCAATGAAAGAAGAGAAAGTGAAGCATAGGAGAGTTTAGTAACTGATTCAAGGTGAAATAAAGTGTGTCAGAGAAAACCAGGAAAAGACCATTAGGCCTCTAGTTAACACACTTTAACCACGGGAGATCACTCAATCTCTCCTGGAAAAAAACAGGAGAAGAGCAAATGAATAATGCTTAAAAACTACAGAACTGAGAGCCTAACTAAATCAACCAAAGCAGAGAGCACCTCTCTGTCAGATACCAGAGCAGATGCTACAGGAAGACAAAATAATAGAATTATATTACAAATTGTGATGGTGACATCTTTTCTTGTAACAAAGTTCCTTAGCAGAGCACATTCTACTTAACTGGGATGTCCTCCCTATTAGGATCCCTCTAAAGGCAATAGTTTTTGCCTAATGATAATGAGTGGCAATCACTGCTGCTTAAAATGGCATAGAAGTAACAACAATTCAAATAAATTAGGATATATTCTGCTAGCACCAAGCAGTTAAGTGGTGCACAACCAAGTGGAACGTGGGATGGATTTCATTGTTCAGGCTATATATTACAATACAAAGAAGAATCAGAAAATTAAATCCCCCTAAACATAGAAACTTAGCTCCCATATTACCAACTATAGCTCTAAATTTATTTTTATGAGGATATAGGGAAAAGAAAACCTTAAGTCTTGCCAAACTGAATTGCTAAACTTCAAAATTCTCAAAATCACCACAGAGACAACTACAAAAGCAGTAAACGTGGAGCAAGTCAGTCCGTGAGAGAAGTAGTGGAGATCCATCTCCCCGTGCGTATCCCCAAAGTCCCGGTTTCCTAAAGCAGTCTTTGTGGTACTGCTGAAGGTGCTACTTTCCCATGTGCATCCAGAGGCTGGACAGACAACACGTGGGATGACAGCACAGTGAGGGGCAGCTGATGCCACAGTGAGGGCACTGATAGGCACCCTGTGCCTTCACCTACCTGTGATTTTCACTACTGCTCTCTCCCTGCTGGCCACAAAGGGGCATTTTATCAACTTTGGTACAGGAAAATTGCACGCCAGCACTCTGCTCAGTCACGCTGTTCCACTGTCACAGTGACCATAAAAGCTCCAGTGAGAGTTGTGATTTTTTTGGCAGGGAGATGTTAGAGCTGACATAGTGCATTAATTTCATGTTGAGCACCCATCAGCTTGAGATTACCCTGATCTAAACTATGCTGCCCTAGAACTCATGATGTCTGGGGAAAAGGTTTTGTCTTTTTGATAGGAGACATTCAGATACAAAAAAAAAGGGGGAAAACAATTTAAAATGCCAGTACCATCTTCCTTCTTTGCTACATGCAAATAAATATAACACATTCAGCCTTCAGTGTGGCGACCCAAGAACAAGCTGAGAGGTCATAGGAATCCTGACGGAAGAAAAGATCACAATGAATGTGTTGTCAGTACCAGAAAGTGAGAAAGTTTGAAGAAATGCAGATTTGATGGCAGCCAGCTGAATCATGAGAGTGCTCTTGCAGCAAGACCTAAGACACAAACTCCAGGAGGAAAGGGATGTGCTCTGGTAGAAATGTGACCCTGGGAATGTGCAGGAGTACTAACTCATGCAAAAATGGGTTTGGCTAAAAACAAGCACAAGTTCCTCTTAGACTGAGAGTTCAAAGAAGGTCTAAGCCTTTGAGTCACCAAAAATGACTAAGAATGTGTTAATGGGTTTTATTTTACGGACAAAGGCCTGTCAGCTGATAACAGCCGAATGAGAGAGGATTCAGTGATTCATAGCTATAATACACTTTCCCAGAGCCTGTAGTTTCCTTCATTCATTACCTGGCCCCCTGAAATGCCCAGCCTGGAGTGAAGCCTTCCCCTTCAGAACTGTGATATGGGCACAGCCTGAGAACCCCACAGTGCTGATACAGCATCTCTCCTGACCCAGCCCTGTCTCCTCCAGTGTTTGACACACAAGGCACCAGAAGCTCTATCATGTATGAGCAGTGAGCTTCTTGTAACAATGCTGGTTTGGGCTTTTGGAGAAGACAGACTGAGGATCAAATTGCAAATGAGTAATCCCACACAAGGACGTCATCTTCTGGTTTTGCAAGACCTACAATCCAAACAGGCTCATGTTCCAGGTACTGCAGCTACAGTAAAGCAGCACAAAACGCCTGGTCCAAAAGAGCATATTTTCCATTGCTTTCTCTGTGTGCCACCATCCTTTTGCCATCAGATGTCTTCAAGGGTCAGGCACATCGTTCCAAAACCACGTGCTTCTGTTTCTGAGCAGTGGCACTAATACTCCACCATACACTTGGCAAGAATACTTTGAAAACCCTAAAAAACCCCTCTTCCATTTGCTTCAATATTTGCAAAGATTAGTATGCTTTTTACAGGTGAAGGAGTTGCTTGCCAAAAAGCCCTTTCACTTTGGAACACCATCAGCTTATCCAAAACTCTATAAATCATACACAGCAGAACAGACACACAGTGCTGAGACTGAGCATGGGGCATTCCCATTGCAGGTACCAACCTCACCCTTCCCATTTCCCAGGTGGAAGCAGCTGGAAATGGGACTGAGGTGAGTATGACAAAGCACCTGTGGTCTATGGAGCAATCACTTGCACTTGGGACCCAGTTACATATGCAAAAGGTGATGCAAGCCTGATATATACAGTAGGAATAAGGATGGTTTGCAATTCCAACTAGTGAAAACACCTGACCATTCAAGGGTGAGGTGACTGGTTGATGGGAGAATGACACCACTTCCTGCAGAGCTGGGTGCTTTCTCTTTGCTTTTTAAGTCACCTTCCACAAATGCCAAAACCTTGGACTCTGGCCCAGGCAATGCTACCATATCATCACAAAGCTGCTAATATCATCACCATCCTTCAATTCAAACAACTAAACCATCAGTCCTAAAGGTTTCTGGGAAGGAACCAGGTATGTGTTTTAATGAAACAAATATAAAATAAATAAAACTAGTTAAGTCTGCAGTCAGTAAGCCATCAAACCTGAAAACACATGACACATAGGGGCTGCAAGGAAAGCCCATAACCTATGAATATATGTGAAGAAAATTGTACTACAGCTGCATGTTGCCATGCGTCACCAAGAAAATGCAGGCAGTTCTGACAGAACTCTCACTGACCTGGGGTCCAGATGTTAGCCCCCCAGAGAATAAATTTTGCATAAGCTGGAGTGTGTGGAGCCCACAGAAAAGTGTAACTAATTAGTCAGCTGTGCAAGCAGTTGAAAGGAAATCCTATCAGATTAGCAACTCCACCCTCACCATGAAAGCCCATGCTTAATGAAAGTAAATAATGATAAAATGGTTTAGAAACACAAGCTGCTATTTACTGGCTTTAGGGCAGTATCCCATCACTCCAAGAATTGACTATATTCCCTCCCACCCTGCTAAGGATGCACTAAGCAAACAGATTATCACAGCAGGATAAAAACCACCTACCCACAAAGTTTATGATGCAGGATTATGGCAATCTCCTGAACTGCCTACAAGCCCTCAGCAGGACATGGCCCACAGCCTCTGTGTGGTTGGGTACATCACCTGGGGTGTCCCCAGCAGGTGAGATGCCCCCACCTGTAAACACCTGAGCTCAGAGACTGATAGCCATAACCTGCATGGGACCAAGGTACCCATCCTCCCTCAGGAAAGGAGAAACTTCAGCATGTGCTTCAGTGGGGCTTTGCCATGTATTTACAGCCAAATACTCACCTAAAACTTCCACTGACTGGAAACCCTGGATACCAGCCAGATGACAGTCCTTTCGAAAAGTAACCTTTACATTCTTCCAAAATTCCTCTTGGCTTACTAAATAGAAACTGCCTGTTAATAGCACGTGTTTTACCATTCAGTCCTTTGATATACAGACGCCCACAACAATAAATCAGTAATGACCAGTAAAGGTTAACGTATACACATGCATATATATGGCAAAATCATTACAGACTATGAAAAAAATTTACAAGAAGAGAGGTTAGACTATGCTGCTAGCACACATTTATGATCACTTGCCCTACAGATTGCCTGGCTGAACCCATTTTAAATTCAGGTTTTATAGAGTTGATAGACATACTCTTCCCTACCCAGCTATAATACAGACTAACCATGTTCATGTGCATGAGCTCATTACATGGCTACTGTTTTTTCCAAAAAAGACTTAAATTTATTTTACAGACATCTAATAGTTCCTTATAATCCGTGCAGCGTAAGCATCCCTACATTCTGGATTTTACACGAAGATACAGAGTTTTACTCCTAAAACAGCTAGCACATTTTTTAAAATTATGCCCTCTATTACTTTTCCTATAGAGAAATGGCTGCACATTTATTCTTAAAGTGGTAAAAGGTCAAGTGCAGTTTTCATTTATGCGAAATCTGAAGATTTGAACCTTTGCGTTATTAATCTTCTCCTCTGCTTCACCTAGGAACTCACAGATCAACACAGACCAACAAACACCAAAAACCCTGTAGTACAGGAATATATGACCATTTCTATGTCAGAGCCTTCTCCAGAGCTCTGAACAGACAGTAGTTAATGAATAAATACGTTCATTATTTTATCTTTGTGGTTCACTCTGGCTTCCAGCATGACTTTGACATGATGCATCTTATCCATCGTCTGCTTTGAATAAATGCCATTCCCTGTGGGCTCCCATCTTTTCACTGGTGCCCTTCCAGGGACTGAGACAAATCCACAGCAGTGCCTTGGCTGCTCTGTGGAGCTGCTTCACCTCCAAGCACAGCTCCACCAAATATTAAAGCACCGAAACCAGGCTGAGGAACAAACCACAGGGCAGTTCTGCTCCCACAGCCTTGGTCTTAGAAACAGATGAGACAACTCTGCTGAAACTAAAAAGAAAAATCCAAACAAAAAAAAAACAAACACACCACACACAAAAAGCCCACCATTACAAAAAAAAAAAAAAAAAAAAAAAAAGTATTTTAAAATCATTCTGGGGGAACTGAGTGCCCTAGAAAAAGTTAAATACTGCTGGACCATATCAGAAGCAACTGAAATCAGGGACATCCAACAATACAGCAGGTATCTGTAATTGCCTTGGCAGCTACATCACATCTGCTGATTTTATCTGCCCTCCTCACTTTGAAGCAGACTGAAAGAAACCAAACGGTGTTTGGAAACTTCCAGGCAGGGCTTCAGTGGGTCAGCATTACATAACTGATTGGCTGACTTAAGCAGCACTATATGCAATGAAAGACACAGAAACTGAATATAACGCTTCAAAATTGATTAAAGTCAAAATCTTAGATAGGAAAGACACCAAAATTAACTGTTAAACCAGTAACAATAAACTCCATTTCCTTCACTCAGGTACAGTCCCCAAACAAACGCGTCTTTGTGGCATCATGCAGGTGGGTACAGCTCCCAAAATAATGGAAGTTGTACCTATTCCAATCATATTCTCTATGGATAGACACAACAAAATGCTCCCTGGTTTAGATTTCTTAATACTAGCAATTATATGAAGCACAGGGAATTACATGAGAATTATGAAGTTCATTTTATTTGGGAAGGACATGGATTCAATGAGAACTACTGTTTTGCAGCATAAAAACACACCATGAAATTTAATTGCAATGCACAACACTAGAAGCGAGTTTTCATTGCCTCAGCTGCACATCAGAAGGAAAAGGAACAAAAATAGACTAAATTTCCCATCTGAAAATACAATAAAATACAATAAATTTGTAATTAGTTATTTTATTTTTGTTCTAGTGAAACGGCAGAACCTTGCACTTTAAATAATTTGCAGATTTGTGGTCTCCAGCCATGAGAGGACAACACACTACCACTGACCCTAGCCACAGGGACTGCTACACAAGGCCAAGAGTGATCTATAAGCTTCATTAAGAGATTTAAACAGATTTCATATATATATATATATACATATGTACACATACAATGGGAAATCAAAGCAGGCATTTGTATCCAGGTATCCAGACTTCCCAGAGAGCATCCACTGTTGAAAAATTGTCATTTACTTTGAGCTCATTTGCTCAGAAATATGTAACCAGGGAAGCAATTCTTGCTAAGAGCTGGAACAGGAGTAGACTTGGCTGTGCAGAGAGATGCCTGGAGGGCCTCCACATACACCCCCTCTCCTGGTGGGTCTTTGCTGGAGCTTTTGCTTTTGGACAACATGCAAACAATGAGCCCTGTTTTGCTTTTTGCTTTTGGACAACATGCAAACAATGAGCCCTGTCCCCTGTTGATCTGTGCTTCCATTCCACCTCAAAAGTTAACAGGCCCTAGGGTCTGACTCTTCTCCTCAAAGAAGAGCGAGGGCTAAGCCACAGTACAGGGCCAAGGATGCTGCCCCAAAGGCACCTGATGGCTTCTGAACATGGTGCGCAAAGCACCAACCCATCAGCAAGAAAATACCTTATTAGGTAAATCAATGCAAGTTCTCTCACTGCTGTGGTCTTTTAAATGAAGTTTTAATGCACTCAGAGACCAAAAATTACTAACTAGTCTATGCACAAGCAAAGCTGAACTGTTCATTTTAAATAGGAAACTATCATTTTCTCTTGCACCATTATAGATATGTTACACAGATGCAACATGTGAAAGATATGTTGCATATGAGTCATCTTTTCTGATGCAAGGTTTGCATAATGAGAAAGTTCTTTTGTCCAAATTCTTCATGTTAATCATGTCTCTAAATAACTAACAATGGATTTATTGGACACTCAAAATGGTTTGTCATGTAAGAAAGTTGCTTCTAACCCTAGCAGATGTGGAAGCAACCTCCCTCCTCCTCAATTCTGCCAGTATGAGAACTGAAAGATTGCATTTAATTCAGAAGAATTTTGACAAAAAAGGTGAGCATCTTTTCTTTTTCCACATAGAAATTGTGGAATTTGTGGAAATTGTCGTGGAATTTCCACGACACAGGAAAGCAGTGAAACATATTCACTTGAAATGTCTAAAGCTTTTTCCTAGGGCAGTTTCATCTTTGTTCAGCTGGTATACTTTGTCCACTCAGCTTAGCTATGGAATTTGACACATTTCTATTTGGTTTTTGAAATCAATTGTGTGAACACACCACCCGTACTGACTTACAACCATGGGCTCTCTCCCCACTCTGCTTAGGCAACCACTACTTGAAACTTTGAATTCAGAACAAACTTTATGGCCAACAGACAGGGAAAAAACCTCCAACTCAAGTGATTTAAAGCAATGAGTGTAACAAACATGGTGAAAGCAATGACAATGTAACAGTTTGAAAGCCTTCAAAACCAGCGCTGAAAATTACACACACTGGGAGTGTGTAATTTTTAAAACAGGTTTTAACCTCCACTGAACGCCATAAAGAGCAAAAATTCTACCAGCTCACATTTATGAATCCCCAAGTAACCTTGACTTTGCCCTGATCAGAATGTGAACAACTGGAACTTTGAGTCAAGTTTTTCTTCTTCAGAGACAGTTGAAAAGAGGAACTAAGGATCTGTCCTTTGTGTTTGGCTATGGATTGGTTTTAAAGCTGCCACCTGGAAATGCCACCACTGGAGTTCTTAAGCTAAAAAGTGTTTCGGAGGAGATCTGACTCAGAAAGGGCAAGTCCAGCAGCATGGCTTTTCCCTGCACACTCTGAGATAGGGAAACAAGATACAGACGTCGACACCAACTGCCCTGGACTCATTTCTTATGATCTTCACAATCTGAATTGTTCATACAACAAACAATACATTCTGGGGTTGGCACATCATGACGGGGTGAAGTAAAATATGACTGCTACAGACAGTGCTTGAAGATCTCAGAAGAAAATGAGGAAAATATTCTTGTGATGACTTCAGAATCATGGGAAATAGGCAGGATGAAGGAATGGCTTTCATGTGCCATTAAAGTATGATTAAAATGTCCTTAGGCATATAACTCAAGGGTCAGTACAGACCAATATAATGTAGGAAAGAGAGATAAGGAGCTCGTGAACTCTGGTTTACTGACAGGACATAAAAGATTAATGCAAGCAGCAGTAGAGAAGGAAAACAATAAAACCATAAATGATGGGAAATAATCCTTACACTAACCCACTCCACACGCTTTTGGGGAATGAACTGACAGCTGAGTGTGCGATAACATTCACATGATCTACCATCCTCATACCTTTCATGAGTTAACAGCTACTCACTGAGGTGTGTGGCAGCAACATGTAAGGACAGCTCTGTTGAAACAAACACCAGTTTGCATTTCATTTTAACTGTGCAGCACACCTTAACTCGGGTACTTCAAAAGCAGACTGACCAAGAAGTCAGTCTGAAGCAAGCAAGAAGAGAGATTCAAAATATGTAATACTACTGCAGAGACAGATTATGCATCCTGCAAACAGCCAGAACATACAGACCCTCTTTGAAGGAAGGCATGCATCATTAAGGATAGCAACTAAGCAAATGTCTCATCTAAAGACCAGAAATATGTTAATAGAGATGTACTACTAAAATTTGTTTATAATGAGGGAGGTAAAACACTGACATAGATTTCCCAGAGAGATGGCAGATGTCCCATCCCTGGAAACATTCAGGGTTCAGACTGGACAGGGCTCAAAGGATTCTGATTGAGTTTAAGATTCTCTGTTCATTGCAGGGGGTAAGAATAGATGGCCTTCAAAGGTCCCTTCCAGCCCAAACCATTCTGTGATTCTATGAATCTAGACTGGGTGGAAACATGTTTTTGTCAACTGGATAATGGCAGTTTATCTACTGACCATGAGGCCTTCAGGCCCTGCCAAGCCCCAGCTTGCGCAGCCCATCATCTCAGCCACACAAACCCCTGCAAGCACCTAAGCCACCACATTTCCCCCGGAACTAGGAGCCCATGGTGTCCCACCTTGCAGCCCAGGTGCAAGATACTTGACTAGTAACAACTAAATTGTTTGGCTAATACCCTGTTTTGATATTGAATGCAGATTCACACACTATTGCACGCTGCAATAGCTGCCGCTAAGCTGGGCAGACCCCAGCGTTTTGGATGTGGAAGGTGACTCCCACAAGCCTGCAAGCTGCCTGCTGTGCTGGAACTCAGCTGGTGACACCACCAGTGAACTAGCTGCCTGCGGAAATCCTGTTCCAGCGACAGCTCCCCACCGGTGTGGCTGTGCCTGTGCCAACACCTGCTCTTTATTCAATTCCCTCCATTCGTTTTTTTTGGCTGCTGACCAAATCTCCACACGCCACAGCCTACAGCCGGGAATCGGTGAGGGTGGCCAGGGAACAGCAGGGAGGCCGATGACACAGACACACCACTGCCAGCCCAAGAGAAAGGAAACCAGCACTGCCCTGAGCTGGGCTGGCTCCTCATTGCTGCAGGAGGCCTTTGCAGCCACCCCAGGCCGTGAGAACGACTTGTCCCGCTGAGGGACGCACGTGACGTCCGCAGGTGCCGTGTGGTTTGCGGGCTGTGGCTGCAGGCGGGCTCCGTGTTCAGCTCGTGCAGCTGCACGTGTGGGTGAGCATCCTCTGGCTTAGGGGAGCCACCAGCACAAAGCAGCCCTCGAGTTCGTAAAGCACATTGATGGGTTTGCTTTAGCACCACAAACTGAGTGCTACTGCAAATGACTCCCATAAAATGAGATACATGGCTGTAATAAAGGAAACAATATTTACCAAGATACTTAGAACTCTTATTTCAATATATATCTTCAAAGCAATTAACTAATATTAGAGCATTCATTTTCCTCAGGCCTCCATGACTCCAGTGGGTATGGTTAGACCTCTCAGTTTACACAATTAAGGTGTACTACTTCCAATTTGCTGCCTTGAACGGGAGCAGATGTATCAGTACCTGCAACAAAACCACAGCTCAGAGGACTTAATCCACGAGCTCAACCCTGCCTGGCCTCCAAAAATACCAATGCACACTCCTGTTTATCCCTGTGTAAAACTAGTGATGCCACAGAAGCTTGTTTCAGTGGCATTTAGAAAGCAACTTGAGAAGCACTACGCCACATAAGCAGCTCCCTCAGTAGGTTTCATCAACAAACCAATTCTCAAAAGAAAACTCTGAAAATAGGAGCTTCATGGTGGCTCATTTAAACATGGGCAGATGATGGCCTCAGTAGCAGAAGGGCACAGGCTCTGCTCCTTGGGGGCATTTAAAAGATTATTTGGCTATCCAGAGGTGAGAATGAAGTGCTCTTAAAATAAAATGCTCCCCTCACCCATCACTGTGACTTTAATAAATCCAGATGTATAATATTTCAATTCTTAAAACTGTGTCTTGTAAAAAAAAAAAATCAAAAGAAAACTGCAAGGACAAAAGCACACTCTGTATTCATTAAAGAGCTCACCAAACTGTACAGCCTACCCGGGAGAGTGAAAGGGGGGGAAAACCCCAAAACCAAAGTACAGACATTTCAAATCATACAGAACAAATATTCAAGGGCAGTGAAATGTTATGAAGTAGCTTAGCTGACCTGTTTAACAGTCTCAAAGACATTTTAAAACATTTCATTACTGGGAAAACCAAATGTCAAAAAGCCCCCAAATTGGCCTAAAAATAAAGTAAAACTGAAGGTTTTTTTATGAGTAAAACTGGAGTTCTTTCATTTGCTGCTTTATTCCCACAGCTTTCAGCACACCCTCTGCTCTAGTCATGTTGTCAAACTTATCTCTTCTAAGAAGAAAAACAGAAAACACATTCTCTTGCATGTCAGAGCGAAAGTCCTCAAGAAAACCCAGGAATTCAAGAGCTGGAGCTTTAGGAAAACTATCAAACAGGCAGAAAACTTTACTGACCACATCAGACATGGTTCTTAACTGTATCCTCACTGGTATCCCAGCCATTCAGTCCAAGATTTTTAGTAGCACCTTTCATAGATTTACAGGCAATAAATCTATCAAAGCCTTCTGCTTTTCTTTCATCTTTTTGGGGGGTGGGGGAGGGGAAGATAAAGAAGAATGCCAAAGAAAAGCTTGTGTTGTCTGCTAGGGAAAGAGAAGACTGAAAATAATTCATTGTTACAAAAAGGAATCTGTATTGACAGTTTATAAAATATGGAGTAATACACATATAATTCATGCAAAAGTCCCAAAACAAGAGATTATTTCTCACAAGTTCTTTCATGACCTTACCATTATTTCTTAAATCACTCCAACACTTTGAGCTTTAGAGATATGAAAACAGAAGAGAACCCTGCAGGTTTGGGGATAGAGGCAGAACCTGGGGGCCAAATGCCAGAGCAGGGTCCCAACATCTCTCACTGCTGGAGCTGCTTGGTGGGACTGGAGAGCCCAAGTGCTTTGCAGAACCCCTGTCTGTCACGCTTTGAATGCAAACATGCCACACAGGACTTAATAGAAATTAGTAATTGTATAAACCATGGTGATTTTAAGTATAACACAATTTGAAAATTTTGCCTTGGATGTCACAGCAGTTCCTTGGTTTCAGCTATTCCTATAAACATAAATGCATCACCCTTTTGTTCTTAAGAGAAGTTTAATGAAAACCCCAAGAGACAGTGATAAATTACTTTAACACGACCACAGATTCAGCAGAATATTCTACACCAGATGAAGCCTGCAGGAAACAGATTTCAGACAAGGCAAAACAAATACTGATTTTATCATCAGCACAATAAAGATTAGTGATGGTGGGACATTTTTATTTGTCAACTCACCTGCTTTTTGGCTTTTTAAAATCCTATCATAAAAATAATATACCATCACTACAGTGATAAATGAGATGACCACTGAGCAAAACACTTGGGAAAATCTGATCCCCTCTTTCTTTTTTGGATATAGCTAGATCTCAGCAGCAGTTTGCTAATCACTTCCTTCCAAAATCCCAATGGGAAGTAGTGGATGCCTGGAGAGCTATCCAGAAGGTGTGCAGCCCATCCAAACAAGAGGCAGAACACCTCTGCAAAGCCTTTGTTTAACCACCTCAGCTGAAAACACATGCAAAAGACAAGTATTTACAAGCAATTGAACCTAAAATTCATCTGGGGTTTGTCAGTCTTTGCTGGAAAGAACATTTGGCAGCCATACCCAGCCTCGGTGATGGGTACTCACAAAAGCCTGGCAAGATTTAATGTAGTTTGCTAGTAATATTTTAAAAAATGTTTTTCTCTGTCATTCTATGTAAACTTTGCATCAAGTTCCATAAGCTTTTATTTACTGAACTCAAAAAACTGATTTTAAGAAAAAACATGAAAGAAAAATATCTATGAAAATCTGAAAGAGGAAGGGAGTGAACAGTTTGACCTCAGAGCTCATGTGTTGACCAGATTTGCACTATAAGGCTAATCACTGAGGAAAGCACTGCATGGCAAAATTCACTCATTATAAACTTCAGAGATTTCAAGAAATCATTTGACAGACTCCATCGCTATTCACTCTGAAACATCTTGAAGTGTTAGGCTTGCCAACAAAAATAATTACATCGTCAAGCCTTTATACCAAGCTGCAGCTTGAAAACTTGGAGATTTAAGTACAGGGTTCAACACAAAGGCTGGTGTCAGATCAGCAAGAAATCACACACCTCTATAGCTGGGCACTGCAATGGACTGTATTAGCAAAACGAGCATAAGTGTAACAATAGAAGGTTTAACAACAGTCCTCTTTAAAATCTGGCCATTGCAGCTGTCCTCAAGTCCTCCAAGTGTACCCTACCCAACACACAGTGCTGATAAAGGCCAACAGCTGGGTCTAGCACTGGAGGATGGTGAAGTGAGCAGGCTGCAGCAGAGGGAAAAGTGTCATTAGAACACAACTTCCACCTTCAAAGTGATCTAGTTTATACAGTAACTGTATGTGATTCACAGTCAACTGGGATAATTTCACTAACTGAGAAGAGGGCATTTTTACTTAGCATCTTAAATGGGATTCACTAATTAAAAAAAAATTATCTACACCTCAAACTCTTGAAGACTACAAGTCTTCAATTCAAAATGTTATTCCTGCTTTGATATACAGACAAGGAAGCTGCAAGTCCGTGAATGGTAGAGACAGATCAATGCTGTTAGAAGCAAATGCATCACAAAAACCTGGGTATAGCATAAAATGAATTGATAAAGAGGTACAAGGATTTACTCCAAAGGCTGCCTCTTATCTGTAGGGTTACCCAGAAAAGAGGGCGGAAACATTTGGCAAGTGCAGTGGGGATTAAGCAGAAGGAGGCAGGGGTGACCTGGAGAAAGTAGAAATTACACTGCAAGTTCTGCAAGTACAGGTGGCTTTTGGGAGTAATTCCTTCTAATCTTCAGCTACACAAGCAGATAAAAAGCTGCATCATTAGATCCTGGCCACAGCAATACAGAAATACCAAAAAGCTGCAATTTTACTCATGTAATGGAATCTACCCTTGGGGCTTTATGCTGGTCAGGCTTTGCCAGCTGACAGCCACACCAGCAGGACTTGGCAACACCAGCACAGATCCAGCCTGCCCTGCGTCCATGCCCAGCAACCACGGGCGGCCACTGCGCCATCACACGTGTGAAAATACAACCCTGGGGAAAATACTCATCAAAAACTGCCCACAATCAAGTACGTGGGCGAATGGCAATAAATCTGTCCCCCAGATAAGTGATCTTCACTCAAAGAGAAAGGTTTTATAGAGCTGCAGAAGAGATGAGGCACTGACCAACTAGAAATGAGATGTGATGTGAAGGGATTCCTTCTTTTCTGTTCATTCATTTTTTATGTTTCTCTAAATACTTTGCACACACATACTATCTGTCTTTGTTGTAAGGTTGTAAAATATAAAGGCTCATTTTAAGAAATTACTGATTTTCTTACAGCAATGTACATCCCTCTAAATGCCAAAAGAGATCTATAGCTTATAACACACTGCATCTACTAACAATCCACTAGTGTTTAAGTGACCAGTGTGAGCATGACCTGGACTAAAACTAAACTTCACAGCCCAATATTACATGGTTGACAAAAATTGCACATATTTTAAGATATGCAATAAATACAAACCAGAGAATCCTAAAAGCTTGGAAAAAGCCACACACACACAGGAAAATGATTGTACTCCTCAATATACAGGTAACAAAATAAAGAAACAAATCAATACTTCTGGGCTGATAATTCACAAATTTACAGGAAATTCCACACACAGCTCAATCAGAAACCATAAAACAGAAACAAGTTAGTTACTGTATGTCCAAACCACACCAAAGGAAAATTAAAGTCTCAAAGTAATTTATTTCAGAACTAAGAACTGCCAGATCAAATTTACTACTGCAATCATAATTTTTTTCTCTTGTGCATGCACTCTGCCACACATGGTTTTATTCCACTGCCAGGTTTTGGTTTTGTTGTTTTTGGGGCTTTTCCACAAAACTGAGACAGACCTGGAAAAACTACTGTAAAGTTGTAAGAAAAGCAGAAATAACAGGAGATTACAGTGATAAGTCCCTCATTCTAGAGAAAAACAATAGCAAAGAAAGAAAAAGTAACCAAAACACCCGCTGTGTTTCTTTGTCCTCCTGTCACCGAGATGGATGGCTTCACATCAATGTGTTTGCAATGTACACTTAGCCACCCTTTCTCTGGCTCAACAGCTACAATGGTACCTTCTCCTGGGACAAAAAATAAAAATCCGTAACAGATTTTCCATCTGTAACAGGTAATATTCCAGGCAATCTGGAAACACAGGACAAATCTGCTTTTGTGAAATACTGCTTTGTAATGCCAGAGTTTTTGTTCACCTTATTTTTTTTCCTGTCCAGCTGTAGGACAGTCAAACACACAGTAAAACCCAAAAAAGAAAGCATCTGAAACTACATCTCACACTTTATTTGCTCAGCTTTAAAATGATATCCCCTCGTTAGAGAACCATCTCATTAAACAGCCCATCTGGGTCATTGTGCAGGTTCTCTGCTCTAACAGCCAGCACAAAACCCCAGAGAATTCAGGGACGGCTGATGTCCAAGAGCTTTTTCTTTGCTGCACTGAGCAAAGATTTGTCTGCTGTCTCTAAGGACCCTGATGCCAAGAGGTTGGGAGCCTTCAGTTTGTTCTCTCCATCATTAAATCGCCAAGGGGAAGCTCTGTCTTTCACTATCAGCATCATTAGCACTTCCTGGTGACCGTGAATTTAGTTCCTTGAATCATCTCTCACAGCTCTACTGCTAAAATCCTCTGAAGGAGCTTGCTGATTCACAGTAAAAATGTTTTTATTATTAAGTTATTTAAGAAGAACTTTACATAGCACAGAGAGCACATGTTTCAAGGGTGAGGTTCACCAACAGAACAGGATGATGAGCATTACAGCAGTGCAGCCATCATTTTTTTTAACACCTGAAGGACCACTGTGTCCATACATCTCAAATCTCACGTTTATTTGAGGTCAGAAGCAGGGGTGACTGAATCTAGACTGACATTTCTGCTCTCAATGGTGATTCTTCGGTCATTTCACGATCCTCTCTGACCTTCCCACATGATTACTCACATGAACTTCACTTTGCTAGAACAGCTACTGAATAAATCAAGAAAATCTGAGAAGGTGCAAGATAAGAAAACAAAATGTCCTAATGGCATTTCTCTCCCTGAGCGCCACTAACACAGAAAACAGGACCCTACTTGTAGTTCCAAAGGCAACAGACATTAAAGTGCCCTTCTGATCACCTTCCACATATTTCCATGTGAACTCCCAAGCTCAGGAACTCTCAGCTAATACTGACAACAAACTAAGTGAACATTTAGGGCATCATAACCTTCAGAAGGTATATGCTTCCAGGCCAAAAGGGGGTTTCAAGACTGCTTACACCACAATAGACATTTATGGATGTATTTAGAGCATGCACATAGTAAACAAATGACCCCAAGTGTCAGGCAAACTGTTGATATAAGTTGTGAAATACAGAGGAGATCCTGGAGTTCACAGTTTCCCCATGGAACAGCAGCTGGATGCTGCCACAATGCTGGCACACATGCTTCAGGACATCAAAAAAACCAAACCTGATACCAACAGCTTTGAAATCAGGAACAAAACAACACATTGCTTAAGTAGACAAGGAAGCACAACTTAAAAACTCCAGCCTGAGATTCAAAGCATCTTAATAAAGCAGCATGCATACATGTAAAAGCAAGATGCTCTAAACCTTAGAAAATGTCCCTTTCAGAAGTCTTTGTTTTGCTTTCTAGAACATGTACTTTGACCCTCATGTCTTGTGCCACCCTACTTTGTTTTGCTGTTTCCTATTTCATTCAGAGAGGAACACGAGTGGCTCACACTTAGAGAGAACTACCCACATTGACAGTCTTTTTGCACCTCAACAGTGCACAAGAGTGAACATCCCAGATGTTCTCCACCCTCAGAGACCCTCAGAGATCATGTCCTCTCCCAGCTCCAGATGCACCCTCAGTAATCCAACCAGCATTTCTCCATCTGCTCATGGTGGCTCCTGGATAGGGATGGAGATAGTCTCCCATGCACAAAAAGAGCCAGGCTGTGGAACTCTCATGGCTGGGGACTGGGTAGGCCAGCCAGGCCATCAACAGCTCTGCAGGGGGCTGGCATTTTTGGGAAGGTGCTGTGAAAGCACCAGGGCAGCTGGCACAGGGAAGGGACTTCTGCCCATGGCTTGAACCTCTCAGCAGGTAGCCACCATGTTGGCTGTGACCACCTGCATTCAGGGGTCCAAGATCATTTTCTCCTGACTGGACCTGGCACGATCCCAGGGGAACAGCTGGCCCATGGCACCTGTGCTTCATGAGCTATCCTGAAGTGAGAAATGTTACAAGTCAGGCCAAATCCTTACAACTGAGAGCTATACTGAGGAGGCCATTCATTAGCTGCAGCCTTCAGCCATTAGCTTTGTAATCTGCAAAGGCAAAATATTGCTGAGCACTCACATTAGCAGGAAGTCTTAATGACAGTAAACGCTGGGAGCAAGCCTCAAGAAAACCAATTTCCTAGCTTATTTGGACAAGGTGAACCTGACAATATATTGCAGTTATACTTAGTCTGTCGTACATATAAGCTTAGGGCAGGTGGAGACTGCTGGCTTCAAACCTAGGGCTGCTACTTTTACAAGGAGTCTACTCCAGTAGATATCACTCATTTTCCAGCAGATTAGGTTTATTCATCCCTCAGGAGGTCAGAGAAAGGCAAGATATATACAAAGCACAATCCCACTCTGACATGCTCCTAGAGGAGTGATGCATCTTCCTACTACACAGCTTACAGAAATGGGCTTTTCCTAACATTTACAGAATTTCAATCAACTAGAGAACAATTTTACATTTCAACCTCTCTTTTTTTCCTCTTGCACACCCAAACCAAAATAATTAATCTGACAATAGACATAATTTGCCTTTATGTCTGCAGTTGGGCATCAGGCTTCTACTGGCAGAGGTATCTGGTATCTCAGCCAAAGGTAACTCAAAGTTTAGGGATCTGGTAAGTTTAGCAGAAAAATGCAGCTGATGCAAGACTGAGAAACTGTAGTGCAGGCTTTGAAGGAATATGGTCCTGAATTCCTAAACCCTACCTGTCACACACATTTCCATCATCCTGTCTTTTTTCTTCATGTACAGAAAAGTAACTTGAATCATCAGGAAACCTATTTTCCATGCAAACACAAGGCAGGTTCCCATATCCAACGAAGAATGGCTTTCAGAGTTTTCTGCCTATCAAGAGACATGGACTCTATTCTCAACTTGAATAAACCCTAAACTTTCAAAATCAACCTCACGAGGAGCACAGAGTCTTCCACCTTGAAAACACATGCATATGTATATCTTTGCTTAATTGAACTGTTATTCATACATATAGATGTTTGCAGAGCTGAGGCCTCTACCTCTTTGTATTCAAGTTGCTTGACAAGTAAAATGTAAATGAGGTGATGCGCTGAAAATGCAAATCATGTATTATTGATAAAAAGTCACCATTCAGCACCAGGATATAAAGAGAGAATACTGATGCCTATACCGAAAGAAAGGAGTTTGAAAATTAGAGAATTTTAAAAATATTTTCTATTTTCTATTTATTTCCACCTCTTTAACATTTTTCTCTTTGTTATCCCTCAAATGGAACACCTTGCCTGGTTTGCCAACTTCAGACTGCAGACAGATGCTGAGACACTATTCTGCCTATCAAGATGTGCTTTTCTCTACATGATATTAAAAAAATTCCCACAGAAGGCACCGAAACGGGGCCACAGCAAAGAGGTGAGAGAGGCAAGAGAGACTGCTGTGCTCAAAAGCTCTGTTGTGTTCGGCCACATATTTTTCTCATTTGTTTAGTCTGAAATTCCTCCTTCAGCAACTCTGGATTTGTTACTTTTTCAGAAGGCATCAAGAACATCTGGACTCCATATGGCTTACACCTACTCTTTGCCAAATGAAGCTATATTCTGTTTTCTAAACCCTTTATTTCTCCTAGCACTGCCACCAATGGGGTTTTAAATATCTCCACAACAGGCTACAACATAACCTCAGAATAACTCAGCTTGTTGACACAAATTCCACCGTGCTGCATTAACTGTGTCTGGGTTTGCCAGCATGTTTTGCCTTATCTTCTTCACCTTTTTCAAGATTATGATAATACAAAGAAAACATACTGAGAAGGCAGTTCAGCAGTTATGCCACCTGCACTCAAAAAGGCCACCTCACCAAGATAAAGGAGGGAGACAGCTCAACCTGATGGCCCTTGCAGAAAAAACTGCACTTCTAGATAGAGTTAAATATTTTCTTTGGTCTTTTCTCTTCCAGCTCTTCATGGAGCTACCTTGAGTTTTCTTTCAAGAGGTTAATGATTTTCTGAAGCTTGAATCCTGGGGAGCATGTTGTAACCTTATAAAAGTATTTCCATCTCCCTTGGCTAAAAAAACCCAAGAAATACAGCTCTTTTTTGCCCTCTCCCCCTAGACATTTCTGCATTGCAGCCCCTTACAGGCCTTTCTCAATATCCACTGCTGCTGGGACTGCAGCTACTGCAGCTGGGGCTGAATTCAGGTTTCTGTCAGTCAAACCTACTGACCCAGAGGTTTGTACTACCTTAAACCTTTACACGGGGTTGTTTTGCTGTTCCTTGCTCTTCAGGAGGGTCGCAGAAAAACAGAAACACCCCACTGATTATTTGAATGCTGTTCCAAATTCAAATAGGATTTGAAATATTGTTTCCATTCTAGAATAATTGGATATCTGTATCTTTTTCCTGCTCTAGACCAAGTTGATTTGGAGGTGTTAATCTTAGCAAAAATAATTGGCAATCTGTATTTTTTCCTGCTGTTCACATGTTTGATTTAGAGGTGTTAATCTCAGCAAGGAATCCACTCAGGTTCTTTATACTGAAGGAAATACCAAGCCCTGGATCCCAAAAACTACTGCAATGCACCTGTCAGTGTTAGAGATGTCATGCTTTTCCCTGAACTATTATATTTTGCTTTGTCATTAATAAATGTCACTTCAGTATTCAGGCAGTAGCCTGAAATGGAAAAGCCTGGGCTCCACTTCTACAAACTCCTCAAGGGGCCTGAGACAAAGCAGCTGTGACAATGTCCAACCTCCAGTCTTCTCTCACCCCACATCTGCCCACAAGATACTGGGCTTGCAAAGAAGGGAGACAGTCTTTCTGAATGCAAGAAATGTTCCTACCATAATGCAACCAGCAGCAGCAAAACCTTGTGGATAATACAGTAAAAGCAGTGATAGTCACACTACCCCAAGGCCCAGCTGTACACAGACTATTTTCATTGTTATTGGTGAGACACTGAAACAGGCAGCACAGAGGAAATGTGGATGCCCCATCCCAGAATGTGTCCAAGGCCAGGCTGGATGGGGGTCTGGGCAACCTGGTCTAGTGGAAGGTGTCCCTGCCCTGGCAGGTGTGTCAGAACTAGATGATCCTTAAGGTCCCTTCCAAACCAAACCATTCTGTGATTCCCCAGTTACAGGTCAAAACCCCAGCTATTTAACCCAGCATCACCAACACGTACAGTTCAAGTAAAAGCCACTCGTGCTCCAGGTCTGAATTTGCTAAGGCAAGTGTTAATCTCCACAGGTATCTCTCTGTCACTAAAGACATATTTAAATTCTGCAGTAATTTTGGCATGAATTTACTGACGTACAGAAGACTGCAACTTCCTTTTCTTTCAGGCCAAGTATTTTCACTATTAACCTCCTTGCTGATTAAGATAACAGTGCTTCAAGAGGTGTTTGCAGACAAGACTATACATTTATAGCAAGCTGTCTACACAGAGGTGTAGCTGTTCTATGCATGGCACAAGCACTCACATCTCCCCGGGCGTTGTGCAGCCCTTCACGTGGTCACAGAAAGGCAATGCAGCCTTCACAATGTCACAGAGAGGTCACCCTAGAGGTGAATGCATGCACCCAGGAGGGTAATGCACGCTGTCACTGTCACATCAACTTTCCTACATGTGATGAGAGCAAAAGCTGGGACGGTTTCAGCAGCTTTTTTTCTTCCCAGCTCTGTCACACACTAAACATGGGACTCATGCTGCATGGCCAGGTGCATAGGCAAGTGGGGTTGTGCTCCCCCCTCCACTCCAGATGATTCCTCTTGCTCTGGTACCATCCAGTGAGCAGCCCAACAGGCTCCTGCAGAGCTGCCCACAGCATTAAACTTCTACAGAATGAAGCCTTTGTTCCAAATGTCCCCTGACTCTTTGTCATGTATACTGCTTGCCATGTGCTGCACAAGGAACTTCTTTATCTCCACCACTTTCAGCACCCACAGCCTCCTCATCACCTGTGCTCCTGGGGCTCAGACCCAGCGGGTGCTGAGTCATCAGGCTGTCATCCAGGGAGACACTTAAGGTGCTCCGTGAACCACCATGGGAGTCTGAAGTCTTTGCCAGGCCAAGGCTGCAGCTCTGACACTCCGTGCACCTCTTTATGACCAGCCACGTGCACACAGGTGATGTGCACTTCTCACTCACTCACTCACTGGCACAAACTCATCCCCATCCCTCCAAAGCACAAAGCAAAACACAGAGCTGTCCGTACACAAACATCCCCGAGAGGAGGAACCACATGTGGCAGATGCTACTGCATTGCTTAATGCATCATTTAAAGCCTTTTGGGGACTCTACTGCCGTGATGAGTAATTTGGCCAGAATATTGTCCAGAGACCATACTGTGTGGATTAGGGCACTCTGAAGGTCACTAGCTGGGTTAAAAGCAAGAAAACTCTGCAAAAAAGCAGAGCTTACCATCAGTATTTTCATTAGCAACGAAAACGAGAGTAGAAATAGGCTGTGTAATGCAAACCTTTCTTTCACTCCTGAGCCTCTCTGTGTATAGCCTGTGTACAAAACATGCTGCAGCTCTGCTGGAAAGCAGAGGCTGGCAGAACACTGCCTGTTAGCATCCACACTCAACCCCAGCTTCAACTGCTCTGCCACTTGAACTAACTGGGTACAAATTCAAACCCAAGGAGATGAGCAATCACAAACCACATCTCTACCACAAGCACCTTTTCCTGCCCCACAGCAATGCAAACGCCACATCTGTAAATGAGATGAGACAATCTTAACTTGTCTTTATCAAAAGGAGTCTCAGGTCAACAGGGACTCTGACTGCTCAAGTGCCACCTTGATTTACACAGCTGTAAACGCTGGCCACTTATAAACCCAGGCAGAAAAGCAAGTTCATGAATTATGAACAAATACAGTGTGTCAAAACACATCAATCATCATCAGTTATGGACAAGCAAAGTTATGTTGACATTTGCACAAAACTTCATACAAACAATCAATCGGAGTCCATGGCTGACTGCAAAAGGAGATGTCTGGTTTATGTTACTTAATACAAGACTTCTCACTGAACGAAAAATGTTGAAAGACTTTAAAATAAAACTAATGGAGAGTCAGAGCTTTAGTCAAAAGTCAGCTAAATGGTTTCTGACCACTAGACAAAACAGACTGATTCACAAGCTAATTCTTTTCTTCAAAGCCCGCACTGTCCTCCCAAGGAAATGCAAGGAAAAAGCTGTAAACACAAATGTAGGTAACAAATGTTTTAAATGGCTACAACAAGGCTGTACAAATCACACAAATAGCCAGAAGTTGCAAGCTGTCATATCTAAAAGTAGCAGGAGTAACAATATTTAATGAGCTTAATGAGTTTTGATGAAAAACTTGCTTATTGGCATGTCTTCTTTAAATTACTATTGTCAGCTACTTGGCACTATTTAGCCTCATTTTAGGACTATTGGGGGTTGCATTAAGACAGCTTGCAAAATGATCTAGCCTCATGTGTTTTGTGCTACAAACTGCAGAGCTTCCAGCACTTCTCAGGCAGGAACAAGCACTTCCTGAAAGCGTGTTTTGGGCACAGTACAGTGAAAGAAGAGGAAAGTTCTGTGGTTTTCTTTCTCAACTGACACACAAAAAGAACTTACTTGTGTTTGAGATGAAAAGGGAAGACACACGTTCCAGATAGCCAAGTAGCCTTTGCTGTAAACACAAGGTGAATGTGGCTCTTGTTCTAAAGGCTGTGCTGTTACCGGTCTCAGTTTTTCTTGAAGGCTTTTTAGAAGAAGCTGTCATTTATTCATTGCAATAGTTTTACCAGGCACCTTAGATCCGTCACCACAGCAGGAGCCAATGCAAAAACAAATGCACCTGGCGAGGCGCACGGCTCCCACCAGCCAGCAGAGCATCTCCAAACCATCCAGAGCAGGGTCCTGTGCTACTGTCAGAACCACCTGACCACACACATGTAAAGCTGTGTGAGCACACAGATGAGATAAAATGGCATCTGCAATATTTGCTCTTTGGCCAGAAGCGCTCTTCCCTTCCACTACATACATATAAAATTGGGCACTGATTCAGCCAAGCACAGAAGTATTTGCACTTACATTTCAGATAGCAAACACTGATACTAGCCACAACACAAGAATTGTTATTGTCAAGGGGAGGCCCAGGATTAAATGTAAGTGCTTTACTGGATTGATGTTTTGATCTCTTGATACTTGTATCTAATCTCATGTGTGAGCCAGTCCATAAGACCCTAAACATGGAGAGAAAAAACACCCTTTTGTGACCTGAAGCTATAATACACATAGAACAGGCATGTGAGAGAAGGGTTAACTATTTATGTAACACTGGATACAACTTCAAGTTTCACTTCACACTTGTGTGAGATTAAGAGCAGCTCCAAAATAAATAAAACCTAAACTGTCAGATATTCTCCCTCTCCCTGGTTAAAACTAAAAAGGTGGAGTGGGGGGGAAGGCAAAGGATGTGCATGTGCTGGCCAGAGGTGAACTGGTGTTTCTGAGGCCAGGACAAGGCTCTAGGAGCCTCACAATTTCCCAGTTCCACATTGTGGCAGCTGTGGGACCACTCAGGCCCCACTCACCCATCTCCTGCCCTGGCTCTAGGCTCTGCCAGGACTCTCCTCTTGGGGGCTGTACAGCAAATGAAAGAGGCCAACAGCATCTCCCAGACTTTTCTTTTCACTGGGATGTGGGACCTGGCCATGTCAATGCCTGTGAAAACAGCCACTGCCCTTTGCCACAATGCCAACTACCAAAAGAAAAGCTCTGGGTCAAGAACTTTCATCTGAAGGGGCAGGAACACTTTGGTTTAGCAGTCAGACCACCAAGATCCACAGCTGCTGCAGAAAGGAGGGGTAAAGAAGCAAGTTCTGTGGGACACTGAGAGCAGCCCTTCACTACACCCAGCTCAAGGCAGCAAGTAATTAGTGCATTTCAAGGTCAATACACTGCAATCGATTTTCCTTTCATTACCAAAGTAAACTGGGAATAATTCCATCACAGTTGATGTAAACATTAGTATAAATCAAGTTTAAGTCAGAAAAGCACTGGGTTAAATAAGTTACTATACTGAAAAGTTGATTTCAAAAGAAATCAACTTTTAGTTACTTCCTTGTAACTATGTCTTTCATCAATAAAATTTCCATTATTATCTTTGCTCATTATAACACCATTCAGACTGTCATAGAAAGCACTCTCAAGTCAAAATTCAAAGGCCCATAAAAATCCACAAGCTTCCTTCTCATGTGCCACAAGTTCTACTTCTGCAGAACACCCATGAAGGCACATGCAGCATGCTGAGTGATCTCCATACATGAACACCATCATCCTCTCCACCTTTGTGCTTCTCCCTCAACAGAAATGGAAGTGCTTCTGCTATTTTATCTAAGGATAGCCACAGAATCTCTTCTATGCATGAAACAGGATTTTTTTCTGATTAAGGTACGACCTCACCAACACTGATACCCCATAAAGCAAGAGTGGATGTTCCCTATTAACTATAAGGGAAGTACAGGTCCTATGCCACACCCCCGAAAAATTGGCGGCTTAAAATTTTATTTATGAAAGAAAGTCTCCAACTAGGATCCAGTGTTTGCCTTTTGCTGTATGCTTATGAAGGTTGATGCCCCACACCACATTCTGATAAACTCAGAGATACCCTGGGGTCCTGCAGCAAGGAGTGTGGAAAAGGACTCCAACAGCAACTTGTTGTCCTCACCTCCAAAGCAGCAGATGAATTTTCTAAACCACCCCAGAATAAAATGAGAAAAACTTCTTGGTGTACTTTTAAAAGGAGATGGCAGATTTTCCTGACTGCTGCTGAGCGGAGCTGGGGCGTCTCTGCTATTTGATGCCCAAAGCAAGGGGCTGTGTGTTCTGTGCAAACAACATCCTGCCTCTCACAGCCTGGATTTATCCTGCTGGAAATTTACACAGAAATGCTGCTGTCAAAAGTTTAAGCCCACAGTTGCCATGAGAGAGATTTATTCTTCAGAGATTTCTAAAGCTAGTTGCTATTTTCTCCAAGCATACAGACAATAGAGGATCACGACATTTCTTCTTGTTATGATCACTTTATCATTAATGTTTAAGTAAACCTATCCAATGAGTCCTGAAGAAGACAGAAAACAAAGCTTGAGCTCTCTATTTGGGTCAAGTTTCTTTCAGTTTAAACTAAGTACGTAAAAGCATAACAATGCTATCAAATGCAGATCCAAAGCTTAGCAAAACATTTGATTCTCACACCAATTATTATCTCTCAGTAAGCCAACATCTGTGAGATCACTCCTGGGCCTTTTAATTTAGCATGTCTTCTAATTAAAGAAAGATTAACTGTACTTCCAATAATTGCTCCTCCTACCTCTGCCAGGCTCAAGCTTCTGTCTTCCTCCCAAGCTCTGAGGGAGGGGAGCAACCTGAAAACACATCCACCACAGTCCCTCTGCCATCTGCAGGGTAGAGCCCCAGGCACCTGCTCCACCACAGCCGTGGTTTCCCTGGAGAGCATCTTCTTCTAAGGAAGAGACTCTCTGTGGCAGGACAAAGGCTGGATAAAACCATTTCCAGATACAGACCTGAACCCTGCTGCTTCTCACAGAGCTGGCAATAGAAAATTCACTTCCTCCTTCCAAAGCTGTGATCAAGTACCTGAACTCAAATGGGACAAATCCTGGTGCTTGTGCTGAACATTGAACAGGCAGTCTGGGATCACCCCTCAACCATCTACTGAAGCCCAACCCTGCCCTTACCCAAAGGGCCAGGCCATACAACTCTGCTCACCACCCATGGTGCTTTCCTGGGACTCCCTGGAGATTTCCCCAGCACTCCGTGATCCTGCCACTCCGTTTCCATGCAGACATTTTAGGCACCATCTTCCCATTAAAAATGCTGGCGAGTTACACACCTGTGACCTGAATCAATCAGAAAAATCCACTTAAAACCCCTCCCTGGTGCCTCCAAACCCAGCAATGCTGGCAGATGGCCAGCAAACGACATGCACACTACGACAGACCCACAGCTGCTCAATGATAATAACGAGGCCTCCATATGCAAAAAATAGAGCTGGGAAAGGTACATCTAGAGCTCATTTATCTTGATGAGGGAAAGCACTTGGTGTTAAAGGAGTTTCAGTTAAATTAGTGGTAAAGAAAAGTCCAGCTATCCCTTAACCCTAGCACAAACCCCACCCCTGCTAACTTCCCACAGTACTGGATTTTCTGTCACCTCCCCAGCACACTATCCCTTGAAGACTACAGTGAGGGGACAGCTGGAGCAAACAGAGAGCATCCATGAGAGGGGCATGCTGAAATTCCCATTTGTGGAAACATCCTATGAAAGCACAATCCCTTTGATACAACCTTGGGCCACACACACAAACCTTCCAGACCAGTCTCTCCCACAAAGTACAAATATTCAAGATTTATCTGCCTGCCAGTGTGATCTCTCATAGGTGGCATGCACAGAGAGAAGTGCTACACCTGAGAGATGAGGGTTCACTATCCATCTATCTGCCTGCAGCACAGAGGTGACAGACAGGCAGCACAGGCACCCCCATATGCAACAGCCTCAGTGCCTGCAGATGACACCCAGCCTGCTACTCCTGATGAATGATCAGGCTTTTAACACACTGCCAAAGGGCCAGGAACACATTTGCTGGGCTCAGCCTGCACTCATGCAGCTTTTTGCAGTCCTCCATCCCACTCTGCTCCAGTACAAGGTTGTTCCTCGGTTCTCTGGGAAGTTACTTCCTCCCCAAGAAGCGCATAGAGCTGGGAAGAATCTAGCAAGAGGATGTTGGAAAACCTAATTACAAACAAGGAGCTGGAGCCTGCATGATGGGAGCAGCTGTGTGCCCAGACAGGCCTTTACTCTGAGGTGCTGTGAGTGCAGCAGCTCCAGCAGCTCACACTATGGGATTTTAGCAGGCTGGCTCCACCCAAACCTGCTGCACTCTAACCCACAGGACACCAGGCTCAGCCTGTGGCTGTGCTTGGCCCCACCCCTGGCATCCCCTCACTGTGGGGACACCAGGCTTCCTTGTACCCAAGGTGGGAGCTGGCCCTCAGCTACCTCCCCATCAGCAGAGGTTCCCCAGGCACAACCTAATTCCACCACTAAACTCTGCAGAGCTTCTGATGCACAGTTTCCTGAGACAAGCAATAATAAGCTACAATCAAAACATATTCAGAGCTTTTTCCACATATGGCCTACTATGAAAACAGTGGCTAGACAGCCCAGGTATAGCAGTTTTTAAGAGGGGATGTGTCTCCCAGAAGAAGATTACTTCACCCTGTGCTGTATCAAGCTGTAGATCAGTACTGATCACTAATTCCACCAACAGCAATAGACCTTATTCCACGGAAGCGCATCAAACTGAGCGACACATCCTTTCTGCTCAAGAGAATTTGATATCAGACATTTTTTAATTTCTCCACACAAGACTCTTGCTCACTCTCATTTCCAATCTAAGAGCCACTTCATCAAATGCTGCTTCTTCTCTACAGACAGATTTTGCAGAAAGCAGAGGGGGTTCATGTCAGATCTGCTGCAGACTTTGAGTGTGACACTGGCACTCTCACTGATGATGGGTGTCCCATTTGCAAACCATGAAATAGCACCTTCTCCCCACCACCCATCACCCCCTTTCCCTTCCCATTTCATCTGTAGCTCAGATGCAGTGACTTCACTGTCAGGTATCTCCTGGGCCAGGCAAACCCTCAGTCCCAGCAGCAAAGGCAGGCTGCGACTCACTCCTGCCCCGGGTGGAACAAGACTTCATTCCTGCTCTTTTTCCTTCTCCACCCATCATTTCAAAAAGCCTCTCCATATAGTACAGGAGGCTCAGTACAGCCCTGCTGCTGGCAGGGCCAGTCCTGAAGCATAGATTACCTTGACCCACAGATGATGCTCTCTGAAGACGGGTTCCTCCACAACACTTTAAAAGCCATCTTTTTCTGGGTGGCTCCCTGAAAGCTCAACTATGAGCCTTCTTATGTGGGAAAATGGAGCTGTTTCTATGCAGACAGCCCCTACCAGGGCATTTTAATTAAGGGCTCAAGCATGTTCCAGCTTGTACAGGAACAGGTTGTAAAATAATCCTGTATGACACCCGCTCACGTACCCATCCCAGTGCAACAGTGGGACAGGGACAAGGAGGTTCTGCACCACCGCAGCTCCTCACCAAGCTCTTCTGCATTACCCTGACAAAATGGAGGGGCGTGAGGGGCAGAGCTCAGAGTGGGCCCTGTCCCCAAAGCTGTTTCATCCCAGGGACGGTCCTGTGCTGCCACAGCCCAACTGAGTAGAGGGGAGACCCTGGGAACCCACTCCTCTTCCTTCACCTTTGCCATTGCTCTCCAGCACCTTCAGTCCTGCTTTACAGGTGGTGATGGGCTGGGAGAGGGACATTCCCACAAAAAGACTCCTGCACAAGCCCCCTTGCTCCTGGCAGAAAGGGGAGGCAGCTGAGATGCTCCCAGGATCACCAGCAATACCACACCATTCCCCTGACCCGGGATACCCAGGTGCCTGGCAGGCCTGTGTTTGTGTCAATCACCTCAGCACCCCATTCTGCAGGGTCTAATGAACTTCTCCTCCAAAAAAAAAAATAAAAAATAACCAAACCCAAAATATCCAGTCTAAAAAAAGGTATTATCAAGGAATGCAACTTCTTCTCTCTTGCTTTTTTTAACAAACAAGCAATCGAACCCCCAAAATATTGTGCAATGTCAAGTTAAAGTACCACACATAACATTTAAGAAATCTGAGACTGTTTAAAGGGAAGGTTTTGCCCTACAGGCACAGAATTGGGAAGGGTAGGAAAGCCAGCTTCAATCTACACCCAGGTGTTGCTGCAAACAGCTTCACCTGTACCCAGGGCATCACCTCCACTAGTGCTGGCCAATACTGAAGTCAATGCCCTACTTATTTTTTCGGAAGAAGGGGAGAACAGCAAGGGGAAAAAGAGAAAGGTTCATCTTACCTTGTGACTACTTACACAGAGCTTGGGACCTTCATCACACACATATTAAAGTCAGTGAATTCCTATTTCCAGGACAATTTTCATCTTCTGACTCTGCTCAAAGCAGAATGACTCCTCCTCTCTACCCCTTAGCAACTCCTACTCCTCAAGACCTAAATCAACCTGTCTGATTTTTCTTTTCCTTTGCTTTTTTAAACTTTTTATTTTCCCTGGTCTTGGAAGTTTGAATGAAAAGACAAAAGGAGAGAGTTGACAGAAAAACTAAATATGGAAATATGCAACCTCGCTAATCAACATGAAGAGCTCTAAGACATGAAGAAGTTCTGATGAGGGGACCAGTACAGACTCCACTGCATTGCTTCAGACATGCTGTGTATTTGTGTATCTGCCTGAGTGGTCTCAGGGGGCCCATACTCCACATGAACACTGAGGTGCCGTTCCTGGCCATGCCTCCTGCATTCCCTCATCTCCCACAGCTGGACCTCCCTGACAGCACATTTTCCCTGGTGCTACAGCACCAGGACAAAATGTGGCAATCCCAATCAATGCCTATTTCTCCATATGGCTTTTTTTTTTCACCTGTCTGAACTTTCAGTCCAGGAGAAAAGCACAGATTATAAAGCTTTACAGTGGAAATCTATCCCTTACTTGTGGTAATCTCCCCCTGCTCTGCCTTACTTGCTCTTACCCATAGCCAAAACATAATCATATAAAAATCCAAAATCCTAAACCAGGACAAGGGCAAAGGCCACTACAATTGCTTCGGTGAAGCTGAGCTAAATACAACCTTTTATTCTGCATTATAGCATTGCTTTGTCATTCAGAGTGGCCAGAAATGACGCTGCTGCTTCCCTCAGAAACTTGTCCCTGACTGAAAATTGTGAAATTGCAAAATCCTTTCTGTTCTAAACTGCCTGAATATAGCCAAGTTTCACTGTGATGTTCAATCCATTAGCTGATTAAAAGCTATAGATCACACTGTCTTGGACACATTCAGGCCATTATGAATAAGACCTGTCAGAAAAGCTTCTGGCACAACTGGTATCTTTGAAATTGCTAGGGCTCCAGTTAATAAAACTTCACATTCAATCCTTCTTCAATCCTGCAATACCAACAGGCAGCGAAATTTATGGTATTCTTTGCAATTACACATTTAGAAGTCAGTTACAGGTACAGAAACTTTAATTCCTAAACAACAACAAAAGTAGCATCCCAAAAGAATACTCAAGCCATTCTTGCATGCCAGAGACAGTCTGCTTGTGAGAACTGTAAAAAAATTTTTTTTAAAAAAATCACTGATTAATTCCAGTGCCAGCTTTTAGATTTCCTTCTGACAAGGAAAACTTTGAAGTTTCTCCACAGACAACTTTCTTCATATCTATGTATTTATCCCCATCACACCTAAAAAACATCAAACACCCCTCTAACCAATGCATCTATTATTGACTGCTCTTGAAAGCTACCAGCTTCCCAGAGCTGGATTTTAAATTTTACAAAAACCAAATCAGGATAAATAACAGAGTTTTTCAAGGTTTGCAATAGATGCTGCCTGCCAATCAGCAACTTCTGGTTTTAAGTGTCACTATGTGTGTGGAGCTCCATCCAACTTACCCCCACTCCATATGCAAGGAAAGCCAGGCCCTGGGACCTCCATCACACTTAAAATTCAGCTGTACCCCCAAGGATGGAGTGGGAACCTACACTTGTCTGGGAGGCCCCATCTCTCCTGTGTTAGCACCAAAATACCACTACCTGTAGCCAAATTTAGCCAAGCAAATTCAGAGAATGCAAATGGGTTTTGAACACCCCCCAAGCTTACTATGTTGTCACTTCTGACATGAGTTCTGTCTGTCTATCTTGACCGGGAGACAAGAAGATCACTGTGCCTCCTCTGCCCAGGTAAATTTTCCCTCATTTCTGCCAAGGGAGAACTCATTCCTTATAAAGGCACTCTATAAATGCAGCTGGACATGCTGCTGTCTTTTGTAAGTGGTGAGGCAAGCCCCCTATTACAGGAGATTAACAAGACATTCTAAAGGCCCAGCAAACCTCCTCACTTCTTTGAAAATCTGTACAATAAATAAGTCAAGATTTTTCATCTGCACATTTCAAGGACACTTAAACATTTGCCTCTTAGAGCAGCAAACCTAAATCTTGTCCAGTTGCTGGCTGCACATTATTTACCTAAATATTTACCCTTATATGCTTCAGATGATCTTCAAAGAAGCTGTACAGGTTCCTGCATGTTCAGCATTCATGGCCATGAAACAAATCGTTTTTGCAAATATTTTTAGCTCAGTTTAGATTTTCCTGGTAGTTGCTGTGTCCCAATCCCAAACACACCAAGGCAAAGAAAAGACCCTGCAATTATTTATTACTCCTTCTTCACCTGCCATTCTGTATGAATGGTACCCTGTGAGTATTAGCAAGTGTTCTGTGACCTTGTGAATAATTTTATTGTAGAATGTAGAAAAGTAGCTTTTCGGAGTGACAGGGAGTCATTTATAACCTGCATAGTCTGGTAAATTATTCAAGTGCAACTCGACACACATGTGTGTTCTTCACATGCTATTATTCTTGAATGTATGCTTATTGTGAAAATATCCTCCACTCAAAAGAGAAAAAATTTGTAATTATGGCTATATTCACTTTGGAAAAAAATTATTATCCCACAAAATACTCTGGGCTTACTACCCCATTTAATGAAAAGCTAACAACAAAGTTATCAGATGTTGTTTGTTTTGAACATCAAAGAATTTAAATAATAGTAGTCATCCCAACTGGCATATCACAATCATAATACCTAAAACTGTTTTTTTTCTGGTGAAACTGCGGTTGAAAAGAAGTGTTTCTCCAGGAAAGGGGCTTAGAGCTACAGAATATGAGCAGCATTTACTTTAGAAAAGGGAAGGATTTCTGGAGCAATGAGAAGGGTGGTTTTAAACACTTCACTTCCTAAAAACTTTCTAGCTGCACCACAGATTCACAGCTCAGTTGACAACAATGAGAATTTGCAGAGACCTCACAGGTAATACACTATGAAGTGCAAAAGCCAGGCCAGAAATTACTGTGCAAATGGGCTGGGAAGCAAAACCATTCAAGTAAATACTACAGGGAACAGGTCAGGTAACATCTGACTACCATAGACTCAGAAGGAGAATCCAGAGTTTAGTGGACCATGTGATGTTTTATTGTTTCAACTGTTTCCCCTTGACTTGCCCATGATTTTTAAGCACTTGCTAATAAACTGCTGTCATTTGTAACTGGAAAAAAACACAGCATTTATCTCAAAAGGAAACAAGTGATCAGAATATTCCTAGAAGCCTTGACCTTCAAAAGTAAGAGCTTGATTTCTTAGGGCAGCAAGACTGAAATAAGGACATGAGAAATTAATAGAATGGCAACTTGACTGATAGCACCAAGTCTATAAAAGACAGTTTTCAAGACTCAAGAGCTACTTCAGTCAACCAAACAGAACTCATACATATCTAAAAATCAGTGTTACCAAAAAAAACCACCCCAAATCTGTGCCAACTGCACTTGGAACAAAAGATCAGCTTACTAAAGGAAACATGTGGATGAGGAGAAGAATAGTCAAAGGTCTAGACCTGTGAGAGATGAGTGAAGTGATCAGATTTGCTCTGAGGTCAGCATAAATAGAAAAAAACCAATCTGTTCTCCACAATGACAGTGTGCAGAACAGGAACTTATGGACTCAAACTGCAGCAAGGAAGATCTAATTTAGGCTTTAGGGAAGGCTTTTTTCCAATGGTAACGATAACCCTGGGCAGGTTTGCTGAGGGAGCCTGGGGAACTTCCCATGTTAGACTTTACAAACTGAACACGCAAATTCTGCCATGCAGGGCAAAGACAGTCTATTGGGTGTAAGGAGGCAGACTCCTGAAATAATTCCTCAAGCTATTCTTATGAGCATATGACACATTCCTGGGCTAGGAAAATGTCACTATCAAGAACACAAAAGTTCCTCTTGTTATTGCTTAAGCTCAAAATGGTGAACTAATGGCTCTGTTATCACATAAATGGTTAACCCATAATATACATGCACTGCTTGTTTAGTGCTAAACACAGACACATCATTGGTGAAAGAATACAAACAAGGTTTTATCAAACACACAGAAAACAACTTGAAAATCCTCATGTGTCAGGACTCAAAGCACATCACCCAGACTCCCACTCAGGGCAGTGACATCCCCACTTTACACAGAGAGGTGAGGCAGACAGAGCTTGGCCTTCCATCTCTAGACAGGTCATGGTGATGGGAGGTACAGGCACCCCAGACAAAATGCTCATGATTTTCCCATCCTTCCAGCACTATTTTAATTGCCATGAGATTTCCAGCTGATATAAACCCACTGACTTCTTAGTGACTACCTGAGGTCGCAGAGCATTTTACCTAAACTGAAGAATGGCAGGGACTCCAGAGGATTGAGAGGGGTGGAAAGTTGGGGGAAAGCGTGGGTCTGAAATTATCTGACAGAGGTGGCTGCCAGGAGCTCAGCAGGCCCTTGAACTGCATTAGCTTCCAGATCATATGTCTGCCTCTTTGATTTTTCCACTAAAAATGGTTGTTTAGAAGACTAGAAAGCCATCATTGATAAACATGGAATCTGGGGATATTTCTTTTTTACCACGAAATAACATGAGCAATTTTCAGGTACCTCTGTCTGCCCTCTGTTTTGTATTAGAGGACATTTTAAAAAAATGAAAAAGAATTTGGTATGTAGGTGTATTTACAAACATCAAGTAACATTTCACCCAAAAGTAATCCTAAAATCACAAGCACATTTCCAGGTGAAAGGAATGACAGCATAGTTGCCTTTGCAGGAGCATCTGCTCCAAGCACTTGCTTGCATTGTTTGGTGTCCCCAGGGAACAAGACAATACTGCTTCAGTGCAAACAGAGGCTTGGGAAAAGAGATAACGTCCCACACCATCATTTCTCAGGCTCTCTGAAGAGCTGGTACAGATGTGATAAACAAATTACTGAAACTCCTTGATAGCGGTCAAAAGAAATTTGTTCTTCGGTCTCATCCCCAAGTTTATGAAATATGTTGGACTAAAAAAACAATCACTTCTTGCATACTACCAACACCTAAAAAAAGCCCACTATCATAAGCAGCCAAGGACACTGACTATGTGGCTTCCTGCTTAGTGAGGACTTTTCAGATGATCCAGGGTAGGAGCCTTGTCAGGAGAAGCTTTATGTATACTGTGCTGAAGAAACACAGAACCAGTACATTAGGTTTTTCAAAGGGAGATGGGCTCAGCAGCATGCAATGCATGCCTTGTGCAATGATGCTCAGCTCAGAGCTTTTTCTGGGAGACATCACTTACACTGGGTACCACTTTCCTACACGGTGCTGAACACAGATTTTGGCAGGATCTCGGTTGTTGGGGTCCTACCACCCACCAACAAACTCCCATTCAGCCAATCCATCCAAGTCTCTGCATGCAGCCTGACCACCATCCCTCTAGGCAACCAGCTTTCAGGTTGGCATTTCACTCCTTAGCACCACCTTTCAGCAGTAGGCTCTCAAATGAGGACAGATTTCTGCCATGTTTTTAATCCCTGAAGGCTTAGATAGCCTCTGATGTCTTTATTTATAAGTATGCCCATTAGATCTTCACATTAGCCATCTGAGGACATCTTCGATATATTTCAATTGCTAGATGGCTCACAGAGCTGCCATTTTCCTATCTATTTTAGCTGCTGGAGTTATTTGACAACATATTTATCTAAAACCTTCTCTGATCTAGTAAGATTTTACTATGTGCTGCATTTAGTATGATACAGCCACAAAATAAGGATTTCTCTTAGGTTTCTTCTTCTCACCCAAAGGATCACTCCTGCCCACATGGTAAAAGACAGTTTCCTGTCAAACCACTGAATAGGGATATGCCAATACTATCCTCAGGGCAGGTTCCAAAGTTTCCAAGCTGCCTAAGACAGAGCAGTTGCTGATTAGAATTTTTTTTCCCCAGGAAAAATACTTTCTCAAGCTGAGAATTAGAATAAGTTTACCTATTTGGGATGTCTCTGTGCCTGCTAAGCTGGAAGCTTTACAGGCACAACTAGCAGGGAAACAACTTGGGACACAAAATATTTTCTATTTTTCTCCCGTTTCCCATCCTTCCTCACCCCGATACACCTCTTACAACCTCCTTGGAAGTAATGGGGTGGTAGATGATGAGGGAGGCATCCTGAGTCGCAGAATTTAATATAATGCTCTGGTGACAAAAACATCTCAGGAAAACGGCTCAGCTTAAGCATCGTTAATTATTTAGAGAAGTGCCAAAAATATTCCAATTAGACTCAGTTCTATTATCCTCTTGCTGCTGCCTTTGCTGAGGATTTTCCAGAACTCTGTACTCCAAGGACTTGAAATCTTAAAACTTTTCTACAAGAAAATGAGTAACAAAAAAACACCTATGTGCCTGTCTGAATACTGAAGCTCTGGACCACCTACAAAGATGTGGCACTTTGTGCCCTGTGGCTTTTCGCTTCCTCTCAGTTGCATGCATACACTGAATCCAAGAAATTGATGCACAAGTTTGTGTTTTCCATCTTTCTTGCTCATCTTCTTAAGGATGCTGCTGTTACATGTGCTAGTTTTAGATATCCATCCAACACAACAAAGAGAAAATATGCTGACAGCTAATGTGATTTAAGTTTTCATCATCCACTCTGATGGAGTAGATCAGGTCTTCAAGTCTGACTCGCAGTACAGAATGTGGTGACTCCCAAACCTATTCCTACAGCCACATAAAGGCTGTATTTTAACTATGGCAATATTGATACTAAGCCCACTGCTACCTGTTCAAAATTAAAGACAATATACTGCACCTCTGAGCTACAGGACATGATATAATCAGCATAGCATTTTTCTGAATGACAATTCAATTGTCTCTATCCTAGAGATACACAATCTTTGCTCAGATCAATCAATCTGTTATCAAACATAATACAGCTATTTAGAGTACCAATTAGCAATGAAGATTAGCTGAGTATCAGTTTAGCTTTTTATGTATTACATATAATTAATTTTCATGCAAAATGTTACTGGATAAAGAGAGAGTTTTATGAATGCTTCCTTTTTATTGTTTTGCAAGGCGCTACACCTTGCATTTCACTCATCTAACATAGATTTACTGAGCACTCAGGCACGCCTTTGCTTATTTTGAATGCAACTATTTATGTTAACTGTTCATTTGAAGATGCCTCCTACCAAACCTATAGACCTGAAGCAGGTCAATCAATGTACAGGGTAGAATCAGATAACACCAATTTTTCATGGGCTTTTCTCAGTGATTTTCTTGGCTACCCTCTTAACACAGAAAATACCACCAAATAATTGACAACAAGATCCCAGATCCTAACAAAACAAAACAATGCAACGTTTTTATATTAAGAAGCCACAAAGCTAAGAACAGGCCAGAAGAGAACCATTAATTTATTAAATCAACAGCAGAAGCTACTTGGAGAAGGTCTGTTGAGTATTGCAATTGCACTGAATGTTATGAGATTGCACCTCAACTTTAACAGGGTTTCTCTGCAATGTCATACACTAAACCACTACCAGCAAGAGACTGGCAACAGGACCCATGGCATATCTTCATGCTAATTATACAGTCTGGAGAACACTACCCATCCTCAAAACCTTCAACTGTAGTAAGGTAATGCCAGGTATTTCAACAGTGGCTAAATTCTTAAAAACCACAGCCTAACATCACCATTCTCCAAAGCTCTTCCCTTCAGACATCGTCTATTTACACACACTTGGGGATCAACTCTAGAAAGTAAATTTCCAGCTTCTGCTTGCCACAGTGGGGGGCAAAACCAAAGATGGCTGAAAGCATGTTCTGATTTTAAAACCTGCATTTTCCTGTTTTAACACAGGAAATTGAAGGAGAAAAACACATGGCCATCAGCACATCCATCCTGCCCCTGTTCCCACATTCCATAGCTGGGGCACCCCAGCTTCTGCCCCACAGGGTGCCCAGGCAGATGGCTCTATTCCAGCCTGCAGATAGGACCTTCCTGAGGGGACAGCATCATTTCTGACCAGCTCTCCCCTGTTTGATCCCGGGCTATCAAGGTCCTCTTGAGAGAAAACGCCTTTACAAGCTCCTCCATCCAGTCAATTTTATGCCTTTGGGACCAGTCTTTGGCTACAGACCACAGCAGCTCCCCTTTGCACCTCAACCCTGCCATGTGTGCCAGAAAAGCTGTCCCCACAGACTCTTTAATAAGAACAAGCAATGACTCATTGAATTAAAGCACCCTTACTCCTGGTGGTTACAAATTTAGCTCACAACTGCAAAGTTTTTGGCTGAGCTTCAGCCTGCCCTTGATTTTCAACCAGTCTTGCAGAGAAGCATCCCAATCCGAAGGGGAAGGGATGCTTCACCCCACAGCACCCTTGTGAGTGAGCGGAGGAAAAGGCAATAGGAGGAGGCTCCACACAACCCCGCAGCTCAGCACAAAGGCTGGCCAGGCTGCTGGGGGAAGGAAAGGAAAGAAACACCCCCTCCCTCATTCACCAGCTGGGTCCCCCGGGCTGCCTGCAGCCACAAAAATCACTGCTCTGCCCCCACAGCCTCAGCCCGGGACGTGACACGGTTACGACTGCCCCAAAGCCCTTCGGTCCCACGGATCACGGCATTACTCTGTGGCAGTCTCCGGCTCCCATGCCACGGTGCTCAGCTGCTCTTCTCCAGGCAAACGCCTCCATTTCCACATCACACCCGAATCTCCCCCGCAGTCATTTCCCCAACAAATGTGATTAAAGCTACGCATTTTTCTCACATCCTCTAAATAAAGAGTGAGGTTTTCACACCCACAAGTCACACTCCTATACGTTTGTTTATCCAACTATTTAAATTGGCAAGCAATCATCCTTGTAACCATTACAAACCAACCACTGGCGAGACCGAACCAGCGTGCTGTCCTGCAAAGGGCCGTGGACCACTAGTCCTGCTGCAATAACTGGCTTTTTACACATTCTCATTTATGCTGACATTTCTCCCCAGTAGTTTCATTATCCCGGCTGTCAGCCAGCAAGTCCGACCCCCCTTGGGAAAAGTCTGCCTTCTTGATTGCCTCGTTTCTTTGACCCTTGGCAGGTCTGGTCCTGTCTGCATTCAGCCTCCCCCAGGTCATGTAAAACTAAGGGGGGAGCAGCGAGGTGGGGCGGGGGGGGGGGGGGGGAACCCCACAAGAGGTGCAGGATTTCTATACACATTAAAGGCCCACATTAATGCTTGATGTCTGATGGGTGCAGGGCAGGCTTTGGGCAGAAGCAGGTGTGTGGGGCTGAAAGGCATCTGTGCTCCTCACTAATGGTCTTCAGGCAGGACATTCCAGCACCTCCAAGGTGACCCATTAACAACTGGCAGCATGCAGTAATGAATATAGGACAAAGGAAACCACACGCGCCTGACAAGGCAGGCTACTGAGCCTGCACTTCGAAGGGAAACCTCAGAAACTAGACAATTGCTGGCTTAATAGTACTGGGACCAGTATATAAATGTCTTTTCATACATTTATAGACATTTTCCTCACTGCTACCATTGACCTGAATTACACCTGCCTGAATTTCCCTGACTAAATGGTAGAAACCACCACTGATACAGCTGTAGGAAGCCCATAAGGAACTGAATATGTGCTGGGTTTTAAATAACGCCCAGTTTGTACTGTCTATTCAATTACCGAGGTGCTTTTTCACAGACCCATTTTGCCAGTCTTGCTCTTTGTTTAAGCAATGCTCCAATCAATTGAGAAATCAAGAAAGTTAACTCTGGGATCAAGGAATTACTTCAGCAAATGGAAAACTGGAATAAGACCTGAAAATCAACCACAAAAAGGACCTGAAATTCTCCTTTAATCACTCTTTTGATACTGTGATGCTAAGAGGCTTATGTGTACCTTGAAAGGTTGAATTTTCTCATCCCTTTTGAGAAGCAAAGCACAAGCAGCAAAACAAAGAGTCTCAAAACCAAGTATGAAATGTCACCAGGAAAACATGGCACAGTTATGCACAGATAAGCAAAAAGAAAATACCAGTGATAACAGGTGTGTTTGGCAGGGAGGGCACTGTTCTCAAACTGCAGAGAAAAGCAATTAGAACTGTCTAATATCCCCACAACTTTCAAAGGGCTAGTTTGTTTGATTTTTTTTTTCTTCTTCTGAGATGGGGGCAAATTTTGCCAACGATCAAAACATGTTTTTCTGATGCTCGTAATGCTTCCCCACTGGAAACAAAGGGCAGGTTGCTCTCCATCAGCATGTACTCAATGGTTCCTACTGACACATGTAGCACACATGATGCATCCTGCTCTCACCTAGAGAAGAGGTAAGAGAGGTTTTTCCCTACATAATCTGAGGCTCACTGGGGAAGCCCATGCATTATTCACTAAAAACTTTAAACATCCATTAAATTATTACTTAATGTCAACGTTTAATATTCTGCACAAGAATGGATCTGTTTCGCTGCCCTTCAGAATAAATGTTTGCAGTAAAATCTCTCTAAGCACAGGTTCCCCCCCATGAAGAAGAAGAGTGAGCCAGCTGGGCAGGGACCTGCCCTCCCCACTGTTTTCAGCCATCAGCTTTAATTTTACTGTTTTAATTCATCCCTCAGTGCCTGCAGTTATAAAGAACGTCATTGACACATCATAGCAATAGTGAGACTGGCAGGGGCATTCTGGGTTTAACTTTTCTTCAGAGAGGAAGAGGAAACCTCCTAAATACCAAAGAAAGGTTGGGAAACCCCATCTTTCAGCCTGAATTACCAGCTGGAGTGAGTCATCTTCCCAGTTTCACATCCACCATTGCAGCCCTGAGGTCAGCAATGTCGTGGATTTTACACACAATGATGCCAAACACCTCAGGGTTGGAGTTTCCTGGGGGACTGAGCCTGTTCCTGACATATACACTAAGGGGGCAGCAGCTATGGCATCCTCTGTAAGGGAAGAACAGTCCAGTCTCAGTAGTTTCTGCTCCCCACATCAGTGGTTACCGGAGACATGTCCAAGCGATTCCGTACAAGTGTTCCCCTACTTCTTTTTTAACTCCTCATGCTGCCAAAGTGAAGACTTTCAGCTATGCGGTGGTTCTTACGATCTCTGCTCCTTCTCTTATTTTGTGGAGAACACGGAGATGTAGCATCCTTGCCTTAAGCACTCCTTTCAAAGAAGAAGCAGAAAAAATGCCTCTATCTCCCAAGGGAAGGACTTAACTGAGCGTCTCACTGCAAGCATCCTACAAGGTGATGCTGACAATGGTATCTGCAGTTAACGCAGCTGCAAGAGCTTATAGCTATCAGCATAGGCATCCAGCTGGAAACAGTCAAGAGGCACCAATACCAAACTCCCCAGTGCTGGCACTAAAATTGATGGCTGGACTACCTCCTGATTATCAGCATGTATACACTGCCTGAGATGGGAGTATTTGCCATCACCTCCCAGTCAACAACTCTTGCTCCTGCAAAAGTAGTACACTTAGAGTGGGATCTATGCAGCAAATTTTCACTATCTATTCCACTCTTGATATAGTCTATAAATTACTTGGAGAAACCAACTGTAAAATTGCTAAATTGCTGATGACATGAAACTGAAGGGAGTAGTAAATACAAAGCAAGTACAAGAGAGATCCAGAGGGATTCGGATCACTTATGTAACTAGGCCAATACACTGAAAATTAAATTTATTGCAGAGCAAACGTAAACTATTGCTCAGTTATTGGAAAAGTGCAGAAGCAAAACAACTGCACTTCTGAACTGAAGCACGAGAGAACAGGACCGTGAAATAGCAACAGACGCCTATCAAAAATCTCTCGTGCAGGAAGAAAGCTAATCCAGCAGAGCCACTGCTGTGTTGGGATCTGTGGTAACTGGGAACAGCACAGCCCTGGCAATGGGCTGAGCAATTTGCTGATCACACTCTGCTCAGAGACTATAGGGCAGCAATGAGAGCAGGCTGCACAAGGAGGCTGCAAATAGAAAACATCCCTTCTTAGCAGGCAGAACTGCTGTTTGATTGTGAGCCCAGCCACAGGCAAAGCGAGCTGCTCAGGAAGGGGATGAGAAGCTCCCAGACTGCAACAGCCAGCAAGGAACCCCAGGCACCTGAGCCCAATAAAAGCTCTGAACTGAGAAATACACTGAGGCCAGGAAATGCATGAAAGGGTTGGGGATATAAATTATGGCTTTCCCAGATTCTCCAAGCAAGGACTCATTTGTCTCAAAGAGGCATGCAACATCTCTGTGTTGCTTCATACATCTGTTGAACCCAGGAGAGTTCAGGGAGAATGGGAGCACCACGTAGCAGCCAGGTAATGCCATCAGGGGCAGCTCCACCACAGCTGTGGCACCACTCAGGCAATGCTGTCACAGGGACATCCAGAGCTGAGGGAGCACGGCAGGGCACTGCCTGCCCCACCAGTCCAGCAGCAAGGGCTGCCTCAGCAGGCACGGCCACTGCCCAGCAGGATGGAGCAAAGGGAGACACTAGCAGCCAAATCTGGTCTAAGTCCAGCATGACATTTTCCCAAGGATTTGTAACTCCACCTCCTTTCTACAGATCCTTGGGAGGACGTGGAGGAGGTGTGCCTGCCACCAGGCAGCTTCTCTGCCAGACTCCAAATCCTTACTCTCACAAATATCTCACCTGGGGCAGGCAATTTATTTCTCTTAATCTCACTCTTGGAAATATCTAAGCTATTTTGGATGCAATTCCCTCCCATTCCAAAATAAATAAAATATGCAAAAGCACTGCTTTGGCTGACTTTCTTGGGGAATTTCAGTGCAGAGATTTACAATTGGGCAACTCACAAACAGATTGTTGTACTCACAAAAGTACAACAAGTCGGTCAAAAGACTTTGCAGAGTTTGCTACCTGCATTGCATACTCCATTTTAAAATTACAGAGGCAGAGACAGGATCCCTACTATGGAATATGTAAGAAGCTTCTAGTGGATAGAGTGGTCTGTGCTTCACTTTAACACAGCAGGTCACTGGGATGATATTTCTGCCTCCAGCAGTGAGCAATACTTGATGTTTACAGCAAAAGGGGACAGTCTCAGGCTCCTGTGCTGTCCTGTAGAAGTGCTGCCGGCCTTCACAGGGCACCCAAGGATGTTCAAGATTCCGTGGCCATTTGCAGGACCAAGACACCCAGGCCACTGTGCAATGCGACAAACCGCCCCTCCTCATCCCCAGACAAGCAGCTGTGCCCCGAAGGGTAAAACTTGTTTAGTTCTATTTTCATACGAATAGCAGAGTATCTGACATAAAATTACATAAGCTCTATAAATACACACATAAATAAATAAATAAGTAGTTTTGATGCTTGGCTCGACAGCAACTAGTAAACATGAAAGGAGAGAGGAAACTTAAGGAAAAGATTAATTTTTAACTGGAAAATAAAGAATGGTCTCAAAAAGTAAAACCATTTATGATAAAAAACAATACTAAAAAGGTAAGTAAAATGTTATTCGACACAGTTTCAGGAGAATAGAAGTTAAAAAAATTAACAGCATTGATAAGCCAAATCTCCCACCCAATGTGAAACATTATTGTTAATAAATCTGTACCACATTTCAACATACATTATTTCCTCCAGAAAAGCTCATGTTTTTAATTTTCCACTTTTTTCTCATAAATATAATATAGTTAGCTGACTGCATTAGCTCAATCATTGCCTCTCCATCCACACAGAAATTTCCCTCAATGTTCTTCCCCACTGTGCCCCACAGGAGCAGGGCAGGGAGTCTCATGCTCCCCAGGATCCCTTCTGAACCCATGACCACCCTTCACTCCTGTCTGAGGGAGAAAACAAGGTTTCCAAAATGTCGAGGCTCTCCGAAATGAATGAACATTGACAATGAGACACAGAGTCAGAAGGAGCCAGCGGGCTCACTGCCTCTTGTCTGCCTGCAGCACGGGGGACGGGACAGGGCTGGATGGAGTCTGGGAACACATGGACAAATAGGGGACATGGGGGGCTTGTCAAGGAAAGATTTAGGATTTCTGTGCTTGGGTAACACAGGCATGCACAAATTCATTGAGAAAGCTGCTTTTAAGAACTTATCAAAAATTACTCATTTTCCATCTGAGGCTCTGCTGGGTTTTTTTCCCCCCGTCTAATTTTAGCTCATAACTCCACTACGCACCAAGGCTTCTTCTCTAGGATCCTGCTGAATCATAGCACTAAATTGGGAAGTCTCCCAAAATGTGTTTTCCCTTACAATGCCTATTGCACAATTTCAACCAGCAGCACCCAGTGGTGAAAAACAACCCAGTAAGAAAATAAAGAAACTAATGGGTCCGTTTTTTTTTCCTTCTCCTCCCATCCTGATGAGATTTCAAAACAGACATCAGTTCATGAATAAAGAAAGGTTGTTTTGTTTTTGTTTCCAAGACAATGAAGTATTGTATATTTTAAGTGCCAAGGAAAATAGATACAGAAGAAAAGGAATTAAAACAGCATGGGTGCTGTAATTTCCATTTTCCTGAGCTCCATAATCTCCAGACTATGCTTCACAAAAGGAAGGACTGGGTCTTCCTGGGTGTACAATCATGATTTTATGCTATACTGAACTCAATGGGACAAAGGCACATAAGCTTGAACAGCCTCTGAAAGACCTTCACTCAGTCCAAGGCTTCCTTTTGATGGGAAAAATTCAAAACCGAAGAACTACCATAGGACCACGAGCCACATCAGCAGATGGGGATTTAAAAGCTCTGCAGAGGAGGAATAAAGAAGGTGGTAGGAGAGGTTTAACATCTGTAGAAAGGCTTGAAATGTAGCAATCAGAATAACTGCATTTGGATGAGAAATGCTAAAGATTAAGAGCTTGCCTTCTACAGCAGTGATCGGGTAATTGAGCCTTGGTTCTTTGCAGCTTGCAATGAAACTGAAGAGAAAGGCAAGATGGATGGTAATTGCCACAGGTATGAAGTCGGGGTGCAGCTGTGAGCACACCGGGTCAATAGTGACAAACACACCAATCTGTATGGTTCCTGACATGAGGTGCTCTCCCTCTCTGTTTGCTGAAGCTGAATTACTGCCATCTCTCACCCATTCGCTCTCTTCCCAGAAGGAGCAGCGTGCAGAGCAGCACCTTTATCTAAACAGGCCTGGTTTGTTCAAACATGCATAGCTACACAGCCCTAAAGACACGTTCCTCAGGAAAACCCAAACTGACCCCACGGCACTGCACAAGTTCACAACTCTTCCACATCCAAACTGGGCTTTTAGCATGGTACCAACAAATAAAGTTTACCCCAACAAGAAAAGGCATTTTTAGGATAACAGCAAACACCTTTTCAAGACAGATGTCTATGCAAAAAGTATCCTCACCAAAGGCCTGGTCTTACCACAACTTAGTACACTTAGCTTCAAGTGAAGTCAGCATCTGGTCCCAGGCCCATATGAGACCTCTTCAGCTCATTCAGATGATGGCATGTGTGTGGAGCTACACTTACAGAAAAAAAGAAATGCTCAAGAATGGAACCAATTATTTCTCTCTATTACTAGCATTTTCCTCGCCATCGACCAAGTTAACATCTCGGTATCTATTTATATCCATGGCACCAAGGATTCAGTCCAGAGACATCAGAAATAACTTCCACCTCTTGCAAACCACTCCCACTCCTCTGCTGACTACCAGGTGATGCCAGCTTGAGGGACTTTAAGTACACAGCTTCTGCCTGACCTGGAACTAATGCTGCAAGCTCCAGCTACCACTGGAAACATCTCCTTCAGTGCTGTGGGTTCATTTTACCATTTAAAAACTTACTTGGAAATTACCTCAACTTATGAAAACTGAAGAGTCATATTTCTGGACAAATGTCACCTGGGCCATGAGTGAGGAAAGCAGGTACTGAGCTCCAGCTGCCAATGGCAGGACTCCAGCATGCACCTCAAATCCAGCAGGTGCTCAAGTGTTTCCTAAATACCAGGATCTGGGTTTAAAATAATTTCTAGCCCTTGGACCATCCATGGTGGTACCCACTGGCTGTGCCCCACAACAGGCAATCCCTGCCTCCAGAAGCCTGCAGCATCTACAGTGGAGGCTCTGTGGCCCCTCCTGAAGCAATCTTCATCTTTTTCCCATTCATTCCACCTATTTTTTCCCCCTGCTGCTTCATTCATCACTATTTATATCCCAACTGACTGGAAATAATTGATCCCTGCCTGCACTGAAACTGTTCTTTATGTACTTGTAGATATTGTGTCTTCTCACTTGAATCTCTTCACAGAGCTCATCCTCAGCCTTTTTTATTACAAGTTTTCTGCTTCCAAATATTTTTACAGTTTCTTTTGTTGATCCCCTCTGACTATTTTCTAGAATATCCATTTAGATTAACAATGGGACCCAAAAGTTAATACAGCACAGGAAACAGCACTGGAAGCAAAGCATAATAAATTACCCTGCTTTGCATCAGACATGCCTGCTACTCACCAGAGACCAGTGACTTTGGATGCCAATTCCAAGGGAACTGGGAGAGGTCTGGCTTTCAAAAAGCACAGTTTGTCACCTCCCAGAAGTGCAGGGTGTTTTTTACTCAAAAAAAAGTACCCAGTATCAAGGATCACTTCTGAAATAAAAACAATAAAACAAAAAAACCATCTGGTTATTTTAAGCAGACTTCTCACAGCTGGAGATGGAGGTTCAAGCCTCAGTCCCCTCTCTGAGGACCAAGACACGGGTTTGTACAGCAGGTTGCTAGTCTTAGAATAAATGTATTTCATGTCTTTGATTACCAGCTACTGCTGCTTCTCACTTCATAAGAATTTGGGAGAAAAAAGGAGTCAGTAACAAATGCAACCATATATATCAAGAAGATCAAGCTGTGTTTTGGTATTTCAAATAAGAGTTTCAACAGCACACGAATCCTTCTGTCAGCTGTCTCCACCTGCATGAATTTATCACTGACATATGGGGGGAAAATGTGTCCATGGAAACCCACATCTCTGGGTGATGTGGCAAAAGGAAGCTACTGCACAGGTCTGGTCCAAGACAGCCAGGTCTTGACAGCTCTCCAGGCTGAGACCAAGGTAAAATCCACTCAGCAGTTACAGCATGGGCAGAAAAGTCCTGCCATGTCCCCCATGTATTTTCTCTATGACCTGAAGGACTCACTGAAATAAATCGAATAAATGGTGACACTCCAGTACATCTTGGATCAGTTACTCTTTGGGCAAAGCTTATGTTTTAGAGGAAACTGTGGCAACAGCATTAGGAAGCTAAGGTTAATTATTTAAATAAAAGACAGTTTAAACTTCATTTATAACAAAATGAGAAATTTATTCACGTTTAACATGTCCTCCAACATTTTACAAATGTGCTGTGCCTCCATGGCTAAAGCTTCTTTGACATGCATAACCAGTACATGGGGTCAGGGGCTCAGATCAGCCAACCACAAAGTTTTTTATTTCATCTGCCAGCCACCCTCTTCCCCCACAATGTGCAAATGGCTGAAAAAGCCCAGTGTATATATTTTCAAACCATAATTCTTTTTATTTGCTGTCAGCTTTCTGAGCCTCTGGAGCACACATGCTTCATATTTTAAAAATCTTTTGCACAGCCTCAGCATGTTAAAAACTGATGTGTGGGGTGGGGGTGGATTTTTAGAAAAGGAAGAAAATTAAATAAGCACAGGAATTCTTCTGAAATCTCTGAGCAGCAGCTGGGACTTTAGAGGGAGCAAGAAAACAACGCCAAAACACAATAAAAATCACAGAAGCTGGCAACAGTGTCACTATTCAACATGGTACAGGCACCACCTCAGTGAAATGGGGGTCTAGAATCATCATCACCAAACTCCACTGAAAAAGAAAAGACCCTGCAGGTTATATACCAACAGCAGCATGTTTTCAGTGCTTCTTCTGCCAGAAAAGGAAGCAGGTCTAAAAGCCACAGTCAAAGATAGACTTGTGGTCACATTTTCAATCACACCAGTTCTGTCCCCAACATCATTCAAGCTAACATGAAACAGAACAATGTCAATCTCTTCCATCTGTTTAGCTATTTCTTCTTACTCTGAATTTCCAAGTTCTCCCTTGAGAGGCCAGGAATAACTGGTTAATCAAAAACACCCTGTGGTTTGGGATAAAAAAACACTGATTTTTTTTTTTGGAGTCTAGCATTCCTGCTTGCAATTCACACTAACCCCAACTTTAGTTACGTGATGGTATCACCCTGCTTTGGGTGGCTGAAGAACTTGGATTTTCTTGTTTATACTCACATTACGAGCTGATATTCTAGAAATAAAAAATAATATTTAAATCCTTCCTACACGATGCTTTTAAATCGCTACTGTATTAAAAGTTACATCATTAAGTAAACAGTTCCCATGGTCCCAGCTAACCAGTGCTTTCCACTGAAAAATTCTGCTTTTGTTTTGGTTTGATTTTCAGGCTAGTATTTAACTAATAGCTCCTTGGTTTATCCTTGCTTTTGAGAAAAGTTGTTTTAAGTAACCAGATTAATAATGTTGCAACTCTAATTTTAATTTTCATGGGAAAATGATTTACATGCTTCCATGTTGAAAACTGATGGGAGATATGAACCAGCGTCTCTTTCAGCGCTGTTGAATATGCTGAACCTCAATAGAACTGGTCTATTTGATTATATATTAATTTATGTTTATGCAAAACCTAATGTGAATGTATCTTTACCTTAAAGGCAATAATCTGTTCCTTGCATACACACTTCATTCTGTTATTGAATGCCTTGCTTAATGAATAATTGCAATAATTAATTTTTATAAAAATGTTCAGGAAAACTCTCAGGCTATTTTTAAACCAGACGATTTTATCACATAAAAATGCTGCAAAGAGAACTGTTCAGCTTTACAAATTGCTATTAAATGCCCTGTAAAGCAATGGAACAGCTAATTCCCTGCCCACCCTTTCGGGTAATCTATTTCTGTACCCTCCACATCTTTCATGTAAAAGAAAGCAACCTATTCCTATAGGAGGAAGAGGAGACAATTCTATAAGGGCTTCCCCATACTTCAAGGGTCTCTGTCCATTCAACATCCATGAAAACCTTATTATTTATGATTTTTCCCACAAGGAAGGACGTCTCTGGAAATATAATATCTAAAGTACTGTTTTAGAGGAAAAACAACCAAAAGACTACTCAGGATCACAAAACTCACATTGTTTTCATTCTATTGCAATGTAAGGAGATTCCTGTGTTGGGGAAGAGCCCAACAACCATACAAGTACTACTGACAACCAGATGTGCGAAACCTAATTCTCTGAAAAGATCAGATCCCCTAGAAGTAGCAGCATGAAAAATTAAGTATGGGAAATCCTTTCATAGGGGGAGAGAAAAAATAAATAATTCACAGAAGCAAAGCTGAATTAGTTTTTTTTTTCATAATGTATGGTTTTTAATTGTTTTTCAGATTGTAAACAAAATACACACATAGTAGAAAATGTAGATTGAATAAAAATGACATTTTTAAAAATAGCAAAAGCCAATTATTAGATTATTTTTTAAAAACTTAATGCATAAATGAAAATTTCTGTGAGCTACCCAAACTTTTAAGATGTCCTTTTTTACATTTTTTGCGCTAACAAATTCTTAGTCTTTCTCCTCATCAGGCCATGCTTTTCCTTCTACTTTCTCACTTAAGACTCCCCTCACAGAGCTAATGTGCAAGTGGCAGCCAACATCCTGCCACATAGATTTATAAGGGTGACTCTGACATAAATGAGCAAAAAGCCATTCAGGCCTGCACCATCATTCCCTGGTCCTTTCTGCCTTCCCTTGCCTGCCTCCTCATCCCCCCTTTTCTGTGCTCCAGACTTCTCCTGTGGTAAGTCCTCTCTGTTCCACCAGCCACCTATAAATCCATCATTGCACCTCAAAAGCCGACACCCAGATATCACCCAAGTTATCACTCAGCCGTCTGTCTCTGAACAAAGTCCAGGGATAAAGGGAGAATCGAAGATGAGCCCAGCAGGAAGACATTGGATTAGCTTCGAGCCCTGCCCACCTGCAGGTTTTTTCATGCAATTCCTGATGGACTGGCTGGTGCCTCAGCTCTGCAACTTCCCAACAACACCTCCCTCCTTCAAAGGACAGTTTTGCAGCTGAGAATAACACCTTCCATGATGAAAAGTACTAAATCCTTGATGAAGGTCAAAGTCACTGTCCCCATGGTGAGCAAGCTATTTGCATGACCTTTCTCCAAAGCACCAGAAACACAGTGACTTCTTGGGGTCTCGCAGGTGTTACAGCCAACTTAGACCCTGTATGTTAAACTCCAGCACTACTACACAGGCACTGCCTTCCCTGGCCTCCAAAAACTAGAATGAGCCCTAGTTTGGCAAACATGCCCTTCCTGAACCCGTTCTTGGCACCTGCCACCCATCACAAGCAGAGAAGCAACTTGTGTGAGCAGAGCTGTGTTTGCATCTGCAAGGCCACTAACATGTGTGGAAAACAGGGCACATCCTTGTTTTGAGGTGGCACAAACTATTCTGTACATGCTACAAACATTAGTGAAACTGCAGTTTTGCTACGGCTGTCTCAAGCCATCCTCCCCCCTGCACATGCAGAGCAAATACCAGCTGTCACCCTGCAACACCACCAGCACACACAGGCATTCCTCTTCAAAGCACTGCCTAAACACTCACCCATTAATCCTGCCAGCACTTCTGAGAGGCAGACACCTCTGTTATCCCCAAATTACTGACTGGGATGCCAAGGGATGGAGCTGGAGACTGGAATATTCAAGGGGACTGAAAGGCACTAAGGGCAGTATTCAGCTACCCCAAATTCCCAGGTACGTGTGTATGCAGACACAGGGGGATCCAAGGATCACATTTTGGAACGAGCAGCCCCCAGCCTCAGCCTTGTACTCAGGACCAAACAGCTGTCCCCTCTCCACACCATCAAGCTGCAAAAAACCCCACAAACCCAGGCCTCTGCTGGACAGACACAACAAGGTACCAAGATCAAACAACCAGGTGAGCACACACCTGTCTGAACTCATACCAGTAAATACAGGTTGCACATCTTCAGAATTTTAACCAAAGCAAAAACGTGAAAGCTCTTCCCAGCCTGAACAATTCACCCACGCTGGCCAAAAGAGTTGAATTACATATTTATTTGCAGAGCAGGAACACAGGTTCTTTTTCTTGCTCTTTCAATTTAACACACTTGACTGGACCGCCCTTGAGCAAAGTGACCTAAATTTGAAGTTGGTACTGCCTCGAGCCAGGTGTTGGACTAGCTGCTCTCCAGCAGTCTGTTCAAGCCCCAGTCCTTCTCTGGCTCTCTCCACCATGGCACTGGAGCACTTTCAGCACTGGTGATTTGCAATGCTCAGAGTGCAGTGCTACAAACCATGCAAATGTCCATGGCCCACACCTCCCTTCTGACTTCTTTCTGGTCTTTGACCCCCTTTAACCCACTACAGGGAACACTACTAGGGGGGGAACCACATCTGAAGGCAAGCCAGCCCTTCTGAGGATTGTCTTAAACCACCACCAGGTGAAAAGCTAGTAAAATGATGTATTTTGGAGAACAATAGAACATAGGTCACAAACACAGGAAGCTGGAATAGCTTCAGGCAACATGGCTTACAAGCAGGCTGCAAACTGAAGAGCATTCCAGTAGAAAGAAGGCAAACAGATTGCTGAGAAGGGGGAACAACAGGACAGAAGGAGAGAGAAGGGAAGGGAATGAAGGAAGCAGTGGAGAAGAGTGAGGATTTTCCCTGGTCACTCAACAGAATAAGCCAGATTGGCAACTGGTGCAAACTGGTCAGACGTGTCTCCATCTGCAGAGCTGGCTGCTTTGGGGATGGGTGAAACTCAACTATTGGTGATGTGGTTCTAGGAAGGAAAGCTGTTGGGGCACCTGCTATTTTGTCAGCACACACACCCAGATGCTGACAATGTTGACTGTGGAACATCCAGGGCCATTTTCTCCCCTTCCTTATTTAATAGTTTCTGCAAGTATTTAAGTGCCTGCATTCAGAGGCCTGTGATGAGCACAATACATAAGTTTTTACAGCAAAGAAAGGAAAAAGAAATTACATGGATGATCTTTTCTGATCCAGCCTTTCCTTGGGCCGTGCTCCTCACTGCCAGCACACACAAATCACTGCATTCAAAGCTCCAAGATCTACTGCAACAAGCTTTCTCTAGTCCTGAACTAGTTTAGGATTCCCAGTCTCTGTGCCTAGTGACACACAGACACACTTGTCTTCTCATATGGCACATAACACAGCAGGCAGCCACTCCTTAAACCACTCTACCTAAATACAGCTGATGTGGAACAACTACTAACCTGTAAAATGTTATAATGGAAGAACTACCAGGGCCTTTTTGTACAATTCCAGAAATGATAGAGCTCCTTCTTCCTTCATACACTAATTGCACTGAAATTGCATCCAATGAGTCCATGCATATTTAATCAGGTCTGGGGCTGCTGAACACACTGCTATTGCATGGGGTGCTATCAGCCAGAGCCATAAATTATTAACTTTGCCAACTAAACTTCTGCTGAATAATTTTAGGTCGGCGATGTGTTGTTTGACTGAGGCAAAGCTTGCTTTGTGTGTCCCCTTATCATTAATATTCTTCCTGTGTTTCCTGCGGCACCAAAGTGCTGGGAAGGGTCACTGCTCAGCTCGAGACAAGGCCCCCAGGGAGGATGCGGTGCCTCAGACAGACTGTATTATAGCCATTGCTGAATATTTTCCTGAGCAAAGCACCTCCTCTCGGGTCATGTCTAATCTCATCACTAATTATACCTCTTTGTTCAGGCCAAAGAACATATCTGGTAGTCATCTTTATTAGGCAAAGATTAATAAATAGACATGATCCTGCTTTTCAGCCTTCCAAGTAACACGTAAAGCACAGCTAAGCACTAGGAAAAAAACACAGGGAACAGATCCAATAAAAGAATCTCTGCCTTCCCAAGGCTTTGCTCATTAAATAAAATGAGGCTGTTGAGAGCTCTGCTCTGGGTACTCTCCACAAGCTCACAACCCACAGCTTGTGGCAGGATGAGGCTGAGCACACCAGCATTGTCCCTACTTTGGCAGGACCTCCACTGTCCCCTTCCTGAGCAGCCCCACCATGAACCCCCACTTGCCTGCACCCCTCCCACTGCCACCCCACCAAAGAGCACCCCAGTTTTCTGGGCAGCCAGCAGGCGTTCCCAGATGGGGTGCCAGCACTGGGATGCCAGGGGTGCACCCAGGGCAGCCTCATGCTGCTGCTGCTGGGCACTGGGGCTGCCTGGGGCAGTGAGCACGTCCTGCCCGAGCTGTACTCTGTGGGAATAGCAATGGATCTCTGCTGACCCGTGCAAGAGCTACTATAATAGACATCAAGCAAGATCCACAACAAGCAGCCTTGTGTGGGTAGAAGGGGTGCTACCCACAACTTGCTGTTGCTGAGAAGCAAAACTGCCAAGCTCTCATTTCCAGCTTTCACACACCTTTTATTAGGCAGTAGTGGGGTTAAAGCAATCAACTCCAGCTGAATCAAGATTTATTCCAGGTTGCTAGCCCACAACTACATGCATTTCGAGACTCTCAAAAGAAATGCATTATAGACATATTAACTATCTTTATCCAACCTTAATTATTATTAATGCTAATTACTCCCTAACATGCAGTGCTCCCCATGGAAGATGCAAAACAGCCTTGGCTGTCAGTCTGCACAACAGCTGGTGGGGCTGAGAGAGGCAGGCATCTGTTTATCAGGGCTTTTTCCTGACGGGGGGCAGCTTACAGTAAGTATCACACCTCACATTCAGTTAACAAATCAGTTAACTCCCAAGGAAAAAATGAAGATTTTGAACCAAGGAACAATGCACAGATTGTATGCGGACTAGTGTTTGTTATTCATCAAGCAATATGTACCAGCTCACAGTTGCTATACCTCCCTCTAAATAGGCATTCTTTCCCAAAAAGTGAAGGCAATCAGTGCTATCAGCTCTGTTAAGTACCACACAAAAGCTGTGCTCATCCTACTGTTGAACTGATCTTGGTGGAAGTCCTGTGGAAATTGGCACCCTGGACCACAATCTCCCATGTGCATTCCCATCACTAGACTTATAGATCATTTGTGTCCCAATTCAAGGAAACCAGCAAAAGGAACCACCCTAGCTCAGCTGATGCAAATCTCCTGGCCCAGGCAGCTCAACAGTACTCACATGAAAATTTAACTGGTTTGAAGTCATGCTTTAGGTTAACCAGATATAACCTGGGGTAGGAACCAGCTCCCACCTGGGCACCCAAAGAATCCCACTGACCTTGGTGGAAATCTCACACAGGAGCCCAACCCTGGCCCTGGGTAAGTGCCATATATGGGACCACTTCCAGCCAAGCTACTGCTACCCCAACCCACACCATCTGCAGATAGCAGCAGAGGCTTGCTATGCAAGAAGAGCATAAACTCACATCTGGCACCTAGTAGCCAAAAAAAGGGATCCTATTGATTAGAGCTATTGTACACGCTCGTGCCATGATCTCTTTTTCTCTCAATGGCAGCCATTCATTGGCTGTCCCCCAAGAGTCAAAGAAGAAACCTAATCTTATTTGTCACTCACAAGATCAAAGTGTCAAAGGATGCTGGCAGAGGGTGTAGAGTGGTGGAAACACTCCCAGCAGCAGCAGCCTGAGAGCCAAATGCCCTGAGCACGGGAAGAGGGCTCTTTCCCTTCTCGCCCTCTCTGCATCCATGTGGGATGGAAATGAGGCCTTGGGGTTGAAGACAGAGGATGCGTGGGTGGGAAGAAAAGCTACTGAAGGAAGGGACATGAAGCTGCAAACTGCTGCAGGGTGTCACCAACCAACACCACTGTTGTCCTAGAACTTGTACAGATGAAGACCTCTGGTTTCAGCTGCAGTGCTTCCCCAGCTGTTTCCTGCATCTGAGATGTCACCCTGTTTGGAGTGGCAATGGCACCTCAACAGGCGCTCTGAAACAAACAGATCTCCGTGCGACAGGACCCAGTGACAGCCCTGTATCCTTATGGGCAGCCATGGCTCACAGCCCCAGTGTCTGTGTGCTGGGACACAAGATCAGGAATGCACAAGTACTGCTGCACCAGAGGCTGGATTTTGCAAAGTCATCACTGAACACAGACCGAGCAATTTGCACTACTGGGTAGTACCATATTTTGCACAAGTATGTTCACAAACACCAGTCAGAACAAAAAATCAGCATTTTCAGTTAAGGAAGGCTGAAGGCCAAAGCACAGGCAGGAGCTGTGAGGGGGCGAGCAGTAGTAAGGCAATCAACTGGAAGCATAGGGACACCAGACAGGGGGCTTGGTGGGGAAGCCAAGAGGAGCCATCATGACAGAAAAGACAGTAGCTAGAGACCCACAGCATACTGATACTGAAATACATCACACTTTCAAAATCACCCTTGGATGGAAGAAGGGGAGAGTTGGGACAGCTGCAAGAAAGAAGCACAGAAACTGAGCCAAAGCGATCAAAGTACTCTTGGTGTAATTTTCAAATACAACTGTGCAATTGTAGCACCTCCCATCTGAGGCATGTAGCGAGAAGCCAGTCCAAGACCACTCATGTGGTTCAAGAGGTCACCAGAAGCAGCAGCACAATTACATCCTTCTGTTGGAGCTACTTATTACCGAAGTACACCACATCATGTTTCCTCTTGGCTCACAAGTACTGGCATTTTAAAAGCCCTACAAACATACTGCTACTTTAACAACTTCTAAGCAAAAAAGGAAAAAACCCAAAAAAAACAACAAACAAAAAAAAAAAAAAAAAAAAAACAAAAAAACCAAAAAAAAAAAAAAAAACAACAACCCAAACACCAAAAAACCCACAAAACAAACAAACCAGGGGAGGGAGAAGGATCATATTGCCCATCTTATCACCTTGTCTCCAAAACACCTATCTATGACATAGATCCCAGTTCCTGTGCTCTTACACTGATTTCCTTGGAGTGAAATGGGGTCACTCCATATACAGTTCTATACCTGTACTTCTCCTTTCCGTTTTTTAACATAGGGATCCGCTGCTTCAATAGCCAAAGGCTAAGCCTGATGAATGCAATGATTTTAGTCCTGAATTAAAGATACCAGATAGACAGGACATAAAGTACCATGGTGAGCACCAAGACAGACAGACCCTCATGGTCCCACACAGGAGCAGCAGTCAGGATCCATCCAAACAAGTCCTTGAAACAGGAAAAAGAAAATACTAGAAGGCAAGTACAAACACATGGATACAGGGGCTTAAGGGATAGGATGCAACTACAGTTATCTGCCCAGCACAACAGGAACATCTCCTCTGTGACTACCCTAATTGCCAAGCTGTCCTGACACAAGAGATGTGAGGCTCTGCAGGTGGAACCAGACAAACACAATGGCTCAGGCAGCACACACCTACCATCAAGGTTACGTTTACAGACACCCTGAGTTGCACAGGAGTGCTGATTTGCTGGAGGACAGGAAGGCTGCACAGAAAGCAAGCTGGAGAGGTGGCACAAAACCAGGCCCACAAGAACATGCGAGTGCAGCATAGGAGCTGCAGCAGAATGACATGACAGGTCTCCTGAGCTGCAGCTTTGTTTTGAAATAGGTGTTTACCTCCACTAAGCACACTATGATGATATTTGCATCCCTCAAAAGGAGTAAGTGAGGGGATGGGGGAGCAGAGAGGTGGATGTATTTATAACAGCTTAGAAAGGGGACAGAGGGAAGTTGGATTGGCAGTGACAACATAAAATGCAGCACAAACATATACAAACAGCTCATTTCTAAAATGAAGGAAATACATGCTTTGCTCATGGCCATAAAAAGCACTGCACTCAGCATATTTATGGTCTGTGTGTTAGTTTTCCACATTAAGATGACTGCCAGTGCCTTCCAGGATTCTGAAAACCTAAACTCTCACTGGAAACCAGCTTCTGCTGATTTATGTTCACATCATCTAACCTCTGTGAACTTACACTGGTATAAATGACTAAACTGCTCTGAAATAGGATTATATCACTTCTAGCATGAGCAGTGTGTGTAAATATTGGACTTAAGTTTCCAGAGCAGTCTAGCCAGAAAAAAATAAACCCACATTTAGCCAGCTGGAAGTGGAAACAACATGTGCTTTCTTTTCTATTTAATAATGCAAAAAATTTACTGTCACAATTTGCTAAATTGGCATAAATACATGTGCTGCTATATACATGCTATACACATTTTAATGCATGCACGTGTGTTTACTGTGTTTTTATTATAAGAACATTAGGAAGCTTATGTTTCCCACCCATACCTATATCTTCAGAACTCTTGCAATGCCCCCAGTTATTTCCTACAAAAACCAACTTCTTCCAAATAGGAAAAAAAAAAAGAAAATCACATCACAACAACTTCATCTTTCACTGCAAAACAATTTATTTGCAATCACATCCCAAGTGTGTCAGCCTGTTGAATGCAAGTCTGTATAAAATCCATTTTTTGGAACTCAAAGTATTATCTGGCTCCTGCAGTAGTTCTGGATCTATCGGTTGTCCTTGGTTCTGCAAGGAGCCAATGACCACAGAACACTCCTCAGAGATTAGACCTCTGGGGTTCATCTGATTCATTGCCTGACTTCTGCCAAGCCACATCCTCTCCATAGGTCCATCATAAACCACTTCAGGCCTAGAGGCCTTTTCTGCAGAGTTGCAACACAGCATACATTCTCAGCTCTCCATACCTGGGTCCTTCTCTCTTGACCTCTGACTTTTCCAGCTGGGCATGGCTGCGTTCATCTCCACAACCATCACATTCCACACTGGGACTGAGAGAGCAGTGGTTGTGTACCTTCCATTCCTGCACTATTTTGGGAAGCTTGCTGGGACACTCGGGTATCAGGCAGAGACCACACTATATATGGGCCCATCTACTAGTGCATTCAAGTCTTCCAACCCATAAGAAGCAATCTGATCCTATCCCACAGCATCGAGAGCCAGTAATTGTAACTTCTGTCACAACAGCTGACAGGCTAAAGCACAAGTAACAGCACACCAGGCAATGGGATCCCCCAGCAGGTGCTCTCCCCTGCCAGTTGTTGCAGGAAGGGCAGGAATGTTTCCCTGGCCCCAGCACTGCCGGTGAGAGAATACTTCCCATCGCCCTCAAGAACGAAGCGTGCAGCACGGTGTTGGATGTCGAGCTAAAATAGCTCATTTCAGGGTGGAGTATTAGGGCCCATCCCTCCCCACATGCAAGTAGCCCTGCAGCATCCTGAAGTGGGACCCCAGCCAGCTCCAAAATAAGCCAACAAGAGCTTTTCCCCTGACATACCTGGGAGCTGGCTTGGACCACAGGTGACCACAAATGCTGTCCCTAGAGGCTGGAAGAGTAGGTGGACATTTGCTAGGTCAGTGATGACCAGCCAGGATCACAGAGACCCCCTTCCATAGGTATCCAAAACATGCCTTGCCTGTTTTGACAACTGAGGTTCAGTTTCAGTTACTGATAACAAGGAGGTAAATGCAATACAGCATATTAAGTAAAAATGAAACAATCTTTTCTTCAGATCTGCACTTGATAAATTTTTTCCTGTGAAGTGGAAGGAGGCTAATTTTCACTTCATGTGGGAATTAAAAAGGCATTGCATATTAACACTTTTATTCTATTTTCTTGCCACAGCTGCCATTTCTCATAAGCTGTATTAAACCCTAGGCTCCAAGTCTGAGAAGATGGTGCTGCTCAGTGCTGTGAAAACAATAAGACTGTGCATGTTGCTGAGCAGCATCCCCTGCCCTGCTGGAGCTAAGTAAATTATAACCTTCACTACTTTCAGAGGAACAGTCCCAGCTGCAGAGAAATGATTCTTTCAAATGACAATATAAAATGATACAGTCAAGCTGCCCAATTTCATTCCCAGAGAGATTTTCTCTCGGGATGCAATCTGGTTCGAAGTAGAGGGAGTTATCTGAACACTGCATCAGAATGCAGAGGATAGAGCTGTCAGCAGTGGTTTCAGCCTCTTGCAGAGAGCATTCCTCAATATACGTGAAAACACTCACACATAATTATTGAAAAGGAAGGGAGTCACCTCAAATGTTTTTCTATGTCCCTGAAAGGCTCCCTGAATGAATAAATATTCTTTCATTCTGTTTCAGCTGTTGACACTGCAGTAGGCTCCAAGAGCAGGATTTAAACTCAGGATGAAGGAGGAGAGCACCTCACCACAAGGAAAATAAAATGTAATTTCCAGTGGAAGCTGTTTGAGCCCTGAGGAACTCAAGGTGGGCGCTCCACCAGCACAATGTCCTCTGAGATGTAGTCCCCAAGCCTGCCCTCTATGGCCTGACTGCATCAGGCCTCGGTATCCCAGGAAAATCTTCAAGTTGTCCTACAAAACCTTCCAGTCGAACTGGGATGGCAGTCCTATGCTTCGCTCGAAGATAAGACCAAGGAGCTGAGAGAGATGGTAACAGAAATACTCATGGCAATTGTAGAAAATGCTGGAAAGCAACATAGTGTGGAGACTGGCTGAAGGAGCCAGTCCCAAGCACCAGGTCAACCTAAAAGAGTCTCAAAGTGCAGAACAAAAGCTGCCCAGCAATAAAGCCCATCCTGCAGCAGAAGAAAAACCCACAGCTGATTTGAAGAACTTTGGGTGCTGCTGATGATGGCTTTTGTTTATTTGTTTTTGGGGGGTTCGGCCTGTTAAAAGAAACTAAGCAAATAGACACTGTCACAGCAGCTGGCTGCCTCACACAGTTGTGGGTTACCTCGAGGTACCACCAGGGAGAAAGCAATGGTCCCTCTTGTTCCTGTGCACCAGCAAATGCCCTGGTGTCACTGCCAAAAGGCTGACTGATGCTCACAGAGGGCAATTCTGGCAAAACGGACTGATAATAGAGAAGGATACAAGTCAACTAGCTGATGACATCTCACTCCCTTGTTTATACATTCATCAAACTGCTCTTTGAGTCAAAAACCTCCTTATAATCATTGGGTTTGCTGGAATAATTCGGTAACTGCAAACCAACAAAGCAACAGTGTTACAGGTAGGTACTGAACATCACCTCCTCTTCTGCTTTCCTGGTGCTTCAAAACATGGCAGATAATTAAGAAAAATACCACTGCCAAAGTGATTTTAGTTTTAAGCTTCTTTCGTGACAGAAGAACCTACAATAAGTTTAAGTGTGACTTCCAGCCAAAGCTTGCTCCCACTGGCATAACCAACATCAAGAAAGAAATCCAGGTCCTTTCTCATGCTGCCTCAAGTACAAACCATCTGATTTTACCCCAGTGCACAGGAATGCTAAGCAGGTCCACTTAAGAATGCATTATTTGCTCTTGGACATATTCTCTTGTAGTCCTGGAAGGCAAATAACATTTGCTTTCTGCAGCACATCAAACTGAATACTCACATTTGATTAGCTAGTTATGGGAGGTATCCTCAGGCTTTCTCTGCTCCTCTGCATTTTAATAATCTCTTTTTAATTTCTGTCTGATAGTTATTTTCACCCCAAGTGTATTAGTATCTCCACACACCTATGCTAATTCCACCACTGCAAGGAGCTGCTCATTCTTCTCCACTGTCCTGGTCTTCCTACATTTTCCAGCTCACAGCTGCTGCTGCCATGTAAAAAGGATGCCCAGTCTTCCATCTTCGGATAACTGAGTATTATACACCTTACTCTTGCTTCCCAGGCTGCTTGTTAATGCATGGAAAACTCCAAAGAGACACTGTCAATATTCTTTCACACAGTACAGCCACGTCTCAAGATTTTTCACAGCTTGAGCATAGATCTGCTCAAATTATGTAACCAATCCATTAGTCCCATACAAAAAGCAATTTTTTAATCTTCATTTTCTGCAGAATGAAAAATATAACACTAACCTTGAAATAAAATTATTATTTGTACTTTCCTTTTTTTAAGTATGTGAGTATTTTTTCAGATTTTGTTTTAAGCCCCTGCTAGTGCATGCAATTACTTGAAGCATTCTTCAACTCTAGACCAGAGGAAAGTAAACTGCATTTATTCCCTCCAGAGTCAATTCTCCACACCAACAATAAACACCCTAAGTTTGCTTCTTTTAATATGCAAAACTCTGACCTCAGATGTATATCCAAGATTGCTGCTGGCTTTAATGAAGACAGGAGCATATTTAAGGGCAAAATCTGGAGTAGAGTCTGGTTTTCCTCAATATTTCATATAACCACTCCACCAGATTCCTAAGAGCCTTTTTACCCAGGCTTCTGTAATGAGCTCTTGTGAGCTACACCTTCCAGTAATCCCTTTCTTTCTCTCCTGACTCCAAATTTCAGAAACCTTAATTTAACTCTGCATATAAGCAGCAACTCCAGAGACCATTTCAAATCCCACATATTTTTGTGATGCCACTCCACAGTACATTGCTTTTTCACAGCCTTTGCTCATCCATTTGCTGCAGCACGCTCAAACAATCCCAGCCAGATGTTCAGCTCCCCAAGGATCAGGCACATAGGGAGCTTTAGGGCACACACCAAAACCACGGGTAAAGCAGGAATTTGGGGCAGCAGCACATGACACTGCTCTTAGGAAACAATGGAAAACCTTGGTGATGTACCCATGTCACAGGTCCAGCCCACCTAGAGGGGTAACATCACCCTAGGACCTTGACACCAACCAGCAAACATATAGTCCCTAAGCACGCAAGTAACCACAGATGCTGAGTTTTGGGAAACAATAAATCAAACAAACTAAACCAGTCAGATATAATGAAGCCTCTTTCCAAAAAGAGGCTCCTCCAAAAGCAGCACTGTTGGATTTACGCTCCTTCACTAATCAACTCCACCTTCAGCCTTATCAAATTCAATTCTACACCTACGCCAAATACCCCATTCAAACACCAGAGCTGAACACAAACCAAGGATAATTAACACAACCTGGAGTTTCCTCTCCAAAGCAGTAAGCCCAGGGTGGATGGAGGCAGAGGCCACTGCTGCAGGATGGAAGCACCCCCAGCAGGGTCCTCCTCCCTGCCAGCACCCACAGGGTGTTGAGGCCATGGTTGCTCAGGGGAGACAGCAGTGCATCCTCACACCTACTTGCTCCAGTCTGTGGCACAAAGTCCTGAAGTTCACCAGCTGCCTGCTTTCTGCCTCCTCCCCTGCTGGCTGCAGCCACCCAGGGCCTGGGCAGGCAGCTCTGGGCTCCAGGCAGCTCTCCCAAGCAGCAGTTTCAGCCCCTCACCCTCTCCCAAGCTCACAGTGAGCAGTCTCCCAGGGCATTCACCAATGTTCTACTCCCCCAGACTCCCAGAAACATCCTCCTCCTTCTAAGGCACAGGAATAACAAAACTTCACCTGCTCATTCAGAGCAAGGGCAAGACAGGTTTCCCCCAGGAGCAGGGGCCAGGGGGAAGCCCTGGGACATGTCCCAGGCATAGGTGGCCACACACAGGTCCAGCCCCCGGGCATGGGAGCAGCACTCATTTGAGGAGGGATTCGGGGCTTTGCAGATGCCTGCTGCTGAGAACACAATTCTGTTGTGCAGAGGGTGGGACGGTGAGTAAGAGCACTTCATCACCCAGCACAGCTTTGCACTACTTCCCTGTTTTCTGGGTGGAAGGCCAAAAGGGGATAAACTGGGCTGCATGACATTATAAGTTATGACAGTGGCATTGCAGAGAAAGAAAAGTGGGTTGTTTTTTATTCCTCTAGCTCCCTGTAGTTTCCATTATGCACAAAAAAATTCAGCTAGCACAACCATTTCTAATTCAAATGATCCTGCTGTGCCCTCACCAGGACAACTCCCCAAGGAGAAGTTTCACTATCGCTGCTGCTGGAGATTGATAACAAGAGGGTAAACACTGTATTATCCCACTTTTAGGTGTTCAGCCAGATGTTTACCTAAAATTAAAAAGCAACCAACATTGAAAACTCCACCACCTTTTTCCAAAATGCTTGTGATCTCTGCATCTGATTTTGCATATGCTTCTTGAGATGAAGGTTATTTCAAAGACAGACATTCCAGGAATGGTTGCAAGTGACAAGTTATCTACAGGGCTGCTTGCAGAGGTTAAAAAGAGCAGCTGACAATACAATGCAACATTTCTGTCCAGTTCTCACAAAGCAAAACTCACAGGCAAGTTAAAGAAAGATTTAAAAAATGATACTGGATTACATATTTTATTTCATTATATAATGAGACAAAATCCATGAGACTGGGATACACCCCTCCACATGGGTGAAGTGGACAAGATTACAAAAAAACCCCTGAGTACTCAACTACTTTTTTTTTCCAGGAGGTTGAAGCCTCCAACAACATTGCATTTCAACTCCAACAGCAGCCACATGCAGAAAATGGTGTTGGAGCTCCCTTCACTGAAACCAGATGGACATCCTCAGTGCAGCCACAACACAAATGTGCTTCTTTTCACCACCAAAAAACATAGATAGAAAATAAACTTCCAGCGCCAAGCACGTCTTCTGGCTTCAGGGTGATGACAAATGTAAGCCATGTGAAGGACAAGCTTTGAAAATAATAATTTTAACTCATAAATAAATGAGCACACCAGGGACTATTTGAAATCATATAAAAGGTATCAAGCAGCTGGATTTCAGGAAAGATCTCGCCTGGAATTCAACAATCTGCTGTACTGAACACCAGCCTTCCCAGGATAGTTCCTCATCCTCAAATCTCAACCCACCCACCACTAACGACATTTTGTACTGGCCTCTGGCATGGCACTTAGTTTACTTTCTTTGAGTTTATCCATCTATAAAGTGGGAAAAAGCACTTCTAATTTCCTTGCAGAACTGTTATTAGGGTTAATTAGCTAATGTTTGTACACTGCTTTGAAAAACGCAGGAGTATTCTCTCTCCTCTCTCACTTTCTCTATATATAAATATATGATGCCCTATTATCTTAACTATCTGTGCCAGTGGGAAATTTTAATTGCTGAGCTAGCTGGGGAAAGACCTGCCATTCTGTAATATATAGGTCAGAAGGTGTTGTGAACTGTGAAGGTAACGATAACACATTTCAATGGGAAATGCAACGAGACATGAGGTAATGCTAAATTTGGTTCTAGAAGGAAAGTGTTTACTAAAAATCTAGAGGAAAAAGCTTGGTGACCCTTCTAGGTGAACCGAGTACTAAGGAAAGGACTTGCAGTCGCTCTTCAGGAAAACAGGTTTATCTTCAACTAAAAAAACTGTGAAAACAGTGACCTGCATTTCAAAATGGAGAGGATGAGATCTCCTGAAGGCTAACCTGAAGAAATAAACGTGAAAGCAATTCCATTCCTAGAGAGAAACAAGTGGGTCAAAATAAATGGCTTCCCTGGCTCTTGGCATGAAGCAAGCTCATTTCTCAAACGAGAAGAGAAATGAGAGAGGAAAGGAAAGAAGTTAAAAGTCTGAATATATGCTGGAGGTAAAACATTATATGGTATAATGTTAAGGGAACAAACAGTAGGGGTTTTGTTTTGCTTTTAGCTTAAAAGAGTAATGGGAAACAGGTATATGTTTTATAAATATAACCAAAGAAAATACAGGGGAGAGAATGGGTCTATTGTTCAACAAGGCAGGGGGATCACATAACAAGAATCCAGATGGATGAAGCACTCAATAGTTATTTCCCTATATGTTCTCTATGAAGGACACAAATGCATTTAACAAGAGATAAAATATATGATTTAGAGAAGCCTGGAAAAATAAAAAAAAAATTTAAAAATTAAAAAAAGAAGAAATTTGAAAGTATATCCATTTAATCAGTGTGCCAAATTCCTTCTATAGCAAACATCTACTCACGTCAATGGACTTCAGGGATAAATTTAGCCTACTACTTTACAACTCAGTAAGACCAAATCACATGCACAGAAGGGATCTAAAGAAAGCAAATATACACCAAGGCCTTAAAACTGCTGTTGAGCAGTCTTGGAGCTCATATGGAACCAGCATGATACAAGCAGTCTGGAGATAAACACTTTGTAGAAAAGAGGTACCACACAGGGATGGGCTAAGATGCAGTTAGGAAATTCCAATCAACTGCTTTATTAGAAGAAATAAAATTCACAACATAAACCAGCACAATGAGTAAAAGCAAAGTTCAATAAAGAAAGATTTTGCCCAGAAAAACCTGAATGTCTTCCAAATATGAAGATGTATTGGAGGGAATGAATCCCAGCTTAATTAAGCAATCTTTACTTCTTATTCTTATGGGATTAGAAACATACATAGAAGAATAGACAGATTTCAACAAAAGCCCCACAAATACAGAGGGAATGGGGAAGTCTCTGCTCAACTACGCCAGTGTAAACCTGGTTAACATTCCCCTGCTGCCACGGATTTAGCTCAGTGGAGCTGGAAGCCAAGGCTGACGTGCACATCTCCCAAAAGCAAAATTTTGTGTCAAAGGTTGCAGGTTTAGGGGGGGATAGGGGGGATGAGAGTAGGAAGACAGGCACAACTGGGGAGATGCCACCAAGGGGATCAGCAAGTTCAGGAAGCACAGGGGCTATGGGGAAATCTGTTTATAGTTCAGGGAGAGAAGAGCAAGCGAAGACAAGTCACGCATAATTGAAAAATAGCAATATTTAGCAACAGGGTGGGGGGGAGGTATAAAACACAATAGATGAAAAGTCCTAAGCAGCTTCAAATAGAGATTTCTACAAGTTATGGTAAAATAGTATCAGACCAAGATGCCAGGGTGCAGACTTTCTGGTACTTAACCAAACAGCTCCTCTGTTGGCACCCTACCTCAAAATTGCTTTTTATTTGACATTGTCTGCACTGCCTGCAGAGGTACTTTGTAAATAAACCATCCCTAATAACACACCAGCAAGCAAGAGCTCCATGCAACATGATTATTATTATCCCTGCCCATGGCAAGGCAGTCAAAATAAAATGCTCTTTAAGGTCCCTTCCAACCCATACCATCCTATAATTCTATAATTAAGAACTGTTCAAATCAGAAAACTCCCCATCACACCCAGCACATCCTCTTGCCTCACAAGTAGGATTTAACACACACAGGAGGGGACTGGTCCTGCACACCACCCCTCCCTTGGCTTGGAAGGGACACCCTGACAAGCAAGACCAACATCTGACATTTCCCAGAGCTCACGCGTGACCTGCTCAATAGCTCTGGCAACTTCCAGGGGATTTCAAAGCCTGGCCAGGGCTGCCACAGCAGGTCTGATCAAAGGGCCCACAACACAGTCATTTCTGTTCCTCGGAGAAGTAACTACAAGCACCAGTCGTGTACTTTGTGTTTTTAAAAGGCAGATTACCTTGTCGAGGCAGGATCAGGAAAACAAGTTTATTCAGGCTCACCCATTCTTTATGGAGTTCACAGCCCTCATGAAAATACCTCCATCCCTCGCCCTGGTGCTCGGAGGTGACAGGCATTCCCACTCTGACAGCTGGGGGGGACTGGCAGCATGTCTACCCTTAATGTGACTCCTGTGGAAGTCCTGGGCCTTCCTGAGAGGCTATTCCCAACTGCTGGATCAGCAGCTCTGGGGATCACCCTGGTGCCAAGTGGCTTAATTAGGGATTATCCAAAGCTGGGTTGTTCCCCACATCTCTTTTTAGCTGCCTTTCTCCATTGTCAGTGAAGTCCCTGGAACTCCTGCTTCTCCAAGAGCAACCATCAAGAGTTTTTCCCTGGCCACTGGACGATGCAGGCCTAGAAACAATGCCAGGTGATGTACGAGATACTGGCCACCCGCTAGGAAGAAATCCCTGCATTGTGATGCCAAAATCCAGGTCCTTTGGTGCCGGGGAGCCTCAGCACTGGCTGTCCTACCAGTCACAGCAGCAATGGAGCTGCAGGAGGAAGGTACCCCACCCCATCAGTCTTGCCCTATATCCTATAGCCCTGTATCTTTGCAAATTTCTAAGGCTCTGGTTAACACCAGGGGCTCTTGCAGGGCTGGGAAAGCAGAGCGCTAAGAGGAAGAAAAAATGTTTGGAAATATGGTTTTAATAACATTGAGCCTGTATCAGCATGTATCTTCCAGTGACTCGGACTCTCAGGATGGTCACTGTGCTCTTTTAACCAGCTGCTTGCTGCCGTGAGATTTTGAGTTAACTTCATGTACGACACATATTCAGCAACCGTTTATGAAGCCCAAAAGTAAGTAAAAGGAGAGCCAAAACCCAGTTATCCTATTTTCATCTCCTCCACTGGTGCTTTAGTGGTGATCTGCTTTTTCCCTTCCCATCCCAAGCTTAGACAGATGTTAAACATGTTAAGAGTTTATATCTAACCTCTAAAAACATACTTAGCAGATCTAAGTAATCAGAAACTTGGTGGCCACAGTTACGAATAAACTTTTGCAATTCCCTCCCATCCCTGCAAACGTCAAGTTTCATCCTATGTGAAGGACGAGACAGAAAGGACATCAAAAGAAAATTAAGGCAACTCAACCATCAGAAGTCAAACTCCAAATGTTAAAAGCTATTTAATGCTATGGACACATTATGTGTCATCTCAAAGGAGCAGAAGCAAGAGCATCTAAAGAAAAAAACTATTTTCAGCAGCACTGATACAAATCCAAAAATTGGAAAACCAGACTGTGGAGTGCATCCGCTTGGTTTGCAGGCCCATATGGCTACAGCAACTATCTCCATTCAGTTTACCTCTCCACACACTGAAAAAATAATGAATTTGGAAATGATGGAAAAATACTACTTAGAAAGAGCAACACTTTTTCTAAAAACATTTCTATATGTATTATCTCAAAAGGATATGAAATAGCATTATCATAGCCCATGTTAAGCTGTGCCACCTCATAATACCACTATCACCATCACACAGGACCTGTATGGGATAGATCAATCACCCAGCAGGGTACCAGGGACATCAGGGCATCCCAGGACACCACAGCACAGTGGGGACAGCCTACTGCTGTTGCTTCCAACAGCTTCAGAGGTTTAAAGAAAGAAATTAAGCACATGGCTAAATGTTCCCTTTCCTGTTGCTGTTTGCACATTGTTAAAGGGACAAGTCCATTTTTACAGCACTTCACAGGTCACATGGAAGAATTCACCATTGAAACCCACACCTGCTTTCTATTTTCAAAACCTCTTTTAATTCTTGATAAGAGTGGACTGCACCACCTAGCATTCCCAACTTTCCTTTGCAACAGGTCATGATCCACAGCAACACTGGCTGCCTGTAACTCTTCACAGCTATGCCTGTAGGCATTTCACACTGAAGCTAGGAAAGTCTGAAACTTCGGGGGAATTGCAGGGAGGTTGGGGGAGATGGATGGTTAGATCTTCTTTGGGAAAAACATCACCTTCTGGCAGATGTTTACCCTATGGATGATACATAGGGAACATCAGAGACCACCAGCAGTACAGTAACTCCCAATCAGCAACAAATGCAAGTCAGAATATATGAAATGTGGAATGTACATGGTACATGAGTTACACTGTCAACTCCAGCAATCTCCTGTTTGGTGAAGCAGGCACAAGGTTACACTTCCCAACACAACAAAAAGTTTCCATTTAAGAAATTTATTGAAGGATGCATCACAGTGACAGTCAAGGAACATTCTGGCTGGATGTTATGCCTCAGGCAAAAATCCCAAAATCAGCCCCACTGTTTTCCATGCCTATGGAAAAAGCCTGTGGATTTTAAATGAAACCACACAATCCAAAATCAGAAGTGAAGCCCTGTGAAGAGGCCACTCCCTGGGAGAGCCTGGGAGTGCTGCCCTGGACTTCACTAGGAAGGTACCCAGCAGTGATGCAGGCAAAAGGCCGTGTCACAGAGCGCCTTGGAGGAGGAATGGCTGCACAAGAGCCAGGGCCACGGGAGCACAGGAGAGGCAGCTGCCGCCGTCGCTTCCGCTCAAACGCGCGGCAGCTCCGTTACCGCCCAGTACAGCGCCAGGCACTCTGAGGTGTTTTCTGCACCCATGAAAGCTTCTTGACACTGCTCTTGCCTCCACTGTTTACACTTTGAAGGAAGAGAGAGGTGCAGGGAAGACAATTAGCCTGTAGAAATAAATGTCTGCCTTTCAGAAGCCAACTTTTTGCTTTCTTGCATCACATACATGGATAAAAATAAGCAATCAGCCTCAAAAACTGTGGAAGCCCTCGAACACTGAATGGATCTGCTGTAACCTTCTTGGGCACTGTGAAAAACTGATCCTTCCCTCCAGGCACCCTTAAAGGAGTGGTAGGAGAGCCATGCAGCAGATACACTGTGGGGTTTGACTACACTGCTCCCCAGATACATTACATTACATATGGGTGGAAGGGGTTTATCCCCCTGTTCTGTGTTTCAATCTCAAACTCAGCCTAGCCCTGACTTATGGGCAAGGAAAGGGAGGAGTGAACATGGCAGAGGGCTCTGCACCTAATGTCGTATCACCTGCTGTAGCTGCACCTGCACAGACCTGTAGCCAGCCCAGCACCGTCCTGCCAAGAAACATGGGATTATCTGACTCAAGATCCAGCCACTACTTGAGGAAGGGCAAAGCAGAGAGGGAAAATAATTCCCATGGAGTTCAGCTGGTGCAAGGTGACAGAAGGGAAGGAATGTAAGGAGCCTCCAGAACTCACTCCACACACAGGAATTCAGCCAGTGCTTTTGTCACAGGAACATTACTCATTCTTTCCTGCTTCCCTTGTCTTTTGTTACAGAACACAACAAACCCAACATCTACAACAACTAAAGAAGCAATTATGGGCACGTCACTGAAATACTGCAAGGACAGAACTATTCCAAATTCACAGTGTACCCTCACTGCCTGCTGACAATTGTACCTGCTACAGGCCTGACTCTTTACCAGCTCACACCCTGCAAGGGGGTAGAGCAGCACTGCCTCAGGTACCATCAACACCTTGCAAACCAACCATGGAGGCGGATGCTGAGCCAGGTTTTCAAATGTGGGCAGCACAGTATCGTTTGCCAAACCCATGCAATGAACAACTGCGTCTTTTCCTTTGAGGTACATCAACAGCTGGCCCCACTGAAGAAGTGATCTAAAACATCTGCTACCCACATTTTGGGGGGGGGGGTGCTGAGTCAGTATGAAAGCCACTCACAGCAGTAAACCAAAACTGAGCAACCAAAACTGAAATTCAACTTAGATGGTCAAACAGATCTCTTAATTTCCACAGTGCTGCTGGCTAGCAGACAGCAAGCAATCAAATACAAATGTGGACATTTAAATTTCAGTCAAATTTGGATCCTTGCAATGCAAACATACAAACTATACATACCCTTCATCCAGGCACAAGCACTTTCCAGAAAGGAATAATGACACATTGCAAGGGGAGAGTCTGCCTGTGCTGCTTCAGGTATTGATCCTGACACCTAAATGGCATCATCTCAGGAAAGCAAGGTTATTTCCCTTCTCCATGTATTTTTTTCTGGATAGATGTCTTGGCCTGAAATGTTGTTCAGATTCCAGATATCTTTTGAGTTTCAGTGCACACAGGCAAGAACAGAAGGGGCAGTGTCCCATGTTCCCACAGTATGGTAATTGCTGTTCTTGCAGGGATCCACCCTTCTTCACCACTTCCCTTAACTCTTTCTCTCAAGCAATCACTCACGTGCAGAACAACACACAATGCATCCATCTCCCCTCGGTTTCCTCCAGAAGCAAGAGTTAAGGCATTCACTTCACACAAGTCAGAAAACATATTTGGCCTTTTATTACTTTTATTTAAAGACCATAAATCCCTCCTTCCTTCTCTGGAGGAGCCAACAGGACTTGTTAAGCCTTCTGGTTCCCTCTGCTGCTGTAAAAAGGTGCAGAGTTTCCAAATGTGACCAGCTGCTGCACAGAGGCCCTGCTACAGTCTTGGAGAACATCCAGAGTTCACAGAGCTCCTGAGAACCTCCCATGGGATGGTGCCAGCCTCCCTGCACTGCTGAGCTGGGGGACACGGTGCTGTGAGCCTCTCTGAGCAGACAGGCTTCCAAAGACCCTCCTCCTGGCCCCAGGGCTTTGGAAACAGGCTTCAGAGCTGACTGTCTGCACAGTGCACAGGGCTAAAAGGAGTGGTCTGGCTCTGCCATAGAGATCAAGAAGTCAAAGCACTTAAGCTTTCAGTTTCTACTAGACTTCCATGATACCATCTTTGAAAAGATCAAAGCCAGGCATCCTGCTCACAGAGACAGAGAGTTAGACAGCAACAGAGCATCTCCTTACCAGCCCATTGACATCCCAGACCCACAGCTACGAAAAAGGGGAGCACAGAGATGCCAACTTCCCAGAATCTCTGCACGGCTGCCACCTGGCAGAGCCCAGGGCTGGTGCAGGGCAGCGAGCCAGGTTGAGCATGTCAGGAGATGCACCATTTCCATATGCAAAGGCAGCATCTACCCCTACTTTACATCCCCTCCAGCTTCCCAGAGTCAGGGAAAAAGCTCCCACAGTTAGGCAGCTCTTGCTGCACCAAAATGAGAGGCATCAAACTCCCCCCCTAGATGGTTACAGCTGCACTTGCCACTGGTGCTCTCCTGCGTGAGCAGTGAGGAGACAGCAAGCCTCAACATCCCCAGACTGAAACAGCTGCACAAGTACAAGGTTGGTTGGTACACGCTCCAGGGAGGGGGTGTTTCCCAACACTACATTTACACATGTAAAACAGAGGTAAATTGGCACTAGCTGACAGCTTATCCAGCACCCTGAGGCAGCAGGACTGCCTGTCAGAAAATCACTTGCATTCACCAGGAGAAGGCATTGGCCAACCTGATGGAAACCAATTGTAGAGTATTTGCTGAATCTGGATACCATCCTTAGGCTGCCCTTAAAAATGGGTGGCACGCTAAAGCAGTGACATACTATGTCCTACTGTCCCCACCAGCCACTGACTTCAAGTGTTATTGAGAGCCTCCATTGACAGCTTCTATCAACAACTTCCATTAACAGCAGTGCTTCAGACATAAGGGCTGAAAATTGTCTAAGGAGGGAAGCACTGTACAAAAGTTCAAATATAAGATGCTTTTCTCCAACAAGCACACTTCAGGAACAGAAACCACAGTAAAACACAGTGATTAACACAAGTACGTACATCTAGGTCAGCTCTCAATAACTTGAGCAGATAGCAGGTCACAGACTCATTTTGTGGATGACTCCTTTCTTTTCTCTTTTATTTTTTTAAACACAGTTATATTGACTTCAATGAATTTTTCCCACTCTTCAACCACTAGATCAGCCTGATGATGAATTTATCTAAATGAAACTGAAGACACTTTCTCTCACACTAATGATAAGACTAAGAAAGATCATTGTAGCACACCACCAGACATTAAAAGCAGAAATTTTAGGAAGGTTCTCAGTAATACTTGAGGCCATGAAATGAAACTGTGCTTTCATTACCAGCTGTGGAGTTTTAGGCTTGGACCTGCTGCTCAAAGTCCACAGAGAGGGTAAAGGAAAAATCAGCCAGTATTTCCATCCTTCTCTGTAATTTGAAGCCACTGAGACCTATCTCAGGGTATAAATCACACAACTCTATAAATAAAATAAATTACAATTTTGTACTCTTTGGAAGAAAGCTGACACCAAATTCATGTTGCAAATCCAAGAAAAAATAAGCCTGGCCCACGGCCCAAGCACATAAGAAGCTCCCCCTTGTTCCCAGGGAAGAAGCTTCACCATCACCATCAGTTTGCCATTCCCCAGGGGACTTACAGCTACAGGTAGTCTACAGTACACTAAATGTCTGTCTGTACATAGCACCTCCAGGTAGAGCCAAGTGTTTATTAACAGAAAGTGCTACCAGCAAAACTCCTGCAAATCCCTGTGGAAGACTGAACTCCTCTTTTCAGGTAAATAAACGGGGCATCTTCCCAGTTAGTGCCAGTCCCAAGCTCACAGCCCACAGATACCTACAACTGTGTCTCTCTGCTACTTGCAGTGTCCCATTTTTTAAACACTCACTGTCACTTGCATGACCCGAAGTATGACCTCTCCCTAGCACAGCCTTTTTTAAAGAAAAGCTGCTACATACATATTTAAAAGCAAGTAACCCACTACCAGAAGAATACTTAGTTTTGTATAAGCCAATTATCTTCTGTGGTAAAAGGATCAGATAAACACAGTTTTGAAAGTGTGTGGTTAGAAAATGATTAAATGTATCATTTTGGCTCTTTTGTAACAAATTAAAAGATGAGACTGACAAATTCTTTCATTTCATATCATTAAATAAATCTTCCAACAGAAAATTGTCACTTAAATTCTCTTCATAAACACCCTATTCAGTTTCAAAGTGGAGGACAAAAGTGCATTATAAAGTACTTTGAGAAATTTATTGCTTCTATTGTCTGTCCCCGCTCCCACCCATACTACATAGCAAAGAAAGCAGGAAAACACCTTGGAATCCACCAATACAAAACCAGCCAGAGCTTTGCCTGCCAAAGACACCAGGATCCTTGGCGGTGCCTATAACCCAACCTGTCAGGAGCCAGAGCTGTAGTTCCTGTAAGCCTCTGTCTTCTGTACATGACACAAGCATGACTCTGCAGGGAGTTTACAAGAAATATGAATGAGCACAAGCAGACCCATTTATAAAAATCCTTGGAAAATGGCAAGTTGCATTTCTTACCTCGTTTCTAAGAAAATGAGTTTTACGTGGTGGCACATGCCTACCTGCTCCTCCACATCCCCCAACAACCTTGCAGCTCAGGGGCAGATTTCCACTCCCTCTGGGCAACAGCTACAGTGCTATGGATGGCCACTGACAACTCCAAGTGTTGTGGAAACTAGAGATTTAGGAGAGATTACATCATTTTCCCCCATGGAAGGGAAGGCTGGCAGCCAGCTGAATTTTTGTCAGGCATTGGAGAAGGAACACAGAACTGCAATGAATGACACAAAGACAGAAACAGCTATCATCAACCCAAACGTGTAGCAAATCACCTCTGGGTTTTGGCCACAATTGAATAGAATATGGAGACTACTCACTGTGTGAGCAGCCCATCCTGATATGGGGTCTGAGCAGCTCACCCTGCCTCACAGCTTGCTCTGCCTTTCCCCAGGGTCTCCTCCCCACACCATGCCTGGACATCACCAAAGGGGCCACCAGCTGCTTTTCTCAGTGAGATCAAACCTTTCCTGAGGGTACAGCACTCAGCCAAGCACCACCAGCCTCTCAGATAAATCCATCAGTGATGTCAGAAAGGCGACAGACCTCCACCTAGACTGCACTCTGGTTTTCCACAATCCCATGGGGAAACACATGCAGGCAAAACCTTGAAGTCCACAGCCCCTCCATGGCACTTTTCCCCCAGGTCAGTCCCCACAGCTGTCACAAAATATGGGTGTAAGAAAGCAGAGCAGTAGCCTCTGGCACACCACTACATGATGAACATGGAAACCCACTCCCACCATGAGACACATATTTATTTTTCTGTGGATAATCAAAAAAGAGTAGGGACAAACTCCTTGGAGAGAGAAAGCTGAGCTCAAATGCCCTACATCCAATTTTAACAGAAATTGTTTGCAGCACTTAATTGCAAGAAAGCCACAATTAATTGTGCTACATTATCAGTAAACACACTGGTCACATCATTAGAGCCATTATTTTTCCCTCCAAGAAATTACATTACTACATTATTGATGCAACAATCCAGTGTAATGAAGTGGTGCTTTGCATCCTTTTTTCTGCTTTACACTAAGTTCACAGAGCTATAGCCCCAATACCAAATTTAGTAAGGGTTCTTTTGGTTGGTTTTTTTTTTCCAGTAGGTCAAAAATTCCAGTCAACAACCTAAAAACAGCTGCAGAAGAAGTTAAAGCACCTGTCCCTAATCAACTGCAAAGGCTTGGGTTTCTATTTGATACAACTCAAAATTACAGCTATTTTTCTAAATACTCTGCTTCAACAGTGAGTATTTTTACCTCATATTTTTACTTGGAGAGACTATTTTCAGAAAGGCATTCAAGAGAGATTATGCCAGAAAGCAGTAAAATAGCAAGCAAGCTGCTTATGTAAATACTGAACTTCTTTGAACTTAAGGGGAAAGAAAAGGAGCAGTATCCAGAAGGTCAGCACTCCTAATGAAGAGAGCACATATGAAACGCAGGGAAGGAAAAGTTGCCCATGCCAAAACGGCAAAAGAAAACCTAGAGAAGTGATCATGAAAGGAGCTCAGAACAGTAGAACACTCAGTCCTGAAGCTCTTACTCATTCACAGGGTTACTAAAAGCAATAAAGGTTATTCCTGTCATACTGCAGGAAGCAGCCTCAGTTTGCAGTGCCCATCAGCAGAGCATGGCTCTGCAGCACGAAGGGCAGCAACACCCACATTGCACATCTTGTGCAATGCCTACAAAGGCTGTCCAAGCAAAGCTTTGGCTAAAACACAAACCAGTACTTCCTCTGCAATTATTAATATAGGATTAATATAATCTTTAGAAATAGTCTCCATGTGCAAAACCCCAGCACGTTGTTTCCCAGCCACTCCTTTGCTATTATACAGTTCCACACACCCCTGCTATGCTGGGAAAAGGAGAGGGCTCTTTAGAGTAACTTTAAATTCACTCTTTCAGTCTTGCATCTTGGCTCTCTGCAAAAAAATCAGCAGTTGCTCAAGTTCCCACTTTGCCACTCAGTTCCTTGCATGGTGCAATCACAGAATCCCCAGGTGCCTTCTTGCTGGACCAAATAACACCACTGTGGTTGACTATCACTGTAAAGAAACAGTCCCTGTGCCCCCTCCTCCCCCCCAAATTTCATTATCTTTTCTGCTGTTTTATCTGTTCTTTCTCCTTTTGGAAATCAGGCTATGAAACTGAACTAATTACTCCAGGCTCAGAGGATGTTTTATGTGGTGTGCTGAATTGTTTAATTTTTCCTTTTGCCATGGCCAACATTTGTGTTTAAATATCAACAACTTTTTCTGCATATCAGTGCAATGCCAACAGCGCTGCAAACCTCTAAAGGAAGAAGGAACAGAACTCATCCCAATGATGCTCCTCAAGTCACAGTCAAGGGGAGAAGTAAACTAACAAGTCTTCATTTCCTTAACACCTCTTCCCTCTAAGTGCTCTCCTTGCCCCAAAGAGGATGTTTCCCAGGGACTCAGCCAACTCAGACCTTACCAGACCAGAAAATGTGTAAATCCCAATGCTAAAGACCCCAGTGTCTGCACTCCACCCTCACTGCAGACAGGAATGTCTTACCAGCACTGTCAGAAGTAGGCAACACGGATTGCACAAGGAGTCAATGCCACAGGTTTAAATCTGCTCAGCAGCCAGCTTTGTAGCCAGTTTTGCAGTTGGGATGTGTCTGCACTGTTTGCATGAGAAGCACCTATTAAGCAGGCAGCAGCAGCCTGGCTCCAGGTAAACTTCCACGGAGTCTCAAAACATAGCCCTAGGTTGGGCAAACTGGAGCCATCTGATCTCAGGCTGACACAGGTGGAGGACAGGGTCCCATCCAGAGGAAAACCTTGCCTTGCCTCCTCAGTCAGTGAAAGAAGTCACCTGCAATGGTGGCTGACACCTGAGCATCCAGCCCCAAACCTCAGAAAACACTCTGTGACTCACCAGCTCCTGCCTCACTCAGCCTGTAATCAGACATCACCAGCCCTGATAAAGCAGTGTTCTCCCACCCATCTGATAACTCCAGTTCCTCCACAACCTCGAGGTCCATCTCGTGCCTTTCTACCCCCATGACATCCCTGGTCAGAGGAGGCAGAGGCAGCAGACATCAGCATCCCCATCTGCTCTGGTGGTTTGAGGGCTCTCATCACCACAGGTCTCCTTATAAAACCTGCCAATTATCCCACGCATAGGCAGTTTCTGTGTGCTGAAAAGAGGTGACAGCCCATATATCCTTCCTGAAGATCATCTAGACTATCTGTACACTTAAGAAGGAATGAGTTTTGGCTAGGGTGTTTTTCTCTTGTATTTAATCTTGCTTTAGAAGCATTCAGCCACCACAGTCTAACCACTGATGCGTGTCAGACAGACAGCGTCACCAACTTACTTATCTTGGCTCCCAGCATTCTGCTGCAAGAACATTGCTGCCTAAGCTCATCCTTTGCATTACACTGGTGTTTATGCCATTCCTACATTTAAACCTGTGGAATAGTTCAAACTACTCCTCCTTGTCTTACCCATCCTCTACCAAACATGCTCTTTAAGATGGAAGCAAAGCATCATATGCATTCCCACAGGCAGGTATTTTCCATTAAAAAGACTCTGCCCCTTCCTGCTGTCTGTCCCTGCACTCAGACAGCTTGCAAAACTGTTTTCATTCTCCAGAAACAGTTGATGCACAAGGCAATTCTTTTCTGAGCATACTGGTATAATACAGAACTAGTTAATAGGTAAAGTGCAACAACAGAGCACAGCAGGCCCTAACTACTGAGGCACAGCTATGCTTGGGGTGGGGGTTTTTCCAGGTTAGAAAAACTGCGTATTTTGAAACTCCTGCTCCTCCTTACTGACAGCATGCCAGATAATTAAATTGAACCTCTTATTTTTAAAATCTAATTTACTTTTGAAAACCTACACTGCTGCTGGACTATTTTTAGAATTTTTCTTATATGGGCCAGCGGAAATAGGCTAGAGCCAGGTAGCACAAGGCCTCACAGACTGTGCAATCTTCAAGCTGAACACCATTAATCAGTGAAACAATGGAAAAAAATCCTTTCAAATTAGGAATAACTATCTGCAGTGAGGTACTGATACTCATCTTCAGTTTTGGAAAAGCTTATCTTAAGCAAAACTAAGCCTGGGCCTACAGCTTTGACTCAGGAGTTTAATTTTTAATTCTGTAATTTGTTACCAAATGCAAGAGCTGATATTGGTGTTTGACAGGCTGTCCTTAACACCAAAATCAGTGGGAATATTGCCCAAACAAGGACTACAGGACGGGTTTAGCACTACCTTTGGAACAGCTTGACTCACACAGCACCCCACACAAGACATGCACTAGAGAAGTTAAATAACACAAATAGCAGAGGGATACTTTTTCTGAAGTACTGAGTTCTGGGACCCTTATTTTATAAGTCCCTAGGGAAATAACAGCATCAGAGGTACCTGCATCTAGCCCCTAGCAGCTGTGTCTGCTATATGGCAACCCAGAGCAAAATTATATACCTACTCAGATTTACAGTGAATGATTTAGTGAAACCAATTTCTGTGATATGCTGGCATGCAAAGATATGCCCATGTAGTACACCAAAAATAATTTTAAAAAGTCTTCTTAGTATTCTCCACAAAAAAAGCATCTCAGAGGGTAGCCAAAATGACTATGACCTCTGCAATCTCTCTTATTTCTGCTGGCAGCACTTCCCACCAAAGGTCTGGGAGTCCAGCATCCATCCCCAGGCATCTGGCCCACCTTCCCAGGGGCAGCTTGCCTTGCTGCCAGCCACATTCACTTCTTAGAGGTGACAGAGAACTCAAGGTGCTTCATCTGGGGTAAAGAACCTGCAGTCTGGGGAGTACATATGGCCCACAGCATCACAACCTCTGTTTTTCCAAATCCCTGCTGGGTAACATCCCAGGGAGAGGCTTGCAAGACTTGCTTTGCTCTTTGCAAGAAAAAGCCAACCTTCCCTGACTAGCAACTTAATCACGGCCAAACACAACACATAAGAGAAGGCACTACAGCCCAACAGTGTTTATCCAAAACTACCATAGGGCCAGAGAAACTGCAAAACACTGCAGGATGCAAAGTTTCCTTCAATTATTTAATTGCCTCAAAAATGCAAATACATTCAACATACCTCTGCTGCAACTCCAGCCCCGCTCACTTCCCCCACCTGGGAGCAATATTTCATAGCAGTGCAATATAAAAACAGGGTGGTTTTATTAATTTTAAAGCCTCAGACTCTTGCAGGTCCAGGTGCTACTCCATAGCACTTGAGGACAGAAATCTGGTCCCTGAAGAGGCCTCTTCTGTAATCTTTTCAGGGGTTCCTGCTCTCCTGCTCACTCACCAGCCTGTCCCAAGACCTTTATGGCTGCGTGAAGTCCACGTGCTGTTCGCATGAGCAAGGTCTGTGCACATAAAAGCTCTGGAAAAGCCACGTAAGGCTGTGAATTTGCTGACCCAGAAGTATTCCCAGTTCCTCGCGGCTCAGCTGCAACGCCCTCGTGTGCTCCTATCTGCTGGCGAGCACCCCGCCGCCTCCCACACACCCTGCCGCACTGATCCCTCCCTGCACTTTCGCTTTCAGCTGCCTTAAACCCCCACAGAAAGCTTTACCTGTCTCCTGTGCTTCCATTTATCGCTCAGAAGATCCCCGCACCAGCATCTGAAGCACCATGGCAGGAAGAGCCCAGCGCCCAAGGGTCACACCAGCCAAGTTCCCACCAAGCACCAACATCAGGCAGCCACACAGGGATTTACACTGCCCACAGGGATTTACACCAGGTCTAACACCATGCTTTTAAGTGGCCTGGAACCAACTGGGATGAACAAGTCCTTCTTCCCTTATCCACCTCTGTCAGCTTAATTCATCAGGCACACAATCACCTGTCCTGAGGTCTCTTGGTAAAGGGTGTCTAATTTTTGTCCTGTTCCTTATTAATCCAGTATTGTTTAAATCAAAGACAATTTCTTTTCCTTATCAGTAATGAGCCAAGAGAATCTCTGTGTGAATCTTTGCGTCTCTTGAGCACCTTTTCAGCCTCCAAGCTGGTTCACATATTTACCACTGGATACCCTCTCACCATACTATAAAATCTCTTGGGTTGTTTTTAGGAACAACTACACCAAAAAAGGCTACTGTGCTTCCTATGAACTCAGCCTAGGAATCAAGGAAGAGGATAAAATACCTTCAAGATGACAGGAACCTCTTCAGTGGAGCCCAAGAAAATGGTCATGTCCCATAAGCCATGCTGTAGAACCTTCTCTTTACCCACAAACTGCCAGAGTAAGGAAGTGTGATGATGCAAGATCATCAGCACATCGGGTAAATTTAAGTAAATGAGACAAGCCTCAGCAAGGTGTCAGCGTGCCTGTGCCCCATTCATGCTGCTGAACTGATCCACACCAACAGTGGCTCCTTCTTCAGCTGCTCCCAGGAACATGCCTTTCACTCCTGCTGTCAGAACAAGCCAAGAGCTGCCTTCTCAGTGACTCATTTCACCTGATCAGTGCCCTTCTCTCTTCTGTTTTTACAAGACAGAAATGCAGCCCTATGGAAAGCAGAAGGAGTGACTCGACACCAGGTTTTATCTCTTCACATCCTTAGGATAACTATGTTACCTTCTGGGAAAATGGGAAGCCTATGCACTGCCAGACAAATGTGGCCACTGATTGAAACTCTTGGTTGTAGGAAACTCCTGAAAGCAAGGGCAGACCAAGAACCAACCACATGCGACCATTTAGCTGGCACAGTCCTTCACAATGCCTGTGTTTTTTTAGGCTGCCTAACTGAACACTTCTGGCAAAGTAACCAGAGGGTATTAAGCTGGCCATGCAAGCTCTGGGCTAATTTTAATGTCTTTTTAAATCTTTAAAATACTTATCAGGTACATAACAACTGTAATTACAGATTTCTGCAGAGATGGTGCAGTATATTGCTTTTGGTCAGCAAGTAAACAAGGACAAGAGCAAAGAAAGAAAATAGTCCCTACTTAATTTTTATGCCTTGCTAAAGCCTCCTATATGCTGGGCAAAGGAAAACAGCCTGCAGACAGAGCCATGGGCAGGACTGCTGGCACAAAGGGACTGGCAGAAAGGCATTGCTGCCACGGCTGGAATGATGACCCAGCCTCGGAAACTGAGGCAGCAGGAACCTTGAAAGTGGGAGGAGACAGGGAAAGTGAAGAGGCACTGATGTGATTTATCATCCACCAAGCATCCACTTCAGCCCCCACGAGTACAGAGAACACCATCCTGCTCAGGGACGTGAACAGGGGCAGTGCTGCTGCTCATCAAACTCACTGCAAGAAAACACAGCCTGGTGATAAACTCCCTCATCCATCCCCTCCTTGCTTTTCCTGTGCATCCTTTTCTGGGCCAGCAACAGAAGTATTTTGCATGAAAGCTGCTAATTTCAGCAAAGCACCTGAAAGGAGCCCCTCCCCCCTCTTTTTGCACTCCACATTGGCCAGAAGAAGTTATTCCCGACAGAGGACTTCATTCCCAACACCCATGTGCTGCAGGAAACAACTCTCTCCACCTCTGGTGTCATCTCATAGAGTGGGGCTTTTTTCTTTCACATCTGCATTAGAGGAAAGGTGAGGAAACGACCATAAAGTTTTTTGCCTAACTTCTGAGATAGGAGAACTCAACCCCTAACCAGGCAGGGGAGAAAGGGTTCAGGCTGTAGATGTTCCAAGCCACTGCACTTCCAGGTATTTACTCTGGACAATGTGGAAGGTTTGTGACTGACAACTGCTTGGTATGACACACTGCAGAAACACCAACACACTAAGAGTGGTGTCTTTTTCATTTTTATTAACTTTGAGCAGTGGCAGAGAGAGCATTTGCAGGAGCACTAGGAAAAGTCATGAAGTTGTCCCTAATGCTCACCTGCACCTTATGTCATCAGCTCACAGGATGGCTGAAAAACTACATGAAGCTTGTCAGCACTCAACAAAAAAGCCAGGAACCCAATATACTGCTAAAACTATACTGTTATTCCCCTAACATGCTCCTTGTATACACAATCACATTTCCAATCATCATTCCAGAGCCTCATTTACATCAGAAACTAAGTAATGTAGATGCAGTCTGAAAACTCCCCAGCGTGGCCAAGGCTATAAATGCTGTTAAGGTACTTTCCAACATGACAAAAAGAATAATCATATTGGCAAACATAAGCTTCATTATTATCCTGGGTGCCTCCAGTACATTCTGGGATTTTTTTAAATTTTTTTTTTTTTATGTTAGACTCATAACTGAAACAAATCACATGAATCAAAACATCCAGAGGGGAAACAAACCATCATCCAGTGAGTCAAACCCTCACCTCCCAAAGGGTCTATTTTCCAGTCCTACCATTGCTCCCTTTTCAGCGTGTCCTCTCAAGGCAACAGAGGTTTTCAAGAAGCACACACACTGATGACCCTTCTGTTCCACTCCTGCCAACACCAAGGGTCAAAGCAACCCACCCTTCAGTACAGAGAAGGAGCATGGTTTCTGCACTGCCATCTCAGTTCCCACCAGCATCACTGGCCACAAACCACAAACAGGCAAAACCTTCTGCCCTTTGGGGATTTGTCCCCCTCTCCCCCTCCCACCACGCCTGGAATGGAGAGGAGGCAAATTCACAACTTGTTCAAAGACGATGTGGAAGTTTGCTTGGAAGACTGTCAGGTAAGAGAAACAAGCAAAACTACACATCACTTGTTGCACCACCACTCATGTCAACCTCAAGTGCCCTGGAATAGATGGAGAAACAAAACAGCAAAGACCTCTAAGTATAATATACTGGCACATATAAGAAACTTCAACTATATTCCTTTTTTTTAAGTAGCAAAAAATACAATGCAAACATAATGGGGGTGGAGGGGGAAGGATGTTCTTGGAATTATAGTTTAAAATACAGCCAAAAAATAGCATTAAACTCTGTTTTGTGTCCAAGTATTCCCTATCATCTTAGCCGAAACAAGTTTTAGATTGATTTCTGCACTGCCACTAAGGCCATAATGGCATCCTGAATGGTTCAATTACAGCAAAAAGCAGAGAAGTAACAGATAACAGTATGCTTGCCAGTAAGAGGAGGGTATGGTCTCTGTGTGCACACATGTATGTATACATATGAATCAAAACTGAAAAGAATTTATTGATTTGGTTAAGCTGTGCTAATATATTGGTACTGCTCATTTGCTCAGGGTCTCCCTAGTTCGCCTGAATTAGGAGAAGAGGCTGAGGTTACACTGAGGTTAGCTGACATGTGTCAGCCAAGCCTGACCTAATCCTGGGTTTCTAACTAGTTTGATCTTCTTCTCTAAATAATATTAAGAAGAGGAAGGAACCACAGGGATGTAGCTGGGTTCAAAATCACTATTTTTAGAAGCTGTACACAAACAGACAAGGCAGAGTTGTGCATGGCGACTCCTCCACAGAAAACTCCATCCTGTGATCCCCCAGTTCCCCAGCTGAGTACCTCCCACCAAAAGTTCTGTCACAAAGACATGGAGATCCCCAAAGACTGAAAGAGGAAAAAACAATTTTCCTTACTCTGTATTAATTCAAGTGTTTTCTAACACCATCCCTCCTCCCAGTGAAAGAGGACCTCCATAATATCAAGCAGGTGACTTTGAGCTGGACCTGCTATCCAAGCTTCCCCGTTAAAACAACATACATGGATTTACTCCAATGATCTGCACTGGATCCAAGACCGAGGGAAACTTCTCATTCATCTCAAAGCATTTCTCAGATCTGGCATAAAAGTAAGAGTTTGATGAGCAATAAAGAAACTACAATAATATGGCTTAAACCACAGAGGTGCCAGCTTTTACTGCCTTTCATTGAGCACACAGTATTTTTCTCCCCCTGTTCCAAGGGAAATAACACTCCATGCAACTGTTATAGGATGTAAAACGTGCACTGTGCTGTTCAGATGGAGCTCATAATTGAAACATTTAAGCGCCAATGAAATCCCAAATGAAAAGTTTTTCATTTTTGTTCAGCCATGAAGTTAAAATTCTGGGGGGGAGGAGTGGAAACTACTATCTCAGAGTGCTTTTAAGGTCTATTTTTTCTGATACAGTAATCAGAAAGATAAGCTCAGTCAATATGCCAGCAGTTGCTGCCATACTCCAGCGGCTCGCTGCCGATGGCATCATGTGCCTTGCCATTGCTATCCCTGCCCTGTCCCACACATGAAGTTATCAAGGGGCTTATCAAGGACGCATGGTCTGCTGCCTGCAACACACGAAGGAGTGCAACTACCTTCATCCACAGGCTTTTGAGCCTGCAAGAGCAATGAGCAGGCTCCTGTTGGAGAGTGGGGCTCCAATTGAGGCAGCTGTGCAAACTCAGGCCAAACACTCCCAAAAGGAGCCCAGCAGGCTCAAGGGCCCATACAAAGAACCAGCTCAAACATCTTTGTCTGAAGGCACATGGCCATCATTCATAGGAAGGAGAAGGTTATCTTGCAATACTGCTCTTATTCAGCAGCTTTCAAGATGACCAAGTATGATATCAGGCTATAAAACCTCAGCTGAAACCACTAAACACTCTGCACTACTTATAGGGAAGCCCTGAAAGGCTGGTTTGTGTCTTGCAGATCCTCAGACCACCTTCCCCAACACTGGTGTTCATAAACTCTGTTAGAGCCATCTTGGACTGCATCACACACAAACTCATGCTCTTTACACACCTGCATCCCATGATCTTCAGGGGCTGCCTGTTTCACAGTCTGGACGAACTTAAGGGTGTTGAATTTCGCCTGGAAATTTTTCAAAGGTTTGACATTTGCCTCCCAGAGAGAGGCACCTCTCCCCACAAAACTTGTCTGCAGATAAGGTACTGCTAGAGTCTGCTTCTGCATGCTTTCCATCCCCAGCCCTCACTCAAATCACATGGGCCATGGTACCTCCAGAAAGGAGCCACCACTGCTTCTTGTCCACACCTGCTGGACCAAACCCACTGATTCCAGCGCTTGTGTGGTCATAGGCAACCCAGCTGCAAAATGACACTCCAACTTACAGAACCTCATGAGTACGAGACCTGTCTCTTCCCCTGGAGAGGTGCAAAGAGATGTGAGAAGTCTGCTACCTGCTCAGTTGTGCTACCATGGTGTTTCAAGTACTGAGGATGGAGGAAGGATGAACGTGTGGTTAGGCCACTAAACAGAGATGCACCTTCCAGCAATCCAAGCCTTCTGCCACAGATGGCCCCAACAGTTTCAAACCGGTCAAATAATCTCTCACACCCGACTTCCCCACCTGTTTTAAGTGCCTGAAAAGGAAACATTTGCAACCAAACATGGAGCACTCAAGACATGAAAATGGTGAGGACTGTATAAACAGATACATACCTCACTGGTGAAGAAACAGACTGTGTTTAATGGTTTATAATGCCTGGTTTAGTTACCTTGAAATTACTTAAGAGAAGGCAACACAACCTTGGATTAAAACTAAATAAACATTTACAGCAGTAAAAAATGGCTTTTACTGTAGGGAGGCCTGGCTCTTGCACCTGTAATTCTAAACATATTTAACAGGATGCCAAACTATGTATTATAAAAGGCTAAAAAGCAAAACAACATTATAGATATTTGCACAGAAAGCAGGTAGGCATAGGGAGAGAGGCAAAACAAAATGGATAACTTGCCAGGGTCTGATTCAAACATCTTAGAAAATGCTATTTTCTCAACTGAGGACTGAGCTACCAAGGAGATTTGTGGCAGCTAAAACTACCAAAAAAATGGAGATGAAAACTCTCTTTTGTGTCCCTAGAAGGGAGATAAATGAGGGTCAGAATGAAGTTCATTTAAATCCACTGAGCTGATACAGAGGGAGTTAGAGAGAGCCGCAAAACAAAATGAAAGGCTCAGTAGGAGCCTGCACAGCCAGTGCTGCAGCGTCAGAAACACAACACAGTGCCATCTGAAACCCACAGGCACCGTAGCAGGGCTCAAGGAAAAAAACAACGGTGGCACTCCTGGGGAAGCCATGCCTGCCTGCACCAGCGCTGGAATAACACACCGGGGTCCTGCAACACAAGCCCCCGAGGTCAGATGCATTTTGAGGGGTGGTTCAGCACAGCCTCCGGGGAGGACATCCATTGCTGGAGTGAAACCACCAGAGGAACAGAACTAAGCAACATCTATTTACAGCAGAGAGGAATATCTGCTCCTTTCCTTCGCTCCCACTCGGCATTCTCCTTTGGGTCTCTTATGGGATAGAAGGTGCCTTAAGACAATAGATAATTAGCTGTAATACATCCTCTGTGGCTTTAACAACTTAACAAGGCTTATCTGGAGACGTGATCTAGGCTTCCAGTTACCCTTGTTCTCCCAGTTCTCTTCCTCTTCCACACCCCCCCCCCCCCCAAATATTTGCATCTCAGCGTGACAGGTATTTTGACTTTAAGCTTAATAAAAGTGTTTGCATGTGTCTGTGCACGCTTAGGAGAAGCTATGAAAAAAACCACCCTATTGTAAGTCTACCTCCCTGAAACACGCCTCGTTCCATTTTCACTTCCCTGACAAACAGAGGGAGCTGAAATAAGGAACATGAACTTTGGAATGCCACTCTACCGAAGGACAACTTATTAAAAACATTAGATTCATCGTTTAAAAAACGAAGGGAAAAAATGCTCAGGAAGTCGATGCATCACGGTGCTGCGTTTGTGTCAAGCTCTGAGTAAACATGCAGCAACATGAATGAAATCTGTCCAGAAAGACTGCATTTCAGCGCCAACCACGCAATCGCTGGCCAAACCACTGCATATGTAACAAAAGTTTGATCTCGACTGCAAGCGCTCGGCTGCGCTTCTGTCATTTCCTGTGGAAAACTGAAGCTCTGAACCACTGTCTCTCAGCCAGCCCTCGCCGACACCCAGCCAGCTGCCCCTGAATTCACGCCCATCACGCCGCGGCAGAGCCGTGCGGGGGATGCTCGGCAGCTCCCCTCCAGCCCTCCCCGGGCCGGCCACCGCCGTGCAGGGGCAGCCGCGCCGCCGCTCCCTCCCCAGCCCCAGCCCCCGGCCCCGGCGGCAGGTGCGGCGGCGGCGGCCCGCCCAGCGCCCGGGGGGGCGGACGGGGCCCGCCCGTCGCAACAGGTGGTCGGTGGCGCCCGGTCCCGCCCGGCAGCCGCACTTACCGCTGGCGTTCTTTCCGCAGATGAGGTGCTGGTAGGGCTGCAGCAAGCCCCAGAGCTCGGGGTCGTTGTTGACCGTCTGCTCCAGCGCCTCCAGGGTGAAGCGGGGCGCCTCGGCGCCCTCCTTCTCCTTCTCGGCCGGGGCGGCGGCGGCGGCCGGGGGGCGGCCGGGCGGCGGGAGCGGGGCGGCGGGACCGGCCAGCACCCGCGCGTGGATGTCGCGGAAGAGGCTCTCGGTGCCGGCGGTGAGGTAGATGGCGGCGTGCTCGTGGATGCGCAGGGCCACGCGGCTGTCCACCATCCAGCGGTAGAACTTGCCCACGGAGAAGGCCAGTCCGCACCGGGCCGACTTGCCGCGGCTGAAGCGGTCGCCGCCGCTGCTGCTCATGTTGTAGAGGGAGAGGGCGCCGAGGGCAGCTGCCGTGCAGCGGGCCGCCAGCGTCCAGCCCAGGACGATCTCCATGGCGCTCCGCACCTCGTGCTTGGTGCACTTGGCGAAGCGGAGGCTCAGTCTCTGTGCCTCCCGAGCGATGCGCACCAGCGCCCGGCTCACCAGCGTCGAGAGCCGCGCTGCCGCATCCCGGCTCCCGGGGCTGGCGGCGCCCGGCGCCCGCGGCTCCCGGCGCGGCGGCGGCGGCAGCAGCAGTGCCTCCACCTCCTCCAGGCTCCAGGGGACCTCCTCAAGGTCGGGCAGGAGCCGGGAGCACTGCTGCCCCGCGCAGTCCAGCACCTCGGAGTCTTCCGCTAGGACGGTGTTGACGGTGTCGAAGCTGTTATGCCGACTGTGCATGGAGTCAGTTAGGTGCGGCCAGCAGCTTCCTCCATAGGGGTACGCGGGGTGCGAATCCGAGCAGCACAGCGACAAGTTGGAGGAGCGCACAGAGTCCGCCGCACCACCATACCCGGAGTCCAGCGTCAGGTCTTCCAGCGTCCTCACCGCCGTCTTACCTCTCCGGGCCATCGCCGCACTTCATGCTGCACCCGACGGACCCGGGCGGGGAGCGGCTCACGGGAACGCGGAGGGAGAGAGCAGCGAGCGGGCGCGGCGCGACCCGCCGGCCGATTCGCTTCGCCCCGCTCCGCCAGACGGCAGCGAAGCGGCGGTGCTGTCTGCGCCCTGCTCCTGCTGCTCCTGCTGCTGCCGCCGGCCGAGCCCCGCTGCCGGCCCCGCTCCTGCACTGCGCCGCACCGCCGGCCCGACACCGCACCGCAGCGCAGCACCGGCCAGCGGGCGCGGGGGGCGGCGCCATGGAAAGCGCCGCCGGCTCGCAGCCAATGGGGCGGCCAGAGGGCGGAGACATGCAAAGCAGCGCGCCCGGCGGCCAATGGGACGGCGCCCTGCGGCGGCCGCGCCTCCCTCGGCCCCGCGGGGCCGCTCCGCGCGGCGCGGGCCGGGAGGGGGCGCGGCCCGTGCGGAGCCGCCGTGTGCCGGGCCCGCCGGGGCTGCCCGCTCCGCCAGCTCCGCGCACGGCAGCTCCTCCAGCGCTGGGACTGCGCCCTGCAAAGCACAGATACATGTTAATGTTAATGTTAATGCGGGTCTGGGCCCGCCGGCAGCCGGGGGAGTGCGGCCATCCGTGTCTTCTGTCCCCGCGGCTGGCAACAGCACGGCTCTGCTGCGTGCATCTACGCCGTTCCCCGGGCGCACGAACTGGAGCCCCGCTCCTGCCCGCACTGGGTTTTCACACCAGCAGTTCCCTGATGTTGCTATAAACAAATGACAGCGAGCGCAAGCACTCACACATCTCATCAGAGAGACAAGATGTTTTGAAATCAAGCAGAAACTGCCACGTAAGAATTCCAGCCATCACTCGAGTCAGGAAGAGCAATTTCTAAATAATTAAAACAAGTACAATAAAACCCTTTGACATTCTTGACGTTAACCCATTAAGTATCGTGAAGGCTTTGACAAGTAAGAATTATACTGGGCTTAGGGCACATTTTCTATGCAGTTAGATGGTTTTTGTGCAAGACAATTTATCCTCGACTAGGCTTTAGCTTTATTAGGAGTTGCCTGACTAATGTCCCAGGCAACAGACTGAGAATGTATATGTTTTTGTGCTGTGGTTTTGAAGAAATCTTTCATCCTTTTAAGCATAAAATACTAGGAAATTTCTATCCCTTTAAGGATAAAAGCCTAGCAAACACATTTCTCTATCATGCCAACAGAGGCAGCCAAAATTCTTGGACAGACAAGGCAAGTCATGTAAGAGATTTCCCCATCCAAGCAGGCCTGGCACTCCTTCAACATCAGCTTCCTAGAGGAAAGACAGGAGCACAACTACAGGTAGGCTCATTTGTCAGTCAGGCTGGGGAGAACTATAACACCACCAAAAACACCAAGAGGGGGTTGCTTTCCAAATGAAGTCAAGTGCTGGCAAAAACTGCTTTCTCAGCATACTCTCGGCCCTTCCACAAGATGCAGTATGCACAATGGGCTTCCACAGATTTCCCAAACACCACCATATCCTGATAAAAGGTAGAAGAGCTGAGAAGAGGAGCAATCAGAACTTTAGCCACTGTCACAGGTGAAGTAAGATGCCGGAGCCCGTGCTGCTGGTAACAGCCTGTCTCGGGGCTGGCTCGCCAAAAATGAGAGCATGCCTCGAGAGCAACATCCTGCGGACTTTGCAGCAATCCAGCAGTACGTCTGGCAGTAGAGCCCTCTGGTGTCTTCACCACCTCAGTGCAGTGGTTGCCCAAAATTCCCCTTTTCATTTGGTAGGAGAAGGAAGGCACCACCCGGACTAAACCCCTCAGGACAGTTATTTTTCTTACTCCATTCACCTGACTCTGTCCTTATGCTCTCACAGAATGCCACAACTGTGCATGCTGAGCATGTGAGAGCAGGTCAAACTCAGGGAAGGTTCAAGATGGGGAGGTTTTCTAGTAATTGGTTTGTAGGGCTTCATAGAGACACAAGGTAGGCATCCAGGGAGGCTGGAACAAGAGAAGTGGGTGTTTTGTTCACCGGCCTTTGTGAAAAACGCTGCTGCAGAGGTCAACATTCCCCTTGGGCACTGCATAACTTTTAGGCTACAACATCACATTGACATGAATAGGATAAATGAGGAGTGGACAGTTGTCTTGGGCACCATGCAGACTCAGGCATTTCTATTGTTGACTCAGAAACAGTTTGGGCTTCTAAAGAGATTGGGGTTTTATTTTTTAATTCAGAAAGCAAAATATTAGGTCTTACTAGAGATTTTGTAGCTGTAACCTTGCTCATGGCAGTTTGATTCCCAGTCACACTGCCATCTCGAAAGATGTTGCAATACTGAACACACCAAAGGCATGTCAGCAGCACTAGACTGGTTTAAACTTTCAAAAGTGGTAGTAAGAACTTCTGACTCATTTGTTCAGGAGACTAATTACCTTTCCATTGAAAGGGCTGAAGTTCAAATAAGTTCAGTGTGACCAGGCTGGATCTCTGGTGATCTTTTGATACCCAAAGAATTTCGCTTGCTCAGGTGTGGATGTGCTGGCTGCTGCATCCTGAAGTGAGACAGCATTATTTGCAAAGTGCTCCTCAGACGGGATTCTTTAAACCGCCCTCAGAAAAGACAGGATCAAACAGTTTGGAGCAAAACACACTCCTGCAACATGAACTGCATAGGATGAGCTCTGGAGACAGTGCTTAGCTTTAATCCAGAAAGGGCACCACACCTCTGCTAGCCTGGGAGGAAAGGCAGGTGTCTGCAGCTGCACTCCATTCTGCAAGCCTTACAGCCAGGGTCATTTGCCTATGAGACAAGAACACCCACTGCAGAAAACAAAGTCCCTTTATATGTCAAAGGCTGGGTGGAAACAATTTTCAGCTTGTTGGAGACAGGAACATCAATTATCCTCGCAGACAATTCAGACAGGGACTGATTAAGTAACATACCAGCATGACAAGTGCCAGCTAAAATTCTGAAAGAGGGAATTTGAACCACATTTTTAAAAGGTGCTTAGGGCAAATTTAAGTAAATGGGAAGTTGGCGATTTTATGGGGAGAGCACCAAGTGCTGCAATTCTTTCCTTCCCCACCCAGTGAACTGCCTGCAAAAGGCATCTTTTTGACAGCAGTAGGGAAAAACATGACAGCAAACAGGCTGCCAGAAGAGCAGGAATTCACCTAGGATAAGGCCACTCCATGTAATTTCTGTATTCAAAATTCAATGTGGTGCACTGCAGTAATAGCTCAAATGAAAAGCAGAATTTGCAGGATCTCCCAGTGTTATCTCCAGCTGCTAGGAACAAGCAGTAAACCTTAAGAGATGCTTGCTTATATTACTGGGGAAGTCGGAGTGCTAGTGTTTCTAATCACAGAAACAGGAGTTCATTTACAAAGCAAGGCTGTAATCCTGTAGCAGTAAAGCAGGTGTGAAATGCACATCCCTGGCAGAGGAGCCTTTGGGGCTGCAGCATGTGTACAGGGCTGCAAAGAACACCTCCTCAAAGGAGGCGAGCGCTGGCATCAGGTATCGCGGTCCCTGCAGGACCGCTGGGACACTGCTGCCAACTGTTCCGACAGGCAGGCTCGGGGAGATGAGTCCAGTGCTGCTCCTCAAACACATGCAACTCCAAAAGCAGTGGCAATGAGTGATGCAATGAGGCCACCGGCTTGCCAGCTGGAAGGGAGGCACTGGTGGTGTCTCCAGCATGAGTGGGAGGGAAGAACACGTGGCAGGCGGATGCCACACCACCCATTTTTTCCCGATCAGCTCCATCCTGCTGATTTCAGCAACAAGCTGAATTAAGACCCCTGGCTAGGATTCAGCAGGAACCATTGCCCCACGGAGAAGCAAGATTCAGCTGATGAGCTTTCCCTCTTGCAGACACTAAGGAACAGGGCTGCCCCTATAGTTCAGTTGACTATTGCTTAGCCAGGGGCAGCCACTCGCCCGTATTCCTCTGCTGTGCAAAAGCAGCCAACTTCCTACTGAGCTCACAACCCCTCCTGACTTTCTTCCTGCAGCCCCTGTGCCCCCATGTGCTGAGAATGGAGTTTTGTAACAGATGTGTAGACTTGTGCCTCACATGGAAGGGAGAGATTACTTGGGATTTCTCAAAATACACAGGCAAGGATGCTCTGGGAAACTGCCAGCCTCAACCAAATCTCGCCTCGTATAACAAAGCTGTGGAGCCCAAGGCCATGGTACAGTTTGGAAGCAAAGAGCACAAATTATTTCAGAAAGAGATCTGACAAATTCCTGGAGGCTAAAGACACTGGTAACTATTAAACACAATACTGCATGTGCAATCTTCATCTCAGAAAGTTTCTCAACAGCTGTTTGCCAGAAATGGGGAGGTTATGCCAGGGGACAGAGGACTCTGTAATTGCTCTGTTACTCAATGGGTCTGTCGTTGATGGCTGTGCAAGATGAGATACTTCACTGCAGAGACAGGGCCAGAGCCCCCAAGGCAGTTGTTTGGTTTAAACACTTACTTCCACACAAGCCAAGGGTGTTACCACCAGTTCACAAGCGCACCTTGGTTCTGCACAGCCAACACAGAAGTATTTGCTGTCTTTACAAGATATTGGGTCTTGTCCTTTGTTCTAAGACAGGATCAACTGCAATCTCTACATGAATCCTGACAGATTTTAAAACTTTTCTTCAAACCGTCCATGACAAAGTCTCTAGAACTTCCCTGGATGCTCTGTTTCCAAGTCCAAATAGTCTTACTGCCTGAAACAGCCTTCCCAACACTGACCTAACCTTTACCTTGCTACAAATGAAAAAAATGAAAGGATGCTACCAAACCTTTATAGTGGTCTGGACTATCATCTCTGTCTTATTTACTCTTAGGCAGTGTTAAAAGCATGTAGAGCCAAGCAGAATACAAGATAGCCCCCAGCCAGCAGGTATAGGTTCTTCTCACATTGCACTACACCACTCCAAAAAGCATAACAGTGTTTGCACGCTTTATGTGCAGTAAGATTATACATACATACTATGTTTTGATCAGAACTGAAAGAACGAGGAATAGCAGGCTTCCCAGAGGACAGACACAAGGAAAGACTGTTCAGCCAGTGATAATTTTCATTCCCACCCAAAACATGACAAACCTGCATAAGGGATATGAGTATATGGGAAAACAATTTAAAGGTGAAATCTGAAGTGACAAATGTGCTTGAGATCAGCAGTGGCTGTTGAGTAAGCCAGCCCTTTAGTCTTCCCTTGGGGGAATGTCCAGCATAAAACTGTTTCAAGTTATTCTAACGTTTTAAGTAATTGCCTCTCTCTGTCTGTCACCAGTGAAATCCTCTTCCTACCTGATAGCTCAGGAATGACAGGTTATCTCCTCAAGGTGCAGAGTGCTCAGACTTGCTGCCTGTTTGCAGGGGTTCAGCCTCACACTGTAACCATGCTTGCTGCATCCTGATGCTGTGAGGAGGTGACAAGTGGTTCTGGCGCTCACAAGGCCTGTAGTGTGTCATGCAGTGCATCTGAATATAGTCCCTGAGGAGTTGTAGTCAGTTGTTTGCAATTTAAAACTCAGTTCTGATTTTAGAAGAAAATAAGTATTTTGTAGATTTTTAATACTATTCTTCATGGTACTGTTGTCCATGCAATTTTAGGAGGAACAGGTTCTACAATATAACATTTCCCTCTGGCACATGTGCAAAAGGAAAGGAAAGACATAAGCCATGCTCTCCATCCTTTCATCTCCCCACTCATGGGGGCTTCTTTTAAAACAGAGTGGTGGGGAAAAGACCAGAGAAGATTGTCTTTAAATCTATTCACACCTCTGCTTCTTGCCAGCACTTCAGGCTTACTCACATTTCTGCTATTAAAAAGGTATGATGTCTTATTCCCAGACAGCATTATTTGACAATGGAAAATCCCAGGTAAAAACTTTCTCAGTTTTCCCATTTAATACTTCTATTTTTTTAAGAGTTCCTTTGCAGGTAGACAAAAACCTTGTCATTCACTAGCTCTCCTCTGCACCACAAGCTCCCATCTTCATGGGGCACACTGCCACAGCTGAGGTTCTGCTCCCAGCACCTCTCTGCATGTGGCCTCAGGACCACATCCTCTCCTGTGTGGCTGGGCAGCAAAACAAGCAGCCCCAGCCACGTCAGCAGAGAACAGCTCTTACACCATCACCCTCCAGGCCAGTTCCAGGAAAAGGGGCTTTTGCAAACAGGTTCCCTACATCACTCTTATATAAGTAGGCAAAGATTTTTTCCCCCTTCCCCTGCAATAACTGGGGAAGGCATTAGTGAGCTGCAGGCCTACCCTATTGCAAAGCATGATTAAGGTAAGAGACTAGTAATTCCCTGATATAAAGTGCTTTCTATTTGTAGGCAAATAAAAAAAGAAGCCATTTTAAGATGAAGCTTTTTGTTTTGTTTTGTTTTGTTTTGTTTTCCCTAAAATAAGAAAGAAAAACATATATTTTGGAATAAGATAACATTTAAAGTATAATGCAGTGTCAATCTCTTTCCTTTGCCCTAGCACTTACAACTTCTTTTGCTTGATTTCCCTTCAAAAGTTGATCAAAGCTCCATTTTTAAAAAAAGATTACAGTCCCCTGTTCATTCTTTGGCTGACCAAAAGAATTGCTGAAATGCTCATAAATAAATTAGGAAGAAAGAAAACAAACTCTCCACCCAGCTGGCGTCAAATTGAGCAAGAGCCAGCTCCATGAAAACTCATACTGCTGAGAACACTTTTCCTTGCAGAGGTATCACATCACTGCAGTCTACCAGGTTCAACAACAATGGTACACGTAGCAACATATAATGCAAATATCTTTTTCTAAGATTAATAGTAATTTTTAAAGATTAACAGTAGAGAGCACTAGGCAATGAGAACTGACATTTCTGAACTCTGTCATGAGCTGTGTGTCATCATCACACGGAGCCCTGACATGGTGCAGTGAGGTCCAGCACAGGTCCCCTGGTGAGTCGGAAATTAAGGGATGGGAAGCAGAATCCAGCTCTCTGCTCTGGGGAATGCACTTCCACAAGGTTATGGTTGATTTAGGATAACTGCGGACTCGCCCCACAAGGGCAGCAGCCTCCACAGGGGAACAAACCTCTCCTGTGAACCCACTGCGGCTTCTGAGTAGCTGTTTACAGGAACTGGAAAGTTATTATAGACTCCTGCTTTCACACACAGGCTGAAGGTAGGAGCAAATCACAAAATGTTTGTGGGAAATCATTCCCTCTAATCAACCCATAATCCTCACTTTTCTCTGCCCTCTCCCCGTCTTTCTTTCCCATTACTGTGAGTAGACAAACTGTTTATGGTGCACACAGAGATCATGCTTTATCCACTTTATCCAACCAGCTACCTACTGGAGTTTCATGTACTTTAAGAAATATGAGCTACCAAACTGCCTCTTCCAATTGTTGTCATTTCAAATATGTTTTGCATTTGCAGATGCCTAAAGCCTGGGAAACAAACATTGCAGAAGCAGTGAGAAGGGCTGGAAACTGTTTCTACCTCACATCACAAGCTCTCAAATGACCCGCATCTCATTTAGAAACCTGTAAAAACACCTCTCCCAACAAGCAACTTTTTTCTCCTTTCATAGTTCCCTGTTGTACATCATGAAATACCTCAAGGCTGATGTCTGTTGCAAAGGTAAAATAACATTTCCAGCACCTGAAGCAGGGGCTGGCAAGGGCTCGCACTGTCAAGCTGCTGGGTGCTTGAAGGAGACAGTGAGAAAAGGCCAGGAGTTCAGCCCGAGGCCGGCAGGAGGTGCGGGCTAAGCACACACGCAGTTTGGTGCCGTAGTTGGCAGCACTGCGGTCGGGAAGGGCTGAGGACACCCCCGGCTCCCGACAGCGGTCGGGAAGGGCTGAGGACACCCCCGGCTCCCGACTGCGGTCGGGAAGGGCTGAGGACACCCCCGGCTCCCGACTGCGGTCGGGAAGGGCTGAGGACAGGCCTTGCTCCGCTCCTCTCTCTGGGGCAGGCGTGAGGGCGGGCCGGGCCTGCGAGCGCTGCTCAGCGTACCCTGCACCGGCTGGGCGGGGCCCGGTCTGTGGGCACAGATGGTTTAGGCCTGCTAAAGACTAATACTGTGATTTTCTTCATCTGACTTCAAGGCAGTGAGATAAGCTCTCCACAGCCTCAAAATCCCTGAATTTTATTACCCCCAAGCACAGAACCTCCGTGGTGATGGTGACAGCCTGTTGCCTACATCTGGACTCAAATCTAAATTTCAGTTTAGTCTTAGGAAGTCCCTGAGTCCTCACACGTCACGGTGCTCATGGACCTGGACAAATCACTTTGTGTCTCTGAGCCTATACTTTCCAACAGTAAAATGGGGATAATCAAATGAACCTGCTTCATAAAATGCCTTGCAAATGCTAGACAACAGCTAAATACTGTCATGATTATTATACAGAATAATCCATTATGGCCTCTGGATGCCAGAGAAGAAATGAATGATGGCTGGAGTCCACATAAACACTGTGTGAGATCAATGCAGGCACTGTTACAGAGCTGATTTGGTCTCCTAGTGTATGTTGCCACAAATCCACATGGGGATGAAAAATCCAAACATATCTCTTGGCTGACAACTGACTGAAGCTATGTTACAGGGAGGAAAAAAATACCTAATCCCATTGCACTACCCAAACTACATAGTTTCTTCTTTGATCACAGAAGGAATAAAGTTATTTTGGCTAAGTTTTCTGCATATGAAGAGAATTGTTTTCAGTTTGTTTTGGGGATTACTTTTGCAGATGAGCCATCTGAGTTTGATATGAAGAAGGCACATTTAAATGTTTAACACTCTGTCAAAGTGAGGCAATCATCAGCTTTAAAAATTAAAAATTGTCTGGGAACAAAAGCACTGTCCTGTTTGCCGACAATGTGAAAGTAAAATCCCAAACTCCAGGCAAGCTCAAAAGAACACCTTCTGTACTCCACTGAGCAAAGAGGCAAAGAGGAGAATGAATCCAAGGTTTTTCTAGAAAAGCTTTAGAAGAAAACAGCTTAATTCTACTCTGTGCTAACAGCCCGTCCAAATCCACTTGTTACTTCACTGTTGAGAAACTGCCTGCTTCCGACCCTCCCTCTACACAGTCATCACCAGCCAGTGCTCATTAAAGCTTTAGAGGAGCTACCTCCAAAAGCAAAAGACACGTAGTGTACTCAAAGAGAAGTGCATTGCTTTCATTCTTATAATGCCCCAAATTGCTTGTTTAACCAGGGTGTGGGACAGATGTGCTTCACCCTCTGGTAAGCAGAGAGCAGTTGTGTGCCACAGGCTTGCCCCAGGTGGTGGGTGCAGTGTCTGCTGTGAGTACCAGCATCTGCCATGACCCTGTACTGCCCAGGAATGGCCCTGCAGAGATGGTAGACACTACTCGGCCTTCTCCAAAGTCCTGCAGTGAGGAAGAAGAGGAATAGGTTTATATGGATATTTTCTTCTAAGAAGAACTGGTGGGAAAGCTCTGCAGTCACAGGATGCTGCACACACTGCACAGCCCCGTAGGCTCAGGCATCCAGATCAACATGTAGGAGCTGGACTCCCTGGGGTCACCAGGGAGTGTGCAGCACATCTGTGGCACCCTCACCAAGCACAGTGAGGCTGGCATGGTGGCTGTCCTGAAGGACAAGCTCATCAGGGTCCACACAACATTGCACTTCAGGGAACACTCACAGCTTGACACAGGCTGGTTCCTAAGTGCCAGGGTGGTTATTAGTCCTTCCCAGGGCATTTCAGCTGCTACCTATGGCTTTTCCAGAGCCACAGAGCACAGCACTTAACTAATCTAATTACAAGCAGAAGCCTTTATTTTAATGTGATTCCTTCCTTCCATATACTCTATGCTTTAAGCCTCATGATGCATTTCTCAAGGAGACTTGTTGCTCCTGGAACATTCTCATTCTGTGAATGAAAAATGCCCCAGTGACACACCAGCAGACAGAAGGACCATGTGTCTCAGTGAGGCAATAACCCATCACCTTAAACCAAACTGCATATAGCCCAATCATCCACCAGAACAACAGGAGATGTGGGGCACAAGCCCAGGATTCAGATTTTCAATCATGTGACCTAAAATCAGAGGTTCAGCCTGAGGTTTTGTAAAAGCATCACATATTCCTCTTGGTTTCAGCTGTGGTTTTAAAAAGACAATTCATCCCAGGAAAAAGCATGCACACTATTGGAGAGTTAAAACCCGCCACATTAAGAAATACAATGGTGTTTTGTCTGCATATATCTGAGCATCTCTGCCCCATGAAGGCACCAAATTCCTGCTCAGGATGTGTAGAATGAATTTAAACACTGAAATAATTTTCCTGCCATAGCCCAAGTTTCTTATATAGAAAGAGATGACATTTATTCAGTTGGTAAAATAATCCAGCAGCACATATTGTGCCCCTCTCACAGCTTCTGGAAGAAAGCCTAATATACACATTCTTACTGGTATAAAAGCTTTTCTGCAGTCACTGGCAAAAATATTTGGAAAGGGTTTCAAAGTACTGGTATCAGCAAGATGCATATGCCTGATTTCTGTTTGCATGCCTCCAACTGCAGAAAGTCATGTAAAGAAGTGGTAAAAAGGCCTTTAGTTATATGTTGGAAAACAAAGTGATTGCAACAGGATTTAAAAGTGCCTTTGCTAATGGGAACCAGGCAGCTAATGTCAGTCCTTTCAGTTGTTTGACAATAGCTAAACCAAGGAAGTTAGATCCAAAGGCAAATAAAATAACCAGTGTTTCACACATCCACCCGCAGGAACAGAAAATCTTCTGTTCCCTGGAGTGTGTCCCTGCCCCAGCACTGTAATCCTCAGCCACACTGGGGACACTGCTTGCACCACAAATGGCAGCAGAGAACAGAAGTGGTGGGAAAAATAGTGTGTAGAAAGCAAAAGGGAAGGGGATGGCATGAGCTCCACTCAATGATAGAGTTCGTAGCTGGGTCAGCCTTCTAGGTGGATATAGCCAGATGAGGAGAAGGGGGGAGCAGGAGTGAAGGCACAAACCTGCTTTGTTGTTAAAACCAATGCTCAAAGCCCCAGCACAGATGCTTCTTGAGCAGCCATAGCTGGAGCACAACCTCTTTTTGCAAAGCTGTCATCTCAATACAAGCAATTTTGTCTCTCCTCTGATTTTGCCAGGTCAGGCTAGACATGTGCTCAAGGGAAACATTGCTCACATTCATGGCTGTACTTTTCAGATCCTACTGTTATCTCCATGCAAGTGGCTGTGGTAATCACATGTCCTCTGAACAGAGAGATATAGCTCTCTCCCAGGATTTTCCTGGGAAGCTGTGAGAAAACTCAGAGAATAGAATGAGAAACAATTCTTATCTCCACTTGCTGCACCTGTTGTGCACATGTGGAATGTGTTATAGAGATTTGTTTACCAAAGGGTGATTTCTTAATTGGACTCTGGTGATGGTGTTTTGGATTCATTGACCAATTGGATCCACTTGTGTCGTGACTGTCTGAAAAGGGTGATGGGTTTTTCTCAATGATATAGTATAGTGTAGTAACAATGAAGTGATTGATTAGCCTTCTGCAATCATGGAGTCAATGCTCGTTGTTCCCCATTCAGGGGCTCGCTGCTACAATAAGCAGCCACATTGCTAATGTGAAAATTCTCTTTCCATAACCATTTATTCCCAGATGTTGCCACACCAGCAATTTTTTTTTTTTCATTAAGAGGTTACCCCTATCATATTGGCTTGAAGCACGAGACCATTTAATTGAATATCTGATTTCTGGCAGTGTCTGATCTTGTCTTCTTCCAAAGTCTTAAATATGCTCTGTAACACATGCTACTGGGCAGCAATATCTTGTGGAGGAAGATTTTATTTCAAAGATGACTAGAGCTCAACATGTTTTTGAGTAGATAGGATAAACGGTGTAATTGTGCATTTATTTTTTCTATGTGTCTCAAGCTGACATTTCCAAAATTTAAACAATCTAAGCAGTGACCTTGGGGCAGCTAGAAAGAGCTAGGTTTTTGCAATTTTCTCAGCATCAGACATCTTTTGGCAGGCACCTCTACAAATGAACGCACATGAAAACCTAGAGGCAAATTGTTTAACAACTCAGAAAAATGGCTGAGGAACCTCTCCTCACCTCTGCAATACCTCAGAACTATTTCTGGTTTTTTTGAGGTGAACTGGAATATTTTTAAGTCTCATCCTTCATCAAGGCTTTGCTCCTCCCTGATTTTGTATTAAAGCAGAAAGTGCTCTGTAACATTCTCCTTACTCTCTGCTGTTTGTTCCTCCCCTTGTTCTTGATTTCACAGACTCTGGTTTTCATCTTCTGCTGAATTCTACAACACATTTTACCTGATATACTAATACATATACATCTCTCTCTCTCTCTCTCTCTCTATCTATCCATCCATCCATCCATCCCCCCTTTTTGCATTGTCCTTCTCATGAGGAAACCAAGACAAATGCATATTCAAAGTAGTGCTGATTTTCCAAACAGTATTAAGTTTCTCTCCCTGTACTGTGGCCAAGGGATTTGTTTGCTTTTTGCTCTAATACAACCACATGCTCTGTTTCCAACACTGGCATACCTGTGTTCTTCCTGGGAGACTGCCACTAATTCCAGCACAGCCAGATGAGACAGCAGTGAATATTGTTCCTGACAGGGTTATTACTTTGTGCTTAGAATGCTGAAACATTTAGAAAAATTACCCCAATTTCAGTGTTTATTCATATGGTACAACATTACTGTTCCAGAAGCAACACCACACTCTGCTATTAATCCTGTGTGACAGGCTGCTCTGCTGTCCATGCTGATAGCATCTGTATGAAAGGAAGAACAGAAGATCAAACCACACATAAACTGACTCCAGGGCTGAAATTAAGAATAATCCTTCCAATGAAACAAAAAAGGTTTGGAAAGGGTTGACATTTTTAATAATGTACTGCCGATAAGACAAAAATGCAACAAAAACTTCTCAGTTCAAAAATATATGGAGCAATGCTGAAAGCTGTAATATGCTGCTAGTTTAGATAATCCATAAAGGATCAGCTGCTGAGAGAGGAGGTTCTGGTGAAGAACCTAATTTTTCTGCTTAAACAATTTTCAATTCAGAAAGTTCTGACTCCAACTTACCCAGATGCTGTAGGGAACCAGAGCAGGGTGAAGAATAGATTTTTAGCTTGAAGCTAGTTCTAAAAAATATGAAAAAAGTAGTTTTTGGATGAAGCAAACATTTTGTATTGTTCAAACCTTTTGGCATTGAGCATTTAAAAGTTTCAAACTAAACCTGAAGAATTTTGATATAAAGTTGAGGCAAGTCAGAAGATGTTGAAAAGAATGCTCCAGCTTCTTTGAAGTTTAGGTGCTTGTTTCTTCCCCCATTTTGTGCATATGAACAATTTGACTAAGCTGATAATTACTCTAAATGACTCCAAAGTAACTTTTTTTTTTTTTTCTCCAGAGTACCTCTGGCTACCAAAATGGCATCCCTCGGTGTAGCAAGCAGATACAAAAAGAAAAGTCTCCCACTTGTGTGCCTTTAAGTTGCTTCAATACTCCTTAAAAGTGTGAGATATGACACCTAAACCCCATCATTTCAGTTAAAGTACAGACAATGAAAGCAAAGTCACAATGACTGCTTTATTCTGACAGTAATTTCTGACTACTGGTATCCACTTGCTGAGCTGACGTGGAAAACCCTCATGCTCTAGAAGTTCAACAGAAAGTTCTATAAAGATTAATGCATAAAAATCCTCCCTTTCATGAAAGAAGCTTCTTGTGAAGTCTTCAATGAGGAGAACTTATGCCTAGATGAGCAGAACAATTCCTGCTACAAACCCATCCCCGCTCCATCCCATTCTCCTTCTTGCACAGCTCTCTGCACCCTGGGAGAGCAAGAGATGCAGGGCCAGGCTAGTGCACCCACCTCTCTCCTTAAGGAACGGGGGAAAAACAGAAAAGTCCCTGACAGGGAGAGCTTCCCAAGATCCATCTAACTGTAGGAATCATGTCCCTCCTGGCTGGATGTGGGCAGAGGTGAGGCAGGCACACAGCTGCTCAGTGTACCTTAAATGAGCGCCGCTGCTGTGCCTCACCAGTGACATCCACTGCAGCACCTGCCTCCAATGTAACAGGCCTGAAAGCAGCCAAGTCACTCTATTTAAAACTAAAGAGGAAAGTACAAAGCTTTGAAGTCAGAAGGCATATAATGAATTCAGCAAAACTTTATATTTCAAAGGCAGTTCTATTTGCAGAAGCCATCTGCCCAGAGAAGAGCTCGAACATGAACCTCTGACAGGAGTCAAAAGAGTTGAGGGAAACAGATCTCATTGAGGATGTTTCAGATCATCCATTCCCACAATATCTGAAACGTCACTTTGTAGTGGAGCAGCTTCCATCTTTATATCAATTACAACATTTACACCCAGCTCCTGCAGTGTTGCTGGCATTTGAGGAGACTGTCCAGTCCAGTAGCTCCCAGCAATTTCTAATTAGATATGCCAATAAGACATCACTGCTTGTTCCTCCTAACGGTAACTGAGCTCTCTGAAGCTTTACCTTAAGCTACTGTCTTATTTGTCCCTCCAATGATCATTGACCTTCCTCTGTCCCCTTGCCAGCACTCAGCTTTTAAGCCACAAATGCAGAGACAGCTCCATCCAGAAGGACAAGGGGTAGTGTGATGTGCAGCCCTTTCTTTCACAGGGCAGGAGCACAACCCTTGAGTCAGGTTGTCTTCACAAGCAGCAAATGCAAACCCACCCTTGGAAAGAACCAGCAACAGAGACAACTTTTCCCAGCACCTTCTTCCCAGAGCATCCATCAGCCAAACTGTTCTGCAGCATGCTAGGGCTTATATGTTTACTGCAGGCAAAAAACATTGTGTAAAGCTCAAAACAAGTCTGTTTAAGAATTCCCTCTGATGTCTCTGGTCTTTCATATGACCCATAAGAGCCATTAAAATTCTGTCTGATAACTGGTTTCCTGAGAGCATAAGAGCCAGGCAAGACCATGACAGCCTCAGATTCCACCAATATTTCTCCTGGCTTAAAACAGACACTCAGATAAGCCTGCAAGTCATCTGTGAAGCCCACCTATGTCTTAGACTTTGAAGATTATTCTCTTATTCACAAGTAAGCAGAGGAAAACAGAGGTTATTCCTGTGGGAAAAGGTTGAAAACTGGAAGTTTACATCAGCCAGCAGCTGGGGCAGCTGAAAAGAGCTTGGCCATGGCCACTGGTCCTAGCAGAACTAGGAACTGTGTGAATGCTGACTGTCCACAGGCAGAACCTCCCCAAATCTCTCCCCAGGTGCACTGCTGGCATTTACAGACCTTGTAGGATCATTGCTGTCTTTGATAGTGAACAGTGACCCTAACAGAGGCAAAAGTTACCATGGAGAATGGGGAGGGTATAAGCCAGCAGAGAGAGAGAGATAATGTGACTGTGTAAGCCTTATTTATTAGAAATAACCTTAAAACAGTTTCCTTTTATTCCCAAAATCTTTACTTTCTTTTAGTGCTCACTGGATGCCATCTATTGCAGATGTATACAGTTCCCAGTGCTGTAGTGTTTCAGCTCATCAGAGTACTGAGTGTATTTCACTTTAAGACATTCCTGTCGAGTAGCTATTTCTTCACTCGTGGGTTTGGTGAAGACATTATCAGCCTTTGCTCATCTGCACTCATATTTATGCCTGTGGGAAACCAGGCCCAGAGCCCGCTGCAGCACGTCACAGAGTCCTTCTAGGAAAGGTTCTCTAGGATGTGGAGGAAGCAAAGTGTAATATGCATCCTTGACAGCCTTGAAACAGAAGCTTTTAGCCTCTGCAGCTTTGTCAGTCCAGAGATTGTTTTTCTGTGCCTGTAGCTGTGGATGAAGGTGGGGGTAGAGATCCTCCACACTGTGACAGAAATTCAAAGGGGTGCTTCAGAGCCCCTGTGCCACAGATGACACACAACAGTCCAGTGCATATAACCAAGCAACTGAAATTAGGTTGCAACCACTGGCACACAATCCCACCTCTGATCTTACTGTGACTCCAGGAGAGGAAAAAACCACACTGACACACTGCTGCCCTGGCTTCAGCTGGGCTCTGTCTCCATCCAGCTCTTCTTGGGTCAGTGCCTGCACAGCAAGAGGAGCAAGTCTTCCAAGTGAAGTTTTTCCTAGTCTCAAAATAGCTGCTGTTAAAGAAAAAGCAGACTCTTCTCAAGCAGTGGCAATTATTATAATAATAATAAAAACCCACAATAAACCCACTGGTATTCACATAAAGAAATTCCAATTGCAGCCTTCCATTAATACTGCCTGAATTAGCATAGCATCCCAACAGGATTGCAGACCCTAACTGAGCCACATGACACATTCTCCAGCTGGTGTCTGCCTGACAAACCCACACAGGCACAATCACCTCTAAAATGCTGAGGCTCAGATGCTTCTCACTGTCCCACAATCTCTATGTCCATCCTGCTGCAGGACCTCCCAGGAGCTGGTAGAAAACCTGCTGAATTGCTGCTGATGCTGAGTGATAATTGCCCACAGAAGAGGCTGCTTAACACAGCATTATCCCTTGCCCTTTATCTTAAATTTTTGGACAGTAATTTCTTTCTTGTTGTTCTCAGTTTTTGGGGGGCTAATTTATTATCTGGACACCTTCCCTCAGCAGGTTACCTCCTTCCATTCTGAGGCCAGCTGTTGTCTTCAGAGGCACTGGACAGCCAGATGGACTGAGCGATGTACTCACCTGTTCGACACTGCTCTGTCAGCACTGCTTTTGGTGAAGGGTAAGACAAGGATTTGGCAAACACCAGTGCCTGGTTTTTTCCACTTTTTCTTTATAAAATGGCAACCCCACACATGTTATGGGTTTATTCCAAACTGAGCATTTTTTATTTTTCCTTCTCAGAAAAAACCTTTTTCCTTAGCAGAAAAAACCTGCAGAGCAAGCCGATGCATAAACTGTCATTCTGGCAGTTAATGCATTACTGGGTTTTAATGCATAGAGGTGGGCACTGGAAATAGGTTCCTTTTGGTTCTCGGATTTTATATGGAAGGATGGGAGAGGGAACAGGAGCATAAAAACTTGAAACAATTTCTGAAGGTGTAAAACAGTGGCAAGCCCTAGTTCAACAGTCTGATTGCAGACCATGGCCTGTAAGGGGCAGAGGACACTTTTCCCAGGGCAAAACTGCCTGACCATGGAGGCCAAAATGTTGGATTTGGAATCCAGAGTATTTTTAAGCACATACATCGAGGAGTCAAGCAAGTAAAATCACAGCTGACAAATTATTTGAGTTCCAGCAATACACAACTGAAGTGCTAATACGTATCAGCTGTACCTACATGTCAGCTTTTATGAAACAAAGATAATTTATTTTCTGTACCAGGAGAAGAAGGTCAACAAAGACACATTTAGTCCAGGCTCTGAACTGATAAGAGGTCTAGTGCAGGCTGTTCTTTCCTGCTTCAGAAAGTCTGAAAAACCAGGAGTGGTACTCTTCTTCAGCGTAACCTGACATTAAAATGGCATTCTTCAAAAAGTATCTGCAATAAACCAGCATTTTATTACTGAGAAGGTGTGCTCCCAGAAGGGATCAAGGTCATATCTGCTGAATTTAATGACAGAAAATGAGCTTGTGACATATTACTTGTGCAGAGTTAACTTGGCCAAGAGATAATTAATAGAAGATGTGTAGTTGAGTCCCGTGTGCTGCTTTGAAAGTCTCAGGCTTTAATTGGTACCATTGGCTCTTGTAAAATAAACTGTGCTTCTGATCCAGCTCAGAAATCAAAATATGACATTAAAAAAAAAAAAAAAAAAAAAAAAAAAAAAAAAAAAAAAAGAGAAAACAAAGTGTTTTACTTTAGAAACTGGCCTTCTGATAAAGTGTTTTAAAATTCAGAGTGTTTTAAATGGGTTTCTGGCTTCCAGAGCTGTTACTCTCCTCGAAGTTTTGTTATATATTCTCTGATTTCCCTGCCACAGCTCATACTTTATGTAGCCGGTGACTCTTGATGACGCATTTTTGATGCACTCAGCACAACCACACACTAGCATGAACCAGAGCTCACCATATTTCTGGCTGTGGAGCTTGAGTAAACATGGACCTGTGCCCAGACAGAGTTGGCGGTGGCTGGAAAACCAATACTGAAAGTCTAACAAGAACTGGCAAAAAATCTGCTCTGCTTGAAAACATGGCACTGGAGCAAAGCTGTCATCTTTCAGTGTACTGAGGGCTTTCAGGCAGCCTAGTTTTGGTGTTGGGAGCAGGCACTACTCTTCCCAGTTCCCTGGCTCATTCCCACTCTTCACAGTCACTCAGGAACTATTTCCACAAATCCTACTTGTGCACACAGATAAGGCAGAGCTGATAAGGAAGGAGAGGAGGGTCTGATAACAGAGTGTCTCTGCTGCTGACTCCCTGTGTGGCCTCATCACACCACGGCTCAATTTATCTCTATAAAATGACTAACAGCACTTCTCTACCTCCCAGGGGAATTGGGAGGATAAAAACAGTGACAGCTACAAAGCACCAAGTTATTACAGCCATCCGTCCCGAGCGACTGTCAGCTTCAGCACACCAGCTGCCCTCAGAGCCGGTGCTGACAGCATTCCCAGCAGCTGCTCCATGGGATGGAGCACGGGTCATGCTTCTCTGGTATAGGTGCCCCTAGGCTCAGAGGGCTGAACCTCATACTAACTATATTCTGCCTCAGAGAAGGTAAACCTCTTTCATTTGGTTTCTTATTTTTCTTTCAGGGGAAGACAGCAAAGGAAACCTCTGCCACCCTGGACATGCTGGGGAAAACTAAGCAGGGGATCACCCCCTGCCCTGTGACAGCCTCCTCCCCTGACGGGAGAAGCTGAAAAGCCATACTGAGAGCCATACTGGCAGCTTCTGCTCCTCCCTCCTCCGCAAAAGCAACTAGGTGTGGAAAGACGCTGTCAAACCCTATACCACATCAGTTCTTGCCACAAGTACTCCCTCACTTCTAACCACCTTGAAAGGAAGCACAGTGTAAACAGTCTAGTAAGATCTATTCCAGATGCCTGCTGTGGTACATTAGGAGATTAACATATTAACTCTTAAAAGCCCTCTAATTTTAAGGAGAACTCTGTACTTAAGCTGATAGAAGTTTTGCAGAGATCAGCAGAGTCCCTCTGATGGTAGGGAACCAGGGAAACCTGTTAACAGCAGACTCTGTGGATAATTGAGAAAATTATTCAATGCTATTTTAAAGTACTTTGGATTACAATATTACATGGATTGGTAGTACTTTTCTCTTAATCTTTTCAAGTATACATTTGCAATGGTTTATTTATTGCTAGGTTTTGCCTTGCAATCAGATAAACACGGGTTTTGCTGTGAAGTGGAGCTCCAACTAAGCAGAGCAAGCCAAGTCAGACATGGCAGGAAAGACCATGGACAAATACGTCTACTTGATGCAACAAGTTGGGGGGGCGGTTGGGCAATGGTTTTAGGCATATTGAATTACCTACAATCTGTCATTAAAGTACAACTTTGTTAAAGAAACAGGAGACAAAACAAGTAGCTCAAAACTGTACAAGGGCCTGAGGTGGATACCAAAACGGCCCATGGGGCAGGGAGAGACAGAACCACGGACATGATATAGGTCAGCACGGTGCATGGGAGGGATAAACCTTCTGAAATATCCAGGACTGGCACCATGCCCAGTATAAAAATCCTGGAGCCTGGCAGGCTTCTCCTAAAAACAAGTTTCCCAAGTGACACTACCTAAGTTGGACCATCCTGCCACTGGGGCTGATTAAGGAGAGCAGCTGTGACCAACCTCCTCCTCCTGCCTGTGACCAGCTGCATCTTGTAGGCAAAGAGGAGGAAGAGGCACGTGTTACACCTTTTGCACCACAATTGATTTGTTTCCATGTCTTCCACCATGCCATGTAGATACTCTGACTGAGCTCTGCAGAAATCAGCAGTGACAATAAATGCACTTTCACAGCCAGCTGCTCCCATGGCGCTTTCACTTGGCCAAAGAGACAACATATATGTCTTTTTAATTATCAAGGAGCACTCACAAACAAATGCTATGAAAATCTGGCCCTGAAACAGTGCTCAGAGCAAAAATTAGCCCCAGAGCAATTGGATGTTTAGGCATGTTTCCCACTTTTTCATCTATACATACTAAGCAGCAAGAAAGCTGGTAGAACCAGAGAGCTGGGAGCATCCCTGGTGGAGCAAAGATCTGGCTGCTAGGGGTCTGTAGTGGTTTCTCTGGAGGACCTTCTTCATGCTTCTGGGCAGGCAGTGCTGGAGAAAAAAGAAACACATCTAAGGCAGGCTAGGCTGTCAGGTAGCCACAGCAGGAATGGCATGACATGGCTTGCAGACACCAGAGTCCCAGCTTGCCCCAGAAACCCTGTTCTCAGCCTGGTGTGCATCTGCCCTCATTCCTGAGCAGCACCACATAAAGTGTCCATGTGGGACAACCACCTCAATTTAAAAACACAAAACCCAAACCAGTCAACAATTCAGGAAACCAGAGCTGCTGCTTTTCCTCAAGGTGGATTTCTTTTGAAGCCAACTATTCATATTTCCTCCCCAGTCTTGTCACATGGCCCAGGCAAAAGCTGTTTGGGTAAAGTAGGCTGCCATCCCGGTTTTGTCCTGTTCCTTTCACCTTTACTTCACATGAGGACGATGCATATTCCATTTCACATAAGCCCAGAAGTACACAAATGATTATGTATGACCAGCTACATATATAATTGTCTTAGATGTAGGCCTATAAATGATTCATTAAGATCTGTATCAGCTGGTTATTTAATGTGTTCTACTAATTAAAACTTTGTGATAAAGACAGCTACAGCTCTCTGTAATTATGCCTCTGGACAATGCAATGCACTTCCAACTAGTATTTGAAATCCTGGGTGTAAGTTGACTCCTAAAGTAGGGTAGAAAAATATAGGTTAGCTACTGCTCTTAATTGCCCTTCATTACTAAGATTATTGTAGAATTTCATTGTACAACTCCCTGAGACTCTTCTGCGTGGTGCACATTATAGTCACCGTTAGGTGACAGTGCTGTACACTGCATTATCCTTTTGTATACCTGAGAAGCTTGTGGGAGGGGAAAAAAAGGGAAAAAAATTACTATTTCAGCTGTAAGGAATGTGTCTGGCTTGGCTCATCTGGAAGGGAGTGGACCAAAGAAATGTTTGAGGAAATGCAGTGTTTTACCCTACATGATCAAATTTGGCAGTTCATGCTCAAGCTAGAGATCCTGCTAGGCTCAGTGTAAGCTTCTCCTGAGTGAGGCCCACAGATCCGTGGTCACCATGTGCTGGATACAGCTTCCAAAAGAAAGAAACACAGTGACTCAGAAAGCACATTAGGCACTATTTTGTTGGTCAAAAAAGAAGTTTCACTAAGTTTATGTCAGCATAACTAAGCAGGTCTAACTCAGTTTGTCTACAGTCTCATTCTCTCAAAATATGTTTGATGTTGAAGGGAGTATGTCTATATATGAAACAGGTAAGAACATTAAAATATTTTTTGGGGATGGCAATCAATGTAATAAAACATCAGTAACAAGTGAGAAATGTTAAGTAAAAGAAGCTTTTCCTAAGCAGCTTATGATAAGAATATAAGTCTTGCCCCACTACCAAAGACTACATTAAATGCCATCCTTCTAATTTCATTGGAAGCCCAATATCACCACTAGGATAAATATTAAGATCAGTCACCTCAGTGGCTCTTCCACTGCCATTTCTGCTTGGTTAGACAAATGGGAGGTGAGTGCCCCTGTGTCAACACTTGTCATCTCCTGAGAGGATGCTCAGCTGGCTCCTGTCATTGTCAGTCCAGGGCATGTTACACCAGGGGAATGACTCAGGTATAACTTGTTGGCTCTTGTTAGCCATAGAACATTGCCTAAACCCTGAAGTCTGCATCCCACAGGAGCAGTGCGCTAATCTAATCTCTGGTTAGTTTCTATAAACACTAATTTCTGAAGACAAAACAAAGACTATGGAAGATGTATCGCTGAAATGCCTTTTGGTCCCCAAAGGTGACCTGGTTTAGTCCATACCACTATGGCCTGTACCATTAACTCACCAGTGAAGAAGCAGCAAGAAACAAACTCCATGCTGACCCTACATGCTTTGTTCTCCCTGCAGTCTTTTTCAGCTTCTCATATCCAGCCTCATTCACGTGGTACCACATCCACAAAAGCTACTGAAGGAAAGGGCTGGAATGCAATAGGTAAAGAAAGTCTTTAAATATAACTTTGCTTTGGTTATCCAGGTTTTTACTGACTGACCTTATGCCTATAATAGCATAGGACTAGTATGCAAAAACCTTGGCTATATTGTATAAAAAATCCTAACAAAGCCCAGTTTTCTACAGATCTGTGTCTCAGACCACCTTGCAGTGCCTTCTCTATTCACTTTTCTGTTACTCTCATGATACATTGGATGTGATTAGTCCTCAGTCGCTGTTGTCTCATCTTTTCTTTGCCATGTGTTGATGTCTAAGTTTCAAGTTAAGCTCTTCAGTCATTTCTGATTGCACTGCTGATAGCAGCCTCTGGTGATTACTCAGAGGAGCACTCTCAGTGTAGCTTTCTACACTATGGGAGCATTTCACAGGGGTTGTCTCTCCAATGATCTTCTTTAATTAAACTGATAGGAACTTAACTCTGGTTGAGACTCCTACTGATATTTTATCAAAAGTGATTCCGACTGGTCAGTCTCAAATAAAGAGGTGCAGACCAAGTGAGTGCTTAAGTCTCAAATTTCCCATGAGACAAACAAGTTTACAACAGCATAACTCTGTGTGTACCATCTCCAGCCCGCAATGGTTGTAACAATGCCAGAACATTGTAATAGCTTTTAGAGAAGGACTCTGGGCATAAAAAGGAAAGAGATGAAGCTGAAGCTGTTCAAGAATTCCTCAGCAAGCATCAGCCTTGCTCCTGTCTTTGAAAGATGTCTCTGACAACTTTTTTCTTCCTTAGGAGCATCTTACAGAGTGGTCCCACTGACCAGCAGTATTCCTAGCAAGGGAAATGAGGTAGTGGACAAAACTCAAAGGGTTCACCTGTACACAACTCAGTGCCATTTTCCAAGCTATTTGTATGGCCACCTTAGCAAACCACGACAGACAACAAGCAGCTTCTATGGGGTGATAAAATCCAGTCAAGTTTACCCTGACCTGAAACTATAAGGTCAGTCAGAAACTGTAAGTACAGCTTATCCCTGTCAAGCCTCACACTTGAGCAACATTGCAGAGCAGTAGGTGCCAGTGAGTGAAGGGCGAGCACAGACCAGGCTCAGGCTTAGCTGCAGTCACAGGTGTGTGGCTTGGCAGTACAAACAGGGTGTGCTGGCACCTGGAACAGCAGCAGGAACACCTAGAGCCTGAAACGACAGGGAGGAGGACAGCCTGCCTGCTACCCAACAAGGGCCACTCATTAGCATGGACACATGTGCAGCCCTGAGAGGAAGAAGGGAGATCCTAACATCACTTACGAAGCTGAGGGCTCAGTGAGGCTGCAAACAAGCAGCAACTTGGTGCAACTCAAGGCTTGCTGTGCTTTTCACCTCTGGCTGCAGCAGCACTGCTGGAAAAGCCTCAAATTCCCATTGCAAAACGAGTCCATTGAATAGCAGAGGCACTCAAACAGGGAAAATGTTGGTTCCCACTTGTGCTGCTGCATTTACCTGCAGCCTTTGGGTGACATCATCCTGGCATTCTCCTCCAAAAGCAGGTGGTTATAAACATTGACTGATGTTAGGAAATGAGTTATCATTTCCCCTGAAAAGATATGGAAACAGAACAGGATTAGATGTTTTACCCCAAGGGCCATGAGAAGAAATGGGGTCTAATCCAGAATTAGAGTGAGGGTGCTCTAACAATAGGCCACAAGCTCTAGGCCTGTGTGCTGTCTAGCACAATGTGGCCATATTCCTGCTGAGGCCTCCAGGCAGCATCATCATAATAATGAGTTTCTAATCCCAATCAAGTACCCAACCCAGTAGGCACCGCCTGACTCACAGAAAGGATTAGCTGACAGATGTAAACAATAGTTGTGGGAGTTGCTGTGTCCATTATGCAATCCTTTTATGCTGAGTTCACAGAAAGAGCTGAGAAAATTAGGAGCTTCTGCTGAGAACAAAACTAACTGAGATTTTCAAATATACGTAATGGAAGCCTCATTCTTCAGTCCTAGGGATTGAAGACAGTGCACCCCATTTCTACCTCTTGAATCAACCAGATTAACAAGGAATAGAGACTCATGTTCATACCATGAGACAATACAGACAAGGTACTTACAAGATGATCCTCTGAAGCACCGTACCTGCCTCTTCCCAAGTCCTACTTTCTTTTATCACAGAAGCACCTCTGTCACAAGTTGGAACATGTGGGGGAAGCAGGGGGTGCATGGGAAAAAATCAACAGATATAAGAGAAATTACCATTTCTATATGAGAATGAAAAAAATTGGAGATAAAATAGATGTTTTGCTATTAAAATGTGTGCTACTGGTATAGAATTTAATTCCAGGAATGGATGAGAGACATCTAGGAGACAGCCAGAATTATTTGAGTTACTGTAGCACAAGAAGAACTCATCTGAGGATAGACAGCTCTACTGCAGACTACACTGAGAGACCACACTTAGCTTGGCTTCATCATTCACCTCACAAGGGTGCTGCTTAAACCCTCCCCCAGTTCAAGTTAGAGTGAAGGTGTATTAAAAAGAGAGAGTCTTCAGGTCGCACTTTTAGATAATTATGAAGGAAACAAAAAAAAAAATTGGTTTTATTCATTTCTCTAAGTATTCAGCTTTTGTAATTAATGATGTTTTCATGTTTCTAATTTTGCCATCTTTTCTATAAGAAAAACAAGATATATAATAACAAATCAGACCTAACACTTATCATTCCAGATTTTTTGGTTGAGGAGACAAAACAAACTCTTAGAAACAAGGGTTGCTGCTAACGTTGTCTGCAGGCATAAAGAAAATCAAGGGGAATTATGTGTGCTAATTTTGTTATCTTTCTAAGGTTTGTGATCTCAAAAATCCTCAGGGGCTTTTTAAGATGCTCCCTCTCTGTCAGTTCCAAGTAGGAAACATGCTCCATGTGCATTCCTCAGATGAACAGCAATTAACAGTGAAACAACAATTGTGATAAATGATGAACAATAACAAAACAATGAAAGGAGCAGTAGTTCCTGCCTCTCCATTTGTCTTTTGTGCACCATCACAGCTTACTCCTCTTTTTGACCAAGCAGGACAAATACTCCAGCACAAGAGCACTTGTGCTATGGACTTCAGCAGCAGCAGGACAGGAGCAAAGCAGAACTAAGTGAAAGGATTTCAGTATGATGTGGGGTCTGTCCAAGAGCCCTTTAAGCTTTGCATGCTGGGTGATGCTGGAGTCACAGCAGCAATGAGCACTTTGCTGCTCACGTAGCTGTGGTCATGCCTGTTGGATTTGTGCGGGGGCTGCTGTCCTCAGCATCCTCACCAGCCTTGGATCCATGTGGCAGCCCATGAACAACACAGCTGATACTAAACTCAAACATGTTAATATTGCTTTGGGGGGAAAGATTCAATTTACTCTTCTCTTTGTGCTCAAATTTTCACTTTTCTCATATGCTCACATGGTCACAAGACAAGCTTTACATAGCTGTCTGGTTTTGGTGGGTTTCAAACAACGGGTTTTTGTAAGAGAGGTGTAACAAGCCAGAAACTGCTGTTCAAAACAAGAACTTTTGCAGAACAGAAAAAAAAAAAACTGCAGAAGCATGAGCTCAAGTAGCTGTTGCTGCATTGAGCTGCTGGCCCTACTCGACCCAATCAAAGGCTGCTCTCAGCCAGTCCAGTGCAAAGCCTCACACTGGCATCGTGCTAGGCTCAAGTACACAAGGGTTGCTGAGAACACCAAAGGAAAGGACAGAGGGTGCTCATAAAGGTCTGGAACGAATAAGCCTAAAATAACCTAAAGAGTATTAAAATATGCCTAAAGAGTAATCAAGTGGGCTGTAAGCATCTATCAGATCTGCAGACCATTTTCATATCAGTAACACCAAGAGAATAATAAAGGAATTTTGTCTTTAAACTGTGAGGTTTAGTAAATATTTCCTTTGCTTCATACTGAACAATAACAATGATTTAGTCGCACATGAAAGAGGAGATGTTGCTCCTTACATGTAGCGCTACCCCAACACAATGGGTACTCTGACCATACCTCTGTACACTAGAGCATCCTGCAATTCATTTGTTTTCCACAGAATGAAGTTGAAGGTTGTAACCTGCTCTGCAGTTCATTATTCCCTTTGCCCTTTTCCTCTTCCTGTATCTTATTTTTAGATAAGTAATAATGTAGATAATTTTTGACATTGCTAGAGTATTTTTATAATGCAGCAAACTGAGATCCATCCATACATGTTTGGTAAAGCAGAAAAAACCTTTAGAAACAAAGCAGGGCCCAGTGGTGGGAAAAGCTGAATATTTAGCTCTGATCACAAGGCTGCAGAAAGTCAAAGAATTTGAAACAAGACTCCAAAAAATGATCCTTAAGCAATGCACAAGAACAAGACAAGTCCCAAAGTTTGCCAATTCACCACATGAGGAAATTCCTTCCTATCCCAAACACAGTCAGAGCTTCAGCAGCATGTCTGGGAGCAAATGTAATTAGGGCTGATACAGCTTGTTTTTATCCAGGTGTGACACTGGCACTCAAAAGATGATATTGGGTTTTGATCTCACCTTTCAACAATTACACAAGGAATCTCCCATGGCAAAAAATTCCAAATAGTGATTAACCTTCTAGGGCAAAAGCCAGACTTTCCATGTGTTTGATCTAAATTCAGTTATTTTTTAATTTTCAGGAGTGGCTTTATTTCTTCCTGTCACTACTTAGTTCATATATATTCAGGACCCTGTGTGGGTCCTGAAGATCTCCTGAAGATATGTCAAATTCTAAATAGAGTTCTGAGGTTCAGTGGGGGTGAATGTATTTAAATCATGAGAACATGTTTCTCTAAGTGGCAGCACAACTATCAAGAAATCTTAAATATGAAGTAATTTCACATACAAGGAATGTCTTGCGGTTCTCAAAGGAGTTGGGTTGCTCTTTTAATTTCCATTCTTGGGGTGGTAGGGCTGCTCCCTGGCAGGGAGAGCAGTGTGGGGCTGTTACCAGATGGGCCTCCTGGGGAGTCACTGAGCTTTCAAGGAGTGCAGCTGGAGTTGAGGATATTCAGGCACTACAAAGGATCTGGCCTTTCAAATGCTTTTCGCTGTTGCAGGCCAAAGTAATAAAAAAATCAGGGGGTATCTTGTTTATATATTGATGTTTCCCATGTCCAGGCACTTTATGATACTTACAATGGTCATATAAACTGCTCCTAATCTGATTTGGCAAGCTGGTCCAATGATTCCTGCTTCTGATTAAAAGTGTTTCCACACTTGCTGAGTGAAGGCTTAACTCCAGTTAAGCCCTTGCACTGAAGTGATGAACAGCAGACCCAAGAGATCATTTATAGATTCCAAAGCTGATTGTTTAGTGGTACTTGGCAGAAATCACCTTCGCTGGCAGCAGCCATCTGCTGCCTGCCTCTCTGGATCCACCTCAGAAGACAGACAGCAACTTTCTGGAAGCACTGGTTGTCCCAAGAGTGCAGGAGCAGCAAGCTGGGTCAGAAATTCAGTCTCCATAGTCATGAGGTGAAAAACTGGGCTCAGTTCTACTGAAATAAGCAAAAACAAAAGAAGCCGCATTCTCCACTCTTCTTGCAGTTCATCATGTAGCCTGGCAGCACTGTTCTGTGTAACAAAACTCCCAAATCAAAGCTGCACTAAGGTATAGCTGAAGGGAGACGGTTCAAAATGGCATTCTGAGGTAAAAAGCTACAGACACTGCAATAATCCAAAATCTAAGTATTAGATGTTCAGCATGAAAAGTGCACTGAGAAATAACACAAGCCTGACTGAACACTGAAATAAATCATTACTGCCATCAAAATACCTTGCTGCTGTTTTAAGGTGCTTCAGTATCATGACCATGAAACTAATCTAAAACTTTGGGCAGGTAAGTGTGATCAGAGCTACAGCTGAATTATTTTACAAAAATTTAAGGTTTAAAGATGTAAACATAAATAAATGCAGATCCTGAGCATTAGCTAGTAGATCAAAGCAACATTACCCTACAATATATTTGTAATATACTTTGACAAGGCTCTTCTCCCTTCCCTTGTTCCATTACCTGAGCTAGTTTATTTTCTAATTAAAAAATAAAAAACTGGACTCTGATTAAGTCCTTGGGGAATGAGGAAAAGGGGACATGTGAAAGGGCAAATCTGCTTTCCAACATATTTTATTCCATTCTTGATGCCAAATATCAGTAGAGAAATACATATGTATCTGATCCCTCATCATATTCACTATCTAAACAACAGTTTGGGTGGAAAGGAGAGAGCAGAATGGAGCATCTGTCTCTTACATGAGGAGCAACTGCCCTTTATTGAGTTGTCTGGAAGCTGGTAGGAAAGAGATGCCCATGGAAAAACACATCCTCTGGGGATGGCACAGAAGCAGTATGGAGAGAGGAAAAAGAGGGAAGCATCAATACCTGAATTGCAAGAGTGCAAGTAATTGCAAGTGTTGCCTCTCAAGTTCTCAAGTGCATCCTGCACCAGCAGCTCCTTAAGACCAGACATGCTGAAAGAGCCACAGCTCCCTTGCTCTTTTTGCTGCTCTGCCTTCTTGCCAAACTCCCATATATATGCTGAGCTTCTGCATTTGCCTCTGCATTTGATGTCTTTGCTCATCATCAAACCTGCAGGAGATGGGAGCAAGAGGGAACTTGATGGCAAAAAAGCTGATCACAGCTGTACCAACATGGTCAACATTGGTGATGCTGAATCTGCTTGTTGCATACTCAGCCTCCTATGAGACCTCTGTGTCACATTTAGGACATTGTCCTATTTTAGCTTAACTTCTTTGTTTTCCTTGTGCAGACTGGTGGATTTTAAGATCTGGGAATACTGCAAATAGTACCCACGATCTTTCTGCATCCATGGAGTTCAGACATAGGAGAAATCCTTTCCAAGCTATGGATTCTTCCAATCTTTTTCACTCTTCAGAGAGGAATACATACAGAGCTGAATGTTTTATTATATGCTAAAACAGAAAGTACATTAGATGCTTAGTCTGTGCTCTAGGATTCATGAATTTAGTTTTACCCCCATGCCGTCCTTTGGACCCAGCCTGCCTTGTTCCTTCCAAGGCTATGAGCAGCAGTCAGGTCCTGTATGGAATCCTGGTCTCTTGCACATCTTTCCTGCCTGGGATCATTTGATCCAGGAACTTCAGCCTCCCCAAGGTGCAGAGTCCTTAGATGTTCATTTTTGGTTTAACTATCTGGGAAACAAGCAGGGAGATTTGCAAGGACTTTTAAAAGCCTCTTCCTAAAAACAAAACTAAGTTGCTTAGAAATTACAACAAGGAGGTGCAGTCATGGAAAAGCAGAACACTGAGCACATCTTCCTCCCACCAGGTACCCATGCTGCCATCAGGTCCCTGATATTTGCAGGAAACCCAGAGACTCCAAGTCTCCTACTTCTGCCTCTTAGTCCAGAGTCTCCCTGTTCCTTGGTGGAAGCCTTTTCTCTCCAAAACAGCCAGCCTGTGGCACTTCTGCCATTGCCTCTCTCTTAGGATTCTCCATGTGCCAGTCCTCACGTGGAAACACTGACAGCTCTTTTGAGTCAATGACTATCCCTTGCTGCCAGGGATTTTGTCAAGGTGGGTGTGCCTTGATGGGGTGGGGTGGGCCTTGCTTCAGTGTCTGAGACTGAGCTGGTTTCCTGGTGCCAAAACCCTCATAGTATTCTCCAGAACAGAAATGAATTCATAGGCTGCCACTGTTCTCAAAACCCTCACTGGCTTTCCACCTTAGGTAATGGAAAATGGAGTTGTTCTCAGAAATCTGCCTTTCCTACACAGGGTAGGCGGTGTAGAAATTGTACCTTACTGGTTTGGGATTTAAAACCCATTCTCTTCTTAGTTGAAACCCTACCAGTTTCCTACATATAATGTGTGAGAGCAGTTTTTGATCAAAGATGCATTCCCAGTAAATCCCCCACCCCATACTTTCTGTGGATACCCAGGGTGGTATGAATCCTCAGTGTGTGTGCACTATAAATACAAAACAGTGGAAAAAACCCTGTGAAGGAAAAGTTAGTACTTAGTTTATATTTAGAGATAGTATTTCATGTAAGCTGTGTTACAAAGTCAAGTGTGTGTAGTTTTATAAAGACATTTCTCCTTTCCCCTTTGTACATAGCTTGACAGAAGCAAGAGAAAGTCTCTGACAGATGCTGATGAAACAAGCTATCTGGTTACAGAGCTGAAATATTTGGAAAGGACACAAGTGAGACAGAATTTATTGCCTTTGTGAAAAGGGGATTTAATTTCTAAACTATCCACACGTGGCAATGAACAACCTTGTCTCTGCCCTCTGGTGACAGCCTGCAGGCACTGTGCAATTATGATTAAAGCCTTTTATTGTTTTTGTCCCAGATTAGATTAAGTTGGTATTTAAAGATACAATTTTCTAATTGTGTTGTCACGTCAGAACAGGACGTGGTTGTCTGTGCACTTTTACTGAGGAACAAGAAAGAAATCTGAATGCTTTGAGGTAAACATGGCTAGAAACACTCCTAATACTTCTAATTTCCAGGAAGAGCAGAAGAAGTAATTACAATTCTTTTAGATTATTTTTAATTCTTAGTGTTCAGTTTAACTGGGAAAAGAATTTTGAATGAGTTCACACAGCTACTAAAGACAAGGCAGGGAAGAGAAGGCCACTGCTCTGTGCTTCTAGTGCTGCTTCCAGCAGAGATCCTCTCCCTTCCTGGCCACAGCAAGGTCAGCATCCCTGCTCTCAAAATCATGCCACCTTTGAGGTAAAAATAAATCACAATGACTTACACTAATCTGGATAAAAATCATGCTGTTTATTAGCTGTATTCCAGTATTCCAAAGCCAATGGGTCTGAGTGTGAGACAGACCTAAGAAATGCTGTCCGAACAGGGAAAAGATGAGAAGGAACTATGCATGAATATTTCTAGGTATCTAACATTTCCTACTTTTAAGAAAAAGAACCAGAGTTGACAAGAAACAGCTAATTGTCCAAACAATTTCAGAGATAAGGGTATGAAGGAAAGAAGAGACAAATCAATAAGGAAGTTGAGACAAGGCAAGGCATACGAGTTTGAAACAGAAAGCGCAAAGGAAATATTTTTATGAGTCCTGTTTAAATCCCTCTTCCAATTCCAAAAAGGAGCAAATGGCTTGAGGATTTCTCTAGCACACCATGTGCCAAGTAAGGCCCAAGGGATTCCGAATTCCGTGTTACAGCACTTACACCCACTTACTGTGGGGATTTTGTATAGGAGGAAGACTTGTGATTTGTTTCACAAGTTGTGGACAATGAGCTCCCTGATTTTTTTTTCCTGTGTGGATACAGAAAGTTGCCTAAGAATTGAAAATAACACCTTGTTGCTGTGAAAGCACATGAAAGAGTGGCAGTCATGTTTCAATGCATGTTTATCAAAGTGAATGAGAGCTCTGCCAGCAGTCACAATGGTGCCATGCAGCAAAGCCAGCTCATGCTCATTCAGCAGCAAGAGACCAGAGCAGCTCTAGGCTTGCTGCATATGGAACCAGAGGCACCAAAGAGCCTTACATCAAAACAGCTTTGGACAAGATTAGAGGTTTGCCCTGGCTTGCATATGCTGTTGTTTTCAATCTTTTGGGATTGACTGTGATGCTTCCTACAGCCAATACTTTCACCCCCCAAATCGTGCCAAAAGAGCATTATGGCAAGATATCAAATCTAGTGTGTCATGGGCAGCACCTACACAACCAACTGGACCCACTGCCTGCTCACCCAGCCTGTGCAGCCACACTGCAATGTCACTGCCCAGACAACATCACGCTCAGGGGTTAACTTCAGCTGTACTGGCAGCAAAGTGAGCAAAAATGTGGAGCTGGCCTGGATGGATACCAGTGCCTTCTGCAGCACAGCCCCTCCAGAACCTGATTATTTCTAATTATACTGCCTGGCAGACGTGTGGTGTTTCGGCAGAGTTTGGCACAGTGTTTTATATTGCTTCAGATTGACTGGGAAAAACAAGTGCCACCAGCTGAGCAGCCACTGAGGCATGTCCATCAGCAAAAGCAATGCTCTCCAATTAGCAAATCAGCCCCAAACTTTCTACTAGGAAGAGGCAGAGCAAGAGCTCCTGTGCCTGCCCCATTGGCTGAGCCACAGCGAGTGGGGCAGCACGGGAGGGCAGCTCTAGCAGAGATGCTGGGCTGGCACCAGGGAAATCTCTGCTGCTTTCCCTGCCTGCACTGCCAGGCTCAGCAGTGCCACGATGGGCCCTTCCTTACCCCCAGCACCCTTCACCCTTCATATCCATGGGAGGAGATCCTCAAGGCAGACTGCCTTTAATATGAGTGCTTCCAAGCAAACCTGTCTGATAGTGCTTTCAAGGAAACCCAATTTCAAATAAAGCTCCCATGTTACACAACCTATTATGATTTACCCAACTTAAAGTGATGCAGAAAAAGACCCTAACACCCATCTTAAAGAGACAAATGGGTTCCAGGTCCTGTCCTGCAGCTTATAGTCTAGGCAGACCTGAGTGACCTGCATTTGCAGGAGCAGAGCATGTTTACTTGTTTTAAAAATATAAAGAACAAACCTTTTGTGGACTATTTCAATGTCATGTTTCAATCTCTGATTTGGAAAGTGGGTTTGTGCCATTTTAAAATACAAAATACTTGAGTAGTTTATGAGATGTTGAGAGTCATATAACATGCAGAAAATCTATCAAGTCCCCATAGAAATTTGGATAAGTGTAGCTCTACAGCTTTTTTTAAAAGGCACTTGAGAACAAGACTGCATAACAAGCATTGCTGAGAATCTGCAACTGTCACAAAAGGGAGAGAAAATACATGTACTATCTTACAAGGTTTTCTCTGACACACTTAAGAAATAAAGTCACAACAGCCTCTTCAGGGTAATATCTCTAAAAAATCTAACTGGAGAAATGTATTTCATACACAGGCAGAACATTCAGCTTCTCTCCCCTTCCTGGGCTCTGGAAATACTTTCTTTAGACCTGTCTGGGATCCACTGCCATATGGATGGGCAAGATCCTGGATCAGCATCAGGTAGACTGAGCTATGAGCATGGACCCTCTTGGTGAATCCCTGGCTGGGCTCAACTTCTTGATTTAATGAGTCTCTTCATTGATCTGCTGAGAACATAGAATTAACTTTGAGATGCCTAAATCTCTCTCAAACTCTGATGGATTTGGCCAGTGGGATCAAAATTCAATGGTAGTGTCAGACAGCTAAGTGTGCCCACATCCTTTCATCTCCTTCTACTCCCCTGCTCACACAGTGGGTCACACTGCTCCTGCAACAACTCTTTCTGGGGGGCAAGGAGGACTCGGGGCAAGCTGTGGGCAGGGTTGCAGTGGCAGTCTTCCTTGGGGTGCTATTCCCACTCGGTATGCCCTTCCCTCTCATGTCTGTGAGTCTCACAGCCCCTTTTTGAGTCTCCTGACTTAATTGGGTGTGCTCCAGGTGGCAGACACCTGCACAAACCCCAACTAACTACACTGCACAAATAAAAGCTTCATCCAGAGAAAACAAAGGAGGAAGGAATTAACTCATCACCCTTCCCAGCTATATTGACAGGGTATTTTACAAACACAGCATCCCTGGAAATGCCCCCAAGATTCAGGGCAATAAAGTAACCTGTGTATGACCTGGAGGCTACACAGCTGCTGACAGGAAGCACCAGGCAGCACCTTGGATTGCTCCAAGCTTTTCAAGTGGAGAGGTGTCCTGTTCAGCTTCAGTTAGAGGACTTTCCTCCATGGGAAGAAAATCTCCTTCTTATCCAGGGTGAGAAGGGTCTATAAGAAACTGGCCATGGAGGCAATCCTCCAGGATGACCTCCACACTCCCTAGGCTGTCTGATTGATACCCCTGCACCTCAATATCTAAGAGACATGGCCTAGGCTTGTTTAGAGTTTACTCTACTCTTGAAAAAGCAAACCAAACTGCTCCTACTAGAGCACAAAGCTTGCAGCATTTGAGAAGCAGTTCAGGAGAGAGCCCACCCCACAAGGCTGAGTGGCTCCAGTACCAACCTGGCTTGTGTCTGTCCTGGGGGAACAGGCCTCTTTCCCTGCCTTCTTCTCTAGCCACTGAACTTCCAAATGCTATAAGATAGATATAAACATAAAAAGTCATCTGAATAACTATAGAGAAAGAGGCTTTTGGAGGAGGAAGAACAGTACAGAAGAAATGTGATACAATAAATCAAGTTTTGCAATATGAAAATTCTCAGATTTTTTGGCAGATAAAGAAATAAAACTTTGTTATCTGAGAGGGAAGAAGAAAGGTGTAGTTTTAGACATTGCCAATCCCTGCCCAGGATGAAGTTAAGCACACAAAAATTCTTGAGGTATTTGGGAGAGCAAGCAAAAGCCTTACCTGTACACAGGTTTGGAGGGCAAAATCATAGTGTGCACAATACAGGTCCAGGGCTGAGTGCTCTCACCACTGGTCACTCAAGCAAATGGTTACCAAAACAGGCAAATATCTGCAAAGTGTTTCAGTGAATTGGCATCTTACAGCAATACAGGTTGCAGAGGGCAGATGAACTCTAGGCTGCCAGAGCTCACTAGTGGACATGGTCCACTCACCTCACACTCTGCAAAGGGCTCCCAAGAGCCTGTCCAGTCTCAGATTTAGAGCCCAAAAACTGCTGCACAAGCTGCTGCATCTGCCAGCTGCACTCAATAAGCTTGTCCAGGCACCTTGGGCTCCAAAGAACTGCAAAGGGGGGAGACCAAGACTGCAGACCCATTAATGAGAGCTTCAGTCACCCAGGGATGCTCAGATGTCAGAGAGGCACCTGCACTCACACGCTCGTTTCTGCACAAATGTGCTTGATTGCAAAACCTGGCTGTTTTCTCCCCACAACAAGAAAAAATTTGAAATGGTCACATCAGCTACAGAGAAGGATGGAAAGAAAACCTCAGACAGCAACACCCATCCTAGCTGAACACAATCTCTCAGAAAGTCACCTGCCTGGGAAGGGCATGTGCTCCATGTGACACATGTCAGAAACCTGGTTTTGCCAAAGAACAAGGACAGTGATTCTGGCATAAGCTCAGACATTTCTCCTTTCCAAGGGCACCTGCTTGGGAAGCAGGGCCTGATTGGTATCATAAGAGAGAGAAAACAGGAGCATAGTGAGGGGAAAAAACCCCAATATTTGCAGTTACAGAGACAAAGCATAATTATGCAAACACACACTTTAATTATTTCATACCCTTAAAATGGGAAAAGGCTATATTCAAAAAGATAACTTCCTTTTAAAAAATTGAAGCATTATTTATTGTGGGGGGGTTTTTTCTGATTCCAAGGATGCTCTTTAGAGGTTCCAGGACTGTAAAAGAGTCTTTGACTTTTCTGTCTCTTCCTGCCTTTGCCTTCCACAGCTGGGAGAAAAATCTAAGGGCCTTAAATAAGTTTAAATATGAAAGTAAAAAAATGGCTTTGAAATAAGCTGTGAAGGAACATTCTGTATTTGAACTCCACAGAGAAAATTAAAATCAAGGGAAAATGCAGAGCTAAAACTGTAATACATCAAATTTTTACATGTATTTATATATATATATGTTTCAATCAGAGGACTCAATGTCTTACAGTTTTCAATGGGACTTTTGTTTGTGTAAAGATGGAAGAACAGAGCTCTGTTTCACCATGGCTCTGTGCTTTGTCTGCTATCTCCAGTCCCCAAATTTTTACTCCAAACTGTGGTAGGACACCCGTCTCTCAGGGCAGCTGAGCTCGTGTAGGATGAGAGTGTTCTCCTTTGTGTGGCACCACCAGTGTCAAAATCCCAGCTCTGCTGAAATCAGTGGCAAAGCTGCTCTGAGGGAGTTTGCTTCCCAGTGCCAGGCACACACGGCACCTTGCTGACTGCCCAGCACCCTGCCTGCAGGGTTAGTGCTTGTGCTCACAGGGACTGTGCCTTGCTGGGTTTCCTCACCTAGGGATGGGACTGCTCCTGCCACAGCCTGAGCTGCCTTTGGGCTGGTTTCCATCACCTGTCAGCCACAGAACCAGGCTGCAGGGAGCAGGGCTGGAGCTGAGGGGACACAGTCAGGCAGCAGCCTCCGGTGACTGCTTTTTCCTCCTCACAACTTGGCTGCTGACAGCTGCATGAAGGTCTCTGTGGCAGCTTTGTCATCCCCAACCACACCAAGGTGAGTCTTTCCTAGCAAAATCTGGTGAACACCAGCCCCCAGCACCCACGTTCCCTGTCCTTCAGCACAAAGTACAACATCCCACAGCGCAGAAGCACTCCCCTGCAAACAGCCCCAACTCAGCTACAAACAACAAACACACTCTACAGGTTTGCTGACATATTTATGTAGCCTGCTTCCTCAATCCACTGAGTTTTACAAAATGGCCCATCACAACAACATCTGAGCACAAGACTAGACATGGTGCATGCTGCAGTGCAGTGTTCTCCTTTGGGGTCAAGGAAAATAATTTATAGGCAACAAAAGATTGGGCAAAAATTAAGGGAACAGATAAAGTTTCCTACTAACTCACAAGCAAAGGAAGGCATATCCTGCCACTTTTACTGTTGTGGTTTGTAGGAGCAATGAGGAGGATGGCTGGAAAGAGTCTATTTTAACAACAGTACTCACTAGCCAGAGAGAGGAGAAAATTATTGAAGCTTCAGTCAGCATCTCACTGCTTCCTCTGTTCCATGTGCAGGGCTCCAGGGGACATAGCAGCAACTGTGGCATCACAAAATATTCTTTTTCACAAAATATGTTTTTTCTCCAGAATCTCTCCAGCTTTAAAGAAACCTCTCACCTCCATGCCATGGCTTTGCCTCCAGGAAGAAACACAGTACACACCTGCAAGGACCATTGTGGACTCCTCTGCTCACCAGGACTGCATGCATGCCAAGTACCTAATTGCAGTATTTTTCCTCTTTTGAAACGCAATTCTTGTTCTACCTGGATTAACTTCCAGGGAAAGTTAAAAAGTGCTTTCTGTCCTTGTCCTTGTCTGTATCTCCTCCAATCACAGACAGACCGTGGCAGTGCCTTTTGCTTTTGATTAAAAGAACCTTGGGTATCCACTAAAGGGCACTGACCCGGTTTTTATCATCTCACCCCAATGGCAAAGCTCTCTTTTGGGAAGCAGCATCCCTCAGTGGAGCTATTACAGCACCCCTGCAGCACCAGAGAGAATCATTCTCCAGAATAAAAGCTAAATGATGGAGTGAGACAGAGTGGGTGTCTGTGTACATAAACATTAGAATTTGTTTACTCATGCAAACCACTCTCAGGGTGAGAGGAAAATAGCAGAAATATTCAGTTAAACATTTATCTCAGTTAAACATTTATGCAGGATTTACATATGATGACATACACAGAGATAGTGTTTGCATGGCTGACACTATTGGCAGTGTTGGATTGTTTAGGGATGCTTTCCCAGAGCATTTTTCTTGCCAGGAGAATTTTTAGATTTTTTTTTTTTGATTGTGCAAGTGTAACAGATCTATCATTCATCTACAGAGCTGTGCAAGTTTTTTTTTTCCTTCCAAAGAACAGCTTGTTCCTGTATTTACAAGGTATTAATATAGAGGTGACACTATATTATTCCTGACACTTGGATACAGCTTCTCAGTTTCCCACATGGGTTCAGATCTCTGCTGACGTAACCCAGTGAGGTCAGCACATAAAATTGGAGGGAAGTTAGCAGGTAAAGATACTTTTCTTTAAACAACAAAAATGTTTCTTCTATGTACATATTCCCCTAGAAAGGTAACCCCAAAGCCAAGGACTCCCTTAGAGCACTTACCGCTGCTATTACAGCACTGTGCTAAGGGTGCAGAATAGAAACATTAAATTAATCAGAAGATCTGAAAAAAACAAACTCCAATAAAGCTTGAATTTTACTTTTCTCAATTGAACTGAGATGTAAATTAGATAAATAATACAATTTCAAAACAGAGCAGAATCTGAATGGCACCTCATCTTTACTAACTTACATTTTCTTTACATTAAGGTGTTCTGATAGGATATTTTGCCCAAACAGACCCTGGGGTAGGATACTTCAAGAAAGTTAGGTCCCATGTCAGCCAGGTGTGCATTTAACTTCTCATCAGCTTTGAAAGTCACCTGCATATACAGCTCTGAACAACAGGGCCTGATTCTGCTGCAGCATAACCAACCTCTGGTCTCTCAAATATATACACAAGGATTCCATAAAAGCATTTGTGTGGTAAGTTTACTATGACAACATGACACACCTTTATATACCTTCTCATGCCTGAGTCCTAAGGGTCCCCTTTTTCATTCTCATCCACAGGTAAAGGGAGAAATTCTTGCCTCTTTTCTTTCTGACAAGGACAACTGAAATGCAGCAGGGCTATTGTGAGTCCAAGAGCTGCAGCTGTAAAAAGAAATGCACAAATTGAGTGCACACATTGAAACCATGAGGTCATTGTGAGAAGTGCCATTTTTTCTGGTCCAACTGCAATTAATTGGAGCATTGCTACTGTTTTCCAAGGCCAGCAGGACTGCCTTTTCCTGCCTGCTGGGCTCTGTGGCAGGTGAGTTTCAGTGGGATGAATTCCAATTTAATTAACAGAAAACAATTTTCTTAAAGAGACAAAAAAAAAAAAAAAAACCTAGACAACAAACTGTTCCTACAGTTCTCTCAAAATGAATATATACATAATATAGAAAATAAAAAGGTAATACAAAGAAACTTGGCTTTCTTCCACTCCTAGGAGATGCTAGAAAGCCATTTGATAATATGTTTTAGAATACCATTTATATTAGCCCTGGACACCTTGGTTGGAGGACACTGTGATGGATGGATATTTTTTCTCTCATTGAAGAGCATCCATTTCCTCTCTTAGGCCACAAACATAAATATAGAAATAGATCATTCTGAATTGGTCTGTTTATGATTACTTATTTAATGGCTAACCACAGTGTCTTGAACTACTAATACATAATTTAAATGTCTCACAAATACAGCACTTGGTTTTCAATTCATTCTCTGTACATATTCAATAAAATGAGCATGTGAAAATAACAAAGGAAGTGAGGCCTCAGTTATCAATTCTGACAGGGTTCACAGTCCTTCTAAATGTGTCTTTAAGTCATTTTAGCTTGCATTTGAACATAATTATCATGACAGGCATGGCTTAAACTGAGCCAACAGAGCTTTAAAATAAACACTGAAAGCTGCTTGCTCAACGTTGATGCAAGGTCCGAGTCCCGATCCCCATTTCCCTCAATAACCCCAGTCCTGGCATGGCCTGGCAGGCTGAGGATTCTTTGTTAGCCATGGTGAGGGTCACCAGAAATGTCTGCAGGAAATAAACACCCAGCCTTGAAACTCAGCTTTTGTCATGCCTCCCCTTCTCCCAAAGCCGATCTGGATCTGGGGCCTGTTTGCCCCCTGTGCAGGGGTGGAGGTTCCTGCCGTGCCCACCCCTGGAGGAGCAGGACAGCTTTTCAGGCTTTCTGCTGCAGTCCCACAGCCCCATCTGTGTAGCCTGTGCTGCAGTCTCAGTACTTATGCTGAAACTCCTTGCATGTGAAAACATTGCAGCCCACATTTCACACTTACACTCATTTAGGCTTTATCAGGGGATCCATTTCATAGTGCAATTAAAAGCTACTCTAGCATGCAGCAGTTTAAGAATGTACCTTTAACATTCAGGTATATACTGTGTGCAGGAAGTCAGATCTTCAATGAAATCTAGTCTGCTTTGATTAATTATTGATGACATTTTTCCATCAGAAAGAAAAAAATCCCAAAGACACTCTGCCTATTGATCTGAAAGACTCAAATAAATGAAACAGATTCAAAGTTTTGCCTATGTTTGTTAACCATTGATAAAATGTCAGTACAGAGAAGAGGTAGCCATATGCAAATGTAAGGATGGTGATAGAGAGAGTTTTAAACTGCATCTGGTTCAACTTCTTGGAAACGTCATTTGATGTTGAACATAAAACCTGTGTGTACTGACAGTACAAGGTTTTGCCTATCTTCCATAGGTATTGCAATGTATGTTAACATTCAAGAAGTAGTGGAAATTGTGCAGGCACTTAAATGACAGAAAGATGAGGATTTGGGATCAGATCTTGAGCTGGGAAGAGAAGTATAAAAAAGTACAGTTCATTAGTCTGACCTCTATCATGTACAACTTTTTCAAACATACACTGGAGAAAATAATAATCAATATGCAGAAACAAAAGGAGGCCAAAAGGCAATGTGATTTTAGGAAAGACAGATCACATTAGACTAAACTTGTTTGGAAAGGTGCTTGTCTTGATCAGAGAAAAGTGGTAGATCTAATCTTGGGAGTTTGCTTACCTTTGACTTAGAGTCATTTATCTGTGGAGCTGGAGAAAACGTGGGTTGTTTTTTGCTTGTGGTTTGGTGAGGTGTGTTTGTTTTTTTTTAAATTTACTGCCATTGCTCCAGTTCACTCCAACAGGAGACTAGTCCTCTTAGAATTTCAACAAATTTCCCTGAGTTTGCAGGTTGGGACTCTGAGCACTGATAAAGACAGAGGGTTTTCTTCAATCAGAAGCTGCCATGGCTTCCCCTGTGGCTGACAGCAGAACCAGCAGGGTTTCAGCAGCAACTTGGGCTCAGCATCATCCTGTACAAACCCAGGGAGCTGCTGGAAGATTTGCCTGGGCAAGAAGCAGAAGTCTGCTCCATTCGATCTGTGGGAGAAGTTTCAGAGTCAAGGTGAGGGGATTCTAATTAACCAGCAAGGATGCACTGGCAGGGCATTTCTAAGCAATGAATATTTGATTACAAGAGCTGAGAGGCAAAGGCAATCTATAAAATAAGACTGATGAGTCACTGGCTGTCAGTCTGTGCCTTCCTGTGCATCAATATTTCTACTGGAAGTTCACAAAATTAAAAATATTAATGGGTCAGATTTGGCCCCAGAAGTTTTGAAAAAGTTGAGTTATTTCCACAAAACCATTTTATCTTTCCAGCTACATTTAGCTAGTGGCGAGTACTGCTGTTCTCCACTGGTTTTAGTCCCATTGCTTCTTCCCAAGTTTAAATTCCCCTCTCAGACTGAATGGCCTGTATTTGAGAATGGCTCATTTAGTGTCCACGAACATTTATAAAAATGACCTCGTAAAGAATGCCAGTGCACACAATTCTCCCTAGCAGAACTACAAAAAGGAACAAGTCTTGTATGAGAGACATTAGATTCAGAGGGAGAGCATGCCAAGATGAAGAATGACATCAATGAATCAAACTAGCCAGAAGCATAGCCCCTTCAAGGCTTTTTCCTTGCATTTCTACATCAGGCTCATGCCTACTGCAACACTTCAATGGTAGAAAGCAAAACAGAAGGCAGATTTAAATATATAAAATGAGTCTGGTATATGAAAAGCAGTTAAAGTTGACACTGCTCAATTGAGAAGTGAATACATTTAGCTTTTATTTACCCTTGACTATAGCATTGCATAGGACAAAGCTGAGGAAAAAAAGCAGCAGTTTCCATTCACCAGAGATATCATTGGATAGGACAGGTATCCATTCCAATACCTGATAAGTTAAATGTCCAAAGATTACCATCTTTTGACACACCGTGTTTTCTTTTATGTTGGATGATTTCAGCCTGCCATTTTACACCCAAGTAATTATTCTGGGTGGAGATGCCTGGGCATGCACAGGTCACTCCTCAAATGACTGATATGAGAACCACCAGGCTGTGCTTTGGTTTTGTGGAGTTGGTGAGTCTGTTAAATCTAGTGATATCCCATGTGATCAGGGATAAGGATTTCAGATCAGAATCTCTGACTATGCCTATGCCGGGGCAGGTGGGAGAGGTGTGTTTCACACTCCTCACCACCCTCAAATACAGTCACAACAAATGAGTTAATCCAGTGACATCAAAATCCATTAGCATTTTATACTGACTTTAGTACAGACAGGACCAGACTCTCTATCACCTTACTGCCTATAACCTACCTTACAAAATAAAGAGTTATGAAAGATTGACTAAATCAGTGATGAAACCCCTATGCCTCTGGAGGCTTGGGAACAAGCCTGTGGTGTGAAAAGCCAGCAGGATACCTTCTGCAGGAAAAACTAAGCAGAATTGCTTTTCCCTCAGTAAGCAGGAGAAAAGCAGCAGCTACTAGACAGCCTCTCACAAGCTGAGTGTACAACTGAATCAATACTTTCAGTTTTACACTCTTATACAGGCAGTGAATGAAAAAGTTTATATTCCAGTCATGATATCTAATGGCTCAACAACAAGTGCTGTTAAAGAAAAACAGAAAAAAATCCCACAAAACCAGAGGCATTTAAAAATTCATTGGGTGACAGGGAGTACCTTGCCTTTGTGTAGGAAATGTCTCTACTAAAGAGACTTCAGCAAAATTAATTAGGTCATCAGAAAGGTTTACAAGCTACATTCACTAAGATAGCAATTTTCATGAAGCAGTCTCTTGAAATAGCTAGCTAAACTCTATAAAGAAAAATCCCTTGCTAGGTATATCCCTGCAGATTAAATACACTTGGCAGAAGGAAAAGCACTTAAAAAATTCAAATCAGTCTTCTTGCGAGCAGTGAATGAAGAAAAGTCCTCCCATACCACATTCCCAATTTTAAACGTGCAGAAGCACTGTTTAGGGCACTGAGAAGCAAGTCTGCCCTTTGAGCAGTTCAGGCTTTTAGAGAACGGGCTGTCCAGTGGACTGGCCCAATGGAGACAGGTAACCTGTGCCTCAACACCACTGGTGTCTCAACGCAGGGCAGAGGAGGCTGTGGCACCCTCAGGCTGCTGCAGACTGCAGGAGACAATGTAGGACTCAGCTTACAGCCAGCTCGGTGCCAGTGAGCAAAAAACAAGGGATTTTTGTATCATTTATCCTGTATTATGTACAATTCAGACTGGTGGTACATTGTATAGTTGCATGTCTGTTGGTGACTGAGGGGTTACAGCAGCAACCCAGCAATGCCCTTAAACCCATGCTTAGATTTGTCTCTAGTAAATCGTACAAATGTTCTGCTGCACCCACATGCTTTTCTACAAACCCCTCTGCCAGGTGAATGAACTCATTCTGCTGAGAACACTGCATTCACAAGCATGGTTTAGACTGGACTGCTCTTCCCCTGTGCTCTCAAAGAGAAGGACCAGGTACAGCCACTCCATAGTAGATGAGAGTATAGCAGAAAGTAAATGCTATGCACAACAGCACCATCTTCAATGAGTGCGACAAAGGGACATCTTGGGGCCCTGTATGGCAGCACTGCATGATGTCCTATGGCTTTACAAGGTGTAAATATGCTTACTTTTTCTTATTTTGGCAAGCACATCCCATTTTCAAAATTAACTTTCAGTGAAAGCCTTTTCCAGTAGCTATGTAATTTTTGAGGATGTAGTCTGAGGACTCCATAATTTTTGAAAACTGAACTGAATTGCTCTTGAATATGTGAATGTAGAAAACTGGGGAAAGGCTCCCGAGATGCAGGTTAGTGCCTTATGTGGGCACATGCACAGGAATCCTGCTTCAATTCAGAAAAGTGCTGCCATTCTGAAGGTGAACCTTTGCAGTTTGAAGCATGTCTGGTTTGTCTACAAAGATCAAAATGTGTAATTCTTTAATGCCTGAAACTGTCTGCAGAGTAGTCAGCAGACCCCAGTGTTTGACAGCAGCTGACAGCTCATCTCAGGGAGCAAGCAACTTCAGCGATACCAATGCTTGACTTATTTCCAAGGAAAAAACCCCCTGTTTTATAAAACACTGATTAAAAGTAGACTTGGGCTCCTAAACTAACTCAGCCCAAATATCAGGAAAAAACTCAGGTGCCATAGATTGAAAACTCTGACAAAGCTGCTGCAGACCAAAGCAAAGGCAAATGAGCATCAGTATTTCAGTGACTGGCTTTCTTGCATGGGGAGCAGCAGTAAAACCTCTGCCTTATACACTGCTGTGCTGCCTAACATGGAAATACTTTCAGCACAAGTGATTTCGTGATTTGTACAGCGTGGGTACTTACACACTGCAGTAAAATAAATACTGAGCAGCAAAAAGGGAAATCTGATGGCTTTTTTTATATTGCCCCTCCTCTGTGTACATATTCTTCCCTTTGGAATGTGCTGCCCCTGGTCAGGACTGGCCTGGAGAGCCCATGTTACATGACATACATTTCCCTAGTCAAGTCCATGGGCAAGACACCAGGTCATTTTACAGCACCTACCTCAGGTTCATGTGTGACCATGTCTTCTCTTGGATTGTTTGTCTGTGACACTTGTGAGCTAGATCTGCTCTGAACTTCCAGGAGAGGCCTTCATCTTGTCATTTTGGCAGTGGGGAAGGCAGCCCTCTGCACTCCACACCTTTCTTGTGCAGGAGCTGCAACTTGCTGAGGGAGCCTTTGCAGCCACCATGCACATCAGGTTTGCAGCTGGTCCCACATTCCCACAAGAACAGCTTTGACACACTTGGGAGCCCCAAGAAAAGGATTTGTGTGGAAGCTCCTCTAAGACAAGACGCCAGAACCCATGGTAGTCGTAGCGGGCAGAAAGTAGCTCACTGAGCTGCCCTGTATTCAGGAGAGCTGTAAATCCTCCAAGTTCCACAGTGATATTAGGAAGGGCTGAAATCTATTTGAGTGACCCCAAGTATTTGCTTTACTTCTAGGCCCCCAGGTCCCCTGGAATCATCCTACCATACTAACTCTATCTAGATGGTATCCTCTAGCTGCCCCCAAATGTGGCAGATTTCCTCAGGTGAGTTGTTAAGTGGCCAGAAATACATTTCTTTTGTGCTGAAAACCACGACATGCTAGGTGCCATCGCTTCTTCCTCACATGTGGCTCACCCTGTGGCAGAGCACAAGTACATTTAACACCAGCCATGATGATTCAACCCTTAGCTAAGGCATTTGGGCAAGTGCTTTCTGCAGCAGCTGCTCCTGGTAGTACTTACTGCTCCTCCCTTAAGGACCAGGGCCTCTCCATGCCCAATGCCTTGGTCTGTGTTACCACCAGCAGTACAAACAAGGTGTCCCTGAAGACCAGGGATGCTGGGCAGCCTGAAGCCAGAGCACACAATTTTCAGTTTGCCTGGCACCACCTTACACTTCTGGGGAAGATTTTTTTCATGGCACCACAGAGCCTCACACTGAAACAGAAAGGAAAAGAGAAAAACGAGACTCACAGTTTTACAGCTACCATGGGGAAAAGGCATTTTGTGCCCTGCCTTGGCACACTGACTCAAGGAGATGAAAGAAGAAAGGCAGAACAGTAGATAGGATTCAGTGCTGGATAGTGGATCAGCTAATGGAGGGAAAACAATTTTCTGAGTAAGAAGACTAAGATGATTATAGGACGTGGAACGTGCAAAGGAGGGTGATAACTAGAGGATAGTGGGATGGAAGAGGAGAAAGAGGTAGTAACCAGGACAGAGATCTGAAGATTTGGACAAAGTCTTTTCATTACAGAGCAGAGAGAAAATGCAACACAGAGCTGCACTAGAAGAAACAATAAGCTCAGGAAACAGAGGCAGAAATTCTCACAGGATTGGCTGACATTCCTTGTGTACTGCAGACATGATCCACAAACCTGTCATAAGGCAAGGTCTGCCCCAAGATCAAGTGCTGCTCCAAGGGGAACAGCAAGCTTTCTGTGGCTGTGCCTCAATAACACTTTCTCCACATCTTGACATTTCTGCCTGTGCTGCAGCACAGAAGAGTTGCTCACCCTCCAGCCCTCCAGGGCAGAAAAGACTTTAGAGAAGAACTAACATTTCCCTCCAAGGCGAGCAGAAACAGGTACTGTGCTAGTGGATGCCGGTGTTATGAGCATGGCCAGGCAGAAAGCTCTCAGTGCAGCGTGGTGGGCTGTGCAGGAGCCTGGGAGAAGAGATGAGCCAGGTTCTGTGTGGGGCCCTGGGCAGTGGAGAGTCAGCTGCACCCTCCAGCATGAGGTGCCAAACAACCACTGCTGCTCCCTCCAGATGCTGAGGGGAGAAAAGCCTTTGAGAAGAGAATTAATTATAGGGATTGCATTCCATTTCCTACAATTAAGGGAACCCATCTGTAGAGATTTCAATTAATGTAGATCGTATGGGGACTTTCAGTTTGGCTGGAGGGTTTTACTGGATGTACTCTGTCTCCTTGGTATTTTCTGTAGTTGTGCAGTCATTAGCTTTGGCCATTAAAGACAGGGAGACGGTAATAAATGAGGAATGGACAACACAATGATTTTCATACATAGCAGATGGACATACTTGCTTCTTTCCCTGACTCCCACCATCTTTCCCTAATTAATACAACCACTAGCTACAAAAGTCTTCTTTTATTAAAAAAAATTAAATGCGTGGATGGCACAATTCGTGTGCATGAAGCCACTCTTTAAAAATTAAATGAGGACATTTCACCCTATATAATATATCAAATATAAACAGGCATAGGGTTTACAATTACAATTCTTACATTAGTAATAATTATCTAAATAAACTATTTTTCTATCTAAAGCATTTTCATTCCATTTTTTTCTGTGTGCTACAATTAAAACTTATCAACATTACCATTGATCTGTCTGTTTTTTTCCAGCTTCCTTTAGACATAACCCTCCTCCTGGGATAGACTTTTTTTTGTTTAACTTACAGTGTGTCTCCTAAATGCATCTCGAAATGAGCAGTTCTTAGAAACAAAAAGTAACTTAAATCATGTATGTCTTACTTAGCATGTGCCTAAGGCACCACAATGCACTGAAGTTTGTGCAGCCATGAGTGTATAACCAAAAGTCAAACCACTGGGCATCTACTCTTGCTGCAGGGACTTTGGGTCTGGCATATGCACATTGCCTCATTCACTGACTGACTGAAAGGTACATACTGCTGGCTCCTGCTGTAGACTACTTAGGTTGTGCTTGGTTTGAATTACTCCTCATGCCCTAATTATTACCTGTTTCCCCAGACACAGATGAGGGCTGGGAGCTGCCAGGCTCGCTGGCCAGGCAGGGTTGGTAAAGCCCTGGCGTGGAGAGACTGAGCCCTCCTGGTTCACCCTGCTTGCAAAACAATGTCCTTACATAAAGAAGCCACCTGGTCACCCAGGCATGACTGACTACCTCTGTAAAAATTCCATCACACACTGCCTCCAGCTGCATCCTGCCTATCCTAAGATACAGCAAAGGTCTGGGAGTGAAACCCCAGCAAAGCAATAAAAGCAACTGCTCTGTGGTTTCTAGACCCTGCATGTTGAATGCCACAGCCCACGTTCACCTGTGTTGCAGCCCAATTCAGACATTCCTCCTGGGCCCAAGCCTCAGCTGTGTGGGAGAGGCTGCTCCCTCTGGGATGGTCATGGAGCAGGAGGAGGCCACTGCTGGGTGCTGTGGTTCCACAGATGCAGCTGGAGTAGTTTCTCTGCTTATATGAAGGTGCTTTGACTTCCTCGCTGCCTGGATTTTAGTTCAGTTCCTTCTAATTTTTTTCCCATTTTAAGAGACCATTTTTCATTCGCTATCTGTAACGAGACATTCATTCCACAGCAATATCCAGCTCATCAATCCTTCCTTTCAAAAGCACTGCTGCTTTTACTGATCCTCTGTTCCTGTTATATACAAGGCCATACACACACACTCATATATATGTGTGTATAGAGAAGATTTCTTTCCTTCTGTCTTTTTGTTCTTTGCCGTGTTTAAGTTGTTCACAATATTCTTACAATTACCTGGTCTTTTGATTGCCTTACAGATTTATTGTTGTCCCCAATACTCTCTCTTACATGTCTGTCAGGAAAAGTATTAACAACTTTCCTGTTACTCCCTTTCTATGCCATTCCTGCTTGCTAGCTCTCCAGAGGGATCCCTCTACTCATGCATAATTTTCTGGTGAAATGTGCTCTGCAGCAGTGAAGAATATCCATTCCGACCTTTGGAGAGTTGCTTTGAGTCAAAGGTGGATTCTTACTAACCTCAGATTATCATTTCAGAGGCTTTGCAACATCCACCCTCCTAAAAAGGTCTACAACATTGCTCAGAGTCTCAGCAGACAGCTCTGCTTCCTCTCCTCTTCGTGCTCATTCAGCTCCCAGTGCAGTCATTCCCAAAGTTTCAAAGCCAAAAAGCTTTACATATTGTCTCTTCTCTGTCTCAAGGCCTGGAACAAGACGTGGTCACCTTCACTACACAATCAAGTATTACTGAGAACACCTTGTAGAGAAAATATGCTATGCAAACCATCAGGCCTTTGGGGGTTTGAGGCAAGGAGAAAGCCAACTTCTCCTGTGGGAGCGGTGCACAAAAACAGACCAGCTGTCTGGATTGAAATCATGAGCAATTAACAGTCGTTTCAATTAACCAGAACAGAACTTTATAAATATTTGCAAATTACACCACCCTACCTATTTTTGCATGAAGAGTGGCAACCCATGAGGGAGCTCTCCCTAGATCAGAGGGATGTAATCTGAGGGAATTCTGAAGGTCAAGGGTTCAAGAGATATTTTGAAATTATCTTCTTAATTAGAAGCAGCAAAGTCTAGTCTGCTGTGTATAGATGGGCGCAAGAACTGCAGATTAAAATTAGAGAAGGAGCTTGGAGGGAAACTCAGCCAGCAAGTTCTCATCATAAGACAGCATGGCAAGGATTCGGGCGGGAAGAGATCCCACCCTTGCCTGCCTCCAGCATCCAGTGGAGACGCCCCAACCATCAGACTGCAGTTAGCATCGGAGAAAAAAGGACCCATTCATTTATACTTGTCTTGGGAGAGGAGATTGGCTTGAAAAATGAGTACTCTTGCATACTAGAAAGGTTTCTTTGGGTGGGGGTGGGCCTAGGCTTCCTTTTTCAGGCACTGGATGCTGAAAGAAACTTATGGATCATAATATTTACCACATTAAAATGCATCATGTCATGATAGCTGTAGAGATAGAAACTCACCCCAGATCATCTGATAAAAATAGTTACATGGGAAATAGAATCCACCACCACCTCAGCGAAGCCACAGGAATCTCCTCCCATTGTAAATATGCTCCATATAATGCATATAATGATGCCAGCTCTCGCAGGAGCGATAGTAAAACATAAATCACACTAACTCGTAACAGCACCACCAAACAATGCAAAATGGCTACAGACTGAGGCTTGGCTCTGCCTGCAGACAACTGTGTCTAAACTTGGAGCACTTTCTAGGGCAGCCAGAGGAGAGGCTCCAGGCTCTCCAGGCTCTGCTCACATCATGGGACACAGACTTCACAGAAAACTCACATTCCTGTGTATTTTATTGCTATCCTGCTTGTGGGGACATTGTTAGTGCTCACTGTGTCAGCAGAGGCCCATGTAAAGACTACTGGATTGAATTTGGGTGGGAGCTACATACCCAAGGCACCTGTGTGAAAGAGGCTGCGTGCCTATCAGTGTCAGATGAGAAATTGTTCGCTCAAAACTGAGACTCTGACTACATTTGGCTGTCATCAATTATTTAGAAACCATCGAAATCTGATTTAGATCCTGATGTCAGGTCATTTTCAAATTTGAAAGTCTTAGTGTATTCCCATCTCCCATGGCTTCATTTCTGTCAGGATTTTCATATATGTTAACAATAGCAGTAAGAGGAGAGTGACTTCTTTCACCAGTGCACATTCTCCCAGCCCACCAATTCCAAAGGATGTACACATGTAGCCTGAAAACCAGTCCAGGATTTTTTTTTTGGCATTTGTAAACTGTGATTTAAATGAGAGTTCATCAAGTGCTGATTTCAGGGGCTTAAAATTGCATAATTCTTTATCTGGATCCACAAACACAGGTTTGATTAGGCCTGTAAGTACATGACAAAGTGCCTCACAGTACAAGTACTACACATTCATAAAGATTACATTTCAATAACTTTTTTTCCATCTACGGGCCTCATTACTTTGGGTGATATTTTATGGTATGGATGGTAAAACTATAATAAATGTTTTGGATAGTACCTTCAAATTTGCACTAAGGTGATTCTGCCATTACCAGTTGTGAGTTGATTTGGGTTTTTTACATGCTTGTGTTACACTTTTGGTATTAAACCAGAGGATTATACCAGTGCTTTCCAAAGTGGGACCATTTACAGACTTCTAAGTCTTGTCTGGAGCCCACTAAGTACCCTGTTAATGGAAGGTGTCTCCCAGCAAGCTGCTGTTTGCTCAAGACCAGGCAGCTACAAGAAAACAAGGAATGGTTCTTGATTTTCCCTATGGTGACCTGGGCCATGGAGGGGCATAGAGGAGAACCACAGGGAGAATTAAGAACCATTCTTGGAAGCCAAATTACTCTGAGCGACTACAAGGTGTTTCTGCCCTGCAAGTGGCTTTTGCTGCACAGCCACCTCAGTGCTCCCCTTGCTACTCAGGAGCTGCATAATGTATTTATATTGAACTCTGCCAAAATCACACAACACCACAGCCTCTACAAGCATCAAAAATTCCAGCTTTTTCACCCGCAACACACGTAGAGAAAAAGCCTCAGATGAGCTCCAGCTTCTCAGGCAGAAGTCTAGCAACAGGAGCCACAGCAGAGGAGGGATCCCCTCATCAGTAAGTGCTGTAATTAGTAGCATTTGAGGTCACAAATAAAATCAAGGCCTGACTGTGCTAATTACAAAAAAAATACACATATGCAAACATTTTGCATGAGGCAAGACAGTCCCTCAAGTCGCAGGCAAGCTCTGCTGAGTGCACGAGAGGGATGCTGAAGCAGCCGGGGCAGCTGCCCTGCAGGAGGGACAAAAGCCCAGCATGCTACCCCAGAACTCTTCTTTCCTAGGGGGGCTGGCAGTAGAACTGGGACCAAATCCATAAAAACCCACAAGCACTTGGAAACAAACCCTACGCAATGCAAGTATTTCAGAAAATTATAACATTGTGTAGCACCTAAAATACCTGCAAGGATTATTTCCTCCCTTTCTTCACCCTTTTAAAAAAAAGGTTTATGTTGTAGCAGAACAGTTATCCAGTTAGCCAAGACATAATGGATGCTAAATGTATCCATAAATCCTTATCTACACATGGACCTTAATTTCTTACTTGTTTTTTCTTTCTGTCCTTCAGCTGGCAACTTTCCTTGCACTATCCCTTTAATTTTCCTTCTTCCCTCCCTAAGGCTTCTGCAAAAATCCTTCCCTAGTTCCATCATCTTCCTTCCATCCATTTGCCAAGCTCTCTTGAAATCGCCTGTTCTCAGGTGTGTAGCAGCCACACTGAGGCCTGAATGCAATATCATTGATGTTTTTTGGTGCAAGCCATTCCTCAGAACAAGGATGTGTTTCCACCACCACGATCAGGTAAAGATGACTTTGCTTAAAAAAAATCCTAGCTTGGGCAGGGTAAAAGGCGTTTTGAGAAAAAAGTATGGTCCAGATAATTAAAGACCTTGTGATGACCACATGGTCTGAAGCTCTAGAAAGCCAAACAGACCTGAAGAAAATTCTCCCTCTCTGCAATTGCTGCTTATAAATTGTTCTTATTATTAACTAATGTGCTTATTGGTTACTTCCTGTCAGAATAATCATAGCTAATAAGATTATTTTCTTGTGTTTTGTGTAATTAGCAGGAGTAAGAAAAACAGAGAAAAGTATAATTTACCTTGTATTAGGTGCACAAGCTCCCACTAACCACAGATTCTTGGATGTAATCCTGCACATTGGCTGCACTTTGGCATTTTGCAGTTTATCTTTAAGAGTTTTGGATTTTGAAATTTGCACTAAAACCTCTTGCAAGCAAGCAAACCAACAGCATCCCAAAGAAAGAATCCCCTTTTGGGTCTCTTTTCCATTTCTTTTATGCCTCTTTTGTCTTTCTGTTCTGCAGGCAATTTTCTAAAAAAATATTGAAATCAACTGTATTTGCATTCTTTAGTGTAATATTGAAATAATTTTGCATTTGCAGTGCACACTACTCACAAGCAGGAGCTTAGATCCCTTGAAATCAACATTAAAATTAGTTCTCTATGTCTGCTTTAAATTTCCCTATGCTTTCTGGTTCAATGCAAATTTCCCCTCTACCCAGAAATGTTCACCACTTTTGAAACTTTAAATTTCTGGGGGAAAAAGCTGCAATAAGCATTCAAGTTGAAAGCTGAGGTAGCAAGAGTGTGAGAATTTCATTTGCTTAGTCCTTTAAAGGCAGAAATTCTTGCCTAAAGAACACTTTCTATTGGAAATAGGGAGCCCAAAGAAGAGAAAGGAGGCTCTCTTTGCAGCCTGCTGAATCTAATCTAATCTAATCTAATCTAATCTAATCTAATCTAATGCAGAACACCACGGCTGCCAGCAAGAGCCTGGGCACGAAGGCTTTGGGAATGGGGAGGGCTTTACCTGAGTCTGGTTGGCAGCTCTGCGATGGAGCAGACAAGAGCCTGGATCTCAGGTGTCCTGGCTCCATCCTCGGCTCCGAAAAGGCTCCCTGGCAACAGCCCATTAAACATTTCAAATAGGTAAAATATCGACAATCTTTAAAACTGGCTTTTGGAAACAATCTCTAGTTAGAGTGCATTTGAAAAAGAGAATCTATGCCCGTGCAGGCAAGCACACAGGGTAGTGTTCCTGAAGAGCAACTTTCAGAGTGACAGACGAGGTTTGGTTTGTGACCGGGAAGCACAGGGTAGCTATTGCGCAGCCATTCCCTAATCCCCAGGTATTTTCCCCACTGCGGGGTCCCGTTTCCCAGAAGGCTCGGGTGCCGAGCAGCAGGCCCCGCGCCGTGCCCTGCCTCAGGGCCGCGCCCGCAGCGCCCCCTGCAGGCCCGGCGCCGCTCCGCCACAGCCCGGCCGCGCTGGCGGCCCGGATCCGGCCCGGCTCCGAGCCAGGGACTCCGACAGCAGAGACACTAACCCTGCCCCAGCCAGCGCCGGCACCTCAAGGGTTTTGTCTTTTAACTCCTTTTGTTCCCCTCTTTTCAAAAACCTCTGCAAGCAGGTAGCTCCAGTACACAGTGGGTCACACAAAGTTCCTTTGCAAACGCTCAGGTTCTGAATGCTTGAAGACACTTAAAACTATTTTTTCATCCCAAAGATCCCATAAAGTTGTTCCTGTATGCTTCCAGAGTACATTCTTTGGTTTTCAAAAAACTCTCCTCTCCCCATCTCCTACCAGCTCAGGGAAGGGCCAGCTAAGTCCCTTGGGAACAGAACTTCCTTGAGGAATGTTTTAAGCTCCATTTCTGGAGGAGAGATCTAATACGCAACAATAGCCTGGCCCTCATTCCATACGGGATTTATGGCACATGTCCAACCCCTCGAAAAATCACAAGAGGGTAGTGGGGCTGTGGGGAGAAAAACCTTATGTTATATTGGTTTTAGTAATTTTTTAACGTGCAGACAAAGGCTTCACCTTTTTAAAATTTATTTTTGTGGTCAGAGTACTTAGATTGGAGAAGAATATGAGGCAAAGGGCTTTTATGAGGCTACTGCTAATCTGAAGGCAACTTGTCCCCTCTCTCACACTGAACTAATCACAGACTGTTTTTTCCACCACAGTCCTGACCAGAACTCCAAGCCAGCATACAAGTCAAACAGCAGCTCCACAAATTTTCCTTTGCAAATCCAAGGATTTGCCTACACCAAGAAGAGGAATACTCTTTTCAGCACTTAAGAAGGGGGAAATTAACTTACCATAAAAATAAACTCCTTGGGAAATTTCTTCTTTCATCTATTGAATTTCCAGACTGGTTGGGAGAAGGTAGTATTTCAGCAGATGTTCTTACCTTGATGAAGTTTCTCTGTGGGAGTTTCATAGCTTAATCATTCAGAAAAACTAGGTGGAATATTTAATTTAGATGGTATGGTATTTTAATATAAGGTTAGCAGAAAAATTCAGCATTATCTTGACAGAGTAAAACATGTCTTAAGGCTGTCTAGGCCTATACTTTTTTTTCTATTTTCAGAATACTTAAACAAAAAAAGAGAATTGCTTATTTTCCTTATTATGTACATCCCTAGGGAACCCTTCCATTTTATTTGGACTGATCTGTGGAAAATAGCATCTGCTTCTCTGGTCTCACCATTCAGTTTTTTCATCAATTTCAAACATTCTCTGTCTCAAGACAGCAGACATGCCTCTATTTTCTTAGTAATGCTTTTGATTTTGCTATTGTATACAAATCAGTATGCAGAGATATTTACATTAACAACTACAATCTAAAATCTAGTACTATGGTAATTTATTCTGCCACAAGAGCCCTGCTGCATATATTGTTGCAAAAATCAAATCTGAATTTTAAACCAACACACAGAAGCGCCCACTGTCTAGAAGTCACCCATGTAATACTAAGAACAAGATAATTAACTCCTCTCACTTTAGAATTAATTAATAATTAATACCAACTGCATGAAGTGTAACAAAGACCAGTGCTGGATTCTGCACCTGGGATGGGGCAACCCTCGACAGCCTGGGAAATATGATGCTGGAGAGCAGTGCCGTGGAAAGGGCCCTGAGGGTCCTGGTTCATGGCAAGTTGAACGTGAGCCAGCAGTGCCCTGGCAGCCAGGAGGGCCAGCCCTGTCCTGGGGGGCATCAGGCACAGCACAGCCAGCCAGGCCAGGGAGGGATTGTCCTGCTCTGCCTCACCTCCAGGGCTGGGGCCAGGCTTGGGAGCCAATATAAGAAGGATCAAAAGCTCTCAGAGACCCCAAAGGGTGGCAGCAAGGATGGTGAGGGGTCTGGAGGGGAAGCTATATGAGGAGTGGCTGAGGTTACTTGGTCTGTTCAGCCTCAAGGAGACTGAACTCATTGCAGTCTGCAACTTCGTCGTGGGAGTGAAGAGGAGGGGCAGACACTGATCTCTGTGGTGACCAGTGACAGAACCTGGGGTACTGGCCTTAAGTTGTGTCAGGAGAGGTTTAGGTTGGACATTAGGAAAAGGTTCTTCTCCAGAGGATGGTTGGGCACTGGAACAGTCTCTTCAGAGGAGTGGTCACAGCACCACACCTGACAGAGTTCAAGAAGCATTTGGACAACACTCAGTTACATGGTGCCTGAGATTCTTGGGGATAGTGCTGTGCAAGGCCAGAAGTCAGATTCATGATCCTTCTGGGTCCCTTCCAACTCAAGATATTCTAGGATTTTAATTTGGGCTCCCTGTCAAGTAGGAAACTAACCTAGTCATATGCAAATTCATATTGCTTCTTCAGAGATCTTAATGCTCTGAGAAAACACTTAGATACAACTTCTCTAAAAATTTGAGACCGTATTGACTGAGCATTTAAGCAAGTCTGAAATCAACATCCCCAAAAAGCAGCAAATTAATGCACTGTAGGACAGACTGCATTTATCAAGCAAATTGCAATTACAGCAGGAAAAAAAACCAACCCAAACACCTAGATTGTGAAGAAACACTTCGTAAATACATTGGTAAAAAAATTAAATGGTCAAAGTACATATATCCAATTTTGAGAAAAAGGCCTGGATAATTTGAATATTGTTTTGCTTCAGTATCATGAAACTTCAAAGGAAAAGGCAATATAGTTAATTGTTTGAGACTTCCAGATTAAGTCTAAAAAGAGTATTTATCTTGTTTCCTGAAATGGTCCTGTTTGAAAATACAAGCAGGAGCAATAAACAACACAGAAGACAAACATATGTATCTATATATACAATTTTCTTTTATTAACAAGGTATGTCATTACTGAACAAGGCAACTGAGAAATACAAGGACTGGACATATACATGAAAATTTTACAACTCGACTAAAATTGGCATGTGTTTTATGTACAAATGTGATTAATTACGGTTACAACTCTACTGTATTTGATTAAACACAGTCCTAAGCACTTATATTATGAAAATATGAAATTGATCATACAGAGCTCAAGTATGGAATCTAAAAATAATAATGATTTTAAAATTTCCAAACTTTCTATTTTCATCTGTTTTTTAGAACAGCACTATAGCTTTTCCTACTACCATATACATGAAAGATTATCAAAAATATATTGATGGGTCTATCACTAATCATGAATATTTATATTTACAATAAGTTAGCAAATTCTTCACCAAATACTTTATATACAAAACTCAATTTGCCCTTTGTGAAAGAGTCATTAAAAAGTTAAAAACCATAGAAATGCCAGTTAGAAATAATGCATTCCAAAAATTGGACTTGTTTACAACAACTGAGAACAACTGAAAATAATTTATGAAAAAGTATGTACTTTTAGAACATGAACTCTCACAACACTTTAGCTCCAAGACAGAGTAGCAGGAATTTTGTCCCATGTGTTGAGTGGCAAACTTCTCTTCCAATCAAGCTGCAAGAAAAAAGAAAAAAAAATTCTTAAGCAGTTTGATGTGAGTCTTTGAAGACAGAATTCAAGGGACCAATATTGTTTCCCCCCTTCTCAATGCAGGAAGCCCTGTCCCAATCTGTATTGGCCCAAATACTCAGAATTCTTATTTCTCACCTTAGAAGCTAACATGAGAAGAAACAAAATAAGAGAAACCCAACAAAAGCCTCTGTACTCTGTAGTTGAGTGCTATTCAGAAGTGCACAACCTTTTGCCAGCAGTGTTTTTGAGTGTGATCTTGGCTGATGTTTGTATTGACTATAATGCTTTTGCAGCATGCTTTGAACACCCCTAACCAAATAATCTTCTCTGTCAAACTGAAAACCCCTCCAACCTGTCTCTCAATTGAAAAAGAACTTAGACAGGAACCAGACGTTCGCTCTGCAGGTACTTCTTCTACACAGACACGAGCACCTAAGGAATTCTGCAATACAAAACATGGATGCTGAATGAATCTACACATACTAAGGATTACACAGCTACTGAAACACAGACTCTGTCGGAATTATGTTCCACTAAGGCCCATCCAAGTAACAAAAATCAGTTTGAGAACACAGAAGCAGTTTATAGTGCTTCCAGTATGTGAGAAAATAGACGGATCACTCACTAAGATCTCAGCTCCCTTCCTCAATTGACAGCATTATGGAAACAATGCTGTGGTTCTGCACTGAATCACATCAGTACAACACAACTGTTCCAAATGCACTGCATAACTTCGACTAAGTGCTGCCACTGTATAACAAGCAAAATTAGATCTTGCTATCAAAACCAAATGAAGTAGACTGGATTTCCCTTTTATCTCTAGAGATGATGAATGTATCTCCTACACTTGTTGTATGGAATCCCTGTTTTCCAGTTCCAACAATGTCTCTGCATGAGCTTTTATCTCGCTTGTTGTGCTATTTTTACTTATTCTTCAAATTTCATAATTGACCAATGCTCCACTTAGATTTTTTTTTAAACATCTCAATCACTTCTAACCTTTGCAGCCACACTCCCAGTCTTGAAATCCTGTCCTGTCCCCTCTTATTTCAGACAGTCCTCCATTATTTGGCTTCCCTTCTTAGTACTTACTCTTTGATTTAATTTAGTCTTAACTCTTTTCAGGTCATCTTCCTTGTTCCTTTCAAATCAAGCTTACTGGGGGAAGAGGTATAACAATTTTGGCTTTTTCTTTCCTCTATCCTGTTCCCAACTTTATCTAAAAACCACAAATGATTTATCTTCTCTATGTTGATGATTTTACACATACAAAACTCCTTCTCCAGTTTTCTGCTTCTCTCTCCAAATTTTCACACCTGTTTGTGTGTATCCATCTACAATATCTTCTCCAAATTCAAGTCTTTTTCACCCCAGCTTGACAAACTTGGGCACTCTGAGTAACCTGCTTCAATTACAGACCAATGACAAAGGCTCATGTCCTCAAATCTTATTTGTCCCTTCATCTTCACACTCAAGAACCACATCAGCATTTTGCAGGTTTTTGGCAGTATTTCTCTAAAACATGTACTGCTTAGTCCACTTATATATCTAAACTAATCCAGGCCCTGAGCTCTTACTTTTAAGTTGTCTTAGTCTCCTGATTCAGGTCACCATACATTCATATAGACAATGCTACTGGCACAGCTTAAGGTGAGATGTGGGAACAGAGAGTAACTGAAGCTACTTAAGCAGCTCTGCTAATGTATTAAAGCCACAGTTTATCCATCTTCCTTTCATTATCACCTGAATCTGTGTCTGATAATCTTCAGTCTGGCTTTATTGTTGCAACTACTTTCTATCTCACACTTCAAGAACTCTTCCAGCCAGAATTTCATACTGTCTGTTTGTACAGTCCCCAGAAAAGAAATATCCCACAGCAATAGCTGAGGTTCCTTTGCATTACAGTGACATGAATGTTATCACAGACACAAAACTTGTACAGAACTTCGATAACTTGAAGGTGCCTCAGATCTTACCAGTTTAATTTGTGCTCTGTCGCTGGACTTTTGGTCCAACGCTCTGAGTTTCTTCTTCTGGATTTGGGCGTTTCCCTGCACTAATGCCAGTACCAAGGGCGGTTCTTCCTGATAATTTAAAATCAGTGTTTACATTAAGAGTCTATTGCACCCTTATATATCCAAGAAAAGATGTGGGGTTTTTTTCTTTTCATTATTGTTTAAATTACCTGCTTGCAATAAGTGTGATTGCTGATTGTCTCCATGAGCATAGTGTAAGATACTACTTGCTTGACAGTAACCTGTTCAGATACAGTAGATATTTATTATACTGCATAAAATTTAGAGCTGCAAGCAAGTGTAAAATTATGTTCTGTACAACAACAAAAAGGAGCCAATTGATTTATTTTCCATCATCAAGAAAAATCCTGCCAGAAACTATCCTGAATGCAGAAGAGTTCTTATGCAAAAGAAAAGTAAGCCTCATGGTAGTCTACAGCAGTTAAACATATATGCACTTATATCTGCAGAGTGAACATTTAGTGCCTACATATTTATGCGCAACAAGCAGAATGCTTGTATACTCAAACACTTTAATTATACGTTGTTATAAATTTTAAATTTTAAATTAAATTTTAAATTAAAATTTTACTTCTGCCAAGTCCTTTTTATTATTTTGTTACAGCAACGCGAATGAATCCCTGTCATAACTTAATTATGGAAAAACAAAAAAAGCAAGTAAGTTAAAAGAAAGATTAGAACTTTCTTCTGATCCATGTAAACTATCTACTGGCAACCTTGAAACTGAGTGTTCTGCGTGAATAGTGCAATCAGCAGAAGCAGTTGCAAGGTTTCTTGTTCTGAACAGTTGCGGTGTTCCAGTTACGTTCTGGGTGCTTAAACAAAAGACAGATTACAGCCTTTTCTGATCAGTAAACACACCACCTCTGTTAAGACTGCAAAGAAACAAACAGTTGGGTTAAATTTCATTGCAACTTGGATCTATCACAAACCACAGCTTAAGGTTCTGTATAGTTAAAGTAAGAAAAATTTGCTTCCACAATAAGAGACTATCCACACAAAACTGCGGAAATTAATTGTATATGGAAAGAGTGGTAGTGAAATCAGGGAAGAGATAACATACAAATTTTGATATCCAATACACAAGGTAAACTTCTGGTTTTCAGTTTCTTTTAAAGTAGCCTAGGATAATGTTTATTTATTTATTTTTAGTCACATTTGTGATCCCTCCCACTCAAAACATACAAATACTGCCCTAGATGAGCACTTTAAGAGATAAAAATGACAGGACAAGCAAGTTCACTCTAAGAAATAATTTCTATGTTTCAAGAACAGAAACAAGGTCAGTTCATGTTGTAGACAGCAGCTGTCACCCCAAATCTATCCATGCTACTTTGATGTTTTGTCTGGTTTTCCATAGTTGCAAGGATTTGGAGATCCTCTACAGACAGGCACTGCCATAATACCTTGCTGCTGAATTCCACTTGTTCCTGTATGAGAGTCTCCCAGGGCACATGACTGAACAACAGAATGACCATCACCAGTTCCCAGCTGAGCTCCTGGAGAGGCAGGGAGAAGACTTAATCATAACAGAAGGTAAAACTGCAGCTTTGGGATTTAAAATGTGGGGGGTTTACCCCCCTCTCCAAGACATAGGCTTTTTATTGTGGGTTTTAAACTTTTTTTCTCCAAACCCCCTCATTACAGGTCCGAAGCTCTAAAGGTTTTTGTCTTTCCAAATTCACTGAACCTCCTACAAAAGGAATAAATTTCTGATGTGAAAAGTAGAAGCACATCTATATATGAATGCATTTTAAAGAGAAAAGAGTGCACATAATATTAATTTTTTAAAAATAAACCTCTCTTTTCTTATACATGTCCTAAACTTACAAGAAATAAAAGCTCAAGCATGCTGCTTTAAGGAGTTTGTATTTTAAATCTGTAAGAGAACTATACTGGTTAAGAATAATAAGATCCATCTTCCTTCACAATCTGCTTCTAACCTTGACAAAAGCCTATGAAGAATATAAAACCAGTACATTTCCATTTCTGCTGTATCCTTTTACATTGAAGAGTCTAGGGTGTATATAGTATTTAAGACACACCATGGGTTAATAGAATCTTAATACTGTTCTTGTTTTTTCTTAGTAGAAATAAATAAAATAAATAAATAAATTTGATAGAAACAAATAAATTCCAGTAAGCAATCTAATGCCAGCATTAGAAAGCTTTACAAGTTAATAATTCTCACTTGAAAGTTCACAAGTCACTCCTTATTATAAATATCAGGATGCTTATACATTTCTACGACAAAATTATATTAAAATGCTTTTGAAATCAAATTGTTTGATACTAGTTAACAAGTAATTTTTGGAGGGGGAAAAACACAGATGAAAAATATTTGAGATTTAAAAAATAATTTTAAAATGTCTATATACAAATACTATCAAGCAGTGAATAAATTTGAAAACATTTGTGACTTGCACTCAGAATTGTCTTATGAAAGCAGTTCTTTCTTATAATACAAAAAGGTAAGGGCATTATAAAAGAAGTTCATGTAGTTCAGTCTCAATAATTCTATGTATTGAAAGAATTTGACTGACCTCCTGTACTACCACAACCAGAAATGTTTTCTCCTGGTGAATAGCCCATTAGGCCACCATTTCCATTTCCATTTGGATTAGAAGGCACAGTTGCAAGAAGACCTAAAAACCAAGACAAAATATATAAAGATAGCTAGAGAAAAAAAAAAAGTCAAGTGCAACATTCTGTTTTTCTTGTGACAGCCAATTCTCCACCCTCACCTTGAGTGGTTTACTTTTCAGACCTCTCTGTCTTGCCTGCTTCTGTTTCTTGCCAAACAATTTTAGTTCACATTTACTTAATTTTTTCTGCATCATATTCTGCATAACTTTTCAATACTCCTTAGTTATACATATCCAATATGCTGGGTTTAAGTGCAACATATCCTGATTCAATACCCAGTATCTGAACATACTGACTGCTCACACCTTCCTGAGCAGTACAGTGCACCTGGTTTAACTCTCACAACAAAGGGGAAGAATCCACCAGTGGCTGGGTTGGTGCCTACTTCTGCAACAGCATTTGCATATGCAAATACAGTATCGCTGAAGTTACGAACCATACTAAATTACTCATCACTGGTACTAAAACTTAACTGTACAAGAATTTATCAGAATGCACAAAAGGCCCAGTTTAACAAAAACTCTTCCAAAGACTCAGAGAAGAAAAAAAAATCTAAGCAATATTTGGAGAGGCACTCCCCTCAAACTCTTTCCTTCCTCAGATACACAAAATATTTACTTGGATACAAACCTGGATCACCACCCTGAGCTTCGACCTGATTCTCACTGCTATGAGACTAAATTATTAATTGCTAGAAGGTGAGAGAAGTTTTAAATAAATAAATAAAGCAAATAATCTATAATCATACCCAGTCCTCTGTATCGTGAAAGCTGCTGGTAGATCTGTTTCATCCTCTCAATATTAAGACGGCTTGCCTCTGCATGGTTTACCATTGGTTTGGGATAATTTACTCCTATAATACATTTTGCAGCCTTCTGGATGCTCTCTGGGGCATTCCAAGGATCATAGATGTATTTTGCAGGGAAACCTCTAAGTACCGGCAAATAACGTCTTAAAAAAATAACAAAAGGGTAAAAAGGTCATGTTAAGTATAAAGCTGCTCAACAGTTTAAGCAACACCCACAGGAATTTCCTGATTTGAGTTACCTGATATAATCCCCATTTGGGTCAGTTCTTCTGCCGAATCCCACCGGGCAGTAGCAGTGAAAAAACTGTTGAAAGAACGAACTACAGGATAGCCACATCCAGCTTCCAGCGTTCACACTCCAATCTGCATCAAGTAACAGCTCTTCAAAGACCTTAAGAAATCAGTGCAACAAGTTAGTCTGGGCATGGCACACCTTCAAGACACCAACTTTTCAGGATTAGTTCCTGAATTTCTGATTGAAGCTCTTTCTTACCTGGCAGCATTCACAAAATGCTCAGTATGCAATTGCAAATGCCTTAATGCCAAACTCAAAAAAGAAAAAATTCATAACCAGGCTTTTATCCTGTAAACAAACTTGTCAACATCTCAGCAAGCTACATATTCTTTTTGAAAAATAAATCCCCAAAGGATGGCTGGAGCCTCATGGCTTCCAAGTGGTATTTGCTGTTTTCAGAAGAATTGCTTCATCACATCACAGTTGAGTAAGCTTTGCAAACTTCCAGAAAACAGGGAACATACAAAGTACATTCTGAACTCAAATTGCTGATCTGAATACCTCAACTTGCACAGCACCTTACACTATGTGAGGAATCCCAAGAGAAGAATTCAAGAGTTTCAGGGCACCCCAAACATGCAGAAGTTGTGTTCTTCAAGTTAATCTAGCAAGTTACAGTTTTGAGAACACACTCAAATTCCTGGAGGCATTATGAACCACCAAGAACACTGAAGGATGGTGTGACAGATAATGAATTCTGGTCTGAAGACCAAAAAAAAAAAAATCTTCCAAACACTTTGATTCTAACTTACAACCCCTGTTATATATAAAAAAAATCCCAGAACAAAACCAACAAACAAAAACCCAAAACAAAAACCCAAAACAAAAACCCAAAACAAAAACCCAAAACAAAAACCCAAAACAAAAACCCAAAACAAAAACCCAAAACAAAAACCCAAAACAAAAACCCAAAACAAAACACCACCAAAAAACCCCACAAAAAACAAAAAAAAAACCACAAAAAAACCCCCAAAAAAACCCCCAAAAAAACCAAAACAACAAAAAAAAAAAAAAAAAAAAAAAAACAACCCCAAACAAACAAAAAACAAAAAAAACCCCACACCAAAACAAAACAACAACAAAAAAAAAACACCAAAAAAACCCACCCCAAAACATGAGCAAATTGAAGATTTATGAGGGTTTTACTTTCAATCTGGAGCTCAGTAGCTGTGAAACATTCAAGTTTCCAGCAGAGATTGCCTTTTCATCTTCAACACAGACAGTACTAACTTGTATAAAAGGAAGTTTATCTGCTGAGTCAGATCACTAGCAATGTAGGCTGACAAAAAACAGAGCAGCAAAGCCTCATTCTGTGAAGGACAATGCTCAAGGGCTTTTTAAAAAAGAGTGCACCTAGAAGTAGTTTTAAGAACAGATACTTATTTAACACATATTTTTGCAAGTTCTGATTTTCCTCTCAAACTTGCATAAATTCCAAATCAACCATCCTCCTTCATTCTAAGGCACTGAAAACTCAACATCATAGTACTGCCACCCAACTTCAATAAGTATTATTCCTATACAAAATCTAAGTAAGGTAATACTATTAAATAATGATCTCTCAATCTCTTTCTCTACATACTCAATATGGCATTAATTCTACAGTACACACTGAGTAAGTGTTACAAAAGTATCTTCTGCTAAATATCTGCAACTACTTGGGAAAAAAATCTTTTGAAAAAATAGGATTTATCTTAAAATGCTTACAAAAAACGTTTCAAATAGATGGTGACTCATAATGCAACAAGATCTTTAGACATTTAGAAGGGTGTTAGCACACAATTGTTCCACTAGATGCTGCCACGCAGTAAGACTTTGGAAGTAACACCATGGGAAATGCCAGAGTAACTTTTGCTAGCTATGGAAACTTGAGTTGAACATCTTTCCACTGCACAAGTCTGGGGCCTTCACATGTATCTGTATTATTGCAAAAGTAAGAACAAGCTGCCATGTATCTGTAATTTACAGAGTAATTTATCTGGAACATACTGAGTTACCTATGTATCTGCATCTTCAATGTCTGTATTTGTGAACTGCAGAAGTAACCAAAAATTTTTGAAAGGTGTTCGACTATAACTGATTTGTTAAAGAAGAAAATTTCATGTGATTATATACATATAGAAATATGGCAATCTTCATGGCAATTAAATTTTTTAGATTTCAAAAATAAAACTGTCTAATTCTCAATTTTTCATAGATTATTATTGCTCAGTAAAAGTTCTGCTACGCTTCTAGAAATCTAAAAATTATTCAAAGGCTTCATTAGTGAGAATAAATTATTCCCTTGTTTTCTTCAAAAACCTGACATCTTAGATTTGAACTTCAGCATCTTATACTTGCATAAAATTAACTGCATTGAGCCTTCAGCTAAATCATGTTGCCTTTACTCACAGTTCTAACACTGAGCAAAGTGACAAACATTGCTGAAAGGACATGCTCAGTTTTTAGTTTTCTCTCTTTTATTCCCATAAGTACTCACCCTTTGCAGGGAAGCAGATGCAAAATATGAACAGAAATTGCTTACACACAATGATTGGGGGAAAAAATTAAATAACAATATTATTATTGTAATTATTTGTCAAGATTTAGGAAGAAATCTCAAATTTGAAAGAACTTCAGACCTATTCTGACTGCAAGAAACCTAAGATTCTCACAAAAGGGGACATTCAAGAGGCAAAATTTTAGCACACCTGGTTTATCAGAACTGATTTAGTTTTGCCCACAGTTTAAGGTTTAAAATTCAACTTACACCACACAGTAACGATTCTAGAACGACCACCTGAAACTTTAACAAGCACTTTAAGAAATTCAAGAAGAAACAATACCTTCATTCCTTCTTCCCAGCTAATCCAGAGGTCACCTCGAGTCAAAAAGCACGCTACAGCATGCCGGGCTAAATGGTGAATCCAACCTTCCTGACGAAGTTGTGTCATAATCGCATCAATCCAAGGAAAACCTGTCCTGCCTTCTGCCCATTTGGCCAAAGCCTCAGGATTCTTATCCCATGGAATTTGAACACAGATAGGATTCCCCTCCATTTTATCAAACCGTGGATTGTTAGTTGCCGCTGTGTAGAAAAATTCACGCCATAACAGCTGGCCATAGAGGGAGAGGGGAGGGGAGCTGTTCTTTTTTACCTGAAGATCACCATTAAAGAAAAACAGTTTGTTAGGAGAAGTAGGTGATAACCATGGCATCTAACAACATATATCCAACTACACAGAAGTCCTACCTTTTTGTACAGATCCGTTAACTTGAAATAAAAGAGCCGACAGGACAAACAGCCAAAGCGGAGGTAGGGACTGAGCCCCGTAGGGCTTGCCAAAAGGGAATTTGCATTCATTCGTGGTCTTTCAAAGTTGGCTACCCAAGCCTTAAAAAAAACAAAACAAAACCCACACAGCAAAATCAGACTAGAGGCTACATAGCAAGTTAGAAAGGGAGAAATCACACACTGTCTGTAACTGAATCCAAACAGTGGACAGATGGTCAGGTCACCTACGATATACAGGCGTTCCTTTTGAATCAGCAGAACCTCTAGAAGGTAATTCAACTCAATGCAGAAGGCATGGACTGTCTTCCAGAGCTATCTGTGCCTTTCTTTTAAATACACTGGAAACCTAGACAACTAGCAATACATTAGTTGTCAGAAGAACTCCCCTTCAAAGTTATAAAATGTATGGTTTTTTAAAAATAAAATTACTTCCAAAATAAATTTAATTTTTTATAGTATAGAAGAGTAAAACAGACTGTTTCTAAAATTCATTTCAAAGATAATTTACTATCATCTTTAAAAAACAAACTATTGATTTATATCATTGAGGATTTGAGTTAAAGTTTGTGGGTTTGATTTTTTCTGTAACACAACTTGCCCAAATCCCTTTAGGTTTCATAGCAAAGAGTAACTATGTTTCCCAGATATGTCAGGCTTGCAGCAATCTGAAACATACCTTTCGTTCTAAATGTCTTTCTAAGCGTGTGAGAGCTTCAGTTTCTCCTCCTGGCCATACTGCAGAAGGCAGACCATCTGTGTCAAAACCTGAAAGACAAATTGAATAAAGGAAATTGCTTGTTTTCTTATACTGTAAGGCAACAAAATTATAGCATATTGATACCTGACTACTGCATCCTTAGAAAAATCCTAAGTTGGACACCTGAAAAAGTCTGTTTTATAACAGTATGCAACCAATTTGTCTTGAAGCACATCCAATACCTCTAACTTGCAGCAAAACTCAAATTTTTCCTTTTATATTTGCATTAATATACATCACAAATGGTCTTACTTCAGTCCCAATTCTTCTGGTTTGTTTGGTTTTTTACATGAAGTGACCCCTCAGATTTTCCAAATCTGCAATATGCAGGCTATCCTAAAACCATAACTTTTTTTTTTTAATTACTATTAAGAAGCAACGATTGCTTTTGTCATTTCCAGAATGTCTAAAACTTTTCCACCAAGGTAAAAGCATGAGTGCCATCTTCAGAACATTCCTAGATATCACTGACCTCAATTTCAATAACAGAGATTGTAAATTTGATGATAAACATGTACTTGAGCCACAAAAGAAAGATAAAAAGAAGGTAATCAGATTTTTTCCACCCCCTCCCACCTGCCCCAAGATTGCTCACCAGATGCGTGGGAGAACATGTCTGCCTATAGTTTAACCACTGCATAGTGAGATCACTGCTTCTTATAAAGGCTTCAAAAACCAAGGTCTGCTTTGTAAGAGTTTGAATGGCCTAGACAGGGCAGTAGCAGGTTAACCAAACCTGTCCAGACCCTTCTGTTAGCCATTTGGAGGGCATAGCACATTTACCTGTATTCTGGGATGTGTGGGGAAACAGGAAAGAGATAAGAAGCTTCACAGGACAGCAGCTGATACTATTCCTTAAAATTACATTTATAGAAATGTAAGACTTTTTTCCCCGCAGAACCTTCTAAAGTAATTATTTGTCTTATTAATATGTTTTTTCAGTATATCAAGAAAAGAGGCCGGGTTTTTTAAAAATAGTTTGTTAAATGACAGATAAATGACCTGAAGCACGAAGTGTATTTAATACAAAATGAAGCATTAAAGACAATTAATTAGTAGCTTAATGATTATTTGGTACCCCAAGAAAATGGCTATACTGTATTACAAGAAGCCAAACAGTACTTAGTATAGTTTGACCTGACCTATTATTTACCATAAGCCAACCAAAATTTACAGAGTTGGTTATCTATTTTTGTTCTTTTTGTATGTCATAATTGCATCAGGTTAACAATTACCCAGTAGCAGGACCTCACTTGTTGTTTTAAGTATTATGCTTTCAATGGTAGATTACATCTTGTTTCAAAATGCCAAAGCAATCTCAGAACATACCCAGCTCTTCAAGTGATGGCACACCATATTTCTCATCATGGTCATCCGAAACTGGAGTAGTACATTTTTTCATTACTTCTGGGGTTATAGTCTCCACAGGCATCTCCAGGGGTTCCATTCTACTAATTAGGGTCTGAAATCGCTTGTAAGTAAGAGGAGGTTGTCCTCCATTTAATTCTATTATTCTATATTAAAAAGAAAAAGAAAAACAGAAAAGAAGTATGTCAGACGATAGTATTTAACAGTTTTTCTTATAAAATATACATACCTATACATACACAGAAATATCTTCTTACCTTCCTCCAGCTTACCTAGAATCCCAAATATACATGGTAATCCAGACAGCTAGAACTTTAAATATACCATCCTTCCTTCCCCACTAGGGAGACATATAAACTAACTGTTTATAAGCAAGTCAATTTTCTTCATTCCTGGGTTATAGAAATTCCCTCATGAACAAGGAAATAATGTACATGGACAGCTCAAAGCAAAGAACAGATCAGTAAAGCAGATAGAGATTCTAGCTACATGCAGAAATATCCAAGTCACGTACAAGGCCACGCTATCTACATTCAAAGAAATTCACTTTCCCCTTCTGATATTGAGAACAGTAGTCAATATTAAAACTGTCTTAATATGGGGGGAAATTAACATGTAGCTTAAACACACTGACTACCTAAAAACCACAGTGTTGTGTTTTGCATTGCCATTTTAAATATATCTGAGGTCTTAGAAAAAAGGAAAACTTCAAAGAAAAATTTACAAAGTGATAGATGGAACCAAATGCTTATTTAGCAGGGTGTTTGGGTGGGAGGGGGAAAAAAGAATTTCCAGTTTGGGATTAAAAAAAGTCAGCTACTGGTTTCAAAAAGTAAAATACTTCCAATTTCATTGCCCTCCCATATGTCTAATAGTCTCTTATACATCAGCTTGTAACAGAATAAAATGGGCAGCTACCACAATAAATCACCTAATGTTAAGACAAATTATACTTGTAACTAGTTTGTGGATAATGTTTCTATAATAGGGAATTAACACCAATCCATTAAACAGATATGTGGAAAAATATAACAAGACATTAAATAAGGCAACACAGGAATAGCAAACAATCCCCAATTACTTATTGAATAGATAATTGGTGGGAAACGGTTCTTAAAAATAAGGGACTTTCTCATAACTTGTGTACAAAAAGTGAAATAAAGACAAAACAAACAAAGCAACTAAACAAAACCAAATGTTATTTGGGGGAAGCTACAGACATGTTTGAATAACTTAATTATAAATGACAGCTAATTAACATAAACATTATTTTAAAAAGAACTCCAAATTAAAACTACATTTCAGATTCAGTTACATTTTTTTTTTTTGTGTTTATGGATGGATAAAAGTGAAACATAAAACAAATTTGTAGTTTTCCTAACTATGAACTGTTTGGTGCGGAAAGTAGCCCACAATATATAAATAAATACTACATAAAATTCCAAGGGTTTTTTTCTCTCCTTTTTTAAAATCCAAGGAAAATGGTAACTTACTTGTCTAGGTCATACAATGTATGTGAAATCCGAACAATGACCTCCACTCCAGCTTCACTAGCCAGCTTCTTGATAGCTGCATCTCTTTCCTTCCCAAATGGTTCAGAATCATATTCAATAGAAAGTTTTGCAATGTTCCATTCCTACAACACAAACCAAAAGTGTGGTCCTTTAGAAACTCAGCTGCATGATGGAGGGTCAGGGAAAGGAGAACTGGAAGGACAGGGGCAGAATGGAAAGTCAGCTATTACCTGTGGATAGTTATCAGAGATAGAGAAAGATCCAAAATATATTAGGCACCCAGAATAACAAAAATAAAGTCCAACTTTTTGGCATCTAAGTAGCTATCAAGCATAAAAAAACCTCCATCTGTCTTATTACTGTGGGTGCTCAGTAATGCAACGTGTAACGAATAATTTCCATGCAAATTTTGAAAACTCATCTCTAACTTTAGGATCCACATACCGTAAAAGACTCAACAGAAGAGGAAGATGACAAAGGCTGTCTTCTGAACATGGATCAATAGCAGTACCTTGCTCTACACAAAAGCTTTTTACATATGCCTGTCAGCTTTAACAGCAGAACTGAAGTTTGAAGGGAGGGGTTGGAAATATTGCCCCGCCCTATCACCAAACACTTTCTTTACCTTTTCCAAATCCCTTCTCCTCACTCAAGACAATCTTCAAATTCTCAATTAAAAATAAAAATAAAAAAAAATAAAAAAGGCTGTCTTCTACAAAGAGAATGCCTTATGCCTTGAAGTCTAATATTCTTTATGTCACAGATGCTGCGACAACAGTCACAGGTGAGGAAAATGAAGGGAACAAAGGGATCAATAATGGCTAAGGCTTCTGCGACAGTAGGGTATTGGAAAGGTGACGTATGCACAAGATGATCCTAGGAAGCCATCACGCCAATCAAATACCTTTCTAAACCCCCAGAATCTTAATGACTTGATTTAACACACCATAGTATTTCAGGGAATTGGATTTACACCAGAGACAAGGGCACTCAATGCTAATCACCTAGGGTGCAATTTCACTTCCGAACTCCAGCTCTCTTCTACATGATGCCCAGCCCTGAGTATAGATGATTCCAAGGAGTGCTTGCTCTTTGAAACCAGGCTGGGATCCCACCATCATTAAATCTGCCAAGACTAATCCAGCAGGCCTTGAATCCTCAAGGCCAACAGTCCAACTTCCTATGCCATCACATAACATTTACTTCCCATTTGATAATGCTCCGTAACATAAAACCACTGTCTGATGAGTTGCAGCAGATACTTTTCTAAACTCTTCTTTCCTCTCACAATTTGCAAAGTCCATAAAAAAGAGTGTCCAAGACACAGAGTCAAGTCCCTAGGGAAGTCAAGAAACTCTGAGACAACTGCTGTGTAATGTGAATACACCCAGATCACATCAGCATGAGCCAGGCAATTAGAAGAATCAGAGACACAGATAATTTTGCACACAGTCATACTGCTGAATGGTTTTAACAACACTCATGCATTTAAAAAATCAGTGATGGTTTCAGTTCTATTTTCTTTACTGAGCCAAGTCCAGTAAAGAAAACAGAATTGAGATAGAGAGATAGAGAGATAGAGAGATAGATAGAAAGCAGAACAGGACAAATTGAAGAGAATGAGGCAAGAAAAAGCCAAAACTTAAATGAAATGAAAGAGGCTAAAGGTGTTTGAGGTTTTTTGTAAGGATAAAGATAGATCAGTGTTCTGCCTTTTGAAGGTATTGTTCAGACTGTGAAAAGGAAAGCCTTACCAAGAAACAGCGGTTGATATGTTCATTACCAGGAAATCCACAGATGCTGGCACCTGTCATAGGGCTCCTGACACCTGACAGGGCTCTATGGAAGTTCCACTATCTCCTACCCTAACTTAATGACTTAACTGAAGTTATTTTTCCAAACTTAACACATGTGTTCATTCTTCAGGGTCAGAATCATTGCTCACCTCTGAGACATTTAATAGGGATGATCTGAAAAGCCTTGTTCAGTGTTATAAGCCCTTCACTGCACTGTAAGTGTCTGATGTACAGCTACTGCTCTGGCAAAAGAAGTTGTGAGATATAATTATAAGACATAGATGCATGTTCCAGGTCAACTTCACTCAAAAGTGAAGAAATCCTCAAGAGCTTCAGTAACTTGTTTGAGCATAGAGGATGTCCTGAAAAGTCCCTCAGTGAACCAATATATGTTAAAGACACTAACTTGAGGAACCAGAAGACACAGACAGATGTGATTGCTGTATGCTACCTATCTTACAAGTTATTTTAATTTTCTTCTCAGCACTAAAATTAATATTCAAAAAATGTGGAAATTCAAAGCTGCCAAGCATAGAAAGATCATCCTAGCAGCAAAATCTAAAACAGGAGCTGTCAAAGTTGTCATTAAGTATTTAAGACTTGCCACAGGTTGCTCAAATCCAGAAGGCAACACACAATGGGAAGACCTTTGTTCCTACTTAAACGTAACCGAACTAAGTGTGGCTGACAAATACAATAACCTTGAAGATCTGAGGGGCTGCAAGCAGCAGCTAATGCCACAGTACTCCTCCAGGAAATTCTTCACTGAGGGGAAATCAAGGAAAGACCAGTAGAAGTATCACCCAGCTAGCATTTCACAACAAAATCACAATAATGAAGATGGAAATGTGGTTTGAGTTCTCAGGTTGGTGTTGAAGACAATAAATAAAAATAAAAGGAATAAACATAATGAACATACAACCTCTTTGGAAAATGGATATTTCCTTTTACCATCCCCCATCCCCAATCTCACTTGTTTCAGTCACCTCAATTCAATCATTCTGAAAAAACTCTTCAAATCAATTTGCCAAGTGTTTATTTTTACAATACTAATATAGTATTACAACCTTAAATACACTATTATCCATAGACAACATATTACTATCAGTAGCAATCACTCACAGCTTTAATTCTTACAGTAAAACCCCTTTGCACAAGAGCCTTACATGTCTTTGACTAGAAAATGCTTTTTAGTTACACTGTGCTTTTAACAATCTTACTACTAGAGAAAAGCTTATTAAATCACCTTTTATGGAAAAAGCAATCACAGCAGATGTTTGGCCTAAATAAAACATTGCTTTTACAGGTCAGGCTTGGAACATGGACTCATGTGCACAAAATTTTATTTCAGTACTACAAAGGGAACCTGTAAAAGAAAATGTAGTAATATACAGTACCTACACTTAGCAAAACATTTGAAATCAATTCTTTTTCTTGAAAGAAACAAAAACCAGTAACATCTAAAAGCAACTCAGCTCGCTTGATGAAATGCACATTAGAGAGGAAGAATTCAAAACTAATACAAATAACTTCAATGAGAAAAAGAATAGACCAGTATTTGCATTAATAACTTACAACATTCTTGTACTGAATGAAACAGTACAAGAAATATTCCTAGCTATAATTAGTTTGTTGGTCATATTTGTGGATAAAAACAACAACTGCAAGGTGGCATTTACCTTAAAAAGCCTGGGGAAAACATCTGCTGGCTGTCCACGGATAACAAACAGACGTGAATTCAGTTTCCGCAAATTGGCATCAAGATCCTCAAGACACTGAAGCAGGAATCTGCAAGAATTTAGAAAAACATTTATTTTCTGAGGCAAACCAGACAATCTTACAATAGAAAAAGGTAACTGAGAAGAATAATCAATAACAATTATCAGACCTTGAGCACTTTGTACATATTTTAGTGTTGTATGCATGTTCACATCCTAATTACACGTGACTTACAATGGTATGACACCATGTAATATCTTCACAATACATAATTCATAAAACCAAACTACATTGTCATTTCAGTTTTCCCCTCAATGTTATTCAGATATGGAATGGAATAAAACATACCCTAGTCTCAACTGATACTACAAGTCTCTTGCTATTCTAAAGACAGAAAAACTCGTAGTTAGCACACTGCTACTAAACTTAACCCAAGCCCTTCTTACAACACTGAACTATGACTAGAAACAGCATACCAGGAGTACACAGTCATGACTATCCCTCTGCCCTTCATTTATAGAAACAGCCCTCTATATAACATATTCATCTTGGCTGTAACTTCACCAGAATTATTTAATAAGCAAATTAGCACATCAGGCAAAAAAAAAAAAAAAAAAAAATTTAAAAAAAAAAAAAAAAAAAAAGGAGAATGGGGTGCTGCAGACCTGCAAGTGTTCAAGTGAAACAGGCAGTCACATAAAAAATGTTGAGACATTCACAAGCACAAAAATTTATTCATAGATATAATAACTCCAATGGTGAAAGTGGTTTGGGGAAGAAATAAAAACAATAGGAAAGAGGAAAAAAAGAGAACTCTACCTTACATCCAGCTGGAAAGAAAAGTGCTGGAGGTCCTGAGATGAGTGCCCTTCCCCTGGACTCTCTTCAGTCTAACAAGTGGCTCCTCCTAATATTTTTCATGTGATCAGCAGGTTAAGGGGAGGTGATCCTCTCCCTTTACTCTGCCCTGGTTAGGCCACATCTGGAGTGTTGAGTTCAATTCTGGGCTCCCTAGCCCAAGAAAGACCAGAAACTACTGGGGAGGGTCTGGAGGAGGGCTACAAAGATGGTGAGGAGACTGCAGCATCCTTCTTACAAGGGAAGACTAAGAGAGTTGGTCTTGTGTAGTCTGGAGCAGATTACTTAGAGGGGATCTTATCAATTCATACAGATATCTTAAATGCAGTGTCAGGAGGATGGCGCCAGACTCTTTTCAGCAATGCTCGGCAATAAGACAAGGGGCAACGGGCACAAAATTAAACCGGAAACTGCATCTGAACATAAAGAGAAAGATTTTGTGGGTAACAGAAGACTGAAACAGGATGCCCAGAGAGAGGCTGCAGTCTTCTTTCCTGGATATATTCAAAGCCCATCTGGACAAGATCCTGTGCAACCTGCTCCAGGTGAACCTGCTTTAGCAGGGACAGTTGGACTAGGTGATCTCCAGATGTCCCCTCCTACCCCAACAATTCTGTAATTCTGTACTAACAATATACATTTCACCAGGAGCTGCTCAAGCCCTCTCAGTCACTCCTTACAGTGCGGCTGGCACTCAGTGGAGCACATACTGATCAGGGCAACTGCTGAGTCAGCGCCTGCTGGCCATTAATTTCTGTGCTCACACATTATTGCATCCCCTGCCATAAGCCACAGGGGGAAAAAGAGGCAATTCCCACATTGCAGTCCATTACTCCTGAGAAACCCTGCTGTAATGACACTGTGCAGGTGGCAAGGCCACAGCGATAACACCTCCGGAGCCACTGCCTGAGAGCAAGGCAGGAGCAGCAGTGCCAGGACAGCTGGAGACTGCACCTGCTGAGAAGGGGCACAGCTACCATGGAAGGGCAGGAGCGGCTCTGCAAGTGCCCAGCATGTTATGAGGACAAAGGCACTGAGCAACCAGGTTTACTAAAATCAGGAGTTCATTTGCCCCTAGATTTTGAAGACAAATCCTAAAAGCTAACCAGATACAATGAAAATGCTGCGCCTTCCAGGAGGGACATAGCATACATGATTGCTGTAAACCTGCTAATATCCATTTTCTAAGTATTTAGCAATATGTAAAAAACTTATCAAAAATAGTATCTAAAAGGCTGGGACAAACCTCCCCTGGCTGCTATTAAATACCTACAATGTGTGGCTCACTTAACCTGAAAGAGTAAGAGCAGGCACCTTAGCAGCCAGCACAAAAGAATACAATGACTTCTTGGCTGGCAAACCATGTTTAGATGTTTAGCAACTGGAACAAACCAGAAATGCCTATTTTTTCTCACTTTGCTCAGTTTTGTTTTGAAAAAACTCTGTGGTAATTAGAAAAGAAGAAGAAACTTCTCTATGCTAATTTAGTTAGAAACCATGCAGAAGTTATTTTAAGAATCAGATGAGAGCATATGCTTCTATCAGAGAGAACTTGAGCCCCATGTCCCTAGGACAAAGTCAATTTTATTTGGACTCTGAAAATTACAGCTTCATTTTCGCATGGTGTTTTAAACCTGGAATGATAATTAGCCTTATCCATGTGAATCTCACTTTCAAGGAGCATATGCATTCACATATACTTCACAAATCACTAGGAAGACAAACTGCAATACTGCTCTGGATACCTTTAGAATAATCCAGAGGGTCAGGGCTTTTTGTTGCCTTTTTTTTGTGGTTTGGTTGTTTGGAATTTTCTTGTTACACTGGCTTGTTTCTTTGTTGTCTAAACTCATCTCACAGAGTAGAGGGAAAGGTTACGGAAAGAAACTGGTGATATAAAATATTCATAACTATTCCTGTATTTCAGGAAACTTGATTTTTTTTTCCTATTGGCATTTCAGTTCTCTCTATTTTCTCAGTCTCTTTTCCTACCTGACTGATCACAATATGTAACTTCTAGTCTGGGCTTGGAACAAAATCCTATTCAAGAAGCTAACATGCACTGACCCAGTCTCCAATTCACATCCAAGATCCCTAAACTTGCCCTTAATACTGTTTAATCTCTATTTGCTGGTTCCCCAAATCCTCTCTATTATCTCTCTTATCTCTCACCACACTCCAGCATTTCAATCTCCATAAAACTTTTTCAGGTACGAATAACAGTGTAGACTCAAAACTGTTAAACATATTTAGGAAGAGAGCAGGAGGGTGGCCAGAGGACACACCCACTCCCCTTTACCTCAACAAAAACCAGAACAAATTAGAAACAGCCCAACCACAGCTTGTGTTGCAAGACTCACGGAAAGCACATTGTTCAAAAATAACAGACCAAATCAAATTCTAGTGACCTTACAATATCTAGAGTAATAGCAATGCAAAAGAATACTTTTGACTTCCAGAACACACACTCAGCTCACAGTTACTCAGAAGAAGCATGTCATTTAGTAAGCATATTTGATTCTTTCAGTCGAACCAAATATGTTTTAACAAAATGTGATGAAACTAATTAATCATTTATTTTGTTTTCATCCACTGTATTTATGCTATACTACATCTAAAGGTATTTTTTATTAAAGTGTTAATAGAAGTTGACTAACATAAAAGCCTTGACACAGATTTCTAGAATCACAAAATAGTTTGGGTTGGAAGGGACTTTTGAAGTTCATCTAGTCCAATCTCCCCTGCAAAGAGCCTTATTCAATTAAATATGAACCTTCTTAAATAATCACTTTTAAAAACATACACAAGAAAAATAAATAATCAAATCAACTACTTGTCATAAACAAAGTTTTTACCTCCTCTTTTTCTCATTAGTACTCCTAAAATTTAAGAGAAGCAGCACAGCATCTTTAACTGAATGCAAAATTACCTGAACTTCCTCTCTGAAAAGATCCACCAAAATGCTCACAAACACATTCGTTTCACAGGAATGGTAAATTAGTCTATGAACTGAAAATGAAGATGAAACCTCCATCACATAAAAAGTATTTCTTTTCAGTCAATGAGGTCTAGAGGCAAAGTTTCTTCATAGCAGCTATGAAGTAAGAGCTACTAGGCTTAAACTCTACTATACTTTATACCAGACTCTGGCAATGAGAAGATATTTAAATCTCCTCCTACAATAACAGGCCACGTTTCTGAGTCTGCAATCTAAACTAACTTATTTCCCTTAACCTAATAGTCAATGGGAAAGCACTTTCCTTTGCACTTTGAATGAATTATATGAGCTAAAAACTTTATTAATACACACAAAAAGGATGCCCAGATAATTTTTATCAGATTTGAGCATCAGCCCAGTTTTCTGTATCTGATCTCAAACATCCCTTAGGCAAACCAGAAGAAAATGTTCACTAATAATTTCACAGTAGCAAACAATGTGAGGTACATGCACCGCTGACATAACAGAGGGAGTCAAAAAAGACTTAGGTATTTCAACATGAGTAAGATGCTGATGCAAAGCATCCCTGTCTGCAAGCAACATTCTTACAGAGCATTACACACATTTTGCCAGAGACATCTAATTATGATATTCAGAACTTTCATGAAAGCTGCTGAAGACTTCATTCTCTAAAACACATGCACATAAAATCTTAGCAGTTGACTTCAAGAAACACCACAAACCTTCTTTGCTGTCAATCAACAGGCTTTGCTTGGGGTCTAAAATATAAATTAATTGCCAGAAACTGGCAATAATTGCATAATACAGCTCATAATTTTAGCTACCATGCAACTGAAAGAAACTGATACCATCAAAGTAGCTATTCAAAAACTTCAATAAGTAATTGTTAACAAGTTAACCATTAACAAAATAAGCAAAAGCAAGCACTACATTACACAATGTTCCTAACTCTAACATGATTAAAGACTATACACTGAAGAAGTCAGGAGCAGCTTGTTAGAAAGGTAACAATTTTATTTAGGGAGGAGACCTGCAAGAAGGATACCTATAGACACACTATTTAAGGCTACCCTTAAGTCTTGTTTGGGGTTATTTTTAGGAGTAATGAACACCCAGAAACCACAATCACATATAACCATCCTTGCCAGTACAAGATGAGGGCAGATGCTGGGAACTGAGGGGACTTAAAATGCAGTGACTACTCTTGCAGGTGCTATTCACATCCGAAAATGCTAGTGAATAAGTTTTCTGAACTAATCCAGATTCTGAATTTGACCATTAGCAGGAGTGTTAGACTGCAGAGACACAAAAAAATATAAGAATTTAGCTAGCCTTTCTCATTCTGAGAGGACATTTAAGAATTTGAGTGTAAAGGAACAGTGCTAAAACTTGTTCTGTTCCTAAATTTAATACTTTTCACCCATGACTGATCAACTTCCAGCAACCAATCCAAACTTGTGTTTAACCTCTCTTTTTAAGTACCTTTTATCTATCCACTAGTCCTCACACCAAGCCATTGATTTCCGTCAATGGAAAAGCTCAGTCAAAGAAGAAACACATGTTGTTATGGGTATTTGACTGCCACCCAGACTCTGTCTATCAAAATTATCTTAGGCAGCCTAATATCTGCTAGCTTTACTACCCTGTTCAATTTTTTTTTCCAACAATGCTATCAGATACTCTTCCTTCATCTTTCAGAGTTCAGTGGAACTGTCTGGATTCAATAAAAAAGAATATTACACACTGTTTAATACCAACCACACTTTATTAGCAAGAGTATCATTTACAGCATTAGACCCTAATCACACAAATCATGTACCCTTTATTTCTCTTCAGAGAAAGAGAAAGAGCATTTTTCCTTCACACATACTTTGCCATATGACTGATTAGGTTATAAGGAGATTTCAGCATAAGGCAAATATATGCCTCATACTAATTTGAACAGGAATCACAATGTGAATACCAAATCAAAAACCAAAACTGAGTATGAGGCACTGAGAAGTATCTCAAACTTAATGTGCCTTTATACAAATATTTAGTACTTTTCCAGTATATTTTCCTGCTGGATCGTCACCAACCAACGTGTCTTAGTGCAAGCAGTATATTCTTACGAAACTGTAAGAAGATTAAGCTCAGACAGGATTTAAGTGTTATGTACACTCCACAGCATCCTTTGGCAGCCAGCCACAGTAGCATTTTTCTGTTACCAAATCAAGGTCACAGAGGCATCCCTTATTGTACCACATTGTTTCAACGAATCCCACATCCAACTTCCACATCCTAAAGGGGTATACAATAATACATTTCATAAAGGTATTATCCTTTGAGCTTATACACAAGAGTAGGAAAAAGTTCACGTTACTAAACTCTAGATACTTAAGTGAAGTAGCTGTGGGAGTTCACTAATCTCCTGCAGGGTTGCTCTAAAGTCAGTGAAGAAAAAACAGCTCCTTTAGAGAGCAAATCAGAACTACAGCATCTTTCATAACTTAGTACAGCTGATCCACTTGCAAAAACAAACCCAAACACTGCCCATGATGTGTGTCTCTTGGCTTTTTTCCCCCTAATATCTATTACTGTTATAATCTTTAAGCCAAAGCACAGTTGTGACGGACGACAAATGCAAGACACATCCAAGCCCAGGTACAGATGTAAAAGAGGTCCTCAGGGAAAAAAAAAAAGACAATTCTTTGAAAATAGATGAAAGAAAGGGCTTTGAGCCATAATCAAGAGAAAACCATGTTTAAAATTTAATGTCTCCAAGCTGAGTCCTTTTGGGTGCATCCTCTTTGACACTAAGGAAAAAAGACTGTTTCAGATATGGAGTGAGAACAGAACATCAACCACAGCAAGCAGTACTGCTCAATTAGGAACAACAAACTCATTTGAATCAAACCTATCTCACACTGGGCAAAAAGCTGGCATTTACTTACATACCATCCCTCAATAATTTCTTTCCAACTGAACTAAGTGTTCAAGGTTAGCATTTCCCAAAGAAAGGAAACACAAATTTTTTCTCCTATTCAAAAGACATTCATAATCCCCCAAATATGAAGGAAGCAGGGTAATAGGCAGGATTACAACCCTGGACTTTTGGAGATCTACTTTTGGCTGCTTCAAGGACCTACTGGGAAGAATCCCACGGGTTAAGTCTCCAGAAGGTAGAGTCGTCCAAGGGCAATGGTTAGTACTTAAGCATCATTTCTCCCAAGCTAAGGACCAGTGCACCCCTATTAGTAAGAAATCAATTAAAAGCATCAGAAGACCTGTATGGATAATCAAGCAGCTTCTGACAAAGCTGAAGCACAAGAAGAACGTTTATGGAATATGGAAAACAGGACAGAGCACTTGGGAGAAATAAAGGCATGCTGTCAGATTACACAGGGATATGACAAAAAATGCTACGGTCCATTTGGAATGGAATCTAGCAAGGGATGTCAAGTATGACAAGAAAGCCTTCTTCTTTCCTACCTTTTGCTACTTGTAGCAAAAGGAAGACTAGGGAAACATGGGCTCACTGCTGAATCAAGTGGACGCCCTGGTGACAAAGCATGAAGAGAAGGCACAGTTACTGAATGCTTTCTTTGCTCAGTCTTTATTGCTAAAGCCAGACTCCAGGAATCTCTGAGCATGGAGGCAACAGAGAAAGCCCAGGAAAATGAAGATTTTCCTTTAGTCAAGGAGGATCAGATTAGACGTCCTTCAGTCAAGCCTGCCATTCAGAAATCCATAGATCCCAATGAGATGCACCCATGAGTGTTGAGGGAGCTGGCAGATATTGTTAAACCATCATCCACTCTCCATCATCTTTGAAAGGTCATGGAGAACAGCAGAAGTGCATGAAAGTACCAGTACAGGCTAAATGTTGTCTTGCTGGAAAGTAGCTCTACAGAGAAGGACCTGGTGGATTCCTGGTGGACAACAGGTTAAACCAGGAGCCAACAGTGTGCCTTTCTGAGATGCATTAGGAAGAGCATTGCCAGCAGGTCAGGGGAGATGATCTGCATTGGTGAAGCCTTGTCTGAACTTATCTGTCCAGGGTTGTGGGTGGGTATGCTGGGCTGCACAGTTCAAGAAAGACAAGGAGCTCTTGGAGAAAGTCCAGGAGAGGGCTACAAAGTGGATAAGGGGACTAGAGCATCTCTCTAATGAGCAAAGGCTGAGAGAGACCAGCCTGTGTAGTCTGGAGAAGAAATGACTGAGAGGTAATCTTATCAATGCATACAAATATCTTAAGGATGGTGTCAAGAGGATGGGCCAGACTCTTTTCAGCCATGCCCAGTGACAGAATAAGGGACAATGGGCACAAACTACAACACAGGAAGCTCCATCTGAAGAAAAACATCTTTACTGTGGGAGTGAATGATCACTAGAACAAGCTCCAGAGGGGTTGCAATCCCTTTCCCTGGAGATATTCAAAACCCACTTGGACACATCCTGTGCAATCTCCTCTGGGTGAATCTGCCTTAGCAGGGGAGGTGGACTTGATGATTTCCAAAGTCCCTTCCTACCCCAACCATTTTGTGATTCCATGAAATAGCACTATGAAGTTGGTTCCTATTTTGTGAGCCATACAGCAAATTGTGTATTTAGCTTCTATGAAGTCTGGATCTTAAATTCACACTCAAAGGGCACCCATTACTCACCTAAATTATTCTCATATAACTTGAAATTAACATCTCAAATTACTTCATGTTACAAAGGTCAGTCTGCTGGTGATAGAAGACTTACAGGCTCACAGCTTCCTAAATCTCTCTCAGTGTCTTCTATTCTTCAATGTACATATTCTGTGTTTATTTTTTTTCTAATACCCTAATTCCAGTCTGATAAATCAAAGTATTTATTATTTGACTTTAATTGTTTATGTCTGTTCTCTCCAGAGAGAATCTAGTTGGATCCATAAAGGAAAACCAAGAGCAAACAAATTGTACTGGAAACAACTGGGGAAATATTACCAAGAAGCAAATTACAAAATTAGAGTTACTTGAGAGTACAGACATGGTCATACATAAATTTAAACCAACTTATTCTCATGCATCCAAGTTCTCTTATTTAAATTAGCAGCTCTTAAGGCTTGATGTAATTAAACAAGAGCTGGCCTGCTCTATAAAATATTTCAGCCACGTTATTTTCAGCAATCTAACCTGTCCATGACAGCTAAGGCTCATTTAAAAAGAACAAGCACAATAAGAGCACTCCAACAAGATAGTCTTGTAATCTGATTCTAAAAGACAGATTTTATACTGCTCTCAATTTACATTAATAAAACCTTCTTCCTCTCCTTAAATTAAAGTGACCTCTTTAAGGTTACAATTAGTGCTACTAAAATTTTGCAGTTTTATGTTTCCTAGAAATAAAACACTGGCTTAAATAAATATATTTCTCAAGTACACTGGATAAATTTCAAGTCTTTAACATAGAATTCCATCATCTCTGGCATCCCATATCTCAAAAATCTATTAAACTAATAGCAGACAATTAAGGATAGAACGAAAATCCTTTAACAAGCATAGAAATTGGTAGAAAGTTTCAAAAACTGAAGAAAAAAAACCCTGAAGCTATTCCTGGAAATCTTAATTAAAACTGACTGGTGCTCACCTTATGGTGGTCATACATTCAGCATTATCTTAACTTCCCATTGCTACTATTATGAATCAAAATGCCAACATTTTCTGAACCAGTCTTCCAAAGCTGAAATTTATAGCTGAATACAAAGTCATTTATAGCTGAATTAGTTATAGTCATTTATAGCTGAACACAAAGTTAACTTGAAGGTATATTCAGGGTTTTGAGTAATAATGATGTAGGAAAAAAAAATTTACATCTCCCCCCCAAAACAACTGTTTATCAAGCTGCAGAAATCCTGAAAACCTCCACTTTGTCCTCAACTATGTGGCAGCTATGTCCTTAACCCCCAAGAATCATATAATGTGCCTGAGAGTGGTGTCCAAATACTTCTTGAACTCTGTCAGGCTTGGTGCTGTGACCACTTCCCTGGGGAGTCTGTTCCAGTGCTCAAGCAAGAGTTGATTTTTTCCAGGAAAAAGATGGCTCTCTAGTTTGTTTGCTTTGTTTTAACTCTAAAGTTATTTCTGTAGACAATATTTACAGGGGAATATTTGTAGGCTCTGAATTCTGGAAACATAATCACCGATGATAGGCATTATTGTTATGCAGAACCTTCAGACAAAAAAACAGCTGTTCCCCTGAACAGCTGAATAGAAACCTTATTTGCTTTAATCCTCCTACATTCAACATGAGGGGACAAGACCACAGAGGCAGGGGGTGAGGGGAAGGAGGAGGGCAGGAGTCGTCCACAAAGCCTGCAGCTTCCACTGTTACATATCTCCTAACCTGATCATTTCCTTATAGCACTTTCAAGAAGAACATTTCAATATGAATCAACAAAAATAGTTTCGTAAAGTAGGTCGTTGCTGCAGCAACCGGGCGGCTGTTTGGACTACTCCCTGCCACAATGACCTACTTTTCCAGTTATATGTAACTGTTGTAGCAAGATCCCAATATTCCTTCCCTACGGAGCTGCTCAGAGACGGTTCCTGTACCACAGCTGAACTTTATTCCTAGCAGGGACACAGAAAGGCTTCATTTGAGCAGGTACAAGCATTGTGTCGGTTCTGCTCTTCCTCCGTGTCGCACTCAGAAGTGTCGGTGGCTAAAGGTTACATGAAACCCAGTATGTGCTCGGAGCTCACAAAGTGCCACAGCAGCGCTCAGAGCCGGAGGAGCTGACAAAGAATGGAAGGGGAAGGTGTGAAAATGAACAGGCGCTCGTGAACAGCGTGTCCCCTGCCAGACTCAACAGCTGGCACTAAACTCCGGCACAAACAGGCTGTTCCTGTACCACCATCCAAGCACAAGCTAATGGACACCATCCTTTATTACAGGTCTAAATAACATTAAATCTGCATAAAAGAAAAACCCTGGTGAATGGCAGGTAAAGCTCACATGTTTTTAAACCCTATTTAACCCTGCATGCACTGGAGGGGGGAGACCAAAAGGTACCACAAAGGAAGAAATGCTGACAATTACATAATTCCCTGTTTACTGCTGTTAAAACCAGCATTTTCCCTTATGACAAAGAAAAAAATATCACCTCTTAAACTAATGAAGGAAATCATTATCTCTGCAGAAATAACATTACAAGACTTCAAACATCAATGATACTGACTTGTACTTTGGTATTTTTTGATCAGTGTATTCAATCAAGTTCAAAAGCTTTCATTCAAGGTAAAATTAAAGAGACAAGTGCAAGAGACAAACATTTCTAAGCAAAAGAAAACTCATTCCAAGAAAAGAAAAATTCCAAACTAGGCATTACCATGTAGTACACCATAATTAAAACTCCAGTTGACACAAAGCTTCTGACAGCTAATACAGCTCAAAAACAAAGAACACACAAAAAGGCTCTCCAAAGCTTACTTTACCTTAGGTGTTCTTAAAATTTCTAAGTTCAGCAGGAAAATTACTGCAACTGGTGACAATATAGTACTGCAAGTGGAAATTTTTTTTTAATTTCCTGCATTGTTTCATTGGGAAACAAGCCACTTACAATGACATAACTGTTCCTGAAAAATCCCATACTCATCAAACAAGGCAGTAAAAAAAAAAAACACCCAAAAAGCCTAAAAATTATTTTTACTTTACCACTGCACTTGACAAGCCATAGAGCAACAACTGCGAAGACAAACTGACTTTATTCCAGAACAAAGACAGACTAATAAAAGGAAAACAAGTGCAGGATTATGAAAAGAAATAGGAGAGGCTGCTGCTGAAAGAGCAGCACACAATTACTAGTAACACTTTTCTAAGTGTGACCTCCAATGCCAAAAATGAAAGCTTCATAGTGCTGTGTCCTGTGGAAGCAGTAAAGAATTGGAGTAAGAATTTCTTCAAATGCTGCAAATGCAGCATTGAAGAATTTTGCTTTAACAAACACAATGTTTTAATGCTAGGACTGAAAAAGAAAGGTTGGTGGAATTATATTCAAAAGAATGCAAAAAGCCAAATTCTAAATTGTAAAAATAGAAACATTCACATTATCCCCCACAAACTCACGATTTTCTTCATGGTTTAGAAGAAAAACACACTACTGCTGAAATAATGTACTCCTCAACAGTAAATTTATTGGCAACTAGCTTGCGGAAAGAAAATTTCAACCAGTGAAAGAAAAAGCACAATGACTATATGGTGAAAATTAATTTTACACAGGTCTCCTCAGGTTACAAAAGCCTTGAAATAAAAGAGGAAAATAGAAAGCAATTAAAGCAGAACTGTCAATATCACAGCAACCTACAACTTTTTCCTTTGTTATAAACAGAAGAAATGTTTATGGCATTATAGGAAATGCTTCCAGGGCATACAAATGAAAAAGCATGCTAGAGAAAAAAATAAAAAAATTGAAGTCTCTCATAGAAACCTTTAAGGAAACATTCACAGGATTTGGGAAATACTGTGCAAGAGCAGTAAACAGCAAACAGTTACACTCTCTAAAAAGAAACACGGATAAAGCATAGTAAACTAGACCCAGCCTGTCATCTACTGAAAAGCAATGAAGGGAAGTCACAGGAATTATCCCTAGGCAACACAAATAAAACAAGTAATTCAGATGCCATCCTTGGCTTGATCACTCCCATTAAGACCTGCATGGTTTTGCATTTGAGTTCATCAGCAAGACTTACAAAGAACAAAACTGAAATGCAACCTCCTCCCCCAAAGACCCTTCTGAAACCTGGATAGCAAAATTACTGTGTAGAATATTTTCTTTTAAATGCATGTCTCAGTTTTGCCGATGTAGTCATGCTTCTCCCATGAGACAGGAAAAAGGGAAAAAATATTAGGTAATCTCTGCTAAAAGCCACAATGTTTTCTTCAGCTTTAAAACTTCTGGAAAAAAAAAATGAGCTTGTTTAGTCTCTAGAATATTAAGTATGAAGGAGAAAGAATGAAAACAAAATCACTTGATGTCACAGGATTTCCAGACAGAAAATTTCAACACAGAGGAAAATCTATAGAGAACATAGCAAGACAACATTTAGTCCATTATTCAATGAATCAAATATATTAGAAATAAAAGCTATTTTCAATGCCTGCTGCTCTATAAAATGCAGTATTGCAAGTCTGTGGATGCTTCCCCAGTACTTCAGAACTGTACAGATTGTGAAATTGAGATGTTTGCCATGATGTTCTGTATCTTTAGTGCACAGCAAAACTGCAACCATTCAAACCATCATCATGTTTTATGAACTATACAAGGCATGAAGTAATAAGCAGCCTACATAAACAAGTTGCCTATTTATTTATTTCTCTGTCTGATGCAAATCACCTTCTTATTTCTGTTTTTTCAATCACTTTTTCTCTCTCTCCCAATAGCAGCACAGTTTACCCCTCACCGACAAGGTCAGTAGAACACTGGCAGTGAGAAACCAAAAAAAATTCGCAAGCACTGAACTCCACAAGTTCCTTACAATAAAAAATAAAGCATTTCCTAGGTCATGGATTTCATACACCAGATAGATAACAGATAGAAAATTCCAAGTTTTCCTTATAGTAATTGTTCCTAAGTAACCTGTACTGTAGATATTTAATCTCCATCACTGAAGAATTAATAATATATGTTCATACTTCACAACTTCTCCATTTGAGCTTAAAGAGAATTTTTTCAACTTTTCTAGTTTGAATTCTGAAGGGATACAGGTTTGTGTTCTGAAAAGTTACAAACCTTCAGCGCAAGAGTTTTACAGCCTGTACTTTTCATGTCTGTGAAAGAGCCACAAACATACAGACGTTAAGAGAAGAAATGCATGAGAATGAATAGGAAAGGAAATGCTTTTCTATAGATTAAGAAACACTGAGATAAAGTAAACTTCTAAAACAGGTCCAGAAAATTTCTCTAGTTTAGTTGTAGGAGGAAGCAATGCATAACACAAAAGCTCAGATGTACATCACATGCCTATTAATACAGAAATTAGATAGGCAGGACATATCCTAACCAATGTTCAGTGGAAGAAATCCCCTCCATCTCTGATAAAATTGAATAGGTTTTATCTTACTGCAAAAAAATTGTTGTACTAGCACTTTTCAAAGTGCTTTTAAGCAATAGTTTGACACCTGAATTTACTAGTTTACTTCCAAAACCCTGACTATTATGATATTCTTATTTTCTACCCAGGTTTAACAATGTTGAATTTGAGACCTTTCAAATACTAATGCAATTTAAAAAGAAATAGTTTAAAAAAAACCGAAGTACAGAATTTACAAAAAAAAAAAAGTGCATACTTTCGGAAGTTCTGTTCACTGCAGCTCACCTACTGTCTAAACAAATGCTAACAAAGCTCATGTGTTGGTTTTTATTACCTCCACTGGTAATTGGAATGCACTCCAATTTTTAACTGTTCCAAAAGTACAGACAGCCTCATGGACTTATGCCACAGCCATCTCCACTTACACACTTGAAACAGAACACTGAAATATTGACCTGTCCTTTCCAGTCTATCCTTCACCTCCATTGAAGTTTTGCTCCCTTATAAAAAATCATTTACACTCACAAAACTCCAAAGCAGTGAAAGCAAATGCTTTATGGTGACCTGAAAAACAAATGGAGGCTTCAGGGTTAGAAGAACACTGCAATTATAACTCACCTCTTGACCTAGATTGCAAAGAATGTGAAAGCCAAAAGTACACAGAAGCACAGAAACTAACCTTGCTCCATGTTAAATTAAGAGTTCTGAGAAATCTAAGTGAAATGTATTGCACCAAAATACTATGAAGTTCTTACCCTGGTAATCAAATCCAGTCCTTTCCTAGGGGTAGCCAAAGGTATGGCTATTAAACCTGCTAAAATGTGATAAGCAAATTACTAAGCCCATGGAACACAAAGCCACATACTCTTACACTACTTTCACAACCCACTCATGCTCAAGCTGACTTTTGCCTTTTTAGGTCACTATGGGAAGGTCACAAAATTCCCAAAAGCAAAGGGTTTCTTTCAGTATGCAAATTCATAACATCACAGACTTTAGAGTGACTTCTACACTGAAAAAATGGCCGACTTTGCTGGCAGCTTGACCTTCCTCCTATCACAGGTTATATAACTAACCTGAAAACCTGCCAGGCACTGAGACACGGTATGGAAAAGAACCAGTTCTGAAAATAAAGGCTTCCATGCTGTATATAAACTGCTAGAAACTGAAAAGTTCAGGCAGTGCACAATGATAAACAGGCTTTTCTGCAATATTTGCATAATATATTTAAAGAGTAGCTTCCATTTGTTGGGATAAAGACATTTTCCCAAACTGGAGGAAAACATATTTTACTGTATTAAAATGTCCAAAAGAGAATGATAATATAAAATAACTTGCTTTGAAGAGCAGATGCAGAATTCATTGACACTGCCACATACTGATCAGTTTAGGAAAAAAAAAATCTGAATTCTTAATGGCCTAAAAAAAAGCTGCTTTTACATTCATCACAGATGGTGTTTGTTGGCGGTTGTCACCCTCCCTGTTTGTGACTAGTGCAGGAAACACTATGAGGTGTGGACAGATTGCCTTGCCCTACTCAAATAAAGAATGTGGTCCATTGGTACTTTTGTAAAATAAAACAGAGTACTGGTCCCAAGAGAAGGAAGACTAAAAAACTCCTATGGACTTGTTTCAAAATCACATTTCTCCCTTTAATACTCAAAGTCCACATACTATTACATATCAAGAACACTTGACCCAGATCTTCTCTGGACATCCTCAAACCTGGAGATTAGTGATGTAAAACCAGGTGTCTAAAACCTCAAAATTTCTTAACCTGAGCAATTAAGCCTCCTTCAAGATCAACCTTGGAGGCCAGATTGTATAGATGTTCACTATAATTTTTCTGGACTATAGTAACTGCTATTTTAGAAAAACCAACTTTCTGAGCACAATTCAATTTGCAGTACCGCATGCTCCCTCCACACCAACCAGTGCAGTCTTCTTGTCCAACCGAATAATAGTTACTTTACAGAATCTGGTGATACAAGATCATTCACCAAAATAAGGAAACAAGCACAGTGTAATACCTCAGCTAGCAGGCTTATTTCTCACATTCTGACAGTTTGATAAAAAAGAAATTGCATCTTTCCCCAACACAGTCAAAAGGTCAATACTTATTTACAGCAATATCACCTCAAAGAGTGTCAAAAAACGGCAAGCCACAGAAGAAACCAATAATCCCCTTCCAAAAAACACCTGGTGGTTACTGCAGACATGAGCAATGCAGGCCAAGAGTGTTATGACCATTGTAATCTGACTCAAATCTACATTGCCGCTGAAAGAAATGGTACCTGCCCTTCCCACTCTTTGCCTCTTCACTACTACTATGGTGACCTTTTTGCTGGCACAATCTACCACAGAGCTAATCCCACCAAAACTGGCAATTAATCTCTTTTGGACAGATTGATGAGCTAAACTTGCTCACCACAGGGTTGTGTGCTATCATAAAAGGGTGGAACCAACCCTTTCATCAACAGTGCAGGATTAAACCCATGAGGACATACGTCAGTGTGCCTCAATGACGTACTTTGCAAATCATAGGGCTGGATCTTATAACACAAATTATAGAGGGAGTTGCTGAATTGCAGGCATTTTGGGGTAAAAAATGTTTTTCTGTGGAAGAGAATAGGTGAGCAGCCTAGGGGTGTGGGGAGTTTCTCCGGTCTAACTGCTGGTACCACAGAGTTCCCATCTGAAAATACAACTTCTGGAAAGAAGCTACACAGATTAATCACCCTCAGTTCAGTGGGCTGGGCGAACAGAAGTGCGCCAAGTGGCACGCGCCACTCCAGAGCTGAAGGCACTCATTAGAGGGTGGGCTGGGTCGCACTGGGTTTGCAAGGCCACAAGTCAAGGTACTGGGGGGCTACAAGGTGGCTTCCTGTGAGAAGCTGCTGGAAACTTTCTGTCTGTCTTTCCAGGCCAACACAGACCTGCTGCTCACTGGCCAAGGTAGCGCCTCTGGGATAACATATCTGACAGGAGGAAAACATTACTGCTCAGGAGCCATTGAAGCTCGAGAGGCATGAGAATATGAGAGAGAAACAACTCTGCAAACTCCTAAGTCAGGAAGAAGGAGGGGGAGGACATGCTCCAGGCACCAGAGCAGAGGTTCCCCTGCAGCCTGTGGTGATGACCACTGAGAGGAAGGCTGTCCACCCACAGCCCATGAAGGACCCTGGTGGAGAAAATATAAGTGTGAAGAATCCTTCCCCTGAGGAAGAAGCAGCAAAGACAACATTTGATGAACTGACCAAAACCTCCATTCCTCATCCCATCCCTCTGTGTTCTTCGGAGATAGGAGGTTGAGAAAATGGCAGTGAAATTGAGCCCAGAAAGAAGTGAGGGGTGGGAAGAAGGCGCTTTAAGAATTTATTTTCAGTTACCCTATTCTGATTTGGTTGGTAATAAATGAATTAATTTTCCTCATGATGGTAATGGCTGAGTGATCTCTCCTTGTCCTCATCTTTACTCACAAGCTTTTTGTTGTATTTCCTACTCCCTGTCTAATCGAAGGGAATGACAGACTGCCTTTGGTGGGCTTCATGTTAAATATTTTATAAATCAAGTAGATTTTCATTCTAAGTGCTACACAATAAAAACAAACTTAAAGGGATGTTTTCATCAGGGAAGTCATAAATATTTCTGTGCATTCCTTTTTATATATTAAGCATGTCACCAAAAAATAATGAAGAATAATACACAAATTTTGCCTGCCTGAATTACACATATGAAATTCAAATCACTCATAGATTAATTCTATTGACAAACTTTTTCCACCAATCCCCCATTCAACAAACATATCTCTATTGGACAAATCATAAGTATGTAAGCAAAAACTTTAAGTGTGTTTTCAAAACCAGATGCACAGAATAGCAAAATTTAGTAGATACTACAGAAAGATGTCTAAGTATTATTTTTTAAACAAGTTCCCACTTCCATGAATTGCAGTGATTGTCCTGAAAATTAAACTTTTTTTCTCCAGTTTTTTTATTTGCTTGAAATTTGAGTGTGGAAAAAAAAAACACCTCTCTTCTCTCTCTGAGGTCAATACCAGTATCTGCTGTAATAGCAGCAGCTAACTTTGAAAGATGTTGAAAACATCAATACTCTCACAAAATTTAAGAGATATACAAAGCAAATTCAATTACTTATTTTAAAAGTGAATTAGTTATTTTAAAAGTAAAATCTGTTCTCTTCAGGAATGGTTAAAAAAAAGAAGAATTTTAACCAGCATATCAAAGACAGACATACATACCCAAAAAGACAAACCAGAAGAGGTAAATTATTACCTAGAGTAAATCCTTATGCAGCAACTAACAATGTTTGCATTTCTTTTCAGGCATTGTGATCAATTGTCACTCTGTACTAAAACCAAGGCTAAATGAAGCTCTCCCCCAGGTGATGCTGTTAACCATGAGATCCCATTCTCCTTAATATGGAAAAGTCTGTGAGCACATGGGAACACATTTTTTCAGAAGTAGGTAATGGTTACTTGTTGGAGTATGCAAGATACATTCTTTGCCTGCTTTGTTGACACAATCAGATGCAAGCTAATTCTGGTGCCCAACATTTAAGGGCAACTGACAAACTTTTAAGAGAGCCTTAGTGTGGTTTTAACATTTGGCATCTCCCTCCACCATTTCTACATCGCCTTCTACTGCACCAAGTAACTTCTTTCTCTCAAGTGTTGATCTGTGAACAACACTGTGAACTCATCCCATAGAAAAAGCATTTTTCAATGAAAGCACATTTCGATTTATTTGACAGCTTGAAAAAAGGAACAATAAGAAGAAACAGAACAGATCCAGAAAAAAAAAGCGAGCTGAGGGAGGTCCTGGCATTTGTTACGTAGCATTCACGAATTTAGAACAGGTAGGCTGAATGCCAGGAGAAAGGAGGTCAGTAAGACCATGTGACTGCTTAGTAATTAGACTTGCTCAATAGTGCAATTACACAAAAATATTAGTCCCTGATTGTTACATGACTGTTTAAACAGAAAAGTTAATTTAAAAGCACCTATGTGTTAAAGGTTGCTATTTACCAGATTTAACACACATTGTTAATATAAACTGTAACTGCTGACCCTGCAGCATGACAATATTCTAACAAGAAACTAAACCTCCTGGTTTCTTGTATTTGTTCACCATTCCTCCTCATGTAGATTGTGTGAGTCATAGTTTGACAGAGAAGAGTTTTGCCCAGGGCACTAGGACAATAAACACTCGGTGTCAATCAACTCAAATTAAGAAAGGACCACCGTAAATTCACACCAGGAGGTTAAATTTGACTCACCTTCCTAATGCTGAAGGGCTTCTGCTCCTAGTCTCAAATAAAATGTTTCTGACTACAACACTCTACTCAACAGGCATGTAAGAAACAATTTTGATCATGGTCATCAACTGAAAATGAACAAAAACTGTTTTTTCATTAATAAGTGCCAAATGAGACTGGCAAATTAAAAACCTGCATCACAGACCTTGTGTATACCTACTGGGAATGTATGTGTCTGCACTGAATAAAAACATCTCATTAAAACCACTGGAACCTAAAGTGGATTCATACCAAACTAGTAACTGCCCATTTAAATTAAAAAATATTGAGAAGAACCTTAATAAACATACTTTAGCAGCGAGTTATTTTATAAAGCTATTGTACTTTTAAACTTGAAAAAAACCTGATGATTTCACAAAACCAGGCTATGCAGGCAGCAAGATTTGATACTCAAATCCATGTGCAGCATGTGCCTTGAGGGAATTTGAGTACCAGAAGATGGCTTGAAGTGCTTTGGACAGGGGAGCTGTAATCCACCCCAAACTCAATCCCTTTAACCAGCAACTAAACCCAGGCATTTTTCTTCAAATGCAAAATGCAGTGGAAGGACTAGGTGCCTTCTAAAACACTGTTTAAGTACACCAACCAGCAATACATCACACACATATGCACTCAAGGACTCTATTAGCTAATGATCATATTGCACAGCCATTAAAGAACCAGGGCAATAGCACTGAAGACATGAACTTCCTTCTGCTAGAATCAAAGTTCACATTTGTCATTCACTAGCTCAGAGAATACAACCAAAAACTGTTCAGCATTTCAATTGCAGGGCACATTTGAGACCTATGAAGTATTCTTAAAACATGTGACTTCCTTAACACTTAGACTTGTGCCAGTTATCCACATTCTTTTAAAACTTAAGTTGCTGTTCATGCTTCACCCACAAAATTAAGATCTCTGAGCTTCTTCAGTAAGTAAAAATGTTATTAAAAATTTTATCCCTCCAAAACAAAAGAAATTTAAAAGTTCCTTATAAAATAAATGTACATCATGAATCTCAGATAAGGAAAGTATCTAACAGTTATTCATAAGTTATTTTTGTCTGTGAAAATGAAATAACCATCAAGTTAAAGTTTACAAAAAGCATCTTTAGTATTTCTATCTCTTGAAAACAAGAATATTGTAAGGAAAACCTCTCAAAATCTGAAAAAAAAACCAGAAACTGAAAACCTCCAAAGGTAAGTTACCTGGTTGGTAAAGTATAAGCTAGGACACAAATTATTAAATCTGAAAGGAACAATCATTCAAGTAAACACAATTAAAACCTGAAGTTTCTAAACTCTGTCATTCTTCCATGATGCACTGTTAAGATAAGTTTCATTGTGCTTGTTCCATAATTAGGCAACTTCTCAGCACTGTAGTCTGCGCAGACTAAGTTCACTAGCATTTCAAGTTCCTGACATTGGAGGGACAGATGATACATACTCTTTACTGCATTATCAACCATTTTACAGGGGTTACAATTTTCAGATTCCTAGCGATGTTTTAACTAATCTCACATGACAAGCATGCACAGAAGTCCTATTAACCACTGCCTTATGGCACACATTTAGCATGCAAGTGTCAGTCATAAATGCACAGTAAAGTTCATTTTTATATCGGGTAGGAGAAATACAACTGGCTGGACGTGCAGGAACAAATCTGCACTTTGCTGAAAGGGACACTGCACACCGAGCCAGGCAGAGCTCAAGAAGCATTTAGACAACGCTCTCAGGCACACAGTGGGTTTCTTGGGGTTGTTCTATGCAGGGATTGGACTTCAGGATCCTCGTGGGTCACTTCCAGCTCAGGGTATTCTGTGACACGCTTCTGTGCAGGAACGCTACTCTGGAAAAGTACTTCTGAGCTAAGCGAGCAGCTTCAGTTTCTCCAGGACGGAGGCGCCCCGGGCTCCCCGGCTGCCCAGAGTTCCCGAGATGGTGCAAGCCCTCCAGGCTGCTCCACACAGGGTTTTCCGCCCGGCAGCTGGAGCTCTGAGCTCCAGCGCTCGGGCACTGAACCGCCGCCCTCGGGAGCGAGAATAAGCGGGCGCCTCACCGGGAAGGCACAGCCCGCCGGTCCGCACTCTGCCACGGGCTCCTTCCCCCCGTCCCTCCCACGTGCGCCGCGGGAGCCGCAGCCCGGGCCGGCGCGGGGCTGGCTATGTAACACCGCCGGCCCGCGGGGAGGGCGAGCGGCCGAGGCAAGCCGGCGCTGGCGGCGGCCCAATCGGGCGCGGAGGGGAGGGGATGGCGGGGAGGCGGCGTGACCGAATACATAACGTGGGGATTAGGGCCCCCGCAGCGCCCCGCACTCACCGCCACCTGTTGATGCCCACGTTGGAGGAGCCGGCGAACCAGGGGTCCAGGATGTAGACGCAGCGCACCGTGTCGGCCCCCTGGATGCATTCCCGCAGCGCCGGGTTGTCGTGGAGCCGCAGCCCCTTGCGGAACCAGTGTACGGCGTTCACCCCCATGCCGGGTGCGGACGCTTAGCGGGAACCGCCGCCGCCCGCGGGGCCGTTCATGGCCCGGCGCCGCCGGGCGAGCACGGACGGGCGGCGGGGCGGCCCGCGGGGCCTCGCTGCGGACGGCTCTAGGACCCGGCGGACACGGCGGGAGCGGCCGCCCGGCGGGGACGCATCACCCCGCGGAGCCCCCGCGCCGGGGAGAGCAGGGACGAAAGGTGGGAGCGCTGGGTCCGGCGGTGACTGCGAGGCGGTGCCGGCGCCCTGCCCGCGGAAAACGCCGTCCGTGCCGCTGCCGCCTCCTCGCCGCTCGCCCTGTGACTGCGCGGGGCTGCGCCGGCCACTCCGCCCCGCCCCCCACCGCCCATTGGCCGGCGCCGCTCCCACGTGACCGCGGGCCCTCACGTTTCTGAGGTGTGTTCGCTACCGGCGGCGCGCGGGGGAAGGGCGTCCCGGCCTGGCGCTCGCGTGCCCGCGGCCGAGAGGGAAGCGCCGGGGCACCCGCGACCCCGGCGGGAATCCCACCCGCAGGGGCAGCGCGGGGCCGGCGGGCCGCGGCGGGGGCGGGCCGGCGGGGGGCGGGGCCCGGCTCTTCGCCACCCCCCTCCGCGGCTCGGCTCGGCGCGGCAGGACCCGGATGAGCACGGGGCCGCAAGGCGGCTCTTGGCGGCGCCGCTTCCGCCGGGAGGCGCAGGCGCGCGCGCGCCCCCGAGCCTGTTATGTATCGCGGCCCGCGCGCGCGCTCGCGCCGCGCCCCCCGGTCCGAGCGCGCGCAGCCCCGTCGGCGGGAAAGGGGCGGGGCGCTTATATAAGCGTGTGCGTAGGGCGCGCCCGCTGCGCCAGCCGAGCCCCGCAGGCCCCTTCCGGCCCTGACGGGTCTGTGACGCGGGCCGAGGGCTCGTTGCTGCCCGGGGCCGTCGGGACAAGAGAGAATGACTCGGCCGTGCGGCGCCGCCGCACCCAAACAGACTTTCAAGCAGCAGAACGAGTTAATATGGTCCCTCTTGGAGCACCGTTAGTAAAGTCATTACTAGGTGGTGAATTTCTCACGCCTGTTAATTACAGAGTTGAAAGCGCGGTCTGTGTGCAGCAAACACGGCGGGTTTCCCTGGACCTGCACCTTGGTTACACTGCGCACGGCCAGCAGCCGACCGAGGCATCGCACTGACCGGACTCGGTACAACCCTTTGGAGCCGCAGCAGGACAGCTCTAGATGCAGATCTGAAAATACACCTCCACCTGTGGATTGCAGCTCAAATCTACAGCTTCACGGACAAGTGCATAGCAAGAATGGTCTCAATTAGAAATAACTTCTCAAGTAAAAGGCAGAGGACCCAAATCAGCAGTACAGCTCTTTCTTAAAATTCAAGAATTCCAGACAGTACTTAAAGAGCTGTCATTTTTCTTTCTCCTAAAATATTTTTTCTGCTTAGATCTACAGAAAGTAAAAGTCAACAAGAAGAGATGTGTGCATCATGTTTCCCTTTGTGCTTGTCTTTCTTCACCTTGAATGACCTAATAAACACAGTAATAGAAGCACAGAATCATTTAGGTTGGAAAAGACCTCCAAGGCCAACTTTTGACTGACCACCACCATCTCAGCTAGGCCATGGCACTGGGTGCCACGTCCAGTTGTTTCTTGAACACCTCCAGGGATGGTGACCCCATCACCTCCCTAGGCAGCTCATTCCAACGTTTAACAACCCTGGTGGTGAAAAAATTCCTCCTGATGTCCAACCTGAACCTCCCCTTGTCCAGCTTGAGGCTCTGTCCTCTTGTCCTGTCACAGCTTGCCTGGCAGATGAGGCCCCACCTGTCATTGACCATCAAGGTATGCGAAGGGTCCAGCCACGATTAGAATCCCTTTCTGCTTGGTCTTACACAAAATTTCTTTTTAAAAGGTGTAGCAGCTGGAGACAACAGCTTTTGAGCACTGACTTTAACAACAGCATAAATTATGATGAGTTTCTCAATATCACTTCTCAATATCACAGTATGTAGAAAATCATATTCCACAGCTCATCATTCTGATCCAAGAAGAACATATGGGATCCTTGCTGCAACTCAGAGCTGGAGTAGTGTGGTCATTGTAAAGTCAAACATTGCTTTCTCAATTAATACAAATTACATTCTTATTTACGTTTTTTTTATCATTATATGCCAAATATTTGGTAATTAATTTTGAAATAAATGAAAACCAAAAAGGAATTCAGTAGTTAATGACCACTGTCTATCAAACTCATTTGAATTCTATAATTTTTGACCACAGTGAATAAGTAGATTCCTTATTTTCAAGGAAAGTCACTTCACAACATAGTTTTCATTTCAAACATTTAAATTGCTTTTTCATTCTCATTATGTGTCCTGCTAGCTCCCCACAAGGCTGTCACACTGAAGGTAGCTCTGAATAAAGTTCCAGCATCAACCAATCTGCTTGCTTGGGAATACTGAGGTGGAAACAGCCCTTCCTCACCGGACCTTATGGTTTCATAAACAAATTGCAGTCATGAAAACCATCAGTCTCTAAGCTGTTTGTTGCTACAGGCTAAATAACAATTGCAGTATATCATTAGCATATCATTATGTCAAAACACTCTTTGGGTCTCTGTCTGGCCATGCCTTGCCTTCTATGTGAGACAGTTTGTTCTTGACTCAGAAGTGAAAGAAAGAACATATTAATGTATAATTAATATTGTATTAGGAGATATTAATATATAATAGATGCAGACTATATTAATTAAAATGTCAGATCTCAAGGGAAGAGCACTCCAGCTTAGTTGAAACAGAAAATAGAATGACAGTTAATCAAGAAACTCACACAAGTAAACCTCTCTACAGTGTTCTGATGTGAATAACTTTTTTAAACAATATTGCTAATTTAGCCCAGACTGTGATTACAAAAATGAAGACAGTGGGGAGAAGATAGAAGGGAAAAAAGATAACATTAAGGCATGAAGTGAAAAAAACATAAAGAAGCAAGTGTACAGTACATTTTGTGTTACAAATTGGAAGCTAATTTAGATGCACGTTTTTAACATCAGTGTGTGCATTATATTCACAGACTTTGTTAACTGTTCTAGGAAGAGCTGTCCTTTAGAAGACCAAGCCTGAACCCTGTTCCTAGACCAAAGTTTATTTCTATAGCATTTCTCTTCTTCATTAGCTCTTTTTCACAGACCCAATAGAGACTACTATTGAACATGTAGCTGATAAAAGAAGGGTTCGCAGAGACAACAGTAGTGATTTTCACTCTCTGAAAGATGTGACTTGGAGTTGGGATTTTTTAACTAACACCTCTAGTATAATATTTCTAGTCTAGAAATCATTTATGTGACTGCTAATTTGTTACTCTAGCTGAAAAAGATAAGTAGATATGACTAAAAAAATAAGATAGAGGAAGATGGTCCTCACCATCACAACTCAATGAACTTCTGAAAAGCCACCAGCAAAACAACAGAAGACCAATGACTAGATGTGACTTTAATTATGTAATAAGGCAGTGGCCATATAAAGAAAATACACTGGTGTAAGGCAAGCCTCCCATCATGATGTCGGTGTTACCGAATCAAAAGGATTATCTGCTTCCGTCAGAGCAAAGGCACTCAAGTATGTTCCGTCCTTTGCTATTACATGACTTAGAAATTATTAAAATATTTTTTTCCTATTCACCCCACTACTTCTCTCTGCAAGCTGTTTTACTCCAACGGCCTTTCACTTTCTTAGTGCCGGCCAAGCCTGCCTTGGCAAGCGGCGGAGGCTCGGCCGGGCCGGCCACGTCCTCTGCCCTGCGCTCAGCCCGCGCCCCTCCCCTGCCGGCAGCGGTACGTGCAGCGCTCCCCGCGCGGCGGTGCGGTGCGGTGCGGCGCGGCGGCGAGGCCGGTGAGCGCGGCCGGGGGCTGCGGGCTCGGGCCGCTCTCCGGCGGGCCCGGCCGCGGGGCACGGGGGGTGGAGGGGCCAGCCGGCGTTCCGCTCGTCCCGCTCCGAGCGCCGGCGCGGCGCTGAGGGTGGGGGGGGGGCGGCGTGCGGGGGGAGAAGCCCGCGGTTCCGAGGGAAGGAGGCGCGGGAGGGACCCCCGGGCACGGGGAGCCCGCGTCGGCCGCCGGTGGCTGCGGCAGGAGCGGCGCGAGGCGGCTGCAGGGCGGGGATGGGCCTGCGGCCGCTGATGGGCCTGCGGCCGCTGCTCCCGTGCCGGCTGCAGGAGAACGCCCGCCTCCTTCCTCTCCGCCCCGAGCGGGCTCCAAAGGGGGGAGAGGGACGGCCCAGGTGGCCGGGCCGTGGCAGCGGGCTGTGCTGGAGACCCGGGCTTTGTCTGTGCTGGAAGCACCACCACTTCATGACCAGTGGTTTAAATAGTGCGGCGCGTCCTTAAGCACTTTGTAAATGTCTCCTTTCCTAAATATAAGAAAAAGCTTTGTTCCCATGAGGAAGGTGAGCAGTGGAACAGGTAACTCACAGAGGCCGCTGGGCTCCATCCATGGAGGTTTTAAAGACCTGACTGGACAAAGCAGCCTGGATCTTGCAGACCCTGCTTTGAGCTCTTGAGGTCCCTTCAAACCTGGAATACTCTAGTGTCCTCTATATTTTTTTCTAGAAAGTTTTATGTTGGCCCAGCATGTATTTTATAATAATTTACCTAATTTCCACCACTAATGCAAAGCAGGGATTCATTTTTTTGTAAGTGCATAAGTGTGAACGTTTACTGTGCATTAATCTACAAAACTGCAGCCTCTCACCATTACAGATTCCTTCCCAAACCATTCAAACCTTGTCTACACTGCTGTCTTCTAGGTAGATACATACTCTTCTTGGTTCACTCAAAGTTCAATCTAGGCATTCAGTAGTTTTATTTAATTCTTTATAGCCTACTAAGTTTCCTGTTATGAGAATGGTAGTGGTCAGCAGTTATACTGTTGCCCTCTTTACTGAAAGCTTTTGTGAACAGTCCAGCAGGAGTAAAAGTTTGGGTTTGCTAATTTTCAAAAAGTGATATTTGAGTCTCAAAACACACATTCAGAAATTCACATGAGGGGTAAATCAACCAGTTGATCATTGTATCTACTTCCTATAGATGATTTACATAGAAGTCTCATTAAATAATGAAACTTCCAGCACCCCTTTACTCTGTATATTCAGGTCTCTGCAAGTGTGCTAGCAAGCAGGATCACAGGTAACTGACATTCGGTCACTTCCTTATTGCTGCTCTAACACTTGGTGGTGAGAGGGTGCTGCTGGCAGTGAGAGCAAGCATCTTATCTGAGCTGGCTGGGTTTTTTCCTTAATCTCTCAATTGCTTTACAATCCCCACAGCAATCTAGTTAAGTGAAAAGTTACAGTGGGGTCTTGCACATTAGAACATGTATTAGATCCAACAAGAGCTTTGAGAGTACTCTGAATTCCTGAAAACAGTTACATACCTGAAATGTGAATACTATGGACTTGGAAATCCATCAAGTCATAACTCACATCTTGGTTTCTATAGAACACCATGACATTCAAATTCATTCATGTTATTTCACATGTTGTATTTTGCATAGGGCTTTTTTACAAGGGCTCCTAAATATTCCTGTCAAATGAGTTTTGGTAAATAAACTTTTCCTTTCTTTTACACTATTCTGTGTTTCTGATGATCCTCGCTAACAACAGGGAAAAACTGACTATGATCCCAGGCATTTTTAGAAAATGTAAAGTTTCTTTTATGTAACAACCATTCCCATGTCAGATTTTAGAAGAGCACAATTTACTATCTCAGAATATTTTTGAAGTTCTGTAATAGTAAAAATAACAGTATTTTAAGGGATTGCATTACTCACAAGGCAATTTTGTTTAACAGCACGATTACGCATTTAAATAAAAGTAAGTCATGTTTATTTTTCCAATTTGTACTTTGGAAATATTATTTTAACAACAAACTATTTTAACAACACTTCACTCTGCTGGCTGCTTCTAGCTAAGCTGAAGCATTAATGAAGAAAACCCTGATTCTTCAGAGATTTGCTTATTCTGACTGGACCCACTAAACTCAGTAAAACTACTCAGAGTGCTCAGACACAGGCAGTTGTGTCACTCCTGTGGAGGAGAGGTTTAGTTTGCAGTCACTTTTTCAGGACATGGAAAGGTCAGCACACAAAACATCTGTGGCTTACCTACACTTCCAGTGCTTCCAGTGCTTTTAAGGTTACTGGGAAAAATCACTTGTTCTGTTGTGGGGCTTGGGACAGCATTTCTGAAGTCACAAGGTGTATGAAGACAAAATCATCAGCCTTGGGGTTCTGACACAAGCAGTGCATTAGGCAATTGGTTATGCCTTAGACGTGTGAAATAACATTAAAGAACAAGTTACCAGTAAACAGCTTCTGTTAATAAAATAAGTGTGCATATAGGAAATGACATCATATTCTATTAGTTTATGATGTAATAACATAACAATAGTCCATCTCAGAAGCAGGAAAAAAACAATGTAAAAGCAAAGGTACACTCTCTTGAGACAAAGGATTTACCTCTGGAAAACATTTAACCTTACCTGGCAGCTAGAAAGAGAATCTACCACTACAGTTCTCTAAACAAACCACCTATTTTCTTAAAAGTGGGCTGTAAGGAAGATTCTAGGGCTTTTTTCAGCTGTACAATAGGTATGTTAGTCTGTTATGTAGAACATTGGACTGCATGGTCATAACAGTATTTTCTCTCATTAAAAAACAAAACCAACCCAACCAACTAAAAAAAAAAAACCAAAAAAACCAGCCAAACAAAACCCACACAAAAAAAAAAACCCTCCTCCTCCTAAAAAACCAACAAAAAAGCCCAACCAAAAGTAATTTAACAATGCTCAGGTTGATACTTTTTAAAGTATGCTATACTTAGGAAGAGGTGAAAGCAGCTGTCCAAATGTTCTCATTTTCAGTTTGAGCAGTTTTAAGCATATTACCAGCAGCAGCTATTTGCAGGAGTATTGCAGAGATCAGCAGTTCTCCCTTCCACAGTCGGTACTTCTAAAGGGTTGTTATGAAAACACCCCCCAGGAAGTTAAAGATACACTTAATGATATCTTTGTTAGACTGCTGTGGCTCCTTTGCCCCTGCAGAGCGGGTGACAGTGCATGTGGTATTGGTGATAACTGGGCAGCCAGTTTGAGCAAAGGTGAGGTGTGGGGTTGGCCCTGTGGACTCCAGCACAGCCACACACCTATTCCACAAGGACTCTGCCTGCAGAAGAGACCTGGAGGCAGAAGTAAGGCATTGGTGCAAGCAGCAGCTGTAGCAAAGTAGGTGTCGGAAGAGGTAGGTGAAGGCCTGGAAATGTTACTGTGTACTTGCCTCCTCCTCTAAAATACCAGGGTGGTTATTCAAATGCAATTAACACACTCAGCTGCAGAAAAACACTTACATAAAGGTTCCTATGATTTTTTTCCTCCCTTAATTATACAAAGAACAATTTCAAAATGAAATTATACTGCAAACTGCTGCTGAAGCAGCCCTGCGTGGTAGGTCTCTGACACATGAAAGAACAACTCACACTCCAAATAATGCTTGGGAAGTTAAAGCAAATACATTCATAAGAACTAAGAGATTTAAGTTGCCATTTTTGTCCATTTAGTGGGATTGCTGTCAAATGAAATTGCATGAATAATTTCCCTCATACAGTGTGAGTGATCTGTAATGCAGTCACAATGTTAGCTGCAAGAAATGGCCCACAGTTTGGAGCTTGTATGACTGCAAACATTGATACGGGCAGAGCACTGCCCTACATCAGATCTGTTGTATCCGTCAGAACGTTAACCTTTCTGTGACATATCCATCAGAACATTGACCTTTCAAAAATGGTCTTTCCCCCTGCTTTTGTGTGAAAGCTGGATTTTGCACTAATAACAAAAAACACTCTGGAGAGCAATTTCTTACACCAGTTATGTCTAAGCATCAATGATTCTGACCATTAACTCATTCCTTAATGTGTTTTCTTACAATTGTTGTGTCTCCACAGGACTGACTTCCATGATGCTGAGAGGAGTTGCTCACGGTGCAAAAGAAACATTCACTCTTCTGTTGACAAGATCTCCGAGCTCTAACACGGGACTAAAGTTTTCATCAGCATGGCCTGATGTAGCAAACAGAAGCTTCCTAACACATTCCAATTACACAACTGATACCAAGTCAAGAGAGGAAAATAAAAAAACCCTTGAGAATCTCTACAGTTTGTCAGTTGACATCACGAAGATACGCAGACTGAAGGAATGGGTCCTTCTCCAGGACGTGGCCTATGTTAAAGAAATTGCTGGTATCTTACAGGAAATGGGAGCAGATGGGACCACTGTAGCCAGCATTATAGAACGCTGCCCCGAGGCAATTCTCCACACCCCAGCAGAGATAAACGCTCAAAGAGCTTTATGGCAGTTAGTATGCCAGAATGAAAAACAGCTGATTAAATTAATAGAGCAATTTCCAGAGTCCTTTTTTACTACTGAGTATCAGCAGAACCAGAAGGCAAACATACTGTTTTTTCAAGAGCTGGGACTTAAGAATAATATAATCACCAGGTTCTTGACAAGTGCACCCAATATTTTCTACAACCCTGTTGAGAAAAACAAAAATGTGATAGAGACATTACAAAGAAATTATTTAAATTTAGGGGGCTCTGAAGCAAATATGAAGATCTGGATTCTAAAGCTATTGAGCCAAAATCCATTTATTTTATTAAATACTTCCACTGCAATCCAGGAGAACTTGGAATTTCTCCAAAAGAATTATTTCACTGACCAGGAAGTTCTACAGCTGCTGTCCAAACTCAAAGGCTTCATTTTTCAACTTAATTCTACCACTATGCAGAAGAGTATGCTTTTCTCCAAAAACATCTTCAAGTGCAGTGATCAAGAACTAAAACAACTAGTACTGAAATGCCCAGCCCTTCTCTACTATCCTGTCACAGTTTTGGAAGAAAGACTTGAAGGACTACTGAAGGAAGGAATTTCTATAGCACAGATAAGAGAGACACCAATGGTGCTGGAATTGACAACACAAATTGTTCAGTATCGAATTAAAAAGCTCTCTGCGTTAGGATATGATATAAAGAGTGGAAATCTAGAAAGCTTGAACGGTACTAAAAAAGATTTTGAAGTCACTTACGGTAAGATACAATCAAAGAAGGAGAGACCAATTTTTAATCCTGTTGCTCCTCTACACATTGAAGATTAATGTGAACGCTGTTCTTCAAGTTATGCAAAAGCAAATTAAAAGGCAAGTTGATTATTTGAGAAGAGATGGAGCAAAAGCAATCTTAATCAAGACTGTAGTCTTACACTGTACTTTGTTCAGGAGGGGGTCTTAGATACAACTTCGTTATACAATCACAGTGTTGTAATACTTTAAAATATCATCATAGAAGTTACAGTTATGATAAAGGTTGCCTTTTTTTAAGAGTACCTCAGATGTGACATTTTCTTACCTGACAGGGCATTAACTGCCTTAGATTTTCAGCTCTGTCACTGCACAGTCCAGCCTGTGGTAGTGATTAGCACAATTTTTATCTAAGGAAGACAAAAGGAAGATGATTTTTCCAGTGGTGTTCATCAGTCGGCTGGTTTGCTGTCTTCAGGAAACACCCTTGGAGTTCTTTTCCTTATTGCTGAAGTAGCTCTAGCTCCTGGATCCTGACCTGCAACAGACTGGATTTCTTGGACAGCAAAGCCCTGTCCTGAGAACAGGGGCTGGACATAATATTTTTTTATTAACTGAGACCCTAGTATCTTTGTGTACAAACCATAATGCAAAAGAAACTACAAGATGATAACATTTATATTTCTGAGACTTCAAAATTTACTTATTTTTTCAAATGGTGTGGGAGAGAAAGAAATACATTTATTGCTATTGTATAGTTCTTAATCTCTTCTAGCAAGGTTTGGCAACAAGACAGATTAAGGAGAGACTCAAGTCTCAAATGATGGCAGGAGAAAAGAGAAAGTTATGCTTTTCTATTAGGTGCAACAAAATTCTAGTCTGTAAACCACTGGTGATTAAACATGACTACCAGATTTGCAAACAGCTGCAACAGTTTCTAAATATATGGGTGACACTGCTTCTAAGATAACACCATATGACAATTGGCGACAAGTGCTGGCTTTCAAAATAGTAACTATCAGACAGCGTTTAAGTTCTCAGGGGATTTGATTTCTTCTCATTTATGGGCTGTGAATGATAATATAAAACAGTAGCACCACTGACAATCACCTCAATAGGATTAGGATCAGTGATTTTATTTCACAGACTTTCCTAAGTAGCTATTCCACACACATTCCCTCTTGACAGCAGAATAAAAGCCAGCTACACACCACCCTCATTCCAGGCATTCTTCAAGGTCATTTTTAACACACATCTTGGCAGCAAGTCCAGGCCTCCATTTCTTAAAATGTGGTTTGTAATTGCTGAAGAAAGCTGGTATTGAATTACTGGTCCAGAGGGTGGGCTGCAAGTTGATGAGTTTTTATAGTCTGCCACGTTATCTGCTGTGCACTGGGGAGGGGCTGGGAACACCTGGTAGGAGCAGTGCAAAGATCCCAACAGCTGCAGGTGTTACAGTGAGCACTCTGCAGGCACATGCAGGCGTGACAGGCGTTTCTGGGGGTCAGTGGCACTCCTGCAGGAGCGTGTGCCACACTGGCAGCAATTCAAAAGGGGACGTATCACAGCATGAAAAAAGCCAGGCTGTGGTACCAGGCTATGTCTATGCTGGCTCTTTCAAAACTCATTATCGTTTTTTAAGAGGGAAGACAGCTATATTAAAAATTCACAGGAACTTGCCTTTGTCACATTCAGACTGTCTTTCCCTGCTCAGCCATTAAGCAGACCACAATTTTATCTAAATTTAAAAGCCTCCTTCCCCTCAGACACAAAGGGGCATTTCAGCTCTCCAAAGCTCTTCTAACACAACCTGTAACTGAGCCAGAGACCCAACTGGTAGCTTAAGAGGAAAAGGAAACCAAGACATACAACAGTGTTTTCCCTGAATATTTAGTTCTAGCATTTCTACAGGTACCTGTTTTTCACAAAGTTCTTGAAACGGCTTATTCCCATCACTTAAATTATTTGCCGTGACAACAGAACAGGAAAAGGATGTATTTCCTTAACCAAGTCACAGCCAGAGTTACCACAAACTCATTTTGTGTTCTCAATGTTCCAACTTCTTTTTCCCTTTGAAAATAAAAGCATTCACAGAAATGCTCCTCTTCTACCAGATGAAAATTCAGTCAATCCTTCATTCCTAACTCTATCCTGGGACCTGTTTCTCTCTTCTTCACAGGATTCATTTACAAGAAAACCTCAGGAAAATTCCCAGGCACCAAAACACTGTATTGCTGAAATCCTCATCTTTTGTTACTCACAGTGACTGTGGACCAGCCTGTGAGTAAGCCTTTCACTACCTAGAGGGAGCAGTCAGGCGTACAAGCTGCCTTCATAAACATTTCCCCTTTTGGAACAGGGACTGGGAGAAGCAAAGTGAAATACAGCTACCACAGAAACAATCCCAAGACAAAAGAAAAGCCTCACTCCCCCAGAAGACTTCAGTTCCATATTCCATTCAGCTCACTATGATCTTAAAACTGGATATTCCCAAGCATCATTGACCAGGGGAAAAGAAAATTAGTGCAAAGGATTTTGTGCTGTGTCTGTGCCTAGCTTACACACTGAAGCTAAAGATTTTGTTAAGAACTGGTTAGTGCTAAGTGGACACAAATAGAAGACACTGGAGCATGGTAATATGGGAAGATTTATACCTAAGTATGCCTTTCTCCACAAAACTAAGGAAGCTTTCAAATGTCTGAAACAGCAACAATTTAATGTTTCACAGGTGCCAGGACAGAATGGGAACAAGTTTTTAAGATGAAGCAAGTTTCATAAGTGAATGGAAAACACACAGGATACAGGACAAAGCTCTTTGAAAACTAAACCCATATGCCATGTAAAAGTTTCGGTTTACAAGACTCAAAATAATAGCTACAGGATATGTTAAGAACAAAATATAATGGAGTGCTGGCAACTCCTTACATACCTAACATTGCTTATCTCTGACCACGCTTGCTTTGCTGCAAGTTTCATAGTTTACAATTAAAGAATTTAATAAAAAAATGGGTAGGACCAGTTCAACATTCCCATTTACAGAAAAACTATTAGGAAGAGTTTGGTTGAGTGTCACAAATTATCACTGCGCTCCAAACAGGCGACTCCTAAAGAGTTTAGTGGCAGCACTTGGGGGGATATTGCTACACTGGAAATTGCAGGGGAGCAGACCATACTAAATTATATGCTGCAGCAAAATTATCTCTGATATCCAGACTAGCTAATTTCTAGACCTACCTGGTACTTCTAGACAATACTATATTCTATACAATTTGCTTTTGACTATAAAAAATCAGTTAGTGTCTTCCATTTGTTGCATCAACTTACCTCATTTCCCCCTTGCAGCAGGTCAGAACCAAGCAGCTGGTGTATCTAACAGAGGAGCAGATGTCATTTCTTGGGTTTTTGCTCTCCACACTGCCCCAAGTTCCATGCTTACAAGTATCATGCTTCCAACATATATGATTTCTGATATAAAATAAAGTTGTTGCAGAGTGCAGTTGATGTACCAATGGCTCAGAGAGATTGGGTGACTACAATACCATAATTGAGACAAGGTGTACTTTCAACACCCATGAACAGAGGAATAAGTTTGACAAGTGATATGTTTGGGGTTTTTTCATTTTTAAAAAGTCCCCCCCATATAACCACCTAGTGCAACCACAGCTACTGAAAAAGTGTACAAGTTCTCCATAGAAACAAAAGTTTTTCGAAAATACTGCATACACACCATGAACAGATGCCTCCCATGGGCTTCCAAAGACATTACTTATTTTTAAAATCATTACACAAATAAAAGATCACAAATGGTTTCTATTTTAAGGCAACCTCATGCTGTGTCATTACAAGTGCATTTTGCCTCACACGCTGCAGAAGTGTAAACATTTGGAATCTATCAGTATACGTATTACTTGAATCATGTTGCCTTTTTTTTAAGGCCTCATCTACTGTTTTTGGTTTGTTTTAAATAAAAGTATTGCATTTTACTCAAAAATCAAGGTGAAAAGTACAAGAAATGTAGTGAAAATTTCCTTGCATTTGCTTAAACAGAGCAAAAAGCTAACCTGGTGTATCACAGAGTTGAGAGAACAGCTTTGCTAGTTCTTCAGTGGTTTCCAGCTACTCAAGAATTCCTAGCAAGTTAGACAGCTGTGTTAGATGACCACAAACATCAGCCCATTTTCCACAGGCTGTAATTTTTTTCTAGTGTTTATAAGAACTTTATTAGAAGCAAGTTCTCACTTGCAGGAGATAGATGCATATTATTAAATACACCTGAGATGAAGCAATCACGTTTTCAGTAAAAACTGAGAAAGTTTCAGAGATCAGGATTTATGAAGAGCCTAAAGCTCATTCTGTAAACTGCACTGTAACAACAGGACAGTTCTTTACACAGCTTCACCTAGTAAAAAGAGATTTTCTTCTAATAAGGCATTAAGTTAGTTTAGTCTTTATGATCCTTTCTACCACATTTGTTAAACTTTTTCACTTCTGTCTATCTCCCATTCTCATTTCCAAATTCTGCACACCTCCAGTCTCTTTGCTCCAGTCTTCACTGTCAGAATGCAGTCAGGGATAGTTTACAGGCTGCCTGCAAGTACAGGTTCAGAACCAAGACTGGGTATGTCCAACAGTGCTTTCACACAGCTGAAGGATACTTAGCAGGAAGATGTGGAAACCACTGAGAACAATAATTGTCATCTTGTTGTATCAATGGCATCACAGAGACTACTGAATTTCTACATTCACATTTTAGTCCAAAACTGCAGAAGATGTACAGTAAATGACTATTCAAATATGTATTATTCCTTCAGATACACTCACTTCTATAGTTATCAAGTGTAACATTTCACCAGATACAAAGCTTCAATCTAGGCTCTAATAAATCCTCATAAGCTGTGCTAGCCATGCTTCTGTCCTTTTCAGATGAAACTGAGTTACTTGCACAACTCATTAGAAGATGAAGTGTCTAAGACACATGGCTTCTCATGGTCCCAATCTTAGCAGATTTTAATGCCACCGATGCAATATTCTGGAGAACTGAGTATGTCTCAGTTTTGGTTTTAGTCAGACTTGTCCTTTTTCTTTCCTGTTAAAGGCACTTTACTTGCAACAGCAGATCCTACAGCTGTAACGCCTCCAGCTACAGCAGAAACACTTCCTTTGACTAGACCCACTCCCACGGAAGGCACAGATGTGACCGCTGTTTTGGTAATTTCCAAGCTCTTCCCTCCAATCCAAGCAACACCTCCAATTGTGGCACCAACAGCTCCCTTTGTGACACTGAAGAGGCCACCAGTCACACGAGAAAGTATGCCAGCCTGCTGCTGCGGGTGATCTTTGAGTGACCCTGAGAGAAGGAACAACAAGCAAATCAATCTCAGCACCAGGATTTAAGCATTTTCAAAAAAGTGTTACTCAAAAGTATTTCCTTTTCTAGCCTAACAGCCATTGCATACAGTGTATACTTACCTTGCAGGCTGCTTTTTTTGGATGCTCATACACCCAGTTCCAAATAACAAACAACAGGGAAACCAAGAAAAGAGCAAGTGGAACCACAGTGGGCAGAGCTAGGGAATAAACAGACATGAAATAAAAAGGTGAGGGAGTCAGGAGCAGAAATAACAGGCTTGGAGGAGGACAACTACTCTAGGAGGTAGCAAGAAAGAAAAAAATAGCTCTAGAGGCACAGGAGACCTCTGTCCAGCCCTGCCAACACACTTTCCACCGCAACATGCCTTAGGAGAACCAGCTGAACAGATCTGTCCCCAGTGCCCTCACTGCCCACAACTTGCATCCAGAGCACAGATTCCAAGAGTCATGTCCCAGCACTCATCTACTACAAGATGAAAACTTGGGTGAGCAACTTCCCATGCGCTGCCAATACGTTTGTGATGGTGCCAGGACTGACCTAGGACTCAGAATTCATTAAAAAACTGTAGAGGTCAGAGTTCCTATGTGCATGTCTGGAATAACTCGAGCAAAAGGTGCCACCTAAATGAGAGAATTTTCTACAAAGTTGACAAAAAAGGAAAACAAGGATATAGAATAGTGAAACCCAAAGGAGTTGAAAATACTGAAAGTCCTTCCAGCTCATTAGTCTCTTAATTAAGAAAGTGATATAGGTTATAGAAAGGGTAATGAAAACTGAAAACATAAATGACAGCCATGTAATACTCTTGCTGGTTTATTCTAGGCCAGCAGCTTTCAACATGGACATCTCTAGCAAAAATGCATTGCCAACACAAACACACAGAGATCAGAATTTCTATTTACATAGAAAGTCTTTAAAGCATCACACTCAGGAGGAAGTATGCAGAGTCTGCCATAAAATCCAATGTCTAGGGTTTATTCAGTAGAGGATTCTTGTGACCAGACTAATAGAACTTATAACAAATTTGGTCAGAAACTGTTTCACTTCCACTTAACTGGTTCACTATCATCAGGGTGAAATAGGCATAAAGTTTCATCCCTCTGAATTTTAAGAGCTGATTTCACTAAATCTGAACTGATGTAGGCAAAAAATGATCCATCATAACTAACTTTAAAAATAATAAGAGAAACAAACAAATGTAACCTTTATGTATTTGTCTTTACCTTACTTCAGGTAGCCAGTCCATTGACATCTACTCTATTTCACAGGTGTAAATACAGAATGTGATGGTGTATAAGTAACTTCTGGTAATGGCTGGCACATTCCATTTCCATTCTATTTGCACCATCCATGAGCTCTAGCAAACATCCAGCACTACAGAGTTTTATTGCTAGTTGATTTCTGTTTTAGGACACACATGCCTGGTCTCCTTTTTTCTAAAGAGTACGTTTCCAAAGAATACCAGATCATGCCTAAATCTAAGGAGATTGGCTCAGTCATGTAGACATGGTGCTGATAACACTAAGGTTGTGGGTTGATCACATAGGCCCTCCATTAAGAGTTGGGCTCGATGATGCTTGTGGGTGCTTTCCAACTCAGAATATTCTGTGATTTATGGAGTACTGAGAAAATGACACAAGTTCCCTATCCAGGAGTTGGCTCTACCAGGCCATCTTGCAGCCAGCTTCCCACTGAAAGGAATCCAAGAATGAACAAGAGTTTGAATGAACGTTGGTTGCAAAGGTTGGCACCGCTCTCAAGGCAGAAAATATTGCCTTAGAATAGCACTACTCATAAAAAGCAGGAGCACAAAAGCTTCTTCTACACATTCTTTAAAGCCTTTGGGCACCAAGCTTGTTGAGCATGATTTGAACAAACCAGAACTATTTCTATCTTTAAGAAAAACTGCAAATTAGTTTTGGAATTGAGCCTTTCCTCTAAGGAGTATTCTGGCAGCCTGTTCAGGAAGATGATTTTGCCAGCATTGAACTGGTATCCTTCCATCCACATTTGGCCATCTTTCTATGATTGGTGTAAGTGTGTCATGTATAAGGCCTTGCACAACATTCAAAATGGGGTTGCTTTCCAAGGGTATTCCAGTATTTTAACTAAACTCATAAGGCTTGAAGAGTGCAGGTGAATCAGAAGCAAAAGGAAAAAGCCTCTTCAAGGATGGAGTTTATGTTAAGATGAGCTGTGCTTCATTCTACTCCCTCTAACTACACCAACTTTCTCCATCTATTTAGACTTCATATTCAAACTACTTATTGTCATACTAAAAGGAAAAATGTGCAGAAGAAAATAAGTCTTAGCTGCTAACAGGTTTTAAATAAAATTTTGGAATAACCAGTGATCATCAAATTCTGCTGTTATACTCTGAATCTGGAAAACCTAATGAATATTCTAGGAAGATAAAAAATGCCCACTGCCCTATTCAATAAAGAATTGGTTCTATTTTTCAGACTACTGTTCACTTTCTATATATGACGTTTAACATGTATCAAACACAATTAAACCTTTAAGGCAAAAAAGCCCCTAACAACTAAGCAAACAAAACCCAGCCTTAAAAATCAGACTTGAAGATAACACATTAAGGTGTAGTTTCCAATCAGGCATTTGCTATCAGAAATGCTTCTGTGATCTTAACACCAAAAGCGCAAGACTTTTTGTCCTCACACCATGCCACTATAACGAGTATAACAGAGCTGAAGAATTTCTGTGCTATGAAAACCTATTTTTCCCTTTCCTCTCATCTTCTTCTACTCGTGTTTCTTGCCTAATAGTTGTTAAGAATAGAGTGAGCTACTCGACTTCAATCCTTTCTGCTACAGTTAGTGGATAATACTGTTGTTCAAATGAAGCAAATTGGTTATACAACATATAAAAGCTGAGGTGAAAAAAAACCCAACCAACAAACAGAACTTTAAAAGGCCATTATAAACTGAAAAGCAATGAATCGAGAGGAATCATGACTCACCGACCTCTACATCCAACACATTTGGTTTTAAAGCAAGAGCAGACAGAACACACATAAGAACATGGTTTTTTACACGTCAAGAATGGCTTTTGATCTAGTATACCTGCAGTCACATTATGCAAACAGGACTCTGCTCAATCCTGCCAGTCCACAGCTTAGAAGAAACTCTGCTCATTTGCAACTGCATTTCCTCTGCAGATCTAATAACCAATTTAATATTCAGCTGGTTCAGGAGACCACAATGTCACTGCATTAACGAAGTCAAGTGCGTGCTTGATTTTATGAAACCATGAGATTGTGAACAGTTGGAACCACTGTTAATTGTATGATGGACAACAGTCTCCAGAAGCAGTAATGAACTTTTATTTTTTTTTAATGCATCTTGCATAAAAGTCACATGCACTATGAACAGAGCAACACGTCCAAAAATGAAGCTGGGCTCTTTATGTCTCACATAATGAATAGCAGAAATAAATGCCCATTAGATCAAGTCATATCTCTGCAAACTAATCTGCAAATTAAGTCCTTCAGTAACTGTCCATCTTCTCTATAATTTATAGGTACAGTTGTTTACTCAGTTATATTCAGTGGCCTTTTTGTAATCAGGATAATGCAGAAGTGAACAATAATCCAGGCCCATGTCATCCCAGGGTTGGTTTGTTTACTGTTATGTAAAAGAAAGTTGAAGTGTTCAGCTTGCAGATCCATTTTTAGAGAGAACTGATTGATTTACTTCATTTCATGAAAACTAATGCATACCTTCTGGTGGTTCATCATGAATGTTGGATGGGACTTCCTGTTGATTTTTGTCCATTTGATTCATTATTGCCTGAAAAAAGAAATTCACATGTGCTATTCATCTTTTCTGGCAAAGCATAAATGTAAAATTAATCCAAAATCCATTAATCCAAAAATCAAGTAGATTAAGTTCCACAAAGATAACTTCTTCTTCATTATTAGACAAGCTAGCAGGTCCTGTCAAATTGCTCCTATTTTTATTATCAGACTGTGCTTTTGCATTCTTCAACTAGGCTCAATACTTAAACTTTACACTTGGTGAGAGCTGCCACACCACACCAAGTGCATCTCAAAAAGCAATCAGGAAGACAGCAAGTAGGAAAACAAAACAGCTACTGCCATACAAGAGCTTATGTTTAAGTACTGAAAAAAAAGCCTAGTGACCATAGAGGAGATGGCCACTAGAGAAACAAGAGCAGCATGCCTGTGAGATCTGCTAGTACTTGGAAAGCTGTTTAAAAACACCAAGTCCTTGCAGCATAATTTGAACAAATGTCATGAAAACAAGATGAAGCACAGCAACAGAAACACACGATTTATCTTGACACAGAACTGCATAAATGGTGTGGTGGAAGAAGCAGACCTAAACTGCTTTAACTCTAGGCAAACTCTCCACTGGAAACATTTCAGGGAAGATTTCTTTACATTAGAAGCTGTTTCCTAGGGGAGTTCTAGAGCAGCAGTCCCTGACAGAGGAAGCATAAGAGAAAGCTCAATCAGCAGCTATGATTATAGAATTTTTTCTCTGGAAGGGAAGAAAGTACTAACCAGTCCAGGTTTCCTTCCTGCCTTCCTCCCCCACCAAAGCAGGCCTTGATATTAAGTCCTGCCTCCTCCCGAGTCGTCCTGCTAATCTTGCTTTCCCTCCTCAGCAAGCACCAAGGTCAGAAAAAGGAAAAACAAGTCACATGACACCAGTCAGCATGCTTCTCTCTTTTTGCCAGTGACTTCTTAGTTCCTTTCCCTCTGCATAAGTCTTTAAATCATTTAATTTCTTCCAGGAGTCAACAAGCACCACAAAAATAATTCCCGCTTCTCTTGCTGTGCCCAGATCTCTTTGTACATGCCCTGGGTGAGAAAGCAGAGGCTGGGATCTGAAGAAGGAATGTGGAGGCAGAAGCAGATGAGAAGACTCATCTGGAAAATAAGAGCTAAAATCCTCACAGTATTATTATGAAGTTAAAACATCACACTAAAAGCTAGCACCCACGTACTAAATCATAGACCTTTGGATGAGAAGCAAGCCTAAATTGAATATTAAAGAGTCCTCCCAATCAGCCTAAGGGTATCAGTTCAGGGCTCAGAACACACAAGAAGCTGAACAGGAAAGCAAGCAAAAATACCTACTACCGGGATGGCCAGTTCGATGGAAATGCTGAACAAATGCCACTCAAAAGCCAGAAATGCAAACATGTCAGCTAAGAAATAGGAAAGGATCATATGATATCCCAAGCTGAGAGGAAACCACAAGGACCACTGAAGTCCAGCTCCTGGCCCTGCACAGGACAGCCCCTAGAATCACACCATGTACCTGAGAGCATTGTCCAAACACTTCTTGAGCTCTGTCAGGCTCGTGCTGTGACCACTTCCCTGGACAGCTGTTCCAGTATCCAACCACACTCTGGGGGAGCCTTTTCCTAATATCCACCCTAAAATTCCCTTAAACAGCTTTATGCCATTCCCTTGGGTCCTGTCACTGGTCACCAGAGGGAAGAGATCAGTGCCTGCCCCCCTGCTTCCACTCATGAGGAAGTTGTAGAGTAACAACACACCAGGATGGAAAACACATGAGGGCTAAAAGACAATTTAAAAAAGTATAAATTATAGCACTCCTTGTTATTCTTGTTATTTTATTTAATTACAAATAAGAGGAAGAAAATTAAAAAAAAAATAACCTGACCAATCACAGGGAGCAACTGAGGACAATCAGGTTCTGAGAAAAGATGCAAGCTGAAAGAAATACAATATTCATCCTCACTATGTGAAGTTCCATGTAGGTTTGTTGCTTTTTTCCAACTTGAAATAATATAAAGCACTGTAAGAAAGGGCAGACAGAAGAAACTGACAGACCTGACATTATTCAATCAAGATATCTCTATCAAGATGAAGCAACTACATTCCTAATTAACGTCTGGCCATTTCAGTCATGAAGATGATTACCACCAATGTGCAAAGAGTTTAAACACTGCCTTAGGCAAAGTCCTAAAAAGAGTAAAATAAAAGCCAGAACCTAGCAAGTCTTAATTCAAACAAAGGAATGAAAAAGTGATCAAAACAGTTTTAAAGCAGACCCGAGACAAATTAGTAAAGCCAGAGGTAAATTATTTTTTATGAAGAACTGCCTTCATTAACTTATTTGTATCTAGACAGCATGTAACTCCTAAAAGAACACCAAATGAAATTACTTGTTTGAGCTTCAAAATGTTTCTGCCAACAATCCCACATAAGAGATTCAGAAAAGTTATTTAATCTTAAGAGGACAAAGAAAACACTGTCAGGGATTATCAAAAAGTTTCGAGGGGAGTTGGAGTAAGGTACCAGTTTCAGACATAGGTAGAACACTAGAAACCATCACAAGACTTCACACAAGGTTTAGCATTTTCTGCTATTAAGAATGTACTGAACACAGCAACACTAACAGCAGATACAGCCCAGATGAAATCCCTAGAATCTGTTTTACATGACATAATACCAGTATTTAATTAAAATAAGATTTGTCCAACAGGAAGAGTTAGAGTAAGACTGGCAGACAAGACAGGTAAGGGATGCTTTCAAAATTCTCCACCATCTGGTTTAGACTGTCAGATTTGGTTTCAGCTCCTGCAAAGCTAAACGAGCAAAGCAATGTATTGGCAGGGGGATTTCACAGAAGAGTTTCTAATGTAGTTTAAAGGTACAGTAGGAAAAAAAAAATAGCAGCACATATAAAATCACAGCACTACATACAAAAAGCGGTTAAGATTAGGCATTCCTTCCCATTACCTTTCCTAGAACCTCAAGGTCACATAATTGTTGATCCCAAGCTTTTCCTTAAAAGTTAAATAGACATGCTTCACTCGCATCTAGACAGACCCCAGTGGTCTCTCTTCAGGCACTGGCAACCTGCTGCTATCAGGCCCCAGAAGTCAACGGAGAACTACACACACCTGAGAACAGCAGCTAAGGCAAGGAAGTCATTGCTGGTAGGACTGAATTTGTTCTACACAGAAGAGAGCCTTCAGGGATTTTCAGATCAGAAAGCTGAAAACTACTGTTTGATGGGTGGTTTTACAGGTGCCTGGAAGCATTCCAGGGATGCTAGGTGAGTGGCTGGACAGGATGATCTTGAAAATCTCTTCCAACCTTGATGACTCTTTGATGCTGCAAGAGATGTGCCCAACCAGCCTGTACTAGGTTTTATTCACAGTTCTATGATATCAGGGCAAGTGAAAACAGAATCACATCGCTGTCAGAAAAGTGTCACAGCCTGACCCAAAACATCACTTGGCACACAAGATCTCGCAAAGCACAATTCATGTCCTTTTGTTTTTCTGTAGAAGCTCTCCAGGGAATCCTAGAGAATCAAAACCAAGATCCAACAAAGAACTTCTACAGAAAATTTTCAAATATCTATGTTACAGTTTGCATTATGCATCTTTGTATCCAATTTAATACCTCAGGAGACTTGAAAGGCTCTGAAAAGTGATGCAAAAAATCCTGTGTACTAAACACAGTGCAGCATATCTGGTGAACAGGATATGCACAGAAGCATGTTTTAAACCTGGCTCCCTTCCAGAGACTTAAGATGAGTATTTCTATTGACTGGAGGTCAAAGGCCTGGAATAACCACTTGGTGGCAGATTACTTCATCCAGTCTTCAGAGCAAAAGGGCAGGAAAACAACTTTTTTCCTCAAAAACTGAAGATAGATTTTACATAATACTGTGGAGGTAAAAGCACTCAATGCCTCCTTTGTCTATTAAGATCTAGGCTTGTATGTCCTGCTTTGCATCAAAAAGTCCCCCGGTGACCAGACTGCAGTGTATCCTAAGGGAAGGTCCTGTCCAAGGTTTCCCCTGAAGATGTGTCCCCACGAAGAGAAAGCAAAGTTCATGAGACTCAACAGAGATTACAGCTCAGCTGAAACCAAAGACAGCGACCTAGAGATGCAAGTGTAAGACTTTCGTGCAGAGGTCAGTCATTCAGACATGCTATAGCTTAAGGAACTTTGGAAACTTGGAAGCTGCCCATTCAAAGTCCCCACTATGCACTGAATCATTAGTTACAACGATTACCAGTACCACAGATGTACGCAACAAGGCAAAGATTTATCAGAGACCTGAACTTTGGAACTCTTCTCAGAAGTTTTCAGAATCTTCTTCAAAGTACACTAAGACTGGCCAAAGAAAAAGGGAAGAAGAAAGCAAGCAAAGAGATCTTTCTTCTGCATTTTCATCCTGTGATGCTAAATTCACTTGTGCCACTGCAGAAAAGCCTCCAGCTTCATTTAACATGTTCATTGAATGATGACATGGAATGAGGCAGGGTCTCCATGAGGCCCAGAAAAACTCATATGGACATTCATGAAGCCAAAATTTATCCTATCATTGGCACACTCCAGTTTCCTTCTTCATCTGTGTTTTGTCATGCCAAGAAGTGGAAGCAAACCCAGATCTTAGAACAGGGATAAATGTAAACTACTTCAACTACTTTTTGGGTTTTTTTCTTTGTGTGCTTATGAAGATTTATCTATTGTCTATTCATTCAAGAGATATGGGATAACTTCTCATCTCTCTTAACAATATATTAAAATAAATTGTAGCCTTCATACAAAAACATTTAAAAAATAAAGATCAAAGTCACTCAACTGATTTGAAAGGAAACACACTTCCATACTGTCAGGATATGAAATACATAGAAAGCTTAAATGTTTTACACTGTGGCTAAAAAAAAAAAAAATTGTTTAAAAGAAGGTTTTCAATTCAAGAGCTATTTGTAACATTAACAGTGTTTAAGATCCTGAATGAAAGCACCAAGAAGCTCTAGAAGTAATGGCATAGCCACAAGTACATTCACATCAAAGCTGATTGAAGTAAAACTTACTCACCAAATATATTTCTTTGTGAAGATTACTAGTCAATTGTTTCCACAAAAGTATTCTGCATACACCTATAAGAAAGGAAGAATATTAACGACATCTTATGGACCAGTGACTGTCACATACCTGACAAGAGTGTACAGTAGGAATCAGGAATACAAATCCCCACAGTATGGAAGAAGCACACTTGGTACAGCCTTAAGATGCCACATTTTTAGACATTTGTCACCAAGACACCAATTCTTCCTGGGCAATGAAGATAATTTTACTTGCTCCATGTGCTGCCATGAGGATTGCTATGAGGCACAATAATCCATGTTAAGACACAAATGCTCCTTAATAAGCCTGCAGTTCTTGGACAGTAATTTGTGTGAAGTTTTAGCCTTCCATTGAGAAGTGGGCTCTAATCATTACAGATGTGTGTAACTTCCAAAGTTTCAGCTGATGCTCTTGGTGTCTGACTTTAGAGACAAAAAGCCCTTCTGTCTCAGCACAGCAAACCTGGCCCAAGCAGCAGCCAGTGAAAACTGGCTTGTTTCAATGCCACTACTTAGATATTTGTGGGTAGCAATGAAACAAGGATGGGACCAATTTCAGCTGGCAGCTTAATGCTGCTCCAGACGGCTGCTGCAGCAGCAGCCAGTGCTGGAACTTCCACCTGACAGAGCTGCAAACAAACCCATTGCCCTGTCTTGTTCCACTACAAAAGAAGTTCTCTTCCTTCTGGCTACCAGCTGGGCAGGTAGAAAGCCTGGCTACAGAGCTGATGGAAAACAAACAACCCTTGCCACATGAACAACTCTTCTCTACCTCTGTCACAGCTGTAGCAGGTTTCTGAATGAACCTGATGTACTTCACGTACACGGAAAAAAATATATTTTTAGGTATGATAATTTAAGAATTAAATTTTTGGAAGAGCAACAGTTTCTACTCTCCAAATTAAACAAGGAAATAATCATGAAGCCAAAAAAGGTAATCCCACCTATGGCTGCTCTTCAGGGTACAGCTCCAAGCTGCACAAGCAACCTCTCACTATCAGCTTCACTGCCTTACTCCTAGGATGGAAATGTCTGTTTCAGTCTGTTACTGCAAGGGAAAGAGTTGACTGAGCTTAGCAAGAATCGTCAGTGCTAACAGCACTAAAGTACAAAAACAAATCCAGGCATGTAGAAAGCATGTAGGTAAAAAGCAAGAGCACAGCTAGTATTTCAAGAAGCCTTCAGTTTAAAACTCAAGTTTCAAAATTCAGATTTATATATAAAGCAAGACGAGCTTGAAAGCAAGCGTGCTATGGAAAAGAGACTGCATTTTCAAGTAGAGACCACAAGAAGTTGATCAGAAGCTTCCAGGTATGAGCCACAACTTACTTCCAAGCCTACAGCAGGATGGGCTACAGCTTCCTTCAAAAGAAGTTGCTGTAAGTAATGTACATAACAGGCTCACAGTATGCAGGGAACTGAACACAGCTGGGAAGGTAATGCAACATATGGGTATTAAAAACCACACACACCACGATTAAAAGCAAGAGAGCGGTATAATATCTCCTGGAAAAAAACCCTTAACTCTGCCCAAGACATTACTATAGTATATCTACCCTAGATGGAGAATGCACCATTTCTCCATCACTGTCAACCAAAACATAGATCACGGTCCAGAAGAGGTCCTACAGAACACCTGATGTTGGCAATCAAGTTTTCTCTGATGCAATGATTTACAAGATACAAAATCAAAGGTGGCATGAACCAGAATTGCCCTTTTCTAGTTCTCCAAAACTGGTTCCTAAGAAGTACATGGTAAATTCCAGTAAGGTGCAAGGCACAGCTTCAGAAAGACCATGAAAACTCCATTTTGCCAGTTCTGTCATCCTCTGCCTCCTCCTAGCTCAGTTTTCAGAAGAGCCTTCCCCATTTCTTTTAACACTTTCCTAAAGCCTGAGCTCCAGATCAGTCTTGGATCTCCTTTTCCAGAAGACCCTCAAAGACAAAACTGGACTGTGCCTAACAGCCAGTGATAAAGCAGCTTCTGAACTTCCTTGCTAACTCTGCCAATAAAATAGTCTTTTCCCTAGCATCCACCACCTCTCTGTTGGCTCCTACCTGACACTTAGACCTGGTCACTTGCTGGACAAGACCCACTTTTCGGTTTGCACTTGTGCAGCGCTGCCCATTTCTACACTGAGGAAGCAATACTAACTTCTCTGAATATTTAGCCACAGTTTAACAGAAAGCTTTACATGATGTGCTGGATAATATTTACTGAGCAGTCTTAAAACTGATGTGCATACAAACCAGTACCTACATATTAAATTAAGCAATCTTGTATGTACCCCTCCAGTTATATAGAGGCATCCTGCCTGAAGCAATGCAGTGGAAACACTGAAACATGCTACATGTACTAGATATTTACATTCCTTACGGAGGGACATCCAGATTCAGAGTTCTCATTTTCACCTGAATTCAATGAGCAGAAGGAAACATTTAATTGCATCCAGAGGCAGTATCTGCAGTTCATACAATGCCCAGAACCAGGCATACGGCTAAATCAACTTGCCTTGATCTTCAGGCCACACCACATAAACGCCTAGGCTAGGTTAATGTGGAAAGCTAAGCCAGTCCCAAACAGTTCACAAAAAGCCTCTTCATATGCTACTCCATCAAGCTGGACTCGAGAGACATGGATGAAACAAAGAGCACGTTACTACAGCAAACATCTGAACACTGCAAAGTTTAAAAAGAAGAAAACCCAAAAGAAAGCTTCTACTGGGTCGGAAAAATTCTCGAGGGAGAACAAGACCATCCAGGAGCCAGGCCGAGGCGAGTACAGCTCCTTCCACTGCCCTCCCTCCCAGGTGGGGGGACCGCTCCTCCATAGGCGCCCGGCCCAGAGAGGGTGGCAGCGGCAGGGCAGAGCAGCCCCCCTGCCCTCGGTCCCGCAGCCAGGAGCCGCCCCCCCCTTACCCTCTGGCGGCCGAGGCCCCGCCGCTTCCTCCCCTCGCAGCTACCTGCGTGCCCGGCGGAGCTGCGGAGTCGGCCCGGCAACGTCCCCCGCCCATAACCCCGGCCGGGGCGGCGCGGGCACTGCCGGCATCTCGGCGCAGGGCGGCGGCACTGACGTGGCAGCCAAGGCCGCGGCGGAGCCGCTACGCCCGGCCCGGCCCTCCCGCCCCGCGGAGCCGCGGCAGGCAGCACAAAGGCGGCCGGGCTGTGCCCGCGCCGGGGGCAGGTGGCGGCGGCTCCGCATCCCTGACCCGCCTCTCCCGCCAGCGGCTCCGCCGGGGCGCGCCGGGTGCTCTCCCGCCTCCTCCCCTGAAGTTCCCCTTCATCCACGGAGAGGCAGGGAGGGCGCTCCGGGGTTGCCCGGCTGGCGGCGGGGCCGGGGGTAGCGGCCGCTCATCCACCTACCCATCCATCCATTCATCCCTCCCTCTCTCACTCACCGCACGGCACTCACAGCTCGCTCGGCCCGCCCGGGTCGGCTCAGACTTTACTCCTCCGCCCGTCCTCGCTGCCGACGTGGCGCCCGCCGCCGCCCGCCCTGCCGGCGCCCGCAGACCCCGCCCCAGCGCCCGGCGCGGCCCCTCGGCGGCCGGGGGGCGCCGCCGCTCCCGCCCCCTGCCCGCCCCAGGGGTGCCGGGACCCGCCGGCCCCCGCCTCCTTCTGCGCCGCCGCCCGTGCCCTCCCTCAGAGGTGCCGCGCCCCCCGAGGGCCTGCGCAGGCCCGGCCCGACCCCGTGGACGCCGCGGGCTCGGGGGCGCCTTCTTGCCCCGGGGCCGGGCACCGGGGTGGAGGAAGATACGGGGTAGGGGCAGGGCTGAGGAGAGGAGGGACGGGGAGCCGGCGTTGCTGCAGCTGACCGAGATGCTTCGGTGTGCAGGAGATTGATTGGCTTGTGGCGCTTCGTTGGGCTGGGGAGCGTCTCGGCAGAGGGGTCCTGGTGAAGAGATGACCCCTTGGGGCACCCTGCCCGTTAGCACGACGGGGAGGCTGCAGAAGTCCGACACAGAGCTGCACCCAGTCCTGTGCCAGCGGCATCTTGGGGAGCCACGACACTAATCCTAAGGATCCGGGTTTATGTTAAGCAATATTTGTATTGCACCCTTCATCCCAGCTACTAATTTGAGTGAGCTGAACTTCTCACATGGCACCTGTAGAGAATAAATGTGTGGTAATCACGGCTTTATAGGTAACTGCACCAATGAGGATAGCTGGGGAAAGATGGGTTTTCTGATGTTCACCCCCTTCTTTGAGACGTCTCCATGTACATCTGTAAGGATCCCTGGGGAGGAACAGTCACTTTCAAGTTTGTTAGACAAGGAAATGCCAGATGGCCAAGGGAGAGAGGAAAGTCACAGGTACTTTGGGTTTAGAAACAGAACTGCTTTCAGCAGCACAGGAATACTAAATACCTTATTGAATACTTTGCGAGTTTAGAAAAGTTCCATAGACAAAATACTACCTCTGCTTCCTCCTTCATTTGTGCATCAATGTGATCTATCAGAGCAATGCTGCATGGGCTCAGAGGGGTTTGCTGATCACAGGGACTTGGCATTCCTGACCTGCTTAACAAGTAACATCCATTTTCTCTGTTTTGGATCTGAATGGGTGAAAGTATCAATGTGGGAGAATCCCAGTGAAAACCTGAGGGTGGTGTCTGCTACCCATGGTAGGGAGCATACCATGGGTTCTGTCAGGATATGGGAAACACAGAATGCATGGATCAATCATGTTCTTTGGAAATAATACTACACAGACACAGGAGCTCTACTCTGGGATCTTGATTTCCATCTGGGAGGCTGCAACTCTCTGAGCTCAGTGTTTGCAAAGAGTGTTTACTATTTAGTGTTTATCTGCCTGGTTCTAGCAGATGACACCTGCAACTGTTGACATCCTTTTGGTCTTTGAGATAAGGATATTTTCTTATAGCTACTATTCATCCCTTGCCCTAAGGCCCAGCTGTACACGGTGCTTCCTATACATGTGATGCTCTGCTCCAAATGCAAGGCCTGGAGCTTCTCTTGGCAGCAGAAAGAGCTGCTGCTTGAGTATTTTTTTTTTGCAATAGAGGTAATCACCCATAAACTTCACAGCACGAGGCACCAAAGAATATTTTGCCTCCTAGTAGCTGAAAACAAAAGGCATCCCAGGGATTAACAACTCTTCTTTTCAAACACTGGAAGACTTAGGATAGCACAGGACTTGGGTCAGTCAAATGTTTTGCTGAGCCAACAGAAAGAGCCACCTTCCTTGTCAAGCCACAGCTACAGGGAGAAGAGCCTCACTGGCAGGTGTAGTAACTGAAATAACATCAGGCTGACATCTCTGCAGACAACAGAAAACAAATGAGCAGCATGCCTGTTACTTTGCTAACCAACGTTGAAGCTGAGGGAAAAGTTTTGCTTGCAGAGGTGTTGGCATCGTGACTATTTTTGTTCTCATTTAATATTTCATTTATAAACAGGCTCAAAAATGATCTGTTGGTATATTCAGAAAAGACTTCTTAAGTATTAATTGAATCATTCTGAGAAATAAATAACATGCTTTCACTGGAAATAGCATGTAATTACCTTCTTAACAATTTTAAAATGGAAAAATTATAACATTCTGTCTTTCCCTGTGGAGGAGTGGTTCCTTCATTTAGATTATAGGTTTTTACATTTGTCTGTGAATGCACTATGATTATAGATGCAGAAAATAATTAAGGAAGGTCAAAATACATACATTTGGTATTCTTTTGTGAGGATTGTGGTTGCTTCTGCTGCAGTAGCTGTGGGGAACTACAGCCAGAGTTGGAGTTTTACTGTGTTGGATTCGATGTAGACCTAGGAAAGAGCCCTAAAAAAAGTCCTCTCTCAGTACAGAACTTAATTTAAAATGTTATTAGTGTCTCCTGAATTCCTCTGCCTTGAAGTTCCATTTTCCTGTTGTTGGTAGGCAACAGAGGAACAGGAAGGCAGAGCTGTGGGGTCTGTGTCTGGTATGTGTCTGGTGAAGTCTATAGGCATATGGCTGGCAACAAACTCCAGCTGAACTGGTTGCTCAGGCCTGAATGGGGAACGCAACAGGAAAGCTTGTGAGGTGTGCTGTTATATTTGATCCTAAAGATTCTGAAGTGGAGCAGCCAAGGCCAGAGATAGACCTTACTGGATGCCATCTCCTAACTTGTATGCCATGGATGCCAACACCTCTCCATTGCAGATCCATGCCCATGGTGTAATGGAGAGGGATTAGGCAAGGACTGTACTTTTGCAAATTTCAAATATAAATCTACCATGGGGCTTAAAAATGTTCCCTGAGTAGATAACCTAGGTTAATAGTGTGCTGGAAGGAAGGAGGGAGTTCAATATCCAGCATTTGTTGGTAGTGAGGCTGTTGGCTGATTTTCTACCGACAAAACCAGTCAGGGATGAAAGAGCAGCATACCCCACTCAAACATATAAAATGTCTTCATTGCATATGAAGAGATGTGCTTGGTTAAGCGTGATGCCTCATCTGCAGATGCATCTTGTCTCATAGGAAAGGAAACTGTCTGCTAGTTCTGGTTGACCATAGCATGCAAGGTAAGGAACCCAGAGAAGTGAGTTGGTTGCACACTATTTCTGGCTGAGGGATCAGGCAGTAACAGAGATCAAACATACTAAAGTACCCCAACACTGCCAGCTACCAACAAAAAATCTAGAGTATCCTCCTTCCTTTTTGTAACAGAGTTTTACTAATACAAATTTTGAATAAAAAATAAGACATTTGAAGTCCTGGGCCGTTAAGTGTTTGGAGGTATCTTTTTTGTTACCTGTGCACACACAAGTTCAAGACATTATCACATTATAATTACATATTTTTAAAAAATTATCAAGAAGTATGGTTTTGTGATTGTAGTCAGCTCATTACTGAGCCATTAGGAAACTGGTTCCAGCAGCAGGACTATTAATGAGTTGGTTTCAACTAGTGTGTGTGCATTGTGATTACTTGGCACTCTGCCTCAGTTTAACTAAGATTTTAAATTTACATTGTGCTATTCAACCATGTCTTGCACTAGTGTTTATAAAAATGAATAGATTTAATTATCCTCATTTTATAGGTCAGGTCACGGTGTCATTTTGTGGTCAAGGGACAAGACTGAAGCCACCCACCCCCTGAAGCAGTCTAGATCTGTTGTTCAACCTGCAGGGTGGCATTTTTTCCATAGGACTGAGAAAATGATTGGGTGGACATTGACAAACCCTGAACAAAACAATTACAATAATATTATTTAGTAGAACTACAGTACCTGGTTTGATGTATTTGTTGAGATTTGCAGAAATCACAAAAAAGCTTAATATCTGTAGAAGTGCAGCGGCCAATTAAAAAAAATTTACCTTTGATGGAAAAATGATCAAAGTAATTGAAGTGGTTTCTCAGAGCTTTAAAGAAAAAAAAAGAAAGATAATCACATAATAAGAAACACTATTGTTCCTTCTGTCACACTGTCTTCATATTATCAGCAATTATTTGATGTTCTAATCTTGCAAGCCTTATGAATATGAGCAGTCATGAGTAGCATGAGCAAAGTTTGCTGAAACAAATGAGCCTGGAAAGGTCAGATCCCTGCCTTGAATAAATAGGTACAAATTACAGTATTGCTGTTTAATCTCCTAGGTGTGGTGTGCTGCATAGAAGAGCAGCAACTCTTGTGACATTTTGGGTTTTTACTAAATTTTAAATAAAATGTCCTTCTTGCTGTTTCCCAGCTGTGTGCTCTTCTTGCTATTGTGTTTTCATAAGCTTTTTGCTCTGTTTTATGCAGGTGGAAGTTTGAGTGAGTTACGAGTTGGGTGTGTGTTCACCCACTTTCATAGCATAACCTCCAAAGAAAATAGTTGGCATGGGAACCTTCCCCAAGAGGCTGACATTTAAAGTAACACTTTGTGCTTAGCATGAAGTCACTCCTCAGGTTTATCTCTACCATGTCTCCATTTTTGTTATGAAATAAAACATTATCAGATTTACAGATCTACACAGCAAGAAGTCCTTCCATGTTTTTGAGGTTACAAACAAAGCAAAGATAAAACCCAGGCATGTGAAGGCACTGAGCACCTCTTTCCTTGCTTTTCTCTCCCAGGAGGTCTCTGCAGAGCTGAGTGGATGCCTTCCACCCATTTAATTAGACATTCAACTCCCTGCTCTGCTTCCTTGTTCTTTGCAGTGGGCTGATGAAACACACAAGTATTTGGAAAATCAGGAGGGACCTCCAGACTTTGTTACAGCTATTTAATTATTGGGTTAGAGATGAGCAACAGCTTTCAGGTATTCTCAGCACCTTTCAGAGATGGCAGCATAAGAATAAGCCAATCCATGATGTCTTAAGGTCCAGTAAATGGTCTGATCACTGCCAGCTCCTAATCAGGAGAGCCAACAGCTTGCCACAGGCTCTCAAGTTGGGAATATCACAGTAGTGGCATACCAGAGATTCTTTTTGCTGTTACTGTGTTTGTTCCTACAAATGAAAACACAAATATGAAACAGAGAATTGTAAAACAGGTGTGGGAACGCTCATAAAAAGTACCTTCAAGTCTATTTTGAACTACAAGTCATCTACTTCAAATAACAAAGTAAGATCCTATTGATACTGTTAAGGAGTGAATACTTGATGACACAGCTTTCTAATGCTGTCCCTGATCTCTGCCCAACCACAATGACAGCTGGTGTATTGAGTGGATGAAAGGAACATTCAAAAGTAAAGGAAACCATGTGATTTCACAAACCCCAGACTCAAGCCTCTGAACTTCATCAAATACAATCCCATACACAATTAGATTAAATTCTGCACAATGGTTTTGTACCTTTCTCTATGTGGAGTGTAGTTTTCTTCTTTCTCCTGATTTTCCAAATCAAACCCTATACTTCCTTTAATTATTTTTCCTATTAAGGAAACAATAAAAATAATACCAATAATGGTGATGGCAGTAGGATTACTTTCATTTTAAAGCACTGTACTGTACTCACTCCTATAATGCAGCTAACAGTCTGTAGAAGACACAGAACACCTTTTTTGAGGGGAAAGAATTTATGAGATTGTGGTCCTTGCTTAGGGGACTTTCCAGTACAACTCTCTGTTGAGCTCCCTGTGGAGCAGGGAGAGGCTGGGTGTCAGAGATATGTGTGTGCAGTCAGCCTGAACTCCAGCAGTGGGAGCTGCAGCTTTGCCAGGTCCTGCCATGGGTGATTTGGTAATTCTTGCTGTGCTAGGAGGATGAGGAGTGTGAGGGAAAACACATGGTTGTGGGCTTGGGTTTACAAGGACTTAGAAAGTTTTTATCTGCCATGCACTGCACTCAGTGACTTTGCAGTTCTGCAATCCTTTTCCCTTCATTAGTCATATCCCCTTGCTGACCCCTCATTAACCACTTCCCATCATTAGCTACACTGTTAGCTCTGACCCTGTTTTAGAGTTTGGGCACTAAATAACAACAGCAGTCTCAGCTTGCTTGGCTCCAGGTCCTCTCTAACAACATTAAGCGCCTAGACTAAAAAAGAAAGAAAGAGAAACATCTTTTTAAGAAAAACTGTGGAATGAGGAAAGGCTCACAAAAACGGATAATCCTTGGGAAAAATATAGTGTATTATATCCACTGTGCATTATGGGGACTGTGATGGAGCTGATGCCCCTTCTTCATGCATAGATCCAAAAAAATTAATCAAGCATATAGAAAGGAATGCTCTGACTACTTGTTGATTATGAAATGGCAATATGATAATCCCGATTATAAACTACAGCCACACCCTCTGAATTCATCCTAGCATTTCTAGGCAAAACCGCCTAAATCACTCCCATTTCTTACAGATTAATTCACACACCTTTCTCTTTGGGAAAGTTCCCATGTCAACTGTTCCGTCCTCACTGACATCTTATAGTGTTTGGAGTATTGCTATGGAAAGAGAGAATGAGTTGCCTGTAAATCTTAACAGCTTAGAGGCAGAAGGCATGCAAGGGCAAGCTAAACTCATTTGGTATTTGGTATTTTTCAGGTCCTATGAGTTTGGAGGTCTCTGTCAAATTTGGAAAGATTGTGCCTTGCACTGCTGCAATAAAGGTCACAAACCCAGAGAGATGAACTCCCTGGGCTAAACCTGGCTTTGCTGGCAAAACCCTTTCCGTGCAGCACTACATGTGAAACAATAGTCTAATAAACTTCCATAAGGATTAGTACATCTAAACATGATATTCAGCAAAACTGCAAGCAGAAATGCCTTTTATTCCTAAATCACCAAGCCCTGATGATGCAAAACATTAGAAAAATGTAATGCTGAATCACAGAGATACCTATTAAAGGTGAGCTTATATAATCTCAAATTAATTCTTCTTCTATTGATGTGAGTTTAGATATGGAATAACGTGAGGGGCTCAGGCCAATATGAAAAATGAAATCTGACCCTCCACATCCGTCTTTCAGGTGAACGGAGGGTGATATTCTTTAGTGCCAGCAGATGGCATCCATACACTTTGGGATCCCTGTTCACACTTCCCATTGCAGCAATACAACATTTTTCTTTCATTGGAGGAGCCTGAGTCTCACACGAGAATATCTCCCAAATTGGTAAGGAACTTTGCTTTTATAAGGGTCAGAATATTTCCTGTACATTGTCTAACCTGATAATTTAGTGGACTGTGAGGATTAGATCTATTATCTCGGAGACTGAAATTGAAGTTAGATCTCATAGAAATTAACTACTACTACCTACAATCTGTCATTTGCAAGACACTTTGATGGAAGCTGGGAGATTTTCATGCAGTTGCTCTTTCATAAGAACTTTTCTAAGGCACTTCATTATTCTGAGTTCTTTGGATTAAGCAGAGTATATAGAAATCCAAAGATTTTACAAGTGCATAATTTATCGAGCATTGCCATGAACAGTTTGCTTGGAGGAAAACAGCACAAGGATGCTTTAGAAGTAGTTTTTCAAGAGTGAATGTGAGACCAGAGAAGATACTGTTGTGTTTCTAGTTTTTCAACATTCACAGAAAACAGTAGGAAATAGCTGAAGTTTGACTGGCCAGCTGATTTCCACTTGCAGAGCAATGAATCGCAACAAAAGGAATTAAATATTAAAACAATTTTGATATGACAAGGCCTGCTGATAATATACTAGAAAGCAAAATGATTGATGGATCTCACAGAAACCAGACAGATTCCAAAGGACAAACTGAGTATTTGAAACACTCATAAATGTAATATGAGAATATGTTATTTTTGCCCTCTGTATATCTTCAAAATAACACAGTAATGAGGGAGACCAAAATTATTTCTAATCTTTTGGGGACTGAAGATTTCATTAACCTTAGCGAGCTCCAGGTTAGACTGTACAACAACAACTCACAAAGACAGGAAAAAGAGAAAAGCTGCCTCGAACTCGCCAAATATTTGTCTTGGTAAACCCAGTGTTACTGTAAAAGCAATAAGTGGAAAACCTGTGATGGAACTGAAAGTGAACAGTGCAATACTAATGTATAGAGCTAGATGGCTGCAGTGGCACACTAAGAATGTCCACATTTGCTAATTCATTGTGGATGTACTTTTGTATTTTGCTTCATGTAAAACAGTCTTTTCTGTCTTCATTTCTTGACGTTTTTATTATGTACAAATTCCATCTACTTTTGTCCTCTGTTTCTTCTAAATAAAGTTAGTCAGCTTTAAGATTTGCATCAAGTGGCTTTGAGTATTGACAATTTGAAGCCGAAACTATTTAATTTTAAAGTAAAATGTTCAGTCTATATTTTTTCTGCATAGCTGCTTCTTTAACTACAAAGAACAGAGAGACGTTTAAAAAAATTAAGGCAACTACACATATTTAGAGAAATATCTTTTTTAAAAAGAATTTTCTGGCAGGCAACCTGCTTTTATCATAATTTTATAACCTTGCAGAATATTATCTCTCAAGAACTCAATTATTACCTTAGGCAGTAAATTGGCACAAAAGAAACTTAACAAAAAGATGAGCAAAGTGTTGGCGGGTGTGGGAAGGGGAATACATCTTAGTAGCTTACACAGGCATTTCAGAAATTTTTTGGGGAGGAAGGGGGTGTTCTATGTTAGTTTAAAAGATTAAAGTTTGCAATCTGCACTAGAGGAGAGTTCTTGCTAAAGTCTGTATACCAAAGCTGGCTTTGAATTGAAGAACTGTTGTAATTAGATTACTGTAAATACAATAAGAAACTCACTCCTGGTGGTCTGGGGAGGAGTGTCATAGGGCACTGGAGAATTGTGTTGGCAGGATTTGGGACAATTTGACTGAAAGCAGAGAATACAATCTCAAAATCCTTTTAATCTTCCCCCCACCTCCCCACTTCTTTGGGGATTTGTTTGTCATTAAGTAACAGTCAAAAGATTAAGGAAGTATAAAATGACATTAAAGCTCACAAGTACTTCTATAAAATTATCAGTGCTAGTGTAGTCTTCAGCAGGGTTTGCTTCTGCCAAGACGGTCTAAAGCCAGGCAAAAGGGAAAGAAAAGAGGCAGGCAGGCACAAAACAAACGCCGCGAACGTGGGCCGCGGTGCCCGTTGTGTGCCTGCGCCGCGAGCGCGAGGCCTCGCCGAGCTGTTGCTATGTGTCTGGGCTCAACAAGCTTAAACTTTGCATGGCCCATGCTAAACTAATTTGAGTCAATTTGTCTACATCATTTCAACAATCGTCCCGTGCATTTTGAATCGTACATACAACACTGCATGATAAAGGCCCACCGAGCAGATGCCGACTGCTCATTCTGCCGTGGTCTGGCTGTTGCTAGCTCTTCACCATGGTTTCTCCATATCCTAGTGACAATGTTAGTTTTTCCATGTTGAGGTTAAGTCTGTGCCTGGCTAGTTAAGACTTTTCTTTACAGAGGATAGCTCCTATAACAACTGCCAGCTCTAAGCATGACCTTTAAAAATGAAATGAGGGAGTGTTAACTTGAGGGTTTTTTTTTTTTAATCTCCCAGGAGAGTTCAAAGGAATACAAGGAGATTTTGCAAGTGAAGTTTTAAGCCTGAACAAGAAAGAGACACCAATATCAGAAAATGTTGTTATAAGAAAGCTGATCTAACCTGCTTACAGTTAAGTAGCTTCCATGTAATGGGTTTTGACTCACTTGTAAACATGTACTTTGTAACACAGTTTTGTTTTTGAAATTGAAATCAAACAAAAATAAAGAATTAAAGCAACTCTATGCCTAAGTAATACAACAGGACTGATCTGCAGCCAGTGCAAATCAGTATAGCTGCAGAGGGAATAAGCTGCATGAACCCATTTTCTTTCAGCTAAGGATTTAGTCTTTGACAGCATCAAAATGGAAAACTCCAGTATTTGATGAGTAAAAGAGCAAGTAGGAGCAGTAAAAATATACTACATTCTCATGTGTGATAAATCCCTGCAAGAGGCATTAAAGTCCATGTGTTCTGTAGGGAGACAAAGTCTATAATCAATGTTTTTATTATTCTTGGATTGCCTTGATAGTTTCCCTGCATACCTCTGCTGAAAAAGAATTACCTGGTGAGTCTTGCCAATTTGGAGCCCTGGATAACTCCAGGGACAGACTGGCTTTTTTTTTTTTTTATTAAAACTAAGATATTTAGGGTAGCCTTTCTGAGTTAACCAAAAATTTATTCTGATGAAAAAGAAACGAGGATATATTGTCTAAGGAGTCACTTTGTCCCTGTCAGAGAAAAATGCCAGTGAAAATCTCTCAGTGAGGTCCATGTTTTGGAAAACGTTTTAATGCAGAGGTTTGGGGTTTTTTTCTCTCTGGGGTATTTGCTCTCCACCTGATAAAACCAGAGAGATGGGAAACATGGACAGCTCTAAAAAAGAGCTCAGAGGCTCTTTTTAAAATGCACATCCTCCAGGCGTGCACTCATCTCATTCTGATTTGAATTTTAGGCCTCAAAATAAAGTTCAGTACTTCATTCAAATTCAAATGAACTGTGCTATGCTCTGACAGCCTCTAAGCAGGCCTGCAACACCTCAGAAAGTGAAGGGGGCAGCAGCAGCTTGCAGACTAAATCCTGGCTGCCTCAGAACAAAGATATTCTAAAAATCTCTCTTTTCAGGCAAGCTGAGCAGAGAAAAGGTGCACATGAAGATCTGAGATGTTCCTTCCTTCAGTGCTACAGCTAATAAAGATGCAGCAGAGAGCTACATGTTAGAAAAGCTGAGTTTGCACTTCCTGCTTATGGTGGTGCTGTAGGAGTGTTACAGCATTATGGTAGTTCCTGAATTTTGGGAGGAGGATGGATACACTGGATATAGATGCTGAACTCCCCTGTGAGATCCAAGGGAACAAGTGTCTGCCACTGTTGATAGAGTCAGTCACACAAATAAAAGTGAGCTGATTGCAGTTAGGTTTATCAAGAATCTTTGAAAGACAGTATCAGCAATAAATCTGAATCTAAACAATATGGGTTTATAGGACAAATGTGGGAGATGGTGAGAGCCTGAAGTTAAAAAAGGAGCTGGGAACTGCAAGGACTGTTTTACACCTCAGCCCAAAGTAACATCTCTGGGCTGAGCCTTGGCTCCCTTTGGGAATCAGAGAGAGAAATTTGCCCTCTGGGAAACAGAGAGAGGAATTTGCTTCCATTTTTTCAGAGGGATAACTCAAGTGAGAAACCTTACCCTTTCCTGGGCATAGATGCCATGACAGGTACAACTGCTCTCATGGTAGAGCAATGTATCTCATCCTCATGAGGCCACTTTTGTTCTCATGTACAACACAGTTCAGCACAGAAAGCCTCTATCCAGACCAGTGTTGTTCTAAAACAGATCCTTTTCTTTCTAAGTTTTACTTAGCAAGCAATATGCTTCTCAGTAAGCACTCCCTTTCAGACTACTGATATTCCTGGTGTCAGTAAAAGTGTTCATGTCAGTATGAGAAAAATCATCTGAGCATCCAACTCTTCCAAGAGCTACCCAAGCACAATTTTTACCTTATTTATAATTCTTTTTCACCCAGCTTGATTTCCCAGTCAACAACAGAGGAAAGCAAAAGGAGGTTCACATAGGAGGAGTTAGTTGTTAATTATTAATCTACAAATTTTGCAACATCCATAAATTTTATCAAGAGAAAGGTGTCTGGCCTTAGCACTGTGCTGGGAGCTGCAGGACCTGACTCACTCTGTCCCCGACTAACCCCTCCTGACATGCAAACAGTCACAAATGTCAAGACAGAAAAGGCAAAGATTTGCCAGATTTTTCTCTGCAATGGACAAGATCCCCATAGGGAGCCATGGGCCGCCCAAGCTGGTCTCAAACAGCGCTTTGTTCCAGGGGGAGCAGCCCTGTGTGAGTGCCAGGGCAGTGCTGGCCTTACTCTCTGCTCTGGGCATCAGCCTCTTCAGCAGGTTGGGAATACAAATAGGACAGGGAACCTCGGTCCCACAAGCACAGATCTCAGCAGAGAGCTCTCTCTGGATCCCAGCAAGGCTAAGCTTTGTGCTGTAAGCGAGTGCTAAGTGCTTTTCTGCCAATGTCACAGCCAGCTTGCTGCAGGCCAGACTGCCACTCAGAGGTCACAGGGAGATGCCTCCAAACCACAGCCAACCTTCCCCAAGGCTGATATTGAAATCATCAGTGGGGAAGCACTCCAGGCTGGGAGAAGGTTGTCCATCCATTGGGCATCTCAGCTGCCCACTTGTGAAGCAGGGGCAGGAGCCTCCTCTGAGCTCCTGGCGCAGATCCTCATGGGAGAGGTAGTGCAGTGCCAAAAGAAAATGGACATCAGCCCTTGGGCCACAGTGCTTTGGAGGTATTACAGTCACAAGAGCAAGTGGAGCTGGTTCTGCCAAAAAATGAAAATGTGATGAGCACCTATGAAAAGGGAATTTGTTTTCACAGGATATTGCTCTTCTAAATGATAATGACTAATCTGAAACTCGCACAGATTATTGGTTTTTTTTCATCAGAGTTGTCCTTAACTTGTAGCTTCAGTGTGACATCCCACAATAAGCAGCAGTTGTTACACAAGCAGTACCCCTGTCCCAACAGGCACAACCATGAGGAACAGATGCTGCTTTTTGGTGTACACTGAGTTACCCTAATCTAGTTTTATAGAATAACAATTTAACCTGTTGGTGCCATTCCCTTTTTGTCACACAATGAGCATAAAGCCGTGCAGTTTTGCACAATAAGGCTGAAGTGCTAAGGTTTTTAGTGCTTCCTAAGGTGCCTGGGCTTGGTCTAAATGTTATATTGCACCTTATCTGGGGAGCAAAGCACTTCTAACTTTTCCCAGGACTTGCAGAAGAACCCTCTTGCATTGAAAATCCCCAACTAACCAAAGAATCACTTTTGCAGTTAGTGTCAGCCAAAGCCAAGAAACAAAACAAGGTGGAAGACTCCAGCAAAAGCTCTGTGTTTACTGCTGAAGGAATGAGGTAAGATAGGGGAAGAATGATGGTGCTTTGAGGATGCTGAAAGGGAAAAGTACAGTATTTTGGCCCAAAATGGCCAAATCCAGGTGTTTCTGTCAGCCACTGCCTTGTCCTGTCCCACAGTTAAAGTCAGTTTTTAGAAAAAATGCATTTGTGAAATTTGAAATTCCCCTTGGCATCTCTTGCTCTCTATGCTAAGTTTTAGCAGGGTGTGTTGCTATTCCTAAGTGCTGGCCAGAGCATGCCTGGCACACTGCAGCAAATGTGTTCTCATGCTGAGTACCAACATTGGTCTTATTTACACACACAACCCCTCATATCTGCACTGTGTAAACTGCTTCTAACAGCTCCTTTTCTTTCTTTGTTCAAGCAGACAATGGTCTTTGGAAATTTATTTTAATGCCACTGAGACAAAATTGTAATTTAATTTACAAATTAATAATTCTCCCTTCCAAATCCCCTTTAGCTCTGCATGCACATTACTTAATAGCTTATCATATGACTATCAAATTCTTACTGCTCTGAAAGCATGTAAGTGACCCTTTGCTTGTACAGAAGATCAGGAGAGGGAAGGGGGATATGGCTCCTCTCTTTGTTCCCATCTTGCAGAGGAAGGACAGAGTTTGGTTTCCTATGGACCTGTTTGCCAACATTTTAGACCACAAGACAGCAAATTAGGAGCTGCTTCTGGGAAGACCTTTGTGATAAAGAATGCAACACATGAAACACTGCCAATCAAATAAATTATAAAGCTACAACTTAAAAGATCCTTCACCTTAAAAGTTACTCCGTTCTGTTTTCTGCATGGAACTCTCCACACCATCTTTTGTGGCAGCACTAGTGCTGAGGAACTTTGCTTTCCAGAGGATCAACATTCTACCCCCATAGCTGAGCTGGGTGCCCAGCCTGCAGTGAGGTGAGTCTTCTCCCACCTGGTCTCCGTGGCCTTTGAGCTGGCTCCTGTGGATAAGGGCAAGCAGGAGGGGATGGTACTGCTGGGCAATCTAAATAAGCTCTCTGCCTGTCTGGAGGGGATAGAACCCCAGAGGTTATTGGGGATTTAATCAGCTGCATAGAGAGGATGGGCAACACAGCTCAGCTGGGTGAGACCTTGTTGACTTGGATATGGAGCCTGCATGGTTGTGGGAGCTTCTTAGTGATGGGGCAGGACACCTGGCATTTTCCCTGTCTTTACAAAAAGTACTTGTGGGGCTGAGGGCGGTGGAAAGCAGCAGCTGAGCTGCTCTGCAGGTGTTTCAGGCCTTGACAGGGTGAAAAGGTGTCTATGGGAGACGAACAAGCAGCACTGGGGGAGTTGTGGGTACAGAAAGCACTTCAACCACTGAACTGATAAGGTTTTCCTTATCCTTTCACCTCTCCAGCCTCTTTTCAGTCTCAGGCTAACTCCTGGATTCATTCAGCCCCATTCCTCAGATCTACAGAAAGCATTTTCCAAGGCTTCTGCCATTTTACTTTGCCATTTTAAAAATTGCCTTCTGAAACAATTAAATAATACAGTAGGACCTACCATGTCAAATTATAAATTAATTGAAAACATTTAACTTTGAGAACAAACACCCCATCACATGCACCCCCTTCACCCTGCAAAAGGCAGCATTAGAAACATTCTTGTATTTAGGTAAAAATGTGAGGCCTAAGCAGTTAAAAGGCAATGTGGTCTAAAGCCTCCCTAATCTATTTTCCTCCAATTCTTTCCACCTCTAAGAAGCTTGTGGAGTTAGTTGTCGATTAACATTCAGGAAGATTGTACTCTGTCTCCAGTTCATTGCTCTCTTGTTGGCTTATTGTTATTCAGAGCCCATTTATTGTAGATGAGCCATTCATTTTCCTCTAATTGGAAGGGATTGGATTTCACTTTCATTGTTGGATACATTGAAAACCCTGGAGGGGCTACAGGGATCAGCCCAGGGCTGGGGAGATTCAACTTAGCACAAAGTTTAGGTTGCAGCTGAAAGAAGCTACTTTTTTTTTTTTTTTAATTTTGGGGTTTTTTACATACAAATGCCTCAAGGCTAGATTTGCAAGATCTCCCCTGTGACCCCAAACACCTTATTGCATAACACACTTTTTGTATTTTTATATAGTTCCTCACCAAAACACTCGTGACATGGGGACTGTTAGGAAGATTTCTGAGCATCAGAGACCCAGCAAGGGCTTTGCACCAATGTCCCTCCTGTCAGGATCCAACTGGCTGACTCCTTCAAATGTTTGGATTAAATCCTTTCACAGTTCTAGGATCCTGCACTGTAACGTCCTCCCTTGACAATCTCCTCAGATTCCTTTGGGGCGATATAAGGGTCTGCAAAAGAAGGTATTTTCAGAACTGTATGCTGCAGCTCCTGCAGCTGCTGTGTCCCCATCTAAGGGCAAGCAAGCTGAGGGTGGAAGAGCCTGCCCAGCATTGATTCACAGCCTGGCTTTGTGGCAGAGACACAAGTCTGGACCAAATCCCTGTCAGCCATCTCATATCTTGCTCTAAGGGGCTGGCAGCAGAGCTAAAAATACACCTGGGCACCCACATGTGCATGCATGTGTGTATCTTTCTCAGGTTCCTGAGTATGGGAGCTCCCTTCCCAGCTGGAAACACGGGGTGACCACAGCAAGGGTGGCACAGTCACTCTGGGCTCCTTGACTGCAGCACCTCACACCTCACCAGGCAGCTCAGGGTTTGAAGCAGGGCAGAACAGCCCTCCTTGTTCACCTGGAAAAACATCTGCTGTGAGCAGGCCTCGGGATCTAACTACCACAGTTAGAGGCAGTATTAAAATTAAACTCAAGGGTTTGATTGTCAAACGGGTCTGTGATCTGCTGCAGGCTGCTCTGGAGTCAGTGTAGAAATAGTAAGCCCTGGAGCATGAGTAGCTCCTCCCAAGACAGGTCTCCCGAGTGGGCTGAGCTGCTTTCTAGAGCAAAGAAGCCAGGCGATGCCTGCCTTAGGTGTGGCCCTGAGCTCTAGCACATCCCCCAGATGTCCTCTCAGCATCTCTAAACTCATCTGTAAACATCCTCGGGCAAGGTAAAGCCAGCGACTGTCTTTGTGGGAGAGAAAGGAGATGAAAAGGAGCAGGGAAGAAGTAGAGAAAACCTTCTGTGGCGTGTTGGAAGGGTTAACATTCAGCCTCCTGCAGATGTTTGTCTTATGGGGACCTGGGGGCTGGCTGAGCTGGGGTATTTGCATGGGAAATTCTCCAGCAAACTGCAAGCATTTACTGGAGCCTTTCCTTTGGAGGCGACCTGTTTTGCACCTCTCTTTTCTTCTAGGGCACAGATTTTTATTAAATGTGGGGTTGATTATCTCTGACATCCTCACTGGGGATGTCAAATGCTGACAACAAAATGCTGACAGATGCATTTTAAATTGGCCAGGTTTAAAACCACCAGAAGGTACACAGGGAAAGGATGGGAACACCCATGTGCCTCCACTCAGTGCTGATGTTATTAGAAGGATGAAACAATTACCAAAGGAACTGTTGAAAAAGACCCTCTGCCCCTGCACACAAGAATAAGCAAAACCCATTTCCTACAAATCTGTGCCCAGGTCCTGATAGCACATAAAGTACCAGCTTGATCCCAAACCCTTTCCCCATTTTATATAGGCAAAGGGCATGCTTGAACCCTTCCATCCCTTGTCCCTGGCTCCTTAATTAAATTTTAGGTGACTTGACACCTCTGAGAAGCCCACATGCATTGGAAGGAGACCAGCAGAGAGCAGCAGAGCCTGGAGGGAGGCAGAGGCACCCACATACCGTGTGGGTTGAAAATAAGGGAACTAACACCAGTCCCAAAGGTCAGGCTCTGGGATATACTGACAATACATTGACCACTAAAACTGACAGACCGAGAAATGAGGACAACATCCAAAGGTGCCCAAAATTATAAATAAATATTAAAAACAAGAGGTAAGGTTTCACCTGCTGCTTGCTGAGATTTTTTATTTAGAAGGACTGTGGGAGACACCATATGTGAAAGGCTTCAACATGAAAACCTGCATTAGAAGTCTCTGGTCAAAAGCACAGACATTTTGAAGGTCTCCGGACCCTTCACAGCATATGGAACACCAATGGCAGCAGCAGGAAGACCTGCCCAGGTTCAAAAGTGAGTTGACCAACCAAAGAGCTTCAGATGACAGCAAAGTTTACCAGAGCTCACAGTCTGTCACTTCAATGCCCAATTATGCACATGAAATACTATTTTGAGCATTTTTCATCTCCATTAAATAAACTGAAGTTTTACATATCTTCTTCCTACAGAGATATTTGGTGGTTGTCACCCTCTGGCTCTTGGTGGTTCTTTGGGTCTCCAGGTCCCTATTAAACAGTCTGCAAAATATAATTAAACAAAGCAAGTCTGTGAGCTCAACAGCCACTATCCCGGGCTTGCATTTCCCCTGGACAATTGTGCTGGTCTGCAAAGAAAAAGTTACAAAACCCATCTGCTCTGGCTCCCACACAGCCTCCTCTCCGCCTTCCCCTGAGTGTGCTGAGCACCACGATCGTAAATCATCTCCTTGGGTTTTCCAGGCCTCTATAGATGCGTGGATTATGGACGGGGAGCTGGTCACGGCCATCGTCTCTCTCTGTACGGAGGGATCGATCTCCCCATTGCCATAGGCACTTTCACACACTCCCTGTGCAGGGGCTTGTTGCCTTTGACCATCACACACAGCTCTGTGATATCTCCAGCCCCTTCAGGGTTGTTTCCCAATTGGTTGTTTCCCAATTCATAGGTACAGGTCTTACAGAACCATGTTGGACATTTTCCTTTGGAGAATGTTCTCCAACAGCAGCTCCAGCTCAGATGCTGCTGAGTTACTTTACAGTTGTGCCACATGTGCCACACCAACTTGAGCGTTATTTCTCATAACATGACCTCTTAGTCCAGCAGAGCTCATGTGTTCCCACCTTCAGCCCAGCTGCAGGGGAACCTTTGCCTGTGGAATCACCCCAAACCACACCGGTGAACACACCTGTTGTACCCCACACTCAGAGTTCAGGTATTTCTCTCTTCCTTTTCTCCATTTTTCCCAGCTGTCAACTACAAAGAAGCAGTGAGACTCTCACAATGAGTCAGTGTCACAGACAAGGTTTGCTTCCCAAAGCCAGTCCCAGTTGTGGGTGGGGGAATCTCTTAACTCTTCTGTCCTTGGGCACAGCAACCTTTCAGTTTTTCCTGAAAAAAATGAAAAACTGTGGATATAGCACATCACCCATAGCATATTTCACTCTTCTCTGGAGAAAACCAAAGCCAAACCAGTCATCCCAGAAACACAGCATCACCGGGAGGTATTGATCTCTAATGGTACAAGAGTTTTACCATGTGAAATCTAGCAAGAATAGTAAAAATTATGGCCTTTTAAAACTCTTTCAAACAATTACAGAAGGAAACAAGAACTTTCTATGCCATTTTAATGTCCTGCTGCTTTAGTAAAAATTTGACCTGACTGCTCCATTTAATTTCATTATTTTTTCCAATTTCCTGATTTTGCCTTGTCTTCAGTTACTTATTTTTACAGAATTTGCAGAGATTAAAGGGAATACATACACACATGCAAAAACTGAAGAACTGAGAAAACAGATAACTCTTTTTTCCCATTTGACTACCTTTTCCAGATGTTCTTGAATGGGAACAACACACCAGGAAAAGAAGGCCTTGAATGAAAAATAAATTTTAAAAAGTGGTGGGAGTAAAGGATGACAGAAGTGGGAACGTGAAAGAGAAGAGTAGACAGTTCCTCAAAGCAGGATATCCCAGCCCAGACTGCATCTCCTCCCTGTGCAGAAGCAGAGGTTATTTGCAGGCTCACCAGCCCTCCCGGCCTCGCCTGCTGCCAAGGGTTTATTTTCCAGGAAGTCTTTTGCCAGAACAGGCAGTGGGAATGCCTGAACCCTGGTTCTCAGCAGGTAGATACAGCAGCTCTGGTGGCACTGGTGCAGCCAGGCCATGCTCTCAGGACACCTCTGGGAAACACAAGCCACACTTACAGAGACGTTTTGCCTCAGGCCGGGAAAAACTGTCCTCATCTTCCATAATTGTCCAAGAAATGACAATGAACAAATGGCTGCCCACCGCTTGTGACTTTGTTAGGAGTTTGCCTCCATGCAAACCAGCTGCCTCATGACCTGGGGAATGAAAACCACCTGATTCTTGCAGGTTTGCACCCAGTATTGCCATTTCCTCACTGCATTAATTCCAGCTGCCCATCCCTGCACCCCTTCCAGCCCTGCTGTTGCTCTCTCCTTGCCTCAGGAGCGGCCCCAAGCTGTGAGTCTCGCTGGCCGAGCACAAGGCACCGGGACAGCCCAGCCCGGCCCCCCAGGGAAGGGCATCCACCATCATCCCGCTGCCCTTGTGTCTCAGTCCTACTGCTTTGGTGTGAATGATTCCAGCTCCCCTTTTCCCTCCCTGGCACAAAGCTGCCCGCTCCCCCAAAGGCGGCGGCGTGTAAAAGTTGTTGCATCTCCATTAAACTGTACGTGCTCCGCCCGCCAGCCACAGTGCACTTCAGATAATTCTTTGATGCAATATATTTTCCAGGATAGGCTTTTGTTTTCTTTCTTGGCTACTCACCCTCTTTCTGTGGTCAGTTTTGCTCATTTCTCTTGTAAGCTGTCTAGAGGCAGAGAAAAGGCTTTCAGTTTTAAGCAGTTTCCTTTTCAGTTCCCCTTTATTGAATTCCAATCTCCATTTTTTTTTTTTTAAAGCATAGGGACATCATTTATCTTGGACTTTAAGTTGCAGGGGCCTTCAAGGGGCTTCTTTTTTTCTTTCCCAGCTGCATTTGTTGACACACAGTCAATCTGTTTTTTGCCTTCGTTCCCCCTCTTCCCCCCAGCAGGCCATAAAGTATCGACAGCTGTGCCCTTTATTAGCATACCCATTTTAAGCACAACAAGGGGGAAGAGACTAAATATATTACAGCCATTACCTCTGTCAAAAAGTGACAATTTTAAAACATTTTAGCTTTTCACTGGGAAAGCCGGCAGCACAAAAGAAAGTGCTATAATTTTATTGTAAATGCTTTTTAAATATGGGTCACTTGGCCATAATCAATAGAAAGGATGGAAAAGTTCAAAGCTTGAGAACAGTTCAGGCAGATAGCAGAATTTTTTTAAAAGGCTTCTCTTTAAAATATGCTAATTGAGACAAAAATACAACTGTGAGAAGCATGCAAAATAAGATCTTGTTCCTGGCGGTTTTGTTTCCTTTACAGCACTGTTCATGCTTTTCCCATCTACTTATAAGTGTGTTTTACAACTTGGATGGGAATTATTCCTCCCCAACAGGGTGTTGTGAACATTTGGGGACTGAGAAAACAGGAGGGAATCCAGACAGTCACTAGTCTCTTCCCAAAAAGGGGAAAAACCCCCACTAATAAACTACTGGGTTTTTTAATGCCTTTGGAAGTGTGATGTGCCACAGCACTGGGATTTACCAGGCAAGCTCCCTTCTTGAGCATAAAATAATGATGAAGCCTTAGAATTCTGGAAGTTTAGGTTCAGGTTTGAATTCTTGTTGGCGGAAACTTATATTTTAAGTTTCTAGAATGAAGAATCAGGCTTTTTGATTAGACAAGGACTAACACCCACAGTCAGAATCTGCTACAAGCTCTAAAACGTAAAAGAAAGTTAATGGATGTTCCGAAGCCTGACGATCTTGGCTGCTTTTCTTTCAATTTGTAATGGGTTTATCAGGCAAAGAGGAAGGGGCAATCTCAGCAGGGTTTATTTTGAATGACTGCACCTTCCTCTCCATTTGTTACATCTGTAGTGAACTTAGAAGTCTTTTCTGTTATCTTTCCCTCTCTAGTTACACTTTTTGCCAGAGGTTTCACTTTGATTTTCAAATTTCAGAACGTATGTAAAACTTGGCTTATACCAAGGCAAGTTGTTAAACAGGCTCCCAAAAGCAAAGCTGCTTTAAAGAACCTGTTTAAGCAGGAAGCTCATGAAATCCTGCACACAGCCTTATACAGTACCTGCCAAGAGATGTGATACACCCTTTGTCTTGTGGTGGCCCCTGGGGGCCTGTATCCCACTGCACTGAGCAATCTCCAAATTTGCAGGAGAGCGCAAGCGAGCATCCTGCTGTGGGAAGAGTGTGGTCCATGGCAAAGGGGAAACTGGAAAGAATTCTCACCACCCATCTTTTGGCAACCAATTTAGCAGTTAAATGTAACCAGCTGGTCTCCCCAGGCTCCCTCTGTAGTCAAGGGAGGGAAAGCAAAGCTCCTGCAGAGGGTCATTCAGTGCACCCAAATGAGCCTTACTCTGAATTGTCCTTTCTCTCATCCGTGACTGGAAAAGGAGTTAGAAGAGACTACCCGGGTAATTTAGCCAGCTAAGATGGGTGGTCTGAATAATTCCTTCCCCACCAACCTCTAAAAGCCTGCCTAGGTACCCCACAGAGATTGGCATGCTGACAGAGGGATCGATTCCCAGGCACGTCAGCAGCTCAGCGATCTGTGCTCTCGCCTGCTCTGGAGAAATGGGACACTCGAGGAACTTACCTGGTCCTGTTGGACCCTGTCGCTCCCAGCCAGGACAGAGAGCTGAGCTGACCCTCGTGCTGTCAGCGTGGTGCTGTAGGACTGCTTGTGGCAATGGTCAGATTTGGGGTTTTTTCCCTACCTGACAGACTGTCCTCAAGCCTCAGAGACCACTGGCGTGGCAGCAGCTGCAGGTCAGCCTGGCCCTCAGAGCTGTCTCACAGCAGAATTGAAAGTGGCTCCAATGCTGCACAGAGAAGACAGGGCTGCTCCTGCCTTCTTCCCAAGAAATTAGTTTGGTCCGTTCCTGCGGGCCCCCCTCCTCCTCACTCACTCACACAGAGCCAGGAAGAGAGGCTTGCTCTCAGGGAGGGCAGCAAGGCACAGCAGCACGGGTACCTCCCAGTGAGGGAATGACTGCAACACCCACAGCGCCGCCGAGGCCCGAACCGAGGGCAATAACCTCCGGCAGGCACGGCCTTCCACAGCAACAGGGAAAAGCAGAGGATTAACAGGACTCACCTGCTTTGCTGTGGTGAGAGGAGGAGCCCTGAAAAACACTCAGCTTTACTACAGTCACCACATTTTCCTTCACCTCATACCCACCTGGGCGTCCCGGCAGCCTCCTGCCCGCCCTGCTTCCCTCCGGCAGCGGGGGAAGGCGGGCTGGGCTCCCAGGCCCGGCTCACTCCAGGGCTGGCACCGCTCGGGAAGGACTTCCAGCCCTCCCTGCCAAGCGCTTCCTCCAGTGCTGAGGGAGCTGCTTTCCAGGCACAGCTGGAGGATGCATGGAAAAGCCAAAAGGACATTGACTTGCCTCAAAATTCCCGGTCTAAATATTGCATCACCAGAATGACATGTATTTTGGAGAGAAACAACTTCAGGACGAGCAAAAGCTTTTGTGTGGAGAACAAATGTTCCCAGACACTTTCCAAAAGGGCCAGATCCATGCAAGTAACTAAGATGTTAATGCAAGAAGAATTTTCATTTGTAGGATTAAATAGGTACAATTTTTTTCTGTGTAAAAGTGAGCCACATCTTTGCAGTACTTCTAAATCACTGCTTGTCCATGCTTGACCAGAAAAGGATCTGACCTTGGCAGCTGTTTAACTTGCTGCTCAAAGACCAGCAAAGTCTGGCTCTCAACTGTTTGAACAGTGGAAGAGTCCTTTTACAGCCAGCCTTATTAAAGCACAGGATTTTATTAGCTGTTTTGTGGTAATAAGTTGAAGTACAACGTTGTGGAATGCTCCTTCAGGAGATTTGGGATCTTGTGTACTTTGGGGTTTACTTTCCTCGTTCTGACTAGGGCACCTAGCAACCCACTAATGCTACAGCTTCATTGTAAGGTTCTCTTCCTTAAAGCCACCTTTGACAACTGATTTTTCACCCAGGTTGCGGAAATTTACAATTTAAAGAACTATAAGAAAAATATGTTATTGCCCTATTGTTCTATTTGTTTGGTTGTTTTTTAAAATTTTTTTTTGGTTGGGTTTTTTAAAACCTTTCCAGATTTTCAGGTACTTGGAAAAACTCAAGATATAGAGTAAAAAAATCACACACACATAGAGCAATGTTGGACACTCAAAACATCAAAGCTAATGTGGTTTTCCTTTTTGACAAATTTATTTCAAGTTCTGTGGTAATTGTATCACAGCACTTTTAACAGATTGTAAACAACCCTTTTTCCTGAAAACCACTTTTGGGGCACATGAAATTTCAATTAGCATTTGGGAATACCTGCCAGGAAGTTTTCACAAACATCTTAACAAATATGTCTGTATTATTTTACAAAAGAACAAAGTATTTTGACAAATTTCAGCAATTTCCCATCATCTTTTGTTTCATAACTCTAATGGGAAACAAAGAGAAGCAAAGCTTCCAAATCATTGATGAACTTTAATGAGAACTGTGTTGCTTTGGACTATTAATGCCAAAGTAAAGACTGAAACACAAGATTTTGTGTTTAGGACTGACTGTGGAAGACTTTTTGGGAGTGAAAGGTACATGTCCTCAAAACCCACTGGGTAACACCTTTATGGTCACCACTAGAAATCCTACTGACATTTTACTCAGAAGGGAGTAAAATGAGACATTTCACTTAGGGATCCTTCCTGACACTGCCCAGTTTGCCGGTTTAAGCAAGACTCAGCTGCCCAAGCCTCCAGTTTTGGAGGTTCAACTTTGAAAATAAATTCAGGAGCAATATTTCACAGTACATAAAAAATTCCAGATAGTTCCTTTTTTTAACCTCACTTTTCTCCAGACTCCCATCCAAGAGAAATTCTACCATGTTACTCTGAAAACACCAGCAAGCACAAAAGGAAGCAGAGGCATTGGTGATTTGAAGGACCTTGGTCCCAAGATATTCCCAGATCTCCAGCCAGTGCAGAAGATTGGACCTACGTTACATTGCAAAGATAAGCCAAAAAGTCTGCAGCAGCCTTTTCACAAACTATCCCCTTGGAACAAGAGCTACTCTTGCACTAGTGCAAGTTGCTCATTTATCTACATTTACCTGCACTACAGGCAACCCAGCTATGACAGCCACTCTCGAGCTGGAGGATTCAGGCCTATGCTTGGTCTTCACTTTTTCCTTTTTAATCGAAGCAGCATCCATGTCTGTAGAACCTTCTACGAGCATCTGTTTTCCAAGATAAACTAAACAGAACTATTTCTTGCAAATGTTGCTGCCCTGTGGCAAATGACAGGAGGCAGAGCACAAGAGCCTCATGCTATCCTGCTTGTAACAAGGTCTCTGGAGCCATTATTGTTTCATTAATTTCTTTAGCCAGCTAATCGTAGGAGCACATTCTACAGCTTGCAAAGCAGCAATTAAGATTTTGCTCTTTTTCATGCTCTGTACTTAGTGCTCAACAGCAAGAAGCCCATGACTGAAACAACTCCCTCCCAAACTGACACAAGACAGTTCCTTATTAACAGGGCCAGGGAAGTTCCTTGGGGGAGGGATCACAAATTCTTTGCACCTGTAGGGCACACAATACTTATCTGTGCTGGGCTCAGAGCAGTCAGTGCATGATGCTAAACCCAGAATTACATTTTTGAGACCCGGCTTGGATGCAGCCAAGCACATTTCTTGCTCTTGGACAATTAGTCCCTTCCACTTTTGGACTCATAAAGAAGAGGTATGACATAACATACTACATACGTACCAAGAAAAACATTGCTGTAGCTGGGCAGAGGCCTTTGGAAGCACAAACTGAACCACTGAGAGGACAGCAGTGCTTTATTTTTTTCTTTTCAGTTCTTTTGGAAGACTAAGACTATCTGTAGAAGCTCCTCACATAAGCAACCATAGCACAGTTTCATACCAAATTCCCCTTCACAGGGTCTTTGAACACCAACTTCCTTAGTTCAGAGAACCAGTGTCAAGTCATAAGAAACAAAAACTGGAGAACCAACACCAACTTCTGAAACATTCCTAGTGAATGGCATGTTTAAGCTGCACAAAATAAGGAATTCAAAACCAAGGCATGGATTATTCTTCACGTAATTCATGCTGGGAGAAACAGAAAAAACCAAGCAGGCAAAGAGGCAACAACAGCAGTGCAGCACGCCTAAAACTTTAATCTTTGTTTTTAAAGAGTACAGAATTGAAAGTGAAACTTTCTTCTCCTTTCCACCCTCCCATTCTCTATTCCATTGCTTCCCAAGTTCTCTCTAAGAGGAAATATTTCTTTGTTGATTAGTTTGACTTCCCTTCAAGAGAGGCATAGAAGTTAATCTCCAAAAGTAGGCCCCAAAGCAGTGAAACACTGGCACATGCACTCCAGTCCCCTCCTATTCATGGCATCATTTAAGTGCAATTCCTGAACACCATTTTCAATAGGGATGTTTTTACTTAACCAAAGAGGGGAGGAGGAGGTATATTCGTGTGGTCTTAACCAGGGAGGGAAGGAAGACATACAAAATCCATCGTCTTGTTTCCCAATTTAAAGGCAGTTTTAGAAGCAGTCTGTCACTGACACATTGTTAAAATCTTAAGCAGCAGCTTAACTCGAAAAGTTTGTAGCAGTAAGAAACCCCAGGGCACTTCAAAAACGGGAGCTTTGAAATCGCTGCTCAATGCCAGCTAAAGCAGCCTCACAAGGTCAATCAGACTTTTAAGTGTGAACACCCTCTGCTCCTAATGCCATTAAGTAAACACACTTCATTAATACAATTATATAAAGAGGAAGACTGGCAAGACAATACAAAAAGTTACCAAGAATGGGAAAACCTACAGAGTTCAGAAAACAAGATTCTGGAAAATGAAAGTGGACTTTATTTTACACTGTAGGCTTTCACTTTTTATCCTTTTGAAATACATTTCATTTTAAATTAATAAAGATCATAAACTAATAAATTTATATGTTCTCTAAACAGACATAATAAAAATTCAGACATTACAGCACAGGACCCATCATTTAAATATGCCAATAATAGAACAGTTAAAGTGATGCTGGCTAATGTGAGGATAAAAGATGTGGCTCTAAGGAGAAGTGTGGATTAGAGGAGAATTGAGAGTACAGCAGGTGATGCCTTAGTCTGAATCTGAGCTCTCTTGCTTGCTGGTATGGTACTGGCTGACTGCTTCCTCCAAAGGAGCCATTGTCCCATCCGGCCGCACTCCCATTGGCTTTATGAGCTCATCTCTGTGAGGGATTGAAAGAAAAAATCCATATTAGCATGTGCACACATATCAATTCCCATGTGTATAATACAGTCACATACAGTATCTGCTTTGGTACATAATGAGCCTCTAAAAGGAAGTTATTCCTGCTAAAGCCGTCTGTTTTGAAGAAAAAGGCACAAAAAACCTTCCCAAATAGGTGGGAGGGGAAGAGCAGGACAGATAAAGACTTCATTCATGTAGGCCAAACCTACTTAGCCAATTAAAGACACCATGAAAAGTCAGTGCCTAATAGGCTCAAGACAAGGAGCAGGTTCACTGTTTTGGATACACAAACTAGCTTTTCTTCTGAGAGTTCTCTAACAGACAGTTCTTCCTAAAATTCCACCTGCCATTCTGGCCAACATATACCCAAGCAATTAAAGCAATGATTTGATACATATTCATCTTGTTGAAGGAAATAAATCAGTTAAGAGAACAGAGTCTGCCTACACCACTACTAGGGGTGTGTTAAGGACTTGCTGATTCATTTAAAAATAACTGACTGATTCTAAAACTATTGCTTTTGTTTATGGCAGTTTAATTACAGGATTTACAGCCATTTTAATCTCTTCAAAGCTCCAAAGGCTGCTCAGCGGTTAATCCAATTATATCTACTCCAAAAGCTACAGCCTCATCTAAGAGATGATTAATTATTGATTAAGCTAATCAAAAAGTATTAGCAAAGATTTATTTTATCCTTACTTTTTATCACCTCGTTTATATGTGGATTATAGCAAAAGCTGTAAGGGCAAAGATAACATTTTGATTTTATGCTGAAAAAAAAAAAGGGAAAATACCTCTAAATATTCAGGAATCGCCTTAAATAAAGGAGCAGAGGTCTGATGTTAATTTACCCCTTGTTTGAAAGGCAGCCCAGTAAAACTATGTTATTTAAAAAATTGTTATTTAAAAAAATTGTTATGTTATTTATTTATGTTTATGTTATTTAAAAATTTTTTAACATACATCTACCATCCTCCCAAGCCACAGACAACAAAACAGCATCACTTGGTGGGGAAGCAAAGCCATCTCACCAGCTCTCTGCCTGGTCTGCACTACTACCTTGGCTGAAAAAAGGGACAACAATTCCTTGAACGCAGCTGGCAGTCAATCCAACATCGATGCACCCACAGGAACAGCAAGAAAGGCAACATCTGTGTTACATGGCATGCATATCCCAGACACTGTACAGTCAAGATGCAGTTAAATCACATCTCAAAAAGATGTGATTAAACAGCAAGATAAATTCAGCTGTTTGTGCAGATGTTACAATCAGATCCTACAGTGATAAACTCATAAATCCCACATGAGAAACATTTGCTGTGGCTTGGCTGACCAAGTCTGGTGGGAAGCCTGAGTCCAGGGAAGGAGGTTTGCAAGACCAGATCAAAAGAGTACTGGGCAGGCTCTCCCTCAGTGTGTGTGGAAGAGCAGGATCCATCTTTAAACAGACTGGAGAGAGTTTGCCATTACTTCAAGATTGCCAGTGAGTCCCCGCCCTTCTGGCAATGCAATCCATAGTGTGCAGATTCTGCCCAAGTGACAGCAGTCAGAGAGTCTCTTAAAGATGTATGGAAAAGACACCTCTGAGCTCTTGAAATCAGATTCAAATGGGCTCAAAACATGAAGACTGTAAATCTGGTGTCCAAAGAGGACCAGAACCCTGCCTGCTCTAGGGGTACCCCAAAGGCAAAACAGAGGAATGCTTTGGAGTTGTGTATAATAGCAAAGACTTTTTTCCCCCTGAGAAAGAATCCTATAAATCTAAGGTCTTTTTGGTTTTCAAACTTGAAACATCATGCAAAACAAGTAACATCTAAAATGCAAAACTGTAGCCATGAAGAACAGAATCAACATTGCTTGCCCTTTAATAAAGCTGAAAGGATCCTAGATTTTTGTTTTAAAAATCCCAAAGCGTATTTTTAAGTTCCAACATTTAATACTGCAGCCAGAAGTCAAGAAATCACCTAATTTTCTAGTCATTTACCATTTATTTTTGGTAATAAATGAATTATAATGGCTAATAAAGGATAACAATTTGTTCATGAAAAAGGGAGGAGAAACACAAGAAAACAACGTCCCATGGTCCCTTTATGTGGGGACCTCCCGCTCCTCCCAACAATTCTTAGGACTCTAAATATTGTCAAGAAGTCCTATCTCATTATTTGTCAATTATAAAAGCAAATCTCTTTCTCTGGGGCTTCCCTCTTCCAGCCTCACTTTCACATCCCACTTTAGCTTTAGGCTTTAACCATGGGAGCCAGGCTGAGCTCACACTGCATGGAGTAACAAGGATGCTCATCAAGTACCTTTCTGTTCCTGCCTGAGCTTCCTGCTTTGCAGGATGGGAGAGGGCTAGTAGGGGTTTGCTGTCCTCTGCATTAGGAGGCTGAATTCCACACATCCTTCCTTGGCCAAGTGCTACCCAGTAAAACTGAACTGTGTGAAGACCAAAATATGCCAAGCCACCAAAGGAAAAAGGAGGAGAAACAAAGATCAGCCTATTTTGTTTCTAACCACAATCTAGACCTCAACTGTGCTCTGACACCCTGGGCTACCTGAGGATGTGCTCACTGTCCACAAGGAGAGAAAGACAAGGTGGGAAAGGAAGTGCCAGGAACTGACAGGCAGAGCCTCAGAAAACAGGTCACTGTCCAGAAACTGGACGTTTATAGCACATCCATAGGGCAGAATATTGCTGGCCTCAGCCCAGTAGATGGCAGTGGGAATTCTTCCATATCTATGAAGTTCCATACAAGCACACAATGTGTGTATTTATACATGTTTGAACATCCTTAGGTGACCTTCCACATACTCAAATGCATCTTGTAACATTCATTTTTTCTAATGCAAATAAAGCATTCTATTCAAGTGTACTTAGGAACACACCATAATTAAACAGTTGGTAAAATGCATTCTCTTCTTCCACTTGCAGATCTCCTAGAGTCCCTTCAAAAATATTCATATACATTCAGCCTTCCTGCTTGCCATTTAGCTTGATAACAACTAAAACATCATTGCCTTGTTTTGAAGGGTGACTCCTGCCCGCTGTCTGTGCTGCAGGGCTGCACTGCCACACAGCATTAATGATGGTGGCTGTAATCAAACAGCCATCATGTAAACACCAGCCTGCCCCTTTGATAAAACAGTGTCTTGGGGACCTATTCACCTCCTTATAATTGAGTGCCACATAATAGTTCCGATCCTTTCAGGGAACATTATTTGGCTCTATGATTAAAAAGGGGAAGAAAAAAACAAACTCCATGTAGCATTGCCTTCTTCATTGATCCTATGATTAATTTTGTGTTTTTAATGAGTACGGTACCTTATTTAGACAGGTTCTCTTACTTGTTTTGTTGACTTCTGTTCAGTGTACAACAAAACCCAAGCTGTGATAATTGGAGACCATTTTATCAGCAAAAGGATTCTTGCTATTAATACAAGGTTGGCTTGGGAAAAGCATCCTGACATTCCAAATTAGTCAATTAATATACAATTCTACCTACCATTTATAATAGAAAAAATGTTAGCATTTTTTCCAGACATTTTAATTAACATGGAGTATCTCCAATAATCTATTATATGGCAGAATATCACATGACACTGACTTAAGGTGGCTAACTAGATGTTCTGTAAAAAAAAATGTAAGGCTGAATTAAATCCTTGCAGATCTGTGGAGTTTTTCAAAGCTGAAAGATGTGCATCATGTGCAGAGGACACCAATTTACAGTCATCAAACAGTTCCCAAAGAACCAACAAGACACTACTGAAGACAAAACCCAAAGAGTTACATCAGGGCCAAGTTCAGGCATCCAGATTTAGCCTAAGTAGTATATACATCTCCCAAGAAATGCAGTAATTGAGATTTCTCATGTTCATTTATACTTATAATTTGTATATATTTGATTATTTTAAAAAAGTAATCTCACTCAGCCAAATTTGATCAAAATACTAATTTCTATAAAAGCCTTTGCAGAATCTGACTCTATGTTAAAATACTGGCACAGGGGAAATGGGTTCATAATGATACTCAGCTTATCCTACAAGTATTTTGAGAAATCAAAACTGGGTGATTAATTTTAATTTAGCCTTGTTGATGATCAATTACCTCATAAACAGGCCCAAACACCAATAACCTAAAAGAGTAGAAAAGCTTGGGAAGTATGACCTGAAATGACCAAAAGCATCAATCAGTTTTACATGATCTCAAAAAGTTTCTATTTTTCAGTGCCAATGCTGAAGATAAAAACAAACCTGAAAAGCATACTACAGAACTAGGAAAAAGATGTCCCTTGGTACTTATAGCTTCAATAAACCATTTAGAAACCAAAGAAAGGGCACAGTGCAAACATTCAGAAGCTGTTAATCAAGGATATAATTTCCCAGTGAAGTAGTGCTTGGAAAATTTGTTTTGTGAGTTCTCATATTCAGCCAGTCAAAGTAAAATCTGAAGCACCCCAGTGACAAACTGGCCTAATTATTATAATCAGTCAGGGAAGGAAGTTGACAAGTTTGTCAGTCCTTCAACATTTTTTCATACTTTTCTTCAATAAAAGTGTGGCAGTTCTTTAAAGCTTAGCTTCCACTGCTGGGACAACACCAGTAAACTAAGTAAACCTGTTTTGCTGTACATCACACAAGCTTACTCTAAGCTCCTGTTCAGGTTACATTAAATTATATAAACTTGCTTAAGAGGAGAAGTTGTTCATTCCTTTTCCAACTTCCTCCCCTTTATAAGCAAAGCACTGCACCAAACTGAACCCATTCATGGCACATTTCCCCTCCTATGATGACAAGAGAGAAAAGCAGAAGCAGGAAACCTGCCACAAGCTCTCTGCCTCAAAGGAAGACTCAAACCCCAGAATCAACCAAAAACTGAATCTGTAGGGTGCAAACCAAGGGTAAGAAGTGCATTCCATGTAGATTTAAGTCAGCAAACTCCCAGCACTCCTCAAGCTGGAGGCAGCACAAGTTTCCTGTTCCAAAACCATGGAGGGACTCCCACTACTATCAGCATGGTACTAACGCCTTCTTGTATGCAAGACTGGCAACTTCCCACGTCATTTAACATCTGCAGGGCCCACAATTGCACTCAATTACATTCATGAAAAACATCCCACAACCTCCCCATTCCAAGTCTTACTTTCTTTTTCCCTCCTGCCAGCAATTCCTCCTCCCCTATTTTTAGTAAAACAAGAAGTGTGGGAAGAACAGTGAAATGATTTTATTCATGTCATCACAGCACCTAAAGGGATCACATCAACAACACTGGCCCACAGTAACCACAATATAAAACAAACAAACAAACAAAAACCCTACCACAGAGTGCCAGCCCTGAAGAAGTGTAAGTACTATAAAAGAAATTGCAGGTGAATGTAGGGGGCACAGAAGGCTCAAGGTGACAGCAATGCTGCTGGCCAAGAGGACAAGTGGTGACACAGGGCAGCAGCTGCTCAGTCATTGTCAGCCTGTGGCAGGCACTGCAGCAGGTGCCTCCAACCCTCCAGACTGAAAGGGCTCTTGTGCCACAGTAACCATTGGGAGTTTTTGTCTAACTGCTGCAGTGACAGCAACTGCCTTCAGTCTCAGCTTGTCTGCAGCCTCAATCTTTCTTTCAAAGAATGTTTTAGACCATTTAGTCATTTTATTGTGGTACCCTTGATGCTCAGCATCTTAATTCTCTAGCTTAACACGGCAATGATTCAATTAAGATTACATGTGCATTGCATTTACTTCTCTTTCCTAAGAAGACTATGACATGGTACGGTTGCCTCCCCTGCAAATAACGTGAAAAAAATATCCAATTACTTAATTGATAGTCTCAGATCCGTTGTTTTAAGTTCCTTCCCTGCTTTCAATCCTGCCTGTAATTCAGTTTTTGACAACTAATGTAAAATCCAGATTCTCCTGTATCTTTTGCTATATTCCTAATCCTTAAAAGAGATGTAAAAACTTGTTTTGCTGAATTTCTCTCAATAGATCTTGTTAATTGACTATCTATAGACTCTTATAAAATAAGCACATTTCTAGCTGATGAGTTTTTTCCACATTTGAAGAATGGATGCCCTTAAATATTTACCTCCTACAGCTCAGTGCAATGGCAAATTAGTATCACATAAATGTTTCTCAAGAATGTAACTTTACTTATGAATTAAAAAAATACAGGCAATAACTCCAGTATGGCTTGAAGTATGGGGAAAAAATCCCCAACAAATTCTAGGCATATTGAGCCAAAGAGAAAAAAAGCTACAAATAAGAGCACAGGTCTATGTTCTTTTGTACACAGAAAGTTATGAACTGAAGATCAACCCTCTATATCAATACTGTAACACCATTATGTCACACTAAGTACCCATTTCTTTCATGGCATTACCTTTGTCACATAAAACAAATTACAAAGGCTGATTTGTAATCCAGTCCACACTTAACCTAATCAATCCACAGTAAGTCTTCACTGAAATTCCCCTTTTAATTGCTCCATTATACAATTTATTGTTTCTGAAAACAATTATTTTCACACTGTATTTGCCCTTCATGTAAGCAGCAGGCATAAGTAGTTACAATGAGATGCTGCTCATTAACTTGGGGAAAATACCCATGCTTGCCTTGCGCCTAAATTGTGTCCCATACTTTAAAAGAAGAAATTCTCTTCATTACCATCAGCCTACCTATTCAGGTCCCCTGACCACCAGGGTCTTCCCAATTCTGTCCAATCCTCTCCAAAAGAGGTTTCCTCTGAAGTCCTGCAACATATCACTCTTTTCTTTCAAGTGCTAAACATTTTCTCTGCATTTAAAGTGGTCCTAATCCTACAAAGAAGTCGATTCTAGCATTATTTTGAAGCACTCAACCTTAGTAAAGAGCCAGGATACAAGTTGCCTCTCAAAAGCATAATACAGTACCTGGAAAGTTTATCAAACATATTGACAAGCTTCATAGCTTCATATTCTTTTTGTTCTTCTGTCATTTCATCCATGGGATTGGGCATTGGCTCTTCTAAGTGACCAGTGATAAGATTAATGCTGGAGGTGAAGAAAACAACACAGTTTACATTTCTGCAGGAATAGGTATGTTTTCTATCTTCTTAACAGCAGGAAACAGGAAGAACTCACAGAAACCAAGACTAAAACTGTCTGAACTGCACACAAAAGGTTTTGTTATAAATAGACAAGGTTAATATTTATACCCTATTTTCTCATGAATCGTGACTGAATCTTTGTGTGGATTCAGTGTATTAATGTCTTGTCAATGCTCAAAAATTCATAGGCTGGTAGTCCTTGTTGCTGGAACACAGAGGAACAGTTTGAAACCAGGGGAATGATGATGGTAACAACAACGTCATTAGTTTTAATGACATAAAATAGGGAACTGGATGACAGATACATGTCTGAAATTAATTCTGTACAGGCTTAATTTTAAAAATATAGACAGGTTCCAGGTAATTTTGCATTAAATTAGTTAAGTGTTGCCCTTCCATGATGATGATTTTTTGCTCAAACCAGATTAAGTTATTTCACTTTGAGCATTTACAAAGCCAGCTTTATTTTCACTGTTAATACACATGAACAGTGATACGGAAATGGTAACAAAAGCAGAGAAGTAGCTCTAAAGCAAACTTTCATGGCACATTATCCTTTCAAACATTTTAATCACAGATATTTAACAGCAAAACAGAAAATCAGATGCATAAATCAACTGACAATTATCTTGAATGCTTCGTGTAAGCGTTAGCTTTTAACTAAATGGATGTTATAGTTTTACTTATATGCATATAAGTGAATGTCAGGCTTTTGAAAGAAGAGTATAGAGGAAACAGCAAGGAAAAAAATCCTGAAGTGCAGAAATAAAAAGAAACCTCCTAGTTTAGAGTTAATTTCTTAGCATAGAAGCAACGTAACTCCTAAATCTCATACATTTAATCCTGTCCTTTGTTCATGTACCTTGACAGGAATCTTTCAATAAACCACAAGCACCCACCACGCACCTAATCATGTCTGTGTAATTCAAGGAAAACAGAGTAAAACAGAAGAATAATGTTAACACTTCAGATGTCCACTATCAACAATTTCTGAATATCTTTAAAACGGCATAAAATCCTAGACGTAACGAGACAAACTAAAACCTCTAGCACCCAATCAATTACAACTAATAAAAATCAACTGAGCTTCTACATGGTTAGTGAATTCGTCAATCAAATATATTGCATTCCTGCTGCATGACTTCTATACAAGTTATTTTGCTTCTCCTATATTTACATATGTGGCCTACTTGGTTTTTCAGGAAATTTTAGTACCGGGCAATCTGAAATTCAGTCAAAACCAAAAGTGAATTTACTGCTTTTCTCCTTTTTAACAAAGTTCTGACTAAAACCTTTAGTCATATCTGACACCATTACCTTCTCCATTACAGAGATATACCCCACAAACTGTAGTTAGCAGCTTGGCAAATTTCATGTGAGTTCCTCAAAAATCTGGTACAAAACCCATCCTTGCTAAGTTTGCTACTAAATTTCTTCCCTATCACTTCCTTAAAATTCTCTTTTCACACTTGAAATTTAAGTAGTCATTCAGATGTTAAATCATTCTTGTAGTAACTTTTTTTCCCCCCTGCAACCATATCTGACTACATGATGGTCACTATTAGAGGCTGGTTTCTCATTAATTAGACCTTGAAATCAGCAGAAGACAGGAGTTAATATAAGCAAGTTAAGTTAATATCATTCCAAAACTGGCCTCTCTGAAAAAGGTAAAAAACCCCCAAAATCCCGTCAAAAGAATCTAAAATGCAACAGGATATTTGATATTGAAAACAATACCATACTTTGGCTTTGCAGATTTGTATTCTTCTGTGTCTGTATCCTCATCATCTGAGTACCAATGATCTCCTCTTCCTCCTGCTAGCAGGCCCCTGGCTGCCAGCAATCCTGCTGCGTTACCATAGCCTGTGTATTTCAACAAGCTATCGACTGCAAAGAGGATACAGAAAATTATTCACCTGTACTCAGCTACAAAACAAACCTCACAGAATGCTACAAGAACTGGGAGTTACAGCAAGAGGTAAATATACCAATTACAGCAAGACCTTATACAAAAGAGAGAAGAAAAAGTAATTTTTACCTCTCTCTTTACAAAGAACAAAAAGAAATTCTGCCGCAATTTGCTTTACTCCAAGGTCAACATGTGTCATAAGGCGGACGAGTTTGTTCCTCACTGTTGTGCCAACTTCAGGACGGTTTGAGACATCTCTTAATGGGGGCAGTACCTGGCAGCACACAAGAAAGGGAAGAAGAGCATAAAATGCATGGAAATATCATGCAAAACAATATTTGCAAAAACAAATGTAGTCAACGGAACAAAAAAAATTACTCTGTCCTTCAAAAAGAAAAAAGGCAATAAAATCAGACAACTATGCCCACATGCATTAATAGTGACTCTTGCTTCTTATTATATTTAAGTTTTCTGGTCTGTCATTTTGGGCAGAAAAATACTGTCTCAAATGCAGACTTTAAAAATACAATTACTAGGAGTTTATGAGCACAAATGGGTGTCCCAAGAGAGTTGTCAACAGGCAGCCATAACCTCATGTTCTCTGTTTCTTCTGTTTTCCTCATGTATCTTGTAAAAGTATTAGAAATACTTTAGCAGTTTAAGGAAGCTTACACTCTTTAAAAGTGCTCTGTAGTTTATACAGAACAATGACGTGCTTAATGAAAAAGCACAAAAATAAGTACATTGCAAGTTATACTACTAGATTTCAAAAATGGGCTCTACATAGAAAGGAAACACATACTTCAACCACAAAACACTTTTAAAAGCTCAAGCTAAATTTCACAAATATTTTGGAGAAATCACAATTTAACATTTTCTCAAATATACTATTTTCTCATTAGAAATCATTAATATTGTTAACTTCAACCCTCAAGAAAGGCAGGTAGTGCATGAATGATACAAACTATCTTGTGCCTCCTTGTGTGGATTCCTTCAGACTAATATCTATGTGCATTTTTTCACATTCAAAGGATACATTATATATCTGCAAACAAATCCGGGCCATAATATGAAATATTTCATGATCTGAAGACTCGAATAAGAATTACAGATTTTCAATATTTTATTAAGGAATAAAAAAAGTGTGTCACTATAATAAGAAATTGCAAGTTCTTTGTTTTCTAGGTGTCTAATGTAAAGTGTCATGTCCTGTGCAAAATTACAGCACAATTACTACTGAAATTGGACTCACTGGGAACTGATCCTTACATTAATTCTACAGTACTGACTGCTTTGGATAAAACAGATCCTTCTTTTTCACACCAAGTATTCAAACAATTAGCAAAAACATTTTACTTTGTCCCTGCTTATTCCCCCCAATGGGGATAGTACCATGACTGCCATTTCCCAGTGTGTTGTAAGAACGAATTAATGTTTTTAGAGTACTCTAATACTAATATGGTGATGAGTGCCATAGGACAGTCCATGAGGAAATCAATCATCCTGTCTTCAGATCACAATTTGAATAGCACACAATAAATAAAGCCCAAGGCCAGAACTTAACAATGAGGGTAATTCAAAATATCAAACATCCAGTCATGCAGTTAGCAACATCCATCCATTCTCTGCACTATATGAGGCAGTGGTCCTGTGGCAGGAGTCAGCATGCAATTATATCCTGACATTGAGATGCTCAGATGTCGTAAAGACATGCAGACAACTTCATTTTCTAGCTTCTGTACACTTGGCTCTGCAACTTTTTTTTATTTTAGAAGTTAACAGATCAGCAAAGTATCATAAAAACTAACTGTTGTGAAGAAAAACAAGTAACAAGAACAATTTTCTTAAATTCCTCAAAAACACTTTTCTGGTATAGATGAAAGAGGCAGAAAATATATGCTCTTCTTCATTTTAAATTCCATTTATGAATTCAGGCACAGCTTTGATCTGGGAGCAGCATCTGGGATGCAACTCAAAAGCCACTGCAGCTTAGGAAGAGAGCAGAAACCAGAGGAGCAATTTCTTTCTTGTGCTCATCTTTTAGCTTCTTTCCACTTGACCTCAGGAAAAGCAGCAAAACAAACAGAAAACACCATACTCAACCACCAAGCTACACAGATCCTTCAGGTCTTTAACCATGACACAGAAATCATCTTCCCTGTTAAAAGCCACAGTCCATACTGTAATAAAGAGCCCTTATAAGAGACAAAGAGATGAAGTGTGCCTCTGTCCAGGGGCACGTTTAGTCTGACAGGACAGCTGATACACACTGGTACACAAGTCTTAGTCCAAACAACTCCTTCCTGCTGAAGTAAAACTAAACCTCAAGCAGAACCCATCAAAACACCTGTATTTTCAGTTGCCACCACACAGCTCTGCAAAGTCTAATTAACTGCACTGAAATGCTTCTTATTTGCTGAATGTAAGGGAACAGACCTTACTGAATTTTTTACCCATCTCATAGGATCCACAGTGACTCACATTGACACAGCTTTACAATATCCCTGATGTTATTATTTAACAGCTCTACAAAATGTATCATGGAACTCAGGCCATAATATCTGTTGATGTACATGACTGAAAAATTATTTCTACAGCACTGTCCTGCACTGATGTACAAACCTCAAAGTTCATCACCAGCTTCAAATGCAAATTTTGACAAATTTTACTCACCTGAGCTTTGATAAACTTCCTGATATTCCTGTGAGTTCGGCAGCATTCAGTTAATAAACTAAGAACTGGAGTCAGACCTTCTCTGTAGCTGCTTCCCTAAAATAAGGCCAAACACAAATAAAAAATTTTAAGAGCAAACTTTCCTTTTCAAATTCTGTGAGCACTTCAATAAAGTTTTATATGAGAACCAAAATATGAACTTTACATAAAGAACCAAATGTTCACCCTCAGATACACAGCAAAGAGCTTCAGATATCCACAGGAATTTGGAGGTGTTTCACAGCTTAGTTGGACATCCATATCTGTGCTAAGTACTGGCTGAAAGGTTTATACAGAACTTGATATATGTGCACATTTTGCCTCAGTGAAAGAGGTTCCTTTTGTGAAAAATCTCTGCAGTCCATACCTTGTCTATTCTCCTCTCCATGAAATCCAGTAAAATCTGAATAGCTCCCATATTCATACCATTGTATTTTATATCTGTTTCCTCTTGGGACGATGGATTAATAAGAACATCCAAGCAAGAAACAGGAACATTGCTTAAGAGGTTGATTGCATTGCTGAAACAGATTTTAAAAATTCATTATTCATTTGGAAGAAACAATTAAAAACAGAGTACAACTCACCATAAACTGCTTGTACAACTGCAATCAAAAAGAGGCCCTACAATTCAAACAATGCTTTATTTTCTCCTCCCTGGGTTTTAAAGAAGGTGGCCTGCATTATCGCCTGGGTTCTGGCTCTTGGAACAAACAAGGAAAAAGAAAGACGAAAAGTTCCAAAAGCAGCAGTGCAGGATTACTTCCAGCCCCCACAGTGTCTCATCCCATGGATAAGGCACAGCTTCCAGCAGCAAGCTACAGCAGCTGATCTTGCAGGACAGCAGGGGGAACTCTCACATTGATCTGCAGTAGTCAGAGTTTTTTTCCTCCTTGAAACTTCAAACATTTTACCATACATCCATATTACCAACATTAGTATGGCAAAATACAATATGGACAACATTTCCTCCTGCTGTAAACAGGGGGGCAAAGCGGCCTTTTCTAAGGTCCCCTGAAATATTTTCATTTTTATTTAGCTTGCAGTATTTATGAAACACAGAAGGCTTTTAACACATTAAAAAAAGACTCAGGTTTATGTATCAAGCACTACCCTTCAGTAACTGGCAGTGTTCTCAACCTAGGACACAAAGAGGAGCATTTCCAAAGAGCCATTAAATTATTTCAATTAGGTCACAGGGTCCCTCCCTCCTCTTCAATGGAGTAAGGTGGGACTTACTTTGCAAGGATCTCTTGCAGGGTACACATGCCTTGAGTTTGCTATCTACCCTGCTCTCACTGTACAGACTTGGGCTTGTACTGTTCCTGAACACTGGGAGAAATTACGCAGATGCTGCAAAAATTAGAATTCCGTCATTATTTACTTGCTGATGTCCAACTAAAAATGGATGTATTTAAAAATAGCACAAAACTATTCAAGTTTACCCATGCAGACCTCAAAGCTATCAATGAACCAATGAGCACTCATGTTTCAAGGACTGGTGAAGTGCTCCAAGAATGGAGAAATCTTTTCAAACAACTTCATTTAAGACTTTTAATAATATCTACTTAGAAGCTGCCCTCTGTTTCTAAGTTATTAATACAATCCTAACAAAGAATTAGCAAAAGAGAAAGTAAACCATGGCCATCTGACTATAACAGGATTTCTAACAAAATTGCTAGTTCTGGTTTGATCAGACTGGGTGGCTGTTCCACACAGCGCCATCTCCTTTTTGCTCTTTTAGTAATTGAAATTCAGACCACTATTACTTTTGGGAACACCTGTTCTCTTTGTTTTGTTTCTAAATCCTGCTCAAGATATGCCTTTTATATCACAGAAGTTATTCCTCTCCAATAATTCAGGAATAGTCAGAAATAAAACAGAAGAAATTCAACAAATATTTGATGGCTTCGGGCCTTTCATCAAAAGTTCTCTTTTTACCAGTTTTTTATTAAACAACCAAGTTCCCAAACACCTACAAAATTAATTTTCTGGATCACTGTGCCTGAGCTATTCTTTTCAATAAATGAAGCCCAGCTTTCTGATCTTTGTCCCTCCACTGACAGTTTTATTTGTGGCAGAGGAGTGTATGAAATTCTCCAGCTACCAGGAAGTCAGTGACTCTGCACAGATATGCACAATAGTGTTTGCATTCCTACTCCAGGGGGTAGAAATACTGCGTATATTACTCTCCCCTTTTTGGCTTCCTACAGATCATTAATCACTGGGACATGACATCCACCCACTCATGCTCCCAGCCCCCTCCTGATATGCAAATTCAGAAGCAAAGGCCTATTTAGAGCCAGTGAATGCCTTGATTAAAACCTTGTTAGTGAGCAAAAATGACACTCACTCTAACATGTGGTACTTTAAGTTGTTCATATTCAAACATTAAGCAATGCCGCAACAGAACCACAAGGACAATGCTGGGTACTAAAGTAGTTAAGATATTTTATGGCTAACTTCTGCTTTTTTATTAGAAATAGTCACACTGACAATCAGTACATCGTGGCTCAGGGCATGTGTCCAACACTCACTGTTCACCTAAAATAAATCCTCAACTTACACATTCAAAGCACAGTCATTCAAACTATGTGCTATAACAGGCTGCCAAAACGTTTCACTGAAGCATCTTAGGTTCTGCAGATTTACAAACTTGGGGAAGTGTAAGTAATCAGCAACCTTAAGAAATATTTTTTTATCTCCCCAATGCTTCATACAGTTTATACAGCATTCACAACTGTTTGTATTTCATTTTATTTTTAACAGTTTTCATAATTGCCTTAGTGATAGGCTCCATGAGGAAAGCAGAGCTGCAAGTTGTGCTCTGCTCTGTGACTCACACCTCATCTCTAGCAATAAAGATTGCACGGTCAGAGTCCAGCATGCTGAATGGCCCAAATGATGGCACAGACCTCTCTCTTTTAGCTACATACTGCTAATAACAGCTTACTCATTGCTTAGTGTGGCTCCTAGCAAGAATTGAGTTTGTCTGAATAGATAAGCGGACTGAAGTTGGGCCCTTTGATGCAGGCCCCAATCCATTTGAGGATTTGCAAGGGTGTTACTTCTGAGTATAGCTTTTCTATTCCAGTGCTCTGATGAACAGTCTTGGTGGAAGGGTGTATTCAATTATTCTTTTATTGCATCCTTGCAGCATTCAAAGACACATCTCAGGTTCAGCAAAAAGGCTGAAATATTTGAATTGCAGCAGTCAAATCCTGCACGGTGCTCTTGCAGCACACAAATCAAGATCAAACACCACAAGCAATGATGCTATACTTGCATTCTTTACTCTTCAGCTAACTTAACCAGCTACAGTTTGCTAACTGAGGGACAAAGCTGTTTTCTCAGCATAGCAGAAAGACTAACGCAGTGCTACACTGAGTCTCTGCTGGAGAAGGGGAACAGCTGCCAGATATAAGGCAGTGATGTGTGTCCTCATTTATTTCATGCTTCCCTCCTTCAAAATTATGGAGAACCTTTGCTTTGACTTGGTGTCTCCATAAGGCCCATGTGGGCAGCATTGCTGCAAAAAGTCTCCCTTGACACTGAAAAAACAAGGACAGAAATCACACCAACATCATCTTCACAGCTGCCTGCTTCTTTATGTAAAGCCCTTTCTGGATCTCAGCTGCAAGTGTGTGCAAAATCTAAAACCAAAAGGACCTACATAACTTGCATCCTTTTGCAATAGCACAAGACAATTAAATTTTACAGGGCAATATATTTAACAGTGTGATCAGACTAGTCAGATTTCTGGACAAGGGAACAGATCTTGGGAAGAGCATCAGCTGTATAACAGTTCTTGTAACTCCCTCACAATTGTTGATTTTATCCAAAACTTTTAAATTCTTCCAGCAGCAGTGATTTTATTCCTGCCAGTCCCTCCCTTAAAGGAGGCTGAGAGCACAAAGCACCCACCATAAGCAGCAGCAAAGAGAAAACACTAACTGCCCTTCAGGACACAGCACCAACTTCAATCATAGCAACTACTGCAGCAGTATCCTAAATTATTCCAAACTAGTCTGCACCAACTGAGAAGGGCTCTCTAGTAGGATTTTAGTGTTGACCTCCTAAGACTGTTGATCTCTAAGAGCTTTCCAAGACTTTAATCAAGGTCATTTAACACTTTCAAGATTGCTGGGTATGAAAAGCTGTATCCTTCTCCCTAGAGACTGGCTCAGTAGACCTTCTAAAGACCCTACAGTCAGATAAGCAGACATTTCTGAAGAAGAAAATGGCAACATTTCAGTGCTGAGGGAAGCTACTGTACTGTCAGGCCCAGTGAACAGCTGACCTACTTGGTAAAAGTAAGGGTGTCATAGAGAAAGAACAGTAACACTAAACAAGACCCACCACCTCACCACAAATAATCTGAATTTTGATTGAATTATTGGCTGCCAATACATAACAGTTGGGTGCAGGACTGAGGAAAAAAAAAAAAAAACAAACCACACACCAAAAACTGTGTGATTCACTCATCTTTGGAAAAAAAAAAAATATTATTACCAAGGAAAATTATTGGTACCTCCAATAAAGTAGCATAGAACTATTGGGATAAAATATCAACTTGTTACTTCCACCCCAATCCATCAGAATTGCAAAACTTACATATAGAAATCTCAAAATGTAGTGTTTCCATTAGTTTCTGTGCAAAACAACAGAAGTTGCATTCCACTTCAATTTTAACTACACTTACAACTTTCATATGTATTTTCATCCTCAGATACACACATGTGAACATAAAACCAAAATTTAAAAAAGGTGAGCTTCATTATCAGTGACAGAAAATAACAATCCTGCCAGCCACCTTCTCTCTGGAAAACTGGATATACTTAAACAATGCTTGAGGAAAACAGCTTTCATCAAAAAAAGATTAACGGTATTACCTCAAAATAAATGAAGTTTTCATTGTTTCTCAGATTTCTACTTTAGATTTTAGGCAAAGTAATTTCTATTTAGAAAAACCAACCAAATAAAACCTTTTAACATAGATTAGTTCTGCAATTCTACCAACCTGTGCAACTCTTCAGTTTTTTCTTCAGTAGGGCCCGTGGTTAATAAGCAGTGTCGAAGGATGGCAGCCATGTAACGAAATTGATGAGATTCATTCTATATAAATATAAATTATGAAGATATTTTTTCATTTTGAAGATTGCAAGTAAGGCTTTCAGGTCACTAGAATAATAAAAGTTAAAGATGGAAAATACCTATTAGATCATAGCATCCATCCCTATCAATAAAAGGACTGTACCTTTGTTTCACTGAATGCTTAATGCTACATAACTCTCATAAGCTGACTTTTTCAAAAGTCAAGCCTTGTAAAACTCACTGAGGTTTTTCCAGTTAAACCAGCCTTCATTAGTAGAAAACCCAGTTACAAGTGTTTGCTCAATTCCATACCACTATTCCTAACACACCACTCTCTTTACTTCCTGTATTTACACCAGGCCACCTCTTCATCCATTTAGATTATGCATGTTCTTCACTTAATTTAGGCCTTTTGCCAAGTTTCATTCCCTCCACCTAGTCTGTCTCTTTCTTCTAATTCCCTTGATTCCTTTCCTCCATCCTGTTAATAACTTCTCAGCAGCCTTACTTGCCCTACCTTTTCCTCTCTCCAAGCAATCCCCCCCTTCCAATCTCCCACCAGACAGCAGCCATGCAATAGTACACCAGTTACTGCAACCATTTAACTCTGTATCATTGTCCTCACCCTTTTTCAACAGCTCTTCTGGCCATCTGTGTATGTTCTGGAGTGTTTGACCGGGCATAAAGCACCCAATGCATCTTTTGAAGGATCAGCATCAAAATCTGCCATCTGCATATCTTGTCTGGCCTTGCTACTTTGAAACCATCTCCAGTCATTAAATACTGGTGTTTCAAATGGTCCTCTCCACATTAGGATAGATCTTGTTTAGCTTTCACCCACATGCCCAACCTCTCTGCTCTCCTTTTATTTTCCATGTGTTCTGCTGTTTGGAATTGCTTCAAATTCTGCATCTTCAGCCCACTTCATTAGCATGCCTTTCACTCCTCTCCCAGATCATTAACACTACCACTGGAATATTCACTAAGCAGAATGTCACCTAACATACCTGGCTAACAGCTAACAGCCACTAAAAAGTTCTTTAATTTAAAAGTTCTCTGCTTTTAGGAATTTCTAGGAAAGAGTTGTTATCTAAGCTTTATCTCAAAATGCAAATAAGCTTCTCATTAAAAAAAAAAAAAAGCTACATGCATTCTTGGGATATTAAGGAGGAAAAGACAGTGAACTGGCCTTTACATCTCTCCAGATTCAGTATGTTTTAAGAGTAAACCAACTTCCAGGGATCATGAGTTTATCTCTCAAGAGGTGAACAGTTTCTTTTTCCAACTTTTCATATAACTGTGTTACATGCTTTTTTACCTCCTGAACAATCACCTGTCTATACGAAGAACTTTGACAAAGTTAAAGATACTTTTAATAAGGGTCTAAGTCAGGAATATAAACAGAAGAAAGAAACCTCACTTTCTTTATATTTCCTTGAAACTCAAATAGTTGCTTCTCTGATCACTCCATAACTTAATCTTAAATTTCAGGATTTCTTATTCAGCATATCCTTGAGATATTAAAGCAAAGAATAAACTTCCAACTTTGCTCAAGTTTTACATTCCTTAAAGTTATAATTAATATCTGGTTTGCTGTTTAGTCCAATGTACTAAAAAGAACAATTATTTGCAAGTTTTAACTAATGTAGAATTTTGATCAGCTTAATATGCTACATATTTACCATGTCCAATGGAAAGTAAATCACACTGTTCTAGAGACTATGATGTAGACTAAAAAGAAAGGTTCCCTATATAATTCTCCTGCTTTAGCACAGACTCAGGTTATTCAGAAAAGTTACCCTTGTAATTTCTGTTTGTAACACATAGGAAGCATATTTATCTAAGGAAAAAAAAAAGATCTGACATAACAACTAAAACAAACCAAGATAAACCTTATTCATAAGACATAACAATCAAAGTGTATTTTGTTCTTGTACTTGATCCCACCTTTAAGAGATAATGATGAAGTCCAAAGCTGGTGTTGGGAGGATGGGACAAAGATATTAACAACAGTAGCACTCTTTCATCACAGTTATTTGTTAAAAATGAGAGTTGATGTACTTATCATGCAACAGAGAAGTTCCCTCAGCTCTATCTATTGCCCTTTTGCCATAGTCCACAAGCTCCAAAGATGCAGCCATCTGGTACACTTAGATAAAGAAGTTTTTCCTGGCCAGCTAATTATTAGTGAACTACATTTATTTTCTTTTGGAAATCTAAGACTTTTATGAAATAGTATTTTTTGCATTTTTGTATCTGAAAACATACAGTTTAAACTTGCATTAGGCAAGCCAAGCAGTTCTCCTAATACACAGAAAATACATGAATAAGATTTTCTGCCCAAGTTGTAGCAGGAACAACAATTGCCGCCTGTGTATCTACCTGTTGGTTCTTGCAGGCTAAACAAAATCAACTGAAAAAAGCACTTCAGCTAAGCCTTACCTTGCTGTGGACATTCCAGCTGTCAAGTGTTACATTAAATAGAGCCTTTAGTGCCTCAATGGCACAATCTGTCTCTCGCAAAGATAGAGGAAGCCTGTCACGATCTTCTGCTGCCTTATATTCTTCTGTCCATCTTACACTCAGGGAACTCTCCAAAGCCTGAGTCAAAACCTGCACCCCTTGTAGCTCCTGACGCAGCTGTGCTCTAATATCTGTGTGCAGAAGCGACAAGAGGAAGAGGAGACGCAAATCAAAGCATTTAATGTCATCAACAAGCTGCCGGTCCTTACATTTCTGCAGAAGATTGCAGAGCATTGCTGCAAGATTCAGTTCCAAACTGAGCTTCTGTGCAACTGAACTATTAAAAATTATGTTACAGAGGCATTTTAAGGCTTCTACTATCACAGGAAATTCAGATACTCTCTCCAGTGGATCTTCCACAGTGTCCAGCTTTGCTAGCTTCATAAGGATCTGCATGTTCCTCTTTGTGGTTACAGGCACTAAAACCTTCTTGTCCCGGGAGAGAATCCGGAGGGCCTCCAGGCAGGCAACTTGACATGAAGTCTTTGTGTCTTTTTCAAGGATGTTTAGAATTCCTTCACACAGTTTCTAGGCAAACACAACAAAGAAAAAGGGGACAGTTTTAGTGTCAAAATACTGGTGGCAATAAGAAACTACTTTGCTAAGCTTCCATATAACTTTTGACGTTTTATCTCACTTGAGAAACTAGGTATTCCATATCAGCACTTCAAAATATGTACTGTTACCAAAGGCCTCCAGAAAGCACCAAAAGCAGTTTTCCTCATGGACACAATCCAAATACATCAACATTTGCAGAAGCATTAAGCCAAAATGGCAGCTATTACCCACCACTGCCAGTTACAGTATCAGGACTAAAAACTCCAGAAGAATAACAAAGTTAAAGAGAAGTGAAAGCAAAAATATGTCAAAGTACAACAGTCACACCTACAGCACCTGCAGAATTTTTAAGTCAAGGTTGTTTCAGTCAGGAGGCTGGGAGTAAAAGAAACCAAAATAACTGCTACTTAACATACAAAGATTAGTACTCCCATGTTTGGTAACAGCTGTAATTTATGTGACATCTTCAACCTAATCCACAGACTTCTCCCATTTTAAGTATGACTCTAAGAAATAACACCTCTGACAAAGAAACACAATGCAGTTTTCCTTGAAGGCAGACTGGAGCAGTTCTACCAAAGCAGCTTTATCAACACAGATTGTTCTTGATATCAAAATAGTTCACAGATTCCTTATAGCAACAGGACTGCAGGGGTAAATAATCACATAAATGCAGCATGGGAAAATACAACATTCCAATAATCTGCAGGTCAGAACTGTAACATCTCAGTTACAGAAGCATTACCTTTTATAAGACAGAAATGGACAATCAATCAATCAAAGGGGAGAGAAGAGAGGCCAGAAGAGATTGCTTGTTGTGAGAGGACTCCAGTGGGATTTTATGCCTTACGCTCAAGACAACACAACTACTCATGGGTACTAGCGTCAGAAGTACAGTCACAAAGAAATTCCCAATACAACAGAAACTGCACTGTACCTCCTAGGACACAGTTTCTCCATGCACCTCTCCTCCTCAGCGTGGTGTCTTGACCATCAACATGAATAAATTACTGAAGAAGCCAGAGCAGCCACTGAGTGGAAGAGCCCTAAAGCATAAGTCTACTTAGGACCCAAAATTCATATTGTGACCTCAGGCAGTCTGTGTCAAAAAAATCATTACAAAAAGCATAGGAATACTAGTAAAGTATAAAATGGTGCTTGGTGAATGGTCTCTGAATTCCACTTTCACTATCACCACCACAATGAAAAGGTGAGGAGCACTGAAGCCCATGACCCTGATACAAAGTTCAAAACAAAGATTCCACTTGGGGCATGTAAGCCAGTATTACTACTGTGATGATTTACAATTAAAGTCAAAATAAAAAAATGAAAAAAATCAAGAACAAACATTAAATCTAAAGCACATCTAGAACAGACACTCCAGAAGAATATGGGAGCAAATAACCCAAGACTTAAACTTGTTTTCTTTTAACTTCAAACAACATTCAAAGAAAATGTGCAAACAAAGACAAAGAGTAGGAACTCACAATATGATTTCTACAATGCTTGTCCTGGGGTTAAGCCCATCCAAAAGCACCACCCAGACAACCAAGATCCTGACTGTGCTTCCACAGCCCTGACTAGACAATCCAGTAAGAGCCTGAAAACAAGGAATGAGTCCCACCTCTCATCACATATGCAACATGCGAAATCTTTTATCAGAATATTAGAGACACTACAGTACTAAAAAGCCCACATGTGACCAACTGTACAGGCATACAGGTACTTACTGTGGCTGGAAAAAGGCACATAAGGACAGAGTTCTTCACCATTAACCTAGAGCTGCTCACACAGAACCACACAACTCCCCAATTTAAGCATGGTATGCTAGACCTGCACCAAATGTTTCTGAAGGTGGCAGCTTTGAAGTGTTTTTTAAAATGCCCAAAACAAAAAATGCCCAGTCTAGATCCACAGTCAAATTACCTAGTTACAGCTCAACTTCTTACAAGAGTTCACTTTCTATTGCTGAGAGTTTTGCATACAGTGAAGTCTGCTTTGCAAGCTGAAGTGTGGAGTCTGTTTGGTTTTGAGGAATAACACACAACTGAACAGACAGTTCACAGAACTCCAGAAAAATCCTAGTTTATTCTGTGTTTAAGCACTTTTCAACTAGACTTAGCAGTTATTGTCTACCTTGTTGGTAACAGCTGCTACAAGGTGGTCTATAACAATTTATCCAAATTCTGAAACTTATTTGATTACATAGAGACCAGACTGCTCAAATTCTGATTTAATTTTTTTCCCCATAAGTTTTACCCACCTGCTGTTATGAAAGTGTCACTGGAAAATGTCAAAAGCACTGCAGGAGGGATGCCAAAGGGCAATAACGTCCTGCTGACTTGCTTGAGAGGTGGAAGCCTAACCTTCCCTCCATACAGTAAATGACATGCAATTTAATTAAAAATATAAAATCATCTCATCTCTTTGGCTTCAAATCATAGTGAAATGCAGCACCAGAAGAGTCTTAACTCTGAATAGTTGTACTAAAGATAGATATAAAATAGATCTCTTTTTTTTTAAAGAGATTTAGCAACCTGATTACAACTTAACTGCTGACAAAGTTCTCTGGAGTTAAGATCCAGTGAGCCATCAAGAGTGATTTTAGAGGAAGCAGCAATCAGGGCATCTGTGACAGTGAACCACTGTTGGCTGATCCCAAGAGCCATCAGCAGCTCAGGAAAAGCTAGAGTATCTGATTATAATTGCAGAGCTATCCACGGAAAGATTCACCCTATTAGGAAATTGCCTCAGAGACAATTAAAACCAAATGCCATACAGCACATTTTCTGTTTTGGCCTTGATGGTACAAGGGAAATGATGCACAGAGATAAGAGAAATAGGAAGAGATGTGAATGTGACCACAACAACATTATCATGCTTTTCATTTTCTCTAGGTGGTGCTCTTTCTACCACCCTGTAGACCATTAGCATGGCACAAGCTAAGGGGCACAGATTTCATTTATGTGGTTGGAAATGAAAGCAAGTGAACATTCAGACAGGAAGCAACCTCCCCCTCTCACAACACATATGATGACTGTTCCAGTTTCAGGGCCTTTGTTTGTTACCCTTTAGGTCATTGCAAGATTTTCACATTTCTTTGTTTGGTGTTCTATCCTTTCAACATCCAGATAATATTTTGACTTTCATCAATCATGCTACAGCAAGCAATGTTTTTCATATATTTTTTCAAAAGCTTTAGTTTTAACATTTTTTTATTGTAAAATCCATTCATTTCTCTGAAATTCAAGATTTCTCAGCTTTTGTGCTAATATTAACACAGAACAATGCACACCATTCCTTTTGTCTAGGCTGTAGTATTAAATCTTGTATCAAAACAGGAAGGCCAGAAAAACCCATTTGTCATCTTGTTTTGACAAATAAACTATTAACCTATTTTGGTCCTTTATCTTGACAGTGTAAAGCCACAATGCTAAGAAGCAAAACAGCCCAGTAGCAAAAGATCTCTCCTGAGACACGAGATGAGTGTTTTCTCCCTTGCTCAGCCACAGGCCTGCTTTGTGACTTTGGGCCAAATACTTCCATTATCTTCCACTATCTTTGTTCACAGGCTGATTACGCTGGGGTGAGGGGAGGGGATGGAAAGGAGAGCACAACTCTTCAGTTTCTGTGTTTTAATGTCTATTAACGATTCCGAGCAAAGCATCCATGACAATGAGAAAGTAAGCCCAAGAATATTTGAAATATTACTTACAACTTTCATTTCTCTGCAAGTCAAGACAACATTTATACAACATATATCATCAACTGTGCTGAATAACAGGACAATTAGATAACCTCCCCTGAGAAGACTGTGTCAAATTTTTGCCTAGTCTTTGTGGACAGACGTGGGTGGGAAGGTGTATACTTGCATTCCTTGAGGATTCAGCCTGCTTTATTTTGAGCACTTCATTGTTGAGCCTGCACTGACAGTGGGCAGTTGGCTGTTTGGCAGGAGCCTGCCAGCTCTGACATGGCACAGAGCCAAACTGAAGGTTTGAACACATGAGAGCAGGACATTCTGCAGGTGAGGTGAGGAGCACAATGAGCAATCCCTGTTGTCAGAACTGGTGGATTAAACATTTGCTTCAGAGTCACAGAAAGGTTCAATCCTGTGTAGCTGCACTCACAGCAGCCCCTGCTCACCTCACTGGACAGGGAGAGGGAGAAGCCTTTTATCTTCTGTAATCCCATGGTGAAAGGATGTTAAAAGGAGAGATGGGTTTCATGAACCTTAAGAGGTTTCAGTAAAAGCTAAAAAATGCTGGATGGGAATGGGCAGAACCAGAGGGAATTAGAACAAATGCTCAGTATTAATGCAGGATACTTAGTACTTTTTCCTCTTACAGACTGGTACTCCCTTAAGGGGTTTCGGAGAAGTCAGAACAGTAACAACAGCAACTAAAATACCACACAGTGTGCCCACAGGAGAACTTGAGCTTAATGTTGTTACAGGACACTCAGTAACAGACTTTAAAAGCTTACCCCATATTTACTGGGAAGAGAAAAACTCTGCCTTGGTGGCTGCAGGAACCTTCAGACCTCCTTGAAACATCATAGCATCAAGAGCACTAACTTAAGAATGAGTTTCTTCTAAGATTTAGAGTGCGACAGCATCTTGATCCATCAACATACTTCACTCCTTCCAGAGTTAAAACATGGTACTGTACAGAGACTAAGAGAATTTCCCACATCATTAATTTAACTGGTAGAGAAATCCCCACATACATTTGGTATGATTTACCACCAGCTATTTTAACACCTTGAAAACACTCAGCGATGCAAGGGGAAAACAATGTTTTGGGTGATTTTCTTCCCACTGAATTTTAGATCCATCATGTTCAAATGAAACCCAGACAATAACTCAAGAACACTGGTCTCAAATTCTGAAGATTTCTTTTAAGAGACCCAACACAGTAAGCTGGACCTAACAGAGCAGAAACCTGATGCTGCAAGCACACTAAGAGGTGAAGCAGACAGAAAGGTATGGGCTGAAGAGGAAATAGTTCAGTCATATCAGGTAAGAATATGGCTTTTAAGTCATATTCTTATATTTGGCTACTCCTTCCCTTTTTTCCCCTTCCTCTTGCAAACTCCGTGCCTTCATCCAAATTAAAAGGCCCTACTTGCCATCTTGGACAGATTTACTTCATCTGTTATATCACAGCAAATGGTGCCATGACAACTTCCAGCTGTGGAATGCTATGACCAGCCAGGCAATCAGTGCTGAGACATTTCCAGGGCACAAACAGTACTGTAATTTTCTTACCATCTAAAGTCTGTAAACAGCACAAATGTGTTGCTACTTCAGAAGCAGTATTTGGCTCCAACAAAGTATAAATAATGGAGAGCAAAGCTATTCAATAAAGATCAAGTGGTTCAAAAAACCCTTTCCTTTTTGTATTAGCATGTGAGCTTGAGCTGAAGCAGCTGCTCTGCCAGAGAGAGGGAGCCACTACACCTGACAACTCTCTCCAAGGTGACTGCCTGGTCAAGTTAATAGATATCCCTTTTCTGGGGTGGATTCCAGAACAGACCAACTGTTTGTCTCAACCATGCCACGGTGCTGTGAAGTGTTGCAGTTCTGGACACTCAACTTTTTCCAGCAGAACACTGTCAAAAACTTCTTGACTGCTTGAGACAAATATTTCAGATTTCTAAGCGCTTATTAAACTCCTCAGAAACAACACCACTGCCTTTATTTCAGCTGCTATTCCAGAACACATTTACTTCTGGTTTGCAATTTCTATACTGTTTACACAAAGAAACTGAAAACAGGCTTCCATAAATTCTTATTTTTTATTAGTATATAACAAGTTAAGAAGGATTGGCACTGACTTGATGTGCCTGGTATCTGAGTGTATCTTAGAGTACAACATAGATTGCCATCTGATTTATAACCAGAACACTCACCACAGATAGGCCAAGGCAGACACATACATCATTAAACAACCAGGACAAATACAAGGACTGCTCACATTACAATCTTGAGGTTTTATCACCCTGAGATGTATTACAGTCCTGTGGCTATGTTCACATAGACAAACTTGATAGCATCCCTTCTTGATCCCAAACTTGATTACCTCCCTTCCTGTCTTCTGGAGGACACAACCTACTTTTCTCCTGGAATTATCACAAACTCACTGCTGATTTAGTTAGGTTACAGCCTAAAACCATCATGCTTTGGTAGTCATATATCACTGCAGAACAATTTACTCAGTCCAATTAACCAGCTTCTAGTCAAGCCATAGTTTTGGCCTTTCTATCTTTTGTATTTTCAGCATGTCACTGGTGTGTATGGGTTGCTTAAAAAAAAAATCCTCATACTATGTAACTTACATTCACCTCTCCAAACTCATTGTCTTTATTTGGCTTTTGCCTATTTGGCCTCTGCTCTCTATTCCTTTCCTGTGTTCTGCAGCTGGCAATCAATTTTTCAGACTAGACATTCACTCAAGCACAGTGTAAAAAGGGATGGGAGGGATGGTGAGGGAACAGAGGTAAGCATCAAGTCCAGATCCCAGGTGAGTTCTTCTACAGATCAGAAGGGACACACAGAGTGCATCACCACATCACTGAGTGTCAGCTTCCAGCAAAGCCATAGATAAAGCAAAGCTAAGAGGTCTTTCATTCTCTGTGTAACAAGGAATTGCAACTGAAGATTACAGTACAAACAACTGATGGGTTTGCAAATGCAAAAGACTGACAGACTTATCATCCCATCCATTTCTACCAGGAAAAAAAAAAAAAACAAACTTAAAATATTTAGATTTAGCATAAGATCATGGAAGGAAACAATGTGTGCTCAATTTCAGACAAGCTATCCCTGTAGGAATCTTGCAATTCTGATTTCAAGCTTTGAGTTTATTCCAGAAATAGCAGAAAGATACAGCCTCATTCACTAATGAACGTTTTCTGAATAAATATGCAAATCAGCCTCAAAGCTAATTACACAACAGAAAGAAAGGGCTTTGTACTACATCTTACACCCTAAAAATAACAACAGGAAAAAAAAATTCCATGTCCAAGCTTTAAATGTGAGGCTGTGAATGGATCCCAAGGGATGTGCTAAGCCCTCCCACACCTGGACAGCTCAATTCACATTTCCCAGCTTTGACACCTGATGCATGTACCACATCTCACTGATTACAGTACCTTTGGAACAACAGGCTTCTGCAACCCTGTCTTCTTTATAGCTTAATAGTTTTCTTCTTTAATTATCCCTTCATCTTAATCCCTAGTGTTCTTTAAGCATCTCACATAGACAAGAAATACATCTGTCATATTGTTACCTTCTGAGAAGAGAGAAAATTGAAAAATCTATGGTAAAATTTTACCTCAGTAGATATAGAAGAGTATCTTTACATTTATTCTTCCACCTCATCTCAAATCTGTACCCAGCAAAATCATTTATAGGCTTTTCTGTAACTACTTTCATTCAACACTGGGAGCCTTGCTAGGGGAATTTCAGAGAAAAAAGGGCATGTGTAGTTGTCATGTCTCTTGGACTGAAGAAGCAACAATTAAATTATACCTTTATACTCACTGCTTGCCCCATTTCACAATGGCATCTAAGCTGAGAGACTGCCTTTACTCTTAACTTCTTCATTGAGGTATGCAGCTCTACAGCCTATTTTACTCACCTTTCTTTTGTCTTCATCTGCAGGGTCAAACCTGAAAGTGGCCCGATTCTGTAAGCAAAGACAAGAGTTTGTGATTGTTACATGCACAGCAGCTGCAGAGGATGTAATACCTGCAAAACTATTCAAAACTCCGGGGCTCTGGTTAAACTAAGCCTCAGATAACGAGGCTACAACCATGCCCTCCTCTTCCCATCCTCCCCAACAGCAAAAGCATCACTAAGTGCCTCCAATGAAGAGTTTCACAATTACTACTGGTGCAGAGCAAGCTTTTATCCGTGGGATGTGAGTCAACTACCTCACACATGGCACTTAACAGGGTGAAAAATGAGAGAGATTGCCTTGTGTTTCACACATACCTCATTACCCAGATTCTTCCCCAAACAGATCTTGCTTACAAGCTTTTGACTGCTCTGAGTGTTCCAAACCAGAACCACCATGGCATCATCTTGCCCAGAAAACAAGTACTACAAATCAAGTAAGCCTTGCTACAAAAACTACGAGTTTCTGTGTTCTGGCAGCTTCCGAAACACCTTACCAAGGTATTTGTTTCTCTGGTACAGTTAAACAAAAGGTAGACATAGTCTAACTACAAGTCCTTATTTTTTATTAAACACTTCAAATAGCAATCGGGCCTAGTTCCATGTTAGCACCCCGAAGAATGCTATTAGGGAAATATTACTCATCAGACAAAGAAAACAGCACTAATACCAGACATTTCTCTTAAGGTTTTAAAACTTCCAATATAAATGATCAAGCATGATTAACAGCTTCCAAAAAATTAAAATATCAGTTTCTACATCTAACATGCAACTTGCTACACCATGCAAGTGACTGAAAACAAAAGTGACTTTCCATAGCACATTCATGGGCCTTCTTACCTTTCATGACCCAAGCTCACAATTACACAGAAAGGTCACCAACATCAATTAGAGCCTTGAGGATGTCAGGAAAATCATTCTCCTCTTCTCTCAATAATAGGCAAATAATCCCCTTCCTCTCTTTTACAGAGCTCCCAACCAGACAACAGGAGTTCAGCAACATGCTGAACTCAAAGACAGGTGAGCACTGAATGATGAGCAATCAACCAAGAGAATGCAACCTTTATGTTTGCACATGAACATTTCAGCAAATTTACAAAAGCAATGTAGTGAGAACAAGCCTAAGCAGAAAAGCAACGAGATTTGGAATAATCACTGCAAATAGGACAGCACAGGGAAGCACCAACAGACATATTAATTTCTCTCATCATGGTTATTCTATAGGCACTTGCACTTTGAAACCACACTTGATCCATCCTTTCTTTTCAATTAAAGCATATTTCATTTGTTATTTGAAAAAAAAACAAACTAGGGAAACCTGGAACCTGGAGTACTCTGCCCAGTCTTTGCTGGCCCATAGACAAAGTGTCAGTAACAAAGTGTACAAAAAAAAAAAGAGATGAAGGAAATACGATTAAAAAGTTTGAGCAAGAAATGCAGTAAGGGCAATGTCATACTGAGACAGCATTAAAGTTTCTCACCTACTCCAAACGAAGTATTTAGCTACACACTTAACTCCAAGACTTCATGCAAATACTTGAAATGTCAGAACACAAGGTGCATGAGCTCTCAACTGTGTCCTTGACGATTCAACTCAAGCCTAAATAATTCACCTGGGAAAGCTGCTGAGAAGGTGTAAAATCCAGTGCAGTAAAATTAAGAAACTATGCTTGTGCATCCTTTCTGACAGAACACATTTAACACGGGGTCACTTTGAGGAGTAAGGACAGAAACAAAAGGTTCCTTCAATCAGAATCCTTCCTCTGTACCTCAGAGGTCAGTAAGTTAAAACAGATGTGTCCATGAACTCCTGATCTACCAATCCTTCAGACAGTGCCCTCCAGCTGCATCAATCTCTACCTTTGAATTTCACCTAGACAAAGGCAGCCTATGTCCAGACTCAAGGTTCTTCTACAAGCCCAAGTTTGAGTGAAGAAATCAGTTACTGCCATTGTTAGGTGTAAAATATGTTGCACTTAAGATAGCAAATTTCAAGATACCTCTTAGAGGATGAATACCCACATCACATCCATGCTCATTTGGCTTCTCCCCTAATCACAAAGCAATTTAATGAAACTTTAGCTAAAGATCTGAATGTTCGTTCCTGAAACAGATTCCTAAATTTCAGTCAATAAGTAGTTCAACATGACTGCATATAAATTACAGCCAAAGCCAAACCCTGAGTCAGCACCAGCTTTAGAGACTTGTGTACCACTCACACAAGCACATATACAAAGGACAGCCACCTGATGGGTTGAGACATAATCTTTCAGAATGGACTGTGCTGCTCTACTACAATCTAAGTGTCAAAATGCCCCTATCAGAAGGAGGGGGAGGAGGGGTTAATAAAAGATTAACCCAACATGTATTTTCACTCTGATTTTCACCTCCCTATATCAACAGGAAACACCTTCACTTCTTGTCTGAACATACCCATACCAGACTACAAAAGCAGCAGACCCTTACTACTTGTTCATACCTGCCAGCATTAAAAGCTCAACCTGCTCTAAGCTGTCTCCCCCTTTCGCTGTGCTTGGCCAGAAGCACGGAAAAATGAAGGGGGGTCTGTCAGCCCATTTCACCCACATCCCCCGCACACTGACACGGCCGCTGTCCGGGCGATGGAAAGCGCTCTCCGTTCCCGGTGACAAAGGGCTGCCCACAAAGGGCAGCACCTCAGGCAGGTGGGCAGGTACCGAGAGACCTCAGTGTTCTTCTGTCCGGCCCCTGCCAAGCGGTGTACGCAGGTTAAAAGACTTGTGACGCAAATGAACGCTATCGAACAGCTCCTTTTACAGCCGATCACGATAACCCCCACTACCCACTGGGCGCGCAGAACGCAAGACCGAACGTGCCGGGGCCCGAGCCCGGCAATGGGCTTTGTGCTCCCCTGCCTGCTTTCCTCCAGCCACTGCCCCGGCCCTCCAAACCCAGCAGCGCCGCGGGGCCCGGCACGGCCTGCGAGCGGGGAGAGCACGGGAGGGGCGGGACGCTGCGCCGGGCAGGGGCTCTGAGGGGCGGGGGCCATGGCGGTAGAGCGGTGAGCGCAGGGGACCCGCTGCAGAGCCCAGCCCGGGGGGGTCCAGGACGATGCTGGCGGCTCTGCCGATGGCGGGCGGGGCGGGGCGGCGACAGCGCCGGGGGAGCGGCGCAGAGGGGAGGGGGATGGAACCCGTTACCTCCTCGTTGTACCACGCCAGGACGCGCTCCACCGCCTCGGCGCCACCGCCGCCGCGCCCCTCCACGGCCTCCAGCACCGCGCCCAGCTCCGGGCCCGGCTCGGCGCCCCGCTCCATGCCCGACCGTCCCGTCCCGTCTGGTCCGGCGCCGCCGGCAGAGGCCGCGCCCCGCCCGCGCACCACAACCCGCGGCCCCTGACGCGCCCGACACTCCGCGGAAGCCGCCCGGACTGCCAGGCAGCGTCCGCGCGCCATTGGCTGGAGGGGCCGACGGCGCGCACTCCCGAGCCCTCCTATTGGCTGCCGTCCCGTCGGCCGGCTATTGCCGAGAGAGGACTCCATCTCCCAGCATGCCCGACGGCGCGGCGGCCGGCGGGGTGTGCCGTGCTTTCTTGCCGCGGGGCACGATGGGTGCTGCAGTCCGTGCCCACAGCGCCCAGGGCTCCCGCTGGGAAGAGCGGCGGTAGCCCGCTCTCGGGACGCACGGCAGCACAGGGCGCTGCCCAGCGCTTCCCTCCCTCTTTCTTAGGCTTGGCCGATTGCGACCTGCCCTGGGCACGCCGTGTCGGTCGCAAGGCGAAGGGCTGCTACAGCTAGGGCTGGCTGCTTTTTCTTAAGCTTTTAGGTTTAAGTATCGCGGGCGAAGTCTGTGAGTGTTCCCTGAAGCGGGACTTCGCCACAGCGTCTGGCAGCAAAACCCATCTCAAGTCTAACCCACCAGAGCTGTGTGGTACACGCAAATTTTGCGTTTTGTTCAGGAGGTGGCAGGAGGGGAAGGTGCATTGGCAGAGCCAGGCAATGGTGAACAGTGCCTCTATAAAGGTTTTGCAAGACTGCGTGTTTAAACCGCTCTGAGCACATCCACAGCATTTCCAAACTCAAGGTGCCCTGTAATTGAAATTCATTGTCCAGATAGCAGAAAATTATATATTGAAGTTAACAAAACCCACTCCCCAAATATGTTCATACAGAGCTGTGGCTGGTCTCTCCTCAAAATCTTTATTCCTTCAGTTCAGGAACTCGTGAGAAAGAGAAACCTTTAATCTCACAAATGACTGGTTCCAGAGCGGAAAACACCAGGGAGGTTGCATCTGCAGATGGACAGAGCCCAGAGGTAGTCAGATGTGACGGTACCTGTCTGCAGTGTTTAAGATGCAGACCCAAACCAGAACCTGAATTTCCTCCTTAGGGGTTTCTTGCCACAAGAACTGAAATATAAATCCAGAACAGCACAGTCACTGGACTGCAAGGAGTAACAAAATCCAGTCATCCAGTGTGCAGCCATTAATTCTGAGTCTGATCCATCTGTAAACTAATAGAGCTTTGGAGAGAAACCCAATAAAAAGAGTCTTTTGCTTGTTAGATTTACAACTCTATAAAAAAGTATAAGCTGGCTTAGATTTACTTCACAGCATAGCAAAACACTCATTTTACTTGCTCATAGTTTTTTGTTTTTGTTTTTTTGGTTTTTTTTTTTTTTTTTTTTTTTAATTCCAAAACCTGAAAAATGAACATTAGGAAACTGTTACTGCCCTTTAAAGGCACATTGTTATTCATCATCAGCGTGTTTTATTTTCCACTTTATGTAGTATATGAAGGATTAGGATTTCAATGAAAGAGAAGGACAGAATAAATTGCATCCTCTACCAAAGAACTGGCAGACCTTTTCAGATGGGTGCATACCACGAGCCCTTCCCATGTTAGTCAGCTTTATGTAAACCTTCCAAAGCAACGTCTGCCCCTGAATTTCATGGGTTTCAGGGTCAGTCACAACAGAATTGTGGGGCTGGGGAGGTCAGAGGCCATTTTTGTCAAAGGGTAGCGACCTTTGCAGCAAGAGGTAGCCTGACAAAAACAGGATTCATGCTACTGAATGGAGTTCTCACTGCTCTTCCCCCGCTGAGTCTTTTTTCTACCTGGTAATGAAAAATCTTGAAGAATTGTAGTGGATTTTTATAGGCATACATACATATATACATTTGTGTGTGTGTGTAGATCTGTTCAAAAATATTAAAAGTGTTATGTCAGTTATGCTGTAATGTATAATATTACTTTCTGTTCTACTGTATATATTATATATCTATCATTTATTATATGTCTTAGCCTGTGAAAAAGATCATATCTTTATAAAAATGTGTATTTGTTGTTAGGAAAAAAGAGAATGTAAGCAATAAATTTTAAAAAAAGAGAAAAGAAAAAGGGAAAAGGAAAAGAGAAAAAAAAAAGAAAAAGGAGGAGAGATAGGAAAGAAAGAAGAAAATAGGAAAAATAACAGAAAAACTTCAATTGAGACAGAATATTTCACAATGTGGCGTTAAAGTTTCATCAGCAACGTTTGCATAGTCACATATTTAGTTCATATGCACATAAATGCATGGCTAGGCAAGAAAACCTAACTTTTAGTTTCCATGTTCATGGAAAATAATTAAATAACAACCCGCAGACGCTGAATCAGGAGGTTTGACAGTTTGTACTGGGATGACTTAAGACGTTCTTGCCCCTCACCAGACATTCTACCCAGAGGTAATGGTGCTCTCCCCAGGCTGCTGCACAGCCTGTGACCTGAAAGCTGACATGGTTTGTGCTGCAGTGGCCCAGGATCAGTCCTGCTTTACTTTGCAGCTCTTCTCATGCAGGAGGTGGCCTCTGTTCCACCATTCTATACACTGCCCCCCAAGAATGTCTACTTTGAATTTCAAAGCCCTCATCAGGAAACAGTTCAATCGCAGTTGGAAGTGCACACTCCTGAGGCATCAACACAAGTTTTTCCATTCATTTTTAAAAAAAGAAAAAAAAAAGAAATAATATGGAGGCTTTTTTTGCAAAAGACTTTCCAAGCCCTGTTTCACAGATGATGTTCTTGGCTCTTTTTTATGAGCAGCTTTGTGGTGCTGCTGTTGGTCAGAATTTCCTCTCCCAAGACACCCAGGATGTTGCAGTTCTCCATTCAGAAATGTTTTATTATTTCTGGATCTCACACTGTGTCCAATATCCCTCCTGAACAATCTGCCTGAGCTCTTCGGGGTAACAAAGCTGACCCCATAAGTGTTGAAGGATATGGAATATTTGTATGCTAAAATAGTCTCATTTTCTCCTCTTTTTCAGTCAATGGGGATTAGGCTTCTTTTGGTTTAAAAATTTACTATAAAAAAGAGCAGAAGTGCTTCTGGCTTCGGTTGAGTGGTGCATAGGCTCGCCACCATATTGATCCTTCCAAAGATCCAGCCTTGAGTTACTGGTCAGTTCTACCCACAGATATCTCAGCAGGGCATCTGGTCCTTGGAGGGACCTTGGCAGGTCATGATCACCAGTCCATCGGGCAAGTGGAGGTGCATCACCCATTTGCCATGAATTGTATGTGCTCTCAAGTCCTTCCTTGAATAAAAGCATGATGACGTCTAACATTTTTTGAAGGTCTGGAGCTTGTAGAAATTTTTGTATTTTAAGTAAATTTAACTGGCATCTATTTACTTTCAAGAACTTTATTTGGGTGTGAAAATCCCTCATATACCTTGCACAACTGTACAAATAACACTTATGTCCATTTTAGACATAAACATGGTTATTGTCACACTGGGTGCTATCAAAGATTTTATTTACAAAACAACTACTAAAATGCCTGTTGTCATATTTCCATTTATTTATTTCTTACCCATAGGGTAATAGGTCCACCATAATTGCTTGGTGCATTTTATAATACAGAAGAAAAAGCTATGTTAATAAAAACTAACAAAAACTCACAAATAGCTACAAATCTGAAGGAAAATGTCTAAGAAAAATTCTCCCCAAAATACAATACATTTTTCCACACATACACAGTACAGAATAACTTCAAAGGCACAGCTTTGAATTTTGCTTTTATAGACATATAGAGAATTATCACCACGGGAAGAAATTGAGAGAACAGTTTCATACCTGACAATAGATAATTAAGCAAATAATCATGTTTGCATTGTCATTTTCTTTATATAATTGCTTCATATCATCATATTTAACATACGTGGCTCTGAATTCAAAATCTTCCCAGTCCCAAGTTCCTTCTTTCCTTGTCATTACTAACCAGAGAAGTTAGATTTTTCCAGATTGTGCAAACTCAACACAAATACATATATAATAAGAACAACAGTCAACTTAAGGCAGTGTATAATTCAATGCTACATGTCTTTTCTTCTCTTTTGTAAAGATCAAACTTACTAGATCAACAGAAAGGTGCATCAATATACAAAGTTAGGTGTAAACTGAAACCTACAGCAACACATGTCCTTCTAAGGAACCAGATAGAGGAATTGATATGAGTAAGTGATGACTTGGCAGAATGGTTTTTAAGGAATGTGTTAAGAGCTTAAAAGAACAGATGATGGAGTTTTGCTGAGGGCCAATTTCCTGTCTTTAATTCAAATTATAAATGGGTCCTGTTTCAGTACTTTTTTTTTGTAAGACTCATTAATGTTTGTCAATAAGAGAGGGGGTAAAACTGGCTCATTCAAACTTAGAGCACACAGGGTTGTCCCAGAATTAAAAGAGGCACCGATCGGCCCAAAAAGTGGTCTAGAACAGCACAAAAGTGTTTTTCAGCTACAGGAACATTCGGTTATACTGGTCTGCAATCTGCCCATATCAGGAAAAATATTTATCTGCCCAGGATCTTTTCCATTTTCACCTTCCTTGAAGAACGTCCACAAAAAGTCCCACATGGCATGAAGCTTTTGTAACTCCTGTACAGTGGGAGTGTGTGGGCTCAGCTTATAGCAGTCATCTTCATTTAGCCCAGCCTGTAGTGGCTTCCCCATTGATGTATGCAAAGCCGGGAAAGTGTTGCATGTGCTCGTACTCAGAATTCCTGCGTGCTGTCAAGGGCGCGTACATGTCACTGGAATTGCCATATCTTGTGGAGTGCATGGAGGAGCTGGTGTAGCAGGAGTTGGCAGCTGGGACCTCTGGCCAGCGCGGAGTCACTGGTGTGGGATGCAGCCTGGGAGTACTGCTCATCAAACAGGGCTCCATTCTTGATGTTGGGCCATTGAAGGGGTACTAGAATTAAAAAAAAAAAAAAAATCAAAGAATCATCTGCCGCATACTTCATTTTAAAATAAGGGCTGGTGGTGTCGCAATTCTGCGTTTAGAAAAGCCAAAATCGTATGAATTAACAGCTATCCAACAAGGTAGCATACTGAAGGTGAAATATCAGATAACCATTGTCTGCTGTAAACCAAAGTTTCAGGGAAAGTCTTGCAAAATAGTCACTTATTTTAAATACTGAATTAATTTATTGAAGTGCTGGATATATCTGGAAAACAGGAGAAAAATAGATTGAATTAATCTTCTTTTCTCCCACTTTTACTCAAAAACTTGCTATTTACTAAGAATCAGAAAATAAAATGTCCTCTTCCTCACTCAAGTGAGTTTTGAGGGAGAGGAGCAAAAGAATCTTTATTTCTGGTAAAGTGCCTTCTCTTTAAAGTGTTCACAAGACATCCTGACAGTTTCTTCAGGAAAACAGTATGGTCTGGCCCCAAAACCAGCAGCTAATTGGAGAACTTATGGAAAGAGGCAGGCAGGAGGAGAATCTTTCTAGTTCCCAGCTGTTCACAGTGACACTTGGAAACTAGAAATCAAAGTTTGACAAATAGCTTCCACTAAGGAAGGACAAGATAGGAAGGAAAAGAGAACAGCTTTTGCCCTCTAGCTACAGACTGCAACAGAAAGTAAATTGTGCTTATGAGGGCTTGCTTAGCATGTATTTATCTTATTGCCTGTCCTGCAGGAGCAGATAATCTGTGTGCTGTCTGAGGAACAGCTCTCCCTGTTTTGTCCCTGTTGTCCATGCGCATGACAGAGATGGTGAGGATCCCTGTTACTCTTGGCCAGCCATATATTTTCAGAGCTTATACATTTTACATCTTTATACCTTTTCTGCAAAAAAGTGTCACAGTTAACATTTTCATATCTTGGGTTGTTTGACACTGTTAGGTATTTCCCTAACTTGAAAGCTGTCACCAAAGCAGGACTATCACTTCTGATACTTACAAACCTTGCAAGTGACATGCCAAAGCTTTCTACTGCTGCAAAACTCCTCATGTTTTGGAGGCTTATGGAGAGAACAGCTGGAGTAGGTGCTCCTAGGAGGGGAGGTAGCAGAGATTCCCAAGGGGTCTCATTACATTACACCACTGTGGATGGGCCCGGGGTTAATCAGTTGCATAAGCAACTGTTACATAACCCCAAGGCAATTGCAGCAGCGTCTCCATGAGGAGTTTGTGCTGTCTCCCTTCAGAGCACAGCCAGGAAGGCAGGCCAAATATGCCTTGACAAACGTATTTGAACAGTTCACAAGCCTCAGGCAGCTCAGAGCCACACATTTGCTACTCCTAACTAGAGAGGAGAAAAAGACTTTTTGACCAACATACAGTAGTTAGCGATTTAGCACACCCCTGTGTGTCCCGGGGACACAGGCCAGTAGGCAGATGAGAGGGAAGACATCAAAGGTGTTATCTAGCCTGTACTTCCCATCACCACACAGGCTGGATCTACCTGTGCCATCACACTGCTGAAATGGGGCATTAAACTGCAGCACCACCCTGGAACATTGACATTTCAACACTGTTCTGCTAATCCAGCTCCGGAAGAAGCTGTCCTGATGTCGGGATCCAGAGTGACCCCGAGAAAAGTTCGAAAGTCTCTTTTCCCAGCCCGGCGCTTGAAGAAGGAGTCAGGGCTCTTCATTTCTCGGTTTCAAGGTTGTTTATTTTATCTTATCTATAAAAAATTTTCTCCTGCCCTGATGAGGTCAGCTCAGCACGACAGTCTGAGGCACTCTGCCTGCCCACATACAGTGTTAGGTCTAAAAACTACGTATACAATGTTTACAATTACTTTCCAATACCTATCACCTATGTTAGACAGTGAGCTTCTACTCGAAACCAACCTGTAAGTGCCAACATCACAGCAGAAGATGGAGGCCAAGAAGAAGAAGGAGAAAGGCTGGACACACCCAGTTCCCTCCATCTTGCCTCCTGAACCCTCATACCAAAACCCCTAAAATCTACTTTTCCACCCTGTGATAACTTCATTAATATTCTACTTAAACTGTTGTAGTTTGCTGATCTTCATACAAGGTTGGTAATTTGCTCCATGGGTCATAATCAAAACAACAGGCATTTTGGGCTCTGTGCCTGGCAGGAATCTTGGCTGCTCAGGACAGCCAGAGGGATGTCCTGGGTCCTGACATCCTGGCAACACTGACAACAGGTTTCTACAACATCATCTAAATTTCCAAATTCACTCCACAGGAAGTTTTTTCCTGTGGAAAAAGGGAAGTACTTCCTGTGGAAGTTGGAAAGTTCAGCAGAGCTTACATACTGAGCAGAAAAAGCCTTATATTCCTTTGAAGGAGAACCAAGTCTTCAGACTTGTTGGCTTTTCAAAAGCTTTCATTGAAGATGAGAACTTCCAATGACCATTAACAATGAAACTCAAGCTTTGAAGCAATATGTGTCACAAGCTAAAAACTTTCTTCCTTGTCTTCAGAAGGGTTTTACTTGATACCAGTTGTGGTGGACTTTGCCTTTATTACCCATTGATCTATACATTAATCACTGTAGATTCTTGTACTAAAAGAGCGTACCTATAAGAGGATTACCCTAGACTTCTGCTGTAATACACCAGTGATTCTCTCTTGTCTCCTTCACAATGAGATAATTGAGCTATTCTGTTGTTAACCATAACAGAAGCCTTTGCCATCCTGTCTCAGTGCAATTTTCCCTTGAGGTTTTGAAACAAAGGTTGTGACTTCTAACAGGGGAATTACGTGCTTTCATATCCCTTACTAATGCCAAGAGAAATCCGTCTTCAGCCAGGATAATTTGCTATTTGAAAATTTGTAGGCTGCAAAAACATTCACCTGTCATCAAGAAGAAGAGAATGAACTCTGGGAATATTGTGGTGGGTCCCCTTGTTGTAGACAGCAATATGTGGGGAAGCCACATGATGTCTTTTTGGTCGTTTGGAACCACAAAACTTGCGCCAGTGAGTGAATGAAATCTTGGCTCCCAGAATGAACTTCAGGATGCACCAAAAAAGAAAGATTTTCCTCCTCCAATATGCAGTCCAGAGGCCATGCCTAGGCTTACTGAGAAGGCAGGGGAATGGCTCTGCATAAGGGGACAGGATACAGTGTGCTGCTTTTCCTTTTCATCGAGTGCACCCGATGCAGCTGTGTTTATGAATGTGTCATGAATGTAAAAAGAATAATTGCTTGAAAATAACATAGACTCTAAATATCCAGTATTTTACAATAAATTCTGTTATGACTGAATGCAAGATGGAAAGTTTTGTAATGGTAGGTCAGCTAATCGCAAATGACTCAGTGGCTTCTTTTTCCCTACAGTGAAGAGACTATTGAAAGACAATATTTTTAAAGTACTCGTTGGCCCCTGCCTGACTATTAACTCACCCAATGAAGCATCTATTCAGCCTTGTTGGAGTGTCCAAAGCAGAGCCATCTGGGCGGATGCCTGCCCATGCTGCCTGAATCACCTTTCACACTCTACATCCGGTTAATGAAGAGTGCTTAAGCTGAACTCAAAACACTGGGGCCTAGTGATCTTTGCCAGATATAAAAGCGACATTTGTTGGAGGACTCTTGACAGGAAATCACCATTTTCTGGGTTGACTCACACTTGTTACTACTGCTGCCATTAGACCTAGACAAGAAGCCCTTTAAGCCTGTGAGACTTTGAGCAGATTATTGTTAAGGCCTTGCCCAAAAAAGTAAAATTAATTCCATTTATTTTAGTATTATTTTAGAAAATACACCATTAAATATGTCTTCCCATGAAGTGAAGGCTGAGGTTCTACAGTGAAAGGATGGAGAATAATCTCTTTATCCTTATTTTCAACTCACCAACCAATTATAAATGGAAGTGAAAGGTTTCAGTGTCCAAACAGCAAAATATTTTCCTTATGAATGTGGCTCTGACTTTACATTGTATTAGCTCCCACTTTGCTGGATGCTGTAAATTAACATTGCATGCTAGCCACTACTTTAGGACTTGCAAGTAACACATAGCAGAAACTACTGAACTGTGGAGAGCTGGCTATAAATTAACTTCATAAAAATATGTTTAAATCTTATAAAATTACATAATTGATACTATTTATTAAAGGCATCTTTATCACCCTAAATTTACCCTTTTTTCCACAAATTGAACCTTATTGAATCTGTAAATTAAGCTGAATGAAACTTTGAAGTCCATCTAAGGGATTTTGGTACTTTTGGGAGTGGCATTTGGAGCCTTAGGAAAATGCTATTTGTAATTATCTCAAATGAAGACATCTGTTTCCTGTTGCATTCAATACATAATTACTTCAATTACATGCTAACAGTCTCAAGGCCCTTATAAAGGCATACAGTTGGGGAACAATGACTCTTGCTGCATGGGTGGGATTTGGGCAGTATTTCTGTCTTTCTGTCATTACCAGCTGTTTGATGACAGAGTGGTTATTGGGGAGGGTGTTATTCTTACTGCACTGGTATAGTCATGAGTTTATAATGTGTATAAGCTGGAAGATTGAGAACTTTTCCCCCTTTTTTTTTTCCCAAAGTAGATGAGCCAGAACAACATGAATGGACACTGAAGCATGGGCTCTGTCTGAGAGAGGATTTCTTTGGCTCCCCCATTGTCACAAAAAAGTTACTACTGTTTTCCAGTACTGCTTCTAGAAAATCCTGCTGCAGAGATATATGAAGTGAAGACATGGTTTAGTGGAATTGTGGCATGCAGTATTTTATAGAAAAACTGAGTCGTGCTGCATGCTGCACCCTGGGAAGTTTTATGAGACCATTGCACTCCACAGAGCAGTTCAGGAGAGTCAGAGTAATAACACTGCTTACATTTCCTTTAACTATGGCCCAAACACTGTGCTCTGGGCCTCTGAGAGGTGCAGACCTGACCTACTGCTGAACAGCAGACTGTACTGCTGCGCATTTTCCAGAGGGATTTGTTCTGCTGCCCACGCCATGGAAGTAAATTATGATCTTCATAAATGCAGCTTAAAGGCAGCAAAAACAAACAAACAAATAGATTCATTCTTGTCTTTAAGATAGGAGCAGCATGGTACAAAAGGAGCAATGTTGCTGTGCTGCTTCTATGGCTCTCTGTCACCTGAGATTGACTGTTTGGAGATGGCTGTTCCATTTTGGAAGCAGCAAAGGAGAAAAGGTAAAATGAGGCTGTGTTTAGTGTGGCATCAAGGAGGGATTCTCAGATCTAGGTGGCTAATGTGGCAGCTTCTTGGCTGAGCCCTCCTACCTACTCTGAGAGTCAAGTTTGCACAGAAAGGCTGGAGGGGAGCTCCAGCTCCATCAGGTTCCCTCTTTAGCACAACTGAGAGAACAGGACATTCACAGCCCCGCAGTCCTTGGATAACTCCAGTGCACAGAGCACCTGTCACAACAGAAACTAAAGAGATGATAATGCTAAATTCTGCAAGAGATGACAGGGAGGAGGTGAGGAAGGAGTGATGCAGATCTATAATGTCTTGAATGGTGAGAGAAGATAAACAGGGAATGAATATTCACTATTCCTCATCACCCAAAAAACCCTAGGGCACCCAATGCATTAAGAAGAGAATGAGTGTTTCATGCAATGCCTGACAAAGTGCATATGTACAAAAAAGCTCAAAGACAGGGTAATGGAGAGTGGTTTGCTAGAAAAACATCATTCCAACTGCTGCTTCCTACTCAGGATATCCCTAGGTTAGCTCTTGCCGAAGGCATCATAGCTATGCTGGAGAAAGGACTACCTTCTACTTACCCTGCTTCTAAGACTTTTCCTCCACACACCTGTTTCTGGTCATTGCTAGAGGTAGGACCTGTATAACTGAACCTACAGTGTGATTCACTACAGCTACACATTAGGATACTTACAGTTAAAGATGTGCATCTTTATATGTTACCAGATATGTTAAAATGTGTACTACTGCAGATTATTCTAATTATTAGTAGGTTTATTCTTCCTACTAAAAGTGTTAGCATTGAAATTGACAAAGAAAGATTACTGCAGCATGGATTAGTTTGTATTTAAGCAAAAGGTAGAACTATGTGAATTGAAATACTTTGGATAACCTGAAAGAGGATTAAGACCTGTCCAGCGAGGGTGGATGTTGCAGATAAAAGCTGTGCTCAGAAGCCAGTCAAGCCTACACTGTGACTTTGTGAAGATGTTGTAACTCTCTGCTAAACTCAGCATAGGTTGATGAGACCTCTCAGAGGCTTTAGGCAAGAGTTGTTGCGTATCTTTGACCCTGGCACCTGGTACCTAAACTACAGAAGCAGAAGAAATAAAGAACTGATGAAATAAACTCTCTGTATAGATGTGTTTATGTACACACACACACACACACACAAAATAATCCCCTTCTATATGATGGTGGAGTAGCACCAGAATATCGTATGCAATCCTGCACTATGGCTTAGAGAATTAGGTAGTAACAGATCAATCTGTAGATCATTTTTCATTTGTCTGCCAGGCCCTTGGCCAGTAAGCCAAGTCAAGAAATGAGCAATCAGGCCTGGAATTACAAGTAAGGAACTGTTCTGAGAATTACTCACAGATGGTGAAGGAAGAAGAAAAAATTGGGATTAAGACCAAGGTTTGAACAGACTGTTCCTGTCATCAAAAAGAGTCTTAGCCATCAGTGGAAATTAGTCAGCCCATACTGCCAGACCCCCACCTGCACTTTTTGAGATCTGTAAAGTAATACTGAATAATAAATATTAAAATAGTAAGTAGTAAAATATCTACATCTGTGTGACTTCTTCCCCAGCACAGCCTCACTCTCAAGATTCCAATGACAAAATCAAAATTCTCAAAGTAGCTGATAAAACCTGGAGTGTGTCACTCTCTTCCATAGAAAGAGGTTGGATATGATGTTCTTCAAGACCAAAATAGTTATTAATAGCTGCAGCTTAAACCCCACCACAACTACATGCCACCTGCTTTGGCTCAGATCCTTGTTTGGGACAAGGGCTCTCCCTGAATCCATGTTTGTAGAGAATTTATCACACACACAGATTGTTTGGGTTTTTTTTCCCCAAAGGAGTTAATCCCTAGACACTGTTCTAAAGAGCATGGTAGAATAGTTGCTAAAGTTGAGCCAAAGTTCTATATTTGGCCAGAATGTAGATTATAACAAAGAGTTCTTTTGAAAGTTATGGTCAAAGCCTCCTCTTCCCAGCTGATTATACTCCCACAGCTCTGCACATTGCAGCCCCTTTGGTTTCAAGTATAGTGGCAGCTGTTGATATATTCATTGTAAATTTGGCTTCCTGTATTTTGATTTTGCAACATCACGAGTCCTACTGCAACTCCTTTCAACATGTTCCCCTCACAAAGACCATTAGAAAAAGAGCACTTCCCTAACATCTTATTAGGGACATCTTATGAACTTTTTTTTGTTAAAAGTAGCTAAGAAAGGACTTATTATCAAAGCTAACTTAGCTAACTTAGCTTTAAAAACACTGTCAGCAAATTTTATATCAAACTGTTAAGTAATTTGAAATAATTTTTCAAAAGTAAGGTTCCAGTTTGTAACTCCTCTCAATACCGAATAAGCACATTGATATGGTTTTTTTGGCTGTGTTCTGCTGTGCAATTCCATCTCAGTTTATAAGCAGAATGAGAAAGAACATGCCACATAGACATTGAAATAATTTTCCTTTAAAGTGTGATCATTAAAGCATAGCTGTTCTTCATATGTCTTCAGGATAGTGTTTCAAAGACTAGCACGAGAGAAAAAATGATCTGACATCTGCACTTGTAGAGACAGCCTACTACAGTGTGAAAGATGGTTTGCCTGAGTTCAGCGTTTGCTACTGCTTGCATACAGCATGTTAACCAGGATATGAGTAAACTAAAAATGTGTTGATCTTGATTTGCTTTACTTGTTTCTTGAGATAACAGGGTAAGACCTATACTGACAAATGGAAGAAAACAAAACTGTCCCAGGACGCTGCACTTCAATGTTCATTCACTTTCCTGCTGAAGATGGAGCAGCTGCAAAAACCCTCAGACAAAGCCAGACACCTCATGTAGTCTGATAGACCAGGTGCTACAAATGGATGAGAAGTTGTAGCTTGTCCTTTCCCTAAGTCATTGTTGAGCTGCTCCAAATGAACATCTTGGGTTTGTACAGGTCTCAAAAATCTTTAAGGAGATCAATACCATGATTCTTATCTTACAGCTAGGGAAAATTAAGCATAAAAAGGAGAAATAACTCCTTAAGGTCATGTGGCAGATTGATTCTGAAGACCAGAATAAGATGCAGCTTTTTTGTGCTCAGTTTCAAAGCACTACCAGATTCATTTGCATCTGCTATGAAACTGTTGCAGTCGAGTGATGATAGTTAAGCATGGCAGTCCCTCACACACTGTTATAAATTTCTGGTAGAGGGTAAGTGGTGCTATGTGAATGGAAGTGGAATACCCCGATGCCATCACCTTCTGCCTGTGTCTGCCCTTTGCCAGTCTTCCAGCAGAGAGCCCAGAGAGGAGCTGCCTACACTGAGTAAGCACCAACTGCATGAGCCCTCCAACAGTGGCACTACTTTGGAACTCTTGCCAGATCTGATCTTCACACCTCCTCAGTGCTGGCTCCTACTGGCTCAGCTTTGTGAGGTGGAAGAGTTATTGGTATAATTTCTGAACATTTTAGTAGGAGACCACAGGATACAGGTTGAACAACTTCTGCAGTGGTGTCCTGAAGTTATTCAAACTATATGCAGAACTCACTGTTTTGGCAAATTCCTAAACATGGGTATCCTCAAAAGCAGAGACCCCAAAAGAACTCACTATGGCCTCTGCATCTTCAGCTAAATGAAAACACTTTTATTTCTTCTTAGAGATTTCTTCCTGCTCGCAACTCCTAAGAATCATACAAATAGTTGTAATTGTTTTCCTTTAGCTACTCCTTAAAACAGAAACAGATCCAGACTGCTGGATTTTAGAGTTAATACTTTATACCAACAATCAAAAGCTACTTCTGATCTCCCCTGAAATGAAAAGATACCTAGGTAATATTCGAAAATAAAAAATAAGAGGAGCCATTGATAACTAGACAGCTTATGGATTCAGACATCTAATGTGCTGATAAATTTTAAAAAGGAATTGTTTTAAATGTTATAACAACTATCATCAAGTAATAAATGGAGATTACCTGTGAAGAGCTTCTGTGGTAAGCTGAGTAGTGAAGTGGTCCAGAAATAGCAGCATCATGTGGTAAGGATGGATACTGACTCTGCATTGGATGGGGATGCTGGTTGCTATAGCTACCATAGTTGTAACTTCCTGTGTATCTAAAATACATCAAAAGCCACTTTTAGTATGCACAATAATTTATTCGCACTAATCATTCCACAACTTTTATGAAACATACCTTTTCATTTTTTAATAGGAGGATCATATTTTAAATCTTTTTCAAAAAGATATTTTCCAGCTCAGATGGGAAGCAGATGCCACTAGTGAAAGTGTGTGTCCAGCACAACATCAAAGAGAGAGACTCAGCATGTTTCTGTGACTAATTTTAAACTGCAGACTCAGCTCTGCACTTTCTGAGGAGAAAGTGTCTTTCCCTTTTATAGTTACCTAATGCCATGTTCCCAGGAAATTGCTGTCCAGGCTGAGGAAGTATGGTAAGCCCTGACTTGAAGAACTACAATGAGTTCAGCCACCTCCATGTACTTCAGTCAGATGTTCCTTTTTTGGGAGGGAGAGGAGTGAGTGAGTTTGAATCTGAAGCATACAATGTTCAGCTTTAGCACAGCCAAATCCATAAGGGAGTGGGATGTGAGGTTGGAGAACCTGTCTACTCTCTTTGTTGAATTCCAAACTCCTGCCTGGGGGCATCCAGAAGCAAAGGAGGGAGCAGTTTCCTTAGCTACTGAGTCAGTGTTAGCCAGCATTGTTTGAACCATTCGCCAGCAGAAGATGCATGAACACTTTCTGCAATCTCCCCACTTTTGTGAACATGTGAACATCTAATCTTTGTTGTCTCTCAGAAAAGCTGATTCACCTAGATTAAAATGTTTCCTCAAATCACCATAATCCAACACCAGAGGCAAGAAATACCTGCAGAAACAGCAAATTCTCACATATATACACACATAACATAGACACTATCTTACTGTGGTCTGTTCCACGTCTTGAATACTCTCAGCTCCGGAACCTCTGTGCTGATTTCTGCCTCCACCTAACAGTCATATTTCTGGATAAGAAAGATGTTCCCTTTCTCCTTATCCAGGTTTTCCCAGTAAGACCTTAATAGTGACATTCAAACAGATATCTAAACCTAATCACATCCAAGATGGAATAAGATGCAGGGTTCAAATTAATCTACTGATACCCTTCCAAACAGTTTAGAGTCTTTCACACAGGGAAAACACTTGGGGCAAAGTTAATGAGTTTGCAACAAGACTGAGGAACACAGTAAAACCTTTTGAACCTATTGCATCATAGCACCACTTGGGCATTTGCTGATCTTGCTATATTGTTTATTCCTTCTCCATCAAGGAGGATGGCACAGAAGAAATCAAATGAGGATGGCACAGAAGAAATGCTGCTTAATGAAAACAGCACTGAGAGCTTTAGCAACTGTCCAAAACCTTTCCAGAAGAAATAATGTTACATAAATTTTTTCCTGTAATTGTTTTAATTGAGAGCCTTGAGCAAATTTTGGTGACGGAGAATATTAGAATATTATGGTGATAATGTGTCTGTATGACCAAACCGTGGAAATTTTTTCATCTGCAGGTTAACAGTAGTTATTGAATCACTGAGGTTGGAAGGGACCTGTGGAGTCTATCTAGTCTAAACCTCCTGCTCAAAGCAGGGTCCATGAGAGGAGCCTGCCCAGAATTGTGTCCAGCTGGAGTTTCTACATCAGCAAGGATGAAAACTCCATAGCTTTTCTGGGCAGCCTGCCCCAGGGTTTGATCACACTTACATTAAAGCAACTTTTTTGTTTTATTTTTTAAAAAATTTTCTCATACTTCTATTTGTGCTTGTCTTGTCATTAAATACTGCTGGAAGGCACCTGTCTCTGTCTTCTTTACATCCCCCCAGCAGGTATTTATATGCACTGATAAGACCCTCCCTGAGCCCTCTCTGCCTGATGCTAAATAACCTCAGCTTTCTCAGTCTCTCTTTGTATGACAGATGGTCCAGTCCCACCATCACCATTAAAGTGGCCCTTTTCTGGACTTACTCCAGTATGCCTGTGTCTGTCTGGTACTGGGAAGCACAGAATTGGATCCAGATGTGGTCTCAGCAGTGCTGAGCAAAAGAGAAGAATCACCTCTCCTGACACATGGTACAGTAGGGTTGTTCTCTAGGCACATCTAGCTTTTTCAAACATGGCACAGGAAAACAGGAATCAGAGAAGAAATCTACTTAAGCCTTCTTTTTAGAAAATATCCTCCAGGCCTACTGCAGTTTTGAATAGAATTAAATGAGATTATAAAATTAAGACATAATATAATTATAGAATAGCAACAACAGCCAAAGAATTATGATACCAGCATCTTCGGAATACAGACTTAACTACATCAAGAAACAGCTTTCACTGTATTTAAAAAAAAAAAAACACTAAAGCAGAATTTCATCCAAATCCCAGCAAAAAACACATCAGAAAACCCAAGGCAGTGAGAAGTGCCTTACCCGTGTTCTTCTCTGTGGGGATAAACAGGTATCCGGTGTGTGACAGATGATGAAGGTACATGTGGGCTCCTCATGCAGGGCAGCTGTTGGGAATTGTCAGCAGGTGACCCAGCAGCTGTTGTCACAGTGTAGGTGAGCGACCATGTGTAGGATTGCATAGCCCCTGCAGACGGAGAGGAGCCAGAGGAACACATTAAACATGGGCTGTCATCCGCAGAGGTGCCATGCCTTGAGACAGTTATAGGAAAACAAGCAAACAGGCAATGATCACAGAAAGTGCACTGACCGAAGCGAACAGACCAGTCGTATCTGAGGCATAAATATCAACACATGTAGATCATTTGGAGCATGCAAGGATCCAGAAGAATGAAACGCATCTGGAATGGCTCACACTGTAGATTTCCAGTGTGGTGTTGAAATAATTTTGCAGAAAAAACCAAAACCCCGAAACAGGACTTAGAAATGGAAGAACACCAATGCTAAGATTTCTCAGGCATGATGCACCAAACCCTGGGGTCTCTCTCATGTGGAGAGGGCTGCTGGCCTGCTCAGCTCTGAGGCCTGGACTGAGGCAGGAAGTACAATCAGAACAATGAAGGGTTAGAAAAAAATAGTGTTATGCAAATAAATATCTTTAATCCTTTTGCAGTTTGTACCTGTTCCACCCAACTAGGTACCAGTCCTTGTAGTGGCAACATTACAAAGATCCCCAAACTATGGCAAGTAGATAGACAGAAATAGCCTAGTCATTTCCTTCCTGCAAATAACATTTCTTTCTTTGTTTTCAGTGGCAGCAGAGGCTGGACTTAATTTGTTTTTGTCATGTAGAGCGTTTGTGGGAAGAGCAAAGCAAAGAAGTGGGTTTTCCATTTTGCTTAGAAGGTGCTGAGTTTTTTAATCATCCTGATCCCTTCCAGGCAGGAACTCCAGTTTCATGAGCCAGCTGCTGAGAAACCTTTGTCCTTTGCACACACCCCTTTCACTCAGGAGGCTGACAGATCCATTGTTCTAGTATAACATAGCTGTTGCTGGAGGTCATGACCATACTGGCTGAGATTACCCTGCAAATGAGGACCAGAACACTGAATTTAACCCAATAAGAACACTGGTTTGGGGGTCTCTGCGCACTCTTGACTCTTTTTCTTTAGCTAAAAGGAATTCCAGGAGGTGACTCAGTTTTTTTTCAGTATGGATTCTAGGACATCCTGTATCATGAAAGGGCTTAATTCAGAGGGGGAAGTGATTGTACTCCCAGGTCTGTGTCTACTCCATGGCTTTGGGAAATGAAAAGCCTATTTCAAATTTGCATTATTTTCTTCGGCCGTGTGTGATTTTATTTGGCAAAATCAGGCAAATAAACTTTTTTTTTGTAGGCAATGCATAATTCTGCAACTGACTTGAAGGCATTCTGAGCTTTGCAATGTAAGCCCACGTGAAATACTTCAACAGGGTGTGATTTGGTGCTCTTACAATACAAAACCTTGGATGTGTTATGGCCAAGAGTATTTGTGATGTCTGTTGTCACATGCCTGCATTTTCTGCCACTGAATCTCAAACTTTCTGTCTTCATCTCCTCCCAATGCAGGGGACCACTGAGATCTCCAAGACCCCAAGAAGAAAAGCTAGCTCCTGTTGCCATGGACTAGTAAACATTCATGGTTCCTTGAGTTGGGAAAATGTTTAAGGAAGCCTGCCTTTGCTAAAAAATACAGTTTAGGTGCAAGGGACCAGATGTACTTATGTAGTTACCAAAGAGCTTCATTTGAAAACAAAAGAGTTTTGAAAATATCAACAGCTTGTCTACAGAATATCTTAATGAAGCATTTCAATTTCAAAAGGTCAACATATTTTCCCAGTGTTATCTTCCAAAACAAAATTTGCAACTCTCTTTCAAAACAGGCCTAAATGCAAAAGGCAAAAACAAAGAGAAAGGAAAGGGCAACAAAGAGGGTAAAAAACCCCAAATGCTTATTTTTAGGTAACATTATTATTTGGGCTTTTTTTCCTACTTTTTCGCTTCACTATAAAACTAAAGTTTTACTTTGACCTGATTTTATTTTTTCCAACAAAAAAATTGGCTATTGATCAAAAAATCTCATGATCTTCCTACTTCTAATAAGAAACAGTAATAACAGAGCCAAAAGACCCTTTGCATTTTATCAAATATAGTGATTTGACTGGCCTCAGACATTGTGACAATCTTCTTTGCTTTTTTCGAAAAATAGCGGGGATCTTATCATAGTCTGAGGAAAATGAGTGAGTCCAGGACAGCAAGTTGTTTCATGTGCTCCCCGTGGGAAGTCAAATTCCTTGGATGAGAGATGCCACTCCAGGTATTCAAATCTAACTGTCAGCCACCTCAGTTCAACTTTAAAATAAATGGTTGGAGAGTAACAAGCTTTGTGCTTGTCCACATGTCACAGAAACAAATGTAGAGAGTAGATCTTGCACTGGGAGAGCTCTTTAATTCTCCAAACCAAGAATTGTGTGAGGTACTAGAGGGTTGTACCTCACACAGCTGCTTGAGGGAATACTCCCTATCTTTTGCAGGTTATGGTTTAGAAACAAAAGTATATTGAGTTTTACTTTGGATTTACAGAATGACAGAAAGTAGAAATATTTTTCTCAGAATGTTCTGGTGAACCTACAGTTGCCTCACCTCTCTTTGCCTTTGTGGAAGGGATGCTATTATCTTCAGTGACCTAACTATGAATACAGGGAGGAAAGATGGAAGATGGCTACAGATTTGCAGACTGTGTGTAAGTACATATGAGGTCAACCAGGATACTGCCAATGTTGTGGTGGGTGGAAAAGGAGGAATGAGTTAAGTGTGAAAGGTTTCCATAGTTAGCTTTCTAATATCTGTCTAGGTCTCAGTCCTTTATGACTAATTTCCTCAGCTGTTTGCAGAATTGAACTCCAAGAAATGAAGTCTCTTTTAGATATGACAGAACCCAACTGAAATGCTTTTTTGAAAGAAGCAAAAACAATAGTGATTGAGAAACAATTTGCTCTGCTTTGTGTTCTGAACATGCAGGGTTTGATTAAAATAGGAAAATTCATTTATTATCACTCTTTTTTCTTTTCTCTTAAAAAAAAAAAAGTTATTTTGAGGATACTAACCAAGAGGCCATCTGATCTGTACAGGAGCCAAATATAAATGGAACTGCTATTAGTCCTACAACAGCCCTGTTGTCATTGATGCCATCACGTACACCAGTGCAGAGAAAACCCAGAAGATGCTTCACAATGCTGCATTTTATATCTGCTTTAGGCTGGAGCAAATGACCACCAAGACACAGTGAGACACTCCCAGCACTGTGCATTATGTCTGATGGTCAGCAGTACTGTCAACTTCAAATCCAGAGTCAGAACCCAATTCTGTTCCTATGCAACAAACAGATCACTTCACCTGTAAAGTTTTAGAAAAACACCAACCCTTCCATTTGAAGGGAAGAATTGCCTTTTGAAAATGAAACCTTAGAGTTTTTCACTCTGCAGCTATGAGAATTGAATTCTGATTGTCGAGCAAGAGCTGATGTTCTCAAATACTTATATAAGTACAGGAGCTGAAGCTTTAGGAAAAGAACCAAAAAATTGTTCTACTCATACACACAAATATGAGAGGGGCTAGATCTGTGCCAGTATTCCCAGAATTTTAATACGCCCAGACTTGGAAGAACAGTGACTTTTAATGGCCATTGCTGACCTGATGACTTATTTCATGCATAGATTTCTTAAAACTGAACAGCAAACTCCATATTTTACTAAGATATTAGGAACTAACAATTTAGAGCTCATTTTGGGTTGTCTAAAAACGATTGCATTGGCAAATGAGTAATCAGAGCTTTAAGAGGGGCTTTAGGAAAGAGCAGCATAGTCAGCCATATAGCTATCACTTTTACTACAATATTGTTGCAGTTTCAACAATCATTAATCTGGCCTTTGTAGTTTAGATAGAATGGAGGCTAATTAGCCTTTTAACTTTCTAGTAACCTAACAAAAGTTTCAAGTAAAATGTTACTGGTGCCATGATAGATGCCACAGAGTGATACATAGGATTTACCTTTCTTTTGCTCAGCATCATGTCATTGCAACAGTTTAATTTGCTGGTTTTGTACTGACCACTGACTGAAGGCAAAAAAGGTTAAAATACAAGTTTAATAGTTAACTTTTATTGCTAATGTCACAAGCAAGAAAGATTTAATGATGCCCTAAATTCGGGATCTGAGAGCTAATGGTGACCAGTGGAACTAGTTCTTAAGATCTGCAAAGCATTTGTAGAATTTTACATTTACCTCATAAAAGACACATAAGAAAATAAATAGTGTGATATTTCCAGAACAGATGTTCCTGTCTCAAAATATTCTATATAATGACACAGATCTGTATGTAAAGTAGTTTGAGTGTGTGTAATACATTCTCAGCACTCCTATTTTAAAGTTTCCTTTAGTTGAGACACAGATGTTATTTTGTGTTGCTTTATATGAATAAACACTGCATTCCACAGTTTAGCAAACTAAAAAGCAAATGAAAATGAGTCCATCTACATGACAAACATGGGAAATAGAGGTATTACTAATTAAGAAAAAACAAATAGTCACATATTCATATTTAATGTTAACCAGAGCATTGCGTGCATTGACTAATTTTGCTTGTGCAAGACAAAAATTATTTTCACACTCTCAAAAGTGAGACTGCACCACACCATAAGAGTAAAATGCAATTCAACCAAATGAAAGCCTTTAAAACCACCTAAAATGAAAAGCAGAGGGAAAAAAGAACTAAAATAATCAGAAATAGCTTTCTTGCCTAAAAAGTTCTAGTATGGGAACAACTGTGGTCTTTCAATACCTGAAGGGAAAGATGGAAAGGAACTTCTTACAAGGACCTGTAGTGACAGGACAAGGGCAAATGGCTTTTGGTTAACTGTTATATGACAGTCACATGGAGTTATGGTATCTGCAGCCCAAATACAAGTCCCTCAGACCTCCATTCCAGTCAATGGCCCTGGAGAACACACAGTTCCCTTCTTTTCAGTCCTTTCTTTTTGCACACAGCGCTGCATCATACTAAGTTCTGGTTCTGGCATCACAACCATCCCACAATGCCTACAAGTCAAGTTCCACACAGCATCAACGTTTCAGCAAGAGTCAAATAGCTTTGCCACCTCCACTGTCACCCGGACTGAAGCCATGTGGTCACCTACCCTGTCTAGGAATCATCTGTCTCTTGTCTAACTGTCCTGAGGGATAATAACTTCCTGTTTTCCTCCTAACTATTGTATTGCCTCCAACAGTGAAAAATCTTAAGTTGTGATGCAGGGACAAATACTTTTAAATCTCTTTCCAGCACAACATGCATTGTGTTTCCCTGTGGCGCCTCTGAAAACATGAAAAACATTTTTCAGAAAGATTTATTAGTTCTTTAGCTACTGCCAAATTTTCTAGTGTGGTAAATCATTACTTTATGACATTCTTTCAAGAAGATTTTGTAACTTTTCTAGTACATCACAAAAGCGATAGTTTCCACATTCTGATTGTACATCCTATTCAATGAGGAGCAGCAAAGCTGAAACTTCACTGCCTGAAATGCCTTCTGAAAATCACTCACATTTCTGCCTGTCTTTTCATGAATTCAGAGAACACTGTCTTTTGATCATACAGACAGACTGTCCTACCCACATCCAAAAGGTAATGAGTTTTGCTCTGGAGTACAACGGATGTTAGCCATTTATGCAGCCCAAACAAGGAGCTAGTTTTATGCTTATTGTTTTATGCTTATTGTCAATCCTACCCACAAGTTTAAGCTGTCCCTTAAGTGCAGATTTTTTTAAATTAGAATACAACAACCTTATCAGCTGCCATAATAGAGTATAACACTGAAAATAGGCTTCAAACATGTAATTTCTAGTCTCTAACATCGATTGATGAAAGTTGTCAGCAATGTGTAAAAGATCCCTGAGAGAAATGTGCACAGCTATTTAAACATATTTGGATGTTAAATATGTTGAAAGATACCCATCTGTCACTTTACCAGCTAGGAATTCCTAAACCACTAGTGATTTTGGATTTTGCAAACCTCACTAAACTTGAAATATTTGGCCTGCTTCCTTCAGGCATATAAAACATTAGATCTTTTTCCTGGTAGACTGCACATCATGTTTGGATACAGTGAGAATAGATTTCTGGCTTGGGAAGGCTTGTCATATCTTGCAAGCCAATACACCATGTTCTGAGGCTCAATTTGAGGAGACCAAGTGCAAAAGCCACCCTCAAGCAGATTTATCTGCCAGAAGCCAACCAACCTACCTGTAGTGGCTATTATGCCACCATACTCTGGGGACTGGTTGTTGATGGGTGATGGGGCAGAGGGCACTTCCACAGATGTGGCAGATTTAGCTGGGGAGAATGGTGCTGGGGAGGGAGTTGGAGCAGCTGGTTCACTGAGAATAATTTCTTCTCGTATTTCTGCTGCAGAATGAGAGAAAACCCATCAAACATAGCTAAAGGTAGCATCAAGGAACACTGAGAAACTTAAAAAAAATGCAAGCAGTTAGGTACTGTAGTGTGTATTTCAAGAAATACTGAGCAGGAACCACAAATCTTTGAAAGAAGTACTTCTATAATATTCACCATTACAACCTTCATTGTACCTCCAGAAGGCCTCTCAAAGGAAAGAGCAATTTTTCCTGTTGCATAGGCAGGAAACTGGTGCATGGACAGTTTAAGTGTTGTACTCCTATAATGTACTATTACATTTCTAAAAGAAACAGGAGTCTCCAGAGCATTCATGTGGCTTTGGGCCATGAACTTCTTTCTTTGTTGACTAAAAAAGGAGGATATTTTGGATAGTTTTAGCTGCTAAAGGTATGTGGAAAATATGCAAGAATAAGCAGCTTGTTTGTCAAAGCTCCAAGAGGTTATGGCAGGGCAACGAATTAAATTCAAGTCTTGCACCATACAGAAGATAGTACCCTAATCACTGAAATGTTTTTCTTCCCATAAATCTACAGGGTGATAAATTAAGCCACAGCTAAAATGGAGAATGAAACTTTCAAAGATGATGGAGAGGGTTAATGTGCCAAAATTAATGGGAGATGGAAGTAGGAAGATCACGGAGGACCTCTCATACAAGGGGGCTCCCAGAGCAGAAAAAACTAAAAGCAATCCCTGCTTGTTTCTGTTCTGTCAAGGCATTGAGGAGTGGAGCAGGACTCAAAATCCCCTTCTGTATACAGGCACTTAAAATGTAAGTGTACCAGAAACAACAGCTTTGCCATTTGTCTTTTCTCACTCCTGCTATCTCTTCCTCTTATTTAGACTGGTACAAATCCACTGATGTCAGTGAACTTATTAACATTGAGTCCATTGAAATTCAATGGTGAATCTTTAGAAAGATTAACTAAGATAAAAGGTTCAGTACAAAAATTTCTTACTGAAACACCAAGTAAGTGCTTAGGAATGGGTTTTCAGATATCCAGATGACATTGTGAAGCAGGCAGTTCTCTTTCAGAATTAACCAGGGATGCCTCCCAAATAATTTATTTCACATCATGACAGAAGTGCTTTGCTCCTGGATAAGGCTCAGCAGGTTAGATAAGGACAAAATATGTCCTAACATAAAAAGTAGAAAAAACAGTGAAATAAAACAACAAATAATGAATAAAAGAACAGACTCACCTGTGCTTCCTTCTCCCTTCATTGCCCTCATTAGCTCATTCGCTTTCTCCTGACAATGGAGTGATTCTAGCAGGTACAATACATAGTCATCAAACATCAAGTGAATAAGGTGAAAAGACCCTGGTAATAAAGTGAACAAACAAAAAATACACTCATTAAACCAATAGTTACAGTACTCCACACAAACAGCCCTGAATAAGACTGCCTCCATGTACTGAAATACCTCTCTTACTCAAGGTAAGAGAGGTCAAAGTAAAACCAGGGAGTAGCAAATAGATTTATACTGGCTTCTACAACCAGCTGTGGTTTAGGGTGCAAGAAGACTACCTAGCTGAGAGCTGCCACTCAAAGGATTCTTCTCCTACATTAGCACTGATTTTTTTTTTGCCAATTGCACTACAGTAGAATTGTTCCCTACTGTCTAAAGGATGTACCATTTTCTGTCTGAAGAAGAATCTCAAACTGGCTGCCTTACTGACACATCCCGGTAATAATTTTCTGAACTACCTGCACAGAAAGGAAGTGAGTTGCTTCCCATAATTTATAAAGCATATGTATCAGAGATGGTGAAGAAATGTTTGCCCTAGATCACAAATCACAAGAAAAAAAAAAAGATGTGTAAGAAGAGATCACGGATACATTTTGGAGGAATACATAAGAGAAGCAAAACATCAGAGCTGAGATATTGTGCTGTGCCCTCCTGAAAGGACTAACACCCATCAGCAGGGGGACATTGACAAGTATCAAGGTGGAGTTTGTTCAATTTATGCAATAGACTCCATGACGTTAATACCTGTAGTAGTTCCAGACAGCACTTTATCATAAAATGGGTTTGGTTTTTTAAAGCTCTTTTGTTCATTTACACTTGCACTGAGTATTTAACACATGTTCATTGAGGTCACTAAGTAACTCTGAGAAGTAAAGTACAGTGAGGTAAAAATAATAGCTCATCCAGCGGCTAGCTTAAATCACAGAAAAGTCATCATCTGAGGCAGAAACAAGGATCAACTACTGCCAGACAATAATCCCCCCAGAATACCTCACATGGAGGTATTTCTTTGGAAATTCCATTATTGCATTTGAGGAAGAATACTTCCATGGGGAAAAGATCAAAAAAGTTTCAAATTAAATTGAATTTCATAATGACTGGTTTCTTCACAGGAAAGTTAGGTTTATCTTGAGATATTAGCTTTTATCACAATGAAGCACAACTAACTCTACTCCAGCTAATGTATTCAAACATGCTGCTGTAGGGCAAAAGTGATTTGAAAGACCAATATCATTATTCAATTCTAGCTGGCAGTTCAGCTTTCAGAGTAACTCTGAGCACACTCTTTTTCTTTGTGACTCTGATGGTCTTTGTGTTTCATTCTCTCCCTCCATGCCTGCATGGTTTTGTTGTCACTGATATGAGCTGGACACACACCCTGGGACATGAACATGTGCCCCTGTGCTCTTGGGAAAGGCAGCACAGAAACAGGACACATCTGACTGCAGCACTTCTGCCATGGGGAGGAAATCTCTGGCTGTTGGTGAGCCGGAAGCATCCAGTTCTTTGTTTCATGTGACTAAGCAGATCAAAATGGTAACAGGTTTCCCTAGACCTTCGAGGCTAAAAAGTGGGGATCTTGACTAAACTACTGCAGAGAACTTGTTTTTAAAAATCCTTTGGGCTCCAAGTCTTGTTGAATGAAGTCCTATTTGATTTAGTGATGCAATAAAGACAGCAGACATGGCTGATGTTACTGACCTAGGATTTCCCCAGTTGAAACCTAGATTTTCAAGAATCTCCACAAAATGCTCGCTCTTCTCTTGACTTTACAGTTTTTCAGTGGAAAGTTTCTATTGACTCTAGTGCAATTACTACTGAGAAGTAACTTCAAGGTAAGAAAAACAGGCTAAAATGCTGGCAAACTTCATGTGGTGGTATAAAGCTCAGGGTGTTTACTATTTTCCACCAAACTCCTTTCTCACCCTTTATTTTAAAAAAAGGAAAGTTGTTTGTATTTTCATAAAATATTTGGAAGTGCAAACTCTAAACACTGTACTGCTAGCAAGCAAACAACAAGAACCCAAGATCTGCTATTTTAAGAAATGTCTTTTGGGGGGGTCTAACACTTTGTTTTGAAGACTTGGGGTTGGCAATAGTGAATGCAGCATTTAAAAACACTCCAGTGCCCTTGTCACTCTTTTGAATTTCTCTCTTCCTCTCCTATTATTTCTCCCACTGTGTATTTTTAAGCTCTGCATAGAGGTTTTGAGCCCAGAATTTGTGTGAAAGACACCAGACAAACAAAGTTTTGGTACTGAGTGCAATGAATGCAATATTTTTATATTTTTGAGTAAGTCGAATGAAATGTAAAAGCTATAGAGTGAAACTGATATCAGGGCATGCATTTCAGCCTCACAGTGAATGGCTATTCAGCACAGTGGACCATAATTTATTCTGTGTTTGCAAGCTACTGTTTCTCACATGAAACTGTTGGGTTCTTTCAAGTCTATATTTAAGTACAGAAAGGGATCCAGTTGTAAGCAAATCAATAGCCTGTTTAGGAAAAGGTAAGAAGTCGTTCAAGAGACTGTAGTTACAACAATAAATAGCATTTGGCTCTAATTTTCAAGGGTTAACAGAAATCTTGGAAATGCCCAACCAAGGCACAGTAAGTATCAGCTTCTGTTAAGAGATACACCAATTATGTGTAAGTAGCAAAACAACAGTGAACTTTACAGATCTGGAGAAAATAATGGAGTTTCTATTACTAATTAGTTACTTTATACACTGGGTGTATTACACAAACATCGCCACCAACTGTGCCTTTGATATGCATATGCAGAAAAGAGGGAGGCAGGGAGGGAGGGAGGCAGGCAGAAAGAGGAAAAAGAGAGAGCAGCTTTTCTTTTCTGCCAGAGATTGTTTCAGCCTGCCCATGTCACCATACTTAAAAGCTTTGCAGATCAAATCTTTGTGCCAGTCACGCCAGTGCCAGGTATTACCACTTCCTTCAATCAGATTTTGGAATCATCTGTTTCAAAGGTAACAATATACTGCACATAGTAAAGATTCAAACACGTCCTGTACATAGTAAAGATCCAATCATCTAAGACATTATTTCACTTTAAAAAAAATTACACTGTGAGCATCTGAGTCTACATATTGTTTAAGGTAGAAAAAAAAAATTAAAATAAGTCCACTGAAACAGTTCCCAATGCAGTAAAAACGCAAAACATTTTATCTAAGTTAAGAGCAAAGGTATATTATATGTAAATATTTAGAACAGCAAATCAGTCTTTGTTTCTCTCCATAAACTCACTTAATATATCAATAATTCTGAAAATCTAGAAAGACCTGTATAAATTAGATGCAGGAAAGTTTCTGCCATCTAGCTCTGAGCTTTTTACATTCAGGGGTTATTCTTTTGGAACTTGCTCAACTCTAATTCTCAAACAATATGTCAAATGGCTTTGCAGTGAAAGAATAGCATCATTAATGTAGACTATTATAAATTTGTGTCCATAGCTAGATAAAATTTATGGCACTTATGTAGGGATAACCCAGGCTGCTGCCTGATAGGATAAGGATAGGGTTTTGATATTCAAAACTTCAGGGCTCCTCCTGCCTCCACTAGCATTGCACCTGAACAGGTTTGTGGTTTTTGCTGAAAAGTAGAATCACCTTGGGGACGCTCACTATCCTGATGTCCTTAACACCTGTTTGGAAAACTCTTTTACAATGGAAATGAAAGCAGCTTCAGGTTAAAATATAGTCATGTAATAAAAATATATATTACATGTATTATAAATATATAAAACATATTAAAAATAGCATATTGTATCTCACTGACACTATCCAAATTTATACTATTAGATGGTTCTAAAAGCACAAAGGAAACCAAAGCTCAGCCAACAGAAAACCTTGCATTTGTTCAATGCAGTACCCATATAACACTATTCTTTACTGATCTTTCTAGAAACATATTCAGACAAATGTGCCTTTGTAAAAAGCATCCCTCATACAAAGTGTGGTCCCAAGTGACTAAATGTTCACACTCATGGCACACCAGTTGAATCATTCTTGCTTTTAACTGATTTTAATTTGAATTTTTTGTAATCAAGGACAAAGCCCCGTTTCAAGTGGAAAAGCAACAAGATTTTTCATTTAAAAAGTAAAAATCTATTTTTTCATCCTAACTGACTTCTTAAGAAATGGAAGAGACCCTCTCCAGGTTATAGAAGCACACTCACATTGCAAAGACCAGTTTCAAATGCAAAGTCCTTTAAGAGGAGAGCTGGCAAAGTGTTTCAGTGGAGAGCTTTCCGTCCACTTCAGCACAAAGTCATCTCTCTCGGCTCAACACGTGGCCAGAGTGGTTTGGGTAAGCAGGCTTACTTTGCACTGAAGTGCATTAGGGAATGCTCCTGTAATGGACTCCCCCAGCTGCCGTGTGACTGATCCCTGCAGCTCCTAACAGCAAATGGGAGGAAGAGCAACATTAACATTTTCATCTCCCCTGGCTGCAGCCTGCAGACAAACATCTGTCTAAGCGTTATTTCCAAATGTCAATAGCCCCAACCTATTTTTTAGTTGAGCACTGGACATTTGAAAACTGATTATGTTTTCACTTAAAATGTACATTACAAGCTAGTATAGAAATTTTTTTGACTGTGGCATGCAATTATTGCAACAAAATCCAAGTACCAAAGCTGGGTGCACTGTGCAAAGTCATGTCCCGGATCACTCGAGTGCCAAAACAGGACCACATCAGAAGAAACTGCTGAGCTACTTTCTTCAAAGAGCCTTGTCTCTTGGCAGCTACCTGCAAGAAGAGAGATGTGTCTGACATGGAGAAACTTTTATTTCTACCAGCAAAACAGCTGAATGATGCATATATCCACCTTCTCTTTATATACTGAAAAACTACTTACCATCATTTTCACATTAAAATACACACTACAAATTAGAAAAGCCGAACTCAAAATGGTCTTAAACAGAAAACCACTTTATAACCATGGACAACCTTCAGAAAGAGGAAACAATATAAAGTATTATTCAAGACTGGATCTCCTTTATACATGACAAAATGACTGCAAAAAAATTCCTCTGATCTTCATCTTAACCTATTAATAACATGTTCCTTCTCGCTTCCTAGTGAAGGAAGCAATTTATAATCAATCTTTGATCTACACTACAAATTTATATTATTATCTCAAATGAGGTTTAATATTGAATATAAAGTTTTTTGTTCCTTCTCATTTTTATATTTGTGAATTTGCTTAGTCATTTTACTAGGAGAAATATTTTCCAGAAAGCACACTTTAGGAATTAACTTTTCAAAAATATATTTATTATAGCCATATGTGAGTTAAAATATTAGATTCACCCAATCAGCTACTAAATTTCATTTATTACAATTCATGTCAAGTTCTTTTTTAAAATTAACAGCTCTGGCCTGAATTACAAATTGCATTCCACTGGCTAGAAGAGAGGTTCCCCTAAACAATCAAAGTATTTCAAGTAATCTGGATAATTATTTGTCTCCTATATGGCTATTTTGTAGCAGAGAGAGAGGCAGCATATTTTGATTTGTTCTGGTTTTACTTCAGAGCCCTAACAACTGGAATGAAGAGTTGAAATTCTAACAGAACATCCTAATATACAGAAGTAACGGAAGGTAAAATAGTCAGTTATACATTTTCATACTCTATGTAAAATTATGGTGATGCTGGATAATTTTTGAAATTATGTTTTAAAGCTTTGTTAGCAGCTTTAAAGCTTTGTTCTGCACGTACTTTAATGAAAATAAAATACAACTCTTTGGTATTCCATATCAGCTCAAAAGGAACATAAATGTGTCCTTGACTGAATGGTAACGTAGACGTTCATTCTCACATTTGATTCTATATAGATGAATTAGCTAGCTTAAAGATCCTGTTCATTAAAATCTTAAAAGGCCAGGTTATGTTTTTCTTTGCACTATACCACTAGGATGACTCTGACTCTGAATTAATCTCTCCATATCTCTGGAAATATTGATTTGTTTGGAAACCTCAACCCTGTTCATTTTTTAATACTATCTTTTGGAATAAAATAAACAAGAGCAGAATATAGCAAAATCCTGAATGTGAGCAATTCTCCATGAAAACCGGTGAGATTTTGCCCACTGCTGCTTTAGTCCTGCTCATTACCAACTCCTTTTTTTCTTTTTTATCATTAATTTTACTATTTCTAAAAATTTATTACCTGAATAGAGATCATAATGCACATCAGTGACTCACTCCTCCTTACCAACCTTTACAACACATCTATCCACCATGGAATCCAGCCACTCGATGTATGACTCAATGGGGGACTGCTCCTCCAAAAGGTGATCAAACTCCTGATACACTGGCACACAAAACAAAACAAACAAAAAAGCCCACCTTAGAACGCGGATTCTGTTTCAAACAAAAGAAAAACAAATCACAAAAGGCTGCCCAAAGAATCACAAGTTTACTGTGGTTTTTTTATAATACATTACTTAACTGAAGCAAATGCATCTTTCCTGGTACTGATTCAAAAAGTTTGCTGGGTCTCTTACTTTGTTTCTACTGAAAGTGATGCAGTCATTGAATTTTTTTTTTAATGCAAGCCAATCAGAACCTATTTTTTTTAATTAGTGGTTTTTATTTAAGTTGTCTGGTGTGCTCAGAAGTGAAATGTTTATGGTGTTCTCTATGAAGAGTGAGAAACTAGGCCTTGGCCCCAGTGATGAAAAAATGTCATGCATGAAATTGATTTAGAAATGCATAAAGAAACCAAGTGAATGAGTATTGTTGATAGGGTCCTCATCTGTATAATGCTTTAGTTGCAAAAACATGATTTAACTGCTGCAAATCATCTATTTGCAATGCCAGACACACACACACAATGTCCATAAACTTCTTCTTCAAAACAAATTGCTATCAGTGCAGAAATACTCTACTTATTATGAAGAGTTGCAAAAGGCAACCTGTATACTTTTTGATCTTTTCGAGGTACACATATTAATATTTCAATACAAAAAGTTAAAAAGTCATTCAACTGCAGTCCTTAAAACTTCAAGTCTCATTTACATAGGAGAACCAATGGCTGGAAGACAAAGAATTATGTGCTTTGATATCTTAACAAACTAATTCTTCAACTCAGCTATGATAAAAGGCCCAGTAGGTCAAGATGAAAGATACTTTCTACCTGCTGTGTTACAGGATGACTTCAGTGTGCTAAGCAATTCCATTTACAACTAATTATAAATAACAGGAGGAAGGAATTTCTCTCCATAGGAAAGATAGTGAAGGCGGTGGAGGAGGCAAAGCATAGAGATGATAGCTAAGGAGATGAGCCAGAGAGGCTATCTAAAAATAATGCAAAAAACACCTCCCTGATTCTGTTGGATCAGGAGGATGAGCAGGAATGCATTTGCTAAACACCTGACTACAACTTTGTTTAACTGAGACTTGGAAAAGCTGAGTTACCAGAAACATTAGTTGAGGAAGAAGGGAAATGATGTTTGTGCCACCCTTTTCTTCTTTCATTCTTCTATTGAATGGGCAACCTCCCTTTATTCAGAACAGGATCACAGAGAAATCTAAATGTTGTCTCCTTACCTGAGTATTTGGCTGGACAAAAACTGCCTGATACAACAGATGAAGTAATTCATATGCTGTGCAAAGAGGGGAGCAAGAGCAGAAAAACAAATCAGTTGCCTGCTTTGCTGCTGAAGCACTGCAACTGTGTACAACAATCTATTTGAGAAAATTAGATGTTTAGCCTTTAGTGATTGTTAAAAATACCTCAACAGGATCTAAGAATGAGGGAATAAAGCAGAAATCGTGTCAGAGGTAGGTAGTCCAGCAGAACAGGGAAGAGGTTCTCTTATATCCAGTGATTTTTCTGTTTCTCCATCAGTTTGTTTATAGGCTTATAAACCTGGGGTTTTGTTCTCTAGTTATAGTAGATGAAATTGTACTTCCTTGATTATTAGTAACAAGAGTATGAAAATAGGCCTTAAATCGATGCCACATAAGTCATACAAGGCATAGTGAAAAAATCTTTGGTCAAGTAGAATAAAAAACAAACACGTGGGGAAAAAAATCTAAGTTCTGGAATATTCTCAGATATGTATCTGAACACCTCATTGGCATCCCATCTTATGAGATATTAGTTTACCATTTCTGAATAACATCTTATTGGACTACATAGGCCTAGAAAAACTTGCACAAATCCAACAACACTGAGGAAAATTCTGTTTGGTTTTATTACGCTAATAGCACATACGCAAGAAGATTCCTTAAACATTAAGGATGTTCTGAATGGCAGCCAAAAATGTTGCTGCTACTAGGGAGTATGATTTTGAAAACTTTTTTTTTGCCAGTGGTAGGATGCTGGATAGATCTTGAAAACTTAACAGATGACAGAAGGATTTACTCAGCTTCTGGACTTCAGTCTCACTTCATGCTACCTCCTTTGCTGCCATGTCGAGTTCCTATCTCCTCAAAAGGGAAGAGGGCTATGAAATGAATCAAGGGTTAAGAAAGAGAGGAAAGAATACCAAGAACCTCTCCCTGGAAAACAGAGCTAGCAGAGAACGCAAGGCCCATCCCTGAACAAAGGAGAAGAATTCAAGTGTTAACACACTGGGATGACTGCCAAAGTCAACCTCGTAGGGTCCAGGGTACAGGTGAAGGTGTCACCCCTTGTCTTCCTAGCCACTCCCTGAAAGAGTTACCTCACTTGCTGGGCTCCCGCACGTGGTTGCCTGGGTTGTGCCCTGTTCAGGCAGATTCTGGGTAAAAGATGACTGGTCCTCCTCAGGAGAGAGATGGCAATACAGCAGGTGGGTTCACCGGAAGTGAGGTTATGTGGAGGATGTTAAAGACAAAGCTCTGTTGCCTCAAAATAACAAAACTCAGTGTGCTTCAGGTTACACCTGATCTTATAACTATGTAACACTTGCTGCAGGATGAAAGGAATATCTTGTACTTGCAAAAGGCCTTTAATTGCACAACCAATTTTCCAATTTCTCCAAAGTAATTTTCAAGTCCATACCCTTCACTATACTAGACAGAAGCTAAATTATCCAATGAGCTTGTCTGATTGACATGGGACTTCTATTTAGTCATAACAGTTCAGGGTAAAAGCTTATCCCACCAAATGCTCTTGATTATGAAAACGTTGTGTAAAAAGGAGCTTTTTATAAACAAGTTTACAAGGGACTCAAATACACGGCCACTTAAGTGTTAAAGTCATTCAAAAGACAATTCTCCTGCAATTCTACAGCGTGAAAGATTGGACTCACACCTTCAATGGTTAATTCATAGATTTAATTTGCTCAGCTTCATGGAAAAAATCCTCCTGAATTTGGGTGCTAGTTTTGTGCCATTGTCTGTTCTGGGTACTAGAAAGGAATGCATCAAGGAATGGTGCCCAATCTGCGCCCCAAAACATAAGACCTTGACAGGGATTTGCCTCACATTTTGGTAAATGTCTCTATATTTATCTTAAGCCTCCAAGCAAACCAATGGCTGAAAAACCAGCACTACTTTCTCTGAGCTTTGCAGCAGGAAGCCAAGTTCACCTGGCTTTATTTGAAGATTCTGCTCTTACATTGTATGATGAGCTTTCTGTGTTCGTCCCGTGAGTCCTCCATAGTATAGAGGGTTTGTTTGGTAATGCTATTCAGATCCACATTCCTCCAGTCCTCCAGCATTTGAAATGTGATGTCTGCACTGTGGATCACTGTTCTTGATGCCTGTAATCCAATCCAATCTATTCATTAGTTCATGCTTTATTAGGTTAAAAAATAGGCTTTATCCCCTTTTACGCTTCCTTAGCTGGGCTCACTAAGTTGATTCTCCTCATGGACCCCCACCCTCCAAATTGATGTCTTATGGATATTACAGGGCCCTGTAACAAGAGAACTCTTCAGTCATTCTGCCTGCTTTAATCAACTGCAAGTATTTTGACTGCATCCACCACAAACTCTAATGAGCAACACTAATCTGATGCTGCCATTGCTAGACCCCTCAATCTCTAACAGCTCTGCTGGTTTTCATTTCAAGCTTCAGAACAAAAAAAATCAAACCAATACCAAACAAACCCCATTCAGATTCGCACCCTCCCCTCTCCCACTCTGTGAAGACTCTCATTCTTCCCTCAGCCACATGAAAAGGTTATGAGACCTCCTCATCAGGTCCGTGTCTTGGCTGGTTGAGACAGGGATCTGCTGCTGGTAATGAGGAGGATGGACAGAGTAAAGGAAGTGACACAAGGCCATGGTCATATACACAGATCTCTGTAAGTTAAGCAGAGATGCAAGGTTATCAGCTTCCCCAAGGGAGTGATGCACTTGAAGAGTTCTCCACTTAAGAGATTTAATCCCAGGTTTGATGCAGAAGGTTGTGGTTTCTTTATCTTGATTTCCTCTGAATGGCTATGGACCTCCAGGGTGCAGTGATGATCTATGGTATTTGGGGAAAGGCAGCTCAAGTATCTCTATCACCACCACTAAAATAATGGCAGAAGAAACCTAGAAAAACTCCTCGCAGGAGTCTTTTTTTATTTCCCTAGAGCTTCTTTTTGTGGGCTTCACCCCTCACAGGGTTAACATGGGGTTTTGGATACACCTTCCAAAAGTGGAGCTTTTAGGTGACAGGGGAAAAAACCTATCCCCTCCAATAAATGCATGAAATATTAATTAATTCAATGCAGTCTCTCCCATTTTATACTATATAGAATTTGGCTTCATGACTTTTTACAGGTAATTCTGATGTAAACTGGGGAGAACCAAACACTTCGGAGCAGCTTCTATATTCACTTGCTGTGGTTACAAGAACAAGTCTATTTAAAACCCAGTTAAGCTGTTTCCCCTTTTACTAATTTGCATTTCATTTATAACACACAATTAGACTTGGAATGTATTGTTGGGCATGTATAAATTTTTCTTGCTTTGCAACTGGCCTAATACAAGCAGCTCTGAAATCAATGGAATGTCTCTCATTTATTTCCTGGAAATGAACCATCTCTTCAAATCAAATAATAATTTTGTTTCATGAAAGTACCCTGCTGAATTTAGTGATCAGGGATTGCCAGTTATCTAGAAAAGCTGGAGACAAACTGCTAATGTGATCTCCTCCTCTGAATAAAGTCCAACCTGTCAACTCATAAAATTATTTGAAAAGTCAGTAAAAAGGGCATTCATCAAATCTGGGTAATTGAAATACTTACTTGGCAGAGATGATTTAGTGACGTCTGTCGCCGTAGTATTTGTGAGAATCTTCTGGACACTGCAGGAAAGAAGAGATACATATTTACATACTGTGCTAAATAAGGATAATTACTTCAGAAAGTATTAAATTATACAAGAACAACAGCAAAACAAACTATACATCCAGTTTTCCATACAAAATTCTGGCTACATGAAATGCACTCAGCTAGCCCAGCTTTAACTTAATTTAAACCTTGACCTAAACCCTTAAATCTCAATCAATTTTACTGGGGCATATTACAAGCAATTATTTATAGATGCTGTGAATAATGACATGACAAGAGAAACAGAGGATCATGGAAAAGTTTTGCTTGTTCAGCATAGCAAATTTTCTCTTGCTACACAAAGGAGCTAGAGAACAGAAAGAACTATTTAACAGAAAGAAAATTGTTGGTGCAAGAAAAATTGCGCATAAAATAACAATAGCTATGCTGTATGTGGAAATGAGAAAAGGCTACTAAATCTTCATGCAATTAAGTTTTGGAGGAGCCTTTTGACTGGACTAGTAGGGGCTAAACTCTGATCCAGTTTCAGGTAGAATTTGATCAAAGTTTCTGAAAACAATTTGCATGACATACTAATACACTATGGGCTGAAATGGTCCAGGAGGTACTTGCCAGTCCTCTTTCCCAGTTTAGCTCTTTGTTTGCAAGTGATATGGGCCTTGTATTAAGATATTTCCTATTCTTGAAAAATGAGCTTTTAAAATGTTATATTGTGCATTTCTTTGTCTGAAATCAGTGTCTTGGGAAGTGCAAAAATGACCAAAGCTTGCAGTTCCTTCTGTCAGTACCTCCACTGGCACAAATTCCGATGATGAGGAAACAGCTGCAGAAGCAACAAAGTCTCATGTAAAAGTCAGGGTGCACACAGTATTTTTCTTATATGAAAGGACTCTATTTGCAGATCTATCCAAAGAGATGTTATATGTGGTCACAGAGTAAGCTTTCCCTCCATTCTATGCATAAAGGCAGTTAAAAAATATGGATTGAGAAGGACTAGAGAGTGCACTGTCCATCTCTTTCTGTCTGCCTGTAAGACTGGCAAAGATTTTGCTGTTGAAGATTCTTGATATTTTTGAACTGAAAAAAGATGTGGTAAAGCATATCTGCAGTTCAGACTTTGTTTAATTTTTAAAACAAATTAGTAAACAGTTCAAAACACCCTGAAATTAGTTGTTCCAACTTCCATCCTGACTGTTCTCAGTAACATATTCACCTAATTTTCCACGCTGATCAAAATAGTTAATCCTTCTCCTAAATTAGTTTTTTTTTTCCCTTTAACTTTGTGGTGTGGAATTTAGTGCTCATGAAAGGCAAAGAATTGAGAGCTGTGAAATAAAGCAGGCTTTATCAATAGGTGATGTGCACTGCAGGCATCTACAAAGCACATTTGAAAAGGACTAGTGCCCTTTCCTGTGGTGACAGGGTAATTTGATCTCCTTCATTTCTAACTCTGGCACTTTTTTGAGCAAGGGCCTCAAGCTGTATTCAAATTCTGCTAGCCTAAGGGTTTGTTTAATAATTTTCCTTGCCTAATATCATCCTTAATGTTTGCTTACTATCAACAAAATTAATTTCTTATCAGAATCCACAAGAAAGGAAAAGAAATTCTCATTTTGAGTGGTGCCTCATTTCACTAAATGAGATCGGTTCTCATTAACAAGTGGAGATTCTAAGTGAATGCAAGATTTATAATGATGACAGGTTTTAATTCCTAAAAGAACACTAGTCTCATTTCCAATTAATTTGTGATCAATAAACATTATCCTTCCCAGTTTAACAGGAGAGAGATTGAGTAATACATACACTCAAATTTGATATTTCGTAGGTTTTCTGGTAAATCATGGAGAGCTACTTTCAGCCACTCATCCAGTTGCTTTGCAAACTTTCGGATCACCTGCGTCAAACTGAAAAAAGAAATCACAACATCACACCATGTTTACTCTGTGCATTGCACTATAAAAGCTGTGAATGTGTGAAGACCATGAGTCATTTATTTACAACTCATTATTATGCAGTGTTGCTAATATATTTTGGTTTGTAGGCATGAAGAAAAATTTCTGAAACTTCAGACAACTTTTGCAAGAAAGGCAAAATTTATTACCATGGTCAAAACTTCCCATCTCTGTTCAGCAACTGCTTTGATACTTACAAACAGTATTCTTATTTTAAATAAAATCATTCCCACTCTCCACAAATATGAATTCACAACTGTTTAAAGAAGACAGTAAACCAAAGCTTGGATTTCAGCTCAGTTATGCCCACATTTATACACATGTACAAGGGGATATTCAAGTGGAGCAACCAGCAATTCTGCTGCAGGCCAGAGCCAGTTAGTGAGAGATGATGGTGGTGGGGAGGAATTTTCAGGCCAAGCCCACACAAGGCTGGGAACTGGAGGTACAGCAGAACCTGCCTGCTTAGCCCTTCACAGGACTGGAACTTTCCCAGATAAGTGAAATTTCTCTCTTCTATCTTGCTACTGTTTCCTGATGGTTCCATCATTTCCTATTAAACTTGGTAGGCAGCTCATTCTGCCCTTCTCATTGGAACCCTCAGTAAAAAATGACAGTTCCCAGGAACAGTTGCAGAGTGTTGTGCAGAGGATCCTAAGAGTTGGTTCTGACAGACAAAGCTGCACTGCCTGTAGCAATGTTAGAAATGCAAAAATGAGAGAGAAAAGATACAAGGAACTTCACCCTTTCAACCAAGAAGCTTTTTCTGTTTGTACTCCTAGTACACTGCATGGAAAACAAGGCAGTAAAATAAACATCAGCCTGCTCTGCTCCACAGAAACACCCAAAGAGAACAGGGGATGGTTGACAACTGCTAGGCTCACTAAAAAGTGGCTTTTCTGGATAGCCAGAATGTGTTCCCAGGAAGTATCTCAGAGGATTCTGGCTGAGTCAGCAAGATTTCCTTCAGGAGCTTCCATTGCAATGAGACCCTTCTTCACCCCCTCCAGTGCAGGCTATGGCTTAATAGCCACAATCTGGCCCTTTATATGCATTACAAAAGTCTATATTCACACTCAAGTCTCTCCTTATTTGCTATGAAAGAACTAAGCAGCTTGAGAAAAGGACTGCTGTTCTGTTTAATCCTTCCAATGAAATAGATTTTGGGGGGGTGAGGGGCAAAGCCTGTAAAAATGTACATGTCTTATCAAGAACAGCCTATGCTTATAGCAGATGTCTTGTGTAAAATACTTTCACTTTAGCAGTCATGAAATGCACATAGAAGAGCAGAACAACATTGTGAAAACATTTTCCTTGCTTAGAGAAACCTTAAAATCTTAAGGTCTAAACACACAGTATGAATAAAAAAACTCCTTGAGCAATATTCTTAACAAATGTCTTGTACACCTTTACTATTATTTGACTGATGTGTACTCCATGTCAAGTACACATCAGTCAAATAATAGTAAAGGTGTACAAGACTATTTAGAAAAAGATAGCTTCCTGATGAGCACACAAGTAAAACCAGAGGGGAAAACATGTTGACTACACTCAGTAATTACACTTTTGTGCTGTGGATTGCTCTTTCCTGCTTTACCTCTATGAACAAGAATTCTTGGACTCACATGAACGCCAGGTAGGAGGAGACCAGCTGAAATCTACTATATGGATTGGAATAGTGAATTCAGTTTGGGTTTAGCAGAACATTAAGAAACCAAAAAGTAGGTGGTATCCTTCATTGCATAAAAAACCCCAACCCTCCAAGTATTTCATACTACAAGTCTTGTTAAAATCTGAACATCTTTTGAGGAGCATGTAAGCTCTTCAACTCCTTTCAAATGACACTGTGATTTAAAGTCAGAAAACGGGTGGCAGCAAGCAGCTCTCTGAGAACTGGTGTCCTTCTTGAAGAAAAGGAATATAACAAAGACAGCTGAGCGAGAAGGGGTCAGTTACCTGTCAGGTAAGGCTTGTAGGACTGTTGGCATCAAAACTCCAGAAATTGCCTTGTACAGAATTGAGTCACAAACTCCCACTATATTCACTACAGTTGAAGAACCCAGTACAGGCAGCATATGAGGAGGCATCCCTTGCCAAAAGTGCAGAAGAAAACTTTGAACCTGCAATCACAAGAAGAAGCAGGAATGTTAAAATTAAAATAATCAAAGGCCACAAATACCATTCTCTTTAAATGATCGTGCTTAGACAGCTTTTGTTTTAGAGGTGGGCTAATGGGGTGCAACACAGACAAGGCATGTTCCTTAACTGCACAGGCTCGTACTGTAACGCAGCACAAAATGGGATAATCAATCAAAAGGTGTGGAGACTGGTGACAGGGAGTCTTTGTGTCACTGCAGTAGAGACACCCATGGAAATCACTGGATTTTTATCTTTCATCAGTGGCTGATGAGTTTAGCTCTTTGGTTTCCACATGTCAAGCCTTTTTCTCTCTCTTTGCAGTCTGTCCCTGTGTACAAAGGAATGCAATCTAGGCCTTGGTGGAGGGAGGGAGGGAGGGAGGGAGGGAGGGAGGGAGAAGAGGATAACAAATGGCTTACAAGGATCAATATATCATTTTCTGTCTTTGCTTTGGAAAGAAACACTACACTTCTGGATTTTATCTTTCCTCCACTATGAAGGAAAGTGGAGAAAAAGTGGCAAAAAGCAAAAAAGCCCCAAAAATACAGGAGAGATTTCAGACACAGCAAAATACACCTCTAAAAAATTCAATGTAGGCTATAAAGGTGTTATTCAGAGAATGATATGATCAGTTCCACAGGGGTCAGAACACCAGCATTCACAAATTATAACTTTCTGCACACACGCTGTAGTGAAGTAAGCAAATCACACCATGTGTAGCAGAGTATTTCCCATTTATATATTGTTGATGCTCAGCCCCTTCCCTACCAGAGATCCTGATAAAATTAATAAAATACAGCATCTTGCTCTTAAGAAACTATTCTGAGACTCGTCCACCTAAATGTCCTGAATGTGTCAAGTATTTTTCTCACATGGAAAATTCTAGACTTAGTACAGTCGTGCAAAACTAGATTTAAACCAAAAGATTGTGAGAATTAAAGAAGAAAAGCAAGGAATTTTCTCCCATTGTTCAGAAGAGAGAGTTGAAAGACCCATTTTTTTTTTCTCCAGGATCTGAATATCATATTTTAATCAGGTCCTCAGTATCTCTATGGCCAGATTTGTTATCCTAGATAAGAAGCCATCTTCTCATGTAATATAAACCTGCTTGCATTCCAGTAACATTTTATTTTTCAGCTGTAATGATAGAGCTGTCTGCGTGCACTTCTAGCAATCCCTCAAATTCAGTGAGGTATGAACAGGTACAAGCCTTAAACATCTCTGGGAGATGGTGTTCACTGGTGAGCAGTGTGTGTGCTCCTAGCTGCACTGCAGTACAACAGAGCAACTGCAGAGTTCAGCTCCGGCTCTCTGGGATATCGGGAGGCTGTAATCTCCCCACCACTCTGCATTGCTGTTAACAGACCAGCAGAGCCCACTGTTGTTGCTGTGACACCTGCCCTGGCTCTGCTGAGCACAGAGAGGAATTCCTTCAGACAGCTCAGTCCCAACAAAAGCTTCGAAAAGTTGTGGTGGACACACTTCTCGAGTTGTAAGAACTGGATTGTCCAGCATCTTGTAAGGGGATATTGCTACCTTAATCCTGCTGGAGAACAGAGGGCAAAAACATCCTCATTGCTTTTGTTCCTCCAACTCACCCAGCATTATAAGTGAGATTTAGTGCTATCAGTCACATATTAGATACTCAAGTACAGCCATTTTTCCTTGCTCCTGAAAAGCACTGAGCACCACAAACCCCTAAGGCTGTAATACAACATACGAAATGAGGTCTCAAATCCATTGATACCTTATGGATCATTAAACGGCAACTGCAGTTTCTAACCATACCTCATCAAAGTTTGCTCTTATTACAGTGTCTAGTATCCTCTGACAGTGCGTCCTATACATCATAATAAAGGTAGAAACCTGAAAAAGAATGAAGGAGACACACAAAAGATCATTTGGCTTTAAGAAATTCTCTTTTAAAATACCAGAACACAGAGCACAGAAAAAGCAAGTTTTTTCCTTTGCAACTGCAAAAATAATGAAATAAGTTAAATTGTACTTAGATTAGCTGTAAGATGAGTTTTCTTCTCAAAAGTAAATTCTCCCTTTGAATTCATGGATTTTTCTGTCAATAGGATTCTTCAAATGTAAGAGGAGCAAAAAGCCTCAGTGAGATCAAAGACGAGAATGTGGCCCTAATTAGGACATAAAGAACTAAAAAACCCTATTCTTTTGTCTACTTCACATTGATACTACACATGTGAATAGAACCAGAAACCTAGCAAGCTCAGCCAAGAGGAGCCAGAACATTTTTGTCATATGTGCAAATAGGATTCTCTGAATTTCTACTCTAGAAGAAGAAATTCACTAAGTCCCTCTCTAGTCAAGAAAGCATTTGAACTGTTTGTCAGTTTGCCATCAACTGTGTTCACAGATTAGAGGGCTGCCCTAAATATTTTAAAAGTTGCTCTCAAACGTCACATAATTTTAAAAGTTGCCCTGCTGTCTGTAATGTAACTTTTTAAAAAACGTACATGGGTGTTAGAAATATTGTACAGCTGATAGTGTCAGCTCCCCTTTTTAAGAGAAGATATTTCTTCCCATTAAATTAAGTACTTCAGCCCCCCATAAATCAAATCAAGGCATTATTAAACTTACTCCTGTTTTAAGTCTTTATATATTAGACAAAGCTTTCATCCAGAGCAGGGGGAAAAAAGAAACCAAGACAACCTGAGAAAAGATTTCCAAAGTGTTACCTTCTCCTCCGGCAGACTGGCTGGCAGATTTAGATCTTTGACATTTGGAAACTCTGGCAGCAATGTTCCCAGTTTGGATCGTGGTGAATACGCCACTGTCTGTTTGGTTACTTCTTTTTTTCCCGTCTCGTTGACCCAGGCTGCTCCTTTTTTAGAATACATCACATCATAATACTGGGAGTTTTCTTTCACTGCAATCCCATAATAATGGTACCTGATACATAGAGATGTGTATTTTATAAAGCAGATTGTTTGAAAATTAAAGAAAAATACATAGAGGCAAGGGAAACTGATAATGCAAATGATTTCTACACCAAAAAAGACTGAGCAATAGTTTATACATTATTAACAAGCATTTATTCAGCAGCAGAACACTGTGGTAATATATTGAGCTTCCAACTTTCAATCTTTATGGTAAAAGTAAGATGACTCTGTTATAGGGCAGGAAAATTATGTACTTCCACTTTTTTAACTTCTTAGTAAAAAAGAAAAGGATCCTAATGCTACTTGTTGGCAGAGCTCTGCTGTGCAGCTGCTCCTTTAGTTCAGCAATAAGCAGAGCTACAGATCCTTTGAACCAGCCCTTCTGTTGTTATGTCAGCTCCCTGATTCTCAGGCTGTTGAGGGTTGGTTTTGACCCTGAAAAGCACAAGTCTTTATTGCAAACGAGTTGATCAGAAATGTTTCAATAATTGAAAACACTTCAATTTTCAAATAAAAGAGGGGGGGAAAGGCTTGTTCCAATTATTTGCTTCATACTCTAGCATCAAGCACTGGGCTTTGATCGGTGAGAGACAGGACACAGCACTAACTCTGTCTGTGAGGCTGCTCTGGGAATTACAGTGTGGCTGTGCTATGGAAACAGATTGGTGGCCTTGTGGGACAAGTTTGTGCTACCACTCAGCTTTATTACAGGTGCTGGTGGAAGCACTGGTTATCAAGCAAAATTCTTGCATCAAAGCAGCAGAGATTTCACCTTAGTCCTCCTGTAATTTCCTAACTTTCATTTCAGTTTCTCAGCTGCAGGGGCCCAACCCATCAACTAAATTAGTTGTGACTACAAAATGCATCACAAGATTGCTTTGCTAGTATACTTTTGCTTCAGCCAAATCCTACACAGATTTTTCAGTGATCCTCCACTTCTCTCCTTATAGCCTATCAGATCATCATGAGACTGTCTTCTGGATCCCACTATGATGGCACAAGAAATTTCCATCTCTGGATGCTTCTTTGACTCTTCAGTCAGTTACTGCTTCAGAGTGCTGACACCAAATCTTTTCATTCGGACACAAATTCACTTGAGGCAGTTCTACAAAGGTCATCAATGAAATTAATTAAAGAGTAGCATGTAAGTGATAGTAGTTTAAACTAACTGGTGACTCTTCCTTTTCTGCTCACAGTCATTCACCTACAGATCTGTGCATATCATAATCCCCAGCAGAAAATAGTGGCAAAGACCTGGAAGCTCAAACTCTTCTATCAGCAGACATGGGCTGAGAGGAGGCCTGGGGTTATGTAGGAAATTTCTAGTACATGGTTCCTAGCCATACTTACTGAGGGCATTCCCTACTTTCCATTAAAAATAAAAACTATATTGAACTCAACATTGAATAATCCAAGTGACATTTCTTAAAACATTCCACTGACATGGTATGAATGGAATTTCCTAGCTTCAATACCTGAGAAAGTAATAGTATTGGCTCCAAATTTTCCCATCAGATCTTAGGTCAAAACATGCATTGCGTACAAGAAACCAGGCTCCAGAATGTTCCTAACCTCTTACAGGTAAATCTCTTACAGGTAACTAATGGCAAAGGGTTACAACACCAGCTGTAGAAGTTTTGTTTTGTTTTGTTTTGCTTTTTTTAGCTTGAAGGGTAACACCTCTAGCTCTTGGTTTACGTGCCCAGTTTGGTCCCTGGCAGCTGCCAGATGTGCACTGAACATGAAGGCCATAAAACTCACACACGGCCTATGTGCTACATCTGGGGTAGGGGAACCCAAAAGGAAATGCTCTGGGGAGCCAGCAGCACAAATTGCTCAGGGAAGGGCAGGAAGAGGGAAAAAGAGCATGTAGGACTGAAAGGCTTGTATAATTTAAATTTCAATTAATTTAAACATAATTTAAACTTTAAACAGGGGTCAGTCCTGTATCAAGTTTTGCCCTAAATCAGTGAAGGAAAAAAAAAAGCAAGCAAGCCTGGAAAATGTAGTAGAATTTCACTGTGCAGTGTTTAATTCATGGTATATTTCACTTAGTAGTAAACTGCATAGAAGAGGTTTCCATGGAGTTTAAAATCACACAGACAGCAGCAGCAAAATTAACTCCAAAATTTTTTTACATAGCTTCTTTTTTCATTAATTTTACTATCCCAAAGTGCAAAAATTCACTGAAGTAGTTTACACAGATTATTCTCCAATTATTTTTTGTATTCCTATCAGAAAAAACCCCTTCAACTTAGTTCAATAAACAGGGCTTGAAAGTTTGATATGTAGAAGAATAATAAGCAGACAACAAAATTGGTTTTGTGTTTAAGAGAAATACTTTTTACCCTCATTGATCTCTTATATACAGCATTCCTTTAAAGAAAGGAGCAAAATTCCCTTCACACCGTGTAGCTTCCACTCACACCTTGTTTGAAGGTTTGAGTTGAAAGAGAAGAGTTTCAGACTACAAATTGAAGAGTTTCAGACTACAATACAGGAAGAAACTGGCTTTTATGTTCAGCAGCCTTCTCACAGCTCACCTGTGGTGGAACTGTTTCTAAGCTCAGTGTGACAGAGAACAGCTGCATCTGGATGCTCACATCAGTAAACCAGCTGCAAAACAGAAAGCTCTCCACTGATGAGCACCACCAATGCAGCTCTGAACTTAGTAATGTTCCAAGGCAGCTGTGCTATAAAAAGACTGAAGGCAGAACAGTGTGAAGTCAGATAATTTTAACCACTTCTATGACTGAATTCCCTTTGGCAGTAGCTGGGAAGTGGAACAAAAATAATACTGGCAGCAATTGGTCAGCACAGTTGGTGATAAAGGGACTGAAGTGTTAATGCTTAAATTTCTTTATGTAACAATTAACTGGAATGCAGTCAGATGTTTCTGAAAACAAAACCAGAGCTCAGTTACAGCTGTGCTGCGTCCACCAAGGAGAGTATTTATCTTAAAATATGGCACACAGGTAGTCTCTGCGTGCATGACAGAAACCCTATTTGCTAGACAGGGGGCAGAACCATTGCACAAGGGGCATGAAAGGAGAATGTGACCTGAAAGCTGCTCTGACAGGCGGGCAGGTTACAGGGAAATTGTGTAAGAAATATTAAATCCCAGTGAGAGTAAAGAGACAGCTTTTGGAGTTGCAAGACACCCCTAGTTAGCAGATGAAGAGTGTCTTGCCCTCTGAGAGACTCCTGGAGTGGAGGAGTTCTGGTTTGGAAATAGATAGCAGTCCTCACTCCTTTCATTTAATGTAAGGACAAGTAACAAAAGTTGCAGCTGATGCCAGGATGATTTGATGGGCAATAGGGGGTACTCATATGAATATGTCCACAATGCATCTTGTTCACACTTTCACTCTGTCTTCACAAAACTTATATTCAGTACAAAATCCTGACTCTCTTATTATGGTCCTATCATGCTTTCCTAGTATGCTGTTGGGCTAGCTCAGAATTTCCACCTGAGAGGTTTCTGGTGGCTTTGATGAGTGGTGTTATGGCAACTCTGAATTTCCATTTGGGACCATTCCTAAAATGAAATTTCAATTAGTTACTTAAATATGTCTGCTCTAGAAAAAGAAATCTTAGTTATAAAAACTAAGGAAATATCAAGCTGGGGGGAAGAACATTTTGTCCCATCAAAGAAATACTGCTTTGCATGGACCAGTTAGTAGAAGAGCTACACACAGTAGTAGAGCCACAGTAAAGTTGTCTTCAATGGCATTTCTTTTAGCATCTTAGTTTCTTTTTTTCTTTAAAGAGCAGTTCATTCTAGCTTTAGTATGTAAGCTCCATCCTAATAGCATATTTAATTCTCAGCATTTAGCCATATTGTGTTTTACAGGCTTTATTTTGCAAGAGAAGCTTTACCCACAACATTTTTCAAACACACCACTTCAGATTTTCATTTCCCCTTCCATAGTTTTTCACTTGTGATCTATAGGCACTACACTTTTGCTACTCTGTAGGATTCTATGAAAGCTAATGAGAAAAGCAGATTTTATTATGTGAGGGGCCTTATGCTTGCTACAAAAAGATTCAAAGCTCCCCTGGAAAAATTTCTTGCAGTCCACAAGCAGAAAAAAGTGTAAAAACATTGTTGTATCCTCCACATGAATTGGTAGAATCACAACTTATCAACAATTGGAAGAAGTCAAATATCCCAGAAACCACATTCTAAATTCTGAATCAATTTCTCAATCTGGAATTAGGATGAACTGTTTTCAGAAAAACCTATCTTTTGGGCAAGGCAATAAGTTAATTCTTTAGTCACCTAAAGGTATGTTGGATTTCATTACATGGGAAAAATGGTGGTTAAATATAGGTTTGTGAGCAGTTTCAGTTTAGATCAATGCATGTTCTTCCTAAGTTTTAAAGAGTGTTCTGACACTTGTTCTCTAGCCTAAAACATGATGCTAACCTGTTGTTACTTCCCAGCCTCCAACAGTGGCTCCATTACTCCTGAGTGTGAATGTCCTTTATATTGTGTAAAGTGAGTTGAGATAAAAAGCAATATGAAAAATACTGCTAATCAAATCAGTAAAATGACCACCTTTGCAGGATCACTGCTGAATCTATAAGATAATGTAAAGACTACAATAGAACCTCCAAAGTTAAGTTCCCAACTGCACAAATGAGAACTGCCTGTTCTCATTCCCCGTTCAGTAAGCCAGAGCCAGATGGGGCCCTGTGAGAGATGATAATAATACCATACACTGCTTACTTTGATTGGCCTCTTGTTCCGAGTCTTCTTGTCGTTAGTTGTGGAAACTGTTGTCTTATTATCTGCAAATAGATAGAGCTGATATTAAGACAAATGGAAACACACACTTACTAATGCTTAAATTAATATGGACTTTTAAGACAAAAATGTAGAAAAACTGTACTGTGATGTCTACGAAATATGTGGTTGGAGAAATCAGAAATAAAGCTCTTGATTTATTCCACTTCTGAAGGGGGGGAAATATTTTAAACTTCACTATGATTTCATTAACTACCATTAATTTAAATACTTTCAGAAGTTACTGGAATAGAACATATTACCTTTAAAATCTGAGATTAGTTCTGCCTCTTAACTAAGGAGAACTGTAATTAGAATTGGCCTACTACTTATGTCACTTTGCAGGATCAACAAAATTCTCTACAGACCTTCACAAACCAGCCACTAAACACTTCTTGTCCTAAAATATGATTCTCTGAAAAGGTTTCGTTTTTTGACAGGGGCATCACCTCTACCAAAGAAAACTCATAATGGCATTTGTAAAGATACCTCATAATCAATTCATCCTCTATGGAAAACAAGTGGATCTCAGAAACAGCAGGATGTCATTAAGAATCCAAGCTCTAGTGTGTCAGCAGACATTAAAAGAACGTTGCTACTGCAACCAAAACTTCTTCAGGGCCAGTTGCATTTAAGGAAATAAATCAATGAATGTAGATTGTGCCTTAAGTCACCAGAGACTCTATCAACCAGGCTAATCCTGATGAAAAAGCTTTGCTGTTGTTGCTGGAAAGGAGATGCTCAGAACCTTCAAGGATTGAACCAGATTCTCACTGGGGTCTGCTGTAGTAGGAAAAGTCTTCTGCCAGAACAGTCATGCAACAAAAAGTGCAGTAAGCCTTGAAGATTTACTTGCAAAGGAGTTCCTTCCTTTTAAAATCTGTATCCATTTTAATTGTGTTTTTGTTATATAAATCACTAAATGCTTCCTCTTTGGGGGTAACACCAACCAATATTAAAGGAAAACAAGCCTGCAAGATGGAATATAACTGTTCAACTAGCAATAAAGTCAATTAAAATTGATTAAATAATATAGATTTTTTTTTCTCCATTACCCATTTTGCCTCCCTGATAAATATTTAATCCTGACAGATGACAAAACTTTGGAACACGTATTTAGATCAAAAGGTGCTATATAAATATAGACATTACAATGTCACATGTTTGACAATTTCTTCAGTACTTTTTGGGGGGTTTTAGTAAAGGTACAACCATCTTCCCTTAGTATTACATAAAAATTGACCTAAGTTGGTTTCCAAGAGCTTTGCACAAGGTGGCTGATGTCAAAAATGCAGCAAAGACTCAGAGCCGCTAGGTTGTTCAGTTTTAATTTCTGGGACAAAACTTCAGCAAACAGTAAAACACTTTTGTGGAGCTGTGAAAGTTCAGCCTAGCTGTTTGATAAATGAGCAGACAGGCAAGCAGCCCTTCTTTCTTTTTTTGTATGGATTCAATGAAGCCTGCCTAAAGAACACCACATGCTGTTCCAGCTACTGATCTAACATTCCGCAACATCTCAGCCTTCCAAATTCCCTTTAATTACACATTAATCCCACCCCTCTCCCTTTCATTTTCTGCAGACAGGGTTGGGGGCTCCACAAGGCTGTGGGAAAAAAAGGTAGTGTTGAGGAACTACTTTCTGAGGATGGTTTCTTTTGGGCAAGGGGATTTTTTAAAGACTGGTTGTGTTAGTTTTTTGATTGGTTTTGGGGGGGAGTTTTTTTGTGTCAGTTGTCATTCAGAAAATACCATCTCTCTGTCCAAAAGCAGCTCTTACAGCAGTTGATTTAATATTAGAGATAGTTTTACTCTATTATTCCTCAAGGAACAGCATCAAAACTTACTACTTTCAAGTCTTTCTAGCAGCAGTGAAGTGTTACAATGTTAAATGCTACTTTATGAACCATATGCTGTGGGAGTTACTGGGATTTAAATAAATCAGCCAATTTCTACATACTACGGCAGAGGTGATCAGGAAAACAGAATAATAATGAAGCAGCTGATCAGATGATCTCTTTTTCTTTTCTTTGTTTTCTTTTCAAATCCAGCACATTTGAAATAAATACACCTCTCAGAATGTATCTTAAAAGTATGCATCACTTAAAACACAATTTCCCAGTAATTTACAAAAAAAACCCAAAAAGAGAATAATCAAGCAAAGCTTTGGAAAAAGAGCCAGGACTATTTTATCTAATGCTGCATATATAAAATATAAAATGGTATGCTTACATCTAGGTGCTTGTACATATATGCATGGTTATTAATGTCTGTGTTTGAAATGAAACAAGTCAGGTACTAAAAGAAGTCTCTGTTCATATAAATGTTTATATTCAGCTATGCTTATGCAAATCTCTGTGCAATGATACTGGTAAAGGCACGAAGATTACCCTGAAAGGGGAGAGGAAATCAGGCAGGACAAAGTGGAGTTCACTGTGTGCTGAAATCAGTGGAAAAAGCTGAGAACCAAATGTGTAGTTTTAAAAAAAATTTTATCATTGTCAACCTGAAAAATCACTGCAGAAGTATCTCGTTTTTGGTTTAATGTCTATTAGATTTTAAAGATCTAGAGACAAAATGTGTTAACTTTACAGTCATTTGGGGAGGGAAGTGGGTTCTAATTGCCAGATGTGAAAATCTAGCTTTGGATTTGAAAACTAAGTTGGATCATTTTCCTCCCATCACTGCAGTGAGGTTTGCACAAGCAAATGAATCAAGACCAGACCACGCAGTCTGAGCTATTTTCTGAATGGGAAGTCCCCATTCTCACAGTAGTTCTGGCTTCTCAACAGTAACAGCGGTAAAATCTAACATTGTCCTTCAGTGGAGCTAAAATTTCGTCTCACACTTCTCCAAAGTGACCATAATTCCAGCTGCCCAGTAAAAACTGCTGAGTAAAAAGGTACAGGTTTTACATTTTCCAAATTAAATTTCACCTAAGTCACATGGCAATTTTGACTTTTGGGCATTATTTTAGGCTACCTGATTTTTAGTTTTGAAACACATGTAGACCAGGAATTTCACATGGAAATAGCTTCTGTCCCTACTATGTTAGCCTCAGAAAAAAAAGAGTTCCTGCAATTCCTTTCTCGGTTACTGAACTTCAATGTGTTCTCCCTCTCTTTTCTCTGTACCCTGCTTAAGACATGATCTTGCCTTCTGCCTACCAAAGATCTTCTATGCCTTTCTCAATTAAAAGCAATAACACGAAGAACTGTTTGATGCCTCAGGTTTCAGATTTTACATTTTCCAGATTCTATTCTGCTTTAGTGTGTAAGTCTAGGCTTCAGATTAGGGGACAGTAAGCTCTCTCCACAGAATAGGTAGACAAAACGATTCCTTCTCTGGGGACCCAAGGACAGCCTATCCAGATCTCAGGCCCAAGAGCATAAACAACAGTGGACCGAAGAGAGAAAACAATGAGGATGGGACTTCATGGGCTAAAACTGTAATTGGAAAATTAGCTCCAATATGCTAATGGACCCAAACTTACAAAAGTGTGAGAACCTGTGACCTGTCGCCCATTTTGTGGCCATTTTGGGTTGTGCTGCTCAAGGTGTATCTATCTGAGGCCTCTTAATAAATACCTACTTTATTCTTTTGCTCTGTCTAGTCTCTGTTCTAGGTCAACCTTCAAAAGGCATCACTTTATCTTCTGCTGAGTGCTTACTGCATACATAAAATAAAGTCATTACATTACAAAACAACATATATATAGTTTACAATTTTTTTCAGAGGACTAGTATATCCAGGTCAGCATTTGTTGAACATTGCTTCAGACAATCCTGACAAATGGTTTTTGGAATATCTGTGCAGGTCGACCACATGGGGAGATAACATGATTTTTATCCCACTTCAGCTTTTTAAACCTAGCAGAAGTGTCTGAATAAACTTGAATTAAAAATCTAGTTACTTGTATTTTTGGTTATTCTTAAGGCAATATAATTAAATGGGTTTCTTGAGCATCCATGTAAAACACGGAAAACTTTATGAGCAATGACTAAAAAAGATCCTGTAAGGGTCTGTATTAGAGTCTGCACAATTTATTAATTTTAGGTACTGCTAGCTGCAGGAGCTGTTCTGTTACCCACAAATGGCTGCAAGGGTGCATTCTTTCAACCTCATTACTGCCGGCTGTCATTTCTGCCACTGCCTCTCTCCCCACATCTCCAGTTCTGTAACATTATAACACAAGCAGATCCAGGCTCAGCATTTAAATGAGGAATTACAGAATCACAGAATGGCTTGAGTTGGGAGGGACCTTAAAGATCTTCTTTTTCCAAACACTCCGCCATGGGCATTCTGCTTTCACCACCACACTGTCACCCATCACTCCTCATTGCATTCACTACCAAAAGGTGAACTCTATGTTTCCAAATTATTGCATCTAAAATCATCTATGATATGTCAAAACAAATCAGGGAAAAGAAATCTTGTAAAGCATCTTATGTGTCTGTCTTCATGCAAGCAAGGATGGAAGAAACAAGAGATGTCTGGAAATTTCTGAAATAACCCTTTTCCTCCCTCCTTTGTCAAAATAATAAATTTTACTCTGGGGCAACAGGTAGAGGATGGCTTTTAAAAGTCTTTCCACTAGAATGTTTTAAATTTCTGCTTTTCAAAAGGCATGATGCACCTGGTCTAGAGAGATGTTATTCTTCATTACTCATGTTCCTTTCTATTTGACATAATTCTAGCCTTGCTTCTAGAACTTCACAAAGCAGAGAAATAAGATCAAATTAACTGGCAATCCAGCAAATTCGCACTGCCAGAATGAGAAGTGGATTCCAGGCTCTGCACTCCCTAGCTCAGTGAGATTCTAGAGAGATTCTACATACTGTGGAATAAATTCTCTTTCCTCCCATAACAATTCTTCATAACAGGGCCTAGTTCTGCTTCTCTCAATTCAGGTTTCAGGTCCCATATCTAGACAGCATGCTTTTCTTTTGTGAAGTGAGGCATAGAATATATGTATTGTAGTGTTTCAGTCTTAATATTCTTTGCCATGGCAGCAGCAAAACGTCAGTGATAACAAACATAGCTGCATTCTCACAGAGCTTTGTTTTCCTTATTCTCACTGCTATGAAACACAAGCAATACTGATGTCCTCAGTCTTTTAAGGGAAAGGGTCTTTGGTTCATTCGCCTTTGACCCAGTACTGTTCCTACTGAGTCTTTCCAGGGTTTCCCCATCAGTTTTAGTGCTTTTCAAAATCCTCCTCTGAGACAGGTGTTATTATTATTAACACCTGTAATAATAATAATAATAATAATAATAATAATAATAATAATAATAATAATAATAATAATAATAATGTTGTTCCTTTCGGCTCAAAATGGCTTGGGGCTGATTCAGCATCATATTTTCTTGAGGAAATGGTCAAGAAAATTTGCACCAAGAAATATCCATTGATAGGAAAGAGCATAATCAAAGTAGCCTGAAACACCATTTCTGTCTCTCAAATCCACCAAACTGTGTAAACAAAAGGAGAACAGGCATGACTGTGTCTGTACCTTCTCTACCCCTTGCTTGTTTACTTGCATGGCCAGGAGGGAAGGCTGCAGTGTACAGGCTCAGTATCTTGGCCGCAGATCTGTTGTCTGTCAAGATTCAATAATCTTCCCATTTCTCTCCACTTACCTTTCTAAGTTTTGGAATAGGGCATGGTCTAACTCTAGGATAAGAACTTGTTTCTTGCATTGATATGGCTCAACTGACACTGCAAAGCAAGGCAGAAAAATCTGCTGGCCTTTTGTCTAATGTCTGTGCCCAACTCTGCTTGCTATGGAGATTAGATTCTGTGAGGAACTCTGACTGAACTGGCCACTGCAATGAAGCTTGCAAGACCGCTTCTCAAATTCATCTATGTAAAACAATATCCTCCTTCAGCAGTTCCTCTCCCAGACAGAATCCAGCCTAAGGCATGATCAAACAGATATACTGCACCCCAACAAAACTGCAAACACTGAGTGCTCTGCCTCAGATCCTTAGCTGAGCTGCAGCCACTTTTGGTGCTGACTTGCTGAAGCCAAGCAGATCTAAAGCCCTGCACAACTCACCCTGCTCTGTACTGGTGCCAGCACAGTGCCTGCCATCACCCAGCCTATCTGTGGGAAAAGGCTGAGTGCCAGGATCCCTGCACTCTGGCAGACCCTGAGCTGTAAGCACAGCCTCTGGGGCGTCTTGACAAGGCATGAGGTAAAGCAGCCCTGGGGCCAATCCATGCTTAAGGCCTAACTGGAAGCCAGATGCTTGGAGTGGCAAAAACACTAAAAGTCCCATTTCTGTAGGATATTGAGAAAGCAACAGTCACTCCAGAGAAACTGAGGTGTCCTCACTGGTTTTCTTACTCCCCAAGCTCAAGAAGAAAAAGGCAGTGGTCAGTAACCTGCAACAGTACAAGAATCAGCTAAGCAGAGCCAAGGGAGCAAAGACTTTTACAGCTATTCTGCAAGATCACCATGGCCCACATCAGCATGACTGCTTGCTTCTGCAGGACTTGTGTTATAATGGTCTCATCAGAGGATCTTGGCCTAGAAGATTCAGAGTTGGGAAGAAAACTCATACTGGTGGTAACTGTTCTTCAGTCAGGAATCCTAGCTGTTCAAAAGGGATGAAGGGAAACCGGGGACTGCTCAGATAGCAGTGACAGACTCATTCAGTGCAATAAGAGAAACTACATCCTCACATTTACATTGATATTTTCCCCCAGTTCTATTTTTGTATTCAATGTTGCAGAAATTGCTTATAATAGAGCAAGTGTTGTTTTAATCCATCAGAAGAGAGCACTAAGAGTAAATTTGGCTTTGCTGTACCAGTTACTATTGAGGCTACTTAAGAGCAAATTGAGAGTAAAGAAATAAACACATCTCCAGAAGAAGTATCTCCTTATGAACAACAGCAGGCAATTTCCTGATATGTGCATTTCAATGCAAAGACAAATCAGAATGCAATCACATCACAATGTCATTACCAGAGAGGATTCAATAAAGGTCTTTTCTGCCCTTTTCAAACTTTAAAACAATATAGTATAACAGCAAGAAACTGTAAAACTTATTTATCCTAGTCATGCTTGGAGGAACAATTCTGAAAGCAAAACTTCTGGGCATAGACACAGTGCATCATCATGAAAAAGGAGTCTGGCTGGTACAGCTTGTACCTCACTGGAGCAGAGTAAACTACTGGGAAAAAAAAGTTCTTTCCTAACCAATATTACAAGTCTGTTGTGGACTTTGCCTATTATCTAGTGAAATGCATTCACTGGAATGTAATTTTCAATTACAGCAAAGCCAGTCGGAGCAATAAAATTTGTGAGAGCATGCATCCATGTTAAAGATGCCAAAATGATGTAAAGGGACCTCAGATTGGGGGAAATCACCCTGAGAAGTGTCACCAACCTTCGTTTCCCTTTTCAAATATTAGTTTGTTACTGCTTGTCAAAAGACACGGCAGGAAAGCCCCAAAAGAAAAGAAAAGAAAAAAAGGAAATCAGAAGAGGAAAGTATTTATCCTCCAGGGGGCACATGGGAGTCGGGAAGAACTCAGCTTCATGAGGTTGCGAAGCGATTCCACCACAAGCTTCTCAGTGCTCTGGGGGAGAGATGTGGCAGGGCACGGCAGGGGAATTAGCACTGCCCAGTAAATTTAAAGCAATGAACTGAGGACACGGAGGATGGGACAGATCGCTGCAGTTGAGGAAGATTACATTTTCGAGGGTCCTGACTAAAAACCAGTGTACATACAGGGTCACAGAAGAAACAAGAACAAAAATCAGTGTTGGAAATAAAAGTGAAAGAGAAGCTGAAAGAATTGCCAATGCAGCTAGCAGCTCGGAGAAATGGTAGAGCCAGGAGAAGCCTTATAGCACCCACCCCTACACAGTAGCTGCTGAGGGCTTTGAAAATGCTCAAAACATTCCTGATTTTTTTGATTCAGTGAAGGCCCTTATTAAGAATGATTTAGTTTTTGCAATTAAACCCATTAAGAACTCTTTGCATAGTGTGTTAATAATCACCAGCATTTTATATTAACATGTTGCTCAGATAAAACCCCAAACAAACATCATCTACAGAACATTCCCTGCAGCAGGCAGGGGCAGAACTTTCAGCTGGAAACACCTCAAACTGCTGTCCAGAGCCCCAGGGTCCCGGAGCAGAGCCCGAGGCATTGGCAGCACAGGGCTGAGGGGCACAAGGCTGTCATCCTTTTGAAGTGACCTCAGCAACAGGGCTTTCACTCCTCCTGCCTGCAGACTAATTCTCAGTCTGAACATGTTCCCTGTGAGAGAGCTTGTTCTCATATGCAACATTAAATTGTTAATAACTCAGTGACACACCTGCCCTGCCTCACTGTACCTCCCTGTCTTCTCACTGGTTCCATGGAACATTTTTACTTTTTCTGCCTCACTTTTGCACGGAATCAAAATATAATATGCTTGGCTGTTTACAGTAAGAGCAGGAGTTTAACACTGGACTCCGTACCTGATGCTGAGCTTGTACCTACTAAATTACTGGGCCCTTTCTTATGGGTCAAAGGGTAGATATATGTCTAATTGTGCTAGGTCCTATCATTAGCACACAATAAAAAGTCCTGTAATGACAGACTAGGCAGCATAGCAGATTGGCAAATGCTGGTATAGAAAAAACTGCCTGAAATTTTTGCATGTTAAATGAGTGAGTAAAACACTAAAATCTTGACTCACAAAGTTACAGCCCCCCTTTTCATATGAGAAACATGACATTAATATCCCATTAATAGCCATAATAGAGTATTCATGACTTTATATATTCTTTGTGTGGCTCAGGTTGCTTTTTAAACTGTATTTATTTATACAGTATTTCTGTTCTTTGTTCTTCTTGTTCCTTTAATTGGTATTAGCTTGGTTTCTTCAGAAAACAGTCTGTATTACTCTCTGTTAATCTCTCTACTCCCCAGACAAATTTTGGTTTCATTAGTGCAATATTACCAAGTGTCTGAGGTCCAGCCCATGTCCTAGAGGTTTAACAGAAAACACTGTTACTTATTACACTTTGTTTTAATGTGCTGAACTCGACACCTCTTTCTAAAAACTACCAATTTGTTAAGGAAAAAGCCTTAATATTTAACATTGCCCACAGAGCTAAAGTTTGGAGATGAATCATAAATTCAATGTGGTCTACTGAAAGGCGGACTGTCTAGAATTTCACAGAACAACTAGCTCCTTTCTCTGGAGGAAATGACAGCTGCAGGGCTCCCGATGTTTCCCAAGGAGGACAAACGTGTGCAGGGTCTCTGTTGCAGCAGCTAAGTGCAGAATGCCCTAAATAGCACCTATTTCACTGCACTGCTCCAACTGCCTCCAAGGCATTTATGCAACTCACCTCGCCAATATGGTATTTAAGTCACACGATAACCAGTGTGGGCTAAAACTTCATACATGTACATGCTCCAAAGGAGAAGCTGACTGCAAGATACTGAGAGAATGCAGAATGTACTATGCAGTACATTTTGTTAGCAGGAACAGGCTGGAAAGTATCAGTGGGGTCTGCTCAGGTTCTGCAGATGGAGAAGCTGGTTTCACTTCAGTATTTTCCCCCAGCTGTCTGAAGCTCCTGGACATACCAGTGGAGAATTGCCAGTTCCCAGATGTAGAAGTTATGGCCACCCAAAGTACTAGTGTGAAACAGTACCATGATGATTGTGTAGGGCTTCCTTCTCCACAAAAAAGGTAAAAAGTTTCATGCAACACTGCTACAGAACTCTTTTGCAACAGAGAGGAAAACACTTGGACCACAGCACATGAAAACCACATTGGAATGCTGTGATTTTTTTTATGGAAATCATAGTACCTGTCCTGCTAGGTCAAGAGACTCCTACCAATGAACAGGTCTATGTATGAGAGGCAGGAGAGAAGGGGTATGAAGTATTAAACAGGATAACAGAACTGCCACATACTGATAAATGGTGAAAATCCTGATAAATTTATGTTCTGGTGGAAAAATTCTAGAATATTTACATTTTACAATTTACAGAAGTTTTTAGCAGCAGCAGCAGAAGTAGCATTGTATAAACTTGAGCCATGTTCCAAATGTGTGAGCCTGCATGAAATCTGTTTCTTATTTTCACTGTTCCTAAATTACATGCTGTCACTATACTTATCACTTGGTAGCAATAGTGTGTACAATGAACAACTTCATTCACAGTTCTGCAGTATTTAAACAGAAACCTGACACAAAATCTACTGAGTTATGCAGGTCTTCATGACACAACAAATATGGTAATGTTACAACACAGTACACTTTATTTTCCTTTCCAAACTGCCTGACCTAAAGATGCACTATAGAAAATGTCACCTCATTAAATACATCCTTCACCCACTCTTTACACAGGCACTTACCCTAGAAACATTTTTCTTTCTTTGAATACCCAGAAATTCTATAGAACAAATGTTGCAAACACTAAAAGAGAACAGCTTGCAGGACAATGGGCTTCAGATTCATGCTTTGCAAGCATTTCAAAAACAGTGGCAAACTCTACACTGTTTTTTTCAGTCTACAGGTTTTAAAGTCTTGTGACACATTTTATGGTAGAATTTCAGTTTTAAATATTATCCTGTTTTTCACTGAGAGGAAAATATCACCTGACCAGCAAATCCAAAATACAAACTTTATGTAACCTTTTAGCCAGCTATTAACATCTGCTACCAGTGTAGAGTTTTGCTGCTCACACCCAGATGATGCACAGCTATGTCTGTACTAGGAGTGCATCTCCACTGTGAATCTGGAGCTAACCAGAGTGGCTCTTTCTAGAGCAGGATTGGAAAGGGAAGCACGAGGAATCACAGTGAGAAGATAACTTAGCTTGGCAGCCTGTACCTGCAGTGCACACAAAAAGCAGCTAGATGTTTTCTGCACTTTCATATCTGGAGGCATTGTACTCTACCATGTGAATTTGCCACATCATTTGAGATCATTAATTCAAGGATCTCCATATTATGCTTACAAGAACAGCACAGACATGCTCCAGAATTCAATTTTACCCTTCTGTTTTTAAAAATTATACATTTGTTTAAGCAGTGCAGGTCATAATGCAGATGCATTTACACTGGCTTGTACTGAAATTCCAATTCAATTTTAACTGCCAATTTTTTGTACCATATCACCATCAGCTAGGCTGGGGACTGATGTACTCTGAAGCCTAGCCATGGCTATAAGTTATTCCAACCATCAAAATACTTACAATCTTAGCCTTTGTCCAATAACTTAAATACACAAAGAGATTTCATTCATACACTTCTGTCTCTAACAGTAAAAGATTTAGATCTTTTCAGTAGTGCAAATTCACCTGAACCAGGTGAGATTTTAAGGTGTCATACAGCAATTTAGACTTACCTTCCCAAAACTGGCAGCATTAACAGGTTGTGTGTCGTTTTTCTCACAGAAGTCCAAGTAATGCATGTAGAGAGCACTTCGAGGAATGCAAACACCTTCTGCAATCTCATAATTCTCCTCCAGCCTTAAAAAGCAAATATAAAACAGAGACAACTGCAAGTATGTTGGATGTCCTGTATGGTAAATAGCATACAAAGCTTCAACTTTTAAGACCAAATGTTCTGACTTCCTCTTGCCTACTAAATTTTGTTGGCTTTGTTCTTAAGTGTCCTTTCAATTCATTCCCATAGTACTTACTTGCTTCATTTGGTTCACACTTGTTATCAAAACCATAGGCTGTGAGTTCCCAGCAATCTGTTATACCCTAAAAGCATCCTGCAGTAAATAAATATAAGTAAAACCATGAAACAGTAAATACTCACTGAGGGGAAGCATTCTCTCCTTTACAGAACACATCACCTTTGCTTCATGACACTCTTTTCACTCTTGTCCGCTGCAAAATTGCTTACCTTGAGGAAGCAGGTATAGCTAAAGCAAATAATTTGCTACTACTCAAGAGCATCCACAAAATCTTATTGTGCAATATTTTATTGGTATTGTATATGGGAAAAGTGAAAAAAAAAAAGAAACCACAATCTGGATACAATGCTGGAAAAACCCCAGGGGATTAACATTCTTTTCTACCTTTTAGAAACTATCCTTATTTTTTTCATTAAAAAAATCTATAAAAAATATAACTATAAAATTTTAAATTATGTGTCAAATATATGAGCAGGAATACGCTTCATCTTTAAAGCTTCAAACTGGTCTCATCACAAATCTATAGATTAGCAGAAACATTCTTTTGAAATGCCATTTTTATGGTTGCTGACCCAAAAAATCTTCAAGAGATATTTACATACACGCTTAACATTAAACCATAATTAATCTTGTCATTGATGGTGTCAGTCATAGGCATCTACCGTCACAAGTGTGCTTGTCTGCCTTGCTGGGTTAGGGAAGAAGTTAGGTGTAACTTCCTCTAAACTGTATTAAAAAATAAATATGTATTCTCAAAAAAAATCCAGTTTTACATAAAATAATGCCCTCCCATTTGTTAGCTGCAGAACACCTTCCAAATATCTTCTTTCTCTCCTTCACTGCCTTTTTCAGGACCTACCTACCTTCCATTTCAGTTATCGTTATAATTTGTGACTGCAAACTATTTTAATAAGACATCCAGCTAGATGAATGGAATCAGTTTGTATGGGCAACATCTATTCTTTCCTGGTTTCTACAGAAATATCATCATGGCATCTTTCCTCAATTTCATAGTGCTCTAACAAAACCTCCTTTCAAAACCTGGAGAGTTCGTTTGTATACTATAGCTGCTAATTGGAATGTCAGCTTCCGTGACCAAGACAGGACAGAAAGAAAAGCAGTTAATTATTTCTCTTCATATCTGATGAATTTTTCTCTTTTTCCCCTCTTTCACAGAGAGTCATTAGTCTGACACTGAAAAATGAAATACCCCATTATACCTGAACTTTTTTTTAATGATCAAAAACCCATCTTGCTCCACTTCTTTTATTTTCCTGTCTTTTATTTAACAACTTTATCATATTTTGAATCCAGCTTCATTCTACAGTATTGTAGAAAAAAAATGAATGCAATCTCCTACCTAACAAATCATTACCAGCTATAAATATATACTTACATATATATACACATTTTATACAGTGTTGTAATAAAGCCATGTGAAATCCAGTAGCTCACAATGAGACCTTTTGTACCACTACAATATAGGAATAAAGCCCCTAATCTTTCCACAGGAATGACAATTTTATCTGTCCCTATTACTGCTTTCCTCCATATACCCTTACATAGTTCTAGATTAAATGAGATTATTCTATATCAGAGTCACATCTGTGTTGTTGTTACAGATTTATTTTTATATCCGAAGGCTGTGATGTTAACCACTGTTAATCACATAGATTCTAGAACAGATCAATTTTTATGGAGTATAACAACATATAAGGAAATATGAATCTGGGGAGAATCCATTCTCTCACGGTACTTTACCTTGCTCTTTTTAAATTATTTTTATAAATGTTGCAGAAAACAGAATAGTTTTGTTGACTTTAGCTTCAAAATACTGTTATTATTCAGAGTACCTACACTGTAAGCCAACAAACTGGGGGGATTAGGTTGTTTGTACTTTGAATAATTCTGTGTTTGGGGAAGTAAACACATACACACCCCAAAATGAAGTAAAATAAAGTTTCACACTTACACCTTGGTCAACCAGTTCACCACTGAAATAAACATTAACATTTTAGAGCCAAGCTATAGCTTTACAGATGATAATGAGCACAGGAACACGGAATAAGCACAGAATACCAGGTATTGCTATATTCATGCGTTAACAGTTAAATTCAAGCTTGTGTAGTTTCCCAAATTATGATGGATTTGGCAGTTTCCTCAATTATTATGTATTTGGCAGTAATGTTACATTTACCAGGCCTTTCACTTCATTTTGTGTCATCAACAAAACAAATAAAAGCATCATTCCTGTTTCCAGGAAAAGGCTATTTAGCCAGGCTCACAGTCATCCAGACATGATTCTTGGCTTCTTCAGCTATTCTTCATCCTCCACATTTAAAATGTTCAACATATTTCACCTTTAGAGAGGCACAGATATTAAGGATATCTCCCCATGGGATTGATGCAATTTGTTCTTTACAGCAAGATTCCAGACAAGGAATAACTAATAAAGATGATGGCAATATGAACCAGCGAGAAAATGTACTTATTTTGCTTGGTTTTGCTATGCTTTCCCTACTCCTTTTTTCCTCTTTTTTTTTCCACCTGACATTTCCTCAATTTCTGTTTTTCAACACTCCATCACCTTCACTAGCTCTAACTGGTAGTAGCATCTAACAGTAAAAACATGACCAGCTTCTACTTGGCGGACACCAGATGCTGCAGACAATTATGAGGTCTCTGTTTGCCAGAACAAGGGCAGTTTGGCACTGTATCCTGAAAACAATAATTTACCCCACCAATTCCACCTCTTGAATCCAGCCCAGAGATCCTGTTTAGAAGACAGGACACATGCTTGCCCAAGGAATACACAGATACATTTTTTTAGTCTTCCCTGAATGTGCAAATACTTGTTGTGAGGCCTGATATTCTGCTTTTGGCTGGGAAACTTTTTCCTAGTGCCTGATACTGTGCTGTGATTTGGGTTTAGTAGAAGAATCATGCTGGTAACAATTTCAGGTGTTGCTAAGTTGTGCTTACCCCAAGTCAAGAACTCTCTAGTCTCCCACATTGAGCCAGAGACCAGCAGCATAAAAAGTTGGGTGTGCCCACAACCAGAGCAGCTAACCTGAACAGGCCAAAGGAATATTCCATGCCACAGAACATCACACCCAGTAAATAATCTGGGGGGAGTTGGCTGTGAGGTGCTGATCACTGCTCAAGGACGAGCTGGGCCTTGGTCAGCAGGTGGTGAGCAACTACATCGCACATCACATTTTTTCTTGGATTTTAGTACTCCTTTTCCTTTTCATTGACACTATTATTATCATTGCTATTATTATTATATTTTATTTTACTTTAATTATTCATCTGTCCTTACCTCAGCCTATGGGTTTTACCTTTACTTTTTCTCCTCCCCATCCTAGTGAGAGCAGGGAAGGGGAAGGAGTGAGTGAGCAGGTGTGTGTTACTTGTTGGCTGAGGTTTAACTACTACAGCTGAGCAAAACTGTCCAGCATGTAAAGCTACACTTCCAGGAAGTGCTCTGTGAAGAAATTTTACAGTGCTGATTACAACAGTTTACCAGCCTGGGTAAACTGGGTGCTGGGTTCTACTGCAGTACAAATAACGCAGTGCTAATGTGTCTGACTTCCCAGAACAGTGGAAGCTGCACATCTTCATCCAAAATAAGCTTGCTACTTTAGCACTCTGACCCCAACTTTTGAGTTTCTCATTTTATTTAGTGTATCAATTTCTCCAGGAAATACCAATTCAAAGCTGCAGTACATATGCTGAAAAGCATATGGAAACTACGAGAAAATTGTTCTGTAGGTATGGCTCAAAAGCTGGGAAACTTTTAACCTACATGCCTGTTAATAAATTCAGCCAATTGTATAATTCAGTTTTACAGCAGCTGAAGATTTTAAACATGAAACTTTGCTTTCTGTTAACTCATGGAATTTTGGGTGGAAGATGAATGGAGGAAGTTGCAGATGCTCCAGAAGACTCAAAGGGAAGAAAATTTGACCTATTTCAACATGTAAGAAACATAATACAACAGACAGGTAGTAAGCCAGTACACTAGCAAGAGAGTAGGGAAGAAGTTGCAAGCAGCCAGAATTCTGGAATTCTAGTGCAAACACAGCTGAATGAGCATTAGTGTGCACCCTACATTCCAGCAGGGCTCAATATCCCTGGAGTTTAGGGATTTACTAACCTTTATGACTGACGGAGCTTGAAAACATTTGGCAAAAGACTGCTTACAGTATTTGCATGTTTTCTGTTGGGAACAGTATTACTTGATGTTCTAATTAATGCTGGCTTCTTGGCTACGACATTATTTGCTCCTGTGGAAAACGCTCTTAACTGACTTCACTGCAAAATAAACACTGCTCTGAATCTGGGACTGGTAAGACCTGCTTACTATTTTATTTTAGCTAGATAGTTCTTTATTATCCTGTTTGAACTGTGTTGAAGCTGTGAGAGTTAATAATGAAAAATAATAAATTACCACTATGACGTTTCATTATTATTTTAATTTTCTCCCTGTATGTAGTTACTATTTTCTTGAGTGTCTGTTAAAGAAAAGTCCTTCACTTTTCTTGAACTTCTGAAAAACAGGACTTTTGTGATACAAATAGGTACAAAGAAACAATAGCTCCAAACTAAATGCTTTTATTTATATTTGTCCATCCCATTATTTGCTTTGAAAGTGTCTATAAGTTTCTGAATATTGGCAGCAACCTATTCAAAATCAACCCATAAGTCTTCTGGTTTTTTAGTCTAAAATCTCACCAATCAACTTTAAAAAGCAAATAACCTTAATTATTTAAGAAATAATCTAAATCATTTTTGCATGTTTCACAGAGTCATGTAATTTCACAGGCAGAAAAAATGGAGTAAAATACACTGAATTAATTATTCTTTTCTGTTTTTTCAGTGAAATCTCCCAAGAGACTGACAAAAGCAGAGAAAGAAGTTTGCTTTTAAAAAACTCACATTTTTTACCAATAATCTTATCTTTTTAAATATCTAAATCAAGGCAAAAGTCAACAAAAGTCTAAGAGATAGCCCTATAGCAAGGGATGTCAGAATTAGAGGTACATATTCCAGAACATGCAGACTACAATACTTCTGCAAATCACAGGGAACAGCACTTATTTTTATAGCACTGCAGACTAACTCTCAAACTATCCTTTCTCTCTTCCTAATTACCCTTCCTTTTTTCTCCTCACTAATTTTGCAATCAAACCTCAAACTCTTTCCTTTTGTTGTCTTCTGTGTTAAATTACAGAGATCTCATGTCAGTAAAACAGTTGGTATGGGTGGGCTTCATCAGACACTGAAACAAAATGAGTCTCGAAAATAAAAGCTCAGTACTAGTTTTCTTTTTGCAATAAATGTAACAATGATGACAAATCACAAATAACCAGCTGGTAGGGTGGCAAATAAATACGTTAAGTTGATGTTCTAAACTGTATCAGAAGTTTCCTCTGTTCAAACAAGTCCTGTAAGACATTTGTTGAGAAATGCTGTACAGATTACAAGCGGGCACATGAAACACTTACAGTAAAAGGATCTTTAGAACTCTAAGATGGCCAAGAGCTCTATTCCATCATCTAGAAAATGCATTAGAAAAAAAATACTAATAGATTTTCTTGATCTTTTTAAAAGGCATCTTACCATTGCAGTGTAGCTGGAGTTGAATGCGGTTTTGATGCTCTATTATTTTCTTTTTCCTCATCTGTTAAGAAACAAAAAAAGCTGTGTGATTTCATCAGGAATTTCCTAGGAATTCATGAACTGTTTTTTTAAAAAGAAATATTGTTTGAATGGTAAGATTTTTTTTAACTAATTAAAATAAATTTTAAAACAATTAAAATGTGCTCAAGTGCCAAAGCTTTCTCAAAATTCTGGCTAAAATTCAGAAATGTAAATAATGATGTTCCCTAAACTACCATCTGTAGATACTGCTTAAGGCAGTAAACTCTGCAAATATCACTGATAGCAGGAGCAGAGTGGTGCCTAGGAATATTGACATTGGAAAGGATAACTTTATATGGAAAAAAAGCAACTCTTAGATCTCTACCAGCATGTGAGAACATGTAAACAGTTTCACTCACTATAATGGAACTGTTGCCTTGCACAAGTTTTATGTTAGATAAGGCATTTAAACTAATGGGGTACACCCATTGTTTGATCTTAACATAAGGTAATTATTGGATGTTTATAAATTTACAGGGATTAATTCTGAATGAGAATAAGTGTATATTCTGTTATATACTTTATTCCTTTTCAGGTGATTTCTCTGATAATTTTCCCCATTAACTGTTTCCAAGGCAACTCTGGTTTGCTGATTTTCCAAAAATTCAGATAAAAGATGAATAAAGAAAAAGGTAATTAAAATAAAACTTCAAATATTGGATTCTTCCTGGGAGGCATTTGTTCTTTTGAAAAAGTTTAGAAATATGTATAGAATAATTCTGACTAAAATGTGTTTTATTAAACATATGAAACATTCCTAGGTGAAAGCTGAGTGGAGCACAATCAAGAGCTCCAGAATGTTACTCTTTGGGAAAGTGTTGTATCAAACACATTTTGATATTTTAACAGCTTTGTCCCCGATGAAAGCATTCAGCATAGATGGCTTTGATACCTAAACAATAGGGTAAACCTGTACACCACGCTGCAAGTCGCATTTCTTCATGAAATGAACTTTTAGAAGTAATTTAAGTGAGCCTTTAGGATGCGGGATCTTACGGGAGCAGCACTATCCTCCTCTGCACATCGGACCCTCTCGGGAGGCCTTTTGAGCTGCGCGGGGAGCCCGCGGACACAAATAACACCCCGGCTGGAAGGCTCTGCGGGCAGCCCTCGTCCCCCGGGACTTGTTGCCTTACCCACGGAAGCTGTGCCAGCCGAACATCCTTTATCCCTGAGCGCCAGCAGATCCCGTTCCGCAGCTCCCCGCGGAGCCTCAGCGCGGCCCCCCCACATCTGCATCACAACGGGCCCCTCATTGTTGGGCCGCACACTCCCTCCCTGCCTTTCAGGGCCCGCTTTTATTCAGCGCACAGCACCAACATACACATCTCAAATCACTTTTAAATTGTGGGTTTCGTTTGTTTTTCCTGTTCAGGCGGTCGGCGTGCAGCAAACGCGGGCGCACGGGGCCTGAATGCCGAGGGGCCGTGGCTGCCGCCCCGCAGGCCCAAGGACCAGGCCTGGGATGGTTTCCTCCTGTGCTGAGGGGGCTGAATTCCCCTCGGATACGTGGCAGACATCAAACTTCAAGTCAATATCCAAGTTACACAATATCACTACACACTTTCCATCCCCCATCCGCCCAGCTTTTTTTCACTTGCACTAAGAGTGAGCTGCTGTGAGCAGGTGCTTTACTTAACCTGCCCTCAGACATGCTTCACGCCCGCCATGCTCAGCTCCTCCCACTCAAATCCTCCCTAAGAACTTGTTTTAACGACACAAACTAACAATTAGGTCATAAACTGCAATTTACATCTCCATCCTCAGGTATGTTTGCCTCCTGGGGATCCTTCTGAAAGACCCCTCAGCATCCCCCCCTAACTGTGCCTTAAAACCAAGAAGGAAAAGATGGACTTCAACTGTAACTCAGAAAATGTCTTTTAAGCATTAATTTCCATTGAACAACTGGATTTTCAACAAAGATAAATTTTTTGCAGAGTTAGTGCTTGTCACCCCAAAGTCAATTCTCTGTACAAGAAAATAGTGCAACTTTGTTTTCTGCCAACGAACCAGCTGCCAGCCAAACTTTCACTTTTTTATTAAAAAGATGGAAAGGGATGCAGAAGGTATGGGAATAGATGGGACCTAGAAATACAAACTTTCAGTATTACATATAAAAGCTCTTAATTCTACCTTGTCTAGTTTAACAATATAATCTCATCAGATAATTGACTAGCAGAAAATAATAAATAGCTTTATACTTTATATTTTAGCTGTCAGCAAGGCACCTAATGGTGTCCATAGCAAGCAGAGAATGTTTAACTCTTGACTCAGGTCCGATACCAGGTCACTTTGTCTAGCATGAAAGAGGGAAGGAAAACAGCATTTCTTACTTTTTGGCTTGTCATTTTATCAATTCACATCAAAACAACACTGTAGATTAAAATAAAGGCATACCTTTTAAAATGCAATACTTTTAAAATCCAACCTATTTTGTAGGAAAAGGAAATAAAGTCACTGAAAAGAAGTCCTGCTTCAAGGCACTGTCACAGAAGAGACATGACAATTTTGTGACAAATTCAAAAGATCTTGAAGTCACAAGGAAAAACCTTGTTCAATTCACAGTCGCAGGGATTCACACAAAGCACCCCAGGGAGAAACCCATGTAGTGTGCGCACGCCACTGCCAATAGGAGGGCTACCAGCATCCCAAGGAAAAAGTGTCTTCAAGGTACCTGATTAGGTGGAAAACCTGTACTCATCTCAAACTGAATGCAGATAACAGCTTAGACAGCTGCAAGTAAAAGTCTCAGCATAGAAGGGGCCTTCAAACATAATAACACTAGGAATCAATGGTGTTCTAGAAAAACAGTATTTGTTGGCTCACAGAGATATCAGAGGATCCTTTTGTCCCAAACTCTACGGAAGTTCTTTTGCCAACTGCTCCATCTTACTTCAAAAATTCTGTTTCAAAGCCCCTCAAGTGGAGTCCTGTTTGTATCTTGTGCATGTTTGTATCTTTGTGGCTTTCCTAGAGCTCTCAGTGGGATCCTCTAACTTTTGCTGATTCTAGGTACAGCTCAAAGGATTTCTTACTTCTTGGTGCAAGACATGGAGACAACAGAAGCTGTGCTCAGCAGCTTTGAGCCTGCTGCCTTAAACACAGGGAGTGGAACAACGTGAAGCGAAGACATACCTTTTTTGTAATTGTGTTGGTGTTAGTCTGTTTATCATAACTAAAATGGAGCTAAGTTCTTCTTTCCACTCTGGAGGTAATTGGAGAGCCTTGTACTTTCCAGTGCTGCCTGCATGTGTCTCAAAACCAAGAAAGAAACTAACATGCTGTTACTATCTTTATATAGATAAAATCCTTCCCTTAGTTCAGGTAGCTGCACATTTTTCAGAGGAATATCCTCTTCCTCTGTACCACCTGCAGGCCAGATTCTGACTGTTCTCAGAAGTGATTTGGCCTTAGCCAAAATTAAATTATAGTACTAAGCTATCTTGTCTCCTATTTACGTGTAGCCATAAATGAGATTCAGGCTCATTAGCATGCATTCCATGCTTTTAGAATAGTGGGAGATTTTAAAAACCTCTGAGAAATATGGGAGCATAATTTTCACTGAGTAGGTTTAACTGAAAAAGAAGGAATTTTCTCCAAGGAAAATTTCAGTAAAAGCAAGTAACTATTTTTTAAACTTTTTTTTTTTAATAGTTTACTTCAAACAAAAAACAAAGCTGCTGGGCAAGTCATCACAGCCAGTATGAACATGGATTTGAACACCACTTTTGAAGCACAAAAAGTAGTCTGAATATTTTCTTTTATCTCATAGGAAGTTTACACATTCACATTTCCAAATAAGCAAGAAAATTTGGACAAGCAACCCTTCCACTTCATCAAGAAACATCATAATTCCTTCCCCACAGAACTGAAGTTGAAACTTTTGTAAGCCTTTATTTGTATTCTTCCAGACCTCTACCTCAATTTAGATAATCTGGTTTAATGCACAGTACACAGAAAATGTTATGGAGTTGGTTTTTTTTCAATTATTGGCTACAAGATTCTACCATTCCCTTTCCTGTGAATCTTTTGACTAATGTGGAACATGGAAGTGGCAGCTGGAAAAATGTTTTAAAAGCTGGAAAGTGAAATAAAATTTAGTGATAATTTTTATATTAGAATGTAAAGACTGTGGTTTGGAAGATGTCATAAAATGTTCCAAAAGGGTAAGAAGCACTCGAGAAAGCACAGAGGTGATGTGAATCCATGGCTATGAGTCATCACTTCCTTTCCCAGTGTAATGCAGGTTCAAGAGGCCTGGGGGTATCTGGATAACATTGGAAGATTGCAAAGGACCCCTGTGGCCTGAAGTATGGTTCTGTAACACACTTTAGCTGTAGAAAAGGAGACCAGCAAAGCTATTATTCCTGTTTAAAACCTTATGAACTCTAAAATCATCCAGGAAAAAAAGAACCATGAGAGCAAGCATTATGCCCAGTAAAAACATTGTTGGTTCACAGCACAAGTTCTCAATCTTCAGCGGAGGCAAGGCCAAAAAAAAATAAAGGCAACCCACCCCAACTGAAAACCAAACCCACATTTTCTTTGGTAGTCCAGCCAACAGCTGCCTCATGTATGCAGAGACAAAAAACTAGTCAAGAGAAAGGTGGTTTAGGCTTTCTTTTGGTTGCAGATGAAAACTGGACCTACTCTGACAACAGCAATTTGACCACCATTCTGAAGAATTCAAATAGGGTTATGTGGGTTTTCTCAAAGCATTTTGCCTCCTGCTTTGTTTGTAAATATATGACAGAGGCTGGACAAAGATTGACATGATGGTTTGGAAATTTCTGGTTGGATTTTGGATGGTGTTAGAAAAATGTTAGAAAGAACTCAAGGGCTAGAAAGGAGCACATTGGACAATGATTTCTACAGTGAAACTTCTAGTTTGTTCTGGATTTCACAGATTATTGCTGTGGCTTATTTTGCTTTCCTACTTCTTCTTCACCTTCTCCCCTCCCTCACCTCCCCCTCAAAACAAGGATGACTTTTCAGGTGGATTAATTCTCTTATCTGCACTGCAGAAATGCTGGTAATCAGTGCAAAGGAAGCATCTGGAAGAACTGGCTATTAAGAAGGAAGCTAGATAAAATCAACTCTGCCTCTCATTTGGGTTTCCATTATATGCTGTGACAATGTCCTCTGCACACAAATAGAGGAACAAATTCATTTATGTATTTGTTTTATCAGTTCTAAATTCACTGCCTTTCATTATCATTGCTTGCTCTTTATTTCAAGAACTAGAAAACAGAATGAGCCACCATGCCATCTTCTTAATGCCACTGTCTGAAACACCTGCTCTTGTTAATCACACAGGTCCTCATTTTACTGGCCCCAGCTGTGTGGAAGTTTCCCATGCTCATATTTAAAGCACATGTAACCATCCTGAATTCTGATCCTATGACGAGTCTGAAGATACATCTTATTCATTACAGATTCCTTCCATCACTTTCTCAGTAGCATCAGAGTGAAATGAACTTTGTGTATCTCACAGATTCTCATAAGATTCAAAATTACAAGCTGCTGTTTTTATTTTCACTATGATCCACCATAATTTTAAAAGATAAATTAATTTCTACTCCTTAATTTTTAAAAACAGAAAACTCCAAACCTCTCCCAGCTTCATTGTCAATTTTTAAAGATTCTTGTGCATGGTTCTTAGCTTGCGAGTCATGAATAAATACCATTTTTCTACTAACATCTTCCTTCTCCTTCAGAAATATTCCCTCAAATATATCCCTAGACAAATGGGAGTAAGGCCCCAATACAGCAAATTTCATTATCAATTACAATATTGTGCTTACAAGGCATGTAGTTTTACCACGATATCAAAATAAATAATTCTCTTAAAATAAAAAAAAAAGTAATTACTAGTTACTGGATTAAAGAATTCCATCTGCATTAATATCTTGTAATGTGAATATATGAATTCTGGAAATGAAAAGTAACATGGAGAGTATTTTGCTTTAGGCAAATTAAGCAGAATAGAAATTGCATAAACTAAACAGTAGGCTAGAAATTGTTTTGCAATTTTAAAAACAAAAAAATTGGTTGTTTTAAACTACTTTGAAATTATTTTGATTACCTGCTATTGTTAAAAATCAAGATCTAAAATTACTATCACTAGAAAAGAAAAGAAATACTTGATTTAAAATCAGATAGATTGATAAATTTTTCCCTCTCTGACTAAAAAGAAAACAATATCATGTTTTAGTAAGTGATTTTTTAATCTCACAATTGTTTAATTCTTAATGAAAATATTTTTTTTAATTTATGGTTTGATATAGCAGTATTGGAAAACAGCACATTTTTCCCACATATTTTGACCACAAGGTGTTCACCGGTGAAAAGCAAAACAAGTGGTTTTTCTTCTAAGCTGATCCTAACAGCACATTTTAGTAGTCATTCAACCTTTATTCAGTGACACACAAATTCTTCTGATTGTTTTAACCAATAAACAGTACTATTTCCTTTCCAGAAATGTAAATATCCCAGAAAAAAAATTAATAAAACTATTGAGTATGTCAAGTGAGTAGACTCCTTAAAATACACAGAACTAAAAATTTAATCAAGCTGTAGCAACTTATATAGCAGGAAATGAGCACTCGGACATGTTCACACTCACTTTAAATGAATGAGAAGTTACTTACTTTCATCATTAGAAACATTCCCCAGAGAGGTGTGACTGGAATAACGTTTGTTTTCACTTTCATTGAGACATCGTTCAATCCAACTCTCTGCAAAAATAATAAAATATGCTCTTTTGTTTGTTCGTCTTTGCATAAAATATAAACTTGCAACAGATAAATCTCAATAAAATGTCAGCATTCAAGAGATTATGGTCTTGAACATTTGTATTAAAATATGCTTGGTCTGAGGATATTTAGCAAGAAAAATCTTTCTTGCTTTTAAACTTAGCTGTTGCTTTCTAGCTTCATTTTTCGGGGGGTTTTTTTGTTTTTGTTTTTTTTTTTTGCTTTTAAACTGTAGAGGCTGAAACACTTCTGTGTACAAAACAAAGGTCCTCGGGATATTCTGTCCCCCATCACATGATACGTTAAAAAATAAAAATCAAATTAAACATGGAAATCACACTGGTTTTCAAGTCTTAGTCTGGCAAAGGCTTATGTCCTCGAGTATTCCTGCTGGTTTTGGAAGAAATCTTACTGGATGTAAAATCAATAATTCATGTGAATTTTGGTTAAATTGAGGATCAAACGGTGCTCTGTGAAGCCCAGTCCTACAACCTCATTCACACTGATGGAGTCCCAGGCATGATCTTTTCCTCACTGGTACAAGTCCAATGTAGCAAGTCAGCAGCTACTGAGCTGCTCAAACCTTTGTCACCCCACAGTGCAAATGAAGCCACTCCTGCTCCTCCCTGTTTTTCAATACATTCCCAGCAGTCAAATGAGGTACCTTCAGCATTACATTGATTTGAATCCACTGTTCTTCCTGGAAGCTATAACTTATGTCCCCTGATGACTTTAGAGGATGCACTGGGCTCAGCAGAATATACTGTTACAGGTCTTCAGGACAAAAGTTACACCTTCTTATGTGTTTCCTTGGACAAAGTATGAAATATGAGTTTTTGAGTTTGTCTAAATCCCTAGGTATTGCTACAATAAACTGACCTCCCTCAAAAGATTCTTTTTCAAGGGTGTGAACGTGGGCAGAAATGAGTTTATGCTCAGAGATCTCCCTGTGGTCAAAGCAAGAAAAAGAAGGGATAGATGGAAGTCTGCAAGGCAAGCCTGCAAGTTATGACAGAAAACAACTCCACTGAGTGAAGAGATACACAAGAAACAAGGGGAAACAGCTCGCTGCCAGAAACACCTTCAAAGACATGGAAATGGCTCCAGATTCCTTTCCATAAGCCCCCCCACCTGCCACCAAGCTACCTGCACAGCATAGGCACCAGTCTGCCAGCCAGCAAAAGCCCATCACAGCAGCAGGCTTGAAGGGAAAGCAGGAACCCAGCATCTTGGGAAAGCTGCCCATCTGGTTTATAGAAGATAAAAGTTGGTATGACCTAATCTCAGCACTAGATGCCAGTAAACAAATAAATGGTCATGGCCAAATACATCCTGCAGGAAAAAATGCTTTTTAAACCCAGGCAGTTGTATAAACCTGTGCATATTCCTCTGTACACATCTCCTCTATTGCCATGCAAACAAAAGGGCAATGGCACCTGTGCAGAATCTCAGAAAGGGTGTGCTGAGAACCCTTCAGAGCTAATTTGCAGGCCTTGCCACGGGAATCCAGGTACTGTTGCTTTGTGTGCTTGTGGTTTTCAGGCAGTGTTATGGCAGCTCCAGGCTATTCTCCTCCCCAGTTATTCACAGTAGGAACATGCTGCAGTGCTGCCTTGACCAATACAAGCACGTCCCTGAGTGCATCTTCCTCATTCACCATCACACTTGTGCCTAGGAAGCCTCAGCCTGCTCCCTCTTAAGGTGCTTCTCTGAAAACCATCAAAAAACCCACTTGTTGGCAATAGATTTGTAAAGGATATTTCTTCTCTCATCAAATTCAACACAGCCTTGCTTAAAAATCACTGTAAGACTGCTGACACCATGATATAAAACCTGCCAGCAGGGCCCGTGCTGTGAAATCAGCCCCTGCTCAGTTACAAACCCACAAGCCGGCGGCAGCTCCAACTTGGAGGCTTTCCCTGCTTGGGCTGCTCAGCTGCATGGGGTGGGGATGTATCACCTCCTTGTCTGAGGGCCAACACAAGGATATGGCTGCTTTCTGCCAGATTTCTTTTGCTGCCCTAAAAATGAGCTCACAGCATCTTTCCAGTCCTATTTTAGTACTGTGAGCTGTCTCACAGGTGAAGAGAAACTTGCTGCTGAGAGCAACATCAGAGAGAGGTGCAAGAAGCCTTGGGAAAGATTACCCTACCTCCTCCTCCTCCTTTCAGCACAGCCATGGCTGTATATAATTCCCTTGGCTCAGAGCCCAGCTGCAGGGAGTAAAAGCAAAGGCGGCTGCCATTAGCGCCAAGGGGAGACCAATGCCCAGCTCTGCCCTTTCTTTTCTGCCGGCACTGAGAGCTGGGAAGCGGGGATGCATCCTCTTCCCTCGGCAGCAGGGAACTGCCAGCAGCCATCTTTAGTCAAATTCCCTGCCTAAGTAGTAGGAAAAAACCCCCAACTTTTTAAGTGTCACTCCATAATCATTTTCATCATCCTTGTTCACGCAGTGTTGGTGATAGCTGCGCACATTCCCCTTTTTGACAGGAAAACCAGCCAATTTACACTGCCGTGTATAAAGCCTGGAGCGTGGTGCAGTTACAGTTTAATTGTGTGCTGCAGCTCCTTTGGTCCTGAATCACCCCAGTTCAGCCTGCTGCAGCCTGAGTCTGGCTTTCCCTTTGTGGCTTTGCATTTAAATAGCTGATAGAAATTCTTCAGGCCTGAAAAGATACACGACCTGTCTGGCAGCAAAGAATGAAGAAAATTAACTCTTTTGAGCAAAAATGTCAGGGAGTTTATGGCAAATTTGTCAAATTATTTGGCAGATGACAAAATGTGACAAAACCAACTATTTAAAAGCTATATTATCTCATAAACCAAATTATGCAAGTATAAATAAATAAAGATTCTAATATGTAACTTCATTTAATAACTAGCTATTTTTCTACTGTTTGTATAAAGAAAAACATTTTTACAAGGCTTTTAACTTCCAATATTAATAACAGTGTCTTCAGGTATTAAAAGAAAACACAACTACAATTTTGATAAAATTTTAAATAGTCCCATCAGCCCACAGAGCCCAGACACAGTAACACCTGCCCAAAATAAAACAAAAGGAAAAAGAGGCAGAGCAAACAAAATCAAAACTCAAAATTAAGCTTGACTTTTATAAGGTCTTTCAGAGTTAATAACATTAGATCTTGTTCCAGGCCTAAGGAACACACTGGGTTCCCTCTACATGTTGAATGTGCTTGTCCTCATGACACGAGGGTGTGCCTGTCCCAGCAAGAAAAGGCCCATGGGGAACCTCTGGTGTTTCCAGGCTGTGGTTCCATCCCAAGGCTGGCACCAGCTGCATCACACTACTGTTCTAAATATGCATTGAGTCATGTGGGATGGAATTTTTTTGCGATTAAAGCTTAATTATTGCACTTGAACCTTAGTTTTCACAGGCAGGATTTCACAGCAGGAAAACTCACAGAATGATGGAGAGTTCAGGCAGCAACTAAGCAAACGTGCATATCAGACCTGATAACAATGATGAGTCGTTAGCACAAGATGAGAAACCCAAAATTACCTGTGGGAAGTGTTTGTGAGAACAAAAGAAACTACATCTTAATACAGGCCATATTTTTACTCACTGTGTTTTTAGTGCATCAAGCCTTAAGGCATTTCCTCTCCCCCTCTAGGACTCCTTCCCATCAGGAGTCCCAGCACACTGTACCCTCAATTGTACTGAAACAAGGATCAGCACTAGTGAAAAAGCAAAATAACAGATTAGGAATAGCTAGCAGTAAAATGTAGTATAGTCACTTACTCATAACTGTGTCACAGTATGGAAACTATCATAATCTTACTAGCAAAGAAAGAAAATAATGTTTTTAATGGCATTTTGAGGATCCATCTTCAAATATCATAGCAACTGTTTAATTTTGCACAGGTCGAGTGAACTGTAGTGAACCACACAGCTGTGTTCCTCAGCCTTAAAATTTTTGTTATACAATTTTACATACCACTAAATGCAAACACACTGTATCTGCTGTGGGATTCCTACACGAGGGAAAGGATATCATTATTCAAATTACAATAATTTTCCCAGTGTAAATATTGTGACAGAATAAGTTACTATTGCACCAACAAAAAAATCAGAAATTGTTCAAAATTAAATGCTGAAAGATGAATTTAAAATAACTATGGAACTATTTCGGCCCCTAATTTTGCCTCTTTTCTTTTTGATCCCAATATTTCTAAAGATGACACATCCACTGAGACTCAAGCATCAGAGTATTTCACTTCCATTCCATGTGCCACACTTTTACCAAGAGGAAGTTTTAACTGAACTTGTTTTCAAAAGCAGGCAGAGCAGAAGGTGTGTAGCTTCACCCTATCCCTACCAAGCCACTTCTTTTCAACAAACAGCCTATTTTCAATTGTATGGTGTTTCAAAGATTGAGCTGGGGAGGTAGGCTTGGGAGCTCTGAGACAGAAATATGCAAGAGGTGTTTAGGGGCAGGAACTTTCATGAAGGATCAGAAATATGAAGCAGAAATGTTCTTGAAATTTATCTTTGACAAATTATTTTGACATTTTATCTCCTTCAGAAGCCAAAGCTTGCTTCTGGAACACATCTTTGAAAAGCTTCTCCTTCAGAGCCTGAGTTGAGGTGATGCAGCAGAGGAGCCTGTGTACTGCCAGTCCATTTAATGAGATAATTACTCCCTGTTTGTGTAATAGTTATTAGCTACCTGTATTTGCAGCACTCATTGCTCCCACATGGGCACGCAGTAGCAAGAGCAGGGCAAGAGCCACTCAGGCTCCTCTCTGCAGAGAAGAGGAGATGGATCTGATCACAGCCACAGTGGCCTGTGCTCCTGCTGTCCTGCCAGGAGGGCCAGGAGCAGCTGCAGTGACAGCACCAGCTGTAATCACAGCCTCTCCTGGCCTTTGGGAGCGCTGTGCCACAGGCACTGGGGGCTATTCCACACAGCTTGGAGCTGAGGGTACTCAGAGCTGCTGGCTGCAGCCTGTGGGCATGTGGGTATGCCCTGAAGGGACATAAGGAGGGTTTATGGGCAGAACAAAGCTCTGTGGCCACCTAATCTGAGCTGCATTTTGCTCACCTCATTCCCTCCACGGTATTTACAGTACTAATTTTCCAGTTATGCCATATCCTCTGATCCACGTGTGGTCACAGCACTGGCATAATTGGGAATAACTCGTTTTTTGAAAGTGTATGAGATGACAATCCCCATGTCCTAGAGACATAGCCAAGGCTTTGATAATGACAAAATTTGCGCAAGCATTTATTTCACCAAAGCCATAGCAATTGCATGAAAAGCTCTCTCGTGTGCTTTCAGCTCTAGACTGGCTCTCATATTCCAAATTTTTAAGTCACCAAAAAGCATGACAATTTACTTAGGGAGCTGAACACAGACCAGCTCCTCTTCCATGAGTTTTCTTGTCACTGAAATAGAGTTATCACTGGAATAAGAACATAAGATTTGATAGGACCCAAACCACTTCTTGAGCTATATACTAACTTGGATGGCACAGCTGCAACAGTCCAGATCCTTATCTTTATTCATGATTGCTTTTGTAATTTTTTGCCCATTTCTCAAGCTAAATTAAAAAAAAAAAAAAAAAAAAAAAAAAAAAAAGTTGTAACTAACTGTGAGAAAAGGTATCTAAAAGTAGATAATGCAAATATAAAGGAACTAGCAAATTGTAGTGCATTTATAAGAGGACCTGATGGAAAAATTACTATTTAGCAGTGAGGACAGTCTCAATTTTACAGTTCCAGTGACAGAAGAGGAACTCCTTTCATGCATACGGAGGAGTCTTAGCACCCCTCTGAGTTATTTGTTTGATGTTCTCAGAGGGAAGAGTTACTCATCTCTTCCTGCAGTATCTCTTTGCCAAGTGTCTCAGTACCAAGCTGGCCAGCAACACTGTCGTCTAGCTGCTCATCTGAACTGTAACCACAAGAGAAAGTGGTTGCTAACAGGAGATTTAGCAGGCAAACACAGTGACTCAAAAGCTCAAGAGGCTGACTGAAGGTCCCATTTCCGTTTTGATAGCCCATGGTACCAACAGGAGAGTTGATGGGATGATATTCTATATCTTTTCTTATTAATGAAACCATCACTGCCCTGACAGCGTCTTCTGTTGTCTGTTCCAGAGTAAGTGCTGTGGTTTGCAAGATTCATTGAGCTTTTCTCTGCAGAGCTGATCTTGCTGAACATGGCCTGAGACATGCCAGCACCTCAAAAACTCTGTTCATGCTCTCCATGTTGCATCATTGCTGTGGACAGAGAACTTCTAACCTCTAGAGCTGTAAAATTCATAAAGTCTGAGTAGCTTGCCTGCTTCGGCCATCCCTTAGTGTGCTGAAAATCTAATTTCTAAATGCTATCTGAATGAAAGCAAGGAAAAACGAGCCAGTGCATGTAATATTTTGACAAATGCAAGTGAAGACTTCACCTTGTAACACTTCAATCTTTTGGAGCAATTGGCCATAGCTTATAAGACAAATCACTAGTTTAAAACAGTCCCTTGGAGGTAAAAGAGATGATCCCTTTCTCTTAGGAGTAATGATCAGGAGATAAACCTGAAGTCTGACCCTCAAACTACTAAACACCTATTCTAGTACCTGCTGTATACAACATCTGGCCTAAATAGAAGCAGGATTCATGTTCTGTATCTCTCTCACACCTTGCAGCACAGCCCCGCTGGTCAGAGGCACATCTGCCACCTGAGAAGTGCTGCTGCAGTGCTGTGCAGGTTGGTTACAGCAGCGCAGTTCAAGCAACACACTGCCTGAAAGAAAGCAAACAAAAATCACTTTATCTACAAAGCCTCAGTGTACTGCAAAAGCAAGACCTAAACAAGATCTTGCTTAGCCTCAGCACATTGTTATGAATAAGTGTGTCTGTGACATGACAGGTCTTGGCAGCCACTGGCTCCCATTGAGGGCATTGAACTTACCAAAATCTACTGAAATCAAGCAGAACAAGCTACTAGGGACAGCCAATCACACAGTAGTTTTCTAAGATTTAGGTTTTCATAGATGATGTAATCAAAATGTTCCTCCTCTCCACTGCTAAATGGAAGGTTTCTGAGACCATACAAGGGTCACTATCCAGCTGCTGTTCCCTGTAACTGCCTCAGCACAAAGATACTCCTAGTCCAAACCAGCTCCTCTCTAACCATCAAGGGGGACCTGCCACAGAGAGCCTGGTCCTGCTCCTTGCTGCCTCATTTGGTGCCATCAGCTGCCAAGGCACACACCCTTCAGTCAGAGCATGCTAGCTATCAGTAACATCTTCCAGCTCCACAGGAAATCATGCCAGTGTCCTCCTTGGTCCTGCACAGCCATCTTCTGTTCTTCCAAGAGACCTGCTCCTCAGGGATGACAGTGACACATGGCCTTGGTGCAGATGGCAGAGCTGCTACCCTGACAAGCTGCCAGATACTTCAGTGTTTTGTTTGCTAATCTAACTTTTTACTTCATTTCCAACAGGGGAAAATGTCAGGCACTCTTGTTGCAGTCCTTTTGTTCTCATTTCTTGGCATACAATTCTATTGGATCTATTTCAGGGTTAATGGACATTGGTCCAGGGCACTTTGTAGATGTTGGCAGGAATGTTTTTGTTCTCTTTCTTTGACTTATGATTCTGAAAAAGCATTGTGAACATTCTCCATGATATCATAAGAATGCAAAGAATAACTCTCTTGCGTGTGAGAGAGCTCTTTTGTTTTGTTTAGTCAGATCTTCACTCCCAGTATTGATTTTCTGCTAAACTATTTGATAAAATATATTTAAAATTGGCCTTACATACTTAAACTAATAACAAAAAGCACCACAGCTAATAATTTTTTAACTCCTCCAGAATACTTGGGCAGAAAAGCTGGAATTTATGAGATGTGATATTCTTATGCTGTGCACTGTGCAGAAGTTCGTCTGAATGTTTCTTTCATTTAAGTATTCTGTCAACAATATTCATTTTTATGAAGGTGCATCCTAAATGCAGATAAAACACCCCCAGAAGCCCTATAATACAAGATGTTTCTGAATAATGATTCTGGTGTTCAGGGCGGCCTCTACCCTGGATCAAATAAGGAACTCCTATCTGCCCTTCTCTGGAATCACACAGCGCATTTTGCTATTGCATTTCCAACTCAATATGCATGTTAATCAGAAGTAGCCCTTTCCCTCTCCCAGTCACACAGAGATGCTATCTATCGTTTCATTTTGAAGAGTAAGTTTCACCAGACCACTAATGGCTGCTTGGTTCTTGCTTCATCAAAGCCATTCCTCATTCAGCAGAAAAGCAAACCTCACTTGGTCCGATTTCAATGCGGCGACATTTCCTCACATTCCCTTAGTGACACCAGTAACTGACCAATTCAGCTCTCCCAGTGCTGAACTTTAACTTACATGGTTGTGCAACATGCAGCCAATCTTTTCATCAGTAAGATCATCACACACATCATGTGCCTTCCAAGCACCAACGCTGCAGACAGCCAAATGTGCCCTGATGCTTCCCCAGCACAATGTGTTATGGCTCCTTGGTCCATCAGGGTCTGCTGCATAGCTCAGTGGAAAGGCTATCAGTGTCTCCAATTTTAACTGCAATGCATCCTTTCAAGGAAATGCATACATTTCTCTTGATCGTTGCCAGACCTATTCTTCTCCAGAAAAAAAGCTCAGAGCCAATTGATGCCCCTCTTTGCTCCAGATTCCATTAATTTCTATGCTATTAACATGAGACACACAAGTGAGCTCATAGGGCCTTAAATTCTAGGTACCTCTCCCATCTCTTCCACCCTGCAGCAGTCTCTTCTCCCAGGCTTCTAGGTTAGACATTCCCAGCTGCTGCCATGGTCTCTCAGCTTACTAGTGTGCATGAGAAGACATGAAGTTCTCAAATCCTTAATTCAGCTCAGCTTTATTATTACACAGGGCTGGAATCACTTGGCTGAGCAGGAGAGCTATGGGTCAAGAAACAGAATTTGCATCAAGTACCCATGAAATGCTTCCCTCTGCCTCAGGAGCTGATGAATCCAGCAGGCAGGCCAATTTGGCACAGAGATGGTAGTACATCAGTAAAATAGCCCCACAAAGATAACAAAATGAAAATATGTGAGATATGGGTGGGGGATACACAAAACACTAGTTGTGGGGCTCAGGGGAGAGAGGAGTGGCAAGGTGGGTTGTTGGAAAGGAGATGAGAAGAAAATGGAAAGGAAACAAAAGAAGGAATGAGAAAGAAAGAGGCACAGCCAGAAATAAAGGATAGGAGAAAAGAAAATAACTACAGAGACTTTAAATTTTTTTTGGTTTTTGTTTTTTGTTTTGTTTTTTTTTTTTTTTTTGTTAATCAGGAGAAAAGAGTTCAGCTTCTAAAGGAATGAGGCTACAGTAAATATTTCTCATTAGAAACAGCATCCAGTTGAACAGACTGAAGGACTGAAGGAACATGAGAAGACATATCCAAGTGTGCACAAAATACATGACTCAGGTTTTAGCACATAATCACAGCAGTAGGAAAGAGACAATCCTTTGACTGAAAAAGAGTGTGAACTAAAATATAGAGAGGCTACATTGACTCAAATGGTGACCCCTTTTCCTTCCTTTATGAATATCTACTCCATATCTATCTGTTGCTCATTGTTGTCAAAGGATGCTGCGACAACATCATTCACAACCATTTGGTGGGTAAATATGACACACCAGACAGAAACAAATGAATGCTGTTGCTCTCAGAATGAACACAGAGTATGTGCCTACCAAAACTAGCAGAGAGGACATTAATTAATCATCAAAACATCCCCCCACAAAGATTGGTACCCCTCAGAACTAATTTAATGCTGCTAGCTTTACAGTCTAAATACAGTTGACAGTCTTTGCTAAGTCCTGATGTGCCTAGACTTACAGATTTGTAAGCCTTGTATGAATTTAATCCCTTCCAAACTATCTTCCCTTCCTTTACAAAGTACTATGAATGTAGACCAGAGCTTTTAAAACTAGGAGCCTGGCTCTTCTGAGAAGACTGTAGTCTCCTCTGAACAATATGCAAAGCAAACTCAGGGAGGGAACATGAGAAAAAAGAGAAGTCTTCTTTCCTCCTTCTTTTTTTGCCCAAGACTCACCAAAACAAGAGTCTAGTATTGAATATTCAGCACTGAATACTAACTGCTCAATAGATGGTCTGTTTGCAGAGCTCAAAGTGGAAATGACCCAGCAAGGAGGAGAGGTGAACACCCTGCTCCATCCATGTGATTAAACTGCTCTGTAAACGCAGTCCTCCCCACTTCTACCCACCTCATTACAATGGAGGCCATTTGCTGCCCCTACCACAACTCATTTTTAAAAAAACGTTTGCATTAGAGGGGCCCCTGCACCAGTATTGTCCCCATGACTCTACATTTAGGATAGGAATGTGAGTCCCAGCTCGGGAAAACCTGCACTAGCCAGGCAGTCCAACCAGCAGGATGTGCTACTGCCACTGCTTGGGAAAAAGAAGCACTGGCATAGTTCACAGAGGAGCAGAGCAGGGAACAGTCCCTGCTTTCAGCCTGCACAGGGCGTGGGGTGAACACCACTGGGCAGCTGCCTTGTTCTGCCATGGACCTTGGAAGTCTCTTCAGTTCTCCTCCTCTGAGTTAAGACATTTTGCTGTCATACAGTGAACACCCAGGAGGCCAAGCTGTGACAGAGGCTGGTGCGCAAACATGACACACCATTTAGCAAATGTGTCATTTGCACTATGCCTCTCATAGGGCCAAATTTCCCTTGATAACAAAAACATAGTTGATTCTACCCTTAACCCCAAGAGGTCCAAAAGAAGCAGCCTTTTACTTAGACAAAATGCATGTTTCAGACCTGTCCTGCCAAGAATTCCTGCTCCAGCTCTTTCATCACGTTGTCCCCAGTGGGACCTCTGTCTCACGTGCAGGACTGGGCACAGCTCCTTTCCTGGTGGCCCTGGGGTGCCAAGCTTGTTAGCCAGCAAATCTCTATCCTGCTGCTGAGCCTGGTCTGGCAGACAGAAAGCTGGAGCTGAAGGGCTGTGCTGAGGGGTAGGTGATTCCCTGCACCACCACACCAGCCTGTGGATGCAGGAACACCCACTGCAGGAGCAGGTGTCTCTCATCACAGAGCAGCACAGGTCTGCCATGCCCTGACACACAGCACCAGGGCACCAGGACTCCACTTTTATATTGCTCTGCTCTGTATTTTTTTTTATGGTGTCTATCAGGCCACTGTCACCTTAAGGACCAGCCAAGAATTTCTGTTTCCCCTTTTGCTTAAGCTTTTTAAGGAGTAAAGGAGCAGGAAGGATTTTACTTCCTCTGAGCATCAGAGATAGCAACAGCCAGGAGTAGGGTACCTAAAAGCACTAAGCACTCATTTGCTTAATTAGGACATTTTGCCATAGGCTCGTGTTTAAAGTGAATGTCAGATGAGGGTGGGAACCACGCAAGTCAGGTTGTTGAGGATTTTTTCCCCTTTGAAGGGTAAGGTTTTGACTACTTTCTACAACTATCCATGAATTTTATTCAACAAATGGTCTGTTTCAGCGAGATCCTAAAATATTAGGAAAACATACAGCCTTTCCTGCTTGGGCTCTAAAACAGCTCCTGGTTTTTTGCAGTAGATTCATACGGCGCTGAAGTGTCCTTAGTAGTAAAATGGACGTTCTGCGAGGTCATACAGTGCTGAAGTGTCCTTAGAAGTAAAATGGACATTCTGTGAGGTCTTTTGAATCAGGTGTGCATTGCTGTCACCATGGGGGAGCTGCTCTGAAACACAGGTGATTCCACCCAACACCAGATGACCAGTCATGAGACCCCACTAACCAACTGGGCTCTCCCTCCATATTTCCCTTCCTCAGCTGTAGCTGAGGTAGTTCAAACACTCCTGAAATAGTTTAGCAGTTAAAAGGGTTCTAGAAAGGAGAAAAAAAAGAGAATGTATTAATGGTTTTAACATTGTATTTAGTGGTACTTCTACTTTTTGCTTTTTTCACTATTTTTAAATTTCCTTTGTCACTGCATTTCTGGTATTTTATTGCTTTACAAGTATAGCACAAGCTAGATCTCAACATACAGACCTCTACAAGAACAGAAAGCTCCTGTCTTTTTTTTTCCTTTGTTGACCTGTAGATCTCATTTGCAAACTTATATTTTTTATAAGACACTTTTCATTTAATGAATTTTACTTGCCTTAATATGAACATTTCTAAGTCTTGCCCCAAGTAGCCAAACCAGCTGAAGAAACAGGACTCTGATAGTATAATTCTAAGGAGTGGAAGTTTAAAAAGAGAGGAAAGAGAAGGTGAATGACAACAAGTATTTCTACATACAGTATTCTTTAATTTTTAAAAAAAAGGCGGTAATTTCTAACAATTGAAACTTGGAGTCCTTTCTTCCAGGCAAACATCAGTTTTTTTCTAGATATGATCTCAGCAAGGAAATGAAAGACCCTAGAGAAGAGGATTTTGTGGTTTTAATTGTTTCAGTCTCTGCCATGGGGTTCATGAGCACCCAAAGCTCCAGCCCAAAGTCTGTCAGTGATGATGGCAGCATCAGACTGTGACTACAGCCAGTCTAGAGAACAGATGAAATCCCAGCATTTGTCCTCAGCCTACTACTCTGAAATGAATGCCTCTAATTCCCAGGGCTGTAAGTTTCAGGGAATCAGTCATTCAGAAAATATTCTGGCTATCTGAAATATACTGTTTGCTCTTACGATAATATTTTGGTATCCTGCACAAAAATGCTCAGCATAAGCTGCTAATTAGTTGTGAACATATCATTCACAGCTTTGAATCAGCTCCTTGGTTCCTGTAAGAATTTCCATCTCAGAGAAATTAAGTTCAACTACCAATAAAAGAAAACAAAGTGCTTAACTGTAGCTGAAGTGAAGGAAACAAGACAGCACTGAGCCTCGCATTTCACATTTCAGACTTGAGGCAAATTAAGCTGCAAATGAGCTTTCTCTTACTGGGTGCAGTGAGAACCAAGGCCCTGTTTAACCCTCACCACTTTTTCCTGATTTCAAATTTATCATAAAGGGAAGAATGGTCAAAAGCATTTAATTCAACATGTGTTTATAAGCAGACAGCTCTTGCAGTAAGCAAGAAAGACTCTGATGCTGACTTTACGCACCATCTCTAACACTGGCTAGTATTTCATAGCTAATAAACTACTCTTGCTGCAAATCTCCTGAGAGAAAAATAAATCTAAATTAAGACAGGCCAGTACCACTAATTATGCATGTAAAATAGCTACAATTAAGTTATTAGACATTTCCAGCTGTGGGGAGGGATCATTACATGCTAACCCTGGGCATCTGCCCTCCCTCAGGCGCACACATGGACTTCAACAGGTGTTTCCCTTGCAGAGCCACTGCAGCATCAGGACCCATGTCTAACAGCAAATTGTATTAACTTTAAAAGTTTCCAGAAAGTCCCTGGCACATATATACAATTCTACAGGATCCTAAAGAGGTGAGTAAACATGCCAGTGGTCCAGATATCCTAAAAAAACCTACACAGGCCTCCACTGGATTAATCATCACCACATACTCTTCCTTCCTACACTTGTTATCCATAGGATCGCTCAGCCATGGAATCGCCTTTACACTATCCATCTTCCTCACCAGAATGTCAGCAACCAAATCCCCTCAGCTGCCAGGATGCTGGGCTCCAGCAGGGTGGGATCATACCGGGTATTCATTTTCAGACACAATGAAACAAACAGAAAATCCAGCACAGATGCAGGGAAACAGACAAGAGCGTGAACTCAGGAAATTCACAAACCTCAGCACTCACAGAATTTTGAGCTAATTATTTGTACTCCAATGTCATCAAGTATCCCCAAAGGACTGACCTTATATTTGTATTAGTTACATGACAGCCCACCACTGCTCTCAAGGCATTGTTATTATCAATCAAACCCTAGCTGCATATAGGCCACCTCTTCAAAAGTCTTGATCTGAAGAGGTACTAAAATTTCATCACCAAGCAGATTTCAGTGATCCCGCGGTTTGATCTTTAGTTTGCTATACCGAAATCCTATGTTTGGAAATAGTATTCCAGAGGACGCACCTCTTTATGACCATCCTAACTTGCAAACCAGCTGAAAATTAGGCTAGCAAAATACAAAGTTGTTTACATTCAGAGACACTGCAGATTTTACAACTACCCTAACCTTCTTCCTTGCCTGCACACTCAATGCATTGCCAGCTGAAAATCAGCCTTCTTTTCTAAAGGCAAGCAAGCCAACAACCCTGATGGAAGCAGGATACTCTTCTGATGACTTTCCGTGGGACAGCTGTAACAGCATCACAAGTGTCTTAGCACAAAATGGTCTCTTCTACATTTGAGAAGGTCTTTACTCAATATATGTTCACTATAGTAAGGGTGCACCTGAAACAGACTGGTTGAGGCTGCAGCTTTCTTTATAGTACACTGTCAGAATCCGGAGTCTCTTTTGTAATGAGTATTACACTCAAAATCTTGAGGACTGTAAACCATAAACGCCAACTTAAATAAATGAAAGTTTCCTAGAGTTCTATAGCTATTCTTACGCAAAACCTTGTTTTAGTTCTTTTTTATTTCCATCCTTTCAAAGGTCTTTACTGCAGGTAAATATTACAGAGCAGTGAAAAATATCACAATTGCCTCTCCCTCAGAATTTTAGAATTAATTCATTAGCAGACAAGTAAATCATAAAATCATTCTTTTCTCTGAGTCAGACTTAAAAGATGAACTTCTTGGTCAAGGTAATTGTCATCACATTTCAAAATCTCTAAAAAATCCCAACAGATTTTACAAAGTTATTAAAACCCCCTCAGAAATGAAGACCTGATCCAGTGACAGGACCTGGGTTTAGATCCTTGTTCTGCTGCCGCTGCTGAAGGCAGAGGGAGATGACGGGAATTGGGCCCTGCTGTGCAAACATTGCCCACACAAACTCTGCAGCTCACAGAAAAGAAAACACTTTTTAAAACAAAAAACATTGGTTTTTGTTTCCCTGCTCCATTTCTTTAGTGTGCAAAATCTTGTAAGATACAAAATCACATACGACAAATACTCAGGTTCAACTATATAACAGACCAGTGGTATTTCTTCTGCATCTCCATATGGTATCAAATTTAGGATTCAAAAGAATCATTGGATCATCCTAACTGCTCAGCATGTTAGAACCTTTATAAACACAAAATCTAAAACATAAAGAATGGATTTTTTCCTTATTGGAATAAAAAAGTATGAAAAAAGTATGAAAAAAAGGAAAGTAAAGGAAAAAAGCCAATAGCAAGCTTCCGATTTACTGTGTTGCAATAAGCAAAGCAAACATTTTTCAGAAGCAAAATCAACCATTTGTTTGGATTAAACAAATCAGGACCGAGGATCACGCACTTTAGCATCATACATGCATTCTGAAACGTCACAGCTCCATTCCCAACTAGCATTCAAGTATTAAGTATCAATACTGGTGATTTCATTGATTGAACCAGGATATGAAAGCCATTAATCCTCTTCAATCAATGCTTAATATGCTAGATCCATTTTAAATGGCAAGCTCGTAGCAAAGGTCACCCACCGCTGCTGCAACAACTCTCTATGTTGATAAGAAGATACACTGAAATCTGGGCACTGCCACAAAGTTTTCAACGCAGGCAGTGCAAGCAGCTTTTCGTGGTTCAAACAAACTGCTTTAAGGGCCTAATCCCGACGTCCTTGACAGCGCTGAAAGGCTTTCTGCTCATTTTAATGGGCTTTGGATCAGTTCCTAAGTCCCAGCTTCAAGTCCCAAGGATCTCATCCATCTAGTGCCTGAAAACCAGCGGAGGTTTTGCCTGGCTCCGACACAGGAATAAGCAGGCCTATTTACTGAGCTGCGCAGCAAAGTTACGCTTCGAGAACGCGCCTCCTCGGGCTCGGGCTCCCTGAGCGGCGCGGCGGGACCTTCCCGGGGGTGCCGGGGCAGGGGTTCGGCATCCCCGGGAGACACAGGGCGCCCCGCGTCCCGCACGCTCCGAGCGGGCGGCATCCCCTGCCGGGCCGGCTCCTGCGGCGGGGCCGGGGCGCACTCACCTTGCCCATGTCACTAGGGGGGGCTGCGGCTGAGCAGAGCCGCTGTGAGCGCCCGGGATCGCCGCAAAGCTTCCCCCGCCCGCTCCGGCCGCCCCTCGGGGAGCCCCGGGCGCCGGCCCGGAGCGCCCAGCCCGCCACAGCCCTCTTGCCAGCCCCGGCTCCTCCGGGCTGAGACGGGCGCGGTGCCGCTGTCCCAAGGCAGCTGGCGGGCACGGAGCTGTCGGGTTCCGGCGGGGCTGCGAGGTGAGGGCAGGGCCGAGCACAGGGCAAGCCCCAAAAGCCGGATACATCCCCACGGAACGACCCCCTAGTGCTCCACAGCGAAGGGGAGTCCGGCGGCGGCTCGACGGCTCCTGGCCCGGCTCGGGGGACTGACGAGCTTGAGAAGCTACACCCGGGGATGAGCCGCCGACTGACGGGGTTAAAGGCGGCGGAAAAACCGTGCGATGAAACATATAACAGACCCATCGACAAGGGCGTGTGGCCCTACTGTGTGAGCCGCGGCAGAGCCCCGAGGGCAGCGGGAGAGCCCCGAGGGCAGCGGCAGAGCCCCGAGGGCAGCGGCAGAGCCCCGAGAGCAGCTCCTCGCCGCGCCTGGGCTGGGCCGTCGGGGCCGGGCGCTGCTGCGGGGGCGCTGCCGCTGTCCCCCCGGACACCTGGGGCTGGGGGCTCTGCGGGAGCCCAGGCGGCCAGAAAGCCCTTTGGCCTTGGTGACAGCCCCCACGGGCCACTCCACAGATTAGAGGAACGGGAACGAAACTCTTTGGAAGCACACGGCACTGTTGGGATAGGTGAAGGAATCAAACCGCTCCCTGCCTTAAAATTAGAATCGCGGGTTGTTTGTTTTGGGGTTTTTTTTTGTTTGTTTTTTTTAATCCCGGTGGTTTAGGGAAAATCTGTTGAAGATGAATTAAAACATGACTGATTTTTTTCAATGAAGCCATATTTCTCCACAATGCAAAAGGATCTTTACATAACAACTGAAACTCAGGAGAAAAGCTAATTGGATTAAGTCCTGTGAAAGGGAGGTTAAGGTGTCTGAATGAGACAACTGCAAAGCTCCACTTTTCTTGCCATCTGCTTAGCAAGACTAAAGTGTTTTCTGATTAATATTATCTTAATCAATCATGCTGCCTCTTATTACAACCTTACTGAAATTAGGAAACGAAGTTCCTTCTGTCGGCTAAGCACGAGAACCGATAATTCTTAAACGAGGGACAGAAAATGCCGGGCTTTTTTTTGTTACGTTTGGTTTTTTTTCTTTCTCTAAAGGCCCGTTCCTCTCGACAACGAGATGTTGCCGGCAGTCCTCTTAACCCCGCCTAGCAGTGCCGCCGGACGGCAGGAGAACTTTATCTAACACCCTCTTAGCTCCTGCATACGCTCTGACCCGAACTCAACGATTCCTTCCCCGCCGAACACTTTCTCCCCAGAACAGCTCGCTTGGGTTTTGTCCCGGGGACTCCGCAGCACGTGTGGCCCAAACCCGGCTGGTGTCGCCGGTGGCCGCTGAGGCGCCAAGCCTGCCCGGTGCATCGAGCGCTCCACGCTCGGACCGCTCCAGGAACAGCCGAGCCGCGTCGGGCAACACCCCTCCCTTCTCTCTTTTCCGCCTTGTTTTTAATCAATATTTAAATTTTACAAAGCTCCGTGCCGCAGGTTTGTGGCGGCACGGAGCGAAGCGGTTCCGAAGCGGGAACCTCTCCCTGCCTCTCTCTGTCGCCCCTTGCCCCGTCTCCACCTGCCCCAGATTGCCCGGCACAGTGCCGGCAACACCGGAGGAGCCGGGAAGGAGCGGCGAGGCCCCGACAGAGCGGCGGAACGCGGCCTGCCGAGGCCGTCGGGGAGGCGCGGAGGGGACCCGATCCCTTTGCGGGGTCGGGGCAGCTCAGCTCCGCGGCCGCCTCGCACGGCGGTCACAGCCGGCGCAGCGGCTGCCGGAGGGGACGGGATAGATCAGGAACGGGAGGCGGGAGGGCCATTCCCGGGCTAAGCCCTACCTAACCTGCGGGCTGTCCGTCTGGGCGGGCAGGCAGGGAGGGACGGGAGAGGGAGGGGGTGTTCTCCTCCGCTAATAAAATAAATGAAAATTTCAGAGGTGACTGTGGCGGCCGCCCGCCCTCCTCGGCAGGCGGAAGCCCGGGGTAGAGCAGAGGCTGCGGTGGAAACCGCGGGAGCGCGGGCAGGGGGGCGGGAGGGAGCGGGAGAGCAGGGGCCATCGTTTCGGGAGGCTGCCGGCTGACAGCGGGAACACCTAGGCCTGGGGCCTGGCTCCCGTCCCCCGCCGCCCCCGGGCCGGGCCGGGCAGCAGAGGCGGCCGTCGGGTGGCGGAGCGCGGGCCGCGGCCCTCGGGGAGGGCGGCCTCGCCTCTGCGGCGGTCCCTGTCCCCTCCCGCCGGGGCTTCTCCCCGCTGGCGGCGCCCGCTGGTGGTACTTCGGCCACGGTTCTCCCGCCAGGTTACAGGACCGGCCGGAGCATCTTTTGGAGGTGCGGGGAGAGAGACCCAGCCCTGCCCTTCCCCAAACTTCCTTCCTTCCGAATCGGCCCAGCCCCGACTTTGCCCGCGGGACAGGATGACCTCGGTGCTGGGCTTGCCCTAACCCACCAACCATCTTCCCTAGCAAACCCAGTTTTCCTGCCCAAACTGTTTTCCCGCCTCGTTGCTGCACTAGCCTAAGTGAGCGCCTAAAACTAGAAGCGGGGAACTAGTTTGCTGGCCGACAGCCTATGATGAAGGGCGAAAAAAAAATTAAAAACAAAAACAAAACAAAAACAAAACCAATAAAACCCAGAAAACACCCTCTGCTCCATCGTATCTGCAAGTGGAACCATCGGGGTCTTCCAGCCCCGGAGCGAGAGCTCCCCCTCCGCGTCCCCGCTCCCCGCTGCCCCGCACACGCCCGGGCTCATTTGCCTGCGAGGCCGGTGCTGCGGGCCGCTCCCCCCGCTGCCCCCGTCGCCACGGTCAAGTTGAAAAGTCCTCCCTGAGGGGCGAAAGGAGCCCGCTGCCTGCGGGGGGGACTTACCTGTGGAGTCCATATCGGGTTCCTCCAGCAACCCGCAATGCATGCTCTTCCCATGGACGGACGGGAGCCCCAAGGTCCCGGGGTGTGCAGAGCCCCTATCTCAGAGATACGCAGGGGAGAGGGAGCAGGGTAGCGGCGAGGGGGTGGGGAGACAGGACACAGGCAGATAGTTGGGGGGGGGGGGGTGTAGAGCGGGAGAGAGGGACACTCCGTAATCCAGCGGGGCAAAGCCAGACCCGTCAAAATGTTTGCGGATGTTTCATGGGAAAAAGCATCATTTTATAGAAGCCCTGATGGGAGAAATGTCATTGATAGGCCAGCCAGCCTGATGAATGGCTGCTACTCAGATGGGGATGTGGCAAGGCTCAATGTGAAGCCCATTGTGATGCTGTTTTGAATAAGAAAAGCTTTCCTCCAAAAAGGGGGGGCCTTAGATCTACGCAATCCCAACACTTCGACTTCCCTCTTCTATTAGAGCATTAGAAACGTTTTTCTTATTTAAAGTTCCAGCGGTCTTTCCACTCCTCCTTTCCTTCCACCAACCCCCACCCAAGGTCCTTGGCTCATTACAGACCGAGATCAAAATTGGCTTAGATCTTCAAACGGGCAGTAGGTTTGGGGTTGTGCTCTTTGGGGCTGCCGGGTGTGCGTGCAGCGCGGCCGAGCTCCCCTCCTCCTCCTCCTCCTCCTCTTTCTCCTCCTCCCGGTAGGCGCTGGGTTAGGATCCTTCGCGGGCACATGGCATTGGAAGCTGCACAGCTTCCCAAATATCTTGTAAGCTTAGTTTACTGGAGAGAAAAAAAAAAAAAAAGAAAAGAAAAGAAAAAAAAAAAAAGGCGATGTGTGTGGGAAAGAGGGGTGTGAGGATAGAGAGAAGTTGCCAGTGTCTCTGCAAGCGATGCTGGCACTGCAGACCTGCAGCAGGGACTCTCGTGCGTTTCCCCGGGCCTCAGGGAGAGAGAGCAAGGCGGGGTGGGGGCCGCTCGTCCCCGGCTGGTCTGGCAGCGGAGAACGGCTGACCCGGAGAGCTTTCCATGGGACCGGGCGGAAAGCAGGGGGGTGGGAGATCCCGATTGCCAAGAGAATTGAAGAACTAAACGGGTGCATTTTCGAACTGATGTTGCCTCCCAGCTTTAGTCCGAGGATGCGAGGATCCCTTTTCGGGTTAGTGGACTGCGGGGGGAGAGTGGGGCAGGACAGAGGCTGGAAAAAGTTGCTTATTCTGCGTGCCGTTGTATGTGCTGGAAGTGGAAGTAAAAGTGCAAAGCTAGGGCTCTGATAAAAGTGGCTGGTTTAGGGAAGGAAAAGCTGTGATTAGAATATGAATAGAGCTCCAGGAGAGGAAGAGAAAGGGGGATTATAGCTGAATTACTTTGACCATGGACAGAGCCAACGTTTTCCACTCTTCTCCCCCTCTCCCCTCCCCACACCCAGACTACCCCCCTTCCCTCTCCCCGTCGGGAAAAAAAACAAAAAAAAACAAAACCACCAACTCCACACAGCAAAACAAGCGGCGAGGTTGCTAAAGAGGAAGCTCCGCGGTGCCTTCGCATCCCTAGGCGGGCCGGCGGCGGGGGAGCCGGCGGAGCACCTCGGCCCCTCGGGCTGGGCCGGGCGGGCACCGGGGGGGGCGCTGCGCACCCCCACAGGCCGAATTTTGGCGTGGGGACCCCCCCAATGTGCACTAAGTAAAAATAATATCGGAGAGAGACGGCGCAAAATCGAGTACGCAGCGGGCGGAGAAGCCCTCGCAGCGGCGGCAAGGACGCCGGCCGGCTCTGGCCGCCGCGGGGATGCGTCCTGCGAGGCGGGAGCAAGGTCTTCGTGCCTGATGCTTCTCCTCCCTCTGCCCTCTACACCACAAAAAACAACTCGAACCCAACGCAGGGGCTGTACTCCTTCCCGATGGCCATAGCAATGCCGACGGGGAGCTTCCATCGCTCCGTTCCCCGCAGCCCCCGGTGCCGCCGGGCTGGCTCTGCTCCAGGCGGCGCCGCACCGGGGCCCCGACAGGGCGGGCACGGCCGGCTCTGCCACGCTGCCTCCCCGCGACGGCGCGGCCTGCGGCTCCTGCTGCCGCCCCGGCCTTGCCCAGAGGACCCATCGGCCCCGGCCCGCCCTCCTCGGGGCTGCCCGGCCCCGGCTGCCGCCCCCGCGGGGCTCTGGCCCGGCCGCCTCGCCCCCACCGCACGTACCGGGGAGCCTCCCGCTCCCGCAGCGAGCAGACAGGCTTAGCCCCGCGGCAAAACGCCCCTGCGGACTATGCGGGTGGATTTTGATTGTCACAGCCAAAACGGTGACATTTCTCCGCCTTTTAATGGATTTCCCCCCGGTTTTTTTCTCCCAGGGCTTTATCGTGAATGATGCAAGCCCTAAGGGGGCCCGAGGGAAGGCCGTGGGTGAGGGCCCCTCGGGACCAGCCTGCTCTTTTCAGGAGAGCCCAGGGCTCCGTGCGGGGGCAGAAGACCCCCAAAAACCTCAGGGACATTTTTGTCTCAGAGCAGGGCTCGTTCTTCAAGGGGTTTTGAAACCCTCGTTATCTTTAAAACCCAGGAGGATGCCAGCGGCGCCGCCTGTTCGCGGGGAGTTACCTGGTGTCACCACGGCTTCCAGCGGGTGGTCACAGCCCTCGGCAGCCCTGGGCCGGCACAAGCCCGCGGGCACTCGCCATCCATCGCCCCGTGGCGCGGGGAGGTGCCCGCAGGCAGGAGCCCAGCTGCTGGAAATGTGGAACACATGCTGCGGCAGCCGCAGGGGATCCCTCACGGGCACCCTGCGCCTGTAGAAATTTCACCTTCACCGGTGTAAAGTTTCAGAGATGCTTTTGTGTTGCTGGTATTTCAGAGATGAGCAGAACGAAAATACAGGATTTGTGAAGATAGGGATATGCTCTTTCTGGAGGCGATGAAAAGGATGGGATTTAGCACAGCCTGGAAGTCTGGAGGCTTGGGCTGTTCTTTGATAGGATGCAAAGGTGCGTGTTCTCTGTGGAGGATGATGCATGGGTAGGATCAGCAGCAGCACTTTTGTTAGACCAGAGATACCTGCTGCAATGTGTTTACTCCCTGCCTCTCCAGGTTAGTTCCTGTCCCAACATTCTTGTGGAATATGTCAATGCTGTTGCCTTCCCGCTTACCTAATCCCCCCTCCAGTGTCTCAGGTCATCCCAGTCTACTTCATAGCTCCATTAATATTTCTTGTTTGGGTTTTGCTTATCTATTTAAATAGAATCTCATGCTTCTGGATATCACATAGGACACATTAAAGTGCTTTATTCTTCTGAAAGCACAGAGCATCTCCTGTGCTGCAGGCTGGCAGTTTTCAGATGGAAGCACTACAAGTCACTAGCTACAGTTTTTTATTTAATACAATGGGCAGGCCTCAGCAAGGATGGAAAAAGTATACAAATGGGAATTTTCATTCCAAGTTCTTGCCTATGCAGATCATCCACAAGCCATAAAATATATGGAGATTAACCCTACGCTGCATCAGATTATGCATTTTGAGTGGATCGGGATTCAGCTGCTATTGTGAAAAGAATATCATCTTTATTCAAGAATACAAACTTTTGTTGGTGCAGGAAGGGAGAGCGAGATCATCAAGAGAGGAGAAGACACATTCCAGGCTGCTGAACAGCTGCATGCAAAGCTGACATACCAATTTAGGTGACCAACAGATAATGAGTTTCTTTTGATGGTTCAGCTAAACAGAGGCAGAATGGAAGTATGACAGTTTGTATCAACTTACCATCCAGGTATTTTGAGATCTTGCAGAAAAACACATTTATAGGACTGTCTTTTACTCTACAGCTGTCTGTGCCAGTAGGCTGTGACCACACTTTTTTTGACATAAAAAGCTCCTTATGCTGGTACTAAACTCTGAGCATCTGTACTGAACTCTTAACAAATATTTTGGGGAAAAACCCCAAGAAAAGCATTTTCAGCAAAACTACTGGCACAGGAACAAAAAACAAAACAAAACAAAAAAACCCCCAAACTGTTATATATTAATTTAGCTAATTCTACTAAATGCAACTTAAGGCTGAAGTTGTACTGAAGTTTTCCCATAGATTCCCAGGCAGCCTGCATTAGTTTTAGGAATGGATGGGAATTGCTCGTAAAAGGAGTTACATAAGATGGCTCTTTGCAATACCAGGGATCTGAGTTCAGTGACTCAGGGGATCCTTCTGGATCTGAAGTATCTCTGTGAAGACTGTAAGGTTGCTGGCAACAGCCAAACACACAGTGACACTTCATTATTTTATCAGTGGCCTGCAGTGAGTGGTTCCATATTTCCCTGCCTGAGCCAGCAGCCTCCTCCTCTCAGTATGAACCCATGCTTCTGTCAACCTTCCTTTCCAGCTCCGTTCCTGTTTCTGCTATCTTCATCTTCTGGGCAAATCCCATGGAAGAAACAGAGAAGGATCTTGTTTCTGTACTGGCTTCTCTTTCCCACTTCCTCATCTTTATTACCAGAACAGGAAATGTTAACTTTATTTTACATATATTAACACCCCTGAGGAAGCTATATGTATAGGTGAAGGACAGGATATGGAGTAAGCTGACAGATGACTTCTGGAATCAACTCTGTGTCTGTGCTTGGGGAACATGATGCTGACAGATGCAGGAACCGGGAGTGGAACATCAAAAGGCTGCCTAGGTAAACAAGTGCACCAATTCCTTCAAAAGCCTTTAACTGACACAAGCACCACGAGAAAGTGGCTAGGGCAGACACATATGCAGGTATCTGGGAGAAAACTATCAGAAGAGCAGAGGTATGCAAATGATGGATTGCACATGCACAGGGCAGGGGGCACCTTCCTTTTAGTTGGAAAGAACAGTAACATGAATTGCAGCTGGTATGCTGTAACTGTAGATGTTTCTGAAGCCAAGTTTTGTTGAAGATGAGCACAGTCGGCCTTAGATGATCTTCTCTTATTAAGGTCTGTGAAAGGAATTTTGCTCAGCCCAAGCTCTTTTCTTGTTTATAAAGTAGTGCAGTGACAGTGTTGCCAGAAGAGACCACTGGTTCACACTGGTCACTGGTCAGTCTGCAGGGAGAAAGGGAATTCACTCTCCTGGGTAGTATCAGCATGTGTAGTTGAGAAGAACCACTGCTCCCAGGACTGCTGACCAGAATGCTCAGCCTGGGACACACTTGATGACTTGAGTTTGAGAAAAGTGCAAGCAGTCATCGATTTCCGAGCTTACACCAGATTTAGCTGGCTTTTGTTGTGTGTGGCTGGTACTAGTTACCAGAGGATTTGTACTGTGTGTTGGAAGAAGAGCCAGCCCTAAAAGCTATTACAGACAACAGACACAGAAAAGATCCATTCCAGACTGCATCTCAGCTGCCGAACAACTGGATGTGAAGCTGTCATATCCTTTTAGATGATCGACTGATAATGAGCTTCTTTTGATCTGCCCGGAGCACAGAGAATTACCTTCAGTGCCTGCCTCTGACTTGCAGGGGGAGGCTTGAAGAGTTTAAGTTTCCAATTCACCAGGAGTTCAGGGGAAAACTGTTTCCATTATTAGAACATAATTTTAGCAAGAAATTAGAACTTTGCTGCTAAGCATGCCAATTTCTTTCTTAGTTCTTGAGCTATTTGCTGTTAAGCATGCCCATTTCTTTCTTAGTTCTTGAGATATTTCTTAGTTTATAAAGTTTTATTGTCAAGTAGACAATGACAACGGGGCACCATCTGCAATGGTAAAGCATATGCACAGGTCAAGGAGCTCCCCAAAACTCAGGCTAGTGAAAGACAAAGGCTCTGCTGCAGTTAGCAGCAGGGAATTACTTTTGATTTTGATCTAACATGCTGTTTTTATACTGACTGGGAGGTGGGGATAAGGACATGCACAACAAAGTTATTGGAAAAAATATGTGGTCACCGGAACCACCTCAGAGTTACCTGCCTCAGGAAACACAAAAATAAACAGGTAACTGCAGGTAGGAGAACAGACAGCAGTTTTTTTTCCCCAGCAGTGAGATGAAAGGAGCAATGGGCAGCTCATGAGCTTGGAAGAATTTTTTGGAAGGTGAAACAAAGGCATAAGTCCATTTGCTGGGTAGACAACAAAAATTTTGCTGTTGATTTTGAGACAGAAAGAATAAAGCCATATAGACTGTTTTTTTTTTAAATAAAAACAACTTCAAAATTTCTCTTTATTAGCTCTGACCTAGGTTTGGAGAGTTTAACTGAGAGTTCTGGTGTTTTGGGATGTATGTATGTTCATACGTAAGGAAGGCAGAGGGGCTGCATTTGCCTCCCACGTTCATATGGTGAGTTCTTAAATGATTGCAGAGAGGCAAAACTGAGTCATGCAGTCTTCACTACCTGAAAGCACAGAGTCTGACTGGGGCCACATATCCAGGGCAGAGTAAGATTGACAAAAGTAGATGTTCTTACTCTTGCACCTTTCTACCCCTTCCCAAAGAAAGGAACCCCTTTCCTCCACTGAAATTGGTGAGCCCATGCTGAGATAGAAAAATTTCATGAGAAAGATGGACTGAAGTCAGAATTCGGTTCAAACACATTCAAGTTCCTAGCAGCATTCAGGTCCAAAACATGGGTCCATTTCTGGGCTTCTGAGCCTTAGACACAGAAACTGGAATCCAGATCCTCATCGTGCCTTGCACACGTTAAGCCTCCCAGCACTGGTTCAGATAATAGTAACGAGTCACCATCTGGCTGGATTTTACGGTTTGATGAAGTGCTCAGTTTTAAGGCAAGCACGTGTCTGGCACCTGGGGACTGTGGAGCCCTGATCCCAGTTCTGGCACAGTTTTTCTGTGGCCCTGGGCAAGTCACGTCCTCTTCAGAGGAGGGGATTCATCAAGTGCCCCATGGCCCTGCTGAAATGGCAAAGGGCTGTAAAACAATCCTCAGCCCCAATGGGAGGAGAGGCCGGCCGGAGGCACTCCCTGCCACAGCTCCAGAGGTGCTTGTGCTGAGACACGGCTGAGGAGGGCTCCTGTGGGAGGGCTGCAAGCCAGTGACCTTGTTTCAAGGCCTATGCTTCCACTCACTAGGGCCATCCTCATCCTCAACAGCCTTGGGGCAAAGTACAGTAGTATTTTTAGCCCTTCTAGTTTTGTTTTGCAGCTGTGTGACACCAGTTACTGTCAGGCCTTACAGGTGGTCTGAGCAGGGCTTGCAAATTCATTGTCAGGTGCACAGCACTTTTCATTAGTTTGCCATTTGTTACCACAAACCAGTGAAATATTCTTCAGTCTTTATAGGATTTTAATTATTATGTACTCCCATTTCGCTATAAACCACAGATATTTTCTTTATTTACCATTAGAAAGCATGAGAAGAGACATAGTAATTTCTCATCATCATGAGTCTATGTTTTTCATTGGTTTTCCTCCCTGTTTAGGCAAGAAATAAGGAGTCCAAAGAATTAAAAAGCTCACTTTGCTGCACATTGAAGCTTCTTTGTAAGAAAAACTCTTAACGAGATATGGGCATTACAAACAAAACCAATTGTGCATAGTGGGAGCCCTTCCTTTACTTTCATCTTAAAATTATTACATCTCAGTATGCCTTTATTTCATAATATATCCTCTTTGAATGGTTTGAAAATTGGTCAGTCTGGTTTTATTTTCCTTTACAGTTTGTTTTTCTTATTTCAATGTTTGGATACATTTATCTTAAGAAAAAAATAAACATTAAATACCTGTAAGAGTTACATAAATGATCTGAAGTGAAGCTGTTTCTCCCAACTCTGAACTAGTGCCCTGTGTTGCTCTCAGCTCCAGAACTGGTCAGAAGCCCTGTGCTTTGCTCTCTACCCCACAGCATTCTGTAGCTCAGCTCAGCCCTGGCTTCATTCTGTTTCTCACAACCAAACAATAGGGCTGGACATGTACAGTATTCATTAGGATACATAGCATCTAACCCTTTATCTTCAAAGCAAGTGGTAACTTATACTACATGGAGCTAGGTATCTTTTCCAACAGCAGCACACAGCTCTAGCTCACATCAGAAAATGGATTGCATCTGGTATGGGACTGATGCTGGGACTGATGCTCAAGACCTGGGCACTATATACAGGGAATAAAGAAGTTGCAATGGAATGGAAACCTTGTGGTACTTTTCTAGCCACAGCTCTTAGAGCTAAAGCCTTCAGATTTTGTCAGGTGCTGTTCAGAATACGGTATCTAATCCTGTAGTTAGACAGTGATGGCAGGGTTGATCTGGGTAATACCAGCTCGAGCAATGCAGCTATGAGCTGACATAAGACCTACTCGCTGAAGGCATCCACAGTATAAAAAGGGGGGGGGAGGGGAGGGTGTCTGGGAAGATAATTCAAACCGCTGCAAGGATGAGGCTCACCAGATGAAAGTAATGTGACAGCTCTGGGGTTCTGTATTTTACCTCATCAGTCCATGCATTATAATTTTTTCCTGACTATAGTAGGATTCCTTCCATGAATTGCCACTTTGACCAACCATATTTCAGGAATCCATAGCCATTTGTTCTGTTTCTGCTGCTGGTTTTGTAATGCTTATTCCATTGCCAAGAGATTACTTGTAGGTGTCAATTATGATGGAACATAGGGTGCCTCCTAGAGAGACATAAGAAGTAAACATCAGTTTCAACCCAGATCTGCACTCAAATAAGCCTCCAGCGTGGGCACAGGCTTAGGTCAGGCAGCAGTGATGTATGAACACAGCTGATGTAGGTATCACCAGAGTAGCTGACAGTCGGTTACCCTTACTTACTGCCTGACATGTCCAGTTTCTATACTTTACTGGATCTATCAATCATTCTTATGGCTGGTCCTTTCTTCCTAAACCCCAGATATTACAGGATATCCTTCATCCCCAGGCTTCCATCAGCTTGAGGTGAATGAGCTGCAAGGCTCCTCCTCAGGGCTGCACACAGACCTTTTCTCTCAATGAGGTTACTCATGAGCACATTTTTTGTTCCTCCTCCATCTCTGCTGTAACTGCTTCGATTTCCACACATGCAATGTACACATTGCTTAGTCTTTCATGTCCTGCAGCTCTGACCACCCAACCTAGGGAGAGGACTAGGGAGCAAGGACCCTTATCCTCAGCGTGTTTCTGTGGTGTCCCCAGCAGCCGTAGCCTTAGAGGCTCACTCCCTCTGCTGGTGCTCCCGAGCCGCAGCTGGGCATCTCAGGCACCAAAGCAGAAGTTGCTCATTCAGTTGAGGCTTTTGGTTAACCTCTTCCTCCAGTGTGGAGGATGTCACTCTCTCATTCTCTTAAAACTCTTTTGTAAATAACCCTGAGCTGTTTGGATGCTGGAAGAGGTGCTTCAAGTGCTCTTCCAATCCAGTTTGTGCTGTGTTGACATCTGTGTTGTCACCAGTCCAATTGCAAGAAAAATGGGGGCAGGGGGGAGAGAAGGAAAATAGATTGTATTTCTTCAGGCTTGGTGTTTAAGCCCAAACACAAAAGTTCAAATTTAGGCATTTAGTGGAAGGCTAAAGAGAAATCTGCTCAGGCAAATACTCATCTAAGCTCAGAGCTAAGAGAACAGAAGCAACATTATTGCATGAGCAGTGTCAGGATCAGCAGGATCGTAAAGATCAGCACACAAAGTTCAGACACATGAGGAGCCAAAGAGCATCTCAGGACTTGTACATCATAGGCAGTGTTCAGTATCCTCGCTGACCCAGAGTGCTGCTTTTCACTGAAGGAAGTCTGCATGTTGATGTCCTTTGCTTAAAAAGTTAACTGAGTAAGGGCTCATCAGTTTAGAGTACTAAATGATTCTTAGTTCATCCACTGCTTTAGTTCTAGGCTTAGACCTCATGAAAACAATCCAGCTGTTCCCCTTCTAAATCCTTTCAGGTCATTCAAACCTGCTTCAATGTCAGAGAAGGATTTGTTGTTCTTCCTAGGTTTGGTTTTGTTTTGTTCTTAAAATGTTTTAGCTATGTTCATATTTTTAAAAAAGTTCTAGAGTCCTACGACAGCACACTAGGTAATGATCATTACCTGGTGTTTGCAGCCTGTCTTTTCAGGACTTTGAGCCAGTGTATTATCAGATCTGCTACCATCAGTAGGAATGGAATGGGTATCTGTGTGCTGTATCATGCACTTGCTACATATGCAGTTACCTCCTCCCCTGAACTTCACGGAAACTGCCTACATTTAGTTGGCAACACACTACCAGTACAAGCACACCACTGCTGGCACACAAATGCACCTGCATGCTGAAATCTCACTCAAAATGTCTGATCTCAAGCCCTTGAGAAAGTAGTTCCATTTCTCTAACACTGACACTATTTTAGAAAATTTTAACACTTTAATGAACATGCTTTAGGAACAGAAAATGGTTTAGACATTTTAACACCTTACCATCCTTACACAACTGTTAACATATTCAGCCAGTATTATTTAAAACATTTATTACAATGGTTTGGAAAACATTTTTAACCCTCTATGAATAAGATGTGTATTTAGCTCTGCTTATGACTAGCCCAGCAAAGACCTTTTCAAACACAAGCATGGGATTTTTTGAAGTGATCCAAGTGCTTTGCTGGACCATGGCCTTATTCCTCAATTCCCATATGTCCTGTTCATGACTAATCAAGGCTTCTGAACTGCTCCTGGTGTATTTCACTGACAGACTCATCCATGTCAGCTTAAACACAAGGAGGATATGTAAGAAAGATTTCCTACTGTCTTGCACCTCCCTTCATTCAGATTTTAGAGTTTATTCCTGTTCACCAAAAAAACTCCCAGTGAGATATGCTGGATTTTCATATAATTCCTTAAGGTACTTTTTTGGGGTATTTTTCATCTTGTTCATTCATTGTACTTAGCAAGTTTTAGCCTAGGTATGATGTTCATGGACTGCAGCTCTTGGAATAAGAGTTTACAGGCATAAGGTATGCGCAGTGAAGACACATGACATGAAGATTTGCAGTAGTGGCACCTAGGGAAACAAACAAAAAGTTAAGAGTTGGTCAATAACTTCTGCTGAAAAAACCCAATTTATAGCCACTAGCCACTGTTGTTTTATCCATCTACATTTAAACACTCACCACAGTCCTAGAAACACCAAATGCTTGAGACACATTTTAGTGCTTAAGTCATAGCTTTAAAGACCTTAAATAATCAATAGGAGCTTAATGCTAAACCTGCACTTTTCTAGGGAGGCAATTACTCAGTGCTCCAGACCTAACAGGAGTGACTTCTGCTTCTTTAGCACTCGCATAAATGTCAACAAATTCAGCACTGCACAGTGACAGAAAGGAGGTGAACAAAGCCAAGTGCTTCTGAAAAAATGGTTAATAGTCCAATTTCCATGCTACATGTATGTCACAAAAAGAAGAGTCAGGAAGAAAGAAGGTTTCTAATATGCAATTTCACCCTATAATGTCTCAAATCATTACATTTTCCAGAAAAGAGGCCCTTCTCATCTTAGATCTTCAAACTTTAGTCAGGACAGAAACTCAGTAAAATTGCTTTAACACAATATCTTGGTGCTCTTTGCTCTAATGATCTTAAAATTCAGAGAGAAAGGGTTTTTAAGCCAAACAGATATAACCGTGACTATATAAGGAATAAATAGGCTAGTCAGCCATCTTTACAGTATTTGGACTCAAATTCAGTGGTGGTAGAAAATATTTCTTATAAAAACCCATTTCCAACCATCCTATTTCTTCATTCTCCTATATATTAAATTTTCTGGTTTTGGACAGTTGAGAAAGCCACTCCTTTGGGAACAAAGAGTGACTAAGCACTTCCTAATGGTCTAACAAAGCTCCTTTTTTTGGTTCCTGTGTTTCAAATTTGTATTTCTGCCATAAAGTCATAACAGTCTAAAGATCCAATTAAGGAGGAATTAGCAAAACTCCTGCAAGCTTCTATGGTACAGAATAAGGCTCACAGTCAATGCAGGTTTATAACTACTCCCCTAGTCCCTATTTATAGGGACAGGTACATTCTTTGGTGGGAGGAAGTGACCTCAGTGGGAGCCGTTCTCCAGCAATGGCAAGCAAGCAATTGCTTTCTATAGGAGAGACAGAATTCCTTGCAGGCTCTGGAAGCCTGATGAGACACAACTTCTCTGCTATAAGCACACGTCTGGCATCTGATTACACCTCCTAGGGACTGAGGAGCAGAGATAACTAACTGCACCCAGGCTCAAAACTACACCATTCTGGGCCTGCTTTGTACTTGATGGGGACCACCCAGAAAGGTGCAGTAAGCACAAAACTCCGTCAAACAGAGATCACAGAAACAAGTACATTAAGACCATTTAGTATTAGAATTGACACTAAACTGGTCAGAAAAAGGCAACTGTACCATTCAAGGCTGGATCTGGACCAGAAATAAAATTTTTCTTCATGTATAGTTTAAAATACAAATACTTGAGAGATCAGAATAAATTATCATCAAAAAAGGACCAAATCTTGCTCAAGGCATTCAGTGCAGTTCTGCTCCTAAACACCTTTCCAACAGCTCAGCTGGAAAATCTGCATAAACCCATGTAAATCATAGTAAGTTTCAACCACATTTTTAACAGGGACAAATTCTATCACTGCCACAAGAGTCCCCCTCCCCTGTGAAAATACCAGTTCAGGCCCCAACACTGATCTGCTGTTACTGTCTTGCAGAAAAACATACCCAGGGGCTAGTCCTTATCTGAGAGGAAGGGCTCATCTCCCATAAGACAAGTGCCCTTAATGTCAGCTATACAAACAATGTTTCTAAAAGGTTTCTTGCAGCAATGTCTTATTAATGCCTGAGTCACTGAAAAGGCCCATTTGGAAGTTTCTCTTAATGACTTCGTCTCTACTGTGATGCTCATTATAGGGCCACTTACCTCAGATATTGGTAGACACAGTATAAAATTCAGCAGAAGCTCTCTTATTGATTACTCTCACACATCAGACAGCTTTTCACAGAATCAGATTGCAAGAATGTCTGGCTCTGTCTGAGACAGTAGCTTCTTTCACAATTATTTAAGGAGTTAGTTAACTTTGCTATGAACTTCAAAAAATTAATTGTATTAGCAACACCTTGAAAATAAAGTTCAAATGCCTGATTTTCTTCAAGGTACTTTCACTTTCTGTGGACTCTGAAAATCTTCAAGGACTGCTCTGAAAGTCAAGGTCTTATTGAAAAAATAATTGAGCTACATTTGCATGTGAGATTTTTTAAGGACAATGCTTTACACAGTTAGAAGTGGTTGTTTTTTTGATTTATGGCATGTTCTTCCTTTCACATTACTTCGTACAATTGTTATTTGCACTGCAGTAGTTTTGAGAGAGCTGGGTCAGAAAAAAGCCTCCCCTCTTACGTACATTGAACACACCCTCAAGAAAAACAGGACTTTCAAAAAGGGTTATGGCACAAGAGCCAGCAGGACCATGCCTAGCTGAAAATCACCAATTTCAGGATGCCCAGAGAAGGGCTCATCTCTCCTCTGGATTACATGCGTTTACCCACCTCTGTCCGAACATCTGCTTCCCCAGGAGCAGAGCTGCTGCTGCTGTGAGCAGACAAAGGCGGTGCTTGGTTTCTGGCCAGAAACCACATGCTTCAGAAAAAAGGTCTGACCAAGGGCAGAAACAGTAGCTGTCACCTTTACACATCTACAAACTGAGAATACACCTTACTTTCCTACTTCATTACATCATAGAAAAATCACACTTGAGACAGTGAAGTGAATAAAGTCCAATTTCCTGTCCCTCCCATTAAATTAATGCTGATATCCAAGATGTCTTAAGTTTCCAACTATGGCTTTTTGAGGTTTAGAAATGAATCTTTCTCCTCCTCCTTTTAATTCTCTATCTTTTCCCAACATAAATATTAGAGTACCTTTTATCTTGAATGTGCACCATGTATTTTTTCTTCCCTTAGTCATGGGATTTCAGGTCACCTGTTTTTGCAAAGCTTGCAAGAACATTGTATCTCTAACTCCTATTGGTTTCGCAAGTCTGTTTTCTGCTTGCCTAAAACAAAACCAGGTCTCGCTCAGAGACCTCTAAGACTATAAAGAGAAGTTTGTTTATCTTCCAATAAGAGTGGGTATTTTCAGCATGCTACAGGACAATTTTAAATCTAACATCTCAAAATTGCTGGAGAGAAGAGACAGTTAAGCAAAACCCAGCTACAGGTGGTGAGTTACACACAGTTTTTCATTTAGTTTTATGCTTCCCCTACATTAAAAACCAGTTTGTTTTCAGGAGACCAGCTCAGTACTGTGTTAGTACTGGCCTCAGAGTAAACCAGCCAGTCTAGAGAGAAGTTTCCTAGAGACAAGGCATTCAGGCAGAAGCCAACTGGATTTCCAAACAGGCTTTCCACAAGGCAGCTGGTTGTCTCTCAAGCTCCAACATGGGATCAGTGCACTTGCCTGATGCTTTGAGAAGGAACTCCTTGTTTCACAAGATTACAAAGCAAAAGGCATTTAGGAGGGGAACAGCCAAAGAAACCCAAATGCATGGGATTATGAACACTGTAGCTAGAGAACAAGAAAGCAGTAGATACTGCTTTCTTCTCCTATTCTTCTGTGCCCACTCTCACTCTTCAGCCTTGTGAGGTTCAACATGGCATAGTGGCAGGAAGATGTGTGAGTAGCCCAGCCAGTATCCTCATTTCTGCTGGCAGAACCATCCAGTACACGGACACTGCTGTTCTCCCCATTTCAAAATACAGATGATATATGGGATTGGGTGCTCAGCAGTCCATTGCAAGCGTGGGATAGAAGGTCAGCACTGGAATGGAAGGTCAGCAGACAGACTGAAGGGAACAGCCAAGCTGTGGAAGACAACACCTGTGCCCCCACAACAGGAGAGATCCCTGGCCCACTGACCACACACTCAATTCAGCCAATTTTGAACTTTTTGATTAAAGTGCATGAGATTGTTAATTGGTGCCTGTGAGCTCTTGAAAACTGAGAAGCACTGCAACCAAGGGCAAGGTTCTGTTACACAGAGGCACTTGACAACTTACCATCCAGAGTAGCCTAGCAAGCCACACTGGCCACAAACATCCACTTCGAAGGCATCACTTGAAATCATCAGCCTCTCCAACAAAAGCATGCTGGCTCCATAACCTATCAAACAATCCCGTTCCATCTCTCCAAGACGTAAACCACCATCACGGGATCGACCTTCAGTGGGTTGCCTTTGAAATAAATATTTGAGAAATGCAGTAAGTACCCCAAAACATGCATTCTATGACTCCAGGCTATCTTCAAACTGTAGGAACAACACAGGGTTGATGGACATTACAAACCAGAGCTGCTGATCCCACAAATGTGTTGCTCCTGTACCTGCAATATGATGCAGTTCTGTAAGTGGCAACTGCAGCACCAGGCCACAGCTCTTTACCTCTCAGAATGCAGCTGAATAAGTGAAAACAAAAAGATGTCTAAGAGTATCCAAGACAATCTGGACACAGATTTGGCATTTTTCTTGATGAGACATTATTGTTTGTAGCTAACAAAATGAAATGATATTCAGCAGTTAATGAATCAATCATCAACCTAATGCTTCAGCTGAACTACAGCTAAGACTAATTTCTAAAATAAAGATGGATCTGATCTGTGAGGGAACACCCAAATAAGTCAGCAAATGAGTAGTATATATATTGCTAACTCATTATTGAAACGCTATTTTTTAAAGTAACATTTATCCAGTTTATTTTTTTAATGTATGATGGTTAATAGACCGATTTTTGTGTTCTATAGGTTGCTTTACACAAGTCAAACTTTTATTTATTGTCTGAAGAGACTTCCTGTCCTTATGGTGCTAGAGGAAAATTTTAATAAAGCAATCAAGTATACATTAAAGATTTTGAAGTAAAAAAATAAGGTACTATATATAATCTAACATTAGGACTGCATAAGACAATCTTTTTGTTGGACACAATCAAAACTTTTAACCTCTTGTTTGTCATTCTGCAAGTTCATAGTATCAGTTCTACTCTCATATACCAGTACCATGATGTAGTACGTAGGATGCAAATATCAGAGCAAACTATGAAACAAAAACAATCCTGAATTCCTACAGCACTAATATACTGCATGTATTTTAATGAATATTTCCATCTTAGTATATTCCCTGAAACATGACAGCAAAGAGAAGGAATTTAAAAGAAGTTACTGAGCTTCACTGCTCCCTGAAACCTTATGTTTATGTGCTGTTTCTGACACTTGTAGCAGTGTAATCCACCTAAAATATTCAATGACAGATCTGGCCCATTACTTTTGGAGTTTATTTTGTTTCTATTATTTCTAACAACTGAATTTTTTAAGCTTACTAAAGACAATAAAAATAAGATTTTGCCAACTTGCTGCAAATCACAGGAAAGAATTTATAAAAGCCTTCAACATCTAATAATCTTTTGTAACACGTAAAAACTAAGCCAAATTACCAGATCAAAACACCTTGTAAAGATACAAGTTGTATTTGTTTTTAGGGGCAAGTAGTTTCTCTTACTCTGACCACAGTGGAACCTTAAAACAAATCTCCTTGTAATTCAAATTGTCCTTTTCATTCATATAACCTTCTGTTTTTCCCACTGTTGGGAGAATGGATAGAAGTTGTTTACATCCTGATTAAACTCCCCAGGGCCCCCTCCCCAGATGACAGCACCATCACTGTTCAGATGCAGTTTTAAAGGCTAACCCTGTGGTGAATGCAGTTTCTCTTGTGAAGTGCCAAGAGGCAGATTTTAAAAGCAGTTTGGACCTCCAAGGAATCATGTATTTGCTATGGTGCTAGAAGGGCCCAAGCTGTTTTTATGAACTGATTTCTATAATATTATTTAATACACTAGTCTGCTTTCAGAGGTTTCACCTGGTGCTGCTGTTCAGGATAAAATAGTTTTACAAATGTAAGCCCAAATAAAGTTTCATCCCAATTATGGCAAGATAAAACCTCTGGAAGTAGTATGGGGCCTCAACAGCATGCCTAGATATGCCATAGGTCTTCCAACAGATCCAGGGTGAACATTTTCAAGGCAGATGAAATTCCATTTAAAAAATTACAAAAAGTTCCCCAAATAAAAAAAGTCCAACCTGAACCTTTAGCTGTCAAATTTCACTCCCACTGGCTCTGACCTCATTGAAAGAAAACAAAATTCCACCTACCTAAAAAGTAGTCTTCTCTAAAGTACCAAAAATTTCAATATTGAGATTGAATATTAAACCTTGAAATGAGTCTATCTTCTGCTTCCTAAGATTATCAGATTATTCTTCCAGTTCACACAAGTTATAAAATTCTTCATATAAAAAGTTGTTTAAAATGTTAAAACAGTACTTATAAAGCATCTGTGCTTCCCCTTTCCCACTATACACATGTACACTGCAGCTGTTGCCCTGGGCGACTAACTTCTGGGCGAAAACTTCTTTATTCTAAATATAACATCAGAAAACAAATCAGACTCTTGAAAACAAGATTTGGAAAATCAAGAAGAAGAGATATTTTTAGTATTAAGGAAATATGTAAGTTCCTAAAATCCTCAAATGCTAAATAAAATGCAGTGATACTTCAAATAAAAAAAAAAGAAGTGATCTTCATTCAATACAACTGTTGCTTTTAGAACAAAAAAGCATAAAACAATTAACTTCAGTGTTTTTAAGCACATTAAGAATTTATTGACATTAATTCTGCATTTTCTGCAAGAACAGTGGGTTCAGCTGAACGGTCTTGTACTTTGTTTCACTGGCCAGTGGGGGAAATAAGTCTGCCTCCATGGTCTCAGCAGATCTCCTTTGTGTCTGCTAGGGAGAACAAGTGACTAGTTTGAATGGAGTTGTTTGCTGAAACACTGATCTCCAAGAAGTGGAACATTACCTAAAAACCCTGCGTGAAGGAGGAGGGCATCCCATGCTTGCAGAGCCCCAGAGCACAGAGGGGAGCCCTGAGCGCTGTTGGTCCCATTGCTCCCCTGCAGCACAACAGGACCTGGCACATCTGACATGTCCAAAGACACAGAGGTGGCAGCTCTGACCATGTCCATCAAAACAACTCTGCATGCAGAAAGCTTACATTGCTCTCTTGTAAGAAAAATTAAAAGCAGGTTTTCTATTAAAAAGATTGAGCAGGACTGGGTATCTGAGCAACACCACATATAGAACTGTTTTATACATTGTCAACTACCCATGGCATTGAAATTAAGGATTGCATTTCACTTCCAGTACTAGTCCAGAGGGCAACATCCTGGTGGGTTTGACCATGGTTGACAAAGAGTGCTGCTTAGCAATTTTGCAGTCTTGTTTTAATCAGAACAATAGCTAGAATCAGTGATGATCAAGAAGCTAAAGTATTCTGCCTTATTCCAGATGGAAATACAGCTTTGCTCCGTCACTTAAGGTACATTTGATATATAATAAAATGCACTTAAGACAATGACAGCCAAACTCCACGTTGGAAGCTGTTACAGGATTACTTTTAAAATCAAAAAAGAATGTTAGATGCAATCTACTCTCCAGGAAGTGCAATGGATGATAAAACAATAGCGAATATGAAAGCTGGCAATGCCAACTCTCTCAGCAGAGACAATGGCAGTAACAAATGTTTTATTATTTCAGGAGAAAAAAGAAAATTCCTGAAAGACTAGTCAAGAGGCAGCATAAATTGAACATCCACTAGCTTTCCTGAAAGTCAAATAAGGAGCCCTAGTTAAATAGTATGATGCTACTGACTGAACAACAAATTTGCAGAAAGGAAATGATGGGGGAAATCACACAAACTTCATCTTTACATATAAACATTACATTGACTTGGTACTAAGGTTTCATTTAAATTCAGTGTCTCTGAACAGCTGAGAAGTTGGGGAGGCAATACAAAGGCAGATGAAGGGATTTGGGTAAGCCAGGAGTTTCAGTAAATCCTGTGTACTGTTAGCTAAGATAGAGTTTTCACTTTCATGTGAAAGACCAATATAATGCTTAACACACTGAAGAACAGAAAGTAGGACAGACAGCCTATTATTTGGGAATATCATTGATGTTCATATAGGGAAGCAGCTGTGGTTGTGCAACACCTCCTTTTCTCAATGTGGTTGATGAAAAAGTTCAGAAAAGAGTTACAAAATCTTTTCACGATTTCTTTCCCAGTTCAACCACTGGCATTTATTTTCACAGAAAGCACAAGTTTGTCCTATAGACAGCGTGAGGTTGGAAAGCAAAAAGGCAGAGAAAATAAGCAATGAAAAGCCAAAGAGGAAGAGACCTCTGTATCCAGTACAGCAGAGACCTGCCCCTCCTTTCTCTAACAGCACATCAATAGGTAGACGCTGCACTTTACTAAGAGCTGTTGTGCAGCCAGGCAAAGCAAGAGTGGTGGATCCTCACATGATCAGAGGCATAAAAATAAATGAAGAATTAAAGAATACAAATCATACTTGTTATAGGGAAGAGTAAGGGATAAACACGTCTGTGCTTACATCTTACAAACAGTACAAAGATTGCTACAGTAAGAATCAGAAGTTTTGACAGGTCAAAAAAAAGGTGCCACCATGCAGGAGGTGAGGTATAAGGGTCTACTTAATAGCCTAGAGAGACTGGCAAAAGACATTTGGAATAATCTTCTAAGATTAGCTGGAATTTAATTTTCTGGCAAGTTTCAGTAAATAACCCTGTTGTGATGGAGAGAGGTGAACTAAATGATACCTTAGAAACATACCCAAAGCAAAGCTTGTGCCACTAAACTCTTTTTCGTGAGCAAAGAATATCAGAAACTTTGAACATGAGTGCAAGGAGACACAGACCTTGGCTTTAAGGAGAAAAAGTAAGTAGCACCAGTAAAACCAGGAGGCTTCAATTTCCCCAAAGGTTTTCTCAAAGTATGTTGAAATATTAGATCATACTTTAAAATGTCTTCCTTCTACTCATAACTGATTTTGTTAAAGAAAAATACTTACAATACGAGCTAAAATACCTAACAAACCTCTTAAAATACCTATGACATGAGCAATTCGACAGGAAGGGGCCCACAGTGTGTATGGTCAATCAGAGATGATGTTTTTACCAGCAGCTAGCAGTAGTTTGAGAAGCAAACTCAAGTTTTCAACCACATAGAGCACACCTGACCCTTCAGAACAACCTCTTGCCACAGTCCACTGTCAAGAGTTTTTAGTCTGCAACAATATAGTCTGCAACAGTTCAGAGCATTTCATGCAAAGTACCACAAGGTAAAAAGGCTCAGTTTTATAGCAATCAGTCAGCTGGGCATACTTCTGCACATACATAAGAATTTTGTACTCAGCTTGTAATAATACCTGGTGAGCACTGCTCTGGGTCCTCGAGCTCTTGCATGCATTTTATCCAACACCATGTGCTTCAGTTTCTGGTAATACACGGGACCAAAATAGATATATGCTTCCAAAGGCTCCCTGAAAGAATAAAAAGCAAAGCAAAACTGACAACCTCAGATAGCACACATCTACCTTAAGAGAGGCAAGGGTGCCATGTACAGGAGAAATGTGATAATGAATCCTAGAAAAATGTGTTTGGGCTTTCTGGGCAATCAGTCTGAAACCTCTTTCAGGGAAATCTTCTGAACACAGAGGCAGTACACTGCCAACACCACATGCTGCTGTCCCCAGTGCAGCAAGAAACAAGCTCCTGAACTCTGGTCATATGTTGTGCAGACACGCTGCTACAGCTGCAGGTACCTGTGTCAGCTGTAACACGGTAAGCCCCTCCTCTGTATCTGTACAGGAGTGTTTCAACAGTGTCATCAATAGCCAGGAAGGATGGTAAATGTCTCAGATTCTGAAGAGTGACTTAGGGTATTTCTGTTTACATTCCTTCATAAAGGTAAGCATATATGTAAGCAAATATATCCAGCATAAATTGTTGTGAGCATTTTTTCCAATAATAAATGCTCAAAGTATCCTTTTTGTAGGAGCATTTTAAGAATTTGCATTTGCATGAATCGCTTAGCACTGGCACACTGTGAGCCTGACAGTGTCCTCATCCCCTAATTCTCCCTGCACAACACCCTGAGGCACAACCCAAGGCCCAGATGGGTGAAAGCCCTCCTGGCTGTGCATCAGCACAGCTGCCCTGGCAGCACTGCCCAGCAGCTGCATCCAAGGGACAAAGACTGCTGCCCTGGCTGGCCCTGGGGCTCAGATGAGCTGGGTGAAGGGCTCTTGAGAACTGTATTTAGGCACTTTCATCAGCTTGAGAACGTCTGCGAGCAGTACAGAGGGTGTTACTCCATTCTGTGAGCTGGAGTATGGCTAAAGATTTTTGTGTTTAAAACACCCCTAACTGTAAGAGGAATGTAAGCACCTAAGGATCAGAAAGCAACCAGTGAAAAGCACTCAGTTATTTCCCACCTACCACCTTCACCCAGCTACCACCTACAGCACTAAGAATGACCAGAGTTAACACTGACAGACTCAACATGGCCACAATTTGTTTGAGGGAAAAGAAAAAAAAAGGTAAAATGCAATGTAAAAACAAGCAGGAGACAACAGTATTATACCCTTTCAGAGTCATTACTGATATTATGCAGTGTTATTCCAAAAGTTGCTATTGAAGAAAATAATAAAACTTCATTAGACATTTGAAATCCGCAAACTTTCACATTCTTATGAAATCTGCCTTCACGTTTCATAACAAACAGATTAAGCCTCCGTAATTTGCTTGGAAAAAAGTATTAGTATCCTTAAATAAAGTCTCTAAAAAGGGCCCTTCAAAGCTGAAGTTTGGGGACAGGGGATTTTTACAGCTAGATGATTTTATTCTCCCTAGGAAACATGATTAGTCAGATTTTTTTTTACAAGCTACCATGATATACAAAGAGGAAGTGTTTCAAGCACCAGGATACTTGATCTACAATTTATGGAATATGGAGTGAATAAGGAAAATAAAATTGTATCTCTGAAACAAAAAGAGAAGCAACATATGGAATAAATTGGGAGGAAAGGCAATTAAAATAAAAAGTATATTAAAAAAACTTGCAAGAGAGACCTAAACTTGCTTCTTGAGAAGAAGGGGACTGGAAGGATAATAAAAATAGCAGGAAGGTAGGATTAAGATACATTTTGGAAGGGCAGACATGTGAAGCCATATGGCCTTTTCCTGTTCCTAAACTATCTTATGTTCTTTGAACTCTGTGTCTCAGAAGCCAGTCTGATCAACACAGCAGGAAGTTTGCAGATTAGAGTATTATGCCAGACCGAAACATTGTGTAATCGAAAGAAAAAAAAAAAAGGAAAAAGGAAGAAAGGAGCATACACAAAATATTCCCAAGAACAGATGCTTGCCTCCAAATCCATATTTGCAGTACTATTAAAGTCAACATGAAAATGCTTATCTGATTCCAAGCATATGCAAGACTTTCTGTTGACAGAAATCTGAAATTTTTTCTATCTCTAAAAAAGAAAGCCTTGTTTTTAGCTTTTTTTTTTTGCCAGGCAGTAAAACTTGCGAAATTTGCATATGTACCACGAGGGCCATTCCCATTACAGCCACACATACACTTGCAATTTTTAAAATGTGGAACCACAAAATGTTTCTAAGAAAAAAAACCCAAAATGCACACTACTTTTCAGCCTCTTTTCTCAACCTCACAGAGCAGTTTTCAAACAAGAGAAAGTTCCTGAGCTCTGAGACATGAGAAGATTTTTCAGATGTGCCTCAACAGGATTTCTCCACTCTCCTGAAACACCTAAATCTAAAGAGCAGATTCTTACCCAGTGATCCCAGATGTTACATAGTCCTTCCCTAGGTAGTTATAACCATGGCGAATAAGATCTTCACACACATCCTTAACTTTACTGCCGCCAAAAGCCGTTCCATAGTGAAATCTGCCATCGAGCACCCCAGCCTTTCCAGCCAGGAGTTCAATCAACTTTCCTACCTGTCAAAGAAAAGCAGAGTTAGCAGCCTGGTCACTGGGACAAGCAAATTGCTGGATTGCTCACAGCACAAGTTAGTCAGCAAAAGTGTCCCAGATGGCAGCCTGGGCTACTGCATGCAACAGGAAGAGTGGAAGCAGCCCAAGAGCCAGGAGAACTCCTGTGTGAAGGGGAAAACTGGACTCATCAGAGGGTCTGGGAACACCCTTAAGGTACCAAGTCAGGCAGTCACTTCTTCCAGTTATCTGAAAAATGGGCAAGATCTGTGTGGCCTTCTGCTGTAGGAAACAGCCATGGAGACTTGATTTGCTGCAGTGCAGCAGGGGGAATAGAAGGGAAGATGCTAACAAAGGAAGGAAGATCAGAGGCTGTATGAAGGAAGCACTGAGGTCCCACAAAAAGGCCAGGCAGTGAGGTGTTTAGCAGGCAGTGACTCTGCAGCACAGGTGCAAGACTCGCTTAAGTTCCAGGGAGGTGTGTATAATTTAAGAAGTGTTACAGGTCTGGATCTCTAATTGAAGCTCCTCTCCAACCTTCACCTCACAGTCTGCCCCAGCCAGATTAGTAGGCACAGGCAATACGGAAGGAAGAACAAGAAATTTTCAAACACAAAAGGCGCAAGTGAAGTATTCAGTAGCATCCCTCTTAGCTCGACACAGAACAAAATGGGTATGATGCACAAAGAGCCTGCAACCCTGCTCCTTTTACAGTAGGATGTTTCAAAACAGTGAAACAGAGGGCTGACTACTAAGAGCAGAGCAAGTACTGGCATGATGACTGGAGAATATTCTCAGTGAAATCACACTTAAAGCTTTTTTGTCTTTAGTGGCTGATTCCCTTCTCTTTCCCTCTTGGGGGACAGCGTCGTGTGAATGGAGCAGCCCCACTCACCGTCATACGCGATGGGAAGCCATGTGGGTTCATTATGATATCTGGGCAGATCCCTGTATCACAAAATGGCATGTCTTCCTGAGGAACAATCAGTCCACACACCCCTGCAGAAGAGAAAACATTTCAATTCACAAAACAGCAAACCACCAGCAGGGCTGATGCTCATCACCAGATTTTCTTTAGTGTTTTCCTCCTCCTCTCTTTCTTATGGATCACTTTTCTCCCAGACTCATTACCATGACCAGTACTCCCAACCTGCAGAGTAGAAGAGAGCCCTAGTGACAGGACTGGAAAAATTAGCATACCTTTATATAATGCTCACAGTCAATTGTGAGTTAGCAAATTTGGGAAGAAAGCTTTGGATCCTATTTTCAGAAGCAACTAAAAGCTTCTGTCCAATCAGACTGGAATATCCCAAGAGAGACACAGTTTTTAAAGCTGATGCTATAATTTCATGAAAGACAAAAAAATCAGTAATTTGGCCTCTTAGGTTATGCCTTTGGACATACAGAATTATTATTGATTTTAATTTTATTTATCATATGTATCTTTGCAAAATACTGTCAATAAAAACACATCAATTGGGACTTTGACAGGGATAAGTAGGGGAAAATAAATAAAAAATAACAAAGATTTTTTTCAGGTAACATCTGTTTGCAGAGTAAAGACTGCTATCAATGAATTACAAAGTGCAATCCACTCCACAGGCTGCTTTTATTTTGTCAGTCCATGAACACAACCTGTCCCTTGAAAAGCTTTGGAAGATTTTTTCAGTCTCTATCAGTATTGGATATAAAACAAAGAAAACCCTCCAAACTCTAAAAATATTGCAGAAAGAATTAGCAGAAACATGAAAATCCATTTTAAATATGCATCATGCATCTCAACATTTTCCTTCCAAGCCTTATAACTTTCTATAGTGAATTTTGCAGTTCAACATACTGCAGCTATAAACCATTAAGAGCTCTAACATTCAAATTCAGGTGTTAAAATGCAGCTGCTTAAGCCCATACTCCTTTGAACCAAAGCTACTGTTTCAGCTGGACAATTTCTTCCAGAAGCCCTTAGAGCTGAAAAAGTCTGCAAGCTATTTGAGACCAGCCTGCTGCAACTGTGGCAGAGCAGGCTTTGGGAAGAGTCCTGGAGTGGAGGGGGCTCCTGGAAGACCGAGAGTACTGGTTACATCCCTAAAAAGGCATCCCCCGACCAGCCAGCTCACAGGGGGATATCGGCGTCTGCTCAGGAGGGAGCTCCTCTTCCACTGTCCAAGCAAGACAGGGATAGGTGTATGGGACAGTAGTTAATAGAATGAGAATGGTAAGTATGGGGGAAGGGAGGAGAAAAAAACCATCTGCGGCAAGGGTGTGTGTGCTGCTGTATTTCGTTTTTAAACCTATTGAAACTAATTTTCATTGTTCTACTGTGATAAATCAATAACATCCTTCCAGCTCTTCTCTGCCAAGGAGCAATCTTTTGCTGAAAATAAAAAAAAATCAACAACAAAACAAAACAAACCCTCAAACCAACCCACTATCTCTTCCTTGCACTATCTCTTCTTTTTTTTTTGCCTTAAATTTTACACATAAATACTCTGTTATATGTGTATTATCGTGCATATATTCTGCCTTATTTGCATTAACATCTAAGAAAGCATTAGGTTGCATCTGGACTTCACGGCACCTGTAAGCCAAGAATTAAATCTCAGCTAACTTAAAATTACTTTAGGCTCTGAAAACCTTTTATATGCCAAGCTGGTTCCCATAGCAGACAGCCACTGTGTTGTTTGTTTTGTGTGAAAGTGAATGATAAAAGATCCATGAAATCGACACAGAAAGGCAGAACAGCAGAAAGAACTGAGGGCTCTCCATCATAGCGGCTTCTACCCTCCGCTGACTTGTGTAACAATAGGACCTACACACCCAACTGCAGATCTAACACAGCTGTGCATTTCATTAGATGAAGAGCACTAGTGACACAAGTAAATAATTAACTTATTCTGGTCCGCTGACTGTGGTTATGAGACCAGTCATAGCTGACAGATTTTAATACAAGTTAACACAAAGACAGCATAATGAGCTTAGAAGTTAAAAACAAAATATTTAGACAGAATCCAGAAATGTGAAGCTTACTAGGCCATTTATAAAGTTTCTATGTTACAGAGGGAAAAAAAAAGGGAAAAAAGAAAAAAGGGAAAGCTATAAAGCCTTAGTTCTAAGCTTCTGTATTTTAATAAGTTGCTGAGCCTGTAGCAGATCTATAGCATGTCTGTGTGTATTTAGAGGACAGAGAAGCTTCTTCCTACCCTGTGTTTTAAGAAAGTTCATTCAACTGTTGAAAAAGCTGAAAGATACCTTTCCTATATACAATCCTACTTCTAAAAGTAAGTAACTGCAATTAATTCAAAATGTAAACTTGATTTTATTCTGCAATTGCTTGCTTTCAGAAGCTCTTTAGGAGAATAATGCTCGCAGGTCTGCACTTTAAGCTCCTCAATTTACTACTCTCTCTCTTTTTTTTTTTTTTTTTTGCAGCAGAGCAGTAGCAGACAAGCAAACAGCTGCAAAAAAGTGACCAAGTGAATTAATCCATGTAAGTGGAACTACCATGTGCAACTGGCCAATAAAACAGTAAAGGAGAGGAATTTAAAACAGCCTCAAGTTCCAAATTCTGTTCAAGTATGAACTGCATTTCTCAAATGAGCTGCTCAACTACACCCCATACAATATTCATAAATAAGGCACACTCAAACTAGGAGGCTGTTTTGCTCTGTGGCTCTTACTAGGGGTGAGTATTTCTTAACTGTCACTGATTTAGACATCACATGAAAATTGATCCGCAGCATTCATAGAGGACACATGGAATAATTTGGTTTCATTCACTTCCCTTTCTCTCACAATTTTTATATGCTGCATCTGGAATTGAGTAATACAACTTGAGACTAAATTCTATATTGCAGTGGGACTGAATAGCTCTCACCTATACATTCTGGTGTCTCATCTGGGACCAGAATCAAGTACTAACAGCCAGAAAAAGCTGCAGACAAAACAAAAACCAAAATCCGTTATTTAATGTGGATTAACAAGACGGTTACGTGCTTGAACAAGAAAGCACCTAGCAACTTGCTACATCTAATTTCTTTTCATTTGAAAAACAAATTAAATTCTAGAAAAGAAACTTCTGTGTATCTATTTTAGAATGTCACCTTAGAAAGAAAATCAGTGAAAATGCTAAGAAATTCTTTTACAATATCAAAAAGGAAAAAAAAAAAAACCTGGATTAATAAGCATGGCAGCTTAATGCAAGGGTAACAGTTTAAATTACAGTAACCTTAAATCAGACATCTACAGTGGTTTAACAGTGGTTTATATGCAAGTATAAAACAGCCATGGGCAGTGTTTTTCAATGCTATTGTATGGCAGCCAATAAATGTCAGTCCCCTGACTATGCACAATGGCCCCCAGCCCCACACACGCTATCAGCATCGATGCTGACAGCATCTCAAACCCATGTACCTCCACAAGGCACTGACAGCATAAAGAGCCCCTCATCCCTGTACTTTTGTCTGAGTTTCTTTTCCTAATCAGGAGAAACTCAGGTTTCCAGAGCTGGCACCTTTCGTGTGGCTGCTTTTCCAGTTTGCTGACAAACACGAGCCCAGCCAGACTAAGAGCGCGGTTCGGCGCAGAGGGGGAAGGGGGGCCGCTGGGAGGGCACAGGGACAGAATGCAACACTATGGGAAAGTTTTTCACCAGGCTACGATAAGGTGCCTTCTATACACACACATGCCAAATGAAAAAAAATCATCAAATAAGTCAAAACAACCTAATATAGAAAACTAATTACTACCAGCAGGAGGGACATTAGAGAGCAAAGAAGATGACGTGAATAGAAGCAGCAGCAATACCAGTTTCTATCAGCAAGATAAAAAGAAGAGTGTTACTAAATGTGCTTGTTTACTCGCTCTAATGATACGGCGGTAAAAGTGCTAAAACTGACTTGAAAGGCGTCTATTTTAGCTTTGCCAGATTTGCCAGAATTTGGAAATACTCTTGAGAAATAAGACAACATCACATAATTAAGCAAAGTTGCAGCAGTAACACAGCGCTGTACGTTACGGACAAGTGACAGATTTGAAAAAATTAGTAAGGCTGAACAACGAATTCACGGCTGCTTCAAAACTCTCTAATTACATACTGCATTGGCTAACTAAGCATAAAAGAAGTCTAGAAGAAAAAAGTGCTGTATCACATAACCTTTGTTCAATACTGAATCATTCACTGATCTATCATATCACTTGCTACATCCCATTTGACATAAGAGGTAAAGAACAGAATTAAAATTAACAGATAAATAATGCATAAGTAAACTTGATTAGTTTTCTTATTAAAAACATCACTCTAAATGAGAGGAGGTGCTAGAAGACAATACAGTTTGTACACTGCTTTCCCATGAGCTGCTGAATGGTCTGATGTGATAAATTTGCATAGTCTGAAGCACACAAAGAGCTGATTAATTGAAACCCTTACAATGTTTCTGGAAGCAGCTATTGTAAAACAATAACCATAGGAACTTTACAAAATACACATGGCTGAATGAGTCAAGAGCTTAATAAAATGTGTGTTCAGGATACACTATTTGGAAACAGAATTAGAGATTTTTACTCTGTGCCATAAAATGCTAAATCACGCTACTTTCAGAAGGTCAGTTGAGGATTTACTGAAAAGGTCAGAAGGTTACCTGTTTGCTGCTTGAGATAAAAAATGCTCTAATTTTCTTCTTAAGATTGCAAGCTAAACAGTGGTTTTGTTAAAAATACACAGAAAAAAAACAGTCTGGGAAGTTTTAATGGCCTTCTGACATTTTCTCAAATACAACCCCTGAAGATAAAAACACGGTAAGAAATCCCTACCTTCCCTGATGCCTAATAACTACTAATCATCCCACATTCCTGCAGTCGATTAAGAGCAAATTCTTTTTAATGCCACTTGAACCATTTAATTACTATAAACCCACTGACATTCTATTAGAGATAAAGTACTCATTCTGACTTATAACATGGGGGGAAATTACACAAGTAGCCATTTAAAACTAACATTTTATTTTAAATGTTCTGCTTATCTGTACTGTACAAGTACCTATTAAAAGGAAAAAGATAGGTTGATCTCCACTATGAAGTTAAGAAAGCAGATGTTCAAACTATTAAAAATTTCAAAAAGTAAGCAAGCTAGATGAGAGGGATTGTCATGAAGTTTATGTAGTTTATAATGCAGTGAATGGATTTTGTTGTGACACTAAAGAACATAGTTCATTTAGGAAAACAAAGACCATCTTTCATGAATTTAAACTTGCTTCCTTGTCTTTAGAGTTGTTTAAGTGCAGATACTTCAGAAAGGTTTAATCCTTTATCTTAGATCTTCAGCTATTAAAAAGCTTCTGTTTGCAAGTTCAAACAATCTCTTGCTTAAATACAGTTTTTCCACTCCTCAGGAATACTGTTCAGTATTGCTGCTTAGTTCTGTGATCTACAGGACCTTTGTTAGAGGTGTTAATCCTTTTTCACATGAGAGACTGAGAAATGTTCTTTCAGAGAAGTGTTATATTGCTTTTTTTCACATCAAAGGAGCCCAACTTTTTCCTCATTGTGACTTGTAGCAAAGCAAGAGGAAATCTGGAAATATAATAATTTACTTTGTATGGAACTCAGATGAAGCTTCTTTAGCTTAACAATCCTTTTGCCTTCTGTGCTTTGAAAAGTGACTTTTCTTGAAGAATACAAGATTAAAACAACAAAATAATTAACCAAAAGAAGTTTTTTTTATCCTTCTGGAAAATATATGATGCAACATAGTGAGAACGAAGTCCTGCAGTTCAGGATAAACATAGAACTACCAGAGAGGATTTATTTGTGAGACACTAGAAGCTTAATAACTTTACAGACTATAGAGACAGTTCCAGTCCCAAAGATTTTACTGCAACATCCAGTTTGAAGATGAATATGAAAAAAAAGCAAAATATTTGCCTTTCAGAACACAACTTGGCGGCCTCATTTGTTTGGGTTTTTTTTCCTTCTCCCTATATACTCCTTTCTGAGAAGCCTTGAAGGACAGGCAACCTTTTACAGGCAGCTTGGAAGGAGTGTACTTAAAACACAGACTCACGTGAAAAGAGCGTGTGGTGGACCGGCCAGAAGCGGTGACCTTTGCCAACACCATGTTGACATGTGAGAGGACACAAACAAGGCAGCAAATACAGAGGCAGTGACATAGATCTGTGTTATTATAGAGGCCTACAAAATCTACCTGCATATTTAATGGAAGGCTTTTCTGTAACAAAAGGCTAAAGCTGGTTTGTGAGATTTAATCTGTTGCATCCCAGACCCTTTCTAATTCCTTTACTCTGCTTCCTTCTGTTCCAGTGACAAAGCAGAGCTTTGAAATACAAATCAATTTGGAATATAGGAAAAAGACCATCAAAAAGTTTGAGACATGGCTTGTGCAATCTCTTATTTTGCACATATTTAATTATTTAAAACCCACTACTACTACGATTCCATGAAATCAGATGTCATCTCCATCCATGCCTTCTAGAAAATAAATATATTCCACAAAAAAAGACTGACAATACAGACAGATACATGTTTTTTCTTCTTACTGAACCAAGGTACTTGCTCGTTTAAGATCATTATCTGTTTGAATGGCTCTATGGCAGGCTTAAAGCTAGCAGTCACAAATTACACTTGAAGTTGTAATTGCGTATATTCAGACCAAGATGAGAGAATTAAAAATTCTGTCTCAATAGAAAAAGTTGAACTGTTAGTATTATGATTTCTGTTTCATGATTGTCTATATTTTTCTGATAAGACTGATCCTTCCCCAGTTTGATATCAGAGGATGATACTAGAAGTTATGTTAAGAAGCTATCAAAGGAGGTTTTCCCTTTCCTTTTCATGCCTTTTCTCCAGTTCTGCTATTGTCAGTATTGGTTTCTTCATTGTACTGTTAAACTGCAAAACAGTGAACTGTACTGTTCTTGTCAGTTATTTTTCTTAGTATCTATCAAATGTATCCTCTCCATATTCCTCCTTTCTCCTGTTTACTGTAACATCTTTTTCTATAATGCACTACAGGGCAGTGAACTGAGAGGTTTACTGCCAGGAAGGCTACGAGTCTTACTAAAATGCAGTAATTTGGAATATGATCACCCCCTTGATCACAAGGGATTATTAGTAGAGATTGATGTATGGGACAGCTACAGACACATGCCTACAAACTCTGTAACACAACTGTTACAATGTTCCCACACTCATATCTCCAAAACCAAGCTGAAAGTGACATTCTAAATAATTGATGGGTTTGGATTTTTATTAGTATTATTATTATTATAGTCCCAAGCACAGATAGAGGGTGATCAGCCATTGTTAACCTGATGCAGTGCCAGGCGTAATTATGGGTGCCCTAAAAGTTTACTACAGCATTTAAGGATAATGCTTTTCATTACCATGGGATTTGCACAGGTAGTTGCTTGCTCTGTATTGTGAGATGTCCTACGTGCATTTTGTCATATGGAAGGTCTTCAGCACCCTGAAGCCATACTGCAGCCTGCCTGACAGAATTCTGTTTCCTTCTGTCATTCTTCCTTTTGCACCCATGGTTCTACATTTGTGGAGCACTCTTTTTATTATTTTTTTGAGAGATATGAAAAGAAGTTCATTTACATTCTATTCAACTATTCCAATTGGTGCACATTAATAGCCCAAACTAGGAGAAAAAACTAACCTACTTAATTTTTTGAAGTAAATCCCCATAAATATTTATCATGATTAATCAAGCAGCTTCTTTAATATAATTTGGAGGCTTTTAAAAAAAATTCTAATAAGAAAATTTGTCCTGCACAGTACTGATTGCATTATTATAAAATAACTTGCTGCTAAAATACTGCATACCACTTAGGAGAAGGGTTTAATTAGACAAAGCTGAAACTGTATCAAGAAATAGCCATTGCTTCAACAGTGCTCCTAAGTTTTTAAGGACTGTACAACTACATTGTGTATAAAATTGAAAAAGCATTAGAAAGAGAACCTACACAAAATCTTTCTGAAGGAGGATCTTCCCTCAGAAAAGGAAGAATGGTGCAGTTGAACATTCCAATTGCTCAACTCCTCCTGGTTGCCTCTGAAGCTCTTCCTCCCCTCACTTATCTTAACTCTCCTATAAGGCTGCAGTGCAAGAAATAGACTCAGTTTTATAAGGAAAGTCAAGTATGTAATGCTGCTTCTTTACTTTTTTGAAACCTTCAACAGTATTGATTTCCAAATCACTTGGGAACTCAGTGGGGATAGCTTTCTATTTTTAGATCAAAAACCATCTTGAAAATACAATCAGGAAAAACATTTCAACGCTTAGCAGAAGAGTTTCTCTTCCTTAATAACAACAGAAACAATGGAAGTATTTCCTGAGAATACAGAGTAATTATAATAATAATAAATAAATAAATAATAAATAAAATTAAAAAACAGTTTTGTGGGTGTGTGGAAAGACAGTGGAATTACAGGGGATCTTTCAGAGAGCTGGATGTACTGAGAAAGGCTGGCTGACTATTCTTATCGATAACACAAACTTGAGGCAGTATCTGGTAATAGCTGTCACTGTGATCAACTACTGCCTTGTGCACCCATTTTACCTCTTCTGATTGACAGGTCTGCTGTAGGTAGATATCCTGATCCCCTAACCTGGACTCCACAGAAATGTGGATTACAGTGGTTAGCTCTGCATCTCACGACAGGGATGCAGTATTTCACTTCAGTTATAACTGGCCTGGAGTTATTAGGACAGGACTGTAAGGGGTGTATGGGCTGCAATGGAAAGGATTTGGTAACATCAACATCTTTACCTTTCCATCACATCTGACAAGAGATGTTCTCAAGCCAAAATAAGACCTAAAAATGTAACAAGATTACAAAACTCAGGTAATTGCACTGCACATACACTAACACAGAAGGTCATGCTTCAAATACTACAAATCTTGATTTTCCAAGTGTACAGAATGATGAGAACATATCAAAACCTGTCCCATACTGACACCAATGGGAACAAAGCATGCTTTTAAGTTGGTTGCAGTCAGGCTGTTTTCAGTTACTTCTTTCTTAACACCCTTTGCATACCTTCCAGCTCTTTGAGATTCGGAGGATGATCTGATATTCATATTTTTTTATATTCAGGTCAAGGGAGTTCACTGCTGCTTTTCAGCAGATATAAAAGTAGGTCCCTGATTTTCATTTTCCAAGTAACATTAAAACTTGAGAACTACATGACACCAAGCAGGTTCCAAGTGGGCACTCATTTTCAAGTTTTGGTCTGAAGATCCAGAGCTGCCCCAGATCATGTCCCGGGTGTATTTTTAAAAACATTTCCTTTCTTTCTGCTCTTGGCTGGTGCACCCCTAGTTGTGTTCCTGATTTGCTTCCCTTTTACACCATGGCTCTGAGTTATCTACCTGCAGTCTTTTCTTCAGAGCAGAATGCCTGCACAGACCTGCAAATTTCCCATTTCATCTCTCTTCTTTTCTGTCTGTTCAGAACCTTCCCAGTTTATGACAACCCACTGACAAATCTATCACCTAAATACAAATTGTGACTTAAACAAAAAACCCAACCAAACCTCAAAAGCCCTGTACTTGTTTGAATTGAGGGAAACTACTGTATTTTTCAGATTCATAGATCAACAAAGAGTAGTTTTTGCTAACATGTTTTTGTTTCAGAAACATAACTGCTAAATTAGTTGGACTTAACAAAAAAAAAGGCATATGGCCTTCTACCACTGTATTCATAAAAGATCTGAACCAATCAATGGAAACATACATTATGTATGTATAGTAGGCATATACAACAATAATTTATTTTTATTAAATGGGTCCTTTACCTTTCTGCCCATGACGACTGCTAAATTTATCTCCAATTTCTGGACGTCTGGTTTGCCTCAGCAACATTTTGATCAAGAAAGCATCCTCTGCATTTGATGAAATCATTACTTTTTCAATGTAAGAATCAGTGGCGCCTTTGTACCTAGTAAAAGAAGCCAAAACATTGGTTTTACTTCTATGAACAAAACACAAGTTACAGACAACTATCTGTGTCATGGCAAGCTCCTGACCAAACTGTAATCTTTATGGAACTTACATATGAGGAGAAAGGATTTTATACTTATATACATATATATTTACATACAAGTTCCAGAATACAGCATGTTTCTGGAAAAGAAGTGTTTTAAGATTTGCAATAGAAACTAATAGAGAATTAACCTGAACTTGTAAAGGACAAGGTATGGGGTTTTATTCACATGGGCTCTTCTTGACAGCAAAAGTTTCCTCACATATTACCAATCCGTTGATCTTCAATTAAAGAAACAACAGCCAAATATAGTTATATTTGAAGAAGAGAGTTTTCTAGAACCGAGTATATTTTTTCAGACAACTTTCCTTCACGTAATTTTCCCAGCTCTGAAATTATATTGCAACATACGTTACTGGCACATCTTTGTACTGTGGCTGCTGAGGCACACTGCTTCCTTCCAGAGGGGTCTGGGTCACAGTGGGCATAGATTTGTTCACAAGAACTTGCTTATTTTCTACTTTTTCACCTACAGAGAACAAGAAAAAAAAGCACTATGAAAATGTATCTGACTGTGTCAGAAATACATTTTAAGCTTTAAAAAAAAGGTGGAAGACAAACTGGAAGGAACATGCCCAACAAGTATGCTCTGCTGTTTTACTAAATATTGAATGGTAAGGGAATTACTAAACCAGTTTTCTTTGGTAAAACAAAGCAGAACTGCTTGCATGCTGGGTGCACTATGAGAACAGTTATTCAACATACCCTGGGTCAAAAGTCTGCACAAAAGCATCTGAAGTCATATGCTCTAAGTATGGAAAAAATTAACAGGGAATACTTTGCCATGACTGAACTGACAAATTTTAGAAATTCACACCTGAATTTGGGGCAGCCCATCATTTCACAATGAGCTGTGCAAAACTACTGTCAGTCTCCTTGTATTCTCGTATTTCTATTGATACTGATGTCATATATAGCTTCTCCCTGGTCCATTCCCTTATCCTCCTCTTTCCATTGAAAACCAGATCAGGAGGATGTCCAATGATACAACTGCACACCAAGTATCTACCTCCCACTTCCTCCACTAAATTACACTGATCTTCATCCTGTGTCTCTTCTGTCCACATGAACTATCTCAAATAGGTTTTTACCTACATGCTGAGAACAGTCTCAGTCTGGAGTCCAGCCCAGTCCTATCTATCCTAATACTTCAGAAGATTCTTGCCTTTTTTTCCTTAATTAACTTTGAAAGCTCCATTGTAATGTGTTAAGGAGCAAAATTGACCCAATTGTGTACTATAATGGAATTAAGTTTAATGCCCTTTAAAACACCTTTCTTACTAGATCTTGGTAGGTCTATTAAGTCATTTTCTAACTAAAGGATGACAGTATGGGAGGATTCTTCCTCAAATCTATTATCATTGGAAAGTTATACACCTCTCTTTACATTCCTATTTATTTTTCTTATCTCTCTTCAAACATATTTCTAAAGTGTTAAAACCATAAGGTTTTACTTCCTCAAATAACTGCACTAACTGACATCTTGTTAGGAGATTTTGACACATGCAATCAAAATAATAAGGGGCCTATCTCTATCCTTAAGAAAACAACAGCATATGACAGAGAAACAGAGAAAAACCTCAGTATTAAAAGCTTGCCAGCTTGGGAACATAAGAATACAAATTCTAATCTTCAGTAGATTCACATTATTAAAATCTTACTCTTCTACTTAAATATAAAGCTACTTTTTTCATGTACAAAAGTCCCCCCAATGATTGGTAACATGCTGCTTTCAGGAAATAATTTTTTTTAAATTTTCCATCACAATACTGTTGTCTTCAAGACAAAAATACTCCCAAGAGGCTAAGTATAACACAAGGTGCACAAGAAATACTGACAGAATATTAATTTCCACTTTGACTATGAACATGCCCTGAGTGAACATGCAATTTGACCTACCTGGAGAGCAGATACCATCAGCATCTAAAATCTCATGGCGCCAGATGGGTTTACGGGTAGCTGCATCCAGCATCGGCCCCATCACTTTATCAAACGTCTGATTTGTGTATCGCTTCAGCGTGCACTTGGCATTCTTGTACACAAGGCACCTTCCAAAGCCTACAATGGAATGCAAACTCATCTGCCTAGGGATTCAAAGATCCTTTATAACACATGACCAGGATAAAATCTGAGCTATGGAATATAAAATATTCTTTATTAGTTAGATTATTCATTGGCTTGAATGGCTTGAATATGCATAATGTTGTACACATATACCTAGTGGTGCACAACTTGAACATCGTATCATGTACACTTTTTTTTAGATGCTGGACTACAGTCCAATTCTGAACTGTGCTAATCTGCTTCTGTATCTCTGCACACATCATTTCTCTTGGAATCACTAAATCTCTTGAATAATTTTGGTGGTCTCCAAGAAGATGTAACATAGGACTGTAATAACGTGAGAGGAGCACTTCTTCCTTTCATGATTTCTAAGAAACCTGAACTTCTACTCATGTTTGTGGCTGGCATAAGTTGGTCTCCCAGGAAAGTACTGAGTGATTAGTATAATCAGCCCATTATTCTTTTTTTCCTCACCTCAAATTACATGTACTGTTATAAAATTAGTGGGTTTTAGATGAGAAAAGTAGCACCTGTGGAATTTCTCTCTAAGTACAGCAACTAACCATGACACTAAAGACTCTAATCACATTTAGAATTACAGAGAGCCAAGAACAAGGCTTGCTAATAATCCTGGGTTGTTTTAGCTCATTTGAAAGATGGTTGTGGCCACATACAGTACATCTATATCTTCAGATTATGTCAAGTAATTCCTGACATGCACCACAGCTCTCCCTGTAAATGTTACCAGTCTACCAGAAAAGAAAACATTCACTTTTAAATCATGCCTGTTGCTGTTTTAGAAAAGGAGGCATAAATTAAATGCAGCAGACATTAATGCCAAAGATACATGCCTAGGAATACTATTAGTGCTGCCTAGCAACTAGGAGGAAGGGTGTTTGGGGGCGGGGGGGGAATAAAGTGATGGAAGAATCTGACTTTGGCCACCCAAAACTAAAACCAGCTTGAACACTGCATTATGCCTACTCTTCAAGGAATTTATGGAGAAAAGTGAGAGAAGAGAGGCTAAGTTTTCAGGCAACTCCCTTCCAGCACTCAGCAGCATTGACAAGAAGTGCTGAAGAAATGTGGAGAGAGTGAGACAAGCTAGATCTACACAAACATGGGTCTCTGTTAGTTCACCTTCCCTTTGGTACTTATGTACTTTTACTTAAAATACACTGCACCACAGAGCTGATATATTTTTTAAGGAAGCAGGTAATTAATTTAGCTCTGGATAAACACTAAATTATTTTGCTTTAGACAACACTATTATTTTCTCTCAGAAAGTAGGCAATACTGCTACTGCTCCCTCAAAACACCAAGCTCACAAAGACACAAACTGCCTCGAGTTCTATTCCTTTCCTAAATACATTCATAAATCTAATTGAATCTACTGCTTTTGTTACTGGTGGAAACAATGAGATCTCTTTGTTAGTAACAAACAAATGGTCAGGTAAACATCTAAAAAGCAAGCCCAACAGAACAGATTAACTCATGTCTTATGTTTTCTCTAAGTTAAGTGTTTACACCTTTTTCATTTGAGATCAGAAGTTAGCCATTTTTTCTTATAATATCCAAACTCAGAATTTTATATGCATGCTGGCATCTTCACCACACTATTGTATGCATGGAGTTACGATCACTAATCATACAGAAAACCAACAAAAGCATTCAAAGCAGTTTGGGAATTCAGTTTCTTAACTGAAGATCTAATGCTCATAACTGCAATAAAATTTACTACAGGATAACACTACGAGAAAACAAGTTTATTAGAATATATATTGGAACACACACTGGAGAAGTGGGAAAGAGTTGATGGATCTTACCTCTGTCCAAAGAGGCTTTATTTAAGACAAGAGCATCTTCAATATCATAGCCACTGTAGCTCATCACAGCAACTGTGGCATTCTGTCCAGCAGGGAGCTTCTCAAAATCTATCAGTTCTATTGTTTTTGTTTTTACCATTGGCTTTTGTGGATAGGCGAGGAGATACATCAGAGTATCTATCCTGTTTCTTTGATTGTATCCAATAGTACCTGCATGTAAAAGAAAAAACAAAGCAGTGAACATTAGTGAGTTTTCCAGGAATGTTTTGGATAAAAAGTTACCAAAATGCCAATTAACTAAAATCACACAGAAATTCTTCAAGAAAAGAAGGGGAAAAATAATTACTCAAACCAAAAGAATTTAATATCATTAATATATAAGTAGTTTCTTAATTTAAGCTCCCAGAAAGATTTATTTTCTCTTGAGCAGAAAAAACCTAAGCATCAATAGAAAAACAACAAAAGAAATAAAAGCCACTTGAATAAATACAGATAAGATAATTTTTTCTAATTATGACACTGAATCATGCAAGTATGAAGTGTTTGCTTTTATTTTTCTTATAGCCACTGGGTTTGGGTTTTTTTGTGGAGTTCAACTGGTGTTTCAGAGACCTGATCCAAAATTTCATGAAAACCAACAGAAAGACTATCAGTGAGTTCAAGAGAAACTGTGGATCAAGCTCTTCATCTTCAACAACATATTTCCTTCCTTTTTTGGGCAATAATTAGTTCAACAGCAGCCTGTGTTAGAATGGGACAAAGTATAAACAAAGCATACCACTAGCAGCAGCCAAAAGTGATTTACTTTCTAGAATTAGAAGCACCACTGATAGATAGACTACAGTAGAAGTCCACTTCTGTATTTGTCTTTCTACATGAAATTAATTTTAAATTTACAGTTCAGAATTTAACCCTTTGTAAAGACCTCCCAGCTTGAGACTGAAATTTTTGGCCCTGTCCCATCAGAATGCCAAAGTGTCTTCTGAAATCTGAGGAAAAAATAATTAAGACCCAGCAGGGAAACATAAACCGTTGTGTAGCAGAACAAAAGTTAAGGCAATCATATATTATTGGAGTTTGCTGTACCAGGACTATGCTATGTCTCTAAGCAATTAAGAAATTACAGTCTGAAAAGTTAAAATTTTAAAGTTTTAAGTGCTAAACACTCTGCACTACTTTGTCCTTAGGATGTAAGTCTTTCAAAAGCTTTCCATTTTGTCCTGCAGTTTCAGAGCCCAGCTGCATTCTTGGAAAGGTCAAAGCAGTCCGTGTACAAGGAAGATTTCACATGGCCAAGAAGCACATGTGAACACAAACCTGCTCACTGGGGAGGTCAGCATCACATTTTACATGCATCTACTTGCAACTCCCATTTACATGAAGTGTCTAGAAAACCAAACTCTAAAACGAGGCATTTCCAAAGACCTATCCTGTGCTTGGCACTAGACTTACCTTCCTAAACCCCAAGAGGTCTACTCTTCTCAAGGACAAGAAGAGAGAGACAACTCAACAGCTACCATCTGAAAATTAACTGTTACAGCTGGCCTGGACTTCCTCAGGTTCTAGAAAGCAGATTCAATGACACAGGCACAGAATTTTCAAATTACAAGAAAAATCTGGCAGAGTTGACAGGCTTGTCTCTTGCTTTAAAGCAGTTGTTTTTCTGTCTTTTCTTGTATAACGCAACAAATCATCTTCGAACAGTATTTTTTGTCTCCAGTAAGACATAAGCTGGTAAAGCCTGGATTCCTCAAGACTGAAGACCTTTGCAGTCCCACCCTGCAAGGCCCCAGTATTACTGAAATACCCTGAGATTTCACTTGGACTTTGTTCCCATTGTACTTTTGACTCAACTCCCCTGATTTTCCCAGTATACAGATCAGAAAATATACTTCCAAATAAGAGGTTTAGACCATTATTCCCCTCTGCATCTAGAATTTGTATGCTTTCAAGGTAGGTTGTAGGGAAGCTCAGCTTAAATGTTGCACAGATAGGGACATTTTCCTGATGCTGAGAGAAATCTTTCCAAGAGAAAGTCATGCCAAACTTATCTTTCAAACTGCTTGCATTTTTTTTCTCCTCTGATATGCTTACACGCTACTGGTTCACTGGTTAAAGGCGCTAAGATAAAACTGGTGGTTCAGACTTCATCCTATCTTTTACACTTAAGGGTGTCCTTTACATCCCAGTAACAATCTGTGGAAGTCCCTATATATCAAAGATTTCAGATGACACTTTAACATATTTCAGGTAGCACAAATTATTTCTCTTCAGGTGTTTCATGTATTTCAAAACTGGCATTTTTATCAGCGGTTCAGATAACAGAACTGCTACTGTCTGGGAGCCAGAAGCAACTGATATTACTGAGATTCTGAGCCTCAATAATAAACTATATTCAGGCTACTCTTCAGGAGATGAATGCTGTATCAAATCGAAAACATATACATACATGTCAATGACAGATATCCTAGCAGGAAAGAAACTGGTTAGAGTAATTACTCCAGAGTACAAATGAAATAAATTAGCCAAAAACCACGGCATGTATCAGCAATATTATTCCTAATTCCTGGGATTTAATGGTTATACAAATAATCCTTTCTCTAAACTGGGCTAACAAACCACAGCCTGAAACCACAATCTGCTTATTTAAAATAAAGCAGCATCTCTCTTCAGAGACTGGGGTGCTGGGATGAGCCCTCTGTGTGGGTGCTGAAATGAAGGAAGTCACTAGCTTTATTTCTGCTCTCCCTCTGAAAGAACAGAGCCCTTGTTTGCTCCAGCCAAACAACCAAGCAAAAGTGAAGTATAATTAAGGTTCACCATAACAAACCTTGCTCACAATGACTCACATTTATAATTATCTCACCAGCAAGAACCAATTTTTTTCATTGGTAATTAGCCCTGGTTAAAGCAAAATACACAAGGTTGACCTGGAGATGACAAAGATTATTTTCTTGCTTTTCTCAGTACTTGATATATTGTGAATGCACGTGTGCATTCTTCCCTTCTTTTTTCAATTTCCTGATAGTTTTTTTTTTCTTTTTAAGTGTCATTTGCGTATCCTTTAGTGTGAAATAATAACTACAAAAACACTTTCTACTGATATTTAGCATAAATGAGGCATTGCTATTCTGATGCTGAAAGTTTTGAGAACTCACCAGAACAAACAGCCAGCTAAAATAAGCATTAATCCAATTCTCTGGTGTATCACTTCCAACAACATTAAACTGTACAATCAAAATTAACAAGGATACAGAAATCAATCCACTTGAGCCAAAAGGGTTATTATTGCCCATGTCAAGAAAAGAACTGCTGTAATTCTGTATTTCCCCTGTTTTCACCACGGATTTTCTATGTTTCTGTCCTTTTATATGAGCACAAAGCAAGAGAGGAAGTTTTTAAATGCTGCAATAAACCTTGCGGAGGGGACTCCGACTCTGCTCAGACAGATTGTCACAGTACATGCATTAGGTGATCTGGATGTTAAGTGTTAGAAATACTCTTTTCACAGTAGAAAGATTAAGGAGTGGGTTAAAAAGATTATGGGTAAAATATGTGTTGGGGGGAGCTCATTTCTGCATCAGCACTTCTGTGCCTACTACGAAGGAGAGGAGAGGTGTCAAAATGAGGTCGTGTCATAGAGCACAAACAATCCTCAAAGAGCAGTGTCAGAACAGAACTGCGGCCACAGTGCTCCTAGATCCAGCTGTGATGACCAGTAACAGCTGGTTTTGCTTTGAGGTTTGTTTAGATTCTGTGCTCCTATGCTAGCTGTACAAAATTTGGGAGGACTCTGGCTCTCAGTCCACCAAAGAACTTTCATAACTGTCAAAACTCCCCAGCACTGAGTTCCTTGAAGCATATTTATCTTCTCAACTCAATTTTAACACATTCAGCTGGCTACAGTACAAGGCAGAACAGTATATAAAGGGCTTTGCTACTTCACAGAAGCAAAGCAGAAAGTCCATGATACAGTAGCAGGCTTTTTTTGCAATATTAAAGTTTTTTCTTCATTATAAGCTTCTACAACAAAGCTCTCACCCACCTATGTCTGTCCCTCAAATACTTCCTTTTCTTTCAGAGGTCACAGTAATAACCAACACCCAAATCCTCCTCTCCTTAGTCAAGACTTGTTATGTCATATGGGTTGAAGCTGCAGGGCGCAGTTGTGCTGTGAGTGTACAGCTTGCTTTGTGTACCCACACCATCACTTAGGATTACTGGCAGGAAAACTGTATTTTTTCATGCTTCAAATTAGGCTTTTAGACAGTCACAGATGTACAATGTGTAAAACTGATTAGGTTTTCATGTCTTAATGGAATTAAAAAGTCCAGTTTAGAACTATTTCTTAACTGTAGAAGCCTTTGATCCTCTGAAGTATTATTTTACCCACAGATTAAATGCAAACAGTACAGACTCTTGTATTTTCATCTTAAGTACTTCTGAGATTTGAAGCTACAACCGTTAACCTTGCACCGAAATGTCAACATTCAACTGAGGTCTTTGCAGCTGCTGTTGTATTTACTACCTAACTTTCTCTCAGTCTTACAGTTTAACCTGCAACATATGGTAAATAATCTATACCAAAAGTGAGGGGTTTTGTTTCAATTTAATTTTACTGAAATCCAGTTTGGTCACTAAGTGCAGTCCTCTACCAAGATAACTCATCTACCCGTGAAAGGGAGATTTCAGGACATGTAATGCTCTCCAGAATAAACATTACTATTTCAGGACCTAATACTTGTCAGGGACTCTCTATTACAGACCTCATTCCAATATCTGATGTCCACTCTCCACTTACTTGTGCTTTCACACCTTTCCTTAGCTTGATGTTGCTTAAAAAAGAGACTTCAAAAAGAAAAGACTGTCCAAAGCTGCTGGCACAGCCCTGTGATGTGATCAGAGGGGGTGGATCAGTGTTGACAAGTACAAGGCTCTCCCTTCCCAGTCTGAACCCTGGGCTCCCTTCACTGCTCCAGGTTTTGACAGTCAAGGAGTGACACGGAGGACTTGGACATGAGACTTTCCCCATAGCAGTGTTGGATGAGGAGCTGCTCTGCAATTTCATTATGGAGAAAGAAAGCAATAAAGGTGGATGGTAACTTAAAGGTTGGAATTTGGAGCTACACTACATCACATCTCTTCACAAAAATAAACAGAAAAAAGTATGTGCAATGTTTCAGGAATACCCTCTAGGTCTCATCTGATCAGTAAGGGTAGAGAAAAATCATCTCTGCCCCTACATCTTGTCACTTATGGTGGCTTTTTAAAGCAGTTATTACAAAAAGCTTCTGCTGTTTGCAGGTACTTCAGACAGAGCAAAATAAAGCTCAAGTAATCTGCCAACTTGTAAAATTTACTTTTATCTAGCTGCTTATTCTTTGAGTCAGGTGTTTTGTCATAATAAACTGAAACAAAGGCTTTTTTTATTGCTCAAGATATTCAATGGCTTTTGTGTTCCTAGCGTCAGCAGGAACGTCAGAGGATTGTATCCAAGGAGCTAAATGTGCAAGACCTAGGGTCAAAGCAGCTGAATACACCAACCTCAGAAAACACAGACAATGAATTGCAAATGACACTCAAAACAAAACGGGGAAAAAAACCTTCACACAGAAAACTACAAAAGAACTCCACAGATACTGAATTGGCTTTCTGTACACACTGATCCTGCTTAACTGTGTGTGGTAACTTACCAAACCTTCTGAGACTAATAGTCATAAAATAGAGACTCAGGGGTGGGGAAAAGATAATGGGATGGGGGAGAACTGTAAGGAAAAAAGATTGCATTGCTCCTCTTTCCACCCACCCACCTTCTTTTTTTTAAATTTAAATAGAGAACATGCATCTTGCTATTTTCAGTTTTCATGTGCTCGACATAATGTTTCAGCATAAGGCAGTTACTTTGCTATTAATTCTGCTGGAGAAGTCTCACAAAAGACGTAGTGTTTAAGCTTTGAACACACAGCACAAAATACATGGTTTAGTAAACCTAACTGAAGTGGCAGTTCCTTCATGAAACAGTGCTGTGCTACTGTAGCTCCCAGCTTGCAATCAAGCCATCAATACAAGCCACGAAACCAGCCTGTAGAGCACCAGTCTGAATGCAGCTGCCTGAATTGATGCATGACTGCTCAGGCTCCTCTGCCTTGATCACAGGCCATAGACTTGGACACTGTAATGCTGATTTCACTGAGTATTAAAGAAAGGATGAGAACTTAACTGCTGTTAATTACCTCCACCAGCAAATTTACAAAACATTTGGGTTTTAATGACCAGATATGACACTGTCAAATTAAATAATAAATAATCAGAAAATTAATTTTGTTTCAGTGCTCACCCTCTTCATCCAAAACAGCAAAAATATCTAAACTATGGCTGTGGAAAAGTGTTCAAATTATTAAGAACTCTTTCACACTTGAGTCTTCTTATTCTCTGATGTCAATGTTAACTATTGATATATTTATTTTTCGGCCATTTACTCAACCAGTCAAAGAAATGCTCCTCAATCTGTGCTCTGTCTCTCTTTGTGAGAACAATTTTTAACTCTTTTTTGTCTGGAAACCCACAGCACATTGCAGCATAAAGAGAAGAAAACCCCACTCTGCCAATCCTGCAGATATGCTGAAAACTTGAAGGTCATGATAATTTCCAATAAAACACAATAGAAAACACAGAAGTGTCCCAGTTCATTAAAATTTTCTTTTAAGTGTTAAGAATTGCAAATATAGTCTTCATTAAGTAAAACAAACTGATACTTTTCTCACATTAATCTTTCCAAGTTTCAGAGGTAAACTCTTTTTTGTCCTCAAAGCTAAAGAGGTGCTCTTTTACTTTTCCCAGCAAAGCCTTTATGTGAATCAGGAAAAAAAGAATTTTTGTTTGTCACTTTTGCTACATAACTTCAAAAATACGTAACACTTCAAAGACGAATAAAAAGTGAAGTCTTACCCATTGCTTGTTTCCCCATGGCGCACTGGTAAGTGTTTCTTGGGGACTGGTTGTGGTGAGGATATGGAATCAGCCCAGCACAGACACCCAGAAGCGTGAAAGGCTCAATCTCCAAATGGGTTGTATCTCTTAAAAGAAAGAGTACCAATTATGGCAGGCTTGTGAACAAACAACTTCAGTGGAATTCATTTAATTTAGCATTATCTCATAACACTTCATATTCAATTCTGTTCAGGAGAATGTAAGCCAAATGTAAACCTCAAAACACAGATTCACTACAGGATTTTTATTTTTATTTTTATTACAAAAACCCAACAACTTTCTTTTGGTTATAAGTGTTTCCACATGAAAAGAAATGAAGGAGAAATAAATCAGGGTTTATGAAATTCCATAACGGAGGAAAAGCCTCCAGATAATGACAACCTGAGGGAGCTCAGTAAAACAATAAACCATCAGTTTATACAGTAAGACCCAAAATGCCTTAAGGAATGTCTTCTCATATAATGAGAGTGAGCCCTTCGCATCAAATTACTAATCTCAGAGATCCAGAAATCCACTGGGGAGATGGAAGAAGGAAGAGCACAACAGATTCAGGTATTAAAAAAACTGTTTTAGTTTTCCAAGGTCAGCTATATCAGTTAAGGAGAAAACATCTGTCTCCAAACCAGATTCACTGCCATAGGTACATGATATAATACAACACTATTTGAAAAGATCTGCAAATATTTTGGAAATGATTATGTTGTAAAAAGGCAGTACTGATGAGAAGTAAAAAGATAGAGAAAAGGAGTAAAGACAGAGAGACAATTTCTTTTATCTGGCATGAGCTTCAGAAGAGAAAGTCTATGCTCAGCAAAGACAAATCATAGCATGCATTGGGATGCAAGTGGAGAGACTAATAACTAAGAATGAAGTGTACAATAAAGCTTGGCTGGAGCAGACATGAATTTAAATCAAGATATGTAATTAGGATGTGAGGAATTACAAAATACAGATGATTATAACTAAACCTAGTCAAAGCCTATCTTTCATGTCCTGGATCTATTATAGGCCTTGGGTTTATGCACACATTGCTTCTCCCAGACATCTAAACCCAATGCATTCTCAAAATCTCATCTTTAATGTTTGACTTCTCTTGGAAGTCTTTTGGAAGACTTTGTAATTATTTAAATAAATTAATTTGATTACTTGACTTCAGGATCTTGCCAAGGAAGTGACAGAGAAGTCTATTATAGCAACACTCAAAAGACAGCCAAGCATTGTAAGCTAAAAAAGGCTAAGGAATTACGCACAAGCACATAGAAACTGAAGACAAGTGCAGCAGTAACTTTATAGATAAACAATATATGTACTACTGGAAGAATAATGAAATCTGAAAGCTGAAAAAAATAGACCTGGAAATCCTGAGGATTAAGCCAATGAAACTACTTATCAGTCCTAGAAATCTTTATAAATCACAAATACAACTGAATAACCTAAAAATCACCTGCTGGCCAGAGAACAGCCACTGTTTTTTCTCCACTTGATAAAAAGTAGCTATGTTATCTAAAGCCTATCATAAGAAAATACTAATGGGAGAATTCCAACTGCAGTCAAGTAATTGCGAAATGGTTTCAAGAGCCAGAAGCAAACTGGAAGCAGAGACTGTTTCCCCATTCTGCAGAACTTCACAGAACTTTTTCAAACGCTTTTCAAACAATAAAACCAGAAGCTTGACACTTATTGATAGTGAAGTTTGCAAATTTCTCCACAGGATACAAGTGCATGGAAATAGATACACATTTGCATATAGGGTATTCAACAGATGTCTTCTTCCAGTGAGGTCAATCCTATTTCAACCAAAGATGATCCTACTACTTGATGAAGTATTCCAGAGAGCTAAGGGAGACATTCAGACTTTACAGGGCAGTCCAATTTCTGCAGGTCAAAAATGCCACTGCCAGAATCAGGCCCAAGAAAGGAAAGGCAACCTCATGAGTTCAAAAAGCAGAGTTACAAATGTGTAAGGAAGAAATGGAATGCATTAGAGTCAAATACTCCAACGAAAACCCCTCTAATTGGATTGGAAAGATAAAGAGAGGATACTGTAGCTAAAAGAAGCCTATGTTACAAAAGCAGGAATGCTACTAGGATACTTCAGATAGTGGGTTGTATCAATGGCATTACCAGAACAAACCGTACCAACATGGTCACACCATTTAAAATGCAGGATGGTCATCTGGGGAAAGGGGGTACTCAATTCAGCTATTCAGGATGTAGGGAGTATCATCACCTAACACAAGGAGCAAAGTGCTCATACGATGCAAGCTCAGATACTTATGGCACAGTTAGCCACTGTTAGCATTGAAGTCAAACTCAAAACAATTGATGGACAATACAAGAATCTTCTGAGCTTCCTGGGAGTTGCTGAGGAGTCCTTTCCTCACACTGGTCCACTGGAAGTCCACTTTCTCCTCCACTTTTAGACTAAACAACGATTTCATGTGATACATTCCCATTAACCTTTCTGAGTCAGTTGTCCTGTAACTTAAATTTTCAGCTCTGGTGCTTTGTGGAAGTTATTTAATTTCAGCACAAATGACAGCAACTGTGTGCAGTCTTCTTTGCTCATGTATATAGAACTCAGTCAAGAACATGCAAGAGTAATCTCTTAAAGTGATAAAGTCTTCAAAAGCCTGGGTAGGAGCAAGGCAAGTAAATTAGCAGAGTTAATGCATTACATTTAGCAAAGGTTAAAGATAATTGAAGAGCTCACCCAGCTCCACTGAAATCAATGATGTATTTCTATTAGCTTGCAGGAGTACTTGACCAGGACAGATCATTTAGAAAAAGAATTTTCTGCATAAATCTACTCATCAAACATTCACAGAGATAACGTCTAGCATTTCATATTCAGGCTTCAGTTTACAGGATATTGTCAGAGAAACATTAAAAACCTGTTAAAACCATTAAAAAGATAGGAGGACTTAAAAATTTAAAAGAATCCTTCCTTTAATGTGGGCTCTTAAATCACAGCCAGAAGACAACAGTAAAAAAAATTGCAGGAGGTGCTTCAAATATGTGGAAAACATAACAGATCTGGAAATCTCTCTGAATTAAAATCACATATCAAAACTGGTTTTAAGATGTGTGGTAAAGAATACACAGAATGATGCTGACATTTTTATTGGGGCCTATTGTACATCCAAAAGTCAAAGGGAAGGTCTCATTCCAGCATTTCACTTAATGTAAGGTGGGTGTCTAGGGTCCCTTTACGGCCAGAAAAGAAATTTCCAAACAATCATGATATGCTAAGATAATCAAATAACATGTGGAACCATTTGCCTTCTGGATACCTATTGGATAAGATTATTTATGATGAGCAGCCCAATGAGCAGAACAAAGAGCCACATCCAGAGAAAGAAAGGATATACCTTCAAGTATTTAATATTTTTGAGAATTAGTAGCAGAAACAGCTCTCTCAAAATCTGAACCACTTTTTGTAACTTCCAATGGATAATTTAGGATGCGTGCAGACAGATTTCTCTCTTTACCTTTCACCTGGAGTAGTTTCAACCATTATCAAGGGAGCAGTGTGTACATGTGAAAACAGCAACATTATTTATATATCTGCATTTCAGAGAGTTACCCTATAAAAGTTTTTCCCGTACCAGTTACTGAATGGATACATACTTATTGATTGTATTTTCATACAGGGCAATGTTACAGTCATTTTCTTCATTCACATCCAAATATTCGACGAGGCCTTCATGCAAGAAGTCTTCAAAATTCCTACAGATAAATTAAAAATTACACTGGAAGTACTGATCTTATATTTCTATAAATTTAAAATATTTAGTACATATATTAAAGGAATGTAATATGTAAAGCTAAACGAGATAAATACTTCTACATGTAGAGTTCTGTGCGTATTACACATTGAAGAAAAATGTGGTTTTTTTAATTAATCCTGTTGCCTATTCACTGCATCACAGTCTGACAGATGAATGTTACTTACTTGAACAACTACATAGAATCGTCCTGTATGTACTCATCATCACTGTATATCCAGGCAAATATAAGGATAATCACGTACATTTTTGTGATTTGTGGAATTTAATTAGACCTAAATTTAAGTGCCTTTGTATTAGTGTTTAAAAAAAAAAAATACATTAAGTAAGAATTTGCAAGGACTTTCAAAAACTCTGAATGTGCCCAGTTTAGGGTGGTTATGTTGGATACTCCTGTGAGGTGTGTGATTTTTCAATCAGGAGGATGATGGAAAGGTTTGACTGCCTCAAACCTTCCACTTGCAGAAAGATGAGGCTAAGATGTATTTATTCTGTATACTCACCAAATCTCACAGCAGTAACAAAGTAAGAACACCAGCCCTAATTTGACTTTAAACAGAAAACCTCCAGCACAAAGATTATGAATTTATACAGGAGAGCAGACTTCTCTAATTAGCTAACCCTAAGACTGTGAAATACCGACTGACTGAAGTATCTCCACACAGTATTTACTTGGTGAAGATCAATATGGCCTACTTGAATTGTGTACCTGTAGCCCTGAGCCAGTTCTTCCATATGCTTGTTTGTAACTGCAGGTTTTTGCTTCTTGACAATTATGTAAGGCCTGAAATTAAAAAAAAAAAATAAAAAGAAAGAAGATGGTTATAGCAAATACTTAGGCAGGTAACTTAATTTATTCTAACAGTAAGAATCCTGCCTATGCACAACCTATTCTATAAACTGTTCTTTAAATTTATCGGCCTTTAACTGATAAAACCACATAAATAAAATCCATAACTATTCAGACATTAGTTTGATATAACTTAAAATGTGTAATAGAGAAATCAAGACTTAAATTTTGAGGTGAAAGCCATTTTTTTCCCCTTTAAATCATTCAACTAAAATTTTGTAAGTTTTACCTACAGATTTTGATGATGGCTTTAAAAGATTTGAGATTTCCCAAACTACAAAGCTAAGAACAGCATTTAGTACTGTGGGTTTTACGGAACACTAAGTTCACAGTTTGTGCTCAAGTGTCCACATGTAATGCTGCATTTTGCAATTGCCTACACGCTGTAAAGTACAGGCATTTACTGTGGGTAATCTCTGATGAATCCATAAATTTCAGTAGCACATGGATCTCTGAAGGCTTCCCTACCACACAAAAACACTGACACAAAGGATGGCATGCAAGAAGGCAATGTCGAGGGCTGTTGCTATGTGGACAAGTGCTTTTATAAAGAGCAGCAAATAGCTACAAGATACTTGTGGAGTCACCTCTGAAGTCTAAATAACTGTTAGAAGACTAATAAGCACTTTTAAATGGTTAATAGGGATATCTGAACAATTACAGGGTGAGGGGTGCCACAAAGCAAACTTGGTAAAGCCCTGCAAATCCACATGCACATCCCTTGCTTTTATTTTAAAAATGGTCAGCTTTACTGCCATTTCCCAAATGACACATATTAGCCCTGACTGGAAAACTGATTTCTCTGCCACTGAATATGGCCCCACTCAGGACCTCTTGACCAGGTATGATTAATTGACGGTTTGTGCATTTACTATTTTGGAGCCTCTGACAAGCCTCAAACTGCATTCAACATGCTCTGAGATGCAATTAGTGAACCAAGTAGAATGCCACCAGTAGTTGTGACTGCTGCTTTGCTGAAGTGAGCACAGAATATGCACACAGCCAGTCAATGCTAAAATATGTATATATTCATTAACCCATTCTGTCTCTTCCAACCTCTGCCTATTTTGAATGAGGGCTTATTTAAGGAGAAAAGAGATCCTCAAGTCTTACTGAATTTGCTTAAAACTGTTCCTGTGAAAGTCTTAGCCCAGTCCATAAAAATTTATAGCCAGTTCAGTAGTGAGGTGATTCTGATGAGAAGTTTACCTGCACAATCTCCCTCCATCAGAGGAAATGTAGACACATCTGTCAGACAGATTTGTGGAGATGGAAACAAATTCATTGATATAACCTGCTCGACGCAAGATCCGAAAGGTGTTGACTAATTTCTGGTGATCACGGATGACACCTAGGATGTTACCTGGTCAGAGAGAGAATAAATACCTGATGCATCCTTTGCACATCCAAAAATATTTACAAATTCTGATCATGTGCGGCATGCACAGAATTACTTCTGCTTCTTGTCAATAATAAGTTGTTGTAAAATACGCCTTCTCTAACATGAATAGGAACCAGCTCTTTTTACCTCTCAATTCAAAATTGTCAGAATTTCACAAGTCATCTACCTGTATGCTTCCAAACAGCCCAAGAAACCAAATGGTGTGGTTCTTCCAGCTTTCTTCTAGTATGTTTTTGCTCAGGTGCCCATTAAGCAGTTGGTACACAACATAACAATTCTCAAGCCTGCAACTTTACCTATACTGAAATGGATTCACGGTTTCCAAAAACAGACTAAGGAACAGCCCTGCTGCCTTGTCAGAAATTTTGAAGTCCTGATATTCTGATGTATTTGATCACTCACAACAGCACTAGAATTTCTCTTTTAGGTACTTAGCTCAACTCAGCTATCTTAGCAGGGCTCATACTTAAATATTCTGATGCATGAGGAGCAAACAAAAGAGTAAAATTCATTTAAAGAGTCACCTGACCAAAGCAATCTTATCATATAAAATAAACATCTATGCTTACATTTTAAAAACTTTAAAGGAGAAGACAAAGGATGACAGTTTAGGGAGTTTATAACACAACAGAAGGGTCTTTACAGCTTTAAGAATTTGTACTTAACACAGTATCTACCTTCTTAAGTCATAAGTTTAAATCAGGATCAAGTCAGCTATCCACAAGTTTGAATTTTTTATGGAACCCCAAATCAGTGGATTGAACAGTAACTTGGCTTGTCCCACTTAGTACTAGTTTATCTACATCTGGGAACAGACTATCTTGTTCTGTACTCCAAACTGTGCTTGTCAAGGAAGAGTCTAATATTTTGACTCTGCACTCCCCTTTGGACCACAAGACAGAAGAGAGTGCATGTGGTTTCACTGAACCTTATCTTTAACACACTGCTAGAGAAAAGCAGAGCAAAAGAACATAGTTTGGTCAAGTATTGCTTTTATGTTACCAGGAAAAGGCAGGGTTGAAGAACAACCACTGTTTAATTCAAGGGTAAATGGAGAACTTACTCATGGTGACAAACATTACACACTTGTCCCTGGAAGTGGATGCTACTGACAAAAGGCTAATTTGAAATCTCAGCTACAGTTTTTAAATGTAAGTATTTTGAAATCTGATACCATAGTACCTGTTGGTTTAGAAATGCTAGAAGATCAGTTCTAAAAGAAATATGAATGTGCAGATGCAAAGCACATGTACCAAAACATCTCTTTAACAAGACAGGCCTGTTTTCCATGGTCTAGTTTTTCTCATCACACACAAAGCAAGATGCCCCTTCAAAAGTATTTTTAAAGAGAACAGCATTGCTAAACTTCAAAAATAATATTCAGATGTTTCCTTTCTGTTTTTAAAGGCTCTTTAAAATGCACGAATATATATAAAACATATAAAGATTACAGAAAACAAAATGCTTTCTGTAAAGGAAGATCTGAATTTGTGAACTAATTCTAAAAGTACTTTATGAATGGAACCTCCTTTGGCCAATATCTAAAAAACAAATAAACAAACCCCTAGATTAAATGTACATATTTTTGTGCCTATTTATTCAAGTGGGCTTAAAAACAGGGCTGAAATTTGAGAAAGCTTCTATTTCCCAGCTACACACATCTGTAGAGTTCTGATGACACAACTTGACAAAACTAAGTGCCATCATCTGGCCCATCTACTTTGCCCAACACTATCAAAATATTTACAGAGGAAATTATTTGCACGTGGAAAGCAGCATCTGCTGTTGACTGTGATCCAAGAACTACTGGAGGGTTTCTGAAGCCTAACTCTCCATCAGTAACAAATCAAAGTCAAGACTGGTGAAAAGTAACATACCATTAAGGAAAACCAGGAACACATTTGGGTATGAAAGTTCTTCACCACAGAGCAAGTTGACATCTTCTACTCCAAGATTACTGGCTAATTTAATAATTGGGCCATCTTCCATATCCGTAGTAATGTGAGTCATGAGGGCAAGGTTTTTGACCAAACCACAGGCCTAGGAAAAAACAAAATCAAAACCCACTAATTTTATCTCTTCTCTTTCTCTGTGTTAATACCATACTTGCATTTTTCTCTCCAAACTGTACTTATGCTTGACAAAAACAGAAAGATGACAAAGTGAAAGAAATTAAATTAATTACTCTGAAGTTATGGAGGAAAAAATAAGTAGAATTTTCTGTATCACACTGAAATGTAATGCTTTAGCATTTGCAAGCCAGTAAAAAATACAGGCACTGAAACAGATTTTAAGTTAACCACCCTATGTTTCACTCCTCAGCTACTCAGCAGCATAATGGAAATACAAGATCAGTCCATTGATCAATTTTTCATGTATCCTGTATGTTCTAGCACAAACTTTAGCATCTTCAAATGAAAAAGTATCTTATACAGTGTAACTTTATTTCAGCTGCCTAGTAAGACTAGCTTATATTGACTTATTCAGAAAGTTCAGAGTTCCTCCCCTCAGAGTATCTTCTATTCAGAAAAATAAAAAAAGAAAGAAATGGAAAGCCAAATAAAACAAGACTGTCAGAATCAATTCCTTGACTGAAATATGTACAAAGATGGTTTTTTTCCTCAAGCTGACCGCTAAAGAAATACTGGTACATGTTTCCAGAAACACTGCAGGTTGATGCTGCAACTTGAAAACAGAATGTTTATTACAGAACAAAGGGAGAGGGGTTTAGGACTCTTCTCTTTCTGCTCTCACCAAAAGAGAACAAGTAGTTCCACTGCAAAAATGGGACTTGTTCATGTCATTCTCATGTAGCCAAATGATTTCAGAACTGTTTCCAGACAGTCTATGCAGGAGAATAAAAGACAATATAGTAAGGAGGACCAGGATGTCAACAGGTAGGATGTAAGATGTCACACAAGTTGTGTTATCCGGCTGAGGATAATTTATCTCTGCAGATACTTCATCAGAATTATTCCTCTGATGGAGGACTACCTACTTCAAATTAAACAGTGTCTCCATTTGTCAGGACAAGAAACCCAGAAAGCAAAATAGAAATTCCTCACCTCTCCTTCAGGAGTGTCAGAAGGGCAGAGCATCCCCCACTGAGATGGCTGTAGCGATCGAGGACCACTCACTTTCCTTGTCTTTTCAAACTGAGAAGAGATCCTGGTCATCATTCCCAGAGCAGATATGTAAGACAAGCGGGACAAGACCTGTGTCACGCCTTGGCGGTCCATCTTGAATCTCTTTAGAGACCAATTTCCCTGTAGAATAAAATTAATGTTAAAAATAATTGTGCAGTTTGTCCTTGACTTTTTCCAGAGTCTAAACAGAATGACATCTGAGGAGCTTTGTAAAACAAATGTTGCCCGTTTATATTAATCAAATTTCTAACTACCTATCTGTCTATAACCTCCTAGTTATAGCATATCTGTATTAGGCATTAAAGAGAAGTTGAAACAAAAGGACTGCTCTTTCAGATGCGAGGGTACTTTTGCTATTACTTATTCCATCACATGAAGTCTTTTTCACCTGTCCATCACAGGTAAATTAATACTCAAATTTAGCTAAATTAAATTATTTTGGTTTTGATTTATAGATTTGTTCTTTTTACTATTTAAGAAAGGAAAAAAGGTCTTTGGAGTGATATAACACTTTTACAATAGATCCCACAAGCTTTCAGTTTTGTCTTTTTCATGATTTGTTTTGTAGGAAACACAGACATTTATGCTGGAGAAGTCCGACATCAAAGCCCTCTGTACTTCTTTGAAGCCTTTTGTTTTTGGAATCCAGAGGAAAAAGACTCATTCATATGTCTTCCCAGAGAAAGTGTGTGAGTGTGTGTGGAGCAGGTCCTCCCAACTTCTGTTTGGATTACACCACATATGAAATTTAAGGTACATGAACATCTCAGAGGTTTTGTGTTTCAGTACTGTCACAGGCACTCTCACTTGTGGTTTTAATCACAACAAAGGAGTTCAGAGCATGTTCTAAGACACAAATATGCTTCCATGCAAGATGTAATAAACTCTACTGCAATCTTGAGATTTGGTGTTAAAAGTTTTGCCTTTGTGACATTTACTCCATATCCAGTTCTCAGCACCAGAGTCAGTAGATACAGCAAGTTTCTGTCTGAAATACTATTTACCACAGGCACCATGTTACTGTTCAGTCCAAAGACAACATTTTCCCAAGGACTGCCTTCTGCTAATTCTTGAACCCTTTTTGGCAAACTCAGCTCACCAATATTAACAAATAACTTGAAGCTTCCTTGCTGTACTACACCAAAACCCTTTTATAGGGTGATTTGCTTGGGTTTTTTATTTCCACTTTTAACAGCACAATCCCCTTCAGTGATCAACAGAAGAAAACACCATTCATAAGAATGGTTTTGTTATTTTGATAGTCTCCAGTCTTCTACCAGAGACTATCAAATAGTCTCAAATTTGTAAAAGCAAGTGGGAAGACATCATGCCCAATGGCAAGTCAGTCAAATGAAACCTGTTCATTTGTTCAGCATTTTTGGGAATGGTTGACTCACTGACCATTTCGTTCTGTAAAGACTGAGAGTTATGGAAGTGTAAGTGGAAGAATACAATAAGCCAGTAGTTTTTCTTCACACTAGAAAGTATTGCATCTGTAGGCTAAATGAATATGAGGTTTCTCCTTTGCTACCCAGAAGAGTCTAAAATCAGAAAGACTGGGAAAAAGGGAAGTAAAAATGCTGCCTGAAGACATTATCTAAAATATTCTTTGGGCTTTAGAAGGGACAGAGTGGATCCTTCAAAAGTTGTCCACAAAAAAGAAAATCAAAAGAGGCCAGGGCAGTTGTGAGACCACTCCCATTGAGAACATCCTGTTGAGAACTCTTATGAATGGGAAGTTGCCCCCTCAGTGGCATCAGGTGATTCTTCAGATGCTGAACTGCCCATCAGGCTTGTGGCACTACTGCCTGCCCTACCTTCTCTTCTGGGGTTTTTCAGGGTAAGGAGAGGACCTGTAGCAAACATCACTGAGCACCACTGTACAGCTGATGCAGTAGGGCTATGAATTCTTTTGCATGCTACTGGTGTAATTTTGAATCTGCTCCGTTATTTCATGCTCTTTGAGACTATTATTGAAGCATTCTGGTGAGATTGGAGATTGTAATTTCCAAGAATCATTTTTATGGTATTTGCTTAATCTCTTGAATGGTGTGCACTGGGCATTGTTCCTGAGAAATTATTTTTCAATGCTTAAGAGCAGATGGTGTTTAACTGCTTATGTGGCAGTAAAAAAAAGTCCAAAGACACAGGAAGAACAAGACTTTACTGAATATGGACTGAATACTTGCAGATTTATCTCTGTCAGTCCAAATGGAAAAACTGGCACAAGCTAGAAGAAAACACTAGCATTTAGAAAAACAAATCTGACAATTGTTTTGGTTATGTGCACTGTGGAGATTTAACTACATTTGGGGCACTCATAAAATTAAACAGTGATAAGCTTTAACACTTGGATTTGTAAGTTACAGACTGTTGGTGGTTTTGAATGTAATATGTGGAATTAATTTGTCTACAGGAACCAAAGAAAAACCTCAGTTTCATACTAGGCAGAAAAGCCCTCTCAAGAGTACCAAAGAATAAAAATCAGGTTCCACAATTTTTACCAGCTCCTAAAATACTTAAGTCTAATCTAATTTCTTTTAAAAATCATGCATTTCAAAGTCTTTTACAAGCTACTAGCTGGATTTCAGGAGCAATTTCACAAATTGCTCTTGTAGATATCTGAGGTGAAAGACAAAGTTAGTAGCTATTATTGTTCTTGTCCACTGGCATGAAGGAAAGGATCTGTTCCAGCAGAAGACAGAAACAGGCTAAAATCCAAGGCAAATATTTAAAGGGTAATTATCAGGGTTTTTTAATATTATGGCATGCAGCAGATTTCCCTGTTAAATAGATCAGTACCACTAGCAGAGAAGTACAAACTTCTATGCTGCAAATTTGTTCATTTCATCAACTTCAAAATAAAAAGGCACTGCCCTCAAAGACCTCAAAATTGAGGTTGAGGGGATTTTTTTTCCTCATGCTCATGATGTTTTCCTGCTGTTTTTCAAAAATCTTTTGTACAAATGATGTAACCTGACCCCAGCTAAATCCAGATAATAAAAAACTACATAGTAAAGTAGAATCTAGAAGACAGCTGGATAAATACAACCATGATCACTATTATAGATTTGCCTGCTTCTACTATTCCTTCTCAAAAAGTAAAACATCCATTTGCAATAAAAAATGCTTGATGATTACTGATTCTTCAGTGAATTCCAAATGCCCTTCCCCTGACAGAGTTTTCCAATTTTAACCTATAAAAATCATTAAATAAATCTGCTTTTCAGATTCATCAAAAATAAATGTACACATTTCCATCATTAATTACGGTGGAAAAGCTCTGCATCCTAGAATCAGAACAGAAGTACTTACTGTGGATATGGCATTAACCATGCCATTGGAGATCTGGTCCTGCCGCATGTGCTTCACGACATCAAACTGAGCAGCACGCTGCTTGGGGATCACCTGGTCAGCAATCTTTTTCAGCTCAGAATTAAATTTTTTGAACAAATCTTCAAACAGAAGAGAAAGAAGCTGGAAATACAAAATGGTTAAGGGAAAAATTATACTTCTTCAAGTCTAGGAAATGAGGAAAGAGACTACTTGTCAGTTAAAATGTAACTTTTCTGTTTCACAAATGATAGTTTTACCACAAGTTTTTGCCTTTTTACAGTATTAGAGAACTTTTAATAGAAATTAACTAGAATGGTCTAAGTTCATGCACTTATCCCCTTTTGCTTTGCTTTAATCTTTCCTTCACAATATTTTAGCACAGCCATACTTCTCTACGCTATCCTGCTACATTACTGTCCTAGGTTGACTATATGATGCTTTTATCCCCAATTGTCTTGTTCTGTTTATGCTGAATAATAAGTATTGCACTTTAGGACTTGTTCCAGAGAGTGAAGGGGGAGAGAAGAAGTGTGCAGTCTGTTTTCAGACACTGCACTCACTCCTTCACATTCGTGCTCCTGGACTGTGTTGTCTGTGGATGGACAGACAGCAGGACAGAGCTCTCCTTTGCTTTTAGTTAGTTTAGGTAGCTGAGGCAAAGACGTTCCCTGGACTGTGGTTTTTCCCTTTTTCCCTTTTCTTTGGACCTGTTTAAACCTGCTTTGGACTGAACACCCAGAAGAGCACGGCAGCTCACACCTGTGGCCCACTGGGTTGGGCCTGGCCTGTGCTATTTCCAGCACTGGAGGGACCGATAAGAGCCTCCTAAGTGAGCTGAGCTTCAACCCGGGGAGGGACTTTCTGAGTTTGTCATCTCTTTTGGAGCAGCAAGGTGTTTTTTTGTTTAACATTGTTTAGGTTTTATTGTTTAATAAACAGATTTTTCTCCACTTTTCTCTAAGGAGGTATTTTCTCCCGGACTGGTTGGGAGGAGGGGCCGATTGAATCTGCTTACCTAGAGAAGCCCCTTTGGGGGAGTGTCTCCAAAATTTGCCCTGAACCAGGACAAATACAATCCAGCTAATTTACTTCCTCCCTAAAGTTAGAAACACTTTTAAGGATTTAATACCCTGAATTACACACAAAATTTGGAGGCAAGACTGGTTTTTACTCTAATACATATCTCAGGTTTCACAGGCAGCTTCCTTACTCATACAGACTTTTATCCTGCTACCTTCTGCCAATCACAATCTGTGGAAAACTAATTACACCCCACAGAGAGTTCACCTGTGGATGTTCAACATCTGTCACTGTTTTATAGAACTGCTACTATCTGGAAAGTGCAATACTCTTCATATGTCCCTCTTAAAAAAGACAAATCAACAACCCAAAAAGTCTACAGTTTAGGCAGTAAAGCTACATATCTCAGATGAATAGGAAAAAAAACCTAAACAATCAACCTAAAATGAACCCAGCAACAGAATCTTTCAAAAGTGTGGCATTTTAACACAATTATTTCCTGTATATTAATTACTTCTTAAACTAGCCATAAAAGGAAAAGGCTGCCAAAGTTGTGATCTGACATTTTTTGCTCTCCAATCTGCTTTGCTTCTGCAGTTTGCTCAGCCTCTCCTTGCAACAGCAGCAGTTTTCCAAAACACTTAAATCTGCACCTCATGATACATTTTGAGTACTCACAACAATTAGCTTTGCAAGCAAGCAGTGTAAACTCAAAAGCATGGCATTCCTGTCCTGGGACCTGAGTCCACAACAGCTCCAAGTGTCAGAAGAACCAAAAATGCAACTGCTCTCAGTGCCAGGAATGGTAGCTCGCAGTGTACAAAGCACCCAGTTAGAACAAGCTGTGTTCATCCATCACAAGCTAGGACATTCTGGAGTAATTATTGTGTATGCAGAATGAAACTGTATTTTACCTGTCTCCATGAGACATAGTCCCCACCTCTCCTTACTTTCCGGAAACAAGAAAGTAAACCACGCTCACTCTTCTCTCCCTAGGATGGGCCACTAGTTTTTATTTCCTTTCCTCTACCTACATGCTCCAGCTAGGCTGACCAAAGCATTTGGCCAATGACACTGTAAAGCTGGTGACAACACACACAGCGTGTTTAACCCCGTGAAAAAAGGGAATCCTATTGCCACTCTGGACAGACAGGTTGTTTAGATCTGACCTTGGAATGAGAGGAAGGTGCTGTAGAGCCTCTTTTCCTTCCTGAAGTTTGTAATACCATTAACAGTTGCAAAATGTTACTCTCTCACCCCTGTCACAAGAAATCCAGTCACCTGCAACTCACCTGTGATGTAACAGTTAATTTAAATTAGATTTCTACCGGAAATAAAAGCTTTTATGAAGCATTGTATTAGGAAGGATAATACACTGGAGTTACCAAAAATAAGATTATGAGGGAAGAGCTTCAGAAGTAGAGAAAAAGTAAGAGGAGGAAAGGTGTCATTTTAAGATGGCTGATACTCTTGTTAAATAAGAACTAAACTCTTGAAATTAACTACAGTAAACATTTGATCTAAACAGGTTCCAGCAGGACTGAAACATTTAACTAAACACTTGAAAAAATTACTCAGAATATGTTTTCATATTTGATTTCTTGATCAAAAAACTGCAAGAATCTTGTCATTCCGTATGTCATGGGGATTACAAAGCCACATCACCCTTCCTCTCCTATAACTAATAAAGTCAGTTACACCCCAAGTACACCAAATTCTTACTACTTGCCAGTCTGGAAAGCCTCATACTTTGCTAATTTCACTCACACACTCTCTAAGAGCTCTGACTATCTGGCAAAGAAGAATTTCACAATAACCACATTATTTAGGTCAAGAGCAAGAGATTAAAGAAGAAGGATGGAATGCCACTGATAATATTCAATGGATTTCATAGTTAGTCCAGGGCCTTTCAGCTTTCTTCAGAGAGGAGCACTAAAGAGCAAATTATATGTAAGGAAAAAAAATACCGACAGCTCACCAATTGATTTTCATTGAAAATCCTAAGAAAAATTAATAAAGAAGTTAAGCTGCTGAAATACAGTTTCAGCAATTAGCTTAATGTCAGAGAATTCTAATTAGGCGTCTTGAGATTGCTATTTAGCGTTTAAGCCTTTGGAGTGCCAAATTCTCCCTTTCACACAAACTGGTTGCAAAATTAAAGACATTAGGCAGCCTTAATTATATTATCAGAACAGCTGGGATTAGGCAATCTCTGAAGTCAAGGCAGGATTCTTTTGTCACAGGGTAGAAATCCCTTGCTTTCCAGGGTGCCGGATTTTGGTGCTGTTCCATATCTCACACATACAAAGCAAGCTGCATTAGAAACAAAAAAAAAAAAAAAAGAGGACAAAGAACAGAGTAATGCTTAGCAAATAATGAACACATTAAGGGAAGAGAAAAGGTAGGTGAAAAGATTAAGCCTGAAATCGGTAGGCTTTGCTAACACCTCAGCTGGCACCTGGCCTACCGAGCCTCTAGTGGCAGACAGACTAAGAGAAAGCTCTGTAAACCAGCTTGGCTAGTGGATACAACTCTGTTATCTAAAGCTAAAGCACATTTCGTACTCTCTTGTCCCATGGGGTGTGAAATTAGCAGCTATTGTTTTCACACATTTTTATAAACACAATGCCATTTATGTCTTTACACTGTTTAGACCGCTGTGTTTCTCTCCTCGCATGGGAATCTTTTCTTTTTTTATAATTTATTCAGATTTTAAATCAACAGGATTTTTATTCCAGGAACATGCTGGCATAAAAAAAAAAAAAAAAACAAAACCAAAACAAACCACCAACAGCCATTTTATCCACACAAACTTTAGCGAAACACAAACATCTAGAAACTGTCAAAACTTGATGCTATTTAGTCTGCAATCTAACAAAATTAGTATTTCACCAAAAAAACAGCAGAGGGAAATTAAACCACTCAGCTTGAAATGAGCATTTACCACAAGAGAGAAAGAACTATCCTTAATCAAGTGTTAATACCCTCCCCACTCCCCAATAGGTCTTCTTGATATAGAGAAAAATATGCATTGGCTTTGTTGTGATGATCCTCTACATTTAAAACCTTTTCCCACATAATTTAAAACAACTTTGGTTGTTAACATCTGAGTGAGCAGAGGGCTTTTTCTTACAGCTTGTAGAAAATTCTTTACCTGCTCTACTTTCTGCTTCTAAAAGTATTAGGAAAAAACAAACTACTCCTTTGATCCAGTTAAATAAGAACAATCTGATGCCAAAGCAACAACTAATTTACTGATTACAATCATATTGAACTACAGTGGTTACAGCAGAAACCCAAGAAACACATCACAGCTTAAAATATTTATTCCACTGAAATGGTGCACTAATGGTAATTAACTACTCCTTACACTTTAGAAACATTTTCTGCCTCAGCACTGGTGCAAAAATTTGATGAACAGTAAAGACATTAATTTCAAGAAAGAATTTTCTTATCCTAAGAAGTTGCATTTTTTCATTGCATTTGTGCTTTGAATGTGTTCAAGAGTGCCATCTTAGTTTCTTCCAAAAACTAGGAAGCAAAGCATGTGGTTTTTACTCTAAAATAACTGCACGGTGTGTGCTTGCATATGGGCACAGACGGCAGGGCAGGGTGGAAAGGAGGAGTAGGAGACAATATGCAAGCATAAATCGTAAAAAGCGTAATAAAATGAGAATTTCCACTGGATAGGAACAAAAATGAAAAAATATTGTTATGTGTGCAGAAAGAGAAATCCCAATACAAACGTCATGAGCAGCAGAGATGCAGTTTCTGCAATCCAGAAATAAGTGCATTTTGTGTACTTATCTGAATTTCTGATGCATGATCAATAACCACAGGTGATACCAACTACTAAAATGCCAACTTGCATTAGTACTTAGCACAGCAAAGAAGTCTAATCCTAATATAAACTGTTTAACCAAATAAGCACACATGGCAAGGAAAAATACATGACACATTAGCTAAGCAGTACCTTTTCCTGACAGACAAATTCCTCCAGCATTAGGAAAATGCAGTTTGAGTGGTGAACTGCCACCCTCTCTGCAAAAAGATGATGCCAGACACCTCAAACCATTCCCTCCTTTACAGCCCTTGGATACTGCTTCTGCCTCCAGTGCCAAAATTCTTCAAGCAGAGAACTCCACAAATCCACTTCCATGAGCTGCACAAGTTAACTCTGAATATTTTGTTAACTCATGCCACGCTACAGGCCAGAGAGGCAGCTGACAACAAATGAGCAATCTTATGGGCACCAAATTACAGGAGGCTTGAGTGGCTGTTCTCTGAGCTGGTACACAAGCTGGGTTCTCCACAATGGGACAGCCTGGACATGACATGCAGGCACCTCCTTTGTCCAGTTTATTCCCTTACCCAGCTGCTTAGACGGGAGGACTGGGGAATGGCTCTTACTGCTGCCTTCTCAACACTAGCAGGGCTATGCCAAAACTAGGACTGATGCTCTATTTGCACTGCTCTGTCCTTTCATCTGGTATAAACAGGCAATACAAAAGTGAAGATACAATGTATTAGTCTCAATCATGAAAGCAGATCTATGAGTCAACACAGAAAAGCCAACAAAAATAAAATGAGAGGGGAAATGCTTCAGTTGAGAAGACAGGGACACTCTTTATTCCTTATTCTGCATCTTTTAAGAGGAGACAGTAACAAAACCCTGAAACACTTGGCTCTGAAGTAAAAACTCACCTGCCCTGCCAGCTCCAAACGTTTATTTCCATAATAGTCTCTGTCATCTACTTTATTTTCTCCTTGAGCCAAAATTACTCTCCGTACCATCACTGCTGTATATATGCACTTGGCACGAAAATTGAATTCCTTCACCTGAAAAAAAAATTTAAAAAACTAAACAAAACAAACACACATCAACGCTTCAGGATCAGCTCCTTAGTTCTTATTCAGACAAATACATCCATTTAAATCACTGGTAATCTGGGCTGACTGAGTTACAAAAGGGATTCAGTGCTTTACTTTCTTTTAAAATGCAAAAAATAAATGCTAGTGATTTTGAAACAGATAGCAAATGAAAGTAAATCAGAATAAACATATAGGTTATGAAAGATGAAAGTCCTGAATTCACACCTGATACTGTCTGGCTATGTAGAAAAATTGCATAGTTTGATTAGTTCAATGGTACAGCATTTCACAAAGATTTCTTTTGACTCAATCCAAGTCTTCCCCTTTATTTTGAGCATGATTTACTTTATCTCAGCTACAAAGCCATCAAAGACATTTTTCCCTGCCAACAAAGCTCGCACCATAAATAACCATACAAGCTTACTCCTGTTTAAAAAACTCCCAGAATGTTACATACGAGCACATGGGTCAGAATGGTTGATGCCAGCAGCTCTCGGGCTTCTTCCATCTTTGTTTTCTTTGGGCCTCCCCACATCCTTTGCCTTCGTACTTTGTTTCCAATGTACTTCAAGGCCTGTGAAGTGAGGAATTAACCTGAGTCAATATCAGAACTGCAACCTATATAAACACAAACACACGTCAAGTTAAGTGTGCATTCCTCAACCAGTGCAATCTCACCACCAATGGATGATACAAACCTCAACATCAAACAAACTGCAAAATAACGAAGATGTAAGTGATACTAATTTACAACCAAAACTTAACTAACAAAAAAATTCCTGAAAATTGACACAATTGACTATGCATGCAATGTGTTTGTCACAGGTTGGTTAACATTTGGAATGGAAAGTGGAAATTCATGATTACTATGATACTAAAAGAAAGGATATGGCAGAGATGTAGAAAAAAAGATTCTATAAGTTCCAAAAATATCCAGTTTATTTAATTAGACTTTTCACCTTCAGTTCTTTTGTTTACTTGCTAAATTTCATCCAGATATTAAACCATTAAACCTCTCTCTTTAATATCCCCAAAAGCTACTGTATTGCATCTGTGTCTGTCTCCAGGAGTGCCTTGCAGTGAATTCTATCTCTCCTACCAGCTGTCAATCAATCTGCAGAATTCCTAGTTAGATGAGTCAAGAAGCTATCCAAGCCCACACAGGAAGTTTCTGCCTGGAAGTCATGAAGCTATGTGAAAGAGGCACCCTCTCCACTAAATGACAGATTATTTTTTCCATCTGTTACACTCTTCCACAAAGAGCCATCTCTCTATTAACTTCATTTGACATTTCTTGCACAGAATAACTTCTGTATTTCTGTCTGCTTTTCTAACTTTCTGAATACTTCACATTCCTCTGTGTTGCTCCAGCTCACTTACTCATCTGACTCTGAATTAGGAGCTCTTCAAGCTAACTGGAACCCTCAAAAGCCCCCAAATATGAAAACCGGAAAGATGTTCACTTTAAAACATTAAACATCACACATGGAATGGTTTGACAAATTTACAATGAAATAGCAGAAATAAGATTAATCTTCAAAAGCTTCTTCTAGCAGATTAATATATATACCCATTTGCTCCCAGGAAAATGGCCCATGTTCTGGCTAACTAAAAAAGGTGCATGAGCTAAGAGAATTCTGCTGAGTCTTTAGCAGGACAGAGGGTAGCTGCTACACAGGCTTCATACTTTAGGAGACTAAAACAGAAGACCATCTACTCATGATTAAATGGTCACAGCCACATCAACAGGGCTTCAGCAAAATGGGGCTTGTAATTCTCTTTTAAAAATATCTTCAACAAACCCCCCTAATTTTATGGACATTGCTATTTTTTTATATACAGGGTTATGCTATTAAAACACAACCTTGGGCTTCTGAAAACAAAGCACTGCTTGACTTCAATTTTTTTCTTCTCCAGTTAGGTCATGAGAGTCAAGTCTCACGTTTGGCAAGTCCTGACCCTTTAAAAAGCCTCAGCTTGAAAGAAACCCCCAAAACAAATTTTAAAACAGAAAGTCTATGTCCATTGCTGACACAGCAACGTGGTCAATATCCACTGTCTTGATTTTTATGGTCTCTGTGAAAAGGCACACCTGCATCTGTGTAAAAATCTGAGCTTTTTGGCATTCTTCCAAACTAGGAGCAAATGCAGCCATCACATGTTCCTCTGTGCCAATCATCTGTACAATCTCCTGGTCACTCTCAACACCCATGGCCTAGGAAAAGAAGAAAAGGCAGAAATAACACAGGCTTTATGTTAACTCACTGACATTTGCTTATGCTAATTTGGTATTGTTTGTCTGTATTACTACTAAGCAAGAGCTAGTTCTTCTCTAAGAATCTGTGCCATCTGGCACTGGCAGCACATATTCCAGCTATGGAAGAACGTTAAATGGAAATCTTGATAAGCAGCAGGAACACACACACTTTTTGGAGAGCCTATATGGGGTTTTCTTTCTTTTCTTCACTGACAGGAGTTAAATTCTGTTGCTTTTTTCTTAAGGAAAAAAAATACTGAGCAAAAACAAACCAAAGTGTTTAACAATGAAAGCCAAGTCAGAATCTACAATAAAGAAAGGAAGGCAAAATTTCTTAAAGGAGTACTCACAGTCTCTTACCACAAGCAATTTTGCAAACTCCGCTGTGATGTAGCTCATCACATTTGAGAAATGGTTACACTTTACCCCCTTTGCAGCTCTTTGGATTTAGAAGATGACTTCACTACACAATTCCACTTGAAAGACGTTCTATTATTTCACTGGTTCATGGACACCTTGTTAGACTTTATACCGCAGAAAAAACTTAATAAACTAAGAAAGCGCTTAACAGGTTTAGAAAAATCTCTCTATTAGTAAGTGTTTCAAGGTGGCAGCCAGCAGTGAAGGATTTTGTGGATTCCAGATGGTGCTAAAGCTCCCCCCTCTTCACACATTTGCCTGGAGCTCAGCCATATCAAGAAATGGAATAATCTCACTAAACCTCTTCTGGCTGAGTTATAATATGTTTCTCAGAACTCTGTGAGGAAGTTACGTTTGCATTCACATTATTCTCCAAAGTGCCTGCCACAAAGACCATTGTAAATAACGGCCTATGTAGACTCTAGTATTCTGGTTCTCATTAAAAACTGGCAGTACCCCAAAACCTCACATTTTCCTCAAAAATGCAGAAATACCTTTCCTTCTTATTGCCTTCCTGGAGAGTCACTTTGCTTAACACCTAGCTAAAACTGTTCCCTTGCAAAACTGTTGCACTAATTGTGAAGTATTCAGCATTTTTTTCTTTAATTTCCTTCTTTTTGAACAAAGAAGTGGTCGAAGTTCCTTTAAATTCAAACATTGTCTTTTCGCCTTGTGGTTTATTAGAAATTAAAAGTGCTGCAGAAGTATCACACACCCAGAACAGTGTGAGGACTCTCCTCTTTTAATGCAAAGCCCAGATCACAATTCCAGGATCTCAGACAGACTTGAATGCCAACTCAAGATACAGTTACTTCACCAGGTATCAGTGTTTCATCTTAGTTTGATCCCATTAAATAGTTACCCCTCTGATCTCAAGGCTCTTTTCAGAACCAGAAGTTGGCTGTGTGATATTATTGTGGTTGAGATCTCTGTTTTTCAAATATTATTACACTTTCTCACCCTTTTAAATAAGGTCACACAGTAGTTAAAAAATCTCAGCAGAGAAGTTAACAAAATTCCCTTCTCACCAGACTCAAAAGACAAGTCTACAAAAGCATGAAAGCTTCACAACAGTAAGGTTCCATGTGTCTAGAATTTAACAGGTAAGCAGTGAACTAGTTCAGGGACAACAACTAGATTAATACAATTATTGCACTCAATCTAGAAGTTTTTAGAAGAACAAAATTTTTGTGCCATTCTAGGGACATATAATACAAATACACTTATCTAAAGCACACCAACTGCAAGCTGGTATCACCTTATTTCTGTCCATCAGGTTAATTTTTGGACAGCAACAAAATCTTAAGTGTCATATAAAATCTGCGGGGGGAAAAAGTCAATCAGAATTGTTATTACGTTTTTTCAACCATTAAAAACTGAGAGCCACAGTAAATTAAAGAGGGTTGATAATTTCTTCTGCTTGATGAATTCTCTGATCAAGTGTTACAGCAAAACGATGAGAGTAAGACAGATCTTCATGCCTGCATAGACTTTCTAGCTGGAGTTTGTAGCAGCAAAATTATCTGAGAATTCTAAATTTCTGAGGGGAAAGGCTAGGATCTGTCAGCAAACAACATATGTCGCGTTGTTAAATATGCGCAAATTGAACGAAACAAATTTATGAGTAATGAATAAAACTCAGGCAAATGACTGAAAAAGATATGCTAATACAACAGCCTAAAAATAAACCTGTTTATTCTCCTTTATACTTTCAACCATCCTCAGCGTAGTTGTATACACAAAACCACCTACATGCAACACTGAAAGGACAAGCAGCAGGCCCATGCTGCCATCAGACAGATTTGTAATCTTAACACTTTGGTTTTCCCAATACAAGAGAAGTACTCCAGAATTAGCCTGTAACATCATGAGGTCAGTAAGGAAATACTCCTTGGTTGTTGCTTGTGTTACAGAAACACAGAGGACATGCAATATAAGAATAGGCCCTATGCTTAAAACACTCGCAGTCCTGGGACAAAGCTGAGGGAAAGGGAATTAACATAGAAGCAAAGCAGTAGGCAAGATGTCTTGTTTCTTTTTGATTGGAAGGCAATGTCACAAAGGGATAATTTTACAGGGGAGGAGGGATGGAGACGTTGTAAAACCATAATTTAACAGTGGCTTTGAAAGGATGAGGAAGGAGACAGGAGCAGCTGCTGACGACCACAGCTGAAGGCTAGCAGTCAAAGTACATAAAACAGACAAGGCAAAGCAAGCATTCAGAATATTCAGATCATTCTGAATTCAAGTGCGAGAAAGTGATCCAAGTGGGCTCAACTCCCTCCTAGGACTGGCGACCTTCCCTCTGCCCAAATGTGTGTGTCCACCTCAGTGTGTGCACACACACAGGTACATATGAGAGTGTGAGCCAAGCTCTTCCTCCCCCAGCTCATGTCTTAATGACGATGTCTAGGCGTTTCCATGGCACTTCCCTAGAATGGAGTTCTGCACTCCATCAGGCTAAATTACAGCACAGAGACAGGCAGATGACTGGATTAAAAAGATGTCAGGGAAGTTCAAGGTTGACATCACAGACAGAATTGGTCTGGAGCTTTCATAATTCAAAAGATACGAGCTATGAAACAACAGCCATGGGAACCCATAATCTTGCAGATTCAGTCAGACCACCACCCAGTTGTTCCTCTACAGCTGCACCTTATAACAGCTCCAAGGCTAAAGCAGGTTTGAAAAAATGAAACTCAACTTGCTGTTCAAATCTTTTGCCACAGGTCCTAGAGCGGTTTCTTACAGCTCCCACATAAACAAAAGATACTTCATCTAGTGATTCAGGTCATAAAATTCAAGTTTTAAGTCCCTGTAGGTTATTTATAATCCTCTTCCTTCCCTAACCAGTTTGGATACAGCATGCAACCTTCACTTACTTCAGCTGCCAGGGTTCACTCAAACCTACCAAATCAAAATCACAAACTCAAAAGAAAAATAGCCCTTACCTTTGAGCAGCTCTAACTCCTTTCAGTGTAGGGAGCTTCCTGCAAAAGCAGCAGCACCATCTTACCTTCAACTCGAATGATTTTCAGGATAGAAACACCCTTACATACTACACAAATATTCCACATCTCCTCCAATGCTCACGGCTATGTGAAACTGTCCAAGCTCCCCAGGTAAAGCATGTGTACCTCCTAGCCCGACATATTCAAAAGAGCACTGTGCACAGTTCACACAGCCCTAGGAGATGTGGACAACTGACAAAGGCAAAACAAAGGTCTCTTGGGGTTGCAAAGTAGCTCGAAATACCCCAAATACCCCTGTGGTCACATATGTATATTAACTAATGAAGAAGTGTCACAAAGTAAGCAGGAAGCAAATTAGCTGTGTTTATTTCCCATTACAAGGCAGCTAACAGAACTTTAAAAACTGCAACAGACACATACTTAAAGGGCAAAATTGTCTGCTTTATGCCACTACTTCAAAAGTAAAGTTGCCTTTCCACATACAGGGACTGCACAAATGCTTCTGTCACCAATAAGAAGAAAGGTTAGGGAGAACTGTTTAAGCTAGCACAGCTACAAAGCTCTAACTCCCACACATCTAAAGAGCAGATACCCCAAGTCTGTCCTAGAATAGTGCCAGGCACATGCCTTCTGCAGCCTATGAAATTTCAGTTAGTTGTGGTCAATGTGCTAAATTTCACAAAATCACAACTTACATGTGCTTGGCACAACTGGCTGTAAAACGTCTGAACACACCCATCCCCAAGATCCCTACAGGTCTGGATGGCAAGGAAAAAAAAAGCAAGAGGACAAGGTCATTCTGGCTTGCAGTTATGGAGGAGGATGAATTGAATGCAGATGCCTCCTTTAGGGTGACCCCACACAATCCAGTCCCTATCTGTCCAGATCAACAGACCTTTACATCTACTCCATTTCCATGGCTCCCCACAGCCCAAGTGCCTCATTCCTCACTAAAAGCCCCTCATTCCTCACTAAAAGCAAGGTTGAGAACACTGCGTTCAGGTCTTCCCCTGGCATGAAGCTCTGTCCATGACTTTATACCTGAAACACAGGGATGACCTTAGATTCTAGTCTAGGGAGCTCTAAGAATTTTAGGCCTCAGTTCTGTCAGCTGGTAGTGTTTGTAATGTTTTCTATTTCCCAGTCCTTGCTTTTGACAAAGATGTCTAGAGGATATACTAGTACACCTCCACCTTGCAGTAGCTTTAAATACACATTGGATTATAGATCCAGAATACTTGCTTTCTCTTCTGATTTTCTGCACCTGATCTACTTCTAAAGTCACATACAGAATGTCAATTAAAGCTATAGGGACTAGAAACACAATCAAAAATTGCTCACTGTCTCTCAGATAGTCCCTGACAAACTGTCCCCTCTAGCTGGCCAATGCACTGCATGGCAACCAATTACTATTTGTTTTCTTAGTCAAAACACAGAGGTCTGTGGAATTTAGCTGGTTTGGGAGGAAATGCAGAGCAATAGATTTTTGCCACTGCTATCTCATTTCAGTTTTTAATTAGAAATTAAACATGTAGCTGTTTCAGTACAAGTTAAGGATCCAAAGGCAGTCATAACTTCAGATCTTATATTGTCTATATAGCTTTATTTTGTCCCTTGCAGTTGTGGATCTCTACATCACAAGCAGAACAGCTACCAGTAACAAGGAAGACACATGCTTCATGCCCAAGGTTTGGGTGTTGGCATAAAGGAATTATTCTCCTTGCTTTTCCAACAAATATCCAGTGTATAATACTGCCATGTGAGAGAGCAGAAGTTAGACGGGCATCTCTAGGTTTGGGATTCTCTAGGCTGAGGGCTATTGCGTTTGTAATCTTGCTTACAATAGTTAAATAGAATGAAGCAATAGCACATTACAGCAATGCCCAAGAAAGGAGAACTGGAGACTGGTGACCGCTTTCATTTCCAGCTGGAGACTCACCAGAAGTAGACAGAAGATCCCTGAATTTCATGTCATTAAAGGAAGGGTAAAAAAGATGACCACTCATGAGAACTGCTGGAATGGAACATTCAGAATAGTTAAAGTGGGTTTAGCTAATTGGATACTGTATTAAATCAATATAAATAACTGAAAAGCAGTACAGCCAAGAGCTTATAACAACTGTAACCCCTTATTCAATTAATAAATTAAAAATAAGGGTATATTATCTAAAATATAAAAGATACTTATGAAGAGGGGGATAACTACAGCAAGCATTGTCAGAAGGCAATAAAATAGTCAGTACAATTCTGTTTAGATAAACAAGCCAACAACAATCTCCTCAGACAACAACCCAGAGCAGTTACTCTATGTGAGCAGGTATTTATCTGTACCAGCACAGGGTGACAAAATGTAATAGAAGTCTATAAGGTAAGGTGGAATCAGCAGTTTTGTATTGGAGTAGAGGGATTAAGAGCCACATTAACACTTTCCTTCAACACAAGAATTGTGAACTTAATTCTGGTACTTTTATGTACATTTCTGTCCATAAATACTTTCTCAAACTCCTTTAATCCACGTCACTAAAAACAGATGATCTCCTCTCTTATTTGAAGAGATTTGCTTAAGCAGAGGCAACAGCCATTTACTTCTCAAGTCTAAATCCAACGATTAAACTATTTGCTACTACCAAGGCACACCAAGCGCTGTGGTAACTCAGAAAAACCCGTAAATAATAACTGCACTGCAGGCACGACCAGCTCGGATGCTGCAACCTCATGCTGCCCCCTCCTGGCACATCATTTCCTGTGACCACCTCTCCGAACCTTCTGGGCTGTAACCCACTACAGAGAACACAAAAAGAGAGTTTTGCCTAGATCCCTCCAGCCACAGACTTTTTTGTGCTTTCAAGGACGCAGCCCAATTTCCTCCTGCACACGCAACGCACCAGGCTGTAAGCCCACAGGCAGCAGCAAAGTAGGACAGGACAGGAAGGAGCTCCAGCTGTTGGCAGGACAGCTCTCAGCCTAAGGCCTGCCCATGCCCTACTGCCTTCTCCAGCAGCTGGACACACTGTGTCCACCCACCACTTCTCCTGGCCCTAGTCCATGCATTGGATTCCACAGACAAAAACCAGAAACAACGACCCTTAGCACAACTTGCAACACAGCTCATAACAAACCAGAATGCTTCTTACCTGTAGCAACAGAGGCACCTCACAAGGCAGAGTAAGGGGCTGGCAGGTATTTGTCTTGGCTCAGCAATGTTCTCCTTGCAAAAAATACAGCACTTATTCTCCTTTTTGCTGTACAATAAAGATTACTTCCCAGGGGAAAAAAACATGCAGTTTCTAAGCTCTGCCAAGTCCTTCTGTACATATTAACCTGAGAGCTGCTGTCAATCTTCATTCTTGAGCTACAGCATAGCATCTTTCCCCTTTTCTTTTTTTTTTTTTTTCCAAACAAACAACTGTGTTACCTTAAATATGATAGCAATGGGAATATCTTCTGACAAAGTGTTGTGCCTCAGGTAAAATCTTCCTTGTTTCACAACCATATTTGTTCTGCTCTTCTTCTCATGAGTGGAACTGAAGTTAAAATAAAAATAATACTATGTCTAACAGAGTGCTTGCACTGACTCCTAAAATCTTTTGTATAAAACTTAGCAAGCTTGAACAATCTTTCAGCTGAATTAATCCCACTTTTTCCTCTTTTAAAAATTCAATCAAACCAGTCAGGAATCAGCCTGTAACTACAAGGGTATTATCACCTGTGCTGGGGGCAATTTGGAATGTTTGACTTAAGCAAGTAGAAGTCTGTACTTTTCAAAATGATCTTTACATGCTTTGCTAATCAGTTTTGATGTAACCAGCAAGGTCAAACTGAACAAGTATTGCAGCAACAGTGGTCATGATGTAACAGCACTTGGTGCTCCATTAACCTCAACCAGACTTACTGAGAGACAACAGAGTATCTGGGAGAGGTGGGACGCCTCTGGAGTAGAAAAAACAGCTCTCACAACTGATTAGTGACAAGCACAATAGAATAGACCAGAATGCAGCTTAAGAAAGAAAAAACAATGAACCAAAGGCTGAATAAAATAGAAACAAAACTTGATCAAGGAGGAAAGGCCAAATTTAGATTGCTTTGCCATTTTCAGTAATTTGTGTTGTACAAAAACATTTGTTTCCTCCTCAGCTGCCCTCGCCTTAGAAGTTTTTATGCCAATTTTATGTAGAGAGGCAGACAAAAGGTTACATCCAATTTCCACTGCAGTAACTTCATGTTACTTGCTGCAAACTGAGACCAAACACCATCAATTATAAAGTGCGTTTTGTTACAGTAAAAATTAGAACTTGCTTTTCCTAATCTGAGATGAATCCTGAAAAACATGAACAACTCCCATTGATTTTTGTAGGAATACTGTACTGTTTAGGGGCTAAAGTTGTAGCATACAAAATGACAGTAGCAAGACAGGAGCAATGAATATCTACAGCTTTTTTCTGGTTCAACTATAATAGGAAGAAACCTCCACAGCTATTTCAACAATGAAGTTCCAAATCTTTGGGTTAATCTCCTTTATGTAATGGTAGGAATTTACCATACCTGGTAACAGAAGCGCCAACTGTGCCTTTTCTATCAGCTTCAACAATGATTCTGTTTTTAGATAACTGCTCTTGAATAAGAATGACTTTCTCTACACCTTTAACAATGAAATAGCCACCTAGTTAACAGAAAAAATATTTTGCATGTCAGTACCCTTGCACCTTACTTGCCTCCTGCAATATGCTTTTAAACATAAATTATTAGAAAGTAAACCATAAGTACACAATGGGAGAGTAAATTCTCCCTTAAAAGAATGAGTAATGAACAAACTTGATAAATAAAAACCAAAGAAGTTGTTTGGTTTTTAACCAAACCCAGACTCTAGATATCAAATAATACTATGTAACACTTTATTCTTGCTTTAAAAAAAGGCAATGACAAAGGTGAATTTCCACTCTGGAGGACATCATACTCCTCTCTTTCCTAATCTGTTTCATTTCAATGAATGAATTCCATCTTTTTCCTCCCATAGCACAACACTGCAGAACACTATACACAAAATTCAAAATAAAATACTCAACATTTTGGTGTGTTGCTTTTTGGGGTTGAAAACTTTGTCTGCAAATATCAACTATTCATGTTCTCAACCAAAACTCCAACAATTTCTTTTAGTCGCAAGCAGACACTTGAGAAGTTTCCCCAAAGACTTCATGATGGCAGGAAACATACCAAAGGGGTATTTCTTTGCTGAAAAAGATTTAAAACTCCAAGCATAGATGGGGGAAAAAAAGAACATGAGTGAAAATGTACCTGGATCTAACGGACACTCATTTAGTTTGGCAAATTCTGCTGGAGTTTTCCCAGTAAGTACACAATTGGAGCTACGCAGCATTATAGGCATTCTGCAAGAAAACCAGTTACAATTTTACTTCAGACTCAGACAGAAAAATATGAATAGTCAAATTCAAAACAAAAACCAGGCTGAACAAACTGGAGATACACATTTAAGGTGATCAGAACTCATCCATGCTGTAACCAACAGGTTTTCATTTAAGCCCACCTTATTTCATTGAACATGTAATTGATAGGAAACCTGAAACTGGGTATCTGCAAGCAGAAAACACAGACTTCCTATTTAATTGTTCTGCAGCTACTCAGGCATTGTGACAAGCAGGGTCACCAAAGCCAATGAAAATTAGTGGAAAGACTCCTGGTTCCCAAAACAGTCTGCAGAGAACACACCACTGCAGATCCACTGTTACCAGTTTTTATAAGAAAGTTAGTTCATATCTAATTTCCCACACAGGAATGACACCTTCTGGCTGCAGAGAGATAGTGCCTCTAATTCATAAGCATGAAGTTTCCCCAGTAGTAACTCTGATTTCCCTGGTGTCCTGGCAGTGAAGCCTGCAAGTAAGCATTTTATGAAGCAACATGTGGTGAAGAGAGATTCCAAGAAATTTTAAGAAATTCAATGCTTAGGGAAGTAAATAAAAGAGAAACTAAAGATTCACAGACTGCATATAAGGCAAAACCTCTTCACCATGAGGGCAGCCAAACAGTGCAAAAGCTGCACAGGGAAGTTGGGCAGTCTGCATTCATGGAGGTCTTCAGGATCTGACAGGATGAAGTAATGACAAAAATTAGTTGTGAGTTCTACCACACAAATATTTTCAACCTCTGAAATTTTTCATTCAAATTTACTTCAATGAAAAGCAAGATTCGGCTATGCTTCTTGTATTCAAATCTCATAAATTATTTTAAATCTTTGCTGTTTTCATATTCTTAAAACTTAAAAGTAAACTGATGAACTCAAATTCTGTACTTCTGCAGAGGAAGAAAAGGCAATCTTGTCACTATATTTCACTGAGAAAGTGCTTCCTAGAGATAAGAAGCTTCATATGACAAGCAAAATCTACCACACACAATTAAAGCTTAATGCATTGGCTGTTTATATCAGAAACAGGAAGCAGTTGGCATAAGGTAAAATGGAATACTTAAATGCCATTACTGAAAACTCCAGTGAAACATCTGTCCCAGTCCAAACTGCATGTCAAACAAGAGCATTGGCCAGAGGAAACAAGCATAATCCTAGGGACAGATGAGTAAAATTATCTCCCATGGAAATAATGACTAGATATAAACAGTTTTTAACAGCAAAAAACTTCTTTGCATGTATGCCCTTAAAGCCAGTCTAGTAATGTAACTTAAGCAATTTTAAATGAAAGCTTAACTTGTGCAGCAGAACTAACGCTTGCTTTACTGGTTTTATCATCCACCTTCCACAGATGCTAGTCTACATACTATGTATGAAAGACTGAGTAATTCGGCTACAAAGCAAACATGTTTCATTTCATTTTACAATAATGCAGCTTGCAGCTCCAGGCATGCATTTTCCTCTGTGGTTTTATATCAACAGAATTAGAGACAACATTCATGCTTGTATCCATCCTTCTCTGGAAGGAGACATTATCAGAAGCTTTTGCAAAACATTATCTTAGACCCAAAAAATCCTGTACAGCTGTTTATGGAGATTTGCCTGCTCACTGTTTCTTTTAACAAGGAAGCAAGGGTGGCCTACATCTGTTTTGCAGTAAAAACACTTCCCAGCATGGCAGCAAATAGCAGCAGCTCAGTACATGGTGTCTCACCTGCCAATGGGTAAGGCATTGCGGATGATCCTCTGGCTGCCTCGGGTGTATTCAATATCCACGGTAATTGGTGCGGAATAGGTCATGTCCCTCAGGCGGCACTGAAAGGACAAAAGCCAAGCAACAGCTCAGGTGCTGACTTCAAGCTCAAGAATCTCTTAAAACAGCCTGTATTTGCTCTGTCCTGAAAATCCTCACAAAGAAATCAAGCAAAACAAAGCTTCAGCAAGATCTTCATCATACCTGAAGAATACTTGACAAACTCTTCGTTTTGTTTTTGTTTAAAACAAAACCCAAGAAAATCCAAATACAATTGCTCTGATTTTCAAAAGCAGCTCTGTGCCTTCAAAAAACAGCACTGCACAGCTTAACTTCTAAACTCTCTAATTAAACCAACAGGTCTAATTAAACAAACAGATCTAATCAGCAGAGCTGGCACAAAGATCACAGTGTGTCTGAGCAGTGCTCAGCTCAGGGATATTTCTGCATGCAGACTCCAACAGCTGAAGACTTGTGCTGCCATATTAAAGTCTGACAAAATGGAAAGGCACAAGATTGAGAGAGACACCATTACCTTACTACCAGAATGAGCAAACCTCACCATATGGTACCCTTTCTAATGATGACTTACAGAAGGTTCACTACAGAATCACTTCCTGCAAAGATTCCCAGAATTTGCGGGAATCTGCAAATTCCCTGGAGACCAAGAGAAGCAGAAGAAACATATCTAGGGCATTAGATACCTCAAGGCTCAATCATCTCTAATTCAACCTTTCTGGTCTGCTCTCCCCAGCCTCACTCTAAGATGTTGCCAGACCTTAAGGCATTGTGTCTCTTCATGCAAGACACGCCTTACTGCATCTGCTGAACACAACAGAGCAACTCACAGCAGGACATTTGTGACCTCATTGAGTACGCTTTACCTTTCAGCTCCAGGATTACAGGTTTAGCAGACTTGCACATTTATACTTCTGCAGTCTTTCAGTGTATTGATTATGTACTAATAAAAGGCAATTAAGATCATGCTGTTTATTGAAAATGCAGCTCAATGGAAAAATACGCCTCAAAAATCATCACAAACTGGATGCTTCTCCTCTCTGCACTACACAGTAAACCTCTTCTCCAGTAATAAAATAGTAATATATCCCAGCAGCTTTCAAGCCATGCCTTGCAGGAAACTAGGTGTCATTCTGCTCCCAGCAACTACATCCAATTAAAAAGTAACTGAGAATATTTCCATATTCTAATTACTTTAAATTTGTCTATATGAATAGTTCATGAAACTCCCATAAGGACTGGGGGAAAAAGAAAGTTAGACAGCCTCTTTAGTACTGCTTGGGGGAAAAATGCCTTGGGATTCTCTATGTGTGCTTTTTTAACACAGGACACATATAAAATACAAATCACAGTGTAATATTCCAGCATGTGTATTTTTGTATCACCTTCCTTAAAGTAATGTCTTACTCCAGACACCTGAAAGTAAAAGACAAGCGTGACTTGATATACACTCAGACCCTCATGAAAATCTAATGATTTTAGGTGGTTTGGGGAAGGAATTTTATGAGCTTTCAACAGAGAAATGCAACAGCAAACTCCTGACTGTCTAATATTTTTTTTAGGCACCCAGGGCTGACCTGAGAAGCACCCTATTTAAGAAAGAAACTGTGGCCTCCGTTTGTGTACAGCACACTGAAAATAAAGAGAAATTATGCACTAGCATTAAGCATCAATCAGAACACATGAGATACAAGAGTATCTTGTTCTGAACTCAACATCAGTATGCTCTATAAGCATTTATTTTGCCTTCATGTGTATGTACAGTCACTTTAGCTATACAGTAAGCAAGCATTATTAAAACCTGAATTCTTGAATATGAGTTGTTTGCCACAAACAGTTTTTTGCATGCAATTTCATTCATATGGAAGAAAGGTTTCCCTATTGCATTTCTCACATGTTCACATCTACTGACTGAACATTAGCTACACATTTGTGAGATACATCAGCTATCATGTATTACACCTGGCTGAGTTATTGGCCTTATTCCAAAGCTTTCCATCAAACCAAATGAGATTTGAGTCAGGTCACTGGAAACAGAAAGGGGCTATGCCTAAGGGGCACAGCTGATTCTTACAGAATTTCTCCTAAGCACAGAATGTATTTCATTATAGTCTAGATTGGATGACAAAAAAGACATTTCAAGTATTAAGTGGATACAGCAAGGAAAAAAGCATCTGATACATGAACTCAGTTATGAGGTTGACAATAGGCTGCATGCAGGTAAATAAGTGCAAGTTCCAAGCTCAGTTCCCCCTCCAGAGGCCAAAAAGAAGTGGTCACTACCTCTGCGGCAGTGGTATAAATCTCAAAGCACAGTAACAGGAGAGAAATAGTGTGTTCCTGAGCACTTTGAAGGGAACAGGATGGCTCTAGATACAAGAAAACAATCCTAAGAAGTTCAAAGCTTATGTTAGCTTATGGCTTTTTCAGAAGCTATCTTATATCCTGCTGGTCAAAACCAAGAGTGTTCTGATTTCAGTCACAGCAGCATGTCCTCCAACACACATCTTTATTCCAGAAGTACACAATCCATTTGTTAACCTACATGCCTACAGCAACGAAATTAAATATACTCCCCAGAAGGATAATGTTCTTCTGCAGCTTCTTGTAATTTCAACAATTTCCATCTGTTTCTGCTTAAAAGGTCTACATTTGCTTTCTGAATCAGACTTTAAAAATAAATCAGATACAAGTTCCCAAAGACTGGAAGGGAAACAGAGACTGAAGTGACCTATGGTGCAGACAGTAGCAAGGCTAATATTAAAAAGATGTAAATAAGAATATCAAACAACCCTACATTATGGCATGAGGACTTCAGCTCTGTCATGAGGAGAGCCACAAGTTGAAGCAAGAGAACTACTTTTCACTACTTTCATGGAAAGCCGCTCAAATTCAGCTAACACAAAACACTGAATACAGCAAAAAAACCTCAACAATTTAAAATAAAATTAAAAAGCTTTATCCAATGATGTTTAAGTCTCTGGAGCTTCTTTTTATAGTGATGGTGGAATGCAATGCACTACCAAATGTAACACGCACATACTCAAAATTACATGCAGCTATTATCCCAGACATTCCCAAGATAAAAAAACTCAACAAGATAGATGCAAACATTAATACCTCATGAGGTGATACAGGTCGTGTCACATTGAAGCTTTCTTCCACATCTGGAGTACCCACATAGATATTGAGGTATCTGTAATACAGTTTCAAAATAAGCAACGAGTCAAACATTTTTCAGGCAACCTAAAGGAAGCAAAATTTTACATACACTGAAAAATTAAATTACTTGATGAACACAAATTGATTAATAATGAGCAATGGTTCTTCCCAAAGTAACGGTTCTTCCCAAAGTAACTCATTGTATTTGAGCTGTGGTCAAATAATAAAAATTTAGCCTGCATGTGCAATAAACCTTTAAATCTTCCCATCTTTCACTGCATAAAGTAAGAGGCAAGTCATGGAAAAGATCCTCTTGATTTATACCAACACAAGTGCTTATAAACTCTTTATAGCTGATAACAAACCCATGAGATAGTACTCATGCTGCTACTGATACGGAAATCATTTCATGCTTACTTCAGGTACCACATTGGGTCAGCATCACTTGTCACTTTTTCATTGGCCTTCATGATTTTCTTTATCTGGAGGAGAAAAAGAAATGGAACCATGGCCTTTTCTGAGTACTACGAGCCACTCTGCCCCCATCCCAGGAAAGCCTACCTCGACATTGATGAAATAGTTGAATGAGTCTATGTGCTGCTTCACCAGTCCTTTCACCTGAAAAATTATGCAAGCAGCACATAAAATCAGCTTCAGGAACGTTAATCACAGAAGCCAGAAATTAAGATACAAGCATTTATAACTGGTTTCAGATATTAGATAACTCTGCTAAATTCTTTCAGCTGACAAACTTCTGGGAAGGGGCTGGTTGCTCACTCTGGTTCTACACTACATTTCAAAGCTTACACTGCAGCTGTCATATAAAGAGCATGGATAGGGTCTCTGAGAGCCAGTAAAACAGGAAAATAATCTGGAAACATTACATATATACAGTATGGATTGAGAATAACCACACCAATATGCAAACCTCTACGAGGATGTCTCCACAAAATAATCTGTAAATTAATCAAGAAAACAATCTATGGAACAAGACTATTGATAACTGCAAGGAACTAAAACAAAAGGCAAAATCCACAGGAAAGTGAGGACAAGTATCCTGGGAAACAGTCAAAGCCAGAAGAAGGTAATGTAAAGTTAGAAAGGAGATGAAATATTCACACCATGAAATGAGTGTGTAGCACTAACCTTTAGAAATGCTGGAAGAAGTCTCCATTTTTCCTGAAAACATAAAACAGTTTGAAACATCTTTCCAAGGAGTAGCCAAATGTCTAACATGCGGAGCCTTTTTCTCTGCATGTTTTCTTGTTATTGTTGTTTTTTGAACAGTAACATTATTTTAAATCAGATCCATTTAGAAAAAAAAAAACCCAACTGTCTAAAGCCCATAGAGAATGGATAAAAACTACCTGGATCATCTCAGTAAACCACATGTGCAGCATTTTCTCAGGATGCAATGGCACTGCCTCTTTCCTAAGAGCAGCTTATGTGAAAATATATTTTTCTGAGAAAATTCTTTAACACCATGTCCTCATTTAAGATCAACTAACATTTTTTTGGCTTTGTTCTGTTAACACTGTAAATTATATTCCTAGAAAGGGAAGATTTCCTACAACTTTGTCTTTAAAAAATACATGCAAGAAGCTGGGAGCAGCACTTGTTCTCTGTAGCACTTACCAGGACTCTAAATCCTACAAAGATTTAGCAAAAATACTGACAAGTGCTAAGTATATCAAGATTCCTACGCTTTCCCGGATTTCTAATCTCCGATAAGCACAGGGAACATCTCCTTATGTCAGCCCCACTTTCTCCCACCACGGCAGTGCAAAAACTTGCAAATATCTTTGGTTGGAGACAAAATCCTTTTATTCAAGAGAAGTGATTCCAGCCCTCATATGCTTCTCTTTCTACTACCATTTAAAAATACTACAAAATTAAATGATAAAAAAAAAAACTGTAGAAAGTTGTTAGCCTTCTTCTATCCACAGAAATACTAATGGTGCTCTTGGCTTTCAGCCTCCACTGCTGCTGTTTGTTAATCTACTAATCTTGCTTGTGATCCCAATTTAACATCTAATAATGGCAAAGCTAATGAAGTAAAAAGAAACACGCAGTATGGTGCGGCTTTTAATATTGGTCCTTCGTGGTTCATGTGCAGTAGCGTTTGCAGTCTGCAAAGCTGAAGCGCGGTCGATTTCAGGTTTTCATGATGTAAATGTTACGTATTTAAAAAAGGGGTTTCATCTGTTAAATAGTCATGCAATTAAACTGATGACCTATGGATGAGACTGATGCTTTTAATCTGAAGTAAATACTGCAAGGGCAGGCTGGAAGGGGCACGGGGCAGCCTGGTGCAGCGGGAGGCGGCCGTGCCATGGCGGGGGACGGAAGGACACGAGCTGTGAGGTCCCTTCCAGCCCGGATCGCTCTGCGCGGGGGACACAGGCGGGGCAGACGCTGGGGACGGGACGGCACCTCAGGAGGCCGAGCCCGGCTTCATGAGGGGCTGCCCAGGGGCAGCTCGGACCAGACACCCCCCCACACACACACACTCACAAACACACACCGAGCGGCGCAGCACGGGCAGGGGGTACTCCACGTGTGAGCCTGCAGAAGACTCCTTCCACCCCACCCCAGCTCAGCTCAGCCCGGCCACGCTCCGGGAGAGCCCGAGGCACGCCCGGCCGCTTGCCCCTTGTCCCTCTGACCTCCACCGTGTTGACCGGGGCCGCCGCCTGCTCCGGGGTGAGCGCGCCGAGCCCCAGCGCCTCCATGGCCACCAGCGTACTGCGGCGCTGCGGCACAGCGCTTCCCCCCGCGCTCCAGCGCGGCGCCCGAAGGTTCCGGCGCCGCGCAGCCCGGGCGCCGCCGAGCGCAACCAGGCCCCGGCTGCCGCCCTTGCCTCTGCCCTGCGGCCCGCCCTGCCGAGGTACTGGGGAGCTGGCAGCACCCAGGGTCCCCCCTGAATCCCCGAGCCGGTCACCGCCCCCCGCCGGCGCAGCCGGGGGTCGGGAGGCGGCAGGGACACGGAGCAGTTGAGCTTCAAACGGGTTTCCTGCAGTTTTTAGTATTTAAAGCAACGCGGGGAACCAGCTTTTAGCGTTATTATTATTACTGTTGTTATTATTGAATGCTGTAGCTGAATCACCTAGAAATGTACTTGTTCTCCTTTACAAAGGTCAGCGGTACAGACACCAAAATCGTTGGCAGATAGGGAGCTACTCATCTGCCCCAGTTCAAGATTAAACGAGAAGCACTAGTGATCTCTGTAGCTTCCTATAGCAGTGAAATTTTGAGATATATATATATGTAAATATAATAATTGGTAAGTAAGTTCTAAAAGAGTGTCAAAACAGCACATGCAGACGTCTGCTCTGGCACAGGTTCCACATGAGTAACATTCACGAGGTTGGGTCTGGGCTCCACCCATCCTCGACACTAAGGTTGCTACCCTAAAGAGGAGTAACATTTCAGACTCCTCCATTTGGTTTCCTGCCTAACGCCCACAGTCAACGGAGAATTTGTTTAATACGTGGCAATCCATGTTTAATCCGTGCAAGGCCTCTGTCAGGCACAGGGGGAAGCTTGGAATAGCTTCTCACAGAAGCCACTGTGAGATGCAAAGCTGTGTTTCGTGTCAGGTACAAACAGGCCAAGTGTAGTTGTGAATGAGAAATGTGTGGACACTGACAATGGGAGAGCTGTGAATTCTAATAATAACTGAGGAAAATAAAGTGTGAAAAAAGGCCTTTGAACTTATCTTTTGTTTGCAATTAACCCTGGTTGATTTAGGAGCATTGGAATTAAGGTGTTAAAGATATTGCTTTTTGCTTGCATTTAATCCATAAAAAGCTCTGCAATAACAACCTTTTGAAGTAAAATTTTAGAATATTACTTGCATCCTTGAAACTATAGCTTTGGAATATATATAAAGTAAATATGCTTATCTCATGCCTTATTGAAGCAGAGAAAAACAGCTTGAGAAAGGAAGATGAACATCACCTCAAGGGTTTATGGTTTTGACCAAAGGGAAGCTGGACGTCACTGTTATGAGATTTATAGTCTCTGCAATTAAAAGGTGGACACACATCTGGGGAGCTGGACCCCACCAGATGGGATTCGTCTTTCTTCTTTCGGAAACTGGACCGTCATTATCTGGGGATACTCCTTTGAGATACATCCTGAGAAATTAAAATCACAATAGTGTATAGAATTGTGATGTAATAATTTGGAATAAAAATTGCTGATGAGTAAAAGATTGGAAATAGAAACTGCTGAAATAGAAACTGATAGAAACTGATGAGTACCCCTATAAATATCTGTAACCATCAATTATCGGTGTGCAGTTGGAGGGAAAACTTCCCCCACTGTACCCAGCGCTGTATTGCTCATACTTTACCATCTTAAATAATAAATTGATTGCTGCTTGAATATTGGCCCAGTCAAGCTTCTTATTTATAACACCACATTTGCCGTCCACTCCCCCTCCAACTCTGCCATACAAACCCAACACATCCTTCATCCAAGTAGTCAGATATAAGCAGGCAACTGTTTTGAATATTATTTGTACAGCTGATTTAAAGTCACTACTCTACACTGGAGCTGCTTCTGAGAAGTAACAGAAAAACAGTCACAACAGAATATTAGTGGAGTAATTTATCTTTGCCATTTAACAATCTGTTGCATTTAATAACGTTTGTGTAAATGACTTTTCACCACTGATGTTATCACAAACAAAATTTAATGCATACAAACCCTCAAATACTTGGTTTTAAACAGCTGCTACAGAATGGCATCTTGTTTCACAAGGACAACTTCTGAGTAGAGTCAAGTGCATTTCAGCCACAGTAGCATAAACAGCATGCAACACATGACATTAAACAGATGCAATGTCCCTGTTTGAAACATTAAATTAAAACACATTAAACAATTGCTTAAAACACAGGCCATGCTATAAAATGCCCTTTGCAAGTCACCTTAATCACCAACCCCCACCCCCCGCAAATAAATGCTATGCTTTGAGTATTTACTGGTAAAAACTAGTATGAGAGTTTTCCCAGCTCATTAAAGAGCTGAAGATTGATATCTATTTGTACAATAGAATGGATATAAAATATTACAATTAAAAGTTCATAATCATATTAGCAATCACCTTCATAAAATCCTCTTTTGGCTGAAGCTCAAAATCATGTAGGTAATTCTAAAATTGTAGCAAATCACTAAGACTCATTCCCTCTAGCTGTTTTTTTAATTCATTCTTCTCTTAATGATTTTGGATTGCCTACCAAAATTTCATATTTATCTGAGCAAGCCTGGCTTACTTAGTGGCACAGTTATGATAGTCTAAGAGTTCCTTTCTCCTAGGTTTTCCAGGAAACAGTTCCCTTTAAAACATGTATTCATCTTTATTTTGTGCAATGTTTTCACAGAGGATAGAAGAGAAGTGCACTAGAGAAATTTCTCTAAAAAGGCATTTTGAAGAAAGTTTTCCTTAACATTTACATGTGACCAACTGAAGAACAACTGAATAGAAGTAATTTCCTTTGCTATAAAGGGTACACATTCCTGTAGAAATGGACTACAAAACCACAGTGCTAATAATGCCCAGGTTTTTTTAGACCTTTATGATAGACACAGTAATGTACATAAACAATTTGTGTGACACATTATGCTTTTACAGGTTATTTTTGTCTCTTCATAAAAAATAAACTGTAATATAAAATATTAAAAACAAGCTCTAACTTGTACCACACCAAGGTTTTCTATATATGACATCTTAAAAGCAGTATCATATGGTAATATATTAAAATATCATTTTCAAGTAAATTATTCAATTTCATAGGCAAGAACAAGTCTATAATATGTATTCCAGCATTATCTAATCCCACTAATCTGAAATACACAAGATAAAGCCTGTGTAAACTTAAAGGAGTTCACTTCCACATTTCTCTATTTCAATCCTATTAATTTGCTGTATGCAAGACTCCCAATGCCTTAAATGTAAGTATTCTTAAATCTAAGTATTGGGGCACAGTCCAAAGAAATTTGAGGAAAACAGGAGCATTTCTCACACACTCCATAAAAAAGTGAATATAATAATATTTTCAAAAATTACTAATTACTCAGGCTCTTGCTTTCAGATCTAAGAATATCTTGTGAAAATTTACATCCTGTTGGATAAGAGCATGAAAGGGGCAGTTCTTCTGTGGTACACTCTGAGGTCAGGGTTAAGTGCTTTTGGGAACAAAGGTTTGAACGACCCAAGTTAAAAATACTTAATACCCATCCATTACAATCAAAGATCAATACATACACATCTTAAAAGTTCTGTTTGACCTCCACCGAATAAACAAAATGCTTATAAACACATTTATATACAGAAATTTACTCCACCCCCAACATCATGTTTCTCAGGTGTTTATCGTTAATCTCAGAGTTGAGAAGTTTTGAATCATTCATAATTGAAGTTGTGAACGCTGCTTCTGTAACTGCTGTCCTGCAAACAGCTTGTAACACTGGCATTCCTTAATGTAACAGAGGCAAAGTTCTGGGTCCAGTAATTGCAGGAGTACCTGAACTTGGCCTGGTATCAACCTGGGTTTGGTTACTAAAGCAGTTATGCTATACTTTCCTCTTCAAAGTATTCTCAGAAACATAACTGTTGTCTGAGATGTTACTCTACAAAAATACTATGTAAGCATAGTACATTTTATCTACAGTTGTTTTCTCATTTCCTAAGATGCATTGCTATATGTAAATATTTTTGAGCTGAAAAATAACATTGTTTTGATGGTGGCAAAACAGTAAATACATTGCCAGTTCTTTCCCACTGCAAGTCATAATAAATGCTTGCTATGGAAATAAATAATTCACTGGCTATTACAAGTGACAATCCATTAAACAAATATTTTTTTATTAAAATATATATATGACCTTGACATTAATTTCTTTACAGTGAATTTCAGAAACGATCTGTATACATTTTACAAGATCTTTCCCCATCAACAGTCACTGGAGCAGGCTGTTTTAGAGATGTGACTTCCCCACTGTCTTGGAAGATTAAAAAAAAGGGTACATTTTTTAATTGCTAGATGTTTCTGCTTCTGTTTTCTCCATTGCTGCCTCAGGAAAAAGCAGTTTTCTAAGTATGTTTGCATAGAATGGTCCATACACTTTTTTATTGAAGTTTACAATGCTTGCATACTGAGATCCCAGAAACTCTATCTCTCTCTGAATCACAGAAAGGCCTCCTGGCATAGTAGGCATACACTTCTGAAAACTCGGAAGGGCAAGCAAGCTTCTCATGAAGAGCTGGATTCGTTTGTCTGAAATGGAATATAAAGTATGCTCAGAACACTCAGAACAAATGTAAACCCAAGATGATGCCACAGTCACTTTGTAAGTACCCTGCACATCAGCACAGCAAAAAATCCAACATTTAAGCAGCAACTCTTTCCCAAGATTGTTTTGGAGTGGGAAACAATAATGTAAGTTTCTTAAACAGTATGTTTAAACCCAGAATGGACAGAAAGAAGACTAAACACTCATTTTATCTAAATTCTTCTCCAAAATATTAGGTTGCCTAGGTTTGTCTCTACATGCACTTTTACAATTATTTCCAGCTGTGACTAACCATGCTCTGCAGCATACCCACAACACCATTTCCAAGTAAACACCATATCCTTAGTCTTAGTTGAGCCAGTATTTTACTGCAGTAAGAAAATACTTTTAGAAGATAATGAGACAGCTGATTAAGTAAGTTTATAAACAGACACATACAATACAACAATTAGGTAAGTCTCTTACTAACCAATCAAGGAACAGACAGGATTATTCTTCTCAACAATATGAGCGATTTGACCCATTAAATTACTCTGCATTTCTTCACTAAGAGTGGGAAGACCTCTTTCACTTAGAGACTTGTTCACTATGCTGCAAATCTGGATGCCAATAGCATTCAGAGCCTCCTTCAAGTCAAAACTTCTGGAAGAAAGGGAAAAGCATTAAATTCTTAAGTTTCTGTAGCATAGGTTGTAAATTGCCCTCACTTGTCTCCTTTCCCTTTTATTTTCAATGTGGTCTCTGCAATGAGGATTTTGAAAAGTTTTCATTTTTTGCTGCATATTTATGTAAATCTACATATACAGGAAAATTCCTATGTGGAAGATAAAATCGGGACCTAGCTGTGATACAAATGGGAAAAGTAATTTCATGTGTGCAGCAGTGACACCAGTTCACTTTATCCTTGTGCCTAGCTGTTTTTCTGGGCCATGTGCACAGCATTTCATGAGAAAAAACAGAGTGGAAAACTCTTTTAAAAGACAATCACATACATCAGACTTGCCTGTAGCACAAGAAGCCAAAGAAATACGGAGCCAAGTAACTTGAACTACCTACAACAAGTCTGAAGCAACTCCCAAGAGGATTTAGTGAATGTACTACCACAGTCTCCCCAGTATTAGGAGTGTATGAATGAACTTTACTACTAGGTTCCAAAATTTGTACACTAACACCAAGACTAAGATTACATTAAAATCTATCTTTGAAAACACTTGTCTAACGTATAGTGGCCTTGTATCATAAAGGGAATATATAAATGATTCAAATTCCATATCTTCCTATTCATAACAAACACCAGCTATGACACTAGAATTGTTTCCAATTATTTACCATCAAAAAAGAGTAAAAAAAGGCCTTACTTCTTATTCATGCCTTCAAGAAGAGGAAGGGAGATCCTTTTCAGATGATCAGTGAAATCAGGCACATCTACAACTGCTGCACCCACCATGTTGTTTGTTATGAGAGAAACACAAGCTATGACTTTTAATTGATTGAGCTTTTCTCTCAACTCCTGAAGACGAACTTCATCTGTTATTAGAGTCTAGAATTGAAACAATAATACTAATTTAGGAACAAGGAGAAGATCTAGGAAAGAGATCTAGGATGTAGTCATGAAGCACTATTTTTAATCACAAATACACAAACCCAGAGCAGACAGCAACTGTAATACCCTAAATATGTAGTGTAGTATAGTATAAAGTGGCATTTTGTACAAGTACCAGAAGTAAACCTGTGGCTGGAAGAAAAGTAATGAGGAAACTGAGGACATTGCACCTTATTCCATATCACTGCTGACAAGTCTGTAACCAACAATTCAGCCCACAACATGGAATGCTCAGAGGATCCAGAAGACATTGTAATGACCAAGTTACATATAGAACAGTCTTCTGGATTTGGGTGTCTTTTGAAAAAATGCCAAGATTTGTAACTGATGGATAATAATGAACAACTGTGCTTGACAACCACCAATTCAACCACCTGAGCTGGTTCTGCAAGTGATACATAATCCGCTCCAGGCAAAAAGCCAGCTGATCATACCAAGAGCATAAGTAATCCCCACAGCAAGATGTAGCTGGAGTTCATTTTAGGTTACAAAGAATTCATCCTGAGCAGTACAGGGGCATTAACATCCAATTGCAGTTAGTAGCAATTTCATAGCATGGCAAGCTAGATCTACAAGAGGACATCTGTATGTAGATCTTACTCAAAACTGCTCACAGAAAGGTAAGGAAGTGCTTTCACTTCTGTCCACTGACTGAGAACACCAAGAGCATCCCCATGTATTTAACAAGTTCTCTGCCAGGCCATCCTACATGTAGCTAAGGCCCTCTCTGGAAATGCAAATGTTAGCCCTGACTGCTGACAAATTTCCCACTGGCTTTATGGAAAGTTGCAGAGGTCAGTAATCAGGAATTGGAGGGAAAAACTGAACACTGAGTCTTGAAGCAATAGTTTACACTGAAAGGAAAAATACCTACTTTTAGAGAACTCAAGTTTTTTACTGATTCTGTTCTGAAGAGCAATCCCACTAATTCCTGCTGCTGTTAGAAAAATGGAGTGCTACAATCAGTTCTTTTAAAGACAGAGAAAGCAAAGTACTGTCAATACAAGGCCCAGCCTTTGACCACAGCCAAGACTGCTCTTAGGGTGGAGCTGGTGAGCTATGATTGGAAAGAGCGAGAACAACCTTTACCTTGTTCTTTTCTGGTTGTTGACTTGCTCATCTCAAATTTCAGAATCTGGACTAGAATATAATCTCCTAATTTCAGATTTACTGTGCAGAAATTAAAGGAGTGCAAAAGAGTACTCACTTACTGTCATCAATAGCAAGTTTATTGTATCACACTAATGATTTCATATAGCTGGTAATCTAAAGACACCAAAATACATTTCTTACCTCTGGAATTGTTTTGCAATAATCCCACTGTAACAGTTTCAAGTAGCCATTGTTTAGCACCAGTGTAGGACTAATAATTGGTTTTGAACTACTATCAGCACCAGGGCACGATGAAGACTCATCAGAAATAGATGACAATTCATCCTCTATTGATTCCTTTATCCATTCTGTTGTGAGATTCAGGGCACCTGAGCATTGTAAATAGCACAGATTTACTGCATGCCTTCATCAAATAAGCACTACCTTGAGAAAAAAAAGATTTGTATACAGAAGAGAATTCAATTTCTGAAGACTTAAACATAGTGGACAGCTGAATCTTCACAAATGGTAATTCTCTCCCTTTCTTCCTGAAAGGAAGAGAATATTCCTGATCATATTCCACTGGTCACCTTTAAATTCTACTTGGTTTGTACAAACTCAGCCACAAATTGTTAAGACTTCAGACAAGATTTTTAGGTAATAGAAGTCTCAAAGTTTGAGTTCCCAAAGGATTGCTTTCCCTTTTTCGGAGAAACCACTTATCAGATAGGACATAAGACTAAAAGTTACAGGTGAAGGAAGATTAAAATGTTTGATTTGTTCTGGTACAGTTCTTCTCAGGCTGCATAAATGAACACTGCAGGCCCTATCAGTGGCTCAGAGCTCTTGTTTTAGAAGCCCCTGCTCCAGATGTTAGCATGCTTACTTATTCTTCTTGGAGGATGTATTTCTGAACATTGTTTAACCAAATCACACAAAACATGTAATAGTGGATCAAGTTGACTTTGCATCATCTAAGAAATTTTGGTCAGAGCCTGCCTTTTTTTTATTAAAAAATAGATCTTAGCCCTTCCAGCTTTCAGGTGCACTAACTGCTTTTACATGCTTACTTCACGCTAACAACTGAACAGTTGCACACAAAAGAGAAAAGGCTCATCTTATGGAGGGCTTCTGTATCCAAACAGCACAAGTCACCACTTGTTTGTTTTTCAGACACCATCCAATTCAGGAAATATAAGTTTGTCTGAAAGTGCCTCAGATTACAGACAGACAAACTTGATGGCAAGTTAAGCAACCATCCAGTGATAGCTTGCTTGTTAAAAAAATTTTCCATTACTTACATACAGACGAGAAATTGAAGTTTTCATCTAAGTTAACTGCAACTTGTAGAGTTTTCACTGCATGTATTTAAAAAGGCTTCTTTTCAAAGAAAAGTTTAAATTTAATATAGCATGGTACATACTTGGTGTTTCTTCAAGAATTTCCTGGAATTTTGTTCTTTCATAGTCCACCAAGTTATGCCAGAGGTATGGTCTAAGGCTTTTAATTGTGTAATTTGCCATATCCACCTTCATCAGGTCCAAAACACGGAATATTTGTCTGAAAAGAAGAATTTAAAATTTCACATTTTAATTTAATCTATTGATTTTCATCAGCACATGTGAAGCACATGTACATTATCACTTTAATTTCAATTCTGGAGAAGTGAAGGCCTTCACTTGCACTTCAGAGTAACAGATATATTACCTATCATCTGGAATTCTTGAAGATAAGGCTTGGCCTAAGTTAAAAAGAACAGAACTGATGTAGCATCACTAAATGCTACAGCCCTGTAAGTTTTTCAAAAACTACATGAATTGGTGTATTTCAGCTAAAAGGAACAGATTTTAACTTTTTGGTCACTGACTGCATTAAGAGAAACAATCCTTCTGACGCAATTGTTTTGTTCCCCATATACACATACAGTAGAACAACTACCATTTAGTCTTAATATTTCAGCATACCTCAGGAACACTGTTTTCTGCCCTGTTATGCAAATGTTTTACCCAAGTTCAAGTGATAAGATCTTAACTCAAGAGCCTGTAAATCCAAAGTTTGGCCTTCCAGAAGAAGCATGCAATTAACTCTTCAAGAAGAAACAGTACAAGTGTGCTGTTTACGTTTTGTAAGAATGAACAAGACAGAAAAAGAGTTTCTGAAACAGAGATTATTGCAAGAGTTGTTGGTTTAGATATTCATAGCTGCCTAGTTTCATCTAGGTATCCTACTCATTTCATTACAAAGTGAGATGCACAATCTGGTCAGCATGTCAGAGCTCTTCCTCTTTGATGCTTCAGGAAGTTCTCCTATAGTTTAAGAACAGTTGTTATGCAAACTGACACAACTTTAGACTTCCTTTACCCAGCCCTCCACCTTCCACTGTCTACTACCCTTTCAGAGAACAATTTTTTTCTCCAAAAATCACATTCAAATACCAACCTCAGTAACTCTACGATATTGTCAGTTGCTTTTAACTGTTTTATGTCATTGTCTCTTATTGGAGCACATAACTTTCCCATAGTGTTGATGACATAGTTAGCTAGCCCAGGAATATCAACAGCATTGTGTTCTGCCTGCTGTCTTATAAGATCCGTGTCAAGAACTTCACAAATTTGATTGTGAATCCTGTTTGCTCCAGGAGTCAGGAAAGAAAGAAGAATCTAAAATAGAGGGAACAAAAAAGAAAAAAGCTTATCAATAAAGACCAAACCACTTAGTAAGCACACTTGAGTGAAATTTTAATAATAATGTCAGGTGTATATAGCTGACAGATTATAACAAGACATACATTTTAAGACTGAACATTATCAAAGGTTGTGGGGATAAAAGAACTGTTTGGAAAAAAAAAACAAACCAGTGTAGTTCTGCAAAAATGCTCAAACCAATAAAACAAAAAGCAAGTCAACAATTAGACCTGTTCAAAAGTTGGGAGGCTACCCTGCAAAACAAACATTTATGAACTTAAAGTTCTGAATGACTTAGTATTGTGCCAGGATTGAAGGTTTGTATGCTCACCTGTGCGATAATCAAAGAATGAAGTTTAAGTGGGCAGGTCCAATCATGTTTATACTGTCGTTCATGCCCTAAGCTCACAGTATGGCTCTGGAAACAGGCCATAGATGTGAAGCTTTGGGAAAAGAGATGACTTTCAACTGATCACTGTGCAGTGAAAGCTGACTGAACATGCCACTGTTTGTTTGCGACCATATTCCTGGTTAATATAAATATACTACAAATAGACATCTATTTTCAGTTCTGAATAATCATGGCTTTATATTATAAAAGGAAAATCTGAAGGTGTTGACTCAGCTAAGTTAAGCAGACCCTTCAGTAAACTAAGGGACTCCTAAAGCTAAGCTGACAAATCAATACAGAGAAAGAAGAACATTACCTCCTTAATTTCCTCAAAAAGCTTGATAGCATGTTTGTATTCTGGAGGATCTTCATTCAGTTCCGATTCCAAATGATCCCAAAATGCCTTGTGTACAATTTGTTTCACTGTGCCTGCAAAGCTGTGGAGTAAGTCAATTAGATATGGAGAATAGTCGCAACTAGCTTCCATCCTTGTAACTGTTTCAGATGAGACTGATCACTTGTTGGGAAACACACCTCCCCAAATACTATGCCCTGCAACCACATCTTTCTTGGATGATAGATCATCAGATCCCAAAACACAGTCTAGATTGCTCCATTCGTTTCTCCTCCCTTTCCAATACTTTTGCTACTTTTGCAAGATTCAAGCTCTTACCTGTTTTGTGGGTAGTCTTCATGTTTTATGCAAAAATTTGCATTTACAGCAATTTCATGAGCTAGAGTCCAGTTTGACAGATTTCTTGTAGCTGCCATCAGTTCATCAAATGTGATAACCTTGGGAGGGCTAGCTGCTGGAACAAACAAGATCAATTCAAGCGAAATATCTACAGCTGATAAGTGCAATTGAATATACTAAAACCTAGAAATTTTACTACTTGCTAGTTGAACTCCAGTACTCTAGAAGAAGCGACCCAAGATTACCAAGTCTTTATATCTTTCTAAAACACTAACTCAGGAAACTCCCAGCTTATCAGGGGTGTGTGTGTTTGTGGGGAAATACCACACAAGCCTCAAAATATTTTGAGGAGCATTTTTATATTTCCACATCTGAACTAAGATTTTTTTTTTCCTTTAAAATGGTATCTTGCATTTCACAGATTTCCTACTAACTGTTCTGTCAAAGCCACCCAACCAAAAGCATGGGCAGTAAGAGATACTAAATGTCCACTATAATTCTAAGCACAATGGCTATATTGTCTGTTGAAGAGGTTCCTAAGTTACTGACTCACAACCCCCCCCCCCCCGCCACTTAAAATCAGCAGATCTTCAGTCTGCTGTGGAATTAAGTTATACTCATTTTTTTAGGAACTAGCAGCAATGACAAAACAAACTCCACACTGGAAAACAAGAGCAAATTCCTGAAGTTTCTAAATCAATAAATTCTATAATTTAATTTAGTATTTGGAAGGCTGGTAACAAAGAAAGACAGAGTCAACTGCCAACTGCAGCTCCACTAATAAGCTTGTTTTAATATAAGACTTAATTTACAAAGATGTAAGAAGTAAGCATGGTCTGCAAATGCTTACAGATACAGAGAAACCATATTATAACCAAGGTTTTATTTATCATTACTCAAATCATCCTCCTTGTGCAAATGTTTGTTTTCTGTTTGATTCTAGTATTTATGAAAGAAGAATGTGAGTTCAAGATAATTACATGTAACTTGGTATGGTATTACAAATCTGTAAGTTACAGAAATAATTTTTAAGTGCAGGGATCAAACAGAAGAAACCCACCCTTTGCACAAAAGCATATCTGGTGGAGTGGGAGGCTGCTACCAATGTCAGGGTTAGGAAGACCACGGTGACACACTTTTCTTACACTTTCTGAAGGGAAGGAGTGCACAGGGAGACCCCCATGGATACAGCTGCTGCTGGTGTTCCACACACAGGAGATGCACCGCTTCACAGCAAAGAGAAAGCCATGCCTCTCTGTTAATACTCTTATACAGATTCAGAATCCCATGTTCTACCCATGACAGCAAGGAGAAACAAGGTAAGTTAGCCTTATTGGTCCATGCACAATGCAGGTGAGGCTGAAATAGGCTTACACGCTGGGGAGCTGGGCTTGCTTGAAGAATCACTGTTAAAGCTCTGCCTGGAATATTCTGTGTCACTGGAAGAAACTGTGCTTTCTGAGAGCCGTGAAGAATCTGAGTCACTGTTCTGGTCATCATTGAGAGGCATTCTGAATCCCTTCACTTTGTTTACACAGTAAACAAGACCTGGAAAGACAAACACAGTTCCCATAAAACCAGCACTTACTTTTGTTTGTTTCTCAAAAGTCAGCTACTGATCATTATATTGCAAATGAAGATCAAGTAGTTGCCCTTCCTGAACAGGAAAAGCAAAAGCAAGGATTTGGCTTGACGAAAACAGAATCATATAGTTATCAACAAACTACCCCTTTTCTGTAAGAAAGCTTTGTACCTTCAGCTGTTTCATACCTTAATCAATCTGTGGGAGACAGTCCCTAAATTGGTCATATTTAAAAAAATGTAAGACTACCCACGGGAACACCTGAAGCTACTTGTTGCAAGAATTTTGGTAGATTTCAATGTCCATAAAGGCATTTGGTGATGTCACCATCCCCCACCTGACCTCACGAAGAAGTGGTGTGCAGCAATGAGCTTCCTTCCACAAACAGACTCACTGAGTGTAACGACCGTGAAGCAAACACAGAAGCTGCAGGCAGAGAACAGCAAGTAATTCAGAATATTACATTTCTGACAGGGTGTAGCTGAAAGTCTGGCCTTTAGGTGTGTCTGTGCTCAGAATCAGATCAACAATGGCACAGACCCAAAATCCAATCCTCCTAGAGGTGAAGGTGGGTGGATAGGTTTTCTGGTTTAAGTCAAATGGCAACTCTGAGCCTCTAACATTCTATTTAGCAGAGACAACAACCTCCACTGAAAAGTGTTGTGCTTCATAGTGTTTCTGTCTTTGTAAAGAAACTGCCTCCCAGGCAGATAATCTGCAATTGCAGAAAATGTGGACAGCTGCACAGTGTGATACAGATGATTAACAACTGCATGACAGGAAGTGAAAAATATGTTCATAATAATATTAAAATGAGAATCTGGAAGTCAGCTGTAATTACTACCAAAGGAATTTGGCCCAGATGCCAAAAGTAGCAGTCCATCTCCAATTATGACCATGAAGTATTCCGTAGTGGACTTCATGAAGTGCCATAGGCAGCAATGATTTCTATCAGCAAATTTAACAGATAACTTCATTTACTATTAAATCACATCACCTTCAGTAGGCAGGGAATACCACACTTTGCAACTGCTGAATTTGGAAAAAAGACACTTTTAGCAATAAAAGGATGATCTTTGTCTGTACTTATGTGAATCAACATATTGTGGTGTCCTGGGATAGACAAAAGGTAGTGAAAATTAAGATTTCTTTATACTGGCACCTAGCTACAGCCTAAAGCATTTGACTGTTTGGGTACCAACTCATCCTGAATAGGCCTTTATAATTTGATGAGCTACTACACTGATGAGCACCCCCCTGTTAATTGAAATTATTAACATTTCTTAAGTGTGTGTTTACTCTTCCTCCTCTCCCAAGAGGAAAGAGGATGCACTTGAGCACCCTACTTATGTCATACTTTACACTGGCTTTTTTTTGTGAAAAGAACTGGTCCCATTAGCAGGAACACAGCTAACAGTTTATCACAGTACTGGAGGAGCCAGTGAGAGACACTTGACTAGAACTCAGAGGTTATGCATTCAGAACTCACAACATTACCAGTGATCCTAAGCATCATAACTCTTATTAGAACAGCAATTTTGTAATTTCTAACAAGCAAATATTTAAAACAGTATTGGCTAAACAAGACAGAGTTGCAAGAGAACCTAAAAAACGCTACACACAGATATTTTTGCTTGGAAATTGTATTTAAGTTACAATTAGAAATGGGTCACTAGTTAATGCTAGAGAAGAAACAAAATATTTCTTCAATTAAAATCTGTGTTACAGATTGCAAAGTTAGTGAAGATCAGAAACTAGTTGCGACAAACTAGTTATAGAACATACTTGAGGTTCTTCATGTCAAACTGCTCATTTAAATATGGTACACCGTACAGAGTATGCAAAGTTTTTATGACCCTCCAACTAATTTTTTTAAATCAATATAAGAACACTGTATTTCCAGGCTTTAATGTTGTATATCACCCCTTTATTTCCATACAAATAACTAACCTCCAAAATATTAATGTTGCAGGATGTGGTCCATCAAAAGATTTGATTAATGTTGTTTGCAGTGTAGTGGCCCAAAGTCTTGCAAATCACTTGTGGAGTGTGAGCAATTCACGGTGTGTCTACTGCTTCAGTTCAGGTGTTAAGAACATAGAAGAAGGTAAATAACCATTAAAACCCCAAATACTCTCACACAATTTACACATTATCATTTCATCAATCTCCTCTTATCTCTAGGCATGACAATGTTAATAAACATTTGGCTTTGCAAGGTTCTTCTGACAGAAGTACTAAACCAGCCATGAAGGCAAGTCAGCAGTGCCATTTTCCACCCCACCTTGATTTCTAAGAAGATGAAGTGGTTAAGGCAGAATTAGAAGTCCATATACATTAAGTCCTTAAGCACTAGTCCCAGCAAAGGATCAATGCACATAGTTGCATTTCAAAGATCCACATGCATTTTGACATATCAAGACCATACCTGCTCCCACAATATATGCACATATACAGACAGCAGAGCTGTCAGTAGGGTGCTTCAGAAGGCTTAAGTAAGAAGTTTCAACACTGCAACAGGAGGTGACACAAAAAACCACTGCAATCTTTTGCCACACTAAATACATTTCCTAGTAGAATGCTTCAAGCACAATAGGAAGTAAGAGTGGGTGTAGACTGCAGATTCAGAACATTATTGCTAAATTCTACATTTAAAATATAAACACATCAAACTGAACGTACATGAATATACAAGCAGAACCTGCACAGGCCATCTAAAACACTTAGGCAAAAATACAGTCATTGAGCATATGAAAGGTATGTACAAACCAAAATTGGCATTTCTAATTAGTTACAACAATAGACAACTGAGTCACTCAGTCTTTGCTTTATAGCATACACTGGAAGAGCTGATTTTCCTTGTTTTTGTAGATAGCACAGAAGTTCTCATTAATAACTAATGGCCAAGTTCATTTAGAACTTTAAATTAGTATATAACAGTCACATAAAAATATGTCAAAATTCAGCCTTGCAAGATCTCTTTGTAACTCACCATCTTGGATAAACAATACCATCTTGGGTTTTTTAAAATTTGCTTATAAAGTATTACATATTAGGCTGTTGTTTTAATACACATATTAATATCCCAACAGTTCTATTAAAGGATCAGCCTGAGGTTACAACCTGCTTTATTCTGCTACATTAAAGACTACCCACATTTATATTTATATTAGGTTGGACACCATCACAGTGGGCTTCATCACACCATTTGCTTTCTTTTAATCAGTCCATACTGTAGAGTTTTTTAAGGATAAACTCTTTGGAAGACAAGTTAAAAGTATCTTCTACATGTACCAACCCCAAGATTACAACTAATTTAACAATAAGGAAATAAATTCTCACATTTCTGCTATTTAGACAGGTGAGGATTATTCTTTTTAGTAAAAAGAAAATTAATACAAAACTGCAGATGCTTAAAGGCATCTTGTTCTTAACTGGTTACTGCATCACCCAACTAGATTCTTCATTTAGAACTTACCAAGACTGCAAAATCAGGTTAGTTTTAGAAAACACAAAGACACTTTTTATTTCTGTTGCTTTGCTTTAGAAGTTATTTTATGAAGCACCTGGGGGAAGGAGGGAGGAAGACAGCTTCACAGTTGGGTATTTTCTTCAGATACCATCTTCAAGCAAAGGTTTTCCACAGCCCTGCTTTGTTCAAAGGAAGTGTGCATGGACACAGAGACTTATGAGTGCTCTGTCCAGTTTTACCACTATGAAAGTCTTAACTTTGTTTATTCTGCTGGGTTCACATTCTTACTATCTTCAACTGGCACCGACTGAATCTCATTTGGTCTAGAGTTTCCCTTTCACTGACTCCACCTCTGTCAGCACTCACCACACAAGAACAGAAAAGAGTCTTTGTTAGGAGTTACTTGCATTTCCTCCCGCCTCATTTTTCACAGTTTACAGCCGGCATTTCTCCCCTTTAGCTTTCTAGTTTCGCAGCTCTTGGAAGAGATACTTCTCTCCGTGAAGGCTTAAAAAACTGTATTGGCGATAGTGAGCCGCGGCCGAGCGCGGCCCGCGGGAGTGACCTCCGGCCGGACAGGTCGGCGATGGGACCGGGGCCGTCCTGCCGGCTGCCCTCCCCCGCGGGGGGAGAGACACCGAGGGGAGCCGGCGGCTCCTCCTCTTCCTCCATCTGTTTCGCTGCCTGTCTCCTCCCCCGGCCCCATGTTTTTAACACTTAGCAAAGGCAGGAGTTTGGCACCCTCCGACCAAAACAAACAGCGTTTCCAAGGACAGGTCCGGGCGGAGGGAGTCCGGGGGAGAGGCAAGGAGAAAACACTCCCTGTCAGCCCCAGAGAAGGCGAGCCCGGGCACCCACCCCTAAGCGCCCCAGCCCCCGTCCACCAGGGAGGTGTCGGGGTGCCCCTGCCCTGCTCACCAGGGCTGCACGGGGGGACCCTGCGGCTGCGCCCGTCGGGGCGTATCGTCCCGGAGGACACTAAGGGAAGGCGAAAGCCCAGGAGACACGGGGCAAGGAGAGAACTACGGACCCAGCGCAGGAACTGCGAAACCCACTTGCTGCAGCGGGTTCCCCACCGGGGCAGCAGAGCGACGGGCCAGTCCACTACCTCCCTGCCACGCATACCGCACAGGAGGGTGGCAGCCCCGAGCCAGCACTGTCCCGGACTCACCCCGCGACTCATGGCCCAGCGTGCCCAGACACCCCGCCGCGTGTCAGCTCCGCCGGCCGGCCGGAGCAGCCCTGCCCTGCTGTCCCCAGCCGGTCACTCACCGCTGCCCCTCGCCGTCCCACACAACGCTCGCCAGGGCCGCACACAACTCCCCCCTTCAGATTTAAAGATCCAGCCCGGACTATTAGCGTCTTCCTCGGGCACGTCCATCTCTGACGGTGGAAGCGGGGAGGTGCGTCATCTTTTCCTGCCTGCCAGCGGCGAGTTATCCACGGCGCTTGGGCCAGCCTCCGCTTATGCCAGTAGAAACTAACCGTGTCTCCTCATTCTGCCTGCGACCGGGCACTAAGCTTGGGGAAATATGCGGCGACACGGGAAGATGCTTCGACGGACTCCCCCGCGCTGGCAGTGGGCCGTGCCGGCGTACCGGGGGGTAGGCCGGGGGATGGGCCGGGTGGTGTTTACGGAAGGGCCCCGTCCGTCCGGGCCGGCGCCGCCCCGGCCCCGCCCCCGGGCCGCGTCGGGGACGGGAACACCGACCCCGCCGAGCCCGGGCGTGCGGGGGAAAGGGGCTATGCTCCGCAGGGAGCGGGGCAGCGTCCCAGGCCGTGTGTGCCCGCCTTTGTGCACTGCTCTGCAAAGGGAGCTATAACTACGTTCTGCCCTCGTTTCCTTACCCTGTGGATGGGGGAGCAGTGTGGCGCCCCTCCGCGCGCCATCTTGGCTCCCCACTGCACTGCCCCCCCCGCCACCGCGGCTTCAGGGGAGCCACTCGGCCCCGTGCTGAGTTTAGTCACCCGTCTCGCTCACGGCTGTGGTGTCCGGAGGCTTGCTGAGCGCCCACTGAGGAACGCAGCACGGGGCAGTGCAGCACTATCATTATAAATGCTTTGCTTATTGCTGTATTGACCTCGTGCACTGGCAGCCTCACGCACCCACTGGGCTAGCAGTACCTGCCAGGGTCATCACCTCTTCCTGTCACAGGAGCTACGTGCCACCACTGCCTCACCCACCAGGAAGCACGGAGGGCAAAACACCGGCAGTCATCTCTGAGGCAAGAGCTCACTAACACGCTAGCCTTGCCCATCATGAAGACAGAGCTCCCCTTCCTCAGGTAACCTTTAGCACACATGGTGAACTGCACAGAACAAACAGATGTTGTATTCGGGTAGAATACATCCCACTGTAGGTCCCAGTAACCTCTGCTATAATATCTAGGGCTTGAAGCAGGGAACAGTGTTTGGCTACACAAGTGCCAAGTGCCCAGCTGGAGAGGGAGCACTTGCAGGCAGTGATGCAGAGCACCTGTCAGCCTGGCCTTCAGAGACATTAAATGAGATTAAGTCAAACAGCCTAATCAGGTAGCTTCTATAAAGAAGACAATGTTTTAAATAACTGTATTTGCACTGCTTTGCCCCACTTTGGGTGTGTTACATGGCAATGACAGTCTGAAAGAGGTTCAAAAGGCCTTTGTAAAAAACTGTGATAATATACAGACAGGCTACTTTGTACAGAACTGTTATGACTTCCAAGGATGTAATTTATCCTTGGAAGGATAAATGGTCAGCAATAAGAGAAGGTTGGTGCAGGGGCACAGCTTGAGGACTGGCTGGCCATCAGTCAGTTGCTGGTGTGAACTTGTTTTCATTTGCTTCACTTGTCTTTCTTGGCTTTTGTTTACCCCTTTGTTATTTTCATTTTGATTACAATTTGATATAATTTTAATTTTTTTCAATTATTAAACTTACTTTATCTCAACCCACAAGTTTTCTCACTTTTACCCTTCTGATTCTCCCTCTCATCTCACTGGGGACATGTGGGGTGAGAGAGAGTAACTGTGGTGCTTATTTCCTGGATGTTGAACCATACAAAGGTACACATTTGGAATTTTGACTAGTGTCTCAAGTTGACTTTAACTCTTGGCCTTTCACTACAGAAACACTGTTAATTGAAATTAAGGACTAGTTTGTGCTCACTCTTTGCAGCAAGTTGGCTCATAACCTTCCTTACTGTTACCAGTAAAACTGTCAAAGACAGTAAAGCCTACAATTAATGCTCTGCTTTATCCAGCAAACAGCAAGGCAGCTACTGAGTGGATAAGATGTGCAGCTGCATTTGGCCCTGTGGGTCAGAAATTTCCCAGTATGTGGCTAACTCATGGTTAGTGTGGGAGGAGAGGGAAAGGGCAAGGCATGCTATAGTTTATGCCAGGGCTTATGACAACTAAATTAAGAACATAACTTAAAGTCACAAGACATTTTTCCCTACTTCTAATAACTGAGCCAGGCAGATTTGCTTTAGTACTAACAGATGGATGTTAAAACTCTGGGTTGACTGAGATCGTCAGACCCAGATATGAAAATCAAGACAGAAAGAATACAAGGCAGGTGTAAGCATGTTTTCTCAGTTTGTTCTTCTGTGGAGTTTTCCTATATTCCAAGAAGTAAGTCTTGTGAGAGGCAAATAGGGTTGCTACTTCTCCCCACTGAAGTATTTGTCTTCAAATTCAAAGGCAAAGCAGAATATTGACATTTCTGAAAGAAAATGTTACATCAGTAGCTTCCCCAAACACACCAGTCTGCAGTGTCTAGCTACTTTACCAACTTGGCAAATTCCTAATGCATACTCCCCTCAGCACTAGTAATTGGTCTTTCTGTACAAAGGTAATAAGAGTTTGACCCACAGTGTCAAATACAACAAAAAGCTATTTGTGGAATGGTACTCTTGGTCAGAAATAGTTTGAATTGGTTCTATGGTGAGAAAAATCTTTAGGTAGTACATTGCTAACGCTTTCCTTGACACTACCAAGCAAGAGAAGCAGAAATAGTGACAGTTACCTATGCTACCTTACTCCCGAAACATTTACATCCCTTGATACTTAACATTGATGATCCTCTTGATTATTCTCTTTGGCGAAGTCCATATGGCTCAGTTCTTATAGTAAACTCTGAACTAAACGGTTTCAGAGCTAAAATCCTGGGTCTTAGGGTACTGCTACAAATCCTAGCTTTTCTGGGCCTTTACTAAATAGAAACCTGATATCCCCTTCTCATAAAGTGTGAGAGACCTAAGGCTGTGGATAGATGTTCACGGTGGAAATTGCTGTTGTAGCTTTCCCAGGGTGCTTTGTTTGCTGCTGAAGATTTCTACTCTCATTGTATTGAGGAAGAGATTATTCAGAGGGTTCCTCACCTGCCACCTCTGATATATATTTAAGACAACTTCCTGACCCCATGGAAGCTCTCTGTTACTTGCTAGGGTCAGGGCAGTAACTTCTGTTGTGGTGCTCATAACTTGCAGTCACACCAACATCCTCTCAGGTCTGTGCATTTGACAGAATTGTGATAACAAAATGCCTGAGACAATTTACTAAAAATTTTCCTCTTATCACCCATTCTAGTAGTTACTAGAACATCATTATTGACTAAACAGTTCAGTTCATCGTAAGCCTTGGCAGAGGTGGAACTGTATTTGACAGATTGACATCAGGGGCTGTGATCGAGATGACTTTATGGTCCACTGTTTCTAACTAATACTCAACATAAAATTTATTTTTTATATATGTGTAAAGGAAGAATATATTGTAATCAAAGGAAAGACCAAGAAAAGAAAACTACTTTCAAGACAAAATTTGATTTAATTTCTTGCTGTAATCAAATAGAGAAACAGATACATTCAGTGCCTCAAGCTCCAGCTGGAGCCCGTGGCACAGGGAAGGCCTGCTCAGCATTTCCTTAAGCGTCCTGTGCCGAGACTCGCTCCGTGGGGAAGATGAAGGCAGCAGGCTCGTGTTGGCGTGGGGAGGCAAAGAAGCATGCTCGGAGCGGAAAAGCTCAGCGGGCAGACTCGGTGCTGAGCTCTCGGTCTGTCCATCTCGGACAACGCCGTCCGTGACCTGAGAGGGGCTTGTCTGGGGTCTGGAGCACTCCTGCCAGCCAAGGCAGCAGCTGTTGCGTCCCCCGGGACCAGCCCGATGTCAAGTCTAAGCTCTATAGGCACTAGAAACGGGTTGGGGAGAGGGGTTGCCGATGGAGAAAATAACTTTCTCTCCATACCTTTCTCTCAGTCATTCCGGAGCTTGCTGCGGGTATTCCAGCCAAAATCACAAGCAATTAAAGCAGCAGTTGCATGAGGCAGAATTCCGCTGCGTTCTACCAAAACTACGAGGGGGGCCAAAAACTGGCAGAAGGACCGGTCTGGGTTGGGGGACGCCCGGCGCGGGGGGCTACGGGGGTGGAAAGCGCTCCGAGCGCTCCCTCCGCTCCACACCGGCTCGGGAGAGGGTCTGTCATCGCGAGGCTGGGCCGGCGCTTCCTCTCCGCCCCGCCCGTCGCTTCCCGGTCCCATTGCTCCCCTGGAGATGGGGCTGGGCCCTGTACGCCACGTCTGCCTCCCGGCAGGGACGGAGCCCATCCCCGTGTGCGTGGCGGCTCCCCGGGGCGGGGCGGGGAGCCTGGCGCGGCCCGGGCCGGCGCCTCCGCCTTCCCTCCATCCTCCCTCCCTCTCTCCTTCGCCCACTCCCGCTCCTCCTGCTCTGCGTACGACGGCGGCGGCGTTCCGCTATGTCGGCCGCCAAGCACCGGGGCTCTAAGGGGGTCAGCCCGCCCGCCGCTAACGAGAAGAGCGTGCAGCTCGGCGCCGGCGAGGAGCCGCCAGCGAAGAAGCCGGCGGCGGCGGGGCACGGCCGGGGCGGCAGGGCCGGCGGGGGGGGCCGCTCTGGTGCCGGCCCCCGCCGCGGCTGGGCGATGCTGCTGGGCGCCGTGGTGGTGCTGGGCGCCGCGCTGCCCGCCGGCTGGTACGTGCTGCAACTGCAGGAGGAGGTCGGGCGGAGCGCCCGGGAGGTTGAGGCCTCCGGCCGGCAGCGGCAGGAGCTGGCCGCCACCCTGGACACCGTGGTGCAGAAGGTAGCGGGGCACCGGCACCGCCGGGGGCGGGTGGGCTGGACACCGCCGGGCGCTCGGTGCTGCTCGGCGGGGCGGGAAGCAGCAGCCGCCCATGCAGGGGGACGGGCGCCGGGATTCGCCCCTTAAATAAGGAGCTGGGTAGCTGTCGGGTGGCCTGTCTTGCGGGAAAGTGAACGTATCCCGTTGCCTTCCCCTCCTCTTCCGTGCTCCCTCAAAGATGCTTTCATGGTATTAGAGAGGCAGATGGAGTCAGGGCCGCGGTATTCCCCGTGCCTGCAAACGTGGCCCTGGAGCAGCGAGAAATCCCTGCCAGGCAGCGTAGAGCTGGGCGGGACGGGACCCCGCGGCGGTGGCCCCAGTCCTCCGCTCGCCTTTCCAGGGCCTGTGCCTGAAGCCATTTTATGGAATGCAGCACGCACGCTGCATTAGGTGTTGACAGCGGTGCGGACCCGCCGTTCCGAAAGAGCTTGCTGCCCGTAATTCTGTATCTTCGAGGCCCGCAAATCACTTAACCTAGCGGGGCGAATGAACTGCTCGTCGCTGCCTGTCGAGTAGGCAGATGTGCACGCCGAGGGACACTGGGTGGCAGCGCGGGCAGGATCCTGCCTCAGCGTCCCCACACTCTAGAAAACAAAACCCATGTGAGCTTCACCGAACAACAGAGGCTGTGCCAGAAACAGTGCTGCAGTACCCTGCCTCCCACGTTCCTGCTGCAGTCTCTGGTCAAGGGAGTGAGACTCGCAGTGGCAGTCCAGGACCAAAAGCTGTGAATTTGCTGGCACAGAATGTGGCTCAAGTGAAGTGAAATAAATGCTTATTTCCCTCATTTTTTTCGCTCAGGCCCTTATTAGCCTCCCAGCTATAGCTTCACAAATAGCACTGTCCTCTTGGATACATCCTAGGGTGCCTATACCCTTTAAAAATGTCATCTGTGGTTGCATATCATCAACATACAATTAAACTTGTTTTCCAGGAGTAGGTTAAGTGGTTGGAAGATAGTGTGTAAAGTTACGACTGACTCAGATCAAGGAAAAGGAAATTCTTGTCTCAGCTTGACTGCTTTCTGCATGGCAGACCATTCAGATTCCCTATATTCCTTGCAAGCTTGGGCCTGGGCTGGCAAAGGGGGGACAGGCACTGGCAGAGATCTTCTGGCTGTTCAGTGCTTCCAGAAACACAGTGGCCTTCACATGTGGAGATTATATCATCAGTCTTGGAGTTTCCTGTTCCATACAACAAGAAGGAAAAGGAAAATTCATGTCAGCAGGAGAGAGGAGTTGTAAATTTCAGGGCTATAGGGCTGCGTCTGAAGCTAGTTTTAAATCTGGGGGGGGGCTTGACTCACTGGTGACAGGACAATGATTTGAACTAGCAAAGGGTGTTGCTTTTTACTGGTTTTTAAGCCATTTTTGTAGACTGTAAGAAGGAAGAAACTGAAATGGAAAGATGTAAAACTATAATACATGAGTGTAGAATGTAGATGTACATGCAGTGTGTAAGCCCATCTAATCAAAGGAATATCAACAATTTGCAGTTTCTCATCTCCATGTCATTGCAGAAAAGCATAAGTACGTGTCACATATTCTAGGAGATGAGCATATAACAGAAGTTTATAAATAGTTGGTTTCAAAGACAACTGAAACTTACTTGCCTTTGTATAGCAGATGGCTGTTGAAGGTGGTAGAAAGAGATCACAGGGTTTCGATGTAACCCATGGAAGTTTTGGTTGCTGTGGTTTGGTGGCACGGGAATTTGCTGTATTTCACTGCTTCACAAAGGTGTAGGATCCTGTGTTGTACTTGCAGAGTGCCAAAGCCGTGTAGCTTTGCCCTTCATCTGACTGCAGAGAGCTTCTGTCAGGAGTAAGCATTATATAAACTCATCTGCATTGAGGATTTATCGCCGGCTGGGGGTATCTGTACAAATGGGACGGGACTGCTGTGGAACGTGCCTTGAGCTGTTTTATTTTTCAGCATCAGTCTCATTACATGGTTATGTCAATGGGAAGATGCCATCAGCTCGCATCCCAGGCAGCAGACCAAGAACTTAATGTTACAACTTACTTTATAAGTTTTTTGACCAATCACACAAAGCAAAAGCATATTGACAGTAGTTCTATCCAATCACTATAAGCACACGTACCTTTGGTTAAAACAATGCCTGCTTATTTCGAATACAATACCTACTTTTAAGCCTTAAAACACAATGCACGGAGCTCCATTATTAAGCTTCAAACTTATAATATCTTGCTAGATAAACTTTTCTGTAGCTTAGAGAGTTATTCTACACAAGCGTTCATACACAGGAGTAAGCATTATATAAAGTCATCTGCATCGAGGAGAAAGGAAATGATGAGAACGTTTAGTCTTTAACATAGTACCATTCTCAGAGAGGCCAAGGTCATTTGGTGTTTAAACAGAGGCTCGTGTGACCAGTTAGAGAAAACAGTAGTCATTGGCTGAAGATACATTTTTATGTACTATTTATGATGTTAAATCTTTCAAAGGTTATGGCTTCAAATCTTAACAGCCATGTACGCCAGAAAACCAAACTCACATGAAGGTTCACACACAGACCAACTGCTTTGAAGCTGTGAGTTTCTACCCCTCTTGTGCAAGGGTATTGTTTTGAGCCCTGGTGGCTCTCGGTTAGGACCAGTCTGATTAGAAGCTGATATATTTTGAAGACCCCAGTCCATGTTATTATACCAGAGCTCTCTGTTCTTCAAGTGGCTGGCCCAGATGGCGAATAGCTTCAACTTACACCATGAACATTGCCTGAATGCAGTGGAGGAGCAGCTATAAAGTACTTCACTGTGTGAGGTGGGTTCTGTCTTTGTAAGTCATAGAATGGCAGAGACCCAGCCCTCTGGAGAGTTCTGGCTATTTCTGATTTCTTAGACTAAAAAGACAGTTACTTGCAAATATGAATTTGGTGATTTGGTTGAAATGTGTCACTGTAATAGGAGAGGGAGGAGAACTTTCCTGTGTTAACCTGTTAGATTTCTGACCTCCATTTATAGTGATACAGAAAAAGCTCTCTGCTCTCTATGGAAATAATCAGAATGAATGACAGCTAAGACGAATGACAATGAGGTTGGTTAATCAGTCAAATGACTGGTGCTCAGCTGCAGTGTGTATGGCAGTATTACTTTTTCCACCCCTTCCCCTTAGCTCATTTCTAATTTTCTATGGAAGCACTAGAGAACACAGGTGTATTCCCCTACAGGGAATGTAGGGGCATTAGAAACCCTTTTACTGAAGAGGGAGAAAAGAAGTCATCTTAGTGGGTATTGTTCAAACAGTAGTGATCTGTCAAAGCAAAGGCAAGTCTCATGGCCAAATTCTACAATCAATGCACAGTATAGACTTTCATGAAAACTAAGGAGGATTTGGCCAGGGATCTGCAAAAATACATAGAAATAACTTAATTTCTAATGAAGATGTCTGTTAGGTCTTTAGAAAATAACAAAATAACATCTAGGTTCTGAGTCAGGGAACTGCTGGAGCCTGCTTCACTTGAAAAGAAAAAAAAAGGCAGCTCTGTGTTTTTATTTCTAAAACCATATAAAATATACTTCTTTTTTATTTATAGAATAAAACCACCCCTCCAGCTGTGTATCTAATCAGTAAACATGGCAGCCCATGTGGCATGGCTGATTAATATACCTCTCAGACACAGGGAGTAGTGTAAGGCAGGGCAACGTGCATTACTCAGCACTTGCCATCCTGCCAAAGCCTTGAGGTATTTTCTGTGTGATGGATTCCTCTTGCAGACAGTAGGAGTTCTTACATTGCTTTACTAAGTTTAAGAAAGTACAGCCCCCACATGCACAAAAAGATTTCTGTGCAGTCTTAAGACTTGGCCTCAAAATTAAATAACATGTGCTTCACTGGCCTGGATCTTACCTTTAAATGTGAGAGTAAACAGATGTGGCGGCCACTTGCCCCTTGACCTTTTCCCTCTGGCTGCTACTAAAACCAGCTGTAAAGGTAATTTTTGTAATTGGGAAGTTTAATAGTGTGCCTGATGTAGTGGTAGGAACTTTCTGTTAACCTGAGCTAGATGCAAGGCAGGCTCTTGGCAGCTGCTCTGCTTTTGTTCTTTGTGTGTACATACATGAGCCCTGCTCACTGCAGTTGTGTGGGTGTATGCAGGAGTGGGAAAAACAAGCTGCTAACTATTTAGAACATTAAAGACTTCCTAATTTTTTTTCTAATCTTAAAAAATGGTCAACAAAAAATCTCTTGTGTTTCCGTCGGTGTCTAAGAGCAGCAAAATGTCACTACTTCTTCCATTCCTTGGCCCATCCCAGCTCCCCTCTCCCTCTAATTTTTCCTCGTCTACTGCAAAACTTCTTTTTCATGATCAGGAATTGTTCTTTGGTATTCATGCCTGATAAAATATAATTCCAGCTTTTCTGTATTGAGAAGCTGTTGCCAGTTATTCTTTTAGTTTGAGTCCCTCCCCCCCCCCCTTCTTTTTCTAAAGACTTGTGGTCTTTAGAACCAGGAATCCTATATGGGAGGTATGGTTCAGGGGTCTGCATGGAGACTCTGGAGACCTGGGTTCCTTTTTCACTGCCTCATATTTCCTGGGTCATGCATGGCAGGTCATTGAGGCCAAGGACCCTTAACAGATGGTGTATGTACAACAGAGCTGTAAGGCTGAAGATGCTGGTTTTTTGGTGCCTCCCATATCTGTATGCCACGAGCTGACATGAGGTATGGGGCATGAAGGATTGCAATGCAATCATTTTGTCTAGTAACAAGGACTATAAGGATTTTGGACAAAAAGGGTGAAATTACTGGTATTAACCATGTGTATTTCTGGCCTAGGTACGTTCTCTTCAAACTACATTTGGAGAATTTGAATCCATGATGAAAATTGTTCAGCAGAAGCAGGAGGTGAGCGAGAAGTCTGTTAAACAAGGGGAGAGTGAAATAAACCGGATCAGTGAAGTGCTTGAGAAGCTGCAGAATGAAATTTTGAAAGACTTGTCTGATGGCATTCACATGGTGAAAGATGCAAGGGAACGAGACTTCACATCTCTGGAAAACACAGTGGAAGAGAGACTAACAGAGCTGACCAAGTCTATAAATGATAACATTGCTGTATTCACTGAAGTCCAGCAACGGAGCCAAGATGAAATCAACAATATGAAAGCAAAGGTTGGTTCACTAGAACAGGCAGGTGTGTATAAACATGAAATTAAGGTGCTAAAAGATGCTTTTGATGAGATGCAAGCATCCATGAAAATAAAAGAAAAGGACATAGAGACCTTGAAGAGTACAATAGACTCCATGGAGTCTGATGTGTACACTGAAGTGAAAGAGTTAGTCAACCTCAAACAGCAACATGAGAAGTTCAAAGAGGCTGCAGACACTGAACACCTTTCATTAAAAGCTTTACAAGAGAAAGTTCTGAGAGCTGAGGATTCTATTAGGCAGCTCCCTAGTGACATTAAAAGACTTGATGAAGATTTACTACAAGTTAAAGCCAACCTCAACAAATGGGAAGATAATGAACTCTTCAGAAAAGCATTAGAAACTTTTGGGAAGAACAGTGAAGGACTGGAGTCTCGATTGAGGCACATAGAAGACAGCCTAGAGTCTCTAGCATCTGTTGCTGCTCAAAACAGTGAAAAGTTGGAATCTTTCCTTTCTAAGGAGGCAGAGTATGAGAATAAGCTCAGTGCCCTAGAACAAAGCATTACCACTCTTCAGGGACTCTCAAATACAGATGTAACTTCAGTCACAGATGTTCTGAAAAATCTTGGTGAGGCACAGACTTCACTATACAACGACATGGAGGACTTAAAGAGAAGCATCAGTGACTTGCCATCCTCTGGTGCTCTCCAGGATGTCCAGAAGCAAATTAGTACTTTGTTGGATCAAGGAAATCTTCAGGCAGGTCAAACACATTCTCAAGGTTACCTTGAAAAGTTTTCTTCTATGGAAGGCTCTGTAGATGAACTGAGATCTTCTGTTAGCCAGGTCGATTCTGATTTGAAAATGCTAAGAACTGCAGTGGATAGTTTAGTCGCCTATTCAGTGAAAATTGAAAATAATGAGAACAGCTTGGAGTCTGTGAAGAGCTCAGTAGATGACCTGAGGAATGATCTGGAAAGGTTGTTTGTGAAAGTAGAAAAAATACATGAAAATATTTAGGCAGTGGTGCTCCTTGGGCAGATAATGGGTTGAGGAGAATAGCTTTTGTATGCCCTGTTTTTTACTCTTTTAAAAATAAATTTGATACCTCCAAAGAGAATAAGAATACTTTAATAATAGAGACAGTTATGCTTATTTCCTTAATTTCTTTTCCGTGTAGTGTTTTTGGAGTTTTTTATTGTTTTTTTTCTTTCCCCTAAATTTTGTTTTAAGAAAATACAAGTTTAGTTGGGGGTTGAGTTTCTTAAGGGCTCATCTTCTCTATGAAGTTGTACCACTGTTAAGTGCAGTGGTGTAACTGCAGCCTCGCTAGCATGGGCACATATTTAATGGCATGAAGGTGTTTCACACTGACACTAGATATCCCACACAGAAGGGCTACGGCTGTTCTGGTACCCAAAACATACTGCTGCACTCATGGAGGATTTTACTGGGATGTTTTGGTTCAAGAAACAAAGATACACGCTATCTTAAACTGTTCACTGTGGTGAACTGAAGAGTGGAGCAGGTGTGCAGCATCTCATCTGTTTCTGCAGTTTGGGACTCAGACATGTGGTCAGTTCACCAAGGGTCAGCTGAGCTGTAGTGTATTTCTGTGAGACCTTAGTCTGCACCAAGGAACTAACAAGGTCTGAGATAAGTGGCACTGCCTGGGGCTAAGGCCTAGGAGATTCATTCTTTATGATCACAGGCTTAATTGCCAGCATCTTCAGCTGTTGGTGCAGAAGATCAGTACTTAAGTGCAGAAGATCCCATCTGAAGGATGGGATTAATTTCAAGAGGGTACAGTAATATTTTTGTCATGTTTTTAGGCTGTTTACATGATTAGGGTGTCTTCCTCGGAAAGATCTATTTTGGTCTTTGATAAGGGATTTTTCTATAAAAATCATCACAAATTTGAGGGAAAAGGAGAACCAAAATTGCACCTGTTGTGTTCCATATATAACAAGCATGCTAACAACAGCAATAATACACTCCAAAAAACACAAGAGGGAAAATCACCATGAAATCAGCAGAATTGCTTCTATGGAATATACATTTCCAGGTTTTCACACAGCTGACTGTGACCTGAACTCTTGTTATGTATTCAGGACTTGGTGCCTGATTCTTGTTACTATTTTTGTCACCAGGTGTTTGGCTGAGGCATTGGTAGCAAAGGATCCTTGTAAGAGACCTGGTCTAGGAGAGTGAGGAAAAAGTGTCATAATTCTATAGATGATCTTTTAAAACCCATTTTCTTGTGGAGCTTCTTTGGTTTTCTCTCTTTTTGGAAAGGATTTCTAATATCCCTCCTTTTCAAGTTTCCTTTTGAACTTTATCCAAATAATTGGTAAAGAAGTCTGCCATGTAGTTACCTTGGAAATAGGCCATGGGCATCATGTTCAACTCAGCTTGGATCAGACAAATCCTTGACTGTGTTAGATGAAAAATTCCTTTAAATAGCATCTCCCAGAAGTGGGAACAGCACAGGTGAAAAGGAGTTCTCCTAGGTAAATAGGATACTGAACCATATCCAGTGTTGTTGCCACTGTAAACAGGAAAGAATTGCTGTCAGAGAAAGAGGGAGCCACGGCATTAAGGTAACTGTTGTCACTGTTAGAACTGCACTGTTCTTTGTTGACTTCTCAAGTTCTTGAACAATGTTGTTTAGGTTACTGTGAAATGAACTGTATGGCTTATTTTCAGTATTTTTAATACATAATAAACATTTGGAATATTCTTTGCACCTTTTTTTTGATTGCTGCTTGCTTATTGTTGTGTTTCCCAGCGTGCTTCCAATGTGATAGAAGGAAGGGCTTGGGGAAGCACCAGATGTGCTGCAGCCCTGTACCTGTTCTCAGCTCCCACAGGGAAATGTTGAGGCACTTCTGCTTGCTGTGGTTAAAAGCCAGCTCTTGGAAGTAGGGTTTGAGTCACATCAAGATGTTGCTGCTGACAAGCAGACTCAGGAGCCCAAGAAGGTGATCATAAAGTGTGAAATACCCCATCTGTGCCTTGAATGAGTTCTGTGCCAGACACTGCCAGCAAGGCCTCTCTAAGACTTCCTCAATGCCCAAAGCTTGTAGGACAGAAGTAATGTTCAGAAAGAACCTGTGTGATACTTCCACAGTGGCTGCTCCTTTTGCTTAGCTCAGAATGCTGGATTGTAAGGCTCATCAACTGATACCATTCTCATGATGGATGTCTGCCTTTCAAAATTTTGGGAAAGGGTAATTTCAGGGGTCTAGGCATCATGATATCCCGGCAATTCTTGAGGCCAAAGTCACCGAAATAGGTAATAAGTCTTTAATTAAACTACGTGTGCTTGACAAAGCAGGTGAGCACCCAAGCCCTTCTATGTGAAGATATTTGAGATAACCCCAAGTTGGCAGCAAGCTGGCTGACAGCATGCAGTGACTGTACAGTAGCTGTATGATGTTGGACCTTAGGCTGCTAAAGCCAGCATTGCAGCTGGGCTGTATTTGATCTCAAAGATTAAAGAAAGAATTACTAATTACACTTCTAGTACTGAATTTTTATGGCAAGCTATTGAAATTATTTATCTCACTAAATGAGAATAATAATTCTCTGAAAATAATAAAATGAAGGCAGGCACAGAGACAAGGATCCCTTGGCAGACTGGTGGCTCAACTTTTACGTCTGGTTTGACATTTTCATCCAATATAAACATTTCCTAATTTCCTTATAAATGCTTATAGACCACATACAGACCTAATTCTGCTTTTTACTGTCATTCTTCAACTTTGTAATAAAGTAGTAAAGAAGGTCTTAAGAAAGATAGACTGTGTTGTCAGTGTTCCTTATGCTACTGGGAGTTCATCAGTAAAATGCTGTTATAGTAACAAATTTCAATTTGTCTTACCTGATTGATGGCGTATTGATCGAGCCTGTTCATTAACATTTGCCTTCATTTTTGGCTCTCATAAATGGAGAAATCATTACACTGAGGCATTGTGGACTTGATCACTCTTGAAAGGGCTTGCCCAAATAGCTACGCTGGCAAATGTGATGGAGCTGAATCTGCAATCTGCAGGGACTTCTTCCAGTGGGAATTCAACAACTGCCTTGAGCTAAATTACTGAGAAGGTCATCTGGTGGTCTGAATACGTGCATTGGAAGTTTCATTAAAGCATGGATTAGTGATTTGGTGACATAGCTTAACTGGTACAGTAAACAAAGCTGCAGAGAGGTGAAATAACTTCGGGGGAAAAAAGTCTGTCTGAGATGTACAAACACCCCAGCAGCCAAAAAACATCCAGTGTGGGCTTTCTGCTTGGCTGGGCACTGCCAAGGGTGCTCTGTGTCCAGTTTGGAGCACTGCAGGACGGGAGTGGCTGGGCTGGAGCGACTTCCCTAGAGTACAATGGCGATGATGGGAGGCGAGATGTTGCAGAAGAAGAGCAGGAACAGACGGGGCTGTTTAGACATCGGCAAGCGGTGGGGAAGGCAGGATGGCAGGGGAAGGAAGAAGGGAAGAACGAGCCCTCCCGCTCCCCGAGGTTGAGGGCGCGGAGCTGGGCCCTGGCGCCGGGCGCCCCCTGGTGGTGGCGGCGCGGCAGCGCCGCGGGCCGGGCTCTGCGCCAGCCCGTCCGTCCGTGCTGCTGGAATTCCCTCCCTGGACCGGAGTCGGGAACGTGTCCGGCCTGGCGCATCCAGCTGGCAAAGGACAGGCTCCAGGTGCCCCCAGCCTCCTCTCCCCAGGTCCCGCCGCGACACCGGCCCGTGTGCCCTGTTTAATGCTCTCCTGCACTACCACCGCCTCACAAAATCCTTCATCCACCGCGGGGCTCATTTTAAAAGCAACTGCCACTTATTCCGTCCAGTTTTGCCATTTTGCTAATACCTGGTCCCTGGCGCATTTGTCGTCATCACCTGCTTGGGTTATAGATGTTTAGGGAGAGGGAAGCTGTGGCTCCTTTGGGTTTAATATCAGCTCTCTGTGATACTTAGCAGTGTGAGATGCTACACTGTTGGTCCTCTGAGTATTCACTCGTACATTACTGCTACCCTGGCCTTCCTGGGTAGGCATTTCAGTCATTGTCATCTTCCACCAGCCAAGAGCAGATATTCACCAATGTCAGACATGCTAGTTCAGAATATTTACACTCAGGACTTTCTGAACACCTATTTGTAAATCTTGGCATGAGGTCAAACAGCAAAAAAAAATTATTCCCTTGCCAAGAACCCACTTAGTCTAGGGATGCTCAAAGGGCAATTCTTCTTTGGACACCAAAACAAAAAGAGTATTTTGTCCTTGCTCTCATCGGAAAACCTCTCCAGAATCCCTCATATAAAATCCATTGCAAGCTCCCAATACAATGTAATTTCTGCAGAGACATTCTTCTATGCTTGTTCATACCCTCACAAAGTGAAAGAACTTGGAAATCTCTTTATGTGAGCAGAGCTCGATAATTCCTGCATTTGTAATGCAAGTACTAAACCCCGGAGGTATTCAGAGTTAATACAGCATCATAGTTGTAGCTTGCTAGATCTCAGACAAAGAGAGAGACAAAGAGAGATCCCTGAACTCTGCTTTTTTTTTTTTTTTTTTTTTTTTTTTTTTTTTTTTTTGCTTATGGAGCAGGTGTTTCCTTGGCTGCCACAGATTGGCAAGTAGTACATCTCAACATCTCAAAATATTTTCCAAGATGATGCTACTAGATGCTGTGCTTAGCATCATGGGGACAAGTCTTTTCTCAAGTGATTCCTATTTCACTGTGAGAGGAAAAAAGCCAAAGAAGCAATTTCTTATTTTACTGCATATCCTGTTTGGAAAAGAAAAAAGGTTTTGAAGAAAAACTAATTACACAATTAACTCCCATGTCTCACCCTGGTGTTCATCTGCTATTCTAGAGGAAGAAGCTAGTTCAAATAAGGGCGGCTTTGTTCCACTCAGAAAGACTTTCCTTTGGCACTCTTTAGATGTAAATATGTCAAATTCCAGTGGATAATCCTTTCCTGTCAATACTGCTTAGGTTGGGGTTGGGATGGAATCCTAGAGTTATGAGTAAGGATGGAAAACATAACAAGTGGAGAAAAAATCAGAATACCTTGAAACTTTTGAAATTTTTTTTTACTGCTCTGACTTTCAAAATTCTGACATTTGTTTCTTTTTCTCTCGTTTCTCCCTTTTCACCAAACTTCTCACAACTGTATATACATAGGGGGATACAGAATATTATGCTTAGCTTTTAATTGATTTACAGTAAAAATCTGAAGTCACAAGCAAAATCATGCCTTACGATGAGAGCCACTGAAGAGCTACTTGTTTAGAGAGAGGACTGCAAGAGATGTGATCTCAACATAGGAATTTATAACCTTGTCCATGGCAAGTAAAACAAAAACTTTGCAGTTCCCAGAGTGTGTTTGAATAGTTCACACTTTGCTGTCACTCAGGCCAAAAAAACCTTGCTGACAAGTAGTTCCCTGCCCTGGAAACTCAAAATGCTTTTGCAAGAAGTGAGATCCAACCTGCAAGGTGGTGTTGCTGTGAGCCAGAGACCTGGGAAGGGCAGCAGACTACCTCTAGTCTGCTCAGCTTGGGAAGCTTTTCTTGGACAACTTCTGCTGAGTATGCAAAGTCTGTAAATTGAAACAGTATGGTCAAAAGAAAATTTCCACCCAGATGGGAAACTTACACAGAGTGACAAGGGTCCTAATCCAGATCCCACTCAAGTCAGTAGCTACATTCCCCTTTTCTTTCCTGGTACAAAATTTAGCCCAAAGCACTTCACACATAGCCACAGAGAAAATGTATAATATCCCTAACAATGGTTTCCAACACCTCAAGTTCAAATAATCCTCTCCTTTCCTATGAGTGCATCAGAGTTGCTTACCAGAATACCTAACTAATAGCTAACAAATCTTCCCATCCTGAGTGAGGCTCACCTTTTTCAAGATCCCTTCTCAGGGTCTGGACACAGCAGCATAAGAATATTATCGGGAAGGTAGTACTGGCTTATGTGGTTTATGGATTAAACAAATATGGTCTGTGGTGTTGGGGAGGCAGGCTGGGCCTCGGGGCATATTTATTAGCTATTTCTGTTCAAAACATTAATAATGTAGATAGCCCAGTGCTCACCATTAGGCTCTTCAGTGAGGGACAGCCTTCTCCATGCTGTTGTTTCCAGCTGCCTAGAATTTTAGACAGAGCAGCTACCTGGTACATATTCAGCTGATGCCTTCAGAGATGCCATCACAGCCCTCAGAGCTAGAAACAAAAGGGACTTTGATTGATCTGAATGTGTGCCCTGAGTGAATGAAGCTGTTGTTATTCCTACAGCATGCATATAACACCAGTGCCCAGAGGTTCAAACAGGTGTTGGACCGAGATTTATTTAGGCACCTGTGCACTGGAATGCTCTGAGCACCAAACCACTCTCCCAAAGGCATATATTTTAGGATTAAATGTGGGCTTCAAGTACCCCATTCTGATAATTTTTGCCTCATCCCCATATCAGATTTCTAACATCATACATTCATATCTGAAGATGGTATTGGTCTTAGCACATACATTGAGGATTCCACATTCTCAAGGTGGTTTCTTGGTTCTAATGTGTTAAGCATTTAAAAATCAGATATACACGAAAAAGAACAGCCTTTCCATTCAGAAAGGAGATATTTGTATTGCTAATAATAGCCCTACTAAGCTTTTGTGACCTTGAGATTGATAGAAGGATAATTAAGCTTTGCCAGAGTCTGAATCCTTACATATAATTAACTGAGGTGATAATGACCTCTTAAAGCCATGCAAAATACCTCTGTAGTTGAATGCATTCAGTGATCAAAGTGCATTACAGCATCCTAAAAGAATGTCACAGCGTCTCAGTGACTGCAGTTTAGAGACACTGCTGGAAAAAGCCCTGTACCCCCTAAGTCACTGTGGTTTTAAAGCCACAGCAGCTGTAGAGAAAGCAGGGTGACTCCTCCTGGCCTCCTTTGGGTTCAGAAAAATGTCTTTTGATTAAGTCAGGCTGGGAGACATTGTAGACCTTTCAGAGTATATTACCACACAAGCACATTGGGGTTATCCAGTAACAACATGGGGTAAAACTAAGCTGTGGGACTGTAGGAAGTGAGGGTGCAGGCTACAGTTGTCTTTGTGTCACTGCGCCTTCCATCCACTGTGCAGTCAGACCCCAGACCACTTGCCCAAAGGAGCTGAGCAACCAAAGAACAGAGTGGGACAGAGAGGGACAGAGAGGAGGCGTGCTAAAGCAGTGAGCAACACAGCAGAGACAGCCACCATGGGGTTGGTGGCAACCATGGCACCTGTGACATTTTTATAGTGTTAACTCTCAGGTGTTTCTGCATACTCTCCTGTCTCTTGCAGAATCACATCTTTCAAGGGACATGATCCAAGGCCTACGGACATAGATAGATCCTTCTCTGTTGACTTCCATGGTCATTGGAGTAGTGTGTGTGTGGCACAAGGAGAGGGGAAGGTGAAGAAGTACCAAATAGAAGATACCTGCTGCTTTCCAGCCTCCAGCCCCATTATATATTTTCCAGTGTTTGGGGAGCTTTATTAGTTTATGAATCTTCCCAAGGCAAAGAATCTCCTGTTTCTTCTCTCAGTTCTTTTAGTATGGGTAAGGAATACTTATAATGAAGTTGGCAATAGAGAGTGGTGTTATTTAGTGGTGTTAAATATAGCCCTTAAAAATAGTTTTTGGTTCAGGTCAACGAGTAAGATCAAGGACTCTAAGCATTGCAACTAAGTGCTCCAGAAGTGCTGGTAGCTCCATAAATGCAAGACAGGAATCACATGTTTGAACTGCCTAGAATTAGTGTGTGTTCATGAAGTCCACATGAACCACCAAGGTAGGGTGAGGAGTGCATTCTCATGTGGTTCAGGGGATTACTTCTGATCTATAATCTTGCTGTTGTCATGGATAATCTGCAAGTATTTTTAGCAGAGAATTGTGTGTCTCATATGACATCTTTGGGACCTGCCCCTTGGAGCACACATGCTGGCTCATGAGCCAGGTCTGCCCCAAACCTCAAACAGCTGGAACAAAGGCTGAATCTATCCAAGAGCCCTACTACTTTATCCTTTGTTCAGATCCTGATTTCCTTTCACTTGGATTCACAAAGCTCTTCAGTTTCCTCACATTTAATGTTTCACATTCATTAGAACTGGTATAATTTACTACTTTGTAAATAAAATTAATTCAGCAACAGAGCTTCTGTTTCAAATGGTTGCACAGAGCTAAATCCCAGTTTGTGAAAGTATTTGAACTATAAAAAGAAGCACATCTATTAAGAAGAGTTTTTGGAGTGCTGTTTATTGTTCCTTTCAATTTTTTTCATGTCACCTAAACAAAAAGTTCTCCTCCTGAAGAGCAATGAAATAAATCTAAGTTCTTACAGACTTCACAGCACAACCCACGTTCAGGACTGGGTTTTTTTGCCAATGCTTTCTTGCATTGGCAAAAGAGAATTGAGAAAATATGTACTGTAGTGAGTGAAGTTCAATATTTGCATTTTTGCCTGAACTATTTAGAGGCAGCCCTGATTTCAACATTTCCTGGACAGAATCTGGAGATAAATTTGTATTGGGATGATGGCTGAGTCTAGAGATCAGAACTTGATTCCTGCAAAAAGGAACCAAGAGCGCAACATGGAAATGTCCATTACCAGGTGAATCCTGCTCACCTCAGTACTCCTGCCTGCCAGAGGGAAGAGAGTTTTGGAGGGTGCAGCCACACTGTACCTTGAGTGTGAGCCCAAACTTCCTTTATACCTAAAGCATTTGGGCAAAAGCTTTGGGCATGGGGTTAACTACGGATTTGGGCAGAGGAACCCAGAGGAGCCTCTTTCTTTCCCTCTCTCCCAGCCTGCATTCCAGAAAGCAGAAGAAGGGAATTACTATGGGTTTATACAGGCAAAGAGAGGCTTGAGGACTCAGACTGGCAGCTAAATCTCACAGCAGCAAGTCAAAACTCCTAGCCAAAGTGCTGACTCCCAGTTCAAAGTGCTAAGGTCCCTCTGAAGTTTGTACTGAGCAAAGATAAACACATCCTGAAGTGCTTTGCTAATACCACAGGGACGGGCTTGACACAGGGACCAGGTCTGAGAGAGGAGCTCTTCACTACAAATGAAAAAATCTAGTCACTGGCTGATTTATTAGTGTCTCTTCAATGATACTTTTTTAAAGAGCGCTTCAGTTACCCTCTGCTGACTGGAATTTTTCATTTATGTTGGAGAAGTATTGCTTCTTGACTTGAAAAATTATTTCCAGTGAGCAATAAATGCTGTGGGCCTCATCCTGTGGCTTTGGGCATGACAGCTCACCACCGGTCACTTTGCCATGGGAATCCTTGCCATTCTTTCTCTGTTTTCTTTTTCTTGCCTTATCCTTTACACATGTTGTAATTAACTCTTTCCTCTTGCCTTACATGTTTGTAATTAACTCTCTTTTTTTTCTTTTTTATTTCTTTTTTTTTTTTCCCTTAAGTTGCCTTGTTACATCGCCCTCTGTTCCAGGCTGTCAGCTATGGGTTTCCCTGTATTTAAATCCCAGACATTCCTCATCAATGTGCTTGCTGAAATGCTTTTATCGCTGGAAGAAATCCTTTTCTCACATTGTTTCCAGTACATGTGGTAGAGTGAGTCTTTGCAGTTAAAGAAAATTTCCTTCAGGGAAGGATCCTAAGGGCGGTGAAAGGCTCAAGACCACCAATTAACCTGCTTTCAAAAATAACAGCAACACTTTAGTGTTGCTAAGTTAGCTAAGTTCTTCTAATACATTGTAGCTGATTCTTCTTGTACATTTTGATCTTATTTGCACATTTCTGACAATGAAACCTCTGTCCGGCTGTATTTTTGAGTCTTCCGTACAGTTATCAAGGAAAAGGTTGGGTGTTTTGGCAGATCTCTAATGTAGGTTCTATCACTAAGTTTATTTAAAATGTTTTCTTTAATATGATACCTGCACTTATGGAGAATCTTAATATTGCTCTTCCTTATAATAACCATTGGTAGGGCTCTGTGGGGTCTGTTTGTTCTTGCCCAGCCTTCTCTAGCTCCTTTTGCATTTGGCAAAAACAAATACGCATTTCAAGGCAGTTCAACTCCACTTATTCTTTTCAAAGTTGAAATGAAACCATTTGAAAGTATGGTGTTTACTTATCAAAGCAACTCTTGCATACTTACAAACAAGCAGAAAACAGCACATTGCAACGATGCTGTTATTGTGTCAGGATGTCAAATGTCTGTGAGCTGTGTGGGACACCTTCCCCGGGCACTTGGAGACAGCAGGGTGCAGAACTTCCCCACTGCCTGCTCACCCCCCCGCACTGCCTTTGCATCAGATGGCAAAGGAAAACTGTGGCATCCTTAGGACAAGGTGTGTTGCTGAAGTCCCTTGTTCTGCAGCTTGTTTTGTTGAGATCAGAGCCCTTTCTCATCACTCTGACACTGTAAATGGACTTTAAAGGTAAAAAAAATCCATAATAAGTCAACAACTATTGCTGAAGATGTTGGGCAGAACAGATCTGGCAGTGCCTGTCTTTGAGCTAGACATGTTGATTAACTGCCTTTTGCTTCCTAAATGCCACAGTGTTCTCAAAGTGGGGCAGAATTTCCTGTTTGCTGTCCTAGCAATACATAGGGAAGCCAGTTCTGTTCAACCAAGCTTTCTGTATAAACATGTACAAGTCTTCCCAAGTCCAGTTAACCTTTCTAAACGATTTGTCTATACACATTTGGACAGATCTTCAACAATTTGATAACATCTTGTTACAATGCCTAAAATTCTCCTAATTTTTCCTTATATGCCCTTATATCCTTATATAGGAAAATGAGAGTTGTGCCAGGGGATCCTTCTACATCATCCAGCTCAGCTACTGCAATAGCAAGGAGCAGAACTCACTCCTGTGGGAGTGACCCTGTCTCTTGCTTCATGCAAGATTTAGGCTGCACCTTTCTGTTGAGCCTTCTTCAAAGGCTCAGGAAGCGCAAGGTTGCCAAACCTCACTGTAATCTTAATGGGATTCAGTCACTCAGTTCCTCACAGCAGCTGTGAAATCCCACTCTCAGCTCCATATCTCGTTATTTGCATAATGTTCACACCCCCATGCTGCAGCCTGGCTAGTGAGTCCCAAGGCAGCACCTTGTCTTTGGCTGTCTTAAAGGGTTGCAACTTAGGTTGATGTGCCCAAAGGAAACACAGGAAACACATCGGATTAAAGAAGGAAATAAAGAGAAAACCAGACAATAACACTGATCCTCATTACCCTGAAAGAAATGAGACATAGAGAACAGAAGGAAGTGAGATGTAGAGAACAGAAGGAGCAGCCACCAACTAAATAGGTCAAGTTGCCAGCATGAGGCTATTTAGACAGAGATAGCAGGAATGGTGATCAGATATGCAAAGCTTTTGAGATGGAGATTTAAATTCCCCATGTCAATGTCTCCAGAGTTCTCTAGTATAGCAGGGCAGATGTTTTTCCACAGTAATCTGCTTTCTCCTCCAGGTTTCACTGAACATAAACTTTTCATGAATGCCCTTAACATGAAGCACAGAATTCTTCAAACGAACATCTATTGCATCTATTTTTATAAGCTGAGAGACGGATCAATATAAATATATATATATACTTCACTCAATATAAGTTTTAAAGGTTGTTGCAAGCCGTTGAGAATTCACTGTGAAATTTCTTATTTTATTAACTTTCCCAACAGCTTTAAGCATTTTTTTCAGTATAATTTTATGGCTAATAAATTAGCATTATTTTGAATTGTCTGAAAATCATTAATCAATTTGGTCACAAAGCAGATCTGTTTGATTTGTTCTTGTTCCTTACTGCCTCGGTCTTGCAATTTTCCCCATTTGCTTCCTTTATTTCTTTGCCTCTCCTCACATCACCCTGTTGTACTGCCTTTAATATAAAAGATGGCCTTCATTCTCATGAAGGGGATTCAAGAATAAAACATATTTAGTAACCACAAAGGTTTTCTATTACCATTATGTTACTTTTCCTTTCAGAACTTGCAACTATACAGCCTATATGTGCCACCTGCTGCTGTTCCTGTTTGGCACAAACATCTTTTTTATTTTTGCTCCTTCTAACTTGGTGCCAGATTCTGCTTGTGCTTGTGCCCTTGTAGATCCAAAATAACTCCCTGGGCACTAATGGTGCAATTCCATGTTCTCTCTAGGGTAAGTAAGAATAGGAGCTGGCCTTTTCAAATTCAGCCTTGATGCAACTTCACTGAGGGTGAAGGAGCTGCCATGGTGGTATTTTGGCCTCACTGCTCCATGACACTGTGTTTCCTGCAAGCAGCAAATGGAGTGCTGTCCAGCCAAACGTGGTGAGCGCAGCAGGTCACATACCTCTCATAAAGCTCTGGAGCTAAACTGGGTCAGCAGAGGCATGACAGTCCACACCAGCTACAGAGGGGCTATGTTCTCCTCATGAAGCAAGAAAAATATGTGTGAACGCATCCATGCAAACCTGCAACTGGAACTGACAGAGGCAAAGGGAGTTCCCTGCTTCGCTCTCTCATCAGATATCCTCGGTAATAACCTCTGACAGAGAAAGCCTCTTCCTGGGCAGCTGCGGATTTAATTTTGGTCTTTGTCCAGCCCAAGCAGCTCAGATCTCTAAGGGAGTGGATTTTCTATACAATAGGGGTGGGATGCACCGAAGCATGAGGAGGAGGCGGGACACCAGGAGCCTGAAATGCCTCCGGAGCCCGCCCCTGCCCCTTGTTCTGCCCTTGGACTGTAGCACGGAGCAGCACAATGAATGAGTATTAGCCCTGGTGCAGCTGCGAGAGGTCAGGCCCTGCACTTTTGTACCAGCATCTTTAGGCACCTCAGGGACTCGTTTTGTAAACGGAGGAGAGGGCTAATGCTCGAGCTATCAGGGGAAATTACATCAGGTGGTGAGAGCACAGGCTTTTAGGACAGGCAGCTTGTACTTTAACATCTCCTACCACACCCTCGGTGTGATGCTTAGGTAGCCTTTTCTGCACTGATCTCTTTAAAGTAGCTTGTATAAAGTTAACATTGAAGATCTGTTCACTTATTCTGCCACTGATCTTCAGGAATGCAAAAGCTAAAAAGCTTAAGAAAAGGGAATTGCATTTGGTGGTGCTTAGTGCAAAGTTAAGTCCAGAGACACAAAGTCTGACAGTAAAAGAGGCAGGGATAGATGCGTACTTCTGCTAAATGCATCAAAGGGAGTTCAGATTATCTTCATTCTGGTCTGCACTCCTAGCTGCTAAATATTAAGCCCTTTACTTTGGCTCTGATGCTCTACAATGCTGCCTGCTACCTGCGCTCTACTCTTTTGTACCTAGTTTTATTGACACGGCCCATGTTATTAACTGCAAGCTGTTTCTCCAGGGAAAATCATGTTACCCAGCCAACCCACAAGGAAGAGAAGGGATGCCTCATGCATGTGAAACCCCTCTGTCTCCAGTCTTCAGGCAATTAACAAGCAGCGTTAATTAACTTCTGGGGGAGGCAGCCCTTCCTGTCTGGAATGGTGGTGGTTTTCACAGTGGCAGGAGGGAAATTCTGGTGAAGGAAATGTGGCAATCATTAGCATCAGGAATGGGATATGCACTGGGGAAAACCATTCACACTAAAGAGCAGGTACTGGATGTGAGCACTGAACACCTGGTTGCCTTCTGTTTAAGACTATGCAAATCTGGAAAACATGTAAAAAATCAGGGAACAGCACTTGCAGAAAAATTACAGTAAGTTAGGAAACAGGCTATGAAAGTTGTCATCCACCCTCTGTGCTGAAAAGCAAAAATAAAAATGTTCACCACTTATATAAATTAGTATTATTCCTAACAAAGTGGAATTACTGGCATAACAGCAAAGAAAAGTGAGGTCTCATAAAGAACAACAGTCTCTGGATTAAATCCATTACTGGTGTAAACAAATGCATTCCACGGACCTCAAAGGATCATGCCTGCTTGTACACATGGTAAATTTGGTTTGTTTTCCCCAGAGGCTTTTTTCCATTTTAAATGTAGTGTGCATGCAGATGGCCAGAGCTGCAATAGGGTGTCCAGCTCTGTACCAAAACTGTCAGCTTGACTTCAGCTTGAATGTAGTGCTGTGCTCTGCTGTGATTATAAAGCTATACAGGAATAATATTTCAACTTCTTGTGAACTTTAACTTTTAGATCCTCAAGCATCAAGATAAACATAAATGGCTTTTAATATTGATAGTTAGTGTTGACAGGATTCCTACTATAGCTGTTAAAACAATGTGAACTTGCATATGTACATACAGATGAGTACGTAGATATTACTGTTTTCATATGAATATATGGTATATATGGTATATCATGGACATACACACACAAATACAAAGAGCTATGAATGATTATAATATTACCTTGTAAATTAGACTCTGCCATGTGTTTTGCCTCAATTTATCTATCTTCCCTCAGGATCAATCTGCCCTTCTTTTCAGGAGTGTTGAATAGCCACTGCTCCTGAATACTGGCAGCTATGCATAATCACCTCCTCTGAAAACCACACTGAGCTCTCACAAGCCTGCTTATGGTGGGTCCTGGTGTGTTGGTGCTTCTCTTCAAATAAAAATATTCCCAATATTTATCTTGCGGTATTGTACTGGAGGATGAGTCCAATAATCATACCACTGGAAGCTGCTGTTTTTGAAATGGGGCTGTGCGAAGCTTCCCCTCAGGACTCTTTCATCTTTGCCTGCCATGCTAAGAAATGTATTTTTGAAAACATATCTCTGTCATTAGGAATGCTGAGTCCTTCTGCTGCTTTTCCAAACAGAGGCACCTCAGTCATCTCTGGCTCTCTGTTGCAAGTTTTCAGGCAGGCAAACAGAATGGCCACTGAGCACCTGCTTTTTTAATTACAGAAGCATTAGCTGGTAGAGAAGAAGGCGGCCTTTTATTCCTCCTAGGGCTCTTTTCACTTGGGCAGCCCCTGTAAAGGGCAGATACCTCTGGTCCCTGCTATTCCTAGAGGTAGAAAGGAGTTAATGCTGCTGTGGCACTGCACAAGGTCAGTGATGAACACAAGCCTCAGTGTGCTGCTTTTTGGCCAGAAAATGAGTGGGGATCATCAGCTGAGACCTAATGATATCTACAACTGATGAATGCAGCAATTAAAGGAAGACATGATAGCTGAGAGGAGAATTACACCACGTGCCTTTCTATGGCTAATCACTACAGACACAAAGGCTTTGCTCCTGCATGCAAACCTGCTGAAATCCATTTACACAGATGCAGCCTGATGATCTGGTCCCAGGAGCAGTACTTTTAGTCTTTCCCTGAGTCAGATTTTGTGGGTTCAAAAAAAAACCTGTGACCAGGACAATGCCAGTGGCTTGGGCTCCTAAGGCAGATGCTTCTTTGCTCCTGAGGACCGTGTTGGGAGCCAGACTTTTCAAGCCACCTCCCAGCAATCCCTTTGCCTGGAAGTCTCTTTGTAGTGGGGGTGAGCCTGAGCAACCAAGCTGTTATAGGCCTCTCTCCATCATTAGAAGACTCAAAGGAATCCTCCTTGAGTAGCAACCCTGAAGGTAGAGCAGCAACAATTAATGACATATGATAGAATTTAATTGATCACTTATCATTGGCAAAGGGCAATTTTACACCAGGAGTCTTTCATGGCACCAGGAATCAGCCCCCATATTTATTTGTGATCATACACCCTTCACCCTTCTGATTTATAAAGTCACATAGATTTTTTTTTTCAGGAGAAGAATAGTAAATTCTGCTAAAAAACGCATTACAGCATCTTGTGTACCACTGATTCTTGATACCATTTCCCAGTGAAAAAAGCTTTTAAAGAAAGACCTGTCTCTCATTCTGTGCCTAATACATCCCAGCCCTGGTTTTCACAGCTCAAGACATCTGTTCACCCACACGAAAAGACAGCATTAAGGTTTTGTCAGTCTTCTCCTGACAACTTTGAGTGCAACACACCTAATACTGTCTTCACCCACACTGGCCAGCTTCAGTGATGCCAATCCCAATTTACATCCAGGTTTACTGACAAAATAATATTTACCACTTACAAGACTGTAAAGTAGTTGAAAACTGTTGCTGCGAGGCACTGCTGAGGCTGGTTTTGCAGACAGATATTTCCAGTGATACTTAGCCGCTTGGTGGTGCTACAGAAAGGTTCTGCTTTGCTTTCTAAAGCAGAGCAGGCTTCTTCTCTTTCATCAGCAGTAACCAGAGATCACATGAGATAAAGCTTTGGCAAGAAGCATTTTTCTTCCTTTCTCTTTTCTCATTTGAGTATCATCATTGCAGAGATCAGGTTGAAATCTTAGAAATTTAGCTATTGTATTTCTCCAAAGAATGTGTGTGTAAAGTTACAACCTCAGCCAATTAATTTCCCTCTGTTGGACATTTGATCTATGTAGTTCCAATGGAGCTGAAAATTGGAGGACAGATGGTGTCCTGGGAAAATTCACCCATTTAAAAATGACTGTGCCCCACACTATGCTTGCTTTTTCTGATGATACAGCTCTTAATTTTTCCTTTTCTCTGTCACTACCACTGGCAAGAATCAAGCAGATTGAAGAGTTCATGCCACAGTGACACGGAGAAGAGGATGTGTGTCACTTGGTGTAAAACCAGTGAGAGTGGGGCAATGACACCCCTTCATCTCCTTGGAATACTCCAGGCATACTTGTAGGTGCCAGCTGGTACACAGGGATGAAAGGTGAAACCCTTCTGTTTCATCAAGCCAGGGCAGAAAGGTGATGAAAACCCTGATGAGACAAAGGTATTGAGCTTCATGTGCAGGTTCTAAGGGAGGGAAATGTCCTCAACAAGCCTGCTGCATCTGTCCCTACAAGTGAGAGTGGGCTGGGGACTGAGGGAAGGGAACAGAAGGATGAGAGGCAAGACTTCAGACAGTATAATGATGAGGGGGGGATGCATATGGAGGGAGAAGATAAGTAATTTCCATCTGTTTTACAGCAGCATCTGCTTTATTCTAGGCAGCATAACTGGTCTCATCTTCATAAGCTTCAGTGCTGGCAAAGGCTCCCGTGTGTGCAGCCCTCACAGAGATTAGCAAAAGCTGAGGTAAAGTGAGAAGGATTTGGTCTTGCTAAAGCAATGGTAAGTATGCTGAGGTCATGTTGCTGTTCTTATTAAATTTGAGTTCTTTTTTCATCTTAGTAACAGACCTTCAAAAATGTTCTTTGAAAATAACTGTCCTGTTCCATTAAAAATGAATCTGTTTCTTTCTTATAATACAATTAGTGTCAGCAAAGCATTCTGCAGACCCAAGAAGATTTATTTCTGCATAATTCTTGGGAGGCAGGAAAGAGTATTCTAGTTCTTTAGGAGAGATAAGGAGACACAAGTTTAAAAGTGTTTTTAGGCCCTGGGCCAGATTTTCTGATTGGCCATAGATCACGGGGGAGATGGAGGCATCTTCTCAAATCCCTGTGGACTTGCTGGAGAGAGTGGCTGTTTCCTACAGCAAACATTGCCCAAAATGTTGGGCACTTTGCATTGACACAGGCAAGCTGGTGGCATCAATGTGTTGCCTTGCTTCTCCCTGGGGGGTTGGGACTGAATCTTAAGATCTGTGTTGTCTTCTTGGGGTTGTTGAACTGTGACCGATTGTGGTTTAATGCAGGCTGGAAAAGCCTGGGTGTGGTTGTCATGCAGACCAGCTAGCATCAGCTCCAAGGAAAATGACCTGTCAGCATAGCAAAAACATATTTTCCCACCCTTAAAGCCCTCCATCCCAGGCCTGACACTCACCCTCCTGTGGGTCCAGCAGTGAGGACAGTGCTGGAGTGAGAGGAGCTGTTACTCTTGGATGACAATGCACGAGGGGCTGGCATCCTCTGCTCCCCTACACCCACTACGGGATTTCAGAAATTTGCAATTCCCCTTATGCTGCATGAGAAGCACCAAGGAAACACAGAGAGTCACAAAACCTTCCCTCTCACGATTTCCTAATCAGCAAAATGAAATTTTCATGCATAAAGAGGTTTTGATCAAGCTGGTCACTTAGCCAATTTGCTATTAAAGAGTCCTCTCTGCCAGCAAACAGGCATAAAGAACAGGATTTTTAAAAGATCTAATAGAAAATTATATTTGGTCCTTGGGCATCTATACACAAACAGATTCATTTTCCATTTAACTGCTCTTTGTAGTTTGCTGCCTGAGAATTTTGGGTATGTCTCTTTCCTATGAAAGTCATTCTGAATCGTTGGTACATATCCTAAAGCCATAATATTCTCTTTATATCTGTCTAATCACTTGCCATAAAATTATGTTGCCATTAACATTTTTTTATTATTTGACCTAATTTTTTTACAATTCATAGAAAACACTATTTTCTAAAGCCAGGAAGTGGCTGCAGACAAATGAAAAGTAAACAAAATAAAGCTAAAGGAAGCTGGCAGTCTCTGTGCTGAATCTGTTTCCTAATTTAGTATTGTTTTGACTTTGACAAATTAATGATCAGTAAAGGAAAAATACAACCAGTCTTACAGCTATGAATTCCAGTATTTGAGTGGGAATTTAAAGGGAAGTGAGGAGGATGAGATGATTTCTCCACGTCAGGTTGTATCCCTAGCATGGAGACTGTGGCAAGGGCATCAAGTTGTCCAACTGCCCCCTAGAACACCTCCAGGAGGGGAAAGCACTGCCTTTTGAGAAGGCATAATTCAGTCCTTTCTCCCCTTTGTCTGTGGAGGGCAAGGAGATTACTAGCCAGCCTGTAGCACCTGTGGACAAGGAGGGAATACAGCCATGCTGTCATCTATTCTCTACACATTTGTGTCCCAACAAAGTCAGACGGCACAAAGTGCCCATTTGCCCACTCAATTTGAATTGCATACCCACACCACCAAGGGAAGCGATGCATGTCATCAGTCAAATACAACAAGTGCTGTTCTGTCTAAAGGGGTACATTGTATGTCATGACATGGTAATGTCATGGGGTCCATTTTTGATACCTGGGCAAGATGTTCTGTCATTATCCCTGATATCTGCCAGTCAGTGTCAGTCTTGCGGAAAGGTTCGCTCAGTTTGCTCAGATTAAGTGTATCCCAAAGGTATGAACATCTGGTGTCACATGCAATGTGACTTTTAGCAAAACATCTTGCACTTAATCTTCTTTGCTCTAAAAATTATGTATATTTAAGAAAAACATATATACTTTTACCTGTGTCTTTTTTATTTCCTATATTATTAGAGCAGCTTTAATCTTATATTTCGAAGAAAAACTGGTTATGCATGCAACAGCAGCATGAAAAGAGCGATATAATCTAGACACGGATCCACAGACTTCAACATCAAAATAAAAGTCATGTGCAAAACATACTCTTGGTTTTCTACACAAAAGCCACAACTAAGGCTTATACCTCTCTCCTTGGAGGATCTACCCAGTGGCTGTGATATCTCCATTCAATCGGACTGGGCAGGAAATCCCAGAATCCTGGAGGGATGTATCTGCTCCATCTCATCCATGAGTCATCCAGGATGAAGGGGTCACAATGGCAAAAGTTCATGTGTTCCCATTATGTTCCCACACAAACACCTCTGAGTGAAGGCCCTGAGGCACGCGGCTCCCTGGCACAGCCTGCAGCAGGATAACACCTGTCCCATCACCACCGCGGCTGCATTTCCCTCCCCTCTCTCTGCTCTGGCTGCCTCCCAGCCCCAAGCCACCCTAAACCAACCCAGAACTGCACAGCACCACCCTTTTCTGCCACAGCCCACAAGCACCACCGAACACCACCCATGTTTACAGGATAAGAGCCTGTGGCTTCACCACCAAACCCCAACAGGAAGACACCTCACTTTCCTGCACCATTGCACCGGGTGAGCTGGGGAGGAACTGAGCAATGGTGGCTGGGGATGGCCACTTGTGGTGATGCCTTGGAGGAGCTGGTGTGTGTGAGCTGTGCCCAGAGCAGCCGTTCCAGGTGTGCAGGAACACCACCTGGCTGGCGGTGGGCAAAACAGGCGGGGTGCAGATCTGGCTGCCTGCACACGGCCTCACGGGCTGATGGTGGAAAGCGATGCCCTCAGTCAGGCTCTCAAAATAAGGGCAAAAAACCAGAAACAGCAGAAGGGATGGAACTGAGGCAACAAAGGGAAGTAATGAGAGGAGGGGAGTGTGCTGCTGAATGACTCAGTTATGCTTTAAATGTCGTTTTTTTTTGCAGTTTACATTGTTGGAATGTGCAATCAATTCACCATTACTGAATGCAATTCTCTGCTCACGGTGTTGCAACTTGTATGTGAATTTTAATCTTGAAAGGATTCATGTGCAGGGAGAGGGAGGGAGCTGGTAGTTTGGATTGTATTGCTAATATATTTAATAAAACTAATATAAAGTAACATCACAGAGTTTTACTGAAAGAACATCTAAACTGAATGACAAATAGGAAAGCAACAGTAGAAGGAATTGTGTGTGCTCAGTTCTTCTCAAAGTTGTGCAACAGAAAGATGCTGAGCTTCAACCACTGTATTTCAGTTTTGTCTTCTGTGCAGTGCAGGTTGTTTCTTCTCACTTCTCTGGTTATGAGGGTTCCAGTTTTTCAATAACAGTGGGGAGTTTTGACTGTAGAAAAGCAGATTTTTTATGGATAAAATCATGTGACATAAGCATACAGGCACGCGTGCACATATAAACAAATTTTCAGATCTGGAGATGTAAATTGAGCAGGAGACTGCTATCTTCTGTGCTATGGATATCCCAATAAAACATATCAAGCAGCAGAAGAAATGGAACAGTATTACAGGTAAAAATTATAACACATTAATGGTCTAAATTGTCAGGAAAATCCACAGAAGCAAAAGCTTGAGGCTTGGAAATTTTAAAAGGTATTTTATGGACATACAGCTCCCCTCCTATTCAAAGTCTCATAGGCTTAGGAAGAACCCCAGTCTCAATTCCAGGGTCCTCTCCAAAAAGGCATTACAAGTATTCCTCAGTTTCTTCACTGCTCATAAAGCTCTATAATGGGTCTGGGATCCAGATTCAGAGGGCTTAATATCACATAAGTCTTTATTCTTCCTACTGCATGGACATCTCAAGAGTCCTAGCATAAGTCAAAGAACAAGAGGAGACACATGAATTTAGATTGACATTATAACCTCTGAATGTGGGCCCTGTCAGTGATCTCTGACATCTCTGGATACAAATGACACATCTCAAAAGACCACTACTTGTCAAGGCAAAGTTTTTTTACATGGCTCACTAAAGAGAAAATCAGCATTACAGTCTTAATCCTGAACTTTTTGACTCCTGCAATTTTCATAAAGCTTGTGATTACAAGGATTGGATGTGATCTGCCAGGGTAAATAATATACAGATACCTGCCACAGTAACCAGATGGATGCCAGCTGTCTCTGCCAGCACTGCTTTATAAAGGATAATCCCTATCCTTGAGTGGAACACATTAACATGCTTTCACTTCATCAGATCAAAAAGCTGTCTCTCAGCAGGTACTTAATGCAGAAGAGACAATTCCATTGAGAGAATGTCCTCCAGTTTCACCTGCCAGTATCTTCCAATGATTTGAAAGTCATGTCATCTTCAGATTTGCAGTCTGGACAGTGCTGAACACTAAAGCTTGGTCCAGTTAATGCATACAGCCACACTGATCTTGATCATCAAACATGAGCAGTCAAGGCAACTCAATTGACTTAACTATGGTTATGTTTTTCTCGATGTACAGATAATAGAGCTCAGCAGAGAGGACTGAAACCTAAGGGAGCAGAATATTAGTATCCAAGAACACATATCCACTGCATCCAGGAATCCCTTTAGTACTCATTTCTCCTCTTTCCTCTATATTACAGTGTAGGGAACAGCCAAGGAACATATTCCAGCTCTTTGACAGCCCCGGGAAGCTAATCTGTGTAAGGGTGGTAACAACACTGTTAAACAATTCATAAACACTGGAGAATGCTGAAGAGCAAAAGGTCTGAGTACAGATGATACCATCTCACCAGGATGCCATATGCATAATACTTGCACAGAGAGTACCTGGTCTCAGTTGGTAAATTAAGTATTTCAGAAAGTATCTTTGAAATTCTGTTTTGTTTTGTTTTGTTTTTATTTAGCTCAATACATGGAATAAATTAACATCAGCTCTACGAAACTCATGACTCATAGAAGCTATCAATTTTTTGAGGAGCCCTAAATATTTGACTGAGTTCTATTAAAGCCAGTGGGCTTTTTTACCCTGAGTGTCTCTATGCCAGACAGAAAATAAGTTGTGCTGTTTTGAAAGTTCATGGTAAAATTGATCCTAAAAAATGCACCAAATTTTATAATAATTTTTTGCTGCTTGCATGTTGCAATCTTTTAAGATAATTTTCCAACACACATTGACTTCAGGAAGGTAAACCTCCTGAAATTACTGGCTTTTTGTTGTTATTGTGAAAATCTGTATAGTTTAGATTTGGTACAACATATCCTCCAATATTGTTTTGCAAATTAGAGCCTTGTCCTATTTCCTTTGAAGCTGGCTAGCAGAAGTCTGCTGGTTTCAATGGGAGGATAATTCCCTTTTGTGAACAAGGAAAAGCAGTTATGTAAAATAACACTGTCAGAAATTAAGAATTCCCCAGTGGTGTCTATAAACTCAAAGAATTGAAATTCTTACGAAATGTTTATCTCAGAAACAATGAAACACTACATGTTTTACACAGACTTGCTAAAAATTGCAAGGAAACATCTCTGTGTGTTGGTGATAGTCAAATATATGTATACTTTATGTTTATCATTATTTTCAATTATCATTGCTATTACACATGAGCACAGAAAGCTTCTTTTGTCCAGTTCCAATTTACATATCTAATTTTTCAATGCCCACTGGCTTCACATTTAAGAGCATGGAAATTTAAAAGGAAAAGTGGTATTTCTTATGTTACATAGTAGCTGTGCTTATTGCATTACAAAATCAGCAGTTTTAATTTTGGAGTTTCTCATAATTTCTATAAATCATTGCTGTATATTGGATTGTGATTGGATATCTCTCCAATCACAATCCAATATATAGCACTGACTTATGACATATTTCCTTGAAACTGATGACTTCCATGAAAATGATTACGTATGCTTCCAAGCAGCTAGAAGGGACCACTCCTGGGGGTATTAACAATGCTCATGAGTACAACATAATGAAACCTCTTTTCATCGTGGGCATTCATGCTTTTCTGCTATTCAAGAGGTATAAAGGACCTAAATACAGGCTATATGAGTTACAGCCCGAAGGGAGCTTCCAGACTGTCTGACAATCACAGCTGGACACCTCCCGCCCTGCTGCCTCGGGGAGGCCCCAGCCAGCCCTGAGCTGCTCCTGCAGCACCCTCAGTTGGCACAGGTCAGAGCAGGACCCAGGCCGCTCCCCTCTTTGGTGGGACCAGGGCTTGCACTGGACATGCAAACACTAGGCAGTTGTCACTGTCATCCTGACAGACTGCTGCACCCCTGGCACCCAGCAAGACCGGGACTCTGATTTAATCTACTTAAGTGAAGTTGCGCAGAGGTGAACACACGCCAGGACAATCTCTCACCTCTCCTGGCAGGCAGTCATGGGCACCCTTCATGTGCCCTGTGCTGCCAAGCCCCTCTCCTAGGCCCCTTCTGCCTCTTGCTGCTGCTGCATTCCCATCCCTGTGCCAGTCCTTACTTGCAGCAGGTCTGTCCTGCATTCCAACACATGGATGTATCTTGAGGCAGCCTCTCAAATGTGAGAAGAGCTATGTAAGTGGGTTTCAAGCTGGGGGCATGGAAGTCAGCCAGGGCAGTAGCAGATGTCCCGCTGTCCCTCTCCTGCATGTTCAGGTAGCCCAGGCATTGCATTTTCTGCGCCAGCTGGGGGAAATGCCACAGCACTTCAGAGCATAAAAACAACAAAAACCTTCAAGCTACAAATGTCATCTTGCTTCTTACAAAGAGAAGACCACAGAATTTTTGTGCTTTCCACATTTAAGATAAAGGAAGGGGTTACAGGAAGAAAACATTTGTTTTTTGTTTTTTTTTTTTTTATTGTAACAGAGTGAAACTTCCTTTACCTTTCCTGCTTTGGAACAGCCACTTTCTGGTGCATTCTGTGAAAGAGATGTTAGATTCCATGCTCCCAGACTTCGATCAATATCGGGCTTCCAAAGATCAAGAAGCCAGCATAGATGTTTCTTCTGAATGCTGCAGGTTTCTTTCTGTCTTTTCCAACCCTTCTGGCATGGTGCTGGCTCCTCCCAGGAATGGGGTACTGCACTAGGCAGACTTGCCTTGAGACAGCTGGACACTTTTGCTGATCCTAAAATGAAGGTGTAGTGATGTAATTAGAGAGAAACTTCTGTTTTTAAATTCAAGTCAGAGAAGCTAAGGCTGCAACCTCAGGGCAGAGTGTTCACAGTCTCAGGAAGAAACCTTGCAGAAATCCAGCTTTACACACAGGCCCAGTGAGTTAGAGAAACCAAACAAGCATCCTCACCAAAGCTGGTGCCTGGGTATCCCCCCATCACCTTGACACTCCAGAATTAGTTGCCTTTGACAGACCTGAGCCTTTGCAGGAGCCAGCCCGTAAAACTGTATGAGCACATGGATCAGCTTCTGTGCTAGCACTCCCACAGAGGGATGGGGCTATTGGCTCCTGAAATTCTGTGCCTTGATATTGCTGTGACCACAGAGTGGAAGCCAAGATTTCCAAAGGTCTGTGTGTTATCTTTGCAGAACAGACAACCCGCTACTGTAATCTGCACTTTAAGAACATTCGGTGGGGAGGAGACACTGAACCAGGGCTCTCACTTGAAAGCCTTTGTGTTGTTCCAGAAAACTGGCCATAGTGGAGAATTCCAGATTGATTCCACCCCATGTAAATTTCCCATTTCTGCTACAAGTGACCATCTGCCTTCTCTGGCCATGAACTTGGGGATGGCTTCTTTTCTAAAGGGAACAAATGATTCATCTTAACCTCAGTAAAATTTGTATATCTGTGCTGGTTTAAGTATTCAAGCTGTCTTTGAAAGAAATAACCCTTAGTTTAAAATGAAGAAAGCATAAAACCGATGCATTCGTTGTATTTCAAAGATCCCGAAAGCAGACATGAGGTGTTCCTCAGCTCTTGGCGCAGATTTGCAAGTGAACCACAGCAGGACTGGGCCCAGGAAGGTTCCTCACCTGCAAAAACTTTGTGGAGCAGGCAAACAGTGCCTGCCCATGCCAAGGACAGGCGGCACCTGGGTGTGACTGAGTTTTTCTGCCAGCTCCACCAACATGGAAACCCGACAGGAAACCCTCGCCCGCTTCGTGAATGGGGAAAATTAGAGGTTTTCTGGAAAAACTTTCCAGACCTGTATTTGGTGTAGGCTTTCTCCAGTCCCTGCCCGTCGTCCCTGCAGGTGCACACACCAGACCCGCGGGGCCGGGGCCGGTGCTTCGCTTCGCTTCGCCTCGCCTCAGCCCGGGGCCGCGGGGCCCAGGGGCTCAGCCCAGGGCCGCGGAGGCGCGGGGCTCGGCCCCGCTGAGGCGCCTTCCAGCGGCCCGGGAGAGCCGCGGCGGAACCTGCACGGCCCCGGCAGACAAAGCAGTGCCCCTAGCAGCAATCCCCGGCGCTGCCACCCCCGCCCCATCCGCGGCTCTCGGGGCGGGGCGGGGCGGGGCGGGCCGGGCGGAGGAGCCGCCCCACGCCGGTGCCGCTGCCGGGGCGGGCGGCGGGGAAGGGGCGGAGAGCGGGGGCGCCGCCACCGCCCCCTGGCCCGCCCCGCCCCGCCCGCCGCGCCCCGTGGTGCCGGCGCGGGCGCGGGGCCGAGGCAGAGGCGGTGAGGCCAGCGGGGCGCTTGTACCGCGCCCGCTGCCGCTGGGCATGGAGGGCGCCGAGGCGGCCGCCCGTGCCAGCAGCAGTTCCAGCTCCAGCCCCGCGCCGCCCCGCTGCTCCTCCTGCGGCCCCGGCCCGCCCGGCGGCGAGGCGGCGGCGGCGGCCATGGAGGAGCCGGTCCGGGCGGCTCCGTCCCCGGAGGTAACGGCGGCGAGGAAGCAGCAGGGGGTGAAACGGCATCACCACAAGCACAACCTGAAGCATCGCTACGAGCTGCAGGAGACCTTGGGCAAAGGCACCTATGGCAAAGTCAAGCGGGCCATCGAGAGGTTCTCTGGCAGAGTGGTAAGGCAACAGAGCGGCTTCTCTCTGCCTCTTTCTCTTATATACACTATTATATATACAGGTGTATATATAAGATCATATTCCAGCACCGATTTCGGAACAGAGCTGGCCGGGTGCATCCGTCCTGTGTACGGGGCCGGCGGGTGGTGCCAAGGCGGGGACCCGCTCAGCATCGCACCCGTGCCTGCGGTCCGCGGCTTTGTTCAACCCTGCAGAGAGACTTTCAGCTGAGAGGAGTGGTAGAGGCATTGTAGTAGCGCATTGGTACATTTTGGAGAGATGTGTTATTATTGGAAAATTAGGGTGACTTACTTTTTTTTCTGATTTTTTTCTTTTTTTTTTTTTTTTTTTTTTTTTAACACGCGTGTCCACTGTGAATAGTTTTTTGCCCAGTGGAAATTCACGTTTTGGAGAAACCTGTCACATGCCCTGGCTAACCAGCGCTGCTCACAAAGTACTGTCAGAAGGGAAAACGTTCGCTTCTCTGGTTAAAAATGCTGTGATTCCCTCATACTTCTGTGAGCTGAACTTTGCTGACACCTAAAAAAAATGCAGGGACTGCAGCCCACCCCATTGGTTTTTATGATCCATTTCACTGCTCTGGTACTGGCTGGCTTGAGACTTCAAGCAGCCTGGGGATTGTCCATCAATAACTCAGCTTCAGCATTTCCTCACTGGTGCAGCGCTCCAGCCGGGCGCAGAAATGCAATTGAAGCAACGTACACGTTAGTCAGAATTATTGTCATTTTTCCTTCCCAGAAATACATAACTATCCACAGAGGGCAGGGGAATGAGAGGTGGGCATTTTTGTGTTAAAGAGATAGGGTTTTTTTTACAGAGGTCTTTGTCCTGAAGTGCACTATACGAGTTTTCACTGGACTTCATCTAAAAGTGAGGCATTTCCCTGGTGATGTTACATTTACCTTTCCCTTTCGGTTGCTGGGGAGCTCAGCACGCACCCAGAGGCAGAAGGGCCTGTAAAAGAAAATGAAATTTCAGATGCTATGACTTTAATAAGGAACACTTTGCAACTGAATATCTTTGTGTTGACAGTGAAAATGAGAGTTCTGGCCAAGTTGTAGTCATATCATATATGCTTTCAGTTTATTAGCTCATTTGGAGGCTGGCTGAAGAGAAACCAGAGATGGACATCTCTGCACATGCTCACTCTAAGTCCATGATTTTTAAAGTTTGCTGTCTTGGCTGTTTTACGACTTCAGGCTAACAAAAGCTTCAGGGCTATATTATATGCTTACTATTATTTTTTAAGTAGATTAGTTTTGAGTTGCATTGTAAAATGTAGTGAATAAGCAAATAAGTTGAAAAGATCTCTTTTCAAGGAGTTGAGAAATAAACAAAAAAAGGGTGGCATTAATGTACCATGAGATTTGGGTTTGGAAAGAGCTCTCACAGAGGAAGGGATGTAGAGTAGGTAGATGTGTGTCTCATCTAACTTAACAACACGCTAGGTCTTTCCATATTTTGCTAACTGTCAAGCTCTTCAGCTGCACAGTTAGAGTATACTTTGATGTTATCATCAACTGAATTTGTATGGCCAATGCCATCTTGAAATGGAGAGAGTGAAAATCAGAATACCTACGCAATCTTAAATGCAATAAAAATATATCATTTGCTGTATCAGCTGGTATGTAGAAGCTGAACAAGTCCTTAGCAGGGTGTGAGTTTTTTACTGGAGTAATGCAAGCCTTGGCGTGTGGCACTCCGTAATTATTAACTAGTCTGCAGGCGAGCTCTGGCGTAACGTGTCTATTTGAACTGTAACATCTGTGAGTGTATGTAAAATGTCCAGAGTTTGTCTGCTTGCAGAATAAAAGCTAGTTGTCAGGAATCCAGCCAGATCTCGGTGAATGGAAAACGCTTCTTGTTTTCTGACAGTTCCCTTGTCTGACTGTTATTGATCACTGTGAACACTGATTCCTTTCCATGGGTGAGATTAGAGAACTGACTGGAGATGACTGATCAGAGAGCAGCAGTTTTTCTTTGCTTTTTCCACTCATCTTTCTCTTCCCTTTCCTCTTCTCAGTTCTTTTTAGGGGCAGTGTTTGTGTTATCCATGAGCAGGTTGGACCAGATGCTGCCGTGTCCAGCAGGGAATGTGATGTGGCCGGCACTGTCTCTTGCACCATGTCCAATGCCAATCCTATTGCAACCAGCAGCAAGAGTCCTAAGGGTGCTCTTGTGCAGGCTGTTTGCTTCCTGCTCTGTTACTGGTTTAGCTGATCGTCACTTTCTTTACTCAGTGGTAAGCAGGTATTTAAATCTGAATGGTAACAGATTGCAAAGCTGGACCTTGTGTTCCCATTCATCAGTCTTGTTCAAGCAATTCTCCTGTTTAGCCTTTCCACTTCTCTTCTCTGTCAAGAATTTCTTTAGCTGTATGGAATTTAATAAAGAGGTTTACGTGATTAGCCACGCTTTTAATATGAAGCACAAACGTTGAATTTGTTGTCATCTATATAAACAGAGCTCAGAAATGAAATAAACTGTTAGGTTTGGGTAAATAAAGTAAAACCAAGGTGAGAAGGCAGTTCAGTGCAAAGTACAGATGTGCTTTAATGCTATGCCATTGGAAATCAGTAGCAGGATTTCTGTTGACTTAAATGAAATTAGTATTTGGCATGTGTTAGCAGGTTACAGGTTTATTCAAATTGTTATTCCTCTTAACTTTAACTTTGTTGTCTTTCCTTGTAATGCAGTGAGACGTGATCATAAAGTTTCCTGCCATAAAGCTCCAGGGTAGATTGTATGATACATTGGTTTGTTACTGGAAACAACTTAGGTGAATTTGTGCATTAGTTACCACAGTGACTACAGACAGTATTGCATGCTGCATGGAGCAGTTAAAATATTGCCCAGTATATGATGTATGAGGTGCCTAATTTTGCCAGCAAGGTTTCTTCATTTGTGCTGTCTCAGTATACACAGTTGTAACTTTTGACATTTTAAATTAAGGCACCTGTAAGCAACACTCACGTTTCTGTGGGTGTTTTTTCCACTTGTCATCTTGCACATGTTAAACCAAAGAACGGAACTTTTGTTAGTGTTATGTATTCAATGTTTGTTAGCCAAGAAATCCACAGGTACGCTTATTTCAGCCTTATTTAAGGTGTGTATTGACCACCTCTGGCTGATTCTGTGCATGGTGCCTGAAGATGGTAAATGCTGCTGGATTCTTCTTTGAGTAGATGATTCCACTGGAGTAAATAGTCAATAGAATGCAGATTTCGATTACAGATAGGTGTTTTCTGTTTGCTGTTTGCCAAAGCCAGGAAGTTTGTCTGCCTTTCTCTCCCTAGCCTGCGCTTGGGAGGTGATGGGGAGTAGCTGCAGGAGCCTGCCTCCCCTCTTCCTTCATGTTCCTCTTTCTGCCTGAGCCACTACATCTTTTCTTCCTCCTCACCAGCAGGTGGAGGAAGCACTATTCTCCTCCAGCCGTTCCTCCGGAAAGTTAATTCTTTTGGGAATTGATGACAAGCAGCAGCCCAGCATGGAGAGCAGGCACATGGTGCATATTTGGACAGCCATGTTATGTGTGGTGGCTGCCGTGTGTTATTTATCTCTTTTGCATAATAAGTGCGGGTAGAAGGATGTTGCCAAATGTAATTGGTTTCTGGATCAAAATCTTGTAAAAAACCCTCAAACTTTAGAGCAACCAAATATTTTATTTACAACTGCAGTGCAAGTCTTCACTTTGACACAGGTCTGGTTCTTGATGAGTTTGAAGGGTCGCACAGGGTCTTTGAAACCTGGAACAGCAACAGATTACATGAAAGGAGGACTTTTGCTTTGCTGATTGTACTTCTCCATATCATGACAAAACCAAAATTTGAATATCCACAATTATGGCTCTGTCATGTCAGTAATTAAGGCCTTGTTGGGCACACAACCATTTCTTTGGAGTGTGGTTTTTATAAGTTCCATATAATAGGATAAAAGTGTGTTGATGGGTCACTGAGGGCAGTGAAAGCCAGGTGAAATATTTGTTCTCTCACCTGTGCTGCCAATATCACAGAAAATGTGAGTATCCCTCTGATGCATGTGATTCTTTTATCTTTAATAATATATTTCCATTTTTTGCCCTGAGAATTTCTCCAGTTAGCACTTGGGTCACTGCTTCATATTGATTTTTATCTCGATTGCTTGGTTTGCATCCTCTGCGGGATAATGTCCAAATCTGAGACAGAATCTGTTTATTTCTTTTGAGGTTCTTGTTGCTCTTACTAAGACGTCTTCCTTTGTGGCAGACACAGGAATAAGTATCTACACAATGCTGATGTGATGTGAAGTGTCTGTACAGTACTTTCTTAGCAGGTTCCTGATTCATGAGTGTGGCTTCCACAGCTCTAATAATACACGTCAATTATAGTATTAATAGCTTGCATTACTACCACATTTTATGCATGAGAAAGGAAAAACTTGTCAATTAAAGCCAAAATCAGCAGAAGTTTCAGCTAGTTTTGAGTGCACAACCAAGTACCTGATTTGTCCCGACACGTAGACTATGTAACATCAAGGTCCTGTGGATGACACCCTCCTCTTGCAGCACTCAGCCTGTCCTGCCTCCTGGCCTCTCTCTTTACCCGGGGCTTTTGTCCCTGTGTGACATCCAGCTTTGGTCTCCATTGCTGGCCCTTTTGTGCTGCGCTGCCTCCTGCTTTGTTGTGCGTGCCAGCGTGATGACCCGCGCAGGGTGTGCGGCTCTGCTCCCTGCTCTGGCAGCTGCCAGCAGGGTCTGTGCAGCCTCTGCTGCCAGAGCAGGGCACCTCTCCTGCCACGTCACATGGGGGTCAGAGGTTCTTCAGGGCAGAAGGGATTCTTGCAAAATATGTAGCCTAAATCTTATGCATGTGCATATGTATTTATTTATTTATTTAAGATGTTCAGACTGAGTTCCTTTAGGGACTTGTAATGTGACTAAATCTGGACAGTGTTTTCATGGTCCTGAAGGCATGTTAGTGAAACTCGGGTCATCCTCTGCATGCATGGAAATTCTAGACCTGGAATGAATAGAAGTTGGAAAGAGTATATGGGCTTGAAAACAGTTTTGCTGTTAATTTGTTATTTTTTCCACCCTTAACTATTATATATGTTCCCAGATTGTGGTTTAAAAAAAAAGCAGCAAATGGAAAGAAAACCACTGGAATTATTCTAATGTAATTCACAGTGAATATTGTGGGCTTTATTACCATAGGAGTTACTACCTGGTTGTATCAAATTGCTGCAGTCTTCATATAAACACTTGCATAATTGAAATGCCAAAGAAGACCTTAACATTAAGGGGTGCAGACAGAAATAGCTGATTACAGCATGAAGGTCATCAGGAGCATGGTACTAGAACAGATTACTAGTTTTCTGCACTGAGAATTTCTGTTGGAGAAGCAGATTTGTTCAGGGAAATATGGGTCAGTGGTATGAAAGTCTGAATTAATGACTAGCCAGTAAGGGGTCATCTGAATTTATTCGTTTGTCAAGTCTTTTCCTAAATTAGAGAACAGCATGTTCTTTGAGCTTTGAGTAAAGATCAAATGATATTTTCTCAATGATGTTGCACTTCCTTACAGATGAAGAAATTAAAAGTTTCCAAGAGACTGTTGCCTTATTTTTTTTCTTCTGCATTGGATTGAGCAATTTTGGGCCGATAATAAACTTCCCTGTGTCTCAGTGTATTCCTTTCTGGAAGGGTTAATATGGGAAAGTTAGACTAATGAGCAGGGCACATTTTGGCTTGATGCATACTTAGTGTGATTCCCTCTACATGTGAAATTTCACAACAGAATTTGAGCCAATGTTTTTAATGCAGCTTTCAGTAAAAACGCTATAAAATGCCTAAGTGTTTTTACAAATGGTTTCACAGCACCATGTGCTAGGTAACACAAGAAAATGGAAATTGCTTGTACAAAGTCTTTAATTAAATATTGCTAAAATGTACTGCATTTTTTAGTGGCATGTGTTCTAAAAATTATTATTTTTTAGGAACCGCAGTGTGGATTTGCCGTGTGGAGACAGTTATTGTATGTACTGTAGTTCGAGGTCATGCATGTTGAATGAAACTGTGTGGAATGTGCAGTTCTTGTGAACAATTGTTTATTCTTTACAGAACTGTAATTGTAGTTAGTCTGTGTTTTGTCTGGTAAATAAGTAACTGGAGAGCCTCTGCTGAAGTGAGGAATTGGGAGGAGGCACCCAGTGGGGCAACAGCAGTGCCAAGCAAGAATGACAACTGCGTGGGTTGAAAACCAGCTCTGGATATATCAGCCCTGAATACCAGCAGGTGAACATGTGTATAGCCATGATTATCCAAATGTAGAGCCTATGGGACATGTTTTCAAAAGCTGCGTACCAGGCATTTGGAAACTGGTTGATGACTTTTGGTTTGACATGGGCATCTGCCTGGTTCTAGTCTCTCCCTCCTGTATGCACTCATGTACCCTCTGTCTACATGAACTGGGATGCTGATGTCAAAGCTCCTCCTCTTGCTTGCAACTGTGCTCCTCTCAGCAAGACACTGTTCTCCTTACTGATGTCTTTTATGTTTTCCTCTAAAAAGCGGGACGAAACAATGCTTTCTGCTACAGCTCTGAACTATTCTCTGAAGCTAGAGGTTTGCCTCCAGGCTTTGGGTGGGATAGGAGCATGGATAGCAAAAGCCATTGGTGGCTCCTCAGTGTGCTGGCCTGAGCCTTAGCAGCTCCTGACCTGGGATAGGCTGGAGGCAACCAGCGTCCATCTCGGGTGTTCTGTGTTGATGGTTTCACACGACCAGTGATGGGCACATTGGCATGGGACCTACAAGAGCATGTCCTTCTTGCCTCCTCCCTAAATTGCCCAGGTGTGCACCAGACACTTTATAGAAAAACCTCGTCATTAGCACTGATGGGTCAATGTACTTAGGATAGTTGATATGTAAGAGGAAATGTCTCAGATAAAAAGGTCTCCAACTAAATATGTAAATGATATTTGTCAGTGTTTCCCTCAAATATCTTTCAGCAGATGTGAATACCATGTGTATCCATTTAATAAACTAAACTCAAAATAATTTCCACTTTGCTAGATATATAGGGAATAGCTGGGGAGGGTGGGGAGTGAACTACAAAGGAAGGTAAAAACTGCATATGTGTGTTGTTATATTTGATGACCGATTCATTAAAGCCATAAGTGTATCCAGGCTTTCAATAGTCTTCTCCTGCTGTTGCTTCCTGTACTCCCTGGCTACAAAATCAGTCTCTATGGCTTTCATTCCTCTTACCCACATGAAAGACTTTGAGCATCTGCAAGTTATGATTTGAGAAGTATCTGCTTTTAAACAGAATATATTTTATCACCATGTCTTCACAGGCAGCATAGTACGTTGTATAAATTAGGGGATCCTAGACCTTTGAACACTCGAAGGCTGGGTGAGGTACTCCATGTGTGTACTGTGTCTGGCCATACCCCTCAAACATCCTGGACCCACACCAAAAATGCTAGATGTTTAGTGGGTGTGGAGGCCCTCCTGTAACCTTTACTGTGTGCTGCAAAGCATGGAGGGGGCAAGGTTGTAACCATCCCTCGATCTTCCATGGTTCTTGTACTCTTACTTGAGCTCCACAATTTCTCTATTTTCAACTACAGACCATGGGCCAATCCTCAGTTCAGTTTGTTAAACTGTTGCATGATATAAGCTCATTGTGTCCCTCAGCTCTCCAAAGACCGAACTTCCTTAGCTCTGATGGTTTATGAGCCATCAGTCATTAAAGCTGCCATTGGTCCATGATGTGATGGAAGTCCTGGGTCTTGCTCAAGTATGGACTTTTCCAGGAACCACCCATTGAAGTATTTTATTCACTTGAAAAAAACTCTGTCACAGGACAGCTGTGGGACAAGGGGTTAGCATGGCTGGCCTGTGTGAAACCATCCTGGCCAGTTGTAGATGAATGTGAAAATCACAAAATAAATGCTGGTCTTGTTTTTTATAAATATTAAGAAAACTGCAGCTGAGATTGCTGAGTTTAACATGCTCCTAATGTAACTCTTAATTTCTGGATTCCACCTCAGCCTTCCCTTCTCACTGTCAGCATTTCCCACTTCACCTCACCACACCTTCAGCATGGTGCCTGAGAGCGCTTGCTGCTTTGTCCCTGGGACGCTAGCCTGGTGAAGGGGAGGGTCTGCTGCACCTAGTGTGGGGCTGGCTGCCTCTGTGACAGGGCATTGATGTTTCGCAGGCTGTGCTTCCCCTGTTGCCGCGCCTTCCTGGGGAACATTGGTGATCCCAGAGCCCCTCGGTGACTCTGGCGCAGCAGTCACATATGGGATGATTTAAGGCTGGAGCACTGTCTTTGTTCTGAGGTCTGGCTGTTTGATGGACTTGCAGTTATCTTAATGTCTGGCTGGGCCATGGAGCTGAGTCAGCGTGTTTGGCCTTAAGCAGCACTGCTTCAGAATAAAGACACTAGTTACGGGACATTAGGCTTAAAAAAATAATAATTTATTGTTCCTGTGAAATTATACCAAGTTCAGGGACTAAATTTAGGTATTCCTTCGTAGATCAGAAAAATTGGGATCCTGCTGTTGATGGAGATCTCAAAGCCTTCATATCATGTTTCCTGTACACAATAAGGCATTTAATCTCTGATGGTATTTCTAATCTCTATTAAATGCCTGGTGGTGAAAGATATCTCCTTTTATTTGAGGTACAAGTGTTATTTTAAAAATGAGTGTGAATATTTTTTTAATCACAAAAGATAGCAATAGGGGTTGGGTAGAAATACTTCTTTGAGTTGTGTGGTAACTAAGCAAATGTTTCTTTTTGTTTAACGGTGCTTTGTTGTTGACACAAAAAGGTTAAGTCTTTTGCACACAAGTCTGACAGGGGAAGACAGCGAAGCATTTGTTAAAGAAATAGCTTCCAAGGCACGTGTTCAGAGCTGTCACTTATTTGCATATTTTTGCTACTCTGCACAAATCAAATATTATGGCTTCCCCAGCAGAGTGCAGCTCAGGAAGGAGGAGCAAAGGTGCTCGGAGATGCCTGGGGACAACTGGTGCAGTGGATTCTGCAGGGCAGAGCTGAGGGCTGTTGTTTTGGTGTGAGGAAATAAAATAGCCTTTGGGACGAGAAGAGGGGAGAGTGCAACCTTCCCATTTGGTATGTGCTCTAATGCCATGTGGTCTGGAACTGGCAAAATTCCTGTGAATACCTGCTGCAGGCAATGCGGGCTTAGCTGACTTGTGTAGGGATGTAACTGAGAGATGTTCACATTGGCCTCTTGGGAAGATACCTTTTTAATCAGGACTATACATGAGCAATAGCATCCTTCATGCTACTTCCTTTGTCATGTTTTTATTCTCTTCAGGGCACCAAAATGAGGTGAAACCATTAAATGGTGATCTGTGGGTTTAAGCTCCAGTTCTTGTAGGAGCCAACTGTTACAGCCATGCTTTGGGCTTCCAGGAGGGTGAGTGGTTTCCCTGAGGTTCATCCAGAAACTCTGTGGTGGAGCCATGAGGAGAGAGCTGAGGTCGACCACAGCTCCAGCACTGTGCTGAGCCATTCCTTGTGTGGGTATAACCATCTCAGGAAAATTGCTCTTAAAATTAACATCTTCTTCCATAGTTTCAGTCACACTTTGAAGGGATGGTGCCAGTTTTTCAAAAACCCGCCATCTCTTGTGCCTTGGAGACAGCTCTCACTGTTGATCACCACCTGATACAACTCAGTTGCCATTGTGTCAGCACAGCCTGGGAGGAATGAGGGCCTTTAGGCTGGATTGTGCAGTGCTTTTGCACCCAGGCCCGAGACTAGCCATCCTTTGCAACTACAGGGGTTTTTTTTTGTGTACAGTTTGAGAGTTTTCTACCAGTGTTTCAGTAAAACAAAGTATTCCTCCATTCTGTCTGGCATTTTATTGTGTAAATGTGGTCCAAGGGAACCTGTGATAGGCCTTGTTTTGGGTTATGCATTGCTCACAAGTTCATCAGGGAGAAAGATTTCATGCTGTACTTCAACCTCCTTCAAGCCCTTCTTGGATGAAAGGAAAACTCTGCAACCGTGAATGTAACTGATTATCATTATTGGATGTCATTACTCACTCATTCTGAGCATAAGCCAAAAAAACTGCATCGCCTGTGATGTATGTGGGTAAAATGCTGCTCTCAGTTGCGTTAACACTTATAAGCTGAAGAGTAGAGTTCGGCCCTTTTTTTAAATTGAAGTATTTGTTTAACACAGGCAAAGACTAAACAATACACTTGAAAGCGATTTGTGTTATTGTCTGTAGAGCAGAGCTTGTATTTTATGAACTGGCTGATCATAAAGACAGCATAAATCATGAAAAGCATTCTCATTTGCCTTTTCTTTCTTTTCTTTCTTTTCTTTCTTTTCTTTCTTTTCTTTCTTTTCTTTCTTTTCTTTCTTTTCTTTCTTTTCTTTCTTTTCTTTCTTTTCTTTCTTTTCTTTCTTTTCTTTCTTTTCTTTCTTTTCTTTCTTTTCTTTCTTTTCTTTCTTTTCTTTCTTTTCTTTCTTTTCTTTCTTTCTTTCTTTTCTTTCTTTTCTTTCTTTTCTTTCTTTTCTTTCTTTTCTTTCTTTTCTTTCTTTTCTTTCTTTTCTTTCTTTTCTTTCTTTTCTTTCTTTTCTTTCTTTTCTTTCTTTTCTTTCTTTTCTTTCTTTTCTTTCTTTTCTTTCTTTTCTTTCTTTTCTTTTCTTTCTTTTTGCAGATGGGGCTTCTACAGTAGAATTGCAGTCAAATGTCTGCTCCAGGATATTTTAGTTGAACTGTGCGAGTCCATTAAACAAATGTAATGGATTTTTGGAAAGAAGAACTGCATGTTTCAAACCAAATGTTTTACATAGAGAACATCTGGTTAGTTCTGGATGTTTGTATGTAGAGCACATCAGACAGCAGCCGTAGTGAGTTCATCTGGGAGGTTGCCTGGGATGTAGTTGTAGGATATGACAGTTCAGTTGTTATGGGGAATAATTCCTATGAAGTATTGCCATAAATTGAATGTTTGGCACAAACAGCTGTATCTTTGTTTTACTGCACACCCAAGTTATTCTTCTTACCTGCCCAGCAAAACTCTAGACGCTGTTTAAATAACCCAGTACAATCTGGCACCTCAGAGCTGTATTAAAGCATACCCAAATGGAGGGGAAATGGAGCTTGCTCTGTGTTCAGGGAAGCACTATGGATTTCTGCTGTGGGCAGTGCAGCACGAGTGAGCAATAAATGCAATATGTGCAAATGGTTTGTGGGGCTGAGTTGAACACAATCAGTGTTCCACTGGTGTTGTGTGGTGTTCCTTTGAGCAACATGAATATGCAAAACTGGTGAAATGCGTGTAATTAGCCTGACATTAGAGTTTATTAGGGCTACTGGAAGAACTTTAACCTGGGTAAATTAATAAGTCTGCTTTTATTTCACAGCATTGGAAATAATATATTTCCAGGAAATGTAGAAAAATGTCTTATTTGGGAGTTGGTTCTTAAATTATTTCCTCAACTGAGGAATATGTAGTTCAAATGAGATTAAAGTTGTAATTTCCAGAGCAGCAATGCAGCTTCCCCTTTCAGGATTGTTTAACTAAAAAGTTAAACAAAGTGGGTTAGGCAGTCTCTTGGTCCGGTCCCTTGTGGACAGCAATTCACATTATGCAGCGCTGCTTTAATAGTCCTGCTTGGTCTGACATGATTTGTGGTATTTGCTGAGATGTGTTTCTGGACCGAGCAGCATGGAAGGGGATTGCTCCTCACTCTGAGGAAGGGGGTATGTCCAAGTGTGTGCAAAGGTCACTGACAGGGTGAAGTGGGAATCCTGGGCTGCTGTTGTTACACTACCTAACAGCTTAGCTTCTGGCAAGGGGATCCCAGAAACTCTCTCTCTTGTTCAACTGACTCCAGCCAAAACACATGCCAAAAAAGGTGTTTGTGCATGTTGAAGAAGGGGGCAACAGTCCTGGAGCTCGCAGGGTCTGAAGGAGTTCTTAGGCAAAGCTTTCCATCCTGAAAAATAATTGCGTTGTGCTTTTTCCCTCCAAAGTTAAGTCTCCTCATAACTGCTTAGAGCAACTGCCTGCAGTTGTGAACTCCTCTTCTAGCAGGGAAAGCTGGAATTATGCATTTAAGGCTACAGAATTGCTAGATGGCCAGCCACTTAATTGTAGGAAAGTATAATTCATTCCTCACCCTCTCACATTCATTCCAAGCCCAACTGGCTGCAGGGAGCAAGAGTGTTCCCGTTCCTGTTTTACTCTCTCTTCTCAGCCATTAGGGTGGCCCTGGTAATTTACTTTCAATAAACAGAAATGAACAACAGGAGGTTCCTCTACCTTCAGGGGTGTAAATATTTCTCAGAAATCAGAGACGGATGGGGAAGAAATCTTAGCAAACTCCTTTCCTCCCACTGTAGTAATTCCACCACATTCCATCATAAATTCTAAGACGATCCCTTCCCAGAAGGAACCATTAAATAGGTAATGTCCAGGCAGAACAATGTAATACTGAAGCAGTGTGTTAACAAAAACAAATTTAATATTGCAAAGTGATCTGTAAGCCCTGGAGCAAAATAATCTGGGTGAGGCTTTGATACATGATTGCCAATCTTTTTGTATGCCAAGAGTATTTTTCCAGATAGGATATGGGTTTATGGTTTGTTAGATTCCCACCAGGAAGTGGTGTTTATATTTTGATCCACCTTAGATCAGTTTAGGAAAGTATACTAGATACAGGTGCTTCTGATATTTCCATGTCATTAACCCTTCCAACTGTGCTGTTTAAACACATCTGTGCACCCTCCATCATATAATTTCTGTGATCCACGGACTTTACATAACGAATCCTTGCTCATCAATGTAATTCTAAAAGACTAAAGTCTATAAATTCAGCTTTAAAAATCTCTTCACACTTAAAAATTCCGTTCTGTTAATTAGGAATTTCAGGTGGTCAAACAGTATGGTTTTTGGTTTTAATGAGTGTTGTGGTGCATGAAAGTACAGACATTTCTTTCAAAAAACACTCTTCCCAAGTTTTTCCTTGTACTATTGTAATTCTCGTAGTGAAACAGCACTTCTCTTTTTTTCTCTGAAGGACTGTAGGACTGGAGAGAAAAATCTAAAGATCCCCACAATACCAGCTGACTTCACATTTGTGGTGGAAGAGGCATTGTAAATATGTGCAAAGCTCTCAGTGGTTCTGAGGTTTCTCTGAACTCACAGAAGCTTCAGTGAAAAAGAGAGAATAATCCAAGTTACATTTATTTATCCACAACTTTTTCAAGCAGAACGTACCAATAAATGAAAATGTGCTGTGAGATGGCTTCTTGGGAAAAAATGGTTCTAAGAGTTCAAACAATGTCTAACCCTCTTCCTTGATTAATGTGAATTACAGCCTTGCACTGATGTACTACCTTTCACCTAAACCTGCAAAATCACTTCACAGACTCTGGTAACAGCTGAGGTTACCATTATTTAGCAGCACGTTGTAACAGTTTGCAGCAGTTGCTTAGAGGGTCTGAATAACCCCATTTCCAATTTAAATTATTGGAGGAATTACAGGAGTAATTTTCAAACTGGAACTAGATCCAGGCACCAGGGCTTTGTACCTGTCTTCTTAAGAAAGTCATAAAGGGCTTTTTTTATAATGACACAGCCAAGATCTCGGTTTTATGTTTCATCCCCAAATTGATGCCTTGAACAGTGTGCACTCCTACTTTGGAGGATTACTTCAGTGTGGTTCACTGCTTATTCACAATGAAAGAACAACATTGAATTAAAGTTCCTCTCTGCTGCCTCAGGTTAGCGTTTTGCATTACATCAGCAGCTGTGGTAGCTGTGAGATCAAGCCCCAAAATTACTGTGAAATCTATCTTCCAGGTTTTGGAGAGTGGATCTGTAATACCCATCTAACATTGAGAACAGTGAACTTGGGGCTTGTGAATTCTTTCGGTCATCTTAAATTCTTTTGAGAATTCTTGTGAATTCTTTTCAGTCCTTGCCAATAATTTAATTAGTGCTAAACAGTCTGCACACAGACTTGCAGAAATTAAAAGACTGACTGACACAGGATTCTCTTTCAGTGACTTTTCCTCTTTTGCTTATGTGCTGGATAGAGCTGTGCTGTTTGAAAGTCAATCAGTAATGATTGCACAATTCTAACCTCATTTAAACTATGATATAAACAGACATGATAGAAACGGATGCTACCAGGTTTTTTCCTACTTAAAAGTGAAGTCAGCTTTTTTTTTTTCTGTTGTTTTTTTTTCCCCCTCCTTTTCCCCCCCTTTTTGGTTCCAACAAAATTGTAACCTGGAAGAAAAGCAATTAGACTTTGTGAAATCCCAACTCAGTGTAGTATTTGGCTTTGGTAAATGTGGAAGCCAAAAATAAACATCTGCTTGGCAACTTCACTAGAAGTTAACTGTAAGTGCAGTTTTCATCTTTTGAGTGAATGTGGCATTCCGTGCTGGTTAACATCTCTTAAGGAGAATGATCCATAGTTGAGGCTGTAAAGCATTTTTTTTCTTTTTTAATTACAGTTATGAACATCCATTGCCTTGGGGAAATCCCCTACCCCAGTTTCTTTCCAGACCTAATTTCTTATGTGCCAAAGCATGAACTTTTCTTGAAAGTTTGAAAGTAGTTGGATGGGATATTTGTGAGTTATTAGACATTGGAAAGGAGATGGTCTTCCATCAAGCTGTGCATGATATGGAGTTACATTTGGAAGTGTATTAGAGAAAATGTAAACAGTCCCACTCTTTTCTCCAGGAGGGTGAAGTCTGCACATGATAGGGACTCTCCCAGGATGCCACACCAGTCTTAGGCTCCAGTTCTGATAGGACACAGCTGCAAACATCTTTAATAACCTGGTCATGTAATATCTTTGCTTTTCAACAAATCTTCTGCAACCTCTGCCCCTATCACAGCAAATTTGTTTTACTGTGGGTTAGGGAGGGTTGAAGTGAATGCAGATTTGTGGTAGCATGCTATTGGGACAGTGGGGAGGGGTGAGAAGGGGCAACTTGAGTCATCACTAAGGAAAACACATCATTATTGCTAGGGATGGTGGTTATTTGTAGGATCTTTCTTCTAGAACTGAACAGTGCTATGACTTAGGACTTCAGTAGTGTGGTGTAAAAATCTTCTGGGAAGGGAGAAGTTGTTTGGTATATTTCTGACATGCATTTCTTGAGGCAAGGATTCTCAGCATTAAATGAAGAAAGGTCTGCCAGGGAAATTTGTCAGAGAATGCATGGTGTAAATGTGCCAGACTTTTTAGACGTAGCTGAGGGTAGTGGGTACCAGACAGTGAAGGGATGCAAATTTCCCAGTTAGGCAGTAGTTACTCAGAAAATGTGCTCACAAATCCTGATAACAAGCACCGTACGTGGGGGCGAGGAAAGAAGTGGAGGAAGGGTGTTGTATATTCCTCCTATCACCCACTTTAAATATGTACAGTGTAAATTCACCTGATACCTTCTACTGTTCATAAAAACTTGATTCCACAAACATCTTTCTCTGTGAATAAAGGGGGAACTAGAGGGAATATGTAATCCCCTTGCTGAGTGTTTGTGAATAGTTAATTCCTCTTCTCCACTTGGTGAATCATCGTTTATGATATGATAGCAGCAACTATATCTAGCAGAACCTGAAAAGGAAAATTAAACCTGAGGTAATCATACCTTCATTCTCCCAGAGACAGTGGCACATTGTCCCTCAGCTTATGCAAATAGAATTTTTATTTAACATTTATCACACTGACTCAGGACTTCTAGTGCCTTGACACAAGAGTGAGTTTCTCTACAGTAGTGACATCAGCTTTGGTTTTTAGAAATATAATCTGTCTGGTACATTGTGAAGAGGGTAATGAAACAGGGAGACACTGATGTTTGCTGTATGCTGTTACCATGCAGAGTGAGGCAGCTGTAAAAAATACCTTCATGTCCCACAAGCACATGGACCTGAGAGGTGCATCGAGGCACGTGCATCATTGCCCTTTATGTGTGCAGCTGCTGGCTGGCAGCAACGGTAATGATGTTTTGTTCTTGGTAACATCCAGGACACGAACAAACATGGTGGAACAAAGTAATGAGCAGAAGCTGAGATTTAAATCAGCATAAGCTCACTCGGGTGCAGATGGCACCAGTTACTGCTTTGAGCAACTCTCCCAATTACTGCACAGTTTGCCAGCATATCCAAGAATAGAGTCGGGCTGCTGATAAATAATTAATAAGGATTTTGTTGAGTGCTTGTCTCCCAGGCAGTATCACCACAGAGATGATCTGGCTTTTAGGATGTGAAAACTAACAATCTCTGAAACAATGGCATTGTGTCAACCTTACTCTTTGCCTGAAAGGGAGAGCTCTGAGAGATGTGTTAGCAGATTGCACAACGCCAGGCACTAATTTTGCTTACACTCACAGTGGCCTTTTGTCAACTTTTCAGTGACTGCATGAAATGTTTTCTATGACCATGCAGAATCTTGTTCTTAGAATTGCATGTCCTGCGTGATGCTCTTTAGTATTGCATCTGGCCCAGGGCTGGAATCTCAAGATAACTTTTTTTCAGCAAATGGACACGGCAAAGGTATAATCATGTGGTAGGAGGCTTACAAAAAGAACTCCTCATAAGTGTACCTTTTCAGAACCCTTTGGATGCTTCATTTTCCCCTTTTCAGAACCCTTTGGATCCTTCTTCCCACCTGGAAGGTCCAGAGGCCAATTAGACAGTTATTCAGCCTGCCCTCTGCCTTTCCTTTTTCTCCTTTGTGCAACCTCTGGAAGTGCCATTTCAATGCAACTGCATTATCAGCATTCCCCTCCTTATCATTTGATTGCAGCCACCTCAGGGACCACATAATTTTGTAGCTTTGTTTCTTTTCCTCTTGGGTTGGTGATGTCTGGGCAAAGAGCCATAGGCAGAGACTCCCCTGGAAAAAGCATTATATGGTGCCAGACTTTCTTACTTGGCTCTTTGGAGCTGGAGAAAGAACAATGTACCTTTTCTCTCCCCACCCCCGAACATCCTCTGCTCTCCCCTTCTCTTCCTCCCCTGGCTGATCAACCTATTCTTTACCTCCACACCCCGTTGGCACTTGGCACATTGCACTTCCCACCTTCGAATCTCAAAGAAAGGAAGCAGAGCTGTGAAACTGGCTGGGCTCACCCACTTCCCAACCCTGGGTAGGGATGAATTCAGTTCACAGCTTTCAGAAAGAAGAGTTTTATGTGTATTTAACCTTCCCCTCCCTCTTCACCCAAAGAAAATGTTTTTAAATAATTTTCTTTAAGCATCTTTTCTGACATATTGCTCAGTGGCAACGAGCTGGTTTCCCTTTCTCAGGGAACTTCGCTCTCTGTCCTGATGGTGGTTTTTTGACTCTCCATAATAGTATTGCTACAGCCCATTGGAATTTGTTTGAGCATGGATGGTATGTACAAGTGCTGGAACCAGCTTAAAAGTCACAGCCTCCCTTGGTGGAAAAAAACAGTTCATATCTCACTATGGTCCTAAAAATAGCCTTGGTAGATAATAGAGAGTGGAAGATAGTCTTCAATGGGTCTGAATGTACTGCATGCAGAAATTGCTGTGGAAGGGTCAGTGGTTTGTGCCATTTAAGTAGTCAGGCTCAGCTACAGCACTCACCGACTTAAAAATCTGTGACTCTGCACTGTGGCTAGTACTACCTTAATTTATATTCACACAACTCAGCTGGAAATGAGGCAAACTTAGGTTCATTAGACTAAAACGAACACATGAACCAACTTCCTGAAATCATTTAAAATAGATTCTCACTTTGATAAAAACACAGCTTTTTTTTTTTTTTGCTCAGCTGTAAATGATGATGCCAGCAGAGACTCGGCAGACATGAGACATGGAGATTTGATATGGAAATGGGCACCTATTGCCATGCCCTTTGCCAGATATTTAGACCTGGAGATACCTTTATGTACACAGTGGTCTTGATCAGGCTCTGTAAAAATAAATTCTACCTGTTTTGCTCTGCTAAGCAGCCAAGAAGCTTGAAAAAGAAGAAAGACATTTCTGTCACAGATACGACTGAATGTACAGAAACCTTTGCAACTGTCATACTTTTGAAGTATTTATAGTTCAATTCCAGTTATTTGTATGAAACAAAAGCAAAGAAGCATGAAGTGTGTTGGAAAATACTTCTTAATCTCTCTACACCAGTTCAGGGAGTGAGTATAAATCCTCTTTCCACCAAATGGAAACCAGTAATTTATTGGAGCTTTGAAAACAATTTATTTCTCTACGATTCCTGCCCAGCACACTCTGCAAACTGACTCATGGAGGGATGGGAAGCCAAAAGTTCTGCTCCCTCTTTTCTGTCTGTTTCTGGAAGGCAGAGCAGCAGTGAAGCTGGGGCTGTGCTTGTGCACAGCAGTTTGGAGGTGCCTGGTTGTATTAGAGGTTCACACCCCCTGCCTGTACCATAGATTGGGGGAGGGTATTCTCTTTACCTCCTTCTGAGCAGAGACTGGTACCAGAACTGGCGGTGCAGGTGGAGGCATTTCATCCCATGTCTGATGGTCTTTCTCTCCCCCTGACCCATGTGTGGGAGCATGCAGCCATCAGAACCGCAGAAGATACTGGGGATGGTTTTGGTGCACACAGCCAGTAATGATTTCCAGAAGGAAACTTCACATGGCCTAGTTTTGAGCTGTGACCTTGGTGCTCATGCATGTATTTAACTTTGCATGTGTGAACTGTCCCACAAAAGTCGATGGCCTGCTCACATGTGCTAAAGTGTTTTGCCAGATTGGATACTGTGTCTATAGGGGCTTTGGGTGAACTTGAACCTGTTTTGTTGGGGTGAGAGGCTTTAAATTTCATGATTAGGAATCTGATACATTACTCTCTCTGAGTGCAAGGTCTTGGAGTTATCTGAAATTCTCATTAAGACAAGAAGCTAGGAAAAATACAAATTCCTCCACTAGTAGTGTTACTAAAAATACTATAATTAAATTATCTAAGTCTTAAACCCAGTAAAACATATTGAAAAGTGTGGTAGAGGTATAAGTACAGTGTTTTGAGAGTACCAAAGGGACTAACAGCACTTTCTCTGCAGATATTGAGCGGGAATATTTGGAGTAGTTAATGTAGCTGATGTAAAAAGTGTGTTGCTTTTTCTGTAATCTTGATTCATAGGCTGTGACCCTTAATAAATTTTGATGTTGCCCACAGTGAAGCCACTGCTTTCAGAGAAAGCAAGAAAGCAGGCTAGAAAGAAAGAAAGAAAGAAATGAGCCTTAAGAATGAACAAACAAGTTCTTTCATAAGGTATTTTTCAATTTGCCTTATTTCCTATTATGCTGAAGTTATTCAGGTCCTTCATGCAACAGTCTCGTAAGTGGGGTTTAGAAAAATTTGAGCCAGCTCTGTCTGGTATTAAAAGCATAAGCCCTCTTTGAAAATGTATTTTCTGGAATATATTTCTGAAAGAAATAAATTTCATGAGAGAAGTTATATTATTATATATTTTAGAAGACCTGGAAGGGAGGCTTGTTTTACAGTCCGATACCATAACATACAGCTAGGGGTCTTGCTTTGCTGAGAGATATGAAAACAATGAAACATGTAATAAATACCTGGAATGTGATTGTGATTTGTAATGTTTCCATGAAATACTGAATAAAACCCAGCTGGGCTGCTTTCTTGTTGGTGTTGGTTTTTTTCACTGCAGTAGACTTGAGCCCAAGTATTCTTGCTGACGTGGTCTGAGCAGACTGGTGTAGGTGAAAGAATTGCCTGGCAGAAATCTGTTTCTTAGAATGGAATAGCTGGAATGAATGCTGTCCTGCTCCACTAATCCTGCTCTGGGATGCCAGCTCTGACAGTCTGCTGACACCCATCACTCACTGTTTGGCCTTTCAGACCAGGTCACCAGCAAGGCTGTGGATGGCTGATAGCCTTTGAAGTGTGGAACCTATCCACTTGGGGATTGTGCAGGCCACCAGGCAGATGGCATGGGGTGAAAAGTATTTTTTTGGATGCCTTTGAACCTTTCACTTTCCTGTTACCCTTTTTGAGGAGAAAAATAGCAATTGAACATTGGGAAAGGTATCAGAAGTCATCCTTTAATAACAAGATGGTTTGTTGAATAAGGCACTTCTGTGGTGTGTTGCGCAGTTTGGGAGGAAGAGGCAGGCAGCAATTTCTGAGATGCCCTTGTTTCCTTACTGCCCTTGTTTCCTTTAGGAGTTATGTCACCTTTCTGTTTTGATTTCTCACCTTCTGAAAGTGGATAAATTGTGCTGTTTCACCAATTGCTTATCAAGGTTTAACTAATAAATGGCTACGACTTATGTACTGTGCAAATAGAGAGTGATACTACTTTGTGAGCATGTGAGTAAACCTCTCTTTTGTGTGAGTGCTTGTACTGGTAACGTACAAGGGGCACTGCCTCCCACACAGCGCTCTTGCTGTGTGTCAGGATTGCAGGGCATGGGCTGACCGTGGCCAGGTGGATGCTTAGAGCTGCCCTGGCTCCACTGACACCACTGAAGTAAAGATATTTCACACCTGCTGATTGTCTTTCCTTGTTTCCAAGTGCCAAGTGAGGGAAGAGAAAGTCTTGAATGTTAAAACCCAAGGGATGTGTTCAGTATGTATTCTTTCATTATATTTGGGATGAGACATTACAGCCTGGATGTCTGACAAAATCTCAAGTACCTTGGCTGTGCTGTTGAATTCTGCCTCTGCAACTGGGAAGTGATGCTTTCAGGAGAGCTTAAGTACCATCTTTGAAATTTGGGAAAACTTTTAGGAATAGCCTTTATAGCCTGAAAATTAAGGTGCCTTAATTTTCAGCATGGATTGTGAGACTGTAAACTCTCTGGTCCTGTTAAAAAATATGTTCCCAGGCAACACATTTGTTTGCATTAGAATAATGATCCAAATGTATACTTACAAAGTGCTACCACACTTTTCAATCATGTTTGCATTTTTGTATCTAAAAATATGTTTTCTTATATGCAATTTTCTACAGAGGCCAGTGGGTAGATGTGCAAAAGTCCTGTCTGTGAAGCACGCAGTCAAGTTATCAGGAGATTGGCATGTCCTCTAGGTTGCTGTTATTACTTTACCAGCTGTGAATAGGGAAGAATTTGCTCCCCGTTGTATATTTGACAATGAAACCCTTCTTAAATTCTTCCTCAGAGCCAAATACAAGGCTGTCTTTTAATAAAAAATGTGTTTTTACCCATGTCTATATTTATTGCAGGAATGCACATACCGCTCCAAGAGCCACCCACGTCCTTCTGTATACAGGGTGTATTTGCATTTGCAATCAGTCCCAATGCAAACGTGGGAAGGGGAAAAATCCATTGTCATCTTTAGAGTTGGTTGCCTTTTCCATCTCTAGAATTACTTGGAGGCTATCTTGGTCACTCATTCAATTAAGATCTGTTGTATTACCTTTTCTAGAAATATGTGCCATGTAAAGAAGACTATAGCTATGTTGTTACTTTTAAAGTCTCTATTCCAAATGTTTGGGTCAAGAGGAAAAAAAGAATTGTTTTGGGTTTAACATGCGAATCGTTTTGTCCCTTGATTTCTTTTTGTTCTACTGTCCCAAAGTAGGGGAGCACTTGAGAAAGAGCTTAATTTTAAGCACATGCAGCAGTCTTTGGGAATTCAAGGGGATGAGGCATATGCTTAATGCTTTTTCGAACAATGTTGCTTTTCAGAGTTGAAGGCTTTGTAGGAAACCTGATCCTTTAAAGTGGCTCCTGTTTATGTACATTTCAATTTTATAATATTGTAAGTTTTTCTCTTCTTTCTTCAATATCCTCAATGCTACATCATATAATGAAAACAATACTGGTCATGCCACTTGCAATTACTGCCTTGAAGCAGGCAGTGAATTTTTTTTTTTCCTAGAGTAACTGAGGAAATAATGTAAATCATAGATTTACAAATGTTTTCCCAGGAGAAGTCCACAGTAGTTGGCTGCAAAGAATGCCACAAGTTTGGTTTACCCATAAAAGGGTGGTCATCTCAGCAGGTCAGTGATGTTTTTCAATGACTTATTGTTGATTTTAAGCTAGCTGATAATTTATTCCCTGAACTCTAGCTTGAAAAAACAATGCAGGGTAAATATTGACCATAATAAAGACCGTGATGCCATTCAGTATGCACAATGTCCTCACCTTCCCTCTCCCACCAGCTTCTCTGCATTGTTGCTTTCTTTATTTCTCATAGGGCATGAGATTACCTCCACAGTTATTTATGGGAGTGTTCAGATAAGCCCTTTTTTCACAGGCAACACACATACACACACAAGGACTGTTATAATTTGAGTTTATATTGCAAGTTCAGCTATCACTTCCTCTGTTCCCACCCTGCCTTTTGGAAAGACATCCAGTCACATGATATGCTTGTAAAAAAGCTTGCTGATTGAGGAAGGATGCAGGAAGGATATGGTTTTGCAGTGACTGCATAAGTGTTGTGTAGGACCTGAAGGCTTGGGTTTATATAAGGACGAGTTTAGATGTGAATTTTAAAGACTTATTTATTCTGATTTTTGAATAAGTCACAACTCCTGAACAGTATGCCTGCTTTAGAGAACCATGGACTAATCTGTGTTAATGGGATCATTTATGTATTAACATGGATATTAATACATAATTGGCACCCTGGATTCCCTGCCTCTGTTCCATCAGAGATATCAAAGTTTTTTCAAATAAATTGTCTCAAAAGTTTCTTTTTGAAATTGTCAGATGCAATCATGTCTTAGCAAGTGTGCTTCCCATCAAATTCTCTTGAGGAGTTTTGCCATTTGCATAAGGAGAGTGCTTAGGCTAGCACAGAAATCTTTCTGAAGGATGCTGTGTTCCCCCTCAGTAAAGTCCTGAGACCTGAAGAGCCCAAAACTTCATGTCACCCATTACACTGTCATGAGAGTGTATTTATTGTTATATAGTGAGGGAGCTGGAGCATGGAGGTTTGTATTTTAAAGGTTTGTTTTGGTCATTCCATGTTCTGCCAACATCTAACATCTGTATTTATTTTTTAACTCTTCTTAGTGGATTAGATGCATCTGTTCAGTTCCAAGAATAACGCTTGATTTCCTGCATTTATAGGTTGCAATAAAATCCATTCGTAAGGACAAAATTAAGGATGAACAAGATATGGTTCACATCAGACGGGAGATTGAGATCATGTCATCCCTCAGCCACCCTCATATCATCACCATATATGAAGGTTAGTGAATGTGATTTTCCTCCCTGACTGCTCTGTTACATTCTTGCAGACCTGATGTTCCTGTTTCTTGAGATCGTGGGACCCTTACTCCTGGTGTAGCTCATCCCTTACCAATGAGACTGCCTTGAGCACTGCCTTCCCTCTGAGCTACCAGTGTTTCACAGATGCATAAACCTTTGCTAGGAAGAGCTTCTTCTTGTGTGAGTTCATTGTGTCAGTCGCAGGTGGGAGATGGTTGCATGTATCACCTCATGTCCTTGCTCCCACTGTACAGTTCAGTTTCATTTCAGCCTGATGTCTGTTTCTGTTCCCAGCCCCTAGACCAGTCCTTGTTTGCTTTATTTTCCCTGGACTGCACAGGACTGCCCTTATCTGCTCTAGGACTTTGGACCTCCCTTACCAGTCAGTTCAAGTTGCTGCTTCTGTCATTGCAGCTTTTCCCCCTGAATCCCAGCATCCACTTCCTGTCCACCGCTGCACACTTTCCTGTCACTCTGGTGGCTGGCTTATCATTCCTTTTTCCTTATCCTGTCTTCCTCGTCTACCTCCTTTCTTCCTGGGACACAGCTGGGATGATTTGCCAGTTTATTTATGTCCCAGTACTAGCTTGGCAGGTCATGTTATGTGCATGCTAAAAGATGCCAGTCCAAAGGCCTGTTGCTGCAGGGAGGGAGGCTGCATGTTGTCTTGGGATGTAGACTCCAGAGGTTCAGAGAGACCTGGGTCAGGCAGTCTTATCCCTGGGGATCACCCTTTTTCCTCTGTGAAGAGCAGGAAGCCTGAATGTAGCCCTACACATTTCCATAGCTGTGAGGTAAATGAAGAAAGTGATGAGATGTGTATGGCGGCTCTGCTCTGAGAGTTGATACGACTGATTAAAACAAGGGCTGTCTTGGCGTACTGTTACACTATCGCATATTGAGTTATTCGAAAGCATGTTCTTGTACTTGAAAAGAGATGAGTATCTGTCTTTTTATTGAATAAACTAATAAAAAGGATCTGGGAACAGAAAAGAGGAGGGATGCTGTGTCAGCATGTGGGTTGCAAATGGAACAAAAGTTACTTCAAATATGGATGGGAACTCAGGAAGAAAAAATATTAAGCATGCTGTGGTTCTTTGACCAGTTGCCCTTCTCATACTTACTTAAAATAGTTTTTACTGAGTTAAAATATTTGGAAAAGTGAAAAAGATAACAGCATTTTTAGGAAGCAGACACTAAGTCCTGGGGGAGTAAAACTTCCCTCTCTGGCCCTGCGGAGACAGGAGCAATGCTTCTGCAGCAAAGCCAGCTGAGCTCCATGATGGAGAATTCATCTTGTCTGAGGAGGATGAGCACCCGTATCAGGTTCTGGTGTGTTTTCCAAGCAGTCAGAGTCAGTATTTGGCCTGTAGCAGCCAATGCTGTAACTTAAGATACGGTGGCACTGGGAAGATGTGTGGTTATGCAGCTGAACCCACAGGAGCTGCCCAGAGGTGAGGGTGTGACCTCAGGGGCCCTTGAGTGTGTGCTTCTCTTGAAGCTGAAGAGTACTTGTTGTGAAGTTAAGGGGCTACTACATCAAGGGCTGAAGTATTTGTATCCTCTCAAAGTTGGACTTCAAACACAAGATTTTCCTCTTGAGTGATGCATAAAGAGTGATAATATTGCTATCCCCTGACACAAAATGTTGAAGTCAGTAAATCCTAAGAGGTGGGCTTAATCTCACTAAAATTAAGCAATCCAACAATTCTGCAGTTGGTGTATGCTACAAGTCTAGTGTGCCTCTCTAGTCAAGAGAATTCAGCATCTTCTCAGTGTGGTTGGCTCCTTCCTGGGAGAGCTTTTTTCAGATGAGTGGGATAAATGACATATTGGAGGCTCCTGTTGGAGTCTAGTTGACTAACTTAGATCAGATTGACTTTAAGACTGAAGCCAGATATTTTACTCCTGTCTCACAAATTTTTACTGCAGGTTTCCAGACTGCCACTGCACTCTCTATAGGTGCCAGGTTGCACAGATGTACCATGGACAATGCTGGATATCCCTGTAATAATCTTTGAAAGCTCTTTGTACTGCATTTACAAACGTGTTTTCCCTAAGTAGGATCTTGTTTAGGTATCCTTTTGACCTTCCTGTTAATAGCAATTAACCTCTGAATTTGTCTACTTGATGTAAATACAACCTTATCTTTTTAAATTGATCCCAAGCAAATTAAGATCTGTGGAAACCAAACTTTCCAGTTTAGAGGTGCTTCTTTGTAACCTAATCATAAAGCATGTACCTTGCCCATTACTGCCAGGGCAGATGCACAGTTGTGACTAAAGAAATTACATCCTCTCAGCAGGGCTGTAATTGGCCATCTGTCGAGTGTGGCTGTGAGGGAAGTGCTCCTTTAAGTGACTTTAAACTCCTTGAAAGGGACTGGATAAACGAAGTTGGCTTTGCTGGCAGTGTTCTGATTTCAGCACATACATTTTAGTTTATAGAATAATGCCCCTGTCCATCCATTCATCTGTCTGTCTCTCCCCTGCCACTCGCCCTTCCTTTGCCCTATTGCTTTTTTGCCTTGAAAACTCCAGGATTTTATAATAAAGCCTTTGAGAGCTAACATATTTTTCCAGGAGTAGCTTGAGTGCAAAATCTGCCTCATCTGGCAATACTTTATAAAAGTTAAACCAGGGAAGGAACATTCTATGAACATTTAAACACATGTTGGGCCAATCATGAGGGTAAAGTTACACTAGATACATTTAGGAGTGAGCTCTTGAGTCTTTGTAGTGTGAAGTACAGTTGTCTGCATGACTGTTTCTGTGCTGAAAGAGTTGTCCTTGGTCAGCATAACCATACAGAAAAGTCTGCCCTTTTGCAAAATGTACTTAAAGGTGAACCGACTATTAGCTAACATGTCTGCAGAAATGGTTTACTGAAGTTCTTCCCTGGAGAATGAATAAACATTAGGATCAAAATTTGGTGTTTGTGGAACATGATGGCATTAATGTAAACGAGAAACTGAAGGAAAATGTGTGCTGAAGTGCTCTGCTGAATTGGGGTCAGGATGCTTATAAGAGTGCTGCACGCTTTGCATTAACAAGGCACAAAATATGGATCTCCCAAGTGCTTGAGCTAGGTTGCATGCTTAATCAGGAGACTGGTTCAGCTCTACTTCCAAACCTCAAAGGCAACAGGAGATAATCTGACAGTGTGTAAGAGCAGTGGCACAGTATTCCAGGATACTCACTGCACTTGCCAAATACATGTTCAATCTCACGTTTTGTGCCAGACTTCATGCAGCAAAACATAAACACACTTGGTGTTTCACACATACATAGGCCTGTCTCCAGTGTGGGGAGCTGTGTCAGTCAAGTCATCATATCATCAGCAAAACCAGCTGCATTGTCAGAAATCTGCCTGTGTGGCAGCTGTTAAAGGTGTGTGGACACAAGCCCTTGCTGAGGAACTGCATCCCTGCAGCAGTGCTGGCTCAGACAAGTGTCTCCTGCCATCAGCTGTATGTGGACCTCAGGGTGGGACAGCAGCCGGGGCCAGGGTGGCAAAACAGTCACCTATCTCAGGCTGTGACATTTGAGAGCAATCCCAGCCTCTGTCCAAGCCTTTGCTATCTCCTGGTTTTCAGACATAATCAAAACAAACTTTGTTGCCTAATGACCCCCCCCCCCCCCCGTTCTGTGTGCAAAACACCTGAAAAAGCCATGAGTCCCTTTAAACATCATATGGATGACTGGGCTTTAATCAAGAATGTTGGAAGTTGGAAAGCTGAAATTATTCTTTTCTTTGGCCAAGAGAAAGTGGTTCTGTAGTGATACTGTTTAAACACATTTCTAATTAATTTCCTCTAATTATGTAGGCTTTTGAGTTTTGAGTGCTTTATTAACATTGTTTTCAGTTGATTACAACCAAGAACATCAAGTAATATTTCAAGTGTCTGGAGATATTAATGAAACAAGAATAAACAAACTTAACTCTTTAGTTACCATACCTCAGCTTTATGAATTTCCTACCATTCAGGGTGGTCACCTAAACAGACTTCATCGGACATGGTATAAACTCAAATGTGTGAGATCATGGGCAGGTCTAGTTTAAATGTCAAACTGATTGCCAGCAGCGATGAAATTTATTTTGATCTTCTCATTTACACAGTCGTGCCATAGTAATGTAAATATTTGCCTCTCTGAAGTTCCTCGACATTTAAATAATATTTAAATAAAGGGGAGTTAGTGCTTGTATTCTTTGCCGAAACAAAGACAATTAGTGTAATGTGTTATTGTGACCAAATTGGTAACTGTTATTTTTCCTTCCTTCTAAAGAGCAAACCATCATAATCTGCATATCCTCAGTCTTGCTCTGTGAGAAGCAACTTCACCAAGGATAATAGTTCCCATTCTGATTTAATCTACTCACTGGGGAGGAGTAAATTATAGCATGTTGTATGATTTAAAAAGATTATTGCAGGATCTTAACAACGTTCCTTTAATTAAAAAGGAGATTCAATTTGGCTGAAAAAGGCCATAATTTAGAAGAATAATTTAACACAAGTTTAGCATTAAAACACATACTTTATATCTTGATGTCTTCAATTATAGTTAAGCATATGCATAAATTTATGTGTATGCATATACATGATATTCTCATTAGATCTGGGATATTTTCATGTCTGCTATATGCTCTGTTTAAAACAGTAATAAAATAATACTGCTGCTAAAAACCAGCTAAATTAACATTATGCCAGGGGCCTGTAAAACAGTCAAAACTACAAAAGCTGAATCAGGCTGAATTTCCAAGGTAAAAGACAGTTTTCAGTACTCGCATGACTTTTTGAAGAATAATTCAAGGCTTATTTACACAAGTGAGGTAAGTGGGTCATACATGAATTTTCTGAATGAAAAGGTTGTTTTAGTCTGCATCTCCGAAATTAAAAACAAACTTACTTGTTCTTTTGATTTGGCTGACCTTTAATAAAAGAGCATTTTATAGCAGTGGAAAGGTACTTCTGTCTTCGGCTGTTAGGAGAGTAATAAAAATACCACTGAATGGAAAGACACCAGATGGAAGGAATGTCAACATACTGGAACTAATTTAGGAGATTGCTCTGATAGAGAGCAAAGGCATGAGGAGAATTCAAATGGTTCCAGTGCAAAGAGATTGGCCGCCCCTCTTAAACTAACAAACTAAAATCCTTACCCCAGGGTTACATGTAAACCAAATGGAATCAGCCCACAAAGAGATAGTCCAAGAATCCTCCACCCTCAGCACTCACTCTGACTTTAGTATTCTTTGAGCTTGGAGGAAGGACTTTTTTTTTATTTTGGTAGTAAGTCAGTCCAAAGTGAACTGTCCTAATAGAGAGGTACACAGTGTACCATTAAACCTTTCTGACCAATGTTTGCAAAACCGTGCCCATCTGGGCTTTCAACAATTTTATGGTGAAGCACATCTTAGCAGAGAAGAAATATAGTGAGTGTGTTCATTTGGTGTCTTGTCCCATGAGTTTCAGAGGAGGTGATTTTGGTGTAGCTAGAGGGACAAATTTGGCCGTAGGGTTGAAAAGAAGAATTCTGATGAGCAAGAGGTCAGCCAGCTATTTGGAAAATGGAAGGCTGTAGATAGAAGCTGAGTTCATAATTTCACAGCCTCTAACTATAAATAAGTGGAGAGATTTTATGCAAGAGCTATTACTGTAGTTGAACAGCCTGTGAAAGAGGGATGGATTATTCATGTTAGAAAATGTACTTTGTCTCAGATATCTCTTTGATAGCAAAAAGTGAAATTCTTTCCCAATTTCACATTTATGTCCTTCAAGGAACTTTGAAGTCAGCAGATTTGGTTTCAATTATGAGCCTGAAGGTATAGACTTTTTCTCTGTCACTTTTAAAAAAGAAACAAACATGTTAGAGTTAAGGGTGGGATTTAAAGAAAAGTAAGACATTTTTGACCACTGTATGTTAAGCACCCTTTGCTGCTTAGGTTCCCAAGGCTTTTGGAAACCAAAACCAAGTGGTTTTGACCAGACCAAGCCCAAGCAAACTTGCAGCCCCTGGAAAATGCTGTTTCTGTGCGTTGCTATGGCCAATGTCTTAGTCCTTTGTTCATCTCCTGGGGATACAATCACATTTTTCCTTACACCATGAGGTTCATGCTGTTCCTGCTCCTGGTTCCTGATGTGCTCTCACGCTGCTATCCCTGTTTCCTCCCCTGTGGCCACATAAAATGCAGTCATCTCCACAGTCAATCCTTCAGCTGGCAGGCTCTGTCTGCTAAGGAGTAGTAGTGATTTGCAAGCACTGCTCTGCAGCAGCACTTGACCACTGTGGCTGAGGCAGTGCAGCAGCCCTCCCGCCGCACAAGGTCTTGTTGCAGCTATCAGAGTAACTCAGAGTGGTGCAAATAAACACAGACGCTCAGAAATAGATGACACACGGCCAGTAGCAAGCATTTCTCCTGCTGCTGTCCCCTCTAATAGATGAAGCTTGTGCCTTGTATCTAAGCAACCCCTCTATCTTGATTCTTAATTGACAGACCATCTCCCCTGCTATCCATGTATGGGTGTTGGTAACGACAGTTCTCTGCTTATCTAATTTGGCTAGCCATTTACAGAGTATTAATGGTTTGAAAGAAGCTAAAGCAGCCCCACCTTACTCATACATGGTCTCCATCCCTTGACCTTGCTCAGGGCTGAGGAGCAGGCTTATATGACATGGCTGTCCCAGAAGTAGCAAGATTTGGGAAGTTCCTGGGGTTCAGCATCCTGCCAAAGTTATGCTTCTCTGCTGCTAGTAGGTGCAGCCAGGGTTCAGGCACACTTCTAGGTGAGGGTGAGTTTCAGAATGAATATGCAGTAGGATGGCAGGTTATAAATCATCTGCAACAAAAACAAAGAGTGAACCAAGTGTCCCCAAAGCTATATGGAGGCAACTCATCCATCATCAGCCCACAAGTTACAGCCCAGGTGCTAACAGGGCATTATATTTATTACCTCATTATTCTTTGCAGTAAGTCAATCCAGCTTTAATTAATGCCCTCTTCTCTTCCTCCAGCCATTGGCTACAAGGCTTTCTTGAGCATTTGTTTATAAAACTACATGCTGTGCTCAGAAGGGAAATTCAGAAGTGCCTGTGTGAAACCTGCCTGACATCCTAAATACTACTGGGAAAATTCATGGTGTACTTGGCTGATGGTGTAAGACTTGCCAGAATACCACCTTTTCATCTGCCTGATAGTCTTGACCACTAAATTCCTCTTTAAGGCTATATGTGTGTGTGAAGACATAAATCCCACTGCCTTTCAACCTCCTCTTCCTTCAGCTGCAGCTCTCATTTTAGATTTTTCTGTCTGCTGTTCAGTTCCATCTCTGCAGAAGATAGCTCCATGCCCACTCCTGAGGTTCAGCTGATACTGTGGAGGTGCTCTGATGTGAAATGACACAGTTGTAAAAAAATACCTCCCTATTCACCTCTGCTCCTGGGTGGAGAAACAATTTTCTGTTTAATTCTGTAATTGTTCAGCTATGATGATGGTGAGGAGGGCTCTGTAATGTCACCTAAGTTCAAGGATAGTTTCCCTCTCAAAATTCTCCCTTGTGAAAAAGTGTGCCAGTAAACTGAAAACCAAATACGAGTTTCTGGAACAATTCTGTTTCTATTGATTCTAGTGTGGCTTTGTGACAAAAATTTGAAATTTGGAACAGGGATTTATGCTTTCCTAAATTCAGCTTGATGGTATTATCTCAGTTTCCTAGAGGGTGTAAGAGAAAATTTGAAATGGAAAGTGCCTTTGAATGCACATTCCTCCAAACCAAATGCTTTCCACCTCATTTCTGTAGAAATGTTGGAATATACATCTGGATCAGGACTTGTATTAATATGGCAAATTTGAGTCCAAAAGAATTACATGTTAGGATTTAAAAATTCAGAACATCAAGGATGATTTGAGAAGACTCTTAGAACTGAGTAATGAAGGCAAAACTTTCATAAAAACACAGCCTGGAAGAATGCTCTATCGTGGCAGGACTGTTGTTGCTGTTACTGTCACCAGGAGCACTGCACACCTGGTGGGGCATCAGCTTTTGGAGGAGTGGGGCAAGAAGAGCCAAGGGCAAATGTGCCTCTGAGCTGAGGGTGGTCCTCAGTTGGAACTGCCTGGGATATGTATGGGATAATTCTATGAATATGGGATATTTCCATGAAAGTACACTGAGATCATCTCTGCCATGTGGCAGCTTCACCTACATGTACGTGATACATGTTCATGCATGATACAATAACCCCTAACTCATGGAATCAGCTGGGGTTTCGGGGCATTTTGTTGTTATTGTTGTTGTGGGGTTTATGTGTTTGTTTTAAATCATATGTCTTATATGAGAGCATTTTCAGTGATTTGTCTCACCTTGCTATTTCTTTTTTGCCTTCTTAAAAAAGCCTGTACCTAACATTAGAGAAGCGAATGTGCGCATTACTGTTTTATTGGTAGCACATCACAGCACTTCCCTGTATGACATGGAGCATGTTCAGTTTTTCCCAGACAGTATCAGTCTGTGTTTCTTGGAGAGGATACTGTATGTATAATCCATCCAGAGACGGCTTTCCCAGTTTCCGCAGTTTATTGCTAATGAGGATGCACATAGGATGTAATCACTGGCAGAGGCCTCTGCTTCGGGGTACAGTGAGGCCAGCAGACAAGTAAGCAGCCAATTTTATCTGGCTGTTTGCTCTCTCTTTTATCAGAGCTGTTTGGCTGGGATTCAGGGGTGTTAGAGTGAACTGCAGAAGCTTTGGCTTGTAGATTTGAGTGACAGAGTGTGAGAGGACATGAGACAAGGCCTAAGAGAAGTAAATATCTGTGTGTTAAGAGAGGCAGCTTCACATTTCACTGCAAAAGCTGAAGCTTAATTCTGTTTTTTTTAAATCACCAAAGACTACTGGCTGAGCTTTGATAAAGAGATATAGGAAGGCATCATTACAGTTGGGCTTGTCAAAACTAGCATCTATTTGTAATAGATCCTTTAACCTCATTAATTTGTATTTGCCTTGCTGCCAGTGTGACCAGGGCTGCCACAGATAAAAAGAAAGGAAAAATCACCATGTTTTCATATGGCAGTGGTTACTTATGACAGGTGCAGGAAGTTTCCAGTGGGTTGCAATGGATTTTCAGTGACACAAGAGAAGAGCTATTTAGCAGCCAGGAAAATACAGCAATTCCAGACTATTAACAGCCTGCTTTACTAGATTAAATATTAGTTATCTGCCACTCACGGTGAAGTCCTTGACAGCATGTGACACAGCATACTCTCAGCCCCGAAGAACAGTCAGGCTGTGACGTGGATGAGATGATTTTCCTTGCTCTGCTTATGCTGGCATTTTCCTTGCTCTGCAGAGCTGGCAGCAATGCACAAGAGACAGAGGATTACAGCATTCAGTCTGTGACATGCAGTGGGACACATGGTAGGGGCAGTAAATAAGGAAGTTTGAGGAAGAGCTGTTTGCATGAGATGAGGTACAGAGCCACACTGACAAGAGCTATACTGCTCTGGAGGTGCTGCAGCCATAGTAAGTTCAGGTGTCCCTGCCTGCTACGCTGTCACAGAGAGTTGGGATGGAGGAGGGCACATCCATCAGTTGGATACTTGTTGGATTTTGGTGGTAGGTGAAAGACAACCAACAGTCATTGTAAGCCAAATGGCAATCCTGTTTCAGTTACTGAAGACAAGAATGTATTATGCCTTCTGTGAGCCCTTTCCAAACCCTTTCCTGTCTGCTTCTATCCTCTGGCCTCAAGTGAGCTACTTGTACAAGGAATTCTGTGCTGGAGCAGGAGCTGGTATTCATATATTACTGGCACAAGCGTCCCCCTCACCTCACTCTTTGCCACCTTGTAACCCCGTATTATTTGAGACAAAGAGGTTCATGTAGCCATATGAAAGAGAGGATAAACTCAATTTCCTTCTCTTGGTCTGAGGTGTTGTAATCTTCCTCTGGCAAAAAGTAGCTTTGGAACTTGCTTTTTTGCAGTGACATTTGTTAGTACGTCTTTCCAGGCCTCAGTGGTGGTCTAGGATGTGATCAGACATCCCGAGTCGTCTTCACTCTTTCAAGTGTCAATTTTAAAATGTATTAAATCAACTGTAGGGGTTTTTTCTTTTCTTCTGTGCAGTGTTTGAAAATAAAGATAAAATTGTGATCATCATGGAGTATGCAAGTAAAGGAGAGTTGTATGATTATATCAGTGAGAGGCGTCGATTAAGCGAAAGAGAGACAAGACACTTCTTCCGACAAATAGTCTCTGCTGTGCATTACTGCCACAAGGTGAGCAAAGGATTTAATGGTAAAAAATGCGGTTTCAAGGCTGATTACTGGCATATATTTCAAAGCATGTCTGAGGCAACAGCATTCATTATTAAGTATCAGAATACATGATTTTATCAGTACAACAGAAGATCTTCGTTAAAAGCACTACACTGAACTAGTGCCTTTTTAAAGACTAATGATGTTTTCCTGTGCTATGACAGATACCAGACACACCCTTACTTTAGGCAAACCTTGCATTTTTGCCTTTAAAATATTTCTCCTGACATTTAAAAACTCAAAAATTACAACATCAACTAAAGAAGGCATCCCATATAACCTCTACAGCTTTAATATTAATGCATTCAAACAAGTGTTAGTTTGCAATTTGAATATACTAGTAAACAACTTTAGAATAGGAGATATATGAAAGAAAAAGCCAAGAGAAAGCTATGAGGTTCATGCATGAGCTTTAGTACATACTCATTCTGGATAGGTAAAAGTAACTTTACCAGATGTAGCAGGAAAGATACCATTTGCTAATGACCTTACCCATCATGGTATCCACTTGGAATAACAAATCAAGCAATTAAACCCAAGGTAGCTGACTGGCTGTCATCATGGACCTTTTATTTCTGTTTATGAAACAACTGCATAGAGCCAAAACTTGTTTGAGGCTAAAGGCATTGAGCAGCTAACACAATTTTAATTTGAATTCTTAAAACACTTAACAAAATCTCATAAAAAATGGGATTTCTCAAATGGGATTTCACTGCAGAGTGCTGAAAAGCTGCAGTGCCATTCCTGATGGATTTAATTTTGCCAAGTTTCTGTTACCTTCTTCTGTAAAGAAGGTTCTGACCTAGACCCAGTCTGTTTGCTTCCATCTCTAACATTTACAATCCTTTGGGATTATTACTCCCCCGATCCATGATCCACATGGCTACTCATTGGAGGAATGTGGACTTTTATAGGGGCTAACGTCATTGACAGATATTGGTTTCTCGTGTCTGGGAAGAATATCCTGCTTTCACACAGTGGGGGCAGGATCCAGGATGAAATTCAGTTCTGAAAAGGCACGCCCCAGCCATCTGCCCCCCCCCCGCCCCGCTCTGCCCCCACCCCCTGATGTTTCAGAGTGTCTGTGGGAGGACAGATTCCAGTCATTCTTCCCTTAACCACACACCAAGTGACTAATACAGCGCCTGCCGCTAGTCACTGGGCCATGAGTGTTATGACAGTGAAATCAGCCCTGAAATGTAGATGCAAAGACCACCCTGCCAGCTCACCTTTAATTTTTCCAATATTTTCTCATGCTCTTCCCCATTTTCTTCTTCCTTGTTTCAGAATGGTGTTGTCCACAGAGACCTAAAACTGGAAAACATTCTTCTTGATGACAATTTTAATATTAAGGTAAGATTCTTTTTCTCAGTTTCTTAGAATGGATTTGCATGTTTTATAACATTTTTACCCAAGGCATTAGAAGAGCCATTGTTATGGTAACAGCTACTAAGCAACAGCATCTGGCAAGAGGCTGGAGGATGGGGGAAGACACCCCTGATTGCCAGTAATACACACTAAATGAAGCATTGCATACTTTGGAGGTGAAAGCCCTGTCCTGCCACACAAAGGCCACGATTCTCAATGCAGTATCTACCCACTGGTAGAAAACAGCAGAGCATTTCGTGCAATCGCTCTTATTGTACAAATCATATTATTGCTGGCTGCTTCTGAGGCTAGGAAAAAACTGTTCTGGTCTACAGGGTTCAAGTGCCTTCTACAGAATAGTCTGAATGTTCTTTTGATCATGGCTGGAAAATAAGCAAATAGAGTTTCAAAATAAACCTAGTAAAGCACATGTGCTTCATTAGGAAATGGCCTTGGAACTTCAGACACAAACGTATACTTTGGGTAGTGATGTCAGTGATGTCATTTCCATGCCAGTTCTCCCCAGTGAAAGCATAAGAGTGACTTTTTTTCCTGTCTTTTTCTTCTATTGTTTATAGCTGTAGCACAAAGTTAAATAATGCAGAGATTTAATTTCCATAGTAATTTCCTATATATATATATATATATATATATATATATATATATCCTATCTGTATTCCTTTATAAAATAAGTGTAATTTCCAAATGGCTGAATCTGTTTCACTTTCAACCTTTTTCCTCCTTGGGTAGCTGGATGTAAGGGTGGCTGGATGTGCTCATCCATGGACAAACAAGCAGAGGGAGGAACACCAAAGAGTTTCTGCTGATGCTTGAGCATCCTTATTTAATTTAAAAAGTAATCAAGGAGCTGCTTGCGTAACCCAGTACCTAAATAGCCTGGGTCTTCCTTTTGTCTCCAGTGAAAACCCTGGGGCTGTAGGCACTGCCTTCTGTGCTTCACAGTGGAGAGATTGCCTTCATTTTGAGCTGATGTGCAATGGAGGTGGAAAGTAACATGTGGTAGCTGCCATCTGTGTAATGCTGATGACAGAAGCTAACTTGGATCAGCTAGTGGATTAAAGACACATAAATATGCGGTTTCCAAAAATAGTCTTTTACAGAAGGCCCATCCAAGGCAATATTTGGATGTTTTGTTGTTAGCATCCAGTGTTGGAGCAGACCTCCCCTCTCCTGTTCCTACAGGGACACTGTCTGCAGCAGCCAGAGCTGTTCTCAGCAGTGCTGAAAACAAAAAGTAGCCTTTTGAGGACATTGTATACAAATAAGGCTTCCGCAGGCAGGATGACCTTTCTTTTCACATTACATGCCAAACGATCTTCCCAGCTAATCAGAGAATTCTTGAGAGAAATGAGGAATTTGTGGAATTTGCTAGCTGTGGAGAGCTGGATCTCTGCACTGTGGTCCTCATATGCAAAACCAGTTATTTCCTCAAGCCTCTGGGGAGCTGATCTTTGTCAGACAGCTCTGCTCCTGCCTCTCTGTCCTTTATGGGAGTTGTTCACCTGTGGGTAGAGCGGAACGATGGGGCAAGGACAGGTGGCTTTGTCTGGTCCGCACTTGGAGCTGACCCAAGGGCTTCAGAACCACAGATGCATTTCAGCTGCCATAGCAAGTGGCACTGTTGTGGAAGAAATTCAGGTGGCAATGCCTCCTCACATACCTTGCAGTCATTTGGACAGGCTTTTCTTGAGGGTTTCCCTTTCCTGACTTGCATTGTGTTTAAACTGCTGTAGGTGTTTTTCACATTTCCAGCCTTTCCTCAGCTACATCTCTTCACTGTTAAGGCTTCTGAGCAGTCAAGGCTGCCTTGGCATGGGGAAGTGGCTTCTTGGCTGTCCCCTAGTCACTACTTGTGCAAAGGGTCTCATGAAACTGAAAAACAGACTGAACTCAGGAAGGTATTGGTATTTCATACATCTTACAGTCAATAGTGTTTGAATTTGGATTGCTTCAAGAGATGCATAATGGTATGATTTTTCTTTTTCTCTCTGCTCTCTTTTACTAAATCTTGTGACTAAGGTCAGCTTTGAATACTTGATGGTAAACATACAGCCACTATTTCCCTGATGCTGAGGTTTTGAATATGTTGCTGTGGTTTCTGTGTTACTTGCACAGAATTTTACTTCCCACTTTTTCTTTGTTTCACTAAACAGTAACCGTTGGCAAGGAAACACATATGGAACTGTAAATTATTTATTAGGAGGAAATTTATCAGGTCCACATTCTGAGAGTACTTACACATGGTTTGTTCAGGCAGAAAAAAATTGCAGACATTTGGTATTGACTGAAGGCTTCAAATACTCAGGGGAAGGTATTTTCTAGAAATGGATTGATAGTATTATCTGTACTTTCCTAGTATTTATATTTCATTAAGTGAATTACAAACACAAAATTGGTAGTTTCATTTTAAGAATGATAAAATTAAAGGAATCTCTTCGTTCTTGGGTGCAATGTGCAATTAAATACATGTTTCTGATGAAGCCAGTGATCTATGCATTATGATTTAAAAAACGTCATAATAATGTGAAGAAAAAATATGATGTTGTAAAAATAGATCCCTGTATAGCAGCTTAAATAATACTTTTAAAACAGGGAATAAAGAAGACGAGTAATCCATTAGAAATTATTATCCAACCTAAAAGGGTCCCAAGCCATTTTACTTGTTACTACACTAACTCAGAGACCATTCTTAAGCTTTAGATAATTAAATGAAGGTCATGAAGGAGTGTGGAGACATAAGAAGGAGTTTGTTTTGTTTTTAAGAGCTGTGATGGTGAGTAAAAATCTCTGGAAGCAGAGTCATGTTAGAGTACAGCAACAAGGAAACACCAGTGTCTGGAAGCACAAAAAGTACATATTTTGAAGACTTCTGCATATCCACAGGCCAGAGATGGAGTGCAATGAGAGGAAAAAGTGATCCAATCTGTGGTGTATTACTAGGTTTTTTATGGACTTGTATGCAGTACTATTTCCTGCCGACTTTTACTGAAAACACCTAAATGCAGCAGACATAAATGAATCAAATGAGCTTTAAACACTTGTGAGACTGAACATCCTTGTTCACAGTAGGGATGAGAACGGTTCCTGGGCTGGGAATTGCAGCTAAAAGAGATGTCTAGCAGAGTTTGACATAACCGTATGATCAACCCCAAAGTGACAGAAGAGTAGAACAATGCAAGTATAACTGTAACATAATCCTGCTAACTGCTCATTCTCTTGGGCTGATAAGGGGACACCAATCAGACTAACCACTAAAAACCCACGAGGGTTTTGTATATACAGACTAAATGTATGGAATTGGGATTTACTTTGCTGGAAGTCTCAACAAATGCACATATATTTCATTTGCTTTAAGAGACGTAATTATTTCTCTATCTGCACTACAGAGAGACAGATTCTTAAGTGGGATAAAGCTGACAATTTCCATGAGTGTGAACTTCGTGGAATTTACATTCCACGGTTCAACAATAACTTACATCTGGTTTAACATAGTTATCAATAAATATGAAACATATACTCCTGAAGCAAGAGGAATGGAAGTCCACTTTTCTGCTCCTCCCAGTTTAGGAAGTTTTTTTGACTTAGTTCCATTTAAGTGCCAAGAACATGAAGTAATGTTGGCTTCTATTAATCTTGTTTTGGGGGGGGCATGACAATTTTAATGGGAAAAGCTGATAAACATCAGTCTGTGAGCATGGGAGTGGATTGTAACATAAATACTCTTTTCCTGAATGGTCAAAATGAAAACATGAATGCCCAAGTCTGAGAGTTTCTTAGAGTGAACAATGGCATGTATCGCTATATGTGTGCATGTGTGTATATATATATATATATATATATATATAAAAATATATAATATCTTTATATATATTCATGCACATCCATATGCATTTTATACATTCCATGGTGTTAAGGGAATGTATTTTCATAAGGAATCACACTGTGCAGTGTTTGTCCTTGTCTTAGCTGCATCCTGAACTAAAATAAAAATCAGTGACCAGCATGAATTTTTAACACTGAAATGATCCCATTCTTCCCCTGATTGACAGGGCAGACTTCATAAGGCTTAAAACCAACTTCCTGCAAGCCAGGCAGGGTGACTTGATAAGAAAGTGGAATTTAAGGCAATTAAGTGCAATCTGAGCCATGAGAATATGTTTGCAGACTGCAATTCAACACCAGCTGTTTCAATGACATTCCAACCATACAATGAAGATTTTACAAAGAGCATGCATTTAAGGGTTGAATTTTCTGCTGTTGGTTGATAATACGCTGTCTGAGGTACTGAGTGGATTCAATCTATGAATGAACATGTTGAGATGAATTTAAATTAATGAACAGAAATCCGCTGCTCTTTGATCAGGATAAATACAGATTGTCAGTGAAACACCTGCACAAGCAGAATATCAGAATAGGGAAGAGTGAAGCAGGAAATCTCGTATCTGACTTGTGACTTTAAAAATTGTGTAAAAAGGATATATAAAAAGTTTGTATTTCTAACGCAAAAGTACCTAACAACTATATATCTATTTCTGCCAGTTCACAAAGCATATATGTGTTCCTGTTTTCATCTCAACTGTGTCATTTTTCAATGTAACTGTACTAGTTGAGGTGGTAGAGACAAAGACTTACTTAACCTTTTCCAAGAGTTCACTGAACAATGTAATTCAACAGGTATTAGAGGCATTGATGATACACATTTTAAAAAGCCAAGAGTGAATGATGGTGCTGGCGAGTCCTTTTCTTTCCCACTCACTTTGTGTTCTCATGAATTTTCTCTGGTGAAAATTCCTAGGATTTAATTTCTTTCTGGTAGAAAAGACATTAATAAGGTGAAGAAAACCCAGAGAAAATTCCCGTCTTTTATATCTACAATATCTTTTTTATGCCTGTGCTTTATGGCTTTTATGTAGGCATTATGTTGATTGTGGGCAGTAATACAAGTATCTCTGGGAAGCAGAAGCATTTGGGTTTTAAACAAGATGAAAATGAGATGTGTTGCCTTGTGCTATGTTGTATTTTCAGGGACCCCCGACGAGGGAAGGAATGATAAATCTGACTCCATGTTCTTAGAAGGCTAATTTATTATTTTATTATCTATATTATATTAAAGAATACTAAACTCTAAACTATACTAAACTATACTAAAGAATACAGAAAGGATACAGACAGAAGGCTAAAAAGATAATAATGAAAACTCGTGACTTCTTCCAGAGTCCTGGCACAGCTTGGCACTGATTGGTCATTAAGTAAAAACAATTCACATGAAACTAATGAAACAACCACCTGTTGGTAAACAATGTCCAAACACATTCCAAAGCAACAAAACACAGGAGAAGCAAATCAGATAATTATTGTTTTCATTTATCTCTGAGGCTTCTCAGATTCCCAGGAGAAAATCCTGGGCAAAGAGATTTTTCAGAAAATATGACAGTGACAGTGTAGAGAAACAAAGAAAATGCTGAGGTTGTGGGAGTATTTAGTGTTGCTGTCCTCAGCCTTTGTTTTGTAAGAACAAGAACAGAGAATTGAAGTGAACAAAATATTTGGACCTGATCCTGCACTTTTCTGGAATATTTGGCACTATTCCCAACAGTCCCAAGGGAAGTTTTGTTTGTGTTGGGCAAGCCAGATTTTGGCCTGTTGTTTCCAGTTAGGAACCAGACTTGTGTTTGTTATCTCATGATAGACATCTTGTGATAGACATCTCATGGGCTTAACAGCTCAGATTCCTCAGACCCATGTCTCTGAATCTGGAGGAGTGAGTAACTGCCTTGCTTTGCCCCTTGTTCAGGCGTAGCTACATTCCAGATGATTTAAAAAATCACTTTCTTCCAGTAATGCTCTAGCTTCCTGCAACACTCCTGCCTCCCTCCTCCTGTTGAATTTGAAGGTCGTGGCTTTTGGCTTGCATGAGTGTGATAAGAAGGGTGGTACTTTCTGCTTGCTTTCCTTTTGTATTAGTGACTATACAAGATGAAGAGCAGTCAATGGACAGCAGGCTTCCCAGTATGAGATTGTCTTTGCAGGCATACGCAATTCATCCAGGATAAAATTACCAGCTGATGATTGTACAGTTGGTGGCCTCTCTGTGAATGGACCCAAAGCATCCTTGTTCCTAATCAGGAGGCCTTAACCTGGGGCCCCTTCTTCTCTGAGGGATCTTTAGAGAGAAAAGTAAAACCCACATTGAGTTTTCCCTATGGCAGAAACAAATACAGCTAAGTCTTTCCTAATAAAGGATTTTTTGTTACTTTAAGAAATCATTAATATTACAAATGCCTTATGCAATTCTGTTTACAGATTGCTGATTTTGGACTCTCCAACCTTTATCATAAAGACAAGTTTCTGCAGACCTTTTGTGGAAGCCCACTGTATGCTTCCCCTGAAATAGTTAATGGACGGCCTTACAGAGGCCCAGAGGTAAGAAGGGTCAGTTTTTCTCTGGTGGTATGGGGATGTCTTTGATGATAATGTTCTTGAGAGGGAGTCTTAATGCAAATGTTACTGTACATGTGAGTTCACTTGGGTCTGTCCTGTATTTGAAGTTCTTAAGCTGCTTCACTTTTGTTTACATTGCCTATGGGTGCTTAGTGAGATGTTAGATACCATTTTGCCCAGCAGTAGTTGCAGCTGGACATGATGCTGCTCTTGTCGTGCTAATGGCATTGAAAAGGGCAGGGATCAACTTTCCTGGGCTTCACATGTATTGTCTCTGTATTTCAGGTTGACAGCTGGGCCCTTGGTGTATTGCTTTACACTCTGGTTTATGGAACGATGCCCTTTGATGGCTTTGATCACAAAAATCTCATCAGGCAGATCAGCAGTGGAGAATATCGTGAGCCAACACAGACCTCAGGTATGAAAAAGGAGGGAGAGCCACGTACTGAGCTGACAGCAGTTCAGAATGGAGCATTTTGTTTGGCCCCTTCCAACATGTTACAGTGTCATTTTAGAATGATGTACGCCCAAAGAAAAAATCTCATTCTCCTACTGAGTTCATCTGCTATAAATTCCCATCTGGGTGCAGCACTTTCCAAAAGCCCTTTTGAAATTTAAGTTTTGTAGCAGATAGATTTTGTTGCCTTGGGGAGCTGTAATGGGCTCTTTTAAGTAGATCTGTGACAGTGGAAGGTCTGTTAGCTATTGCAAGTGGAATTGTTCAGACAAGCTGTAAACTTGTCCAACATACTGGTCAGTCCTCTCACTACACTTGGGCTACCACAAGCAGCGAGAAGGTGAATGGTCAGAGCAACACAGTCTCTTATTGAAGAAGGCAGTCCAAAATCTGAATTAATGCCCCTGTGTTCACATTGGCGTCGAGGATAGCTCATTAAGCAATCATGTGACAGAAGAGTAGCAAGTAAGTCTGGCTCATGGATTATAATGACTCCTTCCAGCCTTAAATATCTATCCAAATATTATATTTAAATGAATATTTATCTTGTTTTGGTTGTTTGCCATTCCTTTCAATTTTCTGTCTTCTCTCTCTCTATATGGAAATAAAGCTTTACAATACACAGAAGACTACATTGTTCATGGAAAAAGTAAATACAGAAGCAATAATGTGTAGATAATTTAAAATACCCCAATTTTGTTTTATTTTCCTCTAAGTTTTGTCATTAGAATCAATAGGTTGGTGACTTCCTTCAGTAATATGGAACTATTAACTATCTAATACAGTATAAACATTAATTTATTGGATAGCCCAGAGTACATTTTCCAGAGTGAATCATATTCTTCTGATAAAATAGTGCTCAGAGGCATTTTCCAAAGCCTTGTTCCTTTTCACTTTCTCTGTAGTATGGAGCATTATTTTTGCTCATTTGATTGTCTTCACACTTTCAATTTAAACTGACAAACCTTAGAATGCCCATGTTCTAAAAATGTTACATGCCATTCTTCACCCATAGATGCTCGTGGTCTTATCAGGTGGATGCTGATGGTGAACCCTGAACGCCGAGCAACCATTGAAGATATTGCCAACCACTGGTGGGTTAACTGGGGCTACAAGAGCAGTGTCTGTGACTGTGATGCCATGAGGGACTCCGAGTCCCCACTGCTGGCAAGGTTCATTGATTGGCATCACCGTTCTACTGGCCTCCAACCAGAGACTGATACCAAAATCAAGTGCCTTTCTAAGCCCAAAGGTCCTGAAGTCACACTAGAGAGACAAAGGTCTCTGAAAAAATCAAAAAAGGAAAATGACATTTCACAGTCCATCCAGGAAGGAGGAGCTGAAAATGCAGCCAAACCAACCTCCAAGAGACCCAAAGGCATCCTGAAGAAAAGGAGCAACAGTGAACATCGCTCTCACAGTGCAGGTTTCATTGAAGGAGTTGTCAGCCCAGTGTTACCCTCTGCTTTTAAGATGGAGCAAGAGTTGTGTAGGACTGGTGTGGCCATTAAAAGTGTTGTAGAGGGAGAGGTAGCTGGCAAATATGGCACTAAGCAGTCTTCACTAATGCCAAAAAAAGGAATCTTAAAGAAAACTCAGCAGAGGGAGTCTGGCTATTACTCCTCTCCAGAAAGAAGTGAATCTTCTGAACTCTTGGACAATAATGATGAGACAGTAAACAGTGACACTTCTCCAGGGGTCACAGAGCCATCCAGAAATGGGTCTTACAGCCATTCCTGCAGGCGTAAGGGCATCTTGAAACATAACAGCAAGTATTCTACCAACAGCATTGAACCTGCTTTGATTAGCTCTGACACACCAACGCTGGAGGCCATGGAAGAAATGGTCTTGCCTGGGGACACATTACCTCGAAGTTACAGTCGCCCTTCCAGCATAATTAGTGATGACAGTATTTTGTCCAGTGACTCATTTGATTTGCTGGATTTGCAAGAGAACAGGCCAAACAGGCAGAGAATACGGAGTTGTGTCTCTGCTGAAAATTTCCTCCAGATCCAAAACTTTGAAGGACTTCAGAACCGCCCACGGCCACAGTATCTAAAGCGTTACCGCAACCGTCTGGGGGACAGCAGTTTTTCTCTTCTCACAGACATGGATGATGTGACTCAGGTCTACAAGAAAGCCCTAGAGATCTGCAACAAGCTCAACTAGAAGAGGGAAGATGGAAAAGGGAGGGAAGGGAGTTATTTGTGTACCTTTATGATGGAGTAAGCCAGGTCACTGATTTGCTGACAATGGTAGGTTTTGATTCAAAGGAGCTGACTGTACCTACTTAGCTGAACTCCAAGTAAAGTTACCCCAAAGCCATCTCACACTTCTCTAATTTTATGTCCTCAAAATATTACCTACCTGACCAGAGAAAAACCTTTGGTCTTTGTATCTGTGATGGAAGCACATCAGGAGCTAGCAGACAAAAGCATCAAGATCTGATGGCTCAAAGTCAAAGCTAGACAGAGTTAAAACTGGAAGTGAGAGACACATGTTTTGAGAGGTTTGTAATTAATATTAGATAAGTTTATTGAAGAGATGAGCTGAATTCTTTAAGTCAGATTTGGATGCCTTTTAGAACAAGAGGCTTTATTTCCCTCTGAGGTTATTTGTCTGGGTACTGTGCTCAGTGGGAATCTTTGGCTTGCATTATGTAGGACATCAGGCGAAATGGTCATCATGGTCCCTTCCAGCAGAGTGACTTGAGAGGTTCTGAACATGTTCTAAGATAATTTGAGAGACTTGCCCAAGAAAAACCTCATGAGGTGGTTGTGGACAAGCAATGGAGCAGGCATTCATATCTAGACCTTCCACAGTGACCAGACCCATCGCTCTTCAGTGGGTAGAAAGTTCTAAAATTGTTTCCAACTAGCAGCAAAAACAGAGCCACAGAAATTATAATGGCAACTGGAAGGAATGGATGTTATCAGCAGCTAAATGACCTTTTAAGGCATTTCAATCCATATGTTCAATCTGTGACTCTTTCGAAATGGCCAGCTAGATTAATGCCCAGAAAAAGATGGATCTGACAAAGGGTGCCAAGGGTTAACTGACCCTCCAGTCTAGAGTTCAGTCACTATCAGCAAATTGTGCCACCTTGCTGCTACCTTGTAGTATTTGGGGGTGACGGTAGTTTGCAACCAGAATGTTAGGTAACAAAAAGGTTGTAGAATGTAGGAAATGGATAGAGGTCAGAAAGTTAATGGGAAGATGCCTTTCTACAAATGAAAATGTGTTTAGGTTGGTGTTAACAGAGCAGAAAGAATTGAATGATGAAATTATAATGGTAGATTTAATAACAGAGTTAGCATAAAGTTGTGGGGCTGCCTCTATCTAGTGTAGCTGATACTGAGTGTGCAATGATACTAGTTTGAAAAAAAAAAAAGGATATGCATTTGTGTTCTCAGACATATCCAGCCATCCAGACCTTAGGCTTCAACTCCCATAAAGGTACCATGTGGGTCTACTGGATTACCTGAATGTAAGCCTATGTCAGAAAGGCACTGTGTGTTTGACAGGCCTGGGCAAACTGGAATCTTCAGGCCCATTTCAGTCTCATTTCCATGAGCACATAGCCCCTGGCTTTCTTGGAGGTGCACTCGTGTGATTAAATCACAGGTTTCAGCTGATGATGTCAAATGATCCACAGCTGCAAAACTTGTATCCACACTCATACCCAGAGCAGGGAGGCATGGGACAAGTTCTGATCTCACTCCTGCCCTGTAAATGGAACTGTAAGTAGAGTTTGACCCACTGTGTCCCAAATTGTAGAGATGGTGCAGAAACTGAATAGAGTTCCTCTGGGGATTCCTTGGGAATTGGGGATAAGTCCATATATTGATGGCATCTGGGACCAGGAGCAATTTCATTTGCAGATTCCTCTTATTCAGTGTGTCATGGTATTTAAGTCTGCTGGTTCCTCCTAAAAATCAAGGGGGCTACCTAGCATAAAGATGAACCAGCTTGAGTTTCCTAAATCACTTAATCTGTGGAGAACCTTTACCTTTTACGTATCCACTTACACTGGACCAAATTTGACTCTGAAATAAACGGCGTCAATACCAATCTCAAACGGCGTCTCAATCTCTGAGAGATGTACTCTCAGGTGGTTAAGTGAAATCTGGCCCACTGTCATTTGCTCAGGAAGGGCAACTGCAGGTCACAGATGTGTACCTCTCTGTATGATATTCAGACATCTCATCTTCTCTCACAAGCCCTACATGTGCTCTTTTACCCATCCCAAACCAGCACCATTTTGCAGTGTGTTGATTTAACAGGTTTGCTGTGGTGCATTTTAAAACGACTCAACATAGCCTCCATGGCCTTTCTGAAAAAAAGGTGGATGTGCCTTGCAGCCACGGCTTTTAACTCATGCCCTGGGATGTAAGAGCTGCATCCTCAGCTGGTGTGAGTCAGTGCTCTCCCGTGCAGTGCTGTCCAGTGCATCACGCCTTCCGTGCACATCTAGCACTAAACTTTGAGTGGAGTTACAGAGATTTCAGGATGAAAGGAAGGGAGCTCAGCTGGCTGTGGTAGGGAAGTGAGGAGCACCCTGAAGGCTCCTATCTCCGAGGCTTTTGCCCAGGCCTGCTTCCTTGTGTACAAATGTGAACAAGTGAGTGACTGCTTGCTGCCAAACTGGAAATGTTACGTAGGGGTTTACTGGCATGTTACTGGCATGTTACATGTTTACTGGCATGTTATCATTCCTAGAAGAGAAGAAAAAACTTGACTGCACATTGTTACTATTAGTGTTGTGATTCTTATTTAATTTTTTTTTTGTAATACAAAGTCAACTTTTTTATTTGAATTTGTCTTTTTTATTTATTGGTCTGAAAGCCATTTCAAAGTTATAATAATATATTTGGTGTAATTTAATTGGTGCAACATTATTTTACAGCTCCAGCCAAAATTGTTTGGTGTTATTTTTTGGGGTTTTTTTTTGGTTTTTTCTCCCAATCCTTGGTTGGTTTGAGCTCTTCGAGGCACACAGGGAAAAACGCTGGATAATCACCCGAAGTGTTTGTATTTTTAATCTGATACTGGTTTTTATTAAATAAAATGAAATTACTGTAACTGTGAACTGTCTCTCTGTCTCCCTTTTATTTTTCACTGTACATCATGAGACAATGCCAAATGGTAATGAACTTGTCATGCAGAAATACAGCAGCATCTCAGCACTTTGTACCAAGTTGTTTATGCAAACCTCCTTGGCTCATTTGTGCATTTGAATATAATGTGGGTGGCCACAGAGACTCCCTTTCTCTGAAGTATTTGGCACTGCAAAGCACACAGAGCTTTCAGCTCTAGAAAAGTTTGGTGGAGAACAGTTGGCCGGGTGTTTTCTGTTGAAAATAAATGAGGTTTGTGGGCCAGGTGGGCTGTAGGTGAGACAGAACTGGCTGAGCAGACAGAGCACAACTCATTTGTAGCTCAGAGACAGATGGTCATGGTCCTTTCTCCTCCCCATCTGGGAAGGAACAGTTTATTGACAATGTTTTTGTTGGTAAAATTTAGGGGGTTTGAGCAGTAATTTGATCAAAAAAGACTGATGGCCATTCACTGCTGTCGAGTGTGTGTTGAATTTGGTCAGATGGCTTGGAACAGACGGAATAATCAGCTAGTGAGAGGGTAAAAAGGGGAGTCAGTTTTCTTTTTTTGGAATCTCTGCGATCACTAGAAGGCTTTAGATTGTTTTTCTTGGAAAACAAATGGACATCATAAGGGAAGCTGGATGTTAGGTATGCTGTGTGTGCTGGGGACTTGTTAAAATAAAGGAAATGGTTGGCAATGTCTTTGTATTGGCTCTGAGCAAGACACCATTAAGCACCCTTGATGCAGCCAGCCAAGATACCTGTGGTGTATATTCTGCTTTTTTTTTAATTATAGGCAGTTTGGATTAGGATCCAAGGTATGGATATTATGAAAAAAGAAAAAGGCTTTAATTGTTCTAATTCATTTTATCTCTCTTGAGCTTTTTAAAACAAGAAGCCGTGGCTGTAGCTGCTAGATTATAACCACTTAAAACCCAGTGGGAATAAAGGGAAGAAGCCAATAATACAGAAGGGTAGGCAGACGTTAATACATTACAAAAGGAATGATTATCTGCTGTGTCCTAATTGAGTCAGGAATTATGAGGTGTATAGTCAAAGTCAGCATGCCTGTTCTTGCACCTGAGGTGAATAAGGTCTAATTGTGCTGGTGGTGGAAAATATACTGCAAGTCTCTTCTGTAACAGCAATTATGAAACAACTTCTTTTTTCTTTTTAACACACTAGTTAAAAAGTGAAGCTGAGGGCAAACTATTTGTTTAATTTTAAAAATAATTACTTTTAGAAAGTTCTGGATGGCTGGGCATGATGCATATTTGTGGCAAGCTCTGAGGTGTAATTATGTACATGTTTGTACAGCTCTGATTGCACAGCTCTAGGGTGGGGTGGGAACTCAGCGTTTTAATTTTCCTATTTATTACAGAAGATAAGTGCAGAGCAATATGCCTTAGCTGAAGTTACATAGTAAATCTGTAGACAGACCTAGTCTTCCTTTATGTTTACTGCATAGGCATTCCAGTGGTTCTCAGAAATTGTTGGGTTTTATGGTTTGGGCAAGGCAGGAGCAAGGAAACAAGAGAGGAGCATTTTTAGTTACTGCAGAGAAATGAATTTGCAGATGAATTTGTTAGTGACTCCATAAGCATGTACAGTAAAATTTTGCAACAGCAGAGCCTCAGTTATAGCTACAGGGTAAGTTGTAACCAGCCTAATGAAGGGAGATGTCTGATACTCATGTAAATTTGGTATATATAAGAAGCTTATCAGTTTGATTCGACATTTATCTCTGTGATTCACAGCTCATTTTAATGAGCTGCTTCTGGAGACGAATCTGCAGGAATGCTTTTGTGGAAACAGAGTTATAGAAACTCCGATTTTTGCTAGCATCAGCCCAAGGTCTCTGGTACCTGTTCGAGGGTTACTCATTTCAGGGTTTCAACTGAAAGTTTTACCACAACAGAGAACAAGCTGGGTTTCCACTGCCATTTTTGGTATTTAGAATTCAACTGGAGCCTTTTTTTATTGTCTGGTGGAACTGTTTTTTCCTCCCTTTCAAATCAAGACATCTTTCTCATAAAAGACTGAGTAATTTGGCTGGAGAAGCAACTTTTTTGGATAGATGATCTGAGCATTTTTGTTTCTGGCTATCTCTATTCCTTACTCTCTGCCCTATATTTCCTGGAATTTTATCAGTGCAGAAAACCCTTTGATTTGTGTGTCATCTGGCCATACAGAGCCTTGAATTTTTAAGAAAACGATATTTATTTGCATTAATGCTTAATTGTTCCTTGGAAAAGCATTTTACAAAACAATTCTATGAATCTCCAGAAGACTCCTCATATCAGCTCAAGTTCACACTGAGTTTTGCACCAGGTCCAGGACCACAAAGGAGTTAGGTAGGTGACTGCTATCAAAATAAGGAAATCAGCTGTGGGTGCTGGCTATAGGTGCACTTCTGGGTCAGGATATCACCCGACTTCTTCATTCAGCAAAGCATCTTGACTGCTAGTGTGAACTCAGGTGTTTTTTGGCACGGAGCACCTCTGAAAATCAATACCCAATCTGTCACACAATAAGCACCCTGCACTGAAGCCTTTACTGTCAGAGACCATGTGGGAATGTTGGCATCGACCCGCCTTGACATTTTCTTTTTTGCCTTTTCCCCTTTCACTTTATCCTATTTACTTAACACAAATAAAGTGTGTCTCTCTCACATAGTCCAAATCCTGCTTGCTGTCCTGTTTAGCTTTGCTCCACAGGCTGCATAAATCTCCTGTCAGGACAGTGGGTTGAACTTTGTTCCCAAGGTCTTTCTGCAGCTCTAACCCTGGCTGTGGCATCATTTGGTCTCAGAGGCCATTGAGATCCATCTCTGCAGTGGTAGCTCCAGCACTGGTCCTTTGCAGCAAGCAGCTTTTCTTCCAGTATGCAGAAACGATGGATGGAACCCTGAGCTAAGAGCAGGGAGCTCTCTGAAACAGGCACCAAGCTGCAGGACAATTACAAAGCTGGGCTACCAGGACAAATGGGATAGACTGACCCAATATAAATCCCTGGAAGTTAGTGGTGAGATTATACCCTTCCCAGCAGGAATCCACTAAGAAAACTGTTCTCCTTTCATAGGCTGGGGAGATGCTAATGCATTTAGAAATATGAGAAAAAAATAACTGTAGAAGGACTGTCTGAAAAGCTGTGGAGGAGGGAGAATATTTCTTGTGGCTCTGCAGTACATATAGTTTATTAAGAAACCCTTCCAAATTTCAGCCTCAGAGATAACAGGACAAGACATACTTTAAATAGAACCTAAGGGAAAACAAATTCATAACAGATGTTAGGAAATATGTAAATATATATTTTTATTTACATATAAAGCCCTAGCCCTCGCTTGCCAGGCAAGAATGCTAGGACCAGAGTGTGTGTCATCATCCCAGCTGCCCTGGGAATTGTAAAAAATATTTCTTTAAATGTTCCTTCAAACTCTGTTGTTCTCTTTAGCTGCACGTCCCATAGCTTGATGATTTAATCAGAAGATTTCTTGAGACAAGGGATCTGCTGCCTGAGAAGAGATCTTTGCTAAATTCCCATGCAACTGTGTGCCACAAGGAATGTTCAGTTAGCTCCAGCCCTTAGAAACCCCAAGGCAGTTAAGACCCTTGCATTCACAGGACAAAATTGTGTCAGGGTGGAAAGAGGCAATGGGTAACAGTCAAGTATCCCCAGATGGTGCAAACTGATGGTGACCAAACGTGGACAAGCATCCAGCCTTAAAAACCAAATTCCAAGCATTGTGAAACTGTGACTGGATTGAGTGGGAATGGCTTCCAGCCACACGTGCTCACGATTTGATCTCTCCATATGAGGACTTGTACTTTGTACTTTCAAAAGAAGCGTTAGAAATGCCTGTTTCTGAGAAACCAATTTCAGCTGCCTACACCTGAATTTTTGAAACTGATGGCCACCATCGACTCTCTGTGACTTCAGGCTGAGCGGTGGTCCCATGTGCTGGACACATGGGACCTCAGGCTGGACATTTCAAAACAGAGCTACTCAGAAATCTTGAGTCTTTTCTTAACTCTTTGGAGTCTTTCAAAATATTGACACCCCAGGGCATTGTAAAATTTTGGGGAAATTGTACAATTCTTCAGCTGAATAGGAATTTTATCATTTAGTGTGATTTTTTTTTAGGAAATCAAAATGTTTTTAATTTCTCATGAGTGTATGACTGCAAGTACTGCATAGAAGACAGGAAGCTTCAGCCCCTTGGAAAAACAAGACACTTGCAAAGCTTTCAATATCCCAGAACTTGAGTGTTACAATTCAATAAATCTGTCCTTTCCTAAGGGAAATGATGCTTTAGTCAAATTTCTAGTGTAGTCTTATCCCAGGGTATCCCACCAGACTAGTCTGAATGGGGATGGAAATTGTCCTATTTTGACATTAATAGAGAAGCCCAGATGAGTAGCACGTGAACAACATTACGTGGCATATGAAGAAGTAACTGCAGTTGGTTTTTACTAGAGCCAGAATGTTGCTTTCTGAAAAGTTCCAAATTATTATCCTGATCTAGCAATGACTTAGGTAACTCTGGAACAAACAAAACTATTGACAATTACAGAAAACATGGCAGAGTAAGGGCAACATTTTTTCTTGGTGAGAGAAGAGAGGAACAACCTTCTCTTGCACTGGATACGAGTGAATAAATTAATTTCCTCCTAGTGTTCCAAGCTGAAATTGGGGCAGCTTTACTGGACCCTCCCTTATTTCTTTTCCCAGGGCAAGTACAAGTAGTTAGGTTTGCTCACAATAGATGCAGATTTTGTCCCTTGTCACCATTTGCCGTGGGATCACAGTTGCAGTGAGAATGGGATCCTGCTGGCTGACATGCTGAGGGAGAGCCCTTAGAGCCCCACCCAGGAACCTTGGGACAAAGGCAACTTTAGCGTGAGAGAGGGATCAGAGCCCTCAATGCACTTTAATGGGGCTGGCAGGGACAGCTTTTGTTGAAGTTCTGCCATGCAAACAAAGGAAGATTTGCATATTTTCCCCTCTGACATCAACATGCTCCCAAACACCTGCAAAAGCACCCTAGCCACAGAGGGCGTCTCTAAAAATATTTCAGAAAACACACGTGCAGACCTGATTGCTTCAAACAGCAGAAAAGCTTTATTTGTCAACACACTCACTAAACCTTAATTAAAGCTGTACTGTTCCACCACAAAGTTATCTGGCTTTTCTTCTGCCAAAGCTGGTACTACTGAGACAGGAATTCCTGCATTAGTTTATCTGCCTTCTCCCTTCAAACCTTTCCTTCTCGAGAAGCCTCGGTCAAAAGCTGATGTCCTCCAATTATAGAAGCTAAGCTCAAGTCAGTTTGAGGAATGGAACAAAAGTGACATCAGTTATGACCAGTCAAAGCTTGTCCACACTGCCTGCATGAACATTCCATGTCTAGTGCCAAATTCCCAGAAATACTGCAAGGCCATACTGACAAACTGCCCACTAAATGAAAGTGTGTTGGGAGCATCAGAAGGCTGTAAATTAATTTAGCCCCCTGCCCTGGTATATACAGTCCTCAGCACACACAAACACTTGGTTGACTGGTTTTTGAGAGGACAGTAAAAAGCCTGCAAAGCTCAAAGGAGAGATTTGGGTTTTCACCACTAAACCATCCATACTCTCCTTCACATGCATGTGAATACAAAGCCTTTGTTCAGATCAAGCCACAAAGAAACAAACTGTTGTTGAAAGGTCATTTCAGCTTGTTTCAAGAGGTGAGGAAGAACTAGAAAAAATAAAAAAAGTGATCTTCTTATCAGTGATTACAAAATTGTCTTTCATGAGAACAGGCAAGGTTTTGTTAGAAATATCTCTTTTTGTGTTGAACTAATTCATTGCAGCTTCAGGCTAGAGGTTTTGTAACAGCTTTAGCCATCATGGTTCCTGAGTGTCCCACTTGAGGCATCCTGGGGAGGTTTGATTTTTAGAGAATGAATGGTTCCTATGAGGACACAGCAAGTGTAGGCGCTCTTCTGCCTTGCAGGTCTTGGTGATTGCTTCTTTGAGTGGTGCCTGTCAGCATTCAGGAAACTATGAATTCAGCTAGGTGTTAGCAGAGGAAATATCCATTTATCTGTTCTCTATTGATATCTGGAGGCTTTACTTGGATTTCATACTCCATCATAACGTGACCCTACCACCGTGTTGGTAAGCAACCGTGTTAAGTCTGTCTTCCCACAAAGTACTACCACTTTTATTAGGAAGAGTTTTGCTGCAACTAATGAATTCATTTTAAAAGGAGGGTAGGGAGAGGGCCTATGTTACATTTCAAATGTAACTTTGCCAGGATTTCCTTTAGTTTAGCCTTTAGTTTAGAAAATTTTATTAAAATTTTCCCCCTTTTCTCTCTCCTATAAACCTGATTCACTAAATTACTCCTATAAATAAAAGTTTCGCATGTTTAAAGGTAGGTCTGCCTGTTCCTTGCTGACTCAGGGCCATGGCTTTCTATCTGACAGTGAAATGCTACCCAGGAAAATCCCCAAAGGTCACTTTTCAGTATTATTTTTTAATATGAACTCAAAAAGGTTGGCAAAAATGCTTCAGTAGTTTTTCCTGAAAAATGCTTCAGTAGGTTTTCCTGAAAAAACTGAGCAATATTATATCTGTCTTTCTGCAAATATGAAGCTTTGGTACAAACCACAGCTTACCTGGCTGTGTCCTGTTTTCATCTTCTATTTTGAGTATTTATTTCTGCAGATAAATGGCTTGCAGTACTCTGTCATACAAATGGTCATTAACAAATCAAAGCTGGAATTTTCAAAAACAGTCAGCATAAGCCTAGCTCTACTCTTTTTCAAGTTACTGGCAAAACCCCTAGAGAGGTTATTTTTCTTTTTCTACAGATAGCCCCTCATAAGCCTATCCTATACCCAGAAGAGTATTTCCCCATTTCTGGTAGAATCATTATAGGAGTTATTGCATAAGGAATGAACATTTTTGATCTTCTTTTATATAATTATGGATTCAGAAGGAATTAAATCAGCAAGTTTAGTAATGGAGACAAAAACTGAAGAGGCTGTTTCAGTACATCCATGGTCACTGTTATATTTGATTTTGTAGCCCATAAAATCTTCCCTGCTGTAGTGGATGCCTAAAATGACTGGCTTTATGTGCTGATTTTTCTTTCCCAAATGGCACAGGTAGCTCCTTAGGCTGTGGTTTAAACTTCTTTAAAAACCCAAGAAAAATAATAAAGCTGACCTTTAACCCGCTTGATTTCTTTTTAAGTACCAGAACAAAGTGAACAGTCTTTGAAGGAAAGAAGATGCAAAGTCAAAGCTCAAAGCAAATAGATATTGTAAGGAGTCTTTCCCTACCTCTTTTTGTACTGTGTTTCCCTGACACCCCTTGGGCTATGTAGCACTTCTAGCACCAGCACAGGCTGGGCACATCAGCAGCAGCCTCCCTGCAAACTCACACCTTGCTCCAAAAGTGTCATCACACCCAGGAAACCTCCAGGATCCCTGTTGTGTTGTCCCTTGCAAATATCCTCTGCACCACACACACCATGAGCTGCATTACTTCAGGGATCCCCTGAAGGGTGTTTTTGTACCCACTTTCATCCCTGTTTTGGTTTTTTCCCCTTGAAGCATAGCCTGCTGCTGCTCATTGCTACTCAAAGGCCAGGGTGCCTGGACCATGTGTTTCCCTCCAGTTTGTTCAAGCTAATTTGATTTGTGGATTTGCAGAGACAACATCAGAGACTGATTCTTAACTGGTCATCCCAACCCAAAGTTCCTTCCCCTTAGATAAGGCTAATTCACACCTCCTGCTGGCACAGACAATTTGCTTTAAAAGTAGATAACCAAGCTCAGGAAGGAAGGAGTGGCTGGGGGGACTGGAGCAGTTGGTTTCTGTGCTGGGAATCCGTGTCAGGCTGAACAAAATCTCTCCTGCTTGCTGAGAAAGAAGGGAGAGTCACTTCGTGTGCCTCAGACCTTCACTAACCTGCAGAGTTTGCAGGCTCTGCCTTGCCTGCTGCATCCAGGTGGACTTCACTCAGTTGAGCGTCTGCTCCTGGCTGCTCATCTGGCTTTCTTCCAATAAGTAAAAACAAGTAATGTTTTTTTATTTTAAAAAATATGAACTAAAAATCAAGCTGCAGGCTGCATCTCTCATACTGTTTGATTGCTGCTGTCTGTGTGGGGCACACTGCAATACCTTGTGGGAGTACAACATGTACACAGTTATGCCATTTTAATGTGCATGTATCCCACAGTTCTTCACTGAGCACAACTCTGATCACTGGTGTCATGATTACTTATGTCAGATGTCTCATGGTGGCTTTCAGGCCTTTTGTTCCACTTTCATGATGACTGTAGGGAGATCTTGCAAAAGTACCATCATCAGCAAACGAAATGAAAATCAGCAAGGATTTTGGCTTGTCAGTGAGCAAAATCTGCAGCTCAGGAAATTTTGAGCTATTGTTATAACAAAAGCAGCTTTCTGTCTTTTAATTTTCATTTGCTTGGACTTGGATCTTTCTCTCAGCTTTTCCACAATTGAATTCCTTATGAACTTACTGTAAGCTAAACCAGAGAAACTGGAGACCTACATAACACAATCACTGTCTCAGTGATTTTGGGTACAGAAACATTTTCATAGGAAAAGTTGTGAAAACACTATAAGACACTGAAAAAAAGAAATTTTTCCCCAGCTTCCCTTCAATTTATAATTAGAGCACTTAATAGAAATTTCAAAATACCAAAAACTTCAAGCAGCCATGTGGATCAGTCATTCTGCAATTATATTTAGAGGAGACTTGAGAATTTGTACATAAGAGGCCTGAAGAACAAAGACATCTGCCCACAGGAAGGATATTAATATTGAAGGAGGCCTACATTTGAGCATGCTTCTATCCCTGCTTCAGGGGATTTTCTTCCAGCAGGAATTTTCCTGCTTCAGTTGCTAATTTCCCTGAAGGCGTTTTGACAAGTAGGATGCCTCTTTAGACTTCTTGTCATAGCTATGGTATTTGAGGGAACCGAAGTGAAAATCTATAAATCTGCAGGTAGACAACAGAGGAAGGAGGTGTTAGTATATGCTTAAGGGCAGACAAGGGATTATATTCTAATTTGTTCATTTTGCTAAACGGAAGTTGTACAGATTTACCAGGTATTACCTGTGTCTGTTTAAACTACAACATATCTTTTAAATATTAACCAGCCTTGGTACAAGCATTCCAGTGGATGAAGAATCAATTGCATTCCTTGGGAAATTGTTTTAGCCATTTATTAGTAATACATGAAGTTGAGGTTTTCAGAATCACCTTGAGAAGTGAGCAAAGCAAGATCTGGCAGCAGTTCATCTTTAAAATCTCCATATGGAGGAATTTCTTCAGCATTTTGATAATGTACCTCTGGAGCCTAGCTGAAATTAAAGCGCTATTAAGTCCCTGAAGTCTTTTGATCTCAGTTCATATTTGCTGTGTGCATTTAATCCCGTCTCTTTCTTCCCAAAGGTTGCATACATACATATATACATACATACATATACATATGCATATATGCATATACATATACACACACACACACATATATATAGATGTATAAATAATGACTGAATGAGTAAATAGAAACTGCCACTGTCCAGAATCAGTAAGTGCAAAACAATGCTCTGGTTAGGCTTCCATAGAGTCTTGTGGTATGCATATGATGGGAAATGCTTCCCTGTTGTTTACACAGATCTGAAAAATGAGGTTTTGGCCTCCTGTAGCAAATGCTTAGGGAATGTGTGCTGGGACATTGGAACACTTGTTTCACTAGTGCCAAACAAACAAAAAACCCCCTCAAAATTCCTGGATAATATTTTCTAATTGTTTTTGGGGAAAAAAACGTAATTTTTTCCACATCATTTAACACATTGTCATGACAATTAAATTTATTTTCCAGCAGTGTTCTACTGTTCCAAGTCTACCCATAGAATGTGCACAAAATACCTAATTAATCTCTTACAGCAATTTGCTTTTAACTTACTCTACAGTGTTTGAATTTTGTGAATATTGACTGATAGAAAAATTCAAAGGAAATCCTCAATTATTTGACAGTGGAGCATGGCCTGTGTACAAAAACCAAAATAATTGACCTGGACTAGAAACCATACCTGACCTACTGTCTGATTTTCTGATGCCTCTTCCTTCTTGTATCATTGATAGCATGTGAAAAGTAACCACAAAATATGTAGCTTCATCGTACCAAAAAGACATGTAAGTAGGAGAAGGGGACTGGATTTCAAGAAAGCAAGATAGATTTATAGAGGAAGATTAAAAAAGGTAATTATGTTTAACTTGGCTGACAGACAGCTAAAAAGGGGGATATTATAACTGCCTACAAATATTTGAAAGATGCATAATACACCAAGGAAAGAGGGAAATAGTTTGAGACAAAATCTGGTAAAGCAAAATTTAGGCTGGGTGGAATGCTAATGAGACCTGTCAGACTGCAGAAAAATTTCCCGAGGAAATTAATCAACCTTATTAAAAAAAATACCTTGAACAACATGTACTGAGGGGGATTGCAAGGAATAATCCTTCAGCGAGAAAGTCAGGGACCAGGGAGCTTCATAGGCCGCATTCTCTCCATTATTGCTGCTGTTGTCAATGGCATATGATTGTAAAGATTTTCCCAACAACGTTTTTGAGCCACAAGACTTTTATTTCCTCCCTGCCAAACAGTAGATGGAGGGAAATTCTCTTTGAGGGAAATTACTCTTTTTATGGAAAAAATTGAAACATCAAGAGAAATGTCACTGTATTTGGAAAGGGAGCAGTGGAACACACTGAGATGGTGTTGTGCCAGCTTCCCTGTCCCCAGGAAAGTTTCAGTGCAGCTGACAGGAGTGCCCTCACTGGAGTGCCATGGAATTGGAGACAATCTGGCTTTTGGATCATGTATGCAGCTCCTCTTCAAAATAAGCTCTGTGCTGGACTTGCGCTTTAGCAGCTATCCTGTGTCAAAAGCCAATCTGCCTTGAATCTGATTTTTTCTTCTAAATCAGCTAATTTGATTTTGTCAGCCCAGCTCCAGAGCACATTATTTTTTTCTGCAATCTATACCTGCCTTCACTATTAGGGGTTGCATTTCTATGCCAGAAATACCAGCCTATATTTTTCCCCAGGACTTGATCCTCTGCATGGTCTACCACAGCTGAGACTTAATATAGCTGGAGTGGAGCAACTGTGAATCTACTTAGCATCAATGTTATGAAAGTCAGTGGAAACAGCTGATCCCTTAAAATGAGAAGGGAACCAGTGTTTCACTGCACATTTATGCTGATGTAACTCCTCTGCCTTATACTAGGATAAGCTGAAGTGAGACAGCAGTGAATCAGACCTAATACGTTTAGTACTTGTATACTAAATTTGTGAGGCACCCAGTGACATTTGCCTTATGTATAATGGTAGCACTCCCAGCAGGATGATCTAATCATTCATGAGGAACTATGGTACAATGTTGGAGTTTATTTAATCCTTAATGTTCACAACAACCTCCAGCGTTGATTTTAATCTGGTTACTGCTCACATTGTGAAACAGATCTCTGTGGAGCAGCAGCAGCAGAGATCAACCACATCCTGTGCAGCATGGCATATATCAGCAATACAAGGCTGCACTGTTTTTCTGTCAGGCAGAGGAAGCAGAGTTGATTCACACACCAGAACAATTCCTTTCACCGAGACACTTAGGAATGCATCAAAGGAAACATTTCTGCAGGCTTCCTGTGAGCAATGGTCTTACTGGAAATCAAAGGCTAAAAAAATAGGACTTTTAAAAAATGGTGCCCTTGACAAATAGAGCAGGAAAACCTGTGAAAATTTGGATGCAGCAGAATGACTTTTCAAGGAGTGTATGCCAAGGTGTTAATTTTGCAATCCGTTCTTGGAGTGGCACATTTTCCTGCTTCTAACATTGTATTCCCTCCAGGAGGAGACCGAGGGAGGTTTGCCACCTCCAGGAGATAGACTGTCCCTTAAAAAGAACCAACAATAGAGGGAAAAAAGGAGGAAAGAGAACTTCCATCCAAGTTGGTTTCTCAATTTCTAAGGAAAATGTTCCAAAAAAGTGAATGAGCTTTTTATAACCAAAATCTCCTTCTCCTTCCCAGCTTGGTTCATGTTCCCTTCAAGTCATTTTAACAGCAAATATTTCCTGAGCAGGAAGGGCAAATTGTTCTGCTAGTGGAATTTAGTCAAAAGTTTTTAGGGAAATAAAATTAATATTCACAGCTGTTGTGTCAGTGCCACAGAGAAGAAGTAGATTCACGAGGATGGCTGGTTTGTATCCTGTCCAGCCTTCATCTAAGACTGGCGAGTTCATTTTGCTAATTTTCCCCTGGAGAGATCACTATTCTATCCCCTCAATGACTTCTTGAACTACTTGCTTAAGAGAAGCATTTTGGTGGCATCTGTTTGTGTAATTGATTGTTCTTATGACTTGTTGCTTTGTAGCGGCTTAAATATTACATTAAAAAAAAAAAAGCAGCAGCATAAAAAATTCCTTCCTAGTAAGTTAAAGTTACATCAAAGAGGTTGTCACATTTGACAGTCCTGCAACCACATGTGACAACGTGGTAAGCAACTGAACCTATCCAACTTTTTTGCTTGGGCTATCAGAGAAACAACTGACTGTGGACTTTTCTTAAAGAAGTTTATAGTAGCATTTTAAATATCATGGGGCAACAGACAAGGATCTTGTACTCTCCAGACAAAAACACACCACCTGTGAGTACTACCAACACAGATCCTGCTTTCTGGCTTGGAGGAAAAGCAACCATACCGCACCTCCCACAGCAACAGAAGCAGCTGGCAGTGCACAGCCTCATGTGGATCCTCTTCCCAGCTGCCCCACATTTGCAGCACAGTGTCCCTGCTGCCCCCTGCATGTTGCTTTGCTCAGTGAAATGACCCTCAGCATGACACTTCTAGGCAGGTCTCTGTGTGTGCCCAGGCCAAGGATGCTTTGAGGTAGGGGACATGAGCTCTCGGCCCAGCATAGGGTGCTAAATGCCCACCATGAACTCTCCTGAGCAAGAGCCCAGACTGCAGCGGTGTGCTGGGTTTTATCCTGGAGGAATAGGGACGTCAGAATGAGACAGAGAAGGTAATATGCCTGGTTACATTATAGACCCAGTTAACAAGAAGCGGTGGGGGGAATTCCTACATTGTGAAAAGGACTCTTTTCTCTCTCCCTGTTGTTTAGATCTTTGCCACTGTTTAAATTTAAGCAGATTTGCTATCCCAACATCTGCAGTTTGATTATTTGACTATTGCCTGGCTCAGGGTCAAACCACAGCAGAACACACTAGTCTGTGATTTACAGCCTGGGCTGTGATTATAATGGTTTTATTTTAGTTGGACCACTATTTACAAGCTCATTTGTATTAGTGCACAGTGTTGTAATAACAATGGTAGAATTATTAGGCCTCGCAGAAACAATCGCACATAGTAAATGGCTGCAGCTCACAGGGTGCTGCTTAAGTGCTCCAGCAGCCTGGTGATGTCTGCAGCACAGAGGTTGCCATTTTAATAGCAAGGTGGGGAGGAGAGTGAAGAGAGGGCCAGAGAGGGGGAAGAAACCAGGAAGAAACATGGTTGTTATTAATTCTTTTCTAAGTAAATAGAAAGGACGTGTGTTTCCTGGATTAGCCACTGAAAGCAAATGCTGAGAGGGGAAAGAGCTGGTGTTTCCCTCAGCAGGGTTAAATAAGGTACTTCCGCCTTGGCACTGACGGCCAACAGCTGCTAGGAGCCACTCCACATGCCATGAGGGACCCCACAAGGCCCTGCCAAGGGGCACTTGTGGCAGTGGGGAGGGTCCCTGGGTGTCTCCACTTGCACTGGAGAGCCCATGGCCACCCATGGTGGAAGTGCCTGAGGTGCAGAAGCTCAGCCCCGGGGGCCTTACCGGCAGCAGGTGGGCCGGAGGATGAGGTGGGCCTGGGGGTTTCCTTGCACCTCTGAGGGGCCTGCTGAACCTGGCCCAGACGGACTGGGCCGAGATGGCGTGAGCCATCGTCAGGGCATCCTGTCACCACGCAGGGCTGGTGCTGCTGCTCCACAGGCATTTTCAGGGCTTGCCTTGGCACCCTATGTTGTCTCTTTTTTCTGCTTGTGAAAAGAGGAAGGATACTCAGGGTTTTACCTGGTACACCACAGTGCCAATCCCACAAGGCTGGAGCTGACCACTGCTGCAGGCCTCATATTTGACCTGCCAGTGTGAGGAGCACTGGGAGTTCCTGCTGAAGACTTGCAGATGTCAGGCAGTTCTGAAAATTAGGTTTTTTATGTGATTGGTGGCCCTGGGGGGTCAGTGGCAGGGTGGACAGGATGGAGAGGAAGCCAGGTTTCAGGCCCTGCCACTGTCTTGCTCTCCCTGAGGGGAGCAGAGAAAGGACAGCTTATCCATTCTCTGGCAGTGCTGTCCGAGGACTTCCACCTCCTGCCCCACCACTGGCTGAAAAGTAAATATAAAAAAATGATGATTATCTAGTCTCAGGCAGGAAAAAAACATCTTCAAAATCAAATAGAAAAAAAAATCAAAGGAAGAGTAGTATCAAGAGTTATTATCATTCATTGTGAAGAATGTAAGACAAGGAAACAGTTCTGTCCTGATTCACAGGGCTTAAGTCCTTTCTCTGATGTTACTCCCTCAACCATCACCTGAGTCTGCACATGAGAGCAGGTGAGCTGAATCACCCTCTCTCCTGACTATGAAAGGATCATAGGCCAAAAAAGCACTTCATATGGATGTTTCAGATAAATTACTCAAGATGCCTGAGATTAAATCAGATTTAAGATACCCTATTTACAATAATGGTTATAAAATTGCATGTCTTTGAGGCCTGTCCTGTGCTTAGCTACCCTTCCTCTTACAGATGTTGTTCAGTATTGCTGACCAGCTCTGTTCAAGGGTAAAATTCTTCAAAGCTGAGAGAAAAAGTAGTATTTCTTTCTCTGGCTGACCTCTGTGTGTGTCCCTCTCTCTGTTTAAAAGCTGCTGGTTTCCTGGGTGTTTTGGCTTTTTAGAAAAGAACCTTCTGACTAGAATTCTGTATAGTGAGAATTTTTAGGGATTTCTGCAGTCCTTTTGTACTAATTGATTCCCCAGTGCATTAGCATCACCAAAGCTAGATTAATCTTCTTTTCATTTTGGTGCTGAGATCAGTGATAGTTTATTGAACCTGGTACAGTTTTACTACTTGCATTTACCTCCTCTAAGATGGCTTTTTTTGTAAGTATGTCCTGAGACAAGATCCCACTTTAAAACTCTCTCTGGCCAAGCTGCCAAGCAGAACTGGTCTCCTGTGGGATACAATCCAGTGCCAAAATTCCTCCTGCTTCATCACAGATGCAGAATTTCCCAGCAGCTGGCATGGCATCCTGTAACTTTAGGAATTAAGCTGTATCTTTTTGTCAGAGAGAAATTAAGATGGACTCCTCTGCTAAAGGGAAGGACTAGTAGGAGATTGTTGGCACATAGGCTGTGCTGCCTGGGCTGTTCTCATGGATGTAACACAACAGTTCTGCAGTACAAAACTTGCTTTCTGATGGAGTCAGATACCTTCCTTGTGTTTTTCAGGAGCCGCTGAAAAATCAGGCTGAGAGGCAATTCCTATATAGTTACCCAGCCTTATAAAAGAGACTGCAGAGAAGAGGATTTATAGATGGTCTTGCCTGAGCTCATTTATATCATGCCACGATAATGGGGGAAAAGCAATCTTTCTGCTGGGTTTTGTGGATGGCACAGACAGCAAAGGATCTAGCCCTGCCCTTAGCACTGTGCCTGCTGAAGCTGAAATTGGTGATGAATTGCCATCAACTCCAGTGGCAGATGTATGTGATCCCCTTCAAATTGTGTTTGCACTGTTTTCTCTTCTCTTGGCTTAAATAAAGATCAGTCCTTGCAAGCCTTCTGTGCATCAACTGCTTCCACCAACTTCAAAGATATATTTGAGAGAATGAAGATTATTTCTTTATATGTGGCCTGCAAGATTAGAGTCAAAGATGCACAAAACTTGCCTAAGAAGGCTGAAACAGAGCTTAGCTTGCTCATCTGCTTCAGTCACATGCAGCAAACCTGACTTGTAGCTCTGCTCTGACTTCAGCATGGTGCTAAATACTTTGCAGCACAGTGCTTCCCAAAAAAGTTGGGAACCCTACATCTGCAGGGAAAATCAAACAGATTGGAGAAATTAATTGTAGAGTTCCCACACACAGCTCTGCATTTAAAGTGAGTGCAAACAAATAGGTCTGATAATCTGGGCTACTTGAAAAAGAAGTGAGGAAACCAGTGAAAAATACATTTGCATTGGTGATATTTTAATCACTTTTACTTTCATTAAACAAAATACTTGAGTAGAACTTATGCTTCAGTGAAGTTGAAGGGACTTGAGTATACTCTTTAAATCCTGTAAGTGCTTAAAAGTGCTGCCAAGCAAGGATGCAAGTCCTCAAAGTGCTTGGGCTGAGAGTATACTTAAGTGTTTTGCTGAATCAGATCCATGGTGTCAGAGACTCAAAGTGACCTCAGAGGTTTCAGCCAAGATGAAGGATAAAGCCAAACAGCATAACAGGAAACTCTCAGGATTTTCCAGAGTCTAGTGCATAATTAGATTAATTGCACAATCCTATTTTAGGATTATTAGTGGGGTTTGGGGGTTTTTAGACCTTTAAAAAGAGAAGGAGTCTTCCTTTGCAGACATGCACAAAATCTATCAGGTAACTTCTCCTATGCTTTCCTAGTATGTCGCATTTCAAAATTAAATAAATGTCAGTGACACTGCATTTAGTTCTGAGTAATTAAAAACATCCAGCTTGTGAAAACAATTTATTCTCCTGTGTTCAGCTAGGTAGCAATAAATTATTTCGTAAGTTTTCCCTGGGAAACTAAGTGGAATGTAATGGTATTGCAAGTAGAACATAACACTGCCATAGCAATTACATCTAAGCATTGCTAGCCATACATTTTAGCAAGAAATTCTTAATTATATACTTAATGGCACACAAGCATGTTTAATATAAATATTTAATTTACAGATTTTAAATGTTTTCTCTACCTCTGATCTGCATTAGCCACTTCTATTGCCTGCAGAAACGCATTAAGCAAAGCAGATAGAACAGTTCTGTCCCACTGCTTCATGTCTTCATTCCCTTTAAAATTCTATCCTATTACTTGACCACAGCCCGACCATGACCTTCAGCACTACTGAATTTCAAAGAGGTGATAACTGCTTTGAAATTGATGGAAAGAGCCATAAATGAGACTAAAGACATAAAAGGAGTCTGTTACCTTCATGCTGACATTGTCTGCAACTGCTATGTGATTCCTTTCCATTGTTTGAATTTATTCAGTTATCCCAGAACAAGTCCTGAAACTGTACACTCTGTTGAGCAAAATTTAATTGGTTTCAACAGACAATGCACCTCTGAGGAGCACTAGACAATCTCTTGCACTTATCTATGCTAATCTTATGCTTCATTCATCCTGTTTGCTGGTGTTCTGTAACCTCCCCAGTTCAGGGCCAGACCCCTTGGGGCAGCAATGTCTGCCAGCCCCTGTTGGCTGGGCTCAGATAGTCCCAAATGCTGGTAACCTGCCAGGAGCTGAGCTTGAATGATCCAGGCTGATTACTTGCAGTGACGTTGGGGTGTCTGCACCACATGTTTTGGGTAGCAGATTTTCCCTTTTCTGGGATATCTCAGTAGTCCCCCATCACCTTCCTCCCTCCCAAAAGCTGGCTGGGGAGCAGTGCCCACCCCAGGACTTAATGTGCCCTGATGCCTAGAGTTGGGATCACAGACCAGACTTGACAGTGCTTTAGCAAAAATGAAAGCAACCCTAAACTGTAAAAACAGCTTCATTTCCCAGATGTTGTTGGCTTCCTTTGCCTTTCATACTCCCCATATATCTGACTTTTAAGTGGGTTAGCAGCAAGACTTAGTGTCCAGAAGTTATGAAGATATATGAGGGTTTGATTCCCCATGGGCTCTCCTTCTCCCGCTATGGCTCCTCCAGGATGTCAGAGCAGATCTGTGCAATGTAGCCCAGACTTAGATTGAGGCCCCTTTATCCAGCATGTGCAACCTGTGCCAAGGGCCCTCCTTGGGGGTCACAAGCTGTCCCAGCTCCTGTCTGCTCTGCACACAGTTGTGTAGATACCACGTATGTCCTTTCTCTTAGGCTTCAGCTCCACAGTGCAGTAGCCAAGTGCAGAGAAAGCCAAAAGTTACTGTTTTCTCCCCTCTGCAAATTACTACAGAGATGAACCCAAAAGGAGGTGTGGAGGCAGGCACAGAACAGCACTTGCATGGTGCTTGGTTGCTGCTGACTGCTGCTCCAAAGGGGACAAAACCTAGGCATTGACTTCCCATATGCATCTTTAAAGGCTGACTATCATTACTTAAAAAAAATGCCATTATATCACAATGAATAATATTCTGCCACATCAGCTTTAAAATCTACTGAATGTAGGAGCAGTCAAGATCTAGACCTCCTGTGAGTGATAGGGTCCTTAGTAATAAGGAAATGAATAGCTGGAGGATAAATGTGCCAAGGAAAATGTACCAAACAGACTTTTCAAAAGCAGTTGAGAAAATATCATTGAGATTGCTCAATTAAATATGGATATTGTTTAAAATGAATGGGCGGAGGTAGCAACAGGCAAGGAACAGCTGTGCCTGTTGAATCCTATCCCTTTGTTTGAGCAACAGCACAAATCCCCACACATGTGGGATCTTTTTTCCCCCCATCCCACGTATACTTATCATTATTTATAGGATCTCTAACATCATCTTAGATTGTGACCTTGATTTATAATACTGGAAATGCTGGCACCACATTTTGTTTGTGTGGAAGTGAGCTAGGTGGACTGCATAGCTGTGCTGTAATGTTGCTGTGAAGAATAGCAGATGTTTACCTGTTTTCACTTCCACTCCTCAGTGGACAATCAACAAGGTCTGATAACTTCTCTTGCTTGCTGTGGGGTGGCCCAGAAATCTAAGTGGGGGGTCTGGCCTGAGAATAACACACTGTTGGATCAGCAGAATACATCCATCAGCATTTACATAGGCAATGACAATAGATAGCTCAGTAACTGGGGCATTGTTTAGAGCTTTTCTTGTACCTCTGATTGCCCTATGTCTGTTGCCAAACTTTTTGGGGGTTGTTTTGCATATGTGATATTGTCCTCTTTGGGACTTCCCACAGGAGGTCAGGCACCTTTCTTATCTCTTTTCAGGAACTGAAAGTACAGATGAGAAACATTTTCCCCCAGTAAATTTTTTCACTAAAACAGAGACACCTTTATATAACTGCATTTCCTGTAAACTCTTAATGAGAAACCTCCTGCTTTTTGGAGGAAAACAAACAGGCGAGCAAAGTCCTCAGCCTACCCTTGTGCTCAGCAAGTTCCTCCAGGAAACAATCCAGCCATGTCTGCAAAAACTCTGTTGTGTAATGCCAAGGAAATGCAAGAAACCAACTCTCGTTCATCCCAAGCTTTCTTCCCACTCTTTTCCACTTGTTTTAAACTAATACCATCTTGTGACTGCAGGGGAACTTCTCTCCAGGGAAGTCATAGACTGCATGGGGCAGGGCCTGCGTCACCCAAGCAATGATTTGCACTTGTACAAATAAGCTCAGCTTCTCTCATTACTCTTAATTGATCAGATGCATTGGAGCCTCACTGAATTGTAAACCAGTTGAGTCAATCCAATATCAAAGCTGAATCATGATGAATGAGTGTAGATTGATCTAAAATGACCCAAGAAATGTGGCTACTTGAAAGGGTGTTAACTTAACCAATGTCAAGGGAGTTACTCTTGTTTTATGCCACTATAAACAAGAGCACTGCTAAGCTGTGAGTCATAACCCATTTCTCTTTTGCTGCTTCTATTTTCAGAGCAGATCTACTGTCTTTGCTGCTAGATGAGGTTGCAGAGATGCTTTTTGGATTTTCTTGCTGGTTAAACAGGGGTACACTTTGTTCTCTGTGGGAGAGCAGAGAGAATCAGGATGGGAAAGACTGAAACCTAAAGGCTCACACAGTATTTTTAGTATTATTATAAAATACCAGTGCCCCAAACCGTACGTTTTATCTCAGCTGGTAACAAGCATTTGAGGGCAGTCATTCTGTGGCCATACTGGGTTCCCAAAAAAATGCTTGTCCCCAAGCAATTAAAATAGAGGTTCCAGGAGAAAATTATTATGATAGTACTTGGACCTGAACAAAGATGCCTGAGGGGTATAGTTGCTTTGAACCCCTGAACTATCTTTGCATTGCCTTATGATCAGAAGGTCCTTCTTGTAGGGATAGGTATTTTCAAACTCACTCTTCTGATATAGGTATGCACAGGCAGGATGCATCCATTTTCTAAGGCAGGCGATGTAGCAGTTTGTCAGCTGAGAAACATCTGAAAAAGGGTGGCTTTCCTCAAAAGGAAAATGGCTAAAGAAAGCATGTGCTTTCAGAGGGGAAATACTTTATTATTATTATTATTAAATAATCCAGTCCCCAAAACATTTTTAGTCTGACATTTAGCATTTGAACTATACCATGTGGTCCAGCACTGTAGTTATTAAAATCACTTGTTTGCACCTACCAGCCAGCAAGTAATTCTGTGGCCCAGGTGCTGTGTTCATATCTTCCTTTTCCACCTAAGCTGTCCTTAGCTGTCTGGTCTTGGCTTCCATAAACCACTCATTGCTTTCACCAGGACTGAAAAAAAGATGTGGTAGGAGCCATCATAAATTAACAGATCCTGTTTGCCCAGATGGATACCATGACCACAGAAGCCAAAGAGAGTCATGTCTTCCATGCTCACATTGCTTTTGAGTACAGTTTGTCCTGAAGAATGCCATGCTGGCAAAGATTTGCAAACTAGGGTGAAACTTTCCCCTGTGTAGGTAGCCAGAATGGGGTACGTGCTTTACCCCAGTATCCTTTGAGCTTTATTTTGACAATGCAGTAATATGTAGCCATTCTGTTGGTCCTCTGAAAACAAGTGAATTCCAGTCTCAGAACTTAACTGGTGTCATATTGTTATGAATCACCACTTAAATATTTCAGTGCTCCTTGGAAGAAATAGAAAACTCAAGCAAAAGCAGAAGAGCTAAATAGGAATTTAGTCCTTACATCAGGAGCCATAAAAATTACTCCTGTTAGAGCCCTATATGTCTTGATATAGAATATTCTGACTAGAGTTACCTCTTTTTTTCTTTCAGGCTACATTTTCTTTAAGTTTCAATCAAGCTGAGTTGGGCTGATTTGTGTTTCTGTGCTGCAGCCCAGCAATCTAACAAAATAACATACCATGCTAGCAAATATAAAGAGCTTGTGGACTGCAAGCTCCACTCTAGCGTGTGTGCAGGCATCTGTAGATATTCTGCCTCAGAAGAAGCTGGAAGAGATCCTCCTACCACTAGGATGGGTTGTGTTGCTATTGTGCCCAGGCATTTTCTGTGAAAACCTGTTGACCTTGGTGGAGTTATTCCATCCACTTGACAAGAATCCCTAAAACAGAACTTGGACTACGGGAAGTCAGTGGGAACTATGCCACATCCATTGGCTTCAGGAGGAACAGGGATATTATTTGCTTAAAATTAAAATAAGCTTTCAATTTTTATTTCTGGCTTAGGAGGGAAGGACCTAAAGAGGAAAATGGATAGAGAGAAGCATTGATTAAAAAAGTTTGAAAGCAACACCATTATGCTTTCTCAGAATAACAGAAACACAACACATCTCCAGAAAAAAGTAGGCTGAAGTTGAATTGCAGGATTTGTATATTTTTCCTTAGGAAAAATGCTGTGGTGAAAAATGTTAATGATTTTTAAATAATGCTCCATTTTGCAGAGAACAGTTTTCCAAGCAGTCTTTGCCTGCAAAGCAATTGCTGACCATTTCATGGCATAGTAAGTATCTAATACTAGAAGCAAGTCCATGTGGTAAGGACCATATAATCACAAAGTAAATTCACCAGTATTTTTGCCTTAAAAACCAGCACAAGTGTTAAATGATATTTTTGAGTCTACTGAGTATAATTACCAAGCATTGCACACTTTGGGAATATATAATTATATGCATACTCCTTGCACAAGGAGTATACAATTACTCCCTGGGCATCTCTTGGATGCTATGACTATCCTGCCTGAAGGGCCAAGCATAAGCCCAAATATGGACCCTTAGTTACCAGGACTTTGAGGACTGTCACATAAATAGCCAAGTCAACATCTTACCCTGTTGTGGTTTCCTTGAGAATACTTTGGGAGAGGCCAAGACCTGAAACAACTGCTGCAAAGACCTGCAGGCTGGTTTAGTTACTTTAGCTTTATCACAAAGACACTTCATTTGCTGCTGTCTTCCTCTTGCCACTGCATTTCTGCACTGAACAACGCTGTGCCCACCATCCAAAGGAGCTAGAAAGTTTAAAAAGAGGTACAGGAAGAAGAATGACACTGTGGCTGGAAAACATGCCTGACATGCAGACACTTCAGGCATCAACAGGAAGTTCAAAGGGGTGACTGGAGAAAACATTGAGTACAAAGTCAGCTAAAGGCACAACAAAATGGATGCAGGCATATTGTGGCAGGGCGACCCCCAGCCGGGGAATAAAGAGCCTTGACTCTATGATTTCAGAAGGCTGAACAAATGCTTTATTATGCTATACTATATTATACTAAAGAAAAATCTGTGACCCTTACAGACAGTCACGACACAACTTTGACCTAATTGGTGAATCAATCAAAACCACCATCACCAGTGTCCAGTTTAGGAAACTACCTTTTGGTAAACAATCTCCATAACACATTCCACATGTGCCAAACAACAGATGCAGCAAGTGAAGATAGGAATTGTTTATCATTCCCTTCTCTGAGCTTTCTCACAGCTCCTCAGGAAAATCCTGGAAGAGAATTAAGTCTCTCTCTCTCTCTCTCTCTGTTCAATGGTAGGAGAATATGTTCGGAGAATATGTTCAAAGCATATGTGAATACCACACAGGCAGATTGTCTTGATGTATCTGCTTGAGGCTTAATTTCTCAGACCCTCAACCTGGGCAGATAACCCATTACCTGGAAGGAGAGTGGTAAAACCACCAGTCATGCAATTGCTGCAGTCCTAGAGGGAAGAGACTGAGAGTCAACTCCTGGGCTGAACAACTGAATGAATCTCTCAGGAATGCTGCTTGGTGCTGTGGATGTGATTGCCAGTGTCAGTATTTCACAAGAGAGAGAAAACCAGAGCTATAGCCAGACACGATATCACACCAGGTTTCCAGAGAACACACAGAATAATTAACTAGAATAAAGTATTTTCCCAGAAAACTGCCAGTTCTAGAAAGCAATTTTCTATTGACTGCAAATCTCTAAAGACCAGTAAATCACCTTGGTGAGGAAGAAGAATCCCTTTTATCTGTAAGAGACAGAACTAGCTGATTTTCATGTGACATCTTTCAGTCCTGGGAGTGTTCACTGAACTTTTTTCCAGCCAAGTTCCCAAAGCACTGATTAAAAATATTCTATTTTTCTTTTGGGTTCCTGCTTTGAGATGTTTTTCTTCCTGTGGTCAGCAGTTGACAAAAGGCCACTTGTCATTTGGAGAAAGGAAGAATATTGCTTGAGCAGGTGAATGTAACCATAGGACTATAAACCCAAGTCACTAACACTCTGCTATCCCTTCCTGCGACTCAAAGATCCTGGTATATCTGAGGCATGTCCTGGCGCCCTCTTTATCATTGTCTCAACAAGTACTTGATGCCTGAGTTTGAGAAACCTTTATTAGTCAGAGCTGTGCTGTATTGTTGGAGGTAGATAAGGGCTCCAGGTCACTGCAATTCAATGTAAGCCAGGCTTGCCTAATCTGAAGCCTATTATATGAAGGAACAATAATTCTGATTTTATCTGTCTTCACATTTTTACTCTGCAGTCTAGAGATCTCAAAGCAAATGCTAATTACTAAATCTCTCAATTTAAGTTTAAAATGTACTATGAGATTTTGAGAGAAAGGTTAAATTGTGCTTCCACAAGTACACTCTCCTTAGTCCTAGCCAAATGTTCCCTGTTCATATTTTAAAAGTCTTCCATATAAATATCACAAACACAAATTATTTTGCCATCAATTGCCAGTGGAAAGCTTCAGTGTAAAGCATTGTGCCATATATCTAAGTAGGTGATTTAACAAACCTCAGGGTAATGTCAAAGGTCCAGGTGGCTCAAACACTTTCAAGGCTACTGCACTTTGCACTGTCTGACGTCTGCTGTGCCTCAGCTGCAGAGATTTGTTTGGGATAATGCTTGAAAGTATTTCCTTTGATGTTAGATAGCATTAAATAAGTAAATGAAAAGGAAAAAAAAAAAAAAAAAAAAGAAGAAGAAGAAGAAAAGCCAACCCTGAACCTGGAATCCAATCTTTCTGAAATATTCAAGATAATAGTCTGTTTTTACAATCTGTCTACAAGAGACTATTAATATCATTTTAGTTTCTTATGCTGATTACTACTCCAGCACCAACATATATTTTGTAATAATTTCAAAACTGTGCAGAATGTAGGGTACAGTTTCCAACCTGTGCTGAGGCAAGTTTTCTCATGTCATTCTCCTTGACAGAGCCTTGAGTCAAGCCTGATGCGAGCAGGAGCAAAGTGAAGTCTATAGTCTTTATTTGTGAAGAAATAAAAATAGCTGTGACACAGGAAATACTTGGAGGCAGTATGACAAATAGCCCTTGTCAATTTACAGCTACTCACTTTTGGTCCTACATCACAGCCACTGCATTTCCTGATGTTTGCGCAGATGTAAATTACTTAAGGAGATGCCTGGCAGTGGCAAGTTAAGCCCTACATGAGTATTTCAGATCTTGTAAGTAATGACAGGCAGGCAGTGTTGCCTGAGGTCCATGGTGCAGTACCCCTCAGTGCAGCTGGATGTTGAGGCATTAGGGAACAAACAGCGCAGGGAAAACTGGATCTCCCTGCAACTACACTGTGCAGGAACAGTGCATGGGAGTGCCAGCAGCCGGATGGGAACCATGGATCAGGAAGAACAGAGAGACAGAATTAAGAAAGACTGTGGGTGTTCAGGAGAGACTCAGAGACAGAGAAGTTGTATTGGCAGAGCAGAGGCAGCAGGAGTCTGGACAGTGAATCCAGGTCTGCAAGGTCTGGGGGGCAGTAGGAAGCATCCACATGCAATGCAGCCCTTTGCAGCTTTTTTTGCCAGCTTCTGTTGTTTTTTCTTCTTTTCTCAAAATAGCTACTTGTTGGAACAAGCTTCTTGCCGGGATGTCGCAATTGAGATGATTGCTCTTGATCCTGGCTGTGATTCCTGTAGCACAGCTATGCTGGGTAAATCAACATCCCTGAGAAGTGGCAAAAAACACAGTCCTGGCTGCACTGAAAATAACAAACTTTGACTCACTTCCTCTTCAGAAACTCTTCAGTATGCCCCGTGATGCAATTCTCTAGTCTCCTGGTACAAAGAGAAAACTAATATCCATTTAATCCTGGAAGAACAAGCTTCTAAGGGGCACTTTTTCCTGCACAGATCCTTAATTTGTTGTCATGTCAAAGTGGTGAAGCCCTGTGTTGACCAAGGAATGCTCTGCTACTATCACCAACTCTTTTGTGTGAGTGTGTGTGTGTGCGCGCGCACATTTGATCCAGATGTCACCTTGCTATTTATTTCACAGTAGACATGAGGCGCTTGGCATTTTAGTTAGAACACCCCAGATTTGTAGCTTAGACTCCAGCAGTTCAACCTTTCAGCTTTTCAGGGCTATAGCAGTCTCTAGGAATTATCCCAACTCTCTGTCATCAAACCAGCAGCTGACATTAAAAAAATGTAGGTTCTACTTCAGTGAATAGCATGCATTTCTTGGGTGACTACTGGGAGACGAGCAGGGAAAAAGAAATGGAAAATTGCTTGTATATGAAATATGCATGAAGAACATTTTCATGAGCCTAGACTATAATCTTGCTGGGTTTCACATCTGTCTTTAGGCCCTTCAGTCTTCTGAGCTGCACCAATGAATCCTTTTAAATTTTTTTTTTAATGAATGACATCAAGGCAGCATGGCAATTATTTAGGCAAAAGTGTCCTGCACGCACACATAAAGACACATGCCCTTTTGGTGACTGGTAGTTGGAAGAAAAATATTCAATAGATCAAGGACAAATAGCAAAAGTAAAAATATCTTCTTAGTCACTGATGTGAATGAAGCTTTACTAAATAAATGACATAGGTGAAAAGAATTTCCATGATTTCAGGTGCTGGCTCAGCAGCTCAGTTGTAACAGAACCATTCCTCTGCTGAAAACTCAGGCACATGCATATGACCAGTACTGTATTGAGGGAAAACTGAGGGGAGTCACAGCATACTTTTTAGCAAAATCACCCCCATTTTACTGGCAATTTCCCACTGAGTACAGCAAAATGCAGGACCTATCCCAAGCATGAGGAAATGTAGCAACACATTGATTATTATCATGAGGATGAACACTCAGTGCTCACCTCTGAATTCAGTGCCTTGTGTTGTGACATCTGATGTACCATTGTGGAGTTTTAGCAAAGCAGAAATACCTTTAGTAGGGATGGAGGACAGCCCTTTTGTAAAAAACCCATATTTTCACTGACATCCAGAAGGATGCCACAAATCCACTTGTTCACAGGGATCTATTATTAACTCCTAATAAAACACCTGATTGCTTTTGAAATCTGGACTTCTTTGTTTTATTAGTGCCATCACCACAGACAAAGCCCTATTGCCCCAAGCTCTGTTCACACACACCTCTAATCCGCCAGGATTTATAATTTAAATAGGCACATGAGAGATATTAATCTAGATCATAAGAGTCTCTTTGGAGGTTTTTTTTCAGATTCCAGTCAAAAACATAAAAAGTTGGGATCTGGAGTATTTTCTTCTGTAGTCAGGTGTTTCTTCTAAAACTGCGATAGCATTAGGAAGAATGCCTCTGGCTGACTCTGGGTGTCTGTATCCCCTCTCAGATCATGTCAGCTCTGCTGCATGATGAATTCTTATTTAGGGGTCACACACAGTCAGGACTAATGAATCAGCTGGCAGTGAGGTGGGCAGCCTCTCCCTTGTGACTCCTCCAAGGTGCTGGTGGTTTGGATGCAGCCAAGCAAGCTGAGTGCTCATGTGGAGATGCATACATGCGCACAGAAAATTAGCAAAATGCCAGCCTTGCTGAAGAGGCCAGCTTGCTGGAAACATGTGCTTGGTTGGCAGAAGCCTGCTGCTTCCAAATCTGGAGGCAGTTGTGGCCTGGCTGATGCTGTGATAGGCTGCCCACATGTGTTTGGGCTCAGCCTGCAGGGAAGGGCTAAAAAGGCAGGTGAACATGCAACATGGCTCACCTGCCTGGGCTTGCCTAGAATGACACACCCAGTTCCTGTGCAAAAAAACTGCCTTCATTCTCTCAGAAAGGTAAAACACCCACAGTTGGTGGTTGCCTTTGGAGAACTTGCTTACTGGGCCTGTTCCCATGGAGAAAACACCAGGCCTTTTAACATTTAGGAGGCTTCCCACAGATGGACACAACACAAGGTAGAGTGACTGAGCTACAGTGTTGTCCATCCTTCTGCCTCACTTTTTCACAGACCCAGGTGATCCATGAAGGTTCCAACTGAGATGCTCTCCAAGGTTCAGCCAACATCCATACCTGGGACCCTCCCCCGCCACCCCCCCCTTCAGGGCTGCTGAGGATCTGCACCATTTCTGGTGCCATCTCTCACTAGCTAGAGAAATGAGGCTTTGAAGGGGCAGTTTGGTGGCACAGTCACTGCCAGGTGGAAGGATGCCCTGAAGGGGGAACAGCTGAGGCTGTTCTGACTCCAACATAACTCAGTGTCTTCAGTAGTGATGTTGAAGGTTGGTAGTGATGGTGTATGGTTGATCTAAGACACAAATTTGGGAAATCTGCAGTGCATTAGGGTGAGAAATGGAATTTAAAATTATCTCATCACCCTATGAAAACTGACTGGAGAAAGTAGGATGAAATTCAGTAGAGACATGTGCAGGATGTTGTAGTTAGGCTTGACAATACGATTCCTTAAATCTTTCATCTTGAAAGAGTGAAAAGGAGTCCCGTTCTGCTAAACCCTGGAAAAACTTCAGCTGGATTTTCATGCTCAGTTTCATGATCAGTTGGAAGACCAGATCTCTACAGAGTTTCTTTATAACTTAGTGTAAAGCAGAGACTTTGTAAACCAAAAGACAGTAGCTGTTTAAAGATCTGTCATCATTTCCCTCTGGCACAAGTATTTTTGCTGGTTTGGTTGACAGCATAAGCTTCTGGTTTGAGAGCACCAGTATTAAACTTTTAATATCTCTTGGAAGGTGGTGATTAGAAAGTGTGTTGGAGACACTCTTTGAGTCGGAGAAACCATGATGATGCAGTTGTGCTAGGCAATATGTGTGGAATATGCCTTGCTTTCCTCTGGTACTGCTCCATGTCAAAAGTGTTATTACTCCAATAACATCAAGCGAGTTAGGCTTGTATGAAACTGGAAATAATGCAGTGCTTCATTAGATGGTTTTGATAAGAAAAACCTAGGGTAACGTGTAGCTAGAAAAGATTAATTGCAGCTTCATTTTCCAAGGTAATTCCATGTAGGATTGCCTCTGGTCACAACACAGTTTCACTCAAAGGGTGCTGCACATTGTTAAAAGTTAGCAGTCATTTATTTTGTGCGAAATAGACTACATTATGAAGGAGATAATCCAGTTTGCTGTCATTTTGGCAGCTTGCTAATGACAGAGGGCAGTGTAATATTGCATGGGTTCAGAATTCAGCTGCTAAGCTTCAAGATTTATGCTTAACACATACTGTCATTCTTCAGAATTAGTTTTTGCTTTATCCCCAAACTCTGCTTTAAATTTATTGTCACTTTCCGGCTAAAGTCTAAAGGGCAACCAAATGACATTTTTCTCCATGCCTGTTAAATGATCTATAATTGAGTGAGGGCAGGGGGAAAACTCTGGCAATTAACAAGGCCAGAGCCTTTGCAAGAAGCAGACAGAACAGAAAAGGGAACAGATTTGAGCTGACCCATTCACAAGAGGTTTTAATAAATCATTCATTGCTCTAAATCTATGACCTTCATCTAGAAGGAAAGAAAGTCTAGTGGTATGGGTATTAGCCTAGAACCTGTTTAGGGCTAAGAACTGAGTGGGCCATGTTCTTCCCTCCTCCTCTCCTTCCCCTACTCCCTCCCAGTCTCCTGATTTCCATGTAATGTGAAGTCAGGCCTGTGGCCCAGCCAGGAGCCTGGCACACACAGCTGGCAATACCATTGCCTCAGGTTTAAGGCCAGAAAGCAGGGGCAGATGAAGCTTTACAAAGGTGAACTTCCACAGCATCCTATGGATATGCTGACCCTCTGCTCTTTGGCACTTGAAAGGGGTTGCCCAGCTCTGTCCTTTGAACATAGCCTGGTGTCCTTCCTAGGGCATGGGGAAGCATGGAGAGTTTGTGCTTGGGCATCTGCAGCTCTTGCTGGTGTGGTGTCTGTGGGCACAGCAAAGCTTCTCTTCTGGTTCTGGTTTGCACAAGCTCGTATCTTCTGAATTTTGCTTTGATTTTCAGGAATAAAAAGGGAAAATCTGCTGAAAATGGATAGTTCACTGGCATTTCTGCCATACATTATCAAGATTGCTCTGCACTGTATTGAACTCACTTAGGCCAGTTTTGCCATAGGTTTGGTATTTCAGCGTATTTCATGCTTAGAAATAGTTCACAGGTTCACAGACCGCAATGAACCCTTATGGAAAGCCTGCAATTTGTTTGGTGACCTGTTGGGTTTGATGTTTGGTTTGGTTGGTTAATTTGACTTGGTTCATTGTTCATTTGGAGGTCACCAAAGAGCAGGGGGCAATGGGTTCTTCTGCTTGCTTCTGTTCATAAAGAGTGGGAACTCAAGCACCCTCTGACAGTGCAGGCTTTAAAAGGGCAGGTAGGCAGAAAGATCAGCCTGTGGAGTGCTTTCAAACTGCATACAAAAAGCCTGACCTTCATGTCCTGAAGTCAAGGGAGTCTGATGAGTGAATCAAAGAGGACAGGAGGAACTGACAGTGGGCAATTGATAGGCAAAGAATATGATCTCAGCAACTGCATTTTGAAGGGAGGCCTTCGGGGGGGAAAAAAAAGCCGGGGGAGGGGAGGAAGAAGAAAGAAAATGAGATCAAGCATTAAAGTTTTACCAAAAGAGGTTGACCTTTACTGATGTTAAGTGCTATGAATAATATCAATTTTTACCAGCAGAGGAATTGAGCCTGAATTTATTTTTCTTATTGCCGTGGTTTGAGAGGAAGTGAGTTTTTTGGGATGCTGTGGTCAAGCCAATAGGTGCTCAGATTTGAATATTGGCACCTGGTGTGGCCACTGGGGACATGGATACGCCTCTGAAAACACGGGGGTTAAAAGCACAGAACTCCCAGGAAAACCTCTCTTGGGTTCCGGTGGGGAAAGCATTCCAGCTGCTGGCTGGGCGGGGGCAGGGAAGCCATGCGGCCGGGTGAGGTGGGCCTGGGCCCTGAGGATGGCAGGGTGGAGGGGCACCAAGAGACATCGGGCAGCCACCCTCCGCCCCCCGCAGGAGAGAGAGAGAGAGACAGAGAGAGAGACCGAGCGCCGGTGTCTGTGCCTGTGCCACCTTGAAATTTTACAGCAGGCCGGCTAAGAAGGACAAGGGGAGGGTGCGGCGAGAAGGTGCCCAGCAAGGCAGCCGTGGGAGTTCTGGACAGGCAGAGCCTGAGATTTTTAACCCTTTTCTTGGATGATGGAAACCTTACAAATGCTAATCCTCCTGGAGCTGAATGAGAAGAGAGATAGAGATGAGATAAGAGGAAATGGGCCACGAGGGAAGTGGAGAAGAATCTTAGGTGGGAGGAGGTGATGGAGTGGCCTTTGGCTGGACTTTCTTGTATAGCCATGGACAGAACCATTTTTCCTGTGACACAGAGACTGCATTTGGGGGGAGGCAATGGCTCGGAGCCAAGAGAGTTCAGTGTTGTTATGTGAAGGAGTATGTGAACAGAGGTGGTGGGTGAGGAGGGTGGTTGGTGACCTCGATCTTCAGTGGAGGAGAAGATCTCTGTTCTTGGGACCCCTCGGCCCCAGGGGGTGAAATTTGGGGGGACAGGTGTCCCAAAAGTGAGAGACTGTGCTCTTGTTTGGAACTGGACAAAGCATCCTTAAAAGAAGCAGCTCTGGTCCATGTGCAGTGGTGAGAGCACTGGGCATGGAAGGAAGATGTCACAACGGCAAATGTTCTCCGGGTGGTGCCATGAATGACATGGAAGCACACAAGGTTTCAACTGTGTTTCCTGAGGAAGCCTGTGGCACAAGAGGGACTCCTCTCCTCTTGATGAACTGAGAATTGATTGTCTGAAGGGTGGTGATGGACTGGAAGTTGGTGATATGAGGGGTGGCAGCTGAATTGAGAGTCCAAGGTTTTGTCTTACTGTGATGTATTGGGAACTTGGTTGGGAGGAGAAGGAATGTTTGGAAGGTTTTCATTCTTTCTGTTTGTTCCTTTTATATATTGTAAGTTAATAACGTTTTTTTTTTCCTTCTATTTCTAAGCTGAAGCCTGCTTTGCTCTATTTCTGGTCCCATCTCACAGTAGACACCAGGGAGAAGGCATTTTCATGGGGGCACTGGCATTGTGCCAGCATCAAACCATGACACTTATGGACTTCCCTACTAGGTTATTTCACTGGTGAATGAGATAAAAGTAGGAGAAAACTGAATGCTGATATTGCCAACAGCAAAGTTCACCTCTCTGGCCAGACTTTCATACAAAATAGCTGTGATCTCATAGTTTTGTGCCTTATGAAAAAGAAGTAAAACCTGCTCGGTATTGCACTGAATGGTATTTATAGCAGTGGGAGACATAGCAGGAGCTTCATTCTGTCACCCTTCTCCCCTCTCCCCACCCAGTAAAACACAGCCAGTGGAAAATCTGAAATATTGGCTGAGAGCTGGGCTAGGTTTTCGTGGACATAACTGGGTTGCCATGCTGACTTCAAGGGGGTTTGTGGCTGGTGCGAGGAGCAGATTCTGCAGTGTTCAAGGCCAGGTTGCATGGGGCTCTGAGCAACTTGATCTGGTGTCCCTGCCCATGGCAGGGGGCTGGAACTAGATGCTCTTTAAGGTCCCTTCCAGCCCCAACCATTCTATGATTCTGCAATGATTCTATGATTACAAAGAAAATACTTGAGTGACACCATTAAATAGAGCTCAGCAGAGCCAGGCACTCAGCTCAAGACAGATAGCCAACAAGTTAAATCCTGTCATTTCAAATGTTGCAGTCAAAATGAAGAAAGACACCAACTGGAGGTCTTAAAATGGAGAGAGGGAAAGAGAGGAAAAAGGAAGCCTATTTTTAGTGGTTGGAAGGTTCTTAGATACAAAGGGTCTCCCTGGATAAGATAATACAGAGAAGGCAGAAACAGCAGCATTTCTGAATGGCTCAGGAACAAGGAAGGAAGGAAAGCTGAGCTGAAGATGACTCATTCCAAGGACCTGAATGAGAAAGAGGATGGGGTATTCAGCAGTTTCCTATTAAGAAGTACCTCTAAAAAGAAACCCTACCTTTCAAAGAAAAAAACATAAGGGAAAAAAACCCCAGAAACCTTTCATGAGATTTTGTATAATTTATAAATGTCTTTGAATTTTTCTCATCCTTAGAACATTCCTTAAGAAATCAGTGGATCATTATTGTCGGCGGGAGCTTTCATCACCACATTGAATGAGCAAAAATGTTCATGTCAATCTCATGCCTTTGGATCACATAAAGCACTGTGTGTGTTATAACAATGGCTGCATTTGCACAATGGCTCAATATACTGCTGCTGATGCCTGTGGAAAGTACTAAGCAGTCCCCAGAGGGCACTGTGCCTCATTGTGCCCTATGTCTTTTTTTTCACTCTTTATCAGCTGGTGATAGAGATAAATATTTGTCTTTCTCCTGACATTTTTGGTTCCACATTTCTATAGGGTGTGAGTGAGAAGTATCTCCATTAACACTCTTAGATTTACAAGGTTTTGAATTAATGTGCTGAGAGAGTGTAAGCATTCTGGATTCAGTTTCTATAATCCCTATTTTACAGAATTGTTTTGGTTTTTGTTTGGTTTGCTGTTGTTGTTTTTCTTTGGTGTTTTATTTAATCTTTCTCTCTGGAGAAAGTAAATTAACAGTAAGACACTGTATCTTTTTGAAAGATACATGCAGAATAAGGAAAGATCATCTTAATCCTTCACCCATTAAGATAAAAAAATCCCTGTTGTTTCATGCAATATGGGATGCATGGGCATATTTTCCTTTCTTTTGCTATCTTCTTAGTCTCCTCTGCCATCTCCATATGGAAAGACCTTAAAACTCTACATACTCTGTAGGAAATAGACTCAAAGCATTTCCTATGCTTCTTCACATTACCCTTTCCCCTGCCTCTGTACACCAGCATGCTCTTAATTCTCTATTGCTATTCAAGAGAAAAATGAGGGCATTTCAGGTGAGCATGCAGCACAGGATCCCCCACAGTATGTGGGAAAAACCCTGCAAGAGAGAATGCAATGAGTCTCTGAGGTTTCTAGTGCTATGGTTTTCCTGGGTGATCTTTCTGATGAGACGTGATAGGTATATTGGGGAATTTTGAAGCTGCAACTGTTGTTCCCTCTTGAAACTCCTCTTCCTTGTTAGGATGTGGTAAAATTTATCCTGATCAAGCCAAACATCATGTTCCAGGAGCAGCTCTTGTTTCTGGTGTCTTTTTTCTGAACAACATAGCTGTACATTCCATGCTGGGGCACTGCTCTGTATCACATTTACAGGGCTACTTTATCATCCTGTTGTTCCTAGATAAGTAATTCCACTCTCCACTAAGTGTTAAGCCCTTGCAAATATTTATGCACGTGTCTCTTCATACCATCACTCAGCCAGTGCCTCTGAAGCCCTTCACATTTCTGGTAATTGCTGCTATTTTTTTTCTCTGCTCAGTACTCTTCAGGAAACAGCCTGACCACTATTTACATTTCTCTTATAACGTCTTATAGACCTACCCCATAGGCTACCTGTTTATCCATAGGCAAAAGCTGTTGTGACCGTGATGGTGATGTCCCTACTCCTCTGTGACCAGAACAGGTGCAGGTATTCCAAAACTGCACATCTGGGGGTCTTGAGTCCTGGGGTGCTCAACTGCTATGGGTAAACCCACAGTCTCCTGCAGCGCTCCTCTGTGTGAAATGTTTACCTCCCTGCATCTCCACCGTGCTTAAAGTTGTAATGAGGGAAAGCAAGTTGCTCACTGTTCTGGTTCATATAATTATGTATTTGGAGTTTTAATTAGAACGCCATGAAAATCAAATAAGACAAATTAATCTAGCTCTAAGACATTATTTAATCACATAGATGTATTTTCAAATTAAGACAGAAGTCTTGATAGCAGAGCCACTTCAAGCAACCCACATTGGTAATATTATTTACTAAGGGTCCATGCACATGCCACCACCTGCATCCATCAAAACTAAGGGTGCTCTAAGTCATCCAGTGACAAAATTGATGCAAACAACCAGTAAAAAGATAAAATACAAAGCATATAATATGCCAGTCCTAGGGCTTTTCTCTCTAATCTTTGGAAGAGCCTTAGGGTAGATAGGTCAATTATTTTCCTTGTTCCTCCTTCTGTACACTTTATGTTTCCATTTATGTTCTATACACTTAATGTTTGCATTACAATTTGGCATAATTATTTAAGAAAATTTGAATTGTGTTGGATGTGGATGGTGGATTCATGGCCTGGAGACTGTGGTGGTGGTGGTGTTGTTGTATATTACTGTCTAACTCTCAGGAGGCTGAGCTTACTGTACTTCATCTGCAATTAATTTATCACTTTGCATGTGTGTTTTTATACAGTGTACATATTATGTATGATATAGCTATTAAGCAATGCAATTCTATTTTGCCCTCTTATTGCTGTAGAATATAAATGTCTGCCCAGCCTTGTCCATTTTTGATCACCGAAAACATGATAGAGTGAGTTTTGTGCCATGTGGTTGAGTGAACAGGAATGTCCATTTTCTTATCATGGTTACTGTTCTCAAGCTACAATGGCATAACTAAGAAATAGCAAGACACTGCAGGTACACAGCAAGATCTGCAGTTTATAGGTTTACTTGGGTATTCAGGCAGTTCATCCTAGTTTTCCACTGCTAAGGATTTGGTTCAAAAAGCTATCATCGAGAATCTGTGATGTTTCTTCTTAATGAACATGATAGGAGAGACACATTGAATCAATAAAATTGTGCTGGAATAACTAAAAGAAAGATATGATCCATATTAGCTGCAGGCAATACCATTGGCATATCATCCAAGAAAGCTGAAATAGTTGCATTCTTCTAAGATTCAAGTATGCTTTGAGGCAAAAATACCATTTAGCAAGCACATATATCAACAATTAGTTTTGTGGCCCTCTTCCTTGTTACCACAGACTGTAGGCCAAATTTGAGACTGATTTCTGCTCCCTGTCTTCAGTGGGCTTTTATCTGAGCTAACATTTTGTGTCTTCCACTTAAACCAGAACCAAGTTCCTGCAGCAAAAGCATGCCAAATATTAAGGGCAATACTGGAATATATGTAGGTAGTGAAATTGCTACTGAGGAAACTTTATGCTCTAAGTGTAACTGGACACTAAACAGGAAGATAAACTAATCATTGAAAGCATTGGTAATTCTCTCCTGAACTGCCAGGACAATTGATTTGGTAAACTGATCCTTTGGCAGCACAGGATGCAAGCACCGTCACTTTACAGAATAGGTATTGACTGGATTTAGTCTCACCTGTTAAGACATGCTCTGAGCTGTACAGCAAATAGACCAAATGTTAGTTTTTTCAGTGTTGTCTGATAAATAAGAAAATTCTGGGAAAAGCAATTTGTCTGCCCTTCCTAAACTCTTGCACTGGTTTGGTTCTCCAACTGAGTAGGTGCATGGAGGAGAGCAGAGCCGATCCCTCTCCACTAAATTCCTCAAAACCACAAAACATGGGTTACACAGAATCTGGGAGTCAAAGCAGCCATTCTCTTGGGGGGCCACCTTCTCCCTTGCAGATGCAGGGATTGATAATAACCTTGGCCTGGAGCAGGCTGCATGGAACGAAGGATCACATAATGCCCAGCTGCAGGGAAACCTGCAGATGGTTTCTGCTACTTTGGGGCAGGTAGGGAATGAGTAGACAGCAGATGCCAGGCAAGTTGTTTCATGGCACTAAAGAAACATGAGAGAAAGCTCTGCTGCTTTAGTTTTATCTTCATCCTCTCTGCAAAGCAGATAGTTCTTAATCATGCTTATTCCAGAAACTAGACAGAAGACCTACTCATAGAGAACAATGTATTTTATATGAGTCCTTTGATGCGGGAAAGCAAGAAGACTGTTCACAGCATGAGCTGTGAACATTTTCTGTGGTAGTGCTATGGTAATAACATGGTTTTTAAATTCAGAGGTGTAGAGTCAAGCCCTCAATTATGCAATAAAAAAGTAATGTGGCAACACAATACTTCTAAGGATTATTGTTTAGCCACTTCTGCAGTGTAAGCAGAGCATACAATTCAGACATGAATGAAATTGTATAAGTGTGAAAAGCAAATCCTCTTATTTACAATTAACTAGATAAGCTTAACTATCACTGAAAATTTTGGGGTAATTTGATCATTATGTCCATGGGTATAATTGAGAGTCACAAAAGGGTATCACAGAGGATAGATAGAGTTGTTACATGTCAGAGGTCTGATTTTCATTATATTTGTAAGGTGTAGTTGTATAAGTTTCTGCTTACATACTAATTTATGACGATGTGGGTCAAAGCCATTTGCTATAACTCAAAGTAAAGCCAGGAGATACATTTTTTACCTTATATGACTAATGTGACATCTGTAAAGAGTTAAATAAAGAGCATCTCTCTTCCACAGTTTTTTTAAGCACCCTTCTACTACTGTAATGTAAAATAAATTCCTAATTAGAGGGTCATTATAACACTAAAACCAACAAAGCAAGGGCAACCTCACACAAGTGCCTGAAACTTATGGAGCTTCCAGAAGAGCTCTAATGTCTGAACCAAAGTAGATGGAAGAAGTCAGAGAGAGTTGGAAATTGTGTGCTTGATTCTTCACTCAATTATACTAGTTGGAAATATGAAGTTTCAACAGTCTGATTCAATGATTGAAGAGTAGACAATGACAGTGTGTTGTTTTAAATAGAAATGTCGCTGACCAATTGATCAGCAAAGCTATGATACAACCCTAAAACCTCAGCAAGGAAGTAGATGCACTATGTGAGAAAAGTATTGCATCATAAGATTATGAAATCTGCTCACTCAGGTTCAGCTCCAGGTTCTGCCACTGGCTCTCCTGTCATCTCAAATTAATCAAGTAGAAGAGGGTTCAAATAAGTGGTCATTATTTTGCATCTTACTGTCAAAGCCCTAAGCCTGACTTTTTGTCAGTCTTTGAAATTCCAGATGAACATGAATATTTCAGCTAGGCAGAATGTTTGAAAATCAGGACCAAAGTAGTTTGACCCTGAAAAACTAGAAGGCACTTATTACCCACTAATGCACATAACAGACCTACTTCAAGGCTTAACCAGTGATAAACTTTAGATCTTGGGTTGGAAAATAATTCACACAATGAATGGCAGGTTTATTCTTCTGCTGGTGCCCAGACTTTTTTTCACACATAAGGAATTTTAGTTTATATTATGGATTATTAGCTATTTTTCATGTTTTAAGGAGTGGTCCAAGCAATCATAAGATTATACCAACACATGATGTCCTAGGAACATTTTAAGAAATACAATGAGATTTGAACAAGAATTTGGCCCTGATGCAAAACAAATAGCAAGATAAAAAATCACCTCAAAACTTGAGAAACTGGCTGTGACTTGTGTTAAGTAGGGTATTTACTGTCTTGTGACCCAGGTGAAACGTAACCACCTGATGCATATGTCCTAAAAAGAAGAGTTTTACAAAACCTTGGCTTCTGGCATCGATTTACAGCTGATGCTTAAACAGTGCTCATGAAATATTAAGGAGCACAACTTTCCTGTGCATTTTGTTTACAGGATCCTCTGTATGTTGATGTTTATAAGCATCCCTACACTGAGATGTTCATACTAATCTGGAGGAAAGGGATATTCACAAACTTAAACATGAGATCCAAGAGCAATCTTGTTATGTCTGTTACTGCATGGAGAAACATGAATCACCATGAATGAAGCTACTTGTCCCTGTGTTAACACTGTAACACTGTCCACACCCCAGGGACTCCTGCTTTGCTTACCTCTGACAGCTCAGATAAGGTCTGGGTGAGTTGGGTCTTAGTCAGGGAGGATGTGATTGCTCTGTTCTTGAGCATCTCTCCCACTGCTGCAGCTGCAGTTGTGCTTCCATTTTGCATCATACTATCCACCCTTTCCTATCCTATATTTTCCTTTTTGACAAAAATTCACAGTCAAAAATATCTAGTCTGTAGATTATAACAGAACTTTCTCTTGTATTGCAAAGGAAGATTGGTATCTATGTGTGCTGGTTTCAGTGGGGGTCGAGCTGATTTTCTTCACAGTGGCTGTTGTGAGGCTATGTTTTTGAGCAAGCGGCTGTGTGGTGCCTGGTTGCTGGCTGGAGTTAAACCACAACACCATGCAACTTCTCTTGCGTGATTGATTTCTTTTAAAGAGGCATTACTTTGAAATTCTGTGCTGCTAAAAATGCTCAGCACTTTTGTCATCCATAGCAGCAATGATGCTTAACTCCTAGCACGTGTAGTAGAATTTGAGAAATCTGACATCAAATTTTAATGAATTTTTGCCTTTTTCTTACTTCTCCAAATTTTCCTCTGACATTTCCAGGTCTCTTCTCTTCCCTATTCCTCTGAGATTTTTCCTCAGGGAAAAATGTCACACGGAAAAATTTCCTCAGGGACCGATGTCACAGTGGATTCATTAGCTATGATACTCTGCTGTTAGCTCTGCTTGTGACTCTGGATTTGCTCAGAAGTTTCTGATTTTAAAGCTTGTAAATTCTTTTCTTCTGGCTTATAAGATCCACTACATGATATCATGGGAATAAAACCTGTAATGGGAGACATGGGAAGGACAGACCTCTTCTGCCATGTCTCCAGTACTTACTACATCAGTCAGAGTTGGGCACAGGCTCAAATCTTTGTTGCAGTACAGCTCCCAGGAGATGTCAGGACCCATATAGTCAATATGTGTCAGTTATTGAGACAGGCTGTGAAAATTTGGTATTCCCAAACTGGGTAGAAATGCAGAGTCAGGTGAGGTTAATTTTTCAGAAGTCCTTAATAGCAACATTTATGTTTTATGACTTCAACATGGAAGCCCACAAAAAAAGTTCAGGTCTGCAGAGGATCCTAAATCTTTTAATGATGACAGTGATGAACATGAACAGATTATCCCTACCCCTAATGCTGAGTGATTTCACCAACCTAGTGGGAAAAATCCTTCTCTTAATTACACAGAACAAGTAGAGAATTGCTGTATTGATGTGAATGGAGTTATTTTGGACAGACACCAATACAGGAGAGAACACAATCTGGCGCCTTGAATGCTGCCAACAAAAGCTCAGTTGTATTATCTTGTGATTTGACTATGGCAGGCAGTCTCACTGAACTGATGTCTGACCTAGCTCTCACGGCAGTCAATGTGAGCCTTTGCACTGATTAAAATGCTTTTCAGGAGACCCTCTTGGCAGCCGGATTGGATTTCAGATCAAGGGGTCCCTCACCAACTTTGATTGAAGCTCACATCCTTGATGGTGCTGACCTAAATGTCATCTTATCCTCCAGACTGGCCCAGCTTTGGCTGGGGTATTGGATCAGGCAACCTTCTGAAGGCTTCTCAGGTATGAAATATTCTCTGTGGCTTTGTAGCAAAATAGGGCTGTGGAAGACACAGCAGTACTCTTGTCCATCAGCCCAACCTGCACTTTCAGTGGTAGAAAGACTCCCGTGCAAGAGTCCTTGGGAAGGTCAGGCATTATTTAACCACTGTATTAGCATACCTCTGCTTATTACCTTACAATGCTCTCATCGTGTTACAACATAGATGAGGACAAGTCACAAACCACAGAGATTTATCTTTCCTAAAGGAATGTTTCCAGGACTTTAGCCCAGTAAACACTAGAGTTTAGCTGGGATTTAGAAAGAATGTATTTTCCTATCTGATTTGCAAGGTTTTTGTTTCCTGCCTCGCTACAAATTGCCAGAATTTTGAGTGATAGGGTTTCATTTAAATAATTCAAACTCCCAAGAAAAAAAATCAGCATTTAATTTTTCACACAGAAAATATCTCAGATGACACAGTTTTGGACCTATGTGCCAGTGCGACCAGACCGCTAAAAAAATAGTTTCCACAGGATCCATCGAGGTTTGTGCCCAGCAAAATTTGCTTTAAATATTCACTTTTAGGCTACCTGGACTTTGCAATTGGTTTTCCTCTTCCATTCTAATGTGAGTTTTTGCACATTGAAAAAGCTATTTTTTTCCCTTTGGAACTTTGGACCAAGAATAGGGATATGGTAGAAAGATTAAATAAGTGTGTGAAAATGCGTATCTATTAAAAATCAGAAGGGAAATAAAAACAGAGTCTCTGTCAGATTCAAACAGAATCTGACCTTTCAGCCAGATTCCTCTGTACATCTTGGATTATGGAAAGACTGATGATCTGTCTGACTGACCAGTGAAACCTATTCTTCCTTACTGCTTTTTTACCTGAAGAACAACTTATGAATCGCTGACAATATTCCCTCCACTAGAGAGATCACACATGCATAAAAGGCAGGCTTGTCTCTACCCAATCCCTCTCCTTCCTCACAAGATTCAATGTCCCAGTCATAATCAGTTCTCTGATATTGAAGAGATCACATTAGGGTAATTAATCTTCTCCCTTTCGTCTTGAAACTCCAAGCCCACAAGCTGCACATTTAGAAAGAAAAAAATGCTCCAGACCACTCCAAATTACCTATAGAGTTGACTAAATTAAAAAATGAAGGAGTCATAGCTGTTGTTATAAAAGTGGAGTATATTTGTAATTAATGGTGAATTAGTCCAAAATTTACCATAATTGTCATGTTCTTGTTAAAGATGACGTGTGGCCAAAACCACAAACATGTGGGAGCCAGTTTAGTACCACACTAAGAAAACCATGTATAATACAGGTCTGATAAGGTTTCATATGATTATGCTTTTAAACTGGCAGTGTTCTGCACCTTAGTTGTAGTTAGAAGATTGAGGGTCTGAGATTACTATAATTTCATAGAGTAAAATCTTGGGCAAAGTTGTATTTAATCTGATAGGGCCCACTTCTGAAATACTTACATGGTGAAACGACTCATTGACATCACTGGAGTTTTGCCTGAGTAAGAACTTCAGACTAAGGCCTGGAGGGATTATCTATGCTCTTCCCTACTTACTCATTGAGTAAATCCCATGTAGACTCTAATGAATGTAAAAGGGCCTAAATGGAAACATGGGTCTTACATAAAGTTAAAAAGGATTTACTGGATATCTTCAGATATTTTAATTTAGGTGACTTTTCTACTCTTTTTCCCTCAGAAGAGGACTCTATAGAAGAACAGAAACAAAAACACCTGTAAATGGAATGTTACAGAAAATCCTCTCAAGAACTGTGATTTTTCAACATTTTTTATTGATGTGGAGAACTCAAGATAACTTCCAAGGAAAGTGCACACCTCCTAAGGTACTGTCAAATGGAAGGATTTTTCTTCATTTTTTTAAATGAATCTTTTGAAAGCAGCCTACCCACTGACCCTGGATTTAAAATCAGTGGTGTAAGAGGCTGACTTTTTCCAAAGAGGTAACAACTGCAGCTATTTGGGTTGGTCCCAATAAGCAGAGACAAAAGCATTTGAGGGGAAAGCATTTAGATCCAGCACAATCACAAGCCAACTCTGGCGCCTTGTGTGCAACCCTCTTGCTCCATAATTCTCCAGTAGGTATTGTCTTGCTGGGCAAGAATCAGATCTGGTCCTGACACCTATCCTCCTTCTCAGGTGATCTCAAACTGAAGAACATGGACAACAGAAGGAGAACACACTGCTGGGGAAGAGAACTCCCCTGCTTTCCCCTTCAGCACTACAAATAATCTTCCAGTTTTCTAGCAGCCAGGACAGAGTAAGATTTCTAATTTCCCAAGCATGATGTTTTTTTTCAGAGATAGTTTCTAGCCATCCTGAGGGAGATGATGAAAGTGTGAATTCAAAGGATTACTTTATAGTCTGCACCATGGTATCTGCCCATGCTAGATTCTATCTGGGGTGCTTGACTTCATGAGGGAGCTTGGCCCCACTTATCCCAGAAAATGGTCTTTTAGTTCCCTAGGTCATATTCCTAAAATTCTTCTGGGCTGGTAGATGCTCTAGCATTCACCCTAACAGATGTCATCAGCACTGACATTGCCTGTCCCCTGACAGCTGTATGGCATTCTAACTTGACAAGACTTTTCTTCACCTTAAAACAGACAAACAAACAAACAGCACCAAAAAGCCATGGAGATACCAGAAGCATAATGGCAACTCTAGCAGCATTAAATTCACTGTCTCTGTTTTCCAGTTTCACAGAACTTCCCAGTCCACAGCAAGTCAATGCTGAGGGGCTGCTCAATGCTCCCAGGTGCCTTCACTGCACAGGACACACTCTGATCCTTCAGACATCACACTGATGTTTCTGCTGCATCCTTGAAGGTGCTGATCACCTTCTCCTGTTGATGGAATCAAGGGGAATATCTCGGTTACCCAGTCTGGAGACAGAGGTAGAAGGGACATTGATAATGCTCAAAACTGTGCTTTCAAAATTAACACTTTGATGAATTACATTGACATTCAACTAAAAAGGGGATTAATGGGTGTTAGACCAGACCTGTAAAGTACTACACTTTGCTGCTGAGTACTTTTTTGTATCTCTCATCTTGCTTGGAACAATCCCTTTCCTCATCTCAACCAAACCCATAAATGAGAGACTAACATGAAGTGTTATCCCACCAAATGGCAAAGTAGGTTTTCACATTCTTTTCTAGTACTAGAGCTCTGTTTTTGAAGGCAGAGAACTTAGCTAACCTTGTTATGTCCCAGCAAATACAGAGACTTTGTTTATTGTGTCATGAAAATGAACAACACATTTTCAATGTTAAATAAACATTTGTCCAAAGGTTCAGCGTGACTGCTTAAAACTTAAGTAAATCAATCACTGTAAGTTAACCTTTGCTCGTGACACTGTTCTTTCTTTCTGAAAGCACTGTAACTATCAGATCTCACAGTTACATGTTTTTTCAATATGCCACAGTCAGGAGAAATACTTAGTGGAGAAATCTGGCACAGCAAATGCTTTTCCACCCAGTGCTCTGTGGAGCTCAGCAAGTTTATGGGTTGCAGTGGTGTATCTTAAGGACATTAAAGATACAGTTTCAGCTACAGTCCATCTGGAAAAATACCATGAATGTGAAACCATTGAGAATTTAGAAGATGTTAATGTTCCCTGATACATGCATATCAGTGCAGTTCAATTACACATTTACAAGCATACTTTCTATCTAAATTGGCTCTGTGGAACAGATCCTCATGTCACACTAAGGTGGTTGCATTACAAAAGCTTATTGTGATGGAGTTTAGCCAAAGGAGATGAGAATATGAAGACACAAGAAAACCTTTTCAAGGAATTGAGGCTGTGGCAAACACTGGCTGCTCTCTGCTCTGGCAGAGCAAATATTTTTGTACCTGCAAATCTTGGTAAGATGGGTAAGCAGAAAAATTACCCAGCTTAACTCAAGACCAAAATGGAAATCTGAGAAGGGCAAGGTGTTCTGCTCACTGCAAGGGAGCATTTTTTTGTTTGAGTTAATTCCCTCTGGCAGTCAGTACAGATGGCTGTTTTACTCTGCCTGCACATCTGACAGAGGTGACAGCACTGCACAAATTCAAGGCAGGAAAAACACACGGCTTGAGAACAGAAGTGGAGTTCTTTCATTGATGGAAGGCTATTTTTAGAGTAGGGTAGATGATACAGCAGAGGTGGACAAGCTAGGATCCTTTTCACCACATATGGCTAAGAGAGATAATGCTTGTTCCAGAGGGACTCTTAAAGAAACTTCTCACTTCCCTGGAAATTGCTTTTTTTTCTCCTCCTGTAAAATGCTAGAGCACTTTTAGTTTGGATGAGAACCAACTGTGACAGGAGCTGGCACTGTGGGGAACATACCTTATGTATCCTGCCTACCTTTTGGAGGTAATTTTCTTTTGACTAAATCTCTCAGTTTTTCATTATTCTACAGAGATTTTCTGCGTCAGGCTAACAAAATCTCAGCACTGCTTAAGCCATGTACAGCCATGGGATATGCTTTCTGTGTCTCTGCTGAACTGGACTGTAAGCATACTCTGTGGGCCTAAAGTGTCCTCTCTCCTCAATGACTGAGGACCCCTGAAGCCCCAGTGAGCTCTTGCTGCTCTCCTTATATGGCAGCTGTTGTCTTTCCTCACTCTGCCAGACCCAAGAGTCTCTTTCAGAGGTGCTGTTCTCTAACACTGGAGATGGACCTTCCTTCTGCATGCAGCAGGTATCTGCATCCTTTCTCTTGTGTGTGTCAGGGCTGCTGCAATGGTTTACTTCCTCCTTCAGATTTGCCCTTAAAGGTTTCTAGGGATGATCCAGCCATTTCCTTGCAATATGTAACTAGGCCTGACCAGGCTTAAATGTATGTCCTGAAAATGGAGATACCTAAGGAATTTATAGGCTCACTAGTGTGTCTTACTCTATGTTACCAATTGCATGAGGCCCTTCTTTCCACCCTCTGTGTAGAGGGCCAGCCATGTGTGTGAAAATTGTGAAAAAGGACTCATAAAGGGAGAGGCCACTTTGTCACAGCCTTTCTAAAACACTATCATCAGGCATAAAAAGTGCCATAATCTACTTCCACATTATTTGCAAACCCTGTAATTGGTGGGTTTCCATCCAATGTGGAGCACAATCCATGTTTCCTCACAGCTTTATCTGGAAATTTATTTCCTTTGTGTCTGGAGGCCATTTGATTTAGGCAACACTCAACATTTTTTACTAAGTGAAAGCACAGTAAAACCTTTCAAATGCCAAGAAATTCCAGCCTGCTCCTGGAAAACATGCAAGAGGATACATGAAGCATGTAAAACCTGAAACTCAGGTGATACAAGGGATGTAAATAGGAGCCAGAAAACCCTGTGAAATTAGTTTCCTCAAGTTTAATGAAGGAAAAAGGCACTCTTTACAGGAAGGTTTAGAGTGAGCACCTAACTTAGCTGCTTTGCATCTCTCCACAGAGAAAACTGTCTCTCTGCTAACTAGAGGAGAGGTAAACTAAATCAGACTCACTGAGACAAAGACATCTGTGGTGAGTCCCATTTCTCCCTAACTTGCAGGCTCTCACATTCTTTAAATCTGCAGTGTTGTGGTGGTCTGCCAGGACTGGTAGGCATCTGCTTATTGCCCAAGTGAGGCTCCCAAGGTGGGAAGAAGGGCAGAGTTTTTGCTTTCTACCTGCTGTGTCTTGCAGCCCCTCCACCTTCTGAGAGGGTGTCCAGGGCAATCCTCAGAGCACCAAACCTGACTGATCTCATCCAAATTGCATCTTGGATGGTAGGAATTTTGGATGATAGATAGGCTATAAATAAATCTGGTGAAAAAACATGTAGGTGGGTAAGATGCTGATTTCCTTGCAGTTGCTACTGGGATGCTCTGGTTGTGGATGTTGGCACCCCACAACCCAGCAAAAATTGCTGCCCACAAGTTCTGCCACAGGACTTGCCCTTTTCTCCATCTCTAAGCAATATCCACCAAATCCATGCTGCTGCAAAACCACTATGGCTGTGGTAATCTTCTGGTTAAAGAGCTAAATTATTTCCTCTGTTTTTTGAGGTAAACCACTAACCCAAGTCAATTGTGTGCAGTGTTACTGGTTTGAGTCTCACCCTTTAAAAAGGGAAAAGCTTTATCCAGCAATCAGAGAGGTGTTAATATACATTGTGCCTTCCACAAGTAATGGCAAAATGGGCTGTGGTGTTTGACATGGGAGTGCCTGTCACTGCTCCCTGCTCCCTCTGTGGGCATGCAGCTGCCTGCAGCCCAGGGCACAGACACACTCCCTTCAGTGAGTGCCCTGCATGGACAAACCCAGCAATTCATTTGAAAATTGTCACTGAAAGAAAGGGATTGACCTTGAAGGTACTACTTTACTTTGGTCAGAGAGGGATATTTTAGACTCATCCCTTTCAAAGGAAAACTGCAAACAAATGATTATTTTCTCCAGCCATGCAGCAAAGTCCTGTTTGAAGCAATTTGCCCTTGAGGCAGAACATATAAAAGATACACCCCAGTTATAACCAGCTGCAGCTTGCTGGGGATAAACCACTCCAGCAGAGCTGGATCCCTGCTGCAGAGTGACTCACTAACAATGTTTATCCTTCATTATGATGCAGGTTTGGTTCATTCATTGCCTAACTATTATGTCACTAATTAGAGACCCTTAACTGACAGGAAATGTTCACAACAGCTTGGTGGGGTGGGGGTAGCGACAAACAGGTCAGAGACTAGATGTGGCCTAGCTTTTGAATGGCAGGAGAGTTGGGAGAATCGGAAACAAAACTTCTTGTCTGGGGGTCTCCTTCCCCAACTGCTACAAAAAGAAACATGTTTTTCTTGCTAGGCTGTGGGCTGCAGAGGCAATGCTTTGCCACAGTTATTCTGCACTTATTGCTAATATGGGCAGGGAAACAGAAGTGGGCAAAAAACTGCATCCTTTTGGAGGCAAATAATTCTCCTAAAGAAAGCAACAATCAGAACTAATATCAATACTCTCTATGGGCAAAGTGAAAATGCCCTATGCTGGATGAGTAGAGCACAGCAAAGAAACAAGTTCCCTGGAGGAAAATCTGCTCTTTGACAAGATAACATTTTATTAGTCTTTTGTAAATATGTGTGGTCTGAGCCCTCAGTAGACATGAGGTCTCCTAGCATTCTTCTAGGCAAAACCAGCTAAGTGTTCAGCACATTGTATGTTCTCTGCTTCTTGCCCACTCCAACATGAGTATGGAACTAATAATTCTAAAAAAAATTGCTAAAAAACCCACCATGGATGTCCATAGCAACTAAATTTATGAAAGCTACTAGGTGGAATAGTCTAAACTTCTCACATGGAAACACCCATGAAAGAAGGCTTGGAAGCAGAGTGCCTGAAAGTGTGAACTTGAGGAAGTTGAAAAAGCAGACATCAGAATGTCAGTCCTTCATGTTCGCAACTAGCAACCAAACATAAAGGGGAGGGGGAGGACTCTGCTCAGAGTGAAGCAGCTGTTACACAAGAGGCACAGCAGTGCTGAGAATCCCAAGTCCAAGGCACACACACTCCCTGTGAAGCAGATGTACAACCACGTGCCCTGTGTGCATGCCCCATTGCATGGAGTTGTGGCACTTACAAGCGACTGATTGCACACAGCAAGCTGGAAGTGGGGCTTGTCATGTCAGCATTTGATGAGAGTTGTCTCAGATGCCAGTGTGTCTCCTGTCTCTCTTTCAGCCGAGGCATTTCATATTGATACTCCACTCCAAAGCACTTAGAAATGAAAATAATTTTAGAGATTAGTTATTGTTAGTTAGTGTTTAATGCAGTGGTTTCGCTTTTTTCTTTTTTAGTGTACCACTCTGCTTCACAAGTTTTGCAGTGGAACCAGCTGTGCTCTCCTTTCACTATGCCCTTGGCTCCTGGCATTCACTGGAAACATTTTCCGGCTGTGAGATGAAAGGTTAAAGGTTTAAAATTATATAGTGGACAGCAGACCTCTGTCCACTATATAATTTTAAGTTATAAACTGTGAATCTGACATTGTCCCTGCTAAATACCACAGATTATAGTAAAACCTTTGAGTCTAACAACCTGACAACTTATTTTGGAAAATATAAAAATGGGACACCTGGGAATCTGAAATATTTTGTGTTGCCTGGCAATGGGCAATGTCCACTTTTGTTCATAGGGTCCTAGAACATTCCAACTCAACAAGCCCAGCTACATGCTCCCTAGGACCCAGCAAAAGAAGCACTAGGCAGCAGCCATTGCCCAATCCTCTAGGTAACCTTTCTGTCGCGATTATTTACTAAGCAATGTGACAACAGTATAGAATCATCCTGCTTAGGGGTCCATGCCCTTTCATCCATGTATTGCCTTTCCAAATGTACTTCTCTCTTGGAATTATAAACTCACTAGACCTTCATCAAGGAAACACTCCTTCTATCCCCTCATCTGCCTCTCTCCTTGCCCATTTGGTGGCTTTATGCATCTCTGATTCCTCTTGCTTCAGCTGCTCAGATCAAGAATGGTAATATTTCCATTACAGCTAAATACATCCCACCTACTCATTGCCACAACACGCCTTTTAAGTAGCTGGAGCAAAAACTCATTCCAACAGGTAAAATATTTCTGTAGGCTCAAATGAGCCTTATAACAGTGCAATGCTCTATGAAATTGTATAGGACAGAGTAGATAGTGTCTGCAGCTGAATTAATTGGACTTCAACATAAAAGGTTGGAGGTGAGCCCGTAAAAACCACAAGCCCAGGTTCCACAGCTCACTGTAGCTGCACACTTCTCTGACACCATCTCCCAGTAGTCCAGGGTGCTTCAGATCCCAAGGTGTTTAAAATCCAAACTCAATTTTTCCTGAAGTTCAAGGTATCTAAATTCAATGACCAAATAGAGAAAAAACTCAGTGGTGCTATTTCTGTTGCTTGGTACCAAGCCCAGCATGTGGTTCAAAGATACATCTGTGTAAATTTGCTTTTGGTGTGAAAACCTCAGCTCCAGTCAGCAGCAATCCTTCACTCTGCAAGGCACGTTAGTCCTTCTCTCTGCTGCTCAAGTCTGGTTCAGGCCATCTTCAGTCTTAGCAGAGTGTAAATTATCAGCTAGAAGAGCTACGAAAAGAACCAGCGGAGGTGCAACACCTGGTTTGTTCAACAGAGCCTCTCAGAAATAAGCCTTTGACAGCATAATCTGACTATTCAGGTCTATAATCTAAATTGACCACATGGATTGCTGTTACAAAAGAGAAAACAGAAATTATGTTTTCCCAGATTGTGGAGCTTAATCTGGTTGGGGGAGATCCCATTTCCAGAGCGACAGTAGACAGCTCCCCACCTCCCCCCTGCAGCACCTCTCACTTACAGGTCACCAGCTGGGATTTGGGCAAGAGGGACTTGCTCAGCATACAGAGGCTTCCCAAAACTAGAAAGAGCAGTGACCTGGAAGTCAGCCCCCAACCTGCAGGCTCAGAAGAGGATGTGGGGGCAGGATGGCCTCAACCTCATGCTGCCTTTGGCAGAACATCATGTTTGGAGGGGAAAGCTGCAGGGCACAAACCTGTGTGAAGTTCAGGAGGTTCCCCATAACTCCAGCCCAGCCCTCACGCCCTCCTGAAAAGAGCTAGCCATGGTGGCAAACAGTGGTTTCTAAGGACTTTTTGTGGCTGCTACTAACTGATAATTCTATTGTAAAAATGCTCCCTTTGGTTCAGAGCAAAGAACTGAGCCAAAGCAGAGAGACAATGCTCAAGTCTGGGAAGGAAGGGTGGGGGGAGGTAACCTAAATCTCCATATTTATCAGTAGAGCTGCTCTCAGGTGCTCTTCTCTGCAGTGCTGCTGATGAGGAGCATCTTTATTTTGCGAGCTGCCAGGCAGGCAGTCCTGGTGTCCAAGCTCCCCTGGGCTCGCCTGCACTTTCTGTCTGTTTCTCAGCTCATTGTTCATGCTATAGCTTTTCTGAGGTGCATGGGGAGACTCAGGCCAAGCAACACCAGATGGAATTTATTGCGAGGAAGTTTGTGACTGTCCATCTGATTAAAAATTGAGAGACTTGTGAGTTACTGATGTGAAAAATGTTTTTCCAGGAATGCTTGTGTTGATCCTGTTAATCACACATGTACAGTGATATGTTCAAAATAATTGGCTCCCTGCTGTTTTTCCTGAGAGCAAAAAGTGAGTATTTTGACACTGGACTATCACATTTTGCTCATTTGCATTATAAAATGACAAAAAAAGATTTGTGTTGCCTCACACTTAAAAGGAAAGAAACCGCAACTGTGCCTCAGTTTCTCTTCACAGTGGAATAAGAAACAAGCACAAAGTGATATGGTGGCCAGCTAAAAGCTTCCCAAGTGGTCAATAGAAGATGGTAAACCAAGTTTAGACTCTCATTCAAGTACCTTTCCATGGGATCTTATTATCTTCATTGACTATATTACTTTTTTAAAAATAACTTTCATATTTAAAGGATATGTGAATTGGATCTTGGTTATTTAAACTGAAAAAAACCCCAAAAATGAAACCATAAAGGAGGCTAGATATGACCGTGAAATAGCAATTAAGTCAAAAGTAAATGTATGGTTCAAACCATCATATTAGGATGCAAAATGTAAGTGATTTGTTCAGAAAGAAAAAGGAGAGTTGATTAGCATATTCTAAATTATCAGAAGTTGAAAACAAGAAGCATGAATTCCTTTATTATATTTTCTCCTGAGACTGCAAAGAGGAATATTGATATAAATACATCAGCACAAATGAGCGCCAACAAAAGTAGATTGCTTTTCCAAGTTTTTTGTTATTAAGCCATTCTGAAAAACTGAATGGTAAATTGCATCAGCCATTGAACCAGATGTTACATCCAAGCTTAAAAAAATGCACAGTGTCATGAAAGTATAATAACTTTATGAAACTATAATAACTTTAGTTGCAGAGATGACTAATAGGGCAAATCAAATCTGATAATGCAGGACAAAGGAGGATTTAAATAGATAACTCTCAGCACCGGGAAGGTGTGGCAATTCGCACGCAAACAAGAACAAATCAAACCTGCTCTAAAAGGATTTTGTTACTCTAATAAAATTAATATGCATATTTAGAATTTTGCAAACAGCTTTGCATAGCACTTAATATATGATAAACACCACATAGATCTTTGTTATCTAGGTTATAGGATCGTGTTAGCTCCTTCACAGGAAAAATGAGATCTCAAAATAGTGACAGACAACCTGCAGCTTTAAATATCAACTCTGGAGAGCAGCTGCTTCAGCAGAACAGATGCCTTTCTCCTGTGAAATTCCCCTGCACAGGAGATGCTTGGGTCATGTATGCTTAACTGTTCCATCCTTCAGCACTTCCTTTCCCCAGAGTGAGGGAAAGTTGAGGAGGGCTCCATTTCCAGCAAGGATGCAAATGCTGTTTTGAATTACAAAGAGAAAAGTGAAGGACTCTCCCTGGGCAGTCTGACATGTGTTAGAAATGCCTTTATTGTAGGTAAGTGTCTTGTGTCTTCCTCCAGTGAATAAGTAAATGAGGAAGTTTAAAATGCTTTAGCAACTCAAAGAACTCAGTTTAACTCCCAAACTTTGTGCAATCTTTTCTTCCACCTCCACTAAAAAACCCCACAAAACAATAGGCAGCTGTCACTGTCATATTTTCTGGAAAAATCCCTTCACCAGGATTTCTTCTCCTGGAAAGCTGAGAAGCCTCAGAGAAGAATGAAAACAATAATTATCTGATTCCTTCTCCCTGTTTTGCTGCTTTGGAATGTGGCCTGGAGATTGTTTATCCAACAGGTGGTTGTTTGATTGGTTTCATGTGAATTGTTTTGACTTAATGACTAATCACCATCCAGCTGTGTTGACTGAGGCGTCAATAATGAGTTTTAATTAGTATCATTCTTTGTAACCTTCTGTCTGTATCCTTTCTCTATTCTTTAGTATAGTTTAAATATAATATAATATAATATAATATAATATAATATAATATAATATAATATAATATAATATAATATAATATAATATAATATAATATAATATAATATAATATAATATAATATAATATAACATAACATAACATAACATAACATATAACATAACATAACATAACATAACATAACATAACATAACATAACATAATATAATATAATATGATGATATGATATGATAGCCTTCTAAGAACATGGAGTCAGATTTTCAATTCCTCCTTCATCCTGGGGACCCAGCAAATACCATAGGCAACAGGCTCCTAAATGTTTCTACTGTAGTTACACTTCAGTGTAGGAGAGCTCTGGCCACCAGTGGCTTACTTTTTTTAGCAGGTGAGAAGAAAGCATGAAGGTCTTCAGAAAACCACAACAAACACAAGCTGAAAGCTGCTGGGGAAGCAGCATGAATTAAACAGAGAAGGATTTCTCTGAGCCAGCATTTCCAAGCATTTCCATTCTTCCTGATTTAGTCCCATTGCTGCACACAGATGTAAGGTTGGCTGTAGGGCTTGGCTGACCCTACAACAAGTAAGTAAAAAACCAGCTTTTTACTCTTTTACCAAGCCAGACTTATAAAAGTTAGAAGAACACCTTTGACATAGTCTACTGCAAGAAGGAAGATATTATCATGATTACTGTCCTTGCATTGTTGAAATATAGGTGGACACATGCAGGAAGATTATGCCTCACAGTGCAATAATGTACAATGGCAAAGAAATAATAATGAATGCCAAAAAAAGATGGAGAAAAAATTACAGGACCAAACAATCTTTCAAAACTGGTAGTTAAAGACCAAGTAATATAGAATCAAAGGGAATTTGAACTGCCCTGCCCAACAACCAGGAATATAAGCCTGACCAGTAATACAAAAATAGCATCTCCTTATAAAATGAAAAATCTGTGCTAAGCCACAAATCTGCAAAGCATAATTTGGTTTTTCTGTTAAAGTATCATCCCAGTCTGCCAGACACATTCCTGCTTCTGTCCTTTCAAATAGGAAAAGAGAGGGACAAAACTGCCCAAACCTAATGAAAGAGACTGATTTAAAAATTACAGAACCTATAGCAATTACAGATGCAGATGTGGAAAGGGTTCTTAGAAGGGAGATTTGTAGGGACTTTGGCTCTGGGCTGCTCTTGATAGGAATCTACTCTTCTTCCTCTTCATACATCAACACCTATATATCAGGCAAATAGAAACATGATGGCTATAAAATACACTGGATTGTCTGAAGAGACCTTGGTATAATGAAATTTTGCATTAAAAATATGTTTTCACAGCTGTAAATTTTTCTGTGTTACTTATTTTTATAAAATCTGTAGCAGATACTTAAAAATACACAGCAAGTCAACAAAAATATTTTGTCTGTATGACTCAGCTTTTGAAAGCCAACCGAAGTCTTGGGCCCAGCACTAAGCCACTGGCAGCTTAGTGTCTGTCTTTCCCCCACCTATTCTCACCCCCCTGCAGTCTCTCTGCACACAATCATTACCACATCACTTCTAAATCCACTGGAACAGGATTGTTGATGCTGTGTTTGCTCGCAGACCTCAAACTCTCTAGGCATCTCTTGTGTTCTGTGAAGGTCTCAGTTAAAAGCTTTTAAAAGTATGACTAGATTAGATATACCACTTTATTCCTCTTGGATCTTTGAATGTGCAATATAAGCATTAGAGCTTTGAGTTTGATGGAACTGTGGCAATAAGAAAAGCAATAAGTAAAATTAATGACTTATGGTCAGTGGTCCACCTAAAGGAATATATTTATGCCTCCTGATCTTCATGCAAAACTCTAATACATTTTTTTCCATTATAAGATCAGTTGATAGTTCAAACATACCAAAATTAGACCTCAGAGAGAAGTACTTCAGCTCCTTACTTGGTGTGACCTGTGAATACATTCTTTTCTGAGTCTTAAAGCTACTGTAGTCCTAGCAACAATCTTCCTTGAGGCTTTTTTTCAAGTGCATTTGTGTGTGGAATAGAAAAGGAGACAGCAAAAAGAAAAGTTAATTATACACCAAGAGAGGGGAGAGAGGGAGAAGATAATAATCCATTAATACATCTTATGCAATTTCCAGATGTTATTAATGAAAAAAACACAGAAGGGATTAAATTAAGAGGAAAACTTAAACAAAAATATGAAAAAAACACACTCATATTTGTCTAAAGCTTGCTGCAGCTCAGAAACCCTTTGTGTGAACCTGGACTGATTTATGATTTCACATCAAAACCACTCCAGCCAAGGGATTTTGCATGGTTAGGTTGTGAGACCAGATGATTCTCACTACTTCCAGGGTTTATTCAATTCCCAGAACACAAAAGAAAAGCCAGAGGGTGCAAGCCTGCATGAGCTGACATAAAAGAGAAAACAGCAAATCTCTGAAAAGAACAAGGGCCAAGTTTTACATAGCTCCAGTTGTGAACTAGGAATTTCCACATATTCTTTCCACACTAGTGATTCCTTTGAAATTGCACTGTCTTCCCCTTCCATCCCAGAGAGCCTGAAGTTACATGTGTCTTGACTCTTCTCTAACTGCACAACTTGGCTCTCTATCCTCATCAGCAGTGCTCCATTAAAGTTCCCAGATCTGGGATAGAGGAAGAGCTCAGAGCTCCAGCACATGCCCCAAGTCATGTAAGGCAGAAATGATCCTGCAGCTGCACAGCTCCCTCCACACTCAGCAGGGCTATCCTGGCTTGCGCCAGGCTATTTTTAAATCACAGCAAGCAATTTCCTCATGCTTTTCATTCTTCTATCCCTCTATTGCTTAGAAATGTTATTCTCATTTGTTTAAATGTCTGGAATCCCAAGCAGTTGTGATTTCCTTTCTCATCTCTTTTGACTGCAGACTGCTGTTTCTCAATCATGCTTCCCCTTTTCAACACATGGAATTTACATTTCCCATAAGAAATATGCACTACCCTCTGACATTGGTTCATCTGCTTCTCAGTTCATTGAAACTGTGTCCAGGCAATGCCAACTGTCCAGAGAATCCCACAGATACTCCTTCCCAATGTTACTTGGCACATATTTCCCTCATTGTAATTGTTTATTACAGCTTCAAATCTCTACAGAGAGGACCACAGCTACTAAGCTGGATGTACAACATCCTTGCATTTATCATTTCAGGATGTTTCAGGAGTCTGTTTCTGTCCTATGTGGAAGAGATATAGAGGTTTTACTCAAAAAGTAGTCCATTTGGGTATCAAATTGACTGACAGTGAAAATAAGAAACCCACAAGTGCCCCTCTGCAACTAAAAGTCCTTAAATAATTCTGATATATGGTCTCTTCTGTACATTTATTTCTCCTTGAGATCTGTACTTGTGTAGCTCATCTTGCAGTGACCTCTGGGAAATACTACAACTAACACTCTGCCTAGAGGTTTGCAGACTGACACAGAAGCTACCACTCAGTAGGATGTAAATGGCCAGCAAAAAGAAGGATGTATCCTCTAGTTGTTGCAAACAGCAAGGATCAGAGGCCTGAAACTCTTGCTGCCATTGCCACTGCTGGTTTTCAAATCCTCGAGGAAGCTGTCTCCTAGGTGATTACTCCTACTCAGAAATCACCATTATTTGCAATTCTCTCTCAAAGAGAGAGAGAAATGGTTCTTGTCTGAATTTGGTCATATAAGTACCAACAGGAGATTTTTTTTGGTCTTAGATAATATGCTGGTTAATTAATTCAATTTGATCTTTAAATTAGGAAGATGTGCTGACTTCCACAACTCAGCATTTCAAAGAGTTTGGCCAGTCCTGAGAGAAATGTTTGAGCAGATTTCAGGTTGTGACACTGGGTTTGTGGCCCCAGTGCTGGGATGGTCCCTGCTGATGCTGTAACCAAAGAAGTGCAATACCATGCCCTCTGTTAATGGCTTTTGGACCTAGAGGGTCAAAATAATGAGGAGTCATTCTGCAGTGTTTCCCCCATTTCAGATTTTAAAAACTTATATAATTATGTAAAAGCTTCTGCATTTAAGAATGGTTATTTTCAAAGCAGTCGCCATTGTCAATAAAAGAACATGAGAAGGGTAGAAATGACATGACATTTCTTTCATAACATGTTCTCAAAGCAATCTTTATCTCTGGTAGAAGGCTGAATGATGAATAATCCCAGCAGAACACTGTTGTACACTAATCTCTGTTTTTAGGATATTAAGAAACCTATGCCAGCTCATAACTTTCTCATCTGGAATGATCTTTAGAATAACTTTTAAGTAGCTATAACTCTTGTTATTCCATGTAAAATTGCTGTTGATTCTCTTTCCAAGCTTGCAGAAAACACCACTTTTAAAAGACATTGTATATAATAAAATATGTATAGTAAAATACATCTGGCGTTTCAAGGCCAGCTTAATTCCTTTACCAGTAACATCTTTAGGTTAAAGACTGCATGTTTTCAAAGTCCAGTGCTTTATCCCAGTGCTCTCGTAGCTTATTAATGTCTTACTCATTAAGAGTGACCACCACCAGTACTTAAGAAAAAAAAGAAAATTAGGAGAAAAACCCAGATGCCCCATCAAAAATTACACTCTGTCATTCTCAACTTCCTTCACTTCCTTGCTGATTTTCTAAATCAGCAAATATGTCCTTGCAGTAATAACTCCTCCTTGAATGTAGTACTAGTGCTAATATCAAACAGGACCAACTGATGACTTTGAGCAGTTGTGAAATACTATTTTGAACTGTTCGTTTTCCTTTCTCAGCTACAAGAAAGGATGTAACTGTTTTCCAGCAAAATATAATGGCTTTGGGTACTCCAAGTCAGAAACCTCACAGATATTGTCCACATCTAGGAAGCACTGAGCTGCCTGGGTAACAGGCTCTCTGTGGGATTCCCAGCTGGGGCACAGAGCAAAATGAAAACTTCAGCAAGGGCACTATCTCCCAGGCAGCAAGAGCTGACATCCTGGTGGGCTGATTGTACCTTGCAAGAACAGCACACATGACCTAGGATCACTTTCTTTCAGGATCCTCATTCAACCCTAGGTGTCTTTTGTGAGCTCTCACAATTCATTGGACTTTCCGAGGGGCCTCTTTGTTACTTTCATCCATCTCTCTTTTTTGTCTTGTCTGACAAATGCTTCTGCTGTGCTTCAATAGCACAACACTGATTTCAGTGTAAAGCTTGTCTCTGAAGACCAGGCTGGTTCGCTGCCCTCTTCTCCATTCCCCTACTCTCTGATTCCATGCTGTCAGCTTGCTCAATCACTGAACTTTCACCCGTGTTTTTGCCAAGTTAATAATTTCCCTATAGACTGAAGAGATGGGCATTTCTTCCTTGCTGAGTTCCTTTTCCTTCTTGAGTTTCAGAAATGCACATAACTTTAAGCTAATCTCCAATTACAGCTAAATTATTCCCTAAGGCAATTGAGGTGAAACACTACTTCGGAAGACTTTGCTAATGTTTCAAATTAGCAGCAGCATTTGATACAGTTGTCAGTATTTTTCCATTAACAGCGCTAACCTCCTCACCCTCCCTGTAAACCCATTAAATTGATCTGATTCCCAAGGAGCTGATGGAAGAATCCAGGATGCTGTTTCTCCCAGTGAAGCTGAACTAAAACATTTGCAAGTACAGGCTGATTCTCAGATCACCCTGCTTCACTTATTGATCTCTGATTCAGTGCATTACAACCCAAAAACTTCTCCCTCCCCCTCTCCCTTTAATCAGCATAGATCATGTTTCAGCAGGGCTTAATGGACTCTTGAGGATAGTCATAGAGTGCTTTACCCTTATGACTTGGTGGCTGTGTAATCAGTCCACTGGCTTAAAATCCATCTGATTTTCTGGGATTCTTCTGAAGAGAACTGAAAGGAGGCCAACAGTGACAGAATTACACTGCAGGAGGTAAGTCTGCTCACACACATGTTATTTGCTACTGGTTACTGATTCCTCTCTCCATATGCCTACCAGTGACAACACATGATATGCAGAGAGAGAACAGCAATGCTCATCCAAGGCTTTTCAAAAAGGCCTGGTTATCCATGTTGGCAGAGCTTATTTCCAAGGCGTATTTCCAAGTTACACTGTTCAGTGCAGCATTCTCTTTGCACTATTTATACAGCCCTGGGCTCTCATTCCCTGCTGACAAAGGATAAGGATGATCATTGGGCAACCTAATTCTCTGAGATACAATCAAGGTCCATATGATCTATCATTGCTTGAGTAATGCTGGCACCGAGCTAAGCCCTAACTGAATGGTCATTTTTTGCTCAGCTAATGTATATTTTTTGAGAATAACTTCATGCATGGTTCTTGCATGTAATTATTAACCTGCATAATTTTTTTAAGATTTTTTTGGTAGATTTTAAAGCATATAAACATTAAGATATTGTGCAATTGTAAATGTTTTTGCATGAAATCTTTTGAGAAAAATGAAGGTATGTGAAACTGTTCTCCATTGATCTGCTTGTGGAGAAGGATTTATTAAAACATCCAAGCTGGCCATTCAAGTATAGTGGCAGCTACTGTGCTTGGGATACTGGGCTCTAGAAGTGTCTGAGGTTGGAAACAACTTAGTCTCACAGCATTCCCCTCATAAAATTTGAAAAAAGCAACATTCTCTGGGTTTTGTATTTATAGATAAAACTATCACAAGCATTGTAAACATTCTGTATGAGGCCAGCAAGTATCCTAAATAAATAATTAGGCATAATAGGAGAGCTAGTGCAAGGACAGCTCTGGTGTGCACAGTGGTGTTACCCTGAGCCTCTGGCCAGCACAGCATAGATATACTGGTAGCTGCTGCTCCTGATGCACCTCACACTGTGGCTCCTGTTCCTGTCACAATTTGTCTTTAACAATAAGTGGTGTCACAGGCAACCAGCACTGTTTGAAACAGGGCTTAATAACACCTGTTGAGAAGTTTTCAGCTAAGGCTACAGTTTTTGATAATTTTGTGGCCAAGTTTGTATACCCAATTCAAATTTCCCAGGAGCCCAAATATTCCAAAGTACTTGATCTTTTTCCCTAGTCTTTTCTTCATATTATAGTACAACTGTCCACGGCTGACAGCATTTTGGCACACAAGTAGCAAACTCAGTTGTGAAGCACATTGCTACCACGTTCTCAAGGAAAAAAATCCAACATAGGGCACTTCCATGTAAAGCTCCTTTTGTTCTCCTCAGAAGTCTATGATCTGACCTCATAGCTCAGTTCAGAAGCCATGGAAAAAGATCCATAAGACTTCACACAAACAGACCAAGGCACAGGACAAAGAACTCATAATAAACTGGGGAAATGAAAAGGGCTGATTGTCTTTTTCAGGAAAAATGGAAATGGTTACGTGTACTACAGATAAAACCACTTTGAGGGAAACCATTCTCTGCAGATCCACTTGTGATTAATTCTGCGGGAATTAATGTCCACATTACAAATATTTTTGTTACCAATAAACATCAAGAAAAATCTACAGACAGCAAAATTACTGCTGTGTATGGGTGCAGAACCTGTCACTGCCTTGGCAACCTGCAGATCTAGCACTCCAGGACAAATGTGTCCTTCTGACTTGCCTTGGGCTTCCTGAGTGAAGGTAAAAATTACATGAAAGATACAAGAACCAATGCCATGCTGGTGTTTAATTCGAAGCTTGTTGTCTGTCCTGCCTACTCTCAGCCATGGAATGTTGTTGTACTGCACTGAGGGCCTGATGCTGAATTCACACCAGGTGAAAGACATACAATTCTGCTGCAAATTGTTCTAAAAAACAACTTCTAGGCATGGAATTATAAAGAAATTAATTAGGTTGGGTTCTAGGCTTTCTCTTAAAGGCTATATGAGCTCTGAGAGAAGTCACACTTATGTTTAAAACTAAAATTTGATAGGTATTCTTTTCAGTCATCTTTACCTTTTTTAAATACCCAGACAATAGTTGACCCTGCTTTGTGCACGAGGCTCCTGCTCAGAGGCCTCCTGAAGTCCTCTCTGACTTGAATCCTCCTGTGGTCCTGTAATTAAGAATTACTTGAGAACTGAGAGTTCTTAAATTCAGCTTAATTAGTTTGAATAAGTCCCATAAGTCTGCTTTGAAAGCATTCAGGTCTGTCTGTCCTATTCAAAGTACACAAATGAATCCTCAGCAGTAGGCTGCACCTGTAACAGCTACTGACATAGCAGCACTGAAAGAGGTAGCACTCCTCCTTTTGCTGCTTTTGAAGCTGCTAGAGATGATGTTCCTAAATATTTAGATGTTTCATCCATTCTGCAGAACCTCCCTAAGCCCACCTGGTGGCAACATGAAATTCCTCTTGGCACACATTTCCCCTCTCATTTTTGAGCCTTTACACAATCCTTGCAAATGGCCCTGCTGAATGCTTCCTGTGGACTTAGAGCCACACACAAACTGCTATTCTCATTCCCCAGGAGAAAGAAAAGCAGAAATAAAAACTAAACAAGAAAGAAGAAATGTCCTTCGGAAAACTACCAGTGTTCCTGAATCCTGGCTTTTAGATTAGTGACTGACATGAGTTTCAAAGATAAAAAACGTTAGGAAATGTAAGCTACTAATTCAAGAACAACCCCCAGCTCCTTACCAAAGATTTTGCTGTCTTGTTCTGAATCATTCTTCCACCAACATGAAGAAATAGAGTTCTGAGCAACCTGATCTAGTTGAAGATGTTCCTGCTCATTGCAGGCTGGAGTTGGACTAGATGACTTATAAAGGTCTCTTTCAATCCTAACAATTCTGTGAAATAGACCTCTCCAACTATTAAAACATACGCCCTGAAAGGTCATCTTCCTTCTGGTTACAAAGCAGTGAATTTAATAGTTCTCTTTGTTGATTTAGAGCACCCAAAGGAGCCAAGGAACCAGACCTTCAGCTCTACATGGTTGCACATGTGATCTGGGGCTCTTCTCCTTCCTGACTGGGCACCCTGTCAGACTCTTCCAGACAGGGTACCCAGATCAATAGGGCTGCAGTTTGAGGCTGAGTATCTGGCCCACACTGGTTTAACTTTATCAACCAGTTGGATCTGGCTAATATTAGAGACTAATAAAACTCATCTGTTTTGGAAATAAAGGTGAGCCAACAGTTAAATCTGCCATCAGTAAAATTAAAAAAAAAATATTAGAGGAAGCCTGAGAATGATTAATGCTGGGCCCAAACTAATCAGAAAACAAATACTCCTCAAAGTTACCATTAAGAAGAAGAGATCAGAGCCAACATTTTGATGCATGATGATGTAGAAATAACTCTGACTGAGAAATGTAACACCGAAATAAATTTTATCCTATAGTCCAAACAATAAAAATCACAAGCCAAAGTCTACCCTGGATGAACATATGGGTGTCCCACTGGTTTCAGTCCTAGCCACACACATGCATCTGAGGGTGCATTTTGGAACCTCAGGTCTTCAATCCACAACCTCTACTAAGCTCAAAAATTTCGTGCACTAAGGATGAGGGTTGCACAGCTGCAACTGAGAACAGAATTTGGCCTGTTTACTTAAGTACTGTGTCTGAAGTGGGTTTTTCTCCTAGTGAAAACCCTAACTTTTTAGGGTTATGAAAATTTGTGAGTGGCATATCGTAAAAATCTTCCAGTCTGCAATATAAAATACACCCTGGAAACTAGTTAAATTAATAGAATCCATCTTCCAGAGTGAGGAAATGATCCATTGTAGAATAAAAATGAGGAAAAGCCCTTTTACTTTCTTTGACTCTGGACTGGACTTATGTTTCTTCTAGATTTTTGACTTTCAAGTCCTTCACTACCCTTCTATCCAACATGTACTGTCTCTGAAAACATCTGACCATTTGTTCAAACATAATTTTACTGCATCTGTTTCTCCCCTCTTTGCTTTGGCTCACAACACTACAAGGACAGATAAATAACCAACGATGTCAGAAACCTACATCATAAATCATTGGGAAATTGAAGTAACTTGAATAGTCTTGCTAAGTTCTGATACACATTAACTATATGTACAGCTTTTGGGAAGGCTGCGTGCAATTGCAAGTCATTAACCTGAGGTGCATCCCACATCTCACATGGAGCTCTGCGGAGCCTGACCCAATGCTGCTGACCTTCAGGGAGTGTTGTCCAGAGTTCATGGCTCACATACTCAATGCTTAAATCTATGGAATAAGATCCCAATATTACCAGGTGGAACACGCCTGGGCTCGTCTGACCCTTGCTGCTGGACCAAAGGCAGCAGCTGTGGTATTTCACCTCAGAGACACCTTTGGCTAGCTGGAAATTGCAGCTAGGCACTTGGAACAAGTCCAGGCTTGTAGGAATTCAGTTTTTACCTCTGATGAAAAGGCTCTAGGTGAGGTGAGGAAGAAAAAGGAGACTGATTCTGCTGGAGGATAAATCCAGGGTCACTGACATCTGAATCTTGGTAGTGGCTCCAACAGAATCCTGAGTTCATGGTCTGAGGGTCCTTTTAAGCCCAGGGGGAGGGGGGAGGTAAAGGACAGGTGAGCCACCAACCAGGTGGGAGGGGGTGAGTCTCAGGGGACAATGACACTTAGACAGGCCAATGACCTGAGGTCTGAGAAGCATCTTTTGAACTTCTGCCAATCACACGATGCCCTTGCTGGAATGTTAAGCTTGACGGACAGCACTCAGCAGGAGGCAAGGGGGAGGGGAAAGGAGAGCTTGGCACACCTGAGGGGTTGGGATAGGTGAAACAGGAAATGGCATCACACTGCAACAAAATCCACCTGGAAAATCAAGCAGATTGTGTTTTTCTTAAGAATTCTATGCCAGGGTTTGGAAAACGTGAATTATCACGAAAATTGTTAGCAAAACAAGGAGAGGATTCCCAGGGGACCACATAAAGGTCTTTGCACAAGTTCTGCATTTGCTTAGGGTCATTGGGAAATTCTATTTTTTCTGAGCTTAATTATCCAAAGGAGCAGCTAGGACAAGTATTGCAATTAAAAATCATTGGAAACAAGGTGTCCAACCTCCAGTCCTGCTCTCTAGAATTTTTGTGAGGATTTAGAAATACTATTACTAATAACACTAAGGACACCCAAATCCCTGGCTGCTGGGACTGTGAGTGCACACTCTTCAGGGGTCAGCTTCTGGTCAGGTCAGCAGGGAACTCTTCCAATCTGTGGTGGTCATGGAGTAGTGTAGGAGAGAGATCACTTTCAGCCAAATCAGGCACTTTGACCCTGCCAGAACTTCCACCATGCAACTCTAGAAGTATCAATGACTAGAAGTATCCAGAAGGATATAATTATCATAACCTTTTAACAGGCCTAATGACAGGCCAATAGAGAATCCCACAGGCAAAGCACCCAACTTGTGAGAACATTCCCCCAGACCCCAGCTGGCTCCCATCTTTGCATCCTACATCTTCGCCATGAGTAGACTTGTAGACTTTAAGACAATCCCACTGGGGCTGGGGGAAGCTTTGCATTTGTTTCAGCAAAGTGGCATTTTAAGAAGAGGCCAATTTACTGTTCTGAGCAGTTTTGAATTTATGTGCAGAGAAAGAACAACTCTGGTGCCATGAGACACCATCCACCAATAAACACATGATCAATTCCCACCAGCATTTTGGGGAAGACTTTTCCCAACAAATAACTTAACTGCCATGGATGCTGGCTCCACCTTTCTTCCAGATTCAGACACACAAATTGTAACACAAAAATCATATTTTTGATCAAAGGTGCACTTGCTTCAAAACACTGGATGTCTCAGTGACAATCACATCTCACTGTTGAAGCTGTAGCCAATTGTCTTGGGAAGCACTGGTAGATGTGTTGAAGAAAAGTCATGACAAATCCATAAGCACATCCTGGATTTGCCCATTTGCCCATTACAGTATTTCTTTCTTCTTAAAGAGTAAGAGAAAACTCATTTCCAAAGTAGACTGTAGTGAGCATCTGTTTATGAGAGAAGAAAACACACATTGATAAATGACTGGTCAACTCTTGGGCTGGAAATGTGAGAAGTTTCAAATAATATAACCTTTGATCAAATCACCAGTGTTTGTAAAAATAAGGATATGTACACATTGTTCTTTCTGTCTCAATATCCTGAACTGGGCTGCAAGTGGAATGTCAACTTAGGCAACTGCATGAACCTTTCTGGGGTTAAATTCTAGGAAATCAAGAGACAAGAAATGTAGCAAGTAAAGCAAAGTTAAACACAGCTGAGTCTTTCACTCCTTTCATCCTTATATCCATGTCCATACAGAGGCACCAATTCATAGTAGACTGATTTTACACTGATTAAATTTCAAGCAAACCTGAATGAGGGAATCACCTCTTCTTTGCAAACCAAACCCTTCCATCATTTGACCCTGATTCTGCTCCCAACCCAGTCTGCAGAAAATACACAGAGTGCACCACTTCCTTTGCTGAAGGCAAATATTCCTGATAAATTTATCTCACACTACCCCGTGTAATGGATTGTTCAAGTACCTTGGTGAGGCTTCTGAAAGGACTGACTTTCATCAGTTGATACCATAGGCCTGTGTGCATACAAGGTTGACACAGAAGAGGCAAAAAGCTAAAATAGACACCGCAGTATCTGATGAAAGATGGCTGTTTCTTATCAGACCCATTAAAATTCCATTCTTGAAGACACAGTGGGCTCAGTTGTCCCCTGGAATTTGCAGTCGTCACTCAGAGTAGTGTGGGATTAAATAAAATGGTAAATACACTGGGAAGTGCCAAATAAATTTTTTATTACAGTGCTGCTTGGCTGACTATTCACTGGTTGATGCTGTATGACAACATTTCACTGATAAGAGCACTTGTGAGGGCTGACTTACTTTGGTTGGGTGGATTTGCTTCTGCTTCCTGGAAGAAAGATTTTGAATGGAAAACATGACTTGCCTTGTTTGACTTACCTGAGTAAGCCCAGACTTGTAAACAGACTTAGCTGAGGCCTTCTATGGAACGCTTTGTAAATCTTGTAAATCACAAGAAGCTGAGGAATATGCACTCCTGGCTCTGATAGAAACTAACAAAAAAGAGAAAATTCACAGCAGGAACTTCAAACCTCTGTTACTTTCATTTTACTCTGTGCAAATTCATTGCACAAATGAGACATGAGCCTCTCTATTATGTGAGTAGATTGTGGCAAGACAAATAAGAGCAGAGGCTGGACATCCAACTTTTTTATTTCTTTGACATTGGGAAGCTTTTCTCCAGAAATACTCGAGCTAAATTTGACTCAGTCATATCTGTTGAAGGAAAAACTTGGTCCTTATTTTGATTTTTATTTTTCAGACACTGACCAACATAATTTTGTTCCGCAGGACCTTCAACATTAATATACACACATGTAGAAAGGCTCTACTCTTTGGATACTTAGATAAAGATACCATATTTTCACTCCTGGAAAGGTGTTAAAATTTTTTCAAATGCACTTTTCAAATAAGCAGGCTTTCAGAAAGAGATTCAAGTGTCTCTGCATAGTGGTGAGTGTCAAAAACATACTGCCAAAGCCTTTTAAGATAGCTTTTATCCTTCCAAATCCATTGCCAGCACTGTTGCATTAGCATCCAATAGTGTTCTCTCTTTTCTTCCTGCCTACTGTTTTTGTGACTGGACTCAGTTCATTCTGAACTTCTCACCCATTACCAGAAGTTTTCCTTACAATGCTGACCTTCTGGAAGACAGTTTTTCTTTATGAGTTACATTTCTGAAAGGTGTGAGATATATCCTTTTGCTGCTGTGGAAATACATGCCATTGATTTGGCACCAATGACTTGTGACTTGCATTGCTGCATGATGAGGGAATGTATTTTTCAGAATAGATATTTTCCTGATCATGCTGAGTTTTTTAACATCCAAATTGTCAGAACACAGCCAACATACTAAGAAGCAGAATAGTAATAAGAAAACTTTCCCATCTATGTGCTAATATAGTTAAATCAAAATCCTATGAAGGTTTGCCAACATTTCTTGCAGATTTCTACCAATTTTCCTACCAAGATACAGCACCTTAGAAAAAAAATCAGCTATGCCCGTTGCTCTTTAAATGAACTTAGAGATCTTCTGTATGCAAGCTATATTAATATTTTATTTACTTCCACTGTTCTCTGGGACTTCTTCAATCTTAACATCAGGGCTGGTATTAGGCAAGTTTGAGGGAGCATCAACACTGAGCCTTCATATGGTTCCTGTTTACTGGAGAGCCAGAAGACACATTACATAATGTGTCCCAGATGTTAAGAAGGAGATGTCCACAGATGTAACAGATTCAATGCACGCTCTCTGTAAATGCACAGGGTTAAATACCAAACCTACTTTGGTGTGCGTGTGCCAGGTCACAGGTTTTAGAATGGCAATTAAGGTCTCAAATACCACTAACTGCAATACATATTAGTCACAGTGGAAGAGGGAAAGACTTTCCAGCATAAGCCGTATGCTTTGCAAGACGCTGAAGGAAAACAGAAGATAGGTTTGGCCTAGGTTGAGGACAATATGCCCCTACTGTGTAGACACTCTTTTACGTGGGTGATGTCACCTCTTTGAAATCTGATTTGAGTTGTTCTAAATGAATGATGACTTTAATCACTATGAGCTGGCAGCTAATTCAAACCAGTGGAATATGCATTTAGAGAGAGGTGGGGCAATTACATAGTACAAAGACCCTTGCATGGTACAACATAGTTTATGAACAGCTTGTAGATAATAATTTTTTTAAATAAACAGTCTAAATGCACAATCCAGATGCCATGCACCTCTTTGAATCTCAGTGGCTGCTGTTTCATTTTCCCTGCCAGTTGCAGCTAGTGGCTCAGCAGGATGGCTACAAATTGACTGCTGGTCGCAATTAGAGAAGCCCAGTGAGGCAGCATCTCCATTAGTAGATCACCTCTCTAGCTAGTTTGTTTGCTTTAAATATCTCAGCAGAAAGTGTGAAACCTCCCAGAACATTATCAGGGCTCAGAGAGGTAGGAGAGATTTTTCTCTATGAATTACCTTTCAGGTATGCTTCATCTAAGAGATTGTTGTTATTGGCTGCAGGGTGATCTTTGGTCATAAGCCCTGTGACTAAACTTTGTTTTGACATCCCCCCTCTAAGCATCGTTTATCTGAGATGAAGGAACCCATCAGTACTACAGCTGGTCAGGTGGACTTCTTACATTTGGATGGATGACAGTTACGTATCTGAAGCTCAGCTTCTTCTGTAGGTGTCACCAGCTGAGCCCCATAACAGGACTAACTTGCCCTCAGACAGGACCTCACTTTTTGCGCTACAGAGAAGCACAGGGAAAAGGAAAAAACATGCCACATTAAATTAAATGAAATCCCACACCATTCCAGCTGCACAAAATTCAGGCCCTCAAGTTTTTTTTTCCAAGTACAGATATTAATAGCAAAGACCAGCATTTTTGATGCAACTCTTTGTATGTAGAACAATATAGAGTCTGCTCTCATAAACACAGTAGGACACAAACAACTGGAGGCAACTTTTCTTCTCACAGCAGCAGATCTTTCCCAGCCAGCTCTCCAGCCTCTCAGGCTTCTCCCAGGACAGGTATCCACACAACTTGGCTGTGCTGCAGCTCCACATCACCGCCTGTTTCCCACATGCTCTCTCCTTCCTTCCCACCTGAACTGCCTCTCATCTACCCACATATATTTCTTTCCCAAAATAATAAACCAGACAAAGCCAGTCTTCCCACAATATTCAAATTCCTGAGATGCCTTTGTTTTGGATGGAAACATGTGCTCAGGAGTCTATAGCAGTATCTTCAGTGAAGGACAGTTTCCTGCAAGACGCAATCCAGCTCACAATACACCATAGGCTGAGATGCTGTATTCAAGCTTTTTCTGAGCTCTCTTATTAAGCATATTGCACATATTTGTGCAATACTGGAGCTACATGTCCTTAATGACTTATTAATACCAAAGAAGTCTACCAAAGTCTTCTGCCATTTTTCTTTGAATTTAGCATTCATTACATAACAGTTGCATTTGCAGAGATGCTGTTAGGGTCCTGCACCTGTGACAAAGAAAAGAAAAGCAGAAGTGCTGCATGAGAAAGATAAAATGGAAAATTTTCCTGTAAATCAGTGCTGCACACATGCTCTGCCCCATGGCAAGTGATTTCTCCTTCACTACCTCCTCCCAGTTATGGCCCAGCATATAGCCACAGTAAAATCCTCTGCACCTCAGGGCAGAGAATGTGAATAAAACCCCTGTTGTTTTGTACGGGTTTATGTCTATTGGACACAAGACCAGGAGACAATGGTCCTGTGCACCTCTGAAAGATAAACATGAATCACGAAGTCACAGCAGATCCCACCTATGCCTGAACAGTGGTAAGACAGCAAGGCCTTATAGCTTTGCTGCTTTGGCTCTGCAGCTGATGAAATCTGTGCTGGCAGTGGAATTGAGTCCTGTAATCCTTAAGCACTTTCTCCTGCCCTTTATAGGCCACCCATTACCCACAGATGTCCTTTGAAGGTAAACAACATAGCTTTTAAAAAAAGCAGAGAGAGATGAAAGAGGAAATATTAAAGCAGTCTGCAAAGTTCACAGGTAAAATATTTTATCACAGTATTTATCAGTAGGAGTGTGGTGGGTCATTTGTTTGGTGCCTGTGACTGCAATGTCCCTGGGGAATCCCACTTTAATGTTATCATCCTGCAGCAGGGCTTCTCCTCAGAGTCCCATAAAAAATGGCAGGAAGTTCCTTGCATTCCAGGGCCAGGAATGGTCAGGTCACAACAGAGCACTGATGCCCTGGCTAAAGGATATTGGGAATGGGACATGGGCGGAGATCCAGATACTGCCTGTGTAGAACTTCACAGACTTCTATCCATTAGAGGACAGAAAAAGCAGTACAGGGATACAAGCTAGGCTTCTAGACTGAAGCCAAAAATATTCTTGTCCCTTGATCAGTGTGAGTGCTAAAGGATGTGGCCAGACAGCTTACTTGCTCCATTTTCTGAGTGGTCAACCATGAAGTCCAAAACCACCCGTATAAATGCAATTGAGCCTTAACTGATACTTCTTTGTGCTGGGTCAGTCAGCCAGCATGGTCTCTCACTGCTCAGCTCCTTTAAGGAGCAGTAGCATCCACAGACAACCTGTGAAAGCAGCCTCAGGAGTCTGGGAAGAGTAATTTTTTCTGTGAGATATTTGAAATACTGCATTTCCCTGAAAAGTGGTTAGAAGATGCAGCCAAGAAGCGGAAGGATAGGATAATTTTTTTTCTAAGACATCTATATCTTTCAAGCTTGGCTGAACATGAAGACTTTGGAAAGGTATGACTTTTGAAGTAACAATGAGAGCCATTATAGATGTTTAATATCAGTATTTTCTATACCTCAACTTGGGTATAAAGTGTAAGAGAAATGACAGGACAGCTAGGAGAGGCTGGCTTGGTCTCAGCACCATTCAAAGAGAGCACACAAACAGCTTGGGTCTACACATCTCTCTAATTCACTTGAGGACTGGAATTTTGCCCCACTCGGCTAAAATACTACTTCAGTGCTCACGAATAGACTCTGTATTGCATTTTGGAGCTATAAAAAGACATTAGGACTTGAATTTTGAGAAAGTGCCTCCTTATAAGCTCAAGCAAAAGGGCAGAAATGATTTTATCAAGCTAAAGGCTGGGGATGTAAATCTGCTGCGAAAGGGAAAATGGAGAAAATCAAAGTTTTGTGTGAAAATGGGTCTCATTCCAACATAATCAATTCCATTCTGACCCAGCATCAAAAAGTGGTTTAATAAACCCCAGCTGAAGTGAGAAGCAGAATTTTTCAGGTTTAAGGACATGCTGTCTCCATTCCATGAGGCTCAGGGAATTTGCATCAAGGTTTCACCCCTTCCCTCAGATCACTTGCTCCAGCCCAGCACAGTTCATGCTACAAGACTAACAGTTAAGAACAGATAACAAAATGTTAGTTGATGTTGCAAGTGAAATAAGTTACAGGGTTATGCTTTTAATTTTACGGTCTATATCTGCATATACGTCGGTGCATCTTTCCAGAAATGTCTATAAATACATAGATGCATCAGACATCATTTTATTGAGCCTTTCTCTCTCCTTTGGGTAATTTCAGGGGAGGGCCAAATAAATTTATCCTAAAAACCTAATTTCTATTTTGAGAAACTAGACTTTTGATTTAGAAAGGATGTGTTTTGTTCTGGGATAATCTCTCCTAATTCTGCTGTGACAAAGCAGTATTCTCAGACTCCAGGTCTTGTTGCAGTGTGGTACCTCCTGACAGGTGTTGTGGATGTGAAAGACAGAAAGCTCTTGTTTACTCTGGATTCCTTTGCCCTTTCAGCCTCTTACAGACTGAGCAAATGGAGGAAAACACAACCTCTGCTGGAACAAAATGTCCTTGTAGAAACAACAGATCTTCGTAACTTTAAGCATTTGCTAATTAGGGCTATGCCAAGGAAACAAGGCCGGTTCTTTCTAATCTCCATAGAAACGCTCAGTCATGCTTCCTTCCTAACCCACTGCAAGCATGTTAGCATGCACCAGCAAGCCTTACTGGCTGGTCCAGCCTTTTTTAGCCAACACTATGTCAGGAATATGCAGGAAGGATTAAAAGAAAAAGAAAAAAGTATTAGTTGTTTTATTTACAGGCACAGTTATCAAGAAATTCAATTAATCGTTTTACCTTTCCTGTTTATCACGTATTACAATGAGTAACCTGAGATGCTGAAAGTTCTCTGAAATTCCTGGCAATCCACAGATGTGTACATGCATTCCCAAAATATTTTACTAAAACTAGGACTACAAGTTTCAAGCATGGAAATGCTCTTTATAGCAGATGTTAGTCTTTTTTTGTTAAAAAACTGGGTTATATAATTATTTGTCAGATTGAGATTTTTTCATCTCAGAGATTCCAGTTAGAAGCTAATTTGAAGTCTTAAATTACATTTGAGGTGTTGCTTGCAGTTTGATGGCTGGAAATACGATGACAGCACAAAGTAACTGTAAAGGCTGCTCCATCATCTTTTTTTGGCTCAATTTGGGACCATCTGGGACCTCCACCTCTTGTCCCTGCAGCTGTTTGACAGTCTGTCATTTGCTTGACTTCTGCAAGTCTCTTTGGATGCGTGTGGCAGGACAAGGAGCTATTGGGTGTGCTCATCCTGAGACTGCCTGTCCTCCAGAGAGTGCCATCCTGCAGTGCATCTATGGCGATGCTCGCACTCAGGACACAGCTGACCTGGCTTTGAGGAGACCTTCATGTGTCAGGCACACTTACCATTAGGTCCTTTCCCCATCGCCCAAAGAATACCATAGTGTTCAGGGTAGTCAATAATGCTTGGCACTGTGCTTTGGAGCTCCCTGTCTTCCATGTGCCATGGCTTTCTATTGCTTTACCTACACCCACAAAGACTCCTGCATGTAGCTCTAGGAGTTACAGTGTGATCACCAGGAGGGACAGAGATCTCTGCTGCGAGACAGGGCATCTCATTTGCCTTAAGCTCTAATGCAGAGGAGTTCTGTATACACTAGGGACTGCTCTGTGGCCACTGTGTACTGGATTTTTCTTCCTCCATGCAAGTTCTTGAAAGAAAAACTTGTGTGCCCTCGTTCTGAGTTTATTCATTCCTTACCTCTTTTTTCCTTTTTGGGAATGGCTTTTTAGTTGGCCTGCCTTAAAGTAGCAGTTTACTTAGCATCTGGGAGAAGTTCTAAAGGAAAAAGAAAAACATTCCAGGAAGCAAGACTTGTATGAGGGATATGAGTTCCATATCTGCTCCCTGACTAGCATTTCAAATCCATCTTAATAACAAAGCAACTCAGTCTATTTGCAATTTATAAAAACAAAATGTGAAATCCTAGCCTAATGCTTTGAAACCAAATCTAACAGTTCACAAATTCCATGTGTCATGCTAATCTGAAGGCTCTGCCTACCATAAACGTTTCTGAATCCACAAATGCATTTCATGTTGCCTCTGCCACACTTTGGTGGAAGAAGAGAGGGAGAGAGGAAAATCTCTGCAGCACTGAAAGTAATCAGCCTTACAGTAATCAGTCTTAATTGTAAACAAATCTTAATTGTAAAGACGTTTTTAAAAGGAAAAGGATAGACTAAAACTTTATGACACCAACAACAGGATTATGTGGCCATTGGATTTTTAAATTCTGTTGTCTAGTTAAATTAGCCAGTTCTTTCCATCTTTCCAGTGACAGATTTAGCCAATTAACACGACCAATAAACTGTATGATGTGTAGATTAGTGTTTCCAAACTGATTAAACAATGTTTAGGAAGTAAGTGCAATTGGACTACATCTCAGTCCTGACGGTATTTGTAATTAACTTGGAGCTTCAACCTGGAAGACAGACAGCCAGATGCTTAGTAAAGCACAGCCAGCAGTAAGATAGTTAAGTTACATCACATGATGCTGGCTGCAACTTGGGTTTAATTCAGAATCTTAGCTTTATGCTAGGAGAATTACTTTAATTACCCACTGTGAAGGGAGAGCACATCTCTCACTGGCTGTAGGTAAATAATGATATGCATCCTTAAGATCTAAATCAACAAAATCCACCCAAAGCAGCGAGAAAGAGCATTGATGCTGAGTCAGATCAGAAATCCAAGTCATCACCTGCGGTGCCAGGAAAGCACTCAGTGGCTGATGTTTGGGGACACCCCTGCCAGCTGGTTTCAGTGGAACTTAGATTAAGGGCAGGCTTTTTTATGTAGGGATCTAGATGCCAACGAATTGAAGGGCCAGTGTGCAGCTCATGGGCAGAGCCAAACAAAAACAGGGAGACTTCTGCTGCTTTGCCCTTTGCCATTTCCTCCAGGGATTTAGGATTAATCTTAATTAATAAGGTTATGATCTTAGCTTAAAAGGTCATGAAGTTGTAAGACTGGGTTATTTCCACATTCAGTGGCCTTCCAGACGTCATTACCCTATGATTCTTGGATGCCTTAAAACCTATGAGCAACTCTGAGGAGACTAGAAAACTTCATGCACATAGATAAGGCCCCAAATGACATGAAAAACGGCCACTTATTTCCACAACAACAGAAGTTGTAGTGAATTGCCATTTTTAATGAATACTGCACAAACCAGGTGCTTGGCTGTGAACTTCATTATTCTTTAGGAGACTATCAGCACTTCTTCCTGTCTCCCACAGGAGTTATTGAGATGTACAACTTAAGCACCAAAGAGATGAGAAGCCAAGGAAAGGGCAGGAAATTACAGAAATGTATGTATAGCACAACTGCAAACTTTGGTTTTTTTTACTTGATTGTATTAATATATCTGCTTACAAAGTTTGGGGTTAATCTTGTCCAGCTTTGTAAAATCAAGAATCATCCAAGTTTCCCTTATAAGCAGTAGAGAAAACTAAGTACCCCCAGAGGGCATTGTATCCCAGCTATCTCCAGGGGAATGGGATGACTCACCCTTCACAGATGGATACATCTTTCTACTGAGAGATTTTAAACAGTCTGGGATGACCATAGTTCAGTTAGTGCAACAAACCCCACCCAAAGAGACCAAAAACATGAGTCCTAAGGAACCGGTGAGTGGTTAAAGTGAGTAGGAAACTGCAAAGGAGAACAGATCTTGTAGTCAGTGACAGCTTACTTGCATCTCTCTCCCCATTCATTTGCTTGTTCACAGCATTAAACTGCTGTTAAGACATGGTCTAGGGTCCTTACCCTATGTCGGCTGTCAGCTGAGCAAGCTTTGGAGGTGAATGGGAATTTTTTGGAATAAGGGTAAAGATAATACTAAGAATGCACATCTGGATTTCTTCCTGTGAGAAAAATAGGAACGGACAATCTTACTTATCTTTTGCTACAACAGATGAATGTCATTACCCACTAAAACCTACCTACAACAGGACAAGTAAAAAAAATTCACAGTCTTTGAGCCAAGATTGGACTACTCTACTCCTGGAAGGAAAAGTGGCTCCTTTTAAAGATTAAAAGTGCATTTTGCACCCTTCAGCTTAACACAGGAAATGGGAAAAAGGTTTTTGGAAAACAGCATCAGCCTTGGGCAATATGTGTGTTTGGAAGGTGCTCTAGCATGTGGCTTTGTGGAGACCCTGCTTCCTTCTTATCCTATTCACTCGGAGCAGCTTCATGCCTTCCTCTTTATTTTTATCCCAACTCATTTTCACTTCTGCTTTCCCCTGCTGTATTCTTGCAGTGGGTTGTGTTGGAAGTCAGACAATAAAATTATGATTCTTCCAGCCATGAAATACTTGGTATCTATTCGTTGCATATTCCTTTTCTTCTTCCCTCCTTCTCATGATCTCATGCTCACATGTGACTTTTGTCTCCAAATCTGTTTTGGCACCATGAGGTCTGCTTTACCCTTAATCATGCTCCTTATCATGTTGATTTATTTTGAACATGTAATGGTGGTGCAAGCTTCTCTTCAGGTTTTTTGCAGAAAGCTCCCTTTGGCCATCCATTGTTGAAAATTACTTTTTTCATGATAGCTCAAATCCATCTGTGGCTGTAAAGAAGATGAAGCTATTCCTATGCAATAAAACTGGTATTACAAAGCCCTAGTGCAACCTCACTGATTTCACAGAATCATAGCAGGGAGGAATTTAGATCCCCTGGGTTTATGCTACTCCAGAGCACAGCTTGCTTCAACTTGTTTATTGATGTAATTTGTGAATCTGTACTTTATGTATTTATCTTGAAAGAGTTTGCCCTACCCCAATCTGAGTGTCTAGAAAAGCTCATTGTTTCAAAGGCAAAACTCACTAGTGACATTTTCATCGGAAAACATCTTTATAGACTAATTCAATTTTATCATTATCATTTGAATAAGCTGACAGCAACCAAAGCTGGTTTTGGGAAATCCTCTGTTTTAGAAAGCTGTGTGAATGTAGATGACAGGTAGGCTGGCTTAATCTTTCTAAAGTATTCGTTGCCTCTCTTACTTGTACAGCTGAATTATAGTGTGACTTTCTGCAATAGCAATGGCCTGGTGGTGAGCTCAGAGCAACATATTACCTGTGTGCTCAGGAATTTCTGTTGTGGAATACTACTTTGTGTGACCACAGAACTATTCTACTACAATGAAATCCTAACGAGAAGTAAGCATGCAGCTAAGAAAAATTTCTTTCTCATACCTGTAGGTCTGAGTTATTTTGCCTGCAAACCTCAAGATTTACATCCATGCTTCTGCTGTTCCCATTTAGGCAGTGCCTAAATTGAAGCATGCGAGATGTAGAACAGCAGGTTGTTATCTATTGACAAGGATTAAGATGGATGCTTCATCTTAGAGTCCTGGATATGCTTAGCAAATATGTATGGATGGGCTCTGATAAGCAGGCAGTGACTAATCTGGGATTTCTCTGTGGTGTGATGGCATCACCACTGTTCAGGATGGAAGGATCCCACCATCCCTGCTCTCCTCAGTCTGTTCTGCTGTAAAGATCTGATGCAATCAGAATGCAAGACAGCCTTTGCAGCAGATCCAAGGCAGAATGTTGTTGGCTCACATTTTGGAGAAGCATACAAAGCACAGAAATTTAGCAGACTGATGCTTGTAGAACTGTCCAAGGGTGGCATTGCTCAGAGATATTAAAGGAAAGGGGATTTTGCTGTACTTTATGGATTGGTATGAACCTAACCCCAGGGTCCTGTCAGTGTTGCCTCCTGTGGCTGGGAAAGGGGCTGCTGAGTGCAAAACCTCTACCCTGGTGGTCCCCACACCCAGAGCATCACCCACAGCTAAAGACCCAAATCCCAGGGACCTTCCTCAAGCAAAACTCTGACGTGCTGCAGTGGCCATGAATTTGGCAATGACTCCTTATTGTTAAATGGTTTGGGACACCTCAAATATGAATGGAGCTATATAAAAGTCAGTTCTATTGTAAAGAAAACAGCTGTCATGAATTAAGGCTATGTTCAGCTTTTGAGAAGTGGACAACTGTCCAGTTTGGAATGAACAGAAAACCCGTTTAACTTCAAAACGGAGATTTGTCTTCTCTTTCCCAGAAAACAAAACCCCAGGGATTTTAAATCTCTAAACCATGTATAGCATATCACCCAAACAATTTCTTTTGAGGTTTGAAAAACCCCTTGCTGCTAATTATTGGTTATAGATGGTTTGAAAGAAAAATGTAATTTTAATGCTGGGTTTAATTAAAATGCCTTTAATAACAGTCATGGATTTTGCAGCACAAGTGCTTAAAGGCCAAATTCTACTTTTGCAGTGAACTGAGTTCAGAAGAACCAGATGAGCAAGCAATCCCAGACAGATTGGGCCAAACTTTGCAAAATGTTTTGCTTTTAATGTGACAAAAGTCTGCTTTCCTAATAAGAACATTTTTTCTGGAAAGGAACAGATTCACTGTTTGAACTTTATCATTTCCTCTTCTACAAAACAATAGGGTAGAAAAAGAAACCTTTCCAATTTTTCGCCCCTTTAATTAATAAGACATTCTTTAGTGTATGACAGGAAAAATATGTGATGAATATACTTGATATGTTATGATTAATAGTGGTCTAGGGAGGTTTTAGAGACCTCCTAAGACGTGCCATAAACAGAGAATTAATACCAAAGTGAACATTTTTATAATGTCCATTTTGGCACTCTCCCTGACCTAAGATGTTAGTAGCTTTATATATTATTTAATTAATGCTTTAAAAAAACAAAATGCAAACAGCTCTTTTCAAACCATAACAATTCATTGTATGACCGATGTGGGTTTGAACTGGCACAGTTAGTCAAAACATTCCTCGTGCCACTTTATTTCCATAAACCATTTGTATTGTAAACTTTACTAGAAATTTCTGTGCTAGGTTTGAAGGGTTCAGGCAGAGGGCACTTTGAATATAGGGGCTGAATGTAGCTTGCTTATCAAAATTATTGAACAATGTAATTAGAAATAATTAGAGAAAGAGAGGGAAGCTATGCTAGAGCTATCTCTTACTTACAATATCCCTATTCAGGTCCGAAAACAGTGGACCTGACTAACCTCTCACACTGGTGAAAACTACAAATAACTAGTGGTGTAAATAGTACAAAATATAGAAAAACAAAGGGATGTTTTGATCCACTGTCCATCTCTTGCATTGAAGGTTATGTAGGTGGTATCTTCCACTTGGTTGTATCTGGAAAGGTCCTTGACTCAGAGCTGTTTTGGGTACTCAGTGGAGCTGACGGTAGATGCAGTCACCCATTGAAGGAAGGCCAGCTGGTACATGTATACAAACCCAGAAGGATGGGATTATACATGGTCAGTGCCTGCCAGCAGAACACAGTAGCAGTGTATTGGTGCACGATGAAGAGTAAGCCCAGAGGGAATCACTTGTTTGAAACCCTGAGCTGGCCACGGAGCTGAGCTGAGGAGTGCTGATAACAAGGAAAAAATGCTGTATGTGCTACAGGCCTATTGTTTCTGAGCACCCAAGCCTAAAGACTGTGGCTATAAAAATAGAAAGATACTCAGCAACCTTCCCCAGCCTCTGAAGGAAAGAATGGAAAGGAGGAAAATTGGGAAGTTCAATCTGAAAGTAATCACACCAGTGCTGCCTGGGTTACAATAAGGATAGCTTTGAGCCTGCTTACTAGTCCAGAGAAAATAAAGTGATAACTCAAATGTCCAGGTTGTCTCTGTCAAATGTCCAGGTTGTCTCTGAAAAAAAGGAAAACAGAATATGTAGGTGAGAATCTTAAATCACCTTTCACCAAAAATCTAAGATGCTTTGTCAAGGATGAGAGAACAGGGATACTGAAGTGCTTGTGAGGAAAAAATATATTTTAAGACAAACCTGAGATGGAGTAACATTATATGCTGTACTTTAGGAGACCATAAAGGAGTAAGCAATCACTAAGTGTGGATAAAACCATTTAGAATATATGTACTGTCTGTTATGCTATGCCAAAATATAGGATGAAAAATAAATATTAATATTAAGGATAAGGTCCAGGTTTTCCTGAGCATAACAGGAGACAATTTTCTTTATCAACTAAGATTAGGTTCATTGAATAAGAGGGTACCCTTAATTACACTTTGTTTTTATAAGTGATAAGAAATAAAAATTTGTTTTAAGTTTTTCATGGGTTGATCCAGTTTAAATACAATTTAACTGTAAACAAAGACAGTTTTGTAATTATAAGCTTTTAGATTTCAAATGGATAAAGGCTCAGAAATGAAGATACCTAATTAGTGAGCTATCAAAAGAAATCAAGGACCAGAGAGCAGAAGAAACATAGAATTACTCAAAGTCAAAAGGATGAAACCTAATAAGCAAAGGAAAAATCTTTGTAAACTTCTGGAGAAGCACTCTGGACAGAAAGTAGTAAATACCCACCTTGAAGAATATATTGAAGGTTTTTAAAAAGTCTTCTCAGGATGGAAAATTTAATGATCAGCAAAATGAGCTACATTGAATGTCAGGAAATACAAAGGTAAAGTGAGAATCAATGGAATTCAATCTGAATTACACCTTGGTAAAAAAAAAAACTTGAGACAACAAGCAAGTAAGTTGTAAGTAAAGCCCAAGTGGAGTGAAGATGGTAAAGCAACCAATGGTAATTCAGGTAAAGTTTCAAAACTCTGCCTTTTTAAAAATAAAAACCGTGAAATAGAGTAGGGTGTGTAATGGAAGTGAGAGCCTCAAGCAGAAAATATGCAGAGCTGAAGTCGAAACAGAAATCTCCAAACCAGAGAATATCTCTCCTGTAACTGTGAAAGAGCCAGCACAAGAAACTGAGGACTGAACAATAATTTTTATATTGGTTACATTGAATTGGCATAATGCATTATAATTGAGCATAGCTAATGCAATCCTCATGAAAAGATGGAAATAGCCCACTGACAACTAACCTGACTTCAGCAGAATACAAAATATAGGCAAAAATTTTGAAAGAAAGTGTAAATCAAGAGAAATGAAAATCAATATAATATGGAGCATGGCTTTAACACAACTAAATAATGCAAGAATAAGTGAGTATATTTCTTAGATGACAAAAATACTTTTGTAGACAACGGAAATGCAGCATTTAATCTGAATTTCAGGTAAACACTACATATGAAGACACAGGTGAAAAGGTTACAGTATGCACAGAAGATGAGAATTAGTATAATAACTATAAATATAAGGTCAACAGGGAACTGCCTAAAGGGTACCTCACAACATCTTCTGTTGAAAGTGAGATTATCACATGGGAGGAAATCTCTTGTTTGATGGATTCACCTTAGGACCTATTCACTTAATAGTTTCACTAGCAACCTTGGCACATAAAATGCAGCAAATGAGAGGTATTTACTGATGACATAAAACTGGAAAGCATTAAAAGAATTGGAAAGAAAGAAACAAATAACCTTGGGGACCGGTGCACTAGAAATGAGATAATGTGTAACAGAACTGAAAGCAATGCCCTTGCACAGAGGGAGCAAAGACACAGGTCTGCCTCCATCTGTCTGGCTAGTTTGAACCTTCAGAAAGAGAGAAAATTCTTTTCTTTCCTGCTCACCTATTATCAAGAAAGAAGCACTGAAACTGCAAATAATTAAATGAAGGGTTTCTCAAAGACTGGAGAGACTACTTCCTGAGCAAATGTAACAGGGCTCATATAGGTCATCAAGATGAAGCTTGAGAAGAGGTAGGATTGTTTCCCCTAAGTATGCTGTGGGTGTAGAGAGGAAATCAGAGAATAAGAGCTATTTGAGCTGACGGACAGTTCTGGCAAGAGAGCTGTGTACACTGCTTCCTACACAGAAATGTAAATTTTTGGAGCAGTTTCCCACTAACTGTATTTGAAAGAAAAAATCTCACTAGCTTGTTATGAATCAGTTTATGCAATGAACTCTACTTCCACCAGCTGCGTGATGTATCTGGGCTGAAGGCTCACAGCCTACAGTAGCTCTTCCACTTCTACTCTCTAGAGCTGCAGCCACACACATCTTTGCAGCTGAGGTTCACTTGCAGGTTTTTTCCTGACAAATTCAATGTAACTCATGCATTTTATGACCCATCACCATAAATATTTGGACACCTTGAAAATGCTGGCTTTGAAAGGAAGGTGGGAGACCTGCAGAGTGCCGTTTCCACACTTTTGACAGTATTAGCCTCACCATAGGGATTTTAAGAGTTAACCAAACTCAGAAACAAGGAATTTCAAAAAGGCTCAGAGAGGGTGTGGGGTTGGAGAGAGGAATTGTCAAAAGAAGGCAAGTTAGAGTAAGACCTTACTGAGCCCTGTCCTTTCAAATTTCCTGTGCTTGACACATCATCAGGATGATGTCAAAGTGACTTAACCAAGTATGACACTTCATTCCAGTGATGTGTGGCCAAGCAGAGGAAATTTGAAAGGATGTGGCTTATGGTACTGAAAACAATCATTTAGAGAAATGCATGACTGCTGGTTTTCAATTTAAATTAATTTTTAGCTCTTTCTCCCATCTCCTAAACACAAATACTTGGAGTATTTGCATTGCTGGTGAGCTTGCCAAAGGTTGTTAAAAAGGCTTTACTGTGATTAAAAAGGGAGCCCCTAGTTCTGATGTGGGGACTTCATCATACTTGGTGGTATTAGTGTAGTATCTATGCCACTGCATGGGCAACAGCTAAAAATACAAATTTTAATTCTTTTGTTATTGTTGTTAATAATTTTGATTATATTAGCTTGTAACAGTAACGTCAAGCAAGCAAACCTTGTGAGCCCAGAAGCCCCCCTTGTGCGCCTGCTCACTCTGCAACCCTCCTCCATGACCCTGGCCAAACATTTGGTGCTGGGGATGATGGGCAATCCCTCAGGGATGTGGGACAGACGGGACTGGCTCCAGGATGCCCTGGTTTTCTTCTGTGTGTAGGCAACTGAGTGGTGACCACACTCCTCAGCAGCAATTGTTGTGGCCACAGGCAGTGCTTGCAAGGGCAGCTCACCTGTTCTCAGCCTGCAGCAATCCCCACTGAACACAGTGGCTTTTTTGGGAGTACTAAAGGTTTCTTGTGGTGGAGGGATTTGCTGTCTCCATCTCTCACAGATCCTCCTTGAGAACATTGCATTAAAGCTTCTTCTCTACTTTGGGGGGCAGCAGGACAATATGACGCAACATTTTCCAAAGCACTGAATTTCCTTGGAAGCATCATTTTCAAAAGAAAGCTCATTTTCAAAAATGTTTTAGCCACGAATAGTCTTCAATAACATGAGTCACAGTTACAGCAGTGTCTCAGTTCCCAAGCATGTCTGAAAACTCTGGCTGTTCTTTGATGGGTAATAGGAGAGAGAAGTATATCTGTGATTTGGGGATCCTTAGCTCAAATCTGGGTGCAGTAAAGGAATTTCTAGGAACAGAGGTACTGTTACATCCAAAAAAGCATCTCAAACAACACCTTATATATAATCAGAAAGAACTGATTAGATTTCATTTGCTTCTGAGAAAAAGGCCAGATAGATTTTAATATGTTAAGAGATAAATAAAAATAAAACAAAGACACTTATTTTTGAAGGTAGAGAAAAAGAAAGAAAGAAACGCCTCAAAAAAATCAAACACTTACATGTCTCAGTCACTAAAATATACAGTTACCATAGTTGTTAAAGAGGCCTGAGGACAAACATAGCTTCAGTACCTACACTCTTCTTAGTTAGAAACACATAGTTTTTATTTAAAGAATGTGAGTTCTTTCTTTTCTTTGGCCAGTCTTTGTTACATGCTGGTTTGCAGTTTCAGCATGCACTGCTGACTTAACCAAGCAAAGCTTTATCCTAAATATGGTACATGATATTTTCTGGCAAGTCTTAAATCTTTGAATTCACCTTATCTCTATGGTGACAAGCCTACATTTGGCATAAAGTATCATGGCTTTTTAGAGTAGAGGCCATTTCAGATAAAAGCTGATGCCTCTGATTTATGGCAATTCTCAGCTTCTGTGGTTTGAAAAAGAGGAATGCCTGATTACTGGTTACCAACTGCTTTTCCAGGAATAAGCTTTTTTGAGCAAAAAACTCCAACTGTAACTCTAAGATCCGACTCAAAGCACTGCTAATTTACATAAAAAGACAGGTCACTGCTAGAGGCAAATGGACACACATGTGCTGTCTGTGTTTGAAGTAAACCCCTTGTTGAGAGGAAGAGGAAGGAAACAACACAAACCAGTCTAGAACTATGACGAAAAAGATTATTTACATGTAATAACTTTTATAAATATAATTTGTAAATGTCTGCCTCATGTACGCTCACTCCCACATAACAATGGCCAAGAGATGTTGGTCCATTTATCTTTCTATCAAAGAGGGGGTGATGTTCAATTCCCATTAACTCTGTTAAAAGAACACAGAAAACCCAACTGCTTAACAGAATGATGTTTCCTTCTGAGAGCACAGCCACATTCCGGTGGCAAGACCATTCCATCCCTTCAGCAGCCAGACATCAACAGGCTGATGGCAATGGTTCCCTGCCATCAGCAAAGCATCACACTGGAATGTTGAAATACAGATTTTTGCATTCAGGTAACAAGTGAAATTGGCTGCAGAAAGTCTTCGAGCAGGTCTGAGGTAAGGTCTGGGGCTTTGTAGGCACCAGGATGACAGTGACAGTAAGAAGTGTCTTGCTAACATGTTCAGTAGACAGTATGAACTTTCTAGTGGAACATACAGTTACCTTCTTTTTTAGTGAGTGTAGTGACATTATTTTGCAGTAACATTTTTTTTTTTGCCAGGTAATTCTTTCAAAAACGCACCAACAATTCTTTCATAAAGATGCTATAAGAGATTGTGATGATGACACAATGTCTTTTAAAAAGAATCTATGGGGGCAGATATTAACAGTTTTCCAAGCTTTTTCACTTCTGAACTCAGCTGTGCTGCTAGTTCAGTCATAAAAACCCAGTGGAAACTATGTACAACATGTTTGGTTTCAATTGTCTGTTGATTTCTCCCAATTTACACACCAGATCTTTGCCAGAGAGAGATTTTTTTTTTTACTACTTAGTTGATGCCAAACTCCTCACGGTTTGTATCAAATTTTAACTTCTGTTGGTTAACTTCCTCTTGTTAAAAGAGGAAGAAAAATGTTCCAAAATCAGGTCCCCTAGACCTCCTTGATCTTATCTGACATTTTCATAGTAGTGCCTCTCTAGGTCTCAAGATCTCATTATTCATGAACAAAGATTTATAGCATCAATTTTTTTGCAAATATGTCAAAGTAGAAACTAGCATTTCAGGCCCCTTAAAACATTACAAGAAATATGATGTTGGGAAAGAGCTGTAGGAGGAGAGGTAATAACAGCAGTCATGTAATCCCCTGGTGGAAAACTATTTCCTTCAAGAAGCAGTACATTTTGTTTTTGTATGGAACTTGATGTTGAATGAGATACTTTAAAGGAATTCCAAAGTGGTATCTCAAAGGGAACTGACCAGACAGAAACATGTGATTTTGAAATGCTGCTGAGCTGGAAGGAAAGACAAGACCAGCACATCTGTGGATGCTATAGAGACCTTTGGGTGTCTGCCTGCACAGTATCTGCTGTGTAGTCTTGTTTTCTTACTCATTTCAGTCTGACACAGCCAGGATCCATGGAAGGATGCATGTAGCTACTGGGTGACACAAAACTAAACTTCCAACATAAAACTGCTGCTCTCAATCCTACTTTTTTAAAGAAACCCAGAGAATAATACTTTTCCACTGAAATAGATTTAGAAAGAAACATGTAAAAAATTATTTCCATACTTTGTAGAAAGTTATATGCCTAAAACCACAGAGCAGAGTGACTGTACTCACCTCAGATAACCCTCTGACCAAAAGGTGATATCCTGCTAAAATAAAGTTTCTTTTGCTGGATGCCTCCTCTGAATTCCTCTGCTTTTAGTCTTTGCCCTTTGTTTACTTCCTACTTATCTCTATTCTGATCTCATTTCTAACCTGCTGTTATTCAAATGACTATTTTGAATGCTTTTTGGCCTTATTCCTCATGCACAGCCATTGGTGTCATAAACAGAAGGATTCTCATGTTTGCACACAAAGCCACTTTTTGGGCTGCCAGTGCATTTTTAAGCCATGACAATCTTTTACAAACACTGTGAGAGCCATTCCTCATAAAAACACTTTATCAAACCAGAGTTTCTAACGTTGTCTTAGCTTTCCACAGCTGTCATGGGATACATAAATCACTCAGAAAACAGGTTGTAGCAAGATTCACAGTGCCTCCTCTTTTTTCTTTTCTTTATTGATCTTTGGGCCTCTGGGGTCACCATTATATACTAACCTATTTCAATCCTCACATTTATATTTACAAACTACCCACCCTACAGAGAGCAAAAGAAATAATAAACCATTAATAAATACAGTTTTCAGGCAGGGAAAGAAGTAATCAAAGATATACAATGGTTATAGCCCTCATTAGAAGGGCTATAGCCCAGTGAGGTCAATAAAAACCTTTCCTTTTGATCCATTGCCACTGAACAAAACCAGCACTCATGGAGGAATACTCAAACAGGATTTAAAAACCTGCTTCTAAAACACATCAATTCTCCATCTCTTTGTGGGGCATGAGCTTGCATAGCTTTTCTGCTGCTTCTTCAGCCCCACTAAGCCTATCCCATTCCCTTTCAGACACTGAACTGAGCTGTGTGCCAAAGCTTTATAAATTGTCTCCCGTTCGTCCTGTGTGCAGCAGTTTCCACAAGATACAGTTTTGCTTAGTGTGTTGCATGACCGGGGATGGAACAAATGAGGAATTCTGTGAGCTTTTTTCTATTAAGCCCTAATCCACAAAGATATATCTATAAACTTTATATTATCAGCTTTCTCTTTTTGATAGTAACTTAATGATGATAGGTATTCTTTTTCTGCAGGTCAAATGCTCTAAGTAGTGCTTCAAATAGTCTATCCACTAAAAAAGAACATGCTGACAAAGATCATTGCTGCAGGTGAATCATAGGTATAGCAAATTTAATCCAGTCACTGCTGTATGTAATTACTACAGCGAGGATTTCAGACGCCATGCAGGAGTGCTGTGGTGGTGGCTGGACAGCCATTGTAATGAAGGTGGGAAATGAAATCAGATTAATCTGTTTCACATCAAAAAGTCATATTAGTCGACAGGAAACATCAAGATAAACCCTATTATGTATGTAATGTCAGCCTTGACACTAGCTGCACAACAAGGAATACTTCAGCCTTTTAAACTCAAATTGTTCCCATGTGCAGAGGGGATGGACATCCTGTCTGGGAGGGAATCCAGGGCAAAGCTGGACAGATAAACTTTCTACCCTTCTCTCCCTTCTTATCTCAGTAAAAAAAGGCCTCAGAGAGTTGACCAGTCTAAATTTTCCTGAGGTAGATAACAGATGTAGAGCTCAGTAAAGACAAAGCAATCTGGTGGGATGCCGTGAGATGGGTGTCCAGTGTTTCACGTGGGAGAGGCATGCGCTCAGGATGAAGAGCAGGATTTGGTTGTGCATTTGTTTATTCAGAGAAATTTGAGCTGGAAGAGACTTTTTAGACATCATAACGCAGAAAAAGGGATTATGGCATGGTTCGTTAAGCTCCCTCACGCCACTGCCTCTCTTGGGTGAGCCAATGGCAGAGTGTCTTACTCAGGAGGGTGTGGTGCCAGCAGCATAACTCAGCGTGCAAACTTAAACTTGCTTCTCACAAATCACTGTTTTCTCTCTAGGGTAAATAGGCACATATAACAGGGAAGAACTCTGCACTGAAGAAACCATAATCATCAACTCCATGAGATGCTCCAGTAGTTACACTTCTATAGTGTTGTGTTACATTATTTGGTTTCTTCCTGATTCTCCCTGTTTGTGGTTGTAGCCTAAGTTAACTCTCTTCCCCCATTGTCAATCCTATATCTGCTCCTCCCATTTCACTGGAAACTTCCCTGTCAGTCCTCAAATCCCATCCCCAGTGCCTTGTCTGTCACTCAGTTCTCCGCCCCTGTCTCTGGAAACTTCCATGAAGGGCATCGAGTGACTGGTCAAGGATCAATGATCCCTCCCACTAAGTTTCCTGGAAGGTTGTTCTAGTTGTCGATTATCTCCCAGTTCACTCCCCCTTGATTCCCTATTGGTGGGTAGTTGAACACCTCCTTTGGTACCACCCCTGAATAAAAGGTACTGCTCCTATGGTCTTGGAATTTTTTGGAGCTGTAACCCCTAAGGCTAGAAGCTTCTAGTGGCTCCTAATAAAGTTTTGGACTAATTATGCTCTGAATTGCCTACTTCCTTCCTTGAACCTCCTCGACCAACTGTCTCCTCCTGAGGAAAGAGATAACACTCTTGGCCGCCCCCTCCCGAGTGCAGAGGAGTGTCCCCTGCAGCCTGCAGCATGGGAGCTGGCAAGGAAGCACCGAGTGGCTGTTTGGTAGATGCTGCGACACTATAGTTATAGCGGAATTATATAGAAAGTGCAGCGTTATGATGCCAAGCTCACTTGCCTGTGAGGAACAAAGACCTTGACAAGCAAGCCCTGCTGCTTGTGTTTGGCCAGGTCGAACCAAATCTCAGGGAACTGCCCATCTTTGCTAATGATTTCTGACTTTGGATCTTAACTTTTAGAAACTGCAGCTGCTTTTGTCTTTCAAAAACAGGCAAAAATCCTGCTTGCTTTTTAACCTTGAGTCTGGCAGATACTTTATTCATGTAGGAAGGAGGTACAGTTCCAGCATCTGCCTGGGGACATAATTATGCATCCCACCCACCTCCCTGGGTGAATACTCCCATTGTGCAACCATTGTATGTGAGGTTCTGGCCAACCTGTCTTCTCAGACCTGTCTTACTTAAGTATTTCAATGGTGGCTGGTCACAGGAGGAGGCTCCCTATGTCTCCATGGTGTTATAGCTAGAGTAAATGAGGAGAAGAGGGATTTCCAATCCCCCACCCAAGTCAATTCGTCAAAAAACACCAAAGCTGCATTAGAGAGGAGGAGAGGTTGCCCCTAATCTACCATACCCTGAACTTCTCTACACAAAGTGGAACTTTATGTCCCACACTGGCATATATCCACAAGGGACATTGTGATTGTTCCAGCTCAAATGTAGATTAGAGCCTCTATCCTGGAGATGAGAGGTGCAGGGCCAAACACCATCTGGAAGGACTTGGGTGTACCTTGCAAGGACCTGGTCTCTCCAAGCTGTTGATGAACACGGACGGAAATCTGCTTCTCTAAATAAAGAAGGTAAATGTTAGGGTAAGGAAAGCCTGGTAAATTCTCTTTTACAACAGCCACAAACTACACTTTGTAGGGTATTGTAAAGATAGATTAATTGTTTTCTGGTATCTTCATGGCTAGTTACAGTGCTTGCATAAACATTCATAAGCATTATACGCCACTGTACAAACACATTTGGAAATTGTACTTCCTTCTTCTGCCTAATTTTCCAGATTACCAGTTTATACTACACCAGGCTTCAGAGAGGCTGATAGCATTGATGCCTTGTGGCCATGACAGCCATCAGCTATCTTCTCAAGGCATATTGGTAAAATATTAACAACATCACATACTGTGTCTATCAAAAGAAAATTAAATTTGAAAAATCTACTTAAAAATAAATAAAGGTTCCACTTTTACACATTGCCTCAAATAGACTAGAAACTCTTTCAGATGTTTGTGCAAGTATATATCAGTTATTCAAGAAGATGAGCAAAGTGTGATGTTCTCTGGTCCTTCTCTCAGGAAGCTTTAAATATGAAAATTCCCTTGCTTTCTCAGAGCTCAGTGTCACTTGCTATCTCTCTCTCTTTTTTTTTTTTTTTCTTTTGTGTGCGTTTGTGTGTGCATGTGTGTGAACCACAGTTCCGGCAAAGAAAAATGAAAAATTATTGCAATGTGTAGGCAGTCTCCAAAATGAACAAGTAATATGAAATGTCTTTGTAGCCTGAAATACCACTATTGGGCAAGGGAGCTTTTTTCTATATGCCACTGCAAATAGCAATTAGTTTAAGTAGAAAAGATTAGATCAGGTGCAGGTTTTGAAGTGACTTTTGGTGGGAAGAGGGAAAGGTCTCTCTTTTGTCAATTGTCTGTGTTAATTCATCAGGCATCTGAGGAATTTAGGGATATTCAAAGTTTTGTGCTTAGCCGACACAATATGACCTTGCTGGCATCCATGGACTGGACAGAGGTACAGAGCTTATTGATGGTTGTCAGTCCACTGAAGTGAAAGAGCACATAAGCAAGAAGCACATTATATATTTGTCTTCCACAGCATAGCTATTTTGTAGGGGCTTTGTTGGAGAACTCCTTTTAAAAAAAAGGCAGAATAAGCCCCTCCAGTGTGGAACCCATGGGCAAGCTCAGCTCAAGGGCCTGAGGGAGGCAATTGAGGTGGCTGCAGCCGTTCCTTCCAGCCTTGCAAAGCTAGAGGTGACCTTCAGAAAATGACAAAGGAAGGGGGCTAACACAACAGTGTGTGTCCCCGAGATAAAAGATACTCTCAAAACTTCAAAAACCTCCTTAAAAGATTGGACTAACTTCTTGTAACCCTCTGAATCATGGATAGATACGAGTTCAAAGGACTAAACTAATATTATTATTACATGCAATCAAATGTTTAAATTAAGAAATAGGAACTGAGTTAAGGGCAACCTTCCCTTATCAGCTTCCAAAGTCTGAAAGCAGGAATGAATTAATTAGGTAAATGTAACAAGCTTAGGGGTATAGCACACAGCAGCAGCTGAGTCAGCTTGACCATCAGCCAGTTATTGGGGTGAGATGTGCAGCTCAATTACAACCAGATGACTCAATTCACATATCTTGGCAGAAGCAGATAAGCCTAAAGGGGTGCCCAGAGGGAAATAGTGTCATAAATTGGCAAAGCAGAGAGTAATTCACCACCTTAAACAAAATGTTGTCATCAAGGAAATTGTGCATTTAATTCATGCAGCAGTGGTCTGCCTTACCAGATAAAAGCACATTTTGCAGGTTGGCTTTTTATATAAGGAGAAATTAGTTTTGCCAGGTCTGGGCATATTTTATGCAATTGGCTTACATCAGGTCATGTATTCCATTTTCAGGAGATTCACCCAAATACCGGTGTCAAATAGGATCACATTGGTCATGATGAGAGAGTTACAAGTACAGAGTGTGTATTCTTGCCCTTTTCCTTAGCTTCCCACAGGCAAGGACTCCTTCACAAATGAAAAAATAAACTAAAATTCTTTTAAAGACTGAAGATTAATTTGTATTGTGACTCAGAAACCCGTAATACATAATGGTTGTATACGTAATACATCCACTGCTGTAATGGATGTCTAAATGACATAGGACTAAAGACTTTCCTTCTATAAATTAGCTATGGGTGAGATGTGACTAATAGGTTTCATTTAAGCACAGTCAATTAAGTGGAGTTTAACAGTGGAGTTTACCAAAGGAAATTGTGTTTTAACAGTGCAGGTTTCAGCACAAGCATTTTTCCTTAGGTCATATAGAGTGCTTTTCAGAGAAGGACGCTTAAGTGCATATAAAAATTATCTTAAAAATTGAGTACATTAGTGAATATTTTCAATTGAGTGGGAACCTGAAGAAAGCCTGAAGAAGGGAAAAGTGCAATATAATTTGAATGAATCATTCCAGAGGCTGGGGATTTTATCTGTTTGCTAGAAAATTAAGGACACAACATCTAGAGGAGAATAGACAAGAAGCCTTTTTCTGGGCCTAGTTCTCTTGCCTTTCAACTACCTGAATTTGGGAAAAGCACAGAAAATCATAAACAACAACAACCTCAAACCAAGACAATCACCAGCTTAATATCCGTGAATACAAGGCACTGGCAGTATGCTGGCTGGAAAAAGTCATGCTGCCCAGGTCCAGCACAAGACCAAGAGCTAGGAATTTAGGATACACACAAAGTAGAATTTTCCTCTGCTTTAAGCCCACACCTTAAACACGAAACCCAAATAACTTCTGGATTTCCACTTTTTGCATTCTTCTACAGTTCTTTTTTTCTGCATAAATTTGTTTAAGTGCACAGCCCATGAGTGTTAATGGTCCTTCTAATTGCATTTTTTCACATATAAAGTTCCTGCAGAAAACCAGGCTGTTGGCTGCACAGCCCTCAGACATTGCCATGGCAATGGACCATGATGTCAGACATGGGATTAGGAGTTTCCTGAGCTGAGGGGGAACCCTGGCTGGGAAGGAGAAAACTCCCATCTCAACAGCTTCAACAATAGAAGCGGCAATTTCAAAAGCATCTAGTGAAGAACACTCAGTAGTAAACTATGCAGAAATGCCACTGCCTGCCAGAGCCGAGGCTAGCTCTTTGGTGTTCTGGAGCAGTAGTGAGTGTGGGGCACTGCCCTGGCTGGGGTAGTGCCAAGGGCAGAACCTTAGAGCTCACTGCTCTAGAGCAGCGCTGCGAGATGCCACGACAGGGACTGGGTGAGGAAGGCAGAGGAGACTCTTGCGGTGAAGCTCTAACCCGTTTATTGAGGTGGTAGGGGTACAGGAAGAACCAAGATTGAAGGGATCACAGACAGAGAAAGCCTGGAGCACATCTCTGCAGGGGATTATAGAGCCTCAATAAACAGGAGCACCTCTGTGCAGGGGATTATAGAGCCTCAAAAAACAGGAGCACCTCTGTGCAGGGGATTATAGAGCCTCAAAAAACAGGGGGTAGATATAATGGAACGACCAATAAGGTGACACTCGGGGTGTGGTTTTGGAATAACAATGAATCAGGATAAGGGAAGGGGAGAAGGCTCAACAGGTGATGGGTCCATGGGATAACTGGCAGGGAACATTCTGGAACAAAGGGCAGGGTTGCCTGGATGGACAAGGCAGAAGGGGTAGGGTTGCCTTGATAGGCAAGGAAGAGTCTAGAACAAAGGCAGGAGACAACTTGAGGGACAGCTGGAAAGACGGGCACAACTCAGGGAGGAATCAACTAGGGAAAACATAGGGGATAACAGAATATACCATTGAACATTCAGTTTAACCAGAGCCAATGAAATAAACACAGACCACAACACAGAAACGACCAGAAATTCAGTGCCAAAAATCTGTTGATTGAAGAGAATCCCAAAACAACTGGCATGGCAATAAATAAGTAAAATCAAAGGAGTTAACCTAGGGTTGTTTCAGCAGTAACAGTGACACTAGAGTCAAGATAATTTTGCCATTTTACCAAGGAAAGCAAAATACAATAGCAGAAAATACAGCATCTTTCACTTGATTATACAATTAGTATTTTCAGCTCCACAGGGAAAAAGCTGAGAGCAGTTTTAGACAGATTATTCCCCTAGACTAAAAGTTCACAGTAAAAAAGACTATGTAGGACCTGCATGTGTGAATGCCCTTTAAAATAATCAGATACCTTAGCTTCTAAGTGTGGGAACATTACAAAACTGCAAGCAGCAACAGGGGACTTGACATCCAAAGACCTCTCCCAGTGATTACTGCCGAAAAGGAACAGATGTCAAGAACTGAGCCCGCTCCCAGCCTTTGGAGGCTGATGCAGGACCCTCCCCAGCCCTTCAGCACAGCTTACCACAGTGCTGGCAACAGGCACTGCTGCTCTCAGTCACCTTCTTGAGGTGGGTGTGCTGATGGCCTGGGGAAATCAGAAAATTAAATAAAGATAAAAATGGAGAAACAGCTACATAGAACAAAAGATTGTAGAGGCCCAGAGCAAAAGTTGAAACTGGGTCATGCTTTATATGAGGGTGGTTTGCAACAAAATGAGCTGGTCCCTTCTCTAACCTTGAAAAGAGGGAACTGGGAGCAAAATGTCCTGCTTCTCTCCTGCCTGGGTAGCCTTGCTCCTTCTTGGATGTGTTATTGCAATTGCTCACCTGTTCGTGTGCCTACCTGCAAGATCAGGATGCCTGTGAATCAGGAGAGCTCTGTTTGCTTCCTAGACAGGCAGCCTTGATGACTCATTTGTTGGACAGGGACAACGTGATAAGACGAAGGACCTCAAGCAATGTGTTTAAATGGAAAATTAAATAAACTGAAGGATGCATGTACACACACCCATCATGATTTCAAAGGTAACTTTAAAAAAACAGCACAAGAGTCAGTGCCTTTTCAGTGCTATGCTGTGATTTAAGACGCGTCTATACCCAGCAGGGAATATTGAGGCAAAGAGCCCTAAAACACCTATTTTCAGAGCTGAATGCTATATAATTACTAACTGGCCTTGCTTCAAAAAAGCATGAAGCCTTACACAAAGCCATCTATGTTGCAACTGGGACAGGAGCCAGTACCCTCATGTGTCCCTGTGTTGCTTTATGGAGACAGATCAGAGTTTCAGAGGTTGACCAGGGCTCTGTGCCCTGCTTTGTCGAGGGGACGTGCCTGATGAAAGACTTCTGAAACCACTGTTAAAAATCCGTGCTTTTGGAATGAAAACTCTATGTTGCTTAACTTCAATTCCAACTAGACCAGCCCATGTTATTTTTGGTACGGGTATTGTAATGACTACTAAGTGATTTGAATTGCTGCTAGAAATTTTGTGCCTGTTTTACAACCCATAAACTTTGGGCTGTAAAACAGAAGCTGTGATTCTAGTGGACCATATTTTCCTCGGCATTTCTGCTGCTCCTTTCAGTACCAGTGAACTGTGAAGAAGCCACAGTCCAGATTAACCGTCAGCCCTCTGCCTTCTTTTCTGCATTGTCTCTTGTGGTATTTTAAGCACCTGATGTGTAGATGACAAATACCCATGTTGCTGGCATGTGCCTATGTGTTGCTGCTGATTGTTTGACTTTTACTGCTGCTACTTTATGTTCCCCAGAAAGAGGGAAGGGCAGCCATAGAAAATAATTTCGACATTAGCTCATACTCTTCAATAGCCTGGCTCCTTCTCCATATTTGCTGGATTTTTACTTCTGCCATTCCCAGCACAGCATTTTGTACGAATGCAGTCAATAAAATGAGCTGGCTGCACATCTAAATGAAAGCAACAGTGTAGAGTGGCAATGCAAAGTGTGCAATGAGAATTAACCCCCAAATCAGTGGGGTGGGAAGGGGACTCTTCAGAAGGAACTTCTGGATTTACTTTCAAGAATGTTGTTCTCTGAAATAGTAGGATGCCTCTAATGCCTTCTGCCTGTAGTAAATGTCCCCACATGGCACAAGTTATGTCAAAACTGTTCTTGAAGTTGTGGTTGCAGAAAAGGCATCTGCTCATAATCACAGACCTTTTCAAGTGGTTTTGACCTAGTCACTAATGTTTTTACTGGAGTTCCTTGAATAACTTAGTTTTCCATTGTAACAAATGTCCTCACTTACAAGTTACCGGAGAAAGGCTGTGCCCCTGCAACTTGCCACAAAGAAGTGCACATGACAATCACACTGTCTTCGCAGCTGAAATGAGGGAATTGCAGAGATTCTAGCACAGTAAAATTAAAAATAACCCAAAACAGTCATTTAGCCAAAAAAGTAAAAAATGAGAGAGAAGGAATTTTAATGGCATTGAAATACACATCAGTCAGAGGAAAACTAGTCCATTTTATCAGCAAGGATTTTGTTACTGACAGCTGCCTTCTCTAAAACTTTGCCATACTGAGAGCAAAATGAGACATCAAGCAAAAGCAGTTTTAACCTAAAATACTTGCTTATTGTGTTTTGAATCATATTTTCCTTGTGCCTAGTTCACTAAGTACAATTATTCTGCTTTGGAAGTCATATGAAAAATGATGGGGAAACTACAAACACTCCAGTATCAAGTGCAGACTCATGTCTACATGTTCACACTCGCGCTCTCTGGTGCTTTTTCCTTTTAATTATGTTATTTTTCTAGCAAGGAACAGATTACCTGACACGGATGTCAATTAGTCATCATTTTCCCATTGCAAATCTTACCATCTGTTCAAGATTTCTTAGGATTCCATGGGAGTTTTTAACAACTATTCACAGGGCCAGATCTTCAAATGTTCAAAACCTGGTATGATTATTCCAGAGTTTAAATTAACGTGGAGCTTTGTAGAAGAAAGACAGTCTCATCCAGCTGGAGCTAAGCATTAGTTTCAACTAAATATGTTTGAGGATAGAGACCTGAATTCTCATTAACTCTGGATGCAATAGTTCGGTGTCTTTAATTCTTACTAATGTAGCCATTTTTCTCTTTCTGCTTTTATAAGGAACAACAAAAATCAGTTTATTGCAGAGTGCTTGCCCTTTATAAAACACCATGTACTGCACAAAGGTGAGTAATCACAACAACCTTGTGTAGGAAAGCTGATGCCATGTGCAGCTGCTTGTTTTGCTCCTCATCTACCCTGTTCAGGGAAGAGCAATAGGTGTTTTGAGTCCCAGATAAATTCCTGTAATGCTCCTAGGATGTAGTCAAGTTCAAGAAACCCCAGAGTTTAATCAAAGTGCAATTAACTTCAAGGAAACCAAAGCAGAAAGGTACAAGGTCTGATCATCAATAGTACTGATAAGCTCTAAACTTCATTAATTTCAATAATAGATGAAGTGTGCTCAGTCCCTTCAAAGATGTCAACTGTTGTGCAACTTTCTCAGTACTGTTTAAAAAAAGCCTCCTGCTTTGTGCTGTTGATTAGTCTGATTCTTGCAATATTCTACTGTAACAACAACCGAAAAAGGCAACCAAACAAAAGCTGCTGGTGGTTTTCTTGGCTTTGGCAATTTAACATAATAAAAGTTAAAAATGAAAGTCCAACTTCACTAAATTATTTTAATAGATGAAATAAAATATTTCAAAAGGAATTCTTTCTTTTGGGTAAGAGTCTGAAAATGCATCACAAACACCAGAAATTACTAATGCTGATAATCCTGCCACTGTTCCAGCTGACTAAAAATAGAGGTCTGTGACAGCCTATGAATGAAAACATTCAGTCAAAAGTCTGTAACTGCTAGTCATGGTTTCATCCCTTAAAATAAATCATCAGTGCAAGGAATGATCAACAGTCCTGGAGGAGTAAAACTCATTCCCCTGACTGCCCAGGGGGAAGAGAAGAGCTGGCAGCCTGGCAGTGGGGGGTAGGGGGGAGGATGTGCAGCTGCTGCTACAGGGGCCTGGGACACCACCAGAGGACCAGGAGCACACAGGGATCAGTGGGAGCTGCACTGGGAAGGGAGATAGGGTCTTTTTGGCAGCCCCACCCCACCTGTATCTCGGGGAAGCTGCCAAGGGCCTTGGGCCGGTCACAGCTGGCAGAAGCACAGATTGCTTGAGACTGCTTGTTCTCTTCCAGAGCAGCTGGGGTCAGAGGAGACTGTCCTGGCATGGGACATCCTTCATCTGGAAAACACCACCTCCATTCACTTTCTCTTCTCTTCTGCTGCCTACTATACAATCATCTGATAAGACCAGCTGCAGCATTTTTATTTACTAGGAATAGGTCGAAGATCTACTTCTCACAATTCAGGATCATGTTCCTTTGGGGTTTGTTCCTCACTTCTTTTCCCAGTTGCAACAACTTGCTTTCATTGGGAGCATGTTTTCAGCCTGTCATACTTCACAGATCTCACTGTCTGATGATGTTCAAGCTCTCTTGAACACAGTTAAAAGTTAACCCCCTCTCCAACTTTTTCCTCTCTATGTTTTTTAAAGACAAAAAAGTTATCTTTTTCTTTTTCTCCCCTGAATCAATAACTCTTTTGAAACCTGGGGTTAAATTTTCCAGTGGTGTAATCTTGTGCAACAGTCAAGGGTGGAGATATAAATATCATAAAGTCCAAATTCATCACTGAATCTGGAGCACATCCACAAATTTAAAAGCCAGTGGGACACTCAGAGTAGAGATAAACACAGATGGACAAAAACATTGCCAAAGAAAAGGATTAGACAGGACCCACAAGTGACATGAGGAAATGATCAGATCAAGTGCATTTTACTCCCACAAACGACCTTGCTTCCCACCTCTTCCAGTAAGATGAGGCAAGAAATTTGTTTCCCCCCACTAAGAATTCCTGCAGCAGAGAATCTTTTAAGGGTGCAGTCAGTAAGTCTTGCCTGGCTTTGTGCTTCTGACTGATTGCTCTGTGACCTCCCAGTTGCTGTCACTCAGCTATGGGCAATACCAGAACTTCCCCTCTGAACCGTGTCCTAATTCCCGTGACTACTCTGGTCTGCTATGTGTCCTCTGCTAAAAAAACCTGGCTCATTGGACCACATGTGCATGAACTTGCTTTTTTGTAATAAATTGTTTCACTGCATACACATAGATGGCATTCAAAAATTCTGTTTTTCCTCTAATGAAAAGGTTTCTGGTGGTGGGTCTACCTGGCCAGCATCATTTGGGAATTACAAAAAAAAAAGGAAGGAGCAGTATGTTATTGCTCCCTCTTCTTTTTTACTTATCCCTGAGGGCTTTAACCCTCTGGGTATTGCAAAATATAAAAGGAAATATTTAAATTCTGAGACAACTCATTCCCTAACCAATTCTCTTGCTTGATCTCAAGTATCTGCCTAGTTAGAAAGCTACTATCAGCATACCTACTACAAGTGTTCACTGCCCTGAGAGCAGGGAGTGATGCCTCCTGGAGTCAGCACCTAGCAACATGCTGGATGATGTTCTGCGAAGCTGAAAAGTCTGAATTGGTTTAAGCAGCTCTTGCTGCCATTTCTGTCTGGAGCAGGCACTTGCAATGAATGTAGTAACCTAAACAGTACATGTGTGGGTCACAGGAAAAGCTTCAGCTAAAGGTTCTTAATGTTGTGACACACTTTCCTATATTTAGACACAAGGAATAATGCTTCAAAAGTTAGAAAAACTCAAGTAAGCTTGAAAATGAAACCTCCAGGATGATTTTAAAAATTCTGCCTGACTTATCTGGGAAAAGCAGCCAGTGGTCCTTTTCCCATGAGGTCAGCCATTAGCAAATGGTGAAGTTAACACAGCAGTCTGCTCATATAGTTCAGATACTCACACCTGAGAGATACTTGTTACTGTGAGCCAGCCAGAGTCCCCAACTTCACCTACTCTTTTTTTTCGTTAGAGTTTTTAGCTTTTTGTGAGCTTTTTGGTTGATTTTTGTTTGTTTGCTTGCTTGCTTTTTTAATGTTCTGTATTTGCAGATGCAATGAAATGTTGCAGTTGCTGCTTCCCATTCATTTCTGGGCATGGTTGGTCCATACTTGCTTGTTTGTCAAGAAGGTGGCTGCATTCCAAAATTCCAATCCCCATTTAAAGTGGGCCCTGATTCCCTTTCATGCTCCTATAAAGCAGCAATTGAAAAAGACTTTATAGGAAAGCCTTAGCAGAAAGTAGATCTGGGCCCTAAATCAACTGAAAACACCTATTTGTCAGGTAGCTAATCGAAGATTTTATAGCCATTTAAAAAAACTTGTTATTTTTCTGCAGTCATCTAGGAATGTCATTAATAGCTCTTCACAATGGTGCCAAAAGACACTTCTTGAAGGGATTTAATGCCCAGACCATTGTAAATCTGGTCTTTGTTTTCCCCTGTTCTCCATCCAGCAGCTATGAACAAAACAGACTTTGAAGCCTGCAGCATTATTAATCTGAGACTTATTACAGTAAGAGAGAGAGAAGGAAATAAATCCCTTTTTTTAGCACTCCTAACTCAGTGTAATAGCCCAAGAATGACAAGCTAAATATTACTCTGAAGTTATCAGGATTTATTTTTCATGACAGATAGCAAGCAGCATATTGCACTTTATCTTTTTAACCTGACCTGACTGCAAACCAGGAATGCACAGAATGCCAAGGTCCTCCTTTCCCTCTGTGAAGACTCTCTCCAGGAGAAACAGGGTATCATGGTGCAATATTTAGCACTTAGTTCTTGTAGTGCTTAGGACAAAGATATGTTCAGAGCAAGCTGGTTCCTTGGAAAAAAAAAAATCCAAAATAAAACCATTTCCCTTTGCAGACTTGTGATGCATACACACGTGTTGATTCTGGAGGCAAATGCAGGGTTTGGTTAGGGAGAAGCACTACAAAAAATCCAGACCATTAACATGTCTCTGGAGCTCAGCTTTGATCAGCTTCCTTTACTGTCCCGTACAACAGCTGGTAACCACTAAAACATTTGAAATGATGTCATGAGATACAAGAAGGATCAGCTCTGAGTGTAAGATGTTCAAATGCCTTTACAATGAAGACACTCCTCTCCCTGTCAAAGGCATATTGGGTTAATGACAAGGCCATGCTTTATGGGTTCCTAAAGACTTTGCAAGTGGTCAAAATCACCAGGGATAAAAGTGTATTTTAATTTCTGTCTAACTACTTTTATTTATCATCTTACTCATAGTTGTATGATGATAAATTGTCAATTTTTTTGTTGTCTCTTCCCCCCATATATTTCTCTCCCAATAGAAAAGCTGCCTAAAAATAACATGTCTTGTATATTTTCTCATATTTTAATCAGTCTGATACTTCAGTTTCTAAAGAAGGAAAACCAGCAGCAAACAGAATTTAACACTGAAATACTGGGGGTGGAATCCATCAATAAATCATAGCAATCTGCTGTAGCCAGGAAAAGGTGCTTTTGTTCCACATTGGTTTGGAAGTTGTGACGACTTTTACTCTCCTTCCAATTTTACCTAACCAGGAAGACAGGCTTGTCCTTAGTTAGACATTAATTGTTTCTGAAGAAGATGAGAAATTAATTCATGTGGCATCTGAATACTGTATTCCTTCATTACTGGTGTTTTGCAGCAGGACTCAGGGTAAAGGGCCTGTCATTCACCAACATTGTCATCATGTCCATCAAAATACGCAAACATCCACATGGCTGCTTGCCTCCTGCTTGCCATGCTCTGGAATATTTTCTGCTGTTTCAAAGGGAGGCTGCAGGGACAGGGTTGCAGCTTTCAAGCTCTGCGCTGGACAACTTGCTCATCATCCCACACTTCCACTTTTCTGCAAGGCTTCTTAGAGCCTAAGAGGCTTCTCTACAAGCAAAGCACATGCATTTTCTTAATTAATGCATTTAAAAGAACATTATGCAGAATTTAGATACCCATTTCATAACACTGACTCTCACTGTGCTGCAGAAAGAGCTTAATAGGATAGAGCAGAAACAGAGGGTAGCAAAATGGCCCCGCAGCCTTTACTCAGTTTATCTGTAATGTTTTGTTATTACAAGAATACTTGGGGTTATAATTTTTTTCTGTGCTGGACTGATAGATCGTGTTTTAGTCTTTTGTAAGATGTTGTTTAGATCCCATTTGGAAGGCTGTGGAGAAAAAGCTCTTTTCATAAAATAACAATCAATTTTTTCTGTAAATATCTGCTGTCCTATTTATTCTTTTGGAATTAAATTCAAATTTTTAAAAATTGAACTTGCTGCCAGAGGAAGCAAAAAACAGTTGCAAAAACTGTTTAAATAGGTACCATTTGTGAATATAAACAAATTCTGGGATTTCGTTTTTATCCAAAGGCATAAGTGGTTTCATAATTTCTGATGCTGGTTTTGAGTGTTTTACACAGAAATAGACCAAAGCATGTTGAAAATACACGTAAGGAGTGTTTTAAAATAAGGCTGGAGATCAGAATGGGAAGCTGTGAACACAAATTAATTACATGTATGTGAGTAGCAAAAGGGAGAGGGAGGTACTCCACATTTGGAAATTTTAACAAATATCATGCTGTCCTATGATCTCACAGTCTGGAACTGTAAATGCAAGGAGAAAAAAAAGATCAGTAGGATCTTTGGGATCAGGATAAGAGCCTTCAAAGAACATGACAAGGTAGATGTCTACTGAGTTCTAGTGGTGGTTCATGAGGCACCATGTCATCTGCATGCCTGCAGATTCTGCTGCTATTTAATGTCTATTTATGGAGCCCTTAAAGAGAAACCACTTAAAGATCAATAACTCACAATGGGGGAAAAAAAAGGCAAAGAAAGAGGCAGAAACATGAGGAATACTGAAAAATGACTGACAGCATGGTTGCTAAGTAATGGACTAGACCCTACCTTAATGTAAAGCACTCCAGTTCTCATTGCATTAAGCATGTTCCCCTGAGCTGAATCCCTCCCTGCCTGCTGCAACCTCAACACCATCTCTCTCATTTGTATCTCCCTCTCTCTCTGGGTGACTCTGCATCAGCAACACAAAAAATGGCAAAGACAGGTAAAATGACCTGCATTTCCAGATCCATGTGCGTGCTGTGTCTGAGGGTAACACCTGTGGGCGCAGTCTGATCTGTCTCCTCTCTGCCCATGGTGCAGATGGTTGGTCACCCTCACACCAAGCCGTGGCCTGTCACAGCCCTTCTGCAATGCGCCCTGAGATGAAGGGTGATTTGCTCTTAAGGGTTTTGGAACTGCTAGTGGGAAAATGTCTAAATTATCCGTTCAAACTGCATGAAAGGAAACCAAACCAAAACAGACCCTACTGAGATTCCAGTAAGTTTGTGTAACTTCCCTCCAGCACCATTTTGGCTCTCCGCAAGTGTCCTGGTAACCCTGCGCAAACACACACAGGTAAGCTCCTCTATTTTGCACAGCTTGTCTGAACCAGGTTGTCAAGAGGCACTCAACCCACCCCCAGCTTTGAAAAACTGTCTGCAATGATATAACTGTGTCACAAGCCTGCAGCCCAGGGAATTTCCAGCATTTGCTCCCCTGTCTGAAAAACATTTGTCTTAGCTTAGTTGTCGTGCCCAGCATCATGTCCCCCTCCACCAAGTCCTTAAAAGCTGACTGCTATTTGAAGAATGACTTCAGTCTCACGAGATCAGAAGCTGTGGGTAGTCACACTCAGTTATGCAAAGCCTCTGAGGTAAATGATGACACAGTGGGCAGGGAAATGGGAAATGAGAACCATGTGGCTTTCCAGAGGGCTTTTTTTGTATTTGCTATTTCGTTATGTAGTCCCTCCCAAAATTACAAAGGGAAGTAAAAATGTGATCGTACTACTTCTCAGTAATAAGCCCTGTTTTCACACACATTTCATTTTTTATTCACTCCAGATTTCATTTTTTGTGCCACACAGGATAGCAACTACCAATAAAGATCGTGAGTTTACTGTTTCATTGATTAAGAAGCAGTGCCTGAGCTGGCCATTTACTGCTTAGCTCTATTGTCCCCAAGCTGATAACAAGTTCACAGGCAGGAGCTCTGGATGTTCATCTCCAGATTCCATCACTAGCATATTTTTTTTAAAATTTGGTTGTTTAAACAGGGACATTTCATCTCGCCTTGTTAAACAGCCATAAATCTGCTTCCTCCACACTGCTAACTTATAGGCAACTTCTGATTCGGTCTGCAGTTCCTTTGAGCTCTGAGAACCAAACACTGTGGTTTAAAAAGATTAAAACCAGAGATGAAACCTAATTGTTGTTCCATGCATCTGCTTTAAATTGGTTGTTCTGTTTATTTTAGAGACTTCCACTGGTGAAATGAAAAAGCAAGCAGCCATTCTGTAGATTTAGTCTTGCTACATTGGGCTTTATGCTTGCCTTTTATTTACCCTTCTCTTTCAGACCATCAATGAAATGTTGCCTGTGTTGTAAAATCAACATTACTGGCAATTAGCACAAGCCATTAATTTAAGTGCTACCTCTAAACTATGTTCTGCCTATGTTCTCTAGGTTCTAATCAGTTGTGTTTTAGCTATGGATGACTAGTCCAGGGTTCTGCCCATTGAAGGACCATTAATCATAGTATACCTTATAGTATACCTTTGTCAGAAGGTGCATGCACACAAATGCCATTCCAATACTAGCAGTCCTTTCTTGTCTTCCCAGGGCTCTCCCTGTGTGCCCAGCGCCAGCAGAAACACTCTCCCATCCTCTACAGGAAAATAATAACATGGTTCAGCTCTCCCAGGATTCAGCAACAGAGAGCCCCAGAGGTGTTACCTAGTAAAGGAGGGGGACACCTCACTTCCTAGCCTAAGGTGGCACTCGAGGGATTAACTGCAAGGGAGAAATTCAAGTGTGGGCAAGGCAGTTAACATTGACAGGGACCCAGGAACAGATCTACCGTTTATGCCAGCCTCATTTCCTTACACATGCAACCCTTCCTCAAATCAGGGAAGTAAGATAACCACTGCTGAGAAAGCCATTTAATTTCACTTGAATGGTCTTCAAGTCTTGACCAGACCAACAGCATGTTGAGGTATCCCTGTCATATGTGACTTGGGGAGCTGAAATATTATCTTAGCAGCACAGCTTTTGTGGACCACATGAGCAACCCATAACTGCTACTAAAGAGTCTTTAGAAGACAGTTTAATGTTTTGAAGCTCTTTTTAGCAAAATGGGCTTGTAATCGCCAGGGTGTGTCCCCGTGTCACTGCAAACAATGTTCTAGGGTTGTGCCCATGCTTTGAAGGGCCAGGGAGCTGATGGGCTCTGGGGAAACTGGCAGGAGCAGAGCAGATGTCCCTACAGACACTCTCATGATGCATTTGTGTATTGGGATGTTTGATTGTCAGCACAGAGTCCAGATATCATGGCTCCTCTGCAAGAACCTGAAAGAGGTTTTAGTGAGGTGGGGTTCAGTCTGTTCTGTCAAGTAGGACAGGAATTTTCTCAGGCCTCAAGTCACACCATGGGAGATTTCATTTTGGCATTAAGAGAAATTTCTTCACCAAAAGTGTTGTCAAGCATTGGAACAGGAAAGTGGTAAATGCCTCATCCCTAGAAGTGTTCAAGGCCTGGTTGAATGGGGTTTTGAGCTACCTGATCTAATGGACGGTGTTCCTGTCCATGACAGGGAGCTTGGAACTTGATCATCTTTAAGATCCCTTCCAACCCAGCTTGTTCTGTGTTTCTGTTGTATGATTTGCATTGTAAGGGGTGTGGTAAGTTTCACAAAGCAAAGTCCTAGCTTTTCTTTTTAAAGTGAGTAGACAATCCAAGCTTGTGGCAAACTGCAGTAATCTGCTCAAGTCTGTGTAATGTATGGGGATTTGACATCCAATTGCATCCCAGGCCATTCTAGGGACAGCAATAATGCTCCTGGTGCCAGGCCAGGTTAAACACGTCTGCACAATAGACCTTGCAGATGCTCAGTTGGACAGATGCAGAAATTTGATATTACCCTATTTTCAGATGATAAACAAGAGCTCATTATGTTCTTACAAAGCAAGGACATAAGAGCCATGACAAGGAAGTGGTTTGCTGCAGCAATGGCATCCATGGCTTGTAATTCCCTTCCAATTACAAGGAGTAGGCAATTGTTCATCATGAGCAATTAGCAAGAGAGAGCTGAAAGAAGAGAAGAAGCAGCCTGCCATGAGCAGGAATAAAAAGGCTGTAAGTGAAGCTGCACACTCTCATATGCTGATGCACATCTGGCACGGCTCAGCCCTAATCAACAGTTGGCCTGTACTTGCACCCATCCACACAACAACTGAATCCAGCCCCGAAAGTCTTCCACAGCAATTGTGGCAAATACCACTTCACCAAAACCTCCCTTTGTTCTCCCCAGAACATTGGGCTTCCTTCCTTTTTAAACAAATCTCTGTTTAAAATTCAAAACAATAAAGTTTATGCCCTTTCCCTGCTCATCTGACACAGAGTTTATTTGCTCAGGAACTTCCTGGCAGGGTGGAGGAACCTGAGGATGGATTAAGCATAAATAAGGCCCAAACCCACCATCTTTTAAAATTTCTTCAGCCAAATGGTATGTACCACTGGGAAAAAAGAAAACAAACACAAACCCCTGAGGTTTCAGTGAGCCTTTTAGGGTCTTCTTGTGAAAGTGATTTTCTACACATGTCCATGGGGTGACCAACAAGACTTGGTTTAAATGGTTGTTCAGTCAGCTTTGGTTGGTAAAACTGATATATATTCCCAATTTCTCATTTTGAAGGTTTTGGCCAAGACATGTGGAGTATGTAAGGTTAGGGAATATATCGCCTTCAAAACACAAATAGAAAAACCTCAGAGAGCTTCCATCTGCCCCAGTCATGTGTGACCATAGCTGTATTACAAAATTGCAATAATAATGCTTTCTCCCACATCCTTCCACAAAGCTCTGAGATTTCTGAAAAAAGCATGTGGGCAGTGATAGAGGTGCATCCAAAAGGGAGCAGTAAGTGGCTTGTCACCCAGAAACTGCAACTGCCTTATAGCAGCCTTAAAAAATAAATAGGTATGTTCCATTCCAGGGAAAAGAACCCATAATAGTCATCAGCAACAATGAAAAACAGTTACTTTTAAACTTTAACTTTATGTAAAAATTATAATTTTAACATAAAGCTATACTGGTGAAACCACTTCTTTTCATATTCTTAGGTTTTTCTGATGAGGAAACTTCAAAGATACATGGGAGACATCTTTCTCTTAGTACACCACCTGGGGACAACCAAAGCAAAGGAACTGTTGTGTTTACCCAGGATCCCAAATCTTCTCAGCAGTACTATATGGAAAAAAAGCAGAATTGTGGGCGCTCAATCTGCTAGGTGCCCCTTGGTACAAGAGAGCAGCTGTAGTGCGGCACTAATCTGTGCAGGGCCTCAGAGAAATAAATCTCACTATTTAAACTCTCACCAGCCACAGGTGGGGTGTCCAGCAAGATGCAAACCAGTAAAGTATCAGTAAGGCACTGGCTGCTACTAAGATACATTCCTGATAAATGAAAATATGAAAATATGAAAATATGAAAATATGAAAATATGAAAATATGAAAATATTTCCTTCTTGAAAATATGGTCAAACCTTTCTTAAAAAATCAATGTTTCTTAGCTGGTTGATAAGAAAGTTGGTGGTTTCAGTCCAAAACAAGCACGTGAATCAGAAGCCATGAATCAAATTACTATCTACAAGAGATAACTTTGGTATGATCTTCCCTAGCTCCTAGCTCAGCCATGCCAAAGAACTTCTTAGCTTAATAATACTGCTCGACACTGGCATCAGCCCAGTGGTTCCCAGCACTTCCTTATTCATCTGAATGCTTTTGACTCAGCACTTCCACAGTTCCATAAATATCAAGGCTGACATAATTTAAGCTGCAAAAAGCATTTATATACATTAAAACTCAATGGCAAAGCTAACCTGCTGCTTGAGCTAAGCTTTGATTTATGCACTGAAGGTTTCTACTAACCAGGCTTACATGATGCCTTCCGCACAAAACTCAAAATTTTCATTTGCTTCTTGTTCTGTAATAAAACAATGCCTGGAACCAAGTCATCAACCTCCATGTTTGAGTTGTTTGGTTTAGGTTGATTTCTGGGCAACTTTCACAAGGCAACTCTTCTGTGTTGCTGCTAAAATAACAGTCTCTGAGCAAAGCCTGTTTCCACTCCTGTGTGTTTAGGGATGTAAGACAGGACCAGACAAGATGGATTTCCCAGTTAACATCACTCCTGTCACCAAGGATCATGCACACCACCTACTGTGCCCAGAGCATTATACCAGCATTTATTCAAAAGCAATGCCAGATTTATGGCATTGCTGCAACAACTGTGAAGGGAGTCCCTCAAGATTAACAGTCTAGGTCACCCATGGTGACCTCCCTACCCCATGATCCTGAGTTACAGTGAGTTCACTGTAACCATCTTTCTCTAATGCAAACTGAAAACTCCATCTGGTTCTTCCAGTGAGTGAAAATGGCCCTGCAGTTAAGAAATATGATATTAAAGCTTTTCCTTTTTAAAGTAGCTTCTTCACTGAAGACTCAAAACTGTCCATTTAACTCATCTTGCCCACTGTGACTCAGCAATTTTATTTCTATATCCTAATCAGCCATATACAATAAAAGAACTATTTCTGTGAGAAAAATATCTTCTGACATATTTAAAATAAATGTTCAAAAGGTATGTGTGGTATTGAAAATTCAGTTAAATAGACCCGTACAAGTCATAAGCAAGGATAAGCAAGAAGAATGCATTTGGGAACAGAGTAGAGGGAAGGAATAAAGTGAGCAGAAAAAAAACCAAACTGAAAGAACTGATGCAGCTCCTATTGCAGATATTTGCTGGTGGACACCTCTGTATGATAAATTTTCTAGCACAGCACTTTTCAGTCTCTGCTATAGGCAAGGTACAGCTGTGCTGTCAACACTTTGAATAGCTTTGAACATCTTCGGTATTATTCAAAATACAGAGGGACAGGAATAGGCTTGCATCCTTAATGCGGTGTGAAACATGAAGGTTGTAACCTATAATGAAAAGTCCCAAAAGTCAGTGAAGCCACTGCATAGGATGGTTTGTGTTGCTTTGAGAAAGCCTCAAATATCCGTTTCAAGTTTCTGTCAATAAGCTCTCTTTCTTCACTGTGCTAATCCAATTTCACTACATTAAGAGCTGCAGTCGTGATGTGAAAACTGCTGCACTGTGGGTGCTTGCTCAGCATCCCAGTCAGTGGCTTTGAGGCTGGTGCCTCACCTTTGGACTAAGCTGACCTGCATCAGTGCATCAAAGCTGTGAATATGCACCACAGGCCTGGCCTGCCAACACTAATCAATGGGAAGGCTATTTTGCCCTCAAACTGTTTCTCTTCCATATCTTGTGTCTCTTCCTGCAGCATTGTCCCCCACAATCTATGGAGAGATTCCTAAACCTAGCAGGTCAAAATAGAAAGTGCAGGTTTACCTGTGCCTGAACCAGGTGGTTGGTGCATAATGAAGATACAGAAGAGCTGGATTTGATTTTTGTTTCATTAAACAACTGTCTGTGACATATTCTGATCAATCCTTCAGCAAGAGACCTGGCACAAGGCTGGGAATTTGGAGGTATGGGAAGTGGACTGGGCTGAAATAATAGGAGCCATGTTTCCACCACATGACTAAAAGGGATGAATGAAAGAATATACCTCAACCTAAGTATGAGCATATTCCAAAAAGTCTTTGTCTATTGTCTATTTGTCTTTGTCTGAGAGAAGAGGCTGCTGACAAATCGGAAAGGAATGCACAATCAGGTTTTGTCAGGTTTGACTCCATCGATCTTTGTGCTGCAAGTTCTGCCTCTTGGATTTGGTTATCAGGGCGTGCCATGAAACAAGAATTTTTGTTTCACAATTCAGAGGGAGGAATAAGAAAGAGGGTTTTTATTTTAAGATTTAAAATCTGTTTTCATTACATATCAGAACAAAACCACTGTATTTCCAAAACTTTCACATGTAAGGCCCAGAAAGGAAAGCGAATAGAGGCCAAACAACAAATAGGCCCGTGCCTCAGTGATTCCCCTCTGGCAGGGAAAACCTGGCTCCCAGCTCCCAAGCATTGCCAGACAGGAGAAGGATGGCAGCTTGGACTCCCCCATCAGAAGGCGAGGGATAGCCAGGTTTTCTCCCTGCCCCCCATACTCTTTTAGTTAACTCTCTCTCTCTTCTGCCCCCATCTCCTTGGAACCCCTCCACTCCACATAAATAATTACATATGAACAGAGCTACAGAGAATGAGAGTATGCAGTCCAGCGGTTAGGAAGCTCCTGGGAGATAAAAGGGAACTGCAGATTCAAGTTCTTGCTCTGTCTGATTTGAAGCTGATTTCAATTAAGTATTCATTGGAAGAAAGAGTAATGGCCAGTGCAGCTTGGCGGCCAGGGACTCACTCCAAATCAGAGCAAGGACTCGAACCCAGGGATGCACTTGCCAGGGAAACCTCCGAACCACTGGCAGATCAATCAGCTCTCTCACATGACGGAGGCGTGGGAGGGAGGCTGAAGCACTCAGCCAGTTCTGTGGGAGCTGCCTCTTCTGGGGCCTTTGCTCTGAAAGGAAACCTATTAGAAAGCACATATCCAGCCAGTGTGCTAAAATAATCATGTGAAGTGATGTACAAGTGTGTCTGTTCCTCTCACCCCATTATGGAGGCCCCCACACAGACAGTCTCCCACTAGAATTGGAGAAAGCTGAGAAGCTGACTTCAGGCATCTCCAGAGTCGGACTAATTTTCTCCTTTTCTGCAATTCCTCTACCAAACTAGGAAGGTTTTCTGCCAATGTTGCAGTCGAAACAGATACATTCTCTCAACAAGTTCCAGAGAAGCATCATTTTCAGGTGGAAAAGTTGGTTTTGGATTGTATGGGATGGATCCAATACTAGTAAAGACTAGCAAAATTATCAATCATAATGTGGGAAATGGAGAAGTACTTGAGAAATGTTTCTGTTTAGATTCAGAAGGAAGCAGGATGATATATTAAAAGTCTCACTTGATAGTTACTGTTCCATTGGCAATTAGTGATGATGTTAAGCAGCAGTCATTATTAACAACATTTGTAGACCTGCAGGACTTGATTGCAGTCTTGGTTAAGATTGACAGCTTGGTTGACAGGAGTAGATGCAATAAGGAAAAATATATAGATCTTATAAGGTGTTTAACTTGCTCCCACATGACAATCCATTACTGTTGAATGGCTTAAAAGCTGTCTAATGAATGCATTTCTGGAAGTATTTTAAGCAGAATCACTCTCATTCAGCGAGGTGTTCCATCTGGAGTCCAGAGGGTGTTCTATTCTTCGTGTCAGCTACTCCTGTCACATACCAACAGTGTAGACAGAAACAACACAACTGCAGTAGAAGTTTGAGGCAACACCAAAGGGATGTAGGATGATAAAAGTGATGGGGGAACAACTTTGTTGTTAGGATTAATTCCTTGTAATTTCTATTACTTGCATTTTCAGAACCAAATGTGAGTCATACATCTTGCAACAAAAACTTTATGTCACATTTAAAGCTATAACCAGTGATTCAGATATAATTTGCAAAAACTTCATGGTGACATTAGATAATCAGCTGAACATGATCCTCCAGAGCAATTCTGATCCTTAGATAAATAAGCAGGGGAAAGAGTCAGTGAATAGCTCTAGTGAGAATATTGCTGAAATACCACGTGCAGTTCTGGCATCCAAACTTTACAAAACACATTCAAAATTTGGAAGGGATTCAGAAAAGAGCTACAAGAATGATCTGTGGTCTGGAAATCAGACTGAGACTAAAGAAGTTTAATCTGATTTATCCCAGAAAAGTTTAAGCAGTAATATGATCACAGCTCACAGGCACCCAGATGGTAGAGTAACTATTACAACTATGAGAAAGAAATTTTTAACTGTAGGTGTCATATCTAGTGTAAGAGGCATAATAAAATCCATTACATAGAAGGCAAAGCTGGACAAAATTCAGGGCAAGTTTGGAGCAAATATTTTCTCATAACTGTGAAGGGCATAAGGATTGAACACAATGAACTGAAACTGTCTGCCTCTCACAGTCTTTATAGAAAGTCTAAAAGCAGTCCATTATTATGAACAGAAAAATTCATGAGGTGCTGCAGTAAAATTTGTAGATATGTCATGCAGGAGGTCGGACTAGAGGATGACCATAACCTATCCTGGGTTTAAAAATCTCAGAATATGTGGCTATAATTTCTTCATTTTTCCTTTCTAATGGAAGATGGTCACTGACTTTACTATATAATTTCCTATGTGTCAGCATCTGTCAGTGTTGGACGGCTTGAGGATATTATGATATAGGAAGAACCTTGTTAAATATCCACAGCTAAAAATAATATTTAAGGAGCTTTAGGTTTATTACTGTAAGTTAAATAAGGATCCTGCTGCACACTGCAGACATTGCTTATCTTCTTCAAATGACATGGAAATTTTGGTTCTCCAGAATATTCTCTTGAATGGAATATGATGATTTTTGACTTTCTCCTCCAACTAATAAAGAGGTTCTGTGTTTTTCTTTAAACCAAAAGGAGACTACAAGAACTAGCACAGGCAATGGCTGGTTTTTATAAAGACCAATATCCCTTCTGAACATTTTATATGGCAAACAGTTGCATCAATAAGTGAGATGAGATTCAAGGAAACTCACAGATACTGTAATTCATTGTTCATTTCATCCCTCTTTTAGGTACCGTCAAGTGCTACCCTTACTGCTATCACTGCATGGTAGGAGGAGGTTCCACTTTCCATAGGAGATGGCTACAGAAAGGCTGACCAATAAGAACTTACTTAAATTGGATGTGGGTGCAAAATAACTTCCACAAAAACAGCAACAAAAGAAAACTTACTTGGGCTCAAGTTTCTCTAGAAATTGTGTTCTGGTTCAGGAGTGCTGTTCACAAACGCTTCAGCAAATTTTGAATGATTAATGGCTTTCCTTGTCTTCCAATATAGAACAGATTGTGTCCTTGCACTTGTGGTCAAGTCTTCCTTTGAGTTTTGGGATTCATTGAAGCCAGAAAGGTATCTAATACACTAGGGGGGGCACAGGAGATTTTCCATTGATGTTGTGTGGAAGAACTTTCTCCCTCAGTTCCCCTCCCTGTGGGTTAATAGTCAAAGCAGAAGCAAAGGTGTCAATGGTCTAATCCTCGTCTTACAGTAACTTCATGCTTTGATCTCGTTAGCAAAAGTCTTGGCCTAACAACAAATGTCCTGCTGGCACATCAGTCCCTGGACAGGACACTGACAGCTTGCATCTAGTGCTTCAGTAGCAACCAGCTGAGGCAGCACCTGCCAGTGATCATGGTGCTCTAAAAGGCACCAGTACAACTTATTCCTCTCTTAAACCCTCCTAGCCCCCATATCTAGACTAGGGAAAATCCCTATCTCTCTCACTGTATGATAACCACTACTAAATAGTGACTATTCTATGTAGACTTCTATCTTTCTTCTATAGCATGTAGGTAGCATATCCTTCTTCTCATGACACTGAAACTCAGGGGTGAGTCTTCAGCTTGCATTTCAGCTGATTTCCAAGGTTAAGCATATAGATCTTCATTTGGTTTCATACATATATAAACACCTTCAAGTATGTTTTGCCAAGCTTAAGAACATTACTTTCACATTTTGTTCAGAATTTGTGCCTGGCGCTTTCTACTAACACAAGATTATATTTGTCCACATGCTCTATACAGGATTAAGGTGGAGCCAACAGACCTAACTCTCTCTAGTCTAGCAGACTAGACCTCCCTATTATCGAGCAGCACAGCCCAAAGCAAGAAGAGACTGCTATACCATTGACTTAAAAGGCATTGCTCCTGAATGGAGAGAAATCTGGAATTGCTACTGTGTAAAGACTAATGCTATTTATTGCATTGCAGTGGTAATCACACAGAAATTAGTAATTCAGCATACTTGGCATTGTACAGTCTCACACTTGCATTAAGAATTAAACTACATGATCCTCTTCCCCTCCTTCTACCTCTCAGTAATGATCCAACATAGTACTGTGAAGGGAAAATATCAGACTTTTCTGTGAAATTCTGCAATACAAAATCATTCTCATGAGATCGAATGAAGTGAAAGTTGAAGATTATGTAGGATAAATTCAATGAGCCATAACAATATTACCTGTCCAGTAATTTTATTGCCTTTCCTTATCATTCTCTTCTGTTTCAGCATGCCCTATTTGCCCATTTGTTAAAAAAAAAAAAAGTAAAAAAAGGCTATGTCTTCTTTGCAGAGCTAAGCAGGGCAAGACTGTCTGGGCATGATCAACTTGGATGTTGAAGAGCCAAAATAATAAAACTAGCAGATGCTTAGACAGCGATATCTGTATGGATGTATTGCAAAGGGGGCATTGCTGTCCTGCCCCCTGGAGCTGCACTGACTTTCGGGGCACCAAGACCACATGGAGCCAGCTGTGCAATCCACACCAGCAATGGGTGTCAGCAGCTGGGGAAATGTTCCTGACACCTGGAACACGCCTCACAGGCAAGCTTGTCTGGAGACACAGTGCCACATGCAGCACAGTGCCATGGCTCTGCTCCAGCCCGGGCTGCCCTGGGGAGCCCACACCGCAGACAGAGGTGGGAGACAGGGGCTGGGAGCCACAGCCTTGTCCTGACAGCCTTTGGCTAGACAGGTCTGGTTACAGCAGCTGAAGATCTGATCTGCAACACACAAATCCAATATGAACAATACAAAAATGGAAAGCATCCTGTACTAGGGGAACATCTGTTTAGGTGGTGAAAACCCATCATTCTGAGTGAATCAGCACAGCTGAGACTGCTGTTTGGCTGCCTGAGGGGTTGATTTAATTTTTTCCAAGCTTAGCTTTGTGCCATCACTGAGATTTATTATCTGTGGCACTGCTCAATCCCAGGAGGTGCGGTTATCAGGAGGTACTTGGCTCCCCAGCTCTGTTACTGGGCTTTGCACTGCATAAATTACAAGATGCCCACTGCATAGGAGATGAGCAGACCATCTGTTTTGCCTTGTGTTCTGAATTCCTTACTGCATCTCCATGTTGGTACTGATAGCACTGAACAAGATCAAGATTCTTCACTGGTGTAAATTGACAGTGATCTGGCAAATTCTGTGATGCAATGTGGATTTGCCCTCACTAAGCATCTGACCCATCTTCAGAACCCTCTGGGTGAAAACTGTTGGGTTTCAGGAAGCTGATGGTCTGATATTCTCTGTAATTAGGCTGACACTGTTAGTTTGGATTTCTCTAGGCCCTTCTGCAGTCACTGTAAAAGACAAGAACAAATCTTGTTCTTTGGATGCCTCCTCTGATGAAACAGAACTGTGGCCATTTGACATGAGTATTAACAGCTTTATCAAGCTTATGAAAATGAGTCCAGGAGAAACAAAAGATCCAATCTCTGCAGCCTTGAGGTGAGTTCTAGAGGACTCTATTGCATCTGCTGCTGTCCTGAGGCTATGCCATCCCAGGGCTGCTCAGGCAGTGTATATAATCGTGATTATATTTTTTTTCTGTGTCTAGGCAAGGCAGTGGTTCCCAAATTAGTTTCTAATTAGTTCCCAAATTAGTTTCTAATTCCCAAATTAGTTTCCCTTCTGATACAAGGCAAACAATTGTGCCAGGTCCATGTACAGGTCACTTGGCTGATATTGCTCTTTGTTATGCATATCAAAAATTTATCAGCAAATTAAAGCAGAAATGGGCTCATATTCAGAGGGGAAAAAAAACTGGTTTTTGATACAACTCAGAGCACCTGAACACTTCAGTGTATCATCTATGACTGAAAATGTCCATTTTCAGTTTATTTATGAGCAAAAAATATTTAAAATATTTCCATATACAGTAGACACTTCAGAGATACTGAAATATGACAGAAATTCCAATTTTTTGTCAAAGCTGAAAGTTATGAAGCAAAATTTTGACAAAATTTTGCTTCATAAATTCATTTTACCTGGGTAAACTGAAAAAAGAAACATGTGCCATTGCTTTCTTACTCATACCTCAGCAGTAGCCATTTTATGACCATGGATACAGAACTCTGATATAAGCCAGGATTCAAAAAAGTCATGAATCTAGTCTAGCACATAAATCCTAACACCTTGAAAGACAGACATGAATAAACATTTTTCTCCTTATGGCCTGTCCTGTAGTTATAGCCCCAGCTCTTTTTAGAGCAGACTGCTATAAAAGATGGTCCTCATCTTCTTCAGAAAATACAACTTTCCAATTCTTTAACTAATTAATTCCAACTAGTAACAGTTTATTGGTGCCCTGAAACATAGAAAACATGGAAATGTGCTGCTCTTGAAGAGACTGGTCTTCAATTGAATGACATTGAATTCTCCAGAAAACGAAACTGCATTTTTTTAACAGTCAGGGGGTGACAAAGAAATCAGCTGACTCTAATCTTGACATCCTTTTTCAAGCAGAACTCACTTCTTGGTAATTTTATCTGACTTAGCGTTAAACAAATGCTAAGTTTAAATAGAATAAAAAGATCAGGTTGTCAGCTCATAACAATGAGTTAAGTCTTGGCATACAATAAAATCCAGATTAATGGAAAATTTTAAAAAGCCCACAGGACAATCATCTATCAAACTGATGCACTGCATTGCAGAGTATAGTTTACATTATCTGTGCTGCTTAACAGGGTTTGAGTAATGTGACTACTCAGCCTGAGGGGCAGATCTGCAGACCCTCACATCACCTCCCACCTAGCGCTTTGCTCTGCTATTCCTGATAGCAATATGCAGAAGATGAATACTTGCTTGCATCACTACCTTAAGCTCAGCACCTGAAGTCCAGATTTGGGACAATGTTTACCACGGTATTTATTTTCATCTTCTGTAAGGATCTTATCTTCCCCACGTTTTGCATTGCTGGTTACCACGGCAAAGCAGGACGTAACAAGTAACTCTGACAACAGTATGAATGTGTTACTGATATGCCACTCAATTGTTATCTTATTATGCCTTATTTCCAAAATAAAAACTGACTGGTTACAAATCACAAAATCAGTAGAAGATACCTGAATCATGGTGGGGAGAAATTAATTACTCTCAGAATGCAACTTCTAAATGTAACTTTATTAAATCTAGTATTTAAATACTTTTCCCCTTGGTAAAGACCTTTTATCCATTAATGCTGGAAAATAGCCTTTCATGGGATTAATTCCAAATCAAATTTAGGAGAGAAGCAGGGATAGTGTGTCCACAGACACATATGTGCAATTAAACGAGTACATGCTCACATAACAAAAAGCCAACTCAATTACCTCCCAAGTATAAAGCTTACAAAGAAGATGTGAACTTTATTCCAGAAAGTTTACCCAGCAAACATAAGAGAAAGAATGTGGAAGAAATTTATGTGAAAGCAAATACTTCATACCTTATAAAATCCCCACTGGCTGGTTGCAAAAAACTCTTGGAAATGCCAATTAGTCAGGTCCTTTTTAATTTTCCTGCCCTTATTAAATCAATATCTCCGGCAACTTAATGGCTCCCCAAAGTCTAGGTCAAACAGAGAGGCAAGAAGAGGTGGAATAAAAGGCTGTGCTTAATTTTGTGCCATGATCTAACTGTGGCTAAGGAGAGAAGGAATAATTTAGCTTGATTAAATAACTAAATATACAGTGCCTTGAAAGGAAAATTGGCCCTCACTCACAGGACTATGGAGATAATCCCTGAACAAAAACCATTACTATGCTGGTTGCAAAGTTGAGACAAATTCTTTTCAGAGGCCTTTCATTTTTTTCTGTCCTGCACAAAGTGACTTTTATCTCCTCTCTGACAGCACCCTGTGAAGGAGAACATCAGTGTTTTAGCCCCAACCGCACCCAAAGAACCTCCCACCTTCATGGGCCAAACAAGACTCTGCTGCCCCTGAGTTTGGCTCGGCCCTTTACAGCAGGTGAGTGAATTCTAGTTGTAGCACATGGAGGAGAGCAGTCACTACTTTTGTCAGCTGACTTTTGTCAGCTTCAGGGACACTTGGGAATTTGGATTATCATAGTGTGGAATACCATACATGAGAGGGAAAATTGCTTTGGTAGAGCAAAAACACTGACTGATGAGAGTAAAAATGAGGAGGACCAATCTCATCCATAGCAAAGTTTGCAAGGACAGAGCCTGAGTTGCAAAAGCTGATACAATACCACCAATCTTGAGAGAGGTACCCACCATTTGCATAAGCTGGAGACCTGGCTAAGGAGGTGTATTCCAAGCTACTAGTTTTTGAAATGATGGCGTTGATTCAAGGTAAGAAGATAACTATCTGTTGAATGTTCTATTTTCATGCCTCTTGGTTTGATAGGACTTTAGAGCAACAAGTTGCTTAAATTAAACACTTCAGCTTGATACCTAAAGAAGGGATGAGATACTTACAGCCTAATCCTACTAAATCGTCTCTTCCCATCCCCTCAAGACTGCTTACATTCTTGCTAAGAAAACAGGTCTTCCCCAGCTCAAAGATTGGACTTGTAGGAAAGACTGTTTCGTAAAAATGAAGTGTAAATACGCAAAATTAACCCCATGCATTTTTGGGAACCCAGATTAGATTTAAATGCTTCTCAGTAACATCTCTATGATATGAAAATGTTAAAGGTTCCAGAGAGAACAAGAAGTGGGAGTATGCTAAATAATGAACTTTTATCCTAACACTTGCTATTGACTGAAAGCATAGAGGGAAAGCAGAGGTTTTCACTGCTGTAAAACGGCAGAGAACAACACAGAGAGAGGCAAAAAATACATAAAATGTTACCCTTGATTTTGGAGATTAGTCAATAGCTGAGCCAGAGCACAGATCAGGGTAGGGCAGGAGGAGAATTAGGACTGCACTATCTTTGTCTGGATAACAGGAGGAATGACACCACTAGAGGCAAGTGAGAATGTTATTTTCATAATGCTCCTCTACTGCAAACAAGTAGAGTCATCTTCACCTTGGAAATGAATAAAATAAGATGCAAAGTGATCCTAGCAGGGTTTTCAAAGGTTAATTAAATTATTTAGAGTGCAATCCACAAAAAGCAGCATCAGGTTTTCAAAGAAGCCCAGGTATAGAGCTTTTGCTGTGTTGGTGTCTTCACCTACTGGTAATAGAAATTGTAAGAAGTATTAAGAAAGAATACTTTAATTTCAAATTGATCAGAAACAGTTCTTCCTTCTCCCTAGCTGCTTCACTTTCACAATGAAAATGGATGTTGAGAAGAGGAATTATTTTATTAGGTTGTCTACAATGGTTTGTTCAGCAGTGGTTCGGACACCTAACTTCTTAAATTATTTAAGTGAAAAATTAGCGCTGGAAATCAAACTGAAAAACACAAATACTTCACTTAGAAAATGGTAACAATGCAGTTGTTTGAATGACTAGAAATTGCTTTCATGGATTTATATAGTTACCAAAGCAGAGTACTCTGTAATGCAAATCCCAGTTTCTCATTAAGAACATTAAAAAATGGAGAATTTCTTCCATGTTTGAGTGAGCAATCACGTTTTGTTCAAAAGGAGTACCAAAATAAATTTTGCTGCCGTTTTCATCTCTGTGCCTTAAGTCTGACTTGCTTATTCTCTGAAAAGCAGTGTAGCAAATGAATTTGATCACCAGTTTTCAATGTGCATGGATCAATGTGGCTGGTTCATGTTTAATATAATTCTCTGACCAGTAGCACTAGATTTGGTCTGTACACCGTTTGGTACTTCACATGCTGATGACATAGATCAAAGCAAGGTAACACAGATTTTAATGAGAAACCATTAGAAGTGTGTTTATTCCACATTTAGCCAAATCAATTAACATTTAAGATCTCATGAGAGAAACTTTTTTTCTAATATTTTTGCCTATCACAACTTTAATGCATGTGGCATGATGAAAATGATAGTTATTCCAGTGCTTAGGGAGTTTTGGCTGCCAAAATAAAAACCCACACCTGCATAATCCTAAGAACGGGAGGCTCCACACCTTGGGGGGATTCATGTCCATGGCAGAGTTTCCTGGATCAGGACCATTGTTTAATTTATACCCATGGACTGAAAATTCCTGGATTCTTCAGCTTTGCCTTCTATGAGTTGCAGGAGTGGATGAGTCATTTAGCCTCATACCTAACATGTCATTTCCCATCATCTATTGAGTATGCAACCACAAGAAGATGAAGCAAAACCCCAGCTATTTCTTATCTCACAACTGTGTTTATTTTGAGCTAATCAGTCATACTGACATCTGTTTGGCCCTAATCCTGATTTTGTTAATAAGCCATTTGTGTAAATCTGTTCTGTGCAAGACCATGCCTTAGTGCACCCTGAAGACTGATGAATGCATTCTGGAAGCCAGTAATACTTTAGGATAAGTCCACATAGAAACTCCACTAATCTTCCAATAAATATTGTCTGTGAATGAGCTCATGAACTTCCAGAAGACCAGCTTTATCTCTGGGGTCTAAGTCATACAATGGGCAAGTTTCCAAATAGGAAAAAAGCAAACTCCTTACTCTCCACAATCTTCCCCCAATCTCTGTTGTTGCTTAAAAAAATGGTCCACTCTTTTATATGTACCCTTGAAAATACTGCAGTTATTTAATTATTCTGTTTCTTGTCTCATGGTAATTCTCCTAGACCCTTTCTACAACAATGGTTCATATTTCTGAAGGCCAGAGCCAGCCAGACCAATCACATGGTCTGGCCTCTTGCATAACATGCACCACAGCATTTCACTCTCTGATCTCTGAATCAAGCATTGTACCTTGCGGGAATTCCAGGGGATCTTTTTTTGACTCCGAGCTCTGGAGAATTTACCACATCCTTGGTTATCCATTCCAGACATATGTTGTCTTCATGGTTATGGCATTTGCAATTTGAATTTTTCTGATTTTCCACCTTTTAAGTCTTCTGTCCCACTGTTGTCAAGGCACAGTGAGGTCTCTTTGGTATTCTTCATGCCATGCAAAGCTTCAGGCTGAGACCCAGAAGGCCTCTCCATCTCCGACTCAGACAAACACACTACCTGGAGCTGCTCACATCCTCAGCAGTCAAAGTGGATTTAACACCAAATTCTCTCCAATAACTCTTCTCTGAAATCTCTTCAGGTTCTCAGCCTTTGGTCTGAGGGCATTAACCAGTGCAGCAGGCAGTAGAACTGGGCAGTTCTTCTTGGACATAGCCCAGCCTTGTCTCACTGCACAGGCCCCACTGCCACATCAGGCCACTTTGATCACTCACCTGCCTAGTTGTACCTTGTCACTGCTTCCCAGAAAACACAGCTTCCTCATCCAGTCTGCAGTGTTTATTTCTCGTCTGCCTAATCTCACATTCCTCCTCTTTCTTAAAAAACACATTTTTTCACCACTGGGCTTCCTGGATAGCACTGGTTATGCCACTCTGACTTTGGCTATGTATTTCCAAGGAAATGACACTTCACCTGGAAGCTTAGCATATTCTCTGTTACAAAAGAAAGCCTATAGTAATGAATTCTTATTTCTGTCTACTTCCTTATGTCCTTATTTCTGTTAATTCCTTATCTCCCTTGAGTCACTCTAGCTGGAAAATGGAGTCCCAAAACAGACTTCTCAAAAAGTCTGCATTTATTGGCTCCACAGGCTCCTGTTGTCTTTTGGATGTGAGATTCACAGGCATGTTTCACAGCAGAGGCACAGGGGATGGCTGTGCCAAAGCTATAGAACTTCAGCAATGACTGTATTCACATCCAGCATTTAATTTTCTTTCATGCTACAGTGTCATATAACCTGTATTCATAGCAGGCACCTGTGAATGCACAAATAAGCATATTGGTGAAAACTGGGAGCATTAAAGTCTGGTGTTCTGCCATCATGCATGCCTGTGGACCCTGTGTAATCCCACAAAATGTCACAGGGATTCAGGCAGACCTGCACCCTCTCCTCCAGATGAGGAGCACTGGCAGAGTCGTTTGCTCCACAGCAGATGTCTGCTTTCCAGATAATCCCAGTACCTTAGCAATGCTGAGGTCTTTATCCTTCAGCTACTTTGACTGAAATAAGACAACCACTTCAAAAGTTTCTGAGGGGAGGAGGAATGACACACAGGCAGGCAGACACTCATACAGATGGACAGTCACGGGCTAAAAAGGGAAGGAGATAAATAATTTGTATTGTGGGAGTTTGTCCTTAGTCACTTTACCAATCTTTTCTCCTCTACTTTACAATCTCTGCTATGACATTTCTGGCTGCTCACCCTTGATGCACACTGAGACAAATGCTACCTGTGTTTTTATCCTTCTGGTAGCCACTTTTCTAGAAAGATTTCTTTTCCTTGTAAATTCATATAACAGGAAACACCAAGAAAGCTACAAAAAAATGACTGCTTAGTGTACCCAGGCTCCATCTGTTGCTCTCAACAAGTCCCAGGAAAGTACTTAATTTTGGCCACTTGTAAAAGACCACTGAAATCTCTGAAAGTCTTCTGAAGCAGCTCACAGCCTGTGAGTCTGCAAACCCAGAAAGCATACCAAGAGATTTATTTGGGACCATGCTACATTAAGCACAGCATAATGAGTGGCTGCATCTGAAAGTCAGTGCAGAAATCCCCAGGGTGCCACTGAGGGGACTCAACACAGTGGGAAGGGGACAGCTATGTCAGTTTGGGAAGAACTTCACCTTGACTTGCCTGCTCCCAGATGGCTGTCTGGACAATGCGTTTTCCAGAGTGTGGATCTGGCCAAACATCTCACAGTCACACCAGTCTGGGCTGGGATCACCCCATCTCTCTTTCTCCCTGAGGCAGAAGTGCTCTGGCAACACCAGGGTAGCCAGACCCTGTAGCAGGAGGCAGAGAAACAACCCCTGTCAGGTGCCAGGTTTGCTTTATAGGGACTGTTAGTACAGTTAAAACACACCAGCAAAAACCAGGCTGCACACCCAGAGTATCACAAAAGGCCTCCTCTATCAGCCCAACCAATTTGCTGCTCTCATGGGAAAAATCAAAGGGCCTAGGGCAGCAGACAGTCTGTTAGCAAGCTACAGAAATAGTGAGTGGCTGATGTCTAGACTCAGGAAAGGAAATTCCTGTCCATGTTCAGAAGAGCCACACACATACACCCACAAATAAAAATAACAGGAAGGCACGTGCTGCTGACATCTTTGATAGTGGCCTGAGGGAAATGTGGTAGTTTGGCAGAAGCAGCAAGCCAGGCACCTACTTAGACGTGACCGTCAAGCCTACTGATGATGGTGCCCTGACAGACAAGTCTTAGAGAAACCTGATCCAGTATGGTAGCACAGCAAATGCAAGGGGCAAGGCCTGGGGAGAGGCCCCAGACACATCAAACAGCTCAAGATCTCCCACAGGAGGAGAAGGTTGCAGGTTGTCGCAATGGCTGAGAGAGACAAATGTGTGCAGCTCTTACAGCTTCCGTCTTTTGGCCTGGGAGCCCATATGTGTTCAGATGCATTCATCTCTCTCTGAGAAGGGAACTGGGTGATATGTGCATACCCATAAGACTCTAGAAAATTCCTGGCCCAAACATATTTATCACATTATAATGACCTGTAGAAGTTCTCAGGTTTTGGTGAGAATTATGTAATGTGGTTCCAAACACAGACTATATTTTTCTGCCATTATAATGACCACAATCTCTTACACACATACATACAAAAAAAAAAAAAAAAAAAAAGAGAGAGAAAGAAAGAAAGAAAGAAAGAAAGAAAGAAAGAAAGAAAGAAAGAAAGAAAGAAAGAAAGAAAGAGAAAGAAAGAAAGAAAGAAAGAAAGAAAGAAAGAAAGAAAGAAAGAAAGAAAGAAAGAAAGAAAGAAAGAAAGAAAGAAAGAAAGAAAGAAAGAAAGAAAGAAAGAAGGAAAGAAAGAAAGAAAGAAAGAAAGAAAGAAAGAAAGAAAGAAAGAAAGAAAATAAAAGAAAAAAAAAGGAAAAAAGAGGTGGGTCAAGGGTCTGCAAATCATACTGACCTCGTTCTCTAATTAATAGCAATACAAAGTGGAGTTTTCTTTGCCTTTTTGTTTTCCCCTTAAGATATTTTCCCCCCTAAGATATTTGCTACTAGACTGGACAGCATCCTGCTCCATTTAGCAAAGACCAGAACAGATTCACAGACTAGCCAGGCCTCAGACATTATGTGATCTGAATGCAATTTCTCCACCCAGTCAACAAACACTCTATGTTTATTAATTTCATAAGAGGCTAATGGGGATGCAGGGAGGGAGGGAGAAAGGAAACGAAGGAAGGAGGGAGAAGAGGAAATTCTCTTTGACCATGCAGAATGCCAGAGTTCAGAGAATTGTTACTAGCACAGTATGCTGAAACTAGAGCTGGGCAGTCTCTTTACTTCACAGCAAAACTTGCCTTAGGACTGGAAAACAAGATTTCTGTTCCACTGGGCTGGCACACAGCATACAACACAGGCAGGAAGTGAAGAAGAATTTACCAATGAGAGGTCAGGGGAATGTAAACAAAAGTGGTTTTCTTTTACAAAATAAGAGAGTTGGGACTATAACTCTGCTCTTTCACATCACTAGGTCATTCTACTGGCACACTCAAGGCCAGCAAACCCTTCTGGTTGCCTGGACCACTGTGGCAGGCCCCTCTCACAGACAAGCTCCTTGTAGGAGAAGGCAGCGCTGAGCAAAGCTGGTGTCCATCAGGGGCCTGGACACACAAAGTATGGCCAGCATTCTCAGAATGCTATCTCAGCAGTGCCCACAGCTCTTGGGCAGAAGATAAACACTGCAACCCTCATAGCAATTCATAGTCTCCACACTCTTTTTCTTTACTGGCCTCAAATAAAAGAGTGTTTGTGAGCAGACCAGAGGCTATTGAGCTTGAATCAATGAGTTCTGTGCATCCAAGCAGCCTTGCTGTAGGGATTTCTCTTGTACCTCGTGTCTCACCTTCTCCCAAGATCCACAGCTGAGCCTCATTGCAAACTTTTGACAGAAGCTGTGAATCAATGTTTTCTCCTTAAATCTCCTTCCTTGGCCAAAGCATTGCTTATTACAGCTCTCCTTCCTTACCTTGCAGGCTGATTACTGCCTTCTTGGTCCACATTTGAAAATTCCCTAAGGAGCCAGCAGTGTTCCCACCTACGCAGAAGAGACTGCGAAGATGTGGATGCACTTCATCCATCTATACACATGTTAATGCAAGTTGTACTTAGTTCAATCTATCCCACCATTTGCTCCCATATAAAAGAGGCTTTATGCTTTTGTTTGAGACAAGTATTTGATTTAGAATGTGAGTTACTGAGTGAAAACATCATAGCCTACACTGCAGGAGAAGAGGATAATAGATCTATCTAATTCTCTATTTTCACCTTACATTTGCTAGATCCTGCACATCTGGTTACATCTATGTGGGATAAAGGAGAGAGACTTCATGTAGCTCACCTAGAAAAAAATGCTCAGTAGTTTTTGCTCTGATAAAAATACCATTACATTATATGTTGTCTTGGTTTGGAAAGACAGGTGTCTGCTAAGGAAGGCAGGACTCTCCCTTGAAATGGAAAAATGTAAACCCCCCTCCCTCTGAATTGCTATAAATTTTAAATTAAGGGGCTTTCAGGCAAAAATATGGGAGCAAGAATAACAGTTCTTTATTAGGGAAGAAAATAAAAACATAAAATAAACAATGCAGTAAACCAAAACAACACTGACAGAGTCAGAACCCAACCTGACACCCTGTGGGTCAGGGTGTTGGTAGCAGTCCAATTGGAATTGTGGCTGCAGTCCTCCTGGAGTGTCAGGTGTGGTTCTGTTGGAGGAGGGATCCTGTAGAAGAGGTATAGTCTTCCTCTGAAGATCCAGTGGAAGAGGCAGCTGTTCCTCTGGGAAATCCAGTGGAGAAGCCATGCTGGTGTTCCAGAATCTCCACATTATATCTGGGTAGAATGCTTGGTTCCTTCCCTCTGGGCAAACATCTCACAATGGGATACTATCGTTCTTATCAGTCATACAGTGATATTCAATAGCCTATTATCAGCAGATGTCTCCTCAGAGGATTGGTTGTGGAAGAGATAAGGAAAACTGCCCTCTTAACAGAAGACAACTGCCATACAGATGGCAAATAGAATACATCTTGCCTTGCAATCTGGGACATATGTGCATTACACAAAAGGTAATCAATTGTCTGCAAATGATACTTGATACAGGACAGTGTTCCCATCCACGGTTTTTTTCAGTGAGATTCCAATTGGAAAGCTAATGCCAGAGTTGCACTCTTCATTGATGAAGAGTTACACAAAAGGGACTTCAAACACCATGAACCATAAACCACTTCGTTGAAACCTATTCCTAAGAGCGGATGACTTACACTGTTTGCCAACACTTTTGTCCAGTGAGGAGAGCATTCAGTGGATGCTATAAATTAATATGTGACTTTTTTTCCTGCACCCAGGGAGTTTACTATGAATTTATACACTGAACAGCTTTCCTCTCAGTTGTAAGACAGATGAGGTCACCAGAATTACAGTAAACACTGAGTCCAGGAAAACTGAATTTTGTGTTGGTCCATCATGCTTTTTACTTGTCAATTCTGCTCATGTAGGTGGCAGTGACTATTGAACAATTTCAAGACTGCGCAGTCAAAGACTAATTGAAAGCTTGTAGAAATCTGGCAGAAGCCTCTTTCTGATGCCTTGGGCCCCTATCACACCCTCTTTATATCTACACTCTTTTGAAGATTCGAAGTCAGCTAGAAAGGATAAAGTGAGAATGCACCTGGATAAAGAAGCACATAATCTGTTTATTTTCTTCCTTCCATCCTTCCATCGTATTCATTTTTAATGGGTAAAAATTTTTTCAGTCCCTTAAATTGCACACTCTGTTTCTTACTTTTTTAAACTATATGGTGCAGCCAGGTGGTGAACCAATAATATTTTTCACCTCTGTTGACACAATTAAACACTATGATTTTCAACCACCAGGAAAAGTTGGCTGGTTGAGTAAGAGCAGTTTGACAACTGAGATATTTATGCACAGCCAAAATGAGATAGTGCCCTATATTTTAAACAGTTCAAGTCAGAGGAGAAAAATGTAAAATTGGTTCCTAGATAACAATGCCTAATCTTTGTTTTTATGGCACATTGCTGTGCAATTAAGGTTGGCTCATGAAAGCTGTGCATGAGCACACTCAAATCACTGCATAACCTCATAGATGGCAGGAAGGAAAACAAATACTCTACTGTTTATGCTTTCTGAAGTAAAGTCTTCAAGATAAACAGTGTGTCAGGCTGACAGGTGTGACTTCTTTAGCCTTTGCCTGATGAATTTTTGCATTCACAGCTGAGACTGATAGCCTGAAACTGTTGATGGAAAAACCCTTGTTCAGATTTTAATGGGAATATGAATATCTGGGTTTTAGAAGGGTCTGGCTTCTGTGCAAGGCATGGGGGAGGATGGTGCTGCAGCTATGCAGGACTGGTGTCTCACTCAAGGTATGCAATATAAGAGCATAGAATTGTCTAGTAAGATGATCAGATGCTTCTTCACCATGATACCTAGAAAGCACAAAGGTTCTTCAGAGGCTTCTTCTTAATTCTTCATAAAAATCCCAAAGAGTCCTACTACCACACCATTCTTGATTTCAGCAGGTTCTTCACTTGCCAGTGTCCAGTTCTTTATGGAACTCTTGCTAGTAAGCACATGACAGGAGTATTAATAGCATCTTCCCGTGGATGGTTGTGCTTGTCCAGGATTTTAGCTTAGGTCAGCCTGGGTCCAAGGAGGACTGAAGCATGGATGGAGAGACATGTAATTGTATTGAACACAATTAGGAGAAAGAGATGAGCAGGGATCATCTGTACAAGCAATTTCATATTGTCAAAGAAAGACTGCAATCTCCAGGCTAACCAAATATGAAAAAAAGGTTTGCTGAAACCACGCCAGTACATGGAAATTCCAAGAACAACAAGCTAATCCAATAAAATCCAATAAGACATTGAGATTGAGAAGTAGAGAGACAAATTGTGTTCATACTCCATGAAAATACAGAGCAATTGTAAGTCCTATAAACTCTCCAAGATTTTTTTTTCCTGTCCAAGAAAATCACTTCTGTCTCATATGGCTTGAATTTAAACCAACTAGCTCAAATCCTCACCCTTAATTCAATCACTGAGAAAATAAAGAGAAAGTAAGATCTAAGTTCAAAGTGAAGCAGAGGGGCAGCACATGGAGCTGGGCACAAGGATGGAGTGCCAGGCAGATCCAGACACTGCCCCACCACTCCCACATGGGGCTGGGGCCAGATAGGGTTTGTTACCTTGAAAAGCTCTAACAACAGGAACCAAAGGGGCACCCCCTTCCCTGCCTGAGATTTCCGAAGGGCTGTGACACTTCAGAGGACTTCTCAGTGGCCAATGGCCCCATGTGGATGCACGACAGCTCCAAGATGTCACTTCTGTGTTGACAAGCACCTGCAAATGTTTGGGAAGAGGAGAAAAGATATGTGCAACCCTTCACTGCTTCTCTTACACAAAATATTCTACTGCATTAGCAGTCTTTCCAGCTGCTTCAGGGGTAGATAATTTCAAGTTTTTCAGAGTATTTATCTGCACAGTCCCTTTTCCCCCCTCTCAAACAGCTGATTTATAAGGTGATGGCAAGACTGTACTCCATCAGGTCACCTAGAAGTGAAGGAGAGATAAAAACTGACTCTAAAATTTTTATTATTTTTTTGGTAGTAAGTTACAAATATTGCTGAGGAAAGGCAAAAAGATTGGAAAGCTCTGAGCATGCCTTAAATGTAAAACAATGGGAAAATCAGGGCTAGGCTATGACTGAATTGCACAGGAGTCTAGACCACACACACACAAAAATGTGTAAGTCAGTTCAGAGCTCAAGACCAAGCATGGTTTTTTTCATCCCCACAGATGATAACTGGGATGATCAATTCTTCCCCAGAAGTTCATTTTCACTTATAAGAGTGACTTTGTAAAAAAATTTCTTTCCCTGAGTATTCGGTACCTACCATGCTTACTCCAGCAACCATATATGCATTAATTTTTGCTGTTTTGTTACCACTGAACAGCCAATGGAGTTACAGCAGTCAATTCCAAAATGCAAAAAAAGGGGGTTGCAAACAAGAAAAGACTGTGACCAGTAGACTCTGTGCTGTTAGTGGCAACACTCTGCCAACACAACTGGCAGTGACAACAGTGAGCATAGGGAATGAAACAGAAATCCTCTACCCTTCTCCATTTACCACATTTAATCCAGGCTTGGCAATGCCCTGTAAACAAAGAATTCCACATTGCTATTTTTTTTCCAGAAGACCTGCTGTTCTATCTACAACACAGCACAACTGACATACAGCACTTCTAGAAGGGTAAACATTTTCTGTTTTTCTTTTTTTAAAGCTTTTTAAAGACTGAGCTCTCTGCTCTTCTTGCTACCTGAACTTTTCCTAAAGCTTAAACTGCACAGTATCTCCTTTGATGTGTTTGCTCATTTTCTTAAAAAAAATCAATTAAAAATAACCAGGAGGAAAGAGATGGTGTGTCTCTACAAGGCTAGCGTATCAGATATCCTGTGTTATAAATGTACATGAGTGGAATAGTCAAATGAAAAGGCTGAAGTTCAGTTTAGAGGCCTATGCCAAAAGGAAACGGAATCAAGGTGATAGTGTGAGAAAACATCAGGTATAAAGAGATGCAGAGGCAGGAGGAGCAGAACGACATCCTTGTTTTGCTTTGCAGAGCCAGGGAGCAACCAGCTGAGCAGGGTGGGGCGAGATGAGCTCCCAGCTGGGCACAAGGCAGAGCAGAGCACGGCTGGTGGCCCTGCAGTTTCCTGCAGCCAGGAGGGTGTTCCTAGAATGTCTGAAAGGCAAACTTGGCAAGTAATATGGGAGCTGGACGAAAAGGGAGAAGGACTGGGGATTAAAAATGATCACTTTCCAGAAATAACAACAAAAAACAGCCACGAATTTCTCCCTTAACAGAAGACATGGGGATACCAATATATACCAGCAGTTCACTCACTCACTCACTCACTCACTCACTCACTCACTCACTCACTCACTCACTCACTCACTTCCCCATTCCTGTTAGCTTGCACTGGCTTTTTCACTATTTATCAGAAGGAAAAGGCAGGAGTTTTGTTCACAGAGTGATTTAAATAACAAGGCCTGAACCGAGGAGCATGATGCCCCAGCTCTGCCCCAATGACAAAAGCAACTGGCTGTGAGGCACACTTCCCTATCTGCTGGCAGCACAGCACTCCAACACCAAGGCTGCAGCCACCCACTGCTGGTGCAGGCACAGAACACGACCTTTTCCTCCATAAATAACAGTACTCCATCCAAGTGTCATTATTACATTCTTTCATGTGTGATGCAAGCCATTCCCAGGAATAAATAGTCTGGTGCATGATTATGCAGAGTGGTTTTATTGGGAGACAGTTAAAGAAAACACTGCCCACACCAGATTAGTCATGGACAAATCAGAGAAAACTATGAAATAGCATACACATTTTTTAAGTGTTGCATTAAACACACTTCAAAATCCCAACATCTGACTATTTGTATTCTTTTATCTGTTGCTGCATAATCCCCAGCCTTAGGTTCCAGCAACTGAAAACACTTAAGACTCAGACAAAATGGTGTCAGCCTCCCCAAGTGCCTAGTTGGAGCTGGTGGGGTGAACATGTCCAGTAAATGCTGACTCTGATCTCATTAGGTACAGCCAAGGACTGCTGCCTCATAATACAGAAAAGCAGGAGTTTGCCAAAGAACTGGTTTGCAGTCCAAATCAATACTCAGACAAAAACAATCTCAAAATAGAAACAATGTCCTAATTATATCTCCCCTGAACACTAATAGAATATTACAGTCATTAAAAATAGAACTTTCGAAAAATGAAGGTCTTTCCAAGGGCTCCAGCCACCGGCCTCTCCCTCCCACACATTTGTAGCACTCATTGCCTTTACTCATCTGTTGTCATCCTCGAGCTGTGAGAGGTCACACATTGACCCTGCCAAACCAGAAGAGGTACGGGAGGTCTCCACCCACACACAGGGATTGGAATGTCAGATTAAATCTCTTATTTGAAGGAGTGGAGGCAGTCAGAGCTTCCTCAGAAAGAGGCTCAAATCACATTGGGATGGCCACCTACGTTTTTCTGCTGAATTCCTGTACTTTAGGGACATTTAGGCAGCATTGAGCAACTCTGCTGCTCACCATATAATGCATGGTCCGTATGTTACTCTCTCTTTTGTCCATCCTGACTTTAGCTGTCTGGGCAGGGAAGGGAATTATTTGTTTAAATCAAAAATATTTCAGGATCCTCTACATGTTATTCAAATAGTAAAAACAATTATAGAAATATTTCTGGTTTACCTTCATGTGATGACATGAAGGTAAACCAGAAATATTTCTGGTTTACCTTCATGTGATGAATTACTAAGGTAATTCAATTCTCCTTGCTGCCTGTACTAGCACAAAAGGGAAAGAAGAGTAGTATGAAAGAGCAGCTCCACAATAGGGGATAGTTTCCCTTTTACTTTGAGTCCTCTCACTTCCTTTGACACCTTCATTGCACCCACAAGTCTCTTAAGGGAGTGAAGGAAAGAGAATAACACTGAGTAACCGATACTGCCACCATGGCAGTGCGTTACTGGAAGGTGTTTGGATACAGTCACCTATAAAGTGTACACAGGAGAGAACAGCAAATGGGGGAATCCTCCCCATGATCTTCACTACAGAGGAATTATCCAAATGGTATTTGAGGTAGTGTCAGTATTTTGACTGAGAAGGAAGCCTGATGAAAGAAGGAGTAATGTTATACGTGGAGGGACAGTGGGGGTAAGAGCATACAGGATTCAGAGGCTTCAGATAGACATTCAAAAATCTGTTGCATGGTCTCTCTAGCTCATTGGTTCATAAACTCCAGTGGCCCAGGGCATATTTTACAGCACTCCTGCCTTCTCCCTGATATGGCTTGAAAGCAGTACAATATTTTGATCTTTAAGCTGTGCCAGCACAAACATCTGCTGAAGAAGAATTAGGAAAAGACCAGCTGTGTGAAGGATAAACAACACAAACTTTATCATGTCTGTTTTTTCCTTTGCTAATATTTTGTTTATTAGCAGAACTACTTTATTTTATTGGAAATTCTGGTGTTCAGCTGGTCTCAGTCTATACAAAGAATCTTCTCCCAATGGCATGATGCCAGTCTGTGTCAGCTATGGATCGAGCCCTACATGTAGAAGACATACTGTATTTTCCAGCCCTTGATCTCTGGGTAATTGTCCATCCTAGGTTTGCCAGAGGTGTCTGCTTGCTGCATAACAGCTTCAAAGGGAGGCTGGACAACTGCTTGATGGAGGATGCTCAACACATTTGTTCCTGGCCCTTGTACTGGCTTTTATGTGTGCCTTTCACCCTCTCAACCAATCATCACTGTGACCATAAATCTTGCCTAGGACATGCTGTGAAAGTCCACAGAGGCATCTGAACTCGTTCATGCAGCAGCACAGTGCTGAGAGGGCAGTGGCTGACAAACAAGAAGCACTTCTCCCCTTAGGTGGCCTGCTCTTCCTTGTCAGTCACACTGTGGGGAGAAGTAGCTGAAAACCAGCTGTCCTGCCAAAAAGGATAGAAGAGTTTCTTGTGGGCAATGAGACTTATTTATTTATTTATTTTACTTATTTACCACACTCTAGTAAGAAGTTTGATTTTCCTAAATCTTACAAATCACCTGCCAAGGACACGGAGCATCTGGCTTTCTTCAGCAAATAAATTGCTTGCCATGTGTCTGCTGTCCAAAAAGACATGCTGCCCCCAAGTTACAGTCCTGAAAAGGATTCTGTCAACATGTTTTATCAACTAATAATAATGAAAAACTCCTGTGTTTTTCTTGCAACTATTTATAAAATGTCTCCAGAAGCCAGACTGTGAATCAACCTCCTTATCCAACTTTTGTTTCTACCCATGCAAATGCTCTTGGGTTTGTTATTGGAGGGCTGTTCAAAAACAGCTGGGCTGCTTTTTCAAGCAGCCTTTATTTAAAGGGTTTTGTTCTGAGTACAAAGGCTCAGATTCAGAGATCATTCATGGACTTAAAGCCAAGCATATTCTTGATTAGTTTGCTGCACTGAGACCTAAAGCATTTGCATTGAAGCAAAATGCACACAAGCAGCTTTCCAAACAAGCACACACAAGCATCTATGACACACTGGATGCTGGTAGGCCTGGTGCTGTGGTAACTGAAGAGTGGATGTAAATTCCTCTCAACCTGTTAAGCTGGTAAGTGAGTCAAAGTAGCTAAATAAATTGGGACAAGGACTGTGTATGCACAGCTTTGACTTGGAAGGCGGCTGTGGCAGAATGTGGAGGGAATCCCATCATCAGAGATTTTCCACGGGAGCTGGCTGCACAGCTCACATTCAGGCAAAGAGCACAGGGAAGGAATTTTAGCCTTGTGTGGTTTACAGCCATGCATGCTGCTCCTGGTGCTAAAAAGCCAGGAGCAAACCACCACAATCACTGTGGTCATCACCACCTGCCCTCTCACCCAGCAGGGCTGCATTGGCCTCATTGGTAAGAGCTCACTCACTCACAAGTGAAGATCCCCATTGCATTTATCAGGACCATTGCAGGGAACTTCTCATGGGTTTGCTGTGAGCTAACTGGGTATACTGGAGTGTAGCAAGAACTGTTGCTAATTCTCATTAAATACGAGGATCTTACTCAACCCACACTGAAATCAAGGCAAAGACTCCCACAGATTTAAGAAGGTACTAGATCAAAGTCTCAGACTTGTAAAATCTTCAGGTCAGGGACCACAGCTTTGTTACAATCTATAGTGTGCAGTTAATTTGCTCTCTAAATAATAAGAATTTGGAGGTAATTTGATGGGCGCTTGGGAAGAAGCTTCCAAAACCTTCCAAAGAGCCTTGTTATCCCAGCATACTAACACATCCTACCAGAGCTGTGTTAATCTTTTAAAATATCTTTGTACAAAGACTGTAAAATCCTAGTTGGTTACGTGGGTTGCAATTGTTCTGCGAAAGCTATTCATATCAGATCAATAGCTCAACTTGGAAAAAATAGTAAAATAAAAGGCCCATCCATCTGTTATTTATTCCTTTGCACATAATCAATGGTTTGCTGCTAATCTCCACTGTACAAAATCTTTGAAATCTTTTATGCACCTCTTTGCATGCTTTTCCTCCAACATGAGATGCAACTCAAAAAGTTACCTTCACGTTCAGAAGTCAGCTATGGATAGTCAAGCTATCCATCTGTTCCAGGGCTTTGCAGAGGAAAGCAAATAAATGCGGGAATGAAGGACAATGGAATCTCTAAAATACATGGTGTTTCCTTTGACTTACCAATGGATAGTGCAGTTCACACTTGAGCAGGATTGTAAAAGCTTTTGACAGTTAAATTATGTGATAGATGAGTAATGTGATGATTGACTCTCACAATTAATAGACAAATTATATATATATATATATATATATATATATATTTCAAGAAAAGTTTTATAGATTTATAGTTATGTTTTAATCCCTCACGCAGCTATCAAGAGACAGCCAGGGTTGTGACATCTGGGAGGGCTGGCTTGTCACTATGGCAACATCTGACCTCCAATCAGGATTTGAGGACGAAATCTCCACCTCTGGACAGCGAAGAAGGGGTTGATGGACAGAACTTTGGGAGGGGTTAAAGGGTTAAAAAGGGGAAAACCTCCATTGTGAGGCAGCTGAGCACATGGCAGGGAAAGTCTTTTGTTCCCAGCATTGTAACCTTTTATCTTTATTCAGTCTTTTGTTGTATTTTGATAAGGTTTAATAAACCTTCCTAAACCATGAAAAGTGAGTAGCGATTTCTCACAATTAGGTGGGGTGGGGATTTTTTACATAAAGATACTGATTTAGGACTGTTTCTTCCCAGTGAGTGAGGTGTTAGCTCTGCCAGCTTTGAGTGAGACAGACTGGCTCCTTCAGTCTTACCTGGGAAATGCACAGGGAAGTCACAGGTCTATCTGACTGCTTTGTGTTAGTGGCAGATTTCTCCTTTCCATCTCTGCAAGACCCTCAAATTGCAATTTACTGGCTAAATCAGCCACAAGAACAAAACCTAGAATTCCCCCTGAAATCTTATGTGGCACTTGAGGAAACTAATGGGCAAACCCCCGGCCTGGCGGATACATTTTACTGGAGCTGCTTATCCCAGGATCTCTGCTGGGATACACTATCAGCTTGCCAAGCAGGCTCTTTGAGTGCTCTCATCAGTTGTTGGTACAGATAACTGAAAATTACAAGTAAGGCAAAGCACAACAGATTATCAGTCAAATGCGAGGTGCTGATCTCACTGACAGTCAAAAGAAGTCTGCAGTAACTCAGCTGGTCTCTATTTGCCCTCCACAAACATCTATCGGAATTGCAAGGTGCTCCCAACATCTGGGAAGAATGATGTGCAGAACTCCATGATATCAGACGGCTCATTAATGACTTTATTATACTATACTATACTTGCTACAAAGAATCCTAAAGAATACTAAAAGATACTAAAGAAAACTTGTGACTGTCTGCTGACAGTCCCGCCACAGCTTGGTCGATAAAGAACTCCACCAGAATCCAATCAAGTGATCACCTTGGGTGAACAATCTCCAGAACACATTTCACACGAGCACAACAAAAGGAGCAGCAAATGAGATAAAAATTGTTTCGATCATTCTTTTCTCTGCTTCTCTCTGTTCAGAGGGCCTGTGAATACCACATCTCCCTGTTTATTATAATAGAAAGAAAATTAGTTATGTTTGCAATTCTGCTGGGCCCTTGCAGAAGGGAGAAGAAACGCATCTTGAGAGGTTTATCCATTGCCAATAAAAACCTCAATCAAGTGCTGACATGGAATGATCAAGGAGATTCTTTACCTGTAGAACATCTACTACTATCAGATCACTAAAACAAGGTTTACAATGTAAGAAACCCAAACAACAATGCACAGAATGCTCATTGTTTGAAGACCAAACAGCTGAGTTTCAGTACAAGGTCCATTGGCTGGAGATGTTGATCTTTGATATCCCTGAAGGTCCTTCTTGGTCCTGAAACAGAACTTGCTAAAGTCACTAATGACTATTAGAAATAAGGCCAGAAGCAACAGTGGGACCCTGGGGCAGCAAGTGGGGTGGAGGCCCTGGCCCCGGTGGGCGAGCCAAAGCGCCCAGGCCCGGCCTGCGGGATGGGGGCCCAGGCCCCGATGGACGGGCTAGGAGGCCCAGACCCGGCTCGCGGGGCAGGCTCCTTTGTCTCACAGCCCACCCCACCATGCTGCCAACATCCCAGCAACTCCTCCAGCATCTCGCCCCTCCCCTGCCAGAACGGGAGGAGATGTTTTCCTGGGAATATGAATTTTCACCCTGAATTTGGGGTTCATGACACCACCCATGCCTGCCCAAGACAAGCGGGTGATCCTCACCGCCTCATTTGCCTCCCTCCCCCACCATACAAGCGATTGTTGCCCAGCTCTCTGATTCACGGCGCCACCCCTTTTCCCCAGCCATGAGAGCAGCTACAGCGCTCTCGGAAACCACCTCTCCCACCCCGCAGACGGGAGCGGGGGGGACGAAGCGCCCCAAGCCCCAGCGGGCACCCCACCGAGAGAGGGGACGCCCCAGCCAAGCAAGTGTCCGCCCGAGAAAAATGCTGTTCCCCAGAGAACCACAGAGTTTCAGAATTCTCAGCCTGGAGGCACCGGCTATGAGCAACTGAGCCGCGCCTCCTCCGCTGAGGGGACAGGCTGACATCTCCTGTCGGCGTCCCAGCCGCCGCCTCAGGAGAGCACGGCTCGGGACAGTCTGACGAACTCAGAGGTGGTCCTGGGTTGGTCATGGGCTCCGACGCAGACACTGATACAGAGGACGGACCCTCTGAAGGCGACGCGACCGCCGCCGGGGGCGGCGGGAGCGGCATCCCCCGCCGGCGCTGCGGGCACCGATGTCATGAACTCAATTCCCGGCTGCGTGGCACTGGATGCGCTCTCCAGTGCGGGGCTGCTGACCGCCACCGCGGTAATGACGGGCGGCACAAGAGGCGGGTCCGCCGGAGCGGCGGGGGGCTTCTCCCAGTCCCGGGGAGGACGGAGGAGGAGGCGGTGGTCCCTCCTCTGCTGGCTCACACGCTTCACGGGGGGAAGGAAGAGGGCGTGGAGATGGCCCCTTCTGCGCATGCTCCAGGGGAACAGCAAAAAGCTGCTTCTGAGCCGTGGGCAAAACCACCCGTGCCGTGCAGGGGCGATGGCAGCCAGCAGTTTCTGTCCCTGAACGGATTTTTCTCCTGCTGGCTGGGGGTGGGGGGGTTGATGGCCACCTGCGCGGGGGGAGATGCCTCCAAGCCGGAGGTGCCAACCGAGTAGAAAACACTTTTCAAAGGGACGTCCTTCCCCCTCACAAATCTGAAAAGCACCACCCAGGTCGGTACTTGCCGATGGACTTTCCCAGTCTGGTAGAACTCCCCCAAAAGATTAACACCCAGGGCGTCCCAGGCCCGTGGATCCTGGGTAGAACTCATGCCTGTGGGGAAGCCACGATCTCTTGCCCATTCGAAAAAGTCATGGAGTGCTTCAGTGGACGCAGAAACTCTGTGGTCACAAAGCAGAAGTCTCCACAGTTCCAAAGTGAGTCGTTCTCTCCAAGAAAATTGAGTGCTCAAATCTACAGACATCTCTTCCCAAAGTCAAGGCCACCTCAAGTCGGGGCAGTGCTACTGTCAGAAGAGCTTTCCCCACTCCGGCCTCTAAGGCTACAGGGCCAAAACATGGCTGGAAAATATAGGGCCTCCTCTCTAGGGAGACGTGGGAAAGGTCAGCTGTACCTTTCTGGGGAAAGCAGGCAGCAGTGTCCGGTTGCAAGCAAGCTGCTCGGGGCTCGGCAGGATCCTAGCAAGGGTCCCAGCGGCGTCTGCCGTCCCGCCACTCCACAAAGTGTCTCCGGACGTGCCTTCTGAGAGGATTCAGCAGATCCTCTCGTGTTCAGCCTTGGCTGCGAACTCCACCCAAATAATCAGGGTCCTGGTTCTTCAGCTTAGGGTACAGCCAACGTCGGGGGTCACCGCTTATTGGATTTGCAAGGTGCTCCCAGTGTTTGGGAAGAATGATGTGCAGAACTCCATGATAGAGTCCTTATCAGAAGGCTAATTAATTACTTTATTATACTATATTATACTTGCTACAAAGAATACTAAAAGATACTAAAGAAAACTCGTGCTGACAGTCCCGACACAGCTTGGACCTGATAGGCTAATTAACATAAACAATTCCACCAGAATCCAATCAAGTGATCAGCTTAAGTGAACAATCTCCAGAACACATTCCACACGAGCACAACAGGAACAGCAAATGAGATAAAAATTGTTTCGATCATTCTTTTCTCTGCTTCTGTCACAGCTTCTCTCTGTTCTGTGAATACCATAAACATCACTGAGTTCAGGGACCGTCCCGGGAAGAGACAGGGTGCTCGTTTTGCAGCTTTGTAGGCTCAACTGTAGTTGGGTTGGTACTGTAGTTTCCACTGGTAGTTGTGAGCAAAAGTAGTCACAAGTCATTTTCTCTCTCAGCACGCCTCTGAGAACCTTGCAGGATTAGAGGACAGGCTGCTGTGTGTAAGCTGTTCTGCTGGAGGAGGCACACAGCCACGCTCAGAGGGATGACAGCAGTGTAAATCTCCTTAAAACATCAAAAATTAGGAAGACAGAATAATCTTTACTGAGGTCTCATATATGAGAGGTCACTATCATAACATTCATCTGAGTATAATCCTTTTAAGGTTTCAGTGCTTTTCACATGCTTTGTCATAAGGAAAATTTTGCTCAACTGCCTAATTGTTTTTCACTGGAGCAGTTGCTGTCATAAACTCATCTGAAGCTAGAACAAGCTTGTGTGCCCCCCAAATGCCCTCATTAAAGTTCTGCACTTGTCACTTCACCAGAGGAAACCAAAATTTGTTGTTTTCAGTCCCTGTTTCTCAATTTAGTTATTCTAAAAGCAAAGATCTTTTACTCAAATGGAAGGTTTTTAAAAATGTACTGAAAAGCTGTAATCTGACCTCTACTGTAAAACTTAAGAAATTCCACAGGTCTCTTCTGCAGCCATCCCACCTCTAAAGCAGCCTCCCAGACAGAAAAGCTGCACCAAGGTTGAAGTCCTGTTTGAGGGAGTGTTAGAAGTGTTCCACACACTAACTGCAAGGCTCACTTATATTGCCATAAATTCCATAAATTCAGAGTTTAAAGATATCTTAAGAAACACCAGAAAGTGGAACCAAATTGGACAACTCAGTCATGAAAGATCCACCTGAGTCTCTCACATGAATGAAGCACATTCAACCTCCAATATCATGTGAGATGCTCTGCTGGAATTAATTTTAAATACTTTCCGTCCTCATTCTTCTTTATGGACATTTTTCTTCATCCAGTCTAATTCTCCCTTGATCCATTAGTGTTTTCCAATATTTTTTACCAAATTTTCACTAGTAAGCCAATGACTTTGACCATCAAACTCTCTAAGATTAGAAGATATTTTTGTATGAGAAGAGATATCATCATACAGATGATTTCTCCTATGTCCATTCTTGCTCAAGACATTACATTTCATCCTCACTGTCTCAGCAATTCCTGACCCTGAACCATTGCAGATCTACTGATAGCGCTGTCCTGATCACTATACCAGAATAAGTTTCAGCTGATGGCTGCATCACCTCATTTTAAATTGTAACATCCTCCTACCCCTAATGGGAATTCTCCTAAATCTCTGCTCCGTTGACTAACCTTCTGCCTCTCTGTCACCTCTTCAGACTGCTGTCTGCTTCTATCAGTGTCTCAGTTAGAGCTATCCTTTCATGTTTTAATCCCTGTAACATCCCTATTAAGGTCATCCCTGAGTAGCAGACTGTAGCAAGGACAGCAGAACTTTCCTCCCTCCTCTCAAAGCAGGGCTGCATAATTGTCCTCAGTGCAACAGAAGACTGTTCTCTGCAAGGAATTTCATGATTTGAGGTTAGTTTGAAGGCGGCCTGTGTGAAGTTAGTTGCAAATATCCCCCTTGTGATGCCTTCAAGTAGGGTAGGAATCAAAATTTCTTCTCCATAAAATTAAGGACATACAAATGAGAATAGAACATGTTCTTTCTTCTGTCACACTGAGACCTTGAGTAGATGAGGACTGGAGGTATTTGTGTAGATGTAGTGCTTAGGTTTAGTGGTGGACTTAGCCATCTTAAATTTATCATTGGATTCAATTATCTTAAAGGCCTTTTCCAACTTCAGTGATTCTAGGACTCTGTGAGTGTCTGCAGTCACCAAACAAGGAAGTGGAAGGAGCTTGCAGCACAACCACCTGCCTGTGCCTCCAATCACATCCTCCTCTTTGCCTAAAAACTGGTTTTAGAAGGATGAATGGTGTCAGCTTTATTCCCACAAGAGGCACAGGGGCCATTTGTGTTAGACAGGAGACAGAGCCCAGGAAAGTCCAAGCAAGAGGGAGGTGGATTGAGAAGGGTTGTGCTGGGGTGAAGTGACTTGTTTATTGCCCCATAGCAAGTTGCTGCCAGGATGCAGAACAGAATCTCCTCACTTGAACCCCAGTCCTCGCCCTCATTTTCAGTCTATTGCTAGTCACTCTGATATCTGGGGTATTTTCACAATGTGTATAGTTAGACTGAGCTGATTGTCCAGAGGAAAAAAGCTTGCACTAGTAGATCTGAGCTTGACTTTTATCCACATGTAGAGAAGTTCTTTGATGTTCATAATTCAGCTGGTTGTGAGAATGTTTCCTTAAAGAAAACAAATATTAACTGTCAGAGAAAGATTTGCCCAGTTTGGAATGCTATAAATAACCCTTCCCAAAATGTAAAAGCACTGTGATGCTGAAGTGTTTGGATATGCTAAACAAAAGGTTAAGTACATGACTTTGGAATCAAGAATCTGTCTTTCCAAAGGTATAATGATGGGCCTGGGGGGACAATGGTAAGAGCTGACTCACAAGTACAATACACCACTCAGTGATTTATGAGCTTCCCAAGAGACTTCAGATATCCAGTGTTTGTCATGAGGTCCAGTGAGACACAGAAATCAATGTACTGTAAGGAGCACCAAAGCAAGTATTGTAGTTACCATCTGTATTTCTTAATGGCACCTTAGTGAGTGGGGTGTCTCCTGGTCACCAATTTTTTGTCTGCATCTCTCTGGTTTTGGTCCATTTCATATCTGTGTTTAAGATGGTGAACTAAAAAGATAATTCGCAACCAGTCTTCCAGAACCAAAGACAGTTATTACATCTTGAAATACCCTGCAGTTTCAATCACATAGCCTGTTGTGTGTGCACAAGTTTGACAGAGTAATTGCAACTTTTTTTCTCATACATTGCTGTAACATTTTTCTTCTTAGAGGTTGCAACATAAATACCCGCCCTTGACAAAGGTGTCCGAGCTTGCTAGCAGCTGTGGTTACCAGTCCTTGTTCAGAAAGAGTGCTACAAGTATACACAGTCTCGCAGAGCTCTAGTGGAAAATCCCCTTTTGAAAAAGGAGCCCCTGTATAGTAACACAGGGTGACCCCAATGTCTGTGAATAATTGGCATCTAACTCCAAGGCTTCAGAATGCTGAACACTCAGTTTATTAAAACTATATTATATTACATTATAACTATACTACAAAGAATATTAAAGAATACTTACTTCTAACTACTAACCAACTAGAAAACCCATGACTCTCTGCCTGACAGTCCTGACACACACACGTGGATCCAATTGGTCAATGAATCCAAACAACCATCACCAGAATCCAATCAAACAATCACCTTGGGTATGCAATTTCCAGAACACATTCCACATGGGCACAACAACAGGAGCAGCAAATGAGATAAGAATTGTTTTGATCATTCTTTTCTCAGCTTCTCTCTGTTCAGAGGGCATGTGAATACCACACCCGTGTTTCCATGTGGGGTTGTTTATGCCCTGATATAAGAGACACAATACACACAAACAGCCTGGCAGATGGAAGTGCACTTCTTTATTCTGTTTATTAATATATTTTTTGTACCCTTTTGTACTATGTAAATGGAGCAGGCTTTAAAGCATTTGTGTTTTGGGAGATGGCTTGAGTTTCTGGCCATGGCCCTGGATTTGCAATCAAGAAATTTTTAACAATATATAAAAGCCAAAGAAATAATCAACCAGCACCCCTATGATCTTGTAGGTACACACTGCATCAGAGCGACTCACAAAGGTCTCCACTCAGGCTGCAGACTGGTAGTAACTGACTCTTGAAAGAGCACAGCTCAGCAAATGCAGCATTCCACTAATGGATATTTGGTGTGCATTTAACAGAGCTTTTAAAACATTATCTGAGAAAACAGACATACCAATGAATGTTTTCCATTCCAGCCAGAACATGAGAGGGATGGTCCAGATAACCTCTCCTATTACATTTGGAGTTGGAATCACTGTGACCTTTAAGTGAGTCATCAGCAGGGGAGTAGCCAGGCTCTTTGTGCTGTCCCTTGCTGTGAAGAGCAGGGAGCTGCAGGGGTACTTTTCCTTAATCTTGCAACAGAGAACAAGGCCCCACAGATGCTGACTTTCCTGCTTCTGGTCCATCTAAGCTTGATCTCTTCTTTAATCTGTTCTTTCTCCATCTCACCTCTTGTCATTGCCTCCACCTCCCTCCTTGCAATATCTCAGTCCCCAACCCCAGTCACACCCTCCCTTCTCTCCCTTTACCTCTCTAACTGATTTGCCTTTGCCTTCTCTTCCTACTCCTACTTCCTCTGCAAAGGTGAGTCCTTTACCCTCTCTGCAACTGTGTGAATTACCTTCTTCCCTGATTTAGGCTCCATGAGACTCTGACAGGGGTGAGACATTTCTGTTGTATCCCACCTGTGGCTACACCTGTGTGGCCAGCAGCAATTGAGAAGGAGGGCCACTGATCCCAAACTGGGCACTTCTCACTAGCTCCCAAAACCACAGGGCAGACTTCTGCATATTCATCCCTGGCCCATGCCTCTCAGCTTCCCTCTTCAAGCATAAAAATCAAACTCTGTATGCAGCTGACAGTGGTGACTGCAGGAAAACAACTACTTGGCCTCTCCTATCATAAGATTCATCTGAATGTCAAGGTTTTAGTGGTTTTCAGACATTTTGTCATGCAGACGCAGCAGTGTAAGGCAGCCACTAGCATTATTAAGCACTCTCCTTTCTCTCACCAGGGAAGAGAGGCTTCAGACTGGGTCAAACACTGTTGCAGATGCAAAGATAGAGCTCTGCAAGCTCTCATCTTCATTTTTAAAGTCTAATGTAAACAACCCATGGCACCTGGAGGCTGGTGGGATGACCCAGGAGTCAAGAGGAATTTAGGTCAGTTTACAGCTCTTATTTTCTGTTTGTCTTCAAGCCACTGTTTTCAACTTGAATGACCACTGTTTTGTGTCAAACAAAACATGTAGAAGATACAGCAAACCCAACATTTGATTATGCCTGGAGAGTTGAATGTAAGCAAGTTGCTAAGACTCTCCCCTCCAAGCATCACTTATGTCAGACTGAGGGATCACAAACTTGACAATTCAGATAATTAGAAGTAGTGAGGGAAGGAGAGCAAAACCACCACTAATTGAAATTTTCAGTCTTCCTTAAACTTGACAAAGAGACAGCACAAGAGTGCAAACTCAACTTTAAAATATCCTCTGAAGATTCTGCCACATGTGTGCGGGCTAAAGAAAATCATGAAGGAGATAGTAAAGGAAACTACAAATCTGAGAAAATGATAGCATGCCTTTTTGCAGATAGCACTCTTGCCTCCACATCATCATTAATTTAACATCCTGATACAAGCTGCCTGGACTGTGTGTTAATGAGGTCTGTCTCTGTCAGACTACATGAAAAAATGACCATGGTCTGACCCCTGGAGGTCACCAATAATCCTGCAGCTCTTTTCAAAACAATACCACGTTAAACCCCGTCATGGGCAAATTTGCTTCATCTACCAAAATTTAAAATATCAAACAGCAGCCAGCATTTTTAAAAGTTTGCCTCTCCCAGACCTTGATGGTTAGGGCCACTGTTAACAAGTGATCAATTAGCCTGCTTAAAAGCACTGATAACAACATATTTGTGTCAGGGTGAGGGCTGACTGCCAGTACATAATCTTCCCCTTCCTCACACAATAATTTCTGAAAACTAAACAGCTTGAAGGCTGTATAACAACAGTGTTAAAACCTCTTGCTGGGTTTCTTTTCAAGCTGCTGTTGGACAAATTAAATTGAATTTTAAGAGAAGTAAGACTGAGGACTGGGGTCAGACGCCCTTGGTGTTGCTGGCCTTGTTCAGGAACTAAGTTCTTCCCACCTGTGGCCCACATTCCCCTCAAGACTCTGCTGATCACCAACCTTAGTGAGGTTTGGGTTCAGAAAACACAAATGGAAATTACCCTTTGATGCAAAAGACTGAATGAATGGTTAATACTGCTCTGGCAGCTGGGTGTGGTTTGTAGATCCCAGCCTCACTGTGATTACATTATTTATTCTTCCCATTGCTCCTATCAGACACTTCTTTTCTATAAGTCCCTTTTCTATAAGTTCAGTCAACACAGCTTGTGAGTTCACTTTCCTTTACATCATCTTCATCTTGGCCCTTATTTCAGTCTTCTTAAGGCAGAGAACTGAAGCCAAATTTTGTCCTGAGGCAGGTATCCACTCCCTGCCCAGAGTCTGGTCTGGAGTCTTGTGAGCTCACAGAGCCACGTGAGTGCTGGAACCCTAGCTACAAGGCTGGGACCTTGGTTTTGCCTTGTACTGTAAAATGCTTTGCACTATTCCTGTCCTTACAATGCAGCAGAAAATGTCTTAATCACTCAGAAACATCTGGGACATATTATTTAAGCTTTTATAGAAGAAAAACTGTGTATTCTCTTTAAGCTTTTTTGCCTTAACATGCAAGTGCCATGCAGAAATACAAAGCACCAGCAGATCTGTAGAAGATGTAGTCTGATGTGATTCTTTACCTGTGTGAAGACCTCATGAAAACAAAGGGCAAACTGGCTGGCACAGCTGGGGCTACCATGTGGCTTTGCCTGAAGCCCTGAGCAGCCAGCAATGGAGCTGGGTCCCTGCTTTTGCTCTTTGCTTGGAGAGCAATAATCACGGTACCAGACCTGTGCCTGAAAGTGAAAGGGCCACCTCTCCTACGGTGCTGCAACCCTCTTACAACATGGGAACAGAAAACAGTTATTTCTGTCTTCTCCATCCCTCTTCTGCCTCTAACTACAGGAAACTTGGCACCCATGAATGCTGCTGCCTCCTTTTTGTGCATCCCTGCACCTGGAGCAGCTGATGCAGGCAGCAATTGTGCTTCTTGCATATACTCCATGCCTTCTGGATTGTGTAGCCTGCCATCTGTCCTAAAAACAAAAAAGGCCCCTGAAGTTTCTCAGAAATCTCACTTTTAACAGAAGTTCTTCACTGAAATCAACAAAACAGAATGCTGAATCTCAGTTTTACTTTCCACTTTATGCCTCCCTTATGCCCTGCAGAAGGGCTATATGATATTCAATATATATAGTCTTGCCCTCAGGATGTCAGTCTCAGAAACATAGTATTTTCTAATAAATTACAGTTAACCAGGCCAGTTCAGGCAGATACTTACCTGGGGGAAGAGGCCTGAATCCATGATGTTGCTGCCAGCTAGAGTACTGGATGGTGCCTTAATGCACCAAAAAATCGTTTTGATGAGTGTTTCGTTGCAGTACAGCTGCATCTGGTCTCCACATTTCCACTAATTTCTGCCGTTTCTGAATAATTTAAAATAGCTCCTGTTACCTCACTTTCTCCCCTCCTGCCCATTGCATTTTTTTAGTCACTGATGTCACCACAACTCTTTTCTTCAGTCACAGCAGAAACAGTCTCTCACTCCCACTTTGGCTTCTCAGTTTCTAATCTTGTCACCTCATTCTTTCTCTGTTCCTAAAAATTTACACTAGCTTGGGCTAAGCAAGTTTCTTTTACTCCAATTTCTTACCACCTCTGGTTTTGTAGGTCTGGATTCTACACTGTCCACCTCTCCTCGTCCTTTTTGGTGTGCCTCTGAGGAGGTGCTGTTGTCTTTCTCAAGGCATGGTTATTTATTCTTCAATTTTTATATAAGATATTACCTATTTTGTACTTCAGGAATATTATTGTGTTATTGGATGCAAAATCAGCTCCTGAACAGTTGGCAAGATTATTTAAGTAATGTTCAGAAATACTTCTAATAGCCATTTCCTACCCCATGTAAATGCTGCCTTTGCCCTTACCTTGAAAGAAAATAGGTGTAAAGTTACAAATGTGTAAGAGACAATCAGGCCTGGAGCCACACAGCTCCAACTTCTGTCCTTTGTCAACTAAAGCTATTCCAGTGGGTGTTCATGGTCCCACTGTCCAGCCACCAAACAAGGGGCTGATGCTGGAGGCTGTTTCCTTTCCAGCCAGGTCTGACTTGTGGGTGGGATTCACAGCAGCCAGCTTCTCACCTGCCTGTGCCCAGGGAGAAGTCAGAGACTCCTTTTCCATGAGATGGGATGAGTCAGCTCCAGACTGAAGGCCATGGTTTGCCATGGAGCTAAGTAGTAAGAGCTTCACTTCTCTGAGGCCTCAGCAAGGCAGCTTGAAGGTGGACATAAGAGCCATCCGGTTGGAATTAGGTCACTGTGAAAGCAGGACTTTCCCATGGATAGTACATATAACTGCCAAACACAACATGAGTTCTGCCTTGATGATCTCATTGCTGAATAATTCAGTGAATCCTTTCAGTTAACATCAAAAGGCTTGAGGAATCTTCAAGGAGGGCACTGTCTCACCACAACCCTGTAATAGAGTTATCACAGGTGTGAGGGCTTGCGGAGCATGGGGAAGACTAAACTGACAATTCTTTCATGTGGGAACATTAGAAATTAATCTGCAGGTCCAAGGTCACCCAGTCAAGTCATCTCTTTTGAGACCTTCCTCAGAATTGCTCTCCACACTCCATCAGAAAGCACTGCAGTCAGTTAAGCTGGCCTGTGCAGTCCCTCTGATAAATCATGCGAGAAAGTTAGAAAACAAATGTTGGCTTCTCCTTTCTAAATTATTTTTCTCCATTTTGTTTAAATCTTAGAAGTTATTTGCTTGTTTCTTTTAGTTTCCTTTTTGGAAGCCCTTGACAGTCATACAAACAGCTGCACAGAAATTGCAAAATAAAACCTTCCCCTTCTCTTTTATTTTCTGGTAAGTTATGTTGGGAAAATAAATATGAATGGCACAGGTGTTCCATTTTTCTCTCTTCATAAAACACTTTATGACATCTTGCAAATGCTGGAAAAATATTTCTTTTAAGAAAGAGATTTCTCTTTCTCAAGCACACTGTGCTTCAGGGAAGTTTTAAGGACAGTTACAGAGCAAAGCCCGTTTTTTGGATGTCTTTTCCTTGTTTATTAATAACATCAGAGAAGTAAACTGAATGTCTTCAGATTAATTTTACTGGTACTTGTTTGGATTAGAAAAACAATTAAAGTTTTCAGTGCCATTGATCAGCTGCTACGAATTTGTACATTTCTGTTGCCCCCAGCTAATAGCCTCAAGGAACAGAGTTTAAAAGTAAATGATACATCAGCTGCAGTGGAAGATGTTTAGCATGGAAAGTAAAACATCACCCCAAAACTTACAGAAAAAATAAAGACGGTGACTTTTTGTTTCTAATTATGTAAACCAAAGAAAACTATGGTGGCTGAATAAAGCACTAGAATCAAATGTATAATCATACTGTACCAAAATGCCTGGGAGCAGAGAAGGCAGTAAGGGAACAAGATAATGTACCATTCATCATGCATTTCCTCTGCTGTCAACTCACTCTGTCACTCTCATCATAAGTAATTGGACCTTTCTCTCAATCACAACCACGTGGGCTGGAAAGGACCTTGAGAGGTCAGCTAGCCCATCCCTCTGCCCCAAGGCAGCATCGGCTACGCTTACTGTCACTGCTGACAGAGGCTTGTCTAACAGCTCAAAAATCCTCCAGACAGGATTCCACAACACCCCCATGCAACCTATTCCCCTGTCATGGTCTCTTGGCCTTTGGAGAATTTTGTCTGGTGTCTAATCTGAGTCATGCCTGTCATGATTAAAATTCTTGGCTGCAAGGGCAAAGAGGAGAGATGATTCCTTCTCTCTTTCCACCACCCACCAAAAAGTGCTCTTCCAAACAAAGTGCGTCCCCAGCCCACAAGTTTCCTTGGAAATTCTCTTTCCCCAGAATACTTCGCATCTTCTACAATCAGAAGTAGAATTTTGGCACAGTGAAAGTCAACATCCTGATGTCCACTGTTCTTTCCATAAGGTTATAAATTTAGAAAAGAAAATGAGAAAGCAAATGGATGGTCACTTTATCTCAGGGCAATTCCTGATTAACAGTAATTTCAGAGTGGCCCCATTCCTTTTAAACTCTCCTTTGCACCGCAGCTGTGGTGCAGCCAATATGCTCATTTTGCTTTTCAGACACCCAGTAAACAAGAACTTACCCTCAGGTCGCAGAAAGACCGTAAGGATGAAACAACACCTTGTTTGAATGGTGCTGATAATTAGCATTCCTGTACACTAACTCCATGCTGTGGTTATGTTGTAATCAGGCTACAGTTTTCCATAAAAAAAACATTTTGTGAAGGAAAAAAACTCTCTCCAGCTAAATTGTTGAGAAATGTTCCACACTGACCATTTATTTTCTCTTTGCAATAAGTTCATAGGTTTTATAAAGTAAATAGACAGCCGGCCTTTTACCAAAGAAACCCACAGGATTTTGACAGCAAGAATTCAAGTATTCAAGAATTGAAGTATTCATAGTGTGAAGTATTCAAAGTATGAGTATTCCATAGTGTGAGTTCCTATGAGCCTGTACTGCTCATAAGAAGTATTCATAGTGTGAGTTCATGCCTGTGTACTTCCATCTTGGTAGTGAGCATTGTTTCTTGGTTAGATCCAATCTGAATCAACTCTGATGCCATCCTGGTACTCACAGGTTATGAAAAAAACTATTTCTTACCTAGTAATTATAAATCAGAGTAATTGTCATCAGTAGTGCTGAATCCATCAGACTGGAATTTAAAATAGAGTTCACTGTTGCTACACCAATAGCTGAGGAAAAAAGAGACAAATCCTTAAAGGTGATTGTTAAGTGAATGATAATGATTTTAAGGTGAATTGGGCAATTCAGTGTTAAAACATTACATGGGCAGAGGACAAGATGTCCATAATTCTGGTTTCCATATGAAAAACTGAGAAAGAAAACAAAGGCAGGAAGAATGATTATTGGGGGGGGGGGAACAAACAAACAAACAAACAAACAAAACTTTTTTTAAAAAAGAACCCACTCCCAACTTCTAAAGCCAGATTTTACTTTTAGCCAAGCTCAAAGTGTAAAACTAGTAGATCCTGATACTCCACACAGAAGTTCCTTATTTTTCAGTTCAAACTCCATAAAAAGATATTATGAGGTTGAAAAGAAAGGTTCACTAGATCAAGATTTCCATGAGATTTAAATGTTACCATCTGCAGTATGAATTGGGGTCACCCACTATCATGATTCACTAGCAAAGGAAAGAAGAAAAGGAAAATGTAATCAAGCAACCATAACACAGGCCATGAATCAGGTCTCATTATTTGGCTCTGCCAAAGGCTTCCTGTGGGAGCACTGCCATACCCCCAGCTTCTCCCATCTGCACAACAGGAGCACTACCTTATGCTATGAGTCTTATATCAAACATTTGTGAAACAGTAAGGCTCCCCAGTGCAGCACTGTAAATGGCCATTTACTAATCATCAGTCCTATTCTAAAATAGAAATAAATTTCTGCTGACATTTGTTCCACCTCCAAATAAATCTTGCTCAATCACAAGCTATATATCCAGAATAATTCTTGCCTTTTGAAAAATAAGCTTCTTTGTGACCCCTGGTATGTAGTACTGCAATTTGTAAGGAACCAAAGGCCTCTGATGGAGCCCCATAAAATGGGCACAATAGGAGCAGCTAATTGATTTGCGCCTGAATTCTGAGTCATCCAGAAGATTATTCTGTTTCTCAGCCTGACTGTACAACCCACAAACTCACTTCTGACTCTTGCAGAACCACTGCTGTTCAAAATACTTGTATCAGAAGACAAGATCAGATGAAATAAAACAAATGAGTTGTTTTGGTCAAGTCTAGTGCTCAAACAAAAACCTAGATCAAACTGGATGAAAACAAAAGATAAGGTTTTCATCAACTCTGAGCAAATGAACCACCAAAGCAATCAGAGCACAAAGTAATTACAAACCTGTGTGAAAAACCCACCAAATTTTAGGTACACTGAAAACAATTTTAATCCATTTATTTACTTTGACATAAAATTTTTATTACAACTCAATAGGAATTTACACATAGCAACAAAGGAGGACTTAGGCATGTAAAATGCATCCCTGATACCACAGATCAATCACTGCCTACCAGGAAGGTCGCTAAACTTTAACAGCCCCACAGATTCTTAGCTAAGACACTCCCAGGAGTTCATACATGCACTTGGGTGTCACAATCTTGACGAGACTTGAGTTCCACTCCATCTGCTGCACATCTAAAGACTCTGTTGTGTTCTTCTGTTTATTGAAAGGGTGAACTTGAGCTGTGTTGAAACTCCTAACATAAGCAAGATGTCTGAACTCCTCACAAAATGCAATAACGAATTATTTTTTTTAATAATCAGTGCAGTTTCCCATTCCATCTCATGTGTAAAATTCAATAAAAGCTACAATGTTCCTGAATAGAGGGTTACTTCATCAACACGTCCTGTGAACATTATGATGATATATGTTCCTGCCATCCTTTCCCAAATTACCTACACTAGTCACCATCTGTGAAAGTATGGGCATTCAATTAAGGTACAGAAGAGAAGGGGAAAAGTAAAGAGAAGAGGCAAAGATGTGAATCACACGTTGCCATGAATGGAAGACTAGTATATACCACAAATTTCAACCCCCAATTCAAATTTTCAGTAGGGCAGTGGTTCTGTTCTTGAGGCTAAAAGCATGGTCTAATGTGGAAATAACTGAACTTCACATCAAACAACATTTTTATTGAAAATTCCACTTATATTTTCACTTTCTAAGTGATATTACACCGGAAATGCCAGTAGCTGCATGAATCTTTGAAAGAGGGGGTAGATGAAACAGATGAGAGGGTACATTTCAACAGACCAGACTTAAAATAACATGTATTATGACTTTTATTAAAAGCATGATAATATGTACTTATTTTGCACTGATTTTTTTTCCCTTTCATTCTTGGCGCATGTGGCTTTGTCCTGCTCTCTCTTTTTCCCGTCACTCACTTGATGTTGCCAGGCTGGGTCCCGCACTACTCATTACAAGGAGTGAACAGAATGTCCATTACCTTTTGGGGTGAATTAAACAACATTTATGAAATTATTTCTCATTTGTGTAAGGTTTAGTTTAAAATTCATTGGCTCCCATGTCCCCAAAATCGAGTAATTTGAAATTAAAAACTTCAAGTTATTTTTCATGAGTTAGAACAATAGATTTTATATCTGTTGGCACATATAAATGACAGGGTACTGGCAACAGGCAATTTGCAGCATGAGTTGCCGATGCCTGTGTGCATATTTTTAAGAATAACTCAGTGTCCAAGAATCTGGCCTGTTATATCACAAGCCAAGACTAGCTGACAGCTGTTTTAAATTACAGTGGACTGAATCGTATTAGCTTTATTGTAGTTGGACTGATGCTTTGCTTTCTCTTAATCATCCTAATGTTCTGATTTGTCCTTTAGCCAGCGGTTGCACAGCATTTATTTATAACACTCAAGGTTTAAGTCACAAATGACAGATTGGTTGGATTGTCTTGTACACATGGAACATGATCAAAGTAAAGGACTACACAGTCAGGGAAATTTAAGCTTCTTTGCAAGGAACAGCCTATAGATCCAAGGCTAGGATTTTCCTTGCAAAGCAGAAAAGACTGGCACTCAAACAGATCTATTCTAATTTTCTTAGAAGAAAGCCATTTATTCCAAGACCTGCTTTTGTGAGCTACATGTTCACATCCCACTTCAATTTCTTCTTGGGGAATAAGACAAAAGGTTAGATATGCTAACTGCTTTGCACATTAATTACAGAGTTTGGTACTAATTTATTTTATCAAGGTCTAATGTCTACTTGGGGCCAAACCTTGTTCACATCATAGACAATAGTTAATTTTCTAAAAACTTTCTGGGAACAGAGTATGGCTATTAAATTTTCTTGCATGTGAACCCTGAACAGTTCATTGGAAGTTTCCTACTCTTTCAGGATAAAATAAACGGACACAGATTTTGTTTTGTTCAGTTGAAAAAAATAACAAAAGAAATCATTTACAAGCAACATCTAAAAGCTGAATATTCTAATTCAAAATGCAGGATAGAAATTGTCTACTCTGCTTGGCACTGGGAAGCCTGAGAAGGGTTCCTATGTCCAGTTTTAGGCACTACTCTTGAAAAGGCAGGTAAATTTTGGAATCCACAGGAAGGCCACAAAAGTCATTAGTCCAAATAGAATTCATTAAAAAAAATGAGAACTGTGGGAAGGAAATGGCAGAATAGAATACCGCATGTTAACAGCCTTCAACAATGTGAAAGAGTATGGTATGACAGGAAGGATAAGCCTATTCTCCATTTCCAACAATACTAAACCAAGATGCAGCAGGCTTAAACTGCAACAACAAAATCAGATCAGACTCTTGGCATCTCTCACAGAACGGTAGCAAAGCACTGAACTGCCTGCCTGAAAATATGAGCTCTTCCATGCTCTTACCATGCTCTTCTCAAAACCTGCACAGGTTTTTGAGAAGAGCATGCTAATGCCACAGGTGGAGAGATGAGTAAAGAGACCCCCAAGGGCACTCAACAACCCTATCTTCTAAGATCATGTGATCTGTATTTTTTATTACTCCTTTAATTTATTTGAATTTGATAGCCTGGATAATAGCCTTCACTATTTGCCATTACTATTTCTACTTGAATATACTTGGAGTCAATGCTGTATGATATTGAAAGTATGCTATCCAAATACTGTCTTAGTTCTGCTGAAGCAATGCCATATCTGTGGTAAGACCCCACTGACATGCAGAAAAAATTTATAATAAGTAGAAAGAACAAAATACCACACTTACAGACTGATCCCAGAGAACTCCATTAACAGGAATTTTTGTCAGAACCTTCTATGTCAACAGTTTAAAGGCTAAGACCTTTGTTTTGTTTTACTTTGTATTTCAGCCTACAAAAGAAAAATTAAAGGAAGCACAAAACAGAAACCAATGTCTTAAAATGACAATACCTATCTCTTTGTTTTAAGGATACTGCATTAGTCAAACATTGGTACAGTGAAGGTAGACTTGAATCTTGCATTTAGCTAAATGCAAGACTTGAATCTTGCATTTAGCACTAGGGTCTACCCGTCTTGTTATATATAGAGAAGCCCATGTAACATTGTGCCCTATGAAGACTCTACTTATTATACATTCTCAATTTAATTTAGTAAAGTAAGGTCAACTCTCAGCTAGTTGTGGAACAGCTAATCTTTTCTCCTAATCAGCAAATTAGTGAAAGAAGAAGAGAAATGCTTTTTAAAAAAGAATCTGTGTCTCTTTAAGACTCTCCGGATCCTTCATGGTCTTTATGATAAACGTGCATGAGAGAAAGAAAATTTCCATGTTCATGTGATAAAGTTTCTTGAACATTGGTGGCTCTGTGGTCTCTTGCATTACAAACCTAATACTGCACAGAACATAACATATTTTGTAAAGAGCCAAGACATAGTTAGTAGAGCCTGCTAATTTTGTAAAAACAGTAATAAATAATGAAAATAAACAAAGCTGTCATATGCTCCAGTGATAAATGGTAGTGACAGCATCAGTGCTGCAGCTGTGGCCTCCTACAAAACCACTCTATCCACAGGTAAAACAGAACAGAAACTCTTTCCACCAGAGTTCCTTCTTTCACACTCACACACCCCCCCACACACACCCCCCCACAAAACTTTTTTAAAATTTACTTTTGTAAAACAAAATCCTCACTATCTGCTTTATTCTTTTGGCTGAACTCCCACATCCACACACTTAAGTCATTAACATATTTATTCCTTTGTTCCACTGTCTCATGGGGATCCCCTCTAATTCAGTATGTAGAGATTGCAAGGGATTAACAGAACAGCCAGTAAAACATCCAAATCTCTCATGATTCCAGAAGTGGATAATTTCTCTTTATCTTTCCAGCTATTCCTCACAGAGTTATTCATTAAAATAACCACACTAAACCATTCTTCCTTCTAAAGGTTGGTAAGCTTTTGGAATGAGATTTATTTTTAATCACTGCTAACAATATCTTATGGTCTATGGAGCATGCTCAGTATGAAAGAGATAAATCTTCAGAATACAGCATAAAAATCTGCTAACCATTACATGAATTTTGAGGGTATACCTCCAGCTTGCTACTTTGAACACTTGCCCCTTTGCCTGTCTTGAACTGGCTGAGGAATTTCCAGATCTGATGTATCATTAGAAAGAAAGTACTGGATTGCACACTAATGGTAACTGTTTGAAATTTAAACATACTGGGCTTTCTGAACATGAAAAAGGAAGTATTTCCAAGGAATGCTTGGAATGTATTCAGCCAGAAAATATATTTAATTATATTGAAACTGAATCCTAACCTTATTATAGATGACTACTCTTGCTGATAGCTAAGGACAAAGAAGGATTTAAGGAAGGAATTGCAAAAATATGGTCAAGGGGCATAAGCACTAAACAAGGTTAAGGGACAAAGGTGCTAAACTTACCATACTTTAGCCACATTAATCTTTCCATTAGTACATTAAAAAAATCACAACTTTCCATCTCAAGTCATTATGTTGATGGGGTATCTTTGATCTGAAAAAACAGCAATGATCCCAATGGGAAGTAAGAAGTGTTTTTGATTTTTATCTGTAAAGTCTAAAATTCCTTAGGTGAAATTCAGTATGAAATGCATCCATGCAATGATGAAGGTGAGTGAATATGTCAACATCTGTGCTTTATTAAAGTTGGACTACTTTTACTAGGCACTGAACCAGAGAGACCAAATACCCTGATAAAACCAGAAACTCCAGGAAGGGTTCTTTGAAGGTATTTCTTGCTGTCATGTAACTGAAAAATAGATCTTAATGTTATTTTCCTACATGTTTAATAGAACCAGTTTGGCCCATTGCACATGGTGATCTGAAACTGTCATCTTCTAAAAATGTACAGGGAACGAGACAGATTTCTCTTGCTCACCATGGGTATCAAATGCATCATGAAAATGTGTTTTCTGATTCCCTGAGTAATGGCACTTTTAATAAAATACAGCTAAGTGTGGCTAGTTCCAGAAACCTAAAATAAATAATCAGAAGCATATGTCATTGGGACTAATTGCTAGGATCTTGGGCTTCCAGAGATGCGATCTTTCTGATGAACGAATACTGTAAAGTGAATATTTTTAAGTTCAAAATTCAAAGGAACTATACTGATCCTGTCACTTGAGTTCCTGTTTAGCTCAATGTTCTGCCTAGTTAATGAGTTGTGGAGTTAAGCCGACCCAGCAGAAAGGCAATCAATGCTGCTCTGGAGACACCGATGATTGTGATTTCACAAAGAGAAACTCCAGCATAAGAGTAGGAGGGAAATGGAAAGTAGAGGGTGTGGAGATTGCTCATTTAAACTCTGTGTTAGTGATGGAATAATTCCTTAATCTAGGTGAGCTTCAAATTAGGTCATACTCTCACTGCAGATGCTCCATTTCAAGAAAGAATGACTCTAAATGCATCTCTGTGCACAGACAGTAACCGGAGCTTTTCTTCATGGCTGGGGAAACATGAATACATGTAAATTTGTGCATTTTTACCTCAGTTCAATTTCTATATATTCATATATGGAAAAATTCAACTTGCGTTAAGTCAGCAAGAGGCCAAAAAATGAGGTGCCATACAAAATATAAAATATGATAAAAACTGCTGAAGACATCCTTTCTAAGCTATGCAAAGAAGATCCATTGCAAAAAAAAAAAAAAAATCATCTGTCTGGTTGACATTAATTCAATTACTGTTCAGGGTATACTTCTGTGTATTTCCATAGAATTTCTCATGTCTCTTTGAAACGTGCTTGTTAGCTATGCCTATAACTATGGCAGACTTGCAAATTCTGTGAGACAAAAAATAATTTAAAATAAAGGTATTGGAAACCCAAAAGTAAATTACAAAGTAATTACAGAAGAACTTTAACACTACATAATTGGATTGGATGTTATTCCATCAAGACGTAAAGAGAGGGAAAATTATTCAGTCTTTCACAGTTCAAAGAACTTTTGTCCTATTTCTAGCAAATTGCTCTGATGATAATACAAAAATATAAAATCAAAACCACAAACTGGTATCAATGTCAGTATAATACTGACTCTGGAAGTTCAAAGGAAATTTGTGACACATCAAGCCAGCTTAAGGCCACTGCATTCGGTTGTAAGAACCAAAGTTTTCTTCAGCCAGCACAGAGAAACTGTGATTATCTGTGGGTCTCTGATATGTTTTTCCCCTTGCTTCCCCATTTGAAATACACAGGAATGTAGAAGGTAAAACAAGAAATTGATCCATCATAGTCTTTAGTGCCAAACCTCAACCTTACAAGATTCTCTTCATGTGCTTAGGCTAATTCCTGCTTGGATATAGATTCATCCCAAAATTCCAATCCTCCACATCAGTTCAACAAAGATCTGCTCCAACTCTCCACTTTCAGCAGTAGGTGGACATGTTTTCCCTGAAACCATTGGGTCCCTGCAATTGGAAATTCCCTTGAGCTGTAGAGTTCAAAGCTAGACACAGACAGTACCAAAGTTCAGGGTTACATATACAACTAAGTAATTGCCATTCTAGAAAACCCTCATCTCTAGTTTGCCATCAGTGCAATCACAGCAGAATTCCCCCCCTAGTATTCAAACTTTGCAGAATGTCATGTGTCCTAATATTCCCTTTTCTTTCTCCTTGAGCTCTGGGCATTCGTCTCCTTATCAAAGAACCTGTTCCAAAGCTCACTCAGGGCAACAGAATTCTTGAAGACAGATTCAAGAAGCAAAAGCAGTTACTGTGCCTGTAGGTGTCATCTCTTTTCAGTGTGTTTTCCAGTGTGAGATAATGCTTGCTTTCATTGCTGCCAACATGTAACTATCTTCTATGTCTTCTAACATACCTGCTAAGACTTTGGACATTCCAGCAATATTTTAAGTCAGAAGCTTTTGAAGCACAGGTCATGACACATTACCCAGGTGTCATAAGCCTATTCCCCTTCCCTGCCTCTGTTCTCCCTCTAAAACAGACTTGCTTTGTCACTTGCCAGTAGTCCTGGAATCGCAGCAGCACTCTATAAATCACTGTGCCCATTCCTGCATGTTTACTCTGATGCCCTGAGGGAATCAGCTTGGAAGGTTGTGGGACACATCCAAGAAGGTCATGTAGAACACAAGCACCTGTGGAGTGACCACAGGGAGCAAGGATGGGGACATCTTATCACAGAAATTAGCAAGATAGATGACACCAAACAGCTCATGATCCAGTTCAGTTTTTAAGTGTCCAAGGATCTCTGAAGGACACAGATGGAGGGAGACATATCAAAACTCACTGGTAACAAGCTTCACAAAACATTTTCTATTTGGATCTGCCCCTTAGTAGCACAAGGACACAAACCTCCTTGAAAGTCTCTAAGAACTGTACTCCCTGGTTCTTTTTGTATGTTGTGGACAAAGGAGAACAAAAAAGAGGTCTTTGGAAAACTCTGTCTTCCCTTTGGATCCTGAGATTGTCAAGTGACTGTGAGAGTCTGTCCAAATTTTCCCTCATTTGCCTCACGATCGTCCTTGGGAGACCACTGAAGAGAAGACCCCCCCCCTTCCCTGTCTATATCTGGCTCTGAAGGAGAAAAGTCACACGCCACGGGCCCTGAGACCTGAAAGCTCAGTGCAGAGCTATTGTTTTCACAGGAGTGTTTGCTGTATGCTAAGAAGAGGGCACCATGCCCCATTTGCAACAATAGCAGCTCTGGAAGCTGTCCCACCTCTCGGCCTGGCTGGACTTCTCCTGAGTGTCAGGTGGTCTCCCACAGAAGACCCTCACCTGTTTTACAACCACCGTGACAGACAGATGGAGATGTGAGAAGCTTTTCCATCAAGGACTGAGACATGAAACTCCTAACAGGCCCCTCTGCTCCTTCCAAGGACTGGGACTGACACCCCCAGCCCGGGGGAGGTGTGTGGGGGAGGCAAGCTGACCAAAGCGAGATGTTTGCCTGCAGGTTGTGACCACTGGAGCAAGAAAACAATGGCTCTCATTTACTGCTGAGAACATGGACTACCTGTTACATCTGTTCCCTATTGTATCTGTTTCTCCCCCCTCGCAATTTTCAGTAATAAAAACCTCTGAGTTAGCTAGAGCCTTTGAGATCTCCCCAGCGTAGCAGGCGGACCCTCGGCTGGACTGGACCAAAGGACTTCGTCTCTGCATTGGTAGCTATATCCCCTCTCTCCCTCTCTCTCTCTCTCTCTCTCTCTCTCTCTCTCTCTCTCTTTCTCTATCTTTTTCTCTCCCTTAATCCTTCTATCACATTTTTGCTGTGGTTATTTCAATAAAACTGCATTTGTTTTGATTATCACTGCAAACCCCCTTGTACCGTGTTGGTTTTTGCACTCTGAGATCATTCCTACGAACCATCAGGTCATCTGTCCACTAGGACGGACCCTGACAGTGACCTAATGATGAAATCCCTTGTATCTGCCTTAACCGTGCAGTTAGCAAGAAATTCCCCTTGCACCAGAGCTGTATGTGTCCAGTTCCTCTGGTGTGCTTGGCTGATGATTCCCCATGCACAAGCAACTCCTTGACATGAATCATGGCATCTTAAAAAATGCTCTTGCATTGCACTACACAGGGATGTGACATATAGATGCCAACCAGCAGTAACTTGGATGTCATACGAGTGGGAAATAAAAAGCTTGATTTCTGCTAAAATGAAATAATATGGATGGAGGAAGCAAAGCATGTTTTGCTTGCAGTGAAATCCCATTTGTGTGCCTGACACCAAAAATAGCTTCTTTCACTGAGAAAGTCACTTTCATTTTTTCTTAGGGCTCTAGGTACTTGAATGCAACTTTCTTAATCTTTTGGTACAGACTTATAGCAGAAAAAAGCCAGTTTCAGATGATCCTTTTTAGGGTAGTGTGGAAGACAATATGATTTAGGACAGAGGGATATTATTGCAGTCTTCTGGCCGTGTCACCTAATAGCAGTACAGACTTGTTTTTGGCTATGGGTTATGCCTGATGTGCTTGTAGGGAAACAACTCTGAATTTAAAGCCTTTCAACAGAGCAAGGTCCACAGAGAGTGGCAGTAGTCTAATGTCCCTTCCTACAAACTTTACCTTATTTACACCTTTGGATCATCTTGGCTCAAACATTGTTGCTATAACAGCAAAATATTTAAATACTTCAGAATATAGCTGAAACACTGGTGTCCTGGTTTGCGTTTTCCTGAAAATGCCTTTTTCTGGAGGTAAGCTTATCTAGTTCATATTTCAAGATACATTAAAGCTATTGAGGACAGTTATACAAAGCCAGGTCCTGCTTCATGAAATGTGTATCCAAGGCACAACTCCTCTTTTATGGCAAAATTTTCAGAAACATTTTAGATTTAATTCCAAGAAAATTGTATAAACACTGTTCTAAGGTGATCACTTGGTGCTGCAAAATTGTTGGATCTTTATTTAGCTGGATATGTAATTAAATCTTAGGATCAATAGCAGGGGTGGATTCACTTGTTCTGGTTGTGAAATGAATGTTTTGAAAAATAATTTCTATTAAGAAAAATATGGTAAACCTGCAACTTTTAATGCCCTTAGCAGGCACTTCCCAGAAGTGGGGCTGGGAATGTGCTAAAAAGGAGGTAAATGTAATGTAATTGTGTTGACTGCCAAGTCGAGGCAAGTCTGATTGCTGACAACAATTCAGCAAGCCAGGAGTTATCTTTATGCCTTTTGGCTTGTCAGGAGAATTACATTTAAATTGTTTCTAGAGCTGAGAAATGTGTAAAAATTGTGTCCCTCTTCAGGAAATCATACTGAAGAAGAACAGATGACCTCAGTATACTAAAGAACTTAAAAACTAAGAAGGAGAATTAATTTATTTTTCATTGATGATCCTGTACCTGATTTTAAATATGGCAGTCCTCCAGCTTCTATAAATACTAGGTTGTATTTATGTTGTTCTTAATTAGTTTAGACAATTAGTTGAAAATTTTTTACAGGATTCCTTATATATATATGCAAAAGGCTTTTATTACCTGGATTTATTTACTGCGCTCCATAGGTTTTGATAGATCAACCAAAGCAAGAGTAGGGGTATTAAAACACTGGAGAAAGGAAAGGAGAGGAGAGGAGAGGAGAGGAGAGGAGAGGAGAGGAGAGGAGAGGAGAGGAGAGGAGAGGAGAGGAGAGGAGAGGAGAGGAGAGGAGAGGAGAGGAGAGGAGAGGAGAGGAGAGGAGAGGAGAGGAGAGGAGAGGAGAGGAGAGGAGAGGAGAGGAGAGGAGAGGAGAGGAGAGGAGAGGAGAGGAGAGGAGAGGAGAGGAGAGGAGAGGAGAGGAGAGGAGAGGAGAGGAGAGGAGAGGAGAGGAGAGGAGAGGAGAGGAGAGGAGAGGAGAGGAGAGGAGAGGAGAGAATAAAAGTTGGAGAGGGAAGCATCTTTTGGACAATGAGAAGCTGCCCATTGCGTTCTTTTCTTCCCCAATCCCTCTGACTATTTGACCACTCTTTCTGTGAAAAACTTCCTCCTTAATTCTAGCCTGGATCTCCCTTGGTGCAGCTTGAGATCAGGGGGTTTATTGAACACAAAACTAGCTCAAGAACAAAGAGAGGCAAAATGAAGGTGCCAAGGTGAGCAGGAGTGTGTTGAGGCTGGGGCAGGGAGGTGGGTTTGGCTGTAAAGTAGTCATCCTGCCCTACCCATGGAAAAGCTTTGGTGGGTGGCTTTGAGCTCTCCAGGAAACAGGGGAGGGTGTCAGGAGTCAGTGGCATTTCCCCCCATCTGCATTATCAGCCATGGTGGGTAACCTTGTGAGGAGGAAGGCAATCTGCTGGTGTTTCTACTGACCAAAACTGCTTGGGGTTTCCCCTCCCTATTCACAGAATCACAGAATCACAGAAATTCTAGGTTGGAAGAGACCTTTAAGATCATCGAGTCCAACCCATGTTCTAACACCTCAACTAGATCATGGCACCAAGTGCCACATCCAGTCTTTTTTTAAACTCTTCGAGGGATGGTGACTCTACCACCTCCCTTGGTAGATGATTCCAGTATTTGACCACTCTTTCTGTAAAATACTTCCTTCTTAATTCTAGCCTGTATCTCCCTTGGCGCAGCTTGAGACTGTGTCCTCTTGTTCTGTCTGTTGTGAAGGCATTGTCTTTTCTAAACATCTGGAACGTAAGTTAACCCATTATTTTTACCCAGGCAGAAGAGAGAGCTTTCCAAAGCTCACAGGGATTGCAGCTTCAGCTCAGTGTGTACTGGGTAAAGCAGGACATGGCTCACTCCAGGAGTGCTGACCAGAACCAGCCCCGGTAACTCTTCCTCCCCCAAGGGATGCCTGGCCTCTGCTGCTCCCTACACCCGGCAGACCCTGCCCAGGAGAGAGCAAACAAAGGGCAGCCACAATCTTCCCTGCAAAGCATGGGACCTGCTCCATGCACATAACTCATTTACAGCCCATCTGCCCTAAATTCTCAAGTGGGCCGGGATTCCTACATGCCTTCACTTCACAGGCAGCTTGGGCACCAGGAGGCTGTGAGAAAACTGCTGCGGGATTACAGGAGCATCCCCTCGCTCCAAGTGCCCTGGGCGACTCTGGCCAGTGCTAATGTGCATTGCAGCAGCCTCTCCTGGCTCTGGAGATGACTTTATCCTCCGTTCCTTCAAGATGGAGCCTCACATAAACATGGGCAAGAGAAGAGGACCTCAGAAAATGAGGGAGGTAAAAACCACCTCAGCATGCCTTGTTTCCTCCTCAACATTCTGATTTTGCTTCAAACACTGTGCAATGAGTCCCAGGCTTTTCTTGTCCTCTTAGAAGGACCTGAGTGCTGGCAAGGGGACAGAGTGACAGCCCTGATACGATGGCAAGAGACACTCCCTGTTTCTGGGAAAGGAAGAGAAGATATCCCTAGAATTTGAACACATGTGAATTTTTACTACATACTAGTGCATGTCCATGGAATGTCCATGGAATCAACTTCCCTCATTTCTGCTGTAACTTCTTGACCTGATCCCACTTTCCCAGTCCTCACTGGCAAGATAAAGGAGAATGTTCTCTAAAGACCTGCTATATCAGCTTTCTGAGGCCCCTCATTATTACTGTTATATAAACAGATGAAAATAGAAATTAATCTCTTTATAGCCACTCACAGTCACTCAGATTTTGACAGAAATGGGAAATCACAGCTAGAAAATCAAGATCCTGCCTTTCTTCCCTAAACTTGAAACTACAGATTAATTTGACAGATGTCTGAGCCTCATTAATATTCTGCTATTGTCTTTCTCTGAATAATGAGCCTGATGATCACTGTGCTCCTTTGGGACAGGCAGGCTTTAATAGTACCCTCATTACTATGAAAATATGAAGACCACAGTAACTGTGGGCTTTTTCACACAGTCATGAAAAATGCATTTGAAAGGGAATTTTGCAGTCTTTCCAATTCTGTTAAAATACTGTAGGGGAAAAAAAATAAATACTTTAAATCTGTTGCAAAGGGATTGACATAACTGGGAATGTTTTCAGCTTATTTTACAGGCTTTGTTCATGGCAAAGCTCATTCAACTAGCCAAGGACCCAGTGGCACTGTGCCTATGTCAGAGTGGCTGTAGCAGGAGGAATTCCTGGGGGAACGGGGCCACAGCCAGTGCTCTTCCATCCTCTGGTGGTTATCAGGTTCCTACAATGGCCTTGTAAAATCAGAACCTGCAGCATATCTGGATCCAGTAGCTCTTTAATCTCCTTTGTACTACTGACACCAGATCATTTCTGCTTTAAAATCTCACAACTGAGGGAGCTCAGAAAAAAATTATAAAATGGAGGTCTATCTTTAAGATCAGTTCAGGAATTTACTGAGGGAAATGAGACATGGCTGGGAGAGAAATAGGAGAATTAATGCAAGATCTGTTCGGGGAGTCCGTTTTGGTTTGGGAATAAGGCCAGTTCAATTAGCTCACTTGAAGTTCCCAGAAGATCTCAGGAGGACAAAGAAAAGATGGCTGATGTAAGATTTTCATGGATTTCTGGATGTCAAGATCCAGGCACAGCTCCTGCTTTCCTGGCACTCCTATCTTCACTTTTGAGTAAGGGGACAAGAATCATTTCAGGAACTGAATGAGCAAATCAGGGGGCAAAAATCATCTCTCCAACCCAGTTAAATAGGTTTGTCTAATTTTTCATTCCAATCTAATCCCATGGGAATTACTAGGCTAAGATTGCCACTTCTACCACCCAAGTTACTGACTCCTGTTCCCTTTCCCAGATTTGCCAGAATTTTCCCTCTGACAAAGTTTTCTCCATTTCTGTCCTGAAGAGGATTCTGTTAATATCTCCCGTCCTTTTGCTGGCAGCCTGTTCCAAAATGCACAATCCTGATTTCCTCAGGAAGGGTAGAATATCTTCTCTTATTAAAAATACCAAAACACAAGCCTAGCCAGAGGTGTGCTTTATTTGACGTGAAGAGATGCAGTAAAAATGCTTCCCTGGGACAGCTTGTGTTTCAGCCATTCTGCAAGGATTTGGCAAAGGTTTCCAAAGTTCTGCTGGACTGTTGGCTTGAGACTTTGTTAACCCCTTTAAAAAATGGCAGTTTCCACTCTTTCCATGTGGAAATGTAGTGCAGATAGATGGAAATTTCCAAGTCTTTGGAGCTATTGCAGAGGCAAAGAGAAAGCCTGAGTTTCCTCTGATTAATCACAGGGGAACAGGGTGGAGAAGGATGATTAAAAGCTTCATTTCTAAAATTGGCTCCAGCAGCATTTTTCAAACACACAGTGACCCAAGACAGTGGCCAGCAGAGTATTCCTTCCCACCATCATGCATGGGAAGGAGGTTGACCTGCTGGATCTGTTCACGAGAAGGCCACTGAGATGATCCAAGGTCTGGAGCACCTTTCCAATGAGGACAGGCTGAGATATTTGGGATTGGTCAGCCCATAGAAGAGAACGTTTTGTGGCATTTCAGTCCCTGAAGAGAGCCAGTAAGAAAGATGGGATAGACTTTTTGCAGGTCCTGGCATGAACAAGGCAGAATAGTTTTAAACTAAATGAATGTAGATTTAGATTAGAAACAGGGAAGAAGTTTTTTACCATGAAGGTTGTAAAACACAAAGAGCAGCTGGTAGAGGTAATGGGATGTCTTCACTGATGGTGAGGAACAATGATCCCATGACGCATCCATCACCATAGTGGTCACTTTGCTGCTCATTTCTAGAGTGGTTGGGCCAGCCATGAGCTACCTTACACTACACTGATGTTTACATGCAGCCTTCAGAGCACATCACAGGACTTTGAGTCAGCAGACTTAATAATTAGATAATATTATTAAAGATAGGTTATTTCTGGCTTCTGTAGCAAGAGCACAGTTTTCTGTGTAAATCAACTCAAAGATAAGAATTGTTCTCAAATGCTGTGGGATTAAACCCCTCACTAAGTGATTATGTGCAGTGCAAACACACAGAGAATTGGAAGCCAGGGATTTCTCTCAACTCAGAGGAGAAACCAGCTGAAGCAGGTTATATCTCTCAAATCCCAGCAATCATAAATAACAAAGTTTGAGCTTGTCAGTGCTAGAACACATTATTTTTCTATTTAAAATTCTTGAAAAATGGGAAAATTACATTAAAACAGACATCAGCAAATATCATTCTAAAGACATCTCTGGCAGGTAGGAGTCAGTTCCTCCTTGGGTTATCAGCTCTTTGCAGGGTTACACACATGTTATGTAAAAGTGTATCCAGAAGACAGTATTTCCAAAGGGAAGTGTCTCTGAGAAAACAGGTTGTGGTTGGCTACAGCTGACAGAAACTCACTAATATATACTGAATTATCAGTAATTCATCACCCCCACAGTGAAGAAAGAAGGTGCTCCAAGCCTCAGTTCCATCATTTGCATTCCTGCCAGGCATTAACACACTGCAGGTCAGAGAGCACTTGTGTCGTACCAAAGCAAGCAAACTCCCACTAGACTGATAGAACGAGAACAACGATCCCACTGCAGCTCATGCCTGCTCCACCAGGAGAGAAAGGGTGAATTTTTGGCTTCAGATTCACAAGATCACAGAACCAAAGACATAAGTAGTTGTCTGCGGTGAGGGTTTTAATGTTCTTAGATTCCACAGAAGAGATCCCGAGCCCAACCCTGCCACATGTGCCCGAGGAGGGGTGGGGTGGCACTGCCTGGGGGAGGCAGGAGGGATGAGGAAGATGCCCAGGGCTCTGCCTGGCTGCAGCACCTGCGTGCAGATGCACGGGCAGTACTCTGTGCCCAGCTGCCCCTCGCAGGACAAGCAAGTTTATCCATGTCAAACTCAGACCAGACCCTACAGATGAGTATCTCCAGTGATGGCAATGTCACCACCTTACTCAAAATACTCTACTTGTGTCCCATGTTTGGTTTGGGTTTTAAGTTATGCAATCTCAGAAACATGTAAGCACACACTGCACACGTGTATGCACAAACTACCTTTCTCCTGCTCCAACCAGGGCACTGCTTTCACTACATCTTACTGAAAAGTAAAACTGAATGCAGGCAGTTCTTAAATTGAAGATCCTGCAGGTTGGTATTTTCAAAAATCTATAAGCTAGTAATCTTTATTTTAATGCTGAAGGTGTATATTAAAATCATATGAATAACAAACACTTCCTATGTCAATGATGCCTTTGAAAGGGTTTCTCAGATTTTCTTTCATTCAAGTTGTGCTTGCAGATGAGCAACATCATAGTAATTCCTGCCTGCAGTTTCTCTGCAAAAAGACCAGTCTAGAAATCTGAACAAATTGAATGTACTGACACGTGTTTTCTTGCCCAATGCCCAGCTTCAGGAAAGACACAGTCATCATGCACAAGACTCCAAAGCTATGTGCACTGACAGTTAAAAGATCAATTCCAGGTATGTCAACAGCCTTTTGGGCAGCCTTCCAGTCTGGCAACTTGAGTGGATCCATTTCAAAACAAAAAAAAACAAAGGAAAGACATAGATGGGAATTAAGGGCTTTGAAACAGAGCTCCTGCACTCCTGCAGCAACCATCTGGTCAATTATTTTGAAAGCCTTTTTTCTTCTATATTTTTTCTGGGTTTTTTTTTTTTTTTTAATGAGCTATTTTACCTCTCAAGCCTTGCCAGCAAGGGAACATTCATGAACCCAAAAATGGAGTGAAGAAAGAAGTTCTACAGTTACATTCTAGGTGCAGCTAAAAAGCTATTGCTTGAAAACCCTTGCCTGGAAAATGTGAAGAGAATTTGAAAGAAAAGGTATGACTTAATTGTGGCTATAGTATTTCTAATACTCAGACAGGGAAAGAGTCACATATGACTGTGGCTGATTAACTGAGCTACATCTTGAGGAAATCTAAAAATATTAAAGTCTTCCTAATCTTGCCCCCCCCCCCCGCCCACACGAGGTTGGGGCCTATCACTGAGGCTTATGCCTATTCCCAAACCTCAAACCTGTGAACACTGAACAACACAGATGAAAAACAGAGCCTCATCAGTGCTCCTTCCCTTAATTTGAGGTACCCCATAGCTCAAATTTGCCTTTCCAAAACCAAGAGAACATTAGCAGAGGTACCAGTGAGAATTAGCAGATCAGCCACTCTCAAAGTAAAGAGAATCTGTAAGGAGGAAAGAGGCAATTGCTAAGTTATGTGCCTGCAAACAAAAGTTTAGAGAAGGTTTTAAGGTTTGGTTTTATTCCAGCTCTCTCTTCCTTCCCCTTAGCTCCACCTCTGGAAACATCACACTACAGCAGGAAAATTTGGCTGCCACTGGACTATCTGCAATGCCAAACTTCACACCACATGTGCTTGTCTGAGATCTCACATATCTGATGGCTGCAGAGGAACCAAGGAGGTGTTCCATTTCTTGTGGCTTGGACAGACCCACGCCATCTACCAGATTTTGAGTGCTTTGTTTTCAGTAGACAGCTGGATTCCTTCAAGTTGGGCCAGATTGTGGGAGTCACTCTGTCATATCAGTTTGGGGAACACGGGTGTTGACACAGTGCTTGAATGGAGAGACCTTCAGGGAGTTTAGAAGGTCCTGCCAACAGGACTGAAGAAGTGCCAACAGACAAGGCTTGAGAGGTGAAATAGACAAAGACATGGAAAGGCAGGAGGATTCACAGACCCTGGGCATTGCTTGGGTAATGCACATAGCTGAGCCATGCATGTGGTTACAGTAACTGGAACCCAAATGCAAACGCCTCTGGGGACTCATTAACATTCAGCTTGTCTCAGAGCACAAAGAGCTTTGTGGCACCAAATTAGGCCCATTAATTACTGCCTACTAATCCACATTTCCTGGGTGCCTAAGCACTGTTTCTACCAGCAATTTATTCCCAGCAAAGGTTCACCTGTTCCAATTGCTCAAGTGGTCTTTTTCAGAAATCTATCTGTTGCTTTCAACAGAAACAGTACAACAAAACCACAAGTAAATAAAAGGAAAAATACAGCAGCTTTAGCACAGAACTTGGAGTTTACACTTTTAGCACTTTTAGAACTTGCAGTAAGAGCCAAAGATCAGAAAAGTCAATGACACCACTATGATTGTCTTCCATGGGCTATAGAAAAGAGTGCTGTCCAGCTTTTTAGAGAGTTTGCTCATCTATTTCATGTGCACTCTAATTTAAGCGACAGAGAGAGAGATTCTCCAGCCCTTGCTTGCATGGAACATCTTGGTCCCAAGAGTGGAATGGTTCTGACAAGCAAGTGCTCTTTTACACACAGAATACATACCAATGTCTAATCAAGTCCCGGAGAAAGGAAGTAATTTCTAATAAAGACACTTCCCCCTTAAGCTACATTCAGTTAGACCACATTGGTGCCAGTCTTTCATATCTCATCTATCTCTCCCTCCATCTCCCACCTCTCTTAAAGCTGCTTCCCTGGCTTCAATCTCTTGCAAGAACAAGGAGAGGAAGAATGATCAGATTTTTCTTTATTACATTTCAGAATCTTTTAGCTTTCAAAGGTTAAATGCAAGACCTCTGTCTCCTATAGCAGATCACCTACCAATCCACTACTCCAGATCTAGTACATGTGCAGAGGAGAAGGAATGTTTCTCTACATTTCTCTGGCCCAGCAGCACAGCAGCCTCCAAAACAATTTCCTCTACGGACAGAGAAGCAACATCAGACTCAGCACAATTCTGCTGCCTTCTGTAAAGGATCAGTTTATTTGATGAGGGCTGGATCTGAGGCTGTACAATACTGCAGTAGTTTAATTGACAAAAGTCATGGAGACAGCCAATCCAATTTGGAAAACAGGCAGTAAGTGCTACAAGCATGACTGACCTCCACAAACATGAGAATTATTCCATCACCACCCTCCAAAAAAAAAATCCCTAAACTAAATCACATTGCAATGATTCAGAAAACTTCTGGGCCTTTTAATCAATTAATTAATATCAGCAAAATTACTTTATTCACTTGCATACTAATTAATTTCCCAAGGTTTTATGCTACATACCCTTTCCTTACTGTCAATCTCTCCCATTTAGTATACTGCAGGTTTTTAAAGAACTCTTTGTACAAAATATCACATAAATGTAATGAGTGAAAGACGGTAGGAGCACTTTTTTTACTGAAAGAACAGCACAACATTAGACAGCAGTCAAGAAACCTTTAGAAAGACAAGATTTTATTCCAAGTTATGATTGAAATGCAGGGTGGTCCCCCTTTACCAAGATTTTGGCAAGTTAGCTCCACTCTAATGTGCTCACATTATTTTTCAGAACAACGCCAATGCATGAATAGCCATGCAAAGTCTCAGTTCTGCTTCAGTATCCTTTTTCTGAAGGAAACAAGGACGCGCTGCTTTCAGGTAATGACATAGAGCTTCTAGTAGCTTTGCTTTTTTTAAAGGACATTCAGCACAAGTTTCAAGCTAATTTAGATGTCTATGTGTCAGTGACCTCTGAGAAGAGCACAGCCAGGCAGAACTGATGAAGCCATCAAAGTTGAGCCTGGGCCCAGGTGCAGCAGCTTTGGACCTTTCAGGAGAGTAGGCAGCAACAGAATCCATCAGCTCAAGGATGGGGCCAGGCAGGTGGCACACAAGGAACAAGGAATGCAGCAAGGAGCAAAGAAACAGCATCATGGAAAGTCAGAGGGACTGGCAGGAGCAAGGGCAAGATCTGCTGCTCTGAAAGATCTTGGTGTCTTAGGCAAGCAGTGCTACCCTACGGTCACTTCCATCTCTGCCTGAGATGGAATTTGAAATTAGCAAAGGAAAGCCTAAGACAACTTCTGCTTTTGGCAGCTACCTTGCCTGTGCATCAAGCTGAGATGCCACAAGATGAAAGCTGAAATTTGATGATTCCTGAATTTTAGTGTAAAGCCCATATACACATAGAAAGACAGTGATGTCTATTTCACCAAGTTAAAACAGCGCTGAGGTAGCTTGGATGTTTTCAGATAAAGCTTTTAAAAATAATGGTAGATAATCTTTTATACACTTTCTGTTTCACACCTAATCTTGTTTTTGAGCAACTATGATTACCCTGCAGAATATTAGTTTGGCTGATTTACCAAAGGTTTCTTCCAGTTTCATGTTGAGCAAGAGCAATACTGCCTATGCCTAGAGCCAAACCTACTGAAATCCAAAATAAATACTTCAGCAACTTTACTGGGTTGGGCAACAGGCCTCAGCTATTTCAGGAGTAATAGTGCTCCATTCTTACAGTCCGAGCATTGGCAGGAGGAGGACAGCACATCAGCCAAATGGCAGGAAGATGTAGGGACACAGCTTGGGGTATGGCCACTGGATCTCAGCAGGAATTCCTAATTCCAGGAGTTACCGGTGAGCTACTGCTGGAGTGTTCAGCTTGTCAGCAGAGAAATTATCACTGTCATGGCACTAGAGCTATTATCTCTAAAATCTAATGAGATTTTAAAGAGTGCAGTAGCTTACATGGTACAGGCTCAGTTACTATGCACACAGTCTTTGTTATTTCCCTCAAGGCTGTAGAATAAATAAATTACATTTACACATGACTACTGAGGGAAAAAAACCCTGAAAGTGCCTTTTAAGGCTGAGTCATTGGGGATCCTATCATACCTGTGTCAGCTGAGAGGGAAAGATTTTCTTAATCCTCCTTCCCTGTTGTCCCTATTAAGATATAGTAGAAACCGTTCCTCCATGAGAAGGTAGACTTCTCCGTGGGATACAGCCATTACCAATGACTGGGAAAACATCCAAGCAGGCTTTACATCTGGGAGACAGCAAACAATAGCAGAAGCACAAGCTCAGAGGACACTGGGAATTCCCTGCACTGCTCTGTCCCCAGAGAAATCAGCCACTTGTGTGCACAGCAAATGCAGGACCAATTCACCTCTCACTGTGTTCCCAGCCAGCCCAGTAGCTCTGCATGGAACAAGTTCTGCAGTGTCCACATTTCAACACATGGAAAAATGTCATTTTTCTCTCAGGTTTGGCCTTGGACATGTGTTACCACATTTCATCCTCTCTTCTTCAGAACAACAGCATGTTTATTTATCTCCTTGATTTTATTCATCCTACACAGGTACAAAAAATCAAAGGTATCTACACATCCTGTAATGCACCACTGGGCAGCACAGCTAAAGCCTGTTTTTCTCTCCCTGTCTCAGCCCTGTAGGAGAACCGAGGCCATGGCATTTTCCTCTAGCAGGGCTGTTTGTGTTGTACTTCTGGGTTTCTTGGTGCATTGAAAAAGCCCTTGAAGTCAAGCTCTGCACAACATGAGGACAGAGTGAGTGAGTAATGACAAGTGCCTAAAGTGCCCTGGGATGTCTCGTACTCACTATTACACAAATCACTCCAAAGAGAAACTGGAACAGAGCCTAGGACTGGCAGCACAGGATCCAGAAATGTCTCTATAGTGCTGGGGAAGGCTTTGCTGTGACACAGTTCTCCCTGCACTGAAACAAGCCCAGAGAATCTCTGTAAGCCTGATCATCCACTGCCCTCCACAGCTGTAAAATACACCAAGACAAATGACATACTCTGCACTTAGTCTGTGCTGATGTAGAAATAATCCTTCTCTGGAATTCTTTTTTTATTACTATGAAAATATCACCCCAAGTGATTACATTCATGCCTTTTCTGTGTTGGACTGCAGAATCCTCCTGCTGGCAAAATTATTTTTCCTAACATAACTAAATATGTATGGAAAACTGAAACAGTACAGCTTCTTAAAGAAATTAGAGGCCAGAGGTGATGGGAAGTGTGAGAAGGAGGAACATTCCTGGGCCCACCAAGGAGAGGTCAGTGTGGCAGAAGGACGAGGAACATTGGCTTTCTTTGCTTCCAGATGCCATTTCAAACCCAACCCAAATGAAGACTAAGCCTGAAGTGGTTGTCCATGAGAAATTAACTGGCACTGCAAGGTAGCTAAGGGTGGAGAGGCACCTCCAGCAAACACAGCCTTGGGCCTGACCCCCTGTGATGCTGGAGGCCTGCTCCAAAGGACCAGCCCTGCCCTAGCACACAGCTCTTGCTTTGCTCTCCGCAGCAAAACCAAAACTCTGCCAGAGTTCAGTCCCTGGAGGAGAGGGAATCATGGGCTCCAAGGAAACACTGAGTGTACACCTAACATGCCTCACTGGACCCTTTGGAAAAGGAATTTTGCCAGCTCACAGCCTGTGGGATCAGCAGCTGGCTTCAAGCAGGTCCAGCTCAGACTCATTCCTGACAAACCACATGGTCTCACAAGCTTCCAAAGGCTGGCAGAGACCAAGCTGGAGATGGCAGACGATGCCAGTGTTTGTGGGCCAGACCCCAGCTGGGCTCAGTTCCATTTGTAGGTGACCTTCACCTCTGATGGCACTGACCCTGGCAGCTCTTACAGCTTGAGGACCAGAAGTTTTAAAACTTCTCATGGAAAGCATCTGATCTGAAGAACTCGAATTTTTCTCATGCTTAGGAGCACCTTAGAATGACAGAAGCTCTGACCTCCGCAGACCAGAAGCTTTTCATTCAAGTTTGTTTTTTCTCCCATTACCTTCTCTCAATACAGTGATTTTGTAGCCCCTTGTCCTGCCGGGCCACGCGGGGAAAGTCGCTGCGCGCTCCCACGGCCCCGCAGCCGGCGCTGCGTCCGAGCCGCTCCCAGGCCGGGATGGCGCCGCTGGCTGCGGAGCAGCGCTGCCCTCTGCCGGGGAGCCGGGGCGGGGCACGGCGCTCTCGGGGACAGAGCGGCGTGCCCGGGCTGCGGCGAGCCCTGCGTGTCCTCCCCACGGAAAGGAACGCTTGTGCCTGGGCTTGCGCCGGGCACAGCACTCGTACAAACACACGGACACGGACCATCCCCTTCCAGCCACTGCAGGAAGAGAGCAAAATCAGATTTCACCATGTAGAAATAGTCACCCTTTCACAAGCTCCAGTGTGCGGCTGGTTTGCCTCTTACATCTGCACACACACAGGAGAAAAATACTGCAACCCTGTGTCGCTATTGAGTAAGAAAGCGGCATGGACTCCAAGAAGGCTGATTTGCACAACAGCGCTTTCATGCGAAAAACTCTTCTCTTTTTATAGATAGGTCCGAAATATTCCACTTGATTGGCTAATTAATAAAAACACTTTTCTCACAGACAGTCCTTGAGAAGAACAGAAAAACAGAGTAGGAAAATACCACCTGCAGGTTGTTTATAACAAGTTATCATCGGTTCTCTATAACTCCCTAAAAAGTCTCACAAGTCTACTCTGAGAAAACTAACCTCATTTTCTTGCTCTCTGACCAGACTGTCATATCCACAACCCTCCTTGCCTGCCTTGTGGGGTTTGTTCACTCCTCCTTCGAGTATTTGTCTCCTCTTGGCTCCCAGCATGAGCTGACTTCTTCCCAGCTGGATTTCTGCTCCATTGAGCCCACCTCCTCCAACAGCCCCCGCTACCTATTTGGGTTTCAGTGTTTTAGTACTTCAGAAGTGTTCTGAGGCATGACAGGAGCCCCCAGACCTTTCTCACCGTGCTGATCATAAGCCCAGAGCCTCAGGAGTGCTTTCAGGGGGATCAACCTCACAGGTACAGCGGAGTCTTGTCACTGAATTACATCTTGTTGCCCTTTCAGGCACCTCAGGCCTTTCATGATTTCTATGCATCATGGAAAAACTCTTTAGTTCCCCACTAATTGCTGAGTTAGGGAGATACCCTTGGGATTTCAGTGTTTCTCATTGTTCCCAGCCATTCCCTGGATGAGATACCACACAAGCCACATCCAGGAGAAGATAAGATGTCCATGTTGTCATGGAAAGAGTCTTGTGAGTCTTGCTCTTACCCTCACCTCTACTGTTTCTGCACAGGGAACCTGCCTGCAGCCAGTCCCTGTCCACTGAGGGGCTTTGCAAGGACCAGGCCCCCACTTCCCTGTGTCTGGTTCCCCTTCCCTGGCCAAAAACTCAATTTGCACTCTGCTCTCAGTCAAGATGTCATTCCTTAAATCCCCTGCTCAATGCACCTGAAATGTGTCCCCTGCAGAGAAAGAGTCCAAGATTTTTCTGGAAGGGCAAGGAATGGCAGTGACGAATTTAACACTTGTGCCTGGAGTCAGAAGAGACTTGTGCTAAGGCACATGAATCATTGGGAAGAGCATCTAATATGGGGAGAATGACAGTTTCAAGTGAGACAAAACCCAGCTGTTTACTCAGTCAGATCTTCAGTGGATGAAAAGCTCACTTGGAGTCCTTGTAATGTTTGGATTTTTGCTAAAATCTGTACAAAAAAATTGCAAGCTGCTTCCAGGGCTTTCTGTACAGGTGCACTGGCAGCTGTTCAGCCCTGAGAGTGGGCACTGTTAGAATTAATGATAAAAGAAGCACAGACACAGGCATCCCCCTAAGCCAAAAGAGCATTGATCCACCACCTCAGCTCCGTGCAGAGCTTGGGTCACATGGTCTGCTATGCCTGCTGCTCCATCTCCAATGGAGCTGCAAACATGATTGAGAATTCACAAAAGGACCCATACTGCTTCATTTTAACAGGGAATGAAATCAGGGATTATTTGCTTTTCCTACTTTTTTTTTTTTTTTTTTTTTTTTTTAAATTCTCATTTCCAAGCTGTTCCTGGAAATAGTAACAGGTTCTGAGATTTTAAAGAGAAAAAATGACAGAACAAAAAACTGTTTTGCTAACATGAGTAATGTTTTTGGCATCTGTAATGAAGTCAAGCTACTGGTTGCTGTTCCATCTAGAAAACAGTAATTTCACTGAAAAAATGCAGGGACCAGCATTTCAACAATAAGCAGCTCACCCATATCATTAATGTGAAAAATGCATATTTTATGATTGGCTTTTCACAAATATTAAAATGAATATTATATGTGTTGTGTTACAAAGTTATGCTGTATTAATTCTCTTAAGTAGTGTGCTAAATATAGTTTTAGGTTATAACAAAATGTTAAAATAGAAACTATGCTATGTAAGATACCTTTTTAAAGAAAAGACTCACAGTGAGATAGCAGTCACAGGATACCTAAATATTTCAGAAAAAAAGGATTTTGTTGCCCTCTTACCAGAAGAAACAAACTTCTTCCCGCCTCCCTCGGGCTTGAAGGCACCGTTAGGATTATGAGGAAGAAGGTGATGATGACCAGACAGAATCCTGTGTTTGAATCAGGCTATTGTTTTCAAGGGTTAATCCTCTGTTAATGGGTGTCCTTTTTCGGGCTTATGCTGCCCAGAAAAAGGTACCCGGACATCCTTAACTCTTTGTTTCTATTGTCTCATATTGTCCTAATTCAAATTATCCAAAATTTTTATTACTCTAATTATATTGCTATTTTTATAACCATTTTATTACTATTAAACTTTTAAAATTTCAAAACCAAATGATTGGCGTTTTTCACAATTAACACTCTCTTGCTTTTCTGCTCACCTCCAACCCCCCCTCCTTCAGCTTTCTTTAGAACATACATAAGAGATGCTGAACTCTTCTTCTCCAGCTGATGTAAAATTGGGACTGTGTTTGTCTGGCAGAGAAACTTCTTTGGGGCAGCAGAAAGGAGGGAGAGGGCAGAGAGGGAGACCCAGCCCTTTGCAAGCACTGAAAAAAGCCACAAATTCCAGAGGTTTACGTCCAAAAAGGAGACAGAGGAGTCCTGCAACTTTACTTGAATAAAGGGAGAGAGTCCACCGGGGCACACACCAATGGGGTTTCTTTGCTTTCTCGAGGTTTTGGAGGGCGCAGCCTCCTTTTATCCTAAACTTCTGGCTATATGTTGCCCTCTTCCTCTCCCCACTGGCTGAGGCTCAGGGAAGGTACAGCTTTCCAGAACTGCCTACCATATATCCCTCCTTGAACCTACTATTTCACCCCAAAGTTCAGAAACTCAAGCTTGTGCAGACCCTTGTCTGTTCCAGGAGCCAAGCTGTCTGGGCTCAGCAGGAAACCTGCCCTAAGTCAGTAGGGACATTAAGCCCCATTTCAAAGATGTGAACACCCATCCCTTCACCCTTCAACTTGTTTGTAAGGACATTAGCTTTCCTCTCCCAATGTTGCCTGCTGGCCCTGTGTGGACTCTTAGCCTTGATGGTAGTCCCAAGAGCCTCACAGACAACATCACGGGTACAAACTCTGCTCCACTTTCCCAGGAGGAGTATTGAGACACTATTCAAACAAAAGTCCTTTGCTTGAGCATTCAAGTTTAAAAACTGTTTTCGAAGGATTTCACCTAAGTGGTTCAGCCAAGACTAACAAGCCTGTGGCATAAGGAAGGCTGGAGTTTCTGATTCCCAGCCCCTCATGTCTATTTTTAGCTCTAAAATCAGATAAACAATAAAAACCAAAACCAACCAGGCAACTAATGCAGAACCTGCTGGAAAATAAGAGTTGTGCGCTATGGGCTTTCTTCCACAGATAGCTACTTACAAGTAATAATAGCATCAACAGGAAAAATAAAATTAAAGACATGGAGAGAATAAATGAGTGATTAAACTGTTTTTACAGGCTTGTCATCTGGGTGGTTAGGAAAACTATACACTTTCACAGCACAGTCCCAAAGAGTGACTGTCAACACAAAGGCAGGTGCTGGATGTTATAAACAAAAATCTGCCAATATTTTTTGTGAGAAAAAGGTTACAAAAACTAATCAGACCACTGCTGCTGCTGGGGTGCTGCTTGTTTGTTATGGTAATTGCGGGTCATTGTCGTTAATAGTAGTTTTTGTATCGGTAAAAGCCCTGGCTGGGGCTGAGTTAATGGCTCTTCTCCCGAGAAGGGCGGGGACCTCCCCAGACAGTGAAGAGAAGGGACTGAGACATGGGAGGGTTGCATGCAAACTAACTTCAGGACCAGCATGCCATGGGAAGCTACTATTCCAAACACACTGAAAAGAACCCCAAAACAACGAGCCAGTATAGAGTTGAGAGATTGGAGTGATGTCCAAAGGTGAGGAACGGAGTGCTGAGCCTGCGGAGATGCTGAACACCTTCGTGGTCCCTCACCCTGAGCACGGGGGTCGTCCTGAGGCCGGGAGCCAGAGAGGAAAGGGGCACTCATCAACATCTGGGTCACTACACCCTAAAGGCTCCCACGAGGACCGGACCCCCAGCTCTACCCCTATTGGACAAAGCTGTGCATATCCTCCTCTGAGTTGCTCTGGGAGAGACGACAGATGCTGCAGACCCGTCAAGCTGCCCAGTCCTGAGCTGATCACTTTTAATAAAGGCATTAAAAAAGGAGAAAAAGTCTCCTGTCCTGTTTATTTCACCTGGGGACTCATCTGGGATAGCCACGCTGGAAGAGGACACCAGGACTGGCCATCTTGGACCTCCAGGACAGCTGGCTGTCAGGACCAGAGAGATCAGCTCAGGACCAGCGATGCTGAGGAGCACCAGAGCACCAGACTGGAGAGAAATCTGGTGGCGGGAGTGGGAGACGAGCGGGTGTGTGTGTGAGTGAGACGAAGGCCGGCAGCCGGACCTTTGATGCGAGAGTGGCACCCTCAGTACCGCGTTTTCAGACTTCTGTGAGGAAGCTGGCCAGGAACAGGGGGAAGCACGTGGAATTAGTGTGAGTGAGTCGTCTCCTAAGGGGGAAAGAGGGCTCCCCCTCACCGGGCATGCGGAGGGAATAGTTGTATGAGTGGTACACTCCAAAAGTCCTGACAGAGGGAAGTCAGGCAGATTGTAAGTCCCGAGGAAGATTCGGGCAAGCTCACAAGCCCTGCAGGCAAAGTCAGTCCTGACAAAGGGGTCAGGCACAAATCCCAGTGAAGGAGACTGCAGTTTGTTTTTAAGTCCTGATATGGTGAGGCCTAAAATTTGGCAGGTTAGGCAAACTAGAAATCAGGCAGCTGTTTTTCCTGACAGAGGGGAGTCAGGCACGAACCGACTTCTTACACCAGGGTTTTGTGTTTTCAGGTCCTGATAGATATAAGACCTGACGTTAGGAAAGTTAGGCAATCAAGAGATCAGGAAGTTGTTTCAGTGTAAAGTCCTGAGCATGAGGCAAATAAATTCTTCTTGAAATTACCCGTCAGTAGAGGGACCTTTGGGATTTTTTTCTATTGAGACCTGAAAAATGGGAGGGTGTAATAGTAAAAAGACCGGCAAGAGTGTTGCCTTCTGATGCAAGGCAAGGCGACCTGGTTCTGAGGAAAACAGCATGGTGACCCACTCTCCAGGGTCGCTCGGGCCAAGAACACACGCAGGCACCAACGTGGTGGACGGTTCAAAGGCCTTTATTGTCCCGTCTCATCGGGTTTTATAATCGGGGAGGTTTTTCTCTGCGTCAGAGGGTCTTACCTTACTGTAATTGGTTAATAAGGAGTAGAAAGTTACTAATGGTAGGGGGGGTCTACATTCTTGGGTGATCCCTTATCACTAGGCATTAGGGGGAGAGGAATCCTGCTGCTTTCCGTGACATCACAAGATTTTCCAAGCGCCTGCCCCTATCTACTACATCTCCCCCCGCTTTTTCACAAATGAACGAAGTAGTCATATACATAAGTACTGAGATGAGGCATGAGGTTGTTGACAAAGAAAGGGGTTTGGTAAACCTGGGTAGAAAATCTTCTGACTGGCAGTGTTCCCTGGTCGAATTCACAGCAGTTGTTGCCGGCCTATGAACAGGATGTTGGCCCGTTCTAGTTGGGTCTGAACAAATGAGACTAGCTTGTTCAGCAGGCATGGTACGAAGGTGACAGCTAAAAGTAGCATTGCCAATGGACCTATTAGGGTAGAAATTAGGGTGGTTAGCCATGGTGATCGATTGAACCAGGACTCAAACCAACCCTGTTGGGCTTCCCTGTCTTTCTGTCTCTGAGCCAGTCTGTTTCGGAGTTCTGCCATGGAGTCTCTCACAATTCCCATGTGGTCTGCATAGAAGCAGCACTCCTCCTTCAAGGCGGCACACAGGCCCCCTTGCTGCATGAACAGGAGGTCTAGTCCTCGCCTGTTCTGCAAGACTACTTCTGAGAGTGAGGAGACTGACTTCTCTAGAAAGGAGATGGATTTCTCGATCCTCTGCAGGTCCTCGTCAATTGTTGCCTGCAGCTGTGACAGTCCTTGGTGCTGGGTCGCCAAGGCTGAGACTCCTGTGGCCGTCCCGGCTGCTCCTAGGCCCAGCAGCATTGCAATAGTTTTACCTGTTACTATTTCTCTTTTGTGGAGCCGGCTGGGTTCCTCGAAAAGGTGATACACTTCTTCATCTGCGTGGTACAGGACCCTAGGAACAATCAGAACTTGGACACAAAAGTCGTTAGAGTCATCAAATTTGGCAAGGAACACACAGGGACTCACTCCAGATTGCTGGCAAACCCACATCCCAGACGCAGATGGGACTACCCACTTACTGTTTTTCCTGTTGGGTTTGACAACTTGGGTGCAGACATTGCCTTTCCACCTAGCTAGGGTTGCATTGCCAAAGCATCTGCCCTGGCCTGTGACTTGACTCAGGGTGATTCCTTTGCAGGGGGTGTCCCATCTACATTGGTTGGGTGCATCTGCTGTGGAGTAACTGAAGGGAGTGTTTAAAGTGACTCCTTCATAAAAGGGAGGTTCGACATTGTAACAAAGCCAGCAGGATTCGGTTAGGTTAGGGTTAGATTCGTTCAGGGATAGGAAGGTAGCTTCTAACATACGAAGGATTGGGTCTAAGTCCAACCCGGCTGAGTGGCCTATCTGAAAGGCTTCTGCATGGCCGGTTGGGATATCAGCGACCCTTGTGGGCAAGGCTTTGGGGTGGGTCATGTTTCTCCCTTTCGGCACACTTTTAATCACTTTGTTGGGTCCGACCGCTTGGGGTGCCGACGGTTGGAGCCTAATAATTCACACATTCACCCTCTCTTTTGACCCTTGAAGGACTACTGTCCACGTTCTGCCTATTGCCCAGCTAGGGTGATCTGGCTGCAAAACTGTCATGTTGTAGTCTGTGCATTTCCGAAATTCGGGGGTTTTATGGCGGTTTCAATAAAAGTTTCCGTGGAGGAAGAGGGGTGTTTTGCAACCGGTGGGTGCCCAGGTGAACTGTAAGAATTTGTCGGGCTCTTGTGGATCCCACCCAGGCCCCGACGGTCTGGCATCTGTGACAATGGTTTCGCAGCCCCAGTGCCCACAATGTCCCCATCCTGGGTGATTGCAGTAGCTTTTCCCAGGGTTTGAAGCTGGGCACCAGTAGGATAGGTACATGTGTGCGGCGTGCAAGGAATGGAGGTCTACCTTTGGTTGTCCTGGAAACAGGTTGGTGATGCGGAGCACAAAGGATGGGGTGTTTGGTGTGGTGATTTCTCTGAGTGCTTTGCCACTACTAAGGTGTCGCATGACCCACCTGAAGGGCCGATGGGGGTAGTGATCTGGGCTGGCTTGCCCTCTGGCAACAAGCTCCAACAGCAAAATCACACAGAAACACCCTTGGTGCTTGGGTTCCACCCGTGCGGGTCTCTCGGGTGCTGCCTGACGGCTTGGTGGTCGGTCGCTTTCCTCTGGAATGTGGATGTACGCGTCGCGAGGATGTCCCACGAGCATGTCCTGTAAACAGAAACTCGCAACTCTCATCAGTCTCATTCTGCTCGTTATGGAGGTCCGGCTTAATTGACTTAAGTGGACACCACCTGATTTTGCCGTCCTTTTTGACAGCTGTGTACCCTTGCCCCGTGAGTATCAACCTCCAAGCCCCGTTCCCATTCACCTAGCTCGTTTCTAATTACAACCTGCGGGCCATCCTCTAGCGTTCGAGTGGCCCAGTGTTTTTGAACAGGACTGTTTGTTTCATCTCCCCTAGGGAATTGATTCAATGCCAGCAGAGCGGTTGCCAGCATACGTGCCTGATCTCCTGGGGGAATGGCATTGGCAAAGCCCTCTGCTTTCACCAACACTTCTATCGGCTCTGTTCCTAGGTGTCTCAAGGCGAGTTTCCTGCCTTTCATGATGAGGTTACGATGCATTCAATTCCCGGGGAAAACGCACGAGCAGGTCTTCCGAGCACCACCCATTGAATCGGTCGGGCCTTTTCAGAAGGTCCTTGGGCCAGTGCTCCCACTCCCCCCTTCGGTGTAAAGTGGACGTACAGGTCCAGTGGCATGGCTGGGTTCCACCTGGCAAGTATGCCAGTGGACATCTGGCTTTCGATGAAGTCGAGGGAGCTCGTTGCCTGCGGTGTCAGCTCCTTGGGATCCCAGGGGTTCTTTCCTTTCAGGAGGTCATATAAAGGGTCCATGACCTCGGGAGGAACTAGGATGATGTTGCGAAGCCACTGTAGCGATCCGACCAGGCGTTGCACATCGTGGAGTGTTTTGATGTCTCGACAGACCTTCGCCTTGGTGGGTGTCACGTGGGAGCTTGTGATCCCCACTCCCAGGAAGGTCACGCAGGGTCCTCTCTTGATCTTTGCGCTCGCGATCTCGAAGCCGTTGGCCTGAAGGGTTTCCGTGATTGTGGACACCAGGTGATCTACTTGGCTTGCTGATGGTGCAGTGACTAAGATGTCGTCCATGTATTGAATGATGGTTGTGTCGGGATAGGAGTGTCGGACCGGCATCAGTGCTTTGTCCACGGTGATTTGGCATAACACAGGGCTGTCAACAAGACCTTGTGGAAGTACCCTCCATTGGAAGCGGAGGTTGGGCTGCTCGCCGTTTCGAAATGCCACGGAAAAGGCAAACCGTTCTCTGACCTCAGGGTGCAGGGGTATCAAAAAGAAGCAGTCCTTGATGTCCAGCACTGCGCACGGCTGCCCTTCGGGGATGGCTGAGTTCGTGGGTAGCAGTGTCTGGACTGGACCCATGGGTTGGATCATCTTGTTCACTTCTCTCAGGTCATGGACGAGACGATAGCCTTCTCCAGACCTTTTGGGGATCACAAATACAGGGGCGTTCCACAGGCTGATGGAGGGTTCTATGTGACCCTTTTGCAGTTCGCAGCCGACCAGTTCTAGCAAGGCTGCCATTCGAGGCTCTGTCAGGGGCCACTGCTCGACCCATATGGGGTCTGGTGATTTCCAAGTCAATTTTATTGGCAGCGGAGGGTGTACGGCAGTGGCCCTCAGGATAAATTTGTAATCCGGAATCCTAGCAAGGAAAGAACATCCCTTCCCAACAGGGGTGGAGAATTTTGCAAAATGTAGGGGTAGATTGCTACTGTCTGTTCTGGTCCCTTTTTGTGTGAAGCATTAAAGCCACCAACTGGGTGCTTTTCCACGCCTGGGACTGCCCTCCCACTCTGTTCACTGGAGGGACTTCTTTGAATTGCCAATGCCCGGGCCAATGCGCTTGGGGAATAATCGTGCAGTCTGATCCCGTGTCCGCCCAAAACTGGAGCCCTATGACGTGGGGATCCTGACTGCCGTAAAGGCGGCATGTCCCCCACACCATCAGGGGTTCCTTCCCTATTCTCATGGCCAAGGCCACCCAGGGATCCCGCACTGGGGCATCCCCTGCTGGTCCTGTGACACCGGGGCGGCTTGTGGCGGTGGGGGGTGTGAAAGCATTACTGGTGGTGTTGTGCAATTCTGGCATTGCGTTGTAGGTGGGGATGTAAAATTGACTGCTCCCTGTGGGGGCATGGGGTACAAGGGTCCCCTGCCCCACTGGGGGCTGCTGAAGCTGGGCCGCTGCACATTCCAGGTGGGAGGGGACTGAACACGGCCCGGCTGCCCCCTCCCTCTCCCATTTCCCTGAAGCCAGGATCTGCATTCCTTAGCTAAAATTCCCTTCTTCCCACACGCCCAGCACAGTCCCTTAAGTCCCCCTTGGCGTGGTGGAGCATCTGCTGATCGACACCTTGGCTGGGGGCAGTTTACTGCCAAGTGGCCTGCATGGCCACACTTAAGGCATGCCATCACACTGGTTATTGCAATGTGGACTGCTGCTTGGATGGGAGCAAGGTGTTCCTCCTTTGCAACATGTCTGATCATGTCTGCTGTGTTAGACTCAGGTGGCAATGATCTTAAAATGTCCTTGGTGGCTGAGTTGCATTGCTGGCATAGGCAGTCTGCCAGCACGGGACCCTTAGCCTCTGAGGGTAATGAGGAGGAATCTAATGCTGCCTGAAGCCTGTCCACAAACTGAGTGAAGCTCTCACTCTCACTCTGTTTTATAGTTGACCATGGTGAAGGTTTGGCTACTACTTTGGCAGTGGCACAGATGGCTTCCCGGGCAGCACGGGTGGTTGTCATAACCTCATGGGCCCGTAATTTCTCAGCCTGGGCCTGGGGGGTGATCATAGTGGGGTCTCTGCCCATCAGCCTTTGTATGCTGGACCCGTGCAGTGGATGGTCAGCCCCCGTTATCTGGGCTAGCTCCTTTGGGCTAGATCCTCCCACTCTTGTTTAAAAATAATCATTCCTGCCCCATCAAAAATCATTCTGCACGTCTGCTTGATGTCAAAGGGGAGCATGTCATCCCCCCCAAAAACGCCGTCAATAAGTGTGGTAACCATGGCAGAATTAATTCCCTTGTCTGCAATTGCTTTAATTGCCTGTACCTCCTTTGGATTCACTGGAGAATAGGTCCTTCTTTGGTTTTCGCCTGCCCCCCCCCACACGGACTGGGAACACTAGCTTGGCTGAAGGGGCGTACTCGGTGCAGGCTATCTTTATTTTTCGCCAGTCTGTAAGTGGGGTTCGGTCTTTCTCTGATGACCCCTTCACCCAAGCGGGAGCGCTGCAACTAGAGACCTTATATGCTGCTGCTCTCCCTCTGTTAAGGCTAGAATCTGAATCGGAGTCCTCCGATTCCCTCTCAGACTCGTCCCGGCTCGAGTCTGAGTCGGAGTCGGAAGTCGAATAACCGAGCACTTCTGGGCTGCTCTGCCTTTTTCTCGGGCTCCGACCCCGCTCCCTCCTGCGGGGGGCGGACTGTTCCCTCCCCCTGAGGTCTCCCCGCCTCCTGCTGGGGGAGGTCCTTGCCTTATACAGGCTTAATTTGAATAGAGCGCTCTGGTTGGTCTTCCACTTCACCGCGGGGACCACCCCCCCTCCCCGCTCACCCGCACATGCGATGTTAAGCAGGCTGACTGTATTTCCGCCCTTTTCCCCCTCTTCTCTTCCACCCTGACCACGCGGTTGGTCGCCATTTTCGAACCCATATGGCGGCGGAGAGATTTTATCGATCCGGGCAGTTTCTGACCGTCCCGCCGCTTCCCGCGCCTCCTCTGCCAGCGCCCCCCAAAAACACTGCGCCCGTTGCTCTGCCTCCTGCATCGGGTCGGCAATCGGCGGGGGGAAGATGGGTAGAGGAGTCGCGGTTTTGCCGGCAGGCTCCGAGGGGGGGCTGGGATTTGGTGGGCTCCGCGGGGGTTTGGGGGGTCTCCTGGGGGTTCCGGGGGTTTTGAGCTCGGGCTCGAGGGGAGGTGGGACGCGCCTAGCCCCTGCACATCCCCATCTTCAATCTGATCACTTTCCGGGGTGGTCTGTGTCGTAGCTCCCACCCCCAACTGCGGAATGGCTATTAAATAACTTCTCGCAGCTTTCCAGGTTTCTTGCTCTTGTCGAGCTTTTTGCAGATCCTGGATGACTCTGCCCCACAATTTTAGGGCTTTCCCCGAGCCTGAACACATGGTATCCTCGGCCAGGGTTTTTGTACAATTATCCCACACCTCCGGGTGTAAAATATCCACAGGGCTTTCTATAGCCCCCAGCTTAATCAATCTCGGCAATGCGAGAGTCATATCTTTAAGCTTACATTCAATTCCCCATTGTGCATGCACCTCACTTATGACCTTTGCGATAGCTTCCATGATTCGAGGGCGTCCCCTCCGCTGCACTAGACCAGCTGTGCAGCTGCCGTCCTCTCTCCAGGCGCATCCCCGTTCCTTGGTCGCTGATCGGCTCCCGGGGTTTCGGCACCAGTTGTTGCCTTCTGATGCAAGGCAAGGCGACCTGGTTCTGAGGAAAACGGCATGGTGACCCACTCTCCAGGGTTGCTCGGGCCAAGAACACACGCAGGCACCAACGTGGTGGACGGTTCAAAGGCCTTTATTGTCCCATCTCATCGGGTTTTATAATCGGGGAGGTTTTTCTCTACGTCAGAGAGTCTTACCTTACTGTAATTGGTTAATAAGGAGTAGAAAGTTACTAATGGTAGGGGGGTCTACATTCTTGGGTGATCCCTTATCACTAGGCGTTAGGGGGAGAGGAATCCTGCTGCTTTCCGTGACATCGCGAGATTTTCCGAGCACCTGCCCCTATCTACTACAAAGAGACTGAGGAATATACCTCCCAATAGTCCCTTAGGGTAACTGTTAGAGAAATGGGATTCTATAGAGGCCACGGAGGGATTAGATAAAGTGAAGATGATCCACTACTGCATAGAAGTCCGCCCAGAATTAGAGGTGAAAAGAGGATGGCCTTGGTGTGAGACAAGAGACAAGTGGATGTGGCAACAACTAAATAATTATCTGACAGCTCGAGTGCAATACCGTGGGTCTCTAGGCTTATTGTAATCCAGAGCCGGCCCACTCAATACTAAAGTCCACACAGAATCACATGAATGAGACAAAAGACAAGGAGCGCTCTCTGCCACGTGGAGATGAGTATCCAGTTTATTAGCTTATCCAGGGACACTTCTGATGTCTGTGACCACCAGGTAGCAAAGAGGCGGAGCCTCACCTGCGCTGGGGTTTTATGCCCCAGGTGATGGGGGTGGGGAAAGAGGACCCCGGCCAATGGGATAACACTGGGGAGGGGCGAGGGGAGGGACCACCCGTGGGGCAGACCACCAGGGATACAGAGACCAGGGGGGTGAGGGAGAAATCATTTGAGGGGGAATGTACCATCCACGTGACCCAATAACATATTTTCCCAACACCCAGTGCAAACAACTAAATAACTATTTAGTGCAATACCACACTCGAGGACATACTGATCCTGAGCAATTATTGTATGTATTTTGCTGGTTAAAGAATGCTATTGGGGATGAAGGGGTGAGAATTTATAAGGTACAGAAGTAGAAAGAGGGGAATGAAGGAGGGGATGATGGAATTAGTAAAAGATGGGACCCCTTGGATTATTTGCCTCCTTCTGCCCCTCCACCTTATAATCCCCTTCTTCATGCACCTCAAATGGCAGGTCCGGTTCTTCCCCCGGCTGCCATCTCACTACCACCTGCTCAAATTCCTCCTTCTACCTCTTCAGCTTCCCCTTGATAAACCCAGTATCTTCCCCAGTAACCACTCCCTCACAACCCCCTCCAGCCCCTCCAGTTCCTTCTGCATCACCACAAGTGCCTACTACACCGGGTGCATTCTCCACTCCTTCTCCACCTCCGCTTAATATCCACTCAGGCTCTTCTCCCCCTCCCATTGCTGTCCCTTTACCTCCTCCTAGTTGAGACACAGATGCCACCTTGCCCAGTAAACAACTATCACCAAATACAGCTGCTGATCTGCAGAAAGTTCAGGGTAACCCAGATATCCCTCAAACTAGTAGTTTGGCATCTGAAGGTGGGCCGTACTGTAGCACCAGTTCCAAGACCTCCGAGGCAGAGAGACTCTTTCCCCTCAGAGAGGTTCCTATGGGAGGAGTAGCGGGAGGTGTTGGCTTTGTGAATGCTCCTCTAACTGCTTCTGCGGTGAGAGGATTCGAGAAAGAGTTAGGGCATTTAGTTGAGGACCCAGTGGGCGTGGCCAACCAAGTGGATCAATTCTTAGGTCCAAATATCTACACTTGGAGAGAGATTAATTCCATTCCAAATATATTATTTTCCCCAGAAGAGGTCCAGACGATTAGAGCAGCTAACATAAGAATTTGGGAGAAAGATAACCATCCGGGACCCCAGGTGCCATCAGGGGAACAAAAAGTGTCACTAATGGATCCCAGTTGGAACCCTAATCAGGAGGAGGGGAGGAAGGCCATGATGGAATATGGGTCTTTGATAATACGGGGGATCAAAGAGTCAGTTCCCAAAGGAACTAACACCCAATTGGCATTTGAGGGTGCACAAGAGAAGGATGAAGCTCCTGCTCCCTGGCTTAACCGCCTAAAGCGGAACTTCCAGTTGTACTCTGGAATAGACCCAGACACCCCAGAAGGTCAAATGCTACTAAAGGTCCAATTTGTAACCAAGTCTTGGCCTGATACATGGAGAAAACTGGAAAAAAATTGAAGATTGGCAAGAGAAGGACATAAATGAGTTATTAAGAGAGGCATTGAAGGTGTATTTAAGGAGGGAGGAAGAAAAAGCAAGGGCCAAGGCTAAGATCATGGTTGCTGTAGCTAGAGAAAGTGCAGGGTGGGCAGGTCCACCACCAGGAGGAGGCAAGGATAGGCCAGTACTGTCAGGTACAAGAGGGATGGAGACACCTCAAGTCCCTTTGAGAGAACGACATTGCTCTTACTGTGGAAAGGCAGGACACGTCAGGAGGTTTTGTAGAAAGCTTAGTTTCGATGAGGCAATAGCCAGGGAACAAGATAATTTAGGGAAGATCCTTAGAGGTGATGATTAGAGGGTCAGGGGTTTTTCACTTTAGGGGACCCGATGCAACATCTAGAAGAGCCCTTGGTAAACATTGAAGTGGGACCCCTAAATGAAGAATTAGAATTTTTGAGTACATACAGGAACAGATAAGTCCTGTCTCAACAAAGTACTAAAAAGTGTGGTAAAATACCCAAAAACATCTGAGGTTAGACAAAAAACCAGCTAGGTAGAAAGGATATCCAATAGCACCAAAACTGGCCAGTAACACTAAACTTGTAATAAGTGATGTGAAAGTAAAAGTAATGTTGTCTTTTTGTGTTTGTGAGAGTGAGTCACAAGCAAAGTCAGCGTCAACTTCCCGGGCAGGTAGGAAGGGGGCAGTGGAAGTGTGTGTGTGACCTGCAAACCAGGCTTGTGTCCCCCGGGCGGGTGAGGGAGCCGTAGCTGTAAGAGCGTGAGTGACACGCAGACAGCCTCATAGGTGAATGTGCACCAGAGGCAACCAGAGTCAGGGCCCTTCCAAGAGGCCCAGAGATACTGAGACCTGTGGGCCAACCCCAAGGTGAGGGGCGGGGCTACAGGGACCCATGATTTACTAGCAATAAGGATCCAGTTTGTGTCTTGAGGGTGTGAAGGAATGTGTGAAAGTGAATGAGAAATAAAAGAGAGCGAATGTAGATGAATTAGAATAGAGGTAATGTAGATTGTGCATTATAAGTTTTACCACATCTCCTTAGAGGGAAGTGTATTGTGTAGAAGAATAGTGTGAGAAAAAAAAAATTTAAGTGTCAGGGGTTGAAAGAAAAGTAGTATTTAAGCTGTAAGTGAAAGTAAGAACCAGAAGCAAGAGAGAAATAGATAAGATCTTGAAAATAGAACAGAAAACCAGTAAGTTAAATACACAGAAAAATAGGAGAATAAAAGGACTTTGGGAGTTAAGTTAGCTAACAGAAATACAACTTCTTGCAAAATACAGAGTATGCAGAAGTTGATGAGAGAAACATGCAAGCTATGGAAAAAGGGAAATTAACCAATTGTACATTAACCAGAGAAACTGAGTTTTGATAGAATCATAAAATAGCAGACCATTAATGCCTATATTTGAAAGCCCCTTTCAGGTACTCTTCATTGCTAATTTGACTGTGCAGACCAAAAGAAAAAGGTTGGACCCACATCACTCTCACCCCCTGGCATTGGACCAGGATTCAACATCAGTTTTTTCCCTCTGGCATTCTGGCATTGGACCGGACTCCACCCCATTCTCCTTCTGGCATTGGACCGGACTCCACCCCTTTCTCCTTCTGGCATTGGGCCAGAGTCCCAGTTTTTCCCTCTGGCATTGGGCCAGAGTCCACATCACTCTTACCTCCGGGCACTGGACAGGATTCAACCACATCATAAGTTAATTCACCCCAGTACACCGTGATAAAAGGACCAAAAGATTTAAAGTTGACTCTCAGAAGGAAGAGTCAAAAAGACTGAACTGTATGGGAAAATAATTGGTATCAGAGCTCTAACATAGCTTAAAATGTTTCAAGACAGTTCTGTGTAAAATATGTTGGTAAAAAGTTTAAGACTGTAAATAAGTACTTCTGGTTAAGTTCCCCAATTTAATTCTCAAGACTCCATGTTAATCCTCTACAGAGCACTCCCCTAGGAGAAACCAAAATTGGTAGGGAACAGACCAAGAGAGGTTTAACCAGAGAAGCGGGTAGAAGGGACTCTAAATAGCTTGGAAGCTTCTTCTCAGTAAAATTCCCCAAGAGGCAAGGCCGGGTGGGCAGGCTCTGCCAGATGACCCATACCGGACTCTTGGGAAGGGTGGTAATGATGGCTGTAATTGCTGGTGGTGCTCTGGGGAGCCCAGCTGAGCCGTGCAGTGAGTGCTACCAACCCCTCTATGACAAGGAAGAAGTGAGCTCCTGGTCCAGAGTCCACATCGGTTCTAACCCTAATTGTTAACCTCTCCCAATTGGTCCTTTATCAGAAAAATAAGAGAATGCATTGGATAGCCCAGAATACTGCCACTTTTAGGCAGCCACTCCTGGGAGAGTGCCCTATAGAAGAAGCCTGGTTGTGCTTTAAATGTGATGCTGCTGAAACAAGCTCAGTAGATCTAGTAAAAAGAAAAGAAATGGTAAAAACAATAAGAAAGATAGTTTGTAACAAGTATTTAGCAGTAAAGTATTCAGCTACCCAGTGGATCCCAAGAGATCAAAACAAATTACAGTCTGTTGAAAAAAAAGAAAGAGATGAATGTACCCACTATGAAGTATTTGAATGTTACTGAAAAAGGTATAAACACCTCTTGGAAAATGAAAGAACTGTGTAAATACTGAGAATGCCCAACAGAAACTGATAACACATTTCAGGAGAGCCCTATTTGGAGGATTGCTCTTTTTTCTATGCTTGTTTTCCTGTTTCATTAAAGTAGTATTGGCCATGCAGACCAGCCTAAAGAAACTAAGAAAGGTAACAAAGTTAAGTAACCATGATTACCAGAGTGCACAAGAAATTTATAATCAATACAAAAAATTAAATATGAAGCTCATGAGTCAAAAATTGTAAGTTGATGTGAGCTTAAAATGTAAGCTCGGTCAAAGAAAAAGAGGGGGACCGTTACAAACAAAAATCTGCCAATATTTTTTGTGCCAATATTGTGAGAAAAAGGTTACAAAAATTAATCAGACCACTGTTGCTGCTGGGGTGCTGCTTGTTTGTTATGGTAATTGCGGGTCATTGTCGTTAATAGTAGTTTTTGTATCGGTAAAAGCCCTGGCTGGGGCTGAGTTAATGGCTCTTCTCCCGAGAAGGGCGGGGACCTCCCCAGACAGTGAAGAGAAGGGACTGAGACGTGGGAGGGTTGCATGCAAACTAACTTCAGGACCAGCATGCCATGGGAAGCTACTATTCCAAACACACTGAAAAGAACCCCAAAGCAACGAGCCAGTATAGAGTTGAGAGATTGGAGTGATGTCCAAAGGTGAGGAACGGAGTGCTGAGCCTGCGGAGATGCTGAACACCTTCGTGATCCCTCACCCTGAGCACGGGGGTCGTCCTGAGGCCGGGAGCCAGAGAGGAAAGGGGCACTCATCAACATCTGGGTCACCACACCCTGAAGGTTCTCACGAGGATCGGACCCCAAGCTCCGCGCCTGTTGGACAAAGCTGTGCATATCTTCCTTCTCCTCTGAGTGGCCTTGGGAGAGATGACAGACGCTGCAGACCCGTCGAGCTGCCCAATCCTGAGCTGATCACTTTTAACAGAGGCATTAAAAAAGGAGAAAAAGTCTCCTGGCCCTGTTTATTTCACTGGACTCTCTTTTCAAATTTTGCTCACCTTGCTGTACCTACACTAGTTGTCATGAAGCAGAAAGGGTACCATCCTTCTTTTTCTCTTCAAGTTTATTTTAACCCATTCAGCAGCATGATGGAAGCTTTTGAGTTCCCAGTAAGTTACAGTAATGGCAAAACAAAATCATTTGAGCTACAGCAATTTGAAGAATTGACATTTTCATTCTGCATTTTAGACAGCAACTGACAATTATTGGGAGATGTTGCCCTCATCAATTATCCATCTTTGGTTAATAAAGAACCAGCTTTCAGTAGTCCAAAAATAAGAAAGGACATAAACAATTGCATTTTTATTATCAAACTTGCGCACAGGCAAAGAAAGCATAATCCTGGGCAACAAAATGGCCCAAAGCAAGGATAAAACAATTATAAAATTAATAAAAAAGCATTTGCAAAATTTCAACAGAAAATATATTTTCCCACAGATTTCTAATTAGGTTAATCTATTGTAGCATAAAAATAATATTGATCACATTGTCAAAAAATGTGTCCTAATAGAAATATATCAGGAAGCTTAATTTTGGTATTCTTCAAACTTTCTGAGCATGAGAGAGTGAATCTTTTCATGTTATTTATATCATATTTATAGTTTAGTAGTGCCCAAAGTGCATTGAAGGTCAAAAGAACACAGCAGGATACAAACATTTATTTTAAGCTATATTGCTTTCAAGACTTTACAGAGTGCCCAGAAATGGCTGGTTGTCTTTTTTCATTGCAGAATAATAGTAACATCTGTAGAGAGGCTAGACCAGAGCTCTAATGAATCGCTGGACAACAGCAAGAATTTCTCTATAGAAAAAACCTCAGAGACATATTTTTATGGCTTACAGGACAATCTGAAGTAGCCCAGATGCATCATTTTTATATACTCTAATCTTTGAAACTTAACCTAGAAGTTCCTTTAGAGACAATTTGATTTTTAAGTTATATCCACAAACGATAACTTCATCACCGGCAGTGCCAAAGTGAAAAGTAGTACTGTTAGCATTCTCATTGCTAAATATTTTGTAAAATTTCATAACCCCTCATTTTAAAACCAGCACTTGAGTCTATCTATTAAAATGAAACCATAAAGTGTAAAATAAATGACCGCAAGCTTTGAAATGATTGGTTAATTAATTTGGGAAATTTTGGAATCAGGATAGTAGACATAAAGCAACTTTTTTCAAAATTTGAAATAAGTGTTTGGAAAAAAATGTAAATTTTTAGCTGCTAAAATTGCATGTGTAGATATTATGGAAAAAAACTTCAGATGCTGTCTTCTTTTAGGGAACGAGCAATTCAATGATACAGAAATGAGAATGCCAGATGTGTATCAAGGTTCATTACAAAAAATTCCTTACACATTTTTAGGTGGGGTTTTTTTGGTTTTGGTGGTTTTTTTAAATAGTAAATCCCCTGCTTTGGGATTCTCTCTCATCAGAACACCTTTTCTGTAAAGTACTGGCAGAGGATCCAAGCTTCAGGGAGCTGTCATTGCCATCTACATCTGTAAAGCTCTTTCCCATTTGAAAGAAAAGTATCACTTTTGAAGAAAATTCTTAGGAGCAATAGTGAGAAATTTGCCGTCCCTGATTGAAGCTGTTGCTGGAGGCCAGGCATGGTTTGCTGACCTACTTTGGTCAAGGATTTTTTTTTCAGCCTACAGCCTAGGATGAGACTCTGAGACTGCTGGGAGAGCCTGGCAATGTGCAACTGATGACAGATGATGATGAATTGGATTGTCACCAGCACAGCTTTGAACATGAGGCTTGTCCCGGAGGTACACAAAAGGAAACTCAGTGCAGTTTCTTGGGTTCTGCTGCTAAGAGAGCAAGAGGTGCAGAAAAACAAACACCAGAATTGCTTAAGACTTTGGCCAGCCAAAGACCAGCCCAGCCTCTCCAGCACAGTAGTGTTTGTGCTGGCCTGCTGTCCTGGGTGGGGACAGCACCCGGCCTGGGGACAATCACCAGCATGTGGCTGCTCCCTCGGTTGGTGTGAAGCTGCCATACCTCACTGAGAGCAACAGAGACAGTGGGATCAACCAAGGGAGTATGTCATGGATGTGTCCTCTGCCTCAGCAGTCAACCAGCTCTTTCTCCAGGCCAATATGACTGCTCACACAGGCAGACAGCATGGAGGTGCACTACAGAACCATGTGACAAAACTAGCAGGCTGCAGAGCGGGGGTTCCAGACTATGAAGAGCTACACCCTGTGTACATCAGCCAGACCCCATGACCTAGGCAAGAATACTGATCAGTCACTCTGAGGAATTAATTTTTAGGGTAAAAACTACCGGGAGTCATTTCCTTTCCTATCTAGAGGGGCATGGAGGTGAAATTTTCACAGGACAGAACACCAGATACTGCTAGCATTTGCAATGTTTAATACAGGTATTTGTGATACTGATTCCTTATGTCGCTCCTTTTGTCATTTCAACGCACTCCAAAGAGACTGAAGTGTGGCCAAGTCATCTATCCAACTAATTCACCAGTAATGCTTGCTCTTGTTCTGCACATCACTGCACAAACTGAAATGTTAATGGAGACGCTTTCCCACCATTTTGTGCCTTCCAACTTTGTAACACAAAATTTAAAGGAGCTTGCTGCTGTTGGCTGGGTTAAGAATTTATTTTCATCAGAGTAGCTCAGATGTGGCTGTGGTTTTGTAGATTTTTGCTGGAAATAGTGTTAGTAATTCAGGGATGTTTTCATTATTGCTGAGCAGAATCAAGGCCATCTCTGCCTCTCACCGTCCCACCAGCAAATGGACTGAGGGCTCACAAGAAGCTGGGTGGGGACACAGCCAGGACAGCTGACCCCCAGTGATCCAAGGGACATTCCATACCTGCATATAAAGCTGGGGGAAGAAGAATGAAGGGGAGGACTTTCAGAGTGATGGTGTTTGTCTTCCCAAGTCAGTGTTAGGCATGCCAGAGCCCTGCTTTCCTCAAGATTGCTGAACACCTGCCCGCCCATGGGAAGTGGTAAATGAATTCCTTATTTGCTTGTTTGTTGTGTGTGAAGCTTTTGCTTTGTCTCAACCCATGAGTTATCTAACTTTTCCAGTTTTCTCTCCCATCCCACCTGGGAGGAGTGAGAGAGTGGCTGTGTGGGCTTTAATTGCTGGCTGGGGCTAAACCAGTCAAGTAGGTGTCATGCAGGAGCCAAGATGAGGTTTCAATATCCTCATGGATAGTGAAAACTCCTCAAACTGTGCCAGTGCAAATCTCAAGATGACAGTCATACATGCAGTAAATTCTCCTCCTACAGTATAATCAGGCAACATTGTCCCTGTTTCAACTGAAGTTGAGAAAGACAGCTGAGTAGTGAAACATTCAGGATAAAATCTCCAGCAGCACCTACTTGGAATGCTCAGCTGAGCACAGGTGTGAGCATAGCCCTTTGGGAAAACGTAGTCTGTGGCAGAGGTTTTTTATGCCAGAAGTTGAACTCTAGATAAAAATGAGAAGTAGTGCAAGAAGTGCTGCAAATTATAAAGAATTACACATTCTTGCAACAAACACAGAAGAAATATTTTTTTCTGGGGATTATTTCAACCAACAAGAAAAAAAAAAAGAAGTATCATGTTTTAATGATAATACTTGAAAGGAAGAGCATGAAATCTAGTGTAATCTACACGAATTTGTTAAAGATTTGGATTCATTTCAAGTGTATGAACACATACATTACTACTACCAGTTATGTTTTTTCTTGTACCTCTGAATGAGAATTATCTGTGATTGTTTGCAGGCAAGGAGAGGTAGGCTGTTTACTCACTGGCTCCAATGAGAATTTGGCTTCCTCTTGAAATTCAAGGAGAAAAATATAATGCTGCTCTTGAGAAAATATTATCATAAATCAAAACTTATTTTTCAAGTAGTGATTTTCAGGGTTCTTTCCAATGGAAATCTTGGGTTTCTCAAGAAGTAATGCTTATACAAGCAATGATGTCTTAAAAAATGCTCTTTAACAGTGCTATGTAAATTCTCCAACTATTATTCATCCTATTAAAATAATTTGGAATTTATAAGCCCTCCATCTCTCCTGGCTGGCACAGTTTCCTTATTAGAAATTTATTCCCTGCCAGAAATGGTTTGTTTCTATCTGATGATCTGAAGCAGTTCCTTGTAAAGCCAAAAGAATTTATTTATTTATTTATTTATTTATTTAGGTAACTCACAATTTGGAAGAGGAAAAAGAAGCAGGCAGCTAATTTAATGTGAGACTTCAAATATGAAGTACATTGTTTTAATAACCAGATACTTGGAGTTTGATCAAGTTGATATTATTTATATTATGATCTGATTAAATCTTAATTTTAGAGAAAGTCTATTGGTTGATTTCCCATAAGCATGTGAGGCTCCTACAAACAACCCAGGTAGTGGGAGTCCTTCCAAGGCTTCCTCAGAGCAATATCCTTCGGGGAATGCATACCTAGCTGTAGGTAAGGTAAATATTCACGGCTCCAGGTTACAGTCTGACTACAGTAATACATAACCATAAACATGATATTGGATACAAGCTTGAAAGTGTGTGTTACCTCCCTGATTTTGTTTATTTATGTGTGTGGTTTTATATTTGCATACTGACAAGTCAAGTTTGATAGTGATGCAGTGTGGACTCTCCGAAGTTTGAATGCCTCCCTAACTGCAATGAAGTCTTGCATTTTCTAGCAGTCTGGTATCCCCCACAAAACTGTTATCAAATATGACTTGCTTCTAATTAACTGTCGTTCTGAATCACAACCTCATTTTTTATGGAGATGAAGCCATCCTGCAGACAACACTGAGATTCAGACAACACAAGAAGAGGACAACAAAGGTGAAGCGTGGAATTTAGTATTTCACATTACTGCCATCTCCTGTAACATAGGAATCAAACATCAGAAACAAAATTCTGTGAGTGGACAGATAATTCTAGAGTACCAATAAGGTGCTGTGACCCAAATGAATAATTTGCACAGTGATTCATTGGTTATATCAGAAATCTAAAATACATGGCATAACTAAACCAAAGTTTAGGTTTTATCTCTACACTGTTTTTCAGACTAAACATTGGCTTCCTTTTTGCATGTTATCTATTCTTGCAACATAATCTATTCTTATATTAACCCTGTTAATTGTTTTTACATCTTTGTATTTACGTCTTTGTCACAGACTGCCTATAGACATAAACTAAAGAAAAAAGCAAAAGAAATTTTGAAAGATACAGCAGGATATTCATATATCCTGGTAACACCCAGAAGGACCATTAAGGTGCATGGACTCATTACCCTGGACTTTAAGCAAATAAAAATGAGACAAGCTATTTCCTTAAAGGTTTGCAGTCTCAGACATCTGAGGGTTGGAATGACCTTATAAGCCAACTCACATTTCTCTTCAGTCTTAAAACAATTGGCAGCTGTCTACTTCTTGCTCTAGAGATTACAATCACAGACAAACGCAGTGGATACTTAATTAAGGTATTTCCTTTTTTACATAATTTTCTGTTCCTAACCTCTTTCTACATCTCTCTTCACTGCACAATAATCCTCACTCTCCTGTTCTCCTATGTGTTTTCTCCTTTCTGGCACACAAAGCTCACTTATATCCAGGCTTCATCCTGTGGTACTTTTCTCAGTACAGCTATGCTAATGAGAGTTTCACTGCACTTCACAGAATGAACTGGTTCATGAGGTGAGTCCTATCTTCAGCTATACATATTTTAATAGTGACCAGTAAAAAGAAGATCCCACAACAGGGGTGACAGATTTCTGCTCTCTAGGAAGTTCTTCTGTGTTTGAAAACCCCTGAGTTTCAGCAAAAATTGTTAGATCAGATAAAATGAAATAGCTCCTATTATGATAAACCTAAGTTCTGTGCTTGATTATCTTTAAAACAAGGGTTGAGTCATTTAGCCCAGCCTCAAAAGATTTCCTGCAATACTGGACCACCATTGCTCTATGGAAAGTTTACAGAGTTGTTATTTTCTTCATCTTGTTCTAAATACATTGCAAAACAAAAATAGTCCCCAAATCCCCCTCCTTCAGCCTGTTCTCCACAAAGCCAATTCACCTGAAGCATTTAAATTGCTGTCAGTAGGAAGCAATGATGATGCACTGCAAAACACCCAGGGACTATAACCAGGTAAGAGCACACACAACTGCTAATCTTTAGTAGCAGCCCATAATAACTGTCACTTCTGATCACCATGGGAACCAAACAGAGGTCTACTTTGCAGAAAACAGATCAGCAGTGACTCACTGACTGCTTGAGAAGCATGATTATTGGGAATTGCTAGACTTGTGTGGGTGACAGGGAATAGTGATGCCATTTCAACCATAGTCCCATATAGCAGTGTCTCCTTTGCCAGACATGCAGGATGAAAACAAGTAAATTAGTACTTTGTGTTCATTAGAGACAAATTTCACCTCTATGATTTCCTTCAGTTTCAGCCTTGTGTGGACTTTGCTAGGAAAACATTTCATTTCTAGTGAATGAAGTTCTAACTGAGCTTACACTTGCTTTTACCAGGTCTTCTGCAACTCTCTTAGTGACAAGATTTAACCCTTGAGCAACATAGAGGCTTAGAGTTGTCACATCATCTGAACTACACCAGAATGTGTATGGCACGTAAAAGACAGGCATTATTTCTGTCTGGACTACCCAGAAACAGAGAAGTTGGGCACTTACGGCAAAGCTCCTGCATTAAGTAGAAAGCAAAATAAATGCACTGTCTCATTAGCATAATTTAAAAGAGAAGCTTTGAGGTGATATAGTTTGTATGAGACTAAAATTTGCAATATAAGATATTTTGTGTTGTTTCAATCTTACGTTTTCTACTCCAGAATTTTTCAAGATTCATGAATTCAAGCATAATATTTCTGGGCTACCAGAGAATTTCAGATCAGAGACTGCAAGATTATTAAGCCCAAAAGAACTCTTTGCTGAATTATTTCCACTGGCTCCTCAGCTCTGGCTGGAGAAACAGTAATCACTGCAAGGAAAATGGTATTACAGCCCCAACATTTAAATGTTTATCTTTCCCAAGTGGTAATTCAAGATGTTTTGACAAAACCGAAGTATATTCCTTAATAATAACTCTGTCATTCAATGGCTCCTTGTGTTCTGTTCTCAGTTTTCCCATTGAATCATCTTTTGAGTGCCTAAATATTCTCCAAGGATGCCATCACATGCACAGCTGGCAGCTGGCATATAGGATTTATTTTTTGTTCCTCCTCCTAATAGAAATATCCATAGATTGTAAGTTTTGAAAGAGCAGATACACTCATTTCTCCATGAAATAACTTGTGCTTTTCTTAACAAAGGCGGCTCACCATAGAGGACTTTTCATGAGCAGAAAATCAGTTCCCTAAGTGGAATTTGGCCAGGACAGAATACAGCATCCTGTAACACAGTTTCTAGATTCATGGATCTTTGGGAAAACAAAAGACAAGAATCTGCAAATTGAGACAAGAGCATGGCCATAGCTCTTCAGTTTGATGGCACAGGCCTGCATAGCATAAATGAATGTATGTCTATTTTAGATGTTCCAGTCTATGATGCTGCACATTTGTCAGTTGGTCAGTAAACTTTTGAGATTAAACGACACAGAGGAACAAAAATATTAAGAAACTACTGTACCTCCCACACATTCAGAGGATGAAACATTAAAGACCAATTTTGCAAAGTGCTCCAAGCTTCTCTGTAGCTCTGCACAGGAAAAACAAGCAATGATGTGAACCAAGCAAAGTACCCCTTGCCCCTGTCCCACCACCAGCTGCGAGGAGCTGTTCATCAGCAATCACCTCTTTCCTCCCTCTGCCCACACATGGGGCTTCAGATGTCACCAGCAGAACAAGATGTTCGAGTTTAGCCCTGTCCACCTTTTTGATAATTCTTCCCAGCAACTGAAGGACAGAACTGGATAAACAACTGGGTTGATTACTGGCACCAGCAGTTGGCTTTTTGTGCACAAGCTGAATGCTGATGTATTCTAGGATGACTGATGCTTTTTCTGCTTTGGGAAAAAAAATCGTGATCAGGTCAGGCATTTCTCTGTACTAAATAAACTTTTGCAAACCATTTTGGCCATTTGTGGAATATGTGAAGTGGAAACTATACCCTCATGCTATGGTAAGCAGGTAGGAGAAAAGCCTGCATGTTTATCACCCAGGGCAACTTGAGTCCTCACCAGTCTGGCTTGCAAGAACAAGACACGGCAGATACAATCTACAGACTTTCATTCATACTGAGAGATATTTTAACACCACATCTTCAAGCTTATTTAATCTCAAGCTTATTTCATTTCAGTTTGAGGTCGACAGTCAAGAATGATACAGGAGCTGGAAGCCTGAAATCATTGATAACCCAAGTAACAGACTGGTAGAGAATAGCAATAAATAATGTCACAAATAATTAAAAGAGGACAAGCAAGGAATACTTTTAAATATCTCTTTTTGCAAGCCTCACATCAAACTACCACTATATAAAAGTGAAAGCTGCAAGTTACTGGAAATCATAGTCAATGGTAGTTCATTGGTAGTAATGGGTATCAGTGAAAAGTGCAGGAATTTCATGGTTCACAGCAGCTTATTTCTTCATGCCCAAATTTTATGGTTTGTTGTTTTCTTTTAATTTTATAAATGGTCATGAATGTACAGTAATATATTAATATGGTGCAGATTGGGTGGGGGTTTTTCTTTGTTTATTTGATTATTTATAGTGTATGGTGTATCAAGTCCCATTAAAAAGAGTTTGACTAAAGAATGCTGCAAAAGGCTTTAGTAGTTTAAATACTTATTTAGCCATCTGTAAATGTACAATCTGTTTTATGTTCTATGAGAAACTTACAATTGCTATTAACTTAATGAATTTTAAAACCTGAACAATTTGCTAAAGTAGTAATAATGCTCATTCTGTTTCAATTTGCCATACTGGAGATGCTTTCAGATGAGACAGGGATATAAAACTCTAATAGTGATCAAAAATACTCTACAGGTCAGGAGGATGCAGCACTGGAGTCTAGTCCCACTAGCTCCAAAAATACTATCACTTCATCCTTATGCAAGGACATATTATTATTACATGGAATGGAACACATAATAGTTTATTTTGTTAGTATTTTTATATGTAATGCGTTATAAAAGAGATATAGCTAAAGTAAAATATAAACAGACATGTAAATAATACAATGAAGTATATCGTTCTTATTTGAATCAATTTCCTTGAGCAACATCTTTTTACAAGGTGAAAATTAAACACTAATATTTGTCACATGGTATAAAAGGGACAGTAATAATTATAAAGAACCTTAAAGTCTTAAGCTTGTTTCATCCTATTCTTAATATTTCACAGCAAAAATATTAAAATTTGTAATATTCCCAAAAAGATGCAAACTTGTCAAATATATTACTCTGAAGTAAAATAACAATTAATTTACAGGAACCTACCATAGAAACTATTGAGTGGACAGTAGTGATGGTTTTCTATATAAAATCTATCAAACTTTTTTGAGGAAATATATGAAGCATAGCTGATAGCTGATGGAATCTGCAATATGGCCACAGAGAAATAAGTTGCAGATCATCAAAGTTAGCTCTTGAACAGCAACATCCACCATGAGTTCACTAATTTCATCTTTCACTGGAGAACAGCAGGAGGTTTCCATAATGCAACTATCACTGGAAAGGAATTCAACACTGTACTTTAAGCTTTACCCATTGCTGGAACTTGGAACAGTTTGGATTTTTTGGTGCTCTGATCTCTCCTGCTCTCTGGAAGGCTGTGTAAATATCAAAATCTTCAGCACAAAGACAGCTCTCTCCAAAGCACTGGCAACTGTTCTTAATAGACTGTTCCAAAAAAAAAAAAAAAAAAAAAAAGAACATATTTATTTAGGTAGAGTGGTAAAACAATAGTGGAAAAGCAACACAGGAATGTTCTATACATAAACCAGAGAACTAGGTTGTCACTAGAAGCTGAGAGATTTGTAGTCCATGAACTTCAGACACACACGCACATAAACTTGTGGAGCTCAGAGGAACCTTTGCAGTTTTGAAGCTGCTCTTCTGTGCAGCTTGAATCAGCATGCTCTGATCTTGCATGAATGAAGGCAAAGCATACTTTCAGTTATTTTAAATAGCAAAAAAAAAGTCAAGTGATTGATTATATCCAGCCTCAAGCATTCAACTAAAGCACCTAGACAAGGACCTAAGCAACTCAGACTCTGTTCATAAACCACAGATGGAAAGCTGCAATCTCAAGATGGTGCTTGAGCCTTGACCTGGTCAAGGGTGATGGTGTTTCTAGCTTAGACATCTCAGCCAGGTTACTGAAATTAGCTGTGAAGACCACCTGAAGTTCTTCCTGTTTAGGACTGCTCCTACCAAAGTTCTGGGGCTTTAATCACTCATATAATAAAGGCACTTATTATATGTGTTCTGCTCTACAAGGCTTGCATCCAGCACCGGCATCCAGACAGTCAAAACTGTTTCTCTAGGAAAGAGCTCTACTTCTTATGGAAATTGTTGGCAGCTTAATAGTTTTCAGCTCCCCATTGGCTAGACATCAAAACAATTCCATATCAAAATTTGTCAATGTTTATTTAGTTCAAGTACTGAATGGAAACTTGATTTGTTTTTATTTTTTCTGCAGATGTGAACTAATAAAGCATTTTTTTAAATTTAGTCAAAACTCTTCATTTAGGAATAGAGCCTATAAATCTTCAATGTTCTATTATAGCAGGTGGAAAATGAAGCCCCCACAGATACTCCCATAGCACGGGGAAAGCTCCAATACATTACTTAGTGGGTGACACACTATGATCTTCAAGGTCCTTCCAAAAAAGGAGATGTTTTCTAACTGCAAAACCCTCATTCCTGGAAAAATCTTTGTCTCTGCAAATGCTGATCTGATGTACCTCACCTCTTATGGGAGGTCTGAGTACCACTAAGGACATTTGATTTTTATTTGCTCCCAAATGAAGTTTCCTTGCTTCTCAATTTTCACCAAGAAGATGACTTTACTACTGTCTAATTTATATCTGCACCCACTGAGAACTGGTCCCTGGTCCAGCCTTTAGAAGTTACTATGCAGCTGGAGATGTAATTTGGTGGTTCCCAGACCAACTGAGAGCATCACAGGGAGCATTGCTGCCTTGTTCTGTTCAACAAATGCATGCCAAGCACATAATGTTAATGTAAAAAAATCAAAACATACTGTACCTCGGGTTGCTTGCATCTTGATGTCTTTATTTCCTTCTAATCTTAATTAGAAAATGAAAGACAAAGATGGTTAAAATCTTTAAAAAAACAATACACGTGTTTTGTTTAGTTAGTACTGTTCCAAAACCAGCTACTTTTATTTTGGTTAAAAGTGTTACTGTTTTTCATTTTCTTGTTTTGCAGCAAATTTTGAAAGCACCAGTCAGTGACTAAACTTTGTGCTGTACATATGCGACAGCAGCATTTTTTTGTGTTAAATCAAAAGAATATTACATTATTTCATAATTACATGTTTATGACTTGTCAATTAAATAGCTATAAATCTAATGCTTTTTCCCACTGCTCAAAAATATAACATGGAAAAGAAACAGTTTCTGCTGGGTTTCATTTAAGAACAGAAATAAACCTGAAAGCAAGCACTTACTAACTGTTATTACTGGAATTCACCACAATGCAAGTAAATACCTTCAAAAAACTAAAAATAGTGCTGGGGCTCTGCAAGTGCATCTATCACAGCCTCTTAGTCCTAACAGGGTTTTGTTTTCTTTCAATTCACAGAGCAGTCGGAGAGTGGAGAAGATGTTCAGAAGACCATGCACCTACACTGTCAGCATCTGCTCTAGGATCCTTCTGCAAAAGTGTGTTAAATTTTAAATAAAAGGAAACAAACCCTTTGACAAGTATAAACAGCCCCACAGCATTAAGAGGCTTCAAGGCTAGCCAGTCTGTCTGAAATAATAATTGATTTTTAAAGGACATACATCCTACTAGATAAAATGATCCCCAGAAAGCAAGAGAAAATAAATCTACAACCTGCCAGTACCTTTGGGTGCAGCTTTCGTCTGACTGGGAGCCATGGCAGCCGCATCTGATGGCAGGCCCACGTACACCCCTCCATAGTTCCTGGTGGAAAAATAATTACAGGCACATCAGAGCTCAGCTGGGACACTTCTCCTTGTGAAAGGAGGTACTTTTTCACTCAAATTCCTGATGTTTATCATGAGATCCCAGCTGTCTTGTGACAATAATAAAACCTGCCCAGCTTCTTCGAGTATATCCAGCAGAGGACAGAGCTAATCTGACACTGATGTTTGACACTGGGACCACCAAAGCACCACACTTCAAACAATGCACACCAATTAAATAGCACTTTTACCTCATTAATAAATGCAACCTGCCTGCCCCTGCTTAGGGTCACACTTAGAGAAAACTGATAGTATAAAGGAGAACAAGTGTCTTAGGTACTTTCATGGCCCAGCTCTCTCCCTCTCTTCACGGAGTTGCAGAGGATACCTTCTGGCTCCGAAGAGCCTGTATGAAATGCAGGGACAGATAAAGGGGGGTAAAAAATTGGGTCCTTAAAGCCTCTACTGTGCCTTTTATTACCTGCAGAGCCTCCCTTTACACTGCTCTGCCCTGTTAGGTGCTGAATTAATCACACCTTCTCCAGCTCCTGGGAGTCTGAGCCAATTTCTAATTTGCTTGATGACAGACTCATACTTCCTTCAACTTTCAGCCCAGCAGAGATCTCCCACAAGCACTAATGTCACCTTCTGTGGCGGTGATGGTGTGAAGGCAGAGGCCACCAGCCCTTATTGAGCATACCACCTACAGCTGCAAGATAATGTGCTCTTTTTACCACCAAGCTCCCACCTCCCTAGCTCAATAACAGGCTGGGTGGACTCATCAATACCTGACTCTGTGAGAGATTTCCTCCTCTCTTTTTGTTTCTCCTCTGCTTTGTTGGTGTTGCTGGGACTTAGGAGGAGGGAAGGAAGGATGCAGAACTGGCAGCAGAACTCGCTGCAGCCTATTGCAAATAAAGCTAACCCTGGTTGAGCAGAGCACCTACCTCCTTTTGTCATCATCTGATATGGATTCTTCTGCTCTGCAACATCAAAAGATACAAAGTATGTTAGCAGATTCTTTCTTTCAGGTGCTCCATGTCCATCTGGGTAAATTCAGAAGCATTTTGAAGCATTACTGACCCCAGTTTAAATTAGGGCATCCACCATTCAACAAAGTACTCACACAGGTATAAAAAAGGGACAATTTACCAGTATAAGGTACAGAAGAAATAAAGGATTGAGAAAAGATGCAGCTTACTTTTTATGACCCCCACCAGTGAGATCTGAAAGTAGATTTGGGAGCAGAAACACATGAATTAACACTATTCCTGAGTGAGTCCCCACAACACTCCCCACATAAAAGGAACATTAAGGCTCTGCACGTAACAGGAACAGGCCTGGACTGCTATTCCCCTGTAAGAGGAAAGAAAGGGACTGGGTGTCTGTGCTGGCATGTGAGTGAGGATGAGGAGAGAGAAACTTTCACAGCAGCTATTACAGAATCCAGAAACTGTTACAAGGCCTCTCTATAAAATGAGGCACTGCAATTCCTGTTGTTTACAGACCAAATGCTGTTAATCATCCCATATAAATGGGCAATTACGTCTCCTTTAACTTTAGGGCAAAATCACAGGTCAGTCTGTAGATCCACAGAGTCACTGAGGTTTGATTCCTCCCAGTTATATCGATGCCAGCAGTTTATATACAGACACAAATGGGACGGGGTCGCTTTGATCAGCATCGTGAGCTGTTTATTTCCAGCATCAGTCTCATTACATGGCTATGGCAATGAAGTGATGCTAACAGCTTGTGGGTCAGACAGCAGACCAAAGAAACTTAATGTTACAACATACCATAAATGCATCTTAGCCAATCACATAGAGCAAAAGCATACTGACAGTAATTCTATCCAATCACCTGTAGCACATGTAGCATTGGTTAAAACAATGGTAGCCTTTTCTCAAACACAATGGCTTGTTTATAAGAGACAAAGCACAGAGCTCTATTCATATTTAACCTTCTAAATATATACTAAATAAACTTGTTGCAACTTAGAAAGTCCAACGTACACAGCCCTATTGTTTTCTTTGCTATGCCTTCACTACAGCTTAGAAACCTTTTCTGCTCCCTTAGCACTGTTTACAAATCTGCTGTATGAGGCCTGTCTTTTTACCACGTTCCTAAAACCTTCTGATTTTTATGGATTCCCACAATTCCCCCTCTCTGTTGACTCAAAAAGAAACATTCATAACTGTGTCGTTTACTACTTGTGTTTCATAGCTCTACTATAATATTGTTTCTTATTATCTGCTTGAGGCCTATTCTTGCTGACACTAAGCATTGCTATGTTAGAGCACAGCAAGTTAATGCTGTGAAGGCCCAGTCAGTGAAAAGGGTATGAGTCACGTCTGACAACAGTTACAGGTCATTGTTCAAAAAACTCTTTGTCAGTTCTATGCACTGTACTGTGTAGTACAGTGTAGCTGAATGGGAGCAGGGGTTAAAGTAACCAGCAGTGACATGAAGGCAAAGGTAATACAAAAAATAAAAAGAATTTATTCTTACTCCTTCAGTGTGCAATGCCTGTGCTGCAGTCTCAGTCTGTGCCCCAACATCAGTCATCACAAAAATTACTCACCCACCTTTGCTTAAATATTCAGATTCTGAGCTCTACTTCCATGACTGGGTATGGATGGGGCAGCAGATGCACTTCAGCTGGGTCTCCGACCAATTTATTTACTCTAAAAGGTTGATGTGCCTGCTGTTTAATTGCTGGGGCTCTATGCCCTTACAGGGCCCTGAAGTCAATGGGATTGTGGCCTGAAGAGCAGAGGGCTCATAGCAAGATACAGTCTTAAGTGCAAGAAAATGCCCTTAAACCTCCTGGGAGGGGAGCAAATGCCTTAAACTACTGCTACAGCTTGGCAATTTCCTGGCATCTACCTTCTTCCTAAGGGACATTACCAACCATCCTTTCTGCATCATCACAGTGAGTAAGGGTACACAGGTCCCTTAATAGTTGAGGCTTGGAGAAAATCTTATTATTCTTCAATTTTGCTAAATTATATTTATGCAGGACATAGCACTCCTCGTCTGCTGTCTTTGTCTACGTCTTACCACTCAAGAAAGACTGATCAATAAACTCCTCATTTCCTGGCCCTCCTGCCATCCCTTCCTGGAGGAACCAGAGACATGTCAGAAGGCATTTCCCATCTCCTGTGACCCCGTGTAGTCACCTACGTCATCTTACAGTCTTCACACACACTGACAGAGAATGCAGAGACATTTTTTCTTGAGGACCGTGAAGCTGCTCTGTCACAGTGTGGGCCAGTTTCTCCTGAAGAAAATGGAAAGCCTGTGTATATCAGTGGGTGGAAATGAGGATGTATTTTTAGGTGGAAAAAAAATTCTACTTAAGGAAAGGGACTTTGGATCCCAAAAGATCACAGACAGTCATTTCTGTTGAACCAACCAAATGTGTCACAGGCTTGATTTTCTCATATTATTTGGAACATTTTCTATAATCCAGATTAACCATTGTCCAGAGAAAAGAGTTGTTTAAAGGCACCAAAAACTACAGGCACAGCTTGAAGCCTCTGAAATGGAGTTGTAAGAATAATGATCAGTATTGTCCAACAGGAATTTAATGTTGTTTTTGTTTTGGTTTTTTTTATGTTTCCTGGTAGGAAACAGGGCCAATTTCTTCTGTTCCAGAAATGTTTTCTAATATGGCATCACAGACTATTACTGTAACTCTCTCACCAAAACAAATTATCCAGGTCGATGATTGAGCAGACAAGAAGGTTTTTTTAACATTTTGCTTTCTTCCTTTCCTCTTACTAGCTATAAATCAAAGCAGTAATTTTGCAATACCTTTTTTCTTCAAATGCATGACAGAAAAAATAATCTGGGATTGTACAGACAACAGCTCTTGGGCTGGGCAATGATTGGGGTCAAACTGTTGTAGCACTGCCAGAAAAGAGGGAATGAGCAGAGATAGGAGCAACATGGGAGTGTGAGAGGGAAAAGAAAGAAAAATTTGGACGATGGCACTTAAGGAATGAGCCATTTTACACACCTTTCTGGGGGCTCGGGAAGGAATGCTGCCCCAGTTTATTTACTACACACCTCTCACCTTCACAAATGATGGCTCAAGACCCCCTTTTGCAGGGCGCCCACTAATTTTGCATGTTTAGTGTCTGCTGAGCCACTGAGACAGGTGCTGCTTCTGTGCCCAGGCTGAGTGAACATGGGTGGCTCCATGGAGCAAAGCCACAACAGCAATGCTCAACCACATGGCAGTGAGACTGGAGAGAAGCTCCTTTGGTTTCAGCACTGTTCCCATTGCCACATCTCCTGGGCTCACATGGACACAAGAGTCCAGCAGTCCTCCAGGGACAGCAAGCTTAGGATAAGCTTTTCTGCACCAGGAATAGAAAGCAAAAGGAACTTAACAGTTCAAGGAGCTTTCTGCTGACTGGCTGCTGTGTAGCTGCCTCAGATGCTGTTGACATCAGCAGAGTAGCCGAGAGCATGGTTCTCAGCAGGTAGCATGGGCAGAGTTCTGGAGCCAGTGGGCAGATTTAAGAGCAAATCCACAAAATGGCATTCTATTTACAGCTGAATAAGTGTTTCTTTTGGTAAGGTTTTGTCTGTCCCAAGAGTCATCCTGTCACCCGAAATCTGAAAAAAACACTTTGTTCATCTGACAGCTTTTACATCCATCATTCCTATGTCCATTTGATGGTAAAAGAAGCTGTCATTTCTCACATATTTTAAATGTCAGATGACAGGCATTCATACCAATTCTTTTCACCCACATTTTTCTTACCTCAGCTTTTATGGCTCTGTTTGTTCCGATCATTATAGAGACTCTTTCTAGATGGGCTCAGTAGTCCCACCAGTAATGATTCATTGAACTTTGAACACGTGACAGACCAACTACTCCTCAGATTCTTGGTGTTTCTTGGTTACAAGTGCCTTTAATTTGTATTTGATGCATTTCTTCTCAATATTTTGAAATGGAATTGAACTGTTGTATCCTTTCCTTCCTAGTGTAACTAATCCTCCCCCAGACTTAGCTACACACTGAATACCACAGGCATTGCATTACTTTCTAGCATATCCTTTACTTCTCCTACAGCTAGGCTTTCCCAATTAGCAGTGATGAATGTTTCTTGATTAATGGGGCTGAAGCTGGCTGGCAGATCCTGGGTTGGAGCACAGAGGGCAGACATGCTCTCGGAGCACGTGTCCTTGTCACCACACAGCCCTCAGAGAGGAAGAGCCCTTTCAGAGGAAGATCATATCATCACCCCTATCTAATTGATGGAGAAACCCCGGGCCCAGAGGGCAAAGCAGCTTCCTCACAGTCACCCAGGAGGGCCCCGAGCAGGATCCAGCCCTCTTCGCTTCCATCTGGCTGTGCACTCCAGGAGTCATGGTGCTTTGGCAATAAGTCACAGTCAAGAAATGAGAAACCTCATGTTAGAATAACCAGATTTGGTATCCAAAAGCATGAAAGGATGGACACACCTAAATGTTTTTCTGGATCAAAAGTGCTATGACTGAAATTTGACAGCAAAATAAAAAGATAAGGGTTATTTAAAGAGAAACTTTAGCTGATGAAAGTAAAAGGTGTAAAAAAAGTTTTGTGGATCTATAATATTAGTTAATACAAATCCGCTTTTTTCATTTCTATGAAATGAAAATAATTTTGCTGATAGTTTACTTCCTTCATAAAAATCTTCTGTTAAGTATTAGAATGCCTGATTAGGGCTTTTGGGTCATCGCTGCCATTCCTCTTTAGTAAGTGTGTGCTTCTAACATCAAATAGAAGGTTCAACCATGCTATTACTCATATGGGTTGTTTGGCTGGCTTCACTGTCCCAAATCTGAATGAGTAATAGCTCCAGAATAGACCCTTTCACTTTGTTGAAGACTGCACAAGGAATTAATTTTTTTCTATGTTATTTTGATACTATTTTGAAACATTACAGATGAAGTCACACTAATAAGTAGGATGTTCCCATTTTAACTCCTGCAGCCAGGCTCTAAAAATGCTTACACACAGTTAAACACAGTTCTATATATACTCACAGTTTACATATTCCATACCTTTAAGCACAGGAACATGCCTACAACATTCATAATTCAACAGTGCATGAGATTTTGAAATTTAAAACTACTGATGAGCAAAAAGAAAGATGCAGTTCTAAGTCAGTCCTTAAATCATCTAAAATGAACAATAAATAAGGTCCTGCTGTAAATTAAACCAGTGTGTTTGTAAATACAGGAGTACTGAGGGCAGTGATGCTGCAGGCTGCTTATAAGATTACCTTCTGTAATTTATTGTCTGGCACTGCAAGCCCATAAAACAGACTACAGAGGTAAGACAGATCTCAAGAGTATCTGTGGCAACAGTGTTGATCAGCCAAGTGACACCTGTTGTTAGTTCTCTTGTCCTTGCTCTGTAATAGCAAGGACAAGCCTGTTGTTAAGCTCTTCCCTCCACTTGTTTATCTGACTTGACTGCCCTCATTTCTACACCAGGATTCCTCCATCTAATTAGAGGAGTTATTCTAAGCGAAGTAAATAAAACCGAAGGATGTTCCTATTGCATAACATAACAATCTTTCCCAGCTAGTGGCGAATACCAGTAACAAGAAATAAGAGAAGGCAAGACCTTGGGGAGGAGTTCTTTATGGTTTTCTTTGGTAGAAAAATACATTTATGGCTGAATAAAGCTGTTCCTCTGCATTCCTGTATCAGCAAGTAAAAAAGATCTTGCACATTTAGAGAAAAACAGGATGGGTAGGGCTGCCTCTGCTACCCTGTGTCAAACAAAGAGATGCTATCTTTAATGCAGAGAATACCTAGAGAAGGTGGGTACTTTGGAAAGGAAGTTGGACAGGTTAGTCAGTCTCATGCAAAAGAGAGGGATTTTGTCTCAGTGACTTTCTAAATCTCTCACTGGGCCTGGTGGAAATGTATGTGCTGGCTTCATACAATTAGATGGCCTTTGGAAAAAGGTGCACTGGCACATGATGGGGAAAAGCAGTCTGAAGTAATATAACCAGCTCTGCTAGAAAACTGTCTCAACAGAAGCAGAGAAAAGAAATTTCTGTTAGAGAAATAACAAGCAAAGAAATCTGTAGAAAAGTAAACAAGACAAGGAGTTGTTTTGTGGAGATGAAAGCTGTCACTAAAGACAGTAAACATCTGGTTGTGTTGATTATATGTTAGAAGCCAGATTAATCATGTATGACTAAATCTAGTATAAGGCTAGTATGACTGAAAATATGTCCAGGGTTATATATTTAAAAGAGTAGAGAAGAGTAAGTACTTACATATCTTTAGTAGTCCCTGTAGCACCTAGGACAAAAAAAAAAACCAAAACATGTTTACTAGGTAATGGCATAATCCTGTAAACCAACCAACAGTGCAGTAACTGTTTTTCTGTCTTTCTGTCCTAAACAACACAGAAATAGCAACAAAAATTTGCCACTGTAAGAGAACACATTTCTCATGATTGCTACATTTATCCTTAATGATCATCCACACAATCCCTTAAATCTATCACATCTGGGCCAGACTCAGTGGCCCAGTGTGAAAATGATGCTGCTGTGGACCAGTGCCCAGGTGCAGTCACTCAAGATGGGAGCAACATAAGAAAAAAATACTCTTTCTGAATTTTATATGCTTCCATTTGCTCAGAACTCTGGTGGTTTTGTCTGCCACAAAGTTGGCACAACTAACCAGGCAATTACTCCCAAACACCTGATTATTCTGCCACTTGATGCAGTTGTAGAGCTGGCACCACATGTATAAAATGCTGCCTCATTCTTCCTGCCAGATAAACAAAGTTTTATAAAATGACTAGCAGAACTAATATAAACATTGGGAAACAACCCTTCAAAAGCCCCAGACATCTAAGGAGATCAACCACCCCTTAATTCATCTTGCTATTTAACAAAAAACCAAAGAGACAAAAGCTGCCACCTGGCTACCTGGTATAAGTGACTGACTTTTTTGTTTTGGTGACTCAGATGTTTCTTGCTGGGAGATAAACATTTACCCAAGTACAAACTCTTTCTTGCTCCTCCCAAGTTACTAATGTTATGTTGCTCTTGCTAGTATAGAATTCAGCTGAGTAACCAGTAAATTATCCCTTCTATTAATTACAGAAGTTAGAGAGACATTAGAAAAACCTTTCACTTCTCCTTTCCTCTTAGTACTTAGCTGGAAAAGGTGATCTGAGCTCATCCTGAAGAAACGGAAGTAGCCAATCACACAATCACAAAGATTTTTTGAGTTTGGAGGTAGGTTGTGTTTTTTTCTCCCACGGTACTTCATTTTTTGGAAAACTTTTATTTCTTCTGCTGATGAAAAATATATACAAATAGCAAATACCTTTCATCTCTCTTTGATGTGTAAGAATATGCCTTTTGCATTCTTATTTTTAACAAGAAGAAGTAATAGACCTGGCAAGGCTTTCTGGCTCTGTCTACCTGAATGGATTGCTTGAATGGCAGAAAACATCACCCTTTACAGCTAATTCCTGAACACAATGCCATTCCTATTTCCTATAACCTGACTATCCCTCATTTTCTCGGCAACAACATCGACTAGACTCGTACACATTTTTTCTGTTAGTCTTACTTCCAGAGTCAGCAAAATCTCAGTATGGCTACATGTATCAGCGGAAAGCCTTACGTAAATTGGAGGGAGTAGCTCTAGTCACAATAAGCTTAGGCCCTTGCTTTGAAACCTTACTCCACCAGGCAGCCCTCTGAGACTTTTCGGCTTTGCGGGCACATCTATGAAGCACTACCTGTACAATTAATTGTACCCAGATGGAAGGCTGGCATTGCTGTGCGAGCTCAATCTCTGTCAATGTAGGGAGACATTTTCTGCTACCAAGGCCGGTTCATGCAGTCAGCTCAGCAACGAGCCTTCAGGGCACCCCCTTGTACCCCTAGACAGAGCCCAGGCATCGGCAACACTTCAGACAACATGCGTTTTGAAAAACCTAGCTGGACCTAGCAGGATTTTTAATTTTTTCTAGAAGAAACTATTCCTTTGCTGTGTCTATTCTGCACAAGGGGCATAACTTTCTTATGTTTTAGTCTAAACTCTGTGTGATCAAAATCAGTTTCTCTAAAAGGTTCACGGCCCTTTCAGAGGCCTTTGCCAAGACTCTTCTGAGTCTAAGCACCTTGGATGCCGATCTCAAAAATTTGTCTTGCTTGTAGGAAGTACGGCAAAAGTACAGTGTTTAATATACGAACTGAAACCTCAAGCCAAGGGAGAAAAATTGTGCGCCAACAGCAGCACTGCTATGCTCCCCAGAGGAGATAATCAAGTTCCAGTCAATCACTGGGCATACTTCAGTGCCATGTCCATGTTCAGTGCCATGCCTGTCTTCAATGCATTATGGTACAAATACATCCTCACTCTGGAGATGGGAGATGTCCCTCAAACCCATCAGCCCGAGCTTTGATAAGAGCTATAAAATTCCATGTTTGGAAATATGCCACTAACGTTCACACATGGCAGCACTTGTTTTCTTGGAATATTAGGAAGGGTACACTGCTGAAAAATCACTGCAGTGTTTTGAAATGTATTTCACACAAAAACTTTGAGAACTGAGTATGATCAAAACAAATTCACTTTTTAAGAAATCAGTTTTACTTTTACAATAAATTTAAAAATACATATAAAAAGAAAAACATTGTTTTCTACTTTTTTATAAGCACAGCAAACCAGTTTATCCTCACTTTCATTGATGGAATTCCATTAATTTCAGTGGGGTTTATTTCTCACTTTCACCAGCAAAAGTGAAACAAGTGTTTGGTTCAAATTCATTCAAGTATCACTAAGGTACCTGACAACAGATCTGAGAGTGTTTCCAGTTACCAAAGGAGTTCTCTTCCTGCAAGAGTTCTGAGCTTGCAAATGAACATAATTTTAGCTAGGTGTACTATAAAAAACTCTCTATGTAAAAACTTCTAAATTTTTGTTCATTAGGGAGCCTGAACATTCCTTACACATAGATATTATTTCTCAAGGAACCAAAACCATCTCAGTTCATATGGACATGTTTATTTGTGAAGTCCAATCCATTCACCCTCACCCTGTTACTTCACCAACATATTTGTCTAACTCTTGCACGTTTAGTGAGCAACACAATTTTATTGCTGCCCAAATTCCTTCTGTCAGAAGTTCAGCCAAAGAATCTTGTTTACTCCCAATCCACAAACACTCTACAGCTCGCTCCATAGCAGCAAGGCCTACTGCTCTCATAGATATGATGGTTTCCATAAATTACTTGAGAAAAGGCTCACATATATAAAGCTTGTCCATTTTTTCCCACTATAAGAGCCTGGCCTAAGAAAAGGCAGCACTTGACTCCATAAGCCTTGTCTTGATAGGCTCTTGCTTGCTTGGTTTTTCTAACCGAACCTCAGCAAGACACTGAAGAGTAGCTACAAAGCCACATCCGTAAGAAATAGGAAATACTGAATTGTCCTGAATGACCTCTCTGCTCATACCATTTACACAGTAGAATCACGGCTGCATTTTGGTATTTTAGAGCTGCAGAAGGAGAAGAAAGAGTACAGCCTGCAAATAATCGTGGCCCATTCAGCCACACATTGCTCTGAGCCCCAGTGATTACCGAAGAAAAACATTCTGTCTAGAAGAGTGGAGCTGTGATCCCTCAGAAAAACCCCACAGCATTTAAACAGTAAAAAGTCAAAAAGAAGATGAATTTATCCCAAAGCATCCTCCACTAGGTGAGAGGGGGTTTTGCTCTTTCAGAACAACAGCAGCTTCTCTTGGCGATACTGCAGGATTTTGGTAAATGCAGGCCTAAAGCAAAAGATTGTTGAGAAACATTTGTAGCCACTGAGGATACTCTTCTGTGCTGAGAAATGCATCATGAGTGAAGGTGAGAGGCAAAAGCTTCAGAAAAGTATAAAAAGCATGAGATGCAACCCCTCACATAAATAAAATGGATACAAAAAATGCCAGGACCTGACTTTTGAGCAGATTATGAAACATTTTTCTAATACTTTTTAATGAACGATATCCTATGGCATTTTCTTGCACACCAAATTGTTACAAAAAGCAAAAAAAAAACCCTCCAAATTACACACACATACATGCAATTGTTAAGAGTGAGTTTTCTATTGCAGGCTTCTTTCTATTGCAGGCTCCAACAGTCAGCAGTAAGGAAGCGCATTCTAACATCCATGAATTTATTTTATTTCTACCCCCATTGTAACTGATGACAGAATATCATCAATTTGTTTCACGTCAATTATTTCTTCAGCTCATCAGGTGGGAGTTCGGTACACAGATTAGACCCAATCAATAGAATGGCACGATGACTTCCTGGGCATTGCACCAAACTTGAAGTTAATAAATCTGTTAAAACTTGGTGTGAAAGATCTCCCTCATCATAACTTGACTGTACTTGAAGCTTTCCACAGACAAAGAGCTTCTCTATATATTTAAATTAAGGCTAGACTGACAGCCTCCAAAGAGTACTATAATTTAAGGTGCTGTCATTGATACTACACTAGATATGGAAAGGAGGAGGCAGTTAAAAATTTTTAGTGAAGAATCATTAGAATTAAGGGAAATGCCTTAACTTGGGGAAAAAAAAAAGGGAATGAATGTATAAGAGCATATTTTAAAAAGACGTACACAAAAAAAGAAGAGCTATTGTTGTGCTTCTAAAACTCGAGGAAATAACGTGAAAGAAGGATATGTAAAATGAGACAACAAAACATAAGGAAAACAGCAAGTTGAGACATACATAACTATAATCCATAGTTAATACATAAAATAGCTAGGTAATTTAAGAAGGATGCATATACATCAGTTTACTTGGATAACTGAAATTGCCATTTCTCAGTTGAAGAGATTTTGCCACTGTCTGATACTCTGGAAAGAACATTTGAATGCTGTGAGTTATATTGGTGTTCTGAAGTACTGCACCACAGACAGAAATGTTATTCTACATCATGTCTATTAGTTTAGATCTCACAGACCATAGAGCTGAAAGGTCTGATGTCATTCTAGCCATGCAACAGAAGATAATATCATTAGCTGAACTATCACTATATATACATCTGCTCAGAAAAAATCAAATTAGGCTACAATAGGAATTTTACCAGAGTAAGAAAATGGTGATTGGTGTAACACATTTAATGTGTTCTGTGAAGTATGCTTCAATATTTTACTTAGTCATATGATATGACAGAGTGTTACAGGTTAATTACATGTTATGTACCTCTAGCTTTGACATTACCAACTACAGAATAGTCATAACTTTAGCATTAAAAATGTAGTCATGCTGTGCATGCCACAAAATTTATTTGTATTTACACAGCCTTCACATCTTTTGGTGAAATTATGAGTTGCATTTTCCTGAAAAGCTCAAGGATTCCAAGCAAAAATGGAATATCCCCTTTTTAAAATAATTTTATTTTTATTAGACACACTTTGTAAGGAATGTTAAATGAAGTAAATAAATAGTAGACATCCGACATCTTGCTTTTATTACCAGCTGTTTGTTATTTTAAGACCATAGACTGCACAGAGTAATTCCTGACTGACAGTGGTGAAATTGAGAAGTGAACGGGACCTTTCAGAGCTCCATTGGATTTGTGCAATAGTAATAATTCCATTATACTAAAGATGGGGTTTACATGGCATTGTTAGTTTTTACCTGCACTAAGTCCTTAGAGATCTGTGGAATGTTTCTAAAGAGCATTTAAAAGTTTACAAAAAATGCAAGTTCAAATGTATATGTAAAACATATAAGTAAGTTTAACTATCAAAGGGGTCAGACCATCAGTGAAAATACTTAATGTATCTACAAGCCAAAACCTGTTCAAGACAACTACCTTTAATGCAAAGGAACACATTTAAACAAACTTTGAGTTCAAAAAAACACTGCTGTCAGAGTTAGTCTATTTGACATTTACCCATTTGTATCCTGGTACAAGTTCCACAGGACAGTCAAATCAACATCAACTTAGAAACTACCACAAATGGACTAATAATTGACTGAACAGTCTCGTCTGAACTTCTCTGGTGCTATCCAGCAAACAGAAATCAGATGTGAACAAGCATCACCTCAGTGGTATGAAGCTAGACTGGTCATATACAGAAGGAACTTCCAGTCACAGCAACGTGGGAATCAACTGAAGGGAGAGAATTCATGTATGCAAACTGGACAGCTCCAGTAAGAGCACTGAGTGTTCAAGCAAATTCACACAATGTGTTCTTTATGGGTGAGAGAGGCCTCTGATGGACAGACATAGTATCTAAAACCTAAGTTATAATCATTTAACAGAAACCGAGTAAGGAATGGCTGAATCACATTCTCCTCCAAGCGTGGAGTGCAGAGTTGAACAGCATCGCACCCACAAGCATACACACATATGTACACCCTAGAGAAGACAGCATCATTCACACTCACAGGCAGGACCAAGTCAGGACTAGCACCACCCAAAGCAGTACTGAAACTCTGGTTAATTCAAATCAACTCAAAACAGTAAGAGATGGGGACCCAGTAATTCTAAGTTGTCCAACCATTATTTTGCATATTTTGAGGAGCTGAAAGCTCACCAGTGCATCTGAAAGACTTGATAAAGGTACTGGAACAGGTGGCAATGTTTGCCAAGTGCAGCTAGGATGAAAAACGATTGGGAAATGCTCATATTATAATTACAGGGTGAAGGTCCACTTACCAGTTTCCATGTACTTTCCTATTCTGCAGGGGCAGGGGGGAGGAAGAGCACAACAGCACCATCTTCCCAGATCTTATCTCTTTTGAAAATAGCAATGAACAAATAAGGGAGCCAGCTGGACTCACCAGCCAGCAGTACACATTAACATGCATGAAACCTCAATCATGGAATATCCTCCAACTTCTCCAACAAGCAAAAGACGAAGATGTCGCACAAATTCATTTCAGAAGTGGCATTCGTGGCCTTATAGGGAAGCGAAGAGGTTGGAGCTGACACCCCTGGCGGGATCGTTACGTCCAGCTCCCGGCCTGAGTTCGCCGCGCCTTGGGCAGCTTCTGTCGGAGGTGGTGACTCTAGCGACAAGCAGGCACCAGAAAGCCGCCGGTGCCGCGGCAGGCCACATCACCCTCTCGCCCTGAGCAAACGGATCAGCCTCGGGAAAGGAAGATGCACTTGCAAGAGGGCGGGCAGCGATTCCCGCGGCTCGGACGGGCATCCCCCGCGCCGGGGGCTGTATCCCCGCCGAGCGCGGTGCGTGCCCGCCGCCGCCCCCCGCAGTCCCGCAGAGCTGCCCAGCACGGCGGGGATGCTCGCTCCGCCGCTCGCCCGGCCCGGCCCGGCCCGGCCCGCCCCGCCGCCCTACCTCGCCCGCCCGCGCTGCCGGCCGTGGAGTTGCCGCAGCCCATGGGCGCTGCCCTGCCCGCGCTGCGCCCGCCGGTGCGCTGCGGTCACGGAAGACAGCCGACGGCGGGCGGAGCCGGGTGGGAGATAAAGCCGCGAGGACCCCTCCTCCTCTTCCTCCTCCTCCTCCTCCTCCTCCTCTCCCCACCCATCGCCTGGGAAACCGCCGGCCCCGAGCGTCGCCGCCCGGCCTCAGCCCCGGCCCCTCGCCTCACGCCCCGTTCCTCCCCAGGGAGAGCCACGCCCCGGGCTGTCCCCTCGCCCGGACGGGCTGGAGCTGCTAAGCCGGAGATATGGCTCAGTCCAGACTCAAGCCTGCAGGACTACGAACGACCCCCACTCTCAGGCAACAAGCCCAGAGCCTCCCCGGGCAGTGGAGATGCTCCTTGGCTCACGCTCCTTGGCTTCACGGGAGCTTTGGGACACCCCTCATTCGCAAAGGGGAACGTCGGCGTAACCACAGGAACAGGCTGCAAACTCTATATCTGCTATCAATAACATCCTGATCAGTATTTTAATCAAATCTTTATCATGGATTTGGGTATTTCTCTCCTTACAAGAAATATGATGGTGAAACTGAAGACCCATTGAGTTGAGAAGAGCTTCAGATTCACTTTCCCCAAGCAATATCAGCAGCGCTGAGAAACATGAAAGATAAGTTTACAAATTCTTCAAGCAATCATTTTCATTCAACATTTGTGTCATTTACCAAAAAGAAATTGACTTTCTGTTAACCCAAACCTGTCTTCCACACAAAGGAGTAAAATATTCTAAAATCTTGATGGCTTGGTTTCTCCTCCTCCATCCTCAAATGAGCAGGAAGCTGAAATCCAATGGATACATCTAGATACAGCTGCAAATACTCCAGATAGATAGATAGATAGATACTACTGCTACAACAAATTTGTTTAAGGGCTCAGAAGGATGTTTTAGAGGTGTCACAGATACATCAGTATGATCATCACATATGCATCTGACTGATAACTATCTTCTACAAAAGGACCAGATATAAAGAGCTGCTGCCTGATCTTGCAGCATGTTCTGAGAAGGGGGTAAAAAAAGAAATCACAATTCTCTTACTGGTTTCCCAAGAAGTACACATTAAAACAAGAAGTACACATTAAAACAAAGCAGCTCCATAAGCAGCAGAGGCAACATCCAGTCTCCTATGGATTTTTGATGTCCACCTCTTGACAAGGGTGTAAGATCTCCCTCCTCTGACCGGCCACCTATTTTCATGTCAATTGCAGAAAGTCAGTATTTCCAAGGTCTTTGTCTATACCTTCCCAAGAAATTGTCTGAACTGAACAACCAGCTCAAAATTTAATAGGACAGGGCTAATGGGCACATAGGTTTGACCGCATAATTTCTTCACCATCACTGGTTCTACAGCAGACAGACAGTGCAAATGTGTGTAGTTTTCTTCAGAAAAACAAAATCTCACAAAGGTTCAAAACCACACCTTTTTGATAGCCAGTTTTCTGAAATTCACACATTGAAAAATGAACCCTCAGGCCTAGCTTTCAGCACCAAGCATCAGCTCAAAGAGAATTTTTAGTGGCAGAGTTAAGAAGGAAGAAAGGGTTCTCTGAAAGCAATGCTGAAAGACATCCTCCTTAAGGCCCCATGGTTTTCTAAAGTAAAAAGAAACAAAAAAAAAAAAAAAAAAAAAAAAAAAAAAAAAAAAAAAAAAAACTCCCAGCAACCCACACTGACCCTATATAGGCTTGGCACATTTTGAAGTATCTATGAGTGTATTTTTAATATGCAGTTTACCTTGTAGGAAGCAGTTGTGGCGAGCACAGAAACCCAGTCATGTCCTCACATATGTCCTCACATAAAGGCAGCTGGGAGGCAAAATTCCCCTGGAGATGCCTTGACACCGAGCCACTGCCCTGGCCACGAGGAGAAGACATGAGGCTGTGGTAACCTGCAGTGGTATTAAGGATGACAGAAAGGTGATGTTACTTCTAAATGTTCTCACTCCTCTACAAGTTCAGTGTATTGCACACAAGCCAAGCACCCTGTGTGCACAAACTAAGGGCTGCACTGTTGTCCACACAATAAGAAAAGAAACTTCCAGCACACCCATCCAAAGCTGGAGTTAGTAGCACTTTCAGGGGACTTATAACAGGAAATGTGATGTATTCCTCTATACAGTGTCTGGGATTGTAATGAGTCAGCCCCTATCTTGGCAGCTCTATTGTACTTGCCTCCTACTACAAATAGGAAGACACATTTTAGTTTCAACTTTACTTGTGTTTTACACTAACAGAGCATTTCACTTCATTACTGAAAATAACTGGTAGCAAAATACAGTCACCTAAGCAAGTTAATTAAATGAACACTTGACATTAAGGGAAGGGAGCGATGTGTTACATGCATCAGCAAACTCCTGCCATCACACACCCTGTGTATATCATCTCCTCTGAGGAAGACTGGGAGATGTATGGATGTAAACTTCTGTAAGTATTTCAGAAGATGTAGTAGAAAAGGATTTCATTATTCTTTCCCTAAATTAACAGAAAATTTACCCAGCTGAGAAAACAGATTGATTAATGGGATTATCTAAATCTGAAATTCCAGTGATTTTCCCCTTTTGGGCGTTTTTGCTTGTCTGAGTGCTTAAAATCCAAACAATCTGTCTGTCAAGCTGGTATGCAAGTCTATTGAAAGGATCGATAAAACCCATTACTTCTGGGTCCTAGGGAACATCCCTTATTTGCACAATAATATATACTTTCCAAAATCCTTTTTTCATTTAAGTATCCACACAGAAACATTATGTATCCATTATTTCTTTCTAACAAAACATTTGCTTACAAAAGGTTAGATCTCAGTTTATGCAAGTATTAGAGCAAGACTTTGATGATCCTTGTGCATCTCTTCCAACTCAGGATATTCTGTGATTTTATATTAAAAAAATATAGTGCTAATTAGCATCTTCTGTGTATTTTTTTTGAACTGTGTCTCATAGACATGGATGTTCTCAAAATTGCAAATGTCCTGAAAATATTATCAGTTCTTCATCAGTAGTTAGCACCATGAGATAATTTTTTTCCTAATCAAACAGGAATTCAATTTAGACCAAACTTGCCCTGTTTAAGAGGCGCAAGTTGCACTGCAAATACGTGGTCAGAGTTTGCCAGTGCAACCACCTTGTTTATGGTTGATTCTCAATTCCATTGCTTTCAAGTTCTACTTCCCATGTTTTCAGGCTACCTTGTTTCTCCCTGTCCAACTTTACAGTCTTGCTAGAGCACTGTTGTTTTATAGCTGGCAACCTGGGCTTGTAGGTTTCACTGACTTCTTCAAATATTATGATACAGGATAGATGGTGCTTGTGAACACTTAGCCAGTAAATGACAGAAAGTTACAACCCAATTTCCCAGTAAGCCTGAAAGGATGATTCTTCTTGAAAAATTCTGTAGTCCAAGCCCCAGCCTAACCAAAAAAAAACCCCAACCCCCCGCTCAAAAAAAAACAAACAAAACCCCCCCAAATTATTTACATTAATAGAGGGGGGAAAATCAAGAACTTCTTAGTAAAAGGTATCATGATTCCACAGCCCTTGAAGTTGCTTACTACATGGCTAAGGGAGACATTGAGAAGATCTTTACATTGCTGGGAACATTTAATTTTTAACAAAAAGGGTTGACTAATTTGATTTGGGTTACAGAAGCCAAATGACAGTCATTACAAAACACAGAGGGCAACAAAAGGAAAGAAACCTACAATTCCCCCTGTTTCTATACCATTTCCTAATAATGGCCATATTGTGGAAGCACTTGCTCGCACCACGTGACCCCAACAGTGCAAGGTACTATCTGGACACATCAAGAATGTTCATCTTTGCTGGCAGTCAGAAAGACAAGAAATAGCTGATGTATGAGATAATAGAGGAGCCAAAGTAGGAAGCAGTGAGATAGCATTACTATTTATAAAATGGATGTGCCTAACAAGAACAAAAAAAAAAAAAAAAATCTATATTAGGTCAAAGGAAAGATCAACCTTATTCAGAATTCTGCCTCTGGCAGCAGCTGAAGAGAACATAGGAAACTCATATGGTATGTGCCCCCCAAAGTCTCCCATCATCCAGCATTTACAGGTCACCGTCTGCCTGAGGCAGATGTATTTAGCAACCCTTAACACATTCTCTTCTATAAGCTTGTTCCACCAACCCTTGAACACATGTAAGACCCCGGCACCCACAGCATCCTCTGTTCCACCTCCAGCCACATTGAATTGAATTGAAGAATCTACTTTCGTGTGCTTTGAGCCTGGTGCCTGCCCACTTCAGCTGTTGGTGGTTTGTTCCTTATATCAGGATAAACATTGAATAATCAATTCCCCACTTCAGACATTTCTGACTTTTTGTTCTTCATAGCAGAATAAACACCAAAAAATCAATATGCCATATCCCCTTCCTTCACCTTTAGTTAGCAGCAGTGATAGCAAGTTGTCATTTTCTGGCAGTTGATCAATAGGTAGTTAGAACACTTTTTCTGAAAGAGATTTTCTGTGAAAGGGTTTAGAAACCCCATTCTAGAGACCAGGTTCTGCTAGTAATGCCAAGTTTATACGACTTGTGCAGGGGAGGGACCCTGCATGGAGGGAGCAGCCACATTTCTTTGCCCCTCATAGACTTACTGTAATCCACGCAGCGTGCCCCCCCTTGTATTACTTGTCAGCAATGAGAAAATGTGGTAGAGGGGTTTTTACATGCCTCTCAGTCCCTTTTCTGGCTGCCTGGCAGCCCCGCACTCACCAGGGGAGTTTTTCAGCACCTGCCCTACACTCCTCTGAGCTCTGAGCTGGTCTTGCCTCACCTTCAGCTCACACCACAGTGAGTAGCCCACAGATGGGCCAGCTACCATCTAACCTTAAATGATCCATGTGGCATTACTTATCATGCCAGCACAGTGAGGAACAGAATCAAACCGCAAGAATGTAAGGGGAAAAGCAATTTGTCTTTCTCCTTGAAGGGACTGTGGAAAGTTTGTCTTGAATATTTCTTTTAAATTAAAATTATGAATCCTTTTGTTAAAAAAGACACCATAAAATGGTAGAACATGTATGTTTATAAGGGTCTGTGGAAGCAGACTTAAAAAATATTATTTAAATACCTCACTTTAAAGCAAAAAAAGTGTATTTGCCAATGCGAAGGATTTTCTTTCCTCCTAAGTCAAGATTTTAATTTATCTAACTGTTCCTGCTCTCATGAAAGTCACTAATAAAATTCTCACTGTTGGGCCAAATCAGACATGAATTGAGACAAAATCAATGATTTCTCCTAAAAAATCTAGTAAGCAATGAACAAGGAACCCATCAGCCAATCAGTAAGTGCCAAAGAAATGTGAAAATTCTGTTAGTGGATATGCCAGCTTTACAGAAATTTCTGCACCCCCCTCCTCCCCGGTCTCTGACAGAATAAATATCAATTAATTTTGCAATAATTCTTTCTGAATGTGATTGTTGTCCACAGTCATGAAACCCCCTTTGTTTTTAAAAGGAGCATATGATTCTTAGCTGATTCACAAAGTAGAAATGGAGCTCAAGACTAAAACATTCAAAGGTATGTGCAGGGAAGAAATAAATCATAATTCAATGCTACTGTGTTCACATCAGTGTTATATCTGTTCCTAAAAAGTCTGGATTTCTTAAAGATTTCTCTTTAAGAGTTATTTTCAGGTGCCCTTGAAAATAAAAAGTGGCCAAATGCTTAAATCGGATACTAAGAAACAGTTTGGAATCCCTTCTGTGCCCAAAAGGTTGATATATATGATGTATGAGATTCTTCTATTAAAGATTTCAGAAAAATACAGGAGATAAGTAAGGTTGCTTCTTACCTCTGAGATGCCTGAAGCTTCATTGTACTATCTCAACAAAAAGCCTCCCAAAGCTCTATTCCAGAGGAGAAAAGCATCTTACTCTCTTATTTTAATATACTATGCAGACAGATTAATTTCTTTCCCTGTCTCTCACTTCATAAATTAATTTGCAAGATGCAGATAATTCAGCTTTTCCAACGACAGCATTACAAAATAAAAATATGAAAAACTGACAAAATGCTAGAGAAAGGACCTTTATACTGTGCTGTCTTGAAGATGTCAGTGCAGCACTGCATCTTCTTGAAACAAAGTCACTTGAAAAAAACATCACTTCAGGCACGTGTGTACCTCAAACACACTTGCTCCATTTGAAAAGCCTAAATTAGTACTCGAGTAGTGCAAGACAACTGCATTTAGATCCATGAGAGGAAACTCTCTCTGCCTCAGAACTGTGTATGAGAAAGGCACATCTCTTGTTTCAAGTCCCACACTTTTATTTCAAGAGGCCCCTCTGTACACACAGCTGTTATTTGTGCACTTCTGTGGGAAGACGATATCCCTGCTTGATTATGTTTTATTTTCCTGCACTTTTTCAGATGCCAATTCTTCCTCTGTTGTTCATATAAATTTCCACTGCAGTTTTCCACACATAAAAATTGCTTTTGCCCTATATTGGTACTGATGCCAACCAGCACAGTCTCTGCCTTGTTTTTGTATGCAGTGTGCCTGAAGACTATCGAAGCAGCAGACACATCCTCACAACAAAAAATGTCTTCATCAAAGCTGTATATTTATCTACCTCTGCTTAATTAACGTCTTAGCTTTTGAAAACTTAGGGAAAATTTGCTAGTCTTTTTAGAGCAGCTATTTATAATTCACACAGACTGTGACTTTCATAACTTGCAAGTGCCATTTAATTGAAATAATAGAATTCTGCTTCAGCAAATACCAACCAGACTAAGAAAAGATAAATGTGCATCAAAACAGCACCTCTCTATATAAATATGGGTTTAACACAAGAAGATGCTAACAATTTTGATTAATCAAAATTTCTGTTATACTCAGCATACAGTAAACAGAAGTTCTTACCATTAGCAATATGGAAGCAGTGTGTGTTAGGTCATTAAAAAGAAAAAGGCACCCACAAATACCGAGTACATATTGTGCTTTGGTGACTTTTAACACACAGAATGTAAGTTCTTGACAGATAAAGTACTAGCAATTTTTAAGCATTTAAGGGTGGCTCTTGTATGCATAATTTCAAATATTTGTAAGAGCAGAATATTTGTACCCATGAAATAAAACCAACTGTAAGCAATCAATAGTAGTTATGTGAGGTCCTCACATGTTCTCATAGGAGGCATCCTTTCAGTACCTATATAAGGGTGACAAACTCCTCTCATTTATAATTAATAAAGATTAAGAAATTCACCCTTGTTAAACACAGACTCAGCTTTTGGAGTCCACAAATAGAGGCAAATGGTAGAGACAGACAAAGAAATTGACAGTTTGGGATTTTCTGCAATAAATACTTTATCTAGTTTCATTTATTCCAGGTTTAACAGCAAAGTGGAGGCAGCACACCCAAACCATCTGTTCCTTAATATATACCTGGAATTACTCCCAAAAGACTGGTATTTTGTTTATTAGTATTTGCATGGCATTTCAAAATACATGACTTGGGGCTCCTAAAATGCACAGAATTGTGTGAAAACAATGAACATAGATTAAAATAATTGCTGTGGAGATTTAATTCTTTGATTTCTGACAGTGAGCATTTAGGATTCAAGGACTTGCTTTTCTCTTTCCTCCAGAATGAGATGGGCCAGCCACTTTCCAAACAATCCCAAATCCCTTCCATCTCATAATAAGAAGAACATGTCACTTATGGAAGGTCTGATGGGGGCTGACAGCCTGGTAGTCCCTCACAGCAAACTTGCCCTAGAAGGCTGAGACATGGTAAAACCACAGGTGCTGGCAGCAACAGTCCTGATGTACAACAGCAAAAACAAGAGATCTGGACTCAAACCTAACAATGACCAGAGCACTTATTTGAAACAAAGACACTCTTTTCTGATTTAGTTTTCAAAGTACTGAACATTGCTCCATTTGGCAAGGCTACAACACAATGTAAATCAAATCTAATAAAACCTCTGAAATTCTGTATGCACAAGCAGTTCTGTTCAGGGGGCCAATGAAAAACTCTGGCAACTTCTGTCATAGATTTCTTTCAAAACTTTTAAGTTAGCTAAAACACTGATGAGAACATTTCCCATTGCATTTCTATTCATGTTCTCCCAGTAACAGATATGATACTGCTCTTTTTGGAGGGATTTTTTTCTTTTTGCTATTTCACAGAAGTGTGATTTGAGAGGGTGAAAAAATAATTAGAAACCACTGGTCCTTTCTGAGAAAAAACTATGCACATTACTAGGTGCTGTTGACTCTAACAGCAGTACATGCTGTCTGCATGCTTCATGCTTCAACTGATAGTTGCTGACCTAGGATCTTGGAAGAACTTACGTTTACAGAGTATTTAAAGATAATGACTGTATGTGACTCTTGAACTAAATGTTCTGGTTTTAAAATGTGAAAGAAAAACAAGGAAAAGCAATATGTTATCATAAATGAACTTGAAAGAACTGAGAAACTATTTACTGATCCAGCCAACATTTATATGCCTGATTAATTTCCAGGAATCTGACAGGCTAAACACAAGTTTCTAAGTTTGCAGGACTGGAGCTGGGCTGTCAAGTCCACAGGTAACATGTGGCATTGTTGCAGGGTTACAAACCGCCTGCCTGCATGGCAAATCACATGATGGAAAGCAAAAGGGTGGGGCAGGTTCTCAGCTGCAAGGCAAATTCTGCACAAGTTCAGGTGCTTGAGCAGTCACATATGGTGGGCATTTTATAGCCCAAAGAGCTGGCCATAGCCTGGTGAGATTCACCTTGCTTGTACCTTGCTCACAGTGACCTTTATCCAAGGAAAATACTGAGAGAGCTTTGCCAACTGGAAGACTTATTTTGCTAACAGCTCTGCTGTCAGCCTCCTAGGGGCTGTGCTCTGTCACCCATGCTGTAAGGGCAACACTCCTCTGAAAAGACCCTCCAAGAGCTACAAAGCTGCAAAAGGCAATCACAATGTGTAGCTTGCAACCTCTCCTATAATGATTCAACTCTGCTCCCCTCACACTCCTCACTGGCCCTTCCTAAAGCAAGTCACCAGCTCGCCACAGCAACAGCCCTGCCTCCAGCAACAATGCTGGACGGAGTGCTCAGCGCACATGCTGCAGAATTCCAGCTGTCTGGCAAGCCCCTCATTTGCAGCAGTAGGTCCAGTCATATGACAGAAAGGGTTCCCAGTATTTGGCTTTCTCCAGACAGCAGAAGAACTTCTAAGCAGCCGCCACAGGAAGAAGAATTGGAAACATCTGATCCTGTGACAGTGGAAGCATCTGAGCACTGTGGAGGAACCCAGCGCTCCGGGGTGAGAGGATTCCTGCTGAGCTGCACTGGGGGTGCACGGACCTGCTGCCTGGGCAGCAACACAGCACTGTATTTTCCTTGTATGACTGTGCTTGGTTGTGTACTTGTGCTCCTGACATTGTCTCAGCAACCTGCTGGGAGGAGTCACTGCCCAGCAGGAAACAAACAGATTGTGGTATCTGTGCTATTTGGGTGCTGCCTAGAGTTTCCTTAATGCTTTCTGTATCATCCTCTGGAGGTTTTGCTGTTTCTCTAAAAATACAAAATGACATCCTATTGCACCACCACATCCTGCTCTGCCTTTGCCCTGGGCAGCACAGACAGGCCCTGCTCAGGGGGGCTTCTGTGGTCTCCAGCAGCCTCAGTTATGTACCCAGACCCTGTTGTGCTACATGGTGTATGGAGAACAAAAAGAGTCCAAACAGAAAACAGGAAGACCAAAAAGGATATAATTACACTGGCAAACTTATGTAGACTTCTAATAGGCCTTAAGGTATGTTCTGCTACATATAAATGTTAAGACATTATCAGTCAGCTTTTTTTAGCCTAACCAGCCATAGAAAAATTAACAAAAGTGAATCAAAGGGAGTAATCAGAATTAAGACCACGTGAATTTTTCAGTTGTGTTCAGAAAGAAACACAAAACTACAGGGCGTGATTGTTTCATGTGATCTCATGATAAAAAAATTAGACCAAGAGCTGGCTTTAGACACAGTAAGGGCATTTGCTTCTGATAATTGTATTGATGTTGCAAAGACTAAAAAACCAGGTTCCCTCTGACACTGAACTGACAGTCTTTTCTGCAGATCCAGCCTGCACTTGAATGTGGTTTTCTGACTTTTGGTAACCTTTATGTCTAACATGTTATTTATTGGCACTTTATAATCATATGTCAGGCATTAGAGGTCTCATATTAATGTACAGAATCATATCGGACATGCATTTCTTTGATGAAGTACCTTTATTATTCTTTCTGTCACTTCTTGTATTTCATCCAAAGATTTTTCACCACTTCTCACACAGCCCTGAACTCTATTGGACCATCACCTGAAGCAGGTTAGGGAGCAACATATACCACAAAAAGCACAGCTAGGAGGAGGAAGGAGCCTGTGCATTGAATTTGCGCTGCAAAACCATAAAACTTTTAGCTTAAAATATTCCACTAATTCTCCAACGAACTACCCGCTATCTCATGCTCCTATTTCTTGCAATGCAAATGCAAACTATTAAATCAGATGCCCTCCATCAGACAGGCCCCCAAACAAAAAGTCACGGCAACACTATCCGAGCCCACACAGCTCAGGGCAGGGCAGGCATGGAGGAAGTCGTGGCAACACCTCTGACTGGTATTGCCATCGGTGACTTCAGCATTTGAAACCATATTTTTATTCTGGATCTAGGTGGAGACTGCTGCTGTGCTTGGTTACAGGAGGGCACTTAATTGTCCTTAAATTACATGAAATTAAAGATGGTAGTTATACCCTTCACCTTCAATGAGGTTTTAATTAGATTCATCCCACCAGCCAGTCCATCTCTGCATGTCCATTTTGGCATATTACTAACATGTTTAATGGAAATAAACAAAGCCATGTGTTTTATGTTAAAACAAAGAACACAACCTCTTGGTCACAAAGCAATTCATAATTTCAGTGGAATTTTATTTCAGTTCAGTATTATGGGTCATACACAAAATCACAAGATACTCGTTTCCTGTGTGTCCAAGAGATGTCCAGTACATCAGATGTCCTAGTATTAATGTAACCAGTTATTTATTCAGATACTATTAAAAAATTGTTTTGGGATGCTTCTGACAGTGAAAGTACTAAGAGTCCTTTTCACATCTTTCACTTGTATTCATTTGAAGCAATTTATTGCTACTATCATATAACATATCCTCTGTATTTATATATACATTTATATAAAGTTGCACAACTTATGGTAAATTATTACATGTCTAAAAGTCATCTGTAGTTCAAAGATTTGTTACTGAGCACAAAGAAGAATATGAGACATTTTGTTAAAAGCATAAATATACTCAGCTGACTTAGCAAATATGTGACTACCACACCACTGCTCAGAAATTTCTTGTAAAGTATAAGGTATGAAGCCAAAAAGGAAGCATAATGCAATAAGTTCTTTAAAGATATAATGGAACATATGAGAAAGAGAGCACAATGCACTATGACTTACTCTGCAACCAGTCTAACCAGAAAAAAATAATTACAGTCAGCTCTCCATTAATACTGGGTGGACTATCAAATTTGGAAATAAATTAGGCTAAGGATGCACAACAGCTGCCTTTCTTCCAAACAGTCCAATTAAAGCTGGCAGGGCTTATTAACTCAGGGACAGCACCATCCAGGCTTGGCACTGCTGCTTCCAGCCCTGAGCTGGTGCTGGGCAGTTAGGGGGAAAGCACTTGGGCAGACTGGAAGCATGGCACTGACACCTTCCGTCCTGCAGAAGGCACAGTCCCAGCTGCCACCTCACACTGTGGTCCCTCCTGTCCTGGAACATGGCCAGACTTGACTGGCTGGTTACCAAGGGATTTTCCTGACCATCCTCAAACAGGAACAAGACTGTCCTGTGTAAAACCCCAATTTCAGGTTTGAAGATTCACCAGTTTCTGTGGGCCTACAGTAATACTGGAAGATTTTATATCATTTTGCGAAGAGATTTGTTAAGAAGACAAATCTTGAAATTCCAGATGGATTCAAACTTTCTTCTTTCCTTTAAAATTGATCATTCTCCCAACTATGAGATTTTTTGGCTACTGTCAGGCTTTTGCTGGAAGGAAGCATCATCTTTTCTTAGAAGTAGGATAATTAGTTTATGTAATAAATTACTTCATACTCAACTCTCAATTATTTATTGATTTTACTTGATACTATGATCTCTTGCTAGTTTTGTAAGCAGTATGGATCACTTTAATTGTAGTTTTTCTGAGGTTTTTCCCTAAAGTTTTCCCACTCTAGGAGCCATTTTCCTTAACATGATTGAGTCATCTGTAGGTTATGGAATACACACATACAAATTAATTGAGCTGCTTCCTGAAGTGATCTCAAGCTCACTTCACACTTCCGCGGCAGGTCTTTTGAGCAGTCAGGTGACTGATTCTGTACTGTGCCTACTGTTTGCCTGTTCTCTTTCCTTATGTTCAATGTTCCCAGAATGGCTGTAAGAGTGCTTTTCAGTCAGCGTGACTTTTTGTAGTAGTTGAGTATACTGCATTCAGTACCTGGATATAGAACATGGAAACTCAGGAAACCCAGAAACTGTGTTTTCTTGTGTCAAAGAATCACCTCTACCCAAAGGACTGCCCGTGGACAAGGCACTTAAATTCTTTTTATAATACTGCTAATGCTGCATAAATAAATTGTTGAAATGTTTGGTGGTGGTACTGTGGGTTATTTTAATTCTTTTAGAAACATTATTTGGAGTTACCAAAACTGAAGAATAATTCTTAAGACCCAATAAAACCAAGTGACTGGGAAATTAAAATTAATTTCAATTCCTAATAGGCAACTTTTGAAATTCAAAACCAGCTGGACTGAATTGGTAAAGTTCAATAAAAACATTTTTTCACCATAAATAAGCAATCTGCCAAGTTTACAGCTGTGTAGGAAATGATACAACAAAGAATGACAACTAGTAAAAAACATCACCCTTCAGTAAGTTAATGAAGGGTTTTTTGTTTTATTTAAATAAAACCAGTAGAACCTGTTCTGGAAATAACTATTCTGAACTTTGGAATGACAACAGGTTTCCACTCGTGAACCTCAGACTAAACAAAGACATCAAAAAGAAGAACACAAAACCTTCCAGGTTATTGCAGTGATGTGAAATAAAACCACAAACCACCTCAATGCTTTCATGGTGAAGGAAATACTTCAACTCAATGGGAAAGAGCTGTTGCTGAACTATTTCAAGACAAGAGGGGGAAAGGAAGAGGCAAGAGTTATAACTAAAACTAAGTATTTGGGAAATATTAAAAAAATGCCCTGAAGGTACTTTAACAGATACAGAAAATCTGATGCAGCATGGTTTTCTTGTTCTCCATTAATGTCAAGTAATGCTTTCAAAATCTCTAGTGAAAGAAAAATAAGGCTTAACACAGACTGACAAAATTGGCTCAAATGTGATCGCAGATTCTTTAGCCTAATGCCTAACTGGTGTCCTATTTCATATTCTGTAGAAAAAAAAATCTCTGGCCTCTTTTCACCACTCTAAAGTTCTCTGAAACATTATTATGATAAATATGTATCTATTTTTATTTTCTCTTTGTGTAAATACATACTGTCATCCATGGTATTTTTGGTATTAGCTAGAGATTTTTATTATGGTTCAGTGTCTTTATTCAGTCAGGAAAAAGAACTGAATGTGAGACCTCTCTTCTTACTCAAAGGCCTGGAACAGGGAGTCCAGCTTCAGGACTGGTGGAGCAGTCCCACTGTTATGGCTTGGCACATTGGGTTAAAGGTCCCGTCACAAGCTTCAGAAGCAATACCAATCAATGTCAGACACACAGAAATACTGTAGCCGAAATTGCAGGGTTCACTGGTCTTTCTCATACATAATTAAGCAAATGATCATCTAGCCAATCTGCAAAAAGTCTTTTAATTAGGGAAAAACACCCTCAATCTTTATTAGCAATCACCTTTTCATATAAAATGTTTCCTATTGCTTAAGAACAACAGAAGTGGAAAAATCCACTGGGATTTAGATGCAAAAAGCTGGTCAATATTAATGTCTGGAGTTCTTTTACCACACAAGCTGCATTTTTTACAATTTTCTTCTTTTAATAGAGGCCAGCAATATGAGTTATCTGAAGATTGTGAAATTTCTTCAAAGATGGTATTATCTTACAGCCAGTATGGTTGTTTGCATATTGTTTAATTGGCAGGATTCTTCCTGAAGTCTTCAGAAGTGGGTTTTTGTTGTTTGGGTTTTGTTTTGTTTGTTGGTTTTGATGTTGTTGTTGTTATTTTGGGGGTTTTGTATGTTGTTGGTTTGTTGGTTTTTGGGTTTTGTTGTTTTTTTTTTTTTCCTTAAATGAGATTCTGGATTTAAGTATCTCCATTTTTATCTAAAGCCACACTGGAGCAACAAAAGCTACAGCTGACAAGAACGGAGCAACTTCCCTGCAAGATCCGTAACCCTGGACTTTTGGAGAATCTAAGGCACCTAAAAGCTATGGACACCCTTCAAAGGCATGTACATAATCAAATAAATATCAAGCTGTGGTTACTTTGCAAATATTAATTTTGTTTAACTAAGCATCCAAATTAATGTCTAAATGCTGAAGTTATCCAACACAATTAAGACAGCATCAAGACTCATAAAAACATAGCTCAGTACGTGAAGGACTAGTAACTCAAAATGCATCCCTTCCAACCCCCCCAAGTGTTATGGGGTTATGGTGATATGGGCTATGGCTGTGCTGGGATTTGCCTGTCTCGAGCACAAGGTCCCACAGTTTCACTTGCAGAATTGTCCATGGACAAGAACAAACGCAGATGCCACAAAGGAGGGTCACTGATAAGCAAGCGGCTGTGTGATGCCAGAAGTGTCCCTGCCGCGCACCTGAGGAGAGCACAGCCAAGGGCTCACCAACAACTGGGAGTCCCTAAGCCCCACGAGCTCAGCCTGGAGGAGCTGATCTTCCCCTGGTTTTTATCAGACCCACGCGCCCTCACAGCCTCTCTCAGCTGAGGGGGCATCCGGGGCCGCTGCTGCGTCCCTCCTCTCGCCACGGATCTGCGGGAGGCCGCTCCGAGCCGCCCTCCACCGGCGCCCTCCGTGCCGCGGCCCGCAGAGCTGAGGGCGGCAGGACGCCTCCCCCCACCGGCCCTCCCCGTGACTCGCTTCCTTCGCCGGACGGGAACTGGGCGGAGTGAGCGGCCCTGGCCCCGCCAGCGGAGTCGTCCGGGCGTGCTCAGTGCCTGCAGAGTGCCGCGGCTGCCTCCGCGGGGACGGGACGGAGGGGGAGAGGGAGGGACGGACGGACAGACGGACGGACGCACGCAGCCGAGCCCCGCCGCCGGGGCGTGCCTGCGCTGCGCACCCCGCTCCTGCCAGGGCTCCGCCGCGCTGCAGCGCCAACATGCCCGCCGTCGACAAGCTCCTCCTGGAAGAGGCTCTGCAGGACAGCCCGCAGGTAGCGGCCGCTGCCGGGACAGCCCGTCCGTCCGTCGGTGTGACGCACCTGAGTGCTCGGTGCCGGCGGGTCTGGCTGGACCGGGGTGGGCTGAGAGCAGGCGAGAGCCGGGGAGAGGGGTGCCGAGGGCGGTGCGGGGGGGTGGCGCGGCCGGCCAGGAATTGGTCGGGGCGAGCTCGGCGGTCGGAGCCGTCGGGGAGCGGGGATGCGCTGAGAGGCGCGGGCGGCAGCCGTGCGGCCGCGGGGAAAGTCTGGTGTCCTGCGGGGCGTTCGTCGGGGGAAAAGCAGGCAGAATCTGCTCCTCGGCGTCCCCCAGCGCGAGGGACACTGCGCCCGTTCTCCTCACCGCCCTTAGTGAAACTGCTGTGGCTTTTTCCTCGTACCGTCCTGTCTGGGTGGTGCGCTTGATGGCTCTAAAGGTTGCCTGGAACAGCCGAGATGTGTCGGGGAAGGACAGGTGGGCTCGGTGCGCTGGCTTCCCCCGAAGGGAAAACGACACCTGTGCGCAGTGAGTCACCTTGCCCCGGTGGCAAAATAGGCTGGAGGAGTGTCACCACCAGCGTGCCTGATCCTCAAGGGCCGCAGTTCCCATATAGGAGCTTCCTTGAGGATAAGTGAGGCGGATACCACCGAAGATGACCTCCTTTGAAGGGGTGTGAGGAACGAAGAGAGGCGGTCGCTGCCCTTCCCTTTCCTTCCCGAGTGCGGGCAGGGGAGGATATTCCTCCTTTGGCCCCAGCGTCCCGTGCCCCGCCGCCGGGAGCCGCGATGTGCCGCAGCTGCACAGGGCACCCCTGGCACTGTGGAAGCCCCCCCGAGAGAACATGCCGTGTCTTGATGTGTTCAGGGGCTGGTTGAGTGGAAGAGAGAAGTAACAGGAAGGGGAAAGAATGGAAATTTCGCTGGGGGATGTGGAATGTGTTTTGGGGACAAAGCATGGTGTGGAACGAGATACAAAAGTAGTTGGTGAAGCAGGGAATAAACAAATGAGGGCAGGGTGGATCAGTATGGGTGCAGCTCCCAGGTAACACTGTGTTGTAATCCTAAGTCGTGTGCTGATGGATCAGGAGGAGGAATGATAAGGTAAGCTGTAGAGCAGATTGCTGCAAGGTGTTATAGAGTCTGTCATGAGACATTTTGGAGTAAAGATTGGAAATGCACTTGTCAGGACTTAGTGAGCTTTGGGTCTTAATTGACTCATTTTATCCTGGTTTTTTGGTAATTTCATGAAATCTCATTCTGGTAGGAAGAATTTCATCATCTGTTTGATGTGGCGTATTTGTAATCATCCTTAGGAATTTTAAACTCTGGGCTGGAAGAAGTGTTGAGTAATGTGATGTTACACCAAAGTCAGCCCTGCTTGGAGCAGAGGTTTGGACAAGGTGACCTACAGAGTTCCTTACCAGCCTGAGCTTTTCCATGTTCCACAGTTTACCAGAATGTACCAGATTCATTATGGGTAGTTAGTAACATTTTTAGGGTTAAACTACCCACTGTGTCCTAAAGCTGAAGAAATTGACATGCAGGAGAAATGAACTAATTTACCTCTTCAGTCAACACTTCCCTCAATGATAAAAAATATAACGCTGACTGAAAGCAACTGAACAATGCAATGAACGGAATTTGGAGGTCATCATTTTTCCTGTGTCCTGAAATGAAGGCTGTCAACGTCTCCTTTGCAATCACTGGAATACCAGGCAATGCATAAACCTGGGTATTGCCAGGATGTTTTATCCTGATTTGGTCATTGGTTTTTCTTCAAGATCTACAGCTTTTAGAGGGCGTGATGTTTAATTTTTATAATGTCCCAGTGTTGCTAAAATATATTATTGTCCTGCAAGGAAGAAGAAGCGGGTTTTTTCAATCTTTTATATTTTTATTACTTTTTTTCACTGGGGAGAGCTTTAGATTCACAAAATCAAGGCAAAAAGTTAATCTCTGTTCCACAGAAATAAGCAGCATAGCATTTTATAGGATCAGTTACTTCCGCAAGAAGGAGCCCGATTCTCTCCTCCTCTCTGCAGTTACAGTAGTGCAAAGGGATGGCGAAATGAGGATATAACCTCACTTCGCATAATCTGTGCGAAGTATGTGATTTACATGCAAGACCGAGGAGAATTAGGCAAAGTTATTTCTTCATCAGATTTCTGGAACTTGATTTATCTCTCCCCATCAGTACAGTACTTTTGTCTTGATTTGTCTCCAGACACTGGCTGAAACAAGCCATAAGAAGTGTCTTAATTTTGACATGTTTGGCTACAAAATACAGAAAAATTTATGTCAGCAGTCATGCTGAAATCAAGGGAAGTACTTACATGAAACTAGAAATTTTTTTTCCTGTCCTTGCAGAAGTTGAGACAATGTTGTGAATAATGGAGCCTCCTAAATGTTAACTTAATATTTGGATTACTGGTTTATTTCAGCAGAATTAGCTTCTATTCCAATATTTGTCAATACAGCAAGAAAGAAAATACGTACATGCTGGTATTTTGTTACAGTGATTTCATGTGATATTCTTAAATGTAAAAGTTTCCAAGAATAACTTCCAGACTGTCTGAATAATTTGTCATTTTATTATTTTTGAACAATGTGGTAATAACAGAGGCCAAGACTTTCAGAAGTTGGTTCCTGGAGCTGTTTTACCTCAAACCGTATTTAGACAAATGAAAAATCTGAATCTGCAAAAATTCAGTAAAATTCCTGGTTTTGGGAACCTTTTCCAGCAGGCAGAAGTGCGTGATTTGTAGCCTACTTCAGGCAATTTCTTTACAACCTTTGAATTTTGGCTTCAGATTTGGCTTGATAAACATTGTGTCAAGTTTTATAATTTTTGCTTTTCCCAGTTTTATTTTTTAACCATCTTTGTACCCTGTACTTTTTATGTGACATTGTAACACAAACCAGGTACCATTGTAACACAAATTGAGTACTGCATAGATACAAAATAGTTTGTTGACATTATTTTGCTTTACATCATTGAAGATAAAACATTTGAAACCAGATATTTTTAAAAATCAATATGTTTGCAGTTACTGAAATAATATGTTAATGTGGAAGACACTCAAAATCATGCCTCTGTCCTTACAGGGAAGTTCTGTACAAAGGTGCTTTAAACATTTGGGTTCGTGGTATAAATTTCATTGACTTGGACTTCTCTCCATTCTTTGGTTTTTATGTTCATTTAATTTGAGAACAATACTTTGTAATGCATATTCCCTTACATGCTAGGATCTCAAACTAGCTTCCCAAACTGCCAGCATCTCTCAGGTAGGGGTTGTTGTAGCAGCTCAGCACATCAGCCAAGTGAACTGTTGAGAGCTTTTAAAGCTGCTCATAGGAAGAAGGTTCTGAAAAGAACCCAAAGACTGACTCCCAGGTCATGTATTTTAACCACTGATCAGCACTAGTTTCTGACTTGGATACTTCTCAGCAGAGATGAAATCATAGTTAATCATAGGCCAGAATTCTTGAAGGATGCTGGTGTTGAGTTTTCCAGGATGAAGAAAGTCTGGGTAGAGAGTTTTGCAGAGAAGAAAAAATGCCTTGAAAAATGCACGTGCCTTCTGTCAAAGCAGTGGATTATCTTAAAACTTTGAAAACAAATTTCCCAAATTTGAATCAGGTACATTAGAGATTCCTGTAAGAGGGGGATAAATAAAGGCCTTGCTCTTTTACAGGACTGACATGTTTATGAAAGTATTGGAGTTTATGTGTGCCCCTCATGTAAGCAGATGAAGCTCATTAATATCATAGGGCTTAGCTGTACAGATGGAGAGACATTTCCAGTTAGCCTCTAGTAGATTTGATTTATCAAAGCTAAGACTGAGTATGGATCATGAGTTTGTTAAAGAGACAATCTTTCCTCTTTAATTACTGTAAAGATCTAGCAAATTTTAGAGCCCAGCATTATTCTGAAATATCTTTTTTATCCTATCTTGGGAGCTGTGTCAGCAACATAATTATTTATTCCTGACAATTCTGCCTGAACAAACCAAGGGAATTTCTGTCTTTTAAGATAACAAGTTCTTCCTTCCCCTTCCTGCTTGCTGGCTAGGATGAATTAGTAGAGTGAAGAAAGTACAGGGTATCTCTGAGTGGGTGTATCCTTGTGTGCCTCTTGGAGATGAACACTCAGTTGTTTGGTTCAGTGACATCAGCTTGCTTTGGCCAGGGCCCCTTAAGAGTTGCTCAGGACAGTGGGGAGTGAATAACAGAGTGTAAATTATCTCAGTGGAAAGGGGTGCTTTCAATGCAGTCTGACACTGGAGAAGTAAAATGAGCAAGCAGTGGTGTTTGACCCCCAGTCCTTAACAGGGTTTGAATTACTGTCATCAGGAAGATATCCAGGATTTTTTACATCCCTGATTATGGACTATTGGAAGGACTGTTAGTAGGAGCAAGAGCCTGGGAGTTGTGATGTGGCTCTAGCATTTTATTAGTTTGCATCCTTGTGCCTCAGTTTAACATCCCTAATAAAAGAACCTATTTCCACATGTTTAGAGATTCTGAATAAACAGAATCATGCAAGTCAAGGGCATATTATTTCTGATTGTTTTTTACTTTTTACTACCATCTCTTTGTAGTTGTTTGATTCTTTTTAATATTTCTGCTTAGGACTGAAAGCTTTGCTTTTTTTTTTTTTTATTGAAGACTCGTTCTTTGCTCAGTGTCTTTGAAGAAGATGCAGGAACCCTTACAGAATACACAAACCAGTTGCTTCAGGCAATGCAACGAGTCTATGGTGCCCAGGTAATTTTTCATTTGTATTTCTTTTGTTCTATCTGGAGTAGAAGATAAATTGCTACTATGATGCTGTTATTTACATTAGAGTTGCTAAGTGCATGTTTCTTATGTGGTTTAAGAGGAGTTGTGGGTGTTTATCATCTGATAGCTCAACCTCTTCCTGCCTTGATGCTCAGAAAAGTAGTATTCATTAAAAAAAAAAAAACGTTCTTTATTTTGTCTGCAAACAATTAATCAGAGTGAAACTGTGCTGTGTCCTTACCTTATGGTACATTGGGAGGCCAGCCTTGGCAAAATTGCTTGCCAAAATGCAGACACAATTCCCAGGTCTGCACACTGACTTTAGGCACCTAACTTTGATGCTGTGACTCACCTCATGGAGGGAACTGCCCATGTCCATTGATTATAGAGCAGATGTGCACTTTGGGTCATACTAAAGCCAAGTGCCTAGAGTAGTTGTGAAAGAAATGAGCAGGAGCAGAAAAAATAACATTTTCTAGAGTGTTTACATGATCTAGATGACTAAGTCCCTTTGAAAGTAAAACCTGTAAGAGAAATTGCATGCAGTGCTTTGGAAAATGTAAATCTGAGTGATTTTCAGTGAAGCTGATTCCCATGTGCATAAAATTAGGTGTTTCAAAATTCCATATCTGGGTCTTTAAAGACATACACAGTGTCTCATGGAAGTTTTGCAAGTATTTACGTAGGTTAAATTCCTGAGTTCACTAGAAACAACTTTTTTGTTCTTAAACCAGTAAATCAGAGCCCACTGAGAGATTAAGAGCTATGGGGTATTTTGAATTTACCTGAGGAGTGCCTGATCTCTACATTATTAGAAATCAGCTCAGCTGTAAGTCTTGCTATAAGCAAGATTTATGTCCATTTGATGGGATTGCTCTTTGGATGATGGATAGTTTGACCTGGAAGAACAATTTGCCCAGGATCTGGCTGCCTGCACCTGGAGGATCAAGCTTTGGAGAGCTTCACAGTCTCCACATCCTGGATGTTGTGCAAATGCAGAGCAGCCATAGATTTGTAGCACAGCTTAGGAAATTATGCAGGGCATGGCCAAGGGCTTGTGAGGTGGCATGAAATCAGCACTAAAAGTCAGGGATAGGCATTTTGGTGGAGTCACTGTGCTTTAAGAGTAACAAAGAGTGTGGGCATGTTGTGTGGTAGGAATCTGACAGCAAAGACTGGGTAGGATTGAAATGGATGAAGAAGGGAATCAGGAGATAAATCTGATTCCTAATGTCCCCCCTGAGGGCTTCATGTCCCTTTCCACCGCTGATGACATTTTAGGCTGGCATTTTAGGAAGTGGTTGCTCTATGTGATTCAAGAAAAAAAAGCGCTTTTTCTGCTTTTCTTTGCCTCTTCCTTTTCATCTTGGTTTTTAGCCTTCTCCATTTCTGTTTCACCACAATTACATTTCCTTTTTCTTCTCATTGTCTCAGTACATTTATCCATCACTATTTTGCAGTACTACTGAGTCTACTTCATTTTTCCAGCACTTTTTCACCACTTCTTTCCTGAACAGATGTAAGATGTACTTTAGTATGATGTAACTATTCAGTCACTTGTGACTATTTGATATAAAATCTGATTCTTTAAAATAGGTCTTTGGAGTTTGATGCAGTTTTGAGATGTAGAAATAGAAGGGTAATGCTGAATTGCCTACTAAACATAAAGTTAGTTATTGACAGTTAAGAAAAATGTATGTGGTATTTCTTGTCTGCCTAATCACGACTTGAGAGAAAAAGCACTTTTGTTGATATGTTATCTGGGCCTCAATAGCAATATTAAGAGATGTTACCAACCCTGTAAAAGCTGAGTATTGAGAAGCCACTTTCTGAATTTGCCTTTTTATTTTCATGACTTAAATTTTGACTCTGCAAAGTCAAATTTTCTCTTTGCAAAGTCATTGTCATCTCCTGCTCTGATTTCCATGTCTGTAAGGTAGGAATTACAGTTACTGATCTACTTTAAAGCAATGGCCATAAAATGACTGGAATCACAGTCAAGGCAGTCAGACAAAGCATCAGTGGATTGTACTAGTATCCAGTACTGAAAATTCTGGGTTTATGCCCCCTCAAAACACTTATGACAGTTTAAAAAAAATGTTAATTTTGTTTTCTTCCATAGTTTTTTTCTGAACTTTAACATTTCCCAGATGTTTTAACCATGTTTTCAACATTTTTTGGACTAGCTTACTAGAAATTTGGCGTTTCTTCTGATGAAAACTCTGATTTTCATGTTATTCAAGCCACTGTAGCTTGTGATCAAATAACAATAATTAATGGCTCTCAGGAGATTCAGTGCAGAGTCTCAGGGGAGTAGCAATTAGTACCAACTGCATGCTGTCTCTAGTTGTGTCAAAACACTGCTCTGTGTGGAGAGCCACACTAAATTTGTAAAGTGACAGCTCAAACTGCTTCAAGCACTTTGATCAGTGCATTTGAAAGGAGTGTGAAAAAGAAATTGTAAAAAAAAAACATTTAGGGAAATAGGAATCCTTTTAAACATCTTTTCAGACTTACGTGTGTTCAAGCAGGACTTTAAAAAGAGTGTGAGGAGGGATGTGCAACATCCTGTGTAGCAGTGGCTCTGCTGCCTGGGCCGCAGCTGGGTGATGCATGGATAGCAGATTGCCTTGGCTGCAAGGCCCTCAGTGCTTTACAAGCCTCTGGTTGCCCTGCAGGATGAGGACAGTGCTCTCACCTCCTGGGCACCCACACCACATGGGATCAGGTGCAAAAGAAGCTGTGATGCTACAAGGTAGATGCAGTGTGCGATGCCCTGATTAAGAAGTCACAGGACCCAAAAGTGGCACTAAGGGAGTGAGGTTGCCCTGATGCCCTGATTAAGGAGAAGTCACAGAACCCAAAATTAGCACTGGAGCAGTAGGGCTTGTTGATCTGGCAAACCAATGTGATTAAATACAGTGAAGCATTTTTATATTCGTCAAATAAACCACACCTGTGTGAGTACATACTTCCTTCTGTACATCTCCCAGCTGTGCTGTAGTACTCTGGAATAGTTACCACAGTAGTTGTCTTATACAGGAGATCTTCCTTACAGAGTTTATTCTTGTAGTGCTTCCTTCTTTTGTGCAAGCCCTGATGTTGCATCTGGCATTCTGCTGATTTCTGTGAATATTGTGTTTGTCAGTCTGGATATTTTATTACCTGAGCAATATTATAATGCAGCAGCAAGCAAGGACTGTTAGAAAATTTAATTTGCTGAATTTACAATGCTGAGGTTCTTGTAATAGTGTATGAGCAAAGTGTGCCCAGTTTACCTTCCTGACCACTGTCATAGTAAATTGTTTTCAGAGCTTTGCTGTCATTTCCAGTTCTCCATCATGCTCTAGAAATGGCTGAGCAGGGAATCTTCACTTGAAGCAAAATGCCTTTAGGAAACTTAGGAGACTCTCGCATGTCTGCTGACTATTAGAAGAGATAAATAGTTGGGCAGGCGAGAGGAGAGTAAGATGCATTCTTTTGTCATTGTTAAGATATTTCATCTCACGAGTCCTGACTAGACCTGTCTAGATACAGGGGCAATGATGTCAGGAGTACAAAGAAACAAATGTATTTATCAATATATCTGGAGAGGGAACAGCATGGGAATTGTGAAGCATGATCTTGTTCAGCATCTCTGTGAGCAGTTGTCTTGTGATTCCAGAGGCACACAGGCAAAGCAGCAACAACTGCTGTAGCTCACTGCCTTTTTACATCCAGACTCTTACAGAAACTTTTGACAATTATGGAACAGTCTTGTTTTATAGGTACTATGTTATGGGTGTCAGGACAGCTTGAATCTGTCAAGCTATTTTTAAAGTAGTGCTTTATAAATGTTACTTCTCTCTGTAAATTCATGATTCTTCATGTCTGCATTTTTCAACAGTGCTGCTTGTTTGCTTTTCCTGTGTATTGCCTTCAGGAGGCTGTAACTCAGTAGTTGGGTGTCAGGCTCTTTAGACTTTGCGTGGACTTCCGTATTGATTATGTTGCATAGCTAACCCCAAGTGCTGAGAGTTCTTGCTTATTTAGCAAGTAAGCACTGATACAGCTTTTCTTTTAATGGTTTTCTTTTCATGTCTAAGGGAACATTTGTGTTGGCTTTTCAAATTATAAGACCTTTTTTTTTCCTAAAACGTTTTGATGGAATAAAAATTAAGTTAGCATTTTATAAACTTCTATTTTGACATAGAGAGGCTTCAACAGAGTGTTAGAATGGGACAAACATTTGCAATAAACGACAGTGGTCATCACTGACTTCTGTGAAATACTGTGTGTGTTATTATTCCATACTTGCAAGTTTGCATCATACCTCTTTACCTTCCTGAGGCTTATTCACCATATATTGCTGACAGAGATAAGCAGAAGATTACTACATGAGAACTAACGTATTTAATAATATTACAATTATTTGTAATGCCATTACAAAGGCATGGGAGTTGGGTTTAGTGCTGCCTATAAAGTCAGAGTTGTCACCATGCCTGGAAGCAGGTTAACATTGTGCCAAGGAGGATCTGGGGATCTGAGGCAGCATGAATGTATAGATATTCTGCTGATAGTAATTGTTTTGACAGAAGAAGTTCTTTTTGTACTGAACTAACCATCCTGTAGCTGCTTTTGGTGTTTTTCAGCAGAGCTTTGACTGGTTGCTTCTGTTCCTTGGAGCTACTGGATGATTCTTTGCTGAACTGTTCCCATTTGTTAGGATAGGATGCCATGCTGTGAATCACCACAAGGGCAAGCCATATGTTAGCCTGATCTTGTAAAATGCTGCACAGCCTGAGCCCCCTGGTGATGCTTAGCTTCTGCAGCCCTGGGTTCATGTTTCCAAGCCATTTAATATGCAAACCTAAGCCTGTGGGTCTGTGCCATTTGCTAGATTGCTGGCTAATTCTGTTTTTTAGGAAGGTAAGCATATGTAAAGGGAGCTGTGTAAAACTGTTGTATCAAGACCCAGTTCTTTCTGTGCGGTGCCTGATTTTGAAGGTAAATGTGTTGCCTGGTTCTGAAGGGGTGGACAGGCTGGAACTACCTCCTGGGTCTTCCACTTAAATCACATACCTGGATCTTCTTTCTCTTTGATGAGGCATTAAGTTTTTCCACATGTAAGCCAAAATTTATTATGTGTTATTCTGGACATACAGAGTCCATGGATAAATATGCTTGTTTATATGAAGCAGCCTTTGGCAGTTCTGTGTTACATTACTTGTAGTTTTAAAAATGCCAACTGTAGCTGTAATAGGAAAGTTGCTTTGCAGAAAGCTTCTTGGAACTGGATGTGCTGGAATAGTTCTGTGTCTTTGGAAGTTAATTTATAGGTTGACTTTATCTTTTACATGCCCTCAGATCTGTTGTCTGTTAGACAACTGTCTAGAGAAATATCTTTGGATTTCAGCAGATTAGTCCTCAGAGTTTATTTTGGAAAAATACAGAGATCCTAAAAATGGATGGACTGCCTCACTGGAAAATTGTAAATGGCATGGATATTTTATTACAGAAGTTAGAGAAAAATCAGTGTCTTCTGATGATACGAACAGCTTAGTGAATACAAGTGATAATGAAGAAGGTGGAATCAACCTGATGTCTTTACTCTGGGCACTAGCTTAGAAAGTAAGACAGACTTTGTTTTTTCCCACTGACTTATTTGAAGGCTGGGTCAGGTATTGAAGTAACTTGAAAATTAAACAATATTTTTTATACTAGCTGTTTTTCGTTTCTGGTAGATTAATGCTAGAATCAAGACCTGCTTTTGTTACCTTATCCATTTGAACTGGACTTAGAGAAATTTATTCGTAGGGCTATCATGCAAGCCAGGTTTAGAGAAAAGTGGAAAAAAAAGTCAGCACATCTGTAATCACTACTGATTTAATTATACTTATTTATGTATGTTTTTTTATTCCTTCTGCTATGTTTTTTTTACATTAATGCTGCAGAGATGTCTTACCTGTTAAGCAAAACGATCTAGTGCAAATGGATTTATTTGCAAGGCCCAGTACTAGTTATGTTTCCCTTCCTTTTAGAAGGCTTCAATTTCTGTTCAGGACTTTTTTTTTTTTTGAGTTTTTGCATGATATATCATCTCATTGATAGCTGTCCTACTCCATAAATGTGGGGTGAATTCTGAAATGTCAAGATAATATGGAGGAGACGTGGAATCAGGAAGGTATTGTAGTTTTTCTTTTGCAGTGATGTATTGCATTGCAGCCACTTCAGGACAAAGGAAATCAATGTTGCTGTATCCATGGGAAAATGCCTTTGAAATAGATTAAAACCTGTTAAAATAATTTGCCTGGATTTAGTGGATCTATCAACTGAAGCAATGCAAATAACTTCTAAGTCTTGAAACTGAATGGCAGCAGGGTAAGGGGAGGGGAAAAGGCTGATTAGGAAGAAATGGGAGGAGGATTAAACTAAACTTTCCCAGATTAGTGTGCTTAGCAATGCAGTATTACCACTAGGTCAGCAGAGCATTTTGCTTGCTTCTTGTTCCTTGTGCAGTGGAGTGTGTTTCAGCTTGCTAGCTTAATTTGATTTGTTTACAGTTTTTGGGCATGTGCCTGTTTTGTTTTGGTTTTTGTTTGGGATTTTTCCCCAAAATGATACAATGAATGATTTTATACCTCTAATGGGAACTAAGTCTGGCAGGTGTTAGGAGGGAGGATGAAGGACCCAGGATTAATTTTTCCACATGGGTAGGGATTGAGTAACAAGTCTGTGGTGCTCTGACACAAAGAACTGAGCCAATAAATGAAAAATGTGACCAGCTGGCAGCAGTGGGTTGTGAGCAGTGGATTGTGAACTGTTGTTCCCAGATCAGCCTAAAATCCCAGAGTAAGTTTTGTGTCAGGCACACCTCTCAGTTTGTTCTGTATCTGGAATAGTAGGCTACGAATGTCTGCTTGGGGTCTGTAATTAACTGTTGTCACCTGGTTGTGTACTTGGTAAGGTGTTGTTCATTTACACCCCTTTGAGATCCTCAGAGTTGCTGTGTTCTCCCATTATCCTGTCACATACTGGAGATCACTCCTGGGGAGTGGTGATCCCTGGAAGATGCTTATTCCACACACCTCTTTGCACTGCCCATCTTCAAACTGCCCCACACAGATGAGTAGTGATGCCCTTTGAATATTAAGTGAGGTAATTGAGGATTGAGTCTAAAAACCAAACTGGTAGGCTTTGTGGATGGTGAACACAAAAGAACAGGATGTCTTTGGCCAGGGTTTTTTGGGGTTGGGGATTTTGTTTGTTTGTATTAGCCCATTATTCTGAAGCTTCTTTTAGTGTTAGCAAATTTAGGCCAGAAGCATGTCTTTTCCAGATTCAGAGCAGATCACAAAACTGCAGACTTCGCAGGAATAAGTAAATTGAAACAAATGGCAAAAAGAGGCATGTTTCTGATACTTGGTTTATTTCAAAAGATTTCTCTCACCCTGATCCAGCTGTACAACTTACAGGTGGCATCACAGTTGCTGTATGAGGACTTAGAGCTGGGTAGGAACTGCAAGAAGACTGTCTTTGAGATTGTGTTTATGAAAAAGATGCCAGGTCTGCGAACTTCTGATTTTTTTTTTGTAATGTCAATTTCCTCCCACATGCACACAAACAAACCCTTTTAATGTCTTCTGTATACTTGCAGGGAGTCCTGTCCTCCCTGACATAAGTTCATTGCTTGCTAGCTCCCACTTGGAAGGTGGCAAAGTCTCTCTGGTATTCTTACTGCTTGGGGACAGATAATTAAGGCTCATTCCTATCCATGTCTGAGCCCTTAACAGGGTTTATTTTTTATTATAAGGCAGAACATCCTTTTCTGTCCTGTAGCTTGGGAAATACTTGAATGCCAAGTGTTTGTGTAAAGCTTTTTCATTGTCAAAACTACGTAATCTATAAAAACTCCTGCAAATCTTAAAGGAACCATTGGCATTATTGTTGTCTGAAAGTGTGCTTATTACTAATTGGGCTGAAACAAGAAATAAGACTAATCTGTCACTGTGAAGTGAGAATAGTCATGGGATGTGCATGACCTGAGCATGGGCCCACATTATCTCAGCTTTGAACTCCTGTTGATGTAGGGGTATAGAATATAAAGATAGTGAAGAAAGTAATCTTACCGCTAAGGAGTTGCAGCTGGGCCAATTATCAAAGATTAGGAACAGGCCTGACTTTAACAGGCCACAGCTGTAACCAGTGAGAAGAAGATGCTATAAAAGAGCGAGATGGGCCCTTGAGAGGGGAGCTGGAGTCAGTTGGCTGCTTTGTGAAGAAGAGTCAGTGCTCTGAGGAGCTGTCCATGAGAACTACCAAGAAGGCACGAAACTTTTGCGATATGGAGACAGCAGTATGGAACCCCTACAATAAGATGACAACATGTTAATACCTTTTAAGTCTCTGCTGTGCCATCTCCTCCTGCCTGGGAGTGTTATCATCATGCTGTTTTAAGATGGTCAAAATTAACTCATTCAGCTTTTCCTGTCCTGTGTTCATATGCAGCTGCTGGTACATAGGCTGTGGCTGGTTTGGTTTTGCTTTTTTTATTTTTCCCCTGAGCACTTGAGCACACTTTAAGGCTGACTCAATGTTGGGCCCTGCTGCCCTATAGACCCCTGTTCCTGGTGTGTCGAGGGGGAGCAGAAGTACTAGGCTGTAATGCAATATGTGATAGGTGGCAGCAGGCCAAAGCAAAGGGTGTTTCTGGGTCTCTGGCCCAGATAATTCACTGTGCTGGGCTCTGCTTGCTCAGGATGATAAGGGACAATAAGAGAGCATGCAAGTTCTGTCCCAGTTTTAATGGTTTGCTGTATCAGCCCTAGTAAAAAGGGTTCTATTAAAGCAGTTCAGAGATCTGTTCCTAGTTTTACAAACTCTCTATGGCCTTATATATTTGGAGACAGGAATAGTTTGTTAAGGTTTAAAATTAAGTTTAAAGTTACTAGTTCTCTGCCTTTCTGAGGATGAGAAGGATCTGATAGGGATTAAGATGGGTGTCAGTTACCCCCTTCTCTTTTTTCTTTTATTCTTGTTGTAAGTCCTTGTTAACAAATCAGGGACAGAGCACTTGATACGCTAGTGTTAGGAATACATTGATTAAAGATTGACATATCCAAGTGCTTGTCTGGTTTTTCCAGCTGTCAAGTAAAATTATACAACTTCCCTACAAATCTTACCTGACATAAGCACATCTTAAGTGTGTGTGTATTTTCAGGAAAAGACAGATGTGCTGGTTTGTGCTCTTGTAGCCACTTAAAGTGCTGTAATTACATTGGTACATTCCCTGAGTGTGAATGCAGTGTGAGGCACACCTTCTGTTTCTCTTTATTGATGTAGGTTTTGGGGAGAGATGATTAACCAGTATGAAACATTCATTTGCTGGTATGGCAGCCTATGTCTTTGATGTTGTTCTAGTTTTGTTATATTCTTGTGATGGGGGAAACCCAAGCCTGAAACCAAATCCCCAAACATTAGCTCTATTCAAAGTAGTTAAACTGTAGATCTGAAGCATGTCCCTCTTACTGCGGCTTCTCTGTCGTCATGGTTTAAGCCCAGCTGGAAATTCTACCAGCCCCATTTGTGGGGCTTGCCCAACCCCATTTCTGTTTGCCTCACTCCAGTGGAATGTGGAGGACAATCAAAGTAAAACTTGTATTTTGAGATAAAGGAAGTTTAATAATGGAAAATAAAGTAAAATACAATAATAATGGTAACTTATGATAACAATAATAAAAAGGGGAAAAATTGTGATGTGCATTGCAGCTGTTCACCTCCCACTAACTGATGCCAGAGCTCTCTTCCTGAACCCCGACTGGCCTCCCTTTAGGGTACTTGCCCCAGTTTATTTACTGGGCCTGATGTTCTGTGGTGTGGAGTATCCCTTTGGTCCTTTTGGGTTGTCTGGCCCAGCTGTACTTCCTCCCAGTTTCTTTGCATGCCTTCTCACTGACCAAGTGTGGGACAAGGAAAAAAAATCCTTTACTTAGGATGAACACAACTTCACAAAAATCCAAAACATAAGTGTGTTTTCTGCACTATTATTAATCTGAATCCAAAACACAGCACTGTAACAGCTGCTGAGAAGAAATTAACTCTGTCTTAACTGAAAGCAGGACATCTGTGCAGGTATTTTGGGACTAGCTGTTTGCACCTAGCTGAATGATGGTGTAAGTAGTTTCAGATTCAGTCAAGAAGTTCCTAACAAAGTAGTGGTAACAGCGGCACTGAGCACCTTTCATTATTTCTATTAACATGTCATTTTTGTTTGTAGAATGAAATGTGTCTTGCCACACAACAGCTTTCAAAGCAGCTCCTTGCCTATGAAAAGCAGGTATGTTCAGCACATGACTTTGATTTTTTTTTTCTGCCTCAGCACTTGTGAAGAAATCTGTAAACTGTAAACCAGCACTTTTCTGGAAGTGCTCAGGGCATTTGCTTTACTTGGTATCATGTGAAGGCAGTTGTGAATTTCCCCAGGATGTTCAAGGAGTTGGGTCATTTCTGAGAATCTTAAGAAAAGAACCGGATTAGAAAAAACCCAAAAGGGTACAAAATCCAAGTTAATAAATTTATGAAGATACAAGTCATTTTGTTCCAGTTCTATGAGTTTAAAATGAGTATAATAAGAATTAAGTGTTGTCCAAAATTAATTCATTTAACACAAGAAGAGCAGAGTAAAATTATGTATATTAATGAGCTTCTGTTTTTACATTTATTTTTAGTATTTGTTGCATTTTGTAGAAATATTCATTAGATTTGCAGTAAAACAAGCATTGTATTTTATATTCGTCTTTAAATAAAGTTATCAACCAAATGTGTTTTTCTATTTCCAGCATTTTGCCTTAGGTAAAGGAGATGAAGAAGTGATATCCACCCTCCATTATTTTTCAAAAGTTGTGGATGAGGTAATTTGAATTGCTAATATTCTCTTTTTACAATACAGAATATTAGTGGTTTTTCTTTGGGTCTCTCCTTTTGATTCAGAGCCTTCCCACTGAAGGCTAGATTTAGAGAGTTTAATTTTGGGTAAAGATATTTGAAACCACCCTTCCATAATGGTTAGAGCTGTTTCTGTGGCTTCCTCCCATATTCTGTCCTCAGAACAAGGCTGAATTTCCGAGGGGAACCTAGAGAATAAAACAGGATGTTCCATCTAGGCTAGGGCTATCTTTTCTATAATTCCATATTAAAATGACACATTTCTAAGTTTTAAACACTGCAGTTTGAACCAAAACTTGCTAGATGTGGATGCAGGGCAGCTGTGAATTGGTAAAGTTGCAATTTAGTTGCTATGAGATCATGCAGAATCCAGAGAAGTTTAGGGAAGGCTGCAGTACTGTGAGATGAAGACAGTGAATCTGTGTGCACTGAATACTCCCATGCCCTGGAGGTTTTTGCTAAGTACTGGAAGTGTTTGTAAATGCTTTTGTTAGACCTGCCCATGTAACATTTCAGTATGGCCTTGGTATCTAGGTCCTTCTTGCTTAGGTTTTGTCAAATCACTCTCTCTGCTTTGAGCAGTGCTGTGCCATCAGAAATGTCTGTTCTTGTTGGTCTACTTCCAACTTTGATTAAGAAGGCAAAAGGCTGTACTGAGGTCTGCTGTTTGGGAGAGGAGAGAAGGTTGTGGGAAAAAAGTAAGTTAAAAATTTTAGAGCCCATGAATAACTCTGAGGATGTATTGAGAGAAATGCCAAAGGTTTACTTTTTTCTTAGGCTTTTCTTTTTGCATGTGTGTTCTCAGGATGCTTAAAAGTAGCATTTGTTATCACAAGTCTTGCAATTGCTTATGTGCCTCCAAATAGATCAAAACAAGAAGTTTATCCTTCCCAGGTTCAAGAGAACGGTGCCATTTGAGGGCAGAAAGCTGAAAGTTGCTGCTCAGTTCTGTCAGTCACATTTTCCCTCATGAGAACATGCTCCATTCCTTGGCCTCCTTTTCTGTGTGTTAGCTTCCCCTTGTGCCTGTTTTAGTTGTCTGTTCTATCAGCATTGAATTGTATTGCCTCATGGGAGATCCTCAGTTCACCCTTACCTGCAAGAGGCTGCCTGGAGGTATCCAGGACACTGAGCAAACAGGCAGGATATCACCGCAAGGTGTTGCACCCTCCTGGTGCTCCAGCAGTGTGACTGATAGCTGTCCTACCTGCTCCCATCTCATATTCCTACCAGGCCAGTGTTGACATGAGAACCTTGCCTGCCTTCATCCTAAATGGTGCCACGTGGGTGCTTTAAAACAGCTGTTTGCTGAAGTTTAGAAACACAAAACCAACAATGGGCAACTGCTGTCAAGGTAAAATACTTGAATGGGATCTTGCGTTGCAGTTGCCACCTGTTGTGATTGCGTCCTGGTTAGTCCTTGTTCATGGAAAGACGCTGTAGTTGTGGTGGTGGGACTGTAACTCCATGGCATTGAGACTTAACTAAAACAGGTCAATAAAGGATAATTACAGTTTAAATCATGTTGTGGTTAAGCATTAGAATTAATGGTCAAGTGAATTGCCCTAATCCTTCATGCGGGAACTGAGAAGTTCTTGGATCCTTGAGAAATACCAGGCAGGAATGAAACATTTAGGGAGAGCATCCCCATCTGACTTAGATACCATGAGAAGTGTATTTCAAGTATTGAAGTACATTATATCCACTGGACACAAATGGCAGGTGTGTTTTGATGTTCTCTGTGGTTTGGGTTTTTTATGTACATTGTGTCTCAGAACAATTCTCTGTTTCAGCTCAATATTCTTCATTCTGAACTGGCAAAACAGCTTGCAGATACAATGGTTCTCCCAATAATACAATTTCGAGAAAAAGATCTCACAGGTAAATTTTATTCTAAGTTTCAATTTTCCTTATATGCTCCTTCTTGTTTATTTCATCACAAACTGAGACATAATGTTTTACTCAGACAAAAGCAGTTCAAGTTCAAGTTTTATGCGCCATATGGTGCAAGTTTAAAAATACACAGCTTTATTCTTTGTTGGGTCACTGTGTTTTTATACTAATGTAATTTCACTGAAGTCACTGATGTTGTAATTGCCATAAGGGAAATTTAGCAGTAAATTGGGCTTGCAAACAGTATTTATTCCACTTCAGAAGTTTGGGGCTGTTTGACAAGCACAAGCAAGAATGTTGTTTTAACTTCAGAGAATAGTATATTCCCTCCTTTTTAAGGAATCAGTCCTCTTTAAATTTTTGCCATGCAAGGGTAATTCCATGCAAGTTACCTGATTTCACAAATTTGGGATTTCATTACTTAAACAGCAAGGCAGTAACACAAACATTTTATGTAATTACAGAAGAAAAAAAACTCATATGCAAGGTCAAGGGCAGTCTTACTTATGCAACAGAAATCTGACTTTTTGCAGCAGCATTTCTTTTCTTCTCTTTTTTTCTTTCTTCTCTTCTTTTCTTTCTTCCCCCCTCTTCTTCCTTCCCACTACTTATTTCACTTTTTGCAGTCCCACTTATGTCCTTCTTGTAGACATCATTTTGTTGTGAGACAAAATGACTACAGCAAAACATTGGCTGGTTTAAGTTCGTTATAGGCTCTGATTGGAAATTGTGAGGACATCTAGGTGTCTATGTTAACAATATGTTGTTTATCATATACTGTCAAATATAAAGAAGAATTTGGATGGTAAGATGTTGATGGGATAAACATTTCCTCACCTCTTTCATGTGGCCTCAGAGATAGTAATTCTTTTTCCATATTTATTGTTTCTTCCCTCTTGTTCATTAAAAAAAATATGAAAACACATATGAAGCCTGCAACCACAGCTTCAGCTGCTGCATGACAAAAACAAAAAGTTTCTTCAGCTTCCTTGGATGTCTATTTTTTTTTTTAAATTCTATCCACTTTTTCTGATGCAGTTTGTAGAACAGCATTTTTGTTAGAGACCTGGCTGCATTGGAATTTCATAGAGGGATTAAACAAGGAAGCCAGAAAGAATAACTGTGTTATTGTTTTTACTTTTCATCTTGTTAAATCTATATTGAATATTGTAGAAACCTCTAAATACAAGTTAGTTACAAATGGAAAAATCTTCTGTCTTTTCTTCATCTGAGTCATAATGAAGCATTCTGGGAAAAAAAAAAAGGTGGAGTGAAACGGATTAATGAGTAGGATGTTAAAAATAATCAGAGACCATGATGACATCCTACAGTTTCCCCTTGGTATTTTCACAGTTGCATAATGTCTGTTCTTGTAAATGTGCTTTCTTTGTAGCTTTTTGAGAGAGTTTTTGCCAGTTGCAGAATATGTTGGTGAGGATAGTAAGAGTAGCTTGTGCCTGACACTTGTGAAGTTACATTGTCTGTTCAGTCTGTCTTCTCTCTACCTGTATCAGAATCTCATGGTCAGTATTTGTAATGCAAGCATCATTACACCAGCAGTCAGGTGTGTTGTATACAGATTTATTTTCACAGAGCAGCTTAGCAAAAATGTTCCACACTGAGGGAGATTCATGTACAGGAAAAAGGCTTTACTTCATACATCCGTGTGTCTTAAATTTCCAGTATCACATAAGCACTGTCAGGTTGTTCAGAACTGCTGATCTTGCATGATAGTGGTGGGCCTTTAGTCAGAATAAACATACTGAAATGGTGCTTTTTTGGACAAATGACACTGGCAGATAAGGCATCTTTCTTGGAGTGACAACTTGCTCAATAAAATAAACTCACTCCACCCTTAATTATTCATTCCTCTAGCAGCTGATCTGGTTTAGCATTTTCAAGACAGGCACAATGTATACGTCTCTGCTGTGGAAGGGCTGGAGTGACTTGGACAGTAAATATGGCATAAATGGTCTAAGTTGTACAAAGCGTTCACAGCTGGTTTTACTTTGAATATTTGATTTCTCTTTTCCAGAAGTAAGCACACTGAAGGATCTCTTTGGCCTTGCTAGCAATGGTATGTGTCGCTGTTTTGTTTCTATTCATGTGCAGCTGCTAGAGCAAAGAAGACATGTTGAATCCGTGCACATACACATATCACATTTCTAAAAAAAAATTATATTCCTTGTCTACAGAACATGACGTGTCCATGGCAAAATATAGCAGGTTACCGAAAAGGAAAGAAAATGAAAAGGTAACAAATGTGAAAGGGAAAATAGAATGTTTTCATCAGCCATTCTGTCTGCATCCTTGTTCATTGTGAACTTCGGATAGTTCATTGCTTAAATTCACAGTAGCTCAAGAATACTTGTGATTTTGTTTCCAAGCAGACACAAAGCTTTTAAACATCAACTCAGCACTCATACCTGTTTTCGCCAAGTTAGGCAAGTGGTGAAATATTGTGCTCAACTAGAGCCTTTCAGATCCATGGGAGCTTTTCAGATAGAAGCAATCCAAGTGACTATAAATAGCTTTGTATAGGCCTAGAGTTGTACAGCTGAGGTGGTGATGCAGTACCACTGAGCACAATTCATTGTGAACTGCCATGAAGCCTTGTGTCTGCTGTTCCTAAAGCATTGCATTTCTTTGCATGTACCTTCCTGTTTAATTACTCTGTATGGCCTGTCATTCCACTCAACAGTGCACATAACTCTCTTGGTAGGACTGTTCTACATTCCTCCTTCTTTGCCCCCTGGACTGCTATTCTAAAGTACATCCCTTCGTCAAAAAGTGTATGGCTGGCCCTGTCCTGAGAGTGAATCTGTTCTACAGGATGGTTCTTGAAAGAAAATGCCTTACAGAGCACAGTGTGATATAGCATACTGTTAATTACTCACCTCTGAATTCTGCACTTGCAGACTTATGTTGTGATCTCAGCTGCAAATAAATTTCTTGCACAGAGATCAGATCCAGATTTTTAGTGGCAGTAGTTACATAGTTTGTAGTCACTGGGGCTCCCCAAATGCTTTAGTTTCATGACAGATAAAGGTTTGAAGTACTTGCTTTGAGTTCTTGATTTGCTTTCTTTGTTTCTCATACTTCATTTTAACCTGGTGAAGTTCTGTAAAGACAGTGATTTAAAAATAACTTGAAGATGATCAGTAAATGCATCCATATACACAGTAACACTTTGTCAACCTCTTTATAATTTTTTGTTCAGCTTAAGGCAGAAGTTGCAAAAGAAGTGGCAAATGCAAGAAGAAAGCAGCACCTTTCATCCTTGCAATATTACTGTGCCCTGAATGCTCTGCAGTACAGGAAGAGGGTGGCTATGATGGAACCTATGCTAGGATATACACGAGGACAGGTATTGACAGCAAAGTGTCTGTATCACTTAGACATGTTCCTGGGAAAGGTGAAGCATTGTTGTTCTGGATTTATTTTGAGACCTGACAAATTATAGCAAGGGTGGTGGAGAAACAATTTGCATTCAGCTTGCCTAGATTCTATCAGCAGATTTTGTTTGTGGCAGATAGTTGAATGTTTAGATATTCAGGAAAGACACTAATGAAAAGAAAATCCAATACACTTCTATGCAAAATCAGCCTAGGGTTAGTCTTTTCACAGCTGAGCTAAATGCAGTAGCATTTACTTCCACTGTTTACCCAGTCTGCACAAACTCTCCTATGTAGCAGTTCCCTTCCTGGCACATAATGTTCAGCATACTAATGAGGAGTGTGCATGGTGAGGAACAGAGCATGCTCTCGAGAGCTGGAAGGACAGAATAGTAGAGAGGATTGAGCATAAGGCTGGCAAATCCTTTTTCTAGTTTTTATTCTAACAGCAATTTGATAGAGCATTTCTCAACTCTGACAGTCTGACCCTCCAGAATATCAGGGGGATCAACAAACCAGTATTATCACAGCACTTGATTCTCACTATCACCCATTTTAAGGGTCTTTGATTTTGATGAAAGAAAGTGTTTGGAAAATGAGAACTGGGCTATGAAAAGAGGAAAAATGGATGTGGTGCTCTGTTTGAGATTGTAGTGTGGATCATCATCATCTACATCATCCTGTCTTTTGCAGCCCATGTGCCTCATTTAAAATAGGTAGTGAATGAGGATTCAGTCACATTCCCCACCACAGGAGATCAGACTGCTTCTCTGCTGTAGCTATCCTAAGTGAAAGAACTGCATTGATTTCCTTTACTGGAAACCAAACAGAACTTTCCCCATACTTCATCTGGCAAAACTGCTTTATCTCAGTGCTTTATATGGGGAAGTCTCAGGTTGTCATGGGAATGACTGAATAACCAGCAGCCAGTTGATGCTTAAATTTTGTGAACTGCCTTTCAGTACAAATATGTATTTTCTTAATTAATTTTTCAAACATGTGTCTCCAGTTTCACATTTCCAACAAATGAGTAGGTCAAATGGAAATTTTGGAAGAAGCAGTGGCTAATAGAGGGTTCATTTTGACTGAAAACTGGCCATCCAGCATTTATCATCAGTGGATTTTAGAGCTCTTTCCTCTTGAAGCAGGCTTCAGAAATAGAATAGGTAAATCATTCTTTAGGAGGCCATTCTTCCTCTCCTTTGTAAAGGGAGGCTGTGGTCTATAACATTTGCTTTTACATCTCTTCCCAGAGTAGATCACTGATTTTTATGTGTTTATCCTGATTAATTGCACACGCATGCTATCTGTATCCATGTTTCCTGCAGTTGCCAGTAGGCTCTAATGATGACTGATAGTACAAGGTCAAGTCTACACCAAGTGCTTTGCTTTATTGTGTGCCTGCTGATCAAAACCAGCTAAGAGAATTAATCTTCTGTCACATCATGTGCACTTTGGCCCTAGTAGCTTATTTTTTTAGCTCTTTCAGTAGAAGAAAACCAATAGTAAAACTGTAGTTGATACAACCAATTGCTCTGGAGGCTTCTGCAAGCGCAGCTACACTTTCCTGACTGACTTTATTACAGCACTTTGAATACTTTCATCGTGAAGTTGGTAGTTCAAGTTGGACTGCAAAATCTAATGGATGATTTCCCTTCGATAGGGTGGCATTGCACACAGCAGTTCCTAACAGTTCCTAGCCCTGCCCAGTGCTAGTGTGGGAGAAGCTACCTGTTCCCTTATTTGAGTCATTTAGCAAGTTCTTTGGAAACGTACTTGTCAGCAGTCAGCAGCTTATCTGTGTGTGAAAGGTTGTAGAGTTGCAAAAGTGGGAAGTAGCAAGAAAGGCAATGCAGCTGTTTTGCCCATGTGTTTGATCACCCGCCAGAAGTTCAGTCATAATGGGAGCACTGTTAACACTCCCACAATCTGCTCCTTGTCTGCCAAAGCCAAGAGAACCTTCAGTGCCCTTTTTCTTGGTATTTTTCAGATCAACTTCTTTAAGAAAGGAGCAGAGATGTTTTCCAAAAGGATGGACAGCTTTTTGTCATCTGTTTCAGACATGGTTCAGAGGTAACCTAGTGCTTTTGTTTGCTTTGGTCATTCCTTGGAGTCCGAGCTGTAGCGCTCTAACCTTCGGCACATACGAGAGAGTGCCTCTTTTTCTTTCTAATGAGATTCCTTGTATGCTTACGTGGCATTGTTGGGCATATTTTGTTGAAGTAACAGGTAGAAAGGAAATGTTTGTACATGGAAAAGAAAATGCTGTCTGTACACTGAAGAGAGTATTTTTACAGTATAGTCAGAAACTATATACTGTAAAGTGTTCACATGCTTCCTTACATCCCTGTGTCTTGTCATGAACAGAAAAGCATGGAATTTGGGCTAGAAATGGGTTAACAGTATTAATAAAATAACTTAAGGTGTTCTCTGAATTATAGGTATTTATATTTACTGGGTATTCTGTAATAATACAGCAACAATAACTCATTAACCTGTCAAATTTAGGACCTAAAGTGTTTGATGGTGTAGCTACACAAGGCAAACAAAACTCCTCACCGTAGGGAACATATTCATTGCATCCAGTGTAGGCTGTATTAGTCCAGTGAGTTCAACCTACTTTGACTAAGATGTAAATTTCAGTAAACTGCTTTTGTACTCCTGATTTTGTGATCGTTTTTCTTACACCTCCCTCCACATCTTCTACTTGTAGTGAAGCGTTTAATTATAATTAAGTCCCTGTAAATGCAGGGACTTTACACTTGAACTGTAAAAAAAAACTTTACACTTGAACTGTAATTGTAATAGCGAGAATATTCTTCATGGAATGATAAAATGTTAAGGGGTTGGAATGGACCATAAAGATAATATAGTCCCAACTGAGTCCTTGACTTAATCCTTCATTCCTTTCATACCGAGCCGTAGCCAAATCATTATTTATTCTCACTCTGGTGGCACTTTAAATAATGCATATTTGTTAATTTGAGAACCATGCTACAAACAAATGCTCTGTACAGTGGATTATTTCACTAAATGATTCTTTACTTTTTGTACTTATATAATTATATAATCTTGGCACACTCACTTGTGAAATAAATCCCTCTACACAACATTTGTACTGACTGGAGGACAGATTTTAAATGCCATTGAAATTGTGAGTTTTGTTTAAAAAGTGTAGGGCATCTTACTTCTGTCTTACGGGCACAGGGAGGATCTTGCTCTTGGATACTCACCGTAGAATAAGCCCTTGTTTTCCACAGTCAGATGAGTTTGAGTTCTGGACAATGTACAGTAGTAAATGGAAACAAAAATAGGCTGCTCAGTTATTTTCCTGAGTCTGGTTTTTGTGTTTAGAGTCTGTCACACAGTAAAGCTTGAAAGTACAGCTCAAATTTAACTAGTAAAAGAGTGTGATGTCTGTGGAAAAACCAAAAGAGAAGCTTGTAAAATTCTGAATGGCACTGTGCTGCACAGAATTACTGACAGAGGATGGAGTTTCATGACTTCAGTTTGCACAGCCACAGAAAACTGTGCTGCCCACTGCTCTCCTTCCTTAGTGCTGGGGATCACAAGGCCTCAGTGAGTCAGATCTGCTTGCTAGTTAAGCTAAAAGCTTTTCACTTGTCATATTTGTTCTTTTGGAACAACAAGCTGATGTGACCCATTGTACAGCTACAGAACTTCAGTGGTATTTAAAAAGCATTTTCATTTATACAGTGAATATTGTTAATGGTGTAAAAACACAGGAGAAATCTATGCTAAGACATTCTCAGTGACCACTTGGCCTAATTGCCACAAATGCATATAACTTCAGAATTGTCAGCACTTTTCTTCCTGCCTTGGAGATGGGAGAAGCACATCTTAGAAAGAGGAATATAGCCTCAGAAACCAGGAAGGTGTCAGGGACATTTTGTCAAAAGCATTTTGTGGTGCAACAAAAATGACAGATCAAAAGATTGATTGAAATAACACTGAGGTAAAAACTGACAGCATAGTTCCATTGTATTTAAAAATGGAATTTAAATAATTCTTATTCTGACATTCAGTGATGGAGTGAAAAGGCATTAGTTTGCAAAATATGGTCTAACTTAATTCAGATCTGATGTTTTCTGCATCACACCAAAGCAGAACGCAGTATTATAAACAAAGAATTAAAACTAAAGGGAGACTTGAGCTCTAGGTCTTTTTACTGTATTGTTCTGAATTAATGAAAATCCATTACCAGTTAATAGGTGGTGTCAAGGCAGGAATTCCTGTTTGTTACAGCCTTGGAGGCATTAGACAGTTCTAAGAAAGCCAAGAGATCCTCTAGTACAGCCTGCTTTGAACTATGCTGTTATAGTAGGGCAATGTCTGTATGTGTTCAGCAGTGTAAATTCATAGAAGCATTACTTTTAGAAGCTGTCTCTCAAAAAATAAACTTTACTCTTTTTTCTCAACATGTCTCAACAGTTCTCACATGCTTATTTCAGTATCACAGAACAGTATTTCCTATAAAGTCTATTTGAAAAATAAATTTCATCTTTGCACTACCCTCCAAGGTAATCTCAGATGGTATTTTTGTTCATTTTGGCTTACAGATGTTACCTTTATCCTGGTATAAATGGCTAATGATGGTTTGCGTTTCTTTTTGTGTTGTTGTTGGTTTTTTCCCAGCATACAAGGAGAGCTGGATGCCGAAGCTGAAAAAATGAGAACATCCCAGCAGGACTTAATTGCAGTTAATGAATCTGTTTACACCCCAGATTCTGATGTAATTTCACCTGCTATCAATAGAAATCTCATCCAGAAGGCTGGCTACCTTAATCTTAGAACGTAAGAAGATTGTTGTTATCTGTTGATTTGTTTAGTGGCTACATTTTTTGGGGGAGGGTCATAAGGACTTGTCAGGTATTGATGTTTGAGGGTCCTAAATCAGTTTGGTAGCTCTACTTTTTATCCTCTGAGTACACCTGTCATCTTTGGAAATGTATTTTTGAAGCTTTAACCTAATTAGAGACATTTGAGACTGTTTTTCTGAAAACAGAAACATTGATTCTGATTGAATATACGTACAGGAAAAATTTCCTGCATTCAAGTGGCTAAAAATTAGAAGCTAATGAGACTGGGTTCACATTGTTTCCAGATCTTAAAGGAGACGTGGTGTTTACAAAAGCAGCTATATTTTGTAGTTAACATGTGTTTTCATGAATGACCTTTTTTACATAAATAAAAGCTTTATGGACAGTGCAAGTTTGTAACTTTGAATGTGTATCATATGTAGAATTACCTCTGCAGATTTTACATATAAAATTTTCCATAAACTTCCACAGAAGTTAGGTATACCGGTGGCATGTAATAACCCTATTTCTGTGATTGATTAAATATCAGTTTATTATTTTGTTTATCTAGTAATTTTTTTTCTTTGTGAGTATACATCTGATAATTTCTCTTAGTAGTCCAAAAGCTGGATTACACTATAATAGGACTCTACAGCTAAGCAAGAGATGGACTCTGAGATAGTACTGCAGCAGATACTTTTTTATATTATGATTTTGTGCTGAAACTGCTCATAGTATTTCATGTCAGTTACTCAATACTCTTTTATTCCTTAGCTAGAAGATAAGAATTTTAACTTGGATGTTTGGAATTAACTTAGTTTTTCAGCTTTCATTACAGATTAGTTTCTGCTAGAAACAGGTGCTGTTTTTTCTTCTTAAAAGAGACCATTAAAAAAATGCCCGGGTGAACAAGAAGTTCTGATTAGTATCAGGATGTGTTTGCCGTTTCATACCTGTTACTCACAAACAGTAATGAGTCTTTATCACTGTATCTTCTCATCAGTAAAACAGGTCTGGTGACTACAACTTGGGAAAGACTCTATTTCTTCACTCAAGGTGGCAACTTGATGTGTCAGCCAAGGGGAGCAGTAGCTGGAGGATTGATTCAGGACCTGGATAACTGCTCTGTTATGGCTGTGGACTGTGAAGACAGAAGATACTGCTTTCAGATCACTACTCCTACAGGCAAAGTGTATGAGAAAGGTTTTGTTTGAGGACAGCTAGTCACACCTACCCCTTCAGATGCTCTTTCCTGTAAAACTTGCTTGGTGTAGTAGTAAGCTTTTCTGGGTTTCCAGAAGGATGTTTCCAAATTAAAATTATTCCTTCCAATCCTCCCCCACAAATGCCTGAATGGAACATGTGGTGTCTTTTAGCTGCAGCTTTTTCATGATTCTTGTTCCTTTGGCAGTTAATAGATATAAAGCTTGGTATATTACTGTAAGCACTGCAGTCAGACAGTCCTGGTGTCCACTGTTAGCACTTATACACTGTGTTTGTATTTTAGGGGTATAACCCTTCAAGCAGAAAGCAAGAAAGAATATGAGGAGGTAAAAATATTTTCTTAATGTTATTATTCTTGCATATAAGTGAGCTTGAAGACTTCAATTTCATTTTCCCTTCCAGTGGATATGTGCCATCAACAATATCTCCAGACAGATCTATCTCACTGACAATCCAGAGGTGGGAGCTTCTTTTGATCTTTCAATCCATTCCTTCAACTTGTTCTCCCATTACTCAACATGGTAAGGTAAGCTGCATGTCTAAAAAAACTGTTCTGTCCTGTTTTCATAGGCAGCTGCAATAAAATTAAATCAGACAGCCCTGCAAGCAGTGACTCCCATTACCAGCTTGGGAAAAAAACATGAAGTTCAGCACCTCAGGTAATGTTCTCCCTTGTGTGGAGCAGGGGCCATGTGCAGTTGTATTGATCCTGGGGCTGAGGGATCTTAAGATGTTGGGATTGTCACTGAGAAGTGTAGACACAAGTCCAGGTCTCTGCTGGTAATACAGCTGTGAATATGGACAGGGCAGGGAGACACATGGTCACCTATTACTGAAAGTCAGCCCACGCTCAGAGTTGATCTGTATTCAGGTTTAATATACCAATGTTTATTTTTGTCCTAAATAATGCTAGATTAAAAAAAGGATTTTATTGGAGTCCTCAGTAATAGGTAAATAGGAAAATACCTTAGATATCTGCAGAGCGGTTCAGTCCCTCTTTGGACTGTTGAATATTCTTATCTCTCTTCCAGAGCAAAGGTAGGATGTCACTGATGGATAGAAACATAATTTTTTTTTTTTTTTTACATTTGCACTTCAGCCAGACTGTAAAGAATATGGAAAATTATGAAGTAATTCCCAGTGGATCAGCTGGCATTCAAGATTCCACACAACTCATTGCTCCTGGAACACCAATTCAATTTGATATCGTACTGCCTGCTGTGGAATTTCTGGACCAGAACAGAGGTGGCAGGTATGGCCAGAGACAGTGATCCATCACTGTAACAGTATGATTTCAGGCGAGATGAAGTATTGCAGCATCTGTTAGTAGTGATGACCTGAATCTGTAATTCAAGTTTTCTTATTTCACAGGCAGGCAAACCCATTTGGGGAATCTGAAGACAGCAGCAAAGATGAGGAGGAAGGTCAGTGCTTCTTCATCCAGATAAAGTCAAGTCATGATTTTAGCTACCCAGTGTCTCTTAAGAAAAGCACCTGACATCATGGAGCAGAAGTAACAGATCCATAGTAAAGTGACCTTCCTGTACTAGCTTGTGTAGGGCTTGGCCCTGGCTGTTCTCCTCTGTGCCTGGAACCCATGGCCCTGTCAGAAAAGTGCTCTCAGAACCAAAGCAGTACCTACTGCTCTGAACATTCACCCTGCTTTCCCTTGCTCACCATCGGCCATAAAGGGAGCCTGATCAAGTGTGATGGCTTTGCTGCATAATGGCTGCTTAGCTGTCATTAAATCTTCTAGTGACAGTCAAGGAGCAAGGAAGGATTTGGTGAAAACCTTACTGTGCCCAACTGCATGGAAGGTCAGAAGGACATAGAAGAAAGGGAAGAATGTATGAGGCTTAATGGAAGCCAAGGCTTATGCCCAATCATAAATATATCATAGTTTATGTGCACCCAATAGCAAAATAGGCAAGGGAATTTTACTAGCATATGGTCAAATGAATCATAAAGGACCAGTCACACTTTTAAAAACTTCCTTCCCCACCTCCACACTGCTGCCTGTTCACACAGTTTGAAACTGGGTCAGGGCACTGTGTGACTCATGGCAGAAAGCCACTGCTCATGATGGCCACCAACCACAGGCTAACTGTTGAATTTCTAAAGTGAATAAAATAATTCCATCGATACTTTGAGCTACTGGGAAATTGAAATAGCATAGTGAAGGAAGTCGTGGCTTTTCTCTTGCAGATTCCCTGCTGCAGCAGATGTTCGTGGTTCGGTTTTTAGGGTCCATGGCTGTTCAGTCCGATGAGACGTGCGAGGTGATTTATGAAGCCATGAGACAAGTGCTGGCTGCTCGGGCCATTCACAACATCTTCCGCATGACTGAATCCCACCTCATGGTCACCAGCAAGAACCTGAGGTATTGTAAAAGCTTTAACTTGTCAATGTTCTGTTCTCTTCATACAATTTGTAATTTATTATGTATTGTTGGTTTTGTTTTTCTAAGACACACAACCTTTGAGGAAGCAAGATCCCAAGAGTCACTTTACCTAGAAAGAAATGCCTCTTTTCTTATTCTGTGGTACCTAGAAATGATCCTCCAGACCAAGTTGTAAGAATGTCCTATCAAAATCTAAGGGACAGTCTTAATAGTGGGGGGCTGTAAGACCCTGCAAAGATACAAAAAAGAGATGCAAAACTATGATTGTTTTAATTCAAAAATCTTTACTAATAATGTCCTTTGACAGTAGTGTCACTGTAGAATATGCTGATGTCAGACATTCCCTTTCAGTGAGGTAAGTTTATGTCCCTCTGCATTTGTGTTAGTTCAGGCACTCAGGATCCTTTCCAAGTGACTAAGAAAGGTGCTATCTATAATAACAACATCACATCTATCTATATAGATGTGATGTTATTATTTGCTGTATATTTTTGCTGTACCTGTCATGCAGCTGAGAGTCAAAGCCTAGTTTCGAATCTTGCCAATCAAAGCTAAAGCACCTGATTCTACGCATGTTTCCTCATCTGTAAAACTGCTGGAGTTACTGCTTTTGTATTATAAAGGCCCTTGAAATTACCAGGAATCGCTCTAAAATAGTTTTCTTTTTTTCCCTACATGTAATTGCAGGTTAATAGACCCTCAAACCCAAGTTACACGAGCAAGCGTAAGTAACTTTTTCTATCACAGCAGTGACTACTCAGTTACATGAACCTGAGCTAACCTGCCAACTTGAGCTGAATAAAACAAATAAATGATTTATTTGACTTTTCCAGTTTGAACTCACCACTGTGACACAGTTTGCTGCCCATCAGGAGAACAGGAGACTGATTGGCTTTGTGATCCACTTCAGTGATACTCTGGGAGAAGAATCCATGAGTGCATATGTTTTTGAGAGCAACACAGAAGGGGAAAAGGTTTGTGTAACATTTAATAAAATTCTTTATTTAGAAATAGGTCTGTGGCTTCTTGACTTACACATCTGGGAAACAGTGCTGTAGAAACAAGCAGCTCAGTTTCTGGTCAAGAAAACATGCGTTAACGTGCAAGCCTTTACTGGCTTATGTCTAAAAGGGACCAAATGGACAGATAATGAAGAAGCATGTATAAGGAGGAAAGGATGGGATTGCTAATCCCAGCATTAAGAGAGATGGGAAAATGCTGTCCATCAGCAGCACTAACAAAAGGAATGTCAGCTATGCTGAGACATGTACAGCTGTGAAGCTTTCACAGACAATGGTGTATGTGCTTACACCATTGACTTTGCTGCCTGCTGCAACAGAAATAAGGAGTGGGATGGAGAACTTTTGTCCCTACAAACACTTACATGCACAGTGTGGAAATAAAGTGTGGTGACTAAAACTGACAAAGATTTACCAGCCCCCGTGAGCTTTGAAGCTGAACCCAAGATAGTTCTCTTCACCAGTAATTAGCATAGCAAATTGGTATTCCACCTCTGCTTTTAGGCCTGGTTTTAAGACTAAGTCTGCACTAACAGTTGTGTGGTGTATTTTTAATCAAGGAACAAAAAGCCAAAACAGAACTGAATGGAACTTTACACGTATTTCTTCTTTGTAGATATGCTATGCCATTAGCTTGGGAAAAGAAATTATTGAGGCACAGAGGGTAAGTTTGTTTCATTCCCCACATGTGTATGATACATCTTGTTCTGGTTTTCACCTGCACTGTCCAGGTACCTCTGGTGTGCATAAGAAAAATGAACTGCTACTTCTCCTAAGGACAGTTTTGCAGGCATTATTTAACACAGCAAAAATAAACTGTTTGATTTCTCAGTAATGTGATTTCAGAGAAAATGTGCCACCCCAATCCAAGTTCAAAATGACACAAATCCAAATGTTCACGTCTGAAAGAAAGGTGTGAGCAAAGTTTTCAAAAAACCAAACACACTTTTGGGATGATGTGTAAATCACACACACTGCTGTTTCACTTTTAGAAACTTACATTCTTTCCTCACCTAGGCATGAAAATCAGTGTTTCTCCAATTAAAATGAATGGCAGAATTAACCTGTCCCTTGTAGATATATTTTATCTATATAGGTGTGATGTTATTATTTGCTGTATATTTTTGCTGCTAAGGTTTCAGAACCAGTTGGGGAATGAGCTTTTAGTTACAACCACTAAGCACATGTATAATAAATTCTTGAGACAGTTACTTTTTTCCTTGCTTTTCAGTAACTAAAGCAAAATAAAGGCTCAAAATTAATTACTTTTTTTTCTTCTTAAATGCGCAAGCTGTACTTGAGTCTTTACGTACCCAAAAAGGTATTACTTGGGTTTCAAATCTTTATTCTAAAGCTTGTTAAAAATAGACAAAGTTGCAAAAGCTTAGCAAGAAGTACTGGGAAATGTGTGTTCCTCAAAGGCTGCTGCAGCTTGCTGACCTCTCTTCTTTTTCTTCAGGATCCAGAAGCATTAGCTCAGCTAATGAAGTCTGTGCCATTAACAAATGATGGGAAGTTCATGCTTCTGCATGACTTGTCAGAAGAGGATGGAACCATGCATGAAGGAGGGGAGGAATCAGAAGCATAAGCAGCTCCTGTCACTTCCTGCAGCCTTTGTGGGAGCAGAAAAGCAGGGAGTCTTTTTGCAAGAATCTCTGGTTTTCAGTCACCTGCACACACCTGAGGCCAGCTGCCCTTTCCTGCTGGAGAGCAGTGGTGTGTCTGCAGTGGAGTCCCTCTGGATTTACAGTGGAAGCACAGCAGGACTCGCATTTAGCATTTGTGAATGCATAGGGTGGAACTGTGTCTGGGGAGCTGACAGTCCTGAGCAGGAGGCTAGTGCTGCTGGTGGGCAGGAGAGCACAGCTGTCAGCAACTAAGGGTTAATGGCATTTCTTACATTTACAGGGCCAGCAGCCTCTCATTCCACTGAAATTTGTGTGAGCTGCCAGCTCCTCTGACAAATATCAGGCCTCAGATTTCCTACCACAGTCAATGTTCATAGTTTGCATGATCATGTGCATCTGATTGAAGGTTAAAAATGCACTACACCTACTTTATTTCAGATGAAGTTATTTTTAGTCTAGTTTATGTGTAACAAGATTTACCTTTTGTGTTAGCCTATTTACGAAACTATTTGTTAAACACTACATTTTTCCTATTAATATAATCTATTTTTATATTGCATCTAGAAAAAGCTTACAAAACAAATTTAAGTGCCTACTCTTACCTTCCAGGGGACTGTACTCTCACATTCTGTAATTACTAGACAAATTGTACTTCCTTGATTTATTATTCTAAGTACCACTGACATGCAAACCTCAGAAGCAGGCAGCTGTGTGCAGTTTTTCTGTGGTTAGGTTTCTTGTCACTTCTTACTATATGAAGAAGTAAGAATTCTTATGTAACATGCAACAGCTGAGTCTGACAGCAACCTTTGATTTTAAGAAACTGAGCAATAAAATGTTAGATTACAAGTCTACAAGGTACTGAAAAGTCTCACAGTACATTCCTGAGATTAGACGTTAGAGAGATTTGGCTAATAAGTTTACATTTTTCCATCCTGAAAACATCAGCAACATCACTTTGCAAGAACAAACAAAATAGACAAAATAAAGAGCTGTTAGTGGGGGAGGGGGTGTAAGCTGTAGTATAGTTTATATTAATCAAGATAAGGTACCTAGAAAATATGCCTGAAATTCCTCAAACTTAATTTAACTCAGTCACCAAGAAATTAGATTTTCCATAAGCAGAATCTGTGCAACAGTATCTGAAAGATCCCAGATTGGAAGTGTTTGATGTAGAATAAGTCTAACCGGTTATTGAATGTTTAAAAGTACCGTGGAAAAAAACTTAATCGTAAATAAAAGCTGAAGCTATCTTATTAAAAAAATTAACACCTACTGAACTGGTGTTATTGAAAACACTGGGAATGAGGTTCTCAAAATTGCATTTATTAACACAGTTTTATATACATAATGTTCTCTACTCCCAAACCAAAGAGACTGGAGTAACAAAATACCCTTTTGTACAATGAGTTAGGAAACATTAAGTATTACATTTGGTCCTTTGTACCTGAGAAGCTGAAAAGAGCTGTTGATGGATGTCTGATGCAACTCAAATGTTTTTCTGGTTCAAGGCTGCATTAGGACCTGCAGAGTGTGCCCTTCAGCACCAGGCGTTTGCAGCTGCTGGGGCCATGCAAACCCTTGGTGGCAGGGCTGACAGAGAGCTGGGTGTCCACAACCCCTCAGAGAGCAGCTGCTGCACTTCCAGCAGCCTTGGCACAAGGCTGAAGACCTGAGGGCAGTGCTGACAGCTGCCTGCTGGGGGTGAGAGCCTGGCCTTTAGCCAGTTCCAACCCTGCCCTGAAGGAAAAAAAAACCCTAGACATGTTTTATATCCCTGCAGAAAATTCATCATCACTTCTGTCACCCCTAGGAATTTCTGAGTGAGCATGTGTGGTTTAGTTTAGGGGATTTTTTTGTTTTAGCTCCATTCTCCTCTCCAGACAACAATTAGGGTCCATTTGGTTCCTGTAATTGTGACAGGAGGTCAAAAGCAACAGAAAGAGTTGTAGCACCACAGCATGAATTTTGCCCCCCTTCCATATCCTTGTGGGGAGAAAAAAGACTTAATGCAACTCAGTCACGTGACATCCAAACCCAGGACCCACTTTGGATTTCAGATGAGAAAAATCTTTCTGCATATCTATGCTGCTACATGACAAAGAGAAAGAAGGAAATACAAACTACAGTCCTGTATTAGCAAGAATAGCTCTATTATCACTGTACATGTTTGCGTATGTATATATTTTTCCCACATAGAGTATACATTCAGTTCTCCCAGATTAAACAGGCATCTATAAAAATAGGCTATGTCTTTCCTCTAGAATTTCCATCACCAGAACCACATGAATTTGTTAACTATTGTACACAAAGGCAATGCTCAGTTCACGTTATGTTCAACTGCAAAGTCTTACCTTAGCAAGATAATGTCTCCAAAAGAAAAAATGGAGAAGGGAAAATACAAGTGCAGACTAGAGTGTGAGCTGTGTATTGACTGCACACAGCTCCCTAGCAAGGCCATCCTGGGGAAAGGAACATCATGTGTGGGTGATTCTGCTGTTGCTGTGGAAGAAGGAAATGCAGCACTTAGCCATTCCACTCCACGAACTTGGGTGACTTCAGCAGAGATGGGATTGTGGAAGGATGTGCACAGCAACTGCAGGAGGATGGGAAGCAGCAGCAAGAATGGTGATCTCAGCAATGCTACTGAGCATTCAGTGTGGGCACAGTTTGGTCAAAAAAGTGTACACAAATTAAAAAAAAAAAAAACCTGTATCAAAGTAAAAAAGCAAAAATATAAATCAAGTAATGCAGCATTTTTTAGGGCAGTTATAATGAACTAAAAATAAAAACTTTAATGAGCCCAACTGATTTTAACAGTCCACGAAGCTTGTGTCATGTTCTCAGAACCAATAAATGGAACGTTCGTATCAGTCTGGTCTTTCCAGTTGCGAGAAAACATTAATCCTTGCTGTCTGAATGTTGAAGTGACAGGCAGGAAAGGGCGAATCAAAGTACGTCAGGAATTGTTTAAACCAATGACCCAAGAGTGGGTGGAACAATATGAACCATTAAAACAAACATTAAAGAAAGTTTGGTCTAAAAATACAGTTTAAGAGTGCCAGAAAACCCCCCAGCAAGGGACTGACTGGAGTAGTGTATTCTGGTTGGTAAGAACTAGAAGGGTGTTAATGTTCTGGGAGATTAAAACACACCCGTATATTTTAATAAAGGTGGTGTTTTCTTTTAACTCTAGCTAGTTAAGTTAGGAATCTGAGTAATTCTTGCACAATCTAGAACCTCTACTTGCAGGGATGGACAGATGTTAAATAAGAGTTCTCACAGTGTTCAGCAGCTTCTGAGCCTGCAGTGCAATTATTGTTAATAATCAGGCATGTAAGACTATATAACCAACACACAGTACAACAGACCTACAGAGGCTAGGAAATACAGAATTGAGGCTGAAACTTGCAATTAGGCGCAACATGTTCATGAACTGTGAGATCACTTAATAGTTACAGACACTCATCACAGTGCCTGGTCATGAAAGAAAGAGCTGATTGTGGTTCTGTCTTGGCTCTCGATTTCCTTACTTCTGTGGATGCAAATCAAACCTTCGGTGTGAAATGAGAATTTGTTAACATTCACTTTTCTTGTTTCCCCATTCTTTGATAAGGGGGGCAAAAACAGGGGGAAATAAATGTTTGATGGGATCCTAAGTTCCCACAGTAAAAATACTGTCTATAGTAATAACAAGGGAGTTTGGAATAAAACAGTAATAAGCATTTCCATTTTGTGTAACAGATTTAACATATATTCACAACATACAGTTACACCCACAGTGTAATCTGTGACTGCATTAAATGCAACAGGATTGCACAATGACATGTCTCAATTATTTTTTGGACAATAGATATAGCCAATATCTGGATTCAGGGTTTCTTTTGGGTTGAAGAGATGCCAGTTCAAACCTTGGACCAACAGCCTATGAGTTTGGGTTTTTTTAAAATGCTATGATAGAGATGCGAGAATGCATCTAGAAATTAATAAGGATTTTTTTTTATCTGCACATCTGTACTTTAAAATACAACATTTTATTAAATTATTTTCAATCTAAAGAAAGTGCTGTAAATAATGCAAACTCCTGAAAAATAGGAGTTTCTACAGAAAATACAGACAAACACAGACCTAGCCTCAGTGGATGCTAGTATGCTTCTCTTGGATTTAACAGAGCAAGTAAGTCAAATCTAGAGCTTTAGCCCCTACAGAGTGTTACTGATGAAGACAAGGACATGAGTTATTTGAGTAAGTAATCTTCACCCATACCAGCCACATCATTTCACAACAGGCTCTGCAGGTGTAGAGTTGGAAAGATCTCCATTGCTTGCTTTACCAGATTCTTCTACAAAGACAAAAAAAAAAAGAAAAAAAAGCATGGATGATGTTTAACACTGTATTTGAAACAAAACCCCTCAAATTCTAGCGTATACATATATATATATATATATATATACACATATACACATACACACACATATATATATTTTTTATATATATATATATACACACACACACACACATATATATATATACATATATGATGCTGATGTCCACAGGAACACCTTATGCAGTATTTCACAGTCAGCATGTGCAACCTGATCTCGCAGCACAAGACCTTTGAAGAAATTCCTATCTGGGGTGAAAGGTTCTTCAATCAGCAGTACTTGTCTAAAAACTACATATACAATGCTCACACATTTCAGAGTCCAAGTCCAAAGATCATGGTAGAGGGCATAGATATTATTACCATGTTGAAAACTCTCCACCCTGGTATGCATTTCCAGTTTTTCTCCCTGCAAAATACATTGCCTGGGGAACTGAACCAGTATCATAACAGAGAATATTTAACCTCAAATATAATTAGCTGATGTTCTCCAGTATGGTCTCCTACAAACTCCAGAGGAGCATGTCTATTCTTCCCACAATTCTTGGAGTTCTTTGAATTTGTTGATTTTTTTTTTCATGCACTGAATATTTATCTGAGCGACTTCACTGAATATGATCAAATATAAATTAATGCTAAAAGAATTTTTCTTTACAAACTGTTTTTCTAGTGCAGAAGAAAACTAATCTTTTTCTCCAGTGACTATAATCTCACAGGTCACTCGTGCCTTTGTCAGAAGTACAGTGGAGAATTATTTACCAATTCAGTTTTTAAGATACTACTGTTCCTTGAGTTTCTAAGTAACTTGTGACCAAACTGCATTTCTGTATCTTAATCCTTAGGAGCATTCTCATTTCTTTGGAAAGAATTTTCCCAAGAGAATCAGAATTCATGAGGGAGAATATACAACCAGGAACAGAAATGCAAAATACCAGTGTTACCTAGTCAAGAGACCACATCACAAATTAAGATCTTATCCTTTGAATATAGAATTCAATGGGAGAACAAGCATATCAAACATCTAAATATCTATAGTAACTGCATCATCTGCTATGTAAGTTGAAAGTCAGCCAGTACAAAAGGTGAAAACCACCACCTAAGGCTGTCATTGTCAACATTGGTAACTGAAGAGGTAAGGATGCTGAAGTTACTGAATTTAATATTACTGCAAGTATGCAATTCTCCCTGTACCAGGCTTTACAGCCCATTTTTTGTCAGCTGGGTCTTCTGTGGTGGTATATTTTTTTTCCCACACTCCAGAAGCCCAGCTTGGAATTCACATATTCCAAAGAAGGACTTCTTGAGCTGTTCTTGCTGAGTCTAAATCACCCATGACCACATAAACCTCTCTCATTAACCTATGAGCAAGAAAGCAGATATTAAAAAAAAACACTATTAAGGCACACAATCTCATTAGCCAAAATGATCTACTTATAGGATTCACTCACCTTCTTTTTCTTTCTTTTCCTGGCTTTCTTCTGCTGCAGTTTTATCTGCTCTGAAAAAAATTCTTGCACTACTTAGCGAGAAATAGAGGAGTTCAAATTCCTAAGGGAAAAGATAAAGAGGAGCATCAGTGTATCACAAATATGAAGACAAATATCAATGGGATTTTTCATTAGTATCTTAGGCTCCTAAGATTTCAGTATCTAAATCACTTAAATGCTCTTGAAAATCTTCCTCCTTTCATTCCTTATTCACACAAATTTTACAAAGCAAACATCAAATTACATTAAAGGGCAACCTAAGCAAAGCAGCATCACTGCAATAAATCTGTCAATGATCTACTGAGGCTGAAAATGAGGTTTGTAACAGCAGTGAGAACAGAGCAACTCGCCCATGGAAACTCATGCAGCCAATAGTTTAAACAACCACAAGCCTGTATGAACAAGGCTCAGCAATGTGTTTTTTTAACAGAGGACCAAACAGTGCACACTCCTGGGAACCATGACGGCATACAGAGCCTTATCTAGTCCAACAAGACATTACAGCATGTAATCATGGGTTGTAAAAGTAGCCATTGACAGATTTGTCCCATAGGCTTCTCCAATCAAGAGAGAGAAAGCACCACACCATAGATGAAACCTGAGCTGCTGTGCTCAAAAATTCAAATACACCTTTCCTCTATTTGATAGGTAATGCATCATTCATTATGCATCATGCAGCTCAGAATTAACACACAGGCAGCTCTGAGGGTTCACAGCATTATGTGCAATCCTTGTTATAAGAAGTTTAACCAAAAGATATTTTCTCCTATTTAAGCATTTATGGTTTAGTTGCATTAGCCTTCAAATTCCATGGGACAAAGAATTCCAATGAAACAGGTCTTCAAATATCACAAAAACTAATGGTATTCCCTCCAGGTCATACACCAAGTCTTTATGCTCTTTCTGCACTGTTGCTGTAGTCAGTGTTCAGGATTTTGCTCTCAATGTGTTCCATTAGAACAGTTACATGATTTGTAATGAGTAAGTGTTGAACTCAATACAGAACAGAAATTGTTACCAGAACACGTAACCAGGCTCGTGCTGTACCTGTAAACAAACTTCCAGTCGCTTGTGGGTAAGGTTCATAGTCTGTAGTAGTTTTTCATCTTGGTTAGTGGACTGTATGTTCTGTTGCTTAGCTACTGCTCTTATTTCCTTCACATACTTCTCTCTAACAGACTGGAACCAGTGCAGAGAATCAAACTCCTGGTACTGATCCAAAAGCTTCAGAATGTAAGCCACACCTAGTCATTAACAAACCATGTATTGAAATCAACATGCAATTAGCAAAACATTTTGTGAATGTCTTCAGTGGATGAACCTAAGTTAATATTTCCATGCAAATATAATTTAAATTGCTATAAACTTACAATTAATCTATCAGGAAAAATCACAATAAAGAACAAGCTTAAATTTTTTTAAAACATCACTTCTCCAAATACTTGCATTGCTTCTCATCTGGATGAGAACCACAAGCTTGGAAAGAAATTTGGAAACACCAATGTGTTAAAACTGTCTGCTCCCATACACACCTATTCCATGGTTAGGAAATTCTGACCACAACCATAACCCTCAAATCCCTTGTGCTGATGCAAAGAGAAATCCAAATAAATTATGGAATTTTTAATTATGGGAACAAAGTATAAACAAAACTTTTCTTGCAAATGTCCATTATGTTGGCTTACCCAAAGGTTAGTGAGAATGCTGAAACTTACCCATGGCAAACCCATCATCAGTGAAAGCTGCTCCACTTTTGTTCTTCTTATTCAACTTCTCCTTGCAACTGATTGAATGCTCCACAAAATTGAGGGTCTGAAAGAATGAAAGGCTGACTTGGAATCACAAAGAAACTCACAAATGTCACAAAGCATTGTCATACATGCTACTACAGTCTAATACAAAACATTTAAACACAGCCCTGATCTGACAAGACCTTTTTGAAGCAAGCCCTGGTGCAATGCAGACACTCACCAGGGGGGGAACAATGATGTAGAAGTTCCGCAAGTGCATGTTCTTCGTGCTGCGGAACTCAGGGGCAAACACATCCACCAGCATTTTGAAGTACTCTGTTCCCTCTGCAAAGTTCCGGGTCAGGTCACTCAGCACAGAGTCCAGCTGCCTGCAAGGGATGAGCAATGAGTTACCTAGTTCTGCTGAAAACCCCTTTGCTTACCCACCTCTTGGAAAACAACCCTCTCTTTGCCCTTTGCCAGTGTCAAGGATTTGGGAGAGTACCCTCCCTCTACAGCCCATTTGAATAGTGGTTTTTGATTTCATTGTCTCAAAAAAAGGCCTGTGAATAGAACACTTGCATCTTTTTTACCTAAGACCCTGAAAATCTTAACAATAGAGCTCGGGCACACAGTGAGGAAAGCTTGTTAGCTTTTGAACAACGATTTCTTCACGAAATCAGGTTCTAGGTCTATTACTATCAATGCTACTTCACATTTTCAAAACAACTGCTTCTATTTGCTTTGCTTAAAACAAATATTTTTGCATAAAGGCAGCAGAACTTTTAACACATACACACACAAACAACTAATAGCTGCATTTAGTAACATATAATGCCAATTTTCTCATCCCACCCCTGCCCCAGATCTCAAATGATGTTAGTGTACCTTGCTGCTTTTTGTGTTTCTTCTGAGAGACTTTCTTCTTTCACCAGCTCTTCAAAGTTAACAATATCTTCCAGATCAGGAACAAACCTGAAAATTTACTGTTTGCTAGGATTATGCTCATTGAAGTATCTACCCTAATTTATAATTTACTTAATTTAACCTTCTGGGCTTGAACTACTTAGTTCAAGTAATGTCATATCTGTCACACATTCTCATCCAAGCATTATTAATCTCATTTCCAAACACAAACACATCATCAGCTGTACTTCTGTTTTTACTGGGCTATCATCTCCTCCCTCTAGCACTGGATACTCTTGGTAACTCTATGTTTCCTACTATTCGCAAGAAAACTAACTATTCCTTATTGCGTAAAAGTTACTATGTTTTAATGACTTTTCATAAACACAGACAAAATCTGTACAGAAAAAGGTATGAAAGGAATGTGTTTTCCAAGTTCCTCAATGTTTGTATTATTTTTCCTTAACACATCCTTGAAATTATTTATTATCACAAATTGCTGGCTTATGGACTAATATCTTACTAATGTGTACATTCTATTAACTCTATTGCCATGTTTTTGCATGCTTTGATAGAAATTGTTTTATTTTTAGTGATTTATGTCCATGACTGTACAGTGTTGAATCCCAGCACTGTCTTCAAGAATTACACTTAAATGAAAGCATATAAATGGAGCTTTTCAAAATTGATGGGGAATAGGTAAGGGTTTAGGGAATATCAGCAAGAATAGAGAGCTAGGGGAAGAGAAGGAGCTAAGAGAAAAATGAACTATTTGTAGAAATACCTAATGGCACTACTGCAGCAGTGAAGTCCACCAGATCTTATCATTCGTACATAACCCAAAGCGTTGCCTTTAAAAACAAGAAAAAACAAAGAAGCAATTTATAATTACTTAAACACACACACACTCTGCATAGCTCCTATAGGCTCTGAAATGTAAATTAAAGTTGCCATGTAGTTCTGTCACAGAACTTGGCTCTGAAAGCTAAGTTAAGAGAAGTTAAATTGAACCCTGCTAACAAAAGTCTATGTAAAAAAATAAAAGAAAAATGCATCATCAAGCAAGGTTTTGTCCACTTCGGTACAAACTCTTTCCAGTGGGCACATTAAACAGTTGTAAGTTCAGATCAGTTCTGCACATTTACAGCATCAGTGGCTGAAAATATCATTGTCACATCATGCATCCCTCAAGGAGGATACTTCAGCTGGATATATGGCTCATTTTTGAAATACATGAAACTAAGCACTAATAGGTTTTTATTAGGAAATACACTCAACATGGGTAAAAGTCAGTTCCAAAACAAAGAAAAGAACTAAAAAGGGAACAGGAATCTATGCAAGCTATAACTGTATTTTAGATTAAGACATGTAAAGGCCATTTCTGCGTAAATAGGTGAGAGCATGTTCTTAGCATGGGACACAAGTGAACTATTTTCCATCTGAGTGGAAATAAATCTAGCTTTAGCCTCAGCTAAAAGGTCAGTTACTAGGTGATGAAGATCTCTTAGATTTAATAACATTTATAACACGTTAGATAGCATTTCATACCAATTTGACTTATGAGTTGTCTGAACTGGTCAAGATAGCTCTGGCCATCTGGAGTTATTCCAAGTTTTCTGATGCCACGGTTGAATTTATCTGCTCTTTCAAAGGGATACTAGAAAAAAAAATTTTAATTATTTGTAATAATTACCTACCCTTAGCAAAAAAGCTTTTCATCACATCAATAAAGTTCTATTTGAAATGTAGTTCTACGTCACATTTACAGCTTTTTTTTTTTATAAATTATAGACCTGCTTGTCTGTATTAGTTCCCAAGAGTCATTTTACTAAGTCACTTCTGCAAGTTGACAAGTTAAATAGTTTTACTTTGAAAAAGAAAGTATTCTTAAACAAATAAGCACTGGACACGTAAAGAAGCTAGCAGTCTATTTTATGAAATACATTGTCTCTCTCATTTTAAGACAATCTTCTAGGATGGAAAATCTCATTCCCAAATCCTGACATACTAGAATGAGTGCTACATGAATCATCATTTTGGATTCCATTCAAGTAAGCTCATTATTCAAAACTGAAAACTATTATGCATGAGTTGAACAAGAAGCAACCTTCAACAGACTACAACTCCATCAAATCATCCTTAAGCCACTGAGGAGAATGATTTTAGCCAACTCCAGATTTACACAGCACACAGAATGAAACAAAGCCCTCCTGAATACAGACATTGGTAACACTGCATTTTGCCAGGAGAAAAGCTGTCTCTTTGTCTGGGTATACACATTTGAATAATAGCAGGGTTATGGTTTGGTCACATGACAGTAGCACTTCTTTTAGAAAAATACTCTTGAGCCTTCAAAAACTACTATACCTTGTGATCACTTTGATCTTTGACTTCCCTGAAGAATCTGATGTCTTTGATAAGTCTGGATTTGATATGTTCATCATACATGAACTGGCTAAAAATGTAAAACTTTTTCCTCAAGAACTGGTAAGTGAAATTTACCTTGAAGGCAAGAAGAAAAAAATGTCAAATCAAAAAAGTTAACAAAGTAAAACAAAGACATCTAACACCCTGTTTTCACCACATGCCTGAGTAACTTCTAATGCAAGTTCTCAATTTACTTTAATTTCACTGTTTTAAAAGAATAAGGAAAAATGAATAAACATTCTCCTGGAAGGCCTATTCTCTTCCAGGAAAGGACCAAGGAACAAGGTCAGTATTTCAGTTGATCCCCTGCCCTACACAGCCATTAGTTTATCTGGAATACCCTGTAACTGCCCTTTTGAAACAATACAAAGATCAAGTGGAAACAGGCAGACACGATCAACTTCCTCAGTCTGTAGAATCTTCATAACCTCCTGACACAAATTTTTTACTTCCTCAAAAAGTTTTCTAAAGTACTTTCTTATCTCAATACTTCTCATGTCTGCCAAAACAACTTAACTCACCATCACAAGTGAGTAAATCTACATCACCAAAAAATAATGTTTGTAGCAGCATTTTTTGAGACAGTCCCCACTGTCCCAGTCTCAGAAGAAAAGTGAAAGAAATCATCAAAACTTTTAGTAATTTCCACTTCTGAAATAGTGACTTGAGAATGGGTTCAATATTTCAACCAATTCATTTTCTTTTTTTTTCCTTATTTGATAGAGCCAGAAGAATAGAAAAAAGGAAACAGCAACAAGGTAGAACTGAAGCAGCAGACTGAAAAGCACTGACCTGAAAACACCTTTGTCACTGTATCCAAATTTGAGAATCCCAATGACAAATTCCTGCTGTAGCAGACACAATGCACCTCTTTGCATTTACCTTGCAAAGAGGCAAATACCTTTGGCTAGTTAAAATGGCCACCTACACCTCAGACATCATTTAAAGCTTTGTAATAGGAACCCATTTTTCCAACAAGTGATCAGAGGTCTGTAGCTTTATTTTGCAAATTGAAAAGCTGGTATTTCTTAAGCATAACAATTACAAGAAGAACTTCAAAAATCCACATTGCATTTTTTCAAGATTTGCTTTAATAGAGAGATACTTTTGCTGCAGTTAAGTGTCAATAAGGAGAAAATCAGGCCATACTGTCCAGAACAGTCCAACCAGCACATCTATTTCTCCTTTGATGTGGTTTTAGATTGCTTCCTTAACATATAGGTAACTGGAAGTGATAACACTCAAAACATTGTGATTTGTGCCATATCCAAGAACTCATTTGTTTTATTAATTCATGCAGAACATTATTACTGCATTATTAAAACTGCATAACCAAATAAACTATTAGGAGATGCAAGGAGGAGGTTTTTGTGCACAATCACAAACAAATAACCCAACAGCAGCAGTGCAAAAGATACTCACGGTTGTGTTCATGATTCCTGTTCCGTGAGTTCGAATTGAGTTAGCGATGTGTCGGATATTGATGGTGTTCAAGTGTTTGTTATTACTTGTTCTTTCAATGAAGATCTGGGAGGCAGGGAGGGAAAATAAAGTTAAGTACTCAAAACTGGTTCTGTGATAAATTATTGATCAAAATAGCCCATATCCTGAGAGCAGCTGATAACTGGTGATTAGGGAAAGAACCAAGAAAATCCAGCATGGACACAATGAACTTTATTTAGTCAATTCTTCCAACTTCAACACAGCATTGATTCAACAATTCTGAGGCAGATGTTGCACTAAAGACTCCCATATCTGAGATTATATCCTACATTAAGAGGTCTAAATTCTTTTGGCACCTGTTTGCACTTTTGACCCCACATATACCACAGCAATGAGTTCCACTACTGAATTTTAAGCTATGAAAAAAGGTACTTATTTTCTTTCAGGAAGCTGCTCATTTTTGCAATGGGCACCTCATTCTCACACTGTGAGAAACCCCAAAGGTTTGTTCCCTGTCCATGTTCTCCATGTCATTCACCGCTTCATCTCTCCAATAAGCCATTTTCAGATACACATTTTTCAAGCTCAAAAATCATAACATACTTAGTATGTTCTTATAGAGCAGCCAATTATCCTTGCTGTCATCTGGCTTCCCTGGAAAACTGACATGCAGTGATCCTACTGGCAACACATTTCTAAAATATGCTACACAACATTCTCCAAAACCAAGCCATAGCATCCCCCAAGATGTTTTTCTAGAGCACCAATACCATTTTATAGCCTCTCACTATGCATGTTCTGCCTGGGTTTTTTTAAGCGTACTACACTCTGCATTTCGCAATCCCTTCAAATTGGAGCCAAATGCCAGGAAAAGTATGGGATATACCTTACCTGATTATTCAGATTGTAGAGGTAGCGGGATACAAAAACATGAATATTTCTCATGATTTCCAAAACATCCAGACCCTGAAACAATATTATTTATTGAGAATTACTATGATAAGACTTCTCAAGACCTCCTGACACACCTAACCACTAAGGTGCAGAAATACTATTTATGCAGTTATTTGAAGGTATTTTAGAAAGCAGTGTCTTACTTTGCAAAATGAAGAACCTCTTAACAATTTTTGTTTGGTGTCTGAAAGATAACACTTAGAGAAGAAAAAAGCAGCTCAGCCCATGTTTTAATATTTGCACTCCTGCCTGGCTTTTTCCAGCTTCCCCTGAAAGTAAGGAATTCTCCAGCCTATTCCACAAGATGGAATTAAACAATAAAAATTTAAAAATTGAGATGTATCTGTTTTCACATTCTAAAATATAGAATCTTGCCTTAGAGATTCCTACAGACATACAGATGTCTACAGAGAAATAAGCAACTAGCTAATTATCAGTACTGTTGACCCAACCTGTAAAAAATACTGAAGTTTGCTATTTAACAGTATAAATTTTACAACTGTTTATGCTATTTCCCCTAAGGAGTCCTTTAATTATCATTGTGCCTAGAGATGATGCTATTTAATTTATATACCCTATTTCCAGTTGTGCCAGGGATTTCATCACGCTTTTGAGGCTGGGGGTTTTTGAAGTGTGAGGTGTCTTTGTTGTGAAGTAAAGTTCATACCAGAATCAATGTTATGAAACCAATTTGTTAAATTGTTTAGTTCTTTGTAACAATGTGCTGATCAAATATGGCCAAGAGAAAATCAAAGCTGGAAACAGAAACTGATCTACAGCACTTCTGCGCCAAAAAAACAGCTCAAGTTTTTAGTTCTATGCAGTCTTTCAACTTAGGACGACACAGCCATTATGAACATTAGAAAAAAAGGGGCTGTGTTTCTAAGAGCCTTCACCAATGTGCTAACCTAAATGAGGGAAAGAAGCAAACTGTCAAAAATGTCCAAGATATTATAACTCCAGAAGGAAAGTCTCCAGAACTATGCAATATGTAGACCCTGTAACAGTGAATATCTTCACCACTAACTTGATGACTCCACAACTTTATTCTGAATGTCACCATGTTTAGCAGCTTTTAGGAGGTTCTAAATCACTCTCCTAGAATCTAATTCACAGGTGTCCCAAAGTCTTCCATCTCCAGCCTGTGAAATAATTTCTCTCGATGATCACTAAGCAAAAGCTAGCAATAAACCAGGGAGAAAGACCCATCACTCAAAGGTCATTCCAGACTTGTAACATTGAAAATTCAGTTTGCCAAACTGCTGACACTGAATTTTCAAGAACACTGTCTCTGGCTTTGCATACCCACTTCATTTCATTACATTACATTAAAAAAATGAAAAATTCAAGTCCAATATAACATTAATGAATATCAGGTGATCTCCAAAGGCAGATACAGATGCTGTCTCACAATTCAACCAGAAATTAAAGGTCACTTTTTCCAAACAGTTCTCTGCTCTTGGATACTTTCATTTCAGTGATTCAGTCCTATGACAGTGGAATGGTGGTTTAAATTCTATTCCTGCCCTGTGGGCACTGTACCTGCTCCAGAGTCTGGCTGGGAAGGTGAGCCTCAGTCATACTTAAACCATAGCGCTGGGTTGCCAAATTTCTCATCTCGCTGTAGGTGGCCCAGTCGTGAAGTGCTACAGTTGTTAAGTTGTAGAAGGTCTTGTCCAAATAATGAGTTACATAAGCTGTGAACACGAAGGATGAACTAAAATAATGCTATCTATTTAGTTAGGAAAGTGTGTAAAGAAGTGAAAAGATATACAAAGCCAAAGTATAAGAGATGAAAATAATAGAACCAAGCAAATGCATAACTCCTTACCTTTTATGTCAATGAACCGATTGAAAAAGCGTATTGGGTTCAGAAAGAAGAAGTGAGCCAGGTCCTTCATGCCAGCTCTGAAGGGGTTTCTGTCATCTAGCTTCAGGTGAGTGTGAACTGATAAGCGCAGGTCCTTTTCTATCTCTTTACACAATTTGTCCAGCAAGTGCTATTCAAAAAAGTTAAAAAAACAAAAACAAAAGGAAAACCCACCAAAACACCAAACAAACACACAAACAAATAACACACACAAAAAAAAAAGTCACGTTCAGTGTCCACTTACAATGCTCTGTTAGAAGAATCAACATTTCTCTCCACAGATATGTGTAAGACTGATTAAACTCATGAAGAAAGCTTTGCTTTGGTAAGGCCACACCAGTCAAAGAGAATAAATACTTGGGAACCAGAAAGATACTGATTTCCTGTGTTCTTGTTCTAGTACAAATAGCAAGAAAAAACTACCCAGCTCAGAAAACATAAAGGTTTACCTACCTAATGTCATTTTTTACATGCTTAAAACTTCCACATGCAAGTTTAACACAACTCAAGTATTCTCACTTCTCATTTTAAGGGGAACTAAGCTTAGGGCTATCTATCTAAATAGTAAGAACAAATTCAGTGAGGAAGAGTCTTGCAATAAGAAATTTGGTCTGATTTTCTGAATAATATGTAATGTTTTGTCTTGAACTAGTCAAATAAAAAGCATATTTCAAAGGTTAAAAACTAAGACTTGGGAAATCCAAATTTGCATTTTCTTTGTCAAATCTCCTTCATAATTCTAGATAATAATTCACTCAAGAGGGCATCTGTATTTACAGACCCTTCACTACTAAAAGCCATGCATGGAAACTAAGAACAGTAGCATTGATTTTAGGCATTCATCCAAACAGAAGCTAATCTGAAAAAAAGCACTCCTCTGTCTGCACATTCAAATCTATAACTGAGGTATTGTAAATTTACATAATTTAGAGTGCAGTATTTTCATATTCCCAGCCAACACAGATACCATTAAACATGAGTCTTAAATAACCAAAATTGTCAGTCAAACCAAACACTTTCCTATTTATTAAAACACTTCACACCAAAGTTCTCTGTGCTATTTTTACAGATCATATCAGATTTGCTACAATAGATGCTAATCTGAGCTAAAGATATTTCAAGCACAGTGGTGTGTTTAATTCCCAACCACAAAAAATTACCTCATTGAGCACTTCCATGATTTCTTTGTCATAGCATTCCAGAAGCACCTCATAAGATTCCAAGTGTCTTGCATACATCATAGCAGGTACACAGTCCCGTAGTGCACTAAACATATACTTATTAAAAAACACATATTATTAACAGACAGATATGTCACCAGCACCTCAAACAGAGTTCAAAGCTATCAAAAATCAGAACCACTAGTCTTCCCATTTTCATTAAAAACTGACTTCATAAACCCTACTGAAGTGTCCTGTACTTAATCTGAGGTATTATTTGCTACTGACTGGAAGATCCTAATTATCAGCTATTTCATCAGAAATTATTTGCACTTTATTTATTTCAGTACTATAGAACCTTGGAACAGACATTTGATTTTTATCAGGATTATCATGCCAAAGCCTGATTCACATCTGCAGAAAGCACACATTACTTCAACATGAGGAGAAGAGATGAGGGGTGGAAAAAACTACAGAACAACTATCTAACACAGAACCCCCTGAACACAGTGATAAATGCTTTAGAAATATGTAACCACAAAGAGGAACAAAGACTTTTAATGTTCAAGTCTAGCTGGTGTTCATTTCAAATTAAAATGAAGAGAGAAACAAAGAGACAGACACAGAGTCAACAATAGCAACCCAAGATTTTTTAAAGAAATCTAATAGATTTAGAACAAATATTGCTTTTATATCCTCCAGGATGAGAAGAAATGTCTGACTCAGTAGTAGTCAGGGATTTGCTTTTTGAGCTCTTCATTTAAGAGCTTCAGTCTGAGGTCTATCATTTATTCATCTGAATCTGTCACAACAATTTTAACATTATTACTTACATGTAGTCTAGCAGAATCCACTGCATTTTCATAGACATCATCTAAATAGATTGGAAAGACAGCTCGATGCCAGTATAAGAAACAACAGTCACATTGTGCTTGAACTCTGGAATAAAAGTTTAATTGTTAGACACAGATTTGGAAGAAACCATTCTTCTAACACAGTGAGTGTATTTAAACTAAAGACAAGTGCATTTCAAGCCTAAGTTTTACACCATTACTTTAATGTTCCAGATGCACTGACCATCAGAAGAAAGTTCTTTATTAAAGAACTTTTTTTTTCCACTAGCCTATTTATAAATCAAAGGTACTTGCTTTTGAGAAAAAGTTAACTCAGTCTCTGAAAGACTTAAATCTTACATTACAGCAAATTCCTAAATAACTGTTGTCTTACTACATGCAATTAATAGCCTAGAGATCAAACATATTTTTAAATTTCTCCTGTAAGTCAAAGTCCTCTCCTGATAAATTCCTGGGATAAATGCAGACAGGTTGTATCTCATACGTCAACCACCAAGAGAGCCCGTATTGGCCTTATCCCAGGCAGAGCATGAGCCCGGGATCTCTGTCCCCAGGGGCACAGAGTGCCAGAAATTAGCTCGCTTAGACCAAGACGCCGCGGGTCAAACTGCCAGCAAGCAGGGTGAGATTCAGCTCTTGTAGTGATTAGCCAGCTCATAAGATTTCAGCTTGCTGCTGGGTAAGTTTGCCTTTGGCTCGAGGCTCCAGCAGATGGAGAGAGATGAGAAGGAAGAAGACGCAGGCTATTACACGAAGATGGCTTTATTTGGGGAGTCCATGAAGGGTCTCAGCTCTTCTTCTTCTAAGTTAGTAGGGGTACAGTATGCTACTTTTATAGCCTTGGCCAGAACGCAAGCTTCACCAATGGCAAAGGGTTAGAGGGACCATAAAGTGACCAATACAAGCTTTTTCCTTAAAAGGGTATAAAGATAGGCTCTGAGTCAGGGGGTCAGAAACTTCTCTGCTGCTGTGTCAGCATTCCTATTGTTAAATCCTCCATGGTGCCTTTGCTAAACCTGTGGGGTTTACTACAAACCACTAAAGATGTTTGTCTCTCCCCTAAAAACTGCACGGAACCCAGATATCCACCTGGCTTACAAATGGCCAGCATGATGTAGCTTGAGTGTGCACAGAAACTACAGCAGCAGTAAAACATGGTTCACATGTAAACTAGCAGCCCAATCTCCCAAACAGACTGATACTAACTCAGAAATTTTGGAGTTGGGTTAACGGGAACACTTCAGATTGTCATAAAACCAAGTCATCCAAGAAAGTCGCAGAATTTCTAAACAATCAACAACCAGGTGAAATATAACTTGCACAAAGACAAGTGAGCTTCGGGCTTAACTCTGTAATTCTTTCTGTTCATTCCTGGTCTAAAAAACATGCAAAAATCACTACCAGCATGCAGAGACCAGATTTTATCATTCACACAGTGAGGATCCACCACCCCCAAGACACTATGCTACCTTCTATATACTGCTGTCATTGCTTACCTCTCTGTAAGTTCACTGATCAAGTCCAGTTTTTTCAGAACTAACTGAAGGGGAATAAGTTCTTCATCTTTAAATGTTTTCTGTAGAAATGAAGAAAAAAAAAAACCCAAGAGATCACAAGCTGATACTTTTTCATAAGACACTCCACCAAACAAATGAAGGGCTGGCACAATGATGGCACTTACCATCTGTGTTCCCACACTCAGTGCAAGGGAAACAATCAGTCGCCTCTGTTTTGTGCTTGGCCCATTGAGGGTGTTCTCAGCCAACACCAAAGCAGAGAGGACATCCAGGCGCTGCTCACTGTACTTTCTATCAGAAATCACCCTTTTCTTGATGACAAAAAGACATAGAAATTCAAAGAAAAGTTACCTAAGCCTAAAGGCAATAGCTTACTACTTCTTCCCAAAGCTTGCGGACTAGTCATAAATTGACTATTTCTGCAAATATATTTTGTGAACAGAGTTAACTGAATCCAAATTCACTTGCTCTGCCAATTCAGTGATATTACCTGTCTATACTCTTGGAATATGTGCAGCCAACATGAACATAGTTTAAGTCATACTAATGGATCCTTCTATTTACCAACATTTGCCTTTTAACATATTTTCTGATAAGCAGTCAAAATATCAAGACCTGTTCACACAAGTGTTTAATATCCTTCAGTGCAAAAGTTTTAACATATTTTTCTTAATTTAAAAATAATTGCAATGTAATTACAGCTATAATTTGAAATGTTTATGAAAGATATATATATATACATATATATATATATATATATATACATACATGAAGCGTTTGAAGATATACAATTTTTCTTAGTGACTTTGAAGTTTGGAAACTCCTCAGTTCAATTTATATATCTGTATATAAATTTTTATAGATACAACTATTTTTTTGCTTACCCTAGAAAATATAGAGATGCCAGATACATAAATTGAGATTACAGTCAAATAAAAAGGAAATTTCATAGCTGCACCAGTAACAATAGCACATATCCTTTGTAACTCTGTGACTGAATGTGATGAAGAATAAAACCAATGAGTAATACATCAGAACAGGCATACTAAAGTCTCATTTTTCCCTTTGACCTGAATTCTGAAATTCAAGGTTTGACAAGCAAAAGAAATTATTTTATTTCCCAGTGAAACAGAATTTATTCCCACAGTAGGCTGCTGTAAGCCATCACGTACTGCTATTTTGCCAAAAAGACAAAGATTTAAGTAACAGCCTGCTTGCTTAGCCCAGCAACAGATTGCTTTATCAATGTGCATCAGAAAAGACGTAAGCAAAGGTCAGCTTGTGAAAACTCACAAGAAATAAAATCTAAAAACAACAAAAGAAGAAGATAACAAGAGATGCAGCAGCTTAGAGGAAGAGGGGAACCATTTTTTAGTCAAAAAACAGGTAATCATCTATGCTGTACAGTTTCCTAGGAAAAAGCTTAGAATGACTGGAAAGCTTATATATCTCTGGATTATGATAGAGCATTACACTACACATGTAGAAAAAATACAAAAACCACTTTAAATTAAACTTAATAGTTTTTAAAATACTTAGGGAGATTAATTATTATAACTTTGATTACATACCTTGGCCACAGAGATAGAGAGAAGAGCCTGATACTGCAGATGCTGAGTGATGTGCGTCACAGAGTCTGCCACAACCATGCTTCTTCGGTAAAACATATATTCTATTGCCTGAAGTCAATCCCAAAACACATTAGCTCATGTAGCTACCAAAATTGCTGCCTTAGGAATCTGGCTTTATGCTGTGTGACTCATCCACACTGCAAATACAGACTCTTTCAATTTTGTAACGTGCTGTTACTAGCAGTTACAATTAACCCTTAGAAACCAAGAAAATAAAACTATTTATGAGCATTAAAAAGTTTCAGGACTGATTTAAGTTTTGTTTTTTGGTTTTGGATTTTTTTTCTGTTTTGTTCACCACTGCTTTCTGAAGTTATCATGAAAAAGAGTATCTTCTTTTTGGAAAAACTACCAGGAGAAACATGAAGTGCCACATCTGGGGAGGAACAATCTCCCATACACGAGTATATACCAGGAATCACCCAACTGGAAAGCAGCTTGGAAGGAAAGAACCTGGGGGGGTCCTGGTGAACAGCAGGTAGAGTGCAAGGCAGCAATGTGCCCTTGTCCCAAAGAAGGCCAACGGTAGTTTTGGCTCCACTGGACAACACTTTGCTGGCAGCTCGAAGGAGGTGACCCTTCCCCCTGTTCAGCACTCATGAGGCCACATCTGGAGTCCTGGGTCCAGTTCTTGGCTCCTCAGTACAAGAGAGACATGGACACACTGCAGAGTCGAGCCAAGGGCCATGAAGGTAATTCACAGACTGGAGCACCTCAAATGTGAGGAAAGGCTGGGAGAGCTGGGACTGTTCAGCCAGAGAAGAAAAGACTTGGAGGGGGATCTTGCCATTGTACATAAATACCTGGAGGGAGGGTGCAAAGAAGATGGAGCCAGGCTCTTGTCAGATGTGCCCAGTGACAGAACAAGGGGCAATGAGCACAAACTGAAACACAGGAGTTTCCCTCTGAACATCAGAAAACACTTTCTTACTATGAGGATAACCAAGCACTGTCACAGTCTGATTGGCCAGAAAGGTTGTGGAGTCTCCACCTTTGCAGATATTCAAAAGTCATCTGGACACAGCTCTGGACAACTGGCTCTACACGTCTCTGCTTGAGAAGGGATAGCTGGACCAATGATCTCCAGAGATACCTTCCAACCTCAAACATTCTGTGACATCAGCTAAGGAAGTCAGTTAGAAGCTATGGAAAAAAACCAAACAAACGAACAAACCAACTCAGTCCTAGCCTCCCTAATCTATTCTCTAACCAAACCACTCTCAAACAAGAGGTCATGCATGCAAAAACACTTCTCATCACAGTTTTTTTTTTAATATGGGATGTTTGGTCAATGTTCTCTGTATTTCCTACATGAAAGAAGTAATTTTCATCCAGTGACCTACCTTCAGAAGCTCCACAAGTCTGCACAAGGCTTTTACTGAGGTTTTGGTCATAGGTTTTTGCATTGACATGTAAAGATTCATTGTTGTTTTAATGATGTTGCTAAGACTGTATGCATAAAGAAAACCCTAAAAATAAAATGAATACAAGGGGAAAAAAATTAAAAATCTGTTTTTCCACATGTCAATAAAGTAAGTGTCCTCTGTTCCATTCCATACATGACAGCTAATCTTTGCCTTTGCACAACAGAGAGCCTACCAGTCCACTAATCAAGCCTGGGATACCAAAGCTGAATGAGACCCTTTTATTAGCAGACACCATGAAACTGCCTATGACTCATTAGATCATATATTAACATCTTCTAAAGCCATTCCAATTAAACACAGTTTAGTGAATCAAATAATCACAGAGCCTCAAAGGTCTAATATCTTCAGTCTATCGTAAACCAACCCATCAAACAATTTCCATCTCCCTAAGAAATATCCCATCACAAAAAACAATCTAAACCTTCCAGATTCTGTGGAACAAATACACTGACAGTATTTAGACAGTTTTACACTTTCTAAATAGAGATGTCCATCCCATAATAAAGATACCAATCATTTCGACATCAATATATGCTAAGCTGTAAAATGTTGATTATATACAACATGACAAACAATTATTAAACTTACTTCAAAGAAGAAGCAGTAACAAAGAAGAAAAAACTAAAAAGGGACTAGGAAAATACAGTAAGTGGTGTGGCAAACTCAATTCAGTATGGAGCAAAATTTTAAGTCCACTGCAACTAATTCAAATGTAAAAAACACAGATCCTGGTACATGCCTATCTTTAGCTAAAGGAGACTCAAGATCATGCCACTTTCACACACCTATTCTCATCAAATTTCTGTCAGAGAGATAGATACTTATAAAAAATAGCAAAAAATAAATTAAGAAATAATAAAGATTACTGTATAATAATTAAGATGCTGTTTGTAGGCAAAAATACCCCAGCTGTCTTGGAAGGTAGTAAGATTCTTACCATGTATCATCACTAGGCAAAGCACAATGAAACAACACAAAACCTTTACTGGGAGTATGTACTGTCTTAGATAAAACTAAATAGACACTGGTTCAGTCCACTGTAAGTACCTCATGACTCAAAAGGAAAGAAACCCAAAACCTTTACTACAGAGAAGGTTAAGCTTTCTTGATTTCCTGTGTCGAGAAAAATCCAAAATTCTAGCCACTGAATATTTAGTCAGATTCCCTCTCCCCACATTCTTTATCAAAAGATCTTTTACAGATTTTCTTGGAAGAGTACTGGACATTAAAAACTTTATAAGAATTCCAAAACTGTGACATTACACATCAGTGATCACAGAGCTCCTGTGATTTCTTTTTATGTTCAACAACTTGCACCAAAACATCAGTTTGCTGCATCACCACATTAAAAGATTGCACACCTGGATGAAGACATTGCAGCGGTTAGAAAGATCTTCAGAAAACTTTGTTGTGCGCTGCTCCTTGGACAAGATAGATTCCATTTTTGTCATCCACGAGCTCACAAAAACATAATATGACTGCATATCTCTGGGGAAGGAAACAGAGAAAGTTGCTCACTTCAAGTAAGAAGATTATGAAGATTTTCTTTTTCTTTCCAAACCTTTCCCTTGCAGGGGAAATATTCTAAACCTTCAGTCCCCAAAACAACTCACCTTCCCTAAAGTATCAGAACCCTATACTCATTTACATTTAAATTCTCTACAGGTAAGGATTAGTTAGTCTGCCAATTATGTCTATACAATGAGTCAAAAATAATCTACTTTTCAAGAGAACACATGGCCCTGTTATGCATATACCACACTTCCTTAAATTAAAAGACTACATAAAACTGTTAGAAAATGCTTTAAACACTAGACAGAAAAGTCCAACACTGGTGCTACTTTTTTTCACCCCAGTTCAAATTTTTGCTGCTTACACAAACACACACACACACAAACAAATACAATTTGTGATTACATCAATGCCAGACTGGACTGTTTTTAAGTAACATAATTCCACAGAAGTTCATCTGTGTGAATTACACTAGTTTTAATAAATGGTTAAGTAGAGTTAGAGAATTGCGACACTGTAATATAACTTCTTCCAGCAGTTGTAGTAGAAAAGTATTTAGGTCATTGATGCTGGGAACAGTCCAATTATCAAAGGCAGTGCAAGGATTTGTAAACAAGCAAGAAAAAGTTATTTGCACAATTCAAATCAGCAGATGCAAAACCTGGATTTTATTAAAATATTCTCAAAATTGTGTGTAAAAAGTAAGGCAACAAAACTGGGGAAGGAGCATAAGGCCTGCAAGGGAGCTGAGGGTGTTCTCCCTGGAGAGCCAGGGAGACCTCACTGCTCTCCACAACTCCCTGAAAGCAGATTTTTGTGAGGTGGGGTCTGGTCTCTTCTCCCAAGTAACAAATGACAGCCCAAGAGAAAACTGCACAAGAGGAGGTTTAGATTAAAGATTAGGAAAATTTCTTCACCAAATGGGCTATTAAACATTGGAACAGGCTGTCCAGGGAAGGGGTTGGATCACCACTGCTGGAGGCATCTAAAAGATGTGCAGATCTGGGCCCTGGGGACATGGTTTGGTGGTGAACTTAGCACTGCTGAGTTATAACTGGTGATCCTTCAGGCCTTCTCCAAGTTAAATGATTCTATGTTTCTGTGAAATGTATATGAATACCAAGATGTTTTTCTGAACTTCTTCTTAATCTTAAGAGTTGTACCACTGCCCAAGACCAGAAGCAAAGCAGCAGTGCAATTATGCCCTACCTAGGAATTAAAGCCCAGGAAAGAATCAGGGCTGGGAAAAAGTGGGTTGAAAAAGAAAGCAGGGCAGAATTGAAAATAATCTGTCAGAGAATCAGGCACAGAGCTGCCTTTTCCCCCCTTCCCTCCTCTGCCTCCAACTCAGTTCTTCCAGCTTGCTTATTGGAAGACAAAGTGCAAAACCTAAGTTTTTATTGCCATTCCACAGACCCCAGTTTGCACTTTCTTGTTTTGTTCTCAAACATACCAACCTTAGCCCTGTTATCTTCCTATGCAGGACACTTGTTCTTAAGACTAACAGCTAAAAATATTCCATCTCATCTTTAAGCATATTTTAGAAGACAATGAAGTGAGCTACACACTACATGCAGAACACAAAACAAGAGAGGCTTTCTTCAAAAACAGATAATTTCAAAAACCATTAAACAAGCAATAAAAAAGTCACAAAGAAAGAAAACCTTGCAAAGAAAGTATCATCACCAAGCAGAGGAAAGCTCCACTGTAAGTCTACTAGCAACTTACCTCCATAAACACATAGAAAGCAGAGAGCCCTAATAGAAAACAAAACAGCCCGCCCAGGTCACTAGACACTAGTTTAAAAAACAAAAGGGAATTTGAAAATATAGAAACAGAACTAACTGAAACAAATATTTAGAACTGCTAGGAACATTGCTATTTTGGTGTAATAATACATATTTTTCTGAAAGCATGACATGAAATGCAGCTTAGTTTTGACCAAAATTTTTGCACCAACCCTAACACACACACACACACACATACACTGCTGCAGTGAAGTGGAACAAGTGACTAACACCACTGAGAGACACCACAGAACATGCTACTACACCGAATGAAAAAGCCCAAGCCCACGTGCTCAAAAATTATTTGCCAAATAGCATCATGAGGCAGTATTAAGATTCATACTTGGTAAGTGACTGTGCCCTCTGCTGTAGAAAGTTCTCCCTTTGTGTTTTAACTGTATGAATACTTTTCTTGTCCAGTAGTTTGGCAGCAGATGGAATCTTCTGAATCAGAAAATTGTCAGCAAACCAGATAATGTTAGCTGTTAATGTAATGGCTGGTACCTGGGAAGAAAAAAAACAAAGGAGGGGGAAATACTACCAAGTAGCAATAAACACAATTAAGACAGTTCAGTTTATTTCTGTGTAACTGTTTTCTACAGAGTATTGCATTGATATTAAAAAAGTTCCCCTGGATATTCACTAAGGACACCATGGGCAAAATTATAACCACTCTCAGTGATTCTAAACAATATTAGACAATTTAATAATTTCTTCATACCATCCAATATGAAAACATCCCACTCAACTTTGCATTTAGAGGTCTTCCAAAACAAATGTTTCTAGTCACAGTCAAAACCCAAAGCATTTATTCAGCACCAGAGTATTCATAACTCAAAGAGATTCTTGTCTTCAGTGCCATATTAATCTTGAGAAGAAAGATTGCAATAGAAATGGTAAGTTTATTTTACCTTGCTGCTATGTGAGTGCACCAATTTTAGACCATCTTTAAAAGAAAATAGCAGGGGAGTATTATAAAAGGTGGAAAATTTTTAACTCCGTTTTCAGATGTTTTTGTGTTCTTTCTTTTCCCAACACTGTGCTACACTATGTAACTCAGGAAATTATCTACTTCATTACTGAAAGACAAAAGAATAAAGCACTTACCTTCTTACAGACATCCAACAATGACTTATAAAATTTCTTGTCTACAGTCCGAAAAATCTGAAAATGCAATACAAACAGGCCACAGATGCCCACATATTTATCTCTCTGGTCAATTTCTGAAGGTTCACCTGAAAAATACACCCTTGTGAATTTTACTCCCACACAAACAATATAAACAATTTGAGAAACAGTGAAGCTGTCTGTCTGGAAAAGCATGAGCTTGCCTTACCAAGTTTGGCTTCGACATTTGAGAAAGATGTACGAAGAATATGAGCAAATTCTTCAGCAAATGTGCTGTTCTTTGACACAGACACTCCACCATTTAAAGAATCAAACTGTTGCTCTATACAGGCCTGAATAAAAAGGTGGGGGGAAATATCAATATATCAAGATAATGCCATGAGTTTTGGACCTTGAAAGAGTACTGGTTTTCAAGAGAATACTGGAAGAGCACACCGATTTAACACTAACCTAAAGTAAGCCTTAACTTTTTATGACATACATATTCTGAACTATGACATACATACTCTTAACTATGCTTACATTTTTAAATATAAAACCAGAAAATATTAAAACACTCTTACAACTTGACATTCCAAACCCCATTTTATTTATTTTCCCATTTCCTTTAAGGAGCATTTTTAAAGAAGCCATTTGATGAGCTAGGGCTAAGAAACTAGTTGCATATTTTTATTATCACATTATAACCTGTTACTAACTGTCCTTTAATCAATATTATCACACAAGTCACTTACAGGATGTGGCTCATGGCTCATGGCCTTGCAGCATAAAATCACACTCTACTGCTGGCAGTTTAAAAAAGCTCCCAAAACCTCATGACAGTCAAAAAATAGAGACACATTCCATAATTTACAAAGAGACTAGAAAAGTCTTTATTAGAACTGCATCTAATATTTTTAATGAATTTTTGTTTGTAAGAGGCATTTGCAGGACAGGAGAGGAAACTTCCTGAATAAATTCCAGTCAAATCGTATTGATGTCTCAAACCTATAATTAAGTCTTTGTACTTAAACAGCATTAAGGAAATACAACATGAAAAATGGATAGCTGGTAGCATTGTCCTTTGAAAGAATAAGCCAAACTGTGCTTAATTATTTACCTACAATTTCCTTTTGAAGATCGAAACAATTTTTTCCTAATGCCATTTAAGATGTAATGGCACCACTCAAGCAACTGACTCTGCTTTGAACAGGTTCAACAACATTATCATCTGGCCACTATGCCACAACATCCCATTTCAATGTCTGTAATATACACCACTTTTCTAAAGAAATGGGTTCTTGTATGAATTTAATAAAGTTTAATTTAACTACACAGAAAATGTAATGAAATCCTTCTCATCCACCTGTATTGCTGAATGATCCAGGGGTATGTACCACCACAGTGGTCTCTAATGACAGGTCATACTCAACATATTTTAAATTTTAAAGATTATTGTGGAAACTAATTAATTTGCAGCTAAAATAAAGACCTATGCTATGTAAACCTGCTCACTATTATGCGGACAAAGCAGAATTCTGATAATACACAGTCCTAATGCCAAGCTGTCCGTGTTTCTCTAGTTCAGCAAAACAGTCAGCATTTACTGCTATCATTCAAAGCTTGGCACAGTTCAAGCACACGAGAAGTGCAAGAAAGGCTCTGTTGTATGATCCTTTTTTCTCCCAGGCACAGATCCAAGAGCCAAATTCACACATCACTGTGACTGGAACAAAACCAAAATACAAACAAACTAACCATTCTGAAAAGAGTCTTGCTTTCACGTAAGCTTCCTTTATCATGCTGCGGAATATGAAGTTCATTACCTGAAATATCATTCCATCAAGTAACTGGCATTCCAGTTTTAACAGCAATTTTTCAAATGGCTTTAGCTTATCTTCTTGAATCCCAAACTTAGAAGGGTTATGATGGACAGATTTTAGCAGCCTGTAAGGGGTAGATGTGGAACACACACATGCAGCACACTTAAAACATCGTCACAGTTTTATCATATCCTGCACTATTTTGATAAGACGTTTTAATTCCCCCCTCCTGCCCCTAGCAGCAACCCCAAAATAAAAGAAAAACCACAAAAACAAACAAAAACCAAACAAAACAAACAAAAACCCCCCACACAAAAATCAAACCAACAAATAAAAAAACCAACCAATCAACCAAAAAGAAAGCCAAAAAACCCCCCAAAATACACTCAGACTGTATAAACAATTTGCATTTGAGTAACTACTTGGGTTTTCAAGGACAGAGTTAATATTCCACTAATTCAGCCACCTTTATAATTGCTGACTCTTCAGCTTTTACTTAAGGTACCATCCCTTTTTAAAGCTCTATGCCCATTCCCATGATCAATATGGACAGGGATAGTCTTAGCTCAGTTCTTTACACAACTAAATTTCTTACTGAATATTCTTGAAATCCCACCAACTATTACGTTATTTGCCAAGATGCCTACCCTGAACTGAAAATGCAACACTCATACTCAAACAGACAAAATATTTACTGGTGCCTTTAGAAGGACACTGTGGGAGCTTAGCCCTGCTCTTCCACAAATTTCTGGAGAGACTACCAAAATCCATGTTCCCACGCTGACTTTCTTGGAACACAGACAGATGCATATGCTTTTATGGCTTAATTTGTGGGAGTATTTTTCACATCGGAGACACACCTCTTATACATGGTCCAGTGATCTTTCAGTGTGGCATGATTGTCAATTATTTCATCCAGAGTTATCAAGATTGTGAGCAACTCTCCTAGATGCTCATACATTGCCTGTTCGTGAAGGAAAAAAAAAAGAAAGAAAAGGACTGTAATTATTAGAAAGTTTACTGCAGTCATACGAGGCACATAAAATTTCAGTTCCTTTCAATGCATTTTCAGCCAACAAGATATCAGCTAGACAGTTAAACAGGAGAAATTGTGGCTTAGCAGCTTAAAGATTTGACTTGTAGTGACACAAGAAATATTAAAGGGATGTCTGCACACAAATTAAATTCCTTGATCTATCTTGACACTGAAGATGCAATTTTTTAAATAGTCTATATGCCAAGGCACACATTGCAATAAAGGTGCATGCAAACACTTTGTTGTTAAGATATCTAGAATATGACAGACATGGAGACACCAGGCCTTCCCATACAAAGGTCAGAAAAAGCTGATTAATAAAATAAAACCTTTAAATTGAAAGCTGTTCTCTAAAGTCACTTTCATGCTGTCTTTCTCAGGATTAATCAAGACCTATATATATTCACATAAGCAAAAGGGTTCCAAATCATTCCCACCTGAAAATGAACTCCAGATGTCTCTATAATTTTAGGTGCATTCCTGTAAATAAAATCAGTATTTTAATGCCTTTTTAATCCTTAGAACAGATCACATTTATCAGTTCTGTATCATGGTGTGTTCTCTGTGTTCTGGGTACATTTTTCTTCATTAACATAGTAACTTCAGGAAACAAAAGAACATCAAAACCTGATGAAAAGTATATACTGTTTGAAATCTGTATGCTCTGATCAAATTTAAAACTTTATTTTTAAAGAGACAGCATGTGACTGGTTGAAACCACCAAGTGTATTCAATGCACAGGTGTGTCAGCAATTCCCACTTTAGTTATGTGAATAGCCTTTACACACCCAGAGAATAAAACCACTTTGTATCTACTCAAGCCATGTCCAAGCGACACATCCAACACCACACAGGAAGTCTGCCTTGTGCTGTGGTATAAGTCAAAAATAAAAGCAACAAATAAAACTGAGAAGAATGATGCTATCCTGTTGGGGGATGGGGAAACAATTGAGAGTCCTGCAGAGGTATTCAAAGCTAACTCCAACAATCCTGTTCAGAACTAAACCTTCCTCACAGTTTTCAAAGGAGCTAAACCAAACATCCCTTACCAAGCTAAACTTCAGATGTTAAAACCATGGCTGTTCTGTGAAAAATATATGCCAAGATTTACATTTTCAAATTAGACTGTAGAAGTGATTTGATTTTTAAGCTATGTATCAAGAAACAGGAGGAGCCTCTCAAACAGAGCAAGGATAAAAAAATCAGTAATATTTCTCAAATATAAAGACTAAAAATGACAAACACTAACATCCTTGCATCTCACTATATACAAGCACTTATCTTTTCTGAAAGCAAAACAAAACCATTTCCATAACTGTTTATGAAACTTACACAGCAAAGAACTCTATCTCTAGACAACAATATTCCAAAAATGACTATGCCTTAAACAAAACATTAATGTTTTATACATTTAACTCTACATAGTAACAATACAGCATTTTAGAAAATAATTACTTGTTGCTGGTATACAGAACAGCCAGCTGATGCACTACATTCACCACCACTTCATAACATCGGGTAACAAAGCAAGACAGCTCCTGAAATACAAGAAAACAAAATGCATATAAATGTATAGATCCTCCTCATAGACAAGTTGTCATTACACAAAAAAAAACCCTGAACATACACTACAGAATACGCAGCCAAAGCTCCAACTACATCCCTAACCCAAGTCAGTGGACAGATTTACAGCAGGATGGAAAATATCCTACTAACAGCTCTGAAAAAGGATCTGGGACTAAGCTAAGAAACTACCAAACACAAGCTTCCAGTACAACTCTGACCCTTTATAGTATTGGTTCAATTTATCAAAGACAGCAAGAAGTGACTTGACAACAGATCCCAAGTACTTTCAGGGACAAAATCCAGCAGAGGTTGTGCTTTTTCCCCACTAGATTCAAGAGTCACACTCTGGATGCTGGTAATAGCCAAATTCAAATTAGAAATTACCATAGGAGCTCTTACTGTAAGAGTGATAAGCCAGAGAATATTGCTTTAAAACAAAGAAAGTCAATGTCTTTGAAAGGTTTGCCTCATGAAGGCAGAACTTAGGCTTGGTTATGTAACACAAAATGAGTAAGAACATGTCAACTCTGACTATGTAAAGAAGCATCTTAATTTATATAATGGATTTTAACATGGCATTCCTTGAACAACAGGATAAGTTAATATGAGCTTCCCTTAACTGCAGTAATATCTGCTCATTAATTTACCTTACAAATCCCATCAGGGAAATGTCAGTGTGTGATGAGTCTAGTCAGTCTGCATGTAGATGGCTTTATAGCAGACAGCTCACACTGGATGAACAGTCAGCCAGCCAGGAGACTGGCTAACAGCTGAATTCTGTCTTCCTCTCCATCAAAAATAGATCCTATTTGGGCTTCTGCCTTCTATTAGTCACCAGTTTTCACAAAACATTACTTCTTAAAATTGTACTGCTCTAACAAATGCAGCTGAAATAAGCCAACGGAAGAATGGATTAATAGACAGATGAGATCATGTTTCCTGGGGAGGCAGCATTAGCTGCCATTTTAAAATTTCTGGAAAGAAGTCCAATTCAACAGTACACACATATTAGCAGCTACATAATACAAAAAAGACTGTAATAAACTAATATTTCAGAGCATTATTTTGATAATGCTTTAAAAAAACTTTCTGACCTAGCAAATTTGAGGCTACTGCATCTAGCTAATCCAGAAAGCCCAGAAGAGCCAAGAAACCAATACATGGTGATTAGCTCTATGAAAGCAACTTTCCACCTTTTTGTTAACTTCATATTTTCACACCACCCCTGGGGATATGCTTATAACACTGACCAGAACAGCATTTCCTAATCTAGGGAGGTAGAACACTGAACGGATTTAGGACAACCCAACTGCTGAAAAAGAACAAACTTCCTAAGCAAAACAGAGAATGAAGGATGAAACCTACAAAGCTGGTAAGACAAAGAGGTTGGAAAATGAGAAAGAAAACATGAGTGATCCTAACAATTCACTGCACTTCAGTGTAGTAAAGGAAGTTGAGAAATAGTAAAGGAAGTTGAGAAATTACTTCCTACACAGCATTTGTCTTGTCACGACAATGATTAGTATCATGCTGCAGAATCAGAACATAAATTTTAACCCTTGGTCAACCAGAATTTATTTAAATATTCTGGAAGCTTCCTCTATATTCTCTACTTCACCACATCTACTCCTTACAAGCAATATTGCATAAAAATAGAAACATTTTTGGGAATGAGACAGTTGCTTAAGTTATACTAAGGACAAAAAACTCCACAATAGACTGAATCCCAAGAGCACAGGTATTCCTCAGAATAAAAACAGATCCTGTTTTCATTGAAAGGAGTGATCTTCCAAAAATGTTTGAAGGTAACATAAGCAATTTTTTTCAGGTACATACTTTGATTTTGTTTTTTTCTACCAGCTAAAAAAACCCAAATATATAAAACAATCAACCCATTTCCAATGTTCAATAAACACCAGAACTTGCTAACTAAACTCAGTTATCTTTAACTACGGATGAAAGCAACCTCAATTTATCTTCTCCTACTGAAATATTTTAAAGTAATTTCTAATTCCTTCTCTCATTAGACTTCCAGAGAGAAGTATAAAAAAATCCCCAAACAATATGTGATACATCAGCTGGTCTGCAGGCAAACCATAGCAACATATCAGATGACTGCTATGCCTTTCAGCAAAATGCAAACGGGATATGGCAGACTGTTAAATCCATTTTGCAAGTAAAATTAAGATTATATTGCTGTCAAACAATCAAAACATACTCTACCTGCAAGAAAGAAACAAATCTTCCCATCTGTATTTGGCAATCTCCCTCCACCATGCTGGAATCTGTGGCTTAAAAGAGAAACATTTGTCAACAGTTTCTAAAGCCTGTGTTGTACCTGTTAAACTAACACTGAATCTTGCCCTCCAAGCCATTTATTTCTCATACTATTAGAGTGCACTATTATAAGTGTATTGATAGAGCCTCAAAACCTCCTAATTTTGCTTTGCTAAGGTGGACTTATTTTTGGAGTTTCTTTTTCATTAAAAACTACATGGTTTATAAATTAGATACAAAGCTGGGAAAAGTCTTCTTCATCTGAAAGAAAAAAAAATAAATCCCATAATTCTTTAAGGACATATGTATTATGTAACTTCATGTAAATGTTTCTATTTTTAAGAAATTTGCATGAAAATACTAGTTATTTATCTTGCAAGAAACATCCAGATGTTTTTTATGGAGAGAATATACTACATGATTAACTAGAAAGATTATTTTTTTTTCCTACATATCCTTCTGCACAAAAGATATGTGGCTTACCACCATAGCTTCACAGCATTATCTGTATGACACAGAACACAGAACTACAATAATTACATCAGCCATGCCAAAGCGTTTCAGTCATTTGGAGCGGTTTGAACATCACCTGACAAAATACTGTCTTTTTAATGGGACAACAGATAGATGCTCTAGACTTGAGATTTTTCTTCTGAGTCACTCTGAGCAAGAAGAGCTCACTTAAAATTACAAGTTTACCTAAGAAATGCAGGTCTTCTTGCTACATAAAATATATTCTTTTACAGCTGTCAGAGATTAAAGGAGTCTCCATTTTTCTCCAACATGGAGCTCTGGGACAGAATACTAAACATTGCTTTGCTTCCCATTTCCACATTTTATGCAACTTTTAATCTCTTCAGTGTATGTTCCAAAAAATCCTACCCCACTACCTGAAGTTCCTAGACTAGTCCTAGCCACTGCAATGACAAGATGGGGCAAAAAGTTCTCTTTACATAGATAGAAAAAGCCAGCATAGTATTGGTTTAAATTTCAACCATCCTTGAGCAAGTAACTTTGCCAGTTGTTTAAAGTAAGCAAGCTTGCTGTTATCAAAGAAAATGCTACAAGTAGGGATATGGAAATAAAGAACATAATTACTGCATTCCTACTTAATCCTCAGAAGGCTGACCTCTCAGTTCCCGATATTTCCAAGCATTCTCTGCACAATACCCATCAGGAACAAATTGCTGCTGTAATATAATGATCTGCTATACTCTGGTTTTTTCACACTAGAGACATGGAAAATTCTGAAGGATCTCCTAGTACCATTTTGGCAGTATATGACTTTAAAATATTTAAAACCATATCTGATAAGACACGTAAGTCTACTAAGAAAAAAGGGAAAACAACCAAACACACACACCCCCCAAAAAACCTCCCACATAACAAGCTAACAAATCCCCCACTTTTCTATGCTCCTTAAGCACAACAGTTATCTTATATAGCACTTAAAAGAATTATAAACAGTCCCGAGCTCAAAGATTTCACATTCCCTGATATTTCTGATGTCTTGTATGACAAAGATCTGTGCTTATTCCCACACTAGTACCCCAAGTCATTCAGGAGTTACCAGTTTTAACTCCAAGGCAAAAAACTGTCACCTACAGCAGTGTCTCACCATTTGTGAACTGACTTATGATGACTTGGGCCCCCTCTTATGACATGGTCTGAACATGTAGTATAAGTTACCTGCACTGAAAGGGGAGGTGATATCAACATACTCCAACTTGTCTTGGAATACCAATTGCATAAGTGAAGAGGCCAGGACTTGGGCCAAGTTATTTATTAATGCTTTCATTGTTTTACTTCAGTTAAATCACAGATTTACTGTTTAACTACAACCGATGTCAAATGTAGCTCCAAAAGGAAGTAAGTTGGTTTAGGATGTGTTTACATGTGAAAAACATGTTTTCAGTGCCATACCTTGCAAAATAGCTGCTACAGCAGACAAGCTGTATGTAGGGAGCTCACACTCCCTACTTCCCATGTAAACAAGGCTGCAACAAAATTTCCTGTTCGTGTAACAACACATACTGCAGGGCTTTACAGAGAAACCTTATCTTAAGCTAACTCAGGATAGCTACAAGACACTAACATATATCCCTATAGGCTCAAAGTTCTCTATTTGGTGTGCATCACAGAGAAAGCATATATCCGTATAATAAAAATTACAGTAATTGTAGCATTTAATATAACCTGAAGCCATAATATAAAACTACATACGTTTACAGAAAAAGAAGCTACTTACCTCCTTCTCCGTAAAACAGGAGGCCATTATAAAATTTAGTTTCTGCCTAACAACAAAAGCAGAAATTTGGTTTTTAATAAATAGGATATATGTAATCAAGCTACAAAATTTTTTAGACATGTCTTGTTTCTTTATTGATAAAAATAAATGCATATATCAGCATCATGCCAAGCTGCAAAACTTTTCATATACAATAATAAAAGTCAGTTGAATTTACCTCATATTTTAACTTCTTGATTTCACAGCAAAGAGCAGCATACACTGTAATAACTTTGTTTAGAACCTAGACTCAAAGTGAGGAAAAAAAATCACACAGATTACAAGCAAGTTCACATTTAGAGGGCTTGGACTGAGGTTGAATAACTTTTTTTCCCTTTAAGCATAAACTGCTTACCTTGTTTTCTGTCTTTATGAGCTCCAGTAGGGAGGACTGTTCATATGGCAAAAGCTAGAATTAAAAAAAAAAGCAAACAAAAAAACACAAAACAACCAAACAGAAACAAAAAATCAACAACTTTAAATAAACATTAGTCAAAAATACATTCATCCAACTAGGCAAGTATTCCCTCCAGTTTAATCTCAAATAGGGTCAGTAATAAGAGAGCCACAATTGCACATGACTGCCAGCCTGCACTGGAGGAGCCCTTCACTCTTCATGTTCATATGGAAATACCTTTCCTTTCACTTTAGGCAGACAGACAAATACCAAGGTATATTATATAGCATTTTCAACAATTTACTTACAAAACTTGTAAAGGAAAAGCACAATCATTATGGCATATGTAGGAGAAAAACAGCTCAGGAAAACTAAAACATTATTAAATTATTCCAAATGCTGGAAACAGGAAGCAGAAAGTACACCTGTATGCAGGCACTGCCAATTTGTACTTAAGTCAGCCTGATTTTGACTAGTCCATAAACATACAGTACTGTGCAGTACTACACATCATTTATTCAAATTATTCAGACAGATGACAGCTTGAGAGTGCGTCTTCAGCACAGACAAGTTTCATATGGCAACAAAAGTGCTTTTAAATTATGTCTGCAAATTCAGTGAAGAGGAAAAGCTAATGCTCCACAGAGGAGACCAAGAAAACAGCCAATACTGCACCAAGGCCATTAGGTCAATACACACACAGTTCACTGTGCAGTTTTACAACTATTAGTGAGCTCTCCTGGAACCCCAGCCCCCAGATAAAAACACTAACAGTCACAGGGAAGACATCTGCTACAACCAGCCTTCCCAACACATGAAGAATTAGAAATTCATTCAACTTCAGGTAGTAACCATAGGACTAGAAACTAATCATGTGAAAGCTTCTTCCCATATGATATGCACCAATTTATTAATTATTTGATAATTAAACTAGTACTGGATAGTTTTCTCAAAGACACAAGTCAAAATTTTAAGAGCACAAATGCATCAAGCTTTTACTTAGGAGGTTTTGAAGGAAAGGACAAACTAGGAAAGTAACAGATGCAATGTATATTAAATATATGAAGACCTTTAAAGCAATGGGATCAAGACTGAAGTCCCAAACATCTCCAACAGAGTCATCCAAAGCATCTTCAATTCTTTTCAGCTGAGATGTATATTCCTCAAGAAATTTTCCGTAGCTCTTCAACTGCACTTCAGCATGAATTTCTGAGAATTGATAACATCATACAGTTTTACAGACAATTCAATAAACTGCAATTTCAAAAAATGTTATTAAAAACATTCAATATCTTGCTATTTAACTTTAGTCCTGTATTCTTCTTTTTGCTGTGGCATTTTTCTTTAATAAAATGCAGATTTAATGCAAAGTTCTTATTTGTTTAAAAACAATCCTATAATTTAGTGTTGGTTTAAAAGAAATTCAAATACTACTTGAAGAGTTTCGAACATCTAAGCAGTATGCAGAAAATTATTTTTTTTCAAGGTACGTGTATTGTTAAACTAAGACCTTAATAATCACATAAGGTGCTGAGCAAAGAAACTACTGTGGAAATTGCAGCACAGCAGGTGACCCTACCCATCAGCTGAACCAGTACAAATGCAATTATATAAGAACTTTGAGGCAATGGGTCTAATCATTTCAGCCTGAGTGGCAGTTGACTTTCCAGCAATCCACTTTCCATTTCTCCCTGGTATCTCTCAGTGAGTTATTTGACCATTACACGGAAAGCTTATGGCTTTTAGTAATTTCCTCCCACTTTCAAATTCACTCTTCTCAGGCAGAATTTTTCTTCTGCTGGGCATTGAAATGCATAGCTATCCTGTTAGTGTCAGGGGCAAGTAGGTTCAAAGGGACAAACAGGTTCAAAGGCTAACATTCAGCTGGTCTAACAAAAGCAACAGCAGTCTTAAGTGGCAAAGTAAATCGAAAGGCAATTGGTGCAAAACAGTTTCATGCTCTCTATCCTGATCTTTTTTATTTCTCATATTAACACTCTTCCCCAAATTATACATAATTGCTGACTTAGCTGCACAATCTGAACGACAGAGTAAATGTTCAAGGCTCCTACACTCAGGAAGTACAATCTTTTTTCATGTGAAAACTTCCCATTATTAGATAACAAATCTAACAGCTTGTGATCATTTGCTATTCATTGAAAATAGGATTATCTAAAAAAAGTTAGAGAATGAAGGTCAACTGGACAACTGAACTTTTCTTACACAAGAATTCAGCTGTCACGTAGCTTTATAGGTGCCCTTTTTGCATTTCAGCAGTGGACTTGCCTAGAAGTTAAAAATAATATATTCTTTTATTCTGCATGTTCAACCTCTTAATCATTGTCTTTGCAAACAACTGAGCCAAATGGTAGCTGATTTCTACTTCAGTGGGAGAGCACTGCTGAATCAATCATCATTGAAACATTTTTTGCAGAAAGAAAATATCTGACTGAGAAACTGCACCAGCCAGAAAAGGAAGAATGAATAAAGACAATTTGATAAGGAAAAGATGAAAAGGACTACACGTAGGGAGGTTGAGACTAAGAAGGAGAAATGACTGCAGTGAAGACTGAATTAATTTTAAGACAGTACTTTGAAAGTAGCAGCAATGCCAACCATAAAGGCATGCAGACTGCAAAGCCTACCCAAGGAGCACAGAACACTCTCCCACAATAATGGCATTAGCGCCGTTCAGTCCTAACAGTACCTGCAGCCTAGACAGAGCACAGGCATTGACAGGATCAGGAGAATGAATTTCATGTAGGAGAAGTGAGTAAAACACTCTCCATCAGCAGCACTCCAAGTACTGATGTGTAGCCCTTAAGTTGTATCATTGTACAATTCTATTCCATCAAGTTCATCTCATCCTTCAGGTTCTTTCCAGTGCATATTCTGCAGGCTCTGCTGCAGCAAACCAGTAAAACACTGATAGATCCACAGCTCCGTTGAATGGATTTTAACCAGCCATCATGTCAGCTTCGGTGCTTTACTGCTACAAAATCCAGAGTAGGGGAGACATTAAAGAGGTATGCTCTGGTACTTTCCTCATCACATCTCCTCCCTTCACACAAAAGACAAACTGACAACAAAAAACCAGACAGGCACTGGGGCTTTAAAGGAAGAACAGAAAAAACTTCAAAGTCATACAAGAGTAGGAAATCAACATTGCTGTTTAAATCAGTTTCTATGAAACAAAAACATTGAGCATTTCTCAAACAAAATCTCACAACAGCACTCTGCTAGAAATTCACTGACTGTCACCCTTCCAGCAGACAAATGATGGATTTGAGCAACAGTACACTCATTAAATACTTCCAAATACTAAATTATTGACAGCCATCAATTTGCTACCTATAAAATAAGACACAGGAATAATTTCTCACTTTCTTAGTGAGACAAGAGAGTGGAAGCTCTTAGCTAGCCAGAGATAGGCAGTTCCACAGGTAAAAAATTACCTGGGAGATGAGAGAAGCTTTCTAAGATGCAGAACATTTTTCCTAAATAAACTGACTCACACAGAGGAAGAAAATGAAATCATAGAAAGCAAATATCATCCTTTTCTTCAGAGCAGCATACATGCTTGATAAGGTCTAATGTGTTTAGAAGAAAGTTTGATTTAGTTTCCCCTCAGGTGATAAAACTTAAGCATTATAGTTGGAACAGTGCAAGAGATCAACTCAGCAGCAGATGCCCCAATCTTAACTTCTTCCAAAATCAGCAACATCAATATTCAATGAAGTCACTGGCAGTAAGATTTGCAAGCGTCATAGCCATACACATCTAGGACAGAGATCTTACAAACTAGACTTATCTTATGTTCTCAGTTGAGAAAGTTGTAATTGCTAAATGTTAGCGATGCAAAGCAAAAGTAGACAACAAGAACAAAAAATGCCTTTCAAGTCACATGATTATTCTTTGGCTTTTCCCTAGAACACTGTGTGCTGTTCTGGATGGACGATCAGCCTGTTTCTTCACCCTTGAGATGGTGATAACAGGGCATATTAAGTCATGTAAATTTTTTGGAGTTTCATTTCAAGTCCTAGTCAAACTAGCGGAGAGCTGGCATTTTGAGTAAAAGCTACATTTTCCTTTCCACAGCTAGAGAATTGATAAAAAGCTCTGCTCAGGACAGCCTGTTTCCACTGAAACCGGACTATCCAAACATGGCATAAACAGTATCATCCCCTGGGATAACATTATATGTGAAACAGTTGGTCCACGAGTGACATATTTGAACAGCAACACCTGGTATAATTAACTTGGCACAGTTCAATTTACAGCGTGTATTACAGTGTGACAACCATATAAGTTCCCTGTTTAGAAACTAGGTCACCTCCACAGGCTGAGTAAAACGTGTATTTTGACGGGCATACGAATCCACCGTGAAAGACTTCGGCATCGCTGAAGATCTTATTCAATTCTATTTTAAAGGTGAAACTACAAATGACCGCCCACCTCCCGTGACAGAGAGCCTTTACCAATGAAAGCTGAATACAACTAACTGCTCACAACATATCTTGATGTGACTTCTCTGAATAACCAAGGAAGCCACTGCAAAAATTTGTGAGCCACAAGAAATGACCGGGAAGGAAAGAAACACCGTTCCCACGACAAGCCCCGTCAGTGCGAGAAAAGACAGGGCGGCACAAAGCAGCCTAACCCTCCCCGCCGCACGGGGGGCACCGCAGACGACTCCCCCGAGGGAGCAAATGATGAAGGGCTGTAAAAGCTACTCCCCCCACCCTAAAACAACCCCGACAGCTACGGAGAAGGTGGTGAGAGCAAAGAAGGTCACGGCGGCCGCACACTACTGCAGGCCGGGCCGCAGGCGGACCAGCACTGGGCTGGCGGCGGGGGCGCGGGGCAGAGTCCGCGGGGCGGGGACAGCGACCCCGCTCAGCTCCCGCGACTGCTTCCTCCTCCGAACCCCCCTCCCTTCCGTTCCCGGCGGAGATGCAGCGGGGCGGTTCAGGGGGAGCAGGCTCTGCTCAGCCCGCACCTCCCCCCGCTCCGAGGTGGCTCCGAGGCGGCTCCCGCCGCACTCCGCCGGCCCGGCCCGGCCCGCCCTCCGCGGGTGCTCACTCTGCGAGCCGTCGTCGAGGCGGTCGAACTCCCAGTCCGGGGACAGGGTCTCCAGCGCCATCGCCGCCGATCCAGGCAGCGGCCGCCCGGCCGCCCCTGACTCAGGCGCACGGCACTTCCTGCCCCGCGCCCGCGCCGCACGCCGGGAAATGGAGGCGGAGGGGACTCGGGGCTCCGCAGGAGGAGGCGGGACAGCGCTGGCGCCGCTCCGCCGCCCCTCCCTGCTTCCCTCCGTCCGCCCGCCGCGCCCTGGGGTCGGCACCGGGCGGCGGTGCCGCGGCTGAGAAAGCGCTGAGGGTGGGCCCCGCGGGGCGCGCCGCGATGGCCCGATGCCCGCGGCGGGCCGGGGAGTTCGGTCCCCCCTTTCCTCCGACCCCCGGCAGCTTGAACCGGTCGTGCTGGGTGAGGCAGGGCTGGCCTCGGAGGCACGGGGGCTTTGGGAGCTTTCCTGGTTTTCGGCTGGGGCTCGGCAGCCCAGCCCAGTCCCTGTGACACCGACTCCGCAGCTGTGCCAGGCTGCTGGCATGAGGGAAAGCTCTGCCGCCCTAAAGCGTGACAGACCCGCAGCCGCCCCAGCGCTTCCCCTTTCTGGTGCCGGAGGAAGGAAGCGGTATGAGGAATTGCCCCTGGTCTGGGACGGTCTGGAGCTCAGGGAGAGTTGCGAAGCTCCCGCTAATCATCCCCCTTGTCGTTTGTGTCACGGCCTCACAATGGCCGTGAGGTACTTACCGGCGTTCCACTTTTTCTCTTTTTTCCCAGGACCCTAGGGGGTGTAAAATCAGAATAAGAATATAAATACTTGGGAAAGGAAGAGAAGTAACCGTTCAGGACCATTAGCAGCGACCACACCAATTTCATTAGCTCAGCAGAATCAGTAGCATCAGCAGAAAAGGAAATGGCTTTCAAAAGAAGTATCATGAGGAGCATCAGCAATGTCAGTGGGGAAAATGCAAGAAAAATAGCAACCCGGATGAGAGATGTATCAGGACCATCCATAAAAGCTAATTTTGTAATGCAACAATTCTGAAATGAGTGCATGACCATCCATAAAAGCTAACTTTGTAGTGCAGCAATTCTGAAAATAGCACCTACCTTCTGGTTGCTTTCAAAGGAAGCCATCCTTTGGCATCTATTGATTTTAGAGTTTCTAGGGATAAAAGATATGATTGGTTGAATTATCACATTTATTGATGAATTTTTCTTACCTAAAGTGCATTTTAAGAGGCCACCCTGGGAAAGAAGAAATCAAATTCAGCTTTGTGTGAAATTAAATAAAGACTGTTTGGAATAAGTTGTTTGTTTTGTTGGGTTCTTTTTTACTGGAGAGAACTCTGATTTGTTGTCATGTTGTCAAATAATCATGATGTAATACGTCAATACATCTTCTCCACTCTTTGGCTCTTACGCAAACTGTTCACACTGGGTTTTAATGGAACCAGAAGTTTAATTATGCAGGATACTGACAGCTGGCAGTGAACACAAGTGCCTCTAAGGAGATGACGATTATCGCACAAAATGAAAATACAACTTCTGCTAGATTTTAAGGATCTTTTTCTGTCCATGCAGCTTTATTAGAAGTCAGTGTAGCTGCTGTACATTTATTCAAAATCAACATATGTCTTCCAATTCTGAAAAATGAAATAATAAAATAGAGTTTTCTTCACAAACCTTCTTTGAAACAAAGTTTCTTTCAGCTGTGTAAGACTGCACATGAACAGAGGCTTTCAGACTGCTTACAAGGTAGTTATCAGGCCTTTTGCTCTCTGTCCCAGAAAAAGGCGTCCTTCAATTCTGCAGGATGGTACAAGGGAGGAACCTGCAGAACTGGCACTTGGTAGGGCCCTTGCTTCCTACATCTAAACTGAATTTGTAAAGTAAATATTGCAGGGTTGCTTATTGCAAGGTTGTGAGATCATCAGAACTGGAGGCAAGGTAATCCAGGTGGGTGGCCTGTGCAGTGGCCACACCAAACCAAAGGGTGCACTGTGATCCCCACAGCATAAGTGATGTAGCCCTTATTTTAAATATGGAAAAAGAAAATTTCTTCAAAAGAAAATACATTGAAATAGAATGGGTTTTTAAAAAAAGGGAGCAGGAGGCTCCTTAACTGAAAAAAAATTTCACAATTATACTCAATTAAGTACACCAGTTAAATTTATGTTGCCATTCATGGTTGGTTTTATTTAAATGACTGATAATTGTCTTTTCCTTTGGCTCCCTAGGTGGCAGTATTTTGTTGCTCACACTGAAATCATTTAGGTCATTTGGAGATTCTGCTAGAATTTCTGTTTTCTCTGAAAATCTGATTTAGACTTTGTCTTGAAGCTCACTGGCAGTGAGACTGGCTTGGATTTGATTGATAAGTTTGCTGGGCTGTCTTATCAGTGAATGGCTTTATGCTGTTCACTCGTGTGAAATTATTGACATTTTATAAACAGAATTTCTGCAAGTTGGATGACACAGCTTCCATTGTACCAGGAAGCTTTTATGTGGTACAAACTCATAGGAATTGCTAAGATTGCTCAAATATCTGTTAGAATCTTCAGGAAATAGTATAGTAAGAAAATTCTTTAGACTTTGTTTGATAGACAGTGATTTCTAAGCTGACCATTACTGAACACAAACATAATCTATAAAACAATCGTTTCTTTTGGTCAAGCCTAATTGGTCATTAAATGAAATTTCATCATGAACTTTCACAGGAACTGAGTAAAATGTGAACACAAATATGTTCCAGCTGAAATTACTTGTTACACTTGAGTACTGGAAAAGTAGATGAGAGAATAAAGTCCAAAATATAGTAGAATTAATATTGTGCTATCACCATTTCATTTATGAAGTGGTTAGGTTTCTATGGATTCATAAATCAATAGGAGCCTGATTCCATGAGGTATTAACCCTTTTTCCTTGAAATAATCCCAATTGGAAATATCATACTACAATGGGCAATTCAGTTGCCTGGTATTTTAAACAGCATTTTTCTGATATTTGAAACCATCCATCAGATATTTTAACCATCCAAACAGAAACCATTTTCTGAAAAAAAATAAAGGGGGTGGGGGGGGCAGAAAAGCACCCAGATGAGATATTGCTTCTTGTGTATACAGGCAAAGCTTCACCAAGATTATTGACAGTCACTAATTACTAGAATTGTAATTACTTACAGGAGAAAGAATTTGACTTGCTGTATCTGCAAAAACCCAACTATTCTCTATGTTCTTTGTCTGTGGAATGTTTGATGCTTAGCTCTGAACATTTTAAATAAAATGAAGATCTTGCTTGAAGTTTTTGTGGCAGAATTCCCAGAAAAGATTTACTATCTGAGATCTGCTCTTTGCAGCTCCACTCCACTAAGACAGCAACAACTTTTGCAGATGTAGTTCCTAATCTGTCATATGCAATCTGAGAGAATTCCATCTATCCATATGAGTAAGGCATCTGCACATGATAGTTCTTGCTACTTGTTACATTGGTGGAATAATCTCCTTTTATCATGAAATATATACCTCCTTTTGGTTAGTCTGGAAAAATCAAATGTCAAGTGTAAGGTTTTAAATGGTTAATGTCTAATTAGGATCCTCTGGGGGAAAAAATAATAAAAGTTTTAAATATAAGTGTTTCAGAGATAACAGACAAAGTAACTTTCCCATAAAATTTTGCTTCAGCAAGTGGAAATGAACATGAAATGTTTTTATTGTGTAAAATTTTAGTTGAAACTTGTCATGCAATTAACATACTTAGCCATTAATTAACAATTAACAACCATACAAAGACTTATTTTATTTTTTTTGATTACTCAGTCTTTAAAACTGGGTAAACTCTAAAGTACTCCTGAGGAATTTGAGTCTGACCTATGACCAAATCTTTAATCGTGATGAAAAGCCCCATCAGGGCTGATTTCCAACAACAAAAAGCCTATGCAGAGCTAATTTAGTTGATTACTGAGTCCCAGGGCATGATTTTCAAAAGAAAGCAAATCCTGGAGGATTCCAAGCAGTTTCTCAAGCACTTCAGTTTGTGCACACTGTGCGGAACAGTCTTTCCTAATGATCTTGCCAAGTCTTGATGGTGTCTTCAAAGACACTGAGTAGCTTCTGCTTCACAGAAAGTATTTAAAATATTCAGCTACATTAGGTCTTATATTTGTTCTGTACATTTCTGCACATGCAAACACATTTTTGCTATTGTACAAGCACGTTTAACTCCTGAATAGCTTTGGTGAACATACCCCCCTATCAGTTTTTGCCATTTGCTGACATACATCTCCTTAAAATTTGGTGACACAAAGGAAAAATCCTATGCTGAAAAGCTTACTATAGGTATTTGCAGTTTTTTTCCCTATAAACTCTGGCTTTATGACAAGGGATCAGAACTGAAAGGGGAAAAAAAATCAGAAAATTAAGCTTAATGTATAAAATGTGCTCCAAACAAAGTAAGCACTGGTGCTAGGATATTTTTCCCCAAACGAACAAGAAATTAATAATTTGCAAGGTACTTCTCTGACTGGGGTACAAAAATTAATGGGTAATACTTTGTGTCACTTTTTCCAATAACATAAAGCCCAGAGGAATGCACTGTAAGTGTTACGATATTTAACACTTATGATGGATTTACTAGGTCATACTAGACCTATCTCAAAGAGGTCAGCCTAATAATTTTCTGGATACCAAAAATCTTGATTGTAAGTATTTGCACTTGAAATTCTACATAGGCAATTTGTTAAGTGGTTATTAAAACCCATTTGTATGAATTCATAACTCTGATGATAATGTGAAGCTGATGGTATGAAGACACATCTTTGTCTGTGCTTTAGCACACCTTCATGGCCATTCATGTCCCTGCCCCTCTTATTGTTAATAAATCTAAAATAAATCCCTCCTCTTCCTTCCCAGTTCTTATTTATATAGCTCTTATATGGTGACAACAGATACCTCCTCTTGTGATTTTTCCCTTTTGTTACCTAACATTTTAGTAGTCTGTGAAGTAAATGGATGTCTATTATTTTCTCACTAGGTTAAGAATTGTGTTTGGAGATGAAGGTGTACCAACTAAATAAACTTTGGTGCTTTACACTTGCACTGTTGAACTGTCTATGTTGTGTGTGTACAGGGAATAGAGCCACAATTTGCTTGCCCAGGAAAACCAGGCATTTTGCTGTAAGCTTGTGTGTCAGTGGTTAAATGCCAAGTGTACTGTTCAAGTTGGAGAGGATTTTGGATCATGAACCAAGATTTGAAGTTCCATGAACTTCAGCAATGCTTTAATCCAGTTCCAAAGTTTGCATTATAGGACCACATTGATGCCAGCTCTTATAGTAGGAGTTGATTGCATCCTATTTATTGTATGGAATTTGTGCAGCTTCCATCAAGTCATGGGAATACTACCCACACATTCATTTCTCCTACTGTCAGAGGTAGTGTTATAATTCCTTTAGTGAGGACTGTCAATACTTGTTTGTGGGTTCGTTGAGCTGCAAATTGAGCTGCACATGAGCTTGTAAAATCCTTGTATTGCTACATGACCTATCAGACTGGGCAGTTAATCTTTCTGAAAGAAACTGCCAATTCAAAAAGGAAAACAAGATATTAACAACAGGCATTTCAGAGCAACGGCTCCTGCGGTAGTTAAATGATGCATTTTAGTCCAACAAAATTATGAGGTTTAATTGTTTTATTGTACAATTTAAAGAAGGAATATTTTAAAGAAATGTAGTAATGAAATTTTGTACATTTTCTGTGAGATCATTGGAAGATATGAAGCTGCATACCCATGAAAGTAGGCAATAACAATATTTTAAGAATAAACCGAAAAGCAAAATCTTTTAGCTTTCTTAATGAAATATGGAATTATTGTACACCATTCTTTTTAAACCCACAGTGCCACAGATACTAGAGAAGGAACTTCTTCTATAAACATATTGTCCCACTTTGTTAATAGAACTTTTTGATGAATTTTACTTGCTTAGCTTTTAATACTTCAGAGCAAAGAAAGTTACTAACTCCCTTGGCTGATTATTCCATGATCTAACAAATCACCATACACTCCACATGATACCATCATAAGAAGAATTTTCACTGAAGCAGACAAGTACTCCTGTAGCTTTTTCACCCAATAGAAAAGAAATTATAGGAGCTGACTAGTGATTTTTCTTTGTGGAACTTTCTTTTCAAAACAGAAGTGCAGTGGTTTATAATAATTTAAAAGTTTTGGTTTTAATTTCTGTTTATTCCACTCAGTGCCACCTACACTTATGACTCTTGAATAAAGGACAGGATATAATTGTGCTACACAGGACTAAATCAGGGAATGAATAATGGTATGAGAGTCATAATGCAAGCCCTTGTGTAACTTTACTCTGTGGGGGGATTGTGTTGTGCCAACCCAACTTCCTTGGGGACTGACACAATCTACCTCTTGCAGCACCTCTTCTTCCTATGCCCCCTGAACAGGGATGGAACAGCCAGACTTCAGCAGTTCTTGTCCTTAAGGTACTTCTCAGCATTTGAAATACCCTAAGGAAGACATTGGGGGCCTGGGAGTAAAAGCCTGCTGATCACTGCTGCAGTTCTTTTGCAGGAAAGCATTAAAAAATGTGATATCTCACTGAGACATGGATATTTGCATATCTACTCTTTTTTAACTGTAGCAAGGTGACTGCAGGTCATAACTTTGGCTTAATCATTGCCTCTGACATAGTTCACAACTTGGCTATATGAAATATTTTTCCATTTTTGTCTTCCTTGTTCTCCTGACAGGAACGTCATGTATTTCAGTTTATTACACACTTGTGTTCTTTGTATTGCTGGGGTTTAAACCTGACCTAATTTGCAATGATGCAAATTATTACTGTCATGCTATCTACTCTTCCTTTTGCTATTCCTGTCCTTTTTGGGGTCATTTATGCTTCCTTTCTGGTCTTTTTAGCACCTTGAATTTGTGTTTTTAAGACCTTCTCCATACCTCTCACAAGAAGATTTTGTTGTAGCTTCCAAATAATATTAAAATTGAAACACTTTTAGTAGTAGAACTGAAGAGCAAGATTTTTAAGAAATAGCTAAGTAGAGTGAGCTGCTTTAATAATACTTGGCAAAGGAGGTGATATGGATTTCCAGTAAGTCATTGTCGTGGGTTGACAGCCTTTATCCCAATATCGTGTGTTGTGTCTGGCAGCTGTGCCTTTTCTCTCTCCCCCCCTCCCCCCCCGGCCGTCTTGCTGCGGCGGGGCAGGGAAGAGAGGGGGGGAGTGTTTGACCGGGCCTTTTTGCTTTTGGCTTTTTGCTGCTTGGCTTGGCTAGCCGCTTTGCTTGCTTGCTTTCTGCTTTTTTGCGCTGTTTTTTTCTTTTCTTTTGTTCCCTCTTTCTTACCCTCCCCTGAAGATACTGGACCGGCTCCGGACCTGACCTGAGACGTCCAGGACACCTGGAGCTTGCAAGAGAAGCTCAGCGCCCTCACCACACAGTGTGTTTCTTTCCTTTTCTTGTGTTGGGGAGTGTTCTTTTGTTACTTGTAAATAAATAGGTTTTGTTTTCCACTTTGCTCCTCCGAGAAATTCCTTCCCGAACCCGGTGTTGGGGGAGGGGTGGTTGGAGGTTTGTTTTGTTTGGGGGGGCTCCCTTTTGGAGATTTCCCCTAATTTGTCCTAAACCAGGACAGTCATTAATGTTTTTTAACCCCATTACTAGCATGAAATAAACTAAAAATTAATGGTAATAATCCACATGATCTTTTACTGCCATGGGAGAGTCAAGGGAATGTCTTGCCAACAGCCTCGGTAGAGACAGCAAAGGTGAATCCGAGGGGCTCTGTCCCCTCAAGCTGCAAATGGCTGGAGCACTGCTGGGGACACTGCATGCATCTCAGGCCGCAAAATGCCCCCCGGGTGGTGTTGGTAGTCGTGACTACGCAAAAGACAAGGAGTGGCTGGAGAGGGTGCAGTGGAGAGCCACAAAGATGATGAGGGGTCTGAGCAAGAGCTGTGGGAGCTGGGTCTGTTTCAGTCTAGAGAGGGCTGAGAGGAGATCTCATTAACGCCTACAAATACCTCAAAGACGGGTGCTTACAGGGTGGTGCCGGACTCTTTCCAGTGGTGCCCAGCAACGAGGAGCAATGGCCATAAACTAAAACACGAGAATTTTCACCTCAACATGAGGAAGAACTGTACATTGAGGGTGGCAGAGGACTCGAACAGGCTGTCTAGGGAGTCTCTCTCCATGGAGACATTCAAAACTCACCTGGACGCGTTCCTGTGTGACCTGCTCTAGGTGACCCTGCCTTGGCGGGGGGGGGGCTGGACTGGATGATCTCCAGAGAACCCTTCCAAACCTAACGAGTTTGTGATTCTGTGACTCCCGTGCTCTCGGGCCGGTAGCCCGCCACGCCACCCCGCTGGTTCCTGCCCTGGTGCCCGGCGGCATCAGCGGGAGAGCTCGACCGCCACGCTGGGATCGGGGAGAATCGGCGGTCCCCTCCCCTCCCCTCCCCTCCCTTCCCCTCCCCTCCCCTCCCCTCCCCTCCCCTCCCCTCCCCTCCCCTCCCCTCCCCTCCCCTCCCCTCCCCTCCCCTCCCCTCCCCTCCCCTCCCCTCCCCTCCCCTCCCCTCCCCTCCCGGCAGGTGCGGGGCGGCCCCGCTCCCTTCGGTGCCCGCGGGCCCGGGCGGGTGGCGCCGCCGCCGATGCAGGCGCTGGCCCGTCGCCAGCGGATCGGCGCGTGTTGCATCAGACGAGGCGCTCCGCCGCGGCCGCGGAGCCGGCTCGGTGTTGGCCGGGTGGCCGCAAGATGCTGCGGACATCACCCCGGCTGCTGCGGACCATCTGCACCACGGCTGCGGTGAGTGGCGCGGGGCGGGCGGCCGCGCACCTGTGTCCTCCCGTGCTGTGCTGTGCTGTGCCGAGCCCGCGATAGAACCGGTCGGGGGGCAACGGCAAGGAGGGGGATGGCGGAAGCGGGTATTTTCCAGGATGTGATGCCTATTGTCTCTGCCGAGGATTTAGCAAAGCGCTTGTGGCACGGCAGGGTCGGGAAAGGGCTCGGTGTGGGTGCAAAGGCTGCATCTTGCCCTTTTCGGCGAGCCCGGTCGCAGCCATCATCTGGGCGCTGCATCTTGCAGGGATGTGCCTGGAAGCTGCGGGGAACAGGTACCAGCGATGCTGTGATAGTGCCCGTAATCGTGTGTCAAGAACAATGTGATGCAGCCGTTCTCTGCCTCCCTCGGGCTGGATTTGCCCTGCATGAAGCTGAAGGCTGTCTTCTCAATTAGAAGGGACCGTGCTCGTTCCCAGCGCCTCAGTGAAGCCTGCGGCTCTGGCCTGTTTCGTTTGTGACCTTCCCATAGCGGTTCATTGCTCTGGCATGGGCTGCTCAGGGCTGAAGTTGATGGCCTAAATTCCTCTGCACCCCATGGTTTAGTCTTTTACAGCTCTGAGCATTTGTTTCAAGCCATTTTCTTTGTGTCTGGTTACATATATAAACTGCAGGATTCCTGCAAGGAACCTCTCCCTGAAAGCCATGTCCAGTCCAAATTGTCCAGATGTGTACGTCTGGCTAGTTGAATGAGGCTCGGGGGATTTTTTTCTTCTCTAGAGATTGTTCGTTGTTTCATGATTGGCTGCTCAGTTTTCTTTGAGGACAGCAATCCTCCAAAGGTATCTGCATGGAAGGCATTAGAATAAGGAGATTTAACACAAGCCTTTTGGAAATGCAACCAGCAGTGCCAAAAAAAAAGAGAATGAATGAACGATGGGAACACATTGCCCTGGATGTGTATGTAGATGGGGGCGGGGCTCTACTATAGGCTTCTATTTGCAGGCACTTGAATTCAGCGCCATGTATGGGGATCTCAGTGGAAATAAAGTTGCAGTACTGCTTTTCAAAAGAAGCATCTCTCTAATAATTTTAAAAAGATGTAATGTTCAAATTTTTTTAGCTTTACTAAATTCTTATGGGAATTATGTAAAATATTTTAATCTTTTTTAATAAAAGGTTTGTACCCCGAGTAGCAGTTACCAAATCTTAATTTTCAGGAAACTTATTTAGAAGCGATAACCAATTGAAGTTTAGATGCACATACAAAAAAGGCAGTTACATAAAATTATCTTTATTAAAAAAAAATTCTCCTCTGAAGAGATTTTGTAAGTTTAGACTCTTCTTAGAGAAGAAAATGTATATGTTGGATTCATCTCCCATTTCTAGAAAGTAGAACTTGACAAGATAGTTACCAGTATTTGTTAGGCTGTCATCTATGCAGTACTAAATTCTATTTGTTAGTTTTATTTCTATTTAAATGTTTTGGAAGAAAAAGAGAACCAGGATGGAATCAAACATTAAAATACTGTATAACTTTTAATGAGCTATTTTAAAATATATTCCAGTATGGTATCCAGAGATCACATGGACAGAATTTTTAAATACGCAAGTTAAACTAAAATCTGTGCTTTTGTATTGAGGTGGTCAAACACATGTGAACTTTGAGACATGTTGAGCATTTAAGATAAGACTGCTTGTACAAACACCTATTGGATTTTATGCTTCTACCTTTATCTTACTGTCTTCATTCAAATCATGAGTACTTGAGTCAAGAAAACATAATCACTGTTAATCTGTGTTATGCTATAAAAAAATATAAAGTTAAAGAAGAAATTAAAGGTTCAGACAGTGAAAACAACAGAATTACAACAGTGTGAAAACTGATTTCCTTAAATATTGTATTTGGCAGCTCTGTCACAATAACTGTATTATTCTATGATTAATCATAAAAGAAGGCCACATCTCCACAATTCACTTGAGCTGCATTGTTTACTATAAATAGGAATTGGATAATCTTACAAAAGTGCAGCAAAAGATCCACTCTGATGCTACATGACCATTAACCTTCACAGGCATGGTTCATGCACACTACACGTTCATGGTCAGCTGCAAAACGAGTTTAGTATATCTCTTAACATCATTGTCAAAAACAATAAAAAGTTTAATCTCTGTGTGTGTTAGTGAGAATGATGGAGTATCTGTCTAGCACATTATTCAAAACCAAGATTGTTTTGTTGTTCTTTAACAGAATTTCTAAAGTTTTGTGATGAATGCTAGCAGTGGCACTCTAGCCAAAATGTGCCATTTCTGTAAGACAGAAAACACCAAACTCTTTTTCTTCTCTGTGTCATATTATAGAACTTTCCATTTTAATTGAGCGCTATGTCCACATTAAATTCTTCTACAGAATTTTCCCACTTCCACAGGTCTGATCCATTTTAGGTAAAATGCTTAGGGAGAGTTTCCAAGAGAAGATATGAATGGCTATAACATTGCATGCACTTGTTCCACTGTAATTTTTCAAATAAAACAAAAAACAAAGAACTGAACTTGTGGTCTGAGCATGCAAGCCCTTCCACACAGATATTTTTTTTTCACACACTGTTATCCACACAGATAACTTTTTTTTTTTTAACTCAGTAGAAATCCTGTTCATGGCTGACTTGTGGGTACCATTCAGTGGAGAGAGAACTCAACAATCACTGCTCATGGTTACCAGAACCATCGTGCGATTGAAACCAGTCAATTTGAGCTATCTTCTGGAAGTGAGAGGCAGCAAAGCTGATTTACTGCCAGAGTGATGTTTTTGTGTACTACAGAATTTTCCACACTGCAATCTTCTCAGTCTTGCCAGTTTCAGTTTGGATTTGGTGGTTTGTTTTTTAATTTGTTATTCATTTGGGGACTACATTCTCTCTTTGCTTCTCACCATTTGTTGATTCAGTTCCACAACTAGCACAAATTAAATGTGTGGCTTTACTGAAATTATGTTGATTTACAGCAACTCATGATTTGGTACTGGAACTGCTATGCCATTCCATGTAATATGAGAATCAGATTTATTCACAGGGCAACATGAAGTGAAAGTGTAGGAATAGAAGGTGCATATGTTATTAACACTTCATGAATAAACTCTTTGTGAAAAAGTAACTCTTTAAGTCGTGATAAATTTGGACTTAAAATTACAAGAAGATTGTCCAAGTATCAGAAAAGCAGCAGATAGCACAGTACAGAAATCAGAGGATTTCATACCATGTTAAACATGGTCAATGATCCAGCAGGTTAATCTTTCTCCAATTTGCCTGGCTATAGTTAAAATACTTGGGAAAATCTAATAATTGTTTTTTGTAGTGCAGCAGCATTTCTGCTGTAATGACATCCATCATAAAACATTGATACTAAGCACCACCTGCATCAGTTTGGCCTTGCTGGATAAGGATTGCAAGGATAAGCTGTTATTCAGAACAAGGTCTTGTCTTTGTTAAGAACGAAATAGTGGACTATTTGAGGTATAGCTGCCAGCAATGCAGTGTTGGTTAGTAGTATTGTGATCAGCAGTGTCACAGACATTTTTTGCTGGCCAGTTTTAACAGTCTGATTTTGCAAGGGCCTGAGTTGTTCCATCTTTGCATCTTACTGCTTGTTTCTGCTGCAGTGACACTTTATTATGCAGCTTCATTCTCAGGGAAAATATTTTTTTCAGTACAAATAATTATTTCCTATTGTTTTATATTTAAAAAACCTCACACTTCAATATTCCTATAATGGAACCTACCAATTTATAACTCCCTTTTCTAAAGCCAGCTGCACAACAAAAATGTAACCTGAAACCAGTAAAATACACCCATGATATGTCAGCTGTGAAATGAATTTCAGTGAATTGTGGTTTTAAGTAACCTGTTTTTCAGGACATTTCTCTTTGTCATGTGATCTGATGGGCAGTGCAGACCATTTGTTATCCAATCAATAACCCACTCAGTCAAAGTATACTCATGTCCCAGCACCCTAAGAAAAGGAAGAGGAGGGAGAAGATAAACAGACAGGTGCCAACTTACAAGGAAAACAAACGTCAGTGGTTAAGACATTCATAGGACGTGTTGATTCCTCTAATGGGTCATAAGGAAAAAAAGAAGGCAAAGTCCAGTAGTGAAAAATGAAGTTCAGAACAAAGGTGGGGAGTGTGTGGATTTATTTCCTACCTTTCTATCAGGCCTCCCAAGAGGAGGGATCTGTATGGTTTGAGTCTAGGAACAGTTTGTGCCAGATTCAGCTTTGAGGAAGGTTAGTGTTCTCTTTATTCTGTGCGGACCTTTCCTTTTTCACCAGGTGTTATAGTCCATTTCTTTTTCAAAGGTTTCCAGTTTTTATTTTCCAAAAGCTGACTAAGAATGCAATGCATATAGAGACTGTTCCACCCTTCTGCCATGTTTCCATGCTCATTTCTGCTCCCCTGCTGGCCCTATGTTAGGACTTGTGGCTGCGCTATAAATTAGACCAGTGGAGAGATCCAGTTATAAATAAGCTGCATTTTTCATGTCGGTGCCTGCTCATTTCAGTACCCTAATGCAGTTCTTGCAGCTACAGCAGTACCAGTTCTGGGATAAAGGAGGTGTTAGAGGTGAGGGACTGGAGTTAGGGTGAGAGAGGAGCACAACTGCCACATAAATCTAAAAGGACTCAGAAGGAAAAAGTAGTTTTTTCAGGAAGCGATCACTTGAAAAACATAGCAATATCTGATATTGTGATATAATTGTAGTGTTGTGATTCTATCATAAATTTCATAAATTATCATAAATTTAACTATCATAAATTAAAAAAAAAAGTGGAGGTGGTTACTTGCTCTGTCTGAAGAAGCTCAAATCACTCTGTCTGAAGAAGCTTAAATCCCAATCCAGTGTGCTGGGATCCAAATGCAGCAGGCAGTAGAAGTCCAGCAAGGGAACCTCACCTTTAGCACCTTTTTTTGCTAGTAAGCAGGTATCAAATGGATGATCATCACCTTTAACTTGGCAGGAACAGTGCAAGTTTGTCTTCTTTAGCCTCTACATGTTAACCACAAATAATATACCTCAGTTTAATTACAGGGATTTAGATGGCATGTTCCAGCCACATAAATTATGTCTACAAAAAGTGTTTTATGTATGTTTAAAAAAATGTATTTTCATTTTTGACTATGGATAAGATCATGGAGCCTCTCATAAGAAGCAGTGGCTCGTCTGTCTAATGAAAATTCTAAAAAAGCCATACAGACACCACTGACAGTATCAGATGATAAGTTTCATGTGAAGTATGCTCTCTCTGAATTGCATGTTACCTGTCATTAATCTCAAAAATTTGATTATTGTTTCTTCAAAGATGATTATGTTAGAAAAACTATTCCATTTTAAATCAAACTGAAAATTGACAAAGAAAGAGCAAGAGAGAAATGTAAGCAACAACATATTTTCTTTGCATTCTACAATATGTTTTGTTATAATTCTTTTTACCAGGCTTATCAACATAAGCTAAAGCTAGCCCTTATAGGCCAAAGTATTTTTGGACAAGAAGTTTATAACAAGCTGAGAAAAGAAGGACATAAGGTTGTGGGTGTATTCACCGTGCCTGACAAGAATGGACAAGCTGATCCTTTGGGTAAGTGTAACCTGAATCCAAATGTAAAAATTACAGGTGTACATAGTTTTCCTTTTCATTAGAAGGTTACATCTATATGGGAATGACTTGCATATATTGCCTTTGATCCCCTAAATCCAGTACAAGACCTATCCTTTAACAAACACCGGTCCCAGAACCAGTTTAATCTTGTCCATTGTCAGTACTTTAGAAAAGCAACTTTTAAAGTAGTTTCTAAATATGCAGGGCTGTATATTAAGGTATTGGAAAACCAAAATTAATTTGAATATCTTATTTGAATGTACACCCTAGAAGTAATCATTCTGAACTAGAGCTGTGTCTTACAGCAAGTAGCTGCTGAGCCTACATTCAAGTGCAAATGTCTGTCACCTGCTTCTTTGTGCTGGCTGGGACACTCAAGGTACTAAGCCAAGATTGTTCATCCTGGGCTTTCTGCCCTTTTTGACAAGCTTGTGTGTGGCAGTGTACCTGCAGAGGCTATTTCTCTTTCATCTGGACTATGGAAAACACATTCAAAAGGTTGGAGGAGGCTTTGCTCTCCCTTTTTCCGTTCTCAAGGTGCATAAGGATTTTCTAGGCTTACTAAAGAAAGAAATTTTTCTTATTCAGTTTTGTACTCATTTTACTTAGAACCCAGCGTGGCAAAGAAGCTAATTTGGAACCATCTGAATTGTCACTTTTCTTTGTTTTTTTTCAGTGGCACAAGTTCAAAGACAGCGAGTTAATATGATTAGCAAAAAAAAGTGCCAGAATGGAATGTACCTTTATGGAGAATCTGAAATCAAAACTACATTCCATGAGCTGTTTCAATTCTCTCTTGGTTTGGTTGGGGGCTTTTTTGGTGGTTTTTGTTTTGGTTTGGTTTTTGTTTAGTGTTTTGGGTTTTTGTTTGTTTTTGTTTTTGTTTGTATGGTCCTGACACGTTTTTACAGAACTCTCATGAGGGAAGAATCAAACATAAGTTTTGCTTACTGGTGCTGTGGTGTTCACAGACTAGCATGTAATTCTCAACTCCACCTCATTAAAAGATTTAATCACACTTTGGAAAAATTAGAGAAGGCAACTATTAGCTTAGAAAATGAAAAATTGACCATCCAAGTCTTGTTGGATTACATTGTATAAAAAGTTTATGTACAATATAGCATAACTTGTTTACATTATATAAATTTTTCTTGTACAGTTGTTACACTAACAAATGCAACTGAGTAAATCTTCCAATCTTGCAACCATGTGTTTATTTTTAACTAAAACCACAGGATTAATTTAGTCAAGTCTTTCCTGATTGGGGGAAAAAAATGAAATTAAATTACTAAATAACTTCACTTCTTTTTACTTCCAGATGACTCAAAAGCTTAAGTCTCAAGTGTTTCCTGAAGTTTTCTGTGCCCTCAGTCAGCTACAGTCTTTGTTTTCTTAAAGTAACTTCACTACACACTAACTTGCATGGAGTAATATTTAAATAAGAATTTACCTAAGATTTAATCAACAGGCTAAAGATGCTTCAGGTCAAGCTCAAGATCCAGTTTCACAGACAAAAAAGGGAAAGTAAAGTTTGAGTACCTGTCTTTTCTGCTTCATTGGTACTTACTAGCAAAGTCATAAGAGTGAACTGAAAGTTGAGATTTACCTAAGATGTAGGAAAGATAATCAAAGACAGAATTAATAAAATATATCCAAGCACAAAGGTTTTTAAACAGCATACAGAAGAGCACTCTGTGGTCACATAATGGATGATTCGCTTCAGTTGTCATGTCATATGTCTCTGAGTTGAATTTTTAACACAAAATGAAAAAAAAAAAATAATACTGTTCTTGTCCCTCAGCACTGGCAGCAGAGAAGGACGGTACTCCTGTTTTTAAGTTCCCCAAATGGAGAGCTAAAGGCAAGCCTATCCAGGAAGTAGTTGCAGCCTACAAATCAGTTGGAGCAGAGTTAAATGTCCTTCCATTCTGTACACAGTTTATCCCCATGGATGTTATTGACTGCCCAAAACATGGCTCTATTATTTATCATCCATCCATCCTACCACGCCACCGAGGAGCTTCTGCAATCAACTGGTGAGTTCTGTGCACCAAAACCACGTGTTTGTCATGTTAGGGTGCTGGTCTGCACCTGTTACTCTTGTAAATGCTGCAGTTCTCTTGACTTGCAAGTGCTCTGAAGGAACTTCTCTGGAGCAGCTGACTATTTGGTACATGAACTGCACTTCATATCTGGGATTCGTTATTATTTCCAATGTGAGCTCAGCTGTTACTCTGGGAGGATCAGTGGTATGAGCTGTACATTCATATATTTTACTCACATGCATGAATCGACAATCTGAAGTTTCCATAAGCAGAACACTGATGTAGTGATTCATGCCCACAAACACTCAATAACTATCACAGGAATGTCTGATACAGACCCTAAGATTTCACAGAGTGGAAAGGAGAAGAGAGAGCCCACAAGAAAAAAACTTTATCTCACAAGATAGGCTCAAATCATCACCCTAAAAGAACTACACTGCAAAAATGGCCTCAACAGACTCAAATCAGGCACTCTTGTGATTACAGAAATGACATTATCACAGTGTCTAAATTCAGTATGAAATAATCTAAATATGGAGAAACAATTTTAAAAGAATCTTACAGGCAGCATGATGATTATCTGAATCCACAGTGTTGTGGATTCAAAGCAACAGCACACTTAGTTTTGTTTAAATTTAATCCTTCCTGGAAAAAGTACCAAACTGAAATACTTAAACAGAGGTGTTGAGGAGACTATTAGAGGGGTAAAGTTTTCAAAAAGTGTCAGTTGTGTCCAAGTGTGTAAAGTAAAATAGCATCAACTCAGCAAGAAATGAGAATGAGACAGTCCAGAAAATAAATAAAAGACCAACTTTTTAAGGCACAAAATGTAATACCAACAGTTCCTCCAAATATGTTAAAGGTTGGAGGTATGTAAGTGGTAGAGATGTGGGATTTAACAAAGGTATTTTATCAAAGAGAATACCACAGTAGGAAATCTGTATTGGTATTCAGGATAAAGGAGCTTAAGATGTTACTATCCTACAGTCCTTCTTTGTGTGGAATAAATCAAAACAATTCTTTTGAGCTGAATTGTGAGCAGAAGATATTTTTGTGAACTGATGAAGAAATAAGAAACACTTTGTCAGGACCACAGGACTTCAGCAAATTGGAAGTTGCAGATTTGAGATGACGTGCAACATTTCATTTTCTTAAGGTTATATTGATGCAGGTGACTGGGAAATAGCAAAAGTAATACCAGTTTTAAAAAGGCTGAAAGAGAAAGCCAGGAAACTTTAGATCAATGACTCTGATTTAAATATTTAAATTCCTTAAATAATAAGGAATACACTTTCTATGCAAATGAGTAAATGTGATAATGTAAGAGTAAGAAAATGAGAGATCAAATTCAAAATTAAGAAACATTACACAATGCACACAAGGGGGAAACCCCCATGACTATATATAAGCAGTGTTAAAGTTAATTGTTGTTACTCAGAAAAGGATTATTGTTACTCACCATGTAAGGATCCATTCATTCAAGAGTTTTACTTGATGGTCCTTGTGGGTCTCTTCCAATTCAAAATATTCTGTGATTCTGTGGTCTTAAATACTGTCTGCATCTCAGTTGGAACATGAACTAGCTGAGTTCAGAAAAGGCTAAGAAAGATGGTCAAGGGTATAGGACAGTTTTGACATGACTGGAGACAAATAATGGAGTGTTCAGACTGGAAAAGAGGCCATTGGGAAGGGCACACACTAGCTGAGCCATGGGAGACATGGAAAGATGAAAAAGGAATGTTTGCTCATTCTAATCAAAAGTCAGGGAGCAGCTAGCAAAGACATCAAGTAGTAGAATTTTTCCAAATAAATGAGATCCTTTTACTCCATGCTGTTTGTTGTTAAATTGTGCAACCTCATATATAGAGAGCTCTAAAAGGATGCTTTTATGGAGGAGAAGTTCATCAAGATGTATTTCACAGGAAGCTGTAGACACAAACTCTCTTTCAGGAAGTGCTTTCAGCAAGTGCAAAGATTTGCAGAAATGGAATGTATTACAGTGTTGTATCACTGTGTCTTGCTCCATTTTGCATATTCCTTCTACAAAAGGAATCTATCTTCTCCTGCCCTTCTCAAGTAAAGGCCATTGTCCCAAGGCCTTTAAACTAAACTAGGATTTGGCCTTGACTGATTGTTCTTGTGTTTCACCCTCTCACCCCTCACTCTAATCACTACTTTCACATATTGTGGCTACAGCCCTGGTGCTGATCAGATCCTTTATCCCCACAGTACAACCAAGAAAACCTTTGAGAATTAGGCATGGCTAAACATAACTAGGTGCAAACAAGGGCCCTGGGGTGCACAGGGTTCCTCACTCACTTCCTTTACAGTCTCTTCCAGCTGCTGCCACTCTGTTATCAGCAGCCCTTTGTGGAGGGAGCTGGTGGACAGAGGAGGGGACACACAGTAGTTCTTACCTTGTCACCTATTCAGCATCAGAGGCATTTGCTTATAAAACCTTCTTTTCCATGCTGAGGACATCCATTTCTCACTAGAGAACTCTTTTGGAATTTTTACGTAATAAAAGCCAGAAGAAATGCAGCTAAATATGTGAAAGATCTGATAAGGGCTAGCCAAACTTCTGTAAGCTTTCACTTCTGTTATACCTGCCAACTTCCCCAGTTGTCTTTGGAGTTTGTCCCTTGTTCATCCTATATGTACTTTTGTGTACTTCACTCATTTTAGTAATGCAGCTTTCACTACTTATAATTAATAATGAATTTTCCTGTATATAAGCCAGATCTCAGACAATCCTGTTACAACATGGGCTGCTGAGGGAATACTTACATGAGATATGTATTACTTAAAATAGCATTGAAGTTTGCATGCATACAAATGGCTGAAAACATGCAGGAAATATTTTTCTCATAATTTCTGGCTGCTCCCTTAAGCACACTTCAGTCTGATTTTCCATTATTCTGAGACACGTGCCAAAGGAGAGCTGTAAAATTTTAGGTGGCTGAAGCTCCCTTTGGATGCAGAAGCAGATTCTGAGCTGAGGTAAATCAGCACAGGTCTAATATAAGCATTGCTATGTTCATGCACAGCAGCTCAGAATCTGGCTGGAAAGCCTTAATTCCATTAATAACTTTCCCTTAAACAGTTGCATATTTATCATTTTCCACTCGGAGTTTAACTCCTTTTCAGCTGTGTGTCAAATGTACTTTTCTTTTTGACCTACAGATGAGCCATGAGGCTTAGCTAATCATGAATTATTAAGATAATATTCTGTTAGATGCTTCCATCTTTAAAATTCTGTCATAACTGTTGCACAGCTTTTGCTCTGTGTCTTACCATTAATAATACTTTAAAAGTAATTATCACAGTGAACTATGTGAGACAGCCTGGCTTCACTTGCAGCATTTCCTATGTCACTTTGTGGGAACCATACATCAACAGTTTCAAAACTGTGGGTTCCTGGATGTGAAGTGAGCAGTGAAAATATAGCAAAGATTGTTAGGATTTTCTTTTCTATCTTCCTGAAGAAAATGAATGCAAACATGAATGTAACATGCAAGTTGATATTCCTAACTACTTTAATTTTTCTGTATTTACTGTAAGTATTTTTTATGCCTAGGACTTTAATTCAAGGAGATAAGAAAGCAGGATTTACTATTTTTTGGGCTGATGATGGTTTAGACACTGGACCGATACTTCTACAGCGAGAATGTGATGTTGGCCAAAATGATACCGTGGATGACCTGTATAACCGGTTTCTCTTCCCAGAAGGAATAAAGGCTATGGTATGTTTAACTGTACTAAATATTATCTTTTTAAGAGGAAAAGGGCTTGAAAGTAAAGGAAAAACAGACAAGATATATGCATTTGGGAAGGCAGAGGTTGTGATACTCAGCCAAATCCTAGATTTCACTGGAGCTGTGTGGCTGCCCAACAGCTGAGGATATGACCTCAGAATATTTGTTGCTGACAGCAGGCAGAGCATATTCTGTTTCCACAGATGGCATGAAGTTGAATTTGTTTGAAATGTGCCTCTTTCCATACAAGACCAAATCTTTTAAAGGCTTAGCAACAGCAAAAAAATTAGGTGTGAGATTTTTAAAAAAAAACAGCAGTATGGTGTTTGAGGCTCAGAGTTCTGGTTAATTAGCTTTGGGTCTATGCTTGTCATTTTTTGTATTTTTTAAAGTGAATAAAAAAAAAGGCACAAAAATTACTCAGCATTGCTCCTTAGAGATTTTTTCCTCTCCTTTCATTTAAATGCAGAAAAATAACTTTTTGGAGAGAGAAAAAGGAAAAAGTTGAATGTAATCATACTGAGGCACATTTTTGTTCTGGAGAATTCAGACAGCTGCTCTGAGTTTGGTGACTAGGTACTCCCATGAAATTCTGGAGGCTATTTCTTTTGTCAAAGAGATTCAAGGAAACACATATGTTTGTTCAGGGCAGCACTGGTCCCTTGGAGTTTGGAAATACCAGGTTTGAAAAATTTGAAACCAATTCATCCTTGGGGCAGAAAGTCTTATGCTGTTATTCTGAAGTATGACTGAAGAAAAAGGTGAACCAAGCTAACATTAAATCTACTTTTTAATGTAGGTGGAAGCTGTACATCTAATTGCTAATGGTAAGGCCCCTCGTATACCTCAGCCTGAAGAAGGAGCAACATATGAAAGGATCCAGAAAAAGGAAAATGCAGAGGTAATATGAAGTAACACCAATTTTTTGTGCATAGTACTAAAAAAGTTATTAATTCAGATTACAGTAGCAGCAATATGAAGTTAACGTGAATTTTAACTGAGTTGTTTCCTTACCTCTTTTTCCTGGAATACCTCTTAGGATGCATGTAATGGAGCCCTAGGTTAACTTCCATTTTCCTTTCAGTAGTTGCATGTATTTAGAAACTTGGTGTCCTATTCGGGATCATGTACAGGCAGCTAAGAGGCAGCTGCAATTTCAGTGGATTCTTACTAAGCCACCATACTTGTGAATACAAAATTGAATCAAGGTCACTCTCTTTGTTTGCCAACAGGCCATATGAAATTCTCTACAGAAATACATTTGATTTTAGGAAAAAAAAGTTTTGGCGCCTTTCCTTCTAGTGCCAAAAAATAACACTGGCCATATAAAGAACAGATAAAAATATTAATTGAATTCCCATATTAGAATTATTTTATCTAAGCATCCCTACTGCATTATATGATCTTATTTGTGTTTGGGAAGGTGTGGTGGTGCATCCTAGCATGACTTGATTTCCTAGATCTCCTGGGACCAACCTGCAGCAGCTTTGCACAATTGGATTCGAGGGCATGATAAAGTGCCTGGAGCATGGACAACAATAAATGGACAGGTATGCTCTGAAAACCAGAAAAATATTTTTATCTATACTCCCTTTTTGACTCTTTTTTATTATAAAATTAAAGATATCTGCATACAGGTGAATATAAATGGCTATTACACTGGAGTAGCTCTAGTCTGATGACTTTATGTTTTGTGTGTATCTAGAACAGGCAGAACACAGTAGTTAAGAGGTCTTAATAGCAGAATTAATTTAATTTGAAGAAATATAAGTACAATATATGAAAAAAAGAGACATGGTACAAAGGTATGAAGAGTAGAACAAACTGTGCCAGTCATTTTGGGAGCAGGTATGCATTACAATATAATACAGCCCACATATAATGGCCAACATCACAGTATGGACAGCAAAATGAAACACTGTGGGCTGCTGAAATAACAGGGTTTCATTTTAAGGAGATGTGGGCCTAGATAGTTTGCAAAAATAAATCTATGAAATTTTATAGAGTGAAGTGGTCCCTCACTCTGGGCATGCACTGTCAAAAGCTGCTCCCTTTCCTGCACTGGTTGCAGTATGCATATTGTTACAGCTCAGCTGCTTTGCAGGTTTAGGCAATTTGCGAAGTCTTACTTGTTCAGTGTTGTAAAGATCTAGAAATGTTGTAACATGTTTTCCATGTATAGGTAATTATATTTTATTTCCATTTTAAAACAGTATAATAAAGTTGTTAAAACTTTACAATGCACCTAGAACCTGTGCACTTTTAATTGCATTTCTTTTAGGTGGTTACGTTTTATGGCTCATCATTACTTGATGCTTCAGTGCCTGCTGGACAAGAGCTGACAATAAAAGGTGCTTCAAGACCAGGACTTGTGACAAAGAATGGTCTAGTTGTTTTTGGAAATGATGGGAAGATGGTAAGTGCTCAGTCTGGCAAACATAAGCATGGATGGAATAGTTTGAGCAAGAAGGGCAGGTAGTGCGGAACTGTCAAGCTAGATAAATCCAGGTGCTACCGACTGACAGCTGATTCACTTGGAGTTTTATCAATCCTCTACCATCCTATAGAGAAGACATTCACGTTGTGCTTTTCACTCAATCCATAGTAATTTCCTATATGGAGTAAAATCTGTTCTTACTAGGAGAGAATTTAAAAGACAGGTACGAGTGGCCTGTGCTAAATTGCCTGCGTCATATCAGATTTCCTGTAAGCAATTTATTTCACTATTTCAATCACTCTATTAATGCCTAAAAACTCTTTACCCAAGGATGTGCTACCTCCCAAACAATTTAAAATCATATCCTCTCATTTTTCAGGTACTAGTGAGAAATCTGCAGTTTGAGGATGGAAAAATGATCCCTGCATCTAAATACTTCTCTGCTGATGACACAACTGCCCTGGAACTTACAGAAGAGGAGAAAAAGATTGCAGAAGATATCAGAGTAATTCCCTAAACTGCTTCAGTGGGATATTATTCAGACAAAAGCTTTACAAACTTATTTTTGGCAAGGCATATCTTTTGTTTAGTCATGCAAGTAAATTTTTGATAAAATGTACTCAAAGTATATTGGGGGTGAAGGTTTAGTTATTGATAATAATTCAGGTGGGGATACACTGGTGTATTTGTCTCACTTTACAAAGTTTTCTTTCAGATACAGGTGATACAAAAACAGTCAGTGCAGGTAGTGGTAAATATCTACAAGTGATGAAGGTGGGGTGAGGAAAAACAGACTGAGCTTCACCTCATAGAAGTGAAGTTTTCAACACTGGCAGACTCGGACAGTTCTTGGAATCTTTTTTTCGCTGTGGTGTTCATCACTGGGATGTGCTCAGAATGGGCCTGTTGGACAGGCTCCAGGGAGTCTCAAAACAACCTTCTAAATTTTGAGAAAACAGCAGTTTTCTCACTGTACCTGTGTGCACTTCTTCTACCACAACAACACACAAGGGGCTGGCTGCCAGAGGGATGGGAACAGCTGGGGCAGAAAACTCTCATAGCCAGAGAGGAACTTTCCTACCCTCTCCTGAAATCCATCCCTCTGTAGTGTCAGGGCCTTAGCTGAAAGCTGCATTTATCATTAAAGAGCCGGAGCAAATGAATCATAGATGTCTTCCCTTGTGCTGACTCTGCTGCAGGGTAATAACTTTTGGCACAGGTCAGGCAGCTTCATGTACTAATATTTTAAGCTGCTGATTCAAGATTACCTTGAACCTGCTGCCAGCAACATAAATGCTGCCTGAAGCTATTGAATGACTGAGAAAATTATGAAAAGAATTATAAACTGATCAATTGATGACACTGCCTGCTAACTGCGAAACTCAGTTATAATTAATTGAAATATTACATTACCAGTTATTGAACTGTTTATTTCTCCATCTCATGCATGCAGCTTAAACTACTTCTCAGTCTTGGCCAGGTGCCTGAAATACCATCAATCCATTCATAAAGTGCCCTAGGCTGTCCTTGCCTATACTGATGACACATTCTGTAATGCAATAGGAACTTATTATTTGGGGGATAAAACATCTTTCAAAGATGGGCCTGAAAAGTTTTAGCACTACACCATTCAGGTTTCTTGCCTGATTGGGTAAAATTACCATGGACAAAACACTATATTTTGATCATCTAATTGTACTGAAAAATTTCTTGTCTGACATCATGCCTCTAGACTGTTTTAGACCCTCTTAAAATAACTTCATATTTTAGAAACCTTTGAAATAATGTATGTTGTAGGTAGTAATACTATAGAAAATACAGTTGGATAAATACTTTTTGCTATTAGATGATTATTCATTATTGCCTCTGTTATTGTTCTCTATTATTAGGCTATTTGGAAGAGAATTTTAAGCAATGTTGCTGTGATTGAGGATTCCACAGACTTCTTCAAATCTGGAGCATCCTCTATGCATGTTGTCAGGTAGGAATATTCAAAATAAGGAAATTGCAAAGCCAAAGTTAATGAAAAAAGTTGTCATGGTGCATTTAAATCAGTGGTGTTAAAAAACCTTATCCCTCTATGTTTTCCAATAACCTTAATATTCCCTTTCTTACCTTGGAAGCAGTTCTTCTCCCTGAGTTATGAGATATTGCTGTAATCCTGCTCTTTCTACTGAAGGAAAATTCCCCTAAACTTCAGGAACATCACACCCAGAGGAGCATGGTGATGCTCAAACCTGTCTGTGCGCAGCCACAGGTATCTCCAGACCAGGGGACTGACTGGAAACCTGAGCAAAGACCTCCCCAGATGGAAAGAGAAACCTTTGACAGAAAGAATTGAGCCCATGCTTAAAGATGCACTGAGTTTGTCATGGCTTGGGTCACCTCGTTTGCCTTCTTTTTGCAGCACAGACCATAATATAAAACCAGCATTTTTAAACAAACTGATTATTGTGCTGGATACCTACCAAGCTCAAAGTCCTCCATATTTTGGTTGGAGTAGTCCCAAATATTATTTTCCAATGGCATATCAATATCTTCTAGTAATTGATTTTCAAAAGTTTTATTGAGAGTATTCCAGAAATGATGTTTTCTTTTTCATAGCATCCACAATTAAACCAACAAATTTCAGGAAAGTGCATCATTTCTGTGCCCTTTTCAGAGAAACACACACACATATTCACATGCATGCAAACTGAGGCCCAGTTTTGATCCCTTTTACCCTTCTAATGATTCAATTATCTGGAGAATTCTTTAATTTTTAATTAAACTTACTCCTTCTTCAAAATCTTTAGAATGCTAGAAGAGATCAAACAGAAACATTGTGGACTGCAGCTACAGAATGAAGATGTGTATATGGCCACTAAGTTTGCAGACTTTATTCAGATGGCTGTCAGAAGACTCAGAGGAGAAGACAAAGAAGAAGAGTTAGTCATTGATTATGTAAGGCCTTTAATTTTGCATTGTTGCTTAGTCTTTCCTGGGTTTTAGGGGAGGGCAGACAATGCATTTTATTAGACTGCTTGATGCAGTAGGAAAGCAAACTACTTGGTTATACAAATTTCTATATATTTGTATCTGCTTTCCATTACATTTTACTTCTAACAGCCGCATATATAGGCTGAAATGTGTCTGGATATTGGCTGCAGATATCAAAAGCTTGTTAAGCTACATTAAAATTTTAGTTATTATAATTTTAAAATAATTTAGATTTTATTTCATCCAGGTTTCAAAAAATATGAACAACATGACTGTGAATATGCCATACCAATGTTTCATAAATGGGAAATTTATAGATGCTGATGATGGAAAAACATATGACACTATAAATCCAGCAGATGGATCAGTAAGTAATTTCTAAATATGATTAATGCCAGATTATTGAATTGGTATTGCCTATTAAAAATTTGACACATCACCTGAATATTGGTAATTCTAAAACTTAAATTTTAAAACTTGTATTTTAAAGTATAATAAATTAAACCTATTTAAATAATTTCAAATTTCAGTTTACTTTACATTTGGGGTATTCTACAATTTCTTCCATTTGAGTCAAGCTGCAAAGCAAAAATAACCTACTTCTACTTCAATTATTACATCACTTTTCACACCCAGCTGAACATTTTGCCTTGATTTCATTCTTGTTTAGCTTTGCAAACATAAATTGATGGAGTTCATTTGCTAAAGAAGTGTTTCTTTTAGGATATTTGGTATATTTCTGTCAGTAATCAACTTCTTTCTTTTTTACTTTTAAAGTAAATCTGATACATTAGGGTAATTTTGACACTAAAATGTCTCTTTAAATTCTCAGTAAGAAAAATAACTTTTCAATAGGAAAATACATACTGTTTGCACTTTAATACATGCTGTTGAACTACCCAATATTGGTTGAGCAAATCATAACTATGAATTATATATAAGAGAAGTGATTCTGATGTCCATGTAGATGCCATTTAATTCTGAAGTAAATGAAGTCTCCTGAAATCAATGACAAAAATTTCACTATCATTAGAAGTCAGACTCTGATACTTTTCCTGAAACTCATTATAGAATGGAATGAAAGTCAAAACCATTCTGTGTTAGGATTTACAATGCATGTATTTAGAACACAATCATCATAAAATACTGTGTGTTTATGGTGGTTTATGATAACAGAAGCTGCATTCCGTAGAAATGGAACATGTGGGAGTTGTTTTAGCATGTTGAGATATTAGATTGAGATACCACACAAAAAGACTTCCAGCTTTTGTTGGAAGTGTGAAACCAATACCACATTGGTTTTATATATGGAAAGAGAGGGTGAGATCCAGTGGGACAATATAGTATAAGCAGGGCAACCCTGATGAAGGGAAGAAATGACAAGGAGGACTCCATTGATATCAGAAGGCTAATTAATTACTTTATTATACTATATTACATATAAACTGAATCTGCACCAGCACTCAACTCAACTGAACAGAATCTTGTCCCTGTCTGCTGGCTGACAGTCTGGACATGCACTTGGCCCTGATAGGCCAATGAAACAAAACCCCATCACTTTGGGTAAACAATCTCCATATTACATTCTACTTTTGCACAAACAGAGGCACAGCAAATGAGATAAGAATTGTTTCCTCTTTCTCTGAGGTTCCTCACTACCATTCCCAGAAAATATCCTTGGGAAGGTGTGCCTTGCTTTTCTCTGTGAGGAGAAACGCACCCCCAGGACAGTGCACCTTACTTTGAAGAAAAAGAAAGATTAAGGAATCTGTCTGCCTGCAGTGTCCTCCAAATTCTGCCACCTCAATTGTGTCTTTTTGCAGCCCACGTGGCTTGCCCACAACAACTGCCACAGATGAGGATATTAAGTATTTGCTTATACCCAGTCTAGAAGTTTGGGAGGAAGGAGTAACATTCTGTATCCCAATATTTCTTTTTGAGCTAACACAATGCTACCTTTGCACAGGTAATAGCCAGTGTATCTTCTGCCTCAGTGGCTGATGTTGACAAGGCAGTGGCAGCAGCAAAGGAGGCTTTTGAAAATGGTGAATGGGGGAGGATGAATGCGAGGGAAAGGGGGCAACTCATGTACAGGTATGTACAAGACAGCTTGCATTTGTTTCATTTCCTCAAATCTTGTTTTGTTTCTCTGAAGAATTGTTGTATACATTTTCTGAAGGTGATGGATGTTCATAATTCCACTGTCAGAGGATCCAGACTAGCCATCTTTTCATCCCCTGATTGATTTCAGTGTAGCAGCCTCAGCTCTTAGCCTGCCAACCTTTCTTGTGTCAGAGAACTTGTGGTCTCTCACTGCTGCCAACCTTTCATTATTATTTATGAATGGAAGCAAAGAATTTGAGCAAAATATATTTTAAATACTTGATGTCTTCATTTAATCTATATGAGTTTCATTGCAAAGATTGAGAATTCTCTTGTAAACACCCATCCTTCCATGTAAGTGAGGCTAAGCTTTAAAAACTGTCTACGTGAGTTAGGTAGGCAGAGGTTTGACCTTGCTAAGCCTGCCTGCATGTGCACTCCATACAGTAAATGTACACCTTCATTGCCACTAATTTTGAAGTAGACTGTAACTGATGCTAGATTTTTCCAGGATCATATGCCAGCAGCTGGCTAAAGACCCACTGTAGCAGATGTGTTATGGTCTGCAGAGAAAGAATTGTCCTGTGCAGGAATTTTCTAAGCTAATTTAAACATTTACCTGAGATACTTTTATCTCTTTTTTGTATCTGTCTCACCGTGTCTGGTTAATGCCTGGTTCTTATTTTTGGCCATGTTGCTGTTGGTTCAGAAGATAAGCAGAAGTTTTGTTGAATTAATGCTATTTTAATGGTGAGCTTTGGTTCTTGAAGGGGCAGAGGTGATCTTAGAAAGATGGCAATGCTGACTAGATAGTGTGAGCGTGACACAGGAGGCAGCTAATAAAACCCCAAGTATTATAGGTTCTCCATATGCAGTATGATGCTTCTCCCAAAGCACAGGGAGAACACTGTCCTACAAACTTCAGGTGACTAGAAGCATCAGAGCTTCCCTATAAAGAAAACCTCTTTTGTGGGCTATATGAAAAGCTTTCAATGCTTTTTCAGGTCTAAACATGCAAATGAATGAGCAGACATGAGTAAAGAAGCTACTTTTTCAGGTTGCTTCTCCTGAAAAAATGCCACATGTTTTATAAAACATTGCAGGAATCTTAGCAAAAAAGAATGAAAGCAAAGCGGAACATTCTTATCTTATTAAGTATGTGACCAGGCCATGGAAAAAGGCCTGCAGGGCTCTTGCAAAGTTAGTAGTCATCACAAGAGAAAATGGGCAAGTCAGAGCTGAACGTTAAATACTTATGTTTTTCATGAGTGTGCACATATTCAAGGCATGCATAAACTTGTGTTTAATTTGTATCAGGAATGTAGAGTACTTGAGAAACGAAGTTAACTCTGACCTAAAGAGAAAATTTTAAGGTGTGAAAACTCCTGCTCTCTTTTAGACTTGGAAGATTTGCAAGAATAGCAATATCAGGTAGAGAAAAATACAGTTCCCTTCCCATGGGCTGGTTATCCCTGGATTAAAAGCTTTGCTTAGGGAACTTTAGGATAAAACACCAGAGTGTTTATGTTGCAAACCATTTCCAGTGGATAAAAGTTCTCTCTGAACCACCTTAATTGAAATAAGACCCCTTGTTCTCAGGCCTCTGTTCAAACTGGAGATTTTGAGTGCTGAACCAAAGGGAATGTGTGTGCCATTAAAGCTCCTTGCTCTGCTGCTTTGTCTTAAGGAATCATTAATAGAAAATATTAAGCACACTTTAAATGGAACCTTCTTCTTTGTCCCTCACATGCCCAAATCCATTCTCTTACACAACACTGCCAACGCTGTGACCTGTAGCTGCACCTCCAAGGTACACTTAAAACAGGTACTAAAAGAGCATTTTCCCACATCTATGCAAATGGTTTAAATGGCCAGAATTTATATAATGGAAAAATTTCACAAGTTTCACACCCAGTTTTGAATACTCTTTACAGGATCCAAAATGCACTTCTCTTAAGCTCTCAAAATCATGTGGGAGCACTGATTATATATCTGAGTACCAAATCACAGAGGGAAGTTGAAGAAAAACATTAATGCATGTGAGACAATGCGGAGGACTGAATGTGAAAATTCTTTGATGGAAATAGACCTCAACAGGGGACACTAAACTAACAGTAGTGCCTCATAAGTACAGATATCAATCTGTGCAGATGTATTTTTGAGACATTGATAGTTATTATCAATTTAATAATACTTACTATGGTCTTACTTACACCTTAAGTGAGTTTGCACAGTTCATGTCTTCATTCAGTCTCTACTACAGCCAATGTGAAGGCATTTGCAGAGTAATGGGCAATTGTTCAATCCTTCGCTGATATTAAGGAGTAGTGCCTCCACCTCCAAATTTAGTGACAATGCTATTTTTATTATGCTTCTTTGCCACACCCAATATAATTTTAGATGCCATTTCCTTTAATGCAGATTTTTAACTTTTTTCTAAAAAGACTTGCAGATCTGATGGAAGAACATCAAGAGGAGTTAGCGACAATAGAGTCTATTGACTCAGGAGCTGTCTACACTTTAGCTCTGAAGACTCATATTGGAATGTCTGTGCAAACATTCAGATACTTTGCTGGATGGTGTGACAAAATTCAGGCAAGTGAATATGTAAAGGAAATGATCAATGGCAGTGCTTCTCTACGCTTCTTTCTTGTTGTTATTCTTCTGAAACAGTGCCAAAAAGTAGTAAAAGGAAAAATTTACTGAGGAATCAAAAACTAAAGCAAAATTAGAATTTTACCTAGAATGGGTTTCCCTGTCAATACAAAAGGAAAGTCCACATCCATCTGGAGAATATGGATTTAGAATGTGGATCTAAATAGTGAAGAAATCAGCTGAGGTGTCACAGTGAATATACTTGCTTGGTCAGCTCTTGGTTATTCATGAAGCAGAATGTCACTGTGCTTATTAAGCAGGTAAGTGCAGAGACTTGTGCTTTGCTGCAGTCTGACCAAGGCTGGTGAGTTTGCTTGATGGCAGAACGTGTGGCACACATTCAAGAACATTTCTTCCAGTATCTTTAAGACCAAGCAAGAATATCATCCAGCTTTATTTTTGTTCATCAGACCCTTGATTTATGTTCTCCCATACTTTTTTTTTAATCTGTGCTGTTATTTCACCCAGATGACAATCAGGACCCTTACAATATTCACAATAGGAAATCATACAGTAGAAGCATCTGTGCCCCTTTCCCTCATGCAAAAATGCTTGTGATTTTTAAGCCTACTCTGTAGCTTTCCGAAACATACTTACATGGCAAATATATTTGTGATAAAAGTTATAAATCAGTATGAAGATTTGTCCCTCCTTTGTCTTTTAGGGTGCTACAATTCCAATTAACCAGGCCCGGCCAAACCATAATCTAACATTCACCAAGAAAGAGCCAATTGGGTGAGTGTCACTTTTTCTTCTTAGTGACAGATTTGACATGCAGAAAAGCCAGTGAAAAGCTGCCATCAAATATGTAATCTTTCCCCATTTTTCCCCACCTGAAGTGTCTGTGCAATTATTATCCCCTGGAATTACCCACTGATGATGCTTGCATGGAAGAGCGCAGCATGCTTGGCTGCAGGCAATACCCTTGTACTCAAACCAGCTCAGGTAAGAGCAAAAAGAAATATACAGATGGCCCAGATGCCCCTGTTAAGGCAGAATAATTTAGGCAATATAGCAGATTTCACTCATAGATTGATCTGTCATATGTTGACTGTGTCATATATTTGAAAGTGCATTTGTAATAATACAAACTGCCATGGTGATAAAAAGTATTGATTGACTCCAATTCTGCTCCGGTGCTAATCTCATTTTCAAGAATTAATTATTTTCCATAAGAAGCCATCACTTCTAATATGCCAATACTGTAAGGTGAATATTGTATCAAAACTAAGATGTATTGAATGTAAAAGGTATCATGCATTTGATTAAAACAGGAGACCAAATATAAATATTTCTACTTAGGTCACACCTCTGACTTCCTTGAAGTTTGCAGAACTCTCAGCTAAAGCTGGATTTCCTAAGGGCGTTATAAATATTCTGCCTGGTTCAGGTAAAACTTGAACTCATTATTTTTCTGGGAGAAATCATGCTAAAACTGGTGAAGTTCTTCACCTTTTTGAAGCTCTATTACATAGGTCTGTTCACAGGTACTAGGCTTGCATCTTTTCATGCAGTGATTTCATATGTTTCCAGAAGAGAATTGGAAAAATCTGGCTTTAGTTAGTGGTAGGAGCTGTCAGCCTACACTCTTTACAAGTTCACACAATTGACACAAACACTCTGGAAAACAACGTATTACAGAGAAACATGTTCACTTAATTATGAAGCTTATTCATAGACATAGGAATAAAGCTGCAAATATAAATAGAAATGTGATACTGTATTTGATTTGTAGGGTAAGCTCCTTCTCAGCAGCTCCAGTGCTGCTGCTGGAATAGTAACAATTGTCCATGTACCATCCAGTTACACTGCTTTCATCACTCTGATAGGTGGCTTAGTGGGACAGCACCTCTCTGAACATCCAGATGTTCGCAAAGTTGGATTCACTGGTTCAACGCCAACTGGTAAACAGATCATGAAGAGGTACTCTTAGCAAAAGGATCATAAATAAACACTGCTTAGTCTGGTTCTGAAGTACCTTACTAGATATGTTGTGCATGTAGCAGTAACGAAAAAACATAACTTTATATGGTTGTTTACCCCCATGTAGAATTCTATTAAATCACTACTGGACAGTAGAGTTTATACATTTTCACTAGTTATGATTCAAAGGAAACAATGGAAAAATATATTAAAAATTTGGTTTATATTACTATTTTTATTTTTTTACAGTGCAGCTGCTAACCTGAAGAAAGTTTCTCTGGAACTTGGTGGCAAATCACCATTGATCATATTCAGTGACTGTGAACTTGACAGAGCTGTAAAAATGGTAATGTTACTTTGAAGTAAAATTTATTCAAAGCCTTTATCCAAATCCTCACAGTACTGCAGTATTCTTGACTTGACAAAAAATTACCAGGGATCCTTTACACAAAAAACCTTGAGATCTGTTAGAAAACAGACTCATATTTCTTTATGCTAGCACAATTTAACTGTTCATGCTGCTCCAAAAAGGCAATACTACAAGAAATATACATTAGCAATTACAACAAAACAAAGAATTGAGCTCCCTATTGCCATATAGTTTTTAGTTCATCAATCGATCAATCAATCAATCATGCATCAATTATCAATCATAATAATTCACCTCCCTACCAGCCATATTGTGTTCAAAGTTCATAAGATATTGCATTGGTAATATCCTTTAACATAAAGCATTAAACATCTGGGGTCACAAACACTGCATACAACCTAAGGGAGCAGAATGGCGACTGAACAACATGCATATAAATATTTATGTCTTTTTCCTGATCAGGGTATGGGAGCAGTGTATTTCAACAAAGGAGAAAACTGCATTGCAGCTGGCAGGCTGTTTGTGGAAGAATCAATTCATGATGAGTTTGTTAGAAAAGTGGTAAGATATTCAAGGACTAAAGTTTAAGCATATGTTTTACTGTGGCAGAAGGATCCACTAGTTTTATACACACTTGTGTTTCTTATTTTCAATTGCCTATTTTCTCATTATTGCTTATGATAGACAGTGATGCTTCTCAGGGCCCTCTTACATGGTTAAAAGGAAGCATTGAAGGGAGATATTTGTACCAGTAATACACAGCTAAGTGGCAGTTAAATAGATATTGTACCTTCAGTGAAAATTCATATTTGACTAGGAAAATAAGATTACAAATAATTACTGAACTCAGGTCAATATGTTTGAAGAAGGCTTCTGTAAACTCAAAAAAAGGAATATAGGAAGCGCAGCTAGAATAATACAAAGGTTGCTATTAAAAAATGTAGTAGTCGCCATGCTGTGGCACTGGAGAATTCATTTATTTTGCTTAAGAACAGGAAATGTCTGTCCTAAGTCGTTTACCACTGGTAAAATTTAACATTTTACATGCCTATCTTAATAGCAGAAGATAATACACGCATGAACAAAGCATCAAAAACTTTTGGAAGTAATTAGAGATTATGAAACAAAAGACAAAGCCTAATTACAAAAAGAGAAAAGCATTATATCTAAGAATCCAGTATTTTCTTAGATTCCATCTTCCTAGCACCAAAGACAGCATTCTTAATTTCTGGTCACTTTAACAATATTGCTGTGTTATGTGACTTCATTTTAATTGGGTAACCCATAGGTTGAAGAAATAAAAAAGATGAAAATTGGTGACCCACTTGACAGATCTACAGATCATGGTCCACAAAATCACAAGGCACATTTGGAAAAGCTGCTTCAATACTGTGAAACTGGAGTAAAAGAAGGAGCCACTCTAGTATATGGAGGAAGACAAGTACGTAGACCAGGTAAAAGGCTTTCCAGAGATATTTAGAACTTTTACACTTTATGCAAGAGCAGTCACGATTATCTCAGCTGTATTTTGTGGAGTTGCAATATCGTGGGAACAGTACCAGGTAAGCCCATGATACCACAGAGCTTTCAAATCTCATATTATGAGAAGCTGTGCAAATAAAGTATGAGATCTTTATTTAGATCTTACAATCCATCTTCTTGTTGGGTAGCAAGAAGAACAGTGGCCTCTGTGGCTTGCTGTAACCTTGTCTTCCTGCTGTCAGATAACAGGGGTCAGATAACAGGGGTCTTCCCCCAAGAAGTCACCTGGGCTGTGGCATGCAGACCTCCCAGCCTGGCAGGGAGCAGCACACGTCACCGATGTACAGGCTGTTCTTTTACCCTTTTGTCCGCTATTTCTCTTGAAGTGCATGCATTTCCATTCATACTTCATTCCTAATTATTTTCTGTTTCAAGTTGCAAGTTATTTATGACCTCAAAGCATGGGACAGAAATGGCCTGGACAACAGCAAACCCTTTCACCATGCTCAAAACCATGCTCTATCCTCTCTTTAGGTTTCTTCATGGAACCCACTGTATTCACAGATGTTGAAGACCACATGTATATTGCCCAGGAAGAATCCTTTGGTCCTGTGATGGTCATCTCTAAATTTAAAAATGGGTATGTTCTCGTCTGGTTACTGTATTTTCACCCAAAGTGAAGAAGTAACAGCATACACAGTAGTTTGTAAAATCTTGTTAGACCAATCTGAATACCTAGTATTTAGTGAAACGTTTTAGTGAAGTTTGTGTGGTAATTGCAACAGCTTGCTCAAATTACAAAATGTGTATTTTTCCCAGTGGAATTACTTATTTTTCCTGTTATAGAAGACTGCAGTGTTGTGTATTGTGTAACACTGGCACATTACTGTTGCAAATGAAAATTGCTCTATTTATTTTGTAAACTGTATTTTCTAATCTCTTTCATTCTGGATCATAAGAATTATTTAGCATACAGATGAGATTAAAACATTCCATAGAAACTTCACATAAATATTTCCATCAGGTTTCATCTTCTGCAGTTTGATAATAAAGTTAAGAACCAGCCATGTAGATAACCTTTCACATCCATAAATTCTGTAGTCTTAATGAACTGCATTGAATTTTTTAAAGTTTTAAACTACTATTGATTTTTGAAGCTGTATGGAGATAAGTTGCAGATAGAAAATAGCACTCTGGAAATAGTCTGAAAAGTTATGTCTTGACAGCAGTTTAAATTCCAGCTTTAATTCTGCATTAACTTGTAAAGCTGGACACAATTTGAGCAAACTGATTCATCATCTGCTTTACAGGCATTTTTGTATTGTTCTAATTCCCAAGTTGTACAGTAGCAACATTTCCTGTCGCATTTCTCAGTGTAGCTATTAACCTTTGAAAAGTGAAGTTACGAGCTTCATGAGCTTGAAGCAAGGGTGTGAACTGCCATGGATCTGTCAGATTGACACACAGATTTGTCCTTAATAAGTCAACTTTTAAAAAGCTCGCTGAAGAAAGGCCATGGGAAAAGTTGTTTCAATGACACTGAAGGTAGAAGGTTGCTAACACTTGTTTATTTTACATAGTTGCAATTAAATAATTTATTTACCCCACAGGGATGTCGATGGAGTATTGCAACGGGCAAATGCCACAGAATATGGCTTAGCTTCAGGAGTTTTTACAAAAGACATAAACAAAGCTCTCTACATCAGTGAAAAGCTAGAAGCTGGAACAGTTTTTATTAACACTTACAACAAAACTGATGTGGCAGCGCCATTTGGTGGATTTAAACTGTCTGGCTTTGGGAAAGATTTAGGTAAGTTCTCCCCTTCCTTCATTTATTGTCTCAGAGTCCTAATCAATCAAAGAATTACAATCCTTAACCCAATTCCTCTCCCTCCCTAAATATTCCCACTTCAATACCTCCCATTCAGCATTTCCTGTACATTTGCTAAATAACACAAAATATTCCTCTCCAACTGCTCTGAGAGCAGACAAATAAATTACAGCTTTTAGAGTTCTGTATAGGCTACAAAAGGCTGTCAAGTAACAATGGTATTGGCCAAAATATTATTTCCCTCAGAGAGAATGCTAATTTAGGTTTCTCCTCTAGGTAAGAGCATGGGAAACTTTTTATAGCTTAAAATGTCACCAAAATTTGTCAACAGACTCAGAAAAAGATGCATTAAAAAACACTGTCTTTTCAAAACAACTTTCTAGAAAAGTGAAATCCACTCTGTCAAAGAAGCTTTGCAAGTCGGGACAGATCAAGCTTCAGGGCAGAGAAAAAAGGAAAATCAAATTTCATTCACACAACAGATTTTTGCTTTCGGAATCTTCAAAGATGTTTCCTGAAACCAAAATGAGTGATGATGTCAGGGAAAAAAAATAATAACTGATTTTCACACAGCTTCTCCATCTCTGACCTTTAATAGAGGAGAAGCAAAGTTCATAAATACAGCTATGAGACGCCAGTGGCCATCTAAAGACTGCTACTGCTTGGGGAACTGCTTGTTAAATCCAGTTCCTTTTTCTTCCACATGTGTTGGGTCTGGCTCCTTGTCAAACCAGGTTTGTAAATGACAGTGGGAAGGTAATTAGTTTTCATTGTTCCTTAAGGACTCAAATATTGGCTACAGTGTTTCAAATTTTTTCTTAATAAAAAGTACAGTCTCACACAATTCATTTAGCTGCTGTTCTAACAGGTGAATATTGTGCTTGAACAGGTGAAGAAGCTCTTCATGAATATCTCAGAACCAAAGCCATCACTGTAGAATATTAAAGTAACAGCTTCACTTGGGAAGCAGACTTCCAGCAGAGTTTGAATCTTGATTACCACATGAAGCGCTTGATACCACACCTAGGATATGCTGTCTGCAGTGCTACAACCAAAAAAACAAGTACTCATTCCACGGATAAGTTTCTACAAGTTAGGTCCAGATTTTAGTTTGACAGACAATGGCTTTTGGAAATCACCCTGAAGTTATTTGAATTATGTAGCAGCAACAGTTGGTAGCCCAATTTCCCCCCATCCTCCCCCCACCAAACCCCCTCCCCCAATAATATGGTTCAGTTTCTGTTTTTTAAATAGACTTGAAGAATAAGTTCTCACACACCTACTTCATATTTCTGTGACATGTTTACATGATCATTTTAAATCCTCAGTCATTAGGCTTCCAAAGTTGAACTAGAATATACTGATTATGCCATTTTTGCTATAAGCCAGTTCAGGTTTTATGGTAGCAATGAAACGCTCTGCTCTGGTGACTTTTCAGCAGTACAGAAAATCTTTGTGCCATAAGAAGTAAATCAACGCAAGGAAGTGCACTTACTATGATCTTTGTATAGTACATACAGAGTTCAATATTGGTGTTAAACTATGCATATCAAGCTAAAGTTACTGAAAATATTTTCTACCTTTTTGTTGATACAGAATGTGTGATCTGCCTGCAGTTTGAAAGGTGGTTACATTAATGGATTAAAATCACATTTTGTGTCTGTGCACATGGACTGTAATCACTGTTTCATACTGTATGATTATTACTTTGTATTTCACACTTTTGGGTTCTTTTTAATCTCTGGGAAAATGCCTTGTTAAATGACCAAGATCAGATGTTGGTTTTCAAACTTTTTTCAGTTTGGAAGAAATTTTCTATAGATTGAGAACTTATTTAACTAAGCCTTTTAAGACTCCTTGCTCTTAGAATGCAAAAACACCAAAGCATCATTTATCTGTGGGCTGCTATTAAAGACAGCAGTCTGATTCTTTGATCCCCATCCTTCCCCTTCACTAAAATATTCCATGGTTTAATCAGTAAATAATCTTATATTTAAGCCACATTGTAAAATAAAGACTAGAATTCCTGTTATTTCTTAGCACAAATACTACAGAAACAGGTATTAAAACTAGAACTTTTAAGTACAGGATTCAAAATAAATTCTATAGACAACTGCAGATTTAAAGTCATGACATTAAGTTTAATATTTGAGCAAATACAGTATAGAAAATTTTACTTTAATGGTGTAGAAAATACAATGTTCCTTTAAGAAACAATGACATCCAGGAGCATGACAGATTCTTCTGAAATGCAGACTGATCTATGAAGTAAATGTAATAACCCAAACCATTGTACTTGATCAATCTGAGGTAAATAAAATGGGACACATTTTCACTGATTCTGGTTTCACAATTGTGTCAAGCCAACTTAAGTACAGGCTTGACACGATTAAGAAAATTCACCTTTTTGTCCTTCTGTCAGTAACAAAATGGAGATTGGAAACATGGCAGGGAAATCAGGGGATGAGATGTGTAGCTTAAAGCCATCTTAACACCCCAGAGGCAGCCTTGATCTTTTGAGTATGGAGGGTGTTTGCACCACAGCTACAAAGGTTTCCCAGAGGAGCCTCTAAGCCTCCTGTGCTGGTGTGGAGCCCAGTGCAGGCACACAGGTTAAGTACTAAGTAACTCTTTGCTGAACTCTCTGCTCATGGCTGTCCTTACCCAGGCTGGCTCATCTGGAAATGAGCTCAGCCATGGCTCCAGTGTTGAGCAGTGACTGCCATTAATGCAATGCAGACATACCTCTAGGGTACTTAAAGATCATGTTTAATAGTGAAGAGAGTGTACATAACACTTCACAGTACATGGAATATGAAAACAAAGCTTTTTTCCTAGTTAACTCTTTTTTGCCCCTGAAGCAAAAACTTCTATCTTCCTATAAAAAAAATCTTTATTCAACAAAGAACAAAGCAACAGAACAGGAATTTTCAATTTTCAAGTGCCCCTTTACTCTAGCTGTTTTCTGGGTGTAATCTACTATGAAGTGCATTTTCCTGTTATTTGATGAATAAAATTGCACTTCATTCTTCAGAAACCCAGCCTTCCCCAGCCATAAGCGGATCCTGAATTCTCCACCATGTAAACTATAGCATTTCACAGGATCCTGAGAGATCCTACACTGGGAAACAAAGTGGTTTTAAAGGACAACTCTTCGAAGTGAAAAAACATTATTTGGTTGGTTTGTGGTTTTTAAAAGTAAAATAAAATGGATTTACTCATTTGCTTTGCTGTCCAAAATTTCTATTTTGCCCTTTTCTCCCTTTTGTTTAGGAAACTTAATGTTGTCTGCTGTCACTTCATCAGTTACAGAGTCATCTTCATCAGATTCTGAGTCATCTTCTGAAGTCAGCAACTCTTCATCTGTATCAGAATCACTCAGTTCAACTACAGCCACATTCTGAAAAAAAACCATCTTGGTTTACATGTTATGTATACTACATACATACACATATATATACACACACACTACAGCACTTCTATCACTGGAGTAAAACAAGGTAAACACACTAAACAGCCTGCTACCATAAGAAAATCACAACCACCATAAAAAAGACTTTTGAGTTTTCCTAGGGTTTTACAAATATCATTAAGAGATTCATCAGTATTACTGGCCTAGGAAATCTAACGCCATATTTATATCACTATCAAAGACAGAACTTAGTCAATAGCTGAACTCAGATTGTCTAAATCAGGTATTTAAACTAACAAGCAGCAGGCAACAAAACTACTTTTCAGTAAAAAATTCAAAACATTTAGTGTATAAGGGGTCTTTACAAAAATACAAACACATGTAGATATAAATATTAATATACTTTATATCTTAAAACGTAGTAGTATTCAGGGCACTACAACTACGCTAAAATAACTAGCAGTTTAAGCCACCAGAATTTCTTTTGAAGAGATCTCCTATATGCATATACAGACCCATAATTTTTGAGGTCTGCTTAGCCAGAAGGCATTTGGCTGGGTCATGCACATATATCACCTTCAAAATAAAGTTTTCTTATATAAGCATGTGGCTGCAGCACTTCAGTTAAAACAGAAATAAAATATTTATGTGACTGTAAAGAAACAGACAATTAGCAGCAACAAAGGATCACAACAACACTAGCAACTTTTCTAAACCCAAGATCTAGTCATTCCTAAAAATACCAACAGAGCAGAGCTGAAAGCCAGTTATTACTCTTATACTAAAGCCTTCTGTTATGCCTTACTAGGCTTTATATTGTCCTGTTTCTAAACATAACCACCTAGATGACATTTAAAATACAATTTGTGACTTTTGATTCAGAGTTGTAGATTCAAAAGCATGTCTTATTCCAGTCTTAAACTACTTAATCCCCTGTGATTAAATTCTGCAAGTATGATGGTAAAGACTTCGCTTTATCTATCATATTACTCATTCTAAGATCAGAGAGTTATTTTAATCCCATCTAGATTGATGTTAAAATAAAAAAAAATTATTTACCATTTCTATAACTTCTTCTGTTTCACTGTCTAGATGTTCAATATCAAACTGATGAGTGGGTGCTGTTACCATTTTTCTTTTGAGCTCATCATTTGCCTGGGCCATCTGTGGTAAAAAGCTCTGTACTCGGTCCAAAACTGAAAAGATACATACATATGTAAAGTCAAAGAGATGCTCGTTAGTGCTCACATTTATACCTCAGATATAAGCCTTTATAACAGATTCCATTTCAACTGTAATTTCCAGCTGTCTACAATAACTAAGTATAGACTGAAGGTCTCAAAGAAGATGGAAAAATTAGCTGCAGCAGATGCCATGATAGACTAATGAAAGGTCAACATAATTAACAAAAGAAAGTCGGAAATTAAGATGGTGGAAGAGAGATGGAAGCTCCAGGTTGAAGTATAAAGCACTTATCCTCTACAGCTCCAGTGGGAGTTCACAAGAATTTTAATGTAATCAATGGAAATTAGGAGAATCACACTCATAACCCTTCCTTGGAGGAAGACAATATTTTCACCTCCAGAATTTCTTCAAATAAACTCAAACTTCAAATAAATTTCAAACATCAGTCTCAGTACATTGTTAGGACAACGGAGACAACAGATGTGAACAGCTCGCTGATTCAAATGGAATGCCCAGGAAATGTAACGCTACAGCATAGCATAAAGCCATCTCAGTCCAAGTTTCAGCCAATCACACATAGAGCAACAACATATTGACAATAATTCTATCCAATCATATGAAGCACACGTAACTGTAGTTAACACAATAGAGACTTATTCTTTAACACAATGGCTTGTTTATGAGAGACAAAGCACAGAAATTCATTCATATTAACCTTCTACAGATATACATTAAATAAACTTGTTGCAACCTCAAAGGGCAAATCACAGAGGCTTATTGTTCTATTTCTTACGTCTGCTCTACAGCCTAGAAAACCTTTCCTGCTGCATTAGCACTGTTCACCAATCTGCTGCCTGAGGCCTGTCTTTTTTACCATTTTCTCAAAACCTTCTAATTTTATGGATCTCAACAATGCAGATGAGCCAAACACTAGTTTTCTTTCTTTAAGAAGAGGTACTATTTCAGGTGAGCTCCACAAAGATCTAACAGTTATAATCTATCTTTGAAACACTGTCATTTTTGAAGAGACTTTTATCCAATAAAGAATTTGATGTAACAATCTTTTCAAATTTCAGATCAATCACAAAACATAAAGTAATTTGACAGGAGTCCTTTTTAAATTAAATGCTTTAATACAACAAATATATCATACTGAGAAATTACTTCTAAAAAAGAGCCCCCCCCAAAAAAATCTTCTAAAAAAGATATTGGGAAAGAACAATCTTTAGAGCTGTAACGCCAGCACTGCAAAATCTAATTTTGCAGCAGCAGTTAGGTGACTCACCAGTGGGACATGGAACTGTAATGGGAGGAGGATCAACCACCTCTAGAAACTGAACACAAAGGCTTCCCCCTTTTCAAGGAAAGCACCAAAGCAAACGTTGTGTCACAAATGTTATGTACTACTTGACACAGTACAAGGGACAAGCACTTACCATTGCTCCTTGGCACCTTAACCGTCTGTAAAGTTGTGGCCTTCTTGCTGCTACATTTTGAATTAATCAGCAAAATGTCTTCCAGCCCTGCAAACAAACAAATGAGTATTGAAATGCTTAAGCTGACAAGTTCTCCATAATTGCCATCAGCTTTTCCTGCTCTTGGAAGAAATACAGGCCTACACAGGCCAGGGTTCTCAGCCTGCAATTCACCTTTCATACACTCCTTGAGTTTAAGCTAAAGTTCCTTAAGCTGTTTTTGAGACAAATTTTGATAAAGCTACAGTTACAGCAATTAGAAAAACAACCTCTAATTCCCCTCTGCAGGGCAGGGTGAGGTGGGAGCTGAGGCGTGCCAGTCGCACTGATTTAAATCCCGGTGCCAATGACCTCTGCTAACCGTGGGCAGCAGCAGCGCCGGAAAACCCAAACGCGTGCCAGGGAATTGGGCATTAATTATTCTTATTATCCTTATGACCATCAACGAAGCCATCCGCCCGGTATCATTAATTAAAGCGCAGCGTTCTGTCTTTTTAACTTTTTTCTTTGTCCTCAGAAAAACGTCGTTACGACTTCCCATAGCTTAACGTGGATTTCCCCGCATTACCCCTCCCCGGGAGAGCAGCTCTTCAACACACGCGGGACGCAATCCAGTGGGTCACCGGCGGCCCGATGAGCCCCTCCCTCGGGCTACCTGGGAGCCCCCGCTGGCTGCAGGCCGGTGCCGGACTCACCTGGTCGGGGCCTCACGTCCAGCAGCTCCCGGACCGCCGCCGGCCCCGCCGCGCCGCCAGGCCCCGCCATGCGCCCGCCCACACGGAAGTGGAGCGACCCACGCGCTCGGCGACGGCTCGCCCCCTGCTGGGCGGGAGGAGCAGCGGCGCTGCCGCCCGCGCGCGACAGCGGGGACAGCGCTCCGTGGGGAGATCGTCGTGACACGGACTGAACCTCCTGAAACACAACAAGAGCAAAGGCTCTAGGGGCACCGCTGTCCTGGCGTGCATTTGGAAGGGCATTGCCAGCAGGTCAAGGTTGGTGGTCCTGCTCCTCTGCTTAGCCCTGGTGAGGCACATTTGGAGGGCTGTGTCCAGTTCTGCGCGCCTCAGGACAAGAGGGATATGGAGCTCCCGGAGCGGGTCCAGCGAAGGCAACAACGGTGATTAAGGAACTGAAGCATCTCTTTAAGAGGAAGGGCTGAGGCAGCTGGAGGCCTGTTTAGCTTTGAGAAGAGATGACTGAGAGGAGATTTCATCAGTGGCAAGAGTGACAAGAGGATGGAGCCAGGCTCTTCTTGGTGCTACCAAGCAACAGGACGAGAGGCAAGAGGCAGAAACTGATGCCCAGGAAGTTCCACCTGAACATGAGGAGGACCTTCTTTACTGTGCAGGTGACCACACACTAGAACAGTTGCCCAGACACATTGTAGAGTATCCCATACTGGAGATATTCAAGAACTATTTGGACATAAAATTTTGTGCAAACCCTGCCTAAGCAGGTAGGTTGGACCAGATGATTCACTATGGTCCTTTCCAAATTGATTGATTCTGTGATTTGGGACAAAAAGTCCATCCCAACACCATGAAGAGCCTGTTGAACCAATCTACCAGCAGGTAACATCACCTGAACACCTGCCAGTAGCTGCTTGTCTCTCAAAACTCTCCCATTTTCATTTTCAGAATTTGATAAATGAACCTAAAATTAAATATCAGAGCCTGATGGAGTTTTAATCATCCTTAGGAAAAGAAACTTACACAACCACCAAGTTCAGATGACACTGATACTAACAGCCTGTTAGTCAGGATTTCTTCTGCAATCTCTGTCCTTATCTATCCTTATCGGTTCCGCAGTTTCTGTCCTTTCACATCTAGACAATGTGAAAACTGCAAAAAGAAAACTGAATGGTTCATAAGAAACAAGACAGGAAGTCCAAGATGAAAATGAGAATAAACAGTGATCAGGTAAGTGGTGATTATAGGCCCTCATTGCAAAGGACAGAGGAAAATGATGAAGGAAAAAACCCAACCACACAACCACCCAGATCCCAGTATCTTGCAATTAACATGAATAAGAAGCAAGCCTCTGCAAGGCCTCAAGCAAGATACCACCCTGCTGTTTTCCTGACAGACTGTCCCAAACAAGTGTCCTCTGCCACTTCCCCAGCCCATCCACAGTGTCAGGTGCATTCCACCGAATTTGCTACCTGCACCTTTTCTTCCTCAGCTGCACTCCAGAATTTCTATTTCCCAAAAAATTCCTATTGCTAGCTTTAATAACTGAAAAATCTTGAAGACTGAGTTTTTTGCCCTGGGCCTCAAAAGTGAATTTCTGAATTTGTACACAACCCCATAATAGTGTGTGAACCTCAAACAATATATTTCATCCATGGGTATGATGTGATTTCCATGGAAGGTGGGGCATAATGCTGTCAAGGAACCTGTAATAGTGAGTGATGAAATGATTGCCCAAGATAACCAGACAAGCAATTAGAAAAGCCAGAAACAGCACCCTCAGGTGCTATTGCCAAACCTCAGATTTACAGTCTCACCTGTTGGCAACATATGCAGATGTGATCTTCATCTGATTTGTAGGGTAGCCCAACTAAGTATCCAAGCTGTGTAACACCTGAGCTCACACAGGCCATGGATATATAGGTTTGGTACTAGGGTAGGGAAGTTACAGCAGCCCAAATCCCCAATACATACAGGCTTGAGACAGCCAAATTATTAGCTCTGAAGTTTGGGCTGCTTCATTCATTTAAGGTGGTATTTATGTGAATGTTCAAGCTGATCCTGTATGTTTCACTCTCGTAGTGCAGAATGTTTTGGCCCCAGTCCTGCGAATACATTTCACCACCACAACTAGCTCCAGTTTATGGCAGACACTTGGTGACTTGCCAGTGCTTTTTTCTCTCTGTAGACAGGAAAAGAAATGCTGTGGGCTTGGCTGTTGTCACCATCATTAAATCTTCTCTTTTTATTCTCTTTCTTCCTTTCCTCCCTTTTACCTTCCAGTTAAGGCATCCTCGCCACTTCAAAGTGTTGAGCAACAACTGAGGAATAATACTAGTATTGATAATAAATGCACAAATTTAGCTGGCTTGACCATTTCAATGCATTAACGTAAAGTGTTAATATTAAGTGTTTTGCAAAACAGGAGTCCAGCAAGGCCTTGGCTTCATACTTAGTTAAACAGAGGCAGCTGATGTCAAGGGAAGAAATTGTAGACTTACATGCTGTTTGCAGGATGTAGAGTCCAGTTGGGCAAGAACAAGGATATTCCAACTGACCCAAACACTTTACAGAATTGGATTCTTGGGGAAGCTGCTTTTTGCCAACTGGCAGGAAAGAGTGCAAATGTTCTGGTAACTGGCAATCAGGAGGCAGTACAAAACGGCGTCTCCTGTGCTACGGCCTAGAAAGCTTCTGCGAGTGGAAGCAAAGGCACTGCCGCGGCCGGCGCTGCCCGGGGAGCGGTCTGGCGCCCCACTCCCCAGCGCTTTGTTTTCCTGGCTGCGGGGCACCAGCCGGGCCCTTGCGGGGGCAGAGAGGCGGGGGTGCAGCTTCGTCCCCCGCTACCGCCGGGTGGCCGGCAGGACCAGTGACAAGGGGATTCAGGCGGGCTCGCAGCGCGGGCAGCGGGGATTCGCCCCGGGGGCCAGGCTGGGAGCGACCATGGCCACGGAGCCCCATCCCGCCCCATCCCATCCCATCCCATCCCGTCCCACGGGCGACGCGGGCTGGCGGCGCTCGGCTCCTCCCTCCCCCGCCCAGCGGCAGCTCGGAGCGGCCGGTGGTGGTGGCGGCTCTGCGCATCACCGGCCACATCATCGCGGGGGCCGCCCGCTTCCGCGCCTGCTCAGTGGCGGCGGCGCTTGCCTAGCGCGGAGCTGTCACCGCCGACGGCTGTTCCCGCTCCGCCGCAGCGATGGAATGCAACCCCGCCACGCTGCCGGCACCACTCTCGCCCAGGTGAGGGGAGGGAGCGGCCCGAGGGGGCGGCGCGGGGAGCGAGGGCAGCGGGGCTGGGCGGGCCGGGGACCTGCCGCCTCGAGCCGGGGGAGGTGGCGGGGGCCGCGGGTGATAAAATTTCCTGGCCAGTGACGGGCCCCCGAGCGCCACGCTGACCCGCCTCGATGCCGGGGTGCCCAGAGCGCCCAGGGCTGGGGGGCACTCGTTGCCACCTGCCTCCCGCCCCGGCCGGCGTTCCTGGATGCCGCGGGGCTCGCTCTCCCCGTGCTGCGGGCCCCGACGCTCCCGCCCGCCCTTCTCCCGCACCCCCAGCTGCCCCCCGGCGCCGGGCGGGCTCCGCTGCTCGCCGGCGGGCCGGTACCCTGCTCTCCTCTGGGCCCCGCAGCGCGTTTCATCATGTGCGCGTAATTATTCACTGCTCCAGGTAGCCGGGACAATGATCCTTTTCTTCTGTTTCTCTGTGCCTGCATAAGACCTGCCCAACACTCCCAGTAGCCCCTATTCCTTGGCACTCTTTACATCCGTATGTACAGACAGTTCTGGTCCCACCTTTGCACCCATAAAAATGTGCCAGATGGTCACTGCATATGTGTCACTAGAGAAGCATGGAACCTATACCTGAACAGCGCGCGTATAGACTTCAACGACCATCTATTTTTTGTTAACAAATGTTATTTAATGTGTAATTAAGCGTAGTTAACGTGTGATAGCACATTTATTCTCTTTCCATACTTTTCTGCTAAAACATAGAAGCTTTTTGTGATTTATTCTACTTTACTTTCTATGCTCTCATTAATTCTCAGTTAACTTCAGGTTGTAGCTATTTCTGTAGTTTCACTGAATGTTATTATTTCTGCCTCCCCTGGCCCACTGTCTAGGATGTAGTTGAGTGTCTTCTTCACTCACATTTGAATCTAGGTTATAGACCACACTACAGTATGTGGATCATATAAAATAAAATAATTGTTTAGTCTTGAGGAAGAGTTCTAGCAATGTTTAGAATACATGCCTAGTTATCCTCACTTTACCAGTTTAGTAATGTGGGTAAAAAGATGAGAGCAGGTAGGATAACCCGTTTTGGCAGCCGTCCCTACATCTACTGCCCTAAAGAGATTGTGAAACTGGATCCGTAAATACTGTAGTATGCCTGGTAGATACTTCAGGAGGAAAAATAACAGTGTATAATTTTCTTTTCAAATATCTGTACTAAATATCCACAAAAGCAGTAGGAAGTCTGTGTCCTAGTGCCTGAGTTAATAAGTAATTAATCTCTCCTTGGTGATGACAGTAGAGACCTGTAATCAGGATCCCAAAGTGTAGTTAGGATTCATCCTGGTAAGTACTTATTGGTTACTTAATCTAGAGGACTGCATTAACCCCACCTGCTTTTGATGGTCTGAAGGATGTGATTTGCCTGGTATTTTTCATGCTGGTATTCCATTTGTGTCATTTTACAACCAACCACATTTCACAGCCTTGCTGTTGTGTTTTGACTCTGTTTTGATCTTTTCTAGATGACTTGCCTTAAAAGTGCAGAGTCAAACCAAGTCTTTTTCTCTCAGTTGCTTTTCTCTTCCTCAGGGCCAAAATTGAAAGCTGTTGTGTAAAGGAAGTGGAATGCAGCAGTCTCAAACTTGTCTGAAAACTGAGCCTGAGGGTGGCAGATCATTCAGTGCCTTACTGTCAAGAAGGCATTTGGCAGTTCTCTAGTCTGTTTTTTTCCTCTTATTTGTTTCTTTTGCTGTTAATTTAACCAGCAACTGCCATACAATAAACACAGTGTTAACCAGTTTACTGCATAGTACTTAAAAATGGTACGTAATGTTCTTATATCTGTCTTGCATGCAACATTTGTTGATTTTCAGCATGTTTTGCAGCCTTGTACACGCTATCCTCAATATCTGGTGTAAGTAATCTTAGCCCAGTGTACCACATTGGTTTCCGGGTTCTGTGGAATGGTTGGTGATAATACAGCCTGTTTACTCTCTGTAATGCTGAGGTGATATGATGTAGCATTCCCATTCTACTGATAGGCCCACTACACTAATATAAATGATTAGCCATGGCTGTGATAAGGATGTCAGTGTGATACTGACACTTGTATTTATAGATATGACAATAGCGGACAGGAGGCCATGCAGATCCCTGTATCACCTGTTTTCTGAACTTAAAGAATGCCTCCAAACCCTCATATTTCCAGCTTTACAGAATCTCAGAATTGCCGAGGTCAGAAGGAATCTCAGGAAATTTTCTATTCAGCCACGTCTGCTCAGTGTAGGGTCAAGAAGAGCAGGTTTCTTGGGACCATGTCCAGTTTGGTTTCAAATATCACCAAGGATGGAGTTTTCAGAACTTTTTGAACCTGTGTTCAGCCACTGTCATGGTTAAAACCCCCAGCTTTTTCTTATATTCAAATGCCATTTCCATTGTTTCAGTTGGTGCCTGCTACCTCTCATCCTTTCAGTGAGAGGAGTCTGGTTTCATCTCTGAAGACACAAAAACAGTCTTTCATGCCAAGGAATAATCCAGCTTCATCTTTGCTTATTATGGCAAATTGTTAAAGTTCAGTGTTTTGTTAGCGTTTCGTATTACTTTCCTGAATCCTTTTCCAAGGCTTGTTCTTGTCCTGAGAGGCATTTCTCAGACAGGTATGTTAACAGAATTGTATTTTATTGTGGTCTGCCTGGAAGTGCAGTGTAGAGATTATTAATGCTGTAAAAAAATGTTGGCAACTTTTAGGAAAAACAGGTTTCAGCTGTGGTGTGATTAGCTTTGGGTCCCATGAAAGCCCTCAGAATTACTTAGATAGATGTTATCTTTTGGTTTAGTTAGCCAAGCTCTGAAAAAAAAATCAGAAATTTCCCTCAACCTAAACTTTGGTATTTGTTTTAGCCTGTCAAAATGTTTACTCTACAGAAATTTCCTGCTTGATTCTTCCTCCTTCCCCTTTTTTTGAAGGTTCTTAAAAGGTCACCATGATTTATTGTGTTCACGCTTTAAATGAATTGTTGGCAGTCTAATATTTTTCTGATCAAATTTAGCTGTAGAATCTGGTCCCTTAATCCTGCTAATGCTAGATGTTCTTTAAACCAAGGGGAAGTAAAGAAGAAGCATTTTCTTTCCCATGCTCTTGAGAACAGCATTATAGATCTGTCTGGAACAATGTAGACAATTCTTTGGGCAATAGTGATGAGAGTTCTTTGAGCTTCTTCCTGAACAGTTGAATATTTTTGGTCATGTGGTCTTTCTCAAATGAAGCAAGCCAACCAAAGGTGGAGGATAGAAAAATGTCATAATGATCAGGTGTTCAGTTTCATAGCTCAAGTACCTCAGATCTTTCTAAAGCAGCTTTGCATTTGCAAAAGTCAGCATCTCTTCCATTTTGTGGTCCTGTTTTCTACAGCATTTATTTCTTCCTGTCCATCATGTACACTGTCTCCATGTGTGTTTTTTAAATTGCTGCATGCATTGTATTAACTCTTATGGGTAAAATTGGCTTGCTCTCTTTTGGATTGCCAAGTGTTTAATTTTTCAGGAACACATTTTCAATGAATGGCAGGGTATGGCTGCATTTGCTATTTGTTTAGGTTTACAGAACCATTTGTTTTTGTTTGTGTATGCTTGCAGGACTGAGAGAAAGAGGTGGGTAGTACATAGGAATTGTTATTTGCTATGAAATATATGAAGGAAAAGAAGAAGCTATTGAAAGTAGATACCTGGGAAACAATATGGAAGAGGGAATAATTATTTTCATAGTTTGGGCATAACTCATTATTTTGTCTGTAGGGACAAAGACAAGGTGTCCTTTCATTTCATATGTAATATGCCAGCTATGATAAATCTGAGGCTAATTCCTGACTTCTGAAAGGATCTTTGTCTCTTTTTTTTTTTTTTTCAGTACTTCATTTTTTTCTGTAACCTCCAGATTATATGTCAAGGAACCAGAACCACTTATCTCCTCTTCCTACAGAGACCAGGAAAGAGATTTTTGAGATTTTAACTGCCTTTTCTTCATATGAATTACTGAAGCAGAGCTTGCTTTTTTAGCTCCCATATCTTTTCTAGACAACACGACAACATAGGCATTTTTCTTGTCAATGATAAAGCTTCTCAGGAAGTTCTTGTTCTTCCTTAGTACAACACGAACAAAATGGTTTCCTGCATCTTGTGGGTACAAAATACCCCTGAAAATACAGCAATTATTAGCATCTTGTAACTTAGGATGAAAATACTGCACCAGATGACATTTGGAAAATCATTTTTGTTGGAACACATGTTTAGAAATGAGTTACATTTAGTTACATTTAGAAGGGTTTGTAGTTATCTTCTCTCTGTATACTCTGAAGGAACTATTACTCTTTCCTGTATATTGTACTATACAATACTTTTCCAACCTAAACAATTTTATGGTTCTATGGTTTTCAGTTTATCTTCTTAAGTTCTCATTTTCCAGCTTTTATCACTAAGTTCCCATATTGTCATTCTAAGTCTTTGTGGTAGGAAAAACATAAAAGACTGTCATCCAAACTGCTTTGTACTACTGAATTACTAGCCATCCGCACTAGCCCTTCCTCCATTTGGAACTTGACCAAATAATGTTTGTTTCCTTTTTTTTTCCTTTAAAATATGATTTCTATTTCTTAATACTTACTTATATTAAATGAAACCGCAATCTTATCAAAGGATTCATTTCTCAAAAAAACCCTAATAAAATATAAACATTTTAAAGGAGAACCATCTATATGCTAAAAAAGATATGGATAATTAACCCAAATATTTTTGGCCAGAGTTCCAGAGCAGTGAATAATTTCCATGAGTCACTGGTCTAGCACTTTGGTGATGTGAATGGCGGACATATGGGAGAAACTGCAGTGAGCCAGACTCTGCATTGCTAAAGCTATCAGAAAATTTTCTCAATGCATTTTCCTGGGAGTGAAGTGAAATCCTTCAATTTCTTCTTGTTCTGGCTTTCTGTAGCACTTAACAGAGCACCGTTTTGACCTGTGGTTAGAGCTGCTCCAGGATAGCAGCTACAGTTTTTTTTTTATTCCTAATTAAAGTGTATGAAAACCAGAATTGAGGCCTAGGAGTTTTTTATGCACTGAAATGGAAAGATTCAACAAAGCACAATCTGCTAGAGTGGCAAAAGATTGCAGGAATCTTGGTTACTTAAATTCCTCTGTTGGCTTTGTGGAAAAAAGATTGCTGTTTCTTGCAAAACTTGGCTTTTTTCTAGATCAAGCCATACATTTCATTGTCATTTTAAAAATATTTGTTTCTTGGTCAAAGCTCCCTTGGATAAAGCAAATGGTAGAGGGAAAAATCATCATGTTGCTTCTGAGTCATTTCACTCAGGAACCCCAAATCTAGTAGTTCTGTGAGCAACAGGAATTCTGAAGTGGACTTGCTCTGGCCATATTGGAGTGAGTTATCCCAGCTAATGTTTGAAGACACTTGGCAGCAAAGGCACAAACTTGGGTCTCTTACAAGTCTATTAGTTGCTAAAAGCTTTGGCATCTCCACTTCCTGTAAAGTCTACCTGAAATTGCTCTAAAAATACTGGGTGACTTAAAAATTTTGAAATAGAGGGAAGGGAAGTATAGGAATCATAAAAGATATGATCATAGGAAGCTGAGTTTCTTAGGAAATGCAGTTTAAAAGTCCTCCAGCTCTACAATATTTTCATTTCCTGCAGTCTGTAAAATGTTTTCACAGCTTTGCATAGATACCACGCCATGTGTTATCCTACATCGTGCTGGTGCAGTCTCCCTGACTATTATTTCTCTGTTTATGCCAATAATTTACTTGTATTTATGGAGTTTACTAATAAATACCAAAGTCAGCAAAGCTTTGAGTCACATTAGAACCGTTCTTTTAGTAAGTTGCTACAATTATTACCACAACATGAAGATTGAAGAAAAGGAAGGTAAAGTGGCTTCTGGTGGAGCAAATGTAAAATGACTTCAGACTGTCAGTATATCATTGTTTATTTTCTTCCCATGATGGAAATGTCAAAGTAGAAGCAACATCACTTTAAATCATGGTAAACAGAAAAGAGAAAAGATTGTGATCTGAAAAATGAAACCAATGTTTCATGTATTCTGTAGAGTTAAAATATTTTAGAAGTGAATATATACTTTCTACTTTTTTTGCAGATCCAGTCTTGCTTATGGAAATGTTGAAGATTTGAGAGCAGTGAAAAAACACTTTTGCTCGCAAAAAAGGAACATTTTGGTCCACTTGTAAGTGTGACACTTGGTGACTCACCTGCAAGATTTCTTGGCTGACATCTGAAGAACAAAGTGCTTTTCAACCTGTACTTCTATAGCACTATGACTAACTGTAAAGGCAGATCTACCATCTCCAAAACAAATGGCAAAGTCCATGACAGAGAAGGCTTTGTAAACTGGACCATAAATCTTAATACAATTCAGTCTGATAAATTTTTGAGGCTGCTTTTAAGTATGGTTCCTGTTGTTTACCAAATAAACCAAGAGGAAAGATACAAAAAGGTGAATGGTGTCTGGCAAGATGGATTGCTACCAGTAGGACACAATTTTAATGTCAGGTCCGAACAACATCCAGAGTACCATCACTTCTCAGAAGAGAGCTTTCATGGTAGCAATGGACACAGCCCATCCAGCTGTAGCCCTAAATATGATGATTTTACCAGTTACAATTACTGTGATGGAATGGACACTTCAGAAACAGATGCCATGTTGCAGGATGACACTCTTTCTAGTGACAGTAATGAGGATATCATTGTGGAAGGAAGTAGAAAACAACCCAAAGAATCGAGTAGTATTATGGCACTGCAGATACTTGTACCTTTTTTGCTGGCAGGGTTTGGAACTGTTTCTGCTGGCATGGTTTTGGATATTGTACAGGTTGGTATTTGCTTTGTAAGGCTTTTTTAACAGGTAGTCTGTTATGTCTGTAGTTCTAACATGTGACACTGTAGATGTCTACAATATTGAGATGTAATTAGGTCTGTGTGTGGTTCTGCTACTATGAGCTTATTAAAAAAGTTTGAAAGAAGCACAATATTTAAACAGAACTACAATACAGAAATTAATCTTTGTGGATTTCTCCACTTTTGTTTGGTTTTGCTTTGTTCAGATGTAGGAATTTCTTTATCTACACTTAAAGAGTTTACAATGTTAATTAAAATACAAGGAAGAGGTGGCAATCTTTGTCACTCAAAATCTTAAGAAAGTAAAAGAAGCTTGGACTTCAATTAGTTGCAATGGAAAGAGACTTTGTTACCTGAAAAAAAAGGTAAATAAAATTTCACATAGAAACTTTACTGCTTCCTTGGTGTATTTGACACCAGTCTGGTGCTTTGTTCATTTACATCGTACAAATTTATTCTTTTTACAGATGTGTTAATTGAATCCTTTTATTTTCATTAAAATAATAATTTAAATTATTGCAGATCCCCAAATAAAAAGACAATTTACAGTTTTGTTAGTTTAGTTAGAGTTGGTAAATGATGACAAATTAAATAACATGGGTTGACAAGACATACAAAGTAGCATAGCACTTCAGTGCTGAGAATTGGTGCACAAAAAAGAAAAATAATTTTCTTTAAAAAAATCTGGGTTTTGGAAAGCTGTGCTCTTGTAAATTTCACACTTAGAGATAAGAGAATAAAGACAAGCTTTTTTTACTTACAAGCTCTGTTCATATGATAATTAGTTCCTTGCTGGTTTTATGTATGGTTTCTACACAGCTTGAAAGGAAAAGATGAAAATATTGAAAATTAAGAGCAGAATTCAAGAGCAATCATAGTATGTGGGACTATTTTAAATAATGAAAAGCAAATACTTCAGATTGATGACATATTTTTTTAACTATGTTTGTTTTAAGGCCAAGTTTTGTATCTCTTGCTTATCTTTGAAGTAGTAATATGCAGTCATAAATCTGTTTTATCTAAATAGGTAATAGTTCTGACTTCAGACTTTTAGGTCTAATACAAAAATAAAACATTTTTTTAGAGGGTTAAGTTATGATTTACAGAATTTTTTTAATAGTTTATGGATGGTCTAAAGATAATCTTTCAATTAAATGTTTCCCACTGTGTCCTTCGTATAGCACTGGGATGTGTTCAAGAATGTTACTGAAGTCTTTATCTTGGTTCCTGCGCTCCTTGGTCTCAAAGGAAATTTGGAAATGACCTTAGCATCCCGGCTGTCAACTGCTGTAAGTAACTTTCTCTTCCTCTTCACTCTTCAGATACATGCTTAAACATTTCAAAGGAAACAAATCTTTGAGACATGAGTGTTTTATGTTTATGAATTCATCTGCCTGTTATGGGGCAGTTTAAATCTGTTATTAAGTTGGCAAAGTTGAAAAGGTGACCGTTGTTTCCACACATCAAAACTTCACTTCTAAAGTCTCTTCCAACTCATCATTCAGAACAGATAAAGCAGATTTTTGAGATTTATAGGTGTATTGAGAGATCTCTTTGACCTTGAGGGATTTCGAATAGGCTAAAAAAAGGTCGTGTTTTAAGCGCATTTTTTAAAAGACCATTAGTGTGGCAGCAAAATAAAGCATTGGTAACATTGCTATTCCAGATCTCTGTTGATTAACCTGCAAGAATTTTTTTTAAGCTTTCTGGCTAAACAAATTTATTTTTGTTGCGGCGAGGTTGTTTTGGGTTTTTTTTTTGTGCTGCTTATTTTTTGTGTGTGCCAACACTGTAATGTAGTATAACTAGGGTTTTTTCTGTGGGTTCTTTCTCATGTGTTTTTTATAGCTGTTTTTTACATTTCAGGGGATGTTATATATCTTCGTTTTTCTAGTCTAAGTAAGGCAGATTGCCTTCCTATATATCTTTTGTGTGTGTGAATAACTAGTGATTAGCTCAGTCTAATAATGTAGCTAGGCTATTTCTGATGGCTGCACTGGGTATCTCTCTAAGACTGCCTAACACAGAGCTTCAGTTCTCCAGCAAAGCCCCACTCTTTGCCTCTTCCTACTTGAATGAATTTTTCTAGTATATGTCTGGTCTATGTACAAAGGTGTACATAACTCTAGATGATATTTTACTATGTCTTTGTAGAATATTGCTCTTGAAACTTTCTAGGGTGTTATGTGCTTTCTTGCCTAGAAGGGTCAGTTTTAAACCTCTCAGTCACTTTGTGATCAGTGGCTGTGCCCTATTATTTATGCTTTTGTTCATTTCCAGCTGTCAATCCTATCTTCTGTCAGAAATATTAGTCCATAAGTCCATGACCTTACATTTCTACTTTTGAGTATTATCAGCAGTTTTTGCTGCTGTAACCCTCAAGGACATTCAGTTTTTGTATTGTATTACGAATGCTTTGTATTGACAGGGTCTCCCTGTGTTCTGTCATTAATAAATGCCATTCCCACATTCTGTTGAGTTGTTGCCTGAATGCACACTGTGATGGACACAGCCTTGGCAGTCCTGTGAGGGTTTGCTTGTTCATGCCCATTACAGAAATTGATTACTTTCATACGTAAGGACATTGACATTTCTATTGTATCTTTATCAACATCATCCTTAGTCATTCAATCTTGTTTTCTGTTTGATTTTATTGTTCTTACTTTTCTGAGAATTTTTACTGTTTCTTAACAGTATTTTGTGTTTAAACCTTACTACCTTTATTGTCAGGCATGAATGCTTTTATCTATTACTTTACCTTTTGGTTTTTGTTGACCTGTTGCTAAATTGGTTTCTGACTGGTATAGTTTGTGGCCTGAGGATTAAAAATGCTTGTATTGCATAGTGAAAAACACACCAAGTCCAAGATCTACCACTGTCTTACTGAAGGCTTAAAATAAAGAAGGTCAGAATACACTTCACCACTTCGGCTTAGGTTAATGTGATCTTTGATTCTTTGTCTCAGTTGAGCTTATGACCTCTGCCAGATCACAAATCCAGAACTTCTCTGGCTTGATCAGTGACTGAATTCCCCATCCTACCAGTGCCATCACATTTGTGAGCATCACAACTCTCACGGGACATTTGGAAAAGGGTTACACAGACCTTTCTCTGCACTGTGACTCCTGACCTAGGTCCTTATTATCCACCAGCTGTTACCAAGACAGGAGCTGATCCCCCTCTCACACACAGATGAAGGGTACTGGAGTTTTCACAACACAGGCTGCACGTCCAGTGGATAAACTAAGAGAACAATCCTGTACAAGATAAGAACAGTATACATCATTCATTATCAAGGGTATGCTAACAAGATTATATTTAAGTTTTTATGTTAAAAAGAGCCTAAAAACCCCAAACAAATAAATAAAACCCCAAACCCAAGTTGTGGAAACCTGTTACAGGTGATGCCTTACTGCTAGATCTGCAATTTACATGCCAATTCTCTCAGAAAGAGGTCATTCTGACTTTTGTATTCTTCCCATTGATTTCATTGATCCCTACTCTCTTTAGCCACTCAACCTTTGGTCCTGTCATCCTCATCCTAGGAGAACAGGAGGAGAACATGAATTCAGAGTATATCTAAACAGTTATTTGGAACCCACTTGTCTGATTAATCTTCCCCTTTCTGGCACCCCAGCAGACACCTGTCTTTAAGTAAAAGCTAGATGGTGCCCCTGTGACCAGCTTTACCATTTGAGGATGAAATTTCTGACATGAGTTCAGCATTGGAGTTAATTCATGTCCTGCTCACTCACTCAGCTTATTATTGCATCTGAATTTGCAGACATGTCTGTGCTCCTGGGGCTGTATACTAATTATATTTACTTCATTGTTAATTATGTGGTCAGCCAAAAAGTAGTGTCTTCTTAGCAAATATCTTATCCATAGTACATCAGTTTCAAGCATTGTCTGGTCACTTTCCTTCATCTTGTTGCCCAAATTTCTCTTTTAGCTGCATCTTACTGATCACTCACAATTTCCCATACACTTTAGAATCAGTTATTTCACTAAATCTGTCTTAAAGACTGTGTTTTTCATCTGTCTCAGCACAGATGTACTTCCCTTTGGTGTTAGTTAGTGTAAACATTCCATACCCTGGCAATCTTAGAGCCTACTGTTTTTAAAACATTATTTTTATCTCACCAGAAGTTACTTCATATGTAGAATACAAATAGAAAAGAGCAAGAAGGTGCTTCTGGAGTTCTGTCTCTGTAAGCCCTTCCCCCTCTGCCCATTGCTGTGCTGGCATAAGTATGGGAGGTGCACTTAGGTCAACTGCCCGTTCAAGCCCAATAATTACGTTGGGTTTTGTGTCCTTCAGTTCTTCAGCTTTGTTCTGTTCTTTGGGTCATTGTCTCAATTCACACTGCTGTCTCTTCTCTCTATTCTCTTTTAATTTTTAAAGAGTAATAATAACAAAAAAACCCCAAAGAAATGACACACCACCAACACCAAAACACCGCTTATTCATTCATTCCTGTAAATTTGTGCAGACTCTTGTTCAGACCGTGTGTTCTCATTGTTAAGCATTAGCAGTATGACTTTACAAACCTTTTGTTTAGATCCATGTATTTCATAGTATCACACTAAACTTGATCTCAGTTTGTAGAAATTTGCAGTTGTGAGGAGTGGTCCTGCTCTTTCTCCCTTCCAAACCCTGATAGCAAGGTTACATGAGTGGATGTGATGGATCAGATAATTTTATAGGAGATGACCCCTTTTCACTCCCTGAATAAAAATGTTTTCCATCAAATCAGCAATTTTTTGGTGCCATGAACTCACTCATGGAACTGATTCAAGAAAAAAAATGTGAGTATGTAGGTGACAGTAGGAGAAAGAAGAGCTGTGGCATTTGGCAGGAGCTCACCTTTAGGATTAAGCATTTTGCAAGATTACTTTTTTTAACAGGGATTTTTGGGTTATTTTCCAAAACTTTTTTAAAGGAGAGAAGGAGTGAAACTCCACAGCCTGCCATTTTGTTCATTTAGCATATATATTTAAGAAGGATGCAATGGAGATTCTTATGAGCAGTTCCTGAAATAATGGCTGTACTATCTAAACTTACTGGATGTATTTGCAGAGCTTTCACTGTAGTTTGCACATTATAAAGTATTTATAGTTTGATTGAGATAAAATGCCTCATTATATTTCTGGTTTTAAATTAGCATTTCTTTTAATACTTTGTTCCTTTCAAGTTGCTACTATCACAAAATGGAAAAGAAATTGAATTGAAATCAACTGAAAAGTAATTACCAAAAGATGAAAAATATATGAAGTTTTTTTTATTATTTGAGGAGTATGTTATCAATTAGTATTGTATAGGAAAAACCACTAAAATTTATGCTCAACATGTAAAAAATGTTCTGTTATCTCAAAAATGAAGTTATTTTAAACATAGTCATGTATCAGATCTTGTCATCTAACTCAAAAAAAAAAGCAAAAGGAGGAAATACATTATATAAGGGGTGCATGTACTTTTAAATTGCTTGGAATAATTTATTTACTATCTTTCAGCTACTACCTTAATACTGGACTTACATAATTTTTTAGCATCAGAAATCTGTAGCTGTACTGTATAAATGAAAAGTTAGAATGCTAAACAGTATTAGATTCTAGCATTTTTTATTTTCAGAATTTAAGCACCATAGGAACAAGCTTAGTGTAAAGGGATCTTCCAGCCACTGATCTAATCACTGGTGGTTCTTGGACATTCCAGGAATTTAAGATGGCTCTTATATCTTGCAGAGCAAGCTAATGGTAAATAAGTTACTATGTAAAACTCCATCAAATTTAGCTGCTTTTGGAAGGATAATGTAAGTATGATGTAAAATCAAGAGCAATGTTTGACTTTTTAAAGACATATCTTGTTTTTAATCAAAGTGTCTTATTTTATTAGCTGAATTATTCTTGGGTATTTTCAAATAATACCATTTTAACCCCAAATGTCTGAATTTCTCTTCTGATTTTGATAGGTAAATATTGGAAAAATGGATTCTCCCATTGAGAAATGGAACCTAATAATTGGCAATCTGGCCTTAAAACAGGTAAATATGATGGGTTTATTGGATTAATTCTTGTGAGTGAAGTTATTGAAAAAGTTAAATCACAAACATTGTTAAATATGGAGATGAACAGTGTTAATGGGAGAGTAGCTCTACTACACTCACTCTTCTCTAAAACAATATGAGCTTATATTTATTAGAAAAAGAACTAAAGTATTGCTTGTGACTGTACCAAGGGTATTTCCTTTATAATTTTTCATGAGAAAGAATCTGAGGGTGATTAGAGAAAAATTTCAGATTTGGTAAAGCCCTTGAAATTTGACCTTTCAAATGTTTCTAGTACCATATTTGCATTGGATTCAATGTTTAAAGGAAGTATGGGATAGAGCTTTTGGATAATAAACAATATTTTAGATAGCTGAGTCATTTGAGGAAAGGAGTGCATGCTCTCCAAAGCAGCTGTTTCTTGAGAACTATTTCTGATTCATAAGTTATAATGTAACATTCCTAAATCACAGGTGAAATATTTATGTTGTGACTTCCCTACTTTGAGTGGTTTAGAAGCTTCTTTAGGCATTGGCTTCCTGTAATTTCTGAGCTCCTCTTCCTGATTTTACTTCTTGTCACAGTTGTCACAAGGGTTTTCAGGGTGAAGAGAGAGACGAGAATGTTGACCTCATGTTCAGAAGGCTTGATTTATTATTTTATGATATATATTACATTATGACTATACTAAAAAGAAATAGAAGGAAAAGTTCTCAGAAGGCTAGCTAAGCTAAGAATAGAAAAGAATGAATCACAAAGGAGCTCTCTCCGACTCTGTCCTAGAGAGAGCTCGGTCCTTGATTGGCCATTAACTATACACATCCAACATGGGCCGATCACAGGTGCACCTGTTGCATTCCACAGCAGCAGATAACCATTGTTTACATTCTTTTTCTAGGGCCTCAGCTTCCCAGAAGGGAAAATCCTAAAGAAAGGATTTTTATGAAAAGATGTCTGTGACAACTTTTGCTATTCTGGAGTCTGTAAAATGCTGCTATAGCCCTTTCTGCTGGCCTAAGATTTTTCTTCTTCGTCATCCAAGTTTGTTATCCTCTCTACAAAATAGATGAGCATGCTCCTGTTATACCTGGCATGTTAATGTAGATAGGAGGAAAGGCTAGCAGAAAATGATTCTGTGGTCCTTCTAAGTGTGTCAATTATTTTATTAATTCACTTTCTTTTCCAGGTTCAGGCAACAGTGGTTGGTTTTCTGGCAGCAGTGGCAGCAGTAATATTGGGCTGGATTCCAGAGGGCAAATACCACTTTGATCATTCAGTCCTTTTGTGTTCTAGCAGTGTAGCAACTGCCTTCATAGCTTCTCTTTTGCAAGGTAAAGGGGGTACATGTATTACTTTGTGGTATTTATTTTTCTGTGGATGCAGAATGTGTCTTATGTTGCTATTCCTTTAGAATTTCAATCCAGTAAGGTACAATACATCTGAAAAGCAGCTGAGGATATTGCAGTTTGCAATTTCCATATAGGTGGGCATGTTGCATTCCTCTCCTCTCATAGTCTTTGAAAAGCTTTTGATTTTCATGACCTCCCGAGCATATCTAAACAAAAAAGTGTGGTCTTGAGAATTTACCTACTATGATGCACAACTTCTCCCCCACCTTCTATATTCATTAATGTACAAAATATATTCTTACTACTAAGCAGGTAAAACTTGTTTATAATTACACTCAAGTGATCCTGGATGTTAGCTTAATTGAATTCAGAGTTCCAGGTTGCCCATGCTGCTTGTGTGTTAGTTTGTGCTCTGCTTTGTGGCTGAGTGAACAATTTGGCCCATTATTTGAAAGGTTTGGACCAAGTTCAAGTCCAGCTCTACAAACAGTACCAGTGTCTGTCTGGAGCAATATGGCATGATGAATTTAATTCTCTTCCTAATTGTCAGGAAACATTTAATTATAAAACGTTGTACTTAATGGACAGGAAGGGGAGGAGGAAAGTAGCTCTACTTATGACATGTTCTTAATGAAAATACACGGTCAGTAGTCTTAAGAATAGTAAGTCAAGTGAAATGGGTAACTTCCTTGTTTTACTGCTTTGCTATCCTTACTTATGTGAAAATTACAAAATAGTTAAAGTTTTGCATGGAATTAGAGCACACATGTTTTTTAGAGACTAGAAAGCCACTGAGTTTGATCATGTGCAGAATTAAGGGTAGCGAGAAAACTGTGGAACATGAGTGCATGTTTTACACTTCTCATGTATGATTTGGACATGAAGAGAAACTTCGTTTTTTGTCCTGGTGATGTGTCAGTACAGGAAATTACTTTCTAAGCTTTATTCTCCTACATGTGAAATAGGTGCTTTTGCAATATATTTTTACCCTACAGGATCATGCCAGTTCTTTCTTTAGAGAATTTCCTGGTGTCTATAATTCCTTATAAATCCTTAAACTCCTTAAACTCTTTAGTTTCTCTGAAAGTGAACTCCTAATGTAGCATAGATTTATAATATAACATAAAGGATAGCATATACAGTTGAAGTTCTTATACATAATATCTGATGAGAGGGAAGTTACTCAGGTTGTGCCAAAGACTGTAACAGTGTGAATTTTATTTTTTTGTAGCCACTTACATTTTGCAAGGAGATTACTCTTCAAAAGTTAGTGTTGATGTTTATGGGAAAAAATACAAATTGGCACCTCTAATTTTTTCAAGTGTGTAGCAAGTAATATTTTTTATATGTTGTCTTGGTTTAATTTATTATGTAGCTTCTTGGTTGTTACTTGAAGTTACTGAAAGGTTGTTCTTGAAGTTACTGAAAGGTAACTTCACCTGACTGAAGTTGGATTGGAAAAGGATACACTCCATTATTTTTTTCAGGAAATAGCTGCCTGACAATAGTGCAATAATTCTAGTAAAGCAAAGTAGCTTATTATTCTAATAAGCAAAGTCGTTCATTGTACAGATTGTTGTTGGGGTTTTATGTGCTTACTGTATTTTTAAAAAATGTATATGTTTATTTTTTTAAATGGCTAAAACTTAAAAACACAGTCATCAATCAGGAAGGAAGACCAATAATCCTGGGAAAAAAAGCACTGACTTCTTATTTATTAAGTTTGAAATTGTCATAGTCTTGGGATTTTCTGGGGAATTGCAACAGTGGATGCAGTTTTACTGTACTGTCTTCTTTGTTGAATTTAGGAGTAATAATGGTTGGAGTTATTGTTGGATCTAAGAAGACTGGTATTAATCCTGACAACGTTGCCACTCCTATTGCAGCAAGTTTTGGCGATCTCATCACCCTTGCCATATTAGCATGGATAAGTCAGGGTCTGTACACTTGCCTTGGTAAGTGTGCTTTTAAATGTGTATGATTCCCTAGGAACCTTTTTTGGGTTAGGAGGGTGGGGAGAAGGCTGGGAGGGAGAACTTCAGCAAAACTTTTAGTCTGACTTACTTTTCTGTCAACATTTATACCATTAAATGGTAAATCTTAGAGTACCATGATTTTTTCCCCTTTATGTTAATAAATCATAGAAGTCACTAACCTGAACTTAGGCACAATCTAGAAATATTTGAAAGACTTTGACAATATCACAGGCAACCTACATGTGAAATACAAACCATGATAATGACGAAACAAATAACATGAAAACATTTTCTCACAGCGGGAAAAGAATGTTAAGAGCCTTATTAAAAATGAAATCATTGCTGCAACTAACTCATGCCATAGAAACAATTAGAAGTTTATTGTGTTTTAAAAGACATAATTGTAGGCAATTATACTATAATATACCACAGATAAAATATTGTGTTTTCCATAACTTACCAGAGATGCTGATATCATCACATATAGTCTTTACAGCTCATTGTCCAAAATTTTTCATATTTACAACAATTTTCTGCATTACAACATCAGCCAGAAAAAGTATCTAATAAGACTCAAGCTACCATAGTGTGACTTGCAGGGTTTTTTTCAGTGTTTGGTTTTTCATGTTTACAAAGTGTTGTCATGATGTCAGCTTAAATGTATCAGCATGCAAAAGAAGTATTTTTAAATATTTTCTGTATTTTTGTTAAAATTTAAATCGTATTTTTTGTTTCATAACTATATTTAAATCCTTCCTATTATATTCTAATAACTGTATTTCTCAAATACTTCTTTGAAATGTGTCTTTTAAGGAAGTTTGTAAATTCACAGTGAAAATTGATGAAGATATTTTTTAGCATCTCTTCTTTCTTTTCTTCTGATGAGAGAAAGTCCAATAATGTTCTATTCCTGTCAATCCATCAAGCTAAACAAAAAACACTCAGCCCCCCCAAAAGAGATGGATAAAGAAACTTGGACTTCTTTGTCCCTTTGACACATTTGTAGAAATTTACCTTTCTAGATACAGAAATCCTAATGTATCTCGGAGGAATAAAAAAAGAAGTGGGTACAGTTTGAACTGATCCTTTGCTGCTTTAATAGCTGTCGTGACCACTCACATTTTGCTCTCCCACTGCAGCTGGAAAGCAGATCCTACATGTGTAGGGGTAAGAATCAGTATGCTTCCAAGAGTTACTCCCGATTTTCTATCTATACTGTCTTCTGGAAATACTTCTCTTTTGGTGAAGTATGTAGTTATCTAGTTGCTCATTCTGCTTTTTGTATTTTTTTCAATGTCTTTGTATTCTTTGGTTTTGGAAACAAGAAAGTCTTTCTAAAGAAAGGACATGCCATGAAGACCTTGTAAACAGGTGGTCTCCAAGATGCATGTGTTTGAACTATGAAACAGTAACAAGGAATAAAAGTATGGAGCACCCTCTGCTCAGGGGAAGTATATCAAGTTGTGAATGGCAGGCAAGAGACATTCAGAGAATGATTAGGCAGCAGGTTAAAAAAGTTAAAGAATTTTTTTTACACAATACATGAATGGGATGTGAAATTCTAATGTTGTGATCTATTAAGAGGTCCAGAGTGATTTTAGAAAACTTTGGATAAACCAGTCAGAAAGAAATCCTTTGAGAAGCATTGACGAGACAGATGTAGAGACTTGAGAGATGGAATCCCTGATGCAAACCACAGCAAAAGCTGGCAGAGCATGCTGAAAGAACCATCACTCTAAACCTGTCATTTTTATTTTCTTCTCCCCATAATTGAACTGTTGACCATAGTCTGACAAAGGATACTAGACTAGATGAGAGCTTTGCCTCATCCAGCACAGATATTCTTATGTTCTTTCTATGTTTCCATGCTTTCTCAATGCTCAGATAAGAAGCACAATGGGAATGTTGAAAAGAAATCTTCAGTTTATAGGGTAGTAATGAAACTGGTGGGATTCACTTCTGGACTGTGTTCAGAATTAACCATTTTCCCCTGTGATTTATTAGCCTAACTAATGAAATGGTCAGAAACAAAAATAACTTTCTGGCTGCTCTCTGCAAGGGATGAGTTGTTTTCAGACAACAAGACTGTAAGGATGGAAGTGATTTGTGTACAAGCTTTATGTTTGTCTGTAACAGAGGTGTACATCCTTTGGGTTGTTACAATACTTTATGGCATACCCTGAATAGACAGGGGAAGGCATTTTTATCCAGGCCAGGGCCAAATGAAACACCCTCTTCGGCCACCATCATATATATAATTTTTTAAAGGTTCATCTAAGTGCTTCAAAAATAGTGACAAAGTTATCAAACACGGGGATTCAAATAGTGAAAAGTTAACAGTTCTTAACAGCTCCCGGAAAAGAGCTGTGAATCCTTGTCAAATAGCTGGGGAAAAGCACTAGAGGGCTCCCCAGGACTATCGCTGGAACCTGGCACATTCCCTCCAACAGAGCACAGGAAGTGCTCTGGAATGGGAACACTCAGTAAATTAAATGTGGAGGTCTGTGTTGCCTGTTATTTGTCAGTAATGATTTGGAAACTTCTTTAAAGCTTTCCATTTTTCTCACAGAATATGCATTTAGCTCTCATATATATTTGATCCAGGTTGAGAAGACAAAGTGTGTGATTCACATTATTGTTTTCAGGTTCTTAGCAGTTGTTTTGAAGCAGTACATTTCCAGATTACCTCTAATTTCTAATAGAGGCTGCATTATTTGAGCAAGATGTCTTTTCCCATGTAAGCTGCCTGCTATAAATCCAAGAAAAAAAGAGTGAAATGAGGTCTAAAAAAGAATTAATTTATTTTCTCTTCCCGTTCTTCTGCTATTGTAAAATACATTTGGTTCTTCTGTGAATTAAATATGAAGAGGAAGATGTCTATCCTTTTCTTGAAAGATGCATCTCAAGGTTAATATTTTTAGATTTTTGTAGTAAGATGTTCTACTAGTAGAGTCTGCCATAGATTTAAAAAAAAAGGTCCCTCACTGTTCCCAAGAGTTAGACTGGAGCTCAGTATTCTCATGGTCCACCTCTTAGGTCACAAAAATAGGTGAATGGATGAAAAAAAGACCCCACAAAGGAAGAGGGAGATAATACACTGTAGAATAATTAGATAAGGACAGGAAAAAATTACTTCTCTCTTGGTCTTTGTCTTGTTCTCACTCTAAAAGCTTTCTACTTTTAGTTTGCCCAGGGAAACATAAGTTACTATGTTATCTAAGTTACCTTACAACCTCTGGCGCTGCTGCAGAGGTTGTTACTTGATGCAGAAGGGTAGTAACTTCTAAAAATTCTACAGCAATTCTTTCAGGAGATCTACTATGGTAATATCAAAATAGTAATTGCTTGGATTTGCAACCATTGTAATAAGCCATAATACATGGGTGAGGATATTTTTTATATACCAGCTACTCCTCTTTGGTAGTGTTTGTGTGATCTATATTAATTATTTCAATCTGTTAATTCAAAATATATTTTGCTGCAAGACTTGTCTAAATTTTGAAGGTTTTATCAAAATGTGTTTTAGCATTAGTTACATGACCACACTTCTCATAAAACAAATATTTAAAAATTGAATATTTGCAGAGTTTATACATATATATTTGCCATTAGGATAAATTTTCCATTATTTACCTCACTGTTGAATTAGGAAGTTTTGGATCGCTGTAGTAGCTTCTGTGAGGATGGGATTATAAAACCAGTTAATCAGAAAAAAGTAGTATTCTTTCTGTGGAAGCAACTGTTTACTTTACAGTCTCAGCTTTATGATGGTACTCACCAGTGTTTGCAGTTGTATTCCTATGAAATAGGATGGAATTGTCATGGGTAGGGGCAGGCAGCAGAATTGCCTGTTAATTCTCAGACTCAGACTGGCTATGAAAGAACTGAGCTACTGATATAAATGTCTCAATTTTGCACATCGTGCTTGAATCTTTTTAGATATGCTATTTCTGGAAGGATTACCATTTTACCTGCTTTGGGAAGAAGGGAGTGTACATACGCTAAGAATTTATATTCAGTTTCTTTTAAACATTTTTCTTCAGTTACAAAGTAATGTTTTGTATTCTACATCCTTACTGTATTTTTTATCATAAAACATTATACAAAAATCCTTTTCAAAATTCATTCTTTGTACTGATGGTTCTGTCCTTGAGAAGATGAGAGACAGTGATCACAGATGGCAGATATTAACCATATTGTTTAGTGCAGTAGTTGAAACTTCAGGTGTAATGGTAATGAAGGCTATTAAAATTTCTCAATTGTATGGCGTAGATCATAATTTATTTTAGATATAAATAATTTCTGAATTAAGAAAAACATGTAGGAATATTTGGAGAGTAAAAGAAGGATTTTTTTCTTTATTATTATTTTAGAGACATATTACTATGTATCTCCTTTGGTTGGTGCCTTTTTTTTGGCTCTGACTCCAATGGGGATTGTCATAGCTGCCAAACACCCAGCTACCAGAACTGTCCTCCGCTCAGGATGGGAGCCTGTTATAACTGCCATGATTATTAGCAGGTAGGTCTCTTTGTTTTGCTGAATGGAAGCATCTTGATTGTCCTCCTGTATCTCTGTGTATCTTACTTGATTGTACTTGGGAGACACAATTAAGGGCCTCTAGAATATAGACTTTGGAATTTTTCCTCTGATCTAAGAGATTATTTAATCCAATGAAAGTTATGAATCTTAAAAGTAGAGGAATTGGCTAATGCTCTGTGGTCTTTGTTATACAAGAGCCAGTTTTAATAAGTGAATAGCTATGGTGATGTTAGTCTGTAGCTGAGAATGAGGTAATGATCTTATATTTAATGAACTTGCTTGCCTTATTTTAAATATTGTACTTTCCTTTCAGTATTGGTGGCCTTATTCTGGACACAACAGTATCTGATCCTAACTTGGTTGGAATTGTTGTTTATACCCCGGTAATTAATGGTAAGACTCTGACAGGATTAATTGCTACTATGTATCAATTGATATACCTTGTTTTGAGACTTGTCTATTACAGTATATTTCTCTTGTGCTAATTAATGTCTGGAATATTAATTTCAAATTTTGATTTTGATGTCAACAGCTGTTTATTTGAACACCTGAGAAGTGCTTCCTGTTTTCACTACAACCACCAAAACATAATAGAGAATGTGAGAGGTAGAAACCTCAAGTATGCATTAAGAAACTGAAAGTGTAAATATTGAAAGAGTATATTCAAATATTAAATTATCAAATATTATATTGAAGCAGTTATGTCTTGGAAAATGGAGATATTTTTTTTATTTCAAAGTGTTTTTCTCCCTGAACATCCAAGACAAATTTTCAAACAATAATTTACTATGCACCTGTAATGTATATAGATGTAAGAACTAAGAAGCATAATTACAGGCAAGTAAATACATTTCTCAAGGTAAATGTGTGCTGTTTCTGGTGATTGGTATGCACTTTTGAGATGAGTAAAGAATGAATTTGTGGAAATTTCATCGTTAAGTGTTCTACCTCCTAAGGATAAGAACAAGCCAAATTTCAGAAGAATAGTTTATATCTTGTTAGGCTGGTGCAGTTTGAAAATTTCTTTCCTAGTATATTACCACAAAGTTGATACCTATTTGGTTTGCAACAACTATAATCACCAGCTCTGTTTCTACTGTGTTGCTGTCTAGCTGTTCTTTCTCCTTTTTGTGTTTTTTTCATTTGATTTCTTACACTAATTTGCACTTTTATGTATTGTTATTAAAACCATTTCTCTAGTTACCAAGATGATTCTGTTTTAACTTAAGTTTGCCCTTGCGAGTTTCATACGAATATGTTCTATTGTGTTTCCTAAGCTACAAATTAAATTAATTATGGCCACTTCTTTTCCACCTTGATAATAAGATGTTAATATGGTCGCTGGATTTTCTTTTTGAACCACATTGACTTGATATAATTAATTTTCCAGACACTATTAATGGAAATGTAACACTGGACAGTACCTAAACATTTTATAAGCTTTATTGTGGTTGAGAGTTAGTAGATCTATTGCTACAAACATTAAACAAGCTGTTCAGTTAGAGGCTTTGACAGAAGCATATTATTGGTAAATTCATGTTAGCCCTTGTTTTACAGCTTTCATGTCTTCTGGATGCTTATAAATTGTCTTTTTAATAATTCGCTCTAATTCTTATGCAGGAATATAAATTTCACTGATAAACAGATTCTCTGCATCATCCTTTTTGACCCATTTTAAAGATATATTTTCTGTTTTCTCCACCACAGCCCTCAGGTATTCTCTAACCTCCAAAATAATCAGTTTGCAAAAATGATCACTAATAATTAATGGATTGTTCATTTATCTTTCTAGATGCAGTAAATCTAACATAACTCCCAGACTCTAGTATTTATTTACTTGTGATCAGGTATCACCATTTTTATGAAGGCAATAGACAAAAGAAACAGACTATTTAAGTCTTCAGCAGAGCATGTGGCTCTGCTCATGCTTGCTCTTCTTTCTCACTAAGGCCCTCTATTTCCTTTCTTCTTACTTTTAATGTGAAACACTTCCATGTTGCAACTTGAGTTCCTTACTAACTGTAAATGAAATTTTACACTGCAGCCATTAGGTTTCCTTATCTGTTCCTTGCCTTTCTATTAATTCAAAATTGTAAATACTTGCATCTAACTTTTGTGTGTTTCCATTTTGATTTCCAGATACCTAAAAGGCAAGGCAGATGTGTTGATCTCCAGATTTATTTCTGCTTTACACCTGTAACTTTTCTTATAGTAGTCCTTTTTTGGTTAACCCCCTGGATTTGCTTCCTAAGAGAAGAGGATTGTTCTTCTTTCTTTTTAGGCAGATGTACCCAAACCGGTATTAAGGCAATGCCCATACATGCTTTTGAACTGTCTTTATGGGAAAAGAACTAGCCAAAACCTAGAGCCCTGGAGGTTTAGCTGACAGGTCAAAACGTCCTTGAAGAGTTAGGCAGGTGTAAGAGAGGGGAAGCTGAGGCTCCTTCAGCAGACAGGGAGGGAAAGAGTCTTTCCAGGAGGCTGGCATTGCAAGAGGCACGCTTGACTCAGAATTCTAAAGGTAGAGGCATTTCTATTGGAAAATACAGAGAAGATATGTACTTTGTAGAGGATGTAGGGGTTTATGGTACACCTCCTGGAAAGGGAAACTATAGGTAGGTAATTTTTTGGGTTGCTGTTAGATTAGCCTCTCCTGGGTTTCATAATTCTACTTTTGATATTGCTGGTCAGTACAGTGTAGTGAACTGGGGGTAAGGCAGTTCTTCAGTTAAAAAAGTACATCTGTTGACATTCATTTACTGACATGAAAGATGTATTAGGTCACTTAACAGATGACTTTTAAAATATTAGTGTTGCAGAAAGTTTTCTCTACCTTTCTTGGCCTTGGAATTCTCATTGTAAGCCTAAGTGCTGAAAGAAATTGAGGGTTTCCGTCTTCTATTTTCTTTTACCTTAAAGTTTGTTGCTCCTATGGGACAGAAAACCTGGGGGAAAAAAACATCAGGGAAACCTGAAAGAAATATTCTTTTCTATTGGGAATTTGTCCAGCCAAAATTTGAGGACATTGTGAATTTGTCCAGAATTTCAAGCTGTCACTGTTTCTTCAGGGCCATTTGCTGTATCTTGAACACCTGAACAATATTGACTGCAAAACGCTCAGGTGTTAGATAGGTTTCCTGTGCACCATTAAGTAGGTTTTATTCAAGTCCTGCCTAGATAGTTTGCTTATTCTTAGATGTGAGACAAGTGACTTTAATCATGTCTTACACTGTGGAGCCATAAATATTTTAGAATATTGAAGATATTCAATATTCTAAAGATACTCTGGTCTGAAACTTGAGCAACCTCAAAGTTTCCCACTCCTATTAACAATACCTACAAATATTTGCCTAAAATTTTAAAATATTTTTTAAGCAGAAAGGCATTTATAGTCAGCTTTGCAACCAGTGGCCAAACATATTTCACAACTGTTTTTTCTATTTTTCTCACTGTTAGACACATGTTTAATTCTGTGGTTGGCTGGGTTAAATTGTATCTCTGCTTTTTGAAAATAAACAAATGATTTTGTTGTTTCAGGCAACTTGCAGAGTATTTGAGATTTAGATGTCTCTTTTATGTACTGAAATTCTGAATAAAATAACTAAGCCCAAGTGTGGCTATGCTTCATTCTGGAGTTGATTTTGAGTTGAGTTGAGTTGTGTTTTTTCATGAATTAAAATTTGCAAATCCTCTTATGGCATCACAGCATGTTGAATTTGGCTCAGGATTTGCAATTTGCAAGTAACTGAGTTCCTTTCGTGCAGAAAAAAAAGATAATATTACATGCTTCTGAATATGCAACAGAAATGAGCTAAGGTGCAGTTACCAGATAAAGCCACTTTCCTCTCCATTTTTATGTGTTTATACAAAATATTTTGAGATATCTTCTAAGTATTTGCATTTCAGAAGTTACTGGGTAATAACCAACATGTCAGTAGACTTTACCCCATTTTTATGCACCTTAAAGAATGACAATTCTGCAAATTAATTCTTAAAACACCTGAAATTTGGAAATGCTTCATATCAAAAAACTTTCCTTTGCAGGTGGTTTAAAGCAGTACTCTTTAAAGGTAACACAAACCTGTTCTAATATTTTTTACTCTTTGGCTGTTCATACTTTAAAATTATTTGCTGTCTGGTGGGAATACAGAGCTATCGAGGAATATGAGAAACACATATAGGAAAATTTAATACAAGACTTAGTGAATGCCAGTTGTCTGGGAGGTGAAAATTAAGCTTATAAAATACATTCCCCAAAACATCTCTTTTTTATCTGTTAGTAGGGTAGATTGAATGACAGACTTTCAGGTTTTTCAGAGAGCTTTTACTGTAAATTGTTTTAGAGAATATGGAAAAAAAACCCAAGAAACCATTCTTCCTCCTCAGAAAACCCCGGCTTTTAATAGCTATTTATTTATATTTCTTTTAGTATAATTGTACTTTGATTTTTCCCACAACTGAGTGATGTTTTGATTAGAATATAAGCATTGTCTCAGAGAGCTGAGCATCTGAAATTTGCCTTTGTAAATCACAAGGGAAAACATTAGTGTTACCTGGATGAGAGTAGAGCAATTTGGCTGGGTAGAAATTAATTTTTCTGCATCCTGAGTTGGAAAGAATGTGTTAGTCTCAGAAAGCACCTCTACTGTATGAGAACTGTATAATTCAGTCTTTATTTTGGCGTTAATAAGGAGGAGGGTTTTGATTTTTATTATTTTCTTCTGATTGGGTAATAGATTTACTACCTTTTAGTTGCTAATTTGTACATGTAAATCTGCATATACTTTCAGTGTGTGATCTTTCTTTTAAGTCTTGTAAATTTTTTAGAAGATTTCAGTAATCATGGTGTTGTTTTCACAATGCAATTATATCCAGAGCATTTTCATTTCTTGACATTTTTTATTAGTCATATGAAAGGAATTATTTATGAGTCAAATCAAACTTGGAATGTAATAGTTGCATATATAGTAAAGCTTTCTCCTAAAAAAAGTCCATCTAGGTAAAGCTAATATTTTCCATCTGCTTTCCCCCAAACATTTGAAAGTACTAAAACACATGCTTCAAAATAAAATGGAAGATAAATGAAGAAAAGCCCATATGAAGAGGTAGCTAGTTAGGTTTCTAATCTAAGTATTTCACTTGCATAAAACAGGATTTTTAAAAGTTAATGGTAGAGAGGTTGGGGCATTCATCTTGCATTTTCTGAAAAATAAGATGATTATTGCAAAATTTAGAGTTTTCAGTCACCATTGCAACTGAGATTCTTTTTCATCCATTTAATTTCATTTTTGTGATGCAAATGTTGAACTTCAAAAAAGCCTGTTTGGCAAAACTGACTATTTTGAACTGTGGATTGTGCTCAGGAATGTGCAAAAATGAGAATCTTCTAGCCTTCCCTCTCTTAGATAGATTTACAAGAAAGATCAATTTGGGAATTATGTTGGCCTGATTTTCCCCTTATGTAGATATTAATTGATTTTAGGCCCATTGCACAACCTGTATTATAGCTGCTTGGGAACAACACATTATTCTGTGGCTGATTAATCCCTGTCCATAGAACTGGGTTTCTAAAAGTCTTTAATCTCAGGTTTGCTTTGCCTGTTCTTACACAATTTTTTGTGTGCCTCATCATGCAACTATTTATATTTTCATGAACAGTCATAGCAGTGGTCATTAAAGCTGAGTATGTTCACTTTATCTGGTGCTCTCAATACTTTAATTTGAGGCAGTTTCCTACAGGAATAATTCTTCAATTATATGCATCTAAGGAAATGAACAGAAAAGAAGAATGAAATGGGAACTGACAGGGTTCATATATATAGGTAGTTGAATACTGCTCTGAACATTTTATGTTGCCAGTTGTACAGTTGTCCCCTTGTATTAAACAAGTACCTAAATAATGATTTTTTTACTGGGTAATAATAACATGATGCATGGGGTTATTCCTACTCAGATGGAGGACTTTGCACTTCCTTTTGTTGAATTTCAGGAGATTTCTCTTTACCCAGCTCTCCATCCTATCCAGTTCCCTCTGAATGGCAGCACAGCCCTCTGGTTTATCAACTACTCCTTCCAGTATTCGCTGAAAAACCTTACTCTATTTATCCAAAAGTTCAATGTAACATCAGAGGGAAAAACCAGCCAAGTGCATTACCCAGAGGAGGGGATGATCTCAGACTGAGATCAGCAAGATCCAGCTTCCCTTAACTTCTCTTTTTTTACCTGCACTCAGTTATGAGACACAGATTTGCTTTGAACGATTAAGAGTCATTGATGTAAAGTGCTTTAATGTGGTTTTCTGAATAGCATGATTAGTTCTGTTGTTGGAAAAATTTCTTTTTACTAGATGATGATTAATAGAATTGTGCCCATAGGCCTGTTTGCAAATACATGGTATGGTTTTGGCTCTATTTTCAATATGCTTTCCTGTGCTTGTTAGACAAAAGACCTGTAACAACAATTTTTACAAGAAATATTCTTGCTTAGCCCTTAATTGCCTTAATAAAATGATGAGGTTTTAAATTTCCTTTAAAGTTTTAAGTCAGTGTGACATCCTTTGCACTTTAGCAGACAACATGTCTTTGCTTATTGACAAAGCAGCACTCTCGTATTGAAGTAAAACACATATGCTCTTCTGAGAGGAATGAAGTAATAATTGCTGGATTTTACTTTTAATGTAAATCGTTTCCCCCTATGTTGTAGTATAGTATTTGCTATGGTGGCTGCAGTAGTGTTTTCCAGGAGAAAAATTTCTGGATTAATCAAATGTTAAAGTAAACAGTCCTCATATACATCCACAGAGCTTTTAATAATATGAGCAGCTACTGAGCATGTGACTATTTTATACATTCAGAAGATGCTGAGAAGTTATCAGTTTTGCATATTGACACCTTGCCAACCTATGCAGTTTTATCTGTTTTCTGTTTCTTGCAGAGATCTGATTAATCTGGTGTAGCTGAGATGGTTATTGCACATGCACAGTAGCTGCTGTTACCAAGCAAACTGATTATCTCTGTACATATGAAGTGATTCATTCAGCCTTATACGAGTCATTCGGTGACCAGCAGAATAGTGAGACCTGACTCTGTTCTCATTTGTATCCTACGGTTTTTAGACAGTCTTTTCAGCCTGTGGTGCTCCGTATTGTCTCATGTTCCCGACCCACTGCTCACAACATCATCTCCATTTTCTCTCTGCTTTCCACAGCATTGCCATTCATCTTTTGGCTCACTGAGCTGCTGGCTGAGCAAGAGGCATCATGCCTCTCTCCAAGCTGAGTGCTGACTCGCCAGCTGGCCTGCTTACGCTTATGCCATTAACTATATAGCTCATATTACTGTCTTTGTCTCACTGAGGACATGGCTTTGGATCTTTTCTTTTATTCATCTAGTCGCTGTTTTGTTTTTGGTAGATTGTTTAAATATGCCTGGAAGTAGTTACCATGTCTGTCCTTGTGTCATATGTGGTTGAAATTGGCCCAAAAGTTCAAAAACAAGTTTTTAGGAATTGAAATTGAATAGTGAATGAGCAGAACTAAAATACAATGTCACTGCTGCTGTGACCACCATGCATTGTTGGCTGGCTGAGGCTGAGACTATGGATTCTAGAAGCATTTACACTTCACTATACCTGACTATCTTCTGTGAGTTCAAATTATATCACTAATATTAGTGATATAATTTAAAATAATTTTGCTAAACATACAAATATTTCATTTTCATTTAGCTAAAATAGATTGTTCTACTCAGCTGTAATTAGTTACACCTCTTGAAATCACACTCTGCTCTGGCTGTTCTGGTTAGCTTGTCAGCTTCCTTTGCAGAGCAGCTATCACCTCTTTTACCTGTATTCCATGGCTGGCCAGTTTCTTTTAGCATCATTTTGATACATGTCAGTAATTTCTTGCTATCTACATGAGCAATAGGGCTTGGGGAATACTTTCTCTAAATGATGGGTATAAAAGTGAAAAGGTTTGTCATTAATAGCTTTCCATCAAAGGATTGACAACCAATCTTACACCTTCTTTCATAGACTTGTCAATGTCTGTTGTCCAGACAGATTTTTTAATCACCATTTCAAGTGAATTTATTTCTATCTTCCTTAATTCTTTTATCTCATTCAGTTTCCTGTATTGTTAACTAGGGAAAAAAAGTCCAGATCACCTGTTATATTTCCGTGTCTGAATTTGTTGAAGCAAATAATTATCAGTCACAAAAGAAGACTACATACATCCTAGAAAATGTTTAAAATCTAGAGAGTTGTGCCAAAGTGGTTTGTAGGTGCATTGCTAAAAACTGAAACCAGCCCTATGTACTTCTGTCTTTTATTTCTTTTTGTAGTGCTATAAGAGAAGCAGATAGTGGCAGAATATTTTACTTTTTTTTTTCTCTTAATATTGTTGTGCATAAATCAATTATTGCACCTGTTAGCCTGATTGTAATTACCCAGATTGCCTTTATGGCCTCACTTTTAGCAGAAACTTTCATATTTTCCAGTCATATGGCACTATCTCCACTTTGTAGCTCTATTAAGAAGAGGTTTTACATGACAGCTTTTTCATAATTCAATCATTGAAGTTATCTGATCCCCTTCCAAATGTAGTATATTGATCCTTAATTTTACTTCTGCCTCTCTTTCTGTATCTTATTCTCCCTAGTCAAAAATATCTAATTTATTATTCTCAATGGAAGGACACATTTTGAGTCCTATTTAGATTAGTTTTAATAATTTTAAATCTCTCCTAATTTAGATAAATTCCTTACTTTGGTACTTTTCTTGTACTTCATCTGAAGAAAGATCTACTACTGTTTTAATTTTCTTTGCAAACTCTCACTCAGCCTTTTGGTAGTTCTTCTTTTATCCCTGTTTCTCCTGACTGGGAACATGCATTTCCTGATTTGTATCTGACATTTTTCTTAAAAGGCCTTTCTTGTTAACTTCAGCCATTTATTATCTTTAACTAGCAGTGAGGCAGGACATCTTTCAGATCTCAGTATTAGATCTCTGTGCTAACCACTCTGTAATCACCAAAAGAATTTGGGAAACAGTACCTTCTGTTCACCAGAAATACTTGTTCTGCAACCAGACAAAGCCCTAAGCATCAGATAAACAAATTAATTCAACTACAATAAACAAGGCCTTTCTCCTTCTGATGTGGGGACAAGATATGCATTACTTCTGCATCTTCTCAGACCAACCCATTGCTATGTAAAGTATCCAAATCAGGGAAAGAAAAAGCATTTGCTTGATATGCAAGTAGACAGCAATAGAGTATAATATTAGGAGGGTTTCATGTTACTGCACTCTGCAGTGTGGATATAACAAGTTGTTTTAGTTTTGTGTTCATTGAAGTAAAAATTCACAGGACGTGAAACAGCCTAGAGTGGAAGGAACCTCGAAATATCATCTGGCTCAACCTTATGTGAGAAAGGCAGCCTGGATGAGATTTTCTGGCACGTGCTCCAGTCACATCTAGAAAATCTCTTGTGAAGTGGACTCCACCATGTCCCTGGGGTGGTTGTTCCATTGAATTTTTCTCACCCTAACAGATTTATTTTTTATATTGAGGTGAATACTCTGCCAGTACAACTTTTCAGAAAGAAACTAGAATCTCTATCCACTGCCATTCTTTTAACAATCTGCTCTTCAGACACTCATCTTGCTCTTTCAGCCTGAGTTAAAAGTGGTGGAAGGCTGTAGTTACTCATGCTTTGTCTCAGAGGGGAATGAATATATTAACTCTTGAAGCCTTCTCTGGCCCTGTGGTCGTGTGTGTGAAATCTGCATTTATGTTTGTGTTAGTGAGCTTTCATTACTTACCCTGGCCAGAAATACTCCCCTGCGGAGGTAATCCAGCAGTGGCGCAACTATGTCATACTTCTGGTGATCCAAGAGGGGTTTCCAAAGAAGAGGCAGTGATAAAAAAGAGTTTCACCTATGAGAAAGTGTAAGATTGAACCTTTTGGATTTTCTGCACTTGCCATGGTTCAAAACTGATCTCCAAATTCCCAGTGATACATTAAACTGTAGCCCACATTTTTTGGACTGATTTTAATGACTTGCAGCCTGTCTACAACTAATATGCATTCTAAAGATATTTTTCATTTTGGCTTTTGTTTGCAAGGTACTGTGATAAACACAGAGGAAGTTGGTAAATGTGCAAAAATATTGCCTGCTAGAGGAAAAAAATACTTGAACATTTTTCATTGGTTTCCCTTTGCATTTCAGGTATTGGTGGCAATCTAGTAGCTATTCAAGCTAGCAGAATTTCTACCTACCTCCATTTACACAGCATTCCTGGAGAGCTGCCAGAGGAGGCCAAGGGTTGCTATTACCCATGCAGAACATACTGTGGTACAGGTATGTCTGAGTTAAAAACCCTGTCTCACATCTCTTTATCCCTGTGTGCCAAACTGTATCACTAGTGAGAAATGGCAATGAACTGAACTTGCTGTGTGCAATTCAAAGGCTGGGTGAGGCTTGGCAGTTTCATTTACCTGCGGCTGTTTTTGCCTGTGAGAATCACAAAAAACTCCCGGAGGGATGGATTAGCAGAGAGGAGCACAGAGAAGCATGAAGCCCCGGAATAGGCTGATGAGGCAGGACACCGGGATAAACACTCAGAAAGGTTTCAGCCTTCAGCTTTCCTTAGCTTCTCTACCTGCTCCCAAGTTTTGTCTGCCTTCAGAACTTCAAACCAATTTCCTGTTAGGGCCAAACGGACATAATTACTAAGCCAAATCCCTGCTTTCCATTTCCAGTTTGCCATTTTTTCTCTAGATTATTTATTCACAGGTTATTCCTCCCCTGTATTTCCCACTTTCCTAATGATGTAGTAACTGTTGTGAAATGTGATGTGTCACCACCGTGTATTACACTTCCATATTTATTAAATGAATTGAAACAGATGTGAAAGTGGTAAATGTGGGATTACTTTCTAGAAATATAAGGTATTTTTGAGGATGTCTTGAATATGGAGTCCAAAAGATCCTCTTTACTAGTAAGACTTTAGGAAGTCCAAAAATGTAGATGGTATTACATGAGCACAGAATGAAGGGAGTTTGCACCCTTTTCCAGAAGGGCTCTGCTTACCTTTTCTGGAAGACAGTGAAATTCCTCAAGGAGTCTTTTAGTGGAAAATACTGCCTCCTGTTTCACAGCAGCCAATGCTGTGGAATTCCAAAAATGGGAGTTTTTATACTGAAATGAATAAAAATCTAATATAGGAATTGAAGAACTTAACCAAATGTTGTATTTTTTTATTTTTATTCTTTTTATTGTAGGAGTAAATAACAAATCAGCCCAAGTTCTACTTCTCTTGGTGATTCCTGGACACTTGATTTTCTTGTACACTATCCACTTAATGAAAAGCGGACATACTTCCTTAACCCCCATCTTTATAGCAGTCTATTTGTTGGCTGCTCTGCTACAGGTAAGAATAAGTACAACTGGCAAATGCTTGTATAAAAACAAGTTCTTGAAGAAAATAATTTTTTTTCTGGTATCTGAAATCTTATGAAGGGTACAAGAAGGTGTGGTTTAATAGAGACTTTCAGCACAGTTCTGGATTAGCTGATTATCTGCACAAATATACAGTTTACACAGGTGTACTGTTGTTGTGAGTGCTTTGCAGAACATACTTGACTGCATTATCTCCTTGTCATGTATTTTTCACCTGCTTTTGGAACCATTGCATCTAAACCCCCATCATTGTAATCAACTAGAGGGGAAATGGAAAGAAGGGAAGGGAAATGGAAAGAAAGAAAGGTAGCATTTATGAATAATGAAAGTCGAGGAAAACTGTTAAAAAAATCTAAAGTGGTTCACATTACTGTTTTAGTTAACATAGTCCAGTAGATGAAAATATTACAGCTTCCTTGGTGTGTTCTTAATATTTATTAGTTTAAATTAATATGAAAGCAAACATCGTACAAGAAATTGTACTTGCATTAATTGTCAAACTTCATTACCTTATTTGGCTGTTTTACCTAATGGTCTGTTCATACCCAGCAAGGGCAGTTCTTGAAAGATGCCTTTTGAAATAGCAATGTCTTAAAGTGAAATGATTTCATTTTGAGAAATCACTAATACAGAATAAAATATTTTATTAAAGTCACACCTAATTTTTAGGTATAACTTGCCTGAATTAACTATTATGTTTCATTACACCTTAAAACCAAAAAGTGACTGTGTTACACAGTAGAAATGTAATTGCAATATCCATAATTTAAATGTATGTGCTACTTAAAAAAATGTGACCAATTAAGTTTTAGAAAACAAACAATGACATTATCAGCAGGTCAATACTTAATGAAATGATAATTTTTAATGTTCTGAATTGTCCCATTCTTTTCACACTGCTATCTCAACAAGGACAGGTTTCAAAAACTGTTACAGTTTTACATGGGAATTTTATACCTTTCTGGTAGAACATGACTGATAATGTTTCAACCTTTGCAAGTGAGAGTGTCATACTAAAAGACATAAATTAGTTTTCATTTCCTTCTTATATAATGTTCCTAGTTTCCAGCCTTATCACTTGCTTTATAATGTGTTTTCCTGAGGAAATGATGCTATTCCTTTACTCTGTCTGTTCTGTCTGGGTTGGGGCAACAGCCCCTGGTAATGGAAGATTGCAGAGTGATTCCCGTCAGTATTAAACTTCCAAGATTTCCTGTGGGAATCAACCTGAATTCATAAATCCAGTTCTCCTGCTCACAGAACTGCAATCACAGCATGTTTAGGGACAATTTCTTCAGCAGCAAGACTTGACAAATGCAGAAATCTCACGTTTTCACCTGAAAACCTGAGGCATTATGGCAGAACTCTCAAATGACATAGTAATTTAAACCCAGCAGCAGCATGTATACAGGTGTAAAGTTGAATTTTCATTAATTCAGGATCTGATTGGAGTATTCAGATTTTAGTCATGTATGTCTATTGCAGTACATCAGGCCACACCTGATTTTCTTGATTTTTCACCAAGAAAGCAGACATAGAGCTTTTCTCTTTTTTTCCCCTGCTCTCTTTTATGGATTATTTTTTCCTCTCTATCTTCTGTCTTTAGTCATAAAAGGCAATTTGAGATGTATTTACTTGGAAACTGAGTACCAGTATTGCAAACTATAACTTCTCATGGGTCTTGACATATTTACAATTTGAAACCCTTTGGTTTTAAAGACCTGGAAATATTTAATAGATTCCTTTCCCCATTTGGATTATTCTGGCATTTCTCTAGTAGTGATTATTGTAGTGTTACATATCTCTAGCAGATTTAGTTTTCAGAGAGATGATGCTTGCTTTAACCCTTAAATCTTCATCACAGTTTATTTACCTGTTGATCCGAAGTATTTCCATACTGCAGTTTCATGCTTTTAAGTTTCTCCTGTCTCAAGGAAAGCACTTAAATATTTGTACTCATTCCTCTTCCCTTTTTCAGTGACAACATATATGTGCCTGCAAACAGCAAAAACCAGTTTTCAATCTGCCATTTATTTTGGCATAACCTAACAGCTACTGATCTTATTTTTCCTGAATTCTTTTATATTTTTGCCCTCTCAGTGAGAGCTTTACCAGTTCCTCTGTAAAACTGAAAAGCCTCACAGCTAAGTATTATTATTTCAATTAACAACAAACTAAATGCATTAACAGTCTTTTGAGCAGTGAAAGATTTGCATTCTCTTTTTTATAATATATTGCACTTAGATTTATTTTCACTTTGCGTGGAAGATACATGAAAATGGATGTCAAAAATTAAAATCCTGCTTACAAGCTGGATATTTTGTGTTTGAGGTGGTAGATGATAATTTAGCAGAATACAGTATTGATATCACTGTTTTGACCTTTGCCATCCCTTACTTGTATTGAGCTGGGGGCCAGAAAGTGTTGCTAAAAATTATTATGGCAATATACCACCTATGTAGGTTTTTCCTCACTATGTTAAAAAATAATGCTAAATTAAAAAATAACAACAGCAATTAAATTAGTTTTCTGTCTTTAAAATTCAAGTGACTATTGTAAGGTGTTAAATTATTTAATGACATATTTCACAGTGGACTGCAATAGATTGTTAATTGACTTTGATTCTGTTTATTATTTCTGACAGTCCATCTCTGTTTATTTAAAATGGAGAGGAAAGGCTTAGAGAAATGGCAAATGTAGAACTCTAAATGGAATGTTGGAGTAAATGGGAAAAAAATCAAGAAAATGTTAATGCAAAGATATTGATTATTCCTTTTATATTTTTCTCTGTCTCTATCAGTTTATGCAATCCTACATTATTTCTACAGTAAAACTGTAACATGTATATGAATTCTATTTTACATTTTAACAAGACTTTTTCAAATTGCCTGTAAACTACACTATCCATCCCAAAGTGATAAAAATGGAATTTATTTGCATTGAAAGCTCTATGCAGCATCACTGAAGTTCCAGTCAGATAGTTTAATTTTCATCCAAATCTGATGAAATTCATCTTTGATTGTTTTTTTCACCACCAGCTTCTTTCATCTCATCTCCCTGCCTGTTCTGAGGTATTCTTAGATATTTTCTCCACAGCATTTCATTTAAATAAGCTATTTATGGGAACTAAATAATTAACATGCATGATGTATTATCAATAGTATAATTCACTTTTTATTGGTTGAAAATATGCTGTGTAATAAAACAAAGTGCAGTTTCCCTGAATAAGCAGTTTTTTTCTAAAAATCATTACATTAAGATATTTTAAGTAATATGAGTAGTCAGAGCTATGATTTGCATTCTTTTTGATTCTCTGTGAATGAAACTGTTCTGGGTTTCCAAACTTAATAAAAACCAGAAAACATTTTATTTAATTTCATTTTCGTTTTCCTATCCTTAATAATACAGCTGTTTCTAATCTTTAAATAAATATAGATTCTTGAAATGTTCTTCAATTAAATTTATAAATTGATTGTCTTGACATCCAAGGCTGTACTCACTTTAACTTGAGAGGGGCTGGGATTTCACAATTATTTTTCCATAAAGGGGGAAAAACTGCACAATTATTTATATTAATCTGCATTCAGGTAAAACTTTTAGGCTGAAGTCTAAAAGGTTTAGCTCCGTAGTGAAGAGACTTTTCTGTGTTTATGAATGCCAGCACCAGAGGAAAATGCAATGAAAGGCACTATGGGGATTGTATACCCTGTAAGCATGCAGGGTGCTTCACACAATGCACTGTACAGTATCAGGGCAAGCCAATGTGCCTAATCAAAGCCAGTATAATATTATAAAGTGCCGTTGGATTTGGTGAGTGTTCAAGAAGAAAATTCTTTCCTTGAAAGTCTTACAAGAGCAAGCCACAAACATGCACCAGCACACTGCATGCAGTTATAATATGGCATTTGACCGATGAAGGTTCTGTTAACTGTGAAACAGTCCTCCTCTTATTCCTCACAAAGGCACAAGTATTTTTTTTCTGTATGAGGCTGTGCATCAAGTAGAGTTTCATCCCCTGTCTTGTCAGGCTGCAGCAGAAGGAGAGCAGCACTGGAATTGCCAAGCTGTCAGTCCTGGTGCATGGCTCAGGGCGCTCAAAGGAAGCCTCTATTCTGTGTGTTCTCACTGAGCCAGTAAAATGCCCTGTCAGGAATTTTCACACCTACTGACCAAATCTGAACACACAGTTATGTTAAAGTCTCAGGGAATAAACAAACAATAGGAGATTCCCAGAGCTATTACCAAGAAAATAAGTAATTCCAAAATTCTTCTTACCCAGTGAAAGGTCGGATGTGCACAGCTGTGAAGTCACTTTTGCAGTGCTTCAGGGCTGTTTGGGGCAATAGAAAACCAAGAATTCAGCAGTGCTTATAACGATTTCCTGCTTACACAAAAAATGTCTAGGATTTCTCACCAATGTGAGGATTCTAATGATGGTATGGGCCTCTTTAATGTGGAAACATAGCTTGTGGGATATACTGTACATTACAGAGAAAAAAGGAAGGTTGTGTTTATAGACAAAATATTGATGCATTTCAAATATTGCTTTTTCTAACAGGAGAGGTTACTTCCAAAAGATGAAGCATATAACTGCTAAAGAGACTATATTTCAAGGAAATATGGAAAGCCAAGCCCAAATCTGGACAGTTCTGTATGTTCAGTGCTTTCTCCTTGCAGCATGACAAGCAGACTTGCTAGACTCATTGGGGTCTGACCATGGGTACAACAGCTCCTTCCTTTCCAGCCATGTTGCTGTCTGGGGTAGAAGCCCAGCTCCTACCGAGTCATAGCAGGAATTTGTCATTTTTGCCTCCAGAAGGCTGGGCTCAAAGTGCTTGTGTATGAGCATACCAGAGCACTTACTGGTCTGGGTTACACATGCTGGCGGATAGCTGAGAAACAGCCTGAAATTAGGACTGTTTTGGTGAAACCAGGGTGTCTGGCAAAGCTACAAAGAAATCAAGAGGACAATATAAAAAGCTTATATGAAATATGAAATCCAAAAAAAAAAAGTTCCTTCCCACAAAATTGGGTCAATATAATGAAATTGACTCAGAAACAACTTCAGTTAAAGCGGTTTCTTTTTTTTACTTCAAAGAGGTCTTAGGGTGACATCAGTGTGAGCTGTGCTGTCTGGGTACTTGGATACCTTAGAGGAGCTGATGCCCCTTACAACAGAAACAACAGTAACAAGAAAAAGCTTGCTGTTCAGTGGTTTCTTTGCAGCCAGGCATTAAAGGAAATCTCTGCATGTTTGGAGGAAACAGTGACTTGTCCCCTCTGGACATGACACATGCCAGATACTCTACCAGAGAAAATCATACAGAAAAATGTATTTTGAAAAATGTGTGTTGTTCCTAGTCTGAGAGTTCACTGACAACAAATTTCTGGCTGTAGAAATGGAAACTCAGAGAGTTCAGTGTAGGTCTACTACAAGCACTTTACAGTTACTACTTCATCAAAAGCCATTTAAAATTGGAGACATGTCATGCATAATTTGAAAATGAACTTCATGAACGGTCAAAGCCACTGGAAGACCTAAATCATAACTCTGGTGAGAACGACAGTCAGAACACTGTAGTCTTTAGAGATTCTTAAATGGGATTTTTTAGTCATAATTAAAATAACAAATAAATAAACTTACATTTGAATTTCATAGATTTGTAAGTTCTTAGCCAGTAATTGCCGGATCTTTTCATAGTGAAGTTATGGGTAAATTTTGATTCAGTATAATTTTGAAAGTAAAGGAGACTTAAAACACATTTGAAAAAGATTATCTCAGTTTATTTACATCTGTGTTTCCTGTCTAAGGTAATAGAACGCGACTATTTTGTAATGCATTTTCAGATGGAAAAAATTTAAGGTGGAATCATCAGTAATAGCAACAGGAAGTTTAACAGTTTAATTTTCCAGCTTGGTGTTGCAATTCACTTATCACAGTAAATAATAAAATTGAACAATGCTATACTGTTTTACAAATATTCTTCATTTGAATATTACACTTTTATCACTGTGAATTTGACATGCATCCACATGCATCCAATTTGACATGTCCACATGACAAATTGACATTACAGATGAAAGAAACAATAAAAATATGGTAGCATCCTGCAACTTATTAATAAGGCTATAGGAAGCCTAGGCAGTATTAAGAATGTTTGGAAGGAGTTATGTATTTTTATTTTAAATAATAGAATTTTGGTCTTTTCCCATTTTAGGAATCATAAGAAATTATTTTCATGAGAAAATACAGATGTACTACATGCAAAAGATCAAAAATAACTTTTCTTCACCTAACTTTCCGTGTTATTTATATCTAAAGACCTTGAAAGAATGAAAGTAAATTTAGTATACAATAACAAAGGAAAAAAAACTGCTTTGTAGTGTGTTATGTTCCCATTTCTAGTCTTGCAGTCATAAGATTTGAACTTTAAAAATAGTAAAGCTCACTCATATTTAAGTATTCATGTTATTTCACTTCCAATCTGAAATTCATGATTTGAGTCAGAAAGTTCAGTATCAAGAATTACTCTCTATTTCCATCCTTTGTTGTACCAAATAATGTGAGTACTTATATTCCTTATTTTTAGATTCTTCATCATTAGGATTTTTCAAGATTTTCCCCTCCCTCCTACTCAAATTTCTGTATTCTGCTTCTTCTGAGGACTTTTTTTGACAGTGAGACTGAAGGGTGATTTTTAGAAATGCAGTCTAAGTCTGATCATGCCTTTAGTTTCATTTTCCTCTCTTTTGATTGTGATTTTTCCCCCTGTAATAACAATAATAATATAGCATCATTTTCCTTTTAAAACATCTGAAATTTTACCAGTATTTTTGCAATCCTGTCTCTGGACCCTTTTTTTTCTTGATCAATGACTATTGAGTGTCTTTTCTTTTCTTAGCCAGATCTTTTTATATAGATAGATATTTGGTTATTTTTTCCCTTTCTTAAAGCCTGCAGTTATTTCATCCTTCAGAATGGAAGAATTCCTAGAGCTTTTTTTCATAATTTTACTACTACTAATCTCCCTTTTTGCAGAAAACTCTATATTAAATAATTTCTATGCTAAATAATTTCAGCTCATATCTTGAACAGTGCTGCATTTATTTACAAGTTTTCCTACTAATTTTCTACAGCATTTCATTCTAAACATCAAATTTTTGTACTGTATTATTAGGCTTTTCTGTGATGTTCATCCCTTGTTTTTTTCCCCTCAAAACCAGCTGGTTTACCATTGGGAGAAGTAAGGCTTTCTTCTTCATAGCATGGCTGCAGGGCAGAAATGCAGTGTTTGTACTGCTGTGCCATCTGCATCAATTTACTGACAGAAGTATCTGTCACTGATAAATAAAAAATCTCACAAAATGTGAAGTGTCATCTTGCAATGTCTCTTTTACAACTTTTTTAAAATCTGTCAGATCTTTATGAGTCACTTATCACTTTGAATTCAAAACTCTTTCAAAAATTCAGCAAACTCATAGTAGGGTGCTTATTTTCTTTTTTTCCTTTATTTTATTATTTCCCCAAAATAATCATTTGATTGATGACTTCGATTGCCTTGTCTTGACAGTGATAAGAAGCAAAATCTTCTTGAAGTCTTAGTCACATCGATTCCATCTTGCATTAAATACTAATGTGAACAAATAAGTAACCATTTCCAAAGACTGAGCCAAATAATTCTTAAATGTATGTGAGTTTTCTAGCCATGCAAATGCACGATGAATGATCGCATCATTCCTTCACCAAAATAAGTGAAGGCTGGAACTGCAGTCTCATAACTTAATCTGTGGGCACAAAGTCCTGATTGCCATCACATACTGTTACAAGCACCAGTTAATATAATCTGCTATAAATTTTTCTTATGACTTACAAAATGCAGACTTGTTATAATTTGCATTATTTGTTGTGCACCTGTACATTAATACAGCAAAAAAAATTATTTGGGAAGGTTCACAAAAGCTGAGTTTCCAAACTGCCCCCTTAACACTGTAGTCTAATTTCAGGATGGAAAACATAGCCAACTGAAAGGTTTTCATGTTGTGATTTTTAAGAGTCAAAAGTGAATACTGTCATCTGAAATGGAGTGTATGTGTTATGTCTAATTGGTTGTGTTATATAAAGGCAGTGTATATTTTTCTTGGAATGGGTGCTCCCATCTTCCAATGGAACATGTGTAATCATTGTGGATGTGGGGCGCTGCAGCGTCCTCTGAGCATCCTGCAGGAGATGGGAATGTGCAGGATCTTTTATAAACAGGCCTCTTTTTGCCTCTGTAAGAAGAAGGAGCTGACTCAAGGAATCTGATCGTCTTCCAAAGAAAACATCTGTTTTAAATATATTTGTTTGGATTCCAGTCAGCGCACCTAGGACTTGCATAATTAGCTTAGACTACACAGTTCCCTTTTCAAAAGATACGTTTATATAAATAAGCCATGCATTTTTCATTAAGCAAATACTCTTCCTTTCTCCCTTTTTTTTTTTTTTTTTAATTATAAATTCAGGCTTGTATTTTAACATACAGTTTTGCAAAGCAAGGATTAATTGAGAAACTTTTTCAACACAATTATTTGTATGATATTCATTTTGCTGTACTTATGGTGGAGAAGTGTCTTTCAGCTATATGAGTGTATGTATTTATAAGCATGCTTTTGATGCTGATAATGGATTATTTAGTAAATAAAATATTGTCATACTTTTTACTACTTTTGATACCTACATTATTTTAAATGTAGATACTAGAGTTTTGAAAAATTAATTATGGTAGTACATGTCTTAAGTTTACCCTTCTTAAAGATCTGATTAACTAAAAATACCTAAAATACAGAATTTATTTCAACTTAAGCATCTCCTTAGAGGCTACAAGAAGAAATGAAACTCAGTGGCCCTTTCTCCATTCATCTTGTGCCATTCCGCGCCACATGATTCCACTGAACCAGAATCCCCTATCATACAGCTGTGCAACATTAAAAGGATTCTTTTCTAAAATTGGGTTAATCATTATGCATATCTTTCATATGAAGATCAAGCCCCTCAAATGTTCAGACATTCACAGATGGGAATTAAATCTTTTACTTTGGGAAAAATTCAGCCTGGAGTGACAATTTCATTGCAGGTGTGCCTTATTGCAGAAGGGCTGAAGGTAGTTTTTCAGCCATAAAAGTAGATTCTAGGCCATTTTTTGCAGTTCACACAACCCAGGTGAAACTGTTGTTAATTTGACCTGTTATTCTTTACATCACATCTGATTTCAGTACTAGACCTGTCCAAACAGGAATTATGCCTGGGTTGCATGTGTTCATGTGGGGCAACATGATTTGGTTCTGAATTATCTCAAAGCCCTACTTATTTTCTCTCTCTACAGACTGATGTGTTATAAGAGAAATGCAGTTGTGTGTTTGGTGGAACTTTTTTGGCTTTTCCTGCCATTTTCAGAAGTCCTCAAGCATAGTCTGGGTAAAAAATGCTTTCAGTAGTTCTGTATGTTCCTTCCAGCAATGCCTGTGATTGAGAGGAGTTGTCTAAGACTCCTTCTCCCTGGCTGTGCAGCACTTTAATTATCTAGAATTAATTCATATTAATTATTTGTATTTTTGAAAAGCAATGGTATGCAACACTTTGGTCTAGTATGGAGACAATAATGATGGCTATTGACTTCCTTTTGATGTAACTTACAGGATAATAATACAGATTTTATTTGTTTGATGTTGTGTAGGTGTTTACTTTGTTGTGGATTGCTGACTGGATGGTGCACCACTTCTGGAAAAAAGGAAAAGACCCCGATAGTTTTTCTATCCCTTATCTTACTGCACTGGGAGATCTGCTTGGAACTGCCTTATTAGCTATAGGTTTTCATTTTCTGTGGCTCATAGGTGACAGAGATGGTGATGTTGGTGACTAATTATTCCAATGGATGCAGTGACTTTTCCTGGAATATTGACAAGACTGCTCACTCCACTTGAGGGTCCTCAAAGTCTTTGTTCCTTTTGGTCTAAGTAAATCCAGTTGACACAGACATAAAACAGCCTTAATTATTATAGTTTGGTTTGCTTTTAAAAACTTGGATGGAACTACTACTTGTATGGAGTACATGAGAGCTTTTTTCTGAAACCAAGGTGGATTGGAGGTAGCTGAAGATATCTGAGTAGACACAATAAAGAGCAGATGAATCCTTCATCAAGTTTTAAGTTGCCTAAAGAGTTGATGATATGTTCTTACCTTGCAATTTCAGTGTTGCAGCTCTTTGACCATTGTAGACTTGACACCAATAATGACTGTTATTGTCCACACATTTTGTCACAGGCTTTATTTTCTGTAGAAGAATATGACTATCAGCGTTTATGAAATTAGACACTTGGAAAGTCTCTGCAGGACTCAGCCTGTTTTCTTTGTGCTAAAATGAGCAACCTAATTATTTTCCTGTTGGGATTTATTAGAACAAAAATAGAAAAGGCAAATAATAATGTGACACTGATCTGGTCACTATTAATGGGTGAATGGTTAAAACTCCTTGTGTTGAAAAGTGTATGTTCATTTAGCAACTGAAAAGATGTTTAACTAACTGATATTAATGGTGTTGTGATGGCCAGTATCCTGATTTTAATGAAGTATTTAGAGGTGTTTATTTAACTGTATATACTGATCCCTGCTTAAACTTGCAGTATAAAAGATGAAGTTTCTTTTATAGGCCCTTAGGAAGTTACACGTCAAATTCCAGACCTATGTCATCAATTTCTGAGTAGAAATCTCTGCTTTCAAGCCGTGCAAATAATACGGTCAATAAGGAAATTTATGGCTTCTCAATGATTTCTCTTATTTTTAGACCTGAATATTTCAAATAATACATTGATCATGAGGACTCTGGTTGCCATATTGGAAAAAAGGTACTAATTACTCTATTTTAAAATCTACTGGGAGTTACTCACAGCATAAGTTTTAGAAGACTACTGCACACATCCAAAATGCATAATGAAATAAACAAATTGTATTTTAACTGTTGTGATTGAAAGTTTTAAATTTTGAGATTTAAATAAGACAACTGAATCCATATATCAGCATATAGTTTAATCTTGTAAACATTAGTCATCTGCTTTATGTATACAAATGCTTTTTAATTTGATGGATCTACTCAGATGAGTAGATTACATGGATAAATGCTAATGGGACTTCTATATGTGTTGGTCACCTTCAACTCTTTGGAAGTTCAAAGTATTTGCAATCTTGAAAATTAAACCAGCTATTCAGTGCCTACAGATGGCTTTAGATGCCTGAATTTTAGCTCCCTCATTTAAATATCTTTATTTAAGCATTTTCTTACTGTTATTATAATATAGTTGTTTGAATGAATCATATGTATTATGTCTTTTATTATGTGAGAGAAAGATGAACTCTTTCTAACTTCAGGTTCTCTGACTTTTTTTTAATTTGTATTAATGTTATTTAAAATAGTTTCTTGTATGTAGCACTGCAGGAAATATTATTAAAATGTTTAAAATGGAATAGAAGAAACTCAATTTTTTCAAACAATGGTTAATTATTTTTGATACAGCCATAGATGCAAATTTTTGTATTTGTTAAAACTGCCATCTGAATCAACTCAACTGACATTTCATGCACTTATTGTAGTTACTGGACTTTAGGGTAATTTTTAAATGAATTGTAGGATTCTTAAAAATTAAAATTTCTTGAGATACATGTGATCTTGTCACATCCAATGCATGAGGGAGTTGTAGTATGGCAGTATCCTTAGTGATCAGTATCCTAAATATTTCCCCAGTAAATAAGCAACTGTTGGTACAGTGACTGTTTAGATCATCAAAGTGGTAATGTTACATGAGTAAAATTAAGTAAAATTTGAAAAAGGGAAGTGTATTGCCAGACTGAAATTATCTGGTCTTGAAAACAATAAGTGATGGGGAAGTATAATGGAAAAATGTGTTAGTTCAAAAAAGGGTTGAGAGAGCATTGCATGGTTGAGAGAGCAAAACCCATTTTGTGGGGAAGAAAAAGGTGCAGACTTTCACAAAGCATTCATTATTAGAGGCAAGAGCAAACAGAAGGAAGTTATTTGGAGAAAAGAATCAAAAGGAGCAGCCAAACGTGTTTCTCAGGAAGGGAAGAAAAATATAACTTGTGTTGAAAGGATTTAGGGAAGAGGTATAAAAAGAGATACTTTAGGGAGGGGTGGAAGTGAGGGAGAAAAAAAGAATGCTCTTACATATGATTAAAGAGGAACTTTGTGAGGAAAGAAGTGTGACACTGATAAAACAGGAAAAACCTTGACGTCCAGAAAACCAAGGAATAAATAATCTATGATGTCCAAGGGGTTTGATTCCTATATGAAAGGAGCATTTTAGGGATTTAGAGGCTTCACAAAGTCTGCTACCTTGTGTTAAGAAGGCAAACAACTCTTACCACATTTCATGTATTCCAGCTGTGAGGATAAGATGGGAGGTGGCACAAAAGAGTGCTTGGATACCAGAGAATTTTTTCAAGTACTCAAAAGCTGAACACCCTTAACCAATTTTAATTTTAGTCAAGTCAATCTCTTCACAGCGTTCCACCTACTTGATTTTTTAAAAAAGCCCAGTAATAATGAATTACTTTACTTCATATGTGGCTAAGAAATGTTAGCAGAAATTCTGTCAGAGACAAATTGTGTGCTTTTTGTACCGCTTAAAACATAGAATTGAAAGGGACATCCTGAGATGTTATTGTCTCTTTTTATCAAAACAGCCATATTTTATAATCTTGCAGATAAAATGATGACACTTGGTATTAAAATTCATTAAGTCCTTTCCTCCTTTCAGGCTGCCAGAAGATTCTTTCAAAACTTCTGTTATAATCTGCCCAAGTAGGGCTATGGCTGGTTCACATCTCTTTGCTTTTGAGTCAGCATGGAGCACTTCCTTCGATTCTTGCTTTTATCATCTCATTCACCTCTTTTAAGTTGTGGGTCATCCTAAAGCTCCTCCTGGAACTTCTTGTTCCATTTTCATTCTGCTGATGAGCTAGACCAGCCAGAAGCTGCAGGTGGTTTGCCTTACAAGTTACTGTCTGTAACCTGGTGCTGAGCAACTCTTGGGGTTGTCTTGTTTGGCCTTTCTTATTGTCTGTTATTTTTTTTCCTCTACTGCAGAAATATCTCTAAGGGGAGTAGAACTACAGGCGGGTTATTTGAAATGTGTGTTGTTTTCCATTCTGAAGGACTCTGTGGCCATCTCAATGGCTCTGTGAGTGTGCATAAAAAGGGATAATCTTATTTGTAAAGTACAGTCAGGTGCAGCTTTTAAATGTGGAGTCAGTAGTGTTTCATACCATAGGTGTTTTCTTTTCCTGTGTAATGCTTTGAAAATTATCATTCTAGTGTGTTACTGAATGACTCCAGCTCCTTTTTAGAGTAATTATATAGCCAGGATTGTTCCTCTGCTTTATTATGCTGTTTGATATAAGGGAGGATTCTTCTTTTAACATATATAGATCAATATTTTGATTTTTACAGCATTACTGTACATCTTGTCTTAATCTGTAATGTTTTAATTGGTAAAATTATCTCCCACTCCCATGTTTAATATATTAATTTCACTGGGATTTTTAGAATATTGATGAGAAACTGGTGAGCAGCAAATGAATTTCCCTCCTTTTTACAATTTGCAAACAAAATTAGACTTTTCTCATATAAAGATTAGAACAGCATGAGGTTTAAGGCTTTACAAATGCAGTACAGTTTGCAGAATCAGGATTCAAAATGAGACCTATCATCTTTTTAATGTATTTGCTGCTTCAGTTGTGAGCGTCACTAAAAGCTCTCTTAAATGCAAGAATAGCCTCAGAATACATGTCATGAAACAGTAGCATAAGTGCTCTGTGAAATGAAGTGTTGGAAATTCCTTATTATTATTGTAATGGTAAAATTTCTATTGCAAATGAGATAGTCTCTTTAGAGGTGCAGAAAATGGCAACAGAATATGATAATTGAATTATAATCTTCTTTGGAAAAAGTAAGGTAATGTTCACAAACAGTACTAGAAGGACTGGAAGTACTGTGAAGTCTCTTAGTAGGATTTTTCTTTTCTTTCTTTGACTAGATTTTTTGTGATACCATACACTGTTTTGTGTTTTCTAATCCATTCCCAATCACTTCAGTCTGTTGTTTAGTAATCTTTAGGATTATCATTTTCTCATATGTATTTGGAGTTAAATAAACAGTGTTTTTTATATATAGGTCAGTAAAGAACTAGGAAAAAAAAAGTGTGTTTTGTCATTAAAGCCTCATTCTGATAGTCCTAAAGGAAAGTCTTTTGGTTAAATTTAATGAAAATTTGATCATCCTGCATGCTGTGCATGAATACTCTGGGGAATCCAATATTAGCAAGACATGAATAATTCACAGTTAAAGCTAAGAACAAGTATGTTTACTAAATATACAAGATTGGGTGGGTACTCAAAAGCGGGAGTCATTCAGCATTGGCTGGACTGGGTGGGCTTTACCTTCTCTGCAGCTAAAAAAATGTCAAAAAAATGTCTTGGTTTCAAGTCCTGCTAGTTATTTATTTAATATGCAGGCTAGTTCATCATATTCTCTGTTTTTGCTTTTATTTCTCAGTCCAAACTATACTTGAAGTATGCTTCTTCCTTACTTAGCATTCTTCAACTTGCACTTTTGGGAGATTGTTTCCTCCTCAAGAGCTGCTTAAGGTCTTAAAAGCTAGAGGAAGTGCTTTCCTTGAATAATTCTAAATCTGAATTTCCTTGAATAATTCTAATTCTAAATTCACTTTTTGCAAGTGAAATGGGGTGCAAGTGAAATCCTGAATTAATTATATGGTGGACACTTTCTGAATAGATTCTCAGGATTTAATAATGCTAAGTTCTCAGATTTACAGTTGAAGTTTTACTATGAATAGGATCTTTTAAAAGATTTTGTCTGTTTAATAACTTTTTTCTCTCACTTCTTGGTTCAAATTAATGAAACTGTTGCCTTGTCCCATGTACAGTAGAATAGTATTTTAATAAATCTGACATTCTGAATGGTATTTCAAAAGTTATGAACAACAATACTTGTTTTGTACTTGAGAAGCAATCATCCACTATTTTCCTCTGAATCCTCATACTATGGTTAACTTTAAATTATCCAAAGCCCTTTTCCCCCCTTTTTGTTTCTGTTCTCTCATTGCTGACAGAACTAATTATTTTATTACCTTATAGCATCCAGAGTTCTGGAGTAATATCAGAACATACTTCATGCCAATTGTTTTGAAGAATGAACCAATTTTTACTAGCTAAAAAGGAAAACTGATATGTCTGATTAATTCTGGTTCTAAGGAGATGAAGGGTAGCTTTCACTTAAAAGAGATTAGTACCTCTGGAGTTTGGAGGATTTCCAGAATCCGAGTGAGCTTTCTAAGCTTGACCACATTTAGGTAACTGGGATCAGCTCAGGTGCCAATTTGTGGAGAAAAGTTTGGATGATTTGGAGACAAAAGCAAGCTCTGTATTTGTCTGATACATGAGGATTGGCTGATCAGCTCTATCTCTTTCATTCATTTCATCTTCATGCTTTGCTATTGCAGCTTCTTTAGTCCCAACCCAGTAAGGCCACTAAGTACTATGGTAGTATGTAAGTCCCCACATGTGTATGGGGACTGTGGTCCCCCTGTAAGAGCAGACAGCAAGGCCTTTGAAAAAAAGAAACTTCTAAAAAACCTGCATGTCATTTGTCCAAAACGAAAGATCTAAGTTCTTTGAATTCAGATCCAAAAAGACATACTTATTCCCTGGCTTCACTTCTAGCTGGCCTTTGCTATATTACCACATTAGAAAGCTGCTTCATTTAAAAAAAAACCCCAACGTTTTGGAAGCACTGTAAAGTTACTGAGCCAAAGTGCAGGAAATGCAGCTCTGTTAGACCCCACACTGGTTACGTGCCCTGTACATGAGACTGACATGAGCTGCAACAGCGTTGACCCCTCAGGGAGAAATAAACCCCCTGCTTTGAGCCTGACTGTAGAGCCTTGGCATTAAAGCGCTGGTGAATGCACACATACCTCTGGAATTTGTGTAGCTTTTAGACTGGCACTAAGAGAAAGAAACATTTTTAGCATGCATTACAAGCAGGAGAAAGAGATCCTATTACCATAGGAACTCTCTCACAATGACATGAGACAAAACTAATGAATGTTCACCTTTTTGGTTGTTGATTCTCATTCAGCTCTAACTACATTGCATACAGTTTTCTGTCATATTATGGAATTGAAGTGTTGTTCAGCAAAAGCTCATTTTTAGTTATCTTGTCTTTTTCTGGTCATGGTCAAATCTCCTGCTCCTTATCTAAGGATATCCTTATCTAAGGATATCAACTTGTAATCCATTTTCTCCTGTCCATACCTATAAAGAAAACTCCTGCCCCACATAAAAGGAGATTTTCCCCCGCTATTCTTCTGCTTTTAGGAAGATATGGCTTACAACTCTGTAGACTAGGCCAGACCCATTCACCTTTCTGTATGCTCTCAGTTGTGTCCTGTTTGCAGGAATAGGAGGGCTATTTCCGCTTTTCCATAGCTATACAGACTTAATTTCTCACCTGAATTGCAGTCACCTGTGCTTCCTTCTAATCTTTGCACCATTGACTCCAAGAACTTTTTTCATTAAAAATTTGTGGATTTAGTTTTTGATTTTTTTGAAGGGAAAAAAGGAGGCTTTGAAAGCAGCTGCTTTGGGAATTCTACATCTGGCATGTAAAATCATATTGCATACAGAGCAGGAACATTTCTACGATAAACTAGAAAAGCACATTGTAAAATTAATTCAAGCTAGTGAAGTTGTTATGTCCTTCCATATAACTGAGGCAAATGTCTTAATAAATCATGAATAGCTGTTATTCCTGAAAGGAATATGTTTTGTTTTTCTTCAATGGAGGTCTCAGCATTTACCTGGACACAGTGGTTGTCTCTCGACAGCATGGCTGCTTGCTCTGATTTGACCTTTCTATCTAAATTAATTTCCTTGACGTTTAAAATGTAGTAAAAAATGCAGTGATTGATTTCATTCATAGAGCAATCATTTTTTAAAAAAAACCCTCTACTTCAAACATAAAACTAAATCAGTTTTAGCTAGAATAGTTATCTGCTAAAGGAAGTCTGAATAAATTGAGCCTAAGAAAGGCTTAGATAAAGGTTAAACCCTGACTTTGCACAAGCTTTTATGGGAAATTCGGGCTGCTGTGGGTTGCGGATTTTGACTTGATTGTAGGACTGCAAATACCTGCTGACAGCACAGAGACCTCTTTCTGCTAAAAAGGCATGAATTGCCACAGTAAAATTCTAGTTTTTAGAACAAGCCAAAGCCTAATGGGTAAGCTGTTATCACTCAGCTGTATGTTACCCTGACAGCTTTATGTATTAGTGAAAAAAAGAGAAACCGGGGAATAAACTTTGGATTGATTTTTTTTCTCTGACTGAGGAAAACAGCTTTGCTGGTTGCTTGTTTTTTAATTAAAAACTCTGATTGAAATGAGATTTTCAAACCCACCTAATTTTACTGCAAGTGCTATGTCTCATTTTCCAAAATGATCTGTCCATTTGTTGCATAGTGCTAGGATGTGTGCTCCTAAAGGAATGTTAGCTCAGGTTGCTTTTACTAAAAAAATAGGGACAGTCAATGTCAAAATCAGTAATCTTATTAAGATATTGGCAAAATATATTTTAAATAATGTATAAAGAAATAATATTTTCTATATGTTTTCCTCCATGAAGAAGTCGCTACTGTAGGTCCTTAATGTCTCTGACTTAGCCAAGCAGAAGGTTTTTATTGACAGTGAGTTGAATCTCAGAGTCCAGAGGCTCGAGCACAACAGTAGAGTGACATTTCAAGTAATAGGGGAAACAGGTGGCTTCTTGTCATGCCAATAGAGAAGATGAAGTTGATTTTACTCTTTTAACATAGATTTTATAAAATTGATTAGCATGCAATCTGGGGAGGTGGCATTTGGGTACGTCTTCCAGTGCACTGAGGAATAAACCAGACTCTAATATTTCAAAAATTTCAATCTTGGCAAAGTTGTAAGTGCAACTGGAAAAGCAAGATATTTTATTTTTGGGTGGCTTCAGGAGTCTGGTACGTGATGATGTGTAATACAGCTAGTGAGAAAGGCATGGTGCTGCTGGTTGGCAAGCATATGCCCTGATTGCTGCTCTGCTGCTGGCTGAACGTGCTTGATTTTTTTCTCTTTTCCTTCCCATTCTCCACATTTTAAATTCTTTCATAATTATGATGGAATTGAATGATACGTGTTTTTATCCAACCAAAGGTTTGGAAGTACTGGAGTTCATGCCTGCACAGGGAGCAGGTTATGACCACAAGAACAGTCTTTCTTCAAACTTTGCATCATCTCTACTGGACTTAATCTCTTATTTGGGCCAGAGGACACTTCAGTTGTGCAGGATCCTGTCACTTTGTCATACCCTGCAGTGCTCCCTATCCATCTCCCAGTGCCAGGATGCTGCCCACAGCCCTGCTGCTGCCAGCTCTCCTGTCCTACAGCAGCTTCCTGAGGCCAGTACCACGGGGCAGCTGCTGGATATAAATAGGAAGGGATTTTGTAAATTTGGGGTTATTTAATGGAAAAATTGAGGCCAAAAGGACAGATCTTCAAGTTTCCTTCACTGGTGCAAATCCAGTTTTTTCAGTCTCTGTGGCAGTATGAGAGACTGGTCTTTTCTTTCCACTATCTTACAAGCAATGAAGGAAACCACATAAAAGCTGTGCACCCAAGGCTGTGCAGAGAGGCCATTTCTTACTCCATTACCCCAAAAATGGAAGTTTCTGGGTTTGTATGCAAGTGATTTCAATTTTGTAAAGCCCCCAGCTCCCTCCCTCTGTCCATGGTTGAGTTCTGCAGCTGTTGCTTCCCTGGTCTCGGTTCCCTGGCTGCTCTGCCCACTGAACCCCACCAAGGGATTTCTCCTACTCCACAGGAGTAGATAATTTTGAGTTTTCAGTGTGTCCTGCCTATAATATACAATAAGGCAGGTAAGAAAGCAAAGCTATGCGGACAAAAATCCCACCCTGAAAAATCCGCCCTGAAAGAATGAGCCATAAATAAAGCACACAGAGAGGAATTTTCTTTCTTCAATTTAATTGAAGTTACTTAGAAAAATAATCAGGCTTGAATGGCTTTTTTAAGGAAAGACTCATGAGCAGGTCACACTTGTGTTGGCAATGTGTAATTTATCTTTTTTGCTTTATTAACAGTATATTTAAGTATAAGGAGATACTTTTCTACAACAAGCCTTCTACTGCATACAAATAGATTAAAAAAAAATCCAACCCCACTTGATGTTAAATTATTCGTACACATTGTATTGTGCATGCATGTAAGAAAATAACACTCTCTGTAACAAGAGTAATAGTAAGGACAGTCCCTTTTTGTACCTGAAAAGTGCAGCAGACTACAGTGAAACCCTAAAACATCTGGGGTCAACTTACTTCTAAAAGCACTTCTGCTAGTGGATTATTTATTTCACTTGTCTTACACAGCGCATGGTTCACGCAGCTTGCATGTTTCTGTCATAATGGACATGGTTTATGAAGAGGCTGAAGCATGGACTGAGCCAGGTTTGGGGGAACATCCCACCACCCAACAGTCTCTATCATGTTCATATGGGCCAAATTCAGCCTGCACTCTCAAGTTAAGGTGCTTAATGCCATTTGGGGGGAATGACCCCTCAGCTGTGGGTATCGTGCCAAGTACAGAGCCACCAGCACTGCTGGGCTCAGGGCTGGCCCTGTCAAATGACAGGGAGGCAACTGCTGCTCAGAGATAAGGATCACTGCTCCAGCAGCTTTGAGGGGGCTGGGGACAGAGGTGGGGAGCAGGAACACTGCTGTTCTCTCTGTGCTTATCACTACTAGACATAATTAATACACGCCCTTCTACAACAGCAGCTTCCCAGGTGGCCCTTGCAGCCCCATGGGCATGTCTGTGTTTCACATTTTGCTGTGGCTCTGTGCTGCCCATTTGTCTCCCAGGATCAGCTGTGGCCACAGCAGAAATGGAGCTGGGAGAGAGGCAGAACTCAGGAGCAGACCAGCCCCTCTTCTCCAGCTGGGAAACCCAGGGAAGAGAGAGTTAGAGGGTAAAACCAACCCAGTTCTCTGGCTGCCCCCCACGGCAGGTGGTGGCTGCCAGCTCACTGACATGAGCACGAACAACCCTGAATGTCCTCCTGTGTAGCTGCACTGGAAAGACAGATTTTTTTGCTCAGTCAAAACAGCGTGCCGAATAGGCCAAAAGAAATGGCTATTCCTCTGCATTTGTCATCCTGCTCTGAGCTGGTGAGGGCTTGCTGCTCACTGCACAGGACATGATCATATCTAGCATGTCAGCTATTCATTTTAAACACAGATCTACAGCCCATTCACAGCACCTCAAAATAGATATAATGCACTAAATAGCCAGGTTGTAGTAGTTTGGGATCAAGGTTTTTCAAAAGCAAGGGATTTCATGCACCCACTGAAGTTCACATAAAAGCCTTCTCAGTGCTGAGCATCCACCCGTAGAGCTACCCTCTGTGGGGAGCCAGAATTTAGGTAATCCAACCCAAAGCTGTTGCTAAAAATCCTGGCTGGAGCAATGGTCACCCCTCATATCTCCTGAACACATTTTTCACTTAAAGCTTTTCTGTCACAGCTACCACATAGAGGTTTGGTGTCTTCAAAGCTGTGAAACTACAGAGAATATTTCAGAATGCATAAAAATGTGGTGATGGTGCCAGAGAAAAGTACAAAAAGAAAGGGGGAAGCACACTCTGTTCTTGAAATATTTACTTTCTGAAGCAACTTTTGTCTTAAATGAAAAAAATTACATCACATTCTGCTGGATGGATGAAGAGCTGACTGAGAAGAAAATTGGAGCAAAATATGAGCACTGTGGGATGCAAGATCAAACTAACACACAAATAGCTTGTATGAAGTATTGTGAGGAGAAGGGCAACCTGCCTCAGACAGTTGTTCTTTTAACAAACATACAACCATTGAACTAGGAACATAAGAGGGCCAGGCCACTGTGAGAGGTATAGCTCCACACACTCTAAATGAGACTAAACTGCTTTAAAGTAAAACAACAATCAGTAATTAGCAATGGATCAGGAATTCAGAGGGGTGAGCCAGCCAGCCAGCCCCTTGTCAGCCACTGGCCCAGTGCTCCAGGTTATAAATAGGGGCTGGGTTATGAAAACTGTGGCTGTTCCAGAATGGATAAGAGATTTATTTGTATGGTATGATAGAGAAAATAATGACCTGAATCCTGCCTAAGACCAAATCCAATTGTGAAAGGACTTCAGTTGCTGTTTGTTATGTTAGTTTTTCAACAAGATTTATTCAGCAACTTATTTTTATCAAATAAAATGCAAACTATTTTCTTCTTTAATCACATCTGTGTGCTGGAAACTAATGCAATTCAGTGGATATTACTGGCTACTGTACAATTTGACATTTTTCACGATCTGGCTCTGATACTGTTGAAACAGCTCTGCCTTGAGCTGAGTTTATTTAAATCATCAGTCTTTTCTGAAAGGGTTTGTTTTCATCAAAAGATTGACATGCAGGCAAGTTAAACCCCTTGTTTTAACTATCTATCAACTTTAAAACAGATCTTATATTTTTACAAGTGTCAGTTTATCCTCTGCCTCCTTTTGCCCATCAGCTGCCTGTGGATGCCTGTGGCTACAGAGCATTCCCTCACCTGCTTCCAACTAGAAGCAAACATCTAGAGAAGCCTGATTTTCTGCTCCCACTAGCTACTAACAGATCCACACTGAAATACCATTTTTCATTGTTTATCTGCCGTGCATAGATTACTATCTGCTTACCCAAAACAATCTGCCATCTTAAAAAGCAGTTAAACACAAAACAACTGCTACTGAGACATTCCCCTTAAGATAAAAGGTTATGGTGTTACATTAGAGATGACTTGGATGAATTTCTAACACATCAGAACTTAGAAAAATTCCTGTCAATGGCATTTAGGCATCAACTAAAAAAGAAGGCTTCTTCTCCTCCCTAGGAAAAAGCCATGAATCCATCATGTAGGAAGATGAAAGCTTTTTTATTGCCTTGCATGCTTAGAGAATCAACATGAAGATGACTTTTTGAATTTTCAAATGACATGCCCAGATTGTTTACAGCAACGTATCATTACCAGTTGGTTGCCCATCTTAGGATCAATTAGGGAGGTATGACTTGAAGAGGATGGATGTCCCCACAGCTCCATCCTGGATATGAATTAAGTTCATACCAATTGCTTTGGGCATTCAAAAAATCTCTTACAGCCACTTTCCAAATGCTGATTCTTTTCTGATGGACCATCCCCAATTCATTTGGGCTGGGAGGCTTCAAATTAAGAGCCAGTGGGAGTGGTCGTATTCTCCAAAAACTCATTAAGACTTATAAAAGGTTCTCTTCCTAAAGAATACATTAATGTTTCTTTCAGTCATGGGTATTAGATACCCATGAATCTACCCAAATCTGGGTTACTTTTCTTTTTCAGGCCTAGAAAGACAGATTTTGTACTAGTATGGAGCGCAACATCACTTTCTAAAGAACTTATTTTCACCAATCTTCCCAAAGCGTGTGGCTCCAGAACCATTTCCATATTTACCTGCATCATTGCCTAATGGAAGATTATTATTACCCAGAGCAAGCTGGAAATCGAGGAAAGCCCAAAACCAGACTCCTTTTGTCCACATGTTATCCTATCTCTGCTGCTGAAGTGAAACCTACCAAGAGACAATGTTTTAAATAAGTATAAATAACATTAATTAGAACTGGAGGAATGCAAGATCAATGAAATTCACCAGAACACAATTAACACTTGTTTAAACAGTGTAGCAGTATTATTCATTTCTACAGCTAGATCATCACAATCCCGTTACCCTGCAAAGAGAGCTGTCCTTTCTTACAGTTGATTTAAATAATTTTGACTGTGCTGCTCGCAGCATCATTCAAAAAAAGAAAATATCAATTTACAAAATAACCCATTCTCCATATTTATTATGACAAATAAAAATCTTAAATAAAACAGGCTTTATCTCCCCTCTTTCCCCACAACCCATCCCTCATTCCAATTTCAGGTAGCTTGGCACTGAGTAATTAAACATTAAAAAATCAAGTTTGTAGACTTCATACAGCTGCATTTGGTGCAAGGAGCTGATGTTCTGGAAGAACTCTGTGGTCATTTCATCAGTAGTTCTCGTAGACTTTGCATAGGTGGGGAATTTCAGGTAGTTGCCTACTCCTGCTAGCTGGAGAATGTAATTTGAATCCTCTTCGAGCGTTTCGTACTTTCCTATGAGGTCGTAGTGGATGTGGCAAGGGTGGCAGAGGGAGTACACAGTCTGCCAGTGCTCGTTGAAGGGCTCTTCTCTTTGGGTGTGTGGGTCGATGAGATATGCCACAAACTCTTCAAATTTCACATCATCACCTTTCCGCAGGGCCTCCTGGGTTGCGTTTTTCCTCTGGCGCCTCACAATTTTGGTGCCATATCGTTTGTGGAAGGAAGTGTTGTACTTCTGGGTGAACTTGTTCCTGTAGGCTGACACCAGTCTTTCAAAAGGCTCGCGAACAAAGAGGAACTTCATGTAGTTTTTCAAGCGGTGGTTGATCTCTGGGATGCTGTACTGGTTGAGAGTCTTCAGGTTTGAAGACACGTGGGCTTCGTTGGCCGGGATTTCCATTGGATCGCTGTATTTCCCTCTTCCCGTCAGAACCATCATGACTCTCTTCCAGTTTGTGCAGGCCACTTTGGGAACATAGCAATAGATCATTTCATGATCCTCATCCACAACCAGGTGCTTGAGATCGTTGGGTGTCAGCACACGGCGCTTCCTGCTGGACACGCTGTTTGCTCGGCATGTGTCTGTCACTTGGTCTCGTCTGATCTGATGAAGAATTGCTGTGTTGGACAACTGCAAAGGAAGCACAGGCACCAGAAGTAAAGGGCTGGGAAACTCTCAATGCCTTTTTTGTTTATTATACAAATTCATAGAAAAGCAGATCTTTCCCTGCATGGAATAATTCATTATGTGACTGAGTACAACTGACACTATTCTAGAAGACAAACTGTTTTTGTCTCAAAACTTCTTGATACACATTGATTAAATGCTGTTCACAGAGTATCCAGAGCTTTGCTTTGAAGATAATATTAAGGAGCACAAGTGCTCACACAGCATGGTGGCAAGTGCATTTACAGAACCCTCATCCTCAGATGTAGTCACTGCTTCTCTTAGGCCTGGAAAACAAATTTTGCCTTCACTCTGCAGTTAAATCCACAGCTACAGCAGTGTTGGACCTTTTGCTGCTGAGATGGGGTAGGAAGACACTGGAAAATTTGACAAAATGAAAATACTGTGTGTTCTTGTTATTGGTGTCTTTTTGGTTAGAAAATTTAATAGTCATGGCTTGTTTCTTGGCTATGACCTTGAATATGGCTTACATAGCTATGGCCAGAATAAATGAAGTCCATGGATATTCCTGCAACTCCCCAAGAGGAAGATTCATTCAGACCATGCTGGTGCAGGGCTCCTGTGTTTGGTTATTCAGAGGTATCTCTGCATGGCATGAGGTTTTTCTGTGCAGCCCTATCCTCACTGCTATAAATACCTTATTACTTATTGAGAACAAACTGCATCAAAGTAATAGTGGAAAGATGTTAGTAATGTCATTTGCATTTATTTAACACCATTTACCTGTGAATTTTGAAGAACCTTATGCTCAATAATGAGTTTAGCCTCAAAGACAAGAATTAATTGCAAGTATTGACCTTCCTATTTGATAGGCAAGGAGGTCTGAGATTCCTTCTTCTATGCTGAATCTTTCAAAAGTATTTATCTTGTACCTTCTTGTTGAATTAACATGAATCACAGGACACTGAAAAGAAGTATTTGAGGCAATGCAGACTCTATGCACCTGTTATGTGTGTTCCTTTGATTATAGGCATCTTTCTCCCTGCCAGTATACCAGGAAAAAACAGTACATGCCAGGCAAAACCTTGGCAAATGGTTTTGCACCAGCTTGGGAGTTCTGAACCTCCAGTTCCTGCAGTCATGGGTCAAATCTCTGCTTTCAGTAGCAGTACTTAGCCATGATTCCTATTTTAAAAACCCACCAAAACTCAAGGAACAGAATCCAAATGAACTGTAGAGTCAAAACCCAAATGAAAGTCCAAAATGGGACCAAGCCAGTTGCAGGATTTCTGAGCTTTGCAGAGAAAATAAATAGAAATTGTTTTGTTACAGACTAGTGCTAGGAGTCCAAGTTTCACCCACCCAAAGGGCAACAAAAGCTTTTGCAGCACGTGAGCAACAGAGACTCTCCCTCTGCCTGGGCTGTGGTGGGTTGCAGAGAAATGTCTCCATAGTATGAGCAACACCAAGGGGCTGATGTAGCTCAGCTCTGGGCAGGAGGACTTTTTCTTCAAGAGAGTGTGTATGTGCCAAGCCTGGGACCTCTGTATTTTGCACAGTGCCATCTACCACTTCTCGTCTGAATCCCCTGATACTTTCCTCATCTATTTTGCTCCTCTGTTCAGTGAAATGCTGGCTAGTGGTTAAAATGTGCACTAGCCCAGTGGAGTTCTTTTAGACAGCTTGGCTTGTCTTTTATGTGTATGTGGTATCCCCCTGGATATCTCCCAGGTGCACTTCAAGGGCAGTTTTGTGTCACAGTCAAAGTGATGAGAAGCCAGATGTGAAATGTGCTTCGTGCTTCCTAGGAAAACTGACTGGCAGGGAGTTTCCAAATTAGATGTTAGAAAGCAATTCTGAAGGACCACACCGATTTTTCAAGAAAATTACTTTTTCTTTTAAAAAAAATCCCTTTTTCAATTTATGATGTCCTCAGAGAAAAACAGAAATTATGGATCTCAACCAGCTCTATACTCATTAGTTAACAGTCAGTAATTTTTAAAGCACTAAATAAAACCCTATGCAAACACACAGACATACAAATTCCCTTTTGCAAATAAAAAGCTGAAATCTCTCCTCCTGCAGATTTTCATCAAAAATCATATAGCACAGGAATGCTGTTTGCCCCAGGTTTTAGGGAGAGGGGAGGGGGAGGGGGAGAGGGGAGGGGAGGGGAGGGGAGGGGAGGGGAGGGGAGGGGAGGGGAGGGAAGGGAAGGGAAGGGAAGGGAAGGGAAGGGAAGGGAAGGGAAGGGAAGGGAAGGGAAGGGAAGGGAAGGGAAGGGAAGGGAAGGGAAGGGAAGGGAAGGGAAGGGAAGGGAAGGGAAGGGAAGGGAAGGGAAGGGAAGGGAAGGGAAGGGAAGGGAAGGGAAGGGAAGGGAAGGGAGAAGGGGAAAGGAAAGAAGGAAGTGTCGGAAGGAAGGGTCGGAAGGAAGGAAGGAAGTGTCGGAAGGAAGGAAGTGTCGGAAGGAAGTGTCGGAAGGAAGTGTCGGAAGGAAGGAAGCGTCGGAAGGAAGGAAGCGTCGGAAGGAAGCGTCGGAAGGAAGCGTCGGAAGGAAGTGTCAGAAGGAAGGAAGGAAGTGTCGGAAGGAAGTGTCGGAAGGAAGTGTCGGAAGGAAGTGTTGGAAGGAAGTGTCAGAAGGAAGGAAGGAAGTGTCGGAAGGAAGTGTCGGAAGGAAGTGTCGGAAGGAAGTGTCAGAAGGAAGGAAGGAAGTGTCGGAAGGAAGTGTCGGAAGGAAGTGTCAGAAGGAAGGAAGGAAGTGTCGGAAGGAAGTAAGGAAGTGTCGGAAGGAAGTGTCGGAAGGAAGTGTCGGAAGGAAGGAAGTGTCGGAAGGAAGGAAGTGTCGGAAGGAAGTGTCGGAAGGAAGGAAGGAAGTGTCGGAAGGAAGTGTCGGAAGGAAGGAAGGAAGGAAGGAAGGAAGGAAGGAAGGAAGGAAGGAAGGAAGGAAGGAAGGAAGTGTCGGAAGGAAGGAAGTGTCGGAAGGAAGGAAGTGTCGGAAGGAAGGAAGGAAGGAAGGAAGGAAGGAAGGAAGGAAGGAAGGAAGGAAGGAAGGAAGGAAGGAAGGAAGGAAGGAAGGAAGGAAGGAAGGAAGGAAGGAAGGAAGGAAGGAAGGAAGGAAGGAAGGAAGGAAGGAAGGAAGGAAGGAAGGAAGGAAGGAAGGAAGGAAGGAAGGAAGGAAGGAAGGAAGGAAGGAAAAGAAAGAAATGCCTGAATATATTGCTGCATTATAATATGTTAATGCACTGTGTCTAATTTTCTGGTGCTGTTGTTAGGATAAATACAGAATTAAGTGGATGAGATTCTATGGTCTGTATTAGATAGAAGGTCAGATTTGATAATCTAATGGTTGCTTCAGACCCTAATCTGCAGATGAATCTTTGTAGAGCTGTGCTTTGCTCCGGATTTCATTCCTCCATCAATAGGCTAAGCACTTCCCCATACATTAACACTAATGAGCTTTTCAGACATTTAGAGTAAGGGGAAAAACGCAGCTTTAGTATTTGCAGTTACCAATGAGCTTGTATTACTTAAATTCATTTAAGTAATTGTGCATTTTCAAGTGGTACTTTCCTCTCATTCTTTTTAACATGGAAAAAAAAATGAAGAAATGACATAAAAGCCATTTCAAGCACTAAGTACACAGCAATACCCCAGGGTGAGCTGTGCATGTGCTCTGACCTGCCTGGGGGCACACAGAATGCATATTAAATAGCATTAAACAGTAAAAGATTGTCTAGTTCTCATCAATGACAGCACTCTTTGCAATGGCAGATGGATGAAGGGCCACATAGGAAATAGAAAGCTTGACTTCCTTTTTATTCTATCCTACTAACTTCAGTTTATTAAAACAAACAAACAAAAAAGATAAAAGGCCAATCCAGTGACTGTCTTAGAACAATGCCAAGTGTTTCAAAGCCCATTTCTTCTGCAGCTGACTAACACACCTGATGCACCCTAGAAAAACTGACCTACCTGCTTCTCCCAGAGACACAGAGTCCTGCTGGCTCTCCTCGAGGTTTGATGGCAACAGCCCCCTTGCTGAAGGAGTGGCTGAGAGAAAAGCCATATTGACCCTGCTCTAGTGAAAGGCCAGGTAAGGCACCTGAGAGCCTTTAATGGAACCCTGAAAGAACCAAACTCTCCTTTGCACAAAGGACACGCTCTAGGCCCCTAGAGTCTACACAGCACCATGGAGGGTAATCATAAGAGCATTTTCAATTTAGTATTTTGAAACTATATATCAACAGTGGGTGAGCTGATGGTAATATGGTTCCTCTTCTTTTAAAGTTACAGTCAGGGCTTTTAAGCCACATAACGATTTCACTCCTGAAACTGGTAAGGGGACCTGGAGAAATGGTTAAGTTTAAATGAGACTGGAAACACATTTGTTTAAACTAGAGACTCCCTGGCCAAGGAAAATGTGCAAATGTGCTCACAGGTAATGAGGAAAATATACCCCACAAAATTAAGCAGCCTGAGAGAAGATCCAAGGAACAGATATCTTTAAACCCATGTAAAGGACAAGAAAACAATTGGGGTCATGAACTTTTTTTCCTCCAAAGCTGTAACAGATGTGGCTACAGCAGAGTCGTGAGCATGCAGCTGCTGCCTGGACACTGATGGCTGTGCCCATGCTCATTACGAGAGGTCCCTGCTGACCCCTCAGTTCTAGAAACCACAATAAGTAATGGTCTAAATCCACTTTGGCTGAGGACACTTTTAAGCCTAAGAGCAGTGTGGGGATGGTGATAAAGTCGTGCTCAGGTGTGTCCTCTGACAGTTCAACTTGGACTTCATCAGGCCATTAAAGGTTTTGGGAAGACATCTGATAAAAGCAGCTGTTCTCCTCTGAAAGGATTGACACCAGAGATGCACTTAATAATGTTTTTGTTTTCCTGCAGAAGTTGTAAAGGGGGACAGAGAAGAAGCGCGTGTCAAGATCAAAGTTTTCCTTCCTTTTCTGATGCAGTAACTGAGTTGAACAGTGAAGCGACATGAGCAGTGGGAGACTTCTAAGCTCAGTGGCATTAAAAGAAGAAAAAGAAAAAAGTAGTCTGGGGACACTCTGATTGCAGAAGCTTCTCATCTCTATCAGTCCCAAAGTAACAACAAGGGAGGAAAGTACAATACACTCTGCCCTCTGTTCAGTGGAAGGTGGGGGGGTGTGTGCAGGGAGGGCAGGAGGGTGTTTTGTGGAGAGCACTAGAGAATATGCTGACCAGAAATGCATACGCTGACCAGCTGGCAGTCATCAACCCATTACAGGCAAAGGTTATTCAAGGTAAACCAGAGTAATGAGATGGGAGGTATTTCCTTCTGGTTACTTAGGCACAGCAGGATAAAGTAATCTTTGAAGACCTTTCCAAGCTTGATGGCCAAGCAGCAAGTACAGATTTAAATGCAGGGAATTTTTAAAAAATTTTTTTTCTGAATATAGTAGTCTACTGAAAACTAGGTGCAGACATCAAGTCAATTCATAGGTACCTGCACTGAAAGCAGTTTTTTAATAGAAGTATGGAAATACTGAAATGTAACTCAAAAAGCCCATTAATTAGGTTCTGTCTCACTATGAAAATTATGGTGGAAACCCTCCACATTTACCAGGCAGGATTTTGTTTATTTCTATTGCATCACCCGCAGCTAGTTCTGTATTACTGTGACCAGGCTCACAACCAGTCTATGCTGGGACTGCTAACATGACACTTGATCATGGCAGACTGAAGGGCAAAATTATCCAAATTAATTTAGCAAGGAATAAAGAGGATAAATATCGTGAATGGCATTTGCAGGCCCATTCCTTGCTAAATTGTTTTTTCTCTTCAATTTTGCCTCAACAAAGACTTTGCATCTGCCTTTAATTCTGTTACCTTCATATTTGGAGGTTTGGTTTGTGCCCTATGCTAGAACTGTACTAGTTGCTGCAGAGCTCCCCTCATCTGTGGTCCATCAACTAAAAACCAGCTGACACCCAGCTGGGTCTGTCCAGAACTGATAAAACCAGAGCTCATGTCCACCAAATTCTTCTTAACAGTATTTGTTCAGAAGAAGTGTGTATAGCAGCCTCAAAATCCACAGAAAGAAAGGTCTTCAAGTGAGAACTGTCAGATAGACTAACTATAGGTGGCACTAACGGTCCTGGTTGTGTGACATCAAGAGAGTCAGTTGTCTGAAATCTCAATTATTATCAGCTCTCCTTCCCCCAGCCTATCAATTACACCATCTCAGTTTTAGGAGGTGTTTGTTATTCAAGATACAAAATGGTTTTTAGTATTATTTTTGTTTTACCAGATGCTAAAAGGGTGGGGAATTTTTGAGCATGAGGTTACATGCAAGCATGTTTTCAATTCTGTTTTCACATGAAAGGTGTAAATAAGATTCTTGAAACCTTGATGGAGAGCCTTGAAGTTACAAACACGTTTTAGACTATTTTAAGACTTGGCTTTTACAATTTGCATCCATATCTACCCTACTTAGTGTATATATGTGCTATACACCAAGTTCTAGATTGTATTCTTCAAAATGTTCAGCATTAGACAATAATGGGGACCAACAATTTTTCATACTTGACAGTCCAAGCATTTCTCAAATCATCACAAATAATTATTACTCGGTGCAGATTTATACAGATGACAGTCAGACAATTGTAGCTGTGCAAATCAAAACACTGTATATAAAAGAACAATTGCATTTTCAATAAAGGGATTTTATTAAACTGACCTGAACTGCAGCATTTTTTTAAAGTAATAGCTTTGCAACTTTTCATACTTTGATTTACTTCACATTTCATGGCATATTAATTTTGACTTTACTTTTTCAAAATGTTTGAGCACTCAAATGAGGAGCATACCAAAAATTAATATTCAGAGAAAGAATATTGTGTGTCCTGAAGATGTAAATGCTTAACATCTTCCCTGAAAACCTGTGGACAGACAAACTGGAATATGAATTTGCTCTGAAAATGTCTCTATACAGTGACTGGATAATAGAAGATAAAACTAATATTAACTTAGGAGCATTTTTACCAAATGAGAACATTTTAGAAGCAAATTATATCCTCTGAAGGAAACTCTTGAAATGTTACAAAGCTTTATTATTTTCTCCATTTCATGCATTGAACCTAGTGCCCTACGGAGAAGATTACGCTGAATATGCTTTATTTATTCAATTGCAAACCAAGATAACCACAGTTGCCATAGCAGAGAATGCACCAGGGCTATGAAAAGAAGGCTCAAAACTCTTGAAAATAAAACAGTCATACAGAGTAGTTGCTAAAACTGTATTGCCAAAAATCACAAATTGCTTCATACATTCCCTCCTTCTTCTTCCTATGCACGTCTCCAACTTTGTCCCTGTGTGTCTGTGTGCACTCAGAGAAGGGCACAGCAGGGAAGGGTGAGACAATTCAGCATTACTGTGGGGACTACAATGATTTAATTAAACCCCAAACCCACATCAACTTTGATCTTCACTCTTCTTTGACCAGGTGCTAGACAAGTACTAATTGGGTGGTAGGAAAAAAACAATACTGAACTGGGTAAAACCTGGCAACAGACACACATGCAGGCACAGATGCTGGTACTAGCCTGGGAAAATTTCACAAATAGGTCATTAAGTATTGGCCTTTTCATCTTGGACAGAAAGTTAAGTACCACAGAGAGGCTAAATGATGCAAAGTCTTGAAAAATCAAAGACTGACAACAAATGGCACAGCTGTATAGAAAACCAGCTTTTTAATAAGGCTAAAACTGTCACACAACATACTGATCCAGGAAAAAAAGAACCTGCTCCCTTCCAATACCACCTTCTCTTGTATAATCCCATACATCTTCGGAAGCCCGTCCATTCCCATTCTCCCTAATAGGAACTATTTGGTATCAGGACTCATGCCATACACAGGGTTTGGGGCTAATAAAATAAATGTAATACCTCTTGTAAAGTGTCTCCTCTGAACAAGGAGAGGGAAAAGTTGGAAGTCCCAAGGAAAATCATGCATAAAGACCTATGGCCTGGCCATATCGAGGGTGAAGGATGTGCTGACATGCATGTTGCTGTTCTGAAGCTCTGGGGAAATACTCTAAACACAGGGCAGGAAAAACCTGAAGTGACTGAGTTTAAGTGCAATACATGTAAGAGGTAAGAAATCTTCACGAAGGGCTGGAGAAGTCTTGAGCTGGGAACACTTGAAGCAAGCAATCTTCATGCTGGTGGGCTTATTGGGATTTAATTTATTGAAAATGAGTTTGGAGCTTTGTGTTGCTTGTACAAAGAGCACTTTGCACTGTCTTTCCAGCAGCCAAACAAAAGGAGGGGGAGAAGGCGAATAGATGATCAATCCTTTTTTTTGTTCTCTCACAAGAAGAAATGGATGAAACCCCAGGCTGGGACCTCAGCAGCCATGGTGGGGTGAGGGTGATGGAGCTGTGCTGCTTTCCCATGTCAGAGGCTCTGTGGTGGGACCTGACCTCTCTGCACCACTGCCACAGCTTCTCGCCGCTGCTCTGGTATGAAAGGATGGCACGTGATGAATCTCTTTGCTCCTGGCTCATTCTGTAATGCAGCGATAAATCACTTTTTGCATGAAAAAGCTGAAAGGTCTGGTTATTGTATGAATTTAATTTTAAAATGAAAGCTCTCTGTCCTTTCCCCTCCAACACAAGCACATTGACAGATGTTCACACTTCTGATGGCTGGGGCTGAGCTCGTGCTCTCCAGACCTGTGTGTGGAACCTGTAACACACAGGGACACAACCACTGTCCTTCTAACCCTCCTTTCCCAAGGATAAACTACTGTTGTCCACAGGTGCTTGGGAAAGGGCCAGGCTTGCAGAACTGTCTCCAAGTCAGCAGGGACAGCAAGCAGGGTCAAAAAGGCTTCCACTTCCTGTCTCACAACTGCCAGGTTACTGTTGGGGCATAGATGAAACATTAACTGGTACAACCCAAACTCAGGGACAAGCACATGGGTTGGGAAGCTCAAAGCCAGGTGAGTGACCTATAGCTGCTGCACTCTGCTGTTACATCTTTACTGTGGGAGCTGTAGATATGATTTTCAAGGAAAGGCTTGAGAATTGTTTAGGAAAAGGCATGCCATGGACATCAGCACATGATGCACAAAGAGGAGCACTGGGCTGGGCATACATGGAGTCAGCCAGGGTGGAGCTGGGAGTAGCCCTTAAAAAACAGAGTAAGAAACAACATTTTAACATAGCTGGCATCTAGGAGACAATGGAAAAACTGACATTTGTTTCTGTGTTGCAAGGAGTTGTGGTGACAGGGGTGAGATAAACTGGGTGGAGTGAGGAAACAGGATAGAGTAGATACGTAAATACAAAAATACATAAGAAATTCCACAAGGAGGAAAGGAATAATTTGGACTCAGTCTGGTTAGGACAAGTAATAACAGAGCTAAACAAGAGCAATTCAGATACAGGATAGATGCTAACAGAAAGGTAAGATACATCTGTGCTGAAACAGAATGAGGAATGTCCAGCATTGGGAACATCCATCTGCCCAGAAAAGGGGAAAAGGACTCAAATTATCCCACCACACAGGCAGGTGTTGTCTTGCAGGTCCGTCACGCTTTGCAAATGTGGGATGGTGGCTTCTGTAAGCTAAGCTCACTATCATTAATCTCAGTATTCCACACACTCCAGGAGCAAGGTTTTTGGCAAACATTGCAGACCCATACAGGCAGGAGCCAGTCAGTGCTGTGAATGAAACACCCCTGAGGAAAAGGCAACACCATCCACCTCCAGGATGAGCTGAGACCAGACAGGAGCTCAGACAGAAATTGTGTGAAACCCTGCACAGGACGTGGGGAGGAGATACAGGAGGTCTGAATGCCTGGAGTTGCCTGGGACATATGTGCCCTGCTACCCTCAGCAGCTCTGACCTGGCAGCCAACATTTATGGCTTTCTTAGTAACACTCCTCCTTTACCTCTGGGTTGCAGTTCGGGTGTCACACAGTCAAGTAGAAATACTTTTTTTTTTTTTTCTCAGCAGGATATCTGCTATTTTAAGTGAATACAATTTACTCAGTCCCATGCTAAATCAGGGTAATATGTTTCCAATTTTTAACTCAGTGTGCAGCACACCCAGAGCTTTTGAAACCAAAATAGGAGAAATAGGAGAGAGTTGCTGCATAGCTGGTTTCCTTACATAGAATTCATGGGCTTTAGCAACCCCCTTGAGGAGAGGGGAACCCTGCAATTATGTGTTTAGTGTGTTTAGTTCCCCAATCCAAGCAGGCCTTTGGTTGGGACAATGGGACACAGTGGGATGTCCCTTCCCACAATGATATTGTGATTACGGTAGCTCCTCAGAATGATATTTGGCCTCATGGTAGGATGTATCCTACGAAGGCGGCTGCTATGAAGGTTAGGAGGAGGATGACTCCAATGTGTCAGGTTTCTTTGTTTAGGTATGAGCCGTAGTAAAGTCCTCGGCCGATGTGTAGGTAAATGCAGATGAAGAAGAAAGAGGCTCCGTTTGCGTGGAGGTTACGGATGAGTCAGCCGATTTGCACGTCTCGGCATATGTGAGCTATTGGAAAAAAAGCTCCCAATATTACCAGTTAGATTGTGCCTGGGCCAGTCTGACCCTCGCTGCTGGGCCAAAGGCAGCAACTTCGGTGTATCACCGCAGAGATACCTCGGCTTGCTGGTGGTTGCAGCTGGGCACTGAACAAGTCCAGGCTTGTAAGGGACCCTGTTACCTCAGGAGGGATAGCTTCAGGCGATGGTGAAGAGAAAAAGGAGATGGATTCTGCTGGAGGGTTTAATGTCCAGAGGTTTATTCCATGGTTACAGAGGTCTGAACGTGAGGACCTGCTCCAACAGAACCATAACCGCATGGTCTGATCACCTTTTTAAGCTCAGGGACAGGGGGAGGGGAGGTACAGGTGAGCCACCAACCAGGTGAGAGGGGCAGGGTCTCAGAGTAAGATGACACCCAGACAGGCCAATGACCCCTGGGCCTGAGGGGCATCCTTTGAACTTGACCAACCACACGACGCCTTGCTGGAACGTTTAGCCTGACTGACAGGACTCACTCAGCATGGGGGCAAGGGGGAAGGGATAGACGTACAGGCACACCTGGGAAAGTGACCTGGAAGGCCAAACTGGGACATCACAGCACACCACAACAGTGAGCGACAGAGGAGAAGGCCAGATTGGTGTCTGCTGAGTCGTGCATAGCTAGCAGAAGGCCTGTGATGATTTGGGTAATTAAGCAAACGCCCAGTAGAGACCCGAAGTTTCATCATGTTGAGATGTTTGATGGCGCTGGGAGGTCGATTAGGGCGTTGTTGATGATTTTGAGGATTTGCTGGTTTTTACGAAGGTTGAGGGCCATTGGTTGTTTCCATATGAGGACACGAGGATGATGAGAATATCTCTGAGCAGGTCAGGTGAATGCTACTCCTGTGGGATGCAGGTTCAGGCCTTCACTAAGAAATGCTGTGTTGTTATTTTTAAGGTAAGAGGCTGGAAGTAGAAGTGCTGATGCCTGCCATGTGTAACCTTGCTGTAAGGTCTACCCTGTGAGCCCTGCTTCTATCTAACTGGATGGTGCCAAGGTCCAGAGAAGACAGGGAAGAAAGAGCTAATCTCACCGTCCCAGAAGATCAGTGTCAGAAACAAGAACAGATTGCATCTCCTATCTCAATATGGCTCTTTTTTCTTGTAATGATCTGGATGAATTCATCCTGGCACAGACTGGCAAAACACCTAAACCCTTTGGGTAATGATTTTCTTCTCCTTGATTAAACTATCACCTCTTCCCAAACACCAACATGCTCCACCCACTGTGTCTGCTCTACACAGACAACATCCAACATTCTCTGGATTCAACCACCAGGGCCTTGCTGGAAAATTTCAGTCTTCCTGGGTTCCTCAGCACAGAAATAAAAGAACAGAAAATGCACCCAGGTAATCTTCCTTAAAGATTGGTTCCATTTTTGCTACATTAATTCTTCTTATGTCAGAGCATGAGGATAATGTTAAAAGTCCCTTTTGTCAGCCATTCAAGACAACTGGAAGGTACGAATATTAGTATGATGCCTTATTCATTTTCCTCACCTCTACAGCTGTGTTTACTGTGATTTCTAAGAGTTCTCTGTCTCATCTAATAACAGATCTATTTATGGACTGCGTACTAAATGTCATTTTACAATAAAAGAACAAATTCTTAGTGTTTCTTTAAATGGCAGTTATTTTTTTCAAACTGTTACCTCAACTACAGTCTAAAAGAAATTGCACATCATCTTCTTTTCCTTTTTTAAAATGCTCATTCTTTTAAAAATCCCCAAAGAAAATGAGCAGAAAAGGTCCCTCTGAGCTCAGGCTTCTGGGATCCTTCTCTGGCTGCAGCCAAGTGCTGTCTCCTCGCCCTCTGCTCCTTTCACAGATCCTGAAGGCATGCCAGCCTCTCATCAGTTCCCTCTCTATCTAGCGAAAGGGCTGGCTCCTTCTTCCATGCTCTTATACCCTTGTCATCTGCTTTATCCCACCTGCAGCTAAAGCATGCCAGCAAAGATGGGAAGAAAACAGAGCTCCAGGACTGAATTTTCAGCCAGCTCTCGCTCTGCATGCAAAGACCCCTGGAGCAGGTCCCTTGAGCTAACAAGCCTACAGCACCAGGCAGGGACCTTGGCGAGTGCGGAGGACATGGAAAGATCGGGAAGCTCTCCCCTGTCCCTGAGCAGCAAGGCAACACAGAGAGCTGCCAACCTGCAGCCCGAAGAGATGTGGTCCGACAGCCAGCAGTGAGTCGAGGCATTCAGCTGCAGGGCGAGCGGAGCCAGGAGTGTGTGCTCCGTGAGGCTCTGTGGCAAAGCGCCCATGTGCTCCATGGAACCATGCCTGCTGCTGCTTTGGGGAACAGGGCGGCTCTGTCCCACACACAGCCTGGCCTGTTCTGCCTCTGCAGGCTCCTCAGTGGCACAGGGTGAGCTTGGCCTGAAGCTGCTCACAGCGGCGTCAGCTCCATCTCAGCTCAGGTAGGACACAGAGCCTGGCAGTTCACACTCACTGTGCTGCTTGTTGTTGTTGTCAGCTACCCCTGACTTCTGCTTGCCCACCCTTACCAGTCTGTTATGGTTCCCAGGACTTTTGCTTTCATAAGCTGCTTATTTTCTCTTTGATGAACAATAATGCCAAGACGTTAGGCAGGAATGCATGCATCTCCCTCCGCACATACCTATGGATACTAGTATATGCATCCCTACCCACATCCAAGCAGTAAGCACCCAGATGGCACAAGCAGTTATGTGGGTCACAGACCAGGGCTGATGAATGCTCCCAGGCTGTCCTGAAGCACTGAAACACATTCTGATGTATAAACAGGTAGGATTGAAAAAATTCAGCGGCAAAGTGGAGGGAAAAAACACACTTGTCACTGATTTTTCTTAGTAGGATGGTGTGAGAAGCATCCATGGTGCCTACTCAGTCAGTACCTGAAACTGCTGCCAACTCCCTGATGATTTCAGTCAAGCCATCAGCAGAGATGTCTGATGGCTCCTGAGAAATACTGGCAGTAGATTATATTCTGGTGTACTGAAAAGAGGTTGTCCTTCACCAGAGCTGCCAGGTGACATAGACTTCACCAGCAGAGAAAAGTGACAAGTTCACATAATGTAGGAAGAACTGATATTCCTGACAGAAGTAGTTTAAATTACAGTTTCTTGCTAAGAGAACTGTCATTTTAGACACTCACAGGAGCTTTTACCCACTGGATCCATGAATGAAGAGCTCAAGGTTTCTCCTCCAACCCGCAGCATTGCCTGCTGCAGGACCTGTCTTCTCAAGGCAGGGAGAGCTGCCAATGCTCCGTGCCCTTCAGCTGATGGGGATGCTTCCATGGCACACATGTCTCCACAAACACTCTGATAATGAACAGTGGATTTTCCTCTTTGAACGTATTCTGTCTTTTATGAGATATATCAGCACAGCTGACCTAGGGATTACCAAGGACATCCAAACTGCTTTCAACCATCTTAGTTTTGCATTTCAAATACAAAACTGATTTCATGAAAGTCTGTTTATCATATTGTTTCTAAATTCCTTCTGATGGTTGATCCTAGCTGGAGCACGTCACTGCACAAAGGCCCACTTGTAAGGACCATACTTAAACACTTTTGATCTGGTGTTTGCAATTCTATGTCCAATCCTGCAATCTATCCCGTGCGTATCTTCCACTGATGTGTATCCCAGCCAGCACGAGCAGGGAAGTCTCACAAAGCCTCTTCCCAACTTCTCCTGTTTTTAGAGATACTCACTTCCTGCTTCATGACCTAACTTTATCTCTGGCTTTGTTTAAAAAAACTTTGTTCACAGAGGAAAGCAGTACATAGGATTCACTGGTTCCAGGAGCAAACTGCAATTTCATTCAATTTATTCTGCTTTCCCAGGCACTGTCTTACTCCAGCTCTCCCATCACCTCTCTTTATGCACCTGCAAGTCCAAGACCATAACTTCAGTCCTTCTTACCAGAGCCCTTCAGAAGTGGTTATGGCCCCTTAACTCACCTTATCAACATCACCATGTCCACTCAACCCCTGGTTAATGCGATAGAGGGTCTAAGGTAATCCCAGTTATTTTAAAGTTAGCACTATCTCTTCCTTCCACCTGAACTTATTTTCCACTTCTGCTTCTCACTGCTCTTCCCTCTCTTTCCTTGACTATTCTCCATTTAACAACCCCTTTTGCAAGCTGCCCTCAACTCCATCACTGGAGCTCAAGTTAATCTTTCAAACCCATGGAAGGCCTGGGAGAAGAGCGGGGGAGATGCAAATGTTTTCAAAGGAAGACATGGATGTTAAACAGGATGAGTAGAAGCCTGCCCCAAAACACAGGTATTCTTAGGAGACTGAGATAAAGCAACTACCATACCCTGCTACTTTAAACCTGATGCAGAACATCTGCTCCTGTTTTGCTTTTCATGATTCATGCCCTCTTGTCTGCAACTCTGGAGAGAGAAGGACCACCTACGCAGAGACAAACTGCTGGTTCAGTCGACTTTTTCCAGGAGGAGAAAACACTTGCCAAGATGAACTGAGAAAACCTGAACTGCTCAACAGACAGCTAAGCTATGAAGAGCCTGCACATCAGTGTAACAATATTTTTTGTTCCATCTTCATCCGTTGTAGACAGGACTGTGCCCTCCCATCCTCTGGACCCCGCTTAGTTTTTGGAGATCAACTGAGATCAGTAAATCTCAGGGCCACAATTGCTGCCTCAAAGTGCAGCTTGTTAGAAGTACTATGAGATCTCTCAGCTTCCTGTGGTGAGCAGTGGAGCAGATGTGAGTCCACAAAAATACGGGCATATTTTAGCTATGACCAGCCTCTTTAGGGACTGAAGGCAACAGACGTATGTTCAATGGCAATAAATGCTTATTCCCAAATAAAGCTCAGATAAACTGCAGAGGGATCTATCTGCAGGTGCTGGCAGGATGGATAACTTCTCCTGAGGCTGCACCTGCAGCCACTATTGCAGATCAAGGTCTGGGATAAAAATAACACTCAGTACTTATCTGGTATTTTTTCAATCTACAAACTTTAAAGCATCATCCCCACTTTCCAGATGTGAAAAGCCAGCCACAAAGAACCAGTTCAGTGTTGCTGCATTCTTCTACCATCTTCACAAGCTGAACCTTGTCCTCTTCCAACACCTCTGTCCAAGTGCAACTGACAGGCTCAAGACACAGCAACCTAATGCTATCAGCACTTTCAATTTTTTGTCATCTTGCCTTTTTCTTAAGAAGGGAAATGGGATTTATTTTCAGCACTGGTTCCTGGTACTGCTCTGGGAAAATTTCAGAACAAGATATATCTCCAAATATTTGTCCCCCCTGAGGTTTCTAGTCCTTTCTGCTACAGACAGGCTAAGTAAATGGTTTAAACTGGAGACTCAAGATACAGATTGAGAAACTGTGGCAGTAAAGAATGCTGGAATCAGTCGATTACAGATATTCAAAACATTCAGTTTAGGCTTACACCTTTCCCTCCTAGTCATTTCTTCTCTGAACAACATTGGAGAGATTCACTTTTGGATGTAAATTCCATAGCAACTCAGTGTCTACAAGAAATCAGTAACAAACATTTGGCACTGCCCATTGCAAAAATTTAGCATGTTCTGCAGTAATGCATTTAGCTTTCTGTTTATCAAAACAACTATCTTAAATGCCACTGAGATCTCACAGAAAGTCATCAGAGTTAAGTACAGTCAGAGTACTCCAAGACGTACCAGAATTTTAAAAAATCACTTGAAGTACAAAATAGAAGAGTTGCATGTGTTGGTCTCATTTTTGATTTAATAGTATGAGTTTTCTACAGTCCCAAAAATCAACCTGTATGTTACTGAAAAGGAAAACCAAACCATAAAATTTACTGATCTATAAAGCCCACAGCTAAAAAAAGAAATTAGATTTTTTATTTTTTTCAAAATACTGGTTCAGTGCAGACAAGAGAAAGGTGAGAAGCAAACAGTTTATCTGGAATAGGTGGACAATATTAAGCCAACCAGTCCAATTTGGAGAAGTAGCATCAAGAAGCTGGTTAGTGGGTAGAGCTTAAATGAAGTACTACAAATCTACCTACCTGTTGGAGCCAACCACAACTTACTCATTGGCACTAAAAATAACTAGAAATACAGCAGAGAAGGTGAAGGAAAATGTGAAGGAAAGTAAGCAGTCGGAGCAATTCCATTAAAAAACTTCCAAACAGTAACAAAACCACAGCCTGCCTGGGAACAGGCCTCTGGGTGTGAATGGCATCTGCTAAAGCAGCCTGGTATGTCCACATCAGTACAAAGACAAATAAATGGTCTAAAATGTCTATCCATGGATGACAAGAGAAAACAACATTGGTAAAGTTGTTCCTTCCAAGGAAGCAAGTGAAATCAGAGCCTGGCACTGGTGTTAGACAGTGAAGGGGAAGGAAACAAAAATGACACTCAGCAAAAATACTGCTCCTATGTCTCTGGGCTGAAGAACTTCCTTGGAGAAGGAAGAAAACTTGCTTTTGGTGGCAGAGGATGATATGTCTCTGGGACAAGAGAGGAAAGGAAAACAGAAAAGTCTGTGATAGATAAAACTAGTAAACAAAAGAGACTACTTGGGGAATTAATCTTTATGAAATGCAAAAAAGATTGTAGTAAAATAAGAGATAACACAAATCTAGTAAAGGGAGAGTTGTTCTGAATTAAAAAAAAAACAAAACCACAGACGCAGAGCCTGCAATCTGGTGCTGTACTATCAAAAACCAATTCCCCCCTGTCTTAGGCAATGTCAAAACAAAACGCCCCACATATAGGCCTGGTTCAAAAACTATTGAAGTTAATAAAAATTTCCTCTTGATTTCCAAATGCTTTGAAAATGTGGCTCCTTGGGGATTTCTGATGTTATTAAGAGACATTTACTAACACTATCACCCCTGAAAGAAGCCCCACAGCTCACACCATGTCACACAGAGATTCTGTAGGACAGAAGGGTTACTGCCAGAAGTCACCCAGCTTCTCTGCTCAGTAGAGGATGATGGCTCATCCCAAATCCTGGTGTGAGGCATTAGGGAGGGTTACCTGCAGTGTTATGGAGATGATTATTGTTGAAACTGCATATGGGAGTTACTGCACCAGTGGTTCTTAAAACCTTTGAAAATTTTCCCCCATCAGAGCTGTCAGTTAGAAAAGATGTTTTCATTTCCTGCTGTGGAATATCATAGTGTGTCATATTCAATGCATCACCTAGTCTTGTTTTTGAAGGACATTTGCTTTAGGTGAGGAAAGTATTCTGTAATCCTCATGCACTTCTCTGTTGAGAAACATTTCTTTTGATATTCTGCTAAAGTTAGTTTCCTTTCCCAACCCATCCCCCCTTAAATATACCCAGAAGATCATGAATGTGGAAATGTGTCAGTTAGAAAAGGCTGAATGAAAACCACTGTGACAATGTAAATTCTGAGTCTGTTGCTCTGTATGTGCATTTCTTGGAGGATGGGGCTTTCATTTTCGGTAGGGTTGTTTTTCATTTCCAAGCCATGGTTTGTTCTGGTTGATGCCCAAGAACTTGCACTAACAAAGTCTGAAAGGAGTATAAACGCAGATGCTGATCACCTGAAAAGGCAAATCTGAAAAGGCAACTGCTCTTGGAAATACTGGCTTCTTCCTGGGCAAGAAGGGGTAAGCGTCCAAAGGGAAATGACAAGTCACAGGGGACTTCAGACCTATTAATATAATTTAGAAAGAAAAAGAAAATCCACACTGGGCTATTAGCACAATCAGGTGTTAGAGTGCAGGGAAGAGGCATAAAACACTGTATTAAACTACGACAGTTTTGCTCTACCTCAGAACATAAAGTTTATTGAATGGCTCCCGAAGGAGGAAAAATGGATTTGGCACTCAGCAATAAAGTCTATAATTACTTTTTTTATAGAAAATCCATGGACTGCATCCAACTCCTGGCAATTTTTTATGGTGTTGACTTGTGAATGCTCTTGTCCAGTGCCACCATCAGCGGGAGCAAGACGTGCAGCTGGAGAAGGGTCCTGAGCTATCCCTTGCCAGGAGCAAAGGCAATCAAAAAGCCCACAGAGGAGCCCAGTTCTCCCTGTCATGCCATTGGAAAGGAATAGTGATGGGTCTTGTTACCTGCTCAAAGTCACCCAGCTACCTGGAGAGCAGGGCAGCGACCAGCTCAGCCATACTGGAAGAGCCAAACTGGTGGATGTGTCTGTGGAAAACCTGGTGTTTGGTGACTCATGGGCCCTTGAGCATTTCTAACCATCTGGTTTCCCAGAACTGGCCAATCTGATAGGTTTGCTGCCAAATTAACAAAGTTAACAGAATGTGTGGATATGTGAAATCATGAGGATGCAGTTAGAGATGTAACATATCACTTCATGGAGATGTAAAAAGCTCTGCATCTCTGAATCAGACAGGTTGGGCAGAGGTGGGATGACTAAAAAGGTTCTATAGTGCCATAAGAAAACACTTTTGGATGTTACTTACCCAACAAAATTTTATGTTCAAGGTTGCCTGAGTAATTTGATAGGTAGCTCACAGCTACACAGCTACTGTGAAGAATAAAAAATTACAATTTTGGATGAGAAATTTACAGATGTATTTTTTATATGCACATGTTGACACCCTTGTTTTACTTTTTCTAATGGCCCTGCCTTCTGTGCATTCATGACTTTCCTGAACCTTGTGTGAAGTTTACAAGGACTTGTAAATCAGTGCCTCTTCTAGACATTTGAAAAGCAAGTGATTAAAACTAAAAAAGAAACAGCTTGACTAGATCTGGTTGTGGTCATCAGGCATTGCTCCCTCTGCAGCTCAACAAAGCAGAGAAAATACAGATTATTCCCAGGCTCAGCTGCTGTAAGTCTGAGTCTAGACAATGTACAATTTCTCACAACAACAACCTATCTTTTATATTTAACTTAGCAAGACCTGCAGATAGAGAAAATGCACACTTTACTTAAGAGATTAAGGAAGAGCACTCAGCAGTGCTCTCACTGCTGCACACTGAAGAGGTGAACCCCCATAAAAACATGATTAGCCCAAGCCCATCTGTCATGCAGTCATAAAGCAGCAGCCTTTCACTGGGGACACTTGTGAACAAGCAGTCAGTCTAAGTCTATGTAGGAGCATGGGCAGTCTCCAGAATTACAAACTCTCAGGCCCACTGTGAAGCATGCAAACATTATCACTGCCCAATAAATGTGAAACTTGGCCATGCTGAGTCTGTGGCAGGGCCAAGCCACATACGCTCAACAGTGTCCTGGTCTCCTGTCATCAGCTTTACTGCAAGCAGTAAATATACCAAAATAACAAGACAGACAAAGTAAAGCTTTCCCAGTTTCTTGTCCAACATTTCCCTTTCTGTATCACACTTTTCAATTTTCTTATTTTCAGTGCTCAGTGAAAAATGTGCCATCAACAAGGCTGGAATAAAGCACAGCATAAATTTCTACCATGTCCACATTTCACTGCAAGGAAACTGTGGACTGGATCATGTGCCTTATGAAAATTAATTTCAAGCCTGTCAGTGACTTCAAGGAATTAATAATTTCCTCCACTGTGCTTGTGCTATGTCCAGAACCATGAAGGGCTGATTGCTAGCTGAGACCGGTAAGTGCTGTTCCAATAAATAGTAAAAATAATGGAGAAACTAAGCAGACCCAAATTAAAAGGCAAAGAAAATGAGAAACAGTGAGAACATAGACAAATAACATTAACATACTTTGCTGCTTTATGGCAATGTTCTTGTTATTACAAAGCCAGTTGTAAGATGTTTTCTTTCTAATGCCTTAGGGTAGAGCATCAACAGCAGTTCCAGAAGAAAGCACCACTTTGTATAATGAGGGAATGTACAAAAAGTTTTTGTAAAAAACAAAACCACAAAGTGGAAAATCTGTTAGTGTTTCCAAACTCTATGCCTCTACAGGGCTGCTCTGTTTCATCAGTCTCAAATGATGGAAACTGTCCAGCAGTTATGAAAATATCTACCTGAGAAAATTATGAGAATTTTTGCAGGATGCAACGCACCCTGCTGAGGGCTCAGCGAATGGCCCACTGACACAAGGGAGATTTATATTATAAGAACAGCTGCCCACGGGTTTTATTATTAAGCTTCACAGCCAAGTTTTCACACAGAAGGAATTGAAACAAAAAGAAAAAAAAAAGACAAAAGAAATTATTTTGATATCCTAAGCATGAGTCAAGTCCTCAAAGTTTACACAGTGATGTGACTGAGAACTGCAAACAGATGAGAAGAGTCTGATGTCTAAATCAACACACTGACAGTACTCTGCAGGTGCCTTCTCTGGTGCTGGGGTTTAAGATCTCTCACTTTGAAGAACATAAGAGAGACATTGAGGGTTGGTAAGTTCTGACCTGAAGACATTTTCCCAGCCTTACAGGTCATTTTTTCCTGCCCCTGCAGATACCAGAAGCCAATGGGACATTCATGCCAAGGCAGTTATTTCATGCTCTGAGAAACATTCCAATTTCTGTTACCAGATTTTTGGAACAGCAAGTTCTTATTTTGGGCAAATCCCATGTGAAGGGCATGCTTCAGTAGACAGATGGATATCCTCAGTTTATTGATATAGCATAACTATTCTTAGATGCACAAACAGCTACTGTCTTGTGCTTCGTATGTTAAAACTAGTATTGCAGAATCCTGTTAATGCAATAGAGCAATACAGATATTGCAAGGGAAAGAGGAATGCTCTTATCTCAATACTCTAATTTTGATCAAAAAGATTAGCTGCTTTACACTTCATAGTTCAGATGAACTGCAGTGTAAGTGGCTGGGAGACTTTATCATAGGTAAGAGGAACAGGTGCCTCCAATGGAAATTTCTGTATTACACAATCACATCAATTTCCATATTGTACATAATGGCTACAAGACAGAATATTGTCTGGGGGTGCATGCAGATGTGTGGGAATGCCCAGCCAGAAGCTTATGGGCTGATCTATGGAGAATCAGAACAAAAACCTTCCTGTTTCTACCAGTGGTTTATACTGGGCTGCAGCAGGCTGACATTTTTTTTTGTATGCATAGACTCTGGGAATCTGAGCACAAAATTTCTGCTTTCAGATCCATAATACCCAGAGGATCTGGTAATGTCAATGAAATTCCCTCTTGGGGACCAAATAAAACATGAGAGAGAAAGATGGGTACAGAGACCTGAGAGAGAAATTCTTGCCCTGCAGTTGGGAAGGCTGTTTTCTGGATGATGCTCAGAAAAATGCCTGGCTCATGCCACTGTCAGTCACTGCACAGCAGAGGCATTGGGTTTCCACTACCTTGGACCTTTTTCCAGCCATATCTATGAAGAGGATCAGATTAAAATTTCCAGGCTTTCAGGCAGGCAGCCCAGCACACAACTGGGACTTGCACCAGAGACAGGGTTATGCCCTATTTTCAAGCCCCAGTTGGGTGTGACATTGAGCAATCAGGGAAAGGTGTCCCTGCTCATGGTAGGGGGGCGGAACTAGGTGATCTGCAAGGTCTCATCCAACCAAAACCATTCTGTGATTCTATGAATAGTGACCTGCATTACAGCAGGCTGCATGGACATATTCCATGTTCATCTCTCAGACATGATGTGTTTGTTTGTTTGTTTGTTTGTCAGGCCCACCAGATGGAGAATCACATAACAAAACTACTCTGCAATGTGATAGCAGCATTTCCCTTCCTGTCGAGAACCACAGAATAGACAGGGGAAACAGCAGGATCTGGACGATGGAAAATAAGGTTTCCTGACCCCTGGGCATCCCCACCTTGACCCTGGATTGACTGTGCGTGAGCAAGAGAAGAGCCCATAATAGTTGCTACCTCATCATCATCATCTACATCATCAGACCCAGCTGGGCATGCTGAGGTTGGTCACATCTTTTAAATCCCTTTAAGGGTGGCAACTCCACTGCTTTTCCAAGCAGACTGTTCCAACGCCTGACAACCCTTTCAGTAAAGACATTTCTCCCACTATCTTATCTAAAACTCACTGGACAAAACTTGAGGCCATTTCCTCTTGTCCTGTTACTGGGAGAAGAGACTCACTCCCCACCTGGCTACAGCCTCTTGTCAGGTACTTGTGGAGAACAAGAAGGTTCCCTGTCTGCCTCCTTTTCTTCAAGCTAAACAACCCCAGCTCCCTCAGATGCTCCCCACAGGACTTGTGCTCTAAAAAGTACACATATTGCCCCAAATACGTATGAAAACCAAAAGTAAAAAAATTCACCAGGCTTTTTTTCCTAAGCAAAATTCACTTTATGAAAATTCTATGAGTGATTTCAGTTGAAAATAACAGGCCTAATCCAAAGCCCCTTTAAGATTTTACTCTGCTGCAATTCCCATAGCCTGGACATACTGTCAAACTGTGCAAACGTTACCACGCATTACTGCTCTGTGGGTTAATAGTGCTGAGCATTGGCCTGAGCTCTGCTCCCACCAAAGTCATGCCAATGAGATTAACTCCCCACTTCAGTGGGGAATTAATTATTATAATGGTGAGTGCTGGTTGAAAAATCTCACTTCTTTTGCATTGTAGGCTGTTTGGTTTTTTTCCTTAATTATTATATTTCAATTGAGAAAGGCAAAGTTGGTAGAATTATAGAAAAAATAGCAAAGAAATATTTGAGTCATGCCACAATACCTGAATAACTGTCAAGGCTCATCTAACCATTTACTCCCCATCTAAATGGGGTCTGTAAATAAACACTGAACAAATATGTAACCCATGTGCTGAATTTTATTTTTGCTATAATAATAAAAGCTGTGGAGAGAGATTCAGGATAACATGACTCCTCACTTGACTGCACACAAACAGCATTTATTACATTCTGATGATGCATTTAGCCCTCAGAGTACGAAGAGTTTAACCTTTTTTTCCTTTTTCTTTCTGCATCAATTTGCATGAGAAGTACAGAGCATTTAGTCTTTGAATTAATCAAAATATCTCTGGCTTGACTGAAAAAATATATTTGAATACATGAATAAATAATATATTGAGTAAAGTAATGAAACTCATTTAAAATGATGCCAAGAATGAGGTCATAGTTTTTATTAAATGTGACATTTTCCACAGTTTTTACACTGCAAGAGATAATGGCCTATATATTTTAAAGTGGGTACAAACCATCAAAAATCAACTTTAGATAAAATGAAGCAGCTAAATTTTCAGCTGGCTCTGGGCTTTTAACCTGATTTTCTGAAAGTCAGGTTAACATGATTCAAGATGAAACTTGAGCTGATGTGTCTAGGATGAAAATCTTCATTTTAAAAAAAAGGAACCACCTAATTGCCAGGCAGTCCTAAGGACTAAAAGTCCAACTGAAACGTCAGTCTGCCTAAAGCTGTCAGACACTTACTCTCAGATAAAAATATTTCATCTAGTACTTGCATTTCAGCAACAGACATACCATAAGCACAATATACTGATTATAAAGAAAAATGTTAAGCTCATACAAAATCCTGTTCCTGGAAGCAAGCAGAGAGTAAACAGGAACTGAACTTGTAAAGCTCTCATGAAAACCCACCAATCCACATATAAAATCTATTCACCAACAGCTGACATGAAGGCAGGTCTATTTTACTTGGCTGCTTAAAGCCATTGCTTGTCCATAAAAGTCAGCAAACAAAAATGTGAGTGAAGCGGGTATAAGAAATGAGCTCAATTAATTTGGAAATAGAAGAGGAAGAAAGGAAGAAGACAAGAGACACCTTAAATACTGAAATCCATGGAATAGGCCCTGTTACTGCCATCACCTCACTCACATCCCAGCAGCCTGCAGTGAGGAAGGGCTGGACACAACCAATGCATAGTAGTAGCCAGTTGCCAGATTGTTTTCATTTGCTGCAGTCTGCTCAGGGTTCATGTCAATTAGTACAGGCTAATCAGTATTTCATTAAAAACATAATGAAAACCCTAACTCTAACACAGACTTATACAGTTGCCTATTACCACCATATTTGAGTGCTGTAATTAAAACAGACCTTCATTATGCTTCACCTCTTGTACCTGTGACCCCAAAGGCTTCATAATATTTAGCAGCTACATGAAACACCCCTTCATGATCTCTTTGTTATCACCCCCATGCTCTCAGATGGCTGACAGGATGGAGTTTCTCAGATCAAAACGATCCAAAAGCATAGCAATATTTGGGGTAACTGGAAACGTTTGCCCTGCCCTGCTCTTTCTTCCAAGGTAGTGGGGGGAAAGGTTACTTGACCACTGATATGTCATATACTGTGCAGTCACAGTAAAATGGATTAAATACTGAGACCACTTGATGTAGGCACCTGACTAAGGGGATTAATATGCCAGCCTTTTTCAGCTGAAAGTGTTCCCAGTACAAAGCTACTCTATATACTGACCAGGTTGGCCAGACTCATCCCTGCACCTCAGCAATGGTCTGCCGTGTCCATCCCTGTGGCCAGTGCCATGCAGTCCTCTCCTAGTCATTCCCTGGGCGTGATTTGCCCACCCTGGACCATCTGGATGGACTGGACACAGCAGTCCTGATCAGGAGGTGAGGCAGCTGAGCTGCAGGAAAGCAATCTGTGCCCTGGCAGCTCATCTCTGGGCCAGAGAGCAGACTGGCTCTCTTTGCCTGCTGTTAAATTTCAAGCTTTTAGTTCACTCTGCTCTACAAAGTAAAATGTTTTGATTTATACTCTGATACGCTTTTGAGTTTAAAAGCCTTTTTGGTCTTTTGGTTTGCAATAAGTAGAATACTTGATGTTGCCCATCAATTTAACCTTTTCATTGAAATCTTTATAAATCTAATGCGTCCCAATGCACTCGATTTTCCTGTATGATGGAGTTATTTGGCTAAAGCAACACTCACAAAGCACAATGCAAGCAGTAATCTTGGGAAGTCATAAAGATTAGTGATGGAACGATCTGCAATGTGGCTGGCCCATGGAACATGCAGAGAAAGAGCTCAAAGTCTTTATGTATAGCCAGTCTGGATCTGGCTATACATAAAACTTCCTCATCAACAAGAAATTATTCATTTAGTCCCACAATAACTCAAGTTGAAGGCTGCCTTTAGGTTGTGGAAACCCTTTTCCATCTAGAAGTCCTGAGGCCCAGCAAGCCCTACCTTCCCAGCAGGCCTGAGAGGAGCTTCCAGTGGTAGGAATGCACAAGTGGTTTCCACTGCTCTGCTCAGGTATTTCAGCAGCTGAGGAAGTAGGTGGAAGAGGAGTTTGGGAGACATTCTTGTCAAACTGGTGAGGCATTGAAGACAGGAACAGCACGATTTATGGACCCATGGGAGCAATACAGGTTGCAAGTCAGTGCCAATCACACTGCTATGAATGGTGACAAAGAAGTCACAGAAGCAGGACAGAAGTGCTTTCTCAGTTCCAGCCAGTTAACCCTGGCACACCACAGATGGCAAATCTCAATGATTTCTCCAAAGTCATTTTATTAAACCCCTGCCTTTAGGAATAATTAGGTAAATGAGGTAAATGAAGTACGACCTCCAATGGAAAAATCAATGCTTTCTGGATACGTTTCACATATCTGGCATTAGGTAAAATAGCATTGCTTTAGGGCATCCCTCCACCCCAATCCTTCTTTTTCAGTCTGAAAAATTAGTACCTTATATCCCCTTTAATTAACTCATTTAGCCAATAATGCCATTAACTGCCATGTCATAGCTCTTGTTTATGCCATTAAAATGATGATTTATGCTTGATACAAGCACAGAAGTCCAAAAATACCTGTGCAAAACCATTCCAACAAGCACCCCTGCTCAGAGGGGACCAGGTAACTGAGACCCCAATGATGTCATTAGTATTATTAAATAATGCCCAGCTTGCTAAATGCCATCCTCTGTTACCTGACATCCCCCTCAGATTCTCTGAGCACAAAGTGTTCACCACCCCCTTTTAGTCTCACAAGGAAGTATCCTCACTCCAGGAGTGCTTCTGACAAGAATGCAAATGCAATCCTGAATATTTGTGAGGCTGAGGTTGGGATTGGACACTGTTGGACAGTTAGACCCCAGACATTCTGGGATTAGGTTTGAGAGTCAGTGTTAAGCCCTCTCTGCACTGACATGATGAGCTTCAGGAATTCTCATGAAGCTTCTTGACAGGGGTCCTCAGGCAACACTGCCTGGAATGCAGGTCTGTCCCTCAGGCTAAGGGTGCATGTGACTCAGTGCGAAGTTAAACAAATAAAATTAGATTTGTTGTTTTGGGGTTTTTTGGGTTTTTTTCTCCCCACTGGTTTCTGGAAAAGCTGGAGCATGAAGATCTTCCAGGATAGGGTTTGCCAGCAGAAGATGCCACTTGGGATGTTGCCCAGGACTGGGTGGCAGAAGTCACCATATTATAGACAGTTAAAGGCAAATAAATGAAATGAAAGCAATGGAAACTATGCAAGTACAAAGATAAAAAAATGAGCAGAACTGACAACCTAGAGGCACAACCCCTGCTTACAACCAGGCACCAAGACAGAGCACACCCCAGTGGTGTTGGCAGAAAAGGAAAGTTTCCCATCCTGGCTTCCTCCTACCAAGGTCAGAATGGGCAGATGCTATGTGCATTTCATGAGAAAACCAGGATTTTAATTTTTTTTAAAAAGAGTACCTGAGAATAATGCCTCTTATGACCAAGAGCTTTTGCAGCTCTGGGTAAGGAGCATTAATCCTTAGTCTGAGTTTTCTCCTCCTACAAGATGTTGGCAATTCCTGCTGCTACATCAATTGGAGAATAGTATGCATTTTCCCAGCATTTACAAAATTAAATACACCGTGCTGCTTCATTTATTCCTGTTACTCTTGATACAAATCCCACTAAGCTGTGATTCATGTTTTAATATTGATCCTGTAATTAGTTGAGTGTAGGTAAGCCTTCATGGTAGCTGTAGTGCTACATTTACTCACTTGGATGACATTGTAATATTGTGTTTAGATGCTAAACCTTTACAAAGAACCCTTTTTCACACTGTGGTAACAGCCTGAGGTAATGATACCTTACCTGAACTAGACTTCTCATACAACTTGCTTCACCCCCCTCACACACATCCAGATGGGACATGAACAGTACCATCCTTGTCACATAAGCTCTTTCCATTCCCTGGGGATGGATCACTCATCCTTCCACTGAAGAGCATAATGGGATTTGGAGAGTGTGGAACCCTGAATCCCATGAAGAGCCATCCTACTGAGCACTGCCAAGAAGCCTCCACCTCTAACCACAAGGCTGCCAGGCTGCTATGGCCAATCCTGCTGGCTACAGTGCCAGCAGCCTCTGTCAGCACCATGGGTGGCTGTTGGAGACGTGGGGAGCGCAAGCAGCTCCTTCTGCTAGGCTCTGGAGCAGCTCAGTTATGGCCACCAAAACCAGCAGCATTCCTCCACCCCTTCAAAGCCTCCTGCCAGGAGCCTCAAGGAGCTGAGCTCTGTATCAGATGGTGCAAACCGCCTACCCCTCCATCTGAGCTTCCCTGGCCCATCATCGCGTTACGCCTGCACAGGGGCCCTCTTCTTCCTACAGAGATAGGAGCAGAATTTTCTCTGCAGTAAAGGAGCTCTTCAGCTTCAGAGAAATTCTTCTCACTTTAGATATCAAGAGAATTAGAAATCCATAAGGTAAAGCTTAAAAAGAAAAAAGTATGCAACTGTAATCAGTCTGGTATGGTAGTGTATGTATAAAGTTCTGGATCAAACTGGACTTCTGGCAACAAATACTATCATAGAAACATCAACAAATCCTGCCAAATTTTGCTACTTGCTGGGAAATTATCATTTAGCAGATTAAACCAAGTCTATACACCCAGCTTTTTCACCACTACCAGCATATGCCCCCAGACAAAATACTAAACACCCATTTTATCCATTACACTGAGTCCTTGGTTATTTTGGGCTTCATTTTCAATCGCACTCACAAAGCACAACTGCATGTTTTCATATGGTCTTTTTCACAAAGGTAAATTCTTTTCATGACAACTGATTGCGAAGCAAACCAGAAACACAGCCAGTAACACAGACCCATTTTAGACATTCACCACTTCTACTGGCATCACTCTCTAAGTTGGAATAAGCTTTGCCTTTCATTCAGGGAAGAGAAGGGAGCTGTTTGTATGGATGGACATTACAGGCACTGTCTGCCTCAGAGTACACATGCCTGAACTGGCACTCAGCTGATTTACTTAGTGGCCTGCAGAAATCACATATTACAGATCTAATTTACATATATTTTGGAGAAAATGTCAGACTCCAACTTAGCTCATCATCTTGACAGAGCTGTGCACTTAAGCATGTGTTTAGCATTAAGCCCGTGCTTAATAGTTGTGAAAATCAAGCAGCTGTTCTGTCACTTTGAAGAACTGTGCCTTCTTCTTTTTTAAGAAATAGCTACGAAAAGTAATAGAAAAACTTACTCCATCCCCTGTTAAGTGCTAAGAATCTTGGGGGTCCTTACAAAATCATCACCATCAGTATCTCTTTCCATGACTGCTATGGTTTCTCAACACACGAGAGTGCAATTATCTTCACATTTTGAGGGCAAATGTGTGATTCCAGAGAATCTTGCCATGTGGTATGTGCCACTTGATTTCTCATAAAAAGTATTAGCTGCTAGACAAACATCATCCTGTATTGATACTCCCTTTAAAAGGTTAAGAAGTACATGAGGAAGGCTTTGTGATCCAAAGTTTTGCTACAAAACTTGAGATGGAAACCAAGAAACGGTGCTGCACTGATTACAAATTTGTAATTCCCATCTTCCCAAACTAGGCTGTGGGAATGGAGAATTACATATCTTGGAGCATGTGCCTTCCTTGAGGAAGTTTTCTTGAAACTGGTTGCTCATGTGTTTGAGAAGGACAATAAATATTCTAGATTAGGACAATAAATGTTCTAATTAGGCCAGACTGATTGAGGCTTCAGCTCCAGAGTGGTTCAGGGGACCAGATTTTCCTACACTGATGTCTACAACCTCATTTGCTCCCATAAGCAAGCAGAGAACAGCATCCCCTGCAGCAATAACATACTTGGGCAGTAGTCTATGTATTCTACTGAGTATTTTTTGACATTTTATGAGATAAAGGAGAGCCAGCACCATTTGATCAATTCTTCTCCTGTGTCAAACATCCTTGCTAGCCATGGACACTGCCTGTCCCCTGCAGTGGATCTGCTGTGAGGCACAGCTGAGAGCAGCCACAACTGCTGACATCTTCCCCACACAAGCACGGCATGACAGCAAAATCACATGCTCACCAAGCATCTCTCTTCCTAACACACATGCACTAGAATCCAACAAAAGAACATTTCAGAGGCACATAAAGCAAGACTCCTTGAGCTTTTGCAAAGAAAACCTGGTTCTAGGCCCTGAAAAATAATGCTAGGGATGGGTAAATGCAGAGTTGTCTTTCAGTTACTGGGACTGTAAGCTACAGCTCTCCCAAAATGTTAGGTTTGCACTTTGATTTAAATACTGGACATATTGCTTACATGGTAGACAGAAAAGGAATTATAATGTCATATGTTGTTTTCTGTCTTTCCCAGAACCACGGAATCATTTGCTTGGAAAAGACCTTAAAGACCATCGGATCCGACCCTCAATTTGCTTTCTAATGTCTATGAAAGTGCACCCTGAGAGAAAACCTCCTCTTACGAGCTACTGGAAACACCACTGGCAAGGTCTAGAATGGTTCCACACGTAGAACAGTAGCCAAAAGGCCTCACATCTCTTGTGCAAACAAAGGATGTTGGGTGCCCAGGGAAGGAAAGCTGAAGCACATGCCAACACTGGCTCCTGTTCTAAGTCATGCATTAGTTTGGCTCAAGTTAGAAAGGCCCATGGGCCACATAAAACTACACAATCAAGGTCTATTCTATAACACCCAGAGGGACTGTGTTAAGGTTACCAGGCATCTCTAATCCTGTTCTTTCTTAAGTTCTCAGAGACTGACTTTTTCCTTGCATTCTTGCATACAGCCCTGTTTAACCTGAAGTTAGTGATGACTGTGACTTTTATTAGAAAGGGAACAAAGATGAGTCAAGGGAATATTTGTGTTATGGCAACAGGTGAGGCTCCAAAGAGAAAACAGACGTCCTCAGATGTGCTAAGAAAATTGTTCTAAATTATACTATTTGTGAAAAAAATTGAGAAGTGTCAATATAGGGAAAATTACAAAGATTAAGAGGAGAGGAATTATTTCCTTTAGCCAGCTATCCATGATAGATGATCTTTTGCTAATCCCTTTAAGAACTCTACAACAGGAATGCATACAAATGCACTTACAGAAGACAAAGAGGTTTTCCCTCTGCAAGAACAACAATGTAGGTCCAAAAATGCACGATCCTCAGGATGCTACTATTGTGGTCAATTACTGGAATGGGAACAGCAGGTCATGAGAGAAAACAGAGCTCTTATTCTTGGAACTAAATACAGTTATTTCCAAAGCTGAACTCACAAAACTGACTCATAGACCTGTTAGTCGAACCACGATCAACATGTTCCCAGATATAGCTGAACTGTAGGAAATAAGAACAAGTTACTGCTCACAGGACTCTTCAGATGAAGTTCACCTCTGGCAGACCATTGTATCTCCTGGAACTTCAGGGTGGGGGGACATAAAGCTAACTGAAGACAGCACCTTGAGAGATCAGGGTTTACTCACTGTCAGTTCTGCACAGTGATCAGGTATTTAACAGTACTGCTTCTTCCCTAGGGCTCTGATCTGTGGATCTGTGGGCTTCAAAACCTCAAGACAAGGTCAGCTTTACTGAGCTAGAATAACAAAAAACCAAAACAAACCAAGACCAAACAAACAAAAACGGCTCTGGGCAAAGCCGTTTTTTCACTTGTGGAGTAGACAGTCTCAAGGCTGAAGGCAGTGATAGTGGGATGGCACCAAACTCAGAGCTAAAGTCTAACCCAAGAGAGCAGATGTGCTGTTGGTGCAATCAGCTAGAAAAAGAAGTATCAGAGCAAAACTGTTCTGTGTTGTCCAAGAGGATAAGTGCTTGTAGCCTTATGGAATTGTCAGGAACTCAGCATAACATTTACAGAGATATACACTGAATTACAAAGCCACAGATGAAACCCTGAGCAATAGATCTACTCCTATTGAGTGTTTTTATTAAGCAAAAGTCACATTCAAGACAACAGAACAGTCTGTGATGACTTTGATCACTACAAATAAGCCTCTGTTGCTAAGTCAGCTCAGGCTGCCCTGCTCAGCTGAGGCTGATTTTGAGTGGACATCCTGCAAAACTTTACTAGAGACAGTACATCCTCATGTGTACATCACACAGAGCACCAGACACAGCAATGCTCTGTTGAGGAAAATCACCCAGTCTCCTGGGCTTCCACAAGTAGTTCTTTGGCAGTCAACACAGCGAGGTCTGTTCGCATTTCTGGGCACACTGAATAGCAAAAGGTCCTGAAGCAAAATGAGAAGAATATCCTTGCTTGAAAGCAGGATGGTCCTTTCAGGACCCTTGCTACAGAGAGGGCCAGTCAGCATCTGGAAGCAAAGGTGTACCTGAGTATATTTCCAGGTGAGCCTGCTGCCCCAACTTCTACTTGCCACGACACCCAGAAGGGCAGGTTTTGTGTGTGGCCAAGGACTCAAGAATCATTTGAACTGATGCTGCAGAGAAGATAAAATCTCAGCCTGTAGCCCATGGAAGTTCTCTGTTACACGAATTCAGTTGCTGAAACACGAGACAAATGGATGATATTTCACACACCTGGGACTTATTTAGTGCAGTGGCCGGTGATGTTACAAGATCAGCAATTAACATATCCACATCTCACTCTGGAAAAGGTCACTGTTTTTCAGGCCAAGGCTGAGATCACTCCCAAGGACATCTGTTTACTCATTCCTCAATCTCTACTAACTGCAGTGTAAGCACTGCACATCACATGAATATATGGCAGATGAGTGCTTTCATGATCACTGTTTTATAAAGAGGCTCTAGCAACTTTTAAATAACCTCTACTAAATGATGTTGTAATGTATGAAAGTTTCTGAGTTCCCAGCATAACACAACAGATTAGCTTAATCCCAGTGGATATAAAAGGCAATGATTCTGCCACAGCAGAATTTATGCACTGGATATTACAAGCCCTTAACATCAGCCACAGTAATTACTGCAGGAAGTGAATCAGAAACACAGGGCCTGGGAAGGGTCTTTCAAGGAAAGAAACTCATCAGCCTCAGGGTGATGGGGGGCTAGCTCATGCCTCTGTCCCTCACTTGCCCTCAGCCTGCCATTACTTGAAATAGCTAAAGAGGGTAAATGATAATGGGGATGCACAAATGGAGGTAGGCATGTATGCTAAGGCTGAGAGCCATTGTTATAAAGACAGATCCTGTAAAATGAGAAGGAATGGTTAACCCCCACGTAAGGCTGGTCCAGGAATCTTACTTTACCAGCATGTAAATGTTACCTCCCACCAGCAAGAACTCCAACAGGAGCTAAGCTTCCAGTTAAGAAAAATGTTTCCACTGTGACCTTGCTTTTGATGTACAGTGAACCTGTAATTTCATAATCTGTCCTGTTTGGACATGGAGGACATAGTTTGGTCCCCCAAGGCAGATACCTATGTATGTTTGCGTAAGTATTCAGCTCTTCAAGAATTAATATCACTTTGAAATGCTGTTTTTCAGTTCTCAAAACTATTGATTCAATTCCATTTCAGAATTACAAAGAGGGCTGTAATGTAAGCAGGTGCAGCATGAGAGAAGAAGGGATGTGCTTCCTCCCTTCCCCAACCAGGGGCTGCACAGACCAGCAGGACCTGGGAGAAGCTGCCTCCCAAAGAGGCATTGTGACACCAGGCAGCTGCCCACCAGTATCCTACCTCTGGGCAAGGCTCCCACTGAATTTCAGACCCTTTTGGACTGGACACCATGCCTCTCACCTTCTGAAAGTCACCTTGGTGGCTGTGCCCAATTCTGCTGTTACCTGGCATACCTATTTCCCTCTGTGTATTTGCAGGCAGCAAAACAGGTCTGCATTTAATGACTTTCAGAAGTGTAAATTCTGCTCTCTATGTCAGAGCTATCAGCAATTGTGTTAGAGCATTAGGATGCATGAGGGAGGTCTCATGTCTGAGCCCCCTGCCTTGTAACCCCAAACTGAAGCTTGATGAAGTCAGAGAAAGTCTTTCATTATTTTCAGTGAGTGTGGATCAGCATCACTTTAAACCTGAATCACAATACCTTCTAAACACAGTCTTTCATACCTGAACTCTGTGGAAAGCTGAACAAAAGGAATATGCTATATATAACCATGTGGAGGAAAGCATTGTGAAATTCTTTATGTTTCTATAATGCTCTGCCTGAATTGAATCTTTTCATTCAGTGCCACGTCGAGATAAGAGCCCGTCATTATCTTCCTGCATGCAGTATGAAAAACTAAATCCAGCCTCACTTTCCTGCACATTCTTACTCTTCCTCACCACTGGAATACCAGCTACAAAGGAGAGCACCAAACCTTCCAGCTAGCAAAGCCAGAGTTTGAGTCACTGTTTAAAAATATTATGTAACATTACAAAGTCTCAGATGCATCCATCTCCTCTGAATTCAATGCAGTTTGGCCCAATAATTATCCTGAAGCAAAAGCAGAGAAAAACAGTTAATAAAACCCTCCTCCTTTGCCATCTAATGCTCCATCCTCCCACGCTGCCAGTCAACCACTCTTAAAATTACTCTTCATAAAATTCAATTCCTAGCTTCAGAGAGCTACAAATCCCCTAAAAGTCTAATTATATAATTTCTTGAGCCCGTGAAACTGACACTGTATCTTCTTTAGGTATGGCCAGGTGCCACATAGAAGCAATTGTCTGCATACTGATGGCTCTAGCCCAAAATCAACATGGAGAAAGTCAGAGACTCTACATGAAGCTAGAAATTAAACTTAATTTTATGAACACATGGATATATCTTTTTTCATGTTCATACAACATTGTCTACAGTGTAACTGGCATACTCCAGGCTCCTCAAGGAAGGCAGGAAGTACCACACAGTACCTGCTGTGTGATTTAATATCGGCTCATTTGTCTAAGGAGAGCCTCACAAATTACAGACAGCATTTGATGGGGAAATTAAAATATCATCTACATTGCAACTGGTCTGCTGCCAGCTGTATGGATTGCATTTGAGATGCAGCTGCTGTATAAACAGAGCCATTTACCAGCTTCACATAAGACGGACGGTTAAGTAGGTTTCAGCTGCCATATAAAAGATTGTGAAGCTCTACTTGCCTGCAAATACAGTCTTTGCAGAGCCATAAACGTTTTGAAGTCATGTTGCACTTCAAATCCCCCAAAATGGCCCTGAATGGGCTGAGTATATCAAAAGGGTATTATCCAGCTCTTCTGTTGTTGGTAAGAATGAAAGAATGCAAAAAAAACACCACTGTTGCCAAACTATGTTTTCTTAAAAGAAATTTGGAGTTTCAACTTCCTCATTTCTCATAATCCTCACAAAGCAGGATAGCATGTACCCTGGGAGGTGTTTAACTTGAAACCTGTTGAAACAAAAGGCTCTGGATTTCATCAGTATTATGTCTTTTACTTGCTGCAGGGTGGAAAAAAAATCCATTAACAGTCCCATCAAGCTATTACCTTTGGATCTTGTTCTGACTGCTGCCTCCCTGCTCTTGGAGCAAGCTGTTCCGACAAAAGAAAGAGCATGAGTTGCAATTGAGATAATACATAAATAGATCACACTGAGCTGACCAATAAATTTTATTTCAATGCCTTCCCCTGATGGTGTTTCATTTGTCTGTGGGACATGCACTAGAACAGAGAAGCATTCAGACAAGGAAAAAAATTGAAATGTAACACAAAATTTGTCTGTGATTTTAATAGTAGCAGTTGATTCATGGCATTGGAGGGCGGGGGAGCAGTTCTGTGGTTGTATAACAACGATCATTTTTTTCCAGCATCACCGTAGCAACACGGTAGTTATTGTCAATGAAGCATTTTCATTCGAAGGTGCTATTTTTTAGATAATTTTACCTTTCCAGAAGAATTACCCTCTGGGCTGCAATTTATCACGTTTGTTTCTTGGGCCATGGATGAATTTTAGTGGGACTTTTATTTTATTATTAAAACAAAACCAACTAGCTCTCTTTTTTTCCCCACAGACATGTATGCACTCAAGCTGTTCTGAGCTTAAAGTGTCTCTGCTACAGCTCAGACCTGGCAAGTATCAATGAGGGCTGAGCTTGTGGAGGAACTAAAAACAAAATACCAGCCTCCCTCCCTCCCCCAGCAACCACTGGTAAAGACAAGATGCAGACCAAGTACATTTTCAGCACATGAAAAAACCGGGCTGAGGTTGGGAAAGGGGGAGAAGTGAGAGCAGCTGGAGGGAGGCTGAAGACTCAGCCTTCTCCAAGGCTGGAGCTAATGGCTGCAGCAGCCTCCTTAGCCTGGGCCTTATCCTTCTCCTGGCAGCTCTCCAAATCTCAGCCTTCTCCCCATCACTCCATGCCCAACAGTAGTATCCCAGGATGCTCCTGCTTAGGTGTCCCATCAGCACTACCACAGGACAACCAGCCTGTCCCAGTGGCTACCCTGTGCTACTGTGGATGGAGAGGAACATTGGGAAAGCCATGTGTGGATCAAGTGCCACTGAGTGCCCCCAACACACCACATTCTACATTTGCAGAGGTTAAATATATACTTATACAGTGCATACATAGGACTGAGATTGTTGCACATGTCTACAGAGCTTTGTGGACACAAAGTCCACAGTCATTTCAGAAGGACTAAATTGACATAGTAATGCTTTGAGATCTTGCCTAATCAGGCAGCCTGCAAGCAGAAGCTGATTACACATATCCAGTTACAAGACCCAAGTAAGCTCTCTGATCCTTCCGCTGTAAAGTTAAATCGATCCTGCATCTACATTGTGTAACCACATTCACGAGATGTTCAACTGATACAACTATTTCAGTATAAACCTATGTTCCCACACGAAATGCAGATAAAATCTCCACATTACACAAATTCTCAGGTTTCTGAGGGGTTGAGGAATGGTTTAGGAGGTTTGTGATCATACAGCCAGGGTGACAGCCTCAAAGAAATGCCACAAGGCAAGGGAATAGAGATACTGAGGCACACAAGACACCCACTCACATGCAGCCAGGGCTGCTGAGGAAAATGTCTGTGTGACTCTGTGCCAGGCACATCATTGCACTTAGCAGTGCTAAAACCTCTGAGAAGGCATGGTGCAAGCCCCCCACAACAGTGACAGGCTGCTGGTGGCACCCTGAGGGTCTTTCATGTGTTTTTTACATCCGAACAACATTTCAGCCTCAGAACCATAACATCTCTGCAGCACTGCAGGGTTGTCAGGAAATGAACCTAGAAGCACACAGGTTGGGTATGGGGCCCAATATCAAACGTGCACACCATGTGCAGTTTGCATGCAGTGATGGCATGGGTCTGTAGAAAAGCAGGAACAATTTCCTATTCACACTGTTGAATAATGTTTACTGTCCGAAACCACAGTCTGCTTTTGGGGTCTGAAAACAGTCCCAAATTCCCATGGTTTCCTTAACTCTATCTCCTGTTCCACCCCTCTGAAATGTGTTGAGCATAATCCCTTGGCATAAATGACATGCTTGTGCAACCTCCATCCCAGCAGCCATCCTTGAGCAGGATTTGGGAGCACCCCTTGCCCTGTTCCAGCCCCACAGCTCTCATCAAACCCTTGTAATCATGTCATCCTTTGCTCAGAGCTGTGGTCTCTGACACCAGACACCTAACTCACAGGAGTTTGGAAAAGACTAGTTTGGCTCTCAAATTTTAAACACCAGTAAATAGTCCACCTCTTACCTTGGCACAGGTTTTGTACGCAACTGCATAAGGGTTATTGTTCTTAAATAACTCCAGTCACAAGTCAAGGAGAACTTAAACAGGTTACAGAGCACTATTAAGAAATCAAGGAATAAAGTATCTGCTTTCTGTGGCTCCCTGTTCAGCCACAATATTTCTATGAAATGTATACTATACGACATCACACATTCTTCAAACCTAAACTTAGTTTTTTGTTACTTCATGAGCCTCTTAGTTTATTGACTAAGAGGCTCATGAAGTAACAAAAGTCTCAGTCTGACATATAACAAAAAACAAACATTGGACCAATGCTGGAAACAGGACAGCACTTCTCACAAAAATTCTGCCTTCCCCTTCTGTTAGACATTTTATACTCCAGAGGAAGAAAAACAACCTTATTTTTTTTTTTATTTTCAACCTTAATTATGTCTAGGTAAGTTGTAACAAAGCAAGAAATTCAGATAATGTCACTGCTCCCAAACAGTTCTTTCACCTGCCACACTTTCATACAAAGAGCACCTCTTGTTAAGTTTTCATAATCAATGAATGCCCTTACTCTGCTCTCATGTTGTGGAAGCATTAACAAATAATCATTACTGGAAATTATCTTTTCTGAAAGCTGCTATCTATCTGCACATACTGCCACCTTCTTCGTTTGTAGCCTGTACCTATAACTCCTTGAAGCACCAGCTTATCAACTGTTTGTGGTGATTATGGGGATGTGCTACCATATTAAAGGTTCTAATCTAAATAAAGGAGTGCTAAAGTATTCCAGCTTCATCATAAGAGAGCACAGGCTGGAAATCTCAGCAATCCTAAGTTGATCTGAGCAAAACTTGGCCTGATTTTATAGATGGTTGGTCCAGAAGCCAGTGCCAGTGCCCAGCTGGGCCAGCAATATACATGAGAATATAAGTACCCAAAGAAAGAAACACACCAAGTCCTTCTGCTCACTGTGTAAAATTGTAACTACTGCATTAAAAAAGACTTGAATAACACTATCTTCTCCCTAAAGAAAACAAAGTGAAGTGGAAATATGTAACTAGTACCCAGGGAAGCAGAAAGGACCAAAGAAGTGCTAGATAGTTGAACAAATTTCCTTTGCAATGATTCTTTTTCCTTCAAAATACACCTCAGGCCAACAAATCAGGCCATAAATTCCACAAACTATTTCAATCAAAAAGGGCATATTTGTAGTGGGCAAGAATTTTAAATGTTTATTCAAAAAAAAACATTTTAAAGTCACTGGCAGGAGAAGGAAACCTAGCCTGCAGGAAAATATTTTTCTCTACCACAAAAAATCATTCAGCTTGGGCTGAGAACAAAAAATATAATTTATAAATCTTAATTTTGGATTTCATTTTAATTGGGAAATCCCTTTCTTTTGTTCACCTCAGATACATTTTCTGTTAACTTGCTGGATGGTCAACTATCTGAAGAAATCAAGGATTCAGCTCAACTACTACCAAGCCTGTTATAATTCTAATTTAAGGTTCCTGTATGGCAATTGCTTGGTGCTGGCTTGTGCTGGGTTTTGCAATAGCACAACCTATATCTTCTGCATACTTGCCAATATTTCAAAAACTATAAATGGAAATCTTCAGAGAGAAAAGTAAGGGCATACCTAAGGAAATACACTGCTCTTTTAAAGATTTGTTTAAAAAGTCAAAGAGGAATGCACATCAAAACTAAAGAATTGTAACTGGTACCTACTAATTACAAGGGTTGCTAATTACTTGCCTGGAGGCAGAACATTAGCCTAATTTTTATGCACATCTATTGCACAGTTCTGACTCCATTTAGGGCAGAAAACTTTCTAGGTTTCTTTTTATAAACAGGCAGCAGGCATATCTACCTTTGAGATCTCTTCTAGCTCTATCTGGATGACAATGCACTAAGCCCCAGAGTGAGCTGGCTGCCCTCATGACAACAGCTCAGCTGAAATCAGTACTACTATTTACATGCCTAAACGCAGTTTACTGGGATTCAGTCTATTTAGTCTGCTGTTCCATTCTCCAGTCTTCACTGTGGCTTTTCTTCTTTTTAGCATACAATTCTGATTATTTAAAGAAATTCTTTAAAGCTACTTAAATTGGAAGTCAAATGCTGTTTCAAACAGTTAATCATTAGGCTTAAAAATTTTTAAAAGAGTACAAGAAAACACTCCTGGTGATCCAGTGGCCAGCTTGGCAAGTATAGAAATAACAAACCACAAAGCAGCCAGGTTCTTCTGGCACTTCTTCCTTGGCCCTCACATCTCTTCTCTGAACTACTACAGTAGTTCATGGACGTTACCATCCATGTTTGGTATTTTGCTATGGTCACTATGCTTTTGGCTTCTGCTGTTCCCTTATAGAACTGAGGTGCTTTGTGCAACCTCCTGTGCACCAGCAGAAACTCTCATAGGGAACCAGGCAGACCCTAAGATTCACAGGTTCAAGATTCCCAGTGCAGGAAGAGACAATTGAGGATATCCAAATCAAGTTTTAGAAAGGCCATATCTCAATGGCATTCCTCAATCTCCATGATCTCTAGAGACATTATAGTCACTATACAATCCTACTCAGTAGCATGAAGAGATGCCTGTGCTGGCACCCTGGATATGAGAAAAAAAGGAGACCCATGCAAAAAGCTCATCCCAAATATGTTGCACATCTCAACATGACTCCTAGACTCCATTCATATATTTCAGAGCTAGCCTGGGTGTCTCAAGATCCCTGTAACCTGCAAAAATCTTGAGAGAAGCTAAGCCATATGGTTTGACTATTTGCTACTGTGCAGGACAGAAAGGAGTCAATGGTACGGATGGGCTTAGGGTTCAGTCAGTTCAGTCTCCTACCATGCAATCCCCAGTGGAGAAGAAATTTTGGGCTAAAGGACATCTCCCAACCCTAAAATCTGTGAAACACTGAAACCAACTGTTACAATAAGGTCTATGTAAACATTTCAATTAAAGGAAATTAATCACATGTACTTTTGTTGCACATCACTCTGGAAAGTCTACAGTTTCTTTTTGCAAGTTGGAAACAATTAATGTATTTTAAAAAATAAAGCTTTTTAGGTACTTGTTTTTTTTCCTACATTTATAGGAGAGGGCACATCCAGACAGAAAGGCTGTGTCCTGCAAATCTTCAACCTTCCCATAGCCACTTCTTCTTGTTGTGGAAGTTTAGCTACAGCACCCAGGAGTCAGCTGGTAGTGTCTCCCTGGGCCATGCTGGGTACCTGGGAATTGCTCCCATCTCCATCCCACAACTCCCAGAGGCTACTCTGGCTCTGAGCAGCCTTTGGCAGACACAATTCATGGGAGAGGTGGCGCCTCACCCTGAAGGCGTCCCGTGTATGCCTTCACCTTCAACTGAGCACACTAATACACAAACTAAACAGTCATATTAGCAATACCATTGCTATAATTTTCATGTAACATTTAAAGCAGTCTTTTAAGCTTAAAAAAATCATTACAGCCCTGTGTCCTGGGCTGCTGTGCATTGGCATAGATCTGTGTGTAGATGGTGGGTTTACCTCTCCTCCATAAAGCAATAGCACCGTTAAGTATCATTTTAGAGTGCTGCTTTGGACTGCAAATATCCAATAAAATGTTGTTTGTTACAAGTCTGCCTGCTTCTGCATTATAAAACCCCACAAACTTTTATATTTAATTCCTAAAAGAAACATTACATTACCTGTGAAAGTCTGATCAAACACTGCTGCTCTTTGTGTTCTGTCACTGCTGATAGGCACAGCAATATATCCAGCCTTTTCTAGCATAAACTCCCTTCCATGCAACAGGCTTAAGTGGGGTATTTAAAATGAAATGTTCTTCACAGGGTCTTGCATCCCTTGACCCATTCACAGGTGTCTATCACTTGTTCAATTGAGTAACTTTGTTTCCTGCTGTCTCAGGGTGTTGTTTTTGTTGTTGGTGGTTTTTTTTGTTGTTGTTGTTGGGTTGTTTGTTTGTTTTGTTGTTGTGGTTTTTTGTTTTGGTTTTTTTTTTTTTGTTTTTGGGGGTTTTTTTTGTTTGTTTTTTTCCTAAAACAATTCTGTATGGTTTCTGGTCTGCTTTCTGTAACCACTATACTGGCTCTTTCAGCTAAGGACTGATCATTTGTTTAACCTAACTCTTCTTGAAATAAAAGCTTTATTTGTTGTCCCTTGTTTCATTTACTTTTTAATGGTGGCTAATAAAGACTAAAACACATACATGCTATATATTTTAAAAAACAACATGAAGAAATCAACACAGAGGTGTAATTTTCAATCATTGCTCTGGAGGGGCACAGGAGGGAATAGGGCTATTGTCAGGAAAGCTTGGGGTACTTTGGCAAGGTGAAGGAAATGCCTTGGCACTTGCCAGCATCGTTTCAGGCTGTTCTCAGTCCTGCCGGGTATTGGCTTTTCATAAGCACTGAAATACCTTTCTCTTTTCAAATACATGAATAAACAAACAAACAAACAAACATCACTGCCTGAAATCTTGCAGGAGCAGAAAGTGGTAATCTCAATGTGTCATTTGTTTCAATCCAACTGATCAGCCAAATGCTGCTCTGAGGAGTTTGGCTCTGAGTCCTGTTGCAGAACAGCCATGCTCCAATGTCCCACTGCAAAATGGTTTCCAGTTTGCTAAGGGGCTGATAGAGCTACCCAGCCTGTGCAGTCTGCACATCCTAAATCTGTAGAGGCTTCTGTTTGCACTGCTAAAATTGTATGATGGAGGGCTGGATGAGTAAACCTGTTGTAGACTTTCTTGCACATTTGGCATAATTTGTGCTGCTTTATCAACTTAATTGATGTCTGCAGATCCATTCATCCATTCCAAACTCATCACTCTTTCCTGAAGCTAATCCAGACAAAAATAAGAACAGAGGAAAAAAACCATAACTAGCCTTTAAGAAAGTACTGGTTTGTAAAATTAGACTGTGCATGAGAGACACACTGGTTATCATTCAGCTGCTGAAGCAGGGAATCTCCAAGAATTCCATTTACAAAGGATTGACTGTTCTGTCAGGAGCCCATTCATTTGTGCTCTCAAAGTTCTGGAAATTTTGTTTTGAATTAATTTTGGTTTTCCTAATACAGACTGCATTTTGAAGACCCAGGATCTGAGAGCATCTTGCTGTCAGCTACTTTGATTATAAAGCAAGTCTCACAATCCCAGCATGTTCTGGGAGAAGGGATGAGGCTACCTAGATGACATTCCAATCTAGATGACCTATCTACATGAGACCCACCAGGTGGGGGAAAGCAGGACAATTCCCTGATGCTTACAGTCACACAGATAGGTAAACCATAAAAACTTAAGAGGAAATAAAAGCAAACATGTCTTTAGAAGTTTTGTTTTAAAAATATGCAACTCATTTATTTTTTTTTAAATTATTATTAGGGAGCCAGTGATGGTTGGGAAATGTGGCCCTTGGGGACTGCACTAAGAGTTCAAGAGAGTGATTGCCAATCTGTGTATTTTCAGTAAGTGCTGCCAGAGAGCCTCAGCAGCAGCAAAATCACTCTCCTGTTACCACCCTTTGAAATTTTGTACCCAGTACACAAGATATGACAGTGAATAAAGCAAGAATCCATCCCACGCTTCATCATACCAGCAACTGAGGATGGGGGTGGACTGAGAATAAATCTGGGGATAGAACATCCTTCCCTGCTGGCATGCCTCTGGATGGCAGTAGAGACAGAAGCCTTATCTGCCAACAGTTTGCTCTGGAAAAACAGGAGATGATATCGACCTTCAGATTCCATCAATGGAGAAGAGAGATGCTCCAGCATATATGAGCAAAACAAGCCTCTGCAGCAGATGGCAGCAAATACATTGCAGCAGCATGGGTTTGGGAAGGGGTGCAAGGGTTTGCCACCTGGTCTCCAGGGTGGAGCTGCTTGGCTGTTTGGATAAATGGGAGCAGACCTGACAATATGGAAGAAGAATGAGGTTAATGTGTGTCACCACTAAATGGTTAACTACAGAAAGGACAAAAATTAAAATTTCCTTGAAAGAACAGAAGCTGCTTTTCTGTAGGGGCATTCCTTGGAAAAAAGCGTTGACTGAACTGCTGCTCCCCTGTTAAGAGCCATCTAGGTGCAAGTGACTCACAAAAAATAGTAACACTGTGTTTTCTGTTTGTAATATACTGAAAGCTATAGGGCTTGATTCATAAACACTGACAAATCCATGGGATTCCATGCGATTCACTCAAATGGGCTTTAGACCAGATCAAGAGCAGGTCATAGAGGGTCTCAGAAAACCATAAATTTATTACTCAGATTAAAGAGCACCAACTTCCTGCAGTGGGTATTAAAAAGAAAGAAGAGTTTTCAGGCAAGGAGCAAGGCTTCACTGTTGCAACAGCCAGCCTCACACTCAACAAGGAACTTAATTCCTGCTTGTATTTAGGTTTTTTGAGAGCTGCTAGGGTAAGGAGACAAGGACAGAGGCATGGAAATGTGCCTCCATGCTCTCTCCCACCACTACCAGGAGATACTAACCCCAGCAAGCTCTGTCCTGGCCAAGCTGGCAAATGAGCCAGCTTGCACCTAACATGGCTGTGATAACTGGCATCCAAACTTGCTTCATGAATATCACCATATCTCTGCTGGTGACAGCTCCAGAGAATTAGTCAGTCCAGCCAACACAATCCTTGGTTAATGTCCCACCACCAAGTGAAGCTGGAAGAGCCCCAGGGTGACCTTTCTTAGATTTGCTTACTCTGGTACTTTGAGGAATTACCCACAGTTTCCACACCTCATGGAATATAGGCATACTGACCAGATTCAGCTGAGGTTTTTTGAGGTCCAAGCACCAGCCCAACAAGCCTGGGATGTACCAGGACATCTCACCCCATTCCCATCCAAGCACATGGTGGGTCTGGCACATGAGGGTCTCAGCCCTCCATTTCTGATGTGGACACCACAAGTCATTGCTTGGTCACTCTGGCCTTGAACTGGCTCGTGCTGAGCACCTCTTTGCCCATCTTACCCCTGCAGAGCCTGATATTGATACTTGGAGCTGGTATTACATAGTTCTCCCTCAAGAGAAGCCTGCACCTTACAGCCATGGTGCCTTCAGCTGCTGCACACCTTTTCTTTAATTCAGGGGAGAGGAGAGTTTTCCTTTTGTGACAATTCTTCTCTCAAAGAGGAAAAAGAAAGTAAAGAAATGCCATACAGCTCCGCCCTTCAGAGGCAGTGTCTGCCTGGCACAAGCCATCAGTGTTTTTATTCTGTATTTTTTACACATCCTGAACTTTAGGAAGTTCAACACAGTCCTGTGTTTGTCCTTGTCACATCTCAAAAGCGAGGTTAGCACTCATGCCAGAGCAAATGCATAAAAGCAAATAAACTCAGAAATTGGTTTACACTGCCTTTAACTATCGCAAATAAACATTAGAAACATATTTTCATACCTTATCAAACTGTTTGATATTCCAAAAGTATGCAGCCAAGTTTTTCAGACTTGTATTATTCCAAACCAGAAGCATCTGTTTCTGAGATCAAGTGCTTGTCATGTAAAAACAACCTCAAAGTCAAAAAGACTGTACTTGAATAACTAAAATGAGGGAAGAAAGGATTCATAAACAAATAAACACTACTCCGCAAATAAAACAAAAAGTTAAAATTACCCGGTTAATTTTACAGATCACACAGAGAACTTTTCCTAACATACAAACAAGCTCCTGATTGTTGAGGCCTAATACCAAGCCCATTAAAAAATGGAAAATGCACTAGAGGGACAGGAACTTTCAGCACAGCTGATCTAATGTAAAAACAAAGTATGTAATTGTTGGCAATTAACAAAATTGTGCCTTGAAGAGTTGCTAATTTATCCAAAGCTCAACTCTGAGCAAGGACTGACTACCTAATGATTTTCATTTTTCCAAAGACTGTCATACCACAAAGAAGTTGCTAAGAATTTGCCTTCAGTGCTGGATTTCTCCCTGTGATACAATAAAAGTGGACTTCTTGATCATCTCTCCTACTTCTCTGCTTCCTTCAAGGACTTTGCACCTTCAAAAGAGCAGTGACAGAAAGAAGAGTGGCACTGAAATTTTGGTAAGTAGAACAGCATAAACTTCAGTTAAACTTCAGTTGAAGTTCCATCTTCACCTTCAGTGAAAGCCGCTGTGTAAGAAGCCAGAAGGGAATCTCTACTGATTTATTATGGGAGACCACCAGAGAGAGTCCAATCCCCTGGGGAGCAGGCACCTGGGAAATGGTCTGCAAGAGAAGGACAGGACCAAGGGAAATATTTAATGGCAAGTGTCTCCTCCCACAGAGGAGGGTGAAGCCCACTGCACTTCCAAGAGGCAATGACATTCATGGAAAGCCTGCAGTACGTGTCAATCACACTGCACACAAGCACAAATGTGGTTGCCAGCAGCAAATTACCAGGGCCTCTAATTTGTTGCTTTTTCAGTATCAAACTCTTTTTCATTGCGAGAGTGCTTATAAACCCAGAATAAACTTGTTTTCGTCTAACTCATTGCATGTTACTGTGCACCTCACTTCATTTCCAAGGTGCCTATGGATGACCTGCTTCCTATGGATTTCCTACAGCAGCATCCTGAGTGGGAGGAGGGCTCACACATTAACCTTTTAAATTACTTTTATATTTAGCAACCAAAATCAGAGTCCAAACCAGAGGACTATGTTAGCCCACACAATTAACATAGGGACAAAATGAATTACTTCCCCCCCAGGCTGAGTTTCAGCAGAATGCCTGTCAAGGAAGATGATAGTCAGAGATATGCCTTTCAGGAGACATCCACACCAAGGACAGTGGGAGGGAAATCATTCCCTTAAGATTAAGAAAATGAGAAATCCAAACCGGAGCAAGTGCCCTCCTCCCATCTCCTGCAGATTCACAGGATTGGGGAAGATTACCAGGAGCATCAAGCCCGAGCTACTGCCTCAGATGGAGTGCAGAGTTTCAAAGACAGGCTCTAAACTGAGTAACTTGTCTATGTGAATTTTTAATGACTTTTTGATTGTGAACATATGCTGTGGCCGGGCTTGCTCCAGCTCCCAGCTGAAGTCAGCTGGCACCTGTCAGGGTGCAGCTCTGTGTCACATTTTGTTCAGTTCAGTGGGGGACTCCAGCCAAAGCAGGTAGTCCTGGTTTCCTTATCCTGTCCAGCTTTTCGTGGATCAGATCAGCTCCTAGATCAGACACTGGGGAGAGTGTGTTTAGTTACCCGCAAGGCTCCACAAAACACTACCACAAATACAGTTACCAGGGCTTCCTCTTCACTGTGCAGGGGCTTAACCCTGCAGGAGCATCCCCCACCCACCTCAGGAGCTATTGCTCCAGTAGGAAGAATATCAGGAGCTTGAAAAGTAAGGAATTGAGAAACAAGCCAAGGGCAACAATCAATGCTCCTTGTTCATCTTTTGTACTGTTTGACCCTTCCATTTCCAGCACAGGCATCCTGCACTTATCTCAGTGCTTTCCTCCTAAAGAACCAACGTTTCAAAGCATTTTAAGACATCAAGGAAAAAAAGCAACCTGACCTAACACAAGAAGCATTATAAGCAGAAGCATTTTGTTAAAACAAATGTCTTCTGCATTCACCCAGGAATGCACCCATTACTTCTTACTCTGATAAGTGTAAACTGTTTGGAATTCAGGCTCAAAATACAAACAGTATAAAAACAGTTTCTGCCAGGTACCTGAGCCTCCCAAATTTTCTGTTATTCAGTAAGAACAGCAGAAGCAGTGAGGAAGCTCACAAGCCTGAAACAGAAACCCTTGTTTGCTATTTTAAAGAGCTTAAGAGGGAAAAATAACAACTCCCATTGAAATGTCACAGAAATTAGGTGTCTAACTGCTTTAGATGCCTGTGAAAACCCTGCCTACTACCTTTCTTTTTCTTATTCTCTTTTTTTGTTATGATATTCCAGAAATAAACACCCTGAGACATTAAAATAGAAAGCTGGACTGTAAGGGAACACACCACACTTCTGATGAGCAAGAAAACCATCCCACTCATACTGTTTTTATGTTTTTTAATCTCTTCTCAGTGAACAGTTGTGAAATCTTTAGCTGCAGCTTGTAGCAGCTGTGTAGTATGCATCACATTAAATACACTGGTGGGTCCTGCACAGTCATTCTGGCACCACTTCCATTTCATACAATGCCTTCAATTTTTCTACATAACCTCAATCATTTATCAATCATTCACCAATGCCAATAAATCAAGGGGTCTGGGGACCCTTAAACATAAAAATAAGGAGCTGTAAAAAATATTACTGCAGCAATTAAAGCCTCAAATAGTAATAAACTCTACTTGCATTACACTTTTAGAAAGCCCCACTGAAATTAAACAAACATCCAATATCAACAATATGTCAAGGGGCTTTTTCTTCTAGTTTATAATAGCTATGGGTTTATCCAGAGGAGAGGAAAATTAGGGTTATTTTTATAGATCATGGAGACTATAATGTAAAAAATGGGGGAGGGGAAACAAAGCAGAGAAAAGCAAAATAAATTAGTGAATTTTCTTACAGAAGACTAGAACAACATGTACGAGAATTTACAAAATGAAAGTGAACCTTTATTCTCAAATTTTAATCTTTGATTTGGATCAAGACTGTATGATTAACAAATCTATTTTGAGTCAACCTCACAGCTGGGTCTTTTAAAGTAAGTTTTCTATTTTAATACATAAACTTCTGTTGTTTTCCTCAAAAGGCTTTTTTATTTTCCAGAAAAGCCTTTTTTTTTCTGCCACCCAAGACGAGGAAAAAAAGATTTGCCTCATTGAAGAAAAGAAAATTACAAATATAAGCCAGATTGGGTGAAAACACAATCATGAACAGACCTAGAGGTCGCTCTTATTAAGATTACTGCTCAAACCTCTGATGAGAAAGGGCCATTCCTTTTCAGAAGGGGTGATGTGCTCTAATTGCTGGGACAGTCTAGCACTGCATTTACTGTAAGAACCTGACCATTAATTTCCACTAAAAGCCACATAGCATTGCCAGTGTGTCCCATAGAGAGATGAGGCTTGGGTTTCACCCATGACAAAATCCTGAGGTTTTGTCAAAGTATTCCCATCTCCCCTCTCTCCACATGGGAGCTTGTGACTACATACAGTTTTTCCACTGGGAAGCTTTTGGAAGTGTGCCATAAAGTGAGCCTGGCTCATGCTGCTGGGGCAGGGCTATTACTGGGCTTCTGTGTTCCACTCATTAGATGAGGGCAAACACTTGTGAAGAGGAGCTTTTTATGACAGTAAAAATGCTGCAGGGGATCCAAGTGCTTTGATTAATGTCTTTATTAAAAATTACCAGTCCCACAGTGCTGTTGCTTTGGCTTGGGTTTTGTTACTTGCCCACCACAACTACTGCCAACCCAAAAGGACTAATGCATTGAACCAAACAATAAATGCTTTGACACTTTTTTCTTTTCCCCAGCTCTTTTTGCTGGAGCTTTTTAGATGGGATCAGGTATGACAGCCCACGTTTAAGGGGGCGCACCCTTCCCTGAGTCTCTGCACGAAGGCTACAAGGGTTAGAGGGGGCTGCACCAGCAGCCAGACCTGAGGAGACATGGAGAGCCCTATCTGGGAGCCTCCCTAATGGACCCCAGGTCGGGGCTGTCATGGAACCACAGAATGCGGATCATGGGCAGGAAGGGACCTTGAAAGATCATCTAGTTCCAAACCCCGTGCCATGGACAGAGATACCTTACAGGAGACCAGGTCGTTCAAAGCCCCATCCAACCCTGCCTTGAGCACTTCCAGATGTGCTTGTTAAACATTTTTTTGGCCCCAAGTAATGCACTTATGATTTCTTACATTTATCAATCACCTCCAAAATGTGCTAACTGAAAAAAAACCCCATAAATATTGATTTTATCTGAAAGAATTGCACTGGAGACTGAAGGAGGTTTGGTCTGGAGGCTGTACGTAGCTGTTTTTCTGGGATCAGTGGAAATTTCCTTCATGTTTGTTTTTTTTTTTTTTTTTTTTTGTAACAGTATTCTCTTTCAGTAGTTTCCTCTCAGCTACAAAGTGTGCTTTTATTATATCTGTGTTGAGCCATTTCCAATGATGCACCTAAAATAGATGAAACTACTGCAGTGTGCTTTCCTGTGTCTGAATACCAAGCTGTGCTGTCTGTAGCAGTGCTGGCACCAAGACCAAGCATTCAGCAAAGTCATGAACTGTGCCAAGCACAGGTACTGCCAATATCACTGCCAAGACAGGGCCAATAAATCCAAACACACTGTGCATCTCTTATCTATACTCCCTCTGTGCTCAGAAATTCAGGGGCTTCTTTTCCCAGAGAGGTTACTACCCATCTTCATGCACCTCCACCTTTCAAAGCCCAGGCAAGCTGCAAATCTACAGCAGGAGGACTAACAGACTTAGCACAAAGCTTTATAGAAGCTGCAAAATAAAAGGAGTTCTTGGAAAATAAGCGGTAGGCTTGGAAGATGGCTGCAAGGAAGCCTGGCAGAAGTGAGCATGATGACCTGCACCCAAGCCACTCCAGCTGGAGATCTGGCTGAGGAGGCTGCACCAAGCATGCAGTGGGGGCAGCTGCCTGCGAGCTCCTCACATTTAATAAATTAGCATGGATAAGGAAGGTAAGATTGGACTTACTGACACTGAATATATACAAAACCTCTATATGAAGGTGCATAAACACCACTGTTTGAGTCTGACTCATCGTGTCCTTATTATAGTGCTGGTTGCTTGGAGACTGACTGAATGCACACAGCATCAAAAATGCTGGCTTTGGAGTCACCACCCTGCCTTATTTTCTCTTTCTCTGTGCACATAATTTTCCTTTAAAGACTTGCCTTGCCTCTGCAGATTGCTTGACTCCCTCTGCCACTGTGGAAAACTACAGCAGGGGAGGCAGCCGGGTGTCCAGAAACACTGTTAGTGTTGTTCTACGCTCACCTCCCAGCCCTGGCTCCATGCACTTCAGGGGGAAAGAAAGCACGTCTTTATTCCTTTACAGGCTCGACTGGATGCTAAATTTTACCTTAAGCCAGAGCAGTCACAGATTGCTTATTGAGAGACATTCCCACACATTTCCAACAGGGCACCCTGAAATCCTCAAACTTCCTTAGCTGGGAATAAATACCTACAAATCCAGGAAAGTGGTGGAAATGCAATGGGAAACTTGAGCATGTTCCACTTTTTGACAGGCATGGCACAACTGAGCTCAGATGGTTAATGTGAAAATCTTGCTTGGCTCATTCCTTACACAAAACTGAGCAGAGTGGAGACAATTATTCGTGATTTAACAAGTACTGAAATTTAATGCCTGTCACATCCTGAGTGCTAGTATCATACTTCAGAGCCTGAGCCTGTAAAATATAAGCTGGACTTTTAGGACACTGTTAAATTACATGGGCCAGAGTCTACCTCAGGATAAAAGTAAGGATTGTGTGTCCACTTACAACAGCCCAGTATCTCATGTATTCTTAATAGCTGGAAACCAAGCAATATGAGATGGTACAGGGTAATAAATGACCTCTTACTTCTGTTTTAAGACGTCTTTATTCCCCTTATCAATCTCATCTTTCACACCAGGGGAACCAGCTAAAAGCTCTTTAAAAATACATAGGTGTGCTCAGGACACATCCTGCAGATTTTTCTAAAAAGACAATTTCTGTAAATAAATTATTAGAAAGAAAGCAGAAGCAAAGAGTCTTTGGTGGGAATTTCAAAAGAGTAAATGTTCCCTCTCTGGAGGCCAGAGGACGAAGGGAGGCAGGCCAGCCGCCAAGCCTTGGGCTTCTCTGACCTCAGAACTGCACTCTCTACCTAAAGAGGATGCCAACTGATTTTTGCTGCAAGTAAGAAAAAAGTGGCAATGAGTTAATTGGAATTTCAAGAAGGAAAAAATAATTGTAGCAACAGTGAAGGAAGAAGCCTTACAGAGTTTACGTACAGTGCACTTAACGTGAATGAAATGCCCTGTACTAAATCAACCTCAGAACTGCAGGGGCACATTGTACTTGCATGCTGAACGACGCAGGCAGCAAGACGAGGGGTTTTGGGAACACTGGTCTGAGTTTTGCGCCCTGTCCTGAAAGCTGGGATTCAGCAGCACACCACTCTGCACCTGAGCCACCCTGTGTCCCCAAGGCACTGAGCTGGCACAGCTGTGCACCATACTGCACAAATGAGGCATGACAAGTTTGAATTAATCCATTGAGACAAACTGTTCCCTGATTTTCTCTCCTTGCCCTCCAGGTGCTCTCAGCAATTCAGCCTGGGAAAGCAGACATATGCTTGGTCAGTAGTCAACTAATCTGAGCACAGCAGGATGCAAAGGCTGCCCTAAGCCGTGCTAGTCCCATGGGGCTGGGGCTGTGGTGCTTCGATGGCAACAGGCAGGATCCTAATGGTGCACAAGTGGTGCTGTGCCTAACAGGATCTGCTCCTGCTCTCTCCGCAGAGACATAGCATCTCTGTTATGCCAAAACCTGTTCCAGAAGTGGTTTTTAACTCACTGTCTTAATTGTCAGCAGTCAAAACCAAAGGTTTCTGCAAGATTAAATAGCTGTTTACAAAAAAACAGGGGGGGAACTCTTAACCAAGACATGGCTTTTCCAAAAAAAACTGCGTAAAGGTGTGCAAATTAGTCATATGCTGTGTTGCAGGGTGGCCACAGAAAGCCTTTGCTGCAAGTATGGTGGGCTACAAAGTGAAATGTGCAAAAATCAAGTGAACTTAACACTGATGCTGATCATTCAGGCCTTTTTCTTCTCAAATGATCCAGATACAGTTTAGCTCAGGGACAAGACAGAATGAAGAGGCTCTTTAATACCCACATTTGTCCTCCATATTTGCTCACAGTGAAGTTCTCAATCTCTGCTCTGAAGAAAACTATAAAATCAGACCAAAAATGTGTGTAATTGTCCAAAATTTCATCAGAGGTGTGCCAAAGAAAAAAAAAGGAGTTCAGAATGGTAATCTGGGCAGGCTTCCCTGTGCAGGCTGCTCCCCGCAACTAATGCTGGTTTTGAATAGGGTCTCTCACTGCATTTCTCCATGGCAGTGGAAGCCAGACAGCCAGCTAGTGTATTCTATAATAAATAAACAAACATCCCACTTACCCCCAAACATATGTAAAAGATGGGTTCTAAATCATTACAATTTACTTAGCTCTGAAAGGGAGTAATTTTTCACCAGACTGCAGAAAACCCACTGCAATAGAGGGACAAAGGCTGAGATTTTCAGAAGAAATTGAAGGAGTTCAAGTACCCAATTTCTACAGAATTCTAAGGTAATTTGGCCATGAAGCACCCTTGAGAACCTTTCCCTGCAAACCTTATTTATTCTCAAAGTTAGATTTTTGCTAACTTGAAAACAAGCAACTGAGTAATAAAGCTACAAGTTGCTCTTAAAATAGCAGTTTACAGAGAGCTTGCTTTTCCTCCCCATGACTGTACAGTTACAGGCTTAAGCAGCCCTCTGAACATATGGGATGGGGTTTGGGTGGGGGGAATGGCAAAATTCCTTATTCTACTGCTAGCTTTTTGTACACACTTGGGCAGACAGTTGGAAATTTGTAAGGATGTCTGTGTCCAGCAAGGCATTTTCAAAAGTGCTTAGATTCTCTGGATTTCAAACAAGGACAACAAGGTAATTTTAAACTACCCTAAATTAAAGTTTGACAGGATTTGCAAACACTCTGTTGATAAGAGCAGGGATTGCTCTTTACAGCTGGAACTTTCCATCCAAATAATACCAAAGCCCTTTATACACAAGAATGATTAAGGATGAGAAGTATGCTTATTACATAGGTTTATTATTTGTTAATAGCTCAAATTTGGAAAAGCATGTAAACACTCCAGGAGCAGGGCCAATGTAATATTTCATCATAGCAAGATTGAGAGGACTCCCAGGACCTCCTCAGGCTTCCTCTGCTCACCTCAGCAGCCAGACTGCTGGCTCATTTTGCCAGAATCTCATCCAAGTCCCAGACAAACTGCTCCGCCTGCATTCATGCAGGGAAGCATGGGTGGTTTCTTCTTGCCTAGTGCAGCACTGAAGCCACATGTAAGGTCAGTAAGGCTGATCTCATGTGCTGTCTCTTGCCTAACTGGACCTTGATGAAATTACCTTAGGCCTCAGTAAAAAACTGAGTAGCCCATGTAAATTCAAAGAGGAAAGCCTAGAAGCAATTCCATCTTCATGCAAATTTCCTACCTCCCTTTCCTGCCTCAAGGCAAACCATCAAATGCAACAAAAGGAAGTATAAAAGTCATGAAAGAAGCTTCAAACAGCCCTGACTTTCTTCATGCAACTATCTCTATCTTCTCTGTTACATTATTCCTGATTTCTGACATAAATATCATACAAATGAGGGGGAGAAACAGAGAAAAGACAACACCATCAAGCATCCAGGACCAGTCAGACTGGACTTAAAACAACCAAACTCACATTTAAGACTCCAGCTCAGAAGAAATTTCACAAAGTATTTAATGCCAGATGCTTATGCCCTGGGCACGCACACATGCACCATGGAGGAGGCTAAAATTTCCATGACATTTTACAGAACTGTATTGTGTTAGCCTTGATTCATATATAGGAGGTGCAAGATGCAGCGTGCAAAGCTGCCCTCCCACACCTTATGGCAGATCCCAGCTCTGTGAGGCTTCATGGCATGTCCTGGTGGCATCCCCACACTTAAAGAGGGTTTCACACAACTGGAGGGCAGGATCAACAAGGCACCTGCTGGGGAAGGCTCCTGCCAATTTCTAAATTGAGTAGTTGCTGCTAATTTCTAAATTGGCAGGAGGCTTCAACTGACTAAAAAAACAACTTCTTTTTGTTAGAACCAACCTCAGCTTCCAGAAGCCTTAGTAGATCCTTCACAGAGCTGCGCTACATTCTTAGTGAATTGGCCCCTGAGGATTTGATCCTAAATGTAGCACAGCCTTTCAATCAAATTCCCCTTATGTGCTGAACCAGAAGCTTGCCAAGCAGTAGGAACATTGAAGCATTAAATAAAGAACATTTTCAGCAGTTGAAAGCATAAGGAATGTGAAGAGTTGTTTTGGCAGTGAATTTATTGTATAGGCAAACTAATAAACTATTTGCATTTGAAGGATCTATAGCATAATTATGTAGATTAGTAGTGCTTCTGTTGATTTTTTTAAAATATTTTTTTTTAACACAGGGAAACTCACTGTTGTCTTCTACAGGGCTTTGCTCATAATCCTTCAGCCATTGTGGCATTTGGGTGAAGGCAGTCATATGCTTGCAGTGATTGGCCCAGAGCAAGCCCTTTCTTCCCAAACTCCCAGCATTCCTTAAGGAAGGATGTCAGTTGACTGTCTTTTTACACTCATATTTCTGAAGTATAAATTCTCTAACAAAATACTTTAAAAAACAAAAAGGCATTGAATTTTTAGACCAGACTGAAAAAAGCTTCTCTTTTTTTTTCTGGACACAAGCATACACAGGCTCTGGTACAGTCACTCAGAAGAAGAAGGCCCTATCTGCAGATGTCTGCATACCTGGGGTTCCACCAGCAACTACTCAGGCTTGCAAATTAAAAACCTGTCTAAAAACCTGAGACTATTCGTGTACTCAAATGCTTTTAAGAACATGGGTTTGTTCCAAAAATCCATTAAGGCAAATGGAAAGACGAATTGATTTTCCACTGACTTTATATCAGATGCTAAACTTGCAGCCAGGTCTAAAGACCATCTCATTCCCTCAGCGTTTAAGCCAAACCTATTCAAAGCCTCAATTTACAAATCCTGGCATTATAATGGAGCATTCAAATGTTGCTAGCAGTTTCCCAAAATTAGCTCTTTGGTCTGTAAAATATGCATTAAACATACCTTCCTGCCAATATAAACATCCAGCTGTAGGGATTTCTAAAAAAATCTCACTATAATTGGGCTCAACAAAAATAGGTTACTACTTGTGACTATTAAAGTGTGAGGGAACTAGAGGAATGAATGAGAAGGCAAAGCTGAGTGACTTCACTCAAGTTCCTCTCTATCTGCTGCTTTTTGCTTGCAAAGCCTGCCTCGCAAGGTGACGATGGTTGATTTGACAGCTTTCCAGAAGACAAGGCACAACAAGATGAGAATTCATTGGTTGTTAAGGTATGCAACAGGTGATGAAGAATCTGGCACTCTGAAACCAGGAAAAGATTAAAAGATGCTTTGCAAGATGACAAATGGTACTGAGAAATGGAAGTGTATGTATTTAAAATTAGAGCACTTGAGCAGAGCAGCCGCTAAGTTGCTTGTGGCTTAGTCTGCTGCTAAGTCCCACAAGTTTCCTTACACACCAGGACTAACTCAAAGGCCAGTCAGTCAAGCATCACTGTGGCAGTCCCTGTCCAGGCCAGGGGTTGCAACTAGATCTTGAACATCCCTTCCAGCCCTGGCCATTGTACGATTCTGAGTCAAACCTAAAATGTTTATCTGCTCCCCAAAACAGCAGAGTGAGTTTGAGCCCTCTGCCCATTTGCAATGTTGAGGCACGTACTCTTTGAGACAAAAGCCGCTTCAATGGGAACAACCTGAAAAGTTGTGGAAAGCAAAAGACTTGGAGGCAAAGAAGAGCCACTAAGTCTTCCTACCTTACAAAAACCAAAAAGCACACATTAAAATTTACAGTTAATAAACAGCATGAAAACTCTCTAGCAAAACTGCTTTGATAAACCCAAAACTACTCTATCTCATCCTGCAGCCTGGTCTAAATACACAAAAATCAAAATTTAAGTAAACTCCAAGGCTGCCAAGTTTCCAAACTTGAGCAAACAATACCAAGTCAAGAGAGAATCCGATCCCAAACACTGCTATTCCTCCTTTCCCTGAGAGGTCCTGTGTAACAAAAAAACTCCTCTTTATTTAAGAATGCCAGGGATAGTTCTCCTCCAGCAGCACATCACTAAGGACTCTCATGAGATACTTCCTTAACAGCTCTTTGATTACCACCAGCCATTGCTGTCCCAAGGAGCATGTGCTGTGAGCTGCAGCAAGGAAGTCAGTGCTGGAGCACTGAGTGGAGCCTTTAAAACACTGTTGATGGCAGCAGAGATGGAGACAGACTCCCTGGTTATGGAGTTCATTCCCTGAGAGTGCACAATACACTGTCTGTGCTGAGAGCTGTGCCTTGCCTCACTGACTTAGACCCCTCTCAGTAGGAGAAATGAGGGACTCATCTTCAGCTGGTGTTTTGTGATACACCTGGATCCCAGCTCTATTTTTCTGCAATGTATTGTGAACCAGGTACTGAAAAAAATCCTCAATAAAACTCGTTGATATAAGATAGCAAAGCAAAGAAGCCAGCATTCCTCTGTGGTGGAATTATGGGACCTGGCGGGCAGAGCTCTGAAGAAGAAAAATGCTGTAATGACATCTTTACTACTGTTTCATATTAAACATTCCCCCAGCTGATGGTGTTTTTCAATTTACTAATGGAGATGGGGGGAAAAAAACCTCAGTTCTGAGTAAAACAGTAAAACACTCATTTCACTCTCTTGCATCCTCTGTATTCCCTTTGGAACAAATTATATGGAAATATTCAAATACTTGTTGTATTGATACTGGGAAGTGAGAAGATATGTCAGAGAGGGCCTCTGCCAGGCAGAAATCCCAAAAGACATATGACTAGCAAATGCTTACATCCTGCTGACAAACCCCTGTGATAATTTTTACAGTGTGTTGCTGAATGTGTGATGGGGATACAATGCCTGCTATTATGCCCAGCTCTCCCTGTTAACACATCCACACCAGAGCTGCACTTCATCATGCACTGGGTGACTGAAAACTTCCAAGGATAGTAGGACCTGAATGGACTAATGCTACTAATTTTCACAGCATCCAACAGCTTAACTACAAACTACCCTCACAGTATTTTCCATTTTTTTTAACAGACCCTTTCTCACACGTCAAAAGGCTTTGCATGAGTGATTTGGACACCCAGCAACCCACTTTAGAAGGTGCCTGGTATATCCTGTTGAAATTTGTTTTGTCATAATATAGTTTTCTCTTCCCCATATATATTACAGCTGTTCTGAATGATCTAAGTCATGGGTATATCTACAACACATTCTCTGCTACCAAGCAGAATAAATTAATCAGCTCTGTGATTCACTATTATCATCACCCAAATGTGAAGCTGCTGCATAGATCATGGTGCCATGCTTTACTTGGTGTATATATTTTCCCTTCCAGGGCTGAAAACTCAAAGGTTTAAAAACTTGCAGCTCTGTCTTTCACTGTCTGACTGCTGTGCTGGGCTGAGGATTTTTAGTTGGCTCTTTGTTTTTAACAAAACCCCAAACGTTACCGATGAAATACCTTTTCAAAAAATTATTTTCAGTCAGAAAGCCATTTTTCCCTGAATGTAGAGTGGTCTGAGTGATAACAGTATAATAAAAAACCAAGTAGGGATCTAAATGTCAGACTTGCTTCAGTGCATAAATCACCATTAAACTGTGCTGGTTCTGGGGAAATTGGTTTTAGCGGCATATTTCAGCACAGACATAATAAAAAAGGATATTTTTCCACCCCTGTTAGGCGTGCAGGTTGAAGAGGGATTTGGAGTTTCATCCAGGAAACTTTGTTTTCTCGTTTAGGCCATAGGATGAACAAGCAGCCACTCATTTCAGTGCTGTCATGTATGGTGTGGGGTGGTTTTGCAACCCCTAACTTTGACTCTGGTGGGTCCCAGTGTATTTTAGGAAAAACAATAGATACAATAGAAGGAGAATCACTTAATGAATCCAAATCTAGGCTTAGGACTGAGGTCTGAACTTCCCAGCTGCTTTGTATGCAGGTATTCACCTGTAGTCAGACAAGCCAGACACAGGAGATACAGTTACAGGGCACAGGCCCAACTTCAACTCACTTGCAGACACCCTTGTCCTTTTCCTTTGCCTCCTGAGGTATCCCACACAGAATGAGACCATGAGAGTTAGTTTTACCTCTTGCAGAGCTCTACTCAGATGTCAAAGTAGGAAGGAAAATAATTAAAATATTTTTAGTGAGATTCACACAAAATTCATTTTTGTTCACTTCGGAGATTCTCAGCTATGACACACTAGAACAGTTCTGGGGGTTTTTAAAGAATATTTCAACAATGTAAGCATTTGAAAAAACTGGATTTTTAAAATCCAATTTTGTCATTTTTTATGGGGGCTTAATGACACAAACAGCTTTCAAATGCCTACTGCAGTATAGTCTCCTAAGATGCAGGAATATATTATCAATAATAAGTTTGTCTAGGTCTGGCAAGAAAAAAAACACATCAAAACAATACATCTGTATGTTCATTTCCCAACATTATTTTCTGAAAAACAAACAGTCCAGGAAGTTAGGCAGTACAAACTAGAGAGACATTTTTGAATACTTTGAGAGCTTTCAGAGAAAATAAAATTTCACCTCCAGACCTTCAGCTTGCATCCACCATTCTCCCAAATAACTGAGATATTCTCCCAGTGAACCTCCAGGACTTTCACTGTCAGCAGTAGACAATCCATGTGTAGGACTATCTAGTCTGGGTACTTCAAATACATGCACTGTCTTACATTAGGATCTAAAGCCCACCCCTGAAGTTAACAAGAACTAGTTCTATTGACATTAATGGGGTTTTAAATCAAGTCCTATTTCTTATCATCAACTGCGTTTAATTGTTTAATCCTTTAAGTATCTCATTTTGCAGAGTGCCAGTAATCTCTAGAGAGGTGTGGGCCAGCTCATAGTTTGTCTCTATTCTTTAACAATGGCATCATATAAAAAAGTATGTCTTAAAAGAAATAATAGATTAATAACAGAACTCGTGTGCCTTATCAGTCTCCCAAGCTTTTTTTTTTTATGTTTCAAGAAATATTCAGCTAAACCCAGTGGGCTTATACTGAAGGCTTTAAACAAAACTCCCTCTCAAATCCATGGCTAAGTAGCACCCAGCCCATAGTGAACAGATAATGAATTAAAGATTATTTTTCAGGAAAGCAACAGATGAGCCAACTCTCCTATTAATTTAGGGTGTTCCTTCAGAGAAAGCTGCTGTCATGTATGGAAATGACACTGAATGGGAAAATGGCTTTCAGAGAACTCTCAAGAAATTGCTATTGAAAATCTGCAGACGACTGCACCAAAGTCAATGTCTACATGCAGCTAGGAAAGGGCTCATCTCTGCATAAAAATCCAGAAAGACTGTTTCTCCAGATTTCATTGAGCAGAGCTACAACACCGCTCCACTGAAAGATGGAAAAGCGAAGGCCAGCCCTGGTGGGTACTGAGTTCAGCCTTGTAACTGTGGTGTAGTCCTTGTGGCTGGATTTACTAGGGACATGGCAAGAGACAGGTTAAAGACAGGCTAGCTACCACTGACCACATTTCAGTGTGCCCTTCAGATCAGCTGGACAGGTCTGTCACTTTCATCACAGCTTCAGCCATCATTAATAATTTGTAAAATATTAAGACAGCTATTGAATCTACCAAAATTGTTATCATGTTATCATAATCATGTTATCGTTATCATGCCATAAAGACACATCAAAAAGCCATCAGGTGGTCTCTCTCAGCTTTTAAGGGATGATCTTTACAAAATTCAGAATGCCAAATAATGCTGCCAGTTAAGAGCTGCAGTCAAGCAGTCCCCTCTGGAGGGTTAACAGAAAGAGCCTCTATTCAGATACTTATTACACTGAGAAGAACAAGTGTTGGTCCAAGTTTTTACCAGTCTCCTTACCAGAAGCTACAGACTCTATAACAGTTCTTTACTTTTTAACTGATTTTTTTTTGCCTCAAAAGGGTGAAATGAGCATGGTCCTGGGGACAGACACCACCTACACCTCTGCACAGCAAAGCCAGTCACACAGCTCCACTTCTGCCTCAACACAGCAAGAAGAGGTGCTACATTCTTCTCCACTGCCAGATGTGGCATTTGTTGCCAGTGATTCTAATTATGTTTCCAGACACAGAAAACCACTTAGAGATCTGTTAAGAAGTTAGTAGGGATATTCACACTATAATTTAGTAAGAAGATAACTACTGCATTTTCTCACTGCACGGAGTACACCTTGCCTTCCCGCACCACGTATCTACTAAGCTACCTTCAAATAAATTTCATTTATTATGCCTTCATACAAATCCTATTACTTGCTCAACAAACAGTTTTGTTTTCCTGTCTGGGCAACCCTCCAAACACAGGCTGCTGTGTATGCTTTTGTAATTATTGATACACTGTATAAGAAACTATGTCATGTTTCTGACAGACTAATTAAAGGCAAAGAACAGCCTTCCTGAGACCTTGATTCAATTGTTATTCTCTACTTGGCTTCCCCTGTGATCTCCACCAAGCCCTGTCATCTCTCTACATTTCATTTCCCCACCTGCAAAACAGGGATGGGAACCTCTCATCTGCCTCACCTACTTATGATGTGAGATCTTCACACAAGGGGCCACATTTCCAACTAACTCCTGTAATACATGTGTGGTTTAACAAAGACACAGGGCAAGCCCAAGCCTTCCACATTTGGGTCCCACTTAAGTCCCTAAATGGAATCCGAGTGGCTGTCAGGCCCCAGGGGCTGCTGCCACTCCCCTGCCCAGAAGGGTGCCAGCAGCCAGGGAATGAGGCAAACCTCAGCTTTGAAGGCTCCTAAACAAATGTTTAAGTGCATGACTGGAAACCTAAGAACAGCCTCTTCTTCAGGTCCATGTTTTAGGCTAAATCAAAAATTTTCTACAGCTTAGCTGTCATCTCATTTTTTTGCACAGTAACACTGAGAGGCAATAATTGTCAGCCTCGCTGGGAGATTCAGGGGGGAAAAGAGGAGGGATTTTAAAACCTCATTACAGAAATTCCTCTGGGTTTTGAAATATCTTTGTGCAAATTAAAATGAAACAGCTGTCATTTGAAACCAAATATCACATGGACTTGCATTAAATATTTCATGCAAATATAAAGTTTGGAGAAACAGTTAAAGTTGAAATATCAAAACTGCCTCCAACACTACTTGTCTCAGTCTACCAGAGTTTTACCACTAATCCATTAGAGCAACACAGCTTTTCTTGACTAAGCACAATTTTTATCCAATTTGCACCTTTTAAGACCTATTGTACATGCATAATATTAACAATAATAGTTATTATTATAATTGGGTGGACAGATAATGCTCTTCAATTTCAGAACTGGAAGAAAGAACTTATCTTCTCAGAACCAGCAGGAGATGGGCAAATATTAAGAAAAGCAGAGGTCAAATTCTGTATCAAGTGTCACGTGGAGAAACATTCGGTATTGTTATGTCTATTTAATCGGCTAAGTATACGACCTTTTGTTCTTAATACTTCTATCATCCATCTGAATAAGCTCTCAATGTTTGCCTAATATATTTTCCTTTATTTTACATGGATTGATTGTGCTAAAAGGTTAATGCATACAGGCTAGGCTGGGAGGTCTAACTTTCTCTGTTCTCTCTTCAGGTATAGCGGAAATGAAGATTGCTGTTGATAGAGAGTAGAAATTGAAATAGGATGAGGCAAAAGAGAACAGTGACATTTGTTGTGGTATGAGAGGAAGTAAGTTTTCTGGGATGCTGTGGTCACACCAATGGATGCTCAGATTTGAATACTGGCACCTGGTGTGGCCACTGGAGACATTGGATATGCCTCTGAGAACACGGGTTAAAAGCAGAGCATTCTGAGGAAACCCTCTCTTGGGTTCTGGCAGAGGGAAGCAGGTCAGACCTCCCCCGGCCCAGCTGCTGGCTGGGCGGGGAAGCCATGCGGCCGGGTGAGGTAGGCCTGGCCCTGAGGATGGAAGGGTGGAAGAGAGAGAGAGCACGGAGAGGCATCGGGCAGCCTCCCCCCCCCCCCAGGAGAGAGAGAGAGAGAGAGAGCGAGAGAGAGAGAGCCTGTGCCACCTTGAAATTTGATATAATGCGCTGGCAGCACAGCCTGGCCGGCGGAGAAGGGGGGGGCGTGCAGTGAGAAGGTGTGCGGCCGCTTGTGGAAGTTTTAGCCGAGCAGAGCCCGAGCTTTTAACAGTTTTTTGGACCATGAAAACTTTGCAGAACATTAACCTTCCTAGAAGAGAGACAGAGATGAAATAGAGGAAGAAATGGGCAAGTATGATGAAGGTTTGTGCAAGTGAAAGATGCGGAAGAGTAGAGAAGAATCTTAGGTAGGAGGAGATCATGGAGTGGCCTTAGCTGGACTCTTCTTGTTATAGCCATGGACAGAACCATGTTTCTTGTGACACAGAGACTTCATCCAGGGGGAGGCAATGGCTCAGAGCCAAGAGGGTTCAGTGTTGGTACCCCTTGGCCCCAGGGGGTGAAATCTGGGGGGGACAGGTGTCCCAAAGGTGCGACTGTGCTCTTTTTGGAACGGGACAAAGCATCCTTAAAAGTGGAACCCTAGAAGCAGCTCTGGTCCATGTGCAGTGATGAGAGCACTGGGCATGGAAGGAAGATGTCATGACGGCAAATGTTCTCTGGGCAGTGCCACGAGTGACATAGAAGCACATGAGGTTTCAACTGTATTTCCTGGGGAAGCCTATGGCACAAGAAGGACTCCTCTCCTCTTGATGAACTGAGAATTGATTATCTGAAGGGTGGTGATGGACCAAGAGTTGGTGATTTGGGGGACAGATGTAGTGGAAATTTGGTGGGGGAGGAGGAGATGTTTTTGGAAGGTTTTCATTTTCCCTGTGTGTTTTCTTTTTACTAAGAGTTGTAGTTTAGTTAATAAAGTTTTCTTTTCTTTATTTCTAAGTGGGGGCCTGCTTTGCTTATTCCTGGTCACATCTCACAGCAGACGCCAGGGACAATGTATTCTCATGGGGGCAGTGGCATTGCACCAGGCTCAAACCATGACAACATTATATAGACTAAATGCTGTCTAGAGGTCTGTATGTTAATCTAAGCATTATTAAGAGGTAGACTAAGTGAAACCCCACAAAATGGGATCCTGACTTTTTTCTGAAATAGATTAAGACACCAAAAGAAAAAATGTTTATTTTCCCAACACAATACCAGTATTTTTTATCATTTTTATAACAATTTGCAAATGTAAATAACAATTTGGCAAATGTAACTATGTAGTATGCTATTTGGACAGCACAAAGACCAAACAAATTTCAGACAATGTGGAGAGCCCATTAGGAAGAGCTTTTGGAGCTCTTAATAAGCCAAAGGGGAAGTACATTCAGTAATAGTGTTTCCAAACAGAATATCCATAATCCTGACAAATGGGGAATTGGGAGTCCCCTGGAGCAACCCAGACACCATAGCTGAGGAAGGTAAAGCACTCCAGGCATAATGAGCTGCTACACTGAGCCTTGCCTAAGAAGATCAGGTTTTTTCTTGCTCAAGCTGTCTTTTTTTTCCCCTGACACTTCCAGCCTGAACAATACCAACTTACTCTGCAATTCTTCAACCAGGTACACCTTTACTGTCTTCAGCTACAGCCTGAGTGAGAAGCCTTCAGCTCCAACAGCCTCTCCATGTAACCTATCTGCTTCAGAGCTATGCCTGGGCTAATAACTGAAAACATTACCATGCTTCAGATAAATCCAGTCTCAAAACATATTTCTTTATCCTTTCCTAGCAGGCTTTTTTCCCCTCACCAACCTGAACAGAGCAGGAAAATATGGCAGGCTGTAAATCATGCCAAAGGCGACCATGGAAGGAGTGCCTGTGCCCCCCAGCCTGGCAGACAGGTCTCCCCTTTTTGCTATTTACTGCTGGAGGCAATAACAAGGTGAACAGAACACAAATACAGTAGTAAGAAATTTACTTTGTAATCAAAGGTTTCCCCCTCCTTAAATATTCAGGCTACCATGCGCTGATGACAGATAGAACAATACCAAACCTTGCAGGTGTCAGCAATACAGTCTATATTTAATGTCCTGTTTCTGGAAAAATTGGTGCCTTTAATACTTGCCTCTGAACAAATCAGACTAAACACTAGTCTAATTAGACTAAACATTAGTTTAAATTCTACAGAGCAGAAAACACAAGAGGTCCAATTCTACTTTCCCAGAAATGTGTCCACTGACTTGAAGAAACCTACAGAGCCCATGCAAAGGAGGACTAGCACTGTTTCCATTAAAAATAAAAAAATCAGTGTTCTAAAGAGAAATAATGTGTATGTACAATGGGAAGAACTATATTCCTCCAGGCAATATCTGCTTTTGTTGTAAAAATCGACCTTTGGAGTTTCTACCATGTTATTCCACCTGCATGTTTCTCTTGGTAAAAGATTTATGTAAAGCTGATGATTTGAAAGGAGGACTCCAGGGAACAAGTACAATTTACATTAAGGTTTGTCAATTAATGTTATTGCTGTTTCCTTCAGAACACTGTATAGGTTACAAATACATTTTGCTTCAGCTGTTGCACTTGCAAATGAATGTTCCTTTTACACAAATAACTGCTTACAAGGCAGCAAAGCATGATGCACAGCATCTGCACTGAAATTGCTCCATGAGCTGATTCCTGCCGGTAAACACCACAGTTTTGAGGCAGAGAGTACCAGCTGATCCCCTTGGCAAATTTAGCACATATCACTACAAAAGAGATTTTGATCTCAACAGCCCCATTCTTCCACCTCTTTGTAAACGGAAACACTGTGGACTCAGTAGCATCAAGTGCTCTGCTGCACTGACAGAGGCAACAGGGAACAAGAGACAGAGAAAAGACAGAAGATTCTGTGACATTCTAATTTCTAGGGTGGAAACAGCAGACTTACAGCTAACACTAAAATAGCTACCACTTACAGCTACCACTACAACTTTTTTATATTATTAAAGCTGAATAGGAAGAAAGTGAAAAAGCTGAAACACAATAGCTGTACAGAAGCATGCTGATAAGAAAAGGACTGGCATTTCTGGGGAAGATTACTGACATTTTCACCATGCCTATTTTGTCAATCTTGAAAAGGCCTAGTGCATATCAGGCATTTAATGAATCATGCAACACATCACCTTGTGAACTGAATGCAATCAAGATCAGGCAAATGGGGATAGATTTCAATGAACGTGTCACCAGAAACAGAAAACAATGAAAGCATGCGTAGGTTCCTGTCAGACCAGTATTGAAACTATCCCACTAAACAGTACTGTGCAAAGGCTGATGAAGAAAATCAAATGTGAGGGAGAAATAAAAATCCTCTAAAGATGAAGTTGAAAATCAAACCTTTATACTGCCAAAGCAGACTACACTTTTCAGTGTTTAATACTGTGACCACTTCAAATCCTGCCAACTCCAAATCTGCCCAGTGCTACAGAAACTTACCCACTTAGTTGGAGAGATTTTTAATGGTTTGAGCTTTCTCCTTCTTAGCTGCAAATCTTAAAACTTAGGCATTGCCTAATAAGCCTAGAAAGCTTATTTAATAAGATATAACTTCATTAGGAAGGTTGCTAGCATACTGATCAAATCAGGAGACCAGAGGCAAATTCAGATGAAGGTTTCCATGAATTTAGGAATACTCAGTTGGCCTAATTTTTTCATTCTCTCTTAAGTAAGACTCCATTTATTTCAGTCTCTTACATCAAAACCTTTCTTCTCTATGCGCTACAAACACCCCTTGCTTTATTTGTAACACTACATTAATAGCAAACACTCAGAGCTGTTGAAACACATCTGCAGAAATATTCAAATTATTACCCAGTGCAAAATGTGACATTTTCAACCAAACCAGATATTTTATTTCCTCAGCACAGAATTGGAACAATTCTGACCACATGCAAAGAAAATCAAAACAGACTGAAAAATGAAGTGCCCTTTTACCCCAAATGGCAATGAGCAGTATGTGGGACAATTGGTGGTACTGTCTTTCTCTCACACTCATTCACTCCTCACCTACCAGGCAATATGCCTGTAGCTTCTTTGATCTCTGTGGTATAATTTCATACAAATAATCAACATCTGTTCAAGTGGAAGTTAGCTCTAAAATGCCTTAATTCCAAAAGCTAGTGTCCTAGTGCTGGAAAGGGACTTTTGATAAGGGCATGGAGGGATTTAGCAAGGGGAGAATGATTTAAACTGAAAGAGGGTAGATTTAGACTAAGAATTATATTTTTTTTACAATGAGGGTGTTGAAACAGTGGAACAAGTTGCCCAGAGAGGCTGAAGAGGCCTCATCTCTGGAAGTATTCAAGGCCAGGTTGTACTGGGCTCTGAGCAACCTGACCTAGTTCAAGATGTCCCTGCCCATGGCTGGGAGGGTGGACTAGACGACTTTAAATTAAAGTCTCTTCCAACCTAAACTACTGTATGATTCTAAGTCACAGACCTGACATTATGTCCTTCAGGTTGAGAAATGTTAGCTACAAGTACCAAACTAACAAGTAAGGGAAATCCACCAGTAACTCTCCTTCTTCCAGTATTGTAAATCCTGAAAAACAAGTGTTGTTGGTAGATACACCTGTTCTAGTGGAAGGTGTCCCTGCCTGTGGCAAGGGGTTGAAACTAGATGATCTTTAACATCCCTTCCAACCCAAACCAATCTTTGATTCTACAAAGGTTAGATGGCTGCTTTTAGTACATTGGAGTAATGATCTTAAAAAATTAAAGCTCAGCGCTACAAGGGTAGCACAGAGCACACTGGGCAAGACACTGAACCAGGATTAAAAGTGCCCACAGAGGACACAGTGGGAGGACACTGATTCATTGATGTTCACAGAGTACTAGAGAGAACCTCTGATTGAAGGCTGTACAGAAGCATAGATAACTATTAACTACAGAGACACTAACTGTGAATTTATGAATAATGAAGAGAGCAGAGGAAGAACAATCACACAGTTCAGTTTCCCTAATCACTGCCTCTCCAACATTCACCCACACTGTCAGATTGGCAGTTGGCAACTGCAGCTAATATCTTATGTAAAAAGAACAGGGATTTAGTAATACAGCATTCCCCATACAAGCCTCAATGTGGCAATTTATTCAAGTTCACTCTTGAAGCTCACACTTGACTATGAACTCTGCTGAATGAAGGTGTCAGCATCCAGCAGTGCATGAAGCCAGGGCAACACACAAGGCAGCAGAGTCCAGGAATTATGGTGACGGGTGCAATAATCCTTAAAACACTGACTGAGAGCCTCACTCAATACAGCTGGAAGAGTCTCACAGCTGAATGGCACCCTGGTGATGCCCAGCTCTTTGATGTATTCAAGAATACATTCAAATGTGCTCTGTGTTGTTAGAAGGCAGAAGGGCTTTCACCGTTGGTTTTCATTTGAGTCTTCTTTATACTACAATATTTACCTGGTGCATGCACCTTACCAGCTCGTGACATGTCACAAAGGTTCCTAACCTGGGAATGTGAGCATGGGATTTTTAAACAGCAGTAATGAATGAAGAGGTGTCTCACAAGCAGTCAACTCATCAAAAAAGGGTCAAAAGAGAGAGTTCAGGAAGCAGGCAGCAGGAACAACACCTGGTAAATGTAATTCTATCCTATATAAGACTGAAAATTACTTAACTGAAAATTATTACAAAAGTACCAGAAGTTCCTCACCATTTGTGGGGGGAGACAGAACTATAAACCTTATTTATGATTGCAGTGACTATAATAGACTTCTCTTCTTAGTCCCATGTTAACAGGCAGGAATCTCATCTCTGTTCCATTTTGAACTGATTTAGAATACATGACTTACTGCACACTGCTTGAATGCAGGGGTATAGCTTAGAAGTCATTACTTACAGAAGCAGCTGCCAATGATAAAACAACTATTGTACTACTGTGACATAGGTTGACGGCATAATGCAATTTTTAGGAATTCCATTTAGGGTTCACTAGGATGTCTGCAACAACAAGGAAAAACAACCAAGCAAAAAAATGGTATTCTGCCAGTGTTTTTCAAGGCTTTTATAAAAAGATATAGAATTATCTATGAAGGACATGTTTTCCATATGAGCTTAGATATTAATTTATATGGCTGTCTACAGAGACCACTGCTTATCAGATAACAGTGTCTCAACTGGCAATTAAATATTCCAAATTCAGGGAAATCCTGTGTTGTTCTGGGTTTAGCCATGAACTGGTAGTAAATGTTCAATTTTTTAATGGTGATCACTGTACGTCAAATAATGAAACAACCATGAGGCTTTCACAGAAGATTAAAATGACAATTTTATTCCTTTGAAACACGCCTTAGTTTGAAAAGCATTAATGCAAATACAGTACTGCTCTACTTCATAAACCTGCTTATTTATACACAATGCCAAGTGATTAAAAAAACAGTCCAAGCTCCACAGAGTTCCTGTAGGATTTTACTGTTCACACCCCTTTAGAATCAGTCCTGTTAAAAAATGCACAGCTTACACTCCATTTCTCCTTTTCCACAATGAAACAATCCTGTCGAGAGTATTTCAGACTGACAATTTCTGGCTCACCAAAGACAAGGAGTTGAGCCAAACTATTGCACTCCACCTCTGAGACACTGGGAACGGGGCAAAACCAGACCAAACTGGAAATTTTAGAGCCTGCACCAGCCTCCCTGCAGATTTTATTTGGGCCACTGGGCCTTTTTCTTTCTCATTACATTTTGGAGTGGGGGGAGGGGGCAGGAGAAAAGGAAGAGGTGAAAATTTTTCCAGTTTTCAGATTCCAAATGGAGCTTCAAAATGAGAAACTCAAGCAGCCCTTCCCAGCATCAGCTGAAAGCACAGGACCAGTGTATGTAACATTTTTGTGCAGCAGCTATTTTATAGAATAGAATTGCACTTTGAAATTCTCCATGCTGCTGGCTGCCTGAAGCATTTACAGCAGTACTGGAAAGCACGCCTTCACCTCTGTCGTGCACCACAGCTTCAAAAATGAGCACATGGGTGAAGCACAGGCTCCTCTCACCACCTCCACAATATCCCATCCAAACACCATTTAATTGGATGGCCCTCTTACCTTATCAGTGGCAAGCAAAGGGTGGGCTTGGCTACATAAGTATAGTTAGTAACATCAGCACCACCAAAACATGGGGCTGAACAAAGACAAATGCTGGCTTTCAAATTTAAGATGTGCAGATCTTAAACGGGTCTTTGATGATAAAGTGGTCCATCCCAGTCCTAAGATCAAAAATCTAGATCTTATGTAAATCCCTGCAGCTCTCTATGTAAGATCTGAAGAAGTATAAATGATACATAGATGAAGTAGGAACGTGATATCCAAAGGACCTCATGCAATGCTCCAGTCAAAGCTTTAGTGCTGAGTGGCTGGCAAATGAGGAAAAGGACACAGAAAGCTGATCAAGACCCAGTCAGATGATTCAGTCTGGTTGAAGGATCGATAAGCGCAGCAACAAGAAAAACACATTAGCATTTCCTCACCAACCCTGACCCCTCAAAGCCTGCAAGAGGTCAGGATCAAACATTATCACAGTGAGCCATAGCAGTGGGCTGCCCACAGCCATGGTACTGCGAGCCACTGAGAAACAAAAGCAAAACCAGGAGACATCACTTTCTAAAACACAATTAGAAGAATTTAAGCATTGCTTGATGGAATGATACACTGTTCTGTGTAATTGCTTGTTTGATAAAGAGCAGGCAGCTCACATTTTTAGCCTTGAATTATTGTCAAACTGAGTTATTTTGTGAGGTAGAACTGAGTCAGCAGTTCACTTACAAAAATTAGGCCCTGGAGAATATGAAACAGTGAAATACTTCTACTCATTAAAGAAGCTATTGGTGCTGATAGTCAGCATACAGACATAGCCCAGAAAGGTGGAATATTTATGCGTCCAAATCTGATATGCAAATTGACTACTACTTGATAGCATCTCTTAAATTTACCTCCCCTACAGATTTATAGCCATGTCCTAATCACTGCTTTCCACCACAGGGCCACAGTGCTCATACAACAGTACCTGACTAGGGTTCTCTGCATCACCTCTGTGAACCCTACTCTAAAATCAAGCAAAAGGTTGTTTCTGCACCAGATGCAATGTTAGAATTTAGGAGTCAATTCAGCGGTGTATAGAAGCAAACATGGACGCACGTTCTCATCCTCCAGAGACAGCATTACTTCAGTCACAGAAAATTAATGCAAGGAACTGATGGCTGGACACTGTTCTTGCCTGTTTGCCTGTCCCAAGGGAACAGCAATAGATACTGTAATACATCTGAATTGTGGTTAAATCCACATCTGACAGTTCTGCATCCTTCAGAAAATAAAAAAATTCATGTCCATATGTACAAATAAATTCTTTTTGGAACATACAGAATAAAATAATTTGGGACACTTAACAAAGAGTAATTAGCAAGAGTAATTTACACTTAGCAAGAGTAATTTACTTCCCAAATAAAAAAATATGTGTATTTCCCTCTATAGTGCAAATTCATTCCCCACTGGACAATATTAGCCTCATTTTGAATATGTGCAAATTTTAGTTCCAAGACAATTACATGTTTTGGAGCTGATATTTCACAACTCAACAAAAGCACAGATCAAAGCTTTTGATGCTTTAAAAGGCAGCATCTCTTCCTTCCAAAAAGAATTACAATATCCCTTTCTAACTTTCAGAGATACTGAACCATCAAACTTCACTTTCAGTTTTGTCACAGTTGAAAAAAACTGTGCAAAGTAATTTGTAAGCGTTTCTAAAATTTATTTTAATTTCCTCCCTCACTCCTTGGAGCCTCTGTGACTAATGGATAGTACTTTTAGAAGTGGAACATTACTGATGTAAGTTGAGAATGATGCAAATTTGGGAGTAATCATAAATCCATGCTAACAAGCCTTTATATCACACTTCAAGTGTGTACCTCTTTCTCTATCTGTTAAATGCTTGGGATCTTGGGAAGGATACATTTTCACATGTGTGTCCAACCATGCTATTATTACATTTAGAAATCAGAATCCTTGAGTTTAAAGCAGATAGTAATAAAAAAAAAAAAAAAAAAAAAAAAAAAAAAAAAACAACAGATAAAAATTAAAAAGTGTAAAATGACAGAAGCATATTATCCTAGGGAAAAATTTATGAGCATAAGATCCAACATATTTATTCTTGTAACTCTTCCATGATGACTGGACCCCAGCTTCATCCAGCCCTCCAGTGAACAATGTGTCAGAAAAGGAAGTCCTGCCCAGAAGTGACTCGAGTCCAGAGCAGGACCTGCAGGGTCATGGACAGTTCCCTCCTCTCTCCCACCTCTGGGACCCCAGTGGTCCCAGTCTGGTTGTGCTTCAAAGCTCACAGCTGAACAGGATCACAGGAGCAGATGCATATCCCAGAATGGAACACACAGAATTAGAATAATGCATTTGCTATTGTGGAAATTCCTTTCCAGTGCTATTTTTAATATTAAACATGCTTATAGGTATTTCCAGTATTAAACATGCTTATAGGTATTTCCATTTCTAGCACAGTTATTACTATTCAATTGCCATTCATGTAAATGGCCAGAGCTGGTTAATGCCAAGTCATGTGATGAAATTATTTCCTTTCCCATCTGGGTTCTTGTAGTCTTAAATAAACAAAAAAGACACCATTGAGATCACAGCTGAAATGTTCATCCTGATCCCCACCAACCACACACAATTTCAGAAGAAATCTCTGTTTTTAGCATAAAGTACATCACAGGCATTATGCTCTCTATCCTACCTAATGCGTAGTGGATAATACTACAGTTAAAAATATTAATGAAAAATAACTAATGGTAACTAAATGGTTCACTTAACTTGGCTCCCTCTGTAATGTATTCGTCATATGACAGACATTTATTAGCTCTCACTGATGACTCCACAGACACCCTGGTATGCACAGAGTGCCTGTCTCCACATTAAAACTTAATGAACAGAGCAAGAACTATTGATCTTAGCTCCATTCTAAAAGGGCATATAAGCAGGACTTTTTTTTCCCCCCATCAGGTCATTATGTTCCTTATCTACTGAATAATCACGGATTTTAAATTTTACTAGATGCTAGTGCTCAAAAAAACTCTTAATTTCACCAAAATCTTATTTTTCCCCCAGCTGCTGGCTTTTTGTATGACTGGCTTTTTGGTTTGGTTTTTTGGGTTTTTTTTACAGACATACTTAAATAAGTACACATGTGATGTTTCAAGACTGAAAAAAAAAAACCAGCTTGGGAATCCTGGTGCTTGCACATTGTACGCCCAGGGAAGCAGCAAGTCTTAGTGGACCTTACGTTTTCCTTGGGATTTCAGCACTTGCAAGAACAGTCAAAGACTGATAATTCATGGAGCCAAACATTGCATGAAGTTGAATACTGCCTTTAACATGAACATACACTTGTCTTCACTTAATTGAATGTATTTATAGGCTCTGACTGAGCAGGAGCTGAGTGTTTTGCTTCTGCACTGACCTGACCAAGCATCTCACATGCCAATGTAACAACTCACTGCGTACAGGCCTTCTCCACCCCAGGTGCTGCTGACTGCCCTGAATCCCAGGCCTAGCTTTTAACACTGCTGGGTGCCCACCAAGACTGCTGTTAATGACCGGTTTAACTGCCTTCTAGAGTCCCTGAGTGAGATTTTCAAGTGCCCACATCCTAGGCACTTGGGAGTCTCAGAAAACCCATGGTATCAGTATCTCAGTCTTTTGGGAAAACCAACACACAGTGACTATCTCTAATTATCTAATTATTCTAAAACCAATAGATGTTCCACTTCTTCCTGAGCTAAACAGATCTCAGGCATGATAAACACCTTTTTAAAGGTGCCTGGCCATCACTGAAGGAGATGTTCTCATCCCCTGGGACTGTTTAGCTCTCTTTGGTGCAGCACAGCAGCAGCTCCTGAGTGCCAGCACGCACAGGATCATGATGGAGCTCTGGAGAGCCCGTGTTTGCTGCTGGGGAAGGTGGGTGGTCACCATTTCTCTTCATACTTTAGACAGCTGGACCACAGAGCAGCACTTCCTGCAGTTGGACAGATCTTGCCTGGAAGGATGTGGCTAGAAGAATCTGTCCAGAAGCAAACCTCAGTCAGACACATCTGGATATTGCTGCTGCCTTGTAAGGACCTACAAAAAGGCACCCAAGGGGGGCTCCTTCCGGCCTACCCTCCTCTACCCTGAACCTGGTGTAAGCCTCATGCCAGTGGAAAGTGGGGCAGAGTGGATGCAGAATGATGCTGCCTGGATTTGGCAGACTAAGGCACCTGGGCAGCAGTCCTTCCCTACTCAAGGAACTTCATAAAGCCTCCACAGCCACTGGAAGAAACAACTAAGCCTCTGAATCAAGCAGTTAAAGTGCTCTCTCCATTTCCTTTCCTCTGAGTGGAGACAGAAAAGGAAGCATTTTCTAAACCGCTTAGAGTCCCTGTTGCCAATACTTAACAACCACAAACCTGGACGAATCACACACTTTTCTAACTGCAGTAACGAGGCTGGAAACTGACTTCAACCTAAGACACAAAAATTTTTACCCGAAACCTAAATATAATTCCATTAACAATCTATGCCACACTGCCTTAATATAAATGGCAGCTTAGACCAGATTTAGTAAGGGCCTATCATTTTTTTTGCTATGTTTCAACAAAAGAGAGGTCAATAGGTTATTTACCATAATCTATTTTTAGTTTTTGTGAAACTACATGAATAAGAATAAAATCAAGCTTGGCCTTTATGATCAGGAAAGAATGCCTTTTTGTGCATTTTTCTTTTAAAAATAGCTGAATATGGAAAGAAATTGAATTATTTGTTAAATGGATATGTTTGATAAGGGAATATTAATGCATTTTCCAATAATAAAAGTGAAGAATGCTGTTCCAGATAGACATTCCTTTTCATTTTTATTGCATAGACAGTGCTTGATTACATTTTAGGGAAATGAACTGAAATAACAGATGTACTATTTTTTTGATAAATAGTCAGAAGGGTATTTTACAGAATCTAAGAAGAGTTGGAAGGCAGATGATTCAAAGGATAATTGAAGAATGATATTTGAACAGGTTACATTTGTGCCCTCAGACATTAAACATTAGAGACTTTTTTAATTCTCAACATGGGAGTTCACATGCTGAAAAGCAAATGAACACAAGGAATAATTTTTTCAGAGAAATGCAGTAACTGCTGGTTAGCAAGAAGGGAATTTTCCACAACACTGGGAAATAGCAACATTTTATCTGAAGTTATTTAGAATATGCCAGATGTTATTCAGCTTAATATTCATCAATATTCGTTATGTTATAGTATAATATTTTTCAGTAGTTTCAGAACAGAGATCAAAAACATTTCAGGGTAACACAGGCAATAGCAAGAATGGTGCAGAAACAGCTCCAGGTGCAGGACTCTGACTCTCTAGCATTGGGACTCAGATGCAGAGGTCCTCTGCAGCCAGTTTTCACAGAGATCACAGGTGGCCCCTGCCTCTGGGGGCTGAGGTTTCTGATGAAAGCTGTCAGGCGGGTGGCAATGCCCTCTCCCCCTCTGGATCAGGTCTACAAAAAGCATGAGCACCTCTATCCCCTACTACTGCTGCAAGCTGGGACTCCCTTGTCAGGCCATAAGGGATACTCAAGATAGGGACAGTACTTTATTCAAGTATCAACTTTGGTGTCAATTTTAATATCAGATTTCAGGGGGAAAAAAAAGGTACCTTTCTAAGGGTTTCAGCCCTCAGTAATGTGTGCCCTGAACAGCAGGGCAGTCTCTTTAAAACCCCTGCAGGTCTCACACTTCCATATCTTGCTTAACAACAGAGCCCACTTTAATACTTTTCATTAAAAAATAGATATATCATTTAGCGAATTTCAGTGGAGCACACACCCTACATCCACATTATCATGATTAATGCTGTGCATTTCACGCCAGTTGAATTCTTAATGATTAGCCACTTAATTCTGAGCTGAAAAAATTACTCTTCCCATTGAGAAATACTTGTTTCAGCGCAAAGCTCAGCAGCTGGAGTACAGAAAACCATCTATAGCCAGTCATGCAAGTACATCTTGTGGAATCAAAACACAGGTTTACTAATGCGTATTTTGGATGCATAATGAAGCACTGGGCCTACAAAACCATCTCTTTTCAAGACTGGTACAAAAGCTGTTGGCAGCACTGAGCTCATCCCTAATTCATAGACTTCAGCAGCAGCTGGGGCATGCACACACTCATGCTCATATATTTGTGCATGAGAAAGCAGATTGCCCTTGGTCCATAAAGGTCTTGACACAAACACTGGTTCTCCCTGAAGTCATTTAGATGAACACTTCAGACTCCGTATATATAAGGCTGCAGTGACAAAGATATATGTCAGAAAAATCAAATGGGCACATCTTAGATAATTATAGGAAGGAGCAAATACTTGGCTTGCCTTCAAGTAAGGAAGGAATTTCAGAGGTACATCACATGGCAGCTGTATAGTTTTGCTAGATGCCAAATTTACCTTGTAATGAGTAATTACACTTGCCATTTTTTATGATCAAAACACTATGCAGACAATAATTAAACCACCAATGTGCCCCTGAGGAACAGATAAACAGGCAGAACTGCTACAGGCATTACAAGTGTATCAGAGAGACAACAACCTGATGACAAAAAGCACTAATGGCAGAACCAGTATTAGGATGCATGGTGTGCTGATGGTGCAAACCAGCTCAGGCACTGGCTGAACATCCTGCAGCATGGCAGGAACAAGCTGCTACTGCAGTGACCCTGATGTGGTGCCGATTACTGTATCATCATTTAGATGGTGATTCAAGGAAAGTTTTAGTGCTGCCACACTCAGAGACACAGGCTGCAGTATGCAGGGCTGAGTATCGCTGAACAGATGGGAGTTCTCCAGAAACTCAGTGTGGTATTTATAACACAATCAGAGCTGCTAACAGTGTGAGTGGAGCATTTTCCTAAGTCTCTGAAACTAAGGGACTGTCCCTAAGGCAACCTAAGCCACGGGGAATCTTTCTACTGACTTCAGTAGCCACCGAATGAGACGCCTCTTATGTGTGATACAAAGAGCTGCTCTGACATCTGGAAAAAGATCTGTTGACTTTCAAAATGCATCAGGCTATGTCATCACCTACATGCATACATACAGTACAGTATTTAGATTTCTTATTCCATGTGGACTTGCAGCTTTGCAGTGAAACACACTCTAGCACTTCATTGTGTAAGAGATCTGAGGCTGATGTGTATGACAAGTGAAAAATCACAAGGGAGTGAGTTATTCCAGGAGACCACTGAGGTGTCCAGGAAATGTTACTTGGAGGAAAGTCAAAAACTGCTTCTCAGAGTTAATTTTACAAAACAAAGCAACAGTGGCTGACAAGTGTAATAGATATATAACTCCCAATTTCTAAATCAATGCACTTTCAGTGTCTGTGACTGCAGACTGAGTCCTTGCCTTTAGTTTTATCCTTGTTTGGCCACTACAATCACCCTCCAAGCCCCATTTCTCCAAGACAGAACCCATGTGAAGAAACCACAGTCCCATATAAGCATGTTTACTAAAGCCACACTGGCCAAGCCGAGTTGCATTCAGACTACTTTCCTACCCCCTGTTCTTATTTCTCAGGCCTGATTTGTCAACATGCTTTTAACAGAGCTAAAGAAATCACAACAGCAAGTACCTGGTGCAGCCTGGTGAATGACCCAAGTTAGAGACCACCCATAGTTCTGTGATAGATCAACTGGAAACACACACAAATATCGACACACCACGCACAAAGCCTTCAGCACAAAGCAAGAATCATTTCAATGTACAGCTTCCAAGGTAGGAGCAGCTTTAGCAGGAAAGGAAGCTTATTTAGGTTATTTTTGGATGCAGATATCAGATTAAATACATGGATTTTTATCATGTTGGCACTTACACAAGAACAACTTGTTAGTGACACGACAGATTTGGAACCCACACAACTGCAGGAGAGCCTTTAATAACAGATGAGACTACATTGCCAGTGGTGGTATAAAGAGATTCAGTGTCTTAGCAGATGATACCTTCTGTCTTACTTCTTTAGTCGCAGATTTAATTACACTGATGTAATGAGAAGCAAAAATAAATTATTCATTAAACCTGCCTAAGAAATCATTCTTTTATCCCACGTATTTTGTTTCAAGATCATTTACACTTGGGTAAAAAGGCAGTTTTCTTCCTTCCGTGTCAATATTTTATACAGTAACTCACTTTACAGCCCAAGTGAAAATTGAAGTGGGTCTCTCAAAGAGGACCAGGACATGATACTCCATGCAAGGCACGAAGGTAATGCTTGAAGATTCCACCAATCTTCCTGTGACAGATCAGTGGCTGTGTGATTGAAGGATCGTAAGCAGGATCAGGGAGAGATCTGTTACATTCCTTTTGAAAACAAACCCCTTCAATGCATTTACATCTCAGTGTCCCATGACTTCTTTAGTGGTTGTTGGAGGTGAAACCATAGGTCTTGCACTATTTGTTTTCTAGCTCCTTCCATTTTCATAAACACCTGGCCTGTCATTACTTTGGTGACACACTTTCATGTTACTTCTACCAGCAAACAGATAAAACTTTTCTTTTACCTGGTTTGCTTTTGCAGTAGTCGCCTAAAATAAACAAATAAGCAATAGTGCAATTTTCAGAGGGAAAAGTGTCTCCAAGTCATTCTTTCACTGTGTGGGTCCTCCACTTTCTGACAGTCAAGATCATAAATTAGCACAGTAAATTAATTTTTAAAAAATACTCATTTTTGTAAGATAAAAAATACGAATGGGAGAGGGAGACTGAGCAGAGCTGAAGTCTGAGAAGGATTGAAGCTGAGAAGCAGACTTCAGGTCTGGAGGAAATGGCAGAAAGGAATGGAAAGAACGGAGAAGTAGGTCTTGGCAAGAAGACAACCTTACCCCCCTGCACACAGCTGCGAATTCAGCAACAGTTTATTACTCCAAGTTTACATGAAATAAAGAAGATAAAAGCAGCTGCAGAGAAAGCAGCAGGATCATTCCTATGCCTCCAGTGAGGCACCCTGCCCAGAGTAACTGAGTCCCATGAGGCTCTTTAGGACCTGGACATGCTCGCTGTGTGTGCTGCACTCCTCATCACTCTGTCAGTGCAGAGTTGTCTGTGCTGTGACATTTCCTACCAAATGCACACAACCACACATCTGTACATGCATATTGCATTCATTTTTAGCATTATCCCAGAACCCCTGAGTTCCTGCCAGAGTCCAAGCCCTACCTGAACTTGAAACTGTGCAGGGACAGAGACAAAAACATGTCTGCATCAGGTGGGGAGCTGAGCAGAGTGCCCATGTTCTTCAGATAAAGACCCAGATTAGCAGAAATTCATGCACAAATGAGAGGGTCATAGAAGAGGTGAGAAAAGCCTACAGATCCAGGGCTTACTCCCATAGTGACAGTGTGCTCCTGCCTGGAAAATGCAGTGTGAAAGGATTTGTTTTCAGGCTGTAAATACATGGCATTTAAGAAAAAGAAAGTACATGGATATGCTTTTTTAGGTCCAAAGTTATGGAAATTAAAGAACAAGAAACCTCTCCTGTGCTCAGAATAGTGACTTTTGGCTATTACTTTATATAGAGATGTCACTGGTAAAAAAATCTCTCATAGAAAGAAAACGGTGCCTAATATTGCATATCTCACCTTCCCCACAGGAGCCTTTATTCAATTTACATTAGGTAAGATGGTACACTTTTGGAGAAGTACCAGTGATTTCAGCTTTTCCTTACTGGTTCAATGAAGCATTTCTTTTCTCTTTCAGCCAAGCTTTTAATGAATATTTAATGTATCAAAATCAATGGAAAGCTAGCACTATGCATCTGCTCGCCAGATCTTTCATCCATGTATTGTCAGCCATGCTCAATTCACAAAATATGACACTAACTATATTTTTATGTAAATACAACTCCTTCAACCACTATTTCATAAGTAAAATATATGCAAGGCAAAAGCCAAGTCTGACTTGAACAGATGAAACTATTCTCTCCTAGCTATAGAGATGTCTCTGTTACTTGGACTCCCAATGTCAGTTCCCCATGCCAGCTTGTACATTCATCTTCTGTCCTCTAACTGAATTAATATTCACTTCCTCTTACTAATCCCCAGATGCTTGTCTGAAATTATCTAAGACACAGTTCACATTTACATTGAGAAAAGATTTATATTAAAGCATGAATTTGATAGATACAGAGGTTGCTAATCTGCTGTGCAGTCAGGTGGTCTGACTGTGGGGATGTTCTGATTTTTTACTGTTCTTTTAAAATGTGGATATAATGTTTTGCTTTCAACTCTCTGCTGGACAACACTCGGAATACTGTTCAGATGTGATTTAAGGTCGAAAAGAAAGGAACACTCCTTCCTGGATTTTCCGGGCACCAGAAATACACATCAATTTCAGTGCACTGTAAATTTTCCAACTCTCTTTGGTTTGGATGTATTTATTATGCCACTACCAGGGAGGAAAAAAAAAAAGGGAAATCTTTTTGGCATAAGACCTTCAGTATTTTATAGTGCGGAATGTGTGGAATGATGCAAAGACAGGTAAAAAATTGCTCACAACCACAGCTCCTTTCTGAACCCCTGGATGAGATCTTTTAACTTGAATTTTGGCCTCTTTAGACCTTAGGAGTTTTGCTATCAATTTTCAATAGATTGAGTATCACTTTTATCCCAAGGTAATAAAATGATAGAAACATCTACACTGATAGCATGCTGGAAAACCTGCAATAAAAATCTATTCCTCCTTCCAAAGCAACTGCACAAAAGAATCACTGTGAAGGAAATAAAATATTGCTTTCATTCTGCCCCCTGCATTTTGCCATTGCCTCATGAACATAGGGATGGTTCAAATACAAGATCCCATCCACACTAGAATATACAACTGCAACAGGTAAATAAACCAAGAATGACCTCCTTGAGTGGCCTCAGTATGATAGATACTACATTATTTATAGAGGAAAAGGAGACATACACAATACAAACACTTTTTTTGTTCAAATGCTGTATAAGTATTGCCTTGTAAAAATACATTTTTCTTACTTTTCTTTCCGTACCTGCTCCATGTGAGTAAGAAACAAGGTCTGAAAACTAGTGAATAAAAGCAGTTTAAGTATGGCTGTCCAGATGATGATTACTGAACCAATCTCTCAGTCTAATAATTAAACAAACAAATGTAATAACAACCAGCAGCTGGGTGTTTCCCACGCATGGGGCACATGTCCTCTATTTGCAAGGATTCAGACCCCAGTTCTGTGAGAGCACCCTGATCACTGGCAGGAATAGCCCAGGACCCTTCAGTTTGTGCTCTGGATTCAGGGAATTGTTAATTACTGCTGTCACAAGGGTTTGATGTCACCAAACAAGACTGTCAGGGCAAGGCAGAATTTCCTCCTTGTTTTACTAGATCAACAGACGAGCACACAAGGTCTTAAATCAGCCGTGGTTGTTACTCTATTATATCCTCAGATCATCCTGACAGAGGCTTAATGCAGAGCCTACCAGCCTGAAATCCTCTTCATTTCTTCTGTTTAGTTTCAGAACGCATGACAGCAGAGACTGAAGACACTCTCTGCACTGTGTCATCTGGATACATGACCTGCCCAGTCTGGGATGCACAACTGCATCATCTCAAATCTATCATTGCCCACATGCACACAACCCCTGTGAGATTAACTCCAAGCCAATCCAAGTGTTCACCACCTACCACAACTGGAAGAATGCAGCCCAAACTCACAACTGCTTTCAGCCATCCACAAACTCTGTATTTTCCAGCTGACCTCTCTGCTCAGCCCTGTCCATAACACCATGGAGAGCAAACTCACTCCAGGGGAAGCCACTTCTTGTAGTGCACTAAGTGTGGATTGGACTGCAGCATCTGGCTTGACCCACCTTACACTTCCCCACAAACTTCGACTAAACAAAAACTTCTTTAGAAAGTGCCCTTAAATAATTTGTGCTTGATTTGATGATTTACACACTTGTACAAAAACTCTACAGCCTGTCTCCCCACAGTACCATGAATTTCCTTAGTGTAGGAATCCGAAAAGGCACACTGGCTCCTGCAGCCACATCTTTCAAAAGGCAGTATGTTATGTTAATCTTGTTATGTCTGTGGCATTCACAGAGACACATTGCCAAATTTCTCTGCATAAACAGTCAAGATTATTGTACTTTTACTGAATAAAGCTTTGTTAAGGTGCAGCTCATTACATCATTGAGGTTAATTAATATTGTACAAAGTGAAAAAGTGAATGAATAATACATCTTGACATTACATACAATATCAATGGATATTATAGACCATTTTGTACAACTCGAGGTTCTGCATCATATACAGTAAAGTCTGCAAAAATGGAACTTGTGGAATCTAATCTCTTGAAACTAATTGCAAATTTACCAACTTCTTCTGTCCCACCTTAAAATTAAAGTAAATAAGAATTACAAGTACCTGTAGACAGATTGTATGTCTATATTCTCTGATTTTCATAGTTACATCTATTGGGATACATTACAATCCCCCAGGGGAGAGAGAGGTTACAGCTGGGCTCTCAGGATTTAAAGAGATCATCTTGCCCTGTCACAAGCGGGCAACAACTCTGCTGCAGTTAAGAAACCTCTTCTACTAAAAGAATAAAAATACCCAACGCAGGGAAAAGAAGGCAGATGTTTAACCAAACACACTGCCTTCCTTCAGGCAACTGAGAAAGCTGCCCCAAAACTACTAGCACCAGAAACATGCAAGAGAGGCTACAGTTTCCAAGGACTAGTCTGTAAACACTGGGATACAGCAATTTAGCCACTGATACTGGAGCACTTGATGGTTTCAGATGCTTGGAGCACAGAAAGGAGACATTGCTCTGCAGGGACCAGGAGCAGAAATCTGTGATCATTACAGACATCCTCCCATTGCCCTTTACTTCCTCCAAACTGCCATATCCCCCTGCATTCTGAAGTATGATTACCCAGTTTTTCAGGTCCAAAACTTAAAACTGGGGAGAAAAAATGAGGAATTTCATGCAGAGAAAGAGGCAGGCAAGGTGTCCCATCAGAATATTACTGAGTTCAGAGCAAGCATTTGACTGAACCAACATGGTTCAGATCTTCAGAGGTCGATTTGGAGACAATTAAACACAAAAAGCCACTGAATGGCATCAGGTCGGAGTGCTGAGTCCAGGTGTTCTCTCCACCCATCTGTCCAAGTGCTTGTCTAACACAGAGCCCACATATTGAATACAGATAATTTTTAAAAGCTGCGCTATGCTCTTTCACCTCCACCACAAAAAATCCTTTTGGTTTTGGCCACGTCTCTTGCATTATTAAATCTTTCCTCTCATACTTTTATGCCTCCAGAAATCTTTTATAGTAAAACTCACATGCTTTCAAAAGAATGAAATACAAATCAAGGACTGGAGAAATTAATTTTTTTTTTCTATCTGGGAAATCTGAGCTACTTTGAGTAACAGTATTTTCTTTCATTTCATGCAGGTAATGAGTCTTTTATTAAACACCGGTGCCCAAAAATTCATCCCAATGCACTGCAGGAACTTGAACGAGCATGTCCTGTGGATAATTCTAGCCTTGAGGGCTGGTAGTTACTGTACATACTTTTCTGATTAATTCCTCTTGACTTACAAAGGTATCCATCATGTCACAGTGAATGATCTATGAAGCACACCATACCTGAAACGTTCCCCTCTCCAAGTCATCTCCTCAGCATCTAAAACCAGCTCTTATCATTTGTAATCAGTAATTAACAACAAAGCATTCTCACAAGTGCAATTTTTCTACTAAGGTTAATGTAATATTTCATTCCAGGCCAGCTGCTATTTTATGACTTCCAAGCATGACAGTAAGTAATGTCTCTCCATAAGAAGTCATCCATGGAATAAATCAATTATCTCCTCTTTCATCAGCAGTCATTTTGCTGTAGCAAATGAGGCTAATTACATATGAAGTTGTTGTTTACCAACAGGAGTAGGTATCTAAAGTTTGACATTGCACATCAACTGTTCTTCCTTATGTCTTCATGCTGTACTTTTCCCATTAAGGAGTTTTTAATTTATGATCAATCAAATACTGTGATTATGAGCCATACTTACCATCCTGTTATCACCTGCACAGATTTGCCTACAAAGATCAGCATCAACCAAACAACATATGTTCTCAGTACTGGTAGAACTTTTGGGACACTACTTGCCCTCGATAAGGAGGGTATACATATTTATTACACACATACATATTTATTACTCAGTTGCAAAGCATCAATAACTTCTAACATACTCTTCTTTAGATAAACTGCACTATTTCTCATATTCAAAAATTCACTTCCCAGGACAGCTATATGGCTGTCTCAAGGAAGAAATCTGAAACCCAGAACATATCTACACAAAAACTGGAGAAAAAATAATGGATAGCACTGGTGCACAGTGCTGGTGTAATTTTCTTGTCTTACTGGAATTGTCAAGTAACTCTAGAGATCTACTTTTTTTCACCCCTTTCTGACTGATATAGTAATTGTCAGTCATCTCAGGCTTTTCTTGCATGATATAGCTGACAAAAAAGCAAGTCTGGCTCAGGATGCTCATGACCCACAGGTTGTGCTCTGGAAGAGTATCATGAGTTTTTTATCTTTCTTGTAGTCTGGTCACTTGCTGCTGAAAAGAAACCACTAGGCGAACTGGACCTCTTATCCTATTCAATGACCTGCTCTTTGTCTGCTCTGTTCCTGAGAATGAGGATCCAGAGCACACTGAAACAAACTGCACAGTTCTCAGAGCCTCAGACACACCAAGGACAGAAATAACAGGTCCTTAGCACTGGAACCTCTGATACAAAGTGCTGTGGATGACGTGCACACAGAGCTCAGACCACAAAGCTCACCACAAATCTCTGTCCAGGAATGGGTACAGCCCCCAGAGTCATCCTAGGGAGTGGAAATCAATTGAAGATAGCAAACTACAACCCTGGTGGGTGATGTGGGCTGAACTAGGCTAGGATTTGCTGATGCTACCCAGGCAGTCTAAGCCACAGATAATCACAGGGCAGCTCCCAAAATGCAGCATTTGTGGCCTGAAGAGACTGAGGATGTATAAACACTGTCTGCAAGGCAACAGTTCACTTACTTCCCTTCTCCTGGTGGGAAGGAGACAAGGGGGAAAAAATAGAATAAAAATTGGGTCATTCTGGAATGACCAGTTGATACAATTTCATAATGCAAAGGCAACAAACAGTTGGTCTACAGTTCTGACTCACGAGTTTTAGCAAATTACTAGACTTGGCTCCAGCTACACCAAAAGCAGACACCTAGAAATACCTCTCCTCGACAAAAAGAAATTGGCAAACAGTGTGACCTTCAGCAAAACAGTCAGGTTGATTCATGAATTAAAGTTAGGCAATGTCAATGTCAAACTAGAAAGTGAAACAAACTTATCCTTGGATTTGGATCCTGATGGATACAGAACTTTACCTCTTCTATGTTCCTCTCAGAAGCCTAGACACTTAGACTAAGCAATGGTGCTACTTGCATTTAATGAAAATTAAATGGTAATCTTGACAACTAGAAGACAAAAATCTAACCTTAAATATGCAATTATTTCCCATTCCACCAACATTTCTGTTTTGGTTTGAAACTTCTTGTAATTAAGTAGCACACCCTCTGTACCAAACAGATCAATGTTAACCATGAAAGTGTGAGCAGTGTTACCCAGTTCTGAACTTCTGGTGACTCCAGCTCATGGGCTGACCCACAATTATCTGTTTTTCTTGGAGCAGTAGGGCTGTACAAAGCTATGTAAATTACAAGACACAGTTGTATATGTTGTCTTCTAAGAATATGTCTTGCATGTATTTGTTTCCCCACATTCTTAAATTCCTGGGGTTTCATATGCAATAAAAACCCCACAAAATCTACCCAAGATAAAATGCGAGCTTGTGTCACATTCCTGCAGGGCCCTTCATCTGTGTTCAGTTACATCTAGATTCTCTCCTTTGCCATTTGTTATGTGATTGAATCCTGTTTCTCTTTCCATTTATAATGATGTGGCTTTTTAATAAACTCATTAAATAAACAATCCATTTCAGCCCTCAAAATTTGCCACTGGTATCTCTGCAGCTTAGTACTAAGCCTCCACCTAAAAAGGAAAGGCAAAACAACAGATAGTGAGGTCTGAGACGTGCTGCACATCGCCTGCTGTGTATGAGGAGACCACAGCCTGGAAATCCACTTAGTCAGTGTAAATCCAGTTTGGTTATATTGACTTTTCTTTCCCTCATGGTATATTAGTGCTCATGAAAAATCTTGCAGTGAAAGCCCTAGAGAAGAAATCTTTTGTCCACAGACAAATGCACTTCCCATTTTCTGCTTTATTACCACAAGCAAAAGAGCAAATGTGCTATACTTTTACAATAATCACAAGGCCAGACACCCAGCTAAGGCATAGATCCCACATGGGCTTTGTAATGGACATTTTCTCAAGTCCTAATTCAAGTGTTATCTCCACCCACTTGTCCTCTCTTTCTCCACTGAACATAGCAACAATTAAGATTAATCCTCTGAAAATCTGACTACAATACTAACATTCAACTCCTACAAACCACCCAATGACCCATTCAGTCACCTTCAGATCATTGCTACATTTGAATTTTCTGAAGACTAATCTTTATTTCTGCCTTTTTTTACTGTTATTATTTTTCATTTTTTCCTTCTCTTCTTTTTCTCTTTCCTTTCTCTTTCCTTTTCACAATTATTCACAAGGCCAAAAAAAGATTTAAGAGACAAATTATGGCATCTGCAAACAACTCAAGTACTCCACAGAAGGAAAAACCAGGCCAGGATCAGAGAGGCTGTTATATGTCAACATATTAAATAACCACAGTCAAACGCTCAGCTAGTGGAAATCAACCTGTCTCCATCTGGTTTCATGAGGGCAGTGCAACTTGATATCAAACACGAGTAGAAAAAACTCACTCATGTTAAAATACAGCAACCGAAATCCCAGTGAGTATTGACCCTATCTGACACCTATTTCAATCAATGACCAAACTCTCATCTCCCAGGCAGGGAACAGGCAGGAGCACACAGAATGCAAGGCAGAATGGGCCCTTAATACTTCTCAAATTTAAAGTTTCCTACCCTTTAAAAAAATCACAGCTACACCTAGCTTGTAGTAATCCAAAACCATAGCTTCAAGGCATCTTTCAGTGGCCTAAGTTTGGTGTTTAAATTACACATGTTATTTTGAACTACGAATATCTGCTCAATCAACTCTGCTGCTGCTCTGAGGCAGCTAAGCTGAGTGCCAGAGAGTTTCTGTGATGGCACACACAGCCACTGGCACCCAGGAGAGAAACATGGATTCACAACATCAGGAGTCCAAAAGGTTCTGAGAGCCAGAGGTTAAAGATCTAACTGTTTTCATCACTTAGATTAGTAAGAGAGATTTTGGCCAAAAATGTCTTCATAGAATCAAAGATTGGTTTGGGCTGGAAGGAACCTCAACAATCATCTTGTTCCAACTACCATGAGCAGGGACACCTTCCACTACAGCTTCCATCCAGCCTGGCCTTGTCTTCTTGCATATTTATTATATATTTGACTTCTGACTGACTACAAAAGACTGATTGCAACTGCTTCAGCAAGGAAACAAACATGAGAGATCTGCCCTCCATCTCCCCCCATCCTTGCAAGTACAGGTGAACCCTTGAGGAACAAGCACCCTCCTGCCAAAACATACAACAGTCTCTAATCTGCTGCCTTAAGAAAGGTGAGACAGAAGTCTCTTTGGGCACCAATGGAAAAAAAAAGATGAACCATATATCTGATGAAGCATTCTAGGTGTCATCTCCAACCTGTTGTTTCCTCTGGCAGCCTCTACTCACTGCCTTTTCTTGTTACTGTTTTCCCAGATTGCATATGCTTATTTGTCTGTCCCTCTGGTACTGAGGGCAGCATGCAAAGCCTCTTCCAAAAAAATCAAGCACCAACTAAAAACAAAGAAAGAAACAAAAATTAAAAGCTTCATAAAATGGATATCAGCAAGCTGATAGAAACACTTCTGCATAAAAAAATTTCAATAACATCAATAACAATAAATATCTTTAGTTTAACATCAGCCACCAGAACTACTGCACTCCCTCAAACATTGACATTGGCTGGCTCACAGGTGAGCCCAGAAAGGGATGCTAACAGCTCACTTGGTCAGGGTACACAGAAAGAAAGGAGCTGCCAGTTACGTCCCCCTGCTTCAGGAAGCTCAGGAAATCTTTTCAGTTGTCCAGGTTTGCAAGGGCTCTGGGATTATGGCCCTTCACTGGATGGGGATGTTTCTTTCCTACAGCTTGGCCTTTAATAATGTTAAAGGGCAAAAGGTCTTGACTGACACACAGCAGACCCCAGAGAGACCAATTACTCAGCCCGTCTCTTCTCCCTTACCTGCTCCTCTTGAACATCTGCAAAGAGTCTTTAAATTTGACCTGCAAATACTAATAGTTTTCCTTTGCAGCACTGGTTTGTTCCTCTTCAGGGCTTCTGCATGCGCTTCCCATTTATGCAATGCTGACTCCCATAATGGTCAATAAAGGGCAGTATAAGAGTATGACAAACTTATGTTCCCAGCCATGCCCAGAATTCGAATTGAATTAGAAAGTCAGCCTGTGTTCATAAAAACAACATTAACAAACAAATGGACCTTTACTGTGCTTCATAACAGATATCACATATCTTTGGATTGCTGTCAATTCTTTATGTAAATACTTTAAATCCCTCAGACTTTGTTTTCCACATGATATACTGTCTTCATAATCAAATAGTATTTAAAACATTTATTGCCTTGTTAAATATAACAAGTTAGATTTACTGGGATAGTCACTTTCCTTAATAGCCAATTTAATAAAACTCAATCTATTCATTCATGGATAAATATATAATAGGTGGTTGTTAAACTTTAATAAATATGTTTAATAGTCAGCTGGCATTTTCTCTCAATGGCAGCACTTCCTCTCAGCTGCCAACAGGAAATGCTTCTCCTGAATGTGCCAATTCAGCCCATATGTGGGGAACACATTGATCTAGAGGAGCAAACAGGAGCATGAATTTCAGGTAGTTTTCTTACGCTACTTGTCAAAAGAAGAGCAATAACTGAGGTCCTAGCTCTCATCAGGACAATCAGGTATTGAATAGCATACATGAGCTACAGTGTTTGTCTAGACTCCATACAAGCCACAGTCCAGGACAAGAAAGGCAGCTGGCTATCTGAAAGTAATATAAATTATATTAATGTAATATTATGGCAATTTACAGTCTTACTGGACTCCTTGTCTCATGTAGATCATGTCACATTCTCTCACACCACCCTGCCAGTCCATGTCAACACATTGCCTCAGCTTCTATCTAAGTATCCTTTTAAGGCTTTTGGGTACCTAAGAAAACATTTTGGAGAAGTCTGCATCATTAAACTAAAAGCCTTTAAAAATCAGGCTTTAACTTAAACTGTAGAATGTTATAGTAAACCCTGCAGTATCCAGGATCAGTTCTCTCAAATGAAGGCAGCTGTTACATGCAAATAAGAAAACACCAAAATATCATCAAAAGAGACTGCATTTGTATGCTGCATTGGGAAGCTTAATTATAGCCACAAGACACTCACCTGGGTGGGATTATACAGTTCCTGGAGCGGGCTCCTGGATCCCTTCCGACAGCAAATGTCCATCCCAAATGGATTTCTACGCATTACTGCAAGGGGAAATTGAAATTAGTGCAGGTTAGCAACACTGGCTAGCAGAAAGCAATTGCAATACTTAGAGCAAGAAAAGATTTTTTGACCATAGATCATAGGATTCTAGACAGTGTTGTCACTTAACTCCTGATTTTCCTTTCCCTAGAAATTGTCTAAGAGCTAAATCCCTTATCTATTGTGGAAGTTACTGAAAATAAAAACTCTCTTATAAAAATTGTTATGCAACAACTCTCAGTTTGGGTGCACAAAAATTCAATCATTGGGACCAATGCAACACAATTTTCAGCAGTGCCAGACACCTGCTTGTCTGATCATCAGGAAGGAGACAGATGGATTCCTATAACCAGCACCTCTGAGAGGCAACGTCTGAGCCTTTCTCTGCCTAAACACAGGTGTATACAGGAACCTCATATTAAATTGCATGATTTTAAAGCTTTTGGCCTAGTTCTTCTGTTTCTCCTAGAACAGATACTAATCAGTACATGACACACATACAATCAAACACTGCTGCCCTTCTTGCCACAATTTTGCTTTACATATTACAACTGGAAATTTTGACTGAACCACAGAACAACATGCACTCTGTTATACCATTAAAGGCGAGCTGGCTTTCAAACCAAAGGCTTTGTCAAAGGTCTGATCAAGGAGCATTTTGGATGAGAAATTTTTCAGGAGAGCTGTTGGCCTGAGCCCCAGCAGGGATGCAGACCATCAGCTTCAAGTTAGACCTCTGTGGCCATAAAACTCTGTAAGAAGACATTCAGCTCCACCGTCTATAGTCAGGAGGAAAACAAGAGCTTGCTGTGTTTCTTATCTCACACGGCCCACATCATCCTCTGCTAACACTCTCCTGCCCCCAGCTTGCCCTGGGAAATACAGAAGGAGCATCAGGCTGTCGGACACCCACATCCAGCATTGCAGCATTTTGTCTCATCAATATTTGATTAGGACATAACCAAAAAAAAAAGGGGAAAAGAGATGTTCCTGCTGGTAACATCATGTTAAGCCAAGTCAGGCATGCTTTTATCATCTCACCACATTTTGTAACCAGAAACTATTGAAGCGTCCTAGAACAATGAGCTGCACCACTTGCAGACATGCTATCATGGGCTTCAAGCCAAGTCAGAGAATACAGTCCAGTAATGTTTTAATACTGAGACCTAATATCATAAATGATACATCAAGTAATATAAACCGCAGAAAAGTGTATACAGTCCAATCTGGAAACATAATTGATTCCTTCACTCACTCAATATCTATTTTCAATAGGAGGTAATTATCTATTAACATGCTGGGTTGTTTTTTTCCTAAGCAAACAGATTCCACAAGTCTTGTGGCAGGAGACAGACATATTCAGTAAACAAACTGGCTTCAGTTTTCTTCACAATTAGGACAGTAATGTTAGTAGAGGCAATAATATTATTTTACACATTTAAACACCAGATTAAATTCTGAGCATTTTTAGTGATACAGACAAGTACTGCAATTCCTCCATTGTTGTGCTAATGTGTCTTTTTAAAAGATAACTTACAATGTGTTTTAGAAAATTAAAACTTAAGAAATGTTTTACAGTAACAGTTAGCTTCCAAAGCCTAGAAGTGGTTTTAGGAAGAAAATTTTGAAATGAGAATGTGAGATATCCAACAGCCATTCTAACTACAGAGCTCCTGTCCACCTTATGCCCCCTCCATGCTCTTGTACCAGAACTGCGTCCAGAGAAGCTTTCAAAATAATTTTGTAACCCCTTCCTCAATAAAGAAACTTTTCCAAAATGAAGCCTTCTACTCCAGGGCAAAGCACATTAAAACACCACAGCAGGGGGAAAGGGAGAGGGGAACATTTTAGTGTAATACAGCTCATTAGACTGTGATAAGGTCCTGCAACACTGATGTTCTAAAATGAAGAATAACAAGAATTCTAGTGTGGTGTCCCTTGTTATTTCACTTTTAATTTCCATTAAATACAGTAAATAGTACAATGCATAAGTGTATCTATCGCTTCCTGCTTCACTTAGCCAGCAGGTATCAACACGTTATTTGCAGCAGTAACAATAATAAAGATTAAATTATTTACGCAACATGAAAGATTTGTTTCCACATGTAAATAGACAGTAGAAAAAGCTATCGCCCCAGCAAAAGCTAAATGCTAACGTAGAGCCTTAATCATAGAGGTGATTCAACCTTATTTTATCATTTCCAGTATTACTTAATTTGTTTTGTTTTTTCAATAAAGCTTTTAGAATCAGACTGTGGGGTTAGCATAGCAACACTGCACTTGGTTTCCTATTTATTGATTCCAGGAACAGCACTCCCTGATACATCTGTGCACACCTGGAACGTACTTGTGCCTGGAATATTACTGCAGCATCAAGATAAAGGCAAATACTCCCCTTTGCTCAGCAGAAATCCCACCTGCACTGTTTGTACAACTGTCCTCAAGTGAATAACAATCAGGAATGTTTTTATATAGTCCAAAACACTTTCTAACATGTCTGTGGGCACATTTACCTCTCAGGACTCCTACAACATGTTTTCTACGGTCTCAGCTTCTCTGAGGCAGTGCTTCATTATGCCAATGACAAAACCTATTGGGCCTGAACCTCACCTATAGCAATCTGCAGTAAGAAGAACTGTAGTATGGAGCTCTACTAATTTTAACAACACTTTAGCTAAGGATCCATTACACCATTGTGGAAGTGAAAATTAAAAAATCAAGCCCGTTATCCTCACCAAATCTTATTAGCACAGTAAATATAACAATCTACATTTTATGGCTTGGGCTGATCTCCATACATAATTATGGTTAATTATAATCTAATGATAAGTACTGCACATGCATGGCTCCAAGAATCGCTCAAAAGATCACAAGAATCGTTCAAAAGATCACATTCAGACACACCAACAGTGTGAAGCAGCTGACAAAGGATTTTAGAATTGTCTAGGTTGTAAAAGACCTATAAGATCAATAGCATTCCGCGCCTTTAATGATTCAAGAGTAGTGCTAACACTGCAAGGGCAGCAAGAACATGAATCCTCTGAATTTAGCCAGGAGTGTGAACAACTGGATGTATCGTGAGTTTGTTACTTAAATACAAGAGCTTTAAAAACAAGACCTTTGTTCCATCCCCAGGAATGATTTGTCAAAAATGCAGCCTTGGCCCATTTTGCTAAAATATGTGTGGTACCACTAGTTATGAATCTAATAAGGAAGTTTGTAGAGCATGCTATCTAGACACCAAATTTCAATTTCTCAAAAGAGGAAGATAAACAGCCCTGCATAATCAACACAACAATCAGCTGTGTATGCTCTGTATACATACAGGGGAGTGTGTAGGCCTTAAATCACTTCAGAACAGGAGCATCTGCGCACAGCTCCAGCTTCCAGAAAACTCCATTTAGATCCACCAGTACCAACAGCAGGAATTTGACCAGTGAGTTTCAGTGCACTTAGGACAAGAACACTGAAGATCATTCATACAGAAACATGTGAGCCAGGCTTAATCTGTTACTTTTCCTTGGCAAGAAGGCATTACTAATGCATTTGGTAACCCTTCAAAGACCCTATCCTACCTAGAATTGGAGACCTCTGGAGAAAATACTGAATGTAAGAAGCTGCATAAATATAATTTCTGCCTCTCCCTATCAGGAGCTACAAAAACTTGAGACAAGAGGACATGGTAGCACTTCTATTGGGAGATTACTGGCCTAAAATGAATGTGAACACTGCGATTACCTAGACAAAGTGAAAGGGGGTCAGGCAGAAATCATGAGATTCAAGACTTTTGAAGACTGAAAGCCATAAAAGGTCACCTTCTCACAAAGTGTCAGAAGGGCAAATCAAACATTTCTCCCAAGTCTGTGTGGGATTAAGTCCCAGAGGAGACTTTGCTGGAAGAGACACACAAAATAACTGCCACTTCTTCAGCACTGAGAGAGACAAGTCATCTCTTCAAGGATGGGTGTCTGCATTCAGCAGCCATCTCTTTCACTACCAATCTACTATCTCATAGATGTCTGAAGCTCCAGTTCCCAAGACTTCTGTATATTAAAAGGTACCGGGCTGCTTTCTAGCAACTGCTGCCCTGCTTTGCAACATTTAATTTACATTGCTCTGACTACTCTAATTACTGGCATGATAACAAAAGCCAAATGTAAAAATTTTACCTCTGTTCACTGCCTCTTAATTTAAGTCTCCTATTACCAATATTTGAGAAAAGTTCTGAGGACATATCAATATTTAACTTTTCATTACACTGGTCTAAAGCACAAAGAACAAAATTCCCTAATACAGCATTGCTTAAAGCTGACCTACATAATTCATTCCTCCTATTGGGATACAAGCTTTCTCTTGTAACTGATACTGAGGAGGAAACAGTATGCACTGGCAGCAGCATGGTGAGACTCTAGTTGAGGATCAGAGCCTGTTCTTTTTTAAAAGAAACAAATCCAATATATTCCTCTTTTTAGTCTGATTGATCTTCATTTTTGGTCTGATTTCTGAATGATAGGCTGAAAATGGTTGCTTCTTTTGGCTGAAATACACTGCTCTCCAGCTAATCCATTGCTCTCCTCCTGCCCAACCACCCCTAATTTCAGGCCAAAGTAAATGCTTTCCATGGAGCATCTTCTTGACAGCAAAGAGCATAGTAGATTTTGCTTGATCCACTGGGTTAGGGCCAAACATTCACCTAAACATTCCTTATCCAACCTAGACAAAAAATCAGTGCCACTTGGTCATAGCAAGACAGCAGCACCAAAATGGTTACTTACACCTTTGCCATCTCTACCCATGTTTACACCAGCTACCACCTTTAAACTTCCTGAATTTTTAAGTCAAAGCAAAAATATATAATTATACCTGTACTGAAAGGTGAGAGAGATTCTCTTCAGCTAAAGACCTGGACATGGTTTTTCTTGCATAGATTTCTGCTACAATCCCAAAGCAGCACAGAAAAGTACTTCTACTTGGTATATAGGATGAAGCATTGGAATACCTATCTCAATACTACACCAAACACCTTAACCACAGTGAGACATCCACAGCCCAATTGTAAACATTCTTCTGTAAATGGTATTATGAAACAATGCTCTGTCTGTACTGGCAAGAATTACACTCAAGGCAAGCTGGTCATATCTGAACACAAATCAAGCAAGGTTCAATCCAACAACATTTTGCACATCAAATGTTCTTGAAGCATGATAACAGCGCAAAGTTGAAGTAAGTGACCCAAAGAAGTAGCCCTTTCCCAGAGTTCCTCAGAGGTTTGGGACTGATTTTGTTTTTTTATTGTTCAATTTGGAATATCTTGTCTTGGAACATACCTTTCTGACAGTTAGCTAAAATCATGCTGAACAAGCTTGTGATTAGTAAACAGCTTGTACTGCTGCAGGAAAACGAGTCTTGCATAATGATTTACAACAGTTTGCTCTGCAAGACTTCAGCCAAGTTTAAACCACAGGCAAAACAGGAAACTCAGCAAAAGAAGTCTAACTCATTTCAAATGTCATTAAAATTCCTGGGCTCCCTTCTACAGAGTAATCAGGCTAAGCATACTGAATGATATGAAAGGGTTAATTTTTAATCAGCAACCAGAAACATGAGAAGTGAACGTAAAAGCTTAAATAAGGAGACTTTGAGATAGCTCTCTAGGCAATGATTTATGAACACTAATCTTTCAGCAGAGATTCACAAAGATCAATGAATTGATAGCAACATTTTGTGACATCTGGGGCCTTGTGCTTTGCTGCATTCGGCTCAGGATTTTTGACTAAATTATTGGTTCTTCATCTGAATACCACAGGTACAAGGATTTATGTCTAAATTCTTGTCTGGCCTCCTTTGATTTCTTAAGGCAACACTGCAGCTTTCTTCCCTGGAGCTTGAGAGATCTATTTTTAGAAAGTCAAAATCAGATTAGGCATTGTATATAAGTATGCCAAAGTCTTAAACCCAGAGAATGCGACAATTCTTCTGTTTATCAATGGAGAACAGATTTTACCTTACATCAGACAGTAACTACAGAAACAAGGATCTACTTAGCTTGAGAAACAAACAAAAATAAATACAATAAAAGCAAAGGATAAAAAAATAAAGAAGAGATCACACCTTAGTGAAATGATTATAGCTAAGAAGAGCAGAAAAGCTCCAGATATGGGGCCAGGGACCAGCAAAGTAACAATCGTCACTTCTCAGGTCAGAAAAGTAGAGGCAAAGACCCTAAAAACTCCCACTAAACCTATTAGTTGCTACGTTCTGAATTCATATTAGGAAGTGAGATTTCTATAAGCTATTCATTTAAGCTCCTACAATTACAGAGAGCCACACCTGCATAGGTGGGCCAAACCAGGGGGCCCTGGAGGTGGCTCCTCTGCTTTCCACTGAGGAGCAATCCTAAATGGTTGAGGTTACGTAAAATAAATCCCAGCACAAGTAAGGAAATTCATCTCAACATTTGTTTCTTGGCTCTAATCACTAATTACAAAAGTTGTAAATGCCCTCCAAAGAATCAAGAGATATTTAGTTCCTTTTTGCTTTAGACAGTTTTCCAGAAACAAATTTGTATTTTATCCTGTTTGTTCTCAGATTAGCATGGGGATGAATTTAATTGGGCACAGTGGGGAAGTTAATATCCTTGGGTGAAATTATGTAGACTTAGATCCTTGGTCACCCTACAGACATTGCATGTGGCATAAATTAGCACAACATCTTCCCTGTTAATGAACAATGAAACTTTTTTCCAGTAATTAAAAAAAATTGTGAATATATACAGCATTTCTTTAGAAGTCTCAAGAACTTATCCACAAACCTAAATCAAGAGACTTTTCCACAGGCATTACTACTCCCATGAGGAGAACTCTATTTTGTTTATCTCAAACACACAGGCTTTTTTAAATGCTGCAAGTTTTTGTGGGTGCAAACCACAAACTGTATTAGACTGTCAAAACTTTTCTGATACAACCTTGTTGTCTCTGGCATGAAATACAGATGTGGGAGCATCACAGTATTTCACAGGCCCATTCTAGATGGATCACTGACCATCTCAGCTGTCTGCTCACCTCTGAGAATGCTGTAATTTAGGTCATCAATTAGCAAAGCCATGTGTCACATAATATTCATCAAAATAGTATATTTATTTTCTTGCTGAAGTACTTCTACGTGTTCATAAATAAATTAAAAAAATTTTGCCATCTACATCAACTTAAGAATTTCTTTGTTTCCTTTTATTTTTCCATCTCAAATGCAGTTAGACGCTTAGGAATTATGACTCAAAATATATGTATTTCACAAACAAACACGTGCATTATGAATTGGCATGAAGGGACACTGCGGATCCAGTACATCAAATGCAAAGAAAAACTCTTTCTAACTTTTTCTGGACATTACACATTTTCCTACTTTTCCATTATAAGTCAGGCATGTGTTTTGGCAAATGAGACTGCAACAATCTGGAAAGGTAGGAAGATTTCTAGACTTACAGGTTTCTAAATACACCTTCTTCCAATTTCTAGATACTCACTGTAACAACATCAGCAGGCACATCTGGTGCGCTGTCTTCATAGCAAGGAGCTAAATTTTCTACTCTGGTCTTCTTATCAGCCTAGTTTTCAAGCTTGTAGATAGTTGGTTATATCCCATCTCTCTGATGTAAGTTCAAAAGAAAACTGTGTAAATGTAGGTCCAGGGGAAAAAAAGCAGATTGTCCTAAAAAAATAAGAAGCTGGATTTCTTTTTCTAAATTTCCCACTACTTCCATCATGCCGTTAGTACCAGTCTACTTAAAAATGATTTGTGCGTTCACAAAAAAAGAGAGAGAGAGAGAGAAATCTTTAAAGGAGGAAGGTTTCTTTAGAAAGCTGTAATTTTAAAAGCCTTTGTCTTGAATCACAGTCAAAATGAAAACGACAACTGCTGCAGCCTATTTGAGCTACTGCTTCTTTGCCATTCTTCAACAGACGTACACAGAAGATGAAATACAAAATTATATTTGCAATGGATATACTGAAATGCACAGCAAGTCTTCTCACAAGCCAAGCAGAATAGCAAATAGAGCTGCAGCAGTCTTTTTAACCTGGAGCAATGAAAGGCTCAGACTGGTGGTATCTGAACTTGAGGCAGAAGCAGTGTTCACACACTTATGCACACCGACCTGACAAAAAGAAGCCAAGGGACTCGGGTCATTCCTGTCCTAGCAACATCTCCAGATAGACCAAGATTTACCACCTCTGAAGCAGTGCCTCTGCTACTTTACTGCAGTCACAGCCCCCTGATACTTAACTGTGATTTAGGAGCAACAATTTTCTTTACAAAAAAGAAGCACTAAAGAATTCAATAAGCAGAAAAGACAGTATGAAATCCTTTAGTAATCACTTCCAGAGCAGTCATTCATTATGGCAAAGAGGATTATGACTGTAGCTTGTTGGATAAGCAGATGAGCTCTCACAAATTAAAGACGCATCTTGCTTGGCAATGTGAAGGCCAAATGCTGATATTAAAAGGAAGAAAGTATCACGGACAGCAGAGGCCTGATTCTGCGATTTGGAAGTTGTCCGAACTAATAATTAATACACAGCTGGGCTTACTGCCTTATTCCAAGAGTTTATTCTGTTTAAGACTTCTAAACTCCAAGTAATCCCAAGGCACAGAGATGCAATGGGCTTCTTTGCAAGATCTTTTACTTTCCCAGCTGCTGTTTATTGCCTCAGCTGACCGAGCTCAGCACAGCTCCAGGTCTGTAGAGCAGTGCTGGCCCCACAGTAGAGCAGTGCTGGCCCCACTGGATCACAGAAGTTCTCCACCACTCCTCCTTCTTCCAGCAGGATCTACACATCTGTACAGGGAGGCTGGGAAGCTGCTTTCACACACTCCTCTCTCCACTCTCCATTAGCAATGAGTGTACATGGATAATATTGCTTTCAGATGTAGGAATCCCCTCATGTGGCATTTTTGAAATACCCTAAACCACAGATCCTTCACAACATTTTACATATGAATAGGACGTTTTCAACTCCCTCAGACTCAGACTGCATTTCACCACACAGAAGAGTAAAATAGACATTAGCACTATAAAACTTCATCTCAATTAGCATAATCTGTATTTCCATTATAGAGCCCAGCCAACTCTGGGTGAGGCACTGAGCAGTCTGGATCTGTCTTTCTCTGAGGAGAATTTTTTCAAAACACAAGAAAACTATTCAGCATGGCAAATGCATGAGGTCTCACTGCCTGCTTATCTTTATGTGGTCGTACTCTCCTCATCTGTCTCCTTCCACTCTACCCATCATTTCAATTACTTTAATTAAAACCTTTTGATGGACTTTTGTCTACAGTGAGGAAATGCAGCCATGCTTCACACATAGACAAGTGGATGAGCCAAGCATATCAACTCCACCTCCTGAAGGCACACCCCATAGAAAAAAGGAGTGAACAAGGAATGATTTTTCTGTGATTTTACACCCAATGAGAGCATTCAAAGGGGAATCAGAACAGGCAGCAGCTGTAAAAAATACATATTCTCCTATCACTAACAAATAGGGTAGACTAAACATTTTAAATTTACCGGGACTCTTCAAATAATACAGATATGCTATATGCAAATAAAAGCAACATGCAGAAATAGCATGAAGCCACTATGCAAGTGGTTTTCCTCCCCATTAGATGAGAATTAAGGAATCACACAGCACTTCAATGTGTAGCTTCTAAGGCTCCAGAATACTGGATACCTGTGACCTCTACTGATAATAACACTATTTAATAATTAGCGTGCAAAATACTAAGCTTTGCTTTCAGTAAAATAGCTTGCCAAGTGCATTGAGAAACTCTGTAAGTGTTGCAGCCGGTGACCAGTAAGTAGCTAAAATCCAGGATCTCTCTGACAATATCATTCTGATGGAGACAGGCAACAAAACTGCTTGACATAGACTCAAAAAGTTCTCAAAAAACTCAAAAAGCCATAGACTCAAAAAGTTCTTCTCTAGGCAACAAATGTGATTCTTGCCGTAGTGATGTCTCATGCAGAGAACGATAGAAAGAACAGGAGAGGAAACCAAGGAAAGCACCCTTTTCAGAAGATTTTCCTGAAATAATTCCCAACCAAGCAATAGTTCACCTTCCAGAAAGACAACTCATCTTGTTTCTAAATTTGCCAGGAACAGAAAATTCACCTTGAGAAACTGATTTGATGTCAAATTTTCCTCCCCAACCATACTCTTTTGCTAAGCTGATGTGACCTGTCTGCACCTCTCAGCCACTTGATCTTGTGGTACATCTGTCTCCTCACCTCTATGCATATAACTTATGATCAAGGCACCTTCTAATTTTCTTTTATTCTGTGACAAATCATCTGGGCATCTCATCATTCCTTCCTTTCTTCTGAACACACTCAAAGCTATCACTGCAGATTGCTGACACCAGGGTGCCCCACATCACAAAGCACAAGCTGTGGCAGGACTCACAGGATGAGCAAATGCCACCTCCCCTTGCTGGCCCTGTCCCCCACCCTCCTGTGCTTCCCTGTGTGCCAGGCAGCAGGCAGGCCAGCTGATGAACCATCACCCTCAAGCCCTTCCCAGACCTCACTTACAACAAAAAAGGGTCCTCTACTAAGTAAGCATCACCTAAATTTTATTCCTCTATGCATTTAGTGCTGCAAGATGACTAAAACAAGGCTGCCACCCAAGTCACTGGGTATTCACAATTCTGCATTACTGATCTGCAGTTCTCTTCCTCTCGATTTACCACTGCCCTAACTTTTGCATCCTCTGTAAATTTGATCAATAAAAGAGTATGTTTTGTTCTGGTTGATAAATTAGAATATTTAACAAGCATCAGCCCAAACTCTCCCAGGGTCTCCCAGGGATCCCATGGGAAATATATCTCCTTAGTGATGATTTTCCAGTTACAGCTATTTTTAAAAACTGTTCCAAATTTTTAAAATCAGTAATATGTGTGCCAAATTGACATGCATTCACTTGCCAATTTAACTTTTGGGTTGTTCATTCCATATCACCTGTATAGGAGTAATTCTGACATTCAAATATTGTATCATTAAAACAAAGAGGGTCATCAGCATGCACAATTAATTTTAAAGCAGTTATTTCCAAAAAGACATTTAGTCTCCTTGCCTGTCTCTAACCTTCCAAGGCTGCAGAGGCGGCTTCTGTGATGTATTCCAGTCTTGCTTTGCTCTCAACTATGTACAGGTTAATTTTATCACAAGTTCTTGAAAGCTGACACCTCAAAACTGCATTTTACTTGAAAGTACTTTATACTTTCAGCTTAAAATATAGAGCAGAATAAAAATTACAGTCTAAGTGATGCTTTCTCCAGCCACAGAGCTGAATAGCAGATTGTTCCCTCCTGATCATTCTTATCTCAGAGCCTGGTTGCTGCTTTTGGGGAAATTCTTCACTTTATTCTGAAAACTCCCTTTGTCTTCATTAAACATTAATCAGTCTTAACCAAGGAGTATATGTAAAAGCTGTGTTAAATAACAAAACACAACAATTGAAAAAAAAAAGGCTGATTTGATTTCAAATTTACAATAAGGGGTTGTCACATATTACCCCTTTCCAAGCTGAGATAAATCATCTCAGCTCCATGAACTCAAACAGATCTCTGTTCTTCTGCATGGTTGGGAATTGCACCTGAACTGTGAAAGGTGAAAGGAAAATTTACTGAGATTGACTGCTTGAGTCCTCAGCAGGCAAAGCAGTGTAATCATTTTATTCAGCTGGGAAGGACACCATTTGTGTTCTTACGTGGAGCTACTCATGCAGGTATGATATGAGTGAATAGATTACACCCATACATGAGTGAGTATATACTCGCATTATTGATGTTGAAACAGCAAACCAGTGTTTAACCCACTGCCAGATGCTGGTTTGTTTATTTTTATTTTTAAACAATTTTCAAAAATAGTAACATGCTACATTATGTTCTACTATCCAAATCCAACAATGAAATACCAGCTTATTTTGGTTTCTCCTTTCCATTCTCTGTATTTTGCTTCTCTCTATTTCATTACAGAGAAATTCAGAGAAAATGGCAATGTGATTTTTTTCATTTAATAGTAGTCTCTTATTTAATAACCTTTTTTTTCCAGAACACACGACTTTTCAGCTACTCTATTTAATCAAGCTCTTGACATAATATTTTCCTGTCAAAATCTATTCTATTTTTCTGGAATCTTTATCCTCTCTTTATTCCTCTCTGACCTTTTCTTTTCTCCCCTCACCAAATTACTCCCTTTGCTGCTCTGCTGCCCCTACATGCCTCTACCAATCTTTTATGCTGTTTCCCAGCTAACCATTTCTCTTCCCTCATCTTTCCTAGTCTTTCCACCACAATCCAGCTCCCTTCTTCCACCCTCAAAAGACACAAACCAAGAAAAATACCAACTTACTCCCTAAGCTGGCCACCACACTAGAACCTGTGTCCTGCCCAACATAGATGTAGGGGTGGTGAGGACAAGGGATGCTGAAGGCATGGGAGACAGCCTCAGTTGCTCAGGAGGAAACACAAACCAGCCCTCTCCCATGTGTCCCCCTAGGTTTTCAGGTTTTACGCCCATCCCTGAGACTGGTAGACTTCTTCCATTATCTCCGTGCTCCATTCCCAGCTCCGTGCTGTCACTCCACACCTTCACCTCCTCTACTCCCAAGAGACCCCATCTACCCAGGGCCCTGCATCAGCTGAAACCAAAAATAATGAACAAGAGGCTTGATAGACAAGCAAATTACAAGGCCAGGAGCTACAGTGCAGAAAGGTGAGGAGGCATGACTGGTCTTATTTATAGTTTTAACTCAAGGCTTTGTTTTTTCTGCAGTTAAAATATTCAAGGAAGATGACAGAGTTCAAGGCAAGGAGCGTTGTCACCAAATTGTTTGGCGGCGACATTGCCAAGTGCTTTCCCATTTCTCAACAAATAAAAGGCAGCTTTTCCTTTCCTTTTTACATATTCACTTTCAGTTCTCAATTCCAAATGTTTAAGTAAGGAGCAGTGATCCCTCAGACCATTAAAGGCTGTGAGCATGGAAAATAGTCCAAGACTTTACATGCTATTTTCTGATATCGTACTTGAGAATTTTACTCTTCCCCCATCAAGGCTGCACTCCAGCTAAAATCAGTGTTGGAAAAAACATTCAGGTAAATACAAATACCCTTAGAAATTAATACTGCCTACTGCCTCTACCTCAGCTCTGAATGTTTCTTTGTAATGGGAACCCCAAATAGAAAAGAAAAGGAGTACACAAGTTGGTAACCCCACTGTCACTAACCTTGCAGAAACTGCATTTGTGTTTGTGGCTACTGCAAAATGTGTGCTAATTTCAAAGGACAGCTGAATATGCGTACTTAAAAAATTCAAATTTAAACCACTGGCACCAACTAATTTTGCTCAAGAACTTCGCTATCTCTTTCTTGTTACTGTTTTACACTGCCCACAAAATAATGAGGGATACAAAGGCTGTAGAAGAGGATATGAGTGAAACTGAAAAATAAGTGCTTTGGATGACCCCAAGATAATTGCAATATAAGTAAAGAGTGCAGGGTGAAGGTAACAAGTGATTTAATTTAGATCCTCCTTACATGAACAGGATTAATTCCAGACCCTGCACACGTTCATTTGTGTCCTACTTATCCTATGAAGAAATTAAAACACAGGGTGGTTTACTGTGTACTCTGTTCATACTCTGTTCACCATGGTAAGACAATGTCACTGTTTCTCTCACAACCATGCTACTTCCTTTCTCAGAGTGGACAACAGGTGCAGGACAAAACCTGCACCTTCCATCAGCCCAGCCCTAGCACCAAGGGCCTCATGTCTCACTGTGGAATATCCCTTTAAGCAGGAGGCTCTCCCTGCCTGTGTCATCTTGCTATACCAGTAATTACAGAATCATGGGATGGTTTGGGTTGGAAGTGACCTTAAAGATCATCTAGTTCCAACCCCCTCGCCATGGGAAAGGATACTTTCCTCCAGGCCAGGTTGCTTAAAGCTCCATTCAACCTGGCCTTGAACACATCATGGGTGGGATGCCCAAAGCTTCTCTGGGCAACCTGTTCCAGCTTCTCATCACCCTTACAGTGAAGTATTTCTTCCTTTTATTTAATCTGAATCTATTCTTTTTCACTTAAGAGCCATTACCCCTTGTCTTGTCACTCCATGCACTTGTAAACAGTAATGCTAGCAAGTACTGAAATTCAAATAAACTGTCTTAGGCTAAAGTTCAAGGTCTCAGAAAGAACATGTGCTTCGGGATTTGGTGTGAACTCTTCCATAAGCTTCCACTTGTAGTTTCTTTAAAACATCTGACAGCATTATCCAACTTTCCAAATGTGTACCCCATCACAGCTACAGCTAAACACCAATTTGCATTCGGACAATGCAACCGCAAATCTCTTTCCAAACCTGTTTTGCTTCACAGACTCCCTGTCGGAGGCAGTTTTTTGCATCAATGCTTCTTTGTGTGGAAAAGGGTGGAAATGCTCCAGCTATATTCCCACCATTTTCCATGCAAAGAAGCTTCAGAGATGTTTCTTCATGGCCGTGTGGGAGCTGAATCTTCAGCACACCCTTTAGATGGTGCTCAGGGTTGGTGGCAGGTTCAAGCCCATCCCAGCGTGCTCTCCACAAAAAACAGCTGGCAGTCAAGTCATCCCTATCCTTAAATCAATCCCTAATAAAACTCTCAGTGAAGGGGGAGAAAACAGGAAGTGAAATACAAGCATAGCGAGCCCCAACCAAATATTTAGGGTTTCTCTCATTCACTTGTTAGCTCTTTGTACAGCCAAAAGACAAAGTTAAGCTAGGCACATGAGTAAGGGTTTCCAGCACAGGCGTTTCCCTATGCTATTTGTCTAATCAAAAAGTCAACAAGCTCCATCGCAAATTTTTTGGGTTGTAAAAATAGTGTATCTGTAGGACAACACTGAAGAAAGAAACCACAAGACTTCATTTCCTTTCTCCTGTGTTTTTCAAACAGCATCTGTTTGCTCACCACAGACAAAACAAAACACAGGCTTCTTCTCTCCCTTTAAACTTGAGATTAAGATAGTCAGATAGTCTTTATTATTGAGAAACAAGTGACCAAAACGTTTCTTCCAAACCCAAGCAGCATTCTTCCCCAGCATCCAGACAAAACATAGTCACACCAGTCACAGGGCTCTGCAATCTCCTTCCCAGAATCTCCCTCCCAGCAATGCCATTTATCCTCCTTATAATAAAGTTTAAGTCAGGATTAAAGGAAGGGAGTGAATGTTTGAAATACAACAGGCCTTTTACTGGCCACATCAACTACAGTATGCGAGACAGAAATGATAAAAGCCAAAGGAAGATTTTCAGTGCTACTTCCTAGCAAAAAGTAGCCACTAAAAGCAGCCATCAAGGCTGGGTGCCAAGCTAAACACACAGGGTGACAGCCAGCCCTACCACTTGTCACTTGGTAAAATCACTTTCTCTGGACTAATACCTCAACAAGCACATAGAGATATCTTGCTCCCCCCAAAGCACACTGAGAGGAGATGAGCAGGGTTGAACTGCCGGCCACTCGCAATAGTCAAAAATGATGTAATCTATTTCTAACAGATATGGCATCACAGCAATCAGCATTACTGCTTGACTTGAGAAGCGTAGAACACAGCAAGATCAAAAACTTCTTCCTCCCTAAATCACCCCTTTCCTCTTCCCATGGCCTTTCTCCTGAAAAAGTGGGAAAAAAGTGATAAAGTGAAAATAAGACTAATAAAAAGCTGTGCCTATTTGTCACAAATAAGAAGAAATTAAAAAAGTTTCCAAAAAACCCCCCAATTTTCTTAAAACCCTAACGGTATTCTATCATCTTTCTTTTTGCAATGACAGCCACTACAGGAAAGATTTGTACACTTTCTTACCCAATACTATAATTTGACTGCTGTCACTGCACAGGCACCAGTGGTACTGAATTTACATGTAGTCACAGCCAAAAGGTTATTAAAAATACAAATTACACAATCCAGCGCAAAACACAGCAGCTTTCCTGAATTATGGCCGTTTCCTAAAATATGAGCTGGTACCACATTGCCAACTGGAGCCAAAAGCATGACCAATCCATGTCTATCCAAACTGCTTCAAAATAGAGCAGAAGCATGAAGAGACTGCAAAGCAGGAACACTCAGCCTGAATTTTGAATGCAAGCACAGGTTTATTATTAGGTTGTTCTTTTGAGTTACACAACCAATGCCTTGGCTACACTGGATAAAAATAAAAGCACAGTTACAGATCTCTTGATGTGAGCTGCTGCTCATTCTCCGCAGTGAGAAGGAGCACACAGCTGAAGGGAAGCACACAGAGAAGCGGTGTGGCTCCCAACCACAGCCCTGGGTGAGTGGGAGCAGAGACTAGGTCACACAGACACTCAGCTGGCTCCCACTGCCACTACCCACACTGCAGAGCCCTTCCAGAGGAAAGCAGAGAATGATGGAGAGGTCCAAGGCAGAAAGAGCATGGCCACAAGCCAAGCTTGACCCCTCTGCTGCCAGCAACGGGGAGGAAAATACTTCCCTGACTACAACAGTGTGGGGCTGGGCCAAAAGAACAGGGGAGAAGCTAACAGTGCCACTAAGGCAAAAGATGACATTAAGGATTATATCTATTTGGAAGATATTAGCAAACTAGTCCTTGGTAAACAGGATTAATTTTCAATGTATAAAACCTGAACTCCACCATGGAGGAAAGAGAAAAACTATGACTCTTTTCAGGAATCAGCAAGAGCAGCAAATCTGTTGTCTTAGATTTATACACCAACAGCTACTCACACCACTCAGAACTGGCTGCCTCTCACCTTCTTTCCCTCCACTATGAGTGACTTCAATGACCCTTCTCTAGGCCCAAAGAATTTTTGAGTTACTAAACTGCAAAATAGCAGGTACTGAAAAACAAAAGAACACAGCTGAGGATAAAATATGCCTGAAATTCAAGAACAGATTCAGCAAAAACACTCAGACTTCAGATTCCCTACTGAAAGTAACCAATCTTTACATACCAACTCAAGGATAATCTAAATCTAAGATCATTATTTGTCTCCATTTAACATTCCTAAAGAACAGCTCCTATTTATTTAGCAAGAGTTAACCAATCCAAGTTGAGAAGTGTCTAATCCCATCATAATCTTCTTTCACACCATCATCATACTTTGTGTCCTGTTCTTAAATGTACATATGCACTTCTCAAAGTCCATGGGCAAGACTCAAGTCTTGGGCCAAAATTCTTTCCCAGGAAGCAAAAGTGTCCCCCAGCTGACACCTGCACTGGACTTTACTTCTGGCTTTTACTTTTGGCTCCCTCACAATCTTCTTGTGTAACCTTGGGGGTACCACTTCAGCCCAAATTCATCAGTATACTGAAGTCCTCGCTTCACATCATGCTATGAGTTCAAAGTCAATGTAAGTATATTGATACAGTCATGACTTGCTGAATGTCAGAAAAAAACTGGTGACAGAGTTGGAAATAAAGAAGAGACCTCCTGATCTCAAGATCAATTCCTTTAACCTCCAGGCCACATTTGCATGAATTAACAGGGGAAACAATTCTGCACGTGGTCTGAGTCATTGCAGTGATCAGGTAATGCGTCCCAGTTCTGTCATCGTTACATTTGATGGCTCTGGGCTCCAATTTCCACCCCCATGTCACTTGCCCATTTCTGTCCTTGGGAAAAAGTAATCAAGTATGATAAGAATGACAATCATAATTAGCTTAAAATACAGGCCTGTTGGCATGTATTGAAAACACATTTTTATATAAAGAGCTCATGCAAAGGGAGCAAAACTAAAGCAATAGAAATTTTAGATTAATTGCCTATGGATATCCAAACCCAAATTATAAAAAAATAATCATTTTAGGAAATGGTAGGAATTCCCTTTACATAAATTACTCCTTTAAATATTTAAAATCCCACTTCAGCCTCACTAGAAATTAATGTCTAATACCTGCTATTCTGCAACCTGACAGAATAACATGTAAAATGCATTTAGCCTGGTCAGCTCCCTAAAAAATAAGAGGGACAAAGACCAAACAAGGTAAGAAACAATCTAATTCACTAAGCTACCTGTCACAAAGTAAATCACTTCCCAGAGAAGAAAGAAGAATGGGCTCAAACGTTTGAAGTTGACTCTTTGTAACAGCAACCAGTTATGAATCATATCATATTAGCACTGCTTCTGTGTTGTAGAGATTTTCTTTCTAATATATTTGTCCATCTTCTGCTATTTTTCACAGCTAAGCAACTACTGGTCTGTTGGAAGGATGCCAGCTGTCAGTAATTTGAGTAATTCTGTCAAACTGATACTTCACAAATCTGTAATAGTCTGCATTTCTGATGATGAATTCCTCACTGTGTGTGTGACAGGGTAAATTACTGCCAGCAATACCTACACAATGACTCCATGGGTCAGTGGGCTCATTGGAAAGAGAGACAGGAAAAGTGAAAAGCACTGCCACAGGATGACAACTGCCACACTGAGGGATTTAAAGAGAAAGTTGTGTTTGTTTTCTGACCTTCACTGAAACTCCAGCCATCAAAATGCCGTGGACACTATGACCATGGCCATTACATCAATAAGATATAAGGTATGACAAGAAATAAGCAGAGACACGGGATATATTTTTATCAAGATATATCAAAGATAGCAACACTAGGTTCTTTTTCAGCCACATGGATAGAACTCCTCAGAGTACCAGTTTTAAAACAATAAGCCTGGTAAAACAACTCTTTCCAAGAGTTTCAATTAAACATCCACTGACTATTAATCCTCTTGTCCACTCCACAGACTCGTGTATCAGAGATACAGATAAAGAGATTGATATCACACTGATAAAACACAGATGAGCAGTATTTATCAGGGTAGTGTTGGTTACATTATCCACTGCATAAACCTGCCATGGAAATTACCACTAAACTTGCTGTAATTCATGTCTTTTACAGCCCCTACCAACACATAAGCTTAGCACAAGTAGTAAGTCCTGGTGGGTTCCCACTCCTTTGCCCTTCTCACTGAATTTCAGTCTAAGTTACACATTGTCCCATGAGCTTAGGAGAGAAAAACTGGGATCAGCAAGATGATGGATAAAAAAGGCTTATGTAATTAACTCTTATTGAGCAGAGCTCGAGCAATTAATCTGTGCAAGTGCTCCACTCTTCCACCATCTTCTTTGCTGAGTCTCTCCTGAACTCATTAAACAGAGCAAGGAACTATCACCCTGGCAGGATGATTAAAGTCTCTGCATGATGAAGCGAGGAATCCTCTGAGATCACTCAACGTGCACGTAATAGGACTCAGAGCCAACAGAGGTTTCCTTCCAATGGAGGGAAAAAAAAGTGATGGTGACTGTGATTAAAAAAAAAAAGGACAAAGATATTCCCTTATTCTTTTAATGATTTACAGCACTATCAAAAGACATAGAGGCACATGTACATCTGATACAAATCTCAGCAAATTCAGTGACTTTGACAACACTACACAAATCTAAAGCAGTTGAGATATTGGATCTAAAGCCTTAACAATTACAAATAAAACAGTAACACCCTAAATTTTGATTCCCATTTGAAAACCCAGTGCCTGCCGCTAACAAAACTGAAAGTACTGACTTAGGTTTCTACTCGCCCAGGCAAAAATGTGCTCATGTGCTCAAACCTAACAGAAAGAACTACATGCTGCTTAAAATAACTGCCTGCTGCCTCCACTCCTACAGTTATCTTTCATTACTGGAAGCAAGCAGTCATTGCGTTTAAGTTTTCTGGACAAAGCAAAACCAGAAAAAATACAACAGTCATCATATAAAAGCAAAATATTTAAAACAAAACAAAAAATATTGAGCTATTTGAAGTTAAATATTAGTCACACAGATTCCATCAAAATTGTTACTGACTCATTATTACTAATAGAGGATAAAAATGTACTACAGACAGCACACAAAATATGTCCTTTTCTAAAAACATAACTTATATATGTCCACATATAATTTATTTGAAAGACTACGAAACCACAATTGCAGGGAAGAAGTACGATACAACAAAAGATAATACTATTTTTTTTTAAATCCCACAAACTGCTGAAACATCTGGTTATTTTCAAAATAGGATCCCCATAGTAAATGAGAAGCCACTGAAAATAGCACAAAGATGCCCAAATAGCACTGAAAACCTGACAGAATTAAAGCTTCATAGGAATGTGTTGTAAAATGTCTAACTACAGCTTCCCTAAATAACTCAGCCACACATGGATGATATAAATCATATTTTTTAAAAGGACAGAGCATCACAAGCAACTGTAAATCAATAGGGCTGCACATGTACAAGCAACTGCTGAAAGCAAACACAAAACCCTCTGTGCTGAGGGAGATCTTGCAGCTGTTCCAGGAAAACACCAGAGCAAGCAAATCCATGGAGCAAGGAGTGGAGTGTGGTAGAACAGTATTTGGACAGCACAGGGAAGCTGCCAGCACAGAAATCCCTGCAGAAACACCCTGTGACTTGTGTTTTTGGGGTGAACAGGGAAGGATCTGGAGCCAGCAATCCATATCACAGCCAGCTCTAGCCATCAAACTGGAGACTGAGCCACAAGGTAGCTGCACCTCCATCGTAACAGGGCAGGGTTTGGGCTTTTTCCCACACGGACTCTTGATCCAAGTCTCAAAAAAAGGGAGTGATGTCCCTCTGGTTGTATTTAATATAGGCCACATTGACCACATGTACTGTCAAAACCAAACTAGACAGAGGCCATACCGAACAACCATATTTATGTAGAAATTATTAAAGGCATCCTTACAGTTCAAAAGCAAATCTGAATCTTGGACTAATTCCTCCCTAATTTAGGCTAAAAAAGTGAAAACTATTCATTTATTTTGTTTAGAAGCATACTCTCCTGTAGCCTAAGCAACCTAGCTGGGACATGCAGAAGGTCTAAACTGGAACTGACTACAGTTTTAAACCAGGATATAGTAAAAACACGTTCAGTGGGTGGAGCTCTGTCTCCTCTCCCGATGCAGGACAAAACTAGTCAAATACTGTCATTTCTTTCTCTATGTAATAAAAAAATAAATGACAGCACAAAAAACTGGAACTTTACAATTACATAACAATCTTCTAAACGTACACAAAAAAACCCTACCTGGATTAAAATATTTGATTTTTTTCTAATTTTCTTTTCCTTGTTAAAACCTGACACTGAAATAGCAGAATCTGTGAAATGGAAAGATACAGCAGTCTGCCCTTAGCATACGAACCAAATATAAGAAGTAGAAGTAACATCAAAAACTGCATCATAAAAGTACTGTGCGAAGTACTAGCACAGTACTAAAAGAAGAAATAGTCGCTATAGTAGTTTTATTTTTTAAAAATCAACAATTGTGATTTAAAATACTGCAGTTTGCAAATCTGGACTCCAACCTCAACTACTTTGACAGAAACCTGTGATAAAGACAGAGGAGACACAAGAGATCTCTTTCTTGACTTAACACTGCCAAAACTAAGGAAGGTCAAAGGTAAGCAGGGAAAAGAGGAGAGAGGAAACTGAGCTGGCTGATGCATCAAGCTACAACTACAGCTGGGAGCTAGGACTGTGGTAACCGGTGAAGAAGCTTTTAGGCAGCAAAATGAAGGACATGACTTGACATCCCACACACTTCTCGGGAACACACAGGGATCAAAGAAAGGGCAAGTGGTCTCAGATTAGTTGGATCACAAGCACTGAATGGAGCCAGAAGTAAAAAGAAACAAGAAAAAAAGCAGCTGTCATTAAAGAGGAATGACAAGACAGGTTGGGACAAAACTCTGGAGGAAGCACAGGCTGGATTCACTGATGAAAAGAAGATAGGCAGCAGATACAGGCAGAGCAATGCTGCCAGAGTACAAAGCAAGAAGCAATCTGGGAAATCCGACAGCATAGAGCAGAGAGGAGGCTAAAAAGGATAAATAAAGGAGAAAGCTATAGCAATTGAAATGACCTTTGGAAAAAAAAAAAAAAGCTTTCTGAGAAGGAAAAAATAAAGTGGAAGATACAGTCTCATATCATCTCCACACCATAATTCAGGGTTGGAAACCTACACAAGAATACATAGCAAGGGCAAAGCCTGAAATAGGAATATAAAATTTGCCATAGAAGATAATTAATCCATCTAAGCATCTCACAGCTTGCTGTGGCCCCATTTATGTTTCTACAGAAAGTATCCAATTAAAGATCTGATGCTTGGCTGAACACAAAAGCCAAAATTATGTCCTAACACCAACCATGGTCTTCCAGTGGTGAATGCATTATTACCATAACCAACCTAAGCTTTACATACTTGACAAGGGAAGTCACTGTGAGGAGAAATAGTAGACCATTTCTCTTGCACTTTAACTTCAAACAATTTCTTTTAGACAATTTAATTTCACTTTGACAAAACCAAGATCATACCTGGTCTGACCAAAGAATGAAATTTTTTCTCCTTTTAATCAAGAGATCTTTTCTCTTTCTAGGATAAAAAAAACTTGCACACACTAACTCATTACACATTCTTGCTCATACATTCATTTATTCAAGTCTCTTTCAAAGAGATCTGCCCAGATCTCTCTCAAATGAGGCTGTGCCAGCCCTGGTCCCAGACTGCCCACCTCCAATAATGTTACTTAACAATTCAAGAACATTGTGCTCACATTGATTCTCTATTTTGCCTATCACAATTCTACTTCCTAGTTTCTAGCTAAATTGCCTCTTTCATCTTATTTTGTAGAGCTTCATTTCATATAACTACTTATTTTCCAGAACAGCTGCTTTTAAAGGGAAGGCTTCAATTTTGAAAATTCAAGTTAGTTATAGCCTCCAGGTCAGTTTTACTTACCATTATGTTAACTTTCTCAGGTTATTCTTTGCAGATGAAAGGAACCCTTGCAGAACCTGAGCACAGCTTAGGCATTAGCACATAGCTGGGGTGCAGCCTTGCTCTGATCAGCATGCTCGAAGAAACCTTATTTTGAAAATATGACAGTATTTTACCAATGAGAAACAACATGATAAGTAAGGAAACAGCTTCATTTTTTCATGCTTGGACACTCACTAAAATGGAAATTGCTTTTCCAGCATTGATGGCAGAATTACAGTGAAAACTTCTGTTTTCTTTCCCTCAACTGCCAATGATAATAGATGCAGACTCTTAATAAATCCTATCTAGCCACACCCAGAATTAGGCCACATCAAGACTATTTCTGATGTAGTTTTCATAAGAAAATCACAATAACAGGTTTTCAAGCCCCACTGGACACAGAGCATTCCCTCTCCCTCATCACATTTGAGAAGCTGAACTGCCTTTCCTTTACAGCTTCCATAGCTGGCACCATAGTTCAGTTCTTTCCCTCTTTTTGTCTTTCTCCAATGAAGCTCTTTTGTACTTCTGACCTTTCCAACACAAACCTCATCATCCAACATGAACAACACATGGAAGGGAGGCAAAGGGCTTCTGTATGGAAACCAAAAAATCTCCAACTGGGGTGGTTCAGCACTTCTGCCTTGCCCCATAGTTTTTGGGAACCCTCTTTCCATATACATGAAGCTTGTCAGCCAAAAAGCAGAAAGCACATATCTGGAGGCCTTGCACTGCACCTATGACAGGACCCGCTTTTTCCCCCCTATAGCCTCTGGCCATTCAGTGCAGAGGAGAGGGAGCACTGCCAGTCCCTGCCTGATCTCTGCAGGTGCTCAGCATGATGCTTCCATCAAGAGAGAGCAGGGTAAACACTGATGGTCAGCTCACTGGCTGGAATTACAGCAAGGGACTCTATTAACAGATTAAATCCCATCCTGAATGCCACCACAGCATAGCCTCTCTGTTCTACTTAAATTACTAATTGACATTGTTGTGCTTTTGGGTGGAGCTCTTTGAAATACCCATCAAGCATTTCCACACACAGAGGAAGAGGAGGGGAGGTGGTATACATCCCCAGGAAAAATCACCATTTTCAGAACACACAACATGTCCATTTAAAAAATACACATCTTGCAATGATAAATAATAACAAATGAAAACTTCCACTCAGTTTCCCATGCTTATGTTTTAAAGGACTGTTAACCATGTCCCTCCATCTTAAAGAGCTGCTTAAACTGCAGCAAACTGTTAGAAACCAAGCAGTTCCACAAGATACCAATTCATTACACTGGCTAAAATACAAACACTGATTCCCTGATAGCAATGATGTAAAACTTCATTAACTTCATGTTGTGCTTAAAATGAAATATTGTCTCGTCACTTAATGCAATGTAAAGATGGTGTGAATGTATTGGAGAAAAATATAAGTATTTATTACAGAACTAATCAAATGACAAGTAAAGACAGACTAATCACTTTTTAGGTTGCTTTTGTGTGGATTTGTCTTTTCTAAAATAATTAAGCAGCACAGAGGGCCTGCTAAATGGGAGGATTAACACAGGTGTTAATGTGCACACATGCAACTACTTTTATTTCAAATTTGCTTTGCTCTCAAAATGAGGGATACTCTAGCTTTGAGGAAATAGTTAACACCAAGCTACAGATGTGATTTGAAAGTACAGCTGCAGCACACACAATCACTATTTGCTCACAGAAAAGGAAGACATTACACAGGATTTAATTTCTCAAAAATATTTTCTCATCACTTTGTACATGCTTCTGCAATTTAACCTTCACCATCTGGTTCAAGCAACTTACCAGGCTCAGTTAACCTTACTTTTGGGGTGAAAGGAAGCAGGAGTCATTATTGTTTACTGTGCTTAGTGCGTTTCTGCAGCAGAGATTTTAATATGGGGGTTTAAGGAAAAGTGTAAGGAAATAAATCGTTGTGTGGTCCATGAAACAGAGTCCATCTTAGCAAGCTTTCCCAATGACACTCTGAGTCTGACTTTATCTTCTGGGTGAAATACTGAAAACTACTTCATTCCCACATGCTTGCCAATTTGGACACTGCACTTGCTGACCCAAAAGCATAAAAAGAATATGCTAGTTAATTAGATGAATTATAATGATTTTGAAAAAAATCACTTAGAAAGGAGGTTGAACATACTTTCACTTGAGGGATTTGCTACTTCTCTGCAAAAATCGGCAATTTCCAAACTTTCCAAACACAGCTCTTTGCAGCTGTGAAGTGCTGTAACAGAGGCTCCAGGGCCATGAGGACAACACAGATAGCTAGAATACTCTCCTTTCTGTGACTTTGATATTTTTCTACAACATGAGGGCTGGACTACTAAAGTCATTTTGTTCTGGCCTTTTACTGTGGTTTGATACAGGATGAATAAAGTTTTAAGAGTCAATAACTCCAGACAGTTCAAATAAAAGAAAAATAAGATTTTGCTTCCCCTTAGCTAAAGTACTTGAGGTGAAAGATGAGACATAAAACAAGATATCCTGAAACTATTAGTTAGAAAAGTCAATGGCTGGTTTTCTATAACTAAACTGCTTTGCCTTGCTAAAGCATGTACATGTAGTAGGGCTACAGTTTCCATTCACAAAGGTACTTGAGGGTACCTTTTGCCAAAGTGCCTGGTGCCTTTTACTCTTACGACTTGTTTTGGGAGAGAGGGTCATTTTTGACAGATCAAAGCAGTTATAAAAAATTCAGTCCGTGAAGATGACAATTGCTAGGTGATTTTTTTTTTCCAAAAAAAGAGAAGGAAGTCACCCTTCACCTGGCCTTTTAAATGTCTTCTCTGGATAGTGTCAGAAAAAGATTGGTTAACTATTGTGGATGTCACTTCCCCCAGAGCAAGAAAGCCTCCTTTGACATCATTTATCACATACAGTGCCTTTCTATGATGTTGAATGATGGCAACTGGTGGCATGTTTGCACTGCATAGCTGACAGATACATAATGCTCTTTTCCTCAAATATAAATAAAACATCTCCGTCCTCACCAGCTATTACTGCCTTGGCAAAGCACCCCCTGGATAAGAAAGCTTCCCCGTATGTGCTCACCTGATTGCTTCAGCTCTGTTTCTCAGACAATGGGTGGTGCTGCTCAGGCTTTTATTTAGTCATTCATCTGTCACGCATTTTATGGCTTGGCAAGTATGACTGGTCTCTCAGGTAGGTTCAGAGCCATTATTTCATAAAATGCAGCAGAGGCATATAGCACATGTGCTATATGCTACATAAAGAATTATCTTGCCAAACAGATTGCAAAAGAGATTTAGATTCCCCCCAAAATTCCTTCACAGTTACCTTGCAGCTTAGCACGAAGTCAGCAAATCAACAACTGGCACACTTCTGCTTTCTCAATTACAAACTACATTTTTCTAGAAAGAAAAGACACTCCCTAAAATTTATAATTAATCTGTACTCTTGAAAGAAGTTTTTTCTGCTGCTGCCTTTGTCAGGGAGCAAAGTTACCCAGCAGTTGTCTAAAAAGAGGCTTCTTATAGCTCCTAACTGGGGCAGAGAGCAGGATTTTTTACTGCTGAAAAGGACTGGTAAATCTACAAAGGATGTTTTCATAGGACATCACAGAATTAGATATGTAAATCAAAAGATTTGATTTATGGATTTCCTCAACACCACAAAAATAAGGAAGCTGATAAACATTGACAAGACCCACTCCAGATAATTGAGTGCTTATTCAACATATTCCAGTAGTGTTCTGTTGTGTGTTGTCTTGGTTTTGTTCAAAATGTACATGTTTTATGGTCTTAAATATGCCCATGTTTTTTTTTTACATTAGGAGTATTATGTAAACAAACATAACCTTAAACAAAATTGTGAATAGATTCTTCTCTTTCTTCTTCCAGCAATAACAAGGGTCTTTATTATCACAGCCATTTTTCTGTGACAAGTCTTTCTAGTTTCTCTGCATTAGCTTTTTCAGAAGTTTTCCATCCCTCTTTCTAGAAATGCAGGAATTATTAAAAAAATGTTCACATCACTTTTCTCTGTGCTTTTCTCTCCTATATTTCTATTAAGAATTGTTTTGAATCTTATACATGAGTTATTCACTCCTTTCCTTAGCCACTCCCCCCTGCAGTACCTTGGGTGAAAGATAGAGTAGCAGCGGATAAATATCCAATATAAGGGCGACAGAAGACACCCTAAGCTCTATGGCATTTACAATGTCTTGCTGGAGTGTTCAACAAGAAAAGAAAGGACCATAGGACAGCACTAGGAAGGAAAACCAACTAGTTTGAAGGAAAATGCTTATCTCCCACTAGTCTCTGAGAAACAAGGAAAGGAAGACTCACATCAGCAAGGAGCCCCAAGGAATTCTGCTCATGGTGAGTAAACAACCTATACAAAGATACCTGAACTGCTACCTATAAGTGATCAGGCACTACAGGAAACTAGTTTTCTCCACTAGACTGACATGAACTATATACACAGAGACAGATCTCTAGTATGTATGCCTTTGATCCAATTTATCCTCACTGGTTTTCTGAGACCATTCTCTCTTTACAACCTCCCAAACAGCTCCTTTGATTCCACCAGCATCTCACTAGAATGTTTGAAAGAAAAACTGTAATTTCCAGAGAAACTCTGCACCTATCTTTGCACTTACAGGGCCCAGTGACACTTGGACTTGTTCACTCGGACAAGCAGCAAAACACACAGCATTAAACTCTTGAGTGGCTGTCAAAGATAACGCCTCCCTGGCATTTCTTTAAATTTATGCTATGGCTTTATACAAGCCCTACAACTACTGAAAAGATTCTATGCTAAGAGGCCTCAATAACATAAATGTTCATAAAAATTCTGAGTTTTAATGCACCTGTATCTGCACTCAACAGCATATCAACACAAAAGGAGATCAAATGTCAGATTTTTTTGTAAAAGCAAATGGAAGCGATTTTAGAGGATTTCATCACCAGTAAAACTTCGTGGATAGTCCTTTCTGAGTGGTCTACATCTGAAACAAAAGCACAAATCTGTCTTTAAAAGGTGAGACTGACCCATGAGCTGCTCCAATTGGGGCAGAGCAGCTGCAACAAGGCAGGCAACAGCAGCACTGAGCCAGGCCATGTCCTTCACACCCATGCTTGGCTCAGACTGCATCCCCAGCCACACTGCACTGGTTTCCACTAGAACAGTTTATTTTCTTCACAGTGGCTATGCTTTGGATTTTATTGAAAACACTGTTAAGTAACACTGGGATGTTTTCCTTACTGATGAGCAGTGCTTATAGAGAGTCAAGGCCTTTCCTGGCTCTCATCCCACCCTGCCAGTGAGTAGGCTGAGCTTCACCAGAAAGCTGGGAGGGGTCACAGCCAGGATAGATGCCCTGTTGGAGCCCTGCTTCATTTGGTGGGCTTTAAATCCAAGATGTTTTGTGGCTATGTGACTTTACCATGCAGGGGGTGAAATCAAAAGGAAAAGGTTTTTCACTCAGAGGGTGGCATAGGCTTCCCAGAGAAGTGGTCACATCACCAAGCCTGTCTGAGTTCAAGAGGCATTTTGACAACACTCTCAGGCACATAGTGTGACTTGTGAGGTGGGTGTCGTGTGCAGGGTCTGGAGGATCATTGGACTCAAATGATCCTGATGGGTCCCTTCTAACTCAACATTTCCCTTGATCAAACACTTTTAAGAGGTATAATCTGAACAGGGTACCGGAGTATAAAAGAGAACAGAGTTATGAAGTATTGGACTTTCAACACTGATGTAATCTGGATCCTTAAAACAGTACCTTGGCTTTGTTTTCAAAGAACAGAAAACTTACAGTAGAAAGAAGATCAAAACAGTTTTAACTGCAAACATTGCCATTGAACATTGTGGAACATCATCCAGCCCCAGTTCCCACTTGGTGTCTTCCCCAGCCCTGGCAGGCTGGCAAGAAAGGGGCAGCCACAAGCAGAGATGCCCATGGCAAGGCCATTGCCCTCCCTGGCTGCTCCTGCCACACTGCAGCTCCCTACTGCAGATGTGGGATGTGCAGCCCCAGATCAGACTTGAGCCATCCAGGGGCCTTCCTTCTGTGGTTTTGGCCTCTGTTCTCCATCTGTACATCTGTAATTAGCCAGCGGACAAAGCTACCAGCAGGCAGCACTCAAGAATCTGTTACGCAGTTCCTGGCACCTCCAAATCCAACAAAACCCATGGCAGATTGCACAGGAATCAGCTGGAAAAGCTCTACCTTGCCAGTTAATGGAGAACATATGTACAACTCCATATGCAATCTTTGGAAACTTAATACTCAGAAACCACCCTGTCAAGATAAGGTTGAAGAAAAACAAAATCACAGTTTTTGCAATCCAGTTTTCATCTCCGCCAATTTACCCTCCAAGCCTCCTGTTCTCCGGGCAGTATTTTATTACACAGTGCACAAAGAGAAGGAAAAAAATGTAAAAAAAAAAAAAAAAAAAAAAAAAGACCTCTGAAGCTGCAAATTCATTCCACATTTCCCTGACTCTACAAAATGACTGCTCTTTCAACACATCCCTCAGCCAAAATTCTGCACACCCATTGCCCCTAAGAGCTGAAGTGCAATAGGGAAAAGAAAAAAGGAAGATTTCTATTGCAGCTGCTGCTGCCAAAAATTGAGCTATGAACGCATCAGGAAAACGAGAGGACACAGAAGAACAGGGTGAAGTATGTTACATAGATTCTGCTTTTGGTTCAGCAGCCCAGAAATGCCTCCTGCACACAGCAACAATCAAACTTCTCTTTCTGGACTGAAAATATTACATAATGGAACAACAAAGTGCAGATTTTGGTTAAAACCACAGAAAAACTGTAGGGTAAACTTGATTTCAAAATTATTCTCCTTAAGATCTGGCTACTGCACCAGAATAAATATTCTCAAGGGGACCTTTTCTTCTGAGCAGCTCTGCAGTCTCTGTGAACATGGGAGCTACTCAATACACCATGTCTGTTTATGACATTTATGATAATCTGGCTGAGTTTTGAAAAGGTCTAGAGGGCTCAGAAGAATATCTCCAATTATTTTTCAAGAGGGCTCACATACTGAAGTCACTAAAAACCCACCTTTATGAAAAAGCTAATAGATATATTATGAAGAGGTGTCTGAGGTTAAATATTTTAAATAAAGTGGATGCAATATGGACCATAAGTCAGTTGCATGATCTTAATTTAGACTAATTAAAAGCTAAAACATCAACACATGGAAGAAATATGCAATGGAATTAAACTGATAAAAGTTTCTGAACCTGAAGTTCACTGGCTGTATATACTGCAGATCCTACACATCAACAAGCCCAAGATACTAGACGTACTAAACTTTTAAGTATGTGGATGATCAGAAACATGTATCTTTGTTACAAAAGAATGTATTTAAAGGCTGTCATTTTTTTATTTTTTCCTCCATCTTCATGGTACTATTATCCAAAAAAATACAACCATTTAAACAATTAAATTCAAAATTTCAAGCACATATTTTTTTGTTTTGGTTATTTTATAAATAGTGGATTCAAAAGGTGAGACCAAAGTACTATTACATGTCAGGACAGACATAGTACATTATCCTGAGAAAGGTTACTTGAAAGTGTTAGCAGTGGAACAGATTTTGCTGCTGTTAAAGTTCACACACATTTTTTCTAATAGCTTCCACTGGAATAAGATAGGGCCATTTTGGTAACTCCTCTGCAACAGCAAAATGGATAGAACTGTGCACTGAATAAACAGTAAAGCCTAAGAACAGTTGGGTATTTTTATGTAATTGGGCTATCATTTTGTTTATACACTGATATAATGTATTTACACAGCTAGCAAATTATACCTGTAATTGTTATAAAGCTACAAAGATTAGTCACCAAAATCAATTCTATCACTACCAATCCCAATAAATATTAATGTCCCACACAAAAATACTTTATCTGCCACAGGGAATCAAAATCATTCCAACTTCACAGAACACTTGTTTATTCCTAAAATTTCCATGACAATTACCTTACCCTCTTTATAAGAAGAATTAGTGCAGTTCCATAAAACTGATAGTATAAATCATCCAAGCAGCATCAAAGGACAGCGCACTTCGCTCTCTGATTTTATAGTGTCCTTGTTTTGATGGGTAGCACAACAGAGTTTAATCTTGCAAAGGCAAATTCTGCACTGGTTGTGGCAGCGCAGGAGACTGATTTCCAGATAATTTTGTATACAGTAAATTCACCCAGAAGCTCCAGCACAGAACCAGGGACCTGCTTTTGCTGCAGAACATCCCCCACTAAGGCAGGACCTCTCAGGAAAGCACCCTAGCACATAGTCTCCTTGGCCTGCAGGGCAGTTCTGATGCATGTCTTATCTGCCACTCCACAGAAAGCAGCTGATGGAGGGAGAGATGAAAGTGGTGCCTTTCCAAGGTAGAGTGGCAGCTGTCACTGACTGATTTTGAGGAACGGGTGCTCAACTTTGAGGACCTGGGCAACCCAGCTCTCATTAAGGAACACACAGCAGAACTGCAGCTCCCCTTCACATCAAAACCACAGTGACAAGGTCACTCGTCCTCCAGCCTTGTGATACAAGCCTCCCAAGACACTTGCTAAATAATACTGAGACTCCTGGAAATGGAGCAGAAATTAAAAAGATGCGGTACTAATGAATTCTCCATATCTGACTCTGACCACAACCCGCCCCACAGATGCTGCAAGTTTTTCCATGTGATTTTAATGAATAATAACCTGGTTGCTCTCAGCTTTACAGTGATCTCATAGCTGAAAACATTTCAAACAGACAATTCAGAGTCTTTCTCCTTTAATGTTAAATATAACAGAAGTAGCCAGAAACACGATTTGCAAACCCATAAAATCACATTAGGCTCTCAGCTATGGAACAAAAATAGAACAAAATCACAGAGGCCTTACATAGTTCCCGGAAGCTTCAATCAAGAAACAAACATAGGCTGCAGCCTTTGCCCAGTTTTTGACAGATCTCTGTTTCCAGCAAAAGTAAAATGGTTATTGGATTTGATATTCTGCATAAATCAAGCCTCTACTTTCACTACAGCTCTTTGTTCAACAACCTTCATCTAACATGGATCGCATTATATAGAATCCCATCCAATTTAAGTAAACACTGTGGGCAACTGAGGATTTATCACATCGATGATAATCAGTCCCACTGCTGCACTGCATTCACTGTTAAAGATATCCTTTTTTCCCCTCTTGATTGAGTTTTGGTGACTAACATGGAATCACAGGAAGCAAAAAATCCCCCTAGGAACAGAGATATTCCCCTTGTGGAAGCAGTTATATAGCCTAAAATCCAATGCTTTCTTTTTTTTTTTTTAAGAAGCCAATGTGTTTAGTTGAAGTTCTCATTATAAAAAATGTTTTCCTAAATTCTCTGCAGCTAATTCCCCATATAGAGTGGTATGAAAATCTTGTTCTTAATTAAACAATGTTTCTCTTGTACTTTGCATGCTTTCCTAATTATCTTTTTCCTTTTTTTTAGGATGAATTGCTTTGATGTGTGAAGCAAAGCCAATGATAGAACATTTCATATAAGCTCTCCACTTTCCCATGCTTTGAGCATCAATATTGCTATCTAGTTTTGAAAATTTTACTCCAGACAAGAAAGAATTTTTTGTTTTGTTTTGTTTAAAAAGACAATGTCAGGATGAAAGTAACACAGTTAATAAGTATAAAATTTAATTAGTTAACTAGTAAAATATGAAAGAGTAGATTACTTTTTTGTGACCAGTTTTCTGATAATGACAGTTACAACAAAGCAATCATTTCATCACCAGCAGTTATTTATTACCTATATGAAGCAACAAAGTAACCCACTCTCCTTCAAAGACAGGTGGCTCCCAAAATAAAAGAAGTATAAACACCAGCCAGCTACAGCCAGTAAGTGGGGACATGCCAGGGTCTTTCTGATGGCAGCGTACATGCCTTGAGAAGCATTGTTAGAAGCTTTCCCAGTGACTGACAGCTCTCCTACAAATAAGACATAACCTGGGACATGGACCACAGTGACCATCTAACCTGCCTGCCCATACAGCACTGGCCCCACACAGGGATCCTCCCCCAAGTTCATTAACTTAGGGCCAATCTCTGTCAGATGGCAAAACCTCTAAAACCCCCACAAGACATGAAGTTTCACACACTGTTTGCATTTCTTCCCAACTGCCTCCTTCAAAGGATCTTCTAATGGTCTGATATCTTTCCAGGGATGGCTGCCCATCCCTTGACTCTGTATGACCAGGAGATTCCACAATCTCTGCATAATCCACAGAGCAGCAAATGTTCTAAGTGGATTTTTCCATCTTCCTTCATTGAGCACAAGTACTCTTGCTGCTTCACATTAAATGGTTTAATTTCTGCTGTCCAAGTTAGGACGTGTCCATGCCCAGCCTTTGATCAGTGGCTGTGAAATACCTCCCTGGCCAACGAATCTGGCCCAGAAAACTTGGAAACAAAACAAATGTTTGCACAGGAACAGAAGTATTTCATCACTACTAAAATCAGTAAAAGAGCTTAAGTGGACAAATGCATAGTTCTCAAGTGTCACATCATAAAATGGTTTGGGGCTTGGAAGGGACTTTTAAAGGCTATGTAATCCAACTTCTCTACAGTGAAAAAGGACATCTTCAACCAGATCGGGATTCTCAGAGCTCTGTCCAATCTGACTTGAATGTTTCCAGGGATGGGGTATCCAGGATCTCTCTCGGCAACCTTTCCCAGTGTTTCATCATCCACATTGCAAAAAAACTCTTCCTTGTATCTAATCTAAATAAAATTTCTTTGAGTTTAAAACCATAACCCCTTGTCCAATCACTACAGATCCTGCTGAAAAGTTTGTCCCCATCTTTCTTATCAGTCTTTACCCACCCATTACAGGCTCAGGTACAGATCCAGTAAAAGCTCATGCAGAAATACGAGCAGTAACTGCAGCAGGAACAAATCCTCTCCAGCACTGCTTTGTATGGTGACAGCAACAACAGTAAAAACCATGTGAATGCTTTAAAAGCCTGTCAAATCACTGCAGTGCAATACATACAAATATCCACTGTACACTGTAGAACTTCAGTACCAGCTAGCACTTCCAGCATATGTTTTTTTACTTTGTAAAGTAAAATCAGCCTAATTTTGAAGACCACTGGGCCCCTACTGCTCCTACTGATAATGACAGCAATAACTCTCCAGCAGCGATGGGGAGGGAAGCCCTATCACCAGCACACACTGAACTACATTGCCAGCAGGTACCTAACTTAATATGATTTTATGTGGATCTGGGCCTGAACAGTTTGGAACAACTTTCTGAATTAAAAAAAAAAATAATAGCAGTGTGGTCAGAGTATTTTCAAGCAAGGTTTACATAATGTTCATAGAAACTGAATGAACAAAAAGACGCTGTAAAACCCTACATAGACTAACTTTTCATCTTTAAACTATCTTTGGAACTTCAATTCTATGCATATTAGACAGGATGGGGCAGAGCTTTTTGGCTTTTTCTTCCTTTTTTTTTTTAATGTCTGACACTGAAGAGTGTTCAAAAACAATTTATTGTTCAGAACAAAGACAGGCCCTATCTTGCAGGCCTTGCTGCAAATTCTGATACAGAGAACAGAGGCTGGGAAGACAAGGAGTCAAATTTAACTTCATATTCTTGTTTTCTGAAGGCTGCATCCTTTTCTAGGTACCAATTCTGCAAGTACTTAAATTGATGCTTATTTTCAGTCATACCAACCATCTCACTACAAGCAATAAAAAGTATATAAGGCTAGCAGGCAAAGAATTTTATTTGCCTAGGGGTTTCTAGTGACAGTGATGTTTTGATGTCTTTAAACTCAATTTCCATGTTTTCATTCTTAGCTTTGCTAAGGATTAAGACATACCATTACTGAAATTGAGACAGGCATTCTTTATCCCACACCTGCTCTTGGACAGGCACTTCTAAACCAGTTTCAGTGTTAAGGCAACTGGGACTACTGGAGATTTATACAGGAACTCACAGGGGCAGATTCTGCCGCTAAGCAAATGAGCAGTAACCTGAACTCCTGCAGCTTGCTCATGAGTTGAGAATTAATAAACACACAGCTACCAAAGTATCTCCTCCTGTTTTCCCACATTTAGTCCACAGGGCAATTCTTTTCCTCTTTGGCACACACATCACCAGGGAGAAAAAGAGCCTTTTAGTTTCAGTCCTATATTAAAATGAAGGTGAGCACTCAGTGAAAAGCTATTTGTTCAAATGTGGCTGGAAGGTTTTTTTTAATGATCTCAAAAGAATGATTTCAAAAGAATGAAAGAATGTTAAAGTTTTGGGGCTAAACTATCCAGACCAGATTTGAGTTGTAAAATATTCCATTTTCTAAGGAAAATGCACTCAGAAGCAAGTCCACTTTCAAAGAGGATACTCTCCCAAACTGCAGGCACAAGAAAATAATTGCCAGTTAATCTTTGTTTTCACTTCTTCTATTTGTCCATTCCCTTAGACCATCTGTACAGCATCTTCCCTGCTCTTGCCAGATTTGTTATTGAAAGCCTGATCACAAATGACAAGTGAACTGAAGTTTCATCCCTATTTCTGGCTCTCTCCTCAGATGCCTTGCTCCTAAACAAGAATATACTCAGCTATGGTGTTTTCCAGGGACCTCACCATTCTCTAGAAAAGACTCCAGGCATGGTACTCCTATTGCCTCTTAGTGCCAGGTATATTATCACATGACTTTTCCTTCTCCAAAAACCCAATAAAATCTGCTGTGCAGGGAATTAGAAAATCACAGATACCAGGCTTCAAATGACACATGGTTCTTTCCGCCCTGTGCACACCCTGCCTGGATTCAAAGCCCCAGGTCTTAGAGCCTCCAGACACACAGAGGATACTTGCAAAGAAATCAGCAGCAACAGGGAAAAAGTATTCAGTGCTCCAAGTCTCTGAGTTGTTGTTTGCATTGACACAGTCTCAAGGTTTTCCTTTCAAAGATCAAAGTTTCCTATGGGATGGAAATTGCCAGTTCTTACCGGCTCTGAAGATAGGCATTGGAATATAAAAGCCAAACTTCTAAGCTATAAGCTTCTTCTGCATAAGATGTTATTTCTGTGCAGACATAGCCCTAGCTGTGCATGCTTCAATTCCTGTTAACTTTAGAGTAACTCAGAAATGAACATGACATAGGAATCTCAAAGTCATCTACTTCCCGGAACTCTTGGGAATGTAAGCAGCAGAGGAGAGAGAGACTACCAGTGTTCCCCACAAGGAAAGGCCACATGTCTTAGCACTCATTATCAAGCAGAAATTCAACACTGCATGGGGGGAATGCTGACAGGGAAGATGAAAGGAGGACGTTGAGACAGTGCTCCAAGCACAAAATACACAGCTGCATCAGCAAACTTCCCCATGACGCTGCTTCTGTCAGGTGAGTGCACTCCACTGTTCCAAGAGCCTTTTACTCATCTGAACAGAAGGGACAAATTATCTCTCCAATGGTGCATCAGGATTTGACTACAAACATAGTAGTCCTGAGCTAGAAACTGCACAAGTTAAGGTCTTAGACTCTATATGACAGACAACTAAAGTACACACCTGCTTGCACACATCAGCATAACTTGCTATTGAGTGGAGACCTTCCACTGGTTGCTGGTGACCATAAAACCTGCCAAAGAACATGTCTATTGTTCAGTGCCTTCCAGGGCTGCTCAGATGACAGATGTCTTGCCATAAGTAGCAGCAATCTCTTTGAAACAGAAAATACCCTCACAGAGATCAGCAGCTTTCCAAGTTCCTTAAATTACTTCTAAATGTATACAGTACAGCAGATTTTTTATTTTTTTTTATTAAGGTACCCTATCTGAGCCTTGCAGGAGATCTCAGTGCTGTGTGGTAGCAGTTCAAAACCAGAAGCATGACAAATAATTGTCATTAAAGCAAAAGGTCAGGGCAGTCCTAAGCACAAATGTAGGCTGGCTGGAAAATGGATCAAGAGCAGCTCTGAGGAGGACTTGCGGGTGTTGGTGGATGAGAAGCTCGAATGAGCTACAATGGGCACTTACAGACAGAAAGCCAAATGTGTCCTGGGGTGCACCAAATGCAGTGTGGGCAGCAGAGTGAGAGAAGGGACTCTGCCATTCTGCTCTGCTCTGGTGAGACCGCACCTGTGGTGCTGCATCCAGCTCTGGGGTCCCCAGAATAAGGAGGATGTGGACCTGCTGGAACAAATCCAGAGGGCCACAAAGGTGATCAGAGGGCTAGAGCACCTCTGCTATGAGGGCAGGCTGAGAAAGCTGAGTTGTTCATACTGGAGAACAGAAGGGTCTAGAGAGAACTTACAGCACTTTCCAGTACCTAAAGGGGACCTGCAAGTAATCTTATCCTTTTACAGCGACACGTAGTGATGGGACAAGGGGCAATGGCTTTAAACTGAAGGAGAGTGATTTTAGGTTAGATTTTAGGAAGAAATTCTGCCATTTCATTTGTCTTGCCTCCAGCTTCCTCCCCTTACACACCTGCGTCTGGGTAAACTAAATACAGTCCTTCCCCTTCCTCTTCCTCCCAGCGATCAGGGATTCAAACTGCAGCAGCATCAGATAAATGTTGCAGCTGCCTCATTGGCAGATGACTGAATCCTGCCTCCACCTGCAGCTTCCCTCCTCCCCAAGGCAGCTGCTCTCAGTGATAGGCCTGCTGCCACCACCCTGGGGCTGCAGATGAGCTCAGATGAGTGGCAGGAGCCCCTGCAGAGCCCAGATGCTCCTCATGCCACATCTGCCTGGGAGCCATAGGAACCAGCCATGCAGAGCCAGAAATTCAGAAGGCAACTTAGGCTTCCTGCCTCATGGACCACGAAAAAATGCCACAAGCCTCACTTCTGTGAAAGAAATGATGCAACATGGTTTGGTCTTAAATGTAACATTGTTTTCCCCCTTCCTCCATCTACACCATTAGCAGAAAAAAAAAAATTAAATTGTATACCAGCATCTCGAGGCACCTCTGTCAGTTGTCATCATGGGATTATTTGCACTGGAGGCAGAATAAAGGACACAGAACAGCAGGCATGCACTTTGGCCTCCTTTTGGGCTAAGCAGCAACTGATGAACAAAATCCAGTATACACACACAAAAAACAGATAACACACAAATCCTAGATTTAACCTTAACTAGGATTTAGTCTTCAGCTTCTACCCTACATGTTCATGTGGTCTCTCATGGGGCTGACTGAAAAGGATTGCCCAAAATATGCCAACACTTTCATACTCTGAGGGTCTTCAAGAGAGATGCAGTGATTAGAATTTTCTTTTTAAGTACCTGGTGAACATATCCTTTTCCTCAATAGTTACAACACACACCCATGAGCCAAGATGTCTAAGGATCATCCTCAACTTTTTATCACTGATGCTATCTGAAAGGACCATGCTGCTTTGCTACTCTTCAGCTCTCCCAGCTCATTGCAACAAGACAGTAGGCTTGTAGCAGTAGCAGCAATGCCACTTAAAGAGATCAGAATATGTCCAAATGTTCTGAAATCCCCTAGGCTCATTTAGAAAAAGGAAAGTGTCAAGAAGCAGGATTTGGGGCAGTCGCTTAAGGAACACAGATTTACAAAAGAATCTCATCCATGAATAATGGACTTTTTCAATGACCTAGTCCCTGTTTAGCCACCAAGATCAAATCTGAACATTTGGAAGAGAGAAGGAAGAGAAAAAGAAGAGGGGGAAGAGGGGGAGCTCCTGGGGCTGAAATCCTGCAATAAAGAATGAATGCCTAAACCCTTCTTAAAAATGTTTCCTTCATATGTCACATTTCCATACTTGCTACATGGGAAAGGTTCCTTAGATGAACTCTAAGCAATCTCTGACAATCATTCTCTAGAAGATATGAGTGTCTTGGATTGTCTTTTTGCAAGTTGAAGAGAGTCTCCTGTCTCATGTTTCTGAACAACATTTTAAACCAAATTTACAAGAGCTGTCTTACAAACAAGTAACATCTCACACTAATGTAGGTTTAACAAATTCAGAGGCAACAAAAACTTCTTTATATAGATTTTGTGGGCTGAAGGCTGTTAGCAACTTTCTAAAAAGTTTTGGAAAAGAAAGGAAGTTTCAATGCAAGAAAATTCAAAACTTAAACCACCAGATTGTGTGAGGACTAATCTAATGTTTAATAAACTGTGCATTTAGAAAAGGGTCAATAAGTCAACAGCACTGAGTGAACCTCAAATAAATCAGCTATTGATTTAAAGACAATTCAATTTAGGCAAAGCAAACAAAAAAGCTATTGCAAATGAAAGTCATCTATCTTTATTCTACATATACTTGGACTTCTGAAGGTCACGTATGTGTGGAGAAGTTCAGGTTACAAAGGAGATGAAGAACAGTTTCAGGCAGTTCAGTCTAAATGCTAAAGCCCTGTAATGCAATGCCAGGTCAGGAAAAGTGTCTTGACAAAATACTGTTATGGTTCAGACAGACTTTTGTTTCAGTTTCTGATCACATCATTCTTCACAACCTGAATCCAACCCTCATACAATTCCTCACAGAAAAGTCTGGATCTGTTGTATTGACTAGCTAAAGGGAGCCTGGACAGCACCTTTATTATTTATCCTTGTTTAAAGTACTCTCTATTTTTCTGTAAAGTATTTAGGGTATGTTGTTCTGCCTTACGAAACACCTCCCTAGACAGATGCAACATGAGGTTTCCCTCACACTCCTTTGGCTCAGATGTGAAAGTACCTTGATGATTTCATGAGTTGCCATGAAAAACAAGACTCGGCATAAAACAACTGAGTGGAAAAGAGCTGCCCACACCATTACTCCTTCCCTGCGACACAAGCTGGGAAACCAGACGTGGCTGCATCTTCCCTGAGCCCCAGCCAGATCCACCCTGCAGCCCGGCCCATGGTAATTCTGGTATGAAACAGTATCCAGTAGTTTAAAAAGATCAGCCATAGCAATACCATTCCAGAGTCACAAGGAAAAACGTGAATTACAGCAACAGCAAGCAAGCACAAGCCTAAGAAATTATATTTACATCCATCATCACACACACAACCCACAAACCCCAGTGATGCACACAGAGCCTAGGGCACAGACCTACTATCAACATGTCAGGCGTCAGTCAATGTGACCTTTTCCACATTTAAGCATACACATCCTTAGAATTTCAGTGGAGTAAGTTTCTGTCATTCACTGTTGCCTCAATGTAAGTATTAAATAAAAAAGAATTTAGTAAGCTGAAAGTGGGAGGGGCTAATATATGCAGACCTGACTGCAGACTCAGCAGGAATAGCAGATTGTATTTTAGAGGTATCTGAAGAAACAGATTTATTGTGAAAGAACTGAACACTTAAGCACCCTCCCCCTACAGAATTATTCATCTATTTCTGCACAAAAGCTAAATTACTTTAACTGGCCTGTGTAATTGTAGTGGCTTCTGTCAGCTGCCTGGTTCCATCCCACCCTCTCAGATCCCAAGCCAGGCTATGGACTCAGCAGCTGCAATGGGCTCATGAGGCCTTTCCAGGAGAGAGGGTGGCCACCTAAGTGCCCACAGAAGCACACCTGTGCACAGGAGCCAGGGAGCTCATGTTAGAGGCAAATGCAAAAGGACTACACCAGCTCTTCCAGAGAGAGCCAGTTGTGGTGCAGTTCTGAAAGTTTCCTTTAATAGACAAAAATACACATGAAAATTGAACTTAATATCAGGAGAGAAAACTTCTATGAAGATACAAGACAGCATTACTTGGTTTGACACAAAACTGGACTTCATTAACCCCTAGAGTCTCCTATGTAAATGCACAGTAAGACACTGGGGAATCAGCTCCTTGGTGCACGTTACATGAGAATACATTTGAGCATGGAGGAGAGGAGGTTGCAGCTACAATGTTACACTGGAAAACCAGTGGAGACCGATCTAGATAAATGAAGTAGAGGACTAGTATAAGAGCTCCTATGAGAAAAGTCTTGTCCTTTAACAAAAACAACTAAGTAAACAGAAAAGAACTGACACAGGAAGAGGCTCTTCTGACCATCAGAGATACAGAAAGAGAAATCCACTTCTACTGACATACTGCAAAGGAGAAATAATGAACTTGATTGAAATACCCCGAGAGGTGTAATGGCTGATGGTATACAGGACCAGAGATGAATCAAGGGAGATGTATTCACTCTCTGGCTCTGCACTGAACCCAATACAATCATGAACAATCTACTCAGTTTCTGTGCTAGGGCATCCTTCCCAGTCCCAACAGCTGAAACAATTCACATTTCAACTCAGCCCTCACTTCAAGCCATATAAGAATGCATTTCCTAGGATACCAAGGCTCCTGTAATAAAAATACTTCTAAATGTGTGTCTGATACAAAGTGGTATCTATGGTCTGACTGTCACTTTGCGTTCCTATTAGAAACAAAGGAGTTATTTTTCCACTCAGGAAAGAGAAGACAAAGTGAGTCACAAGCAAGGGGATGAGTCAGTCAACTTAGATGCTCTAGCTTTGTGCTGATAAATGACAACCCCACTGCAGTCTGGAGTCTCCTCTAGCCACAGAGCCTGCTGCAAAAGGAGGCCAGATCCTGCCACCACCTCTCACTCCAGCCTGTAGGCCCATAAGTGCTCCCAGCTTCCAGAGCCCACAAGTGAGATTACACAGGAATCAAGTTAAATGTGAAAAGCAATTGTGAATTTGAAATCTCGATGGAAGAAATCTAAGTTTTCAGTGGAAGGAACAAAATACTTGCAGTGGAGTTGCTAAGTTAGGAAAATAGGAAAAGACAAACAAAAAAAAAAAAATAAAAATAATTAGGCTGCCTGTATCTTATACAGAACAACTCTTCACCTGGAGTTTTTCAAATTAATTTACTTTGGTAAAGTAAAAAGCCTAAATGGTTTCAAAGCCATGCACTCCCACAACCAATAGTAACCAGCAGTGCTTTGTTTAAAACACAAGCAATCTGCAGTACCATGCTTAAAAGCACACTTGGTCCAAATTACTAGCAAAAAAATAAAGAGAAGAACAACAACTATGGAAAAACGATAAATCACAACAAGCTTTATCTAGTATTTGCCATGGTTTCACAAGTATGACCTTTCCCATATTCTATCATTCTAGCCTGGCCTTATTTTGGCACAACAGTGACACTAAGCAGTTTTCTGTTACTGCTACGTACAGATAGTGAGAACTGCCACCAGCTTTAGAGAACAAGTTTTTTCTACTACATAGTCTGTGATAGGAGAGACAGCTTCAAGGTCAAGGTAACACAGAGACACACACTCAAAAGGTAATTATCTGTTTGTAGAAGTCCCAGCCAACAGGCAGAGAAGCTTTGATTTCAGTAGCCTCAAGGCAGGAAGAGATGGTGGCTCCTGCTCCAAAACACTTTCACAGAAGTAGGATCTATCAAAGAGTAGTGTCTTCTTTTAGCTTAGGTCTCTTCAAGTAGATTCAACAAAAATACTGAACCAAAGGCTTTTTTAGACTTTCCCCACTTCTGAAAAAAGTGATTAATGTTACAGTTTACTTTGTTCAACTCAACAACCAACTTTAACAGAATAATGCTTTTACACAGCAGCTAATGTCTCACGGGCACATCCTAGTGGGAAAAACAATGCACTGTTACTACAGTGATGGCCCTTGGATCAGGCTGCTGGATAAGGAGAATTGGGACCAACTTTAACTGGACCAGGCCACAAGAAAGAACTGAGCACAGCACTGGAATGCTCAACCACACCCAGTAGCTTGAACTGGGCTTAGCCACAGATGCAGCCAAATGTTCATTTAACTGATTTATTAGGGAATGAGGGTGGTTTGACATGGGAGAGATTCAGAGTGAAAATTTGCTGTCAGAACCTTAACAGGATTTTTTTTAATGTAGTTTTCCACATTTTCAGGATGTGCTTTAGTCCATGCCCACATTCTCCCTTGCAGTCCACATGATCCCCAAGAGGATCTGTGATTTGGTCTAAGAAAGTCATTAGCAACATTGCCATCGACTTGTACCATCATCTTGTCATATTTTAGACTTTTGGAATAAGAAAAATGGGTAAATTCTTAAAAACAAACAAACAAAAAAAACCTAGACTAAAACAAATCCCCCACACCATGACGGGAAAGACCCAAGAATAGGTGCAGTTATCACTTATTTGTGTATTATGTACTTTGTGACATACAGATCTAAATCAGTCTTTGGAGTCTGGAACTGAAGTTATCTAATAGTGTTTCCCTCTTCAAGCATATAGACTGTGTAACAAAACAGTAGAGATCCAGAATTCAGTGTTTCCTTTCAAGCAAAACCCATCTATTTCCCAAGTGCACTAGAGCAATTATGACTGCCACAGGGCCTGGCTGCATTAAGACATGACTAAGGCTAGTTATTGTAGGGAGTCAAGTTCAGGATAGATCATTGCTTCATACTACTGCAGGTAGCCATATTTTAAGACTTTTTTTTAAAGTATTTAAAGGTTTAACATTCATTTATTTTATTTTTCTTCCTTCTTTGCAAAAACTCTTCTGGTGGCTAATTTATTCATGCACAAAGTATGTATATTTGTCCATCATTTTTAAAACTAATCAAGTCTCCCTCATCTTGTGTCATTCTTGTAAATACATCTGCAAGCAGCAGTTTCCCCTCACCAGAGTGAAGCACCTACAGCTAACACTGAAAAAAAGACCCAGGGACTTTATAGCAAGGAGCTCTGTGTATTTCAAACAAGGATATTGTGGAAGCAGCTGTCATCATTCTTGTGATGATCTAAGCTTGGGAGCCTACAGAGGAGTCCTGGTACAGCTGCTTAACTGAGTGCTTTTGACCTAAGAAAGTTGGTGCAGAAAGTTCCTGTTGAAGCCAGATGCCAAGCTTTGGAAAAAATCCTCCCCTCTAAACTGTGGAAAGTCCAAAAGTTTATGGTGTCAACACAGAAGGTGTGGTATTTTGGGACTCCACTTCCACTCTCTCAGTGCAAACAGTACATGCAGGTTTTGAATGAAGAACCCACTTTGCTTGAGCCATGGCTAAGTACTCGACTTCTACAAACAATTCCCTGCCACTAACTGGAAACTGGACACAAAGCCAGGTGACCTCCCACCTCATTCAATATACTCAGCAACTTGCAGGTATGCAACTCAAATTCCTTCTTCATTTCCCTTCAGCCAATAGAAGAGATGAGTTGGGAACTGTTAGGGCAGTCTTTAATAATTAACTAAGGGGTGGGGAAAAACCTCACCTCTTTTGTTATGGTTCACTAAATTTGTTCTTTATTCAAATACTGGTCAATTATTTTTAAAAATGAGAATTAAAACCACTTTCACATACTATTATCAGGGCATTGATTCCCCTACACATGTGGTATCTACTTACCAGGAGATACACAGCATATCTGTAAGAATGAACCTTTGCTTGACAAACAGGGGTTTCTCTTAGGCATTCCCTCAAGCACTCATTCATTTTAATGGTGTATGCTTCACATTGAAATTCAGCCTTGAAGATGTTAATTATTACTGGTGTTTCATTGTCCTTCTAGTGTTCTACAGCAAACCCTGATGAAATCTGTCATGTGCTTTATTTCACACTGCATAGCCTACCATGAGCTGAGTTGGTTTGGTTTCTTTTAACCATTCAATGCTTTCAGGGTGCATACCTGGTTGACACACCTTTGAAGTCACCTTGCTCTTCATCTACAGGACTTTATCTCAGCCACTTAATTTGCCCAACTCACACAGCCAAAGATTGTGCTTTTCACAAGTCTCCAAAGGTTCTGGCGTGAATCAGCTTTTTAACACAGCTTTTCCCTGTGATAGGAGACATAGTCTGTAGATCTTAAGTTGTGTTGATACATTTGCGGACAACTGAACTCAGATATTGCCAAATTACACCAAAATTAAAAAAAAAAAAAATAAAGTCACATAACTAGTAAGAAACTTGAGGGATAAAAAGGATAACTTAAAATTTGTTGCTGTGATCACATACCCAGGAACAGAAGTAGAGACAGGACAGAAGAGGAAATTCCCAAATACAACAGGGACAACATGAATTAAGCTTGCAGCCCATTAGCACTAAGCTGTATTCAAATAACCTCCTAAACATCATTGCATGAAGCATGAGATACAGCAAGAAAAGCACAGCATGTTGGAAAAACATGTTTATAAAGGGAACTCCCTCGTTTGCCAACCAGTGCTTCATACCCACTGTCACCAATTAGCATTAAAGCCATGCATCCCCTCAGCCAACATAAAGCACATGCCAAATGTTTTTAGTGTTGTTCCACTATATTAGATATAAAATTCACATGCACAATTCACTGATAAAATGAACATGGATTACCTTCTAGTTCTTCATCTCAATATCATTTAGTACCATTTATTTCACATCAAATTAGAAGATGTTTCAAGTTACTTAGCAACAAACTCAACCAAATACATAGGGTGGCACTGCATAGAAGTGTAAAATATACTGATACAGGCAAATATCTCCAGCATAAGGCCCTCACCAGTAATCCTGAGAGTATTCAGCAGTGTAATCCACTGTTTGTACAGCCTCCTGGGCCTACCATCAGACAGTGCTGAGAAGGTTCAGACACCAGGACAAATGCTACTCTACTAGTTCATGCACAACTTCTGTCCCATCCGCAACAAAGCACGCAGGAAGGAACCATCTTGCACTTAAGTGGTTGTCTTACAGGAGACTTCTGAATTCAGGTTTGCATGCTTTCTTCAGATATTGAATTCAAATTAGGTCTCACTTTGCTCACAAATTTCCCACTGTGTCGAGATCCTAACATAACCACAGCCATACCAAGTGTCAGAACTTACAAGCAAAGTACGGAAATAAGTGAAAAGTGCTCAGCATGGACCAGGATGACTCAGCAGGTGATCTTTCACATACATATAGCTAGATGAGTAAACAGGAGTCCCTGGGGAGGAGGGCTGATTGTCACTTCAGAAGGGTACATTTTGAATTAAATAAATAATACACATTAGCAATCTAAGAACTCATTAGTATTTTGTATTTTACATATTAAATTCTCTGAATTCTAATGACACTAATTGGAAAGCTGAAGGCAGAGCCCAAAAACCAAGCTGCCAAGTACTTTAAACTTTCTCATGGAGAACTGGCAATTTCAGATGCTGTAGGTCAGCCAGCTGATAGTGATCCTACAAAACCATGCTATAAAAAGACTGCCGTAGCTCAGTGACAAAATAAGAAATGAGAAACTTTTCTTTTGATTTCTTCTTAAATAGCTTTTCCACAATCTTATACACACACACAAAAAGAGCTTTTAAGTTTTCTCCTTTCTCATTTAGCTGAATTTCTCTAACACAAAGTAGCTGTGAAAGCAAGAAACTATTAAACTGTTCATTGAGGACAGCAATTAAACGTGCTGCTGGAAGGAGAGGACATAACCACCAGGATATGAAGTCCCTTTGGCTGACCACCTTGGCCAAGTAGAACAGCTTCACAAGGCAGAGGGAACACCAATCCTCACAGCTCAATGCCATGGGCTGCCTTCTGAAAAATGAGGGGTCACAAAGTTTATTTTCCCTGCTTCCCTGGGAGCCATTTGAGGGACACAATTTCATCTCAATTGGGTAAAGCAGACAGAACTCAAGAATTTCAACTTCCTTAGGCAAGTAAGCTTTGAAAACAAGCAATTTTGCAGCAGGAGATAGGAAAAAGGAAAGGAAGGAATAGGTCACTGAAAAGTTAAATAAAAACAGAAAAAGGTCAGTTAAAATAATTTTTAATGAAATACTAACAAAGGAAGTCAGATGAGTGCTGCAGTGTTCTACATAGAGACATAGTCTAGTGATTAAATAAAATAAAACACCAAAGGCAAAGGATTAGAGTTATCGTGGAGTCATGCCTGATCAAAAATGTTTAATTAAGACTCTGGGGCTTGTTCAGAGACACCAGAAACAGTTTGAAACAAAAAGTTTTCGTAGCACCACCAAAACCTAACTGTTAGGAGCATGTTGGAGGTCAGACAGCTTACACTGAGCTTGGAATAAAAAAGTAAAATAAAATAAAATAAAAAAAAAAAAAAACCTTTCTCATCTTATCTGTGTCCACATCACAGAGCATTCCCAGGAAGTCTTCACTTGACAGCAGACCCTGAAGCAGCTTAGACTGACACATATCCTCTTGGCTTTCAGGGCTATCTGTGCCCAAGGGAGATGTAGAGGTGACCTAGAATCAGAACATTTTCAGCACCCAATTCACATTCAAAACTTCATAAGTTCTTAAAAAAATAGGAAATCTTGGATAATTAGATAATTTCATCCTTGTTGAGAATGCTTCCAAAACACAGAAGTGATCATAAAATTTGGATCACTGATGAAGAGAAAGTACCTTATGAGCTCTTTGGATCCTGCCAAAAAAGATACAGCCGTTATCGCCAAATGTTACATTCTTTGCAATTTCTAAGCAGACGTGCCTATTCCCTGTACCAGTCTATTACAGTCCCCTCCAGATTCACTTACTGGAAAGGGAAAATAGAAGGAATAAACTTAGAGACAACAGTAAATCTGCTTCTTGCTGAAACTCAAGCTCAGATGGAGCTGAGGGAGGGCCATCCTGACAGCTCACCTGGCTGTGACTGTGCATGGTGACATCTGCCCCGACCTTGCTGCCTGTTTGCACCTGCAGCTCCCCAGCAGCTCTCACACCACACTGACCTCATGGGCCAAGGCATCACACTTCCTAAAAACTGCCTGAGGCACACACATCCCTCCAAAAAACATGATTCTGATGAACTGCCTGATCAAACAGGCAAGTGCTAGAGATACCAGAGCAGTGGGGCTGGAGCAGATAGAGCAGGACAAAGACAACTGTATGCAGGTGACACACATCAGGTGACATACAGAAAACTAACGTAAGAAATACAAAATGGGTTAAAAAAAATGAACAGACTCCTGCTCCAAATGGACATCCAATTGTTTTACCCTTGATTTTTTTCACAGCATTTCCCAAAGAACTCCCACCCACCTGAGACCACCTGGCACCCCTGTGCTGCTCATCCTCCCCTCCCAGCTGTCAGTATATTACCTCACATTGGTGAGCAAAGGCAGGAAGATGATTCTATGGGATGAGTGCTTTCCTCCACTTCAGCTATGCCAATGACTTGATTTTGAAAGCTGTGCCTGTAAGGGTGATTTAAAGGTGTAACTTACAGCTACAGGCACATCTGTAAGCATGTTTCTGAAAACATTCTCTGGATTGGCTTTTCATCACTGTTAGCCATAAGCACATTAGTTCTACACAATGATGCAGCAGCAGCTACAAGTGACTATCCCCCACCAAAGCTGCTGTCCTCTGAAGGCTACCCAATCCTCCCCAGCCTCCCTCCCTGAAGAAAGGCAGCACATCCCTACTCATAAATGTTACAACTTCAAACACAGCCAAAGCCACTGCCTTCAAACATTCATCTTTTAACTTCCTAGCAACAATTCTCTTTCACCAGAATTCTCCATGCCACTTGCACTTTATTTATACTGAGGTCTCTTCTTATAATGCTTACAAGTACACAGTCTCACCTTCATCTTCAATAAACAAAGTGACATTTAGGCTTTGATCCTCAATCTCATTCGCAAGTCAGCTTTGGAAACGGATCCAAAGTTATCAAGGACCAGTCTCTGAATCAATTTCAAACATGACCCAAATTGTCGGTCTTGCAATGAAGATCCCCTCTGCAGAGATTAACATTGTATAAATTGACATAAGTTTAAATTTTCCTTGCGCAAATGTAAATTTTTACAGCCAGATCAGTTAAACTTTCCATTCACAGTTTGGCTTCACCAGAAGTCCAACCCCAAGACTGAGCTCTTGGATGCCACGAAATCTGTCTCTTTCAGACTAATGTAAATCAGGAGGGTTGGTTTTTTTTTTCCCAGACAATATATGAAGATAAAACAAGATTCATTTGTTTTTCATGTGAGTGTCATATCTGCTTTGTCTTCTTGCCTTCCTTCAAGGAGAACTGGCAACACCCATACTTCCAGCACTGTAGTAGACCCTGGGAAAGTCAAGCAGCACAACTGCTTCTGCCAATGCAGTTCTACAGCAAGCATGGAAACATCAAAATAAAAATATCAAACAAATCCATTGCCAGTCTTGCTAGAAAAGTCCTAACAGACTCTCCTATGGCTTCTAAGCACTCTTGGTCATGCTGTCAACTAATTACTTGTGCTTGCCAGTCAGTCCTGTGCACAGGTGGAAATACTGTCCTCCTCCAGAGGTATTGCCCCTGAATAACATACTTCAGGAACAGCAACAGCAGTCAAGTACAAGACAGAAATCACAGCTAAGAATATCCAGTAGTGAAACACAAACCCTAACAATATTAAACAATAATGCATTATAAAAATGCAAGCCTTAGCAGTAGAAAGTGGCACACTCAATTGCTCATAAGAAAGGATTAATATATTCCTGTCATAATGGGATTGAGTGACACACGATTGAGAATTAGGAGAAGTTGTCCTTACTGCTGAAGATAAATTGCTCTCACTGTTACCTCTCAATTTAATTTGAAGTATGTGTTAGCACTGATAACCCAGTCCTAAGGTGGTGACTGCCAGAATGAAAAGCACAGCAACACTGCAAAAGAATATTCATTTGCAAATTAACTAGGATACATGGCAAAGTATTAAAAATGTAAGTTAATAATTAAAATTCTAGTTATCAGTTTATTATTCCAACACAAACTGCACAATCTTTTGCTAGTTATGTTGACACTTCAGTTGAATCCACATGTTTCTTCTGCTCAGTCCTTCAGAAGTACAATGCCCTCCTTCCAGAAGAACCTCTGACAGAGCAAAGAGTAAGAAGCTCCAGTGCGCAGCAGCTCCCTTTTTCCATACTTACAAAAAAGCTTCACTTGCCTTAACATCAAGCTGCAGACAATGGCTCAGCACACTTCCTACATGCACCCAGAGGTTCCAGTGGTGTTCTTTATTTCATGAAAGCATTTCTTTTAACAATATTAAGTTCAGTTATCTCTTTTTAATTATACTGAAATTCTGACTCAAAAAACCCTACCTGGTGACATGTCTCTCCTCAGTACTAACGCTCACTAATGGGAGTATTTGAAAATCCCACATTTTCAAGATCTAAAAATTCAATTAGATGTGTGCTTTGACAAGCTTTTGCCTGCTTCACCACCAGTTCCAGCTAAAGAGGCACCAGGAACTGTAAGGAATAGCCCAGCATGGAATAGCAGGGTGTAGTTTGCAGGCCAGCACCACCACAGCGAGACAAAAGGGCCAGCAGGCAGAAGAGGAAGCAACAAAAGCTATGACCTTCAATGTTCTGGCATGTCACCAGCCAGCTCTGCCAGAGATCAAACACTTGGAAAGTCAGTCCTGCGCCTCTGTGAACACATGCTAGGCTATGTGTATCCATTTAGCGGGAAATTACTGGCTTTCCTTTGCATAAATATTTCTGATGAAACAGATTCCCCTAGGAGAGATTACTCCTCCTAAATTATGCCTTTGCTTTCTGTCCTGAAAGTATACTCATATTTAGCTTCCAAAACTGAGAAAGTCTTAGCGCCAAGGTTAACTGTAACCCACCACACAAAACACAAAACCCTTACAACCATGGTGGTGATCAACTGGCACAGCAAATTCTTCTCACCGCCTACCACTTGTCTCTGGGTTCCTCTGTAGCACAAGCCCATCTGTGGGGGCTGTCAGAAGAGCTTCTTCAGGAGTTGGTAAGTTAGTAAATCAAAAATGAGCTAGCAAGCCTACTTCCAGAATCCTGAGGGAACCAAGAGATCTCAATTGACTCAACCAATCTTCCTAGAGTCGCACCTCTGTCACTAGGACCATCGCTTCCTTCCCACCATGCTTGTCCTTGTTCCACTGACATTATCCAAAGACATGATCATTCAGTAGCAAGCCTGAAGCTTCCTAGGTTGAAGTCCCAGCTCTTCCAATCACTTCCTGAAGTTATGGGCATATGCTAGGAAGGAGGTTAGTTTTACTGATCTGGCCAGTTTACTACAACCTGGTCTCCCAACATAGCAGATGACCCACACAAGAACATTGCAGGGGCACAACTCATCCCAATACAGATGTCATGAGAGGCATGCTGCTCACAGAGACAGCTCAGCCCAGTGCCCTACAAAGCAGAACACTGTCTGTCCCAGAAAGGAGGCCACAGGACCAACTTACAGACCACAAGCTCACAGTACTGGTAGAAGGCATTTCAAGATATGCAGGGAAGAACACAAGTGGGAAGCTACAGACAACTGTTGTGCTTGGCTTACCATGCTGCAGACATGGGTGTACATATGCCTACTCCAGCAGTAATGAAAGGATGAGTGTTTTCTCCATCCATACCTTGGAGCTCCCATGTAGCCTGTATCTGACACAAACCCATTTCAAAGAAATTGCAGAAGTGAGGCGATAACTGGGGTCATGCACAGGCTCACACTTGAGTTTGAATAAATCTGTCAGAATTTTCAGTTTTGGTAGCCAGCAATTGTTTTCAGCAGTAATTTGCTTTTCTATTGTGCTGGTGATATCCCCTCCCTATGCTCAACTGTTCAGGTTCACAGAGCTCTGTAACACACACCACTGTTGCTGCTCTGTGTCAGGCCCATCAGACTCCTTGCCCTCAACATCTGGTCTGCTTTGTGCCTGCCACAGGACCATGCTTCAGCCGAGCCACAGAGGTGGAGTGCGCCCTGGCACTGCAGAAGAGCAAGAACAGAGACAAAAGCAAGGCAAGAACCAACCCCTCCTTCCTGATAGCAAATTGCTTTGGTCCACTTGAACCGGAACTCATCTTTGCACCCTTTGTTCTGGATCAACACCCTTCACAAGAAGTCCCAGTCACACTTTAGCCATGAGTGCAGAAACAGGGAGTTCTCAGATCACATTCATTTACAGCACAATTCCCTTGCAGCTGCCCTGCTTGCATATGAGAAAGTGAGATGCATTTGGGGCATAAGTGCTCAACTTGCGACATTGACCTGTGAGTACAACCCTGAGTTGTACTCACATATTATTTGGTGCTTAAAACTACCTGCAGCTAGAAAACATGACAGAACCCTGCTATTTCCAGCAAGGGAATCAAATGTGAAAAAAAGGCACCACATGTATTTTTAGGCTATAATTGAAATTTTAAAGTGGTCCCTCCCCTGAACATTTGAACAGATGTAGTGTGCAAGCAATCCACTACCAGCCACAACTTGTGACAGAGCAACATTTTACATAATTCAATGCAAAATTAATCTGACAGATGAGCAAGAAGCAAACAAGCACCAGAACTCCAGACACAGATATATTTTTTATTACGCTTGACTGTGAGGGGGACACAGAAACTTAAAGGTAAGCAAGGGAGAGAAAAGGTATGAAGAAAAGCATTCCTAGATGCCTTGCAGTGATGACAAGAAGTCCATCTCTTCAAAATGCCAAAGAACTGCAGTTCTTTGTCCTGTGTACTTGTGGCAAACAATCACACATGTTCAGCGAGATAGATGTGAAATGTTTTGTTTCCAAGACTGAGTAAAAAAATACCCTTTCAAACACATTAAGTAGCTTCCATTTCCCCACCTTGCACTGCATGAAGCATTGTTTCTAATGCCCCAGAATTTCATAGGAACTCAAAAAGATCCTAGATTGAGATCAGAGGCCACTCTGAGCAAACACATTCATGAAATGCTGTAGTAAGGTTTTCTTTTTCAAGGAATGAACATCAACCATGTCCCATAGGCACCACAGAAACATGGAGGTCTAAAAGGGAAGGATCTGGAAGAGCATCAGCCAGCAGCTGCAGCCCCTCACAGCGACAGCTGATGATATCTTCCTGACTTTGACTTTAAAACTGCAATAAGAGAAGAATAAGCAAAGTGCAGGGACAACATACTTTACAGAGAGGTGCTATTTTAATTTACAACTATGTTAAACATTGGTGCATGAATAAAAACCCAGGATGCATCATGCACATCAGCCTTGATCAACATGTAAAAGCTCTGCTGACATAGCAAGACCATAGAAAGGATACAGTTTCACTGTATGTGGTTTTTTTTCCTTATTTTAGTAAACTTAGATTTGCTGCCAAAGCCTCTAGCAGACCTGGACACAGAGGTAAAAGAAAATGAAAAGATAAGAGGCAGACCTTTTTCCCACTTATATTGATCCAGTAAAACTTTCAGTGGCAAAAGCTGTCCAGGCACAACACTATCTAGATTAAGTCCAGCTTGCTATTCCAGAAAACGGACTTCTGGGCACAGGTGTGGCCTCCACCTCAGTCTGGTCTCATGAAGGCAACACTTTGTACAGGAGCTTTCAAAAGGAGCTCTCAGAGCCCTGTGTATCTGCACCAGAAGCATTTTCCTGTCAGGAGCACTCCACAGGACACAAGATTGTCCACAACTGTCATTCTCACAAGCAGAGAGCACACTTGAAGGTGGCTGCAGAGGCGTTACTTGGGCTGAGTGCTGGGAACCGGGTTGTGCCTCATATCTAGCTTGCATATCGTCTATTCCAAGCCTATAAGGGATTGCAAACCTCAGATCATATAAGCTCAAGAAATCCACCCTACCCCTCCAGTTTTATTCCTAAATGTGCCACTAGCCTGGTGGGAAACCATTAAAAAAATTCCAGCACACATACCCTTCCCACCATGCCTCAGTGTTCCTAGCTATAGAGTGAAAAAGAAAGCCTGGACCTACTTTGTGGACCATTTTGAAGCCTTCTGATTAAAGTATTAACTGTCCCAGAAGTAGATTTGGACCCAAATTCTCAAAGATTTCCAAAAACACCGCTCATAACTTGCTTGCAATGAAAGCTTCAACTGCAACAGACAGCATCAAAGTACAGACTCGTCATTAACCAACATACAACACACATGGCTTGACACTAAGCAGTGTTTCTGGGCTCCCAAAATGCTGAACAAGTACACCAAGCATAAACCATTCTGGCAAAGTAGGAGTGGTTGAGGTACAATCTGATGACAAGAGATCCCCTCACAGCTGGAATGGGAGCCTGAAATAAATCTCTTGGTCACATCCCAAAAAAACAACCTAAAAGGATGGGGGGAAATGCCTCTGTAAAGACTGTCAGTGGCAAAAAAACCCAGTTAGTTTAGACAAACAAGAATTATGGCCTGTTTCCCTTGGTGCCCAGGCACACTGGGGGGAATGAGACCTTTCCAGCTGCACAAAGAGTTCTCACAGTACTGTGTTAACACGCTGGCTATAGCATTCTGGAGATGGATGAGGCTGTAAGGCACTGACATTATACTGATATATGGACTTCAGGCATTACTAATCATTTAGACACAATAGCCCTGCATATATTTTTGCTTTGCATCCTCTGCAAATATTCTCCTCTCTCTGCTCTGGAAGTTTTTTCTTTAAAAGTGTACATGAAACAGGCACAGAATGGGGAAAGACTCACCAGCAACACTGATGTGCTCTGGGGAGGAGACAAAGAAAAAAATGAAACAAAACAAACCACAAAAAAAAAAAAAAAAAAAAACCAAAAAAAAAAAAAACCAAAAAAAAAAAAAACCAAACAAAAAAAAAAAAAAAAAAAAGCTGGATCAGGACAGCCAAATATGAAGACAATTTTAATTAAATCATGTCTATCTTATATCATCTATTTCAGCTAATTTAGCATCTCAAACGAGTATTATCTCAAAAGAGTTAATAGCTCTAGAAGCCCCACTTTTTCACAGTTATTTTTCTTTAATGTAATTACATTTTTGCTGCTGCACCAGAAATATTAATAGCCTTTTCTGCATGAGACAGAGAAGCTCTACAGCAGGACAAGAAAGCTTCAATCCTACTGATGATCTGCATGCTAATGGTTACAGCTTGTCTGTCAATGTAATCTCTACTGAAGCTATTGAAAATAGGCAGCACCCCTCTCAATACTTCAAGCATGCATCTCTTCAGGAAAAAAAAATTCCATTCTCTTGACTGTAGAAAGGACAATAACTGGGAAAACAGACAAGCAAAGCTGTTGTTGCTCTACTGTATACTGGTCTGTGGGAAGACACAGAGGGACAAATTCTGCTCTTCATTACAGTACCTATGATCCAGAATTGATCTAACCTAGTCAATGGAACTGACCCAGATGTACAGGGGAGAAAGAGTCCAGGGCTCCAACCAAGCCAGCAATCCTATATTTCTACACCCGTGCAATCCAAAATCCTCTGCTCTAAGCACAATAGATCTGACCTAGTACTCACCAAAATCAACTGAAAAGCAACCAGTGTCTCCTCCAGTCATTATGCAGACCTCATGCCATCCACCCACCAGCAAATTCAAACCACTTAGTGTATACCTTTCAGAAAAAAAAAAAAAAAAATCTTATGGTCTTGCCCAAAACAAAACCCCAAACCCAACACTCTAGTAGGGAGCCATGTTCACTCTATCTGAGCTTCCCTAATCTTGCCACAAGGACAAGTAAGACTGATTTGGGAAGAGAAGGAATGTGGAGAGGCAGAGATTACCTGGCACAGTCCACAGGATTGCCAGTGCCATAGGGGCAGGAACTCTGCACAATGTCCAGCTGACTGATCCTGTAACAATTAATAAATCCAGCAAGTGGGACAGAGCACGTGTCCAGTCACCCTTTTAGTCCATCACACTCTGGTGTATTGCCCCAATGATTAGCAGTTACTTCAACTTCATAATTATGTGCACACATACACATGCCTAATTCTAAAGATAAAACTTATCACAAGCTTATCACCATCTGGAAACTCAAATTTATTTTAGAAGTTAATCAAGACCAAAATACACAATCAAGACAGGCTTTATCGTTTTGTATTTATGACACCAACTGACACATTTTATTAATCATCAAGTGTTTAAAAAGTGTTAAGGCCCTCCTCCTCAGTTACTATAAATTTTCTGCTACCACTTCCAACACAGACTGTAAAAATACAGACTACTAGAAGGACATATTCTGTTCCTGGTACCCACCAGCATGGGTGCAGAATGTGCTATTCCACATCAGGTCACTTCAGATAATGCAGACATTTTTGTTCTGCCTGCATACCAATCAGCTTTAAAGCACTATAATGCAAATAGTCTTTTAAAGGATTTTAACTATCTAAAGCTCTTTGTTTTAAGACAAGGTATTACAGTAAAGATCATCCATGAGATCCAATTACAGTCACCTTAATAATTATATGGCTACCTTGACTAATTCAAAAATCCCTACAGGCTATCCATTTTGAAGTTTGATTCCTTTATACAATCATTTATTAGCCAAAAAAGCATGAAAATTACTAGCTACAATGTCATTTATTAAATGAATTCAGAAGGCATTACTCTAAGGGTCTTGAAGCCCACCTTTTTATCGTTTAGAAAATGTATCTTGAGTGTCGATGCCTTAAAAATTAATAAAAGACAAAAAAAAAAAAAAGAATTCCACAGTTCCCTGCTTTTTACAGAGTACAGTGTGTTCAAGAAGTGGATTGAAACCCAACAAAGCCTTTTATTCCTTGTGGATTATATACATGCACTCTGCAATTAAAATCTATGTCTCCTACCACTCAGCCAAATAACATAAAAAGAGAAAATCTTTTGATATTAAGATGACTAAGGAGAGCATCTTTTAGCCTGAGACAATGCTCAAAGAAACCAAGGCTGCCTCTCACTGCCAAAGGAAGGGCAGACAACACTTAAGGATGTGAGCATTTCACACCTGTTTTTGCACAGTGCATCCTTGCTCTTCTACAGCCTACAAAGAATTAATAAAATGATTCCTCTCTCAACCTGGATGTTTCCAAATGTGTAAGTTGAAAAAGAGTAGCAGAAATGAGAAACCACACTTATCACTCATTGCACATAGTAAAATAACAAAGGCACCTATGTGGAGCATGTGGCACTTTTGGGATTTCTTTTAATATCAAAGAACTTCAGCAGCCTTGTTAGGACAAAAAGGTTTGCACTGCAGAAATCTGTGCATTTGGATTACCTGGGCCACCAACTACAGATTTTGTAGAGGGTGGGAAGATGAGTGAGTGCATGTGCACATTCATACACATTTGTGCATATAGCCCTTTTTTTCCAGTCAGCATTTTATAAGTGCTCATACTTGGCTTTTTTAATGTACAGATTCAAATTTGTCAGGGGAAAAGACATGAAATACTCAGTTTCCAAATCTAGCCTCAATTTCAGACAGTGTGTTCTAATGAACATTTTCCTTCAAATGTTCCAATGGCAGCCATCTTTATTTCTTTTAAACAGCATCCCCTTCTGATGCCTGTAACCTAAATGTTAATGCCTTATTCAGGACTGCATCTCTAATGTGTAAAATTAATATGACCAAAAGGAAAGCTGTCATTTGCTTTCATTGCCAACACTGGGCACAGTGTAAAAGGCAACCCAAAAAAGCATTACTATTTTAAAATAACTCCAAAAACCCTGGATAATTAAATTTTAAATGCATAAGGCAGTGAATTGGTTTTTTTTACACAAGGAAGCCTTCCTTGACTCCCATGGACACAAAGCTTCCTTACTGCAAATTACAAAGTGCTTGTGCTGCACCTACTTATACCATGCTGTTACCCAAAGTCCTGTTTGCATATCACAGAATTGAGAGTCCTGTCATCCACTGTGGCTCTCTGAGGCTTCCTGCCACAGAGCTTTTCAGTCCCCGAGTTCCTGTAGTGGAACCAGTAAAACACACCAGCTCCCACAGACATGCCTGCAGTTTCCATGTTCTGCCAGAGGGGCTCCCCACCAGCCTGCCGGGATCTGCAGAAAGGGCAGAGCAGAGAATGCACACTGCCACAGGATAGTCCTTGTGGATAAGTGCTCCTAATCTGGGCACAGGTCACCTTCCACTAGGTAGTGCCTAGTCATGTTGCGACAGCACCAGAGGACACAGGGGAGGGAGCTGAAATCTAACATGGGCCATTCATGTGGAAACTTAGAATTTCAGTTCCACAGAAGGGAAGGGAGCTACTCCAGACAACTCCCCAACATCTAGCTCCTTATGAACGAGCATGTGGGGAGGGCAAGAAAACAAACCATATACATTGATCAGCATTAAATGAAAAGTGGAGGATGAAAACATTACACAAAAGAAGCAACGCAGAGTCCAAGTGCATATGTGGTAAAATTTTGGTTTATCCATGAAACCTTAGTTTCAGGTGCCAAACAATTACATCAAAGCGGGAACATATTGCACCCAATGCTGATTACAGTCACAGTATTGAAATCCAAGAAAATCCTGTGGCATGAACTGGAGATAATTAGGAACTGAATTCTTTCACTGGTTCACAGTAGCCTCTGGTGGTCTCATCCTCTAGTTAAGAGCACAAGGCTTGTGCCAGAAACACCACTTTGTCACACGCAAGCATTCTGTCCATAACAAAAGGATATAACCTGGGTACTGAATCGCAAATAATGAGGAATTAACTGAACCAGTCAGAATTCTGACTGTAACAACAAATACCTTGCCCACAGAGATCCTATATGAATGAGCTACAGGGAACAGGAACATGCAAAAAAGCACAAACATGCTTTGCAATGTTATCCTTGTAAGATAGTAGGTGGCTGCTGAATCTATGTAACTCACCACAGACATGTCTTCATCTTTATCCTGGACATGCCAGGCCTACACAAGGATCATTCCTGATCCTAATTCCATTCCTTTAATGTGAAGGGGAAAACTCTTTTCATTGATTTCAAATGGACCCTTCATCCATGCATCTTATGCTTCATTTTATGTATGTTGACACTTCAAGTCACATACAGAACTCAAACATTTGCTTTGAACAGCACAAACAATCAGAAAGAAAAACCATCAGATTCAAATCATTGTGTCCGCCATCCCAGTCCTTAACTTCCTCAGGATTAAATTAGAGTTGATACATAATACATATGCACCAGCCCAAAAGGTTTGAGAGGAAAAAACACTGTGCTAGAATGACATTCACACAAGGACAACTGCAGAAGCTTTGTCAGGCAGGATTTGATATAGAAATTGAACAGAGTCAAACAAAATACAGTAGTGCCAGCTTTCAAAAAAGTAACATGAATCTAATTTCTTCCAATTGTCTGAACCATTTTTAAAGTTAATTACATGGTACAGTACAAGATAAATTACCTGTCACTTCTGAAGCATAATGGAAGCAACTTAAGAATTCAGAAAGATGCTTATATTTCTGAATATGAAATAAAAATGAGATTCTAGTTGCAACAAATCAATTGTATCAATTTGTTCATAAAAAGCACTGGGCATTTCTGCTCTATATGCCATTTTGCTGAGTTCAAGACAAAGTTTCCATGCACACTGACTTTATCTCTGAAAAAGTTACTTAAGCTAAGTCATGACACTTTACATCTGTGAATAGAGCATCAGTACGCGGAAAGTTAGGACAGTTACTTTCCCAATATTGATACACAGTATTAATTAAAAAAAAAAAACTTATAAAAACCTACAAAGTAGAAAATGTAACAGTGGAGTAAAAAATATCCTGATGAAATAAGACAGGACTGCAACATAATTACCCAGGTAATTTTTGCTTGAACACATTCAGAGACATTTTTATTTCTTCAGTTCAGCAAGCAGTTGTTGCAAAAACCTACACTCATTTGCACTGCAACAGAAAAAGCTGTTCTTCTAATAAGATTAATATTCACTAACCACAAAGATTTTCACAAGATACAAAGAGCAGCTTAACTCTCAACTCAAAGCAATTCCAGACTACCAGTCTTTCTGAAGCATAGTCACCAGAGTAGGTTTGCTCACACTGATGACAGTTCCATGGAAATCTATGAAAAGCTTTTATAGGGACACCAACAAACAGATACAGCACACAGCAGGGTTTCTGGGGGATGGATTTCATTGCATGCAATTAAATGAGGGCCAGTTTCTTGTGGCTGTCAAATTTCTCTGTATCCCAAACACAATAATTTAAAATCAGTATACAGGGTCCATCAAAGGAATGGCACACACCCAACCGCCTTGCAGATCTCTTCTCCTTTGTAAGCAAGGGAGAAAGCAAGGATCAGTTGCAAGATGGGAGACTGCTGCATTGATTTTCAAACAGAATCTGCCATCAAAACCAATGGTAAGCTTGTCTTCAAACCTAAGGAAAAAAAAAAATCTCCTGTGGTCTGAGTTGTTCTGATATTTGAGCAAAGGCAGACATTAACCATACCATTCTGCAAATGTAACTGAGATGATCATGGAGATGAGGCAAGTCTGACCTGTGAGATCTAGCCTTCATCAGCATCCAGAGGAGAGTAGTACGAGTCTAAAACAGGACATGGAAAATGGAGCAAAAAAAAAAAAAAAAGCAAGTGGGAGGGATGGGAAGGGAACCAGGTTTAGAATAAGTCAGTTTCATAAACCTGTCTGAGGTAAGATAAAAACAGTATTAATTATCCTGCCTCAATTTTACACCTTGGGGGATCCTAACACACCACCACTGTGACCCCCAGCCCAGCAGAGCAGCTCCTGCCTCCACTGGGTGACTCACAGTCCCCCACCTGCTGCAGCTGGGAAGCAACAGAACAAAGAAAACATCTGTGAAAGTGTAGGCAGGCTAAAGACCAGTGAGAAAACTGATTTCATAGGAAATACAGCAGATAAAACTATGATGTGCTGTCACATAAAAGCCCAAGACTGAGCTATTTCACACAGACTGAAGTTCCAGGAGCATGGAGCAATAATAAGCTTGCACTCAGTTATCTAGATAGCACGTGGCAGGAGACTGAAAGGGGGAAATATTTGAGCAAAAGAGACAGGGAAAATCAGCTCTATACTGCTATATCTCCAGCTATAGCAAACACTGCAGCATGGATTTTTTTTCAGTAAAGGCTGGACAGGCAATGGTAAAACACATTGAAGTCCCCACTACCACTTCATCCCCCAGGAACAAACATAGCTTCAGACAGCCAGGATCATCTCCAGCATTTTCTTTACAGTGGTCCTGAGCACTGGAGAGCTGCATAATTCACCTTCCCTCAACAACAACTGGTTGGGGAACCTAACTTGGGAGGGTGGGTTCCCAGCTCTTCGGTAATCTCTGACAAAACTCAGATAACGCAAAGGTGCAATAACCAAACAGCACATTTACAGCTGGCTTCCCAGCAAAGAATGGGAACACAGCCAAAAAGAGAAGAAACAGTAAAAACCATCTGATTTCCTTCCAGCATGAATGTGTTGGTATTTAAGATAGGGAACAAGGGACACATTATATTCTTTTGCAAAGATAAGGCAAAGCTCATCTTCTCAGCTTCAGGCATTAAGTGTGTTTGTGTTGTTTGGGGTTTTTGCCTGTCTTTAAAAAAAAAAAAAAAGGTTTCTGTTAACTATGTAATTTTCTCTTTTTTACCCCAAAGAAAAAAAAGCTATCAGCAGAAATTTGGGTCTCACACTTCTAGCAAGAGTTCCATGTTCAGATCTCCTAAAATGGAAAATCCCCTCTAACAGATAAAGATTTATCTTAACCCACAAGGGGTTGGACTCATCATCTGGTGGCCTCCTAGCATCTTTCACCTTCACTTTCTCTCACCTGAAACTGACGAGAAAGCCCTGTAAGCAGCCTCCCGAAATTCACTGAGAGAACTCTGGGGCTCAAGAAGGACCTGACACTTCTCGCTGAGGACTTATCTGAAAATCTTATTTTCTCTCCAAAAGGTTTGGGTGGGAGTTTTTCATCTAATTCTGATTGAAAGTGCCTCTGCCAGACACCATGGTAAGCTACCAACAACAGTGACACTGGCAAGCCAGAGATGAGAGAGCTCCCTCCTGCAGCCATCCAAAGACATGCTTCAGTGAAGACCAGCTAGAATTTAGAACACCCTTCAACAACAAAAAGGACATTAACCAAGATTTTGAAAGCTCTTAACACCTCCAGTCCCAGCATACACTCTGCCCAGGATCTGGCTCCAGTGAATTCTGCCACACAATAAAGGTTACAAGCACATGTTACAAAAAAAGACTTAATTCCTAAAAATGATCCACTACACAATCTATATCACATTCACAGGTCTACCACCTCCCTACTGACCCTTCAGGAACTCTATATTCGTCTATCAGTTGCGTTATCAGGATGGTAACACGTACAATGGCCCAACATATCTGGGAGAGCAGCTGTCTGAACTGTGTAACTGTGTAGGAACTAGATACCGAAGCAGAACTTAAGAGCTTCCCAGCAGTTCCTGCCATGGAAACAGCCCACCAAAAAAAAACCCCCAAAACCTCAGAATAAGTTATGATGGAAAAGGCACAATAAAGTTTGCATTCTATTTATTTCCAGATCTACTCCATTCACACTAACAACCTATGTGCCACACAGAAAACGGGTGCACATTATCCTCCCAGTGATTTCACAGCATCGCATTCTCTCCTTGGAGCTTATGCTAAATCCTTTGAACTGTACTAAAATATCAGCCTATTTATAGCCTCACAATATAATGAATATAAAGCCATAATCTCCAATAGTTAACTATAGAGCATATTGAGAATTCTTAAAATATGATTTTTCTACATTCAAAAAATCGCACAAGAATATTTAGTCTAATCTCTCACCTACTGCATGCAAAGTTTGTGTTCCAGCAGTATAATTCATCTGAAACAAGGGGAAATAATAAGTCTCGGCCAAATTTTCTGAATAGGTCTGTAAACTATATTATCCGTGGAACTCCACCAATTAAAATACCACATTTCTATTCAATTGGTGAAGCTATGTTACAACCCATAATTCTGCATGGTGCCTTGAAGACCAGAAATAAAGCCTTCTCCAGGTCTGCTAAGGACTGAGCAATCCTTGTGAAACCTGTAAACATGGGACAGACACAGCAGGAAAGATAATAAATATGCTAACTTTCCCAAGAAGTTGGCAGGTATTAACACAGAAGGGCACCATACAAGAACACATTAATCAAGCAAATTATACCAACTCTGGAGGAGCAGACAGCTGATAGAAAAACACCAAACACGACTTGGCTTCACCACAGAACAGCAGATCTACTGATTCCTAATTCTTTCAGTGCATCAAGCCTCTACCATTTGATGAAAAATTCTCCAAAAACTTTCAGGAAAAATCAATTCTCATAGAATAATTTAGGTTGGAAGAGACCTCTGAGACTGAGTCCAACCCCTAACTCAGCACTGCCAAGTCCACCACTAAACTACGCCTCTAAGCACCACATACACATATGGCAACTATGGGAGCCACAAACAGGGAAAGAAAAATTCGACCTGAATAGATTCTTTTTCCTTTCACTAGACTGCAATTCCCTTATCAGCCACAGGTATATGCCTGTAGGCAGGACACTTGAGAGCAGACAGTAGACAATAACAGCTGGGAAGACTCGCCTGCTGAGGAGTGTGGCCAGCCTGCCAGCTACAGCTGCTGGCCCACTGCGAGGTATCATTCCCTGTCCCCAGCGTCGCTCCTCTGCTCAGCTGTCAGATCCCTCCAGAAAGTCACTGCAAGTGCAATTTCCACGTCATTTCTCAAGCAGAAGGGGGGAAAGTGAGACAGACAGACAGACCAATTTTTTTTTTTTGCCATGCTGGACAAATTTCACCAAGCTGCACAAAGCATCTACGAGGTGTCTGTGCACACAGCTGGACACCTCATTAAACTTCTACAGCCCAAGCCCACTTTTGTGTGAATCAGTAGCTGATCGACGTGGGACTTCCCTGGGAGCCAGCATCCGCTGCCCCCGACACAGGTCCGTCCCTAGGATGAGGGAAACTGAAAAGCTGAAGTCGCTTTTGGTACCCGGGAGTGTGGATCCGAGGTGATCCCTGCACAGCATTCCGCAGCCTGCGTCCCTGCGGACACCCGTGCCCAGCCAGCGGCTCCGCGGCCGCCCGAACACGGCAGGACCGGGCCGGGCAGCCGCCCCCGCCGCTCCAGACAACTCGGGCGAGCTGAAGCGGAGCTGCCGCCGGCGGTAGCGGGTGCCCTTGCCGGCCGCGGTGTCCCTGACCCTTCCAAAAACGAAAAGATGAGAAGACGAAGGCCCGCGACCCCTGACAGGAGAGGGGAGCTGAGGTCGCGCTCCCGGCGAGGGGGACCCGTCGGCAGCTCCCGTCGCCCCTCAGCCATGAAGCGCTTGCCAGCCGCTGTCGTCTCCCTCCCCCTCTCACCAAACACACAATATAAAGCGGAAAATAATAAAATTCTTAAACAAACCAACTTTCCTCCCTCCCGCGGGAAGTTTCCAACGGGGGGCGAGGCGACCTTCCCGCAGCCACTGCGGGCGCTGTGCTCGCCGCCACCGAGCCCCGCGCCTGCCGCAGCGGCGCCGGGAGCCGAAAGCTGAAGCCGGGGGCAGCCGGCGAGGGCTCGCAGGGCGGCCGCCACCTGCGCCGGCGGGGAGCGAGGAGGGCGCCGCCCTCGGCGGGGCCGGTGCGGTTGCAGTGCCCTACCTGGGTACAACATACTTTGGAAATAGAAGATGACGAGGATGAAGGAGCCCACAGAAGTGACCAGGACCATCCTGCACACCCGGTTCATCCTCATTACTTCCAGCACCGCTGGCTTCATGGCGTTGTCCGGCGGCGCGGAGAGGGCGGCGGAGAGGGCGGCGGAGAGGGCGGCGGAGAGGGCGGCGGAGAGGGCGGCGGGGCGCGCAGGTCTAGCGCCAGGAACCGCTCCGCGCCCACCCCTCACCGAGGCGCCACCGCCAGAGGATGCCCGGGCGCCCGCGCCCCGCGCCGGGGAGCGTTAATGCCGCGCTGGGCGTGACCATGCGGCGCGCCAGGCGGAGGGGCGCTCTGCGCGCACGGAGGTGGGGGGAGGCGGGCCAGGCGGCGAGCCGGGGCGGAGTGCGGCCCCCCCTCGCCAAGGGCAGAGATGGTCCCGCCCGGCGGCGGGCGGGGACGAGCCGGGCGGCCCCGAGGAGCTGCGGGGGCGTGCGGCGGCCGCCGTCCGAGCGGCCCCGCTGCCCGTGAATTTGACCACCTCTGGGTCACTCTCGACCTCTTCAGGGGGGCGGGGTCCGGCAGCCGCCGGCGGGCAGGAGCGTTCGTTCCTGCCTGGATCTGCCCGACGCCCCGTTCGTGAAGAGAAATTCTCGCACTCTTAGCGGTGTCCGTCGCTCCGGTAACCCTAAATGCCTCCTTGCAGGTCTCCCCTCGCTCCGCAGGTTGTGCTACAGCCGGTCCCTGCCGTCGTGTTTTGCCGGTGCCGCGCTGTCCCGTCCGGGAGCTGTTCATTTTATCAGCGGCGCAAACGCCAACTTCAGGCGCACGGAACCATTCGGGGGCAAACAGTGCCACCTGGCCTGACGGAAATGAAAGGGGTTTATTTTGTTTTCAAACCCGAGACTTCTAAGTTTTATGCATTAACTAACACTGTTCATTTGTCGGTGGAATCAAAAGGTCCTTGCGCCGCAGTCGGCCCGCCGAACGTGGATCTACCTTTCCGTAATCGAGAGCAGCACCAGGCCATGAGGTACGAGCCCGTACGTGGGAGGAATGTAGAGGAGCTGCGAGCTACAGAACAAAAGGCCTCTGCCGTGCCCAAGCGAGCATCGGGTTTGGGACAGCTGGGGCTGCTGGGGAGCCGGGCACTGTGAGCGAGTGCGGCTCGGCGGAGCCCCGAGCGAGGTTTCCCAGCGGCGAACCACACGGCACAGCTCTCTAACTGGGACTGTCCTCTTGCTCTGACCTACACAGGTGTTGAAAGTACAGTGCTGAATGGAAATGTCTTCTTAGCAATATACCATTCATCTTTGTGCGGTGGTGACAGTTCTGTTTGTTCCCCTGACGCGCCCAAATACCACTTTGCTATTAGTTTTGTTTTTTGCTAAAATGAAGAACATTATACTGATGTTGATACCATCTTCTCACATAAAGGGATTTTTTTGCTCTCGCGCTTCTTTCTGCTCTTCCGATTAGTTGGGGGGAGGGGTCTTTAAAATGAAAATAGCCCTGAACAGTCTGAATCCAAAGATGGGAAGGAAGTGGAGTAAAACATACTTTAGGCTAAAAAAAATCCTCCAACTTCCATCCCCTCCCATCACTGCCCCCTGCGCCCTCAAAAGAGGCAAACCCCACAAACAGACAACCCCAAACAAAACAAACAAGCAAACAAACCCAGAAGGTATGAGTGTTCATTCCAGTTAATCGTGACAGAAACATGCAAAGTCATGAGAGTCATCTTCCACTTTCCAAAAGGCAAAGATTTTACCTCAAGGATAAACCAGTAATTAGTTAGGCATTTGCAATGGAGTAGATTATTTAGTTTTGGCCTGGAGTTCCTTTTATCAGAAACAAATTCCATTGTTGATTAACAAAGGTTTGACACATTTTTCTTACTTTCTCTAGATTTTCTCCATTTTTTTTCTTTTAGCAGTTTTAATATGCAGTGACCATTTTCTAGTCTTCCTAATGTAAAGGAAGCTTTACATTAATTTTTCTCTTTTAAGTCCAAACTGCAAACATGACAAAAAGTCATTCTATGATAAGCACTAGACAAAGAGAAGCATTTTTATGTAATGCAAAGTGGCAGATAGTTAAGGCAGTCAGCAAAAGTCAACCAGAAGCAGAGCCTGGCATTTCAGCATCCCCTGGCAATTCATGTGCTGCAGCACAACAGTGCGCAGTATTTTAACAGAAAACTGGACTGTCTCCAGGAGCCTGGATAAGATATTGAGGACTGAGGGAAAAAGCCTAGAACTCAATACTCAGCCAAGTTACGCAATATAAATCTTTATACTGTTAGAGAGTTAGAGAAGGCGGACTGTTTTTCAGTGTGGCTTAAGAATAGTTACTTTTCTTCTTTTTTTTTTTTTTTTTTTTTTTTTTTTTTTTTTTTTTTTTTGTAGGCATCATCCTCTAATGGAATGATGGAGAGTTTTAAAGCATTGAGAAGAAAATCACCAGCTGTGTTGCCATTTATTTTTAAAAGAACATTATAAAGAAAAAGCATCAGTATGGACATTGTCAATTATAAACTCAGTATCCACAGCTTACAGCATCTCTGCAAATTTCCAACTATGACAACCTTCCTGGTGAGTCAGGACAATGAAATGCAGCAGCCTATTTTTGAGATAGCCAGTTTTTTGTTTTCCCACAAAGAAAAGCATAACTGAGGAACATAACAAGGAGCATAACAAGAAAACACAGTTGTCTTTCCAGGTGGTTGCCAAGTTGTAGAATAAGCATATGAACAGCTTAGGCACTTCTTCTAAAGTATGCCTCTCTCTGAGTAGAAACTTCAGCAGCTCCAGAGCTGCAGGGAGTCTGGATAGTACTGTAGGTGTGATCACCTATCATTGCCATGACAATAACCAGTATCTCTGAATAAAAATTGTCCCATCATCCAAGAGATATCTGGAAAGAAAAACTTAAGAGATTAAGAACTAGATGCCAGTGACATCAAAAGTACAGACAATATTTTGTGGATTATTTTGTATAATAAAAGAGCTTCACAAAAGAAACCCAACAAACTGCCAAACACAACTGCCCGCATCACTATTTATTGATAAAACTCAAAAAATAGCAAAACTGCAATTGAAGAACAGCACAGATGTAAATACAGCATGTAGAAAATTCAGGGTGCAATTTATCAAAAAAATTACAAGCAGGCTAATATTGAAGAGTGTGTTGAAAGGTTAAACAGAATGCCATTAGAAAACAGAGGTATCTGTGAGACACATATAGGTTCTGTGCAACTTTTTCTCTCTAAGGAAAGAATCCCAGAAAAAAAAAAAGTTGTTTTGTTTTATACTGATAAGCTTCATCCTTTAAAAACAGAGGGTGAAATTTTTACAGAATATCTAATGTTATTGACGAAATACTCACAAGATTTAGGAACGAAGGCTGCCTTCAGATCTGAAACAGAAACTACAAATTTCAGACTCTGTCTAACCTGAGACCATTGTGACTCCAATCCCATCACACCATAGGATAAAGACAGGTGAATGAGAAAATCTTCGGGATGTATCTTCTGATTATATTCTGTGGGGATAAGTTTTTAACTTCTCTGGTGGGAACAGCAATATCATAAAGGTCTTAGGGTCTCAGGCTTTATCCCCCAAGGAATATGGACATTGCTTTAATGATGCCAGCCAGTCTGTGGACCTTTCATTTGACAAGCTGCCCTAAAATGTGCTGTCTGAAGGCAGGTGGACAAATAAATAACTATGTTAATATTCAGAGACTCTCCCTACCTCAGCCTGAGATTGCCTGTCAGTCCAAAAGTGTTTGGCAATGTTATTCCATTAACATATGGTACCACATTCTAAGATACCGAGCTCATTAAAAAAAATATGTGAGAATCTCCCTAACCCAGCTTATTCCAGTGGAATTAGGACAAAGCTAATTTCCCTACACAGATTTCTCAGTCAGAAACTCACTGTCTGCATGAATGAAAGGCCACCCATCTCCAGGAAGCCATCTTCATAGAGAACTGAAAGACAATCCTTTCTGGAGCTAAGCAGATGTCTTGCCCCCTTCTTCTTCCCTCCAAATAAGTCCCCCCATGTACCTGTGAAGAAACCAGGAGTGTCGGTTTCTCGGCTGTTTGGGTGACCTGGAAAGGCCCGAGGTGGCCTTGGACAGCCCGGCGCTTCAAAGGACAAGAAGAGACTTCAGATCTTTTCTCGGTCTCGGTGTTCATTAATTGTTTATCTAAAAGATTTTCTTTTGGCCCGACAGAGGTCTGCTCAGCAGCCAACCATGAGCACACTGAGAGCCCCCGGGGCGGTCACCTATCTTTATACTCGAAGTTACTTATACAGTATTTATCATTTTTCCCCAATACCTTTTACCCTTATTAACCAGTGCACTTTTAGTAATAACCAATCCCAAAGTGCCAACATCACCACAGAAGATGGAAGCCAAGAAGAAGAAGAAGAAGAAGAACAGGACACGCCCCAATTCCTCCATCTTACTTCTTTAGACCCCCCTGTACAGAAATCCTAAACCCTGTGTCTTACACTCTAAGTAACTTATCCCTTCACCATTCACCCGGTGAAATCCTCCCATCCTCATACAGGTGTCGTCTCCTGTGTAGGATCAAAGTCCAGCCACCAGACACTTCTGGCAATATTCCAGGACTCCCAAGCCCCCCAAGGGTGGTCTCGGTCACTCTGCACCTCAGTCCTGAGGCGCTGAGATCCCACACAGGAGAAGCAATATATGCTGTATTTCAAGATTAAAATATATGCTGTATTTCAAGCAAAATCTATACTTGATGTAAGAGCACTGTGGTATTAATTGTAAAGTTCTTAGTAACAAGACTTGGAGGTGATAGGCATAGAAGCAATTTTTAAGCTTGGCTTTGAAGGATGCAATTTCTAGAGGTGGTGGATGTTTACACCTCTGCCCACTGCAATAAACAGCTGTAGGGGATCAAACCCAGTGGTCCAGCACTGTCCAGGACAATGTCATCGGCTTCAGAGGAAACATCAGTTTGCCCTGCAATAGGTAGCAGTGGTCAAGTCTGCCAAAAAATTGGTGTTTGCTTGTGACATTTATTAGGTAGAGCTTAGCTTTTGTCCTGCAATGCAAATGGCTTCACTTGGGGAACACTCTCCTGAAAATCAAATCCAAGAAAAATTCCAGTGCATCCTGTCACCACAGTTACAAACAGAGCAGCCTGGGCAAAGCAGACATTAAAATATTTGCCAAGTTCCATTGAAGTTCAGCTCTCTTTTTTTTTTTACTGTGTGTATACTTCCTTTGCAGTTTTCCCCATTGCTAATGAAGGGCACTTTTTATGAAGTGAAATATTGGAGTAAAACTTAACAATTGTAGGGGCCAAAGCAGCTGCAAGACAATCAGAACCCCCTTGTTGACTTTGTTGCCTGTGTTGAAAGGAGATTTTTAAATGGACAAGCATTTTCCCCAGCAATGACAGTGCACCCTTAAGTTGCACTGAAATTCAGATCTCTTTGTCAGCTGACCTTTGGGGCATCATCTCCAGTGTGACTCAGAGCACAGAGAGGCTGAAATAAGAGGAATCACCAGCTTTTTTTTAGGGTTGCTCACACCAATTCTATTCTCAGACACCAGGGATTACTCATGCTCTTCAGAACATATTGCTGGCATCCTGCTCTGCTGCTCATTAGACACAAGGGTGTTAGGATAAAGCCTGGTAGCCAGGAAGGCAGGATGTAGTGAGCAGAAGCCACACAGCACCAGAACAGCATAAACTGCATACAGTTTACAAAACACAAGCAGCTCACTCCATTCACCAGGTAGCACTTTCCCAGCTAAAGTTCAAGCAAGATGCTTTTGGGAGCAAATTGATTTGTCTCCAAGAGTTGGAGTGGCTTATGTGGGGCTTGGGGAGAAAAATCCAGCTGAATAGGAATGAACACACAGACTTAAAAAAAAACCCAAAAACATCATTGCAGAAGACATGAAGAGGATCGTAGAATAAATTATTATTGGAGGGATTTGGAGCAAGGAAAGATCTGCCCCACCCAAAAAGAAAAAGGAAACTGGAAAATCAGTTACTCATATTGTCAAGATTGTAATTTTTGTAAAATAAAAATCCATAACCATCTCCTGTGTTTGGGATTTTATAAGAACTTTTACATTATTTTTTGGCTCTTCTGAAACAGTCTCTATTTCTGGTTATATAAGTCAATTGCTGGTATTTTCTGTAAAGTTTCTTTATGAAAGAAAATGGTTTCTTTCCAAACCATTACTATTGTCTCTCCTAGGGTAGATCCATTGCCCCAGCTCTCATATTCCATCCATCTGGTCTCCAACTGGTAAAATGTTGATACATGGTTAGTCAACAGAAAACACATTTACATGACACAATTAATTTGCCCTGTTTTAGACATCCAAAGTGCAATAAGGTGAATCATGCCCTGAAAGTGCCCATTGACTGAAAAGCTCCTGGATGTCTGTCTCTGCTACAGGCACCTATATTGCACAGCTAGGTGAAAAAATTCCCAGCAGAGCCTTCTAAATCTTCTGTTTTTGAAGGAAATGCTGTCAAAGCTCATGTTTTCTGTGCTCTAATGTTCATCTGGTATCCTTTTATCTTTTCACCTACATTACAGTCAAAATGAGACCCTGATTTTTTCTTGTATTTGACCATGTTAATCTCAGTAGAGGTTATTTTAGGTCAATAATTCTTGGGTCCAGCTGTCTGTCTCTGCCCCGAGATGCATGGGATGGTGGTTCTGTGGCAGCCTGCGCTTTCAAAGAATGAGTCTGGACTCTTCGCTTTTTCGGTCTTCAGGTTGTTTATTATTTCTTATCTACAAAATTTTCTTTTTGCCCAGCCGAGATCTGCTCAGCAAGGCAGCCACAGGCACTCTGACCACCCCCGAGGTGGTGTTGTCTTTATATACTACAAACCACGTATATCATAAATACTTTTATTTCCCAATACCCATCACCTATCACAGTGCACTTCTATTCTAAACCAATCCCCAAGTGCTAACATCATCACAGAAAATGGATGACAAGAAGAAGAAAGAAGGATGGGACATCCTGATTCTTCCATTTTGTCCCCATAACCCCTATACCAAAAACCTTAAAATCTATATTTTCAGCCTGTAAATACATCATTCTTGCACCATTCAAACCCATGTGACTCTCATGTCCTCAAACACAGGTGGCAATTCGTTGGAAGGATCAAAGTCAAGCCACCAGGTGTTCCTGGCAACATTCCAGGACTTCCAAGCCCCTCAAGAGAGTTCTTGGCAACTCTGGACATCCAGAGGGATGTGCTGAGTTCTCACAAATAATGTGTCCTCTCTATTCCCAGATTTTTTTCTACCAAAAAAAACCACCAACCCTACATACAAATATAAGCATTTTTATTTATGAAATGTTTTCCCATAAAAGCATTAACCAATTTTCTGGCAATCATAACAAACTGAAATCTTGTAGGAAAGTATGGAATTTTGAGATAGAGTTTTCTCTTTTCTTTTCCTTTTATGCCAAAACTGAAGACAAGCACACACCCTCTTTGGATACCTGGAACATGTTCAGAAGACCATTTTAAGCCGACAGATGCTGGAAAATTTCTTAGCTATTTTTCAGTAGTGAAATGAGTTCTATGCAATTTTTCATTCTCATTTACATGTAAACTACTACATCTTCAAGTTACATATGTATTTGATTTAATTGTGTGCTTAAATGTGTTGAATAATTTCCAAAACCAACAGCAAGTCAACAACATTAAGTGGAGAGTTAGATACCTCTTATGTTGCTATGCTTTTCCTGTCTCATTCCTTTGACATTTGCACTAGGAGAAAAAAATCCACTGAAGCCAGTAGAAGTATGGTTATTAAAAGGAGATCCAAGGTTGAAAACAAGGTGGGTTTTGTGCCCAAAGGACAACTGCACAACTCAAAATCAATATACTGAAGAGGAGAGGCAGAAATTTGTACTTACAAGTAGGATTTTTCTCAGTCTACTCTACTGTGACCTTAGGCTTGGGAAGTGCTATGAGGTGCTTAACTGAAAAGCACTATGGGATTATAAGCAGCAGTTTAGGAACACATTTAAAAGAAAAGTATTTTCTAGAGCTAATTAAATGCTAGGTTTTTTTCTCTTTCACCATCCCTTCTCAATTAAAAGGTGGGACTTCAGAGACTCTTTGTATTTAAAGGATGTCTAGGTGATTTTACAGGAGAGGGAACAGAGATAATAAATCACACAGCAGCTGTTAAAATAATATTGTTCAACCTGAAAAGACATTTTTCCAAATCATTTCACACACCCAACACTCCATGAGTGTCACATCTGTGTAATGAGTTGCTCCTTACCTTTGCCCTCTGGTGTGGCTCCCTATTCTTATGGACTGCCCACACTGGAGTTACAATTCCAACTGTGCTGTGAAGTACTTGCAAAGGAGAACATGACTTAGCTCCAGCAAAGAGAATCTATAAACCTTGTTGAGATGTGACTATGGAAAGCCATAGCTGAAACATGAAGTATACCTTGGCCTATGTGAGAGGAAAAGTTTGAGTTTACCACTAGTTCAATTATATTAAGAAAAATTAACTCAATTAGAAAGGTTACCCAGTTCTGGTAATTTGATACATCTTCTTTATACAGTCTGGAAGGCAAAAAGGGATATTTATGTCACATTTCTTCAGAACAGAAAGTTAACAATGTCTTCCAGAGTAACAGCAGCAGCTACAGCACATTTTCTTGATCCATCCTGGTATGGTTTCAGATCTGATTTATGAAACATGAGCCTTAATTCTATCACAGCTTATCTCTTCCTGTAGATGAGCTAGGATAACATATCCATATTGACTCTATAACATCTGTCAAAGGCTGATGAGGAACAAATACGATTAAGCTGTCTGCCCAGACCTGCACAGGAAGAAGAATGACCATTTGCTACATGTGATTCATGCACATTTTCTGCATGTGATTCATCATCATAAAAAAACCCAAAAACCAGAAACCAAAAAAACAAACAAAAAACCCAAAACCAAAACAACAAAAAACCCCACCCAAACAAAAACCAAACAAAAACCAACCAAACAAACAAAAACCAAAACAAAACCAAAAACCACCACAAAACAAAGTTGTTTTCTGGATTTTCTGGAGGTTTCATGCTGCCTTGTTATTCTCTTCTTGTCAGTATTTAGGTAAAGCAAATAGAGAATGCATATGCATAGTGCAGTCTGCAGAAGATTATGACTGACAACTTTCAAATCTGCATTAGTTCCCTTTTCACTGGTCTCAAAATCAAATAGTGTTGCAAATGCATCCTGAAAGGCATATTGTTTTTCCCCAAAAAACATATAGCTAACCCTAAGAAGAAAGTTTTCTGTCAACACAACTGCAAACACATCCTTCAATGGCACAAAACAGACTTGAAATCACTTTAAAAATAACTACTGGTAGAGATTCTATTTGAATGACAGTGCTTCAAGCTTATGCTGTTGAAAAGCAAACTGATCTACTGAGAGAGTGCCCTTTCTGCAAATGATGCCATGCAATTAAACTGTTGACATTACTAGGGAGAGAGAGATTTTCTTAGAGGACATCAACCTCTGCCAATTCACTTATAGCCAATAAGAAATAAACAAATATGGTGAGTAACAAAAACAGAACTAAAAAGCAAACAAAAAATCCCCACAAAACCAAACAAACAAAAAGCCCAAACCCCGGTAAAATCCAGAAAAATAACCTGACCTTCACCCCAAATCCCGTTCCACCTAGCTGAACCTCCTGACTCTTCTGCCTTCCTCTCCCCCAAGCAGCACAGGGGGATGGAGGAATGGGGTTTGTGGTCAGTCCATATACACAGTTCCTCTCTGGCTGTCCTTCCTCCTCACACTGTTCCTCTGCTTCAGCATGGGGTCTTGTGCAGTGGATGACTGCTTTGATATGATCCTCCATGGGCTGCAGGAGGACAACCTGCCTCAGCACAGCCTTCTCCATGGGCTGTAGGGTGACCTCTGCTCCAGTGCCTGAAGCACCTCCTCCCTCTCTTTTTTCCTTGACCTTGGTGCCTGCAGGGCTGTTATTTTGTTGGGGGTTCTTGCCTCATTCCTCTCTCACACAACTTCTACACAGCATTTTTTACCCTTTCTTAAACACTTTTCCATCAAGGTGCCACCAGCCTCACTGATAGACTCGGCTTTGGACAGCAGTGGGACTGTTTTAGAGCCAGCTGTATCCAACATGGGGCCAGCTCCTGATCTCTTCTTACAGCCTTCCTGCTGCCAAGACATGGACACATAAGTTCAACACACTGAGGAAGTAGATATGATCTTTCTTTTTGTGTTTGGACTATAAACCTTTCTCCCCCTCCTTTTCCACTATTACTACCAGTTTGTGAAGTAAAAAATTAAACAGACCTAGTTCAAACCACAGAGTGCTCAAATAACAGCATGCTCACCCACCATGTGAGTGATGGGATTAAGGGGGAAAAAACCCCAAACAACAAAACATCTGTGATTCATTCTAAGGAGAATATAAACATGATCAGAAAGCACTTTAGAGAAGTGGATTTTAACAGTGTGTGCGCAGCTTGGATACACATTAACACAACTTTTACTGAAACGAGGTTTGAGACTTTACAGAACTCAACAGTAGCATTCTGTGCCACTGGTACAAGTCCCAGGCTAGAGGCTGGAGAACGACACCATCCCTTCCTGCAGAAGTTCTCAGCAGTAGCAGTAGTGCTTCTGGTGCTCCTCAGGTTGGCTGCTTCCTGCAGAGCTCCTCCCTCTGAAGGCCACTCCAGGTTTCTTCCAGCACTGGAGGCAGAGTCCTCCTTAAGGCATACAAGCCATTATGGTAACAATGCACTGACAGGTCCTCAGTGCAGGCAGCCACTACTGTGTTTCTCATCTCAGAGGCTATCATCCTCATGGAGGAGGGAATGTCCTGTAGTGTGCTAGGAGATTGCCTTTCCTCTTCGGGCAGCAAGCAAAGGCTTGTGACAATATTTCACTGCATTTTTGGGTACACAGAGAAGCTCCCTTGTAAGAGTCTCCTCTCCATTCCACAGAAGAGATTTCCCTAAAATACCTGCAACTTTGTTGCTTTGATTTGATGTTATGTAACTCAGTGTTATGGACCGTCCAGAAGGTACTGAGGAGAAGGAAGAACAGAAAAATAGGCCATTTCTTTAATCACTATGTTCAGTGGCAGGGCCCGCATTTAGCTTTATCTTTGCAGTTGTGCTTTTCACTACTTCATTTATAAATTTATGCTAATTTTTGTAACTATCTCTATCTGCCACAATGCTAGCTGCAGGTGCCAAATTAAAGCAAATATCAAGTAGCTTTTCAGTTAGGGCAGGAAAAAATAAATCAAAATTAAATTCTCTATCAAGGGACCTAATCATCCTGCCAGTTAACACACACCTGATGAAATGATTGTGCCTCAAATTAAGCCTTCTAATTTGTGTATAAAACTTGGTCGCAAAGCTTATTTCCTCTTTCATTCACAGCTCCTATATATGTTAGTGCATTATATTACCCAGAGGAAAAAATATGCTGAAGGTAGAGCTTTGTAGATGGCTCTCCAGCACATCTACATCATATGTTAAAAGTACAGCTTGCAGCCAACATGAGAACCAAATCAAAACAGAGATGCTCTTTTAATCTGTTACTGTTACACTGGTCACTAACCATAACACTATCAATGTGATAATATTACCTCCTCCTTTTTTTTAAATTTAATTTTCCCATTCATGTCACCAGCATCCAAAAAATCTTCAGGGCTATTTTTTCAAATGCTTCTCAGACCTTTGAGTCATGCAGACAGCTTCCAGACTGGAACTTGTAAGCTAAATTAATTGTTGCCTCCACTAGACTGCAAAATGGCCATTACAATATATAGTAGCCACAGAAAATTTCTGTTTTCTTCCCCACAGGTTGAAAAAAAAAAGGATTAAAATTTTTTAAAATATCTAAAGTAATCTGTATTTATTTAAAAGAATTCTACTGTAAACTGGGAGATGATAAAACATTTGCCACACAGGCTGACAAAACCCCTCAACCAAAGTCTCTTATCACTCAAACATCCAGACAAACAACTGATGGTTGTATTTCCCCAACAGATGTTCCAGCTGCTCAGGTTAGCAGAATACACACTTTCATCACTGCCCAACAGCAGCATACTTCAGCTCTTGAAAGTCCCCATCTGACACCAGGAACAAAAGGTCAAACCATAGTCTAGACATAAGCGGTAAACTGGGATGTTCAAAAGTCACTAGTCTGACAGACTGAAATAAGAGCCAAGCAGGGCCCTTCTCAACAGATTAAGTGCATAATGGGTATCTTATCAAACATACCTTGCTCAGATTTTGGCTCAAACTACAGTCTACATAACTACATAGTTGTTTATGCATCCTAGCTTATCCACAAAGTAACACAGTTTTGTCTATTTCAGGGAGGTACTCAATCATCTAATGTTAGAAAAGCAGATGCAAAAGCACAAGTCAAACACCCTATAGACATATCTTTATGGAGATAGGATCGATTCAACTGAAGTTACTAGAAGATTTCCAGAGATTCATTTAGCTCTAGGATTAAACTTACTCTTCTGTCTGGAAACTTCACATTGAAAAGCCATGGCAAAACAGAGAACTAAACTATACAACTGTTGCACTTCCATTCTTTTTCTTTCCCAACCCATCACAATACTGCTAGTGTTATCTCAACATCAGGTAGTACAAGCTCCCCAGTCAGATCCTTGGTACTTTTATTTTACTTCCTCGGAGCCCAGGTTCCACACCACCTGTATTATAGCTCCCTCATAGAATAGTAATCTAGGTGATGAATGAAAAAATGCAGCAAAACATTTGCATGCAGGATTTACACTCAGCTTGTGCCTTATTATGTTTCCAACTCTCTAAGTTCTGCTGTGGTGTCATGGAGCACAGTTGAACATTTTGCTACACAGCTCTAATATGCATGCAGCTCCTGTGCCTCCTGCCTACCCTGATTTCCCCTGATTTTGGCAATTAACACCAGGAGATTAGCAATTGGCTCCAGGACAAGTTACTCTGGAGGCAATTATCTTCTTATGGGCACCTCACTAGCTGCCAATTTCATAGAGGTGAGAGGTGCAGGGGCTATTAATGAAATGTATCAGGAAGAAATAACTGAGCTGTCAGTTAGTCTTGGGCCTCATCCATAATTCTGCTCAAGAACAAATGCTGTAATTGCACATCCTGTGTGAATCACAGGAGGCTAGAGTGAAGTCACCTTAGATGGACAGCTTTATTTTGCCCTAAACTATGGATTCATTAGATTCTCCCATTATGGTAACATCCATTTAAAATTTTCCCTATTTTATACAAATTAAGTGGTAGGGAAGCGAAATTACAAGGACATGTAAGGCTGTGCCAGCTGGAGTCATACCATTCCTGTCCGACTTCTAAAACACTGATTAAACACATCTCTATTGCCAGTCTCATGTTGTGTATAAAAACAGATATCTCCACAGATCAGTGCTGTTTGCAATGCTTGGTCAGTTTGTAACCAAATCCAAAAATACATGAGCTGTTTCAGAAGCAGAGGGTCTACTTGAGCCATTTAAACAGCAACAAAAAATGTAAGGTTTTGGGGTTTTTTTTTTACTATTTGTAGTATGCTATAAGCTCAGTTCAGCAATCCTTAACTATGTTAAACCTTATTTATATTGGTAAGAGTTTTGGGAGTTTTATCCTTTGAGAATAAAGAAGATGGCTTCAAGGTTTTTACTGTTCAAAGAGCATGGAAATACACTTCATTCAGCAAATCCTCATGTTAGAAAAACAGGTAATGTACAAGTAACACAAAGCTGCCACAGCTGCATAGCAGAAGCTTATCAGAAGAAAATCTATGAAAGGAATTAGATGTTTTAACTCCACAGAGGAATCTTCCTGTTCTCAGAGATTCTTAAGACTGACAAGGAACAGAGTGTTGAGCCATCCTCAGAGAGTCCTGAAGGAAAGGCTGGCATCTTGCCTCTTGTCCTGTTCCATGACTCTATTTCATGGCCATGGCCACTGGAGACCCCACAGTGAAGTTGGTGCCCTTTGTAGCCCTCAAAGGGGGGCTCCAGGAGTAGGCTTTCTTTGAACTTGGAGAACAACTCCCTTGCCTGCATTTCCATATATCTCTATTTAGGCTCCTCCCTGTACAGAGTTCTGGATCTGCTGGCTAACAAAGTATGGGAGGAAGGTCACCTTGGACTCAATTAAGAGCAAGATCTGCCAGAAGGATTCCTACAAGCAGGACCAAATGGTTGAAAGAATCTAAACCACCTTTACAAAGAGCATTAGCAATTCTGGTTTTTCCTGCTAGCTGCAGCACAAGGGGCAGCAGGATGGTCTAACTGAAGGACCTCCCCTGTGCAGCAAGCAAAATAGGCAGGATTTTAGCACTTTGCAGAAGAGGGTGCATGGTTAAGGCTGCACTTCTTTATCCCATGCTTGAGTCTGTTTCCAGGAGTTCATTGCCTGCAATTTCAGTTTCTCTCTGCCATTCTAAAAACATCTCTTAGCTTGTATAATCCTCCTTCAAAAGATATTTTCCTGTTAACAAATTAAAACTAGTGCTCTGGAGGCCAACAAAAAGCAGTCTCAGTGCAGGTGGGCTCTTTAAAAGGTGCTGAGCATTTTATTTGAGAATTGGAGAGGGAGAAACTGTCACGTAAAAATGAAATTACACCTATTTGATACCAGTCATCATTTTATTGCACATAAAACCTAAAAAGCAAAACATTTAAACTCTTCTATATTTTCAAGTCTAGTAAAATATTGTATTTAGCATAAAATATATTCTCAACCAAAATATTAATCTTCTACTTACTTTAGACAGAAGACAAATAAGTGTCAGTTTAATGTCTTCCATTTTCAGTTTATAACCTCTCAGCTACAAGAAGAAGGAGGTGAAATCAGAATACCAGTATTCCCATTGGGCTGGATCTTCTGCCAAGATCACAAGCAAAGGATGTACCTGAGGCTGGTACCTGGCTGGGACAGAGAAAAGAATAGAAACCACAGTGCCAGTGCCCTCAGATAAAACTGGATTGCCTGCATAACAGAGGGAACACAGCTGCTCTCCACAGCTTGATTTCTCTTCAATGGTATTGCCCGTGAAGTGGACATTGGGGAGCACAGTAGAGGGTGGAGAAGAGGGACAGTGTGGCTGATGCTAAGTTGTTCACTTACATAAATGAGACAGGAATTACCACTGTTCAACAGAATTAATCTCTTCTAGGAAGGTGTTTTTGAGACCTCCTCCATTTATGACACAGGTATTTCACCTAGGAACATATCCACAACTGGATTGTGGATTCACACTCCTCCATACAGCCTAGAATGTCAGAATTTGAAGGCAAGACAGAGCTGGAAGTAAGCCTGACAGTATAGGGAGCAGCAAACATTCCCCCTGAAAACTACATAGCCGTAAAACTCAGCAGTGTCTGAAGGGAGGATCCATGCAGATCTGAGAGAAATTGAGGGCAAAGTCCACAGAAAACCTGTATTCCTACTGAAACTAATACAGGGACCCATAATCTGTCAGAAGGTGTGTGGTGGTTTGACCAGGAAGAAGTGGGAATTCTGGGATGTTGTGGTCAAACCAATGGGTGCTTGGATTTTGATATTGGCACCTGGGATAACCAGTGGGTTTTAGGACACACCTCCGAGAACACCCAGGGGTTAAAAGCAGAGCTTCGGCCCTGGGAGGCTCTCTTGGGACTTCGAGGGACGCAGGTCGGAGCTCTCCCCTGTCCAGCCGCTGCTGCTGGGCGGGGGAGGGGCAGCCATGCAGTAGGCCTGGGCCTGGACAGAGATGGGAGTGAGGAGGCCCTGGAGGATGGAAGGGTGGAGAGCAACAAGAGACATCGGGCAGCCATTCCCCCCCCCCCCCCCCCCTTTTGGAGACAGACAGAGAGAGAGAGAGAGTGCTGCCTGTGTTACCTTGAAACTCAGTAAATATGTCCTGGCAGCAGGCAGCCCAGCTGAGGAGATGGGGGGGGTGCAGCCAGGAGTCCAGCCGCCTGGAGGAGTTTTTTTTAACCCTTTTTTGGACAATGAAGGCCTTACAGAACATTGACCCTTCCTAGACGAGTGATAAGAGAGGAGGAGGATGAAGTCATGGAACGAGTGATGGAGGTCTGGACCAGAGAGAGAGAGAGTGAGAGATGTTGAAAGAATGGAGAAGATGGAGTGGCATTTAATGCTGGACTCTTTTGTGTAGTCATGGACAGAGCTATGTTTCCGTGAGATACAGAGACTGAGTCCAGGGGGAGAAATGTCCCAGAGCCAAAGAAGAGTCAGTGTGTGGACCCCTCGGCCCCAGGGGGTATATAAAATATGGGGGGGACGGATGTCCCAGAGGATGAGAAGGTGAGATACAGTGCTTTTCTGGAACTGGACATAGCATCCTTAAAAAGACAACCCTGGAAGCAGCCCTGATCCCTGTTTGGTGGTGAGAGCACCGGAACAAGGACGGAAAAGGCCACCACGACACATGGAAGGACTCCCTCTCCTCTTGAGGAGTTGAAAGTTTGACCAATCTAAAGGGTGGTGCCAGACGGAGTGTGAATAATTTTGGGAGTGTGGATAATTTTGGGAGATGAATTGTACGGGGATCTGGAGGAGGAGGGGGAAGTGTTTCTGTGTAGTTTTCATTCTCCTTGTGATTTTTTTTTTTTTTCCTTTGTGTATGTGTAGTTTAGTGTTTGTGTGTAGTTTAGTAATTGTTTGTATGTAGCTTAGTTAATAAACTTTTCTGTATGTTGAAGTTGGAGCCTGCTTTGTTTATTCCTGGTCACATCTCACAGCAGACACCGGGGAGAAGGTGTCCTCATGGGGGCTCTGGCTTTGCCAGGCCCAAACCATAACAAGGTGTAATATACCACACTAATTCCAAGCACTCCAAGCTGGCTCCCTCTGCAGAAGACTATCTAGAAAGAGAGGGTTGAACATGTCCTTTTCTAGCGCACAGAGCTCCAAGGCAAGACTGCTACAAAGGAACGACAGCTACACTTCAATGTGTGCTGGTATTCCAGCACATCTGTGGCAGACTGCTTCAGAACAGGAGCAGAAAAGCAGTGACTGAGAAACAGGGAAAAAAAACCATTTGGATAGTTTCAAATCTTTTCAATCCAACCAAAAGTGAAAAACTTCTGCAGGGTGTCCAGCTTGTGTGAACGGAGCAGGATGCCTATCATAATAGGAAAATGTAGCTTTGCATTTTTAAACCCAGGAATTGGTATAATGCCTGACTGCCTCACAATAAAAGTCATATCAGAAGCTTAATGGTATGGGGCAGGGAGAAGCCTTTGAATTTGACCCTAAGTCAGAACAGGATTAAGACTTTAAGGCCACATATATGGCTGAAAAGCACAAAACTTCTGCATGCAGCTTTGGTAAAACAAATAGTCAGAAGAGCTTTAAAGAGCTATTGCTGCCAGTAGAGATCAACTTCTGTCTTCTGACAAGCATGTTAACCTTTTGAAACTCTGGTCCAGGTGCCTCATCAGTTCTGGGATAATTCTCTCTCCACCATCCATGTGCACATTACGCTCACACTGTTCCACTTGCCAGCCAGGTCACAGGGTGCTGCTGCTCCGAGCTCATTTATGGTTTGATTTCACACACCCTTCAACTGTTTTTTTCAGTCTTAAGAAAGCTCAGCTTCTGCAGAGAGGCCATATTTTTTATTTTTTTTTCAAAAGAGCCTAAGCTCCCAGAGTCTCTTGTTCTCAATGGGAGATGAGCCCCTTAGAAAATGTCAAATCTTCATTTAGAGTGTGCAGCTCTGTTGGAAATCCAACCCTTGGTGTTTTGGAGAGCATTACATACACACGTGCTATGTCCATAGCAATTGTTTTGCAGCTGAAAATCCAATACTATACAACTGCATTCTTGATGAGTGGTCTGAAACCGGATGGAGCATGCTCCTTTTTATCAGCTAAAAAGAATGCAAGCTAACTACCTCTGAAGACGGCAATTAACCTTCACATTTAGATAAGAAATCTTAGGTATTTTGTGGTTGTTAGTACAGTAATGCCTGCACAATCTCTTGATTACCTTATCGGGTCACCCCTATGGGATGGTGTTATCATCTCCATCTTGTCGATAAGGAGCTGAGACAGGGAGATGGATTAAGTTAAATCACTCAAGGTGCACTGAAAATCTTCACTGAAACTGTCAGCTAACCCAGAATTCTGCTCTGGGCTTGGTAATGAATGGGAACTCTTTAACACAGAGTACCTACCAAATGTGGAATTTATGAATTTATATTCCAGAATTGAAAAACTCAATCACAGTGACCTCATTTGATTATTTTAAGGAATATACTGATAGCCAAGAATGACTCCGGCATTCCAGAAAGGATCCTGATATCAGGCAGAAACCTAGGCAGATGGAGAACTGCAGTATGGGTCTCTGAGAAACCTGCAACAACCTTGATTTCAATACCACCGAGCTGCTGTATACACCATATCAGTAGGAAAATCCATTGTAAAAAAATCTTGTTTTGTAGAATTACTAAGGGGAGGAGCTTTTTGTTTAATTTCTTTTTTTCTGCCATAATGCATTTTGGGTGTTAGTGCCTATGGGTGTTAGTCCTATGAACCCTTGGCCCCTTTCCCTCCCAACAAGCAAAGCTGCTCACACGTATTTCTCAAAGAGATTCTTCTTCCGTGTAAAGTACTTACAGAATTGTATTCTTTGAGACTAGAAACCATCATTTCTGAATTGGATAATAGTAATGGATTTTTTCCCTTTGTGTGAATGAAGCAAGCTAATATTAGAAGGACCTTAATAAACCTTACTATCTTCTCCAGAAAACCATTCAGACCTAACTTATTTAAGTGTTCAGTCCCTTTCAAACTTTCTACACCTACCTTCACCTTTTCCTTACCTTGTTCCCTGGAGCCAGAACCTACCATGCTCTAAGGGCATGGTTGTTGTCATTGCCGTTAGAGCTTCCTGGTCTACCAGAGATGCGTTCCTTCAAGAGCCCTTGTCACTGAGCCCTGATCCTGGAAATGCTGTTGCACAGCTGAAATCACGCAAAAGGACTTGCCCATTCCACTCTCACTATTCTGTTTCGAAGGCCATTTCCTCCCTCCTTCCTCATGGGCTGGGAACATACCACACATGATTGTGAGAGTGTAATCCTCCAGGATTGCAGTTTGCTCGAAGAAGATGTCTACAAACTGTTTTCTCACCTGGGTCACCTCTTTAAAGGGATTTTCTCCAGCCCGAGTTTGTAACATTTCTGTAGAACATTTACTACGTTGCTATTCACCAGCATGAAATCCGTCCTCCATATGAGTCCATCAGCTACAGCACAGCAACTTCCTAGACATCCTGCTAAGCCCAAGGTGCAATTCTTAAATCCAATTTTCTCCACTTTAAGGCTGGCTATCAGAGTTTCCATTTGAGACTAATTCAGTAGCTCAATTTTAGAATCTGTTACTCCCAGCAATTTTAGCAAGACTGGTCTAATAAAGACAATTTTTCAAAGGTAAGCTGGTGCAGTTCTTTGTTTCTCCATCTCACTTACAGGCAAATTATTTATGTTCAGAACACACTAGGAGTACCTCCAATTCTGGAACAGCATGATTCTTCATACAGTGTGATATGTTACCATCATGCCCTCCAGGTGCTGTATTTTCTTCCTCGGAGAAGAAAAGCAGGATTCTGCTTCTACCTTAACTATGAAGATACTATGTAAGGCCAGTGCTTCATGTTCATCATCTTCCTCAGCTCCTTTACCTCCAAAGTACAGATAAAATGGATATTGTCACAAAGGGCTACTAATGTTTCAGGAAAGAGGGAAGACTTCTGGCCTAACCAAAAGTGGGAGAGCAAGCCAGAATACAGCATTTGAATGTTTCCATTTCAATTATCTTGCTTGTGCTATCTGAAGCTATTTCTCCTACAGAAGCAGTCACCTTCCTCCTTGCATTGTTTGAGTACCACCCACAATCAGTAACAGCTGAAAAGCTCTTTATGGTCTATCTCACCTACTCTTCAATATGTTTCTTGGATGTGTTCTGCACTTTCTGCTTTTGCAATGACTATCACTGCTAATTAGCCATGGTGTCATTACAGGTCTCTAATCAGTGAAAAAGGCCACCACAGAATCTTGTACTGGACACACCTTGAATGAAAAAGCAGCGCCTCTTCCAGTGGGTTTACAGTGTGCAGGGGACCATGAGTCAGTATATGGACACACAGAGCTCCAAGTAAAAGATGAGGATCAGGTGACAGAGTCCAGCTCCAGTAAAAGATGAGGATTAGGCAACTGCCTCTTCCCCCAGCAATTTCAAGCATTGTGTATGACTGGTTAAATCCCTTTCTTCTCCTGAATATCAGCGGCAGATTGATGCGTACAACACTCCAGACAGCTTTAGTCTTGGCTTCCTCACAAGGGACCATCTCAGCACATTCCTCACACCAACTCAGGCTGCCTAGCCCAGGGCAGGCAGCCACCGCAGCTCCCAGAGCAGCAGCTCCTGCAGCCATCACGGTGCCTAAGATTAAAGCACACTAGGACAGAAGGCACTGCCCTTCTCTGCCACCAGAGGGGAAAGGGAAAGCTGCAGAGCAGCAATGCCCGTGCAGCCCGAGAGGGTGCTATGCTAGATGTAGATTAGGTAAGAACATCTGTGCTGCTCCATCATTTAACTCTTTGTTAAGCTTCTGTCTTCTGCTCTCAAGCAGCTACACGTTTACAAATTGGGTCTGGGAAGTGCTGAGAGCAACTCAGGCAGAAATCAGTGATGAACATCAGCTGCAAAATCTGGCTTACTGAAGAGATTCCCACAGAGGATGGAGAGCCTTGTGTTTCTATAGCTTTAAGGCACTTGGGATTTTTGTAGATTCCCAGGGCCAGCCCTACATATAATGAAAACCACAATGAAAAACAGAGTCCCTTAGGTCTCTTAGAAATAGAAAATAAGGATTTAGGCCTGAAAATTAACTTCTTTCCCCCTCTCTTGCCTATACAGAGCTTCATCTGCTGGGACTGGAATTCCCCTACATTCTCCCAGTAGGGAGGCCCAGGATTCCAGCTAACTGGGTGGTTTTTGCTAAACACCAATTTGCTCCTCCTTTGTAAGGAAGCTGGAAGAGATTAAGGTGCAGAGAAAATTGAATTTTGCTGCCCTGAGAAGTGGGAGGTGAGTCAAGCCCAAGTTGCTCCCACTGTCAAGCCCCAGAGGGGACAGCAGGGTTTCCTCCCCTTGGAGGTGTAGTGGGGCACAGAGGGGGTGGCACAAGTATTTAATACTGAGTTTAAGTTTATGGACATGTCCTTTTTGTCACCAGCAACAAGGAGAAAGACAACACATCACAAAAAATGCATTGATGTGATGCATACAAAGAAGATGTCAGTGAAAACATAGAGAAAAACATCTTCTGTGCAATTATTGTGATAGAAAAAAGAAGCCAATTAACCATCTTTCCCAAAAATTAAGGTATAATTATTTTTAGTGATAAAATATACAAACACATATATAAAATATGTGCTATATATTATTTTTGAATCACTGCATCAGTTCCTAAGATTATGTGGAAGCTAAGATTTTCTAGTACCAAAAGAAACCACGTATGTTCAGGCAAAATTAAATAACCCGTAAGTCAGAACAAAGGAAAGTTCTTACTGTCTTTTATTTATTTTTTTTTTTTGCTAGTACTTTTCCGTATAGGAATTAAGAGTTCGTTGGTAATTAAAAACTAATAATTTGATGGTGTGTTGCTTTCCCGGGCCTCGGGGAGGGCCCGGCCCGCGCGGCGGTGGCGCCACCTGGCGGCACAGAAGGGCACGGCCCGGCCTGGCGCCTCAGGGAAATGGGGAATTTCGGCGTTATTGCCCCAAAGCAGCGCCGCGGGACTGCGGAAGGGCCCAGGGGAAGCCGCACGAGGAGGTGCTGAGGTCGCTTGGGTTGTTGAGCCTGAAGAAGAGCAGACTGAGGGTCTGCTATATCCTCACGAGGCGAAGTTCAGGCTATGCAGCGATCTCTGCCCAGCGGTGGCCAGTGACAGGACTTGAGGGAATGGCCTGAGGCTATGCCAGGGGAGGTCTAGATTTCATGTTAGGGAAAGGTTCTTCACCCAGAATCTGGCTGGGCACTGGAACACTCCCCACAGGCCTGCCAGAGTTCAAGAAGGGTTTAGAGAATGCTCTCAGGCACATTGTGCGACTCTTGGAGCTGTTCTGAGCAGGGCCAGGAGATGGACCTTGATGATTGTCGTGGGGTGACAGCCTTTATCCCAATATCGTGTGTTATGTCTGGCAGCTGTGCCTTTTCTCTCTCTCTCCCCCCGCCCCCAGCCGTCTTGCTGCGGCGGGGCGGGGAAGAGAGGAAGGAGTGTGACCGGGCACTTTCGCTTTTGGCTTTTGGCTGCTTGGCTTGGCTAGCCGCTTGCTTGCTTGCTTTCTGCTTTTTGCACTGGTTTTTTTTTCCATTTCTTTTGTTCCCTCTTTCTTACCCTCCCCTGAAGGTACTGGACCGGCTCCGGACCTGACCTGGACGTCCAGGACCCCCAGAGTTTGCGAGAGAAGCTCCGCGTCCTCCACAATACAGCCTGGTTTCTTTTCTTTTCTTGTGTTGGGGAGTGTTCTTTTGTTACTTGTAAATAAATAGGTTTTGTTTTCCACTTTGCTCCTCCGAGAAATTCCTTCCCGAACCCGGTATTGGGGGAGGGGTGGTTGGAGGTTTGTTTTGTTTTGGGGGGCTCCCTTTTGGAGATTTCCCCTAATTTGTCCTAAACCAGGACAGTATATTTTTTGGTGCATTGGCCGGGAAATGGAGGCCAAAGACAGTGGGAAAAAACCGATAACATTAATATTTTGGTTTTGGTTGTTTTGTGGGCATATTGGTAATTCATAATGTCATTTGGAGTGGAAGCTTGCCAGTATTTCTGGTCCCTAGGGGTTTTTGAAGTTTTAATACTTTTGTGGTCCCTAGGGTTATTTCCTTACCCAAAAATAGCTCTGGTGTTGTCCCTAATAAGTAGCTTTTGTAAGCGGGGGGCACTAACCAGAATAGTCATTGTGCTGGTCTTATGTGTGATGATGTGTCGGATAAAAATGCTGGACTTTGTTTCAGGAATGTATGGATTGTTGTTATGGCTGTGTACTCACTTTGTTTGGGGAGAAGAAGGGGAAGGGGCTTTTCAGCCTTTGTCTTCCTTCTCCTCCAAATTGTTGACATCTCTATTAGAAAATACTGAATTTCCCCTGAGTTTAAAAGAAACCATCTTTCTGGCATTTAATTTATTAAGCCTTTTCTATACTGTCTGGAGTGTATATAAAATGAAAGCTGAGATTTCTAGAGGGGTTAGAGAGACTCCTGATTCAGGAGTAAAACAAAGCAGGAAAAATCTTGACTGGAGTGGGAAATGGGAGGATATGGGCCAGACTTTAAAGGAATTTTCTGATCCTATAGACTGGGACTTTCCATCTGATCAAATTCAGGATCCAGTCGAGGTGGCAAAGTATTTGAGGGAGAAGTGCCATGGTAATACTAAGGAAGAAAGGATTACTGCAGTGAGCTGGGCCTTGGCGTTTGTTTACCGTACTCTGCTAGATACTGTGGAGCAGCAGATAGCAGAAAGGGAACAGGGAGATAAGTTAGTTACTATCCCAGTGACCCAGGTTGCTGCTAACATCCCAGGCTCCAGGCTAGCAGCTGAATCAGACAATAGGCCCCAACCCATGGCTGTTGCAGCTAATACAAGAGGTGGAAAGTGTAAAGGCAAGACCGATCAAAAGGTGGAGGATGAGGATGATGATGATGCGACTGATCGAAAGGTGGAGGATGATGATGATGATGATGCAGGAGAAGGACCCTCACCAAAATCAGAGGCCACATCAAGGGGCACAGAATCTGGAGCTAATATTGACTCCTTTTCTCTGAAGGACCTCAGAGGCCTAAGAAAGGATTACAGATGACAACCTGACGAATCTATAATTAGTTGGTTAGTCCGCCTTTGGGATGCTGCAGGGGAGGTTACGATTTTGGATGATACTGAAGCGAGGCATTTGAGATCCCTGTCACATGATCCTGTCATCGATCAAGGTATGATGAGGGGGGCTAACCCTCACAGCCTCTGGGAATGGGTCCTAAGAAGCGTAGCAGAACGATACCTGTGTGCGGATGATCTCTGTATACAACAGACACAGTGGAAGACCATAGAACAGGGGATCCAATGCCTGAGAGAGATGGCGGTGGCAGAGCTCATTTTCTCAGATGATACAACAACTAGGAATCCAGACCTGGTACCATGCACACCTGTAATGTGGAGGAAACTTGTGCGACTTGGGCCACCTGAATACGCTTCTGCCCTAGCAATAATGAAGCCGGATGATACATATGAGACTGTGCTCGATATGGCAAAGAAGCTTCGAGCATATGCAGATGCTGTGCATGGCCCAACTCATGCCAGAATTGCAGCAGTGGAAACCCGACTGCAGAAACTAGAGGACAAAATAGAGGAGAACCATAAGAAACTCCGGGAAGAGATTAAGGAGGACCTTATTCAAATCTCAGCTGTACAAATTAGAGGCCCTGGTATCCAACGCTGGTGCTCCTTTGATGGGGAGAGAAGGTACATCCCACGGGCTGAGTTATGGGTTTTTCTGCGTGAGTGTGGAGAAGACATGAGGAGATGGGATGGAAAACCCACTGCTGCTTTGGCACAACGGGTGCGTGATTTGAAGGAAAGAGGAAGTATCACCAAAAAGATAGCAGCTCCGGTCACTCGTAGCCGAGATGTTAAGTATGATGATGACGATGACATGTCCGATCCCCTTGAAGGAACTTCTAAGGCATACGCCCAAGGAAAGAAGGACAATCTGGCTTAGAGGGGCCCTGCCTCCAGCCAGGAAGAGGCACGGGAAAACCGGGTTTTTTGGAAGGTGTGGATCAGATGGCCTGGCACATCAGAGCCACAAGACTATGAAGCATTGGTTGACACTGTATCACAGTGTACCTTAATGCCATCAGAACACGTGGGGACACAACCTGTTTCCATTGCTGGAGTGACGGGAGGATCACAACAGTTGACTTTGTTGGAAGCTGAGGTGAGCTTGACTGGGAAGGAGTGGCAGGAACATCCGATTGTGACTGGTCCAGAGGCTCCGTGTATTTTGGGCATAGACTTCCTCCGGCTATTACAAAGATCCCAAGGGATTCAGGTGGGCTTTTGGAATAGCTGCAGTGAAGATAGAGGGTATTAAACAATTGAATACCTTGTCTGGACTATCAGAGAACCCATCTGCAGTAGGACTCTTGAAAGTAGAGGAGCAATGAGTGCCAATTGCCACCTCAACAGTGCACCGCAGGCAGTACCGGACGAATCGAGATGCGGTGATCCCCATCCACAAAATGATCCGAGAGCTGGAGAGCCAGGGGGTGGTCAGTAAAACCCACTCACCCTTTAACAGCCCTATCTGGCCCGTGCGAAAATCTGACGGAGAATGGAGACTGACTGTGGACTATTGTGCCTTGAATGAAGTGACTCCACCACTGAGTGCGGCTTTCGTCCAGATCAAGCAGGAGATCACTCATGCTGTAGCCCTTGGTCCAGTCAGGACGGGACCAGATGTGAAGAACGTGCTCTACTCTGCAGCCAGGAGCCATGGTCTGTCCTGGAGCCTTTGGCAAAACCTACCTGGCGAGACTCAAGGCCGACCATTGGGATTTTGGAGTTGGAGCTACAGGGGGTCTGAAGATAACTATACTCCAACAGAAAAGGAAATCTTGGCCGCCTATGAAGGAGTCCAAGCCGCCTCAGAGGTGATTGGTACAGAGGCACAACTCCTTCTGGCACCCCGACTACCGGTGCTGGGATGGATGTTCAGAGGAAAGGTTCCCTCTACCCACCATGCCACCAATGCTACTTGGAGTAAGTGGATTGCCCTCATTACGCAGCGCGCTCGAATTGGGAAGTTAAATCGCCCTGGGATCCTGGAAATAATTACAAATTGGCCCGAAGGTGAAAGCTTTAGTGTCGCGGATGAGGAACAAGAGCCAGTGACCCGGGTTGAGGAAGCTCCGCCATACAATCAGTTGCCAGTAGAAGAAACACGTTACGCTCTATTCATGGATGGTTCTTGTCGCGTCATAGGGATGAAACGGAGGTGGAAAGAAGCTGTATGGAGTCCCAGTCGACGGGTTGCAGAGGCTACTGAAGGAGAGGATGAATCCAGTCAATTTGCTGAAATCAAAGCTATTCAACTGGCCCTAGGTATTGCAGAGAGAGAGAAGTGGCCAAGGCTCTATTTGTATACCGATTCTTGGATGGCAGCCTATGCTCTATGGGGATGGCTGAAGAGATGGAAAGAGGCCAACTGGCAGCGCAGAGGAAAACCAATTTGGGCTACGGAAGAGTGGAAAGATATCGCTACTCGGTTAGAGAAGTTACCTGTGAAGGTTCGCCATGTAGATGCCCATGTCCCCAGAAGTAGAGCTAATGAAGAGCAGCAAAACAACCAGCAAGTCCATCAGGCTGCAAAGATAGGGGAGTTGAAGATAGATCTTGACTGGAAGCATAAGGGAGAGTTATTCTTAGCACGATGGGCCCATGATGCCTCAGGCCACCAGGGTAGAGATGCCACCTATAAGTGGGCACGACGAGACCGAGGGGTGGATCTAACCATGGACAGTATCTCTCAGGTTATTCGTGACTGTGAGACGTGCGCTGCCATTAAGCAGGCCAAGTGGGTAAGCCCGTCTGGTATGGGGGCGGTGGTCTGAGTACAAATACGGGGAGGCCTGGCAGATTGATTACATCACACTGCCTCAAACCTGCCAAGGCAAGCGCTATGTACTAACCATGGTAGAAGCCACCATGGGATGGTTGGAAACCTACCCTGTGTCTCATGCTACAGCCCGTAACACTACCGTGGGCCTTGAAAAGCAGGTCCTTTGGAGGCATGGTACTCCCGAGAGAATTGAGTTGGATAATGGAACTCATTTTAAAAACAATCTTATTAATACTTGGGCTAGGGAACATGGCATCGAGTGGGTATACCATATCCCCTATCATGCACCAGCTGCAGGGAAAGTGGAAAGGTACGATGGATTGTTAAAAACCACCTTAAAAACATTGGGTGGGGGGGGTCTTTAAAAAACTGGGAGCAGCATTTGACAAAGGCTACCTGGTTAGTTAACACTTGAGGTTCCACCAACTGAGCGGGTCCTGCTCAGTCTGAGCTCCTTAATATAGTAGATGGGGATAAAGCCCCAGTGGCCCATGTCAGAGGTTTGTTGGGAAAGACAGTATGGATCAACCCTGCCTTGAGTACAGACAAACCCATCCGTGGGATTGTCTTTGCTTAAGGACCAGGTTATACATGGTGGATAATGCAGGAAGATGGAACAACACGGTGTGTATCTCAGGGAGACCTGATTGTGGGATGAGACTCATATATGAATGTCATTGTTTGTTGAATGGGAGACAGAAGGAAACTGTAAGTGTCAAAGGTCTGAGCAAGTAAGATGAGAGGAATGCGTAAGTGTCAAAGGTGTGAGTAAGTGAAATGAAAGTTTTTTATTGTACGTTCACAATATGGGATAAGGGGTGGAGTGTCGTGGGGTGACAGCCTTTATCCCAATATCGTGTGTTGTGTCTGGCAGCTGTGCCTTTTCTCTCTCTCTCCCCCCGCCCCCCCCGGCCGTCTTGCTGCGGCGGGGCGGGGAAGAGAGGAGGGAGGGTGACCGGGCACTTTCGCTTTTGGCTTTTGGCTGCTTGGCTTGGCTAGCCACTTGCTTGCTTGCTTTCTGCTTTCTGCGCTGTTTTTTTTTCCATTTCTTTTGTTCCCTCTTTCTTACCCTCCCCTGAAGGTACTGGACCGGCTCCGGACCTGACCTGGACGTCCAGGACCCCCGGAGTTTGCGAGAGAAGCTCAGTGTCCTCCACAATACAGCCTGGTTTCTTTTCTTTTCTTGTGTTGGGGAGTGTTCTTTTGTTACTTGTAAATAAATAGGTTTTGTTTTCCACTTTGCTCCTCCGAGAAATTCCTTCCCGAACCCGGTATTGGGGGAGGGGTGGTTGGAGGTTTGTTTTGTTTTGGGGGGCTCCCTTTTGGAGATTTCCCCTAATTTGTCCTAAACCAGGACAATGATCCTTGTGGATCACTTCCAACTCAGGATATTTTTTGATATCATCAGATGTCCAAGCTCCTGGTGGAGCCAACCATGGCTGGACTGCCACTGGCCTCTTGGCATGAGAGGGATTATATAGAGACCAGGTGGCGTTGGGTAGGGACACCGCACAGCTGCAGGAGAAAGGCCTGCAGGGAATGAAGCGCTGGGCACCTTCTGCTCCTGGACATTCATCAGTGTGGGATAACCAGCCTGAGATGGGAGGATGGCAGTCAAGTAGCATCTTGTCCTGCAACAAACTCACATGAGTCCCACCACCAAAAGTGGAGAAAAGAGGCAGTTCTTCAGTGTCATTTGCCTTAAGGCTTCTCCTGAAATCTGAATCACTGGGCAAAAAGATTGAACTAAGAAAAAAGAGAGGGGAAAAGATAATCCCAGTGTTTTCTTCTCCTTCCTGCCCAAAATAATGATCCACTACCTGAAGCTTGTTTTAGCGATACAGGAGCTTTGTCTGCTTGTTTTACCAAAGTGGTATTTTGCAGTGGTGAAGACTTGAGAACTTTCTTCCACTTGGACAAAGGCTGAAGCTGGTAAAGCAGTGGGATAACAATGCTGGACCGAATGTGTCTGTCTGTATAAATAAAACTTTAGAGTAGAAGTTTATTTTACCTTGTCTTTTCTTTTTTGTCATTTTATATTGAAAAATACACTCAAATGGTCCTTGCTCTCACACCAGAGCATCTCAAAACCGGTACAGCACCAATAATCTTATGCTCATCTAAATTTTAAAACCAGACCTTGGCCAAAATAGACTGCCCACAACACCATGTTTCAGCTGCCCCCCACCAAAGGCACTTACCTGTAGGAGACACATTCTGTGCTGTTCTTGTGAGCTAGCAAAGGCCTCCTGAAGATAAAGGAAAGTCCCATATCTCTCCTGAGGAAGACACCAAGGTTATCACCATAGAGACATGATGAAGGAGAGAAAGTTAAGAGATATAGACTCTAGCTGGCTCCTTGGTCACCCAAGGAGAACTTTGTTTCTTTCCTATAACCAATGGGCAGTGAATGTAAATATCTTGAAAAAGTATAAAACCAACATGTTGCTGTAATAAATCTCTCTTGCAGCCTTCTGATGGAGTTGTGGTACTTTGTACTGTGTCATGCTTGATAATGACACCAAGCTCCTTGATGGGTACTGTGACATTGCTTTAGAAGTAAGGGCTTTCCCACCACATGTACTGCCTGAAAGAGGAATTAAAGAAAAGGGGTATTTTCTGTAATTTCAGAGTAAAATTTCTCTGTTATTACTAATTAAATATTATTACCCCTGTGGCCTTTTTGGAGGAGTTTTGACAGGTGGTGGGATGAAGGTAGCTCGTTGGAAATTCTTTCTTTCCCCAGACGTCACAAATCCTTTGAAAACATTTTCTTGTTTGCATTTTTGTCAGAGGACCAGAGATCAGACAGAGATGCATAAGACAAGGAATGGCTCCAGTCTGTGCTGGAGCTTTATGCTCTGATACACTTAACTTGAGCTCAGAGGAGATGAGTGAGGTTTACCCAGAAGCCACAAATAGAGAGAAGTAGAAGGAAAATAGCCTACTAGAATTTAGGGGCTTCTGGATACAGAAAGGAGTGTGGCAGAAGTCCATGCCAGAGTATTTTATTCTCCCCCTGGGAGATACTCCCCTTTGACAGAAAATGCTCTTCATAAAAAGAATATTCTGCAAACCACGTGTCATACTGAGAAACATACTCTTAACAAAATGCCTTTCTTAACCAGTTTGCTGTTTCCACGTTTACCTTTTGGCAGGAGGAAAGGAAGTATTTATAACACAGACTACTTCTGCTGAGAACTACAAATGAGCCCTTGTGTCAGCAGAAATGGAAAAATGCCATTGAGAGGGATGTGGCAAGTTACACAGAAGGCTATTCTGAAAAGAATTCCTTGCTAGAGAATATTTTATATGCAGAGAGGCTACAACACAAATGCTTATGCTACAGTGGACATGCCCACATTGCTCTAGGAAATTTTGTACGTAGAATTCACACATGAAGAGCTGGAAAGGATCTGATCCTTGCAGGGATGAACTTGGTATATGCCACACTTGACTGACAGTTTTCTAGATGTTTCTTAAATACTTTTCCAGTAATGAAGATAATGCTGTCTTCCTGGATAATCTATCCAGGTGCCTCACTATCATTCAGGGGCAAGTATTTCCAGATGTTTAAGCAGAATGCCTGGGACAGAAGTAATGTATGAGGTGTGGCCAGCAGTAATGCATGATATTTTATCTAGCAAGGCTGAAGGTCATCTCAAAACTCCGAACAAATGGTCAAAATTTCCAAATGCCCCTTGGCAAAACCCCTGGGAACAAAAACTCTAGGATGTCAAATGCACATAAAACCTCTTCCTGCACTTTTCCATTGGCACTGCAGAAAACCATAATGGCAAGTCAAAAAGATTGCCATTTCAGCTATTGTTACACATTTTGAAGAAGAGATGATGCAAACAAGCCTGTGCATTTTTGGGATAGGCTGAGTGCCTGCAGAGCGCAGTGGGCTCTTTTTCACTGCACAGCCCAGCTCCCATGCAGAGCATTCCTCCAGGCTGGTGCAGTTTCTGCTACTTGGTCTAAGGCAGCGGGAGGATGTGAGCAAGTAGCAGCTCCTGCTGCCAGCTCCACTGGGTGTCCCTGGCCCCCAGCTTCATGCTCTGCCTTACTGCTCTCTATGTTAGAGCCGTAGGACTGACTTGTGCCTGAAGTAACTTCTCTCTTCAGCACTGCAGCTACTTGGCTTTGCCATCCTGTCCCCAAAACATTTTGAGTAGTAGTAGATCCCAAATACACATTGTTTAAAAAAAGGATGCCGTGTAAAATATCTGCCATGGAAAGATTTCTGTCATATTATGAGCAATCTAGGTTGCTGTTTATAAAACCCATCCCTCCAAGAACTCTTTGTTTCTTTGTGTTTATACAGACACCTACTTTTGCTGAAGAAACAGGTGTGGGAGTGAATCCAGTTTTGATGTGTGAAATTCTCTACAGCTTCTCAGTTGAAACTCTAAACTGACTATTCTCTGAGGTGACATTCCTAACTGAAACAGCAGCCATGCAAGAAAGTGAACTGTTTGACTGGCCAATTAGATTTCCAGTGACTCTGTTTCTTTGGGATTGGGTTTTGGCATGGAAAAGGTCAGAGTTCTGTCATTGTTATTTAATTTGTAATAAGAAAAATAGACTTCCATCCAGAGTAAGGTAAGAGTTTCTTTTTTCTTGTTAAGGTTCACAGGGCAAAATCCTGACATGCTCTCTTAAAGCTCCAGTAGTTATTTTTGACTTCATCCCAGTTTAGTTTATAAGATTGTTTTATCTGCAATACAAAAGTCCCCCTGGCCAAGAGCAAATTTATTCACTCGAGAGAGAGAATATCCAGGCTGGACAGTCAGGACCCTTTAAGTTGCCATTCATCATAGATCCAACCAAGACTGGACTCCTAGCAAGATCTGATTGTGGAGTTTGTGCTGCTGCTGAAAGATGGCAGGATCTATCCCAACATGAAAGAGAAATTAATCTTCTTGTGCTATTTAGGGTCTGGAGAATGGTGCAGTGGGAAACAATGAGCCCAAAAGCACTTGACCCATCCCTACAGAGATGGCAAGCTGTGATGGTGATAGAGCAAGCCCCTGGGCCACAAAATATGCTCACATGAGAACCTCTAAGTTTCCTTGGGATGCCAATTTCAGATAACAACTTACAGAGATGTAGAGTACAAAGCCTGTTGCAGTTAAGCTCAGCTTCAGAGGTCCTCAGCTGCTTTGAAAGCAGAGATGAATGGGAGAAAAATCACAGCATTCAGGGCTTTTCCTTCTGTTTATGTGACACTTCACATGCTTTCTCAGTACAGCTTTGACACTAACCTTCAAGTGGCTGAGTCCATTTCTGATGCTTCTATAGAACTTTAATACATTTGCTCCAAATGGGGAATCTCCCATGACCTCCATTACTCCAACAAATTGAAAAATATTTCCTTTGTTCATGCTTATTTGATTAAAAGTACTTATTATTACTTGCAACACTTAAAAGCTAAGGAAACAAGACAGACCAAGACAAGGCAAGGTAAGAGGGCAGGATGAGAGGACTCTCCACAGTCATTCAGGTCAGTATGAGACTCAGTCTAGTTTGTGTTATTGTAGTTCCCACAACCTTCAGCCACACAGCAGGACTCCAGAATATTCCTGACAAGCACATGCTGGGAACAGGCACTTTGGCCGTCCCTTCTGTTTACTGGTAGACACAGCCTTGTAGGTTTATTTCTTTAACGTGTAAGTCCCTTAAGACACATATGTCAGTGGTTAAAGAGGGGAAGCTGGGGATGTAAGGAAAATACATTTATCCTACAGCTTAGGAGTGGAGCAGCTAAACAGCAGGCCTCTTTACATATGGTACACAGGGCATTAGTAGAACTGAATGTAATTCATTATTTGCCTACTGTTGCTAAGCTCAGCCATCACCAGAACTTTCAGTCCTCTCCTTTCCTGAGCAAAGAAATCTCTCCAGTTTTTTTGCTTTCTAAACAAAAAACAAAAACTAAAAAGGGTGTTATTTCTAAGATATCTATTCACTGCCAGTTGTTTACAGATATGCTGCTGGGACAGCAAAGTCTGGTTTAGTGACTGGTTGCACTATGAAATGTCCCAAAGAGCAATTTCTGTTTGGACAAGAATAACCTTTCTGTATCAAATTAATTTCCATAGTGAGTGTACAAGGAGAAGTGGAAATTTTAGAAGTAGGCTTGAGAAATAACATGTTCAATTACAAGCTCTCAACAGGCCCTGGAAACATTTTTTGTCCACACACCTATGTGTTTTAAAAGCATATAAGGCCACAGCATAACTGGAGTACTGTTGCCATCATTTTCAAATTAGGAGAACAGCAAACACCTTACCAGGAAACACCTCTGAGGTTATTTGTAAATTATGCATGCACATAGATCAAAAAGATGTTTGTTGGCAGTCAGCTTTCAGCTATTGCTTTTCACTCTTCACAGTTCCTACCGATGTCACTGTCTCTGAAGAACTGGCAGAATAAAACAAATTGTACTGCTTAAGGTACCCAACTGTAACATAACCACCTTTTTTTGCCACAGACTGGAATATTTTCCATTTTTTTTCTCTAAGTTATAAGATTCCTCTTGAGCAACCCTAACTCCATTGTATTTAGGAGTAACTGTCCTGGTTAAGGGCAAATTTTGGAGAGACCCCCCCCAAAGGGGCTTCTCTAGGTAAGCAGATTCAATCCACCCCTCCTCCCAACCGGTCCGGGAGAAAATACCTCCTTAGAGAAAAGTGGAAAAAACCTGTTTTTTAAATAATAAAACCTAAACAATGTTAAACAATAAAACCTCTTGCTATTCCAAGGAGCAGCTTTCTCACTTTGTCGTCCAAAGAGATGACAAACTCAGAAAGTCCCTCTCCGTGTTGCAGCTCACTCAGTCTCTGATCAGTCCCTCCAGTGCTGGAAATGCTGTGGCCCAGGCCTGGTCTGGTGGGCCACAGGTGTGAGCTGCCTCTGCTGTTGTGGGTGTTCAGTCCAAAGCAGGTTTAAACAGGTCCAAAGAAAAGGGGGAAAGGAAAAAACCACAGTCCAGGGAACTTCTTTGCCTCAGCTAGCTAAACTAACTAAAAGCAAAGGAGAGCTCTGTCCCACTGTCTGTCCATCCACAGACAACGCAGTCCAGGAGCAGGAATGTGGAGGAGTGAGTGCAGTGTCTGAAAACAGACTGCATGCTTCTTCTCTCCCCCTTCACTCTCTGGAACAAGTCTCAAAGGTGCAAAACTTATTATTCAGCATAAACAGAACAAGACAATTGAGAATAAAAGCATCATATAGTCAACCTAGGACAGTAACCAAGAACTAGGCTGCTAGCTGTGACCTTCTAGTCCCTTTCAAAGATACAGGGTCATCTCAGAGAGAATTCATAGCTAGACAAATTTAACTGTGTCTCGACCACTGAATTACTAAAATGGACTAAACACACCTAAGAACCTGGATGTGTGAAATGGTGATTTTTTTTCTTAAAGCTGATGTAATTCACTTGAAATATACAGAAAAAAATCTTGTTTATCTGTTGCTCATAAAAAGTCCAAACTTAAAATGCCTGACAGAAAAGTTTACCATTCATAATAAAAAGCAGGTCTCAGTCATTGACTACAGCAAAATGGTCCAGGTTCACTCATTTTTTGTCAGCTTAACATAAAGTTTACTTAAGTTATAAATGATAAAATTTGTTTAATCTAAACAAAGAGATGAACAGAGGAAAAAGTACTGCTCTTTCTTCACTGATGAAGAAATGAAGCATGAAGATAGGTAGGACAATGACAGTCATGAGGAAATAGATCTGTGTTGAGGTAGGAAATTGTCTTCCTGAGTTGGACAGAACCCTGGTCCTTCAGGACATACATGTGTGGGCTTATTGCTGTGGGTGAAGATAGTAAAACACTGCTTACAGTAAATGAGATGCAGGGAGAACCCAACATTGTGTTAGATGTTCCCTTCTATTCCCATTATTAGTGATGTGAGCTCACATGAGGCTCAGGATACACTTATTGTTTCAGGTCACATCATGGGTGTAACTCACAAAGTTATCTGACTGGGATGGTGAAGTTGACGTATGCCTTCTGTGAGGGCTGAGAGGGTTAGACAGGAGATTCAAGATTCCAGATGATTAGCATCTCAGAAACTTGTGAAGATGAGAAACAGTATTTTCCTGGGTGTCCAGGTCCACTCACATCTGGTGACCAAAGTTTGACAGGCTGGGCATTTCACACCTCAGTTGCCAGTTATTCACACCACTGAGCCTTATAGGTCACTTGCAGCTCTGGGCTGCTGCACATGGTGATGGGCATATTTCTCACAATATCTGGCATCACTACGGAGATGCCAAAATCACCCACCTAGAAAAGAAACAATGAAAAGGTTTCTCTTCTGTGGTACTCCATTGACAAGGCCACAGAGAGCAATCCTTTTTCTGGAAGGAACTACAGAAGCGGAGAAGTTTGCCATGGCAACATGTCAGAGGCAGTGTTTTCCCTGTGAGTTTTATGAGTCTCCACAAGAAAGAAATTAGAAACTGAATTCTACACTCTCTCCCATTTATAAATGTGCCCATAATGGGTACGTTGTGCTGTTGCCCGATTGATAAATGACACAAAACTCGGATAAGTTTTGTGGGTGCTTTATTAAGGGCCCGGGGAACTGGGGGACTCACGTCCCAAAGTCCGAGCCCCCAAATTCACGTATGGGTGCTTCCCTCTTATACATGCGATTCATAACAAAGTCTCCAAGGAACAGTTTCCCCGTTCCCCTTGCCTGGTCACAGACCCCTTGTGATACATTCCTTGGTTCACAAACAAGATCATTAATCCTCTGCTTATCTTATTCTAAGAGCATTGTTTGCTGCCTCTAGACAGGTTAGCATTCTTACTTTCTTGCACTAGTTTAATTATTTATTAAATCCCTAAGACTACCTGCTAGGTTACACACAAAACTCAACACACTTTTCAACGGCTACAAAACTGCTTTTTAACAAACCAGTTCACACACGACTCACTATAATTAAATATTTTGCTAAATTTCATTTCTTTCCAACAGTGCTGTAGGTTAATGATGCAGTTCTCAAGCAAGATTAACAGCTGCATCAGACAGCCACCAATTTTTTATGATTGCAAGACCGTTTCCCTACTAAAAATGAAAGTTATGTTCCCCAAGGGATGGGCAGTATTCAACATCAGTCAAGTGTGCAGGCGGGGATGATGGGAATAAAATTAAAAAAAAAAAAAAAGAGAAAGCAGAAGACATGAGTTAGTTCCCCAGCTCCTACACCAGGGAACATGTTTGTGACCTTCCCCACTGTCGCTTCTGAGCATCCTGAATAAAGCTAAATATGCAGATGGATGTGCCACTGATGCCACTGACCCTCACTTGTGGGGCCAGCTCCTACTGAAGTGATGCTTGAGGCACTCAGTGCCCAGTAGCAAGCTGCAGTGACTTTGTACAAGATCAGTACAAGTGTCATCCTGCCTCAAAAGCCTGGGACATTGTTCATGCCTGAGACTGGCAGTCTAAAGATTGCTTATGCTACAGTTGAGCTTTCTATCAAACTTAGCCTATATTTGGCTCAGATTCTGAGAAGATGCCTATAGCTGCATCAGCAGAGTGAGGGAAGTCATCTCATTCACCATTGCCTTTTAAGACATCTATCTAAGAAAAGTGGGAAGAATGGCCCTTTGTAGGTGTCTCTCTTATCCTTTCTCTCTGCAACAACTTGATGGCTAGAAGGGAGCTTGATGGCTAACTTTGATTAGAAGCACATTTTTAGATGCCTGAAGCAAGGGGAGATGAATCCACCTCATCTGAGGTACAAGTTTTTGTATCAGTGATTTATATCAGGTACTGTTGTGGCTAAAAGGATCCCAGCTATCTTCATTAACAGTAACCCACATTTTAACCTGATTGATAAAACCATTACCACTCAGTTGAACCTTTTCAAAAATCTAAGCCAAAAGCCATAGCTGTCGTCACAGGTCCTTAGCTGGGTAATAATTAGCATTGACTCCGTGATTCCAAAAGGTTTTTTGGAATCAAAAAAGGATCAATTGCTTTATTCTACTATACTATATTATACTATATTTATTAAGAAACTCATCCCCTTACCAGCAGTCTGATACAGACAGATTTAATTGGTCAATGAATCTAAATGCCATCCAGTGTCCAATTAAGAAATCACCCTTTGATAAACAAATCTCCATAACACACTCCACATGTGCACAACAGGTGCAGCAAGTGGAGATAAGAACTGTTTCTCATTCTTTTCTCTGATCTTCTCACAGCCTTTCCCAGTAAAATGCCTGGGAAAGTCTTGCCTGCTGCTCTCCATGGAGAGAGCTGTGGCTACACACAGCATCTTTGTAACTATATCCTTTGATTGAGTTTTGGGCTGGCTTGTCCTCACATACCTGCTATTTATTGTATGTGGAGAAATAAATTACTTCTGTGCAAAGACACAAACACAAAAGACAGGGAACTAAGTCTGTAAAAGAGTTTCAAACAAGATAAAAACATTAAACTGCACATGCCACATGAGAGTTGTGTCAATTGTGACGGTAATAATTTTCATGTTTCTTAATACTTCTGCAAGATACTAATTCCACTGGCTATTATACTCAAAAACAGTCACAATGCAGGGGGGAGAGGGAATAGCTTCTATATCTATAATGGGATTGCTGCCTATACATCAGTGTGTGAAAATAAATGAATGTATTTTCCCTCAAGTACCAGAGTAAGAGCCTACATATCAAAACCATTTGACTTAGCCTTGTGAGGTAAAAATAAATGTTTAAACAAATAGCATTTGAAGGCAGAAAAGCAGAATAACTTTATGGTCATTTCAAAAGAAAAGCAGAAGGCTCAGATGAGGATATCTCACACCACAGTGGCTGGTCCTTACACTAGCAAAGAAAGGAGCAGGAGAAATATGTCCTATTTCTCCTTTTCTCTGTATTTAATTAAATCATTTCCCCTCTATTTTTATATAGGTGCTGTAGGTTACAATACAAAGATGTATTCTATTCTCATCTTCAAGAACTGTTGAAACCAGGAGGGGCATCGTTTTTTTCCTTATCTCCTGTTAATGGGCCCATCAATGTCTTTCCACATGCCTCACAGATAACTCCTTCAGGGAGCCATTTCTGTTTAATGGGTAATCAAGGACCCACTTCATGATACAGAACATACCAGCCCATTGTCAGATGCTACGCCCAGTGGGGAGAAGCTAAGCATCCCCAGCTGGATATAATCTGGGTTTTGGGACACAACAAGCTGCCCTTAGCCACTGGTTTCCAGAGGACAAAAGCTACCAGATGGTTTCTATAGGATCACCGTTTCAAAAAGACCATTTCATCTGTACTGCTACAGACCATTTCATCTGTACTGCTACCACCACCCTAACTAGCAGGGTGTCAGGCTGTATTCTGACTCTGTCATTGGTTTTTCTTTTGTATTATTGCATGTATTTTGGTTAGGTTTGTTTGTTTGTTTGTTTGTTTGTTTGTTTGTTTGCTTGTTTGTTACTTTTTCCTAATAAATTATATTTCTGACTTGTAGTCTCTCACTGGTTTTGCTTTCAAACCAAAAAACAGACTACAAATATTAAAACATGGCTGCACATTCTTTGCTGGAGGATCCCGGCAAGCTTATTGTGATGTTGCATAAGTTTGTAACTTGAATAGCAGAACTTCCCAGCTCAAGTTACAGGGAAGGCATGCTGAAATTCAGGCCCAAAGTTTGGCCCTTTCAGATGAGGCCCTGCTTTGCTTCTCAGTTTTCTTGGATCATAAGAGGTTTAGCTAAGGAAAGGGAGAGAACTATAAGGTTAAAGGGGAAGAGGGAGAAGAGAACAGCTTGATTGATGGATCCTTCAAACACTTTGGCTATTCTGAATTCTCAACATAACAAGAATTAATGAGTCAGAACTGTAATTCAACACCAAAATTACCCGAAAAGTGTCTCTATCACTGAACACCACGCAAGAAACAAGGCACGCTCTTGCACCCACCTTCAGACAGCCATAACTAACCAGTCTTGCTTTCAAATAGATCTGCTTGCGATGGAGCACATGAGGGACAGGCAGGTAGACCACAGGGAGCAGCAAGCTTAGCTAAGAGGGGATGGCAGTGCAGAGAAGGGGAGCAGAAGAAAGTTCTATGAGTTACTACCATGGCCTTGGTTCTTCCATATCAAGTAGGAAAGGCCATAAGAATGATATTTACCACCTCCTCGTTGTTTCTGTCTGTCACGTAGGGTATCAACAAGTATGAATCACTTTGAAAGGGACAATGATGCTTCCAATCTAGACAGTTTCTGAAAGGACAAAAAACCAGGCTGCACAGTGGTAACTCTCATGAGTCTTAACACTCCTGGGTCTCTCCTAGCCAAGCAGCAAACAAACAACTTAACTTAAACAATTTTCTAACAGAGGAAAGATAGTTGTGTATCTGTCTTTAAAACAATCCATACAATGTATTTGGAAAAGAGAAAAACCCAAACCAAAACCAAGTATTACAATTATAATTTCTGTATAATTGCATGTAATGAATTCTTATGAAAGCCAGCCTAATGCATGTATGCACCTGAAGACCATCATCTTCATCTTCTTCCTGATCTGAGGAGCAACTGAAGATCATCCTTGTAAGGGAAGAAGGGTGTGTAATCTTCATGCTTTTTCTCCTAAATCTCATCCTGGTTAGTAGATTTATTCAAAGCACTCCTCACTAGGATCCAGTATGGCAACCTTCAGCATCAGTGAAAATGGTAGATAACTACTGGTTACTGGTTACTGCTACTGGTTTCAGTTTTATGTCAATTGCCTCCTAACCATGGGCAGGTCCGTAAGCGACAGGACCATGAGGCAGTTCCAGGGTCACTGAATACAGGCCTGCACACATGCAGACTAGAAGCTTTATGGAGAAAATATCTGTCCTGATCATCTACAAGGGACAAAATTCAGTGTCTAAACATGGATGTACATTTTGCACCAGAAGAGTTAACAGCTATGGTATTTAGACCCAGACCCCCTTGAGTCCAGGGAAAAGCAATTTTGGACTAAAAGACAACACAACTCTATTTCCAGTTACATCTGCCCAATTCACTTACTTTGAGCTGGTTAGAGAAGTTGTAATGTTTTGTTTGTTTGAGCATCATGATGCTCAATGCTTGATCATCGAGCATCATGATCCTGACACCAATGACACAAATCAGCACAGTCTCAAGGAAATAAGCAAGAAAGACAACAGATACAGTCTTTAGCAGAATGCTAAAGACTGTCCCCAACATATATGGTGACATTTTAAATGTGCGATTCACTTGGATAATTTCCTGTAGGTTCTAGAGCTATAAAAGGAAGTGAGGCAGAGAGAGGTTAAGGAAGAAAAGAAGTTCTTACCATGGATGGCTCATGTCCTTGATTTGCAAAATCAGCCAGAACTCGCCACCTTTGCAATCCAGTTGAGGTGGCATTCAGCATCAAAGATGTGTTTTCACATGTGTCACCATTCTGGATTTTTCACTGCAAAGGAAATGAAAATACAATAATGAGCAACCTACCTTGTGGACTGAGACCTAATTATGCCTCTTTCTCCACAAAGTAAGTGGGAAACACACAAGTTGGAAAGATATCCATGGAGAAATTAAACACGCACTTGTCAACACGTCACAAATACTGTGTTTTTACAGTAGAAATGAAAACACAAAATGCCATCTGATTGAACTTCAGACTAATTAGCACATCACAGCACACAGCCATGACAAGTACCTGTCAACAGCTATCAGCACAGCAATGACATTTTCCACTGCAAATAATGATATCATTTTCCACTTTGGAGAAGTAATGCTATTTTTGTCTTTTCAAAAAGTGACATTTTTTATAACAGATACAAATACATTCTCCACAAAACAAGATTTCATTCTGCAACGTTAATGCTCAAACAGAATTATTTTGCAACCAAGCTTTAATTCCATATGCAAAAGTTAATGAACCTCTAATTCCACATTGTAGCTGGAGGAAGAGGAGGATGCAGCTTGTGGAACACTGTCTTTATTAGCCAATGGCTATTTAATCCCAGAACACTCTCTCTGTAAGCCTAGATTCATAACCAGCAGTGCTCTGGACTTGTACTAAACTGGGAAACTGTTTCTTCTGGGAAACACACCAATTTAAGAAAAATATCCCACAGTCAGGTACTGTGGGTGGTTTTCCAAAGTTTGCAAGCAAGCTAATAACATCAGCTTTGCTGTGCTCCAAGAGTAACTCATTAAGAGAAAGTAAGGAATAGTAAAAAAAGTTTCTGTAAATTTTTATTAAAGTTTTAAACTGTTCTACTGGTCTGTTTTCTGTAAACAAGTTGGTTATTAATAGATGTGATTTAAAATGCAAGTTGAATTGCACGGACAGGCACACTCATCCTTTTTGGGTGGCTCTGTACAATTTTATGCTTACTGACTATGACTTTAATTAACAAGTCATATAAGCTTAGACTGTTTTATGTCTTTACAGTCCATTAAAAAATACAGTTTCTTACTAGGAACAACAGACTGAAAAACCCTACAAGGACAAGTTTTGAAAGAAAATCTGGAATAAATCAGTATAGTGACAGCCTTGAGTACCCACAGTAGGGCAGAACTGGGAGGAGTCAGATCCCTTATCTGATGCAGCAAGAGTGAAATCACTGTGTTGATTTGCCTGATAGAGGATGCAGTTTTCCAACTTGCAGGACACCAGGCCTTCTTCTTCCACCCTGCCTGTGCTCTGAAAGATGACAGCACAGGGAAGCACCATGTGGAGATAATAGATCTGCCTTCCAGAGCCTGAGGCTTGGGTGGCAACATGGAATAGCCACCTGGCTGAGCATGCTGCCCAGGCTGAGAAGGAGGGAGGTAATTTAGGGGGAGTATTCCTGCATGATGCTCTGATGTGAGCATAGTTTTGCCTTATGTGGGAGGTAAATCCATTCCTGTAGCTATTCCTAACTTGACTTGTCTGTCCACCAGAATGACAGCTTTTAATGGCAGCTGGAATAAGATTGGTGCCATCACAACGAAAACTCTCAATTTATATTAATGGGATTAAGTAACTGATTTTGGATATGTCTCATCTCCATTCAAAGCACAGAAATCCTCCTCCATAGAAATATGTATAATTTGTCACAGTCCAGAGCAGTCAGTTCTGTCAAGTCTTCATGTTCCCTAGAGTTGGATTTGGCTCTTCATGATTTTAGCCATTAAAAAGGCAGTTTTTCATCTTAAGTGGTAGTGACGGCTTCTGGTTTTGTTTGTTTTGCTGGGTTTATCCTCTCTCAGGAAGGAAGGGGAGAAGATCTGAGAAGAAAATCCACCAAACTGAAAAACAGATGAATGCAGGGCCAGCTGGGGAGAGGTCCCTTCTCCAGAGAACTATGTAAGCAGTGAACTCAGAAGGTTACTGAGCTTGCAGTCTCCAGTACAAATCACCCTTCATAAACAATTATTGTAATTCTTCTGTATCCACAGGGTTTGGTGTCATCAACCAGGGCAGACACATGGGGGACTCCACAGCAGCTGTGCATGAGAAAATTCACATACAGGACCAGTGTTAACAACTCTCTCAACTGAAGTATCTTAGATAGGATAATGCCATTTTTACCAGAGACATTGATTCAGCTCATGGCACCACTGGAGGAGAACTGAATGTTCTTCAAACAGCAGTATGAACACATCTTGCAATAACTGCACAGTGCTAGAACCACTCCAAAATGGAGACAAAACACCTTCATGTAAACTGCAGGTCTAACCACTTCACTAAAAAATGATTAGTTAAAGGTTATATAAGAAAACCCATAATGAATATATAGTGATGTTTCCTGTAGGATTCCTGCCCAAGCTTCCACTGCTTCCTCCACCATAAACTACAGTCAGATTTCGCTAACCCCCACTCTGTATGCATACAATTAATCTCTTTTTCAACATAGGTGTATTTTTAGAATATAACATACCATGACAGTAACTTACACTTAGCTATGTGTAATGCAGAAAACCTCAGCCTTCCTTGACTGCTTCAGCCATAGCTGTTCTATGTGAGAAATGGTGAATCCTTGTTCCTTGTTTGCCTTCTAAAAGCATGCTGAGAGAACCCCACAAGACAAGTCTAAACCAATAAAAAAGTGATAAAGAAACAAAGGGAGAAGAAAGACAGGCAGATTAAGGCAAAAGTAAATATGTATCAACTCAGAGTGTTAAAACTCCACAGCATTTAAATAGGTGTTGGTACCATGCCCCTTTTTCTAAGAAAATCAGTAACACCTCACATTTCCTGAGTGCATCGCTTTTCTTCTGTCTTATTTATAGGAGGCAGCATGTCTAAATAAGGTACTACTTTGAGGTGCTTTATGGCAACTTTCTCACTGGTTTTATTTTCAGGCTGCTTTGATTTCCACCATGACTTCACCCGTAAAGGTACTTCACAGTGTACACAGCGTGTTCATGTATACATCCTCAGACTAGTCAAGAGTCTTGCTAACTCTTGCTTTCACACACATTTTTCATTTTTAACTTCCTAAATTGAAAGGCACCCATAACACACCCATACACCCCAACATAATTCCCATCGAGTGTCCCAGTCTAACAACTGTGCTTTAATTTGCCTCAGGCATTAAAAAGAGCCCAAGAGCTGTCTGAGCACTGAGGTGTGGCTCCCATAGATTTTCCATTGTTTTCTTTTAACATTGTACCTCAGATAGCAGAGAAATAAACATAGGCTCGGTACCCATCTGTCAGACTCATTAAAATAACACATTCAAAGGGGTTAGCAGCATCACTGCTTTGCTTCCTCTTCTGGCCCTGCAGTAAGAGCTGCTCAGAGTGTTCATGGGAGGGGGGGGGGGTGATCTGCAGAAATAGCCTTGACATGCTGCCTTCACCTATCCCAGCCCTGTGATGAGTTCTGCTCATCAAATGTCCTCCAGAAATAACCCACAAGTCTATTGTTGAAGCCCTCAGGGAGACTACTCACCTCAGACATGAGGACCTTCCTACCTTCCCTGGATTGTAGCTGACCCTCCTCCAAGAAATCACTGCTCCAAGAAAAAGCAAACACCTCCACAATCAGGATTACCTACCCAACTTCAGCTACCAAAAAGAAACCTGGAGGACTTAAGCTTTAAATGTGCAATAAGTAGCCCTTTTGGCATGCCATGTTTGAGTGACCAGTGCAACTTCAACAGTTTAATGTGAGTCTAAGCCATTAATTTAGCATGGTTATTTTTAGCAGCTGTAGAGGTAAGGAAACAATGGTGCTTGCAGAGCCAAGAAAAACATAAATAAGGGTAGTGTGGACTCTCTGTATCCTCTCTTGTACTGGCACCATGGTGCTGACCTGCCATGCTCTCTTCCATGCACAGCTCCATTGTGGCCCCCCACACCCCAGAGGAAGTTAAAACAAGTCATGAGCTTTTATTTTCAGATACACTTGTGGTATTGGGTCTACGGGACACCTCACATCATGCAGTTTCTCTCTGTATTGTCCCTCCCTTCCATGATGTAGCAACCTCAAAGTGTCACCCAAGAGAAAATATGGCTGCAAAGAGTGTGGAATGAGTTGCCCCATTCCACAGTTCATGTATATGTATCTGTATATACATATAGATATATGTAATTGTGCAGAAGCTCCAGAGTGAAACCCAAAAGCGAGTCACCACTTTTGCCTACCTGGCATACACACACTTCTCATCGTGGTGGTCAATTTACACTGACATTAAGAGGGGAAGAAGATCTACAGGCTAAATGTGCTACCATTTATTTTTGAAAGCAGGTGAAAAGGGCAGAGCTTAATTTATTCTTTGCCCAACCTACGATAAACCCTATTTTTATGGAAAGAATCACTTGATGAGACAAGTATATACAGAGGAAGGAAGGATCTGGGATTTAGTGGCAGATTTGTCACTATAGGCCTATGCTAGCTTCTGTTGAAGTCTAGAGAAGGGCTCATGATGGCCACTTGCAGCAGGGAATGGGCTCACTCAAGGAGTGTGGTCACATCACAGCCTTCTTGACAGAAAAACATCCCTTGTTGGCACCTGATGGTCAGCCAACTTGATGGGGTAGGTCAGGAGTCACTGGTAGTGCTGGGCAGGGTCAGTCCAGAGGTGTGCAAGGGGAAAGGAAAGCCTGCCCTCTCTGTCCTGATATACACCCCACTTGGTGCCAACATTTTTTATGATGTTAAGATGCAGAAGTGCACTGGGAGAACTCCCTCAGACAAGTCTGTGATTAGGAAGATTTCTAGCTTCTAGAAAAGAGACATAAAAAGAACAATTGAATGAAAAAGATATCATATGTGTAAAGTCAAATTCTGCACAACAGAATTTGTCAAGAGCGTTTGGCAAATAAAAGGAAAACAAACATATTTAGATCTGCAAGCTCCCACAGGACCCTGTAGGATGGGCCCAGCTGAAGGACAGCCCCTCACTGCAGAGGCCCTCCTGCGTTTCCCAAGCTCCATGGAATCTTGGGAGCGCTCTCAGCCATACCACCACCACCCCCACCCCCATCCCAAGCCCTCTGATACCCATCACAGCATGTGACTTGCTCTGTGTCTTTGCCTTTCCACACTGGCCACCCTTCCTGATGAATGCCAAAGCCCTTGCTCTACTCCCATCCCCCCACCAGCCGCACCCAAACCAAAACCCCAGAGGCACAAATGGTCGCGTCCAGGATGGAAATATTTCAGGAGCATTTTGCCATTTTGTGCATAAAGAAGGGAGAACAGTGGTGTGGCAGATCCCCTGGTGCCTTCTTTCTAGGTTTTTTCTTTGTACTTTTCAGGTTTAATTTCTCTCTGGAGGCCAAGCAGGCCTTGGCAAGAACAGTCTCACATCATCCCCCACTGAAGACGACTGAGCAATCAAAAAAGCTGATCATCAAAGAGAAAGGGCTTCTGAAACGTCACTTGTGATGTTACGTTTTAGTTAAATGGTATGCTCTGTCTCACCCCTCGAAAATGTACAGTTTGTTCCAAGCCTGTGATCCTCCTCTGATCTGTAATCCCATTGGCCCAAGTCTTATTCCGTGCCCACTTTGAATCTCTCTGTTAAGCTGTTCGAGGGAGCCCTCTTAGCCCGTTGCTCTCTCTTGGCCCCTTTTCTCCCTAGGCTCTCCATCTCTCCCCCTTTCCCCCTTAGAAACCATGCTGCTCCCAGGGGTGAGACTCCCAATATACTCTCACCTAGTTAGCACCCTCAGAAGCTGCCTGGAGTCTCCTTGCCTGCCTGCTGCTATCAGGGAATTTACAGCTTAGGTGGCCCACCAGGGACTTCCTGGGGAGCCTCCCCCCAAATGAACGGCAACAGTCACTCTCGGCAGGGCTGACAGTTTCCACAAACATTTATACCCTATTTTGACCTGAAAGGTGTCTATTAAGTCTTGTGTAAAAGACTCAGCCATTTGGTTCCTTCTGGCACAGCCAGAGGCAAGATCAGTAACAGGCTTTATGAGGGCAAGGTCATCCCACACGGCACAGCAAGACCCTGTCATGAAATCTCCAGCATTCACGGCATGTCCAGAAAATCCACCGTGTCTGGCACAGGTCCTGCCCAGCCTACAGCTCCACAGCAAGGGAGCCTTTTGCACTGGGGTTCTGGACAGGCAGCAGGGCTCAAAGGAGGGAAAGTGGGATGCAAGTTGGAATACAAAACTTACAGAAAAGTTGGGATTGCTCAGATGACTGACACCAATGGGAGAGGGGTAAAAAAGAAAAAAATCTGTGAGCTGTCAGTGAAACTCTATTAAATTCCCTATTCAAATCTGTGAAATTTCCTGTCAACATTTGTATCTATAGTATCTGAGGATGATTTCAACCCTCATGTAAGAGCATCCGAAAATGTTAATTACAAATCAATACAATCAGAACATAAATACTGATTATCTTAGTGAATTTTCTAGTATGTGCTTCCAAAGCATGCATTACCCCAAGCATGCTTAATTTGATAAAAAACACCGAATGCTTAGCTTTGGCATTTAATAAATCCTTATGTGATAATATATTATTATATAATAATAATTATATAATATATTATATACTGTATCATCATGCACAGATTACATAAATACACACCTGAAAATGTCTTCCTTATGGAGGATTAATGGAAAAAACTCTACCAAAAAAAGTCTCACAATTTTAAATTTTAAGTAAAAATAGAAGTAATTAAGCCCAGTGTAGAAACATGCATCATAAATGATGACACAACCCAAGAATAGATATGTGTAGGTCTAGCCTTGCAAAGCCAAGCTCATACATATCTTTATTCCCTCCAGGAAATAAAGGATCCTGATCTCCAGAACCTCTCTTAGACACCTGCCTGAAAATGCTGATATCCATGTGCTTAAATATGAGCAGCTATACTGCCCAGCAGCTCAGGAACCGGGACTCCTGGGTTTTCAGAAGTGACATGGATGGCAGCTGGTGCAAATAGTGTAAGATTTGTTTCCTAATTATCTTTTATTTTTAAGTATGTCCTTCTGAAATATTTAACATGCAAAACAAATGTTCATGAAACAGCCCCAAACCCTGTTTTTAAGAGAAATATCTACCCTCAAAGTGCAAAAGACAAAGGCAAATCAAGCTGGGTTTATCACAGTGCCCTCTTCTGGCCCTTAAAAAAACAGTCGCCTTGCTGTCACCGGGTCTCTGCTTGGAATAGGCATCACAAGGAGCATCTGATTGTGCAAATGGATTTATCTATTAAACTGGCCAGAAAAATACCGTCACAGACCCTTCCAAATACCATACAAAACACGTTTAAAAATTCTTCAGTTATGTACGGGTTTATAAAAATAACTAACAACACTATTTTAGAAATCTCAGTAGAAATAGAAGAATTTGTTACCAGGTAGGAATTTAGGCATGAGGCATTCTGCCCACATGGCTGGGGAATTCACCCCCTGTTCACACTGCACTACTGAACTCCCAAGAACCATTTAATAAAAGTAATGCAAATCTTTCTGCTAAAAGAGAGGGAAATGGAAAAACAGATCAAAAAACCACATTCATCTCCATTAAAAAGAACCACTTTTGCCATTTCTTGACAAGTAAATATGCAGCTTATCCAACACAGGAGGGATATTCAAGAATCTGGTATTTTCACTGAAACCTCTGTTTTAAAACGATTGTTTTCTTAATTAAATATAAAACATAGCACATATTGAACTAAATAGAACTTTTAGACCCTATTTATACATAACAGATTTTTCACTACTGGTTTTTGAAGTTTGGCTGGAGGGTTTGTTTGGATAGCTGTTTTGGGGGGGTATTGTTTGGTTGCATAATTTTTTTTATCCTAAAGGTTCACTAATCTCCAGGAAATCTCAATACTTCTGTGTTCAAAGTGGCCATTTGAGAACTGAAACAGTGCAGCTTATGACAGCTCACCTGGAAAGAAAGAAATTTACTCAAATTTAATGAAGTTGCACAAAGTTCTTGGAAGGACAGTTCATTCAACATTGGAATTCTGTCAGCTCCAAATCAGATTCATTATAATCACATAAGCTTGAGAAAGAGCTAAAATCATCACATCTGCATTATATGCATAATTTCAGGGAAGAAACACAGCAACTTTCTGTTTCAAAAGGCCTTCATAAATTATTTTCCTTTCTCATTGAGAAGAATGTTTTCACAAATAAGGCTCTCTAAATGAAAAGTCACAACATAGTCAGTTTGGAATACAAGAAATATGTTATTTTAAGTGGTACTTATTACAGGGACCTGTTGAAGGTCTCCATGGTGAGAGAAAGACGAGAATCTTGTTTCTTGATCAGAAGGCTGGATTTATTGATATATGATATATAATACATTATGACTATACTAAATAGAATAAAGAGAGAAGTTGCAGATGCTTGCCAGGCCAAGAATAGAAAGAAAGAATCTATAACAAAGTTGTGTCCAGGGACTCTGTCCCTAGCTTGCACTTGTGATTGGCCCTTAATTATAAACATAGAAACATGAGCCAATCAAGGTGCATCCCACTGCATGCCACAGCAGCTGATAGCAATTGTTTATATTCTCTTTCTGGGGGCCCTCAGCTTCACAGAAAATGCAGAAATCTGAAAGAAAGGATTTCTGTGAAAAAATGTCTGCGACAGGTACTAAACTTTTTTCCAAGGCTATTTTCTTCCTCATGATCAAACAAGTAGAACTTGCCCTCTATAGGCACGTGAGCTGGTAAAATGTATGCTCATGAGGAGACCTTGCATTTGTGTGTCATGATCCAGAACAAAGGAGCTGTTTTATCTGATACAACTACCTGAACTTCGGAGGAATTTTTCTGTGGTGGGAGGTTCTTTGTTCTGGAAAGAACTAGAAAGGAATGTTCATGAAAGAAACTAGAGAGGAATAAAGCCAAACCAAAACAGTTGTTTTCCAGCTGTGCTAGCAGTTCTTCCATCACTGCCCACCAGACAATGCAGGCTTCAGGGTATGACTTCATGAAGGCATTTATTAAATGCCCTGCTAATCAGCAACTCAGCAGTCCAGATTCCCATTGTATTGCTAATTGCCAGCCAGGCACCACAAGTAACCAACTCCCACAGAGCTCTTCTCACTAAGATGATGGAATGTCCAGGTTAAGCTCTACACATTTCTGCAGGTGTCCAAGGGCAACTTCTCCCAAAATCTTCTGAATTGCAGGAGTCAGACACTGTGATGAAAGTCAGTCTCTGGCAATAGCAATTATGGGGGAATTTAACCTCAGCATCCACTCACAGTGGTGTTTTCACCAGAACGCTTAGTCACAGACAGGGTGGTGAATACCTTGAGACAAAGAAGAAAGAAGATTCTCAGCACAGTTAAATTTACATTTTTTTCCTGGAAGATTAAACTGGGCATGATGCTCAAAATCGGAGCCAATTCTTAAAGTAAGAAAATAATGAAAGTCCTACTTTTAAAATCCTTGTCATTAAACAGCACACACAAATTACTTCTGTTCTCTTCATTTATGTTCTTCCTTTTACAGTGGAAAAGAAAGAATTAAGGAAGTCACATGGCTTTATACCACTTCTCATCTTAATGCTCCCAAGTTTTTACAGTGGGAACAAGCTCAGCAATAATAGACTCCAGTACACCTAATGAATAAGTGTCTTTATGGCTCAAAGAAAACTTCTTTGTTGGGGAAAGTGAAGTTAACTCAAGGCCTGGGCATTTGGAGAGAATTTTGCCTTTGTGCCTTTCTAGCCATTATAAAAACATGGAAGTAATTGCTGATAAAGACATTATGTCTGCAATCTGTGTCCTCTTGACAACAGTTATGGGAACACTGAGTAAAACTAGTTTGAAAAATACCAGTCTTTACTGCTTTCAAGTCACATTAAAAAAATATTATTCCTAAATAATTATTGTAAAATTAACAGATTAGAATTTGGGAAGGAAAATTAATTATACAACATTTGCTTAATACTGGTACTTTACTATGCAAATAATTGCATTGTTTTGCATACATACAATATAGAAAGGAAAAACAGAAATCAAAACCACTGTTATCTAAATGTTCCAGAGTTGCAATAATTAGTTATCATCAGAGCTATCTCTCAGGAAGAATAAACTTAGCACAGAACATAGTACATACACGTTTCAGCTATACAAATAACATTGAAGTATCTAAAGATAATGGGGATCAGAAAGACTTATATTTCTTCAAGTAGAAGTTTTGCTGCATTAGGACTGCTAGCAGGTCTTCAGAGGACAACATCAATAAATGATAAACCTCTTCCACTTTCTATAAGCACATAAAGCATTATCCACAAATCAGGAAGACAAATGCATGTCTAATGTATATGGCATAATAACAGTGACTAATCTAAAACATAGTGCATGTTTTGAGAGAGGGCTTTGTAGACTTCATTTCTGATCCACAGCCGGACAACATATGGGCGTCTTCATTTATTGTTATTTCATTTCAAAAGACCAAGATTAAAAAACACAAAATTTATCTGCTTTCCTCCTGGCCAGGCTGCAACCTCCAGGTGCGGGAGGGGAGCACACTGCTCCCTAGTAAGCCAGCTGGAGTAATTTGAAAATTGTTGGAAACAAGTATTTTAGATAGAATTTGTTTTTTACTTAAGGGAAGACAAAACCTTAGATCCAATGGCTGGAAAGCCATCATTAGCTACCCGGAAGAATCACCCCAGCTTTCAGGACACAATTTCTCTTCATCACAGATGATCAATAGTACCCCCCTGAATTTCAGGCAGCACAGTGCAGTTGAGGCTGAGATGTAATTCTCTGTAGGGCTGAGGTCCTACCAGTTCTGTGCTTGCAGTTATTTGCACTCAACCTTGCAAGAAATTCCATTCTGAGCTCCTGTTTTCTGCTGAAGAAAATGCTGCTTCAAGAAGAGAAGGAAAATCTGGCTCTAATTCATAGACAGTGAAAATGGGACCCTCAGTCTTAAGGTTTTCTTCAAGTGGAATAAAACCATGTTTCACAAGAGACTCAGCAATTAATTAGTACTAGTGACAGTGAAGATGTCAGCACTTGACCCTGTAACACTGGTCCTTCCTGTTCAAATAGACTTCATTTTCTTTAACTTTTACAGGGATGTAAGAAAGATAACGGTGATATTATCCATCATTCTATTAATCCAATATGCTCATTTCTCACAAATCCCAGTTTTCAAGCATTTTTCTAATCAAAGAGTGCCCTCTTGCACTTTGATTTTTATTTACTGCTCAAGAGATTAAATTAAGTAAAAGCATAAAAAACCCTTTTGAAGACTGTCACTAAAAATGATCAGTGTTTCCTGGAGTTTTTAAATAGCATATTTTTCCTGAGCCAATTTCTTCCTCCCCCATTCAAACATATCTGATTATCTGAAATTACCTCCCTGAATTATGTCTAATCATCACTGTATTCAGTTTCTGTTTTAGCAGCTCAGATGTCCAGAATAAATTATGACTCTCATCCTCTCTTCACACTGCATATGCTAATACCCCACTTGAGTTCACAGGTTTGAATGCTGCCCTCAGAGATCCCCCTCCACAGGCCCCCTGGGAAGACAAGGACCTGCTAGCCCTCTTCAAGGGCCTCCAAGAATACCATTAAATGGTACTACAAAGAACAGAATAAATTGTGGATGCTTTGTAGAGGATTTAGATTGCTAGCAGTCCATTAATGAAGTCCTTATTGCGTTGCTTTTACTAAACCATCTAGAAAGTAGGAAAGAAGAGAGATGGATGTCACTTCTGCAGAGGAGCATTCTGGTGCTCCCTTGTACTGCTTTACTTCTAACACAACCAGAAACTCTGTATGAAGATTTACACAGGTCATAAAAAAGCTTTCAGGGATCCTCAGCTAATATAAACTGGTCCTAATGCTACTAAAATCAATCTCTGATTTACATCTGGAAGGAGCTGTTCCACACCTGCTAGAGAAAATTGAGCTCTTCATTCAAGAGGAACAGCAAGATAAAAAGTAGAAATATTTGTGTGGCTTCCTTAATTGAAAGCCTACATGATAAAGAAGAGATCTTTAAGAGGAGGGAGTTTAATAGAAAAATTGTCATGTAACTGGTCCCCTTTCCCAGCACTAGTTTGTAAGCCCATTTTGGGTGCACTAATCTAGCTTTAGCAGAAATAGTATTTGAAGCCTTCATAATCTTGACTGGGATAAAAATTCTATACGTCCCACTAGAGAGAGAACTGGATTAAGGAAAGGCATAAACTTTTCACAAATGAACACAATTTTTAAAAAACAATTTAAAAAATCCTAGACTAAGCCTAAGTGTTAGAATTTTAAACATAAAACCAGATAATTTCCTCTCCTTTCCTCCCCCCACCTTCCTGCAAATTTGGACCTCTTTAACAGAGCTCCGTTATTCAGATTTCTAACACCTTACCCCAGAATGCCATGAAAGCTGGGCTCTGAGGTGACTTTGTATACAAACCTCTGCACAGATAGGATGAATTCCTACGGTGCTGTCCAGCTGTTCTTTTGTCAACCCACATTTAATAGCAGCTGCAAACCCTTGGGTGACCTCTCCAGCATTTGGACCAAGGACATGGAAGCCAATGACTCTCTCCTAAAAGTCAAAGACAATCAAATGCAAGCACAATCATGAATTCAGTTCTCTTTAGACAACGTGTAAAGTTTTCTTATTCAGAGTATATAATTTATTCAGCTCACAAAATGTATCACAAATTAATGTAACCACTAAAATATTAATTATAATTAGCACCAACAGATGTGTGGCCACGTAATTTAGTTCTCTCTCTCCAAAGATTCAACCAGGAACTCAGGAGATTTTATTCAGGTGAGTTATTCCACTCATGCCAACAGAACATTTGCCTAACTAAAGGTGAGCACCCTGCATTAAGGTTTCCAGTATGAGGGCCTGCGGTAGGTGGCTACAGGGTCTGTATCTGTTGAAGAATTTTCAGTTTGATAGTTGTTCACAGAAAAGGACCACAAGCTGAAGTTGTGGCCAACCAGACATGGCAAGAAGTCTATTCTAACTGAACTGTCAATGACTCTTGTGGCAGTGTTGGCTTTCAGTGGGAGATAATACACTTAGAGACTGGCAAAAAACCCATCCAGTTACAAGGAAGGTACCATTCACATTCTTCCTCTCTATACTCCTGTTCAATTGCAGAACACATTACACTGCACATACACCCTCAGAAAACATCCAGCAGAACAAGCTGTACTGACTTGATCTGCGTTTTTTAATGAGAGAAACATGAAAATTTAGCACATCACTTGCTGTGAACTTTAGTGGCCTTCAGGAAATTCATCAGTTTTTGGTGAGCATAGATATAGCTCAGTTGAGTATCAAAAGTTATCTGCTCTTCCTGCTAAATATCACATATATTGGGTATAGTGAATACTACTGAAAGGTTATTATTCTTTCAGTAAATCTGAGCACTGAGATTTACCACAGGGTTTATTTAAATAAGAAAAGTTCTAATCAGGTAATAAGTAAAATGGAATTATCTTAATTTTCCTTTAGAAATATTGACATATGTCAAAATAAAACCATAGCAATGAAACCAAGGCAATGAGAGATTTAAATAGTTACTGAACTATTATTTTTTTTCCAGGGTAACTTTCAACTCTACACCTAGATGTTTAAACACATTTCAAGTTTTCAAGACAAGGAATGAAAATAAATTAACGAAACACTTTAAATCACCATTAAATCTTTGCATTTTCTTAAGTGATTCTGGATTAGAGCATGGCTAAAGGCTCTAAAATACCTTCCACACTACTGCAAACTCCTCCAGAAAGAGGAGATGGACAGGTGTGCAAATTTTACAAAATGTTGACAAGATGCTTAGAAAGATGGCAGAAAGAAAAATCTGTATCTAAGAAAGATGAATATAAGTTAAGTTAGTTTTGTTTTTTCTCATAGGACAGATATGCTACCATCTTAACAGGAATATATTTTAATAGAATATTACTCTTCATAATAATTTATAATAATAAAATCAACTACAGTTTATTGAACAGATGATGATCATTCTAAGATGGCCACACCAATTCTTCTAACCAATTACTAGTTTTGCTTTTGCTTCAGCGGGTACTGTACATTTCCATGGCCAGGAAATTTGATCCTAGTCCAAGGATAATCCTGGTATTATCATCCTAAATGGGATTTGTGCAGGGAAGATACATTATCCTGTTAGAACAAGCTCAAGAATTTTATGAACACATGCAAATTTGGAGTGGTTACAAGTTGTGATAGTTTCTGAGAGACCTCAATTTCAGAGAGAAGAGTCTCCCAGTAGAGAATGTCCAAGTCTGGGGCAGAGAGAATAAACCAATAAAATTCCTAACCCTTTTTACATACATTGATTTGCTCTCTTCTCAAAGTTAATCAACAGTCTTAAAGATCTCTACTTCTTATTTTACATATATGGAAGAAGTATCATATACAAATAACAGTGGCAGAATTTTATATTTTACTGGGAATTGGTTTTGTATACACAGAAATATGCATCACTATAAATATTTATTACACTTCAAAAGGTAAGCAAATTTAAATTCATTTTAATTTGTTAAAAACAACCTATTTATAGCTCTTGTGTCATCAACAGTTTTATGATAAACATTTAGATATTGTTTTCCCAGGAAGGAAATAACTTATGTTAAGGATAACTTACATTATCTTGAGTATTGCAAATTATCTTTGCATAGCATTTGTTGTTATCTCTGGATGGTACAGTCCACTCCAGTGGCCAGAAATGACTATGGTACACCTAGAAATAAAACACAGGTTAAAAAAAGAGTCGTAAAATTTCCAAGGATAGAACATGATCTTCCAAAAGCTGCCCGATTATCCTAAATAATGAGCTATGTACACAGCATTTAGAACATCTGAAATTATGATGATACTCTTTTCCCTCAATGAATGCCAAAGACAGAAGTCTCTATAAACCAAGTACTAGTGACATCCAATATTTTAAAAATGAGAAGCCATAAGAATATTACACTTCCAGAATATTACACAGTTCACCGTGTTCTTATTAAATTACAAAATCACAAGTGACTCAATAATCTTATTGAGGCTTGCAAAAACCTTGCAAAAGCCAATAAGGTGACACAATAAAGAGGTCAGAATACATTAAATGAGGACTTAGCCAGAGCACAAATGCTTCTGTGTGCATATTTTAAAAAATAAAATACTTTCAAAATCAAAAGGGCATTTTCAAGAATAAACGGTCCAGTGTTTCACATATAACACCAAGAATTTCACTCAACAACAAAAATTTGCCTGGGTATATACAAACTTTGCAGGGAGAAAAGAGTCTAAGACTTTGCCCTGTGGTCAGGTTTACAGTATTTTTCACACAGCTATTTTGAGTTTTATTTACTTATTTTCCTCCGCAGTTCAAATCGGAAAAAGTCAGCTAAGAGGGGGACAAGTTCTCAACTTCATGCACTACCACTTACCTGCTTATTTCTGTAAATAATGCTCCTCAGGTGATATTTGCAGGACATAAAAGTTCAGTTTATTGTGAGACTTCCTCCCCTCATGCTTTCTGTAATGTGGTCAATACAGCATTTTGGAAGAACAGCCTCAGACACTAAGTGCTTGTATTTGTCTAATTTCACTCCTGACCAGCAATCCCAGGGAATGAAAAGGGATTACTCACATGAGTATAATTAAGCACATACCTCTTTGTACAGTCAAAGGAAACAGGAAAATGAGCTAACACTTGGCTTTATAAAGTAAAAATCACTATGGTAAGAAATTTGCCGTGCTGTAGGTAGAAAAGCTCCACTTTGCGATTAAAACCAGTGCATTGTTTCCAGCATATACCCAGTTTAAAATTATCCTGAAGTATTTTCAGACACATGCAAACCCTTTTTCTATTTTTTTTTAAACCAAACATTCCACCTTTAAGCCTCCTTTTGCCAAAAATAGAACATACCTGCAATTAGAGCTATTGGAATTGAAGATTATTTTTATAACATGTCTAGGAACAGCCAAGGAAGACAAAACATGTACCTAGTCACCTCCTGTCCTTACATCACAGCACAAAATGCTGTTTTAATTTACTCTTAATATTATTTTAAATTACAAATTGGAAAAATAAAACCCAGGTGAAATTAAGGCATTTACCTCAATGTTTTCCTCCCCAAATTTCTCCACTGCGGTGTCTTCAGAGTACCCACAGGCTCCATACTCCAAAGGAGTAAATACAGTAGTTGGAACATTCACATAGTCACACTGCATGGCATTCAAAACAAAATGAAAACCCACACAACATCAGTAATAAAATCAGCATACAGTAGTCTGAAATACAGCAAGAAAAGCTTGATTATTCACAATTCTGAAAGCTCTTTTTTTTTTTTTTGTCTTAAATTAAGGTACAGTTTTTTGTTTGTTCATTACAGAGGTGCTAATTAGAGCAAGAAAAAAAAAAAAAGACAGCTTAAAGCCACTCAAACATTAGTAGGCATTGATTAAATGGAAAAGGAAATTCAGTGCCCTATTTAACAAATATACCAGATCACAGGCCAAACTGGACATAAAAGTTGCCTGTTCAACCACTTCTAGGATGCATACTATTTTTAGTTGGAGATGCTGCAAGGGCACCACTACCATTCAAAACTCATTTTTCATCAGCTGTGGCCTAGGTGATGCTGAAAAACCAATGACATGTAGTACAACCATCTGGGGGGACAGTGAAAACTTGTAATTTCTCCCAGTTTTATATCATCTCCAAACTTCCTGAGCATTGTTCTCAGCATCCAGATCCATTAGCTGTTAAACAGCACTGGAACCAAGCCCAAGCCTGTGGCACACCACCAGGGACTGGCCTTCAGCTGGTCTTTGGAATGCTGAGCCTTTAAGCTTGTCTGTTCAGCCAGTTTTCAACCCACCTCACTGCCCACTTACCCAGCCTGCAATTCATCCCTTTGTCCATGACAATGTTATGGAGGCAGTGTCAAAAGCTTTCACTAGACTCAAAATAAACAAACATACTCTGCTCTTCCCATATACACCAAATGAGTCATTCTGCTATAGCAGACTAGCAGGCCGGTCAGCTCTATTTCATGTCTAGCAATTTTATTTTCTACATATTTCAACTCTAATTAATTTCCTTTGTGACTGGGGATCAACTAAGGTGCTGACTACTGTTCTTGCCCCACCTATCCATAACACCTCATTATATTTCAATCACCTTCTCCAGATTTGTTACAAAGGTAGTATGAGCCACACTCCCATTTTTTTAAAGTAGTTACTCGTTTCTTGGATTCACTGAATAAGAATCCTTCCTTTGGCAGCATGGCAATTTTTGTACCTTGACAGACTTATCTAGCATAAAATGTAAATTAAGACATATCCATAGCATTGCAGCAATAAAAAAATTTGGCTTCTGCTACAGTTTCTTAAACCTTGTCTGGCTATTTCAATGACATCATGTGCACTGATTCAGGGTTCTGTTACTGCCAATGTAAAACAAACAACTCGATCATGCTCTAAATCTGGCTGATAGTTGAACTTGCTATGAATACAGCAGGCTCTGAAAGGGATAAACCTTTATGGTCATGCCATATGGTTATGAAGGTGAGACAAGTACCCATATCAGTGTAACAGTTCTTTAAAGAAAGACACTCTCCTTTCCTTCTGGTTTAAACATAAGGTGTAAATGAGTACCCACATTACTCCCATTTGAAAAACCATAACCTGGCTGAAACCCAGAACTGCACTAGTACAAAACATGAACACTGAATCCATTAATTCAACTACTCAGGTATAAACATGTGCTGAGTTACTGGTACATGTCATCTTCCTTTGTGTCCACATTCAACTACAATTGGGACTGCATATTACATTGAAAACATACAGATGAGAAACGAAAAAAAATCATTAAAATAAGACTGAAAATTAAGATCACAAACTCCTATTCCACTCTATTTAGGGACCGTAGGTAGGTTCAGCAAACTGCCTTTGAATTGGTGTAAAAGCATTTAACAGGATGGGAAAGATTGATGACTTTTAAGGAAGGCAGTAGAATTGAAAACAAGTTAAATGATCTCTGTTAATTTCATTATCATCGTACTTTGAGAGAAAACTAAACCCTCTTAATAGGAACAAAAGATACTACTGCTTAATCCACAAGGTATTAATTTCATCCTACACAATTAGCCAAACACATCTGCAGTAATATCTTTGCCAGGGGAAAATTAAAATGATCATCAAAGCTAATCCTTAAAATTCTACTGGGTTTTCCACAAGCAAGCAGACTGGTTCCTTACCTTAGTGGTTGTCCCAGCATAAAGCCTCTGAACTAACAACCTTCCTGCCTGGATTGCCACCGGTGTGAGTTCCAGCTTGTCCTGCAGGATATCTCCAACAGCATAGATATACGGAACATTTGTCTGCTCCTCATTATTGACAGGAATTTTTCCTGTTCTGCAATTGGAATTAACAAGAAAAAGATCCAAGTCTTCTGCTGTGAAGGCTGGAGGTGTAAATAACCTTGCAGGCCCCTTAGCTTTAAGAGAAAGACTTGTATGTGAAGTATGAAGAATTCATATTCATAAACTTACAGTCTCGGGCAGGAATATAAAATAGGGCAAATTTGACCAAAACTGCAGGAATTCACACACTGGACAAGGAGGTAGCTTCAGAAGCTGCAATTCATCTCCTGAATCACTGAGGTGAAGCATAAACCTCTTCCTGAAACACCTACCACCAGCTGAACTGTGTACTGGCAACTTTCAGGAATGACAGGAAGAGACATTTTCCCACTCCTTTTGTAGGACAAAACAATTTTTCCACTACTGAAATTTCAGTCCAGTGGCTGAAGCTTTTTATAGAAACTTATTTTTCAGGCTTCTACACAGAAACAAGTCAAGCTGGTACATACCCTACCTAAGGAACAGACAACAAGCTTTTTAGATGTAAGTGCAATGAGCTAATGGAAGTTTTTAATTATTAATATTTCCTACTTCATCAATAAATGAAATAGTGCAGTAATCACCCCAGGAAACACATGTAACAGGGAAACCTAATCAGACAGACACAGAAACACAGTTACTTGAGAAACCAGCAGCAATTCCCATATTAAAAATCCAACTTCCTCAATTTTGCACTCACTAGAAATTATACAGTTTATGCTAATATCTTTATAGTTCATTCTATTAAGCTAGTAATAGGTGTCCTGACATCAGAAAGATGTGTACTGTTCTACAAGCCAACATGGATCTGCCAATTTTGAGTGGACCAAAATTTCCACTTATTTGAAATATCACATTGTGCCCCTTGACAACATCAGTTGCTGCATTCATATATAAATACTCTGCATTGGTCAGGGTCATGGTCCCTTGTTTTCACTTCAAAGGGAAGATCTCTGAGGACCCACATTCCTGCAAGATGTTTTAGTTACCAATATTGAAAACGTTACTGATAGCTCCGCTCCCTGGTACAACAACCTCACTACATTTAACATCAAGTACTCTTCTATGGAAGACACAGATCATATCCAAGGGTTGATTAAAGCCAAGAAATAAAACCCTCCAAAACCTAAAACACATCAAGAATTTCATGTGAGAGTTTAAGGAATGCTACTTGAACCTTATCTTTCAAAATAACATATAGTAGCTTTTACATTAAAATTTGAACAAAACTCACTGCTCTAAAAGCCTGTATGAATGAACAGATTTTTGTTCCAAGAGGTGATAAAAGCAAGAAGATGAGAAAAAGAGAGTATAAGGAACAACTGACAGATCCTAGAAAACCCTGTGGCTGGAAGAAGCTAAGATGGACCTGTAAATCTAGAAAGAATGAAATAGACACTTTTTTCTCCCAGGAATTAGAAACTGACATTTCAGCAACAAAAAAGCAAATGTAGCAGTATCATGGGAGAAAATGCAGCTATCTGCTACATGTTCTCCCATCCAAGTGTACAGAAACAAAAAACAAATTTTTCCTCAAAGATTTGGGTGTCTCTGCACTACTACCATTGTGGCAGCACATGACACAAACTCAGCAGTGAGTGGTACACAGACTTCCGTCCTTACCTTTCATTGATATTCACTCCAACTTTGTCCAAACCAATTTTTCTTGTGCATGGATCTCGTCCAACTGCCAGCAGCATCTGCGAAACAGCAATGCACATGACTGATTTTTAGAAACCCAAAAGTGCATTTTCTTTGGCTATTATCTTCTGTATATACACTAGAGATTAGTACCTAAAGCTTGGTCACAGTAAGGTGAATACATTTGTTATCCATTGTACATTCACAGAGTTTATGACAAGCCATGTTACCACCATGACCTAACAATACCAGGTTTTAATGCTAATATTAAAAACAGGCAAACAGCATTCCCTTGAGGAATACTCCATGAATATTCTAAACCGATCAGTTAGGGACAGATTCTTTATTTCCTTACAGTTTTACACCAAGATATTATCCCGAATCCTTACCAGAGCAAGTGACCTCAAAATGCTCCATAAGGAAAGGGCTCTTTAAGAAAGAAACTCAGATGCTTAAGCAAATAAAAATATCATAAAATAATATTTTTTATCTGAAAATATAATTTACTTATATAGGCTCTCAGTCAACCACTCTCAAAGAATATTATTTTTTTAATATTATTTGTTTGAACATTTGTCAAGGCTGAAATCCCATCCTATCAACTCTGCTAGCTTAATAAATCGTGTTCCAACTTCTGCTATCACAAGGAAAATTGCTACATGCTTTGTAGTCTTGGACAACTGCCCGGATAACTAACAATGCTTTTCATATGACAACTAAGAACTGTCCTGAAGGAATCCCAAGATCTCCTTCAAGTCTTACAGATGATCAAACACACCACATCTTTAGAGCTGAAGGTCTTATAATGCAGCACACACAGCTCTCAGCTTCTATGAGGAGTGACAGCATTTCAGTGACGATGTAGCAACAAGAAACCAGAAGTTTCGTTAATAAAAGGATGGAATTGATTTCCTTCCTAATAAGCTTTCACTATTATGGACTAGAAAAACCCCAGTATTACAATCCTGTAAAACAGCTCTGCTGTCATTGTTAAACTTTCTCACAGTATTGGCTCCCAGATGCACTATGTGTCCTTTATAGGGGATGACTGATGCACTGTACAGCTAAACGAGGTCACTGGCACACAGTATTTGCAGTCTGAAGTCCCAGGCTGGCAAAGGCCTGTCTTTATGCATTCTGTGTGGTTCCAAATACTCTATTCACAATTTTTTTTTTCTCCTTTCAGCATCAAGGCCAATGAAAATGAGTGGAGTGAGGTGTGATGGAAACAGTCAATCAAACATACAATACCATGCCTGCACGCTACAATTTTACTGTCTTAAGTGTGTAACGACGTTTCCTGACTGACTTGCCACAGGGCATTTGCTGTGTTTGTGAAGATGTGTCAAGAACAGGTCTTGAGATGACATGTCATGCATTTGTTTAACTCCTGTACTGACCATTGTTTTGTGCTAACAACAAAACATGCCCTAATCACTATGAAAGCTATTATAAATCATTACTTATAATTTATTACAAATATCTCACAGGGAAAAAATCCTGCAACTGATTCCACAGGACCAAGCTCATCTACACCCCTAAGCTAAGAAATAGGTTTCAAAAGCATGCAAACTGATTTGCCAAGACAAAATAACCATTGATTTGGGGACTTTTATTTCCAGATTAATTACCTGCTGAGTGTGTGCAATTAGCATATTGTAATGACTAAAATAATTTTTAAAAATCTAATGTGTGGATAAAAACACCCCACAAAATATCAACATTTAATGCAAGACTATTTCACATGCTTCATGCATACAGACAGGACTCACAGTATTGCATTCCACTTCAATTATTTGATCCCCTGTTGTGGATTTGGCTGTAACTTTCAGTATTCCAGGAGTTCCTTCCTCAACCCGCTCAACCTACAACAATTTGGGGATTGGATAGGGTAAAAAAAAAAAAGTTTCATATAAAAATATACCAATCTAAGATTTCCCACCAAATATCACTGAGAGAGTTTTAACCATGATCTAAAATAAGGCATTCTAAAAATTCTTTACATTTCTACTTGCATATTTTAATGTGGTTTTTTATGTCCCTACATTTATTTTTATGACCAAGAAAACAAAATGTCATTTCTGTTTTTAAAAGTGGTCTCATGGTTAAGTTCTTGTCCAAGTCCATCACATGACCTGGGGACATATGCCCTCATTCCTGTGGGGACAGAGGACACAAGTAGGAAGGAAACACCATCAGACATTTTCTCTAAGTGCTGGCATCATTCCCTCCACCCATGGGAAGCTACTGTCATAGAAAAGCCTCATCAGTACATACAACAGACATGTAAGTGTGCAACATTTAACATAATTCTGGGAAATTTTAGTGTTCATCCTACAGATGAAAAGGTACTTTTCAACAACACCCTTGTTCCTACTTCATGTTCAATATTTAGAGGCAGAAAGAGCAAAGTTTCTGATAAAGATTTTATTTCTGTCCATTATTTATATTTAGAAAAGCCAACTGTGCCATCCTACCAACCTTAAAGGATCACTGTGCTAAACTGCTCCTATTCAAAGGCAACATTATTTATAATAATTCAACTTCTACCTTCAAAAGTCCCAACAAAGGGTTTTAATAAGCACAACATAACTTGCATAACTTTGCATAACTTCAAACACAATGTCTGAAAGAGATGAGAAAACCTGCTAAAAACCTACCAAGTAACTTAAGCTGAAGGATATTCTCAATCAGAAACAGGGCCAAATATTTTATTCCCATTGAAATCAAAGACATATAATGACAGGACAGGGCAAAATACACAGAAGTGCATTTTGTGATGGTGGCGATGAACTTCTTATCACAGGATGCGTCTGGAGGAGCCTGTTTGCCATTTAGTTGAAATTATCTGCTTCTAAACACAGCTTCCTTCTTTCTCATTCCCCAATAGGGCTTACAAAAGGCCATGTCTGCAACAAAACCTAGATAATCATCCCTACTTTTCATACAGCATGGGATTTATGCAACAAAAACTTGCATAAAAACTAAGTTCCTGGAAAGATCCATTTTGTCTTCTTACAGCAACTCTCATTCTGTGAGAGATGCTCAGACTCGCAGTACCAACTGGCAAGAGCATTTTTAAAGCTGCTATTGATACTGCTAAGAACGGAAATGAACAGTCTTCACTGAATTTTAAACCCCAAAGTGTTAAACTCAGCAGCACACTGGTTTAACCCCAAATTGAAATTGCTTAACACATGATTTGCTATGTCTAAATAAGTAAGGACTATGGTGAATAAAACATAAAAAAATACTATTAGCACCCTCTGAAGTCTTTGATAGGTCAATTTTCCATTGGAAAATTAGAAAAGCTCCAGAACTCCTAATTTGGTTTAAATTCGACCTGAATTTACCTACACATGTGCCTATAAATATATGTAAGTAGCTGCATGAGTACTCTTACTGAACTCAACAAAAATTGAGCAAGTATTTAAGGACTCTGCTAAGTAAATTATACAGATGATACTTCTAAAGACCATTTACTTTTCTGGATTGTCGACTAATCCTCAGCATATAAACAGAATTTGCTGAATGAAAATTTGAAAATTGGCAATGAAAAATTGAATTGTTTTTGATGCACTGGGCCCTGATATTCGAGGAAATTATGTATCTGCTTAATTATGGGCCTGCAAGAAGAACCAGGATAAGCAGGTGTAACATTTTCTGTGTAGCATAAACTAACCTAACTAATTCTGATAAAAACAGTGAATTTCATAATCTCATAAAATTTTCATATTAAGATTAATTAATTCAATTAATTAAGTTTCATGGAGTTGGTTTAAAACAAAAATTAACCCATTCTATGTCACAGCAGATACTGTAATGAAAGTTCAACTTTTGTATTAACTGAAATAATTTACATCTTAAAACACTATGATGGGTACATCCCAATCAATTGTAGTCACTTTGAGCCTACCTTGATTGGCACAAACTCCCTAATGAAGTTGACTCCATGTTCTTTCATATATTCACCAATTCTGTTTGCCATGTCCTGGTCAAATCCTCTTAAGAGAATGGATCTCACCATTACAGTGACATCTAATCCAAGGCCTGCAAGAAATCCTGCACACTCTAAGGCAACATAGGAAGCTCCAACCACCAGGGTTCTCCCTGGACAGTAAGGTAGAGAGAAAAGGTCATCACTGGAAAAAAAAAAAAAAAAAGGAATAAGGAAATTAGAGGCAGTCAGAAAAATGTAGTGTGCTTTATATTTATACAATTTTTTTTCTGTAAGAATAGAACTTTATTCCTTTCCCTGTTCACAAAAAACCCTGCCTAATTTTTTGGAAGTTCATCTGGAATACAAAACCAGTGTATGACAGATGAAAAAGTTATATTTAGGAGTACACATACAAAAAAAAGGAGTATGAAAATTCTGAATCACCACAAAAACATGGAGAGTTTTTTTTAACAGAAATTTAGGACAAATTGTTGAAAAAGGTAGGTGTTTGTTTCCCCTCTAAATCTTGCTTTAAATATATTGCAGCAAATTTAACTCCTGAGAACTAAAAGTGGAAGGGGTTCAGCTTTAAGATAAAATACCATCATCACTTTGAAGACTTATCATTTTGCTGAAGCATTATACACAGTGCCAGATATATACACAACAACAGTAACAGGCAAAGATAGAAGTATGAAATTATGGAAAACATGCTCCTTTGTCTGTTTATCATTTCTTTCAACTGCTTCATCAAGCTACATCAGTTCTACCACACTTTGGACCTAGGCTATAAAACTAGGGCTTCTCCACAGAGCCAGGACTCATGGAGGCACCACATTTACACACTTAGTGTCTGACAGTACAATTCTGTGGATATTTCACTCTAAAATAAGTGTCCCTTTCTCAGCGTGATGTAATAAAATGTGATTATGCAATTAAAGGCTGTGGCATAGCTCCTACACCCCAAGGAACTCAATGAAGATTACACAGATAGCCTCAATCTGATAGTCTAACTCTGGGATTTCTAGTCCTCCATCTTGAAGCTACTTTAAAGCACCACTTAACAGGCTGTATTATCTGTCATCTTTAATTTCATTACCACTTATTAAAAGAGAAGCACACCACTTGGTGTTTTGGTTTCAGAGGAATTGTGCCACTTATTTATTTCACTGCTATAGGCTTGCCAGCCTGTAATTCCAACCTCTGTTTCTACAGCAAATAACTTAAAAGATACTCTGATATGAAAACACATTTAATCTTCATATAACATTTTTGCTTGGCATTAGCAATTAACCAGACACTCAAAATCAGTTTTTTCCAAAACTAAATTATCTTCACTGAGTAGCTGGGAAAAAAATTGTGCTGAATTTCAAGACTGCCCGAATGCATGAGGACAGATTCCTACCAACTTCATAACATCAGCACCTATGCTATTCCCACTTTCCCTAATATCTAAGTACAGAGTTTTCTTTCAAGTAGACTGTGCTTCTCAGTATGGGGAAATATTTACACACAAGGAATGACTTTGTATTCCTCCCTGTTTTTACCTGGTAATGCAATATTCTTTGTCTCCAGGTATACCCAGGTAGCGTGGTCGTTCACCAGTGGCAATGATAAATGTCTCAGCTGTGTACAGCTTCTCAACTCCCTTTTTATTCGTTGCCTGCATACAAAGTATTGGTGCAAAGTGAGCGTTTTACAGTCCCACCACAGGAAAAATTATTTTATTTGAGAAGTATCTCTATTCAGACAGTACCACAGGAAGACACAGCAAAGAATGACTATGATGTACCTTAATTGTGTGTGGCCCGACAAATTCTCCATATGCATTCTCATATGTGACCTTCTTGTCTCTCAGGGCAACCCGATAGCCCCAGTTCAGTGAACCAATGTAATTCTGAACAGATTCTGTCATGGTCATCCAGTTGTGTTTGACTGTCAGCAACAAAAGAGGAAGGTTCACCTTTTAGTCTGAGTTTTTCTTTTTCCACAGCAAAATTGCTATTCTCAAAGAGATTATTTTCATGACCCAGTCTTCCTGAGTTTGTCTTACTTCTGTTTTATTTCAGGGTAAAGCTACTGAAATTCAAAGAATTACATTGGCACGGATAACATGAGAGGTCACAGTGCAATAGGTATGACTTAAAACATTGAAAATTAAGACTTACTGAATTATTGACAGTTTTATATTGACAAATATATATTTACAGGTGTAAGAGGTGACATTGCTCAACAAATGAAGACAATGCATGTCTGAGAGGTGCCTCTGCATGCTTCCAAAAACAGGACTGCAGCCTAAATAAATCATAATCCCATAACCATGCACAGAGATAATAAAAAGTAAAATCCATCTTCTTACACAGTAGTGATAGACACTTAGGGAAAGGAAATCCTTGCTTGTAACTATAAGAAGTTTATGTCAGTCAACATTCTGGTGTATTCCCTTAGATGTTTTGGTACATTCAGAAATGGAAGAGCACCTTACTGTTTTTTTTCATACAACAGTCTCATCAATCACTAACATGATCAGGAGCTACTAACAAACATAGAAAACATGGAAGCAATAAGCCCCATGGCTTTAGACTTGAAAAGCACTTCAATTTATGTGTAAGCTCTCCAAAGTTACCTCACATTGTTAAAGCCAACATATGCTGCAGTGCAACGTGTTCCTGATTATGAAGTACCTCAGGATTTTCAGTGCAAATGACAAAACTGGAAAAAGCGTCCTTCTTTACCTTCTTCTGTAAACTGCCACCCAAATTTGCGTGAATCTTGCAAGGCTTGTCCCAGTAAAGCTGCCTGGTGCATCAATTTTTTAGGTATACAGCCCACGTTTACACATGTTCCTCCAAGACCTGAAAGAAAGGAAGAGAATGTGGTTTTCACATCAGTGTAGTAGATTTCAAACATGAAAATAAGAGTCTCTGAGCAAAGCTCCTTTATAACAGGATTGCAATGAAGAGAAATTTACCCCACGAGCTTCCCTGAGGTGTAGGCATGACAAAGTCCAGCACCATCACTTTCTTTTCATATTTGGCAGCCTCCTGCAAAACAAATTAAATAAGACACATTTCTAAATATGAGAAGTTAAACTTGAAACAGACAATAACATCATGCATTGCTGAAAAGCTTTGTGACTTTTAATTAAGTAACAGTGAATGATTTGCAAGGGAGCAGACAGTCATTAATCTTCTGAATTCACCTGTGCATTCAGTAGGAAAAAGAAGCTGAAAGGCAAAAAAAGGCATTCATCCTACTACAAAACAACATGGCACCAGCTGATACGCAGGAGATTCTGTGAGTCCAACCTCCTCTTCACTCCTCCTTCTTGTCACTTTGTTCAGACTATTTCCCAACATACCCATTTACTTTTAACCTACTTAACAGATTCCTAATTAATCCAGTTTTCCCTTCAAAGATGGTTTCTCCAGCATTTGTTTGAAAACACATCATAAAATGACACAACCAGTCATATGGCCAAGCATGACAGCCTTAATGACTCTATGATCCTATATTCCCCCTAAGTTTCACTAGCAAATCTACAATTAATGCCTGTAAATGATACTGAGAACTATCCCACAAGATGAAGCAAAATAATTTTGCTACTTGCAGTAGTCACAGCTATGCTGGCATCATATCATAAATTCTTAGACATGTGAGCAGTAACAACTACATGAGCAGGCCTTGGGTTTGGTTTAGGAGGAGCTGGACAGCTTTCAGCATTCTGTTACCGGTAATACTTGTTAATCCAAAATTTGACAATCAGAATTTCAATTTTAAATGAATCTTACTTCATGCAAAATGCAAATCACGCTACAAATAACACAGGCTGTAGACACTTTCAGAAAATATTGCTGTACTGGATTTCCACTTTCAATGAAGATCTAGTCTGGCCAAGAAGCTAATTCCTATCCATTACCAGCACCTCTGAGAAAGTTCCTCAGAAAGGCACTTAGGGACTGAGACGCGTCATTAAAGCTCCTTTATGACGACAACTCTTAAGCACTGCTCCAAAGAGCCTTAACCAGGGTTAGCTAAGCAGAATGCATGGATTCCCAAGCTTCCTTTTAGCTACATGCTCACATAACACAACACAGCATTGCATCGCCACCTTGGTGGAGATCATACACAGATATAACCATTTCTGAGTGGGCTGAGTGATCTGCCCACAGCCACAAACCAGCCCTGTAGGCTCTCAAACCTTTCAGGGCTCAGTGCAGTGCTGCGGGAATGCAGCAAGGCTGCTTAGGGAGCTATTCTGTGTGAGCTGAGAGGAGGGGCCTTGCACCATTCTGAGTCTGTAGCTGAGTTGTACCAAGTCAGCCTGACAGTGTTTGCATTCCCTGTGAAGAATGGCCTCCAAAGGAACAAGATCTGGGCACAATGTAGAGAGGGAGATGTGCACACAAAGGTGCAGGTTTCAGAGTGAAAACACACATCTAATCAGTCTGGGTAAACTGCTGCAAACCTGAGTGCAGGTATCTGGAACTTTGTATGAGAGCTGTGTAGCTGGGTTTTTTTCCTGTTTTGGTTTGGTTATTTTAAAGCACTGTCAGTGAATTATTTTTTAAAAAATTGAACAATCTAAGTAAAAGTCAGAAGTATATGTGTGTAAAACAGTTTCACTTCAACTTTATTAAACTGATTAGAAATACATACATTACTACTGATAGGGATGTTGACTTTATTGATCTACCATCTTCTGTTCTACTAAACAATCAGCTGAGAACACTGAGAATCAATATACTTCACATACTGAGTTGAAGGAATTAGGCAATTTATTTTCCTACTGCACACTTTTTCTATTCTACAACTGAAAAATGATGCAATAAACATCACTGTGTCAGTTAGTCTTCTTATAGAAATTTCAACTGCTGGCTTCTTATTACTGCAAACTCTTTTGCAATACTGCAAACTCTATTTTACTCTTGTTAATCTCTCCTGACCCAGAACATCTCCATCCTCTGAAAATCAGGACTTGCTTCTCTTTGTGGTTCTTAGAACTTTCATAGATCTTTCCTTCAGTCCTCAATCCTACACCATGACAACTGTGCCCCTATCATAGGAAAGCAGTAAACTATGAAAATAGATGGATCTACAATCCATCACTCAGCCATGCATATTTCCATTATAACAGAAGTATTTCTAAGGGATCAGGGTTCACTGTGAATTCAACACTATTCTGAAATATTTTCTCCTTATTTTCTTTCACTGTGCATGACCTCCTCCACTTCTCAAGAACAAAAGAAATGTTCCCAAATGGAGGAATAATCCAGCTCCAGGTCTTGAACAACAAAGTAATTTTATTCACAGGAATGCTCAATTCACTTCTAAATAGCTAATCCTACCATAGACAGAAGAAACACAATGTGCCTGACTACTGATGTAAAGGAGAGTTGCTAACTTACACTAAATTTCTTCAAGTTTAGAATATTTGGGATTATGACAGCTCTAACAGCTGGTGTATTTTGTACCAGCTTTTTAAAATTTTATTTAATTCTAGATATGCTTCTAATAGCAATTTCCTAACAAAACTCCATAATTCATCTGGCTACAGGAAGGAAACACCAGACCCTGGAAAGGAAGGGTGAGACCATAGCTCAAGTATAGGCAAAATCTCAATTTATGCAACTATGTAAGCTCAAAAATCACAGAATCTCCCCCATTGCCAAGAATTAAAACAAGATACACAACTATGTCTGAAAAGATACTACTTCTATACAAAAGTAGATACCTACTGATGGTAATTTTGAATAGAACCTTTTCATTGTTGAGTCGAGTTTAAATTCAACTACTAAAACACTATTAAGATATTTACTTGCTGTTTTCCAGCAGCATCATCTCCCATAAATGGGGACCAAGTTTAATTCTAGTAAGGAGTTTTAGGGAATATTAAGGAGTATACCATGTTTTCCATCTTCAGAACATAAAGAAAAGAATATTGAATAATTGGCACTAACCAAAATGGTGAAAAAGTGAAATAGTGAAAGAAATTTCACCGATCAAACAAAAATGTTATGCCCCTACAGTGTTAAAGATACCAAAGCCAAGACACTGGGGATGTCACCCATCTACTTACAAGGAAAGTATAAATGTGTATTTTCCTCCTCATACCTTGGCAGCTGCCAGACCTCCTGAGCCTCCACCGATGACAATGAGATCATAGTCATAGGAATCTGGCACCGGCATAAACCCATTCACTTCCATTGTCTTCCGAGGATTTTCTTCTTCCTTATGTGCCTGAACAGAAAAAACAAAAAGTATTAGGGAATATTGAAACATTACCTAGAGTAGTCATAAATTAGTATTTTCAGTTTCAAATATTGTGATAAGAGAACATAATTGCATCATAATTTTCTGAGCTCTGCTTTTAATTAGCTTTCAAATTCATCTTTCTAATCCATCTATGAATAGCTCTATACCTGTCAGATACTGAACTATATATTTTCCTGTTCATTGGAGCACTTGGGCTTCCTTGCAGAACTTAGTTTCCCACAACAATGCAACCCTAGAGCCTCCTCATACTGTATACCACGATACATAAGTGCTGACACAAGCATTCGATTAATTTATTTTATTCTTTTCATCTGCCCTGGACTTCCCTAATTAGTGTTTTTCTCCTCCTCATGCGTATGTAGGAAAATACAACAATCCTGTGCAGCACTGTACTAATCCTCAATAATTACCAGCCTTACTAACTGAATGAACAGAACTGAATTAAGAAAACCATGTCTGAAATCTGTATTTTTGTAATATGCCAGTGTTTATCATCTCTTTGGTTTAGCACAACTTTTGCATTAAATGGATTAAGTGTGACCACTATGGTTTCACAAAAGACTTATTTTTTAATCACAGAAATCACTACCACAGAAAAACTACCCATTAGTCCTAAAATGCATTTTGGCAGTTTATGCCACAAACAAGGCACTCTCTTCATATACACTTTCTAAAATGAGCCTTCATACTTCATTTGTGAAACTCCAATTTATTAGGGCTTCAGACCTTCAAGCCTTTGGAGTTCTGGCAAAATTCTCTATGCCTCTCAAACTGCAGGACAAGACCTGGAGTGAGTAAAAATCAGATTCCTTAGCTGATGTAAATCAGTGAGCATCAACTAAAGTAATGAAAAAACTTTTAATACCCAACACATCAACTAAGAAACCCATACTTTGCCACTTTACAAATATGTGTTTACGTCCGTCTAGCTTGGTAGGACTTGTTTTGGTACTACTGGAATAGTTGTGGCAAATCAAAGGAAAGATGAGAGCCCAAAAAGTTTCCCTTGTCTTTTCATCCTGATTTTGTTTTGCATTAAACAGCCCTTTGTACTCAACCCATTCTACTGTTGCCTCCTCAGAGGTTATTCCCTCTCCATCACCCTCCTCTGAGGTTTGATTAGCCCCTCTCTATAACTTGGTCTGCTCTACTGACTGCTGCCAGTGCAGCCATCCCACTGACAAAAATCCCCTCGTGCTTAGATGAATTACACAGCAATGCCAGGAGAAATTCAGGCTGCATATCTGTCTGCGCAGAGTTAGATTGTAGTAGTATTTCATAACCCCAGGCAGCATGTTAACAGTAGACACAAAACCTAGAAAACACCTGAGACCACTGTGAAAACATCCAAAAATACCTCATTCTCCTTCCTCTTTTCCTCCTGCTCCACCACCCCTGCCACTGAACCTACTTTGCGCTTGATTCCCTTTTTTCTATTTCGCTAACACTGCCATTAGCCAGGATCAAACTTCCTACCACAATAAGAGCAGAGGGGCATGTATTGTACTGTGATATGCAGCTTCACTTCATTTGTATTTAGAGATATAAAATCAGAGAAAGGGTGCCTTTTCAAAGCACACCTTGCTAGCTTAGTGGAAACAGGACAGTGTGACACATAAGGGGAGACTAACTCCCCCACAGTCATCAGACCCAGCTACCAAGAATGGTATCTTGATGATGAACAGAAGGAAACCACACCAACTACTCATTTGCTTAGATCACTACTTTCATCATGCTACTTTTTTTTTCTCCTTTTAAAAATGCTTTGTTTTCACATGGATTGTGAAATTTCAGCTTTTATTTCCTACTGTTTGGTTCATTTCTCATTAATTCTTCATAATAGCTCTTCACGAAAACATATTAAAAGCTTAGATTAGACAAAGTAGATTACAAGCTTCCTCTCTTCCTCCCAAACCCTGCTCCAAAGCAGCCAGGCTCTTGACAAGCTCCACATCCCATTTACTGGGGGAACTTCTTCATGCCATGATCCTATCCTGAGAACAGATCATCTCTACTGAAGAGTAGAGATGAACTGTCTACTCTCTCACCCATGAACTACAGATTTTACAATAAATTCTACACACTGATTATTTTTCAATGTCAAAAATTACAGACTTTGAAATGTACCTCCCCCTACCTTTAAAGTTCTCTCATGATCTCCTGTTTGCTTCTCCTGTGCCGAAACAACTGGCTGGGAAGTTTCTGCTGCTGCTTCGTGCTGCCCTTCTTGCAGCTTCAGGGCTCCCCCTGTGAAATCAAGGATAAAATAACGTAGTGTCTGGAGAGATGTCTTTTATGAGTGTTGTGCTCCTCGAGAGAAATTATCTGGGGGTGTGGCCTGGCAGCTTCATCGCTTCCTCATCTGTGGCATGTCTGTCCCAGGGGAGAGTTTCCTAAGGTGACTCATGACTCATTTGCAATGTTAGGATGACTTGCAATATTTTCCTGCTGAATAAAATCCCAAACAAGAGTTGGCTGCGATTTCAGTACTTTTGGCAAATCTAACAACATGACTGCATCAAAGCAAGGAAATCATATTTCTGTGACTAAGCCTGAAACTTCAGTCTTAGAAGAACATGATAATCTTTATCTTTCTTGCCCAGAAAGTGACACGTAAAGTCTCATACTTTTTAAACTTAATTAAAAGTTTTTAGTTTTCTCTTGCAATTAATTGCCTGGAAACTTCTTTCAGTTCAATGTATTGATAAAAAGGCTGGGAAAGATCAGTGTTCCCACTGGTCATAACAGAGTGCTTATATATATATATGTATACCCAATATAGAAGTTTAAGCATATTAGTGAAAAGAAAAAAAATCATATTTACACAGAGTGAAACTTTATTTGATGTGGTATTGGAAAAGAAAAAAGTGGATTGGAATGAATTATCAGCTCTGCCTTCCTCCACATAACCCTGAATTACATTATGCTTAATTTCTAATAAATGGGTTAGTACACAGTTGTTTGTACTTAATCACATACATACTTTGCACTGTACAACCAGCATTAATTAGCAAACCCTGACATGTGCCCATACTTAGAGAAACAGCCATACTGAACGCTATGTATACATTCCTTGGGCATTGAGCCCACAAACCTGAAAAACATTCACATACACACAAATTAAAAAAGGCAGTCATTGAAAACTGGTCTGTCATCTTGTAATTTCTGATTTCTTCTCCGGAACTTGTTGCTAAAATTCCTTTATCTCACAAAGATATTGGGAAGAGTACTTTGGTGATGTTGGTAAAGGGGTTTAAAGATCAGAACTCCTAACAGTAATATTAGTGATGGACACTACTTTTCCTGTTCTAGTTGGGGAATACACACATGTAAAAAAAGAAAAGCAAGAACACAGGTTTTGAACAGCCTTCACAAATTTTTGCTTTGCTATATTATACTAAACTTACAGTCCTGTGTGTATCCAAAGCAACAGAAGGAATATTTTATTCCTGCAAGTTTGAAAAATCTCGGGAATGTTCACCTAAAACCGTAGCTTCAGTGAGATAAAATCTAGACATTAGCCAACACAGGCACTTGTATAAATATCTCTAATCATTTTCAGGTAGATCTGTGCCAGAGGTACCAAGTTTTAGCAATAGCCCCAAAACCCAAAGGCAACCTAGCCCCTGGCAAAGACTTGAAAGAGTTTGTATGTTGGCTGGCTCTGCTTCTGGGGGCCTCTCCCTTGTTGGTTTGGGCAACCTGCCACAGGCAGCATGACAAAGCAGAAAGTGCTATGTGTGTCACCAGCTTGCTCTCCATAGAATTCCACCTGTTAACAGCAGTTGTGATAATCCAGACTCCTGGTGAATAATTGACACTTTCCAAAAACGAGTCAGCAGACACATTTTGTTCAGAGTGAGACTGCTAAAGAGAACCTGAACCATGGATCTGCTCTGGATAACTCTCCTAGATGTGGTGGTGAGGATGACTCTCTGCCTGGTATGCATCAGCATTATTTAACAAGTCTGTAGCAGGGAAGCCCAGTGACACTCTTGCCCTGCATAACCACCAACTTTTGGTTTTGTTAATCCCAGTCTAGGAGGTGGTGGCTGGTGAGGTGGCACCTTCCCTGTGACCTGCCAAGTGCTCCTTGGTACGGGGTGAATCAATATAATCAACCAATACTAAAAAAAGGGGGACAACTCTATTATCTTTCACCACACTGTTTTTTCCTTCTTTATGTCTGCATACTTGGCACCAGTTCTGGCAGACTTCAGACCCGTGCATGAGCTATATCAACTCATTAACCTAGGACAAAACTAACCCAGGAGAAGAAAAGTTGTGGACAGTTTCCCACCAGTCTAACAAGCTCAGCCAGCTCATTCAAGCCAGGGAACAATCCTGTGATCACCCCTGCTGGTGCCAGGACAAAGGCATGCCAGACCAGCAGAGAGTAAGAGGAGGCAGCTACACCTCTTGCTGGTAGTGGCAAAACTGCCAGGTTTGCTCAGAACTTGTTAAACCAGAAAAAACCTTACCTGGGGAGATAAAAAAAATACAGTGAAACAACTGTGGTATTTTCAACCCATATCCTTCCTTACTGGGAGGGAGCTTCCTCGCAAACCAAAGTCCTCCCTAGCACTGAGGCCTCTGAACTTTTGACTGTTTGTTGTGTAACTTCTGGCTGGAAAGAAAAAAGGCATGATTGGTTTCAGAAGGCTTTGATCAGGTGGGAACAGGACCAGCCCAACCCAACAGCCTGGATGAGCTTGGTAAGCAAAACTGCTCCAGGATAAAAATTGCCTTACCCTGCAAAAGTGATCCAGGGATCCCACCAGCTGCAGAGGCAGGACATGGGCACCCATGGAAAGCACTTGCCTTTCAACAACTCACTCTGGAGGTCTAGAGGTGGTGCTTCAAGGCAAAAGTCTCCACTGATTTACCTAGAGTTTCTATATCATGGAAAAGAACATTACCAACAAGAACAAACTTCACATTTTAATGAACAATAAGTTCAGAAGACACGTCTAAATTTAAAATGTTTCTGAGCAAGCACATAAATTGCTTTACAGCCCTATCTTCAGACATTTGGGAAGTACAGGCTATTTAACATGACAATGAGTATTTACCTTGTGTTCAAGTTATCTTTGTAGTTTGAGAAATTCTCATTTCTTCCTTCTTCTAGATATGCTCATTTCTGCACTATCCTCACAGGTCACTACCTCCCCTATTGAGCAAACTCAAACATTTGGTAGTGATGGCAACAGAGCCATTATATCATTCAGATTACCATGGAAAATCCCTGAGCCCTTAAAAGATACACCTCCAGCCTGGATCATTTCACAATTGCACACTGAGAGGCTGCCTTGCAATCAGCTGAACTGACAAAACTGAGAGGAAATGGAAGCCTGCAGCCTTGCTGGCATGGTGTCATTTGCTTTACCTACTAAATTGTCTTTGTCCCAGTTACAAGTTTTCTCACCTTCACTCTTCCAATTTTCTCCCCATCCCACCAGGGAGGGATGAATGGGGCTGAGCTGTCTGCTGGCCTCTCAAATCCAAAACCCATCAAGCTTTAACATTTGACTATTAAAAGAGTAAAGTGCATTTTCCTAAGAAATGAGAAATTCTCTGAACTATGTTATTGCTTATATTTATCCAGTATGTTGCTGCAAAGCCCTTGAATTTTAATTCTATTTTTGTTCATGCCCTTTTCATATCTAAGAGCTTAAAACTCCTTCCATTTAAATAAGGGACAGCTTGACTTGGATCAACATCAAGGCATAATGTGGAATAACTGAACTTTGCAACTAGTTGAAGCTCTATGAAGAAGGACTCTACTTGATCAGGTTTCTGTTAGCGGAGTCCTGACAGTGGTACATAGTACTACTCCAGAATACCTATTTCCTTCATGAAAATATAAATTCTTTGGTTTTACCACAACTATCTGCGTACAAAAAGAATTTAAAGTAAATTCCATAAGTGGGAAAACATTTAGATACAAACTTCACTTCAGGGAACTTTCCAACCTAAGTGTTGAGCACTCTAAGCCAGAAGAGAAAAAAACCCCTCATCATTCTCAGCCAAACAAATGCAGTTAATATATGAAAAATGCAGAAGACAGCAGAAAGCCCCAGAGCACAGTATTCTCAAAGGACAGTAAAAATCTACTGATAACTGTTAATCTAACTTCTGCATAGGCATAGCAGGACAGGAATTACAAAACCAAGACCAACCAAAGAAGAAACACTGCCAGAGGAATGATGAATGCCAGATCAAAGGGAAGACAAACTTTCAAGTGACATCAATTGGAGAGCCTGAATCAAAGCTCTCTATACCCAGCTGAAAAGTTCCCACTCAAAAATGGGATTAAGTGACAAAATTCACCCTTTAAGGTTAATTTTCCAATTAACATCTGGGGACTGACTCAACAACATCCTCCAATCAGTTTTCCACTCAAGATAGGTCAGCGCTGTGTTTGGAGGGCTGCAATCCACCACCTTTCCATCCAAGAACCCAGGGCAAAATACTCAACACTCAAACATCCCCTTCTCTAACAATTATCCACTCAAATTTATAATCTGTCTCATCCAGTTAGTCTGAAAACAGGGCTCCTAAAACTGGTCTCAGTTTCCAGTTCCTAGCAAAAGAAGTAATTCCTACTTCCAGGTTTTTGTTTTCCTTTTGCTTTTCTGAATATTCATGCAGCTATCACAAAGTCCAACTGCTTTATGAAAAAGTATATTACTTTAGGGATTTTAACAGGGACATAATTATATTTCTTCATTTGCTATGAAGTCCTACAAGACATATTTCTGCCATAATAATTATGGAACTTAAAATCCCACTCCAACAAGACCTGGGCTTTCTTACAGACTTTCCTACTAGTGCTCTCATCCACAGAAGTTTCTCAGCAGTATCAGGCAGTGGGTACATACCCTTGAAAGTCTTCGGCCATTCCTCATTCCTTATGTCATTGTTTACAGTAAGCCATACAGGAATTAGCCAGGTTGCTCTAATTAGCACTAATAGAGATGTTTTCTGCAAGCATAGCATCACATGCTGACCTCAAGTATTTCCAGAACATCTACAATACAAACTCTGTTGGCTTTAACAGAACAAGCTGTACAAATTTAACAAAAGTAACTTTTAGATTCTCTTCTCCTCAATAAAAGGCAACCAATCTTACATTAATTATGTATCTTGGAGCACTTTCATCTTCAATTTTATTTCATTGTGAACTAAACTAAGTAGGATATGAAAATCTTAATACAAAACTTGTCTGCCTCTGGAGCTGTGGTAAAAGCTACAATATCTCATATAACAATTTATATGCAATTTTAATGGAAAATATCACCTTACAGTACCAGTAATTTTGGCATAAATTTTTGTCTATTTCCTTCAAACGTCACAGTTTCTTTGAGATTCACTCATATTAATTAATGCTTTATCTAATCTGAATCAAAACCAAAGGAAGCTGGGTTCTGATATAACTACCTGTAAAGTGTATCATGCTCACAGTGCCATTCATACTGGCTCACCCTTTATTTGGGATGACCTGAAAGGGCTGAGCTTCCTGACTTTTTGAAATTCCTGGGCCAACACAAACCTGTGGTTCCCACAAACTGTGATTAATATTCTCATGCTACCTTTTTTTAATTCCTGGTCAGTAAATAAATAACTCTCTGACACAAGGAGGAAGCATCACCAGCCTCACTTGAATAAGTGTGGCACCTGAGGCCAGAGAGGTAAAACAGTACTCAGCAGGGATGGAACAGGATCTCCTGGTGCTGGTGCCATTCATTAGTCCCTACTGCCACTGGCCATGCCTTTATTGTTTCTACCACAACTAAAGCCATTTATTTATTCACAAATTCTTTTCTTTGAAATCAGGCTTGCATTTGAGTCATAGAGAACATAAAAAACGGTGGAAAACAACTCGCACAAAATCAGGCTTTTTTGTCTAACAAACCAGTTATTAAAATTGAACACAATTAAAGGAAAATAAGCTCTTTGCAGGTAATCTTACAGTAAGGGCATGAAGTTTAAGGCAGGTACAACACCATGAAAAGTACTTGGGTACCTGACTCAGAAACATGTGATTTATTCCCCTCCCACAAAGTCCCTCCTGGGACTTTTTTAAGAGATGAGGAAAAAAACTAGATATTTGAATCCAGAGTAATCAAATTTTTTATCTTTGAAGAAAAAAAAGGATTTGAGTGGAACTATTTAATCCTGTTTGTAGCAGTTCAGCAAACAATGACACAGAATTTCTGTGAGGAGAGGGAAGCAGCACAGCCTAACAGGTCACTCTGAACTCTCCTGCCACCAAAGCAATCCAGGAAACCAACCCTATGCACACGGCCCTGACAAAGGTCTGACTGGGAATGGTTGTGAAGGAAAACAAGGCTGGAAAAGAAGAAATACCTTATACCTGTGAGCCAGAGCTACCGAGAAGTGCTTGCTTTGTGTCAGGCTGTGCAAACAACAGAGGAGATAAGGAAGTTAGGAGTTTCCTTCCCACCATGCTAAGGATGCAATGCCAGGACACAAGAGAGGTGACCATGTCAAACAGCTCTTTCCTCCTTGAGCATCTGACTCAACAAGCAAAACAGGCAACTTTGCTAGAACAGAAGATAAAATGAGATGGTATCTACATTCACTCAGTAAAATAAGTCCATTAGCAGCTTCTTAGGAAAAGCTAGGTCTACACTTGACTACATCACTACTATTTTCTATGGAAATAAAAGTATTTGCATGCTCTACTTACTTCCTCTCTTTGCATTTGTATCTCTTTTATGCAAAAGACAGTGCTGGGTCAGTTAGGGTTGTGGGGATCACACAATTCCATGGAGTTTATCATAGAAGAATCCCTACACGGCACAAAGGGTATATATAGGAAAGGCAATATGCTATGGAAAGCAACAGCTGTGAACTTGTGAACTTTATGGAGGAAAAACAGAAGGCAAAACCAAACTGAAGATAAGGAAAAAGACAGGACATCATATATAACCAAGCAAGTTAGGGGATGGTTATGCAAGTAAGACCTAAAATGTGACAGCACATTCAAAAATGAAGTTATTTAAAAGTATGAATGGGGGGAAATGAATAAGCAACGGAAAAAAACACCAGGAAATACATGAGTTGAGCTATAAACTGGAAGGCAGCTGCATGACAACAGGCAGGTATAAAAAACCAGGTATCAAAAACAAGGGAGTCGCTGTAGATAAGATGTCCTCTGGAGATAGCAGTGGTAAAGAAAAAGGAGAACACTTTAGCAATTCAGCACACTAAGCCCCAGTGCACAATTTTATCTGCTATTTGGTTTGTTTTCTACAAGCACAATCAAAACAGAAACAAGACACCCTACCAAAGGGTAACTGAGATGGGCTTAATGGAGGAACAACCTTCAAACAGGAACAAGCAATGGAGTTCTACCTCCAAAGTTTTGAAAATAGAGAAAACATAAAAAAGAACTGGAAAAAGGAGGTGAATACCATACATTGTTGAAGGCCAAGCACCGTTTCTGTTCACAGCAGAAATCAAGGGGATGGCATAATTATTAACAAGGGTAGAGGAAATACAGGGGCATCCAGTAAGCTACATCCAAGATTTGAATTCACTCTACTTTTTTGCACAAAGCGTGCTATGCCACATCTGTTGTTGTCACCTGAGCAACGCACATGTAAATTATATGGTCAACATATTTCCAGGAAATACTGCAAAAGCAAAAATATTTGGGGCCTCATTACTGCGATGCTCACCACATGTAAATGTCAACATAACCTAATTACCACTGGTGTTTGTACTACAGCACAGAACTAGGACCACCAAAGTGGATCCCCTGTTACTCCATCTCACAGTTATGCTGCATTCAGAGGCTCTCATATTAGCACTAAAAATTAGGAATAATTATGCTAAAACTACCTTTTAAACTGACTTTGTAGAATCCAGCCCAAATTTCATTCCCAGTCTACTTTCCAGGCCCAGCAGTGAGTGTGTCCTGAGTGCCCAGTCCTGAAAGAAGCTGAGCAGCTTCAACATACAACAAAGTCGAACCAAACTAAAACACAGCCCCTCATAATATTCAACTATGAGAGTCTGGGATGGAAAAAAAGCAGCACTTAACATTATAACAAGTTAGAGTCCCACAGAAACAAAGAATGTGTCTTATAAAGTAAAAGCTGCAACCCAGGCTATCTTAATTCTGAGATGTGTAAGTTTAGCCCCTTATTGTACAGCTTTGAATTTTGTCATTAATCCTTTCTGCAGTAAAGTGGCTGTTTATAATACAGAAAATTAAGTAAGTGTGGGGGCCTGAATATATGTATTGTTATGGAGAGAGTCCCTGCTTAAGATCTATATGTTGTAAGATCTATGTATTAAATAAGTGGGTCCTTATGGAGAGAGTCCCTGTAAGATATGTGTGGGTCCTAGTTACTCCAAATGAGTTACAGCTGCGAAGTCCTTAGTTGGGCAGCAGCTGTGGCTTGTGAAGGTAACTGGAATAAATAGGGATGGGTTGAGAGCCCAGGAGGAGTGCCTGAGAAGACATGTGAAGAACTATGCTGCAGAGAGGAACAGCTTGGTACAGTATGGGACTTGAGAAATATGAATACAAGAAGTAAGTGTGGAGATAATTTAACAAATGTATTAGGAAAAGCACTGTCTTCTCAGTTCTAATTTTCAAACCTTTACACTTGCAAAATGTCATAAATACTGCACCTGCAAAATGCAATTGTTGAAGTATACTGAATGGTATTTGAAGATTGAGAACAACCTTTTTGAAAGCACAAGGTAAGGACAAGGGAATGTATTTAAGACCTTTGTTATGCAAACTGTATATAAGCACCTCATCTTAACATTTTTACTTTTTCCTGTGCTAGGCACTATTGTTTTTTTGCCAGTTGTGCTTATTGTCAGCTTGCTACTATTTATTTTTGTAACATTTTTCAATCTTACAGTGAATTAATAACTGAATCTAATATTGACATTGATAAAAGATGGAAAGGTGAGAAAAAAATCCAGAGAACAAATAAGAAATTATTACAGCTGTCAACAAGCCAATTTATTTCTCCTACTACACACATAATTTTAAATATACTTTGTCCAAGGGAAGTATATAGATATTAAAACAACTCTCCTACATGGTACGACCAACTATAGAAAGGGGATAATTTTAGATTGTTCATGTTTCGGTCAGTTAAACAATGAGTAATTAGTATATCTGGATTATGTTTCTGGTTGCATGTAAATTATATATCTCTGTTCAAATTTCTGTAAATTATTTTGCTTTAGTTTTCTGTGTAAGTCCTTCAACAGCACCCAAAACTCTTCTCATCTCTTGTCCTAAAAGCTAAAAACTTTGGACACTAAAAACTGTGATGTGCTCCTTTAGGAAGTGGACATTGGGTTTCAGATAATAATTTACTCATAAACAACTATCCCAGAAGCAAATCTCCTGGGATGCTGAAATATAAACTTTGTCTCACAGTTTAAACTAACCTTCCTGGCGAATTACTTTAAGATGCTGCCAGAGTTGTAGAATAGGCAACAGGGAGTAGTAATGTCTAAAATTAAAAAACCAAGTCCAAACAACATGTTCTTTTAAATCATTTAGCCTAAATGAGTCAGCTTCACAATGCTGAAAATGCTCATTGAGATGCAGGCTTCATTTCTGAGTTTATGCCAGCAGATGGATTGTTGGCCAGAGAAACCAGGTCTGGGTACAACTCCAGAGCAGCTCACTCTGCCCCAGACTCCATGCTACCATATCTGCACGGATTCCAGTATCAGATTTAAAACTAAATTAGGTGCTTCTAAAATCATAACATGGTAGTGGTAGCATTAGGTAAGGGAACTGCTGTCAGGTCACAGCTGTGCCCTGAAAGTACGAGGACAACTGGACTCTCTAGACAGTGCTTTAAGAGGGTTTTTTTTTTTTTTTTTTTTTTTTTGCCTTTTTTTTATTTTTCTTCCCAATTCCTCCTCTTAGGATCAAGAAACATCTAGCACTTCCAATGTTCAGACTGGAGGATTTTATGTTGGTATAATTGAAAGATCTAAGCAATATGGAGCCATAACAATAAGCCTATTTCAAGAATCTTAACTGTTACAAATGTCATCTTTGTGTTTGTCAGCTTCTACTGTGCCTTATGCAAGTTCTTAGTGCACAGGCATCTTTACTTTTCGTTTGCCATGGTTTTGACAATTTCCATCCTGCATAATAAGACTTAAAATATCATGTAACACCTTAAAGCTCCTAAGGTGGTTTTGTGTCCATATCCTCAAATTATTGCAAATATAAGAGCATGTTTTAAAACAGTCTCCTCTCCCAGGGATGTGGTAGAGCTGAAAACACTTAAACAAGTTATAGTTATAACTAAGAAATAGTTATAATTAAGAAATAGTTAAACAAGCTCATTTAGGCAGAACTGCTGCTCGGCACCAGATGTGAGCATAGGCTCATTTTCAAGCGTTCACTACTTCAAGCCCATTATTTAGCTTCTTTCATTGGGTTTTATAGACCTGATGAGAGCACGGTTAATGCTATGCCCATGGAGGATCTCAGCCTGAAGCTCTGACTCTGACAAGATACAGAGTAGTCACCTGAAACACAAATTTCCCCATTCTATCGTGTTAAGATGCCTCAATCCTGGTAGGCAGAAATCGTATCCATGGACCAGAGGACCATTTAATTCACATCCAACTCCAAATGGTGTTCCTAACTCCAAATCTCGTTCCCTCCTCAGCACAGACATCCTTCAAGCCACACTGTGGCAGTTCCTGGGGACGGGGTCCCACACCCAGAATAGTTCTGATCTACTGTGAGAGGGATGATGCGCATAGCCTGCCTGATAAAGTCAGGGGACAGCCAGGCGGCAGAGGCAGTGTTAGGGAACAGCTCCCCAACACCCGCGAGGGACCCGCGGTCACCCTTCTGAAGGCACAGCAAAGTTGTTCTGCAGCGCGGTACCCACGCGGGGCGCCCGGCCGCCAGCAAGGGAGGGAGCCCAACTCTGCTTTGCCGGATATTTCACAGGGAAACCGGAGCCGGTCCCTCCGGCAGCCCTCCCGCCCCACTGCCCTGGGAGCCCGCCAGGTGCGAAGCGCTGCCGGGCGGGCTCCGTCCGCCGGCAGCCGCCTGCTACATACCTGGCGGGCGCCGCCGTGCGGCCTGGCTCTTCCGCAAGGTGCTGCCCATGGTGCGGCCGGACGGGCTGGGATGGGCCCGGATCGCCGCCCCGTCGGCGGCGGCGCCCCCTGGCGGCCGATGCCCCTCCCTCAGCCCCGGCGCCCCAGCGCGACCCGGTTGCGATGGAGACGGACGCTGGCGGGCACAGCCAGGGGCTTGTGCGGCCCGTGGCGGGGTCCGGGCGGGCCCGGGCCCTGCGCCCCCGAGCGAGCCCTCCTTCCTGCGGGCTGTGGGGTGTTGGCAAGACAAGGGCGTTCAGGAGACGTTCTGGGAGAGGGTTTCCCCTCAGAATTAATGGTTCATGCTGAGAAATGCATAGATAGAAGAGATGCCGGAACTGGAAGGTTACCTGTGTGAGGCTGGTCACAGTGCTCCTGTCTGGGCTTGGGCCATTATTTGCCACCGTTACCTTACAGTGCTGCCAAGGCTGTGGCCCCATTCTGGTGGCTTACACTCAAATATGTGGCAAGAGGAACATCTGCCAAGGACTGATGGAATCAGCTGAGAAGCCAAAGCAAGATGTAAGCCTTAACCCTTTAAACTACTATCAAGCCTGTACACAAATGTCCGCTGTTGCTGTCGGTCAATATGAACTTTCTTCACTCTCCTAGTGGTTTGACCCTGGCTGGATACCAGGCACCCACCAAAGCCCTTCTGTCCCTCTCTTCCACAAATGGATAGATTTTTTTTTTCATTTTTGTCTCCAAAAAATATAACAGAAGGTTCATGGGTTGAGATAGGGTCTGGGAGAGACAACTCACCAAACACCATCACAGGCAAAACAGACTTGAATTGGAGATATTAACTGAATGTATTACTAACAAACCCAGAGCAGGATAGTGAGAAGTAAAATGAGTCTTAAAAACACCTTCCCCCCAGCCCTCCCTCCTTCCCAGCTCTACCTCCTCTTCTCCAGCAGTGCAAGGAGACAGGGAGTGGAGGTTATGATCAGTTCATCCCAGGTTGTTTCAGCTGCTGCTCAGGGACAGACTTTATTTCCCTGCTCCAGCATGGGGTCCCTCCCACAGGAGATGGTTGTCCATCCCACATGAACTTGTCCAACATGAGTTCATCTCATGGACAGCAGTTCTCCATGAATTGCTGCAATGTGTGTCACTCTTCCACAGGGTGCAGTCCTTCAGGCACAGCCTACTGCAGCCTGGGTCCCTCACAGGGTCACAACTCCTACCAGAAACCTGTTCCAGTACGGAGTCCTCTCTCCACAGATTCACAGGTCCTGCCTGGAGCCTTCTCCAGCAGGGGTTTTCCAAGTGTTCACATCCCTGCTTGGGCACCTGCTCCAGCATGGGTCTCCTCTCTGAAGGGACTTATTTACTGGGCGTGGGAATGAAACTTCACACCAGGAGCGCAGATCCCTTTTGAGATATCGGCATGGGAAGCCATGGGCAGCATGTTGTGGGACTGTATTGCTTCGGGAGGAGGTGAGGCTAAAGAGGCATCTAAATATGCTAACCTGTGGAAAAACATTGTAGAGGTATTAAGGGCAATGAAGGTGGACAAGAAAGCTGCTGCAGCAGCTTGCATTTCTTTTTCCCAAACTCTGATCCTGAGCCACAGGCATTTCCTGCTAGCAAGTTATTTTCAACTACGTTAGACATTCCTTTGCACTGCCCAAGACCCTGTAGCCTGGTTCCACTAACCAAAGAGGAACTCGAAACCTCAGGACTCTCAGATGAGAAACAGAGTCAGGAAGCAGCCTCCCTTGGAGGTTCCAGCTGCCAACCCAAGAATAAAAGTATTCAGGAAAAGGGGGCAGCTGATGGTGAAGTTTTAGAAATAATGCACTCGTCATCTGAAGATAAGGCTGAAGAAGAAAAGACAGATTCAGGATCTGCCTCAGTAGACAAGTAATTAAAAGCTTTGGTAGACACTTTGCAGAAGTTAGTAATTCAACAAAGTGATTGAGTTGCTCCCCATAAGGACTATTCTTTTGAAAGGAGGGAGCTGCCAGCTATTTTGAGCTCTGAAAGGGCTCTTGAGGAGCGGAGGGGGAGGCAGATACCCCCCTCAGCCATGGAAGTTTGGGAGTTAGAGCTAAATCCCGAAATAAAAACAGCACCAAAAAGAAAGAGGAAAGGAGTTATTACTGAGGCAACAATTGAGGGGACATTCTCCCCTAGTACTATAGAAGCCTTCCCTGTGCTAACCCGAGCCACAGGGTGAGGGTGGGAGCCATTTGATTGGAAAATATTAGAAAAATTGAAAAGCACTGTTACACAATATGGCTTAAAATCTCAATTAGCCCAATCATTATTGCAATTAATTTTTACAGCAAATACCTTTATTCCAGCTGATGTTCAGACTTTGGTTAGGTTAATCATGCCTCCTCACCAGCAGATTCAGCTCCATAAGAATTGGGAAGGGGCATGTAAAAAAGAGGAAGCAAGACATCGGGCTCAGGAGGACACATTGTTAGGAATTACAGCACAACAGTTATTAGGAGAATGTCCCTGGTCCACAGCAACTGCCCAAGCCCAAAGTATTGATGAAGTTTTGCATTTAAGCCAACAACTTGCATACCACTCGATCCTTGCATTGCCTGATGGGTTGCATACTCAGGCTTTTAGACAGATATGTCAAGGGGTAAATGAGGACTTCAATAAATTCATAGACCGCTTGCATAGAGCTATTTATGATCATCCCAACCCGGATCCAGAAAAATAGCAGAAGCTGTTTAAGATGCTTTCCTTTGACAACACTAATGACAAGACTTAGCAGATTTTAGACATGTTGCAAAAAGAGCTTCATGGGTAGCTCAAACGTCTGGAGGACTTTACTCACTCCAATCCGCAACTCCTGGAAGCACCAGAATGGACGTGGAAACCATGGTAGACATTACCATTACTGACTCTGCAGTACATCTGGTAGAGACTAATGTAAAGGGACCTCTGGGAGGTGGGTTTAGTGCTTTCCTGTAAGGAAGGCATCTGCAAGCAAAAGGGAATTGGAAATAATTCCCAGGGTTATTGATGCAGACTATCAAGGGGTTATCAAAATTATGGTTAGGACATTTTTCCCTCCTGTATCTATCCCTAAAGGATCACAAATTTCTCAATTTGTTCCTTTTAAGTCTTGTGTTCCCTGTACAGGATTGAAGGAGTGGGGAACAGGCAGTTTTGGTTCCACAGGTAACCCAGAAATTTATTGGGCAATGGACATTACAAGAGGTAAGCCAGATAAGCAGGTAACCTTGACACATCCCAACGGTAATTCTATTACCAAGAGACTCACAATTGCTACAAATCAATCAAGAATTATATGGCCCAAAAATTGGCCAGTAGTCAATCCTGTTTTGGGAATTGCAGGGATTGGTGGAACCCAAGCATCTCGATTAAGCAGGAAGGTAATTACCTTTACTTTCCCAGAAGGAGTGAATGTAACAACAAGACCCTATGTCACGCAGAGTCCCAGAAATTTGTTAGGTTTAATTGGTAGGGATATGTTAAGTCAACTAAAGGTTACAATTGTTACACAGCCTTTTTAGCAGTGGCTGGAGGACAGACCATGGCAGTCTGAGTGTCTGGTACTAGGACTAACAATTTTTATTGATGCAGGCAAACGGTCTAAAAGGGCTGCTTGTATGTGGCTGCAAAAGGGTTCATGGAATCAGCATATAATTCCTGGGGAAGTAGGAGATACATTGCAAACCTTGGAGTTGAAGGCAGTTATTTGGGCCTTTGAGAATTGGAACGATCAGGCTATTAACATTGTTTCTGATTCACTTTACATGGTTGGCTGTGTACAATGCCTTGAAAGGGTAGTAGTTAAGAAAGTTAATAACAAAAATCTGTATTCACTTTTAAGCTGACTACTGAGAAATTTGAACCAACGCTGACAAGAGTGTTTCATTACTCATGTTCGCAGTCATCAAAATCTCCCTGGTCTGTCTGAAGGTAACACTTGAGCCGATCTGTTGGTAGCTACTTGTCTGGCCAATGCCAACTTCCAATAAATTTCAACAAGCAAAAAATTCTTATGCTTTTTACATCAATCTGCAAAGATGTTGGTTAAACAATTAGGTACCCCTCTTACTGATGCCACTGGCATTGTATGATCCTGCCCATATTGTCAAAGGGGTGGCATTGGCTTAGGCACTGGTGTTAACCCAAGAGGTACTCAGCCTTTGCAGTTATGGCAAATGGATTTAACATATGTAGCAGAATTTGGCCAGAAGAAGTTTGTGCATGTTTGTATTGATACTTACTACTGTGTTATATGGACTACCCCTTTAACAGGTGAAACAGCATGTCATGTTGAGAAACATTTGTACAATTGCTTTGCAGCATTGGGAATCCCTATAGCCATCACAATGAATAACGACCCTGCTTATTGTTCTTTAAAGTTTCAACATTTCTGTAATTTGAGGGGTATCCAACATGATACTGGTACTCCACACAACCCTACAGGTCAGGCAATTATTGAGTGCGCCCATCAGATGTTCAAGGGCATGCTGCAAAAACAAAAAGGGAGAATGATAGATCCCTGGAAGAAAGGACAGCTAAGGCTAACTTTGTACTTAATTATCTCAGAACAACAGGAGATAGGGATGAACCACCTATTCTTGTGCATCATGCCCTCATACGTAGGCCAAGTGATGGTATTCAAGTCATGTTTAAAAGCCCAGAAATAGGGATATGGGATGAGCCAGCAACAGTGAAATTAATGGGAAGGGGTTACATGTGCTTACTTACAGATAAGGGAATTTGCTGGATTCCAGCTAAGTGGGTGAAACCTTACCTAAAGTCACACCTGCCAGCTAATGCTGTGTCCAGAAGCAGAACGTCGGCACCAACGCCAACTCCAGATGCAGCTGAACCCGATACTCCAGCACCTGATGGTTGAACAACAGTTGAAATTTTTTCTACAGCTATTAACAGATGCGGGCCAACTACCTGGACCTGGGGTTACGGTAACTAGTAACAACAGCTTACCAGCACTTCCAATACAGGTCTTAAACCAAATTGAACAAGCTTGTTCTGTTGCTGGCTATTTTTGCAAACCATGGATCAGGGTCCAGTGTGTTAAATGCAAACTGAAGTGGTGGCAACAAGTCCGTCAGGAAAATAATCTATTTATAGCTCACAGGAAAAAGCAAAAATTTAGCTCTACTAATTTAGCTTGAAATAAATGTTTTAGTATATTTAATGCATCTAATGTTGAGCGCACACTAGAAATATTTTTAGGGCCTTGTCATAGAAGACAACATCCCCCTGAACTCCTTAGAGGGATATTTTACAGCATTGGAATTTTAACCAGGATTTAGCCCTTATTGAAACATAGGATCAGCAAAGTTTGCTTTGGATTCAATTTCAATTGGCAAAACAGGGAATAGCAAATCAAATTGTATTGCAAAGTCAGATTACAGCTGCAGAGTGTGGGAGAGGAATAGCAGTGCCACAACAGCATCACGTTTCTGACAGTCAGTGGGATGAGGCAAAGAATATTGGCTAAAGTGTAGATGTGATCAGCAAAGGTGGTGACAATGGCAATTGTCCTGCAAATAATATTGATGATAATCATTATGATAATAGGAAAAACACAGGGATTGCACAACACTGATCAGCAAACAAACATGTGGGTTACACAGGCTAATCAAACCGGGCAGGAATCTATTTGCTTATCTTGGCTACTACTTCTGATCTATTTCATATTTGTTTAATTGGAGTTCCATTAGATTCTATAGAAGAATTTGGACCTTGGACTAAAGCCAGAGTGCACAAAAATTTAAATGAGGCTTGATCAAGTTGGTGCATGGTCCAATGGTGGAATATCCAGGGTGGACCAACCTCTGCAAATTGGTGTGACACTTTTGGGATTTCAATGAACCCCCTGGGAGCACAAGCTTTTACAATTGCCCAGGGATTGAATATCATCAGCATGAAGCCATAGGAGCTAGACATCCTGGCTTCTATGCCAGGCAATTACTGTCTATTTTTTGGTTATTCTTCTATAGGCTCGGATTTGTTTAGCATAAAAGAGGGATGACCAAAAAAATGATAGCACTTGGATATCCCCTGGTTCCTCAGGGTACTACAATACCACAGATTATTGTAACAATTGGATAAGGCCTTTACCAACAGAGCAAGGTGCAGCTCAAATGCTACCTCCTGGGGTTTTCCTCATTTGCGGCAATAGAGCCTGGCCTGCAGTGCCCCAGAAAGCGTTGGGAGGACCATGTTATTTTGGCAAAGTAACATTATTTGCCCCTAACATCCACCAGATGCTTAACATCAGTCACAAGTCCCAGTGCTCAAGACATAGTGTGCATCAGCTGGGCCCTGGATGTAGAGAGGAGGTACAGTTATGGGACTCACTATCAGTTATCTTGGCATAATTTTTCATGCCAGGAGTAGCCTTGGCACAGGCCCTCACACAATTAAGCTGTCGGGAGTTTAGTTCAAGCATGGCTTAAAGAAAAAGGCCATGAAGGCATACAATTGAGAGAAAAGTAAAAGGTAGTTGCAAAGCAGTTCCAAAGCAGTTCCCAGCCTGACTTCTATAAACAATTAAAACAATTAGACTCTTTCAGGCATCATTGTATAAACAATAAAGTTCTCAGGCAGTCTTCTCATAACAAGTGTAACACTCTCTCTGGGAAAAGATGGCACCCTGAGAACAGATGTGGAAGTTTTGGGAACCGTTCATATCACAGTGAGAACACTGGTTTTGTTTTGTGTAAACAATCAACGGTGTAGTAAAACAAAAGGTGTGGTTAGAGTTTTCTCTGTTAGCCTATCATAAACCTGTATTTTGGAATATGCATGAAGTTCGTTAACACTATTATTTAAGCTGACTGATCGATCAATAAATCGAGTTCGATGCATTACAGGATGGTCGCTCTCCCCTCACTTCAACAAATGGTGACCACCCGGACGTGATAGCGGACACGACGATCGCGACCACCACGGGGATTGCAAACACCACGAGAAGTGAGGACTGGTTCAGGCTCCGAAGCAGCGGGAGCGGCAAATAAGCGCGAAACCAAAGCGGAGGAAAAAAAGCCGCCGATACGCGCCGTGCCCTGGCGACCATATTAGATGGGTCCAGCTGATACGTGTGGCCGATGCCTGGAAAACGCTGCTAGGTAAAAGTGCGCACTTAAAAGAGGTATGGAAAGGCAAGCCACATATGAACCTTTTATTATGTTTTTGCAAAAAAGGCAAATTAAGGGAATAGACTTACGGAAGGAATTGCAAGTTCTTTTGGCTTATGGTCTGGAATGGGGAGTCTTCGTGAATCCCCACACAGTTTACGAGTTAACGGAATTGCGTGAATTCGGTGATTTATTGTCAGAGGCTGCTTTAGAGAGTGGTAAAACTGCCAAGAAGCTAGGCAAGCCATGGCGAGTGATATATGGTGCACTGTTTTACTATGTCTCTGAGTGCAAGACAGCGGCCGCAGCCCGTGGAGCTTGCGAGTCTGTGCTACTCCGAACTCGGCACGGGCGCTCCGCCATGGCGAGCAGCCGCGGCGAGCGACGCGGGAGCGGAGGCAGCGGCGGGGAGAGCGGAGCCGCTGCCGCGGGAGCCGAGGTGCGCCGCCCCGGGAGAGAGCGAAGCCGCCACGGGGGGAGCCGCCACGGGTGCAGCGGTGCCTGCAGCGGAGTCAGCCTGCCGTCGAGTAAACAGAGAGCCGAGCGCAGCGGGGGGGTTTTCGCCCGCTCCGACACACGCGCCGCGGGACTGGAGCGCTTTTTGCAGCGGGAGCGTTTCTCCCTCCCCCCACAGCCGGCAAAAACTTCAGTTTAAGACCTAACAGCCTAATGGATGCCTCGGTCTAGGACCTAACAGCCTAATGGATGTAACTTTTGTCAACAAAAGGAAAAGATCCCTGTTGAAATTAAAAAACAAGTGATGGTAAACAAGGAAAGTTAAAGGCACTTTTGTTCTTCCTGGCAGAGACTATGAGACAGGAATCAGCGTACTGTATGCATGGGTCAAATTTCGGCCGATTTGGCTCGGCATTGGTTATGCTGTCTTGAAATCACCTGCATTAACAAAAACTTTAACATCAGAAGCCCGGATGGTTCAGTCAGTGGAACATCAGACTCTAAAATTATATTTTGAAAAGTTTAAAAATGTTAAGATGTATTGGATTGATTGTATGAGTGAGATTGTATGAGTGTGCTTTTTGGTATAAATGCTGCAGCAGAAACATGAGAAAGGTTGTTTTGATTTAGTGTTTTGGAGTCAGGCCTGTGGGTGAGTGATAGTGAATGCTATATTTTATGTTTATAGTAAGTTATCTGTTATTAAGTAGTTTAAGTTAAATTATTTATTAAGTGCCGTTCTATTAAGGTTAAGTTTGTTAAGTTTATTTTCTGTTAAGTTCGAGGTCTGTTAAGTTTGAATTGTATATTAGGTTAAGTTAGATTCTGTTAAGTTTGATCTTACATTATTTACAAATAAGTCTGTTATTTAAAGTCAGTTAAGTTTTGTTATAGTTAAGTTTTATTAGAATTAAGAGATTTTACATGTAAGTTCTGCTGATTTAAAAATCTATTAAGTTTAAGTAAAGATAAGCTTAAGTAATGTTAAGATCTATTAAGTTTAAATATTTTAAGTTTAAGTGCTATTAAGTTTAAGTGATGTTAGATAGATTTATGCTTTTACGATAGACGTTTATTTTATGGCTTGTGTGCAAAGTGTTGTTGTGAACTTCAGAGAAACCTTGCTAGCTGAAAATACTATTTAATTATTAGAATTGCCTATTCTTATGTTGCAAAGAGTGTAACACAGCTAGCCCATAGAATTTTGAAGCCAGTTAAGTTCTGTTAATTTACAAATAAGTCTGCTAAGTTAAATATTTAAGTGCTTTAAGTGTATACTATTTTCTCACCACTCCAAATCAACAAAGGATTGAGAATCACCCAGCTGATGCCATTTCAGCCAAATGACTAAAGGATTCAAGACTGTAAAACAGATTTTGAACTTTTCTGAGAGGCCCGGGGAAGGGGTGGATGTGAAAATCTCAAGGACAAAAAGGATTGTTTTCAGACTTGCCGTTCACCTCCTCTCCAGGTTCACATGAATGAAAACAGCTAGCAGCTGTCTTTTCTTAGTCCAATTACCACCTATCTTGCAATGCCTGATGAGGCAGGACATTGTGGCTCAGCTGAGGGTGGGTTTAACCCTTTGGGATAAAACGCCGTTGCCGGAGGACCAGAGAACTGATTGACATTATTGAATCATTATCATCTTTCCATATAAAAGGACCGGCAAAAGAGAACTGCCTTGAATGTCACAGCCCAAATTGTGCTGCTTGGGTTGCACTGTGTTGTGGGGGGTGTGACAGGACTTTTTGGGTGGACCAGTTGTCACTTTTTCATTTATGGTGTAATACCTGTAATTATAGACATAACTGGGAACATAATTGGGAGTGGGCACTACGGAATGAAACAGGACTAAACACTGCCTCAGCTTTAGATCTTTATGAATCGCATGAGCAGAAAATCTTGGCTTATTATCGGTGGGAGGTACAGTGTATTTTGAAAAGGATTAAAGCTCAAAGTGCATCATATATTACCTCTGTAAGGTGTAGAAAACTGGTGCCTTTAACACAACATTCCGTTGTAGGGCCTATAAAAGGAGATCCCAATCAGGCATTAGACAACTGCATTAGAAGGTTACAAAGGTGTGGTCTTCGGGTCTCGGGAACAGTAAGGTTAAAAACTGATAAGAAGAAAGTCAAAGTAAAACCAGGAAAATGAGGTTTCCTTTTATTATATTACTTGGTGTAGTGGTAGCTGAAGAATTAAAGGTAACACATTTTAGTCAACCTAGAGATAATGTATGGCTAACACTTGCTAGGCAGATTAATCAGTCGTCGCTTTGTCTCAGCATTGGAGGAGTTACTAACCCTTTTCGAACATGTTTGGTAGGACTTCCAGTATGGTCTCCTCAAGAATTCTGCAGTTTTATTAATAACCGTGCCTTATGTATGCACAGTATGGTAAATATCAAATTGCCTGCACAAAAAGGGTATACTGCCAGTCAGAGTGACGGCTACCGCCAATGCCTGTTAATTCAATCACTTAATATTCCTTTGCATTCTCCACCTGAGGAATTGGAGCTTTTCGGGAGTGCAAATGCTAGCATGACCAGCACTTCTGACGGTGGGTGGTTTAGCTTTGATTATTCTAATCCTCAAAAGATGAATCCACATACACAAACGTGGGCTACCCTGGATTCAGCTCTAAAGCCAAACATAGTGTCTAAACAACTCTACAATCATTGTAAAGGCTCTAGCATCATGACACCTAAGAAATTACCTAAGGGCATATTTCTAATTTGCGGAGATAGAGCCTGGAATGGTATACCTGCCCAGCCTCAGTGTGGACCTTGTTATTTAGGCAAGTTATCTCTATTCCACCCTAATATATCTGTGCTAATGCAATTAAGCCATAAGATAAGCAGGCAAAAGCGTAGCTTACATAATTTAGACTGTAGTCAAATAGGAGATCCGTGGTTCTGGAGTAAATTTAAGCAAGTGATGGTTTCAGCTTTCCTACCATGGGGTGCTGCAAGCAAAGCATTGACTCTAGCAAAACAAATAGGGTGTTGGGCTAAGGGTGAACTGAATAAAACTTCACAGATATTAGATATGTTAACTTCAGATGTACAGAGTGTTAATCACGCTGTTCTACAAAATAGAGCTGCTATAGATTTCTTACTATTAGCACAAGGCCATGAGTGTGAAGAGTTTGAAAAGATGTGTTGCATGAACTTATCTGATCATTCTGTATCTATTCATGCTAAGTTAAAAGAGCTACGACTAAGATTTAACAAACTTAAAGAAGAAGAAAGATTAAGTATTGATGAGTAGCTGAAAAGTTTCAGATTGGGACCCTGGCTAAGAAACCTTATAACATATGCTATAGGGATATTAGGAGTACTCTTATTGCTTTTACTTATATTACCTTGTTTCTGTAGCTGTATTCAAAAGATGGTTAATAGGATGATAGAGAAAACCTGGCAAACTAAACTCCTTTCTCTCAAAGAAAAAAGCGGGGGAAATGTCAGGAGTTTAGTTCAAGCATGGCTTAAAGAAAAAGGCCATGAAGGCATACAATTGAGAGAAAAGTAAAAGGTAGTTGCAAAGCAGTTCCAAAGCAGTTCCCAGCCTGACTTCTATAAACAATTAAAACAATTAGACTCTTTCAGGCATCATTGTATAAACAATAAAGTTCTCAGGCAGTCTTCTCATAACAAGTGTAACACTCTCTCTGGGAAAAGATGGCACCCTGAGAACAGATGTGGAAGTTTTGGGAACCGTTCATATCACAGTGAGAACACTGGTTTTGTTTTGTGTAAACAATCAACGGTGTAGTAAAACAAAAGGTGTGGTTAGAGTTTTCTCTGTTAGCCTATCATAAACCTGTATTTTGGAATATGCATGAAGTTCGTTAACACTATTATTTAAGCTGACTGATCGATCAATAAATCGAGTTCGATGCATCACAGGATGGTCGCTCTCCCCTCACTTCAACATTAAGCCAACTAGTGTGTTGGACAGGGAAACAAATTAGCATCACATCCACAGTGTTAGACGAACTCACCGCTGATGTTGATAGCATAGGCCATGCTGTGTTGCAAAATAGGGTTGCCATAGATTTTTTATTGCTAGCACAAGGGAATGGGTGTAAAGATTTTGAAGGGATATCTGGCATAAACCTCTCTGATCACTCTGAATCAATTCACAAGAAACTTTCACAACTTAAAGAAAACATGAAGGAACTCACAGTTGTTAATAACCCTTTTAATGAGTGGTTAGAATCTTGGGCATTACTGGGTGGCTTAAAGACTTAGTTCGCTTTGGCATTATGGTTTTTTGCATTATTTTACTAATTTTGCTTATTGTACCCTGCTTATTACAGTGTGTGCAAAGAATAATTGAATGTGCTAATAATTTGGTCTGGTTTGTGCAAAAAGACAGGGGAACTGTTGAGGTTTTTTTGCAGGACAATGAACATATGCACAATCCAGCCTTAATAGAAACTGAGTAAGGTCATCATGCCCTTAAAGGACATGAAAGTAGAAGAACACACCCAAAAGCAGACAGTTCAGGATGCAAAGACAGATGAGAAAACCATAGCAAGACACATGAAGAAGAAAGACTAACTAAAATTAACTGAAATATTAAAATGTGTGTGTAAAAAGGATTTAACCAATCACGTATTAGCTTGAGGCGTGAACAATAGAGAACAGTATAATGTCTCTGATAATGTCTCTGAATATATATAGTTTGCTTTTTGTAATAAATCGGCTTCATTTGATCATATTGATCATGGCATGATGTCCTGTTACTGATCCTCCGCAGTATGTGTTTATTAGAAGGCCTCAATGGATACACCTTGGGTCACATGAGAGCCCAGCCAGGGCTAGACCGAAGATGAACCCAAAATAGTCACAAAATGGATGATTAATCATAAGGTCTCTCTCACCTTTATAAGTTATGGTCCATTAGCATATTTGAGTTAATTGTCCAATTATAGCTTTTGGTTATGAAGTCCCAGCCTTCTTGTTTTTCTCTCTTCACTCCACCATTGTTTATGCTCTTGGGCCTGAAACTTGGATCAGTTGTCCTTGGTCCCAAGCTAGGAAAGGAATTTTTTTGTGCAGCTACTCTGTGAAGAGAGCTTATCATCCCTTAATTTGAAGCTCAGAACTACACACTAAAACAGTAAAGGATCTCAAAAATAAAAAAGGTAAAGCCTAAGGCATCAATCATGCTGTGTTGTCATCCTGTCTGGAGGGCACCTGCAGAGGCATGACAAAGAACACTTTGCATTTTTTAAAACAGAAAGGGGAAAGTGTAACAGTTATAGCTGGTCTATAGCCTCCCAGATAATTTGGCATAATAGACACCAACTCAACCAGCCTGGCTTATCAGAGAGTGGAAGGAAGTAAACAAGCCCCTAGACACAGTACTTATAGGTCAGATTTCAATTCAAACAGGGGACCTCATCCAAGCCCTCTGAACCGCAAATGGAATGCATCCATATCATTGGCCAGTGGAAATTTGAAGCCCCTATAAAAGGCGACCAACAATGAAATATGGGTGTTGCTGCATGATCTCAGTGTGTTCTTGTCACATTCCTATCTGCATCATCAGAGACAAATATTAATGTAATTGAAATGCCACAGGTCATTTTCGCAAGCTTAGATTCATCTTCTTACCTCCAGATCTCACCTCAAAATTTGGCCTCTTGTATAAGCTCTGGATCTAAGATCCTTCTGCAGCCAATAGAGAAAGATAGGCATATCCAGGAGTTAACCCATCCTTCTGAAGAAAGGCACTTCAAAGAGTGACCTGTGGTAGCTAGGGAAGAGGCGCTGCGGAAGATTTCGCGATGTCACGGGAAGCTAGGACCTTCGGTTCCCCATAGATAAGACCCTCAGGTACTCATAGATAAGAAATTAACATAGGAATGTGGTCCCACTAACAATAGGAATGTTGCCCCACTGAAGCCAGTAACTTTCCATCCCTTACCCAGTACTTTTCCATCCCCTACTAACCATAGGTAAGAAGGACAAACCCCTTTTTGACGTAGAGACCCCTAAGACTATAAGACCCCATGAGAAGAAGTAATAAACGCCTTTTGACCGTCCACCACATTGGTGTCTGCGTATGTCATTGGCCCGAACGGCCCTAGAGAGAGGGCTGTCGAGCTGTACCTCAGAACCAGGTCGCCTGCCTTGATCCAAAAGGCAACATTTGGTGCCGGAACCCGGGACAGCGGCTTGCGCCCGGGAAACGGGAACACTCCTGGAAAGAGGACGGCGGCTGCGGCAGCAGGACTGACCGCAGCGGGGGGGGACGCCCCCCGGACCAGCTTGGACAATGGAATCCACAGCGAAGGTCGTAAGTCAGGCTCATGAGCAATGGGGAATTAAAGGTGAGCTCAGGAACTCTAATCTTGCTATAGCAAGGCTCCTAGAGCTGGGGACGATCGAACGTCCGGTAAATATATTATATTGGGAAGCGCGGGAGAAGTGCACTGCCGCCTCAGCAGAGGACTCTAAGTCCGCAGGCAGTGGTAAAAACCTGAAAGCGTGGGGGAAAGTAGAAAAGGCCCTACGCAAGACGTTAGAAGAACAGGAGACGCGGAAAGCCGCGTGTACACATTTATTAGCTACACCAAAGCCGGGGGTGGGGGCCGCGACGCAGACCGCCTCTGAGAGCGATCGGATTGAAGGCGGGAATACTCGGGGGCCGGGCGCGTTCCACCCCTTCCCGAGCCCGAGCCCAGACCCCCCAGAGCCCCCAGGAGACCCCCCAGAACCCCCAGGGGACCCCCCGACCTTCCCGCGGAGCCCGCCGGGTCCTAGCCCCCCTGCGGAACCGTCCGAAAAAGCCGCGGTTTCTCTATCCGTCTCTTCCCCGCCGGCCGCCGGTCCGGCGCAAGAAGCAGAGCAGCACGCACGATGCTTCTGGCAGGGACTCGCGGAGGAGGCGCGGAATGAGGCCGGATTGTCGGACCCCGCTGGGATCGGTAAAAACTCGCCCCCGCCATGTGCGTTTAAAAATGGCGCCGAACCACATGGCGAGGGCGGAAGGGAGGAGGCGGGGGGCGGAAACGGAGTCAGCCTGCTTAACAACGCATGCGCGGGCGAGCGGGGAGACGGGGCGGCCCCCGCGGAGGAGCGTAAGAACAACCAGAGCGCTCTATTCAAATTAGGTCCTTGTAGGGTAAGGACCTCCCCCGGCAGGAGGCGGGGGGACCCCAGGGGGAGGGAGCAGCACCACCCCCGAAGGGAGGAGCGAGGTCGAAGCCGCACAAAACGGCACGGAGCGCCGGAAGTGTACCGGCAGTCAGCTTCCGGCTCAGAGTCAAGTAACAGCTGCTCAGACAGCTCGGAAGAGCCGACCGAGCCCGGCTGGGACTCGGAAACCGAGAGAGTAGAATTAATGCGGTTTCGAGCGAAACCGAATAAAGATTTAAACAATATCGGGAAACAATCGCAACACAAACTCACCGATTGGGGAAAAATGAAAGCAGCCTGTGGGGACCGGGCACCGGCAGCCTCCATGCACGCTTTCCCGGGGGGGTTTGCCGGAGTGCGGGGGAACCAACAAAGGGCATATACCCCGGTTAACCCAAAAGAAGCCAAAGCGATTTCAGAAATAGGGATCAACTCAGCTGTAGTACCCACTCTCGAGGATGACCTTTCTAGCAATAACGATCTGCTCACTTTTGATATTATGCAAATAAGCCGCATGCTTTTTGATGGGGCGGGGCGGACTGTATTTAAGCAGGAATGGCAGGACGACCGCGTTAGTCCAGGCTTCCGAGGAAGGGCAACAACTCAGCGAGCTGTCCCCAGCCGGCACAGCTTTCCCTGGCAGCACCCTCACTCCAAGCATCCCGGCCCTGGGGAAACGGGACGTCCTTTCCATGCTCGGATTTCGGATTACAAACCTATCCTGAAGGCCACTGCCGTAGACCCTCCGCTGCCAATCAAATTGACTTGGAAATCATCAGACCCTGTATGGGTTGAGCAGTGGCCCCTGACAGAGCCTCGAATGGCAGCCTTGCTGGAACTGGTCGACCGCGAACTGCAAAAGGGTCACATATAACCCTCCACCAGCCCATGGAACACCCCTGTATTCGTGATCCCCAAGAGGTCCGGACAAGGCTATCGTCTCGTCCACGACCTGAGAGAGGTGAACAAGACAATCCGACCCCTGGGTCTGGTCCAGACGCTGCTACCCACGAACTCAGCCATCCCCACAGGGCAGCCATGCGCAGTACTGGATATCAAGGACTGCTTCTTTTCAATACCCCTGCACCCTGAGGACAGAGAACGATTTGCCTTTTCCATGGCGTTTCGGAACGGCGAGCGGCCCAACCTTCGCTTCCAATGGAGAGTGCTTCCACAAGGCCTAGTCGACAGCCCGACCATATGCCAGATCACCGTGGACAAAGCACTGACGCCGGTCCAACACTCCAATCCCACCGCAACCATCATCCAGTACATGGACGACATCCTGGTTGCAGCACCATCAACAAGCCAAGTAGATGACCTGGTGACCACAATCACGGAGACCCTTCAGGCCAACGGCTTCGAGATCGCGAGCGCAAAGATCAAGAGAGGACCCTGCGTGACCTTCCTGGGAGTAGGAATCACAAGCTCCTACGTGACACCCCCCGAGATGAAAGTCAACCGAGACGTCAAGACGCTCCACGACGTGCAACGCCTGGTGGGATCGCTGCAGTGGCTTCGCAACATTGTCCTGATTCCCCCCGAGGTCATGGACCCTCTGTACGACCTCCTGAAAAGAAAGAACCCCTGGGAACCCAAGGAACTGACGCCGCAGGCAACGAGCTCCCTCGACCTCATCGAAAACCAGATGTCCACTGGCACACTTGCCAGGTGGAACCCAGCCATGCCACTGGACCTGTACGTCCACTTTACACCGAAGGGGGGAGTGGGAGCACTGGCCCAAGGACCTGCTGAAAAGGCCCGACCAATCCAATGGGTGGTCCTTGGAAGACCCGCTCGTGCATTTTCCCCGGGAATTGAATGCATCGCCAGTCTCATCATGAAAGGCAGGAGACTCGCCTTGAAACACCTAGGGACAGAGCCGACAAGCATCCACCTTCCGTTTCGCAAGCAGCCGACCTCGGAGTCAGCCACAATATCAGAGTACCTGGCCCTTGCTCTTTCCGGCTTCAGAGGAGAAATCTTCTACTCCTCCAGACCACCCTGGACAAAGCTGCTGACCGTAGTCGACATGGACGTGCCACCGAAGGTCAAGGACAGACTGCAGCCGGGACCAATGGTCTTCACAGACGCTTCCTCCACGACTTCAACCGCAGCAGCAGTGTGGCAGGCAGGAGAGCAATGGCACTGCGTCAAAGCGTGTGACCCCACACTGTCAGTGCAACAGCTGGAGGCAGCAGCAGTGGTTTTGGCGTGCGGACTCTTCCAAGACGAACACCTCAACATCGTAATGGACTCTATATTCGTGGCAAGGCTCTGCCTAGCCATGGCAGGACCAGGAGTGTCGACATCAGCAGCAGCCCTAATGCTGGAAGAAGCGCTTTCCTCGCGACAGGGCACCGTGTCAGTCATCCACATCAACAGCCATGACCCAGTCAAAGGCTACTTCCAGACCGGCAACGATAAAGCGGACGCCGCAGCAAAAGGCGTTTGGACCCTGCAAAGAGCTCGTCAACTGCACGAGTCGCTCCATATCGGAGTCAAAGCACTGGCGAAGAGATGCGGAATCCCGACGGCGGACGCGAAACATGTGGTAGCCACTTGCCCTTACTGCCAGAAGTCACCCCTTTGGACCTACGGAGTCAACCCGAGAGGTCTCAAGCCCTCAGAAATCTGGCAGTCAGACTTCACCTGGTGCGAACTGATGAAGCCCCGAGCATGGCTTGCAGTGACAGTAGACACTTATAGCGGGACGATCATAGCCACACAGCACCCCAAAACCAACTCCAGAAACACAATTCAGCACTGGCTGACAGCCATGGCTTGGCTTGGTATCCCCAAGCAGATCAAAACGGACAATGGCTCCAATTTCATCTCTAAACAAGTACAGGAATTCGCTGCGAAATGGGGCATCACGTTAGTGCAAGGCATCCCACACAACAGTACCGGGCAGGCCATAGTTGAGAGAGCAAACCAGACCCTGAAAACCAAGATAGAAGTATTGGCAAAAGCAGAGGGCTTTTCCAATGCCATTCCCCCAGGAGATCAGGCACGTATGCTGGCAACTGCTTTGCTGGCACTGAATCAATTCCCTAGGGGAGATGAAACAAACAGTCCCGTCCAAAAACACTGGGCCACTCGAGCGCTAGAAGAGGGCCCACAGGTGGTAATCAGAAACGAGCTAGGCGAGTGGGAACAGGGTTGGAGGCTGATGCTCACGGGGAGAGGGTACGCAGCTGTCAAAAAGGACGACAAAATCAGGTGGTGTCCACTTAAGTCAATTAAACCGGACCTTCATAGCGAGCAGAATGAGACTGACGAGAATTGCGAGTCTTTGTTTACAGAACCTGCTCGTGGGATGTCCTCGTGACGCGTACATCCCGGTTCCAGACGAAAGTGACCGACCACCAAGCCGTCAGGCAGCATCCGAGAGACCCGCACGGGTGAGACCCAAGCACCAAGGGTGTTTCTGTGTGATTTTGCTGTTGGGGCTTGTCACCAGAGGGCAAGCCAGCCCAGATCACTACCCCCATCGGCCCTTCAGGTGGGTCATGCGACACCTTGGTAGTGGCAGAGCACTCAGAGAAATCACCACACCGAACACCCCATCCTTTGTGCTCCGCATCACCGACCTGTTTCCAGGACAGCCTAGGGCAAACCCCTATTCCCTACACGCCAAACACTCGTACCTATCCTACTGGCGCCCAGCTTCAAACCCTGGGAAAAGCTACTGCAATCACCCAGGGTGGGGATATTGTGGGCACTGGGGCTGCGAAACCATAGTTACAGATGCCAGACCGTCGGGGCCTGGGTGGGACCCACAAGAACCAGACAAATTCTTACAGTTCACCTGGGCACCCATCGGCTGCAAAATACCCTTCTTCTTTCGCGAAAACCCCCATCGAAACCAAATTAAAATCCCTAACTTTCGGGCATGCACTGATTACAACATGACGGTCTTGCAGCCAGATCACCCTAGCTGGGCCACAGGCAGAACGTGGACAGTAGTCCTTCAAGGGTCAAAAGAGAGGGTGAACGTGCAAATTATCAGGCTCCAGCCGTCAGCACCCCGAGCAGTCGGACCCAACAAAGCGATTAAAAGCGTGCCGAAAGGGAGAAACGTAACCTACCCCAAAACCTTACCCACAGGGGTCACCAATGTCCCGACCGGTCAAGTGGAAACCTTTCAGATGAGTCGCTTAACCGAGTCAGATGCAGACCCAATCCTTTGTATGTTAGAGGCTACCTTTGTATCCCTGAACAAATCCAACCCTAACCTAACCGAATCCTGCTGGCTTTGTTACGATGTCAAACCCCCCTTTTACGAAGGAGTCACTTTAAACACTCCCTTCAGTTATTCCACAGCCGATGCCCCTCACCAGTGCAGATGGGATACCCCTCGCAAAGGAATCACCCTGAGTCAAGTCACAGGCCAGGGCAGATGCTTTGGCAATTCAACCCTAGCTAAGCGGGGAGGTAACATCTGCACCAAAATTGGCAGGCTGAACAGGAAAAACAATAAGTGGGCAGTCCCATCCGCATCGGGGATGTGGGTTTGCCAGCAATCCGGAGTGAGTCCTTGTGTGTTCCTTCCCAAATTCAATGACTCTAACGACTTCTGTGTCCAAGATCTGATTGTTCCTAGGGTCTTGTACCACTCAGACGAAGAGATGTACCATCTTCTTGAGGGACCCAGCTGGATCCACAAAAGAGAAATAATGACAGGTATAACTATCGCAATGCTGCTCGGCCTGGGAGCAGCAGGAATGGCCACGGGTGTCTCAGCCCTAGCGACACAGCATCAAGGACTGTCCCAACTGCAGGCAACGATTGACGAGGACCTGCAGAGGATCGAGAAGTCCATCTCCTATCTAGAGAAGTCGGTCTCCTCACTCTCCGAAGCGGTCTTGCAGAACAGGCGAGGCCTGGACCTCCTGTTCATGCAGCAAGGGGGCCTGTGTGCCGCCTTGAAAGGGTTTCTATGCAGACCACACGGGAGTCGTGAGAGACTCCATGGCAGAACTCTGGAACAGACTGGCCCAGAGGCAGAAAGACAGGGAGGCCCAACAGAGCTGGTACGAGTCCTGGTTCAATCAATCACCTTGGCTAACCACTCTGATTTCTGCCCTGATAGGTCCATTGGCGATGCTGTTTCTAACAGTCACCTTCGGACCATGCCTGCTGAACAAGCTGGTCTCATTCGTTCAGAGCCGCCTGGAACGGACCAACATCCTGTTCATAGGGCGACGACAACTGCTGTGAATTCAACCAGTGAATTCAACCAAAGAACACTGCCAGTCACAAGATTTTCAAAACTTGTCTGGCAAAAGCTTACTCAGGTTTCCCAAAATCCCTTTCCCTTGTCAAGTCACAACTTTATACCTCAATTCAGTATCTATGTACACGACTACCTCATTCATTTGTGAAAAGGGAGGGGGAGATGTGGTAGCTAGGGAAGAGGCGCTGCGGAAGATTTCGCGATGTCACAGGAAGCTAGGACCTTCGGTTCCCCATAGATAAGACCCTCAGGTACTCATAGATAAGAAATTAACATAGGAATGTGGTCCCACTAACAATAGGAATGTTGCCCCACTGAAGCCAGTAACTTTCCATCCCTTACCCAGTACTTTTCCATCCCCTACTAACCATAGGTAAGAAGGACAAACCCCTTTTTGACGTAGAGACCCCTAAGACTATAAGACCCCATGAGAAGAAGTAATAAACGCCTTTTGACCGTCCACCACATTGGTGTCTGCGTATGTCATTGGCCCGAACGGCCCTAGAGAGAGGGCTGTCGAGCTGTACCTCAGAACCAGGTCGCCTGCCTTGATCCAGAAGGCAACAGTGACCCTATATCCAGTCCTTAGTCTGGACAAATTCAAGAGAAAAGAATTTCAGCTTTCATGTTTAAGTTGACAGAAGTCATCTATGTCTCTGCCTACACTGCAAATGCAATGGTGTCAGTCAGTATGTTAGTGAGAGTTCAGGGCCATGGCTAAGATGTTCCTTGTGTGACCAATTGTAAGAGAAGAGTTTTATTTTCATCATGCTGCTGACAGAATGGTAATGTACACAGGCCTTTGAAGCAGTGCAGTTTAGGGGCCCATATCTACAAGAAGGAAACTACAAATACTGACAAATGCCATAGCCTCTGGAAACCTCTGATACCTTTAGGAAAGTCCTGAATTCTTCCATTTATGCTGGGTTTAGCTGAGAACGAGTTAGGTTTTTTCCATAGTTGCTGGCACAGTGTTTGTTTTAGATTTAGTATTAGAATATTATTGATAATATATTGATGTTTTAGTTGTTACTAAATTGTGTTTTACTCTAAATCAAGGACTTTTTGTCTTCCCAAGCTGTGCCAGTTAGCAGGGGTCCAAGGAGCTGGGGGAAGCACATAGTGAGGACAGCTGCCCCGGCCTTGCCAAAGGGATAATTCATACCACAGAATGCCATGTTTAGTAAATAAATTATGGGCAGTTATCCAGAAGATGCTGATGACTTGGGGTCAGGCTAGGCACTGGTCAGTGGGTAGTGTGCAACTGTGCTGCACATCACTTGTTTCTCTGGAGTTATATTCCTCTCTCTCCTCTTCTTTACTACTACTACTAGTAGTATCATAGCATTTTATTTTAATTATTAAATTGTTCTGATTTCAAGTTTACTTTTTTGTTCAGATTCTCCTCCCACTTGAGGTGAGGGGGACTGAGTGAACAACTGCGTGGAATTTGCTGACTGGGGTTAAACCATGGCACATGCCAAGAAAACCAAGTGCTCAAACCTGTGCAATTCAACCACATGGTCACAATGTGAAAACATGGGCATTATGTAAGTAAATTTTCATGATCCAGAGAAAAGCTTCGTTCTGTATGCCACCAGGGCTTCTGCTCTGTAAACCCACTATGTCAATGCTGACAGCCTCAGGGCTTTCATAACTGTAACTTTATAATCAGAACTGGACTGAGCAAAAGTCCACATTTCCTTACTTCCCATCTTCATCTGACATGCCTTCTGTGCTCCCTCTGCACTACCCAAAACAGAGCTGTAATGCAATGCAGCTTCCCCACCCCTGGGAGATGTAGGATTTCACTGCATAGCCATTAAGCAGCTGCTTGTTCTCTTCCGAGTAGGATTAAATAAGACATCTTTCACCATACTTGTATCACTGAGAAATTTCAATCCCACATGTAATAAGGAGAAAATCTAAAACATAACCATAGAATGCAGCTCAATGCTAGTGATATCAAACAAATCCATGTGAATGACCCTTGCAAATGTGTAATAAATATAGTTATGAAAAATTAATTTTAAGTTTTACCAGAGCTACTTAGCGTTTTCATTTTATACTTTATATTACTTGTCATAAGGTTTGAAAAAGCTAAATTAATTCAACCTTTGCTATTTAAAATAAATATTGATTTTTTTTCTGTTCTGTGTTTTGAGAAGAGACAAAACCAATGCTAATGGTTTTATCCAGGAGGTTGTAATGGCACAGTTGAAAAGCGACCTCTTCTCAGACTGCATCACAAAATGGTGTCATTCCTTTCTTGAAAACAAAGAAGAGAAGATATTGTTATAGTTTCACCTCCACTTGTGCTGTATTACGCATGGACAAGTTAAAAGCTTCTGCCAAGATCTCTTCTAGTCCTTCAAGTGGTTCTGTCTTGCATGTGTACTTTGAAGTTCCTATTGCTTGTGTGGAATGTCTATACTTGATGTTTTAGACATGTCTTAACATATAAATCACCTGATTATAAGTCAGTACTATTTCAGCTACCTTTCAAAGGATTGCTGCCAGCCACATTTAACCCCACTGGGCTAAGATTAACTAGCAAACCTAAGCTTCAAGCTGTATCTTTGCATCTATTTGCTTGACTACCCATTCCACTGGTGAAAACAGTAAGTTGGTTTTTCTTTAAAGGAACAAAATTTAGGCATTAGGTACAGCCTATGTGTCTTAGCTCTCCCAATAAATTTTGAAACGTTGGTCAATTTTAATAAAATTTACTTAGTGGAATATGTCTCAACAAACTACATTTCTGTGCATCCTGTGAAGGAAAGACAGTTGACCAGTAGTTACGAAAAGCCTCAAAAATGAGTTCAACTCTCCTTAGGGATTGGCATATAGCAGCTTGATCTCAAGAAGCCTTCAAAAAATACTTTCGCTTATCATTTCTTACCTCTGGTACTCCAACCTCCCCTGCTTACCCAGTATCTCAGCCATTCACAGTTCAGCTCAAGATAGGAAAATGATACTGCTACTAAATTAGCAGATGGGGAATTGAGGCACAATATTATTGAAACTCAGATTTCACAGATATTTATGCATGTCTCAATTGAAAGCGGATGGCTTGAATTTACAGTAATTTCCCAAGGTCATACAAGAAGCATGCAATAGGCCTGGGAAATTGCATCCAAGCTTGCACTTTGCTCTTTGGACCATACTTCCTAAATGGGATGTAGTAATTTCAGAATTGCACCTTCCCAGCCCCCTCTTTGGTGGACACCAGTCTGCTGTGAATAAACCCATCCTTTGGTCCTTGTGGCATGAGCATCAAAGCTAGCTACTCTTCTAGATCTGCCTCTCAGGCACACTGGCACAGTGCAGATGCTGTACATGTCTCCCCTTCAAAGCTGTGGGGATCACAAAGCATAAAGGCCACCTGAGCACACAGCTCCTTCCAGTGTAGCAAAAATTTTACTGTTAAAGGGGGAATACTATCTAAAAGGAAGGCATGTCTAATTAGCAAAAGAATTTTTCAACACAACAGCAAGCTACTGATCATTACAAAAATAAAAATGTCTTGAACTTTTTAAATTCCACCTGGTTTCATCCCATTCTGACTTGGTTAATTACCTGTAGCTAATTTCTTGTGGATTTTCACATTTCATCTTTTTCAGATAGCGTTGCTTAGCTCTGTAGCTTCGAGAATCTTTTATTTAGGATCATTGAATACAAATAAGAATTCTCCAATTGACAAAAACAAAGAAGACAATGAACATTAGAATGATCACTATGAAGTATGAATACCAGTTCCTGATGCCCCATGGAGTTCACAGTTTGATGACAAACCTATTTCCAGTCTATTACACTAAGAATTTCACAGTTTTGAGAACTCTGGAGAAAGATAGATGAACAACTCAATCACCCTACATCCAATGCTATTTCTACAAAAATCAGAATTTCTTATTTCAAGCACTTATTTTTCCAAATGACAGAGTCCACAACACAAGTAAGGCACATTCTGGAAAAAGCTGATATGTCTGTTCTGGTATAAAGAAGCATACTTGCTCACCTTAGCTAACACCTACTAAGTAGAATATAAAATATCTGAAGATTTTTATTTCCTCACTGAAAATTTTAGGCACAGAATGACAATTTCAGGAAGTAGATCACTGCCTCACAAAATATGGAGCTTGAGAATATACTTAGCATAGGAATAAAATAACAAACCAATCAAAGACTGAGTTACAAGTGTGTGATATAAATTTTTACTAACAGAAGAACACAAAATAAATGTGTGTGTGTGACAGAAATTGTTATTAATGGAGGAACACAAAATAAAATGTTTGTAAATGGGAATGCTGTCTTGGATTCCCTGGCTCCATCTGGCTGACAACTTTAACCACTGAGTGCTGTCCTGTCACCAGTAACGGTGAACATTTGTTCCCATTATGCTGTCCTAAAGAAAAGTGCTGAGTAGAAGAGGTTAAGTAGTTTTTCTATCAACACAACATTGATAAATATCAGTACAAAAACCACAGGATAAACAATATTTTCATTTCAAATTTGAAAAATTTCAAATTTGAAAATTTGAAAATTTGAAAAAAATGCAGTAGAAAAATTTGAGGGCTGTGTTTTTAAGAAGATTCAAAACTAGCAACTAGCAGCTCAAAAACAGGGCACTCCCTACTCTGTGCCCTGAAATCCTGCACACTGGTCAGCGTTTGTCCTTCTAATCACTTGTGAAATTCTGAACTGACATGACAAAATCCACCCAAAGATCTTAAGAGTGCACAGATTAATAGTGTATTGTCACAGCATTGTACTTAGTGAACACAAGCTATAAAATAGATAAAGGGGAAAATGCATTCCCTAAGGTCCCAAACTTAGTGAATATTCTTGCATTACTTAACATCTTCTGGGTATTTAAAAAGAAAAAAATTACTAATTACTGCTCATAGTACCTATGAGGCAGCATTAAGCTGCATATAGCATTTGCAGTAAAAACCCATAGCCATGCAAAATTCTTCTTGCTTGATGTTTCACTTTAAACTCAAAACAATCCAAACACATGGACATTTGGAGTGAATCGAAATCTTTATGATATATCAAAGCACGTGAAACTAATGTTGTTATGTGAAACCATGTGGAAATGAGTTTTGCTTTGTGTAAACCCCACTACCAGAAGAGAGTTAGGAAATGCATGTACTGTGCTTATCAGATATTAACCAGAAGAGGATGCTAGTAGAAACTACTGTGAAATGTTTCATACTAGTTTAGTTAAAATACTTAAGACCTTCAAATAATGAAGGTTATTAAGAATTGCACAAACCAAAAATATTCTTATTACCTCCATTGAGAGATTGCACACACACGAGTTGGTGGCAGATGTGTGGAATGTCTTTGGCTGCTCTTTGGCCCTTTCTGATTCTAATTAATGAAGGGACTATGAATTAATGGAGGGATTATGAAGTGTTTCATACAAATGCTTCACAAGAGAGGCCTATAAATCTCAGTGGAGAAGTCAGTCCAACTAATATCTTCACTCAGCTGCCTGTATTTCTTCAAAACAAAGCCTAAAAATGGAAGAAAAATGTTCTCTTTAAGCCCTGTATCACCAGGGGGAAAGGATCCTTTTTGGTTTCCAGTGAAATTTTACTTTATTCGGGGAAAGGGGAAAGTTATACACACCCACAGATCCCCTCACCCAAGGTTCTATTCCATGAAATGGTTGGTTGGACCTATGTTCCATGAGCCATCCTCCTCTTTTTCAGGCTGCGCAAAATGTAGGAAGTCATTGGGGAGATAACCTGTTCTTCTCTCAGCTGGTAAATCTTGATGCAGGTGGAAGACAGATTAGAATAGATCTAAGGAATTCTCACAACAATGGTGCCTGCCTTGCTGACAACAGACACCAGACTGGTGAGGCAGCAGGGGCGTGAGGCCAGGGACAAGGCCACTGGGACACAGCTGGCCACTCTCCCCCAGCCCCCATCTCCCAGGACAGCAAGGATGACTGGGGGACTGGAGCATCTCTTTTATGAGGAAAGGCTGGAGGATCTGGGCCTGTTCAGCCTCAAGAAGAGATGACTGAGAGGGGACCTCATCAATGTCCATCAGTATCTGGAAGGAGGGGGTCATAGGATGAAGCCAGGCATTTTTGATGGTAACAAGCAAGTAGAACAAGCGACAACGGGCAGAAACTGATGCACAGAAAGCTCTATCTGAACATAAGGAAGACATTCTTTACTGTGTGGTGACTACACACTGGAATAGGTAGCCCAGGGAGACTGCAGTCTCCCTCACTGCAGATATTTCAGAACTGCCTGGATGCAATCCTGTGCTTGTGCTCCAGGATGACTCTGCTTGAGCAGGGAGGTTGGACCAGCTGTCAAACTGTGGTCCCTTCCAACCTGACCCATTTGTGATTCTGTGAGACCGACGCCACAGGACGAGCTGCCCCTGCTCAGAGGCCCCTCTATACAATCGCCAGGAGCCGCCCTGCGGGACCGAGCCCCGTGGCAGGGACAGCCCTCGGTGGCAGCCACGGCCGCCGCTGCGCCCCAGCCCCGCGCGGGTGGGGGGGCGGGATCAGCGCTCCCCGGCCCAGACGTTCCATAAAGGAGGCGGGGAGGCTCGGCCCGGCGGGAGGGGGCGCGCTGAGGGAAGAGCCGACACGAGTGGCGGGGAGGCGGCGCGGAGGGAGGGCAGCCTGGCTGCGGGAAGCGAGGCTCCGCGCTGGGACTGGTTCCTTCGCAGCCATTTTCCGTCCAACCAAACAGCCGATTTGCGGAGGGAGCCAACCAGGGCCGCACTGGAGGTTTGTGCCTGGCTCCGGCCAATGATTGGTAACCGGTTGCACTGCAGGCTCGAATGAAATGTCCGTCTCCCTCCCCGGGCCGCGGCGCTGCCGCCACGCCGCCGCCGCGGGCACCAGGAAGTGCGGGGCTGCCGCCCCGGGCCCCGCACCGGCCGCGCGTCGCTTTATGCGACCGGCGAGCCGAGCGGGGTGGGCGGCCGGGGAGGGGAGCGGAACGGGCGGGCAAGCAGGGAGGGGGGTGTCGCCAGGGGCGGTGGGGCGGCTGCCCCCGCCGCTGTCCCGCTCTCTCCACGGGGCCCTTCCCGCTACGGCTCCATTTTGCGGCCTAGGGCAGGGGTGGAGGCAGCAGGCGGAGCTGCCCTGCGGCCGGCCGACACCCCTCACCGCTGGCTGAGAAGCGGCGGGTACTCGCGGGCGTGCGGCCTCCCGCCATCTCTCCGTCTCCGCGCCAGCCGCGCTCGCTGCGCCCCGGGGCCGCGGCTTTGTGGCGACCCCGCCGGGCGGAGCGGGCTCGGCGCTCTTTTGTGTCCGCCCACCGAACCCCCTCCCCTCGCCACGGGAGCGAGGGGCCGTGGCCCCCACCACGCCCACGGTCCCCAGCCGGGCCGTGAGCTGGGTAGCGGTGCCACAGCGGCCCGAGCTCTCCTCCCGGTACCCCCGGCGCCGTTATCGGGACCGAAATTTCCTGAAGGGTTTGGCGGTATTTGCAGGGATGAGGAGCGTAGGGTGAGGCTCCGGGATGTGGTGCCGGTGACCGGCTGGCAGTGCGGGCGGGAATGCGAGGCCTTGGTGGGCTGCACGGGGGCCCGGCAGAGGCGCCCGGCCGCCCCCGGGCAGGTGCGGGCAGCGCGGAAATCACAGCCAGCGTGATCAACAATAAAGTTGGTGATTAACTTAGGACTCGTCGTCTTGTGCCATTTGTAAATAAGGGGTCACGATAGACGAGTTACCTTTCGAACAGATCTAAGCTGGGTGCCCGGAAGGCTCAGAGGCTGTTGGTATAAGTAGGAAGGTGTCGTCGTCGTCCCCGTCCCTCCTCCCCCTCCCCCTTTGTGCCCCAGCGCTAACTGCGTTTGCATCATTGAAGGGCATGAAATCAGGAAATGGGATCGAGCAGCTTGCAGTGGCGGAGAGGCAGCTGGGTGGCTGCCTGGATGGCTGTCCTGTGACACACATGACAGATGGGAGAGAGACGGGACCCTGCCATTATCAATGTCTACATAACTTTTCGGTGTGTGGGAGGTGTTCTTGGGCAGACCTCTGTGTGTTAGCCACTGTGCTACCTCCGGAAATTATGTAGTTGGTGATCCTGAAGAGTACCGTCGACATATTAACAACAATCCTATAGACAATCATACTGGAAAACCACAAAAATTCATATGTTCTAGTAATGTTTCTGCAGCTATGATATATATTCTGCAGTACAACCGCAGTAGAAAATCAGGTTTAGCTTTACCAATTTCTTTGAGGCTTAACCAAAAAGATTTGTTCTGAAAAGAGCTGTCAGGTAAAAGCTACCTAGTGTGGTTGGGTTGCTTTTGGGATGGCAAAATTAATGATAACAATGATCTGGACATTTTTAGGCAATGAGGAGCACAGAAATCTGTATTTTAGCCCATTCATCGACTCTATTACATGTAATAACTTTTCCTTGGCATCTTGGTGGATGGCAGTTATTGTCAATGAAAGAAAAAAAATCAACTTTCTCAAAAGCAGCTCTGGCAAAATGGTTGGAAAAAGGAAAATGGCAGGTGCCACTTTGGGCAGTATTTAGTGTCTGGCTTTAATTGGCTTGCAGGAATGGAGAAAATAAATCTATGTATAATCATTAACATATTGTTCCTAAACAATAAGCTAGTGGTTGCTTTCTTTTTATCTTTGATTATGTGACCTGTGGCATGACAGTTGCAATGTAAAGGCAAGATCTATCTTCAGTTCTCTAGGACACCCAAGATGGCTCAATCTGAACCTTTCTGAGGCCTGTGTGAGTTGCTTTTGTGCTATGCATTGAGCAGGTGGTTATACATGGTCTTGGCTGCTGGGATTTACAGCTATGGCATTATATTGGGAGAAGTTAGAAGCACTGGGTGTTACTCTTTAGACTTCTGGATTTGACCGCCACAGAGTACAAAGCTTAACTCTTTTTTGTGGTAACAATTAGATGAAGGGAGGCAATGTTCAGAAATTGAATGAAATATAATGTTTAAGATAATGTCAAGATATGAAACATTAAACACTGAAACTTTGAAAGTCTGATACCTTGTTTTGTCAACATTTAAAAAAGGTTTGCAAGGTTCTTCCTTTAGTGCTTTCAAATATAACTCTAATGGTGCTCCACCTTTAAAATTCTGCTTAGAAAGAAACTTGACTTAGTACAGAGTTTTGCAGTAGTGTTTTGATGGAACTTAGTCTTTGAAAATTGATGTTTATTGGCAGGATGCTTGTAAAAAGAGCAAAACATTACTATATATATATGCATACTAAACAATATGGGTAAATAACATTGGTAGAATAAAAGCAAGTGTCAGCAAATTCAACAGTTTTGGCCGAAAATAGTCTGGTCTGAAGCTAGTTCGGTCTGGTCTGAACTAGTTTTGTAAAACTCTTACTTGCCCTGTTGCTTTAGAGGAAAAAAGCTGCTTGGCATACTTGAGTTACTACCTCAACAAAGGAAAAATTACCTACTTAAAAATGTTACCAAACTTCTAAAAGGAAAAAGACAGGATTTATGGATTGCTGCTTTAATAAACAGATAATCTTAGTTTTTTACAAAAAAATACTAGAAAAGTATCAAAAGTACTATTGAAAGGTAATATGGGGATTTCAGTGAGGTTGCTGAAGGAAGGAGGTGCTGGTGCAGTGTGTTCAGCACTGCTTTCCTTTTCCAGCTTCTGCAAATGCAATTAAACTGCCTCCATTCCTCTGCTCATCTTATTTTCTCCTCCAGCTTCTCTCTTCTACTGCCAAAAAAGAGAAAGTGTGGAAACTGGATTTCTCCTGCTTGCTCTGTATCACTGACCCTCTCGATGTGAAAATGCATGAGGTTTTAGTCCAGCCATATATATTGCAGCTAACAGTGCTTGTGGATATTAGCCAGTCTTGGAAGGAGTCATCAGCTGCTCTAGCAGAGCTGGATCCACGTGAAGGGGGCCTGTAGTCAGTGGCACTGGGGCTTTTAAGATAAGAATAAAGTTGATAGACTGTTACATGGAGTGGGAAGGTGTAAAGGTGGCAATGCCCCTTTTGGATTTCATAAGAGAAAGTTTCCTCCCCATGGGCCAGGGGAAGGATTCTGGTATAGCCCAGATGCTAATGAGCCTTGGTGACACTGTAGTCCTCTCAGCATCAATCTGCTTTTCTCAGTGTTACTCTGCTGTGGGGGGAAACACTGAATGTAAGGGATTAGAGAAGTCTGAGATGGAGAGAGAGTGCAGCATCTGGTTTTGTTCTATGTGTGAAGGCGTTTGGCATTATATTTTTATGTGTCTGCTGAAACAATGTCCTGTGAATGCATTGACCAGTTGGTATTTCTTAAATACCTGAAGGTGGGAATTCAGTGGGAAATTAGGATCCCCAGAAGTCACTGAAAAATAAAAGAAAATTAAAGGTGCATTTTTAATGGAAAAGTCTTTCTGCTTAAGAGGCAAGGGTGCAGAAAGCTCGAATAAAACTTTGTGTCTCTGCTGTTATGTACTGATTCACCGCTTTACATCTCTTGTGACAAAGTATGGCAAAATGAATGATGTGGTTACTACCTACAGCTTTAGTTATTGTTTCTGTCCTGCTTCTTTGGCAGACATGACTGCATGGAATGTGTACCAAGTGCTTCAGTTCATTGCATATAATTTTCCACTCCCCTCTCATAGGGTAGAAATTTTGGGAGACGGGGTGGATAAATACCACATGAAATACTTAAATCACAAGAGGCCTTTGGTTTCCCTTCAAGAGGGCAGTTTGTAAGTCATTGCCATATAACTTCCTCGTTATGAAAACAAAAATCATGTTTCTTCAAATTTCTTTTTTCTTCTTTGTTTTTCCTTTTATACTGATCTAAGTTTTAGTCCTCTCTTCTCAGTGCTAGCAGGCTTGGGCTTGTATTCTTCTTTAGTTATAATTTAGCTGAGCCACTGGTATTGACTGCAGTCTTAAGGGAGCTTATAAGATTAAACAGGATGCAAGATTTACTTTGAGATACTGATGTTTTATTAGTTTAGTACAGAGATATTATAGGAACAGTCTGAGTTGTGAGCAGCTGACAGGAGCAAATTTTTTTTAAGCATCCTCAAGAATATTTATACCAAATGTCAGTGTAAACCTGTGTGTTCATTCATTCATGTGCATCTTATCATTGAACCTTCTTTGATGCTCTTGAAATGTTTCTCTTATAACATATTTCTTCGGTTAATTTCCATGCATCTAGGGATATACAAACTATGTATATCCCTAGTAATATTCTTTTATTATTAGAGAGAGAAAAAACAAACAGAAAGCCACTAACAGAAAGCATTGTGCTGCTGCTCTGTATTCAGATTTTAATTGTGCTGTGTAGTGCTGAATGTTTGTCCTGTACTTGTTTACTCTCCCTGGTTGTTGATAAAATCAGATAGTGGCATGGTCATTTTAGAGACTGACATGTCATCCAGTCCATGTGTATCCATGGAGGAGCTTCATTGTCTTCCTAGCACAGGAAGCTGAGGATAATGTACAACCTGTAGTAATTGCTTCCTGCAGTTATGCACTGCACTTGCTGCTGGAGGACTGAGGTGTTGGAAGCCCTCCCTCGTGCAATTTGGCAGCCACACAGAGGTAGGAGATGCTCTTGTGTTAAAAAGCACTGCAATGTTTGCAGGCTGAAACTGCCATGCAAATGTGATGTATAATCTGCAAATGGCTACTTCTCCTTAAAGCAAGTTGTAACAATTTGGCAATCTAAAGCAAAATCTGAGAGGAAAGTTCTTTCCCACCTAAACCTTTTAGGATTAGATCTTCCAGGATTTTGCCTGTTCTAGCATCTACTTCCATCTGAAGTAGCAGATCTTCCTACTAAATGGGCCAATATAAGAACTGTTGGCCTTTTTAGTCTCCTAGTGACTGCAGTTAGTGTAGGTGAGGTGTTGTTTCTATGCTATACTGCACTGCTGCCTTTTCCAGAGCAACTTCATGGACACAGAATTTAGTTTGTGTCATAGTTTTGGAAGTGTTTTATTGGTTGTTTGGGGTTTTTGTTTGTTTAAAGGAGGGGGATTAATTAGCAACAGTGTAGTGAGAAGATTGAAGAAAATGTTTTCTCGTTTTCTGAACATTGTTGTATGTGTTACAGAACTTGTGCTGAGCTTGACAGTCAGATAATGTGGGGATTAACTGGAGTTTTGAACACCTGAAATTAAAACTGTAATGTGTGAGCATATAACTGTTTGTTATGAGATGGCTGGGATAGCCGTGGCCACGTTTTCCTGCAAGGTCGTGTTTGTCATCCATCAGGCTCAAAGAAATACTAGTAGGGTGACTTGGATGGCACATTAATTACAGCTGCTATATTCAGATGCCTGGATCTAGATTTGAATTGAATGACAACTCTGGCTGAAATTCTTCCATCAACTTACTTGGATTGAAGTAGTGTGCTGAGATCCCCTCCTTCCCTCACAGTGTGGTCAGCTGGAGGAGGCATGTGGGGCAGCTGGGCCAGCTCTGTCTGTGGTGGCCTTCAAGATGTGGCTGGAGAAAACCTTGAGTGCTCTGCTCTGAGCTTGGAGTTGACCCTGCTTTTAGCAGGGGCTGGAGTAGAGACCTCCCACAGCCACTTCCAACATGAATTATCCTGTGGGCCTGGATCACGACCTGGTTATGCTGAGCATTATGCAGAAGGGTGTTAGTGCTGTCCCTCATCTCCTGTCCCAAAGTTGTCCTGGCAGCTAAAAATCTTTCTTCAAGTAATACCAACAGAAGTAATTTCAGTTGATGTTAAGCTGTCAATACCTGTTTTCTTTATCTGAGTCAGATCTGTCTTTTTCTGTTGCAAGCCTTTTCCTGTCAATTTTGCTAATCACTATTTTACATTCATAGTGCTGATAAATGTCCACACAAATGCCCAATAATGGTGAAATAATACATCCTGTAAGTAGATCTGGAAATATGTGCACAGAAAAAAATAGAAGCAAAGGTATTACCTTGAGGATGCATTAGTTTAATATGACCAAAATGTCTGTAGATGCAGCACAGGTTTGAAAGAGATTCAAGCAGGAATTGTCTATTGAAAGCAAGCTGGGCTAATGAAAGTAAGATGTTTTCTTAGTGTTGCTGGGTCTTGGCAATAAAGATTCAGATGGAGTAGCCTGCAGGAGAGGTGAGCAGAAACCAGTTAGTTATCACATCATGTCAGAAATTTGAAGAATATTGCAACCCTGAAGGAAGGAAATAATTTAGAAGAAATGTTTCACAGAAGATTGAAAAAAGAGAAGGAAAGAAAGATCAAGGTATAAAAATACCTCGTATTGGGGCTGGTAAAGATTGAGATCCTAAATTAAATTCCATCAGTGATCAGAGAGCCAAAACTGAGAAGACTACCAGAAAACTCTAACATAATTTTGGAGGTAGCTTTTGGGATTTACCAGACTGCAATTTTAATTCTTTCAGAGTGCAGAAGGGAGAGGGAGGCACAATTCTCTTAATGATGTGTAATGTCAATTTTGGTGATCATGACATGCAGAATTGTGATATCCTTGCATTGTCATTACAGTAAGCTGAGAAAGCAAACTGCAGACCCCTTGGGAGATTGAAAAGCAAAGTTAAATCTCCCAACAAAGAATCTGCAAAATGTGGATAAAGTGAATTTATGTTAAGGATGGCACATGGAAGGTTGATGCCTAAAATACTGCCCTTCCTTTGGGTAGAGCTACTGTGTAAGAAGTGAAGGAGGTTTGCAAAAGCCCAGCAAAAGGGACCTGAAATTCTTTATGGAAGTGTAATATTCTGTTCAATGAAGAAGAGCTGGAATAGTCTTTTTCTCTTGAACAGCTCCTAAAGCTCTGTCAAGCTATTGTTGGAATGTGAGCAGCGCTTGCGTTATTTGTGCATCTCTGGCCAAATGTAACACTGGACATTGCTGGAAGGTTTCAAAGTGAAACTCAGCCCTGTGGCCACAAGCAAAGTGCAGATTAGCGAAAGGTTAAATGCTCATATTTCTGGGTAGATGTAAAAAAATCACAACATTGCTTCTCCCTCTCTCCCTCCCTTCTCTCCCTCTGTGTTGTCTCACTGACAACAACCACGAGATCCTTCAAAGACACCAAGGTACCCATACAGTGAATGTGGGGTCAATGAGTGAAGTCAGCTGGGTTCTGCCTCTCCAGGGCCCATGTGTGTAGCTTGTCAGTAAGAAGGAGAGAAGCACAGGCTCTTTTGACTTCCCTTTTTCTCCTGGCTTTTAAGTTACCTATTAAACTGTGACCGCCCCCATCTCCAAACCGTCATGAAGAAGTCTTCTTTTTGGCCACCACATCAGAACCTTGAGAGAAGAGCACCAAAGGATGCCCAGAAAGTGAGGCAGGGCAGGACCATGGAATTCTAAAATGTGACTCAGATGGCACATAGGAGTAGCTGGTGTCTCAGGGAGGATGAGAATGCGGAGCTGGTCCCACAGTCTGGCTAGAAGTTTATCAGTGGGCTTGACAAACCAACACGAAGAGTAAAGGTGAGTGAGTGAGTGAGTGAGTGAGTGAGTGAGTGAGTGAGTGAGTGAGTGAGTGAGTGAGTGATGCATTCTGTGTAGGAACTAATAGGTAAAGCATTCAGTGAACAGGGGGCTGATGTAGGTTTTGAGGGTTGTTCAAGATACCTTGCACATTCTGGTCAGACTTTCACAGGAGCTATGTGTTACATAAACCAAATGATTCTGTCATGGCCTGTGCCTCTGGCCGAGTTTGTTGAAAAGCCTCACAAAACAGTTGAACTATTTCCATTGTCAGTACGACTCATTAATGACAGTGGGGATGCTGTTCTCCAATAGCAAAATATTTATGCTTTGTATAAAGTGATCTCATAGTTTGTGCTGGGTTTGAGTAATAGCTGCACTTAGTGATGTAACAATCGCACCTGAAAGGTTTCCTTCTTCTGGTTGTAGATGGATGGTGACAGCTCCACAACAGATGCTTCTCAGTTAGGAATTGCTGGAGATTACATTGGTGGCAGTCATTATGTCATACAGCCTCAGGATGGTAAGAAGTGAGAGAGAAAATGCTACTATTTCTCTGCATATGTGTGTATACATAAATTTTCTTCCAGTTCTTATATCATTCTCTGCTATCTTCTCTCAGGCTAAGAATTTGCCATTGTTTTTGTAATGCCTCACTGTATAAAGCATTTTCTACAGTTTGAAGGGGGGAGTTGGATTTTTTGATGTTGGTACAGAGACCTTAGGGGGATGACAAAAAAATTTATGTTATAGGAAGCAGTTTGTATTTTGGCATGGCATTAATAATGGTTGTTGATCAGAGCCATGTACACTTCAGTGCATAATGTGATTAAATGCTATCTTTATAAAGGTACCCTGATGTTGCATCTATTTTTAAAATTATTTCTATGATGTTAACACATTGTGTTTTCAAAGGTCTTCATCCTACAGTGTAAGATTTTAAACTGAATTATTGCCTGTTGTCTATCAAATATAATTTCTGTTAACTTTTCTTCATTTCATTAGACACAGAAGACAGCATGAATGATCATGAAGATACAAACGGTTCAAAAGAGAGTTTCAGAGAACAAGATATATATCTTCCAATTGCAAATGTGGCAAGGATAATGAAAAATGCCATACCCCAAACAGGAAAGGTAATACTGTTGTCTGGTAAAGAAAGTGTGTTAATGAGTTTTATTCCTTCCTCTCCATGAACTTGAGCTGATTAGAACAACATATTTTTCCAAATGATGCTGGTTTATTGAAGAAAAGCATTATAAAGGAAAGGGGAAAAAGCCCCAGGAGCAGGAGGTGATTGAGACTAAGCCAATCACTAAGAATATTTTCTATGCAATTCTCTTGAGAGATTTAGTCTGCTTTCATTGATGTGCACAAAATTTGGAATAAGTGAAAAATTTTGGCTGAAATAGAAATTCAGTGCTCATCCTGAAGGGAAGAGAATGGTTAGCCTTCCATTGCCCAAATATTTGCATACCCAAATGCCAAAGTGACATAAGAAGTCTGCTTTATATCATGGAGCAGATAAGGCTAGATATTGAGAGCCTTGTTTATTTCTTACTTCTAAGAATAGACTTTTTAATCCATTCTGCTGAGCTGGTGATTGTATAAGTACTTCTTCATTCTACTGGTTTATCTTAAATCTTTGCATTGCAAAGAGCAAATCTATGATTTGCTCTTTCTCTATTGTATTCCAATACAATTCCAGCCACAGTAACATTTCCTCCAGCTAAAACTGATCTCTTTGGAGATCACTCTAAATAGAAGCAAGACATCATTTACTCGCCTCTGCTTGTATTTTCATAGTGTTCAGGGCTTTCTGGAGATCTGAATGTTACATTTATAACTTTGCTGTGAAAAACTGTACCCTAGTTCATATTGTCATAAATTTTTAGTGATCAAAATGAGATTTTTCTTTAGAATTTAGCATATGGGATGTGGAGCTATTGTGAAAAATAAGGATGGTTTTTTGTAAAAAACTGCAAGAGAAGCTGCTGACTGATGACTTCTGAAAATCTCACCCTACATGTCTGAAAATATCAGAGGAGCTGGTGAAGACTCTGCACACAGTTACTGCTTCAATTTTTTAGGTTCTTTTCATGTGAAGAATAAGAATCTTAATTATTATAATCTTCTTACTGATTCTTATCAGCTTCCCAAGTAATCATGAGTAATACTTTCTGTAATTTTAAGTCAGGTAAATTACTTTTGTCCAGCTGAAAGCTGTAATCAAATTTACTTACTTCATTCTTGCCAGGGGCATATGTTGCTTCATTTGAGTTCTCATTTGGTAAATTTATACCAGAGCATATATATATATGTATATATATGTATATGTACATGTATATATGTGTGTATATATATGTATATTTATTTGGTAAATTTATAATAAAGCATTAGAAAGGCTTTCTGGTAGATGTATATTCCAGTGCTTGAATCTAGGCAGGATAAAAATACTTGTCAGTGCTGAATTGGTGGGAATGTGATGAACTGAGGTTGGAGCTACCAGGTCTCTTAAAAAGAAGAGGAAGTGGGCTGTGACATTGTGATGAACGGGTTTGAAGAGACATAGGTAAGCAAAGCAAGAAGCATCTGGGTGTAAGAGCTTGTATAGAACTTAGGACTTCAGGAGATCCTGGCAGTTGGCTGTGCTGCTTGAAATAGTAAAACATGAGTAAAATCACATTGCAGCTGGTCTTATGTAGAGGAGTGAGGACATCCAGTGGTTTGCTGTGCAGGTGTTGCCTAAATGGGTATTATCATTGGGATTTGGAATGTTTCCTCTATTATGTACTCTTTGGGGGGTTAGTGGTGAGTTTTTTAAAGTCTTATGTCTTTATTAATGATTTTGTGATACTTTTTTCCTTACTAGATTGCTAAGGATGCAAAGGAATGTGTACAAGAGTGTGTAAGTGAATTCATCAGCTTTATAACATCAGAAGCAAGTGAGAGGTGTCACCAAGAGAAAAGAAAGACCATCAATGGAGAGGATATTCTCTTTGCCATGTCTACCTTGGGGTTTGATAGTTATGTTGAACCTTTGAAGTTATACCTCCAAAAATTCAGAGAGGTTGGTATATATGGGTATTTGCTCATTTATTTAACCTGGTTGCATTTATCCTTAGCTCTCTGTTGTTGTAACTGTATAATGGCTAACTTGCACAGTATCTCACAGCTCTTGGTTAGGGAGTAATGTTATGTTTAAAAGCATTCCAGAGGACTCTTGACTCTCAGAGGATGTCAAGAGAAAAAGGAGGAAGTAAACATTTTGGTTAGACTTGCTGATTCAGAGTAGTTAAAGCTTTCAACTTTATTCAATATTCTTCAATATTCAATATTATTCAAATTCTCTAATATATTGGTGGTCATAAATTGCTCTGCTCTTTGAAGTGCCTATTAAGAATGTTTAATTTGATCTTTGGGTTCAGTCAGTATGTACTGACTACATCCTCTGAGGAACTGGCCTAATGCCTATTGTTTGTCTGGACTTCAGGTCTGCAAAAGAAAAAAGCTGTTTTTCTCAAGTTGGAATAATGATTCACATGGAAAACTATCTGTTTCAATGGGTTTTTTAAAATTACTATTTTAGCTTGTCCCTCAGTTTGCTTTTGATACATAGTACATGCTAGATATGTGATCCAAACAGTTAATTTAATTTATCCCTTCTGTAGCAGAAAGTGACTTTATTCCTCTCAGCAGTTTAGACCTTATCAAAAAAGGAAGTTGCTTCCGCTTGAGATTTTTTTTTCTGGTCTGCCTCCTCCTGTCTAAATTGCCAGAACAGTAGATAAGGGTGCTCTTCTGAGTTTCTTTGTTTTGTAAACCTAAGATTTTTTTAGTTCAGACTTGCTAACCGTATTTGTTTTGCTAACAACACTTGAAGCTTCCCCTTCCCAGAAGGTCATTTGCTGAATAACTGAGTAACAGGAGGTATAAAGTTGGAGTAGTGCTATGTGCCTTTTCCAGTTCTGTGTGGCAGTTGCGCATGCTGTGATAGGGCTGTATGTGCTTTTAAAAAGGCAAGTATTCCCTAACTAGTTCCAGTTCTTACCAAATAAGTCTGAAGTGGGTCTGTGATACTTTCATTCTTAATTGATCAGTTTTGCAGATTATAGATACTGTGGTAGCAGAGTAATTTGATTGGATTTTAATTGCATGGATGGGTTAAACAGCTTTGCTCATCAGTTTTAAATCTCCTTTCCAGCAAGGGTGTCTTCAGGGTGAAATACTTCAGTTTTGTAATTGAGTATTTTGTCTGAAGCAAGCAGTTGCAGAGAATCTTTTTTATGCCCACATTATTTTTCTAGACATTCTTATGTAATAGCATAGAGCATCAAAAACTGCATGCAGATGACTTGGGGCCTTGGCTTTCTATATTGATATCCTTTCTGGCTGTAGTCCTTGATGTGGGAGAAGAAATTCCAAATCTTGGTTTTAAATGTCAGCTCTTAGTTTATGGTGATGGTGCTTGTGTGTGGTTGGTAAGCAAATGTTGCACATTCTTGATAGGTGAGACTCTGTGATTTCTTGTAAATTCTCCTTCTGGATTACCACAGATTTTGAACTTTCTGCAGAAGGTGAAAAGCCTTTCTTAGAACCACACAGTCCTAGTTTGACAAGTTTTTGTTTCAGGAGTATGGTTAAGATGAAAAACACTTATGTAATATGCACATTCTCAAATCCCATAGAGTTTTACAGTTCTTGGAATTTCAAGCTCCAGCTGTTGCACTGTAACTCTTCTGCAAGTTTCAAACCTTGGCTAGAGTTCCTGGGGCTTTGAAAAAAATCTCAAGCTTTTTTTCTGCTTATTTTGTGCTCTCTCTTCTTAGGCAATGAAAGGAGAAAAGGGAATTGGGGGAACAGTTACAACTGCAGATGGTCTAAGTGAGGAGCTCACAGAAGAAGCATTTAGTGAGTAGTACTTTTTAATGTATTATGTTCTTACTACAGCTGTTGTAAATACAGCACTTCTGGCAGCATTCTTACTTGAGGAATATATCCTGGACTAGTAATAGCTCATGTCAATTGTGAAAAATTTATAAATGCATATATTAGTCCTTGTATACACTTAAACACAGGTTGTAATGAAAGGTGCAAACCTTTTTTTTCCTTTCCCCCCAGTAGCTACATATTTAGGCCCCGTCCATTCTACTTGCAAGACTCTTGGGGGAAAAAAGTTAAACTGACTTGAGGAGCTCATCTTTGAGAAATGAGGCAGAGAAGAAAATCATCTTTGTCTAATTCTAAAGACCTTAATATTTCTTACATTCAAAAGAATGCACAGATTGGCAGCTAGAAGGTGTAGGGTGTAGCATTCAGAGTAGTTTTCTTCCTTTTACTGTGGATTAAAACCTGTCAGTTTTTTGGGATTTACACTGATTTTGTTGGTGCTGATTTTTGCGTGTAGTCTCCACCTTGGCTTTTAAATGTTATGGGTTGGTAGTGTTGAACGTGATAGAAGACAAATTAGAAAGCACAGCTCTAGTCCTATCTACTGACAAGCTTTAGGTTTTTAAGTATGTGATAAAATCACTGGTAAACCACCAAACTAGCAAAACTTCAAAGCCTGAGGGCTAAAATGACCTGTTCAGGATTGGAAATACACTTTGCTCTCAGTTTGACTTTGGCTGCATAAAACAATGCAGTCTTGTTGTGTCTCTTCTAGCCTGGAAGAGGAGCTTATAAAACTGGCTGGAAATTAGGAATCTAAATCTAAATATTGCAAGGGTCCCTTCTAATATTTAGATTCAGATTCTTAAAAACTTCAGGTTGCTGTGACTTGAAAAGAGCAACTTTAGAAATGTCCTGGCAGGATTAAGGATGCAAAGGAGCTGTTGCAGTATTAAAAGAAAGTTAAAAAAAAAATATGTTAAATAACTGATCATGTCAAGTGCTGCAGGTTTTTCCCTTCACAGGGGCAGCTCTGTCTGGAATGAATGATGGTGTCACTGCAGCAGTAGTAGTGATAGCTGTGCTTCTGTGGCATAACCCTCAGATCTCTGTGGTGGCCTCATGCCGGGGCTGGGTTGGGGTCTCTCCATTAAGCTGTGTTGGATGTGGAATGTGCACATTGAAGAGCAGTAAATTTTGGACCTGCCAGAGCCACTCTCACTAATCTTCATGCATCTCTCAGCCTGCAACTGAAGCAATTGAAATTTTGTTCAATGAAGGAGGAAGGAAAAAAAATAAAAACAACCAACCAACCAACGAACCAAAAATCTAATTACAAAACCCTCAAACATCAGCTTTCAAATGAAAACTGTTAGGATTATGCTGTGCTTTCAGAATTTTGTATTGGTTATGCATCTTGTTTATATTTAGTAACTACATGAACAAAACCTTATTATTTGTGTCCTAGGGGAATATGTGCTACAGTGACAACCTACAGTATAAATCAGTGTGCTGCTTTGCTTTCAAATAGCAGTTGTAAGGCACCTACTCTGAGTGTGAGAGCTTAATATGCATATTTGTGAAGGTCTACCTTGGGGCATCACTCCCTGTGTTTTCTCTTGGTATCTCAGAAGTACTTTTTACTCCTTTTGTTGGCCTCCTCTTTCCTCTGCAAAATCAGAGCTCTTCTGTGTGCCCTAAAGGACATGCTGAAGTCGACCACTACAATGTCAGGCTCTGGCAGTGCCTTTTATTTTTTGTTATTGCCTGTTCCTGTTCCTCTTTTCTGCCTTCCATGGAGCTTCTGTATTATGGAGTCCCTGATGGATCCCAATTTATAAAGCAGCACAATGATTTAATTGAGTTCCTCCCACATGGCTATGCTCAAGTGCTAAACAAAGCCAACTGAATTCTTCAGGCTTGTTGGATACTGAGCACTGGAGATGGCCTTTTCAGTGGTCAGGGTAGTGAGCTCCGCTCCATTTGCCTGTGTGCAGGTTTGGACATTCTGCTTACTCTCAGAACAAAATCAAGTTGGATTTTATTATTTCTTCTGAATGGGAATAAACTTGTTCACCTGTAGCACTTGGTAACAAGTGTGAATTTACCAGTGTAGGATGGTAACTCAGGAGATTAATGGCTCTGTAGTCCTGGAGTGGACCACAGTTATTTAATGGTGACAGACACATCAAACAAGGCTCTGTATATCAAGCATTCCTGCCTAATGTTTTTAAAATGCTCTTTCTTTCAGCTAACCAGTTGCCAGCAGGCTTAATAACCACAGATGGCCAACAGCAGAATGTTATGGTCTATACAACATCATATCAACAGGTATGATCCTGTATCTTGTCCCCTACTCTCCCTTCTGCTGCTAAAATCCAAACACTTGTTCAGCTGCTTTGTTCTGAAAGATGAGAATTAATTTTATATAGTCCTTTGGTGGTGGCTGTCATGCCATTCTGACACTGAGAATTCATGGCTGCTTGCTTTGAACTGCTCTGCAGCTTCAGAAAATGTGCAGTGGAATGTAAGCTTGAATTTTCTTTCTCTAGATCTCTGGTGTTCAACAAATTCAGTTCTCATGATTTTGAAGAAAATTTTCCATCTGGGAACATGAGACGGAAAACCTGTGCAACTCTAACGAAGAGGCAGTTTTAATGACTGGTGAAGAGATTTATCTCTTTGTATATTAAATAGCTGTAATGTAGCTACCAGAAGCTTGACTAATTGAGGTGAGAGTTCTGACTCAAATCTTTTTCATGATGATTTTAAAGAAATAATTGGATTTTAAAGGTATTAAAGTATTTTTGTTTTGTACAAGAGTTTGTTGCTCTGTATAACTCCTGTATGCATTGTATATTGCAATTTATTACTGTCAGAGATTTGTAGACAGTTTCTTATTTTCATATTGAATCATGTTACTTTTGTAATTCAGGTGAACAGCTGGGTTAATTCATGCTTACCCTTTGAATAAAATTGTAAGGGTAAAGTTCATTTTTGAATGCAAGTTGCCTTTATTATAAAGATTGAGTTAGTCTTGGTTATGTAACTTGTCTTGCATGACAACCTCAACTAACCTGACACGTCAGCTTATTTATTGAGATTTTGTAAGGGACTTTTTCCTCATGAAACTAGCAGCTCAAAAGCATTGCTACAATTGTTTTTTCTAATGTAACTTCTGAATTAAAGGTTAATCAAAACCAATGAATGCTCTACTACATTTAGAGGTTTAGAGCTTACAACAGTGTTAATGAAAGCAATGCAGGTTTTCTTTTTTAAAATTTTTTTCAGTTGCATTAATTCTTGTTCGAATTACTTTGATACTTTTAAGGTAGTCTTTCTGCTATTGAAATAACTCCTCCTTTTTATGTATGGCTTGTAGAATCCCAAACTTTGAAATCCAAGGGTAGGGGGGATTTTATAGTCCTTGTGGTAAAAGATCTCATTTTAATTTTTTACTGAAATGTTTTAACATTTCTTGTGAGCCTGTGGAAACTCAAAAGTGGTAGTGACTTTCTGTGTCTGGGCTGCATGTTGTGTGGGTGTGTATGGGCATGAGTGGCTGACAGCTGATTAAGTGATACAAATCTGAAATGGAAGACAGACTTCAGGTTTGCTGTCTCTTTCTTGGTTTTGCAATAAACTCTACCTAGGTAATGTAGTTCTGTATATTAAGTGAGCTGTTCTTGGTAACATTGCTGTTTCTTCATAATTGGATGGGTAATTTTGTTGCCATGTCTTAGCCTATTAGAGTAGGGATGAAGGTTTTAGTAATAGCTTACTCAGACTGGATTTTGGGACCTTCCGTATTTTTACTGTTTCCAGTGGACTGAAATGTAATATATTTATTATCCTTCTAATAAGGATAATAAATATATTATCCTTATTAGAAGGATAATAAATATATCCTTAAATTAATAACAGGTATGTTATTAATTTAAGCAAACCACACCTTGAAACTCTTGCCATATGATCTCTTGCTGGTTTTGTCTTTTCTTTAAAAAAAAAAAAGAAATGTAATAGTTCAATATTGGGAAATTAGCATAACCTAAGATATCCCAGCTCTTTAGCAAAACAAAAACTTCATGTGCAGATTTGAGCAGTGTTTCCTACCAGTCAGCGTCCTGCTGGCAGAGCCTCTGGAGACGATCCAGTGTATTCAGGGCAGTCTGCAGGATGTTCTGGGCTTTGTGGCTGCCTGTTGTTGTTCAGCAGCTATGAGCAAATGGAGTTTCTCATTAAATGTAAAACTGAATAACACAATCCCTGCAAGAGCCCCTTCTGTTTCTATTCCATTTATTTCAGGCCAGCATAGCCTGTTCTTGCTGTTCCCAGATTTGCAATGGAAAAAAGCTGTGATACCAAGTAAGGAGAAGCTAGGAAAGATTTGGCATTTTGATATATAGAAAGTGGGTTGAGGTGATCCCACACACTTGAAACAAGAAACATTTTTCAGGCTCCCTTCTCTGCTGTGAATTTAGGTTGATGTGTGTTAAGTTTGTAGTTTATACTCCATCATGTGAGCAATGAAGCTGATACCTAGTTTTTCCTTTTTGTTTCTTCTCCCTTTGAGGGCCAGGGACAAAACTGCATAACTTCTCATTCTCTTCCTGAAACCACAGCAGTAAAAGCAATAGTACAAAACTTTGTTCCATGTCTCTCTGAAACCTTTCTCCTGATAAAATTTTGCAGGGTAGCCATGGTACACCAAATAAAAAAAATGTGGTCTGAAAAAATACTTGCCTAATTTTATTAGCAGCAGCACAACCAGTGCATTCTTTATATTCAACAAATCTGTGTTCTCATTTTTTCTGTTTGGGTGTTTAAAATTTACAAGTAGCTAAGACCTGGACCAAGAATGACCATTCTTGCTACATCTCGCCTGCTTCTACAACACTCCTGTCTTTAGTCCTCTGAATGTTTTTTTGAACTAAGATACCCCCAAACTGAGCTTGAGTTCGAGACAGCTGTGGCAGCATATGTTAAGACTTGGAGAAAGGCTGCTTGAAAAGCAGTGATGTTCAAAGATCTTTTTCCAAGAGCAGTGACTTTTTAGGTGCCTTTTCACAAGACAAGCAAGTTTTACCACAGTAATTTTTTGAAAAATGCATTTTTGTATAACTTGATCCTTCTGGTATTTCTTTATAGGGTGCTTTTGGTATCTTTAAAAGCACAAAAATGCTGTTATCTCTAGTCCAAATGCAGTTGTGAGAAAAGCTGATTTCGATGATGTTCTTGTATATCCAATTTTCTCTTGGGTACACCTCTCTGTTAAGGGCAAAAAGGATTTTAGCTCACGAACTGGCAGACCTCATTGAGAGAGCTTTAAACTAAGTTTGAAAGGGGAAGGGGAACCAGCTGAGCTATCTGGAAACAGGCCCAAAAATTGTAAACGTAAGATAGGGGTGAACTCAGTTGCCCAGATGAGGTGCATGTATACCAATGCACGCAGTTTGGGCAATAAACAAGAAGAGCTGGCGGCCATGGGGAAACTGCAGAGCTATGATGTAGTTGCCATCACGGAAACGTGGTGGGATGACTCACATAACTGGAGTACTACACTGGATGGATACAAACTCTTCAGAAGAGATAGGAAAGGAAGAAGAGGAGGTGGGGTAGCCCTTTATATTAAGCAAACTTTTGATGCCATTGAAATTGAAACAAAGGAAGATGGAGTTGAATGTCTATGGATAAGAATTAAGGGGAAGGCCAACAAGACCATATTGGGAGTCTGTTATGGTCGACCCGATCAGGAAGAAGAAGTAGATGACTTATTTTATAAGCAGTTAGGCAATGTTTCAAGATCATCAGCCCTTGTTCTTGTGGGTGACTTCAACCTACCAGACATCTGCTGGGAACTTAATACAGCAGTAAAGAGGCAGTCCAGGAAATTCTTAGAATGTATGAAGGACAACATTTTGTTGCACCTGGTGGATGAACCCACCAGGGGAGGGACTATGTTAGATCTGCTATTTACAAATAGAGATGGGCTGGTGGGAGATGTGGTGGTTGGAGGTTGTTTGGGGCAGAGTGATCATGAAATAATAGAGTTCTCAATACTTGGTGAAGTCAAGAAGAGCACCAGTAAAACTCTTGCACTGGACTTCCGGAGGGCGGACTTTGGCCTGTTCAGGAGACTTATTCAGAGCGTCCCTTGGGAAGCAGCCCTTAAAAACAAAGGAGTTCAGGAAGGGTGGGCATACTTCAAAACAGAGATCTTGAGGGCGCAGGAACAGACCATCCCTGTGTCCCGAAAGATCAGTCAACGGGGTAAACGTCCAGCCTGGCTGGGAAAGGAGGTCTTGGAGGAACTTAAGAATAAAAAGAGGATGTATCAGCGTTGGAAGAAGGGTCAGGTCTCTAAGGAAGTATTCAAGAGGGCTGCTAGAGTATGCAGAAAAAAAATTAGGGAGGCCAAAGCTCAGTTTGAACTCAGAATGACGACTACTGTTAAGGATAATAAAAAATGTTTTTATAAATATATTAATGGTAGGAAGAAAGGTAAGACCAGCCTTTGTTCTTTATTGGACAAAGGTGGGAACTTAGTATTTGCAGATGAGGAGAAGGCAGAAATACTTAATGCCTATTTTGCCTCAGTTTTTAAAGGGAAGATGACTTGCCCTCAAGACACCCGCCCGTTTGGGCTGGTTGATGGTGTCAGGGAGCAGAATGGTCCCCACATTATCCAAGAGGAGGCTGTCATAGAACTACTGAAATGCTTGGATACTCATAAATCTATGGGACCAGACGGGATCCACCCCAGGGTAATGAGAGATCTGGCAAATGAGTTTGCAAAGCCACTCTCCATCATTTACCAACAGTCATGGTTTACTGGTGAGGTTCCGGCAATTATAGACCAGTCAGCCTGACCTCTATACCTGGCAAAATAATGGAACAGTTTATATTATGCGCCATCATGCAAAATTTGCAGGATGGCCAGGGTATCAGACCCAGCCAGCATGGATTTAGGAGGGGTAGATCATGTCTGACTAACCTGGTCACCTTTTATGACCAGGTAACCCGGCTAGTGGATGCAGGGAAGGCTGTAGATGTTGTTTTTCTGGATTTCAGCAAGGCCTTTGACACTGTCTCCTATAGCTTACTCCTAGACAAACTTGCAGGCCGTGGTCTGGACAGGAATACCCTTTGCTGGGTTCAGAACTGGCTGGATGGCCGGGCCCAGAGAGTGGTGGTGAATGGTGTCACATCTAGCTGGCGACCAGTCACCAGTGGTGTCCCTCAGGGGTCTGTGCTGGGGCCAGTTCTGTTCAATATTTTTATTGATGACATGGATGAGGGTTTAGTGTCTTTTATTAGTAAATTTGCAGATGACACTAAATTGGGAATGTGTGTAGATCTGCTAGAGGGACGTAGGGCTCTGCAGAGAGATTTGGAACTGTTGGATGGATGGGCAGAATCGAATGGGATGAAGTTCAAGAAGTCCAAGTGCCGAGTCCTGCACTTCGGCCACAACAACCCCCTGCACCGATATAAGCTGGGGACGGTGTAGCTGGACAGTGCTCAGGTGGAAAGGGACCTGGGGGTGCTGGTTGACAGTCGATTGCATATGAGCCAGCAGTGTGCCCAGGTGGCCAAGAGGGCCAATGGCATCCTGGCCAGTATCAGGAATGGTGTGGCTAGCAGGAGCAGGGAGGTCATTCTTCCCCTGTACTCGGCACTGGTGAGGCCTCACTTGGAGTATTGTATCCAGTTCTGGGCCCCTCACTTTAGGAGGGATGTTGAGTTGCTTGAGCATGTCCAGAGGAGAGCAACGAGGCTGGTGAGGGGCTTGGAGTACAAGCCATATGAAGAACGACTGAGAGAGCTGGGGTTGTTCAGCCTGGGGGAAAGGAGACTAAGGGGCGACCTCATCACTCTCTACAACTTCCTGAAGGGTGGCTGTGGTGAGCTGGGGGTCAGTCTCTTTCTCCAGGCGACAACAGATAGAACAAGAGGACACAGTCTCAAGCTGCGTCAAGGGAGATGCAAGTTAGAATTAAGAAGGAAGTATTTTACAGAAAGAGTGGTCAGATACTGGAATCATTTACCCAGTGAGGTGGTAGAGTCATCATCCCTCAAAGAGTTCAAAAAAAGACTGGATGTGGCACTTGCTGCCATGATCTAGTTGAATTGTTAGAACATGGGTTGGACTTGATCTTACAGGTCTCTTCCAACCTTGAATTTCTGTGATTCTGTGATTCTGTGAAAGAAAACTATTGAGGGTTTAAATCTGCTGGGCAGAGGAGCAGCCTTTGGGCGGCTAATTTAATGTGTGTGTGCCTGATAATTACCCTTACAGCAACATGAACAGCAAATAAAATTACCTCCAACAGCAGAACCAAGACTCAGTTTATGTGCAAGGTCTGTGTCACTCAAAATGCAACTGCAGCCAAAACATTTGCAACAGTATATATTCCTCTCTGCACCCTGGAGGAAGACAGTCCAGCACAGCAGAGCCCATGTCCCAACACTGTCAAGGGCAGCATGACACAGAAAAAGGATGCTGGGATGCACAAGTTTGTTTCTGCACTATTCAACTCTTCCTTGGCCCCAGCCAGGAAATCCAAACCCACCAGACACCTGAGCTCCCTGTGCAGTGTAACAACCTGGTGAACAGGCAGATGCCAGGAGCCAGCTGACAGGAAAAGCTAAGCACTGGGGGAGAAGGGGAAGGATCAGAAATCTCACCTCCAGCCAGCTGGAGTGCATTTCTGCTACAATGAAACAGGCTCCAGCACTGTGGGATGAGAATGTGGAGACTGGAGCCTGGGGAGGGCAGCAGAGGATGAGTCTGCTCTCACTCTATCCAAAACCACAAGCAACAGCCACGTTTCACAAGCCAAGCAGCTGAAACTCAACCAAAATGTTTCTGGAGTAGATGCAGTGGGACCAAGTTCTGTACACACAAGAAGAAGAAATATTGACAAAAGCTGGCCATTTTGTGTCATCTGGCTTGACAGCTTTCATGTTGCTTCAGATGGCTGAAATGTAAGTAGCTGAAACCTCAAGCTGTTGGATATTTCAGGTATTCTTTTTCAAGACAATAATTTCAAAGAGTTGCTCCCAAACTCCAAACAGTTTCCTTCTGGAGCAGACAGCATTTAAAGTCAACATATAAAGTCTCTTTCCTACTCAGGCAAAATACAATGAAGAAATAATTAGGAAACTGCTGCTAAGAAGAAGAGTTTGGGATATTTGTTAATACTGCTCAAAGTTACAAGATAACTGCTTGTACCTAATAACGTTTTGTTGAATGATAATTACCAGCACTGCATGCAAGACTGATGGTTACTCTAAAAGGCAGTTAAACATTTAAATGAGTGAATGGAAACAAAAAAAAAATAAGAGGATACAAATAAACCAACATTTTGGACCTTGTAAAAGGTTTTGAACCTTCTAAAATGGCATATAGCCAGTGTGCCTCTTTTAAGAATTGCTTTGAAATAACTGTATATTGATAACTTCCATGTGTGGACAACAGTATTTTATAATTTCAACAGATACAGAAATAATTCTGAATGCTAGGACACAATGAAATGCTTAATCTCTTTTTCTCTTTGAAGATACCACATCCAAGCCTAAGTTTTCATTTTAAGGAGCTGCTGTACCAACTTAGCAATTACATCAGATATTAAAAGCAGATGCTTGTTAGAGGCAAGAATCCCCTCAAAAAAAAAACAAAAAAAACCAAAAAACAAAAAACAACAACCACCAAAAACCAAACCAAAAAAAACCCCCAAAACAAGCAAACAAACAAAAAACCCCTAAAAAACAAAAAAGCCCTACCCCAAAACAAAACCAATGACAGCAAACTATGCCCACTCCCAATCTGAGATATTTTTGTTGTTCCTGTCAGGACTGTAAACCCAAAAAATACATTAAATACTTCAGGCTTTTGAAGAATGTAGGGAACAGACTCAGTTGAAATTGACTACATTTATAGATGCCAGATTTTCACCACTTAGCATGAGGCACATATAAGGAACGAGTAAGACCAAGGGGCCCAGTAGCTTGCATGGATCTCTTGGGCCTTCCTGCCATCCTAACTCCCCTTCCAGGGGCTGCAGGTGCTAGACATTCTCTGGCTGAGCCCCACCACCAATCATTTGTGCTGGGATTCAGCTGGATGCCCACCCTACCCCCACCTACCCCACATCACAGGGATTTCCTCTCTGGGGAAAGTGCTGGAGGTGCAGTATCTTAAAGACTCTATGGATCAAGAGGAATTATTTTAAGCTCATCTTCCTGATACTTTAAGCTGAATTGTTGAAATTCTAATAAAAGGGATCTCCACTTCCAGACCAATGGCAAACACCTCAAAATGAAGATTTCACTATTTTTAACAGAAGGAGGAACCCATTGCCCATACAGTGCCAGCAGTCAGTGCTCCACCCCTGTCCTGAGAATCAGGAAATCCTTCAGTGTCAGAACTGGAAGCCACAGAATAAAAGCCTTGATGTTTAGCTCACTGGAAATATTATAAAAATATCCTAGGGACCAAACAATGCAACAAAGAAAAAATAAATCAGAGTTGTTTATAAGATAAATTCATACAGTAAATTCAAATTTGCCTTCAAGAGAAAATAACTCCTACTCTTAAAATCTTATTAACAGAACGAAAACAGCACAAGAGGATACTTCACTGATGTTTTAGGCCTTCCCATTTGTTTTCCACTAATGCAAGCATCATAAATAACAAGACAACAACCATTATTATGATAGCTAGGAACACAAAGAAGGAATCAACCTGTAGCAGACAGCTTTCAGCAGTTTATCATGTGAAGTCTCTTAAGGAGATCTAGAAACAATCCAGTAGATCTTTCAGTTCATTTGCTCCTTTCTGCTCCCCCACTTCTTGCGGACATGAACACAATTCAAATCCTTTTTAGGAGCCTTCTGAGCAGACTTTGTGCTCACACATCTTTTTAACAAACTGCAACAAAGCAACACCAAACTCTTTGTGACTCATTGTCAGCAACAGTGACCCCTGTATAGACAGGGGAAGTAATGTCAGAATTTCAGTTCAGAGGTCACAGCCTGCAAGGCACAAAGGCATGGGAGTAAAGTAATGGTGAGTGTACAGCAACTGTAGAAGGTGGGGCAGTGATACTGGAGACCTCAACTAGAGAAAAGCTCATGAGGTAACCAAGAATTAACTTAGGAGACAATATTTATGGAAGAGTAATAGTACTATGACAGTGCTTATCATTAAACCCTCTTCCCCAATTTGAGAAATTGACTGTCTGCATCAGAAATTCCAAGTTTGTACACATACACCTCTGAAAAAACAGACACACTTCAGTATTAACAATGTGTTTGATAGGACAATCACTTTATTACAAAGAACAAACAATGCTTCAAAATAAGACTAATCAACTTGTATTGTACAAAATGTCAATTTCCTTGTAGAGGTCATGAAGTAACAGGCTGTAAGATTAAGTTCACATCAAATTCGCTATCCTGAAATAATCAGATAACAGTAATACTTACTACATCTTCAGAGTTTATGGCAAGATCATGTGCTCTACTCCAAACTACATTCAAAAGATATTGCTATAATTACTTTGAAAACACAAAGTGTAAGTTATTGTTCACTTCATTTCCACTTTCACAAGAACATTCTGAAGATGAAATTGTAGCAGTGCCTGCCATAACTGGCACAACTGTTCTATGCTTACACAGTCACAACCTCCCTAAGAAGTTCAGTAAACGTAGACATTTCTATAATATGGATATAGTAATCTGCTAGATTTCAGCTTCTGTTGCATGTCCTTCAGCAGTATCTGAAATAAATGGATAACATGGAGTCTCAAAGAGCTGGTGTCAACAATCTTCTAGACTTTAAAATCAAACAATCAATATTTGTCTGATACCTAGTTGATAAGCAAACAGGTGGGATTTAGACATTATAAATACAGTTCTAAAAACAGACCAAAAAGTGTATTTTACAGTGTGTACCACAATTTCAGTTTAAAGTAAAAATGTAAGCAACTGAAGAGTTGCATATGATCAATATTCAACGTTACCCAACTTGGACAAAAAAGAAAAAGTGACATCTTATGTCAAGTCAGCTGAAGAAAGCACACTCACAAGGAAATTATACTTTCACTGAAAACGCCACAGTTTTACCCTTTGGTAGTCATAACACACCCACTGAAAAAAGAAATTGTGCAAAGCATGTGAAACCAAGTGCAAAAAAACTCCACTCAGACACACCCAACAGGTTTTATTCTTAAATAACAACTCTACAATCACAGCTATCAACCAACAAAATCAAAGCCACAAGTATTTTCTCTAAAGGCTTCTTTCACAGTACTAATAAGAAAATCCAAGTTCTATTCTTCTAGTAGACAGTTCATTTGTATGGTACTTTTGTTATCAGACAGTATTGGTAGTGAGATCCTACCTGACGAAATGGGCCATTAAAACACAAATATCTTAAAGCCAGTTAACTTCAGGAAAAGTCCTATACATTCATACTATAAACACTGTTTAAAGTGAAACTGGAGTAGCTATCATTGTCATAAAAACATGATTCTTCTCTGGAGTCAAACCACGTGTGTTACTCCTGTGCCACAATTAACACTATTATAGCCATTTATGGTCCCTAGCACTTTCTTGATGCTATTGGAGCATGTGATGCATTGCAATAACTTAAGGCTGTACCAGCACTTCGTTATAACCTTGATTCTCAGGGCAGCCAACACTTGGCTGTTAAATCTCCTCTGGGAGACTTGAGCTGCTAAATCTTTACTATTTTAGTGATACTTCTCCCACCAAACCAGGCACATCATTGATTTTAGTTTATATCTTTACAAATGTTCTTAAGACAAATTTTACTGGAAGAGGCAAGAAATTCTACTTTGATGTATAATCTTTTGGCATTTGGGGCAAAATTAAAGTGCAAAGTATAAACTTCATTGCACAGTAAATAATTTAGATTTTATTTTAAAATAAATCTTATTTAGGTGCCTCAATCTATTCACCTAGTGACCTTGTCCAACTCAGCCTCTACACTTTGGTAAACATAGTTTTATATACAGATACATAAATAGCATTTAAAATGTTTACCTTTATTTTACTACTGTGAACAATTTTTCTCTTTTCCCATAGGAATGGATGAACCTATTCCTAGAAGTAATGCTTGTTGATTTTATCAGCTAGCTAGTTAATGTAAAAGATGCATAGTAAAAGGGAGATACTGAACTTGATTGGTAGAATATATTGGTAAAGCAAACAAGCACTTAAGAAGATTAACTGGAATAAATATGTTGAAAGTTGCCATATAATGTGTGCAAAATTGCTTACCATGTATTCCAAACTTTGGTTAAAATTTTCAGATTGAAGTTTTACAGAAACATTATGGAAGCAACACAAGTGATTACTAACACAGCAATGAGGTAAGTTATTATTAGTGCAAAAAGCAAGCATATGCTAAAAGCAAAGCATATGGATTAAAAAAAAAAAAAAAGGTAATAAATCTCATGGATGTTTTAATACAAGACCAGAAAGGTCTCTTGTAAACACTGGTATTTACAAGTTTAAGATTTGTACAACTACAAAATGATAATTTTAAGTAATAGTAGTGCATTTACAATGAATTTATGTTTTTTGTAATAAGAGCAATGGATAAGTTTATCTTTTTCCTTTTAAATTTTCAGGGGATATTTTTCAAGACTAAGATATTTGTTACAAATAGTAGAAAAAATCATTTCTTTACAAAAAAAAGTATATATTAAAATAGTTATACATTTTAAGTTACTATATAATATCTGGAAATTTTTGCCTTGTACTCAGGCACCAGAATGAAGAATGTGATATAGGGAATGGAAACCAAACAGAATTTGTTCATATCCCAAATCTTATGAATTATCTATGCAAGATCTGTGGCAATCCTGGGGACTCTACCTCAAACACTACTACTTGTGCCAATTGTTTTATTAATTTTTGATTTGAAACTCTGTGTTCTGTACATTTTAACTTATCACTACCAAAAAGAGCTGCTGGACAGAGAGCAATCCTCCACCCCACCATCTTGGATATATTTTCTGTAAGATACTCATACCTGAGCAAGGCTCTACAACATCGATGTGTCAAACGTAAAAAGGGTTATATATTTTTAAGATAAAAACAATGCAAAAATAAAATATTTGTAGCATTTACAAATAGTACAAGAGTTACATTAAACACTACATTTGAAAATTGAGATTTATTAAGTAATTTCTACTTTGAGCCTGATGTTTTCATATCTGCAAAGCAAAGGAGACATTGTTAAATGTTTCATAATTTCACATGGTGTACACACTCAAACATTTTCAAACAGACACTATTTCAAAGTTGTAGGATATAGGTAATGGTCAAAACCCCTGCCAAATAAAGTGTTAAAATAGCACTGAAATACTGAACTTCACAAGACAACTTCTTCATTGTTACTCCCCATCTTAGAAAAGCACATATTAGAAACCAAGCAGTGGAGCATTCAACAGGTGGGTCCCAGTCCAGCAGCTGAGATCAGCTACTCCTCCACCACAGTTCCTTGCTGCCCAAGGGGATGGGCACTCTGCCCTTCCTACCTTCCTCTGTGCCCACAGTACCTCTTGCTGAGCAAAGCCAGCTCCCAACAAAGCTAATCCAGAAACAGCAAGGAGCAGGATGAGAAGCTGGCAAAACTTGATACCCCATATTGACTTACTTATAAGGCAGGCCAAAACTGACCAGGCTAACACTAATTTTAGTTTCAGTGGATCCATTCCATCCCCAAATCATCATGAACCTGTACAAATTCAAGCCCAGGGACAAGATGACAAAACTTTTTCTGGCTCTAACACAGATTTTAAAGTGTATATGCATCACAAAAATGCACCTGACATCACCTGATAGAATTTTTTTTCCATTCAGGAAGGTGAAAAGACTGAAAAAACCCCTGAATTATTCAGAAGCAACAACTAGAATTGCATAAAACTCCCATAAGGAACAAACTAACATTTCAAGCAGTTCACATGCAGTGCTGTGTTGGTTCTGGAAGAAATGCACAGCTCCTGCTCCACTCAAATGCTGTGTGTGACAGTGACTTTACCTTGGAGCCACCGAACCTGTGTGGCTGGGCCGTAGCCTCTCTCATTCTTGGCTGAAATCCTGAACACTATGGCAGGCCGGGAGGTGTAATCCACATGGGCACTGGAAAGCTGGGCAGCAGTCACTATGCAAGATGTTTTAAGACCACAGTATATCCTCATAAATACAAGTTGACTTGGATTTTCCTGTAGTTGCGTGGAACGGATGGCTAAGTAGGCAGAATACTCTAAAATATTTCCAGAGGGTGAAGCAGGAGGCTCCCAAGAAAGATGAATACAGTCTACACTCTGAAGAAAGAGAGAAACGTATGATAGTATGTAGCTAACCGTAAATATCTAAACAATAATACAAAAAATCACCAAATTCTAAAGATTATGTGAAAATTCTAACCTATCACCACCACTCTGGAGATAAGGATGTCTTTTGACTTTTTTTTAACAAGTGTGGTAAGCCCCTATAGATTTAATCATCCAACACTAGAAAATCATGGGGAAACTATAATTAGCTCTTAAAAGAATTCTTTTTAGCAAATTTCTTAAAGAAATATTGGGCAGAGTTAACTAAGTAACCTTTGGACACTATTTTGTATGACAATTTTAACTTAAAAATAAAACTAACAATAACTAAGAGCTCTGAGATTACACTGGCAATGAGAATTTCACACATCAGAACCAGAATCAGAATAACCTCTATTTCTCACCTTGGTGATTTTGACTGTTGAAGGAGCTCCAGGAAAACCTGGAATGCACGTCTTGAATTCACTGATTTTACTGAAAGGCCCGACACCACAGCCATTAATTGCAGCAACTCTGAATCTGTACACTGTGCCTGGAAATAGATCTTGTTTCTTTAGTAATCTGTAGTCTGGTACATCTGCACCTTCCATCTGAAAATAAAGCAACATTTGTGGTAATTTTTAAAATATTATAAACACAATTAGCCTAAAAAGTGTTAAACTGAGATTAATAAAGTTTAATTGAAACTGAAATCTATTTAATACTGCTGTACTTACATCAGAATTATGAAAAGATTTTGACTGACAGTATTTCACATCAAAACAGCTGATGTAATATGCAAAGTAAGACTACATGTCTAGACCAAATGATACCCCATTTTTTCAGTCATTTAAATTAAACTGTACCTTGTGGTTATTTTTACTCAGGAAAGTTAAAACAAAGTAGCATTTACAACTACAAAAGTTATGATTTAATTAACATAATCTTCTGTCCTAAAAAATATTTTTATTTCAAAAGCAGTTATTTCTAACATTAGGAGCTGTGTAGGTAATCAAAATGTTTTTACGGAAACACCCAGTAACTTAGTAACAAACAGCTTTCTGAAACATTATGTGCTACCATACTTCCATTATTAAAATATGCATTGATGCATCACTGATCCTTACAGTGGAACTATTTTCCTACTGAATAATATAAAAGAACCACAATTAATGTAAACACTGCATAATGTACTGTGCTCTTTAAAACTAAGACATAGAATATTTATAGTGAAGTGCTTGCAAAGGAAGGCTTTAGATTTTTTTTGTTTCTGTCTCAAGAAGACACAATTTTTGTTTCTAGTTAATGAGGACATCACTAATTTACACATTTACTGTCAAAACTGTTACACTTTTTCGAGTTTCACACTCATAATTTTCATGTATCCACTTACATGTACCAAATAGTAAGTTAGAAAGATCTAATAGAAAAGCCAGTACAGTTCCAGATCTACTCTTTTTAAACAGTCTAGCCTATGTCTTACTAATGTCTTTAAAATTTTTATGCAAAGATTCTGGGAATAGAGAAGAAATTGAAACATTTCAATGCTGGACTGAAATAACATATTAAGAAATTGTGGGGGTTTTAGCTTTTAAGAATTTTACTGGCTTGAAAATTTATAAGTTTAAAATTGTTTTCTAAGGCAAGAAATAAAAAAAGAATAAGCAATAGCAAAATAAGATATTTTGTATTATGATACATAAATAACAAAGGAAATTCATCTAGTTTAGGAAATAGTAAAAAAAGGTGAGAAAAATACATGAAGAAATACTGGTCATAAAATACAACTCCTACAAGCACCAGATTCTGCTGCAGTATTAGAAAATCCCATATTTTGTTGTGAACTATATAAGCAACAAATTCTGTAATAGATATATGCAAGTTATATCAGAGAAGCAGCAGCTACCTTGCTATTGATGTTCAGTGTTTCCTCTGGCAGCAAGTAGAACTGGCTCACCACAGCACTGTTGTTCTTAAAAATTCCCACATCATACCACCGGCGGTCCCTGGTTTTCACCGGCACTGGCAGCCTCTGGGGAGCTCTCTAGTATTTGAAGAACACATCAGTAGATTACCCACACGTCAATGCCATGGGAAAAAATGTCAAGCCTCTAGTATATGTAATAGACAACCCCCTTTTATACCAGTATTACTTCCTATACTTCAAATGAATATGCATGTATTATTAAAATACTGTGCAAAACCAACTGATTCTTATACATTTACTCAGACACAGTCTGTCATTTAAAAAGTAACAGCTGGGATGTCACATCTGATATTCTGAATGGGGCAGGGAAGAAGCTTAAATCTGTAGAACTAGGTGTCTGTAGCAGCATGTAGTTGAGAGAAGATCTTGACTTGCAGAGGTCAAGAAGTTTCCCAAGGTGGTCCAACATCAGCAGCTCCCCCTAGGGCTCAGCTGTAGCTCACAGAATCACAGAATCACAGAATTTTCAAGACTGGAAGAGACCTATAAGATCATCTAGTCCAGCCGATGTTCTAACTGTTCAACTAGATCATGGCAGCAAGTGCCACATCCAGTCTTTTTTTGAATTCTTCAAGGGATGATGCCTCCACCACCTCACTGGGTAAATGATTCCAGTTTCTGACCACTCTTTCTGTGAAGTATTTCCTTCTTACTTCTAACTTACATCTAGCTTGACGCAACTTGAGACTGTGTCCTCTTGTTCTATCCGTTGTCGCCCGGAGAAAGAGGCCGACCCCCAGCTCACTATAGCCACCCTTCAGGAAGTTGTAGAGAGTGATGAGGTCACCCCTTAGTCTCCTTTTCTCCAGGCTGAACAACCCCAGCTCCCTCAGTCGCTCTTCATATGGCTTGTGTTCCAAGCCCCTTATTAGTTTCGTTGCTCTCCTCTGGACACGCTCAAGTAACTCGACGTCCCTCCTAAAGTGAGGGGCCCAGAACTGGATACAATACTCCAAGTGAGGACTCACCAGTGCCAAGTACAGGGGAAGAATGACCTCCCTGCTCCTGCTGGCCACTCCATTTCTGATACTGGCCAGGATGCCATTGGCCCTCTTGGCTACCTGGGCACACTGCTGGCTCATATTCAATCGACTGTCAACCAGCACCCCCAGGTCCCTTTCCACCTGGGCACTATCCAGCCACTCCATCCCCAGCTTGTATCGGTACAGGGGATTATTATGGCCGAAGTGCAATACTCGGCACTTGGTCTTATTGAAGTTCATCCCGTTTGATTCTGTCCATATGTCCAGCCGTTCCAAGTCTCTCTGAAGAGCCCTACACCCCTCTAGTTGATCTACACTCATTCCCAATTTAGTATCATCAGCGAAACTACTAATAAAAGACTCTAAGCCCTCATCCATATCGTCAATAAAAATATTGAACAAAGCTGGTCCCAACACAGACCCCTGAGGGACACCACTGGTGACTGGTCGCCAGCTAGATGTGACACCATTCACCAGCACTCTCTGGGCCCGGCCATCCAGCCAGTTCTGAACCCAGCAAAGGGTATTCCTGTCCAGACCACGGCCTGCAAGTTTGTCTAGGAGTAAGCTATGGGAGACAGTGTCAAAGGCCTTGCTGAAATCCAGAAAAACAACATCTACAGCCTTCCCTGCATCCACTAGCCGGGTTACCTGGTCATAAAAAGTGATCAGGTTAGTTAGACATGATCTACCCCTCCTAAATCCGTGCTGGCTGGGTCTGATACCCTGGCCATCCTGCAAATTTTGCATGATGGCGCATAATATAAACTGTTCCATTATTTTGCCAGGTATAGATGTCAGACCTACTGGTCTATAATTGCCAGGATCATCCTTTGCACCCTTTTTGTGAATAGGTATCACATTGGCCAGCTTCCAGTCATCCGGAACCTCACCAGTAATCCATGACTGTTGGTAAATGATAGAGAGTGGCTTTGCAATCTCATTTGCCAGCTCTCTCATCACCCTGGGGTGGATCCCGTCTGGTCCCATAGATTTGTGAATGTCCAAGCATTTCAATAGTTCTAAAACTGCCTCCTCCTGGATAATGTGGGGACCATTCTGTTCCCTAAAACCATCTACCAGTCCAGACGGATGGGAGTCTTGAGGGCAAGTCATCTTCTCATTAAAAACCGAGGCAAAATAGGCAATAAACACTTCTGCCTTCTCCTCGTCTGTAAATACTAAATTCCCACCTTTGTCCAATAAGGAACAAAGGCTGGTCCTACCTTTTTTCCTACTATTAATATATTTATAAAAACATTTTTTGTTATCCTTAACAGCGGTCGCTATCCTGAGTTCAAACTGGGCTTTGGCCTCCCTAATTTTTTTCCTGCATACTCTAGCAGCCCTCTTGAATACATCCTTGGAGACCTGACCCTTTTTCCAACTCTGATACGTCCTCTTTTTATTCCTAAGCTCTTCCAAGATCTCCTTACCCAGCCAGGCTGGACGTTTGCCCCGTTGACTGATCTTTCGGGATACAGGAATGGTTTGTTCCTGCGCCTTCAAGATCTCCGTTTTGAAGTAAGCCCACCCTTCCTGAACTCCTTTATTTTTAAGGGCGGCTTCCCAAGGGACACTCTGAATTAATCTCTTAAACAGGCCAAAGTCCGCCCTCCGGAAGTCCAGTGTACGAGTTTTACTCGTGCTCCTCCTAATATCGCCAAGTATTGAAAACTCTATTATTTCATGATCACTCTGCCCTAAACGACCTCCAACCATCACATCCCCCACCAGCCCATCCCTGTTTGTAAATAACAAATCTAATGTAGTCCCTTCCCTGGTGGGTTCATCTACCAGCTGTAACAAAAAGTTATCTTCCATAGTTTCTAAGAATTTTCTGGATTGCCTCTTTACTGCTGTGTTAAATTCCCAGCAGATGTCTGGTAGATTAAAGTCACCAACAAGAACAAGGGTTGATGATCTTGAAACATTGCACAACTGCTTATAGAATAAATCGTCTACTTCTTCTTCTTGATCAGGTCGACGATAACAGACTCCCAATATGATGTCGGCGTAGTTGGCCTTCCCCTTGATTCTTATCCATAAACATTCGACACCTTCTTCCTTTGTTTCAATTTCAATGGCATCGAAGGTTTGCTTAACATAAAGAGCTACGCCACCTCCTCTTCTTCCTTTTCTATCTCTCCTGAAGAGTCTGTATCCAGCCAATGTAGTACTCCAGTTATATGAGTCATCCCACCACGTTTCCGTGATGGCACCTACATCATAGCTTTGCAGTTGTACCATGGCCTCCAGCTCTTCTTGTTTATTGCCCAAACTGTGTGCATTTGTATACATGCACTTCATCTGGGCAACTGAGTTCACCCCTATCTTACGTTTACAATTCTTGGGCCTGCTTCCAGTTAGCTCAGCTGGTTCCCATTCCCCCTTCAAGCTTAGTTTAAAGCTCGCTCAATGAGGTCTGCCAGTTCATGAGCTAAAATCCTTTTGCCCTTAACGGAGAGGTGTACCCCATCTGATTCCAGCAAAGAAGATGCTGTAAAAGTTTCGCCATGGTCATAAAATCCAAAATTATGTCGATGACACCAACCCTTAAGCCACTTGTTAATGATACGAATTTTCCTATTTCTTCCATCTTTATCCTCCGCCACCAAAGGGACTGAGCACATCACTACCTGTGCTCCTGCCTTGTCAATTACCTGACCCAGTACCCTGAAGTCCTTCCTTATTACCTTAATGCTCCTCTTCTCGATCTCATCACTGCCAGCCTGAATTATCAGCAGTGGATAATAATCAGAGGGCTGAATCAGTCCAGGAAGTCTCTCAGTAATATTTTGTACCCGGGCCCCAGGGAGGCAACAGACTTCCCTGTGGGATGGGTCTGGTCGATATATAGGACCTTCAGTTCCTTTCAGGAGGGAATCACCTACGACGATTACCCTTCTTTTCTTCTTGGTACTGGAGGTAATAACTCGTGTTGCAGGTGAAACATAATTAGGAGGTTCACTAGGCAGACAATTCTCTCCTAAACCATCTAGTTGTATCTCTGGATCCAATATCTCATACCTGTTCTGTAGTGGTACTTGGCTGGATGATGGAGGGGGGCAGATTTTTCCATTTTTACCACCCCTCACAGGGACCCATTCCCATTCCTCTTCATCCACCAAGTGCCCTTCTAGCATCTGAGAGTGGGAGGCATATAAATCCTCAGTCTCTTGATTAGTAACCTCCCTTAAAGATGATAGGGCTGAACTCCACCAATCTATTTCCCTTTCACTTTCCCTAATACTCCTTAATCTTTCTACTTCCTCCCTAAGCTCAGCCACCACTAAAAGGAGGTCATTCACTTGTTCGCAGCGTAAACAGTTCTCCTCCACAGCACTCCCTGATGCCACCAATAAACTCAAACATTCTGGGCAGGGGTGCGTCTGTACACTCACGTCCTTTTTGGAGGGCCCAACTTGATCACTTATACCAGCCACAGCTTTTGATCTTGTAGAAACCATTATTAACAAACACCCCAGAAACAACCAGACGGCAGGGGATTCAAAATCCGGAGGTTTAGGAATCCGGGGATTCAGGAAATCCGAGAGTTTAGGAATCCAAGGATTCTAAAATCCGAGGTTACAGGAGTCTAGGGGTTTAAAAATACAGAGATTTGGAAATTAAGGATTTAAAAATCCGGGGTTTCAGAGTTCCAGGAATTCTCCAGCAGCAAGTTGGCACCACAGAGCTGCTAAGGTAGTAACAGAGACTCTTCAAGGGATGCAGAATGCAGGGAAGGGAGCAAAGCACAGCTCCACAGAACAGCTCCACGACACAACTCCGCGGTACAGCTCCGAAGCTCACCTCCGCAGCACAACTCCGCGGCACACCCCCACGGCACAGCTACACGGCCTAGCTCCGCGGCCTAGTTCCACGGCACAGCTCCGCGGCCCAGCTCCGAGGCCCGGCTCCGCGGCTTAGCTCCGCAGCACAACTCCGTGGCCTGGCTCCGCGGCTCAGCTCCGCAGCACAACTCCGCGGCCCAGCTCCGAGGCCCGGCTCCGCGGCACAACTCCGCGGCCCAGCTCCGAGGCCCAGCTACAAGGCCCGGCTCGGCGACACAGCTCCGCGGCACAGTTCCGCAGCACAGCTCAGTGCAGGGACACTGTCTTGTCCGCCATTAAAAAAAAAAAAAAAAAAAAAAAAAAAAAAAAAAAAAAATTCAGCCCCACAGGTGCTCTTTCTCAGGCACTGTGGAACTCGCCTGCAGCTGAGAACAGCCTTCTGCTGTGGCAGGGGGCCATGGGGATGGAGGGCATGCAAACTGCTCCTGACTGACCCAGTAAGACAAACTGGCTTTCTTGCTGGTCTCCAGGCACCAGGGAGAGCACTTGCACAGTCAGGTGCCCAGCACAGATCCTGCTAGCATGGAAATGGGGCAGGAGCTGCAGCTGCTCTTGGCAAAAGCACCCCACCCTTTGGCAGCAGCTGCTTCTCCCCATCCTTAGTTCCTCGCTTTTGGTAGCAACAGTGGCACCTTGGGTTTGTGTATTAAGTTGTAAGCAGGTGAAATAGGAAGCATTTACTTTTTCAGGCAGTATTTACAGCTTGCATAGTCAGTCCCCATCTCCTCTAGGGAAAAACATCAAGATGTCAGTTCAGTTACGTTTAAATCTACAGAATCAGCAGCTAACACTAGTCTGATTTAATACATACTTCATTTTAAATTCAGTTGTGCATACAGAAAAACTTTTTATATTTGTACATCATGCAGCAGAGACCATTCCACTGTGCCAGTTGATGAAAACGATTCAACAGCTGAAACATGAACTTGGATCTCCTCCCAACTACAAAAGTGTTACTTAGATTCACATCTAACCCACACAATGCAATTAGTTTTACAACAGAAATGTTTACCCCTGTATTAGTCACTCCAAGCTCAAAATAAACACTGCTTTTCTTTCAAAAATATAATTAAAGGAAAACAGAAGAGCCCTTACAACTAATCAACAGAACAATAGGTAAAACAATTTGATAATACTTTTTCAGACTTACAGAAGAGTGTGAATCATTTGTCTGTCCAGTACTGACCCTTGTTGAAGGCGTGACATAAGCAGTTTCAGCAGCTAAAAACAAAACATGAAATCTTAAAAACGTAAGCAATAGAAAAAATGTAATACAAAACCCACAGAGTATGAAAGTTGACCTCAATAGCCATTTACAAATATTTGTTGCACAAGAATGTCTCAGACTTTTTTCGTATGCAGTTCTATTTATAACACAAACTAATTCTGGCTTCTATCAAATTCTATCAAATTCAGAACAATTCTGAAAGTCTGGCACTGGAGGCTGCTACAGATAATACAAACAGAAGGCAGGACTCAGAAAATCCTAAAAAGTGACAGCATTATGAAATCAATATAATATATTTGTGAACAAATAATCTAAATACCAGATTGAGGCACATACTGGGGACATTGTATGAATAGTCTAAGTGTGAATTCTTAATTTGATTGCATTTTTTCTGACATCGATACAGTTTGAATTCTGAGCATAAGCAGTTAAACTGTAAACAACCTTAACAAATGGGAGCAGAGCATTCATTAAATTTAAAATGGAATCTTTAAAGAAAAAAAAAAGATTAAGCACATGAGTAACACATGGGAGTGTTAGTATTCTATACTTGTGTTCCTCGGTTCTGCTCTTAAAACAAAATACTGCTTGGTAAAAATCACACATCAATATGACAATACAGTTCTTTAGCTAACACTCAAAACAGTAACAAGCACTGCTTGTGGATATTTGTCAAAAACAAACCTTGAAAAACTACCCATTTATGTTCTGCATTGCTGCTTATTTTGGTTATTTCCAGCAGCCTATGAAGAGGCCAGCACATTAGACCAGCAGTGAGCTGGCCACATTTATTACAGAGGTCAGTTGCTTAAAGTCAAAATCATCCAAATTTACCATTTTAGTCTTTTGCTGACTAAACAGATAAGCACTGAATGAAAATTAATGTACAATGAGCAGCAAAACAGGCTACCCCTGATATTTAGAAAACTGACCTCTGCATAAATGAAGATTTGTCACCTATAGGAAACAGGGTGATTTACAAATGCATAGAAGGAAAATCCTAATTTTAAAAGATGTATAAATCCAGGCTGCACAAGGTCTTCAATGCCCAAAGCCCTATCTACATCCCAGGTACTACTCAAGACAGGAATCCCACCGCACTATAGGAACTCTGATGGCCTTAGAAATATATGGCTCAAAATACAGTATGTGAAACACATTTCAAACCTTCAGATTTTGAATTGAATGTTGTTAGTGAAGTTTCATCTTTAACAACTGCCCCATTTGTACTTGATGACTCAGTTTTAACAGCCTGCTGGGTTACCATAGTTTGTGTGCTGGAGACATTACTCGTTAGAGAAGAATCAGGATTTACACTTTGTTTGTCCAAGTCATGTAATTCAGCTACATTTGGTGATGTCTGAGCACCTTAAAAAAGAAGAAAATATTAGCAAGAATTCAATATTGATAACAGACCAAATCTCAACTTGATCTAATGGATTTATTTTCATATAAAGCCTGAGTTTAGCTCAGAATTAGGTTAGAACAGATCTGATTATATTGATTGCTAATGCTTCCTTTAGGTTTATAAATTAACAGGAGTCTGTCTCCACAGTCATAAACAGGTGTATGTTAACAGTTATTTTAAGTTTGCTGTTTTTTATGTATTTGGTCACAAAAAATTAATTAGAGGAAAAAACCCTACTAAAATAAAGCATCCACACAAATCAGTATCACAGGTTTCTAAAAATCAATTTAAGATTAACCCCTGTAGAAGTCTGTTTGTCACTTAGCAATAAGAACCAACACTTCCTCATTTAATTAAATTACACGGTGAAGAAAATAAAAATCCAGCTACCTATAAAATACATTGAGATCAAATATAAACAGATCAGGTGATTAAGCCCGGATTCACTACACTGAACTTAAGGTACTTCAGTGACATGCATAAATCAGAGCCTTGCGATCTTTAACTTCCTCTACAGTCAGAGAGAAACATGCTTGTCTCTACATTGCCTGAAATTTTACATCAGCCAATAGCTAAGAGACAGACACAGTGTTGGAGTTTGAAGTTACTATCACCATAATGTTGTAAAATGTCGTCTGTCCCTTTTTACTTGATGCTAAAAATGGCTATTTATGTTTACAGAGATTGTCCATCATAACAATGAATATATTGAGAATTTCCTGTACCTTGCAACACTTCAAACAAGTTAAGATTTCAATTTTCTTTGTATCTTCTAAACATACGTTCAGTAATAACTAACACAAGTTGGGTTTCTTAAACTACAAAGGACTCTTTAAATAATTTTAAACTACAAGACAGAAACAATCTTATTTTATGTTTTTGAGATTAATTTTAACTCTCACTTTTTTTTTCCTCTATTTTTTTTCCTATAGTCATCTTACTTGAAGAAGTACAAACAGGCAAAAGAGAAGGGGCATTTAATTCTTTGAATCCTGTAGCGTCTGTGTGGTTTTTCATACTCTCCTGTGTAACCTTGTTTTCAGGTGCTGCAACCTTTTCTTTTCCTTCTACTTTTGAACTGGATGAAAGGGCAACTCGGACCTAACCAAAACAACACATTTGTTAATGTTACAATGCAAAGTCCAGAAATTTCAATTGCAAACATGGCACGAAAATGCTTGCTCATAAACAACAATATAAACTCCTCCAATAATTCCTTCTAGTACTTTAAATTAGACCAAGAAATCAATCCCTCAATCTTTATCTTAGTCATTATAAAACAAAGACTCAAACACTGAGTTGACTTGGAAGACTCACAGTAAATTTTATCATTACATGGCATTTCATTGCTGTGTATAAAATATTTAGTCTACTGGAGGGACTTTGGGCAATGGGGAAAATTACAATTAGGCTTTCAACCTTCGCTTTCCTGACATGTACTTGAGATATTTCTACTCTTAGTGAAATTTATGGTATTTCTACATGTGTTTTCTCCAGGAATACATTATGGATCCCATACAGATCTCAGACTTTACACAACTAAGAAATGGTCCAAAGTTCTAGAAACAAGATCCTTTAGCCAGAGTTTGTCCTCACTATTTCTGTTAAATTGGCGGAACAGAGGAACACGTACAACTGCACACCACAGATAATAACTGGATTTAACTTGCTGTAGGAACTTACAAATAAGCAGACTAGCATAAAACTAAACTAGACTAACAAAGAAGGAATATGCCTTATTCTTTTTGCTTCCCACATAATGTCACCAGCATTCTGAGAATGAATAGTATTCCTATTGGTGTCAGACTCACAGTTGGCACTGTGGAAGACGATACAGTTACAATTCTCTTCTGCATTAACAAGAAGAGGTCTTGAAAGATTGCATCTCAATCATAAAAGCAAGAAGTATGTAAGAAAACAGACAACTACTTCAGCAGGTGTCTTTCTTTTTTTTAATTTGCTTTTTTTTTCTTTTCTAAGACCTAAAAAGTATGCAGGGAGTTTTGAAACTGAGAAACATTTTGGCAGTTCACTACCTTATCACACTGCTTTGACACTGAAGCATTTTTCAGCTTACACTTACGTTATTAGGAATGAGATTATTTGTTTGGCTGGGATGATCCACCTTCATTTCTGCATAAGGGATGCTAGGCACTGATTGCAGACTCTGATGAAGAGAACAGCCACCTTGCAGGTAAACAAAAGCAAATTCCCATCAGTTCTGCAAAACTTAATATTATGATGGTTTTAACCTATTTCAGTAAGAAAAAGGGAGGCCAAAATTGCCTGAAGGAAAACTTTATTGTAAGTCTGAAATGAAACTGTATGGCTAAATAGTCAGATATAATCCCTTACTCACTGTTTCCTTTCTCAACTTGTGCCTAGCATTCTACAAATATCTTCATAATTCAGACAGCTGGCCAAAACCAACAGAAACAAGTTAAAGGGGAGTTTGCCATAATTATGATGCAGGCATTTGTAGAATAACCAAAGAAACAGGGTCTCTCTCTCACAGAATGGTTCTTTAAAAAACAAAACTCATATTTATTACTTATGCAACCCTCCAGTCCACCTGTGCACAAGCATTAGTGTAATGGCATCTGACTGCTACCTTGTGAACTCAGCACTGAGGTCTCAGGAATGCCAGCACCAGGAGTTCCAGCCACCAGTGGCACTGGTGAGTCAGCATGTAATTGAAGAAGATATCCTTCAACTGTAGGTACTTCATCCCACTTCAATTGAAAAGAGTTGGTTGTAGCTCTGATCAGCTGTACCTGTGATGGTGCTAGAGGTCTCTCTACAGGAAACCAATAAAACACAGATGGCATGTTAGAAATTGCCTTCCCCTACCAGTTTATTAAATAGCTGTATATTGGAAGTAAAATCAGTTGCTCCTTTTTCACTGATGTACAATATATACGAACATATACTCAACAAGAAACCACTGTCAAAGGGGGCAAGTCAAGACAGAGAATTACAAAGTGTCTTTTCAGAGTGTTCAAAAATGCTCCAGTTTTTATGCTTTGTTTTTAATGGTTCTTCTGCTGCCAGTAAGCCTTTAAGTTGTAGCTACATCACTGTAGGGATTACAGAGAGAGCAGATCCTTGTGCTTTCCTGAAACGCTGCAGGTAGCTCTTTGGCTCCTAAAGCTTTACATATTCCTCTAATTCACAAATTTTTCCTCTTCCTTTTTGCTTGCTCTGTGTAGCTGAAGTGAGCTTTAACTTCTTCTGCACAGGCTGAAACCTGGACATGACTAGCCAATGGCTTGCTCCTCTCACGTGCCTCTATGCCTGACCAGGCTGCAGTCCTAAGTGCACTCCTCCCCTGCTATTTTTCATTTTCGGAGGGAAAAATTAAACAGGAAAAAAAAGTTCTATTCTAATTCCCTCTCTCCCAACTCAGTGTCCTACTATCAATGCAGCTACTAATGAATGATTAGTCTCCAGAATTCCCTTCATCCTCAGGAACAATTTGGTCCTTTCTTAGATTGAAGAGTATCTTTTTGCAGTCCGAGAAATGAGGAAGCAGCAGCAGCAGCAGCAATGATCCCAAGAGATGGGATTTGGTGAAAAAAGTAAGCAGTAGCAGAAAAGATCACTAAAAAGAGGCCAGGAACCCTGAGTTTAGGCAAAACAGCCTTTAGCATCTTGTATCAACTGACTATGGCATGCAGTGCAGAATTTAGCACAAATTTCTTTCAGAGGCTTTAAACAAGCCTTCCTATTTTTTTTAAGTAATAGCCTTCAAACAACCAGCAGTAAAGCATGATTTAAAAACCATTTTTAAAATGTAAATACTCTTCAAGTTTGCTCATCAGTCATGCAAGCTTTCCATATGTTAATAAAACACATAACATAGTACAAGTCTCTTATTTATTTCTGACTCACCAGTATCAAGGTACCAAAGATCTTTGCAGCAAACTTGATTGTTCCAAGCTTTTCTGTAACCATCTCTACCACTCCAGATATACAGACGAGTGCCAACAGCTACAGCACAGTGTCCTGCTCTTGGCCCTGGTAACAAGTTACTTTTGTCCTCCTGGCAATCTGAGATCAGACCTATCCATTCTGTGGTATCTAGTAAATGAAACTCAAAGCATTTAGTTTCTAGATGATCTCCAAAACAAGAAATAAAGATGTTAACACACTTAACTGCTCAGAAAAAAATGAAAATAAATCACCTCTCTTTTTTATAGACAGCTGCATTTAAAATGGAAATATTATGAAGACACAGTCACTTTCCAATTAGTGTGCAAGATAAAACCAATTCATACAGGCTGAAGTTTGACCTCTGGTTATCTCTCTCAGGCAAACAGATCAGAAATTGAGAATACAGGGATAGTACTAACATGCTTAGAAAAACCTCATTTCAGAATCTGTCTCCTGTGTTCTTCTATAAATAAAGGAATATTTACATTACTTAGCATTAAAGTTGTATTAACAAAGATTTGAAAAAGCAAACCTGCTAAACCTTCAAAGAAAAATAATAATTAAAATATTTATTTTCAAGTAATGTGCAAAAAACTGGCAACTTTTTTAGTCAGCCAGGATTACAACTATGTATCCTAAACATTTCTCAATGTCTTCAAAATAGTTACTCTACTCTGTTAAGAAAATATTAATTCAAAATACCTACTTCCAGAAAGAAAGAAACACTAACCCAAATTAAGATAAGAAAAAGAACCGGTGCATTTCCATTCACCATCAGGAGCAGAAATTTCACCTCCTGCTGACTGTGGAACCCATCCACCAAAAACATACATTCTGAAATACAGAAAAAGAGGGAAAAGGGAAAAGGGAAAAGGGAAAAGGGAAAAAGAAAAGAAAAGAAAAGAAAAGAAAAGAAAAGAAAAGAAAAGAAAAGAAAAGAAAAGAAAAGAAAAGAAAAGAAAAGAAAAGAAAAGAAAAGAAAAGAAAAGAAAAGAAAAGAAAAGAAAAGAAAAGAAAAGAAAAGAAAAGAAAAGAAAAGAAAAGAAAAGAAAAGAAAAACCAATTAACAGCTAGATGTGTTGCATGGGCTCTTTCAAACTAGGACAAAAAGGAAAATTTCCAGTGTGTTACAGTTCTCGTTCACAGCAAAGTTTATTTGTATCTACTGTCTTTATGAAGTACTGAGGCGGATATCTACCTCCTAAAATTTCTGAGTAAGCTGACTGATTGAAAAATGCAACCACACAAAAAAGTCCCAGAAACTTCTCAAACAACTTCCTAGAAACAGCAGTCAATACTGTAAGGTTTAGCAAACCATCAAACTACTAACACTCTCCAAAAATACCACACGTACAACAGAATTTCTACAATCCTTTACTGCAGAGCCCTCTGTAAGTCAGGCTAAAACAAGATGACTGGCATCATAGCATCATATTTAATTTTTATATAATTCAGATATTAAAATTTAAAAATATAATGCAGGCTACAAACTACTGACATTTTAAGTAAATAATAAAAAGCTAAGCTGTTGGATCAGATGATATAAAGCTTTCATACTTTACTCCCTTGCCTCTTTCTCCTCATGCCAGCTTGTAAATTGATACAAAACAGACTGAAACCCACATTTTAAAATCCATTTTATCAATGCTACCTGCCAAAACAAACCATATTGGCAAGAAGCAGAGTAATGAGGGACAGACTGCAGAAGAAGCGGGGAATAGTTTTGCCTGGAACTAGTTTCACTCTTTGAGAAGTTTTTTTGTATAGCTACCTAATCTGTGTCACAAACATAGCAGCACTGAAGCTTACTCCTGACAGAGCTCAAGCCCAGCTGAGGCTGCCCCAGAATGCACACAGGTGCTCCAAGAAGCCCAGAAAGCTGCTGGTGGCTTGGGCAGATTGTCCTGCTGGATGGAAACACTGACGGACTTCTACCCTTGAGTTAATAGTGGCACTGAAACAGCAGAAGAAAACTACTCTACAGGGCTGATGTTTATACTGAGTATACAGTAGTGGATAAGCATCATCATTCCCCTACTAGGTATACCTTTCTAGAGTTGAGCTTTTAACAACAGACATACTTGTTTCCTATTACATTGGCCGTATGGAGACTGCGAGGAAGTGGTACTGTCCCTTTGGTTTCTGGTCTTGACCAGGTCATGGTTTCTAAAAGAAAGAGAAAAAAATTCTCAAAAAAAAAAAATCTTGTTGCTACATATTTCACTACCTGCATTTTAGGAGGAAACCTACCTCTAATACTCAGCAAAGCTAAATTTCACCTTTTTAAAATGGCTACTTTTAGAAAAAGGGTGCAATAACAAGCACTTGGAACTTCTTTTTAAAAAAACACGGGAAATACTGACAAACTAAGTGTTTATCAAAAACATAAATTATGGTTTCATTATGGTTATTCAACTTGGCTTCTTTGGAGTGTTTTAGACTATGGTATCTGCGTCATGTAGTACTCATAATTAGTGAGGATAATATATGCAAACAATCTATTTAATTCCAAATATTACAAAAGGTTAACACTATGGTGTCAGTCTCAATAATATCTGCACCACAGCCTGCCATTAACCATTCTATACTGTATTTTTTCCCCTCAGCCAGTAAGCACTGACTTCTGCTGGCAAACCAACTCACCTATGTCAAGTTCCCAGAGATCATTAAGCCGACAGCCACACATGCCTCCAAAAATATACATCTTTGGGCTTCCCACATCTTTTCTGCAGTACACTATGGCTGTGTGAGATTCTCGGGGAGATGGCAAGATTCCTTTGGTCACAGGAATACTCCAGCCGACCACACCAGACCCATGTTGCAGCTCCAGTTCATAGAAATCATTTAAATATCTAGAGTATTATTGTCAAAGTATGAAAAACTCACTTATAAGCATGACAACAAGTGCACTTTAAATACTGACTACTTCCAGGTATTACAAACTTCTGTCTTGGGAGGGTGCAGAGTTCTAAACTCTCAAAATATTTGATGCATTGTGGGCAGTACCAAATCTGAATTCAAAATGGATTAAAAAAAAAAAACAGTTATAACTTGTTGCCTCTGATAAAACATGCTCTTATTTGATACATTGTATTACATAAAAGAAACATGAAAACAACATTTATTGCAAAAATTGCTACATACGGACACACAATAAACTGCAAAGCAGTGGGAAATACATGATGACAAGAGGTATTAAAAAGAAATTTCTGCAACTCTTAAAGCAATGAAGGTGAGAAGCTGTTGTTTTCTTGTGTCTTCAGGCTGGCCAATACACAATTAGCCATTTGTTGCTGAATATATCGGCAAGTTATTTTTAGATAATGGTCTTTGAATCTTGGCATTCACACCAGATACCTTTTGTTTACTGAGCTTGAAATTGCCAGTTTATAGCTCAGTGGATATAAGTGCTCTGAGCTGCAGGTGAATGTCGATATAAAACTTCAGCATTCTAACACAGTTTCTTACAATAATGGCAACTTCAGCTGCTATAGTAAAAAAATTTCCAGATGAATTTATAACTGTTTTTCACAGCAATACAGAAGAAACATCCATCTAAGTCCCTGATGACTCATGAGACTCTGCTGATTGAGGTAATTCTAACAAACAAGCCATTCTTAGAAACATCACCCAAAATACCAGGAGAAACACAAAAGCCTACTCAGGTTGCCCTACAAAAGTGTCAAAGCTGTCACTCAGTGTTCATATTGTGGGATTAGCAAAAGGAATACCTAACCTTCTTCACATGTAACCCCTTCACTGCACAAATAATCCAACTTTGAGCACTTGGTGTGCAGGACAGCCTGCCTAGAATGTTCCTTTTCAAAGCTGTTAAATCAAGTAATTTGTTTTTAAAGCATTAAATTCAAAAACAAATCAGCATACCTGGGAACATTATTATTTGAATCTTCACTTTCATTTGCCAGGCCACCAAATAAATAGCACTTGTTACCATACAAAGAAAAGCTGTGGCCAAGCCGAGGACAGGGTGGTGATCCATTTGAAGGAGCTTGAGGTTTTACTTTTTTCCAGAGCCATCGACTTGCCTTGAAGACAAAAAAAATTATTTTAAAATAATATCATTGATAGTCTGTCATAACAGATAGAATTCATATAATATTAACACTTATATATTTTCTGAATTATTTTTAAGGGAATGCTGAGCTTTTCTTAGGACATTCATTAAAAAGGATATGTAAGAGCTAACCTTAATAAAATATTGAATATATTACACTTAATTTAGACTAGATGAAAGTCTCTATTTCAAAGTTATTTAGAATAAACTTTAGATTCTTAAGATGGAAAAAAATCTTCTGAAAAGCAAAGATCATCTAACTTTCTTCTGCAGTTGGTAAAATAAAATGTGTTTCTTCATAAACAGATAAATATAGTAGTCCTGAAAATCAAAACATAATCATACATTTCCTACCTGCAATTCATATAAATCATTGCTATATCTTCCATATTCAACCATTCCTCCAAAAACTAGTATTCTGGTACCATCACAAACAAATCCATGTGCTGCACAGCCTGGAGGAATATCTCCCCTAACAGCAGGAAGGAACCATTGATTCGTAACTATTGTAGGAAATAAAAAGCCAAAATCCAGAAAAATAGATTACAAAAATATTTCCAACACCAAAACATGTATTTTTAAACACCTCTGCTTTCTAAAGAATTACCTTTTATCTGCAGACAACTATGGTTATTTGCTTCACACTTTTAAGTTTTAAATTAATTCTTATTTTTTTTAATGACAAGAAAAGCAAAGACCTCTATCAAATCAGTGTTACCCAGTAGATGAATGAGCCCATGAGGTCACTGTAATTAAGTCAGTCACTTGCCAAGAATAGAGGCTAATGAGGAACACAAGTGCAGTTTCACACAAAAGAGATAACCACGCTAACTCAGAGGGAGCTAGCTCTAGAAACAGAATTATTAGAGCTACAGCAGCATGGCACTGTGCCTGGACTTAATAGCCCTATTCAAAAACTAATTACACTGTTCTGAGACTCATTTTAATATCCACAGAGTGGGAGAGGAGAGGCACAGAGTCGAGAAAAAGGAACTGAGACAGTCTGATCCAGCAGCAGCAAAGTGGTGCCTAAACTGTTCTGAAATTTAAGAATTACAGGGGACAATGTCTTCTTTTTCCTACACATTTTACGAGCATGAAGAGGAGAAGTAGGAAATTAGAAGCTTCCAGTGAACGTTGCTGCAGGGGATTAAGATGCTCTCAGTGTGTGCCAGCTCCTCAAAAATCATCACATGCACAGCAAGGGCCATGGATGATATCCCACACTCGGGCAGTTCAGGTCATAACCCTGCATCTTAACCCCAGAATAAAAAAGGTCAGTTGCGGCCAAGCACTCATCCAGAAACTGGAGCAACTAAGTCATGATGCTTTTTGTCACTGCTGCAAAGGGGAAACACCTTAAGCAGCAAGTCTGGGAAGAAAAAAACCAAGTCATTATACGACTTACTCAAAAGGCACTTGTCAGAACCTGTTTCTGATGGCATAACTATGTTAAGAGTTTTCTTTGGATTACTTGTCAGAACAGAAAGGTTAAGAGATTTTTTCGTTCTCCTGTCAGAAATCTGATTCAAGCATAGTAGGTCTTGAAGATATCCGGAAAAATCGGCCTAGAAAAACCTCAAGCAGCCAACACTGTCTGACTGAGAAGCACAGATCAGTCACTGAACTCCCCCATCTCGGCCTAAGCCCTGAAATTACACACAAGTTTTCCAGCCTCATCCAGCATTCAGTACAGTAACTATTTGGGCATCTGATCTTTCACAAATAAAATCGGTCTTGGGCAGCTTCCTGTTTGGAAAGGCTCCCGATGCCAACACGTTCAGTTTTCCAAACAAGATTCCCATTCCAGGGCATTCGGCTCTCGTGAGCTGCCGCCACCAGAGGGAAGGAGGGGAGGGATCCGGACACTCGTAGGGACTAATCCCGCCTGCCGCCATTCAGCCGCGACCTGCCAGGGAAGAGGCACCACATGCCTGCGCGACGGTCGGGGACAGCAGAGCAGCCGTGATCCTCCCGGTCGCTTTTCCCCAGCAAGGAGAACCAACCCCGCAGCACCAGCCAGGGCACAGCACTACCCCACGGAAGACCCCTGGCCCAGGCATATTTTCCCCGCCATTTCGGCTCTGGGCAGCTCCTCAGCCCGCCCGCCGCCCCCTCGGCCAGGCCCCCCGCGGGCAGTGCCGGGGGAGGGCGGGAGGCCTGGGGGGGATCCCCGGCGCCGTGCGGAGCCCGGTGCCACCGGCGGTCGCAGACGGGACAGCCCCGCCGCTGTCTCCCCCGTGGCGGGGCCCCGCCCCGCGCACCCGTGTTGTAGACGTGCAGCTCGTCGGCGATGCCCTCGTTGCCGCCGCCGAAGATAATGAGCAACTCTCGGATGGCGACCGCGCGGTGCCCGTGGCGGGAGCGTGGCACCGGCCCCGTGAAGGAGGACACCCGCCTCCAGCTCAGCCCGGCAGCGGCCGCCGCCATCTCAGAGCCGCTCCCACAACGCACTGCGCGGCCGGGGCAGCCCGCCGGGGAAGGGGGAGTGCTGACGTGAGGGTGGCGGGTCCGTGTCCCGCCCCGCGCCCGCCTCCGCCGCAGCCCCGGCCCCGGCTCGGCACGGCCCCCTCCGCTCCTGCGGCGCCTCCGGGCTCGGCCGTGCTCCGGCGGGTGCCCTGTGTTGGGACCCCGTACCTGCAGCGTACGCCTCCCGAGGGGCGCTCGGGCACCGCAGGGGCGGCGTGAACTCCTCTGCTTGGGGCATCCCCTCTGCCGTCAAGCCCTCAGAAACGTTATCCTTTTTTAAATTTATTTTTAACTGGCTAGTGGTAGGCGAGGCAATGCTGCTGCTTGCGAGGTTCCTGTTCAAACACCGAAGAAATGAGTTCCTGTTCAAACACCGAAGGTTGCGATTAGCAACCGAGGTTTTGGTTCTACAGCTGGCAGCGGGTGATCTAAGTGAATTCGAAGGTCTCGTTCTACAGGAGAGAAGATGCTCTTTCCTGTGTGAGGGGAGTGTTTAGTGAGAATATAAATGCATGATGCTGAGGGGAATCCAAAGAAGGTGTATCTGGTGCTAAAAGTCTCTTCCCATTGTTCAGTTCTACACGGTAAATGATGATGCTGAGATGTGTAATTGAGGTTGGACATTAGGAGGAATTTCCTCATGGAAAGAGTGATTAGACATTAGAATGGACTGCCCAGGGATGTGGTGGAGGTGTTTAAGGAAGAACTGGATGTGGCTCTTACTGCCATGGTCTTGTTGACAAGGTAGTGATTGGTTGTTGTTTGGACTTGATGGTTTCAGAATGGTTTTCCAACCTGATTGTGTGATTCTGTGAAGGTGTTATTTACTGCATTGCCAGCAATCCCGACGGTTCTGCCAGGTGAAGCAGCCAGTCCCAGTTCTGCAGGCTCACATGACTGCGTGCTGCTTAGATCTGTTCAGATTCACATAGAAATGGAAGGGAAGGTGAAAAAAACATGGGTGGATTTTGGTGAACATGAGCTTAATACAGCTTAAATAGCACAACAAAACACTAATAGTTGTGGCCATCTACACAAAGCATATATCTGTATGTATAACTCTTCATTTAATTTTTGCTCAAGCAGAAGATAGAGTCCTGTGCAAAATCAGACACAGTTTGGGCATGTTTGAGGTACATCATTGAAATCCCACATTTTTGGCTCCTGCAAATGGAGTAATTGTCATTTAAAACAGTTAAGATTATTAAGAACTTTATTGACTACTACTCATAAATCTGGCACTGCCTCATGGTAAAAATACAAAAATTAGTTTAGAGTTGAAGATGTTTGTTGTTATTCCTTTCAGTAGTCATGAAAGTCTTGTTACAAAACAGTGGTTTATAATTTAGAAAGTTCATTCCTAGAAGAGAGGGACAGAATTCAAATAAAAGAAGTGCTGTAGAAAGAAAACTTCAAAAGCATTCCAGAAGAGTTTAGGAAACAGGATATCACCATGTGCTGGTTACCTTGATCAAGATCCTTTTGAATCTAAATCAAACCTGTGGATTAAATGCTAAAAGATTAGGAAATGAGATAATTCAAGTCAAAATGCACGTTTAGAGTTGACTTTTGCAAGTTTCCCTTAGCTTTTAACTCTCAAGAACTCTGCCAACAGTTGGCTGTGGCTGTCCTGCGGTCACAGAGCTTTGGAATGCCGGCTAGCAAGCTCCCTGTGACCAGAGGGACACACAAGAGAGGCTGCCCCTGAGCTTCTACCAAGGCCTTTCAGGTGGCAGTGGGTGTAGCAGCATGGGTGACACTGCAACAGGACACCACTAGGATCCCAAGGCAAAGAGATGAAGGAGAGGACACTGGTATGCAGTCCAATGAAGCTGTATTCAGAGGATGGGTCAGGAATGCGTGACGAGAGAAGAGTGGTCTGGCTAGGGTTTTTAAAGGAGGCTACTTTAGGGGGTGGGAGCATCACCTAACCAATGGGAGAACACTTGGGGAGGAGCATGGGATCTAACAAGATCAATGGGATTAACATGGGGGAGGAGAGAAGCCTCTAGGACAAATCAACTGTTAGAACCAGGGTAATTGACATTGAACATTCGGGAACAAAAAGTGTGGATCTAGGTTGATGGACTGTCTCTGTTCGTCTGGGCGCCTCTCAGGACCCCTCAGTCAGGCTCGAGTCGGCAGACTCCAGGGGGGCAGTCCGGACACGGCCGACAGCGGGGAGACACTCTCCTGTGCCCCGAGGGTACTGAGGGCACCTAGGCTAGTTGCCTTTGCAGCAGAAGAGACACTGGAGACATCGGTAGAAGATAAAGGGCCGACTCTTAGAAGGGGTTAATCCAAGGTTTTATTCAGGGGCTTTGGGGAGCTCCTGCACCTTAGGGGGCCTCCTGCCGAGAGCCCCGGGAGATGTGCCAAGGTTACATTTAACGGGAGTAGGAAACCAAAAGTAGATAACATTTTACTAACCAATAAATGACCCTAAGGAATGGATATTGGGGGATAGACATTTAGGACAGCGAATGGGGCAAGGCTTGGGGGGCTGACCCTTAGCGTCTGGCTAATCGCTCGATGTCCTGGACCGAAGCTTCTAGATGGAGGGGATGGGATGCTGAGTGATTGACAGCCAGGGTTGCGGTTTGGGGATGATCTCTGCAAGGAGGAGGGATTACACAGGTATAGGGAGTGGGGTACAATCTGGAATAAACCATTTGGGAAAAATATGGGGATACAAGAACAGAACTTCTTCAAAGTATTACGAAGTATAAAAACACACTACAACAATGGACAAGGGAAGGGGATAGCACAACTTGGGTTGACAGGTCCATACAAGGGAAGGAAGGGAGGAGCAGGGATCAGGCATGTTGAGGGCCAACTAAGCGGCAGGAAAATTCAGGGGCAAACAACTTGGGAAAAACCATTATGAGGGGATAAAACGGGGGTACAAGGATCAAACCATTTTTCTTAAATAACATTGAACCACTAACTTGCAATTGAAATAACTATAGAACTCATAAAACATACCACCACATTTGGCTTTCTGTTAGACTTCAGCATGCTGTAGTCTGGATCTGGCACACTAGTTGCCTGTTCATATTTACCATAAATAATGACTAAAAGCATAACTTGCAGCTAGATTTTGGAAGTGACTTCTGGAAGGGTTTGTTTCCTTCTCTTTCCCCCACCCCTTTAAGGCTTTTTGTCTTATGGGATTTGTTTGCAATCTGCTAGCTGAATTTCCGAGGCAAGTTTGCCAGATCTGGGGCTGTATCATCATTCTGCACATCTGGAAGTGGTTTATGTGCTCTCATTCCTCCAGCACAGCGTCTGGACTCTGCCCTATTCCTCAGCAGCAGAGAAAGGAAAGAAAACCAGTACAACTCCAAAGTAAACTCTGAAGAGTTTGAAAAAGGAATCAAATCGTAAAACTGTTACTGTGCGCTGTAAGGCCCTTGTGTGGGTGATTTCAAAGGAGGATGGTGGTCGAGGACGCTTTGGCAAGAGTGCTTACAGCTGTGAGCTATCTAGGATCCAAGTAAATAACTCCACAGCGCTTCAGGAGAGAAGAGTCCCAAATACTGTGCTGCTTTGAAGAGGTAAAAAGACTAATTAAGCAGGAAATATCTGATCAGTAATGTCACTGTTTTTTGAGCTTTCCCTTCTGCAGCCCCTCGTTTTGTTATAGGATTTGGCAGCTGAGTTAGGGACTGCCAGGTTCCAGGAAATAATGTCTACAGTAAATGAGTAAATATTTGCAGGGGAACAAATATACCTCTCTTTCCTTAAAAATCAGTAGGTAATCAATTGGTGTATCAGGGGCGTAGGAATGCTGTAGTTGTAGAACTCAGACTTGTGTGAGAGTCTGTCTTTGGATTTTAACGTTTAAAACATGGTTCAGTTTATGTGGATTTAATAGTTTCTGGAGATAACATGAAGCTGTGGCTGTGCTGCTTTCATCTTGCAGTGATCATCAGGATTATTTGTGGCTACTGTTACAAATGCTAGTTCAAATGTAGCTCCGTGGAAATCAGGGGAAGATTGTGATCAGCTAAAGTGGGGTTAGAAAATTAGCCCAAGAGCATAGCAGGTTCTGTTGTCCCTCTGCTTCCCTAAATGTGTAAAGTTTTTAAGTGTAAAAGAAAGTAATACTTCTGTGTAATGCATGAGAGAAAGGCTTTCTCAGCTGTGTTTTTTTCTGACAAATAAGCTTGATTTCCTCTGTGTAAATTAATGCCACATGAAGAGAATGGTTTCCTGGAATGTAGATAAGTAGTGCAGATGTGGAAGAACTTCCAGAGTACTCCTTTCTCACTGCGATTTAGCCATTAGCTGACTTAAATAAATTTGAATATAAGTGGTTTGTAGTCAATGCCACATCTTAAATTTCATATATATATTTTTGTTGTTATTGTTGTTGTCATTTAACTTGTTGGTCAAAGTAAAGACTAATTTAATATTCTGCCTGAAGTTGAGCACTAACCAATGGGAGGTGGTCCGCTTTGTGACTCAGATTTCAAGAATTCTTGCTGTTCTGTCTGATTTGTTAAGGAGCTGGAACAAACTTCACTTTTGTGTGTGCACAGAACTGATCTTATATCTTAATCTGTGCAGTAATGTGTCCATATCTGTAGGTGTGGAAGCAGGTAAAATTGTTTTTGTTCTATCCCTACATAGTGTAAAGGTTGGATCACACAGGTGGATTTTTCTCTCCCATCCAACTTCTGGCGCTGTTTTTTACTGTTGGTTGTTGTTGTTTTGGTTATGTGCTTTGTGTTTTCTTTCATAAACAGTAGTTTTGGGTCCAGAATTCAATCGAATGTTGTATTTCTCATAATCCTGTACTTTAGGGGTTATGTTCTGTCTTCTCAGACATGGCTGCTCTCAGGCCTGGACTAGAAGCACAGTTTTAGGGAAGGCTACCTCCTTTTGTTCAGCATCACAAAAAATGTGCATAAACACAAGCCCACTACACCCACTGGAAGAATACAGCTGTTAGAAAATATTTGCACTATTGCTCTGAAATTTTTTGAGGGTCTTGAAGACGCTGCCCTGGTATAAGGTTCCCATATGTTTGGGAATGCATACTCCAGCAAGACATTAGTATTTGCTATAGTTACTATGTTGGAGGTGAAATCAGAGATAAATATATTTATAAATTGCATTGGTGGATGTTTTAATACTTCTTTGCACAGTATCTTAAAATGTACTAAAAATCACGTACTTATGTAGATGGTCAGATGGGATTTATGAAAATGTTTTTCAAAACCTATTAGTTGCTAAATTATTAATAAAAATATTTCAAACCCATAAAGCTAGTATTTGTTCAAAAACAAAAGGTATTTACAGAGATTAATTGCCATTTTACTTTTGCCAGTTCCGTAGTAAAATTTGATAATCCAAACCCTAGACCTTTATATAATTAACAAGAATACGCTTCTGGCATCAATGATATTTCTCACTTTTATTTTTTTTTCTTTTAATTATTTTTTATTTTAGTTTACCATAAATCACAGTTCTCATCTAACAGGACACATGGCTCTTTTAAAGAAAGGTAAGAGAGATTAAAAACATTTGAAAGATGTATTTTTTAAAAGAGGACAGAAATATCAAATCCCATTTCTCATGCAACTGTTTTCAGAGTAGTGTACAAATTTATAGTTCTGGTATTGCTAAATTATGCTTAACTTTAAGTATGCAGATAAGTCTTTTCCTGTTAACTGTGTCAGATAAGTACCACCATAATTCATATTAATTTAAAATTACTTAGTGCTTTAGTTCATGAGACAGGAGATTGTGAAATTTCCCACCAATACTGCAAGTAGCTGCTGTTTTCATGTGAATTCTGCCCAGGGAACTGAAGTGAATTTTACAGAGATCTGCACATTAATGCTGTTCATACTCAATATTGAGGTGTGGCCCCCAGAATTTTGGGGTTCTCATCAGCTGTAAGGGTCAGTGACTGAAAATGGGCTTTTGCATTTATTTACGTGCCCAAAATTTCTCAGAAGTCAGTGGGCTTTTTCCTCAGCTGGTTTAAATTAATGCAGGTTTGGTTTACCAATTTCAATCTAGTCTTGTGCCCAGTTATGGCCAGTTGGCCATTTTGATTAAAATAGATCAAAACTCTGTTCCCTTTGCTCTTTTGAACACCTTAAATACATTTTATGATGGTACAAAAGTAACAAAGTAGTCTGAAACAAAGAACACCCATTTTGATGAGGGCAAGGTATTCCTTCCCTATTGTGCTTGGTGAACTGTCCCAACACCTGCACATGCTTGGTTTGTGTTGAATGACTTAAACCTGTACAAGACAGTCTTCTAGGAACTATGAATCAGAATATAAAGGCAGGTATTTGCCTTGCTTGATTTTACTGATTTAAATTACCCTGTCAAAATAAGTATTTTCAAATATTTTGGAACATTCCTGGTTTCACTAGCATGGTGGGTTTGTTTTTCTAGAATTTTTAGGGTTTTGCTCAAATACACTTTCAGGATCTGAGCATTGAAATAGATATAAAAATTTTCCTGTGTCTGAAGTTTCATCAGGGAAGCATAATAGAATGGAAGGGCTACATAAAAAGAATTAACTCATTAAGTGAGTGTAAACAGACAACAGACTAGCCAGGAAAAAAACTGTTCTGAGCTCCTGGTTAAATTCAGAAATATGTGTATTTTCTAGTATGGATAACCCAAATATATTGTGACTATTATGATTTAGTGAGCAAATTAACCATGAAAATCAGATTGTTGGGGATTATTTTAATAAGGGAGAATTATTGTTATGTTTCTAATGTTTCAAGTTTTTAGGTTGATCAAATAACATGAGAAAAACACAACAGATACAGGTTATCGAATTTTTCTATCACCTGTAGTGGTTGCAAATTGGGTTTTTTTTTTCTTTAGTCAGATACTTGGGAATTAGCTGTTATAGTGATTGTTAACACATTCTCCCTCTTGTTTCAGTTAACCAGATCTTATTGTTACTTCTTGTCTTAACTGTGTGCGCTATTCTGTATAGAAAAGTTCACCAAGTGCCCTTGGCATTAAGAAATGAAACGGGTAAGTGACTGTCACTTCAGTTTCATTTATGTTCCTGTTTTGTATTCCTCATGTCTTAACGTGAACAGCACTTTTCACCTTACTGAATGTCTTGCAGTAGATGAACTACTCACACTGTTGCTTAGTCTCACATAGTCTGTAACGAAAAGCATTTTGCTTCTGAATTACGTGAATAAAATTATAGGAGATTGATATTGATGACTAAGAGTTGTAATTCTGATTAAGTTTCTATCCAGATGTCACTGATGTAGATGGATGCTGGAGTATATCCTTACTTGAGCTGAACAGGTTGGAGTTGTCAAGTGGTAATGAACTTTGATCATGCCCTGCCTGCTTGGCTTGATTATTCATTTCAGATAGGCCATAAAATCTTCATATTTACAGCAGAAGTTTTAGCTGAAATTTTTATAGCGACAGAAACCTGCTAGGTTAATTAGGTTGGACTAGTATTAAATGTAGTAAGCTATTTATATAGTATCTATATAAAGAGCTGGCTTACTGCTGCCAAGGTAAACAAACTCTATCTTGATATAAATAATTTATTTTCAATATATTTTTGTCGGGGTTGTTATGACTGTAATTGTTATGTTTTAGCCAGTACAGTTATATCTGTTTAAGTTCTGTAAGTTAATCAGTGCTAATCAGGGATATAAATCCTTAGCAGGAATGTGACCTGATTCAGTGTAGTCTAGGGTTTTTTCCCTTATATCATTAGCAACTTCCTGCTGATATAAATTTTTGCACTCTTCCTTTCAAACCAGCTTGCCAAAGAAGTGGAACTCATGCAATTGCACTGTCTCTTTGACTTGCCTCCTTCCTTTGATAATTTTGGAACTTATTGTTCAATTTGCACTAAATATAGCTGAGAAGTAGAAGTCTCAAAGGTATTCAAACCTCTCCAGATTTCATATGAATAAGAAGCTACATGAAGGACAGGCTAAATTGTGCCCCTGCTTAGTAGAAGATTCTGAGAACTCTCTTATTTATTCTATTTGGAGGCATCCAACAGTCCAGTCAACCTGCAAGTGGTTCTGGATTAGCAACAGCTCAAGCTGTGTGCCTTGCGAGATGGGAATGTGTGTAGGATGTGGTAAGGAAAAATGGAGTGATGATAGAATGATTCTACTGCTTATGGTAGTACTTACTCATCTTTGTGACCCAGATCTGGTGTAAAATGGGTTTGTTTCTTGTAGTGGATTTGGAGAACCCTGAGGAAATGGAGGAAGAAATCCCAGTGGTGATCTGTGCTGCTGCAGGCAGGATGGGTGCAGCTGTAGCAGCAATCAGCAGCATCTACAGCAACACAGAGGCCAATGTTTTATTCTACATCATTGGGCTGAAGACAACCATCCCACACATTCGGTACATATCAGCCTTGCTTTGGTTTGGGCTGTAGTTAGAGCCATGTTGTTGTTCCTCCTAGCCCAGGCACTAGTCCTTTTGGACTTCAGAGGACTTTTCAGAGAAATCTAGTAGTATTGGGAGCAACCCCCAGGATTATGTATGTGATAAAAAAAGGACCACTTTGTCCTCCACAAGGCACTGACTCATGCAAAGAGGTGTGAAATAACCAGACCATGCCATGCCTGTTCTTAGGTTTTGATAGTTAGGCTGCAGAAGAATCTGTAGTGAGGCAAGGATACACTGCCAGCTTGTCACAATCCCACTTTGTGCCACTGCACTTACCTCTCTTCTGGTGCTGAATCTTCATCTTCAGAGTAGAAAAAACTTGCTGTTTAAAGCTAATTTCTGTTGATGATGTATTAAAGTTCTAAAAAAGGGGCCCAAAAAGTATTGTGATGACTTTCTTTCCATTTCACTCCGTTCCTTAATTTTTCATGTAATTTCCTATCATGAAATAAGAATTCTTCATTTCATGACAGGAAATGAAATCTCAGGATTTCAATGAATATTCATCTCATTAAATTTCACTTCATTTCACAGCACTTCATTCCATTCAATTTAATTGTTTTCACTTAATTTCAGAATTTTCTTCTTCTCAGTTTTACTGCAATACATTTTTCTTTCCTTTCTATCCTTTTTGCTTTAGTCGATCTTTTCTCATTTTATTTCCCTTCCTGAAATGAAAATTCCTCATTTCATGAAAGAATATGAATTCTCTATTTCAATGAGTATAATTTCTTGAGGTTTCATCTCATTTCAATGCACTTCATTTCATTCTATTCCCTTTCACTTGTTTCACTTCATTACATAGTTTTCTTCTTTTTCCACTTCATTATATTTCATGTATGTTCATTTCACTTCATTCCTTGATTTGTTATTTATTTCCTTCATAAATGAGAATTCTTCATTTCATGAAAGGAAATTATATCCTGACATTTCAATGAATGTAATTTCGTGAAGTTTCAGTTAATTTTGTTTCAACATTCAGATTTGCAAACATTGTCTTGAAGAGGACCAAGTTGTGAATGCAAACTAAAACATTTCTTAGCAGTTCTCATCTCTGGCTACTTCACTTCTGTAGCCTTTGCATCTGCAATTTGTGTCAGGAGAGAAAATAAACAGGGTGATAAAAAAATCTGACAAAAAGATGAAAAGAAAATTAGTTTAGTATAAAGAATACATAATTAGGAGGTGATGTAGAAGTCATCTGGAAGACCATGAAGATGTGAAAGGGTGAAGACTAACCTCAGCTTTAAAAGCACTGTAGATAGGGTAAGAAATTATAATCTTTAATTATAGCAAAAAAATTTAGAAAAATATAGTTTATTGGTAATAAAGAAAGATTAGTGAAAGATTAGTCGTTTGGGCTATATATGGAGTCTCTGGTTTGGGGAGTGGTATGGGGTGTTTGTTTTATTGTGGTTTTGTGGGGATTTTTTTGTATTTTAAGAACAAGTTTAACAAAGGACTATGTGCAATAGCTGTAGACATAAGGGATTCTGTCTTGGGACAGAATAGATCAAGTGAGATTTTAAGGTCTCTTATTATTCTCCTAAGTGTCTGTGAATTTCATGCCGGAAGTACTTGCCATGTACTTGATATTTCTTTTATTACTTATTTTCTTTCCATCACAGAAAATGGATTGAAAATTCTAAACTGAAAGAAATAAAATTTAAGGTTGTGGAATTCAATCCTATGGTACTAAAAGGAAAAATCAGACAAGATGCATCACGTCCTGAGCTACTGCAGCCTGTGAGTCAATGAACACCACATAATAAATTATTGAGGTTTTTAATGCTTATTATGGGCTTAAAAATGTCCTAGATCTGTTCCATTTCATGGAGGAGGTGTGCATATATGTCTCTTCCAATGCAAGAGCCAATGTGCCAGTTAGTCAGAGTGATAGCATAAGCAAGAGATGTTGCGCACTTTTCATGCAATGAGTACTGCATCTCTGGAATTCCTTGCTGAAAGGTCTGATGGATGTAAAAATGTTAAGGGGGTTCAGTTAGGATCAAAGTTCATATTTAGATCACACCTAGATCAGAAAATCCCTTGAGCTGAAAATAGTTGGAAGCTAGAAGAATACATGGAACAACTGTTCTGGGTGCTTGCTCTATTTTTATTTTTCACTGAGCATCCGGTTAGGACCACTCTGAAGGCAGGGGCTGGGTAAAATTATCTGAATTCTTATGGTTGTTCTTACATTCTCAGTCCCCTTTCCCTCTGCTCTGTTCTTCATTGCTGTTGTAGAAGTTATCCCATGTCTGTGTCACTAGTCAAATAATTCTTTTAGAGTGGATTGATGGTACTATCACATTTTTAAATGTTTGGCGTGATTTATGCTGTAAAAATGCACTAGGAAGAACATTGGCAGCAGGTCCAGAAAGGTGCTTTTTCCACTCTGCTCTGCACTGGTGAGGCTGCATCTGAAAATGCCCAGTTCTGAGTCCACCAGTATAAGAAAGAAATGGGCTTACTGGGGTGAGTGTGACATGGGCTACAAAGATGATTAAGAGGCTGAAGCATCTTTTATATGGGAGGCTGAAAGAGTTGAGGCTGTTTCAGTCTGGAGAAGACAAGATTCAGGAGGGTCTTATCAATGTGTGTAAATACTTGAGGGGAGCAACAAGAGACAATGGGCACAAATAACATGAAATTCCCTCTGAGCTAAAGCAAAGTCTTTTTAAAGCATGAGTTTAGAAGTCTCAGGTTGCCCAGAGAGACTGTTGGGTCTCCATCTGTGGACATATTCAGAACCCAACTGGGCATGGTCCTTGTCAGTCTGCTTGAGTTGGCTCTGCTGCAGCTGAGCCCTCTCAAGGGGGTTGAACAAGAGGATCTCAAAAGGCCCCTTGTAGCCTAAAGGATTCTGTGAGGAAGCAACATATTTGAGTTGCATGGTTAGGGCCATAGTGGATAAGTAATAACAGCAATAACAGTAATAATACCAGATTTGAGATAGCAGTAAAGCTATGGGGGAAGAAGCAAATGGTCACTGATTAGTGCTCAATAGAGAGAAATTCCAGCTGACTTAAGAGAGACAGACGCCTGAGACTGCTGTGATAAATAGCTTTACCATTTAGTCTTTACCTTTTCTTTCTCCTTAATAGTTGAACTTTGTTCGATTTTATCTTCCTTTGCTTATCCAGAAGCATGAGAAAGTAATATATTTGGATGATGATGTCATTGTTCAAGGTAAGCTGTTAAAAACCAGTTTCTAACAGAATTAAAATCCAAGTTATTGCAGCTTTTACAGCCATTTGGAATTATGAGACAGAAACTGAGGCAGCTAGTAGGAGTGTTGGGGAAACTACAAATGATCTGTTTGTTTAAATGAAAGTTTGAAGAAGAACTTACCTGCATATATTTTGAATAATTTTGATCAAAATTGTATGCGGGTTTCATTTTAATTGATTCTGGTTAATTGCTAGAAGATACCACAGATTTCACTCAGAAGCTGCAATGTCTATTAAGTGTGTGACATGCATTTCCTTCTGGTATTTAAATTCCCACAAATGCTACCAATTCTTTATCCAGAATTGCTGTTCTTGAGAGCAAGAGAAATTTAGTCAAAAACGTGGATGGAAGCTCCAAACACTCAAAATATGGTTTTGAGCATCTTCAGCTCAGAATGTAAAGTAATTTGCAGAATCACGAAGATTTCAGACTTCCTAGTCAAATGGGAGCACTTAGAAGGCATTGAAATCCTGAAAAAATATTTTATTTTTTTTTCTTATCATCTTAGTGATCTCTTTTGATCTCTTTTTAAAGATTAATTTCCTGTGAGTTTTTTCTGTTCTGTTTCCAAATCGCTGGGGTTTTTTTCTCTGTAGAGCTGTTGTCTTCATATTTGTTTTATCATATTTTCTTGTAACTTTAAAGCACTTTTTAACCAGAGTGTTGTGCTTTAACCCTGGTGGGCAACTAAGCAAAATTTCCTTTGGAAGGTGTAAGTACAATAAATTTTTGGGCCTTTATTAGTCTTTGCTGTAAGAACACTAAGACCAGTGAATTTGCAAATGGCAAACGTGTAATTCTCCACTGCTTTTCTGCACCTTTTTATAGTTTTGTCTCCCTAGAGGCAGATTTCAGACAACCTGCACTTAAAGGGGTCACTATTTCCTGCTTTGTAAAAGGCAACTAATCTGTTCTGCCTCATTTTAATTTGCCATAGATTTCCTATCAGAGTTCTCCAGTACAGGTGCTTCCAGTGGCAATCTCTGCTTTTTTTTTTGGTTTTGTTGTTCTGTCTGTCATCAATGGGCAGCAGCAATATTTAACTCTTTGAAAGGTTCCAGGTCTTCCTTTAGACTCCAATTTCAGGAGCAGCTCAAGCTGAGCCTGCCACTCCCCTGTCACCCCTCCCTGCACTTGTGTTCACCAGCACAGGGCTCTCCCCTTCCCTGGGGGTGTCAGCTGATGATAATCGTGGAGCTGCGGGGTAAAGGTGTAGTTTCACATAAAACCTCATGGTGGGCTGCTGCTGACCAAGTGGCCTTTCCTGTCCCCAGACAGCTCCTTTTATGTGTGTAAAATGCAGTTGTGCAGCTGCAGAAGCAGCTGATTCAGCTGTTTGACCTGGCAGAAGACCAGCAGTACAAAAAGTAAAAGAGATAAAAGCAAAAGTAAAACTGGAAGCTGTAAGGGGTTGAGATGCAGGCTCACTTGATTGCTGTGGGTGTGTTCTGCTTCCTACCTGCTTTGAAACTATCCTGGCACATCTTGGGTATGTGACAGTCAGGTGATGAGTGAGGTGCCAGGCATTGCAATGTTTCCCTCCACCAAGAAGGAGCTGGGTGGGATGTGAAGCCAGCAGGGATGGTCAAATGACAGACACATCTCAATCAGCCATTGCTGGGAATCCAGGTATCTTCCCAGGAGATAAATACACCATAACAGGAAAAACCTCATCTGTGCAAAACACTGAAGTGGAGCTTTTGTGAGACTTAAAGAGGCTCAGAAAAAATGCCTTTGCCCTCTCTCTCCATAGAGAAGCTCTATGAATGCATAAGTTTGTAACCAGGCTTTTTAACAGTCCTGTTGGCTTCTGCTGTAGCTGATTTTGGACAACAATATCAATGTATTGAATACCAATGATCCTATCTAAAGATAGACCTTAGATATCCAAGTGCAAATTTGGAAATGGTCCCATATGTGCTGGTTTAGAGCAAATGTGGGAGAAAACCTCCAAAGGGGGCCCCTCCCCGCAACTGGTTCGTTCATTTAACAGGCAAAGCACTCTCCAGCACACAAAATGAACAATACCAGATGACGAAACTCATTCACTGCTCTGAAGAGATGACAGATTCAGAAAGTCTCTCTGGTGGGTGGTTGCTCTGTTATCAGTCCCTCTGGCACTGGAAAAGGCTGCAGAGTGGGTCCCAGCAGGCTGTGAAGTGTTCTTGATGTTTCCCCGGGGCCTGGTCTGGAGCAGGTTCAAATGGTTCCAAGAAGAGGGAAAGAAAAACAGTCCAGGGAAAGCTCAGACTGCCTCAGCTAGCTAAACTAACTAACTAGAAAGCAAAAGGAGCATGATGTTCTGCCCCATCTGTGCCCAGATACCAACAGTCCAGCCAAATGTGGAGGAGTGAGTGAGGCTGCTAACAAAAACCTTGTGCTTCTTCTCTCTGCCTTTGCTCTGAGAGCCAGTTTTGAAGGCACAGAATATAATATCCAGCATGAACAGAACACATGACTGGGGATAAAAGCATTATAAAGTCACCCTAGGACACCATATTACAAAATTCAGTAGGGGCTATCCTTAAGACTGGTGTGTTTATAAGATATGAGAGCTGATGTTGTCCTATCAGGTCTGCAGCAGTGCAGTAGGTGTTGTCTCATGCTTGTGACCTTTCTGTAATCAGGTGACATCCAGGAACTCTACAATACTAAGTTAGCTCCTGGACATGCAGCAGCTTTTTCAGATGATTGTGACCTGCCTTCTACACATGAAATGGTTAGAAGTGTAGGGATGCAGGTAAGATGCCATTCTGGAATACTAATAACAAATTTGTTTGCCCATAAAGGTAAGATGATTTTATGTGTTTTCCCCAAAGTGAAAGTTTTATATATGTAGATATAGATAGCTTTGTAATAGTACAGGTAATTAAGGACTTTTTGTACTGGTACAATTGTGATGCTGCATGACTTAATGTGGGCTACCAAAAGACAAACATAGCAAGAGAAAAGGCTTATCAAACTTCCATGGTACAATATTGTGGAAAAAGTAATTTAATATCTGGAAGTATCCTGCCTTACAGCCTTGTCTTACAGAACTAACAACAGGTAACTACCATCTAGAAACTTATCTTGGGAAGAGCATATTTAATCTCCTTCTCAGTGAGAGTGAGGTGCATTTAAATGTATCTTTACAGAGATTCATAGGGGATGAACATACTTTTTTATTTCTTAGAACACATACATGGGATTCCTGGACTACAGAAAGCAAGCCATTAGAGATCTTGGCATCAGCCCCAGCACCTGCTCCTTTAATCCTGGAGTAATTGTTGGTAACATGACTGAATGGAAACATCAGTGGATCACACAGCAATTGGAAAAGTGGATGCGAAGAAATGTAGAGTATGTGTAGAAATCTAGCTTCACACTGTACTTTTAATACTTGTTTTACAGTTTTACATTTAAAAGCTCTTACAGGTTTTTTTAACTCCAAGCTGTCTTTCTTTTGAGATCTTGTCAAGTGAAGTAACTTGTGTTCCAGCATTTCCATCTGTTTAAATCTGACCAATCCTGTACCAGAAAATGGCCACTTGGAATTTTAGTCTTGTGTTCAATCACAAGCCACACTTAATCCTGAGGGACATTGAGAACATGTGGTTCTCATTTTGGGTGACCAACTTAGCCTGGGATGAAGCCACTGAATGATCTTCCCTTCCTGAGGCTAGCTTAAAGAAGGAGGAGTATTTTCTTCTTGCCAGATACTTATTTTTAATCTGCTTTTTGTACTAAAGATTCCTTGGGGTTTTGAACATATTATTTTATTTTTCCTTTTGCAGGGAAAACCTCTATAGCAGTACCCTTGGGGGAGGTGTGGCAACCTCCCCAATGCTGATTGTATTTCATGGAAAATATTCCTCTATTAATCCTATGTGGCACATAAGGCATCTTGGTAAGTTGAATTTCTCACTGTTTGCAAGTTGGAACTAAGATGAATCTGTGAGATTCCGGTGCAAGACCTTAGGTGACTTAACCTCATGTGCCACTTACATGGAAGGAACATATGAAATACCTGAATATAGTGAGACTGAAAAAAGTCAGGTGCAATGGAAGAAAAGGGGAGACCTGGCAGTGTTTGTTATCAACATTTTGGAGGATGTAGTTACCTTTCATCTAGGGAGTGGTGAATTACCCTAGGAAAAACATAATGGCTTAGCTGGTATGGTAAAATTAATAGATTTTACTTTGTTTTAAATCCCAGCTATGCCAAGATGTTAAAAGTGTTGAGAGAGAAAACTTCCTCAGAGTTTTTGCCGATGCTGCATAAGAGGCATCAAGCTGAAAATAGCTGCTGTATCATACAACTAGTTGTAAACTAACATGAAAGCATACCTATCAGATTTCTGAAAACAGTCACCTGAATTTGACTCACTCTACAGTGTCTTCCATTATCAAAATTGCATTTAAATTTTTTTTTTTAATCTACCCATGCAGGTTGGAGTCCTGATGCCCGTTACTCAGAGCAATTTCTTCAAGAAGCTAAATTACTTCACTGGAATGGGAGATACAAACCTTGGGACTACCCCAGTGTCCACACTGATCTCTGGGAAAACTGGTTTATTCCTGACCCTTCAGGGAAGTTCAAATTAACTCGTCCTGACAGCTGATACTGAAATACTGCATAACATAGTGTATGGGACGCATTTAATAGTTTGAGATTCAACATGTTGTATGATTTTAGAAAACAAAGTATTTGTTAAAAATATGAAAAACTGACCATCAGTTTTGTGTGCTTATGGCAGCTGAGGGAGGCTGGAGTGACGAATACATGGTTCAGATTTTTCCCGTAAGGTGAGGAAACAAACGTATTTGACAATGAAGTATTTTCATTAAACACAGAGGTGAAATTCAGTGTCAGAAAGAGTGCTTTAATTTAAGGTCTTTCTAAGTAAGATTCCCGTATCTTCTAATAGGAAAAAATCTACACAGGAGATAGCTGCAGTGTTATGTACAAGAAGTGTTTAGTTATCTAGCCCACATTAAACAGCCTGAATTGAAAACCTGGGCAGATGTTACTGTGTTCTGTTGTGGGGTGACTGTTTTGTGGCATCTCTGTGTATAACACATCCTATCAAGACGCAAAATACATTCCAATACACTGAAGTACAATTCCCAATTTTATTGATAGATTTAAGACAAATTAAGAACTTCTGTATCACTGTAACAAAAAGAGCACCAGTTTTGAGGAAGGACACAGAACTGCAGTATTTAGTGGAATGGTCATTGTACACTTAACTGTATTTTATATCCAGATAACCAAGTGGGTGATTCCATTAAGGAAGAGACCTTTCCCTTCCAATCAAACAGGATAGCCTTTCAGGAGTTACATCCTACTGTGCTACATAAGCAGCAGTGCTAATTTCATGCTTCTAATTTTATTGAAAATAAAACTAAATTTAAACAAATCCCTGATACAAGATACTTCAAGCACCTGCAGGAAAACATCCATGTAAACAGCAATACATGCTTCAATACACTTTAAATAACAGACAAGACAAGTCCTATACCTTTCTGACAATATGTGGAATAGCTTTTTGCTGCAGCTAATAAACACAATCAGAATCATAATGCACCCTCACTCGATTGAAGATTTTCAGAATTAACCCACATAATTTGGGAAGAAACTGTAAACACGCCTGCCTCACAACAGGATGACAGTATGTGATCTCTGTAAGAGGTGTTACAGCAGGATTAGAACCTACATTAACCAGTTACACACAACTGACAAATGTCACTAGCTGTGAAGAGAGGATAAATATACTGGTACAGGAATCTCTGACCAGCATGGAGTGTGGAGATACTGTTTGTGTCTGTTTTCAAGTACGTGAAGCACCAAATGTCATAAGATTATCAAAACTTTAGTGTTTTCATCAGCTTATTGCTTTTACTTCATCTTTTCCTCACATGATAAAAGAAGGAAAGAAGATGAGAGTTAGGCACCAGGATGAATTTTTTTTTTTCTCAGTCACTAATATTGGCCAAAAATGTGTATAATTTAGGCAAGTTCCTCAGAAGAGAGTTATAGTTTCTACAGACAACTTATTCATGGAACTGCTGTCCCTGTATTCAACTTAGTGTTTTTAACTTTTAAGTGGAATAAAGGGAAGACCCTCTAAGGTAGGACAGATTGAAGAGAGCTTAATGTTAAAAACTGCTAAACTGCAAATCTATTTCACCCAGTGCTAATTGTACATGATGTAAATAACATAGCTGTACATGACTTTTAAAGACAAAGCAGTCTTTCAGTTCTCTGTCTCATTCAAAGGGGTTGTCTCCTGCTAAAGGTCAGGCAAAGGGACTAACTTTATGGAAATGATGGGGTTTAAATACCACAGAATTCAAGAACTACCACTGCTCTTTGTTTTTGCTTTTTTTATAAAAGCAATTCTGGTTCCTTACATTGGAATTTAAGGGGGAAAGAGATGGAGTGGTAGAGAAACCTTATCCTAAGAGATCTCAGCTAGAATATTTAGGCCCTGTCCTGTGTGACACAAGTTTTCCTCCCCAGTGTTGTGACTTGAGATTATGTCTTCACTCCCTTCATCCTTAATTATGGTACACTAACTGAACAGAAAGAGCTCTCTCATCCCACCCAGAAGACAGCACCAATAGCTGCAGAACACAACTTTCTATGCTTTTTAAGACGGTAAAAGGCAGGCTTAAAAAGCGCTATTTCCTTAACTGTGCATGATTAAAAACACTGTTTCACACAAGGTAAGGGTGCATTTTCCATTTTCTCCTCTGGATATAAAAATACTAAGAGATATCCAAATATTGAGGCATCAGTAAAAAGTATACTGCTGCTGTTCCTACCACGTTGCCATTTATGGAATAAAATTAACACCCCAAAGAAATCTTCAGAAATGAGAAAGCAATTTGTTAAAACTGGAAGAAATGGTATACGTTAAATATAAAACTCATATACAAAAAGGGGCCAATTTTTTTTAAAAAGTTTGGACAGTTCCTTAAAATTATCTAGTTCGTGGATTTCAGCCTACCACACACTTACTTTGGACTACAATAAAATAACTAGGGGAAATAAAATACTATTCAGATGCTTCAGTTGGAGAACTGAGGTACCAATCTTGATCACTGCATTAAAACTGCAGCATGTGTGCGTAGCCAAGAAGAAACAGCTCCTACATGCTGCTTCCTTCCTTTTCTTGTGTCATAACAGCATTGAACTCTGGAATCTGGTCTGCAAAGGACTGTGTCATCCACTGTCCGTTAGGAACCTCACTGAAGGATGAGCCTTTGCAGTACTGTGGATTGCTTCCTGCTGAACAAACAAAAATCACACAATTTTTAAAGGCAGTTTGTCACAGACATCTTTTGTGAAAAATCCTTTCTTTAGGATTTTTCCCCCTTCTGGGAAGCTGAGGCCCCAGAAGGGGAATGTAAACAATGGTTACCTGCTGTTGTGGAATGCAACAGGTGCACCTGTGATTGGCCCATGTTGGATGTGTACAATTAAGGGCCAATCAAAGGCCGAGCTCTCTCTGGGACAGAGTCAGAGAGAGCTCCTTTGTTTATTCTTGTCCTTTTCTATTGTTAGGATAGCAAGCTTCTGAACTTTTCTCTCTATTCCTTTTAGTATAGTTTTAATGTAACATATATCATAAATCAATAAATCCAGCTTTCTGATCATGAAGTCAACAATTTCATCTATCTCTTCACCCCTGAAAGATCCTTGCAAGCCCTGTAACAGCAGTTGCCACCACAGGCTCTTTGTTCCCCAGCAATGGCTGCAGACTGAATGCCCCAAGCACTTTACCAGTTCCATTTGAAGACAAGCTGCACTGGTCAGTGTCATACAGCGCACGGTCACAGTAAGCTCCTCCATACGCTGCTTCATAGCCTGGGTCATACTTTTCTTCTTTGACAGCCATCTTTTTAGCATCCTCTGGACAAACAGAACAGCTCAAGCATTAATATTTAGAATAAAAATTATCAAAGAGGACTTTTATCAGAAAAGCCACAAATTGTACAAGATTCTACCTGCTCTCCTTAAAAAATGTAGGCTGTACTACAGAGAACAGAATCTATAATTCTATACCACACAGTTTAGTGAATCACATCTCCCCATTAAAAAATTCTTTATTACTTTCTGCTTGGGAAACTGTTAGTATTGTACACTACATTACGTTTTAATGAAGTGTTAACAAAATAAAAACAATACCTTGTGCAAGTTGCAAGTCAAACGTGTACTGCACCTCCTGGACCTCCATGTTGGGTGCGATGCCTTTCAGTTGATCCCTTAAGTCTTTCAGCTTAATGTAATAATGGACTTTATCTTGTGCCCGAGGAAACTGAGCACATCTTGCACTGGAAGATGGCATAACGTAGCAGAGCTTGAGACAAAGACCAAGAAAAAAAGCATTACTGATCCCTGAGCTATGAGTTAATACTTAGTGCATTCAGAACAACTTAACTGTTCTAACTATTTGTACAAACTTCAACTAATGCCACAGGTGGTTGTGGAAGGGGCTAAAATGAGTTTTCATTTTTCTTGGCTAGCCATCTGTCTTGCCCTGAAGACAAGGCTGATTACCAGCTGCTAAGTGAGCACAGTTTTCACCAGTTATTTATGTGCTGCAGGAGAAGCAACAACATGTGTGTTACAAGAGAGCAGAGCACACTCCAGAACTCCCTGAACAAGCAGAGCTCTGAGCCAAGGCATAGAGGAGTACATGATAGCAAGCAAAGATCCCAAAGCAGTGAGGGAAGCAGCACAGGTTAATTAGCCTGGCCTATTGGCGAAGTGCATCTGCATGATGTAAACCAGGGTGTGAAATTGTTGTTAGTGCGGTTGGAGCCAGCTTCAGTGTTTCTACCTCTGCCTACAACCCTAACTAAAGATATCAAGTTAGTTTAAGAAAAACAAACTGTATTCAATACTTCTATTATCATGCAGTCTTTATGAACAAGTACCAGTAAAGGGGATTATTTTTCTTACAAATACATCTACTGTAGAAGTCCTTAAGGGCTACCTAAGGAGAAAATATTTTATCCAATGATTCTTCAGGCTCTAATGGCAACACTTCCACCTTTAGAGAAAGGCAGCTGAAACTTGCAGCACAGGTAATTGAGGATAGAAATAAGAAGAAAAACAATCCAAACTTTTGAAATGACAAGATAATGAAGCTTTAGAATAAGCTACCTTGGCAAGCAGTGTAATCGCCTTTGCTCAAACTTATTTATAAGAACATATTAAACAATCCAATTATTAATGATACATAGCTGGTCTCTTGAGATATTTTCAAGCATTAGAGTTCTATGACTAATGCACTCTTCATCAAATTGCTTGTTTTATCTTAAGCATCCAATTTAACTTCAAACTGCAGGAAGTTAAGGAAACCCAGTCTGACAGAAAAGCTTGGGCATGCCAAGATCCAGCAATGTTGAAGGGTCACGTGCAGTAGCATAAGGATGGACTTGCTGTTCTTTCTCCCCCACTGTGGCACTGTGGCATGGTTACGGTCAGTATCAAAATCCAGTAATACAAATACCCAGGGAATTGGACACGGGATCAGATGAAAATTATCATAAAAGCAGGCACGTGTTACTTGTATTTTATGCAGTCCTCAGAGAATGCACCAACCTACGAACCATAACAAGCCATTTCTCAAAAGAAGTCTGCAAGGCTGAAGAAGCTGCATTAAAGATGTGTCAAAAACTGCACTACTCCCCTTTCTCTAAGTAAAAACCTTTCACACCTCTTGTACTCTGGTCAGACTGGTGCAACCCTAAGTGTGTGCAAAGCCTGAGATTTCATTAATTTTAAAATAATCAATATGGAGTGCCCTAGTTTTGTTTCTCAGTCTCAATACTTACAGTTTCTGTATCTGGCACTTTGTGTGGCTGCAGTCCAAATTCCAAGTTCTTAACTTTAATTCCAAATACTTCTTTACTAAAAATTTCATAAATACCTAAAATGAAAATATAAGGTAAGTGAAAAAAAAAGCTACCAGCAGAAAAAAATTCATTTAAAAGTATAAGTTCCTCACATTTTCCATTAAAAGCTGCTATACGAGGTTTATACTTTTGTAGCTTCTGCATCAGAATTCGCCCTCCTTCCCGAAACTCTTTGCTAAAAGACAAAATACTCAAAATTATAATCACAACTATTAATTCAATAACAAGCCTGATATTTCCTTTTATTGTCTTACCTGGAGAGGTCTTTGCTTCCAGGTGTTGTCCTTTCAACCATGTTTGTAAATCCAATCCCATATTTATGTGGCAAGGTGTGGTCATCCATGTGGTTCAGCTGTTCATTACTTAGACCAGACATGAACAGACACTTCCCTGTGAAGTAGGAAGACAGATATGCATTTACCTTTTTCCAAGGAAAAGAAAACAGAGCCAAAAAATTCCACTTGACTACTGCACTACTGGAATGCTAAAGGAAGAATCTATTTTAACAAAGTATCAGTTAATTTGGGAAGACTACTGACCTATCCAGAAAGTTTTAAAGTAGTCAATATTACTTTACCTCTTCCGAAGGCCCCAGTGAACAGGAATTCCTTATCATGATCAGGCAAACCAGTCTTTTATTCTAGAAGCTCAGTACAGAGCTTTAGATTTTGTGATTCATTTAAGCAGCGATCAATATGGATTTGGGGGGAAAGAGTGTGGCAAATACTATGTTTCAGCTTTCTTTGACAATTTGCCATTGCTTCTTCTTTCACTGGGCCTCTCTGACAGAACTTGCTGTCTTGAACTCATATTTAGCATACAAAAATCCCTCTCTGAAGAAAAAATACCCAAAAACCAACAAACCAAAACCCAGGAGAAAAACAAAAAGAAACTAGTTTAGTTAAAATGCCACAAGTTCTAATAAAGTTCTGCAAATGCTAAAAGAAGAAAGAAAAACAAAAACGTACAAAAATGGTTTCCAGGTCCTGGGTAATGATGTCCTTTGTAAGCTGCCATCAGGCCAGGGTTTATGCCAATCTACAAAGACAGCAGTCCATTTTAACAATGACAACATGGCTTGCTAGTCAAGAATTTAATCAAGTTACAGTAAGGATGCTTATTCAATTCTCACAAAGTTACTGTTAATAAACAAAAATGTATTAATGGCACCTTCCATCATTTTTTAAAAAACCTAACAATTTTGCAGCAGTGCCTCATTCAGATGTGCAAGGTCAAAAGAGCAGCTCAGACGGTGCAGAGCTTCCAGGAAATAAAGCACTGAGTTATGGGCTCTCATGAATCTGTACTAAACATGAGCCTTAGATTCCTCAGAAATTAGGACTAAGTTTTAACATAAAATGCAAAGCAGCTCTACACACAGGAAAGTTTATGTACTTTATCTTGCAAGATCTTGCCATATAAGCAATATAGATGAGTAGGCAGAAAGAATATAAATCATAACAAGTAAATACAGGACTTTTCTACCTAATCTTGAAATTGAATTACTCACTATCACAATATCCAGATCAAAGGTCAAAATATCAGGCAAAGTCTTGGTCAGAAGTTCAGCTTCAGATACACCATTAAAACGGTCCACTTTTCTTTTGACTTTAAAAGTATCTGTGATCTTTTCTTGTTTGCCTTTGGACTTGGCTGGTTTTTCTTTTTTAGCAGCAGGCTTTTTGGGTTGCTTTGGCTCAGTTGCTTTGGCTTTTCTTTTCCTTCCCCCTTTTTTAACTTCTGAAACACACAACAAATACTCTTTTTGTACATTTCCCATGTTGCAGTGTGGATATTCAAATAGACTCAGCTAAATGTATGGACACAAGGAGAAGGCAAAGAGGTAAATTTACCTTCAAAATTAATTAATTTAAGCAACACACCTGAAGCTTTCTCATCTTCTGGCTCTTAAAAGTTTAGAGATTCAGGCAGCACAGGCACTGGCCATGACATGACCACCCAGAGATTGCTCTCTCTATGTTCATTAATAATGTTGAGCTGTAGAACAGTCTCACTTTCCAACAGTAAGTCTTTATTTAAATAAGCCACACTATACAAAACAATTCTTAGTAACCAATTCCCTACCTGTGATTACTACACAAACTAAGCAACCATTCAAACAAAAATATTTCAAATAAATTATACTGTACTTCTCTTGCAGAAAGTTTTAAAAAATAGGTATTTTGAAGCCAGAATCTTAAAAAAACCTTCTCTAACACAATACTAAAACCCACTACTTCAGCAAAGATAATGCATTTACCTATTGAAAAAAAAAAATCTACTTCTCTTGGAACAAGATAATTATGTGAGACTGAACAATGTGCATATATTCACATCCATTTACTTCCTCTCTTTTAATTGTCTGTTAGAACATGTTTCTTAAAGAATACAATTAATCAATACTTCTGCACTGACCATCAAGGAAAGGAAATCCAATAGGTCCAAGGAAGCAATTTAAGAGCAATATTTTTTTCCCAATCACTCACTCTTACTTCAGCTCACTCGCATAGCCCAGTCAAGCTACCTTTTGGAGGCTCCTGAGCAATGTTTGCCTCTGGAATGCCCTCTAGAGTTGGCTGCTCAGTCATCATTTCCATGGTGGGCACTGCAGTCATCCTCTGATGGAATGGAAACGAGTAAAATGCTTGAGCTTGCTGAAGATATGCGCAGTATCTTAGAGAGGAAGAAAGAAAGAAATAATTTATCAACAATTTAGAAACTTACCGATGTACCAAACAGAATGTAAAGGTCAAACTTTATCAAGGCTGGCATGTACTGCACTTACATTCTCTGATGACTCTGTTAACCCACAACATCAAAGCAGTCTAGCTGCTTAGCTGGTATCAGTTAACCCCAACATTAACAGCACAGTTCTCCTGTAATTGCTATGATGTGGAATTAACACAGCATTCGTAAGGGCAGAATAGAGCTTTTATCTTTTCTTTTTTTTTGTCAAATCATGGTAGCACATATTTCCAAAGCAAACTGTCTATCAAACAGACCAACAATTTATAACGCATGTTGAGCTAAAGATCTCTGGGCTTCCAGAAGTTCCCTAAATTTTAGATCTTTTTCATGTGGTTGATAAAAAAGTTGCTTGATCTGATAAGATACAGAATGGATGAATCATTCAGGGCTATAAAGCATTAAGAATACACACAGGATTTGCCACTATGCAGATTATTAAACAGCTTTAACAAATTGTGTGGCAGATGTTGTCCTGCTATCACACACTGGATCCCAACACAAGTGTTGCACTTATTCCATATGGCAGTGTTCACACATACAGAGATCCTATGCATAAAGACATTTTTCCATAGACAGTTCTCTCTCTCCACACATTTATTAGTCATATACAGCCCTCACACCCATTTCTACTTTATTCTGTCACTCCCTTCTATCTACACAGCCACCTTCTTGTCCATAGCTTCTACTGCCTCACAAATATATAGCAAGGACTTGGTGAACAGCAGATTTTCAGGAAATAATTTTATCATCTCAGAGCTATAATTAAAAACACAAAATAATTTTTAGATATAGAGATATTTGTCCAAGAAGGCCAATGGCATCCTGTGTTAGCAATAGTGCGGCCAGTGGGACCAGGGCAGGGATTGTCCCCCTGGACTTGGCACTGCTTGTGGCACATCTTGAGCCCTATGTTCAGTTTTGGGCCTTTCACTACAGGAAGGTGCTGGAGCATGCCCAGAGAAAGGCAACAGATCTGGGGAAAGGTCTGGAGCAGCTGAGGGAGCTGGGGGTGTTTACCCTGAAGAAAAGGAAATTCAGGGGTGACCTTATAATTTTCCACAATGATAAGGAAGGTTGAAAAGAGGTTGAAGCTGGGTTGGTCTCAAGCAACAAGTGACAAGACAAGGGGAAATTACGTCATATTGTGCCAGGGTAGGTTTAGATTGGATATTAGGACAAATTTCTTCATGGAAAGGCTTGTCAACTATTGGAATAGGCTGCCCAGGGAACTGCCCAGAGTCACCACACTGGAGGTATTTAAAATATGTTGCAGATGTGTAAATTTATGGACAGGGTTTAGTGGTGGGCTTGGCAGTGCTGTGCTAATGGCTGGATTTGACAATTTTAGAGGTCTTATCAAACCTAAATGATTCTGATTTTAAATTTCTCAAAAGGGGGGACCAGTCCCTACTACACACTGGATTTTTAAGAAACCCACAGTCTTGTGATCAAGACACTAATTTTAACCCAGATATCTATCCTGAAACAAGGAGAATATGAACATACATCTGTCAGATTCCAGGGAAGTTGCCTAACGAAGCTATAGGAGATTTTTTGAGTATAGGGAATACTTTAAACCCTCTGCTAGACGAGTTCCATTTTATTTAAAATACTTGTACAGTTAACGAACCAAAAAAAAGCTGATTTTCAGACTTGTATATACTTTAGGCCAGATTTCTTGCGTGGGTTCAGAAATATTTTTTGTATTGATGTATACATATGACAGAACATTTAATTAAGTACTTTTAGTATCACCATGAAAAGGTAGTGATTTGTTCCTCTCCCCTCCCTTCAGTTCATTATTTTTTCCTCTCCCCGCCCCTCCCCTTCCGTTCACGCTAAAAACAAAGGAAAAAAAGAAAAAGGTAAAAGAAAAATATATGCTCACTGCAACAAAACCAGGTATTAAGTAATTTTCAAATCCCTTTCGGGGCAGAGACACGATCGCGCCCACGCTGCCTAGGGCCGCCGCGCTCCCCCAGCCGCAGGCCCGGGAGCCTCAGAGCCCCGGGAGCGCCTTTCCTCCCTCTTTGTGCCCAGGGAGGAAGGCAGCCGCCACAGGGCGGCCCCGGCTTCCCGCGGGATGCGGGAAAGGAGAAGGACAATGGGTGATCCCCACCGCGAGGCCCGAGAGCGGCTGCGGCGGCCCGCCGGTACCTGCCCAGCTGCGGGCCCTCCATGCCGGGCGCGCCCGCCGGGCCCGTCGCTGTCGCCACGGTCGTCACCGCCGGCTGCCCCTACGATCCCACTGACCGGCCGGGCGCCTCGCTCACGTGACCATGCCGGCCAATGGGGGCGCAGGGCGGGGCCGCGGCCGCCCCGGGCGGGGGGCATGAGGGGGCGGCCGAGCCGAGGTGCGGGCGATGTGTCGCGACTCACCCCGCCGGACGCGATACTCCCCGGTAAGGGCGGGCCTTCGCACCCTCTTCCCTGTTCCGTTCCCCCTCCTGACGGCCCCGGGGATGACGCACGTCCGGCACGGTCTATGCACAGGGCCCGCCCCCGCAGCCATGCCCGCCGGCGCGCCGTGGCCCACCTATCTGCGGGCGCTGGCGGCCAGCATGCTGGCCATGTTTGCGGGGGCCGAGGTCGTGCACAGGTACTACAGGCCTGACCTTGTAAGTGCTGGGAGGGTCCCAGTCGCTGGTGGGGTGTGTGCGGGATGGAAGGTGTGCTGGAGAGGCTGTGCCTCGGGGAGCTCTCTGGCCTGGCGGTGAGCAGAGATCAGAGGCATTGGCCAGGCCGCCAGGATTTCATTGTGGCCGGTTCTGGGCTCCTCAGTACAAGAAAGACAAGGAGCTGATGGAGCGGGTCCAGTGAAGGGTCACGAAGATGATACAGGGTCTGCGGCGTCTCTTGGGAGAGACGATTGAGAGGGGATCTCATTAATGTTTATAAATACTTCAGAGGTGGGTGCCAGGAGAGTGGTGCCAGACTGTTTTCAGTGGTACCAGCGACAGGATGAGGAGCAAGGGCCATAAACTAAACGGTAAGGAGTTCCACCTTAATATGAGGAAGAACTTCTTTCCATTGAGGATGGTAGAGCACTGGAACAGCCTGTCCACGGAGGTCCCTCCCTAGACACATTCCAACCCACCTGAACACATTCGTGTGTGATCTGCTCTAGGTGACCCTTCTTGAAAGGGGGCTAGGACTGGATGATCTCCAGAGAGTGATCTTGCAACTCTTAAAAATGCTGTGACTGTGACACTGTGGACATAATACCACATGTCGAGAAGGGGTCTCTGCTGTGGGAAGCTGGGTTTTGAAAAGTGTGTGCAAAAGTGGCAAGTAGGGGCTGTACTAGATTTAAAACAGACTTTATTTCCTCCAGTAGTGGAAAAGAAGGTGACCAAAAGTTAACATTAGAAATAATGACAGATGAGGATGTAAAAATGGCAGTCACAGAATTAAACTCTAAATGAGATCATCCACTAGGAATAGTAATAGTTTAGTTTAGCCTCCTGGAGGTCTGACTTGAAAGCTTTCTCTCATCCTTCTGCTCACATATTCTTGGGTTTTTTAATTCTCTGGGCTACTTTCAAATGGGAAACAAGTTTAAAAAATTACCATGCTTGAGCTGTCAGGTCAAAATTGAAGCAATGATGCTTCAGTCATTTATAAATACATCAGAATTTCTGTGTTTTAGTAGTCTCTACTGTCGTCTTCATTACTGGCAAATCGACATATTTATTCAGAATGATCAAATGATCTATATCTCTTAAGTAGCATGAATTTTGAAGAGGTGCAGTTTTTGAAATGTCATGTTATCTGGTGCCTTTTTAAAATTTTAACTCCAGTTTCAGTGCCTTATTTCTAAATCAGGGCAGTAGAAGCAGTGAAACATTTTCTTCTATCACCAAGCGTATGTGAGCAAACTTCAGCTGTGCTAGAATTCTGATGTATTTATCAATTATCTTTACCAAACTCACTTTAATGGCAAAAATAAGCTTTGCTCCTTTAAAACAGTCTGTTCTTCCTTTTATCTTGTTTTTTTTTTTCCAAATTGTATTTTGCTACTATAAAATAAGTGAAGTTTCAAAAAGGTAATAATTCTTAAGGTGTTTTGCATGTAGGAATGATATTCTGCTCAGAAAAGAGGGTGGTAAAATCACAGTTTAGCTGTCATGCTCTTGCAGAGTAAGCTCATTTACTGTTTTGGGAGTTTAGTTTTTCCTCTGCCACAACACTGATGTCTTTCTCTGTTTTTAATAGAGCATACCTGAAATACCTCCTAAGCCTGGAGAACTGAGAACTGAACTGTTGGGTCTAAAAGAAAGATCAAGCGAAGTTCAGACTTCACAACACTGACCAGAGTTTATTTTTGTTGTAAAAACTAGAACTGATAAAATATTTATCCAACTATTTAAGTTCCAGAAATACATATGTGAAATACTGTGCTCCTGTCTTTGCTTTCCTTTGAGAAGAGTTGCAGGCAGCAATAAAAACAAACATACAGTGAATGCTGTCCCATCAGTTGTGTGCCAAAATGCTTGTGAGTTCATAAATCTGGATTACATTTTAAGTATACTTCAGAATAAGGTATCAAACCATGACACAGATGTATCACTGACAGGAAATCTGCTTTGGTCCACTGTAAGGCTGGAATCTTACCGTTTGGTCATCTCAGTTAAAATGGGGCAGATTACACTGAAATCAGATTTGTTTTTGCTCCATTTGGGCATCTTCAACTGTCTATGGTTGCTTTTGATAGCTGTAAATATGCAAAACTCTGAAATAGAAAGTGCAGCTTTACCTTTCAGTTTGGAAATAGAATCACCACAACACTTGCACTAGGAACTTTAAGATTCAGTCACCGTCCTGTGAAGATGGCTCAACAACCCAGTTTTGAATAGTACATAGAGCTTGGGAAGTTTGGGATTGTTTTACTTGAGAAAGGTGCCAGGACAAAGCACAGACTTCATCCTCAGTTGTCCCTTAAGTTTAACATGTAAAAACAGAGTCTGACACATTACCCAGTAAGGAAACAAAAAAGCTCCCTAATTCCTACTGCCAAAGTACTTGGAAGTCTTGTAAGAGCAGAGGGATCCAGAAGTTATCACAGTAAGTGCTACATTTACATCAGTTCTCGCTATGAAGCTATTATTTTATTTGTGCCTACATAAGCTGGAGTGGTTTTCCTAGGAAAAAAGGTTTATAGTTCTTATGCATGTGTATGTGTCTGCTCTCACCAAGTTTTACAGCTGTTGGTGGGATGAGCTCCCCTCCTGCTCTTGTATGCCCATGTGTGCACTTTTTATATAACTAAATCACATCCTCTCAGGCATCTCTATTAATGACAGCAGGCAATGAGAGAGAGGTTCTGGTAAAAAAAAGATGTTAAGCCCAAACAAAATCTATCAATGAAAAAATCTTAATAGATCGACGTCCAGTGAAAAGCCTTTTTCCTTTACTGCACCTAAACAAAGCTGAGATTGTCAGCCTTCTAGTTCAGCAGAAGATAAAGTTTATTGGAGAGAAAATGGGACAGTTCAGTATTTTGTTTCTTTACTAACTGAGGCATGAACAGCAGTTTTTTGATGATCCCTTTAACAAGCCAGCATTCACCAGCCCTCACACTTTGTCAGATTATCACCTCTTATGTTGTTGATTTCTGACATGCAAGATGCATTTTTCTCTGTTTTCTAAAGGTTTTTCAGATCTTAAGGCTGCAGAGGGAAGCTTCTACTAATTAGGCTAGGATTTCTAAGTGTATCCTGCTGCTACTAGAAACTGAGCAACAGGGAGCTCTGCCTTTTCTGGCACTGAGGGAAATGTCCTCATTAGTGCCCATCTCAGAATAGCAAAGCTGACAATGCACCAAGTTTTAACAGCAGAGGTGACAGCCCTAGAATCAGCATAACTGCAGCACTGAAAGAAACAGTGCTGAGTGAACTTCCACTACTGCCACCATTTTGCTTGAGAGCTGACAAAAAAAAAAGGCAACTTACAAGTGCATTTTGTGCTTATTAATAGACAACACTTGTCACAGCAGCTTGTAGAGAAAGCCGCTGGACCACAGCTATGTTGCACATGATATTCTCAGCTGGAGTATATGAAGAGGCAGAAAGCATAACTCTCAAGTATGCTCTTTATTATTTCTGAAATTTAATCAGTTTTGTCACCCTCAAACCAACCAAAGCAATGAGAATTTCAGCTATACAACAGAACTAGGTTTGCTTAAATCTACAAGTAACTTACAGATTAAAAATACTGGAGGAGGCCACCCTTCCCCTTTAGTTTGTTAGGCAAACTAAACTTCCAAATCATACAGGAGGTGGGAGCAACCTTTGTTAACTCAGAAGTCAAATAGAGAGATGTAGGTAGTAATGATACATTTCTGAGTGTATCACTGAAAATAAGTGATACTTTAGGAGGTTGATTGCTACAGAGCACAAAGTTTCACTCCTAAAGTAAGGGGATACGCCCTTTCTGCCATTTAGTAACAGTGCTAAAGGCCGCTTCTAAAACTGACAGTGCCAGCTGCTGAAACTCGTGTTGGGCCACTCAGGCCGGGCCAGTAACAAAAAGGCTTTTCTCTAGGATACCACTACAGTGAGCAGAAACCAGAGCCCCTGCCCCCCCCAACTAAGCTCCCTTTCCTTGACATCTCAGACTTCAACTCTAAAATCCTGACACAACAATCACACTCATACATGGCATATTTTGGGCAATACAGAAGCCTAGTAAATGGAAAGCAAGTGCTTCAGGTCAGTATTTAGTGCCCTCACCTAGTAAGAAAGCTTTTCTTGCCTCAGGCTGCAGAAACTTGTAACTTCTAAGAACTTCTGTTAACAAAACAGAAAAGATTGGTTCTTAAGTAGAATCACTGTGCAGAAGCATCCCTTCCTGAATCCTTCTTCCACAGAAGAAGGAAAAAAAAACAAAACCCAAATCCTCACTGCAAAATCCCCCAAATCCTCACTGTAAACACTTTCTACCAAGTCTGTGAAGATGTTTTCAAGTAGAGGCACTAGTGAAAAAATGTAGTGCTTCATCCAACCACTACATAAAGCTAACATGATTGGAAGCTCAACATATCTAAAACTAACCAGATTTAGCTTCAGTAACATTAAGTAACTACAGTGCTTTGCCATAAGAGACCAAGAACAAGAGTGAAAACATTTAGGAGTAACAGCATTGAGAGTATGTGAAAAGAACTTCCACCTTTAAAAAAGCTTGTAGAAAACAGAACTGCTGTAGCTACACAAGTCAAAGGCAGGGTTTCTAAGTGCCATGCAGGATGGTACCAGCTCATAGGTAGTAAGACAGTTCTGGTGGTAGTTGTCCACATAGTAAGTGAAAGGAAATGTTTTTTCCTCCCCTCATCTGTAAAGCTCCTGCTGCCTATCCTATGGAGTCAAGTCAGAATCCAGCACAAGCTGTCAGCTTCATTTCCAATGCTATTTTTAAACATCCAATCTCCTCTTTCTCAGGCTTGCAGAAGATACCTAACTGAAAGTCTTATTTCAATTAGCAAGTTCAATACAGCTCTCAGCTCCCAGGTGTATTTGTATTTAAGCAGCACAGCAGGTTTGGAAATATAAATCCCAGCCACAGGCAGATGTGACAAATAGGTGTGGCTGTGCCAGCATAGGAAGGCCCAAGTATTGCCAACAAACAGCCTGTTTGCACAGAGGACCTGAACACCCAGGACCATACCTTCATTTCTTTCTGCCAGCCCACAAAATCAGCTTGCTATGTATAAATTTAGAGTTGGTGGTGTTTGGGAACATTTTATTTTGTACATGACAAGATTTGACACCATGTCAGTTAAATAATACAAATTTACATTCATGTGGAATGTTTTTAGAAAAGTCAACTTAAAAAAAAAAAGATCTCCTTTACCCTTAAAACCCCATCCCACCCATCAACATTTTACAGTGGAAAAAAACAAAACAATCTAATTCACATTCCCTCCTAACCCCCCAATGCAGGACAGTAGTTGAGTGTAGTTTACAGTTCATCTTTCACATCTGTGGATTCCTGTGAAGACAAAAAAGAGAATTAGAATATTACTTTTGGAAAGTGGAAAAAGGTTACAAGAACTGCCCCAGAAGAACAGAATTTTTTATTACCGTCACTGCACATTAGATTATCCTGCTATGCAAACATAACAGCAGTGGCATCAAAATTAAGTAGGTATAGTACAATAAATACTGTTTCTCAAATTTATTCTTACCTAATCTGACATTTAACAGTAGGAAATTACATTGCTGTAATCTATATATTTGCACTAGTCACAGGGTATCATCTTGCAGGTCTCTTCCAAAAGCAACCCAAGAAAGCAGGCCCAGTTGGGACCTCATAGCAACTTTACAAGTTAGTACTATCAAGAAGCTATGGTATTAGAGGAGTTCAGCATATCATCAAGACATAATTAAAACTGCAGCCATGAGCTAAGTGATGGCTGACTTCACATGACAGGTGAACTGTTCAGAAGCAATGGTATTGTCTGGAATGTTGTTCCAAGCCTGTATTATAAGCATTTAAAATTACACAATTACAAACAACTGTTCATGTTTTTGCCCACAAGCTGTGGAAGTACCATGGATAATTATCTTTACTAGAGGATTTGCTACACTTTTCTTGCCACTGGGCACCGTTACCATCTCTAAAGCTTAACTCAGCTCCAGCTTTGAACATACCTCAGTGTCATCTTTTCAAAATACTAGTTTAATAATAAATTTGTTCTGCAGTTTTCTTCCCCCTCCAAGAAAAGCCTGGAACACCTGACACTAACATCTAGCGTCATGAAAGGCAAAGTGAACTTTATTGCCAGGTAGCATCCACAGATTAAGGTGCACATAAATATTGGCAAGAAAGCATCAAACCTGAGACCCTACCTTCTGTGTATCACTGTCCTCAGCATCAGCATCCAGTTCCTCTTCATCCTGCTCTGCCTCCTCAGCTGCATCTTCAGGCTCTTCAGGTTCCTCATCCACCTGTACACAAAGGTCACAAGCAATTAGCTTTACTTGCTTAGGTTGTTTAATTAGTTGTGCACTAGCTAAATACAGGCTATGGAAGTATTCACTATTATTTCCTAACATTTGCCACCAGCTACCTGAAAGAAAAAGTAAAATCTGTTTAGCACTGGTCCACTCCAGCAAAACAGCCAGCAGAAGTTCTTGCACAGCATTAGGAGAACCTGTATTACTTGTACCCATTTAGGAATTTCTCCTCATTATAGAGACTGGAGCCAAAGGCCTGTGTGCCTAGTTTACTCCTGTAGAGCCAGCACTTGACTAAGGACAGGAATATGCTTAAGTAGCATAATGAAACAGCAGAATCTCAAGCAGCTACAAAGAAGAGCAAGGAAGGAGAACATGAGCTTTAAGTACAGATTCATGGCTGGACTTTTGGTGGCCCACTTAACTGCAGGAAGCTGGATACATTTCATTTTATGCAAGTGAATGAAGCAGCTGCACTTTTTAAGATGGAGCAACACTAGGTCAATTATCAGTCTAAGTGGAAGACAAACTAACCTTTGCATCCAGGTCAATGTTTAAACTCAAACGAAGCATCCTTTCTATTCTGTCCCCATATTCCTTAGTGTCCGGCAACATATATCCTGATCTCAGAGTTGCAGTTTCAAACAATACCACTGCAAGATCTGAAAGAGTTTTGTCATCTTCATTTTCCTAACATGGAAGAAAACCAGAAAATCAAGAGAGACCTGTTAAAGCAGGTTATATGCAGCCAAGTCAGCCAATGTTTCACTACTGTATTTATTTACCTTGACCCTCCTCAGCATGTCCTTGATCAGTGGATGCCTGGGGTTAATTTCAAATGTCTTCTTTTGGCTGGCATAATAACTGAGACGAGAAATTACAGCACTAAGTGCTAAGTTTCAAAATACAGGACCCAATGAGATCTTTAAATCTACATGCACTGGTTACAGTCACAGTAACAAGTGAAATCCCCTCCTCCTTTAATACTGGTGCAACTATAAAAAGCATTCCAGTTACTAAGTTCATCTTTTGCAAACAAATGGCAGATACCACATGCCACCAATAAGTCTTGCTCACCAGGTAGTTTTACATACTGGGCTTGAAAATAACAATTTAAGGCTATAATGGAGACTAACTTGGTTGTAAAATGACCTTAAAAACACCCAGGATCATTTGAACTGGGCAGAAGCTTGTTACTGGGCACACCAAGCCATTTCTTGTCTGCTACTACAGTACTGGAAGCTTACTTTGTAGATATATCCTTCCCAGTCTGGTAAGCTTGAGCCTTCATGATTCTTTCCATGTTACCAGACCATCCATACTGACTAGCCACAAGAGCACATGGAGATTGGGTTAAACGTTGAGATAGCACAGCTTTCTCAATCTGTAAAGAAAAAACCCCAAAACACCCTAATGTTAGTTCTCAGAGCTAATAGCTTATACTTAATAAAGTAAATAACTCGCACTTCCCTGTCAATTCAAGAATCTCTGAAAAATGTCTAAGGTGACATTCTAACTCTTTATCTTCCTGAATAAAGATGTTATCCATAAAGATTCACCCATGAAGACAGAGAAGCTACTGTCAAGTCTGTGCTCAAATAATCTGCAAGGTATGTTGTAGCAAGTATGACAAAAATAATCACTACATATAACACAATATTTTACCTTGTCTTTGAGAGCTTTGTCTTTCATCCAGTTTAAGAGGGGCTCAAATTCCTTTTCCAAGGCTTCCCGACTCTCTTTAGACTTTTCACTTTCTTCAAACTTAACTCCTTCTTTTGCTACATTCTGAAACCTCTTGCCATCGAACTCTGGCAAAGCCTGAATACAGTATTCATCCACAGGTTCAGTCAGATAGATCACTTCATAGCCCTTTTTCAGCAAACGCTCAACAAATGGTGAGGACTCAGCCTAGGATGAAACATTTAAGATATCAGTTTAATTGCATTTGTAATAGCAGCTACGAAAACCTGTACAACTATCTGGCTAATACTGCAGTAGTAACATAAATATAGAGTCTCCACATTTACAGTAAATAGACAATTCATAGCATCTATGGTACTAAGATGACAAGCTATAATATACTGCACTCCTTCCCTCTTTCTTTCACTCTTACAAACCTCCTTTCTGCTGGCACCAGCCATGAAATAGATTTTGTCTTGCTTCTCTTTCATTCTTTCCACATACTGATCAAGGCTTGTGAGGTTACTTTCATGATGAGACGACTGGAAGCGCAGAAGTTTAGCGAGCCGGGTACGATTGGAGTGATCCTCAATAACACCAAGCTTCACATTAGTGCCAAACTCTTTCCAGAATGTGTCGTTGTATTTTTCCTCTGCAATTTTCTTGATCATATCAAGAGTTTTGCGAACAAGTTTCTTTCTGATCACCTAAAAAAAAAAAAAGCAGTAATACTGAGTTACAACAATAAGTATTTTGAATAGCCCTCAATGCAACCTTACTTCAATACAAATTCCACTTTGTATCCCTGATCTGAAATAGACAAGTAATCTGTAAACAGCAATAACTGAGTTTCCTTCACATTAATTTCAGAGCCATGCAACAAAATTCATCAAGCTATTAAGTCTCCTAAACTTTGCTGCTGTTGTGCTTACAATGAAGGAATTTAAAACCAGTTAGCTTACCTTTAACAATTTATGCTGCTGAAGTGTTTCACGGGATACATTCAAAGGAAGATCATCAGAATCCACCTAATTAAGAAATAAAATTTTCAGTATATCTGACAATATCTGAAGCTAAAAAAAAAAATTAAAGTAATATTTATAATACTTACAACACCCTTAACAAAGTTAAGATACTTGGGCATCATGTCATGGAAGTCATCGGTGATGAACACTCTTCGAACATACAGCTAAATTACAAGAGCAGAGAGCACCCAAGTTACTTTAGGGGTTTTTGCTTTTCCACAAAACCATACCCACACACTTTTCTGTCCTACCTTAATGAAATCACTTTTTTTGGATCCATATTCATCAAACAGTCCACGTGGAGCAGAATTAGGAACAAACAAGATGGATTTGAAAGTGACTTCCCCTTCAGCAGTGAAGTGGATGTATGCCATCGGGTCATCATGTTCCTGTGATGAGAAAACACTTCCAATTAACATGGGGAAAATACCAGTGAAATAATAGGTTTCCAATAACAAGAAAGAGTTTGGCAAATAAGTGCAATTATTTTACAACTAATCCAGGTAGCTATGCTTTGCAAGAGTCTGTCATGGAGACAGAAGTTTAAGTTACAAGAGCTGAGTTACTCATGTAAAAATAGCTTTCCTAAGTAACCCTCCTGGAGACCTCTCCCAAGTTTTGCTGGATTTTAATAAGCTAGTCACAAAAAAAGTTACCAACAGGACAATAACCAATAGTGTTATCATCATACCACAGTTAAGATACTCTCAAGTTGCACGTTACACTGTATGATACAAAGACAACACTTCTAAGAAACTGTCTCCTCCTTTCTTCTACCACATGCAACAAACAGCACAACTCTCAGACTAAATACAAATTTCCCTGTAACATTTAAACACATCAGTACGCTCCCCATGAGCTGCAACATAATATACAAACCTAGACAAATTAACACTCAGATGGCAGTATCTTCTCTCTGGAAAAAAGATTAATTCCTGACTGAGATGTTATACCTTCCAAGCTCTCTGCAGTTCCATCTACTGATGACAACTAATTAATTCTTCTGAAATAACCCATTCTATAAGCACTTAGTTTTATTTACATAGCAAGAGATACTATAGCAAGCCTCTTGCTTTGGAATTATCTTGAAGCCCAGCGTTTACCTTGGAAAAGGTTTTGTAAAAAGCTTTGTATTCATCTTCTTCAACTTCTTTAGATGGTCTCTGCCAGATTGGTTTTATGTCATTCATGAGCTCCCAATCCCAGACAGTCTTTTCAACCTAGGTAAATAAACACAATAGTATTAAAAAGACTCATTCTTTACTTCAGGTTAGGCCAATTAAATGTACTCCACTGAAGCAAAACATAAAATAGCATGTAAAAATCCCAAACATGCTCTCAAAATTATGCAATGACCTGGACATTCTCATTTTAAGCATACACACTAGTGCAACACATGGGAACAAAACTTTAGTCTACAATGTAGTGTGTTCCATGTTCATTTAACACATTCACTAAGCACCAGCACTTCTGTTCTAATGTTACTCTGGAAAAATCTTCCCAGCAGAGTATGTTTAAATTTAAACTTATCAACAGCATCAGGTTACAGAATTCCACTACCATTTCCAGCAATTCATGCAAGTACTTATAATTAGCTGTGACCACAGCTTCACAAGGCTACTGCCAATCACCTGCCTGACTTCTACCTAGTCTGTTTCATTTAAAACCTTCTCTCCTACCATCTCACATTAAAAGGATTTGCTCCTTGAAAGCACACACTACTGAAATGCACCTCTGCAAGACTACCTAGGAAAATTACTATCTGACGTGAGCTACAAGATACCAAAGCTAACAAAGCTCACCTTCTTAGTTTTTGGTTTCTTTTCTTCCTCCTCTTCTTCAACTGCTGCTTCATCATCTGTTTCTTCTTCTTCTTTCTCCTTTGCTTCCTCCTCTTCAATGGGTTCTTCAACAGTCTCTGTCTAAAGAGACAACCACAGGTGGAGATTTGAAGACCTTGACTTCCTACCAGGTATGTTGTAGTATTCTCTCAAACAGTTTAATCTTTCCCAGCACTAGCCTGATTTCTGCTACTTGTCTGTACCAAACTTTTCTACAGCTAATATTTTTCAGTTACTTTTTCATTAATACATACTTCCCTTCAATACACTGGGAGATCACCACACTCAAATTTAAGTTTCTCAATGCTTTACACATAATGCTTATCAGAGACTTGGTGGATTTTAAGTTGGTGCTACACTAAGAAAACATCACAACAAGTTTAAAATCTAAGACACTGCCCTGTTTCTTATAGAAGGGTATCTAGCTATGGCTCTGCTTGAAAACTTAACAGAGCTTCCATCTACCAAAGCCAGTGGAACAAACATCCTTATTATTAGCAGTGTTTTTTCTTTGGTAAAATTGTTTGAATCAGAATAAAACCAAGTTCCTATCAAGTTTGTGATTTTAGCAACAGATCAGCATTTGAAAAAAAACAACTAACAAACAAAAGAAAACTCCCTAGTAAAATAGTAGCCAAAAGAGTCAGGAACAGAAGAGTTTTAGAAACTGCACAAGAAGCAGCTCTATGGCAGGCCCTCAGCCTTCATGAAAGATCTGGCCATGAAGATCTTAACCAAACCTTATACTGAACAACGCTCAGTTAAATACATTTACCTTGCTGCTCCACACATATATGGGGAAGTTTATGAACTGGGAGTATTTCTTCACTAGATTTTTAACTGTGTCCAGCTCAAGGTAATCAGATGCTTCCTCCTTCAAGACAAGGCTTAAGAAAAAAAAACCAAACAAAACCAAACCCTTTAAAGTGCTGGACAAGTATTAGACAGTTTTATAGCAGAATATACATTTCTTATGCCTCTGAGATCAACCAACTGAGCCAGAGCATGGTGCTAATAACCAAGAGTGAGGGTTGATCCACATATGGGATCATTCATTTAAGAGCTGGACTTGATGATCACTGTGGGTCCCAGCTCAGAACAATCTGTGATTTTTGCTGCAGCCATAGCAATTCAGATTTATGCAAGTGAGCTTTTTTATTAGTTCAGCTCCCAGTAGCTCTTAAAAAACGCAATTCTTACTCAACCAGCAATTGCTTTCATTGACTGAGGCAGAACACAATATTCAAAAGTTTAAATGAAAACATCAAATCATATTGATACTTATCAGGATCTTGATGCACCCCCATGGGCTTTACTTCAAAACTAGAGCATCAAGATCAATTTTTTTACACTGAGTGCATCCTCCAGAAAGACATCCTCTAAATTCAGGCCAAATAAATTTACCTACTCATGAAAGCAAAGAGAATAGGACTAGCAAACTACCTCCAGTTTGAACTTTGCATCAGACTAGCCTCACTGATATATAAACAGCAGCCAGATTCCCAGCAAAGCTCTACAGCCCCTGTACAGGTTTTGCCAGGCCAGAATGAGCCTGAAGGGAGCTGAACTGTCTGGAATTACTTGCTGACAGTTGTAAAGACATTCATAGCTTTGTTAGCTCATCTAACAGAACATAAACTACATTACTACATTTATTTTTGGATGCAGTTTGTATTTTGCATATTTCTATTAAACTGAATAAAGCTGTATTACAAGAAGTCAATCAGTCACAAAGCTAAAGTCACTCACTTATTCCAGTAAGCAAAGTGTACCCACACAATCTTTTTTATTTTAAGACTAAAGAAACTTAATACTTACGTTATGGTTGTGCCACGTCCTAAGGTGTTCCCTCTGGGGTCATTGATCACAGAGAATTCATTTGAATCTGACTCCCAAATATGCTGAGTATCATTGTTGTGTTTTGATGTGACAATAACTCTGTCTGCTACTAAGAAAGCAGAATAAAAGCCAACACCAAACTGGCCAATTAACTCAGATGTTGACTGGCTATCATCCTGCATTTCAGTCATCTTGTTTAAGAATTCACTTGTACCAGACTTTGCAATGGTACCCAGGTTTTTAACTAACTCCTCCTTTGTCATGCCAATACCCGTGTCTGTAACATGAAGCATGTTCTTCTCTTTATCACACTGAAAAAAAAGAAGACAAAAATGCAGTTTGACTTCACTGTGATCTTTAGTACATGCCAAGGAAACTTGGTATATAGTAGGTATTCAAACATGACGAGCTACAATAAACTGAATCTGCAGTAACTATAGAAATGAGGAAGACTCTCCTTCAAAGCAGTCCAATACTTCAGCTGCTCTTTATAAAACCAGAAACATATCTTTACCACTAGAAGAGGAGTAGTCTTTGGTAGAGTTAATTGCAAGGGTCCTCATGTGGTCCTAGTTTATATTTGCATCAGTATTAAGCAAAAAAAAAGAAATTTAACGATGGAGCATATTTTTACATTCTTCCACCACTTCTTTAAAAAGTATGTTTGTATCTAATCCTTCTTACCTTGATTTTGACTGTAAGTTCCTCGTTGCCAGCAAGAGCATTTTCATCAGTTAACGATATCAACCGTATCTTATCTAAAGCATCTGATGCATTTGAAATAAGTTCCCGCAGGAAAATCTGAAATAGGAACCAGTAGTCAGGAATGGCAGGAGAGAAACAGACACACACCTCCCAAAATTCTAACATGATATGAAGATGAAGGCACTAACCTCTTTATTTTTATATAAAGAATTGATAATTAGCTTCATCATTCTGTTCACTTCTGCTTGAAATGCAAACTTCTCAGATTTTTCTCTGATTTCTTTGATCTGGGATGCATTTAGGCCATCTAGCTGGATAGCTTCTTCCTCTCTGTTAAGACAGTGAAAAACCTATCAAGGAGTCCCGTCCACAAACAGCAAGACTAATTTAATCACGAAGCAGCAGCAATAGCACTTAACTACTGATGCAGTACAAAATTACATGATCACATGAGTCAGGTGCAAGAGCAGCAATCCTCAACTACATTACCATAATCCAAAAACTTGACTGAAAATTCATGCTTGCAAGTAAGACTTTTTAAATAAAAGATTCAGGGAATAATACTGGTAGTCTTAAAGCTACTGCAATCCTCAGCATGTGGTACACCTCACAGGGGTGAGGCATTTCATGGTTACAGAGCTATTTCATCCACAGGCACTAAACTGACATGATTTATGATGTGCACGAGAAAACCCAAATTGAGTTATCGATACTCTATAAAAACAAGTTGAACTTTTCTGAATCCAAGTTCTCAGCTCATTTTTACTTAGAAGGAAACAGTCTTGACAGGAACGTTTTATTTCCCCCAGCTGACTGGGTCTCTCTTTCGAACAGCGTTCACCCCTTACTTGAGACATTACTGGTGCTCAAACTGACCCATTCAAAATCAGAGCGCCCCGGGTACCAACCTCTGAACAACTTCATCATCCGTTCGAGACCCTTCTCTGCTTTTGCCCAAGTCATCTTCCACAGTCCCATCCACATCGACCTCATCGGCTCTGACCGACACTGGGAAAACAAGGAAACCAGCGTTCTGAGCCCGATCCCCACACTACGCATTGCCCAACTTCTTCGCTTACCCCTCCCCACGCCTTCAGGCTCAGCGCTGCCCCTCGAATCCCCCTCCCTAGGAGAGTTCAGCCCAACCAGAGACACGGGAGATGGGCAGTGGGAGGCCCCCTCCTACCCTCCGCCCTCGCCCGTGATAGCGCAAGAGTGGCGCAGCCCCCTCCCCCCGCCGCCCCATCTCCGGAGAGGGCCAGGCCCGGGTAGGTCATGCGAGGGCTCGAGCATCGCTTCCCTCCCCGTGGGCCAGACTGAGGGGTCCCGCCGGAGACTCCCTCCACCTCCCCTCGGCGGCCTCCGTCCCCCTCACCCCAGCAAACAGCGGGGGGGGGGGGGGGGGGGGGGGGGGGGGGGGGGGGAAGGGGTTGGGCCTGTTGACTGGGGCCCGGACACCCCTCCGCCAGAACCTTCTAGAAACCCGCAGGCGCTCACCGGCCAGGAGCAGCACACACGCCAGAGCGAGCCCCCAGACCGACTTCATGGCGGCCGTAGTGACAAGAGAAGAGCCGCCGCCGCCGCCCCGGAATCAGTTCCGCGCAGCCGCCGATTCTACTGGAGCGCCCGCAGCCCTCCCCCTCCGCCTTATCAACCCCCGGGTGGGGGGGACCGCGCCATTCGGCCCAATAGCAGCGCACCACGCCAAACACGCAGCCAATGGAGAGCTTTGAAAGGCGGGGCTTTCGACTGGCGCCGCCAATCGTAACTTTCCATGTGCGGTTTCCTGCTGTCGGAGCGTGGCCTGCGCCCATTGGCGGGCGGAGCAGCGCCAATGGCTTGCGCGGCCAATGGCTTGCGCGGGGGGGCGTGGTCAGCGTGGCCCCGCGCGGCGCTGCGATGAACGATGCGTGGTGTTTAACGGCGGCACAAAGCGCGAAACACCGCCTCCGACCGCTTCCGGGGACGCCCGGGATGCTCATCCTGTCGCGGCGGCACTCCCGGGTGCTGAGAAGAGCTAAAAGTAATGATTTGAGTCATAACCGGCTGGGCCGAGCAGCGGGAGCAGAACCAGGCCTGGGCCGCCGTAGCTGCCGGCAGGGGCAGGGAGGCGCTGACGAGTCCTGCTGTCTGCCCCACCGAGTAAAGGCGAGAACGACGGGGGCCTCATGCGCCTTTCTGCGCATTGCATGTCGGGAGCTGTAGTTCGCGCTGTCGATGTTCAGTAGCGCCCCCTGCCATGGCTGGGTGCTCCTCACGGCCCCGCTGTTGTCCTTGTGCGGCAGGTTTCTGTCTTCCGGTTTCCAGCGCTCGTCAGGGCAGCCATTCTCCCGGGAGCTCATTAGCGCTCCTTAGCCTACCTTGGGGGCCTTTGTTTATCCACCCGCGGCCCTCTCATCTCCCCGGGGAGTGGCGGCTCCAGCAGCCGCCTGTGGTGTGAGGGGACTCGGGACCTGCCGCCCCAGTGCCACCCTGCCGGGCACGGTCAGTGTGAGGGCAGTTGCGATCTGTGGCACGCTAAAAAGGAGCCCTGCTGCTCCAGACACCTTTCCCATGCATTTCCAGTGTCCCTGGCAGGGGTTGCAGCTTGGGAGATGAAGATGCAGCCTGTGCAACTTCTGCAATGCACCGCTGTTAACAGCTTATGTTAATAAGCGACTTGAAGTAACTTACACCCCTCCTCATCACTCTGAAGAAGTCTGCCCAGGCTTGCGTGTGCCGGTCACCTGTTTCGTCTTACATGTTTAACTCTAGACTGAGGGAAAAAAACCACCGAATACCAAAAAAGCAAACTTGCAAGTGATGAACTTTGTACTTGGAGAGGAATGTATTTGAAAGAGATTGACCGGCAATGTTCAAGGCAAAAAATAAAAGCCCTCACTGTGTTGACAATTTCACAAACAGAGCTTAGTCTATCAGTAGCTGAAAGTCTTGGCCAAAATATGTTTATCATCTTTAGTTATACAATGGGCCAGATAGATCTTTTTTTTTAAACTCTAAAACTCAATCTTGTACCTTTCTGTTCTCCTGATAACTAATGTTTATGGAACTTTACTCCAATTCTTTCCAGTAAAGAACCGGAGTAAAGAATGACTATCTTTGGGTTTTTCTTAATGAAATGTCGTGCTTTAACCCCACCTGGCCACAAAGTCCTGTGCAGCTACTTCCTCTCTCCTCCTCTTGGGCTGGGGGAGAGAATCAGAAGAGTAAAAGTGGGAAAACTCATGGGATGAGATAAAAGTTTAATAGGTAAGCAAAAGCCATGCATGCAAGCAAAGCAAAACGAGGAATTAATTCACCATTCCCCATGGGCAAGCAGATGTTCAGCCATCTCCAGGACAGCAGGGCTCAAGCACACACAGCAGTGACTTAGGAAGACACCATCACTCCCAACATCCTCCCCTTCCTCCCCCTTCTCCCAGCTCTCTACACTGACCATGGTGCCATATGGCACAGAAGGTCCTTTGGGTCAGTTGGGCTCAGCTGTTCTGGCTGTGTCCCCTCCCATCTTCTTGTGCACCTCCAACCTCCTTGGTGCTGGGGTGGTGTGAGGGGCAGAAAAGGTCTCGACTCTGTGCAAGCACTGCTCAGCAATAACCAAAAATCCCTGAGTTATCAGCACTGTTTCCACCCCAAATCCACAAGAGAGTCCTGTGCTAGCTACTGTGAAGAAAATTAACTCTAGCCCAGCCAATACCAGCACAAGAAGGCAAAATTCAATTGTAACATCTTTAAAAGACTCATGAAACTTTTCTATAGGATTTGCAGTTTTAATCTGTTCCGCACAGATCACAAATTATATGAGAAAAAAAAGGACGGTTACTCTTCCAACATGTGAAAATCACTGTGAAAAATAAATATGAGAGGTCAGGGTTGTAAGTAAAACAAACCTGTCAGGTTTTTGTAAAGATTTGTGTGAAGTTGAAGAATTATTTTCTGAAGAGTAGTCTTGTTTGAAAATACAATTTCATTATTCAGGAGTCTAAGCACAGAAAGTTTATTTTTTCTAAGACTCACCTACAAGCAGATCAGGATTTGATTTCCTAATTGTGCCTCTGTGATTCCCAGAGCGACATATGTTGCTTTATGACTGTGAATAGGCATTTGAAGGACACAGAGATAAACAGAGTAGTTATCTCTGTCTTGTAGAATTCCTGCATTAGAAGATTTTTCTGGCATTTCTGTTTTAGCAGTCATTTCGCTGGCAGCAGGAAAATTGAATGCTTTGTGGCAATCATTTTGAATATTGGTAGCTGGAGTAGTAAGAATGCAAACCAATTCTGTTATTGATTGTGCTAAACCAACACAGATTTTCGATTAAGTTTTGTGGAATTCAAATTTTATTGGTTACTTTGCCCTTATGATTATGCAGTGTAGAATGTTGCTTTTGAAGGAAATACAAAACCAGGTAAATCCGTGTTTGTCTGTTGAATTTAAAGGCTAGACTAGTAAGAATTGTAATGAGTTTTCCAGCATTGATTGCTTGGTGTAGATTACACAGTTTGCTTTCATGAATGCCAATTTGGATTACCCAGGACAAAACTGATAGGCAAGAATGAGGCAGCTGAGTACTTATGCTCTCAGAAAGTAAGTTTATTCTCTCTACAAGGAGGCTGTAAACTGGAGAAAATTTCAGCTTTATTTCTGCTTAAAAACTTAAGAGAGCTTTTAAGCTCTTAGTTGCACTGACTACTGCTGCCATTCAAAAGAAGTCTGAATATCACCTTTCAGGAATTAATACCAAAGGGGAGATGTAACTGTCAAGTGGTGATAGTTCTTCAGCAACTTAGCTGCATTACAGAGGTCTATAAAGCGATTAGAAATGTTTTGATAATTGTGTGCATAACAATTGAAATAGTCTATTTTAGCACAGTGCTTTTCTGTCTTAAATAAAAATTCAGGGTCCTGTGGTGATAAAAGGAATGGAATACAGGCAGCATCTCCTCCCATGCAAACAGCAGAGACAGCCCCTTTCCAGTCCATTGAAAGCAACTTGATCAGGTCAGCCCCATGTCAGTGTGGAAGTCACCTCTCTGAAGCAGGCCATGGGATTCCAACATGATGTTGGAATTAGCAAGAAGCATAACCTTTACAGAAACAGCTGTGGAGATAAATTGAGAGGAGTCTGTAAGACCTGACTGTGGGTATTGGACTTAACCAGTTAAATTAGCCAGCTAATCTTTCTGGGCTCCATCTATAACAGTGAGCCAGTCCTCCTTTCACTGCCCTACTTTGGCTCTGATTTTTCCTGAACTGATTTAACTCTCTGGCCCAGCAAAATACTTGGTAATTAAATCAGCTTATATTAGGCACAGGCTGAACAGTAAAGAGCAGGAGTTTGTGGCTAAGAGAAGATGATATTCTGGTTTTTGTGGTGGTGGGCTGCACCTGGGATGTAAATTACATAGGACAAAGATATTGTACATAGGCGCAAACATAAGGAAGCCATAAAACTAAACAGTGAGTTTGCAATTTCAGAATATCAACTCTCTTAGTACACAGTTAACTTGAAATCTGCTACTAACACAAGTTACATTTTTGTTCATAGATAATTAAAATGTTTTAAGTCACGTCACTGCTAATCAGCCATTTACGGCCATACTGTATTTGAAAAAGATACGTGAGTGATTTTTTGTGAGAATAATTAATATGGTCTGAAGTTTGTACCACCAAATGGAGCCTTATCTTTCCTACATAATAATGCATTGGAAATATGAAGAACTACGTATCTGCATTCTCTATGACTTAAGATTAAGTGGTATCTTTTAAAACAATACATTGAGAGTTTATACTCACTCCCTCTGCAGTGTCTGCATCAGGGACTAAAACCTGTGTGTACAGCACGAACTGAAGGCAAAGCCACTTACACAAGATGTTCTGCAACATCTGGGACTGAGTGTGAATATGAAACAAACAAAAAATATGCTGTCAGTAGCTAGCTTTTCAAGCTGATTATCCAAATATTAGAAATTTTTAACAGTAGCTACATACAACCAGGATTAAACTACTAATGTTTGAAGTTTGGAGGAAAGTATTTGTTCTTCAGGTGTAATTTGGCATTTGGTTGTCTTTATTCCATTTCTCTGGAGGCTGATGATTTCATTGCAGCTGGCACTGTTGAAAAGTCTGTAATCTGTGGTGTGTCCCCCTCATCAAATATTTTTGAAATTTGCAAGGTGTTCATTAATGTTTAATGCTCTATATCTTTATAAGTAGAAGAATTCACAGAAGAGAATGGATTTTAAGGAGCCCACCACTAAGGGAAAAAATTAGTTACGATGAATATTTGTATTTGTAGAAGAATCTTTGTACAGATAAAACAACCATGTTGTGATCATTATGAAACTCTCCTTGAGTCTTCAAATACTGAAAACTCTGTAAGTTTCAGTATCACTAGAAATCTGCATCTGCAGCAACATATTTCTGTGGCTAAGACCATTTCTGCCCACAGCCACTTGTTTTGCTCAAGAACAGAGGCATGAAGGTATAAAAGGTTTTGAAGAGAAGACATTAAGCTTTAAAAAGTGTGTTTTCTTTTTGCCCTCCCCTGCCTAACAGCACGGGAGGAGGAAAGAACCAGAGTGGTGGAGCTGCAGGACTGGGGCTGGATTTGCTGGGCGAGAGCTTGTCCTTGTTGGGATCCATAAAATTAGAGGGTTTTGAGAAAATGGTAAAAAAGACAGGCCTCAGACAGCAGATTTGTGAACAGTGCTAATGCAGCAGAAAAAGTTTTCTCAGCTGTAGAGCAGACGTGAGAAATAGAACAATAAGCCTCTATGATTTACCCTTTGAGGTTGCAAGAAGTTTATTTAATGTATATCTGTAGAAGGTTAATATGAATGAGTTTCTGTGCTTTGTCTCTCATAAACAAGCCATTGTGTTAAAGAATAAGTCTCTATTGTGTTAACTACAGTTACGTGTGCTTCATATGATTGGATAGAATTATTGTCAATATGTTGTTTCTCTATGTGTGATTGGCTGAAACTTGGACTGAGATGGCTTTATGCTATGCTGTAGCGTTACATTTCCTGGGCATTCCATTTGAATCAGCGAGCTGTTCACATCTGTTGTCTCCGTTGTCCTAACAATGTAGTGAGACTGATGTTTGAAATAAACAGCTCACGGCACTGATTTCAGGTGTCCCGTCCCTGTTCGTGGCAGTATGCAGTGTGCAAAATGGTGCCTCTCCTCTGTGAGGAATATAACTAGACTAGGATAAAAAAGAAAATCATGGAAAAACCCAGCCGTCGGACACCCAGGTGTTAATCAGGAGAAATATTTCATCCCCTCGTCATTTGCATCTTATGTGTTTGTAAGTAATTTTTCTAGGGGTTCCTGGGTTATGGAAATAGGAAGTCATTTATCTAAAACAGAATGGGACGTTTTTTACCAGCTTGAGAAAATTTAACTGGATAAAGGACATTCAGATATCTCAAAAACTGAACTTATAGATTTGCTCATCTGGGTGAAAGCGAACACTCAAAATATAAATTTACAGTCTGGTTTTACCTTTGATTTTTGGGATCAAATAAACTGGAAAATCTATAATGTGTTCTCTCTCAAAAAAGATGAGAGTCTAAGTTGACTTATCCCTGCTTTGCTGGAGTGTTTCAAACAAACTGACAGTAACCAAGACAGTTCTGAACCACAAAACAAAATATCTTGCTCAGACTCTTTAAATCCAAGTAAAATTGAGCCTGCATCCCTCTGGGGGAAATTTTCGGGTTTCAGTCGGGATGATTTTCTCCCTCCTAATTCGTCTGGTGCTTCTCCCAGAAATGCTGGCTGCATCCCGTCCTCCGGAAACTGGGAACTGGAACGGCTTTCAGATTGGGTCATATCTTCTGTTTCCCCCGGGTCTCTCTGTGTTCCTGCGGCAGAAAAGAATCTCTCTAGCACCTCTCCAGGAAATGATGAACTCTTTCCATGTCGGGAAAAGTGTTCGGAATTTTCCTTGTGTTCCAGGAACATAAGAGTTTGTGAAATTTGTTTGGGGGTGGGTGCAAGCTGCGCGGAGGGGGGAGATGAGAATTTGCAGAGGTTTTGTGATAAAGGAATTATGTGTTCTGAAATTTGATAAATTGTTCAAATAAGCCTCTGCCAGGTTTTTCTGCTGTTCGCCAGCCTTTTGATGTACCGGATGAAATAGCAGTGAGTGGGATTCCTTCACAGGACAGGGCAGGGGGGAGGACAAATGCGGCAGGCAGCAGCTAGGAATTGAGCCAAACTAGGGGGACTCTGCCTGGTCAGAGGCTTCAGGAAAGAGCAGGAGATTTTCGAAGGGTTTCTGGGGGAGAAACAAGCTGAGTTTTTGTAGAATTCAAAATCTATTTCTTTTGCTGTTGAGAGAAAGGATAGGATGTTAAATTCTCAGTCTGATGTTGGCTGTTCTCCAGCTGAGTCTCCACAGGCAAAGGGACTTTGTGAAACATGCCATTGTTTTTTAAAAATTATCAGAGATAAAAATTCAAGGTTATTTTCCCTGCCAAAGGCAAATTCTGGCTTTTGTCCATGGTCTGGAGACCACGCCTCCTCCCCTGCCCCTCTGGGCAGGGCTCCTGAGGGGATGTGTTCTCTCACCAGTGTCTCTGCCAAGAATTCAGAGTCTTCTCCTGCCCACACTGGCAGAGTTTCCAGGAAAGTTCGTTACTACCACAACGTCTCTGCCAAGAACTCGGACACTGGCAGGGTTCCCAGGACAGCTACTGTCAGTGAAATTGACTGTTCCCCTGAATCAGAAAAAGTATTGATGAATGATAGAAATAAAATGCAAACTACACTTAGACAAGGTGAAGCAGAATCCTATGGTTCATTTTTGGATAGATTAACTCAAGCCATTGAAAGGCAATGTCCAGATGAACAGGCCCGTTCCTATATTGTTCAAAACCTTGCTTTTGTAAATGCTAATGATGAATGTAGAAAAATTTTTTTAACTTTGCCGGATCAGCCTCCAACTGTCACACAAATGCTAACAGCTTGCAGCAGACTCATGGGTTCACAAAATCTGAAACCTTCATAGTCATGTCGTTTACTACTTGCGTTTCATAGCCCTACTATAAAATTTCTGCTTACTATCTGCTGGAGGCCTATTCTTGCTGATCCTAAGCATTGCTATGTTACAGCACAGCAACTTAGTGCCGTGAAGGCCCAGTCAGTGAAAGAGATATGAATCACGTCTGACAATAGTTACAAGTCATTGTTCAAAAAACTCTGGTGGCTTCCAGGGTCTTAATTCAAAACCTTCCTCCATGTCTATACCTTCATCTACTACCTCGTGAGATTTCGAATACTCTCTGTGCTTCTACTTCCTAATTCTCTCTCTTGTATGACAAAAACTTCTCGGACTGTTTTGTTCGTCATTCGCTGCACGCACTGAAGTATGCAGGGTATCACTATCAATATCACTACCAGAGCACCCAATACATAAAGACCTATCTTGCAAAGTTGCCTTAGCCAAGGTGAAAAGCTCCATTCTTGAAACAAATCATCCAGCCAGGAACCACCATCTTCTTTAATTTGAGTTGTCAAATCTTTCAGTTTTTGTATGCTTTTGTGAATGGATTCAGAATGATCAGACAAATTCATACAACACAATCCTTCATATTCCTCACAACCATGTCCTTGTGCCAGTAAAAGAAAATCAATGGCTGCTCTGTTTTGAAGAGTAGCATGTCTAACACTATCAATATCAGTTAACATATCACTGATTGCAGAGGATGTGACATTAGCTTATTTGCTCAGCCAGCATCCAACTAGATCTAATTGTCTCAATGCCACAGCTGACGCCAATTGGGGTAAAAACAAACCTGCTGAAACCCTTCTGGCGGCATTCCAAGGCCTAAAATCACTCTGACAGTTCTCTTCATAAAGAGGAACAGCTCTTGTTCTCCTTTGTTTCTTTTTCATGACTGCTTTGGCAGTGGGTGCAATTATAGTGAGCATCCCAATGCTACAAGGGCCACCTTCAAGGTGTGCTGCAATGCCTTGCCAAGCTCTATCTCCACAAATGCACCAATACCCCTTCATCAATTGCTGTGGATATTGGTCAGCCTCAGAAAGCACATCCCAACTATTTGAAAAATTACACCAAAACCTCACATTTCTGTATGCAAAATAATGAGGAGTAACATTGTACTTTGGAGGATCACCTTTTCACCAAGCACTAGCTATGAAGGTAAAGCAAAAATGTTAAAGAGCCAAGGATTTCTAATTCTTGGAGTTCAGATGCTGCCCTGGGAAGTTTTTTGGACCAAACGTTCCAATTCAATGAGGGATTGTTTCCATTGTCAATTCCACCTGGCTTACCATTGGATTGTTTTTTGACCAAAGGCAACTCTTTTACTGGCACACCAACCAGACAGGTTGAAAAAGGTTTTTCTGGTTCCGAATTAGACAAACATATAGTATCCAAGCTGGCTGCCTTGGCTAAGGTCACCCAAACATTTGTTTTCGGTTGTTCCACAGGCAAATCTGCACGACAAAAAACAATTGAAATCCACCAATACCAACATACAACTTGCATTTGCTCCATCTTTTTCATGAGCTAAGTTTTGGCAGAATCCTTACATATATATCAATCTTAAAATTTTGTTCTCCGCAAAAACAAAAACCTAAACTTTTTCCAAAAATCAGCCCTGTTAAAAAAACATTTAACATACAATTGGCATACTCATAAATAACATTAACACAAAATCAGAGTTTTCAGGCTCCACCGATGCACAAAGAACGGCAGGCACATGGAATGTCAGGCGTGACTCGGGATCCTTCTGCTCGGCTCACGTCTGTGTACTTGCTTCCTCGGTTCTGGACTCGCCAACACATTCTGGGGTGTGATATGGTTTGACGTTTTTGGCAGGGACCCAGTTAATTCCAGCACCTGTAGAGACAGAAGCATGCCCTTTGCCTCACGTTGTTAATCGAAAAGGACCTTCAATTTGTCCAGATTCAGGGTTTCTAATTAAAACAGGAGGATTTTCTTTCAATTTTGCCTGCATGTTATTTGAAAAGTGCCTAAAGATTGGTGGATCAGGTTCTGCACTTGAACTGTTTAGAAAATTAAAAACATACAAAGCCTTGTTCAGCCTCATCTGTGGTGTGACCTCAACTCCCCCTCTCTGTTGATCTAAAATGCATTTTAATGTTTGATGTGCCCTTTCAATAATTGCGTGGCTTGTGGGAGAGTAAGGAATACCAAAGATGTGATGAACACCCCATTCATTTAGAAACGTGGCCAATTTTTGAGATATGTATGCGGGACAACTGTCAGTTTTTACTTCTTGGGGTACACCCAATGAAGCAAAAGCTTGCAGAAAATGATGACAGGCATGATTGCCGGTTTCACCTATGTGAAGGGAAGCAAAAATTGCACCAGAGAATGTGTCCACTGAGACATGAATATTTTTGAATTTACCAAAGGAAGGGTATTTAGTGATGTCTGTTTGCCACAATTACAGACTTTGCAAACCTCGTGGCTTGACAGTTCCTGTAGAAACTGGAGGTTGCACAAGCTGACAGTCAGGGCAAGTACTGATGATAGCTTTAGCTTGACTTTTAGAGATTTGAAACATTCGCACAAGTGCTTGTGCGTTTTGGTGGAAAAAATCATGACTCAATTTTGCTTGTTCAAAAATGTTTGGCAAAGTTTGAAATAACCATTGTCAGTTTGTCTGCTCTCACGTTCCCTTCCACTAAAAATCCAGGAAGCGAAGAATGAGCCCTCATGTGAGAAACAAAATATGGATTAGTTCTATATTGCAAAGTTGTAAAAAGACATGAAAGCCAACGATATAAAGTTTCATTACTAACATCCTTTAGAATTGACCCTTCTGATCTCCTAACAACATTAGCAATATAAGCAGAATCTGTGATTAAATTAAAAGGTTGAGGGAAAAGCTGCAAAGCCCGAACCACAGCAGCAAGCTCAACAATTTGAGGAGACCCTTCTACTATTTGAATGTCAGACTCCCAAGCATTAGTTTTTTGATTCAACCAAGTTACGACTGATTTGTGACTTTTCCCAGAGCCATCAGTGAAGAGAGTCACAGCATGTAAAGGTTCTTCACTTAATTTAGGTTTTTCTCTGAAACTCAATTTTGCCTGCAATAGTTTGTGAGCTGGGTAGTGAACAGAACAAACACCTGGGAAACCCAAGAATGCATATTGTAAATCATCAGAATTTTGCATTGCCCAATTGAGGTAATCTTTTTTCAATGGTAAATAGATAACTGAAAATTCTTGGCCTGCTAAAGTTAACAATCTGGTTCTGGCCTTAATTACAACATGTGCAACCATTTCTAAAATTGTGAAAATAGTCTTTGGAAACCTGTAGGGAGGAAAAATCTACTCTATTATCAACAAAGGATCTGGCTTCGAAGGGTGCCACTGAAAAATGAGACCACAAAGTTGCATCTTCTCTCCTAAAACTGTGAAAAAGAAAGGCGTGTCCGGAATGCAGCGATGAGCTTGTCGTCTTTGAAGAGTTGATGTCTCAGCCTTGGATCTTTGTTGTAGCCTTGAATTTTTGTCGTAGAAATGTCAAGTCCAGCATTTTGGATTTCAGTCCCAACACTAGCATGGGTTCGCTCCATCTCTGTCTGCGTTGAAGCTGCGATGAGCAAATCATCCATGTAGTGTAGAATCTGGAATCTTGGAAACTTCTGTGAACTGAGGACAAAACTTGTACAAAAAGATATTAGCAAATCATATACATCATGACAACTTTTGTTGGAATCCATAAGGTTAGAGGATTTTTAAGAAATGGTTAAAAAAAGTATGTAGGCCTTAGATTGGAGTTTTGCTAGCATTGCAGAAAAGTTTCCCATGCAAGCAGAAAAGTTTTCCATGCAAGCAGAAAAGTTTCCCAAGCAGTAGACGTGACAAATAACAACAGGCTTCTGTAGAATTGGCTTTAGGATGGCAACAAGGTTATTTAATGTATATCTTTAGAAGGTTAGCATGAATAGAACTTTGTTCTTTGTCTCTTATGAACTAGTCTTTGTTTTAACTATCATTGCGTGTGCTTTGTGGGATTGGATAGAATGCTTGTCAATGCATGTTTTCTGTGTCTGATTGGCTGAATTCTGGTCTGAGATGATTTTATGTATTTCTGTACCAGCACTGCTGGAGGAGACTTTTTTTTGGTGTGGATCAGTGAGCTGTCATGTCTCCATTTTGTATTTTGAGACTGATGTGCTGGAAATAAAAGCAAAAATCTCTTCACTGGTCTGGTTACAATGTTATCCATATTTGGATATTTTGCCGCGGCCTAGTGGGTTCCTTTTTTAAGGCGTGGGTTCCTGACACAATTGGACTTATACCTATCCTGTCCCCCGCATTTTGGCGCCCCGTCCATCCGAGGACATAGAATAGAAGAAAAAAAGAAAAATTGTGGATGTCCCGGCCGCGGAGACCCAAGTGTTAACAAGGAGGACACTGTAACATCTCTCCCGCCGAAGCCAAGAAAATTGTAAGTAACTTTTCTCAGGAGAGGCTTGGGTAACAAGAAAACTAAAATGGGAACAAAGTTATCAAAAGTTGGATGTTACAAGAGACTGTATAAAAAGACAATGTTACAAGAGAAAGCTCGTTCTGCAGTCTCAAAAACTGAGCTTAAAACTTACTTGTCTGGGTTAAGGCGAATACGCAAGATTTAAATCTGCAGTCTGCTTTTACTTTTCATATTTGGGATCAGATAAACTGGAGAATCTATAATCTAGTCTCTCTCAAAAAAGATGAAAGCTTAAGAGAACTTATGCCGATTTGTAGAGTGCTGTTGGAGTGTTTTAAACAAACTGATAATAAGATCAACTTGGACTCAGAAAACAAAGCTTCTGGTTCTGTCTCATTAAATTCCAGTAAACCGGAGACTGTGTGTGTATCGGAGAATGTTACAAGTGTTGTTGCAAATGCTGAAAGTATTGCTTTGAACTCTGTTGAACAAAATCTTTCTTCTCTCTCTCTGGGAAAAAATGAGACTCTTTTGGACTTTTCTTCGCGTTGTTCTGTCAATGTAAAAATATGTGACTCTTGTAAGGGGGATGGGACAAAATGTGTAAAAGATGGGAATGAAAAAGTGACTGTACTTCCTAAAATTGTTTGTGCAGGGACACTGAAACCTGAATTGGATTCTTTTGGGCCTGGGGTGGAGGCTGAGGTGGCTGCTTCCACTCGGGAAATTGTGGTTCCGGGGAACTCTTTTTTAGTTAAGCAAAAACATGGTTGTTCTGGTGTTGGTCAATCTATAGGTACAGAGAAAGAAGAATTGGCTTTAAGGGTGGAGTCCTTTGAAAGGATGGATAACTCTGAAAAACCTGAAAAAACACGGGTTGAGTTTTTAAAATGTCATGATCCTAATTCTTGTATTTTAAAACAAAACCATGTAAATTTAAAACCTAGATCTGGGGACTCCCAAGCTGAGTTTTTCTTGGCAGGGAGACAATGTGAAACTTGTAGTAAAGTATCGAACTCAAGGTTAAATGGCACTGTTCCCAGAAGAGAGGAACACGCCTCTGTCCCGGCCCCTTTGGGCCGGGCTTCAGAGGAGGCGTGTTGTTTGTGGGAGTCCACCCCTGCCTTTTATGGCCGAGTTCCCAGAGTTCGCCAAGGAGTTGGCCAAATTCCCAGAGCTGGCCGAGTTGGCAGAACTCCTGGACAAGAGTACAGTGTCCCTGTCAGGAATTTGGATTTGGGCAGAGGGCCTGGAAGGTTTGGATTTAGTGATTTCTCAGAATCAGAAAATATATTGATTAGAAGTAAAGGTCAACCTGTCATTGATCGAAGTGAGAATTTTGATTTTCCATTAAATTTACCTGATTGGTCATACATTAATCAGAAACTGGAAAAAGATTCAGATTTAAAGGAACAATATCTTGCTTTACCAGTAAAATGTGGAAGAAATGACAGAAATCCAAAATATGAAAGACTTGATCATCATGATATAAAGGAGTTGCGACAGGCTTTGAAAGAGAGTGGATTTTCTTCTCCCTATTTTAATAGTGTGTTGAAAAATACTTTTAACTCTTATGACTTAGTTCCTGCTGATTGCAGGAATGTGGCTTCTCTGATCTTAACCAATTCACAGTACCTACTATGGGAATTACAATGGAAAAACTACTTAACAAGTTGGTTGAAGGATATGCAAATACTGATTATGCTAATCTAGATGTTGCTCAATTAGCTGGTGATTCACCTTACAATAGGCCTGAAAATCAAGCAGCTGAACTGCCTCGGCCTGTGTTAACAGACATTAAAGATGCTGCTAGAAAGGCCTTGCTTTCACTTGAGCCTTCCGGGCTCACATTTAAGCTCTTATCCACTGATCAAACAAGGTGAAACTGAATCTTATGGTTCTTTTTTGGATAGATTAACTCAAGCGGTTGAAAGGCAATGTCCAGATGAACAAGCCCGCTCTTATATCATTCAAAATCTTGCTTCTGTAAATGCTAATAATGAATGTAGAAAAATTATTTTAGCTTTGCCTGATCAGCCTCCAACAATTACACAGATGCTAACAGCTTGCAGTAGACTTATGGGTTCACAAAATGCTGCAAATTCACAGGTCAATGCTTTGGAAAAAACACTGGAACATAATTTGACACAATGAATGGATAAAATTGAAAAGCTTTTAGAAAAACAAGAAAAACATTGGGAAAATTCTGTTAATGCTGTACAAGTGGACTCTAATAAAAAGCCTGTCTGCTTTGGTTGTGGTAATAGGGCACCTTAAAAAGGATTGTTGTGGGACATCAAATCAAATTTCTATTTGCCCTCGATGCCGAAAAGGAAGGCATCTTGCTAAATTCTGTCACTCACTATTTGATATCAATGGCAACCCACTGTCATTAAACTTCAAAAACAGCGCATTCCACTGCGCTCAGACACAACTTGTGGTACCCACTGGCAATGGGTGAATATTCCCACTGGGCTGGTCATGTCACAAAAGGATTGTCATCTGTAAAGATTTCAATCAAAGTGACTTTTTACCTGTCATAGGATGTGATTGTCATGATATATATGAACTGCTAATGTCTTGTTGTACAAGTTTTGTCCTCAGTTCACAGAATTTTCCAGGATTCAAGATTCTACTACTACATGGATGATCTGCTCATCACAGCCTCAACACAGACAGAGATGCAGCAAACCTGTGCTGGGGTTGGGACTGAAATCCAAAAGTGCTAGACTTGACATTTCTACAACTAAATTCCAAGGATGCAACAAAGATTCAAGACTGAGACATCATCTCTTCAAAGAAGACCATCAACTTTTCAAAGAAGACAACCTCATCACTGGACTCTGACTGTGGTTCGAATATTTCAGCTTTTTCCCTCAATCTTTTAATTTAATTTAATGAATAGAAGGTTCAATTTTAAAGGATGTTAGTAATGAAACTTTACATCGTTGGCTTTCCTGTCTTTTTATAACTTCGCAATATATAACTAATCCATGCTTTGTTTCTCACATTAGGGTATTCATGTTTCCGTAGACACATTCTCTGGTGCAGTTTTTGCTTCCCTTCACACAGGTGAAACTGGCAGCCATGCCTGTCATCATTTCCTGCAAGCTTTTGTTTCATTTGGTATACCCCAAGAAGTAAAAACTGACAATGGTCCCGCATACATATCTCAAAAATTGGCCACATTTTTAAAGGAAGGGGATGTTTGACACATTTTTTGCATTCCCCACTCTTCCACAAGCCAAGCAATCATTGAAAGAACACATCAAACCCTAAAATGCATATTAGATCCACAGAGAGGGGGAACGGAGATCACCCCACAGATGAGACTGAGCAAGGCTCTGTACGTTTTTAATTTTTTAAACAGTTCAAGTGAAGGTCCATTTTGATTAATAATTTGGGGAAAGGGTATGCTTTTGTCTCCACAGGTGTTGGAATTAAATGGGTTCCTGCCAAAAACGTCAAACCATATCGCACTTCAGAACCTGTTGTCGAGTCCAGAACCGAGGAAGCGAGTGCGCAGACGTGGACCGAATGGAAGGATCCCGGGTCTCGCCTGACGCCTCTTGTGCCTGACGTTCTTTGTGCATCGGTGGAACCCATGAACTCTGATTTTGTGCCAATGTTATTTATGAGTATGCTAGTTGAATGCTGAATGTTTGTTTAACAAAGCTAATTTTTGGCTGAAAATTTAGGTCATTGTTTTTGTTTAGAAAGAATTCTGCCAAAACTTAGTTCTTGAAAGAGATGGGGCAGAATCAAATGGTATACTTGTTTGATGTTTTGTTTGATTTTAATTGTTTTTTGTCATGCAGATTTGCCTGTGGATCAACCGAAAACGAATGTTTGGGTGACCTTAGCCAAGGCTGCCGGATCGGATACTATATGCCTGTCTAATTCGGAACCAGAAAAGCCTTTTTCAACCTGTCTGGTTGGTGTGCCAGTGAAAGAGTTTCCTTTGGTCAAAAAACCAAATCTACTGATAAACCAGGTGGAATTGACAATGGAAACAGTCGTTCCTTCAATTGGAACATTTGGTCCAAAAAACTCCTTAGGGCAGCATCTGAATCTCAAGAATTGGAAATCCTTGGTTCTTTGACCATGGATTTTTGTTTTACTTTCATGACTCGTGCCTGGCGAAAAGGTGATCCCCCAAAGATCAGTATTACTCCTCATTATTTTGCATATAAAAATTTGAGGTTTTGGTGTAATGTTTCAAACAGTTGGAATGTGGTTCCAGAGACGGATCAATATCCATGGCAATTGCCAAAAGGGTATTGGTTCATTTGCGGAGACAGAGCTTGGCAAGGCATTGCAGCACACCTTGAAGGTGGCCCTTTAAGCATTGGTATGCTCACCATAATTGCCCCCACTGCCAAAGCAGTGATGAAAAAGAAACAAAGGAAAACAAGAGCTGTTCCTCATTATGATGAGAACTGTCAGAGTGATTTTATGCCTTGGAATGCCGCCAGAAGGGTTTCAGCAGGTATATTTCTACCCCAATTGGCTTCAGCTGTGGCATTGAGACAATTAGATCGAGTTGGATGTTGGCTGAGCAAACAAGCTAATGCCACATCCTCCGCAATCAGTGATATGTTGACCGATGTTGATAGTATTAGACATGCTACTCTTCAAAACGGAGCAGCCACTGATTTTCTTTTACTGGCACAAGGACATGGTTGTGAGGAATTTGAAGGATTGTGTTGTATGAATTTGTCTGATCATTCTGAATCCATTCACAAAAGCATTCAAAAATTAAAGGATCTGACAGCCCAAATTAAAGAAGATGGAGGTTCCTGGTTGGATGATTTGTTTCAAAATTGGAGTTTTGCACCTTGGCTAAGGCAACTTTGCAAGATAGGTCTTTACGTATTAGGTGTTCTAATACTGATATTGATAGTGGTACCTTGCATACTTTGTTGTGTTCGGCGAATGATGAACAAAACAGTCCGAGAAGTTTTTGTCATTCAAGCAGGAGAATCAGGAAGTAGAAGCACGGAGAGTGTACGAAATCTCACGAAAGCGGTAGATGAAGGTATTGACATGAACGAAGGTTTTGAATTAAGGCCTTGGAATCGACCAGAGATTTTCGAACGATAACTTGTGACTGTTGCCAAACGTGATTCATATCTCTTTCAGGGATTGAGTCTTCACAGCATTAAGTTGCTGTGCCGTAATATAGCAATGCTTCAGTTCAGTAAAAATAGGTCTTCAACAGATAATAAGTAGAAATTTTGCAATAGAGCTATGAAACGCAAGTAGCAAGCGACAAGAAAATGAAAGCTTCTGGGTCAAACAGAGAGGGGGAAATGTTGGAATCCATAAGGTTAGAGGATTTTTAAGAAATGGTTAAAAAAAGTATGTAGGCCTTAGATTGGAGTTTTGCTAGCATTGCAGAAAAGTTTCCCATGCAAGCAGAAAAGTTTCCCAAGCAGTAGACGTGTCAAATAACAACAGGCTTCTGTAGAATTGGCTTTAGGATGGCAACAAGGTTATTTAATGTATATCTTTAGAAGGTTAGCATGAATAGAACTTTGTTCTTTGTCTCTTATGAACTAGTCTTTGTTTTAACTATCATTGCGTGTGCTTTGTGGGATTGGATAGAATGCTTGTCAATGCGTGTTTTCTGTGTCTGATTGGCTGAATTCTGGTCTGAGATAATTTTATGTATTTCTGTACCAGCGCTGCTGGAGGAGACTTTTTTTTGGTGTGGATCAGTGAGCTGTCATGTCTCCATTTTGTATTTTGAGACTGATGTGCTGGAAATAAAAGCAAAAATCTCTTCACTGGTCTGGTTACAATGTTATCCATATTTGGATATTTTGCCGCGGCCTAGTGGGTTCCTTTTTTAAGGCGTGGGTTCCTGACACAATTGGACTTATACCTATCCTGTCCCCCGCAACTTTGACTGTTTTGGTTGGAATGTTTTCACATGATAATCCCTTTTCAGCATCAAGGGCAGATAGAAAATTGATTTGGTGGAAATGTTGTCACACGGCAATCCTTTTTAAGGTGACCCGGTTTACCACAAGCAAAGAAGGAAGGCCTTTTATCAGAGTCCAACCGCACAGTGCTAACAGAATTTTCCCAATTTTTTTCTTCTTTTTCTAAAAGCTTTTCAATTTTATCCACTCATTATGTCAAATTATCTTCCAGTGTTTTTCCTAAAGCATTTTGACCTGACAAGAGAGAGAGGGAGTTGTTTGGATCCATAAAATTAGAGGGTTTTGAGAAAATTATAAAAAAGACAGGCCTCAGACAGCAGATTTGTGAACAGTGCTAATGCAGCAGAAAAAGTTTTCTAAGCTGTAGGGCAGATGTGTGAAATAGAATAAGCCTCTGTGATTTGCCCTTTGAGGTTGCAACAAGTTTATTTAATGTATATCTGTAGAAGGTTAATATGAATGAGTTTCTGTGCTTTGTCTCTCATAAACAAGCCATTGTGTTAAAGAATAAGTCTCTATTGTGTTAACTACAGTTACGTGTGCTTCATATGATTGGATAGAATTAATGTCAATTTGTTGTTTCTCTATGTGTGATTGGCTGAAACTTGGACTGAGATGGCTTTATGCTATGCTGTAGCGTTACATTTCCTGGGCATTCCATTTGAATCAGCGAGCTGTTCACATCTGTTGTCTCCGTTGTCCTAACAATGTACTGAGACTGATGTTTGAAATAAACAGCTCACGGCACTGATTTCGGGTGTCCCGTCCCTGTTCGTGGCAGTATATAGTGTGCTGATGGCAGTCTTGGTGGTCTGTCGAGGAATCAGCCCTGCCAGGTCCATAACATGCACACAGCTGTGTTGGATTTGTTGTTCCTCCTCCTCTTAGGAACTATTTCATCATTGTATTATCCTTTAGGCACTGTCTTTATATGTTTATCCCCTTATAGAGACATTACGACCAGAACAAGGCATTTCTCAAATATTTCACCATTCTTTGCACGTATGTATGCACACATGTATTTAAAATATTTCTCTGTTTAATAGGGAGAATATATTTTTGTGGTTAAACAAACTGCCTTCATCTTGAAAATGTGTCATGGTTTCTCTCTTCTTGTGTCCCAGGAAGGCTCTTTGCAGAACTGCTAAAGAAAGTTAATAGTCAACCTTTCAGCAGCACTCATGTCAGGAAAAAACTGCCTTTATTCATTCCTCCATTCAAAGGAGTAAACGCAGTAGCATGGGAACTTCAGACCTGTTCAACATACAGAAAGGAGCACCAGGATCTCTGTAAATAGCTGGAGGTGTACTTTAGTTATGTTTCAGTTTTCTTGCTTGTATGTTAAGTCAAATGTAATGTACCTGGAAACACAAGGAGCCAGGACAGAAATGACTTGCTGGACTGTACCTCCCCATGGTACCTTTTCAGCTCCCCTACCAACATTGCCACCATATCTTTTACTTCCCTGGGAAAAGCACTTCAAGTCACTTGGCTTTGCCTTGCCTCTAGTACCATGCCTAGTTTTCCTAGCCTAACCTTGCTTTGCATGTTTGCCTATGTCTGCCTTGCCTAGCCCTACAAATAACTTCCTGGCTTTGCTTTGCCTTGCCTACCACTCTTTGCCTTGCCTTCCATGCAGGTAAGGCAATGCAAAGCAAGTGTAGGCAATTGTAGGCGAGTCAAGGGAGAGGTTGGCAAGGATGAAGCTGTGAGGGGAAGCTAATGGAATGGGAGGTGAGAGAAGTCCCAGAAGTTAGAGGCAAGTCTGGGCATAGGAAGTCATGGTAACAGGAAAGGCTAGGCAAGGCAGAGCCCTGTAGGAAAACTGTAGGCAGGTCAAATGTGGGGCATGGGCATGCAAAGGAATACAAAGCAATGGAGAATCATCAGGGCAAGGCAAGGAAACTGTTGGGTTGCCAAAGAAAGGCAAGTGGCAGGTCCATTCAAAGATTGCTGGTACACAAAAGCGGCCAGGACAGACCACTCTGTCCAGCCTTGATCTTGTATGGGACATCTCTAATCTGCACCTAAGACACTTGGGTTGCCTGCTTTCCTTTGTATGCAAAAGAACTGCCATTCTGATCCTGTAGCCCAAGGGTGAAAGATGAATTTTGTGTTCAAAATTCAAGACATGTATGGATAGATGTCAGAAGAAAGCTATCAGGACAGATAGGTGCGCTTGCACGTGACCTCCTCCAGGCTTCCTCTCACATGCTCTTGAAACACTGGGGCCTTGAGAAAAAAAGCCAGTAGAAGCTTGGAGAATCCTAGGAGAAGCAGGCAAGGCAATGCAAGTTGATAAAATTCCACAAAAAGAGAGGTGGTGAATTCCAGGTGGGGGACAGGTGAGCAGGGGATTCAAGGGCAAGGCAAGACAAGTGGCGGCTTTGCCAGGCAACACAAAAGAGAGGGAGGCAAGGCAATAAGAGTCCTAGAAGGAGAAGGAAATGAAAGATTGGAGCTGGACAACTGGGAAGGAAAAGAAGGATAGGTGAGCAAGTCAATGCAAGGCACTGGGTTGGTATGAAGGGCAACGGAAGGACATGCATGAGTCAGGAAGGCAAAGGAAAGGAAAGGAATGGTCAGCAATGACAAGGAAATGCAAGGTTGGGTAGGAAAGGCAAGGCAATGTTGGGGAGGTATAGGCAATACAATGGGTATTTTAACAGGAAATGTCCACGCACAGCAAGGCCAAGAGCAAAGTGGTAGAGAGGTCAAAGTGGGAAATAGGTGAATGCAGATAAGAAAGAAAGAAAGCAAGAAAGCACATAGCTCTTTTGTGTGTGTGTGTGTGTGTGTGTGTGTGTGTGTGTGTGTGTCTGTGTGTGTCTGTGTGTGTCTGTGTGTGTGTGAATGAATTTATTTGAACGTAAGTGGCAAGGTCCAAGCAACCTTTTCATCCAGGCACATCTGTGTGTGTGAGATATAGCCAGAAACTTCTCCATTTAGATTTAGGCTGCAAGCAGGACACAGAATGTGACGGTGTGAATAGCTGAGCAGGAAAGTACATCACATGAGCATGTTTCAACAGAAGCAGTTTGTGCAAGAAGGAGATGGATGCGTGGGACTCCAGCAATATGGCAATGCACTCAGCTGAGAAGCAAAGTGCAATGCCTCGGTGCATGCTCTGAAAATAAAAGGCTGCAAGGAAAAGGCAAGGGGACAGGTCAGTGGCAGCTTTCTGTCCTGGCACACTGAGCTGTTTGAAGGTGAACCACTGTGTGGTTTCACTAAGGACTCAGCGACATGGAGGAGGATGTTCTTGTCCATGTAGCTGAGAAGGAAAATGAGAATAAACAGTAGGTTTGGCAGAGTTTGTAGACTGCGAGGAGAAGGTGACGGCCAGGCCTGGCTTTTGACTGTGGCACTTGTTGCAAGGAAGAAGCTGCTGGATGGTTTAAGCTTTTGGGGATCTGGGAGAGTGAAAGACTATGCTAGTACCTCATTAAACTAATGATTGTTGATCATCTGGCTGAATTTATGACATAAACCAGAAGTGAAATTTCCCCCCATTCACCCCACTTTTTTCACCTTTTCATCCAGCAGCCTGAGCCTTTTTGAGGCTGCTGTCAAAGGCCTTGCCTTGGAATCTAGAAGGGTCTCAGTTCACCAGAGACATATGGAAAACAGCTAAAGTCAATTTCAGAATTGCCCTGAGCAGAGCTGTTGTTTCAGTACCTGAAATTACCGTTGCAATTATTGCAAGAATCACCATTTTATTACTCAAACATTTGAAATACGGTAGCAATCTTCTTGTTGTTGCAGTCCTTGGAAGTTTTGCTATTTACTGAAGCAGGAAACATATCAAACACGAGAAGCTTAAGAATCCAAGATCACTGGCCATTGTGTCAATAGCACTTGATGAATTCAAGGTACCATTGTAACATACAGAATGGGTCTAAGCAAGAAAATGGACATGGGGCAGAAAACATTTCTACCATGTGAACTCTGGGAATAATCCATCATACCTCAGTGTGCTGTGGCTGGTCAGAGAGCTACACGATGGGTGTCTGTGCCCAACACACACTCTCAGGGCTCAAGGCCGCACATAAACTCCCCACCTTACAGATACGCAAGTAAAGCCCACTGAAAAATGCAGTTCTCCAGGCAGCTTACTGAAACCAGCTAGGAGTTCCCAGCATCACGCTGGGCACTTCTGCCCACAGACAGCTTTGCTTTTACTGAATCCAGAACACAGTGGCATTTTTTTAGTCTTTAGCTCTACTAAGGTATTTTATGTAACATGGTGAGAAAATAATTGTTTTGACAACGATAAATAACAGAGGGGATAATGTACCTTTGGCTGCTATCTTCTTTTGCTGCTCCATTTTTCTTGCTTTGCTATCACTTTCTGTCAAATAAATACTAGCGTAATACCTCATCAAGTCTTGCTGTGAAGACAGACTGCCAGAAAGGTAGAGAAACTTTAAACCTTTACAAGACCCTTGTAGCATGTGTCTTGGTCAATTTGCATGCATTGAACTAAATCCAGTAGAAAAGCAGTGAATAGAGGAACCGTTCTCTTTTCATTTGAACGGTGATAAAAATGCATATCAAATAAAAGCATTTTAGAGCAGCAGGAAGATTTTACATGTAGCTGCTAGCAAATCATAAAAAGATGCATATTTACTGGTTGGGTTCCTTTCAGAATTTACAAGAATTCCAGATGAAAAACATGGCTTCGTATACTGCAAATCTAAATCACAATATCTAGAAAGGTGACATGAAAAAGAGCAAGAGGAAGAAAACCAAAAAGAAAACCAAAGGAAGCCAGAAATAAGGCACAACCTCTCCTCTTTTTCTGCTTACTACAGTACCTTAGAAGTACCTTTGAGTGTGCTCACAGTCGTGTTAGAAAACCAAGAACAATTGTGGAAAACTGTGGAAAGCTGTACTATCTGAACAGAAACATAGGGTTTGCTTTCACGACCATTAAATCTGCATGCAATGCATATGGTAAGGGTATGTTTTGTATATTCAAAAACAATTTAAAACTATTTCTTAATTGAAGGGACTGCTTTATGTTTGTTTTGAATTACTTGGCTAAATATGGTGCACATTAAGATTCTGCAGACGTGGTTCATTTTAGAGATGCCAACTGCAAAGGAGGGAAGCATTTTGTGTGCTTAAGTAGGTAAAGTATTGGAGAGTGCTTTTGTTACTTCTTTAGAAGGTTAGAACATGCATAAAAGATGCTAGCTGAGGACTTGCAATTAATGAATTATTTGCTTTATGTAGGTCAAATGACATGAACTTTCAAAAAGATAATGTAGTCTTATTCTATGTGCTGATTCTGAAGTAGATTAATAACCCTAAAACACAACATGGATATGAAGAGGGATATGACATGAAAGTTTAAGAAACACTGCCGACAGCAAAAGGCTTACCTGCTTCACACAAATACAGCAGATAAAATACTATTTTTACACAAGCATTGTTATTCAGAGCTTTCCTTGAAAGGTTTCAATGCCAAGCATGACAGTAAAATTCTGAGTGACAGTAAAATTTACTCAATCATGAATAAAATTCTTAGTGTGATCTAAGAACCTTAAGCAAAGGGTAGCTCTAGCATAACCGGTATTTGATGGCAAAAAAGGCAACGTGGCCTGCGTTTCTCACTTCTACTCCATTAAATGCTTACTCTATCTCAGATTCCTTTTGAGGGATACCAACACAAGCCCTGAAACTGTATGAAAATTATGATTTAAAGAAGGATAGATTAGAAAAATGGAATAATGGTAGTGTTCTTCTCCTTCCAACTGCTTTGTTTGCCTTTTTTAATTTTTGAAGTCCTTTCTGGTGTCACCATGGTTGCACTGCAGCAAGTGTTCGGCTGTAAGCTGTCCATATTGCCAGCTTCTGGACTGCCTTCAGAAAACTTCCCACGGGTTTTGTCTAGAAATCACAAGCAGTAGAGATGACAAAGACTGCAGAAACCTTCTCATCTCCTTCTAGAGCAAGACCATGTCTTTCAGCCACTCTTAACTAGACAACTTTCATCAGTCATGAGGGAGTCTCATGTTCAAGAGCTAAGCAGTGACAGCTGTAAATGACAAAATGACAGCTGTAAATGACAAAGCAGACTGAAATTCTCTTGGGACTCCAGCAGAGAGCAATGAAGGAGGTTGAATTCACCTTCTTGGGAAGTTGTAAAATGCACGTTAACTTGAGCACAGGAGCTAAGCCATTGTAACCTTTGTTGAGTATGTCTGCGTAGACAGAGTTTCCATCACTGCAGAAGCAATGGTATTTAACCCACATTATCATCTCTAGCTACTAAGCTGCACTTACTGCAGAGTATCCGGCAATTTTTTTTACAGGGTGGACTTTTATGTGTAAACCCTGAGTAATATTTCAGGGAGAAGTATTTGGGGGGCAACCCCCAACTCTTAACTATTTCAAATAATGATTACATTTGAAAGTCAAAACAATCTAAAACCTTTCATGTCTAGACGTATTACCAGCACAAACTGTACCAGTTTTTACGATGCCTTTTATTATGGCAGCATAACTCTGCCATGGATGCTCTTGCTCTGGACTATTCCTTAAGAAACAAAGTCCTTGCTAGAAATAAAACAAAATTAGCCAAAATATTGGGCTGGACGTTTTCAAAGGCTATGTACTAAAGGCTAAACTCTTTAATGAGTGGACTAAAAGGTAAATCAATACAGCATAAAACAGTTCAAAGATATCTTGTGTCTTAATGTTCTCACAGAAGACTGTAAAAAACCTCTATTTTTGTGAGTTTGTTTTATCCATTTAGATGTATCTTCTACTTTTTTCCACAGTATGAGAATGTTTATGACAAGGTTGGAGGACCTCATGCAAACCTCTATAGGTAAAGAAAGAGAAGCCAGTAAAGAAAGGCAAAATTGTTAATTGCAGATGGAAAGAAGAAGGCCAACAAAACAAAACAAAAGGAAAAATAATAATTAAACCCTCCCCCTGTTTTCTGTGAAAAGTAAAGGCACAGACAAGAAAGAACAAGTGCAAAATTCTCACTAGAAAACCACACTTTATCTGGCTGAAATATTTTGTGGTACATTGCTTGCTGTTTTCTCATGCCAAACATATTAAGCATTGAAGGTGTCCCTTTTCTCTTTCTGGAATACAGCTAGGAAGGTGGCTGTGTCATTGCTGACAAGCTGCTATTCTCAGAGGTGTTCAGCTGAAAGTCCTAGATCAATTGATTTTCTCTGTCACTTTGATATGGCATGACTTAACCACTTAGAGTTTCAGCACCTGAACTTGCCCAGCCCTACAGTTCTTTGCCCCTTGAATGGTTATATAGGCTCCTTGGCAACTGGCATTTGCAAGTACATGAAACTATGCAGAATTTTCACTATGAGATGATGCCAAATGAGTCATGCCGGTAGATTAACTAGGGCATGCAAAGCAGAGAGGGGGGGAATGAGAGCACAAGAAGAAAGTACACATGAAGAGTACAGTCTCCTTTTTTTCTGCAACAGAGCTAACACCGTCGAAATCAAAATTAACACAAATCCTCCTAGGGGTAGTTCTTGCAAAAGGCCTAGAGTTCCTTTTGTGTACACAGGCTTGGAATATTTAGCTTTGGAATATCAACTCAGTTACAAATGGAAGTGCAGGAGGGAGCCACCATTCTTACGCTGAACTGTGATATGTGCATAACCTTTCATGGGGATCCATCTTTGTCACGCATATCACATTTTATAAGACAAGAGGCATTGTTAAATGGCTTCAGTAAAAAAAAATCATCAGTGCACTCCAAATGGAATTAGGATCCAAAGGAGTGAGCATTTCAAGAAAGCCTGAGATATTGCCTGTGATGAGATCCCTTCTAAGAGGTTCATTTAAGGTACCAAATTCTCCATCTAATTACAGCCAGATTAGTCAGAGGATAAAAGAAACCTCTTAAAATGGTCCTTTGGGAAGACAGGGTTTGCAGGGAATTTAGTACTTCCTGCTATATTGCCTACATTCCAGAAAAGAGTATTAAATACTGAAATACGACCAATGGAAGATGAAGTCTTTGTGAATGTAAAAGTCCAGTGCATGGCAATCTCAGAAAGGAACTTATCAAAGTCCTTGAAATGCCAACACCCAATTGTGAGTTGGCAGTGCATGCCAGGTTTTAGCAAACTACAGCAAAATGCAGATGACGAAACGAGGCCATTAAATCACATACAGTATGAAGCAGTATGAAAGAGGAAAGCAGCTGCAAGTGTCAACCCTGTTAATGGTCTCGGTATTACTGACATTTGCAGAAATTTGAAATGAGTCTATGAAAATTACAAATGAGGCAAAAGAAAGGCAGTGATGACTCCCCTGGCAGTGTTTCCTAACAGGGATCTTCAAAATGTAAAGATTGTATCATCCTTTCAACTGAAGGAAGGTATGAAAACAACAGGAAGGAAATGACATCAAATGCTAGAAAGACTCTGGGCAGTGTACTTCCAGACAGAAAGGCCACTGATGGAAAACTGACTAAACTGGCACCAATGCAGCAGCATTGTACTAAACCCCAGAAATGTTCACTGCTTCACTCTCTGCCATTCCGGTAATATGCACACAGCAACTCTGCAACATTCCTACTGATCATTTGAAGCGGTCAAGCTGGAGAAGGATTGTCCTTCTTGGACGTCTGGGCTAGCTATCCAGCTCTGCCAGCAGCAGGGGCGCACTAATCCAATCTCCGTGGTTCGGGACAGCACCTAAGGCAAACGCCCTGTGCTACGAAAGCAGCGCTACCTTGTCGTAGGATGTGGCTTGGCTTGTGGCTACAGTCAGCAGAAAAAGAGAGCACTCTCCAGCTGTAGTGAATCACAGTTTATTGGCTCTCAGGGGAACCAATAGCTGAAGAGAAAGTCAGGGAGGTTGCAACAGCTTATAAGGAGAGAGGGAGACAGGGGAGGAGTCGGTCCTCTGGCGAATAGAGTTTTAGAAGGGAGTGGTATACAAAAGATTGACTTAGGGAGAACAACAATGAGGATAACTTGAGGGTGAGGCCCCTGAACCGATCACTCAATGCTCTAGCTGGAAGTTTCTAGAGAGAAGGGTGGGAGCGCCGAGTGATGGACAGGGCACTGGAGAGGGATTTGAGAAAGGATAATTAGTCTCCAAGGCATCTGGGGAGGAGTGGGGATAACTGACAGCACAAGGGAGGGAGGAGAGAACCAGGACAGAACCATTACATGAAAAGGGGAAATGGAACAGTCCAACTTGTACAAACACAACAATCATCTCCTTGGCAAACTGGGAGTGAGGGTCCATAGTGACACAGAGTTCCCAGGCGGGTGCAAAGGCAAGCCGCTTTATTGCAAAAATCAGGCTTTTGAAGCACTCAGGCCTTTATCAGTTACATAGCTTTAAGCCATAACAAACATCATTGAACCAACCACCACATACCACGCTGTGAACAGGCGTTTTCTAGAACCTGTTGATCTACCTCTAAGTCTAGAACTTGTTGATCTACCTCTAATTCAGCTGCATCGCTTCCCCATACTCCTTTTCTACTTAGCCAAAGTAACAGGCCTTGGCCATGGTTTTACAAGGCCTTCCTTTTGCAAAGTTCTACCTATACGCAACAGCAAACCACTAGTTTCTTCCGTGCCAAGAGTTTAGGTGGACGATTTGCATCTGCCCTTCCAGTGAAACATAACGGAGAGAGAAAATCTTGTCAGAGATATTCAGTCATTCCATTTTCTAGACAGGCCAAATCAAAAGAAAAGCAAGTTATAGGATTGTGTACTTGCTCTTACAAAACACCTGCTGCCCTCTGTTGATGAACTAGCAGAAAACCAGCAAAAATGAGACTTGAGGCAAACAACCCTTGGAAGGGAATGATCAATGATCAACATGATCAATAAAGACAACACATTTCCAGGCTATCAGGATACTTGAAATGTCAGCAAAGGCTTGAGAGCAGAGGCTGAACTAATGGGGAAACAGTAATAGAATCCCAAGAAAAACATGACCAAAGATTAAAAGAATTCCAAGAAAAACATAGGCAACTGACCTGTTGAAGCCTTCAGGAAATCAGTGGCCTCTGATTTAGATAGGCCATTTAAGTTAATTGACCTGTGCACCTTCCACTCCTTTTTCCCCTGTCAGCACCATAGGGTGAATTGTGACCATGGAATCGCAATTCTTTGGATTCTGTTCTTAGCTTTAGGACAGAAGTACTGCAGCTGAAGTATCTGTTACTGATGTGACACCCAGGAACACAGAGTTGACACATTTCATTCTTGTCCAATCAGAACTAGCAATACTAAGAGGATAGGATTGGCCTCTTTTCATGACTCTCTTCTTGTTTTACAGCCTGCTCTGATTCTGGTGAAACTTTTACATTAGCTTTTCTCTAAAAGGAGAAAGTCCAATTAAATGTCCCGCCCTACTGGTGCAGGTTTACCATTCAGTTTGTTGAGCCTAAAAATGGAATTGGAACTAGCAGGTATTACTGGGTTTTAGGTGTCCAGTCCGTTAAGACAATCACTATTTGATAAAAGACTACATGCCATTGACTAAAGAATACTCTGTTTCCCTCAAACCCAGATACATGCAATTTAATCCAACTTTCTGTGACAAAATCCAATATACAAAATAATACAAAGTAATACAAAATCCAGTAATACAAAAGAGTCACAAATAGCAGGAAGAATTATTGGACCATTTAGGGAAGCAACCTTCTCACCTTTTTTAGAGTGAGCATAATCTGCTAGCGGAAGTAACAAACTTGAGAACAGAAATCTCCCTACCACTGAGAAATTGCTGACACAGGAACCACCTAAGCTCTGTGACTTTCCCCTTTCCATTCATTGGTCAAGCCTAGTAGCCTAAAATTTATGGGGTCGATAAAAAACAAATGCTAATCTAGTCAGAGGTCCAGGAAAAGTCCAAAAATAATCAGAGTTCTTCTTAGACTGTGGAAATGGAACCAGAGCTACCAATCTGCTTACTTGCAACATATCCCTACAACTCATTCCCTTATATTCATAAGTAATATACCAGTACAATCTGGAAAAGATGAAACTTATTGATGTCAGCAAGGAAAGGATTTTAAAGAACTATTCCCATTAATCATCATCTAGACAGTAACTCTATCATTAAAATCGGAGCCCTTTTAGTAAGTATCACTTGTGGGAAATTCAGGACTCCTGGACAATGGACCAAGAGGATTAAGCAGAAGCCGTTTTTTGTTGACATGATGCACTTACACATTCTAACACTCTGCGCATGCTAGTCACACATTTCTTATTGGTGCCTGTGTCTTGTCCACTCATTCTGCGTGCACCACTCAGAAGATGTGTATGGTTACACTCCAGGTGCTTTACCACCCCCTGTTATTGAGTTCTCATGGTCTTGGAACTTGGTTTCTCAGCTTCTACTGTCTTATTTTAGCACAGCTCATGTCTTAGTAACATTAATGAATTCCAGAGGGCCCTGAGAAAATTCAGATAAGAACAGTTCCAAACTCCATGGCTGGTGCACCCTGTAGTCTAAGTGGTTCAGATACATTGCTACAATTCCCTTCTTCTTCTTGCACCAGACAGACCCTTTCCACCATATTTTTTGCCAAGCAGCTCACCAGCTTCATGATACATGGAAAAACACAAAGCAATATAATAATGACTGCTAGTAATAACAAAGATCCCTGTAGAAGATCGTTCAACCATCCAGTTATTTCCCATCCCTCAAACCATTCATCCAAACCCCAGTCATTTGCAGTCAATTTCTTCATGTTATCTTGTAGTTGTTTGAATTTCCTGTGAATGGATGCAGAATGGTCAGAGAGGTTCATACAACATATTCCTTCAAACTCCTCGCACTCGTGCCCATGTGCGAACAACAACAAATCTATAGCAGCTCCATTTTGCAGTGTGCCATGTCTAATAGCATCTATGTCAGTGAGGATATGATTTAAAATAGCTGAAATTACTTTTAGATGTTTGACCATCCAGCATCCCAACTTACTAAGCATAGCCAGAGCTTGGACAGCAGCAACACCAGAAGTAAGGAATGATGCTATTATTCTGGCTGGAGTGCCCCAAAACTCTACATGATTGTTGCTATCATGTCTTAAGCTTGTGATTTTTCTTTCAGTTCTCTTGCTATGTTTCGCCCTCCCTCCCGCCCAAATAGTCTCATTCAGCATTTTGCACATGCTAGCAGCAAACATGGTTATTTTTCCTAAGTAACAAGAATGACCAAACAAATTAGTTGGAATTGCAGGCCATGCCCTGTCCCCACAGATTAAAAAGACACCTGGTGGAAGCTTTCTTACAGTCGAAATTGCACCTGGGCTTCCAGTATAAGTCCAATTATGGCAATATTTGTTCACATTCTGATACCATGGAGAATTGGGATTAAGAATGACACTATTATTTTTGGGTCATGGGACTAGGACATTGCTCATAGAAGTTGGTTGTGCGTTTAAAAAGTAGTTAAAAAACAGGCAATAGCTTCCAGGTACTGATCCTAACAAATCTAATTCTTGGGGCTCTAGTCTGCTTTCATTCTGTGATTGTGTTATTATACCTGCTTGGAAGCCCTCGCCGTTTGCCTTAATCCCCAACATTTAGCATGTGTCCAATTTTGTACCACCGCTGACTATGTTACACCAGCGATCCTTCGTCCTTGGTTTAATTGCTTTGACCTACGGTTTTCCTCCAACTCCTACCCATTTTGCAAAACCAGTACAGTTACCAATTGGGATACCAATTAAACATGCGTGGAAAGGATCTCCTGGCATGGTTAAGGATAAACTAAAGAAATCCACCCCAGTAGCATTGGCCCAAGTAAGCCACATATTTTGTTGATGCCATCCACACTACAGATGTGGCTACATATCACAAGGAACAGAGAGAAATTTCCAAAAACTCGCACAACTAATTTAAGACTGTCCTTCATCCTTAACATTGGCAAAGAACCCATCCCCTATGAGATTAGGGGAAGAATCCAAACTGACTGTGCCTCTTGCTCTTTGTGCTCTTCTCCTATTCCGTCTCTTTGGTTCTTCTCCTCCCACCTTTGCTTTGTTTGTTTCCACTGCTCAGGTCTAACTCCCCACGTCCCAGGAATAAATACTCCATTTCTGCATGCAATGGCCTTGATCTCATTCTCTCTCTCCTTTTTCTTGAGCTCCGAAGTTCGTTATGACGAGGACTCATTATGTCACTTTCGGCTAGTGAAGTAATAGAAGAGATCCTTAGTTCTAGAAACTGTTACTAATCGACACAGACTGTTGCTCAGCCAAAGCTGTGTTAAATTCCTGAAGCCAGAGCAAGAGAATAGTGACTTGATAGAATTAGGAAGTTTCTTTTTCTTTCTTTTATATAGCAAAAGGGAGAGTGCATATTAGAGTGGGGCATACAGTAGGCGATTTTGGAAGTCTGTACTGTCTGATTACCTCAGCCAATGGGGCAAAGAAGAGGGTGATGCAGGGGGAAACTTAGGATAAAAAGGAGTCTGCAATCCCCAGTCACTTAAAAAACCCTATGGGAAATGGCCCACGGCCTCTCTCTTTATTCCAATAGAGTTACAGGACTCCTCTGTCTCTTTTTGGGACAAAAACCTCTGGAATGAGTGATTAACTTTCCTAAGAAAATGAGCACTCATCCGGGGTCCTTCCACCATCCCATGGCAGTGAGTGGAAACTCAAGGTGCCCCTCAGCCAGCTTTGGTGATCAGTTTGGTGGCAGCCAGCACTGGGCAATTGGTTGAGTACCCGATAGTGTCCACTCAAGACAGATGAGTAGTGGACTAGAGGGTCCATGAAGAGTCCACAGGGAAGGACCGCTGAAAATGTCACCAATCAGTGGGATTTTTGGAGTAAACCTGAGACGACACCCATAGAGGTTTCCATAGGTAAAGCCAGCAACGGGTCCTAGCAAAAGGGATGATGATCCAGTAAGATCTCTGAAGAATCTCTTGGGAGAATGTTGAGGTAATTTGCACCTTCCCCTAGAGGTAATTAAGGACAATCCACGCCCGAGGAGCAATAAGGAGAGTTGAGAAGGGATTTCGGCAACAGGGGACAGATGGTATTGGTATGTTGGGTATATTGACTGGTTGAAGTGGAATGTGGATGAATATGGTTAAGGCATGTAGTAGCAGAAGGCATTTATCATCAAAATTTGCCACCTGATTCAGCTGCAGGTTCTTTGTATCCCCTGCTTCCAGGACTGAAAAAACAAGGAAGTCATGATGAAGAGGTGTTTCTTTATGGTTGGAAGTGGCAGGACCAGGCACGGAAGTGCGGGACTGTGAGCATGGGCTTGGGGCTTGTGGGGAGGTGCAGGCCCAGGCTGGGGCTGTGGGGCAGCCAGGGCTCAGCCCCAGGCAGTACCTGACCCCACCACCCCCTCCTCCCCAGGCAGGGATGGCAGTGGCCCCCCAAGCTCCATAAGGCTGCTAGATGTCCTGGCCCCCATGACACCCCAGCTGGCTGCCAGACACCCCAGCTGCCTGTGGTGCTTCTGGCTGTGTCCACTGAGTGTGCCGGCTGGGGCTGCATTTGGACACTATGGCAAGACAGAGACTAGCTCTAGTATATGACGTATGGCAGAGGGTGAGCACAAAGAGGAGCAACAAAGAATATTTGGGAAATGCAAATTGTATGTGGTAGGATTTGGATTTTCTTTTAAGGATTTGATTTAGGTCACTGGAGAAACAAATGATTTTGAGCTGTGCAAGACTGAGCACTCACAGGCAGTAGTGGGGCTGGGGGCTAAAGAAAGGGCAGAATAAAGCTCCTGGATGGAACTGGTTAGGAAGGTACAGCAAGTGTATGTAAAAAATGATGAGGAAAAGATAAAGGCAAAGGTGATGGCAGTGTTCTTACTGCTGTGGAGGGATAAACCACAGGGCGCAAGGGGTCTGCCGGGACAGAAGGGATGAGTTTGGCCACAAGAACAGAGCGGAGGCTTTCCCTCCTCAGCAGTGGAGAGCTCACCTAAAGAGTGTCTTGGAAGGAATCAGTGTACTATCTGTGTACTGTGGGCTTAAGATATCACATTATCTTGGACAGCTGGTGATATTACACCTAATCCGTCTCCCTTCACCGTTGCCCTGCCGTTACCCCCCTGTTATAAATTACCCCTGTTGGCAGTTAATAAATGCCATTTCACCGTCCACCACATTGGTGTCAGCATGTGTCTTGGTCCGTGTGGCAGGGGTGCTGCCACAGAGCCGTGCTCGACCCGGGACACCACACCCATAGCCCTGTAGTGGCGGCAACACAAGAACACTGGAAGCAAGCTTGCCCACAGAAACAACTGGATGCTCAGGAGGATCAAGTCCAGCAATGAACGGAGATGGATTGTTAGGGGTGTCAGAGGTTCCTGTTATATCAGGGACCCACCACATCGGAGCCTTTGATAACATTTAGGGTGGGTCTGGAAAGGGAGGAGGTGTTTTTCTGATAGACACAGGAGCTTCTCAATCCACTTTGAATTTTATCCCTTCAAGGGAAAAATTGTCAAGAAGTTCGTTAATTCTTCAGGGGGTAAGTGGAAAAGAGGTGGGGATGTCTTCTTTCAACCACAATTAGAGCATGTGGGGATTAGGTTTGAAATGCATGAATTTCTATTTGTTCCTATTTGTAATTATAAGTTACTGGAGAGGGATTTGCTAGTTACATGGGGAATGCAAAAAACATTGTAAAAAGTGATACAGAAACTAACCGTATTGTAAGTTTGTGTCAAATGTCTGAGAGACCCTATGCTGTGATAAACCCACAAGAGTGGGCAGTGCCAGGGAAATCTGGAAAATGAGCTATGGAGCCTCTCCAAACTACTTTGAAGCAACCAGGATAAGTGATGTCTAAAAAGCAATACACAGAGAAAGAAGGGGCTGCAGTCTATTACTGAATCCTTGTTAAAGGCAGGTCTTTTGGAGCCATGCATGTCTCCCTAGAATACTCCTGTCCTGCCAGTTAAGAAACTGAATGAATGGACACCAGAAGGAGCTCAGAATTTTAAAGTGTTAGGGGGAAAAAACTGAAGCTCATGCCCTAGCCCTTCTTGACAGGGAAAAAGAATTTGAATTCTATGTATGTGTTAAAGAGGACCACACTAAAATAATTTTACTGTGGGAACAATGGATTACCGGTAGGCTTGTTGCCTACTTTTCTAAGATATTAAACCCAGAGACCAGGAGGCTGGCCTCATTGTCTGCAGAATTTTGCAGCTATGGCTTTAGTAGTAACCGAAGCCTGAAAACTGATGACAGGAAAAGGTTTTGTGAGACTTATGAAAGTCTTACATCAAATTAAAGTTTTGTGAAGCAAAAAAGCCTCTAAGTGGATGTCCAGGGTTTGGTTAATACGGTCTAAAACTTATTGAGTGGAACAGAAAGATTCAGGATTGGGAAGTGGGGAAGGGTTTAACCCAGCTTCCCGTTAAACAAGGTCTTTGAACAGTCCTGGAGAGGGGCACTGGTAAGAAACCTATGACTGCATTCAAGTGATATATCTTCAGGCCTGGGCTAGGGAAAATTTAGGAGATGCCCCCTGGCCTAAGGGAGAAAATGTGTTCATAAATGAGCCTTCACGGGAAGTAGAAGAGAAGCAAGTTACAGGAGATGCTATTATTAAGGGAAGGGAATTAGAAAAAGGGAGGATGTTGCTGCCCACATGGTCTGATCAGACATGTGAAGCTGTATGTGCTTGTAAGAGCCTGTGAATTCACATTTGTACTGATTCTAAGCATGCATGTGGAGTGGTATACACATTTAGAAATCTGTGGGAGGAAAGAGGTTTATTAACCTGCAGGGGAAAATACATTAGCGCATGAGAGTTTTATTACTCCTCTCATGGAGGTGGTGAATTTACCAAAAAGGGGGACAATTATGTACATTAGGGGACATCAGGCAAGGTACTCAGAGGAGGCAATAGGCAGTTGACTGGCAAATGAAGAAACTCAGAAAGAAATACTTTTGCCAAAACTGTCCAAGACCCTCCCTTTGCTCCCACTGCCAGAGAAACTGTCTTTTCCCCCAGAGGAGCTGGAGATAATTTAAAAGAGCTAGGCAGAGAAAAAAATGGAATAATTGGTTTACAAGGAATGGCAAACAATGGAGACCAGAAGCTTTGGCCATACGAGTATTAGAACAACTCCATGAAGGGAGTCATTGGAATTCTGGAGGATTGGCAGAAGCCTTCTTTAAGATGTATTTTGCTGTGGATCTTTTTAGTCTGGCTAAAGCAGCTGTTGAAGTTTCTTTGACTTGTGATGAAACCAATAACAGACTTACAAAGAAAGCTGCCCCAGGAGGGAGGCCTTGGGCTGTATGTCCCTTCTAAAGATGCCAAGTGAGAAGGCTTAAATTTTACTGAGATGTCTCAAGTGGGAAGGCTTAAATATCTTTTGGTAATAGTATATCAGATAACAAGGTGGCTAGAAGCATTCCCAACTGCTTCAGCAGCTACAGCATTACCTATTAAGATAATTTTTTGGAACAAATTATTCCAAGAACCAGAACTGCAGAAGCAACAGACTCAGGGGAACTCATTTTACAGAAAAGATCCTTCAAGGAGTTATGACTACTTTAGGAAAACAATGGATCTTCCATACCCCCTGGCAACGCCAGAGCCTGTGTCAGGTAGAAAAAAAATGAAGAGAGAAATACAGAAACACCTTTTGAAGCTAGTAATAGCCACCAAGATGCCATGGGTAGGGCTTTTGCCATTGGCTTTGGCAAGAATGAAGGCCAGACCCAGAAGACAGAATCAGTTCTCTTCCTTTGAATTATTGTTTGGAATTCCTCACCCAGGTAATTCTCAGCCTAGTGGGTATAGAGATAAGTGATATATATTTAAAGCAATATTTGGCCAGGATACTGTCTCTTGTGAAATCCCTTCAATGGGAAGCTCAGCTGGCACAGCCCCTGCCTTTGGACTTTGGCTGTTCATAGCATCCAACCAGGGGATTTAGTCCTGCTTAAGGAGTGGAAAGACATACCACTGGTGGTGAAGTGGTATGGAACTTTCCAAGTATTACTGACCACAGAAATATCCATCAAGACAGCTGAACACAGGTGGACCTATCGCACTCTGGTCAAGGTCTCTAAGGCCCCAGAGATTTGGACATCTCAGCTAGAATAGAAGGTCAGCAGCCTCTGACTGACATTCCACAGGAGTGGTCTGGAGCAGCAGCCAATGCGTTGACATTGGGGCAAGCTGCGTGTACCTACCCACAGACTGTCTGCTGAAATAGTCTGTATGGACATCTTCCTTTAGAATCTCCACTCATTGGGGGGCTACTACTTGCTGTCATTGTTTTCTTTATCTTAGGTGGTTTTTGTGCATTCACTGGCCACAGGTGGCGTGGAAGACAAGGTGAAAATTAGACTAGGTCATTAGAATACACTATTAGAATATTTTCCTTACTAATTCTACTTTTCTATTGTCAGCTAAGTTTAGGCCAGGAATGGAAGAATCCATTTCCAGCCTTAGGAGAAGAAGCAGCCAAAAATTTTAACCTTAGCTGTTGTTGGGTCTGCAGAGGACCAGAAGGATTTGAAGAGCGGCTATGGGTGACTACCTCAGTGGAATCTAAATGGTGGGTCAATACCCTAAGTGAGGTCCATAATGGGACAGGATTTGGGGACAAAGAAGTAAGTCCATGGTGACTTCATTCTTCTGAATCAGGCACTTATAGCCTAAAAAGGACAGGGGGTGTCTTTGTAGGAAAAGCATTGTGATTTGACTTTATCTTTGGGTTTAAACAACTGGGTCTGGACTCCCAATTACCCTTCTTGAAGTTGTTCCAAACATTAAGCAAATGCAATCAAATGCCTATGAAGCTCACTAAAGGTAGCTGGCTGAGGTGTTCCCACCATCATTACCAAAAAGACTTTGATGGCTGTAAAGCAGTGGGGACAGACAAGGGTTTTTTTGACTACCTATTTTTAAGCTGCCTCCGAGAAAGTTCCACAAGTAGAACACATGTTGTTTGTGATTATCAGTGCAAATGTCAACAACAGAATGGAACTTGAGCCCTTTTTAGTGAGTACTCCAAATCCAAGCAAACAGATTGCAGACCTAAATGTAGCTGGAAATCCTGCAGGGAAGCTTGGAAATCAAAATGTTGTAACTCTTAGGGTGGGGTAACTACTATTGGAGGACTGCTAGGGCCAGGAAACGAGTGATCCTTTGACCCACCAATTGATGACAGAATGTAGGAAGGCTCCTTAATGGAACATGGGCTTTGAAAAGACACCATTGGCGTTGCGGCCAACAGCAGTATTGCAGCTTACCTCCAAACTGCTCAAGGATGTTATATGTATTAGACCTACCACAAGTTCAGGGAAATCACTTAGGAATCAAAATCTAAGATGATTTTATTAGAAAAAGCAACCAATTGATGCAGCCCTTGCTGGAGGGAGCACCCCAAAATGGGGAAAAGATGAATGGCCACCAGAAAAAATGATACCACACTATGGACCAGCCACTTTAAATCCTTATGAATTAATATGAGGTGCCAGAGAACCCATTTATAATTTGAATGGGCTATTTAGGTTACAAGCTGTCTGCAATAATAAGCAACCAGACAGCTACAGCTCTTGACCTTCTTGGCGACCAATCCACTCAAATGAGGAATGCAATATTTCAGCATTGGATGGTATAAGATTATCTATTAGCAGAAGGAGGAGGAGTTTGTGGCAAATGAAATTCTTCAAACTGCTGTTGCAAAGAAATGGCAACAGAAAAGTGGTCAAACAAATAACAAAGGAAATCAAGTTCGTGTAGCAGTCCGAAGGTGGGAAGGATGGGAGTGGGACATGTTGTCATGGATACCTGGCAATCTATGGGTTAAATGAATACTATTTCTACTCTTCTGTGCTATAGCAACTCTAATCTTTTTGCATGACACCTTGCTGAGTGCAATTCTTTCAGCAGGTGACCAAAGGGATGCAGGTAGTAGCCATGCCTACTGATGCAGAAATGACTACAAAAGCATAGAAAATTATGTCACTGCAAATAATTGTAAAACCAAAGAAAAACTTAAATCAATGGTAATTAATATCTGTAAAGACAATGATGGAGAAAATAAAAAGAGGTTGGATTGCAAGGAGTAAGATGAAAGATGTCAGCAAATTTACAGTGGTTTTAAGGCCCTTGTATTTCTGGGAGGGTGAAACCTCTGTGTTAAACTCTCTGGGATCATCACTTGGGCTTCCTGTGTTTCTCTAGATCTCAGAGTAAAATTGACCTACCAAACTCATATTTGTCTCAATCCTAATTCCTGCATCATCCTTCAGGTGTACTTCCTCACAATGAAATTGGAGTAGAAAATGCTTTAGGAAATGCTTTGCAGCCCCTTCTTCCCCAAAGGCCCAATCTGCTTTAATTAGGAATATTCTTCAAGCACAAAGTTTGGATGCAGCCAGTAAGACTCACATTTCAGAAGGACCATCAATGGTCTGATAAAGATGTAGCACTTTCAAGCAGGCTACTGGGATTTAGGAAGATATTTGAATTCTGTTGACATGCAGTTCTAATAGTGAAAAATGAAATGCTGTTAGACAAATCCTGCTCCCCAAATCGGCTTTGTCTGGATCCACCTGCCTTGCAGCACAGCCTTCTCCCTTTCTCCTTACTGCCCTCTGCTCAGGATCAACCTAAAGCTGAGTTATTTAAATTCCTGTAAGACACAGTGCAGCTGATGAGCAGCAAATGCATTCTTCCCAAAGTGGCTGACAATGACCCAGCTTGCAGGGAAGACTTCAGGGAGGACATGGCAGTTTCCTCAGTGGCTTTCATGTCATCTCTTTGCCATGCAGACAATGGCATGCATGGCATGGCTCTGTTTTGGCAGTCAGTCCCAAGGCAGGGCTATGGTGAGCACAGGGTGAGCTCTCTCCTCCTTGCTCTGACATCTGGACTGGCAGTGATGGCACAGTGACCTCGGTGAGCTGATGCCACCTGTGACATCACCAGCTTGAGCACCATGGGAAAGTGTTGCTCTGCTCATGGGCTTAGTGGTGACCCTGAGACTGTCTCAGCTGGTTGGAACATGGTGCTAAGGACACCAGGGTTGTAGGTTTGATCTCGTGTGGGCCATTTGATGATCCCTATGAGTCCCTTCCAACTCAGGATATTCTGTGATTCTGTGATGGGATATTTCATACACAGCAGGAAGCTTTGGCTAAGGAGTCAGTGCTACCAAGGCCTGGAGGTACAGGTTCCTGCTGACAGATACCCAGGGTAAGCCTCTTTCTCTAACAGGATTTAGTGCACAGACATTTGTTTCCCTGGCCCAGTTCAAAACCCCAGTGACGGGGGGTTAACAGCTGTCAGAGAGCTTCTGTCGCCACCAAAGAGCCACCACCCTTCAGGTCTCACTTTGTACCACCTCCCATGATGGTTAAATGCAAAACATCACAAATAAAAATCTCTCCTTGCTTCTCTCCAGTCAGCTGTCCTGCAGGAGACAGAGGAGGAACCCTCTGACCTCAAGAAGCTTTGCAGAAGATTTGTACACTAACACTGCAGGAGACAGAGGAGGAAACCTCTGACCTCAAGAAGCTTTGCAGAAGATTTGTACAGTAACAAAGTCCCTTCCTTTCTATTTCTGAAATTGGAGCCATCAAAATCACACTAAATGTTGATTTTTATTTGTCTTTTCTCCTGTTTGAATAATTTCTAACATTAATGAATCCTTAAAATTGGTATGGTTGGAGAAGTCAATGGATATGTCCCACCAGTAGACTATTCCCTGGAATTGCTGGTGAGGCCTTCTCAGCCAATTGCCAGGACACCAACCACCCATGGATCCTGTGATGGACATTTCAGGTCTTTGGGGTTTTTTAGTGTATCCCTTTCCAAAGGCTTTTCCCAAGACTTGCTCCTTTCAGTACGCACTGTCTCCTGCCTTTCCTGTTCAGAACTAAATGACACAACACACATGGATGTAATTACTGCTGAGAGCTCAATGTTTCCAGCAAGCATGGTTAACACTGGGCAAAGGATGCCAGAGTTTTTAAGGAAAATCTGATACAAAAGAAAGGCAGGACAACCTTCAATAAAGAGCCAATTTTTTACTTTCAGGGAATAAGACTAAAAAATGGGCTTTTTTTTTTCTATGCTAATGATGTCAAAGTCCATCTTTCACTGCCCTGAATGCTGGGGCTTTGGGAAAGAGCCAGTGAAGGTGTTTTTTTTTTTTTTTTTCTTTTAATGCAAAGAATATGGGTAGATGTCCTAGTTTGTTGATTATATGATGCTTTGGTTGACTATATGATGCTTTTATCCCCAATTGTCTTGTTCTGTTTATGCTGAATAATAAGTATTGCACTTTAGGACTTGTTCCAGAGAGTGAAGGGGGAGAGAAGAAGCGTGCAGTCTGTTTTCAGACACTGCACTCACTCCTTCACATTCGTGCTCCTGGACTGTGTTGTCTGTGGATGGACAGACAGCAGGACAGAGCTCTCCTTTGCTTTTAGTTAGTTTAGGTAGCTGAGGCAAAGACGTTCCCTGGACTGTGGTTTTTTCCTTTTTCCCTTTTCTTTGGACCTGTTTAAACCTGCTTTGGACTGAACACCCAGAAGAGCACGGCAGCTCACACCTGTGGCCCACTGGGTTGGGCCTGGCCTGTGCTATTTCCAGCACTGGAGGGACCGATAAGAGCCTGAGTGAGCTGCAACATGGAGAGAGGACTTTCTTAGTTTGTCATCTCTTTTGGAGCAGCAAGGAGTTTTATTATTTAACATTGTTTAGGTTTTATTGTTTAATAAACAGTTTTTTCCACTCTTCTCCAAGGAGGTATTTTCTCCCAGACTGGCTGGGGGAAGGGGCTGATTGAATCTTCATACCTAGAGGAGACCCTTTGGGTGTTCTCTCCCAAATTTGCCCTGAACCGGGACAGTAGACAAAAAGGATTTTCTAAACTTGATTCCTGGTGTAGGTACACAGATATATAACAAAATGAGTGAAAGATTTGTCCAGCACATTTCAAGCAGCAATATAGATATTTTTCCTGCTAATTGAATTATTAGCTAGTCTGTTGCAGACATCTTTTTATGAAAAATCCTTTCCTTGGATTTTTCCTCCTGAGAAGCCGAGAGACCTCAGGAACAATATGTAAACAATGATTATCTGCTGCTGTGGAATGCAACAGGTCTGTGATTGGTCTCATGTTCTAGTTTGTAATTGATGGCCAATCACAGCACAGCTGGCTCGGACAGAGAGCTGAGAGACACAAACCTTTGTTACTCATTCTTTCTTTCGGATTCTGTTCTTAGCTTAGCTAGCCTTCTGATGGAACCTTTTCTTCTATTCTTTTAATGTAGTTTTAATGTAATATATCTCATAAAATAATAAATCAAGCATTTTGAAACATGGAGTCAGATCTACGTCTCTTCCCTCATCCTAAGACCCCTGTGAACACCGTCACACTAGTCCACCCTCAAAGTTTCAGGACTTGTGATAAAATTACTGCTGTGATAATGAGCGATGTGATCCTTTTCCTTTTCAGCTCTAGAGAACATTCTCTTGCCTTCTTTCTGCCTCTGCTTTCCTATCTACAGAGGTGATAATTTCCTTTTTCCTTTTTTCTTTTCCTCTGAAAACAGGAGACTAACCTCAAGAAAATGACACTTTTTTTTTTTTTTAAATGGAAGATGGTGCATCAGACAAACTATCTGTGGGTATTAAATAAGGAACACTTCAAGACATATGTGCTGTTTGTCTTCTTTTTCATCCAAAGGATAATGAATACTCAGGTCCTTCTTTTCAAATTTATCAATAAGGTTTGGAAGTGCATTGAGCATGAGGGGTGTCATCATTCTAATGTTGTTCTGCAGTGCCAAGACCACACTGGTAAATTGAAGCCATTTTTATCAGTCCAGGGAGGGATCTGCCACTGAATTATCTCCCATCCTCTTTATAGGACAGATTACAGGGAGAAAAAGGCAGCCTGCCAAGAAGGATGGTTCTTGCTCTTTAAAATTGTGAATGACCTGTCACCAGGGTTTCTTTTTTCCCATTTGCTCTGAATTTCTCAGTAGATTCTTGACCTCATTAGAAGACTGAAGGCCTGTCTTGGGACTGAGGTTGGTGGAAAATTGATCCAGACCCAAGGAATATTCAATTAAAACAAATGGATCACAGAAAAGCCCACAATACAATTAAACCTGAAGAAACTCAGTGGCTGTGAGGAAGCCAGCAGTGTTGCAATGATACTGCCATTCCTGCAGAATGGATTTGGGAGCACAGAGAGAGCAGGAATTCATTTTTCCCCTTTTTGTTAGCATGAATTCTTCTCCTGGGTAACACCAGCCATTGTCCTTATGCAAGAACACATGAGCCATCCAGCAACGTCAGCTGTCCCTCCCTCCCAAAGGCCTGAGGGAAGGAGCAGCAAGTAGCCCACACAGCATGAGTAGGCCAGGGAGAGCAGGACAGCCAAAGTTCTCAGTGGTGATGGTGGCAGCTGAGCCAATTGTTACTTTTTTGGACATCTTATCTGCCTACTCTGCCCATGAAATGGTCCAACAACAGGCAAGCTGGCATCAACCCTGCTTACTCTGGAGCTGACTCCATCTAAGTCATTCTCTGAGTTGCCCCAGGAGGAGCTCCAAAGCCAAACCTTACCTACAGGCAGGGTTTAGGGGTTTTTCTTTCCTGAAAATTCAGAGAGAACAAGGGTGTGAGATTTTTCCTGTGGGTGGTCATTGAAACTTGGACATGTCCAACCTGCCTGTCTCATGCTGCACAGGGATAGAGGAGTTTGCAGCACACAGCTCCCCACAGCCCATTGTGATCTTCAGAAACATGTTTGTGCTGAACATGCCCAGGGGCTGAGCCCTGTCTGGAGGTCACCCAGTGACTCAAGTGCTGTGCCAAGTGCATTCACTCCCTGGCCTGGGTTTGGCCCGTGACAACTCGTTCTCAGATTGTGGGCAGACATGGGTGAGACTGTTCTGGTGGAGGGATGAAGAGGTCTCAGCTGTGGGACACTGGTTGGGTCACACTGCTTTCCCTCAGTACTGGCCTGCTGTAATTACTGGAGTTGTACTCTCAGGTGAAGACAATGGTTGTTTAAAATGTCAAACAGGCTCATGAATGCAGGTTTTCAGAAGTATTGAATGCTCATGAATGCAGAGAACCACAGAATGGGGAAGGTTGGAAGGGACCATGGTGGGTCATCTCCCAAGTACACCCTGGAGTCACAGAGACGGTTCAAAGGCTGCTTTCACCTGCTCAGTCCTTTTTTGTGATGCAGCAATGGCAGGGAGCGGGATGAGGTCAGCATGGGTTGGTGCTTGGCAGCCCCAGGAACCAGCTCTGTCAGCAGTGACCAATTCCTCAGAGCACAATACATTCACAAAATACCTACAATGCACAGGGCAGCTAGGAAAGCAGAGACAGCTTGTTGTCAAAAGCCTTTTTTGGTATCACTCAGGTGTGCCTAAATGGATAGAGAGCAGTGAGGGAATAAATACAGAACAAGCCATTGAGAGAATGAAGTCTGCAGCAGCTCCAGCTGCTCACCTCTTGCTAGCTGAAGTGTAGCTGTCCTCAGCTACTCTGAGTGTAGAGTCATCTCTGGGAATTTTCCAGAATTATCTTGTATTTCCCCTCCACCACCAGTAGCAATAGGTACAGACAAACCAGCGGAGCCCATGTCCTCATTAACCACTGAGCCCAATGGGAAGTTTCCAGTTCAAATATCCTTTTTTTCGGTTCTTAGACAGCCTTGGTTTTACAAACCAAGGTCCTGCAAACTAGAAGCACCTACTTCTTGGAAAATGCCCCGCAGCTTCACGTCTTAGCTCCCAGTCTCTTACTTGTGGGAGGTTGCACATTTGCCTCTAGTCTGCTTAGGCCATTTAAAACATCCCAGGTCATTCCCTCCCCAGGAGCCATGGCTGGGATGGGTGTGGGGCTAAGAGGTGCTGACACACCTGTGGCAGGAGCTGGATGTGGCTGCCTGTGCCATTCTGCTCCCAAAGCAGTGACATGTTTCCATGCACTGCTGCTCCAAAGTTAAAAGCTTGTCATAATATGTCAGGTGGCAAGGCTGAAATCCGAGTCTGATGAGACAATTTTCAGTCCAGAGCATACAGCCTGCTCTGGATGCCAAAGAGAGGGAGAGTTGGCATCTGAGCTACTGGGAAAAGGCCTTAGTTTTGAGTATGGCTTGTCTTTCCCACTCGGCTTGCTGGAGGAATGCACCAGAGAAGGGAACCAGGGAACCAGTTGGAAATTTGGAAAAATGGTAGTTTTAAAAATTGTAACCATTCATTTTCTTGGAGCTGTAAAATATTTCCATGAGCCTCAGAGTTTGGTGAACAGCAGGATATGATTTCCATCTATCTCCCTGAAAAAAAAAGAAAAAGCAAAGAACACTTGCATTCCTCAGTACAGGGAAAGAATTTATTTTTCAAGTGCAAGGCTGGAACACAGAGAAATTTGGCCATTTCCTACTCCCAAAATAATGTGGCCCAAGCCCAGATCCCTTAGTATTTGGGAAAGGTGGAAGCAAATTATTAGTGCACACTGGTTACAGAAACAACTCTGGCATAGGTGTTGCCCAGAGAAACTGTGGCTTCTGTTGCCGCTGCTACAGGGGCTATGGGTGTGGTGTCCCGGGTCGAGCACGGCTCTGTGGCAGCACCCCTGCCACACGGACCAAGACACATGCTGACACCAATGTGGCGGACGGTGAAATGGCATTTATTAACTGCCAACAGGGGTAATTTATAACAGGGGGGTAACGGCAGGGCAACGGTGAAGGGAGAGGGGTTAGGCGTAATATCGCGAGATGTCCAAGATAATGCGATTTCTTAAGACCACAGGCTTCCCCTTCCCTGGAAGTGTTCAAGACCAGGCTGAACGGGGCTCTGTGCAATGTGGTCTAGTGGAGATGATTTTTAAGGTCCCTTCCAACCTAAACCATTCCATGATTCAATGATTCAATGAATACTGTGTTTGAATTTTTTAGGGTCTTTCATGGGAGGCCAATTGCATGAAAGAGGGCAAGGCAGCTAGCTTTGGACATTACAAAAGATAAAGGCGAAAGAGAAATTAAGAAGAATCCAGGTTGAAGCACCTTTGCTGACACTTTCCCCTTCACATCTTTTCTAGGGCAGTGCTCAGGTCTCGAGGGAGATGAGAAGTGGCACTATTAATGCCACTAAGCATTACAATCAATTCTCAATAACATCATGTCAACCAAGTTAATAAACTGGGAATTATATGCCTCCTGCACATTTCTGCCTCTGTGAGCCAGGATTTATTTGATAATAGAGTATCAAATACTCCTGCTGGAAAAAAAAAACAGTCAAAAAAGTGAGAAGTTAACAAACCAAGAAGAATCCAAACATAGAACTGAAATTTTGGATGTTCGACCCCTGGAATTGTTCAAGGCCAGGCTGGATGAAGTTCTGGGTGACCTGGTGGGGGGAAGGTGCCCTTGTCCATGGGGGTTGAAACTGGACGATTTTTTAGGTCCCTCCCAACCTAATCCAACCCGTTCCCTGATTCACTCAGCTTGCCAGCTGCACCTCTGTGAAACACAGGCCTCCCACCTGCATGAACAAGGGGTGCCAAGGCACCTCTGCTCAGACCAAAATGACCCAAGGGAGCCAAGAGGAGTCGCATGCTGCTGATGCTTTGGTGGAAAAGTTGCTTCCAAGCCCCCACCATGAGGCAGCACAGCAGGTCTGGAAAAGGCTGTAAACCACACATCACTAGACTGGAAAAACAGAAGAGGGATTACCGCAAGAAGTTGCACAAGCTCCCAGATAAACCACTGGTGCTCCCTGTGGAGGGAGCTTTTGCAGTTCTCCTGGGATAGACTGAGAGGAGGGATGAGGGCTAGCATAAACCTCATCATCTGCTAAAGGAGAAATTGGAGAAATCACTCAAACAAGGCAGAGATTCAACTGGGACTGAGTTCTGGTGAGACAGCCCAAGGAAATTTATATTACAATGATGGAGAAGAAAAGAAGATTAAAACTCTGGGCTGAGTGAGTAATGCACAACAAATGCATTCAAATGAATGAATGCAAATCTCTTCCATCGAGGCCCTTCCAGGACTACCGTGGCCTCACAATCTTTAATATACTTACTTTGCTGGGAGGAAGGCAGTGCTTCTATTTCTGTCTTTCACTTGGGGAATGGAAACACGGGAAGATTAAATACCTTCCTCAAGGTGACCCAAAAGCTCTGCTCCAGAACAAGAGAATTTCAGATCTCGGCATAGGTAGAGGAGCATTGCTGCCACCTGCCTGTGAACAGCAGGTACCTCTGGCAGGGGGGACACATTTGCTCCTCAGGTGTTTCCTTCAGCTGGTAGTTGTGGGCTGCAGATCCCTGGTCTGGGACTCAACACTGAAGAGCCTGTCAGTACCTTGCCCAGGCTCCTCTTCTCTGCTCATTCATAGAATTCTTCTGAAGGCACCAGGAGTGTTTTCGAGGGCACCAGGAGGCACAGGGTGAGGGTGACACGTCCATGCTGGTACGTTTGGCACTTCTTTAATCACTTCAGCAGGAAGTGAGAAGGGTAGAGCTGCCTGCATTAATGACAGTGTGGAGACTCCACTGTGGGAGGGAAGGAAATACTGGAGGACCTGCCTGACAACTTGATTTGCAACGAACTCATCTCCATTTTAATTCTATGCAGATGCATGTATCTTGTCACTGCAGAGCTGGATCCTCTTCTCTTGGCATCTGTGGTTGAAAGAAGCTTCTGGGGAGTCTCTTCCTTGTGTCTTCCAAGCTCCAGTTAACAAAAATTTGTGAACAAGCTCCTGCGGTTATTTAATTTTATTAGAACTGAATTTGCCCAGAGCTACTGGAAATTGCTCTGCTACTCCTTCTACTGCTACCAGATGATCTATTAGTACCCAAGAGTTTGTCATAGAAAAATCCTCCACTGATGGCAGACAAGGGGAAAAAATTCATTTTGAACTTATACCTGTAGTGAATTCTGTAGGCTGAATATTTTCCCACAAAGCTCCATGCCTAGAGACTGTTTGATTACCTATAGAAAGGGAAGCATTCAGCAGCACAAAGCTGAACCACCAGAAAGTCAATATGTATTAATGTGGAGAGTTTTGTCAAAGAGTGGCTTGAGGAGAGGGGACAGAGCCGAATCAATTTGGTAAAGATGTCCTAACTACGGCAGAGGCCCTTTTTGCAGGCAGGGTGTCTCTTGGGAATTTAGCTGACTGGAGAATGGCAAAGTACAAGGCCATGGCTAATTCCAAGTCCTGCACCTGCAAGATAGCATGTCCTTGGGCCTAGCTGAGTATGATAACGAGTGGACAGAAAGACGTAAGAAATAGAGAATGTAGGCCCAAAGGAATTAGGAAGAGTTGATGGTATAGTTTAACCAATAGATCGCTTGGCTTACAGAATATTCATAAGCTTATTACTTGCTGTATAAGTGTCTGATGCTTTCTTCAATAAACGGGACCTGTTGATGACCATCTGGTGTCCTGGTCTCCCTCCTTCGACATATTAAAGGATTTGAAACGCTGTCTCCCCACAGCCCCCAGCTGAACACTTTTTACAAACAGCAGGAAATTCTGAATTCAGTGCTAGTTCTTATTTTTTTTTTTCCCTTGCTGCACTGTCTCCAGGTCTTTGGGGTTTTTTTTTCACTGGAGGACAAATTAGTGATGCAGGGCCTGGAATTTTTCATAGTCAAACTTACTTCCTCTATGTCAAACTTTGTAAAAGGGCCAAAGTGGAGATATAAAATCCCTTTGGCAAGAATTTGGCCCACACACCAGCAGTTCCAGAGAATTATTCACAGTGGACTCAAAAAAATTAAGGCAAAAGCTTTGCTGTTTGCAGCAGCTCCCTAAAAATAGGAACAATAAAAATTGGATCCTGAATTGCAGAAAGCTTGTGTGGCATTTTGGGAAGAAACCTGGAGCAGCCATGTGTGCGAGCATCATCTTTTGCCTGCATTACTGCTAACAGGTTGCAGGTTGCAGCCCATGGCATAACACAATGGACAGTCCCAGCTTTAGGGACTTTTTAGTGCACACTGACAAACACCAAGGCAGATGGCAGCAGGAATCATCAAATAATCCAGGCATTTGCACAAAATCATCCATCCTCCAGAACGGGAACTCAGTGTCTCTACTTGGGCCCACCTATCTGATACCCTCTGCAGCCTGACAAATGTTACAGTTAAGGATGTTCCACCATTCCCTTTTCCTAAACAAACATAATCTTTTGGCCTCAGCAGCTAAAATTAATTCAACCAAGGTTTTGGGAGCATTCAGGGTATTTGGCCACTACTCCTGTGTCGTGGGTTGACTATATGATGCTTTTATCCCCAATTGTCTCATTCTGTTTATGTTGAATAGTAAGTTTTGTACCTGTAAGAGTGTCCCAGAGAGTGAAGGAGGGGAGAGAAGAAGCGTACAGTTTGTTTTCAGACACTGCACTCACTCCTCCACATTTCCTGCTCCTGGACTGTGTTGTCTGTGGATGAACAGACAGCAAGACAGAGAGCTCTTCTTTTGCTTTTTAGTTAGTTAGCTAGCTGAGGCAAAGAAGTTCCCTGGACTGTTTTTTTTTCCTTTTTCTTTGGACCTCTTGAAACTGCTCTGGACTGAACACCCAGGAGAGCACCGGCAGCTGCAGCTGTGGCTCACCGGGCCGGGCTTGGCCTGCAACAATTCCAGCACCGGAGGGACTGATCAGAGACTGAGTGAGCTGAGGTTCAACCCAGGGTTTTATCAGTTTGTCATCTCTTTCAGAGTGGCAAGGGGTCTCATTTTTTGATATTGTGTTGGTTTTATTGTTTAATAAAGAGGTTTTTCCCATCTTTCTCCAAGGAGGTATTTCTTCCCTCCCGGACCAGTTGGGGGGAGGGGCCGCTTGGATCTGCTTTTCCCACCGGAGATCCTTTGGGGGATTCTTCCCCAAATTTGCTCTAAACCTGGACATCCTGTTCAATTGTTTGAAGAACAAAGGGCTAAAATCTGCAGCAATTTACAATCTGACTTTCCAATTAAGGATTTGATGTGGGTTTATGCCTTTCAAGTGACAATATTTGTCAGGCTATTTGTTGAGCTGCATTGCCTGCATGTGCAGTTACACAAGAAGTGGTTTAATTAAGGTTCCTTGGTGCATAATTAGAACCACTGCCAGCACAAAAGAATGGCTGCAGACCAGGGGGAGAGTCTATTTCTTTCCAGCTCCAAAGGACAAATGCTATAAAGGGGACATTGCAGTTGAGTGGTAAAAACCTAAACTGCTTCAAATTGTAGCTCCAATTATTGTAAAATCACATGCCTGACTGTGTGGCAGTGCTCTCCCTGTCCCACTCAACAGCACATTTTTAGTGGTAGAAGGTGCTTCTGCTAATGAATTTTTGTACCTGGATACTTTCATTTCCCAGCACAGGGGAACCATGCAGGATGCACCTCTGGGAAGCAAAACTGCTTGAAAAGGGTAGGAGGGGAGAATGATTTGAAAAGCTGTGATTTCTTGCACTAGAAACTCAACTGAGATTACTGGTCTGCCACAAAGGCCAGTGGGAGCAGCACCTCAGCCTTTCTGTGATGCTCCCTGGTTATGCCACCAGCAGCTGAAGGAAAACTGTGGGGAAGTTCTGGCATTGGTGCCTTGTTCTGCAGCAGTCCAGTGGGATGATCAGCACTTAAGCGCTTGTTACGTTGTGTTTAACTCTCCTTCTCAAGGTTACCCAATGTCGCTGTCGAGGCAGTCACAACACAAAGCAGAGACCACAAGCAATCTCAGATGGCAACTCTTTATTATTGAACATGGCTGACCTTTTATACACTTTCCAATTGTTTATGCTTCTTCTACCTTAACTATTGGCCACAATAAGTCAACATTACACTATTGGTGAAAAATTACAGTGACTTCAACTAACTTTCTAAAAGTACTTCGTCAAGCTGCAAGGTTCTCTTATCTTTCTTCGCTTGGTCTCCTTGGTTACAGCCTTGGAGAGAGAACTCCTTAACAGCTTCTTCTTACTTCTCAGCTTCATCTCTCTCCTTTAGCTAACAGGCCCACTGTTCGCCCCTTCCACATTAGTACTGAAAGCAAAGCCAAAAGAACAGTGCCCAGCTCACCTGCTGCCTCCATCCTGGCCCTAATTTCAGCTCTCCAAGCCAAGGGCTCTCAGCTACCCCTGTGCAGGACTGCTAGGAGCAACATACCCCTCTCCTTTGAGGTGAAGGTTTCTGGGAGATGGGGTCCTGGGCCACCATGCAGCCTCTTACTCCAGATGTTCCCATGGACTCACAGCCCTGGCAGCCTTTCCAGATGGCAAAGCTTGCTTCAGCAGTGTGTGAAGATTTCAAAATGATGAAGGAACATGAAGGGAGATGTGGGGAGAGGAAGCGTGTAAGACAGGAATGAATATACTGGAAACAAGGAGAAGACCCCATCAGACAGTAATTAAGGTCTTACCATTGTGGTCCTGTGCCACACAGGACACAGTAAATTAGGGAGCGAGGGGTTGTCCTCCATCCCACAGGGGCAGTTGCTTTCTCTGAGTTTTTATTTCAGGACTGACAGAATCCTGCACCTGCTGAGGAAAACATGTCCTACCTTTGCCAAGCAAGGAATTGCAGGGATCTACCAAAAAGGAAATTGCCCCTTCTGCTCCCTTGACCATAGAATTTTCCCAAGAAAAGTCTCCACTGCCCCAAGTAAAATACTACAGACCTTCCCATCACCAGTACATGCAAATATCTCCTCCTTACCATAGTGAAAGGAGTAGTAGTCACTCTCCCAGCTAGATCAGCATCAACTTCCTCTCTGCCCTCATACACAAGTTCCTCAGAAGATAGAAAATGGACAGCAAGACAAAATCAGAGTGAAAAAAAGGCTGTTGTGGGAACAATTCCTTCATCTGTCGCCCTGCCCACACCAGCTCTTGAGAGAGGGAAGAGCTGAGAGAAGCATTACATGCAGCCGCGTCAGAACTACTGGAGGCAACTGATGAATTTATTGATGTTTGAAATAAGCCAAAAGATTCCCAGAGATGTCCCAGTGCCTACGTGTAGCACAGATGCTGAAAAGGGACAAAGCTGAATAACCTCGCTCAGCTTCTGTCCTCTGCAGTTCACAGAAGGCAAAGAATGAAGCAGAAGAGCACCATGCTTTTGTGCTCACTGAAGGGAATTGCAAAATTCTAGCAGCTTCTCATCCACAAACACAGTCAGCTGCGTAAGCTTTTGCTTCTTGAAAAACTCACCGGTGCCCTTAATCCAGATCTTGATCTCTGGATCCTGGTACTTTATTCAAATGCTCTGATTTGTGTTTTTATATTTTCTTATGCGACATTCAGAAACTTTTGATCTGAACTAAAACTGAAGTTTTCTGAGAATCATTTTTTGACTAAAAATGAGACATATCTGCAGTTACCAGACTGTCTATATCTTCTCTTTTACAGTATAAAAATGGTTATTTGAACAATTCACCTCCTGAATTTCAATGATGGGAAAAGTCTTCTTACTCAGTTCTATTATTTTCTATATTTCCTTCTTTTTGTCATGTTACTTTGGCAGTTATGTGCAGGCACAATGGCTATTGTGCTCCCATGGTGAGACATCAAATGTGCAGGCTCTTCTAATCTTGTCACTGAATAAATAATACATAATCCCCACAGGAAACTTGCAGAATGTCTCTCATTGTCACTGCTTCTGTTTTGTTTCCTTACTCTTTTAAATCGTTCCTTGCCTTTCTACTCACAATCTGAGTAACCAATTTCTAATTTTCTTTCCTATCTGGCTTTACCAATTTTTCTCTGAATTGGATGCTTTTTAATTCAGCCATGAGAAGTTAAATGATTGTAACAAGAAGAGTGCAAAATTAAAAAAATGAATGTATTTTGGGGATTTTATTCACTGAAGACGTAAAAGAGTGTCTTCAAATCTTCCTATGTGAAGAATATCTTGTGACTATCTTGAAAACTATCTCTCTGCAGGTATTTTGCACACAGTTAATCCAATAGTCATTGCTTTGGCAAATTTTACAGAACTACAGCATTGTGTGTTTTGCAGCTTACAGGGAGAGGTTTCTAGGCCTTGAGAGTGGGCTTTGTCTCACATAACTTTAAACATCTGTAATTCATATAGGTATCACAAATAGTCCATAGAAATACAAATACCTGCCCAGAACAGGAGGTGAGATGCATCTTACCGTGTGTCTTGAAAAGGGCTATCTATGTGCGAAAGAGATTCAGAATTCTGCTCAGTACAGTCAAGAAAGTTTAGAGAGTTGATAATTTTATTCTGTGGTATATATCCACAGAGGCTGAAGATCTCTGCATGCTCTAGTGCCTAGCAGTCTTCTCAATTACTCCAATCCTTGAGTTGAATCCTAGCAGAAAAAAGTTTTCTCAAGGTGATCTTTACCAAAAGACTCAGTGTTAGGTGGAATCAATCAATTCCTTATCCTCCAATTTAATAGAAAGAGATCCTAAAGATTAAATACATTTGCTTAGGTGAGAGAAATGGTACTCTTTGTAGATGGCATGTATTGCCCAGTATTGACAGCAGAAAGAAGCAAAAAAGCATGCAAATAAATGCGCAATGCAGTCAGCAGAACTTCAAGTAAACCAGTGAAAAAATATTTGCTTTATATGTAAGATGAATCTGAGAGCTACATATGGAGTGCTTGATGATGTTTTCCATCCACATTTAAAAGAGGCTAAAATTATGATAGAAGGAATTAGTGGTTTTTAGTTAGAGTATTTCTTTGGAGACATGTACCCTGTGAATACATGTTTAGCCACCTATTAGCTTCCCACTGACAATTGTTGCATTTTAAATTGCCTTGACAATCTATATTTTAATACTTTTTGGATCAATTCTTTTCCCTAATATTTGCAAAAGCTTTTTTTTGGTACACTGGGAAAAATTTCCAGAAATGGTTCAATTGGCTGCTCTGCCATTTAATATTATAAAGCATTTATGGTGTCATTTATAGAAGACAAACCTACTAAATAAAAGAGTATTCCCATTATACTTCTCCACTATTTTCCCCACCATTGACCAAAGACAATTTTATATTATTTGCAGAATTCCAGAACACACTCATAATTTATCAGACAGAGCTTCTCATCAGACTTTTAAGAGCCTCATGCTCATATGTTTATTTCTGCCATCTTGCTTGAAGGGCAGTTACCCCACTATTAGAATCTAGACTTGAAAAAAAACCAAACGAAAGCATCTCCTCGTCTGCCATCGAGCACTTTTTCCTTATGAATTAACTTGTAATACTCTGATACTGGTTGTTACAGATTTTGGTTTCCAGTATTCTTCAGAAAAGTCAAAATATTTAGAAAAAATTTGCCACATTCACAAAGCAATGCAAAGAATTCTGCTGTAAATAGTTAGTCCCAAGTATGTAGGGAAAACACTGTACAATTACTTGGTTACATCTGAGGAGTTGTTTCATGTTGCATTCTAGGCATTAACTTCTATAAAAACTAAATATCTCCAGATATGGTTAATGAACATTAGAAGTAATAAATATATCTTGTGTTAGAAACAATATAAAACCAAGGGGGAAAACCCCAAAACCACAAATCCCAAAAAACAAAACCTAAAAGCTCAAACTCACAGAGAAACTAACCAATGAAACAGTTTATTCTGTTGCCACTTTTTCACTTCTCTTCTACAATGTAAAGGTAGCTCTTGGCAGTTCAGGAGTTGAAAGTATCCAAGTCTATTTGAGACCATATTGCTCCTGAAACTATTTTGGCCTGAATCCTGTTTCTACTATGATTTTCTGTTCTAAGTAGCAGCACTTTCTTCTATGTGTTGTAATTGAAAATATTACTTGTAATTATTTCTGTGGTTTTAAGCAACTTAAATTGTGCAAGGTGGTCTGGTTACAGGAATAAAATACTCCTGTTTATTGATGTACAATCATGTGTCTGTACATGATTGTACAAATCAGGTCAGTTTCTTTTAATTGGTTTAATTTGTTTAATAGACTTTGCCTATGCTCCAAATTTCATTGGTGTGCTTTGGCAATAACTTTCAAAACATATTGCTGAATAAGTAGTCCTCACAATCAATTCCTAAAAATTTCCTTTTGAAAAGTGGATTTTCACTGAGTCTAAATACCCAAGATTAAATACGCAAATTTTCCCACTGCAACTCATGTTTTAAAAGGATAAAATAAAGACATTATGGAGAACAATAGTTATTCTAATCATTCATAGGATGTGTTGGATATTGTGACAGATGACTTTACTGTTTCCGATGAAAACATTTTAGATTTTCCAAAGAAGAAAGGAAGAAGGAGAGTGGGAAAACCGCTTACCTTTAAGCAATTGATAAGCAAGTTCCCTTAGTCACTACTTAGTGCCTCTGTACTCTGCAGCATAAGTTCTCCATATTCTAAAAGAAAATAGAAGAAATAGAAAGATCTGGAGAAGGCGATTTAAATACGTGCGCTCTTAGTCACTACTTACATTAAGGTTTAAATGAGCTTCCAGCTCAACAGATTTCTGCCAGAGGAGGACAAAGAGTTGCAGTGATGTGCAGTAGCCCAGCCTCTGCTCTATTCTCTCCAGTTATGAATCTTTTAATAACTTGTCATTTCTACCTGAATTTATAGTGCAAGCTTTGCATAGATGTTGCTTATGCTGTATTTGCATTTTGATAATAATGGCTATTTTCTTATTTTACAAGCTAGAAATTATGGACAGGGCACTGTATAGGCTCAACTTATTTTTTCACACCACATTACTTTGAATGATACTATGGTTCTTATATCTGAGAAACTTGCAAGTACTAATTCAGAAGGCTTGATAGGAACATCGATAAAACAAAAAATGCATGCTGTAGGTGTGTGCTAAACATGCCATGGATGTCTTCCTGAAAAGTATGATGGGTCATCAATGTAATTATTCCTTAGTCGCCATAATACTTTGAAAAAATTTTATATAAGCAACCTAAGTTAGACTAAATGGTTCACATGAAGATGTAGTTGGGACAGTTTTTACCAAATATTTAATTAATTTTATTACCTTCTAGGTAATAAATCCAGGTAATAGATCCAGGAAGAATACCCCTTGACTTTGAGAACGAAAACCTATTAAACAGAAAGAAGATAGTCCCTTCTTTGAGACCCTACAGCACATATCTCTGTGTAGGGGGAAGAAGTGTATCTGTGTGTGTGAATGGGAAGTGTGTTTCCCCACAAACCAGAGCCAATATTTAGTAATCAACATATAGTAAGTGTGGATGCATATAATTTCCTGATCTTTATTTATCCTTTTTTTTCCCAAAGGTTAAATAATTTTTAAGATTTTCTAGTCAATTGAAAAATTCATGTGTGTTTGTGTGAGAATAGAAATCTCCATAAAGCTTACTGTGTAAGAGCAATTTTGGACTTGATGACAAATATATGATATTTTCATCTGAATAAATCAATTTCCTTCTTTTGGAAATATTTTGTTTTTCGAAGTAGTAACTTTCAAGATGTATTTTTAGAAGGTGTAAAAATTGAGGTCATCATTTGTATCACAGAAATACAAAGAAAATCCCTTAAAACTATCCATTCCATAATTTCAATTTTGTATTTTTGAATTTTTAATAACCAACTCTAATTCTCACTTTAAAATCACTTTTAAATGCTCTGTCTTCACACAGTTTTGTTATTAATCCATTTCTAAGCTTCAAAATTATATTTAGAGAAGAGTAATTTACTGTAACTACTTCACTACACAAACTACTAAGTTTGCAAATTAACATCAAAGAGGAAGGAAGGAAGGAAGGAAGGAAGGAAGGAAGGAAGGAAGGAAGGAAGGAAGGAAGGAAGGAAGGAAGGAAGGAAGGAAGGAAGGAAGGAAGGAAGGAAGGAAGGAAGGAAGGAAGGAAGGAAGTGTCGGAAGGAAGTGTCGGAAGGAAGTGTCGGAAGGAAGTGTCGGAAGGAAGGAAGGAAGTGTCGGAAGGAAGTGTCGGAAGGAAGTGTCGGAAGGAAGTGTCGGAAGGAAGGAAGGAAGTGTCGGAAGGAAGTGTTGGAAGGAAGTGTCGGAAGGAAGTGTCGGAAGGAAGTGTTGGAAGGAAGGAAGGAAGGAAGTGTCGGAAGGAAGTGTCGGAAGGAAGGAAGTGTCGGAAGGAAGTGTCGGAAGGAAGTGTCGGAAGGAAGTGTCGGAAGGAAGGAAGGAAGTGTCGGAAGGAAGGAAGGAAGTGTCGGAAGGAAGTGTCGGAAGGAAGTGTCGGAAGGAAGTGTCGGAAGGAAGTGTCGGAAGGAAGGAAGGAAGGAAGGAAGGAAGGAAGGAAGGAAGGAAGGAAGGAAGGAAGGAAGGAAGGAAGGAAGGAAGGAAGGAAGGAAGGAAGGAAGGAAGGAAGTGTCGGAAGGAAGGAAGGAAGGAAGGAAGGAAGGAAGGAAGGAAGGAAGGAAGGAAGGAAGGAAGGAAGGAAGGAAGGAAGGAAGGAAGGAAGGAAGGAAGGAAGGAAGGAAGGAAGGAAGGAAGGAAGGAAGGAAGGAAGGAAGTGTCGGAAGGAAGGAAGGAAGGAAGGAAGTGTCGGAAGGAAGTGTCGGAAGGAAGGAAGGAAGTGTCGGAAGGAAGTGTCGGAAGGAAGTGTCGGAAGGAAGTGTCGGAAGGAAGTGTCGGAAGGAAGGAAGGAAGTGTCGGAAGGAAGGAAGTGTCGGAAGGAAGTGTCGGAAGGAAGTGTCGGAAGGAAGTGTCGGAAGGAAGGAAGGAAGAAAGGAAGGAAGGAAGGAAGGAAGGAAGGAAGGAAGGAAGGAAGGAAGGAAGGAAGGAAGGAAGGAAGGAAGGAAGGAAGGAAGGAAGGAAGGAAGGAAGGAAGGAAGGAAGGAAGGAAGGAAGGAAGGAAGTGTCGGAAGGAAGGAAGTGTCGGAAGGAAGGAAGTGTCGGAAGGAAGGAAGGAAGGAAGGAAGGAAGGAAGGAAGGAAGGAAGGAAGGAAGGAAGGAAGGAAGGAAGGAAGGAAGGAAGGAAGGAAGGAAGGAAGGAAGGAAGGAAGGAAGGAAGGAAGGAAGGAAGGAGGGAAGGAAGGAAGGAAGGAAGTGTCGGAAGGAAGGAAGGAAGGAAGGAAGGAAGGAAGGAAGGAAGGAAGGAAGGAAGGAAGGAAGGAAGGAAGGAAGGAAGGAAGGAAGGAAGGAAGGAAGGAAGGAAGGAAGGAAGGAAGGAAGTGTCGGAAGGAAGGAAGGAAGTGTCGGAAGGAAGTGTCGGAAGGAAGTGTCGGAAGGAAGGAAGGAAGGAAGGAAGGAAGGAAGGAAGGAAGGAAGGAAGGAAGGAAGGAAGGAAGGAAGGAAGGAAGGAAGGAAGGAAGGAAGGAAGGAAGGAAGGAAGGAAGGAAGGAAGGAAGGAAGGAAGGAAGGAAGGAAGGAAGGAAGGAAGGAAGGAAGGAAGTGTCGGAAGGAAGGAAGGAAGGAAGTGTCGGAAGGAAGTGTTGGAAGGAAGGAAGGAAGGAAGTGTCGGAAGGAAGTGTCGGAAGGAAGGAAGGAAGGAAGGAAGGAAGGAAGGAAGGAAGGAAGGAAGGAAGGAAGGAAGGAAGGAAGGAAGGAAGGAAGGAAGGAAGGAAGGAAGGAAGGAAGGAAGGAAGGAAGGAAGGAAGGAAGGAAGGAAGTGTCGGAAGGAAGGAAGGAAGTGTCGGAAGGAAGTGTCGGAAGGAAGGAAGGAAGTGTCGGAAGGAAGTGTCGGAAGGAAGTGTCGGAAGGAAGTGTCGGAAGGAAGTGTCGGAAGGAAGGAAGGAAGGAAGGAAGGAAGGAAGGAAGGAAGGAAGGAAGGAAGGAAGGAAGGAAGGAAGGAAGGAAGGAAGGAAGGAAGGAAGGAAGGAAGTGTCGGAAGGAAGTGTCGGAAGGAAGGAAGGAAGGAAGGAAGGAAGGAAGGAAGGAAGGAAGTGTCGGAAGGAAGTGTCGGAAGGAAGTGTCGGAAGGAAGTGTCGGAAGGAAGGAAGGAAGTGTCGGAAGGAAGTGTCGGAAGGAAGTGTCGGAAGGAAGGAAGTGTCGGAAGGAAGGAAGGAAGTGTCGGAAGGAAGGAAGTGTCGGAAGGAAGGAAGGAAGGAAGGAAGGAAGGAAGGAAGGAAGGAAGGAAGGAAGGAAGTGTCGGAAGGAAGTGTCGGAAGGAAGTGTCGGAAGGAAGTGTCGGAAGGAAGGAAGGAAGGAAGGAAGGAAGGAAGGAAGGAAGGAAGGAAGGAAGGAAGGAAGGAAGGAAGGAAGGAAGGAAGGAAGGAAGGAAGGAAGGAAGTGTCGGAAGGAAGTGTCGGAAGGAAGTGTCGGAAGGAAGGAAGGAAGGAAGGAAGGAAGTGTCGGAAGGAAGTGTCGGAAGTGTCGGAAGGAAGGAAGGAAGTGTCGGAAGGAAGTGTCGGAAGGAAGTGTCAGAAGGAAGGAAGGAAGTGTCGGAAGGAAGTGTCGGAAGGAAGTGTCGGAAGGAAGGAAGGAAGGAAGTGTCGGAAGGAAGGAAGGAAGGAAGTGTCGGAAGGAAGGAAGTGTCGGAAGGAAGGAAGTGTCGGAAGGAAGGAAGGAAGGAAGGAAGGAAGGAAGGAAGGAAGGAAGGAAGGAAGTGTCGGAAGGAAGGAAGTGTCGGAAGGAAGGAAGTGTCGGAAGGAAGTGTCGGAAGGAAGGAAGGAAGGAAGGAAGGAAGGAAGGAAGGAAGGAAGGAAGGAAGGAAGGAAGGAAGGAAGTGTCGGAAGTGTCGGAAGTGTCGGAAGGAAGGAAGGAAGTGTCGGAAGGAAGTGTCGGAAGGAAGGAAGGAAGTGTCGGAAGGAAGGAAGTGTCGGAAGGAAGGAAGGAAGGAAGGAAGGAAGTGTCGGAAGGAAGGAAGGAAGTGTCGGAAGGAAGTGTCGGAAGGAAGGAAGGAAGTGTCGGAAGGAAGGAAGTGTCGGAAGGAAGGAAGGAAGGAAGTGTCGGAAGGAAGGAAGGAAGTGTCGGAAGGAAGGAAGGAAGGAAGTGTCGGAAGGAAGGAAGGAAGTGTCGGAAGGAAGTGTTGGAAGGAAGGAAGGAAGGAAGGAAGGAAGGAAGGAAGGAAGGAAGGAAGGAAGGAAGGAAGGAAGGAAGGAAGGAAGGAAGGAAGGAAGGAAGGAAGGAAGGAAGGAAGGAAGGAAGGAAGGAAGGAAGGAAGGAAGGAAGGAAGTGTCGGAAGGAAGGAAGGAAGGAAGGAAGGAAGGAAGGAAGGAAGGAAGGAAGGAAGGAAGGAAGGTTGATTTTAAAGCCATCAACACTTTTCTTATCACTCTGTGCCCTCGTGTAGCTCATCTCCCTCCTTCTGGTAGGCTGCCTTCAGATGCCGGAGGGCTGCTCTAACAATTTGCCCAGCATCTGCTCTTCTCAAGGCTGACAAGATGTCTGAAGGACTCTGGCTTGATGACAGACTCCCTGTGCTACACTGAGGGGTCAGACCATTCTTCTTGGAATTTTTGTGGCATGCTCAGCCACTGTTGATTGTTCTTCATTGTGGTACAGGTAATAAATAGTTGTTTAATAAAGACACACTTGAAATTATGAGAGTTAAATTTTAAAGCAAAATTAATTTGAGAAAGATTCCTAAACCTTGGGCCTGTTACCCCAGCTCATATATTGATTGTAAATGACATTCCTTGTAGATTTTATGATGCACGAACCAAAGCCAAGTGATGTGTACTAACAGATGTTCTACCTGCTTACTGCAATATGTTCTTATTGTTCTTAAACAATCATCCAAACATTAAGAACAAGAGATTACATCATGAAGTTATGAAGTGCTTTGGTTTAAAGTAAAATGCATTTTAAGGAAATGGGTTTGGGGGTGTCATGGTTTGACACTGGCACAATGTCAATGCCCCCATAAAAATATATGCTCCCTGGTGTCTGCTGTGAGATGTGACCAGGAACAGAGCAAAGCAGGTTTCAACTTAGGAATAAAGAAGAAAAATCTTCATTAACATACAACTATATGTAAAGAGAAACACACAGAGAACTCGAAATGAAAACCTTCCAAAAAGCATTCCTCCTCCCCTCACCAAATTTCCTATACATCCACCCCTCAGATCACCAACTCTCAGTCCATCACCACCCTTTAGTTAGCCAATTCTCAGTTCATCAAGGAGAGAGGAGTCCTTCTTGTAACATATGCCTCCCCTGGAAACACAGTTGAAACCTCTTGTGTTTCCATGTCACTCATGGCACCACCCAGAGATCATTTGCCATCATGACATCTTCCTTCCATGCCCAGTGCTCTCACCACTGCACATGGACCAGAACTGCTTCTAGGGTTCCTCTTTTAAGGATGCTTTGCCCAGTTCCAAAAAAAGCACAGTCTCTCTCCCCCAAATTCACCCCCTGGGACCGAGGGGTCTGGAGAACAGAGATCTTCTTCTTCTTCCCCGAAGACCACCACCACCCTCCTCACCCGTCATCTATGTTCACGCACTCCTTCACATAATATCACTGCACTCTCTTGGCTCCAAGCCATTGCCTCCCCTCTAAATGCAGTCTCTGTGTCACAGGAAAAATGGTTCTGTCCATGGCTATACAAGAAAGTCCAGCCAAAGGCCACTCCATCACCTCCGCCCACCCAAGATTCTTCTCCACTTCCCTCGTGGCCCATTTCCTCTTATCTCATCTCTATCTCTCTTCTCATTCAACTCCAGGAGGATCCTCATTTGTAAAGTTTCCATCATCCAAGAAAAGAGTTAAAAATCTCAGGCTCTGCCTGTCCAGAACTTCCACGCTGCCCTGCTGGGTACCTTCTCGCTGCAATCCCCCACTTCTCCTTCTCAGCCAACCTGCTATAAAATTTCAAGGTGGCACATGCACAGACACTGGCGCGCTCTCTCTCTCTCTCTCACTCTCTCTCTCTCTCTCTCTCTCTCTCTCTGTCTCTCCTGAATGGGGAGGGTGGCAGCCCAATGCCTCTTGGTGCTCCTCCACCCTTCCATCCTGGGGGGGGCCTTCACCTCCCTTCTCTGTCCAAGGCTCCATCCTACTTCACCCGGCCACATGGCTTCCCCTTCCCCACCCAACCTGCAGCCAGGCGGGGGAGGTCTGACCTCCTTCATGGACCAGAACCCAAGAGAGCTTCCCCCTAGAAGTTCCCTGCTTTTAACCCGCTGTGTTCACAGACGTGTATTCATATCCATAGTGGCCACACCAGGTGACAATATTAAAATCCAATCACCTATTGGTTTGACCACAGCATCCCATAAAACTCACTTCCTTTTCAAACCAGGACAGGGGACTAGCACAGCAAGAGCTCAGAAATGGAGTGCCAGCTTAGTACTCCGGTTCAGAGACAAGTGAAGCAATTCAAGAGTGTCCTCCTGTGAAAATAGTTGACAGATCTTTCTGCACAACAGCTAACAACCAGCATCAGAAATGTACGCAAATAAAATACTAGCCACTACAAGTTTGCAAGTTTGCCATCCATGAGTGATAGGGCAACTCAGACTCATAGCAGTGGTCTTGCTGTTGTGCCTGTTAGAATAGGCAGAAAAAAATGAGGAAAACATTTTTTTCCATCTAGTTTGTTTCAGTATTGGTACAAAGACTATTTTCCTGCCCTCAGGAGACAGCAAAAACTGTCAACAACTGAAATGCTTCAGAATTGTAAATGATTGAATCACAAGTATTTCTTTTCAAATAAAATTTAAAATGTAAGTCATAACTGTAAAATAGATAGAGCTATTTAAAGATGGGTGTTCTATACATACTAAAATATTCCCAGAGATAAATATTGTGTTTGAAATCTGTTTAAAAGTCCAGAGTTCCTGGTAAAAATTTGTACACAACTGAGGTAGCTACATGATATTCTCTTTCAGATTAATTATACTCTTCAGTCTCACCACCTCTACCAACTGATTTCCATAAGTCCTTAGAAAACAGTAATTTAACTTCTTTAGTTCTATTAAAAAAATGACAGTGACAAGAAGTTATTTTTACTCCCTATTTTCTGAAAAGCATGACCATCAAGCCTTAAGAACTTGATCTTGAATTTTATTTCCTATCAAACTAAATTTTAAGGGAGTGACAGAGAGAATGGGAGCCTCAAGTGAAAGGATTTAGGCTTCTAATTTTTGTATTATCTTCTTGCTTACCTATGACAAGAAGTGAAAGAGAATAGATTAGAGTTATCCTCTGTCAGACATTTGCACATACTCTTCCACTAAAGAAGAGGTCAAGGATGGCTTTCTGGCCCTACACAAGCTGCAGCTTCCTTCAAGGTACATTCACCTGCTGTGGCATGGAGCCCTTCACAAGCTGAAGTATAGGTTTGTGTTCCTCCACATTTCTCCAGGGACTGCTGGAGACAACCTGCTTCACTATGATGTCCTCCAGGGACTGAGGGGGATTCTCTGCTCTGTCAACTTGAGCAATTCCTCCTCGTTCTTTTTTTCACTTTAGTATCACAGAGCTGCTTCTCGTACTCTTTTTTCCCCTCACTTGTCACTGCGTGTTCATATGCTTTATGCTTTTTCCAATATATTTCCACAGAAACTGATGGGCTCAGTTGCAAAATGTGTCTTGCTAGAAAATTACATGCTATACAAAACCACGATTTTATAGAAAAGAATAGTGGAAGTACAAATATACTGCTAAAGAACAGGAAAATTGACAATGCTTCATTGTAATATGTCCCCTCCTTTTGCCTTCTTTCTCCTTAAGATCTGGAAAGAATACTGGGCAGGAGACAGTGTTGTTTCAAGGGAAAGACTTTTTTAGGATTCTAGGGTGCATGTTCCAATTTCTTGAGAAAATTGAGAAAAGGCACATTGTCTTTTGTGATAAATATCATTAGCCAGTAGTGACAAAGTCTGACCAACAAGAGCAGATCAAAATCTGGTGAGACCAAGCAATATACCTTGAGTGGCCAAGACAGAAACTTAGAGTCGTAGAATCAGTTGAATTGGAAGGGGCCCATCAGGATCATCAAGTCCAGCTCCTGGCTCTGCATGGGACCATCCTCAAGACTCACACCATATGCCTGAGAGCAATGTCCAAAAGCGTCTTGAACTCAGACAGGCATGATGCTGTGACCACTCCCTGGAGAGACTCTTCCATTGCCCAGCCATCCTCTGGTTAAAAAACTTTTTCCTAATACCCGACCTAAACCTCCCCTGACTCAGCTGCATGCCATTTCCCCAAGTCCTGTCCTTGTAGACCTCATTTGAGAACTTTCTAATACCTTCATGTTTTTTTTTCATTGTGGCATACAAAACTGCCTCCAAGCACTCAAGGTGAGGCCACTCCAGAGCAGAGCACAATAGAGCAGAGCAGAGCAGGACAATCCCCTCCCTTGCCCAGCTGGCGATGCTGTGCCTGATGCATCCCAGGACATTCAGCCTGCCATTGGCCAGGAGCCTGAGTCCCTCTCTGCAGTGCTTCTCTCCAGCCTCTTGCTCCCTAGTCTATGCACACACCAGGATTGCCCTGTCCCAGGTGCTGAATCCAGCGCTTGCCCTTCTGGCAGTGATTGCCTGTGGGAATCCTTAAAACCAGAGGATTTTGGGAAAGCTGCAAAAGACTGGCCTCAGAGACAGCAGAACTGTGATGGGAGCTACACAGTAGTCATAAGGTTTGTCAACAGAAAAATCATATGAGAAATAGAAAAGTAAGGACAAATAGAACAATGATCTGTGTATTAAGGCTTGCCTAGGATATCTCCCCTAGCCACCACAAGTGGCAAAATATATCTAGTCAGATGTTAGGAAGTTCTAAGCTTAATAATGGAGCTCTGTGCATTGTATCTTAAGGCTTGCAAACAGGTCTTTTATTTGAAATCAGCAAGCCTTGTTTTAACCAAAGGTATGTGTGCTTATAGTGATTGGATAGAACTACTGTTAATATGCTTTTGCTTTGTGTGATTGGTCAAAAAACTTTGAAAGTAATTGTAACATTAAGTTCTTTGTCTGCTGCCGGGGATGTGAGCTGGTGGCATCTTCCCATTGTCATAACCATATAATGAGACTGATGCTGGAAAATACAACAGCTTGAGACGCCTTCCCCAGCAGTCCCGCCCCTTTTGTCATTTGTGCATAGACTCCCGGGCGGCGATAATTGCCCATCTCTCTTATTTGTCAAGATATCTCTGAGGGTCTCTCTGCCCTCAAGGGAGTTACTTCACAACTCGTCCCAATTTAGTGTCTTTGGCAAACTTGCTTAGTATTTCTTCAAGTGCTATGTCCAGGTTGTTCAAAAGATGTTGGAGAGAACTGGCCCAAGGATGATACTGTCTTAGCAACTGAAATTAGTGCTTCATACTCCTTCTTGTTCCTTACTTCCTTAGAAAATCTAGTTCCTTAGAAAATCTGGTTCCTTAGAAATCACAACAAATGTCTTTTTAATTTCTTTTCTATCCATGATATCTTTGCTTATGCTCATGCTTTTTATCCCAACAGCAGCTGACATGATATTTACAGACAGAGCAACAGCACACTTTTCCTGCTGTTACTAGACTTAAAGATTTTGCAATCTGTCAGTGAGTGACCTTTGCAACTAAATTGAAACGTACAACATTTCTCATTAAAAGAGTAGAACATCCTCAGAAGAAGAGAAAACTTTGCTGCATACTCTGTAAGACTGCAGCATATAAAATGAGTTAGCATCACAATCATTTAAGCACAGACCCTTAACTTAAGCAGGGAAAAAAATTAAAGAACAGCTATTTTATGCAGCAACATAGAAGAGGAACAAAACAACTAGGATCTTCCAAACTGTTCGCTGCGGTAGAAATGTGCTTGTAAGAATACAGAAGATAAAAGATGTGGTTTTGAAAGGCTATATCGGCTATATCCTTGCTAAGCTAAATTAGATCTCATCCTGTAGATGAAAGATCAAGGAGCTCAAAGTGGAGCTAGAGAGACATATCCAGATAACGAGATATGGCAAAGCATTTTTATAGATAATTAAGCATTCTGGTGGACTGGGCAGTTAGGTTAAATCTGCCACAGTCAATTAACTTTCGGTGACTGAATTGTGGAGTGATAAACCATATCTGCTGCTGTACAAAGTAAAAGAGATCCATCCAAATTGTACAGTTAGTGCGAACACTCTCTCTCTCTATTGTAAAACACTTCATAAGCTATTAACCAGTCTTAGTAACAAAATAATATAAAGCCGTTATACCATCTTGGAATGAGAAAATATGTTCAAAATATGTTTTTCCTTATGTTTTCTTTTTTTTTTTTTTTTTTATCCCACAACATGTGAATCATAATTTCAACCATTCTGGAATGCTTTCAGCAGATGAAACTAACAAAACTAGCAAAGTATTTTTATTGCAGGCTCTTGCCCCTTACATGCTTCATTATAGTTTTGGAATATACTCCACAGTCACTAGCGTTTTTTTATCTCTTTTCCCAGAGACAACTTTTAAAGGCCTACTTAACCCCTAAAAATCATAATTTCTCTGGTTTCTCCAAGGTTTTTGAGAATTTTGTTTTGTTTTGTTTTTTATATTGCATCATTCCTATTGACTTCAGACCTATTACAAGTGGAAATTAAAAATAAATCTTATCTTAAAGAGACTGTTAAAGCTAATGAACTGCCAGTCTTGGTATTTGTATGTTTCTATATCCTTTTAATTTTAAGGTTGCCTTCCTAAATCCTCAGTTTAATTAGAAACCATTGTGTTTCTAAAACAGCCCCAGTTCAATTGCTTCTGCAAATTTATCTTCACTTTATAGGATTGTATAGACTCATTACAAATTTCTGCTAATGTCAAGAAGAATACTGAGACTACTTAGCAGGGTTGACGCTCTCAGCTGCTTTCCTCTTTCATACTGCTTCATACTGGATGTGACTTAATGACCTCATTTTGTCGTCTGCATTTTGCTGTGATCCAAAGCTAAATATCCCACACTGGTGAACACAAAAGGAAGTCTTAGCCTTTTGCAAGAACTACCCCTAGGAGAATTTGTGTTAATTTTGATTTCGACGGTGTTAGCTCTGTTGCAGAAAAAAAGGAGACTGTACTCTCTTCTTGTGCTCTCATTCCCCCCTCTCTGCTTTGCATGCCCTAGTTAATCTACTGGTGTGACTCATTTGCCATCAACTCATGGTGCAAATTCTGCATAGTTTCACGTACTTGCAAATGCCAGTTGCCAAGGAGCCTATCTAACCATTCAAGGGGCAAAGAATTGTAGGGCTGGGCAAGTTCAGGTGCTGAAACTCTAAGTGGTTAAGTCATGCCATATCAAAGTGACAGAGAAAATCAATTGATCTAGGACTTTCAGCTGAACACCTCTGAGAATAGCAGCTTGTCAGCAATGACACAGCCACCTTCCTAGCTGTATTCCAGAAAGAGAAAAGGGACACCTTCAATGCTTAATATGTTTGGCATGAGAAAACAGCAAACAATGTACCACAAAATATTTCAGCCAGATAAAGTGCATTTCTCTAGTGAGAATTTTGCACTTGTTCTTTCTTGTCTGTGCCTTTACTTTTCACAGAAAACAGGGGGAGGGTTTAATTATTATTTTTCCTTTTGTTTTGTTTTGTTGGCCTTCTTCTTTCCATCTGCAATTAACAATTTTGCCTTTCTTTACTGGCTTCTCTTTCTTTACCTATAGAGGTTTGCATGAGGTCCTCCAACCTTGTCATAAACATTCTCATACTGTGGAAAGAAGTAGAAGATACATCTAAATGGATAAAACAAACTCACAAAAATAGAGGTTTTTTACAGTCTTCTGTGAGAACATTAAGACACAAGATATCTTTGAACTGTTTTATGCTGTATTGATTTAACTTTTCGTCCACTCATTAGTATTATTACACGTGTTTGGCCTTTAGTACAGAGCCTTGGAACTAATCCAACCCAATATTTTGGCTAATTACGTTCTCTTTTTAGTGAGGACTTTGTTTCTTAAGGAATAGTCCAGAGCAAGAGTGTCCACTGTAGAGTTGTGCTGCCATAATCAAAAGCATAATTAATTCCAGTACAGTTTGTGCTGGTAATACGTCTAGGAAAGAAAGGTTTTAGATATTTTTTGAGTTTCAAATGTAACCATTATTTGAAATAGTTAAAAGTTAGGAGTGTTCTTCACCCCCCCCCCCCCCAAATACTTCTCTCTGCAGTATTACTCAGGGATTACACATAAAAGCCCACCCTGTAAAATACGTTGTGGATACTCTGCAGTAAGTGCAGCTTAGCAGCTAGAGATGATAACGTGGGTTAAATAACATTGCTTCTGCAGTGATGGAAACTCTGTCTACGCAGACATACTCAACAAAGGTTACAATGGCTTAGCTCCTGTGCTCAAGTTAACGTGCATTTTACAACTTCCCAAGAAGGTGAATTCAACCTCCTTCATTGCTCTCTGCTGGAGTCCCAAGAGAATTTCAGTCTGCTTTTTGTCATTTACAGCTGTCACTGCTTAGCTCTTGAACATGAGACTCCCTCATGACTGATGAAAGTTGTCTAGTTAAGAGTGGGTCAAAGACGTGGTCCTGCTCTAGAAGGAGATGAGAAGGTTTCTGCAGTCTTTGTCATCTCTACTGCTTGTGATTTCTAGACAAAACCCGTGGGAAGTTTTCTGAAGGCAGTCCAGAAGCTGGCAATATGGACAGCTTACAGCCGAACACTTGCTGCAGTGCAACCATGGTGACACCAGAAAGGACTTCAGAAATTTAAAAGGGCAAACAAAGCAGTTGGAAGGAAAAGAACATGAACCATTATTGCATTTTTCTAATGTATCCTTCTTTAAATCATAATTTTCATGCAGTTCAAGGCTTATGTTGGTATCCCTCAAAAGGAATCTGAGATACAGTAAGCTTTTTAATGGAGTAGATGTGACTGACACAGGCCACGTTGCCTTTTTTGCCATCAAATACCAGTTATGATTGAACTACCCTTTGCTTAAGGTACTTAGCTCACACTAAGAATTTTATTCATGACTGAGCAAATTTTACTGTCACAACTGAGCAAATTTTTCTGCCACAATTGAGTAAATTTTACTGTCACTCAGAATTTTACTGTCATGACTGGCATTGAAACATTTCAAGGAAAGAAATCTTTCAAGGAAAGGTCTGAATAGCAATGTTTGTGTAAAAATAGTGTTTTGTCTCCTGTATCTGAAGCAGGTAAGCCTTTTGCTGTCAGCAGCGTTGCTTAACCTTTCATGCCATTTTTCTCTTCATATCCATCTTCTGCTTAAGGGTTATTCATCTACTTTAGAATTGGCATGTGGAATAAGACTACTTTTCCTTTTTGAAAGTTAATGTCATTTCACCCACTTACAGCAAATAATTCATTCATTATAAATCCCCAGCTAGCATATTTTACACATATTCTTACCTTCTAAAGAAGTAACAAAAGCTTTCTGCAATACTTTATTTTCTTAAGCATAGAAAATTCTTCCCTCCTTTGCAGATGGCTACTCTAAAATGAACCACATGTCTGAAGTATTTTAATGTGCGCCGTATTTAGCCAAGTAATTCAAAAGAAATAAAAAGCAGTCCCTTCAATTTGGAAACAGTTTTAAATTGTTTTTGAATATACAAAACATAGCCTTACTGTACATATTGCATGCAGATTTAATGGTCGTGAAAGTAAACCCTATGTTTCTGTTGGGATAGCACAGTTTTCTACAGTTTTCCACAATTGTTCTTGGCACAGTTTTCTACTTCTGTGACGGCTAGGACACTTGAAGGTACTTCTAATGTACTGTAGTAAGCAGAAAAGGAAGAGAGGTTGTGCCTTATTTCTGGCTTCCTTTGGTTTTCTTTTTGGTTTTCTTCCTCTTGCTCTTTTTCATGTCACCTTTCTAGATGTTGTGATTTAGATTGGTAGTTTACTAAGCTGTGTTTTCTGTCTGGAATTCTTGTAAATTCTGAAAGGAACCCAACTGGTGAATAGGCATCTTGTTATGATTTGCTAGCTCCATAGAAAATCTTCCTGCTGCTCTAAAATGCTTTTATTTGATATGCATTTTTATCACCATTCAAATGAGAAGAGAATGGTTCCTCTAGTCACTGCTTTTGTACTGGATTCAGTTCAATGTTTGCGAACGGTGCAATTAAGTCCCCCTTGAAGAAAGGATCTGCACAGAAATTGACCAAGACGTGCTACATGGGTCTTGTAAAGGTCTGAAGTTTCTCTACCTTTCTGGCAGTCTGTCTTCACAGCAAGACTTGAGGAGGGCTTTTGCTAGCATTTCTTTGACAGAAAGCAAGAACAAAGCAAGCAAAATGGAGCAGCAAAAGAAGAGAGCAGCAAAAGGCACATTATCCCCTCTGTTACTGATCATTGTCGAAACCAATTGTCTCTAGCCATGTTACATAAAATATTTTAGTAGAGCTGAAGACTAGAAAAATGCAATTCTGTTCTGGATTCAGTAAAAGCAAAGCCATCTGTGGACAGAAGTGCCGAGCGTGATGCTGGGAACTCCTAGCTGGTTTCAGTAAGCTGTCTGGAGAACTGCATTTTTCAGTGGGTTTTACTTGCATGTCTGTAAGGTTGGGAGTTTATGTGCGGCCTTGAGTCCTGAGAGTGCCATGGGCACAGACACCCATCGTGTAGCTCTCTGACCAGCCACAGCACACTGAGGCATGATGGATTACTCCCAGAGTTCATGTGGTAGAAAGGTTTTCTGCCCCCCGTGAAGGACAACACGTCCATTTTCTTGCATAGACCCATTCTGTATGTTACAATGGTACCTTGAATTCATCAAGTGCTATTGACACAATGGCCAGTGATCTTGGATTCTTAAGCTTCTCGTGTTTGATATGTTTCCTGCTTCAGTAAATAGCAAAACTTCCAAGGACTGCAACGACAAGAAGATGAAGCTGCTACCCTATTTCAAATGTTTGAGTAATAAAATAGTGATTCTTGCACTTATTTGCAATGGTAATTTCATGTACCAAAACAACAGCTCTGCTCAGGGCAATTCTAAAATTGACTTTAGCTGTTTTCCATCTCTCTTAGCGGGTGAACTGAGACACTTCTAGCTTTCAAGGCAAGGCCTTTGACAGCAGCCTCGAAAAGGCTCAGGCTGTTGGATGAAAAGGTGAAAAAAGTGGGGTGAATGGGGGGAAATTTCACTTCTGGTTTATGCCATAAATTCAGCCAGATGATCAACAATCATTAGTTTAATGAGGTACCAGCATAGTCTTTCACTCTCCCAGATCCCCAAAAGCTTAAACCATCCAGCAGCTTCTTCCTTGCAACAAGTGCCACAGTCAAAAGCCAGGCCTGGCCGTCACCTTCTCCTCGCAGTCTACAAACTCTGCCAAACCTACTGTTTATTCTCATTTTCCTTCTCAGCTACATGGACAAGAACATCCTCCTCCATGTCGCTGAGTCCTTAGTGAAACCACACAGTGGTTCACCTTCAAACAGCTCAGTGTGCCAGGACAGAAAGCTGCCACTGACCTGTCCCCTTGCCTTTTCCTTGCAGCCTTTTATTTTCAGAGCATGCACCGAGGCATTGCACTTTGCTTCTCAGCTGAGTGCATTGCCATATTGCTGGAGTCCCACGCATCCATCTCCTTCTTGCACAAACTGCTTCTGTTGAAACATGCTCATGTGATGTACTTTCCTGCTCAGCTATTCACACCGTCACATTCTGTGTCCTGCTTGCAGCCTAAATCTAAATGGAGAAGTTTCTGGCTATATCTCACACACACAGATGTGCCAGGATGAAAAGGTTGCTTGGACCTTGCCACTTACGTTTGAAAACATCCATTCCCTCCACAATCAAGAGACAGCTTTCTTTGCTTTATATCCTGTAAACTTCACACACACACACACACACACAAAAAAAAAAAAAAAAAAAGAGCTATGTACTTTCTTTCTTATCTGCATTCACCTATTTCCCACCTTGACCTCTCTACCACTTTACTCTTGGCCTTGCTGTCCATGGACATTTCCTGTTAAGATATCCATTGTGTTGCCTATTCCTCTCCTACATTGTCTTGCCTTTCCTACCCAATCTTGCATTTCCTTGTCATTGCAACCATTCCTTTCCTTTCCTTTCCTTTGCCTTCCTGACTCGTGCTTGTCCTTCCATTTCCCTTCATACCAACCCAGTGCCTTGCATTGACTTGCTCACCTATCCTTCTTTTCCCATTTGCCCAGCTCCAATCTTTCATTTCCTTCTTCTAGGACTCTTATTGCCTTGCCTCCCTCTCTTTTGTGTTGCCTGGCAAAGCCACCACTTGTCTTGCCTTGCCCTTGAACCCCTTGCTCACCTGTCCCCCACCTGGAATTCACCACCTCTCTTTTTGTGGAATTTCTTCAACTTGCATTGCCTTGCCTGCTTCTCCTAGGATTCTCCAAGCTTCTACTGGCTTTTTTTCTCAAGGCCCCAGTGTTTCAAGAGCATGTGAGAGGAAGCCTGGAGGAGGTCACGTGCAAGCGCACCTATCTGTCCTGATAGCTTTCTTCTGACATCTATCCATACATGTCTTGAATTTGGACACAAAATTCATCTTTCACCCTTGGGCTACAGGATCAGAATGGCAGTTCTTTTGCATACAAAGGAAAGCAGGCAACCCAAGTGTCTTAGGTGCAGATTAGAGATGTCCCATACAAGATCAAGGCTGGACAGAGTGGTCTATCCTGGCCGCTTTTGTGTACCAGCAATCTTTGAATGGACCTGCCACTTGCCTTTCTTTGGCAACCCAACAGTTTCCTTGCCTTGCCCTGATGATTCTCCATTGCTTTGCATTCCTTTGCATGCCCATGCCCCACATTTGACCTGCCTACAGTTTCCTACAAGGCTCTGCCTTGCCTAGCCTTTCCTATTACCATGACTTCCTATGCCCAGACTTGCCTCTAACTTCTGGGACTTCTCTCACCTCCCATTCCATTAGCTTCCCCTCACAGCTTCATCCTTGCCAACCTCTCCCTTGACTGGCCTACAATTGCCTACATTTGCTTTGCATTGCCTTACCTGCATGGAAGGCAAGGCAAAGAGTGGTAGGCAAGGCAAAGCAAAGCCAGGAAGTTATTTGTAGGGCTAGGCAAGGCAGACATAGGCAGGCAATCAAAGCTAGGGTAGGGTAGGCCAGGAAAACTAGGCACGGTACAGGAGCCAAGGCAAAGCTAAGTGACTTGGAGTGTTGTCTCTGTCCCTCTGGGGAGCTTCTCAGGCACCCTCAGCCAGTCTCGAGTTGGCAGACACCAGGGGGGCAGTCCGGACACGGCCGACAGCGGGGAGACACTCTCCTGTGCCCCGAGGGTACTGAGGGCACCTAGGCTAGTTGCCTTTGCAGCAGAAGAGACACTGGAGACATCGGTAGAAGATAAAGAGCCAACTCTTAGAAGGGGTTAATCCAATATTAATCCCTGGGGGCTCTGGGGAATTCCTGCACCCACCTCCTGCCGAGAGTCCCGGGAGATGTGCCAAGGTTACATTTAAAGGGAGTAGGAAACCGAAAGTAGATAACATTTTACTAACCAATAAGTGACCCTAAGGGATGGATACTGGGGATAGACATTTAGGACAGCGTATGGGGCCAGGCTTAGGGGGCTGACTCCTAGCCTCTGGCTAATCACTTCACGACCTGGACCAAAGCTTCTAGATGAAGGGGATGGAATACTGAGCGATTGACAGAGAGCCAGGATGGGGGTTTGGGGATTATCTCATCCAGGGAGAGGGATTACACATGTAAAGGGAGGGGGATACTGTCTGGGATAAACCATTCGTTGAAAATATGGGGATACAAAACAAAACTTCTTCAAAGTATTACAAAGTATAAAAACACACTACAACAGAGTGCCTTTCCTTGCTTGGGAAGTAAAAGATATGGTGGCAATGTTTGTAGGGCAGATGATAAGGTATTGTGGGGAGGTATAGTCCAGCAAGACATTTTTGTCCTGGCCCCTTCTGTGTAGGAGCCATTGTTGGACAGAGTCAGTACCAGATGTGGTATTCAACTTTTGCTTGATAAGTTCCTGAAGGAGAACAGCAATGCTTTCTCATGGGAAGGAAAGAACTTAACCCCAGTGTTGAAGGTGCAGATGAGAAGCTGTGTCATGCAGCTTAAGGGTGGCAGCAGCTTAAGGGCGGCAGCAGCTTTCTATCCTGGCATATTTGGTTTGGAAGCACTGACTCAATTTGTACAATCATGGAGTCAGTATCCATCTTTGGAAGGCAGTCCTCTTCCTGAAAGAATCCATTTCGCATGTGTTTTCCACTTCCTCGAGGCAGCCTTCTTAAAATTCTGCCAGCACACTTCTTTTGGACAAGGAAAAGAGCTGTGCTGGGTCTTGGTGTGCAGCCTAGCTAGTGACCCGCACAGGAAATGCCCAATAGTAGTGTTCTGACACCTTTGTATAGGATCAGGCCCTGGATGTTTTGGATTTTAGAGGAGGTGATGCCATTTCTTTTGAGACTGGCTTCTAGTTCCTCCTCTCTTTGGCAAAGTTTGGATGAGCATTTTGGGTGGTCTCAGTGAATTGAAAGGCTTTTCCCAATAGGCAGTTCTCTGGGTTAGAGTTGTTGAACTGTCAGTGGGAATGCAAAGGCCATGCCTCTGCAGGACAGGATTTTATCCCTTGTAGCTTTAGGGACTGTGTGAGCAGTCCCTGGTGCCATCCCATTTGGATCCTGACTCTGAGAGATTGAAGGCTTATGGTGGTACCTAGAGCTGAGAAGGAAAGTGGCGATAGCAAGGTGTGCATTTATAGTTTGATGGGTGCAATTGAAGTCATAGGCAGCAAAGAGCTTTCTCCACCAGCAGTTTTGCAAGCTCTGTTGCGAGCTCGGACAACGTTTTCAAGTTTGTTACCAGGCTCTAAGAGAGAGAAAAGTTTGTTAGGGCAGAAGAGCTGGTGTTGGCCTTTGAGTGTGGGGCAAAGAAGAGTATCCACTTGGAAGGGGAAGATCGGTGAAATCTTTTTGTCCCGACACAGTTGATTGGAGAGCAGGGACATTCTTGACTTGGCTGTGTCCTGGGGGTTGTTTTGAGCTGGGCTCGGTGCATGTCCTTGTTTTGTGAGCTGACAATGCTGTGGTGTGGTTATTTAGATGAGCACTGATAGTGCCCAGGAAAAAGACAAGCACTTTTCTAGCCCAGCCCTGTTTGTGTGGGAGCAGTGGGGGGCGAGAACTCTGCTGTGGATCCTGGCTCTTGGGCACTGATATAATGGGATCCTGCATGTAGCAGAGAAGGAAGAGGAATCATTTCATTGTTGGCTGCACAGCTTCAAAATAAAAGGCAATTGCAGCACGGCCTCTTCATTTTAGAGCATTTTCTGGGCCATCAGCTGCTCAACATGTAACTCACACCCACTGAACTGCATCCAGCTCCCTGGAGATACGCATTTTCCTTCCTACCATCTTGCACTCCAACGCTTGAAGATCCCAAACTGCTTCAAAATGTCCAGCGGCTATTCTCAAAGAAAAGTCCTGCAACAAAAAGGCAGTGCTGGCCATAACAGTCCCTTTGCAGTCTGTCAGCCAAATGAAACATACTAGCGATTTGCACATTCTTTCTCAATGATACATATACATGCATTCTCTCAAAGTGGCAGAGACTAGCATTAGTGCCAAGTTTTCAGCTGCACTTCTGACTGACTGATGTGCCAGGACAGAAGGCATTTGCTAACCTACCCTCTTTCCTGTGCAAACTGAAGATGTCAGTGCAAATATTTTCACATTCTTTCATTGTGGCAGTGTCCAAGCAGCTAGAGGTCACACAGGTGGAAGTGTCAAGACAGAAGATGTTCTCAAAGTACTTAATTTTTTTTTTCTAAACAGCTTTTAAACTGCACACAATGCTCTGTATCTTCTTTCCCACATAGATCTGCCCTCACTTTTTCACTCTCACATCTTTGTTGCAAACGTCCAGCAGATGTTTGCATAGAAAAAGGCTCTAGAAATAAAAGTAAGCCTTGGGCTGCACCTTCCACCTGCCCCACATAAGCCACATCAAACTCACCAGTGCACTCTGTCCTTCCCTTCTCCACTGCAACTACCATTGTGTTCTCTGGATCTCGGAACCTAAAGGTAGGCACAGTTGTTTCCATAGAAGGGTTGGAAGAGGCATAGGTAGCAGAACAAGTAGCTCTTGCTGAACTTTATTCCTTACCACTGCTACCGTGAGTTTGGTTGGTAAGCCAGTAAGAGTCATGCTCCTCAAGGGCTCTAGCGCACTGCTTCTGCCAAAAGACGCTTGGGCCAGGCACTTACATTCACAGCATTACGTAGCACCTGCATATTCTGAGTCTCTTTTTGTCCAGATCATACCACAAAGCATTTCATAGAGAGAAAATGTGCCAGGACAACAAGCTTGGCTGGAGCATATCCCTGAAACTGGTGGAAATTTGTATTTGCACCACATTCAAGGGGCAGTCCTCTTTCCTATCCAACCTGTAAACCACTGTCAGATCACAGTGCTCTCTGCCCGCTCCTTCTTACCTTGAAGTACTGATGCGCACGTTACAGCCTCGCAAGGAGTAAAGATCCAGAGGTATGTCACAGTGCTTTCGTGCAGCACAGACACTGAAAACTGGCAGAGCTGAATTCCTTTGCTGAGCTTCAGTTCTATGCAGATTACAGAATGAAGTAGCAGAGTACCGGGATGTTGTGCGCAGTGTACCTCATTGCAGAAATCAAAAAAGAGCTTGTTCACAGTCAGGTGAGAATACACTTGTAGCCATAGAACTTTCTAATCCAATGGACAGCCGCCAGAGAATATGTCTTGCTTTTCTAGCCTGTCACCTTTACTTCTTTCTGCTGCAATGTGAATACTTTTGCCCAATAAGGCCTGATTACATGTAAACATATATGTCTCTATTATAATAGCTCAACTCTCAGTTTATTCTAGTAAAATCACATGACTACATTACTATACTATAAAACCCTTCCTTATATTCTCAAATACAGTTTCTTACTTACTTAAGGCCTATTCTTACTTATTACTAAAGAAACATAAGTTGATGATTTCTCTGTTCAGTGTCTGTGTACCTTGCTTTCACACCAATCTAGGCTTCTTCTAAGGCTGTAAATCAAACCCTCTTGAATCTGTGACATTTCTATCTTTGCGATTCCCACACCTCTTCCAGTTCTCTCAGGAAATTCCAACTGGAGTGTTTTTCAGTGTCTTCATAAGTGGACGTTTTCTGGCTAGATCATGCAAACACTGCCTGTCTAAGGAAAAATCAAATGTCCCAGCTGTGGAACATGTAGACAGAGGTTTGTGTGTCATCAAATGAGATGTGTGTGCTCACACACGCAGTGAGAGCAAAGCAGTGTTATGGTGAAGGCTGTGGCTTGCAGTCAGAGATGATACACATTCCAAAGGTCCTTGTGACAAACAGCTTGTTTTATTGTTCAGAGCTTACTTTTATAGGGAGTTCAAAATTCCTGGCTCTAGACAGCTCCTTTGGTCTGATCCTCACACAGCCCAACTCCTGACTAATGAGACACCTGCAGCCCAGGCTGGAAGGTGATAGGTCCCTGCGGGTCCCTGGCTATCAAACCAGGAACTCCAATGGCATGGAGTGGAGTCTGGAACTCCTGATGCAGAGCAATGTAACAGCAACCCCCAGCCAAAAATAAGAAGAAAAAGTATTCCTCAGTCAAATGTTTGGACAGTAAGGCACAGATACATAAAGAGAGGAAAATCTCCTGCAGAACAATTGTGATTATGCAAAGGGTGGCCTCTTATTAGAATATTAATCTTCATGGGGGGGATTCGTTCCCTTTTTGGAATAACTTTGCCTTTCCCACATATTTATAGCTCCTTTGAGAGAAGAAAATGGTATTGACAGGGCACATTTCAATAGCACAACAATTTCTTGCTTTATGTCTTAATCTTTACTTGAATGAAACAAGTGAAGAATGGTTGAAGAGGGAAGACTTTGCATGGGTAGGGTGTTGTCTAGAAGCTGATACTGCAATGGGTTTGTTACCGGCATGAGAAGCATCTGTGTCATCGGAGACCTCATAGCAAACTAGTTGTCAATGATGGGTAACTATCAGCTGGGTTAAAACCACAGAAGTGTAGATGTCTGAGTGAGGAAAGCAACCATTATTTTTATAGTTAAGGTTCTTATAAAACAAAGGGTAAAAATATAAATGAAAAGTAGATTTTGCTACACTTCATGGTGTATCTTCATACAAGTCAGTCCTATAGAAGAGAGAAATTCACTTCTGGGGACATTGCAGGATTGGCATGCAGTCACACACTGAATCTTTTGTTTCTTTGTTGTCTGCTTGGCATGGAATACACTACTTTGAAGATGGAAGTGCCTAACAGACATTCCACTTTACAAACACATCTGCTTCTCTCTTCTTCTGAGACCTCAGCATAGAGCCCTTATAGGCATGGTAGTTTCCTTCTGTTAGAAGAGAAACTCTTCTAGCCAGGCTTCATCACCCCCTGCATCTTTTGGGGGTAGTTCTTGGAAGAAAATAGATAGCAACTTTTCCACTCCACATGATTCAAGAGAATGTTTCATTCTCTTGCTAATGTACTTCAGGGAACAAGCTATCAATTCCCTACTGTTTCTATGAAAAGGCATGAAGCTAATGATTAAATTCCCATCAATATAACAAAGAATCAAAATCTTTTATGCCTGCAAACATGCCCTTATGGTATGAAAAGTATGGATTGTCAAAGGTGGAAGAAGATCTGTATGAAAAGGGAGAAAACCCAGAAGCATGCAGGGGTTTTCAGGTATGAAAGGGAAAATGACATTAAATTGTCAACGGAAAGAGATTGAAATAGGGAGGAGGGAGGGAGGGAGGGAGGGAGGGAAGGAGGGAGGAGGGAGGAGGGAGGAGGACAAGGCAAACGCTGCCTTTGAAGCAGCTGACACAAGGACTGTTGGCCTCATGAGCAAGCAAGAAAACCAAATGAAACTTCACAGCAATCTCATCAATAACTTAGTGGACAAATATGCAAACTCATTTGTTCACTTATTATGTGTACAGTACATATATAGAGATGTTTTTCATTCTGACAGAATTTTCAGGTAGCAAGCTAATGTATGGTACCTGGAACCAATGGTGTATTGGAAATGGCCAACATGCATAACACACTTTATCCTGAACACTACCACAGCAGAATCACAGGATCTTAGAATGGCTGGGGTTGAAAAAGACCTTAAAGGCCATCTAGTTCCAACCCTCAGACATGGGCAGGGACACCTTTTACTTGCCCAGGTTGCTCAGAGCCCCATCCAGCCTGGCCTTGAACACCAGGCTGGGGTATCCATAACTTCTCTGGGCAAGCTGTGCCAGCGCCTCACCACCCTCACAGGGAAGAATTTCTTCCTAGTATCTAATTTCAACCTGCCCTCTCTCACTTTGAAGCCATTGCCCATTGTCCTATCTCCACAGTTCCTAATGAAGAGCCCCAAGAGTCCCTCTCCTGTTCCCCTTCAGATACCAGAAGGTGTTGTGAGGTCTCATTACCAGGCTAAACAGCCCCAATTCTCTCAGCCTGTGGGATGTGCTCTTGTCCTGAATACTGAACTGCAGTACTGAATGATGATTTTTTGAATCCTTTGAAGGCGTGTTCTTTTTCAGCCTTAAATTAAGCTAAATAGCTTTGATTTGTGGGTATTGCAAGTGAGCAACAGAAATCACTGCCCTGGCTTGCCTTTTTACAGCTCCTTTCCATGGGAGACTCTGTGCAAACATCGCAGCTGTTGAGACAGTGGGCACACCATCATTCTGAAAGAGCTTTGCACATTAAACATAGAGGAGGTTAAATATTGAAATGCAGATGATAGAAGCTGCCCAATGGACTCTGCTGGTGAAAATCAAATACTAGTCTAGTATTTTGAATGCAATTAATTCCTCCCAATGAGGCCAGAAAGGATTGTTTGGCTTTGAACCTGAGCACGTGTACAGTAGTGGATGGTCTACAGGTTGAAAACAGTGTAGATACTTCTCCTTTTTTTCATTAGTGGCTCAGAAACTAAAAAGGCAGCTACAAAATGGTGAATACATCCCTACAGATTCAAAAATTGTTGTTCTTAATTTGCATCTCCACCATAACAACAGATCATTAGACCTAAATTACAGATGGGCGATTTATAGCTTCTCAGGGATGATGCAGGAATTGGCCAATGGGCCTTAGCAGTTGCTATAAGTTTCTCAGCATGAGGCATCTCAAAAGTATTTTGAGGTACAGTACTTTTCTGTACTTTTGGCCTTTTATCTCAAGGATGCATTAAAGAAAAAAAGAGAAAACGAAAACAGGAAAAAGGAAAAAGAAACAACCTATACCAAATATATATATATATTACATGACTAAGATAATAAGCACAATCGATAACATATATAGAAACAGAACCCATGGTTTTTAACTTTCAACCTTGTCTTCTCAACACACTCTCGAAAATGGAATTGTTTCCCTCTCTGCCTTGAAACATTTTGGAGCAAAAACACTCTAAGGACCTGATAGGTGTTTTGGTCAAAAATCACTTAATCTGGTTTTCTGTCCATAAGTGGAGTAACGTGTCTGCGCTGGTAGCTGGCAGGTAGGTAGAGTAATCATCATCCACAACACTGGGGCTAAAGAAATTTCCACAGAAAATTATCTGCCTTATTGCTTGTTCATGCTTTGGGTTGAAAGTTCAGAATCTGTTTCCATTTTCCCCATCCCTCGAATGCTGTATTTGACAGAATTTGAGCCCCTCAAACATTTGAGTCCTGCCAGACCAGCCCGTCATGTGCTGTCATAGGGGATCTGCTGATGCCCACTGACTCTTACCAGTCTAGTGCTTGCCACTGTTGCAGATCAAGAACTTCTGAATAGTTTTGATTAATGGTCTTTGAGTGGTTGAAAACAAGAAAATAATGACTAGACATTTGCATGAACAAATCCCATGATGGAATAAAAATAGGAGAATAATAAATGCATTCATTGTAATAGGAAGGGAGATGAAGGGTCCAAAATATTACTTGCATACTTACTGTTCTAAATCCCTTATCTGGCAAACTGCAAAAGATTCGAGGTTTTCACCAAAATGCAAATCAGATTAAAATGTGAAACCTTAGACTTTACTAGATATAAAACTTCATCATCTGTTTTTAAATCTTAGAGATTGTGATGTATTTCCTATTAATACCCTGAGGTTTAGAGCTGTAATTCAGAGAGAAAAGAAAGCTATTTTGAATTCATTCTATTCAATCATCTTGTCTGCACTCTCTCCTCTTGCTTTTCACTTCTGAATCTCCGTATGAAAGGCATAGAGTTCTAGATTAATTATTTTTGACAGTTTCCCCTGTAATTCTTCTTTTAAGGCAAACCTGTACAAATCCACACTTTCTTACCCCACCACTTCTAAAATTTTATTGAGAAGCAAAGACAAAAACCCATCAAACAACTAAATCTCTGCTCCAATGGCATGGGGTAGAAAAAACCCCATGCCATTAACCGCTTTCTTAACATATTCTTTATCTTGTATAAATATAGCAACCTTTTCTTGATTTTATAGCTTAGAACCAATTTCCTAAAGCTATAAGGAAACACAGATTTACTGTAGCTGATTCTGAGATACAAAATCCAGCAAGGAGTTCCGATGTCAAAAGAAGTGTCTGTACAACAAGATTCTGCACAACGTTGAGACACATTAGCTGTTTTTCAAGAACTGAAACTTTTCAGACTTCTATACTATCATGGGTGCCTGCTTCCAGAACCTGACCTAAGTTGCTGGAAACTAGCTGCAATATTGCTGCAAACAATGCTGTGAATGTAATTGTAATTCTTCTCTTCCATTGAAAATCACAAGTGGAGTAGGGTCACTCGTCTTCAAAATTCTGCATTTCCTTGCAAACTGGTAAAACAATGATAAATAAAGTGTTCTGTTCATACGGCTTAAATGTTATTATGTTCAAAATGAAAAAAATAATCCATTCAGATATGATCTGCAGTAATGCAGCAGAGAGAAGATGAACCAGTCTGGCCTACAAAATAAAGTGAAGCAGAATTTGGGAATTTGGAACACCTTATGATGTAATATTTAAAGAAAAAAAAGAAATAGAATATAACCTACCCAAACTCAATCAATGATGCTCAGAGAAAAAGAACTAATTGGTACTAGAATTTCTTTCATTCTCAGACAAGAAGTTAAACGATCCTCTTGAATGCATGGAAGATTGTTGGGAAAGACATCAGCCTTCTTCTTTACAACATATTCTTCAGAAATCCAGGAGACAAATCATTAGAGCTATGAGGATCTTTCTCTCTGTAAAACTCCCAGAGCATAGGCAATATTATATTCCTTTAGAGATCCTCACTGCCATGGGCAACTGGTGGATAGTCTACAGCCCCAGTACATCAGCCAGACACTCTGCCTTATTTAGCATGGCTACTGCAGCAAGGACACCATCTATACTGGCTTTCTATCCAAAATATATGCAAGACACAACAAAGAATACACCCAAAACACTGAGCACACCCTATGGCCTTCAAAACAAAAATCTTCTGATCCAAACCATCAGGAAACATTTCTTTAGAGGTAAAAAAAGCTTCTGTTAATTGTACAAAAATAGTTATGTAAGCTAGAGTTGTATGACCCAATATTCCTATTGAACTGGAACTATTTTTATGAATAGTATTGATCCATTTCTTTTCAGTGCATTTGGTAAAAAATGTAAAGTATAATTTTAAAGAAATTATTGGATGCATACTAAGTACTACAGATTAGTTAAGGTGTTGGTTTTGCAAGGCTTGGTTTTTGGTGGAGAGGGAAGAAGCCAGCCACAGAAGTGATTTTTTGTGAAAAGCTCCTAGAAGCTTCCTCCATGCCTGGCATAGGGAATCCCTGCTTGGCACTAAGAACAAACATGCTGCTAAGCCAATTATAGAAGCTGGTAGTGCCTCAGTGATATATTTAAGAAGGAAATCAAAACTGCAGCCAGTTAACTTTTAAGTTTGCAAATTTTTAGGTTGGCGCCCCTTCTGGTTTGAAAGCAAAACCAGCGAGAGACTCCAAGTCAGAAATACAATTTTTTAGGAAGAGGGGAGAAAACCCAAATACATGCAATTAGACAAAAGAAAAACCACTGACAGAATACAATCTGACACCCTTCTAGTTAGGGTGGTAGTAGTAGTCCTGATGAAATGGTCTTGTTAAAGTGGTGAACCTGTAGAAACCATCTGGTAGCTTTGTCCTCTGGAAAACCAGTGGGTAAGGGTAGCCATTCCTCTGGGAATCCAGGGGAAAGACTGCTTATGGTGTCCCAAAACCCAGATTATATCCAGTTGGGGATCCTTAGCTCCTCCCCCCTGGGTGGAGCATCTCGCCATGGGCTGATATCCTTCTGAGTCATGTGGTGGGTCCTTGCTTACCCTTTAAACAGAAATGGCTCCTGGAGGGATTATCTCTGAATCATGTGGCAAGACATTGATGGGCCCATTAACAGGAGATAAGGAAAAAATGATATCCCTCCTGGTTTCAGCAGCTCTTGAGGATGGGAACAGAATACATTTTTATACTGTAATCTAGGACAATACAGGATGCATGTTTTTGCATTTGGCGGAAGTTTGCATGAATTTGAAAAGTATCCTTATACCAGAGGTACAAAAGTATTCTCATACCCTTTTAAATCATCTTCAAACAATTCTCACTATAACCATCCATCCTAACGCATGGATGACTTGCAAGTGAGTTGAAGAAACATGGCAAAGATAAGTAGTGTTCAACTGCAAAGAATTGTTTAGGAACACCATACCTTTATGTACCTTGATATTTTGAATCAGGAAGCATGGATGGACCCTTTTTTTCCCCTTAGTTGACTACAGAAGCAGCAGTCCCTTGCAGGAGAGCGTTTGGATTCAAGATGACACTGGCAGCTAAGAGCATGGATACATAGAAGATGCTACTTTTGGACCAGAAACATTCAACTACTTAAAGGCAGATAGGAGAACAGCTGACTAGTGACAACTCTGACAGGAAGAGCCTGCGGCTTACCCCATGGCAACAATAGTAACACATTTCAATTTTAAAAAACCATTCATTTCAGAGGACCAAACATCAGTAAAAATAAAAGGTCAAGTAAAGACATCCTAATGCTCTTCTTATCAGAAGCATGTTCCTCCATATGAGAGTATTTAAGAAAGGACAGTGCATCAGTAGACTCATAAGAAAAGGTCTGCCAGTTAGAAAACCTGTAGAACAACACAGGACAAACTTACACAATATACATGCTCAATTGCAAAATGAAGAAATAATAATTTCAATCTTCTGTGGAATTAATTGCATTTTATTTGTTCTTCTCATTTCAACTGCTAAAAAGTTATTTTTTAAGACTAAATTTTATGAACTCAGCAGAGCTGTCTTTTTGAATGTCTGCATACCCCTATTAAACGCTGAGGTGACAAAGAGAACGGCAGTGGAAGGAAACCTGGTCCATCTCCCCTTCCTTGAAGCTTTAGACCACTGAGTGATTAGAATTTGGTCACTTCATTTGAGGTAGCTAGCTTTACCAAGAGAGAATATTATGCAGCCTTTATCTTTCCCTTTGGAGCTGATCCACTTTGCAGTCATAAATTCTTGACTCGGTGAGAAACAATGGCATTACAGCCATGGATGTTAAAGTGCACTGATGGGAAATGAAGTTTTCATCTTCAGGTCCTTTCTTCAGTAAATATTCCAAATTCATCAGAAAGAAAGTTCAAAGACCAGTAATCCCCACTCAAATGACCTAATTTGAATAGTCTGTAGGCATAAGAGACATAAAGCAGGTGCTGTCATTTGTTAGAGGAACACCCAGCCAGGACATGATTGTCTAGTTAGACGGCAACAATTTTGGAAATAATTTAATTTTTTGTATTGCAAGTGAATGGTCAATACATTTTATTACTGGTTAAAAGAATGTCTTCTGCATCCTTTCAGAGGGGAAGCTTCTCTAGATCTAAAGCTGCTAAGCTCCATGATAGGATGCTTTGTCTTCAAAGGAAATTCTAGTCTTTGTCCTTTTGCATTGCTTCCATAGCTTTTCACTCACTCTTCAGGTGCCTGTTAATATGTCCTGTTGTGCCATGCAAACTTTTATGGGCACAGTAACTGAACTGGTACATATTGCATGAAGTCCACAGGCCCCATTGAGATGGAGCCATAGATCTCAAGGGTGTTAGCAGATGTTATTCTGAGGACACTCCTAATCATGTTTGATGGCTCATGGTGACCGAGGAAAGTGCTCAAAGGCTGGATGAAAGCAAATGTCACCCATCTTCAAGAAAGGCAACTAGGAGGACTCGGAAAAGTACAAGCCAGCCAGCCTCATTTTCATCCCCAGGAAGTTGATGGAGCAGCTATTCCTGGAAAGCATTGCCAGGCACATGAAGGAGGACAAAATAATGTAGTCAGCATGGATTTACCAGGGGAATTTCATGCTGAACGACTTTTGAAGCTCCCCTGATGAATAAACTTGACTGGTAGATGAAGGCAATATTGTCTGCCTGGCCTTCAGGGAGGTTTTTGACATTTCTCTACATGGCAGCACACATACATACCGGAAGCAATAGTGCAAAGGGGAGGGAAGCAGTGTCTTTTCAATGATGCTGAGTGAAAAGACAAGAGGCAATGGGCACACACTGAAATACAGGAGATTGCCTCTGAACATCACCAAATGATATTTTACTGTGAGGATGACTGAACCACGGCATAGACTGCCCAGAAAGATTGTGGAGCCTGGATCTTTGAAGACATTAAAAGTACACCCAGATAGAATCCTGGGCAAGAGGCTCTAGGTATCCTGGTTTAAGCAGGGGAGTGGGGCCTGGTGAGCCCCACGGACCCCTTCCAATCTCATTCATTCTCTGCTAGTGAATCCTCTTCGAGATGCATTTCAAGCACTGGCATGACAAAGTTCTGTGCAGACAGAGATCCAAATGGACATGGCATCTAAGTTCCTTAAGCAGTGTTCAAGAAGAATGTAAAACTCTGGCACAAGAGTCTCTTCCCTAACTGAATCCCTTTCATGGGAAAATTCCCCAGCTATAGAAAGATCTTCTGATACACATGCTTAAGACTGACACTGGCTGAGAAAATTTCTCCCTATGTGTATCTAAGACCAGTTAATATCTTCACCAAAAGTGTTGTCAACATAGTCACAGAAGGTTTACTGTTAAGAAGTGACAACTTACATCAGAATGGCAAATATTGGTCCACAAAAAGGATGAATGGATGGGAATTATCTACGTGGGTTAAAAACAAAAATAAAGAGTTGGTCTTTATTTATCAATTCCATTGCAATATTAATAAGGGAAGAAAAAGACCTAAGTCCTTAACTTTCTTAACTGGAAGAAAGATTTTAAAAAGTCCTTGTAAAAAATGGATCATAATTACCAGACTATGAAACAATTTTAGGTGGAAAAAAGTTCTAAAATTGTGTAGATAATGGCAGAAAAAAAAAGAGAGCAAAAGAGTCAGCTTCAGTGTACAAGCTCGTTCTAGAAGTAGTCTGCTTGAAAAAGGAACCCCCAGTTGAATTTCCAATGTATTCCTGCGCTTGATTCAGTAACTGGTCAATGTAAAAACCAATCCTTTTGTACAACTTCTCCCAGCAACAAAAACTCCAACAGGTTGACACCACCATCATGCCTGTTCCAGACATAATTAAAAGAGAAATTATGATTTTCTTGAAAATCTACTTGCATAAAAGTTGCAAGACATTGGAGGGATTCCCACATCCTCCTTCCTCCATCTGGCTTGAAAGTGTATTTGATAAAATATGCAACAAAGCACATGATTTATAAGGGAGAGTCAAATGGATGATTTGGGAATTGATCTCTTGTTGATATTAAACCACATATCCACTCTCTGTGATGTTCCTAAAATCAGTCATTGAGCTGAGGCATGAATCTGCCACAACAAGTGTTAAGCAAACATACACACTCCCCTTCACATGCCCCCCTTCCACACAAACCTAGGCATACACAGAGATCAGCACAGCAGATCGTGAACACTTTGGAAAAGACTGAAATGCTAAATACCCCTCTTTATGGGCAAAAGAGCTGGTGCAGTAATTCAAATGCCTACTACAAAAATTCTGTTTAATATTTAGCTCCTATTTAAAACACAGCTTTTCATTTAATTCCATTTACAGAATATTTTCATTTCATTTGTTTCTTTAAAATTACTTATTTCTCACCTGTTGTATGTCTAGGAATATTTTCTTCGAAAAATAGATATCTTTTCAGCAGAAAACATTGGTTGACACAATTTTAAGCCATCATGATATGGAAGAATTTTTTGTCCCTCACTAAGGTGGAAGAAGTATTTGGATCACAGCTCATTTACAATGAAATACTTGACGTTTTAAAGATGCTTTCAATCAATTTTGATCCTCAATTGCTTATTTGTTGTAAACAGTAATTTTTCAGTGAAGGGAAAGTGTGTGTGGTATATCTACATGATGTGTTCAAACCCAGTTCCTACTAATGGCCAGGCTGAACTCCTGTAAATAATGTCCTGAATGATATTTTGCCGCCTTCTTTGGCACTTCATGAAATCTTAACATGATGAAGTGCTGAAATACAGAGATTTCCTCTTAGAGAGTGTCTCATGTTGAAACACATCCCATGTATTTTATGCTGCAATTCTTATCTCTTTTAAAATTTCCTATCTTCTGTAACCTATTACAGTAGTGAATAGCACAGATAAATGTCATTTTGTACAACTTTGAATTTACCCCAAGAGCTGAGAGAAAACTTGCTCCTATACTTCAATCCGAGTTTCTTCTATAGTCCAACTTTGTTTCTCTACCATTGAGAGTCTCCTTTGTTGCTGCTCCAAGCCCCGTCCAAGGTGACCTTGAATACTTTCAGGGATGGGACACCCACAACTTCTCTGGGCAACCTGTTCCAGTGTTCCAGCACTCCCACAGTAAAAAAGGCCTTCCTTTCATCTAATATGTGTAGGAAATCATAAATCTAGGCATAGAAGCTTGGAGTGCAAATTTGAAATTCTTTGGATTTGAAGCACATTTTATATGAATACTGACTTACAGATGACTAAAAGATGTTGATGGGCATTTGAGCTGACAAGTTTTGAAAAAGTGCACGGAATTTAAACTTGAAACCAGTAAAATTAAAAACTTCTTGCCATTTCCTTTTTCCTCTCCTATTCAAAGTTGCATCTGTCAAATATCTGTGCTTCGTGTAAACATCTCAGACGCTCTCAGAGGAAAAGTTTTCTTTCAGACTAAGTTGCGGTTTACGTAGAACACTAGCAGGAGTGAAAGCTTTTCTGGGCATCGGGGCAGCACGTTCTCCTTGGATTTGTGTGCAGAATGCATTTTATCCAAACTGGAAAATTGATCCCAGCTGTGTTCTATTTATCATTCTTACTGCATCAGGCCTGAAGATTTTGTGAAAAGTAGCCTGTGGACCTTGACCGTAGCTCATGTGAAACAGATGAGAGGTGATGGAGAAGTTGAGGGAGAGAATAAAGAGCATATGGCCCAGTAAGTATGGACACCAGAAAGTACTTCTTCATGTGATCCATAGCCTGAACAATTGTTTAGCAGCCTTTAAAGGCGGTGTTTGACAAACAGGGCTGAAGCAGATCTTCAAAATATCCAGGAGATCAAAATCCATTGAGGCAAATTCCCCTGGCCAGTCACCTTGCTGCTGCTGCTAATTCACGCTCCATACCAGCTGATCAGGCCTAACAATGCTGCTGTAAAAATATTTTCAGCTGGTGCTGAAAAAGGTAGGCCCATTTTCAGAGATGCGGGGAAAATCCCCTTGGATGATGATTCCAAGGGATAACTTGATGGAGCAAGTTATGCAACCTTGTCTACTGGCAATATCTAAGTTGGTGAGTTCACCATCTGTCAGCATCACTTTAGAAAATAAATGTTTGATCCATAAAAAAAAAATAAATTCATATGCCCTGTCTACCTGCTCTATTTTAACCAATGAATAGGCTACGTTCCATCAGCAAAGGGTTTATGATCCTATGTTTCTTTAATCTGTGATAATTCTTTATGTTTTTCTAAATCAGACACTGTCTATTCATAAGATTCAGATGTCCATGGCCAGGGTGTAATTAAGTTCACGTAAAAAATAACCTTTTTGTTATCTTTTTATTAAATTATCCACATGTAACATCAGTCTGAGAGCTGAAGAAAACCCCTTCATTTGCTGTTTGCCAAGTATCATCTATGTGATGCAAATTCTACTTGAGAAATCACACCCATTCATTGCCATGAAACACTACTAGTAATGCCTTCACAACCTTATCTTCATCATTAGCTATTTTGGTGAAGTGAATGATTAGAACATAAGCAAGGATATTTGTTCAAGATTCTCCAGAAAGAACTGTGGTCTGTTCTCTTCTTTGCTGCCTATGTTAGCACTGAGTTGCAAAAAAAAGAAAGATTACTAGGAAAAGTGTTACTTTTAGACTAAATTTCAAAATTATGTTTGGAATACCTTGTTAAATGACAGGGTGCTCTTTAAAATATGGCATCTTAAGTGGGAAAAATCAGCTTTAAAGAGGTTTTGAGACAGTTGCTTCTGGAAAAAAAAATTGGAGGCATCTAAGCCATACCATTTTGAAGATTGATTCAAATGACAGTTTCTTCATCTAGGAAGAACAGAGGACTATAGATGCAATCCATTTGAAAATGGAGTTCTATTTCTTTCTTGTTGGGATTACTGGACATAATTTCTTGTAAAGTCAAGGGACTGCAGTTAGCTCTTCAATAATTTCCTTCCCTGAAATTCATCTGCATTTGCTCTTTTGTCTGGAGTCCCCATTTATTAGTGGTGGTATACTCCATCTATGCATTAGAATATTCCACTAGAGTTTGTCTCATACTTGCTAGTTAAAATTGGCTGGAACAGAATGGATAGTTGCAGTTGCTCGTATACAATTGTCTTATTTTGACAAGATTTCTTTAGACAATGTTGAAACAACACTAACAAATAGGAAGTACAGCTTGCAGCAGGGAAAGACACTCTTCTGCTTTCTCAAGTTTCCTGTAGTTAAATAGAGGCCAAAAGGCTTTTCATAGTACAGCTACTGTCTTGTAGGAATACTTGATCTAATCCTACCTTGGATAAAATTACTAACAGGATTTTTACTTTTCCACAAGGCAGAACGTTTTTCTTTTAATTATATGTTTTTTGTAAGTTGAAAACATGAACTTGTGCACCAGTCATGTGAAATGTACTCCTACTTCTTAATAAGTTTCACAACCTTCTTTAGAAAATATTCACTCTGTGTAACTTCAAAATAAGAATTCTGGGCATCTTCATTCTATTGTAATTTTCTTTTCTGCCATGCTGGTATACTTTTCTCTCATTTTTACCAATAGAAATATTTTTCCTGACACCTATGGAAAAGACCTATGTTTACTCAGTAGTGCAGCATCAGTATATTGTTTAGAATTCTTTCCACATGGTCCCAAACATATCTGACAGCTAGACAGCAGAGGTTAGCAACAGTGAATGGGAACAACTTCTGAACCATTTCAGTAGATTTCCCAGGAAGGGTTTGCTTTCTGCCACTGCAAATTTTTCCACAGATATTGTCTGGTTAACAGTTGCATCAAAAGAGTATTTTTGCACAAACCTTGGGGCAAGCTCTGTCTCAGATTTACTAGTGAATGCAAAGAGGGTGAAAGTGCTGCTTCAAAGCCCTCTGTGCACTTTCTGCACCAAGAGGGGTGACTCCAGAAATAAGTTTTTGATCTCTCTTCAGAACACAAGGCATGTCATCACCTCATTCATCTTCTTCTGGGCCTCATAGCATCTAAAGACTAAGAAGCTCTCTTGCTTGCTAAAGTGTGTTCAGCAAAAAACCCTTTTCCCATCAGCAAATTTGAACACAACTACAAGTGAGTCAATTCCAATGCTGGCAGGGCAATACTCTACCCCAGTATTAACATGCCACTATTACAAGACTGTGTAAAAATATTTGTGTACAAAGTTATCGGAGGGAAAAATAGAATTGGGAAGAACTGCATATTGTTCTGGAAAAAGCCTCCTGCCACAGTCATACAGACATCATTTGCTGGTATAATTTTTAATAGTTGGAGTTTTTAAATTTTTGTATAAGGTAAAATATTATTGCATCTTTGTGTTTCCTTAACAGAAGTACAGCCATTTCTTAATAAATAGAAGTAAGCCATTTGAAGATGTACAACTGGCCTTTTAAAATACATATGCTATAGCACACTGTGAAAATAATTAGCTATAAATAGAAATCTAAAGTTTTAAAAATATTTTGAATAAAGTAAGTCTAAGGTGATAGAAGACGAAGAAAACAGCAGCTTTCTTCTGGTGAAAAAAAAAACGGAAGACATTGTATAGTGGAGATGTATTATTTCACTTCCTGAAAAACTGAGTAGGTTTGCTATTGCCAATGGTTTTCACTAGAAAGGAAAAGATTCCTTTTGAAAAAAAAAAACAACTTCAAATTGACTTGACATAAATGTTATGACACTTAACTTCACCAATCCTGAAGAAAACTTCTCATCACTTGATATGGAAATCATGATGGTAATGGAGACAAGGATGTCTAAGCTGTGCCATCAGGTACATAAAAAAGCATTAGAATGCAGGTAAGACTGAGCTCCTGAACTAGTGAGAAGAGAATGCAACAAAGACATTTTCATTTAAGAGTCTTCAGGATGAACAGTAGATCAAATTTTTTCATGTGAAGTATTTATGAATAGAATGAACCTTCAAAATAACATTGTTTTCAAAAACTGGTTTACAGTATCTCTTAGAATGATACACGGTTCTTATTAATAGAAAAAGAAAAGCACTTTTTTCCAAACTGTTGTGCACTCTTAAACAATCTGCAATAAAAATAGTGTTTTTTCATGCTGGGAATGATGTTAATTACAAAAAAGCCTTGTAGCACACTTGGCACTGTAGTCTCTTGATTAGCATAATTTTTTATTCATTAAACAAGTTTCACATTGATTATTTATCACCTTTAAATAATGGTGTCTTTGTACTTATGCTGGATCCATGAAGAATTTCTTGGGTGTTATTTTGTACCTGATCCTAAATGGCAGGTTCTGCATTCTGCCATCTGTCTAGCTTTCCCCTTTGATGCAGCTTCTGACAGGTATTTTCAGACTTGAGGACTACCTGCAAGAATGATGCATTTTATTCCTTGGTTATTTTTCCTTTACAGCACAATAAGAACAGGAAAATAATGATGGTGACTGCAATCCTTATAGTAATACAAAGAGGACTATTATCATCATTAGAAACCAAGCAAGTTGTATTTATTGCACATGCTGTACAACCACTAATGCAAATTACCCAGTAAATTCAAAATGAATCTGTATCATAGGAGTGGATTGAATGTTTCTATTGATATTTTGCTTAAAGCAGAAAATTAATTCTTTTGACAGCCAACTCATAATTGCAACCTCACTTTCAACTACTGCTTTGGAACAGTTGAAACATGTCTGTTTATCAAACGATATGGTACAGTACACAATAGCAAATCAGATCATAGAGATTCAAAAACAAAAAAAAAGATCAAAGGACAGATTCATTCACATCTGCAAGCCTTCAAGAGTGTACAGGTCAAATGTCCCCAGAAAACTAGGCTGGTGGAGCAAATTCTCTGTGTTGGCACCAGCAGAAGCAGCTGCTATCTTTATAGGATGCAATCTTGCTTACATCACCCTTCAGAGCAATCTTCTGTACCCCTGCCCAATACACCTGCTCTATTCCTTGGACTTCACGTTTGCATTTCTAAAGAGTCCTGTCCTGCAAACTGACTCAAAGTTCAGGTAGTAGATTTCCAAGATTTCGAAATGTTATGTTGAGTTTATTTATTTCCTATTTCATCCTGTTTAAGCATACTGTATCTTTCTGAAGTGAAATATGTTGAGTATGTCATGTGTATTTTGCATGGTAGTTCTGCTTCACATTAAAACTTCTCACAGACCCTTGTGATGCCTTACTGCAAAAATGTATAGCTGCAAAGAGTGGTTGTGGGAACTTAGAAGTACCAGAAAACCATGTAAACAATCTAACAATAGAGGTTGAATTTCTGAATATAATTGCACCATGTAAAGTCAAAATATAATATTTAAATGATTTCAATATAATGATGAGTGTGGGGTAGAGAGAATCCAGATAGAATTTTTTTTTTCAACAGTTCCAGGAAAAACATGGCCTTAACTTGGAAGTATAACATTAAATATTTTTATACAGCATGAGTTCTCATTACCTAATCATAGGATTTGCATAACTGAATTGGAAACCAGGAAAGAAACGAAGAAAAATTGTCAAACTATAAAAGATGTGAGTTAAAAATTTTCTTTGTATTTCTGATTAAAACTATTAGGTAGCTAAATGGTCACCCATTATTTTAAAAAGCATTTGGACATTAAAAATAGATAAATTTCTGCAGGACATGGGTGTCAGGTATTCTTGAAAAGCTTTATTTCACTGCTTCCCAACCCTGAATCAATCTACTTAAACGCAGCTGTATTTCAGATGCTCAGTGAAACTGTCCATGTAATGCATATAGTTGACAAATAATCTGCAGAAAAAGCTAAATAGATTTGAAGATCTTTTTCTGTAAATGGCATTCAAATTATTGGTACAAACACACAGATGGGATTTCTGCTGTCTTCTTTAGGCCACTTCCTCCAGAGAGCTCTCCATCAAATCTCTCTAGTTCTACTCTTCTGGTGATCCAAAGTCAGTACTGGGATTGTCCAACTTCATCGAATTACTGTCTGCTATAGGTGCACCCTGAGGGCTTCTGTGTGCAGCATCCCGTGAGCCCTACTAATGTCACCCTTTTGGTATAAACTGAGCTAGTTGGGCCTTAAGGGACAAGATTGTGCACTGATTTTGTAATAGAAATTAGGCACTAAGAAGGACGCTGGAGGATTTAAATATTTCTGCCTCCAGCTTAAGCAACACTAAATCTTGGTCTTTATCTGAAAAACTAGGTGAATTAACCCATTCGGCATTCGTATGCCAAAAATGCCAGTAATACACTAAGAACCATCAAAAGAATAACAATTCCAACCATTACTTTATAAAAATAATTCATTTGAAGACGTCAGAAAGAAGGATGAAACATGCCAATATCCTACCTGAGAATCATTCTGTTGATTTACACAGGTTTTTTATTGTATTCTCATTTAATGAATTGGACACGTGTGCTTGTGATGACACAATTACTTGCAAAGCTTACCAGATAAACCATGTTCTCTTCAAACAGCAAAGCCTTTCTTCGTGGTTGCATTTGATAATCACATTTAGACTCAACGGTCTTAAAGGTCCTTTTCAACAAAAGTGATTCCATCATTCCCTAAGTCGCACATTCTGCTTGTCCAGGTTTAGGGCAAATTTGGCAGAAAACCTCAAAAAAGGGCGCCCCCCCCAGAAAACCCACCCACATGGCTCCTCCCCTTAATAGGTTTGGGAAAAATTTCCTCAGAGAGAAGTGGAAAAATCCTGCTTATTTAACAGGCAAAGCACTCCCCAGCACACAAAATGAACAATACCAGATGACAAAACCCATTTGCCATTCTGAAGAGACGACAAATTCAGAAAGTATCTCCTGTGGGTGCTTGCTCTGTTATCAATCCCTCCAGCACTGGGAAAGGCTGCTGCCCAGAGTATTGGAAAAAAAGGCTCCCAATATTACGAGTTAGATTGTGCCTGGGCCAGTCTGACCCTCGCTGCTGGGCCAAAGGCAGCAACTGCGGTGTATCACCACAGAGATACCTTGGCTTGCTGGTGGTTGCAGCTGGGCACTGAACAAGTCCAGGCTTGTTAGGAACCCCGTTTTACCTCAGGAGGAATAGCTTCAGGCGATGGTGAAGAGAAAAAGGAGAGGATTCTGCTGGAGGGTTTAATGTCCAGAGGTTTATTCCATGGTTACAGAGGTCTGAACATGAGGAATTGCTCCAACAGAACCCGGGACTGCATGGTCTCATGACCTTTTTAAGCTCAGGGACAGGGGGAGGGGAGGTACAGGTGAGCCACCAACCAGGTGAGAGGGGCAGGGTCTCAGGGGAAGATGACACCCAGACAGGCCAATGACCCCCAGGCCTGAGGGGCATCCTTTGAACTTGACCAACCACAGGACGCCTTGCTGGAATGTTAAGTCTGAGTGGCAGGACTCACTCAGCATGGGGGTAAGGGGGAAGGGAGAGAGTATAGGCACACCTGGGAAAGTGACCTGGAAGGCCAAAATGGGACATCACAGCACACCACAACATCTCCTCCTAGTTTTGTTTAAAAAGAAGAGGACTATGTTTGTGGTGCAGAATGATTGCCAAACCATGGTTTCTTCCTCTACAGGAGGGTCAGTGTTTTCCACTGAGGCTTCCAGGTCATCCATTGGAGCACTGAGGGCTTCCAAATGGTAGACTTCAGGAGGGGGAGATGAGCTTGAAATTAACTTGAGCACCATGCGTTTGATTAGTCCAAAAACAATGCTAAAAACTACAATAACTATAACTAAAATAAACAGCACTAAAAACACAGTTTTCAGAATAGATCCCAACCAGCCCAAGAGTCCCCAGCCATTGAACAGTCCATTCAGCCAGTTGTCAGTTTCTCTCTTGATGTCGCTCACCATGGTTTTCATCTTGTCAATTGTGGCATGTACGTTCTCTGCCTTTGATGACAAGTCAAGACAGCAGAGTCCTTCAAATTCTTCACAGCGATGGTTGTGCAGAAGGAGCAGATAGTCTATGGCTGCCCTATTTTGAATGGTGCCTTGCCTGGTGATTTCCTCATCTGATAAGAGGTCACTCAGGGCAGTAGAAGTGAGGTTTGCCTGTTTTGCAACCCAACATTCCAATCGGCCTAATTCTCCCATGGTTTTTGCTGCCGAGATCCACGGCAGAAGGACTGTAATTGCGGTGGCCTTAAGTCTGGACCAGTGAACAATTTCTGAATTACAGTCAGGGTCTAATTGCCTTAGGTCTCTTTTTTTGATAGCCAATGTATGTGTGTTGTTTTTAGTTTGCCAATGTATTAGGTTTGTTCGATTTGGTGTTAACAGGCTCAGCTTGCCAAAGGTACATGGACCTCCGAGCAGACGAGGAGGGAGACCTGCCCATGCTCTGTCTCCACATATTAAAAACACACCCTCTGGGAGTTCACGAGGCTTATAATCCCGACCAGATGAGTGCATGACTAAAACTGAATTTTCACACCAGTTCTTGTCTGTGTAGTGTGGGTTGCTAGAGTCAGAATAGATGTTTGGTTTAGCTTCATGATATGGTAAGCGGGAATTGAATTTAAAGTGAATGCAAAAGGTTGCATTCATGGAGCCTAAGAGATGGAACTCTTGTGGCTCCCTTTTTGATACTGGTAACTTTCTCGCCCACTCCTGCCAAAACAGTAAAGGATTTTCAGCAGGGTAACGGCCAGGGGAAGGTGCGAGTAAGTTAACTTCATTTAACGCACTCCACATTTCATTTGGGAACTCTGAGGATTTAAAAGGAACTCCCACCAGGCAAGTTGACAGAGGGTCAGAGGCTGTCGCAGTGGAGAGGCAAATGTGATCTTGTCCAAGGGCTCTGGCCAGAGAGGTCCATACATTCGCTTTGGGCTGAGGGACTAACCAGGAGGTCGCTGGAGAAATGATCGCAAGTAGGATGAGAAGCAGGCTTGGTCTCATGGCGTCTCGAGACTGCACACGAACAGCAGGATCTAAACCGGTAAAAGGAAACTTAAGACAAACATATATTACAAACTATTCCAGATAGGAGGTTTAAATGGAATTTCTTCCAGAGAACATGTGCGGCATTTTCTTCTCCAGGCAGCATGAGCAACCTGGGGTGCTTCTGTAGATTTCTCTGAGACCTTGGGAACATAGGGCTTTACCCATTTGGAAGGAACCCACCTTAAACCAGAGGGGGTGGACACACAGGCGTATCCACGTCCCCAAGTAACCAATTTGTAGGGTCCCACCATTTTCAAAATCTCAGGGTCCTTTACTAAAACTGGAGGTTTTTCCTTAATTAACCTATGATTGCTCCCCCCAAAGTGGCGTAGGATGGGTGGGTTCAGGCTGTCAAAAGAACAATTCAGAAAATTTATTGTGAATAGCGCCCTGGATAACCGGATGTGGGGAGGTTCTACCTTCAGAACCTGTTGTTGCTGGTCCAGGACCCTTTTAATATCACGGTGAGCTCTTTCTACAATGGCTTGACCTGTAGGGGAGTAGGGGATGCCAGTTTTGTGCTCTACTCCCCATTGCTGCAGGAAGCTCCCGAATTCCTTGGATTTGTAAGCAGGCCCATTATCAGTTTTCAGCTCTTTGGGGATGCCCATGAAAGAAAAAGCCTGCAAGAGGTGCTTAATAGCATCAATAGATGATTCTCCTGTGTGGGCAGAAGCATAGACCGCTCCAGAAAAGGTATCTACACTAACATGAACATATTTCTGCCGTCCAAAAGACTGTATGTGTGTTACATCTGTTAGCCACAGTTCACAACTGTTCAGTCCCCTTGGGTTTGCTCCCGTACTCACTGCAGGGAGTGCATGTTGTTGGCAATTTGGGCATGTGGCCACAATCGCTTTGGCCTGTTCTCAAGTGATGTTAAACTGACTAACCAGGCCAGGTGCATTTTGGTGGAAAAGCTGGTGGCTGATTTTTGCCTGTTCAAAAACATTTGGGAGAGTGGCCATCACTGCAGGTGCAGCAAGAGCATCTGCCCTTCTGTTGCCTTCAGCAATAAACCCTGGCAAGTCAGTGTGTGACCTGACATGCATCACATAAAATGGTTGCTCTCGGTGAGTGACTAACTTTACCAGTTTTGAGAGCAATTCGAAAAGTGTGATGTTTGACACATCTTGCAGTATTGCTTGATCTGCCCTGGATACTACTCCTGCCACGTATGCAGAGTCTGTAATCAGATTAAATGGTTCTGAGAACCTTTCAAAGGCCCTAACAACCGCAGCCAATTCAGCAACCTGAGGTGAACCTTCCACCTCAGCAATGTCTGTCTCCCACTGCTGGGTTTGAGGATCCTTCCAAGTCATAACAGACTTGTGGGACCTCCCAGATGCATCTGTGAAGACAGTTAGAGCCCTTTTTAAAGGTCTCCTACTTAGAGCACTTCTCAGTTTTAAGGTAAATTGAACATCTTGTTCGAACAATTTGTGAGCGGGCCGCGCTACCGAAATTTGTCCTGAGTAGGAATCCAGAGCAAACTGCAACACTTCATTTTCTTGAAACAATTGCTCCAGTATTTTCATAGTATTTTGACCTGATTTTAACTCAACTGGAATGTGAATGCACTTAAAATCACATCCTGCTAACTCCCTGATCCGGGTCCTTGCTTTCCGGATCAGTTCCGCTACCAGCTCCTGAGGCTTTGTCAGTCTCTTGGACCTTTTGTGACTGAGGAAAACCCATTCTATAATCAAGAGAGCGTCCCTCTGGTCCCGGTCCTTTTTTGGTGTGTTCTTTGCCTTAGGTGTTTGTTTTTCCTCCCACTGGAAAATAATTCCATGGAGGTGTGGCAACTTACCTAGAATGATAAATTTGAATGGCAGGTCAGGCCGGCATCGGTTGGCCTGTCTTGTAGACATTGCAATCTGAACCTTTTTTAGAGCTTTCCGTGCCTCTGGGGTAACAGACCTAGGAGCACCTGGGTCCTTGCCCCCTTTCAATAAATTGAAAAGAGGGGCAAGGTCTTCGTTAGTCAGACCGAGCCATGGTCTTACCCAATTCAAAGACCCACACAACTTGTGGACATCCGCAAGGGTCTTGATCTTTGGATTGATTTCTAGTTTTTGAGGAACAATGGTCCTATTTCCAATTTCTAAGCCCAAATACTTCCAAGGTGGCATCTTTTGAATTTTCTTTTCCTGGAGCTCGAACCCTGCAACAATCAGTGCATCGATTGTTAGGTCAAGCGCATGCGTGAGTAAATCATCATTGGGGGCACACACAAGGATATCATCCATATAATGATAGATGATGGCCTTCTCTGCGACTGCACGTACTGGGGAAAGCAGGGAGGACACATACCACAGGCAGATAGCTGGAGAGACCTTTAATCCCTGAGGAAGAACGGTCCAATGGTACCTTTTCATAGGGGATTCCATATTAATAGAAGGAACTGAGAATGCAAAACGCGGCGCATCGTCAGGGTGCAAGGGGATTGGAAAAAACAATCCTTAATATCAATAACAGCTAATTTCCAATCTTGGGGAAGCATTGTTGGGGATGGCATACCAGGCTGGGGAGAACCCATATCTTCAATTACATTATTAATTTGTCGGAGGTCGCAGAGGAGCCGCCATCTCTTTTTGTCAGCTTTTTGGATGACAGACACTGGAGAGTTCCATGGGGACATGGTCTCCACAATGTGGCCCTTTTTTAGTTGCTCTTCCACTAGTTCTTCAAGCACCTTTATTTTTTGTTTACTGAGCGGCCACTGTTTCACCTGAACTGGTTTGTCTGTTTTCCACTTCAGTTTTTGGGTGGGGCGCTGTTGTTCACTGACTGCTGCACAAAAATGCTGTGGAGAGTCTGGAATATCAATTGTGACACCCCACTGGGCCATTAAATCTCTCCCTAACAAAGGTTCCGAATAATCTAACACAAATGGACGGATATTTGCCAATTGTCCGTTTGGTCCCTCAAATTGAATAATGCTTTTGGATTGTCTTGCCAATTGCAGACCTCCTACACCTTGAAGGTGACCGGCAACATTTTGCAAAGGCCAATGTGCTGGCCAGTCTTGTACGGGAATTACTGTGCAGTCTGCACCTGTGTCTACAAGCATCTCAATGCGTTTAGACTCCGCACCCCCAGTGACATTACACCATAATTTGGGTTTGTCTTTCCCAATAACTTGTACTCGGGCGACTGTGGGCCCTTGTTTTTTGATGTTTTCAGGTAAAGATGGCACAGGGATAGCTTGTGCAACAATTTGTCCCTTGGGAAGAAACAGGGGTGGGTGGAAACAATGCAGGCCGAGAACGAATTGCTCAGGATCTGATGTTGTCATTCCTGGAGCAATTTTGATCTCTTGTGGTGTGTGTTTGGTGTCCCCAATGACGATGTACTTACAACGAATCCGGTTCCAAGTACCTTTCTGTTCAGGATATACAGACACAAAATGCCAATCACTGTCCTCCAGATGGAGTGACTCTGTCAGCGGCAACCTGTAAGGCTCATTGACAGAAGACGTGGTTAACACAGGATCACCTAAATCATACACAGTCTTTGAAGCACCTGCCTCACTTACACAAATATTAATATTATCGCGCGCTTGATTTGTTTTGCTACCCTTATTCCCTTGGCCTGCTCTTTTTGTGTCTGCGCGCCTTGCAGGCGGGGGCTTTCTTTTCAGTTTTTTTTTGTTGTTGTTGACCCCCAGGGAGGGCTTGTAGTTCTCCTCCCCTGCCATTTCTAAATTCATCAAATTCCGTTTTCAGGGGGCACTGGTTACTCCAGTGCCCTAGGTTGTTACAAAGCAGGCATGGTTTTGTGGGCTCAGCCATTGCTGGTCTCCGCTGCTGCCCAGGGTACTGCTGTGCTGAGGGAAAAGGTGCAGGGCTGGCAACGGCGACACGCTGAGGTGGTCTTGGCAGCAGCCTTGGTCTGGTGTCTTCAGCCACAGTCATCAGAGGCACTTTCCTGTTACAGACTAGAAGCATGTCTTTTAACGTTGGAGGCGGTTCGATAGGAAGGCTCAGGATTGCCGCTTGACACTGTTCATTAGCATTTGTAAACGCCATTTCTTCTAAAATTGCTTCCCTAGCATTCTCTTTTTTAACTTGTATTTCAATAGCTCTAGTTAACCTTTCTACAAATTTCAAAAAAGGCTCTGATTGTAGCTGTTTAATTTTACTATAGGGCTCAAAAGGCCCCTCAGGTTGTAGGGAAAAGAATGCTTTTTCAGCTGCTTCTTTTACTTTCTCGAGTGTTTCTGCAGGAATTGCAGTAGCTTGGATTGAGGGAGAAGACCATTGGCCCTCACCACAGAGGTGCTCAATGGTGATAGGGTTACCACTGTTTTCTTTGGCTGTGTTTGGATCAGAATGCAAGCCTGGGAGAGCATCTTTTAGCAGTTGTTTCCATGTTATTTCCTATAATTTAAATTCCGTGGAGGTCATGAGACAGGAAAAAAGTTGTTTTAAATCATGTGGAATCACTACAGTCCTACTCAATTCAGAATTTAAAAGGCCACGGAAATATGGACTGTGTGGACCATATTCTTTATGAGACTTACAGATCTCTTTAATCAATTGTCGTCCAAAAGAACTCCAATTAGCAGTTGGAGCTGCTCCCCCGTGAGCTGCAGGCTGAAAGGAAACAGGAGCCAGTGACAACATGGGACTATGCATTGAATCTGCTGTTCCCTGCTCTGTATCCCTTGAATCAGAAGCATTGGGATCACAGCTACAGGTTTGGGGGATGGCAGTGGGTGTGTCCCCATCGTGGGATCCCGGGGAGGGGGCGGGTACGCAACGGGTACAGGGGGCGGGGACAGGGGGCCGGCAAGGGGCGGGGAAACCGTGGGAACAGGGGGCGGGGTCAGGGGGCAAGCAGGGGGCGGGGACACCTGGTGACATCACGTCAGCAGACGCCCCCTGGGAGGAGTAGAGGGGTGGAGCCAAGAGTACTGCAGGAAAGGGAGGGGGAGGGGGGGAAGGTGTCACAAGGAACAGGAGGAGAGGGGGATGGGGCTGGAGTTTCGGGATTCTTAAGAGGATTTTGGGAAGAAGAAGACCAGGTTTGGGAAGATGCCACGTGGCATCCACCATCTTGTGGGCCCCTAGGGGCTGGGGGCCATTTTGGTTATCACTGCTCTCAGGAAAGCTAACACGTGCTGTGGGTTTCAGAGGAGGGGACACAGGGGATTGGGAAAGGTTCCACGCAGCCTGGCCAGGGCCTTGTGGACAGGGCAACTCAGGCATTTCAACAGACTTTGGGCGTTGACTTCCCAATGAGTTTGATCTGTTTAAAATACCAAGTTTTGGGGAAAGAGGTTTAGGGGTTTTAGAATTAGGAGAGGGAGAAACAGGGAGAGCAGAGGTACATGGCTTTACATTTGGCTTTTTCTCCATTTCCTTTTGTTTGAGCAATGCTGTTCGAATTTGTGAACTCCAAAACACAAATTTAGCTGAGGGTGCATTGCCAGATTGTCCTAAGGTTATCAATTCATTCCCAACTTTATCCCAGAATTGAATATTGTGGATTTCTTCAGGGGAGATTTGTGGGAAGTGGAGGAAAAGCCATCTTATAAACTGTTTCAATTTTCCCTTTGAGAACTTCACATTACCACTATTTAAAATGCTAACAATATTATAATACACTCCTTTTTGTACAATGCTGAGTTTCAAACCCATGTTAGATGTAAAAAAGCCAAGTACTAGATCCCACCTGACCAAAAACAAAGCTAAAATCAGCTACCGATTAAAAAAAAAAAACAAACCACAGATGGAAAGCGATAACGAGCCGACAAAAGCTTCACAATGCAGCTGTATATACTGCTTTTAAAATTCCGGGCAGCAGCAGCAGGGCATGCCCAGCCGAGCTGAGGCAGAAACAAAGCCTCCCCCGCCGTGGAATGCGCCCCCCCGTGGAGCAGAGAGAGTAGACACGCCATGCGGCAAGCCGAAACCGGGGCCCCTCCGCGCCGTGTATGCAGAGAACCCTCCCCTCCCTCGCACAGAGAGAGAGAGAGAGTCCCCCGCGGCAAGAGAGCCGAGAGCCCCCCCTCCCCCGCACAGAGACAGAGAGAGAGAGAGAGAGAGGGATCCCCCGACCACGTGGAGAGAGCCACGCTGCAAAGCCGGGGGGAAGAGCAGAGAGCTCCCGCGCGAATTCCAAAAGACAGCAAAACACGCGGCAGAAAGCTAATAGCTAGAAATCAATGAATTCCCGTCTGTGGGGCTGCGCAGCCAAAAGTGCAAATGCAAAAAGGAACAGAACTCACGGCAGAGTCTGTTTTTGAGCTCCTGCCCTACCGAGAGCAGAGATACTCACCCAAAATGGAAGCTGTAGCTGGCTGGGTACAGGCAGGTCTCTTCACTGGAACAGGACCTCTCTGTGGGCGAGAGAGGCTCTCCTGTCCTCCCTCTGGAAAATCTGCTCACCAGAAAGGAGCTGGGCTTTCCAGAGGCGCCGAACAGTCCACGAAATTTTCTGGGAATATTCCCTAAGTCTCTAGCCGAGGGCGTTGCAACCAAAGCCCCTTTCAGCTGGATGCACGGCTGCCAGAAGCTTCTCCAAGGTACTGCAGGTCTGTCTCGGGCTGCAGAGTCGCTTTGCCCGCCTCAGGGACACCAAATATTGGAAAAAAAGGCTCCCAATATTACGAGTTAGATTGTGCCTGGGCCAGTCTGACCCTCGCTGCTGGGCCAAAGGCAGCAACTGCGGTGTATCACCACAGAGATACCTTGGCTTGCTGGTGGTTGCAGCTGGGCACTGAACAAGTCCAGGCTTGTTAGGAACCCCGTTTTACCTCAGGAGGAATAGCTTCAGGCGATGGTGAAGAGAAAAAGGAGAGGATTCTGCTGGAGGGTTTAATGTCCAGAGGTTTATTCCATGGTTACAGAGGTCTGAACATGAGGAATTGCTCCAACAGAACCCGGGACTGCATGGTCTCATGACCTTTTTAAGCTCAGGGACAGGGGGAGGGGAGGTACAGGTGAGCCACCAACCAGGTGAGAGGGGCAGGGTCTCAGGGGAAGATGACACCCAGACAGGCCAATGACCCCCAGGCCTGAGGGGCATCCTTTGAACTTGACCAACCACAGGACGCCTTGCTGGAATGTTAAGTCTGAGTGGCAGGACTCACTCAGCATGGGGGTGAGGGGGAAGGGAGAGAGTATAGGCACACCTGGGAAAGTGACCTGGAAGGCCAAAATGGGACATCACAGCACACCACAACACAGATTAGGCCCCCATAGGCCAAAAAGTGCAAGCTCTCAGTGCTCCCCAGGTCCCAGTCTGGAGCAGGTTTGAGCAGTTCCAAGAAAAGGGAAAGAAAAAAAACAGTCCTGGGAAAACTCTGCCTCAGCCAGCTGAACGAACTTAAAAGCAAAGGAGCACTCTGTTCTGCTCCGTCAGTGCCCCAGCAACACAGTGCAGGGCAAAATGTGGAGGAATGTTGCTTTTCAAGGGGTGAGTGCAGCCTCTGATAACAAATTCCGTGCTTCTTCTTCTCCCCACCTTTGCTCTCAGAACCAGTCTTGAAGGCACAGACTATAATATCCAGCATTAATAGAGCAAATAGCTGGGGATACAAGCATCATAAAGTCACCCTAGGACACTGCTCTATTGAGATGTCACCAGACAAAGTTTTGGAACTGCCAATTAAAATTCTACTATCACAGTGAAGCTGAGGAGGAAACACAGCTTACTACAGTTACCTTGTGGCATGCCAATACTTCCGTTCAATCACAATGTCTTTTGTTTTTAAGTCTGTGACATCACAGGCATAATTAAACATCTTTTGGACAGGAAGGAAGATACTATTCCTCTCATTATACAGATGGGTAAGCTGAAATGCAAAGCAGTTAATTCAAAATGAAACAGTGATAAAGTCAATACTAAAACTCACTACAGTTTTGTTTACTACCCTAAATCCTTACTATCCCAAAATACAAGAACAGCTGTAAAAGCCTTTACAGTTTTTTGTGGCTACTTAATTTTTTCCTATACCTATACATGGTAGTGTAAGGGATAAACAATCTCAAAAACGGTAATCCACAACAAAGCATTCTTGACATAATATTCAGGTTTTGCATAGTGAGCTCTTCACCTGATCAAGTTATTCCATTGCAAGAGTTTGGGGAGGGCTGGGTGTTTTTTGGTTTGAAACCATCTTGATGATTCAGGTCACCAGTAGCAATGAGAAAGTTTAAAATAAGATAGCATTATACATTGATTTTCATATATGACAGACATATTCCTACAACACAGAAGGCTAACCTAATGCTTTACTACAACATGACTGAAGTGGCATCCTGTTCCCCATAGGTTTTCTGTTTACTTTTGGCTGCTTTCTTACCAAATTAATGATGTGAGCCAGCTCAGAAAGGAACCAGATAAGTGCCAGAGCTTTCAAACACAAAAAGAGATGCAAAATGGTGATTTGTAGGTGCATTTGAAAATAGAACCTTTTGTACTTTTCATAGACGCATGGCATTCTCTAGAATGATATTGCTCCAAAGTTTTGGTGTTGTTTCCCCACCCCCCTCAATTCTAAAAGTTACACATTCTTTTTGGCCATTTTAGTAAACAGATTTTCTGATACGTGTGAAAGACGGTCTGAAGTTCTCCTCATTTGCCTCACAACCATCCCAAGGACAGACATCGGGACCCTGAGGCCCTTGAGCAGAATTCTGGCCTGCCAAGTGATTGTTCGCAGCTATGTCTGCAGTGACTGCTTCCAGAAGGGCCTGCAAAGGGGCAACGCACCCCTATGTGCTTACACATGCTTCACAACGCTAGGCCAGTAATTTTCCCACCTCTTGGCCAGAAGAACTTACTGGGGCAACTTTGGTAGCCCTCTCATGGAAAATCCTTCATCTGCTCCACTACTCATAAGATTTATAGGATTGTACAGGAAGGAAATGGCATCAAATGCTAGAAAGACTCTGGGCAGTGTACTTCTAGACAGAAAGGCCACTGATGGAAAACCAACTCAACTGGCACCAATGCAGCAGCGTTGTACTAAACCCCAGAAATGTCCAGTGCCTCGCTCTCTGCCATTCCATTCAGATGCACACAGCAGCTCTGCAACATTCCTACTGATCATCTCCTTGGCAAACTGGCAGTGAGGGTCCATGATGATGCAGAGTCCCCAGGCAGATGCAAAGGAGAGCTGCTTTCTTGCAAAAACCAGGCTTTTGAAACACTCAGGCCTTTATCAGTTCCATAGCTTTAAGCCATAACAAACACAATTCAACCAACCACCATGAACCACGCTGTGAACACGCGACGCTTCTAGAACTTGTTGATCTACCTCGAATTCAGCTGCCTCACCTTCCCACAGTCCTTTTCTACTTAGCCAAAGTAATGGGCCTCAGCCCAAGGCCTTCCTTTTGTAAGCTCCCAGCTCTATGCAGCAGCAAACCACTACTTTCTTCTGTGCCAAGACTTTAGGTAGACGATTTGCATCTGCCCTTCCAGTGAAACCTAATGGGGAGAGAAAAGCCTCTCAGAGACGTTCTGTCATTCCATTTTCTAGACAGGCCAGATCAAAACAAAAGCAAGAAGATATGGGATTGTGTACTTGCTCTTACAAAACACCTGCTGCCCTCTGACAATCAACTAGCCGAAAACCAGCAAAACTGAGACTTGAGGCAAACAACGCTTGGAAGGCAATAATCATGTGATCAATAAAGACAACACATTTCCAGGCTACCGAGATACTTGAAATGTCAGCAAAGGCTTGAGTGCAGAGGCTGAACTAATGGGGAAAGGGTAAAAGGATCCCAAGAAAAACACCACCAAAGATTAAAAGAATTCCAAGAAAAACATAGGCAAGTAACCTGTTGAAGCCTTCAGGAAATCAATGGCCACAGATTTACATAGGCCATTTAAGTTAATTGACCTGTGAGCCTTCCACTCCTTTTTCACCTTTCGGCACCATAGGGTGAATTGTGACCATGGAATCGCAATTCCTTGGATTCTGTTCTTAACTTGAGGAGAGAAGTACAGCAGATGAAGGACCTGTTTCTGATGTGATACCCAGGAACATAGAGTTGACACATTTCATTCTTGTCCAATCACAACTAGGAATACTAAGAGGATGAGATTGGCTTCTTTTCATGACACTTTTCTTGTTTTACAGCCTGCTCTGATTCTGGTGAAACTTTTTCATTAGCTTCTCTCTAAATGGAGAAAGTCCAATTCAATGTCCCTCCCTACTGCTGCAGGTACACTATTTGATTTGTCGAGCCTAAAAATTGAATTGGTACTAGCGGGAATTACTGTGTTTTCATCATCTGGTCTGTTCAGACAATCTCAGGCTGATAAAGCCTAGATGCTATTGGCTAAATACTCTTTTTCCCCCAAGAGAAGAGGCAGGCAATTTAATCCAGCTTTTTGTAACAAACTCCAGTAATAAAAAATCCAGCCATACAAATAGGCACAAAGAAGCCAGAAGAATTATTGGACCATATAGGGAAGCAACCTTCTCACCTTTTTTGGAATGAGCTAATCTGCTAGCTGAAGTAACAAACTTGTGGGCAGAAATCTCCCTACTACTGAGAAGTTGTTGACAGGGGAACCACCTAAGCTCTCTGACTTTCCTTTTTCTGTTGATTGCTCAAACCTAGTAGCCTAAAATTTACGGGGGTCAATCAAAAACAAATGTTAATCTAGTCAGAGGTCTGTGAAAAGTCCAAAACTATGCAGAGCTCTTCTTAGACAATGGAAATGGAAGCAGAGCTGCCAATCTATTTCCTTGCAACATATCCCTAAAAGCCATTCCCTTCTAGTCATAACTAATGTATAGCTGCCAGTACAATCAGGAAAAGATGAAACTTACTGATGTCAGCAAGGGAAGGTTTTGAAGAAACTGTTCCAATTAATCATCGTCTAGACAGTAACTCTATTATTAAAATTGGAGCCCTTTTAATAAGTATCCCGTGTGGGAAATTCAGGACTCCTGGACAATGGACCAAGAGGATTAAGCAGAAGTCATTGACTATTGACATGATGCACTTACACATTCTAACTCTCTGCACACGCAAGTCCCGCATTTCTTATTGATGGCTTTGTGTTGTCCACGCATTCTGTGTGCACTCCTCTGAAGATATGTATGACGCTTTGCTCCCTCCGTTATCAAGTTCTTTTGGTCTTGGAATTTGGTTTCTCAACTTCTCTTTCTTATTTTAGCAGAGCTTACGTCTTAGTAACCTTGATGAATTCCAGAGGACCCTGAGAAAATTCAGATAAGAACAGTTCCAAGCTGGATGGCTGGTGCACCCTGTAGTCTAAGTGGTTCAGACACATTGCTACAATTCCCCCTTCTTCTTCTTCTTGCAACAACCAGACCCTTTCCACCTCATTTTCTTCCAAGGGGCTCACCAGTTTTGTGATGCAAGGAATAAAACGAAGCAATATAGTAATGACTACTAGTAATAACAAAGCTCTTTTTACGAGATGTTTCAACCATCCAGTTCTTTCCCATCTCTCAAACCATTCATTAATACCCCATCCATTCTCAATCAATTTCTTCCTGTTATCTTGTTATCGACTCGTTGCTTGAGTTTCCTGTGAATGACTGCAGAATAGTAAGAGAGGTTCGTACAAAACAGTCCTTCAAAACCCTCACACTCGTGCCCATGTGCTAACAACAATAAATCTATAGCAGTTTAATTTTGCAGTGTGCCACGTCTAACACTATCCACGTCAGTGAGAAATTGATCAAAACTAGCTGACCTTATCTTTAGGTGTTTGACCATCCAGCAGCCCAACTTAACAGGCACAGTCAAAGCTTGACCAGCAGAAACTCCTGCCATAAGGAATGGAATTATAAACCCGGCTGGACTGCCCAAACCACTAAACAATGGTAGCAATCAAGTCTTAATTTTGTACTTTGTCTTTCAGATGCCTGAAAGGCGAAGAAGGGAATTCTTTATGCACAGAGTGTTCTGCCAGTCCCGGTGTGTTCCTGAGCACAGCTTATGTTGAAAGATGTCCGGGACCAGCGCTTAGCTTTGGAGAGCTCCGTGTCTTTGTCTTTTGCATCTCTTGTCACCTACATCTCAGCAAAAAGCTTTTCCACTATGTCTGTCAAGGAGAAACTGTGCCAGCACAGAAAACATCTCCCATCGTGTTCTAGAAGTTGCGCGGAGGTTTGCAGAGTGTTTTGCAAGTGGAAATAGAAAGCTGTCCAAAACACGTCCCAATCGAAACTTCAAGTGATTGGAAAAGGCAGAAGAGTGGTAAGGTACAGTTTTCTATCAGTTTGCAAGCTGCGCACACAATCCCAGTGTTGTGCAGCTTCCTTCTTCACCTTTCCGAAGGTGCCGCTCTCTCCGGCTCGCAGAGGCGAAGAAGCGACTTCTCCGTGCAAAGATGATTGTGCTGCTAACAGTGCTCTCCTTAGCACGGCTTCTGCCAAAAGGCAGCCGGGAGCGGCACTTAGCCAAGGGGAGCGCCCTACCTTCCAATTCAATTTTTAGGCTCCACAAATCAAATGGTATAGCTGCAGCAGTAGGGAGGGACATTGACCGGAACTTTCTCCTTTTAGAGAGAAGCTAATGAAAAATTTTCACCAGAATCAGAGCAAGCTGTAAAACAAGAAAAGTGCAATAAAAAGAAGCCAGTCTCATCCTCTTAGTATTGCTAGTTGTGATTGGACAAGAATGAAATGTGTCAACTCTGTATTCCTGGTCATCACATCAGAAACAGGTCCTTCATCTGCTGTACTTCTCTCCTCAAGTTAAGAACAGAATCCAAGGAATTGCGATTCCATGGTCACAATTCACCCTATGGTGCTGAAAGGTGAAAAAGGAGTGGAAGGCGCACGGGTCAATTAACTTAAATGGCCTATGTAAATCTCAGGCCACTGTTTTCCTGAAGGCTTCAACAGGTCAATTGCCTATGTTTTTCTTGGAATTCTTTTAATCTTTGGTCATGTTTTTCTTGGGATTCTTTTACCCTTTCCCCATTAGTTCAGCCTCTGCACTCAAGCCTTTGCTGACATTTCAAGTATCTCGGTATTTGAATATGAATCCCGATATTACCAGTTAGATTGTGCCTGAGCCAGTCTGAGCCTTGCTGCTAAACCAAAGGCAGCAACTGTGGTGTAATCACCCCAGAGATACCTTGGCTTGCTGGTGGTTGCAGCTGGGCACTGAACAAGTCCAGGCTTGTTAGGAACTCCGTTTACCTCAGGAGGAAAGCTTCAGGCGATGGTGAAGAGGAAAAGGAGATGGATTCTGCTGGAGGGCTCATATCCAGAGGTTTATTCCATGGTTACAAAGGTCTGAATGTGAGCAACTGCTCCAACAGAATGTTGACCGCATGGCCTGATCAACGTTTTAAGCTCAGGGACAGGGGAAGGGGAGGGAACAGGTGAGCCACCCAACCAGGTGAGAGGGGCAGGGTCTCAGGGGGGGATGACACCTAGACAGGCCAATGACCCCTGGGTTTGAGGGGCATCCTTTGAACTTGACCAACCACATGATGCCTTGCTGGAATGTTAAACCTGATTGACAGCCCAGCAGGGGGCGAGGGGGGAAGGGGAAGAGAGGTATTGGCACACCTGGGGAAGGAAGTTTACAACACACTGCAATATCTCCCCCTAGTTTTGTTTAAAAAGAAGGGGACTGTGTTTGTGGTGCAGAATGATTGCCAAACCATGGTTGGTAAATCAGTTCTTCCTCTACAGGAGGGTCAGTGTCTTCCACTGAGGCTTCTAGGTCATCCATTGGAGCACTGAGGGCTTCCAAATGGTAGACTTCAGGAGGGGGAGATGAGCTTGAAATTATCTTGAGAACCATGCGCTTGATTAGTCTAAAAACAATGCTAACAACTACAAAACTATAGAAAAAATAAACAGCACTAAAAACACAGTTTTCAGAATAGATCCCAACCAGCCCGAGAGTCCCCAGCCTTTGAACAGTCCATTCAGCCAGTTGTCAGTTTCTCTGTTGATATCCGAGAGCCTTTGTCAAGGTAGTCCATATGTGGTTTGGACTGCGGCACTATGCAGGAGATCGCAGGTGGGATGATCACGAGTAGGACGAGAAGCAGGCTCGGTCTCATGGCATCTCGAGGCTACACACGAACAGTGGGATCTAAACTGGTACAAAAACTTGAAACAAACATATATTAAAAACTATTCCAGATAGGAGGTTTAAATGGAATTTCCTCCAGAGAACGCGTGCGGCGTTTTCTTCTCCAGGCAGCATGAGCAACCTGGGGTGCTTCTGTAGATTTCTCTAAGACCTTGGGAACATAGGGCTTTACCCATTTGGAAGGAACCCACCTTAAACCAGAGGAGGTGGACACACAGGCTTATCCACGTCCCCAAGTAACCAATTTGTAAGGTCCCACCATTTTCCAAGTCTCAGGGTCCTTTACTAAAACCGGAGGTTTTTCTTTCATCAGCCTATGACTGCTCCCCCCAAAGTGGCGTAGGATAGGTGGGTTCAGGCTGTCAAAAGAACAATTCAGAAAATTTATTGTGAATAGCGCCCTGGATAACCGGATGTGGGGAGGTTCTACCTTCAGAACCTGTTGTTGCTGATCCAGGATCCTTTTAATATCACGGTGAGCTCTTTCTACAATGGCTTGACCTGTAGGGGAGTAGGGGATGCCAGTTTTGTGCTCTACTCCCCATTGCTGCAGGAAGCTCCCGAATTCCTTGGATTTATAAGGAGGCCCATTATCAGTTTTTAGCGCCTTGGGGATGCCCATGAAAGAAAAAGCCTGTAAGAGGTGCTTAATAGCATCGATATATGATTCTCCTGTGTGGGCACAAGCATAGACCGCTCCAGAAAAGGTATCTACACTAACATGAACATATTTCTGCCGTCCAAAAGACTGTATGTGTGTTACATCTGTTAGCCACAGTTCACAACTGTTCAGTCCCCTTGGGTTTGCTCCCGTACTCACTGCAGGGAGTGCATGTTGTTGGCAATTTGGGCATGTGCTCACAATCGCTTTGGCCTGTTCTCGAGTGATGTTAAACTGATGAACCAGGCCAGGTGCATTTTGGTGGAAAAGCTGGTGGCTGATTTTTGCCTGTTCAAAAATATTTGGGAGAGTGGCCATCACTGCAGGTGCAGCAAGAGCATCTGCCCTTCTGTTGCCTTCAGCGATAAACCCTGGAAAGTCAGTGTGTGACCTGACATGCATCACATAAAATGGTTGCTCTCAGTGAGTGACTAACTTTACCAGTTTTGAGAGCAATTTGAAAAGTGTGATGTTAGACACTTCTTGCAGTATTGCTTGATCTGCCCTGGATACTACTCCTGCCACGTATGCAGAGTCTGTAATCAGATTAAATGGTTCTGAGAACCTTTCAAAGGCCCTAACAACCGCAGCCAATTCAGCAACCTGAGGTGAACCTTCCACCTCAGCAATGTCTGTCTCCCACTGCTGGGTTTGAGGATCCTTGCAAGTCATAACAAACTTGTGGGACCTCCCGGACGCATCTGTGAAGACAGTTAGAGCCCTTTTTAAAGGTCTCCTACTTAGAGCACTTCTCAGTTTTAAGGTAAATTGAACATCTTGTTCGAACAATTTGTGAGCGGGCCGCGCTACCGAAATTTGTCCTGAGTAGGAATCCAGAGCAAACTGCAACACTTCATTTTCTTGAAACAATTGCTCCAGTATTTTCATAGTATTTTGACCTGATTTTAACTCAACTGGAATGTGAATGCACTTAAAATCACATCCTGCTAACTCCCTGATCCGGGTCCTTGCTTTCCGGATCAGTTCCGCTACCAGCTCCTGAGGCTTTGTCAGTCTCTTGGACCTTTTGTGACTGAGGAAAACCCATTCTATAATCAAGAGAGCGTCCCTCTGGTCCTGGTCCTTTTTTGGTGTGTCCTTTGCCTTAGGTGTTTGTTTTTCCTCCCACTGGAAAATAATTCCATGGAGGTGTGGCAACTTACCTAGAATGATAAATTTGAATGGCAGGTCAGGCTGGCATTGGTTGGCCTGTCTTGTAGACATTGCAATCTGAACCCTTTCAAGAGCTTTCCGTGCCTCTGGGGTAATAGACCTAGGAGCACCTGGGTCCACTCCCCCTTTCAATAAATTGAAAAGAGGGGCAAGGTCTTCGTTAGCCAGACCGAGCCACGGCCTTACCCAATTCAAAGACCCACACAACTTGTGGACATCCGCAAGGGTCTTGATCTTTGGATTGATTTCTAGTTTTTGAGGAACAATGGTCCTATTTCCAATTTCTAAGCCCAAATACTTCCAAGGTGGCATCTTTTGAATTTTCTTTTCCTGGAGCTCGAACCCTGCAACAATCAAGGCATCGATTGTTCGGTCAAGCGCATGTGTGAGTAAATCATCATTGGGGGCACACACAAGGATATCATCCATATAATGATAGATGATGGCCTTCTCTGTGGCTGCACATACTGGGGAAAGCAGGAAGGACACATACCACTGGCAGATAGCTGGAGAGACCTTTAATCCCTGAGGAAGAACGGTCCAATGGTACCTTTTCATAGGTGATTCCATATTAATGGAAGGGACGGAGAATGCAAAACGCGGTGCATCGTCAGGGTGCAAGGGGGTTTGGAAAAAACAATCTTTAATATCAATAACAGCTAATTTCCAATCTTGGGGAAGCATTGTTGGGGATGGCATACCAGGCTGGGGAGAACCCATATCTTCAATTACATTATTAATTTGTCGGAGGTCGCAGAGGAGCCGCCATCTCTTTTTGTCAGCTTTTTGGGCACTGAACAAGTCCAGGCTTGTTAGGAACTCCGTTTACCTCAGGAGGAAAGCTTCAGGCGATGGTGAAGAGGAAAAGGAGATGGATTCTGCTGGAGGGCTCATATCCAGAGGTTTATTCCATGGTTACAAAGGTCTGAATGTGAGCAACTGCTCCAACAGAATGTTGACCGCATGGCCTGATCAACGTTTTAAGCTCAGGGACAGGGGAAGGGGAGGGAACAGGTGAGCCACCCAACCAGGTGAGAGGGGCAGGGTCTCAGGGGGGGATGACGCCTAGACAGGCCAATGACCCCTGGGTTTGAGGGGCATCCTTTGAACTTGACCAACCACATGATGCCTTGCTGGAATGTTAAACCTGATTGACAGCCCAGCAGGGGGCGAGGGGGGAAGGGGAAGAGAGGTATTGGCACACCTGAGGAAGGAAGTTTACAACACACTGCAACATCTCGGTAGCCTGGAAATGTGTTGTCTTTATTGATCACATGATTATTGCCTTCCAAGCGTTGTTTGCCTCAAGTCTCAGTTTTGCTGGTTTTCGGCTAGTTGATTGTCAGAGGGCAGCAGCATTTTGTAAGAGCAAGTACAAAATCCCATAGCTTCTTGCTTTTGTTTTGATTTGGCCTGTCTAGAAAATAGAATGACTGAACATCTCTGAGAGGCTTTTCTCTCCCCATTAGGTTTCACTGGAAGGGCAGATGCAAATCGTCTACCTAAAGTCTTGGCACAGAAGAAAGTAGTGGTTTGCTGCTGCATAGAGCTGGGAGCTTACAAAAGGAAGGCCTTGGGCTGAGGCCCATTACTTTGGCTAAGTAGAAAAGGACTGTGGGAAGGTGAGGCAGCTGAATTCGAGGTAGATCAACAAGTTCTAGAAGCGTCGCGTGTTCATAGCGTGGTTCATGGTGGTTGGTTGAATTGTGTTTGTTATGGCTTAAAGCTATGGAACTGATAAAGGCCTGAGTGTTTCAAAAGCCTGGTTTTTGCAAGAAAGCAGCTCTCCTTTGCATCTGCCTGGGGACTCTGCATCATCATGGACCCTCACTGCCAGTTTGCCAAGGAGATGATCAGTAGGAATGTTGCAGAGCTGCTGTGTGCATCTGAATGGAATGGCAGAGAGCGAGGTGCTGGACATTTCTGGGGTTTAGTACAACGCTGCTGCATTGGTGCCAGTTGAGTTGGTTTTCCATCAGTGGCCTTTCTGTCTAGAAGTACACTGCCCAGAGTCTTTCTAGCATTTGATGCCATTTCCTTCCTGTTGTTTTCATACCTTGCTTCAGTTGAAAGGATGATACAACCTTTCCATTTTGAAGATCCCTGTTAGGAAACACTATGCCAGAGGAGTCATCGCTCCCTTTTCTTCTGCCTCCTTTGTCATTTTCAGAGACTCATTTCAAATTTCTGCTCATGTCAAGAAGAATACTGAGACTACTTAGCAGGGTTGACGGTCTCAGCTGCTTTCCTCTTTCATACTGCTTCATACTGTGTGTGACTTCAAGGCCTCGTTTTGTCATCTTCATTTTGCCGTGATCCAAAGCTAAACATTCCAGGCCTGTGAACACGAAAAGAACTCTTAGTCTTTTGCAAGAACTACCCCTAGGAGGATTTGTGTTCACTTTGATCTCTACAGTGTTTCAGATAAAAGGAGATTGTACTCTCTTCTTGTGTACTCTCTTCTTGTGCTCTCATTTCCCTCTCTCTGCCTTGCATGCCCTAGTTGATGTACTGGCGTCACTCATTTGGCATCATCTCATTGTGCAAATTCTGCATAGTTTCATGTCCTTACAAATGCCAGTTGCCAAGGAGCCTATCTAAGCATTCAAGGGGCAAAGAATTGTAAGGCTGGCCAGTTCAGGTGCTGAAACTGTAAGTCATGCCATATCAAAGTGACAGAGCAAATCAATTGATCTAGGACTTTCAGTTGGACACCTCTGAGAATAGCAGCTTGTCAGCAATGACACAGCCATCTTCCTAGCTGTATTCCAGAAAGAGGAAAGGGACACCTTCAATGGTTAATATGTTTGGCATGAGAAAACAGCAAGAAATGTACCGCAAAATACTTGAGTCAGATCAAGTGCGTTTCTCTAGTGAGAAGTTTGCACTTGTTCTTTCTTGTCTGTGCCTTTACTTTTCACAGAAGACAGGGGAGCATTTCATTATTACTGTTCTTTTGTTTTCTTTTGTTGGCCTCCCTCTTTCCACCTGCAATTAACAAATTTGCCTTTCTTTACTGGCTTCTCTTTCTTTACTTCTACAAGTTGACATGAGGTCATCCAACCTTATCATCAATGTTCTCAGACAGTGGAGAGAAGTAGAAGGTACAGCTAAATGGATAAAAGAAACCCACAAAAATAGACAGGTTTTTACAGTCTTCTGTGAGAACATTAGGACACAAGATGTCTTTGAACTGAGTAATGCTCTATTGCTTTAACTTTTAGTCCACTCGTTACTAGTATTACACGCGTTTGGCCTTTAGTACAGAGCCTTGGAACTAATCCAGGCCAATACTTTGGCTAATTTTGTTTTATTTCTAGTGAGGACTTTGTTTCTTAAGGAATAGTCCAGAGAAAGAGCGTCCATGGTACAGTTACGGGTCATAAATTCTGGTACAGTTTGTGCTGGTAATACGTCTAGGAAAGAAAGGTTTGACATCTTTTTTGACTTTCAAATGGAACCACGATTTGAAAAACCTAAGAGTTGCGGTTCCCCCCCCCACCCCACACCCCAAGTACTTCTCTTTGCAATATTACTCAGGGATTACACATAAAAGCCCACCCTGTAAAATACGTTGCAGATACTTTGCAATAAGTGCAGCTTACAGCTAGAGATGATAACATGGGTTAAATAACATTGCTTCTGCAGTGATGGAAACTCTGTCTACGCAGACATACTCAACAAAGGTTACGATGGCTTAGCTCCTGTGCTCAAGCTAATGTGCATTTTAGAACTTCCCAGGAAGGTGAATTCAACCTCCTTCATTGCTCTCTGCTGGAGTCCCAAGAGAATTTCAGTCTGCTTTTTGTCATTTACAGCTGTCACTGCTTAGCTCTTGAACATGAGACTCCCTCATGACTGATGAAAGTTGTCTAGTTAAGAGTGGGTCAAAGACGTGGTCCTGCTCTAGAAGGAGATGAGAAGGTTTCTGCAGTCTTTGTCATCTCTACTGCTTGTGATTTCTATACAAAACCAGTGGGAAGTTTTCTGAAGGCAGTCCAGAAGCTGGCAATATGGACAGCTTACAGCCGAACACTTGCTGCAGTGCAATCATGGTGACACCAGAAGGGACTTCAAAAATTTAAAAGGGCAAACAAAGCAGTTGGAAGGAAAAGAACATGAACCATTATTCCATTTTTCTAATCTATCTTTCTTTCATCATCATTTTCGTGCAGTTTCGCGGCTTGCGTTGGTATCCCTCCGAAGGAATCTGAGACAGAGTAAGCTTTTGAATGGAGTAGAAATGAGAAACGCAGGCCAAGTTGCTTTTTTTGCCATCAAATACCAGTTACGCTTGAACTACCCTTTGATTAAGTTGCTTAGCTTACACTAAGAATTGATTAGCACATTTTGATGTGAGCAAATTTTACTGTCATGACTGAGTAAATTTTGCTGTCACTCAGAATTTTACTGTCGTCTGAATAGCAATGTTTGTGTCTAAATAGTATTTTGTCTCCTGTATCTGCAGCAGGTAAGCCTTTTGCTGTCAGCAGTGTTGCTTAACCTTTCATGTCATATCCCTCTTCACTTAAGGCTTATTAATCTACTTTAAGGCTTATTAATCTACTTTAGAATTGGCACGTGGAATAAGACTACTTTTCCTTTTTGAAAGCTAATGTCATTTGACCTACTTAGAGCAAATAATTCATTAATTGCAAGTCCCCAGCTAGCATCTTTTCGGCATATTCTAACCTTCTAAAGAAGTAACAAAAGCACTCTCCAATACATTACTTCTTAAGCACACAAAATGCTTCCCTCCTTTGCAATTGGCATCTCTAAAATGAACCGCATGTCTGCAGTATTTTAACATGCGCCATATTTAGCCAAGTCGTTCATAACAAACAAAAACCAGTCCCTTCAATTCAGAAAGAGTTTTCAATTGTTCTTGAAAATCCAAAACATACCCTTACCGTAGGCATTGCATGCAGATTTAATGGTCATGAAAGCAAACCCTATGTTTTTCTTGTGATAGAAGGGTTTTCCACAGTTTTCCACAATGGTTCTTGGCACACTTTTCTACTGATATGACTGTTAGGAAACTTGAAGGTACTTCTAATGTACTGTAGTAAGCAGAAAAGGAGGAGAGGTTGGTGCCTTATTTCTGGCTTCCTTTGGTTTTCTTTTTGGTTTTCTTCCTCTTGCTCTTTTTCATGTCACCTTTCTAGATATTGTGATTTAGATTGGTAGTTTACTAAGCTGTGTTTCCTGTTGGGAATTCTTGTAAATTCCGAAAGGAACCCAGCTGGTGAATAGGCATCTTGTTGTGATTTGCTAGTTGCATAGAAAAATCTTCCTGCTGCTCTAAAATGCTTTGATTTGATACGCATTATTATCACCATTCAAATGAAAAGAGAATGGTTCCTCTAGCCACTGCTTTTGTATTGGATTCAGTTCAGTGTTCGCTAACGGTGCAAAAAAGTCCTGCTGGAAGAGAGGATCTGCATAGAAATTGACCAAGACATGTGCTACATGGGTCTTGTAAAGGTCTGAAGTTTCTCTACCTTTCTGGCAGTCTGTCTTCACAGCAAGACTTGAGGAGGGCTTTTGCTAGCATTTCTTTGACAGAAAGCAAGAACAAAGCAAGCAAAATGGAGCAGCAAAAGAAGATAGCAGCAAAAGGCACATGATCCCCTCTGTTATTCATGCATCGATGGAGTATACCATCTATGCATACTAATAAATGGGGACTCCAGACAAAGGAGCAAATGCAGATGAATTTCAGGGAAGGAAATTAGTGGAGAGCTAACTGCAGTCCCTCGACTTCACAAGAAATGATGTCCGATAATCCCAACCAGAAAGAAATAGAACTCCATTTTCAAATGGGTTGCCACCTATGGTCCTCTCTTCTTCCTGTATGAAGGAACTGTGTTTTGAATCAATCTTCCAGATGGGATGGCTAAAGACCTTAGATGCCTCCAATTTTATTTTATTTTTTTTTCCAGAAGCAACTGTCTCAAAACCTCTTTAAAGCTGACTTTTTCCCTTAAGATGCCATCATTTAAAAGAGCACCTTTTCATTTAACAGGGTATTTCAAACATCATTTACGAATTTAGACTAAAAGTAACACTTTTCCTAGTAGTCTTTCATTTTTTGCAGCTCAGTGCTAACATAGGCAGCAAAGAAGAGAACAGAGCACAGCTCTTTCTGGAGCATCTTGAACAAATGCCCTTGCTTATGTTCTAATCATTCACTTCACCAAAATACCTAATGATGAAGAAAAGGTTGTTGACATGGCAATGAATGGGTATGATTTCTCAAGTAGAATTTGTATCACGTAGATGATACTTGGCAAACAGCAAATGAAGGGGTTTTCTTCAGCTCTCAGACTGATGTTACGTGTGGGTAATTAAAAGAAAAGATAACAAGGAGGATAATTTAACATGTGAATTTAATTACACCCCTACCATGGGCATCTGAATCTTATTAAACAAGATAGGATCATAAACCCTTTGCTGATGGAATGTAGCCTATTGGTTGAAATGAAGCAGGTAGGCAGGACATATGAAATATTTTTTTTGTGGATCAAACATTTATTTTCGAAAGTGATGCTGACAGATGGTGAACTCACCAACTTAGATATTGCCAGTAGACAAGGTTGCATAACTTGCTCCATCAAGTTATCCCTTGGAATGATCATCCAAGGGGATTTTCCCTGCATCTCTGAAAATGGGCCTACCTTTTTCACAATATTTTTGCAGCAGCATTGTTAGGCCTGATCAGATGGTATGTAGGGTCAATTAGCAGCAGCACCAAGGTGACTGGCCAGGAGAATTTGCTTCAATGGATTTTGATCTCCTGGATATTTTGAAGAGTTGCTTCAGCCCTGTTTGTCAAACACCACCTTTAAAGGGTGCTAAACAATTGTTCAGGCAGGCTCCTGAAATTCTTTGATATGCAGGATGGTTCCCAGACCGAAGGTGGCACCAGTGCCAAGTCGGGCTGGTTTGATAGTACCAAGCGGCTCCGGCAATCTGCCAGCCAGAAGCGGGGCAGGTGAGTTTTGTTTGCAAGGGAAGAGGGCTGTGGTTTGTGTTTGGGGGCCTGTGGCTTGGAGTGGCCGGCTGACTCCAGAAAATCCACGATACGCAGGGTGGTTCTGAGCCCTAAGTTGCCACCATTGCCAAGTCAGGCTGCTTTGATACTACAACGAGGCTCCTGCAATCTGCCATCCAGAAGCGGAGCAGGTGAGTTTTGTTTGCCAGGGAAAAGGGCCGTGGTTTGTGTTTGGGGGCCTGTGGCTGGGAGTGGCCGGCTGGCTCCTGAAAATCCACGTTACACAGTATGGTTCCCAGATCCAAGGTGTCACCAGTGCCAAGTCGGGCTGGTTTGATAGTACCAAGTGGTTCCTGCAATCTGCCATCCAGAAGCGAGGCATCTGAATTTTATTAGCCAGGGAAACGGGCCAAGGTTCCTGTCTGGGGGCCTATGGCTGGGAGAGGCCGGCTGGCTCCTGAAAAGCTACGATAGGCGGGATGTTTCCCAGACCCAAGGTGGCACCAGTGCCAAGTCAGGCTGGTTTGATACTACCAAGTGGTTCCTGCAATCTGCCATCCAGAAGCGGGGCAGCTTACTTTTGTTTGCCAGGGAAACGGGCCGAGGTTTGTGTCTGGGGGCCTATGGCTGGGAGTGACCGGCTAGGTCCTGAAAAGCTACGATAGGCAGGACGGTGACCAGACCCATGGTGGCACCAGTGCCAAGTTGGGCTGGTTTGATAGTACCAAGTGGCTCCTGCAATCTGCCATCAAAATGTTGGCAGGCGAGTTTTGTTTTCCAGGGAAAAGCGCCGTTGTTTGTGTTTGGGGGCCTGTGGCTGGGAGTGGCCGGCTGGCTAATTAGAATCCACGATACGCAGGATGGTTCCCAGACCAGAGGTGGCACCAGTGACAAGTCGGGCTGGTTTGATAGTACCAAGTGTGTACTGCAATCTGCCATCCAGAAGCGGGGCAGCTTACTTTTGTTTGCCAGGGAAACGGGCCGAGGTTTTTGTCTGGGGGCCTATGGCTGGGAGTGACCGGCTGGCTCCTGAAAAGCTACGATAGGCAGGATGGTGACCAGACCCATGGTGGCAGCAGTGCCAAGTTGGGCTGATTTGATAGTACTTAGTGGCTCCTGCAATCTGCCATCAAAAAGTGGGCAGGCGAGTTTTGTTTTCCAGGGAAAAGCGCCGTTGTTTGTGTTTGGGGGCCTGTGGCTGGGAGTGGCCGGCTGGATCCTTAGAATCCACGATACGCAGGATGGTTCCCAGACCAGAGGTGGCACCAGTGCCAAGTTGGGCTGGTTTGATAGTACCAAGTGGTTCCTGCAATCTGCCATCCAGAAGCGAGGCATCTGAATTTTATTAGCCAGGGAAACGGGCCGAGGTTCCTGTCTGGGGGCCTATGGCTGGGAGAGGCCGGCTGGCTCCTGAAAAGCGACGATAGGCGGGATGTTTCCCAGACCCAAGGTGGCACCAGTGCCAAGTCGGGCTGGTTTGATACTACCAAGTGGTTCCTGCAATCTGCCATCCAGAAGCGGGGCAGCTTACTTTTGTTTGCCAGGGAAACGGGCCGAGGTTTGTGTCTGGGGGCCTATGGCTGGGAGTGACCGGCTGGCTCCTGAAAAGCTACGATAGGCAGGATGGTGACCAGACCCATGGTGGCAGCAGTGCCAAGTTGGGCTGGTTTGATAGTACCAAGTGGCTCCTGCAATCTGCCATCAAAAAGTTGGCAGGCGAGTTTTGTTTTCCAGGGAAAAGCGCCGTTGTTTGTGTTTGGGGGCCTGTGGCTGGGAGTGGCCGGCTGGCTAATTAGAATCCACGATACGCAGGATGGTTCCCAGACCAGAGGTGGCACCAGAGACAAGTCGGTCCAGTTTGATGGTGCAAAGTGGCTCCTGCAATCTGCCATCCAGAAGCGAGGCATCTGAATTTTATTAGCCAGGGAAACGGGCCGAGGTTCCTGTCTGGGGGCCTATGGCTGGGAGAGGCCGGCTGGCTCCTGAAAAGCTACGATAGGCGGGATGTTTCCCAGACCCAAGGTGGCACCAGTGCCAAGTCAGGCTGGTTTGATACTACCAAGTGGTTCCTGCAATCTGCCATCCAGAAGCGGGGCAGCTTACTTTTGTTTGCCAGGGAAACGGGCCGAGGTTTGTGTCTGGGGGCCTATGGCTGGGAGTGACCGGCTAGGTACTGAAAAGCTACGATAGGCAGGATGGTGACCAGACCCATGGTGGCACCAGTGCCAAGTTGGGCTGGTTTGATAGTACCAAGTGGCTCCTGCAATCTGCCATCAAAAAGTTGGCAGGCGAGTTTTGTTTTCCAGGGAAAAGCGCCGTTGTTTGTGTTTGGGGGCCTGTGGCTGGGAGTGGCCGGCTGGCTAATTAGAATCCACGATACGCAGGATGGTTCCCAGACCAGAGGTGGCACCAGTGCCAAGTCAGGCTAGATTGATGGTGCAAAGTGGTTCCTTCAATCTGCCATCCAGAAGCGGGGTAGCTTACTTTTGTTTACCAGGGAAACGGGCCGAGGTTTTTGTCTGGGGGCCTATGGCTGGGAGTGACCGGCTGGCTCCTGAAAAGCTACGATAGGCAGGATGGTGACCAGACCCATGGTGGCAGCAGTGCCAAGTTGGGCTGGTTTGATAGTACCAAGTGGCTCCTGCAATCTGCCATCAAAAAGTTGGCAGGCGAGTTTTGTTTTCCAGGGAAAAGCGCCGTTGATTTTGTCTGGGGGCCTGTGGCTGGGAGTGGCCGCCTGGTGCCTTAGAATGTACGTTACGCAGGATGGTTCCCAGAACCAAGGTGGCACCAGTGCCAAGTCGGGCTGGTTAGATAGTACCAAGTGGCTCCTGCAATCTGCCATCAAAAAGTTGGCAGGCGAGTTTTGTTTTCCAGGGAAAAGCGCCGTTGTTTGTGTTTGGGGGCCTGTGGCTGGGAGTGGCCGGCTGGCTAATTAGAATCCACGATACGCAGGATGGTTCCCAGACCAGAGGTGGCACCAGAGACAAGTCGGTCCAGTTTGATGGTGCAAAGTGGCTCCTGCAATCTGCCATCCAGAAGCGAGGCATCTGAATTTTATTAGCCAGGGAAACGGGCCGAGGTTCCTGTCTGGGGGCCTATGGCTGGGAGAGGCCGGCTGGCTCCTGAAAAGCGACGATAGGCGGGATGTTTCCCAGACCCAAGGTGGCACCAGTGCCAAGTCAGGCTGGTTTGATACTACCAAGTGGTTCCTGCAATCTGCCATCCAGAAGCGGGGCAGCTTACTTTTGTTTGCCAGGGAAACGGGCCGAGGTTTTTGTCTGGGGGCCTATGGCTGGGAGTGACCGGCTGGCGCCTGAAAAGCTACGATAGGCAGGATGGTGACCAGACCCATGGTGGCAGCAGTGCCAAGTTGGGCTGGTTTGATAGTACCAAGTGGCTCCTGCAATCTGCCATCAAAATGTTGGCAGGCGAGTTTTGTTTTCCAGGGAAAAGCGCCGTTGTTTGTGTTTGGGGGCCTGTGGCTGGGAGTGGCCGGCTGGCTAATTAGAATCCACGATACGCAGGATGGTTCCCAGACCAGAGGTGGCACCAGTGACAAGTCGGGCCAGTTTGATGGTGCAAAGTGTCTCCTGCAATCTGCCATCCAGAAGCGGGGCAGCTTACTTTTGTTTTCCAGGGAAACGGGCCGAGGTTTGTGTCTGGGGATCCATGGCTGGGAGTGACCGGCTGGCTCCTGAAAAGCTACGATAGGCAGGATGGTGACCAGTCCCACGGTGGCACCAGTGCCAAGTTGGGCTGGTTTGATAGTACCAAGTGGCTCCTGCAATCTGCCATCAAAAAGTTGGCAGGCGAGTTTTGTTTTCCAGGGAAAAGCGCCGTTGTTTGTGTTTGGGGGCCTGTGGCTGGGAGTGGCCGGCTGGCTAATTAGAATCCACGATACGCAGGATGGTTCCCAGACCAGAGGTGGCACCAGTGCCAAGTCGGGCTAGATTGATGGTGCAAAGTGTCTCCTGCAATCTGCCATCCAGAAGCGGGGCAGCTTACTTTTGTTTGCCAGGGAAACGGGCCGAGGTTTGTGTCTGGGGGTCCATGGCTGGGAGTGACCGGCTGGCTCCTGAAAAGCTACGATAGGCAGGATGGTGACCAGACCCATGGTGGCACCAGTGCCAAGTTGGGCTGGTTTGATAGTACCAAGTGGCTCCTGCAATCTGCCATCAAAAAGTTGGCAGGCGAGTTTTGTTTTCCAGGGAAAAGCGCCGTTGATTTTGTTTGGGGGCCTGTGGCTGGGAGTGGCCGGCTGGCTAATTAGAATCCACGATACGCAGGATGGTTCCCAGACCAGAGGTGGCACCAGTGCCAAGTCGGGCTGGTTTGATAGTACCAAGTGGTTCCTTCAATCTGCCATCCAGAAGCGGGGCAGCTTACTTTTGTTTGCCAGGGAAACGGGCCGAGGTTTGTGTGTGGGGGCCTATGGCTGGGAGTGACCGGCTGGCTCCTGAAAAGCTACGATAGGCAGGATGGTGACCAGACCCATGGTGGCAGCAGTGCCAAGTTGGGCTGGTTTGATAGTACCAAGTGGCTCCTGCAATCTGCCATCAAAAAGTTGGCAGGCGAGTTTTGTTTTCCAGGGAAAAGCGCCGTTGATTTTGTTTGGGGGCCTGTGGCTGGGAGTGGCCGCCTGACGCCTTAGAATCTACGTTACGCAGGATGGTTCCCAGAACCAAGGTGGCACCAGTGCCAAGTCGGGCTGGTTTGATAGTACACAGTGGCTCCTGCAATCTGCCATCCAGAAGCGGGGCAGCTTACTTTTGTTTGCCAGGGAAACGGGCCGAGGTTTTTGTCTGGGGGCCTATGGCTGGGAGTGACCGGCTAGGTCCTGAAAAGCTACGATAGGCAGGATGGTGACCAGACCCATGGTGGCACCAGTGCCAAGTTGGGCTGGTTTGATAGTACCAAGTGGCTCCTGCAATCTGCCATCAAAAAGTTGGCAGGTGAGTTTTGTTTTCCAGGGAAAAGCGCCGTTGTTTGTGTTTGGGGGCCTGTGGCTGGGAGTGGCTGGCTGGCTAATTAGAATCCACGATACGCAGGATGGTTCCCAGACCAGAGGTGGCACCAGTGACAAGTCGGGCCAGTTTGATGGTGCAAAGTGGCTCCTGCAATCTGCCATCCAGAAGCGGGGCAGCTTACTTTTGTTTGCCAGGGAAACGGGCCGAGGTTTTTGTCTGGGGGTCCATGGCTGGGAGTGACCGGCTGGCTCCTGAAAAGCTACGATAGGCAGGATGGTGACCAGACCCATGGTGGCACCAGTGCCAAGTTGGGCTGGTTTGATAGTACCAAGTGGCTCCTGCAATCTGCCATCAAAATGTTGGCAGGCGAGTTTTGTTTTCCAGGGAAAAGCGCCGTTGTTTGTGTTTGGGGGCCTGTGGCTGGGAGTGGCCGGCTGGCTCCTTAGAATCCACGATACGCAGGATGGTTCCCAGACCAGAGGTGGCACCAGTGCCAAGTCGGGCTGGTTTGATAGTACACAGTGGCTCCTGCAATCTGCCATCCAGAAGCGGGGCAGCTTACTTTTGTTTGCCAGGGAAACGGGCCGAGGTTTGTGTCTGGGGGCCTATGGCTGGGAGTGACCGGCTGGCTCCTGAAAAGCTACGATAGGCAGGATGGTGACCAGACCCATGGTGGCAGCAGTGCCAAGTTGGGCTGGTTTGATAGTACCAAGTGGCTCCTGCAATCTGCCATCAAAAATTTGGCAGGCCAGTTTTGTTTTCCAGGGAAAAGCGCCGTTGTTTGTGTTTGGGGGCCTGTGGCTGGGAGTGGCCGGCTGGCTAATTAGAATCCACGATACGCAGGATGGTTCCCAGACCAGAGGTGGCACCAGTGCCAAGTCGGTCTAGATTGATGGTGCAAAGTGGTTCCTTCAATCTGCCATCCAGAAGCGGGGTAGCTTACTTTTGTTTACCAGGGAAACGGGCCGAGGTTTGTGTGTGGGGGCCTATGGCTGGGAGTGACCGGCTGGCTCCTGAAAAGCTACGATAGGCAGGATGGTGACCAGACCCATGGTGGCAGCAGTGCCAAGTTGGGCTGGTTTGATAGTACCAAGTGGCTCCTGCAATCTGCCATCAAAAAGTTGGCAGGCGAGTTTTGTTTTCCAGGGAAAAGCGCCGTTGTTTTTGTTTGGGGGCCTGTGGCTGGGAGTGGCCGCCTGGCGCCTTAGAATCTACGTTACGCAGGATGGTTCCCAGAACCAAGGTGGCACCAGTGCCAAGTCGGGCTGGTTTGATAGTACCAAGTGCGTACTGCAATCTGCCATCCAGAAGCGGGGCAGCTTACTTTTGTTTGCCAGGGAAACGGGCCGAGGTTTTTGTCTGGGGGCCTATGGCTGGGAGTGACCGGCTGGCTCCTGAAAAGCTACGATAGGCAGGATGGTGACCAGACCCATGGTGGCAGCAGTGCCAAGTTGGGCTGATTTGATAGTACTAAGTGGCTCCTGCAATCTGCCATCAAAAAGTTGGCAGGCGAGTTTTGTTTTCCAGGGAAAAGCGCCGTTGTTTGTGTTTGGGGGCCTGTGGCTGGGAGTGGCCGGCTGGCTAATTAGAATCCACGATACGCAGGATGGTTCCCAGACCAGAGGTGGCACCAGTGCCAAGTCGGGCTGGTTTGATGGTACCAAGTGGTTCCTGCAATCTGCCATCCAGAAGCGGGGCAGCTTACTTTTGTTTGCCAGGGAAACGGGCCGAGGTTTTTGTCTGGGGGCCTATGGCTGGGAGTGACCGGCTGGCGCCTGAAAAGCTACGATAGGCAGGATGGTGACCAGTCCCACGGTGGCACCAGTGCCAAGTTGGGCTGGTTTGATAGTACCAAGTGGCTCCTGCAATCTGCCATCAAAAAGTTGGCAGGCGAGTTTTGTTTTCCAGGGAAAAGCGCCGTTGTTTGTGTTTGGGGGCCTGTGGCTGGGAGTGGCCGGCTGGCTAATTAGAATCCACGATACGCAGGATGGTTCCCAGACCAGAGGTGGCACCAGAGACAAGTCGGTCCAGTTTGATGGTGCAAAGTGGTTCCTTCAATCTGCCATCCAGAAGCGAGGCATCTGAATTTTATTAGCCAGGGAAACGGGCCGAGGTTCCTGTCTGGGGGCCTATGGCTGGGAGAGGCCGGCTGGCTCCTGAAAAGCTACGATAGGCGGGATGTTTCCCAGACCCAAGGTGGCACCAGTGCCAAGTCAGGCTGGTTTGATACTACCAAGTGGTTCCTGCAATCTGCCATCCAGAAGCGGGGCAGCTTACTTTTGTTTGCCAGGGAAACGGGCCGAGGTTTTTGTCTGGGGGCCTATGGCTGGGAGTGACCGGCTAGGTCCTGAAAAGCTACGATAGGCAGGATGGTGACCAGACCCATGGTGGCACCAGTGCCAAGTTGGGCTGGTTTGATAGTACCAAGTGGCTCCTGCAATCTGCCATCAAAATGTTGGCAGGCGAGTTTTGTTTTCCAGGGAAAAGCGCCGTTGTTTGTGTTTGGGGGCCTGTGGCTGGGAGTGGCCGCCTGGCGCCTTAGAATCCACGATACGCAGGATGGTTCCCAGACCAGAGGTGGCACCAGTGACAAGTCGGGCCAGTTTGATGGTGCAAAGTGTCTCCTGCAATCTGCCATCCAGAAGCGGGGCAGCTTACTTTTGTTTGCCAGGGAAACGGGCCGAGGTTTGTGTCTGGGGGTCCATGGCTGGGAGTGACCGGCTGGCTCCTGAAAAGCTACGATAGGCAGGATGGTGACCAGTCCCACGGTGGCACCAGTGCCAAGTTGGGCTGGTTTGATAGTACCAAGTGGCTCCTGCAATCTGCCATCAAAATGTTGGCAGGCGAGTTTTGTTTTCCAGGGAAAAGCGCCGTTGTTTGTGTTTGGGGGCCTGTGGCTGGGAGTGGCCAGCTGGCTAATTAGAATCCACGATACGCAGGATGGTTCCCAGACCAGAGGTGGCACCAGTGCCAAGTCGGGCTAGATTGTTGGTGCAAAGTGGTTCCTTCAATCTGCCATCCAGAAGCGGGGTAGCTTACTTTTGTTTACCAGGGAAACGGGCCGAGGTTTGTGTGTGGGGGCCTATGGCTGGGAGTGACCGGCTGGCTCCTGAAAAGCTACGATAGGCAGGATGGTGACCAGACCCATGGTGGCAGCAGTGCCAAGTTGGGCTGGTTTGATAGTACCAAGTGGCTCCTGCAATCTGCCATCAAAAAGTTGGCAGGCGAGTTTTGTTTTCCAGGGAAAAGCGCCGTTGATTTTGTTTGGGGGCCTGTGGCTGGGAGTGGCCGCCTGGCGCCTTAGAATCTACGTTACGCAGGATGGTTCCCAGAACCAAGGTAGCACCAGTGCCAAGTCGGGCTGGTTTGATAGTACCAAGTGGTTCCTGCAATCTGCCATCCAGAAGCAGGGCAGCTTACTTTTGTTTGCCAGGGAAACGGGCCGAGGTTTTTGTCTGGGGGCCTATGGCTGGGAGTGACCGGCTGGCTCCTGAAAAGCTACGATAGGCAGGATGGTGACCAGACCCATGGTGGCAGCAGTGCCAAGTCGGGCTGATTTGATAGTACCAAGTGGCTCCTGCAATCTTCCATCAAAAAGTTGGCAGGCGAGTTTTGTTTTCCAGGGAAAAGCGCCGTTGTTTGTGTTTGGGGGCCTGTGGCTGGGAGTGGCCGGCTGGCTAATTAGAATCCACGATACGCAGGATGGTTCCCAGACCAGAGGTGGCACCAGAGACAAGTCGGTCCAGTTTGATGGTGCAAAGTGGCTCCTGCAATCTGCCATCCAGAAGCGAGGCATCTGAATTTTATTAGCCAGGGAAACGGGCCGAGGTTCCTGTCTGGGGGCCTATGGCTGGGAGAGGCCGGCTGGCTCCTGAAAAGCGACGATAGGCGGGATGTTTCCCAGACCCAAGGTGGCACCAGTGCCAAGTCAGGCTGGTTTGATACTACCAAGTGGTTCCTGCAATCTGCCATCCAGAAGCGGGGCAGCTTACTTTTGTTTGCCAGGGAAACGGGCCGAGGTTTTTGTCTGGGGGCCTATGGCTGGGAGTGACCGGCTAGGTCCTGAAAAGCTACGATAGGCAGGATGGTGACCAGACCCATGGTGGCACCAGTGCCAAGTTGGGCTGGTTTGATAGTACCAAGTGGCTCCTGCAATCTGCCATCAAAATGTTGGCAGGCGAGTTTTGTTTTCCAGGGAAAAGCGCCGTTGTTTGTGTTTGGGGGCCTGTGGCTGGGAGTGGCCGGCTGGCTAATTAGAATCCACGATACGCAGGATGGTTCCCAGACCAGAGGTGGCACCAGTGACAAGTCGGGCCAGTTTGATGGTGCAAAGTGTCTCCTGCAATCTGCCATCCAGAAGCGGGGCAGCTTACTTTTGTTTTCCAGGGAAACGGGCCGAGGTTTGTGTCTGGGGATCCATGGCTGGGAGTGACCGGCTGGCTCCTGAAAAGCTACGATAGGCAGGATGGTGACCAGTCCCACGGTGGCACCAGTGCCAAGTTGGGCTGGTTTGATAGTACCAAGTGGCTCCTGCAATCTGCCATCAAAAAGTTGGCAGGCGAGTTTTGTTTTCCAGGGAAAAGCGCCGTTGTTTGTGTTTGGGGGCCTGTGGCTGGGAGTGGCCGGCTGGCTAATTAGAATCCACGATACGCAGGATGGTTCCCAGACCAGAGGTGGCACCAGTGCCAAGTCGGGCTAGATTGATGGTGCAAAGTGTCTCCTGCAATCTGCCATCCAGAAGCGGGGCAGCTTACTTTTGTTTGCCAGGGAAACGGGCCGAGGTTTGTGTCTGGGGGTCCATGGCTGGGAGTGACCGGCTGGCTCCTGAAAAGCTACGATAGGCAGGATGGTGACCAGACCCATGGTGGCACCAGTGCCAAGTTGGGCTGGTTTGATAGTACCAAGTGGCTCCTGCAATCTGCCATCAAAAAGTTGGCAGGCGAGTTTTGTTTTCCAGGGAAAAGCGCCGTTGATTTTGTTTGGGGGCCTGTGGCTGGGAGTGGCCGGCTGGCTAATTAGAATCCACGATACGCAGGATGGTTCCCAGACCAGAGGTGGCACCAGTGCCAAGTCGGGCTGGTTTGATAGTACCAAGTGGTTCCTGCAATCTGCCATCCAGAAGCGGGGCAGCTTACTTTTGTTTGCCAGGGAAACGGGCCGAGGTTTGTGTGTGGGGGCCTATGGCTGGGAGTGACCGGCTGGCTCCTGAAAAGCTACGATAGGCAGGATGGTGACCAGACCCATGGTGGCAGCAGTGCCAAGTTGGGCTGGTTTGATAGTACCAAGTGGCTCCTGCAATCTGCCATCAAAAAGTTGGCAGGCGAGTTTTGTTTTCCAGGGAAAAGCGCCGTTGATTTTGTTTGGGGGCCTGTGGCTGGGAGTGGCCGCCTGACGCCTTAGAATCTACGTTACGCAGGATGGTTCCCAGAACCAAGGTGGCACCAGTGCCAAGTCGGGCTGGTTTGATAGTACACAGTGGCTCCTGCAATCTGCCATCCAGAAGCGGGGCAGCTTACTTTTGTTTGCCAGGGAAACGGGCCGAGGTTTTTGTCTGGGGGCCTATGGCTGGGAGTGACCGGCTGGCTCCTGAAAAGCTACGATAGGCAGGATGGTGACCAGACCCATGGTGGCAGCAGTGCCAAGTTGGGCTGATTTGATAGTACTAAGTGGCTCCTGCAATCTGCCATCAAAAAGTTGGCAGGCGAGTTTTGTTTTCCAGGGAAAAGCGCCGTTGTTTGTGTTTGGGGGCCTGTGGCTGGGAGTGGCCGGCTGGCTAATTAGAATCCACGATACGCAGGATGGTTCCCAGACCAGAGGTGGCACCAGTGCCAAGTCGGGCTGGTTTGATAGTAAGAAGTGGTTCCTGCAATCTGCCATCCAGAAGCGGGGCAGCTTACTTTTGTTTGCCAGGGAAACGGGCCGAGGTTTTTGTCTGGGGGCCTATGGCTGGGAGTGATCGGCTAGGTCCTGAAAAGCTACGATAGGCAGGATGGTGACCAGACCCATGGTGGCACCAGTGCCAAGTTGGGCTGGTTTGATAGTACCAAGTGGCTCCTGCAATCTGCCATCAAAAAGTTGGCAGGTGAGTTTTGTTTTCCAGGGAAAAGCGCCGTTGTTTGTGTTTGGGGGCCTGTGGCTGGGAGTGGCTGGCTGGCTAATTAGAATCCACGATACGCAGGATGGTTCCCAGACCAGAGGTGGCACCAGTGACAAGTCGGGCCAGTTTGATGGTGCAAAGTGGCTCCTGCAATCTGCCATCCAGAAGCGGGGCAGCTTACTTTTGTTTGCCAGGGAAACGGGCCGAGGTTTTTGTCTGGGGGTCCATGGCTGGGAGTGACCGGCTGGCTCCTGAAAAGCTACGATAGGCAGGATGGTGACCAGACCCATGGTGGCACCAGTGCCAAGTTGGGCTGGTTTGATAGTACCAAGTGGCTCCTGCAATCTGCCATCAAAATGTTGGCAGGCGAGTTTTGTTTTCCAGGGAAAAGCGCCGTTGTTTGTGTTTGGGGGCCTGTGGCTGGGAGTGGCCGGCTGGCTCCTTAGAATCCACGATACGCAGGATGGTTCCCAGACCAGAGGTGGCACCAGTGCCAAGTCGGGCTGGTTTGATAGTACACAGTGGCTCCTGCAATCTGCCATCCAGAAGCGGGGCAGCTTACTTTTGTTTGCCAGGGAAACGGGCCGAGGTTTGTGTCTGGGGGCCTATGGCTGGGAGTGACCGGCTGGCTCCTGAAAAGCTACGATAGGCAGGATGGTGACCAGACCCATGGTGGCAGCAGTGCCAAGTTGGGCTGGTTTGATAGTACCAAGTGGCTCCTGCAATCTGCCATCAAAAATTTGGCAGGCCAGTTTTGTTTTCCAGGGAAAAGCGCCGTTGTTTGTGTTTGGGGGCCTGTGGCTGGGAGTGGCCGGCTGGCTAATTAGAATCCACGATACGCAGGATGGTTCCCAGACCAGAGGTGGCACCAGTGCCAAGTCGGTCTAGATTGATGGTGCAAAGTGGTTCCTTCAATCTGCCATCCAGAAGCGGGGTAGCTTACTTTTGTTTACCAGGGAAACGGGCCGAGGTTTGTGTGTGGGGGCCTATGGCTGGGAGTGACCGGCTGGCTCCTGAAAAGCTACGATAGGCAGGATGGTGACCAGACCCATGGTGGCAGCAGTGCCAAGTTGGGCTGGTTTGATAGTACCAAGTGGCTCCTGCAATCTGCCATCAAAAAGTTGGCAGGCGAGTTTTGTTTTCCAGGGAAAAGCGCCGTTGTTTTTGTTTGGGGGCCTGTGGCTGGGAGTGGCCGCCTGGCGCCTTAGAATCTACGTTACGCAGGATGGTTCCCAGAACCAAGGTGGCACCAGTGCCAAGTCGGGCTGGTTTGATAGTACCAAGTGCGTACTGCAATCTGCCATCCAGAAGCGGGGCAGCTTACTTTTGTTTGCCAGGGAAACGGGCCGAGGTTTTTGTCTGGGGGCCTATGGCTGGGAGTGACCGGCTGGCTCCTGAAAAGCTACGATAGGCAGGATGGTGACCAGACCCATGGTGGCAGCAGTGCCAAGTTGGGCTGATTTGATAGTACTAAGTGGCTCCTGCAATCTGCCATCAAAAAGTTGGCAGGCGAGTTTTGTTTTCCAGGGAAAAGCGCCGTTGTTTGTGTTTGGGGGCCTGTGGCTGGGAGTGGCCGGCTGGCTAATTAGAATCCACGATACGCAGGATGGTTCCCAGACCAGAGGTGGCACCAGTGCCAAGTCGGGCTGGTTTGATGGTACCAAGTGGTTCCTGCAATCTGCCATCCAGAAGCGGGGCAGCTTACTTTTGTTTGCCAGGGAAACGGGCCGAGGTTTTTGTCTGGGGGCCTATGGCTGGGAGTGACCGGCTGGCGCCTGAAAAGCTACGATAGGCAGGATGGTGACCAGTCCCACGGTGGCACCAGTGCCAAGTTGGGCTGGTTTGATAGTACCAAGTGGCTCCTGCAATCTGCCATCAAAAAGTTGGCAGGCGAGTTTTGTTTTCCAGGGAAAAGCGCCGTTGTTTGTGTTTGGGGGCCTGTGGCTGGGAGTGGCCGGCTGGCTAATTAGAATCCACGATACGCAGGATGGTTCCCAGACCAGAGGTGGCACCAGAGACAAGTCGGTCCAGTTTGATGGTGCAAAGTGGTTCCTTCAATCTGCCATCCAGAAGCGAGGCATCTGAATTTTATTAGCCAGGGAAACGGGCCGAGGTTCCTGTCTGGGGGCCTATGGCTGGGAGAGGCCGGCTGGCTCCTGAAAAGCTACGATAGGCGGGATGTTTCCCAGACCCAAGGTGGCACCAGTGCCAAGTCAGGCTGGTTTGATACTACCAAGTGGTTCCTGCAATCTGCCATCCAGAAGCGGGGCAGCTTACTTTTGTTTGCCAGGGAAACGGGCCGAGGTTTTTGTCTGGGGGCCTATGGCTGGGAGTGACCGGCTAGGTCCTGAAAAGCTACGATAGGCAGGATGGTGACCAGACCCATGGTGGCACCAGTGCCAAGTTGGGCTGGTTTGATAGTACCAAGTGGCTCCTGCAATCTGCCATCAAAATGTTGGCAGGCGAGTTTTGTTTTCCAGGGAAAAGCGCCGTTGTTTGTGTTTGGGGGCCTGTGGCTGTGAGTGGCCGCCTGGCGCCTTAGAATCCACGATACGCAGGATGGTTCCCAGACCAGAGGTGGCACCAGTGACAAGTCGGGCCAGTTTGATGGTGCAAAGTGTCTCCTGCAATCTGCCATCCAGAAGCGGGGCAGCTTACTTTTGTTTGCCAGGGAAACGGGCCGAGGTTTGTGTCTGGGGGTCCATGGCTGGGAGTGACCGGCTGGCTCCTGAAAAGCTACGATAGGCAGGATGGTGACCAGTCCCACCGTGGCACCAGTGCCAAGTTGGGCTGGTTTGATAGTACCAAGTGGCTCCTGCAATCTGCCATCAAAAAGTTGGCAGGCGAGTTTTGTTTTCCAGGGAAAAGCGCCGTTGTTTGTGTTTGGGGGCCTGTGGCTGGGAGTGGCCAGCTGGCTAATTAGAATCCACGATACGCAGGATGGTTCCCAGACCAGAGGTGGCACCAGTGCCAAGTCGGGCTAGATTGTTGGTGCAAAGTGGTTCCTTCAATCTGCCATCCAGAAGCGGGGTAGCTTACTTTTGTTTACCAGGGAAACGGGCCGAGGTTTGTGTGTGGGGGCCTATGGCTGGGAGTGACCGGCTGGCTCCTGAAAAGCTACGATAGGCAGGATGGTGACCAGACCCATGGTGGCAGCAGTGCCAAGTTGGGCTGGTTTGATAGTACCAAGTGGCTCCTGCAATCTGCCATCAAAAAGTTGGCAGGCGAGTTTTGTTTTCCAGGGAAAAGCGCCGTTGATTTTGTTTGGGGGCCTGTGGCTGGGAGTGGCCGGCTGGCTAATTAGAATCCACGATACGCAGGATGGTTCCCAGACCAGAGGTGGCACCAGTACCAAGTCGGGCTGGTTTGATAGTACCAAGTGGTTCCTGCAATCTGCCATCCAGAAGCGGGGCAGCTTACTTTTGTTTGCCAGGGAAACGGGCCGAGGTTTTTGTCTGGGGGCCTATGGCTGGGAGTGACCGGCTGGCTCCTGGAAAGCTACGATAGGCAGGATGGTGACCAGACCCATGGTGGCAGCAGTGCCAAGTTGGGCTGATTTGATAGTACTAAGTGGCTCCTGCAATCTGCCATCAAAAAGTTGGCAGGCGAGTTTTGTTTTCCAGGGAAAAGCGCCGTTGTTTGTGTTTGGGGGCCTGTGGCTGGGAGTGGCCGGCTGGCTAATTAGAATCCACGATACGCAGGATGGTTCCCAGACCAGAGGTGGCACCAGTGCCAAGTCGGGCTGGTTTGATAGTACCAAGTGGTTCCTGCAATCTGCCATCCAGAAGCGGGGTAGCTTACTTTTGTTTGCCAGGGAAACGGGCCGAGGTTTGTGTGTGGGGGCCTATGGCTGGGAGTGACCGGCTGGTGCCTGAAAAGCTACGATAGGCAGGATGGTGACCAGTCCCACGGTGGCACCAGTGCCAAGTTGGGCTGGTTTGATAGTACCAAGTGGCTCCTGCAATCTGCCATCAAAAAGTTGGCAGGCGAGTTTTGTTTTCCAGGGAAAAGCGCCGTTGTTTGTGTTTGGGGGCCTGTGGCTGGGAGTGGCCGGCTGGCTAATTAGAATCCACGATACGCAGGATGGTTCCCAGACCAGAGGTGGCACCAGAGACAAGTCGGTCCAGTTTGATGGTGCAAAGTGGTTCCTTCAATCTGCCATCCAGAAGCGAGGCATCTGAATTTTATTAGCCAGGGAAACGGGCCGAGGTTCCTGTCTGGGGGCCTATGGCTGGGAGAGGCCGGATGGCTCCTGAAAAGCTACGATAGGCGGGATGTTTCCCAGACCCAAGGTGACACCTGTGCCAAGTCAGGCTGGTTTGATACTACCAAGTGGTTCCTGCAATCTGCCATCCAGAAGCGGGGCAGCTTACTTTTGTTTGCCAGGGAAACGGGCCGAGGTTTTTGTCTGGGGGCCTATGGCTGGGAGTGACCGGCTAGGTCCTGAAAAGCTACGATAGGCGGGATGGTGACCAGACCCATGGTGGCACCAGTGCCAAGTTGGGCTGGTTTGATAGTACCAAGTGGCTCCTGCAATCTGCCATCAAAATGTTGGCAGGCGAGTTTTGTTTTCCAGGGAAAAGCGCCGTTGTTTGTGTTTGGGGGCCTGTGGCTGGGAGTGGCCGCCTGGCGCCTTAGAATCCACGATACGCAGGATGGTTCCCAGACCAGAGGTGGCACCAGTGACAAGTCGGGCCAGTTTGATGGTGCAAAGTGTCTCCTGCAATCTGCCATCCAGAAGCGGGGCAGCTTACTTTTGTTTGCCAGGGAAACGGGCCGAGGTTTGTGTCTGGGGGTCCATGGCTGGGAGTGACCGGCTGGCTCCTGAAAAGCTACGATAGGCAGGATGGTGACCAGTCCCACGGTGGCACCAGTGCCAAGTTGGGCTGGTTTGATAGTACCAAGTGGCTCCTGCAATCTGCCATCAAAAAGTTGGCAGGCGAGTTTTGTTTTCCAGGGAAAAGCGCCGTTGTTTGTGTTTGGGGGCCTGTGGCTGGGAGTGGCCAGCTGGCTAATTAGAATCCACGATACGCAGGATGGTTCCCAGACCAGAGGTGGCACCAGTGCCAAGTCGGGCTAGATTGTTGGTGCAAAGTGGTTCCTTCAATCTGCCATCCAGAAGCGGGGCAGCTTACTTTTGTTTACCAGGGAAACGGGCCGAGGTTTGTGTGTGGGGGCCTATGGCTGGGAGTGACCGGCTGGCTCCTGAAAAGCTACGATAGGCAGGATGGTGACCAGACCCATGGTGGCAGCAGTGCCAAGTTGGGCTGGTTTGATAGTACCAAGTGGCTCCTGCAATCTGCCATCAAAAAGTTGGCAGGCGAGTTTTGTTTTCCAGGGAAAAGCGCCGTTGATTTTGTTTGGGGGCCTGTGGCTGGGAGTGGCCGCCTGGCGCCTTAGAATCTACGTTACGCAGGATGGTTCCCAGAACCAAGGTAGCACCAGTGCCAAGTCGGGCTGGTTTGATAGTACCAAGTGGTTCCTGCAATCTGCCATCCAGAAGCGGGGCAGCTTACTTTTGTTTGCCAGGGAAACGGGCCGAGGTTTTTGTCTGGGGGCCTATGGCTGGGAGTGACCGGCTGGCTCCTGAAAAGCTACGATAGGCAGGATGGTGACCAGACCCATGGTGGCAGCAGTGCCAAGTTGGGCTGGTTTGATAGTACCAAGTGGCTCCTGCAATCTGCCATCAAAAAGTTGGCAGGCGAGTTTTGTTTTCCAGGGAAAAGCGCCGTTGATTTTGTTTGGGGGCCTGTGGCTGGGAGTGGCCGCCTGGCGCCTTAGAATCTACGTTACGCAGGATGGTTCCCAGAACCAAGGTAGCACCAGTGCCAAGTCGGGCTGGTTTGATAGTACCAAGTGGTTCCTGCAATCTGCCATCCAGAAGCGGGGCAGCTTACTTTTGTTTGCCAGGGAAACGGGCCGAGGATTTTGTCTGGGGGCCTATGGCTGGGAGTGACCGGCTGGCTCCTGAAAAGCTACGATAGGCAGGATGGTGACCAGACCCATGGTGGCAGCAGTGCCAAGTTGGGCTGGTTTGATAGTACCAAGTGGCTCCTGCAATCTGCCATCAAAAAGTTGGCAGGCGAGTTTTGTTTTCCAGGGAAAAGCGCCGTTGTTTGTGTTTGGGGGCCTGTGGCTGGGAGTGGCCGGCTGGCTAATTAGAATCCACGATACGCAGGATGGTTCCCAGACCAGAGGTGGCACCAGAGACAAGTCGGTCCAGTTTGATGGTGCAAAGTGGCTCCTGAAATCTGCCATCCAGAAGCGAGGCATCTGAATTTTATTAGCCAGGGAAACGGGCCGAGGTTTCTGTCTGGGGGCCTATGGCTGGGAGAGGCCGGCTGGCTCCTGAAAAGCTACGATAGGCGGGATGTTTCCCAGACCCAAGGTGGCACCAGTGCCAAGTCAGGCTGGTTTGATACTACCAAGTGGTTCCTGCAATCTGCCATCCAGAAGCGGGGCAGCTTACTTTTGTTTGCCAGGGAAACGGGCCGAGGTTTTTGTCTGGGGGCCTATGGCTGGGAGTGACCGGCTAGGTCCTGAAAAGCTACGATAGGCAGGATGGTGACCAGACCCATGGTGGCACCAGTGCCAAGTTGGGCTGGTTTGATAGTACTTAGTGGCTCCTGCAATCTGCCATCAAAATGTTGGCAGGCGAGTTTTGTTTTCCAGGGAAAAGCGCCGTTGTTTGTGTTTGGGGGCCTGTGGCTGGGAGTGGCCGGCTGGCTAATTAGAATCCACGATACGCAGGATGGTTCCCAGACCAGAGGTGGCACCAGTGACAAGTCGGGCCAGTTTGATGGTGCAAAGTGTCTCCTGCAATCTGCCATCCAGAAGCGGGGCAGCTTACTTTTGTTTGCCAGGGAAACGGGCCGAGGTTTGTGTCTGGGGGTCCATGGCTGGGAGTGACCGGCTGGCTCCTGAAAAGCTACGATAGGCAGGATGGTGACCAGTCCCACGGTGGCACCAGTGCCAAGTTGGGCTGGTTTGATAGTACCAAGTGGCTCCTGCAATCTGCCATCAAAAAGTTGGCAGGCGAGTTTTGTTTTCCAGGGAAAAGCGCCGTTGTTTGTGTTTGGGGGCCTGTGGCTGGGAGTGGCCGGCTGGCTAATTAGAATCCACGATACGCAGGATGGTTCCCAGACCAGAGGTGGCACCAGTGACAAGTCGGGCCAGTTTGATGGTGCAATGTGTCTCCTGCAATCTGCCATCCAGAAGCGGGGCAGCTTACTTTTGTTTGCCAGGGAAACGGGCCGAGGTTTTTGTCTGGGGGCCTATGGCTGGGAGTGACCGGCAAGGTCCTGAAAAGCTACGATAGACAGGATGGTGACCAGACCCATGGTGGCACCAGTGCCAAGTTGGGCTGATTTGATAGTACCAAGTGGCTCCTGCAATCTGCCATCAAAATGTTGGCAGGCGAGTTTTGTTTTCCAGGGAAAAGCGCCGTTGTTTGTGTTTGGGGGCCTGTGGCTGGGAGTGGCCGGCTGGCTAATTAGAATCCACGATACGCAGGATGGTTCCCAGACCAGAGGTGGCACCAGTGACAAGTCGGGCCAGTTTGATGGTGCAAAGTGTCTCCTGCAATCTGCCATCCAGAAGCGGGGCAGCTTACTTTTGTTTGCCAGGGAAACGGGCCGAGGTTTGTGTCTGGGGGTCCATGGCTGGGAGTGACCGGCTGGCTCCTGAAAAGCTACGATAGGCAGGATGGTGACCAGTCCCACGGTGGCACCAGTGCCAAGTTGGGCTGGTTTGATAGTACCAAGTGGCTCCTGCAATCTGCCATCAAAAAGTTGGCAGGCGAGTTTTGTTTTCCAGGGAAAAGCGCTGTTGTTTGTGTTTGGGGGCCTGTGGCTGGGAGTGGCCAGCTGGCTAATTAGAATCCACGATACGCAGGATGGTTCCCAGACCAGAGGTGGCACCAGTGCCAAGTCGGGCTAGATTGTTGGTGCAAAGTGGTTCCTTCAATCTGCCATCCAGAAGCGGGGTAGCTTACTTTTGTTTACCAGGGAAACGGGCCGAGGTTTGTGTGTGGGGGCCTATGGCTGGGAGTGACCGGCTGGCTCCTGAAAAGCTACGATAGGCAGGATGGTGACCAGACCCATGGTGGCAGCAGTGCCAAGTTGGGCTGGTTTGATAGTACCAAGTGGCTCCTGCAATCTGCCATCAAAAAGTTGGCAGGCGAGTTTTGTTTTCCAGGGAAAAGCGCCGTTGATTTTGTTTGGGGGCCTGTGGCTGGGAGTGGCCGCCTGGCGCCTTAGAATCTACGTTACGCAGGATGGTTCCCAGAACCAAGGTAGCACCAGTGCCAAGTCGGGCTGGTTTGATAGTACCAAGTGGTTCCTGCAATCTGCCATCCAGAAGCGGGGCAGCTTACTTTTGTTTGCCAGGGAAACGGGCCGAGGTTTTTGTCTGGGGGCCTATGGCTGGGAGTGACCGGCTGGCGCCTGAAAAGCTACGATAGGCAGGATGGTGACCAGACCCATGGTGGCACCAGTGCCAAGTCGGGCTGATTTGATAGTACCAAGTGGCTCCTGCAATCTGCCATCAAAAAGTTGGCAGGCGAGTTTTGTTTTCCAGGGAAAAGCGCCGTTGTTTGTGTTTGGGGGCCTGTGGCTGGGAGTGGCCGGCTGGCTAATTAGAATCCACGATACGCAGGATGGTTCCCAGACCAGAGGTGGCACCAGAGACAAGTCGGTCCAGTTTGATGGTGCAAAGTGGCTCCTGCAATCTGCCATCCAGAAGCGAGGCATCTGAATTTTATTAGCCAGGGAAACGGGCCGAGGTTCCTGTCTGGGGGCCTATGGCTGGGAGAGGCCGGCTGGCTCCTGAAAAGCTACGATAGGCAGGATGGTGACCAGACCCATGGTGGCACCAGTGCCAAGTCAGGCTGGTTTGATACTACCAAGTGGTTCCTGCAATCTGCCATCCAGAAGCGGGGCAGCTTACTTTTGTTTGCCAGGGAAACGGGCCGAGGTTTTTGTCTGGGGGCCTATGGCTGGGAGTGACCGGCTAGGTCCTGAAAAGCTACGATAGGCAGGATGGTGACCAGACCCATGGTGGCACCAGTGCCAAGTTGGGCTGGTTTGATAGTACCAAGTGGCTCCTGCAATCTGCCATCAAAATGTTGGCAGGCGAGTTTTGTTTTCCAGGGAAAAGCGCCGTTGTTTGTGTTTGGGGGCCTGTGGCTGGGAGTGGCCGCCTGGCGCCTTAGAATCCACGATACGCAGGATGGTTCCCAGACCAGAGGTGGCACCAGTGACAAGTCGGGCCAGTTTGATGGTGCAAAGTGTCTCCTGCAATCTGCCATCCAGAAGCGGGGCAGCTTACTTTTGTTTTCCAGGGAAACGGGCCGAGGTTTGTGTCTGGGGATCCATGGCTGGGAGTGACCGGCTGGCTCCTGAAAAGCTACGATAGGCAGGATGGTGACCAGTCCCACGGTGGCACCAGTGCCAAGTTGGGCTGGTTTGATAGTACCAAGTGGCTCCTGCAATCTGCCATCAAAAAGTTGGCAGGCGAGTTTTGTTTTCCAGGGAAAAGCGCCGTTGTTTGTGTTTGGGGGCCTGTGGCTGGGAGTGGCCGGCTGGCTAATTATAATCCACGATACGCAGGATGGTTCCCAGACCAGAGGTGGCACCAGTGCCAAGTCGGGCTAGATTGATGGTGCAAAGTGTCTCCTGCAATCTGCCATCCAGAAGCGGGGCAGCTTACTTTTGTTTGCCAGGGAAACGGGCCGAGGTTTGTGTCTGGGAGCCTATGGCTGGGAGTGACCGGCTGGCTCCTGAAAAGCTACGATAGGCAGGATGGTGACCAGACCCATGGTGGCAGCAGTGCCAAGTTGGGCTGGTTTGATAGTACCAAGTGGCTCCTGCAATCTGCCATCAAAAAGTTGGCAGGCCAGTTTTGTTTTCCAGGGAAAAGCGCCGTTGTTTGTGTTTGGGGGCCTGTGGCTGGGAGTGGCCAGCTGGCTAATTAGAATCCACGATACGCAGGATGGTTCCCAGACCAGAGGTGGCACCAGTGCCAAGTCGGTCTAGATTGATGGTGCAAAGTGGTTCCTTCAATCTGCCATCCAGAAGCAGGGTAGCTTACTTTTGTTTACCAGGGAAACGGGCCGAGGTTTGTGTGTGGGGGCCTATGGCTGGGAGTGACCGGCTGGCTCCTGAAAAGCTACGATAGGCAGGATGGTGACCAGACCCATGGTCGCAGCAGTGCCAAGTTGGGCTGGTTTGATAGTACCAAGTGGCTCCTGCAATCTGCCATCAAAAAGTTGGCAGGCGAGTTTTGTTTTCCAGGGAAAAGCGCCGTTGATTTTGTTTGGGGGCCTGTGGCTGGGAGTGGCCGCCTGGCGCCTTAGAATCTACGTTACGCAGGATGGTTCCCAGAACCAAGGTGGCACCAGTGCCAAGTCGGGCTGGTTTGATAGTACACAGTGGCTCCTGCAATCTGCCATCCAGAAGCGGGGCAGCTTACTTTTGTTTGCCAGGGAAACGGGCCGAGGTTTTTGTCTGGGGGCCTATGGCTGGGAGTGACCGGCTGGCTCCTGAAAAGCTACGATAGGCAGGATGGTGACCAGACCCATGGTGGCACCAGTGCCAAGTTGGGCTGATTTGATAGTACTAAGTGGCTCCTGCAATCTGCCATCAAAAAGTTGGCAGGCGAGTTTTGTTTTCCAGGGAAAAGCGCCGTTGTTTGTGTTTGGGGGCCTGTGGCTGGGAGTGGCCGGCTGGCTAATTAGAATCCACGATACACAGGGTGGTTCCCAGACCAGAGGTGGCACCAGTGCCAAGTCGGGCTGGTTTGATAGTACCAAGTGTGTACTGCAATCTGCCATCCAGAAGCGGGGCAGCTTACTTTTGTTTGCCAGGGAAAAGCGCCGTTGATTTTGTTTGGAGGCCTGTGGCTGGGAGTGGCCGCCTGGCGCCTGAAAAGCTACGATAGGCAGGATGGTGACCAGACCCATGGTGGCACCAGTGCCAAGTCGGGATGATTTGATAGTACCAAGTGGCTCCTGCAATCTGCCATCAAAAAGTTGGCAGGCGAGTTTTGTTTTCCAGGGAAAAGCGCCGTTGTTTGTGTTTGGGGGCCTGTGGCTGGGAGTGGCCGGCTGGCTAATTAGAATCCACGATACGCAGGATGGTTCCCAGACCAGAGGTGGCACCAGTGACAAGTCGGTCCAGTTTGATGGTGCAAAGTGGCTCCTGCAATCTGCCATCCAGAAGCGAGGCATCTGAATTTTATTAGCCAGGGAAACGGGCCGAGGTTCCTGTCTGGGGGCCTATGGCTGGGAGAGGCCGGCTGGCTCCTGAAAAGCTACGATAGGCGGGATGGTGACCAGTCCCACGGTGGCACCAGTGCCAAGTTGGGCTGGTTTGATAGTACCAAGTGGCTCCTGCAATCTGCCATCAAAAAGTTGGCAGGCGAGTTTTGTTTTCCAGGGAAAAGCGCCGTTGTTTGTGTTTGGGGGCCTGTGGCTGGGAGTCGCCAGCTGGCTCCTTAGAATCCACGATACGCAGGATGGTTCCCAGACCAGAGGTGGCACCAGTGCCAAGTCGGGCTGGTTTGATAGTACACAGTGGCTCCTGCAATCTGCCATCCAGAAGCGGGGCAGCTTACTTTTGTTTGCCAGGGAAACGGACCTAGGTTTGTGTCTGGGGGCCTATGGCTGGGAGTGACCGGCTGGCTCCTGAAAAGCTACGATAGGCAGGATGGTGACCAGACCCATGGTGGCAGCAGTGCCAAGTTGGGCTGATTTGATAGTACCAAGTGGCTCCTGCAATCTGCCATCAAAAAGTTGGCAGGCGAGTTTTGTTTTCCAGGGAAAAGCGCCGTTGTTTGTGTTTGGGGGCCTGTGGCTGGGAGTGGCCAGCTGGCTAATTAGAATCCACGATACGCAGGATGGTTCCCAGACCAGAGGTGGCACCAGTGCCAAGTCGGTCGAGATTGATGGTGCAAAGTGGTTCCTTCAATCTGCCATCCAGAAGCGGGGTAGCTTACTTTTGTTTACCAGGGAAACGGGCCGAGGTTTGTGTGTGGGGGCCTATGGCTGGGAGTGACCGGCTGGCTCCTGAAAAGCTACGATAGGCAGGATGGTGACCAGACCCATGGTGGCACCAGTGCCAAGTTGGGCTGGTTTGATAGTACCAAGTGGCTCCTGCAATCTGCCATCAAAAAGTTGGCAGGCGAGTTTTGTTTTCCAGGGAAAAGCGCCGTTGTTTGTGTTTGGGGGCCTGTGGCTGGGAGTGGCCGCCTGGCGCCTTAGAATCTACGTTACGCAGGATGGTTCCCAGAACCAAGGTGGCACCAGTGCCAAGTTGGGCCAGTTTGATAGTACCAAGTGCGTACTGCAATCTGCCATCCAGAAGCGGGGCAGCTTACTTTTGTTTGCCAGGGAAACGGGCCGAGGTTTGTGTCTGGGGGCCTATGGCTGGGAGTGACCGGCTGGCGCCTGAAAAGCTACGATAGGCAGGATGGTGACCAGACCCATGGTGGCACCAGTGCCAAGTCGGGCTGATTTGATAGTACCAAGTGGCTCCTGCAATCTGCCATCAAAAAGTTGGCAGGCGAGTTTTGTTTTCCAGGGAAAAGCGCCGTTGTTTGTGTTTGGGGGCCTGTGGCTGGGAGTGGCCGGCTGGCTAATTAGAATCCACGATACGCAGGATGGTTCCCAGACCAGAGGTGGCACCAGTGACAAGTCGGGCCAGTTTGATGGTGCAAAGTGTCTCCTGCAATCTGCCATCCAGAAGCGGGGCAGCTTACTTTTGTTTGCCAGGGAAACGGGCCGAGGTTTGTGTCTGGGGGTCCATGGCTGGGAGTGACCGGCTGGCTCCTGAAAAGCTACGATAGGCAGGATGGTGACCAGACCCATGGTGGCAGCAGTGCCAAGTTGGGCTGGTTTGATAGTACCAAGTGGCTCCTGCAATCTGCCATCAAAAAGTTGGCAGGCGAGTTTTGTTTTCCAGGGAAAAGCGCCGTTGTTTGTGTTTGGGGGCCTGTGGCTGGGAGTGGCCGGCTGGCTCCTTAGAATCCACGATACGCAGGATGGTTCCCAGACCAGAGGTGGCACCAGTGCCAAGTCGGGCTGGTTTGATAGTACACAGTGGCTCCTGCAATCTGCCATCCAGAAGCGGGGCAGCTTACTTTTGTTTGCCAGGGAAACGGGCCGAGGTTTGTGTCTGGGGGCCTATGGCTGGGAGTGACCGGCTGGCTCCTGAAAAGCTACGATAGGCAGGATGGTGACCAGACCCATGGTGGCAGCAGTGCCAAGTTGGGCTGGTTTGATAGTACCAAGTGGCTCCTGCAATCTGCCATCAAAAAGTTGGCAGGCCAGTTTTGTTTTCCAGGGAAAAGCGCCGTTGTTTGTGTTTGGGGGCCTGTGGCTGGGAGTGGCCAGCTGGCTAATTAGAATCCACGATACGCAGGATGGTTCCCAGACCAGAGGTGGCACCAGTGCCAAGTCGGTCTAGATTGATGGTGCAAAGTGGTTCCTTCAATCTGCCATCCAGAAGCAGGGTAGCTTACTTTTGTTTACCAGGGAAACGGGCCGAGGTTTGTGTGTGGGGGCCTATGGCTGGGAGTGACCGGCTGGCTCCTGAAAAGCTACGATAGGCAGGATGGTGACCAGACCCATGGTCGCAGCAGTGCCAAGTTGGGCTGGTTTGATAGTACCAAGTGGCTCCTGCAATCTGCCATCAAAAAGTTGGCAGGCGAGTTTTGTTTTCCAGGGAAAAGCGCCGTTGATTTTGTTTGGGGGCCTGTGGCTGGGAGTGGCCGCCTGGCGCCTTAGAATCTACGTTACGCAGGATGGTTCCCAGAACCAAGGTGGCACTAGTGCCAAGTCGGGCTGGTTTGATAGTGCACAGTGGCTCCTGCAATCTGCCATCCAGAAGCGGGGCAGCTTACTTTTGTTTGCCAGGGAAACGGGCCGAGGTTTTTGTCTGGGGGCCTATGGCTGGGAGTGACCGGCTGGCTCCTGAAAAGCTACGATAGGCAGGATGGTGACCAGACCCATGGTGGCAGCAGTGCCAAGTTGGGCTGATTTGATAGTACTAAGTGGCTCCTGCAATCTGCCATCAAAAAGTTGGCAGGCGAGTTTTGTTTTCCAGGGAAAAGCGCCGTTGTTTGTGTTTGGGGGCCTGTGGCTGGGAGTGGCCGGCTGGCTAATTAGAATCCACGATACGCAGGATGGTTCCCAGACCAGAGGTGGCACCAGTGCCAAGTCGGGCTGGTTTGATAGTACCAAGTGGTTCCTGCAATCTGCCATCCAGAAGCGGGGCAGCTTACTTTTGTTTGCCAGGGAAAAGCGCCGTTGATTTTGTTTGGAGGCCTGTGGCTGGGAGTGGCCGCCTGGCGCCTGAAAAGCTACGATAGGCAGGATGGTGACCAGACCCATGGTGGCACCAGTGCCAAGTCGGGCTGATTTGATAGTACCAAGTGGCTCCTGCAATCTGCCATCAAAAAGTTGGCAGGCGAGTTTTGTTTTCCAGGGAAAAGCGCCGTTGTTTTTGTTTGGGGGCCTGTGGCTGGGAGTGGCCGCCTGGCGCCTTAGAATCTACGTTACGCAGGATGGTTCCCAGAACCAAGGTGGCACCAGTGCCAAGTCGGGCTGGTTTGATAGTACCAAGTGCGTACTGCAATCTGCCATCCAGAAGCGGGGCAGCTTACTTTTGTTTTCCAGGGAAACGGGCCGAGGTTTTTGTCTGGGGGCCTATGGCTGGGAGTGACCGGCTGGCTCCTGAAAAGCTACGATAGGCAGGATGGTGACCAGACCCATGGTGGCAGCAGTGCCAAGTTGGGCTGATTTGATAGTACTAAGTGGCTCCTGCAATCTGCCATCAAAAAGTTGGCAGGCGAGTTTTGTTTTCCAGGGAAAAGCGCCGTTGTTTGTGTTTGGGGGCCTGTGGCTGGGAGTGGCCGGCTGGCTAATTAGAATCCACGATACGCAGGATGGTTCCCAGACCAGAGGTGGCACCAGTGCCAAGTCGGGCTGGTTTGATAGTACCAAGTGGTTCCTGCAATCTGCCATCCAGAAGCGGGGCAGCTTACTTTTGTTTGCCAGGGAAACGGGCCGAGGTTTGTGTGTGGGGGCCTATGGCTGGGAGTGACCGGCTGGCGCCTGAAAAGCTACGATAGGCAGGATGGTGAGCAGTCCCACGGTGGCACCAGTGCCAAGTTGGGCTGGTTTGATAGTACCAAGTGGCTCCTGCAATCTGCCATCAAAAAGTTGGCAGGCGAGTTTTGTTTTCCAGGGAAAAGCGCCGTTGTTTGTGTTTGGGGGCCTGTGGCTGGGAGTGGCCGGCTGGCTAATTAGAATCCACGATACGCAGGATGGTTCCCAGACCAGAGGTGGCACCAGAGACAAGTCGGTCCAGTTTGATGGTGCAAAGTGGTTCCTGCAATCTGCCATCCAGAAGCGAGGCATCTGAATTTTATTAGCCAGGGAAACGGGCCGAGGTTCCTGTCTGGGGGCCTATGGCTGGGAGAGGCCGGCTGGCTCCTGAAAAGCTACGATAGGCGGGATGTTTCCCAGACCCAAGGTGACACCTGTGCCAAGTCAGGCTGGTTTGATACTACCAAGTGGTTCCTGCAATCTGCCATCCAGAAGCGGGGCAGCTTACTTTTGTTTGCCAGGGAAACGGGCCGAGGTTTTTGTCTGGGGGCCTATGGCTGGGAGTGACCGGCTAGGTCCTGAAAAGCTACGATAGGCAGGATGGTGACCAGACCCATGGTGGCACCAGTGCCAAGTTGGGCTGGTTTGATAGTACCAAGTGGCTCCTGCAATCTGCCATCAAAATGTTGGCAGGCGAGTTTTGTTTTCCAGGGAAAAGCGCCGTTGTTTGTGTTTGGGGGCCTGTGGCTGGGAGTGGCCGCCTGGCGCCTTAGAATCCACGATACGCAGGATGGTTCCCAGACCAGAGGTGGCACCAGTGACAAGTCGGGCCAGTTTGATGGTGCAAAGTGTCTCCTGCAATCTGCCATCCAGAAGCGGGGCAGCTTACTTTTGTTTGCCAGGGAAACGGGCCGAGGTTTGTGTCTGGGGGTCCATGGCTGGGAGTGACCGGCTGGCTCCTGAAAAGCTACGATAGGCAGGATGGTGACCAGTCCCACGGTGGCACCAGTGCCAAGTTGGGCTGGTTTGATAGTACCAAGTGGCTCCTGCAATCTGCCATCAAAAAGTTGGCAGGCGAGTTTTGTTTTCCAGGGAAAAGCGCCGTTGTTTGTGTTTGGGGGCCTGTGGCTGGGAGTGGCCAGCTGGCTAATTAGAATCCACGATACGCTGGATGGTTCCCAGACCAGAGGTGGCACCAGTGCCAAGTCGGGCTAGATTGTTGGTGCAAAGTGGTTCCTTCAATCTGCCATCCAGAAGCGGGGTAGCTTACTTTTGTTTACCAGGGAAACGGGCCGAGGTTTGTGTGTGGGGGCCTATGGCTGGGAGTGACCGGCTGGCTCCTGAATAGCTACGATAGGCAGGATGGTGACCAGACCCATGGTCGCAGCAGTGCCAAGTTGGGCTGGTTTGATAGTACCAAGTGGCTCCTGCAATCTGCCATCAAAAAGTTGGCAGGCGAGTTTTGTTTTCCAGGGAAAAGCGCCGTTGATTTTGTTTGGGGGCCTGTGGCTGGGAGTGGCCGCCTGGCGCCTTAGAATCTACGTTACGCAGGATGGTTCCCAGAACCAAGGTAGCACCAGTGCCAAGTCGGGCTGGTTTGATAGTACCAAGTGGTTCCTGCAATCTGCCATCCAGAAGCGGGGCAGCTTACTTTTGTTTGCCAGGGAAACGGGCCGAGGTTTTTGTCTGGGGGCCTATGGCTGGGAGTGACCGGCTGGCGCCTGAAAAGCTACGATAGGCAGGATGGTGACCAGACCCATGGTGGCACCAGTGCCAAGTCGGGCTGATTTGATAGTACCAAGTGGCTCCTGCAATCTGCCATCAAAATGTTGGCAGGCGAGTTTTGTTTTCCAGGGAAAAGCGCCGTTGTTTGTGTTTGGGGGCCTGTGGCTGGGAGTGGCCGGCTGGCTAATTAGAATCCACGATACGCAGGATGGTTCCCAGACCAGAGGTGGCACCAGAGACAAGTCGGTCCAGTTTGATGGTGCAAAGTGGTTCCTGCAATCTGCCATCCAGAAGCGAGGCATCTGAATTTTATTAGCCAGGGAAACGGGCCGAGGTTTCTGTCTGGGGGCCTATGGCTGGGAGAGGCCGGCTGGCTCCTGAAAAGCTACGATAGGCGGGATGTTTCCCAGACCCAAGGTGGCACCAGTGCCAAGTCAGGCTGGTTTGATACTACCAAGTGGTTCCTGCAATCTGCCATCCAGAAGCGGGGCAGCTTACTTTTGTTTGCCAGGGAAACGGGCCGAGGTTTTTGTCTGGGGGCCTATGGCTGGGAGTGACCGGCTAGGTCCTGAAAAGCTACGATAGGCAGGATGGTGACCAGTCCCACGGTGGCACCAGTGCCAAGTTGGGCTGGTTTGATAGTACCAAGTGGCTCCTGCAATCTGCCATCAAAAAGTTGGCAGGCGAGTTTTGTTTTCCAGGGAAAAGCGCCGTTGTTTGTGTTTGGGGGCCTGTGGCTGGGAGTGGCCGGCTGGCTAATTAGAATCCACGATACGCAGGATGGTTCCCAGACCAGAGGTGGCACCAGTGACAAGTCGGGCCAGTTTGATGGTGCAAAGTGTCTCCTGCAATCTGCCATCCAGAAGCGGGGCAGCTTACTTTTGTTTGCCAGGGAAACGGGCCGAGGTTTTTGTCTGGGGGCCTATGGCTGGGAGTGACCGGCAAGGTCCTGAAAAGCTACGATAGGCAGGATGGTGACCAGACCCATGGTGGCACCAGTGCCAAGTTGGGCTGGTTTGATAGTACCAAGTGGCTCCTGCAATCTGCCATCAAAATGTTGGCAGGCGAGTTTTGTTTTCCAGGGAAAAGCGCCGTTGTTTGTGTTTGGGGGCCTGTGGCTGGGAGTGGCCGGCTGGCTAATTAGAATCCACGATACGCAGGATGGTTCCCAGACCAGAGGTGGCACCAGTGACAAGTCGGGCTAGATTGTTGGTGCAAAGTGGTTCCTTCAATCTGCCATCCAGAAGCGGGGTAGCTTACTTTTGTTTACCAGGGAAACGGGCCGAGGTTTGTGTGTGGGGGCCTATGGCTGGGAGTGACCGGCTGGCTCCTGAAAAGCTACGATAGGCAGGATGGTGACCAGACCCATGGTGGCAGCAGTGCCAAGTTGGGCTGGTTTGATAGTACCAAGTGGCTCCTGCAATCTGCCATCAAAAAGTTGGCAGGCGAGTTTTGTTTTCCAGGGAAAAGCGCCGTTGTTTGTGTTTGGGGGCCTGTGGCTGGGAGTGGCCGCCTGGCGCCTTAGAATCTACGTTACGCAGGATGGTTCCCAGAACCAAGGTAGCACCAGTGCCAAGTCGGGCTGGTTTGATAGTACCAAGTGGTTCCTGCAATCTGCCATCCAGAAGCGGGGCAGCTTACTTTTGTTTGCCAGGGAAACGGGCCGAGGTTTTTGTCTGGGGGCCTATGGCTGGGAGTGACCGGCTGGCTCCTGAAAAGCTACGATAGGCAGGATGGTGACCAGACCCATGGTGGCAGCAGTGCCAAGTCGGGCTGATTTGATAGTACCAAGTGGCTCCTGCAATCTTCCATCAAAAAGTTGGCAGGCGAGTTTTGTTTTCCAGGGAAAAGCGCCGTTGTTTGTGTTTGGGGGCCTGTGGCTGGGAGTGGCCGGCTGGCTAATTAGAATCCACGATACGCAGGATGGTTCCCAGACCAGAGGTGGCACCAGAGACAAGTCGGTCCAGTTTGATGGTGCAAAGTGGCTCCTGCAATCTGCCATCCAGAAGCGAGGCATCTGAATTTTATTAGCCAGGGAAACGGGCCGAGGTTCCTGTCTGGGGGCCTATGGCTGGGAGAGGCCGGCTGGCTCCTGAAAAGCGACGATAGGCGGGATGTTTCCCAGACCCAAGGTGGCACCAGTGCCAAGTCAGGCTGGTTTGATACTACCAAGTGGTTCCTGCAATCTGCCATCCAGAAGCGGGGCAGCTTACTTTTGTTTGCCAGGGAAACGGGCCGAGGTTTTTGTCTGGGGGCCTATGGCTGGGAGTGACCGGCTAGGTCCTGAAAAGCTACGATAGGCAGGATGGTGACCAGACCCATGGTGGCACCAGTGCCAAGTTGGGCTGGTTTGATAGTACCAAGTGGCTCCTGCAATCTGCCATCAAAATGTTGGCAGGCGAGTTTTGTTTTCCAGGGAAAAGCGCCGTTGTTTGTGTTTGGGGGCCTGTGGCTGGGAGTGGCCGGCTGGCTAATTAGAATCCACGATACGCAGGATGGTTCCCAGACCAGAGGTGGCACCAGTGACAAGTCGGGCCAGTTTGATGGTGCAAAGTGTCTCCTGCAATCTGCCATCCAGAAGCGGGGCAGCTTACTTTTGTTTTCCAGGGAAACGGGCCGAGGTTTGTGTCTGGGGATCCATGGCTGGGAGTGACCGGCTGGCTCCTGAAAAGCTACGATAGGCAGGATGGTGACCAGTCCCACGGTGGCACCAGTGCCAAGTTGGGCTGGTTTGATAGTACCAAGTGGCTCCTGCAATCTGCCATCAAAAAGTTGGCAGGCGAGTTTTGTTTTCCAGGGAAAAGCGCCGTTGTTTGTGTTTGGGGGCCTGTGGCTGGGAGTGGCCGGCTGGCTAATTAGAATCCACGATACGCAGGATGGTTCCCAGACCAGAGGTGGCACCAGTGCCAAGTCGGGCTAGATTGATGGTGCAAAGTGTCTCCTGCAATCTGCCATCCAGAAGCGGGGCAGCTTACTTTTGTTTGCCAGGGAAACGGGCCGAGGTTTGTGTCTGGGGTTCCATGGCTGGGAGTGACCGGCTGGCTCCTGAAAAGCTACGATAGGCAGGATGGTGACCAGACCCATGGTGGCACCAGTGCCAAGTTGGGCTGGTTTGATAGTACCAAGTGGCTCCTGCAATCTGCCATCAAAAAGTTGGCAGGCGAGTTTTGTTTTCCAGGGAAAAGCGCCGTTGATTTTGTTTGGGGGACTGTGGCTGGGAGTGGCCGGCTGGCTAATTAGAATCCACGATACGCAGGATGGTTCCCAGACCAGAGGTGGCACCAGTGCCAAGTCGGGCTGGTTTGATAGTACCAAGTGGTTCCTGCAATCTGCCATCCAGAAGCGGGGCAGCTTACTTTTGTTTGCCAGGGAAACGGGCCGAGGTTTTTGTCTGGGGGCCTATGGCTGGGAGTGACCGGCTGGCGCCTGAAAAGCTACGATAGGCAGGATGGTGACCAGTCCCACGGTGGCACCAGTGCCAAGTTGGGCTGATTTGATAGTACCAAGTGGCTCCTGCAATCTGCCATCAAAAAGTTGGCAGGCGAGTTTTGTTTTCCAGGGAAAAGCGCCGTTGTTTGTGTTTGGGGGCCTGTGGCTGGGAGTGGCCGGCTGGCTAATTAGAATCCACGATACGCAGGATGGTTCCCAGACCAGAGGTGGCACCAGAGACAAGTCGGTCCAGTTTGATGGTGCAAAGTGGTTCCTTCAATCTGCCATCCAGAAGCGAGGCATCTGAATTTTATTAGCCAGGGAAACGGGCCGAGGTTCCTGTCTGGGGGCCTATGGCTGGGAGAGGCCGGATGGCTCCTGAAAAGCTACGATAGGCGGGATGTTTCCCAGACCCAAGGTGACACCTGTGCCAAGTCAGGCTGGTTTGATACTACCAAGTGGTTCCTGCAATCTGCCATCCAGAAGCGGGGCAGCTTACTTTTGTTTGCCAGGGAAACGGGCCGAGGTTTTTGTCTGGGGGCCTATGGCTGGGAGTGACCGGCTAGGTCCTGAAAAGCTACGATAGGCAGGATGGTGACCAGACCCATGGTGGCACCAGTGCCAAGTTGGGCTGGTTTGATAGTACCAAGTGGCTCCTGCAATCTGCCATCAAAATGTTGGCAGGCGAGTTTTGTTTTCCAGGGAAAAGCGCCGTTGTTTGTGTTTGGGGGCCTGTGGCTGGGAGTGGCCGGCTGGCTAATTAGAATCCACGATACGCAGGATGGTTCCCAGACCAGAGGTGGCACCAGTGCCAAGTCGGGCCAGTTTGATGGTGCAAAGTGTCTCCTGCAATCTGCCATGCAGAAGCGGGGCAGCTTACTTTTGTTTGCCAGGGAAACGGACCGAGGTTTGTGTCTGGGGGTCCATGGCTGGGAGTGACCGGCTGGCTCCTGAAAAGCTACGATAGGCAGGATGGTGACCAGTCCCACGGTGGCACCAGTGCCAAGTTGGGCTGGTTTGATAGTACCAAGTGGCTCCTGCAATCTGCCATCAAAAAGTTGGCAGGCGAGTTTTGTTTTCCAGGGAAAAGCGCCGTTGTTTGTGTTTGGGGGCCTGTGGCTGGGAGTGGCCGGCTGGCTAATTAGAATCCACGATACGCAGGATGGTTCCCAGACCAGAGGTGGCACCAGTGACAAGTCGGGCCAGTTTGATGGTGCAAAGGGTCTCCTGCAATCTGCCATCCAGAAGCGGGGCAGCTTACTTTTGTTTGCCAGGGAAACGGGCCGAGGTTTTTGTCTGGGGGCCTATGGCTGGGAGTGACCGGCAAGGTCCTGAAAAGCTACGATAGGCAGGATGGTGACCAGACCCATGGTGGCACCAGTGCCAAGTTGGGCTGGTTTGATAGTACCAAGTGGCTCCTGCAATCTGCCATCAAAATGTTGGCAGGCGAGTTTTGTTTTCCAGGGAAAAGCGCCGTTGTTTGTGTTTGGGGGCCTGTGGCTGGGAGTGGCCGGCTGGCTAATTAGAATCCACGATACGCAGGATGGTTCCCAGACCAGAGGTGGCACCAGTGACAAGTCGGGCCAGTTTGATGGTGCAAAGTGTCTCCTGCAATCTGCCATCCAGAAGCGGGGCAGCTTACTTTTGTTTGCCAGGGAAACGGACCGAGGTTTGTGTCTGGGGGTCCATGGCTGGGAGTGACCGGCTGGCTCCTGAAAAGCTACGATAGGCAGGATGGTGACCAGTCCCACGGTGGCACCAGTGCCAAGTTGGGCTGGTTTGATAGTACCAAGTGGCTCCTGCAATCTGCCATCAAAAAGTTGGCAGGCGAGTTTTGTTTTCCAGGGAAAAGCGCCGTTGTTTGTGTTTGGGGGCCTGTGGCTGGGAGTGGCCAGCTGGCTAATTAGAATCCACGATACGCAGGATGGTTCCCAGACCAGAGGTGGCACCAGTGCCAAGTCGGGCTAGATTGTTGGTGCAAAGTGGTTCCTTCAATCTGCCATCCAGAAGCGGGGTAGCTTACTTTTGTTTACCAGGGAAACGGGCCGAGGTTTGTGTGTGGGGGCCTATGGCTGGGAGTGACCGGCTGGCTCCTGAAAAGCTACGATAGGCAGGATGGTGACCAGACCCATGGTGGCAGCAGTGCCAAGTTGGGCTGGTTTGATAGTACCAAGTGGCTCCTGCAATCTGCCATCAAAAAGTTGGCAGGCGAGTTTTGTTTTCCAGGGAAAAGCGCCGTTGATTTTGTTTGGGGGCCTGTGGCTGGGAGTGGCCGCCTGGCGCCTTAGAATCTACGTTACGCAGGATGGTTCCCAGAACCAAGGTGGCACCAGTGCCAAGTCGGGCTGGTTTGATAGTACCAAGTGCGTACTGCAATCTGCCATCCAGAAGCGGGGCAGCTTACTTTTGTTTGCCAGGGAAACGGGCCGAGGTTTTTGTCTGGGGGCCTATGGCTGGGAGTGACCGGCTGGCGCCTGAAAAGCTACGATAGGCAGGATGGTGACCAGACCCATGGTGGCACCAGTGCCAAGTCGGGCTGATTTGATAGTACCAAGTGGCTCCTGCAATCTGCCATCAAAAAGTTGGCAGGCGAGTTTTGTTTTCCAGGGAAAAGCGCCGTTGTTTGTGTTTGGGGGCCTGTGGCTGGGAGTGGCCGGCTGGCTAATTAGAATCCACGATACGCAGGATGGTTCCCAGACCAGAGGTGGCACCAGAGACAAGTCGTTCCAGTTTGATGGTGCAAAGTGGCTCCTGCAATCTGCCATCCAGAAGCGAGGCATCTGAATTTTATTAGCCAGGGAAACGGGCCGAGGTTCCTGTCTGGGGGCCTATGGCTGGGAGAGGCCGGCTGGCTCCTGAAAAGCTACGATAGGCGGGATGTTTCCCAGACCCAAGGTGGCACCAGTGCCAAGTCAGGCTGGTTTGATACTACCAAGTGGTTCCTGCAATCTGCCATCCAGAAGCGGGGCAGCTTACTTTTGTTTGCCAGGGAAACGGGCCGAGGTTTTTGTCTGGGGGCCTATGGCTGGGAGTGACCGGCTAGGTCCTGAAAAGCTACGATAGGCAGGATGGTGACCAGACCCATGGTGGCACCAGTGCCAAGTTGGGCTGGTTTGATAGTACCAAGTGGCTCCTGCAATCTGCCATCAAAATGTTGGCAGGCGAGTTTTGTTTTCCAGGGAAAAGCGCCGTTGTTTGTGTTTGGGGGCCTGTGGCTGGGAGTGGCCGCCTGGCGCCTTAGAATCCACGATACGCAGGATGGTTCCCAGACCAGAGGTGGCACCAGTGACAAGTCGGGCCAGTTTGATGGTGCAAAGTGTCTCCTGCAATCTGCCATCCAGAAGCGGGGCAGCTTACTTTTGTTTTCCAGGGAAACGGGCCGAGGTTTGTGTCTGGGGATCCATGGCTGGGAGTGACCGGCTGGCTCCTGAAAAGCTACGATAGGCAGGATGGTGACCAGTCCCACGGTGGCACCAGTGCCAAGTTGGGCTGGTTTGATAGTACCAAGTGGCTCCTGCAATCTGCCATCAAAAAGTTGGCAGGCGAGTTTTGTTTTCCAGGGAAAAGCGCCGTTGTTTGTGTTTGGGGGCCTGTGGCTGGGAGTGGCCGGCTGGCTAATTAGAATCCACGATACGCAGGATGGTTCCCAGACCAGAGGTGGCACCAGTGCCAAGTCGGGCTAGATTGATGGTGCAAAGTGTCTCCTGCAATCTGCCATCCAGAAGCGGGGCAGCTTACTTTTGTTTGCCAGGGAAACGGGCCGAGGTTTGTGTCTGGGGGTCCATGGCTGGGAGTGACCGGCTGGCTCCTGAAAAGCTACGATAGGCAGGATGGTGACCAGACCCATGGTGGCACCAGTGCCAAGTTGGGCTGGTTTGATAGTACCAAGTGGCTCCTGCAATCTGCCATCAAAAAGTTGGCAGGCGAGTTTTGTTTTCCAGGGAAAAGCGCCGTTGATTTTGTTTGGGGGCCTGTGGCTGGGAGTGGCCGCCTGGCGCCTTAGAATCTACGTTACGCAGGATGGTTCCCGGAACCAAGGTAGCACCAGTGCCAAGTCGGGCTGGTTTGATAGTACCAAGTGGCTCCTGCAATCTGCCATCCAGAAGCGGGGCAGCTTACTTTTGTTTGCCAGGGAAACGGGCCGAGGTTTGTGTCTGGGAGCCTATGGCTGGGAGTGACCGGCTGGCTCCTGAAAAGCTACGATAGGCAGGATGGTGACCAGACCCATGGTGGCAGCAGTGCCAAGTTGGGCTGGTTTGATAGTACCAAGTGGCTCCTGCAATCTGCCATCAAAAAGTTGGCAGGCCAGTTTTGTTTTCCAGGGAAAAGCGCCGTTGTTTGTGTTTGGGGGCCTGTGGCTGGGAGTGGCCAGCTGGCTAATTAGAATCCACGATACGCAGGATGGTTCCCAGACCAGAGGTGGCACCAGTGCCAAGTCGGTCTAGATTGATGGTGCAAAGTGGTTCCTTCAATCTGCCATCCAGAAGCAGGGTAGCTTACTTTTGTTTACCAGGGAAACGGGCCGAGGTTTGTGTGTGGGGGCCTATGGCTGGGAGTGACCGGCTGGCTCCTGAAAAGCTACGATAGGCAGGATGGTGACCAGACCCATGGTCGCAGCAGTGCCAAGTTGGGCTGGTTTGATAGTACCAAGTGGCTCCTGCAATCTGCCATCAAAAAGTTGGCAGGCGAGTTTTGTTTTCCAGGGAAAAGCGCCGTTGATTTTGTTTGGGGGCCTGTGGCTGGGAGTGGCCGCCTGGCGCCTTAGAATCTACGTTACGCAGGATGGTTCCCAGAACCAAGGTGGCACCAGTGCCAAGTCGGGCTGGTTTGATAGTACACAGTGGCTCCTGCAATCTGCCATCCAGAAGCGGGGCAGCTTACTTTTGTTTGCCAGGGAAACGGGCCGAGGTTTTTGTCTGGGGGCCTATGGCTGGGAGTGACCGGCTGGCTCCTGAAAAGCTACGATAGGCAGGATGGTGACCAGACCCATGGTGGCAGCAGTGCCAAGTTGGGCTGATTTGATAGTACTAAGTGGCTCCTGCAATCTGCCATCAAAAAGTTGGCAGGCGAGTTTTGTTTTCCAGGGAAAAGCGCCGTTGTTTGTGTTTGGGGGCCTGTGGCTGGGAGTGGCCGGCTGGCTAATTAGAATCCACGATACGCAGGATGGTTCCCAGACCAGAGGTGGCACCAGTGCCAAGTCGGGCTGGTTTGATAGTACCAAGTGGTTCCTGCAATCTGCCATCCAGAAGCGGGGCAGCTTACTTTTGTTTGCCAGGGAAAAGCGCCGTTGATTTTGTTTGGAGGCCTGTGGCTGGGAGTGGCCGCCTGGCGCCTGAAAAGCTACGATAGGCAGGATGGTGACCAGACCCATGGTGGCACCAGTGCCAAGTCGGGCTCATTTGATAGTACCAAGTGGCTCCTGCAATCTGCCATCAAAAAGTTGGCAGGCGAGTTTTGTTTTCCAGGGAAAAGCGCCGTTGTTTGTGTTTGGGGGCCTGTGGCTGGGAGTGGCCGGCTGGCTAATTAGAATCCACGATACGCAGGATGGTTCCCAGACCAGAGGTGGCACCAGAGACAAGTCGGTCCAGTTTGATGGTGCAAAGTGGCTCCTGCAATCTGCCATCCAGAAGCGAGGCATCTGAATTTTATTAGCCAGGGAAACGGGCCGAGGTTCCTGTCTGGGGGCCTATGGCTGGGAGAGGCCGGCTGGCTCCTGAAAAGCTACGATAGGCGGGATGTTTCCCAGACCCAAGGTGGCACCAGTGCCAAGTCAGGCTGGTTTGATACTACCAAGTGGTTCCTGCAATCTGCCATCCAGAAGCGGGGCAGCTTACTTTTGTTTGCCAGGGAAACGGGCCGAGGTTTTTGTCTGGGGGCCTATGGCTGGGAGTGACCGGCTAGGTCCTGAAAAGCTACGATAGGCAGGATGGTGACCAGACCCATGGTGGCACCAGTGCCAAGTTGGGCTGGTTTGATAGTACCAAGTGGCTCCTGCAATCTGCCATCAAAATGTTGGCAGGCGAGTTTTGTTTTCCAGGGAAAAGCGCCGTTGTTTGTGTTTGGGGGCCTGTGGCTGGGAGTGGCCGGCTGGCTAATTAGAATCCACGATACGCAGGATGGTTCCCAGACCAGAGGTGGCACCAGTGCCAAGTCGGGCCAGTTTGATGGTGCAAAGTGTCTCCTGCAATCTGCCATCCAGAAGCGGGGCAGCTTACTTTTGTTTGCCAGGGAAACGGGCCGAGGTTTGTGTCTGGGGGTCCATGGCTGGGAGTGACCGGCTGGCTCCTGAAAAGCTACGATAGGCAGGATGGTGACCAGTCCCACGGTGGCACCAGTGCCAAGTTGGGCTGGTTTGATAGTACCAAGTGGCTCCTGCAATCTGCCATCAAAATGTTGGCAGGCGAGTTTTGTTTTCCAGGGAAAAGCGCCGTTGTTTGTGTTTGGGGGCCTGTGGCTGGGAGTGGCCGGCTGGCTCCTTAGAATCCACGATACGCAGGATGGTTCCCAGACCAGAGGTGGCACCAGTGCCAAGTCGGGCTGGTTTGATAATACACAGTGGCTCCTGCAATCTGCCATCCAGAAGCGGGGCAGCTTACTTTTGTTAGCCAGGGAAACGGACCTAGGTTTGTGTCTGGGGGCCTATGGCTGGGAGTGACCGGCTGGCTCCTGAAAAGCTACGATAGGCAGGATGGTGACCAGACCCATGGTGGCAGCAGTGCCAAGTTGGGCTGGTTTGATAGTACCAAGTGGCTCCTGCAATCTGCCATCAAAAAGTTGGCAGGCGAGTTTTGTTTTCCAGGGAAAAGCGCCGTTGTTTGTGTTTGGGGGCCTGTGGCTGGGAGTGGCCAGCTGGCTAATTAGAATCCACGATACGCAGGATGGTTCCCAGACCAGAGGTGGCACCAGTGCCAAGTCGGTCGAGATTGATGGTGCAAAGTGGTTCCTTCAATCTGCCATCCAGAAGCGGGGTAGCTTACTTTTGTTTACCAGGGAAACGGGCCGAGGTTTGTGTGTGGGGGCCTATGGCTGGGAGTGACCGGCTGGCTCCTGAAAAGCTACGATAGGCAGGATGGTGACCAGACCCATGGTGGCAGCAGTGCCAAGTTGGGCTGGTTTGATAGTACCAAGTGGCTCCTGCAATCTGCCATCAAAAAGTTGGCAGGCGAGTTTTGTTTTCCAGGGAAAAGCGCCGTTGTTTTTGTTTGGGGGCCTGTGGCTGGGAGTGGCCGCCTGGCGCCTTAGAATCTACGTTACGCAGGATGGTTCCCAGAACCAAGGTGGCACCAGTGCCAAGTCGGGCCAGTTTGATAGTACCAAGTGCGTACTGCAATCTGCCATCCAGAAGCGGGGCAGCTTACTTTTGTTTGCCAGGGAAACGGGCCGAGGTTTTTGTCTGGGGGCCTATGGCTGGGAGTGACCGGCTGGCTCCTGAAAAGCTACGATAGGCAGGATGGTGACCAGACCCATGGTGGCAGCAGTGCCAAGTTGGGCTGATTTGATAGTACTAAGTGGCTCCTGCAATCTGCCATCAAAAAGTTGGCAGGCGAGTTTTGTTTTCCAGGGAAAAGCGCCGTTGTTTGTGTTTGTGGGCCTGTGGCTGGGAGTGGCCGGCTGGCTAATTAGAATCCACGATACGCAGGATGGTTCCCAGACCAGAGGTGGCACCAGTGCCAAGTCGGGCTGGTTTGATAGTACCAAGTGGTTCCTGCAATCTGCCATCCAGAAGCGGGGCAGCTTACTTTTGTTTTCCAGGGAAACGGGCCGAGGTTTTTGTCTGGGGGCCTATGGCTGGGAGTGACCGGCTGGCGCCTGAAAAGCTACGATAGGCAGGATGGTGACCAGACCCATGGTGGCAGCAGTGCCAAGTTGGGCTGGTTTGATAGTACCAAGTGGCTCCTGCAATCTGCCATCAAAAAGTTGGCAGGCGAGTTTTGTTTTCCAGGGAAAAGCGCCGTTGTTTGTGTTTGGGGGCCTGTGGCTGGGAGTGGCCGGCTGGCTAATTAGAATCCACGATACGCAGGATGGTTCCCAGACCAGAGGTGGCACCAGAGACAAGTCGGTCCAGTTTGATGGTGCAAAGTGGCTCCTGCAATCTGCCATCCAGAAGCGAGGCATCTGAATTTTATTAGCCAGGGAAACGGGCCGAGGTTCCTGTCTGGGGGCCTATGGCTGGGAGAGGCCGGCTGGCTCCTGAAAAGCGACGATTGGCGGGATGTTTCCCAGACCCAAGGTGGCACCAGTGCCAAGTCAGGCTGGTTTGATACTACCAAGTGGTTCCTGCAATCTGCCATCCAGAAGCGGGGCAGCTTACTTTTGTTTGCCAGGGAAACGGGCCGAGGTTTGTGTCTGGGGGCCTATGGCTGGGAGTGACCGGCTAGGTCCTGAAAAGCTACGATAGGCAGGATGGTGACCAGACCCATGGTGGCACCAGTGCCAAGTTGGGCTGGTTTGATAGTACCAAGTGGCTCCTGCAATCTGCCATCAAAATGTTGGCAGGCGAGTTTTGTTTTCCAGGGAAAAGCGCCGTTGTTTGTGTTTGGGGGCCTGTGGCTGGGAGTGGCCGGCTGGCTAATTAGAATCCACGATACGCAGGATGGTTCCCAGACCAGAGGTGGCACCAGTGACAAGTCGGGCCAGTTTGATGGTGCAAAGTGTCTCCTGCAATCTGCCATCCAGAAGCGGGGCAGCTTACTTTTGTTTGCCAGGGAAACGGGCCGAGGTTTGTGTCTGGGGGTCCATGGCTGGGAGTGACCGGCTGGCTCCTGAAAAGCTACGATAGGCAGGATGGTGACCAGTCCCACGGTGGCACCAGTGCCAAGTTGGGCTGGTTTGATAGTACCAAGTGGCTCCTGCAATCTGCCATCAAAAAGTTGGCAGGCGAGTTTTGTTTTCCAGGGTAAAGCGCCGTTGTTTGTGTTTGGGGGCCTGTGGCTGGGAGTGGCCGGCTGGCTCCTTAGAATCCACGATACGCAGGATGGTTCCCAGACCAGAGGTGGCACCAGTGCCAAGTCGGGCTGGTTTGATAGTACACAGTGGCTCCTGCAATCTGCCATCCAGAAGCGGGGCAGCTTACTTTTGTTTGCCAGGGAAACGGGCCGAGGTTTGTGTCTGGGGGCCTATGGCTGGGAGTGACCGGCTGGCTCCTGAAAAGCTACGATAGGCAGGATGGTGACCAGACCCATGGTGGCAGCAGTGCCAAGTTGGGCTGATTTGATAGTACTAAGTGGCTCCTGCAATCTGCCATCAAAAAGTTGGCAGGCGAGTTTTGTTTTCCAGGGAAAAGCGCCGTTGTTTGTGTTTGGGGGCCTGTGGCTGGGAGTGGCCAGCTGGCTAATTAGAATCCACGATACACAGGATGGTTCCCAGACCAGAGGTGGCACCAGTGCCAAGTCGGTCTAGATTGATGGTGCAAAGTGGTTCCTTCAATCTGCCATCCAGAAGCGGGGTAGCTTACTTTTGTTTACCAGGGAAACGGGCCGAGGTTTGTGTGTGGGGCCTTTGGCTGGGAGTGACCGGCTGGCTCCTGAAAAGCTACGATAGGCAGGATGGTGACCAGACCCATGGTGGCAGCAGTGCCAAGTTGGGCTGGTTTGATAGTACCAAGTGGCTCCTGCAATCTGCCATCAAAAAGTTGGCAGGCGAGTTTTGTTTTCCAGGGAAAAGCGCCGTTGTTTGTGTTTGGGGGCCTGTGGCTGGGAGTGGCCGGCTGGCTAATTAGAATCCACGATACGCAGGATGGTTCCCAGACCAGAGGTGGCACCAGAGACAAGTCGTTCCAGTTTGATGGTGCAAAGTGGCTCCTGCAATCTGCCATCCAGAAGCGAGGCATCTGAATTTTATTAGCCAGGGAAACGGGCCGAGGTTCCTGTCTGGGGGCCTATGGCTGGGAGAGGCCGGCTGGCTCCTGAAAAGCTACGATAGGCGGGATGTTTCCCAGACCCAAGGTGGCACCAGTGCCAAGTCAGGCTGGTTTGATACTACCAAGTGGTTCCTGCAATCTGCCATCCAGAAGCGGGGCAGCTTACTTTTGTTTGCCAGGGAAACGGGCCGAGGTTTTTGTCTGGGGGCCTATGGCTGGGAGTGACCGGCTAGGTCCTGAAAAGCTACGATAGGCAGGATGGTGACCAGACCCATGGTGGCACCAGTGCCAAGTTGGGCTGGTTTGATAGTACCAAGTGGCTCCTGCAATCTGCCATCAAAATGTTGGCAGGCGAGTTTTGTTTTCCAGGGAAAAGTGCCGTTGTTTGTGTTTGGGGGCCTGTGGCTGGGAGTGGCCGGCTGGCTAATTAGAATCCACGATACGCAGGATGGTTCCCAGACCAGAGGTGGCACCAGTGCCAAGTCGGGCCAGTTTGATGGTGCAAAGTGTCTCCTGCAATCTGCCATCCAGAAGCGGGGCAGCTTACTTTTGTTTGCCAGGGAAACGGGCCGAGGTTTGTGTCTGGGGGTCCATGGCTGGGAGTGACCGGCTGGCTCCTGAAAAGCTACGATAGGCAGGATGGTGACCAGTCCCACGGTGGCACCAGTGCCAAGTTGGGCTGGTTTGATAGTACCAAGTGGCTCCTGCAATCTGCCATCAAAATGTTGGCAGGCGAGTTTTGTTTTCCAGGGAAAAGCGCCGTTGTTTGTGTTTGTGGGCCTGTGGCTGGGAGTGGCCGGCTGGCTCCTTAGAATCCACGATACGCAGGATGGTTCCCAGACCAGAGGTGGCACCAGTGCCAAGTCGGGCTAGATTGATGGTGCAAAGTGTCTCCTGCAATCTGCCATCCAGAAGCGGGGCAGCTTACTTTTGTTTGCCAGGGAAACGGGCCGAGGTTTGTGTCTGGGGGTCCATGGCTGGGAGTGACCGGCTGGCTCCTGAAAAGCTACGATAGGCAGGATGGTGACCAGACCCATGGTGGCACCAGTGCCAAGTTGGGCTGGTTTGATAGTACCAAGTGGCTCCTGCAATCTGCCATCAAAAAGTTGGCAGGCGAGTTTTGTTTTCCAGGGAAAAGCGCCGTTGATTTTGTTTGGGGGCCTGTGGCTGGGAGTGGCCGCCTGGCGCCTTAGAATCTACGTTACGCAGGATGGTTCCCGGAACCAAGGTAGCACCAGTGCCAAGTCGGGCTGGTTTGATAGTACCAAGTGGCTCCTGCAATCTGCCATCCAGAAGCGGGGCAGCTTACTTTTGTTTGCCAGGGAAACGGGCCGAGGTTTGTGTCTGGGAGCCTATGGCTGGGAGTGACCGGCTGGCTCCTGAAAAGCTACGATAGGCAGGATGGTGACCAGACCCATGGTGGCAGCAGTGCCAAGTTGGGCTGGTTTGATAGTACCAAGTGGCTCCTGCAATCTGCCATCAAAAAGTTGGCAGGCCAGTTTTGTTTTCCAGGGAAAAGCGCCGTTGTTTGTGTTTGGGGGCCTGTGGCTGGGAGTGGCCAGCTGGCTAATTAGAATCCACGATACGCAGGATGGTTCCCAGACCAGAGGTGGCACCAGTGCCAAGTCGGTCTAGATTGATGGTGCAAAGTGGTTCCTTCAATCTGCCATCCAGAAGCAGGGTAGCTTACTTTTGTTTACCAGGGAAACGGGCCGAGGTTTGTGTCTGGGGGCCTATGGCTGGGAGTGACCGGCTGGCTCCTGAAAAGCTACGATAGGCAGGATGGTGACCAGACCCATGGTGGCAGCAGTGCCAAGTTGGGCTGGTTTGATAGTACCAAGTGGCTCCTGCAATCTGCCATCAAAAAGTTGGCAGGCGAGTTTTGTTTTCCAGGGAAAAGCGCCGTTGATTTTGTTTGGGGGCCTGTGGCTGGGAGTGGCCGCCTGGCGCCTTAGAATCTACGTTACGCAGGATGGTTCCCAGAACCAAGGTGGCACCAGTGCCAAGTCGGGCTGGTTTGATAGTACACAGTGGCTCCTGCAATCTGCCATCCAGAAGCGGGGCAGCTTACTTTTGTTTGCCAGGGAAACGGGCCGAGGTTTTTGTCTGGGGGCCTATGGCTGGGAGTGACCGGCTGGCTCCTGAAAAGCTACGATAGGCAGGATGGTGACCAGACCCATGGTGGCAGCAGTGCCAAGTTGGGCTGATTTGATAGTACTAAGTGGCTCCTGCAATCTGCCATCAAAAAGTTGGCAGGCGAGTTTTGTTTTCCAGGGAAAAGCGCCGTTGTTTGTGTTTGGGGGCCTGTGGCTGGGAGTGGCCGGCTGGCTAATTAGAATCCACGATACGCAGGATGGTTCCCAGACCAGAGGTGGCACCAGTGCCAAGTCGGGCTGGTTTGATAGTACCAAGTGGTTCCTGCAATCTGCCATCCAGAAGCGGGGCAGCTTACTTTTGTTTGCCAGGGAAAAGCACCGTTGATTTTGTTTGGAGGCCTGTGGCTGGGAGTGACCGGCTAGGTCCTGAAAAGCTACGATAGGCAGGATGGTGACCAGTCCCACGGTGGCACCAGTGCCAAGTTGGGCTGGTTTGATAGTACCAAGTGGCTCCTGCAATCTGCCATCAAAATGTTGGCAGGCGAGTTTTGTTTTCCAGGGAAAAGCGCCGTTGTTTGTGTTTGGGGGCCTGTGGCTGGGAGTGGCCGGCTGGCTCCTTAGAATCCACGATACGCAGGATGGTTCCCAGACCAGAGGTGGCACCAGTGCCAAGTCGGGCTGGTTTGATAGTACACAGTGGCTCCTGCAATCTGCCATCCAGAAGCGGGGCAGCTTACTTTTGTTAGCCAGGGAAACGGACCTAGGTTTGTGTCTGGGGGCCTATGGCTGGGAGTGACCGGCTGGCTCCTGAAAAGCTACGATAGGCAGGATGGTGACCAGACCCATGGTGGCAGCAGTGCCAAGTTGGGCTGGTTTGATAGTACCAAGTGGCTCCTGCAATCTGCCATCAAAAATTTGGCAGGCCAGTTTTGTTTTCCAGGGAAAAGCGCCGTTGTTTGTGTTTGGGGGCCTGTGGCTGGGAGTGGCCAGCTGGCTAATTAGAATCCACGATACGCAGGATGGTTCCCAGACCAGAGGTGGCACCAGTGCCAAGTCGGTCGAGATTGATGGTGCAAAGTGGTTCCTTCAATCTGCCATCCAGAAGCGGGGTAGCTTACTTTTGTTTACCAGGGAAACGGGCCGAGGTTTGTGTGTGGGGGCCTATGGCTGGGAGTGACCGGCTGGCTCCTGAAAAGCTACGATAGGCAGGATGGTGACCAGACCCATGGTGGCAGCAGTGCCAAGTTGGGCTGGTTTGATAGTACCAAGTGGCTCCTGCAATCTGCCATCAAAAAGTTGGCAGGCGAGTTTTGTTTTCCAGGGAAAAGCGCCGTTGTTTTTGTTTGGGGGCCTGTGGCTGGGAGTGGCCGCCTGGCGCCTTAGAATCTACGTTACGCAGGATGGTTCCCAGAACCAAGGTGGCACCAGTGCCAAGTCGGGCCAGTTTGATAGTACCAAGTGCGTACTGCAATCTGCCATCCAGAAGCGGGGCAGCTTACTTTTGTTTGCCAGGGAAACGGGCCGAGGTTTTTGTCTGGGGGCCTATGGCTGGGAGTGACCGGCTGGCTCCTGAAAAGCTACGATAGGCAGGATGGTGACCAGACCCATGGTGGCAGCAGTGCCAAGTTGGGCTGATTTGATAGTACTAAGTGGCTCCTGCAATCTGCCATCAAAAAGTTGGCAGGCGAGTTTTGTTTTCCAGGGAAAAGCGCCGTTGTTTGTGTTTGTGGGCCTGTGGCTGGGAGTGGCCGGCTGGCTAATTAGAATCCACGATACGCAGGATGGTTCCCAGACCAGAGGTGGCACCAGTGCCAAGTCGGGCTGGTTTGATAGTACCAAGTGGTTCCTGCAATCTGCCATCCAGAAGCGGGGCAGCTTACTTTTGTTTGCCAGGGAAACGGGCCGAGGTTTTTGTCTGGGGGCCTATGGCTGGGAGTGACCGGCTGGCGCCTGAAAAGCTACGATAGGCAGGATGGTGACCAGACCCATGGTGGCACCAGTGCCAAGTCGGGCTGATTTGATAGTACCAAGTGGCTCCTGCAATCTGCCATCAAAAAGTTGGCAGGCGAGTTTTGTTTTCCAGGGAAAAGCGCCGTTGTTTGTGTTTGGGGGCCTGTGGCTGGGAGTGGCCGGCTGGCTAATTAGAATCCACGATACGCAGGATGGTTCCCAGACCAGAGGTGGCACCAGAGACAAGTCGGTCCAGTTTGATGGTGCAAAGTGGCTCCTGCAATCTGCCATCCAGAAGCGAGGCATCTGAATTTTATTAGCCAGGGAAACGGGCCGAGGTTCCTGTCTGGGGGCCTATGGCTGGGAGAGGCCGGCTGGCTCCTGAAAAGCGACGATTGGCGGGATGTTTCCCAGACCCAAGGTGGCACCAGTGCCAAGTCAGGCTGGTTTGATACTACCAAGTGGTTCCTGCAATCTGCCATCCAGAAGCGGGGCAGCTTACTTTTGTTTGCCAGGGAAACGGGCCGAGGTTTGTGTCTGGGGGCCTATGGCTGGGAGTGACCGGCTAGGTCCTGAAAAGCTACGATAGGCAGGATGGTGACCAGACCCATGGTGGCACCAGTGCCAAGTTGGGCTGGTTTGATAGTACCAAGTGGCTCCTGCAATCTGCCATCAAAATGTTGGCAGGCGAGTTTTGTTTTCCAGGGAAAAGCGCCGTTGTTTGTGTTTGGGGGCCTGTGGCTGGGAGTGGCCGGCTGGCTAATTAGAATCCACGATACGCAGGATGGTTCCCAGACCAGAGGTGGCACCAGTGACAAGTCGGGCCAGTTTGATGGTGCAAAGTGTCTCCTGCAATCTGCCATCCAGAAGCGGGGCAGCTTACTTTTGTTTGCCAGGGAAACGGGCCGAGGTTTGTGTCTGGGGGTCCATGGCTGGGAGTGACCGGCTGGCTCCTGAAAAGCTACGATAGGCAGGATGGTGACCAGTCCCACGGTGGCACCAGTGCCAAGTTGGGCTGGTTTGATAGTACCAAGTGGCTCCTGCAATCTGCCATCAAAAAGTTGGCAGGCGAGTTTTGTTTTCCAGGGAAAAGCGCCATTGTTTGTGTTTGGAGGCCTGTGGCTGGGAGTGGCCGGCTGGCTCCTTAGAATCCACGATACGCAGGATGGTTCCCAGACCAGAGGTGGCACCAGTGCCAAGTCGGGCTGGTTTGATAGTACACAGTGGCTCCTGCAATCTGCCATCCAGAAGCGGGGCAGCTTACTTTTGTTTGCCAGGGAAACAGGCCGAGGTTTGTGTCTGGGGGCCTATGGCTGGGAGTGACCGGCTGGCTCCTGAAAAGCTACGATAGGCAGGATGGTGACCAGACCCATGGTGGCAGCAGTGCCAAGTTGGGCTGGTTTGATAGTACCAAGTGGCTCCTGCAATCTGCCATCAAAAAGTTGGCAGGCGAGTTTTGTTTTCCAGGGAAAAGCGCCGTTGTTTGTGTTTGGGGGCCTGTGGCTGGGAGTGGCCAGCTGGCTAATTAGAATCCACGATACACAGGATGGTTCCCAGACCAGAGGTGGCACCAGTGCCAAGTCGGTCTAGATTGATGGCGCAAAGTGGTTCCTTCAATCTGCCATCCAGAAGCGGGGTAGCTTACTTTTGTTTACCAGGGAAACGGGCCGAGGTTTGTGTGTGGGGCCTTTGGCTGGGAGTGACCGGCTGGCTCCTGAAAAGCTACGATAGGCAGGATGGTGACCAGACCCATGGTGGCAGCAGTGCCAAGTTGGGCTGGTTTGATAGTACCAAGTGGCTACTGCAATCTGCCATCAAAAAGTTGGCAGGCGAGTTTTGTTTTCCAGGGAAAAGCGCCGTTGATTTTGTTTGGGGGCCTGTGGCTGGGAGAGGCCGCCTGGTGCCTTAGAATGTACGTTACGCAGGATGGTTCGCAGAACCAAGGTGGCACCAGTGCCAAGTCGGGCTGGTTTGATAGTACCAAGTGGCTCCTGCAATCTGCCATCAAAAAGTTGGCAGGCGAGTTTTGTTTTCCAGGGAAAAGCGCCGTTGTTTGTGTTTGGGGGCCTGTGGCTGGGAGTGGCCGGCTGGCTAATTAGAATCCACGATACGCAGGATGGTTCCCAGACCAGAGGTGGCACCAGAGACAAGTCGGTCCAGTTTGATGGTGCAAAGTGGCTCCTGCAATCTGCCATCCAGAAGCGAGGCATCTGAATTTTATTAGCCAGGGAAACGGGCCGAGGTTCCTGTCTGGGGGCCTATGGCTGGGAGAGGCCGGCTGGCTCCTGAAAAGCTACGATAGGCGGGATGTTTCCCAGACCCAAGGTGGCACCAGTGCCAAGTCAGGCTGGTTTGATACTACCAAGTGGTTCCTGCAATCTGCCATCCAGAAGCGGGGCAGCTTACTTTTGTTTGCCAGGGAAACGGGCCGAGGTTTTTGTCTGGGGGCCTATGGCTGGGAGTGACCGGCTAGGTCCTGAAAAGCTACGATAGGCAGGATGGTGACCAGACCCATGGTGGCACCAGTGCCAAGTTGGGCTGGTTTGATAGTACCAAGTGGCTCCTGCAATCTGCCATCAAAATGTTGGCAGGCGAGTTTTGTTTTCCAGGGAAAAGCGCCGTTGTTTGTGTTTGGGGGCCTGTGGCTGGGAGTGGCCGGCTGGCTAATTAGAATCCACGATACGCAGGATGGTTCCCAGACCAGAGGTGGCACCAGTGACAAGTCGGGCCAGTTTGATGGTGCAAAGTGTCTCCTGCAATCTGCCATCCAGAAGCGGGGCAGCTTACTTTTGTTTGCCAGGGAAACGGGCCGAGGTTTGTGTCTGGGGGTCCATGGCTGGGAGTGACCGGCTGGCTCCTGAAAAGCTACGATAGGCAGGATGGTGACCAGTCCCACGGTGGCACCAGTGCCAAGTTGGGCTGGTTTGATAGTACCAAGTGGCTCCTGCAATCTGCCATCAAAAAGTTGGCAGGCGAGTTTTGTTTTCCAGGGAAAAGCGCCGTTGTTTGTGTTTGGGGGCCTGTGGCTGGGAGTGGCCAGCTGGCTAATTAGAATCCACGATACGCAGGATGGTTCCCAGACCAGAGGTGGCACCAGTGCCAAGTCGGGCTAGATTGATGGTGCAAAGTGGTTCCTTCAATCTGCCATCCAGAAGCGGGGTAGCTTACTTTTGTTTACCAGGGAAACGGACCGAGGTTTGTGTGTGAGGGCCTATGGCTGGGAGTGACCGGCTGGCGCCTGAAAAGCTACGATAGGCAGGATGGTGACCAGACCCATGGTGGCAGCAGTGCCAAGTTGGGCTGGTTTGATAGTACCAAGTGGCTCCTGCAATCTGCCATCAAAATGTTGGCAGGCGAGTTTTGTTTTCCAGGGAAAAGCGCCGTTGATTTTGTCTGGGGGCCTGTGGCTGGGAGTGGCCGCCTGGTGCCTTAGAATGTACGTTACGCAGGATGGTTCCCAGAACCAAGGTGGCACCAGTGCCAAGTCGGGCTGGTTTGATAGTACCAAGTGGCTCCTGCAATCTGCCATCAAAAAGTTGGCAGGCGAGTTTTGTTTTCCAGGGAAAAGCGCCGTTGTTTGTGTTTGGGGGCCTGTGGCTGGGAGTGGCCGGCTGGCTAATTAGAATCCACGATACGCAGGATGGTTCCCAGACCAGAGGTGGCACCAGAGACAAGTCGGTCCAGTTTGATGGTGCAAAGTGGCTCCTGCAATCTGCCATCCAGAAGCGAGGCATCTGAATTTTATTAGCCAGGGAAACGGGCCGAGGTTCCTGTCTGGGGGCCTATGGCTGGGAGAGGCCGGCTGGCTCCTGAAAAGCTACGATAGGCGGGATGTTTCCCAGACCCAAGGTGGCACCAGTGCCAAGTCGGGCTGGTTTGATACTACCAAGTGGTTCCTGCAATCTGCCATCCAGAAGCGGGGCAGCTTACTTTTGTTTGCCAGGGAAACGGGCCGAGGTTTTTGTCTGGGGGCCTATGGCTGGGAGTGACCGGCTGGCGCCTGAAAAGCTACGATAGGCAGGATGGTGACCAGACCCATGGTGGCACCAGTGCCAAGTTGGGCTGGTTTGATAGTACCAAGTGGCTCCTGCAATCTGCCATCAAAATGTTGGCAGGCGAGTTTTGTTTTCCAGGGAAAAGCGCCGTTGTTTGTGTTTGGGGGCCTGTGGCTGGGAGTGGCCGGCTGGCTAATTAGAATCCACGATACGCAGGATGGTTCCCAGACCAGAGGTGGCACCAGTGACAAGTCGGGCCAGTTTGATGGTGCAAAGTGTCTCCTGCAATCTGCCATCCAGAAGCGGGGCAGCTTACTTTTGTTTGCCAGGGAAACGGGCCGAGGTTTGTGTCTGGGGGTCCATGGCTGGGAGTGACCGGCTGGCTCCTGAAAAGCTACGATAGGCAGGATGGTGACCAGTCCCACGGTGGCACCAGTGCCAAGTTGGGCTGGTTTGATAGTACCAAGTGGCTCCTGCAATCTGCCATCAAAAAGTTGGCAGGCGAGTTTTGTTTTCCAGGGTAAAGCGCCGTTGTTTGTGTTTGGGGGCCTGTGGCTGGGAGTGGCCGGCTGGCTCCTTAGAATCCACGATACGCAGGATGGTTCCCAGACCAGAGGTGGCACCAGTGCCAAGTCGGGCTGGTTTGATAGTACACAGTGGCTCCTGCAATCTGCCATCCAGAAGCGGGGCAGCTTACTTTTGTTTGCCAGGGAAACGGGCCGAGGTTTGTGTCTGGGGGCCTATGGCTGGGAGTGACCGGCTGGCTCCTGAAAAGCTACGATAGGCAGGATGGTGACCAGACCCATGGTGGCACCAGTGCCAAGTTGGGCTGATTTGATAGTACTAAGTGGCTCCTGCAATCTGCCATCAAAAAGTTGGCAGGCGAGTTTTGTTTTCCAGGGAAAAGCGCCGTTGTTTGTGTTTGGGGGCCTGTGGCTGGGAGTGGCCAGCTGGCTAATTAAAATCCACGATACGCAGGATGGTTCCCAGACCAGAGGTGGCACCAGTGCCAAGTCGGTCTAGATTGATGGTGCAAAGTGGTTCCTTCAATCTGCCATCCAGAAGCGGGGTAGCTTACTTTTGTTTACCAGGGAAACGGGCCGAGGTTTGTGTGTGGGGCCTTTGGCTGGGAGTGACCGGCTGGCTCCTGAAAAGCTACGATAGGCAGGATGGTGACCAGACCCATGGTGGCAGCAGTGCCAAGTTGGGCTGGTTTGATAGTACCAAGTGGCTCCTGCAATCTGCCATCAAAAAGTTGGCAGGCGAGTTTTGTTTTCCAGGGAAAAGCGCCGTTGATTTTGTTTGGGGGCCTGTGGCTGGGAGTGGCCGCCTGACGCCTTAGAATCTACGTTACGCAGGATGGTTCCCAGAACCAAGGTGGCACCAGTGCCAAGTCGGGCTGCTTTGATAGTACACAGTGGCTCCTGCAATCTGCCATCCAGAAGCGGGGCAGCTTACTTTTGTTTGCCAGGGAAACGGGCCGAGGTTTTTGTCTGGGGGCCTATGGCTGGGAGTGACCGGCTGGCGCCTGAAAAGCTACGATAGGCAGGATGGTGACCAGACCCATGGTGGCACCAGTGCCAAGTCGGGCTGATTTGATAGTACCAAGTGGCTCCTGCAATCTGCCATCAAAATGTTGGCAGGCGAGTTTTGTTTTCCAGGGAAAAGCGCCGTTGTTTGTGTTTGGGGGCCTGTGGCTGGGAGTGGCCGGCTGGCTAATTAGAATCCACGATACGCAGGATGGTTCCCAGACCAGAGGTGGCACCAGAGACAAGTCGGTCCAGTTTGATGGTGCAAAGTGGCTCCTGCAATCTGCCATCCAGAAGCGAGGCATCTGAATTTTATTAGCCAGGGAAACGGGCCGAGGTTCCTGTCTGGGGGCCTATGGCTGGGAGAGGCCGGCTGGCTCCTGAAAAGCTACGATAGGCGGGATGTTTCCCAGACCCAAGGTGGCACCAGTGCCAAGTCAGGCTGGTTTGATACTACCAAGTGGTTCCTGCAATCTGCCATCCAGAAGCGGGGCAGCTTACTTTTGTTTGCCAGGGAAACGGGCCGAGGTTTTTGTCTGGGGGCCTATGGCTGGGAGTGACCGGCTGGCGCCTGAAAAGCTACGATAGGCAGGATGGTGACCAGACCCATGGTGGCACCAGTGCCAAGTTGGGCTGGTTTGATAGTACCAAGTGGCTCCTGCAATCTGCCATCAAAAAGTTGGCAGGTGAGTTTTGTTTTCCAGGGAAAAGCGCCGTTGTTTGTGTTTGGGGGCCTGTGGCTGGGAGTGGCCGGCTGGCTAATTAGAATCCACGATACGCAGGATGGTTCCCAGACCAGAGGTGGCAGCAGTGACAAGTCGGGCCAGTTTGATGGTGCAAAGTGTCTCCTGCAATCTGCCATCCAGAAGCGGGGCAGCTTACTTTTGTTTGCCAGGGAAACGGGCCGAGGTTTTTGTCTGGGGGTCCATGGCTGGGAGTGACCGGCTGGCTCCTGAAAAGCTACGATAGGCAGGATGGTGACCAGACCCATGGTGGCACCAGTGCCAAGTTGGGCTGGTTTGATAGTACCAAGTGGCTCCTGCAATCTGCCATCAAAAAGTTGGCAGGCGAGTTTTGTTTTCCAGGGAAAAGCGCCGTTGTTTGTGTTTGGGGGCCTGTGGCTGGGAGTGGCCGGCTGGCTCCTTAGAATCCACGTTACGCAGGATGGTTCCCAGACCAGAGGTGGCACCAGTGCCAAGTCGGGCTGGTTTGATAGTACACAGTGGCTCCTGCAATCTGCCATCCAGAAGCGGGGCAGCTTACTTTTGTTTGCCAGGGAAACGGGCCGAGGTTTGTGTCTGGGGGCCTATGGCTGGGAGTGACCGGCTGGCTACAGAAAAGCTACGATAGGCAGGATGGTGACCAGACCCATGGTGGCAGCAGTGCCAAGTTGGGCTGGTTTGATAGTACCAAGTGGCTCCTGCAATCTGCCATCAAAAAGTTGGCAGGCGAGTTTTGTTTTCCAGGGAAAAGCGCCGTTGATTTTGTTTGGGGGCCTGTGGCTGGGAGTGGCCAGCTGGCTAATTAGAATCCACGATACGCAGGATGGTTCCCAGACCAGAGGTGGCACCAGTGCCAAGTCGGTCTAGATTGATGGTGCAAAGTGGTTCCTTCAATCTGCCATCCAGAAGCGGGGTAGCTTACTTTTGTTTACCAGGGAAACGGGCCGAGGTTTGTGTGTGGGGGCCTATGGCTGGGAGTGACCGGCTGGCTCCTGAAAAGCTACGATAGGCAGGATGGTGACCAGACCCATGGTGGCACCAGTGCCAAGTTGGGCTGGTTTGATAGTACCAAGTGGCTCCTGCAATCTGCCATCAAAAAGTTGGCAGGCGAGTTTTGTTTTCCAGGGAAAAGCGCCGTTGTTTTTGTTTGGGGGCCTGTGGCTGGGAGTGGCCGCCTGGCGCCTTAGAATCTACGTTACGCAGGATGGTTCCCAGAACCAAGGTGGCACCAGTGCCAAGTCGGGCCAGTTTGATAGTACCAAGTGCGTACTTCAATCTGCCATCCAGAAGCGGGGCAGCTTACTTTTGTTTGCCAGGGAAACGGGCCGAGGTTTGTGTCTGGGGGCCTATGGCTGGGAGTGACCGGCTGGCGCCTGAAAAGCTACGATAGGCAGGATGGTGACCAGACCCATGGTGGCACCAGTGCCAAGTCGGGCTGATTTGATAGTACCAAGTGGCTCCTGCAATCTGCCATCAAAAAGTTGGCAGGCGAGTTTTGTTTTCCAGGGAAAAGCGCCGTTGTTTGTGTTTGGGGGCCTGTGACTGGGAGTGGCCGGCTGGCTAATTAGAATCCACGATACGCAGGATGGTTCCCAGACCAGAGGTGTCACCAGAGACAAGTCGGTCCAGTTTGATGGTGCAAAGTGGCTCCTGCAATCTGCCATCCAGAAGCGAGGCATCTGAATTTTATTAGCCAGGGAAACGGGCCGAGGTTCCTGTCTGGGGGCCTATGGCTGGGAGAGGCCGGCTGGCTCCTGAAAAGCTACGATAGGCGGGATGTTTCCCAGACCCAAGGTGGCACCAGTGCCAAGTCAGGCTGGTTTGATACTACCAAGTGGTTCCTGCAATCTGCCATCCAGAAGCGGGGCAGCTTACTTTTGTTTGCCAGGGAAACGGGCCGAGGTTTGTGTCTGGGGGCCTATGGCTGGGAGTGACCGGCTAGGTCCTGAAAAGCTACGATAGGCAGGATGGTGACCAGACCCATGGTGGCAGCAGTGCCAAGTTGGGCTGGTTTGATAGTACCAAGTGGCTCCTGCAATCTGCCATCAAAATGTTGGCAGGCGAGTTTTGTTTTCCAGGGAAAAGCGCCGTTGTTTGTGTTTGGGGGCCTGTGGCTGGGAGTGGCCGGCTGGCTAATTAGAATCCACGATACGCAGGATGGTTCCCAGACCAGAGGTGGCACCAGTGACAAGTCGGGCCAGTTTGATGGTGCAAAGTGTCTCCTGCAATCTGCCATCCAGAAGCGGGGCAGCTTACTTTTGTTTGCCAGGGAAACGGGCCGAGGTTTGTGTCTGGGGGTCCATGGCTGGGAGTGACCGGCTGGCTCCTGAAAAGCTACAATAGGCAGGATGGTGACCAGTCCCACGGTGGCACCATTGCCAAGTTGGGCTGGTTTGATAGTACCAAGTGGCTCCTGCAATCTGCCATCAAAAAGTTGGCAGGCGAGTTTTGTTTTCCAGGGAAAAGCGCCATTGTTTGTGTTTGGAGGCCTGTGGCTGGGAGTGGCCGGCTGGCTCCTTAGAATCCACGATACGCAGGATGGTTCCCAGACCAGAGGTGGCACCAGTGCCAAGTCGGGCTGGTTTGATAGTACACAGTGGCTCCTGCAATCTGCCATCCAGAAGCGGGGCAGCTTACTTTTGTTTGCCAGGGAAACAGGCCGAGGTTTGTGTCTGGGGGCCTATGGCTGGGAGTGACCGGCTGGCTCCTGAAAAGCTACGATAGGCAGGATGGTGACCAGACCCATGGTGGCAGCAGTGCCAAGTTGGGCTGGTTTGATAGTACCAAGTGGCTCCTGCAATCTGCCATCAAAAAGTTGGCAGGCGAGTTTTGTTTTCCAGGGAAAAGCGCCGTTGATTTTGTTTGGGGGCCTGTGGCTGGGAGTGGCCGCCTGGTGCCTTAGAATGTACGTTACGCAGGATGGTTCGCAGAACCAAGGTGGCACCAGTGCCAAGTCGGGCTGGTTTGATAGTACCAAGTGTGTACTGCAATCTGCCATCCAGAAGCGGGGCAGCTTACTTTTGTTTGCCAGGGAAACGGGCCGAGGTTTTTGTCTGGGGGCCTATGGCTGGGAGTGACCGGCTGGCTCCTGAAAAGCTACGATAGGCAGGATGGTGACCAGTCCCACGGTGGCACCAGTGCCAAGTTGGGCTGGTTTGATAGTACCAAGTGGCTCCTGCAATCTGCCATCAAAAAGTTGGCAGGCGAGTTTTGTTTTCCAGGGAAAAGCGCCATTGTTTGTGTTTGGGGGCCTGTGGCTGGGAGTGGCCAGCTGGCTAATTAGAATCCACGATACGCAGGATGGTTCCCAGACCAGAGGTGGCACCAGTGCCAAGTCGGGCTAGATTGATGGTGCAAAGTGGTTCCTTCAATCTGCCATCCAGAAGCGGGGTAGCTTACTTTTGTTTACCAGGGAAACGGGCCGAGGTTTGTGTGTGAGGGCCTATGGCTGGGAGTGACCGGCTGGCTCCTGAAAAGCTACGATAGGCAGGATGGTGACCAGACCCATGGTGGCAGCAGTGCCAAGTTGGGCTGGTTTGATAGTACCAAGTGGCTCCTGCAATCTGCCATCAAAAAGTTGGCAGGCGAGTTTTGTTTTCCAGGGAAACGGGCCGTTGATTTTGTCTGGGGGCCTGTGGCTGGGAGTGGCCGCCTGGTGCCTTAGAATGTACGTTACGCAGGATGGTTCCCAGAACCAAGGTGGCACCAGTGCCAAGTCGGGCTGGTTTGATAGTACCAAGTGGCTCCTGCAATCTGCCATCAAAAAGTTGGCAGGCGAGTTTTGTTTTCCAGGGAAAAGCGCCGTTGATTTTGTTTGGGGGCCTGTGGCTGGGAGTGGCCGGCTGGCTAATTAGAATCCACGATACGCAGGATGGTTCCCAGACCAGAGGTGGCACCAGAGACAAGTCGGTCCAGTTTGATGGTGCAAAGTGGCTCCTGCAATCTGCCATCCAGAAGCGAGGCATCTGAATTTTATTAGCCAGGGAAACGGGCCGAGGTTCCTGTCTGGGGGCCTATGGCTGGGAGAGGCCGGCTGGCTCCTGAAAAGCTACGATAGGCGGGATGTTTCCCAGACCCAAGGTGGCACCAGTGCCAAGTCGGGCCAGTTTGATAGTACCAAGTGCGTACTTCAATCTGCCATCCAGAAGCGGGGCAGCTTACTTTTGTTTGCCAGGGAAACGGGCCGAGGTTTGTGTCTGGGGGCCTATGGCTGGGAGTGACCGGCTGGCGCCTGAAAAGCTACGATAGGCAGGATGGTGACCAGACCCATGGTGGCACCAGTGCCAAGTCGGGCTGATTTGATAGTACCAAGTGGCTCCTGCAATCTGCCATCAAAAAGTTGGCAGGCGAGTTTTGTTTTCCAGGGAAAAGCGCCGTTGTTTGTGTTTGGGGGCCTGTGGCTGGGAGTGGCCGGCTGGCTAATTAGAATCCACGATACGCAGGATGGTTCCCAGACCAGAGGTGTCACCAGAGACAAGTCGGTCCAGTTTGATGGTGCAAAGTGGCTCCTGCAATCTGCCATCCAGAAGCGAGGCATCTGAATTTTATTAGCCAGGGAAACGGGCCGAGGTTCCTGTCTGGGGGCCTATGGCTGGGAGAGGCCGGCTGGCTCCTGAAAAGCTACGATAGGCGGGATGTTTCCCAGACCCAAGGTGGCACCAGTGCCAAGTCAGGCTGGTTTGATACTACCAAGTGGTTCCTGCAATCTGCCATCCAGAAGCGGGGCAGCTTACTTTTGTTTGCCAGGGAAACGGGCCGAGGTTTGTGTCTGGGGGCCTATGGCTGGGAGTGACCGGCTAGGTCCTGAAAAGCTACGATAGGCAGGATGGTGACCAGACCCATGGTGGCAGCAGTGCCAAGTTGGGCTGGTTTGATAGTACCAAGTGGCTCCTGCAATCTGCCATCAAAATGTTGGCAGGCGAGTTTTGTTTTCCAGGGAAAAGCACCGTTGTTTGTGTTTGGGGGCCTGTGACTGGGAGTGGCCGGCTGGCTAATTAGAATCCACGATACGCAGGATGGTTCCCAGACCAGAGGTGGCACCAGTGACAAGTCGGGCCAGTTTGATGGTGCAAAGTGTCTCCTGCAATCTGCCATCCAGAAGCGGGGCAGCTTACTTTTGTTTGCCAGGGTAACGGGCCGAGGTTTGTGTCTGGGGGTCCATGGCTGGGAGTGACCGGCTGGCTCCTGAAAAGCTACGATAGGCAGGATGGTGACCAGCCCCACGGTGGCACCATTGCCAAGTTGGGCTGGTTTGATAGTACCAAGTGGCTCCTGCAATCTGCCATCAAAAAGTTGGCAGGCGAGTTTTGTTTTCCAGGGAAAAGCGCCATTGTTTGTGTTTGGAGGCCTGTGGCTGGGAGTGGCCGGCTGGCTCCTTAGAATCCACGATACGCAGGATGGTTCCCAGACCAGAGGTGGCACCAGTGCCAAGTCGGGCTGGTTTGATAGTACACAGTGGCTCCTGCAATCTGCCATCCAGAAGCGGGGCAGCTTACTTTTGTTTGCCAGGGAAACAGGCCGAGGTTTGTGTCTGGGGGCCTATGGCTGGGAGTGACCGGCTGGCTCCTGAAAAGCTACGATAGGCAGGATGGTGACCAGACCCATGGTGGCAGCAGTGCCAAGTTGGGCTGGTTTGATAGTACCAAGTGGCTCCTGCAATCTGCCATCAAAAAGTTGGCAGGCGAGTTTTGTTTTCCAGGGAAAAGCGCCGTTGATTTTGTTTGGGGGCCTGTGGCTGGGAGTGGCCGCCTGGTGCCTTAGAATGTACGTTACGCAGGATGGTTCGCAGAACCAAGGTGGCACCAGTGCCAAGTCGGGCTGGTTTGATAGTACCAAGTGTGTACTGCAATCTGCCATCCAGAAGCGGGGCAGCTTACTTTTGTTTGCCAGGGAAACGGGCCGAGGTTTTTGTCTGGGGGCCTATGGCTGGGAGTGACCGGCTGGCTCCTGAAAAGCTACGATAGGCAGGATGGTGACCAGTCCCACGGTGGCACCAGTGCCAAGTTGGGCTGGTTTGATAGTACCAAGTGGCTCCTGCAATCTGCCATCAAAAAGTTGGCAGGCGAGTTTTGTTTTCCAGGGAAAAGCGCCATTGTTTGTGTTTGGGGGCCTGTGGCTGGGAGTGGCCAGCTGGCTAATTAGAATCCACGATACGCAGGATGGTTCCCAGACCAGAGGTGGCACCAGTGCCAAGTCGGGCTAGATTGATGGTGCAAAGTGGTTCCTTCAATCTGCCATCCAGAAGCGGGGTAGCTTACTTTTGTTTACCAGGGAAACGGACCGAGGTTTGTGTGTGAGGGCCTATGGCTGGGAGTGACCGGCTGGCGCCTGAAAAGCTACGATAGGCAGGATGGTGACCAGACCCATGGTGGCAGCAGTGCCAAGTTGGGCTGGTTTGATAGTACCAAGTGGCTCCTGCAATCTGCCATCAAAAAGTTGGCAGGCGAGTTTTGTTTTCCAGGGAAAAGCGCCGTTGATTTTGTCTGGGGGCCTGTGGCTGGGAGTGGCCGCCTGGTGCCTTAGAATGTACGTTACGCAGGATGGTTCCCAGAACCAAGGTGGCACCAGTGCCAAGTCGGGCTGGTTTGATAGTACCAAGTGGCTCCTGCAATCTGCCATCAAAAAGTTGGCAGGCGAGTTTTGTTTTCCAGGGAAAAGCGCCGTTGATTTTGTTTGGGGGCCTGTGGCTGGGAGTGGCCGGCTGGCTAATTAGAATCCACGATACGCAGGATGGTTCCCAGACCAGAGGTGGCACCAGAGACAAGTCGGTCCAGTTTGATGGTGCAAAGTGGCTCCTGCAATCTGCCATCCAGAAGCGAGGCATCTGAATTTTATTAGCCAGGGAAACGGGCCGAGGTTCCTGTCTGGGGGCCTATGGCTGGGAGAGGCCGGCTGGCTCCTGAAAAGCTACGATAGGCGGGATGTTTCCCAGACCCAAGGTGGCACCAGTGCCAAGTCGGGCTGGTTTGATACTACCAAGTGGTTCCTGCAATCTGCCATCCAGAAGCGGGGCAGCTTACTTTTGTTTGCCAGGGAAACGGGCCGAGGTTTTTGTCTGGGGGCCTATGGCTGGGAGTGACCGGCTGGCGCCTGAAAAGCTACGATAGGCAGGATGGTGACCAGACCCATGGTGGCACCAGTGCCAAGTTGGGCTGGTTTGATAGTACCAAGTGGCTCCTGCAATCTGCCATCAAAATGTTGGCAGGCGAGTTTTGTTTTCCAGGGAAAAGCGCCGTTGTTTGTGTTTGGGGGCCTGTGGCTGGGAGTGGCCAGCTGGCTAATTAGAATCCACGATACGCAGGATGGTTCCCAGACCAGAGGTGGCACCAGTGACAAGTCGGGCCAGTTTGATGGTGCAAAGTGTCTCCTGCAATCTGCCATCCAGAAGCGGGGCAGCTTACTTTTGTTTGCCAGGGAAACGGGCCGAGGTTTGTGTCTGGGGGTCCATGGCTGGGAGTGACCGGCTGGCTCCTGAAAAGCTACGATAGGCAGGATGGTGACCAGTCCCACGGTGGCACCAGTGCCAAGTTGGGCTGGTTTGATAGTACCAAGTGGCTCCTGCAATCTGCCATCAAAAAGTTGGCAGGCGAGTTTTGTTTTCCAGGGAAAAGCGCCGTTGTTTGTGTTTGGGGGCCTGTGGCTGGGAGTGGCCAGCTGGCTAATTAGAATCCACGATACGCAGGATGGTTCCCAGACCAGAGGTGGCACCAGTGACAAGTCGGTCTAGATTGATGGTGCAAAGTGGTTCCTTCAATCTGCCATCCAGAAGCGGGGTAGCTTACTTTTGTTTACCAGGGAAACGGGCCGAGGTTTGTGTGTGGGGGCCTATGGCTGGGAGTGACCGGCTGGCTCCTGAAAAGCTACGATAGGCAGGATGGTGACCAGACCCATGGTGGCAGCAGTGCCAAGTTGGGCTGGTTTGATAGTACCAAGTGGCTCCTGCAATCTGCCATCAAAAAGTTGGCAGGCGAGTTTTGTTTTCCAGGGAAAAGCGCCGTTGATTTTGTTTGGGGGCCTGTGGCTGGGAGTGGCCGCCTGACGCCTTAGAATCTACGTTACGCAGGATGGTTCCCAGAACCAAGGTGGCACCAGTGCCAAGTCGGGCTGCTTTGATAGTACACAGTGGCTCCTGCAATCTGCCATCCAGAAGCGGGGCAGCTTACTTTTGTTTGCCAGGGAAACGGGCCGAGGTTTTTGTCTGGGGGCCTATGGCTGGGAGTGACCGGCTGGCGCCTGAAAAGCTACGATAGGCAGGATGGTGACCAGACCCATGGTGGCACCAGTGCCAAGTCGGGCTGATTTGATAGTACCAAGTGGCTCCTGCAATCTGCCATCAAAAAGTTGGCAGGCGAGTTTTGTTTTCCAGGGAAAAGCGCCGTTGTTTGTGTTTGGGGGCCTGTGGCTGGGAGTGGCCGGCTGGCTAATTAGAATCCACGATACGCAGGATGGTTCCCAGACCAGAGGTGGCACCAGAGACAAGTCGGTCCAGTTTGATGGTGCAAAGTGGCTCCTGCAATCTGCCATCCAGAAGCGAGGCATCTGAATTTTATTAGCCAGGGAAACGGGCCGAGGTTCCTGTCTGGGGGCCTATGGCTGGGAGAGGCCGGCTGGCTCCTGAAAAGCTACGATAGGCGGGATGTTTCCCAGACCCAAGGTGGCACCAGTGCCAAGTCAGGCTGGTTTGATACTACCAAGTGGTTCCTGCAATCTGCCATCCAGAAGCGGGGCAGCTTACTTTTGTTTGCCAGGGAAAAGCGCCGTTGATTTTGTTTGGAGGCCTGTGGCTGGGAGTGGCCGCCTGGCGCCTGAAAAGCTACGATAGGCAGGATGGTGACCAGACCCATGGTGGCACCAGTGCCAAGTCGGGCTCATTTGATAGTACCAAGTGGCTCCTGCAATCTGCCATCAAAAAGTTGGCAGGCGAGTTTTGTTTTCCAGGGAAAAGCGCCATTGTTTGTGTTTGGAGGCCTGTGGCTGGGAGTGGCCGGCTGGCTCCTTAGAATCCACGATACGCAGGATGGTTCCCAGACCAGAGGTGGCACCAGTGCCAAGTCGGGCTGGTTTGATAGTACACAGTGGCTCCTGCAATCTGCCATCCAGAAGCGGGGCAGCTTACTTTTGTTTGCCAGGGAAACAGGCCGAGGTTTGTGTCTGGGGGCCTATGGCTGGGAGTGACCGGCTGGCTCCTGAAAAGCTACGATAGGCAGGATGGTGACCAGACCCATGGTGGCAGCAGTGCCAAGTTGGGCTGGTTTGATAGTACCAAGTGGCTCCTGCAATCTGCCATCAAAAAGTTGGCAGGCGAGTTTTGTTTTCCAGGGAAAAGCGCCGTTGATTTTGTTTGGGGGCCTGTGGCTGGGAGTGGCCGCCTGGTGCCTTAGAATGTACGTTACGCAGGATGGTTCGCAGAACCAAGGTGGCACCAGTGCCAAGTCGGGCTGGTTTGATAGTACCAAGTGTGTACTGCAATCTGCCATCCAGAAGCGGGGCAGCTTACTTTTGTTTGCCAGGGAAACGGGCCGAGGTTTTTGTCTGGGGGCCTATGGCTGGGAGTGACCGGCTGGCTCCTGAAAAGCTACGATAGGCAGGATGGTGACCAGTCCCACGGTGGCACCAGTGCCAAGTTGGGCTGGTTTGATAGTACCAAGTGGCTCCTGCAATCTGCCATCAAAAAGTTGGCAGGCGAGTTTTGTTTTCCAGGGAAAAGCGCCATTGTTTGTGTTTGGGGGCCTGTGGCTGGGAGTGGCCAGCTGGCTAATTAGAATCCACGATACGCAGGATGGTTCCCAGACCAGAGGTGGCACCAGTGCCAAGTCGGGCTAGATTGATGGTGCAAAGTGGTTCCTTCAATCTGCCATCCAGAAGCGGGGTAGCTTACTTTTGTTTACCAGGGAAACGGGCCGAGGTTTGTGTGTGAGGGCCTATGGCTGGGAGTGACCGGCTGGCTCCTGAAAAGCTACGATAGGCAGGATGGTGACCAGACCCATGGTGGCAGCAGTGCCAAGTTGGGCTGGTTTGATAGTACCAAGTGGCTCCTGCAATCTGCCATCAAAAAGTTGGCAGGCGAGTTTTGTTTTCCAGGGAAACGGGCCGTTGATTTTGTCTGGGGGCCTGTGGCTGGGAGTGGCCGCCTGGTGCCTTAGAATGTACGTTACGCAGGATGGTTCCCAGAACCAAGGTGGCACCAGTGCCAAGTCGGGCTGGTTTGATAGTACCAAGTGGCTCCTGCAATCTGCCATCAAAAAGTTGGCAGGCGAGTTTTGTTTTCCAGGGAAAAGCGCCGTTGATTTTGTTTGGGGGCCTGTGGCTGGGAGTGGCCGGCTGGCTAATTAGAATCCACGATACGCAGGATGGTTCCCAGACCAGAGGTGGCACCAGAGACAAGTCGGTCCAGTTTGATGGTGCAAAGTGGCTCCTGCAATCTGCCATCCAGAAGCGAGGCATCTGAATTTTATTAGCCAGGGAAACGGGCCGAGGTTCCTGTCTGGGGGCCTATGGCTGGGAGAGGCCGGCTGGCTCCTGAAAAGCTACGATAGGCGGGATGTTTCCCAGACCCAAGGTGGCACCAGTGCCAAGTCGGGCCAGTTTGATAGTACCAAGTGCGTACTTCAATCTGCCATCCAGAAGCGGGGCAGCTTACTTTTGTTTGCCAGGGAAACGGGCCGAGGTTTGTGTCTGGGGGCCTATGGCTGGGAGTGACCGGCTGGCGCCTGAAAAGCTACGATAGGCAGGATGGTGACCAGACCCATGGTGGCACCAGTGCCAAGTCGGGCTGATTTGATAGTACCAAGTGGCTCCTGCAATCTGCCATCAAAAAGTTGGCAGGCGAGTTTTGTTTTCCAGGGAAAAGCGCCGTTGTTTGTGTTTGGGGGCCTGTGGCTGGGAGTGGCCGGCTGGCTAATTAGAATCCACGATACGCAGGATGGTTCCCAGACCAGAGGTGTCACCAGAGACAAGTCGGTCCAGTTTGATGGTGCAAAGTGGCTCCTGCAATCTGCCATCCAGAAGCGAGGCATCTGAATTTTATTAGCCAGGGAAACGGGCCGAGGTTCCTGTCTGGGGGCCTATGGCTGGGAGAGGCCGGCTGGCTCCTGAAAAGCTACGATAGGCGGGATGTTTCCCAGACCCAAGGTGGCACCAGTGCCAAGTCAGGCTGGTTTGATACTACCAAGTGGTTCCTGCAATCTGCCATCCAGAAGCGGGGCAGCTTACTTTTGTTTGCCAGGGAAACGGGCCGAGGTTTGTGTCTGGGGGCCTATGGCTGGGAGTGACCGGCTAGGTCCTGAAAAGCTACGATAGGCAGGATGGTGACCAGACCCATGGTGGCAGCAGTGCCAAGTTGGGCTGGTTTGATAGTACCAAGTGGCTCCTGCAATCTGCCATCAAAATGTTGGCAGGCGAGTTTTGTTTTCCAGGGAAAAGCGCCGTTGTTTGTGTTTGGGGGCCTGTGACTGGGAGTGGCCGGCTGGCTAATTAGAATCCACGATACGCAGGATGGTTCCCAGACCAGAGGTGGCACCAGTGACAAGTCGGGCCAGTTTGATGGTGCAAAGTGTCTCCTGCAATCTGCCATCCAGAAGCGGGGCAGCTTACTTTTGTTTGCCAGGGTAACGGGCCGAGGTTTGTGTCTGGGGGTCCATGGCTGGGAGTGACCGGCTGGCTCCTGAAAAGCTACGATAGGCAGGATGGTGACCAGCCCCACGGTGGCACCATTGCCAAGTTGGGCTGGTTTGATAGTACCAAGTGGCTCCTGCAATCTGCCATCAAAAAGTTGGCAGGCGAGTTTTGTTTTCCAGGGAAAAGCGCCATTGTTTGTGTTTGGAGGCCTGTGGCTGGGAGTGGCCGGCTGGCTCCTTAGAATCCACGATACGCAGGATGGTTCCCAGACCAGAGGTGGCACCAGTGCCAAGTCGGGCTGGTTTGATAGTACACAGTGGCTCCTGCAATCTGCCATCCAGAAGCGGGGCAGCTTACTTTTGTTTGCCAGGGAAACAGGCCGAGGTTTGTGTCTGGGGGCCTATGGCTGGGAGTGACCGGCTGGCTCCTGAAAAGCTACGATAGGCAGGATGGTGACCAGACCCATGGTGGCAGCAGTGCCAAGTTGGGCTGGTTTGATAGTACCAAGTGGCTCCTGCAATCTGCCATCAAAAAGTTGGCAGGCGAGTTTTGTTTTCCAGGGAAAAGCGCCGTTGATTTTGTTTGGGGGCCTGTGGCTGGGAGTGGCCGCCTGGTGCCTTAGAATGTACGTTACGCAGGATGGTTCGCAGAACCAAGGTGGCACCAGTGCCAAGTCGGGCTGGTTTGATAGTACCAAGTGTGTACTGCAATCTGCCATCCAGAAGCGGGGCAGCTTACTTTTGTTTGCCAGGGAAACGGGCCGAGGTTTTTGTCTGGGGGCCTATGGCTGGGAGTGACCGGCTGGCTCCTGAAAAGCTACGATAGGCAGGATGGTGACCAGTCCCACGGTGGCACCAGTGCCAAGTTGGGCTGGTTTGATAGTACCAAGTGGCTCCTGCAATCTGCCATCAAAAAGTTGGCAGGCGAGTTTTGTTTTCCAGGGAAAAGCGCCATTGTTTGTGTTTGGGGGCCTGTGGCTGGGAGTGGCCAGCTGGCTAATTAGAATCCACGATACGCAGGATGGTTCCCAGACCAGAGGTGGCACCAGTGCCAAGTCGGGCTAGATTGATGGTGCAAAGTGGTTCCTTCAATCTGCCATCCAGAAGCGGGGTAGCTTACTTTTGTTTACCAGGGAAACGGACCGAGGTTTGTGTGTGAGGGCCTATGGCTGGGAGTGACCGGCTGGCGCCTGAAAAGCTACGATAGGCAGGATGGTGACCAGACCCATGGTGGCAGCAGTGCCAAGTTGGGCTGGTTTGATAGTACCAAGTGGCTCCTGCAATCTGCCATCAAAAAGTTGGCAGGCGAGTTTTGTTTTCCAGGGAAAAGCGCCGTTGATTTTGTCTGGGGGCCTGTGGCTGGGAGTGGCCGCCTGGTGCCTTAGAATGTACGTTACGCAGGATGGTTCCCAGAACCAAGGTGGCACCAGTGCCAAGTCGGGCTGGTTTGATAGTACCAAGTGGCTCCTGCAATCTGCCATCAAAAAGTTGGCAGGCGAGTTTTGTTTTCCAGGGAAAAGCGCCGTTGATTTTGTTTGGGGGCCTGTGGCTGGGAGTGGCCGGCTGGCTAATTAGAATCCACGATACGCAGGATGGTTCCCAGACCAGAGGTGGCACCAGAGACAAGTCGGTCCAGTTTGATGGTGCAAAGTGGCTCCTGCAATCTGCCATCCAGAAGCGAGGCATCTGAATTTTATTAGCCAGGGAAACGGGCCGAGGTTCCTGTCTGGGGGCCTATGGCTGGGAGAGGCCGGCTGGCTCCTGAAAAGCTACGATAGGCGGGATGTTTCCCAGACCCAAGGTGGCACCAGTGCCAAGTCGGGCTGGTTTGATACTACCAAGTGGTTCCTGCAATCTGCCATCCAGAAGCGGGGCAGCTTACTTTTGTTTGCCAGGGAAACGGGCCGAGGTTTTTGTCTGGGGGCCTATGGCTGGGAGTGACCGGCTGGCGCCTGAAAAGCTACGATAGGCAGGATGGTGACCAGACCCATGGTGGCACCAGTGCCAAGTTGGGCTGGTTTGATAGTACCAAGTGGCTCCTGCAATCTGCCATCAAAATGTTGGCAGGCGAGTTTTGTTTTCCAGGGAAAAGCGCCGTTGTTTGTGTTTGGGGGCCTGTGGCTGGGAGTGGCCAGCTGGCTAATTAGAATCCACGATACGCAGGATGGTTCCCAGACCAGAGGTGGCACCAGTGACAAGTCGGGCCAGTTTGATGGTGCAAAGTGTCTCCTGCAATCTGCCATCCAGAAGCGGGGCAGCTTACTTTTGTTTGCCAGGGAAACGGGCCGAGGTTTGTGTCTGGGGGTCCATGGCTGGGAGTGACCGGCTGGCTCCTGAAAAGCTACGATAGGCAGGATGGTGACCAGTCCCACGGTGGCACCAGTGCCAAGTTGGGCTGGTTTGATAGTACCAAGTGGCTCCTGCAATCTGCCATCAAAAAGTTGGCAGGCGAGTTTTGTTTTCCAGGGAAAAGCGCCGTTGTTTGTGTTTGGGGGCCTGTGGCTGGGAGTGGCCAGCTGGCTAATTAGAATCCACGATACGCAGGATGGTTCCCAGACCAGAGGTGGCACCAGTGCCAAGTCGGTCTAGATTGATGGTGCAAAGTGGTTCCTTCAATCTGCCATCCAGAAGCGGGGTAGCTTACTTTTGTTTACCAGGGAAACGGGCCGAGGTTTGTGTGTGGGGGCCTATGGCTGGGAGTGACCGGCTGGCTCCTGAAAAGCTACGATAGGCAGGATGGTGACCAGACCCATGGTGGCAGCAGTGCCAAGTTGGGCTGGTTTGATAGTACCAAGTGGCTCCTGCAATCTGCCATCAAAAAGTTGGCAGGCGAGTTTTGTTTTCCAGGGAAAAGCGCCGTTGATTTTGTTTGGGGGCCTGTGGCTGGGAGTGGCCGCCTGACGCCTTAGAATCTACGTTACGCAGGATGGTTCCCAGAACCAAGGTGGCACCAGTGCCAAGTCGGGCTGCTTTGATAGTACACAGTGGCTCCTGCAATCTGCCATCCAGAAGCGGGGCAGCTTACTTTTGTTTGCCAGGGAAACGGGCCGAGGTTTTTGTCTGGGGGCCTATGGCTGGGAGTGACCGGCTGGCGCCTGAAAAGCTACGATAGGCAGGATGGTGACCAGACCCATGGTGGCACCAGTGCCAAGTCGGGCTGATTTGATAGTACCAAGTGGCTCCTGCAATCTGCCATCAAAAAGTTGGCAGGCGAGTTTTGTTTTCCAGGGAAAAGCGCCGTTGTTTGTGTTTGGGGGCCTGTGGCTGGGAGTGGCCGGCTGGCTAATTAGAATCCACGATACGCAGGATGGTTCCCAGACCAGAGGTGGCACCAGAGACAAGTCGGTCCAGTTTGATGGTGCAAAGTGGCTCCTGCAATCTGCCATCCAGAAGCGAGGCATCTGAATTTTATTAGCCAGGGAAACGGGCCGAGGTTCCTGTCTGGGGGCCTATGGCTGGGAGAGGCCGGCTGGCTCCTGAAAAGCTACGATAGGCGGGATGTTTCCCAGACCCAAGGTGGCACCAGTGCCAAGTCAGGCTGGTTTGATACTACCAAGTGGTTCCTGCAATCTGCCATCCAGAAGCGGGGCAGCTTACTTTTGTTTGCCAGGGAAAAGCGCCGTTGATTTTGTTTGGAGGCCTGTGGCTGGGAGTGGCCGCCTGGCGCCTGAAAAGCTACGATAGGCAGGATGGTGACCAGACCCATGGTGGCACCAGTGCCAAGTCGGGCTCATTTGATAGTACCAAGTGGCTCCTGCAATCTGCCATCAAAAAGTTGGCAGGCGAGTTTTGTTTTCCAGGGAAAAGCGCCATTGTTTGTGTTTGGAGGCCTGTGGCTGGGAGTGGCCGGCTGGCTCCTTAGAATCCACGATACGCAGGATGGTTCCCAGACCAGAGGTGGCACCAGTGCCAAGTCGGGCTGGTTTGATAGTACACAGTGGCTCCTGCAATCTGCCATCCAGAAGCGGGGCAGCTTACTTTTGTTTGCCAGGGAAACAGGCCGAGGTTTGTGTCTGGGGGCCTATGGCTGGGAGTGACCGGCTGGCTCCTGAAAAGCTACGATAGGCAGGATGGTGACCAGACCCATGGTGGCAGCAGTGCCAAGTTGGGCTGGTTTGATAGTACCAAGTGGCTCCTGCAATCTGCCATCAAAAAGTTGGCAGGCGAGTTTTGTTTTCCAGGGAAAAGCGCCGTTGATTTTGTTTGGGGGCCTGTGGCTGGGAGTGGCCGCCTGGTGCCTTAGAATGTACGTTACGCAGGATGGTTCGCAGAACCAAGGTGGCACCAGTGCCAAGTCGGGCTGGTTTGATAGTACCAAGTGTGTACTGCAATCTGCCATCCAGAAGCGGGGCAGCTTACTTTTGTTTGCCAGGGAAACGGGCCGAGGTTTTTGTCTGGGGGCCTATGGCTGGGAGTGACCGGCTGGCTCCTGAAAAGCTACGATAGGCAGGATGGTGACCAGTCCCACGGTGGCACCAGTGCCAAGTTGGGCTGGTTTGATAGTACCAAGTGGCTCCTGCAATCTGCCATCAAAAAGTTGGCAGGCGAGTTTTGTTTTCCAGGGAAAAGCGCCATTGTTTGTGTTTGGGGGCCTGTGGCTGGGAGTGGCCAGCTGGCTAATTAGAATCCACGATACGCAGGATGGTTCCCAGACCAGAGGTGGCACCAGTGCCAAGTCGGGCTAGATTGATGGTGCAAAGTGGTTCCTTCAATCTGCCATCCAGAAGCGGGGTAGCTTACTTTTGTTTACCAGGGAAACGGGCCGAGGTTTGTGTGTGAGGGCCTATGGCTGGGAGTGACCGGCTGGCTCCTGAAAAGCTACGATAGGCAGGATGGTGACCAGACCCATGGTGGCAGCAGTGCCAAGTTGGGCTGGTTTGATAGTACCAAGTGGCTCCTGCAATCTGCCATCAAAAAGTTGGCAGGCGAGTTTTGTTTTCCAGGGAAACGGGCCGTTGATTTTGTCTGGGGGCCTGTGGCTGGGAGTGGCCGCCTGGTGCCTTAGAATGTACGTTACGCAGGATGGTTCCCAGAACCAAGGTGGCACCAGTGCCAAGTCGGGCTGGTTTGATAGTACCAAGTGGCTCCTGCAATCTGCCATCAAAAAGTTGGCAGGCGAGTTTTGTTTTCCAGGGAAAAGCGCCGTTGATTTTGTTTGGGGGCCTGTGGCTGGGAGTGGCCGGCTGGCTAATTAGAATCCACGATACGCAGGATGGTTCCCAGACCAGAGGTGGCACCAGAGACAAGTCGGTCCAGTTTGATGGTGCAAAGTGGCTCCTGCAATCTGCCATCCAGAAGCGAGGCATCTGAATTTTATTAGCCAGGGAAACGGGCCGAGGTTCCTGTCTGGGGGCCTATGGCTGGGAGAGGCCGGCTGGCTCCTGAAAAGCTACGATAGGCGGGATGTTTCCCAGACCCAAGGTGGCACCAGTGCCAAGTCGGGCCAGTTTGATAGTACCAAGTGCGTACTTCAATCTGCCATCCAGAAGCGGGGCAGCTTACTTTTGTTTGCCAGGGAAACGGGCCGAGGTTTGTGTCTGGGGGCCTATGGCTGGGAGTGACCGGCTGGCGCCTGAAAAGCTACGATAGGCAGGATGGTGACCAGACCCATGGTGGCACCAGTGCCAAGTCGGGCTCATTTGATAGTACCAAGTGGCTCCTGCAATCTGCCATCAAAAAGTTGGCAGGCGAGTTTTGTTTTCCAGGGAAAAGCGCCATTGTTTGTGTTTGGAGGCCTGTGGCTGGGAGTGGCCGGCTGGCTCCTTAGAATCCACGATACGCAGGATGGTTCCCAGACCAGAGGTGGCACCAGTGCCAAGTCGGGCTGGTTTGATAGTACACAGTGGCTCCTGCAATCTGCCATCCAGAAGCGGGGCAGCTTACTTTTGTTTGCCAGGGAAACAGGCCGAGGTTTGTGTCTGGGGGCCTATGGCTGGGAGTGACCGGCTGGCTCCTGAAAAGCTACGATAGGCAGGATGGTGACCAGACCCATGGTGGCAGCAGTGCCAAGTTGGGCTGGTTTGATAGTACCAAGTGGCTCCTGCAATCTGCCATCAAAAAGTTGGCAGGCGAGTTTTGTTTTCCAGGGAAAAGCGCCGTTGATTTTGTTTGGGGGCCTGTGGCTGGGAGTGGCCGCCTGGTGCCTTAGAATGTACGTTACGCAGGATGGTTCGCAGAACCAAGGTGGCACCAGTGCCAAGTCGGGCTGGTTTGATAGTACCAAGTGTGTACTGCAATCTGCCATCCAGAAGCGGGGCAGCTTACTTTTGTTTGCCAGGGAAACGGGCCGAGGTTTTTGTCTGGGGGCCTATGGCTGGGAGTGACCGGCTGGCTCCTGAAAAGCTACTATAGGCAGGATGGTGACCAGTCCCACGGTGGCACCAGTGCCAAGTTGGGCTGGTTTGATAGTACCAAGTGGCTCCTGCAATCTGCCATCAAAAAGTTGGCAGGCGAGTTTTGTTTTCCAGGGAAAAGCGCCATTGTTTGTGTTTGGGGGCCTGTGGCTGGGAGTGGCCAGCTGGCTAATTAGAATCCACGATACGCAGGATGGTTCCCAGACCAGAGGTGGCACCAGTGCCAAGTCGGGCTAGATTGATGGTGCAAAGTGGTTCCTTCAATCTGCCATCCAGAAGCGGGGTAGCTTACTTTTGTTTACCAGGGAAACGGGCCGAGGTTTGTGTGTGAGGGCCTATGGCTGGGAGTGACCGGCTGGCTCCTGAAAAGCTACGATAGGCAGGATGGTGACCAGACCCATGGTGGCAGCAGTGCCAAGTTGGGCTGGTTTGATAGTACCAAGTGGCTCCTGCAATCTGCCATCAAAAAGTTGGCAGGCGAGTTTTGTTTTCCAGGGAAACGGGCCGTTGATTTTGTCTGGGGGCCTGTGGCTGGGAGTGGCCGCCTGGTGCCTTAGAATGTACGTTACGCAGGATGGTTCCCAGAACCAAGGTGGCACCAGTGCCAAGTCGGGCTGGTTTGATAGTACCAAGTGGCTCCTGCAATCTGCCATCAAAAAGTTGGCAGGCGAGTTTTGTTTTCCAGGGAAAAGCGCCGTTGATTTTGTTTGGGGGCCTGTGGCTGGGAGTGGCCGGCTGGCTAATTAGAATCCACGATACGCAGGATGGTTCCCAGACCAGAGGTGGCACCAGAGACAAGTCGGTCCAGTTTGATGGTGCAAAGTGGCTCCTGCAATCTGCCATCCAGAAGCGAGGCATCTGAATTTTATTAGCCAGGGAAACGGGCCGAGGTTCCTGTCTGGGGGCCTATGGCTGGGAGAGGCCGGCTGGCTCCTGAAAAGCTACGATAGGCGGGATGTTTCCCAGACCCAAGGTGGCACCAGTGCCAAGTCGGGCCAGTTTGATAGTACCAAGTGCGTACTTCAATCTGCCATCCAGAAGCGGGGCAGCTTACTTTTGTTTGCCAGGGAAACGGGCCGAGGTTTGTGTCTGGGGGCCTATGGCTGGGAGTGACCGGCTGGCGCCTGAAAAGCTACGATAGGCAGGATGGTGACCAGACCCATGGTGGCACCAGTGCCAAGTCGGGCTGATTTGATAGTACCAAGTGGCTCCTGCAATCTGCCATCAAAAAGTTGGCAGGCGAGTTTTGTTTTCCAGGGAAAAGCGCCGTTGTTTGTGTTTGGGGGCCTGTGGCTGGGAGTGGCCGGCTGGCTAATTAGAATCCACGATACGCAGGATGGTTCCCAGACCAGAGGTGTCACCAGAGACAAGTCGGTCCAGTTTGATGGTGCAAAGTGGCTCCTGCAATCTGCCATCCAGAAGCGAGGCATCTGAATTTTATTAGCCAGGGAAACGGGCCGAGGTTCCTGTCTGGGGGCCTATGGCTGGGAGAGGCCGGCTGGCTCCTGAAAAGCTACGATAGGCGGGATGTTTCCCAGACCCAAGGTGGCACCAGTGCCAAGTCAGGCTGGTTTGATACTACCAAGTGGTTCCTGCAATCTGCCATCCAGAAGCGGGGCAGCTTACTTTTGTTTGCCAGGGAAACGGGCCGAGGTTTGTGTCTGGGGGCCTATGGCTGGGAGTGACCGGCTAGGTCCTGAAAAGCTACGATAGGCAGGATGGTGACCAGACCCATGGTGGCACCAGTGCCAAGTTGGGCTGGTTTGATAGTACCAAGTGGCTCCTGCAATCTGCCATCAAAATGTTGGCAGGCGAGTTTTGTTTTCCAGGGAAAAGCGCCGTTGTTTGTGTTTGGGGGCCTGTGACTGGGAGTGGCCGGCTGGCTAATTAGAATCCACGATACGCAGGATGGTTCCCAGACCAGAGGTGGCACCAGTGACAAGTCGGGCCAGTTTGATGGTGCAAAGTGTCTCCTGCAATCTGCCATCCAGAAGCGGGGCAGCTTACTTTTGTTTGCCAGGGTAACGGGCCGAGGTTTGTGTCTGGGGGTCCATGGCTGGGAGTGACCGGCTGGCTCCTGAAAAGCTACGATAGGCAGGATGGTGACCAGTCCCACGGTGGCACCATTGCCAAGTTGGGCTGGTTTGATAGTAGCAAGTGGCTCCTGCAATCTGCCATCAAAAAGTTGGCAGGCGAGTTTTGTTTTCCAGGGAAAAGCGCCATTGTTTGTGTTTGGAGGCCTGTGGCTGGGAGTGGCCGGCTGGCTCCTTAGAATCCACGATACGCAGGATGGTTCCCAGACCAGAGGTGGCACCAGTGCCAAGTCGGGCTGGTTTGATAGTACACAATGGCTCCTGCAATCTGCCATCCAGAAGCGGGGCAGCTTACTTTTGTTTGCCAGGGAAACAGGCCGAGGTTTGTGTCTGGGGGCCTATGGCTGGGAGTGACCGGCTGGCTCCTGAAAAGCTACGATAGGCAGGATGGTGACCAGACCCATGGTGGCAGCAGTGCCAAGTTGGGCTGGTTTGATAGTACCAAGTGGCTCCTGCAATCTGCCATCAAAAAGTTGGCAGGCGAGTTTTGTTTTCCAGGGAAAAGCGCCGTTGATTTTGTTTGGGGGCCTGTGGCTGGGAGTGGCCGCCTGGTGCCTTAGAATGTACGTTACGCAGGATGGTTCGCAGAACCAAGGTGGCACCAGTGCCAAGTCGGGCTGGTTTGATAGTACCAAGTGTGTACTGCAATCTGCCATCCAGAAGCGGGGCAGCTTACTTTTGTTTGCCAGGGAAACGGGCCGAGGTTTTTGTCTGGGGGCCTATGGCTGGGAGTGACCGGCTGGCTCCTGAAAAGCTACGATAGGCAGGATGGTGACCAGTCCCACGGTGGCACCAGTGCCAAGTTGGGCTGGTTTGATAGTACCAAGTGGCTCCTGCAATCTGCCATCAAAAAGTTGGCAGGCGAGTTTTGTTTTCCAGGGAAAAGCGCCATTGTTTGTGTTTGGGGGCCTGTGGCTGGGAGTGGCCAGCTGGCTAATTAGAATCCACGATACGCAGGATGGTTCCCAGACCAGAGGTGGCACCAGTGCCAAGTCGGGCTAGATTGATGGTGCAAAGTGGTTCCTTCAATCTGCCATCCAGAAGCGGGGTAGCTTACTTTTGTTTACCAGGGAAACGGGCCGAGGTTTGTGTGTGAGGGCCTATGGCTGGGAGTGACCGGCTGGCGCCTGAAAAGCTACGATAGGCAGGATGGTGACCAGACCCATGGTGGCAGCAGTGCCAAGTTGGGCTGGTTTGATAGTACCAAGTGGCTCCTGCAATCTGCCATCAAAAAGTTGGCAGGCGAGTTTTGTTTTCCAGGGAAAAGCGCCGTTGATTTTGTCTGGGGGCCTGTGGCTGGGAGTGGCCGCCTGGTGCCTTAGAATGTACGTTACGCAGGATGGTTCCCAGAACCAAGGTGGCACCAGTGCCAAGTCGGGCTGGTTTGATAGTACCAAGTGGCTCCTGCAATCTGCCATCAAAAAGTTGGCAGGCGAGTTTTGTTTTCCAGGGAAAAGCGCCGTTGATTTTGTTTGGGGGCCTGTGGCTGGGAGTGGCCGGCTGGCTAATTAGAATCCACGATACGCAGGATGGTTCCCAGACCAGAGGTGGCACCAGAGACAAGTCGGTCCAGTTTGATGGTGCAAAGTGGCTCCTGCAATCTGCCATCCAGAAGCGAGGCATCTGAATTTTATTAGCCAGGGAAACGGGCCGAGGTTCCTGTCTGGGGGCCTATGGCTGGGAGAGGCCGGCTGGCTCCTGAAAAGCTACGATAGGCGGGATGTTTCCCAGACCCAAGGTGGCACCAGTGCCAAGTCGGGCTGGTTTGATACTACCAAGTGGTTCCTGCAATCTGCCATCCAGAAGCGGGGCAGCTTACTTTTGTTTGCCAGGGAAACGGGCCGAGGTTTTTGTCTGGGGGCCTATGGCTGGGAGTGACCGGCTGGCGCCTGAAAAGCTACGATAGGCAGGATGGTGACCAGACCCATGGTGGCACCAGTGCCAAGTTGGGCTGGTTTGATAGTACCAAGTGGCTCCTGCAATCTGCCATCAAAATGTTGGCAGGCGAGTTTTGTTTTCCAGGGAAAAGCGCCGTTGTTTGTGTTTGGGGGCCTGTGGCTGGGAGTGGCCAGCTGGCTAATTAGAATCCACGATACGCAGGATGGTTCCCAGACCAGAGGTGGCACCAGTGACAAGTCGGGCCAGTTTGATGGTGCAAAGTGTCTCCTGCAATCTGCCATCCAGAAGCGGGGCAGCTTACTTTTGTTTGCCAGGGAAACGGGCCGAGGTTTGTGTCTGGGGGTCCATGGCTGGGAGTGACCGGCTGGCTCCTGAAAAGCTACGATAGGCAGGATGGTGACCAGTCCCACGGTGGCACCAGTGCCAAGTTGGGCTGGTTTGATAGTACCAAGTGGCTCCTGCAATCTGCCATCAAAAAGTTGGCAGGCGAGTTTTGTTTTCCAGGGAAAAGCGCCGTTGTTTGTGTTTGGGGGCCTGTGGCTGGGAGTGGCCAGCTGGCTAATTAGAATCCACGATACGCAGGATGGTTCCCAGACCAGAGGTGGCACCAGTGCCAAGTCGGTCTAGATTGATGGTGCAAAGTGGTTCCTTCAATCTGCCATCCAGAAGCGGGGTAGCTTACTTTTGTTTACCAGGGAAACGGGCCGAGGTTTGTGTGTGGGGGCCTATGGCTGGGAGTGACCGGCTGGCTCCTGAAAAGCTACGATAGGCAGGATGGTGACCAGACCCATGGTGGCAGCAGTGCCAAGTTGGGCTGGTTTGATAGTACCAAGTGGCTCCTGCAATCTGCCATCAAAAAGTTGGCAGGCGAGTTTTGTTTTCCAGGGAAAAGCGCCGTTGATTTTGTTTGGGGGCCTGTGGCTGGGAGTGGCCGCCTGACGCCTTAGAATCTACGTTACGCAGGATGGTTCCCAGAACCAAGGTGGCACCAGTGCCAAGTCGGGCTGCTTTGATAGTACACAGTGGCTCCTGCAATCTGCCATCCAGAAGCGGGGCAGCTTACTTTTGTTTGCCAGGGAAACGGGCCGAGGTTTTTGTCTGGGGGCCTATGGCTGGGAGTGACCGGCTGGCGCCTGAAAAGCTACGATAGGCAGGATGGTGACCAGACCCATGGTGGCACCAGTGCCAAGTCGGGCTGATTTGATAGTACCAAGTGGCTCCTGCAATCTGCCATCAAAAAGTTGGCAGGCGAGTTTTGTTTTCCAGGGAAAAGCGCCGTTGTTTGTGTTTGGGGGCCTGTGGCTGGGAGTGGCCGGCTGGCTAATTAGAATCCACGATACGCAGGATGGTTCCCAGACCAGAGGTGGCACCAGAGACAAGTCGGTCCAGTTTGATGGTGCAAAGTGGCTCCTGCAATCTGCCATCCAGAAGCGAGGCATCTGAATTTTATTAGCCAGGGAAACGGGCCGAGGTTCCTGTCTGGGGGCCTATGGCTGGGAGAGGCCGGCTGGCTCCTGAAAAGCTACGATAGGCGGGATGTTTCCCAGACCCAAGGTGGCACCAGTGCCAAGTCAGGCTGGTTTGATACTACCAAGTGGTTCCTGCAATCTGCCATCCAGAAGCGGGGCAGCTTACTTTTGTTTGCCAGGGAAACGGGCCGAGGTTTTTGTCTGGGGGCCTATGGCTGGGAGTGACCGGCTAGGTCCTGAAAAGCTACGATAGGCAGGATGGTGACCAGACCCATGGTGGCACCAGTGCCAAGTTGGGCTGGTTTGATAGTACCAAGTGGCTCCTGCAATCTGCCATCAAAAAGTTGGCAGGTGAGTTTTGTTTTCCAGGGAAAAGCGCCGTTGTTTGTGTTTGGGGGCCTGTGGCTGGGAGTGGCCGGCTGGCTAATTAGAATCCACGATACGCAGGATGGTTCCCAGACCAGAGGTGGCACCAGTGACAAGTCGGGCCAGTTTGATGGTGCAAAGTGTCTCCTGCAATCTGCCATCCAGAAGCGGGGCAGCTTACTTTTGTTTGCCAGGGAAACGGGCCGAGGTTTTTGTCTGGGGGTCCATGGCTGGGAGTGACCGACTGGCTCCTGAAAAGCTACGATAGGCAGGATGGTGACCAGACCCATGGTGGCACCAGTGCCAAGTTGGGCTGGTTTGATAGTACCAAGTGGCTCCTGCAATCTGCCATCAAAAAGTTGGCAGGCGAGTTTTGTTTTCCAGGGAAAAGCGCCGTTGTTTGTGTTTGGGGGCCTGTGGCTGGGAGTGGCCGGCTGGCTCCTTAGAATCCACGTTACGCAGGATGGTTCCCAGACCAGAGGTGGCACCAGTGCCAAGTCGGGCTGGTTTGATAGTACACAGTGGCTCCTGCAATCTGCCATCCAGAAGCGGGGCAGCTTACTTTTGTTTGCCAGGGAAACGGGCCGAGGTTTGTGTCTGGGGGCCTATGGCTGGGAGTGACCGGCTGGCTCCTGAAAAGCTACGATAGGCAGGATGGTGACCAGACCCATGGTGGCAGCAGTGCCAAGTTGGGCTGGTTTGATAGTACCAAGTGGCTCCTGCAATCTGCCATCAAAAAGTTGGCAGGCGAGTTTTGTTTTCCAGGGAAAAGCGCCGTTGTTTGTGTTTGGGGGCCTGTGGCTGGGAGTGGCCAGCTGGCTAATTAGAATCCACGATACGCAGGATGGTTCCCAGACCAGAGGTGGCACCAGTGCCAAGTCGGTCTAGATTGATGGTGCAAAGTGGTTCCTTCAATCTGCCATCCAGAAGCGGGGTAGCTTACTTTTGTTTACCAGGGAAACGGGCCGAGGTTTGTGTGTGGGGGCCTATGGCTGGGAGTGACCGGCTGGCTCCTGAAAAGCTACGATAGGCAGGATGGTGACCAGACCCATGGTGGCAGCAGTGCCAAGTTGGGCTGGTTTGATAGTACCAAGTGGCTCCTGCAATCTGCCATCAAAAAGTTGGCAGGCGAGTTTTGTTTTCCAGGGAAAAGCGCCGTTGTTTTTGTTTGGGGGCCTGTGGCTGGGAGTGGCCGCCTGGCGCCTTAGAATCTACGTTACGCAGGATGGTTCCCAGAACCAAGGTGGCACCAGTGCCAAGTCGGGCCAGTTTGATAGTACCAAGTGCGTACTGCAATCTGCCATCCAGAAGCGGGGCAGCTTACTTTTGTTTGCCAGGGAAACGGGCCGAGGTTTGTGTCTGGGGGCCTATGGCTGGGAGTGACCGGCTGGCGCCTGAAAAGCTACGATAGGCAGGATGGTGACCAGACCCATGGTGGCACCAGTGCCAAGTCGGGCTGATTTGATAGTACCAAGTGGCTCCTGCAATCTGCCATCAAAAAGTTGGCAGGCGAGTTTTGTTTTCCAGGGAAAAGCGCCGTTGTTTTTGTTTGGGGGCCTGTGGCTGGGAGTGGCCGGCTGGCTAATTAGAATCCACGATACGCAGGATGGTTCCCAGACCAGAGGTGGCACCAGAGACAAGTCGGTCCAGTTTGATGGTGCAAAGTGGCTCCTGCAATCTGCCATCCAGAAGCGAGGCATCTGAATTTTATTAGCCAGGGAAACGGGCCGAGGTTCCTGTCTGGGGGCCTATGGCTGGGAGAGGCCGGCTGGCTCCTGAAAAGCTACGATAGGCGGGATGTTTCCCAGACCCAAGGTGGCACCAGTGCCAAGTCAGGCTGGTTTGATACTACCAAGTGGTTCCTGCAATCTGCCATCCAGAAGCGGGGCAGCTTACTTTTGTTTGCCAGGGAAAGGGGCCGAGGTTTTTGTCTGGGGGCCTATGGCTGGGAGTGACCGGCTAGGTCCTGAAAAGCTACGATAGGCAGGATGGTGACCAGACCCATGGTGGCACCAGTGCCAAGTTGGGCTGGTTTGATAGTACCAAGTGGCTCCTGCAATCTGCCATCAAAAAGTTGGCAGGTGAGTTTTGTTTTCCAGGGAAAAGCGCCGTTGTTTGTGTTTGGGGGCCTGTGGCTGGGAGTGGCCGGCTGGCTAATTAGAATCCACGATACGCAGGATGGTTCCCAGACCAGAGGTGGCACCAGTGACAAGTCGGGCCAGTTTGATGGTGCAAAGTGTCTCCTGCAATCTGCCATCCAGAAGCGGGGCAGCTTACTTTTGTTTGCCAGGGAAACGGGCCGAGGTTTTTGTCTGGGGGTCCATGGCTGGGAGTGACCGGCTGGCTCCTGAAAAGCTACGATAGGCAGGATGGTGACCAGACCCATGGTGGCACCAGTGCCAAGTTGGGCTGGTTTGATAGTACCAAGTGGCTCCTGCAATCTGCCATCAAAAAGTTGGCAGGCGAGTTTTGTTTTCCAGGGAAAAGCGCCGTTGTTTTTGTTTGGGGGCCTGTGGCTGGGAGTGGCCGCCTGGCGCCTTAGAATCTACGTTACGCAGGATGGTTCCCAGAACCAAGGTGGCACCAGTGCCAAGTCGGGCCAGTTTGATAGTACCAAGTGCGTACTGCAATCTGCCATCCAGAAGCGGGGCAGCTTACTTTTGTTTGCCAGGGAAACGGGCCGAGGTTTGTGTCTGGGGGCCTATGGCTGGGAGTGACCGGCTGGCGCCTGAAAAGCTACGATAGGCAGGATGGTGACCAGACCCATGGTGGCACCAGTGCCAAGTCGGGCTGATTTGATAGTACCAAGTGGCTCCTGCAATCTGCCATCAAAAAGTTGGCAGGCGAGTTTTGTTTTCCAGGGAAAAGCGCCGTTGTTTGTGTTTGGGGGCCTGTGGCTGGGAGTGGCCGGCTGGCTAATTAGAATCCACGATACGCAGGATGGTTCCCAGACCAGAGGTGGCACCAGAGACAAGTCGGTCCAGTTTGATGGTGCAAAGTGGCTCCTGCAATCTGCCATCCAGAAGCGAGGCATCTGAATTTTATTAGCCAGGGAAACGGGCCGAGGTTCCTGTCTGGGGGCCTATGGCTGGGAGAGGCCGGCTGGCTCCTGAAAAGCTACGATAGGCGGGATGTTTCCCAGACCCAAGGTGGCACCAGTGCCAAGTCAGGCTGGTTTGATACTACCAAGTGGTTCCTGCAATCTGCCATCCAGAAGCGGGGCAGCTTACTTTTGTTTGCCAGGGAAAGGGGCCGAGGTTTTTGTCTGGGGGCCTATGGCTGGGAGTGACCGGCTAGGTCCTGAAAAGCTACGATAGGCAGGATGGTGACCAGACCCATGGTGGCACCAGTGCCAAGTTGGGCTGGTTTGATAGTACCAAGTGGCTCCTGCAATCTGCCATCAAAAAGTTGGCAGGTGAGTTTTGTTTTCCAGGGAAAAGCGCCGTTGTTTGTGTTTGGGGGCCTGTGGCTGGGAGTGGCCGGCTGGCTAATTAGAATCCACGATACGCAGGATGGTTCCCAGACCAGAGGTGGCACCAGTGACAAGTCGGGCCAGTTTGATGGTGCAAAGTGTCTCCTGCAATCTGCCATCCAGAAGCGGGGCAGCTTACTTTTGTTTGCCAGGGAAACGGGCCGAGGTTTTTGTCTGGGGGTCCATGGCTGGGAGTGACCGGCTGGCTCCTGAAAAGCTACGATAGGCAGGATGGTGACCAGACCCATGGTGGCACCAGTGCCAAGTTGGGCTGGTTTGATAGTACCAAGTGGCTCCTGCAATCTGCCATCAAAAAGTTGGCAGGCGAGTTTTGTTTTCCAGGGAAAAGCGCCGTTGTTTGTGTTTGGGGGCCTGTGGCTGGGAGTGGCCGGCTGGCTCCTTAGAATCCACGTTACGCAGGATGGTTCCCAGACCAGAGGTGGCACCAGTGCCAAGTCGGGCTGGTTTGATAGTACACAGTGGCTCCTGCAATCTGCCATCCAGAAGCGGGGTAGCTTACTTTTGTTTACCAGGGAAACGGGCCGAGGTTTGTGTGTGGGGGCCTATGGCTGGGAGTGACCGGCTGGCTCCTGAAAAGCTACGATAGGCAGGATGGTGACCAGACCCATGGTGGCAGCAGTGCCAAGTTGGGCTGGTTTGATAGTACCAAGTGGCTCCTGCAATCTGCCATCAAAAAGTTGGCAGGCGAGTTTTGTTTTCCAGGGAAAAGCGCCGTTGTTTTTGTTTGGGGGCCTGTGGCTGGGAGTGGCCGCCTGGCGCCTTAGAATCTACGTTACGCAGGATGGTTCCCAGAACCAAGGTGGCACCAGTGCCAAGTCGGGCCAGTTTGATAGTACCAAGTGCGTACTGCAATCTGCCATCCAGAAGCGGGGCAGCTTACTTTTGTTTGCCAGGGAAACGGGCCGAGGTTTGTGTCTGGGGGCCTATGGCTGGGAGTGACCGGCTGGCGCCTGAAAAGCTACGATAGGCAGGATGGTGACCAGACCCATGGTGGCACCAGTGCCAAGTCGGGCTGATTTGATAGTACCAAGTGGCTCCTGCAATCTGCCATCAAAAAGTTGGCAGGCGAGTTTTGTTTTCCAGGGAAAAGCGCCGTTGTTTGTGTTTGGGGGCCTGTGGCTGGGAGTGGCCGGCTGGCTAATTAGAATCCACGATACGCAGGATGGTTCCCAGACCAGAGGTGGCACCAGAGACAAGTCGGTCCAGATTGATGGTGCAAAGTGTCTCCTGCAATCTGCCATCCAGAAGCGGGGCAGCTTACTTTTGTTTGCCAGGGAAACGGGCCGAGGTTTTTGTCTGGGGGTCCATGGCTGGGAGTGACCGGCTGGCTCCTGAAAAGCTACGATAGGCAGGATGGTGACCAGACCCATGGTGGCACCAGTGCCAAGTTGGGCTGGTTTGATAGTACCAAGTGGCTCCTGCAATCTGCCATCAAAAAGTTGGCAGGCGAGTTTTGTTTTCCAGGGAAAAGCGCCGTTGTTTGTGTTTGGGGGCCTGTGGCTGGGAGTGGCCGGCTGGCTCCTTAGAATCCACGTTACGCAGGATGGTTCCCAGACCAGAGGTGGCACCAGTGCCAAGTCGGGCTGGTTTGATAGTACACAGTGGCTCCTGCAATCTGCCATCCAGAAGCGGGGCAGCTTACTTTTGTTTGCCAGGGAAACGGGCCGAGGTTTGTGTGTGGGGGCCTATGGCTGGGAGTGACCGGCTGGCTCCTGAAAAACTACGATAGGCAGGATGGTGACCAGACCCATGGTGGCACCAGTGCCAAGTTGGGCTGGTTTGATAGTACCAAGTGGCTCCTGCAATCTGCCATCAAAAAGTTGGCAGGCGAGTTTTGTTTTCCAGGGAAAAGCGCCGTTGTTTGTGTTTGGGGGCCTGTGGCTGGGAGTGGCCAGCTGGCTAATTAGAATCCACGATACACAGGATGGTTCCCAGACCATAGGTGGCACCAGTGCCAAGTCGGTCTAGATTGATGGTGCAAAGTGGTTCCTTCAATCTGCCATCCAGAAGCGGGGTAGCTTACTTTTGTTTACCAGGGAAACGGGCCGAGGTTTGTGTGTGGGGCCTATGGCTGGGTGTGACCGGCTGGCTCCTGAAAAGCTACGATAGGCAGGATGGTGACCAGACCCATGGTGGCACCAGTGCCAAGTTGGGCTGGTTTGATAGTACCAAGTGGCTCCTGCAATCTGCCATCAAAAAGTTGGCAGGCGAGTTTTGTTTTCCAGGGAAAAGCGCCGTTGATTTTGTTTGGGGGCCTGTGGCTGGGAGTGGCCGCCTGGTGCCTTAGAATGTACGTTACGCAGGATGGTTCGCAGAACCAAGGTGGCACCAGTGCCAAGTCGGGCTGGTTTGATAGTACCAAGTGTGTACTGCAATCTGCCATCCAGAAGCGGGGCAGCTTACTTTTGTTTGCCAGGGAAACGGGCCGAGGTTTTTGTCTGGGGGCCTATGGCTGGGAGTGACCGGCTGGCTCCTGAAAAGCTACGATAGGCAGGATGGTGACCAGACCCATGGTGGCAGCAGTGCCAAGTTGGGCTGATTTGATAGTACTTAGTGGCTCCTGCAATCTGCCATCAAAAAGTTGGCAGGCGAGTTTTGTTTTCCAGGGAAAAGCGCCGTTGTTTGTGTTTGGGGGCCTGTGGCTGGGAGTGGCCGGCTGGCTAATTAGAATCCACGATACGCAGGATGGTTCCCAGACCAGAGGTGGCACCAGAGACAAGTCGGTCCAGTTTGATGGTGCAAAGTGGCTCCTGCAATCTGCCATCCAGAAGCGAGGCATCTGAATTTTATTAGCCAGGGAAACGGGCCGAGGTTCCTGTCTGGGGGCCTATGGCTGGGAGAGGCCGGCTGGCTCCTGAAAAGCTACGATAGGCGGGATGTTTCCCAGACCCAAGGTGGCACCAGTGCCAAGTCAGGCTGGTTTGATACTACCAAGTGGCTCCTGCAATCTGCCATCCAGAAGCGGGGCAGCTTACTTTTGTTTGCCAGGGAAACGGGCCGAGGTTTTTGTCTGGGGGCCTATGGCTGGGAGTGACCGGCTAGGTCCTGAAAAGCTACGATAGGCAGGATGGTGACCAGACCCATGGTGGCACCAGTGCCAAGTTGGGCTGGTTTGATAGTACCAAGTGGCTCCTGCAATCTGCCATCAAAAAGTTGGCAGGTGAGTTTTGTTTTCCAGGGAAAAGCGCCGTTGTTTGTGTTTGGGGGCCTGTGGCTGGGAGTGGCCGGCTGGCTAATTAGAATCCACGATACGCAGGATGGTTCCCAGACCAGAGGTGGCACCAGTGCCAAGTCGGTCTAGATTGATGGTGCAAAGTGGTTCCTTCAATCTGCCATCCAGAAGCGGGGTAGCTTACTTTTGTTTACCAGGGAAACGGGCCGAGGTTTGTGTGTGGGGGCCTATGGCTGGGAGTGACCGGCTGGCTCCTGAAAAGCTACGATAGGCAGGATGGTGACCAGACCCATGGTGGCAGCAGTGCCAAGTTGGGCTGGTTTGATAGTACCAAGTGGCTCCTGCAATCTGCCATCAAAAAGTTGGCAGGCGAGTTTTGTTTTCCAGGGAAAAGCGCCGTTGTTTTTGTTTGGGGGCCTGTGGCTGGGAGTGGCCGCCTGGCGCCTTAGAATCTACGTTACGCAGGATGGTTCCCAGAACCAAGGTGGCACCAGTGCCAAGTCGGGCCAGTTTGATAGTACAAAGTGCGTACTGCAATCTGCCATCCAGAAGCGGGGCAGCTTACATTTGTTTGCCAGGGAAACGGGCCGAGGTTTTTGTCTGGGGGCCTATGGCTGGGAGTGACCGGCTGGCTCCTGAAAAGCTACGATAGGCAGGATGGTGACCAGACCCATGGTGGCAGCAGTGCCAAGTCGGGCTGGTTTGATAGTACTAAGTGGCTCCTGCAATCTGCCATCAAAAAGTTGGCAGGCGAGTTTTGTTTTCCAGGGAAAAGCGCCGTTGATTTTGTTTGGGGGCCTGTGGCTGGGAGTGGCCGGCTGGCTAATTAGAATCCACGATACGCAGGATGGTTCCCAGACCATAGGTGGCACCAGTGCCAAGTCGGGCTGGTTTGATAGTACCAAGTGGTTCCTGCAATCTGCCATCCAGAAGCGGGGCAGCTTACTTTTGTTTGCCAGGGAAACGGGCCGAGGTTTTTGTCTGGGGGCCTATGGCTGGGAGTGACCGGCTGGCGCCTGAAAAGCTACGATAGGCAGGATGGTGACCAGACCCATGGTGGCACCAGTGCCAAGTCGGGCTGATTTGATAGTACCAAGTGGCTCCTGCAATCTGCCATCAAAAAGTTGGCAGGCGAGTTTTGTTTTCCAGGGAAAAGCGCCGTTGATTTTGTCTGGGGGCTGTGGCTGGGAGTGGCCGCCTGGTGCCTTAGAATGTACGTTACGCAGGATGGTTCCCAGAACCAAGGTGGCACCAGTGCCAAGTCGGGCTGGTTTGATAGTACCAAGTGGCTCCTGCAATCTGCCATCAAAAAGTTGGCAGGCGAGTTTTGTTTTCCAGGGAAAAGCGCCGTTGATTTTGTTTGGGGGCCTGTGGCTAGGAGTGGCCGGCTGGCTAATTAGAATCCACGATACGCAGGATGGTTCCCAGACCAGAGGTGGCACCAGAGACAAGTCGGTCCAGTTTGATGGTGCAAAGTGGCTCCTGCAATCTGCCATCCAGAAGCGAGGCATCTGAATTTTATTAGCCAGGGAAACGGGCCGAGGTTCCTGTCTGGGGGCCTATGGCTGGGAGAGGCCGGCTGGCTCCTGAAAAGCTACGATAGGCGGGATGTTTCCCAGACCCAAGGTGGCACCAGTGCCAAGTCGGGCTGGTTTGATACTACCAAGTGGTTCCTGCAATCTGCCATCCAGAAGCGGGGCAGCTTACTTTTGTTTGCCAGGGAAACGGGCCGAGGTTTTTGTCTGGGGGCCTATGGCTGGGAGTGACCGGCTGGCGCCTGAAAAGCTACGATAGGCAGGATGGTGACCAGACCCATGGTGGCACCAGTGCCAAGTTGGGCTGGTTTGATAGTACCAAGTGGCTCCTGCAATCTGCCATCAAAATGTTGGCAGGCGAGTTTTGTTTTCCAGGGAAAAGCGCCGTTGTTTGTGTTTGGGGGCCTGTGGCTGGGAGTGGCCAGCTGGCTAATTAGAATCCACGATACGCAGGATGGTTCCCAGACCAGAGGTGGCACCAGTGACAAGTCGGGCCAGTTTGATGGTGCAAAGTGTCTCCTGCAATCTGCCATCCAGAAGCGGGGCAGCTTACTTTTGTTTGCCAGGGAAACGGGCCGAGGTTTGTGTCTGGGGGTCCATGGCTGGGAGTGACCGGCTGGCTCCTGAAAAGCTACGATAGGCAGGATGGTGACCAGTCCCACGGTGGCACCAGTGCCAAGTTGGGCTGGTTTGATAGTACCAAGTGGCTCCTGCAATCTGCCATCAAAAAGTTGGCAGGCGAGTTTTGTTTTCCAGGGAAAAGCGCCGTTGTTTGTGTTTGGGGGCCTGTGGCTGGGAGTGGCCAGCTGGCTAATTAGAATCCACGATACGCAGGATGGTTCCCAGACCAGAGGTGGCACCAGTGCCAAGTCGGTCTAGATTGATGGTGCAAAGTGGTTCCTTCAATCTGCCATCCAGAAGCGGGGTAGCTTACTTTTGTTTACCAGGGAAACGGGCCGAGGTTTGTGTGTGGGGGCCTATGGCTGGGAGTGACCGGCTGGCTCCTGAAAAGCTACGATAGGCAGGATGGTGACCAGACCCATGGTGGCAGCAGTGCCAAGTTGGGCTGGTTTGATAGTACCAAGTGGCTCCTGCAATCTGCCATCAAAAAGTTGGCAGGCGAGTTTTGTTTTCCAGGGAAAAGCGCCGTGGATTTTGTTTGGGGGCCTGTGGCTGGGAGTGGCCGCCTGACGCCTTAGAATCTACGTTACGCAGGATGGTTCCCAGAACCAAGGTGGCACCAGTGCCAAGTCGGGCTGCTTTGATAGTACACAGTGGCTCCTGCAATCTGCCATCCAGAAGCGGGGCAGCTTACTTTTGTTTGCCAGGGAAACGGGCCGAGGTTTGTGTCTGGGGGCCTATGGCTGGGAGTGACCGGCTGGCGCCTGAAAAGCTACGATAGGCAGGATGGTGACCAGACCCATGGTGGCACCAGTGCCAAGTCGGGCTGATTTGATAGTACCAAGTGGCTCCTGCAATCTGCCATCAAAAAGTTGGCAGGCGAGTTTTGTTTTCCAGGGAAAAGCGCCGTTGTTTGTGTTTGGGGGCCTGTGGCTGGGAGTGGCCGGCTGGCTAATTAGAATCCACGATACGCAGGATGGTTCCCAGACCAGAGGTGGCACCAGAGACAAGTCGGTCCAGTTTGATGGTGCAAAGTGGCTCCTGCAATCTGCCATCCAGAAGCGAGGCATCTGAATTTTATTAGCCAGGGAAACGGGCCGAGGTTCCTGTCTGGGGGCCTATGGCTGGGAGAGGCCGGCTGGCTCCTGAAAAGCTACGATAGGCGGGATGTTTCCCAGACCCAAGGTGGCACCAGTGCCAAGTCAGGCTGGTTTGATACTACCAAGTGGTTCCTGCAATCTGCCATCCAGAAGCGGGGCAGCTTACTTTTGTTTGCCAGGGAAACGGGCCGAGGTTTTTGTCTGGGGGCCTATGGCTGGGAGTGACCGGCTAGGTCCTGAAAAGCTACGATAGGCAGGATGGTGACCAGACCCATGGTGGCACCAGTGCCAAGTTGGGCTGGTTTGATAGTACCAAGTGGCTCCTGCAATCTGCCATCAAAAAGTTGGCAGGTGAGTTTTGTTTTCCAGGGAAAAGCGCCGTTGTTTGTGTTTGGGGGCCTGTGGCTGGGAGTGGCCGGCTGGCTAATTAGAATCCACGATACGCAGGATGGTTCCCAGACCAGAGGTGGCACCAGTGACAAGTCGGGCCAGTTTGATGGTGCAAAGTGTCTCCTGCAATCTGCCATCCAGAAGCGGGGCAGCTTACTTTTGTTTGCCAGGGAAACGGGCCGAGGTTTTTGTCTGGGGGTCCATGGCTGGGAGTGACCGGCTGGCTCCTGAAAAGCTACGATAGGCAGGATGGTGACCAGACCCATGGTGGCACCAGTGCCAAGTTGGGCTGGTTTGATAGTACCAAGTGGCTCCTGCAATCTGCCATCAAAAAGTTGGCAGGCGAGTTTTGTTTTCCAGGGAAAAGCGCCGTTGTTTGTGTTTGGGGGCCTGTGGCTGGGAGTGGCCGGCTGGCTCCTTAGAATCCACGTTACGCAGGATGGTTCCCAGACCAGAGGTGGCACCAGTGCCAAGTCGGGCTGGTTTGATAGTACACAGTGGCTCCTGCAATCTGCCATCCAGAAGCGGGGCAGCTTACTTTTGTTTGCCAGGGAAACGGGCCGAGGTTTGTGTCTGGGGGCCTATGGCTGGGAGTGACCGGCTGGCTCCTGAAAAGCTACGATAGGCAGGATGGTGACCAGACCCATGGTGGCACCAGTGCCAAGTTGGGCTGGTTTGATAGTACCAAGTGGCTCCTGCAATCTGCCATCAAAAAGTTGGCAGGCGAGTTTTGTTTTCCAGGGAAAAGCGCCGTTGTTTGTGTTTGGGGGCCTGTGGCTGGGAGTGGCCGGCTGGCTAATTAGAATCCACGATACGCAGGATGGTTCCCAGACCAGAGGTGGCACCAGTGCCAAGTCGGTCTAGATTGATGGTGCAAAGTGGTTCCTTCAATCTGCCATCCAGAAGCGGGGTAGCTTACTTTTGTTTACCAGGGAAACGGGCCGAGGTTTGTGTGTGGGGGCCTATGGCTGGGAGTGACCGGCTGGCTCCTGAAAAGCTACGATAGGCAGGATGGTGACCAGACCCATGGTGGCAGCAGTGCCAAGTTGGGCTGGTTTGATAGTACCAAGTGGCTCCTGCAATCTGCCATCAAAAAGTTGGCAGGCGAGTTTTGTTTTCCAGGGAAAAGCGCCGTTGTTTTTGTTTGGGGGCCTGTGGCTGGGAGTGGCCGCCTGGCGCCTTAGAATCTACGTTACGCAGGATGGTTCCCAGAACCAAGGTGGCACCAGTGCCAAGTCGGGCCAGTTTGATAGTACCAAGTGCGTACTGCAATCTGCCATCCAGAAGCGGGGCAGCTTACTTTTGTTTGCCAGGGAAACGGGCCGAGGTTTGTGTCTGGGGGCCTATGGCTGGGAGTGACCGGCTGGCGCCTGAAAAGCTACGATAGGCAGGATGGTGACCAGACCCATGGTGGCACCAGTGCCAAGTCGGGCTGATTTGATAGTACCAAGTGGCTCCTGCAATCTGCCATCAAAAAGTTGGCAGGCGAGTTTTGTTTTCCAGGGAAAAGCGCCGTTGTTTGTGTTTGGGGGCCTGTGGCTGGGAGTGGCCGGCTGGCTAATTAGAATCCACGATACGCAGGATGGTTCCCAGACCAGAGGTGGCACCAGAGACAAGTCGGTCCAGTTTGATGGTGCAAAGTGGCTCCTGCAATCTGCCATCCAGAAGCGAGGCATCTGAATTTTATTAGCCAGGGAAACGGGCCGAGGTTCCTGTCTGGGGGCCTATGGCTGGGAGAGGCCGGCTGGCTCCTGAAAAGCTACGATAGGCGGGATGTTTCCCAGACCCAAGGTGGCACCAGTGCCAAGTCAGGCTGGTTTGATACTACCAAGTGGTTCCTGCAATCTGCCATCCAGAAGCGGGGCAGCTTACTTTTGTTTGCCAGGGAAAGGGGCCGAGGTTTTTGTCTGGGGGCCTATGGCTGGGAGTGACCGGCTAGGTCCTGAAAAGCTACGATAGGCAGGATGGTGACCAGACCCATGGTGGCACCAGTGCCAAGTTGGGCTGGTTTGATAGTACCAAGTGGCTCCTGCAATCTGCCATCAAAAAGTTGGCAGGTGAGTTTTGTTTTCCAGGGAAAAGCGCCGTTGTTTGTGTTTGGGGGCCTGTGGCTGGGAGTGGCCGGCTGGCTAATTAGAATCCACGATACGCAGGATGGTTCCCAGACCAGAGGTGGCACCAGTGACAAGTCGGGCCAGTTTGATGGTGCAAAGTGTCTCCTGCAATCTGCCATCCAGAAGCGGGGCAGCTTACTTTTGTTTGCCAGGGAAACGGGCCGAGGTTTTTGTCTGGGGGTCCATGGCTGGGAGTGACCGGCTGGCTCCTGAAAAGCTACGATAGGCAGGATGGTGACCAGACCCATGGTGGCACCAGTGCCAAGTTGGGCTGGTTTGATAGTACCAAGTGGCTCCTGCAATCTGCCATCAAAAAGTTGGCAGGCGAGTTTTGTTTTCCAGGGAAAAGCGCCGTTGTTTGTGTTTGGGGGCCTGTGGCTGGGAGTGGCCGGCTGGCTCCTTAGAATCCACGATACGCAGGATGGTTCCCAGACCAGAGGTGGCACCAGTGCCAAGTCGGGCTGGTTTGATAGTACACAGTGGCTCCTGCAATCTGCCATCCAGAAGCGGGGCAGCTTACTTTTGTTTGCCAGGGAAACGGGCCGAGGTTTGTGTCTGGGGGCCTATGGCTGGGAGTGACCGGCTGGCTCCTGAAAAGCTACGATAGGCAGGATGGTGACCAGACCCATGGTGGCAGCAGTGCCAAGTTGGGCTGGTTTGATAGTACCAAGTGGCTCCTGCAATCTGCCATCAAAAAGTTGGCAGGCGAGTTTTGTTTTCCAGGGAAAAGCGCCGTTGTTTGTGTTTGGGGGCCTGTGGCTGGGAGTGGCCGGCTGGCTAATTAGAATCCACGATACGCAGGATGGTTCCCAGACCAGAGGTGGCACCAGTGCCAAGTCGGGCTAGATTGATGGTGCAAAGTGGTTCCTTCAATCTGCCATCCAGAAGCGGGGTAGCTTACTTTTGTTTACCAGGGAAACGGGCCGAGGTTTGTGTGTGGGGGCCTATGGCTGGGAGTGACCGGCTGGCTCCTGAAAAGCTACGATAGGCAGGATGGTGACCAGACCCATGGTGGCAGCAGTGCCAAGTTGGGCTGGTTTGATAGTACCAAGTGGCTCCTGCAATCTGCCATCAAAAAGTTGGCAGGCGAGTTTTGTTTTCCAGGGAAAAGCGCCGTTGTTTTTGTTTGGGGGCCTGTGGCTGGGAGTGGCCGCCTGGCGCCTTAGAATCTACGTTACGCAGGATGGTTCCCAGAACCAAGGTGGCACCAGTGCCAAGTCGGGCCAGTTTGATAGTACCAAGTGCGTACTGCAATCTGCCATCCAGAAGCGGGGCAGCTTACTTTTGTTTGCCAGGGAAACGGGCCGAGGTTTGTGTCTGGGGGCCTATGGCTGGGAGTGACCGGCTGGCGCCTGAAAAGCTACGATAGGCAGGATGGTGACCAGACCCATGGTGGCACCAGTGCCAAGTCGGGCTGATTTGATAGTACCAAGTGGCTCCTGCAATCTGCCATCAAAAAGTTGGCAGGCGAGTTTTGTTTTCCAGGGAAAAGCGCCGTTGTTTGTGTTTGGGGGCCTGTGGCTGGGAGTGGCCGGCTGGCTAATTAGAATCCACGATACGCAGGATGGTTCCCAGACCAGAGGTGGCACCAGAGACAAGTCGGTCCAGTTTGATGGTGCAAAGTGGCTCCTGCAATCTGCCATCCAGAAGCGAGGCATCTGAATTTTATTAGCCAGGGAAACGGGCCGAGGTTCCTGTCTGGGGGCCTATGGCTGGGAGAGGCCGGCTGGCTCCTGAAAAGCTACGATAGGCGGGATGTTTCCCAGACCCAAGGTGGCACCAGTGCCAAGTCAGGCTGGTTTGATACTACCAAGTGGTTCCTGCAATCTGCCATCCAGAAGCGGGGCAGCTTACTTTTGTTTGCCAGGGAAACGGGCCGAGGTTTTTGTCTGGGGGCCTATGGCTGGGAGTGACCGGCTAGGTCCTGAAAAGCTACGATAGGCAGGATGGTGACCAGACCCATGGTGGCACCAGTGCCAAGTTGGGCTGGTTTGATAGTACCAAGTGGCTCCTGCAATCTGCCATCAAAAAGTTGGCAGGTGAGTTTTGTTTTCCAGGGAAAAGCGCCGTTGTTTGTGTTTGGGGGCCTGTGGCTGGGAGTGGCCGGCTGGCTAATTAGAATCCACGATACGCAGGATGGTTCCCAGACCAGAGGTGGCACCAGTGACAAGTCGGGCCAGTTTGATGGTGCAAAGTGTCTCCTGCAATCTGCCATCCAGAAGCGGGGCAGCTTACTTTTGTTTGCCAGGGAAACGGGCCGAGGTTTTTGTCTGGGGGTCCATGGCTGGGAGTGACCGGCTGGCTCCTGAAAAGCTACGATAGGCAGGATGGTGACCAGACCCATGGTGGCACCAGTGCCAAGTTGGGCTGGTTTGATAGTACCAAGTGGCTCCTGCAATCTGCCATCAAAAAGTTGGCAGGCGAGTTTTGTTTTCCAGGGAAAAGCGCCGTTGTTTGTGTTTGGGGGCCTGTGGCTGGGAGTGGCCGGCTGGCTCCTTAGAATCCACGTTACGCAGGATGGTTCCCAGACCAGAGGTGGCACCAGTGCCAAGTCGGGCTGGTTTGATAGTACACAGTGGCTCCTGCAATCTGCCATCCAGAAGCGGGGTAGCTTACTTTTGTTTACCAGGGAAACGGGCCGAGGTTTGTGTGTGGGGGCCTATGGCTGGGAGTGACCGGCTGGCTCCTGAAAAGCTACGATAGGCAGGATGGTGACCAGACCCATGGTGGCAGCAGTGCCAAGTTGGGCTGGTTTGATAGTACCAAGTGGCTCCTGCAATCTGCCATCAAAAAGTTGGCAGGCGAGTTTTGTTTTCCAGGGAAAAGCGCCGTTGTTTTTGTTTGGGGGCCTGTGGCTGGGAGTGGCCGCCTGGCGCCTTAGAATCTACGTTACGCAGGATGGTTCCCAGAACCAAGGTGGCACCAGTGCCAAGTCGGGCCAGTTTGATAGTACCAAGTGCGTACTGCAATCTGCCATCCAGAAGCGGGGCAGCTTACTTTTGTTTGCCAGGGAAACGGGCCGAGGTTTGTGTCTGGGGGCCTATGGCTGGGAGTGACCGGCTGGCGCCTGAAAAGCTACGATAGGCAGGATGGTGACCAGACCCATGGTGGCACCAGTGCCAAGTCGGGCTGATTTGATAGTACCAAGTGGCTCCTGCAATCTGCCATCAAAATGTTGGCAGGCGAGTTTTGTTTTCCAGGGAAAAGCGCCGTTGTTTGTGTTTGGGGGCCTGTGGCTGGGAGTGGCCGGCTGGCTAATTAGAATCCACGATACGCAGGATGGTTCCCAGACCAGAGGTGGCACCAGAGACAAGTCGGTCCAGATTGATGGTGCAAAGTGTCTCCTGCAATCTGCCATCCAGAAGCGGGGCAGCTTACTTTTGTTTGCCAGGGAAACGGGCCGAGGTTTTTGTCTGGGGGTCCATGGCTGGGAGTGACCGGCTGGCTCCTGAAAAGCTACGATAGGCAGGATGGTGACCAGACCCATGGTGGCAGCAGTGCCAAGTTGGGCTGGTTTGATAGTACCAAGTGGCTCCTGCAATCTGCCATCAAAAAGTTGGCAGGCGAGTTTTGTTTTCCAGGGAAAAGCGCCGTTGTTTGTGTTTGGGGGCCTGTGGCTGGGAGTGGCCGGCTGGCTCCTTAGAATCCACGTTACGCAGGATGGTTCCCAGACCAGAGGTGGCACCAGTGCCAAGTCGGGCTGGTTTGATAGTACACAGTGGCTCCTGCAATCTGCCATCCAGAAGCGGGGTAGCTTACTTTTGTTTACCAGGGAAACGGGCCGAGGTTTGTGTGTGGGGGCCTATGGCTGGGAGTGACCGGCTGGCTCCTGAAAAGCTACGATAGGCAGGATGGTGACCAGACCCATGGTGGCAGCAGTGCCAAGTTGGGCTGGTTTGATAGTACCAAGTGGCTCCTGCAATCTGCCATCAAAAAGTTGGCAGGCGAGTTTTGTTTTCCAGGGAAAAGCGCCGTTGTTTTTGTTTGGGGGCCTGTGGCTGGGAGTGGCCGCCTGGCGCCTTAGAATCTACGTTACGCAGGATGGTTCCCAGAACCAAGGTGGCACCAGTGCCAAGTCGGGCCAGTTTGATAGTACCAAGTGCGTACTGCAATCTGCCATCCAGAAGCGGGGCAGCTTACTTTTGTTTGCCAGGGAAACGGGCCGAGGTTTGTGTCTGGGGGCCTATGGCTGGGAGTGACCGGCTGGCGCCTGAAAAGCTACGATAGGCAGGATGGTGACCAGACCCATGGTGGCACCAGTGCCAAGTCGGGCTGATTTGATAGTACCAAGTGGCTCCTGCAATCTGCCATCAAAAAGTTGGCAGGCGAGTTTTGTTTTCCAGGGAAAAGCGCCATTGTTTGTGTTTGGAGGCCTGTGGCTGGGAGTGGCCGGCTGGCTCCTTAGAATCCACGATACGCAGGATGGTTCCCAGACCAGAGGTGGCACCAGTGCCAAGTCGGGCTGGTTTGATAGTACACAGTGGCTCCTGCAATCTGCCATCCAGAAGCGGGGCAGCTTACTTTTGTTTGCCAGGGAAACGGGCCGAGGTTTGTGTGTGGGGGCCTATGGCTGGGAGTGACCGGCTGGCTCCTGAAAAACTACGATAGGCAGGATGGTGACCAGACCCATGGTGGCAGCAGTGCCAAGTTGGGCTGGTTTGATAGTACCAAGTGGCTCCTGCAATCTGCCATCAAAATGTTGGCAGGCGAGTTTTGTTTTCCAGGGAAAAGCGCCGTTGTTTGTGTTTGGGGGCCTGTGGCTGGGAGTGGCCAGCTGGCTAATTAGAATCCACGATACACAGGATGGTTCCCAGACCATAGGTGGCACCAGTGCCAAGTCGGTCCAGATTGATGGTGCAAAGTGGTTCCTTCAATCTGCCATCCAGAAGCGGGGTAGCTTACTTTTGTTTACCAGGGAAACGGGCCGAGGTCTGTGTGTGGGGCCTATGGCTGGGTGTGACCGGCTGGCTCCTGAAAAGCTACGATAGGCAGGATGGTGACCAGACCCATGGTGGCAGCAGTGCCAAGTTGGGCTGGTTTGATAGTACCAAGTGGCTCCTGCAATCTGCCATCAAAAAGTTGGCAGGCGAGTTTTGTTTTCCAGGGAAAAGCGCCGTTGATTTTGTTTGGGGGCCTGTGGCTGGGAGTGGCCGCCTGGTGCCTTAGAATGTACGTTACGCAGGATGGTTCGCAGAACCAAGGTGGCACCAGTGCCAAGTCGGGCTGGTTTGATAGTACCAAGTGTGTACTGCAATCTGCCATCCAGAAGCGGGGCAGCTTACTTTTGTTTGCCAGGGAAACGGGCCGAGGTTTTTGTCTGGGGGCCTATGGCTGGGAGTGACCGGCTGGCTCCTGAAAAGCTACGATAGGCAGGATGGTGACCAGACCCATGGTGGCAGCAGTGCCAAGTTGGGCTGATTTGATAGTACTTAGTGGCTCCTGCAATCTGCCATCAAAAAGTTGGCAGGCGAGTTTTGTTTTCCAGGGAAAAGCGCCGTTGTTTGTGTTTGGGGGCCTGTGGCTGGGAGTGGCCGGCTGGCTAATTAGAATCCACGATACGCAGGATGGTTCCCAGACCAGAGGTGGCACCAGAGACAAGTCGGTCCAGTTTGATGGTGCAAAGTGGCTCCTGCAATCTGCCATCCAGAAGCAAGGCATCTGAATTTTATTAGCCAGGGAAACGGGCCGAGGTTCCTGTCTGGGGGCCTATGGCTGGGAGAGGCCGGCTGGCTCCTGAAAAGCTACGATAGGCGGGATGTTTCCCAGACCCAAGGTGGCACCAGTGCCAAGTCAGGCTGGTTTGATACTACCAAGTGGTTCCTGCAATCTGCCATCCAGAAGCGGGGCAGCTTACTTTTGTTTGCCAGGGAAACGGGCCGAGGTTTTTGTCTGGGGGTCCATGGCTGGGAGTGACCGGCTGGCTCCTGAAAAGCTACGATAGGCAGGATGGTGACCAGACCCATGGTGGCAGCAGTGCCAAGTTGGGCTGGTTTGATAGTACCAAGTGGCTCCTGCAATCTGCCATCAAAAAGTTGGCAGGCGAGTTTTGTTTTCCAGGGAAAAGCGCCGTTGTTTGTGTTTGGGGGCCTGTGGCTGGGAGTGGCCAGCTGGCTAATTAGAATCCACGATACGCAGGATGGTTCCCAGACCAGAGGTGGCACCAGTGCCAAGTCGGTCTAGATTGATGGTGCAAAGTGGTTCCTTCAATCTGCCATCCAGAAGCGGGGTAGCTTACTTTTGTTTACCAGGGAAACGGGCCGAGGTTTGTGTGTGGGGGCCTATGGCTGGGAGTGACCGGCTGGCTCCTGAAAAGCTACGATAGGCAGGATGGTGACCAGACCCATGGTGGCAGCAGTGCCAAGTTGGGCTGGTTTGATAGTACCAAGTGGCTCCTGCAATCTGCCATCAAAAAGTTGGCAGGCGAGTTTTGTTTTCCAGGGAAAAGCGCCGTTGTTTTTGTTTGGGGGCCTGTGGCTGGGAGTGGCCGGCTGGCTAATTAGAATCTACGTTACGCAGGATGGTTCCCAGAACCAAGGTGGCACCAGTGCCAAGTCGGGCCGGTTTGATAGTACCAAGTGCGTACTGCAATCTGCCATCCAGAAGCGGGGCAGCTTACTTTTGTTTGCCAGGGAAACGGGCCGAGGTTTTTGTCTGGGGGCCTATGGCTGGGAGTGACCGGCTGGCTCCTGAAAAGCTACGATAGGCAGGATGGTGACCAGACCCATGGTGGCAGCAGTGCCAAGTTGGGCTGGTTTGATAGTACCAAGTGGCTCCTGCAATCTGCCATCAAAATGTTGGCAGGCGAGTTTTGTTTTCCAGGGAAAAGCGCCGTTGTTTGTGTTTGGGGGCCTGTGGCTGGGAGTGGCCGGCTGGCTAATTAGAATCCACGATACGCAGGATGGTTCCCAGACCAGAGGTGGCACCAGTGACAAGTCGGGCCAGTTTGATGGTGCAAAGTGTCTCCTGCAATCTGCCATCCAGAAGCGGGGCAGCTTACTTTTGTTTGCCAGGGAAACGGGCCGAGGTTTGTGTCTGGGGGTCCATGGCTGGGAGTGACCGGCTGGCTCCTGAAAAGCTACGATAGGCAGGATGGTGACCAGTCCCACGGTGGCACCAGTGCCAAGTTGGGCTGGTTTGATAGTACCAAGTGGCTCCTGCAATCTGCCATCAAAAAGTTGGCAGGCGAGTTTTGTTTTCCAGGGAAAAGCGCCGTTGTTTGTGTTTGGGGGCCTGTGGCTGGGAGTGGCCAGCTGGCTAATTAGAATCCACGATACGCAGGATGGTTCCCAGACCAGAGGTGGCACCAGTGCCAAGTCGGGCTAGATTGATGGTGCAAAGTGGTTCCTTCAATCTGCCATCCAGAAGCGGGGTAGCTTACTTTTGTTTACCAGGGAAACGGGCCGAGGTTTGTGTGTGAGGGCCTATGGCTGGGAGTGACCGGCTGGCTCCTGAAAAGCTACGATAGGCAGGATGGTGACCAGACCCATGGTGGCAGCAGTGCCAAGTTGGGCTGGTTTGATAGTACCAAGTGGCTCCTGCAATCTGCCATCAAATAGTTGGCAGGCGAGTTTTGTTTTCCAGGGAAAAGCGCCGTTGATTTTGTTTGGGGGCCTGTGGCTGGGAGTGGCCGCCTGGCGCCTTAGAATCTACGTTACGCAGGATGGTTCCCAGAACCAAGGTAGCACCAGTGCCAAGTCGGGCTGGTTTGATAGTACCAAGTGGTTCCTGCAATCTGCCATCCAGAAGCGGGGCAGCTTACTTTTGTTTGCCAGGGAAACGGGCCGAGGTTTGTGTCTGGGGGCCTATGGCTGGGAGTGACCGGCTAGGTCCTGAAAAGCTGCGATAGGCAGGATGGTGACCAGACCCATGGTGGCACCAGTGCCAAGTTGGGCTGGTTTGATAGTACCAAGTGGCTCCTGCAATCTGCCATCAAAAAGTTGGCAGGTGAGTTTTGTTTTCCAGGGAAAAGCGCCGTTGTTTGTGTTTGGGGGCCTGTGGCTGGGAGTGGCCGGCTGGCTAATTAGAATCCACGATACGCAGGATGGTTCCCAGACCAGAGGTGGCACCAGTGACAAGTCGGGCCAGTTTGATGGTGCAAAGTGTCTCCTGCAATCTGCCATCCAGAAGCGGGGCAGCTTACTTTTGTTTGCCAGGGAAACGGGCCGAGGTTTTTGTCTGGGGGTCCATGGCTGGGAGTGACCGGCTGGCTCCTGAAAAGCTACGATAGGCAGGATGGTGACCAGACCCATGGTGGCACCAGTGCCAAGTTGGGCTGGTTTGATAGTACCAAGTGGCTCCTGCAATCTGCCATCAAAAAGTTGGCAGGCGAGTTTTGTTTTTCAGGGAAAAGCGCCGTTGTTTGTGTTTGGGGGCCTGTGGCTGGGAGTGGCCGGCTGGCTCCTTAGAATCCACGTTACGCAGGATGGTTCCCAGACCAGAGGTGGCACCAGTGCCAAGTCGGGCTGGTTTGATAGTACACAGTGGCTCCTGCAATCTGCCATCCAGAAGCGGGGCAGCTTACTTTTGTTTGCCAGGGAAACGGGCCGAGGTTTGTGTCTGGGGGTCCATGGCTGGGAGTGACCGGCTGGCTCCTGAAAAGCTACGATAGGCAGGATGGTGACCAGACCCATGGTGGCAGCAGTGCCAAGTTGGGCTGGTTTGATAGTACCAAGTGCCTCCTGCAATCTGCCATCAAAAAGTTGGCAGGCGAGTTTTGTTTTCCAGGGAAAAGCGCCGTTGTTTTTGTTTGGGGGCCTGTGGCTGGGAGTGGCCGCCTGGCGCCTTAGAATCTACGTTACGCAGGATGGTTCCCAGAACCAAGGTGGCACCAGTGCCAAGTCGGGCTGGTTTGATAGTACCAAGTGCGTACTGCAATCTGCCATCCAGAAGCGGGGCAGCTTACTTTTGTTTGCCAGGGAAACGGGCCGAGGTTTTTGTCTGGGGGCCTATGGCTGGGAGTGACCGGCTGGCTCCTGAAAAGCTACGATAGGCAGGATGGTGACCAGACCCATGGTGGCAGCAGTGCCAAGTTGGGCTGATTTGATAGTACCAAGTGGCTCCTGCAATCTGCCATCAAAAAGTTGGCAGGCGAGTTTTGTTTTCCAGGGAAAAGCGCCGTTGTTTGTGTTTGGGGGCCTGTGGCTGGGAGTGGCCGGCTGGCTAATTAGAATCCACAATACGCAGGATGGTTCCCAGACCATAGGTGGCACCAGTGCCAAGTCGGGCTGGTTTGATAGTACCAAATGGTTCCTGCAATCTGCCATCCAGAAGCGGGGCAGCTTACTTTTGTTTGCCAGGGAAACGGGCCGAGGTTTGTGTCTGGGGGCCTATGGCTGGGAGTGACCGGCTGGCGCCTGAAAAGCTACGATAGGCAGGATGGTGACCAGACCCATGGTGGCACCAGTGCCAAGTCGGGCTGATTTGATAGTACCAAGTGGCTCCTGCAATCTGCCATCAAAAAGTTGGCAGGCGAGTTTTGTTTTCCAGGGAAAAGCGCCGTTGTTTGTGTTTGGGGGCCTGTGGCTGGGAGTGGCCGGCTGGCTAATTAGAATCCACGATACGCAGGATGGTTCCCAGACCAGAGGTGGCACCAGAGACAAGTCGGTCCAGTTTGATGGTGCAAAGTGGCTCCTGCAATCTGCCATCCAGAAGCGAGGCATCTGAATTTTATTTAGCCAGGGAAACGGGCCGAGGTTCCTGTCTGGGGGCCTATGGCTGGGAGAGGCTGGATGGCTCCTGAAAAGCTACGATAGGCGGGATGTTTCCCAGACCCAAGGTGACACCTGTGCCAAGTCAGGCTGGTTTGATACTACCAAGTGGTTCCTGCAATCTGCCATCCAGAAGCGGGGCAGCTTACTTTTGTTTGCCAGGGAAACGGGCCGAGGTTTTTGTCTGGGGGCCTATGGCTGGGAGTGACCGGCTAGGTCCTGAAAAGCTACGATAGGCAGGATGGTGACCAGACCCATGGTGGCACCAGTGCCAAGTTGGGCTGGTTTGATAGTACCAAGTGGCTCCTGCAATCTGCCATCAAAAAGTTGGCAGGCGAGTTTTGTTTTCCAGGGAAAAGCGCCGTTGTTTGTGTTTGGGGGCCTGTGGCTGGGAGTGGCCGCCTGGCGCCTTAGAATCCACGATACGCAGGATGGTTCCCAGACCAGAGGTGGCACCAGTGACAAGTCGGGCCAGTTTGATGGTGCAAAGTGTCTCCTGCAATCTGCCATCCAGAAGCGGGGCAGCGTACTTTTGTTTGCCAGGGAAACGGGCCGAGGTTTGTGTCTGGGGGTCCATGGCTGGGAGTGACCGGCTGGCTCCTGAAAAGCTACGATAGGCAGGATGGTGACCAGTCCCACGGTGGCACCAGTGCCAAGTTGGGCTGGTTTGATAGTACCAAGTGGCTCCTGCAATCTGCCATCAAAAAGTTGGCAGGCGAGTTTTGTTTTCCAGGGAAAAGCGCCGTTGTTTGTGTTTGGGGGCCTGTGGCTGGGAGTGGCCAGCTGGCTAATTAGAATCCACGATACGCAGGATGGTTCCCAGACCAGAGGTGGCACCAGTGCCAAGTCGGGCTAGATTGATGGTGCAAAGTGGTTCCTTCAATCTGCCATCCAGAAGCGGGGTAGCTTACTTTTGTTTACCAGGGAAACGGGCCGAGGTTTGTGTGTGGGGGCCTATGGCTGGGAGTGACCGGCTGGCTCCTGAAAAGCTACGATAGGCAGGATGGTGACCAGACCCATGGTGGCAGCAGTGCCAAGTTGGGCTGGTTTGATAGTACCAAGTGGCTCTTGCAATCTGCCATCAAAAAGTTGGCAGGCGAGTTTTGTTTTCCAGGGAAAAGCGCCGTTGATTTTGTTTGGGGGCCTGTGGCTGGGAGTGGCCGGCTGGCTAATTAGAATCTACGTTACGCATGATGGTTCCCAGAACCAAGGTAACACCAGTGCCAAGTCGGGCTGGTTTGATAGTACCAAGTGCGTACTGCAATTTGCCATCCAGAAGCGGGGCAGCTTACTTTTGTTTGCCAGGGAAACGGGCCGAGGTTTTTGTCTGGGGGCCTATGGCTGGGAGTGACCGGCTGGCGCCTGAAAAGCTACGATAGGCAGGATGGTGACCAGACCCATGGTGGCACCAGTGCCAAGTCGGGCTGGTTTGATAGTACCAAGTGGCTCCTGCAATCTGCCATCAAAAAGTTGGCAGGCGAGTTTTGTTTTCCAGGGAAAAGCGCCATTGTTTGTGTTTGGAGGCCTGTGGCTGGGAATGGCCGGCTGGCTAATTAGAATCCACGATACGCAGGATGGTTCCCAGACCAGAGGTGGCACCAGTGCCAAGTCGGGCTGGTTTGATAGTACACAGTGGCTCCTGCAATCTGCCATCCAGAAGCGGGGCAGCTTACTTTTGTTTGCCAGGGAAACAGGCCGAGGTTTGTGTCTGGGGGCCTATGGCTGGGAGTGACCGGCTGGCTCCTGAAAAGCTACGATAGGCAGGATGGTGACCAGACCCATGGTGGCAGCAGTGCCAAGTTGGGCTGGTTTGATAGTACCAAGTGGCTCCTGCAATCTGCCATCAAAAAGTTGGCAGGCGAGTTTTGTTTTCCAGGGAAAAGCGCCGTTGTTTGTGTTTGGGGGCCTGTGGCTGGGAGTGGCCGGCTGGCTAATTAGAATCCACGATACGCAGGATGGTTCCCAGACCAGAGGTGGCACCAGAGACAAGTCGGTCCAGTTTGATGGTGCAAAGTGGCTCCTGCAATCTGCCATCCAGAAGCGAGGCATCTGAATTTTATTAGCCAGGGAAACGGGCCGAGGTTCCTGTCTGGGGGCCTATGGCTGGGAGAGGCCGGCTGGCTCCTGAAAAGCTACGATAGGCGGGATGTTTCCCAGACCCAAGGTGGCACCAGTGCCAAGTCAGGCTGGTTTGATACTACCAAGTGGTTCCTGCAATCTGCCATCCAGAAGCGGGGCAGCTTACTTTTGTTTGCCAGGGAAACGGGCCGAGGTTTTTGTCTGGGGGCCTATGGCTGGGAGTGACCGGCTAGGTCCTGAAAAGCTACGATAGGCAGGATGGTGACCAGACCCATGGTGGCACCAGTGCCAAGTTGGGCTGGTTTGATAGTACCAAGTGGCTCCTGCAATCTGCCATCAAAAAGTTGGCAGGTGAGTTTTGTTTTCCAGGGAAAAGCGCCGTTGTTTGTGTTTGGGGGCCTGTGGCTGGGAGTGGCCGGCTGGCTAATTAGAATCCACGATACGCAGGATGGTTCCCAGACCAGAGGTGGCACCAGTGCCAAGTCGGTCTAGATTGATGGTGCAAAGTGGTTCCTTCAATCTGCCATCCAGAAGCGGGGTAGCTTACTTTTGTTTACCAGGGAAACGGGCCGAGGTTTGTGTGTGGGGGCCTATGGCTGGGAGTGACCGGCTGGCTCCTGAAAAGCTACGATAGGCAGGATGGTGACCAGACCCATGGTGGCAGCAGTGCCAAGTTGGGCTGGTTTGATAGTACCAAGTGGCTCCTGCAATCTGCCATCAAAAAGTTGGCAGGCGAGTTTTGTTTTCCAGGGAAAAGCGCCGTTGTTTTTGTTTGGGGGCCTGTGGCTGGGAGTGGCCGCCTGGCGCCTTAGAATCTACGTTACGCAGGATGGTTCCCAGAACCAAGGTGGCACCAGTGCCAAGTCGGGCCAGTTTGATAGTACCAAGTGCGTACTGCAATCTGCCATCCAGAAGCGGGGCAGCTTACATTTGTTTGCCAGGGAAACGGGCCGAGGTTTTTGTCTGGGGGCCTATGGCTGGGAGTGACCGGCTGGCTCCTGAAAAGCTACGATAGGCAGGATGGTGACCAGACCCATGGTGGCAGCAGTGCCAAGTCGGGCTGGTTTGATAGTACTAAGTGGCTCCTGCAATCTGCCATCAAAAAGTTGGCAGGCGAGTTTTGTTTTCCAGGGAAAAGCGCCGTTGATTTTGTTTGGGGGCCTGTGGCTGGGAGTGGCCGGCTGGCTAATTAGAATCCACGATACGCAGGATGGTTCCCAGACCATAGGTGGCACCAGTGCCAAGTCGGGCTGGTTTGATAGTACCAAGTGGTTCCTGCAATCTGCCATCCAGAAGCGGGGCAGCTTACTTTTGTTTGCCAGGGAAACGGGCCGAGGTTTTTGTCTGGGGGCCTATGGCTGGGAGTGACCGGCTGGCGCCTGAAAAGCTACGATAGGCAGGATGGTGACCAGACCCATGGTGGCACCAGTGCCAAGTCGGGCTGATTTGATAGTACCAAGTGGCTCCTGCAATCTGCCATCAAAAAGTTGGCAGGCGAGTTTTGTTTTCCAGGGAAAAGCGCCGTTGTTTGTGTTTGGGGGCCTGTGGCTGGGAGTGGCCGGCTGGCTAATTAGAATCCACGATACGCAGGATGGTTCCCAGACCAGAGGTGGCACCAGAGACAAGTCGGTCCAGTTTGATGGTGCAAAGTGGCTCCTGCAATCTGCCATCCAGAAGCGAGGCATCTGAATTTTATTAGCCAGGGAAACGGGCCGAGGTTCCTGTCTGGGGGCCTATTGCTGGGAGAGGCCGGATGGCTCCTGAAAAGCTACGATAGGCGGGATGTTTCCCAGACCCAAGGTGACACCTGTGCCAAGTCAGGCTGGTTTGATAGTACCAAGTGGTTCCTGCAATCTGCCATCCAGAAGCGGGACAGCTTACTTTTGTTTGCCAGGGAAACGGGCCGAGGTTTTTGTCTGGGGGCCTATGGCTGGGAGTGACCGGCTAGGTCCTGAAAAGCTACGATAGGCAGGATGGTGACCAGACCCATGGTGGCACCAGTGCCAAGTTGGGCTGGTTTGATAGTACCAAGTGGCTCCTGCAATCTGCCATCAAAAAGTTGGCAGGTGAGTTTTGTTTTCCAGGGAAAAGCGCCGTTGTTTGTGTTTGGGGGCCTGTGGCTGGGAGTGGCCGGCTGGCTAATTAGAATCCACGATACGCAGGATGGTTCCCAGACCAGAGGTGGCACCAGTGACAAGTCGGGCCAGTTTGATGGTGCAAAGTGTCTCCTGCAATCTGCCATCCAGAAGCGGGGCAGCTTACTTTTGTTTGCCAGGGAAACGGGCCGAGGTTTGTGTCTGGGGGTCCATGGCTGGGAGTGACCGGCTGGCTCCTGAAAAGCTACGATAGGCAGGATGGTGACCAGACCCATGGTGGCACCAGTGCCAAGTTGGGCTGGTTTGATAGTACCAAGTGGCTCCTGCAATCTGCCATCAAAAAGTTGGCAGGCGAGTTTTGTTTTCCAGGGAAAAGCGCCGTTGTTTGTGTTTGGGGGCCTGTGGCTGGGAGTGGCCGGCTGGCTCCTTAGAATCCACGTTACGCAGGATGGTTCCCAGACCAGAGGTGGCACCAGTGCCAAGTCGGGCTGGTTTGATAGTACACAGTGGCTCCTGCAATCTGCCATCCAGAAGCGGGGCAGCTTACTTTTGTTTGCCAGGGAAACGGGCCGAGGTTTGTGTCTGGGGGCCTATGGCTGGGAGTGACCGGCTGGCTCCTGAAAAGCTACGATAGGCAGGATGGTGACCAGACCCATGGTGGCAGCAGTGCCAAGTTGGGCTGGTTTGATAGTACCAAGTGGCTCCTGCAATCTGCCATCAAAAAGTTGGCAGGCGAGTTTTGTTTTCCAGGGAAAAGCGCCGTTGTTTGTGTTTGGGGGCCTGTGGCTGGGAGTGGCCAGCTGGCTAATTAGAATCCACGATACGCAGGATGGTTCCCAGACCAGAGGTGGCACCAGTGCCAAGTCGGTCTAGATTGATGGTGCAAAGTGGTTCCTTCAATCTGCCATCCAGAAGCGGGGTAGCTTACTTTTGTTTACCAGGGAAACGGGCCGAGGTTTGTGTGTGGGGGCCTATGGCTGGGAGTGACCGGCTGGCTCCTGAAAAGCTACGATAGGCAGGATGGTGACCAGACCCATGGTGGCAGCAGTGCCAAGTTGGGCTGGTTTGATAGTACCAAGTGGCTCCTGCAATCTGCCACCAAAAAGTTGGCAGGCGAGTTTTGTTTTCCAGGGAAAAGCGCCGTTGTTTTTGTTTGGGGGCCTGTGGCTGGGAGTGGCCGGCTGGCTAATTAGAATCTACGTTACGCAGGATGGTTCCCAGAACCAAGGTGGCACCAGTGCCAAGTCGGGCTGGTTTGATAGTACCAAGTGCGTACTGCAATCTGCCATCCAGAAGCGGGGCAGCTTACTTTTGTTTGCCAGGGAAACGGGCCGAGGTTTTTGTCTGGGGGCCTATGGCTGGGAGTGACCGGCTGGCTCCTGAAAAGCTACGATAGGCAGGATGGTGACCAGACCCATGGTGGCAGCAGTGCCAAGTTGGGCTGGTTTGATAGTACCAAGTGGCTCCTGCAATCTGCCATCAAAATGTTGGCAGGCGAGTTTTGTTTTCCAGGGAAAAGCGCCGTTGTTTGTGTTTGGGGGCCTGTGGCTGGGAGTGGCCGCCTGGCGCCTTAGAATCCACGATACGCAGGATGGTTCCCAGACCAGAGGTGGCACCAGTGACAAGTCGGGCCAGTTTGATGGTGCAAAGTGTCTCCTGCAATCTGCCATCCAGAAGCGGGGCAGCTTACTTTTGTTTGCCAGGGAAACGGGCCGAGGTTTGTGTCTGGGGGTCCATGGCTGGGAGTGACCGGCTGGCTCCTGAAAAGCTACGATAGGCGGGATGGTGACCAGTCCCACGGTGGCACCAGTGCCAAGTTGGGCTGGTTTGATAGTACCAAGTGGCTCCTGCAATCTGCCATCAAAAAGTTGGCAGGCGAGTTTTGTTTTCCAGGGAAAAGCGCCGTTGTTTGTGTTTGGGGGCCTGTGGCTGGGAGTGGCCGGCTGGCTCCTTAGAATCCACGTTACGCAGGATGGTTCCCAGACCAGAGGTGGCACCAGTGCCAAGTCGGGCTGGTTTGATAGTACACAGTGGCTCCTGCAATCTGCCATCCAGAAGCGGGGCAGCTTACTTTTGTTTGCCAGGGAAACGGGCCGAGGTTTTTGTCTGGGGGCCTATGGCTGGGAGTGACCGGCTGGCTCCTGAAAAGCTACGATAGGCAGGATGGTGACCAGACCCATGGTGGCAGCAGTGCCAAGTTGGGCTGGTTTGATAGTACCAAGTGGCTCCTGCAATCTGCCATCAAAATGTTGGCAGGCGAGTTTTGTTTTCCAGGGAAAAGCGCCGTTGTTTGTGTTTGGGGGCCTGTGGCTGGGAGTGGCCGCCTGGCGCCTTAGAATCCACGATACGCAGGATGGTTCCCAGACCAGAGGTGGCACCAGTGACAAGTCGGGCCAGTTTGATGGTGCAAAGTGTCTCCTGCAATCTGCCATCCAGAAGCGGGGCAGCTTACTTTTGTTTGCCAGGGAAACGGGCCGAGGTTTGTGTCTGGGGGTCCATGGCTGGGAGTGACCGGCTGGCTCCTGAAAAGCTACGATAGGCAGGATGGTGACCAGTCCCACGGTGGCACCAGTGCCAAGTTGGGCTGGTTTGATAGTACCAAGTGGCTCCTGCAATCTGCCATCAAAAAGTTGGCAGGCGAGTTTTGTTTTCCAGGGAAAAGCGCCGTTGTTTGTGTTTGGGGGCCTGTGGCTGGGAGTGGCCAGCTGGCTAATTAGAATCCACGATACGCAGGATGGTTCCCAGACCAGAGGTGGCACCAGTGCCAAGTCGGTCTAGATTGATGGTGCAAAGTGGTTCCTTCAATCTGCCATCCAGAAGCGGGGTAGCTTACTTTTGTTTACCAGGGAAACGGGCCGAGGTTTGTGTGTGAGGGCCTATGGCTGGGAGTGACCGGCTGGCTCCTGAAAAGCTACGATAGGCAGGATGGTGACCAGACCCATGGTGGCAGCAGTGCCAAGTTGGGCTGGTTTGATAGTACCAAGTGGCTCCTGCAATCTGCCATCAAAAAGTTGGCAGGCGAGTTTTGTTTTCCAGGGAAAAGCGCCGTTGATTTTGTTTGGGGGCCTGTGGCTGGGAGTGGCCGCCTGGCGCCTTAGAATCTACGTTACGCAGGATGGTTCCCAGAACCAAGGTAGCACCAGTGCCAAGTCGGGCTGGTTTGATAGTACCAAGTGGTTCCTGCAATCTGCCATCCAGAAGCGGGGCAGCTTACTTTTGTTTGCCAGGGAAACGGGCCGAGGTTTGTGTCTGGGGGCCTATGGCTGGGAGTGACCGGCTAGGTCCTGAAAAGCTGCGATAGGCAGGATGGTGACCAGACCCATGGTGGCACCAGTGCCAAGTTGGGCTGGTTTGATAGTACCAAGTGGCTCCTGCAATCTGCCATCAAAAAGTTGGCAGGCGAGTTTTGTTTTCCAGGGAAAAGCGCCGTTGTTTGTGTTTGGGGGCCTGTGGCTGGGAGTGGCCGGCTGGCTAATTAGAATCTACGTTACGCATGATGGTTCCCAGAACCAAGGTAACACCAGTGCCAAGTCGGGCCAGTTTGATGGTGCAAAGTGTCTCCTGCAATCTGCCATCCAGAAGCGGGGCAGCTTACTTTTGTTTGCCAGGGAAACGGGCCGAGGTTTTTGTCTGGGGGTCCATGGCTGGGAGTGACCGGCTGGCTCCTGAAAAGCTACGATAGGCAGGATGGTGACCAGACCCATGGTGGCACCAGTGCCAAGTTGGGCTGGTTTGATAGTACCAAGTGGCTCCTGCAATCTGCCATCAAAAAGTTGGCAGGCGAGTTTTGTTTTCCAGGGAAAAGCGCCGTTGTTTGTGTTTGGGGGCCTGTGGCTGGGAGTGGCCGGCTGGCTCCTTAGAATCCACGTTACGCAGGATGGTTCCCAGACCAGAGGTGGCACCAGTGCCAAGTCGGGCTGGTTTGATAGTACACAGTGGCTCCTGCAATCTGCCATCCAGAAGCGGGGCAGCTTACTTTTGTTTGCCAGGGAAACGGGCCGAGGTTTGTGTGTGGGGGCCTATGGCTGGGAGTGACCGGCTGGCTCCTGAAAAGCTACGATAGGCAGGATGGTGACCAGACCCATGGTGGCAGCAGTGCCAAGTTGGGCTGGTTTGATAGTACCAAGTGGCTCCTGCAATCTGCCATCAAAAAGTTGGCAGGCGAGTTTTGTTTTCCAGGGAAAAGCGCCGTTGTTTTTGTTTGGGGGCCTGTGGCTGGGAGTGGCCGCCTGGCGCCTTAGAATCTACGTTACGCAGGATGGTTCCCAGAACCAAGGTGGCACCAGTGCCAAGTCGGGCTGGTTTGATAGTACCAAGTGCGTACTGCAATCTGCCATCCAGAAGCGGGGCAGCTTACTTTTGTTTGCCAGGGAAACGGGCCGAGGTTTTTGTCTGGGGGCCTATGGCTGGGAGTGACCGGCTGGCTCCTGAAAAGCTACGATAGGCAGGATGGTGACCAGACCCATGGTGGCAGCAGTGCCAAGTTGGGCTGATTTGATAGTACTAAGTGGCTCCTGCAATCTGCCATCAAAAAGTTGGCAGGCGAGTTTTGTTTTCCAGGGAAAAGCGCCGTTGTTTGTGTTTGGGGGCCTGTGGCTGGGAGTGGCCGGCTGGCTAATTAGAATCCACAATACGCAGGATGGTTCCCAGACCATAGGTGGCACCAGTGCCAAGTCGGCCTGGTTTGATAGTACCAAATGGTTCCTGCAATCTGCCATCCAGAAGCGGGGCAGCTTACTTTTGTTTGCCAGGGAAACGGGCCGAGGTTTGTGTCTGGGGGCCTATGGCTGGGAGTGACCGGCTGGCGCCTGAAAAGCTACGATAGGCAGGATGGTGACCAGACCCATGGTGGCACCAGTGCCAAGTCGGGCTGATTTGATAGTACCAAGTGGCTCCTGCAATCTGCCATCAAAAAGTTGGCAGGCGAGTTTTGTTTTCCAGGGAAAAGCGCCGTTGTTTGTGTTTGGGGGCCTGTGGCTGGGAGTGGCCGGCTGGCTAATTAGAATCCACGATACGCAGGATGGTTCCCAGACCAGAGGTGGCACCAGAGACAAGTCGGTCCAGTTTGATGGTGCAAAGTGGCTCCTGCAATCTGCCATCCAGAAGCGAGGCATCTGAATTTTATTTAGCCAGGGAAACGGGCCGAGGTTCCTGTCTGGGGGCCTATGGCTGGGAGAGGCTGGATGGCTCCTGAAAAGCTACGATAGGCGGGATGTTTCCCAGACCCAAGGTGACACCTGTGCCAAGTCAGGCTGGTTTGATACTACCAAGTGGTTCCTGCAATCTGCCATCCAGAAGCGGGGCAGCTTACTTTTGTTTGCCAGGGAAACGGGCCGAGGTTTTTGTCTGGGGGCCTATGGCTGGGAGTGACCGGCTAGGTCCTGAAAAGCTACGATAGGCAGGATGGTGACCAGACCCATGGTGGCACCAGTGCCAAGTTGGGCTGGTTTGATAGTACCAAGTGGCTCCTGCAATCTGCCATCAAAAAGTTGGCAGGCGAGTTTTGTTTTCCAGGGAAAAGCGCCGTTGTTTGTGTTTGGGGGCCTGTGGCTGGGAGTGGCCGCCTGGCGCCTTAGAATCCACGATACGCAGGATGGTTCCCAGACCAGAGGTGGCACCAGTGACAAGTCGGGCCAGTTTGATGGTGCAAAGTGTCTCCTGCAATCTGCCATCCAGAAGCGGGGCAGCGTACTTTTGTTTGCCAGGGAAACGGGCCGAGGTTTGTGTCTGGGGGTCCATGGCTGGGAGTGACCGGCTGGCTCCTGAAAAGCTACGATAGGCAGGATGGTGACCAGTCCCACGGTGGCACCAGTGCCAAGTTGGGCTGGTTTGATAGTACCAAGTGGCTCCTGCAATCTGCCATCAAAAAGTTGGCAGGCGAGTTTTGTTTTCCAGGGAAAAGCGCCGTTGTTTGTGTTTGGGGGCCTGTGGCTGGGAGTGGCCAGCTGGCTAATTAGAATCCACGATACGCAGGATGGTTCCCAGACCAGAGGTGGCACCAGTGCCAAGTCGGGCTAGATTGATGGTGCAAAGTGGTTCCTTCAATCTGCCATCCAGAAGCGGGGTAGCTTACTTTTGTTTACCAGGGAAACGGGCCGAGGTTTGTGTGTGGGGGCCTATGGCTGGGAGTGACCGGCTGGCTCCTGAAAAGCTACGATAGGCAGGATGGTGACCAGACCCATGGTGGCAGCAGTGCCAAGTTGGGCTGGTTTGATAGTACCAAGTGGCTCTTGCAATCTGCCATCAAAAAGTTGGCAGGCGAGTTTTGTTTTCCAGGGAAAAGCGCCGTTGATTTTGTTTGGGGGCCTGTGGCTGGGAGTGGCCGGCTGGCTAATTAGAATCTACGTTACGCATGATGGTTCCCAGAACCAAGGTAACACCAGTGCCAAGTCGGGCTGGTTTGATAGTACCAAGTGCGTACTGCAATTTGCCATCCAGAAGCGGGGCAGCTTACTTTTGTTTGCCAGGGAAACGGGCCGAGGTTTTTGTCTGGGGGCCTATGGCTGGGAGTGACCGGCTGGCGCCTGAAAAGCTACGATAGGCAGGATGGTGACCAGACCCATGGTGGCACCAGTGCCAAGTCGGGCTGGTTTGATAGTACCAAGTGGCTCCTGCAATCTGCCATCAAAAAGTTGGCAGGCGAGTTTTGTTTTCCAGGGAAAAGCGCCATTGTTTGTGTTTGGAGGCCTGTGGCTGGGAATGGCCGGCTGGCTAATTAGAATCCACGATACGCAGGATGGTTCCCAGACCAGAGGTGGCACCAGTGCCAAGTCGGGCTGGTTTGATAGTACACAGTGGCTCCTGCAATCTGCCATCCAGAAGCGGGGCAGCTTACTTTTGTTTGCCAGGGAAACAGGCCGAGGTTTGTGTCTGGGGGCCTATGGCTGGGAGTGACCGGCTGGCTCCTGAAAAGCTACGATAGGCAGGATGGTGACCAGACCCATGGTGGCAGCAGTGCCAAGTTGGGCTGGTTTGATAGTACCAAGTGGCTCCTGCAATCTGCCATCAAAAAGTTGGCAGGCGAGTTTTGTTTTCCAGGGAAAAGCGCCGTTGTTTGTGTTTGGGGGCCTGTGGCTGGGAGTGGCCAGCTGGCTAATTAGAATCCACGATACACAGGATGGTTCCCAGACCAGAGGTGGCACCAGTGCCAAGTCGGTCTAGATTGATGGTGCAAAGTGGTTCCTTCAATCTGCCATCCAGAAGCGGGGTAGCTTACTTTTGTTTACCAGGGAAACGGGCCGAGGTTTGTGTGTGGGGCCTATGGCTGGGAGTGACCGGCTGGCTCCTGAAAAGCTACGATAGGCAGGATGGTGACCAGACCCATGGTGGCAGCAGTGCCAAGTTGGGCTGGTTTGATAGTACCAAGTGGCTCCTGCAATCTGCCATCAAAAAGTTGGCAGGCGAGTTTTGTTTTCCAGGGAAAAGCGCCGTTGATTTTGTTTGGGGGCCTGTGGCTGGGAGTGGCCGCCTGGTGCCTTAGAATGTACGTTACGCAGGATGGTTCGCAGAACCAAGGTGGCACCAGTGCCAAGTCGGGCTGGTTTGATAGTACCAAGTGTGTACTGCAATCTGCCATCCAGAAGCGGGGCAGCTTACTTTTGTTTGCCAGGGAAACGGGCCGAGGTTTTTGTCTGGGGGCCTATGGCTGGGAGTGACCGGCTGGCTCCTGAAAAGCTACGATAGGCAGGATGGTGACCAGACCCATGGTGGCACCAGTGCCAAGTTGGGCTGATTTGATAGTACTTAGTGGCTCCTGCAATCTGCCATCAAAAAGTTGGCAGGCGAGTTTTGTTTTCCAGGGAAAAGCGCCGTTGTTTGTGTTTGGGGGCCTGTGGCTGGGAGTGGCCGGCTGGCTAATTAGAATCCACGATACGCAGGATGGTTCCCAGACCAGAGGTGGCACCAGAGACAAGTCGGTCCAGTTTGATGGTGCAAAGTGGCTCCTGCAATCTGCCATCCAGAAGCGAGGCATCTGAATTTTATTAGCCGGGGAAACGGGCCGAGGTTCCTGTCTGGGGGCCTATGGCTGGGAGAGGCCAGCTGGCTCCTGAAAAGCTACGATAGGCGGGATGTTTCCCAGACCCAAGGTGGCACCAGTGCCAAGTCAGGCTGGTTTGATACTACCAAGTGGTTCCTGCAATCTGCCATCCAGAAGCGGGGCAGCTTACTTTTGTTTGCCAGGGAAACGGGCCGAGGTTTTTGTCTGGGGGCCTATGGCTGGGAGTGACCGGCTAGGTCCTGAAAAGCTACGATAGGCAGGATGGTGACCAGACCCATGGTGGCACCAGTGCCAAGTTGGGCTGGTTTGATAGTACCAAGTGGCTCCTGCAATCTGCCATCAAAATGTTGGCAGGCGAGTTTTGTTTTCCAGGGAAAAGCGCCGTTGTTTGTGTTTGGGGGCCTGTGGCTGGGAGTGGCCGGCTGGCTAATTAGAATCCACGATACGCAGGATGGTTCCCAGACCAGAGGTGGCACCAGTGACAAGTCGGGCCAGTTTGATGGTGCAAAGTGGTTCCTTCAATCTGCCATCCAGAAGCGGGGTAGCTTACTTTTGTTTACCAGGGAAACGGGCCGAGGTTTGTGTGTGGGGGCCTATGGCTGGGAGTGACCGGCTGGCTCCTGAAAAGCTACGATAGGCAGGATGGTGACCAGACCCATGGTGGCAGCAGTGACAAGTTGGGCTGGTTTGATAGTACCAAGTGGCTCCTGCAATCTGCCATCAAAAAGTTGGCAGGCGAGTTTTGTTTTCCAGGGAAAAGCGCCGTTGTTTTTGTTTGGGGGCCTGTGGCTGGGAGTGGCCGGCTGGCTAATTAGAATCTACGTTATGCAGGATGGTTCCCAGAACCAAGGTGGCACCAGTGCCAAGTCGGGCTGGTTTGATAGTACCAAGTGCGTACTGCAATCTGCCATCCAGAAGCGGGGCAGCTTACTTTTGTTTGCCAGGGAAACGGGCCGAGGTTTTTGTCTGGGGGCCTATGGCTGGGAGTGACCGGCTGGCTCCTGAAAAGCTACGATAGGCAGGATGGTGACCAGACCCATGGTGGCAGCAGTGCCAAGTTGGGCTGGTTTGATAGTACCAAGTGGCTCCTGCAATCTGCCATCAAAATGTTGGCAGGCGAGTTTTGTTTTCCAGGGAAAAGCGCCGTTGTTTGTGTTTGGGGGCCTGTGGCTGGGAGTGGCCGCCTGGCGCCTTAGAATCCACGATACGCAGGATGGTTCCCAGACCAGAGGTGGCACCAGTGACAAGTCGGGCCAGTTTGATGGTGCAAAGTGTCTCCTGCAATCTGCCATCCAGAAGCGGGGCAGCTTACTTTTGTTTGCCAGGGAAACGGGCCGAGGTTTGTGTCTGGGGGTCCATGGCTGGGAGTGACCGGCTGGCTCCTGAAAAGCTACGATAGGCAGGATGGTGACCAGTCCCACGGTGGCACCAGTGCCAAGTTGGGCTGGTTTGATAGTACCAAGTGGCTCCTGCAATCTGCCATCAAAAAGTTGGCAGGCCAGTTTTGTTTTCCAGGGAAAAGCACCGTTGTTTGTGTTTGGGGGCCTGTGGCTGGGAGTGTCCGGCTGGCTAATTAGAATCTACGTTACGCATGATGGTTCCCAGAACCAAGGTAACACCAGTGCCAAGTCGGGCCAGTTTGATGGTGCAAAGTGTCTCCTGCAATCTGCCATCCAGAAGCGGGGCAGCTTACTTTTGTTTGCCAGGGAAACGGGCCGAGGTTTTTGTCTGGGGGTCCATGGTTGGGAGTGACCGGCTGGCTCCTGAAAAGCTACGATAGGCAGGATGGTGACCAGACCCATGGTGGCACCAGTGCCAAGTTGGGCTGGTTTGATAGTACCAAGTGGCTCCTGCAATCTGCCATCAAAAAGTTGGCAGGCGAGTTTTGTTTTCCAGGGAAAAGCGCCGTTGTTTGTGTTTGGGGGCCTGTGGCTGGGAGTGGCCGGCTGGCTCCTTAGAATCCACGTTACGCAGGATGGTTCCCAGACCAGAGGTGGCACCAGTGCCAAGTCGGGCTGGTTTGATAGTACACAGTGGCTCCTGCAATCTGCCATCCAGAAGCGGGGCAGCTTACTTTTGTTTGCCAGGGAAACGGGCCGAGGTTTGTGTCTGGGGGCCTATGGCTGGGAGTGACCGGCTGGCTCCTGAAAAGCTACGATAGGCAGGATGGTGACCAGACCCATGGTGGCAGCAGTGCCAAGTTGGGCTGGTTTGATAGTACCAAGTGGCTCCTGCAATCTGCCATCAAAAAGTTGGCAGGCGAGTTTTGTTTTCCAGGGAAAAGCGCCGTTGTTTTTGTTTGGGGGCCTGTGGCTGGGAGTGGCCGCCTGGCGCCTTAGAATCTACGTTACGCAGGATGGTTCCCAGAACCAAGGTGGCACCAGTGCCAAGTCGGGCTGGTTTGATAGTACCAAGTGCTACTGCAATCTGCCATCCAGAAGCGGGGCAGCTTACTTTTGTTTGCCAGGGAAACGGGCCGAGGTTTTTGTCTGGGGGCCTATGGCTGGGAGTGACCGGCTGGCTCCTGAAAAGCTACGATAGGCAGGATGGTGACCAGACCCATGGTGGCAGCAGTGCCAAGTTGGGCTGATTTGATAGTACTAAGTGGCTCCTGCAATCTGCCATCAAAAAGTTGGCAGGCGAGTTTTGTTTTCCAGGGAAAAGCGCCGTTGTTTGTGTTTGGGGGCCTGTGGCTGGGAGTGGCCGGCTGGCTAATTAGAATCCACAATACGCAGGATGGTTCCCAGACCATAGGTGGCACCAGTGCCAAGTCGGGCTGGTTTGATAGTACCAAATGGTTCCTGCAATCTGCCATCCAGAAGCGGGGCAGCTTACTTTTGTTTGCCAGGGAAACGGGCCGAGGTTTGTGTCTGGGGGCCTATGGCTGGGAGTGACCGGCTGGCGCCTGAAAAGCTACGATAGGCAGGATGGTGACCAGACCCATGGTGGCACCAGTGCCAAGTCGGGCTGATTTGATAGTACCAAGTGGCTCCTGCAATCTGCCATCAAAAAGTTGGCAGGCGAGTTTTGTTTTCCAGGGAAAAGCGCCGTTGTTTGTGTTTGGGGGCCTGTGGCTGGGAGTGGCCGGCTGGCTAATTAGAATCCACGATACGCAGGATGGTTCCCAGACCAGAGGTGGCACCAGAGACAAGTCGGTCCAGTTTGATGGTGCAAAGTGGCTCCTGCAATCTGCCATCCAGAAGCGAGGCATCTGAATTTTATTTAGCCAGGGAAACGGGCCGAGGTTCCTGTCTGGGGGCCTATGGCTGGGAGAGGCTGGATGGCTCCTGAAAAGCTACGATAGGCGGGATGTTTCCCAGACCCAAGGTGACACCTGTGCCAAGTCAGGCTGGTTTGATACTACCAAGTGGTTCCTGCAATCTGCCATCCAGAAGCGGGGCAGCTTACTTTTGTTTGCCAGGGAAACGGGCCGAGGTTTTTGTCTGGGGGCCTATGGCTGGGAGTGACCGGCTAGGTCCTGAAAAGCTACGATAGGCAGGATGGTGACCAGACCCATGGTGGCAGCAGTGCCAAGTTGGGCTGGTTTGATAGTACCAAGTGGCTCCTGCAATCTGCCATCAAAAAGTTGGCAGGCGAGTTTTGTTTTCCAGGGAAAAGCGCCGTTGTTTGTGTTTGGGGGCCTGTGGCTGGGAGTGGCCGCCTGGCGCCTTAGAATCCACGATACGCAGGATGGTTCCCAGACCAGAGGTGGCACCAGTGACAAGTCGGGCCAGTTTGATGGTGCAAAGTGTCTCCTGCAATCTGCCATCCAGAAGCGGGGCAGCGTACTTTTGTTTGCCAGGGAAACGGGCCGAGGTTTGTGTCTGGGGGTCCATGGCTGGGAGTGACCGGCTGGCTCCTGAAAAGCTACGATAGGCAGGATGGTGACCAGTCCCACGGTGGCACCAGTGCCAAGTTGGGCTGGTTTGATAGTACCAAGTGGCTCCTGCAATCTGCCATCAAAAAGTTGGCAGGCGAGTTTTGTTTTCCAGGGAAAAGCGCCGTTGTTTGTGTTTGGGGGCCTGTGGCTGGGAGTGGCCAGCTGGCTAATTAGAATCCACGATACGCAGGATGGTTCCCAGACCAGAGGTGGCACCAGTGCCAAGTCGGGCTAGATTGATGGTGCAAAGTGGTTCCTTCAATCTGCCATCCAGAAGCGGGGTAGCTTACTTTTGTTTACCAGGGAAACGGGCCGAGGTTTGTGTGTGGGGGCCTATGGCTGGGAGTGACCGGCTGGCTCCTGAAAAGCTACGATAGGCAGGATGGTGACCAGACCCATGGTGGCAGCAGTGCCAAGTTGGGCTGGTTTGATAGTACCAAGTGGCTCTTGCAATCTGCCATCAAAAAGTTGGCAGGCGAGTTTTGTTTTCCAGGGAAAAGCGCCGTTGATTTTGTTTGGGGGCCTGTGGCTGGGAGTGGCCGGCTGGCTAATTAGAATCTACGTTACGCATGATGGTTCCCAGAACCAAGGTAACACCAGTGCCAAGTCGGGCTGGTTTGATAGTACCAAGTGCGTACTGCAATTTGCCATCCAGAAGCGGGGCAGCTTACTTTTGTTTGCCAGGGAAACGGGCCGAGGTTTTTGTCTGGGGGCCTATGGCTGGGAGTGACCGGCTGGCGCCTGAAAAGCTACGATAGGCAGGATGGTGACCAGACCCATGGTGGCACCAGTGCCAAGTCGGGCTGGTTTGATAGTACCAAGTGGCTCCTGCAATCTGCCATCAAAAAGTTGGCAGGCGAGTTTTGTTTTCCAGGGAAAAGCGCCATTGTTTGTGTTTGGAGGCCTGTGGCTGGGAATGGCCGGCTGGCTAATTAGAATCCACGATACGCAGGATGGTTCCCAGACCAGAGGTGGCACCAGTGCCAAGTCGGGCTGGTTTGATAGTACACAGTGGCTCCTGCAATCTGCCATCCAGAAGCGGGGCAGCTTACTTTTGTTTGCCAGGGAAACAGGCCGAGGTTTGTGTCTGGGGGCCTATGGCTGGGAGTGACCGGCTGGCTCCTGAAAAGCTACGATAGGCAGGATGGTGACCAGACCCATGGTGGCAGCAGTGCCAAGTTGGGCTGGTTTGATAGTACCAAGTGGCTCCTGCAATCTGCCATCAAAAAGTTGGCAGGCGAGTTTTGTTTTCCAGGGAAAAGCGCCGTTGTTTGTGTTTGGGGGCCTGTGGCTGGGAGTGGCCAGCTGGCTAATTAGAATCCACGATACACAGGATGGTTCCCAGACCAGAGGTGGCACCAGTGCCAAGTCGGTCTAGATTGATGGTGCAAAGTGGTTCCTTCAATCTGCCATCCAGAAGCGGGGTAGCTTACTTTTGTTTACCAGGGAAACGGGCCGAGGTTTGTGTGTGGGGCCTATGGCTGGGAGTGACCGGCTGGCTCCTGAAAAGCTACGATAGGCAGGATGGTGACCAGACCCATGGTGGCAGCAGTGCCAAGTTGGGCTGGTTTGATAGTACCAAGTGGCTCCTGCAATCTGCCATCAAAAAGTTGGCAGGCGAGTTTTGTTTTCCAGGGAAAAGCGCCGTTGATTTTGTTTGGGGGCCTGTGGCTGGGAGTGGCCGCCTGGTGCCTTAGAATGTAGGTTACGCAGGATGGTTCGCAGAACCAAGGTGGCACCAGTGCCAAGTCGGGCTGGTTTGATAGTACCAAGTGTGTACTGCAATCTGCCATCCAGAAGCGGGGCAGCTTACTTTTGTTTGCCAGGGAAACGGGCCGAGGTTTTTGTCTGGGGGCCTATGGCTGGGAGTGACCGGCTGGCTCCTGAAAAGCTACGATAGGCAGGATGGTGACCAGACCCATGGTGGCACCAGTGCCAAGTTGGGCTGATTTGATAGTACTTAGTGGCTCCTGCAATCTGCCATCAAAAAGTTGGCAGGCGAGTTTTGTTTTCCAGGGAAAAGCGCCGTTGTTTGTGTTTGGGGGCCTGTGGCTGGGAGTGGCCGGCTGGCTAATTAGAATCCACGATACGCAGGATGGTTCCCAGACCAGAGGTGGCACCAGAGACAAGTCGGTCCAGTTTGATGGTGCAAAGTGGCTCCTGCAATCTGCCATCCAGAAGCGAGGCATCTGAATTTTATTAGCCGGGGAAACGGGCCGAGGTTCCTGTCTGGGGGCCTATGGCTGGGAGAGGCCAGCTGGCTCCTGAAAAGCTACGATAGGCGGGATGTTTCCCAGACCCAAGGTGGCACCAGTGCCAAGTCAGGCTGGTTTGATACTACCAAGTGGTTCCTGCAATCTGCCATCCAGAAGCGGGGCAGCTTACTTTTGTTTGCCAGGGAAACGGGCCGAGGTTTTTGTCTGGGGGCCTATGGCTGGGAGTGACCGGCTAGGTCCTGAAAAGCTACGATAGGCAGGATGGTGACCAGACCCATGGTGGCACCAGTGCCAAGTTGGGCTGGTTTGATAGTACCAAGTGGCTCCTGCAATCTGCCATCAAAATGTTGGCAGGCGAGTTTTGTTTTCCAGGGAAAAGCGCCGTTGTTTGTGTTTGGGGGCCTGTGGCTGGGAGTGGCCGGCTGGCTAATTAGAATCCACGATACGCAGGATGGTTCCCAGACCAGAGGTGGCACCAGTGACAAGTCGGGCCAGTTTGATGGTGCAAAGTGGTTCCTTCAATCTGCCATCCAGAAGCGGGGTAGCTTACTTTTGTTTACCAGGGAAACGGGCCGAGGTTTGTGTGTGGGGGCCTATGGCTGGGAGTGACCGGCTGGCTCCTGAAAAGCTACGATAGGCAGGATGGTGACCAGACCCATGGTGGCAGCAGTGACAAGTTGGGCTGGTTTGATAGTACCAAGTGGCTCCTGCAATCTGCCATCAAAAAGTTGGCAGGCGAGTTTTGTTTTCCAGGGAAAAGCGCCGTTGTTTTTGTTTGGGGGCCTGTGGCTGGGAGTGGCCGGCTGGCTAATTAGAATCTACGTTATGCAGGATGGTTCCCAGAACCAAGGTGGCACCAGTGCCAAGTCGGGCTGGTTTGATAGTACCAAGTGCGTACTGCAATCTGCCATCCAGAAGCGGGGCAGCTTACTTTTGTTTGCCAGGGAAACGGGCCGAGGTTTTTGTCTGGGGGCCTATGGCTGGGAGTGACCGGCTGGCTCCTGAAAAGCTACGATAGGCAGGATGGTGACCAGACCCATGGTGGCAGCAGTGCCAAGTTGGGCTGGTTTGATAGTACCAAGTGGCTCCTGCAATCTGCCATCAAAATGTTGGCAGGCGAGTTTTGTTTTCCAGGGAAAAGCGCCGTTGTTTGTGTTTGGGGGCCTGTGGCTGGGAGTGGCCGCCTGGCGCCTTAGAATCCACGATACGCAGGATGGTTCCCAGACCAGAGGTGGCACCAGTGACAAGTCGGGCCAGTTTGATGGTGCAAAGTGTCTCCTGCAATCTGCCATCCAGAAGCGGGGCAGCTTACTTTTGTTTGCCAGGGAAACGGGCCGAGGTTTGTGTCTGGGGGTCCATGGCTGGGAGTGACCGGCTGGCTCCTGAAAAGCTACGATAGGCAGGATGGTGACCAGTCCCACGGTGGCACCAGTGCCAAGTTGGGCTGGTTTGATAGTACCAAGTGGCTCCTGCAATCTGCCATCAAAAAGTTGGCAGGCGAGTTTTGTTTTCCAGGGAAAAGCGCCGTTGTTTGTGTTTGGGGGCCTGTGGCTGGGAGTGGCCAGCTGGCTAATTAGAATCCACGATACGCAGGATGGTTCCCAGACCAGAGGTGGCACCAGTGCCAAGTCGGGCTAGATTGATGGTGCAAAGTGGTTCCTTCAATCTGCCATCCAGAAGCGGGGTAGCTTACTTTTGTTTACAGGGAAACGGGCCGAGGTTTGTATGTGAGGGCCTATGGCTGGGAGTGACCGGCTGGCTCCTGAAAAGCTACGATAGGCAGGATGGTGACCAGACCCATGGTGGCAGCAGTGCCAAGTTGGGCTGGTTTGATAGTACCAAGTGGCTCCTGCAATCTGCCATCAAAATGTTGGCAGGCGAGTTTTGTTTTCCAGGGAAAAGCGCCGTTGATTTTGTTTGGGGGCCTGTGGCTGGGAGTGGCCGCCTGGCGCCTTAGAATCTACGTTACACAGGATGGTTCCCAGAACCAAGGTAGCACCAGTGCCAAGTCGGGCTGGTTTGATAGTACCAAGTGGTTCCTGCAATCTGCCATCCAGAAGCGGGGCAGCTTACTTTTGTTTGCCAGGGAAACGGGCCGAGGTTTGTGTCTGGGGGCCTATGGCTGGGAGTGACCGGCTAGGTCCTGAAAAGCTGCGATAGGCAGGATGGTGACCAGACCCATGGTGGCACCAGTGCCAAGTTGGGCTGGTTTGATAGTACCAAGTGGCTCCTGCAATCTGCCATCAAAAAGTTGGCAGGTGAGTTTTGTTTTCCAGGGAAAAGCGCCGTTGTTTGTGTTTGGGGGCCTGTGGCTGGGAGTGGCCGGCTGGCTAATTAGAATCCACGATACGCAGGATGGTTCCCAGACCAGAGGTGGCACCAGTGACAAGTCGGGCCAGTTTGATGGTGCAAAGTGTCTCCTGCAATCTGCCATCCAGAAGCGGGGCAGCTTACTTTTGTTTGCCAGGGAAACGGGCCGAGGTTTTTGTCTGGGGGTCCATGGCTGGGAGTGACCGGCTGGCTCCTGAAAAGCTACGATAGGCAGGATGGTGACCAGACCCATGGTGGCACCAGTGCCAAGTTGGGCTGGTTTGATAGTACCAAGTGGCTCCTGCAATCTGCCATCAAAAAGTTGGCAGGCGAGTTTTGTTTTCCAGGGAAAAGCGACGTTGTTTGTGTTTGGGGGCCTGTGGCTGGGAGTGGCCGGCTGGCTCCTTAGAATCCACGTTACGCAGGATGGTTCCCAGACCAGAGGTGGCACCAGTGCCAAGTCGGGCTGGTTTGATAGTACACAGTGGCTCCTGCAATCTGCCATCCAGAAGCGGGGCAGCTTACTTTTGTTTGCCAGGGAAACGGGCCGAGGTTTGTGTCTGGGGGCCTATGGCTGGGAGTGACCGGCTGGCTCCTGAAAAGCTACAATAGGCAGGATGGTGACCAGACCCATGGTGGCAGCAGTGCCAAGTTGGGCTGGTTTGATAGTACCAAGTGGCTCCTGCAATCTGCCATCAAAAAGTTGGCAGGCGAGTTTTGTTTTCCAGGGAAAAGCGCCGTTGTTTTTGTTTGGGGGCCTGTGGCTGGGAGTGGCCGCCTGGCGCCTTAGAATCTACGTTACGCAGGATGGTTCCCAGAACCAAGGTGGCACCAGTGCCAAGTCGGGCTGGTTTGATAGTACCAAGTGCGTACTGCAATCTGCCATCCAGAAGCGGGGCAGCTTACTTTTGTTTGCCAGGGAAACGGGCCGAGGTTTTTGTCTGGGGGCCTATGGCTGGGAGTGACCGGCTGGCTCCTGAAAAGCTACGATAGGCAGGATGGTGACCAGACCCATGGTGGCAGCAGTGCCAAGTTGGGCTGATTTGATAGTACTAAGTGGCTCCTGCAATCTGCCATCAAAAAGTTGGCAGGCGAGTTTTGTTTTCCAGGGAAAAGCGCCGTTGTTTGTGTTTGGGGGCCTGTGGCTGGGAGTGGCCGGCTGGCTAATTAGAATCCACGATACGCAGGATGGTTCCCAGACCATAGGTGGCACCAGTGCCAAGTCGGGCTGGTTTGATAGTACCAAATGGTTCCTGCAATCTGCCATCCAGAAGCGGGGCAGCTTACTTTTGTTTGCCAGGGAAACGGGCCGAGGTTTGTGTCTGGGGGCCTATGGCTGGGAGTGACCGGCTGGCGCCTGAAAAGCTACGATAGGCAGGATGGTGACCAGACCCATGGTGGCACCAGTGCCAAGTCGGGCTGATTTGATAGTACCAAGTGGCTCCTGCAATCTGCCATCAAAAAGTTGGCAGGCGAGTTTTGTTTTCCAGGGAAAAGCGCCGTTGTTTGTGTTTGGGGGCCTGTGGCTGGGAGTGGCCGGCTGGCTAATTAGAATCCACGATACGCAGGATGGTTCCCAGACCAGAGGTGGCACCAGAGACAAGTCGTTCCAGTTTGATGGTGCAAAGTGGCTCCTGCAATCTGCCATCCAGAAGCGAGGCATCTGAATTTTATTAGCCAGGGAAACGGGCCGAGGTTCCTGTCTGGGGGCCTATGGCTGGGAGAGGCCGGCTGGCTCCTGAAAAGCTACGATAGGCGGGATGTTTCCCAGACCCAAGGTGGCACCAGTGCCAAGTCGGGCTGGTTTGATACTACCAAGTGGTTCCTGCAATCTGCCATCCAGAAGCGGGGCAGCTTACTTTTGTTTGCCAGGGAAACGGGCCGAGGTTTTTGTCTGGGGGCCTATGGCTGGGAGTGACCGGCTAGGTCCTGAAAAGCTACGATAGGCAGGATGGTGACCAGACCCATGGTGGCACCAGTGCCAAGTTGGGCTGGTTTGATAGTACCAAGTGGCTCCTGCAATCTGCCATCAAAAAGTTGGCAGGCGAGTTTTGTTTTCCAGGGAAAAGCGCCGTTGTTTGTGTTTGGGGGCCTGTGGCTGGGAGTGGCCGCCTGGCGCCTTAGAATCCACGATACGCAGGATGGTTCCCAGACCAGAGGTGGCACCAGTGACAAGTCGGGCCAGTTTGATGGTGCAAAGTGTCTCCTGCAATCTGCCATCCAGAAGCGGGGCAGCTTACTTTTGTTTGCCAGGGAAACGGGCCGAGGTTTGTGTCTGGGGGTCCATGGCTGGGAGTGACCGGCTGGCTCCTGAAAAGCTACGATAGGCAGGATGGTGACCAGTCCCACGGTGGCACCAGTGCCAAGTTGGGCTGGTTTGATAGTACCAAGTGGCTCCTGCAATCTGCCATCAAAAAGTTGGCAGGCGAGTTTTGTTTTCCAGGGAAAAGCGCCGTTGTTTGTGTTTGGGGGCCTGTGGCTGGGAGTGGCCAGCTGGCTAATTAGAATCCACGATACGCAGGATGGTTCCCAGACCAGAGGTGGCACCAGTGCCAAGTCGGGCTAGATTGATGGTGCAAAGTGGTTCCTTCAATCTGCCATCCAGAAGCGGGGTAGCTTACTTTTGTTTACCAGGGAAACGGGCCGAGGTTTGTGTGTGGGGGCCTATGGCTGGGAGTGACCGGCTGGCTCCTGAAAAGCTACGATAGGCAGGATGGTGACCAGACCCATGGTGGCAGCAGTGCCAAGTTGGGCTGGTTTGATAGTACCAAGTGGCTCCTGCAATCTGCCATCAAAAAGTTGGCAGGCGAGTTTTGTTTTCCAGGGAAAAGCGCCGTTGATTTTGTTTGGGGGCCTGTGGCTGGGAGTGGCCGCCTGGCGCCTTAGAATCTACGTTACGCAGGATGGTTCCCAGAACCAAGGTAACACCAGTGCCAAGTCGGGCTGGTTTGATAGTACCAAGTGCGTACTGCAATTTGCCATCCAGAAGCGGGGCAGCTTACTTTTGTTTGCCAGGGAAACGGGCCAAGGTTTTTGTCTGGGGGCCTATGGCTGGGAGTGACCGGCTGGCGCCTGAAAAGCTACGATAGGCAGGATGGTGACCAGACCCATGGTGGCACCAGTGCCAAGTCGGGCTGGTTTGATAGTACCAAGTGGCTCCTGCAATCTGCCATCAAAAAGTTGGCAGGCGAGTTTTGTTTTCCAGGGAAAAGCGCCATTGTTTGTGTTTGGAGGCCTGTGGCTGGGAATGGCCGGCTGGCTAATTAGAATCCACGATACGCAGGATGGTTCCCAGACCAGAGGTGGCACCAGTGCCAAGTCGGGCTGGTTTGATAGTACACAGTGGCTCCTGCAATCTGCCATCCAGAAGCGGGGCAGCTTACTTTTGTTTGCCAGGGAAACAGGCCGAGGTTTGTGTCTGGGGGCCTATGGCTGGGAGTGACAGGCTGGCTCCTGAAAAGCTACGATAGGCAGGATGGTGACCAGACCCATGGTGGCACCAGTGCCAAGTTGGGCTGGTTTGATAGTACCAAGTGGCTCCTGCAATCTGCCATCAAAAAGTTGGCAGGCGAGTTTTGTTTTCCAGGGAAAAGCGCCGTTGTTTGTGTTTGGGGGCCTGTGGCTGGGAGTGGCCAGCTGGCTAATTAGAATCCACGATACACAGGATGGTTCCCAGACCAGAGGTGGCACCAGTGCCAAGTCGGTCTAGATTGATGGTGCAAAGTGGTTCCTTCAATCTGCCATCCAGAAGCGGGGTAGCTTACTTTTGTTTACCAGGGAAACGGGCCGAGGTTTGTGTGTGGGGCCTATGGCTGGGAGTGACCGGCTGGCTCCTGAAAAGCTACGATAGGCAGGATGGTGACCAGACCCATGGTGGCAGCAGTGCCAAGTTGGGCTGGTTTGATAGTATCAAGTGGCTCCTGCAATCTGCCATCAAAAAGTTGGCAGGCGAGTTTTGTTTTCCAGGGAAAAGCGCCGTTGATTTTGTTTGGGGGCCTGTGGCTGGGAGTGGCCGCCTGGTGCCTTAGAATGTACGTTACGCAGGATGGTTCGCAGAACCAAGGTGGCACCAGTGCCAAGTCGGGCTGGTTTGATAGTACCAAGTGTGTACTGCAATCTGCCATCCAGAAGCGGGGCAGCTTACTTTTGTTTGCCAGGGAAACGGGCCGAGGTTTTTGTCTGGGGGCCTATGGCTGGGAGTGACCGGCTGGCTCCTGAAAAGCTACGATAGGCAGGATGGTGACCAGACCCATGGTGGCACCAGTGCCAAGTTGGGCTGATTTGATAGTACTTAGTGGCTCCTGCAATCTGCCATCAAAAAGTTGGCAGGCGAGTTTTGTTTTCCAGGGAAAAGCGCCGTTGTTTGTGTTTGGGGGCCTGTGGCTGGGAGTGGCCGGCTGGCTAATTAGAATCCACGATACGCAGGATGGTTCCCAGACCAGATGTGGCACCAGAGACAAGTCGGTCCAGTTTGATGGTGCAAAGTGGCTCCTGCAATCTGCCATCCAGAAGCGAGGCATCTGAATTTTATTAGCCGGGGAAACGGGCCGAGGTTCCTGTCTGGGGGCCTATGGCTGGGAGAGGCCAGCTGGCTCCTGAAAAGCTACGATAGGCGGGATGTTTCCCAGACCCAAGGTGGCACCAGTGCCAAGTCAGGCTGGTTTGATACTACCAAGTGGTTCCTGCAATCTGCCATCCAGAAGCGGGGCAGCTTACTTTTGTTTGCCAGGGAAACGGGCCGAGGTTTTTGTCTGGGGGCCTATGGCTGGGAGTGACCGGCTAGGTCCTGAAAAGCTACGATAGGCAGGATGGTGACCAGACCCATGGTGGCAGCAGTGCCAAGTTGGGCTGGTTTGATAGTACCAAGTGGCTCCTGCAATCTGCCATCAAAATGTTGGCAGGCGAGTTTTGTTTTCCAGGGAAAAGCGCCGTTGTTTGTGTTTGGGGGCCTGTGGCTGGGAGTGGCCAGCTGGCTAATTAGAATCCACGATACGCAGGATGGTTCCCAGACCAGAGGTGGCACCAGTGACAAGTCGGGCCAGTTTGATGGTGCAAAGTGTCTCCTGCAATCTGCCATCCAGAAGCGGGGCAGCTTACTTTTGTTTGCCAGGGAAACGGGCCGAGGTTTGTGTCTGGGGGTCCATGGCTGGGAGTGACCGGCTGGCTCCTGAAAAGCTACGATAGGCAGGATGGTGACCAGTCCCACGGTGGCACCAGTGCCAAGTTGGGCTGGTTTGATAGTACCAAGTGGCTCCTGCAATCTGCCATCAAAAAGTTGGCAGGCGAGTTTTGTTTTCCAGGGAAAAGCGCCGTTGTTTGTGTTTGGGGGCCTGTGGCTGGGAGTGGCCAGCTGGCTAATTAGAATCCACGATACGCAGGATGGTTCCCAGACCAGAGGTGGCACCAGTGCCAAGTCGGTCTAGATTTATGGTGCAAAGTGGTTCCTTCAATCTGCCATCCAGAAGCGGGGTAGCTTACTTTTGTTTACCAGGGAAACGGGCCGAGGTTTGTGTGTGAGGGCCTATGGCTGGGAGTGACCGGCTGGCTCCTGAAAAGCTACGATAGGCAGGATGGTGACCAGACCCATGGTGGCAGCAGTGCCAAGTTGGGCTGGTTTGATAGTACCAAGTGGCTCCTGCAATCTGCCATCAAAAAGTTGGCAGGCGAGTTTTGTTTTCCAGGGAAAAGCGCCGTTGATTTTGTCTGGGGGCCTGTGGCTGGGAGTGGCCGCCTGGTGCCTTAGAATGTACGTTACGCAGGATGGTTCCCAGAACCAAGGTGGCACCAGTGCCAAGTCGGGCTGGTTTGATAGTACCAAGTGGCTCCTGCAATCTGCCATCAAAAAGTTGGCAGGCGAGTTTTGTTTTCCAGGGAAAAGCGCCGTTGTTTGTGTTTGGGGGCCTGTGGCTGGGAGTGGCCGGCTGGCTAATTAGAATCCACGATACGCAGGATGGTTCCCAGACCAGAGGTGGCACCAGAGACAAGTCGGTCCAGTTTGATGGTGCAAAGTGGCTCCTGCAATCTGCCATCCAGAAGCGAGGCATCTGAATTTTATTAGCCAGGGAAACGGGCCGAGGTTCCTGTCTGGGGGCCTATGGCTGGGAGAGGCCGGCTGGCTCCTGAAAAGCTACGATAGGCGGGATGTTTCCCAGACCCAAGGTGGCACCAGTGCCAAGTCGGGCTGGTTTGATACTACCAAGTGGTTCCTGCAATCTGCCATCCAGAAGCGGGGCAGCTTACTTTTGTTTGCCAGGGAAACGGGCCGAGGTTTTTGTCTGGGGGCCTATGGCTGGGAGTGACCGGCTGGCGCCTGAAAAGCTACGATAGGCAGGATGGTGACCAGACCCATGGTGGCACCAGTGCCAAGTTGGGCTGGTTTGATAGTACCAAGTGGCTCCTGCAATCTGCCATCAAAATGTTGGCAGGCGAGTTTTGTTTTCCAGGGAAAAGCGCCGTTGTTTGTGTTTGGGGGCCTGTGGCTGGGAGTGGCCGGCTGGCTAATTAGAATCCACGATACGCAGGATGGTTCCCAGACCAGAGGTGGCACCAGTGACAAGTCGGGCCAGTTTGATGGTGCAAAGTGTCTCCTGCAATCTGCCATCCAGAAGCGGGGCAGCTTACTTTTGTTTGCCAGCGAAACGGGCCGAGGTTTGTGTCTGGGGGTCCATGGCTGGGAGTGACCGGCTGGCTCCTGAAAAGCTACGATAGGCAGGATGGTGACCAGTCCCACGGTGGCACCAGTGCCAAGTTGGGCTGGTTTGATAGTACCAAGTGGCTCCTGCAATCTGCCATCAAAAAGTTGGCAGGCGAGTTTTGTTTTCCAGGGAAAAGCGCCATTGTTTGTGTTTGGGGGCCTGTGGCTGGGAGTGGCCGGCTGGCTCCTTAGAATCCACGATACGCAGGATGGTTCCCAGACCAGAGGTGGCACCAGTGCCAAGTCGGGCTGGTTTGATAGTACACTGTGGCTCCTGCAATCTGCCATCCAGAAGCGGGGCAGCTTACTTTTGTTTGCCAGGGAAACGGGCCGAGGTTTGTGTCTGGGGGCCTATGGCTGGGAGTGACCGGCTGGCTCCTGAAAAGCTACGATAGGCAGGATGGTGACCAGACCCATGGTGGCAGCAGTGCCAAGTTGGGCTGGTTTGATAGTACCAAGTGGCTCCTGCAATCTGCCATCAAAAAGTTGGCAGGCGAGTTTTGTTTTCCAGGGAAAAGCGCCGTTGTTTGTGTTTGGGGGCCTGTGGCTGGGAGTGGCCAGCTGGCTAATTAGAATCCACGATACGCAGGATGGTTCCCAGACCAGAGGTGGCACCAGTGCCAAGTCGGTCTAGATTGATGGTGCAAAGTGGTTCCTTCAATCTGCCATCCAGAAGCGGGGTAGCTTACTTTTGTTTACCAGGGAAACGGGCCGAGGTTTGTGTGTGGGGGCCTATGGCTGGGAGTGACCGGCTGGCTCCTGAAAAGCTACGATAGGCAGGATGGTGACCAGACCCATGGTGGCAGCAGTGCCAAGTTGGGCTGGTTTGATAGTACCAAGTGGCTCCTGCAATCTGCCATCAAAAAGTTGGCAGGCGAGTTTTGTTTTCCAGGGAAAAGCGCCGTTGATTTTGTTTGGGGGCCTGTGGCTGGGAGTGGCCGCCTGACGCCTTAGAATCTACGTTACGCAGGATGGTTCCCAGAACCAAGGTGGCACCAGTGCCAAGTCGGGCTGGTTTGATAGTACACAGTGGCTCCTGCAATCTGCCATCCAGAAGCGGGGCAGCTTACTTTTGTTTGCCAGGGAAACGGGCCGAGGTTTTTGTCTGGGGGCCTATGGCTGGGAGTGACCGGCTGGCGCCTGAAAAGCTACTATAGGCAGGATGGTGACCAGACCCATGGTGGCACCAGTGCCAAGTCGGGCTGATTTGATAGTACCAAGTGGCTCCTGCAATCTGCCATCAAAAAGTTGGCAGGTGAGTTTTGTTTTCCAGGGAAAAGCGCCGTTGTTTGTGTTTGGGGGCCTGTGGCTGGGAGTGGCCGCCTGGCGCCTTAGAATCCACGATACGCAGGATGGTTCCCAGACCAGAGGTGGCACCAGTGACAAGTCGGGCCAGTTTGATGGTGCAAAGTGTCTCCTGCAATCTGCCATCCAGAAGCGGGGCAGCTTACTTTTGTTTGCCAGGGAAACGGGCCGAGGTTTTTGTCTGGGGGTCCATGGCTGGGAGTGACCGGCTGGCTCCTGAAAAGCTACGATAGGCAGGATGGTGACCAGACCCATGGTGGCACCAGTGCCAAGTTGGGCTGGTTTGATAGTACCAAGTGGCTCCTGCAATCTGCCATCAAAAAGTTGGCAGGCGAGTTTTGTTTTCCAGGGAAAAGCGCCGTTGTTTGTGTTTGGGGGCCTGTGGCTGGGAGTGGCCGGCTGGCTCCTTAGAATCCACGTTACGCAGGATCGTTCCCAGACCAGAGGTGGCACCAGTGCCAAGTCGGGCTGGTTTGATAGTACCAAGTGGTTCCTGCAATCTGCCATCCAGAAGCGGGGCAGCTTACTTTTGTTTGCCAGGGAAACGGGCCGAGGTTTGTGTCTGGGGGCCTATGGCTGGGAGTGACCGGCTGGCTCCTGAAAAGCTACGATAGGCAGGATGGTGACCAGACCCATGGTGGCAGCAGTGCCAAGTTGGGCTGGTTTGATAGTACCAAGTGGCTCCTGCAATCTGCCATCAAAAAGTTGGCAGGCGAGTTTTGTTTTCCAGGGAAAAGCGCCGTTGTTTGTGTTTGGGGGCCTGTGGCTGGGAGTGGCCGCCTGGCGCCTTAGAATCTACGTTACGCAGGATGGTTCCCAGAACCAAGGTGGCACCAGTGCCAAGTCGGGCTGGTTTGATAGTACCAAGTGCGTACTGCAATCTGCCATCCAGAAGCGGGGCAGCTTACTTTTGTTTGCCAGGGAAACGGGCCGATGTTTTTGTCTGGGGGCCTGTGGCTGGGAGTGGCCGGCTGGCTAATTAGAATCCACGATACGCAGGATGGTTCCCAGACCAGAGGTGGCACCAGAGACAAGTCGGTCCAGTTTGATGGTGCAAAGTGGCTCCTGCAATCTGCCATCCAGAAGCGAGGCATCTGAATTTTATTAGCCAGGGAAACGGGCCGAGGTTCCTGTCTGGGGGCCTATGGCTGGGAGAGGCCGGCTGGCTCCTGAAAAGCTACGATAGGCGGGATGTTTCCCAGACCCAAGGTGGCACCAGTGCCAAGTCAGGCTGGTTTGATACTACAAAGTGGTTCCTGCAATCTGCCATCCAGAAGCGGGGCAGCTTACTTTTGTTTGCCAGGGAAACGGGCCGAGGTTTTTGTCTGGGGGCCTATGGCTGGGAGTGACCGGCTAGGTCCTGAAAAGCTACGATAGGCAGGATGGTGACCAGACCCATGGTGGCACCAGTGCCAAGTTGGGCTGGTTTGATAGTACCAAGTGGCTCCTGCAATCTGCCATCAAAATGTTGGCAGGCGAGTTTTGTTTTCCAGGGAAAAGCGCCGTTGTTTGTGTTTGGGGGCCTGTGGCTGCGAGTGGCCGCCTGGCGCCTTAGAATCCACGATACGCAGGATGGTTCCCAGACCAGAGGTGGCACCAGTGACAAGTCGGGCCAGTTTGATGGTGCAAAGTGTCTCCTGCAATCTGCCATCCAGAAGCGGGGCAGCTTACTTTTGTTTGCCAGGGAAACGGGCCGAGGTTTGTGTCTGGGGGTCCATGGCTGGGAGTGACCGGCTGGCTCCTGAAAAGCTACGATAGGCAGGATGGTGACCAGTCCCACGGTGGCACCAGTGCCAAGTTGGGCTGGTTTGATAGTACCAAGTGGCTCCTGCAATCTGCCATCAAAAAGTTGGCAGGCGAGTTTTGTTTTCCAGGGAAAAGCGCCGTTGTTTGTGTTTGGGGGCCTGTGGCTGGGAGTGGCCGGCTGGCTAATTAGAATCCACGATACGCAGGATGGTTCCCAGACCAGAGGTGGCACCAGTGACAAGTCGGGCCAGTTTGATGGTGCAAAGTGTCTCCTGCAATCTGCCATCCAGAAGCGGGGCAGCTTACTTTTGTTTGCCAGGGAAACGGGCCGAGGTTTTTGTCTGGGGGCCTATGGCTGGGAGTGACCGGCTAGGTCCTGAAAAGCTACGATAGGCAGGATGGTGACCAGACCCATGGTGGCACCAGTGCCAAGTTGGGCTGGTTTGATAGTACCAAGTGGCTCCTGCAATCTGCCATCAAAAAGTTGGCAGGCGAGTTTTGTTTTCCAGGGAAAAGCGCCGTTGTTTGTGTTTGGGGGCCTGTGGCTGGGAGTGGCCGGCTGGCTAATTAGAATCCATGATACGCAGGATGGTTCCCAGACCAGAGGTGGCACCAGTGACAAGTCGGGCCAGTTTGATGGTGCAAAGTGTCTCCTGCAATCTGCCATCCAGAAGCGGGGCAGCTTACTTTTGTTTGCCAGGGAAACGGGCCGAGGTTTGTGTCTGGGTGTCCATGGCTGGGAGTGACCGGCTGGCTCCTGAAAAGCTATGATAGGCAGGATGGTGACCAGTCCCACGGTGGCACCAGTGCCAAGTTGGGCTGGTTTGATAGTACCAAGTGGCTCCTGCAATCTGCCATCAAAAAGTTGGCAGGCGAGTTTTGTTTTCCAGGGAAAAGCGCCGTTGTTTGTGTTTGGGGGCCTGTGGCTGGGAGTGGCCGGCTGGCTAATTAGAATCCACGATACGCAGGATGGTTCCCAGACCAGAGGTGGCACCAGTGCCAAGTCGGGCTAGATTGTTGGTGCAAAGTGGTTCCTTCAATCTGCCATCCAGAAGCGGGGCAGCTTACTTTTGTTTACCAGGGAAACGGGCCGAGGTTTGTGTGTGGGGGCCTATGGCTGGGAGTGACCGGCTGGCTCCTGAAAAGCTACGATAGGCAGGATGGTGACCAGACCCATGGTGGCAGCAGTGCCAAGTTGGGCTGGTTTGATAGTACCAAGTGGCTCCTGCAATCTGCCATCAAAAAGTTGGCAGGCGAGTTTTGTTTTCCAGGGAAAAGCGCTGTTGTTTGTGTTTGGGGGCCTGTGGCTGGGAGTGGCCGCCTGGCGACTTAGAATCTACGTTACGCAGGATGGTTCCCAGAACCAAGGTAGCACCAGTGCCAAGTCGGGCTGGTTTGATAGTACCAATGGTTCCTGTTATCTGCCATCCAGAAGCGGGGCAGCTTACTTTTGTTTGCCAGGGAAACGGGCCGAGGTTTTTGTCTGGGGGCCTATGGCTGGGAGTGACCGGCTGGCGCCTGAAAAGCTACGATAGGCAGGATGGTGACCAGACCCATGGTGGCACCAGTGCCAAGTCGGGCTGATTTGATAGTACCAAGTGGCTCCTGCAATCTGCCATCAAAAAGTTGGCAGGCGAGTTTTGTTTTCCAGGGAAAAGCGCCGTTGTTTGTGTTTGGGGGCCTGTGGCTGGGAGTGGCCGGCTGGCTAATTAGAATCCACGATACGCAGGATGGTTCCCAGACCAGAGGTGGCACCAGAGACAAGTCGGTCCAGTTTGATGGTGCAAAGTGGCTCCTGCAATCTGCCATCCAGAAGCGAGGCATCTGAATTTTATTAGCCAGGGAAACGGGCCGAGGTTTCTGTCTGGGGGCCTATGGCTGGGAGAGGCCGGCTGGCTCCTGAAAAGCTACGATAGGCGGGATGTTTCCCAGACCCAAGGTGGCACCAGTGCCAAGTCAGGCTGGTTTGATACTACCAAGTGGTTCCTGCAATCTGCCATCCAGAAGCGGGGCAGCTTACTTTTGTTTGCCAGGGAAACGGGCCGAGGTTTTTTTCTGGGGGCCTATGGCTGGGAGTGACCGGCTAGGTCCTGAAAAGCTACGATAGGCAGGATGGTGACCAGACCCATGGTGGCACCAGTGCCAAGTTGGGCTGGTTTGATAGTACCAAGTGGCTCCTGCAATCTGCCATCAAAATGTTGGCAGGCGAGTTTTGTTTTCCAGGGAAAAGCGCCGTTGTTTGTGTTTGGGGGCCTGTGGCTGGGAGTGGCCGCCTGGCGCCTTAGAATCCACGATACGCAGGATGGTTCCCAGACCAGAGGTGGCACCAGTGACAAGTCGGGCCAGTTTGATGGTGCAAAGTGTCTCCTGCAATCTGCCATCCAGAAGCGGGGCAGCTTACTTTTGTTTGCCAGGGAAACGGGCCGAGGTTTGTGTCTGGGGGTCCATGGCTGGGAGTGACCGGCTGGCTCCTGAAAAGCTACGATAGGCAGGATGGTGACCAGTCCCACGGTGGCACCAGTGCCAAGTTGGGCTGGTTTGATAGTACCAAGTGGCTCCTGCAATCTGCCATCAAAAAGTTGGCAGGCGAGTTTTGTTTTCCAGGGAAAAGCGCCGTTGTTTGTGTTTGGGGGCCTGTGGCTGGGAGTGGCCGGCTGGCTAATTAGAATCCACGATACGCAGGATGGTTCCCAGACCAGAGGTGGCACCAGTGACAAGTCGGGCCAGTTTGATGGTGCAAAGTGTCTCCTGCAATCTGCCATCCAGAAGCGGGGCAGCTTACTTTTGTTTGCCAGGGAAACGGGCCGAGGTTTGTGTCTGGGGGTCCATGGCTGGGAGTGACCGGCTGGCTCCTGAAAAGCTACGATAGGCAGGATGGTGACCTGACCCATGGTGGCAGCAGTGCCAAGTTGGGCTGGTTTGATAGTACCAAGTGGCTCCTGCAATCTGCCATCAAAAAGTTGGCAGGCGAGTTTTGTTTTCCAGGGAAAAGCGCGGTTGTTTGTGTTTGGGGGCCTGTGGCTGGGAGTGGCCGGCTGGCTCCTTAGAATCCACGATACGCAGGATGGTTCCCAGACCAGAGGTGGCACCAGTGCCAAGTCGGGCTGGTTTGATAGTACACAGTGGCTCCTGCAATCTGCCATCCAGAAGCGGGGCAGCTTACTTTTGTTTGCCAGGGAAACGGGCCGAGGTTTTTGTCTGGGGGCCTATGGCTGGGAGTGACCGGCTGGCTCCTGAAAAGCTACGATAGGCAGGATGGTGACCAGACCCATGGTGGCAGCAGTGCCAAGTTGGGCTGGTTTGATAGTACCAAGTGGCTCCTGCAATCTGCCATCAAAAAGTTGGCAGGCGAGTTTTGTTTTCCAGGGAAAAGCGCCGTTGTTTGTGTTTGGGGGCCTGTGGCTGGGAGTGGCCAGCTGGCTAATTAGAATCCACGATACGCAGGATGGTTCCCAGACCAGAGGTGGCACCAGTGCCAAGTCGGTCTAGATTGATGGTGCAAAGTGGTTCCTTCAATCTGCCATCCAGAAGCGGGGTAGCTTACTTTTGTTTACCAGGGAAACGGGCCGTGGTTTGTGTGTGGGGGCCTATGGCTGGGAGTGACCGGCTGGCTCCTGAAAAGCTACGATAGGCAGGATGGTGACCAGACCCATGGTGGCAGCAGTGCCAAGTTGGGCTGGTTTGATAGTACCAAGTGGCTCCTGCAATCTGCCATCAAAAAGTTGGCAGGCGAGTTTTGTTTTCCAGGGAAAAGCGCCGTTGATTTTGTTTGGGGGCCTGTGGCTGGGAGTGGCCGCCTGGCGCCTTAGAATCTACGTTACGCAGGATGGTTCCCAGAACCAAGGTGGCACAAGTGCCAAGTCGGGCTGGTTTGATAGTACCAAGTGGTTCCTGCAATCTGCCATCCAGAAGCGGGGCAGCTTACTTTTGTTTGCCAGGGAAAAGCGCCGTTGATTTTGTTTGGGGGCCTGTGGCTGGGAGTGGCCGGCTGGCGCCTGAAAAGCTACGATAGGCAGGATGGTGACCAGACCCATGGTGGCACCAGTGCCAAGTCGGGCTGATTTGATAGTACCAAGTGGCTCCTGCAATCTGCCATCAAAAAGTTGGCAGGCGAGTTTTGTTTTCCAGGGAAAAGCGCCGTTGTTTGTGTTTGGGGGCCTGTGGCTGGGAGTGGCCGGCTAGCTAATTAGAATCCACGATACGCAGGATGGTTCCCAGACCAGAGGTGGCACCAGAGACAAGTCGGTCCAGTTTGATGGTGCAAAGTGGCTCCTGCAATCTGCCATCCAGAAGCGAGGCATCTGAATTTTATTAGCCAGGGAAACGGGCCGAGGTTCCTGTCTGGGGGCCTATGGCTGGGAGAGGCCGGCTGGCTCCTGAAAAGCTACGATAGGCGGGATGTTTCCCAGACCCAAGGTGGCACCAGTGCCAAGTCAGGCTGGTTTGATACTACCAAGTGGTTCCTGCAATCTGCCATCCAGAAGCGGGGCAGCTTACTTTTGTTTGCCAGGGAAACGGGCCGAGGTTTGTGTCTGGGGGCCTATGGCTGGGAGTGACCGGCTAGGTCCTGAAAAGCTATGATAGGCAGGATGGTGACCAGACCCATGGTGGCACCAGTGCCAAGTTGGGCTGGTTTGATAGTACCAAGTGGCTCCTGCAATCTGCCATCAAAATGTTGGCAGGCGAGTTTTGTTTTCCAGGGAAAAGCGCCGTTGTTTGTGTTTGGGGGCCTGTGGCTGGGAGTGGCCGGCTGGCTAATTAGAATCCACGATACGCAGGATGGTTCCCAGACCAGAGGTGGCACCAGTGACAAGTCGGGCCAGTTTGATGGTGCAAAGTGTCTCCTGCAATCTGCCATCCAGAAGCGGGGCAGCTTACTTTTGTTTGCCAGGGAAACGGGCCGAGGTTTGTGTCTGGGGGTCCATGGCTGGGAGTGACCAGCTGGCTCCTGAAAAGCTACGATAGGCAGGATGGTGACCAGTCCCACGGTGGCACCAGTGCCAAGTTGGGCTGGTTTGATAGTACCAAGTGGCTCCTTAAATCTGCCATCAAAAAGTTGGCAGGCGAGTTTTGTTTTCCAGGGAAAAGCGCCGTTGTTTGTGTTTGGGGGCCTGTGGCTGGGAGTGGCCGGCTGGCTCCTTAGAATCCACGATACGCAGGATGGTTCCCAGACCAGAGGTGGCACCAGTGCCAAGTCGGGCTGGTTTGATAGTACACAGTGGCTCCTGCAATCTGCCATCCAGAAGCGGGGCAGCTTACTTTTGTTTGCCAGGGAAACGGGCCGAGGTTTGTGTCTGGGGGCCTATGGCTGGGAGTGACCGGCTGGCTCCTGAAAAGCTACGATAGGCAGAATGGTGACCAGACCCATGGTGGCAGCAGTGCGAAGTTGGGCTGGTTTGATAGTACCAAGTGGCTCCTGCAATCTGCCATCAAAAAGTTGGCAGGCGAGTTTTGTTTTCCAGGGAAAAGCGCCGTTGTTTGTGTTTGGGGGCCTGTGGCTGGGAGTGGCCAGCTGGCTAATTAGAATCCACGATACGCAGGATGGTTCCCAGACCAGAGGTGGCACCAGTGCCAAGTCGGTCTAGATTGATGGTGCAAAGTGGTTCCTTCAATCTGCCATCCAGAAGCGGGGTAGCTTACTTTTGTTTACCAGGGAAACGGGCCGAGGTTTGTGTGTGGGGGCCTATGGCTGGGAGTGACCGGCTGGCTCCTGAAAAGCTACGATAGGCAGGATGGTGACCAGACCCATGGTCGCAGCAGTGCCAAGTTGGGCTGGTTTGATAGTACCAAGTGGCTCCTGCAATCTGCCATCAAAAAGTTGGCAGGCGAGTTTTGTTTTCCAGGGAAAAGCGCCGTTGATTTTGTTTGGGGGCCTGTGGCTGGGAGTGGCCGCCTGGCGCCTTAGAATCTACGTTACGCAGGATGGTTCCCAGAACCAAGGTGGCACCAGTGCCAAGTCGGGCTGGTTTGATAGTACCAAGTGGTTCCTGCAATCTGCCATCCAGAAGCGGGGCAGCTTACTTTTGTTTGCCAGGGAAAAGCGCCGTTGATTTTGTTTGGAGGCCTGTGGCTGGGAGTGGCCGGCTGGCGCCTGAAAAGCTACGATAGGCAGGATGGTGACCAGACCCATGGTGGCACCAGTGCCAAGTCGGGCTGATTTGATAGTACCAAGTGGCTCCTGCAATCTGCCATCAAAAAGTTGGCAGGCGAGTTTTGTTTTCCAGGGAAAAGCGCCGTTGTTTGTGTTTGGGGGCCTGTGGCTGGGAGTGGCCGGCTGGCTAATTAGAATCCACGATACGCAGGATGGTTCCCAGACCAGAGGTGGCACCAGAGACAAGTCGGTCCAGTTTGATGGTGCAAAGTGGCTCCTGCAATCTGCCATCCAGAAGCGAGGCATCTGAATTTTATTAGCCAGGGAAACGGGCCGAGGTTCCTGTCTGGGGGCCTATGGCTGGGAGAGGCCGGCTGGCTCCTGAAAAGCTACGATAGGCGGGATGTTTCCCAGACCCAAGGTGGCACCAGTGCCAAGTCGGGCTGGTTTGATAGTACACAGTGGCTCCTGCAATCTGCCATCCAGAAGCGGGGCAGCTTACTTTTGTTTGCCAGGGAAACGGGCCGAGGTTTTTGTCTGGGGGCCTATGGCTGGGAGTGACCGGCTGGCTCCTGAAAAGCTACGATAGGCAGGATGGTGACCAGACCCATGGTGGCAGCAGTGCCAAGTTGGGCTGATTTGATAGTACTAAGTGGCTCCTGCAATCTGCCATCAAAAAGTTGGCAGGCGAGTTTTGTTTTCCAGGGAAAAGCGCCGTTGTTTGTGTTTGGGGGCCTGTGGCTGGGAGTGGCCGGCTGGCTAATTAGAATCCACGATACGCAGGATGGTTCCCAGACCAGAGGTGGCACCAGTGCCAAGTCGGGCTGGTTTGATACTACCAAGTGGTTCCTGCAATCTGCCATCCAGAAGCGGGGCAGCTTACTTTTGTTTGCCAGGGAAAAGCGCCGTTGATTTTGTTTGGAGGCCTGTGGCTGGGAGTGGCCGGCTGGCGCCTGAAAAGCTACGATAGGCAGGATGGTGACCAGACCCATGGTGGCACCAGTGCCAAGTCGGGCTGATTTGATAGTACCAAGTGGCTCCTGCAATCTGCCATCAAAAAGTTGGCAGGCGAGTTTTGTTTTCCAGGGAAAAGCGCCGTTGTTTGTGTTTGGGGGCCTGTGGCTGGGAGTGGCCGGCTGGCTAATTAGAATCCACGATACGCAGGATGGTTCCCAGACCAGAGGTGGCACCAGAGACAAGTCGGTCCAGTTTGATGGTGCAAAGTGGCTCCTGCAATCTGCCATCCAGAAGCGAGGCATCTGAATTTTATTAGCCAGGGAAACGGGCCGAGGTTCCTGTCTGGGGGCCTATGGCTGGGAGAGGCCGGCTGGCTCCTGAAAAGCTACGATAGGCGGGATGTTTCCCAGACCCAAGGTGGCACCAGTGCCAAGTCAGGCTGGTTTGATACTACCAAGTGGTTCCTGCAATCTGCCATCCAGAAGCGGGGCAGCTTACTTTTGTTTGCCAGGGAAACGGGCCGAGGTTTTTGTCTGGGGGCCTATGGCTGGGAGTGACCGGCTAGGTCCTGAAAAGCTACGATAGGCAGGATGGTGACCAGACCCATGGTGGCACCAGTGCCAAGTTGGGCTGGTTTGATAGTACCAAGTGGCTCCTGCAATCTGCCATCAAAAAGTTGGCAGGCGAGTTTTGTTTTCCAGGGAAAAGCGCCGTTGTTTGTGTTTGGGGGCCTGTGGCTGGGAGTGGCCGGCTGGCTAATTAGAATCCACGATACGCAGGATGGTTCCCAGACCAGAGGTGGCACCAGTGACAAGTCGGGCCAGTTTGATGGTGCAAAGTGTCTCCTGCAATCTGCCATCCAGAAGCGGGGCAGCTTACTTTTGTTTGCCAGGGAAACGGGCCGAGGTTTGTGTCTGGGGGTCCATGGCTGGGAGTGACCAGCTGGCTCCTGAAAAGCTACGATAGGCAGGATGGTGACCAGTCCCACGGTGGCACCAGTGCCAAGTTGGGCTGGTTTGGTAGTACCAAGTGGCTCCTTAAATCTGCCATCAAAAAGTTGGCAGGCGAGTTTTGTTTTCCAGGGAAAAGCGCCGTTGTTTGTGTTTGGGGGCCTGTGGCTGGGAGTGGCCGGCTGGCTCCTTAGAATCCACGATACGCAGGATGGTTCCCAGACCAGAGGTGGCACCAGTGCCAAGTCAGGCTGGTTTGATAGTACACAGTGGCTCCTGCAATCTGCCATCCAGAAGCGGGGCAGCTTACTTTTGTTTGCCAGGGAAACGGGCCGAGGTTTGTGTCTGGGGGCCTATGGCTGGGAGTGACCGGCTGGCTCCTGAAAAGCTACGATAGGCAGAATGGTGACCAGACCCATGGTGGCAGCAGTGCCAAGTTGGGCTGGTTTGATAGTACCAAGTGGCTCCTGCAATCTGCCATCAAAAAGTTGGCAGGCGAGTTTTGTTTTCCAGGGAAAAGCGCCGTTGTTTGTGTTTGGGGGCCTGTGGCTGGGAGTGGCCAGCTGGCTAATTAGAATCCACGATACGCAGGATGGTTCCCAGACCAGAGGTGGCACCAGTGCCAAGTCGGTCTAGATTGATGGTGCAAAGTGGTTCCTTCAATCTGCCATCCAGAAGCGGGGTAGCTTACTTTTGTTTACCAGGGAAACGGGCCGAGGTTTGTGTGTGGGGGCCTATGGCTGGGAGTGACCGGCTGGCTCCTGAAAAGCTACGATAGGCAGGATGGTGACCAGACCCATGGTGGCACCAGTGCCAAGTTGGGCTGGTTTGATAGTACCAAGTGGCTCCTGCAATCTGCCATCAAAAAGTTGGCAGGCGAGTTTTGTTTTCCAGGGAAAAGCGCCGTTGATTTTGTTTGGGGGCCTGTGGCTGGGAGTGGCCGCCTGGCGCCTTAGAATCTACGTTACGCAGGATGGTTCCCAGAACCAAGGTGGCACCAGTGCCAAGTCGGGCTGGTTTGATAGTACACAGTGGCTCCTGCAATCTGCCATCCAGAAGCGGGGCAGCTTACTTTTGTTTGCCAGGGAAACGGGCCGAGGTTTTTGTCTGGGGGCCTATGGCTGGGAGTGACCGGCTGGCTCCTGAAAAGCTACGATAGGCAGGATGGTGACCAGACCCATGGTGGCAGCAGTGCCAAGTTGGGCTGATTTGATAGTACTAAGTGGCTCCTGCAATCTGCCATCAAAATGTTGGCAGGCGAGTTTTGTTTTCCAGGGAAAAGCGCCGTTGTTTGTGTTTGGGGGCCTGTGGCTGGGAGTGGCCGGCTGGCTAATTAGAATCCACGATACGCAGGATGGTTCCCAGACCAGAGGTGGCACCAGTGCCAAGTCGGGCTGGTTTGATAGTACCAAGTGGTTCCTGCAATCTGCCATCCAGAAGCGGGGCAGCTTACTTTTGTTTGCCAGGGAAAAGCGCCGTTGATTTTGTTTGGAGGCCTGTGGCTGGGAGTGGCCGGCTGGCGCCTGAAAAGCTACGATAGGCAGGATGGTGACCAGACCCATGGTGGCACCAGTGCCAAGTCGGGCTGATTTGATAGTACCAAGTGGCTCCTGCAATCTGCCATCAAAAAGTTGGCAGGCGAGTTTTGTTTTCCAGGGAAAAGCGCCGTTGTTTGTGTTTGGGGGCCTGTGGCTGGGAGTGGCCGGCTGGCTAATTAGAATCCACGATACGCAGGATGGTTCCCAGACCAGAGGTGGCACCAGAGACAAGTCGGTCCAGTTTGATGATGCAAAGTGGCTCCTGCAATCTGCCATCCAGAAGCGAGGCATCTGAATTTTATTAGCCAGGGAAACGGGCCGAGGTTCCTGTCTGGGGGCCTATGGCTGGGAGAGGCCGGCTGGCTCCTGAAAAGCTACGATAGGCGGGATGTTTCCCAGACCCAAGGTGGCACCAGTGCCAAGTCAGGCTGGTTTGATACTACCAAGTGGTTCCTGCAATCTGCCATCCAGAAGCGGGGCAGCTTACTTTTGTTTGCCAGGGAAACGGGCCGAGGTTTTTGTCTGGGGGCCTATGGCTGGGAGTGACCGGCTAGGTCCTGAAAAGCTACGATAGGCAGGATGGTGACCAGACCCATGGTGGCACCAGTGCCAAGTTGGGCTGGTTTGATAGTACCAAGTGGCTCCTGCAATCTGCCATCAAAAAGTTGGCAGGCGAGTTTTGTTTTCCAGGGAAAAGCGCCGTTGTTTGTGTTTGGGGGCCTGTGGCTGGGAGTGGCTGGCGGGCTAATTAGAATCCACGATACGCAGGATGGTTCCCAGACCAGAGGTGGCACCAGTGACAAGTCGGGCCAGTTTGATGGTGCAAAGTGTCTCCTGCAATCTGCCATCCAGAAGCGGGGTAGCTTACTTTTGTTTACCAGGGAAACGGGCCGAGGTTTGTGTGTGGGGGCCTATGGCTGGGAGTGACCGGCTGGCTCCTGAAAAGCTACGATAGGCAGGATGGTGACCAGTCCCACGGTGGCACCAGTGCCAAGTTGGGCTGGTTTGATAGTACCAAGTGGCTCCTTAAATCTGCCATCAAAAAGTTGGCAGGCGAGTTTTGTTTTCCAGGGAAAAGCGCCGTTGATTTTGTTTGGGGGCCTGTGGCTGGGAGTGGCCGCCTGGCGCCTTAGAATCTACATTACGCAGGATGGTTCCCAGAACCAAGGTGGCACCAGTGCCAAGTCGGGCTGGTTTGATAGTACACAGTGGCTCCTGCAATCTGCCATCCAGAAGCGGGGCAGCTTACTTTTGTTTGCCAGGGAAACGGGCCGAGGTTTTTGTCTGGGGGCCTATGGCTGGGAGTGACCGGCTGGCGCCTGAAAAGCTACGATAGGCAGGATGGTGACCAGACCCATGGTGGCACCAGTGCCAAGTCGGGCTGATTTGATAGTACCAAGTGGCTCCTGCAATCTGCCATCAAAAAGTTGGCAGGCGACTTTTGTTTTCCAGGGAAAAGCGCCGTTGTTTGTGTTTGGGGGCCTGTGGCTGGGAGTGGCCGGCTGGCTAATTAGAATCCACGATACGCAGGATGGTTCCCAGACCAGAGGTGGCACCAGAGACAAGTCGGTCCAGTTTGATGGTGCAAAGTGGCTCCTGCAATCTGCCATCCAGAAGCGAGGCATCTGAATTTTATTAGCCAGGGAAACGGGCCGAGGTTCCTGTCTGGGGGCCTATGGCTGGGAGAGGCCGGCTGGCTCCTGAAAAGCTACGATAGGCGGGATGTTTCCCAGACCCAAGGTGGCACCAGTGCCAAGTCAGGCTGGTTTGATACTACCAAGTGGTTCCTGCAATCTGCCATCCAGAAGCGGGGCAGCTTACTTTTGTTTGCCAGGGAAACGGGCCGAGGTTTTTGTCTGGGGGCCTATGGCTGGGAGTGACCGGCTAGGTCCTGAAAAGCTACGATAGGCAGGATGGTGACCAGACCCATGGTGGCACCAGTGCCAAGTTGGGCTGGTTTGATAGTACCAAGTGGCTCCTGCAATCTGCCATCAAAATGTTGGCAGGCGAGTTTTGTTTTCCAGGGAAAAGCGCCGTTGTTTGTGTTTGGGGGCCTGTGGCTGGGAGTGGCCGCCTGGCGCCTTAGAATCCACGATACGCAGGATGGTTCCCAGACCAGAGGTGGCACCAGTGACAAGTCGGGCCAGTTTGATGGTGCAAAGTGTCTCCTGCAATCTGCCATCCAGAAGCGGGGCAGCTTACTTTTGTTTGCCAGGGAAACGGGCCGAGGTTTGTGTCTGGGGGTCCATGGCTGGGAGTGACCGGCTGGCTCCTGAAAAGCTACGATAGGCAGGATGGTGACCAGACCCATGGTGGCAGCAGTGCCAAGTTGGGCTGGTTTGATAGTACCAAGTGGCTCCTGCAATCTGCCATCAAAAAGTTGGCAGGCGAGTTTTGTTTTCCAGGGAAAAGCGCCGTTGTTTGTGTTTTGGGCCTGTGGCTGGGAGTGGCCGGCTGGCTAATTAGAATCCACGATACGCAGGATGGTTCCCAGACCAGAGGTGGCACCAGTGCCAAGTTGGGCTAGATTGATGGTGCAAAGTGGTTCCTTCAATCTGCCATCCAGAAGCGGGGTAGCTTACTTTTGTTTACCAGGGAAACGGGCCGAGGTTTGTGTGTGGGGGCCTATGGCTGGGAGTGACCGGCTGGCTCCTGAAAAGCTACGATAGGCAGGATGGTGACCAGACCCATGGTGGCAGCAGTGCCAAGTTGGGCTGGTTTGATAGTACCAAGTGGCTCCTGCAATCTGCCATCAAAAAGTTGGCAGGCGAGTTTTGTTTTCCAGGAAAAAGCGCCGTTGATTTTGTTTGGGGGCCTGTGGCTGGGAGTGGCCGCCTGGCGCCTTAGAATCTACATTACGCAGGATGGTTCCTAGAACCAAGGTGGCACCAGTGCCAAGTCGGGCTGGTTTGATAGTACCAAGTGCGTACTGCAATCTGCCATCCAGAAGCGGGGCAGCTTACTTTTGTTTGCCAGGGAAACGGGCCGAGGTTTTTGTCTGGGGGCCTATGGCTGGGAGTGACCGGCTGGCTCCTGAAAAGCTACGATAGGCAGGATGGTGACCAGACCCATGGTGGCAGCAGTGCCAAGTTGGGCTGATTTGATAGTACTAAGTGGCTCCTGCAATCTGCCATCAAAAAGTTGGCAGGCGAGTTTTGTTTTCCAGGGAAAAGCGCCGTTGTTTGTGTTTGGGGGCCTGTGGCTGGGAGTGGCCGGCTGGCTAATTAGAATCCACGATACGCAGGATGGTTCCCAGACCAGAGGTGGCACCAGTGCCAAGTCGGGCTGGTTTGATAGTACCAAGTGGTTCCTGCAATCTGCCATCCAGAAGCGGGGCAGCTTACTTTTGTTTGCCAGGGAAACGGGCCGAGGTTTTTGTCTGGGGGCCTATGGCTGGGAGTGACCGGCTGGCGCCTGAAAAGCTACGATAGGCAGGATGGTGACCAGACCCATGGTGGCACCAGTGCCAAGTCGGGCTGATTTGATAGTACCAAGTGGCTCCTGCAATCTGCCATCAAAAAGTTGGCAGGCGAGTTTTGTTTTCCAGGGAAAAGCGCCGTTGTTTGTGTTTGGGGGCCTGTGGCTGGGAGTGGCCGGCTGGCTAATTAGAATCCACGATACGCAGGATGGTTCCCAGACCAGAGGTGGCACCAGAGACAAGTCGGGCCAGTTTGATGGTGCAAAGTGGCTCCTGCAATCTGCCATCCAGAAGCGAGGCATCTGAATTTTATTAGCCAGGGAAACGGGCCGAGGTTCCTGTCTGGGGGCCTATGGCTGGGAGAGGCCGGCTGGCTCCTGAAAAGCTACGATAGGCGGGAGGTTTCCCAGACCCAAGGTGGCACCAGTGCTAAGTCAGGCTGGTTTGATAGTACCAAGTGGTTCCTGCAATCTGCCATCCAGAAGCGGGGCGGCTTACTTTTGTTTGCCAGGGAAACGGGCCGAGGTTTTTGTCTGGGGGCCTATGGCTGGGAGTGACCGGCTAGGTCCTGAAAAGCTACGATAGGCAGGATGGTGACCAGACCCATGGTGGCACCAGTGCCAAGTTGGGCTGGTTTGATAGTACCAAGTGGCTCCTGCAATCTGCCATCAAAATGTTGGCAGGCGAGTTTTGTTTTCCAGGGAAAAGCGCCGTTGTTTGTGTTTGGGGGCCTGTGGGTGGGAGTGGCCGGCTGGCTAATTAGAATCCACGATACGCAGGATGGTTCCCAGACCAGAGGTGGCACCAGTGCCAAGTCGGGCTAGATTGATGGTGCAAAGTGGTTCCTTCAATCTGCCATCCAGAAGCGGGGCAGCTTACTTTTGTTTACCAGGGAAACGGGCCGAGGTTTGTGTGTGGGGGCCTATGGCTGGGAGTGACCGGCTGGCTCCTGAAAAGCTACGATAGGCAGAATGGTGACCAGACCCATGGTGGCAGCAGTGCCAAGTTGGGCTGGTTTGATAGTACCAAGTGGCTCCTGCAATCTGCCATCAAAAAGTTGGCAGGTGAGTTTTGTTTTCCAGGGAAAAGCGCCGTTGATTTTGTTTGGGGGCCTGTGGCTGGGAGTGGCCGCCTGGCGCCTTAGAATCTACGTTACGCAGGATGGTTCCCAGAACCAAGGTGGCACCAGTGCCAAGTCGGGCTGGTTTGATAGTACCAAGTGCGTACTGCAATCTACCATCCAGAAGCGGGGCAGCTTACTTTTGTTTGCCAGGGAAACGGGCCGAGGTTTTTGTCTGGGGGCCTATGGCTGGGAGTGACCGGCTGGCTCCTGAAAAGCTACGATAGGCAGGATGGTGACCAGACCCATGGTGACAGCAGTGCCAAGATGGGCTGATTTGATAGTACTAAGTGGCTCCTGCAATCTGCCATCAAAAAGTTGGCAGGCGAGTTTTGTTTTCCAGGGAAAAGCGCCGTTGTTTGTGTTTGGGGGCCTGTGGCTGGGAGTGGCCGGCTGGCTAATTAGAATCCACGATACGCAGGATGGTTCCCAGACCAGAGGTGGCACCAGAGACAAGTCGGTCCAGTTTGATGGTGCAAAGTGGCTCCTGCAATCTGCCATCCAGAAGCGAGGCATCTGAATTTTATTAGCCAGGGAAACGGGCCGAGGTTCCTGTCTGGGGGCCTATGGCTGGGAGAGACCGGCTGGCTCCTGAAAAGCTACGATAGGCGGGATGTTTCCCAGACCCAAGGTGGCACCAGTGCCAAGTCAGGCTGGTTTGATACTACCAAGTGGTTCCTGCAATCTGCCATCCAGAAGCGGGGCAGCTTACTTTTGTTTGCCAGGGAAACGGGCCGAGGTTTTTGTCTGGGGGCCTATGGCTGGGAGTGACCGGCTAGGTCCTGAAAAGCTACGATAGGCAGGATGGTGACCAGACCCATGGTGGCACCAGTGCCAAGTTGGGCTGGTTTGATAGTACCAAGTGACTCCTGCAATCTGCCATCAAAATGTTGGCAGGCGAGTTTTGTTTTCCAGGGAAAAGCGCCGTTGTTTGTGTTTGGGGGCCTGTGGCTGGGAGTGGCCGGCTGGCGCCTTAGAATCCACGATACGCAGGATGGTTCCCAGACCAGAGGTGGCACCAGTGACAAGTCGGGCCAGTTTGATGGTGCAAAGTGTCTCCTGCAATCTGCCATCCAGAAGCGGGGCAGCTTACTTTTGTTTGCCAGGGAAACGGGCCGAGGTTTGTGTCTGGGGGTCCATGGCTGGGAGTGACCAGCTGGCTCCTGAAAAGCTACGATAGGCAGGATGGTGACCAGTCTCACGGTGGCACCAGTGCCAAGTTGGGCTGGTTTGATAGTACCAAGTGGCTCCTGCAATCTGCCATCAAAATGTTGGCAGGCGAGTTTTGTTTTCCAGGGAAAAGCGCCGTTGTTTGTGTTTGGGGGCCTGTGGCTGGGAGTGGCCGGCTGGCTAATTAGAATCCACGATACGCAGGATGGTTCCCAGACCAGAGGTGGCACCAGTGCCAAGTCGGGCTAGATTGATGGTGGAAAGTGGTTCCTTCAATCTGCCATCCAGAAGCGGGGTAGCTTACTTTTGTTTACCAGGGAAACGGGCCGAGGTTTGTGTGTGGGGGCCTATGGCTGGGAGTGACCGGCTGGCTCCTGAAAAGCTACGATAGGCAGGATGGTGACCAGACCCATGGTGGCAGCAGTGCCAAGTTGGGCTGATTTGATAGTACCAAGTGGCTCCTGCAATCTGCCATCAAAAATTTGGCAGGCGAGTTTTGTTTTCCAGGGAAAAGCGCCGTTGATTTTGTTTGGGGGCCTGTGGCTGGGAGTGGCCGCCTGGCGCCTTAGAATCTACGTTACGCAGGATGGTTCCCAGAACCAAGGTGGCACCAGTGCCAAGTCGGGCTGGTTTGATAGTACCAAGTGCGTACTGCAATCTGCCATCCAGAAGCGGGGCAGCTTACTTTTGTTTGCCAGGGAAACGGGCCAAGGTTTTTGTCTGGGGGCCTATGGCTTGGAGTGACCGGCTGGCGCCTGAAAAGCTACGATAGGCAGGATGGTGACCAGACCCATGGTGGCACCAGTGCCAAGTCGGGCTGATTTGATAGTACCAAGTGGCTCCTGCAATCTGCCATCAAAAAGTTGGCAGGCGAGTTTTGTTTTCCAGGGAAAAGCGCCGTTGTTTGTGTTTGGGGGCCTGTGGCTGGGAGTGGCCGGCTGGCTAATTAGAATCCACGATACGCAGGATGGTTCCCAGACCAGAGGTGGCACCAGAGACAAGTCGGGCCAGTTTGATGGTGCAAAGTGGCTCCTGCAATCTGCCATCCAGAAGCGAGGCATCTGAATTTTATTAGCCAGGGAAACGGGCCGAGGTTCCTGTCTGGGGGCCTATGGCTGGGAGAGGCCGGCTGGCTCCTGAAAAGCTACGATAGGCGGGAGGTTTCCCAGACCCAAGGTGGCACCAGTGCTAAGTCAGGCTGGTTTGATACTACCAAGTGGTTCCTGCAATCTGCCATCCAGAAGCGGGGCGGCTTACTTTTGTTTGCCAGGGAAACGGGCCGAGGTTTTTGTCTGGGGGCCTATGGCTGGGAGTGACCGGCTAGGTCCTGAAAAGCTACGATAGGCAGGATGGTGACCAGACCCATGGTGGCACCAGTGCCAAGTTGGGCTGGTTTGATAGTACCAAGTGGCTCCTGCAATCTGCCATCAAAATGTTGGCAGGCGAGTTTTGTTTTCCAGGGAAAAGCGCCGTTGTTTGTGTTTGGGGGCCTGTGGCTGGGAGTGGCCGGCTGGCTAATTAGAATCCACGATACGCAGGATGGTTCCCAGACCAGAGGTGGCACCAGTGCCAAGTCGGGCTAGATTGATGGTGCAAAGTGGTTCCTTCAATCTGCCATCCAGAAGCGGGGCAGCTTACTTTTGTTTACCAGGGAAACGGGCCGAGGTTTGTGTGTGGGGGCCTATGGCTGGGAGTGACCGGCTGGCTCCTGAAAAGCTACGATAGGCAGAATGGTGACCAGACCCATGGTGGCAGCAGTGCCAAGTTGGGCTGGTTTGATAGTACCAAGTTGCTCCTGCAATCTGCCATCAAAAAGTTGGCAGGTGAGTTTTGTTTTCCAGGGAAAAGCGCCGTTGATTTTGTTTGGGGGCCTGTGGCTGGGAGTGGCCGCCTGGCGCCTTAGAATCTACGTTACGCAGGATGGTTCCCAGAACTAAGGTGGCACCAGTGCCAAGTCGGGCTGGTTTGATAGTACCAAGTGCGTACTGCAATCTACCATCCAGAAGCGGGGCAGCTTACTTTTGTTTGCCAGGGAAACGGGCCGAGGTTTTTGTCTGGGGGCCTATGGCTGGGAGTGACCGGCTGGCTCCTGAAAAGCTACGATAGGCAGGATGGTGACCAGACCCATGGTGACAGCAGTGCCAAGTTGGGCTGATTTGATAGTACTAAGTGGCTCCTGCAATCTGCCATCAAAAAGTTGGCAGGCGAGTTTTGTTTTCCAGGGAAAAGCGCCGTTGTTTGTGTTTGGGGGCCTGTGGCTGGGAGTGGCCGGCTGGCTAATTAGAATCCACGATACGCAGGATGGTTCCCAGACCAGAGGTGGCACCAGAGACAAGTCGGTCCAGTTTGATGGTGCAAAGTGGCTCCTGCAATCTGCCATCCAGAAGCGAGGCATCTGAATTTTATTAGCCAGGGAAACGGGCCGAGGTTCCTGTCTGGGGGCCTATGGCTGGGAGAGACCGGCTGGCTCCTGAAAAGCTACGATAGGCGGGATGTTTCCCAGACCCAAGGTGGCACCAGTGCCAAGTCAGGCTGGTTTGATACTACCAAGTGGTTCCTGCAATCTGCCATCCAGAAGCGGGGCAGCTTACTTTTGTTTGCCAGGGAAACGGGCCGAGGTTTTTGTCTGGGGGCCTATGGCTGGGAGTGACCGGCTAGGTCCTGAAAAGCTACGATAGGCAGGATGGTGACCAGACCCATGGTGGCACCAGTGCCAAGTTGGGCTGGTTTGATAGTACCAAGTGGCTCCTGCAATCTGCCATCAAAATGTTGGCAGGCGAGTTTTGTTTTCCAGGGAAAAGCGCCGTTGTTTGTGTTTGGGGGCCTGTGGCTGGGAGTGGCCGGCTGGCGCCTTAGAATCCACGATACACAGGATGGTTCCCAGACCAGAGGTGGCACCAGTGACAAGTCGGGCCAGTTTGATGGTGCAAAGTGTCTCCTGCAATCTGCCATCCAGAAGCGGGGCAGCTTACTTTTGTTTGCCAGGGAAACGGGCCGAGGTTTGTGTCTGGGGGTCCATGGCTGGGAGTGACCGGCTGGCTCCTGAAAAGCTACGATAGGCAGGATGGTGACCAGTCCCACGGTGGCACCAGTGCCAAGTTGGGCTGGTTTGATAGTACCAAGTGGCTCCTGCAATCTGCCATCAAAATGTTGGCAGGCGAGTTTTGTTTTCCAGGGAAAAGCGCCGTTGTTTGTGTTTGGGGGCCTGTGGCTGGGAGTGGCCGGCTGGCTAATTAGAATCCACGATACGCAGGATGGTTCCCAGACCAGAGGTGGCACCAGTGCCAAGTCGGGCTAGATTGATGGTGCAAAGTGGTTCCTTCAATCTGCCATCCAGAAGCGGGGTAGCTTACTTTTGTTTACCAGGGAAACGGGCCGAGGTTTGTGTGTGGGGGCCTATGGCTGGGAGTGACCGGCTGGCTCCTGAAAAGCTACGATAGGCAGGATGGTGACCAGACCCATGGTGGCAGCAGTGCCAAGTTGGGCTGATTTGATAGTACCAAGTGGCTCCTGCAATCTGCCATCAAAAATTTGGCAGGCGAGTTTTGTTTTCCAGGGAAAAGCGCCGTTGATTTTGTTTGGGGGCCTGTGGCTGGGAGTGGCCGCCTGGCGCCTTAGAATCTACGTTACGCAGGATGGTTCCCAGAACCAAGGTGGCACCAGTGCCAAGTCGGGCTGGTTTGATAGTACCAAGTGCGTACTGCAATCTGCCATCCAGAAGCGGGGCAGCTTACTTTTGTTTGCCAGGGAAACGGGCCAAGGTTTTTGTCTGGGGGCCTATGGCTGGGAGTGACCGGCTGGCGCCTGAAAAGCTACGATAGGCAGGATGGTGACCAGACCCATGGTGGCACCAGTGCCAAGTCGGGCTGATTTGATAGTACCAAGTGGCTCCTGCAATCTGCCATCAAAAAGTTGGCAGGCGACTTTTGTTTTCCAGGGAAAAGCGCCGTTGTTTGTGTTTGGGGGCCTGTGGCTGGGAGTGGCCGGCTGGCTAATTAGAATCCATGATACGCAGGATGGTTCCCAGACCAGAGGTGGCACCAGTGCCAAGTCGGGCTGGTTTGATAGTACCAAGTGGTTCCTGCAATCTGCCATCCAGAAGCGGGACAGCTTACTTTTGTTTGCCAGGGAAACGGGCCGAGGTTTTTGTCTGGGGGCCTATGGCTGGGAGTGACCGGCTGGCGCCTGAAAAGCTACGATAGGCAGGATGGTGACCAGACCCATGGTGGCACCAGTGCCAAGTCGGGCTGGTTTGATAGTACCAAGTGGCTCCTGCAATCTGCCATCAAAAAGTTGGCAGGCGACTTTTGTTTTCCAGGGAAAAGCGCCGTTGTTTTTGTTTGGGGGCCTGTGGCTGGGAGTGGCCGGCTGGCTAATTAGAATCCACGATACGCAGGATGGTTCCCAGACCAGAGGTGGCACCAGAGACAAGTCGGTCCAGTTTGATGGTGCAAAGTGGCTCCTGCAATCTGCCATCCAGAAGCGAGGCATCTGAATTTTATTAGCCAGGGAAACGGGTCGAGGTTCCTGTCTGGGGGCCTATGGCTGGGAGAGGCCGGCTGGCTCCTGAAAAGCTACGACAGGCGGGAGGTTTCCCAGACCCAAGGTGGCACCAGTGCTAAGTCAGGCTGGTTTGATAGTACCAAGTGGTTCCTGCAATCTGCCATCCAGAAGCGGGGCGGCTTACTTTTGTTTGCCAGGGAAACGGGCCGAGGTTTTTGTCTGGGGGCCTATGGCTGGGAGTGACCGGCTAGGTCCTGAAAAGCTACGATAGGCAGGATGGTGACCAGACCCATGGTGGCACCAGTGCCAAGTTGGGCTGGTTTGATAGTACCAAGTGGCTCCTGCAATCTGCCATCAAAATGTTGGCAGGCGAGTTTTGTTTTCCAGGGAAAAGCGCCGTTGTTTGTGTTTGGGGGCCTGTGGGTGGGAGTGGCCGGCTGGCTAATTAGAATCCACGATACGCAGGATGGTTCCCAGACCAGAGGTGGCACCAGTGCCAAGTCGGGGTAGATTGATGGTGCAAAGTGGTTCCTTCAATCTGCCATCCAGAAGCGGGGCAGCTTACTTTTGTTTACCAGGGAAACGGGCCGAGGTTTGTGTGTGGGGGCCTATGGCTGGGAGTGACCGGCTGGCTCCTGAAAAGCTACGATAGACAGAATGGTGACCAGACCCATGGTGGCAGCAGTGCCAAGTTGGGCTGGTTTGATAGTACCAAGTTGCTCCTGCAATCTGCCATCAAAAAGTTGGCAGGTGAGTTTTGTTTTCCAGGGAAAAGCGCCGTTGATTTTGTTTGGGGGCCTGTGGCTGGGAGTGGCCGCCTGGCGCCTTAGAATCTACGTTACGCAGGATGGTTCCCAGAACCAAGGTGGCACCAGTGCCAAGTCGGGCTGGTTTGATAGTACCAAGTGCGTACTGCAATCTGCCATCCAGAAGCGGGGCAGCTTACTTTTGTTTGCCAGGGAAACGGGCCAAGGTTTTTGTCTGGGGGCCTATGGCTGGGAGTGACCGGCTGGCTCCTGAAAAGCTACGATAGGCAGGATGGTGACCAGACCCATGGTGACAGCAGTGCCAAGTTGGGCTGGTTTGATAGTACTAAGTGGCTCCTGCAATCTGCCATCAAAAAGTTGGCAGGCGAGTTTTGTTTTCCAGGGAAAAGCGCCGTTGTTTGTGTTTGGGGGCCTGTGGCTGGGAGTGGCCGGCTGGCTAATTAGAATCCACGATACGCAGGATGGTTCCCAGACCAGAGGTGGCACCAGAGACAAGTCGGTCCAGTTTGATGGTGCAAAGTGGCTCCTGCAATCTGCCATCCAGAAGCGAGGCATCTGAATTTTATTAGCCAGGGAAACGGGCCGAGGTTCCTGTCTGGGGGCCTATGGCTGGGAGAGGCCGGCTGGCTCCTGAAAAGCTACGATAGGCGGGATGTTTCCCAGACCCAAGGTGGCACCAGTGCCAAGTCAGGCTGGTTTGATACTACCAAGTGGTTCCTGCAATCTGCCATCCAGAAGCGGGGCAGCTTACTTTTGTTTGCCAGGGAAACGGGCCGAGGTTTTTGTCTGGGGGCCTATGGCTGGGAGTGACCGGCTAGGTCCTGAAAAGCTACGATAGGCAGGATGGTGACCAGACCCATGGTGGCACCAGTGCCAAGTTGGGCTGGTTTGATAGTACCAAGTGGCTCCTGCAATCTGCCATCAAAATGTTGGCAGGCGAGTTTTGTTTTCCAGGGAAAAGCGCCGTTGTTTGTGTTTGGGGGCCTGTGGCTGGGAGTGGCCGCCTGGCGCCTTAGAATCCACGATACGCAGGATGGTTCCCAGACCAGAGGTGGCACCAGTGACAAGTCGGGCCAGTTTGATGGTGCAAAGTGTCTCCTGCAATCTGCCATCCAGAAGCGGGGCAGCTTACTTTTGTTTACCAGGGAAACGGGCCGAGGTTTGTGTGTGGGGGCCTATGGCTGGGAGTGACCGGCTGGCTCCTGAAAAGCTACGATAGGCAGGATGGTGACCAGACCCATGGTGGCAGCAGTGCCAAGTTGGGCTGATTTGATAGTACCAAGTGGCTCCTGCAATCTGCCATCAAAAATTTGGCAGGCGAGTTTTGTTTTCCAGGGAAAAGCGCCGTTGATTTTGTTTGGGGGCCTGTGGCTGGGAGTGGCCGCCTGGCGCCTTAGAATCTACATTACGCAGGATGGTTCCCAGAACCAAGGTGGCACCAGTGCCAAGTCGGGCTGGTTTGATAGTACCAAGTGCGTACTGCAATCTGCCATCCAGAAGCGGGGCAGCTTACTTTTGTTTGCCAGGGAAACGGGCCGAGGTTTTTGTCTGGGGGCCTATGGCTGGGAGTAACCGGCTGGCTCCTGAAAAGCTACGATAGGCAGGATGGTGACCAGACCCATGGTGGCAGCAGTGCCAAGTTGGGCTGATTTGATAGTACTAAGTGGCTCCTGCAATCTGCCATCAAAAAGTTGGCAGGCGAGTTTTGTTTTCCAGGGAAAAGCGCCGTTGTTTGTGTTTGGGGGCCTGTGGCTGGGAGTGGCCGGCTGGCTAATTAGAATCCACGATACGCAGGATGGTTCCCAGACCAGAGGTGGCACCAGTGCCAAGTCGGGCTGGTTTGATAGTACCAAGTGGTTCCTGCAATCTGCCATCCAGAAGCGGGGCAGCTTACTTTTGTTTGCCAGGGAAACGGGCCGAGGTTTTTGTCTGGGGGCCTATGGCTGGGAGTGACCGGCTGGCGCCTGAAAAGCTACGATAGGCAGGATGGTGACCAGACCCATGGTGGCACCAGTGCCAAGTCGGGCTGATTTGATAGTACCAAGTGGCTCCTGCAATCTGCCATCAAAAAGTTGGCAGGCGAGTTTTGTTTTCCAGGGAAAAGCGCCGTTGTTTGTGTTTGGGGGCCTGTGGCTGGGAGTGGCCGGCTGGCTAATTAGAATCCACGATACGCAGGATGGTTCCCAGACCAGAGGTGGCACCAGAGACAAGTCGGTCCAGTTTGATGGTGCAAAGTGGCTCCTGCAATCTGCCATCCAGAAGCGAGGCATCTGAATTTTATTAGCCAGGGAAACGGGCCGAGGTTCCTGTCTGGGGGCCTATGGCTGGGAGAGGCCGGCTGGCTCCTGAAAAGCTACGATAGGCGGGATGTTTCCCAGACCCAAGGTGGCACCAGTGCCAAGTCAGGCTGGTTTGATACTACCAAGTGGTTCCTGCAATCTGCCATCCAGAAGCGGGGCAGCTTACTTTTGTTTGCCAGGGAAACGGGCCGAGGTTTTTGTCTGGGGGCCTATGGCTGGGAGTGACCGGCTAGGTCCTGAAAAGCTACGATAGGCAGGATGGTGACCAGACCCATGGTGGCACCAGTGCCAAGTTGGGCTGGTTTGATAGTACCAAGTGGCTCCTGCAATCTGCCATCAAAATGTTGGCAGGCGAGTTTTGTTTTCCAGGGAAAAGCGCCGTTGTTTGTGTTTGGGGGCCTGTGGCTGGGAGTGGCCGGCTGGCTAATTAGAACCCACGATACGCAGGATGGTTCCCAGACCAGAGGTGGCACCAGTGACAAGTCGGGCCAGTTTGATGGTGCAAAGTGTCTCCTGCAATCTGCCATCCAGAAGCGGGGCAGCTTACTTTTGTTTGCCAGGGAAACGGGCCGAGGTTCGTGTCTGGGGGTCCATGGCTGGGAGTGACCGGCTGGCTCCTGAAAAGCTACGATAGGCAGGATGGTGACCAGACCCATGGTGGCAGCAGTGCCAAGTTGGGCTGGTTTGATAGTACCAAGTGGCTCCTGCAATCTGCCATCAAAAAGTTGGCAGGTGAGTTTTGTTTTCCAGGGAAAAGCGCCGTTGATTTTGTTTGGGGGCCTGTGGCTGGGAGTGGCCGCCTGGCGCCTTAGAATCTACGTTACGCAGGATGGTTCCCAGAACCAAGGTGGCACCAGTGCCAAGTCGGGCTGGTTTGATAGTAGCAAGTGCGTACTGCAATCTGCCATCAAAAAGTTGGCAGGCCAGTTTTGTTTTCCAGGGAAAAGCGCCGTTGTTTTTGTTTGGGGGCCTGTGGCTGGGAGTGGCCGGCTGGCTAATTAGAATCCACGATACGCAGGATGGTTCCCAGACCAGAGGTGGCACCAGAGACAAGTCGGTCCAGTTTGATGGTGCAAAGTGGCTCCTGCAATCTGCCATCCAGAAGCGAGGCATCTGAATTTTATTAGCCAGGGAAACGGGCCGAGGTTCCTGTCTGGGGGCCTATGGCTGGGAGAGGCCGGCTGGCTCCTGAAAAGCTACGATAGGCGGGATGTTTCCCAGACCCAAGGTGGCACCAGTGCCAAGTCAGGCTGGTTTGATACTACCAAGTGGTTCCTGCAATCTGCCATCCAGAAGCGGGGCAGCTTAATTTTGTTTGCCAGGGAAACGGGCCGAGGTTTTTGTCTGGGGGCCTATGGCTGGGAGTGACCGGCTAGGTCCTGAAAAGCTACGATAGGCAGGATGGTGACCAGACCCATGGTGGCACCAGTGCCAAGTTGGGCTGGTTTGATAGTACCAAGTGGCTCCTGCAATCTGCCATCAAAATGTTGGCAGGCGAGTTTTGTTTTCCAGGGAAAAGCGCCGTTGTTTGTGTTTGGGGGCCTGTGGCTGGGAGTGGCCGGCTGGCGCCTTAGAATCCACGATACGCAGGATGGTTCCCAGACCAGAGGTGGCACCAGTGACAAGTCGGGCCAGTTTGATGGTGCAAAGTGTCTCCTGCAATCTGCCATCCAGAAGCGGGGCAGCTTACTTTTGTTTGCCAGGGAAACGGGCCGAGGTTTGTGTCTGGGGGTCCATGGCTGGGAGTGACCGGCTGGCTCCTGAAAAGCTACGATAGGCAGGATGGTGACCAGTCCCACGGTGGCACCAGTGCCAAGTTGGGCTGGTTTGATAGTACCAAGTGGCTCCTGCAATCTGCCATCAAAATGTTGGCAGGCGAGTTTTGTTTTCCAGGGAAAAGCGCCGTTGTTTGTGTTTGGGGGCCTGTGGCTGGGAGTGGCCGGCTGGCTAATTAGAATCCACGATACGCAGGATGGTTCCCAGACCAGAGGTGGCACCAGTGCCACGTCGGGCTAGATTGATGGTGGAAAGTGGTTCCTTCAATCTGCCATCCAGAAGCGGGGTAGCTTACTTTTGTTTACCAGGGAAACGGGCCGAGGTTTGTGTGTGGGGGCCTATGGCTGGGAGTGACCGGCTGGCTCCTGAAAAGCTACGATAGGCAGGATGGTGACCAGACCCATGGTGGCAGCAGTGCCAAGTTGGGCTGATTTGATAGTACCAAGTGGCTCCTGCAATCTGCCATCAAAAATTTGGCAGGCGAGTTTTGTTTTCCAGGGAAAAGCGCCGTTTATTTTGTTTGGGGGCCTGTGGCTGGGAGTGGCCGCCTGGCGCCTTAGAATCTACGTTACGCAGGATGGTTCCCAGACCAGAGGTGGCACCAGTGCCAAGTCGGGCTGGTTTGATAGTACCAAGTGCGTACTGCAATCTGCCATCCAGAAGCGGGGCAGCTTACTTTTGTTTGCCAGGGAAACGGGCCAAGGTTTTTGTCTGGGGGCCTATGGCTGGGAGTGACCGGCTGGCGCCTGAAAAGCTACGATAGGCAGGATGGTGACCAGACCCATGGTGGCACCAGTGCCAAGTCGGGCTGATTTGATTGTACCAAGTGGCTCCTGCAATCTGCCATCAAAAAGTTGGCAGGCGACTTTTGTTTTCCAGGGAAAAGCGCCGTTATTTGTGTTTGGGGGCCTGTGGCTGGGAGTGGCCGGCTGGCTAATTAGAATCCACGATACGCAGGATGGTTCCCAGACCAGAGGTGGCACCAGAGACAAGTCGGTCCAGTTTGATGGTGCAAAGTGGCTCCTGCAATCTGCCATCCAGAAGCGAGGCATCTGAATTTTATTAGCCAGGGAAACGGGCCGAGGTTCCTGTCTGGGGGCCTATGGCTGGGAGAGGCCGGCTGGCTCCTGAAAAGCTACGATAGGCGGGATGTTTCCCAGACCCAAGGTGGCACCAGTGCCAAGTCAGGCTGGTTTGATACTACCAAGTGGTTCCTGCAATCTGCCATCCAGAAGCGGGGCAGCTTACTTTTGTTTGCCAGGGAAACGGGCCGAGGTTTTTGTCTGGGGGCCTATGGCTGGGAGTGACCGGCTAGGTCCTGAAAAGCTACGATAGGCAGGATGGTGACCAGACCCATGGTGGCACCAGTGCCAAGTTGGGCTGGTTTGATAGTACCAAGTGGCTCCTGCAATCTGCCATCAAAATGTTGGCAGGCGAGTTTTGTTTTCCAGGGAAAAGCGCCGTTGTTTGTGTTTGGGGGCCTGTGGCTGGGAGTGGCCGGCTGGCTCCTTAGAATCCACGATACGCAGGATGGTTCCCAGACCAGAGGTGGCACCAGTGACAAGTCGGGCCAGTTTGATGGTGCAAAGTGTGTCCTGCAATCTGCCATCCAGAAGCGGGGCAGCTTACTTTTGTTTGCCAGGGAAACGGGCCGAGGTTTGTGTCTGGGGGTCCATGGCTGGGAGTGACCGGCTGGCTCCTGAAAAGCTACGATAGGCAGGATGGTGACCAGACCCATGGTGGCACCAGTGCCAAGTTGGGCTGGTTTGATAGTACCAAGTGGCTCCTGCAATCTGCCATCAAAAAGTTGGCAGGCGAGTTTTGTTTTCCAGGGAAAAGCGCCGTTGTTTGTGTTTGGGGGCCTGTGGCTGGGAGTGGCCGGCTGGCTAATTAGAATCCACGATACGCAGGATGGTTCCCAGACCAGTGGTGGCTCCAGTGCCAAGTCGGGCTAGATTGATGGTGCAAAGTGGTTCCTTCAATCTGCCATCCAGAAGCGGGGCAGCTTACTTTTGTTTACCAGGGAAACGGGCCGAGGTTTGTGTGTGGAGGCCTATGGCTGGGAGTGACCGGCTGGCTCCTGAAAAGCTACGATAGGCAGGATGGTGACCAGACCCATGGTGGCACCAGTGCCAAGTTGGGCTGGTTTGATAGTACCAAGTGGCTCCTGCAATCTGCCATCAAAAAGTTGGCAGGCGAGTTTTGTTTTCCAGGGAAAAGCGCCGTTGATTTTGTTTGGGGGCCTGTGGCTGGGAGTGGCCGCCTGGCGCCTTAGAATCTACATTACGCAGGATGGTTCCCAGAACCAAGGTGGCACCAGTGCCAAGTCGGGCTGGTTTGATAGTACCAAGTGCGTACTGCAATCTGCCATCCAGAAGCGGGGCAGCTTACTTTTGTTTGCCAGGGAAACGGGCCGAGGTTTTTGTCTGGGGGCCTATGGCTGGGAGTAACCGGCTGGCTCCTGAAAAGCTACGATAGGCAGGATGGTGACCAGACCCATGGTGGCAGCAGTGCCAAGTTGGGCTGATTTGATAGTACTAAGTGGCTCCTGCAATCTGCCATCAAAAAGTTGGCAGGCGAGTTTTGTTTTCCAGGGAAAAGCGCCGTTGTTTGTGTTTGGGGGCCTGTGGCTGGGAGTGGCCGGCGGGCTAATTAGAATCCACGATACGCAGGATGGTTCCCAGACCAGAGGTGGCACCAGTGCCAAGTTGGGCTGGTTTGATAGTACCAAGTGGCTCCTGCAATCTGCCATCAAAAGTTGGCAGGCGAGTTTTGTTTTCCAGGGAAAAGCGCCGTTGATTTTGTTTGGGGGCCTGTGGCTGGGAGTGGCCGCCTGGCGCCTTAGAATCTACGTTACGCAGGATGGTTCCCAGAACCAAGGTGGCACCAGTGCCAAGTCGGGCTGGTTTGATAGTACCAAGTGCGTACTGCAATCTGCCATCCAGAAGCGGGGCAGCTTACTTTTGTTTGCCAGGGAAACGGGCCGAGGTTTTTGTCTGGAGGCCTATGGCTGGGAGTGACCGGCTGGCTCCTGAAAAGCTACGATAGGCAGGATGGTGACCAGACCCATGGTGACAGCAGTGCCAAGTTGGGCTGATTTGATAGTACTAAGTGGCTCCTGCAATCTGCCATCAAAAAGTTGGCAGGCGAGTTTTGTTTTCCAGGGAAAAGCGCCGTTGTTTGTGTTTGGGGGCCTGTGGCTGGGAGTGGCCGGCTGGCTAATTAGAATCCACGATACGCAGGATGGTTCCCAGACCAGAGGTGGCACCAGTGCCAAGTCGGGCTGGTTTGATAGTACCAAGTGGTTCCTGCAATCTGCCATCCAGAAGCGGGGCAGCTTACTTTTGTTTGCCAGGGAAACGGGCCGAGGTTCCTGTCTGGGGGCCTATGGCTGGGAGTGACCGGCTGGCGCCTGAAAAGCTACGATAGGCAGGATGGTGACCAGACCCATGGTGGCACCAGTGCCAAGTCGGGCTGATTTGATAGTACCGAGTGGCTCCTGCAATCTGCCATCAAAAAGTTGGCAGGCGAGTTTTGTTTTCCAGGGAAAAGCGCCGTTGTTTGTGTTTGGGGGCCTGTGGCTGGGAGTGGCCGGCTGGCTAATTAGAATCCACGATACGCAGGATGGTTCCCAGACCAGAGGTGGCACCAGAGACAAGTCGGTCCAGTTTGATGGTGCAAAGTGGCTCCTGCAATCTGCCATCCAGAAGCGAGGCATCTGAATTTTATTAGCCAGGGAAACGGGCCGAGGTTCCTGTCTGGGGGCCTATGGCTGGGAGAGGCCGGCTGGCTCCTGAAAAGCTACGATAGGCGGGATGTTTCCCAGACCCAAGGTGGCACCAGTGCCAAGTCAGGCTGGTTTGATACTACCAAGTGGTTCCTGCAATCTGCCATCCAGAAGCGGGGCAGCTTACTTTTGTTTGCCAGGGAAACGGGCCGAGGTTTTTGTCTGGGGGCCTATGGCTGGGAGTGACCGGCTAGGTCCTGAAAAGCTACGATAGGCAGGATGGTGACCAGACCCATGGTGGCACCAGTGCCAAGTTGGGCTGGTTTGATAGTACCAAGTGGCTCCTGCAATCTGCCATCAAAAAGTTGGCAGGCGAGTTTTGTTTTCCAGGGAAAAGCGCCGTTGTTTGTGTTTGGGGGCCTGTGGCTGGGAGTGGCCGGCTGGCTCCTTAGAATCCACGATACGCAGGATGGTTCCCAGACCAGAGGTGGCACCAGTGCCAAGTCGGGCTGGTTTGATAGTACACAGTGGCTCCTGCAATCTGCCATCCAGAAGCGGGGCAGCTTACTTTTGTTTGCCAGGGAAATGGGCCGAGGTTTGTGTCTGGGGGCCTATGGCTGGGAGTGACCGGCTGGCTCCTGAAAAGCTACGATAGGCAGGATGGTGACCAGACCCATGGTGGCACCAGTGCCAAGTTGGGCTGGTTTGATAGTACCAAGTGGCTCCTGCAATCTGCCATCAAAAAGTTGGCAGGCGAGTTTTGTTTTCCAGGGAAAAGCGCCGTTGTTTGTGTTTGGGGGCCTGTGGCTGGGAGTGGCCAGCTGGCTAATTAGAATCCACGATACGCAGGATGGTTCCCAGACCAGAGGTGGCACCAGTGCCAAGTCGGTCTAGATTGATGGTGCAAAGTGGTTCCTTCAATCTGCCATCCAGAAGCGGGGTAGCTTACTTTTGTTTACCAGGGAAACGGGCCGAGGTTTGTGTGTGGGGGCCTATGGCTTGGAGTGACCGGCTGGCTCCTGAAAAGCTACGATAGACAGGATGGTGACCAGACCCATGGTGGCAGCAGTGCCAAGTTGGGCTGGTTTGATAGTACCAAGTGGCTCCTGCAATCTGCCATCAAAAAGTTGGCAGGCGAGTTTTGTTTTCCAGGGAAAAGCGCCGTTGATTTTGTTTGGGGGCCTGTGGCTGGGAGTGGCCGCCTGGCGCCTTAGAATCTACGTTACGCAGGATGGTTCCCAGAACCAAGGTGGCACCAGTTCCACGTCGGGCTGGTTTGATAGTACCAAGTGCGTACTGCAATCTGCCATCCAGAAGCGGGGCAGCTTACTTTTGTTTGCCAGGGAAACGGGCCGAGGTTTTGTCTGGGGGCCTATGGCTGGGAGTGACCGGCTGGCTCCTGAAAAGCTACGATAGGCAGGATGGTGACCAGACCCATGGTGGCAGCAGTGCCAAGTTGGGCTGATTTGATAGTACTAAGTGGCTCCTGCAATCTGCCATCAAAAAGTTGGCAGGCGAGTTTTGTTTTCCAGGGAAAAGTGCCGTTGTTTGTGTTTGGGGGCCTGTGGCTGGGAGTGGCCGGCTGGCTAATTAGAATCCACGATACGCAGGATGGTTCCCAGACCAGAGGTGGCACCAGTGCCAAGTCGGGCTGGTTTGATAGTACCAAGTGGTTCCTGCAATCTGCCATCCAGAAGCGGGGCAGCTTACTTTTGTTTGCCAGGGAAACGGGCCGAGGTTTTTGTCTGGGGGCCTATGGCTGGGAGTGACCGGCTGGCGCCTGAAAAGCTACGATAGGCAGGATGGTGACCAGACCCATGGTGGCACCAGTGCCAAGTCGGGCTGATTTGATAGTACCAAGTGGCTCCTGCAATCTGCCATCAAAAAGTTGGCAGGCGAGTTTTGTTTTCCAGGGGAAAGCGCCGTTGTTTGTGTTTGGGGGCCTGTGGCTGGGAGTGGCCGGCTGGCTAATTAGAATCCACGATACGCAGGATGGTTCCCAGACCAGAGGTGGCACCAGAGACAAGTCGGTCCAGTTTGATGGTGCAAAGTGGCTCCTGCAATCTGCCATCCAGAAGCGAGGCATCTGAATTTTATTAGCCAGGGAAACAGGCCGAGGTTCCTGTCTGGGGGCCTATGGCTGGGAGAGGCCGGCTGGCTCCTGAAAAGCTACGATAGGCGGGAGGTTTCCCAGACCCAAGGTGGCACCAGTGCTAAGTCAGGCTGGTTTGATACTACCAAGTGGTTCCTGCAATCTGCCATCCAGAAGCGGGGCAGCTTACTTTTGTTTGCCAGGGAAACGGGCCGAGGTTTGTGTCTGGGGGCCTATGGCTGGGAGTGACCGGCTAGGTCCTGAAAAGCTACGATAGGCAGGATGGTGACCAGACCCATGGTGGCAGCAGTGCCAAGTTGGGCTGGTTTGATAGTACCAAGTGGCTCCTGCAATCTGCCATCAAAATGTTGGCAGGCGAGTTTTGTTTTCCAGGGAAAAGCGCCGTTGTTTGTGTTTGGGGGCCTGTGGCTGGGAGTGGCCGGCTGGCTAATTAGAATCCACGATACGCAGGATGGTTCCCAGACCAGAGGGGGCACCAGTGACAAGTCGGGCCAGTTTGATGGTGCAAAGTGTCTCCTGCAATCTGCCATCCAGAAGCGGGTTAGCTTACTTTTGTTTGCCAGGGAAACGGGCCGAGGTTTGTGTGTGGGGGCCTATGGCTGGGAGTGACCGGCTGGCTCCTGAAAAGCTACGATAGGCAGGATGGTGACCAGACCCATGGTGGCAGCAGTGCCAAGTTGGGCTGATTTGATAGTACCAAGTGGCTCCTGCAATCTGCCATCAAAAATTTGGCAGGCGAGTTTTGTTTTCCAGGGAAAAGCGCCGTTGATTTTGTTTGGGGGCCTGTGGCTGGGAGTGGCCGCCTGGCGCCTTAGAATCTACGTTACGCAGGATGGTTCCCAGAACCAAGGTGGCACCAGTGCCAAGTCGGGCTGGTTTGATAGTACCAAGTGCGTACTGCAATCTGCCATCCAGAAGCGGGGCAGCTTACTTTTGTTTGCCAGGGAAACGGGCCAAGGTTTTTGTCTGGGGGCCTATGGCTGGGAGTGACCGGCTGGCGCCTGAAAAGCTACGATAGGCAGGATGGTGACCAGACCCATGGTGGCACCAGTGCCAAGTCGGGCTGGTTTGATAGTAGCAAGTGCGTACTGCAATCTGCCATCAAAAAGTTGGCAGGCCAGTTTTGTTTTCCAGGGAAAAGCGCCATTGTTTGTGTTTGGGGGCCTGTGGCTGGGAGTGGCCGGCTGGCTAATTAGAATCCACGATACGCAGGATGGTTCCCAGACCAGAGGTGGCACCAGAGACAAGTCGGTCCAGTTTGATGGTGCAAAGTGGCTCCTGCAATCTGCCATCCAGAAGCGAGGCATCTGAATTTTATTAGCCAGGGAAACGGGCCGAGGTTCCTGTCTGGGTGCCTATGGCTGGGAGAGGCCGGCTGGCTCCTGAAAAGCTACGATAGGCGGGATGTTTCACAGACCCAAGGTGGCACCAGTGCCAAGTCAGGCTGGTTTGATACTACCAAGTGGTTCCTGCAATCTGCCATCCAGAAGCGGGGCAGCTTACTTTTGTTTGCCAGGGAAACGGGCCGAGGTTTTTGTCTGGGGGCCTATGGCTGGGAGTGACCGGCTAGGTCCTGAAAAGCTACGATAGGCAGGATGGTGACCAGACCCATGGTGGCACCAGTGCCAAGTTGGGCTGGTTTGATAGTACCAAGTGGCTCCTGCAATCTGCCATCAAAAAGTTGGCAGGCGAGTTTTGTTTTCCAGGGAAAAGCGCCGTTGTTTGTGTTTGGGGGCCTGTGGCTGGGAGTGGCCGGCTGGCTAATTAGAATCCACGATACGCAGGATGGTTCCCAGACCAGAGGTGGCACCAGTGACAAGTCGGGCCAGTTTGATGGTGCAAAGTGTGTCCTGCAATCTGCCATCCAGAAGCGGGGCAGCTTACTTTTGTTTGCCAGGGAAACGGGCCGAGGTTTGTGTCTGGGGGTCCATGGCTGGGAGTGACCGGCTGGCTCCTGAAAAGCTACGATAGGCAGGATGGTGACCAGACCCATGGTGGCAGCAGTGCCAAGTTGGGCTGGTTTGATAGTACCAAGTGGCTCCTGCAATCTGCCATCAAAATGTTGGCAGGCGAGTTTTGTTTTCCAGGGAAAAGCGCCGTTGTTTGTGTTTGGGGGCCTGTGGCTGGGAGTGGCCGGCTGGCTAATTAGAATCCACGATACGCAGGATGGTTCCCAGACCAGTGGTGGCTCCAGTGCCAAGTCGGGCTAGATTGATGGTGCAAAGTGGTTCCTTCAATCTGCCATCCAGAAGCGGGGTAGCTTACTTTTGTTTACCAGGGAAACGGGCCGAGGTTTGTGTGTGGGGGCCTGTGGCTGGGAGTGACCGGCTGGCTCCTGAAAAGCTACGATAGGCAGGATGGTGACCAGACCCATGGTGGCACCAGTGCCAAGTTGGGCTGGTTTGATAGTACCAAGTGGCTCCTGCAATCTGCCATCAAAAAGTTGGCAGGCGAGTTTTGTTTTCCAGGGAAAAGCGCCGTTGCTTTTGTTTGGGGGCCTGTGGCTGGGAGTGGCCGCCTGGCGCCTTAGAATCTACATTACGCAGGATGGTTCCCAGAACCAAGGTGGCACCAGTGCCAAGTCGGGCTGGTTTGATAGTACCAAGTGCGTACTGCAATCTGCCATCCAGAAGCGGGGCAGCTTACTTTTGTTTGCCAGGGAAACGGGCCGAGGTTTTTGTCTGGGGGCCTATGGCTGGGAGTGACCGGCTGGCTCCTGAAAAGCTACGATAGGCAGGATGGTGACCAGACCCATGGTGGCAGCAGTGCCAAGTTGGGCTGGTTTGATAGTACCAAGTGGCTCCTGCAATCTGCCATCAAAAAGTTGGCAGGCGAGTTTTGTTTTCCAGGGAAAAGCGCCGTTGTTTGTGTTTGGGGGCCTGTGGCTGGGAGTGGCCAGCAGGCTAATTAGAATCCACGATACGCAGGATGGTTCCCAGACCAGAGGTGGCACCAGTGCCAAGTCGGGCTAAATTGATGGTGCAAAGTGGTTCCTTCAATCTGCCATCCAGAAGCGGGGTAGCTTACTTTTGTTTACCAGGGAAACGGGCCGAGGTTTGTGTGTGGGGGCCTATGGCTGGGAGTGACCGGCTGGCTCCTGAAAAGGTACGATAGGCAGGATGGTGACCAGACCCATGGTGGCAGCAGTGCCAAGTTGGGCTGGTTTGATAGTACCAAGTGGCTCCTGCAATCTGCCATCAAAAAGTTGGCAGGCGAGTTTTGTTTTCCAGGGAAAAGCGCCGTTGATTTTGTTTGGGGGCCTGTGGCTGGGAGTGGCCGCCTGGCGCCTTAGAATCTACGTTACGCAGGATGGTTCCCAGAACCAAGGTGGCACCAGTGCCAAGTCGGGCTGGTTTGATAGTACCAAGTGCGTACTGCAATCTGCCATCAAAAAGTTGGCAGGCGAGTTTTGTTTTCCAGGGAAAAGCGCCGTTGTTTGTGTTTGGGGGCCTGTGGCTGGGAGTGGCCGGCTGGCTAATTAGAATCCACGATACGCAGGATGGTTCCCAGACCAGAGGTGGCACCAGAGACAAGTCGGTCCAGTTTGATGGTGCAAAGTGGCTCCTGCAATCTGCCATCCAGAAGCGAGGCATCTGAATTTTATTAGCCAGGGAAACGGGCCGAGGTTCCTGTCTGGGGGCCTATGGCTGGGAGAGGCCGGCTGGCTCCTGAAAAGCTACGATAGACGGGATGTTTCCCAGACCCAAGGTGGTACCAGTGCCAAGTCAGGCTGGTTTGATACTACCAAGTGGTTCCTGCAATCTGCCATCCAGAAGCGGGGCAGCTTACTTTTGTTTGCCAGGGAAACGGGCCGAGGTTTTTGTCTGGGGGCCTATGGCTGGGAGTGACCGGCTAGGTCCTGAAAAGCTACGATAGGCAGGATGGTGACCAGACCCATGGTGGCACCAGTGCCAAGTTGGGCTGGTTTGATAGTACCAAGTGGCTCCTGCAATCTGCCATCAAAAAGTTGGCAGGCGAGTTTTGTTTTCCAGGGAAAAGCGCCGTTGTTTGTGTTTGGGGGCCTGTGGCTGGGAGTGGCCGGCTGGCTCCTTAGAATCCACGATACGCAGGATGGTTCCCAGACCAGAGGTGGCACCAGTGCCAAGTCGGGCTGGTTTGATAGTACACAGTGGCTCCTGCAATCTGCCATCCAGAAGCGGGGCAGCTTACTTTTGTTTGCCAGGGAAACGGGCCGAGGTTTTGTCTGGGGGCCTATGGCTGGGAGTGACCGGCTGGCTCCTGAAAAGCTACGATAGGCAGGATGGTGACCAGACCCATGGTGGCAGCAGTGCCAAGTTGGGCTGATTTGATAGTACTAAGTGGCTCCTGCAATCTGCCATCAAAAAGTTGGCAGGCGAGTTCTGTTTTCCAGGGAAAAGCGCCGTTGTTTGTGTTTGGGGGCCTGTGGCTGGGAGTGGCCGGCTGGCTAATTAGAATCCACGATACGCAGGATGGTTCCCAGACCAGAGGTGGCACCAGTGCCAAGTCGGGCTGGTTTGATAGTACCAAGTGGTTCCTGCAATCTGCCATCCAGAAGCGGGGCAGCTTACTTTTGTTTACCAGGGAAACGGGCCGAGGTTTGTGTGTGGGGGCCTATGGCTGGGAGTGACCGGCTGGCTCCTGAAAAGCTACGATAGACAGGATGGTGACCAGACCCATGGTGGCAGCAGTGCCAAGTTGGGCTGGTTTGATAGTACCAAGTGGCTCCTGCAATCTGCCATCAAAAAGTTGGCAGGCGAGTTTTGTTTTCCAGGGAAAAGCGCCGTTGATTTTGTTTGGGGGCCTGTGGCTGGGAGTGGCCGCCTGGCGCCTTAGAATCTACGTTACGCAGGATGGTTCCCAGAACCAAGGTGGCACCAGTTCCAAGTCGGGCTGGTTTGATAGTACCAAGTGCGTACTGCAATCTGCCATCCAGAAGCGGGGCAGCTTACTTTTGTTTGCCAGGGAAACGGGCCGAGGTTTTGTCTGGGGGCCTATGGCTGGGAGTGACCGGCTGGCTCCTGAAAAGCTACGATAGGCAGGATGGTGACCAGACCCATGGTGGCAGCAGTGCCAAGTTGGGCTGATTTGATAGTACTAAGTGGCTCCTGCAATCTGCCATCAAAAAGTTGGCAGGCGAGTTTTGTTTTCCAGGGAAAAGCGCCGTTGTTTGTGTTTGGGGGCCTGTGGCTGGGACTGGCCGGCTGGCTAATTAGAATCCACGATACGCAGGATGGTTCCCAGACCAGAGGTGGCACCAGTGCCAAGTCGGGCTGGTTTGATAGTACCAAGTGGTTCCTGCAATCTGCCATCCAGAAGCGGGGCAGCTTACTTTTGTTTGCCAGCGAAACGGGCCGAGGTTTTTGTCTGGGGGCCTATGGCTGGGAGTGACCGGCTGGCGCCTGAAAAGCTACGATAGGCAGGATGGTGACCAGACCCATGGTGGCACCAGTGCCAAGTCGGGCTGATTTGATAGTACCAAGTGGCTCCTGCAATCTGCCATCAAAAAGTTGGCAGGCGAGTTTTGTTTTCCAGGGAAAAGCGCCGTTGTTTGTGTTTGGGGGCCTGTGGCTGGGAGTGGCCGGCTGGCTAATTAGAATCCACGATACGCAGGATGGTTCCCAGACTAGAGGTGGCACCAGAGACAAGTCGGTCCAGTTTGATGGTGCAAAGTGGCTCCTGCAATCTGCCATCCAGAAGCGAGGCATCTGAATTTTATTAGCCAGGGAAACAGGCCGAGGTTCCTGTCTGGGGGCCTATGGCTGGGAGAGGCCGGCTGGCTCCTGAAAAGCTACGATAGGCGGGAGGTTTCCCAGACCCAAGGTGGCACCAGTGCTAAGTCAGGCTGGTTTGATACTACCAAGTGGTTCCTGCAATCTGCCATCCAGAAGCGGGGCAGCTTACTTTTGTTTGCCAGGGAAACGGGCCGAGGTTTGTGTCTGGGGGCCTATGGCTGGGAGTGACCGGCTAGGTCCTGAAAAGCTACGATAGGCAGGATGGTGACCAGACCCATGGTGGCAGCAGTGCCAAGTTGGGCTGGTTTGATAGTACCAAGTGGCTCCTGCAATCTGCCATCAAAATGTTGGCAGGCGAGTTTTGTTTTCCAGGGAAAAGCGCCGTTGTTTGTGTTTGGGGGCCTGTGGCTGGGAGTGGCCGGCTGGCTAATTAGAATCCACGATACGCAGGATGTTTCCCAGACCAGAGGGGGCACCAGTGACAAGTCGGGCCAGTTTGATGGTGCAAAGTGTCTCCTGCAATCTGCCATCCAGAAGCGGGGCAGCTTACTTTTGTTTGCCAGGGGAACGGGCCGAGGTTTGTGTCTGGGGGCCTATGGCTGGGAGTGACCGGCTAGGTCCTGAAAAGCTACGATAGGCAGGATGGTGACCAGACCCATGGTGGCAGCAGTGCCAAGTTGGGCTGGTTTGATAGTACCAAGTGTCTCCTGCAATCTGCCATCAAAATGTTGGCAGGCGAGTTTTGTTTTCCAGGGAAAAGCGCCGTTGTTTGTGTTTGGGGGCCTGTGGCTGGGAGTGGCCGGCTGGCTAATTAGAATCCACGATACGCAGGATGGTTCCCAGACCAGAGGGGGCACCAGTGACAAGTCGGGCCAGTTTGATGGTGCAAAGTGTGTCCTGCAATCTGCCATCCAGAAGCGGGGCAGCTTACTTTTGTTTGCCAGGGAAACGGGCCGAGGTTTGTGTCTGGGGGTCCATGGCTGGGAGTGACCGGCTGGCTCCTGAAAAGCTACGATAGGCAGGATGGTGACCAGACCCATGGTGGCAGCAGTGCCAAGTTGGGCTGGTTTGATAGTACCAAGTGGCTCCTGCAATCTGCCATCAAAATGTTGGCAGGCGAGTTTTGTTTTCCAGGGAAAAGCGCCGTTGTTTGTGTTTGGGGGCCTGTGGCTGGGAGTGGCCGGCTGGCTAATTAGAAACCACGATACGCAGGATGGTTCCCAGACCAGTGGTGGCTCCAGTGCCAAGTCGGGCTAGATTGATGGTGCAAAGTGGTTCCTTCAATCTGCCATCCAGAAGCGGGGTAGCTTACTTTTGTTTACCAGGGAAACGGGCCGAGGTTTGTGTGTGGGGGCCTATGGCTGGGAGTGACCGGCTGGCTCCTGAAAAGCTACGATAGGCAGGATGGTGACCAGACCCATGGTGGCAGCAGTGCCAAGTTGGGCTGGTTTGATAGTACCAAGTGGCTCCTGCAATCTGCCATCAAAAAGTTGGCAGGCGAGTTTTGTTTTCCAGGGAAAAGCGCCGTTGCTTTTGTTTGGGGGCCTGTGGCTGGGAGTGGCCGCCTGGTGCCTTAGAATCTACATTACGCAGGATGGTTCCCAGAACCAAGGTGGCACCAGTGCCAAGTCGGGCTGGTTTGATAGTACCAAGTGCGTACTGCAATCTGCCATCCAGAAGCGGGGCAGCTTACTTTTGTTTACCAGGGAAACGGGCCGAGGTTTTTGTCTGGGGGCCTATGGCTGGGAGTAACCGGCTGGCTCCTGAAAAGCTACGATAGGCAGGATGGTGACCAGACCCATGGTGGCAGCAGTGCCAAGTTGGGCTGGTTTGATAGTACCAAGTGGCTCCTGCAATCTGCCATCAAAATGTTGGCAGGCGAGTTTTGTTTTCCAGGGAAAAGCGCCGTTGTTTGTGTTTGGGGGCCTGTGGCTGGGAGTGGCCGGCTGGCTAATTAGAACCCACGATACGCAGGATGGTTCCCAGACCAGAGGTGGCACCAGTGACAAGTCGGGCCAGTTTGATGGTGCAAAGTGTCTCCTGCAATCTGCCATCCAGAAGCGGGGCAGCTTACTTTTGTTTGCCAGGGAAACGGGCCGAGGTTTGTGTCTGGGGGCCCATGGCTGGGAGTGACCGGCTGGCTCCTGAAAAGCTACGATAGGCAGGATGGTGACCAGACCCATGGTGGCAGCAGTGCCAAGTTGGGCTGGTTTGATAGTACCAAGTGGCTCCTGCAATCTGCCATCAAAAAGTTGGCAGGCGAGTTTTGTTTTCCAGGGAAAAGCGCCGTTGTTTGTGTTTGGGGGCCTGTGGCTGGGAGTGGCCAGCAGGCTAATTAGAATCCACGATACGCAGGATGGTTCCCAGACCAGAGGTGGCACCAGTGCCAAGTCGGGCTAAATTGATGGTGCAAAGTGGTTCCTTCAATCTGCCATCCAGAAGCGGGGTAGCTTACTTTTGTTTACCAGGGAAACGGGCCGAGGTTTGTGTGTGGGGGCCTATGGCTGGGAGTGACCGGCTGGCTCCTGAAAAGGTACGATAGGCAGGATGGTGACCAGACCCATGGTGGCAGCAGTGCCAAGTTGGGCTGGTTTGATAGTACCAAGTGGCTCCTGCAATCTGCCATCAAAAAGTTGGCAGGCGAGTTTTGTTTTCCAGGGAAAAGCGCCGTTGATTTTGTTTGGGGGCCTGTGGCTGGGAGTGGCCGCCTGGCGCCTTAGAATCTACGTTACGCAGGATGGTTCCCAGAACCAAGGTGGCACCAGTGCCAAGTCGGGCTGGTTTGATAGTACCAAGTGCGTACTGCAATCTGCCATCAAAAAGTTGGCAGGCGAGTTTTGTTTTCCAGGGAAAAGCGCCGTTGTTTGTGTTTGGGGGCCTGTGGCTGGGAGTGGCCGGCTGGCTAATTAGAATCCACGATACGCAGGATGGTTCCCAGACCAGAGGTGGCACCAGAGACAAGTCGGTCCAGTTTGATGGTGCAAAGTGGCTCCTGCAATCTGCCATCCAGAAGCGAGGCATCTGAATTTTATTAGCCAGGGAAACGGGCCGAGGTTCCTGTCTGGGGGCCTATGGCTGGGAGAGGCCGGCTGGCTCCTGAAAAGCTACGATAGGCGGGATGTTTCCCAGACCCAAGGTGGCACCAGTGCCAAGTCAGGCTGGTTTGATACTACCAAGTGGTTCCTGCAATCTGCCATCCAGAAGCGGGGCAGCTTACTTTTGTTTGCCAGGGAAACGGGCCGAGGTTTTTGTCTGGGGGCCTATGGCTGGGAGTGACCGGCTAGGTCCTGAAAAGCTACGATAGGCAGGATGGTGACCAGACCCATGGTGGCACCAGTGCCAAGTTGGGCTGGTTTGATAGTACCAAGTGGCTCCTGCAATCTGCCATCAAAAAGTTGGCAGGCGAGTTTTGTTTTCCAGGGAAAAGCGCCGTTGTTTGTGTTTGGGGGCCTGTGGCTGGGAGTGGCCGGCTGGCTCCTTAGAATCCACGATACGCAGGATGGTTCCCAGACCAGAGGTGGCACCAGTGCCAAGTCGGGCTGGTTTGATAGTACACAGTAAATCCTGCAATCTGCCATCCAGAAGCGGGGCAGCTTACTTTTGTTTGCCAGGGAAACGGGCCGAGGTTTGTGTCTGGGGGCCTATGGCTGGGAGTGACCGGCTGGCTCCTGAAAAGCTACGATAGGCAGGATGGTGACCAGACCCATGGTGGCACCAGTGCCAAGTTGGGCTGGTTTGATAGTACCAAGTGGCTCCTGCAATCTGCCATCAAAAAGTTGGCAGGCGAGTTTTGTTTTCCAGGGAAAAGCGCCGTTGTTTGTGTTTGGGGGCCTGTGGCTGGGAGTGGCCAGCTGGCTAATTAGAATCCACGATACGCAGGATGGTTCCCAGACCAGAGGTGGCACCAGTGCCAAGTCGGTCTAGATTGATGGTGCAAAGTGGTTCCTTCAATCTGCCATCCAGAAGCGGGGTAGCTTACTTTTGTTTACCAGGGAAACGGGCCGAGGTTTGTGTGTGGGGGCCTATGGCTGGGAGTGACCGGCTGGCTCCTGAAAAGCTACGATAGGCAGGATGGTGACCAGACCCATGGTGGCAGCAGTGCCAAGTTTGGCTGGTTTGATAGTACCAAGTGGCTCCTGCAATCTGCCATCAAAAAGTTGGCAGGCGAGTTTTGTTTTCCAGGGAAAAGCGCCGTTGATTTTGTTTGGGGGCCTGTGGCTGGGAGTGGCCGCCTGGCGCCTTAGAATCTACGTTACGCAGGATGGTTCCCAGAACCAAGGTGGCACCAGTTCCAAGTCGGGCTGGTTTGATAGTACCAAGTGCGTACTGCAATCTGCCATCCAGAAGCGGGGCAGCTTACTTTTGTTTGCCAGGGAAACGGGCCGAGGTTTTGTCTGGGGGCCTATGGCTGGGAGTGACCGGCTGGCTCCTGAAAAGCTACGATAGGCAGGATGGTGACCAGACCCATGGTGGCAGCAGTGCCAAGTTGGGCTGATTTGATAGTACTAAGTGGCTCCTGCAATCTGCCATCAAAAAGTTGGCAGGCGAGTTTTGTTTTCCAGGGAAAAGCGCCGTTGTTTGTGTTTGGGGGCCTGTGGCTGGGAGTGGCCAGCTGGCTAATTAGAATCCACGATACGCAGGATGGTTCCCAGACCAGAGGTGGCACCAGTGCCAAGTCGGGCTAGATTGATGGTGCAAAGTGGTTCCTTCAATCTGCCATCCAGAAGCGGGGTAGCTTACTTTTGTTTACCAGGGAAACGGGCCGAGGTTTGTATGTGAGGGCCTATGGCTGGGAGTGACCGGCTGGCTCCTGAAAAGCTACGATAGGCAGGATGGTGACCAGTCCCACGGTGGCACCAGTGCCAAATTGGGCTGGTTTGATAGTACCAAGTGGCTCCTGCAATCTGCCATCAAAAAGTTGGCAGGCGAGTTTTGTTTTCCAGGGAAAAGCGCCGTTGTTTGTGTTTGGGGGCCTGTGGCTGGGAGTGGCCAGCTGGCTAATTAGAATCCACGATACGCAGGATGGTTCCCAGACCAGAGGTGGCACCAGTGCCAAGTCGGGCTAGATTGATGGTGCAAAGTGGTTCCTTCAATCTGCCATCCAGAAGCGGGGTAGCTTACTTTTGTTTACCAGGGAAACGGGCCGAGGTTTGTGTGTGGGGGCCTATGGCTGGGAGTGACCGGCTGGCTCCTGAAAAGCTACGATAGGCAGGATGGTGACCAGACCCATGGTGGCAGCAGTGCCAAGTTGGGCTGATTTGATAGTACCAAGTGGCTCCTGCAATCTGCCATCAAAAATTTGGCAGGCGAGTTTTGTTTTCCAGGGAAAAGCGCCGTTGATTTTGTTTGGGGGCCTGTGGCTGGGAGTGGCCGCCTGGCGCCTTAGAATCTACGTTACGCAGGATGGTTCCCAGACCAGAGGTGGCACCAGTGCCAAGTCGGGCTGGTTTGATAGTACCAAGTGCGTACTGCAATCTGCCATCCAGAAGCGGGGCAGCTTACTTTTGTTTGCCAGGGAAACGGGCCAAGGTTTTTGTCTGGGGGCCTATGGCTGGGAGTGACCGGCTGGCGCCTGAAAAGCTACGATAGGCAGGATGGTGACCAGACCCATGGTGGCACCAGTGCCAAGTCGGGCTGATTTGATTGTACCAAGTGGCTCCTGCAATCTGCCATCAAAAAGTTGGCAGGCGACTTTTGTTTTCCAGGGAAAAGCGCCGTTATTTGTGTTTGGGGGCCTGTGGCTGGGAGTGGCCGGCTGGCTAATTAGAATCCACGATACGCAGGATGGTTCCCAGACCAGAGGTGGCACCAGAGACAAGTCGGTCCAGTTTGATGGTGCAAAGTGGCTCCTGCAATCTGCCATCCAGAAGCGAGGCATCTGAATTTTATTAGCCAGGGAAACGGGCCGAGGTTCCTGTCTGGGGGCCTATGGCTGGGAGAGGCCGGCTGGCTCCTGAAAAGCTACGATAGGCGGGATGTTTCCCAGACCCAAGGTGGCACCAGTGCCAAGTCAGGCTGGTTTGATACTACCAAGTGGTTCCTGCAATCTGCCATCCAGAAGCGGGGCAGCTTACTTTTGTTTGCCAGGGAAACGGGCCGAGGATTTTGTCTGGGGGCCTATGGCTGGGAGTGACCGGCTAGGTCCTGAAAAGCTACGATAGGCAGGATGGTGACCAGACCCATGGTGGCACCAGTGCCAAGTTGGGCTGGTTTGATAGTACCAAGTGGCTCCTGCAATCTGCCATCAAAAAGTTGGCAGGCGAGTTTTGTTTTCCAGGGAAAAGCGCCGTTGTTTGTGTTTGGGGGCCTGTGGCTGGGAGTGGCCGGCTGGCTCCTTAGAATCCACGATACGCAGGATGGTTCCCAGACCAGAGGTGGCACCAGTGACAAGTCGGGCCAGTTTGATGGTGCAAAGTGTGTCCTGCAATCTGCCATCCAGAAGCGGGGCAGCTTACTTTTGTTTGCCAGGGAAACGGGCCGAGGTTTGTGTCTGGGGGTCCATGGCTGGGAGTGACCGGCTGGCTCCTGAAAAGCTACGATAGGCAGGATGGTGACCAGACCCATGGTGGCACCAGTGCCAAGTTGGGCTGGTTTGATAGTACCAAGTGGCTCCTGCAATCTGCCATCAAAAAGTTGGCAGGCGAGTTTTGTTTTCCAGGGAAAAGCGCCGTTGTTTGTGTTTGGGGGCCTGTGGCTGGGAGTGGCCGGCTGGCTAATTAGAATCCACGATACGCAGGATGGTTCCCAGACCAGTGGTGGCTCCAGTGCCAAGTCGGGCTAGATTGATGGTGCAAAGTGGTTCCTTCAATCTGCCATCCAGAAGCGGGGCAGCTTACTTTTGTTTACCAGGGAAACGGGCCGAGGTTTGTGTGTGGAGGCCTATGGCTGGGAGTGACCGGCTGGCTCCTGAAAAGCTACGATAGGCAGGATGGTGACCAGACCCATGGTGGCACCAGTGCCAAGTTGGGCTGGTTTGATAGTACCAAGTGGCTCCTGCAATCTGCCATCAAAAAGTTGGCAGGCGAGTTTTGTTTTCCAGGGAAAAGCGCCGTTGATTTTGTTTGGGGGCCTGTGGCTGGGAGTGGCCGCCTGGCGCCTTAGAATCTACATTACGCAGGATGGTTCCCAGAACCAAGGTGGCACCAGTGCCAAGTCGGGCTGGTTTGATAGTACCAAGTGCGTACTGCAATCTGCCATCCAGAAGCGGGGCAGCTTACTTTTGTTTGCCAGGGAAACGGGCCGAGGTTTTTGTCTGGGGGCCTATGGCTGGGAGTAACCGGCTGGCTCCTGAAAAGCTACGATAGGCAGGATGGTGACCAGACCCATGGTGGCAGCAGTGCCAAGTTGGGCTGATTTGATAGTACTAAGTGGCTCCTGCAATCTGCCATCAAAAAGTTGGCAGGCGAGTTTTGTTTTCCAGGGAAAAGCGCCGTTGTTTGTGTTTGGGGGCCTGTGGCTGGGAGTGGCCGGCGGGCTAATTAGAATCCACGATACGCAGGATGGTTCCCAGACCAGAGGTGGCACCAGTGCCAAGTTGGGCTGGTTTGATAGTACCAAGTGGCTCCTGCAATCTGCCATCAAAAGTTGGCAGGCGAGTTTTGTTTTCCAGGGAAAAGCGCCGTTGATTTTGTTTGGGGGCCTGTGGCTGGGAGTGGCCGCCTGGCGCCTTAGAATCTACGTTACGCAGGATGGTTCCCAGAACCAAGGTGGCACCAGTGCCAAGTCGGGCTGGTTTGATAGTACCAAGTGCGTACTGCAATCTGCCATCCAGAAGCGGGGCAGCTTACTTTTGTTTGCCAGGGAAACGGGCCGAGGTTTTTGTCTGGGGGCCTATGGCTGGGAGTGACCGGCTGGCTCCTGAAAAGCTACGATAGGCAGGATGGTGACCAGACCCATGGTGACAGCAGTGCCAAGTTGGGCTGATTTGATAGTACTAAGTGGCTCCTGCAATCTGCCATCAAAAAGTTGGCAGGCGAGTTTTGTTTTCCAGGGAAAAGCGCCGTTGTTTGTGTTTGGGGGCCTGTGGCTGGGAGTGGCCGGCTGGCTAATTAGAATCCACGATACGCAGGATGGTTCCCAGACCAGAGGTGGCACCAGTGCCAAGTCGGGCTGGTTTGATAGTACCAAGTGGTTCCTGCAATCTGCCATCCAGAAGCGGGGCAGCTTACTTTTGTTTGCCAGGGAAACGGGCCGAGGTTTTTGTCTGGGGGCCTATGGCTGGGAGTGACTGGCTGGCGCCTGAAAAGCTACGATAGGCAGGATGGTGACCAGACCCATGGTGGCACCAGTGCCAAGTCGGGCTGATTTGATAGTACCAAGTGGCTCCTGCAATCTGCCATCAAAAAGTTGGCAGGCGAGTTTTGTTTTCCAGGGAAAAGCGCCGTTGTTTGTGTTTGGGGGCCTGTGGCTGGGAGTGGCCGGCTGGCTAATTAGAATCCACGATACGCAGGATGGTTCCCAGACCAGAGGTGGCACCAGAGACAAGTCGGTCCAGTTTGATGGTGCAAAGTGGCTCCTGCAATCTGCCATCCAGAAGCGAGGCATCTGAATTTTATTAGCCAGGGAAACGGGCCGAGGTTCCTGTCTGGGGGCCTATGGCTGGGAGAGGCCGGCTGGCTCCTGAAAAGCTACGATAGGCGGGATGTTTCCCAGACCCAAGGTGGCACCAGTGCCAAGTCAGGCTGGTTTGATACTACCAAGTGGTTCCTGCAATCTGCCATCCAGAAGCGGGGCAGCTTACTTTTGTTTGCCAGGGAAACGGGCCGAGGTTTTTGTCTGGGGGCCTATGGCTGGGAGTGACCGGCTAGGTCCTGAAAAGCTACGATAGGCAGGATGGTGACCAGACCCATGGTGGCACCAGTGCCAAGTTGGGCTGGTTTGATAGTACCAAGTGGCTCCTGCAATCTGCCATCAAAAAGTTGGCAGGCGAGTTTTGTTTTCCAGGGAAAAGCGCCGTTGTTTGTGTTTGGGGGCCTGTGGCTGGGAGTGGCCGGCTGGCTCCTTAGAATCCACGATACGCAGGATGGTTCCCAGACCAGAGGTGGCACCAGTGCCAAGTCGGGCTGGTTTGATAGTACACAGTGGCTCCTGCAATCTGCCATCCAGAAGCGGGGCAGCTTACTTTTGTTTGCCAGGGAAACGGGCCGAGGTTTGTGTCTGGGGGCCTATGGCTGGGAGTGACCGGCTGGCTCCTGAAAAGCTACGATAGGCAGGATGGTGACCAGACCCATGGTGGCACCAGTGCCAAGTTGGGCTGGTTTGATAGTACCAAGTGGCTCCTGCAATCTGCCATCAAAAAGTTGGCAGGCGAGTTTTGTTTTCCAGGGAAAAGCGCCGTTGTTTGTGTTTGGGGGCCTGTGGCTGGGAGTGGCCAGCTGGCTAATTAGAATCCACGATACGCAGGATGGTTCCCAGACCAGAGGTGGCACCAGTGCCAAGTCGGTCTAGATTGATGGTGCAAAGTGGTTCCTTCAATCTGCCATCCAGAAGCGGGGTAGCTTACTTTTGTTTACCAGGGAAACGGGCCGAGGTTTGTGTGTGGGGGCCTATGGCTGGGAGTGACCGGCTGGCTCCTGAAAAGCTACGATAGACAGGATGGTGACCAGACCCATGGTGGCAGCAGTGCCAAGTTGGGCTGGTTTGATAGTACCAAGTGGCTCCTGCAATCTGCCATCAAAAAGTTGGCAGGCGAGTTTTGTTTTCCAGGGAAAAGCGCCGTTGATTTTGTTTGGGGGCCTGTGGCTGGGAGTGGCCGCCTGGCGCCTTAGAATCTACGTTACGCAGGATGGTTCCCAGAACCAAGGTGGCACCAGTTCCACGTCGGGCTGGTTTGATAGTACCAAGTGCGTACTGCAATCTGCCATCCAGAAGCGGGGCAGCTTACTTTTGTTTGCCAGGGAAACGGGCCGAGGTTTTGTCTGGGGGCCTATGGCTGGGAGTGACCGGCTGGCTCCTGAAAAGCTACGATAGGCAGGATGGTGACCAGACCCATGGTGGCAGCAGTGCCAAGTTGGGCTGATTTGATAGTACTAAGTGGCTCCTGCAATCTGCCATCAAAAAGTTGGCAGGCGAGTTTTGTTTTCCAGGGAAAAGCGCCGTTGTTTGTGTTTGGGGGCCTGTGGCTGGGAGTGGCCGGCTGGCTAATTAGAATCCACGATACGCAGGATGGTTCCCAGACCAGAGGTGGCACCAGTGCCAAGTCGGGCTGGTTTGATAGTACCAAGTGGTTCCTGCAATCTGCCATCCAGAAGCGGGGCAGCTTACTTTTGTTGGCCAGGGAAACGGGCCGAGGTTTTTGTCTGGGGGCCTATGGCTGGGAGTGACCGGCTGGCGCCTGAAAAGCTACGATAGGCAGGATGGTGACCAGACCCATGGTGGCACCAGTGCCAAGTCGGGCTGATTTGATAGTACCAAGTGGCTCCTGCAATCTGCCATCAAAAAGTTGGCAGGCGAGTTTTGTTTTCCAGGGGAAAGCGCCGTTGTTTGTGTTTGGGGGCCTGTGGCTGGGAGTGGCCGGCTGGCTAATTAGAATCCACGATACGCAGGATGGTTCCCAGACCAGAGGTGGCACCAGAGACAAGTCGGTCCAGTTTGATGGTGCAAAGTGGCTCCTGCAATCTGCCATCCAGAAGCGAGGCATCTGAATTTTATTAGCCAGGGAAACAGGCCGAGGTTCCTGTCTGGGGGCCTATGGCTGGGAGAGGCCGGCTGGCTCCTGAAAAGCTACGATAGGCGGGAGGTTTCCCAGACCCAAGGTGGCACCAGTGCTAAGTCAGGCTGGTTTGATACTACCAAGTGGTTCCTGCAATCTGCCATCCAGAAGCGGGGCAGCTTACTTTTGTTTGCCAGGGAAACGGGCCGAGGTTTGTGTCTGGGGGCCTATGGCTGGGAGTGACCGGCTAGGTCCTGAAAAGCTACGATAGGCAGGATGGTGACCAGACCCATGGTGGCAGCAGTGCCAAGTTGGGCTGGTTTGATAGTACCAAGTGGCTCCTGCAATCTGCCATCAAAATGTTGGCAGGCGAGTTTTGTTTTCCAGGGAAAAGCGCCGTTGTTTGTGTTTGGGGGCCTGTGGCTGGGAGTGGCCGGCTGGCTAATTAGAATCCACGATACGCAGGATGGTTCCCAGACCAGAGGGGGCACCAGTGACAAGTCGGGCCAGTTTGATGGTGCAAAGTGTCTCCTGCAATCTGCCATCCAGAAGCGGGTTAGCTTACTTTTGTTTGCCAGGGAAACGGGCCGAGGTTTGTGTGTGGGGGCCTATGGCTGGGAGTGACCGGCTGGCTCCTGAAAAGCTACGATAGGCAGGATGGTGACCAGACCCATGGTGGCAGCAGTGCCAAGTTGGGCTGATTTGATAGTACCAAGTGGCTCCTGCAATCTGCCATCAAAAATTTGGCAGGCGAGTTTTGTTTTCCAGGGAAAAGCGCCGTTGATTTTGTTTGGGGGCCTGTGGCTGGGAGTGGCCGCCTGGCGCCTTAGAATCTACGTTACGCAGGATGGTTCCCAGAACCAAGGTGGCACCAGTGCCAAGTCGGGCTGGTTTGATAGTACCAAGTGCGTACTGCAATCTGCCATCCAGAAGCGGGGCAGCTTACTTTTGTTTGCCAGGGAAACGGGCCAAGGTTTTTGTCTGGGGGCCTATGGCTGGGAGTGACCGGCTGGCGCCTGAAAAGCTACGATAGGCAGGATGGTGACCAGACCCATGGTGGCACCAGTGCCAAGTCGGGCTGATTTGATAGTACCAAGTGGCTCCTGCAATCTGCCATCAAAAAGTTGGCAGGCGACTTTTGTTTTCCAGGGAAAAGCGCCATTGTTTGTGTTTGGGGGCCTGTGGCTGGGAGTGGCCGGCTGGCTAATTAGAATCCACGATACGCAGGATGGTTCCCAGACCAGAGGTGGCACCAGAGACAAGTCGGTCCAGTTTGATGGTGCAAAGTGGCTCCTGCAATCTGCCATCCAGAAGCGAGGCATCTGAATTTTATTAGCCAGGGAAACGGGCCGAGGTTCCTGTCTGGGTGCCTATGGCTGGGAGAGGCCGGCTGGCTCCTGAAAAGCTACGATAGGCGGGATGTTTCACAGACCCAAGGTGGCACCAGTGCCAAGTCAGGCTGGTTTGATACTACCAAGTGGTTCCTGCAATCTGCCATCCAGAAGCGGGGCAGCTTACTTTTGTTTGCCAGGGAAACGGGCCGAGGTTTTTGTCTGGGGGCCTATGGCTGGGAGTGACCGGCTAGGTCCTGAAAAGCTACGATAGGCAGGATGGTGACCAGACCCATGGTGGCACCAGTGCCAAGTTGGGCTGGTTTGATAGTACCAAGTGGCTCCTGCAATCTGCCATCAAAAAGTTGGCAGGCGAGTTTTGTTTTCCAGGGAAAAGCGCCGTTGTTTGTGTTTGGGGGCCTGTGGCTGGGAGTGGCCGGCTGGCTAATTAGAATCCACGATACGCAGGATGGTTCCCAGACCAGAGGTGGCACCAGTGACAAGTCGGGCCAGTTTGATGGTGCAAAGTGTGTCCTGCAATCTGCCATCCAGAAGCGGGGCAGCTTACTTTTGTTTGCCAGGGAAACGGGCCGAGGTTTGTGTCTGGGGGTCCATGGCTGGGAGTGACCGGCTGGCTCCTGAAAAGCTACGATAGGCAGGATGGTGACCAGACCCATGGTGGCAGCAGTGCCAAGTTGGGCTGGTTTGATAGTACCAAGTGGCTCCTGCAATCTGCCATCAAAATGTTGGCAGGCGAGTTTTGTTTTCCAGGGAAAAGCGCCGTTGTTTGTGTTTGGGGGCCTGTGGCTGGGAGTGGCCGGCTGGCTAATTAGAATCCACGATACGCAGGATGGTTCCCAGACCAGTGGTGGCTCCAGTGCCAAGTCGGGCTAGATTGATGGTGCAAAGTGGTTCCTTCAATCTGCCATCCAGAAGCGGGGTAGCTTACTTTTGTTTACCAGGGAAACGGGCCGAGGTTTGTGTGTGGGGGCCTGTGGCTGGGAGTGACCGGCTGGCTCCTGAAAAGCTACGATAGGCAGGATGGTGACCAGACCCATGGTGGCACCAGTGCCAAGTTGGGCTGGTTTGATAGTACCAAGTGGCTCCTGCAATCTGCCATCAAAAAGTTGGCAGGCGAGTTTTGTTTTCCAGGGAAAAGCGCCGTTGCTTTTGTTTGGGGGCCTGTGGCTGGGAGTGGCCGCCTGGCGCCTTAGAATCTACATTACGCAGGATGGTTCCCAGAACCAAGGTGGCACCAGTGCCAAGTCGGGCTGGTTTGATAGTACCAAGTGCGTACTGCAATCTGCCATCCAGAAGCGGGGCAGCTTACTTTTGTTTGCCAGGGAAACGGGCCGAGGTTTTTGTCTGGGGGCCTATGGCTGGGAGTGACCGGCTGGCTCCTGAAAAGCTACGATAGGCAGGATGGTGACCAGACCCATGGTGGCAGCAGTGCCAAGTTGGGCTGGTTTGATAGTACCAAGTGGCTCCTGCAATCTGCCATCAAAAAGTTGGCAGGCGAGTTTTGTTTTCCAGGGAAAAGCGCCGTTGTTTGTGTTTGGGGGCCTGTGGCTGGGAGTGGCCAGCAGGCTAATTAGAATCCACGATACGCAGGATGGTTCCCAGACCAGAGGTGGCACCAGTGCCAAGTCGGGCTAAATTGATGGTGCAAAGTGGTTCCTTCAATCTGCCATCCAGAAGCGGGGTAGCTTACTTTTGTTTACCAGGGAAACGGGCCGAGGTTTGTGTGTGGGGGCCTATGGCTGGGAGTGACCGGCTGGCTCCTGAAAAGGTACGATAGGCAGGATGGTGACCAGACCCATGGTGGCAGCAGTGCCAAGTTGGGCTGGTTTGATAGTACCAAGTGGCTCCTGCAATCTGCCATCAAAAAGTTGGCAGGCGAGTTTTGTTTTCCAGGGAAAAGCGCCGTTGATTTTGTTTGGGGGCCTGTGGCTGGGAGTGGCCGCCTGGCGCCTTAGAATCTACGTTACGCAGGATGGTTCCCAGAACCAAGGTGGCACCAGTGCCAAGTCGGGCTGGTTTGATAGTACCAAGTGCGTACTGCAATCTGCCATCAAAAAGTTGGCAGGCGAGTTTTGTTTTCCAGGGAAAAGCGCCGTTGTTTGTGTTTGGGGGCCTGTGGCTGGGAGTGGCCGGCTGGCTAATTAGAATCCACGATACGCAGGATGGTTCCCAGACCAGAGGTGGCACCAGAGACAAGTCGGTCCAGTTTGATGGTGCAAAGTGGCTCCTGCAATCTGCCATCCAGAAGCGAGGCATCTGAATTTTATTAGCCAGGGAAACGGGCCGAGGTTCCTGTCTGGGGGCCTATGGCTGGGAGAGGCCGGCTGGCTCCTGAAAAGCTACGATAGACGGGATGTTTCCCAGACCCAAGGTGGTACCAGTGCCAAGTCAGGCTGGTTTGATACTACCAAGTGGTTCCTGCAATCTGCCATCCAGAAGCGGGGCAGCTTACTTTTGTTTGCCAGGGAAACGGGCCGAGGTTTTTGTCTGGGGGCCTATGGCTGGGAGTGACCGGCTAGGTCCTGAAAAGCTACGATAGGCAGGATGGTGACCAGACCCATGGTGGCAGCAGTGCCAAGTTGGGCTGGTTTGATAGTACCAAGTGGCTCCTGCAATCTGCCATCAAAAAGTTGGCAGGCGAGTTTTGTTTTCCAGGGAAAAGCGCCGTTGTTTGTGTTTGGGGGCCTGTGGCTGGGAGTGGCCGGCTGGCTCCTTAGAATCCACGATACGCAGGATGGTTCCCAGACCAGAGGTGGCACCAGTGCCAAGTCGGGCTGGTTTGATAGTACACAGTGGCTCCTGCAATCTGCCATCCAGAAGCGGGGCAGCTTACTTTTGTTTGCCAGGGAAACGGGCCGAGGTTTTGTCTGGGGGCCTATGGCTGGGAGTGACCGGCTGGCTCCTGAAAAGCTACGATAGGCAGGATGGTGACCAGACCCATGGTGGCAGCAGTGCCAAGTTGGGCTGATTTGATAGTACTAAGTGGCTCCTGCAATCTGCCATCAAAAAGTTGGCAGGCGAGTTCTGTTTTCCAGGGAAAAGCGCCGTTGTTTGTGTTTGGGGGCCTGTGGCTGGGAGTGGCCGGCTGGCTAATTAGAATCCACGATACGCAGGATGGTTCCCAGACCAGAGGTGGCACCAGTGCCAAGTCGGGCTGGTTTGATAGTACCAAGTGGTTCCTGCAATCTGCCATCCAGAAGCGGGGCAGCTTACTTTTGTTTACCAGGGAAACGGGCCGAGGTTTGTGTGTGGGGGCCTATGGCTGGGAGTGACCGGCTGGCTCCTGAAAAGCTACGATAGACAGGATGGTGACCAGACCCATGGTGGCAGCAGTGCCAAGTTGGGCTGGTTTGATAGTACCAAGTGGCTCCTGCAATCTGCCATCAAAAAGTTGGCAGGCGAGTTTTGTTTTCCAGGGAAAAGCGCCGTTGATTTTGTTTGGGGGCCTGTGGCTGGGAGTGGCCGCCTGGCGCCTTAGAATCTACGTTACGCAGGATGGTTCCCAGAACCAAGGTGGCACCAGTTCCAAGTCGGGCTGGTTTGATAGTACCAAGTGCGTACTGCAATCTGCCATCCAGAAGCGGGGCAGCTTACTTTTGTTTGCCAGGGAAACGGGCCGAGGTTTTGTCTGGGGGCCTATGGCTGGGAGTGACCGGCTGGCTCCTGAAAAGCTACGATAGGCAGGATGGTGACCAGACCCATGGTGGCAGCAGTGCCAAGTTGGGCTGATTTGATAGTACTAAGTGGCTCCTGCAATCTGCCATCAAAAAGTTGGCAGGCGAGTTTTGTTTTCCAGGGAAAAGCGCCGTTGTTTGTGTTTGGGGGCCTGTGGCTGGGAGTGGCCGGCTGGCTAATTAGAATCCACGATACGCAGGATGGTTCCCAGACCAGAGGTGGCACCAGTGCCAAGTCGGGCTGGTTTGATAGTACCAAGTGGTTCCTGCAATCTGCCATCCAGAAGCGGGGCAGCTTACTTTTGTTTGCCAGCGAAACGGGCCGAGGTTTTTGTCTGGGGGCCTATGGCTGGGAGTGACCGGCTGGCGCCTGAAAAGCTACGATAGGCAGGATGGTGACCAGACCCATGGTGGCACCAGTGCCAAGTCGGGCTGATTTGATAGTACCAAGTGGCTCCTGCAATCTGCCATCAAAAAGTTGGCAGGCGAGTTTTGTTTTCCAGGGAAAAGCGCCGTTGTTTGTGTTTGGGGGCCTGTGGCTGGGAGTGGCCGGCTGGCTAATTAGAATCCACGATACGCAGGATGGTTCCCAGACCAGAGGTGGCACCAGAGACAAGTCGGTCCAGTTTGATGGTGCAAAGTGGCTCCTGCAATCTGCCATCCAGAAGCGAGGCATCTGAATTTTATTAGCCAGGGAAACAGGCCGAGGTTCCTGTCTGGGGGCCTATGGCTGGGAGAGGCCGGCTGGCTCCTGAAAAGCTACGATAGGCGGGAGGTTTCCCAGACCCAAGGTGGCACCAGTGCTAAGTCAGGCTGGTTTGATACTACCAAGTGGTTCCTGCAATCTGCCATCCAGAAGCGGGGCAGCTTACTTTTGTTTGCCAGGGAAACGGGCCGAGGTTTGTGTCTGGGGGCCTATGGCTGGGAGTGACCGGCTAGGTCCTGAAAAGCTACGATAGGCAGGATGGTGACCAGACCCATGGTGGCAGCAGTGCCAAGTTGGGCTGGTTTGATAGTACCAAGTGGCTCCTGCAATCTGCCATCAAAATGTTGGCAGGCGAGTTTTGTTTTCCAGGGAAAAGCGCCGTTGTTTGTGTTTGGGGGCCTGTGGCTGGGAGTGGCCGGCTGGCTAATTAGAATCCACGATACGCAGGATGTTTCCCAGACCAGAGGGGGCACCAGTGACAAGTCGGGCCAGTTTGATGGTGCAAAGTGTCTCCTGCAATCTGCCATCCAGAAGCGGGGCAGCTTACTTTTGTTTGCCAGGGAAACGGGCCGAGGTTTGTGTCTGGGGGCCTATGGCTGGGAGTGACCGGCTAGGTCCTGAAAAGCTACGATAGGCAGGATGGTGACCAGACCCATGGTGGCAGCAGTGCCAAGTTGGGCTGGTTTGATAGTACCAAGTGTCTCCTGCAATCTGCCATCAAAATGTTGGCAGGCGAGTTTTGTTTTCCAGGGAAAAGCGCCGTTGTTTGTGTTTGGGGGCCTGTGGCTGGGAGTGGCCGGCTGGCTAATTAGAATCCACGATACGCAGGATGGTTCCCAGACCAGAGGGGGCACCAGTGACAAGTCGGGCCAGTTTGATGGTGCAAAGTGTGTCCTGCAATCTGCCATCCAGAAGCGGGGCAGCTTACTTTTGTTTGCCAGGGAAACGGGCCGAGGTTTGTGTCTGGGGGTCCATGGCTGGGAGTGACCGGCTGGCTCCTGAAAAGCTACGATAGGCAGGATGGTGACCAGACCCATGGTGGCAGCAGTGCCAAGTTGGGCTGGTTTGATAGTACCAAGTGGCTCCTGCAATCTGCCATCAAAATGTTGGCAGGCGAGTTTTGTTTTCCAGGGAAAAGCGCCGTTGTTTGTGTTTGGGGGCCTGTGGCTGGGAGTGGCCGGCTGGCTAATTAGAAACCACGATACGCAGGATGGTTCCCAGACCAGTGGTGGCTCCAGTGCCAAGTCGGGCTAGATTGATGGTGCAAAGTGGTTCCTTCAATCTGCCATCCAGAAGCGGGGTAGCTTACTTTTGTTTACCAGGGAAACGGGCCGAGGTTTGTGTGTGGGGGCCTATGGCTGGGAGTGACCGGCTGGCTCCTGAAAAGCTACGATAGGCAGGATGGTGACCAGACCCATGGTGGCAGCAGTGCCAAGTTGGGCTGGTTTGATAGTACCAAGTGGCTCCTGCAATCTGCCATCAAAAAGTTGGCAGGCGAGTTTTGTTTTCCAGGGAAAAGCGCCGTTGCTTTTGTTTGGGGGCCTGTGGCTGGGAGTGGCCGCCTGGTGCCTTAGAATCTACATTACGCAGGATGGTTCCCAGAACCAAGGTGGCACCAGTGCCAAGTCGGGCTGGTTTGATAGTACCAAGTGCGTACTGCAATCTGCCATCCAGAAGCGGGGCAGCTTACTTTTGTTTACCAGGGAAACGGGCCGAGGTTTTTGTCTGGGGGCCTATGGCTGGGAGTAACCGGCTGGCTCCTGAAAAGCTACGATAGGCAGGATGGTGACCAGACCCATGGTGGCAGCAGTGCCAAGTTGGGCTGGTTTGATAGTACCAAGTGGCTCCTGCAATCTGCCATCAAAATGTTGGCAGGCGAGTTTTGTTTTCCAGGGAAAAGCGCCGTTGTTTGTGTTTGGGGGCCTGTGGCTGGGAGTGGCCGGCTGGCTAATTAGAACCCACGATACGCAGGATGGTTCCCAGACCAGAGGTGGCACCAGTGACAAGTCGGGCCAGTTTGATGGTGCAAAGTGTCTCCTGCAATCTGCCATCCAGAAGCGGGGCAGCTTACTTTTGTTTGCCAGGGAAACGGGCCGAGGTTTGTGTCTGGGGGCCCATGGCTGGGAGTGACCGGCTGGCTCCTGAAAAGCTACGATAGGCAGGATGGTGACCAGACCCATGGTGGCAGCAGTGCCAAGTTGGGCTGGTTTGATAGTACCAAGTGGCTCCTGCAATCTGCCATCAAAAAGTTGGCAGGCGAGTTTTGTTTTCCAGGGAAAAGCGCCGTTGTTTGTGTTTGGGGGCCTGTGGCTGGGAGTGGCCAGCAGGCTAATTAGAATCCACGATACGCAGGATGGTTCCCAGACCAGAGGTGGCACCAGTGCCAAGTCGGGCTAAATTGATGGTGCAAAGTGGTTCCTTCAATCTGCCATCCAGAAGCGGGGTAGCTTACTTTTGTTTACCAGGGAAACGGGCCGAGGTTTGTGTGTGGGGGCCTATGGCTGGGAGTGACCGGCTGGCTCCTGAAAAGGTACGATAGGCAGGATGGTGACCAGACCCATGGTGGCAGCAGTGCCAAGTTGGGCTGGTTTGATAGTACCAAGTGGCTCCTGCAATCTGCCATCAAAAAGTTGGCAGGCGAGTTTTGTTTTCCAGGGAAAAGCGCCGTTGATTTTGTTTGGGGGCCTGTGGCTGGGAGTGGCCGCCTGGCGCCTTAGAATCTACGTTACGCAGGATGGTTCCCAGAACCAAGGTGGCACCAGTGCCAAGTCGGGCTGGTTTGATAGTACCAAGTGCGTACTGCAATCTGCCATCAAAAAGTTGGCAGGCGAGTTTTGTTTTCCAGGGAAAAGCGCCGTTGTTTGTGTTTGGGGGCCTGTGGCTGGGAGTGGCCGGCTGGCTAATTAGAATCCACGATACGCAGGATGGTTCCCAGACCAGAGGTGGCACCAGAGACAAGTCGGTCCAGTTTGATGGTGCAAAGTGGCTCCTGCAATCTGCCATCCAGAAGCGAGGCATCTGAATTTTATTAGCCAGGGAAACGGGCCGAGGTTCCTGTCTGGGGGCCTATGGCTGGGAGAGGCCGGCTGGCTCCTGAAAAGCTACGATAGGCGGGATGTTTCCCAGACCCAAGGTGGCACCAGTGCCAAGTCAGGCTGGTTTGATACTACCAAGTGGTTCCTGCAATCTGCCATCCAGAAGCGGGGCAGCTTACTTTTGTTTGCCAGGGAAACGGGCCGAGGTTTTTGTCTGGGGGCCTATGGCTGGGAGTGACCGGCTAGGTCCTGAAAAGCTACGATAGGCAGGATGGTGACCAGACCCATGGTGGCACCAGTGCCAAGTTGGGCTGGTTTGATAGTACCAAGTGGCTCCTGCAATCTGCCATCAAAAAGTTGGCAGGCGAGTTTTGTTTTCCAGGGAAAAGCGCCGTTGTTTGTGTTTGGGGGCCTGTGGCTGGGAGTGGCCGGCTGGCTCCTTAGAATCCACGATACGCAGGATGGTTCCCAGACCAGAGGTGGCACCAGTGCCAAGTCGGGCTGGTTTGATAGTACACAGTAAATCCTGCAATCTGCCATCCAGAAGCGGGGCAGCTTACTTTTGTTTGCCAGGGAAACGGGCCGAGGTTTGTGTCTGGGGGCCTATGGCTGGGAGTGACCGGCTGGCTCCTGAAAAGCTACGATAGGCAGGATGGTGACCAGACCCATGGTGGCACCAGTGCCAAGTTGGGCTGGTTTGATAGTACCAAGTGGCTCCTGCAATCTGCCATCAAAAAGTTGGCAGGCGAGTTTTGTTTTCCAGGGAAAAGCGCCGTTGTTTGTGTTTGGGGGCCTGTGGCTGGGAGTGGCCAGCTGGCTAATTAGAATCCACGATACGCAGGATGGTTCCCAGACCAGAGGTGGCACCAGTGCCAAGTCGGTCTAGATTGATGGTGCAAAGTGGTTCCTTCAATCTGCCATCCAGAAGCGGGGTAGCTTACTTTTGTTTACCAGGGAAACGGGCCGAGGTTTGTGTGTGGGGGCCTATGGCTGGGAGTGACCGGCTGGCTCCTGAAAAGCTACGATAGGCAGGATGGTGACCAGACCCATGGTGGCAGCAGTGCCAAGTTGGGCTGGTTTGATAGTACCAAGTGGCTCCTGCAATCTGCCATCAAAAAGTTGGCAGGCGAGTTTTGTTTTCCAGGGAAAAGCGCCGTTGATTTTGTTTGGGGGCCTGTGGCTGGGAGTGGCCGCCTGGCGCCTTAGAATCTACGTTACGCAGGATGGTTCCCAGAACCAAGGTGGCACCAGTTCCAAGTCGGGCTGGTTTGATAGTACCAAGTGCGTACTGCAATCTGCCATCCAGAAGCGGGGCAGCTTACTTTTGTTTGCCAGGGAAACGGGCCGAGGTTTTGTCTGGGGGCCTATGGCTGGGAGTGACCGGCTGGCTCCTGAAAAGCTACGATAGGCAGGATGGTGACCAGACCCATGGTGGCAGCAGTGCCAAGTTGGGCTGATTTGATAGTACTAAGTGGCTCCTGCAATCTGCCATCAAAAAGTTGGCAGGCGAGTTTTGTTTTCCAGGGAAAAGCGCCGTTGTTTGTGTTTGGGGGCCTGTGGCTGGGAGTGGCCAGCTGGCTAATTAGAATCCACGATACGCAGGATGGTTCCCAGACCAGAGGTGGCACCAGTGCCAAGTCGGGCTAGATTGATGGTGCAAAGTGGTTCCTTCAATCTGCCATCCAGAAGCGGGGTAGCTTACTTTTGTTTACCAGGGAAACGGGCCGAGGTTTGTATGTGAGGGCCTATGGCTGGGAGTGACCGGCTGGCTCCTGAAAAGCTACGATAGGCAGGATGGTGACCAGTCCCACGGTGGCACCAGTGCCAAATTGGGCTGGTTTGATAGTACCAAGTGGCTCCTGCAATCTGCCATCAAAAAGTTGGCAGGCAAGTTTTGTTTTCCAGGGAAAAGCGCCGTTGTTTGTGTTTGGGGGCCTGTGGCTGGGAGTGGCCAGCTGGCTAATTAGAATCCACGATACGCAGGATGGTTCCCAGACCAGAGGTGGCACCAGTGCCAAGTCGGGCTAGATTGATGGTGCAAAGTGGTTCCTTCAATCTGCCATCCAGAAGCGGGGTAGCTTACTTTTGTTTACCAGGGAAACGGGCCGAGGTTTGTGTGTGGGGGCCTATGGCTGGGAGTGACCGGCTGGCTCCTGAAAAGCTACGATAGGCAGGATGGTGACCAGACCCATGGTGGCAGCAGTGCCAAGTTGGGCTGGTTTGATAGTACCAAGTGGCTCCTGCAATCTGCCATCAAAAAGTTGGCAGGCGAGTTTTGTTTTCCAGGGAAAAGCGCCGTTGATTTTGTTTGGGGGCCTGAGGCTGGGAGTGGCCGCCTGGCTAATTAGAATCTACGTTACGCAGGATGGTTCCCAGAACCAAGGTGGCACCAGTGCCAAGTCGGGCTGGTTTGATAGTACCAAGTGCGTACTGCAATCTGCCATCCAGAAGCGGGGCAGCTTACTTTTGTTTGCCAGGGAAACGGGCCGAGGTTTTTGTCTGGGGGCCTATGGCTGGGAGTGACCGACTGGCTCCTGAAAAGCTACGATAGGCAGGATGGTGACCAGACCCATGGTGGCAGCAGTGCCAAGTTGGGCTGATTTGATAGTACTAAGTGGCTCCTGCAATCTGCCATCAAAAAGTTGGCAGGCGAGTTTTGTTTTCCAGGGAAAAGCGCCGTTGTTTGTGTTTGGGGGCCTGTGGCTGGGAGTGGCCGTCTGGCTAATTTGAATCCACGATACGCAGGATGGTTCCCAGACCAGAGGTGGCACCAGTGCCAAGTCGGGCTGGTTTGATAGTACCAAGTGGTTCCTGCAATCTGCCATCCAGAAGCGGGGCAGCTTACTTTTGTTTGCCAGGGAAACGGGCCGAGGTTTTTGTCTGGGGGCCTATGGCTGGGAGTGACTGGCTGGCTCCTGAAAAGCTACGATAGGCGGGATGTTTCCCAGACCCATGGTGGCACCAGTGCCAAGTCGGGCTGATTTGATAGTACCAAGTGGCTCCTGCAATCTGCCATCAAAAAGTTGGCAGGCGAGTTTTGTTTTCCAGGGAAAAGCGCCGTTGTTTGTGTTTGGGGGCCTGTGGCTGGGAGTGGCCGGCTGGCTAATTAGAATCCACGATACGCAGGATGGTTCCCAGACCAGAGGTGGCACCAGAGACAAGTCGGTCCAGTATGATGGTGCAAAGTGGCTCCTGCAATCTGCCATCCAGAAGCGAGGCATCTGAATTTTATTAGCCAGGGAAACGGGCCGAGGTTCCTGTCTGGGGGCCTATGGCTGGGAGAGGCCGGCTGGCTCCTGAAAAGCTACGATAGACGGGATGTTTCCCAGACCCAAGGTGGTACCAGTGCCAAGTCAGGCTGGTTTGATACTACCAAGTGGTTCCTGCAATCTGCCATCCAGAAGCGGGGCAGCTTACTTTTGTTTGCCAGGGAAACGGGCCGAAGTTTTTGTCTGGGGGCCTATGGCTGGGAGTGACCGGCTGGCTCCTGAAAAGCTACGATAGGCAGGATGGTGACCAGACCCATGGTGGCACCAGTGCCAAGTTGGGCTGGTTTGATAGTACCAAGTGGCTCCTGCAATCTGCCATCAAAATGTTGGCAGGCGAGTTTTGTTTTCCAGGGAAAAGCGCCGTTGTTTGTGTTTGGCGGCCTGTGGCTGGGAGTGGCCGGCTGGCTAATTAGAATCCACGATACGCAGGATGGTTCCCAGACCAGAGGTGGCACCAGTGACAAGTCGGGCCAGTTTGATGGTGCAAAGTGTCTCCTGCAATCTGCCATCCAGAAGCGGGGCAGCTTCCTTTTGTTTGCCAGGGAAACGGGCCGAGGTTTGTGTCTGGGGGTCCATGGCTGGGAGTGACCGGCTGGCTCCTGAAAAGCTACGATAGGCAGGATGGTGAGCAGTCCCACGGTGGCACCAGTGCCAAGTCGGGCTGGTTTGATAGTACCAAGTGGCTCCTGCAATCTGCCATCAAAAAGTTGGCAGGCGAATTTTGTTTTCCAGGGAAAAGCGCCGTTGTTTGTGTTTGGGGGCCTGTGGCTGGGAGTGGCCGGCTGGCTACTTAGAATCCACGATACGCAAGATGGTTCCCAGACCAGAGGTGGCACCAGTGCCATGTCGGGCTGGTTTGATAGTACCAAGTGGCTCCTGCAATCTGCCATCCAGAAGCGGGGCAGCTTACTTTTGTTTGCCAGGGAAACGGGCCGAGGTTTTTGTCTGGGGGCCTATGGCTGGGAGTGACCGGCTGGCTCCTGAAAAGCTACGATAGGCAGGATGGTGACCAGACCCATGGTGGCAGCAGTGCCAAGTTGGGCTGATTTGATAGTACTAAGTGGCTCCTGCAATCTGCCATCAAAAAGTTGGCAGGCGAGTTTTGTTTTCCAGGGATAAGCGCCGTTGTTTGTGTTTGGGGGCCTGTGGCTGGGAGTGGCCGTCTGGCTAATTAGAATCCACGATACGCAGGATGGTTCCCAGACCAGAGGTGGCACCAGTGCCAAGTCGGGCTGGTTTGATAGTACCAAGTGGTTCCTGCAATCTGCCATCCAGAAGCGGGGCAGCTTACTTTTGTTTGCCAGGGAAACGGGCCGAGGTTTTTGTCTGGGGGCCTATGGCTGGGAGTGACCGGCTGGCGCCTGAAAAGCTACGATAGGCAGGATGGTGACCAGACCCATGGTGGCACCAGTGCCAAGTCGGGCTGATTTGGTAGTACCAAGTGGCTCCTGCAATCTGCCATCAAAAAGTTGGCAGGCGAGTTTTGTTTTCCAGGGAAAAGCGCCGTTGTTTGTGTTTGGGGGCCTGTGGCTGGGAGTGGCCGGCTGGCTAATTAGAATCCACGATACGCAGGATGGTTCCCAGACCAGAGGTGGCACCAGAGACAAGTCGGTCCAGTTTGAAGGTGCAAAGTGGCTCCTGCAATATGCCATCCAGAAGCGGGGTAGCTTACTTTTGTTTGCCAGGGAAACGGGCCGAGGTTTTTGTCTGGGGGCCTATGGCTGGGAGTGAACGGCTGGCTCCTGAAAAGCTACGATAGGCAGGATGGTTCCCAGACCAGAGGTGGCACCAGTGCCAAGTTGGGCTGGTTTGATAATACCAAGTGGCTCCGGCAATCTGCCATCAAAAAGTTGGCAGGCGAGATTTGTTTTCCAGGGAAAAGCGCCGTTGTTTGTGTTTGGGGGCCTGTGGCTGGGAGTGGCCGCCTGGCGCCTTAGAATCTACGTTACGCAGGATGGTTCCCAGAACCAAGGTGGCACCAGTGCCAAGTTGGGCTGGTTTGATAGTACCAAGTGCGTACTGCAATCTGCCATCAAAAAGTTGGCAGGCCAGTTTTGTTTTCCAGGGAAAAGCGCCGTTGTTTGTGTTTGGGGGCCTGTGGCTGGGAGTGGCCAGCTGGCTAATTAGAATCCGCGATACGCAGGATGGTTCCCAGACCAGAGGTGGCACCAGTGCCAAGTCGGGCTAGATTGATGGTGCAAAGTGGCTCCTTCAATCTGCCATCCAGAAGCGGGGTAGCTTACTTTTGTTTACCAGGGAAACGGGCCGTTGTTTGTGTCTGGGGCCCTATGGCTGGGAGTGACCGGCTGGCTCCTGAAAAGCTACGATAGGCAGGATGGTGACCAGACCCATGGTGGCAGCAGTGCCAAGTTGGGCTGGTTTGATAGTACCAAGTGGCTCCTGCAATCTGCCATCAAAAAGTTGGCAGGCGAGTTTTGTTTTCCAGGGAAAAGCGCCGTTGATTTTGTTTGGGGGCCTGAGGCTGGGAGTGGCCGCCTGGCTAATTAGAATCTACGTTACGCAGGATGGTTCCCAGAACCAAGGTGGCACCAGTGCCAAGTCGGGCTGGTTTGATAGTACCAAGTGCGTACTGCAATCTGCCATCCAGAAGCGGGGCAGCTTACTTTTGTTTGCCAGGGAAACGGGCCGAGGTTTTTGTCTGGGGGCCTATGGCTGGGAGTGACCGACTGGCTCCTGAAAAGCTACGATAGGCAGGATGGTGACCAGACCCATGGTGGCAGCAGTGCCAAGTTGGGCTGATTTGATAGTACTAAGTGGCTCCTGCAATCTGCCATCAAAAAGTTGGCAGGCGAGTTTTGTTTTCCAGGGAAAAGCGCCGTTGTTTGTGTTTGGGGGCCTGTGGCTGGGAGTGGCCGTCTGGCTAATTTGAATCCACGATACGCAGGATGGTTCCCAGACCAGAGGTGGCACCAGTGCCAAGTCGGGCTGGTTTGATAGTACCAAGTGGTTCCTGCAATCTGCCATCCAGAAGCGGGGCAGCTTACTTTTGTTTGCCAGGGAAACGGGCCGAGGTTTTTGTCTGGGGGCCTATGGCTGGGAGTGACTGGCTGGCTCCTGAAAAGCTACGATAGGCGGGATGTTTCCCAGACCCATGGTGGCACCAGTGCCAAGTCGGGCTGATTTGATAGTACCAAGTGGCTCCTGCAATCTGCCATCAAAAAGTTGGCAGGCGAGTTTTGTTTTCCAGGGAAAAGCGCCGTTGTTTGTGTTTGGGGGCCTGTGGCTGGGAGTGGCCGGCTGGCTAATTAGAATCCACGATACGCAGGATGGTTCCCAGACCAGAGGTGGCACCAGAGACAAGTCGGTCCAGTTTGATGGTGCAAAGTGGCTCCTGCAATCTGCCATCCAGAAGCGAGGCATCTGAATTTTATTAGCCAGGGAAACGGGCCGAGGTTCCTGTCTGGGGGCCTATGGCTGGGAGAGGCCGGCTGGCTCCTGAAAAGCTACGATAGACGGGATGTTTCCCAGACCCAAGGTGGTACCAGTGCCAAGTCAGGCTGGTTTGATACTACCAAGTGGTTCCTGCAATCTGCCATCCAGAAGCGGGGCAGCTTACTTTTGTTTGCCAGGGAAACGGGCCGAAGTTTTTGTCTGGGGGCCTATGGCTGGGAGTGACCGGCTGGCTCCTGAAAAGCTACGATAGGCAGGATGGTGACCAGACCCATGGTGGCACCAGTGCCAAGTTGGGCTGGTTTGATAGTACCAAGTGGCTCCTGCAATCTGCCATCAAAATGTTGGCAGGCGAGTTTTGTTTTCCAGGGAAAAGCGCCGTTGTTTGTGTTTGGGGGCCTGTGGCTGGGAGTGGCCGGCTGGCTAATTAGAATCCACGATACGCAGGATGGTTCCCAGACCAGAGGTGGCACCAGTGACAAGTCGGGCCAGTTTGATGGTGCAAAGTGTCTCCTGCAATCTGCCATCCAGAAGCGGGGCAGCTTCCTTTTGTTTGCCAGGGAAACGGGCCGAGGTTTGTGTCTGGGGGTCCATGGCTGGGAGTGACCGGCTGGCTCCTGAAAAGCTACGATAGGCAGGATGGTGAGCAGTCCCACGGTGGCACCAGTGCCAAGTCGGGCTGGTTTGATAGTACCAAGTGGCTCCTGCAATCTGCCATCAAAAAGTTGGCAGGCGAATTTTGTTTTCCAGGGAAAAGCGCCGTTGTTTGTGTTTGGGGGCCTGTGGCTGGGAGTGGCCGGCTGGCTACTTAGAATCCACGATACGCAAGATGGTTCCCAGACCAGAGGTGGCACCAGTGCCATGTCGGGCTGGTTTGATAGTACCAAGTGGCTCCTGCAATCTGCCATCCAGAAGCGGGGCAGCTTACTTTTGTTTGCCAGGGAAACGGGCCGAGGTTTTTGTCTGGGGGCCTATGGCTGGGAGTGACCGGCTGGCGCCTGAAAAGCTACGATAGGCAGGATGGTGACCAGACCCATGGTGGCACCAGTGCCAAGTCGGGCTGATTTGGTAGTACCAAGTGGCTCCTGCAATCTGCCATCAAAAAGTTGGCAGGCGAGTTTTGTTTTCCAGGGAAAAGCGCCGTTGTTTGTGTTTGGGGGCCTGTGGCTGGGAGTGGCCGGCTGGCTAATTAGAATCCACGATACGCAGGATGGTTCCCAGACCAGAGGTGGCACCAGAGACAAGTCGGTCCAGTTTGAAGGTGCAAAGTGGCTCCTGCAATATGCCATCCAGAAGCGGGGTAGCTTACTTTTGTTTGCCAGGGAAACGGGCCGAGGTTTTTGTCTGGGGGCCTATGGCTGGGAGTGAACGGCTGGCTCCTGAAAAGCTACGATAGGCAGGATGGTTCCCAGACCAGAGGTGGCACCAGTGCCAAGTTGGGCTGGTTTGATAATACCAAGTGGCTCCGGCAATCTGCCATCAAAAAGTTGGCAGGCGAGATTTGTTTTCCAGGGAAAAGCGCCGTTGTTTGTGTTTGGGGGCCTGTGGCTGGGAGTGGCCGCCTGGCGCCTTAGAATCTACGTTACGCAGGATGGTTCCCAGAACCAAGGTGGCACCAGTGCCAAGTTGGGCTGGTTTGATAGTACCAAGTGCGTACTGCAATCTGCCATCAAAAAGTTGGCAGGCCAGTTTTGTTTTCCAGGGAAAAGCGCCGTTGTTTGTGTTTGGGGGCCTGTGGCTGGGAGTGGCCAGCTGGCTAATTAGAATCCGCGATACGCAGGATGGTTCCCAGACCAGAGGTGGCACCAGTGCCAAGTCGGGCTAGATTGATGGTGCAAAGTGGCTCCTTCAATCTGCCATCCAGAAGCGGGGTAGATTACTTTTGTTTACCAGGGAAACGGGCCGTTGTTTGTGTCTGGGGCCCTATGGCTGGGAGTGACCGGCTGGCTCCTGAAAAGCTACGATAGGCAGGATGGTGACCAGACCCATGGTGGCAGCAGTGCCAAGTTGGGCTGGTTTGATAGTACCAAGTGGCTCCTGCAATCTGCCATCAAAAAGTTGGCAGGCGAGTTTTGTTTTCCAGGGAAAAGCGCCGTTGATTTTGTTTGGGGGCCTGAGGCTGGGAGTGGCCGCCTGGCTAATTAGAATCTACGTTACGCAGGATGGTTCCCAGAACCAAGGTGGCACCAGTGCCAAGTCGGGCTGGTTTGATAGTACCAAGTGCGTACTGCAATCTGCCATCCAGAAGCGGGGCAGCTTACTTTTGTTTGCCAGGGAAACGGGCCGAGGTTTTTGTCTGGGGGCCTATGGCTGGGAGTGACCGACTGGCTCCTGAAAAGCTACGATAGGCAGGATGGTGACCAGACCCATGGTGGCAGCAGTGCCAAGTTGGGCTGGTTTGATAGTACCAAGTGCGTACTGCAATCTGCCATCCAGAAGCGGGGCAGCTTACTTTTGTTTGCCAGGGAAACGGGCCGAGGTTTTTTACTAGGTGCCTATGGCTGGGACTGACCGGCTGGCTCCTGAAAAGCTACCATAGGCAGGATGGTGACCAGACCCATGGTGGCAGCAGTGCCAAGTTGGGCTGGTTTGATAGTACCAAGTGGGTCCTGCAATCTGCCATCAAAAAGTTGGCAGGCGAGTTTTGTTTCCCAGGGAAAAGCGCCATTGTTTCTGTTTGGGGTCCTGTGGCTGGGAGTGGCCGGCTGGCTCCTTAGAAGCCACGATACGCAGGATGGTTCCCAGACCATAGGTGGCACCAGTGCCAAGTCGGGCTGGTTTGATAGTACCAAGTGACTCCTGCAATGTGCCATCCAGAAGCGAGGCAGCTTTCTTTTGTTTGCCAGGGAAACGGGCCGAGGTTTGTGTCTCGGGGCCTATGGCTGGGAGTGACCGGCTGGCTCCTGAAAAGCTACGATAGGCAGGATGGTGACCAGACCCATGGTGGCACCAGTGCCAAGTCGGGCTGGTTTGATAGTACCAAGTGGCTCCTGCAATCTGCCATCAAAAAGTTGGCAGGCGAGTTTTGTTTTCCAGGGAAAAGCGCCGTTGTTTGTGTTTGGGGGCCTGTGGCTGGGAGTGGCCGGCTGGCTCCTTAGAATCCACGATACGCAGGATGGTTCCCAGACCAGAGGTGGCACCAGTGCCAAGTCGGGCTGGTTTGATAGTACACAGTGGCTCCTGCAATCTGCCATCCAGAAGCGGGGCAGCTTACTTTTGTTTGCCAGGGAAACGGGCCGAGGTTTGTGTCTGGGGGCCTATGGCTGGGAGTGACCGGCTGGCTCCTGAAAAGCTACGATAGGCAGGATGGTGACCAGACCCATGGTGGCACCAGTGCCAAGTTGGGCTGGTTTGATAGTACCAAGTGGCTCCTGCAATCTGCCATCAAAAAGTTGGCAGGCGAGTTTTGTTTTCCAGGGAAAAGCGCCGTTGTTTGTGTTTGGGGGCCTGTGGCTGGGAGTGGCCAGCTGGCTAATTAGAATCCACGATACGCAGGATGGTTCCCAGACCAGAGGTGGCACCAGTGCCAAGTCGGTCTAGATTGATGGTGCAAAGTGGTTCCTTCAATCTGCCATCCAGAAGCGGGGTAGCTTACTTTTGTTTACCAGGGAAACGGGCCAAGGTTTGTGTGTGGGGGCCTATGGCTGGGAGTGACCGGCTGGCTCCTGAAAAGCTACGATAGACAGGATGGTGACCAGACCCATGGTGGCAGCAGTGCCAAGTTGGGCTGGTTTGATAGTACCAAGTGGCTCCTGCAATCTGCCATCAAAAAGTTGGCAGGCGAGTTTTGTTTTCCAGGGAAAAGCGCCGTTGATTTTGTTTGGGGGCCTGTGGCTGGGAGTGGCCGCCTGGCGCCTTAGAATCTACGTTACGCAGGATGGTTCCCAGAACCAAGGTGGCACCAGTTCCAAGTCGGGCTGGTTTGATAGTACCAAGTGCGTACTGCAATCTGCCATCCAGAAGCGGGGCAGCTTACTTTTGTTTGCCAGGGAAACGGGCCGAGGTTTTGTCTGGGGGCCTATGGCTGGGAGTGACCGGCTGGCTCCTGAAAAGCTACGATAGGCAGGATGGTGACCAGACCCATGGTGGCAGCAGTGCCAAGTTGGGCTGATTTGATAGTACTAAGTGGCTCCTGCAATCTGCCATCAAAAAGTTGGCAGGCGAGTTCTGTTTTCCAGGGAAAAGCGCCGTTGTTTGTGTTTGGGGGCCTGTGGCTGGGAGTGGCCGGCTGGCTAATTAGAATCCACGATACGCAGGATGGTTCCCAGACCAGAGGTGGCACCAGTGCCAAGTCGGGCTGGTTTGATAGTACCAAGTGGTTCCTGCAATCTGCCATCCAGAAGCGGGGCAGCTTACTTTTGTTTACCAGGGAAACGGGCCGAGGTTTGTGTGTGGGGGCCTATGGCTGGGAGTGACCGGCTAGGTCCTGAAAAGCTACGATAGACAGGATGGTGACCAGACCCATGGTGGCAGCAGTGCCAAGTTGGGCTGGTTTGATAGTACCAAGTGGCTCCTGCAATCTGCCATCAAAAAGTTGGCAGGCGAGTTTTGTTTTCCAGGGAAAAGCGCCGTTGATTTTGTTTGGGGGCCTGTGGCTGGGAGTGGCCGCCTGGCGCCTTAGAATCTACGTTACGCAGGATGGTTCCCAGAACCAAGGTGGCACCAGTTCCAAGTCGGGCTGGTTTGATAGTACCAAGTGCGTACTGCAATCTGCCATCCAGAAGCGGGGCAGCTTACTTTTGTTTGCCAGGGAAACGGGCCGAGGTTTTGTCTGGGGGCCTATGGCTGGGAGTGACCGGCTGGCTCCTGAAAAGCTACGATAGGCAGGATGGTGACCAGACCCATGGTGGCAGCAGTGCCAAGTTGGGCTGATTTGATAGTACTAAGTGGCTCCTGCAATCTGCCATCAAAAAGTTGGCAGGCGAGTTTTGTTTTCCAGGGAAAAGCGCCGTTGTTTGTGTTTGGGGGCCTGTGGCTGGGAGTGGCCGGCTGGCTAATTAGAATCCACGATACGCAGGATGGTTCCCAGACCAGAGGTGGCACCAGTGCCAAGTCGGGCTGGTTTGATAGTACCAAGTGGTTCCTGCAATCTGCCATCCAGAAGCGGGGCAGCTTACTTTTGTTTGCCAGCGAAACGGGCCGAGGTTTTTGTCTGGGGGCCTATGGCTGGGAGTGACCGGCTGGCGCCTGAAAAGCTACGATAGGCAGGATGGTGACCAGACCCATGGTGGCACCAGTGCCAAGTCGGGCTGATTTGATAGTACCAAGTGGCTCCTGCAATCTGCCATCAAAAAGTTGGCAGGCGAGTTTTGTTTTCCAGGGAAAAGCGCCGTTGTTTGTGTTTGGGGGCCTGTGGCTGGGAGTGGCCGGCTGGCTAATTAGAATCCACGATACGCAGGATGGTTCCCAGACCAGAGGTGGCACCAGAGACAAGTCGGTCCAGTTTGATGGTGCAAAGTGGCTCCTGCAATCTGCCATCCAGAAGCGAGGCATCTGAATTTTATTAGCCAGGGAAACAGGCCGAGGTTCCTGTCTGGGGGCCTATGGCTGGGAGAGGCCGGCTGGCTCCTGAAAAGCTACGATAGGCGGGAGGTTTCCCAGACCCAAGGTGGCACCAGTGCTAAGTCAGGCTGGTTTGATACTACCAAGTGGTTCCTGCAATCTGCCATCCAGAAGCGGGGCAGCTTACTTTTGTTTGCCAGGGAAACGGGCCGAGGTTTGTGTCTGGGGGCCTATGGCTGGGAGTGACCGGCTAGGTCCTGAAAAGCTACGATAGGCAGGATGGTGACCAGACCCATGGTGGCAGCAGTGCCAAGTTGGGCTGGTTTGATAGTACCAAGTGGCTCCTGCAATCTGCCATCAAAATGTTGGCAGGCGAGTTTTGTTTTCCAGGGAAAAGCGCCGTTGTTTGTGTTTGGGGGCCTGTGGCTGGGAGTGGCCGGCTGGCTAATTAGAATCCACGATACGCAGGATGTTTCCCAGACCAGAGGGGGCACCAGTGACAAGTCGGGCCAGTTTGATGGTGCAAAGTGTCTCCTGCAATCTGCCATCCAGAAGCGGGGCAGCTTACTTTTGTTTGCCAGGGAAACGGGCCGAGGTTTGTGTCTGGGGGCCTATGGCTGGGAGTGACCGGCTAGGTCCTGAAAAGCTACGATAGGCAGGATGGTGACCAGACCCATGGTGGCAGCAGTGCCAAGTTGGGCTGGTTTGATAGTACCAAGTGTCTCCTGCAATCTGCCATCAAAATGTTGGCAGGCGAGTTTTGTTTTCCAGGGAAAAGCGCCGTTGTTTGTGTTTGGGGGCCTGTGGCTGGGAGTGGCCGGCTGGCTAATTAGAATCCACGATACGCAGGATGGTTCCCAGACCAGAGGGGGCACCAGTGACAAGTCGGGCCAGTTTGATGGTGCAAAGTGTGTCCTGCAATCTGCCATCCAGAAGCGGGGCAGCTTACTTTTGTTTGCCAGGGAAACGGGCCGAGGTTTGTGTCTGGGGGTCCATGGCTGGGAGTGACCGGCTGGCTCCTGAAAAGCTACGATAGGCAGGATGGTGACCAGACCCATGGTGGCAGCAGTGCCAAGTTGGGCTGGTTTGATAGTACCAAGTGGCTCCTGCAATCTGCCATCAAAATGTTGGCAGGCGAGTTTTGTTTTCCAGGGAAAAGCGCCGTTGTTTGTGTTTGGGGGCCTGTGGCTGGGAGTGGCCGGCTGGCTAATTAGAAACCACGATACGCAGGATGGTTCCCAGACCAGTGGTGGCTCCAGTGCCAAGTCGGGCTAGATTGATGGTGCAAAGTGGTTCCTTCAATCTGCCATCCAGAAGCGGGGTAGCTTACTTTTGTTTACCAGGGAAACGGGCCGAGGTTTGTGTGTGGGGGCCTATGGCTGGGAGTGACCGGCTGGCTCCTGAAAAGCTACGATAGGCAGGATGGTGACCAGACCCATGGTGGCAGCAGTGCCAAGTTGGGCTGGTTTGATAGTACCAAGTGGCTCCTGCAATCTGCCATCAAAAAGTTGGCAGGCGAGTTTTGTTTTCCAGGGAAAAGCGCCGTTGCTTTTGTTTGGGGGCCTGTGGCTGGGAGTGGCCGCCTGGCGCCTTAGAATCTACATTACGCAGGATGGTTCCCAGAACCAAGGTGGCACCAGTGCCAAGTCGGGCTGGTTTGATAGTACCAAGTGCGTACTGCAATCTGCCATCCAGAAGCGGGGCAGCTTACTTTTGTTTGCCAGGGAAACGGGCCGAGGTTTTTGTCTGGGGGCCTATGGCTGGGAGTAACCGGCTGGCTCCTGAAAAGCTACGATAGGCAGGATGGTGACCAGACCCATGGTGGCAGCAGTGCCAAGTTGGGCTGGTTTGATAGTACCAAGTGGCTCCTGCAATCTGCCATCAAAATGTTGGCAGGCGAGTTTTGTTTTCCAGGGAAAAGCGCCGTTGTTTGTGTTTGGGGGCCTGTGGCTGGGAGTGGCCGGCTGGCTAATTAGAACCCACGATACGCAGGATGGTTCCCAGACCAGAGGTGGCACCAGTGACAAGTCGGGCCAGTTTGATGGTGCAAAGTGTCTCCTGCAATCTGCCATCCAGAAGCGGGGCAGCTTACTTTTGTTTGCCAGGGAAACGGGCCGAGGTTTGTGTCTGGGGGCCCATGGCTGGGAGTGACCGGCTGGCTCCTGAAAAGCTACGATAGGCAGGATGGTGACCAGACCCATGGTGGCAGCAGTGCCAAGTTGGGCTGGTTTGATAGTACCAAGTGGCTCCTGCAATCTGCCATCAAAAAGTTGGCAGGCGAGTTTTGTTTTCCAGGGAAAAGCGCCGTTGTTTGTGTTTGGGGGCCTGTGGCTGGGAGTGGCCAGCAGGCTAATTAGAATCCACGATACGCAGGATGGTTCCCAGACCAGAGGTGGCACCAGTGCCAAGTCGGGCTAAATTGATGGTGCAAAGTGGTTCCTTCAATCTGCCATCCAGAAGCGGGGTAGCTTACTTTTGTTTACCAGGGAAACGGGCCGAGGTTTGTGTGTGGGGGCCTATGGCTGGGAGTGACCGGCTGGCTCCTGAAAAGGTACGATAGGCAGGATGGTGACCAGACCCATGGTGGCAGCAGTGCCAAGTTGGGCTGGTTTGATAGTACCAAGTGGCTCCTGCAATCTGCCATCAAAAAGTTGGCAGGCGAGTTTTGTTTTCCAGGGAAAAGCGCCGTTGATTTTGTTTGGGGGCCTGTGGCTGGGAGTGGCCGCCTGGCGCCTTAGAATCTACGTTACGCAGGATGGTTCCCAGAACCAAGGTGGCACCAGTGCCAAGTCGGGCTGGTTTGATAGTACCAAGTGCGTACTGCAATCTGCCATCAAAAAGTTGGCAGGCGAGTTTTGTTTTCCAGGGAAAAGCGCCGTTGTTTGTGTTTGGGGGCCTGTGGCTGGGAGTGGCCGGCTGGCTAATTAGAATCCACGATACGCAGGATGGTTCCCAGACCAGAGGTGGCACCAGAGACAAGTCGGTCCAGTTTGATGGTGCAAAGTGGCTCCTGCAATCTGCCATCCAGAAGCGAGGCATCTGAATTTTATTAGCCAGGGAAACGGGCCGAGGTTCCTGTCTGGGGGCCTATGGCTGGGAGAGGCCGGCTGGCTCCTGAAAAGCTACGATAGGCGGGATGTTTCCCAGACCCAAGGTGGCACCAGTGCCAAGTCAGGCTGGTTTGATACTACCAAGTGGTTCCTGCAATCTGCCATCCAGAAGCGGGGCAGCTTACTTTTGTTTGCCAGGGAAACGGGCCGAGGTTTTTGTCTGGGGGCCTATGGCTGGGAGTGACCGGCTAGGTCCTGAAAAGCTACGATAGGCAGGATGGTGACCAGACCCATGGTGGCACCAGTGCCAAGTTGGGCTGGTTTGATAGTACCAAGTGGCTCCTGCAATCTGCCATCAAAAAGTTGGCAGGCGAGTTTTGTTTTCCAGGGAAAAGCGCCGTTGTTTGTGTTTGGGGGCCTGTGGCTGGGAGTGGCCGGCTGGCTCCTGCAAATCCACGATACGCAGGATGGTTCCCAGACCAGAGGTGGCACCAGTGCCAAGTCGGGCTGGTTTGATAGTACACAGTAGCTCCTGCAATCTGCCATCCAGAAGCGGGGCAGCTTACTTTTGTTTGCCAGGGAAACGGGCCGAGGTTTGTGTCTGGGGGCCTATGGCTGGGAGTGACCGGCTGGCTCCTGAAAAGCTACGATAGGCAGGATGGTGACCAGACCCATGGTGGCACCAGTGCCAAGTTGGGCTGGTTTGATAGTACCAAGTGGCTCCTGCAATCTGCCATCAAAAAGTTGGCAGGCGAGTTTTGTTTTCCAGGGAAAAGCGCCGTTGTTTGTGTTTGGGGGCCTGTGGCTGGGAGTGGCCAGCTGGCTAATTAGAATCCACGATACGCAGGATGGTTCCCAGACCAGAGGTGGCACCAGTGCCAAGTCGGTCTAGATTGATGGTGCAAAGTGGTTCCTTCAATCTGCCATCCAGAAGCGGGGTAGCTTACTTTTGTTTACCAGGGAAACGGGCCGAGGTTTGTGTGTGGGGGCCTATGGCTGGGAGTGACCGGCTGGCTCCTGAAAAGCTACGATAGGCAGGATGGTGACCAGACCCATGGTGGCAGCAGTGCCAAGTTGGGCTGGTTTGATAGTACCAAGTGGCTCCTGCAATCTGCCATCAAAAAGTTGGCAGGCGAGTTTTGTTTTCCAGGGAAAAGCGCCGTTGATTTTGTTTGGGGGCCTGTGGCTGGGAGTGGCCGCCTGGCGCCTTAGAATCTACGTTACGCAGGATGGTTCCCAGAACCAAGGTGGCACCAGTTCCAAGTCGGGCTGGTTTGATAGTACCAAGTGCGTACTGCAATCTGCCAGCCAGAAGCGGGGCAGCTTACTTTTGTTTGCCAGGGAAACGGGCCGAGGTTTTGTCTGGGGGCCTATGGCTGGGAGTGACCGGCTGGCTCCTGAAAAGCTACGATAGGCAGGATGGTGACCAGACCCATGGTGGCAGCAGTGCCAAGTTGGGCTGATTTGATAGTACTAAGTGGCTCCTGCAATCTGCCATCAAAAAGTTGGCAGGCGAGTTTTGTTTTCCAGGGAAAAGCGCCGTTGTTTGTGTTTGGGGGCCTGTGGCTGGGAGTGGCCAGCTGGCTAATTAGAATCCACGATACGCAGGATGGTTCCCAGACCAGAGGTGGCACCAGTGCCAAGTCGGGCTAGATTGATGGTGCAAAGTGGTTCCTTCAATCTGCCATCCAGAAGCGGGGTAGCTTACTTTTGTTTACCAGGGAAACGGGCCGAGGTTTGTATGTGAGGGCCTATGGCTGGGAGTGACCGGCTGGCTCCTGAAAAGCTACGATAGGCAGGATGGTGACCAGTCCCACGGTGGCACCAGTGCCAAGTTGGGCTGGTTTGATAGTACCAAGTGGCTCCTGCAATCTGCCATCAAAAAGTTGGCAGGCGAGTTTTGTTTTCCAGGGAAAAGCGCCGTTGTTTGTGTTTGGGGGCCTGTGGCTGGGAGTGGCCAGCTGGCTAATTAGAATCCACGATACGCAGGATGGTTCCCAGACCAGAGGTGGCACCAGTGCCAAGTCGGGCTAGATTGATGGTGCAAAGTGGTTCCTTCAATCTGCCATCCAGAAGCGGGGTAGCTTACTTTTGTTTACCAGGGAAACGGGCCGAGGTTTGTGTGTGGGGGCCTATGGCTGGGAGTGACCGGCTGGCTCCTGAAAAGCTACGATAGGCAGGATGGTGACCAGACCCATGGTGGCAGCAGTGCCAAGTTGGGCTGGTTTGATAGTACCAAGTGGCTCCTGCAATCTGCCATCAAAAAGTTGGCAGGCGAGTTTTGTTTTCCAGGGAAAAGCGCCGTTGATTTTGTTTGGGGGACTGTGGCTGGGAGTGGCCGCCTGGCTAATTAGAATCTACGTTACGCAGGATGGTTCCCAGAACCAAGGTGGCACCAGTGCCAAGTCGGGCTGGTTTGATAGTACCAAGTGCGTACTGCAATCTGCCATCCAGAAGCGGGGCAGCTTACTTTTGTTTGCCAGGGAAACGGGCCAAGGTTTTTGTCTGGGGGCCTATGGCTGGGAGTGACCGACTGGCTCCTGAAAAGCTACGATAGGCAGGATGGTGACCAGACCCATGGTGGCAGCAGTGCCAAGTTGGGCTGATTTGATAGTACTAAGTGGCTCCTGCAATCTGCCATCAAAAAGTTGGCAGGCGAGTTTTGTTTTCCAGGGAAAAGCGCCGTTGTTTGTGTTTGGGGGCCTGTGGCTGGGAGTGGCCGTCTGGCTAATTTGAATCCACGATACGCAGGATGGTTCCCAGACCAGAGGTGGCACCAGTGCCAAGTCGGGCTGGTTTGATAGTACCAAGTGGTTCCTGCAATCTGCCATCCAGAAGCGGGGCAGCTTACTTTTGTTTGCCAGGGAAACGGGCCGAGGTTTTTGTCTGGGGGCCTATGGCTGGGAGTGACTGGCTGGCTCCTGAAAAGCTACGATAGGCGGGATGTTTCCCAGACCCATGGTGGCACCAGTGCCAAGTCGGGCTGATTTGATAGTACCAAGTGGCTCCTGCAATCTGCCATCAAAAAGTTGGCAGGCGAGTTTTGTTTTCCAGGGAAAAGCGCCGTTGTTTGTGTTTGGGGGCCTGTGGCTGGGAGTGGCCGGCTGGCTAATTAGAATCCACGATACGCAGGATGGTTCCCAGACCAGAGGTGGCACCAGAGACAAGTCGGTCCAGTTTGATGGTGCAAAGTGGCTCCTGCAATCTGCCATCCAGAAGCGAAGCATCTGAATTTTATTAGCCAGGGAAACGGGCCGAGGTTCCTGTCTGGGGGCCTATGGCTGGGAGAGGCCGGCTGGCTCCTGAAAAGCTACGATAGACGGGATGTTTCCCAGACCCAAGGTGGTACCAGTGCCAAGTCAGGCTGGTTTGATACTACCAAGTGGTTCCTGCAATCTGCCATCCAGAAGCGGGGCAGCTTACTTTTGTTTGCCAGGGAAACGGGCCGAAGTTTTTGTCTGGGGGCCTATGGCTGGGAGTGACCGGCTGGCTCCTGAAAAGCTACGATAGGCAGGATGGTGACCAGACCCATGGTGGCACCAGTGCCAAGTTGGGCTGGTTTGATAGTACCAAGTGGCTCCTGCAATCTGCCATCAAAATGTTGGCAGGCGAGTTTTGTTTTCCAGGGAAAAGCGCCGTTGTTTGTGTTTGGCGGCCTGTGGCTGGGAGTGGCCGGCTGGCTAATTAGAATCCACGATACGCAGGATGGTTCCCAGACCAGAGGTGGCACCAGTGACAAGTCGGGCCAGTTTGATGGTGCAAAGTGTCTCCTGCAATCTGCCATCCAGAAGCGGGGCAGCTTCCTTTTGTTTGCCAGGGAAACGGGCCGAGGTTTGTGTCTGGGGGTCCATGGCTGGGAGTGACCGGCTGGCTCCTGAAAAGCTACGATAGGCAGGATGGTGAGCAGTCCCACGGTGGCACCAGTGCCAAGTCGGGCTGGTTTGATAGTACCAAGTGGCTCCTGCAATCTGCCATCAAAAAGTTGGCAGGCGAATTTTGTTTTCCAGGGAAAAGCGCCGTTGTTTGTGTTTGGGGGCCTGTGGCTGGGAGTGGCCGGCTGGCTACTTAGAATCCACGATACGCAAGATGGTTCCCAGACCAGAGGTGGCACCAGTGCCATGTCGGGCTGGTTTGATAGTACCAAGTGGCTCCTGCAATCTGCCATCCAGAAGCGGGGCAGCTTACTTTTGTTTGCCAGGGAAACGGGCCGAGGTTTTTGTCTGGGGGCCTATGGCTGGGAGTGACCGGCTGGCTCCTGAAAAGCTACGATAGGCAGGATGGTGACCAGACCCATGGTGGCAGCAGTGCCAAGTTGGGCTGATTTGATAGTACTAAGTGGCTCCTGCAATCTGCCATCAAAAAGTTGGCAGGCGAGTTTTGTTTTCCAGGGATAAGCGCCGTTGTTTGTGTTTGGGGGCCTGTGGCTGGGAGTGGCCGTCTGGCTAATTAGAATCCACGATACGCAGGATGGTTCCCAGACCAGAGGTGGCACCAGTGCCAAGTCGGGCTGCTTTGATAGTACCAAGTGGTTCCTGCAATCTGCCATCCAGAAGCGGGGCAGCTTACTTTTGTTTGCCAGGGAAACGGGCCGAGGTTTTTGTCTGGGGGCCTATGGCTGGGAGTGACCGGCTGGCGCCTGAAAAGCTACGATAGGCAGGATGGTGACCAGACCCATGGTGGCACCAGTGCCAAGTCGGGCTGATTTGGTAGTACCAAGTGGCTCCTGCAATCTGCCATCAAAAAGTTGGCAGGCGAGTTTTGTTTTCCAGGGAAAAGCGCCGTTGTTTGTGTTTGGGGGCCTGTGGCTGGGAGTGGCCGGCTGGCTAATTAGAATCCACGATACGCAGGATGGTTCCCAGACCAGAGGTGGCACCAGAGACAAGTCGGTCCAGTTTGAAGGTGCAAAGTGGCTCCTGCAATATGCCATCCAGAAGCGGGGTAGCTTACTTTTGTTTGCCAGGGAAACGGGCCGAGGTTTTTGTCTGGGGGCCTATGGCTGGGAGTGAACGGCTGGCTCCTGAAAAGCTACGATAGGCAGGATGGTTCCCAGACCAGAGGTGGCACCAGTGCCAAGTTGGGCTGGTTTGATAATACCAAGTGGCTCCGGCAATCTGCCATCAAAAAGTTGGCAGGCGAGATTTGTTTTCCAGGGAAAAGCGCCGTTGTTTGTGTTTGGGGGCCTGTGGCTGGGAGTGGCCGCCTGGCGCCTTAGAATCTACGTTACGCAGGATGGTTCCCAGAACCAAGGTGGCACCAGTGCCAAGTCGGGCTGGTTTGATAGTACCAAGTGCGTACTGCAATCTGCCATCAAAAAGTTGGCAGGCCAGTTTTGTTTTCCAGGGAAAAGCGCCGTTGTTTGTGTTTGGGGGCCTGTGGCTGGGAGTGGCCAGCTGGCTAATTAGAATCCGCGATACGCAGGATGGTTCCCAGACCAGAGGTGGCACCAGTGCCAAGTCGGGCTAGATTGATGGTGCAAAGTGGCTCCTTCAATCTGCCATCCAGAAGCGGGGTAGCTTACTTTTGTTTACCAGGGAAACGGGCCGTTGTTTGTGTCTGGGGCCCTATGGCTGGGAGTGACCGGCTGGCTCCTGAAAAGCTACGATAGGCAGGATGGTGACCAGACCCATGGTGGCAGCAGTGCCAAGTTGGGCTGGTTTGATAGTACCAAGTGGCTCCTGCAATCTGCCATCAAAAAGTTGGCAGGCGAGTTTTGTTTTCCAGGGAAAAGCGCCGTTGTTTGTGTTTGGGGGCCTGTGGCTGGGAGTGGCCGGCTGGCTCCTTAGAAGCCACGATACGCAGGATGGTTCCCAGACCTGAGGTGGCACCAGTGCCAAGTCGGGCTGGTTTGAAAGTACCAAGTGGTTCCTGCAATCTGCCATCCAGAAGCGGACAGCTTACTTTTGTTTGCCAGGGAAACGGGCCGAGGTTTTTGTCTGGGGGCCTATGGCTGGGAGTGACCGGCTGGCTCCTGAAAAGCTACGATAGGCAGGATGGTGACCAGACCCATGGTGGCACCAGTGCCAAGTCGGGCTGGTTTGATAGTACCAAGTGGCTCCTGCAATCTGCCATCAAAAAGTTGGCAGGCGAGTTTTGTTTTCCAGGGAAAAGCGCCGTTGTTTGTGTTTGGGGGCCTGTGGCTGGGAGTGGCCGGCTGGCTAATTAGAATCCACGATACGCAGGATGGTTCCCAGACCAGAGGTGGCACCAGTGCCAAGTCGGGCTAGTTTGATGGTGCAAAGTGGCTCCTGCAATCTGCCATCCAGAAGCGGGGTAGCTTACTTTTGTTTGCCAGGGAAACGGGCCGAGGTTTTTTACTAGGTGCCTATGGCTGGGACTGACCGGCTGGCTCCTGAAAAGCTACCATAGGCAGGATGGTGACCAGACCCATGGTGGCAGCAGTGCCAAGTTGGGCTGGTTTGATAGTACCAAGTGGGTCCTGCAATCTGCCATCAAAAAGTTGGCAGGCGAGTTTTGTTTCCCAGGGAAAAGCGCCATTGTTTCTGTTTGGGGTCCTGTGGCTGGGAGTGGCCGGCTGGCTCCTTAGAAGCCACGATACGCAGGATGGTTCCCAGACCATAGGTGGCACCAGTGCCAAGTCGGGCTGGTTTGATAGTACCAAGTGACTCCTGCAATGTGCCATCCAGAAGCGAGGCAGCTTTCTTTTGTTTGCCAGGGAAACGGGCCGAGGTTTGTGTCTCGGGGCCTATGGCTGGGAGTGACCGGCTGGCTCCTGAAAAGCTACGATAGGCAGGATGGTGACCAGACCCATGGTGGCACCAGTGCCAAGTCGGGCTGGTTTGATAGTACCAAGTGGCTCCTGCAATCTGCCATCAAAAAGTTGGCAGGCGAGTTTTGTTTTCCAGGGAAAAGCGCCGTTGTTTGTGTTTGGGGGCCTGTGGCTGGGAGTGGCCGGCTGGCTCCTTAGAATCCACGATACGCAGGATGGTTCCCAGACCAGAGGTGGCACCAGTGCCAAGTCGGGCTGGTTTGATAGTACCAAGTGGCTCCTGCAATCTGCCATCCAGAAGCGGGGCAGCTTACTTTTGTTTGCCAGGGAAACGGGCCGAGGTTTTTGTCTGGGGGCCTATGGCTGGGAGTGACCGGCTGGCTCCTGAAAAGCTACGATAGGCAGGATGGTGACCAGACCCATGGTGGCAGCAGTGCCAAGTTGGGCTGATTTGATAGTACTAAGTGGCTCCTGCAATCTGCCATCAAAAAGTTGGCAGGCGAGTTTTGTTTTCCAGGGAAAAGCGCCGTTGTTTGTGTTTGGGGGCCTGTGGCTGAGAGTGGCCGGCTGGCTAATTAGAATCCACTATACGCAGGATGGTTCCCAGACCAGAGGTGGCACCAGTGCCAAGTCGGGCTGGTTTGATAGTACCAAGTGGTTCCTGAAATCTGCCATCCAGAAGCGGGGCAGCTTACTTTTGTTTGCCAGGGAAACGGGCCGAGGTTTTTGTCTGGGGGCCTATGGCTGGGAGTGACCGGCTGGCGCCTGAAAAGCTACGATAGGCAGGATGGTGACCAGACCCATGGTGGCACCAGTGCCAAGTTGGGCTGGTTTGATAGTACCAAGTGGCTCCTGCAATCTGCCATCAAAAAGTTGGCAGGCGAGTTTTGTTTTCCAGGGAAAAGCGCCGTTGTTTGTGTTTGGAGGCCTGTGGCTGGGAGTGGCCGGCTGGCTAATTAGAATCCACGATACGCAGGATGGTTCCCAGACCAGAGGTGGCACCAGAGACAAGGTGGTCCAGTTTGATGGTGCAAAGTGGCTCCTGCAATCTGCCATCCAGAAGCGAGGCATCTGAATTTTATTAGCCAGGGAAACGGGCCGAGGTTTTTGTCTGGGGGCCTATGGCTGGGAGAGGCCGGCTGGCTCCTGAAAAGCTACGATAGGCGGGATGTTTCCCAGACCCAAGGTGGCACCAGTGCCAAGTAAGGCTGGTTTGATAGTATCAAGTGGTTCCTGCAATCTGCCATCCAGAAGCGGGGCAGCTTACTTTTGTTTGCCAGGGAAACGGGCCGAGGTTTTTTACTGGGTTCCTATGGCTAGGAGTGACCGGCTGGCTCCTGAAAAGCTACCATAGGCAGGATGGTGACCAGACCCATGGTGGCAGCAGTGCCAAGTCGGGCTGGTTTGATAGTACCAAGTGGCTCCTGCAATCTGCCATCAAAAAGTTGGCAGGCGAGTTTTGTTTTCCAGGGAAAAGCGCCGTTGTTTGTGTTTGGGGGCCTGTGGCTGGGAGTGGCCGGCTGGCTAATTAGAATCCACGATACGCAGGATGGTTCCCAGACCAGAGGTGGCACCAGTGCCAAGTCGGGCTGGTTTGATAGTACCAAGTGGTTCCTGCAATCTGCCATCCAGAAGCGGGGCAGCTTACTTTTGTTTGCCAGGGAAACGGGCCGAGGTTTTTGTCTGGTGGCCTATGGCTGGGAGTGACCGGCTGGCGCCTGAAAAGCTACGATAGGCAGGATGGTGACCAGACCCATGGTGGCACCAGTGCCATGTCGGGCTGATTTGATAGTACCAAGTGGCTCCTGCAATCTGCCATCAAAAAGTTGGCAGGCGAGTTTTGTTTTCCAGGGAAAAGCGCCGTTGTTTGTGTTTGGAGGCCTGTCGCTGGGAGTGGCCGGCTGGCTAATTAGAATCCACGATACGCAGGATGGTTCCCAGACCAGAGGTGGCATCAGAGACAAGTCAGTCCAGTTTCAAGGTGCAAAGTGGCTCCTGCAATCTGCCATCCAGAAGCGGGGTAGCTTACTTTTGTTTGCCAGGGAAACGGGCCGAGGTTTTTGTCTGGGGGCCTATGGCTGGGAGTGACCGGCTGGCTCCTGAAAAGCTACGATAGGCAGGATGGTGACCAGACCCATGGTGGCAGCAGTGCCAAGTTGGGCTGATTTGATAGTACCAAGTGGCTCCTGCAATCTGCCATCAAAAAGTTGGCAGGCGAGTTTTGTTTTCCAGGGAAAAGTGCCGTTGTTTGTGTTTGGGGGCCTGTGGCTGGGAGTGGCCGGCTGGCTAATTAGAATCCACGATACGCAGGATGGTTCCCAGACCAGAGGTGGCACCAGTGCCAAGTCGGGCTGGTTTGATGGTGCAAAGTGGCTCCTGCAATCTGCCATCCAGAAGCGGGGTAGCTTACTTTTGTTTGCCAGGGAAACGGGCCGAGGTTTTTGTCTGGGGGCCTATGGCTGGGAGTGTCCGTCTGGCGCCTGAAAAGCTACGATAGGCAGGATGGTGACCAGACCCATGGTGGCACCAGTGCCAAGTTGGGCTGGTTTGATAGTACCAAGTGGCTCCTGCAATCTGCCATCAAAAAGTTGGCAGGCGAGTTTTGTTTCCCAGGGAAAAGCGCCGTTGTTTGTGTTTGGGGGCCTATGGCTGGGAGTGGCCGGCTGGCTCGTTAGAAGCCACGATACGCAGCATGGTTCCCAGACCAGAGGTGGCCCCAGTGCCAAGTCAAGCTGGTTTGATAGTACCAAGTGGCTCCTGCAATCTGCCATCCAGAAGCGAGGCAGCTTACTTTTGTTTGCCAGGGAAACGGGCCGAGGTTTGTGTCTCGGGGCCTATGGCTTGGAGTGACCGGCTGGCTCCTGAAAAGCTACGATAGGCAGGATGGTGACCAGACCCATGGTGGAACCAGTGCCAAGTTGGGCTGGTTTGATAGTACCACGTGGCTCCTGCAATCTGCCATCAAAAAGTTGGCAGGCGAGTTTTGTTTTCCAGGGAAAAGCGCCGTTGTTTGTGTTTGGGGGCCTGTGGCTGGGAGTGGCCGGCTGTCTCCTTAGAATCCACGATACGCAGGATTGTTCCCAGACCCAAGGTGGCACCATTGCCAAGGTAGGCTGGTTTGATAGTATCAAGTGATTCCTGCAATCTGCCATCCAGAAGCGGGGCAGCTTACTTTTGTTTGCCAGGGAAACGGGCCGAGGTTTGTGTCTGGGGGCCTATGGCTGGGAGTGACCGGCTGGCTCCTGAAAAGCTACGATAGGCAGGATGGTGACCAGACCCATGGTGGCAGCAGTGCCAAGTCGGGCTGGTTTGATAGTACCAAGTGGCTCCTGCAATCTGCCATCAAAAAGTTGGGAGGCGAGTTTTGTTTTCCAGGGAAAAGTGCCGTTGTTTGTGTTAGGGGGCCTGTGGCTGGGAGTGGCCAGCTGGCTCCTTAGAATCCACGATACGCAGGATGGTTCCCAGACCAGAGGTGGCACCAGTGACAAGTCGGGCTGCTTTGATGGTGCAAAGTGATTCCTGCCATCTGCCATCCAGAAGCGCGGTAGCTTACTTTTGTTTGCCAGGGAAACGGGCCGAGGTTTGTGTCTGGGGGCCTATGGCTGGGAGTGACCGGCTGGCTCCTGAAAAGCTATGATAGGCAGGATGGTTACCAGACCCATGGTGGCACCAGTGCCAAGTTGGGCTGTTTTGATAGTACCAAGTGGCTCCTGCAATCTGCCATCAAAAATTTGGCAGGCCAGTTTTGTTTTCCAGGGAAAAGCGCCGTTGTTTGTGTTTGGGGGCCTGTGGCTGGGAGTGGCCGGCTGGCTAATTAGAATCCACGATACGCAGGATGGTTCCCAGACCAAAGGTGGCACCATTGCCAAGGTAGGCTGGTTTGATAAAATCAAGTGGTTCCTGCAATCCAGAAGCGGGGCAGCTTACTTTTGTTTGCCAGGGAAACTGGCCGAGGTTTTTGTCTGGGTGCCTATGGCTGGGAGTGACCGGCTGGCGCCTGAAAAGCTACGATAGGCAGGATGGTGACCAGACCCATGGTGGCACCAGTGCAAAGTCGGGCTGATTTGATAGTACCAAGTGGCTCCTGCAATCTGCCATCAAAAAGTTGGCAGGCGAGTTTTGTTTTCCAGGGAAAAGTGCCGTTGTTTGTGTTAGGGGGCCTGTGGCTGGGAGTGGCCAGCTGGCTCCTTAGAATCCACGATACGCAGGATGGTTCCCAGACCAGAGGTGGCACCAGTGACAAGTCGGTCCAGTTTGATGGTGCAAAGTGGCTCCTGCAATCTGCCATCCAGAAGCGGGGAAGCTTACTTTTGTTTGCCAGGGAAACGGGCCGAGGTTTGTGTCTGGGGGCCTATGGCTGGGAGTGACCGGCTGGCTCCTGAAAAGGTACGATAGGCAGGATGGCGACCAGACCCATGGTGGCACCAGTGCCAAGTTGGGCTGGTTTGATAGTACCAAGTGGCTCCTGCAATCTGCCATCAAAAAGTTGGCAGGCGAGTTTTGTTTTCCAGGGAAAAGCACCGTTGTTTGTGTTTGGGGGCCTATGGCTGGGAGTGGCCGGCTGGCTAATTAGAATCCACAATACGCAGGATGGTTCCCGAACCAGAGGTGGCACCAGTGCCAAGTCGGGCTGGTTTGATAGTACCAAGTGGTTCCTGCAATCTGCCATCCAGAAGTGGGGCAGCTTACTTTTGTTTGCCCGGGAAAGGGGCCGAGGTTTTTGTCTGGGGGCCTATGGCTGGGAGTGACGGTCTGGCGCCTGAAAAGCTACGATAGGCAGGATGGTGACCAGACCCATGGTGGCACCAGTGCCAAGTCGGGCTGGCTTGATAGTACCAAGTGGCTCCTGCAATCTGCCATCAAAAAGTTGGCAGGCGAGTTTTGTTTTCCAGGGAAAAGCGCCGTTGTTTGTGTTTGGGGGCCTGTGGCTGGGACTGGCCGGCTGGCTAATTAGAATCCACGATACGCAGGATGGTTCCCAGACCAGAGGTGGCACCAGTGACAAGTCGGGCATGTTTGATGGTGCAAAGTGGCTCCTGCAATCTGCCATCCAGAAGCGGGGTAGCTTACTTTTGTTTGCCAGGGAAACGGGCCGAGGATTTTTGCTGGGTGCCTATGGCTAGGAGTGACCCGCTGGCTCCTGAAAAGCTACCATAGGCAGGATGGTGACCAGACCCATGGTGGCAGCAGTGCCAAGTTGGGCTGGTTTGATAGTACCAAGCGGGTCCTGCAATCTGCCATCAAAAATTTGGCAGGCGAGTTTTGTTTTCCAGGGAAAAGCGCCGTTGATTTTGTTTGGGGGCCTGTGGCTGGGAGTGGCCGCCTGGCTAATTAGAATCTAAGTTACGCAGGATGGTTCCCAGAACCAAGGTGGCTCCAGTGCCAAGTCGGGCTGGTTTGATAGTACCAAGTGGCTCCTGCAATCTGCCATCCAGAAGCGGGGCAGCTTACTTTTGTTTGCCAGGGAAACGGGCCGAGGTTTTTGTCTGGGGGCCTATGGCTGGGAGTGACCGGCCGGCTCCTGAAAAGCTACGATAGGCAGGATGGTGACCAGACCCATGGTGGCAGCAGTGCCAAGTTGGGCTGATTTGATAGTACTAAGTGGCTCCTGCAATCTGCCATCAAAAAGTTGGCAGGCGAGTTTTGTTTTCCAGGGAAAAGCGCCGTTGTTTGTGTTTGGGGGCCTGTGGCTGGGAGTGGCCGGCTGGCTAATTAGAATCCACGATTTGCAGGATGGTTCCCAGACCAGAGGTGGCACCAGTGCCAAGTCGGGCTGCTTTGATAGTACCAAGTGGTTCCTGCAATCTGCCATCCAGAAGCGGGGCAGCTTACTTTTGTTTGCCAGGGAAACGGGCCGAGGTTTTTTTCTGGGGGCCTATGGCTGGGAGTGACCGGCTGGCGCCTGAAAAGCTACGATAGGCAGGATGGTGACCAGACCCATGGTGGCACCAGTGCCAAGTCGGGCTGATTTGATAGTACCAAGTGGCTCCTGCAATCTGCCATCAAAAAGTTGGCAGGCGAGTTTTGTTTTCCAGGGAAAAGCGCCGTTGTTTCTGTTTGGAGGCCTGTGGCTGGGAGTGGCCGGCTGGCAAATTAGAATCCACGATACACAGGATGGTTCCCAGACCAGAGGTGGCATCAGAGACAAGTCGGTCCAGTTTCAAGGTGCAAAGTGACTCCTGCAATCTGCCATCCAGAAGCGCGGTAGCTTACTTTTGTTTGCCAGGGAAACGGGCCGAGGTTTTTGTCTGGGGGCCTATGGCTGGGAGTGACCGGCTGGCTCCTGAAAAGCTACGATAGGCAGGATGGTGACCAGACCCATGGTGGCAGCAGTGCCAAGTTGGGCTGATTTGATAGTACCAAGTGGCTCCTGCAATCTGCCATCAAAAAGTTGGCAGGCGAGTTTTGTTTTCCAGGGAAAAGTGCCGTTGTTTGTGTTTGGGGGCCTGTGGCTGGGAGTGGCCGGCTGGCTAATTAGAATCCACGATACGCAGGATGGTTCCCAGACCAGAGGTGGCACCAGTGCCAAGTCGGGCTGGTTTGATGGTGCAAAGTGGCTCCTGCAATCTGCCATCCAGAAGCGGGGTAGCTTACTTTTGTTTGCCAGGGAAACGGGCCGAGGTTTTTTACTGGGTTCCTATGGCTAGGAGTGACCGGCTGGCTCCTGAAAAGCTACCATAGGCAGGATGGTGACCAGACCCATGGTGGCAGCAGTGCCAAGTTGGGCTGGTTTGATAGTACCAAGTGGCTCCTGCAATCTGCCATCAAAAAGTTGGCAGGCGAGTTTTGTTTTCCAGGGAAAAGCGCCGTTGTTTGTGTTTGGGGGCCTGTGGCTGGGAGTGGCCGGCTGGCTAATTAGAATCCACGATACGCAGGATGGTTCCCAGGCCAGCGGTGGCACCAGTGCCAAGTCGGGCTGGATTGATAGTACCAAGTGGTTCCTGCAATCTACCATCCAGAAGCGGGGCAGCTTACTTTTGTTTGCCAGGGAAACGGGCCGAGGTTTGTGTCTGGGGGCCTATGGCTGGGAGTGACCGGCTGGCTCCTGAAAAGCTACGATAGGCAGGATGGTGACCAGACCCATGGTGGCACCAGTGCCAAGTTGGGCTGGTTTGATAGTACCAAGTGGCTCCTGCAATCTGCCATCAAAAAGTTGGCAGGCGAGTTTTGTTTTCCAGGGAAAAGCGCCGTTGTTTGTGTTTGGGGGCCTGTGGCTGGGAGTGGCCGGCTGTCTCCTTAGAATCCACGATACGCAGGATTGTTCCCAGACCCAAGGTGGCACCATTGCCAAGGTAGGCTGATTTGATAGTATCAAGTGATTCCTGCAATCTGCCATCCAGAAGCGGGGCAGCTTACTTTTGTTTGCCAGGGAAACGGGCCGAGGTTTGTGTCTGGGGGCCTATGGCTGGGAGTGACCGGCTGGCTCCTGAAAAGCTACGATAGGCAGGATGGTGACCAGACCCATGGTGGCAGCAGTGCCAAGTCGGGCTGGTTTGATAGTACCAAGTGGCTCCTGCAATCTGCCATCAAAAAGTTGGGAGGCGAGTTTTGTTTTCCAGGGAAAAGTGCCGTTGTTTGTGTTAGGGGGCCTGTGGCTGGGAGTGGCCAGCTGGCTCCTTAGAATCCACGATACGCAGGATGGTTCCCAGACCAGAGGTGGCACCAGTGACAAGTCGGGCTGCTTTGATGGTGCAAAGTGATTCCTGCCATCTGCCATCCAGAAGCGCGGTAGCTTACTTTTGTTTGCCAGGGAAACGGGCCGAGGTTTGTGTCTGGGGGCCTATGGCTGGGAGTGACCGGCTGGCTCCTGAAAAGCTATGATAGGCAGGATGGTTACCAGACCCATGGTGGCACCAGTGCCAAGTTGGGCTGTTTTGATAGTACCAAGTGGCTCCTGCAATCTGCCATCAAAAATTTGGCAGGCCAGTTTTGTTTTCCAGGGAAAAGCGCCGTTGTTTGTGTTTGGGGGCCTGTGGCTGGGAGTGGCCTGCTGTCTCCTTAGAATCCACGATACGCAGGATGGTTCCCAGACCCAAGGTGGCACCATTGCCAAGGTAGGCTGGTTTGATACTATCAAGTGGTTCCTGCAATCCAGAAGCGGGGCAGCTTACTTTTGTTTGCCAGGGAAACGGGCCGAGGTTTGTGTCTGGGGGCCTATGGCTGGGAGTGACGGGCTGGCGCCTGAAAAGCTACGATAGGCAGGATGGTGACCAGACCCATGGTGGCACCAGTGCAAAGTCGGGCTGATTTGATAGTACCAAGTGGCTCCTGCAATCTGCCATCAAAAAGTTGGCAGGCGAGTTTTGTTTTCCAGGGAAAAGTGCCGTTGTTTGTGTTAGGGGGCCTGTGGCTGGGAGTGGCCAGCTGGCTCCTTAGAATCCACGATACGCAGGATGGTTCCCAGACCAGAGGTGGCACCAGTGACAAGTCGGTCCAGTTTGATGGTGCAAAGTGGCTCCTGCAATCTGCCATCCAGAAGCGGGGAAGCTTACTTTTGTTTGCCAGGGAAACGGGCCGAGGTTTGTGTCTGGGGGCCTATGGCTGGGAGTGACCGGCTGGCTCCTGAAAAGGTACGATAGGCAGGATGGCGACCAGACCCATGGTGGCACCAGTGCCAAGTTGGGCTGGTTTGATAGTACCAAGTGGCTCCTGCAATCTGCCATCAAAAAGTTGGCAGGCGAGTTTTGTTTTCCAGGGAAAAGCACCGTTGTTTGTGTTTGGGGGCCTGTGGCTGGGAGTGGCCGGCTGGCTAATTAGAATCCACAATACGCAGGATGGTTCCCAGACCAGAGGTGGCACCAGTGCCAAGTCGGGCTGGTTTGATAGTACCAAGTGTCTCCTGCAATCTGCCATCCAGAAGCGGGGCAGCTTACTTTTGTTTGCCCGGGAAAGGGGCCGAGGTTTTTGTCTGGGGGCCTATGGCTGGGGGTGACGGTCTGGCGCCTGAAAAGCTACGATAGGCAGGATGGTGACCAGACCCATGGTGGCACCAGTGCCAAGTCGGGCTGGTTTGATAGTACCACGTGGCTCCTGCAATCTGCCCTCAAAAAGTTGGCAGGCGAGTTTTGTTTTCCAGGGAAAAGCGCCGTTGTTTGTGTTTGGGGGCCTGTGGCTGGGAGTGGCCGGCTGGCTAATTAGAATCCACGATACGCAGGATGGTTCCCAGACCAGAGGTGGCACCAGTGCCAAGTCGGGCTAGTTTGATGGTGCAAAGTGGCTCCTGCAATCTGCCATCCAGAAGCGGGGTAGCTTATTTTGTTTGCCAGGGAAACGGGCCGAGGTTTTTTGCTGGGTGCCTATGGCTAGGAGTGACCCGCTGGCTCCTGAAAAGCTACCATAGGCAGGATGGTGACCAGACCCATGGTGGCAGCAGTGCCAAGTTGGGCTGGTTTGATAGTACCAAGTGGCTCCTGCAATCTGCCATCAAAAAGTTGGCAGGCGAGTTTTGTTTTCCAGGGAAAAGCGCCGTTGTTTGTGTTTGGGGGCCTGTGGCTGGGAGTGGCCGGCTGGCTAATTAGAATCCACGATACGCAGGATGGTTCCCAGACCAGAGGTGGCATCAGAGACAAGTCGGTCCAGTTTCAAGGTGCAAAGTGGCTCCTGCAATCTGCCATCCAGAAGCGCGGTAGCTTACTTTTGTTTGCCAGGGAAACGGGCCGAGGTTTTTGTCTGGGGGCCTATGGCTGGGAGTGACCGGCTGGCTCCTGAAAAGCTACGATAGGCAGGATGGTGACCAGACCCATGGTGGCAGCAGTGCCAAGTTGGGCTGATTTGATAGTACCAAGTGGCTCCTGCAATCTGCCATCAAAAAGTTGGCAGGCGAGTTTTGTTTTCCAGGGAAAAGTGCCGTTGTTTGTGTTTGGGGGCCTGTGGCTGGGAGTGGCCGGCTGGCTAATTAGAATCCACGATACGCAGGATGGTTCCCAGACCAGAGGTGGCACCAGTGCCAAGTCGGGCTGGTTTGATGGTGCAAAGTGGCTCCTGCAATCTGCCATCCAGAAGCGCGGTAGCTTACTTTTGTTTGCCAGGGAAACGGGCCGAGGTTTTTTACTGGGTTCCTATGGCTAGGAGTGACCGGCTGGCTCCTGAAAAGCTACCATAGGCAGGATGGTGACCAGACCCATGGTGGCAGCAGTGCCAAGTTGGGCTGGTTTGATAGTACCAAGTGGCTCCTGCAATCTGCCATCAAAAAGTTGGCAGGCGAGTTTTGTTTTCCAGGGAAAAGCGCCGTTGTTTGTGTTTGGGGGCCTGTGGCTGGGAGTGGCCGGCTGGCTAATTAGAATCCACGATACGCAGGATGGTTCCCAGGCCAGCGGTGGCACCAGTGCCTAGTCGGGCTGGATTGATAGTACCAAGTGGTTCCTGCAATCTACCATCCAGAAGCGGGGCAGCTTACTTTTGTTTGCCAGGGAAACGGGCCGAGGTTTGTGTCTGGGGGCCTATGGCTGGGAGTGACCGGCTGGCTCCTGAAAAGCTACGATAGGCAGGATGGTGACCAGACCCATGGTGGCACCAGTGCCAAGTTGGGCTGGTTTGATAGTACCAAGTGGCTCCTGCAATCTGCCATCAAAAAGTTGGCAGGCGAGTTTTGTTTTCCAGGGAAAAGCGCCGTTGTTTGTGTTTGGGGGCCTGTGGCTGGGAGTGGCCGGCTGTCTCCTTAGAATCCACGATACGCAGGATTGTTCCCAGACCCAAGGTGGCACCATTGCCAAGGTAGGCTGGTTTGATAGTATCAAGTGATTCCTGCAATCTGCCATCCAGAAGCGGGGCAGCTTACTTTTGTTTGCCAGGGAAACGGGCCGAGGTTTGTGTCTGGGGGCCTATGGCTGGGAGTGACCGGCTGGCTCCTGAAAAGCTACGATAGGCAGGATGGTGACCAGACCCATGGTGGCAGCAGTGCCAAGTCGGGCTGGTTTGATAGTACCAAGTGGCTCCTGCAATCTGCCATCAAAAAGTTGGGAGGCGAGTTTTGTTTTCCAGGGAAAAGTGCCGTTGTTTGTGTTAGGGGGCCTGTGGCTGGGAGTGGCCAGCTGGCTCCTTAGAATCCACGATACGCAGGATGGTTCCCAGACCAGAGGTGGCACCAGTGACAAGTCGGGCTGCTTTGATGGTGCAAAGTGATTCCTGCCATCTGCCATCCAGAAGCGCGGTAGCTTACTTTTGTTTGCCAGGGAAACGGGCCGAGGTTTGTGTCTGGGGGCCTATGGCTGGGAGTGACCGGCTGGCTCCTGAAAAGCTATGATAGGCAGGATGGTTACCAGACCCATGGTGGCAGCAGTGCCAAGTTGGGCTGATTTGATAGTACCAAGTGGCTCCTGCAATCTGCCATCAAAAATTTGGCAGGCCAGTTTTGTTTTCCAGGGAAAAGCGCCGTTGTTTGTGTTTGGGGGCCTGTGGCTGGGAGTGGCCTGCTGTCTCCTTAGAATCCACGATACGCAGGATGGTTCCCAGACCCAAGGTGGCACCATTGCCAAGGTAGGCTGGTTTGATACTATCAAGTGGTTCCTGCAATCCAGAAGCGGGGCAGCTTACTTTTGTTTGCCAGGGAAACGGGCCGAGGTTTGTGTCTGGGGGCCTATGGCTGGGAGTGACCGGCTGGCTCCTGAAAAGGTACGATAGGCAGGATGGCGACCAGACCCATGGTGGCACCAGTGCCAAGTTGGGCTGGTTTGATAGTACCAAGTGGCTCCTGCAATCTGCCATCAAAAAGTTGGCAGGCGAGTTTTGTTTTCCAGGGAAAAGCACCGTTGTTTGTGTTTGGGGGCCTATGGCTGGGAGTGGCCGGCTGGCTAATTAGAATCCACAATACGCAGGATGGTTCCCGAACCAGAGGTGGCACCAGTGCCAAGTCGGGCTGGTTTGATAGTACCAAGTGGTTCCTGCAATCTGCCATCCAGAAGCGGGGCAGCTTACTTTTGTTTGCCCGGGAAAGGGGCCGAGGTTTTTGTCTGGGGGCCTATGGCTGGGAGTGACGGTCTGGCGCCTGAAAAGCTACGATAGGCAGGATGGTGACCAGACCCATGGTGGCACCAGTGCCAAGTCGGGCTGGCTTGATAGTACCAAGTGGCTCCTGCAATCTGCCATCAAAAAGTTGGCAGGCGAGTTTTGTTTTCCAGGGAAAAGCGCCGTTGTTTGTGTTTGGGGGCCTGTGGCTGGGACTGGCCGGCTGGCTAATTAGAATCCACGATACGCAGGATGGTTCCCAGACCAGAGGTGGCACCAGTGACAAGTCGGGCATGTTTGATGGTGCAAAGTGGCTCCTGCAATCTGCCATCCAGAAGCGGGGTAGCTTACTTTTGTTTGCCAGGGAAACGGGCCGAGGTTTTTTGCTGGGTGCCTATGGCTAGGAGTGACCCGCTGGCTCCTGAAAAGCTACCATAGGCAGGATGGTGACCAGACCCATGGTGGCAGCAGTGCCAAGTTGGGCTGGTTTGATAGTACCAAGCGGGTCCTGCAATCTGCCATCAAAAATTTGGCAGGCGAGTTTTGTTTTCCAGGGAAAAGCGCCGTTGATTTTGTTTGGGGGCCTGTGGCTGGGAGTGGCCGCCTGGCGCCTTAGAATCTAAGTTACGCAGGATGGTTCCCAGAACCAAGGTGGCTCCAGTGCCAAGTCGGGCTGGTTTGATAGTACCAAGTGGCTCCTGCAATCTGCCATCCAGAAGCGGGGCAGCTTACTTTTGTTTGCCAGGGAAACGGGCCGAGGTTTTTGTCTGGGGGCCTATGGCTGGGAGTGACCGGCCGGCTCCTGAAAAGCTACGATAGGCAGGATGGTGACCAGACCCATGGTGGCAGCAGTGCCAAGTTGGGCTGATTTGATAGTACTAAGTGGCTCCTGCAATCTGCCATCAAAAAGTTGGCAGGCGAGTTTTGTTTTCCAGGGAAAAGCGCCGTTGTTTGTGTTTGGGGGCCTGTGGCTGGGAGTGGCCGGCTGGCTAATTAGAATCCACGATTTGCAGGATGGTTCCCAGACCAGAGGTGGCACCAGTGCCAAGTCGGGCTGCTTTGATAGTACCAAGTGGTTCCTGCAATCTGCCATCCAGAAGCGGGGCAGCTTACTTTTGTTTGCCAGGGAAACGGGCCGAGGTTTTTTTCTGGGGGCCTATGGCTGGGAGTGACCGGCTGGCGCCTGAAAAGCTACGATAGGCAGGATGGTGACCAGACCCATGGTGGCACCAGTGCCAAGTCGGGCTGATTTGATAGTACCAAGTGGCTCCTGCAATCTGCCATCAAAAAGTTGGCAGGCGAGTTTTGTTTTCCAGGGAAAAGCGCCGTTGTTTCTGTTTGGAGGCCTGTGGCTGGGAGTGGCCGGCTGGCAAATTAGAATCCACGATACACAGGATGGTTCCCAGACCAGAGGTGGCATCAGAGACAAGTCGGTCCAGTTTCAAGGTGCAAAGTGACTCCTGCAATCTGCCATCCAGAAGCGCGGTAGCTTACTTTTGTTTGCCAGGGAAACGGGCCGAGGTTTTTGTCTGGGGGCCTATGGCTGGGAGTGACCGGCTGGCTCCTGAAAAGCTACGATAGGCAGGATGGTGACCAGACCCATGGTGGCAGCAGTGCCAAGTTGGGCTGATTTGATAGTACCAAGTGGCTCCTGCAATCTGCCATCAAAAAGTTGGCAGGCGAGTTTTGTTTTCCAGGGAAAAGTGCCGTTGTTTGTGTTTGGGGGCCTGTGGCTGGGAGTGGCCGGCTGGCTAATTAGAATCCACGATACGCAGGATGGTTCCCAGACCAGAGGTGGCACCAGTGCCAAGTCGGGCTGGTTTGATGGTGCAAAGTGGCTCCTGCAATCTGCCATCCAGAAGCGGGGTAGCTTACTTTTGTTTGCCAGGGAAACGGGCCGAGGTTTTTTACTGGGTTCCTATGGCTAGGAGTGACCGGCTGGCTCCTGAAAAGCTACCATAGGCAGGATGGTGACCAGACCCATGGTGGCAGCAGTGCCAAGTTGGGCTGGTTTGATAGTACCAAGTGGCTCCTGCAATCTGCCATCAAAAAGTTGGCAGGCGAGTTTTGTTTTCCAGGGAAAAGCGCCGTTGTTTGTGTTTGGGGGCCTGTGGCTGGGAGTGGCCGGCTGGCTAATTAGAATCCACGATACGCAGGATGGTTCCCAGGCCAGCGGTGGCACCAGTGCCAAGTCGGGCTGGATTGATAGTACCAAGTGGTTCCTGCAATCTACCATCCAGAAGCGGGGCAGCTTACTTTTGTTTGCCAGGGAAACGGGCCGAGGTTTGTGTCTGGGGGCCTATGGCTGGGAGTGACCGGCTGGCTCCTGAAAAGCTACGATAGGCAGGATGGTGACCAGACCCATGGTGGCACCAGTGCCAAGTTGGGCTGGTTTGATAGTACCAAGTGGCTCCTGCAATCTGCCATCAAAAAGTTGGCAGGCGAGTTTTGTTTTCCAGGGAAAAGCGCCGTTGTTTGTGTTTGGGGGCCTGTGGCTGGGAGTGGCCGGCTGTCTCCTTAGAATCCACGATACGCAGGATTGTTCCCAGACCCAAGGTGGCACCATTGCCAAGGTAGGCTGATTTGATAGTATCAAGTGATTCCTGCAATCTGCCATCCAGAAGCGGGGCAGCTTACTTTTGTTTGCCAGGGAAACGGGCCGAGGTTTGTGTCTGGGGGCCTATGGCTGGGAGTGACCGGCTGGCTCCTGAAAAGCTACGATAGGCAGGATGGTGACCAGACCCATGGTGGCAGCAGTGCCAAGTCGGGCTGGTTTGATAGTACCAAGTGGCTCCTGCAATCTGCCATCAAAAAGTTGGGAGGCGAGTTTTGTTTTCCAGGGAAAAGTGCCGTTGTTTGTGTTAGGGGGCCTGTGGCTGGGAGTGGCCAGCTGGCTCCTTAGAATCCACGATACGCAGGATGGTTCCCAGACCAGAGGTGGCACCAGTGACAAGTCGGGCTGCTTTGATGGTGCAAAGTGATTCCTGCCATCTGCCATCCAGAAGCGCGGTAGCTTACTTTTGTTTGCCAGGGAAACGGGCCGAGGTTTGTGTCTGGGGGCCTATGGCTGGGAGTGACCGGCTGGCTCCTGAAAAGCTATGATAGGCAGGATGGTTACCAGACCCATGGTGGCACCAGTGCCAAGTTGGGCTGTTTTGATAGTACCAAGTGGCTCCTGCAATCTGCCATCAAAAATTTGGCAGGCCAGTTTTGTTTTCCAGGGAAAAGCGCCGTTGTTTGTGTTTGGGGGCCTGTGGCTGGGAGTGGCCTGCTGTCTCCTTAGAATCCACGATACGCAGGATGGTTCCCAGACCCAAGGTGGCACCATTGCCAAGGTAGGCTGGTTTGATACTATCAAGTGGTTCCTGCAATCCAGAAGCGGGGCAGCTTACTTTTGTTTGCCAGGGAAACGGGCCGAGGTTTGTGTCTGGGGGCCTATGGCTGGGAGTGACGGGCTGGCGCCTGAAAAGCTACGATAGGCAGGATGGTGACCAGACCCATGGTGGCACCAGTGCCAAGTCGGGCTGATTTGATAGTACCAAGTGGCTCCTGCAATCTGCCATCAAAAAGTTGGCAGGCGAGTTTTGTTTTCCAGGGAAAAGTGCCGTTGTTTGTGTTAGGGGGCCTGTGGCTGGGAGTGGCCAGCTGGCTCCTTAGAATCCACGATACGCAGGATGGTTCCCAGACCAGAGGTGGCACCAGTGACAAGTCGGTCCAGTTTGATGGTGCAAAGTGTGTCCTGCAATCTGCCATCCAGAAGCGGGGAAGCTTACTTTTGTTTGCCAGGGAAACGGGCCGAGGTTTGTGTCTGGGGGCCTATGGCTGGGAGTGACCGGCTGGCTCCTGAAAAGGTACGATAGGCAGGATGGCGACCAGACCCATGGTGGCACCAGTGCCAAGTTGGGCTGGTTTGATAGTACCAAGTGGCTCCTGCAATCTGCCATCAAAAAGTTGGCAGGCGAGTTTTGTTTTCCAGGGAAAAGCGCCGTTGTTTGTGTTTGGGGGCCTGTGGCTGGGAGTGGCCGGCTGGCTAATTAGAATCCACAATACGCAGGATGGTTCCCAGACCAGAGGTGGCACCAGTGCCAAGTCGGGCTGGTTTGATAGTACCAAGTGTCTCCTGCAATCTGCCATCCAGAAGCGGGGCAGCTTACTTTTGTTTGCCCGGGAAAGGGGCCGAGGTTTTTGTCTGGGGGCCTATGGCTGGGGGTGACGGTCTGGCGCCTGAAAAGCTACGATAGGCAGGATGGTGACCAGACCCATGGTGGCACCAGTGCCAAGTCGGGCTGGTTTGATAGTACCACGTGGCTCCTGCAATCTGCCCTCAAAAAGTTGGCAGGCGAGTTTTGTTTTCCAGGGAAAAGCGCCGTTGTTTGTGTTTGGGGGCCTGTGGCTGGGAGTGGCCGGCTGGCTAATTAGAATCCACGATACGCAGGATGGTTCCCAGACCAGAGGTGGCACCAGTGCCAAGTCGGGCTAGTTTGATGGTGCAAAGTGGCTCCTGCAATCTGCCATCCAGAAGCGGGGTAGCTTATTTTGTTTGCCAGGGAAACGGGCCGAGGTTTTTTGCTGGGTGCCTATGGCTAGGAGTGACCCGCTGGCTCCTGAAAAGCTACCATAGGCAGGATGGTGACCAGACCCATGGTGGCAGCAGTGCCAAGTTGGGCTGGTTTGATAGTACCAAGTGGCTCCTGCAATCTGCCATCAAAAAGTTGGCAGGCGAGTTTTGTTTTCCAGGGAAAAGCGCCGTTGTTTGTGTTTGGGGGCCTGTGGCTGGGAGTGGCCGGCTGGCTAATTAGAATCCACGATACGCAGGATGGTTCCCAGACCAGAGGTGGCATCAGAGACAAGTCGGTCCAGTTTCAAGGTGCAAAGTGGCTCCTGCAATCTGCCATCCAGAAGCGCGGTAGCTTACTTTTGTTTGCCAGGGAAACGGGCCGAGGTTTTTGTCTGGGGGCCTATGGCTGGGAGTGACCGGCTGGCTCCTGAAAAGCTACGATAGGCAGGATGGTGACCAGACCCATGGTGGCAGCAGTGCCAAGTTGGGCTGATTTGATAGTACCAAGTGGCTCCTGCAATCTGCCATCAAAAAGTTGGCAGGCGAGTTTTGTTTTCCAGGGAAAAGTGCCGTTGTTTGTGTTTGGGGGCCTGTGGCTGGGAGTGGCCGGCTGGCTAATTAGAATCCACGATACGCAGGATGGTTCCCAGACCAGAGGTGGCACCAGTGCCAAGTCGGGCTGGTTTGATGGTGCAAAGTGGCTCCTGCAATCTGCCATCCAGAAGCGCGGTAGCTTACTTTTGTTTGCCAGGGAAACGGGCCGAGGTTTTTTACTGGGTTCCTATGGCTAGGAGTGACCGGCTGGCTCCTGAAAAGCTACCATAGGCAGGATGGTGACCAGACCCATGGTGGCAGCAGTGCCAAGTTGGGCTGGTTTGATAGTACCAAGTGGCTCCTGCAATCTGCCATCAAAAAGTTGGCAGGCGAGTTTTGTTTTCCAGGGAAAAGCGCCGTTGTTTGTGTTTGGGGGCCTGTGGCTGGGAGTGGCCGGCTGGCTAATTAGAATCCACGATACGCAGGATGGTTCCCAGGCCAGCGGTGGCACCAGTGCCAAGTCGGGCTGGATTGATAGTACCAAGTGGTTCCTGCAATCTACCATCCAGAAGCGGGGCAGCTTACTTTTGTTTGCCAGGGAAACGGGCCGAGGTTTGTGTCTGGGGGCCTATGGCTGGGAGTGACCGGCTGGCTCCTGAAAAGCTACGATAGGCAGGATGGTGACCAGACCCATGGTGGCACCAGTGCCAAGTTGGGCTGGTTTGATAGTACCAAGTGGCTCCTGCAATCTGCCATCAAAAAGTTGGCAGGCGAGTTTTGTTTTCCAGGGAAAAGCGCCGTTGTTTGTGTTTGGGGGCCTGTGGCTGGGAGTGGCCGGCTGTCTCCTTAGAATCCACGATACGCAGGATTGTTCCCAGACCCAAGGTGGCACCATTGCCAAGGTAGGCTGGTTTGATAGTATCAAGTGATTCCTGCAATCTGCCATCCAGAAGCGGGGCAGCTTACTTTTGTTTGCCAGGGAAACGGGCCGAGGTTTGTGTCTGGGGGCCTATGGCTGGGAGTGACCGGCTGGCTCCTGAAAAGCTACGATAGGCAGGATGGTGACCAGACCCATGGTGGCAGCAGTGCCAAGTCGGGCTGGTTTGATAGTACCAAGTGGCTCCTGCAATCTGCCATCAAAAAGTTGGGAGGCGAGTTTTGTTTTCCAGGGAAAAGTGCCGTTGTTTGTGTTAGGGGGCCTGTGGCTGGGAGTGGCCAGCTGGCTCCTTAGAATCCACGATACGCAGGATGGTTCCCAGACCAGAGGTGGCACCAGTGACAAGTCGGGCTGCTTTGATGGTGCAAAGTGATTCCTGCCATCTGCCATCCAGAAGCGCGGTAGCTTACTTTTGTTTGCCAGGGAAACGGGCCGAGGTTTGTGTCTGGGGGCCTATGGCTGGGAGTGACCGGCTGGCTCCTGAAAAGCTATGATAGGCAGGATGGTTACCAGACCCATGGTGGCAGCAGTGCCAAGTTGGGCTGATTTGATAGTACCAAGTGGCTCCTGCAATCTGCCATCAAAAATTTGGCAGGCCAGTTTTGTTTTCCAGGGAAAAGCGCCGTTGTTTGTGTTTGGGGGCCTGTGGCTGGGAGTGGCCTGCTGTCTCCTTAGAATCCACGATACGCAGGATGGTTCCCAGACCCAAGGTGGCACCATTGCCAAGGTAGGCTGGTTTGATACTATCAAGTGGTTCCTGCAATCCAGAAGCGGGGCAGCTTACTTTTGTTTGCCAGGGAAACGGGCCGAGGTTTGTGTGTGGGGGCCTATGGCTGGGAGTGACAGGCTGGCGCCTGAAAAGCTACGATAGGCAGGATGGTGACCAGACCCATGGTGGCACCAGTGCAAAGTCGGGCTGATTTGATAGTACCAAGTGGCTCCTGCAATCTGCCATCAAAAAGTTGGCAGGCGAGTTTTGTTTTCCAGGGAAAAGTGCCGTTGTTTGTGTTAGGGGGCCTGTGGCTGGGAGTGGCCAGCTGGCTCCTTAGAATCCACGATACGCAGGATGGTTCCCAGACCAGAGGTGGCACCAGTGACAAGTCGGTCCAGTTTGATGGTGCAAAGTGGCTCCTGCAATCTGCCATCCAGAAGCGGGGTAGCTTACTTTTGTTTGCCAGGGAAACGGGCCGAGGTTTGTGTCTGGGGGCCTATGGCTGGGAGTCACCGGCTGGCTCCTGAAAAGCTACGATAGGCAGGATGGTGACCAGACCCATGGTGGCACCAGTGCCAAGTTGGGCTGGTTTGATAGTACCAAGTGGCTCCTGCAATCTGCCATCTAAAAGTTGGCAGGCGAGTTTTGTTTTCCTGGGAAAAGCACCGTTGTTTGTGTTTGGGGGCCTGTGGCTGGGAGTGGCCGGCTGGCTAATTAGAATCCACAATACGCAGGATGGTTCCCAGACCAGAGGTGGCACCAGTGCCAAGTCGGGCTGGTTTGATAGTACCAAGTGGTTCCTGCAATCTGCCATCCAGAAGCGGGGCAGCTTACTTTTGTTTGCCCGGGAAAGGGGCCGAGGTTTTTGTCTGGGGGCCTATGGCTGGGGGTGACGGTCTGGCGCCTGAAAAGCTACGATAGGCAGGATGGTGACCAGACCCATGGTGGCACCAGTGCCAAGTCGGGCTGGTTTGATAGTACCACGTGGCTCCTGCAATCTGCCCTCAAAAAGTTGGCAGGCGAGTTTTGTTTTCCAGGGAAAAGCGCCGTTGTTTGTGTTTGGGGGCCTGTGGCTGGGAGTGGCCGGCTGGCTAATTAGAATCCACGATACGCAGGATGGTTCCCAGACCAGAGGTGGCACCAGTGCCAAGTCGGGCTAGTTTGATGGTGCAAAGTGGCTCCTGCAATCTGCCATCCAGAAGCGGGGTAGCTTATTTTGTTTGCCAGGGAAACGGGCCGAGGTTTTTTGCTGGGTGCCTATGGCTAGGAGTGACCCGCTGGCTCCTGAAAAGCTACCATAGGCAGGATGGTGACCAGACCCATGGTGGCAGCAGTGCCAAGTTGGGCTGGTTTGATAGTACCAAGTGGGTCCTGCAATCTGCCATCAAAAAGTTGGCAGGCGAGTTTTGTTTTCCAGGGAAAAGCGCCGTTGTTTATGTTTTGGGTCCTGTGGCTGGGAGTGGCCGGCTGGCTCCTTAGAAGCCACGATACGCAGCATGGTTCCCAGACCAGAGGTGGCCCCAGTGCCAAGTCGGGCTGGTTTGATAGTACCAAGTGGCTCCTGCAATCTGCCATCCAGAAGCGAGGCAGCTTACTTTTGTTTGCCAGGGAAACGGGCCGAGGTTTGTGTCTCGTGGCCTATGGCTGGGAGTGACCGGCTGGCTCCTGAAAAGCTACGATAGGCAGGATGGTGACCAGACCCATGGTGGCACCAGTGCCAAGTCGGGCTGGTTTGATAGTACCAAGTGGCTCCTGCAATCTGCCATCAAAAAGTTGGCAGGCGAGTTTTGTTTTCCAGGGAAAAGCGCCGTTGTTTGTGTTTGGGGGCCTGTGGCTGGGAGTGGCCGGATGGCTCCTTAGAATCCACGATACGCAGGATGGTTCCCAGACCCAAGGTGGCACCAGTGCATAGTTGGGCTGGTTTGATAGTACCAAGTGGTTCCGGCCATCTGCCATCCAGAAGCAGGGTAGCTTACTTTTGTTTGCCAGGGAAACAGGCCGAGGTTTTTGTCTGGGGGCCCATGGCTGGGGGTGACTGTCTGGCTCCTGCAAAGCTACGATAGGCAGGATGGTGACCAGACCCATGGTGGCACCAGTGCCAAGTTGGGCTGGTTTGATAGTACCAAGTGGCTCCTGCAATCTGCCATCAAAAAGTTGGGAGGCGAGTTTTGTTTTCCAGGGAAAAGCGCCGTTGTTTGTGTTTGGGGGCCTGTGGCTGGGAGTGGCCGGCTGGCTAATTAGAATCCACGATACGCAGGATGGTTCCCAGACCTGAGGTGGCACCAGTGCCAAGTCGGGCTGGTTTGGTGGTGCAAAGTGGCTCCTGCAATCTGCCATCCAGAAGCGCGGTAGCTCACTTTTGTGTGCCACGGAAACGAGCCGAGGTTTGTGTCTGGGGGCCTATGGCTGGGAGTGACCGGCTGGCGCCTGAAAAGCTACGATAGGCAGGATGGTTACCAGACCCATGGTGGCACCAGTGCCAAGTTGGGCTGATTTGATAGTACCAAGTGGCTCCTGCAATCTGCCATCAAATATTTGGCAGGCGAGTTTTGTTTTCCAGGGAAAAGCGCCGTTGTTTGTGTTTGGGGGCCTGTGGCTGGGAGTGGCCGGCTGGCTCCTTAGAAGCCACGATACGCAGCATGGTTCCCAGACCAGAGGTGGCACCAGTGCCAAGTCGGGCTGGTTTGAAAGTACCAAGTGGTTCCTGCAATCTGCCATCCAGAAGCGGGGCAGCTTACTTTTGTTTGCCAGGGAAACGGGCCGAGGTTTTTGTCTGGGGGCCTATGGCTGGCAGTGACCGGCTGGCTCCTGAAAAGCTACGATAGGCAGGATGGTGACCAGACCCATGGTGGCACCAGTGCCAAGTCGGGCTGGTTTGATAGTACCAAGTGGCTCCTGCAATCTGCCATCAAAAAGTTGGCAGGCGAGTTTTGTTTTCCAGGGAAAAGCGCCGTTGTTTGTGTTTGGGGGCCTGTGGCTGGGAGTGGCCGGCTGGCTAATTAGAATCCACGATACGCAGGATGGTTCCCAGACCAGAGGTGGCACCAGTGCCAAGTCGGGCTGGTTTGATTGTACCAAGTAGTTCCTGCAATCTACCATCCAGAAGCGGGGCATCTTACTTTTGTTTGCCAGGGAAACGGGCCGAGGTTTTTGTCTGGGGGCCTATGGCTGGGAGTGTCCGTCTGGCGCCTGAAAAGCTACGATAGGCAGGATGGTGACCAGACCCATGGTGGCAGCAGTGCCAAGTTGGGCTTGTTTGATAGTACCAAGTGGCTCCTGCAATCTGCCATCAAAAAGTTGGCAGGCGAGTTTTGTTTCCCAGGGAAAAGCGCCGTTGTTTGTGTTTGGGGGCCTGTGGCTGGGAGTGGCCGGCTGGCTCCTTAGAAGCCACGATACGCAGGATGGTTCCCAGACCAGAGGTGGCCCCAGTGCCAAGTCGGGCTGGTTTGATAGTACCAAGTGGCTCCTGCAATCTGCCATCAAAAAGTTGGCAGGCGAGTTTTGTTTTCCAGGGAAAAGCGCCGTTGTTTGTGTTTGGGGGCCTGTGGCTGGGAGTGGCCGGCTGTCTCCTTAGAATCCACGATACGCAGGATTGTTCCCAGACCCAAGGTGGCACCATTGCCAAGGGAGGCTGGGTTGATAGTATCAAGTGGTTCCTGCAATCTGCCATCCAGAAGCGGGGCAGCTTACTTTTGTTTGCCAGGGAAACGGGCCGAGGTTTGTGTCTGGGGGCCTATGGCTGGGAGTGACCGGCTGGCTCCTGAAAAGCTACGATAGGCAGGATGGTGACCAGACCCATGGTGGCACCAGTGCCAAGTTGGGCTGGTTTGATAGTACCAAGTGGCTCCTGCAATCTGCCATCAAAAAGTTGGCAGGCGAGTTTTGTTTTCCAGGGAAAAGTGCCGTTGTTTGTGTTAGGGGGCCTGTGGCTGGGAGTGGCCAGCTGGCTCCTTAGAATCCACGATACGCAGGATGGTTCCCGGACCAGAGGTGGCACCAGTGGCAAGTCGGGCTGCTTTGATGGTGCAAAGTGATTCCTGCCATCTGCCATCCAGAAGCGCGGTAGCTTAATTTTGTTTGCCAGGGAAACGGGCCGAGGTTTGTGTCTGGGGGCCTATGGCTGGGAGTGACGGTCTGGCTCCTGAAAAGCTATGATAGGCAGGATGGTTACCAGACCCATGGTGGCAGCAGTGCCAAGTTGGGCTGATTTGATAGTACCAAGTGGCTCCTGCAATCTGCCATCAAAAATTTGGCAGGCCAGTTTTTTTTTCCAGGGAAAAGCGCCGTTGTTTGTGTTTGGGGGACTGTGGCTGGGAGTGGCCTGCTGTCTCCTTAGAATCCACGATACGCAGGATGGTTCCCAGACCCAAGGTGGCACCATTGCCAAGGTAGGCTGGTTTGATAGTATCAAGTGGTTCCTGCAATCTGTCATCAAAAAGTTGGCAGGCGAATTTTGTTTTCCAGGGAAAAGCGCCGTTGTTTGTGTTTGGCAGCCTGAGACTGGGAGTGGCCGGCTGGCTAATCAGAATCCACGATACGCAGGATGGGTCCCAGACCTGAGGTGGCACCAGTGCCAAGTCGGGCCAGTGTCATGTTTCAAAGTAGCTCCTGCAATCTGCTATCCAGAAACGGGGTAGCTTACTTTTGTTTGCCAGGGAAACGGGCCGAGGTTTTTGTCTGGGGGCCTATGGCTGGGAGTGACCGGCTGGCTCCTGAAAAGCTACGATAGGCAGGATGGTGACCAGACCCATGGTGGCACCAGTGCCAAGTTGGGCTGATTTGATAGTACCAAGTGGCTCCTGCAATCTGCCATCAAAATGCTGGCAGGTGAGTTTTGTTTTCCAGGGAAAAGTGCCATTGTTTGTGTTTGGGGGCCTGTGGCTGGGAGTGGCCGGCTGTCTACTTAGAATCCACGATACGCAGGATTGTTCCCAGACCCAAGGTGGCATCATTGCCAAGGTAGGCTGGTTTAATAGTATCAAGTGGTTCCTGCAATCTGCCATCCAGAAGCGGGGCAGCTTACTTTTGTTTGCCAGGGAAACGGGCCGAGGTTTTTGTCTGGGGGCCTATGGCTGGGAGTGACCGTCTATGTCCTGAAAAGCTACGATAGGCAGGATGGTGACCAGACCCATGGTGGCACCAGTGCCAAGTTGGGCTGGTTTGATAGTACCAAGTGGCTCCTGCAATCTGCCATCAAAAAGTTGGCAGGCGAGTTTTGTTTTCCAGGGAAAAGTGCCGTTGTTTGTGTTAGGGGGCCTGTGGCTGGGAGTGGCCAGCTGGCTCCTTAGAATCCACGATACGCAGGATGGTTCCCAGACCAGAGGTGGCACCAGTGACAAGTCGGGCTGCTTTGATGGTGCAAAGTGATTCCTGCAATCTGCCATCCAGAAGCGCGGTAGCTTACTTTTGTTTGCCAGGGAAACGGGCCGAGGTTTGTGTCTGGGGGCCTATGGCTGGGAGTGACCGGCTGGCTCCTGAAAACCTATGATAGGCAGGATGGTTACCAGACCCATGGTGGCACCAGTGCCAAGTTGGGCTGATTTGATAGTACCAAGTGGCTCCTGCAATCTGCCATCAAAAATTTGGCAGGCCAGTTTTGTTTTCCAGGGAAAAGCGCCGTTGTTTGTGTTTGGCGGCCTGTGGCTGTGAGTGGCCGGCTGGCTAATTAGAATCCACGATACGCAGGATGGTTCCCAGACCTGAGGTGGCACCAGTGCCAAGTCGGGCCAGTTTCATGGTTCAAAGTAGCTCCTGCAATCTGCTATCCTGAAACGGGGTAGCTTACTTTTGTTTGCCAGGGAAACGGGCCGAGGTTTTTGTCTGGGGGCCTATGGCTGGGAGTGACCGGCTGGCTCCTGAAAAGCTACGATATGCAGGATGGTGACCAGACCCATGGTGGCACCAGTGCCAAGTTGGGCTGATTTGATAGTACCAAGTAGCTCCTGCAATCTGCCATCAAAATGCTGGCAGGTGAGTTTTGTTTTCCAGGGAAAAGTGCCGTTGTTTGTGTTTGGGGGCCTGTGGCTGGGAGTGGCCGGCTGACTCCTTAGAATCCACGATACGCAGGATTGTTCCCAGACCCAAGGTGACATCATTGCCAAGGTAGGCTGATTTGATAGTATCAAGTGGTTCCTGCAATCTGCTATCCAGAAGCGGGGCAGCTTACTTTTGTTTGCCAGGGAAACGGGTCGAGGTTTGTGTCTGGAGGCCTATGGCTGGGAGTGACCGGCTGGCGCCTGAAAAGCTACGATAGGCAGGATGGTGACCAGACCCATGGTGGCACCAGTGCCAAGTTGGGCTGGTTTGATAGTACCAAGTGGCTCCTGCAATCTGCCATCAAAAAGTTGGCAGGCGAGTTTTGTTTTCCAGGGAAAAGTGCCGTTGTTTGTGTTTGGGGGCCTGTGGCTGGGAGTGGCCGGCTGGCTCCTTAGAAGCCACGATACGCAGCATGGTTCCCAGACCAGAGGTGGCACCAGTGCCAAGTCGGGCTGGTTTGAAAGTACCAAGTGGTTCCTGCAATCTGCCATCCAGAAGCGGGGCAGCTTACTTTTGTTTGCCAGGGAAACGGGCCGAGGTTTTTGTCTGGGGGCCTATGGCTGGCAGTGACCGGCTGGCTCCTGAAAAGCTACGATAGGCAGGATGGTGACCAGACCCATGGTGGCACCAGTGCCATGTCGGGCTGGTTTGATAGTACCAAGTGGCTCCTGCAATCTGCCATCAAAAAGTTGGCAGGCGAGTTTTGTTTTCCAGGGAAAAGCGCCGTTGTTTGTGTTTGGGGGCCTGTGGCTGGGAGTGGCCGGCTGGCTAATTAGAATCCACGATACGCAGGATGGTTCCCAGACCAGAGGTGGCACCAGTGCCAAGTCGGGCTGGTTTGATTGTACCAAGTAGTTCCTGCAATCTACCATCCAGAAGCGGGGCATCTTACTTTTGTTTGCCAGGGAAACGGGCCGAGGTTTTTGTCTGGGGGCCTATGGCTGGGAGTGTCCGTCTGGCGCCTGAAAAGCTACGATAGGCAGGATGGTGACCAGACCCATGGTGGCAGCAGTGCCAAGTTGGGCTTGTTTGATAGTACCAAGTGGCTCCTGCAATCTGCCATCAAAAAGTTGGCAGGCGAGTTTTGTTTCCCAGGGAAAAGCGCCGTTGTTTGTGTTTGGGGGCCTGTGGCTGGGAGTGGCCGGCTGGCTCCTTAGAAGCCACGATACGCAGGATGGTTCCCAGACCAGAGGTGGCCCCAGTGCCAAGTCGGGCTGGTTTGATAGTACCAAGTGGCTCCTGCAATCTGCCATCAAAAAGTTGGCAGGCGAGTTTTGTTTTCCAGGGAAAAGCGCCGTTGTTTGTGTTTGGGGGCCTGTGGCTGGGAGTGGCCGGCTGTCTCCTTAGAATCCACGATACGCAGGATTGTTCCCAGACCCAAGGTGGCACCATTGCCAAGGTAGGCTGGTTTGATAGTATCAAGTGGTTCCTGCAATCTGCCATCCAGAAGCGGGGCAGCTTACTTTTGTTTGCCAGGGAAACGGGCCGAGGTTTGTGTCTGGGGGCCTATGGCTGGGAGTGACCGGCTGGCTCCTGAAAAGCTACGATAGGCAGGATGGTGACCAGACCCATGGTGGCACCAGTGCCAAGTTGGGCTGGTTTGATAGTACCAAGTGGCTCCTGCAATCTGCCATCAAAAAGTTGGCAGGCGAGTTTTGTTTTCCAGGGAAAAGTGCCGTTGTTTGTGTTAGGGGGCCTGTGGCTGGGAGTGGCCAGCTGGCTCCTTAGAATCCACGATACGCAGGATGGTTCCCGGACCAGAGGTGGCACCAGTGGCAAGTCGGGCTGCTTTGATGGTGCAAAGTGATTCCTGCCATCTGCCATCCAGAAGCGCGGTAGCTTAATTTTGTTTGCCAGGGAAACGGGCCGAGGTTTGTGTCTGGGGGCCTATGGCTGGGAGTGACGGTCTGGCTCCTGAAAAGCTATGATAGGCAGGATGGTTACCAGACCCATGGTGGCAGCAGTGCCAAGTTGGGCTGATTTGATAGTACCAAGTGGCTCCTGCAATCTGCCATCAAAAATTTGGCAGGCCAGTTTTTTTTTCCAGGGAAAAGCGCCGTTGTTTGTGTTTGGGGGACTGTGGCTGGGAGTGGCCTGCTGTCTCCTTAGAATCCACGATACGCAGGATGGTTCCCAGACCCAAGGTGGCACCATTGCCAAGGTAGGCTGGTTTGATAGTATCAAGTGCTTCCTGCAATCTGCCATCCAGAAGCGGGGCAGCTTACTTTTGTTTGCCAGGGAAACGGGCAGAGGTTTGTGTCTGGGGGCCTATGGCTGGGGGTGACCGGCTGGCTCCTGAAAAGCTACGATAGGCAGGATGGTGACCAGACCCATGGTGGCACCAGTGCCAAGTTGGGCTGGTTTGATAGTACCAAGTGGCTCCTGCAATCTGTCATCAAAAAGTTGGCAGGCGAATTTTGTTTTCCAGGGAAAAGCGCCGTTGTTTGTGTTTGGCGGCCTGAGACTGGGAGTGGCCGGCTGGCTAATCAGAATCCACGATACGCAGGATGGTTCCCAGACCTGAGGTGGCACCAGTGCCAAGTCGGGCCAGTGTCATGGTTCAAAGTAGCTCCTGCAATCTGCTATCCAGAAACGGGGTAGCTTACTTTTGTTTGCCAGGGAAACGGGCCGAGGTTTTTGTCTGGGGGCCTATGGCTGGGAGTGACCGGCTGGCTCCTGAAAAGCTACGATAGGCAGGATGGTGACCAGACCCATGGTGGCACCAGTGCCAAGTTGGGCTGATTTGATAGTACCAAGTGGCTCCTGCAATCTGCCATCAAAATGCTGGCAGGTGAGTTTTGTTTTCCAGGGAAAAGTGCCATTGTTTGTGTTTGGGGGCCTGTGGCTGGGAGTGGCCGGCTGTCTACTTAGAATCCACGATACGCAGGATTGTTCCCAGACCCAAGGTGGCATCATTGCCAAGGTAGGCTGGTTTGATAGTATCAAGTGGTTCCTGCAATCTGCCATCCAGAAGCGGGGTAGCTTACTTTTGTTTGCCAGGGAAACGGGCCGAGGTTTGTGTCTGGGGGCCTATGGCTGGGACTGACCGGCTGGCTCCTGAAAAGCTACGATAGGCAGGATGGTTACCAGACCCATGGTGGCAGCAGTGCCAAGTTGGGCTGATTTGATAGTACCAAGTGGCTCCTGCAATCTGCCATCAAAAATTTGGCAGGCCAGTTTTGTTTTCCAGGGAAAAGCGCCGTTGTTTGTGTTAGGGGGCCTGTGGCTGGGAGTGGCCTGCTGTCTCCTTAGAATCCAGGATACGCAGGATGGTTCCCAGACCCAAGGTGGCACCATTGCCAAGGTAGGCTGGTTTGATAGTATCAAGTGGTTCCTGCAATCTGCCATCCAGAAGCGGGGCAGCTTACTTTTGTTTGCCAGGGAAACGGGCCGAGGTTTTTGTCTGGGGGCCTATGGCTGGGAGTGACCGTCTATGTCCTGAAAAGCTACGATAGGCAGGATGGTGACCAGACCCATGGTGGCACCAGTGCCAAGTTGGGCTGGTTTGATAGTACCAAGTGGCTCCTGCAATCTGCCATCAAAAAGTTGGCAGGCGAGTTTTGTTTTCCAGGGAAAAGTGCCGTTGTTTGTGTTAGGGGGCCTGTGGCTGGGAGTGGCCAGCTGGCTCCTTAGAATCCACGATACGCAGGATGGTTCCCAGACCAGAGGTGGCACCAGTGACAAGTCGGGCTGCTTTGATGGTGCAAAGTGATTCCTGCAATCTGCCATCCAGAAGCGCGGTAGCTTACTTTTGTTTGCCAGGGAAACGGGCCGAGGTTTGTGTGTGGGGGCCTATGGCTGGGAGTGACCGGCTGGCTCCTGAAAACCTATGATAGGCAGGATGGTTACCAGACCCATGGTGGCACCAGTGCCAAGTTGGGCTGATTTGATAGTACCAAGTGGCTCCTGCAATCTGCCATCAAAAATTTGGCAGGCCAGTTTTGTTTTCCAGGGAAAAGCGCCGTTGTTTGTGTTTGGCGGCCTGTGGCTGTGAGTGGCCGGCTGGCTAATTAGAATCCACGATACGCAGGATGGTTCCCAGACCTGAGGTGGCACCAGTGCCAAGTCGGGCCAGTTTCATGGTTCAAAGTAGCTCCTGCAATCTGCTATCCTGAAACGGGGTAGCTTACTTTTGTTTGCCAGGGAAACGGGCCGAGGTTTTTGTCTGGGGGCCTATGGCTGGGACTGACCGGCTGGCTCCTGAAAAGCGACGATAGGCAGGATGGTGACCAGACCCATGGTGGCACCAGTGCCAAGTTGGGCTGATTTGATAGTACCAAGTAGCTCCTGCAATCTGCCATCAAAATGCTGGCAGGTGAGTTTTGTTTTCCAGGGAAAAGTGCCGTTGTTTGTGTTTGGGGGCCTGTGGCTGGGAGTGGCCGGCTGACTCCTTAGAATCCACGATACGCAGGATTGTTCCCAGACCCAAGGTGACATCATTGCCAAGGTAGGCTGGTTTGATAGTATCAAGTGGTTCCTGCAATCTGCTATCCAGAAGCGGGGCAGCTTACTTTTGTTTGCCAGGGAAACGGGTCGAGGTTTGTGTCTGGAGGCCTATGGCTGGGAGTGACCGGCTGGCGCCTGAAAAGCTACGATAGGCAGGATGGTGACCAGACCCATGGTGGCACCAGTGCCAAGTTGGGCTGGTTTGATAGTACCAAGTGGCTCCTGCAATCTGCCATCAAAAAGTTGGCAGGCGAGTTTTGTTTTCCAGGGAAAAGTGCCGTTGTTTGTGTTAGGGGGCCTGTGGCTGGGAGTGGCCAGCTGGCTCCTTAGAATCCACGATACGCAGGATGGTTCCCAGACCAGAGGTGGCACCAGTGACAAGTCGGGCTGCTTTGATGGTGCAAAGTGATTCCTGCCATCTGCCATCCAGAAGCGCGGTAGCTTACTTTTGTTTGCCAGGGAAACGGGCCGAGGTTTGTGTCTGGGGGCCTATGGCTGGGAGTGACCGGCTGGCTCCTGAAAAGCTATGATAGGCAGGATGGTTACCAGACCCATGGTGGCAGCAGTGCCAAGTTGGGCTGATTTGATAGTACCAAGTGGCTCCTGCAATCTGCCATCAAAAATTTGGCAGGCCAGTTTTGTTTTCCAGGGAAAAGCGCCGTTGTTTGTGTTTGGGGGACTGTGGCTGGGAGTGGCCTGCTGTCTCCTTAGAATCCACGATACGCAGGATGATTCCCAGACCCAAGGTGGCACCATTGCCAAGGTAGGCTGGTTTGATAGTATCAAGTGGTTCCTGCAATCTGCCATCCAGAAGCGGGGCAGCTTACTTTTGTTTGCCAGGGAAACGGGCCGAGGTTTGTGTCTGGGGGCCTATGGCTGGGAATGACCGGCTGGCTCCTGAAAAGCTACGATAGGCAGGATGGTGACCAGACCCATGGTGGCACCAGTGCCAAGTTGGGCTGGTTTGATAGTACCAAGTGGCTCCTGCAATCTGCCATCAAAAAGTTGGCAGGCGCGTTTTGTTTTCCAGGGAAAAGTGCCGTTGTTTTTGTTAAGGGGCCTGTGGCTGGGAGTGGCCAGCTGGCTCCTTAGCATCCACGATACGCAGGATGGTTCCCAGACCAGAGGTGGCACCAGTGACAAGTCGGGCTGCTTTGATGTTGCAAAGTGATTCCTGCCATCTGCCATCCAGAAGCGCGGTAGCTTACTTTTGTTTGCCAGGGGAACGGGCCGAGGTTTGTGTCTGGGGGCCTATGGCTGGGAGTGACCGGCTGGCTCCTGAAAAGCTATGATAGGCAGGATGGTTACCAGACCCATGGTGGCACCAGTGCCAAGTTGGGCTGATTTGATAGTACCAAGTGGCTCCTGCAATCTGCCATCAAAAATTTGGCAGGCCAGTTTTGTTTTCCAGGGAAAAGCGCCGTTGTTTGTGTTTGGGGGCCTGTGGCTGGGAGTGGCCTGCTGTCTCCTTAGAATCCACGATACGCAGGATGGTTCCCAGACCCAAGGTGGCACCATTGCCAAGGTAGGCTGGTTTGATAGTATCAAGTGGTTCCTGCAATCTGCCATCCAGAAGCGGGGCAGCTTACTTTTGTTTGCCAGGGAAACGGGCCGAGGTTTTTGTCTGGGGGCCTATGGCTGGCAGTGACCGGCTGGCTCCTGAAAAGCTACGATAGGCAGGATGGTGACCCGACCCATGGTGGCAGCAGTGCCAAGTTGGGCTGGTTTGATAGCACCAAGTGGCTCCTGCAATCTGCCATCAAAAATTTGGCAGGCGAGTTTGGTTTTCCAGGGAAAAGCGCCGTTGTTTGTGTTTGGGGGACTGTGGCTGGGAGTGGCCGGCTGGCTCCTTAGAATCCACGATACGCAGGATGGTTCCCAGACCAGAGGTGGCACCAGTGCCAAGTCGGGCTGGTTTGATAGTACCAAGTGGCTCCTGCAATCTGCCATCAAAATGCTGGCAGGTGAGTTTTGTTTTCCAGGGAAAAGTGCCGTTGTTTGTGTTTGGGGGCCTGTGGCTGGGAGTGGCCGGCTGACTCCTTAGAATCCACGATACGCAGGATTGTTCCCAGACCCAAGGTGACATCATTGCCAAGGTAGGCTGGTTTGATAGTATCAAGTGGTTCCTGCAATCTGCTATCCAGAAGCGGGGCAGCTTACTTTTGTTTGCCAGGGAAACGGGTCGAGGTTTGTGTCTGGAGGCCTATGGCTGGGAGTGACCGGCTGGCTCCTGAAAAGCTACGATAGGCAGGATGGTGACCAGACCCATGGTGGCACCAGTGCCAAGTTGGGCTGGTTTGATAGTACCAAGTGGCTCCTGCAATCTGCCATCAAAAAGTTGGCAGGCGAGTTTTGTTTTCCAGGGAAAAGTGCCGTTGTTTGTGTTAGGGGGCCTGTGGCTGGGAGTGGCCAGCTGGCTCCTTAGAATCCACGATACGCAGGATGGTTCCCGGACCAGAGGTGGCACCAGTGGCAAGTCGGGCTGCTTTGATGGTGCAAAGTGATTCCTGCCATCTGCCATCCAGAAGCGCGGTAGCTTAATTTTGTTTGCCAGGGAAACGGGCCGAGGTTTGTGTCTGGGGGCCTATGGCTGGGAGTGACGGTCTGGCTCCTGAAAAGCTATGATAGGCAGGATGGTTACCAGACCCATGGTGGCAGCAGTGCCAAGTTGGGCTGATTTGATAGTACCAAGTGGCTCCTGCAATCTGCCATCAAAAATTTGGCAGGCCAGTTTTTTTTTCCAGGGAAAAGCGCCGTTGTTTGTGTTTGGGGGACTGTGGCTGGGAGTGGCCTGCTGTCTCCTTAGAATCCACGATACGCAGGATGGTTCCCAGACCCAAGGTGGCACCATTGCCAAGGTAGGCTGGTTTGATAGTATCAAGTGCTTCCTGCAATCTGCCATCCAGAAGCGGGGCAGCTTACTTTTGTTTGCCAGGGAAACGGGCAGAGGTTTGTGTCTGGGGGCCTATGGCTGGGGGTGACCGGCTGGCTCCTGAAAAGCTACGATAGGCAGGATGGTGACCAGACCCATGGTGGCACCAGTGCCAAGTTGGGCTGGTTTGATAGTACCAAGTGGCTCCTGCAATCTGTCATCAAAAAGTTGGCAGGCGAATTTTGTTTTCCAGGGAAAAGCGCCGTTGTTTGTGTTTGGCGGCCTGAGACTGGGAGTGGCCGGCTGGCTAATCAGAATCCACGATACGCAGGATGGTTCCCAGACCTGAGGTGGCACCAGTGCCAAGTCGGGCCAGTGTCATGGTTCAAAGTAGCTCCTGCAATCTGCTATCCAGAAACGGGGTAGCTTACTTTTGTTTGCCAGGGAAACGGGCCGAGGTTTTTGTCTGGGGGCCTATGGCTGGGAGTGACCGGCTGGCTCCTGAAAAGCTACGATAGGCAGGATGGTGACCAGACCCATGGTGGCACCAGTGCCAAGTTGGGCTGATTTGATAGTACCAAGTGGCTCCTGCAATCTGCCATCAAAATGCTGGCAGGTGAGTTTTGTTTTCCAGGGAAAAGTGCCATTGTTTGTGTTTGGGGGCCTGTGGCTGGGAGTGGCCGGCTGTCTACTTAGAATCCACGATACGCAGGATTGTTCCCAGACCCAAGGTGGCATCATTGCCAAGGTAGGCTGGTTTAATAGTATCAAGTGGTTCCTGCAATCTGCCATCCAGAAGCGGGGTAGCTTACTTTTGTTTGCCAGGGAAACGGGCCGAGGTTTGTGTCTGGGGGCCTATGGCTGGGACTGACCGGCTGGCTCCTGAAAAGCTACGATAGGCAGGATGGTTACCAGACCCATGGTGGCAGCAGTGCCAAGTTGGGCTGATTTGATAGTACCAAGTGGCTCCTGCAATCTGCCATCAAAAATTTGGCAGGCCAGTTTTGTTTTCCAGGGAAAAGCGCCGTTGTTTGTGTTAGGGGGCCTGTGGCTGGGAGTGGCCTGCTGTCTCCTTAGAATCCAGGATACGCAGGATGGTTCCCAGACCCAAGGTGGCACCATTGCCAAGGTAGGCTGGTTTGATAGTATCAAGTGGTTCCTGCAATCTGCCATCCAGAAGCGGGGCAGCTTACTTTTGTTTGCCAGGGAAACGGGCCGAGGTTTTTGTCTGGGGGCCTATGGCTGGGAGTGACCGTCTATGTCCTGAAAAGCTACGATAGGCAGGATGGTGACCAGACCCATGGTGGCACCAGTGCCAAGTTGGGCTGGTTTGATAGTACCAAGTGGCTCCTGCAATCTGCCATCAAAAAGTTGGCAGGCGAGTTTTGTTTTCCAGGGAAAAGTGCCGTTGTTTGTGTTAGGGGGCCTGTGGCTGGGAGTGGCCAGCTGGCTCCTTAGAATCCACGATACGCAGGATGGTTCCCAGACCAGAGGTGGCACCAGTGACAAGTCGGGCTGCTTTGATGGTGCAAAGTGATTCCTGCAATCTGCCATCCAGAAGCGCGGTAGCTTACTTTTGTTTGCCAGGGAAACGGGCCGAGGTTTGTGTGTGGGGGCCTATGGCTGGGAGTGACCGGCTGGCTCCTGAAAACCTATGATAGGCAGGATGGTTACCAGACCCATGGTGGCACCAGTGCCAAGTTGGGCTGATTTGATAGTACCAAGTGGCTCCTGCAATCTGCCATCAAAAATTTGGCAGGCCAGTTTTGTTTTCCAGGGAAAAGCGCCGTTGTTTGTGTTTGGCGGCCTGTGGCTGTGAGTGGCCGGCTGGCTAATTAGAATCCACGATACGCAGGATGGTTCCCAGACCTGAGGTGGCACCAGTGCCAAGTCGGGCCAGTTTCATGGTTCAAAGTAGCTCCTGCAATCTGCTATCCTGAAACGGGGTAGCTTACTTTTGTTTGCCAGGGAAACGGGCCGAGGTTTTTGTCTGGGGGCCTATGGCTGGGACTGACCGGCTGGCTCCTGAAAAGCGACGATAGGCAGGATGGTGACCAGACCCATGGTGGCACCAGTGCCAAGTTGGGCTGATTTGATAGTACCAAGTAGCTCCTGCAATCTGCCATCAAAATGCTGGCAGGTGAGTTTTGTTTTCCAGGGAAAAGTGCCGTTGTTTGTGTTTGGGGGCCTGTGGCTGGGAGTGGCCGGCTGACTCCTTAGAATCCACGATACGCAGGATTGTTCCCAGACCCAAGGTGACATCATTGCCAAGGTAGGCTGGTTTGATAGTATCAAGTGGTTCCTGCAATCTGCTATCCAGAAGCGGGGCAGCTTACTTTTGTTTGCCAGGGAAACGGGTCGAGGTTTGTGTCTGGAGGCCTATGGCTGGGAGTGACCGGCTGGCGCCTGAAAAGCTACGATAGGCAGGATGGTGACCAGACCCATGGTGGCACCAGTGCCAAGTTGGGCTGGTTTGATAGTACCAAGTGGCTCCTGCAATCTGCCATCAAAAAGTTGGCAGGCGAGTTTTGTTTTCCGGGGAAAAGTGCCGTTGTTTGTGTTAGGGGGCCTGTGGCTGGGAGTGGCCAGCTGGCTCCTTAGAATCCACGATACGCAGGATGGTTCCCAGACCAGAGGTGGCACCAGTGACAAGTCGGGCTGCTTTGATGGTGCAAAGTGATTCCTGCCATCTGCCATCCAGAAGCGCGGTAGCTTACTTTTGTTTGCCAGGGAAACGGGCCGAGGTTTGTGTCTGGGGGCCTATGGCTGGGAGTGACCGGCTGGCTCCTGAAAAGCTATGATAGGCAGGATGGTTACCAGACCCATGGTGGCAGCAGTGCCAAGTTGGGCTGATTTGATAGTACCAAGTGGCTCCTGCAATCTGCCATCAAAAATTTGGCAGGCCAGTTTTGTTTTCCACGGAAAAGCGCCGTTGTTTGTGTTTGGGGGACTGTGGCTGGGAGTGGCCTGCTGTCTCCTTAGAATCCACGATACGCAGGATGATTCCCAGACCCAAGGTGGCACCATTGCCAAGGTAGGCTGGTTTGATAGTATCAAGTGGTTCCTGCAATCTGCCATCCAGAAGCGGGGCAGCTTACTTTTGTTTGCCAGGGAAACGGGCCGAGGTTTGTGTCTGGGGGCCTATGGCTGGGAATGACCGGCTGGCTCCTGAAAAGCTACGATAGGCAGGATGGTGACCAGACCCATGGTGGCACCAGTGCCAAGTTGGGCTGGTTTGATAGTACCAAGTGGCTCCTGCAATCTGCCATCAAAAAGTTGGCAGGCGCGTTTTGTTTTCCAGGGAAAAGTGCCGTTGTTTTTGTTAGGGGGCCTGTGGCTGGGAGTGGCCAGCTGGCTCCTTAGCATCCACGATACGCAGGATGGTTCCCAGACCAGAGGTGGCACCAGTGACAAGTCGGGCTGCTTTGATGTTGCAAAGTGATTCCTGCCATCTGCCATCCAGAAGCGCGGTAGCTTACTTTTGTTTGCCAGGGGAACGGGCCGAGGTTTGTGTCTGGGGGCCTATGGCTGGGAGTGACCGGCTGGCTCCTGAAAAGCTATGATAGGCAGGATGGTTACCAGACCCATGGTGGCACCAGTGCCAAGTTGGGCTGATTTGATAGTACCAAGTGGCTCCTGCAATCTGCCATCAAAAATTTGGCAGGCCAGTTTTGTTTTCCAGGGAAAAGCGCCGTTGTTTGTGTTTGGGGGCCTGTGGCTGGGAGTGGCCTGCTGTCTCCTTAGAATCCACGATACGCAGGATGGTTCCCAGACCCAAGGTGGCACCATTGCCAAGGTAGGCTGGTTTGATAGTATCAAGTGGTTCCTGCAATCTGCCATCCAGAAGCGGGGCAGCTTACTTTTGTTTGCCAGGGAAACGGGCCGAGGTTTTTGTCTGGGGGCCTATGGCTGGCAGTGACCGGCTGGCTCCTGAAAAGCTACGATAGGCAGGATGGTGACCCGACCCATGGTGGCAGCAGTGCCAAGTTGGGCTGGTTTGATAGCACCAAGTGGCTCCTGCAATCTGCCATCAAAAATTTGGCAGGCGAGTTTGGTTTTCCAGGGAAAAGCGCCGTTGTTTGTGTTTGGGGGACTGTGGCTGGGAGTGGCCGGCTGGCTCCTTAGAATCCACGATACGCAGGATGGTTCCCAGACCAGAGGTGGCACCAGTGCCAAGTCGGGCTGGTTTGATAGTACCAAGTGGCTCCTGCAATCTGCCATCAAAATGCTGGCAGGTGAGTTTTGTTTTCCAGGGAAAAGTGCCGTTGTTTGTGTTTGGGGGCCTGTGGCTGGGAGTGGCCGGCTGACTCCTTAGAATCCACGATACGCAGGATTGTTCCCAGACCCAAGGTGACATCATTGCCAAGGTAGGCTGGTTTGATAGTATCAAGTGGTTCCTGCAATCTGCTATCCAGAAGCGGGGCAGCTTACTTTTGTTTGCCAGGGAAACGGGTCGAGGTTTGTGTCTGGAGGCCTATGGCTGGGAGTGACCGGCTGGCGCCTGAAAAGCTACGATAGGCAGGATGGTGACCAGACCCATGGTGGCACCAGTGCCAAGTTGGGCTGGTTTGATAGTACCAAGTGGCTCCTGCAATCTGCCATCAAAAAGTTGGCAGGCGAGTTTTGTTTTCCAGGGAAAAGTGCCGTTGTTTGTGTTAGGGGGCCTGTGGCTGGGAGTGGCCAGCTGGCTCCTTAGAATCCACGATACGCAGGATGGTTCCCAGACCAGAGGTGGCACCAGTGACAAGTCGGGCTGCTTTGATGGTGCAAAGTGATTCCTGCCATCTGCCATCCAGAAGCGCGGTAGCTTACTTTTGTTTGCCAGGGAAACGGGCCGAGGTTTGTGTCTGGGGGCCTATGGCTGGGAGTGACCGGCTGGCTCCTGAAAAGCTATGATAGGCAGGATGGTTACCAGACCCATGGTGGCACCAGTGCCAAGTTGGGCTGATTTGATAGTACCAAGTGGCTCCTGCAATCTGCCATCAAAAATTTGGCAGGCCAGTTTTGTTTTCCAGGGAAAAGCGCCGTTGTTTGTGTTTGGGGGCCTGTGGCTGGGAGTGGCCTGCTGTCTCCTTAGAATCCACGATACGCAGGATGGTTCCCAGACCCAAGGTGGCACCATTGCCAAGGTAGGCTGGTTTGATAGTATCAAGTGGTTCCTGCAATCTGCCATCCAGAAGCGGGGCAGCTTACTTTTGTTTGCCAGGGAAACGGGCCGAGGTTTTTGTCTGGGGGCCTATGGCTGGCAGTGACCGGCTGGCTCCTGAAAAGCTACGATAGGCAGGATGGTGACCCGACCCATGGTGGCAGCAGTGCCAAGTTGGGCTGGTTTGATAGCACCAAGTGGCTCCTGCAATCTGCCATCAAAAATTTGGCAGGCGAGTTTGGTTTTCCAGGGAAAAGCGCCGTTGTTTGTGTTTGGGGGACTGTGGCTGGGAGTGGCCGGCTGGCTCCTTAGAATCCACGATACGCAGGATGGTTCCCAGACCAGAGGTGGCACCAGTGCCAAGTCGGGCTGGTTTGATAGTACCAAGTGGCTCCTGCAATCTGCCATCCAGAAGCGCGGTAGCTTACTTTTGTTTGCCAGGGAAACGGGCCGAGGTTTGTGTCTGGGGGCCTATGGCTTGGAGTGACCGGCTGGCTCCTGAAAAGCTACGATAGGCAGGATGGTGACCAGACCCATGGTGGCACCAGTGCCAAGTTGGGCTGGTTTGATAATACCAAGTGGCTCCTGCAATCTGCCATCAAAAAGTTGGCAGGCAAGTTTTGTTTTCAAGGGAAAAGCGCCGTTGTTTGTGTTTGGGGGCCTGTGGCTGGGAGTGGCCGGCTGGCTCCTTAGAATCCACGATACGCAGCATGGTTCCCAGACCAGAGGTGGCACCAGTGCCAAGTCAGGCCAGTTTGATCGTGCAAAGTGGCTCCTGCAATCTGCCATCCAGAAGCGGGGTAGCTTACTTTTGTTTACCAGGCAAACGGGCCGAGGTTTGTGTCTGGGGGCCTATGGCTGGGACTGACCGGCTGGCTCCTGAAAAGCTACGATAGGCAGGATGGTGACCAGACCCATGGTGGCACCAGTGCCAAGTTGGGCTGGTTTGATAGTACCAAGTGGCTCCTGCAATCTGCCATCAAAAAGTTGGCAGGCGAGTTTTGTTTTCCAGGGAAAAGTGCCGTTGTTTGTGTTAGGGGGCCTGTGGCTGGGAGTGGCCAGCTGGCTCCTTAGAATCCACGATACGCAGGATGGTTCCCAGACCAGAGGTGGCACCAGTGACAAGTCGGGCTGCTTTGATGGTGGAAAGTGATTCCTGCCATCTGCCATCCAGAAGCGCGATAGCTTACTTTTGTTTGCCAGGGAAACGGGCCGAGGTTTGTGTCTGGGGGCCTATGGCTGGGAGTGACCGGCTGGCTCCTGAAAAGCTATGATAGGCAGGATGGTGACCAGACCCATGGTGGCAGCAGTGCCAAGTTGGGCTGATTTGATAGTACCAAGTGGCTCCTGCAATCTGCCATCAAAAATTTGGCAGGCCAGTTTTGTTTTCCAGGGAAAAGCGCCGTTGTTTGTGTTTGGGGGCCTGTGGCTGGGAGTGGCCTGCTGTCTCCTTAGAATCCACGATACGCAGGATGGTTCCCAGACCCAAGGTGGCACCATTGCCAAGGTAGGCTGGTTTGATAGTATCAAGTGGTTCCTGCAATCTGCCATCCAGAAGCGGGGCAGCTTACTTTTGTTTGCCAGGGAAACGGGCCGAGGTTTGTGTCTGGGGGCCTATGGCTTGGAGTGACCGGCTGGCTCCTGAAAAGCTACGATAGGCAGGATGGTGACCAGACCCATGGTGGCAGCAGTGCCAAGTTGGGCTGGTTTGATAGTACCAAGTGGCTCCTGCAATCTGCCATCAAAAAGTTGGCAGGCGAGTTTTGTTTTCCAGGGAAAAGTGCCGTTGTTTGTGTTAGGGGGCCTGTGGCTGGGAGTGGCCAGCTGGCTCCTTAGAATCCACGATACGCAGGATGGTTCCCAGACCAGAGGTGGCACCAGTGACAAGTCGGGCTGCTTTGACGGTGCAAAGTGATTCCTGCCATCTGCCATCCAGAAGCGCGGTAGCTTACTTTTGTTTGCCAGGGGAACGGGCCGAGGTTTGTGTCTGGGGGCCTATGGCTGGGAGTGACCGGCTGGCTCCTGAAAAGCTATGATAGGCAGGATGGTTACCAGACCCATGGTGGCACCAGTGCCAAGTTGGGCTGATTTGATAGTACCAAGTGGCTCCTGCAATCTGCCATCAAAAATTTGGCAGGCCAGTTTTGTTTTCCAGGGAAAAGCGCCGTTGTTTGAGTTTGGGGGCCTGTGGCTGGGAGTGGCCTGCTGTCTCCTTAGAATCCACGATACGCAGGATGGTTCCCAGACCCAAGGTGGCACCATTGCCAAGGTAGGCTGGTTTGATAGTATCAAGTGGTTCCTGCAATCTGCCATCCAGAAGCGGGGCAGCTTACTTTTGTTTGCCAGGGAAACGGGCCGAGGTTTTTGTCTGGGGGCCTGTGGCTGGGAGTGACGGGCTGGCTCCTGAAAAGCTACGATAGGCAGGATGGTGACCCGACCCATGGTGGCAGCAGTGCCAAGTTGGGCTGGTTTCATAGCACCAAGTGGCTCCTGCAATCTGCCATCTAATATTTGGCAGGCGAGTTTGGTTTTCCAGGGAAAAGCGCCGTTGTTTTTGTTTGGGGGACTGTGGCTGGGAGTGGCCGGCTGGCTCCTTAGAATCCACGATACGCAGGATGGTTCCCAGACCAGAGGTGGCACCAGTGCCAAGTCGGGCTGGTTTGATAGTACCAAGTGGCTCCTGCAATCTGCCATCCAGAAGCGCGGTAGCTTACTTTTGTTTGCCAGGGAAACGGGCCGAGGTTTGTGTCTGGGGGCCTATGGCTGGGAGTGACCGGCTGGCTCCTGAAAAACTACGATAGGCAGGATGGTGACCAGACCCATGGTGGCACCAGTGCCAAGTTGGGCTGGTTTGATAGTACCAAGTGGCTCCTGCAATCTGCCATCAAAAAGTTGGCAGGCAAGTTTTGTTTTCCAGGGAAAAGCGCCGTTGTTTGTGTTTGGGGGCCTGTGGCTGGGAGTGGCCGGCTGGCTCCTTAGAATCCACGATACGCAGCATGGTTCCCAGACCAGAGGTGGCACCAGTGCCAAGTCGGGCCAGTTTGATGGTTCAAAGTGGCTCCTGCAATCTGCCATCCAGAAGCGGGGTAGCTTACTTTTGTTTACCAGGCAAACGGGCCGAGGTTTTTGTCTGGGGGCCTATGGCTGGGAGTGACCGGCTGGCTCCTGAAAAGCTACGATAGGCAGGATGCTGACCCGACCCATGGTGGCAGCAGTGCCAAGTTGGGCTGGTTTGATAGCACCAAGTGGCTCCTGCAATCTGCCATCAAAAAGTTGGCAGGCGAGTTTTGTTTTCCAGGGAAAAGCACCGTTGTTTGTGTTTTGGGGACTGTGGCTGGGAGTGGCCGGCTGGCTCCTTAGAATCCACGATACGCATGATGGTTCCCAGACCAGAGGTGGCACCAGTGCCAAGTCGTGCTGGTTTGATAGTACCAAGTGGCTCCTGCAATCTGCCATCCAGAAGCGCGGTAGCTTACTTTTGTTTGCCAGGGAAACGGGCCGAGGTTTGTGTCTCAGGGCCTATGGCTGGGAGTGACCGGCTGGCTCCTGAAAAGCTACGATAGGCAGGATGGTGACCAGACCCATGGTGGCAGCAGTGCCAAGTTGGGCTGATTTGATAGTACCAAGTGGCTCCTGCAATCTGCCATCAAAAAATTGGCAGGCAAGTTTTGTTTTCCAGGGAAAAGCGCCGTTGTTTGTGTTTGGGGGCCTGTGGCTGGGAGTGGCCGGCTGGCTCCTTAGAATCCACGATACGCAGCATGGTTCCCAGACCAGAGGTGGCACCAGTGCCAAGTCGGGCCAGTTTGATGGTGCAAAGTGGCTCCTGCAATCTGCCATCCAGAAGCAGGGTAGCTTACTTTTGTTTACCAGGCAAACGGGCCGAGGTTTGTGTCTGGGGGCCTATGGGTGGGAGTGACCGGCTGGCTCCTTAGAATCCACGATACGCAGGATGGTTCCCAGAGCCAAGGTGGCACCAGTGCCAAGTCGGGCTGGTTTGATGGTATGAATTGGCTCCTGCAATCTTCCACCGAGAAGGTGGGCAGCTGAGTTTTGTTTGCTAGAGTAAAGGGCCGTGGTTTGTGTTTGGGGGCCTATGGCTGTGAGTGGCCGGCTGGCCCCTGAAAATCCACAATAGGCAGGATGGGTTCCGTATCCAAGGTGGCACCAGTGCCAAGAAGGGCTGGTTTGATGGTGCAAAGTGGCTCCTGCAATCTGCCATCCAGACGCGGGGCAGTGGATTTTTGTTTGGAAGAGAAAATATCCGTGGCTTGTTTTTGGGGGTATATGGCAGGGAGTGGCCGGCTGGCTCCTTAAAAAGCTCCATACGCAGGATGGTTCCCAGACCCAAGGTGGCATCAGTGCCAAGTCGGGCTGGTTTGGTAGTACCAAGTGCGTCCTGCAATTTGCCATCCAGAAGAGGGGCAGTTCAGTTTTGTTTGCCAGAGAAAAGGGCCATGGTTTTCGTTTGGGGGCATATGGCTGAGAGTGGCCGGCTGGCCCCTGAAAATCCATGATAGGCAGGATGGTTCCCAGAGCCAACGCGGCACCAGTGCTAAGTTGGGCTGGTTTGATAGTACCAAGTGGCTCCTGCAATCTGCCATCAAAAAGTTGGCAGGCGAGTTTTCTTTTCCAGGGGAAAGCGCCGTTGTTTGTGTTTGGGGGCCTGTGGCTGGGAGTGGCCGCCAGGCGCCTTAGAATCTACTTTACGCAGCATAGTTCCCGGAGCCAAGGTGGCACCAGTGCCAAGTCGGGCTGCTTTGATAGTACCAAGTGCGTCCTGCAATCTGCCATCCAGAAGCGGGGCATCTTAATTTTTTTTGCCAGGGAAACGGGCCGAGGTTTGTGTCTGGGGGCCTATGGCTGGGAGCGAGCGGCTGGCTCCTGAAAAGCTACCATAGGCAGGATGGTGACCAGACCCATGGTGGCACCAGTGCCAAGTTGTGCTGATTTGATAGTACCAAGTGGCTCCTGCAATCTGCCATCAAAAAGTTGGCAGGCGAGTTTTGTTTTCCAGGGAAAAGCGCCGTTGTTTGTGTTTGGCGGCCTGTGGCTGGGAGTGGCCGGCTGGCGCCTTAGAATCTATGTTACGCAGCATGGTTCCCAGAGCCAAGGTGGCACCAGTGCCAAGTCGGGCTGGTTTGATAGTACGAAGTGGCTCCTGCAATCTGCCATCCAGAAGTGGGGCAGCTTACTTTTGTTTGCCAGGGAAACGGGCCGAGGTTTTTGTCTGGGGCCCTATGGCTGGGAGTGACCGGCTGGCTCCTGAAAAGCTACGATAGGCAGGATGGTGACCAGACCCATGGTGGCACCAGTGCCAAGTTGGGCTGGTTTGATAGTACCAAGTGGTTCCGGCAATCTGCCATCCAGAGGCGGGGCAGCTTACTTTTGTTTGCCAGGGAAACGGGCCGAGGTTTTTGTCTGGGGGCCTATGGCTGGGAGTGACCGGCTAGGTCCTGAAAAGCTACGATAGGCAGGATGGTGACCAGACCCATGGAGGCACCAGTGCCAAGTTGGGCTGGTTTGATAGTACCAAGTGGCTCCTGCAATATGCCATCAAAAATTTGGCAGGCGAGTATTGTTTTCCAGGGAAAAGCGCCATTGTTTGTGTTTGGGGGCCTGTGGCTGGGAGTGGCCGGCTGGCTAATTAGAATCCACGATACGCAGGATGGTTCCCAGACCTGAGGTGGCACCAGTGACAAGTCGGGCTAGTTTGATGGTGCAAAGTGGCTCCTGCAATCTGCCATCCAGAAGCCGGGCAGTTTACTTTTTTTTGCTAGGGAAACGGGCCGAGGTTTTTCTCTTGGCGCCTATGGCTGGGAGTGACCGGCTGGCTCCTGAAAAGCTACGATAGGCAGGATGGTGACCAGACCCATGGTGGCACCAGTGCCAAGTTGGGCTGATTTGATAGTAGCAAGTGGCTCCTGCAATCTGCCATCAAAAAGTTGGCAGGCGAGTTTTGTTTTCCAGGGAAAAGCGCCGTTGTTTGTGTTTGGGGGCCTGTGGCTGGGAGTGGCCGGCTGGCTAATTAGAATCCACGATATGCAGGATGGTTCCCAGACCAGAGGTGGCACCAGTGCCAAGTTGGGCTGGTTTGATAGTACCAAGTGGCTCCTGCAATATGCCATCAAAAATTTGGCAGGCGAGTTTTGTTTTCCAGGGAATAGCGCCATTGTTTGTGTTTGGGGGCCTGTGGCTGGGAGTGGCCGGCTGGCTAATTAGAATCCACGATACGCAGGATGGTTCCCAGACCTGAGGTGGCACCAGTGACAAGTCAGGCTAATTTTATGGCGCAAAGTGGCTCCTGCAATCTGCCATCCAGAAGCGGGGCAGTTTACTTTTGTTTGCTAGGGAAACGGGCCGAGGTTTTTCTCTTGGCCTATGGCTGGGAGTGACCGGCTGGCTCCTGAAAAGCTACGATAGGGAGGATGGTTACCAGACCCATGGTGGCACCAGTGCCAAGTTGGGCTGATTTGATAGTACCAAGTGGCTCCTGCAATCTGCCATCAAAAAGTTGGCAGGCGAGTTTTGTTTTCCAGGGAAAAGCGCCGTTGTTTGTGTTTGGGGCCCTGTGGCTGGGAGTGGCCGGCTGGCTAATTAGAATCCACGATATGCAGGATGGTTCCCAGACCAGAGGTGGCACCAGTGCCAAGTTGGGCTGGTTTGATAGTACAAAGTGCGTCCTGCAATTTGCCATCCAGAATCGGGGCAGCTTACTTTTGTTTGCCAGGGAAACGGGCCGAGGGTTTTGTCTGGGGCCCTATGGCTGGGAGTGACCGGCTGGCTCCTGAAAAGCTACGATAGGCAGGATGGTGACCAGACCCATGGTGGCAGCAGTGCCAAGTTGGGCTGGTTTGATAGTACCAAGTGGCTCCTGCAATCTGCCATCAAAATTTGGCAGGCGAGTTTTGTTTTCCAGGGAAAAGCGCCGTTGTTTGTGTTTGGGGGCCTGTGGCTGGGAGTGGCCGGCCAGGTCATTAGAACCCACGATACGCAGGATGGTTCCAAGACCAGAGGTGGCACCAGTGCCAAGTCGGGCTGGTTTGATAGTACCAAGTGGTTCCTGCAATCTGCCATCCAGAAGCGAGGCAGCTTACTTTTGTTTGCCAGGGATACGGGCCGAGGTTTGTGTCTCGGGGCCTATGGCTGGGAGTGACCGGCTGGCTCCTGAAAAGCTACGATAGGCAGGATGGTTCCCAGACCCATGGTGGCACCAGTGCGAAGTTGGGCGGGTTTGATAGTACCAAGTGGCTACTGCAATCTGCCATCAAAAAGTTGGCAGGCGAGTTTTGTTTTCCAGGGAAAAGCGCCGTTGTTTGTGTTTGGGGGCCTGTGGCTGGGAGTGACCGGCTGGCTAATTAGAATCCACGATACGCAGGATGGTTCCCAGACCAGAGGTGGCACCAGTTCCAAGTTGGGCTGGTTTGATAGCACCAAGTGGTTCCTGCAATCTGCCATCCAGAAGCGGGGTAGCTTACTTTTGTTTGCCAGGGAAACGGGCCGAGGTTTTTGTCTGGGGCCCTATGGCTGGGAGTGACCGGCTGGCTCCTGAAAAGCCACGATAGGCAGGATGGTGACCAGACCCATGGTGGCACCAGTGCCAAGTTGGGCTGATTTGATAGTACCAAGTGGCTTATGTAGTCTGCCATCAAAAAGTTGGCAGGCGAGTTTTGTTTTCCAGGGAAAAGCGCCGTTGTTTGTGTTTGGGGGCCTGTGGCTGGGTGTGGCCGGCCGGCTCATTAGAACCCACGATACGCAGGATGGTTCCCAGACCAGAGGTGGCACCAGTGCCAAGTTGGGCTGGTTTGATAGTACCAAGTGGTTCCTGCAATCTGCCATCCAGAAGCGGGGCAGCTTACTTTTTTTTGCCAGGGAAACGGGCCGAGGTTTGTGTCTCATGTCCGATGGCTGGGAGTGACCGGCTGGCTCCTGAAAAGCTACGATAGGCAGGATGGTGACCAGACCCATGGTGGCACCAGTGCCATGTTGGGCTGATTTGATAGTACCAAGTGGCTCCTGCAATCTGCCATCAAAAAGTTGGCAGGCGAGTTTTGTTTTCCAGGGAAAAGCGCCGTTGTTTGTGTTTGGGGGCCTGTGGCTGTGAGTGGCCGGCTGGCTCCTTAGTATCCACGATACGCAGGATGGTTCCCAGACCAGAGGTGGCACCAGTGCCAAGTCGGGCTGGTTTGATAGTACAAAGTTGTTCCTGCAATCTGCCATCCAGAAGCGGGGTAGCTTACTTTTGTTTGCCAGGGAAACGAGCCGAGGATTTTGTCTGGGGGCCTATGGCTGGGAGTGACCGGCTGGCACCTGAAAAGCTACGATAGGCAGGATGGTGACCAGACCCATGGTGGCACCAGTGCCATGTTGGGCTGATTTGATAGTACCAAGTGGCTCCTGCAATCTGCCATCAAAAAGTTGGCAGGCGAGTTTTGTTTTCCAGGGAAAAGCGCCGTTGTTTGTGTTTGGTGGCCTGTGGCTGGGAGTGGCCGGCTGGCTCCTTAGTATCCACGATACGCAGCATGGTTCCCAGACCAGAGGTGGCACCAGTGCCAAGTCGGGCTGGTTTGATAGTACCAAGTGGCTCCTGCAATCTGCCATCCAGAAGCGGGGCAGCTTACTTTTGTTTTCCAGGGAAACTGGCCGAGGTTTGTGTCTGGGTGCCTATGGCTGGGAGTGACCGGCTGGCTCCTGAAAAGCTACGATAGGCAGGATGGTGACCAGACCCATGGTGGCAGCAGTGACAAGTTGGGCTGGTTTGATAGTACCAAGTGGCTCCTGCAATCTGCCATCAAAATTTGGCAGGCGAGTTTTGTTTTCCAGGGAAAAGCACCGCTGTTTGTGTTTGGGGGCCTGTGGCTGGGAGTGGCCGGCTGGCTAATTAGAATCCACGATACGCAGGATGGTTCCCAGACCTGAGGTGGCACCAGTGACAAGTCGGGCCAGTTTGATGGTGTAAAGTGGCTCCTGCAATCTGCCATCCAGAAGCGGGGCAGCTTACTTTTGTTTGCCAGGGAAACGGGCCGAGGTTTTTCTCTTGGGGCCTAAGGCTGGGAGTGACAGCCTGGCTCCTGAAAAGCTACGATAGGCAGGATGGTGACCAGACCCATGGTGGCACCAGTGCCAAGTTGGGCGGGTTTGATAGTACCAAGTGGCTCCTGCAATCTGCCATCAAAAAGTTGGCAGGCGAGTTTTGTTTTCCAGGGAAAAGCGCCCTTGTTAGTATTTGGGGGCCTGTGGCTGGGAGTGGCCGGTGGGCTGCATAGAATCCACGATACGCAGGATGGTTCCCAGGCCAGAGGTGGCACCAGTGCCAAGTTGGGTTGGTTGGATGGTGCAAAGTGGCTCCTGCAATCTGCCATCCAGAAGCGGGGTAGCTTACTTTTGTTTGCCAGGGAAACGGGCCGAAATTTTTGTCTGGGGGCTTATGGCTGCGGGTGACTGACTGGCTCCTGAAAAGCTACGATAGGCAGGATGGTGACCAGACCCATGGTGGCACCAGTGCCAAGTCGGGCTGGTTTGATAGTACCGAGTGGCTCCTGCAATCTGCCATCAAAAAGCTGGCAGGCGAGTTTGGTTTTCCAGGGAAAAGCGCTGTTGTTTGTGTTTGGGGCATGTGGCTGGGAGTGGCCGGCTGGCTCCTGAAAATCCACGATAGGCAGGATGGTTCCCAGATCCAAGGTGGCAGCAATGCCAAGTTGGGCTGGTTTTATGTTGCAAAGTGTCTCCTGCAATCTGCCATCAAATGTTGGCAGTCCAGTTTTGTTTTCCAGGGAAAAGCGCCGTTGTTTGTGTTTGGCGGCCTGTGGCTGGGAATGACTGGCTGGCTCCTGAAAAGCTACGATAGGCAGGATGGTGCCCAGACCAGAGGTGGCACAAGTGTCAAGTTGGGCTGGTTTGATAGTACCATGTGGCTCCTGCAATCTGCCATCCAGAAGCGGGGTATCTTAATTTTGTTTGCCAGGGAAACGGGCCGAGGTTTGTGTCTGGGGGCCTATGGCTGGGAGTGACCGGCTGGCTACTGAAAAGCTACGATAGGCAGTATAGTGACCAGACCCAAGGTGGCACCAGTGCCAAGTCGGGCTGGTTTTGTAGTACCAAGTGCGTCCTGCAATTTGCCATCCAGAAGAGGGGCAGTTGAGTTTTGTTTACCAGAGTAAAGGGCCGTTGTTTGTGTTTGGTGGCCTATGGCTGAGAGTGGCCGGCTCGCCCCTGAAAATCCACGATAGGGAGAATGGTTCCCAGATCCAAGGTGGCACCAGTGCCAAGTTAGGCTGGGTTGATGGTGCAAAGTGGCTCCTGCAATCTGCCATCCAGACGCGGGGCAGCAGATTTTTGTTTGCTGGAGAAAAGTTCCGTGGTTGTTTTTGGGGGTATATGGATGGGCGTGGCCGGCTGGCTCTTTAAAAAGCCCGATACGCAGGATGTTTCCCTGACACAAGGTGGCATCAGTGCCAAGTCAGGCTGTTTTCGTAGTAGCAAGTGCGTCCTGCAATTTGCCCTCCAGAAGAGGGGCAGTTGAGTTTTGTTTGCCAGAGAAAAGGGCCGAGGTTTTTGTCTGGGGGCCTATGGCTGGGAGTGACCGGCTGGCTCCTGAAAAGCTACGATAGGCAGGATGGTGACCAGACCCATGGAGGCACCAGTGCCAAGTTGGGCTGGTTTGATAGTACCAAGTGGCTCCTGCACTCTGCCGTCAAAATTTGGCAGGCGAGTTTTGTTTTCCAGGGAAAAGCGCCGTTGTATGTGTTTGAGGGCCTGTGGCTGGCAGTGGCCGGCTGGCTCCTGCAAATCCACGATACGCAGCATTGTTCCCAGACCCAAGGTGGCACCAGTGCCAAGTAGGGCTGGTTTGACAGTGTCAAGTGCCTCCTGCAATCTCCCATCCAGTAGCGGGGCAGCTGAGTTTTTTTTGCCTGTGAAATGGGCCATTGTTTTTGATTGGGGTCTGTGGCCGAGAGTGGTCGGCTGGCTCCTGACAATCCACAATACGCAGGATGGTTCCCAGAGCCAAGGTGGCACCAGTGCCAAGTCGGGCTGGTTTGATAGTACCAAGTGACTTCTGTAATCTGCCATCCTGACGCGGGGCAGCGGATTTTTCTTTGGAAGGGAAAATGCCCGTGGTTTGTTTTCGGTGGCATATGGCTGGGAGTGGCCGGCTGGCTCCTTAAAAAGCTCCATACGCAGGATGGTTCCCAGACCCAAGGTGGCATCAGTGCCAAGTCGGGCTGGTTTGGTAGTACCAAGTGCGTCCTGCAATTTACCATCAAGAAGAGGGGCAGTTCAGTTTTGTTTGCCAGAGAAAAGGGCCATGGTTTTCGTTTGGGGGCATATGGCTGAGAGTGGCCGGCTGGCCCCTGAAAATCCATGATAGGCAGGATGGTTCCCAGAGCCAACGCGGCACCAGTGCTAAGTTGGGCTGGTTTGATAGTACCAAGTGGCTCCTGCAATCTGCCATCAAAAAGTTGGCAGGCGAGTTTTCTTTTCCAGGGAAAAGCGCCGTTGTTTGTGTTTGGGGGCCTGTGGCTGGGAGTGGCCGCCAGGCGCCTTAGAATCTACTTTACGCAGCATAGTTCCCGGAGCCAAGGTGGCACCAGTGCCAAGTCGGGCTGCTTTGATAGTACCAAGTGCGTCCTGCAATCTGCCATCCAGAAGCGGGGCATCTTAATTTTTTTTGCCAGGGAAACGGGCCGAGGTTTGTGTCTGGGGGCCTATGGCTGGGAGCGAGCGGCTGGCTCCTGAAAAGCTACCATAGGCAGGATGGTGACCAGACCCATGGTGGCACCAGTGCCAAGTTGGGCTGATTTGATAGTACCAAGTGGCTCCTGCAATCTGCCATCAAAAAGTTGGCAGGCGAGTTTTGTTTTCCAGGGAAAAGCGCCGTTGTTTGTGTTTGGCGGCCTGTGGCTGGGAGTGGCCGGCTGGCGCCTTAGAATCTATGTTACGCAGCATGGTTCCCAGAGCCAAGGTGGCACCAGTGCCAAGTCAGGCTGGTTTGATAGTACGAAGTGGCTCCTGCAATCTGCCATCCAGAAGTGGGGCAGCTTACTTTTGTTTGCCAGGGAAACGGGCCGAGGTTTGTGTCTGGCGGCCTATGGCTGGGAGTGACCGGCTGGCTCCTGAAAAGCTACGATAGGCAGGATGGTGACCAGACCCATGGTGGCACCAGTGCCAAGTTGGGCTGGTTTGATAGTACCAAGTGGCTCCTGCAATCTGCCATCAAAATGTTGGCAGGCGAGTTTTGTTTTCCAGGGAAAAGCACCGCTGTTTGTGTTTGGGGGCCTGTGGCTGGGAGTGGCCGGCTGGCTAATTAGAATCCACGATACGCAGGATGGTTCCCAGACCTGAGGTGGCACCAGTGACAAGTCGGGCCAGTTTGATGGTGTAAAGTGGCTCCTGCAATCTGCCATCCAGAAGCGGGGCAGCTTACTTTTGTTTGCCAGGGAAACGGGCCGAGGTTTTTCTCTTGGGGCCTAAGGCTGGGAGTGACAGCCTGGCTCCTGAAAAGCTACGATAGGCAGGATGGTGACCAGACCCATGGTGGCACCAGTGCCAAGTTGGGCGGGTTTGATAGTACCAAGTGGCTCCTGCAATCTGCCATCAAAAAGTTGGCAGGCGAGTTTTGTTTTCCAGGGAAAAGCGCCCTTGTTAGTATTTGGGGGCCTGTGGCTGGGAGTGGCCGGTGGGCTGCATAGAATCCACGATACGCAGGATGGTTCCCAGGCCAGAGGTGGCACCAGTGCCAAGTTGGGTTGGTTGGATGGTGCAAAGTGGCTCCTGCAATCTGCCATCCAGAAGCGGGGTAGCTTACTTTTGTTTGCCAGGGAAACGGGCCGAAATTTTTGTCTGGGGGCTTATGGCTGCGGGTGACTGACTGGCTCCTGAAAAGCTACGATAGGCAGGATGGTGACCAGACCCATGGTGGCACCAGTGCCAAGTCGGGCTGGTTTGATAGTACCGAGTGGCTCCTGCAATCTGCCATCAAAAAGCTGGCAGGCGAGTTTGGTTTTCCAGGGAAAAGCGCTGTTGTTTGTGTTTGGGGCATGTGGCTGGGAGTGGCCGGCTGGCTCCTGAAAATCCACGATAGGCAGGATGGTTCCCAGATCCAAGGTGGCAGCAATGCCAAGTTGGGCTGGTTTTATGTTGCAAAGTGTCTCCTGCAATCTGCCATCAAATGTTGGCAGTCCAGTTTTGTTTTCCAGGGAAAAGCGCCGTTGTTTGTGTTTGGCGGCCTGTGGCTGGGAATGACTGGCTGGCTCCTGAAAAGCTACGATATGCAGGATGGTGCCCAGACCAGAGGTGGCACAAGTGTCAAGTTGGGCTGGTTTGATAGTACCATGTGGCTCCTGCAATCTGCCATCCAGAAGCGGGGTATCTTAATTTTGTTTGCCAGGGAAACGGGCCGAGGTTTGTGTCTGGGGGCCTATGGCTGGGAGTGACCGGCTGGCTACTGAAAAGCTACGATAGGCAGTATAGTGACCAGACCCAAGGTGGCACCAGTGCCAAGTCGGGCTGGTTTTGTAGTACCAAGTGCGTCCTGCAATTTGCCATCCAGAAGAGGGGCAGTTGAGTTTTGTTTACCAGAGTAAAGGGCCGTGGTTTGTGTTTGGTGGCCTATGGCTGAGAGTGGCCGGCTGGCCCCTGAAAATCCACGATAGGGAGAATGGTTCCCAGATCCAAGGTGGCACCAGTGCCAAGTTAGGCTGGGTTGATGGTGCAAAGTGGCTCCTGCAATCTGCCATCCAGACGCGGGGCAGCAGATTTTTGTTTGCTGGAGAAAAGTTCCGTGGTTGTTTTTGGGGGTATATGGATGGGCGTGGCCGGCTGGCTCTTTAAAAAGCCCGATACGCAGGATGGTTCCCTGACACAAGGTGGCATCAGTGCCAAGTCAGGCTGTTTTCGTAGTAGCAAGTGCGTCCTGCAATTTGCCCTCCAGAAGAGGGGCAGTTGAGTTTTGTTTGCCAGAGAAAAGGGCCGAGGTTTTTGTCTGGGGGCCTATGGCTGGGAGTGACCGGCTGGCTCCTGAAAAGCTACGATAGGCAGGATGGTGACCAGACCCATGGAGGCACCAGTGCCAAGTTGGGCTGGTTTGATAGTACCAAGTGGCTCCTGCACTCTGCCGTCAAAATTTGGCAGGCGAGTTTTGTTTTCCAGGGAAAAGCGCCGTTGTATGTGTTTGAGGGCCTGTGGCTGGCAGTGGCCGGCTGGCTCCTGCAAATCCACGATACGCAGCATTGTTCCCAGACCCAAGGTGGCACCAGTGCCAAGTAGGGCTGGTTTGACAGTGTCAAGTGCCTCCTGCAATCTCCCATCCAGTAGCGGGGCAGCTGAGTTTTTTTTGCCTGTGAAATGGGCCATTGTTTTTGATTGGGGTCTGTGGCCGAGAGTGGTCGGCTGGCTCCTGACAATCCACAATACGCAGGATGGTTCCCAGAGCCAAGGTGGCACCAGTGCCAAGTCGGGCTGGTTTGATAGTACCAAGTGACTTCTGTAATCTGCCATCCTGACGCGGGGCAGCGGATTTTTCTTTGGAAGGGAAAATGCCCGTGGTTTGTTTTCGGTGGCATATGGCTGGGAGTGGCCGGCTGGCTCCTTAAAAAGCTCCATACGCAGGATGGTTCCCAGACCCAAGGTGGCATCAGTGCCAAGTCGGGCTGGTTTGGTAGTACCAAGTGCGTCCTGCAATTTACCATCAAGAAGAGGGGCAGTTCAGTTTTGTTTGCCAGAGAAAAGGGCCATGGTTTTCGTTTGGGGGCATATGGCTGAGAGTGGCCGGCTGGCCCCTGAAAATCCATGATAGGCAGGATGGTTCCCAGAGCCAACGCGGCACCAGTGCTAAGTTGGGCTGGTTTGATAGTACCAAGTGGCTCCTGCAATCTGCCATCAAAAAGTTGGCAGGCGAGTTTTCTTTTCCAGGGAAAAGCGCCGTTGTTTGTGTTTGGGGGCCTGTGGCTGGGAGTGGCCGCCAGGCGCCTTAGAATCTACTTTACGCAGCATAGTTCCCGGAGCCAAGGTGGCACCAGTGCCAAGTCGGGCTGCTTTGATAGTACCAAGTGCGTCCTGCAATCTGCCATCCAGAAGCGGGGCATCTTAATTTTTTTTGCCAGGGAAACGGGCCGAGGTTTGTGTCTGGGGGCCTATGGCTGGGAGCGAGCGGCTGGCTCCTGAAAAGCTACCATAGGCAGGATGGTGACCAGACCCATGGTGGCACCAGTGCCAAGTTGTGCTGATTTGATAGTACCAAGTGGCTCCTGCAATCTGCCATCAAAAAGTTGGCAGGCGAGTTTTGTTTTCCAGGGAAAAGCGCCGTTGTTTGTGTTTGGCGGCCTGTGGCTGGGAGTGGCCGGCTGGCGCCTTAGAATCTATGTTACGCAGCATGGTTCCCAGAGCCAAGGTGGCACCAGTGCCAAGTCAGGCTGGTTTGATAGTACGAAGTGGCTCCTGCAATCTGCCACCCAGAAGTGGGGCAGCTTACTTTTGTTTGCCAGGGAAACGGGCCGAGGTTTGTGTGTGGGGGCCTATGGCTGGGAGTGACCGGCTGGCTCCTGAAAAGCTACGATAGGCAGGATGGTGACCAGACCCATGGTGGCACCAGTGCCAAGTTGGGCTGGTTTGATAGTACCAAGTGGCTCCTGCAATCTGCCATCAAAAAGTTGGCAGGCGAGTTTTGTTTTCCAGGAAAAAGCGCCGTTGTTTGTGTTTGGGGGCCTGTGGCTGGGAGTGGCCGGCGGCCTCCTTAGAATCCACGATACGCAGGATGGTTCCCAGACCCAAGGAGGCACCAGTGCCAAGTCGGGCTGGTTTGAGAGTACCAAGTGGCTCCTGCAATCTGCCATCAAAAAGTTGGCAGGCGAGTTTTGTTTTCCGGGGAAAAGCGCCGTTGTTCGTGATTGGGGGCCTGTGGCTGGGAGTGGCCGGCTGCATCCTTAGAATCCACGATACGCAGGATGGTTCCCAGACCCAAGGTGGCACCAGTGGCAAGTCGGGATGGTTTGACAGTACCAAGTCGTTCCGGCAATGTGCCATCCAGAGGCGGGGCAGCTTACTTTTGTTTGCCAGGGAAACGGGCCGAGGTTTGTGTCTGGGGGCCTATGGCTGGGAGTAACCGGCTGGCTCCTGAAAAGCTACGATAGGCAGGATGGTGACCAGACCCATGGAGGCACCAGTGCCAAGTTCGGCTGGTTTGATAGTACCAAGTGGCTCCTGCAATATGCCATCAAAAAGTTGGCAGGCGAGTTTTGTTTTCCAGGGAAAAGCGCCATTGTTTGTGTTTCGGGGCCTGTGGCTGGGAGTGGCCGGCTGGCTAATTAGAATCCACGATACGCAGGATGGTTCCCAGACCTGAGGTGGCACCAGTGACAAGTCGGGCCAGTTTTATCGTGCAAAGTGGCTCCTGCAATCTGCCATCCAGAAGTGGGGCAGCTTACTTTTGTTTACCAGGGAAACGGGCCGAGGTTTTTGTCTGGGGCCCTATGGCTGGGAGTGACCGGCTGGCTCCTGAAAAGCTACGATAGGCAGGATGGTGACCAGACCCATGGTGGCACCAGTGCCAAGTTGGGCTGGTTTGATAGTACCAAGTGGTTCCGGCAATCTGCCATCCAGAGGCGGGGCAGCTTACTTTTGTTTGCCAGGGAAACGGGCCGAGGTTTGTGTCTGGGGGCCTATGGCTGGGAGTGACCGGCTAGGTCCTGAAAAGCTACGATAGGCAGGATGGTGACCAGACCCATGGAGGCACCAGTGCCAAGTTGGGCTGGTTTGATAGTACCAAGTGGCTCCTGCAATATGCCATCAAAAATTTGGCAGGCGAGTATTGTTTTCCAGGGAAAAGCGCCATTGTTTGTGTTTGGGGGCCTGTGGCTGGGAGTGGCCGGCTGGCTAATTAGAATCCACGATACGCAGGATGGTTCCCAGACCTGAGGTGGCACCAGTGACAAGTCGGGCTAGTTTGATGGTGCAAAGTGGCTCCTGCAATCTGCCATCCAGAAGCGGGGCAGTTTACTTTTTTTTGCTAGGGAAACGGGCCGAGGTTTTTCTCTTGGCGCCTATGGCTGGGAGTGACCGGCTGGCTCCTGAAAAGCTACGATAGGCAGGATGGTGACCAGACCCATGGTGGCACCAGTGCCAAGTTGGGCTGATTTGATAGTAGCAAGTGGCTCCTGCAATCTGCCATCAAAAAGTTGGCAGGCGAGTTTTGTTTTCCAGGGAAAAGCGCCGTTGTTTGTGTTTGGGGGCCTGTGGCTGGGAGTGGCCGGCTGGCTAATTAGAATCCACGATATGCAGGATGGTTCCCAGACCAGAGGTGGCACCAGTGCCAAGTTGGGCTGGTTTGATAGTACCAAGTGGCTCCTGCAATATGCCATCAAAAATTTGGCAGGCGAGTTTTGTTTTCCAGGGAATAGCGCCATTGTTTGTGTTTGGGGGCCTGTGGCTGGGAGTGGCCGGCTGGCTAATTAGAATCCACGATACGCAGGATGGTTCCCAGACCTGAGGTGGCACCAGTGACAAGTCAGGCTAATTTTATGGTGCAAAGTGGCTCCTGCAATCTGCCATCCAGAAGCGGGGCAGTTTACTTTTGTTTGCTAGGGAAACGGGCCGAGGTTTTTCTCTTGGCCTATGGCTGGGAGTGACCGGCTGGCTCCTGAAAAGCTACGATAGGGAGGATGGTTACCAGACCCATGGTGGCACCAGTGCCAAGTTGGGCTGATTTGATAGTACCAAGTGGCTCCTGCAATCTGCCATCAAAAAGTTGGCAGGCGAGTTTTGTTTTCCAGGGAAAAGCGCCGTTGTTTGTGTTTGGGGCCCTGTGGCTGGGAGTGGCCGGCTGGCTAATTAGAATCCACGATATGCAGGATGGTTCCCAGACCAGAGGTGGCACCAGTGCCAAGTTGGGCTGGTTTGATAGTACCAAGTGCGTCCTGCAATTTGCCATCCAGAATCGGGGCAGCTTACTTTTGTTTGCCAGGGAAACGGGCCGAGGGTTTTGTCTGGGGCCCTATGGCTGGGAGTGACCGGCTGGCTCCTGAAAAGCTACGATAGGCAGGATGGTTCCCAGACCCATGGTGGCACCAGTGCGAAGTTGGGCGGGTTTGATAGTACCAAGTGGCTACTGCAATCTGCCATCAAAAAGTTGGCAGGCGAGTTTTGTTTTCCAGGGAAAAGCGCCGTTGTTTGTGTTTGGGGGCCTGTGGCTGGGAGTGACCGGCTGGCTAATTAGAATCCACGATACGCAGGATGGTTCCCAGACCAGAGGTGGCACCAGTTCCAAGTTGGGCTGGTTTGATAGCACCAAGTGGTTCCTGCAATCTGCCATCCAGAAGCGGGGTAGCTTACTTTTGTTTGCCAGGGAAACGGGCCGAGGTTTTTGTCTGGGGCCCTATGGCTGGGAGTGACCGGCTGGCTCCTGAAAAGCCACGATAGGCAGGATGGTGACCAGACCCATGGTGGCACCAGTGCCAAGTTGGGCTGATTTGATAGTACCAAGTGGCTTATGTACTCTGCCATCAAAAAGTTGGCAGGCGAGTTTTGTTTTCCAGGGAAAAGCGCCGTTGTTTGTGTTTGGGGGCCTGTGGCTGGGTGTGGCCGGCCGGCTCATTAGAACCCACGATACGCAGGATGGTTCCCAGACCAGAGGTGGCACCAGTGCCAAGTTGGGCTGGTTTGATAGTACCAAGTGGTTCCTGCAATCTGCCATCCAGAAGCGGGGCAGCTTACTTTTTTTTGCCAGGGAAACGGGCCGAGGTTTGTGTCTCATGTCCGATGGCTGGGAGTGACCGGCTGGCTCCTGAAAAGCTACGATAGGCAGGATGGTGACCAGACCCATGGTGGCACCAGTGCCATGTTGGGCTGATTTGATAGTACCAAGTGGCTCCTGCAATCTGCCATCAAAAAGTTGGCAGGCGAGTTTTGTTTTCCAGGGAAAAGCGCCGTTGTTTGTGTTTGGGGGCCTGTGGCTGTGAGTGGCCGGCTGGCTCCTTAGTATCCACGATACGCAGGATGGTTCCCAGACCAGAGGTGGCACCAGTGCCAAGTCGGGCTGGTTTGATAGTACAAAGTGGTTCCTGCAATCTGCCATCCAGAAGCGGGGTAGCTTACTTTTGTTTGCCAGGGAAACGAGCCGAGGATTTTGTCTGGGGGCCTATGGCTGGGAGTGACCGGCTGGCACCTGAAAAGCTACGATAGGCAGGATGGTGACCAGACCCATGGTGGCACCAGTGCCATGTTGGGCTGATTTGATAGTACCAAGTGGCTCCTGCAATCTGCCATCAAAAAGTTGGCAGGCGAGTTTTGTTTTCCAGGGAAAAGCGCCGTTGTTTGTGTTTGGTGGCCTGTGGCTGGGAGTGGCCGGCTGGCTCCTTAGTATCCACGATACGCAGCATGGTTCCCAGACCAGAGGTGGCACCAGTGCCAAGTCGGGCTGGTTTGATAGTACCAAGTGGCTCCTGCAATCTGCCATCCAGAAGCGGGGCAGCTTACTTTTGTTTTCCAGGGAAACTGGCCGAGGTTTGTGTCTGGGTGCCTATGGCTGGGAGTGACCGGCTGGCTCCTGAAAAGCTACGATAGGCAGGATGGTGACCAGACCCATGGAGGCACCAGTACCAAGTTGGGCTGGTTTGATAGTACCAAGTGGCTCCTGCACTCTGCCGTCAAAAAGTTGGCAGGCGAGTTTTGTTTTCCAGGGAAACGGGCCGTTGTTTGTGTTTGAGGGCCTGTGGCTGGCAGTGGCCGGCTGGCTCCTGCAAATCCACGATACGCAGCATTGTTCCCAGACCCAAGGTGGCACCAGTGCCAAGTAGGGCTGGTTTGACAGTGTCAAGTGCCTCCTGCAATCTCCCATCCAGTAGCGGGGCAGTTGAGTTTTTTTTGCCTGTGAAATGGGCCGTTGTTTTTGATTGGGGTCTGTGGCCGAGAGTGGTCGGCTGGCTCCTGACAATCCACAATACGCAGGATGGTTCCCTGACCCAAGGTGGCACCAGTGCCAAGTCGGGCTGGTTTGATAGTACCAAGTGGTTCCAGCAATCTGCCATCCAGAAGCGGGGCAGCTTACTTTTGTTTGCCAGGGAAACTGGCCGAGGTTTGTGTCTGGGGGCCTATGGCTGGGAGTGACCGTCTATGTCCTGAAAAGCTACCATAGGCAGGATGGTGACCAGACCCATGGTGGCACCAGTGCCAAGTTGGGCTGGTTTGATAGTACCAAGTGGCTCCTGCAATCTGCCATCAAAAATTTGGGAGGCGAGTTTTGTTTTCCAGGGAAAAGCGCCGTTGTTTGTGTTTGGGGGCCTATGGCTGGGAGTGGCCGGCTGCCTCCTTAGAATTCACGATACGCAGGATGGTTCCCAGACCAGAGGTGGCACCAGTGCCAAGTTGGGCTGGTTTGATAGTACCAAGTGGTTCCGGCAATCTGCCATCCAGAAGCGGGGCAGCTTACTTTTGTTTGCCAGGGAAACGGGCCGAGGTTTGTGTCTGGGGCCTATGGCTGGGAGTGACCGGCTAGGTCCTGAAAAGCTACGATAGGCAGGATGGTGACCAGACCCATGGTGGCAGCAGTGACAAGTTGGGCTGGTTTGATAGTACCAAGTGGCTCCTGCAATCTGCCATCAAAATTTGGCAGGCGAGTTTTGTTTTCCAGGGAAAAGCACCGCTGTTTGTGTTTGGGGGCCTGTGGCTGGGAGTGGCCGGCTGGCTAATTAGAATCCACGATACGCAGGATGGTTCCCAGACCTGAGGTGGCACCAGTGACAAGTCGGGCCAGTTTGATGGTGTAAAGTGGCTCCTGCAATCTGCCATCCAGAAGCGGGGCAGCTTACTTTTGTTTGCCAGGGAAACGGGCCGAGGTTTTTCTCTTGGGGCCTAAGGCTGGGAGTGACAGCCTGGCTCCTGAAAAGCTACGATAGGCAGGATGGTGACCAGACCCATGGTGGCACCAGTGCCAAGTTGGGCGGGTTTGATAGTACCAAGTGGCTCCTGCAATCTGCCATCAAAAAGTTGGCAGGCGAGTTTTGTTTTCCAGGGAAAAGCGCCCTTGTTAGTATTTGGGGGCCTGTGGCTGGGAGTGGCCGGTGGGCTGCATAGAATCCACGATACGCAGGATGGTTCCCAGGCCAGAGGTGGCACCAGTGCCAAGTTGGGTTGGTTGGATGGTGCAAAGTGGCTCCTGCAATCTGCCATCCAGAAGCGGGGTAGCTTACTTTTGTTTGCCAGGGAAACGGGCCGAAATTTTTGTCTGGGGGCTTATGGCTGCGGGTGACTGACTGGCTCCTGAAAAGCTACGATAGGCAGGATGGTGACCAGACCCATGGTGGCACCAGTGCCAAGTCGGGCTGGTTTGATAGTACCGAGTGGCTCCTGCAATCTGCCATCAAAAAGCTGGCAGGCGAGTTTGGTTTTCCAGGGAAAAGCGCTGTTGTTTGTGTTTGGGGCATGTGGCTGGGAGTGGCCGGCTGGCTCCTGAAAATCCACGATAGGCAGGATGGTTCCCAGATCCAAGGTGGCAGCAATGCCAAGTTGGGCTGGTTTTATGTTGCAAAGTGTCTCCTGCAATCTGCCATCAAATGTTGGCAGTCCAGTTTTGTTTTCCAGGGAAAAGCGCCGTTGTTTGTGTTTGGCGGCCTGTGGCTGGGAATGACTGGCTGGCTCCTGAAAAGCTACGATAGGCAGGATGGTGCCCAGACCAGAGGTGGCACAAGTGTCAAGTTGGGCTGGTTTGATAGTACCATGTGGCTCCTGCAATCTGCCATCCAGAAGCGGGGTATCTTAATTTTGTTTGCCAGGGAAACGGGCCGAGGTTTGTGTCTGGGGGCCTATGGCTGGGAGTGACCGGCTGGCTACTGAAAAGCTACGATAGGCAGTATAGTGACCAGACCCAAGGTGGCACCAGTGCCAAGTCGGGCTGGTTTTGTAGTACCAAGTGCGTCCTGCAATTTGCCATCCAGAAGAGGGGCAGTTGAGTTTTGTTTACCAGAGTAAAGGGCCGTTGTTTGTGTTTGGTGGCCTATGGCTGAGAGTGGCCGGCTGGCCCCTGAAAATCCACGATAGGGAGAATGGTTCCCAGATCCAAGGTGGCACCAGTGCCAAGTTAGGCTGGGTTGATGGTGCAAAGTGGCTCCTGCAATCTGCCATCCAGACGCGGGGCAGCAGATTTTTGTTTGCTGGAGAAAAGTTCCGTGGTTGTTTTTGGGGGTATATGGATGGGCGTGGCCGGCTGGCTCTTTAAAAAGCCCGATACGCAGGATGGTTCCCTGACACAAGGTGGCATCAGTGCCAAGTCAGGCTGTTTTCGTAGTAGCAAGTGCGTCCTGCAATTTGCCCTCCAGAAGAGGGGCAGTTGAGTTTTGTTTGCCAGAGAAAAGGGCCGAGGTTTTTGTCTGGGGGCCTATGGCTGGGAGTGACCGGCTGGCTCCTGAAAAGCTACGATAGGCAGGATGGTGACCAGACCCATGGAGGCACCAGTGCCAAGTTGGGCTGGTTTGATAGTACCAAGTGGCTCCTGCACTCTGCCGTCAAAATTTGGCAGGCGAGTTTTGTTTTCCAGGGAAAAGCGCCGTTGTATGTGTTTGAGGGCCTGTGGCTGGCAGTGGCCGGCTGGCTCCTGCAAATCCACGATACGCAGCATTGTTCCCAGACCCAAGGTGGCACCAGTGCCAAGTAGGGCTGGTTTGACAGTGTCAAGTGCCTCCTGCAATCTCCCATCCAGTAGCGGGGCAGCTGAGTTTTTTTTGCCTGTGAAATGGGCCATTGTTTTTGATTGGGGTCTGTGGCCGAGAGTGGTCGGCTGGCTCCTGACAATCCACAATACGCAGGATGGTTCCCAGAGCCAAGGTGGCACCAGTGCCAAGTCGGGCTGGTTTGATAGTACCAAGTGACTTCTGTAATCTGCCATCCTGACGCGGGGCAGCGGATTTTTCTTTGGAAGGGAAAATGCCCGTGGTTTGTTTTCGGTGGCATATGGCTGGGAGTGGCCGGCTGGCTCCTTAAAAAGCTCCATACGCAGGATGGTTCCCAGACCCAAGGTGGCATCAGTGCCAAGTCGGGCTGGTTTGGTAGTACCAAGTGCGTCCTGCAATTTACCATCAAGAAGAGGGGCAGTTCAGTTTTGTTTGCCAGAGAAAAGGGCCATGGTTTTCGTTTGGGGGCATATGGCTGAGAGTGGCCGGCTGGCCCCTGAAAATCCATGATAGGCAGGATGGTTCCCAGAGCCAACGCGGCACCAGTGCTAAGTTGGGCTGGTTTGATAGTACCAAGTGGCTCCTGCAATCTGCCATCAAAAAGTTGGCAGGCGAGTTTTCTTTTCCAGGGAAAAGCGCCGTTGTTTGTGTTTGGGGGCCTGTGGCTGGGAGTGGCCGCCAGGCGCCTTAGAATCTACTTTACGCAGCATAGTTCCCGGAGCCAAGGTGGCACCAGTGCCAAGTCGGGCTGCTTTGATAGTACCAAGTGCGTCCTGCAATCTGCCATCCAGAAGCGGGGCATCTTAATTTTTTTTGCCAGGGAAACGGGCCGAGGTTTGTGTCTGGGGGCCTATGGCTGGGAGCGAGCGGCTGGCTCCTGAAAAGCTACCATAGGCAGGATGGTGACCAGACCCATGGTGGCACCAGTGCCAAGTTGTGCTGATTTGATAGTACCAAGTGGCTCCTGCAATCTGCCATCAAAAAGTTGGCAGGCGAGTTTTGTTTTCCAGGGAAAAGCGCCGTTGTTTGTGTTTGGCGGCCTGTGGCTGGGAGTGGCCGGCTGGCGCCTTAGAATCTATGTTACGCAGCATGGTTCCCAGAGCCAAGGTGGCACCAGTGCCAAGTCAGGCTGGTTTGATAGTACGAAGTGGCTCCTGCAATCTGCCATCCAGAAGTGGGGCAGCTTACTTTTGTTTGCCAGGGAAACGGGCCGAGGTTTGTGTGTGGGGGCCTATGGCTGGGAGTGACCGGCTGGCTCCTGAAAAGCTACGATAGGCAGGATGGTGACCAGACCCATGGTGGCACCAGTGCCAAGTTGGGCTGGTTTGATAGTACCAAGTGGCTCCTGCAATCTGCCATCAAAATGTTGGCAGGCGAGTTTTGTTTTCCAGGGAAAAGCACCGCTGTTTGTGTTTGGGGGCCTGTGGCTGGGAGTGGCCGGCTGGCTAATTAGAATCCACGATACGCAGGATGGTTCCCAGACCTGAGGTGGCACCAGTGACAAGTCGGGCCAGTTTGATGGTGTAAAGTGGCTCCTGCAATCTGCCATCCAGAAGCGGGGCAGCTTACTTTTGTTTGCCAGGGAAACGGGCCGAGGTTTTTCTCTTGGGGCCTAAGGCTGGGAGTGACAGCCTGGCTCCTGAAAAGCTACGATAGGCAGGATGGTGACCAGACCCATGGTGGCACCAGTGCCAAGTTGGGCGGGTTTGATAGTACCAAGTGGCTCCTGCAATCTGCCATCAAAAAGTTGGCAGGCGAGTTTTGTTTTCCAGGGAAAAGCGCCCTTGTTAGTATTTGGGGGCCTGTGGCTGGGAGTGGCCGGTGGGCTGCATAGAATCCACGATACGCAGGATGGTTCCCAGGCCAGAGGTGGCACCAGTGCCAAGTTGGGTTGGTTGGATGGTGCAAAGTGGCTCCTGCAATCTGCCATCCAGAAGCGGGGTAGCTTACTTTTGTTTGCCAGGGAAACGGGCCGAAATTTTTGTCTGGGGGCTTATGGCTGCGGGTGACTGACTGGCTCCTGAAAAGCTACGATAGGCAGGATGGTGACCAGACCCATGGTGGCACCAGTGCCAAGTCGGGCTGGTTTGATAGTACCGAGTGGCTCCTGCAATCTGCCATCAAAAAGCTGGCAGGCGAGTTTGGTTTTCCAGGGAAAAGCGCTGTTGTTTGTGTTTGGGGCCTGGAGCTGGGAGTGGCCGGCTGGCTCCTGAAAATCCACGATAGGCAGGATGGTTCCCAGATCCAAGGTGGCAGCAATGCCAAGTTGGGCTGGTTTTATGTTGCAAAGTGTCTCCTGCAATCTGCCATCAAATGTTGGCAGTCCAGTTTTGTTTTCCAGGGAAAAGCGCCGTTGTTTGTGTTTGGCGGCCTGTGGCTGGGAATGACTGGCTGGCTCCTGAAAAGCTACGATAGGCAGGATGGTGCCCAGACCAGAGGTGGCACAAGTGTCAAGTTGGGCTGGTTTGATAGTACCATGTGGCTCCTGCAATCTGCCATCCAGAAGCGGGGTATCTTAATTTTGTTTGCCAGGGAAACGGGCCGAGGTTTGTGTCTGGGGGCCTATGGCTGGGAGTGACCGGCTGGCTACTGAAAAGCTACGATAGGCAGTATAGTGACCAGACCCAAGGTGGCACCAGTGCCAAGTCGGGCTGGTTTTGTAGTACCAAGTGCGTCCTGCAATTTGCCATCCAGAAGAGGGGCAGTTGAGTTTTGTTTACCAGAGTAAAGGGCCGTGGTTTGTGTTTGGTGGCCTATGGCTGAGAGTGGCCGGCTGGCCCCTGAAAATCCACGATAGGGAGAATGGTTCCCAGATCCAAGGTGGCACCAGTGCCAAGTTAGGCTGGGTTGATGGTGCAAAGTGGCTCCTGCAATCTGCCATCCAGACGCGGGGCAGCAGATTTTTGTTTGCTGGAGAAAAGTTCCGTGGTTGTTTTTGGGGGTATATGGATGGGCGTGGCCGGCTGGCTCTTTAAAAAGCCCGATACGCAGGATGGTTCCCTGACACAAGGTGGCATCAGTGCCAAGTCAGGCTGTTTTCGTAGTAGCAAGTGCGTCCTGCAATTTGCCCTCCAGAAGAGGGGCAGTTGAGTTTTGTTTGCCAGAGAAAAGGGCCGAGGTTTTTGTCTGGGGGCCTATGGCTGGGAGTGACCGGCTGGCTCCTGAAAAGCTACGATAGGCAGGATGGTGACCAGACCCATGGAGGCACCAGTGCCAAGTTGGGCTGGTTTGATAGTACCAAGTGGCTCCTGCACTCTGCCGTCAAAATTTGGCAGGCGAGTTTTGTTTTCCAGGGAAAAGCGCCGTTGTATGTGTTTGAGGGCCTGTGGCTGGCAGTGGCCGGCTGGCTCCTGCAAATCCACGATACGCAGCATTGTTCCCAGACCCAAGGTGGCACCAGTGCCAAGTAGGGCTGGTTTGACAGTGTCAAGTGCCTCCTGCAATCTCCCATCCAGTAGCGGGGCAGCTGAGTTTTTTTTGCCTGTGAAATGGGCCATTGTTTTTGATTGGGGTCTGTGGCCGAGAGTGGTCGGCTGGCTCCTGACAATCCACAATACGCAGGATGGTTCCCAGAGCCAAGGTGGCACCAGTGCCAAGTCGGGCTGGTTTGATAGTACCAAGTGACTTCTGTAATCTGCCATCCTGACGCGGGGCAGTGGATTTTTCTTTGGAAGGGAAAATGCCCGTGGTTTGTTTTCGGTGGCATATGGCTGGGAGTGGCCGGCTGGCTCCTTAAAAAGCTCCATACGCAGGATGGTTCCCAGACCCAAGGTGGCATCAGTGCCAAGTCGGGCTGGTTTGGTAGTACCAAGTGCGTCCTGCAATTTACCATCAAGAAGAGGGGCAGTTCAGTTTTGTTTGCCAGAGAAAAGGGCCATGGTTTTCGTTTGGGGGCATATGGCTGAGAGTGGCCGGCTGGCCCCTGAAAATCCATGATAGGCAGGATGGTTCCCAGAGCCAACGCGGCACCAGTGCTAAGTTGGGCTGGTTTGATAGTACCAAGTGGCTCCTGCAATCTGCCATCAAAAAGTTGGCAGGCGAGTTTTCTTTTCCAGGGAAAAGCGCCGTTGTTTGTGTTTGGGGGCCTGTGGCTGGGAGTGGCCGCCAGGCGCCTTAGAATCTACTTTACGCAGCATAGTTCCCGGAGCCAAGGTGGCACCAGTGCCAAGTCGGGCTGCTTTGATAGTACCAAGTGCGTCCTGCAATCTGCCATCCAGAAGCGGGGCATCTTAATTTTTTTTGCCAGGGAAACGGGCCGAGGTTTGTGTCTGGGGGCCTATGGCTGGGAGCGAGCGGCTGGCTCCTGAAAAGCTACCATAGGCAGGATGGTGACCAGACCCATGGTGGCACCAGTGCCAAGTTGTGCTGATTTGATAGTACCAAGTGGCTCCTGCAATCTGCCATCAAAAAGTTGGCAGGCGAGTTTTGTTTTCCAGGGAAAAGCGCCGTTGTTTGTGTTTGGCGGCCTGTGGCTGGGAGTGGCCGGCTGGCGCCTTAGAATCTATGTTACGCAGCATGGTTCCCAGAGCCAAGGTGGCACCAGTGCCAAGTCAGGCTGGTTTGATAGTACGAAGTGGCTCCTGCAATCTGCCATCCAGAAGTGGGGCAGCTTACTTTTGTTTGCCAGGGAAACGGGCCGAGGTTTGTGTCTGGCGGCCTATGGCTGGGAGTGACCGGCTGGCTCCTGAAAAGCTACGATAGGCAGGATGGTGACCAGACCCATGGTGGCACCAGTGCCAAGTTGGGCTGGTTTGATAGTACCAAGTGGCTCCTGCAATCTGCCATCAAAATGTTGGCAGGCGAGTTTTGTTTTCCAGGAAAAAGCGCCGTTGCTTGTGTTTGGGGGCCTGTGGCTGGGAGTGGCCGGCGGCCTCCTTAGAATCCACGATACGCAGGATGGTTCCCAGACCCAAGGAGGCACCAGTGCCAAGTCGGGCTGGTTTGAGAGTACCAAGTGGCTCCTGCAATCTGCCATCAAAAAGTTGGCAGGCGAGTTTTGTTTTCCGGGGAAAAGCGCCGTTGTTCGTGATTGGGGGCCTGTGGCTGGGAGTGGCCGGCTGCATCCTTAGAATCCACGATACGCAGGATGGTTCCCAGACCCAAGGTGGCACCAGTGGCAAGTCGGGATGGTTTGATAGTACCAAGTGGTTCCGGCAATGTGCCATCCAGAGGCGGGGCAGCTTACTTTTGTTTGCCAGGGAAACGGGCCGAGGTTTGTGTCTGGGGGCCTATGGCTGGGAGTAACCGGCTGGCTCCTGAAAAGCTACGATAGGCAGGATGGTGACCAGACCCATGGAGGCACCAGTGCCAAGTTCGGCTGGTTTGATAGTACCAAGTGGCTCCTGCAATATGCCATCAAAAAGTTGGCAGGCGAGTTTTGTTTTCCAGGGAAAAGCGCCATTGTTTGTGTTTCGGGGCCTGTGGCTGGGAGTGGCCGGCTGGCTAATTAGAATCCACGATACGCAGGATGGTTCCCAGACCTGAGGTGGCACCAGTGACAAGTCGGGCCAGTTTTATCGTGCAAAGTGGCTCCTGCAATCTGCCATCCAGAAGCGGGGCAGTTTACTTTTGTTTGCTAGGGAAACGGGCCGAGGTTTTTCTCTTGGCGCCTATGGCTGGGAGTGACCGGCTGGCTCCTGAAAAGCTACGATAGGCAGGATGGTTACCAGACCCATGGTGGCACCAGCGCCAAGTTGGGCTGGTTTGATAGTACCAAGTGGCTCCTGCAATCTGCCATCAAAATGTTGGCAGGCGAGTTTTGTTTTCCGGGGAAAAGCGCAGTTGTTTTTGCTTGGTGGCCTGTGGCTGGGAGTGGCCGGCTGGCTCCTTAGAATCCACGATAGGCAGGATGGTTCCCAGAGCCAAGGTGGCACCAGTGCCAAGTCGGGCTGGTTTGATAGTACCAAGTGACTCCTGCAATCTGCCATCAAAAAGTTGGCAGGCGAGTTTTGTTTTCCGGGGAAAAGCGCCGTTGTTCGTGTTTGGGGGCCTGCGGCTGGGAGTGGCCGGCTGCCACCTTTGAATCCACGATACGCAGCATTGTTCCCAGACCCAAGGTGGCACCGGTGCCAAGTAGGGCTGGTTTGACAGTGTCAAGTGCCTCCTGCAATCTCCCATCCAGAAGCGGGGCAGCTGAGTTTTTTTTGCCTGTGAAACCGGCCGTTGTTTTTGATTGGGGTCTGTGGCCGAGAGTGGTCGACTGGCTCCTGACAATCCACAATACGCAGGATGGTTCCCAGAGCCAAGGTGGCACCAGTGCCAAGTCGGGCTGGTTTGATAGTACCAAGTGACTTCTGTAATCTGCCATCCTGACGCGGGGCAGCGGATTTTTCTTTGGAAGGGAAAATGTCCGTGGTTTGTTTTTGCGGGCATATGGCTGGGAGTGGCCGGCTGGCTCCTTAAGAAGCGGGATACGCAGGATGGAGACCAGACCCAAGGTGGCACCAGTGCCAAGTCGGGCTGTTTTTGTAGTACCAAGTGCGTCCTGCAATTTGCCATCCAGAAGAGGGGCAGTTGAGTTTTGTTTGCCAGAGTAAAGCGCCGTGGTTTGTGTTTGGGGGCTGTGGCTGGGAGTGGCCTGCTGTCTCCTTAGAATCCACGATACGCAGGATGGTTCCCAGAGCCAAGGTGGCACCAGTGACAAGTCGGGCCAGTTTTATCGTGCAAAGTGGCTCCTGCAATCTGCCATCCAGAAGCGGGGCAGTTTACTTTTGTTTGCTAGGGAAACGGGCCGAGGTTTTTCTCTTGGCGCCTATGGCTGAGAGTGGCCGGCTGGCCCCTGAAAATCCACGATAGGCAGGATGGTTCCCAGAGCCAAGGTGGCACCAGGGCCAAGTCAGGCTGGTTTGATAATATTAATAGCTCCTGCAATCTGCCATCCAGAAGCAGGGATGCTTACTTTTATTTGCCAGGGAAACGGGCAGAGCTTTGTGTCTCGGGGCCTATGGCTGGGAGTGACCGGCTGGCTCCTGAAAAGCAACGATAGGCAGGATGGTGACCAGACCCATGGTGGCACCAGTGCCAAGTTGGGCTGGTTTGATAGTAGCAAGTGGCTCCTGCAATCTGCCATCAAAAAGTTGGCAGGCGAGTTTTGTTTTCCAGGGAAAAGCGCCGTTGTTTGTGTTTGGGGGCTGTGGCTGGGAGTGGCCGGCTGGCTAATTAGAATCCACGATATGCAGGATGGTTCCCAGACCAGAGGTGGCACCAGTGCCAAGTTGCGCTGGTTTGATAGTACCAAGTGCGTCCTGCAATCTGCCATCCAGAATCGGGGTGGCTTACTTTTGTTTGCCAGGGAAACGGGCCGAGGTTTTTGTCTGGGGCCCTATGGCTGGGAGTGACTGGCTGGCTCCTGAAAAGCTACGATAGGCAGGATGGTGACCAGACCCATGGTGGCAGCAGTGCCAAGTTGGGCTGGTTTGATAGTACCAAGTGGCTCCTGCAATCTGCCATCAAAAAGTTGGCAGGCGAGTTTTGTTTTCCAGGGAAAAGCGCCCTTGTTCGTGATTGGGGGCCTGTGGCTGGGAGTGGCCGGCTGACACCTTAGAATCCACGATACGCAGGATGGTTCCCAGACCCAAGGTGGCACCAGTGGCAAGTCGGGCTGGTTTGATAGTACCAAGTGGTTCCGGCAATCTGCCATCCAGAGGCGGGGCAGCTTACTTTTGTTTGCCAGGGAAACGGGCCGAGGTTTGTGTCTGGGGGCCTATGGCTGGGAGTGACCGGCTAGGTCCTGAAAAGCTACGATAGGCAGGATGGTGACCAGACCCATGGAGGCACCAGTGCCAAGTTGGGCTGGTTTGATAGTACCAAGTGGCTCCTGCAATATGCCATCAAAAAGTTGGCAGGCGAGTATTGTTTTCCAGGGAAAAGCGCCATTGTTTGTGTTTGGGGGCCTGTGGCTGGGAGTGGCCGGCTGGCTAATTAGAATCCACGATACGCAGGATGGTTCCCAGACCTGAGGTGGCACCAGTGACAAGTCGGGCTAGTTTTATGGTGCAAAGTGGCTCCTGCAATCTGCCATCCAGAAGCGGGGCAGTTTACTTTTTTTTGCCAGGGAAACGGGCCGAGGTTTTTCTCTTGGCGCCTATGGCTGGGAGTGACCGGCTGGCTCCTGAAAAGCTACGATAGGCAGGATGGTTACCAGACCCATGGTGGCACCAGTGCCAAGTTGGGCTGATTTGATAGTACCAAGTGGCTCCTGCAATCTGCCATCAAAAAGTTGGCAGGCGAGTTTTGTTTTCCAGGGAAAAGCGCCGTTGTTTGTGTTTGGGGGCCTGTGGCTGGGAGTGGCCGGCTGGCTAATTAGAATCCACGATATGCAGGATGGTTCCCAGACCAGAGGTGGCACCAGTGCCAAGTTGGGCTGGTTTGATAGTACCAAGTGGCTCCTGCAATATGCCATCAAAAAGTTGGTAGGCGAGTTTTGTTTTCCAGGGAATAGCGCCATTGTTTGTGTTTGGGGGCCTGTGGCTGGGAGTGGCCGGCTGGCTAATTAGAATCCACGATACGCAGGATGGTTCCCAGACCTGAGGTGGCACCAGTGACAAGTCAGGATAATTTTATGGTGCAAAGTGGCTCCTGCAATCTGCCATCCAGAAGCGGGGCAGTTTACTTTTGTTTGCTAGGGAAACGGGCCGAGGTTTTTCTCTTGGCCTATGGCTGGGAGTGACCGGCTGGCTCCTGAAAAGCTACGATAGGCAGGATGGTTACCAGACCCATGGTGGCACCAGTGCCAAGTTGGGCTGATTTGATAGTACCAAGTGGCTCCTGCAATCTGCCATCAAAAAGTTGGCAGGCGAGTTTTGTTTTCCAGGGAAAAGCGCCGTTGTTTGTGTTTGGGGCCCTGTGGCTGGGAGTGGCCGGCTGGCTAATTAGAATCCACGATATGCAGGATGGTTCCCAGACCAGAGGTGGCACCAGTGCCAAGTTGGGCTGGTTTGATAGTACCAAGTGCGTCCTGCAATTTGCCATCCAGAATCGGGGCAGCTTACTTTTGTTTGCCAGGGAAACGGGCCGAGGGTTTTGTCTGGGGCCCTATGGCTGGGAGTGACCGGCTGGCTCCTGAAAAGCTACGATAGGCAGGATGGTGACCATACCCATGGTGGCAGCAGTGACAAGTTGGGCTGGTTTGATAGTACCAAGTGGCTCCTGCAATCTGCCATCAAAATTTGGCAGGCGAGTTTTGTTTTCCAGGGAAAAGCGCCGTTGTTTGTGTTTGGGGGCCTGTGGCTGGGAGTGGCCGGCCAGGTCATTAGAACCCACGATACGCAGGATGGTTCCAAGACCAGAGGTGGCACCAGTGCCAAGTCGGGCTGGTTTTATAGTTCCAAGTGGTTCCTGCAATCTGCCATCCAGAAGCGAGGCAGCTTACTTTTTTTGCCAGGGATACGGGCCGAGGTTTGTGTCTCGGGGCCTATGGCTGGGAGTGACCGGCTGGCTCCTGAAAAGCTACGATAGGCAGGATGGTTCCCAGACCCATGGTGGCACCAGTGCGAAGTTGGGCGGGTTTGATAGTACCAAGTGGCTACTGCAATCTGCCATCAAAAAGTTGGCAGGCGAGTTTTGTTTTCCAGGGAAAAGCGCCGTTGTTTGTGTTTGGGGGCCTGTGGCTGGGAGTGACCGGCTGGCTAATTAGAATCCACGATACGCAGGATGGTTCCCAGACCAGAGGTGGCACCAGTTCCAAGTTGGGCTGGTTTGATAGCACCAAGTGGTTCCTGCAATCTGCCATCCAGAAGCGGGGTAGCTTACTTTTGTTTGCCAGGGAAACGGGCCGAGGTTTTGTCTGGGGCCCTATGGCTGGGAGTGACCGGCTGGCTCCTGAAAAGCCACGATAGGCAGGATGGTGACCAGACCCATGGTGGCACCAGTGCCAAGTTGGGCTGATTTGATAGTACCAAGTGGCTTATGTAGTCTGCCATCAAAAAGTTGGCAGGCGAGTTTTGTTTTCCAGGGAAAAGCGCCGTTGTTTGTGTTTGGGGGCCTGTGGCTGGGTGTGGCCGGCCGGCTCATTAGAACCCACGATACGCAGGATGGTTCCCAGACCAGAGGTGGCACCAGTGCCAAGTTGGGCTGGTTTGATAGTACCAAGTGGTTGCTGCAATCTGCCATCCAGAAGCGGGGCAGCTTACTTTTTTTTGCCAGGGAAACGGGCCGAGGTTTGTGTCTCATGTCCGATGGCTGGGAGTGACCGGCTGGCTCCTGAAAAGCTACCATAGGCAGGATGGTGACCAGACCCATGGTGGCACCAGTGCCATGTTGGGCTGATTTGATAGTACCAAGTGGCTCCTGCAATCTGCCATCAAAAAGTTGGCAGGCGAGTTTTGTTTTCCAGGGAAAAGCGCCGTTGTTTGTGTTTGGGGGCCTGTGGCTGGGAGTGGCCGGCTGGCTCCTTAGTATCCACGATACGCAGGATGGTTCCCAGACCAGAGGTGGCACCAGTGCCAAGTCGGGCTGGTTTGATAGTACAAAGTGGTTCCTGCAATCTGCCATCCAGAAGCGGGGTAGCTTACTTTTGTTTGCCAGGGAAACGAGCCGAGGATTTTGTCTGGGGGCCTATGGCTGGGAGTGACCGGCTGGCACCTGAAAAGCTACGATAGGCAGGATGGTGACCAGACCCATGGTGGCACCAGTGCCATGTTGGGCTGATTTGATAGTACCAAGTGGCTCCTGCAATCTGCCATCAAAAAGTTGGCAGGCGAGTTTTGTTTTCCAGGGAAAAGCGCCGTTGTTTGTGTTTGGGGGCCTATGGCTGGGAGTGGCCGGCTGGCTCCTTAGTATCCACGATACGCAGCATGGTTCCCAGACCTGAGGTGGCACCAGTGCCAAGTCGGGCTGATTTGATAGTACCAAGTGGCTCCTGCAATCTGCCATCCAGAAGCGGGGCAGCTTACTTTTGTTTTCCAGGGAAACTGGCCGAGGTTTTTGTCTGGGTGCCTATGGCTGGGAGTGACCGGCTGGCTCCTGAAAAGCTACGATAGGCAGGATGGTGACCAGACCCATGGAGGCACCAGTACCAAGTTGGGCTGGTTTGATAGTACCAAGTGGCTCCTGCACTCTGCCGTCAAAATGTTGGCAGGCGAGTTTTGTTTTCCAGGGAAACGGGCCGTTGTTTGTGTTTGAGGGCCTGTGGCTGGCAGTGGCCGGCTGGCTCCTGCAAATCCACGATACGCAGCATTGTACCCAGACCCAAGGTGGCACCAGTGCCAAGTCGGGCTGGTTTGACAGTGTCAAGTGCCTCCTGCAATCTCCCATCCAGTAGCGGGGCAGTTGAGTTTTTTTTGCCTGTGAAATGGGCCGTTGTTTTTGATTGGGGTCTGTGGCCGAGAGTGGTCGGCTGGCTCCTGACAATCCACAATACGCAGGATGGTTCCCTGACCCAAGGTGGCACCAGTGCCAAGTCGGGCTGGTTTGATAGTACCAAGTGGTTCCAGCAATCTGCCATCCAGAAGCGGGGCAGCTTACTTTTGTTTGCCAGGGAAACGGGCAGAGGTTTGTGTCTGGGGGCCTATGGCTGGGAGTGACCGTCTATGTCCTGAAAAGCTACCATAGGCAGGATGGTGACCAGACCCATGGTGGCACCAGTGCCAAGTTGGGCTGGTTTGATAGTACCAAGTGGCTCCTGCAATCTGCCATCAAAATTTGGGAGGCGAGTTTTGTTTTCCAGGGAAAAGCGCCGTTGTTTGTGTTTGGGGGCCTATGGCTGGGACTGGCCGGCTGCCTCCTTAGAATTCACGATACGCAGGATGGTTCCCAGACCAGAGGTGGCACCAGTGCCAAGTTGGGCTGGTTTGATAGTACCAAGTGGTTCCGGCAATCTGCCATCCAGAAGCGGGGCAGCTTACTTTTGTTTGCCAGGGAAACGGGCCGAGGTTTGTGTCTGGGGCCTATGGCTGGGAGTGACCGGCTAGGTCCTGAAAAGCTACGATAGGCAGGATGGTTACCAGACCCATGGAGGCACCAGTGCCAAGTTGGGCTGGTTTGATAGTACCAAGTGGCTCCTGCAATCTGCCATCAAAATTTGGCAGGCGAGTTTTGTTTTCCAGGGAAAAGCACCGCTGTTTTTGTTTGGGGGCCTGTGGCTGGGAGTGGCCGGCTGGCTAATTAGAATCCACGATACGCAGGATGGTTCCCAGACCTGAGGTGGCACCAGTGACAAGTCGGGCCAGTTTGATGGTGTAAAGTGGCTCCTGCAATCTGCCATCCAGAAGCGGGGCAGCTTACTTTTGTTTGCCAGGGAAACGGGCCGAGGTTTTTCTCTTGGGGCCTAAGGCTGGGAGTGACAGCCTGGCTCCTGAAAAGCTACGATAGGCAGGATGGTGACCAGACCCATGGTGGCATTAGTGCCAAGTTGGGCTGGTTTGATAGTACCAAGTGGCTCCTGCAATCTGCCATCAAAAAGTTGGCAGGCGAGTTTTGTTTTCCAGGGAAAAGCGCCCTTGTTAGTATTTGGGGGCCTGTGGCTGGGAGTGGCCGGTGGGCTGCATAGAATCCACGATACGCAGGATGGTTCCCAGGCCAGAGGTGGCACCAGTGCCAAGTTGGGTTGGTTGGATGGTGCAAAGTGGCTCCTGCAATCTGCCATCCAGAAGCGGGGTAGCTTACTTTTGTTTGCCAGGGAAACGGGCCGAAATTTTTGTCTGGGGGCCTATGGCTGCGGGTGACTGACTGGCTCCTGAAAAGCTACGATAGGCAGGATGGTGACCAGACCCATGGTGGCACCAGTGCCAAGTCGGGCTGGTTTGATAGTACCGAGTGGCTCCTGCAATCTGCCATCAAAAAGCTGGCAGGCGAGTTTGGTTTTCCAGGGAAAAGCGCTGTTGTTTGTGTTTGGGGCATGTGGCTGGGAGTGGCCGGCTGGCTCCTGAAAATCCACGATAGGCAGGATGGTTCCCAGATCCAAGGTGGCAGCAATGCCAAGTTGGGCTGGTTTTATGTTGCAAAGTGTCTCCTGCAATCTGCCATCAAATGTTGGCAGTCCAGTTTTGTTTTCCAGGGAAAAGTGCCGTTGTTTGTGTTTGGCGGCCTGTGGCTGGGAATGACTGGCTGGCTCCTGAAAAGCTACGATAGGCAGGATGGTGCCCAGACCAGAGGTGGCACAAGTGTCAAGTTGGGCTGGTTTGATAGTACCATGTGGCTCCTGCAATCTGCCATCCAGAAGCGGGGTATCTTAATTTTGTTTGCCAGGGAAACGGGCCGAGGTTTGTGTCTGGGGGCCTATGGCTGGGAGTGACCGGCTGGCTACTGAAAAGCTACGATAGGCAGTATAGTGACCAGACCCAAGGTGGCACCAGTGCCAAGTCGGGCTGGTTTTGTAGTACCAAGTGCGTCCTGCAATTTGCCATCCAGAAGAGGGGCAGTTGAGTTTTGTTTACCAGAGTAAAGGGCCGTGGTTTGTGTTTGGTGGCCTATGGCTGAGAGTGGCCGGCTGGCCCCTGATAATCCACGATAGGGAGAATGGTTCCCAGATCCAAGGTGGCACCAGTGCCAAGTTGGGCTGGGTTGATGGTGCAAAGTGGCTCCTGCAATCTGCCATCCAGACGCGGGGCAGCAGATTTTTGTTTGCTGGAGAAAAGTTCCGTGGTTGTTTTTGGGGGTATATGGATGGGCGTGGCCGGCTGGCTCTTTAAAAAGCCCGATACGCAGGATGGTTCCCTGACACAAGGTGGCATCAGTGCCAAGTCAGGCTGTTTTCGTAGTAGCAAGTGCGTCCTGCAATTTGCCCTCCAGAAGAGGGGCAGTTGAGTTTTGTTTGCCAGAGAAAAGGGCCGAGGTTTTTGTCTGGGGGCCTATGGCTGGGAGTGACCGGCTGGCTCCTGAAAAGCTACGATAGGCAGGATGGTGACCAGACCCATGGAGGCACCAGTGCCAAGTTGGGCTGGTTTGATAGTACCAAGTGGCTCCTGCACTCTGCCGTCAAAATTTGGCAGGCGAGTTTTGTTTTCCAGGGAAAAGCGCCGTTGTATGTGTTTGAGGGCCTGTGGCTGGCAGTGGCCGGCTGGCTCCTGCAAATCCACGATACGCAGCATTGTTCCCAGACCCAAGGTGGCACCAGTGCCAAGTAGGGCTGGTTTGACAGTGTCAAGTGCCTCCTGCAATCTCCCATCCAGTAGCGGGGCAGTTGAGTTTTTTTTGCCTGTGAAATGGGCCGTTGTTTTTGATTGGGGTCTGTGGCCGAGAGTGGTCGGCTGGCTCCTGACAATCCACAATACGCAGGATGGTTCCCAGAGCCAAGGTGGCACCAGTGCCAAGTCGGGCTGGTTTGATAGTACCAAGTGACTTCTGTAATCTGCCATCCTGACGCGGGGCAGAGGATTTTTCTTTGGAAGGGAAAATGCCCGTGGTTTGTTTTTGGTGGCATATGGCTGGGAGTGGCCGGCTGGCTCCTTAAAAAGCTCCATACGCAGGATGGTTCCCAGACCCAAGGTGGCACCAGTGCCAAGTCGGGCTGGCTTGGTAGTACCAAGTGCGTCCTGCAATTTACCATCAAGAAGAGGGGCAGTTCAGTTTTGTTTGCCAGAGGAAAGGGCCATGGTTTTCGTTTGGGGGCATATGGCTGAGAGTGGCCGGCTGGCCCCTGAAAATCCATGATAGGCAGGATGGTTCCCAGAGCCAACGCGGCACCAGTGCTAAGTTGGGCTGGTTTGATAGTACCAAGTGGCTCCTGCAATCTGCCATCAAAAAGTTGGCAGGCGAGTTTTCTTTTCCAGGGAAAAGCGCCGTTGTTTGTGTTTGGGGGCCTGTGGCTGGGAGTGGCCGCCAGGCGCCTTAGAATCTACTTTACGCAGCATAGTTCCCGGAGCCAAGGTGGCACCAGTGCCAAGTCGGGCTGCTTTGATAGTACCAAGTGCGTCCTGCAATCTGCCATCCAGAAGCGGGGCATCTTAATTTTTTTTGCCAGGGAAACGGGCCGAGGTTTGTGTCTGGGGGCCTATGGCTGGGGGCGAGCGGCTGGCTCCTGAAAAGCTACCATAGGCAGGATGGTGACCAGACCCATGGTGGCACCAGTGCCAAGTTGTGCTGATTTGATAGTACCAAGTGCCTCCTGCAATCTGCCATCAAATGTTGGCAGGCGAGTTTTGTTTTCCAGGGAAAAGCGCCGTTGTTTGTGTTTGGCGGCCTGTGGCTGGGAGTGGCCGGCTGCCTCCTTAGAATCCACGATACGCAGGATGGTTCCCAGACCCAAGCTGGCACCAGTGCCAAGTCAGGCTGGTTTGATATTACCAAGTGGTTCCTGCAATCTGCCATCTAGAAGCGGGGCAGCTTACTTTTGTTTACCATTGAAACGGGCCAAGGTTTGTGTCTGGGGGCCTATGGCTGGGAGTGACCGGCTGGCTCCTGAAAAGCTACGATAGGCAGGATGGTGACCAGACCCATGGTGGCACCAGTGCCAAGTTGGGCTGGTTTGATAGTACCAAGTGGCTCCTGCAATCTGCCATCAAAAAGTTGGCAGGCGAGTTTTGTTTTCCAGGGAAAAGCGCCGTTGTTTGTGTTTGGGGGCCTGTGGCTGGGAGTGGCCGGCTGGCTAATTAGAATCCACGATACGCAGGATGGTTCCCAGACCAGAGGTGGCACCAGTGCCAAGTCGGGCTGGTTTGATGGTTCAAAGTGGCTCCTGCAATCTGCCATCCAGAATCGGGGTAGCTTACTTTTGTTTGCCAGGGAAATGGGCCGAGGTTTTTTCTGGGGGCCTATGGCTGGGAGTGACCGGCTGGCCCCTGAAAAGCTACAATAGGCAGGATGGTTACCAGACCCATGGTGGCACCAGTGCCAAGATGGGCTGATTTGATAGTACCAAGTGGCTCCTGCAATCTGCCATCAAAAATTTGGCAGGCGAGTTTTGTTTTCCAGGGAAAAGCACCGTTGTTTGTGTTTGGGGCCCTGTGGCTGGGACTGGCCGGCTGGCTCCTTAGAATCCACGATACGCAGCATGGTTCCCAGAGACAAGGTGGCACCAGTGCCAAGTCGGGCTGGTTTGACAGTACCAAGTGGCTCCTGCAATCTGCCATCCAGAAGCGGGGCAGCTTACTTTTGTTTGCCAGGGAAACGGGTCGAGGTTTGTGTGTGGGGATCTATGGCTGGGAGTGACCGGCTGGCTCCTGAAAAGCTACGATAGGCAGGATGGTGACCAGACCCATGGTGGCACCAGTGCCAAGTTGGGCTGGTTTGATAGTACCAAGTGGCTCCTGCAATCTGCCATCAAAAAGTTGGCAGACGAGTTTTGTTTTCCAGGGAAAAGTGCCGTTGTTTGTGTTTGGGGGCCTGTGGCTGGGAGTGGCCGGCTGGCTCCTTAGAATCCACGATACGCAGGATGGTTCCCAGACCAGAGGTGGCACCAGTGCGAAGTCGGGCCAGTTTGATGGTGCAAAGTGGCTCCTGCAATCTGCCATCCAGAGGCGGGGTAGCTTACTTTTCTTTACCAGGCAAACGGGCCGAGGTTTGTGTCTGTGGGCCTATGGCTGGGAGTGACCGGCTGGCTCCTTAGAATCCACGATACGCAGGATGGTTCCCAGAGCCAAGGTGGCACCAGTGCCAAGTCGGGCTGGTTTGATGGTATGAATTGGCTCCTGCAATCTTCCACCCAGAAGGTGGGCAGCTGAGTTTTGTTTGCTAGAGTAAAGGGCCGTGGTTTGTGTCTGGGGGCCTATGGCTGAGAGTGGCCGGCTGGCCCCTGAAAATCCACAATAGGCAGGATGGGTTCCATATCCAAGGTGGCACCAGTGCCAAGAAGGGCTGGTTTGATGGTGCAAAGTGGCTCCTGCAATCTGCCATCCAGACGCGGGGCAGTGGATTTTTGTTTGGAAGAGAAAATATCCGTGGCTTGTTTTTGGGGGTATATGGCAGGGAGTGGCCGGCTGGCGCCTTAAAAAGATCCATACGCAGGATGGTTCCCAGACCCAAGGTGGCATCAGTGCCAAGACGGGCTGGTTTGGCAGTACCAAGTGCGTCCTGCAATTTACCATCCAGAAGAGGGGCAGTTCAGTTTTGTTTGCCAGAGAAAAGGGCCATGGTTTTCGTTTGGGGGCATATGGCTGAGAGTGGCCGGCTGGCCCCTGAAAATCCATGAAAGGCAGGATGGTTCCCAGAGCCAACGCGGCACCAGTGCTAAGTTGGACTGGTTTGATAGTACCAAGTGGCTCCTGCAATCTGCCATCAAAAAGTTGGCAGGCGAGTTTTGTTTTCCAGGGAAAAGCGCCGTTGTTTGTGTTTGGGGGCCTGTGGCTGGGAGTGGCCGCCAGGCGCCTTAGAATCTACTTTACGCAGCATAGTTCCCAGAGCCAAGGTGGCACCAGTGCCAAGTCGGGCTGGTTTGATAGTACCAAGTGCGTCCTGCAATCTGCCATCCAGAAGCGGGGCATCTTAATTTTTTTTGCCAGGGAAACGGGCCGAGGTTTGTGTCTGGGGGCCTATGGCTGGGAGCGAGCGGCTGGCTCCTGAAAAGCTACCATAGGCAGGATGGTGACCAGACCCATGGTGGCACCAGTGCCAAGTTGTGCTGATTTGAAAGTACCAAGTGGCTCCTGCAATCTGCCATCAAAAAGTTGGCAGGCGAGTTTTGTTTTCCAGGGAAAAGCGCCGTTGATTGTGTTTGGCGGCCTGTGGCTTGGAGTGGCCGGCTGCCTCCTTAGAATCCACGATACGCAGGATGGTTCCCAGACCCAAGGTGGCACCAGTGACAAGTTGGGCTGGTTTGATAGTACCAAGTGGTTCCTGCAATCTGCCATCTAGAAGCGGGGCAGCTTACTTTTGTTTACCATGGAAACGGGCCGAGGTTTGTGTCTGGGGGCCTATGGCTGGGAGTGACCGGCTGGCTCCTGAAAAGCTACGATAGACAGGATGGTGACCAGACCCATGGTGGCACCAGTGCCAAGTTGGGCTGGTTTGATAGTACCAAGTGGCTCCTGCAATCTGCCATCAAAAAGTTGGCAGACGAGTTTTGTTTTCCAGGGAAAAGCGCCGTTGTTTGTGTTTGGCGGCCTGGAGCTGGGAGTGGCCGGCTGGCTAATTAGAATCCACGATACGCAGGATGGTTCCCAGACCAGAGGTGGCACCAGTGCCAAGTCGGGCTGGTTTGATAGTACCAAGTGGCTCCTGCAATCTGCCATCAAAAAGTTGGCAGGCGAGTTTTGTTTTCCGGGGAAAAGCGCGGTTGTTTTTGTTTGGTGGCCTGTGGCTGGGAGTGGCCGGCTGGCTCCTTAGAATCCACGATAGGCAGGATGGTTCCCAGAGCCAAGGTGGCACCAGTGCCAAGTCGGGCTGGTTTGATAGTACCAAGTGGCTCCTGCAATCTGCCATCAAAAAGTTGGCAGGCGAGTTTTGTTTTCCGGGCAAAAGCGCCGTTGTTCTTGTTTGGGGGCCTATGGCTGGGAGTGGCCGGCTGCCACCTTTGAATCCACGATACGCAGCATTGTTCCCAGACCCAAGGTGGCACCAGTGCCAAGTAGGGCTGGTTTGACAGTGTCAAGTGCCTCCTGCAATCTCCCATCCAGAAGCGGGGCAGCTGAGTTTTTTTTGCCTGTGAAACCGGCCGTTGTTTTTGATTGGGGTCTGTGGCCGAGAGTGGTCGGCTGGCTCCTGACAATCCACAATACGCAGGATGGTTCCCTGACCCAAGGTGGCACCAGTGCCAAGTCGGGCTGGTTTGATAGTACCAAGTGACTTCTGTAATCTGCCATCCTGACGCGGGGCAGCGGATTTTTCTTTGGAAGGGAAAATGTCCGTGGTTTGTTTTTGCGGGCATATGGCTGGGAGTGGCCGGCTGGCTCCTTAAGAAGCGGCATACGCAGGATGGAGACCAGACCCAAGGTGGCACCAGTGCCAAGTCGGGCTGTTTTTGTAGTACCAAGTGCGTCCTACAATTTGCCATCCAGAAGAGGGGCAGTTGAGTTTTGTTTGCCAGAGTAAAGCGTTGTGGTTTGTGTTTGGGGGCATATGGCTGAGAGTGGCCGGCTGGCCCCTGAAAATCCACGATAGGCAGGATGGTTCCCAGAGCCAAGGTGGCACCAGGGCCAAGTCAGGCTGGTTTGATAGTATTAATAGCTCCTGCAATCTGCCATCCAGAAGCAGGGATGCTTACTTTTGTTTGCCAGGGAAACGGGCAGAGCTTTGTGTCTCGGGGCCTATGGCTGGGAGTGACCGGCTGGCTCCTGAAAAGCTACGATAGGCAGGATGGTGACCAGACCCATGGTGGCAGCAGTGCCAAGTTGGGCTGGTTTGATAGTACCAAGTGGCTCCTGCAATCTGCCATCAAAAAGTTGGCAGGCGAGTTTTGTTTTCCAGGGAAAAGCGCCGTTGTTTGTGTTTGGGGGCTGTGGCTGGGAGTGGCCGGCTTGCTAATTAGAATCCACGATATGCAGGATGGTTCCCAGACCAGAGGTGGCACCAGTGCCAAGTTGCGCTGGTTTGATAGCACCAAGTGCGTCCTGCAATCTGCCATCCAGAATCGGGGTAGCTTACTTTTGTTTGCCAGGGAAACGGGCCGAGGTTTTTGTCTGGGGCCCTATGGCTGGGAGTGACCGGCTGGCTCCTGAAAAGCTACGATAGGCAGGATGGTGACCAGACCCATGGTGGCACCAGTGCCAAGTTGGGCTGGTTTGATAGTACCAAGTGGCTCCTGCAATCTGCCATCCAGAGGCGGGGCAGCTTACTTTTGTTTGCCAGGGAAACGGGCCGAGGTTTGTGTCTGGGGGCCTATGGCTGGGAGTGACCGGCTAGGTCCTGAAAAGCTACGATAGGCAGGATGGTGACCAGACCCATGGAGGCACCAGTGCCAAGTTGGGCTGGTTTGATAGTACCAAGTGGCTCCTGCAATATGCCATCAAAAAGTTGGCAGGCGAGTATTGTTTTCCAGGGAAAAGCGCCATTGTTTGTGTTTGGGGGCCTGTGGCTGGGAGTGGCCGGCTGGCTAATTAGAATCCACGATACGCAGGATGGTTCCCAGACCTGAGGTGGCACCAGTGACAAGTCGGGCTAGTTTGATGGTGCAAAGTGGCTCCTGCAATCTGCCATCCAGAAGCGGGGCAGTTTACTTTTGTTTGCTAGGGAAACGGGCCGAGGTTTTTCTCTTGGCGCCTATGGCTGGGAGTGACCGGCTGGCTCCTGAAAAGCTACGATAGGCAGGATGGTTACCAGACGCATGGTGGCACCAGTGCCAAGTTGGGCTGATTTGATAGTACCAAGTGGCTCCTGCAATCTGCCATCAAAAAGTTGGCAGGCGAGTTTTGTTCTCCAGGGAAAAGCGCCGTTGTTTGTGTTTGGGGGCCTGTGGCTGGGAGTGGCTGGCTGGCTTATTAGAATCCACGATATGCAGGATGGTTCCCAGACCAGAGGTGGCACCAGTGCCAAGTTGGGCTGGTTTGATAGTACCAAGTGGCTCCTGCAATCTGCCATCAAAAAGTTGACAGGCGAGTTTTGTTTTCCAGGGAAAAGCGCCATTGTTTGTGTTTGGGGGCCTGTGGCTGGGAGTGGCCGGCTGGCTAATTAGAATCCACGATACGCAGGATGGTTCCCAGACCTGAGGTGGCACCAGTGACAAGTCGGGCTAGTTTTATGGTGCAAAGTGGCTCCTGCAATCTGCCATCCAGAAGCGGGGCAGTTTACTTTTGTTTGCTAGGGAAACGGGCCAAGGTTTTCTCTTGGCGCCTATGGCTGGGAGTGACCGGCTGGCTCCTGAAAAGCTACGATAGGCAGGATGGTTACCAGACCCATGGTGGCACCAGTGCCAAGTTGGGCTGATTTGATAGTACCAAGTGGCTCCTGCAATCTGCCATCAAAAAGTTGGCAGGCGAGTTTTGTTTTCCAGGGAAAAGCGCCGTTGTTTGTGTTTGGGGGCCTGTGGCTGGGAGTGGCTGGCTGGCTAATTAGAATCCACGATATGCAGGATGGTTCCCAGACCAGAGGTGGCACCAGTGCCAAGTTGGGCTGGTTTGATAGTACCAAGTGGCTCCTGCAATATGCCGTCAAAAAGTTGGCAGGCGAGTATTGTTTTCCAGGGAAAAGCGCCATTGTTTTTGTTTGGGGGCCTGTGGCTGGGAGTGGCCGGCTGGCTAATTAGAATCCACGATACGCAGGATGGTTCCCAGACCTGAGGTGGCACCAGTGACAAGTCGGGCTAGTTTTATGGTGCAAAGTGGCTCCTGCAATCTGCCATCCAGAAGCGGGGCAGTTTACTTTTGTTTGCTAGGGAAACGGGCCGAGGTTTTTCTCTTGGCGCCTATGGCTGGGAGTGACCGGCTGGCTCCTGAAAAGCTACGATAGGCAGGATGGTTACCAGACCCATGGTGGCACCAGTGCCAAGTTGGGCTGATTTGATAGTACCAAGTGGCTCCTGCAATCTGCCATCAAAAAGTTGGCAGGCGAGTTTTGTTTTCCAGGGAAAAGCGCCGTTGTTTGTGTTTGGGGCCCTGTGGCTGGGAGTGGCCGGCTGGCTTATTAGAATCCACGATATGCAGGATGGTTCCCAGACCAGAGGTGGCACCAGTGCCAAGTTTGGCTGGTTTGATAGTACCAAGTGCGTCCTGCAATCTGCCATCCAGAATCGGGGCAGCTTACTTTTGTTTGCCAGGGAAACGGGCCGAGGGTTTTGTCTCGGGCCCTATGGCTGGGAGTGACCGGCTAGGTCCTGAAAAGTTACGATAGGCAGGATGGTGACCAGACCCATGGTGGCAGCAGTGACAAGTTGGGCTGGTTTGATAGTACCAAGTGGCTCCTGCAATCTGCCATCAAAATTTGGCAGGCGAGTTTTGTTTTCCAGGGAAAAGTGCCGTTGTTTGTGTTTGGGGGCCTGTGGCTGGGAGTGGCCGGCCAGGTCATTAGAACCCACGATACGCAGGATGGTTCCCAGACCAGAGGTGGCACCAGTGCCAAGTCGGGCTGGTTTCATAGTACCAAGTGGTTCCTGCAATCTGCCATCCAGAAGCGGGGCAGCTTACTTTTGTTTGCCAGGGAAACGGGCCGAGGTTTGTGTCTCGGGGCCTATGGCTGGGAGTGACCGGCTGGCTCCTGAAAAGCTACGATAGGCAGGATGGTTCCCAGACCCATGGTGGCACCAGTGCGAAGTTGGGCTGGTTTGATAGTACAAAGGGGCTCCTGCAATCTGCCATCAAAAAGTTGGCAGGCGAGTTTTGATTTCCAGGGAAAAGCGCCGTTGTTTGTGTTTGGGGGCCTGTGGCTGGGAGTGACCGGCTGGCTAATTAGAATCCACGATACGCAGGATGGTTCCCAGACCAGAGGTGGCACCAGTTCCAAGTTCGGCTGGTTTGATAGCACCAAGTGGTTCCTGCAATCTGCCATCCAGAAGCGGGGTAGCTTACTTTTGTTTGCCAGGGAAACGGGCCGAGGTTCCTGTCTGGGGCCGTATGGCTGGGAGTGACCGGCTGGCTCCTGAAAAGCCACGATAGGCAGGATGGTGACCAGACCCATGGTGGCACCAGTGCCAAGTTGGGCTGGTTTGATAGTACCAAGTGGCTCCTGCAATCTGCCATCAAAAAGTTGGCAGGCGAGTTTAGTTTTCCAGGGAAAAGCGCCGTTGTTTGTGTTTGGGGGCCTGTGGCTGGGAGTGGCCGGCCAGGTCATTAGAACCCACGATACGCAGGATGGTTCCCAGACCAGAGGTGGCACCAGTGCCAAGTTGGGCTGGTTTGATAGTACCAAGTGGTTCCTGCAATCTGCCATCCAGAAGCGGGGCAGCTTACTTTTTTTTGCCAGGGAAACGGGCCGAGGTTTGTGTCTCAGGGCCTATGGCTGGGAGTGACCGGCTGCCTCCTGAAAAGCTACGATAGGCAGGATGGTGACCAGACCCATGGTGGCACCAGTGCCATGTTGGGCTGATTTGATAGTACCAAGTGGCTCCTGCAATCTGCCATCAAAATGTTGGCAGGCGAGTTTTGTTTTCCAGGGAAAAGCGCCGTTGTTTGTGTTTGGGGGCCTGTGGCTGGGAGTGGCCGGCTGGCTCCTTAGTATCCACGATACGCAGCATGGTTCCCAGACCAGAGGTGGCACCAGTGCCAAGTCGGGCTGGTTTGATAGTACCAAGTGCGTCCTGCAATCTGCCATCCAGAAGCGGGGCAACTTACTTTTGTTTGCCAGGGAAACGGGCCGAGGTTTTTGTCTGGCAGCCTATGGCTGGGAATGAGCGGCTTGCTCCTGAAAAGCTACGATAGGCAGGATGGTGACCAGACCCATGGTGGCACCAGTGCCAAGTTGGGCTGGTTTGATAGTACCAAGTGGCTCCTGCAATCTGCCATCAAAATGTTGGCAGGCGAGTTTTGTTTTCCAGGGAAAAGCGCCGTTGTTTGTGTTTGGGGGCCTGTGTCTGGGAGTGACCGGCTGGCTAATTAGAATCCACGATACGCAGTATGGTTCCCAGACCCAAGGTGGCACCAGTGCATAGTTGGGCTGGTTTGATAGCACCAAGTGGTTCCTGCAATCTGCCATCCAGAAGCGGGGTAGCTTACCTTTGTTTGCCAGGGAAACGGGCCGAGGTTTTTGTCTGGGGCCCTATGGCTGGGAGTGACCGGCTAGCTCCTGAAAAGCCACGATAGGCAGGATGGTGACCAGACCCATGGTGGCACCAGTGCCAAGTTGGGCTGATTTGATAGTACCAAGTGGCTTATGTAGTCTGCCATCAAAATTTGGCAGGCGAGTTTTGTTTTCCAGGGAAAAGCGCCGTTGTTTGTGTTTGGGGGCCTGTGGCTGGGTGTGGCCGGCCGGCTCATTAGAACCCACGATACGCAGGATGGTTCCCAGACCAGAGGTGGCACCAGTGCCAAGTTGGGCTGGTTTGATAGTACCAAGTGGTTCCTGCAATCTGCCATCCAGAAGCGGGGCAGCTTACTTTTTTTTGCCAGGGAAACGGGCCGAGGTTTGTGTCTCAGGGCCTATGGCTGGGAGTGACCGGCTGGCTCCTGAAAAGCTACGATAGGCAGGATGGTGACCAGACCCATGGTGGCACCAGTGCCATGTTGGGCTGATTTGATAGTACCAAGTGGCTCCTGCAATCTGCCATCAAAAAGTTGGCAGGCGAGTTTTGTTTTCCAGGGAAAAGCGCCGTTGTTTGTGTTTGGGGGCCTGTGGCTGGGAGTGGCCGGCTGGCTCCTTAGTATCCACGATACGCAGGATGGTTCCCAGACCAGAGGTGGCACCAGTGACAAGTCGGGCTGGTTTGATAGTACCAAGTGGTTCCTGCAATCTGCCATCCAGAAGCGGGGCAGCTTACTTTTTTTTGCCAGGGAAACGGGCCGAGATTTTTGTCTGGCGGCCTATGGCTGGGAATGAGCGGCTTGCTCCTGAAAAGCTACGATAGGCAGGATGGTGACCAGACCCATGGTGGCACCAGTGCCAAGTTGGGCTGGTTTGATAGTACCAAGTGGCTCCTGCAATCTGCCATCATAAATTTGGCAGACGAGTTTTGTTTTCCAGGGAAAAGCGCCGTTGTTTGTGTTTGGGGGCCTGTGGCTGGGAGTGGCCGGCTGGCTAATTAGAATCCATGATACGCAGGATGGTTCCCAGACCTGAGGTGGCACCAGTGCCAAGTCGGGCTGGTTTGATGTTGCAAAGTGGCTCCTGCAATCTGCCATCCAGAAGCGGGGCAGCTTACTTTTGTTTGCCAGGGAAACGGGCCGAGGTTTTTGTCTGGGGGCCTATGGCTGGGAGTGACCGGCTGGCTCCTGAAAACCTACGATAGGCAGGATGGTGACCAGACCCATGGAGGCACCAGTGCCAAGTTGGGCTGGTTTGATAGTACCAAGTGCCTCCTGCAATCTGCCATCAAAAAGCTGGCAGGCGAGTTTGGTTTTCCAGGGAAAAGCGCTGTTGTTTGTGTTTGGGGCATGTGGCTGGGAGTGGCCGGCTGGCTCCTGAAAATCCACGATAGGCAGGATGGTTCCCAGATCCAAGGTGGCAGCAATGCCAAGTCGGGCTGGTTTTATGTTGCAAAGTGTCTCCTGCAATCTGCCATCAAATGTTGGCAGTCCAGTTTGGTTTTCCAGGGAAAAGCGCTGTTGTTTGTGTTTGGCGGCCTGTGGCTGGGAATGACTGGCTGGCTCCTGAAAAGCTACGATAGGCAGGATGGTGCCCAGACCAGAGGTGGCACAAGTGTCAAGTTGGGCTGGTTTGATAGTACGATGTGGCTCCTGCAATCTGCCATCCAGAAGCGGGGTATCTTAATTTTGTTTGCCAGGGAAACGGGCCGAGGTTTGTGTCTGGGGGCCTATGGCTGGGAGTGACCGGCTGGCTCCTGAAAAGCTACGATAGGCAGTATAGTGACCAGACCCAAGGTGGCACCAGTGCCAAGTCGGGCTGGTTGTGTAGTACCAAGTGCGTCCTGCAATTTGCCATCCAGAAGAGGGGCAGTTGAGTTTTGTTTACCAGAGTAAAGGGCCGTGGTTTGTGTTTGGTGGCCTATGGCTGAGAGTGGCCGGCTGGCCCCTGAAAATCCACGATAGGGAGAATGGTTCCCAGATCCAAGGTGGCACCAGTGCCAAGTTGGGCTGGGTTGATGGTGCAAAGTGGCTCCTGCAATCTGCCATCCAGACGCGGGGCAGCAGATTTTTGTTTGCTGGAGAAAAGTTCCGTGGTTGTTTTTGGGGGTATATGGCTGGGCGTGGCCGGCTGGCTCTTTAAAAAGCCCGATACGCAGGATGGTTCCCTGACACAAGGTGGCATCAGTGACAAGTCGGGCTGTTTTCGTAGTACCAAGTGCGTCCTGCAATTTGCCCTCCAGAAGAGGGGCAGTTGAGTTTTGTTTGCCCGAGAAAAGGGCCGAGGTTTTTGTCTGGGGGCCTATGGCTGGGAGTGACCGGCTGGCTCCTGAAAAGCTACGATAGGCAGGATGGTGACCAGACCCATGGAGGCACCAGTGCCAAGTTGGGCTGGTTTGATAGTACCAAGTGGCTCCTGCACTCTGCCGTCAAAATTTGGCAGGCGAGTTTTGTTTTCCAGGGAAAAGCGCCGTTGTATGTGTTTGAGGGCCTGTGGCTGGCAGTGGCCGGCTGGCTCCTGCAAATCCACGATACGCAGCATTGTTCCCAGACCCAAGGTGGCACCAGTGCCAAGTAGGGCTGGTTTGACAGTGTCAAGTGCCTCCTGCAATCTCCCATCCAGTAGCGGGGCAGCTGAGTTTTTTTTGCCTGTGAAATGGGCCGTTGTTTTTGATTGGGGTCTGTGGCCGAGAGTGGTCGGCTGGCTCCTGACAATCCACAATACGCAGGATGGTTCCCTGACCCAAGGTGGCACCAGTGCCAAGTCGGGCTGGTTTGATAGTACCAAGTGACTTCTGTAATCTGCCATCCTGACGCGGGGCAGCGGATTTTTCTTTGGAAGGGAAAATGCCCGTGGTTTGTTTTTGGTGGCATATGGCTGGGAGTGGCCGGCTGGCTCCATAAGAAGCGGGATACGCAGGATGGTGACCAGACCCAAGGTGGCACCAGTGCCAAGTCGGGCTGTTTTTGTAGTACCAAGTGCGTCCTGCAATTTGCCATCCAGAAGAGGGGCAGTTGAGTTTTGTTTGCCAGAGAAAAGGGCCGTGGTTTGTGTTTGGGGGCATATGGCTGAGAGTGGCCGGCTGGCCCCTGAAAATCCACGATAGGCAGGATGGTTCCCAGAGCCAAGGTGGCACCAGTGCCAAGTCGGGCTGGTTTGATAGTATTAATAGCTCCAGCAATCTGCCATCCAGAAGCGGGGCAGCATACTTTTGTTTGCCAGGGAAACGGGCCGAGCTTTGTGTCTCGGGGCCTATGGCTGGGAGTGACCGGCTGGCTCCTGAAAATCCACGATAGGCAGGATGGTTCCCAGACCAGAGGTGGCACCGGTGCGAAGTTGGGCTGGTTTGATAGTACCAAGTGGCTCCTGCAATCTGCCATCAAAAATTTGGCAGACGAGTTTTGTTTTCCTGGGAAAAGCGCCTTTGTTTGTGTTTGGAGGCCTGTGGCTGGGAGTGGCCGGCTGCCTCCTTAGAATTCACGATACGCAGGATGGTTCCCAGACCAGAGGTGGCACCAGTGCCAAGTTGGGCTGGTTTGATAGTACCAAGTGGTTCCGGCAATTTGCCATCAAAAAGCGGGGCAGCTTACTTTTGTTTGCCAGGGAAACGGGCCGAGGTTTGTGTCTGGGGGCCTATGGCTGGGAGTGACCGGCTAGGTCCTGAAAAGCTACGATAGGCAGGATGGTGACCAGACCCATGGAGGCACCAGTGCCAAGTTGGGCTGGTTTGATAGTACCAAGTGGCTCCTGCAATCTGCCATCAAAATTTGGCAGGCGAGTTTTGTTTTCCAGGGAAAAGCACCGCTGTTTGTGTTTGGGGGCCTGTGGCTGGGAGTGGCCGGCTGGCTAATTAGAATCCACGATACGCAGGGTGGTTCCCAGACCTGAGGTGGCACCAGTGACAAGTCGGGCCAGTTTGATGGTGCAAAGTGGCTCCTGCAATCTGCCATCCAGAAGCGGGGCAGCTTACTTTTGTTTGCCAGGGAAACGGGCCGAGGTTTTTGTCTGGGGGCCTATGGCTGGGAGTGACAGGCTGGCTCCTGAAAAGCTACGATAGGCAGGATGGTGACCAGACCCATGGTGGCACCAGTGCCAAGTTGGGCTGGTTTGATAGTACCAAGTGGCTCCTGCAATCTGCCATCAAAAAGTTAGCAGGCGAGTTTTGTGTTCCAGGGAAAAGTGCCATTGTTTGTGTTTTGGGGCCTGTGGCTGGGAGTGGCCGGCTGGCTCCTTAGAATCCACGTTACGCAGCATGGTTCCCAGACCCAAGGTGGCACCAGTGCCAAGTCGGGCTGGTTTGATAGTACAAAGTGGCTCCTGCAATCTGCCATCCAGAAGCGGGGCAGCTTACTTTTGTTTGCCAGGGTAACGGGCTGAGCTTTGTGTCTGGGGGCCTATGGCTGGGAGTGACCGGCTGGCTCCTGAAAAGCTACGATAGGCAGGATGGTGACCAGACCCATGGTGGCAACAGTTCCAAGTTGGGCTGGTTTGATAGTACCAAGTGGCTCCCGCAATCTGCCATCATAAAGTTGGCAGGCGAGTTTTGTTTTCCAGGGAAAAGCGCCATTGTTTGTGTTTGGGGGCCTGTGGCTAGGAGTGGCCGGCCGGCTCATTAGAACCCACGATACGCAGGATGGTTCCCAGACCAGAGGTGGCACCAGTGACAAGTTGGGCTGGTTTGATACTACAAAGTGGTTCCTGCAATCTGCCATCAAAATGTTGGCAGGCGAGTTTTGTTTTCCAGGGAAAAGCGCCGTTGTTTGTGTTTGGCGGCATGTGGCTGGGAGTGACCAGCTGGCTCCTTAGAATCCACGATACGCAGCATGGTTCCCAGACACAAGGTGGCACCATTGCCAAGTCGGGCTGGTTTGATGATTCAAAGCGGCTCCTGAAATCTGCCATCCAGAAGCGGGGTAGCTTAATTTATTTGCCAGGGAAACGGGCCGAGGTTTGTGTGTGGGGGTCTATGGCTGGGAATGACCGGCTGGCTCCTGAAAAGCTACGATAGGCAGGATGGTGACCAGACCAGAGGTGGCACCAGTGCCAAGTTGGGCTGGGTTGATGGTGCAAAGTGGCTCCTGCAATCTGCCATCCAGAAGCGGGGTAGCTTACTTTTGTTTGCCAGGGAAACGTGCCAAAATTTTTTCTGGGCTCCCATGGCTGGGAGTGACCGGCTGGCTCCTGAAAAGCTATGATAGGCAGGATGGTGACCAGACCCATGGTGGCACCAGTGCCAAGTTGGGCTGGTTTGATAGTACCAAGTGGCTCCTGCAATCTGCAATCAAAATTTTGGCAGGCGAGTTTTGTTTTCCAGGGAAAAGCGCCATTGATTTTGCTTGGAGGCCTGTGGCTGGGAGTGGCCGCCTGTCGTCTCAGAATCTACGTTACGCAGCATGGTTCCCAGAGCCAAGGTGGCACCAGTGCCAAGTCAGGCTGCTTTGATAGCACCAAGTGGTTCCTGTAATCTGCCATCCAGAAGCGGGGTAGGTTACTTTTGTTTGCCAGGGAAACGGGCCGAAATTTTTGTCTGGGGGCCTATGGCTGGGGGTGACTGACTGGCTCCTGAAAAGCTACGATAGGCAGGATGGTGACCAGACCCATGGTGGCACCAGTGCCAAGTCGGCCTGGTTTGATAGTACCAAGTGGCTCCTGCAATCTGCCATCAAAAAGCTGTCAGGCGAGTTTGGTTTTCCAGGGAAAAGCGCTGTTGTTTGTGTTTGGGGCATGTGGCTGGGAGTGGCCGGCTGGCTCCTGAAAATCCACGATAGGCAGGATGGTTCCCAGATCCAAGGTGGCAGCAATGCCAAGTCGGGCTGGTTTTATGTTGCAAAGTGTCTCCTGCAATCTGCCATCAAATGTTGGCAGGCCAGTTTTGTTTTCCAGGGAAAAGCGCCGTTGTTTGTGTTTGGCGGCCTGTGGCTGGGAATGACCGACTGGCTCCTGAAAAGCTACGATAGGCAGGATGGTGCTCAGACCAGAGGTGGCACAATTGCCAAGTTGGGCTGGTTTGATAGTACGATGTGGCTCCTGCAATCTGCCATCCAGAAGCGGGGTATCTTAATTTTGTTTGCCAGGGAAACGGGCCGAGGTTTGTGTCTGGGGGCCTATGGCTGGGAGTGACCGGCTGGCTCCTGAAAAGCTACGATAGGCAGGATGGTGACCAGACCCATGGAGGCACCAGTGCCAAGTTGGGCTGGTTTGATAGTACCAAGTGGCTCCTGCACTCTGCCGTCAAAAAGTTGGCAGGCGAGTTTTGTTTTCCAGGGAAACGGGCCGTTGTTTGTGTTTGAGGGCCTGTGGCTGGCAGTGGCCGGCTGGCTCCTGCAAATCCACGATACGCAGCATTGTTCCCAGACCCAAGGTGGCACCAGTGCCATGTAGGGCTGGTTTGACAGTGTCAAGTGCCTCCTGCAATCTCCCATCCAGTAGCGGGGCAGTTGAGTTTTTTTTGCCTGTGAAATGGGCCGTTGTTTTTGATTGGGGTCTGTGGCCGAGAGTGGTCGGCTGGCTCCTGACAATCCACAATACGCAGGATGGTTCCCTGACCCAAGGTGGCACCAGTGCCAAGTCGGGCTGGTTTGATAGTACCAAGTGACTTCTGTAATCTGCCATCCTGACGCGGGGCAGCGGATTTTTCTTTGGAAGGGAAAATGCCCGTGGTTTGTTTTTGGGGGCATATGGCTGGGAGTGGCCGGCTGGCTCCTTAAGAAGCGGGATACGCAGGATGGTGACCAGACCCAAGGTGGCACCAGTGCCAAGTCGGGCTGTTTTTGTAGTACCAAGTGCGTCCTGCAATTTGCCATCCAGAAGAGGGGCAGTTGAGTTTTGTTTGCCAGAGAAAAGGGCCGTGGTTTGTGTTTGGGGGCCTATGGCTGAGAGTGGCCGGCTGGCCCCTGAAAATCCACGATAAGCAGGATGGTTCCCAGAGCCAAGGTGGCACCAGTGCCAAGTCGGGCTGGTTTGATAGTATTAATAACTCCAGCAATCTGCCATCCAGAAGCGGGGCAGCTTACTTTTGTTTGCCAGGGAAACGGGCCGAGGTTTGTTTCTCGGGGCCTATGGCTGGGAGTGACCGGCTGGCTCCTGAAAAGCTACGATAGGCAGGATGTTTCCCAGACCAGAGGTGGCACCGGTGCGAAGTTGGGCTGGTTTGATAGTACCAAGTGGCTCCTGCAATCTGCCATCAAAAATTTGGCAGACGAGTTTTGTTTTCCTGGGAAAAGCGCCTTTGTTTGTGTTTGGAGGCCTGTGGCTGGGAGTGGCCGGCTGACTCCTTAGAATCCACGATACGCAGGATGGTTCCCAGACCCAAGGTGGCACCAGTGCCAAGTTGGGCTGGTTTGATAGTACCAAGTGGTTCCGGCAATCTGCCATCCAGAAGCGGGGCAGCTTACTTTTGTTTGCCAGGGAAACGGGCAGAGGTTTGTGTCTGGGGGCCTATGGCTGGGAGTGACCGTGTATTTCCTGAAAAGCTACCATAGGCAGGATGGTGACCAGAACCATGGAGGCACCAGTGCCAAGTTGGGCTGGTTTGATAGTACCAAGTGGCTCCTGCAATCTGCCATCAAAATTTGGGAGGCGAGTTTTGTTTTCCAGGGAAAAGCGCCGTTGTTTGTGTTTGGGGGCCTGTGGCTGGGAGTGGCCGGCTGCCTCCTTAGAATTCACGATACGCAGGATGGTTCCCAGACCAGAGGTGGCACCAGTGCCAAGTTGGGCTGGTTTGATAGTACCAAGTGGTTCCGGCAATCTGCCATCCAGAAGCGGGGCAGCTTACTTTTGTTTGCCAGGGAAACGGGCCGAGGTTTGTGTCTGGGGGCCTATGGCTGGGAGTGACCGGCTAGGTCCTGAAAAACTACGATAGGCAGGATGGTTACCAGACCCATGGAGGCACCAGTGCCAAGTTGGGCTGGTTTGATAGTACCAAGTGGCTCCTGCAATCTGCCATCATAAATTTGGCAGGCGAGTTTTGTTTTCCAGGGAAAAGCGCCGTTGTTTGTGTTTGGGGGCCTGTGGCTGGGAGTGGCCGGCTGGCTAATTAGAATCCATGATACGCAGGATGGTTCCCAGACCTGAGGTGGCACCAGTGCCAAGTCGGGCTGGTTTGATGTTGCAAAGTGGCTCCTGCAATCTGCCATCCAGAAGCGGGGCAGCTTACTTTTGTTTGCCAGGGAAACGGGCCGAGGTTTTTGTCTGGGGGCCTATGGCTGGGAGTGACCGGCTGGCTCCTGAAAAGCTACGATAGGCAGGATGGTGACCAGACCCATGGAGGCACCAGTGCCAAGTTGGGCTGGTTTGATAGTACCAAGTGGCTCCTGCACTCGGCCGTCAAAAAGTTGGCAGGCGAGTTTTGTTTTCCAGGGAAACGGGCCGTTGTTTGTGTTTGAGGGCCTGTGGCTGGCAGTGGCCGGCTGGCTCCTGCAAATCCACGATACGCAGCATTGTTCCCAGACCCAAGGTGGCACCAGTGCCAAGTAGGGCTGGTTTGACAGTGTCAAGTGCCTCCTGCAATCTCCCATCCAGTAGCGGGGCAGTTGAGTTTTTTTTGCCTGTGAAATGGGCCGTTGTTTTTGATTGGGGTCTGTGGCCGAGAGTGGTCGGCTGGCTAATTAGAATCCATGATACGCAGGATGGTTCCCAGACCTGAGGTGGCACCAGTGCCAAGTCGGGCTGGTTTGATGTTGCAAAGTGGCTCCTGCAATCTGCCATCCAGAAGCGGGGCAGCTTACTTTTGTTTGCCAGGGAAACGGGCCGAGGTTTGTGTCTCGGGGCCTATGTCTGGGAGTGACCGGCTGGCTCCTGAAAAGCTACGATAGGCAGGATGTTTCCCAGACCCATGGTGGCACCAGTGCGAGGTTGGGCTGGTTTGATAGTACCAAGTGGCTCCTGCAATCTGCCATCAAAAAGTTGGCAGGCGAGTTTTGTTTTCCAGGGAAAAGCGCCGTTGTTTGTGTTTGGGGGCCTGTGGCTGGGAGTGACCGGCTGGCTAATTAGAATCCACGATACGCAGGATGGTTCCCAGACCCAAGGTGGCACCAGTGCATAGTTGGGCTGGTTTGATAGCACCAAGTGGTTCCTGCAATCTGCCATCCAGAAGCGGGGTAGCTTACCTTTGTTTGCCAGGGAAACGGGCCGAGGTTTTTGTCTGGGGCCCTATGGCTGGGAGTGACCGGCTAGCTCCTGAAAAGCCACGATAGGCAGGATGGTGACCAGACCCATGGTGGCACCAGTGCCAAGTTGGGCTGATTTGATAGTACCAAGTGGCTTATGTAGTCTGCCATCAAAATGTTGGCAGGCGAGTTTTGTTTTCCAGGGAAAAGCGCCGTTGTTTGTGTTTGGGGGCCTGTGGCTGGGTGTGGCCGGCCGGCTCATTAGAACCCACGATACGCAGGATGGTTCCCAGACCAGAGGTGGCACCAGTGCCAAGTTGGGCTGGTTTGATAGTACCAAGTGGTTCCTGCAATCTGCCATCCAGAAGCGGGGCAGCTTACTTTTTTTTGCCAGGGAAACAGGCCGAGGTTTGTGTCTCAGGGCCTATGGCTGGGAGTGACCGGCTGGCTCCTGAAAAGCTACGATAGGCAGGATGGTGACCAGACCCATGGTGGCACCAGTGCCATGTTGGGCTGATTTGATAGTACCAAGTGGCTCCTGCAATCTGCCATCAAAAAGTTGGCAGGCGACTATTGTTTTCCAGGGAAAAGCGCCGTTGTTTGTGTTTGCGGGCCTGTGGCTGGGAGTGGCCGGCTGGCTCCTTAGTATCCACGATACGCAGGATGGTTCCCAGACCAGAGGTGGCACCAGTGACAAGTCGGGCTGGTTTGATAGTACCAAGTGGTTCCTGCAATCTGCCATCCAGAAGCGGGGCAGCTTACTTTTTTTTGCCAGGGAAACGGGCCGAGGTTTGTGTCTCAGGGCCTATGGCTGGGAGTGACCGGCTGGCTCCTGAAAAGCCACGATAGGCAGGATGGTGACCAGACCCATGGTGGCACCAGTGCCATGTTGGGCTGATTTGATAGTACCAAGTGGCTCCTGCAATCTGCCATCAAAAAGTTGGCAGGCGAGTTTTGTTTTCCAGGGAAAAGCGCCGTTGTTTGTGTTTGGGGGCCTGTGGCTGGGAGTGGCCGGCTGGCTCCTTAGTATCCACGATACGCAGGATGGTTCCCAGACCAGAGGTGGCACCAGTGCCAAGTCGGGCTGGTTTGATAGTACCAAGTGGTTCCTGCAATCTGCCATCCAGAAGCGGGGCAGCTTACTTTTGTTTGCCAGGGAAACGGGCCGAGATTTTTGTCTGGCGGCCTATGGCTGGGAATGAGCGGCTTGCTCCTGAAAAGCTACGATAGGCAGGATGGTGACCAGACCCATGGTGGCACCAGTGCCAAGTTGGGCTGGTTTGATAGTACCAAGTGGCTCCTGCAATCTGCCATCAAAAAGTTGGCAGGCGAGTTTTGTTTTCCAGGGAAAAGCGCCGTTGTTTGTGTTTGGGGGCCTGTGGCTGGGAGTGGCCGGCTGGCTCCTTAGAATCCACGTTACGCAGGATGGTTCCCAGACCAGAGGTGGCACCAGTGCCAAGTCGGGCTGGTTTTATGTGGCAAAGTGTCTCCTGCAATCTGCCATCAAATGTTGGCAGTCCAGTTTGGTTTTCCAGGGAAAAGCGCTGTTGTTTGTGTTTGGCGGCCTGTGGCTGGGAATGACTGGCTGGCTCCTGAAAAGCTACGATAGGCAGGATGGTGCCCAGACCAGAGGTGGCAGAAGTGTCAAGTTGGGCTGGTTTGATAGTACGATGTGGCTCCTGCAATCTGCCATCCAGAAGCGGGGTATCTTAATTTTGTTTGCCAGGGAAACGGGCCGAGGTTTGTGTCTGGGGGCCTATGGCTGGGAGTGACCGGCTGGCTCCTGAAAAGCTACGATAGGCAGTATAGTGACCAGATCCAAGGTGGCACCAGTGCCAAGTCGGGCTGGTTGTGTAGTACCAAGTGCGTCCTGCAATTTGCCATCCAGAAGAGGGGCAGTTGAGTTTTGTTTACCAGAGTAAAGGGCCGTGGTTTGTGTTTGGTGGCCTATGGCTGAGAGTGGCCGGCTGGCCCCTGAAAATCCACGATAGGGAGAATGGTTCCCAGATCCAAGGTGGCACCAGTGCCAAGTTGGGCTGGGTTGATGGTGCAAGGTGGCTCCTGCAATCTGCCATCCAGACGCGGGGCAGCAGATTTTTGTTTGCTGGAGAAAAGTTCCGTGGTTGTTTTTGGGGGTATATGGCTGGGCGTGGCCGGCTGGCTCTTTAAAAAGCCCGATACGCAGGATGGTTCCCTGACACAAGGTGGCATCAGTGACAAGTCGGGCTGTTTTCGTAGTACCAAGTGCGTCCTGCAATTTGCCCTCCAGAAGAGGGGCAGTTGAGTTTTGTTTGCCCGAGAAAAGGGCCGAGGTTTTTGTCTGGGGGCCTATGGCTGGGAGTGACCGGCTGGCTCCTGAAAAGCTACGATAGGCAGGATGGTGACCAGACCCATGGAGGCACCAGTGCCAAGTTGGGCTGGTTTGATAGTACCAAGTGGCTCCTGCACTCTGCCGTCAAAATTTGGCAGGCGAGTTTTGTTTTCCAGGGAAAAGCGCCGTTGTATGTGTTTGAGGGCCTGTGGCTGGCAGTGGCCGGCTGGCTCCTGCAAATCCACGATACGCAGCATTGTTCCCAGACCCAAGGTGGCACCAGTGCCAAGTAGGGCTGGTTTGACAGTGTCAAGTGCCTCCTGCAATCTCCCATCCAGTAGCGGGGCAGCTGAGTTTTTTTTGCCTGTGAAATGGGCCGTTGTTTTTGATTGGGGTCTGTGGCCGAGAGTGGTCGGCTGGCTCCTGACAATCCACAATACGCAGGATGGTTCCCTGACCCAAGGTGGCACCAGTGCCAAGTCGGGCTGGTTTGATAGTACCAAGTGACTTCTGTAATCTGCCATCCTGACGCGGGGCAGCGGATTTTTCTTTGGAAGGGAAAATGCCCGTGGTTTGTTTTTGGTGGCATATGGCTGGGAGTGGCCGGCTGGCTCCTTAAGAAGCGGGATACGCAGGATGGTGACCAGACCCAAGGTGGCACCAGTGCCAAGTCGGGCTGTTTTTGTAGTACCAAGTGCGTCCTGCAATTTGCCATCCAGAAGAGGGGCAGTTGAGTTTTGTTTGCCAGAGAAAAGGGCCGTGGTTTGTGTTTGGGGGCATATGGCTGAGAGTGGCCGGCTGGCCCCTGAAAATCCACGATAGGCAGGATGGTTCCCAGAGCCAAGGTGGCACCAGTGCCAAGTCGGGCTGGTTTGATAGTATTAATAGCTCCAGCAATCTGCCATCCAGAAGCGGGGCAGCATACTTTTTTTTGCCAGGGAAACGGGCCGAGCTTTGTGTCTCGGGGCCTATGGCTGGGAGTGACCGGCTGGCTCCTGAAAATCCACGATAGGCAGGATGGTTCCCAGACCAGAGGTGGCACCGGTGCGAAGTTGGGCTGGTTTGATAGTACCAAGTGGCTCCTGCAATCTGCCATCAAAAATTTGGCAGACGAGTTTTGTTTTCCTGGGAAAAGCGCCTTTGTTTGTGTTTGGAGGCCTGTGGCTGGGAGTGGCCGGCTGCCTCCTTAGAATTCACGATACGCAGGATGGTTCCCAGACCAGAGGTGGCACCAGTGCCAAGTTGGGCTGGTTTGATAGTACCAAGTGGTTCCGGCAATTTGCCATCCAGAAGCGGGGCAGCTTACTTTTGTTTGCCAGGGAAACGGGCCGAGGTTTGTGTCTGGGGGCCTATGGCTGGGAGTGACCGGCTAGGTCCTGAAAAGCTACGATAGGCAGGATGGTGACCAGACCCATGGAGGCACCAGTGCCAAGTTGGGCTGGTTTGATAGTACCAAGTGGCTCCTGCAATCTGCCATCAAAATTTGGCAGGCGAGTTTTGTTTTCCAGGGAAAAGCACCGCTGTTTGTGTTTGCGGGCCTGTGGCTGGGAGTGGCCGGCTGGCTCCTTAGAATCCACGTTACGCAGCATGGTTCCCAGACCCAAGGTGGCACCAGTGCCAAGTCGGGCTGGTTTGATAGTACCAAGTGGCTCCTGCAATCTGCCATCCAGAAGCGGGGCAGCTTACTTTTGTTTGCCAGGGTAACGGGCTGAGCTTTGTGTCTGGGGGCCTATGGCTGGGAGTGACCGGCTGGCTCCTGAAAAGCTACGATAGGCAGGATGGTGACCAGACCCATGGTGGCAACAGTTCCAAGTTGGGCTGGTTTGATAGTACCAAGTGGCTCCCGCAATCTGCCATCATAAAGTTGGCAGGCGAGTTTTGTTTTCCAGGGAAAAGCGCCATTGTTTGTGTTTGGGGGCCTGTGGCTAGGAGTGGCCGGCCGGCTCATTAGAACCCACGATACGCAGGATGGTTCCCAGACCAGAGGTGGCACCAGTGACAAGTTGGGCTGGTTTGATACTACAAAGTGGTTCCTGCAATCTGCCATCAAAATGTTGGCAGGCGAGTTTTGTTTTCCAGGGAAAAGCGCCGTTGTTTGTGTTTGGCGGCATGTGGCTGGGAGTGACCAGCTGGCTCCTTAGAATCCACGATACGCAGCATGGTTCCCAGACACAAGGTGGCGCCATTGCCAAGTCGGGCTGGTTTGATGATTCAAAGCGGCTCCTGAAATCTGCCATCCAGAAGCGGGGTAGCTTAATTTATTTGCCAGGGAAACGGGCCGAGGTTTGTGTGTGGGGGTCTATGGCTGGGAATGACTGGCTGGCTCCTGAAAAGCTACGATAGGCAGGATGGTGACCAGACCAGAGGTGGCACCAGTGCCAAGTTGGGCTGGGTTGATGGTGCAAAGTGGCTCCTGCAATCTGCCATCCAGAAGCGGGGTAGCTTACTTTTGTTTGCCAGGGAAACGTGCCAAAATTTTTTCTGGGCTCCCATGGCTGGGAGTGACCGGCTGGCTCCTGAAAAGCTATGATAGGCAGGATGGTGACCAGACCCATGGTGGCACCAGTGCCAAGTTGGGCTGGTTTGATAGTACCAAGTGGCTCCTGCAATCTGCAATCAAAATTTTGGCAGGCGAGTTTTGTTTTCCAGGGAAAAGCGCCATTGATTTTGCTTGGAGGCCTTTGGCTGGGAGTGGCCGCCTGTCGTCTCAGAATCTACGTTACGCAGCATGGTTCCCAGAGCCAAGGTGGCACCAGTGCCAAGTCAGGCTGCTTTGATAGCACCAAGTGGTTCCTGCAATCTGCCATCCAGAAGCGGGGCAGCTTACTTTTGTTTGCCAGGGAAACGGGCCGAGGTTTGTGTGTGGGGGTGTATGGCTGGGAGTGACCGGATGGCTCCTGAAAAGCTACGATAGGCAGGATGGTGACCAGACCCATGGTGGCACCAGTGCCAAGTTGGGCTGGTTTGATAGTACCAAGTGGCTCCTGCAATCTGCCATCAAAAAGTTGGCAGGCGAGTTTTGTTTTCCAGGGAAAAGCGCCGTTGTTTGTGTTTGGGGGCCTGTGGCTGGGAGTGGCCGGTGGGCTGCATAGAATCCACGATACGCAGGATGGTTCCCAGGCCAGAGGTGGCACCAGTGCCAAGTTGGGTTAGTTGGATGGTGCAAAGTGGCTCCTGCAATCTGCCATCCAGAAGCGGGGTAGGTTACTTTTGTTTGCCAGGGAAACGGGCCGAAATTTTTGTCTGGGGGCCTATGGCTGGGGGTGACTGACTGGCTCCTGAAAAGCTACGATAGGCAGGATGGTGACCAGACCCATGGTGGCACCAGTGCCAAGTCGGGCTGGTTTGATAGTACCAAGTGGCTCCTGCAATCTGCCATCAAAAAGCTGTCAGGCGAGTTTGGTTTTCCAGGGAAAAGCGCTGTTGTTTGTGTTTGGGGCATGTGGCTGGGAGTGGCCGGCTGGCTCCTGAAAATCCACGATAGGCAGGATGGTTCCCAGATCCAAGGTGGCAGCAATGCCAAGTCGGGCTGGTTTTATGTTGCAAAGTGTCTCCTGCAATCTGCCATCAAATGTTGGCAGGCCAGTTTTTTTTTCCAGGGAAAAGCGCCGTTGTTTGTGTTTGGCGGCCTGTGGCTGGGAATGACCGACTGGCTCCTGAAAAGCTACGATAGGCAGGATGGTGCTCAGACCAGAGGTGGCACAATTGCCAAGTTGGGCTGGTTTGATAGTACGATGTGGCTCCTGCAATCTGCCATCCAGAAGCGGGGTATCTTAATTTTGTTTGCCAGGGAAACGGGCCGAGGTTTGTGTCTGGGGGCCTATGGCTGGGAGTGACCGGCTGGCTCCTGAAAAGCTACGATAGGCAGGATGGTGACCAGACCCATGGAGGCACCAGTGCCAAGTTGGGCTGGTTTGATAGTACCAAGTGGCTCCTGCACTCTGCCGTCAAAAAGTTGGCAGGCGAGTTTTGTTTTCCAGGGAAACGGGCCGTTGTTTGTGTTTGAGGGCCTGTGGCTGGCAGTGGCCGGCTGGCTCCTGCAAATCCACGATACGCAGCATTGTTCCCAGACCCAAGGTGGCACCAGTGCCAAGTAGGGCTGGTTTGACAGTGTCAAGTGCCTCCTGCAATCTCCCATCCAGTAGCGGGGCAGTTGAGTTTTTTTTGCCTGTGAAATGGGCCGTTGTTTTTGATTGGGGTCTGTGGCCGAGAGTGGTCGGCTGGCTCCTGACAATCCACAATACGCAGGATGGTTCCCAGACCCAAGGTGGCACCAGTGCCAAGTCGGGCTGGTTTGATAGTACCAAGTGACTTCTGTAATCTGCCATCCTGACGCGGGGCAGCGGATTTTTCTTTGGAAGGGAAAATGCCCGTGGTTTGTTTTTGGGGGCATATGGCTGGGAGTGGCCGGCTGGCTCCTTAAGAAGCGGGATACGCAGGATGGTGACCAGACCCAAGGTGGCACCAGTGCCAAGTCGGGCTGTTTTTGTAGTACCAAGTGCGTCCTGCAATTTGCCATCCAGAAGAGGGGCAGTTGAGTTTCGTTTGCCAGAGAAAAGGGCCGTGGTTTGTGTTTGGGGGCATATGGCTGAGAGTGGCCGGCTGGCCCCTGAAAATCCACGATAAGCAGGATGGTTCCCAGAGCCAAGGTGGCACCAGTGCCAAGTCGGGCTGGTTTGATAGTATTAATAACTCCAGCAATCTGCCATCCAGAAACGGGGCAGCTTACTTTTGTTTGCCAGGGAAACGGACCGAGGTTTGTTTCTCGGGTCCTATGGCTGGGAGTGACCGGCTGGCTCCTGAAAAGCTACGATATGCAGGATGTTTCCCAGACCAGAGGTGGCACCGGTGCGAAGTTGGGCTGGTTTGATAGTACCAAGTGGCTCCTGCAATCTGCCATCAACAATTTGGCAGACGAGTTTTGTTTTCCTGGGAAAAGCGCCTTTGTTTGTGTTTGGAGGCCTGTGGCTGGGAGTGGCCGGCTGACTCCTTAGAATCCACGATACGCAGCAGGGTTCCCATACCCAAGGTGGCACCAGTGCCAAGTTGGGCTGGTTTGATAGTACCAAGTGGTTCCAGCAATCTGCCATCCAGAAGCGGGGCAGCTTACTTTTGTTTGCCAGGGAAACGGGCAGAGGTTTGTGTCTGGGGGCCTATGGCTGGGAGTGACCGTGTATTTCCTGAAAAGCTACCTTAGGCAGGATGGTGACCAGAACCATGGAGGCACCAGTGCCAAGTTGGGCTGGTTTGATAGTACCAAGTGGCTCCTGCAATCTGCCATCAAAATTTGGGAGGCGAGTTTTGTTTTCCAGGGAAAAGCGCCGTTGTTTGTGTTTGGGGGCCTGTGGCTGGGAGTGGCCGGCTGCCTCCTTAGAATTCACGATACGCAGGATGGTTCCCAGACCAGAGGTGGCACCAGTGCCAAGTTGGGCTGGTTTGATAGTACCAAGTGGTTCCGGCAATCTGCCATCCAGAAGCGGGGCAGCTTACTTTTGTTTGCCAGGGAAACGGGCCGAGGTTTGTGTCTGGGGGCCTATGGCTGGGAGTGACCGGCTAGGTCCTGAAAAACTACGATAGGCAGGATGGTTACCAGACCCATGGAGGCACCAGTGCCAAGTTGGGCTGGTTTGATAGTACCAAGTGGCTCCTGGAATCTGCCATCATAAATTTGGCAGGCGAGTTTTGTTTTCCAGGGAAAAGCGCCGTTGTTTGTGTTTGGGGGCCTGTGGCTGGGAGTGGCCGGCTGGCTAATTAGAATCCATGATACGCAGGATGGTTCCCAGACCTGAGGTGGCACCAGTGCCAAGTCGGGCTGGTTTGATGTTGCAAAGTGGCTCCTGCAATCTGCCATCCAGAAGCGGGGCAGCTTACTTTTGTTTGCCAGGGAAACGGGCCGAGGTTTTTGTCTGGGGGCCTATGGCTGGGAGTGACCGGCTGGCTCCTGAAAAGCTACGATAGGCAGGATGGTGACCAGACCCATGGAGGCACCAGTGCCAAGTTGGGCTGGTTTGATAGTACCAAGTGGCTCCTGCACTCTGCCGTCAAAAAGTTGGCAGGCGAGTTTTGTTTTCCAGGGAAACGGGCTGTTGTTTGTGTTTGAGGGCCTGTGGCTGGCAGTGGCCGGCTGGCTCCTGCAAATCCACGATACACAGCATTGTTCCCAGACCCAAGGTGGCACCAGTGCCAAGTAGGGCTGGTTTGACAGTGTCAAGTGCCTCCTGCAATCTCCCATCCAGTAGCGGGGCAGTTGAGTTTTTTTTGCCTCTGAAATGGGCCGTTGTTTTTGATTGGGGTCTGTGGCCGAGAGTGGTCGGCTGGCTCCTGACAATCCACAATACGCAGGATGGTTCCCAGACCCAAGGTGGCACCAGTGCCAAGTCGGGCTGGTTTGATAGTACCAAGTGACTTCTGTAATCTGCCATCCTGACGCGGGGCAGCGGATTTTTCTTTGGAAGGGAAAATGCCCGTGGTTTGTTTTTGGGGGCATATGGCTGGGAGTGGCCGGCTGGCTCCTTAAGAAGCGGGATACGCAGGATGGTGACCAGACCCAAGGTGGCACCAGTGCCAAGTCGGGCTGTTTTTGTAGTACCAAGTGCGTCCTGCAATTTGCCATCCAGAAGAGGGGCAGTTGAGTTTTGTTTGCCAGAGAAAAGGGCCGTGGTTTGTGTTTGGGGGCATATGGCTGAGAGTGGCCGGCTGGCCCCTGAAAATCCACGATAAGCAGGATGGTTCCCAGAGCCAAGGTGGCACCAGTGCCAAGTCGGGCTGGTTTGATAGTATTAATAACTCCAGCAATCTGCCATCCAGAAGCGGGGCAGCTTACTTTTGTTTGCCAGGGAAACGGGCCGAGGTTTGTTTCTCGGGTCCTATGGCTGGGAGTGACCGGCTGGCTCCTGAAAAGCTACGATATGCAGGATGTTTCCCAGACCAGAGGTGGCACCGGTGCGAAGTTGGGCTGGTTTGATAGTACCAAGTGGCTCCTGCAATCTGCCATCAACAATTTGGCAGACGAGTTTTGTTTTCCTGGGAAAAGCGCCTTTGTTTGTGTTTGGAGGCCTGTGGCTGGGAGTGGCCGGCTGACTCCTTAGAATCCACGATACGCAGCATGGTTCCCAGACCCAAGGTGGCACCAGTGCCAAGTCGGGCTGGTTTGATAGTACCAAGTGGTTCCAGCAATCTGCCATCCAGAAGCGGGGCAGCTTACTTTTGTTTGCCAGGGAAACGGGCAGAGGTTTGTGTCTGGGGGCCTATGGCTGTCAGTGACCGTCTATGTCCTGAAAAGCTACCATAGGCAGGATGGTGACCAGACCCATGGTGGCACCAGTGCCAAGTTGGGCTGGTTTGATATTACCAAGTGGCTCCTGCAATCTGCCATCAAAATTTGGGAGGCGAGTTTTGTTTTCCAGGGAAAAGCGCCGTTGTTTGTGTTTGGGGGCCTGTGGCTGGGAGTGGCCGGCTGCCTCCTTAGAATTCACGATACGCAGGATGGTTCCCAGACCAGAGGTGGCACCAGTGCCAAGTTGGGCTGGTTTGATAGTACCAAGTGGTTCCGGCAATCTGCCATCCAGAAGCGGGGCAGCTTACTTTTGTTTGCCAGGGAAACGGGCCGAGGTTTGTGTCTGGGGGCCTATGGCTGGGAGTGACCGGCTAGGTCCTGAAAAGCTACGATAGGCAGGATGGTGACCAGACCCATGGAGGCACCAGAGCCAAGTTGGGCTGGTTTGATAGTACCAAGTGGCTCCTGCAATCTGCCATCAAAATTTGGCAGGCGAGTTTTGTTTTCCAGGGAAAAGCGCCGCTGTTTGTGTTTGGGGGCCTATGGCTGGGAGTGGCCGGCTGGCTAATTAGAATCCACGATACGCAGGGTGGTTCCCAGACCTGAGGTGGCACCAGTGACAAGTCGGGCCAGTTTGATGGTGCAAAGTGGCTCCTGCAATCTGCCATCCAGAAGCGGGGCAGCTTACTTTTGTTTGCCAGGGAAACGGGCCGAGGTTTTTCTCTTGGGACCTAAGGCTGGGAGTGACAGGCTGGCTCCTGAAAAGCTACGATAGGCAGGATGGTGACCAGACCCATGGTGGCACCAGTGCCAAGTTGGGCTGGTTTGATAGTACCAAGTGGCTCCTGCAATCTGCCATCAAAAAGCTGGCAGGCGAGTTTTGTTTTCCAGGGAAAAGCGCCCTTGTTAGTGTTTGGGGGCCTGTGGCTGGGAGTGGCCGGTGGGCTGCATAGAATCCACGATATGCAGGATGGTTCCCAGGCCAGAGGTGGCACCAGTTCCAAGTTGGGTTGGTTGGATGGTGCAAAGTGGCTCCTGCAATCTGCCATCCAGAAGCGGGGTAGCTTACTTTTGTTTGCCAGGGAAACGGGCCGAAATTTTTGTCTGGGGGCCTATGGCTGGGGGTGACTGACTGGCTCCTGAAAAGCTACGATAGGCAGGATGGTGACCAGACCCATGGTGGCACCAGTGCCAAGTTGGGCTGGTTTGATAGTACCGAGTGGTTCCTGCAATCTGCCATCAAAAAGCTGGCAGGCGAGTTTGGTTTTCCAGGGAAAAGCGCTGTTGTTTGTGTTTGGGGCATGTGGCTGGGAGTGGCCGGCTGGCTCCTGAAAATCCACGATAGGCAGGATGGTTCCCAGATCCAAGGTGGCAGCAATGCCAAGTCGGGCTGGTTTTATGTTGCAAAGTGTCTCCGGCAATCTGCCATCAAATGTTGGCAGTCCAGTTTTGTTTTCCAGGGAAAAGCGCCGTTGTTTGTGTTTGGCGGCCTGTGGCTGGGAATGACTGGCTGGCTCCTGAAAAGCTACGATAGGCAGGATGGTGCCCAGACCAGAGGTGGCACAAGTGTCAAGTTGGGCTGGTTTGATAGTACCATGTGGCTCCTGCAATCTGCCATCCAGAAGCGGGGTATCTTAATTTTGTTTGCCAGGGAAACGGGCCGAGGTTTGTGTCTGGGGGCCTATGGCTGGGAGTGACCGGCTGGCTCCTGAAAAGCTACGATAGGCAGTATAGTGACCAGACCCAAGGTGGCACCAGTGCCAAGTCGGGCTGGTTTTGTAGTACCAAGTGCGTCCTGCAATTTGCCATCCAGAAGAGGGGCAGTTGAGTTTTGTTTACCAGAGTAAAGGGCCGTGGTTTGTGTTTGGTGGCCTATGGCTGAGAGTGGCCGGCTGGCCCCTGAAAATCCACGATAGGGAGAATGGTTCCCAGATCCAAGGTGGCACCAGTGCCAAGTTGGGCTGGGTTGATGGTGCAAAGTGGCTCCTGCAATCTGCCATCCAGACGCGGGGCAGCAGATTTTTTTTTGCTGGAGAAAAGTTCCGTGGTTGTTTTTGGGGGTATATGGCTGGGCGTGGCCGGCTGGCTCTTTAAAAAGCCCGATACGCAGGATGGTTCCCTGACACAAGGTGGCATCAGTGACAAGTCGGGCTGTTTTCGTAGTACCAAGTGCGTCCTGCAATTTGCCCTCCAGAAGAGGGGCAGTTGAGTTTTGTTTGCCAGAGAAAAGGGCCGAGGTTTTTGTCTGGGGGCCTATGGCTGGGAGTGACCGGCTAGGTCCTGAAAAGATACGATAGGCAGGATGGTGACCAGACCCATGGAGGCACCAGTGCCAAGTTGGGCTGGTTTGATAGTACCAAGTGGCTCCTGCACTCTGCCGTCAAAATTTGGCAGGCGAGTTTTGTTTTCCAGGGAAAAGCGCCGTTGTATGTGTTTGAGGGCCTGTGGCTGGCAGTGGCCGGCTGGCTCCTGCAAATCCACGATACGCAGCATTGTTCCCAGACCCAAGGTGGCACCAGTGCCAAGTAGGGCTGGTTTGACAGTGTCAAGTGCCTCCTGCAATCTCCCATCCAGTAGCGGGGCAGCTGAGTTTTTTTTGCCTGTGAAATGGGCCGTTGTTTTTGATTGGGGTCTGTGGCCGAGAGTGGCCGGCTGGCTCCTGACAATCCACAATACGCAGGATGGTTCCCTGACCCAAGGTGGCACCAGTGCCAAGTCGGGCTGGTTTGATAGTACCAAGTGACTTCTGTAATCTGCCATCCTGACGCGGGGCAGCGGATTTTTCTTTGGAAGGGAAAATGCCCGTGGTTTGTTTTTGGTGGCATATGGCTGGGAGTGGCCGGCTGGCTCCTTAAGAAGCGGGATACGCAGGATGGTGACCAGACCCAAGGTGGCACCAGTGCCAAGTCGGGCTGTTTTTGTAGTACCAAGTGCGTCCTGCAATTTGCCATCCAGAAGAGGGGCAGTTGAGTTTTGTTTGCCAGAGAAAAGGGCCGTGGTTTGTATTTGGGGGCATATGGCTGAGAGTGGCCGGCTGGCCCCTGAAAATCCACGATAGGCAGGATGGTTCCCAGAGCCAAGGTGGCACCAGTGCCAAGTCGGGCTGGTTTGATAGTATTAATAGCTCCAGCAATCTGCCATCCAGAAGCGGGGCAGCTTACTTTTGTTTGCCAGGGAAACGGGCCGAGCTTTGTGTCTCGGGGCCTATGGCTGGGAGTGACCGGCTGGCTCCTGAAAATCCACGATAGGCAGGATGGTTCCCAGACCAGAGGTGGCACCGGTGCGAAGTTGGGCTGGTTTGATAGTACCAAGTGGCTCCTGCAATCTGCCATCAAAAATTTGGCAGACGAGTTTTGTTTTCCTGGGAAAAGCGCCTTTGTTTGTGTTTGGAGGCCTGTGGCTGGGAGTGGCCGGCTGCCTCCTTAGAATTCACGATACGCAGGATGGTTCCCAGACCAGAGGTGGCACCAGTGCCAAGTTGGGCTGGTTTGATAGAACAAAGTGGTTCCGGCAATCTGCCATCCAGAAGCGGGGCAGCTTACTTTGGTTTGCCAGGGAAACGGGCCGAGGTTTGTGTCTGGGGGCCTATGGCTGGGAGTGACCGGCTAGGTCCTGAAAAGCTACTATAGGCAGGATGGTGACCAGACCCATGGAGGCACCAGTGCCAAGTTGGGCTGGTTTGATAGTACCAAGTGGCTCCTGCAATCTGCCATCAAAATTTGGCAGGCGAGTTTTGTTTTCCAGAGAAAAGCAGCGCTGTTTGTGTTTGGGGGCCTGTGGCTGGGAGTGGCCGGCTGGCTAATTAGAATCCACGATACGCAGGGTGGTACCCAGACCTGAGGTGGCACCAGTGACAAGTCGGGCCAGTTTGATGGTGCAAAGTGTCTCCTGCAATCTGCCATCCAGAAGCGGGGCAGCTTACTTTTGTTTGCCAGGGAAACGGGCCGAGGTTTTTTTATGGGGGCCTATGGCTGGGAGTGACAGGCTGGCTCCTGAAAAGCTACGATAGGCAGGATGGTGACCAGACCCATGGTGGCACCAGTGCCAAGTTGGGCTGGTTTGATAGTACCAAGTGGCTCCTGCAATCTGCCATCAAAAAGTTAGCAGGCGAGTTTTGTGTTCCAGGGAAAAGTGCCATTGTTTGTGTTTTGGGGCCTGTGGCTGGGAGTGGCCGGCTGGCTCCTTAGAATCCACGTTACGCAGCATGATTCCCAGACCCAAGGTGGCACCAGTGCCAAGTCGGGCTGGTTTGATAGTACCAAGTGGCTCCTGCAATCTGCCATCCAGAAGCGGGGCAGCTTACTTTTGTTTGCCAGGGAAACGGGCCGAGATTTTTGTCTGGGGGCCTATGGCTGGGAGTGACCGGCTGGCTCCTGAAAAGCTACGATAGGCAGGATGGTGACCAGACCCATGGTGGCAACAGTTCCAAGTTGGGCTGGTTTGATAGTAGCAAGTGGCTCCCGCAATCTGCCATCATAAAGTTGGCAGGCGAGTTTTGTTTTCCAGGGAAAAGCGGCATTGTTTGTGTTTGGGGGCCTGTGGCTAGGAGTGGCCGGCCGGCTCATTAGAACCCACGATACGCAGGATGGTTCCCAGACCAGAGGTGGCACCAGTGCCAAGTTGGGCTGGTTTGATACTACAACGTGGTTCCTGCAATCTGCCATCAAAAAGTTGGCAGGCGAGTTTTGTTTTCCAGGGAAAAGCGCCGTTGTTTGTGTTTGGCGGCATGTGGCTGGGAGTGGCCAGCTGGCTCCTTAGAATCCACGATACGCAGCATGGTTCCCAGACCCAAGGTGGCACCAGTGCCAAGTCGGGCTGGTTTGATGGTTCAAAGTGGCTCCTGCAATCTGCCATCCAGAAGCGGGGTAGCTTAATTTATTTGCCAGGGAAACGGGCCGAGGTTTGTGTGTGGGGGTCTATGGCTGGGAATGACCGGCTGGCTCCTGAAAAGCTACGATAGGCAGGATGGTGACCAGACCAGAGGTGGCACCAGTGCCAAGTTGGGCTGGGTTGATGGTGCAAAGTGGCTCCTGCAATCTGCCATCCAGAAGCGGGGTAGCATACTTTTGTTTGCCAGGGAAACGTGCCAAAATTTTTTCTGGGCTCCCATGGCTGGGAGTGACCGGCTGGCTCCTGAAAAGCTACGATAGGCAGGATGGTGACCAGACCCATGGTGGCACCAGTGCCAAGTTGGGCTGGTTTGATAGTACCAAGTGGCTCCTGCAATCTGCCATCAAAATGTTGGCAGGCGAGTTTTGTTTTCCACGGAAAAGCGCCCTTGTTAGTGTTTGGGGGCCTGTGGCTGGGAGTGGCCGGTGGGCTGCATAGAATCCACGATACGCAGGATGGTTCCCAGGCCAGAGGTGGCACCAGTGCCAAGTTGGGTTAGTTGGATGGTGCAAAGTGGCTCCTGCAATCTGCCATCCAGAAGCGGGGTAGGTTACTTTTGTTTGCCAGGGAAACGGGCCGAAATTTTTGTCTGGGGGCCTATGGCTGGGGGTGACTGACTGGCTCCTGAAAAGCTACGATAGGCAGGATGGTGACCAGACCCATGGTGGCACCAGTGCCAAGTCGGGCTGGTTTGATAGTACCAAGTGGCTCCTGCAATCTGCCATCAAAAAGCTGTCAGGCGAGTTTGGTTTTCCAGGGAAAAGCGCTGTTGTTTGTGTTTGGGGCATGTGGCTGGGAGTGGCCGGCTGGCTCCTGAAAATCCACGATAGGCAGGATGGTTCCCAGATCCAAGGTGGCAGCAATGCCAAGTCGGGCTGGTTTTATGTTGCAAAGTGTCTCCTGCAATCTGCCATCAAATGTTGGCAGGCCAGTTTTGATTTCCAGGGAAAAGCGCTGTTGTTTGTGTTTGGCGGCCTGTGGCTGGGAATGACCGACTGGCTCCTGAAAAGCTACGATAGGCAGGATGGTGCTCAGACCAGAGGTGGCACAATTGCCAAGTTGGGCTTGTTTGATAGTACGATGTGGCCCCTGCAATCTGCCATCCAGAAGCGGGGTATCTTAATTTTGTTTGCCAGGGAAACGGGCCGAGGTTTGTGTCTGGGGGCCTATGGCTGGGAGTGACCGGCTGGCTCCTGAAAAGCTACGATAGGCAGGATGGTGACCAGACCCATGGAGGCACCAGTGCCAAGTTGGGCTGGTTTGATAGTACCAAGTGGCTCCTGCACTCTGCCGTCAAAAAGTTGGCAGGCGAGTTTTGTTTTCCAGGGAAACGGGCCGTTGTTTGTGTTTGAGGGCCTGTGGCTGGCAGTGGCCGGCTGGCTCCTGCAAATCCACGATACGCAGCATTGTTCCCAGACCCAAGGTGGCACCAGTGCCAAGTAGGGCTGGTTTGACAGTGTCAAGTGCCTCCTGCAATCTCCCATCCAGTAGCGGGGCAGTTGAGTTTTTTTTGCCTGTGAAATGGGCCGTTGTTTTTGATTGGGGTCTGTGGCCGAGAGTGGTCGGCTGGCTCCTGACAATCCACAATACGCAGGATGGTTCCCTGACCCAAGGTGGCACCAGTGCCAAGTCGGGCTGGTTTGATAGTACCAAGTGACTTCTGTAATCTGCCATCCTGACGCGGGGCAGCGGATTTTTCTTTGGAAGGGAAAATGCCCGTGGTTTGTTTTTGGGGGCATATGGCTGGGAGTGGCCGGCTGGCTCCTTAAGAAGGGGGATACGCAGGATGGTGACCAGACCCAAGGTGGCACCAGTGCCAAGTCGGGCTGTTTTTGTAGTACCAAGTGCGTCCTGCAATTTGCCATCCAGAAGAGGGGCAGTTGAGTTTTGTTTGCCAGAGAAAAGGGCCGTGGTTTGTGTTTGGGGGCCTATGGCTGAGAGTGGCCGGCTGGCCCCTGAAAATCCACGATAAGCAGGATGGTTCCCAGAGCCAAGGTGGCACCAGTGCCAAGTCGGGCTGGTTTGATAGTATTAATAACTCCAGCAATCTGCCATCCAGAAGCGGGGCAGCTTACTTTTGTTTGCCAGGGAAACGGGCCGAGGTTTGTTTCTCGGGGCCTATGGCTGGGAGTGACCGGCTGGCTCCTGAAAAGCTACGATAGGCAGGATGTTTCCCAGACCAGAGGTGGCACCGGTGCGAAGTTGGGCTGGTTTGATAGTACCAAGTGGCTCCTGCAATCTGCCATCAAAAATTTGGCAGACGAGTTTTGTTTTCCTGGGAAAAGCGCCTTTGTTTGTGTTTGGAGGCCTGTGGCTGGGAGTGACCGGCTGACTCCTTAGAATCCACGATACGCAGGATGGTTCCCAGAGCCAAGGTGGCACCAGTGCCAAGTCGGGCTGGTTTGATAGTACCAAGTGGTTCCGGCAATCTGCCATCCAGAAGCGGGGCAGCTTACTTTTGTTTGCCAGGGAAACGGGCAGAGGTTTGTGTCTGGGTGCCTATGGCTGGGAGTGACCGTGTATTTCCTGAAAAGCTACCATAGGCAGGATGGTGACCAGAACCATGGAGGCACCAGTGCCAAGTTGGGCTGGTTTGATAGTACCAAGTGGCTCCTGCAATCTGCCATCAAAATTTGGGAGGCGAGTTTTGTTTTCCAGGGAAAAGCGCCGTTGTTTGTGTTTGGGGGCCTGTGGCTGGGAGTGGCCGGCTGCCTCCTTAGAATTCACGATACGCAGGATGGTTCCCAGACCAGAGGTGGCACTAGTGCCAAGTTGGGCTTGTTTGATAGTACCAAGTGGTTCCGGCAATCTGCCATCCAGAAGCGGGGCAGCTTACTTTTGTTTGCCAGGGAAACGGGCCGAGGTTTGTGTCTGGGGGCCTATGGCTGGGAGTGACCGGCTAGGTCCTGAAAAGCTACGATAGGCAGGATGGTTACCAGACCCATGGAGGCACCAGTGCCAAGTTGGGCTGGTTTGATAGTACCAAGTGGCTCCTGCAATCTGCCATCAAAATGTTGGCAGGCGAGTTTTGTTTTCCAGGGAAAAGCACCGCTGTTTGTGTTTGGGGGCCTGTGGCTGGGAGTGGCCGGCTGGCTAATTAGAATCCACGATACGCAGGGTGGTTCCCAGACCTGAGGTGGCACCAGTGACAAGTCGGGCCAGTTTGATGGTGCAAAGTGGCTCCTGCAATCTGCCATCCAGAAGCGGGGCAGCTTACTTTTGTTTGCCAGGGAAACGGGCCGAGGTTTTTCTCTTGGGGCCTAAGGCTGGGAGTGACAGCCTGGCTCCTGAAAAGCTACGATAGGCAGGATGGTGACCAGACCCATGGTGGCACCAGTGCCAAGTTGGGCTGGTTTGATAGTACCAAGTGGCTCCTGCAATCTGCCATCAAAAAGTTGGCAGGCGAGTTTTGTTTTCCAGGGAAAAGCGCCCTTGTTAGTGTTTGGGGGCCTGTGGCTGGGAGTGGCCGGTGGGCTGCATAGAATCCACGATACGCAGGATGGTTCCCAGACCAGAGGTGGCACCAGTGCCAAGTTGGGTTAGTTGGATGGTGCAAAGTGGCTCCTGCAATCTGCCATCCAGAAGCGGGGTAGCTTACTTTTGTTTGCCAGGGAAACGGGCCGAAATTTTTGTCTGGGGGCCTATGGCTGGGGGTGACTGACTGGCTCCTGAAAAGCTACGATAGGCAGGATGGTGACCAGACCCATGGTGGCACCAGTGCCAAGTCGGGCTGGTTTGATAGTACCGAGTGGTTCCTGCAATCTGCCATCAAAAAGCTGGCAGGCGAGTTTGGTTTTCCAGGGAAAAGCGCTGTTGTTTGTGTTTGGGGCATGTGGCTGGGAGTGGCCGGCTGGCTCCTGAAAATCCACGATAGGCAGGATGGTTCCCAGATCCAAGGTGGCAGCAATGCCAAGTCGGGCTGGTTTTATGTTGCAAAGTGTCTCCTGCAATCTGCCATCAAATGTTGGCAGTCCAGTTTTGTTTTCCAGGGAAAAGCGCCGTTGTTTGTGTTTGGCGGCCTGTGGCTGGGAATGACCGACTGGCTCCTGAAAAGCTACGATAGGCAGGATGGTGCCCAGACCAGAGGTGGCACAAGTGCCAAGTTGGGCTGGTTTGATAGTACCATGTGGCTCCTGCAATCTGCCATCCAGAAGCGGGGTATCTTAATTTTGTTTGCCAGGGAAACGGGCCGAGGTTTGTGTCTGGGGGCCTATGGCTGGGAGTGACCGGCTGGCTCCTGAAAAGCTACGATAGGCAGTATAGTGACCAGACCCAAGGTGGCACCAGTGCCAAGTCGGGCTGGTTTTGTAGTACAAAGTGCGTCCTGCAATTTGCCATCCAGAAGAGGGGCAGTTGAGTTTTGTTTACGAGAGTGAAGGGCCGTGGTTTTTGTTTGGTGGCCTATGGCTGAGAGTGGCCAGCTGGCCCCTGAAAATCCACGATAGGGAGAATGGTTCCCAGATCCAAGGTGGCACCAGTGCCAAGTTGGGCTGGGTTGATGGTGCAAAGTGGCTCCTGCAATCTGCCATCCAGACGCGGGGCAGCAGATTTTTGGTTGCTGGAGAAAAGTTCCGTGGTTGTTTTTGGGGGTATATGGCTCGGCGTGGCCGGCTGGCTCCTTAAAAAGCCCGATACGCAGGATGGTTCCCTGACACAAGGTGGCATCAGTGCCAAGTCGGGCTGTTTTCGTAGTACCAAGTGCGTCCTGCAATTTGCCATCCAGAAGAGGGGCAGTTGAGTTTTGTTTGCCAGAGAAAAGGGCCGTGGTTTGTGTTTGGGGGCCTGTGGCTGGGAGTGGCCAGCTGGCTCCTTAGAATCCAAGATACGCAGAATTGTTCCCAGACCCAAGGTGGCACCTGTGCCAAGTCGGGCTGGTTTGATGGTGCAAAGTGGCTCCTGCAATCTGCCATCCAGAAGCGGGGCAGCTTACTTTTGTTTGCCAGGGAAACGGGCCGAGGTTTGTGTGTGGGGGTGTATGGCTGGGAGTGACCGGCTGGCTCCTGAAAAGCTACGATAGGCAGGATGGTGACCAGACCCATGGTGGCACCAGTGCCAAGTAGGCTGGTTTGATAGTACCAAGTGGCTCCTGCAATCTGCCATCAAAAAGTTGGCAGGCGAGTTTTGTTTCCCAGGGAAAAGCGCATTTGTTTGTGTTTGGGGTCCTGTGGCTGGGAGTGGCCGGCCGGCTCATTAGAACACATGATACGCAGGATGGTTCCCAGACCAGAGGTGGCACCAGTGCCAAGTTGGGCTCGTTTGATAGTACCAAGTGGCTCCTGCAATCTGCCATCCAGAAGCGGGGCAGCTTACTTATTTTTGCCAGGGAAACGGGCCGAGGTTTGTGTCTGGCGGCCTAAGGCTGGGAGTGACCGGCTGGCTCCTGAAAAGCTACGATAGGCAGGATGGTGACCAGACCCATGGTGGCACCAGTGCCAAGTTGGGCTGGTTTGATAGTACCAAGTGGCTCCTGCAATCTGCCATCAAATAGTTGGCAGGCCAGTTTTGTTTTCCAGGGAAAAGCGCCATTGTTTGTGTTTGGGGGCCTGTGGCTGGGAGTGGCCAGCTGGCTCCTTAGAATCCACGATACGCAGAATGGTTCCCAGACCCAAGGTGGCACCAGTGCCAAGTCGGGCTGGTTTGATGGTGCAAAGTGGCTCCTGCAATCTGCCATCCAGAAGCGGGGCAGCTTACTTTTGTTTGCCAGGGAAACGGGCCGAGGTTTGTGTCTCGGGGCCTATGGCTGGGAGTGACCGGCTGGCTCCTGAAAAGCTACGATAGGCAGGATGGTGACCAGACCCATGGTGGCACCAGTGCCAAGTAGGCTGGTTTGATAGTACCAAGTGGCTCCTGCAATCTGCCATCAAAAAGTTGGCAGGCGAGTTTTGTTTTCCAGGGAAAAGCGCCGTTGTTTGTGTTTGGGGTCTGTGGCTGGGAGTGACCGGCTGGCTAATTAGAATCCACGATACGCAGGATGGTTCCCAGAGCCAAGGTGGCACCAGTGCCAAGTTGGGCTGGTTTGATAGTACCAAGTGCGTCCTGCAATCTGCCATCCAGAAGCGGGGCAGCTTACTTTTGTTTGCCAGGGAAAAGGGCCGAGGTTTTTGTCTGGGGGCCTATGGCTGGGAGTGACCGGCTGGCTCCTGAAAAGCTACGATAGGCAGGATGGTGACCAGACCCATGGTGGCACCAGTGCCATGTTGGGCTTATTTGATAGTACCAAATGGCTCCTGAAATCTGCCATCAAAAATTTGGCAGGCGAGTTTTGTTTTCCAGGGAAAAGCGCCATTGTTTGTGTTTGGGGGCCTGTGGCTGGGAGTGACCGGCTGGCTCCTTAGAATCCACGATACGCAGCATGGTTCCCAGACCCAAGGTGGCACCAGTGCCAAGTCGGGCTGGTTTGATAGTACCTAGTGGTTCCTGCAATCTGCCATCCAGAAGGGGGGCAATTACTTTTGTTTGCCAGGGAAACGGGCTGAGCTTTGTGTCTGGAGGCCTATGGCTGGGAGTGACCGGCTAGGTCCTGAAAAGCTACGATAGGCAGGATGGTGACCAGACCCATGGTGGCACCAGTGCCAAGTTGGGCTGGTTTGATAGTACCAAGTGGCTCCTGCAATCTGCCATCAAAATGTTGGCAGGCGAGTTTTGTTTTCCAGGGAAAAGCGCCGTTGTTTGTGTTTGGGGGCCTGTGGCTGGGAGTGGCCGGCCGGCTCATTAGAACACACGATACGCAGGATGGTGACCAGACCCAAGGTGGCACCCGTGCCAAGTCGGGCTGGTTTGATGGTGCAATGTGGCTCCCTCAATCTGCCATCCAGAAGCGGGGCAGCTTACTTTTGTTTGCCAGGGAAACGGGCAGAGGTTTGTGTCTCGGGGCATATGGCTGGGAGTGACCGGCTGGCTCCTGAAAAGCTACGATAGCAGGATGGTGACCAGACCCATGGTGGCACCAGAGCCAAGTTGGGCTGGTTTGATAGTACCAAGTGGCTCCTGCAATCTGCCATCAAAATGCTGGCAGGCCAGTTTGGTTTTCCAGGGAAAATCGCTGTTGATTTTGTTTGGGGCATGTGCCTGGGAGTGGCCGGCTGGCTCCTGAAAATCCACGATAGGCAGGATGGTTCCCAGATCCAAGGTGGCACCAGTGCCAAGTCGGGCTGGTTTTATGTTTCAAAGTGTCTCCTGCAATCTGCCATCAAATGTTGGCAGGCCAGTTTTGTTTTCCAGGTAAAAGCGCCGTTGTTTGTGTTTGGGGGCCTGCGGCTGGGAGTGGCCGGCTGGCTCCTTAGAATCCACGATACGCAGGATGGTGACCAGACCCAAGGTGGCACCAGTGCCAAGTTGGGCTGGTTTGATAGTACGAAGTGGCTCCCGCAATCTGCCATCATAAAGTTGGCAGGCGAGTTTTGTTTTCCAGTGAAAAGCGCCATTGTTTGTGTTTGGGGGCCTGTGGCTAGGAGTGGCCGGCCGGCTCATTAGAACCCACGATACGCAGCATGGTTCCCAGACCCAAGGTGGCACCAGTGCCAAGTCGGGCTGGTTTGATGGTTCAAAGTGGCTCCTGCAATCTGCCATCCAGAAGCGGGGTAGCTTAATTTATTTGCCAGGGAAACGGGCCGAGGTTTGTGTGTGGGGGTCTATGGCTGGGAATGACCGGCTGGCTCCTGAAAAGCTACGATAGGCAGGATGGTGACCAGACCAGAGGTGGCACCAGTGCCAAGTTGGGCTGGGTTGATGGTGCAAATTGGCTCCTGCAATCTGCCATCCAGAAGCGGGGTAGCTTACTTTTGTTTGCCAGGGAAACGTGCCAAAATTTTTTCTGGGCTCCCATGGCTGGGAGTGACCGGCTGGCTCCTGAAAAGCTATGATAGGCAGGATGGTGACCAGACCCATGGTGGCACCAGTGCCAAGTTGGGCTGGTTTGATAGTACCAAGTGGCTCCTGCAATCTGCAATCAAAATTTTGGCAGGCGAGTTTTGTTTTCCAGGGAAAAGCGCCATTGATTTTGCTTGGAGGCCTGTGGCTGGGAGTGGCCGCCTGTCGTCTCAGAATCTACGTTACGCAGCATGGTTCCCAGAGCCAAGGTGGCACCAGTGCCAAGTCAGGCTGCTTTGATAGCACCAAGTGGTTCCTGCAATCTGCCATCCAGAAGCGGGGCAGCTTACTTTTGTTTGCCAGGGAAACGGGCCGAGGTTTGTGTGTGGGGGTGTATGGCTGGGAATGACCGGCTGGCTCCTGAAAAGCTACGATAGGCAGGATGGTGACCAGACCCATGGTGGCAGCAGTGCCAAGTTGGGCTGGTTTGATAGTACCAAGTGGCTCCTGCAATCTGCCATCAAAATGCTGGCAGGCGAGTTTGGTTTTCCAGGAAAAATCGCTGTTGATTTTGTTTGGGGCATGTGCCTGTGAGTGGCCGGCTGGCTCCTGAAAATCCACGATAGGCAGGATGGTTCCCAGATCCAAGGTGGCACCAGTGCCAAGTCGGGCTGGTTTTATGTTTCAAAGTGTCTCCTGCAATCTGCCATCAAATGTTGGCAGGCCAGTTTTGTTTTCCAGGTAAAAGCGCCGTTGTTTGTGTTTGGGGGCCTGCGGCTGGGAGTGGCCGGCTGGCTCCTTAGAATCCACGATACGCAGGATGGTGACCAGACCCAAGGTGGCACCAGTGCCAAGTTGGGCTGGTTTGATAGTACGAAGTGGCTCCCGCAATCTGCCATCATAAAGTTGGCAGGCGAGTTTTGTTTTCCAAGGAAAAGCGCCATTGTTTGTGTTTGGGGGCCTGTGGCTAGGAGTGGCCGGCCGGCTCATTAGAACCCACGATACGCAGCATGGTTCCCAGACCCAAGGTGGCACCAGTGCCAAGTCGGGCTGGTTTGATGGTTCAAAGTGGCTCCTGCAATCTGCCATCCAGAAGCGGGGTAGCTTAATTTATTTGCCAGGGAAACGGGCCGAGGTTTGTGTGTGGGGGTCTATGGCTGGGAATGACCGGCTGGCTCCTGAAAAGCTACGATAGGCAGGATGGTGACCAGACCAGAGGTGGCACCAGTGCCAAGTTGGGCTGGGTTGATGGTGCAAATTGGCTCCTGCAATCTGCCATCCAGAAGCGGGGTAGCTTACTTTTGTTTGCCTGGGAAACGTGCCAAAATTTTTTCTGGGCTCCCATGGCTGGGAGTGACCGGCTGGCTCCTGAAAAGCTATGATAGGCAGGATGGTGACCAGACCCATGGTGGCACCAGTGCCAAGTTGGGCTGGTTTGATAGTACCAAGTGGCTCCTGCAATCTGCAATCAAAATTTTGGCAGGCGAGTTTTGTTTTCCAGGGAAAAGCGCCATTGATTTTGCTTGGAGGCCTGTGGCTGGGAGTGGCCGCCTGTCGTCTCAGAATCTACGTTACGCAGCATGGTTCCCAGAGCCAAGGTGGCACCAGTGCCAAGTCAGGCTGCTTTGATAGCAACAAGTGGTTCCTGCAATCTGCCATCCAGAAGCGGGGCAGCTTACTTTTGTTTGCCAGGGAAACGGGCCGAGGTTTGTGTGTGGGGGTGTATGGCTGGGAATGACCGGCTGGCTCCTGAAAAGCTACGATAGGCAGGATGGTGACCAGACCCATGGTGGCAGCAGTGCCAAGTTGGGCTGGTTTGATAGTACCAAGTGGCTCCTGCAATCTGCCATCAAAAAGTTGGCAGGCGAGTTTTGTTTTCCAGGGAAAAGCGCCCTTGTTAGTGTTTGGGGGCCTGTGGCTGGGAGTGGCCGGTGGGCTGCATAGAATCCACGATACGCAGGATGGTTCCCAGGCCAGAGGTGGCACCAGTGCCAAGTTGGGTTAGTTGGATGGTGCAAAGTGGCTCCTGCAATCTGCCATCAAATGTTGGCAGGCCAGTTTTGTTTTCCAGGGAAAAGCGCCGTTGTTTGTGTTTGGCGGCCTGTGGCTGGGAATGACCGACTGGCTCCTGAAAAGCTACGATAGGCAGGATGGTGCCCAGACCAGAGGTGGCACAAGTGCCAAGTTGGGCTGGTTTGATAGTACCATGTGGCTCCTGCAATCTGCCATCCAGAAGCGGGGTATCTTAATTTTGTTTGCCAGGGAAACGGGCCGAGGTTTGTGTCTTGGGGCCTATGGCTGGGAGTGACCGGCTGGCTCCTGAAAAGCTACGATAGGCAGTATAGTGACCAGACCCAAGGTGGCACCAGTGCCAAGTCGGGCTGGTTTTGTAGTACAAAGTGCGTCCTGCAATTTGCCATCCAGAAGAGGGGCAGTTGAGTTTTGTTTACGAGAGTAAAGGGCCGTGGTTTTTGTTTGGTGGCCTATGGCTGAGAGTGGCCAGCTGGCCCCTGAAAATCCACGATAGGGAGAATGGTTCCCAGATCCAAGGTGGCACCAGTGCCAAGTTGGGCTGGGTTGATGGTGCAAAGTGGCTCCTGCAATCTGCCATCCAGACGCGGGGCAGCAGATTTTTGGTTGCTGGAGAAAAGTTCCGTGGTTGTTTTTGGGGGTATATGGCTCGGCGTGGCCGGCTGGCTCCTTAAAAAGCCCGATACGCAGGATGGTTCCCTGACACAAGGTGGCATCAGTGCCAAGTCGGGCTGTTTTCGTAGTACCAAGTGCGTCCTGCAATTTGCCATCCAGAAGAGGGGCAGTTGAGTTTTGTTTGCCAGAGAAAAGGGCCGTGGTTTGTGTTTGGGGGCCTGTGGCTGGGAGTGGCCAGCTGGCTCCTTAGAATCCACGATACGCAGAATTGTTCCCAGAGCCAAGGTGGCACCAGTGCCAAGTTGGGCTGGTTTGATGGTGCAAAGTGGCTCCTGCAATCTGCCATCCAGAAGCGGGGCAGCTTACTTTTGTTTGCCAGGGAAACGGGCCGAGGTTTGTGTCTCGGGGCCTATGGCTGGGAGTGACCGGCTGGCTCCTGAAAAGCTACGATAGGCAGGATGGTGACCAGACCCATGGTGGCACCAGTGCCAAGTAGGCTGGTTTGATAGTACCAAGTGGCTCCTGCAATCTGCCATCAAAAAGTTGGCAGGCGAGTTTTGTTTTCCAGGGAAAAGCGCCGTTGTTTGTGTTTGGGGTCTGTGGCTGGGAGTGACCGGCTGGCTAATTAGAATCCACGATACGCAGGATGGTTCCCAGAGCCAAGGTGGCACCAGTGCCAAGTTGGGCTGGTTTGATAGTACCAAGTGCGTCCTGCAATCTGCCATCCAGAAGCGGGGCAGCTTACTTTTGTTTGCCAGGGAAACGGGCCGAGGTTTTTGTCTGGGGGCCTATGGCTCAGAGTGACCGGCTGGCTCCTGAAAAGCTACGATAGGCAGGATGGTGACCAGACCCATGGTGGCACCAGTGCCAAGTTGGGCTTATTTGATAGTACCAAATGGCTCCTGCAATCTGCCATCAAAAAGTTGGCAGGCGAGTTTTGTTTTCCAGGGAAAAGCGCCATTGTTTGTGTTTGGGGGCCTGTGGCTGGGAGTGACCGGCTGGCTCCTTAGAATCCACGATACGCAGCATGGTTCCCAGACCCAAGGTGGCACCAGTGCCAAGTCGGGCTGGTTTGATAGTACCTAGTGGTTCCTGCAATCTGCCATCCAGAAGGGGGGCAGCTTACTTTTGTTTGCCAGGGAAACGGGCTGAGCTTTGTGTCTGGAGGCCTATGGCTGGGAGTGACCGGCTAGGTCCTGAAAAGCTACGATAGGCAGGATGGTGACCAGACCCATGGTGGCACCAGTGCCAAGTTGGGCTGGTTTGATAGTACCAAGTGGCTCCTGCAATCTGCCATCAAAATGTTGGCAGGCGAGTTTTGTTTTCCAGGGAAAAGCGCCGTTGTTTGTGTTTGGGGGCCTGTGGCTGGGAGTGGCCGGCCGGCTCATTAGAACACACGATACGCAGGATGGTGACCAGACCCAAGGTGGCACCAGTGCCAAGTCGGGCTGGTTTGATGGTGCAATGTGGCTCCCTCAATCTGCCATCCAGAAGCGGGGCAGCTTACTTTTGTTTGCCTGGGAAACGGGCAGAGGTTTGTGTCTCGGGGCATATGGCTGGGAGTGACCGGCTGGCTCCTGAAAAGCTACGATAGCAGGATGGTGACCAGACCCATGGTGGCACCAGAGCCAAGTTGGGCTGGTTTGATAGTACCAAGTGGCTCCTGCAATCTGCCATCAAAATGCTGGCAGGCCAGTTTGGTTTTCCAGGGAAAATCGCTGTTGATTTTGTTTGGGGCATGTGCCTGGGAGTGGCCGGCTGGCTCCTGAAAATCCACGATAGGCAGGATGGTTCCCAGATCCAAGGTGGCACCAGTGCCAAGTCGGGCTGGTTTTATGTTTCAAAGTGTCTCCTGCAATCTGCCATCAAATGTTGGCAGGCCAGTTTTGTTTTCCAGGTAAAAGCGCCGTTGTTTGTGTTTGGGGGCCTGCGGCTGGGAGTGGCCGGCTGGCTCCTTAGAATCCACGATACGCAGGATGGTGACCAGACCCAAGGTGGCACCAGTGCCAAGTTGGGCTGGTTTGATAGTACGAAGTGGCTCCCGCAATCTGCCATCATAAAGTTGGCAGGCGAGTTTTGTTTTCCAGGGAAAAGCGCCATTGTTTGTGTTTGGGGGCCTGTGGCTAGGAGTGGGCGGCCGGCTCATTAGAACCCACGATACGCAGGATGGTTCCCAGACCCAAGGTGGCACCAGTGCCAAGTCGGGCTGGTTTGATGGTTCAAAGTGGCTCCTGCAATCTGCCATCCAGAAGCGGGGTAGCTTAATTTATTTGCCAGGGAAACGGGCCGAGGTTTGTGTGTGGGGGTCTATGGCTGGGAATGACCGGCTGGCTCCTGAAAAGCTACGATAGGCAGGATGGTGACCAGACCAGAGGTGGCACCAGTGCCAAGTTGGGCTGGGTTGATGGTGCAAATTGGCTCCTGCAATCTGCCATCCAGAAGCGGGGTAGCTTACTTTTGTTTGCCAGGGAAACGTGCCAAAATTTTTTCTGGGCTCCCATGGCTGGGAGTGACCGGCTGGCTCCTGAAAAGCTATGATAGGCAGGATGGTGACCAGACCCATGGTGGCACCAGTGCCAAGTTGGGCTGGTTTGATAGTACCAAGTGGCTCCTGCAATCTGCAATCAAAATTTTGGCAGGCGAGTTTTGTTTTCCAGGGAAAAGCGCCATTGATTTTGCTTGGAGGCCTGTGGCTGGGAGTGGCCGCCTGTCGTCTCAGAATCTACGTTACGCAGCATGGTTCCCAGAGCCAAGGTGGCACCAGTGCCAAGTCAGGCTGCTTTGATAGCACCAAGTGGTTCCTGCAATCTGCCATCCAGAAGCGGGGCAGCTTACTTTTGTTTGCCAGGGAAACAGGCCGAGGTTTGTGTGTGGGGGTGTATGGCTGGGAATGACCGGCTGGCTCCTGAAAAGCTACGATAGGCAGGATGGTGACCAGACCCATGGTGGCAGCAGTGCCAAGTTGGGCTGGTTTGATAGTACCAAGTGGCTCCTGCAATCTGCCATCAAAAAGTTGGCAGGCGAGTTTTGTTTTCCAGGGAAAAGCGCCCTTGTTAGTGTTTGGGGGCCTGTGGCTGGGAGTGGCCGGTGGGCTGCATAGAATCCACGATACGCAGGATGGTTCCCAGGCCAGAGGTGGCACCAGTGCCAAGTTGGGTTAGTTGGATGGTGCAAAGTGGCTCCTGCAATCTGCCATCCAGAAGCGGGGTAGCTTACTTTTGTTTGCCAGGGAAACGGGCCGAAATTTTTGTCTGGGGGCCTATGGCTGGGGGTGACTGACTGGCTCCTGAAAAGCTACGATAGGCAGGATGGTGACCAGACCCATGGTGGCACCAGAGCCAAGTCGGGCTGGTTTGATAGTACCAAGTGCCTCCTGCAATCTGCCATCAAAAAGCTGTCAGGCGAGTTTGGTTTTCCAGGGAAAAGCGCTGTTGTTTGTGTTTGGGGCATGTGGCTGGGAGTGGCCGGCTGGCTCCTGAAAATCCACGATAGGCAGGATGGTTCCCAGATCCAAGGTGGCAGCAATGCCAAGTCGGGCTGGTTTTATGTTGCAAAGTGTCTCCTGCAATCTGCCATCAAATGTTGGCAGGCCAGTTTTGTTTTCCAGGGAAAAGCGCCGTTGTTTGTGTTTGGCGGCCTGTGGCTGGGAATGACCGACTGGCTCCTGAAAAGCTACGATAGGCAGGATGGTGCCCAGACCTGAGGTGGCACAAGTGCCAAGTTGGGCTGGTTTGATAGTACCATGTGGCTCCTGCAATCTGCCATCCAGAAGCGGGGTATCTTAATTTTGTTTGCCAGGGAAACGGGCCGAGGTTTGTGTCTTGGGGCCTATGGCTGGGAGTGACCGGCTGGCTCCTGAAAAGCTACGATAGGCAGTATAGTGACCAGACCCAAGGTGGCACCAGTGCCAAGTCGGGCTGGTTTTGTAGTACAAAGTGCGTCCTGCAATTTGCCATCCAGAAGAGGGGCAGTTGAGTTTTGTTTACGAGAGTGAAGGGCCGTGGTTTTTGTTTGGTGGCCTATGGCTGAGAGTGGCCAGCTGGCCCCTGAAAATCCACGATAGGGAGAATGGTTCCCAGATCCAAGGTGGCACCAGTGCCAAGTTGGGCTGGGTTGATGGTGCAAAGTGGCTCCTGCAATCTGCCATCCAGACGCGGGGCAGCAGATTTTTGGTTGCTGGAGAAAAGTTCCGTGGTTGTTTTTGGGGGTATATGGCTCGGCGTGGCCGGCTGGCTCCTTAAAAAGCCCGATACGCAGGATGGTTCCCTGACACAAGGTGGCACCAGTGCCAAGTCGGGCTGTTTTCGTAGTACCAAGTGCGTCCTGCAATTTGCCATCCAGAAGAGGGGCAGTTGAGTTTTGTTTGCCAGAGAAAAGGGCCGTGGTTTATGTTTGGGGGCATATGGCTGAGAGTGGCCGGCTGGCCCCTGAAAATCCACGATAGGCAGGATGGTTCCCAGAGCCAAGGTGGCACCAGTGCCAAGTCGGGCTGGTTTGATAGTACCAAGTGGCTCCTGCAATCTGCCATCCAGAATCGGGGCAGCTTACTTTTGTTTGCCAGGGAAACGGGCCGAGGTTTGTGTCTGGCGGCCTATGGCTGGGAGTGACCGGCTGGCTCCTGAAAAGCTACGATAGGCAGGATGGTGACCAGACCCATGGTGGCACCAGTGCCAAGTTGGGCTGGTTTGATAGTACCAAGTGGCTCCTGCAATCTGCCATCAAAAAGTTGACAGGCCAGTTTTGTTTTCCAGGGAAAAGCGCCGTTGTTTGTGTTTGGGGGCCTGTGGCTGGGAGTGGCCGCCTGTCTCCTTAGAATCCACGATACGCAGGATGGTTCCCAGACCAGAGGTGGCACCAGTGCCAAGTCGGGCTGGTTTGATGGTGCAAAGTGGCTCCTGCAATCTGCCATCCAGAAGCGGGGTAGCTTACTTTTCTTTGCCAGGGAAACGGGCTGAGGTTTGTGTCTCAGGGCCTATGGCTGGGAGTGACCGACTGGCTCCTGAAAAGCTACGATAGGCAGGATGGTGACCAGACCCATGGTGGCACCAGTGCCAAGTTGGGCTGGTTTGATAGTACCAAGTGGCTACTGCAATCTGCCATCAAAATGTTGGCAGGCGAGTTTTGTTTCCCAGGGAAAAGCGCATTTGTTTGTGTTTGGGGTCCTGTGGCTGGGAGTGGCCGGCCGGCTCATTAGAACACATGATACGCAGGATGGTTCCCAGACCAGAGGTGGCACCAGTGCCAAGTTGGGCTGGTTTGATAGTACCAAGTGGTTCCTGCAATCTGCCATCCAGAAGCGGGGCAGCTTACTTTTTTTTGCCAGGGAAACGGGCCGAGGTTTGTGTCTGGCGGCCTAAGGCTGGGAGTGACCGGCTGGCTCCTGAAAAGCTACGATAGGCAGGATGGTGACCAGACCCATGGTGGCACCAGTGCCAAGTTGGGCTGGTTTGATAGTACCAAGTGGCTCCTGCAATCTGCCATCAAATAGTTGGCAGGCCAGTTTTGTTTTCCAGGGAAAAGCGCCATTGTTTGTGTTTGGGGGCCTGTGGCTGGGAGTGGCCAGCTGGCTCCTTAGAATCCACGATACGCAGAATGGTTCCCAGACCCAAGGTGGCACCAGTGCCAAGTCGGGCTGGTTTGATGGTGCAAAGTGGCTCCTGCAATCTGCCATCCAGAAGCGGGGCAGCTTACTTTTGTTTGCCAGGGAAACGGGCCGAGGTTTGTGTCTGGGGGCCTATGGCTGGGAGTGACCGGCTGGCTCCTGAAAAGCTACGATAGGCAGGATGGTGACCAGACCCATGGTGGCACCAGTGCCAAGTAGGCTGGTTTGATAGTACCAAGTGGCTCCTGCAATCTGCCATCCAGAAGCTGGGCAGGCGAGTTTTGTTTTCCAGGGAAAAGCGCCGTTGTTTGTGTTTGGGGTCTGTGGCTGGGAGTGACCGGCTGGCTAATTAGAATCCACGATACGCAGGATGGTTCCCAGAGCCAAGGTGGCACCAGTGCCAAGTTGGGCTGGTTTGATAGTACCAAGTGCGTCCTGCAATCTGCCATCCAGAAGCGGGGCAGCTTACTTTTGTTTGCCAGGGAAACGGGCCGAGGTATTTGTCTGGGGGCCTATGGCTGGGAGTGACCGGCTGGCTCCTGAAAAGCTACGATAGGCAGGATGGTGACCAGACCCATGGTGGCACCAGTGCCAAGTTGGGCTTATTTGATAGTACCAAATGGCTCCTGCAATCTGCCATCAAAAAGTTGGCAGGCGAGTTTTGTTTTCCAGGGAAAAGCGCCATTGTTTGTGTTTGGGGGCCTGTGGCTGGGAGTGACCGGCTGGCTCCTTAGAATCCACGATACGCAGCATGGTTCCCAGACCCAAGGTGGCAGCAGTGCCAAGTTGGGCTGGTTTGATAGTACCTAGTGGTTCCTGCAATCTGCCATCCAGAAGCGGGGCAGCTTACTTTTGTTTGCCAGGGAAACGGGCTGAGCTTTGTGTCTGGAGGCCTATGGCTGGGAGTGACCGGCTAGGTCCTGAAAAGCTACGATAGGCAGGATGGTGACCAGACCCATGGTGGCACCAGTGCCAAGTTGGGCTGGTTTGATAGTACCAAGTGGCTCCTGCAATCTGCCATCAAAATGTTGGCAGGCGAGTTTTGTTTTCCAGGGAAAAGCGCCGTTGTTTGTGTTTGGGGGCCTGTGGCTGGGAGTGGCCAGCCGGCTCATTAGAACACACGATACGCAGGATGGTGACCAGAACCAAGGTGGCACCAGTGCCAAGTCGGGCTGGTTTGATGGTGCAATGTGGCTCCCTCAATCTGCCATCCAGAAGCGGGGCAGCTTACTTTTGTTTGCCAGGGAAACGGGCAGAGGTTTGTGTCTCGGGGCATATGGCTGGGAGTGACCGGCTGGCTCCTGAAAAGCTACTATAGCAGGATGGTGACCAGACCCATGGTGGCACCAGAGCCAAGTTGGGCTGGTTTGATAGTACCAAGTGGCTCCTGCAATCTGCCATCAAAAAGTTGGCAGGCGAGTTTGGTTTTCCAGGGAAAATCGCTGTTGATTTTGTTTGGGGCATGTGCCTGGGAGTGGCCGGCTGGGTAATTAGAATCCACGATACGCAGCATGGTTCCCAGACCCAAGGTGGCACCAGTGCCAAGTCGGGCTGGTTTGATAGTACCAAGTGGTTCCTGCAATCTGCCATCCAGAAGCGGGGCAGCTTACTTTTGTTTGCCAGGGAAACGGGCTGAGATTTGTGTCTGGGGGCCTATGGCTGGGAGTGACCGGCTGGCTCCTGAAAAGCTACGATAGGCAGGATGGTGACCAGACCCATGGTGGCACCAGTGCCAAGTTGGGCTGGTTTGATAGTACCAAGTGGCTCCTGCAATCTGCCATCAAAAAGTTGGCAGGCGAGTTTTGTTTCCCAGGGAAAAGCACCATTGTTTTTGTTTGGGGGCCTGTGGCTGGGAGCGACCGGCTGGCTAATCAGAATCCACGATACGCAGGATGGCTCCCAGACCCAAGGTGGCACCAGTGCCAAGTTGAGCTGGTTTGATAGTACCAAGTGCATCCTGAAATCTGCCATCCAGAAGCGGGGCAGCTTACTTTTGTTTGCCAGGGAAACGGGCTGAGCTTTGTGTCTTGGGGCCTATGGCTGGGAGTGACCGGCTGGCTCCTTAAAAGCTACGATAGGCAGGATGGTGGCCAGACCCATGGTGGCACCAGTGCCAAGTTGGGCTGATTTGATAGTACCAAGTGGCTCCTGCACTCTGCCGTCAAAAAGTTGGCCGGCGAGTTTTGTTTTCCAGGGAAAAGCACCATTGTTTTTGTTTGGGGGCCTGTGGCTGGGAGTGGCCGGCTGGCTAATTAGAATCCACGATACGCAGCATGGTTCCCAGACCCAAGGTGGCACCAGTGCCAAGTCGGGCTGGTTTGATAGTACCAAGTGGTTCCTGCAATCTGCCATCCAGAAGCGGGGTAGCTTACTTTTGTTTGCCAGGGAAACGGGCTGAGCTTTGTGTCTGGGGGCCTATGGCTGGGAGTGACCGGCTGGCTCCTGAAAAGCTACGATAGGCAGGATGGTGACCAGACCCATGGTGGCACCAGTGCCAAGTTGGGCTGGTTTGATAGTACCAAGTGGCTCCTGCAATCTGCCATCAAAATGTTGGCAGGCGAGTTTTGTTTCCCAGGGAAAAGCGCATTTGTTTGTGTTTGGGGTCCTGTGGCTGGGAGTGGCCGGCCGGCTCATTAGAACACATGATACGCAGGATGGTTCCCAGACCAGAGGTGGCACCAGTGCCAAGTTGGGCTGGTTTGATAGTACCAAGTGGTTCCTGCAATCTGCCATCCAGAAGCGGGGCAGCTTACTTTTTTTTACCAGGGAAACAGGCTGAGGTTTGTGTCTGGCGGCCTAAGGCTGGGAGTGACCGGCTGGCTCCTGAAAAGCTACGATAGGCAGGATGGTGACCAGACCCATGGTGGCACCAGTGCCAAGTTGGGCTGGTTTGATAGTACCAAGTGGCTCCTGCAATCTGCCATCAAAAAGTTGGCAGGCCAGTTTTGTTTTCCAGGGAAAAGCGCCGTTGTTTGTCTTTGGGGTCTGTGGCTGGGAGTGACCGGCTGGCTAATTAGAATCCACGATACGCAGGATGGTTCCCAGACCCAAGGTGGCACCAGTGCCAAGTTGGGCTGGTTTGATAGTACCAAGTGCGTCCTGCAATCTGCCATCCAGAAGCGGGGCAGCTTACTTTTGTTTGCCAGGGAAACGGGCCGAGGTTTTTGTCTGGGGGCCTATGGCTGGGAGTGACCGGCTGGCTCCTGAAAAGCTACGATAGGCAGGATGGTGACCAGACCCATGGTGGCACCAGTGCCAAGTTGGGCTGGTTTGATAGTACCAAGTGGCTCCTGCAATCTGCCATCAAAATGTTGGCAGGCGAGTTTTGTTTTCCAGGGAAAAGCGCCGTTGTTTGTGTTTGGGGGCCTGTGGCTGGGAGTGGCCGGCCGGCTCATTAGAACACACGATACGCAGGATGGTGACCAGAACCAAGGTGGCACCAGTGCCAAGTCGGGCTGGTTTGATGGTGCAATGTGGCTCCCTCAATCTGCCATCCAGAAGCGGGGCAGCTTACTTTTGTTTGCCAGGGAAACGGGCAGAGGTTTGTGTCTCGGGGCATATGGCTGGGAGTGACCGGCTGGCTCCTGAAAAGCTACGATAGCAGGATGGTGACCAGACCCATGGTGGCACCAGAGCCAAGTTGGGCTGGTTTGATAGTACCAAGTGGCTCCTGCAATCTGCCATCAAAATGCTGGCAGGCGAGTTTGGTTTTCCAGGGAAAATCGCTGTTGATTTTGTTTGGGGCATGTGCCTGGGAGTGGCCGGCTGGCTCCTGAAAATCCACGATAGGAAGGATGGTTCCCAGATCCAAGGTGGCACCAGTGCCAAGTCGGGCTGGTTTTATGTTGCAAAGTGGCTCCTGCAATCTGCCATCAAATGTTGGCAGGCGAGTTTTGTTTTCCAGGTAAAAGCGCCGTTGTTTGTGTTTGGGGGCCTGCGGCTGGGAGTGGCCGGCTGGCTCCTTAGAATCCACGATACGCAGGATGGCGACCAGACCCAAGGTGGCACCAGTGCCAAGTTGGGCTGGTTTGATAGTACGAAGTGGCTCCTGCAATCTGCCATCCAGAAGCTGGGCAGCTGAGTTTTGTTTGCCAGAGAAAAGGGCCGTGGGATGTGTTTGGGGTCATATGTCTGGGAGTGGCCAGCAGGCTCCTTAAAATGCACGATACGCAGGATGGTGACCAGACCCAAGGTGGCACCAGTGCCAAGTCGGGCTGGTTTTGTAGTACCAAGTGCGTCCTGCAATTTGCCATCCAGAAGAGGGGCAGTTGTGTTTTGTTTGCCAGAGAAAAGGGCCGTGGTTTGTGTTTGGCGGCATATGGCTGAGAGTGGCCGGCTGGCCCCTGAAAATCCACGATAGGCAGGATGGTTCCCAGATCCAAGGTGGCACCAGTGCCAAGTCGGGCTGGTTTGATGGTGCCAAGTGGCTCCTGCAATCTGCCATCCAGACGCGGGGCAGCGGATTTTTGTTTGCTGGTGAAAAGTTCCGTGGTTTCTTTTTGGTGGTATATGGCTGGGCCTGGCCGGCGGGCTCCTTATAAAGCTCGATACGCAGGATGGTTCCCAGAGCCAAGGTGGCATCAGTGCCAAGTCGGGCTCTTTTCGTAGTACCAAGTGCGTCCTGCAATTTGCCATCCAGAAGAGGGGCAGTTGAGTTTTGTTTGCCAAAGAAAAGGGCCGAGGTTTGTGTTTGGGGGCATATGGCTGAGAGTGGCCGGCTGGCCCCTGAAAATCCACGATAGGCAGGATGGTTCCCAGACCCATGGTGGCACCAGTGCCAAGTCGGGCTGGTTTGATAGTAATAAATAGCTCCTGCAATCTGCCATCCAGAAGCGGGGCAGCTTACTTTTGTTTGCCAGGGAAACGGGCCGAGCTTTGTGTCTGGCGGCCTATGGCTGGGAGTGACCGGCTGGCTCCTGAAAAGCTACGATAGGCAGGATGGTGACCAGACCCATGGTGGCAGCAGTGCCAAGTCGGGCTGGTTTTATGTTGCAAAGTGGCTCCTGCAATCTGCCATCAAAAAGTTAGCAGGCGAGTTTTGTTTTCCAGGGAAAAGCGCCGTTGTTTGTGTTTGGGGGCCTGTGGCTGGGAGTGGCCAGCTGGCTCCTTAGAATCCACGATACGCAGGATGGTTCCCAGACCCAAGGTGGCACCAGTGCCAAGTCGGGCTGGTTTGATAGTACCAAGTGGTTCCTGCAATCTGCCATCCAGAAGCGGGGTAGCTTACTTTTGTTTGCCAGGGAAACGGGCCGAGGCTTTTGTCTGGGGGCCTATGGCTGGGAGTGACCGGCTGGCTCCTGAAAAGCTTCGATAGGCAGGATGGTGACCAGACCCATGGTGGCACCAGTGCCAAGTTGGGCTGATTTGATAGTACCAAGTGGCTCCTGCAATCTGCCATCAAAATGTTGGCCGGCGAGTTTTGTTTTCCAGGGAAAAGCACCATTGTTTTTGTTTGGGGGCCTGTGGCTGGGAGCGACCGGCTGGCTAATCAGAATCCACGATACGCAGGATGGTTCCCAGACCCAAGGTGGCACCAGTGCCAAGTTGGGCTGGTTTGATAGTACCAAGTGCATCCTGAAATCTGCCATCCAGAAGCGGGGCAGCTTACTTTTGTTTGCCAGGGAAACGGGCTGAGCTTTGTGTCTGCGGGCCTATGGCTGGGAGTGACCGGCTGGCTCCTGAAAAGCTACGATAGGCAGGATGGTAACCAGACCCATGGTGGCACCAGTGCCAAGTTGGGCTGATTTGATAGTACCAAGTGGCTCCTGCACTCTGCCGTCAAAAAGTTGGCCGGCGAGTTTTGTTTTCCAGGGAAAAGCACCATTGTTTTTGTTTGGGGGCCTGTGGCTGGGAGTGGCCGGCCGGCGCATTAGAACACACGATACGCAGGATGGTGACCAGAACCAAGGTGGCACCAGTGCCAAGTCGGGCTGGTGTGATGGTGCAAAGTGGTTCCTTCAATCTGCCATCCAGAAGCGGGGCAGCTTACTTTTGTTTGCCAGGGAAACGGGCAGAGGTTTGTGTCTGGGGGCATATGGCTGGGAGTGACCGGCTGGCTCCTGAAAAGCTACGATAGCAGGATGCTGACCAGACCCATGGTGGCAGCAGTGCCAAGTTGGGCTGGTTTGATAGTACCAAGTGGCTCCTGCAATCTGCCATCAAAATGCTGGCAGGCCAGTTTGGTTTTCCAGGGAAAAGCGCTGTTGATTTTGTTTGGGGCATGTGCCTGGGAGTGGCCAGCTGGCTCCTGAAAATCCACGATAGGCAGGATGGTTCCCAGATCCAAGGTGGCACCAGTGCCAAGTCGGGCTGGTTTTATGTTTCAAAGTGTCTCCTGCAATCTGCCATCAAATGTTGGCAGGCCAGTTTTGTTTTCCAGGGAAAAGCGCCGTTGTTTGTGTTTGGGGGCCTGCGGCTGGGAGTGGCCGGCTGGCTCCTTACAATCCACGATACGCAGGATGGTTCCCAGAGCCAAGGTGGCACCAGTGCCAAGTTGGGCTGGTTTGATAGTACGAAGTGGCTCCTGCAATCTGCCATCCAGAAGCATGGCAGCTGAGTTTTGTTTGCAAGAGAAAAGGGCCGTGGGATGTGTTTGGGGTCATATGGCTGGGAGTGGCCAGCTGGCTCCTTATAAAGCTCGATACGCAGGATGGTTCCCTGACCCAAGGTGGCATCAGTGCCAAGTCGGGCTGTTTTCGTAGTACCAAGTGCGTCCTGCAATTTGCCATCCAGAAGAGGGGCAGTTGAGTTTTGTTTGCCAAAGAAAAGGGCCGTGGTTTGTGTTTGGGGGCATATGGCTGAGAGTGGCCGGCTGGCCCCTGAAAATCCACGATAGGCAGGATGGTTCCCAGACCAGAGGTGGCACCAGTGCCAAGTCGGGCTGGTTTGATAGTAATAAATAGCTCCTGCAATCTGCCATCCAGAATCGGGGCAGCTTACTTTTGTTTGCCAGGGAAACGGGCCGAGCTTTGTGTCTGGCGGCCTATGGCTGGGAGTGACCGGCTGGCTACAGAAAAGCTACGATAGGCAGGATGGTGACCAGACCCATGGTGGCAGCAGTGCCAAGTTGGGCTGATTTGATAGTACCAAGTGGCTCCTGCAATCTGCCATCAAAAAGTTGGCAGGCGAGTTTTGTTTTCCAGGGAAAAGCGCCTTTGTTTGTGTTTGGGGGCCTGTGGCTGGGAGTGGCCGGCTGGCTCCTTAGAATCCACGATACGCAGGATGGTTCCCAGACCAGAGGTGGCACCAGTGCCAAGTCGGGCTGGTTTGATGGTGCAAAGTGGCTCCGGCAATCTGCCATCCAGAAGCGGGGTAGCTTACTTTTGTTTGCCAGGGAAACGGGCCGAGGTTTGTGTCTGGGGGCCTATGGCTGGGAGTGACCGGCTGGCTCCTGAAAAGCTACGATAGGCAGGATGGTGACCAGACCCATGGTGGCAGCAGTGCCAAGTTGGGCTGGTTTGATAGTACCAAGTGGCTCCTGCAATCTGCCATCAAAAAGTTGGCAGGCGAGTTTTGTTTTCCAGGGAAAAGCGCCGTTGTTTGTGTTTGGGGGCCTGTGGCTGGGAGTGACCGGCTGGCTAATCAGAATCCACGATACGCAGGATGGTTCCCAGACCCAAGGTGGCACCAGTGCCAAGTTGGGCTGGTTTGATAGTACCAAGTGGTTCCTGCAATCTGCCATCCAGAAGCGGGGTAGCTTACTTTTGTTTGCCAGGGAAACGGGCCGAGGCTTTTGTCTGGGGGCCTATGGCTGGGAGTGACCGGCTGGCTCCTGAAAAGCTACGATAGGCAGGATGGTGACCAGACCCATGGTGGCACCAGTGCCAAGTTGGGCTGATTTGATAGTACCAAGTGGCTCCTGCAATCTGCCATCAAAATGTTGGCCGGCGAGTTTTGTTTTCCAGGGAAAAGCACCATTGTTTTTGTTTGGGGGCCTGTGGCTGGGAGCGACCGGCTGGCTAATCAGAATCCACGATACGCAGGATGGTTCCCAGACCCAAGGTGGCACCAGTGCCAAGTTGGGCTGGTTTGATAGTACCAAGTGCATCCTGAAATCTGCCATCCAGAAGCGGGGCAGCTTACTTTTGTTTGCCAGGGAAACGGGCTGAGCTTTGTGTCTGCGGGCCTATGGCTGGGAGTGACCGGCTGGCTCCTGAAAAGCTACGATAGGCAGGATGGTGGCCAGACCCATGGTGGCACCAGTGCCAAGTTGGGCTGATTTGATAGTACCAAGTGGCTCCTGCACTCTGCCGTCAAAAAGTTGGCCGGCGAGTTTTGTTTTCCAGGGAAAAGCACCATTGTTTTGTTTGGGGGCCTGTGGCTGGGAGTGGCCGGCTGGCAAATTAGAATCCACGATACGCAGCATGGTTCCCAGACCCAAGGTGGCACCAGTGCCAAGTCGGGCTGGTTTGATAGTACCAAGTGGTTCCTGCAATCTGCCATCCAGAAGCGGGGTAGCTTACTTTTGTTTGCCAGGGAAACGGGCTGAGCTTTGTGTCTGGGGGCCTATGGCTGGGAGTGACCGGCTGGCTCCTGAAAAGCTACGATAGGCAGGATGGTGACCAGACCCATGGTGGCACCAGTGCCAAGTCGGGCTGGTTTGATGGTGCAATGTGGCTCCCTCAATCTGCCATCCAGAAGCGGGGCAGCTTACTTTTGTTTGCCTGGGAAACGGGCAGAGGTTTGTGTCTCGGGGCATATGCCTGGGAGTGACCGGCTGGCTCCTGAAAAGCTACGATAGGCAGGATGGTGACCAGACCCATGGTGGCACCAGTGCCAAGTTGGGCTGGTTTGATAGTACCAAGTGGCTCCTGCAATCTGCCATCAAAAAGTTGGCAGGCGAGTTTTGTTTTCCAGGGAAAAGCGCCGTTGTTTGTGTTTGGGGGCCTGTGGCTGGGAGTGGCCGGCCGGCTCATTAGAACACACGATACGCAGGATGGTTCCCAGATCCAAGTTGGCACCAGTGCCAAGTCGGGCTGGTTTTATGTTTCAAAGTGTCTCCTGCAATCTGCCATCAAATGTTGGCAGGTCAGTTTTTTTTTCCAGGGAAAAGCGCCGTTGTTTGTGTTTGGGGGCCTGCGGCTGGGAGTGGCCGGCTGGCTCCTTAGAATCCACGATACGCAGGATGGTTCCCAGAGCCAAGGCGGCACCAGTGCCAAGTCTTGCTGGTTTGATAGTACGAAGTGGCTCCTGCAATCTGCCATCCAGAAGCTGGGCCGCTGAGTTTTGTTTGCCAGAGATAAGGGCCGTGGGATGTGTTTGGGTGCATATGGCTGGGAGTGGCCAGCTGGCTCCTTAAAATGCACGATACGCAGGATGGTGACCAGACCCAAGGTGGCACTAGTGCCAAGTCGGGCTGGTTTTGTAGTACCAAGTGCGTCCTGCAATTTGCCATCCAGAAGAGGGGCAGTTGAGTTTTGTTTGCCAGAGAAAAGGGCCGTGGTTTGTGTTTGGGGGCATATGGCTGAGAGTGGCCGGCTGGCCCCTGAAAATCCACGATAGGCAGGATGGTTCCCAGATCCAAGGTGGCACCAGTGCCAAGTTGGACTGGTTTGATGGTGCCAAGTGGCTCCTGCAATCTGCCATCCAGACGCGGGGCAGCGGATTTTTGTTTGCTGGAGAAAAGTTCCGTGGTTTCTTTTTGGTGGTATATGGCTGGGCCTGGCCGGCTGGCTCCTTATAAAGCTCGATACGCAGGATGGTTCCCAGAGCCAAGGTGGCATCAGTGCCAAGTCGGGCTGTTTTCGTAGTACCAAGTGCGTCCTGCAATTTGCCATCCAGAAGAGGGGCAGTTGAGTTTTGTTTGCCAAAGAAAAGGGCCGTGGTTTGTGTTTGGGTGCCTGTGGCTGGGAGTGGCCGGCTGGGTAATTAGAATCCACGATACGCAGGATGGTTCCCAGACCCAAGGTGGCACCAGTGCCAAGTCGGGCTGGTTTGATAGTACCAAGTGGCTCCTGCAATCTGCCATCCAGAAGCGGGGCAGCTTACTTTTGTTTGCCAGGGAAACGGGCCGAGGTTTCTGTCTGGGGGCCTATGGCTGGGAGTGACCGGCTGGCTCCTGAAAAGCTACGATAGGCAGGATGGTGACCAGACCCATGGTGGCACCAGTGCCAAGTTGGGCTGGGTTGATAGTACCAAGTGGCTCCTGCACTCTGCCGTCAAAAAGTTGGCAGGCGAGTTTGGTTTTCCAGGGAAAAGCGCCCTTGTTTGTGTTTGAGGGCCTGTGGCTGGCAGTGGCCGGCTGGCTCCTGCAAATCCACGATACGCAGCATTGTTCCCAGACCCAAGGTGGCACCAGTGCCAAGTAGGGCTGGTTTGACAGTGTCAAGTGCCTCCTGCAATCTCCCATCCAGTAGCGGGGCAGCTGAGTTTTTTTTGCCTGTGAAATGGGCCGTTGTTTTTGATTGGGGTCTGTGGCCGAGAGTGGTCGGCTGGCTCCTGACAATCCACAATACGCAGGATGGTTACCAGACCCAAGGTGGCACCAGTGCCAAGTCGGGCTGGTTTGATAGTACCAAGTGACTTCTGTAATCTGCCATCCTGACGCGGGGCAGCGGATTTTTCTTTGTAAGGGAAAATGCCCTTGGTTTGTTTTTGGTGGCATATGGCTGGGAGTGGCCGGCTGGCTCCTTAAGAAGCGGGATACGCAGGATGGTGACCAGACCCAAGGTGGCACCACTGCCAAGTCGGGCTGTTTTTGTAGTACCAACTGCGTCCTTCAATTTGCCATCCAGAAGAGGGGCAGTTGAGTTTTGTTTGCCAGAGAAAAGGGCCGTGGTTTGTGTTTGGGGGCATATGGCTGAGAGTGGCCGGCTGGCCCCTGAAAAACCACGATAGGCAGGATGGTTCCCAGAGCCAAGGTGGCACCAGTGCCAAGTCGGGCTGGTTTGATAGTATTAATACCTCCAGCAATCTGCCATCCAGAAGCGGGGCAGCTTAGTTTTGTTTGCCAGGGAAACGGGCCGAGCTTTGTGTCTGGCGGCCTATGGCTGGGAGTGACCGTCTGGCTCCTGAAAAGCTACGATAGGCAGGATGGTGACCATACCCATGGTGGAAGCAGTGCCAAGTTGGGCTGGTTTGATAGTACCAAGTGCGTCCTGCAATCTGCCATCATAAAGTTGGCAGGCGAGTTTTGTTTTCCAGGGAAAAGCGCCGTTGTTTTTGTTTGGGGGCCTGTGGCTGGGAGTGGCCGGCCGGCTCATTAGAACCCACGATACGCAGGATGGTTCCCAGACCAGAGGTGGCACCAGTGCCAAGTTGGGCTGGTTTGATAGTACCAAGTGGTTCCTGCAATCTGCCATCAAAATGTTGGCAGGCGAGTTTTGTTTTCCAGGGAAAAGCGCCGTTGTTTGTGTTTGGCGGCATGTGGCTGGGAGTGGCCAGCTGGCTCCTTAGAATCCACGATACGCAGCATGGTTCCCAGACCCGACTTGGCACTAGTGCCAAGTCGGGCTGGTTTGATGGTTCAAAGTGGCTCCTGCAATCCGCCATCCAGAAGTGGGGTAGCTTAATTTTATTTGCCAGGGAAACGGGCCGAGGTTTGTGTGAGGGGGTCTATGGCTGGGACTGACCGGCTGGCTCCTGAAAAGCTACGATAGGCAGGATGGTGACCAGACCCAAGTTGGCACCAGTGCCAAGTCGGGCTGGTTTGATGGTTCAAAGTGGCTCCTGCAATCTGCCATCCAGAAGCGGGGCAGCTTACTTTTATTTGCCAGGGAAACGGGCCGAGGTTTGTGTGTGGGGGTCTATGGCTGGGAATGACCGGCTGGCTCCTGAAAAGCTGCGATAGGCAGGATGGTGACCAGACCCAAGGTGGCACCAATGCCAAGTTGGGCTGGGTTGATGGTGCAAAGTGGCTCCTGTAATCTGCCATCCAGAAGCGTGGTAGCTCACTTTTGTTTGCCAGGGAAACGGGCCAAAATTTTTTCTGGGCGCCCATGGCTGGGAGTGACCGGCTGGCTCCTGAAAAGCTACGATAGGCAGGATGGTGACCAGACCCATAGTGGCACCAGTGCCAAGTTGGGCTGGTTTGATAGTACCAAGTGGCTCCTGCAATCTGCAATCAAATAGTTGGCAGGCGAGTTTTGTTTTCCAGGGAAAAGCGCCATTGATTTTGTTTGGAGGCCTGTGGCTGGGAGAGGCCGCCTGTCGTCTCAGAATCTACGTTACGCAGCATGGTTCCCAGAGTCAAGGTGGCACCAGTGCCAAGTCGGGCTGGTTTGATAGCACCAAGTGGCTCCTGCAATCTGCCATCCAGAAGCGGGGCAGCTTACTTTTGTTTGCCAGGGAAACGGGCCGAGGTTTGTTTGTGGGGGTCTATGGCTGGGAATGACCGGCTGGCTCCTGAAAAGCTACGATAGGCAGGATGGTGACCAGCAGACCCATGGTGGCAGCAGTGCCAAGTTGGGCTGGTTTGATAGTACCAAGTGGCTCCTGCAATCTGCCATCAAAAAGTTGGCAGGCGAGTTTTGTTTTCCAGGGAAAAGCGCCCTTGTTTGTGTTTGGGGGCCTGTGGCTGGGAGTGGCCGGTGGGCTGCATAGAATCCACGATACGCAGGATGGTTCCCAGACCCAAGGTGGCACCAGTGCCAAGTTGGGCTGGTTTGATAGTACCAAGTGGTTCCTGCAATCTGCCATCCAGAAGCGGGGTAGCTTACTTTTGTTTGCCAGGGAAACGGGCCGAGGCTTTTGTCTGGGGGCCTATGGCTGGGAGTGACCGGCTGGCTCCTGAAAAGCTACGATAGGCAGGATGGTGACCAGACCCATGGTGGCACCAGTGCCAAGTTGGGCTGATTTGATAGTACCAAGTGGCTCCTGCAATCTGCCATCAAAAAGTTGGCCGGCGAGTTTTGTTTTCCAGGGAAAAGCACTATTGTTTTTGTTTGGGGGCCTGTGGCTGGGAGCGACCGGCTGGCTAATCAGAATCCACGATACGCAGGATGGTTCCCAGACCCAAGGTGGCACCAGTGCCAAGTTGGGCTGGTTTGATAGTACCAAGTGCATCCTGAAATCTGCCATCCAGAAGCGGGGCAGCTTACTTTTGTTTGCCAGGGAAACGGGCTGAGCTTTGTGTCTGGGGGCCTATGGCTGGGAGTGACCGGCTGGCTCCTGAAAAGCTACGATAGGCAGGATGGTGACCAGACCCATGGTGGCACCAGTGCCAAGTTGGGCTGATTTGATAGTACCAAGTGGCTCCTGCACTCTGCCGTCAAAAAGTTGGCCGGCGAGTTTTGTTTTCCAGGGAAAAGCACCATTGTTTTTGTTTGGGGGCCTGTGGCTGGGAGTGGCCAGCTGGCTAATTAGAATCCACGATACGCAGCATGGTTCCCAGACCCAAGGTGGCACCAGTGCCAAGTCGGGCTGGTTTGATAGTACCAAGTGGCTCCTGCAATCTGCCATCCAGAAGCGGGGTAGCTTACTTTTGTTTGCCAGGGAAACGGGCTGAGCTTTTTGTCTGGGGGCCTATGGCTGGGAGTGACCGGCTGGCTCCTGAAAAGCTACGATAGGCAGGATGGTGACCAGACCCATGGTGGCAGCAGTGCCAAGTTGGGCTGGTTTGATAGTACCAAGTGGCTCCTGCAATCTGCCATCAAAAAGTTGGCAGGCGAGTTTTGTTTTCCAGGGAAAAGCGCCGTTGTTTGTGTTTGGGGGCCTGTGGCTGGGAGTGGCCGGCCGGCTCATTAGAACACACGATACGCAGGATGGTGACCAGACCCATGGTGGCACCAGTGCCAAGTCGGGCTGGTTTGATGGTGCAAAGTGGCTCCCTCAATCTGCCATCCAGAAGCGGGGCAGCTTACTTTTGTTTGCCTGGGAAACGGGCAGAGGTTTGTGTCTCGGGGCATATGCCTGGGAGTGACCGGCTGGCTCCTGAAAAGCTACGATAGGCAGGATGGTGACCAGACCCATGGTGGCACCAGTGCCAAGTTGGGCTGGTTTGATAGTACCAAGTGGCTCCTGCAATCTGCCATCAAAAAGTTGGCAGGCGAGTTTTGTTTTCCAGGGAAAAGCGCCGTTGTTTGTGTTTGGGGGCCTGTGGCTGGGAGTGGCCGGCCGGCTCATTAGAACACACGATACGCAGGATGGTTCCCAGATCCAAGTTGGCACCAGTGCCAAGTCGGGCTGGTTTTATGTTTCAAAGTGTCTCCTGCAATCTGCCATCAAATGTTGGCAGGTCAGTTTTTTTTTCCAGGGAAAAGCGCCGTTGTTTGTGTTTGGGGGCCTGCGGCTGGGAGTGGCCGGCTGGCTCCTTAGAATCCACGATACGCAGGATGGTTCCCAGACCAGAGGTGGCACCAGTGCCAAGTCTTGCTGGTTTGATAGTACGAAGTGGCTCCTGCAATCTGCCATCCAGAAGCTGGGCAGCTGAGATTTGTTTGCCAGAGATAAGGGCCGTGGGATGTGTTTGGGGTCATATGGCTGGGAGTGGCCAGCTGGCTCCTTAAAATGCACGATACGCAGGATGGTGACCAGACCCATGGTGGCACCAGTGCCAAGTCGGGCTGGTTTTGTAGTACCAAGTGCGTCCTGCAATTTGCCATCCAGAAGAGGGGCAGTTGAGTTTTGTTTGCCAGAGAAAAGGGCCGTGGTTTGTGTTTGGGGGCATATGGCTGAGAGTGGCCGGCTGGCCCCTGAAAATCCACGATAGGCAGGATGGTTCCCAGATCCAAGGTGGCACCAGTGCCAAGTTGGACTGGTTTGATGGTGCCAAGTGGCTCCTGCAATCTGCCATCCAGACGCGGGGCAGCGGATTTTTGTTTGCTGGAGAAAAGTTCCGTGGTTTCTTTTTGGTGGTATATGGCTGGGCCTGGCCGGCTGGCTCATTATAAAGCTCGATACGCAGGATGGTTCCCAGAGCCAAGGTGGCATCAGTGCCAAGTCGGGCTGTTTTCGTAGTACCAAGTGCGTCCTGCAATTTGCCATCCAGAAGAGGGGCAGTTGAGTTTTGTTTGCCAAAGAAAAGGGCCGTGGTTTGTGTTTGGGTGCCTGTGGCTGGGAGTGGCCGGCTGGGTAATTAGAATCCACGATACGCAGGATGGTTCCCAGACCTGAGGTGGCACCAGTGCCAAGTCGGGCTGTTTTGATAGTACCAAGTGGCTCCTGCAATCTGCCATCCAGAAGCGGGGCAGCTTACTTTTGTTTGCCAGGGAAACGGGCCGAGGTTTCTGTCTGGGGGCCTATGGCTGGGAGTGACCGGCTGGCTCCTGAAAAGCTACGATAGGCAGGATGGTGACCAGACCCATGGAGGCACCAGTGCCAAGTTGGGCTGGGTTGATAGTACCAAGTGGCTCCTGCACTCTGCCGTCAAAAAGTTGGCAGGCGAGTTTGGTTTTCCAGGGAAAAGCGCCCTTGTTTGTGTTTGAGGGCCTGTGGCTGGCAGTGGCCGGCTGGCTCCTGCAAATCCACGATACGCAGCATTTTTCCCAGACCCAAGGTGGCACCAGTGCCAAGTAGGGCTGGTTTGACAGTGTCAAGTGCCTCCTGCAATCTCCCATCCAGTAGCGGGGCAGCTGAGTTTTTTTTGCCTGTGAAATGGGCCGTTGTTTTTGATTGGGGTCTGTGGCCGAGAGTGGTCGGCTGGCTCCTGACAATCCACAATACGCAGGATGGTTCCCAGACCCAAGGTGGCACCAGTGCCAAGTCGGGCTGGTTTGATAGTACCAAGTGACTTCTGTAATCTGCCATCCTGACGCGGGGCAGCGGATTTTTCTTTGGAAGGGAAAATGCCCTTGGTTTGTTTTTGGTGGCATATGGCTGGGAGTGGCCGGCTGGCTCCTTAAGAAGCGGGATACGCAGGATGGTGACCAGACCCAAGGTGGCACCACTGCCAAGTCGGGCTGTTTTTGTAGTACCAAGTGCGTCCTTCAATTTGCCATCGAGAAGAGGGGCAGTTGAGTTTTGTTTGCCAGAGAAAAGGGCCGTGGTTTGTGTTTGGGGGCATATGGCTGAGAGTGGCCGGCTGGCCCCTGAAAAACCACGATAGGCAGGATGGTTCCCAGAGCCAAGGTGGCACCAGTGCCAAGTCGGGCTGGTTTGATAGTATTAATAGCTCCAGCAATCTGCCATCCAGAAGCGGGGCAGCTTACTTTTGTTTGCCAGGGAAACGGGCCGAGCTTTGTGTCTGGCGGCCTATGGCTGGGAGTGACCGTCTGGCTCCTGAAAAGCTACGATAGGCAGGATGGTGACCATACCCATGGTGGAAGCAGTGCCAAGTTGGGCTGGTTTGATAGTACCAAGTGGCTCCTGCAATCTGCCATCATAAAGTTGGCAGGCGAGTTTTGTTTTCCAGGGAAAAGCGCCGTTGTTTTTGTTTGGGGGCCTGTGGCTGGGAGTGGCCGGCCGGCTCATTAGAACCCACGATACGCAGGATGGTTCCCAGACCAGAGGTGGCACCAGTGCCAAGTTGGGCTCGTTTGATAGTACCAAGTGGTTCCTGCAATCTGCCATCAAAAAGTTGGCAGGCGAGTTTTGTTTTCCAGGGAAAAGCGCCGTTGTTTGTGTTTGGCGGCATGTGGCTGGGAGTGGCCAGCTGGCTCCTTAGAATCCACGATACGCAGCATGGTTCCGAGACCCGACTTGGCACTAGTGCCAAGTCGGGCTGGTTTGATGGTTCAAAGTGGCTCCTGCAATCCGCCATCCAGAAGCGGGGTAGCTTAATTTTATTTGCCAGGGAAACGGGCCGAGGTTTGTGTGAGGGGGTCTATGGCTGGGACTGACCGGCTGGCTCCTGAAAAGCTACGATAGGCAGGATGGTGACCAGACCCAAGTTGGCACCAGTGCCAAGTCGGGCTGGTTTGATGGTTCAAAGTGGCTCCTGCAATCTGCCATCCAGAAGCGGGGCAGCTTACTTTTATTTGCCAGGGAAACGGGCCGAGGTTTGTGTGTGGGGGTCTATGGCTGGGAATGACCGGCTGGCTCCTGAAAAGCTGCGATAGGCAGGATGGTGACCAGACCCAAGGTGGCACCAATGCCAAGTTGGGCTGGGTTGATGGTGCAAAGTGGCTCCTGTAATCTGCCATCCAGAAGCGTGGTAGCTTACTTTTGTTTGCCAGGGAAACGGGCCAAAATTTTTTCTGGGCGCCCATGGCTGGGAGTGACCGGCTGGCTCCTGAAAAGCTACGATAGGCAGGATGGTGACCAGACCCATGGTGGCACCAGTGCCAAGTTGGGCTGGTTTGATAGTACCAAGTGGCTCCTGCAATCTGCAATCAAATAGTTGGCAGGCGAGTTTTGTTTTCCAGGGAAAAGCGCCATTGATTTTGTTTGGAGGCCTGTGGCTGGGAGAGGCCGCCTGTCGTCTCAGAATCTACGTTACGCAGCATGGTTCCCAGAGCCAAGGTGGCACCAGTGCCAAGTCGGGCTGGTTTGATAGCACCAAGTGGCTCCTGCAATCTGCCATCCAGAAGCGGGGCAGCTTACTTTTGTTTGCCAGGGAAACGGGCCGAGGTTTGTTTGTGGGGGTCTATGGCTGGGAATGACCGGCTGGCTCCTGAAAAGCTACGATAGGCAGGATGGTGACCAGACCCATGGTGGCAGCAGTGCCAAGTTGGGCTGGTTTGATAGTACCAAGTGCCTCCTGCAATCTGCCATCAAAAAGCTGGCAGGCGAGTTTGGTTTTCCAGGGAAAAGCGCTGTTGATTGTGTTCGGGGCATGTGCCTGGGAGTGGCCGGCTGGCTCCTGAAAATCCACGATATGCAGGATGGTTCCCAGATCCAAGGTGGCACCAGTGCCAAGTCGGGCTGGTTTTATGTTTCAAAGTGTCTCCTGCAATCTGCCATCAAATGTTGGCAGGCCAGTTTTGTTTTCCAGGGAAAAGCGCCTTTGTTTGTGTTTGGGGGCCTGCGGCTGGGAGTGGCCGGCTGGCTCCTTAGAATCCACGATACGCAGGATGGTTCCCAGACCCAAGGTGGCACCAGTGCCAAGTCTTGCTGGTTTGATAGTACGAAGTGGCTCCTGCAATCTGCCATCCAGAAGCATGGCAGCTGAGTTTTGTTTGCCAGGGAAAGGGGCCGTGGGATGTGTTTGGGGTCATATGGCTGAGAGTGGCCGGCTGGCCCCTGAAAATCCACGATATGCAGGATGGTTCCCAGAACCAAGGTGGCACCAGTGCCAAGTCGGGCTGGTTTTGTAGTACCAAGTGCGTCCTGCAATTTGCCGTCCAGAAGAGGGGCAGTTGAGTTTTGTTTGCCAGAGAAAAGGGCCGTGGTTTGTGTTTGGGGGCCTATGGCTGAGAGTGGCCGGCTGGCCCCTGAAAATCCACGATAGGCAGGATGGTTCCCAGATCCAAGGTGGCACCAGTGCGAAGTTGGGCTGGTTTGATGGTGCAAAGTGGCTCCTGCAATCTGCCATCCAGACGCGGGGCAGCGGATTTTTGTTTGCTGGAGAAAAGTTCCGTGGTTTGTTTTTAGTGGTATATGGCTGGGCGTGGCCGGCTGGCTCCTTAAAAAGCTCGATACGCAGGATGGTTCCCTGACCCATGGTGGTATCAGTGCCAAGTCGGGCTGTTTTCGTAGTACCAAGTCCCTCCTGCAATTTGCCATCCAGAAGTTGGCAGTTGAGTTTTGTATGCCAAAGAAAAGGGCCGTGGTTTGTGTTTGGGGGCATATGGCTGAGAGTGGCCGGCTGGCCCCTGAAAATCCACGATAGGCACGATGGTTCCCAGAACCAAGGTGGCACCAGTGCCAAGTCGGGCTGGTTTGATAGTAATAAATAGCTCCTGCAATCTGCCATCCAGAATAGGGGGAGCTTACTTTTGTTTGCCAGGGAAACGGGCCGAGCTTTGTGTCTGGCGGCCTATGGCTGGGAGTGACCGGCTGGCTCCTGAAAAGCTACGATAGGCAGGATGGTGACCAGACCCATGGTGGCACCAGTGCCAAGTTGGGCTGATTTGATAGTACCAAGTGGCTCCTGCAATCTGCCATCAAAATTTGGCAGGCGAGTTTTGTTTTCCAGGGAAAAGCACCGTTGTTTGTGTTTGGGGGCCTGTGGCTGGGAGTGGCCAGCTGGCTCCTTAGAATCCACGATACGCAGGATGGTTCCCAGACCCAAGGTGGCACCAGTGCCAAGTTGGGCTGGTTTGATAGTGCAAAGTGGTTCCTGCAATCTGCCATCCAGAAGCGGGGCAGCTTACTTTTGTTTGCCAGGGAAACGGGCCGAGATTTTTGTCTGGGGGCCTATGGCTGGGAGTGACCGGCTGGCTCCTGAAATGCTACGATAGGCAGGATGGTGACCAGACCCATGGTGGCACCAGTGCCAAGTTGGGCTGGTTTGATAGTACCAAGTGGCTCCTGCAATCTGCCATCATAAATTTGGCAGGCGAGTTTTGTTTTCCAGGGAAAAGCGCCGTTGTTTGTGTTTGGGGGCCTGTGGGTGGGAGTGGCCGGCTGGCTAATTAGAATCCACGATACGCAGGATGGTTCCCAGACCAGAGGTGGCACCAGTGCCAAGTCGGGCTGTTTTCGTAGTAGCAAGTGCGTCCTGCAATCTGCCATCCAGAAGCCGGGCAGCTTACTTTTGTTTGCCAGGGAAACGGGCCGAGGTTTTTGTCTGGGTCCCTATCGCTGGGAGTGACCGGCTGGCTCCTGAAAAGCTACGATAGGCAGTATGGTGGCCATACCCATGGTGGCACCAGTGCCAAGTTGGGCTGGTTTGATAGTACCAAGTGGCTCCTGCAATCTGCCATCAAAAAGTTGGCAGGCGAGTTTTGTTTTCCAGGGAAAAGCGCCCTTGTTTGTGTTTGAGGGCCTGTGGCTGGCAGTGGCCGGCTGGCTCCTGCAAATCCACGATACGCAGCATTGTTCCCAGACCCAAGGTGGCACCAGTGCCAAGTAGGGCTGGTTTGACAGTGTCAAGTGCCTCCTGCAATCTCCCATCCAGTAGCGGGGCAGCTGAGTTTTTTTTGCCTGTGAAATGGGCCGTTGTTTTTGATTGGGGTCTGTGGCCGAGAGTGGTCGGCTGGCTCCTGACAATCCACAATACGCAGGATGGTTACCAGACCCATGGTGGCACCAGTGCCAAGTCGGGCTGGTTTGATAGTACCAAGTGACTTCTGTAATCTGCCATCCTGACGCGGGGCAGCGGATTTTTCTTTGGAAGGGAAAATGCCCGTGGTTTGTTTTTGGGGGCATATGGCTGGGAGTGTCCGGCTGGCTCCTTAAGAAGCGGGATACGCAGGATGGTGACCAGACCCAAGGTGGCACCAGTGCCAAGTCGGGCTGTTTTTGTAGTACCAAGTGCGTCCTTCAATTTGCCTTCCAGAAGAGGGGCAGTTGAGTTTTGTTTGCCAGAGAAAAGGGCCGTGGTTTGTGTTTGGGGGCATATGGCTGAGAGTGGCCGACTGGCCCCTGAAAATCCACGATAGGCAGGATGGTTCCCAGAGCCAAGGTGGCACCAGTGCCAAGTCGGGCTGGTTTGATAGTATTAATAGCTCCAGCAATCTGCCATCCAGAAGCGGGGCAGCTTACTTTTGTTTGCCAGGGAAACGGGCCGAGCTTTGTGTCTCGGGGCCTATGGCTGGGAGTGACCGGCTGGCTCCTGAAAAGCTACGATAGGCAGGATGGTGACCATACCCATGGTGGCAGCAGTGCCAAGTTGGGCTGGTTTGATAGTACCAAGTGGCTCCTGCAATCTGCCATCATAAAGTTGGCAGGCCAGTTTTGTTTTCCAGGGAAAAGCGCCATTGTTTGTGTTTGGGGGCCTGTGGCTGGGAGTGGCCGGCCGGCCCATTAGAACCCACGATACGCAGGATGGTTCCCAGACCAGAGGTGGCACCAGTGCCAAGTTGGGCTCGTTTGATAGTACCAAGTGGTTCCTGCAATCTGCCATCAAAATGTTGGCAGGCGAGTTTTGTTTTCCAGGGAAAAGCGCCTTTGTTTGTGTTTGGCAGCATGTGGCTGGGAGTGGCCAGCTGGCTCCTTAGAATCCACGATACGCAGCATGGTTCCCAGACCCAAGGTGGCACCAGTGCCAAGTCGGGCTGGTTTGATGGTTCAAAGTGGCTCCTGCAATCTGCCATCCAGAAGCGGGGTAGCTTACTTTTATTTGCCAGGGAAACGGGCCGAGGTTTGTGTGTGGGCGCCTATGGCTGGGAGTGACCGGCTATGTCCTGAAAAGCTACGATAGGCAGGATGGTGACCAGACCCATGTAGGCACCAGTGCCACGTTGGGCTGGTTTGATAGTACCAAGTGGCTCCTGCAATCTGCCATCAAAAAGTTGGCAGGCGAGTTTTGTTTCCCAGGGAAAAGCGCCGTTGTTTGTGTTTGGGGGCCTGTGGCTGGGAGTGGCCGGCTGCCTCCTTAGAATCCACGATACGCAGGATGGTTCCCAGACCCAAGGTGGCACCAGTGCCAAGTCGGGCTGGTTTGATAGTACTAAATAGCTCCTGCAATCTGCCATCCAGAAGCGGGGCAGCTTAATTTTGTTTGCCTGGGAAACGGGCCGAGGTTTTTCTCTTGGGGCCTAAGGCTGGGAGTGACCGGCTGGCTCCTGAGAAGCTACGATAGGCAGGATGGTGGCCAGACCCATGGTGGCACCAGTGGCAAGTTGGGCTGATTTGATAGTACCAAGTGGCTCCTGCAATCTGCCATCAAAAAGTTGGCAGGCGAGTTTTGTTTTCCAGGGAAAAGCGCCGTTGTTTGTGTTTGGGGGCCTGTGGCTGGGAGTGACCGGCTGGCTTATTAGAATCCACGATACGCAGGATGGTTCCCAGACCCAAGGTGGCACCAGTGCCAAGTTGGGCTGGTTTGATAGTGCAAAGTGGCTCCTGCAATCTGCCATCCAGAAGCGGGGTAGCTTACTTTTGTTTTCCATGGAAACGGGCCAAAATTTTTTCTGGGTGCCCATGGCTGGGAGTGACCGGATGGCTCCTGAAAAGCTATGATAGGCAGGATGGTGACCAGACCCATGGTGGCACCAGTGCCAAGTTGGGCTGGTTTGATAGTACCAAGTGACTCCTGCAATCTGCAATCAAAAAGTTGGCAGGCGAGTTTTGTTTTCCAGGGAAAACGCCATTGATTTTGTTTCGATCCGGTGGCTGGGAGGCGCCGCCTGCCGTCTCAGAATCTACGTTACGCAGCATGGTTCCCAGAGCCAAGGTGGCACCAGTGCCAAGTCGGGCTGGTTTGATAGCACCAAGTGGCTCCTGCAATCTGCCATCCAGAAGCGGGGCAGCTTACTTTTGTTTGCCAGGGAAACGGGCCGAGGTTTGTGTGTGGGGGTCTATGGCTGGGAATGACCGGCTGGCTCCTGAAAAGCTACGATAGGCAGGATGGTGACCAGACCCATGGTGGCACCAATGCCAAGTAGGGCTGGTTTGACAGTGTCAAGTGCCTCCTGCCATCTCCCATCCAGTAGCGGGGCAGCTGAGTTTTTTTTGCCTGTGAAATGGGCCGTTGTTTTTGATTGGGGTCTGTGGCCGAGAGTGGTCGGCTGGCTCCTGACAATCCACAATACGCAGGATGGTTACCAGACCCATGGTGGCACCAGTGCCAAGTCGGGCTGGTTTGATAGTACCAAGTGACTTCTGTAATCTGCCATCCTGACGCGGGGCAGCGGATTTTTCTTTGGAAGGGAAAATGCCCGTGGTTTGTTTTTGGGGGCATATGGCTGGGAGTGGCCGGCTGGCTCCTTAAGAAGCGGGATACGCAGGATGGTTCCCAGAGCCAAGGTGGCACCAGTGCCAAGTCGGGCTGGTTTGATAGTATTAATAGCTCCAGCAATCTGCCATCCAGAAGCGGGGCAGCTTACTTTTGTTTGCCAGGGAAACGGGCCTAGCTTTGTGTCTCGGGGCCTATGGCTGGGAGTGACCGGCTGGCTCCTGAAAAGCTACGATAGGCAGGATGGTGACCATACCCATGGTGGCAGCAGCGCCAAGTTGGGCTGGTTTGATAGTACCAAGTGGCTCCTGCAATCTGCCATCATAAAGTTGGCAGGCGAGTTTTGTTTTCCAGGGAAAAGCGCCATTGTTTGTGTTTGGGGGCCTGTGGCTGGGAGTGGCCGGCCGGCCCATTAGAACCCACGATACGCAGGATGGTTCCCAGACCAGAGGTGGCACCAGTGCCAAGTTGGGCTCGTTTGATAGTACCAAGTGGTTCCTGCAATCTGCCATCAAAATGTTGGCAGGCGAGTTTTGTTTTCCAGGGAAAAGTGCCGTTGTTTGTGTTTGGCGGCATGTGGCTGGGAGTGGCCAGCTGGCTCCTTAGAATCCACGATACGCAGCATGGTTCCCAGACCCAAGGTGGCACCAGTGCCAAGTCGGGCTGGTTTGATAGTTCAAATTGGCTCCTGCAATCTGCCATCCAGAAGCGGGGTAGCTTACTTTTATTTGCCAGGGAAACGGGCCGAGGTTTGTGTGTGGGGGCCTATGGCTGGGAGTGACCGGCTATGTCCTGAAAAGCTACGATAGGCAGGATGGTGACCAGACCCATGTAGGCACCAGTGCCAAGTTGGGCTGGTTTGATAGTACCAAGTGGCTCCTGCAATCTGCCATCAAAAAGTTGGCAGGCGAGTTTTGTTTCCCAGGGAAAAGCGCCGTTGTTTGTGTTTGGGGGCCTGTGGCTGGGAGTGGCCGGCTGCCTCCTTAGAATCCACGATACGCAGGATGGTTCCCAGACCCAAGGTGGCACCAGTGCCAAGTCGGGCTGGTTTGATAGTACTAAATAGCTCCTGCAATCTGCCATCCAGAAGCGGGGCAGCTTAATTTTGTTTGCCTGGGAAACGGGCCGAGGTTTTTCTCTTGGGGCCTAAGGCTGGGAGTGACCGGCTGGCTCCTGAAAAGCTACGATAGGCAGGATGGTGGCCAGACCCATGGTGGCACCAGTGGCAAGATGGGCTGATTTGATAGTACCAAGTGGCTCCTGCAATCTGCCATCAAAAAGTTGGCAGGCGAGTTTTGTTTTCCAGGGAAAAGCGCCGTTGTTTGTGTTTGGGGGCCTGTGGCTGGGAGTGACCGGCTGGCTAATTAGAATCCACGATAGGCAGGATGGTTCCCAGACCCATGGTGGCACCAGTGCCAAGTTGGGCTGGTTTGATAGTACCAAGTGGCTCCTGCAATCTGCCATCCAGAAGCGGGGTAGCTTACTTTTGTTTGCCAGGGAAACGGGCCAAAATTTTTTCTGGGTGCCCATGGCTGGGAGTGACCGGCTGGCTCCTGAAAAGCTATGATAGGCAGGATGGTGACCAGACCCATGGTGGCACCAGTGCCAAGTTGGGCTGGTTTGATAGTACCAAGTGGCTCCTGCAATCTGCAATCAAAAAGTTGGCAGGCGAGTTTTGTTTTCCAGGGAAAAGCGCCATTGATTTTGTTTCGATCCTGTGGCTGGGAGGGGCCGCCTGCCGTCTCAGAATCTACGTTGCGCAGCATGGTTCCCAGAGCCATGGTGGCACCAGTGCCAAGTCGGGCTGGTTTGATAGCCCCAAGTGGCTCCTGCAATCTGCCATCCAGAAGCGGGGCAGCTTACTTTTGTTTGCCAGGGAAACGGGCCGAGGTTTGTGTGTGGGGGTCTATGGCTGGGAATGACCGGCTGGCTCCTGAAAAGCTACGATAGGCAGGATGGTGACCAGACCCATGGTGGCACCAATGCCAAGTTGGGCTGGTTTGATAGTACCAAGTGGCTCCTGCAATCTGCCATCAAAAAGTTGGCAGGCGAGTTTTGTTTTCCAGGGAAAAGCGCCCTTGTTTGTGTTTGGGGGCCTGTGGCTGGGAGTGGCCGGTGGGCTGCATAGAATCCACGATACGCAGGATGGTTCCCAGGCCAGAGGTGGCACCAGTGCCAAGTTGGGTTAGTTTGATGGTGCAAAGTGGCTCCTGCAATCTGCCATCCAGAAGCGGGGTATCTTAATTTTGTTTGCCAGGGAAACGGGCCGAGGTTTGTGTCTGGGGGCCTATGGCTGGGAGTGACTGGCTGGCTCCTGAAAAGCTACGATAGGCAGGATGGTTACCAGACCCATGGTGGCACCAGTGCCAAGTTGGGCTGGTTTGATAGTACCAAGTGGCTCCTGCAATCTGCCATCAAAAAGTTGGCAGGCGAGTTTTGTTTTCCAGGGAAAAGTGCCGTTGTTTGTGTTTGGGGGCCTGTGGCTGGGAGTGGCCGTCTGGCTCCTTAGAATCCACGATACGCAGGATGGTTCCCAGACCCAAGGTGGCACCAGTGCCAAGTTGGGCTGGTTTGATAGTGCAAAGTGGTTCCTGCAATCTGCCATCCAGAAGCGGGGCAGCTTACTTTTGTTTGCCAGGGAAACGGGCCGAGATTTTTGTCTGGGGGCCTATGGCTGGGAGTGACCGGCTGGCTCCTGAAATGCTACGATAGGCAGGATGGTGACCAGACCCATGGTGGCACCAGTGCCAAGTTGGGCTGGTTTGATAGTACCAAGTGGCTCCTGCAATCTGCCATCATAAATTTGGCAGGCGAGTTTTGTTTTCCAGGGAAAAGCGCCGTTGTTTGTGTTTGGGGGCCTGTGGGTGGGAGTGGCCGGCTGGCTAATGAGAATCCACGATACGCAGGATGGTTCCCAGACCAGAGGTGGCACCAGTGCCAAGTCGGGCTGTTTTCGTAGTAGCAAGTGCGTCCTGCAATCTGCCATCCATAAGCCGGGCAGCTTACTTTTGTTTGCCAGGGAAACGGGCCGAGGTTTTTGTCTGGGTCCCTATCGCTGGGAGTGACCGGCTGGCTCCTGAAAAGCTACGATAGGCAGTATGGTGGCCATACCCATGGTGGCACCAGTGCCAAGTTGGGCTGGTTTGATAGTACCAAGTGGCTCCTGCAATCTGCCATCAAAAAGTTGGCAGGCGAGTTTTGTTTTCCAGGGAAAAGCGCCCTTGTTTGTGTTTGAGGGCCTGTGGCTGGCAGTGGCCGGCTGGCTCCTGCAAATCCACGATACGCAGCATTGTTCCCAGACCCAAGGTGGCACCAGTGCCAAGTCGGGCTGGTTTGACAGTGTCAAGTGCCTCCTGCAATCTCCCATCCAGTAGCGGGGCAGCTGAGTTTTTTTTGCCTGTGAAATGGGCCGTTGTTTTTGATTGGGGTCTGTGGCCGAGAGTGGTCGGCTGGCTCCTGACAATCCACAATACGCAGGATGGTTACCAGACCCATGGTGGCACCAGTGCCAAGTCGGGCTGGTTTGATAGTACCAAGTGACTTCTGTAATCTGCCATCCTGACGCGGGGCAGCGGATTTTTCTTTGGAAGGGAAAATGCCCGTGGTTTGTTTTTGGGGGCATATGGCTGGGAGTGTCCGGCTGGCTCCTTAAGAAGCGGGATACGCAGGATGGTGACCAGACCCAAGGTGGCACCAGTGCCAAGTCGGGCTGTTTTTGTAGTACCAAGTGCGTCCTTCAATTTGCCTTCCAGAAGAGGGGCAGTTGAGTTTTGTTTGCCAGAGAAAAGGGCCGTGGTTTGTGTTTGGGGGCATATGGCTGAGAGTGGCCGACTGGCCCCTGAAAATCCACGATAGGCAGGATGGTTCCCAGAGCCAAGGTGGCACCAGTGCCAAGTCGGGCTGGTTTGATAGTATTAATAGCTCCAGCAATCTGCCATCCAGAAGCGGGGCAGCTTACTTTTGTTTGCCAGGGAAACGGGCCGAGCTTTGTGTCTCGGGGCCTATGGCTGGGAGTGACCGGCTGGCTCCTGAAAAGCTACGATAGGCAGGATGGTGACCATACCCATGGTGGCAGCAGTGCCAAGTTGGGCTGGTTTGATAGTACCAAGTGGCTCCTGCAATCTGCCATCATAAAGTTGGCAGGCCAGTTTTGTTTTCCAGGGAAAAGCGCCATTGTTTGTGTTTGGGGGCCTGTGGCTGGGAGTGGCCGGCCGGCCCATTAGAACCCACGATACGCAGGATGGTTCCCAGACCAGAGGTGGCACCAGTGCCAAGTTGGGCTCGTTTGATAGTACCAAGTGGTTCCTGCAATCTGCCATCAAAATGTTGGCAGGCGAGTTTTGTTTTCCAGGGAAAAGCGCCTTTGTTTGTGTTTGGCGGCATGTGGCTGGGAGTGGCCAGCTGGCTCCTTAGAATCCACGATACGCAGCATGGTTCCCAGACCCAAGGTGGCACCAGTGCCAAGTCGGGCTGGTTTGATGGTTCAAAGTGGCTCCTGCAATCTGCCATCCAGAAGCGGGGTAGCTTACTTTTATTTGCCAGGGAAACGGGCCGAGGTTTGTGTGTGGGCGCCTATGGCTGGGAGTGACCGGCTATGTCCTGAAAAGCTACGATAGGCAGGATGGTGACCAGACCCATGTAGGCACCAGTGCCAAGTTGGGCTGGTTTGATAGTACCAAGTGGCTCCTGCAATCTGCCATCAAAAAGTTGGCAGGCGAGTTTTGTTTCCCAGGGAAAAGCGCCGTTGTTTGTGTTTGGGGGCCTGTGGCTGGGAGTGGCCGGCTGCCTCCTTAGAATCCACGATACGCAGGATGGTTCCCAGACCCAAGGTGGCACCAGTGCCAAGTCGGGCTGGTTTGATAGTACTAAATAGCTCCTGCAATCTGCCATCCAGAAGCGGGGCAGCTTAATTTTGTTTGCCTGGGAAACGGGCCGAGGTTTTTCTCTTGGGGCCTAAGGCTGGGAGTGACCGGCTGGCTCCTGAGAAGCTACGATAGGCAGGATGGTGGCCAGACCCATGGTGGCACCAGTGGCAAGTTGGGCTGATTTGATAGTACCAAGTGGCTCCTGCAATCTGCCATCAAAAAGTTGGCAGGCGAGTTTTGTTTTCCAGGGAAAAGCGCCGTTGTTTGTGTTTGGGGGCCTGTGGCTGGGAGTGACCGGCTGGCTTATTAGAATCCACGATACGCAGGATGGTTCCCAGACCCAAGGTGGCACCAGTGCCAAGTTGGGCTGGTTTGATAGTGCAAAGTGGCTCCTGCAATCTGCCATCCAGAAGCGGGGTAGCTTACTTTTGTTTGCCAGGGAAACGGGCCAAAATTTTTTCTGGGTGCCCATGGCTGGGAGTGACCGGATGGCTCCTGAAAAGCTATGATAGGCAGGATGGTGACCAGACCCATGGTGGCACCAGTGCCAAGTTGGGCTGGTTTGATAGTACCAAGTGACTCCCGCAATCTGCAATCAAAAAGTTGGCAGGCGAGTTTTGTTTTCCAGGGAAAACGCCATTGATTTTGTTTCGATCCGGTGGCTGGGAGGCGCCGCCTGCCGTCTCAGAATCTACGTTACGCAGCATGGTTCCCAGAGCCAAGGTGGCACCAGTGCCAAGTCGGGCTGGTTTGATAGCACCAAGTGGCTCCTGCAATCTGCCATCCAGAAGCGGGGCAGCTTACTTTTGTTTGCCAGGGAAACGGGCCGAGGTTTGTGTGTGGGGGTCTATGGCTGGGAATGACCGGCTGGCTCCTGAAAAGCTACGATAGGCAGGATGGTGACCAGACCCATGGTGGCACCAATGCCAAGTAGGGCTGGTTTGACAGTGTCAAGTGCCTCCTGCCATCTCCCATCCAGTAGCGGGGCAGCTGAGTTTTTTTTGCCTGTGAAATGGGCCGTTGTTTTTGATTGGGGTCTGTGGCCGAGAGTGGTCGGCTGGCTCCTGACAATCCACAATACGCAGGATGGTTACCAGACCCATGGTGGCACCAGTGCCAAGTCGGGCTGGTTTGATAGTACCAAGTGACTTCTGTAATCTGCCATCCTGACGCGGGGCAGCGGATTTTTCTTTGGAAGGGAAAATGCCCGTGGTTTGTTTTTGGGGGCATATGGCTGGGAGTGGCCGGCTGGCTCCTTAAGAAGCGGGATACGCAGGATGGTGACCAGACCCAAGGTGGCACCAGTGCCAAGTCGGGCTGGTTTTGTAGTACCAAGTGCGTCCTTCAATTTGCCATCCAGAAGAGGGGCAGTTGAGTTTTGTTTGCCAGAGAAAAGGGCCGTGGTTTGTGTTTGGGGGCATATGGCTGAGAGTGGCCGGCTGGCCCCTGAAAATCCACGATAGGCAGGATGGTTCCCAGAGCCAAGGTGGCACCAGTGCCAAGTCGGGCTGGTTTGATAGTATTAATAGCTCCAGCAATCTGCCCTCCAGAAGCGGGGCAGCTTACTTTTGTTTGCCAGGGAAACGGGCCGAGCTTTGTGTCTCGGGGCCTATGGCTGGGAGTGACCGGCTGGCTCCTGAAAAGCTACGATAGGCAGGATGGTGACCAGACCCATGGTGGCAGCAGCGCCAAGTTGGGCTGGTTTGATAGTACCAAGTGGCTCCTGCAATCTGCCATCAAAATGTTGGCAGGCGAGTTTTGTTTTCCAGGGAAAAGCGCCATTGTTTGTGTTTGGGGGCCTGTGGCTGGGAGTGGCCGGCCGGCCCATTAGAACCCACGATACGCAGGATGGTTCCCAGACCAGAGGTGGCACCAGTGCCAAGTTGGGCTCGTTTGATAGTACCAAGTGGTTCCTGCAATCTGCCATCAAAATGTTGGCAGGCGAGTTTTGTTTTCCAGGGAAAAGTGCCGTTGTTTGTGTTTGGCGGCATGTGGCTGGGAGTGGCCAGCTGGCTCCTTAGAATCCACGATACGCAGCATGGTTCCCAGACCCAAGGTGGCACCAGTGCCAAGTCGGGCTGGTTTGATAGTTCAAAGTGGCTCCTGCAATCTGCCATCCAGAAGCGGGGTAGCTTACTTTTATTTGCCAGGGAAACGGGCCGAGGTTTGTGTGTGGGGGCCTATGGCTGGGAGTGACCGGCTATGTCCTGAAAAGCTACGATAGGCAGGATGGTGACCAGACCCATGTAGGCACCAGTGCCAAGTTGGGCTGGTTTGATAGTACCAAGTGGCTCCTGCAATCTGCCATCAAACAGTTGGCAGGCGAGTTTTGTTTCCCAGGGAAAAGCGCCGTTGTTTGTGTTTGGGGGCCTGTGGCTGGGAGTGGCCGGCTGCCTCCTTAGAATCCACGATACGCAGGATGGTTCCCAGACCCAAGGTGGCACCAGTGCCAAGTCGGGCTGGTTTGATAGCACTAAATAGCTCCTGCAATCTGCCATCCAGAAGCGGGGCAGCTTAATTTTGTTTGCCTGGGAAACGGGCCGAGGTTTTTCTCTTGGGGCCTAAGGCTGGGAGTGACCGGCTGGCTCCTGAAAAGCTACGATAGGCAGGATGGTGGCCAGACCCATGGTGGCACCAGTGGCAAGATGGGCTGATTTGATAGTACCAAGTGGCTCCTGCAATCTGCCATCAAAAAGTTGGCAGGCGAGTTTTGTTTTCCAGGGAAAAGCGCCGTTGTTTGTGTTTGGGGGCCTGTGGCTGGGAGTGACCGGCTGGCTAATTAGAATCCACGATAGGCAGGATGGTTCCCAGACCCATGGTGGCACCAGTGCCAAGTTGGGCTGGTTTGATAGTACCAAGTGGCTCCTGCAATCTGCCATCCAGAAGCGGGGTAGCTTACTTTTGTTTGCCAGGGAAACGGGCCAAAATTTTTTCTGGGTGCCCATGGCTGGGAGTGACCGGCTGGCTCCTGAAAAGCTATGATAGGCAGGATGGTGACCAGACCCATGGTGGCACCAGTGCCAAGTTGGGCTGGTTTGATAGTACCAAGTGGCTCCTGCAATCTGCAATCAAAAAGTTGGCAGGCGAATTATGTTTTCCAGGGAAAAGCGCCATTGATTTTGTTTCGATCCTGTGGCTGGGAGGGGCCGCCTGCCGTCTCAGAATCTACGTTGCGCAGCATGGTTCCCAGAGCCATGGTGGCACCAGTGCCAAGTCGGGCTGGTTTGATAGCCCCAAGTGGCTCCTGCAATCTGCCATCCAGAAGCGGGGCAGCTTACTTTTGTTTGCCAGGGAAACGGGCCGAGGTTTGTGTGTGGGGGTCTATGGCTGGGAATGACCGGCTGGCTCCTGAAAAGCTACGATAGGCAGGATGGTGACCAGACCCATGGTGGCACCAATGCCAAGTTGGGCTGGTTTGATAGTACCAAGTGGCTCCTGCAATCTGCCATCAAAAAGTTGGCAGGCGAGTTTTGTTTTCCAGGGAAAAGCGCCCTTGTTTGTGTTTGGGGGCCTGTGGCTGGGAGTGGCCGGTGGGCTGCATAGAATCCACGATACGCAGGATGGTTCCCAGGCCAGAGGTGGCACCAGTGCCAAGTTGGGTTAGTTTGATGGTGCAAAGTGGCTCCTGCAATCTGCCATCCAGAAGCGGGGTATCTTAATTGTGTTTGCCAGGGAAACGGGCCGAGGTTTGTGTCTGGGGGCCTATGGCTGGGAGTGACTGGCTGGCTCCTGAAAAGCTACGATAGGCAGGATGGTTACCAGACCCATGGTGGCACCAGTGGCAAGTTGGGCTGGTTTGATAGTACCAAGTGGCTCCTGCAATCTGCCATCAAAAAGTTGGCAGGCGAGTTTTGTTTTCCAGGGAAAAGTGCCGTTGTTTGTGTTTGGGGGCCTGTGGCTGGGAGAGGCCGGTGGGCTGCATAGAATCCACGATACGCAGGATGGTTCCCAGGCCAGAGGTGGCACCAGTGCCAAGTTGGGTTAGTTTGATGGTGCAAAGTGGCTCCTGCAATCTGCCATCCAGAAGCAGGGTATCTTACTTTTGTTTGCCAGGGAAACGGGCCGAGGTTTCTGTCTGGGGGCCTATGGCTGGGAGTGACCGGCTGGCTACTGAAAAGCTACGATAGGCAGGATGGTGACCAGACCCATGGTGGCAGCAGTGCCAAGTTGGGCTGGTTTGATAGTACCAAGTGGCTCCTGCAATCTGCCATCAAAAAGTTGGCAGGCCAGTTTTGTTTTCCAGGGAAAAGCGCCCTTGTTTGTGTTTGGTGGCCTGTGGCTGGGAGTGGGCGGCTGGCGCCTTAGAATCTACGTTACGCAGCATGGTTCCCAGAGCCAAGGTGGCACCAGTGCCAAGTCGGGCTGGTTTGATAGTACCAAGTGGCTCCTGCAATCTGCCATCCAGAAGCGGGGTATCTTACTTTTGTTTGCCAGGGAAACGGGCCGAGGTTTGTGTCTGGCGGCCTATGGCTGGGAGTGACCGGCTAGGTCCAGAAAAGCTACGATAGGCAGGATGGTGACCAGACCCATGGTGGCACCAGTGCCAAGTTGGGCTGATTTGATAGTACCAAGTGGCTCCTGCAATCTGCCATCAAAATGTTGGCAGGCGAGTTTTGTTTTCTGGGGAAAAGCGCCGTTGTTCGTGTTTGGGGGCCTGTGGCTGGGAGTGGCCAGCTGCCTCCTTAGAATCAACAATACGCAGGATGGTTCCGAGACCTGAGGTGGCACCAGTGCCAAGTCGGGCTGGTTTGATAGTACCAAGTGGTTCCGGCAATCTGCCATCCAGATGCGGGGCAGCTTAATTTTGTTTGCCTGGGAAACGGGCCGAGGTTTTTCTCTTGGGGCCTAAGGCTGGGAGTGACCGGCTGGCTCCTGAAAAGCTACGATAGGCAGGATGGTGGCCAGACCCATGGTGGCACCAGTGCCAAGTTGGGCTGATTTGATAGTACCAAGTGGCTCCTGCAATCTGCCATCAAAAAGTTGGCAGGCGAGTTTTGTTTTCCAGGGAAAAGCGCCATTGATTTTGTTTCGATCCTGTGGCTGGGAGGGGCCGCCTGCCGTCTCAGAATCTACGTTACGCAGCATGGTTCCCAGAGCCAAGGTGGCACCAGTGCCAAGTCGGGCTGGTTTGATAGTACCAAGTGGCTCCTGCAATCTGCCATCCAGAAGCGGGGCAGCTTACTTTTGTTTGCCAGGGAAACGGGCCGAGGTTTGTGTGTGGGGGTCTATGGCTGGGAATGACCGGCTGGCTCCTGAAAAGCTACGATAGGCAGGATGGTGACCAGACCCATGGTGGCACCAATGCCAAGTTGGGCTGGTTTGATAGTACCAAGTGGCTCCTGCAATCTGCCATCAAAAAGTTGGCAGGCGAGTTTTGTTTTCCAGGGAAAAGCGCCCTTGTTTGTGTTTGGGGGCCTGTGGCTGGGAGTGGCCGGTGGGCTGCATAGAATCCACGATACGCAGGATGGTTCCCAGGCCAGAGGTGGCACCTGTGCCAAGTTGGGTTAGTTTGATGGTGCAAAGTGGCTCCTGCAATCTGCCATCCAGAAGCGGGGTATCTTAATTTTGTTTGCCAGGGAAACGGGCCGAGGTTTGTGTCTGGGGGCCTATGGCTGGGAGTGACTGGCTGGCTCCTGAAAAGCTATGCTAGGCAGGATGGTGACCAGACCCATGGTGGCACCAGTGCCAAGTTGGGCTGGTTTGATAGTACCAAGTGGCTCCTGCAATCTGCCATCAAAAAGTTGGCAGGCGAGTTTTGTTTCCCAGGGAAAAGCGCCGTTGTTTGTGTTTGGGGGCCTGTGGCTGGGAGTGGCCGGCTGCCTCCTTAGAATCCACGATACGCAGGATGGTTCCCAGACCCAAGGTGGCACCAGTGCCAAGTCGGGCTGGTTTGATAGCACTAAATAGCTCCTGCAATCTGCCATCCAGAAACGGGGCAGCTTAATTTTGTTTGCCTGGGAAACGGGCCGAGGTTTTTCTCTTGGGGCCTAAGGCTGGGAGTGACCGGCTGGCTCCTGAAAAGCTACGATAGGCAGGATGGTGGCCAGACCCATGGTGGCACCAGTGGCAAGTTGGGCTGATTTGATAGTACCAAGTGGCTCCTGCAATCTGCCATCAAAAAGTTGGCAGGCGAGTTTTGTTTCCCAGGGAAAAGCGCCGTTGTTTGTGTTTGGGGGCCTGTGGCTGGGAGTGACCGGCTGGCTAATTAGAATCCACGATACGCAGGATGGTTCCCAGACCCAAGGTGGCACCAGTGTCAAGTTGGGCTGGTTTGATAGTGCAAAGTGGCTCCTGCAATCTGCCATCCAGAAGCGGGGTAGCTTACTTTTGTTAGCCAGGGAAACGGGCCAAAATTTTTTCTGGGTGCCCATGGCTGGGAGTGACCGGCTGGCTCCTGAAAAGCTATGATAGGCAGGATGGTGACCAGACCCATGGTGGCACCAGTGCCAAGTTGGGCTGGTTTGATAGTACCAAGTGACTCCTGCAATCTGCAATCAAAATTTGGCAGGCGAGTTTTGTTTTCCAGGGAAAAGCGCCATTGATTTTGTTTCGATCTTGTGGCTGGGAGGCGCCGCCTGCCGTCTCAGAATCTACGTTACTCAGCATGGTTCCCAGAGCCAAGGTGGCACCAGTGCCAAGTCGGGCTGGTTTGATAGCACCAAGTGGCTCCTGCAATCTGCCATCCAGAAGCGGGGCAGCTTACTTTTGTTTGCCAGGGAAACGGGCCGAGGTTTGTGTGTGGGGGTCTAGGGCTGGGAATGACCGGCTGGCTCCTGAAAAGCTTCGATAGGCAGGATGGTGACCAGACCCATGGTGGCACCAATGCCAAGTTGGGCTGGTTTGATAGTACCAAGTGGCTCCTGCAATCTGCCATCAAAAAGTTGGCAGGCGAGTTTTGTTTTCCAGGGAAAAGCGCCCTTGTTTGTGTTTGGGGGCCTGTGGCTGGGAGTGGCCGGTGGGCTGCATAGAATCCACGATACGCAGGATGGTTCCCAGGCCAGAGGTGGCACCAGTGCCAAGTTGGGTTAGTTTGATGGTGCAAAGTGGCTCCTGCAATCTGCCATCCAGAAGCGGGGTATCTTAATTTTGTTTGCCAGGGAAACGGGCCGAGGTTTGTGTCTGGGGGCCTATGGCTGGGAGTGACTGGCTGGCTCCTGAAAAGCTACGACAGGCAGGATGGTTACCAGACCCATGGTGGCACCAGTGCCAAGTTTGGCTGGTTTGATAGTACCAAGTGGCTCCTGCAATCTGCCATCAAAAAGTTGGCAGGCGAGTTTTGTTTTCCAGGGAAAAGCGCCGTTGTTTGTGTTTGGGGGCCTGTGGCTGGGAGAGGCCGGTGGGCTGCATAGAATCCACGATACGCAGGATGGTTCCCAGGCCAGAGGTGGCACCAGTGCCAAGTTGGGTTAGTTTGATGGTGCAAAGTGGCTCCTGCAATCTGCCATCCAGAAGCAGGGTATCTTAATTGTGTTTGCCAGGGAAACGGGCCGAGGTTTGTGTCTGGGGGCCTATGGCTGGGGGTGACCGGCTGGCTACTGAAAAGCTACGATAGGCAGGATGGTGACCAGACCCATGGTGGCAGCAGTGCCAAGTTGGGCTGGTTTGATAGTACCAAGTGGCTCCTGCAATCTGCCATCAAAAAGTTGGCAGGCGACTATTGTTTTCCAGGGAAAAGCGCCGTTGTTTGTGTTTGGGGGCCTGTGGCTGGGAGTCGGCGGCTGGCGCCTTAGAATCTACGTTACGCAGCATGGTTCCCAGACCTGAGGTGGCACCAGTGCCAAGTCGGGCTGGTTTGATAGTACCAAGTGGCTCCTGCAGTCTGCCATCCAGAAGCGGGGCATCTTGCTTTTGTTTGCCAGCGAAACGGGCCGAGGTTTGTGTCTGGCGGCCTATGGCTGGGAGTGACCGGCTAGGTCCAGAAAAGCTACGATAGGCAGGATGGTGACCAGACCCATGGTGGCACCAGTGCCAAGTTGGGCTGATTTGATAGTACCAAGTGGCTCCTGCAATCTGCCATCAAAAAGTTGGCAGGCGAGTTTTGTTTTCTGGGGAAAAGCGCCGTTGTTCGTGTTTGGGGGCCTGTGGCTGGGAGTGGCCAGCTGCCTCCTTAGAATCAACAATCCGCAGGATGGTTCCCATACAGAAGGTGGCACCAATGCCAAGTCGGGCTGGTTTGATAGTACCAAGTGGTTCCGGCAATCTGCGATACAGAAGCGGGGCAGCTTACTTTTGTTTGCCAGGGAAATGGGCCGAGGTTTGTGTCTGGGGGCCTATGGCTGGGAGTGACCGGCTATGTCCTGAAAAGCTACGATAGGCAGGATGGTGACCAGACCCATGTAGGCACCAGTGCCAAGTTGGGCTGGTTTGATAGTACCAAGTGGCTCCTGCAATCTGCCATCAAACAGTTGGCAGGCGAGTTTTGTTTCCCAGGGAAAAGCGCCGTTGTTTGTGTTTGGGGGCCTGTGGCTGGGAGTGGCCGGCTGCCTCCTTAGAATCCACGATACGCAGGATGGTTCCCAGACCCAAGGTGGCACCAGTGCCAAGTCGGGCTGGTTTGATAGTACTAAATAGCTCCTGCAATCTGCCATCCAGAAGCGGGGTAGCTTACTTTTGTTTGCCTGGGAAACGGGCCGAGGTTTTTCTCTTGGGGCCTAAGGCTGGGAGTGACCGGCTGGCTCCTGAAAAGCTACGATAGGCAGGATGGTGGCCAGACCCATGGTGGCACCAGTGGCAAGTTGGGCTGATTTGATAGTACCAAGTGGCTCCTGCAATCTGCCATCAAAAAGTTGGCAGGCGAGTTTTGTTTTCCAGGGAAAAGCGCCGTTGTTTGTGTTTGGGGGCCTGTGGCTGGGAGTGACCGGCTGGCTAATTAGAATCCACGATAGGCAGGATGGTTCCCAGACCCATGGTGGCACCAGTGCCAAGTTGGGCTGGTTTGATAGTACCAAGTGGCTCCTGCAATCTGCCATCCAGAAGCGGGGTAGCTTACTTTTGTTTGCCAGGGAAACGGGCCAAAATTTTTTCTGGGTGCCCATGGCTGGGAGTGACCGGCTAGGTCCAGAAAAGCTATGATAGGCAGGATGGTGACCAGACCCATGGTGGCACCAGTGCCAAGTTGGGCTGGTTTGATAGTACCAAGTGGCTCCTGCAATCTGCAATCAAAAAGTTGGCAGGCGAGTTTTGTTTTCCAGGGAAAAGCGCCATTGATTTTGTTTCGATCCTGTAACTGGGAGGGGCCGCCTGCCGTCTCAGAATCTACGTTGCGCAGCATGGTTCCCAGAGCCATGGCGGCACCAGTGCCAAGTCGGGCTGGTTTGATAGCACCAAGTGGCTCCTGCAATCTGCCATCCAGAAGCGGGGCAGCTTACTTTTGTTTGCCAGGGAAACGGGCCGAGGTTTGTGTGTGGGGGTCTATGGCTGGGAATGACCGGCTGGCTCCTGAAAAGCTACGATAGGCAGGATGGTGACCAGACCCATGGTGGCACCAATGCCAAGTTGGGCTGGTTTGATAGTACCAAGTGGCTCCTGCAATCTGCCATCAAAAAGTTGGCAGGCGAGTTTTGTTTTCCAGGGAAAAGCGCCCTTGTTTGTGTTTGGGGGCCTGTGGCTGGGAGTGGCCGGTGGGCTGCATAGAATCCACGATACGCAGGATGGTTCCCAGGCCAGAGGTGGCACCAGTGCCAAGTTGGGTTAGTTTGATGGTGCAAAGTGGCTCCTGCAATCTGCCATCCAGAAGCGGGGTATCTTAATTTTGTTTGCCAGGGAAACGGGCAGAGCTTTGTGTCTGGTGGCCTATGGCTGGGAGTGACCGGCTGGCTCCTGAAAAGCTACGATAGGCAGGATGGTTACCAGACCCATGGTGGCAGCAGTGCCAAGTTGGGCTGGTTTGATAGTACCAAGTGGCTCCTGCAATCTGCCATCAAAAAGTTGGCAGGCGAGTTTTGTTTTCCAGGGAAAAGCGCCGTTGTTTGTGTTTGGGGGCCTGTGGCTGGGAGAGGCCGGTGGGCTGCATAGAATCCACGATACGCAAGATGGTTCCCAGGCCAGAGGTGGCACCAGTGCCAAGTTGGGTTAGTTTGATGGTGCAAAGTGGCTCCTGCAATCTGCCATCCAGAAGCAGGGTATCTTACTTTGGTTTGCCAGGGAAACGGGCCGAGGTTTGTGTGTGGGGGCCTATGGCTGGGAGTGACCGGCTGGCTACTGAAAAGCTACGATAGGCAGGATGGTGACCAGACCCATGGTGGCAGCAGTGCCAAGTTGGGCTGGTTTGATAGTACCAAGTGGCTCCTGCAATCTGCCATCAAAAAGTTGGCAGGCCAGTTTTGTTTTCCAGGGAAAAGCGCCATTGTTTGTGTTTGGTGGCCTGTGGCTGGGAGTGGGCGGCTGGCGCCTTAGAATCTACGTTACGCAGCATGGTTCCCAGAGCCAAGGTGGCACCAGTGCCAAGTCGGGCTGGTTTGATAGTACCAAGTGGCTCCTGCAATCTGCCATCCAGAAGCGGGGTATCTTACTTTTGTTTGCCAGGGAAACGGGCCGAGGTTTGTGTCTGGCGGCCTATGGCTGGGAGTGACCGGCTAGGTCCAGAAAAGCTACGATAGGCAGGATGGTGACCAGACCCATGGTGGCACCAGTGCCAAGTTGGGCTGATTTGATAGTACCAAGTGGCTCCTGCAATCTGCCATCAAAAAGTTGGCAGGCGAGTTTTGTTTTCTGGGGAAAAGCGCCGTTGTTCGTGTTTGGGGGCCTGTGGCTGGGAGTGGCCAGCTGCCTCCTTAGAATCAACAATACGCAGGATGGTTCCGAGACCTGAGGTGGCACCAGTGCCAAGTCGGGCTGGTTTGATAGTACCAAGTGGTTCCGGCAATCTGCCATCCAGAAGCGGGGCAGCTTACTTTTGTTTGCCAGGGAAATGGGCCGAAGTTTGTGTCTGGGGGCCTATGGCTGGGAGTGACCGGCTATGTCCTGAAAAGCTACGATAGGCAGGATGGTGACCAGACCCATGTAGGCACCAGTGCCAAGTTGGGCTGGTTTGATAGTACCAAGTGGCTCCTGCAATCTGCCATCAAAAAGTTGGCAGGCGAGTTTTGTTTTCCCAGGGAAAAGCGCCGTTGTTTGTGTTTGGGGGCCTGTGGCTGGGAGTGGCCGGCTGCCTCCTTAGAATCCACGATACGCAGGATGGTTCCCAGACCCAAGGTGGCACCAGTGGCAAGTTGGGCTGGTTTGATAGTACTAAATATCTCCTGCAATCTGCCATCCAGATGCGGGGCAGCTTAATTTTGTTTGCCTGGGAAACGGGCCGAGGTTTTTCTCTTGGGGCCTAAGGCTGGGAGTGACCGGCTGGCTCCTGAAAAGCTACGATAGGCAGGATGGTGGCCAGACCCATGGTGGCACCAGTGCCAAGTTGGGCTGATTTGATAGTACCAAGTGGCACCTGCAATCTGCCATCAAAAAGTTGGCAGGCGAGTTTTGTTTTCCAGGGAAAAGCGCCATTGATTTTGTTTCGATCCTGTGGCTGGGAGGGGCCGCCTGCCGTCTCAGAATCTACGTTACGCAGCATGGTTCCCAGAGCCAAGGTGGCACCAGTGCCAAGTCGGGCTGGTTTGATAGTACCAAGTGGCTCCTGCAATCTGCCATCCAGAAGTGGGGCAGCTTACTTTTCTTTGCCAGGGAAACGGGCCGAGGTTTGTGTCTGGGGGTCTATGGCTGGGAATGACCGGCTGGCTCCTGAAAAGCTACGATAGGCAGGATGGTGACCAGACCCATGGTGGCACCAATGCCAAGTTGGGCTGGTTTGATAGTACCAAGTGGCTCCTGCAATCTGCCATCAAAAAGTTGGCAGGCCAGTTTTGTTTTCCAGGGAAAAGCGCCCTTGTTTGTGTTTGGGGGCCTGTGGCTGGGAGTGGCCGGTGGGCTGCATAGAATCCACGATACGCAGGATGGTTCCCAGGCCAGAGGTGGCACCAGTGCCAAGTTGGGTTAGTTTGATGGTGCAAAGTGGCTCCTGCAATCTGCCATCCAGAAGCGGGGTATCTTAATTTTGTTTGCCAGGGAAACGGGCCGAGGTTTGTGTCTGGGGGCCTATGGCTGGGAGTGACTGGCTGGCTCCTGAAAAGCTATGCTAGGCAGGATGGTGACCAGACCCATGGTGGCACCAGTGCCAAGTTGGGCTGGTTTGATAGTACCAAGTGGCTCCTGCAATCTGCCATCAAAAAGTTGGCAGGCGAGTTTTGTTTCCCAGGGAAAAGCGCCGTTGTTTGTGTTTGGGGGCCTGTGGCTGGGAGTGGCCGGCTGGCTAATTAGAATCTACGTTACGCAGCATGGTTCCCAGAGCCAAGGTGGCACCAGTGCCAAGTCGGGCTGGTTTGATAGCACTAAATAGCTCCTGCAATCTGCCATCCAGAAGCGGGGCAGCTTAATTTTGTTTGCCTGGGAAACGGGCCGAGGTTTTTCTCTTGGGGCCTAAGGCTGGGAGTGACCGGCTGGCTCCTGAAAAGCTACGATAGGCAGGATGGTGGCCAGACCCATGGTGGCACCAGTGGCAAGTTGGGCTGATTTGATAGTACCAAGTGGCTCCTGCAATCTGCCATCAAAAAGTTGGCAGGCGAGTTTTGTTTTCCAGGGAAAAGCGCCGTTGTTTGTGTTTGGGGGCCTGTGGCTGGGAGAGGCCGGTGGGCTGCATAGAATCCACGATACGCAGGATGGTTCCCAGGCCAGAGGTGGCACCAGTGCCAAGTTGGGTTAGTTTGATGGTGCAAAGTGGCTCCTGCAATCTGCCATCCAGAAGCAGGGTATCTTAATTGTGTTTGCCAGGGAAACGGGCCGAGGTTTGTGTCTGGGGGCCTATGGCTGGGGGTGACCGGCTGGCTACTGAAAAGCTACGATAGGCAGGATGGTGACCAGACCCATGGTGGCAGCAGTGCCAAGTTGGGCTGGTTTGATAGTACCAAGTGGCTCCTGCAATCTGCCATCAAAAAGTTGGCAGGCGACTATTGTTTTCCAGGGAAAAGCGCCGTTGTTTGTGTTTGGGGGCCTGTGGCTGGGAGTGGCCAGCTGCCTCCTTAGAATCAACAATCCGCAGGATGGTTCCCATACAGAAGGTGGCACCAATGCCAAGTCGGGCTGGTTTGATAGTACCAAGTGGTTCCGGCAATCTGCGATACAGAAGCGGGGCAGCTTACTTTTGTTTGCCAGGGAAATGGGCCGAGGTTTGTGTCTGGGGGCCTATGGCTGGGAGTGACCGGCTATGTCCTGAAAAGCTACGATAGGCAGTATGGTGGCCATACCCATGGTGGCACCAGTGCCAAGTTGGGCTGGTTTGATAGTACCAAGTGGCTCCTGCAATCTGCCATCAAAAAGTTGGCAGGCGAGTTTTGTTTTCCAGGGAAAAGCGACGTTGTTTGTGTTTGGGGGCCTGTGGCTAAGAGTGGCTGCCTGGATCCTTAGCATCCACGATACGCAGGATGGTTCCCAGACAAGAGGTGGCACCAGTGACAAGTTGGGCTGGTTTGATAGTACCAAGGGGTTCCTGCAATCTGCCATCCAGAAGCGGGGCAGCTTACTTTTGTTTGCCAGGGAAACGGGCCGTTGTTTGTGTTTGGGGGCCTTTGGCTGGGAGTGGCCGGCTGGCTCCTTAGAGTCCACGATACGCTGGATGGTTCCCAGACCCAAGGTGGCACCAGAGCCAAGTCGTGCTGGTTTGATTCTAGCAAGTGGTTCCTACAATCTGCCATCCCGAATTGGGGCAGCTTACTTTTATTTGCCAGGGAAACGGGCCGAGGTTTGTGTCTGGGGGCCTATGGCTGGGAGTGACCGGCTGGCTCCTGAAAAGCTACGATAGCCAGGATGGTGACCAGACCCATGGGGGCAGCAGAGCGAAGTTGGGCTGGTTTGATAGTACCAAGTGGCTCCTGCAATCTGCCATCCAGAAGCGGGGTAGCTTACTTTTGTTTGCCAGGGAAACGGGCCGAGGATTTTGTCTGGGGGCCTATGGCTGGGAGTGACCGGCTGGCTCCTGAAATCTACGATAGACAGGATGGTTACCAGACCCATGGAGGCACCAGTGCCAAGTTGGGCTGCTTTGATAGTACCAAGTGGCTCCTGCAATCTGCCATCATAAAGTTGGCAGGCCAGTTTTGTTTTCCTGGGAAATGCGCCGTTGCTTGTTTTTGGGGTCCTGTGGCTGGGAGTGGCCGGCTGCCTCCTTAGAATCCACGATACGCAGGATAGTTACCAGACCCAAGGTGGCACCAGTGCCAAGTCGGGCTTGTTTGATAGTACCAAGTGGTTCCTGCAATCTGCCATCCAGAAGCGGGGCAGCTTACTTTTGTTTACCATGGAAACGGGCCGAGATTTGGGTCTGAGCGCCTATGGTTGGGAGTGACTGGCTGGCTTCTGAAAAGCTACGATAGGCAGGATGGTGACCAGACCCATGGTGGCACCAGTGCCAAGTTGGGCGGGTTTGATAGCACCAAGTGGCTCCTGCAATCTGCCATCAAAATGTTGGCAGGCGAGTTTTGTTTTCCAGGGAAAAGCGCCATTGTTTGTGTTTGGGGGCCTGTGGCTGGGAGTGGCAAACCGGCTCCTTAGAACCCACGATAAGCACGATGGTTCCCAGACCAGAGGTTGCACCAGTGCCAAGTCGGGCTGGTTTGATAATACCAAGTGGCTCCTGCAATCTGCCATCCAGAAGCGGGGCAGCTTACTTTTCTTTGCCAGGGAAACGGGCCGAGGTTTGTGTCTGGGGGCCTATGGCTGGGAGTGACCGGCTGGCTCCTGAAAAGCTACGATAGGCAGGATGGTGACCAGACCCATGGTGGCACCAGTGCCAAATTGGGCTGGTTTGATAGTACCAAGTGGCTCCTGCAATCTGCCATCAAAATGTTGGCAGGCGAGTTTTGTTTTCCAGGGAAAAGCGCCGTTGTTTGTGTTTGGGGGCCTGTGGCTGGGAGTGGCCGGCTGCCTCCTTAGAATCCACGATACGCAGGATGGTTCCCAGACCAGAGTTGGCACCAGTGCCAAGTCGGGCTGATTTGATAGTACCAAGTGTCTCCTGCAATCTGCCATCCGGAAGCGGGGCAGCTTACTTTTGTTTGCCAGGGAAACGGGCCGAGGTTTGTGTCTGTGGGCCTATGGCTAGGAGTGACCGGCTGGCTCCTGATAAGCTACGATAGGCAGGATGGTGACCAGACCCATGGTGGCACCAGTGCCAAGTTGGGCTGGTTTGATAGTACCAAGTGGCTCCTGCAATCTGCCATTTGGAAGCGGGTTAACTTACTTTTGTTTGCCAGGGAAGCGGGCCGAGGATGTTGTCTGGGGGCCTATGGCTGGGAGTGACCGGCTGGCTCCGGAAAAGCTACGATAGGCAGGATGGTTACCTGACCCATGGTGACACCAGTGCCAAGTTGGGCTGGTTTGATAGTACCAAGTGGCTCCTTCAATCTGCCATCAAAATGTTGGCAGGCGAGTTTTGTTTTCCAGGGAAAAGCGCCGTTGTTTGTGTTTGGGGGCCTGTGGCTGGGAGTGGCCGGCTGGCTCCTTAGAATCCACGATACGCAGGATAGTTCCCAGACCAGATGTGGCACCAGTGCCAGGTCAGGCTGGTTTGATAGTACCAAGTGGCTCCTGAAATCTGCCGTCAAAAGGTTGGCAGGCGCATTTTGTTTTCCAGGGAAAAGCGCCGTTGTTTGTGTTTGGGGCCCTGTGGCTGGGAGTGGCCGGCTGCCTCCTTAGAATCCACGATACGCAGGATGGTTTCCAGGCCCAAGGTGGCAACATTTCCAAGTCTGGCTGGTTTGATAGTACCAAGTGGTTCCTGCAATCTGCCATCCAGAAGCGGGGCAGGTTAGTTTTGTTTGCCAGGGAAACGGGCCGAGGTTTTGTGTCTGCGGGCCTATGGCTGGGAGTGACCGGCTGGCTCCTGAAAAGCTACGATAGGCAGGATGGTGACCAGACCCATGGTGGCACCAGTGCTAAGTTGGGCTGGTTTGATAGCACCAAGTGGCTCCTGCAATCTGCCATCAAAAAGTTGGCAGTCGAGTTTTGTTTTCCAGGGAAAAGCGCCATTGTTTGTGTTTGGGGGCCTGTGGCTGGGAGTGGCAAACCGGCTCCTTAGAACCCACGATAAGCAGGATGGTCCCCAGACGAGAGGTGGCACCAGTGCCAAGTCGGGCTAGTTTGATGGTGCAAAGTGGCTCCTGCAATCTGCCATCCGGAAGCGGGTTAACTTACTTTTGTTTGCCAGGGAAACGGGCCGAGGATTTTGTCTGGGGGCCTATGGCTGGGAGTGACCGGCTGGCTCCGGAAAAGCTACGATAGGCAGTATGGTGACCAGACCCATGGTGGCAGCAGTGCCAAGTTGGGTTGGTTTGATAGTACCAAGTGGCTCCTGCAATCTGCCATCAAAATTTGGCAGGCGAGTTTTGTTTTCCAGGGAAATGCGCCGTTGTTTGTATTTGGGGGCCTATGGCTGGGAGTGACCGGCTGGCTCCGGAAAAGCTACGATAGGCAGTATGGTGACAAGACCCATGGTGGCACCAGTGCCAAGTTGTGCTGGTTTGATAGTACCAAGTGGCTCCTGCAATCTGCCATCAAAAAGTTGGCGGGCGAGTTTTCTTTTCCAGGGAAAAGCGCCGTTGTTTGTGTTTGGGGGCCTGTGGCTGAGAGTGGCCAGCTGGCTCCTTAGAATCCACGATAAGCAGGATGGTTCCGAGACCTGAGGTGGCACCAGTGCCAAGTCGGGCTGGTTTGATGGTGCAAAGTGGCTCCTGCAATCTGCCATCCAGACGCGGGGCAGCGGATTTTGTTTGCTGGAGAAAAGTTCCGTGGTTTGTTTTTGGGGGTATATGGCTGGGCGTGACCGGCTGGCTCCTTAAAAAGCTCGATACGCAGCATGGTTCCCTGACCCAAGGTGGCATCAGTGCCAAGTCGGGCTGTTTTCGTAGTACCAAGTGCGTCCTGCAATCTGCCATCCAGAAGTGGGGCAGCTTACTTTTGTTTGCCAGGGAAACGTGCCGAAATTTTTGTCTGGGTGCCTACGGCTGGGGGTGACTGGCTGGCTCCTGAAAAGCTACGATAGGCAGGATTGTTACCAGCCCCATGGTGGCACCAGTGCCAAGTTGGGCTGGTTTGATAGTACCAAGTGGCTCCTGCAATCTGCCATCAAAATTTGGCAGGCGAGTTTTGTTTTCCAGGGAAAAGCGCCGTTGTTTGTGTTTGGCGGCCTGTGGCTGGGAGTTGCCTGCTGCCTCCTTAGAATCCACGATACGCAGGATAGTTCCCAGACCAGATGTGGCACCAGTGCCAGGTCAGGCTGGTTTGATAGTACCAAGTGGCTCCTGAAATCTGCCGTCAAAAAGTTGGCAGGCGCATTTTGTTTTCCAGGGAAAAGCGCCGTTGTTTGTGTTTGGGGCCCTGTGGCTGGGAGTGGCCGGCTGCCTCCTTAGAATCCACGATACGCAGGATGGTTTCCAGGCCCAAGGTGGCACCAGTTCCAAGTCTGGCTGGTTTGATAGTACCAAGTGGTTCCTGCAATCTGCCATCCAGAAGCGGGGCAGCTTACTTTTGTTTGCCAGGGAAACGGGCCGAGGTTTTGTGTCTGCGGGCCTATGGCTGGGAGTGACCGGCTGGCTCCTGAAAAGCTACGATAGGCAGGATGGTGACCAGACCCATGGTGGCACCAGTGCTAAGTTGGGCTGGTTTGATAGCACCAAGTGGCTCCTGCCATCTGCCATCAAAAAGTTGGCAGTCGAGTTTTGTTTTCCAGGGAAAAGCGCCATTGTTTGTGTTTGGGGGCCTGTGGCTGGGAGTGGCAAACCGTCTCCTTAGAACCCACGATAAGCAGGATGGTCCCCAGACGAGAGGTGGCACCAGTGCCAAGTCGGGCTAGTTTGATGGTGCAAAGTGGCTCCTGCAATCTGCCATCCGGAAGCGGGTTAACTTACTTTTGTTTGCCAGGGAAACGGGCCGAGGATTTTGTCTGGGGGCCTATGGCTGGGAGTGACCGGCTGGCTCCGGAAAAGCTACGATAGGCAGTATGGTGACCAGACCCATGGTGGCACCAGTGCCAAGTTGGGCTGGTTTGATAGTACCAAGTGGCTCCTGCAATCTGCCATCAAAAAGTTGGCAGGCGAGTTTTGTTTTCCAGGGAAATGCGCCGTTGTTTGTATTTGGGGGCCTATGGCTGGGAGTGACCGGCTGGCTCCTGAAAAGCTACGATAGGCAGTATGGTGACAAGACCCATGGTGGCACCAGTGCCAAGTTGGGCTGGTTTGATAGTACCAAGTGGCTCCTGCAATCTGCCATCAAAAAGTTGGCAGGCGAGTTTTGTTTTCCAGGGAAAAGCGCCGTTGTTTGTGTTTGGGGGCCTGTGGCTGAGAGTGGCCAGCTGGCTCCTTAGAATCCACGATACGCAGGATGGTTCCCAGATCCAAGGTGGCACCAGTGCCAAGTCGGGCTGGTTTGATGGTGCAAAGTGGCTCCTGCAATCTGCCATCCAGACGGGGGGCAGCGGATTTTTGTTTGCTGGAGAAAAGTTCCGTGGTTTGTTTTTGGGGGTATATGGCTGGGCGTGACCGGCTGGCTCCTTAAAAAGCTCGATACGCAGCATGGTTCCCAGACCCAAGGTAGCATCAGTGCCAAGTCGGGCTGTTTTCGTAGTACCAAGTGCGTCCTGCAATCTGCCATCCAGAAGTGGGGCAGCTTACTTTTGTTTGCCAGGGAAACGTGCCGAAATTTTTGTCTGGGTGCCTACGGCTGGGGGTGACTGGCTGGCTCCTGAAAAGCTACGATAGGCAGTATGGTGACAAGACCCATGGTGGCACCAGTGCCAAGTTGGGCTGGTTTGATAGTACCAAGTGGCTCCTGCAATCTGCCATCAAAAAGTTGGCAGGCGAGTTTTGTTTTCCAGGGAAAAGCGCCGTTGTTTTTGTTTGGGGGCCTGTGGCTGAGAGTGGCCAGCTGGCTCCTTAGAATCAACGATACGCAGGATGGTTCCCAGATCCAAGGTGGCACCAGTGCCAAGTCGGGCTGGTTTGATAGTACCAAGTGGCTCCTGCAATCTGCCATCCAGAAGCGGGGTAGCTTACATTTGTTTGCCAGGGAAACGGGCAGAGCTTTGTGCATGGGGGCCTATGGCTGGGAGTGGCCAGCTGGCTCCTTAAAATGCACGATATGCAGAATGGTGACCAGACCCAAGGTGGCACCAGTGCAAGTCGGGCTGGTATTGTAGTACCAAGTGCGTCCTGCAACTTGCCATCCAGAAGTGGGGCAGTTGAGTTTTGTTTACCAGAGTAAAGTGCCGTGGTTTGTGTTTGGGGGCCTATGGCTGAGAGTTGCCGGCTGGCCCCTGAAAATCCACGATAGGCAGGATGGTTCCCAGATCCAAGGTGGCACCAGTTCCAAGTCGGGCTGGTTTGATGGTGCAAAGTGGCTCCTGCAATCTGCCATCCAGACGCGGGGCAGCGGATTTTTGTTTGCTGGAGAAAAGTTCCGTGGTTTGTTTTTGGGGGTATATGGCTGGGCGTGACCGGCTGGCTCCTTAAAAAGCTCGATACGCAGCATGGTTCCCTGACCCAAGGTGGCATCAGTGCCAAGTCGGGCTGTTTTCGTAGTACCAAGTGCGTCCTGCAATCTGCCATCCAGAAGCGGGGCAGCTTACTTTTGTTTGCCAGGGAAACATGCCGAAATTTTTGTCTGGGTGCCTACGGCTGGGGGTGACTGGCTGGCTCCTGAAAATCCACGATAGGCAGGATGGTTCCCAGATCCAAGGTGGCACCAGTGCCAAGACGGGCTGGTTTGATAGTACCAAGTGGCTCCTGTAATCTGCCATCAAAAAGTTGGCAGGCCAGTTTTGTTTTCCAGGAAAAGCGCCGTTTTTTGTGTTTGTGGGCCTGTGGCTGGGAGTGGCCGGCTGGCGCCTTAGAATCTACGTTACGCAGCATGGTTCCCAGACCCATGGTGGCACCAGTGCCAAGTCGGGCTGGTTTGATAGTACCAAGTGGCTCCTGCAATCTGCCATCCAGAAGCGGGGCAGCTTACTTTTGTTTGCCAGGGAAACGGGCCGAGGTTTGTTACTGGGGGCCTATGGCTGGGAGTGACCGGCTGGCTCCTGAAAAGCTACGATAGGCAGGATGGTGACCAGACCCATGGTGGCAGCAGTGCCAAGTTGGGCTGGTTTGATAGTATTAAGTGGCTCCTGCAATCTGCCATCAAAATGTTGGCAGGCCAGTTTTGTTTTCCAGGGAAAAGCGCCGTTGTTTGTGTTTGTGGGCCTGTGGCTGGGAGTGGCCGGCTGGCGCCTTAGAATCTACGTTACGCAGCATGGTTCCCAGAGCCAAGGTGGCACCAGTGCCAAGTTGGGCTGGTTTGATAGTACTAAATAGCTCCTGCAATCTGCCATCCAGAAGCGGGGCAGCTTACTTTTGTTTGCCAGGGAAACGGGCCGAGGTTTGTGTCTGGCGGCCTATGGATGAGAGTGACCGGCTAGGTCCAGAAAAGCTACGATAGGCAGGATGGTGACCATACCCATGGTGGCACCAGTGCCAAGTTGGGCTGGTTTGATAGTACCAAGTGGCTCCTGCAATCTGCCATCAAAAATATGGCAGGCGAATTTTGTTTTCCAGGGAAAAGCGCCGTTGTTTGTGTTTGGGGGCCTATAGCTGGGAGTGGCCGGCTGGCGCCTTAGAATCTACGTTACGCAGCATGGTTCCCAGAGCCACGGTGGCACCAGTGCCAAGTTGGGCTGGTTTGATTGTACCAAGTCGCTCCTGCAATCTGCCATCCAAAAGCAGGGCAACTGAGTTTTGTTTGCGAGAGAAAAGGGCTGTGGTATGTGTTTGGGTCCTTTGGCTGGCAGTGGCCGGCTGGCTCCTTAAATTCCATGATACGCAGCATTGTTCCCAGACCCAAGGTGACACCAGTGCCAAGTAGGGCTGCTTTGACAGTGTCAAGCGCCTCCTGCAATCTCCCATCCACAAGTGGGGCAGCTGAGTTTTTTTTGCCTAAGAATCGGCCCATTGTTTTTGATTGGGGTCTGTGGCCGAGAGTGGTCGGCTGTCTCCTGACAATCCACAATACGCAGGATGGTTCCCAGAGCCAAGGTGGCACCAGTGCCAAGTTGGGCTGGTTTGATTGTACAAAGTGCGTCCTGCAATCTGCCATCCAGAAGCGGGGCAGCTGAGTTTTGTTTGCCAGAGTAAAGGGCCGTGGTTTTTGTTTGGGGGCCTATGGCTCAGAGTGGCCGGCTGGCCCCTGAAAATCCACGATAGGTAGAATGGTTCCCAGATCCAAGGTGGCACCAGTGCCAAGTCGGGCTGGTTTGATGGTGCAAAGTGGCTCCTGCAATCTGCCATCCCGACGCGGGGCAGCTGATTTTTGTTTGCCAGAGAACAAGTCCGTGGTTCGTTTTTGGGGGCATAAGGCTGGGAGTGGCCGGCTGGCTCCTTAAAAACCCGATACGCAGGATGGTTCCCAGACCCAAGGTGGCACCAGTGCCAAGTTGGGCTGTTTTTGTAGTACCAAGTGCGTCCGGCAATTTGCCCTCTAGAAGAGGGGCAGTTGAGTTTTGTTTGCCAGAGAAAAGTGCCGTGGTTTGTGTTTGAGCGCATATGGCTGAGAGTGGCCGGCTGACCCCTGAAAATCCACAATAGGCAGCATGGTTCCCAGAGCCAAGGTGGCACCAGTGCCAAGTCGGGCTGGTTTGATAGTACTAAATAGCTCCTGCAATCTGCCATCCAGAAGCGGGGCAGCTTAATTTTGTTTGCCAGGGAAACGGGAAGAGCTTTGTGTCTGGGGTCCTGTGGCTGGGAGTGGCCAGCTGGCTAATTAGAATCCACGATACGCAGGATGGTTCCCAGACCAGTGGTGGCACCAGTGCCAAGTCGGGCTGGTTTGATAGTACCGAGTGGCTCCTGCAATCTGGCATCCAGAAGCGGGGCATCTTAATTTTGTTTCCCAGGGAAACGGGTCGAGCTTTGTGTCTGGGGGCCTATGGCTGGGAGTGACCGGCTGGCTCCTGAAAAGCTACGATAGGCAGGATGGTGACCAGACCCATGGTGGCACCAGTGCCAAGTTGGGCTGGTTTGATAGTACCAAGTGGCTCCTGCAATCTGCCATCAAAAAGTTGGCAGTCGAGTTTTGTTTTCCAGGGAAAAGCGCCGTTGTTATTGTTTGGGGGCCTGTGGCTGGGAGTGGCCAGCTGGGTAATTAGAATCCACGATACGCAGGATGGTTCCCAGACCAGCGGTGGCACCAGTGCTAAGTCGGGAAAGTGTGATGGTGCAAAGTGGATCCTGCAATCTGCCATCCAGAAGCGGGGTAGCTTACTTGTGTTTGCCAGGGAAACGGGCCGAGGTTTTTTTCTGGGGGCCTATGGCTGGGAGTGACCGGCTGGGTCCTGAAAAGCTACAATAGGCAGGATGGTTACCCGGCCCAAGGTGGCACCAGTGCCAAGTTGGGCTGATTTGATAGTACCAAGTGGCTCCTGCAATCTGCCATCAAAAAGTTGGCAGGCGAGTTTTGTTTTCCAGGGAAAAGCGCCGTTGTTTGTGTTTGGGGCCCTGTGGCTGGCAGTTGCCGGCTGGCTCCTTAGAATCCACGATACGCAGGATGGTTTCCAGGCCCAATGTGGCACCAGTTCCAAGTCAGGCTGGTTTAATAGTACCAAGTGGCTCCTGCAATCTGCCATCCAGAAGAGGGGCAGCTTACTTTTGTTTGCCAGGGAAACGGGCAGAGGTTTTTGTCTGGGTCCCTATCGCTGGGAGCGACCAGCTGGCTCCTGAAAAGCTACGATAGGCAGTATGGTGGCCAGACCCATGGTGGCACCAGTGCCAAGTTGGGCTGGTTTGATAGTACCAAGTGGCTCCTGCAATCTGCCATCAAAAAGTTGGCAGGCGAGTTTTGTTTTCCAGGGAAAAGCGACGTTGTTTGTGTTTGGGGGCCTGTGGCTAAGAGTGGCCGGCTGGATCCTTAGAATCCACGATACGCAGGATGGTTCCCAGACAAGAGGTGGCACCAGAGACAAGTTGGGCTGGTTTGATAGTACCAAGTGGTTCCTGCAATCTGCCATCCAGAAGCGGGGCAGCTTACTTTTATTTGCCAGGGAAACGGGCCGTTGTTTGTGTTTGGGGGCCTGTGGCTGGGAGTGGCCGGTTGGCTCCTTAGAGTCCACGATACGCAGGATGGTTCCCAGACCAGAGGTGGCACCAGTGCCAAGTCGTGCTGGTTTGATAGTACCAAGTGGTTCCTGCAATCTGCCATCCAGAATTGGGGCAGCTTACTTTTATTTGCCAGGGAAACGGGCCGAGGTTTGTGTCTGGGGGCCTATGGCTGGGAGTGACCGGCTGGCTCCTGAAAAGCTACGATAGGCAGGATGGTGACCAGACCCATGGTGGCAGCAGTGCGAAGTTGGGCTGGTTTGATAGTACCAAGTGGCTCCTGCAATCTGCCATCCAGAAGCGGGGTAGCTTACTATTGTTTGCCAGGGAAACGGGCCGAGGATTTTGTCTGGGGGCCTATGGCTGGGAGTGACCGGCTGGCTCCTGAAATCTACGATAGACAGGATGGTTACCAGACCCATGGTGGCACCAGTGCCAAGTTGGGCTGATTTGATAATACCAAGTGGCTCCTGCAATCTGCCATCAAAAAGTTGGCAGGCGAGTTTTGTTTTCCAGGGAAAAGCGCCGTTGCTTGTTTTTGGGGTCCTGTGGCTGGGAGTGGCCGGCTGCCTCCTTAGAATCCACGATACGCAGGATGGTTCCCAGACCCAAGGTGGCACCAGTGCCAAGTCGGGCTGGTTTGATAGTACCAAGTGGTTCCTGCAATCTGCCATACAGAAGCGGGGCAGCTTAATTTTGTTTACCATGGACACGGGCCGAGATTTGTGTCTGGGCGCCTATGGCTGGGAGTGAATGGCTGGCTCCTGAAAAGCTACGATAGGCAGGATGGTGACCAGACCCATGGTGGCACCAGTGCCAAGTTGGGCGGGTTTGATAGCACCAAGTGGCTCCTGCAATCTGCCATCAAATAGTTGGCAGGCGAGTTTTGTTTTCCAGGGAAAAGCGCCATTGTTTGTGTTTGGGGGCCTGTGGCTGGGAGTGGCAAACCGGCTCCTAAGAACCCACGATAAGCACGATGGTTCCCAGACCAGAGGTTGCACCAGTGCCAAGTCAGGCTGGTTTGATAATACCAAGTGGCTCCTGCAATCTGCCATCCAGAAGCGGGGCAGCTTACTTTTGTTTGCCAGGGAAACGGGCCGAGGTTTGTGTCTGGGGGCCTATGGCTGGGAGTGACCGGCTGGCTCCTGAAAAGCTACGATAGGCAGGATGGTGACCAGACCCATGGTGCCAGCAGTGCCAAATTGGGCTGATTTGATAGTACCAAGTGGCTCCTGCAATCTGCCATCAAAATGTTGGCAGGCGAGTTTTGTTTTCCAGGGAAAAGCGCCGTTGTTTGTGTTTGGGGGCCTGTGGCTGGGAGTGGCCGGCTGGCTCCTTAGAATCCACGATACGCAGGATGGTTCCCAGACCAGAGGTGGCACCAGTGCCAAGTCGGGCTGATTTGATAGTACCAAGTGTCTCCTGCAATCTGCCATCCGGAAGCGGGGCAGCTTACTTTTGTTTGCCAGGGAAACGGGCCGAGGTTTGTGTCTGTGGGCCTATGGCTAGGAGTGACCGGCTGGCTCCTGATAAGCTACGATAGGCAGGATGGTGAGCAGACCCATGGTGGCAGCAGTGCCAAGTTGGGCTGGTTTGATAGTACCAAGTGGCTCCTGCAATCTGCCATTTGGAAGCGGGTTAACTTACTTTTGTTTGCCAGGGAAGCGGGCCGAGGATGTTGTCTGGGGGCCTATGGCTGGGAGTGACCGGCTGGCTCCGGAAAAGCTACGATAGGCAGGATGGTTACCTGACCCATGGTGACACCAGTGCCAAGTTGGGCTGGTTTGATAGTACCAAGTGGCTCCTGCAATCTGCCATCAAAAAGTTGGCAGGCGAGTTTTGTTTTCCAGGGAAAAGCGCCGTTGTTTGTGTTTAGGGGCCTCTGGCTGGGAGTGGCCGGCTGGCTCCTTAGAATCCACGATACGCAGGATAGTTCCCAGACCAGAGGTGGCACCAGTGCCAAGTCGGGCTGGTTTGATAGTACCAAGTGGCTCCTGCAATCTGCCATCAAAAAGTTGGCAGGCGCATTTTGTTTTCCATGGAAAAGCGCCGTTGTTTGTGTTTGGGGCCCTGTGGCTGGGAGTGGCCGGCTGCCTCCTTAGAATCCACGATACGCAGGATGGTTTCCAGGCCCAAGGTGGCACCAGTTCCAAGTCTGGCTGGTTTGATAGTACCAAGTGGTTCCTGCAATCTGCCATCCAGAAGCGGGGCAGCTTACTTTTGTTTGCCAGGGAAACGGGCCGAGGTTTTGTGTCTGCGGGCCTATGGCTGGGAGTGACCGGCTGGCTCCTGAAAAACTACGATAGGCAGGATGGTGACCAGACCCATGGTGGCACCAGTGCCAAGTTGGGCTGGTTTGATAGCACCAAGTGGCTCCGGCAATCTGCCATCATAAAGTTGGCAGGCGAGTTTTGTTTTCCAGGGAAAAGCGCCAGTGTTCGTGTTTGGGGGCTGTGGTTGGGAAAGGCCGGATGGCTAATTAGAATCCACGATACGCAGGATGGTTCCCAGACCCAAGGAGGCACCAGTGCCAAGTCAGGCTGGTTTGATAGTACCAAGTGGTTCCTGCAATCTGCCATCCAGAAGCAGGGCAGCTTACTTTTGTTTACCATGGAAACGGGCCGACATTTGTGTCTGGGCGCCTATGGCTGGGAGTGACCGGCTGGCTCCTGAAAAGCTACGATAGGCAGGATGGTGACAAGACCCATGGTGGCACCAGTGCCAAGTTGGGCTGGTTTGATAGCACCAAGTGGCTCCTGCAATCTGCCATCAAAAAGTTGGCAGTCGAGTTTTGTTTTCCAGGGAAAAGCGCCATTGTTTGTGTTTGGGGGCCTGTGGCTGGGAGTGGCAAACCGGCTCCTTAGAACCCACGATAAGCAGGATGGTCCCCAGACGAGAGGTGGCACCAGTGCCAAGTCGGGCTAGTTTGATGGTGCAAAGTGGCTCCTGCAATCTGCCATCCGGAAGCGGGTTAACTTACTTTTGTTTGCCAGGGAAACGGGCCGAGGATTTTGTCTGGGGGCCTATGGCTGGGAGTGACCGGCTGGCTCCGGAAAAGCTACGATAGGCAGTATGGTCCCCAGACGAGAGGTGGCACCAGTGCCAAGTCGGGATGGTTTGATAGTACCAAGTGACTCCTGCAATCTGCCATCAAAAATTTGGCAGGCGAGTTTTGTTTTCCAGGGAAATGCGCCGTTCTTTTTATTTGGGGGCCTATGGCTGGGAGTGACCGGCTGGCTCCGGAAAAGCTCCGATAGGCAGGATGGTGACAAGACCCATGGTGGCACCAGTGCCAAGTTGGGCTGGTTTGATAGTACCAAGTGGCTCCTGCAATCTGCCATCAAAAAGTTGGCAGGCGAGTTTTGTTTTCCAGGGAAAAGCGCCGTTGTTTGTGTTTGGGGACCTGTGGCTGGGAGTGGCCGGCTGGCTCCTTAGAATCCACGATACGCAGGATGGTTCCCAGATCCAAGGTGGCACCAGTGCCAAGTCGGGCTGGTTTGATGGTGCAAAGTGGCTCCTGCAATCTGCCATCCAGAAGCGGGGTAGCTTACATTTGTTTGCCAGGGAAACGGGCAGAGCTTTGTGCATGGGGGCCTATGGCTGGGAGTGACCAGCTGGCTCCTTAAAATGCACGATATGCAAAATGGTGACCAGACCCAAGGTGGCACCAGTGCCAAGTCGGGCTGGTATTGTAGTACCAAGTGCGTCCTGCAATTTGCCATCCAGAAGAGGGGCAGTTGAGTTTTGTTTACCAGAGTAAAGTGCCGTGGTTTGTGTTTGGGGGCCTATGGCTGAGAGTTGCCGGCTGGCCCCTGAAAATCCACGATAGGCAGGATGGTTCCCAGATCCAAGGTGGCACCAGTTCCAAGTCGGGCTGGTTTGATGGTGCAAAGTGGCTCCTGCAATCTGCCATCCAGACGCGGGGCAGCGGATTTTTGTTTGCTGGAGAAAAGTTCCGTGGTTTGTTTTTGGGGGTATATGGCTGGGCGTGACCGGCTGGCTCCTTAAAAAGCTCGATACGCAGCATGGTTCCCTGACCCAAGGTGGCATCAGTGCCAAGTCGGGCTGTTTTCGTCGTACCAAGTGTCTCCTGCAATCTGCCATCCGGAAGCGGGGCAGCTTACTTTTGTTTGCCAGGGAAACGGGCCGAGGTTTGTGTCTGTGGGCCTATGCCTAGGAGTGACCGGCTGGCTCCTGATAAGCTACGATAGGCAGGATGGTGACCAGACCCATGGTGGCAGCAGTGCCAAGTTGGGCTGGTTTGATAGTACCAAGTGGCTCCTGCAATCTGCCATTTGGAAGCGGGTTAACTTACTTTTGTTTGCCAGGGAAACGGGCCGAGGATGTTGTCTGGGGTCCTATGGCTGGGAGTGACCGGCTGGCTCCGGAAAAGCTACGATAGGCAGGATGGTTACCTGACCCATGGTGACACCAGTGCCAAGTTGGGCTGGTTTGATAGTACCAAGTGGCTCCTGCAATCTGCCAACAAAATGTTGGCAGGCGAGTTTTCTTTTCCAGGGAAAAGCGCCGTTGTTTGTGTTTGGGGGCCTCTGGCTGGGAGTGGCCGGCTGGCTCCTTAGAATCCACGATACGCAGGATAGTTCCCAGATCAGAGGTGGCACCAGTGCCAAGTCGGGCTGGTTTGATGGTGCAAAGTGGCTCCTGCAATCTGCCGTCAAAAAGTTGGCAGGCGCATTTTGTTTTCCATGGAAAAGCGCCGTTGTTTGTGTTTGGGGCCCTGTGGCTGGGAGTGGCCGGCTGCCTCCTTAGAATCCACGATACGCAGGATGGTTTCCAGGCCCAAGGTGGCACCAGTTCCAAGTCTGGCTGGTTTGATAGTACCAAGTGGTTCCTGCAATCTGCCATCCAGAAGCGGGGCAGCTTACTTTTGTTTGCCAGGGAAACGGGCCGAGGTTTTGTGTCTGCGGGCCTATGGCTGGGAGTGACCGGCTGGCTCCTGAAAAGCTACGATAGGCAGGATGGTGACCAGACCCATGGTGGCACCAGTGCTAAGTTGGGCTGGTTTGATAGCACCAAGTGGCTCCTGCCATCTGCGATCAAAAAGTTGGCAGGCGAGTTTTGTTTTCCAGGGAAAAGCGCCAGTGTTCGTGTTTGGGGGCTGTGGTTGGGAAAGGCCGGATGGCTAATTAGAATCCACGATACGCAGGATGGTTCCCAGACCCAAGGAGGCACCAGTGCCAAGTCGGGCTGGTTTGATAGTACCAAGTGGTTCCTGCAATCTGCCATCCAGAAGCAGGGCAGCTTACTTTTGTTTACCATGGAAACGGGCCGACATTTGTGTCTGGGCGCCTATGGCTGGGAGTGACCGGCTAGGTCCTGAAAAGCTACGATAGGCAGGATGGTGACAAGACCCATGGTGGCACCAGTGCCAAGTTGGGCTGGTTTGATAGCACCAAGTGGCTCCTGCAATCTGCCATCAAAAAGTTGGCAGTCGAGTTTTGTTTTCCAGGGAAAAGCGCCATTGTTTGTGTTTGGGGGCATGTGGCTGGGAGTGGCAAACCGGCTCCTTAGAACCCACGATAAGCAGGATGGTCCCCAGACGGGAGGTGGCACCAGTGCCAAGTCGGGCTAGTTTGATGGTGCAAAGTGGCTCCTGCAATCTGCCATCCGGAAGCGGGTTAACTTTCTTTTGTTTGCCAGGGAAACGGGCCGAGGATTTTGTCTGGGGGCCTATGGCTGGGAGTGACCGGCTGGCTCCGGAAAAGCTACGATAGGCAGTATGGTGACAAGACCCATGGTGGCACCAGTGCCAAGTTGGGCTGGTTTGATAGTACCAAGTGGCTCCTGCAATCTGCCATCAAAAAGTTGGCAGGCGAGTTTTGTTTCCCAGGGAAAAGCGCCGTTGTTTGTGTTTGGGGGCCTGTGGCTGGGAGTGGCCAGCTGGCTCCTTAGAATCCACGATACGCAGGATGGTTCCCAGATCCAACGTGGCACCAGTGCCAAGTCGGGCTGGTTTGATGGTGCAAAGTGGCTCCTGCAATCTGCCATCCAGAATTGGGGCAGCTTACTTTTGTTTGCCAGGGAAACGGGCCGAGGTTTGTGTCTGGGGGCCAATGGCTGGGAGTGGCCAGCTGGCTCCTTAAAATGCACGATATGCAGAATGGTGACCAGACCCAAGGTGGCACCAGTGCCAAGTCTGGCTGGTATTGTAGTACCAAGTGCGTCCTGCAATTTGCCATCCAGAAGAGGGGCAGTTGAGTTTTGTTTACCAGAGTAAAGTGCCGTGGTTTGTGTTTGGGGGCCTATGGCTGAGAATTGCCAGCTGGCCCCTGAAAATCCACGATAGGCAGGATGGTTCCAAGATCCAAGGTGGCACCAGTTCCAAGTCGGGCTGGTTTGATGGTGCAAAGTGTCTCCTGCAATCTGCCATCCAGACGCGGGGCAGCGGATTTTTGTTTGCTGGAGAAAAGTTCCGTGGTTTGTTTTTGGGGGTATATGGCTGGGCGTGACCGGCTGGCTCCTTAAAAAGCTCGATACGCAGCATGGTTCCCTGACCCAAGGTGGCATCAGTGCCAAGTCGGGCTGTTTTCGTAGTACCAAGTGCGTCCTGCAATCTGCCATCCAGAAGCGGGGCAGCTTACTTTTGTTTGCCAGGGAAACGTGCCGAAATTTTTGTCTGGGTGCCTACGGCTGGGGGTGACTGGCTGGCTCCTGAAAAGCTACGATAGGCAGGATGGTTACCAGCCCCATGGTGGCACCAGTGCCAAGATGGGCTGGTTTGATAGTACCAAGTGGCTCCTGCAATCTGCCATCAAAAAGTTGGCAGGCCAGTTTTGTTTTCCACGGAAAAGCGCAGTTGTTTGTGTTTGGGGGCATGTGGCTGGGAGTGGCCGGCTGGCTCCTTAGAATCCACGATACGCAGGATGGTTCCCAGACAAGAGGTGGCACCAGTGACAAGTTGGGCTGGTTTGATAGTACCAAGTGGTTCCTGCAATCTGCCATCCAGAAGCGGGGCAGCTTACTTTTGTTTGCCAGGGAAACGGGCCGTTGTTTGTGTTTGGGGGCCTGTGGCTGGGAGTGGCCGGCTGGCTCCTTAGAATCCACGATACGCAGGATGGTTCCCAGATCCAAGGTGGCACCAGTGCCAAGTCGGGCTGGTTTGATGGTGCAAAGTGGCTCCTGCAATCTGCCATCCAGAAGCGGGGTAGCTTACATTTGTTTGCCAGGGAAACGGGCAGAGCTTTGTGCATGGGGGCCTATGGCTGGGAGTGGCCAGCTGGCTCCTTAAATGCACGATATGCAGAATGGTGACCAGACCCAAGGTGGCACCAGGGCCAAGTCGGGCTGGTTTGATAGTACCAAGTGGCTCCTGCAACTTGCCATCCAGAAGAGGGGCAGTTGAGTTTTGTTTACCAGAGTAAAGTGCCGTGGTTTGTGTTTGGGGGCCTATGGCTGAGAGTTGCCGGCTGGCCCCTGAAAATCCACGATAGGCAGGATGGTTCCCAGATCCAAGGTGGCACCAGTGCCAAGTCGGGCTGGTTTGATGGTGCAAAGTGGCTCCTGCAATCTGCCATCCAGACGCGGGGCAGCGGATTTTTGTTTGCTGGAGAAAAGTTCCGTGGTTTGTTTTTGGGTGTATATGGCTGGGCGTGACCGGCTGGCTCCTTAAAAAGCTCGATACGCAGCATGGTTCCCTGACCCAAGGTGGCATCAGTGCCAAGTTGGGCTGTTTTCGTAGTACCAAGTGCGTCCTGCAATCTGCCATCCAGAAGCGGGGCAGCTTACTTTTGTTTGCCAGGGAAACGTGCCGAAATTTTTGTCTGGGTGCCTACAGCTGGGGGTGACTGGCTGGCTCCTGAAAAGCTACGATAGGCAGGATGGTTACCAGCCCCATGGTGGCACCAGTGCCAAGTTGGGCTGGTTTGATAGTACCAAGTGGCTCCTGCAATCTGCCATCAAAAAGTTGGCAGGCCAGTTTTGTTTTCCAGGGAAAAGCGCCGTTGTTTGTGTTTGGGGGCATGTGGCTGGGAGTGGCCGGCTAGCTCCTGAAAATCCACGATAGGCAGGATGGTTCCCAGATCCATGGTGGCACCAGTGCCAAGTCGGGCTGGTTTTATGTTGCAAAGTGGCTCCTGCAATCTGCCATCAAAAAGTTGGCAGGCGAGTTTTGTTTTCCAGGGAAAAGCGCCGTTGTTTGTGTTTGGGGGCCTGTGGCTGGGAGTGGCCGGCTGGCTAATTAGAATCTACGATACGCAGCATGGTTCCCAGACCCAAGGTGGCACCAGTGCCAAGTCGGGCTGGTTTGATAGTACCAAGTGGTTCCTGCAATCTGCCATCCAGAATCGGGGCAGCTTACTTTTGTTTGCCAGGGAAACGGGCCGAGGTTTTTTTCTGGGGGCCTATGGCTGGGAGTGACCGGCTGGCTCCTGAAAAGCTACGATAGGCAGGATGGTGACCAGACCCATGGTGGCACCAGTGCCAAGTTGGGCTGGTTTGATAGTACCAAGTGTCTCCTGCAATATGCTCACAAAATGTTTGCAGGCGAGATTTGTTTTCCAGGGAAAAGCGCCGTTGTTTGTGTTTGGTGGCCTGTGGCTGGGAGTGGCCGGCTGGCGCCTTAGAATCTACGTTACACAGCATGGTTCCCAGAGCCAAGGTGGCACCAGTGCCAAGTTGGGCTGGTTTGATAGTACTAAATAGCTCCTGCAATCTGCCATCCAGAAGCGGGGCAACTGAGTTTTTTTTGCCAGAGAAAAGGGCGGTGGTATGTGTTTGGGTCCTGTGGCTGGAATTGGCCGGCTGGCTCCTTAAATTCCATGATACGCAGCATTGTTCCCAGACCCATGGTGACACCAGTGCCAAGTAGGGCTGCTTTGACAGTGTCAAGCGCCTCCTGCAATCTCCCATCCACAAGTGGGGCAGCTGAGTTTTTTTTGCCTATGAATCGGGCCATTGTTTTTGATAGGGGTCTGTGGCCGAGAGTGGTCGGCTGGCTCCTGACAATCCACAATACACAGGATGGTTCCCAGACCCAAGGTGGCACCAGTGCCAAGTTGGGCTGGTTTGATTGTACCAAGTGCGTCCTGCAATCTGCCATCCAGAAGCGGGACAGCTGAGTTTTGTTTGCCAGAGAAAAGGGCCGTGGTTTTTGTTTGGGGGCCTATGGCTCAGAGTGGCCGGCTGGCCCCTGAAAATCCACGATAGGCAGAATGGTTCCCAGATCCAAGGTGGCACCAGTGCCAAGTCGGGCTGGTTTGATGGTGCAAAGTGGATCCTGCAATCTGCCATCCCGACGCGGGGCAGCTGATTTTTGTTTGCCAGACAACAAGTCCGTGGTTCGTTTTTGGGGGCATATGGCTGGGAGTGGCCGGCTGGCTCCTTAAAATCCCGATACGCAGGATGGTTCCCAGACCCAAGGTGGCACCAGTGCCAAGTTGGGCTGTTTTTGTAGTACCAAGTGCGTCCGGCAATTTGCCCTCCAGAAAAGGGGCAGTTGAGTTTTGTTTGCCAGAGAAAAGTGCCGTGGTTTGTGTTTGAGGGCATATGGCTGAGAGTGGCCGGCTGACCCCTGAAAATCCACAATAGGCAGCATGGTTCCCAGAGCCAAGGTGGCACCAGTGCCAAGTCGGGCTGGTTTGATAGTACTAAATAGCTCCTGCAATCTGCCATCCAGAAGCGGGGCAGCTTAATTTTGTTTGCCAGGGAAACGGGCAGAGCTTTGTGTCTGGGGTCCTTTGGCTGGGAGTGGCCAGCTGGCTAATTAGAATCCACGATACGCAGGATGGTTCCCAGACCAGTGGTGGCACCAGTGCCAAGTCGGGCTGGTTTGATAGTACCAAGTGCGTCCTGCAATCTGCCATCCAGAAGCGGGGCATCTTAATTTTGTTTCCCAGGGAAACGGGCCGAGGTTTGTGTCTGGGGGCCTATGGCTGGGAGTGACCGGCTGGCTCCTGAAAAGCTACGATAGGCAGGATGGTGACCAGACCCATGGTGGCACCAGTGCCAAGTTGGGCTGGTTTGATAGTACCATGTGGCTCCCGCAATCTGCCATCAAAAAGTTGGCAGGCCAGTTTTGTTTTCCAGGGAAAAGCGCCGTTGTTTGTGTTTGGGGGCCTGTGGCTGGGAGTGACCGGCTGGCTAATTAGAATCCACGATACGCAGGATGGTTCCCAGACCAGAGGTGGCACCAGTGCTAAGTCGGGATAGTGTGATGGTGCAAAGTGGATCCTGCAATCTGCCATCCAGAAGCGGGGTAGCTTACTTGTGTTTCCCAGGGAAACGGGCCGAGGTTTTTTTCTGGGGGCCTATGGCTGGGAGTGACCGGCTGGCTCCTGAAAAGCTACAATAGGCAGGATGGTTACCCGACCCATGGTGGCACCAGTGCCAAGTTGGGCTGATTTGATAGAACCAAGTGGCTCCTGCAATCTGCCATCAAAAATTTGGCAGGCGAGTTTTTTTTTCCGGGAAAAAGCGCCGTTGTTTTTGTTTGGGGACCTGTGGCTGGGAGTGGCCCCCTTGCGTCTTGGAATCATCGATACGCAGGATGGTTCCCAGACCCAAGGTGGCACCAGTGCCAAGTCGGGCTGGTTTGATAGTACCAAGTGGTTCCTTCAATCTGCCATCCAGAAGCGGGGCAGCTTACTTTTGTTTACCATGGAAACGGGCCGAGATTTGTGCCTGGGCGCCTATGGCTGGGAGTGACTGGCTGGCTCCTGAAAAGCTACGATAGGCAGAATGGTGACCAGACCCATGGTGGCACCAGTGCCAAGTTGGGCGGGTTTGATAGCACCAAGAGGCTCCTGCAATCTGCCGTCAAAATGTTGGCAGGCGAGTTTTGTATTCCAGGGAAAAGCGCCATTGTTTGTGTTTGGGGGCCTGTGGCTGGGAGTGGCAAACCGGCTCCTAAGAACCCACGATAAGCACGAGGGTTCCCAGACCAGAGGTTGCACCAGTGCCAAGTCGGGCTGGTTTGATAATACCAAGTGGCTCCTGCAATCTGCCATCCAGAAGTGGGGCAGCTTACTTTTGTTTTCCAGGGAAACGGGCCGAGGTTTGTGTCTGGGGGCCTATGGCTGAGAGTGACCGGCTGTCTCCTGAAAAGCTACGATAGGCAGGATGGTGACCAGACCCATGGTGGCAGCAGTGCCATGTTGGGCTGGTTTGATAGTACCAAGTGGCTCCTGCAATCTGCCATCAAAAAGTTGGCAGGCGAGTTTTGTTTTCCAGGGAAAAGTGCCGTTGTTTGTGTTTGGGGCCTGTGCCTGGGAGTGGCGGGCTGGCTCCTTAGAATCCACGATACGCAGCATGGTTCCCAGACCAGAGGTGGCACCAGTGCCAAGTCGGGCTGATTTGATAGTACCAAGTGTCTCCTGCAATCTCCCATCCGGAAGCGGGGCAGCTTACTTTTGTTTGCCAGGGAAACGGGCCGAGATTTGTGTCTGGGTTCCTATGGCTGGGAGTGACCGGCTAGGTCCTGAAAAGCTACGATAGGCAGGATGGTGACCAGACCCATGGTGGCACCAATGCCAAGTTGGGCTGATTTGATAGAACCAAGTGGCTCCTGCAATCTGCCATCAAAAATTTGGCAGGCGAATTTTGTTTTCCGGGAAAAAGTGCCGTTGTTTTTGTTTGGGGACCTGTGGCTGGGAGTGGCCCCCTTGCGTCTTGGAATCATCGATACGCAGGATGGTTCCCAGACCCAAGGTGGCACCAGTGCCAAGTCGGACTGGTTTGATAGTACCAAGTGGCTCCTGCAATCTGCCATCAAAAAGTTGGCAGGCGAGTTTTGTTTTCCAGGGAAAATCGCCGTTGTTTGTGTTTGGCGGCATGTGGCTGGGAGTGGCCAGCTGCCTCCTTAGAATCAACATTCCGCAGGATGGTTCCCAGAGCCAAGGTGGCACCAGTGCCAAGTCGGGCTGGTTTAATGCCGCAAAGTGGCTCCTGCAATCTGCCATCCAGAAGCGGGGTAGCTTACTTGTGTTTGCCAAGGAAACGGGCCGAGGTTTGTGTGTCGATGCCTATGGCTGGGAGTGACCGGCTGGCTCCTGAAAAGCTACGATAGGCAGGATGGTGACCAGACCCATGGTGGCACCAGTGCGAAGTTGGGCTGATTTGATTGTACCAAGTGGCTCCTGCAATCTGCCATCAAAAAGTTGGCAGGCGAGTTTAGTTTTCCAGGGAAAAGCGCCGTTGTTTGTGTTTGGGGGCCTGTGGCTGGGAGTGGACGGCTGGCTAATTAGAATCCACGATACGCAGGATGGTTCCCAGACCCAAGGAGGCACCAGTGCCAATTCGGTCTAGTTTGATGGTGCAAAGTGGCTCCTGCAATCTGCCATCCAGAAGCGGGGTAGCTTACTTTTGTTTGCAAGGGAACCGGGCCGAGGTTTGTGTCTGTGGGCCTAAGACTGGGAGTGACCGGCTGGCTCCTGAAAAGCTACGATAGGCAGGATGGTTACCAGACCCATGGTGACACCAGTGCCAAGTTGGGCTGGTTTGATAGTACCAAGTGGCTCCTGCAATCTGCCATCAAAAAGTTGGCAGGCCAGTTTTGTTTTCCAGGGAAAAGCGCCGTTGTTTGTGTTTGGGGGCATGTGGCTGGGAGTGGCCGGCTAGCTCCTGAAAATCCACGATAGGCAGGATGGTTCCCAGATCCATGGTGGCACCAGTGCCAAGTCGGGCTGGTTTTATGTTGCAAAGTGGCTCCTGCAATCTGCCATCAAAAAGTTGGCAGGCGAGTTTTGTTTTCCAGGGAAAAGCGCCGTTGTTTGTGTTTGGGGGCCTGTGGCTGGGAGTGGCCGGCTGGCTAATTAGAATCTACGATACGCAGCATGGTTCCCAGACCCAAGGTGGCACCAGTGCCAAGTCGGGCTGGTTTGATAGTACCAAGTGGTTCCTGCAATCTGCCATCCAGAATCGGGGCAGCTTACTTTTGTTTGCCAGGGAAACGGGCCGAGGTTTTTTTCTGGGGGCCTATGGCTGGGAGTGACCGGCTGGCTCCTGAAAAGCTACGATAGGCAGGATGGTGACCAGACCCATGGTGGCACCAGTGCCAAGTTGGGCTGGTTTGATAGTACCAAGTGTCTCCTGCAATCTGCTCACAAAATGTTTGCAGGCGAGATTTGTTTTCCAGGGAAAAGCGCCGTTGTTTGTGTTTGGTGGCCTGTGGCTGGGAGTGGCCGGCTGGCGCCTTAGAATCTACGTTACACAGCATGGTTCCCAGAGCCAAGGTGGCACCAGTGCCAAGTTGGGCTGGTTTGATAGTACTAAATAGCTCCTGCAATCTGCCATCCAGAAGCGGGGCAACTGAGTTTTTTTTGCCAGAGAAAAGGGCGGTGGTATGTGTTTGGGTCCTGTGGCTGGAATTGGCCGGCTGGCTCCTTAAATTCCATGATACGCAGCATTGTTCCCAGACCCATGGTGACACCAGTGCCAAGTAGGGCTGCTTTGACAGTGTCAAGCGCCTCCTGCAATCTCCCATCCACAAGTGGGGCAGCTGAGTTTTTTTTGCCTATGAATCGGGCCATTGTTTTTGATAGGGGTCTGTGGCCGAGAGTGGTCGGCTGGCTCCTGACAATCCACAATACACAGGATGGTTCCCAGACCCAAGGTGGCACCAGTGCCAAGTTGGGCTGGTTTGATTGTACCAAGTGCGTCCTGCAATCTGCCATCCAGAAGCGGGACAGCTGAGTTTTGTTTGCCAGAGAAAAGGGCCGTGGTTTTTGTTTGGGGGCCTATGGCTCAGAGTGGCCGGCTGGCCCCTGAAAATCCACGATAGGCAGAATGGTTCCCAGATCCAAGGTGGCACCAGTGCCAAGTCGGGCTGGTTTGATGGTGCAAAGTGGATCCTGCAATCTGCCATCCCGACGCGGGGCAGCTGATTTTTGTTTGCCAGACAACAAGTCCGTGGTTCGTTTTTGGGGGCATATGGCTGGGAGTGGCCGGCTGGCTCCTTAAAATCCCGATACGCAGGATGGTTCCCAGACCCAAGGTGGCACCAGTGCCAAGTTGGGCTGTTTTTGTAGTACCAAGTGCGTCCGGCAATTTGCCCTCCAGAAAAGGGGCAGTTGAGTTTTGTTTGCCAGAGAAAAGTGCCGTGGTTTGTGTTTGAGGGCATATGGCTGAGAGTGGCCGGCTGACCCCTGAAAATCCACAATAGGCAGCATGGTTCCCAGAGCCAAGGTGGCACCAGTGCCAAGTCGGGCTGGTTTGATAGTACTAAATAGCTCCTGCAATCTGCCATCCAGAAGCGGGGCAGCTTAATTTTGTTTGCCAGGGAAACGGGCAGAGCTTTGTGTCTGGGGTCCTTTGGCTGGGAGTGGCCAGCTGGCTAATTAGAATCCACGATACGCAGGATGGTTCCCAGACCAGTGGTGGCACCAGTGCCAAGTCGGGCTGGTTTGATAGTACCAAGTGCGTCCTGCAATCTGCCATCCAGAAGCGGGGCATCTTAATTTTGTTTCCCAGGGAAACGGGCCGAGGTTTGTGTCTGGGGGCCTATGGCTGGGAGTGACCGGCTGGCTCCTGAAAAGCTACGATAGGCAGGATGGTGACCAGACCCATGGTGGCACCAGTGCCAAGTTGGGCTGGTTTGATAGTACCATGTGGCTCCCGCAATCTGCCATCAAAAAGTTGGCAGGCCAGTTTTGTTTTCCAGGGAAAAGCGCCGTTGTTTGTGTTTGGGGGCCTGTGGCTGGGAGTGACCGGCTGGCTAATTAGAATCCACGATACGCAGGATGGTTCCCAGACCAGAGGTGGCACCAGTGCTAAGTCGGGATAGTGTGATGGTGCAAAGTGGATCCTGCAATCTGCCATCCAGAAGCGGGGTAGCTTACTTGTGTTTCCCAGGGAAACGGGCCGAGGTTTTTTTCTGGGGGCCTATGGCTGGGAGTGACCGGCTGGCTCCTGAAAAGCTACAATAGGCAGGATGGTTACCCGACCCATGGTGGCACCAGTGCCAAGTTGGGCTGATTTGATAGAACCAAGTGGCTCCTGCAATCTGCCATCAAAAATTTGGCAGGCGAGTTTTTTTTTCCGGGAAAAAGCGCCGTTGTTTTTGTTTGGGGACCTGTGGCTGGGAGTGGCCCCCTTGCGTCTTGGAATCATCGATACGCAGGATGGTTCCCAGACCCAAGGTGGCACCAGTGCCAAGTCGGGCTGGTTTGATAGTACCAAGTGGTTCCTTCAATCTGCCATCCAGAAGCGGGGCAGCTTACTTTTGTTTACCATGGAAACGGGCCGAGATTTGTGCCTGGGCGCCTATGGCTGGGAGTGACTGGCTGGCTCCTGAAAAGCTACGATAGGCAGAATGGTGACCAGACCCATGGTGGCACCAGTGCCAAGTTGGGCGGGTTTGATAGCACCAAGAGGCTCCTGCAATCTGCCGTCAAAATGTTGGCAGGCGAGTTTTGTATTCCAGGGAAAAGCGCCATTGTTTGTGTTTGGGGGCCTGTGGCTGGGAGTGGCAAACCGGCTCCTAAGAACCCACGATAAGCACGAGGGTTCCCAGACCAGAGGTTGCACCAGTGCCAAGTCGGGCTGGTTTGATAATACCAAGTGGCTCCTGCAATCTGCCATCCAGAAGTGGGGCAGCTTACTTTTGTTTTCCAGGGAAACGGGCCGAGGTTTGTGTCTGGGGGCCTATGGCTGAGAGTGACCGGCTGTCTCCTGAAAAGCTACGATAGGCAGGATGGTGACCAGACCCATGGTGGCAGCAGTGCCATGTTGGGCTGGTTTGATAGTACCAAGTGGCTCCTGCAATCTGCCATCAAAAAGTTGGCAGGCGAGTTTTGTTTTCCAGGGAAAAGTGCCGTTGTTTGTGTTTGGGGCCTGTGCCTGGGAGTGGCGGGCTGGCTCCTTAGAATCCACGATACGCAGCATGGTTCCCAGACCAGAGGTGGCACCAGTGCCAAGTCGGGCTGATTTGATAGTACCAAGTGTCTCCTGCAATCTCCCATCCGGAAGCGGGGCAGCTTACTTTTGTTTGCCAGGGAAACGGGCCGAGATTTGTGTCTGGGTTCCTATGGCTGGGAGTGACCGGCTAGGTCCTGAAAAGCTACGATAGGCAGGATGGTGACCAGACCCATGGTGGCACCAATGCCAAGTTGGGCTGATTTGATAGAACCAAGTGGCTCCTGCAATCTGCCATCAAAAATTTGGCAGGCGAATTTTGTTTTCCGGGAAAAAGTGCCGTTGTTTTTGTTTGGGGACCTGTGGCTGGGAGTGGCCCCCTTGCGTCTTGGAATCATCGATACGCAGGATGGTTCCCAGACCCAAGGTGGCACCAGTGCCAAGTCGGACTGGTTTGATAGTACCAAGTGGCTCCTGCAATCTGCCATCAAAAAGTTGGCAGGCGAGTTTTGTTTTCCAGGGAAAATCGCCGTTGTTTGTGTTTGGCGGCATGTGGCTGGGAGTGGCCAGCTGCCTCCTTAGAATCAACATTCCGCAGGATGGTTCCCAGAGCCAAGGTGGCACCAGTGCCAAGTCGGGCTGGTTTAATGCCGCAAAGTGGCTCCTGCAATCTGCCATCCAGAAGCGGGGTAGCTTACTTGTGTTTGCCAAGGAAACGGGCCGAGGTTTGTGTGTCGATGCCTATGGCTGGGAGTGACCGGCTGGCTCCTGAAAAGCTACGATAGGCAGGATGGTGACCAGACCCATGGTGGCACCAGTGCGAAGTTGGGCTGATTTGATTGTACCAAGTGGCTCCTGCAATCTGCCATCAAAAAGTTGGCAGGCGAGTTTAGTTTTCCAGGGAAAAGCGCCGTTGTTTGTGTTTGGGGGCCTGTGGCTGGGAGTGGACGGCTGGCTAATTAGAATCCACGATACGCAGGATGGTTCCCAGACCCAAGGAGGCACCAGTGCCAATTCGGTCTAGTTTGATGGTGCAAAGTGGCTCCTGCAATCTGCCATCCAGAAGCGGGGTAGCTTACTTTTGTTTGCAAGGGAACCGGGCCGAGGTTTGTGTCTGTGGGCCTAAGACTGGGAGTGACCGGCTGGCTCCTGAAAAGCTACGATAGGCAGGATGGTTACCAGACCCATGGTGACACCAGTGCCAAGTTGGGCTGGTTTGATAGTACCAAGTGGCTCCTGCAATCTGCCATCAAAAAGTTGGCAGGCCAGTTTTGTTTTCCATGGAAAAGCGCCGTTGTTTGTGTTTAGCGGCATGTGGCTGGGAGTGGCCAGCTGGCTCCTTAGAATCCACGATACGCAGCATGGTTCCCAGAGCCAAGGTGGCACCAGTGCCAAGTCGGGCTGGTTTGATGGTGCAAAGTAGTTCCTGCAATCTGCCATCCAGAAGCGGGGTAGCTTACTTGTGTTTGCCAAGGAAACGGGCCGATGTTTGTATCTCGAGGCCTCTGGCTGGGACTGACCGGCTGTCTCCCGAAAAGCTACGATAGGCAGGATGGTGACCAGACCCATGGTGGCACCAGTGCCAAGTTGGGCTGGTTTGATAGTACCAAGTGGCTCCTGCAATCTGCTCACAAAAAGTTGGCAGGCGAGTTTTGTTTTCCAGGGAAAAGCGCCGTTGTTTGTGTTTGGGGGCCTGTGGCTGGGAGTGGCCGGCTGGCTAATTAGAATCCACGATACGCAGGATGGTTCCCAGACCAGAGGTCGCACCAGTGCCAAGTTGGGCTAGTTTGATGGTGCAAAGTGGCTCCTGCAATCTGCCATCCAGAAGCGCGGTAGCTTACTTTTGTTTGCCAGGGAAACGGGCCGAGCTTTGTGTCTGGCGGCCTATGGCTGGGAGTGACCGGCTGGCACCTGAAAAGCTACGATAGGCAGGATGGTTACCAGACCCATGGAGGCACCAGTGCCAAGTTGGGCTGATTTGATAGTACCAAGTGGCTCCTGCAATCTGCCATCCAGAAGCAGGGCAGCTGAGTTTTGTTTGCCAGAGAAAAGGGCCGTGGTTTGTGTTTGAGGGCATATGGCGGAGAGTGGCCGGCTGAGCCCTTAAAATCCACAATAGGCAGGATGGTTCCCAGAGCCAAGGTGGCACCAGTGCCAAGTCGGGCTGGTTTGATAGTACTAAATAGCTCCTGCAATCTGCCATCCAGAAGCGGGGCAGCTTACTTTTGCTTGCCAGGGAAACGGGCAGAGCTTTGTGTCTGGGGTCCTGTGGCTGGGAGTGGCCAGCTGGCTAATTAGAATCCACGATACGCAGGATGTTTTCCAGACCAGTGGTGGCATCAGTGCCAAGTCGGGCTGGTTTGATAGTACCAAGTGCGTCCTGCAATCTGCCATCCAGAAGCGGGGCAGCTTACTTTTGTTTGCCAGGGAAACGGGCCCATGCTTGTGTCTGGGGGCCTATCGCTGGGAGTGACCGGCTGGCTCCTGAAAAGCTACGATAGGCAGGATGGTGGCCAGACCCATGGTGGCACCAGTGCCAAGTTGGGCTGATTTGATAGTACCAAGTGGCTCCTGCAATCTGCCATCAAAAAGTTGGGAGGCGAGTTTTGTTTTCCAGGGAAAAGCGACGTTGTTTGTGTTTGGGGGCCTGTGGCTAAGAGTGGCCGGCTGGATCCTTAGAATCCACGATACGCAGGATGGTTCCCAGACAAGAGGTGGCACCAGTGACAAGTTGGGCTGGTTTGATACTACCAAGTGGTTCCTGCAATGTGCCATCCAGAAGCGGGGCAGCTTACTTTTGTTTGCCAGGGAAACGGGCCGTTGTTTGTGTTTGGGGGCCTGTGGCTGGGAGTGGCCGGCTGGCTCCTTAGAATCCACGATACGCAGGATGGTTCCCAGACCAGAGGTGGCACCAGTGCCAAGTCGTGCTGGTTTGATACTACCAAGTGGTTCCTGCAATCTGCCATCCAGAATTGGGGCAGCTTACTTTTGTTTGCCAGGGAAACGGGCCAAGGTTTGTGTCTGGGGGCCTATGGCTGGGAGTGACCGGCTGGCTCCTGAAAAGCTACGATAGGCAGGATGGTGACCAGACCCATGGTGGCAGCAGTGCGAAGTTGGGCTGGTTTGATAGTAGCAAGTGGCTCCTGCAATCTGCCATCCAGAAGAGGGGTAGCTTAATTTTTTTTCCAGGGAAAAGCGCCGTTGTTTGTGTTTGGGGTCCTGTGGCTGGGAGTGGCGGGCTGCCTCCTTAGAATACACAATACGCAGGATGGTTCCCAGACCCAAGGTGGCACCAGTGCCTAGTCGGGCTGGTTTGATAGTACCAAGTGGTTCCTGCAATCTGCCATCCAGAAGCGGGGCAGCTTACTTTTGTTTGCCATGGAAACGGGCCGACATTTGTGTCTGGGCGCCTATGGCTGGGAGTGACTGGCTGGCTCCTGAAAAGCTACGATAGGCAGGATGGTGACCAGACCCATGGTGGCACCAGTGCGAAGTTGGGCTGATTTGATAGTACCAAGTGGCTACTGCAATCTGCCATCAAAAATTTGGCAGGCGAGTTTTGTTTTCCGGGGAAAAGCGCCGTTTTTTGTGTTTAGGGATCTGTGGCTGGGAGTGGCCCCCTTGCGTCTTAGAATCATCGTTACGCAGGATGGTTCCCAGACCCAAGGTGGCACCAGTGCCAAGTCGGGCTGGTTTGATAGTACCAAGTGGCTCCTGCAATCTGCCATCCAGAAGCGGGGCAGCTTACTTTAGTTTTCCAGGGTAACGCGCCGAGGTTTTTGTCTGGGGGCCTATGGCTGGGAGTGACCGGCTAGCTCCTGAAAAGCTACGATAGGCAGGATGGTGACCAGACCCATGGTGGCACCAGTGCCAAGTTGGGCTGGTTTGATAGTACCAACTGGCTCCTGTAATCTGCCATCAAAAAGTTGGCAGGCGAGATTTGTTTTCCAGGGAAAAGCGCCGTTGTTTGTGTTTGGCGGCATGTGGCTGGGAGTGGCCAGCTGGCTCCTTAGAATCCACGATACGCAGCATCGTTCCCAGAGCCAAGGTGGCACCAGTGCCAAGTCGGGCTGGTTTGATGGTGCAAAGTAGTTCCTGCAATCTGCCATCCAGAAGCGGGGTAGCTTACTTGTGTTTGCCAAGGAAACGGGCCGAGGTTTGTATCTTGAGGCCTATGGCTGGGACTGACCGGCTGTCTCCTGAAAAGGTACGATAGGCAGGATGGTGACCAGACCCATGGTGGCACCAGTGCCAAGTTGGGCTGATTTGATAGTACCAAGTGGCTCCTGCAATCTGCTCACAAAATGTTTGCAGGCGAGTTTTGTTTTCCAGGGAAAAGCGCCGTTGTTTGTGTTTTGGGGTCGGGTGTCTCGGAGTGGCCGGCTGGAGAATTAGAATCCACGATACGCAGGATGGTTCCCAGACCAGAGGTGGCACCAGTGCCAAGTCGGGCTAGTTTGATGGTGCGAAGTAGGTCCTGCAATCTGCCATCCAGAAGCGCAGTAGCTTACTTTTGTTTGCCAGGGAAACGGGCCGAGCTTTGTGTCTGGTGGCCTATGGCTGGGAGTGACCGGCTGGCTCCTGAAAAGCCACGATAGGCAGGATGGTTACAAGACCCATGGTGGCACCAGTGCCAAGTTGGGCGGATTTGATAGTACCAAGTGGCTCCTGCAATCTGCCGTCAAAATGTTGGCAGGCGAGTTTTGTTTTCCAGGGAAAAGCGCCATTGTTTGTGTTTGGCTGTATGTGGCTGGGAGTGGCCAGCTGGCTCCTTAGAATCCACGATACGCAGGATGGTTCCCAGACCCAAGGGGGCACCGGTGCCAAGTCGGGCTGGTTTGATGTTTCAAAGTGGCTCCTGCAATCTGCCATCCAGAAGCAGGGTAGCTTACTTTTCTTTGCCAGGGAAACGGGCCGAGCTTTGTGTCTGGGGCCTATGGCTGGGACTGACCGGCTAGGTCCAGAAAAGCTACGATAGGCAGGATGGTGACCAGACCCATGGTGGCACCAGTGCCAAGTTGTGCTGGTTCGATAGTACCAAGTGGCTCCTGCAATCTGCCATCAAAATGTTGGCAGATGAGTTTTGTTTTCCAGGGAAAAGCGCCGTTGTTTGTGTTTGGGGGCCTGTGGCTGGGAGTGGCCGGCTGCCTCCTTAGAATCCACGATACGCAGGATGGTTCCCAGACCCAAGGTGGCACCAGTGCCAAGTCGGGCTGGTTTGATAGTACCAAGTGGCTCCTGCAATCTGCCATCAAAAGGTTGGCAGGCGAGTTTTGTTTTCCAGGGAAAAGCGCCGTTTTTCGTGATTGGGGACCTGTGGCTGGGAGTGGCCGGCTGCCTCCTTAGAATCCACGGTACGCAGGATGGTTCCCAGACCCAAGGTGGCACCAGTGCCAAGTTGGGCTGGTTTGATAGTACCAAGTGGTTCTGGCAATCTGCCATCCAGAGGCGGGGCAGCTTACTTTTGTTCACCAGGGAAACGGGCAGAGGTTTTTGTCTGGGGGCCTATGGCTGGGAGTGACCGGCTGGCACCTGAAAAGCTACGATAGGCAGGATGGTGGCCAGACCCATGGTGGCACCAGTGCCAAGTTGGGCTGATTTGATAGTACCAAGTGGCTCCTGCAATCTGCCATCAAAAAGTTGGGAGGCGAGTTTTGTTTTCCAGGGAAAAGCGACGTTGTTTGTGTTTGGGGGCCTGTGGCTAAGAGTGGCCGGCTGGATCCTTAGAATCCACGATACGCAGGATGGTTCCCAGACAAGAGGTGGCACCAGTGACAAGTTGGGCTGGTTTGATACTACCAAGTGGTTCCTGCAATGTGCCATCCAGAAGCGGGGCAGCTTACTTTTGTTTGCCAGGGAAACGGGCCGTTGTTTGTGTTTGGGGGCCTGTGGCTGGGAGTGGCCGGCTGGCTCCTTAGAATCCACGATACGCAGGATGGTTCCCAGACCAGAGGTGGCACCAGTGCCAAGTCGTGCTGGTTTGATACTACCAAGTGGTTCCTGCAATCTGCCATCCAGAATTGGGGCAGCTTACTTTTGTTTGCCAGGGAAACGGGCCGAGGTTTGTGTCTGGGGGCCTATGGCTGGGAGTGACCGGCTGGCTCCTGAAAAGCTACGATAGGCAGGATGGTGACCAGACCCATGGTGGCACCAGTGCCAAGTTGGGCTGGTTTGATAGTAGCAAGTGGCTCCTGCAATCTGCCATCCAGAAGAGGGGTAGCTTAATTTTTTTTCCAGGGAAAAGCGCCGTTGTTTGTGTTTGGCGGCATGTGGCTGGGAGTGGCGGGCTGCCTCCTTAGAATCCACGATACGCAGGATGGTTCCCAGACCCAAGGTGGCACCAGTGCCTAGTCGGGCTGGTTTGATAGTACCAAGTGGTTCCTGCAATCTCCCATCCAGAAGCGGGGCAGCTTACTTTTGTTTGCCATGGAAACGGGCCGACATTTGTGTCTGGGCGCCTATGGCTGGGAGTGACTGGCTGGCTCCTGAAAAGCTACGATAGGCAGGATGGTGACCAGACCCATGGTGGCACCAGTGCCAAGTTGGGCTGGTTTGATAGCACCAAGTGGCTCCTGCAATCTGCCATCAAAATGTTGGCAGGCGAGTTTTGTTTTCCAGGGAAAAGCGCCATTGTTTGTGTTTGGGGGCCTGTGGCTGGGAGTGGCAAACCGGCTACTTAGAACCCACGATAAGCAGGACGGTTCCCAGACCAGAGGTTGCACCAGTGCCAAGTCGGACTGGTTTGATAATACCAAGTGGCTCCTGCAATCTGCCATCCAGAAGCGGGGCAGCTTACTTTTGTTTGCCAGGGAAACGGACCGAGCTTTGTGTCTGGGGGCCTATCGCTGGGAGTGACCGGCTGGGTCGTGAAAAGCTACGACAGGCAGGATGGTGACCAGACCCATGGTGGCACCAGTGCCAAGTTGGGCTGATTTGATAGTACCAAGTGGCTACTGCAATCTGCCATCAAAAATTTGGCAGGCGAGTTTTGTTTTCCGGGGAAAAGCGCCGTTTTTTGTGCTTAGGGATCTGTGGCTGGGAGTGGCCCCCTTGCGTCTTAGAATCATCGTTACGCAGGATGGTTCCCAGACCCAAGGTGGCACCAGTGCCAAGTCGGGCTGGTTTGATAGTACCAAGTGGCTCCTGCAATCTGCCATCCAGAAGCGGGGCAGCTTACTTTAGTTTTCCAGGGTAACGCGCCGAGGTTTTTGTCTGGGGGTCAATGGCTGGGAGTGACCGGCTGGCTCCTGAAAAGCTACGATAGGCAGGATGGTGACCAGACCCATGGTGGCACCAGTGCCAAGTTGGGCTGGTTTGATAGTACCAACTGGCTCCTGTAATCTGCCATCAAAAAGTTGGCAGGCGAGATTTGTTTTCCAGGGAAAAGCGCCGTTGTTTGTGTTTGGCGGCCTGTGGCTGGGAGTGGCCAGCTGGCTCCTTAGAATCCACGATACGCAGCATGGTTCCCAGAGCCAAGGTGGCACCAGTGCCAAGTCGGGCTGGTTTGATGGTGCAAAGTAGTTCCTGCAATCTGCCATCCAGAAGCGGGGTAGCTTACTTGTGTTTGCCAAGGAAACGGGCCGAGGTTTGTATCTTGAGGCCTATGGCTGGGACTGACCGGCTGTCTCCTGAAAAGCTACGATAGGCAGGATGGTGACCAGACCCATGGTGGCACCAGTGCCAAGTTGGGCTGATTTGATAGTACCAAGTGGCTCCTGCAATCTGCTCACAAAATGTTTGCAGGCGAGTTTTGTTTTCCAGGGAAAAGCGCCGTTGTTTGTGTTTTGGGGTCGGGTGTCTCGGAGTGGCCGGCTGGAGAATTAGAATCCACGATACGCAGGATGGTTCCCAGACCAGAGGTGGCACCAGTGCCAAGTCGGGCTAGTTTGATGGTGCGAAGTAGCTCCTGCAATCTGCCATCCAGAAGCGCAGTAGCTTACTTTTGTTTGCCAGGGAAACGGGCCGAGCTTTGTGTCTGGTGGCCTATGGCTGGGAGTGACCGGCTGGCTCCTGAAAAGCCACGATAGGCAGGATGGTTACAAGACCCATGGTGGCACCAGTGCCAAGTTGGGCGGATTTGATAGTACCAAGTGGCTCCTGCAATCTGCCGTCAAAATGTTGGCAGGCGAGTTTTGTTTTCCAGGGAAAAGCGCCATTGTTTGTGTTTGGCTGTATGTGGCTGGGAGTGGCCAGCTGGCTCCTTAGAATCCACGATACGCAGGATGGTTCCCAGACCCAAGGGGGCACCGGTGCCCAGTCGGGCTGGTTTGATGGTTCAAAGTGGCTCCTGCAATCTGCCATCCAGAAGCAGGGTAGCTTACTTTTGTTTGCCAGGGAAACGGGCCGAGCTTTGTGTCTGGGGCCTATGGCTGGGACTGACCGGCTAGGTCCAGAAAAGCTACGATAGGCAGGATGGTGACCAGACCCATGGTGGCACCAGTGCCAAGTTGTGCTGGTTCGATAGTACCAAGTGGCTCCTGCAATCTGCCATCAAAATGTTGGCAGATGAGTTTTGTTTTCCAGGGAAAAGCGCCGTTGTTTGTGTTTGGGGGCCTGTGGCTGGGAGTGGCCGGCTGCCTCCTTAGAATCCACGATACGCAGGATGGTTCCCAGACCCAAGGTGGCACCAGTGCCAAGTCGGGCTGGTTTGATAGTACCAAGTGGCTCCTGCAATCTGCCATCAAAAGGTTGGCAGGCGAGTTTTGTTTTCCAGGGAAAAGCGCCGTTTTTCGTGATTGGGGACCTGTGGCTGGGAGTGGCCGGCTGCCTCCTTAGAATCCACGGTACGCAGGATGGTTCCCAGACCCAAGGTGGCACCAGTGCCAAGTTGGGCTGGTTTGATAGTACCAAGTGGTTCTGGCAATCTGCCATCCAGAGGCGGGGCAGCTTACTTTTGTTCATCAGGGAAACGGGCAGAGGTTTGTGTCTGGGGGCCTATGGCTGGGAGTGACCGGCTGGCACCTGAAAAGCTACGATAGGCAGGATGGTGACCAGACCCATGGTGGCACCAGTGCCAAGTTGGGCTGATTTGATAGTACCAAGTGGGTCCTGCAATCTGCCATCAAAAAGTTGGCAGGCGAGTTTTGTTTTCCAGGGAAAAGCGCCGTTGTTTGTGTTTGGGGGCCTGTGGCTGGGAGTGGCCGGCTGGCTCCTTAGAATCCACGATACGCAGGATGGTTCCCAGACCAGAGGTGGCACCAGTGCCAAGTCGGGTTGATTAGATAGTACGAAGTGGCTCCTGCCATCTGCCATCCAGAAGCTGGGCAGCTGAGTTTTGTTTGCCAGAGAAAAGGGCCGTGGGTTGTGTTTGGGTGCATATGGCTGGGAGTGGCCAGGTGGCTCCTGAAAATGCACGATACGCAGGATGGTGACCAGACCCAAGGAGGCACCAGTGCCAAGTCGGGCTGGTTTTGTAGTACCAAGTGCGTCCTGCAATTTGCCATCCAGAAGAGGGGCAGTTGAGTTTTCTTTGCCAGAGAAAAGGGCCATGGTTTGTGTTTGGGGGAATATGGCTGAGAGTGGCCGCCTGGCCCCTGAAAATCAACGATAGGCAGGATGGTTCCCAGGCCAAAGGTGGCGCCAGTGCCAAGTCGGGCTGGTTTGATAGTACTAAATAATTCCTGCAATCTGCCATCCAGAAGCGGGGCAGCTTACTTTTGATTGCCAGGGGAACGGGCCGAGGTTTCTGTCTGGGGGCCTATGGCTGGGAGTGACCGGCTGGCTCCTGAAAAGCTACGATAGGCAGGATGGTGACCAGACCCATGGTGACAGCAGTGCCAAGTTGGGCTGATTTGATAGTACCAAGTGGCTCCTGCAATCTGCCATCAAATTGTTGGCAGGCGAGTTTTGTTTTCCAGGGAAAAGCGCCGTTGTTTGTGTTTGGGGGCCTGTGGCTGGGAGTGGCCGGCTGGCTCCTTAGAATCCACGATACGCAGGATGGTTCCCAGAGCCAAGGTGGCACCAGTGCCAAGTCGAGCTGGTTTGATAGTACCAAGTGGCTCCTGCAATCTGCCATCAAAAATTTGGCAGGCGAGTTTTGTTTTCCAGGGAAAAGCGACGTTGTTTATGTTTGGGGTCCTGTGGCTAAGAGTGGCCGGCTGGATCCTTAGAATCCACGATACGCAGGATGGTTCCCAGACAAGTGGTGGCACCAGTGACAAGTTGGGCTGGTTTGATACTACCAAGTGGTTCCTGCAATCTGCCATCCAGAATTGGGGCAGCTTACTTTTGTTTGCCAGGGAAACGGGCCGAGGTTTGTGTCTGGGGGCCTATGGCTGGGAGTGACCGGCTGGCTCCTGAAAAGCTACGATAGGCAGGATGGTGACCAGACCCATGGTGGCACCAGTGCCAAGTTGGGCTGGTTTGATAGTACCAAGTGGCTCCTGCAATCTGCCATCCAGAATAGGGGTAGCTTAATTTTGTTTGCCAGGGAAAAGCGCCGTTGTTTGTGTTTGGGGGCCTGTGGCTGGGAGTGGCCGGCTGGCTAATTAGAATCCACGATACGCAGGATGGTTCCCAGACCAGAGGTGGCACCAGTGCCAAGTCGGTCTAGTTTGATGGTGCAAAGTGGCTCCTGCAATCTGCCATCCAGACGCGGGGCAGGAAATTTTTGTTGCCAGGGAAACGGGCCGAGGTTTTTTTCTGGGGGCCTAAGGCTGGGAGTGACCAGCTGGCTCCTGAAATCTACGATAGACAGGATGGTTACCAGACCCATGGTGGCACCAGTGCCATGTTGTGCTGATTTGATAGTACCAAGTGGCTCCTGCAATCTGCCATCCAGAAGCGGGGCAGCTTACTTTTGTTTGCCAGCGAAAAGGGCCGAGGTTTCTGTCTGGGGGTCTATGGCTGGGAGTGACCGGTTGGCTAATTAGAATCCACGATACGCAGCATGGTTCCCAGATCCAAGGTGGCACCAGTGCCAAGTCGGGCTAGTTTGATGGTGCAAAATGGTTCCTGCAATCTGCCATCCAGAAGCGGGGTAGCTTACTTTTGTTTGCCAGGGAAACAGGCCGAGGTTTGTGTCTGGGGGCCTATGGCAGGGAGTGACCGGCTGGCTCCTGAAAAGCTACAATAGGCAGGATGGTGACCAGACCCATGGTGGCACCAGTGCCAAGATGGGCTGGTTTGATAGTACCAAGTGGCTCCTGCAATCTGCCATCAAAAAGTTGGCAGGCCAATTTTGTTTTCCAGGGAAAAGCGCTGTGGTTTTTGTTTGGGGGCCTTTGGCTGGGAGTGGCCCCCTGGCATCTTAGAATCTACGTTATGCACCATGGTTCCCAGAGCCAAGGTGGCACCAGTGCCAAGACGGGCTGGTTTGATAGTACCAAGTGGCTCCTGCAATCTGCCATCAAAAAGTTGGCAGGCGAGTTTTGTTTTCCAGGGAAAAGCGCCGTTGTTTGTGTTTGGCGGCATGTGGCTGGGAGTGGCCAGCTGGCTCCTTAGAATCCGTGATACGCAGCATGGTTCCCAGAGCCAAGGTGGCACCAGTGCCAAGTCGGGCTGGTTTGATGGTGCAAAGTGGCTCCTGCAATCTGCCATCCAGAAGCGGGGTAGCTTCCTTTTGTTTGCTAGGGAAACGGGCCAAGGTTTGTGTCTCGGGGCATAGGGCTGGGAGTGACCGGCTGGCTCCTGAAAAGCTACGATAGGCAGGATGGTGACCAGACCCATGGTGGCACCAGTGCCAAGTTGGGCTGATTTGATAGTACCAAGTGGCTCCTGCAATCTGCCATCAAAATGTTGGCAGGCCAGTTTTGTTTTCCAGGGAAAAGCGCCGTTGTTTGTGTTTGGGGGCCTGTGGCTGGGTGTGGCCGGCTGGCTCCTTAGAACCCACGATACGCAGCATTGTTCCCAGACCCAAGGTGGCACCAGTGCCAAGTTGGCCTGCTTTAATACTACCAAGTGGCTCCTACAATCTGCCATCCAGAAGCGGGGCAGCTTACTTTTGTTTGCCAGTGAAACGGGCAGAGCTTTGTGTCTGGGGGCCTATGGCTGGGAGTGACCGGCTGGCTCCTGAAAAGCTACGATAGGCAGGATGGTGACCAGACCCATGGTGGCACCAGTGCCAAGTTGGGCTGACTTGATAGTACCAAGTGGCTACTGCAATCTGCCATCAAAAATTTGGCAGGCGAGTTTTGTTTTCCAGGGAAAAGCACCGTTGTTTGTGTTTGGGGACCTGTGGCTGGGAGTGGCCCCCTTGCGTCTTAGAATCATCGTTACGCAGGATGGTTCCCAGACCCAAGGTGGCACCAGTGCCAAGTCGGGCTGGTTTGATAGTACCAAGTGGTTCCTGCAATCTGCCATCCAGAAGGGGGGCAGCTTAATTTTGTTTGCCAGGGAAACGGGCCGAGGTTTGTGTCTGGGGGCCTATGGCTGGGAGTGACCGTCTAGGTCGTGAAAAGCTACGATAGGCAGGATGGTGACCAGACCCATGGTGGCACCAGTGCCAAGTTGGGCTGACTTGATAGTACCAAGTGGCTACTGCAATCTGCCATCAAAAATTTGGCAGGCGAGTTTTGTTTTCCGGGGAAAAGCGCCGTTGTTTGTTTTTGGGGACCTGTGGCTGGGAGTGGCCCCCTTGCGTCTTAGAATCATCGTTACGCAGGATCGTTCCCAGACCCAAGGTGGCACCAGTGCCAAGTCGGGCTGGTTTGATAGTACCAAGTGGCTCCTGCAATCTGCCATCCAGAAGCGGGGCAGCTTACTTTTGTTTGCCAGGGAAACGGGCCGAGGTTTGTGGCTGGGGGCCTATGGCTGGGACTGACCGGCTGGCTCCTGAAAAGCTACGATAGGCAGGATGGTGACCAGACCCATGGTGGCACCAGTGCCATGTTGGGCTGCTTTGATAGTACCAAGTGGCTCCTGCAATCTGCCATCAAATATTTGGCAGGCGAGTTTTGTTTTCCAGGGAAAAGCGCCGTTGTTTGTGTTTGGGGTCCTGTGGCTGGGAGTGGCCGGCTGGCTAATTAGAATCCACGATACGCAGGATGGTTGCCAGACCCAGGGTGGCACCAGTGTCAAGTCAGGTTAGTTTGATGGTGCAAAGTGGCTCCTGCAATCTGCCATCCAGAATCGGGGCAGCTTACTTTTGTGTGCCAGGGAAACGGGCCGAGGTTTGTGTCTCAGGGAATATGGCTGGGAGTGACCGGCTGGCTCCTGAAAAGCTACGATAGGCAGGATGGTGACCAGACCCATGGTGGCACCAGTGCCAAGTTGGGCTGGTTTGATAGTACCAAGTGGCTCCGGTAATCTGCCATCAAAAAGTTGGCAGGCCAGTTTTGTTTTCCAGGGAAAAGCGCCGTTGTTTTTGTTTGGGGGCCTGTGGCTGGGAGTGGCCGGCTGGCTCCTTAGAATCCACGATACGCAGCATGGTTCCCACAGCCAAGGTGGCACCAGTGCAAAGTTGGGCTGGTTTGATACTACCAAGGGGTTCCTGCAATCTGCCATCCAGAAGCGGGGCAGCTTACTTTTGTTTGCCAGGGAAACGGGCCGAGGTTTTGGTCTGGGGGCCTATGTCTGGGAGTGACCCGCTGGCTCCTGAAAAGCTACGATAGGCAGGATGGTGACCAGACCCATGGTGGCACCAGTGCCAAGTTGGGCTCATTTGATAGTAGCAAGTGGCTCCTGCAATCTGCCATCAAAAAGTTGGCAGGAGAGTTTTGTTTTCCAGGGAAAAGCGCCGTTGTTTGTGTTTGGTGGCCTGTGGCTGGGAGTGGCCGGCTGGCTCATTAGAATCCACGATACACAGCATGGTTCCCAGACCCAAGGTGGCACCAGTGCCAAGTCGGGCTGGTTTGATAGTACCAAGTGGTTCCTGCAATCTGCCATCCAGAAGCGGGGCAGCTTAATTTTGTTTGCCAGGGAAACGGGCCGAGGTTTGTGTGTCGATGCCTATGGCTGGGAGTGACCGTCTAGGTCGTGAAAAGCTACGATAGGCAGGATGGTGACCAGACCCATGGTGGCACCAGTGCCAAGTTGGGCTGATTTGATAGTACCAAGTGGCTACTGCAATCTGCCATCAAAAATTTGGCAGGCGAGTTTTGTTTTCCAGGGAAAAGCACCGTTGTTTGTGTTTGGGGACCTGTGGCTGGGAGTGGCCCCCTTGCGTCTTAGAATCATCCTTACGCAGGATGGTTCCCAGACCGAAGGTGGCACCAGTGCCAAGTCGGGCTGGTTTGATAGTACCAAGTGGCTCCTGCAATCTGCCATCCAGAAGCGGGGCAGCTTACTTTTGTTTGCCAGGAAAACGAGCCGAGGTTTGTGTCTGGGGTCTACGGCTGGGAGTAACCGGCTGGCTCCTGAAAAGCTACGATAGGCAGGATGGTGACCAGACCCATGGTGGCACCAGTGCCAAGTTGGGCTGGTTTGATAGTACCAAGTGGCTCCTTCAATCTGCCATCAAAAATTTGGCAGGCCAGTTTTGTTTTCCAGGGAAAAGCGCCGTTGTTTGTGTTTGGCGGCATGTGGCTGGGAGTGGCCAGCTGGCTCCTTAGAATCCACGATACGCAGCATGGTTCCCAGAGCCAAGGTGGCACCAGTGCCAAGTCGGGCTGGTTTGATGGTTCAAAGTAGTTCCTGCAATCTGCCATCCAGAAGCGGGGTAGCTTACTTGTGTTTGCCAGGGGAACGGGCCGAGGTTTCTGTCTGGGGGCCTATGGCTGGGAGTGACCGGCTGGCTCCTGAAAAGCTACGATAGGCAGGATGGTGACCAGACCCATGGTGCCAGCAGTGCCAAGTTGGGCTGATTTGATAGTACCAAGTGGCTCCTGCAATCTGCCATCAAAATGTTGGCAGGCGAGTTTTGTTTTCCAGGGAAAAGCGCCGTGGATTGTGTTTGGGGGCCTGTGGCTGGGAGTGGCCAGCTGCCTCCTTAGAATCCACGATACGCAGGAGGGTTCCCAGACCAGAGGTGGCACCAGTGCCAAGTCGGGCTGGTTTGATACTACCAAGTGGTTCCTGCAATCTGCCATCCAGAAGCGGGGCAGCTTACTTTTGTTTGCCAGGGAAACGGGCCGAGGTTTGTGGCTGGGGGCCTATGGCTGGGAGTGACCGGCTGGCTCCTGAAAAGCTACGATAGGCAGGATGGTGACCAGACCCATGGTGGCACCAGTGCCATGTTGGGCTGGTTTGATAGTACCAAGTGGCTCCTGCAATCTGCCATCAAATATTTGGCAGGCGAGTTTTGTTTTCCAGGGAAAAGCGCCGTTGTTTGTGTTTGGGGTCCTGTGGCTGGGAGTGGCCGGCTGGCTAATTAGAATCCACGATACGCAGGATGGTTGCCAGACCCAGGGTGGCACCAGTGTCAAGTCAGGTTAGTTTGATGGTGCAAAGTGGCTCCTGCAATCTGCCATCCAGAATCGGGGCAGCTTACTTTTGTGTGCCAGGGAAACTGGCCGAGGTTTGTGTCTCGGGGAATATGGCTGGGAGTGACCGGCTGGCTCCTGAAAAGCTACGATAGGCAGGATGGTGACCAGACCCATGGTGGCACCAGTGCCAAGTTGGGCTGGTTTGATAGTACCAAGTGGCTCCGGTAATCTGCCATCAAAAAGTTGGCAGGCCAGTTTTGTTTTCCAGGGAAAAGCGCCGTTGTTTTTGTTTGGGGGCCTGTGGCCTGTAGTGGCCGGCTGGCTCCTTAGAATCCACGATACGCAGCATGGTTCCCACAGCCAAGGTGGCACCAGTGCCAAGTTGGGCTGGTTTGATACTACCAAGGGGTTCCTGCAATCTGCCATCCAGAAGCGGGGCAGCTTACTTTTGTCTGCCAGGGAAACGGGCCGAGGTTTTGGTCTGGGGGCCTATGTCTGGGAGTGACCCGCTGGCTCCTGAAAAGCTACGATAGGCAGGATGGTGACCAGACCCATGGTGGCACCAGTGCCAAGTTGGGCTCATTTGATAGTAGCAAGTGGCTCCTGCAATCTGCCATCAAAAAGTTGGCAGGAGAGTTTTGTTTTCCAGGGAAAAGCGCCGTTGTTTGTGTTTGGTGGCCTGTGGCTGGGAGTGGCCGGCTGGCTAATTAGAATCCACGATACACAGCATGGTTCCCAGACCAGAGGTGGCACCAGTGCCAAGTCGGGCTAGTTTGATGGTGCAAAGTGTCTCCTGCAATCTGCCATCCAGAAGCGGGGCAGCTTACTTTTGTTTGCCAGGGAAACGTGCCGAGGTTTTTTTCTGGGGGCCTATGGCTGGGAGTGACCGGCTGGCTCCTGAAATCTACGATAGACAGGATGGTTACCAGACCCATGGTGGCACCAGTGCCAAGTTGGGCTGATTTGATAGTACCAAGTGGCTCCTGCAATCTGCCATCAAAAAGTTGGCAGGCGAGTTTTGTTTTCCAGGGAAAAGCGCCGTTGTTTGTGTTTGGTGGCCTGTGGCTGGGAGTGGCCGGCTGGCTCATTAGAATCCACGATACACAGCATGGTTCCCAGACCCAAGGTGGCACCAGTGCCAAGTCGGGCTGGTTTGATAGTACCAAGTGGTTCCTGCAATCTGCCATCCAGAAGCGGGGCAGCTTAATTTTGTTTGCCAGGGAAACGGGCCGAGGTTTGTGTGTCGATGCCTATGGCTGGGAGTGACCGTCTAGGTCGTGAAAAGCTACGATAGGCAGGATGGTGACCAGACCCATGGTGGCACCAGTGCCAAGTTGGGCTGATTTGATAGTACCAAGTGGCTACTGCAATCTGCCATCAAAAATTTGGCAGGCGAGTTTTGTTTTCCAGGGAAAAGCACCGTTGTTTGTGTTTGGGGACCTGTGGCTGGGAGTGGCCCCCTTGCGTCTTAGAATCATCCTTACGCAGGATGGTTCCCAGACCGAAGGTGGCACCAGTGCCAAGTCGGGCTGGTTTGATAGTACCAAGTGGCTCCTGCAATCTGCCATCCAGAAGCGGGGCAGCTTACTTTTGTTTGCCAGGAAAACGAGCCGAGGTTTGTGTCTGGGGTCTACGGCTGGGAGTGACCGGCTGGCTCCTGAAAAGCTACGATAGGCAGGATGGTGACCAGACCCATGGTGGCACCAGTGCCAAGTTGGGCTGGTTTGATAGTACCAAGTGGCTCCTGCAATCTGCCATCAAAAATTTGGCAGGCCAGTTTTGTTTTCCAGGGAAAAGCGCCGTTGTTTGTGTTTGGTGGCCTGTGGCTGGGAGTGGCCGGCTGGCTCCTTAGAAGCCACGATACGCAGGATGGTTCCCAGATCCAAGGTGGCACCAGTGCCAAGTCGGGCTGGTTTGATGGTTCAAAGTAGTTCCTGCAATCTGCCATCCAGAAGCGGGGTAGCTTACTTGTGTTTGCCAGGGGAACGGGCCGAGGTTTCTGTCTGGGGGCCTATGGCTGGGAGTGACCGGCTGGCTCCTGAAAAGCTACGATAGGCAGGATGGTGACCAGACCCATGGTGACAGCAGTGCCAAGTTGGGCTGATTTGATAGTACCAAGTGGCTCCTGCAATCTGCCATCAAAATGTTGGCAGGCGAGTTTTGTTTTCCAGGGAAAAGCGCCGTGGATTGTGTTTGGGGGCCTGTGGCTGGGAGTGGCCAGCTGGCTCCTTAGAATCCACGATACGCAGGATGGTTCCCAGAGCCAAGGTGGCACCAGTGCCAAGTCGAGCTGGTTTGATAGTACCAAGTGGCTCCTGCAATCTGCCATCAAAAATTTGGCAGGCGAGTTTTGTTTTCCAGGGAAAAGCGACGTTGTTTATGTTTGGGGTCCCTTGGCTAAGAGTGGCCGGCTGGATCCTTAGAATCCACGATACGCAGCATGGTTCCCAGACAAGAGGTGGTACCAGTGACAAGTTGGGCTGGTTTGATACTACCAAGTGGTTCCTGCAATCTGCCATCCAGAATTGGGGCAGCTTACTTTTGTTTGCCAGGGAAACGGGCCGAGGTTTGTGTCTGGGGGCCTATGGCTGGGAGTGACCGGCTGCCTCCTGAAAAGCTACGATAGGCAGGATGGTGACCAGACCCATGGTGGCACCAGTGCCAAGTTGGGCTGGTTTGATAGTACCAAGTGGCTCCTGCAATCTGCCATCCAGAAGAGGGGTAGCTTAATTTTTCTGCCAGGGAAAAGCGTCGTTGTTTGTGTTTGGGGGCCTGTGGCTGGGAGTGGCCGGCTGGCTAATTAGAATCCACGATACGCAGGATGGTTCCCAGACCAGAGGTGGCACCAGTGCCAAGTCGGGCTAGTTTGATGGTGCAAAGTGGCTCCTGCAATCTGCCATCCAGACGCGGGGCAGCAAATTTTTGTTTGCCAGGGAAACGGGCCGAGGTTTTTTTCTGGGGGCCTATGGCTGGGAGTGACCAGCTGGCTCCTGAAATCTACGATAGACAGGATGGTTACCAGACCCATGGTGGCACCAGTGCCATGTTGGGCTGATTTGATAGTACCAAGTGGCTCCTGCAATCTGCCATCCAGAAGCGGGGCAGCTTACTTTTGTTTGCCAGGGAAAAGGGCCGAGGTTTCTGTCTGGGGGTCTATGGCTGGGAGTGACCGGTTGGCTAATTAGAATCCACGATACGCAGCATGGTTCCCAGATCCAAGGTGGCACCAGTGCCAAGTCGGGCTAGTTTGATGGTGCAAAATGGTTCCTGCAATCTGCCATCCAGAAGCGGGGTAGCTTACTTTTGTTTGCCAGGGAAACAGGCCGAGGTTTGTGTCTGGGGGCCTATGGCAGGGAGTGACCGGCTGGCTCCTGAAAAGCTACGATAGGCAGGATGGTGACCAGACCCATGGTGGCACCAGTGACAAGACGGACTGGTTTGATAGTACCAAGTGGCTCCTGCAATCTGCCATCAAAAAGTTGGCAGGCGAGTTTTGTTTTCCAGGGAAAAGCGCTGTTGTTTTTGTTTGGGGGCCTTTGGCTGGGAGTGGCTCCCTGGCATCTTAGAATCTACGTTATGCACCATGGTTCCCAGAGCAAAGGTGGCACCAGTGCCAAGACGGGCTGGTTTGATAGTACCAAGTGGCTCCTGCATTCTGCCATCAAAAAGTTGGCAGGCGAGTTTTGTTTTCCAGGGAAAAGCGCCGTTGTTTGTGTTTGGCGGCATGTGGCTGGGAGTGGCCAGCTGGCACCTTAGAATCCATGATACGCAGCATGGTTCCCTGACCCAAGGTGGCACCAGTGCCAAGTCGGGCTGGTTTGATGGTGCAAAGTGGCTCCTGCAATCTGCCATCCAGAAGCGGCGTAGCTTCCTTTTGTTTGCTAGGGAAACGGGCCAAGGTTTGTGTCTCGGGGCATATGGCTGGGAGTGACCGGCTGGCTCCTGAAAAGCTACGATAGCCAGGATGGTGACCAGACCCATGGTGGCACCAGTGCCAAGTTGGGCTGGTTTGATAGTACCAAGTGGCTCCTGCAATCTGCCATCAAAAAGTTGGCAGGCGAGTTTTGTTTTCCAGGGAAAAGCGCCGTTGTTTGTGTTTGGTGGCCTGTGGCTGGGAGTGGCCGGCTGGCTCCTTAGAATCCACGATACACAGCATGGTTCCCAGACCCAAGGTGGCACCAGTGCCAAGTCAAGCTGGTTTGATACTACCAAGTGGTTCCTGCAATCTGCCATCCAGAAGCGGGGTAGCTTACTTTTGTTTGCCAGGGAAACGGGCAGAGCTTTGTGTCTGGGGGCCTATGGCTGGGACTGACCGGCTGGCTCCTGAAAAGCTACGATAGGCAGGATGGTGACCAGACCCATGGTGGCACCAGTGCCAAGTTGGGCTCATTTGATAGTAGCAAGTGGCTCCTGCAATCTGCCATCAAAAAGTTGGCAGGCCAGTTTTGTTTTCCAGGGAAAAGCGCCGTTGTTTTTGTTTGGGGGCCTATGGCTGAGTGTGGCCGGCTGGCTCCTTAGAACCCACAATACGCAGCATTGTTCCCAGACCCAAGGTGGCACCAGTGCCAAGTTGGCCTGGTTTAATACTACCAAGTGGCTCCTGCAATCTGCCATCCAGAAGCGGGGCAGCTTACTTTTGTTTGCCAGGGAAACGGGCAGAGCTTTGTGTCTGGGGGCCTATGGCTGGGAGAGACTGGCTGGCTCCTGAAAAGCTACGATAGGCAGGATGGTGACCAGACCCATGGTGGCACCAGTGCCAAGTTGGGCTGACTTGATAGTACCAAGTGGCTACTGCAATCTGCCATCAAAAATTTGGCAGGCGAGTTTTGTTTTCCAGGGAAAAGCACCGTTGTTTGTGTTTGGGGACCTGTGGCTGGGAGTGGCCCCCTTGCGTCTTAGAATCATGGTTACGCAGGATGGTTCCCAGACCCAAGGTGGCACCAGTGCCAAGTCGGGCTGGTTTGATAGTACCAAGTGGCTCCTGCAATCTGCCATCCAGAAGCGGGGCAGCTTACTTTTGTTTGCCAGGGTAACGAGCCGAGGTTTGTGTCTTGGGGTCTATGGCTGGGAGTGACTGGCTGGCTCCTGAAAAGCTACGATATGCAGGATGGTTACCAGACCCATTGTGGCACCAGTGCCAAGTTGGGCTGGTTTGATAGTACCAAGTGGCTCCTGCAATCTGCCATCAAAAAGTTGGCAGGCCAGTTTTGTTTTCCAGGGAAAAGCGCCGTTGTTTGTGTTTGGCGACATGGGGCAGGGAGTGGCCAGCTGGCTCCTTAGAATCCACGATACGCAGCATGGTTCCCAGAGCCAAGGTGGCACCAGTGCCAAGTCGGGCTGGTTTGATGGTGCAAAGTAGTTCCTGCAATCTGCCATCCAGAAGCGGGGCAGCTTACTTTTGTTTGCCAAGGAAACGGGCCGAGGTTTGTACCTCGAGGCCTATGGCTGGGAGTGACCGGCTGGCTCCTGAAAAGCTACGATAGGCACGATGATGACCAGACCCATGGTGGCACCAGTGCCAAGTTGGGCTGATTTGATAGTACCAAGTGGCTCCTGTAATCTGCCATCAAAAATTTGGCAGGCCAGTTTTGTTTTCCAGGGAAAAGCGCCGTTGTTTGTGTTTGGGGGCCTGTGGCTGGGAGTGGCCGGCTGGATAATGAGAATCCACGATACGCAGGATGGTTCCCAGACCAGAGGTGGCACCAGTGCCAAGTCGGTCTAGTTTGATGGTGCAAAGTGGCTCCTGCAATCTGCCATCCAGAAGCGGGGTAGGTTACTTTTGTTTGCCAGGGAAACGGGCCGAGGTTTGTGTCTGGGGGCCTATGGCTGGGAGTGACCGGCTGGCTCCTGAAAAGCTACGATAGGCAGGATGGTGACCAGACCCATGGTGGCACCAGTGCCAAGTTGGGCTGATTTGATAGTACCAAGTGGCTCCTGCAATCTGCCATCAAAAAGTTGGCAGGCGAGCTTTGTTTTCCAGGGAAAAGCGCCGTTGTTTGTGTTTGGGGGCCTGTGGCTGGGAGTGGCCGGCTGGCTCCTTAGAATCCACGATACGCAGGAGGGTTCCCAGACCAGAGGTGGCACCAGTGCCAAGTCGGGCTGGTTTGATACTACCAAGTGGTTCCTGCAATCTGCCATCCAGAAGCGGGGCAGCTTACTTTTGTTTGCCAGTGAAAAGGGCCGAGGTTTTTTTCTGGGGGCCTATGGCTGGGACTGACCGGCTGGCTCCTGAAAAGCTACGATAGGCAGGATGGTGACCAGACCCATGGTGGCACCAGTGCCAAGTTGGGCTGGTTTGATAGTACCAAGTGGCTCCTGCAATCTGCCATCAAAAATTTGGCAGGCGAGTTTTGTTTTCCAGGGAAAAGCGCCGTTGTTTGTGTTTGGCGGCATGTGGCTGGGAGTGGCCGGCTGGCTAATTAGAATCCACGATACGCAGGATGGTTGACAGACCCAGGGTAGCACCAGTGTCACGTCAGGTTAGTTTGATGGTGCAAATTGGCTCCTGCAATCTGCCATCCAGAATCGGGGCAGCATACTTTTGTGTGCCAGGGAAACGGGCCGAGGTTTGTGTCTCGGGGAATATGGCTGGGAGTGACCGGCTGGCTCCAGAAAAGCAACGATAGGCAGGATGGTGACCAGACCCATGGTGGCACCAGTGCCAAGTTGGGCTGGTTTGATAGTACCAAGTGGCTCCTGCAATCTGCCATCAAAATGTTGGCAGGCGAGTTTTGTTTTCCAGGGAAAAGCGCCGTTGTTTGTGTTTGGTGGCCTGTGGCTGGGAGTGGCCGGCTGGCTCCTTAGAAGCCACGATACACAGCATGGTTCCCAGACCCAAGGTGGCACCAGTGCCAAGTCAAGCTGGTTTGATACTACCAAGTGGTTCCTGCAATCTGCCATCCAGAAGCGGGGCAGCTTACTTTTGTTTGCCAGGGAAACGGGCAGAGATTTGTGTCTGGGGGCCTATGGCTGGGAGTGACCGGCTGGCTCCTGAAAAGCTACGATAGGCAGGATGGTGACCAGACCCATGGTGGCACCAGTGCCAAGTTGGGCTGATTTGATAGTACCAAGTGGCTCCTGCAATCTGCCATCAAAAATTTGGCAGGCCAGTTTTGTTTTCCAGGGAAAAGCGCCGTTGTTTGTGTTTGGGGGCCTGTGGCTGGGTGTGGCCGGCTGGCTCCTTAGAACCCACGATACGCAGCATTGTTCCCAGACCCAAGGTGGCACCAGTGCCAAGTTGGCCTGGTTTAATACTACCAAGTGGTTCCTGCAATCTGCCATCCAGAAGCGGGGCAGCTTACTTTTGTTTGCCAGTGAAACGGGCAGAGCTTAATGTCTGGGGGCCTATGGCTGGGAGTGACCGGCTGGCTCCTGAAAAGCTACGATAGGCAGGATGGTGACCAGACCCATGGTGGCACCAGTGCCAAGTTGGGCTGACTTGATAGTACCAAGTGGCTACTGCAAACTGCCATCAAAATTTGGCAGGCGAGTTTTGTTTTCCAGGGAAAAGCACCGTTGTTTGTGTTTGGGGACCTGTGGCTGGGAGTGGCCCCCTTGCGTCTTAGAATCATCGTTACGCAGGATGGTTCCCAGACCCAAGGTGGCACCAGTGCCAAGTCGGGCTGGTTTGATAGTACCAAGTGGTTCCTGCAATCTGCCATCCAGAAGCGGGGCAGCTTAATTTTGTTTGCCAGGGAAACGGGCCGAGGTTTGTGTCTGGGGGCCTATGGATGGGAGTGACCGTCTAGGTCGTGAAAAGCTACGATAGGCAGGATGGTGACCAGACCCATGGTGGCACCAGTGCCAAGTTGGGCTGATTTGATAGTACCAAGTGGCTACTGAAATCTGCCATCAAAAATTTGGCAGGCGAGTTTTGTTTTCCGGGGAAAAGCGCCGTTGTTTGTTTTTGGGGACCTGTGGCTGGGAGTGGCCCCCTTGCGTCTTAGAATCATCGTTACGCAGGATGGTTCCCAGACCCAAGGTGGCACCAGTGCCAAGTTGGGCTGGTTTGATAGTACCAAGTGGCTCCTGCAATCTGCCATCCAGAAGCGGGGCAGCTTACTTTAGTTTTCCAGGGTAACGAGCCGAGGTTTTTGTCTGGGGGTCTATGGCTGGGAGTGATTGGCTGGCTCCTGAAAAGCTACGATAGGCAGGATGGTGACCAGACCCATGGTGGCACCAGTGCCAAGTTGGGCTGGTTTGATAGTACCAACTGGCTCCTGTAATCTGCCATCAAAAAGTTGGCAGGCGAGATTTGTTTTCCAGGGAAAAGCGCCGTTGTTTGTGTTTGGCGGCATGTGGCTGGGAGTGGCCAGCTGGCTCCTTAGAATCCACGATACGCAGCATGGTTCCCAGAGCCAAGGTGGCACCAGTGCCAAGTCGGGCTGGTTTGATGGTGCAAATTAGTTCCTGCAATCTGCCATCCAGAAGCGGGGTAGCTTACTTGTGTTTGCCAAGGAAACGGGCCGAGGTTTGTATCTTGAGGCCTATGGCTGGGACTGACCGGCTGTCTCCTGAAAAGGTACGATAGGCAGGATGGTGACCAGACCCATGGTGGCACCAGTGCCAAGTTGGGCTGATTTGATAGTACCAAGTGGCTCCTGCAATCTGCTCACAAAAAGTTTGCAGGCGAGTTTTGTTTTCCAGGGAAAAGCGCCGTTGTTTGTGTTTGGGGGCCTGTGGCTGGGAGTGGCCGGCTGGATAATTAGAATCCACGATACGCAGGATGGTTCCCAGAGCCAAGGTGGCACCAGTGCCAAGTTGGTCTAGTTTGATGGTGCAAAGTGGCTCCTGCAATCTGCCATCCAGAAGCGGGGTAGCTTACTTTTGTTTGCCAGGGAAACGGGCCGAGGTTTATGTCTGGGGGCCTATGGCTGGGAGTGACCGGCTAGCTCCTGAAAAGCTACGATAGGCAGGATGGTGACCAGACCCATGGTGGCACCAGTGCCAAGTTGGGCTGGTTTGATAGTACCAAGTGGCTCCTGCAATCTACCATCAAAAAGTTGGCAGGCGCGTTTTGTTTTCCAGGGAAATGCGCCATTGTTTTGTTTGGCGGTATGTGGCTGGGAGAGGCCAGCTGGCTCCTTAGAATCCACGATACGCAGGATGGTTCCCAGAACCAAGGGGGAACCAGTGCCAAGTCGGACTGGTTTGATACTACCAAGTGGTTCCTGCAATCTGCCATCCAGAAGCGGGGCAGCTTACTTTTGTTTGCCAGGGAAAGGGGCCGATGTTTGTGGCTGGGGGCCTATGGCTGGGAGTGACCGGCTGGCTCCTGAAAAGCTACGATAGGCAGGATGGTGACCAGACCCATGGTGGCACCAGTGCCATGTTGGGCTGGTTTGATAGTACCAAGTGGCTCCTGCAATCTGCCATCAAATATTTGGCAGGCGAGTTTTGTTTTCCAGGGAAAAGCGCCGTTGTTTGTGTTTGGGGTCCTGTGGCTGGGAGTGGCCGGCTGGCTAATTAGAATCCACGATACGCAGGATGGTTGCCAGACCCAGGGTGGCACCAGTGTCAAGTCAGGTTAGTTTGATGGTGCAAAGTGGCTCCTGCAATCTGCCATCCAGAATCGGGGCAGCTTAATTTTGTGTGCCAGGGAAACGGGCCGAGGTTTGTGTCTCGGGGAATATGGCTGGGAGTGACCGGCTGGCTCCTGAAAAGCTACGATAGGCAGGATGGTGACCAGACCCATGGTGGCACCAGTGCCAAGTTGGGCTGGTTTGATAGTACCAAGTGGCTCCGGTAATCTGCCATCAAAAACTTGGCAGGCCAGTTTTGTTTTCCAGGGAAAAGCGCCGTTGTTTTTGTTTGGGGGCCTGTGGCTGGTAGTGGCCGGCTGGCTCCTTAGAATCCACGATACGCAGCATGGTTCCCACAGCCAAGGTGGCACCAGTGCCAAGTTGGGCTGGTTTGATACTACCAAGGGGTTCCTGCAATCTGCCATCCAGAAGCGGGGCAGCTTACTTTTGTCTGCCAGGGAAACGGGCCGAGGTTTTGGTCTGGGGGCCTATGTCTGGGAGTGACCCGCTGGCTCCTGAAAAGCTACGATAGGCAGGATGGTGACCAGACCCATGGTGGCACCAGTGCCAAGTTGGGCTCATTTGATAGTAGCAAGTGGCTCCTGCAATCTGCCATCAAATGTTGGCAGGAGAGTTTTGTTTTCCAGGGAAAAGCGCCGTTGTTTGTGTTTGGTGGCCTGTGGCTGGGAGTGGCCGGCTGGCTAATTAGAATCCACGATACACAGCATGGTTCCCAGACCAGAGGTGGCACCAGTGCCAAGTCGGGCTAGTTTGATGGTGCAAAGTGTCTCCTGCAATCTGCCATCCAGAAGCGGGGCAGCTTACTTCTGTTTGCCAGGGAAACGTGCCGAGGTTTTTTTCTGGGGGCCTATGGCTGGGAGTGACCGGCTGGCTCCTGAAATCTACGATAGACAGGATGGTTACCAGACCCATGGTGGCACCAGTGCCAAGTTGGGCTGATTTGATAGTACCAAGTGGCTCCTGCAATCTGCCATCAAAAAGTTGGCAGGCGAGTTTTGTTTTCCAGGGAAAAGCGCCGTTGTTTGTGTTTGGTGGCCTGTGGCTGGGAGTGGCCGGCTGGCTCATTAGAATCCACGATACACAGCATGGTTCCCAGACCCAAGGTGGCACCAGTGCCAAGTCGGGCTGGTTTGATAGTACCAAGTGGTTCCTGCAATCTGCCATCCAGAAGCGGGGCAGCTTAATTTTGTTTGCCAGGGAAACGGGCCGAGGTTTGTGTGTCGATGCCTATGGCTGGGAGTGACCGTCTAGGTCGTGAAAAGCTACGATAGGCAGGATGGTGACCAGACCCATGGTGGCACCAGTGCCAAGTTGGGCTGATTTGATAGTACCAAGTGGCTACTGCAATCTGCCATCAAAAATTTGGCAGGCGAGTTTTGTTTTCCAGGGAAAAGCACCGTTGTTTGTGTTTGGGGACCTGTGGCTGGGAGTGGCCCCCTTGCGTCTTAGAATCATCCTTACGCAGGATGGTTCCCAGACCGAAGGTGGCACCAGTGCCAAGTCGGGCTGGTTTGATAGTACCAAGTGGCTCCTGCAATCTGCCATCCAGAAGCGGGGCAGCTTACTTTTGTTTGCCAGGAAAACGAGCCGAGGTTTGTGTCTGGGGTCTACGGCTGGGAGTGACCGGCTGGCTCCTGAAAAGCTACGATAGGCAGGATGGTGACCAGACCCATGGTGGCACCAGTGCCAAGTTGGGCTGGTTTGATAGTACCAAGTGGCTCCTGCAATCTGCCATCAAAAATTTGGCAGGCCAGTTTTGTTTTCCAGGGAAAAGCGCCGTTGTTTGTGTTTGGCGGCATGTGGCTGGGAGTGGCCAGCTGGCATCTTAGAATCCACGATACGCAGCATGGTTCCCAGAGCCAAGGTGGCACCAGTGCCAAGTCGGGCTGGTTTGATGGTTCAAAGTAGTTCCTGCAATCTGCCATCCAGAAGCGGGGTAGCTTACTTGTGTTTGCCAGGGGAACGGGCCGAGGTTTCTGTCTGGGGGCCTATGGCTGGGAGTGACCGGCTGGCTCCTAAAAAGCTACGATAGGCAGGATGGTGACCAGACCCATGGTGACAGCAGTGCCAAGTTGGGCTGATTTGATAGTACCAAGTGGCTCCTGCAATCTGCCATCAAAATGTTGGCAGGCGAGTTTTGTTTTCCAGGGAAAAGCGCCGTGGATTGTGTTTGGGGGCCTGTGGCTGGGAGTGGCCAGCTGGCTCCTTAGAATCCACGATACGCAGGATGGTTCCCAGAGCCAAGGTGGCACCAGTGCCAAGTCGAGCTGGTTTGATAGTACCAAGTGGCTCCTGCAATCTGCCATCAAAAATTTGGCAGGCGAGTTTTGTTTTCCAGGGAAAAGCGACGTTGTTTATGTTTGGGGTCCCTTGGCTAAGAGTGGCCGGCTGGATCCTTAGAATCGACGATACGCAGGATGGTTCCCAGACAAGAGGTGGTACCAGTGACAAGTTGGGCTGGTTTGATACTACCAAGTGGTTCCTGCAATCTGCCATCCAGAATTGGGGCAGCTTACTTTTGTTTGCCAGGGAAACGGGCCGAGGTTTGTGTCTGGGGGCCTATGGCTGGGAGTGACCGGCTGGCTCTTGAAAAGCAACGATAGGCAGGATGGTGACCAGACCCATGGTGGCACCAGTGCCAAGTTGGGCTGGTTTGATAGTACCAAGTGGCTCCTGCAATCTGCCATCCAGAAGAGGGGTAGCTTAATTTTTCTGCCAGGGAAAAGCGTCGTTGTTTGTGTTTGGGGGCCTGTGGCTGAGAGTGGCCGGCTGGCTAATTAGAATCCACGAGACGCAGGATGGTTCCCAGACCAGAGGTGGCACCAGTGCCAAGTCGGGCTAGTTTGATGGTGCAAAGTGGCTCCTGCAATCTGCCATCCAGACGCGGGGCAGCAAATTTTTGTTTGCCAGGGAAACGGGCCGAGGTTTTTTTCTGGGGGCCTATGGCTGGGAGTGACCAGCTGGCTCCTGAAATCTACGATAGACAGGATGGTTACCAGACCCATGGTGGCACCAGTGCCATGTTGGGCTGATTTGATAGTACCAAGTGGCTCCTGCAATCTGCCATCCAGAAGCGGGGCAGCTTACTTTTGTTTGCCAGGGAAAAGGCCCGAGGTTTCTGTCTGGGGGTCTATGGCTGGGAGTGACCGGTTGGCTAATTAGAATCCACGATACGCAGGGTGGTTCCCAGACCTGAGGTGGCACCAGTGCCAAGTCGGGCTAGTTTGATGGTGCAAAATGGTTCCTGCAATCTGCCATCCAGAAGCGGGGTAGCTTACTTTTGTTTGCCAGGGAAACAGGCCGAGGTTTGTGTCTGGGGGCCTATGGCAGGGAGTGACCGGCTGGCTCCTGAAAAGCTCCGATAGGCAGGATGGTGACCAGACCCATGGTGGCACCAGTGACAAGACGGACTGGTTTGATAGTACCAAGTGGCTCCTGCAATCTGCCATCAAAAAGTTGGCAGGCCAGTTTTGTTTTCCAGGGAAAAGCGCTGTTGTTTTTGTTTGGGGGCCTTTGGCTGGGAGTGGCTCCCTGGCATCTTAGAATCTACGTTATGCACCATGGTTCCCAGAGCCAAGGTGGCACCAGTGCCAAGACGGGCTGGTTTGATAGTACCAAGTGGCTCCTGCATTCTGCCATCAAAAAGTTGGCAGGCGAGTTTTGTTTTCCAGGGAAAAGCGCCGTTGTTTGTGTTTGGCGGCATGTGTCTGGGAGTGGCCAGCTGGCACCTTAGAATCCATGATACGCAGCATGGTTCCCTGACCCAAGGTGGCACCAGTGCCAAGTCGGGCTGGTTTGATGGTGCAAAGTGGCTCCTGCAATCTGCCATCCAGAAGCGGGGTAGCTTCCTTTTGTTTGCTAGGGAAACGGGCCAAGGTTTGTGTCTCGGGGCATATGGCTGGGAGTGACCGGCTGGCTCCTGAAAAGCTACGATAGCCAGGATGGTGACCAGACCCATGGTGGCACCAGTGCCAAGTTGGGCTGGTTTGATAGTACCAAGTGGCTCCTGCAATCTGCCATCAAAAAGTTGGCAGGCGAGTTTTGTTTTCCAGGGAAAAGCGCCGTTGTTTGTGTTTGGTGGCCTGTGGCTGGGAGTGGCCGGCTGGCTCCTTAGAATCCACGATACACAGCATGGTTCCCAGACCCAAGGTGGCACCAGTGCCAAGTCAAGCTGGTTTGATACTACCAAGTGGTTCCTGCAATCTGCCATCCAGAAGCGGGGTAGCTTACTTTTGTTTGCCAGGGAAACGGGCAGAGCTTTGTGTCTGGGGGCCTATGGCTGGGACTGACCGGCTGGCTCCTGAAAAGCTACGATAGGCAGGATGGTGACCAGACCCATGGTGGCACCAGTGCCAAGTTGGGCTGATTTGATAGTACCAAGTGGCTCCTGCAATCTGCCATCAAAAAGTTGGCAGGCCAGTTTTGTTTTCCAGGGAAAAGCGCCGTTGTTTTTGTTTGGGGGCCTATGGCTGGGTGTGGCCGGCTGGCTCCTTAGAACCCACAATACGCAGCATTGTTCCCAGACCCAAGGTGGCACCAGTGCCAAGTTGGCCTGGTTTAATACTACCAAGTGGCTCCTGCAATCTGCCATCCAGAAGCGGGGCAGCTTACTTTTGTTTGCCAGTGAAACGGGCAGAGCTTTGTGTCTGGGGGCCTATGGCTGGGAGAGACTGGCTGGCTCCTGAAAAGCTACGATAGGCAGGATGGTGACCAGACCCATGGTGGCACCAGTGCCAAGTTGGGCTGACTTGATAGTACCAAGTGGCTACTGCAATCTGCCATCAAAAATTTGGCAGGCGAGTTTTGTTTTCCAGGGAAAAGCACCGTTGTTTGTGTTTGGGGACCTGTGGCTGGGAGTGGCCCCCTTGCGTCTTAGAATCATGGTTACGCAGGATGGTTCCCAGACCCAAGGTGGCACCAGTGCCAAGTCGGGCTGGTTTGATAGTACCAAGTGGCTCCTGCAATCTGCCATCCAGAAGCGGGGCAGCTTACTTTTGTTTGCCAGGGTAACGAGCCGAGGTTTGTGTCTTGGGGTCTATGGCTGGGAGTGACTGGCTGGCTCCTGAAAAGCTACGATATGCAGGATGGTTACCAGACCCATTGTGGCACCAGTGCCAAGTTGGGCTGGTTTGATAGTACCAAGTGGCTCCTGCAATCTGCCATCAAAAAGTTGGCAGGCCAGTTTTGTTTTCCAGGGAAAAGCGCCGTTGTTTGTGTTTGGTGACATGGGGCAGGGAGTGGCCAGCTGGCTCCTTAGAATCCACGATACGCAGCATGGTTCCCAGAGCCAAGGTGGCACCAGTGCCAAGTCGGGCTGGTTTGATGGTGCAAAGTAGTTCCTGCAATCTGCCATCCAGAAGCGGGGTAGCTTACTTTTGTTTGCCAAGGAAACGGGCCGAGGTTTGTATCTTGAGGCCTATGGCTGGGACTGACCGGCTGGCTCCTGAAAAGCTACGATAGGCAGGATGATGACCAGACCCATGGTGGCACCAGTGCCAAGTTGGGCTGATTTGATAGTACCAAGTGGCTCCTGTAATCTGCCATCAAAAATTTGGCAGGCCAGTTTTGTTTTCCAGGGAAAAGCGCCGTTGTTTGTGTTTGGGGGCCTGTGGCTGGGAGTGGCCGGCTGGATAATGAGAATCCACGATACGCAGGATGGTTCCCAGACCAGAGGTGGCACCAGTGCCAAGTCGGTCTAGTTTGATGGTGCAAAGTGGCTCCTGCAATCTGCCATCCAGAAGCGGGGTAGGTTACTTTTGTTTGCCAGGGAAACGGGCCGAGGTTTGTGTCTGGGGGCCTATGGCTGGGAGTGACCGGCTGGCTCCTGAAAAGCTATGATAGGCAGGATGGTGACCAGACCCATGGTGGCACCAGTGCCAAGTTGGGCTGATTTGATAGTACCAAGTGGCTCCTGCAATCTGCCATCAAAAAGTTGGCAGGCGAGCTTTGTTTTCCAGGGAAAAGCGCCGTTGTTTGTGTTTGGGGGCCTGTGGCTGGGAGTGGCCGGCTGGCTCCTTAGAATCCACGATACGCAGGAGGGTTCCCAGACCAGAGGTGGCACCAGTGCCAAGTCGGGCTGGTTTGATACTACCAAGTGGTTCCTGCAATCTGCCATCCAGAAGCGGGGCAGCTTACTTTTGTTTGCCAGTGAAACGGGCCGAGGTTTTTTTCCCCGGGCCTATGGCTGGGACTGACCGGCTGGCTCCTGAAAAGCTACGATAGGCAGGATGGTGACCAGACCCATGGTGGCACCAGTGCCAAGTTGGGCTGGTTTGATAGTACCAAGTGGCTCCTGCAATCTGCCATCAAAAATTTGGCAGGCGAGTTTTGTTTTCCAGGGAAAAGCGCCGTTGTTTGTGTTTGGCGGCATGTGGCTGGGAGTGGCCGGCTGGCTAATTAGAATCCACGATACGCAGGATGGTTGCCAGACCCAGGGTGGCACCAGTGTCACGTCAGGTTAGTTTGATGGTGCAAAGTGGCTCCTGCAATCTGCCATCCAGAATCGGGGCAGCATACTTTTGTGTGCCAGGGAAACGGGCCGAGGTTTGTGTCTCGGGGAATATGGCTGGGAGTGACCGGCTGGCTCCAGAAAAGCAACGATAGGCAGGATGGTGACCAGACCCATGGTGGCACCAGTGCCAAGTTGGGCTGGTTTGATAGTACCAAGTGGCTCCTGCAATCTGCCATCAAAATGTTGGCAGGCGAGTTTTGTTTTCCAGGGAAAAGCGCCGTTGTTTGTGTTTGGTGGCCTGTGGCTGGGAGTGGCCGGCTGGCTCCTTAGAAGCCACGATACACAGCATGGTTCCCAGACCCAAGGTGGCACCAGTGCCAAGTCAAGCTGGTTTGATACTACCAAGTGGTTCCTGCAATCTGCCATCCAGAAGCGGGGCAGCTTACTTTTGTTTGCCAGGGAAACGGGCCGAGGTTTGTGTCTGGGGGCCTATGGCTGGGAGTGACCGGCTGGCTCCTGAAAAGCTACGATAGGCAGGATGGTGACCAGACCCATGGTGGCACCAGTGCCAAGTTGGGCTGATTTGATAGTACCAAGTGGCTCCTGCAATCTGCCATCAAAAATTTGGCAGGCCAGTTTTGTTTTCCAGGGAAAAGCGCCGTTGTTTGTGTTTGGGGGCCTGTGGCTGGGTGTGGCCGGCTGGCTCCTTAGAACCCACGATACGCAGCATTGTTCCCAGACCCAAGGTGGCACCAGTGCCAAGTTGGCCTGGTTTAATACTACCAAGTGGTTCCTGCAATCTGCCATCCAGAAGCGGGGCAGCTTACTTTTGTTTGCCAGTGAAACGGGCAGAGCTTTGTGTCTGGGGGCCTATGGCTGGGAGTGACCGGCTGGCTCCTGAAAAGCTACGATAGGCAGGATGGTGACCAGACCCATGGTGGCACCAGTGCCAAGTTGGGCTGACTTGATAGTACCAAGTGGCTACTGCAATCTGCCATCAAAAATTTGGCAGGCGAGTTTTGTTTTCCAGGGAAAAGCACCGTTGTTTGTGTTTGGGGACCTGTGGCTGGGAGTGGCCCCCTTGCGTCTTAGAATCATCGTTACGCAGGATGGTTCCCAGACCCAAGGTGGCACCAGTGCCAAGTCGGGCTGGTTTGATAGTACCAAGTGGTTCCTGCAATCTGCCATCCAGAAGCGGGGCAGCTTAATTTTGTTTGCCAGGGAAACGGGCAGAGCTTTGTGTCTGGGGGCCTATGGATGGGAGTGACCGTCTAGGTCGTGAAAAGCAACGATAGGCAGGATGGTGACCAGACCCATGGTGGCACCAGTGCCAAGTTGGGCTGATTTGATAGTACCAAGTGGCTACTGAAATCTGCCATCAAAAATTTGGCAGGCGAGTTTTGTTTTCCGGGGAAAAGCGCCGTTGTTTGTTTTTGGGGACCTGTGGCTGGGAGTGGCCCCCTTGCGTCTTAGAATCATGGTTACGCAGGATGGTTCCCAGACCCAAGGTGGCACCAGTGCCAAGTCGGGCTGGTTTGATAGTACCAAGTGGCTCCTGCAATCTGCCATCCAGAAGCGGGGCAGCTTACTTTAGTTTTCCAGGGTAACGAGCCGAGGTTTTTGTCTGGGGGTCTATGGCTGGGAGTGATTGGCTGGCTCCTGAAAAGCTACGATAGGCAGGATGGTGACCAGACCCATGGTGGCACCAGTGCCAAGTTGGGCTGGTTTGATAGTACCAACTGGCTCCTGTAATCTGCCATCAAAAAGTTGGCAGGCGAGATTTGTTTTCCAGGGAAAAGCGCCGTTGTTTGTGTTTGGCGGCATGTGGCTGGGAGTGGCCAGCTGGCTCCTTAGAATCCACGATACGCAGCATGGTTCCCAGAGCCAAGGTGGCACCAGTGCCAAGTCGGGCTGGTTTGATGGTGCAAAGTAGTTCCTGCAATCTGCCATCCAGAAGCGGGGTAGCTTACTTGTGTTTGCCAAGGAAACGGGCCGAGGTTTGTATCTTGAGGCCTATGGCTGGGACTGACCGGCTGTCTCCTGAAAAGGTACGATAGGCAGGATGGTGACCAGACCCATGGTGGCACCAGTGCCAAGTTGGGCTGATTTGATAGTACCAAGTGGCTCCTGCAATCTGCTCACAAAAAGTTTGCAGGCGAGTTTTGTTTTCCAGGGAAAAGCGCCGTTGTTTGTGTTTGGGGGCCTGTGGCTGGGAGTGGCCGGCTGGATAATTAGAATCCACGATACGCAGGATGGTTCCCAGACCCAAGGTGGCACCAGTGCCAAGTTGGTCTAGTTTTATGGTGCAAAGTGGCTCCTGCAATCTGCCATCCAGAAGCGGGGCAGCTTACTTTTGTTTGCCAGGGAAATGGGCCGAGGTTTGTGTCTTGGGGCCTATGGCTGGGAGTGACCGGCTGGCTCCTGAAAAGCTACGATAGGCAGGATGGTGACCAGACCCATGGTGGCACCAGTGCCAAGACGGGCTGGTTTGATAGTAGCAAGTGGCTCCTGCAATCTCCCATCCAAAAGTTGGCAGGCGAGTTCTGTTTTCCAGGGAAAAGCGCCGTTGTTTGTGTTTGGGGACCTGTGGCTGGGAGTGGCACCCTGGCGTCTTAGAATCTACGTTACGCAGCATGGTTCCCAGATCCAAGGTGGCACCAGTGCCAAGACGGGCTGGTTTGATAGTACCAAGTGGCTCCTGCAATCTACCATCAAAAAGTTGGCAGGCGAGTTTTGTTTTCCAGGGAAAAGCGCCGTTGTTTGTGTTTGGGGGCCTGTGGCTTGGAGTGGCCGGCTGGCTCCTTAGAATCCACGATACGCAGGATGGTTCCCAGACCAGAGGTGGCACCAGTGCCAAGTCGGGCTGGTTTGATACTACCAAGTGGTTCCTGCAATCTGCCATCCAGAAGCGGGGAAGCTTACTTTTGTTTGACAGGGAAACGGGCCGAGGTTTGTGGCCTGGGGCCTATGGCTGGGACTGACCGGCTGGCTCCTGAAAAGCTACGATAGCCAGGATGGTCACCAGACCCATGGTGGCACCAGTGCCAAGTTGGGCTGATTTGATAGTACCAAGTGGCTCCTGTAATCTGCCATCAAAAATTTGGCAGGCCAGTTTTGTTTTCCAGGGAAAAGCGCCGTTGTTTGTGTTTGGGGGCCTGTGGCTGGGAGTGGCCGGCTGGATAATGAGAATCCACGATACGCAGGATGGTTCCCAGACCAGAGGTGGCACCAGTGCCAAGTCGGTCTAGTTTGATGGTGCAAAGTGGCTCCTGCAATCTGCCATCCAGAAGCGGGGTAGGTTACTTTTGTTTGCCAGGGAAACGGGCCGAGGTTTGTGTCTGGGGGCCTATGGCTGGGAGTGACCGGCTGGCTCCTGAAAAGCTATGATAGGCAGGATGGTGACCAGACCCATGGTGGCACCAGTGCCAAGTTGGGCTGATTTGATAGTACCAAGTGGCTCCTGCAATCTGCCATCAAAAAGTTGGCAGGCGAGCTTTGTTTTCCAGGGAAAAGCGCCGTTGTTTGTGTTTGGGGGCCTGTGGCTGGGAGTGGCCGGCTGGCTCCTTAGAATCCACGATACGCAGGAGGGTTCCCAGACCAGAGGTGGCACCAGTGCCAAGTCGGGCTGGTTTGATACTACCAAGTGGTTCCTGCAATCTGCCATCCAGAAGCGGGGCAGCTTACTTTTGTTTGCCAGTGAAACGGGCCGAGGTTTTTTTCCCCGGGCCTATGGCTGGGACTGACCGGCTGGCTCCTGAAAAGCTACGATAGGCAGGATGGTGACCAGACCCATGGTGGCACCAGTGCCAAGTTGGGCTGGTTTGATAGTACCAAGTGGCTCCTGCAATCTGCCATCAAAAATTTGGCAGGCGAGTTTTGTTTTCCAGGGAAAAGCGCCGTTGTTTGTGTTTGGCGGCATGTGGCTGGGAGTGGCCGGCTGGCTAATTAGAATCCACGATACGCAGGATGGTTGCCAGACCCAGGGTGGCACCAGTGTCACGTCAGGTTAGTTTGATGGTGCAAAGTGGCTCCTGCAATCTGCCATCCAGAATCGGGGCAGCATACTTTTGTGTGCCAGGGAAACGGGCCGAGGTTTGTGTCTCGGGGAATATGGCTGGGAGTGACCGGCTGGCTCCAGAAAAGCAACGATAGGCAGGATGGTGACCAGACCCATGGTGGCACCAGTGCCAAGTTGGGCTGGTTTGATAGTACCAAGTGGCTCCTGCAATCTGCCATCAAAATGTTGGCAGGCGAGTTTTGTTTTCCAGGGAAAAGCGCCGTTGTTTGTGTTTGGTGGCCTGTGGCTGGGAGTGGCCGGCTGGCTCCTTAGAAGCCACGATACACAGCATGGTTCCCAGACCCAAGGTGGCACCAGTGCCAAGTCAAGCTGGTTTGATACTACCAAGTGGTTCCTGCAATCTGCCATCCAGAAGCGGGGCAGCTTACTTTTGTTTGCCAGGGAAACGGGCCGAGGTTTGTGTCTGGGGGCCTATGGCTGGGAGTGACCGGCTGGCTCCTGAAAAGCTACGATAGGCAGGATGGTGACCAGACCCATGGTGGCACCAGTGCCAAGTTGGGCTGATTTGATAGTACCAAGTGGCTCCTGCAATCTGCCATCAAAAATTTGGCAGGCCAGTTTTGTTTTCCAGGGAAAAGCGCCGTTGTTTGTGTTTGGGGGCCTGTGGCTGGGTGTGGCCGGCTGGCTCCTTAGAACCCACGATACGCAGCATTGTTCCCAGACCCAAGGTGGCACCAGTGCCAAGTTGGCCTGGTTTAATACTACCAAGTGGTTCCTGCAATCTGCCATCCAGAAGCGGGGCAGCTTACTTTTGTTTGCCAGTGAAACGGGCAGAGCTTTGTGTCTGGGGGCCTATGGCTGGGAGTGACCGGCTGGCTCCTGAAAAGCTACGATAGGCAGGATGGTGACCAGACCCATGGTGGCACCAGTGCCAAGTTGGGCTGACTTGATAGTACCAAGTGGCTACTGCAATCTGCCATCAAAAATTTGGCAGGCGAGTTTTGTTTTCCAGGGAAAAGCACCGTTGTTTGTGTTTGGGGACCTGTGGCTGGGAGTGGCCCCCTTGCGTCTTAGAATCATCGTTACGCAGGATGGTTCCCAGACCCAAGGTGGCACCAGTGCCAAGTCGGGCTGGTTTGATAGTACCAAGTGGTTCCTGCAATCTGCCATCCAGAAGCGGGGCAGCTTAATTTTGTTTGCCAGGGAAACGGGCAGAGCTTTGTGTCTGGGGGCCTATGGATGGGAGTGACCGTCTAGGTCGTGAAAAGCAACGATAGGCAGGATGGTGACCAGACCCATGGTGGCACCAGTGCCAAGTTGGGCTGATTTGATAGTACCAAGTGGCTACTGAAATCTGCCATCAAAAATTTGGCAGGCGAGTTTTGTTTTCCGGGGAAAAGCGCCGTTGTTTGTTTTTGGGGACCTGTGGCTGGGAGTGGCCCCCTTGCGTCTTAGAATCATGGTTACGCAGGATGGTTCCCAGACCCAAGGTGGCACCAGTGCCAAGTCGGGCTGGTTTGATAGTACCAAGTGGCTCCTGCAATCTGCCATCCAGAAGCGGGGCAGCTTACTTTAGTTTTCCAGGGTAACGAGCCGAGGTTTTTGTCTGGGGGTCTATGGCTGGGAGTGATTGGCTGGCTCCTGAAAAGCTACGATAGGCAGGATGGTGACCAGACCCATGGTGGCACCAGTGCCAAGTTGGGCTGGTTTGATAGTACCAACTGGCTCCTGTAATCTGCCATCAAAAAGTTGGCAGGCGAGATTTGTTTTCCAGGGAAAAGCGCCGTTGTTTGTGTTTGGCGGCATGTGGCTGGGAGTGGCCAGCTGGCTCCTTAGAATCCACGATACGCAGCATGGTTCCCAGAGCCAAGGTGGCACCAGTGCCAAGTCGGGCTGGTTTGATGGTGCAAAGTAGTTCCTGCAATCTGCCATCCAGAAGCGGGGTAGCTTACTTGTGTTTGCCAAGGAAACGGGCCGAGGTTTGTATCTTGAGGCCTATGGCTGGGACTGACCGGCTGTCTCCTGAAAAGGTACGATAGGCAGGATGGTGACCAGACCCATGGTGGCACCAGTGCCAAGTTGGGCTGATTTGATAGTACCAAGTGGCTCCTGCAATCTGCTCACAAAAAGTTTGCAGGCGAGTTTTGTTTTCCAGGGAAAAGCGCCGTTGTTTGTGTTTGGGGGCCTGTGGCTGGGAGTGGCCGGCTGGATAATTAGAATCCACGATACGCAGGATGGTTCCCAGAGCCAAGGTGGCACCAGTGCCAAGTTGGTCTAGTTTTATGGTGCAAAGTGGCTCCTGCAATCTGCCATCCAGAAGCGGGGCAGCTTACTTTTGTTTGCCAGGGAAATGGGCCGAGGTTTGTGTCTTGGGGCCTATGGCTGGGAGTGACCGGCTGGCTCCTGAAAAGCTACGATAGGCAGGATGGTGACCAGACCCATGGTGGCACCAGTGCCAAGACGGGCTGGTTTGATAGTAGCAAGTGGCTCCTGCAATCTCCCATCCAAAAGTTGGCAGGCGAGTTCTGTTTTCCAGGGAAAAGCGCCGTTGTTTGTGTTTGGGGACCTGTGGCTGGGAGTGGCACCCTGGCGTCTTAGAATCTACGTTACGCAGCATGGTTCCCAGATCCAAGGTGGCACCAGTGCCAAGACGGGCTGGTTTGATAGTACCAAGTGGCTCCTGCAATCTACCATCAAAAAGTTGGCAGGCGAGTTTTGTTTTCCAGGGAAAAGCGCCGTTGTTTGTGTTTGGGGGCCTGTGGCTTGGAGTGGCCGGCTGGCTCCTTAGAATCCACGATACGCAGGATGGTTCCCAGACCAGAGGTGGCACCAGTGCCAAGTCGGGCTGGTTTGATACTACCAAGTGGTTCCTGCAATCTGCCATCCAGAAGCGGGGAAGCTTACTTTTGTTTGACAGGGAAACGGGCCGAGGTTTGTGGCCTGGGGCCTATGGCTGGGACTGACCGGCTGGCTCCTGAAAAGCTACGATAGCCAGGATGGTCACCAGACCCATGGTGGCACCAGTGCCAAGTTGGGCTGATTTGATAGTACCAAGTGGCTCCTGTAATCTGCCATCAAATATTTGGCAGGCGAGTTTTGTTTTCCAGGGAAAAGCGCCGTTGTTTGTGTTTGGGGTCCTGTGGCTGGGAGTGGCCGGCTGGATAATTAGAATCCACGATACGCAGCATGGTTCCCTGACCCAAGGTGGCACCAGTGCCAAGTTGGGCTGGTTTGATAGTATCAAGTGTTTCCTGCAATCTGCCATCCAGAAGCGGGGCAGCTTACTTTTGTTTGCCAGGGAAATGGGCCGAGGTTTGTGTCTTGGGGCCTATGGCTGGGAGTGACCGGCTGGCTCCTGAAAAGCTACGATAGGCAGGATGGTGACCAGACCCATGGTGGCACCAGTGCCAAGACGGGCTGGTTTGATAGTAGCAAGTGGCTCCTGCAATCTCCCATCCAAAAGTTGGCAGGCGAGTTCTGTTTTCCAGGGAAAAGCGCCGTTGTTTGTGTTTGGGGACCTGTGGCTGGGAGTGGCACCCTGGCGTCTTAGAATCTACGTTACGCAGCATGGTTCCCAGATCCAAGGTGGCACCAGTGCCAAGACGGGCTGGTTTGATAGTACCAAGTGGCTCCTGCAATCTACCATCAAAAAGTTGGCAGGCGAGTTTTGTTTTCCAGGGAAATGCGCCATTGTTTTGTTTGGCGGTATGTGGCTGGGAGAGGCCAGCTGGCTCCTTAGAATCCACGATACGCAGGATGTTTCCCAGAACCAAGGGGGATCCAGTGCCAAGTCGGACTGGTTTGATGGTGCAAAGTGGCTCCTGCAATCTGCCATCCAGAATCAGGGTAGTTACTTTTCTTTGCCAGGGAAACGGGCCGAGGTTTGTGTCTCGGGGCCTATGGCTGGGAGTGACCGGCTGTCACCTGAAAAGCTACGATAGGCAGGATGGTGACCAGACCCATGGTGGCACCAGTGCCAAGTTGAACTGATTTGATAGTACCAAGTGGCTCCTGCAATCTGCCATCAAAAATTTGGCAGGCGAGTTTTGTTTTCCAGGGAAAAGCGCCGTTGTTTGTGTTTGGGGGCCTGTGGCTTGGAGTGGCCGGCTGGCTCCTTAGAATCCACGATACGCAGGAGGGTTCCCAGACCAGAGGTGGCACCAGTGCCAAGTCGGGCTGGTTTGATACTACCAAGTGGTTCCTGCAATCTGCCATCCAGAAGCGGGGAAGCTTACTTTTGTTTGACAGGGAAACGGGCCGAGGTTTGTGGCCTGGGGCCTATGGCTGGGACTGACCGGCTGGCTCCTGAAAAGCTACGATAGCCAGGATGGTGACCAGACCCATGGTGGCACCAGTGCCAAGTTGGGCTGGTTTGATAGTACCAAGTGGCTCCTGTAATCTGCCATGAAATATTTGGCAGGCGAGTTTTGTTTTCCAGGGAAAAGCGCCGTTGTTTGTGTTTGGGGTCCTGTGGCTGGGAGTGGCCGGCTGGCTAATTAGAATCCACGATACGCAGGATGGTTGCCAGACCCAGGGTGGCACCAGTGTCAAGTCAGGTTAGTTTGATGGTGCAAAGTGGCTCCTGCAATCTGCCATCCAGAATCGGGGCAGCTTACTTTTGTGTGCCAGGGAAACGGGCCGAGGTTTGTGTCTCGGGGAATATGGCTGGGAGTGACCGGCTGGCTCCTGAAAAGCTACGATAGGCAGGATGGTGACCAGACCCATGGTGGCACCAGTGCCAAGTTGGGCTGGTTTGATAGTACCAAGTGGCTCCGGTAATCTGCCATCAAAAAGTTGGCAGGCGAGTTTTGTTTTCCAGGGAAAAGCGCCGTTGTTTTTGTTTGGGGGCCTGTGGCTGGGAGTGGCCGGCTGGCTCCTTAGAATCCACCATACGCAGCATGGTTCCCACAGCCAAGGTGGCACCAGTGCCAAGTCGGGCTGGTTTGATACTACCAAGGGGTTCCTGCAATCTGCCATCCAGAAGCGGGGCAGCTTACTTTTGTCTGCCAGGGAAACGGGCCGAGGTTTTGGTCTGGGGGCCTATGTCTGGGAGTGACCCGCTGGCTCCTGAAAAGCTACGATAGGCAGGATGGTGACCAGACCCATGGTGGCACCAGTGCCAAGTTGGGCTCATTTGATAGTAGCAAGTGGCTCCTGCAATCTGCCATCAAAATGTTGGCAGGCGAGTTTTGTTTTCCAGGGAAAAGCGCCGTTGTTTGTGTTTGGTGGCCTGTGGCTGGGAGTGGCCGGCTGGCTAATTAGAATCCACGATACACAGCATGGTTCCCAGACCAGAGGTGGCACCAGTGCCAAGTCGGGCTAGTTTGATAGTGCAAAGTGTCTCCTGCAATCTGCCATCCAGATGCGGGGCAGCTTACTTTTGTTTGCCAGGGAAACGGGCCGAGGTTTTTTTCTGGGGGCCTATGGCTGGGAGTGACCGGCTGGCTCCTGAAATGTACGATAGACAGGATGGTTACCAGACCCATGGTGGCACCAGTGCCAAGTTGGGCTGATTTGATAGTACCAAGTGGCTCCTGCAATCTGCCATCAAAAAGTTGGCAGGCGAGTTTTGTTTTCCAGGGAAAAGCGCCGTTGTTTGTGTTTGGTGGCCTGTGGCTGGGAGTCGCCGGCTGGCTCATTAGAATCCACGATACACAGCATGGTTCCCAGACCCAAGGTGGCACCAGTGCCAAGTCGGGCTGGTTTGATAGTACCAAGTGGTTCCTGCAATCTGCCATCCAGAAGCGGGGCAGCTTACTTTTGTTTGCCAGGGAAACGGGCCGAGGTTTGTGTGTCGATGCCTATGGCTGGGAGTGACCGGCTGGCTCCTGAAAAGCTACGATAGGCAGGATGGTGACCAGACCCATGGTGGCACCAGTGCCAAGTTGGGCTGTTTTTGTAGTACCAATTGCGTCCTGCAATTTGCCCTCCAGAAGAGGGGCAGTTGAGTTTTGTTTGCCAGAGAAAAGGGCCGTGGTTTGTTCTTGAGGGCATATGGCTGAGAGTGGCAGGCTGGTTCCTGAAAATCCACGCTAGGCAGCATGGTTCCCAGACCCAAGGTGGCACCAGTGCCAAGTCGGGCTGGTTAGATGGTGCAAAGTGTCTCCTGCAATCTGCCATCCAGAAGCGGGGTAGCCGATTTTTGTTTGCAAGAGAAAAGGTCCGTGGTTTTTTTTGGGCGCCTGTGGATGGGAGTGGCCGGCTGGCTCATTAGAATCCACGATACGCAGCATGGTTCCCAGAGCCAAGGTGGCACCAGTGTCAAGTTGGGCTGGTTTGATGTTGCAAAGTGGCTCCTCTAATCTGCCATCCAGAAGCGGGGTAGCTTACTTTTGTTTGCCAGGGAAACGGGCAGAGCTTTTTGTCTGGGGGCCTATGGCTTGGAGTGGCCAACTTGCTCCTTAAAATGCACGATACGCAGGATGGTGACCAGACCCAAGGTGGCACCAGTGCCAAGTCGGGCTGGTTTTGTAGTACCAAGTGCGTCCTGCAATTTGCCATCCAGAAGAGGGGCAGTTGAGTTGTGTTTACCAGAGTAAAGTGCCGTGGTTTGTGTTTTGGGGCCTATGGCTGAGAGTGGCCGGCTGGCCCCTGAAAATCCACGATAGGCAGGATGGTTCCCAGATCCAAGGTGGCACCAGTGCCAAGTCGGGCTTGTTTGATGGTGCAAAGTGGCTCCTGCAATCTGCCATCCAGACGCGGGGCAGCGGAATTTTGTTTGCTGGAGAAAAGTTCCGTGGTTTGTTTTTGGCGGTATATGGATGGGAGTGGCCGGCTGTCTCCTTAAAAAGCTCGATACGCAGGATGGTTCCCTGACCCAATGTGGCATCAGCGCCAAGTCGGGCTGTTTTCGTAGTACCAAGTGCGTCCTGCAATTTGCCGTCCAGAAGAGGGGCAGTTGAGTTTTGTTTGCCAGAGAAAAGGGCCGTGGTATGTGTTTGGGGGCATATGGCTGAGAGTGGCCGGCTGGCCCCTGAAAATCCACGATAGGCAGGATGGTTCCCAGAGCCAAGGTGGCACCAGTGCCAAGTCGGGCTGGTTTGATAGTAATAAATAGCTCCTGCAATCTGCCATCCAGAAGCGGGGAAGCTTACTTTTGTTTGACAGGGAAACGGGCCGAGGTTTGTGGCCTGGGGCCTATGGCTGGGAGTGACCGGCTGGCTCCTGAAAAGCTACGATAGGCAGGATGGTGACCAGACCCATGGTGGCACCAGTGCCAAGTTGGGCTGGTTTGATAGTACCAAGTGGCTCCTGCAATCTGCCATCAAAAAGTTGGCAGGCGAATTTTGTTTTCCAGGGAAAAGCGCCGTTGTTTGTGTTTGGGGCCCTGTGGCTGGGAGTGGCCACCTTCGCCTAAGAATCTACGTTACGCAGCATGGTTCCCAGACCCAAGGTGGCACCAGTGCCAAGTCAAGCTGGTTTCATACTACCAAGTGGTTCCTGCAATCTGCCATCCAGAAGCGGGGCAGCTTACTTTTGTTTGCCAGGGAAACGGGCAGAGATTTGTGTCTGGGGGCCTATGGCTGGGAGTGACCGGCTGGCTCCTGAAAAGCTACGATAGGCAGGATGGTGACCAGACCCATGGTGGCACCAGTGCCAAGTTGGGCTGATTTGATAGTACCAAGTGGCTCCTGCAATCTGCCATCAAAAATTTGGCAGGCCAGTTTTGTTTTCCAGGGAAAAGCGCCGTTGTTTGTGTTTGGGGGCCTGTGGCTGGGTGTGGCCGGCTGGCTCCTTAGAACCCACGATACGCAGCATTGTTCCCAGACCCAAGGTGGCACCAGTGCCAAGTTGGCTTGGTTTAATACTACCAAGTGGTTCCTGCAATCTGCCATCCAGAAGCGGGGCAGCTTACTTTTGTTTGCCAGTGAAACGGGCAGAGCTTTGTGTCTGGGGGCCTATGGCTGGGAGTGACCGGCTGGCTCCTGAAAAGCTACGATAGGCAGGATGGTGACCAGACCCATGGTGGCACCAGTGCCAAGTTGGGCTGACTTGATAGTACCAAGTGGCTACTGCAATCTGCCATCAAAAATTTGGCAGGCGAGTTTTGTTTTCCAGGGAAAAGCACCGTTGTTTGTGTTTGGGGACCTGTGGCTGGGAGTGGCCCCCTTGCGTCTTAGAATCATCGTTACGCAGGATGGTTCCCAGACCCAAGGTGGCACCAGTGCCAAGTCGGGCTGGTTTGATAGTACCAAGTGGTTCCTGAAATCTGCCATCCAGAAGCGGGGCAGCTTAATTTTGTTTGCCAGGGAAACGGGCCGAGGTTTGTGTCTGGGGGCCTATGGATGGGAGTGACCGTCTAGGTCGTGAAAAGCTACGATAGGCAGGATGGTGACCAGACCCATGGTGGCACCAGTGCCAAGACGGGCTGATTTGATAGTACCAAGTGGCTACTGCAATCTGCCATCAAAAATTTGGCAGGCGAGTTTTGTTTTCCGGGGAAAAGCGCCGTTGTTTGTTTTTGGGGACCTGTGGCTGGGAGTGGCCCCCTTGCGTCTTAGAATCATCGTTACGCAGGATGGTTCCCAGAGCCAAGGTGGCACCAGTGCCAAGTTGGGCTGGTTTGATAGTACCAAGTGGCTCCTGCAATCTGCCATCCAGAAGCGGGGCAGCTTACTTTAGTTTTCCAGGGTAACGAGCCGAGGTTTTTGTCTGGGGGTCTATGGCTGGGAGTGATTGGCTGGCTCCTGAAAAGCTACGATAGGCAGGATGGTGACCAGACCCATGGTGGCACCAGTGCCAAGTTGGGCTGGTTTGATAGTACCAACTGGCTCCTGTAATCTGCCATCAAAAAGTTGGCAGGCGAGATTTGTTTTCCAGGGAAAAGCGCCGTTGTTTGTGTTTGGCGGCATGTGGCTGGGAGTGGCCAGCTGGCTCCTTAGAATCCACGATACGCAGCATGGTTCCCAGAGCCAAGGTGGCACCAGTGCCAAGTCGGGCTGGTTTGATGGTGCAAAGTAGTTCCTGCAATCTGCCATCCAGAAGCGGGGTAGCTTACTTGTGTTTGCCAAGGAAACGGGCCGAGGTTTGTATCTTGAGGCCTATGGCTGGGACTGACCGGCTGTCTCCTGAAAAGGTACGATAGGCAGGATGGTGACCAGACCCATGGTGGCACCAGTGCCAAGTTGGGCTGATTTGATAGTACCAAGTGGCTCCTGCAATCTGCTCACAAAAAGTTTGCAGGCGAGTTTTGTTTTCCAGGGAAAAGCGCCGTTGTTTGTGTTTGGGGGCCTGTGGCTAGGAGTGGCCGGCTGGATAATTAGAATCCACGATACGCAGGAGGGTTCCCAGACCAGAGGTGGCACCAGTGCCAAGTCGGGCTGGTTTGATACTACCAAGTGGTTCCTGCAATCTGCCATCCAGAAGCGGGGAAGCTTACTTTTGTTTGACAGGGAAACGGGCCGAGGTTTGTGGCCTGGGGCCTATGGCTGGGACTGACCGGCTGGCTCCTGAAAAGCTACGATAGCCAGGATGGTGACCAGACCCATGGTGGCACCAGTGCCAAGTTGGGCTGGTTTGATAGTACCAAGTGGCTCCTGTAATCTGCCATCAAATATTTGGCAGGCGAGTTTTGTTTTCCAGGGAAAAGCGCCGTTGTTTGTGTTTGGGGTCCTGTGGCTGGGAGTGGCCGGCTGGATAATTAGAATCCACGATACGCAGCATGGTTCCCTGACCCAAGGTGGCACCAGTGCCAAGTTGGGCTGGTTTGATAGTATCAAGTGTTTCCTGCAATCTGCCATCCAGAATCGGGGCAGCTTACTTTTGTTTGCCAGGGAAATGGGCCGAGGTTTGTGTCTTGGGGCCTATGGCTGGGAGTGACCGGCTGGCTCCTGAAAAGCTACGATAGGCAGGATGGTGACCAGACCCATGGTGGCACCAGTGCCAAGACGGGCTGGTTTGATAGTAGCAAGTGGCTCCTGCAATCTCCCATCCAAAATTTGGCAGGCGAGTTCTGTTTTCCAGGGAAAAGCGCCGTTGTTTGTGTTTGGGGACCTGTGGCTGGGAGTGGCACCCTGGCGTCTTAGAATCTACGTTACGCAGCATGGTTCCCAGATCCAAGGTGGCACCAGTGCCAAGACGGGCTGGTTTGATAGTACCAAGTGGCTCCTGCAATCTACCATCAAAAAGTTGGCAGGCGAGTTTTGTTTTCCAGGGAAATGCGCCATTGTTTTGTTTGGCGGTATGTGGCTGGGAGAGGCCAGCTGGCTCCTTAGAATCCACGATACGCAGGATGTTTCCCAGAACCAAGGGGGAACCAGTGCCAAGTCGGACTGGTTTGATGGTGCAAAGTGGCTCCTGCAATCTGCCATCCAGAATCAGGGTAGCTTACTTTTCTTTGCCAGGGAAACGGGCCGAGGTTTGTGTCTCGGGGCCTATGGCTGGGAGTGACCGGCTGTCACCTGAAAAGCTACGATAGGCAGGATGGTGACCAGACCCATGGTGGCACCAGTGCCAAGTTGAACTGATTTGATAGTACCAAGTGGCTCCTGCAATCTGCCATCAAAAATTTGGCAGGCGAGTTTTGTTTTCCAGGGAAAAGCGCCGTTGTTTGTGTTTGGGGGCCTGTGGCTTGGAGTGGCCGGCTGGCTCCTTAGAATCCACGATACGCAGGAGGGTTCCCAGACCAGAGGTGGCACCAGTGCCAAGTCGGGCTGGTTTGATACTACCAAGAGGTTCCTGCAATCTGCCATCCAGAAGCGGGGAAGCTTACTTTTGTTTGACAGGGAAACGGGCCGAGGTTTGTGGCCTGGGGCCTATGGCTGGGACTGACCGGCTGGCTCCTGAAAAGCTACGATAGGCAGGATGGTGACCAGACCCATGGCGGCACCAGTGCCAAGTTGGGCTGGTTTGATAGTACCAAGTGGCTCCTGTAATCTGCCATCAAATATTTGGCAGGCGAGTTTTGTTTTCCAGGGAAAAGCGCCGTTGTTTGTGTTTGGGGTCCTGTGGCTGGGAGTGGCCGGCTGGCTAATTAGAATCCACAATACGCAGGATGGTTGCCAGACCCAGGGTGGCACCAGTGTCAAGTCAGGTTAGTTTGATGGTGCAAAGTGGCTCCTGCAATCTGCCATCCAGAATCGGGGCAGCTTACTTTTGTGTGCCAGGGAAACGGGCCGAGGTTTGTGTCTCGGGGAATATGGCTGGGAGTGACCGGCTGGCTCCTGAAAAGCTACGATAGGCAGGATGGTGACCAGACCCATGGTGGCACCAGTGCCAAGTTGGGCTGGTTTGATAGTACCAAGTGGCTCCGGTAATCTGCCATCAAAAAGTTGGCAGGCGAGTTTTGTTTTCCAGGGAAAAGCGCCGTTGTTTGTGTTTGGGGGCCTGTGGCTGGGAGTGGCCGGCTGGCTCCTTAGAATCCAACATACGCAGCATGGTTCCCAGACCCAAGGTGGCACCAGTGCCAAGTCGGGCTGGTTTGATACTACCAAGGGGTTCCTGCAATCTGCCATCCAGAAGCGGGGCAGCTTACTTTTGTCTGCCAGGGAAACGGGCCGAGGTTTTGGTCTGGGGGCCTATGTCTGGGAGTGACCGGCTGGCTCCTGAAAAGCTACGATAGGCAGGATGGTGACCAGACCGATGGTGGCACCAGTGCCAAGTTGGGCTCATTTGATAGTAGCAAGTGACTCCTGCAATCTGCCATCAAAATGTTGGCAGGCGAGTTTTGTTTTCCAGGGAAAAGCGCCGTTGTTTGTGTTTGGTGGCCTGTGGCTGGGAGTGGCCGGCTGGCTCATTAGAATCCACGATACACAGCATGGTTCCCAGACCAGAGGTGGCACCAGTGCCAAGTCGGGCTAGTTTGATAGTGCAAAGTGTCTCCTGCAATCTGCCATCCAGAAGCGGGGCAGCTTACTTTTGTTTGCCAGGGAAACGGGCCGAGGTTTTTTTCAGGGGGCCTATGGCTGGGAGTGACCGGCTGGCTCCTGAAATCTACGATAGACAGGATGGTTACCAGACCCATGGTGGCACCAGTGCCAAGTTGGGCTGATTTGATAGTACCAAGTGGCTCCTGCAATCTGCCATCAAAAAGTTGGCAGGCGAGTTTTGTTTTCCAGGGAAAAGCGCCGTTGTTTGTGTTTGGTGGCCTGTGGCTGGGAGTGGCCGGCTGGCTCATTAGAATCCACGATACACAGCATGGTTCCCAGACCCAAGGTGGCACCAGTGCCAAGTCGGGCTGGTTTGATAGTACCAAGTGGTTCCTGCAATCTGCCATCCAGAAGCGGGGCAGCTTAATTTTGTTTGCCAGGGAAACGGGCCGAGGTTTGTGTGTCGATGCCTATGGCTGGGAGTGACCGTCTAGGTCGTGAAAAGCTACGATAGGCAGGATGGTGACCAGACCCATGGTGGCACCAGTGCCAAGTTGGGCTGTTTTTGTAGTACCAATTGCGTCCTGCAATTTGCCCTCCAGAAGAGGGGCAGTTGAGTTTTGTTTGCCAGAGAAAAGGGCCGTGGTTTGTTCTTGAGGGCATATGGCTGAGAGTGGCAGGCTGGTTCCTGAAAATCCACGCTAGGCAGCATGGTTCCCAGACCCAAGGTGGCCCCAGTGCCAAGTCGGGCTGGTTAGATGGTGCAAAGTGTCTCCTGCAATCTGCCATCCAGAAGCGGGGTAGCCGATTTTTGTTTGCAAGAGAAAAGGTCCGTGGATTTTTTTGGGCGCCTGTGGCTGGGAGTGGCCGGCTGGCTCATTAGAATCCACGATACGCAGCATGGTTCCCAGAGCCAAGGTGGCACCAGTGCCAAGTTGGGCTGGTTTGATGTTGCAAAGTGGCTCCTCTAATCTGCCATCCAGAAGCGGGGTAGCTTACTTTTGTTTGCCAGGGAAACGGGCAGAGCTTTTTGTCTGGGGGCCTATGGCTTGGAGTGGCCAACTTGCTCCTTAAAATGCACGATACGCAGGATGGTGACCAGACCCAAGGTGGCACCAGTGCCAAGTCGGGCTGGTTTTGTAGTACCAAGTGCGTCCTGCAATTTGCCATCCAGAAGAGGGGCAGTTGAGTTGTGTTTACCAGAGTAAAGTGCCGTGGTTTGTGTTTTGGGGCCTATGGCTGAGAGTGGCCGGCTGGCCCCTGAAAATCCACGATAGGCAGGATGGTTCCCAGATCCAAGGTGGCACCAGTGCCAAGTCGGGCTTGTTTGATGGTGCAAAGTGGCTCCTGCAATCTGCCATCCAGACGCGGGGCAGCGGAATTTTGTTTGCTGGAGAAAAGTTCCGTGGTTTGTTTTTGGCGGTATATGGATGGGAGTGGCCGGCTGTCTCCTTAAAAAGCTCGATACGCAGGATGGTTCCCTGACCCAATGTGGCATCAGCGCCAAGTCGGGCTGTTTTCGTAGTACCAAGTGCGTCCTGCAATTTGCCGTCCAGAAGAGGGGCAGTTGAGTTTTGTTTGCCAGAGAAAAGGGCCGTGGTATGTGTTTGGGGGCATATGGCTGAGAGTGGCCGGCTGGCCCCTGAAAATCCACGATAGGCAGGATGGTTCCCAGAGCCAAGGTGGCACCAGTGCCAAGTCGGGCTGGTTTGATAGTAATAAATAGCTCCTGCAATCTGCCATCCAGAAGCGGGGCAGCTTACTTTTGTTTGCCAGGGAAACGGGCCGAGGTTTGTGTCTGGGGGCCTATGGCTGGGAGTGACCGGCTGGCTCCTGAAAAGCTACGATAGGCAGGATGGTGACCAGACCCATGGTGGCACCAGTGCCAAGTTGGGCTGGTTTGATAGTACCAAGTGGCTCCTGCAATCTGCCATCAAAAAGTTGGCAGGCGAATTTTGTTTTCCAGGGAAAAGCGCCGTTGTTTGTGTTTGGGGCCCTGTGGCTGGGAGTGGCCACCTTCGCCTAAGAATCTACGTTGCGCAGCATGGTTCCCAGACCCAAGGTGGCACCAGTGCCAAGTCGGGCTGGTTTGATAGTAGCAAGTGGCTCCTGCAATCTGCCATCCAGAAGCGGGGCAGCTTACTTTTGTTTGCCAGGGAAACGGGCCGAGGTTTGTGACTGGGGGCCTATGGCTGGGAGTGACCGGCTGGTTCCTGAAAAGCTACGATAGGCAGGATGTTGACCAGAGCCAAGGTGGCACCAGGGCCAAGTTGGGCTGGTTTGATAGTACTAAGCGGCTCCTGCAATCTGCCATCAAAAAGTTGGCAGGCGAGTTTTGTTTGCCACGGACAAGCGCCGTTGTTTGTGTTTGGGGGCCTGTGGCTGGGAGTGGCCGGCTGGCTCCTTAGAATCCACGATACGCAGGATGGTTCCCAGACCCGAGGTGGCACCAGTGCCAAGTCGGGCTGGTTTGATGGTTCAAAGTGGCTCCTGCAATCTGCCATCCAGAAGCGGGGTAGCTTACTTTTGTTTGCCGGGGAAAGGGGCAGAGATTTGTGTTTGGGGCCTATGGCTGGGACTGATCGGCCGGCTCCTGAAAAGCTACGATAGGCAGGATGGTTACCAGATCCATGGAGGCACCAGTGCCAAGTCGGGCTGGTTTGATAGTACCAAGTGGCTCCTGCAATCTGCCATCCAGAAGCAGGGCAGCTTACTTTTGTTTGCCAGGGAAACGGGCCGAGGTTTGTGTCTGGGGGCCTATGGCTGGGAGTGACTGGCTGGCTCCTGAAAAGCTACGATAGGCAGGATGGTGACCAGACCCATGGTGGCACCAGTGCCAAGTTAGGCTTGTTTGATAGTACCAAGTGGCTCGTGCAATCTGCCATCAAAATGTTGGCAGGCGAGTTTTGTTTTCCAGGGCAAAGCGCCGTTGTTTGTGTTTGTGGGCCTGTGGCTGGGAGTGGCCAGCTGGCTCCTTAGAATCCACGTTACGAGGGATGGTTCCCAGACCAGAGGTTGCACCAGTGCCAAGTTAGGCTGATTTGATAGTACCAAGGGCGTCCTGCAATCTGCCATCAAGAAGCGGGGCAGCTGAGTTTTTTTTGCCTGTGAAACGGGCCGTTGTTTTTGATTGGTGTCTGTGGCCGAGAGTGGTCGGCTGGCTCCTGACAATCCACATTACGCAGGATGGTTCCCAGAGCCAAGGTGGCACCAGTGCCAAGTCGGGCTGATTAGATAGTACCAAGTGGCTCCTGCAATCTGCCATCCAGAAGCTGGGCAGCTGAGTTTTGTTTGCCAGAGAAAAGGGCCGTGGGTTGTGTTTGGGGGCATATGGCTGGGAGTGGCCAGCTGGCTCCTTAAAATGCACGATACGCAGGATGGTTCCCTGACCCAAGGTGGCATCAGTGCCAAGTCGGACTGTTTTCGTAGTACTAAGTGCGACCTGCAATCTCCAATCCAGAAGCGGGGCAGCTTACTTTTGTTTGCCAGGGAAACGGGACGAAATTTTTGTCTGGGTGTCTACGGCTGGGGGTGTCTGGCTGGCTCCTGAAAGGCTACGATAGGCAGGATGGTTACCAGCCCCATGGTGGCACCAGTGCCAAGTTGGGCTGGTTTGATAGTACCAAGTGGCTCCTGCAAGCTGCCATCAAAAAGTTGGCAGGCGAATTTTGTTTTCCAGGGAAAAGCGCCGTTGTTTGTGTTTGGGGGCATGTGGCTGGGAGTGGCCGGCAGGCTCCTGAAAATCCACGATAGGCAGGATGGTTCCCAGATCCAAGGTGGCACCAGTGCCAAGTCGGGTTGGTTTTATGTTGCAAAGTGGCTCCTGCAATCTGCCATCAAAAAGTTGGCAGGCGAGTTTTGTTTTCCAGGGAAAAGCGCCGTTGTTTGTGTTTCGGGGCCTGTGGCTGGGAGTGGCCGGCTGGCTAATTAGAATCCACGATACGCAGGATGGTTCCCAGACCAGAGGTGGAACCAGTGACAAGTCGGGCTGCTTTGATGGTGCAAAGTGGTTCCTGCAATCTGCCATCCAGAAATGCGGTAGCTTACTTTTGTTTGCCAGGGAAGCGGGCCGAGGTTTGTGGCTGGGGGCATATGGCTGGGAGTGACCGGCTGGCTCCTGAAAACCTACGATAGGCAGGATGGTTACCAGACCCATGGTGGCACCAGTGCCAAGTTAAGCTGGTTTGATAGTACCAAGTGGCTCCTGCAATCTGCCATCAAAAAGTTGGCAGGCGAGTTTTGTTTTCCAGGGAAAAGCGCCATTGATTGTGTTTGGGGGCTGTGGCTGGGAGTGGCCGGCTGGCTCCTTAGAATCCACGATACGCAGCATGGTTCCCAGACCCAAGGTGGCACCAGTGCCAAGTTGGGCTGGTTTGATAGTACCAAGTGCGTCCTACAATCTGCCATCCAGAAGCGGGGCAGCTTACTTTTGTTTGCCAGGGAAACGGGCCGACGTTTGTGTCTGGGGGCTATGGCTCGGAGTGACCGGCTGGCTCCTGAAAAGCTACGATAGGCAGGATGGTGACCAGACCCATGGTGGCACCAGTGCCAAGTTGGGCTGGTTTGATAGTACCAAGTGGCTCCTGCAATCTGCCATCAAAAAGTTGGCAGGCGAATTTTGTTTTCCAGGGAAAAGCGCCGTTGTTTTTGTTTGGGGGCCTGTGGCTGGGAGTGGCCAGCTGGCTCCTTAGAATCCACGATACGCAGGATGGTTCCCAGACCAGAGGTGGCACCAGTGCCAAGTCGGGCTACTTTGATGGTGCAAAGTGGCTCCTGCAATCTGCCATCCAGAAGCGGGGTAGCTTACTGTTGTATGCCAGGGAAACGGGCCGAGGTTGGTGTCTGGGGGCCTATGGCTGGGAGTGACCGGCTGGCTCCTGAAAAGCTACCATAGGCAGGATGGTGACCAGACCCATGGTGGCACCAGTGCCAAGTTGGGCTGGTTTGATAGTACCAAGTGGCTCCTGCAATCTGCCATCAAAAAGTTGGCAGGCCAGTTTTGTTTTCCAGGGAAAAGCGCCGTTGTTTGTGTTTGGGGGCCTGTGGCTGGGAGTGGCCAGCTGGCTCCTTAGAATCCACGATACGCAGCATGGTTCCCAGACCAGAGGTGGCACCAGTGCCAAGTCGGGCCAGTTTGATGGTGCAAAGTGGCTCCTGCAATCTGCCATCCAGAAGCGCGGTAGCTTACTTTTGTTTGCCTGTGAAACGGGCCGAGGTTTGTGTCTGGGGGCCTATGGCTGGGAGTGACCGGCTGGCTCCTGAAAAGCTCCGATAGGCAGGATGGTGACCAGACCCATGGTGGCACCAGTGCCAAGTTGGGCTGTTTTGATAGCACCAAGTGGCTCCTGCAATCTGCCATCAAAAAGTTGGCAGGCCAGTTTTGTTTTCCAGGGAAAAGCGCCGTTGTTTGTGTTTTGGGGCCTGTGGCTGGGAGTGGCCGGCTGGCGCCTTAGAACCCACGATACGCAGCATGGTTCCCAGACCCAAGGTGGCACCAGTGCCAAGTTGGGCTGGTTTGATACTACCAAGTGGCTCCTGCAATCTACCATCGCGAAGCGGGGCAGCTTACTTTTGTTTGCCAGGGAAACGGGCCGAGGTTTGTGTCTGGGGGCCTATGGCTGGGAGTGACCGGCTGGCTCCTGAAAAGCTACGATAGGCAGGATGGTGACCAGACCCATGGTGGCACCAGTGCCAAGTTGGGCTGGTTTGATAGTACCAAGTGGCTCCTGTAATCTGCCATCAAAAAATTGGCAGGCGAGATTTGTTTTCCAGGGAAAAGCGCCGTTGTTTGTATTTGGGGGCGTGTGGCTGGGAGTGGCCGGCTGCCTAATTAGAATCCACGATACGCAGGATGGTTCCCAGACCAGAGGTGGAACCAGTGCCAAGTCGGGCTGCTTTGATGGTGCAAAGTGGTTCCTGTAATCTGCCATCCAGAAGCGGGGTAGCTTACTTTTGTTTGCCAGGGAAACGGGCCGAGGTTTGTGGCTGGGGGCCTATGGCTGGGAGTGACCGGCTGGCTCCTGAAAAGCTACGATAGGCAGGATGTTGACCAGACCCATGGTGGCACCAGTGCCAAGTTGGGCTGGTTTGATAGTACCAAGTGGCTCCTGCAATCTGCCATCAAAATGTTGGCAGGCGAGTTTTGTTTTCCAGGGTAAAGCGCCATTGTTTGTGTTTGGGGCCCTGTGGCTGGGAGTGGCCGGCTGCCTCCTTAGAATCCACGATACGCAGGATGGTTCCCAGAGCGAAGGTGGCACCAGTTCCAAGTCTGGCTGATTTGATAGTACCAAGTGGTTCCTGCAATCTGCCATCCAGAAGCGGGGCAGCTTACTTTTGTTTGCCAGGGAAACGGGTCGAGGTTTTGTGTCTGGGGGCCTATGGCTGGGAGTGACCGGCTGGCTACTGAAAAGCTACGATAGGCAGGATGGTGACCAGACCCATGGTGGCACCAGTGCCAAGTTGGGCTGGTTTGATAGCACCAAGTGGCTCCTGCAATCTGCCATCAAAAAGTTGGCAGGCGAGTTTTGTTTTCCAGGGAAAAGCGCCAGTGTTCGTGTTTGGGAGCTGTGGTTGGGAAAGGCCGGATGGCTAATTAGAATCCACGATACGCAGGATGGTTCCCAGACCCACGGTGGCACCAGTGCCAAGTTGGGCTGGTTTGATGGTGCAAAGTGGCTCCTGCAATCTGCCATCCAGAAACGCGGTAGCTTACATTTGTTTGCCAGGGAAACGGGCCGAGGTTTGTGGCTGGGGGCCTATGGCTGGGAGTGGCCAGCTGGCTCCTTAAAATGCACGTTATGCAGAATGGTGACTAGACCCAAGGTGGCACCAGTGCCAAGTAGGGCTGGTTTTGTAGTACCAAGTGGCTCCTTCAATTTGCCATCCAGAAGAGGGGCAGTTGAGTTTTGTTGGCCAGAAGAAAGGGCCGTGGTTGTTGTTTGGGGGTACATGACTGAGAGTGGCCGGCTGGCCCCTGAAAATCCACGACAGGCAGGATGGTTCCGAGATCCAAGGTGGCACCAGTGCCAAGTCGGGCTGGTTTGATGGTTCAAAATGGCTCCTGCAATCTGCGATGCAGTAGCGGGGTAGCTTACTTTTGTTTGCCAGGGAAACGGGCCGAGGTTTGTGTCTGGCGGCCTATGGCTGGGAGTGACCGGCTGGCTCCTGAAAAGCTCCGATAGGCAGGATGCTGACCAGACCCATGGTGGCAGCGGTGCCAAGTTGGGCTGGTTTGATAGTACCAAGTGGCTCCTGCAATCTGCCATCAAAAAGTTGGCAGGCGAGTTTTGTTTTCCAGGGAAAAGCGCCGTTGTTTGTGTTTGGGGGCCTGTGGACGGGAGTGGCCGGCTGGCGCCTTAGAATCTACGATACGCAGCATGGTTCCCAGACCAGAGGTGGCACCAGTGCCAAGTTGGGCTGGTTTGATAGTACCAAGTGGCTCCCGCAATCTGCCATCCAGAAGCGGGGTAGCTTACTTTTGTTTGCCAGGGAAACGGGCCGACGTTTTTGTCTGGGGGCCTATGGCTGGGAGTGACCGGCTGGCTCCTGAAAAGCTACGATAGGCAGGATGGTTACCAGACCCATGGTGGCACCAGTGCCAAGTTGGGCTGGTTTGATAGTACCAAGTGGCTCCTGCAATCTGCCATCAAAAAGTTGGCAGGCGAGTTTTGTTTTCCAGGGAAAAGCGCCGTTGTTTGTGTTTGGGGGCCTGTGGTTGGGAGTGGCCGCCTGGCGCCTTAGAATCTACCTTACGCAGCATGGTTCCCAGAGCCAAGGTGGCACCAGTGACAAGTCGGGCTGGTTTGATAGTACCAAGTGGCTCCTGCAATCTGCCATCCAGAGGCGGGGCAGCTTACTTTTGTTTGCCAGGGAAACGGGACGAGGTTTGTGTCTCGGGGCCTATGGCTGGGAGTGACCGGCTGGCTCCTGAAAAGCTACGATAGGCAGGATGGTGACCAGACCCATGGTGGCACCAGTGCCAAGTTGGGCTGGTTTGATAGTACCAAGTGGCTCCTGCAATCTGCCATCAAAAATTTGGCAGTCCAGATTTGTTTTCCAGGGAAAAGCCCCGTTGTTTGTGTTTGTGGGCCTGTGGCTGGGAGTGGCCAGCTGGCTCCTTAGAATCCACGATACGCAGGATGGTTCCCAGACCAGAGGTGGCACCAGTGCCAAGTCGGGCTGGTTTGATGGTTCAAAGTGGCTCCTGCAATCTGCCATCCAGAAGCGGGGTAGCTTACTTTTGTTTGCCAGGGAAACGGGCAGAGCTTTGTGTCTGGGGCCTATGGCTGGGAGTGACCGGCTGGCTCCTGAAAAGCTACGATAGGCAGGATGGTTACCAGACCCATGGAGGCACCAGTGCCAAGTTGGGCTGGTTTGATAGTACCAAGTCGCTCCTGCAATCTGCCATCCAAAAGCAGGGCAACTGAGTTTTGTTTGCCAGAGAAAAGCGCTGTTGTTTGTGTTTGGGGTCCTGTGGCTGGGAGTGGCCGGCTGGCTCCTTAGAATCCACGATAAGCAGGATGGTTCCCAGACCCAAGGTGGCACCAGTGCCAAGTCGGGCTGGTTTGATAGTACCAAGTGGTTCCTGCAATCTGCCATCCAGAAGCGGGGCAGCTTACTTTTGTTTACCATGGAAATGGGCCGAGATTTGTGTCTGGGCGCCTATGGCTGGGAGTGACCGGCTGACTCCTGAAAAGCTACGATAGGCAGGATGGTGACCAGACCCATGGTGGCACCAGTGCCAAGTTGGCTGGTTTGATAGCACCAAGTGGCTCCTGCAATCTGCCATCAAAAAGTTGGCAGTCGAGTTTTGTTTTCCAGGGAAAAGCGCCGTTGTTTGTGTTTGGGGGCCTGTGGCTTGGAGTGGCCGGCTGGCCCCTGAAAATCCACGATAGGCAGAATGGTTCCCAGACCCAAGGTGGCACCAGTGCCAAGTTGGGCTGTTTTTGTAGTACCAAGTGCGTCCTGCAATTTGCCTTCCAGAAGTGGGGCAGTTGAGTTTTGTTTGCCAGAGAAAAGGGCCGTGGTTTGTGTTTGAGGGCATATGGCTGAGAGTGGCCGGCTGACCCCACAAAATCCACAATAGGCAGGATGGTTCCCAGAGCCAAGGTGGCACCAGTGCCAAGACGGGCTGGTTATAGTACTAAATAGCTCCTGCAATCTGCCATCCAGAAGCGGGGTAGCTTAATTTTGTTTGTCAGGGAAACGGGCATAGCTTTGTGTCTGGGGTCCTGTGGCTGGGTGTGGCCGGCTGGCTCCTTAGAATCCACGAAACGCAGGGTGGTTCCCAGACCAGTGGTGGCACCAGTGCCAAGTTGGGCTGGTTTGATAGTACCAAGTGGCTCCTGCAATCTGCCATCAAACAGTTGCCAGGCGAGTTTTGTTTTCCAGGGAAAAGCGCCGTTGTTTGTGTTTGGGGGCCTGTGGCTGGGAGTGGCCGGCTGGCTAATTAGAATGCACGATACGCAGGATGGTTCCCAGACCAGAGGTGGCACCAGTGCCAAGTCGGGATAGTTTGATGGTGCAAAGTGGCTCCTGCAATCTGCCATCCAGAAGCGGGGTAGCTTACTTTTGTTTGCCAGGGAAACGGGCCGAGGTTTTTTTCTGGGGGCCTATGGCTGGGAGTGACCGGCTGGCTCCTGAAAAGCTTCAGTAGGCAGGATGATTACCAGACCCATGTTAGCAGCAGTGCCAAGTCGGGCTGATTTGATAGTACCAAGTGGCTCCTGCAATCTGCCATCAAAAAGTTGGCAGGCGAGTTTTGTTTTCCAGGGAAAAGCGCCGTTGTTTGTGTTTGGGGCCCTGTGGCTGGGAGTGGCCGCCTGTCGTCTTAGAATCCACGTTACGCAGCATGGTTCCCAGATCCAAGGTGGCACCAGTGCCAAGTTGGGCTGGTTTGATAGTACCAAGTGGCTCCTGCAATCTGCCATCCAGAAGCGGGGCAGCTTACTTTTGTTTGCCAGGGAAACGGGCCGAGGTATTTGTCTGGGGCCCTATGGCAGGCAGTGACTGGCTGGCTCCTGAAAAGCTACGATAGGCAGGATGGTGACCAGACCCATGGTGGCACCAGTGCCAAGTTGGGCTGGTTTGATAATACCAAGTGGCTCCTGCAATCTGCCATCCAGAAGCGGGGCAGCTTACTTTTGTTTTCCATGGAAACTGGCCGAGGTTCCTGTCTGGGTGTCTATGGCTGGGAGTGACCTCCTGGCTCCTGAAAAGCTATGCTAGGCAGGATGGTGACCAGACCCATGGTGGCACCAGTGCCAAGTTGGGCTGGTTTGATAGTACCAAGTGGCTCCTGCAATCTGCCATCAAAAAGTTTGCAGGCCAGATTTGTTTTCCAGGGAAAAGCGCCGTTGTTTGTGTTTGGGGGCCTGTGGCTGGGAGTGGCCGGCTGGCACCTTAGAATCCACGATACGCAGGATGGTTCCCAGACCAGAGGTGGCACCAGTGCCAAGTCGGGCTTGTTTGATGGTTCAAAGTGGCTCCTGCAATCTGCCATCCAGAAGCGGGGTAGCTTACTTTTGTTTGCCGGGGAAACGGGCAGAGTTTTGTGTTTGGGGCCTATGGCAGGGACTGACCGGCTGGCTCCTGAAAAGCTACGATAGGCAGGATAGTTACCAGACCCATGGAGGCGCCAGGGCCAAGTTGGGCTGGTTTGATAGTACCAAGTGGCTCCTGCAATCTGCCATCCAGAAGCGGGGCAGCTTACTTTTGTTTGCCAGGGAAACGAGCCGAGGTTTTTGTCTGGGGGCCTGTGTCTGGGAGTGACCGGCTGGCTCCTGAAAAGCTACGATAGGCAGGATTGTGACCAGACCCATGGTGGCACCAGTGCCAAGTTGGGCTGGTTTGATTGTACCAAGTGGCTCCTGCAATCTGCCATCAAAAAGTTGGCAGGCCAGTTTTGTTTTCCAGGGAAAAGCGCCGTTGTTTTTTTTTGGCGGCCTGTGGCTAGGAGTGGCCGCCTGGCGCCTTAGAATCTACGTTGCGCATCAAGGTTCCCAGAGCCAAGGTGGCACCAGTGCCAAGTCGGGCTGGTTTGATATTACCAAGTGGCTCCTGCAATCTGCCATCCAGAAGCGGGGCAGCTTACTTTTGTTTGCCAGGGAAACGGGCCGAGGTTTGTGTCTGGGGGCCTATGGCTGGGAGTGACCGGCTGGCTCCTGAAAAGCTACGATAGGCAGGATGGTGACCAGACCCATGGTGGCACCATTGCCAAGTTGGGCTGGTTTGATAGTACCAAGTGGCTCCTGCAATCTGCCATGAAAAATTTGGCAGGCCAGTTTTGTTTTCCAGGGAAAAGCGCCGTTGTTTGTGTTTGTGGGACTGTGGCTGGCAGTGGCCAGCTGGCTCCTTAGAATCCACGATACGCAGGATGGTTCCCAGACCAGAGGTGGCACCAGTGCCAAGTCGGGCTGGTTTCATGGTTCAAAGTGGCTCCTGCAATCTGCCATCCAGAAGCGGGGTAGCTTACTTTTGTTTGCCAGGGAAACGAGCAGAGCTTTGTGTCTGGGGCCTATGGCTGGGAGTGACCGGCTGGCTCCTGAAAAGCTACGATAGGCAGGATGGTTACCAGACCCATGGAGGAACCAGTGCCAAGTTGGGCTGGTTTGATAGTACTAAGTGGCTCCTGCAATCTGCCATCCAAAAGCAGGGCAACTGAGTTTTGTTTGCCAGACAGAAGCGCTGTGGTTTTGTTTGGGGTCCTGTGGCTGGGAGTGGCCGTCTGGCTCCTTAGAATCCACGATACGCAGGATGGTTCCAAGACCCAAGGTGGCACCAGTGCCAAGTCGGGCTGGTTTAATAGTACCAAGTGGTTCCTGCAATCTGCCATCCAGAAGCGGGGCAGCTTACTTTTGTTTACCATGGAAATGGGCCGAGCTTTGTGCCTGGGCGCCTATGGCTGGGAGTGACCGGCTGGCTCCTGAAAAGCTACGATAGGCAGGATGGTGACCAGACCCATGGTGGCACCAGTGCCAAGTTGGGCTGGTTTGATAGTACCAAGTGGCTCCTGCAATCTGCCATCCAGAAGTGGGGCAGCTGAGTTTTGTTTGCCAGAGAAAAGGGCCGTGGTTTTTGTTTGGGGGCCTATGGCTCAGAGTGGCCGGCTGGCCCCTGAAAATCCGCGATAGGCAGAATGGTTCCCAGAACCAAGGTGGCACCAGTGCCAAGTTGGGCTGTTTTTCTAGTACCAAGTGCGTCCTGCAATTTGCCTTCCAGAAGAGGGGCAGTTGAGTTTTGTTTGCCAGAGAAAAGGGCCGTGGTTTGTGTTTGAGGCCATATGGCTGAGAGTGGCCGGCTGACCCCACAAAATCCACAATAGGCAGGATGGTTCCCAGAGCCAAGGTGGCACCAGTGCCAAGTCGGGCTGGTTTGATTGTACTAAATAACTCCTGCAATCTGCCATCCAGAAGCGGGGTAGCTTACTTTTGTTTGTCAGGGAAACGGGCAGAGCTTTTTGTCTGGGGTCCGGTGGCTGGGAGTGGCCGGCTGGCTCCTTAGAATCCACGATACGCAGGATGGTTCCCAGACCAGTGGTGGCACCAGTGCCAGGTTGGGCTGGTTTGATAGTACCAAGTGGCTCCTGCAATCTGCCATCAAAAAGTTGGCAGGCCAGTTTTGTTTTCCAGGGAAAAGCGCCGTTGTTTGTGTTTCGGGGCCTGTGGCTGGGAGTGGCCGGCTGGCTAATTCGAATCCACGATACGCAGGATGGTTCCCAGACCCGAGGTGGCACCAGTGCCAAGTCGGGATAGTTTGATGGTGCAAAGTGGCTCCTGCAATCTGCCATCCAGAAGCGGGGTAGCTTACTTTTGTTTGCCAGGGAAACGGGCCGAGGTTTTTTTCTGGAGGCCTATGGCTGGGAGTGGCCTCCTGGCTCCTGAAAAGCTACATTAGGCAGGATGAATACCAGACCCATGGTAGCAGCAGTGCCAAGTTGGGCTGATTTGATTGTACCAAGTGGCTCCTGCAATCTGCCATCAAAAATTTGGCAGGCGAGTTTTGTTTTCCAGGGAAAAGCGCCGTTGTTTTTGTTTGGGGCCCTGTGGCTGGGAGTGGCCGCCTGTCATCTTAGAATCCACGTTACGCAGCATGGTTCCCAGATCCAAGGTGGCACCAGTGCCAAGTCGGGCTGGTTTGATAGTACCAAGTGCGTCCTGCAATCTGCCATCCAGAAGCGGGGCAGCTTACTTTTGTTTTCCTTGGAAACGGGCCGAGGTTTCTGTCTGGGGGTCTATGGCTGGGAGTGACCTCCTGGTTCCTGAAAAGCTTTGCTAGGCAGGATGGTGACCAGACCCATGGTGGCACCAGTGCCAAGTTGGGCTGGTTTGATAGTACCAAGTGGCTCCTGCAATCTGCCATCAAAATGTTGGCAGGTGAGTTTTGTTTTCCGGAGAAAAGCGCCGTTGTTTGTGTTTGGGGGCCTGTGGCTCGGAGTGGCCGGGTGGCTGCTTAGAATCCACAATACGCAGGATGGTTCCCAGGCCAGAGGTGGCACCAGTGTCAAGTTGGGCTGGTTTGATGTTGCAATGTGGCTCCTGCAATCTGCCATCCAGAAGCGGGGTAGCTTACTTTTGTTTGCCAAAGAAATGGGCCGAAATTCTTGTCTGGGGGCCAGTGCCTGGGGCTGGCTGGCTGGCCGCTGAAAAGCAACGATAGGCAGGATGGCGGCCAGACCCATGGTGGCACCAGTGCCAAGTTGGGCTGGTTTGATAGTACCAAGTGGCTCCTGCAATCTGCCATCCAGAAGCGGGGCAGCTTAATTTTGTTTGCCAGGGAAACGGGCCGAAGTTTGTGTCTAGAGGCCTACGGCTGGGAGTGACCGGCTGGCTCCTGAAATGCTACGATAGGCAGGATGGTGACCTGACCCATAGTGGCACCAGTGCCAAGTTGGGCTGGTTTGATTGTACCAAGTGGCTCCTGCACTCTGCCATCAAAAAGCTAGCAGGCGAGTTTTGTTTTCCAGAGAAAAGCGCCGTTGTTTGTGATTGGGGGCCTGTGGCTGGGAGTGGCCGGCTGGCTCCTTAGAACCCACGATACGCAGGATGGTTCCCAGACCAGAGGTGGCACCAGTGCCAAGTCGGGCTGGTTTGATGATGCCAAGTTGCTCCTGCAATCTGCCATCCAGAAGCGGGGTAGCTTACTTTTGTGTGCCAGGGAAACGGGCCGAGGTTTGTGGCTGGGGGCCCATGGCAGGGAGTGACCGGCTGGCTCCTGAAAAGCTACGATAGGCAGGATGGTGACCAGACCCATGGTGGCACCATTGCCAAGTTGGGCTGGTTTGATAGTACCAAGTGGCTCCTGCAATCTGCCATCAAAAAGTTGGCAGGCCAGTTTTGTTTTCCAGGGAAAAGCACCGTTGTTTGTGTTTGGGGGCCTGTGGCTGGGAGTGGCCAGCTGGCTACTTAGAATCCACGATACGCAGGATGGTTCCCAGAGCCAAGGTGGCACCAGTGCCAAGTCGGGCTGGTTTGATACTACCAAGTGGCTCCTGCAATCTGCAATCCAGAAGCGGGGCAGCTGAATTTTGTTTGCCAGAGAAAAAGGCTGTTGTTTGTGTTTGGGGGCCTGTAGCTTGCAGTGGCGGGCTGGCTCCTGAAAATCCATGATATGCAGCATGCTTCCCAGACCCAAGGTGGCACCAGTGCCAAGTAGGGCTGGTTTGATAGTTCCAAGTGGCTCCTGCAATCTGCCATCCAGAAGAGGGGCAGTTGAGTTTTGTTTGCCAGAGAAAAGGGCCGTGGTTTGTGTTTGGGGGCATATGGCTGAGAGAGGCCGGCTGGCTCCTTAAAATCCACGATAGGCAAGATGGTTCCCAGATCCAAGGTGGCACCAGTGCCACGTCTGGCTTGTTAGATAGTACTAAATAACTCCTGCAATCTGCCATCCAGAAGCGGGGCAGCTTACTTTTGTTTGCCAGGGAAACGGGCCGAGGTTTTTGTCTGGGGGCCTATGGCTGGGAGTGACCGGCTGGCTCCTGAAAAGCTACGATAGGCAGGATGGTGACCAGACCCATGGTGGCACCAGAGCGGAGTTGGGCTGGTTTGATAGTACCAAGTGGCTCCTGCAATCTGCCATCAAAAAGTTGGCAGGCGAGTTTTGTTTTCCAGGGAAAAGCGCCGTTGTTTGTGTTTGGGGGCCTGTGGCTGGGAGTGGCCAGCTGGCTCCTTAGAATCCACGATACGCAGGATGGTTCCCAGACCAGAGGTGGCACCAGTGTCAAGTCGGGCTGGTTTGATGGTTCACAGTGGCTCCTGCAATCTGCCATCCAGAAGCGGGGTAGCTTACTTTTGTGTGCCAGGGAAACGGGCAGAGCTTTGTGTCTGGGGCCTAAGGCTGGGAGTGACCGGCTGGCTCCTGAAAAGCTACGATAGGCAGGATGGTTACCAGACCCATGGAGGCACCAGTGCCAAGTTGGGCTGGTTTGATAGTACCAAGTGGCTCCTGCAATCTGCCATCCAAAAGCAGGGCAACTGAGTTTTGTTTGCCAGAGAAAAGCGCTGTTGTTTGTGTTTGGGGTCTTGTGGCTGGGAGTGGCCGGCTGGTCCTTTGAATCCACGATACGCAGGATGGTTCCCAGACCAGAGGTGGCACCAGTGCCAAGTCGGGCTGGTTTGATAGTACCAAGTGGTTCCTGCAATCTGCCATCCAGAAGCGGGGCAGCTTACTTTTGTTTGCCAGGGAAACGGGCCGACGTTTCTGTCTGGGGGCCAATGGCTGGGAGTGATTGGCTGGCTCCTGAAAAGCTACGATAGGCAGGATGGTGACCAGACTCATGGTGGCACCAGTGCCAATTTGGGATGGTTTGATAGTACCAAGTGGCTCCTGCAATCTGCCATCAAAAAGTTGGAAGGCCAGTTTTGTTTTCCAGGGAAAAGCGCCGTTGTTTGTGTTTGGGGGCCTGTGGTTGGGAGTGGCCGCCTGGCGCCTTAGAATCTACGTTACGCAGCATGGTTCCCAGAGCCAAGGTGGCACCAGTGCCAAGTTGGGCTGGTTTGATAGTACCAAGTGGCTCCTGCAATCTGCCATCCAGAAGCGGGGCAGCTTACTTTTGTTTACCATGGAAATGGGCCGAGCTTTGTGTCTGGGGGCCTATGGCTGGGAGTGACCGGCTGGCTCCTGAAAAGCTACGATAGGCAGGATTGTGACCAGACCCATGGTGGCACCAGTGCCAAGTTGGCTGGTTTGATAGCACCAAGTGGCTCCTGCAATCTGCCATCAAAAAGTTGGCAGTCGAGTTTTGTTTTCCAGGGAAAAGCGCCGTTGTTTGTGTTTGGGGGCCTGTGGCTGGGAGTGGCCGGCTGGCCCCTGAAAATCCACGATAGGCAGAATGGTTCCCAGACCCAAGGTGGCACCAGTGCCAAGTTGGGCTGTTTTTGTAGTACCAAGTGCGTCCTGCAATTTGCTTTCCAGAATTGGGGCAGTTGAGTCTTGTTTGCCAGAGAAAAGGGCCGTGGTTTGTGTTTGAGGGCATATGGCTGAGAGTGGCCGGCTGACCCCACAAAATCCACAATAGGCAGGATGGTTCCCAGAGCCAAGGTGGCACCAGTGCCAAGTCGGGCTGGTTTGATAGTACTAAATAGCTCCTGCAATCTGCCATCCAGAAGCGGGGTAGCTTAATTTTGTTTGTCAGGGAAACGGGCAGAGCTTTGTGTCTGGGGTCCTGTGGCTGGGAGTGTCCGGCTGGCTCCTTAGAATCCACGATACGCAGGATGGTTCCCAGACGAGTGGTGGCACCAGTGCCAAGTTGGGCTGGTTTGATAGTACCAAGTGGCTCCTGCAATCTGCCATCAAAAGGTTGGCAGGCGAGTTTTGTTTTCCAGGGAAAAGCGCCGTTGTTTGTGTTTGGGGCCCTGTGGTTGGGAGTGGCCGCCTGTCGTCTTGGAATCCACGTTACGCAGCATGGTTCCCAGATCCAAGGTGGCACCAGTGCCAAGTCGGGCTGGTTTGATAGTACCAAGTGGCTCCTGCAATCTGCCATCCAGAAGCGGGGCAGCTTACTTTTGTTTGCCAGGGAAACGGGCCGAGGTATTTGTCTGGGGCCCTATGGCAGGGAGTGACTTGCTGGCTCCTGAAAAACTACGATAGGCCGGATGGTGACCAGACCCATGGTGGCACCAGTGCCAAGTTGGGCTGGTTTGATAGTACCAAGTGGCTCCTGCAATCTGCCATCCAGAAGCGGGGCAGCTTACTTTTGTTTTCCATGGAAACTGGCCGAGGTTCCTGTCTGGGGGTCTATGGCTGGGAGTGACCTCCTGGCTCCTGAAAAGCTATGCTAGGCAGGATGGTGACCAGACCCATGGTGGCACCAGTGCCAAGTTGGGCTGGTTTGATTGTACCAATTGCGTCCTGCAATCTGCCATCTAGAAGCGGGGTAGCTGAGTTTTGTTTGCCAGAGAAAAGGGCCGTGGTTTATGTTTGGGGGCCTATGGCTGAGAGTGGCCGGCTGGCCCCTGAAAATCCACGATAGGCAGAATGGTTCCCAGACCCAAGGTGGCACCGGAGCCAAGTCGGGCTGGTTTGATGGTGCAAAGTGGCTCCTGCAATCTGCCATCCAGACGCGGGGCAGCTGATTTTTGTTTGCCAGAGAAAAGGGCCGTGGTTTGTGTTTGAGGGCATATGGCTGAGAGTGGCCGGCTGACACCTGAAAATCCACAATAGGCAGGATGTTTCCCAGAGCCAAGGTGGCACCAGTGCCAAGTCGGGCTGGTTTGATAGTACCAAGTGGCTCCTGCAATCTGCCATTATAAAGTTGGCAGGCGAGTTTTGTTTTCCAGGGAAAAGCGCCGTTGTTTTTGTTTGGGGGCCTGTGCCTGGGAGTGGCCAGCTGGCTCCTTAGAATCCACGAAACGCAGGATGGTTCCCAGACCCAAGGTGACACCAGTGCCAAGTTGGGCTGGTTTGATGGTGCAAAGTGGCTCCTGCAATCTGCCATCCAGAAGCGGGGTAGCTTACCTTTGTTTGCCAGGGAAACGGGCAGAGCTTTGTGTCTGGGGGCCTATGGCTGGGAGTGGCCAGCTGGCTCCTTAAAATGCACGATACGCAGGATGGTGACCAGACCCAAGGTGGCACCAGTGCCAAGTCGGGCTGCTTTTGGCTGGGAGTGACCGGCTGGCTCCTGAAAAGCTACGATAGGCAGGATTGTGACCAGACCCATGGTAGTACCAAGTGCGTCCTGCCATTTGCCATCCAGAAGAGGGGCAGTTGAGTTTTGTTTACCAGAGTAAAGTGCCGTGGTTTGTTTTTGGGGGCCTATGGCTGAGAGTGGCCGGCTGGCCCCTGAAAATCCACGATAGGCAGGATGGTTCCCAGATCCAAGGTGGCACCAGTGCCAAGTCGGGCTGGTTTGATGGTGCAAAGTGGCTCCTGCAATCTGCCATCCAGACGCGGGGCAGCGGATTTTTGTTTGCTGGAGAAAAGTTCCGTGGTTTGTTTTTGGCGGTATATGGCTGGGCGTGGCCGGCTGGCTCCTTAAAAAGCTCGATACGCAGGATGGTTCCCAGAGCCAAGGTGGCATCAGTGCCAAGTCGGGCTGTTTTCGTAGTACCAAGTGCGTCCTGCAATTTGCCATCCAGAAGAGGGGCAGTTGAGTTTTGTTTGCCAGAGAAAAGGGCCGTGGTTTGTGTTTGGGGGCATATGGCTGAGAGTGGCCGGCTGGCCCCTGAAAATCCACGATAGGCAGGATGGTGACCAGACCCATGGTCGCACCAGTGCCAAGTTGGGCTGGTTTGATAGTACCAAGTGGCTCCTGCAATCTGCCATGAAAAAGTTGGCAGGCGAGTTTTGTTTTCCAGGGAAAAGCGCCGTTGTTTTTCGTTGGGGGCCTGTGGCTGGGAGTGGCCGCCTAGAGCATTAGAATCTACGTTACGCAGCATGGTTCCCAGACCCAAGGCGGCAGCAGTGCCAAGTCGGGCTGGTTTGATAGTACTAAGTGGCTCCTGCAATCTGCCATCAAAATTTTGGCAGGCGAGTTTTGTTTTCCAGGGAAAAGCGCCGTTGATTGTGTTTGGGGGCCTGCGGCTGGGAATGGCCGGCTGGCTCCTTAGAATCCACGATACGCAGGATGGTTCCCAGAGCCAAGGTGGCACCAGTGCCAAGTCGGGCTGGTTTGATAGTGCGAAGTGGCTCCTGCAATGTGCCATCCAGACACTGGGCAGCTGAGTTTTGTTTCCCAGAGAAAAGGGCCGTGGGTTGTGTTTGGTGTCATATGGCTGGGAGTGGCCAGCTGGCTCCTTAAAATGCATGATACGCAGGATGGTGACCAGACCCAAGGTGGCACCAGTGCCAAGTCGGGCTGTTTTTTTAGTACCAAGTGCGTCCTGCAATTTGCCATCCCGAAGAGGGGCAGTTGAGTTTTGTTTACCAGATTAAAGTGCCGTGGTTTGTGTTTGTGGGCCTATGGCTGAGAGTGGCCGGCTGGCCCCTGAAAATCCACGATAGGCAGGATGGTTCCCAGATCCAAGGTGGCACCAGTGCCAAGTTGGGCTGGTTTGATGGTGCAAAGTGGCTCCTGCAATCTGCCATCCAGACGCGGGGCAGCGGATTTTTGTTTGCTGGAGAAAAGTTCCGTGGTTTGCTTTGGCGGTATATGGCTGGGCGTGGCCGGCTGGCTCCTTAAAAAGCTCGATACGCAGGATGGTTCCCTGACCCAAGGTGGCATCAGTGTCAAGTCGGGCTGTTTTCGTAGTATCAAGTGCGTCCTGCAATTTGCGATCCAGAAGAGGGGCAGTTGAGTTTTGTTTGCCAGAGAAAAGGGCCGTGGTTTGTGTTTGGGGGCATATGGCTGAGAGTGGCCGGCTGGCCCCTGAAAATCCACGATAGGCAGGATGGTTCCCAGACCAGAGGTGGCACCAGTGCCAAGTCGGGCTGGTTTGATAGTAATAAATAGCTCCTGCAATCTGCCATCCAGAAGCGGGGCAGCTTACTTTTGTTTGCCAGGGAAACGGGCCGAGGTTTTTTTCTGGGGACCTATGGCTGGGAGTGACCGGCTGGCTCCTGAAAAGCTACGATAGGCAGGATGGTGACCAGACCCATGGTGGCACCAGTGCCAAGTTGGGCTGGTTTGATAGTACCAAGTGGCTCCTGCAATCTGCCATCAAAAAGTTGGCAGGCCAGTTTTGTTTTCCAGGGAAAAGCGCCGTTGTTTGTGTTTGGGGGCCTGTGGCTGGGAGTGGCCAGCTGGCTCCTTAGAATCCACGATACGCAGGACGGTTCCCAGACCAGAGGTGGCACCAGTGCCCAGTCGGGCTGGTTTGATGGTTCAAAGTGGCTCCTGCAATCTGCCATCCAGAAGCGGGGTAGCTTACTTTTGTTTGCCAGGGAAACGGGCAGAGCTTTGTGTCTGGGGCCTATGGCTGGGACTGACCGGCTGGCTCCTGAAAAGCTACGATAGGCAGGATTGTTACCAGACCCATGGAGGCACCATTGCCAAGTTGGGCTGGTTTGATAGTACCAAGTCGCTCCTGCAATCTGCCATCCAAAAGCAGGGCAACTGAGTTTTGTTTGCCAGAGAAAAGCGCTGTTGTTTGTGTTTGGGGTACTGTGGCTGGGAGTGGCCGGCTGGCTCCTTAGAATCCACGATACGCAGGATGGTTCCCAGACCAGAGGTGGCACCAGTGCCAAGTCGGGCTGGTTTGATAGTACCAAGTGGTTCCTGCAATCTGCCATCCAGAAGCGGGGCAGCTTACTTTTGTTTACCATGGAAATGGGCCGAGCTTTGTGTCTGGGCGCCTATGGCTGGGCGTGACCGGTTGGCTCCTGAAAAGCTACGATAGGCAGTATTGTGACCAGACCCATGGTGGCACCAGTGCCAAGTTGGGCTGGTTTGATAGCACCAAGTGGCTCCTGCAATCTGCCATCAAAAAGTTGGCAGTCGAGTTTTGTTTTCCAGGGAAAAGCGCCGTTGTTTGTGTTTGTGGCCTGTGGCTGGGAGTGACCGGCTGGCTCCTTAGAATCCACGATACGCAGGATGGTTCCCAGACCCGAGGTGGCACCAGTGCCAAGTCGGGATAGTTTGATGGTGCAAAGTGGCTCCTGCAATCTGCCATCCAGAAGCGGGGTAGCTTACTTTTGTTTGCCAGGGAAACGGGCCGAGTTTTTTTTATGGGGGCCTATGGCTGGGAGTGACCGGCTGGCTCCTGAAAAGCTACAGTAGGCAGGATGATTACCAGACCCATGGTAGCAGCAGTGCCAAGTTGGGCTGATTTGATAGTACCAAGTGGCTACTGCAATCTGCCATCAAAAAGTTGGCAGGCGAGTTTTGTTTTCCAGGGAAAAGCGCCGTTGTTTGTGTTTGGGGCCCTGTGGCTGGGAGTGGCCGCCTGTCGTCTTAGAATCCACGTTACGCAGCATGGTTCCCAGATCCAAGGTGGCACCAGTGCCAAGTCGGGCTGGTTTGATACTACCAAGTGGCTCCTGCAATCTGCCATCCAGAAGCGGGGCAGCTTACTTTTGTTTGCCAGGGAAACGGGCTGAGGTATTTGTCTGGGGCCCTATGGCAGGGAGTGACTGGCTGGCTCCAGAAAAGCTACGATAGGCAGGATGTTTACCAGACCCATGGTGGCACCAGTGCCAAGTTGGGCTAATTTGATAGTACCAAGTGGCTCCTGCAATCTGCCATCCAGAAGCGGGGCAGCTTACTTTTGTTTTCCATGGAAACGGGCCGAGGTTTCTGTCTGGGGGTCTATGGCTGGGAGTGACCTCCTGGCTCCTGAAAAGCTACGATAGGCAGGATGGTGACCAGACCCATGGTGGCACCAGTGCCAAGTTGGGCTGGTTTGATAGTACCAAGTGGCTCCTGCAATCTGCCATCAAAATGTTGGCAGGCGAGTTTTGTTTTCCGGGGAAAAGCGCCGTTGTTTGTGTTTGGGGTCCTGTGGCTCGGAGTGGCCGGGTGGCTCCTTAGAATCCACGATACGCAGGATGGTTCCCAGACCAGTGGTTGCACCAGTGCCAAGTTGGGCTGGTTTGATAGTACCAAGTGGCTCCTGCAATCTGCCAACCAGAAGCGGGGTAGCTTACTTTTCTTTGCCAGGGAAATGGGCCGAAATTCTTGTCTGGGTGCCAGTGCCTGGGGCTGGCTGGCTGGCCCCTGAAAAGCTACGATAGGCAGGATGGTGACCAGACCCATGGTGGCACCAGTGCCAAGTTGGGCTGGTTTGATAGTACCAAGTGGCTCCTGCAATCTGCCATCCAGAAGCGGGGCAGCTTAATTTTGTTTGCCAGGGAAACGGGCCGAGGTTTGTGTCTGGAGGCCTACGGCTGGGAGTGACCGGCTGGCTCCTGAAATGCTACGATAGGCAGGATGGTGACCAGACCCATAGTGGCACCAGTGCCAAGTTGGGCTGGTTTGATTGTACCAAGTGGCTCCTGCACTCTGCCATCAAAAAGCTAGCAGGCGAGTTTTGTTTTCCAGGGAAAAGCGCCGTTGTTTTTGATTGGGGGCCTGTGGCTGGGAGTGGCCAGCTGGCTACTTAGAATCCACGATACGCAGGATGGTTCCCAGACCCAAGGTGGCACCAGTGCAAAGTCGGGCTGGTTTGATACTACCAAGTGGCTCCTGCAATCTGCAATCCAGAAGTGGGGCAGCTGAATTTTGTTTGCCAGAGAAAAAGGCTCTTGTTTGTGTTTGGGGGACTGTAGCTTGCAGTGGCGGGCTGGCTCCTGAAAATCCATGATACGCAGCATGCTTCCCAGACCCATGGTGGCACCAGTGCCAAGTAGGGCTGGTTTGATAGTACCAATAGGCTCCTGCAATCTGCCATCCAGAAGAGGGGCAGTTGAGTTTTGTTTGCCAGAGAAAAGGGCCGTGGCTTGTGTTTGGGGGCATAAGGCTGAGAGAGGCCGGCTGGCTCCTTAAAATCCACGATAGGCAAGATGGTTCCCAGATCCAAGGTGGCACCAGTGCCACGTCTGGCTGTTTTGATAGTACTAAATAACTCCTGCAATCTGCCATCCAGAAGCGGGGCAGCTTACTTTTGTTTGCCAGGGAAACGGGCCGAGGTTTTTGTCTGGGGGCCTATGGCTGGGAGTGACCGGCTGGCTCCTGAAAAGCTACGATAGGCAGGATGGTGACCAGACCGATGGTGGCACCAGAGCCAAGTTGGGCTGGTTTGATAGTACCAAGTGGCTCCTGCAATCTGCCATCAAAAATTTGGCAGGCCAGTTTTGTTTTCCAGGGAAAAGTGCCGTTGTTTGTCTTTGGGGGCCTGTGGCTGGGAGTGGCCCGCTGTCTCCTTAGAATCCACGATAAGCAGAATGGTTCCCAGACCCAAGGTGGCACCAGTGCCAAGTTGGGCTGTTTTTGTAGTACCAAGTGCGTCCTGCAATTTGCCCTCCAGAATTGGGGCAGTTGAGTCTTGTTTGCCAGAGAAAAGGGCCGTGGTTTGTGTTTGAGGGCATATGGCTGAGAGTGGCCGGCTGACCCCACAAAATCCACAATAGGCAGGATGGTTCCCAGAGCCAAGGTGGCACCAGTGCCAAGTCGGGCTGGTTTGATAGTACTATAATAGCTCCTGCAATCTGCCATCCAGAAGCGGGGTAGCTTAATTTTGTTTGTCAGGGAAACGGGCAGAGCTTTGTGTCTGGGGTCCTGTGGCTGGGAGTGGCCGGCTGGCTCCTTAGAATCCACGATACGCAGGATGGTGACCAGACGAGTGGTGGCACCAGTGCCAAGTTGGGCTGGTTTGATAGTACCAAGTGGCTCCTGCAATCTGCCATCAAAAGGTTGGCAGGCGAGTTTTGTTTTCCAGGGAAAAGCGCCGTTGTTTGTGTTTGGGGCCCTGTGGTTGGGAGTGGCCGCCTGTCGTCTTAGAATCCACGTTGCGCAGCATGGTTCCCAGATCCAAGGTGGCACCAGTGCCAAGTCGGGCTGGTTTGATAGTACCAAGTGGCTCCTGCAATCTGCCATCCAGAAGCGGGGCAGCTTACTTTTGTTTGCCAGGGAAACGGGCCGAGGTATTTGTCTGGGGCCCTATGGCAGGGAGTGACTGGCTGGCTCCTGAAAAACTACGATAGGCCAGATGGTGACCAGACCCATGGTGGCACCAGTGCCAAGTTGGGCTGGTTTGATAGTACCAAGTGGCTCCTGCAATCTGCCATCCAGAAGCGGGGAAGCTTACTTTTGTTATCCATGGAAACTGGCCAAAGTTCCTGTCTGGGGGTCTATGGCTGGGAGTGACCTCCTGGCTCCTGAAAAGCTATGCTAGGCAGGATGGTGACCAGACCCATGGTGGCACCAGTGCCAAGTTGGGCTGGTTTGATTGTACCAATTGCGTCCTGCAATCTGCCATCTAGAAGCGGGGCAGCTGAGTTTTGTTTGCCAGAGAAAAGGGCCGTGGTTTATGTTTTCGGGCCTATGGCTCAGAGTGGCCGGCTGGCCCCTGAAAATCCACGATAGGCAGAATGGTTCCCAGACCCAAGGTGGCACCAGAGCCAAGTCGGGCTGGTTTGATGGTGCAAAGTGGCTCCTGCAATCTGCCATCCAGACGCGGGGCAGCTGATTTTTGTTTGCCAGAGAAAAGGTCCGTGGTTTGTGTTTGAGGGCATATGGCTGAGAGTGGCCGGCTGACACCTGAAAATCCACAATAGGCAGGATGTTTCCCAGAGCCAAGGTGGCACCAGTGCCAAGTCGGGCTGGTTTGATAGTACTAAATAGCTCCTGCAATCTGACATCATAAAGTTGGCAGGCGAGTTTTGTTTTCCAGGGAAAAGCGCCGTTGTTTTTGTTTGGGGGCCTGTGCCTGGGAGTGGCCGGCTGGCTCCTTAGAATCCACGATACGCAGGATGGTTCCCAGACCCAAGGTGACACCAGTGCCAAGTTGGGCTGGTTTGATGGTGCAAAGTGGCTCCTGCAATCTGCCATCCAGAAGCGGGGTAGCTTACTTTTGTTTGCCAGGGAAACGGGCAGAGCTTTGTGTCTGGGGGCCTATGGCTGGGAGTGGCCAGCTGGCTCCTTAAAATGCACGATACGCAGGATGGTGACCAGACCCAAGGTGGCACCAGTGCCAAGTCGGGCTGCTTTTGGCTGGGAGTGGCCGGCTGGCCCCTGAAAATCCACGATAGGCAGGATGGTTCCCAGATCCAAGGTGGCACCAGTGCCAAGTCGGGCTGGTTTGATGGTGCAAAGTGGCTCCTGCAATCTGCCATCCAGACGCGGGGCAGCGGATTTTTGTTTGCTGGAGAAAAGTTCCGTGGTTTGTTTTTGGCGGTATATGGCTGGGCGTGGCCGGCTGGCTCCTTAAAAAGCTCGATACGCAGGATGGTTCCCTGACCCAAGGTGGCATCAGTGCCAAGTCGGGCTGTTTTCGTAGTACCAAGTGCGTCCTGCAATTTGCCATCCAGTAGAGGGGCAGTTGAGTTTTGTTTGCCAGAGAAAAGGGCCGTGGTTTGTGTTTGGGGGCATATGGCTGAGAGTGGCCGGCTGGCCCCTGAAAATCCACGATAGGCAGGATGGTTCCCAGACCAGAGGTGGCACCAGTGCCAAGTCGGGCTGGTTTGATAGTAATAAATAGCTCCTGCAATCTGCCATCCAGAAGCGGGGCAGCTTACTTTTGTTTGCCAGGGAAACGGGCCGAACTTTGTGTCTGGGGGCCTATGGCTGGGAGTGACCGGCTGGCTCCTGAAAAGCTACGATAGGCAGGATGGTGACCAGACCCATGGTGGCACCAGTGCCAAGTTGGGCTGGTTTGATAGTACCAAGTGGCTCCTGCAATCTGCCATCAAAAAGATGGCAGGCGAGTTTTGTTTTCCAGGGCAAAGCGCCATTGTTTGTGTTTGTGGGCCTGTGGCTGGGAGTGGCCAGCTGGCTCCTTAGAATCCACGATACGCAGGATGGTTCCCAGACCAGAGGTGGCACCAGTGCCAAGTCGGGCTGGTTTCATGGTTCAAAGTGGCTCCTGCAATCTGCCATCCAGAAGCGGGGTAGCTTACTTTTGTTTGCCAGGGAAACGGGCAGAGCTTTGTGTCTGGGGCCTATGGCTGGGAGAGACCGGCTGGCTCCTGAAAAGCTACGATAGGCAGGATGGTGACCAGACCCATGGAGGCACCAGTGCCAAGTTGGGCTGGTTTGATAGTACCAAGTCGCTCCTGCAATCTGCCATCCAAAAGCAGGGCAACTGAGTTTTGTTTGCCAGAGAAAAGCGCCGTTGTTTGTGTTTGGGGTCCTGTGGCTGGGAGTGGCCAGCTGGCTCCTTAGAATCCACGATACGCAGGATGGTTCCCAGGCCCAAGGTGGCACCAGTGCCAAGTCGGGCTGGTTTGATAGTACCAAGTGGTTCCTGCAATCTGCCATCCAGAAGCGGGGTAGCTTACTTTTGTTTACCATGGAAATGGGCCGAGCTTTGTGTCTGGGCGCCTATGGCTGGGAGTGACCGGCTGGATCCTGAAAAGCTACGATAGGCAGGATTGTGACCAGACCCATGGTGGCACCAGTGCCAAGTTGGGCTGGTTTGATAGTACCAAGTGGCTCCTGCAATCTGCCATCATAAAGTTGGCAGGCGAGTTTTGTTTTCTAGGGAAAAGCGCTGTTGTTTGTGTTTGGGGGCCTGTGGCTGGGAGTGGCAAACCGGCCCCTTAGAACCCACGATAAGCAGGATGGTTCCCAGACCTGAGGTGGCACCAGTGCCAAGTCGGGCTAGTTTGATGGTGCAAAGTGGCTCCTGCAATCTGCCATCCAGAAGCGGGGCAGCTTACTTTTGTTTGCCAGGGAAACGTGCCGAGGTTTGTGTCTGCGGGCCTATGGATGGGAGTGACCGGCTGGCTCCTGAAAAGCTACGATAGGCAGAATGGTGACCAGACCCATGGAGGCACCAGTGCCAAGTTGGGCTGGTTTGATAGTACCAAGTGGCTTCTGTGGTCTGCCATCAAAATGTGGGCAGGCGAGTTTTGTTTTCCAGGGAAAAGCGCCGTTGTTTCTGTTTGAGGGCCTGTGGCTGGCAGTGGCCGGCTGGCTCCTTAAAATCCACGATACGCAGCATTGTTCCCAGACCCAAGGTGGCACGAGTGCCAAGTAGGGCTGGTTTGACAGTGTCAAGTGCCTCCTGCAAACTCCCATCCAGAAGCGGGGCAGCTGAGTTTTTTTTGCCTGTGAAACGGGCCGTTGTTTTTGATTGGGGTCTGTGGCCGAGAGTGGTCGGCTGGCTCCTGACAATCCCCAATACGCAGGATGGTTCCCAGACCCAAGGTGGCACCAGTGCCAAGTCGGGCTGGTTTGATAGTACCTAGTGACTTCTGTAATCTGCCATCCTGACGCGGGGCAGCGGATTTTTCTTTGGAAGGGAAAATGTCCGTGGTTTTTTTTTGGGGCATATGGCTGGGAGCGGCCGGCTGGCTCCTTAAGAAGTGGGATACGCAGGATGGTGACCAGACCCAAGGTGGCACCAGTGCCAAGTCGGCCTGTTTTTGTAGTACCAAGTGCGTCCTGAAATTTGCCATCCAGAAGAGGGGCAGTTGAGTTTTGTTTGCCAGAGTAAAGCGCCGTGGTTTGTGTTTGGGGGCATATGGCTCAGAGTGGCCGGCTGGCCCCTGAAAATCCACGATAGGCAGGATGGCTCCCAGAGCTAAGGTGGCACCAGGGCCAAGTCAGGCTGGTTTGATAGTACGAAGTGGCTCCTGCAATCTGCCATCCAGAAGCGGGGCAGCTTACTTTCGTTTGCCAGGGAAACGGGCAGAGGTTTGTGTCTGGGGGCCTATGGCTGGGACTGACCGGCTAGGTCCAGAAAAGCTACGATAGGCAGGATGGTGACCAGACCCATAGTGGCACCAGTGCCAAGTTGTGCTGGTTCGATAGTACCAAGTGGCTCCTGCAATCTGTCATCAAAATGTTGGCAGATGAGTTTTGTTTTCCAGGGAAAAGCGCCGTTGTTTGTGTTTGGGGGCCTGTGGCTGGGAGTGGCCGGCTGCCTCCTTAGAATCCACGATACGCAGGATGGTTCCCAGACCCAAGGTGGCACCAGTGCCAAGTCGGGCTGGTTTGATAGTACCAAGTGGCTCCTGCAATCTGCCATCAAAAAGTTGGCAGGCGAGTTTTGTTTTCCAGGGAAAAGCGCCGTTTTTCGTGATTGGGGGCCTGTGGCTGGGAGTGGCCGGCTGCCTCCTTAGAATCCACGATACGCAGGATGGTTCCCAGACCCAAGGTGGCACCAGTGCCAAGTCAGGCTGGTTTGATAGTACCAAGTGGTTCCGGCAATCTGCCATCCAGAGGCGGGGCAGCTTACTTTTGTTTACCAGGGAAACAGGCCGAGGTTTTTGTCTGGGGGCCTATGGCTGGGAGTGACCGGCTGGCGCCTGAAAAGCTACGATAGGCAGGATGGTGACCAGACCCATGGTGGCACCAGTGCCAAGTTGGGCTGATTTGATAGTACCAAGTGGCTCCTGCAATCTGCCATCAAAAAGTTGGCAGGCGAGTTTTGTTTTCCAGGGAAAAGCGCCGTTGTTTGTGTTTGGGGGCCTGTGGCTGGGAGTGGCCGGCTGGCTCCTTAGTATCCACGATACGCAGGATGGTTCCCAGACCAGAGGTGGCACCAGTGCCAAGTCGGGCTGATTAGATAGTACGAAGTGGCTCCTGCAATCTGCCATCCAGAAGCTGGGCAGCTGAGTTTTGTTTGCCAGAGAAAAGGGCCGTGGGTTGTGTTTGGGTGCATATGGCTGGGAGTGGCCAGGTGGCTCTTTAAAATGCACGATACGCAGGATGGTGACAAGACCCAAGGTGGCACCAGTGCCAAGTCGGGCTGGTTTTGTAGTGCCAAGTGCGTCCTGCAATTTGCCATCCAGAAGAGGGACAGTTGAGTTTTCTTTGCCAGAGAAAAGGGCCATGGTTTGTGTTTGGGGGAATATGGCTGAGAGTCGCCGCCTGGCCCCTGAAAATCAACGATAGGCAGGATGGTTCCCAGACCAGAGGTGGCGCCAGTGCCAAGTCGGGCTGGTTTGATAGTACTAAATAGCTCCTGCAATCTGCCATCCAGAAGCGGGGCAGCTTACTTTTGTTTGCCAGGGGAACGGGCCGAGGTTTCTGTCTGGGGGCCTATGGCTGGGAGTGACCGGCTGGCTCCTGAAAAGCTACGATAGGCAGGATTGTGACCAGACCCATGGTGGCACCAGTGCCAAGTTGGGCTGATTTGATAGTACCAAGTGGCTCCTGCAATCTGCCATCAAAATGTTGGCAGGCCAGTTTTGTTTTCCAGGGAAAAGCGCCGTTGTTTGTGTTTGGGGGCCTGTGGCATGGAGTGGCCAGCTGGCTCCTTAGAATCCACGATACGCAGGATGGTTCCCAGAGCCAAGGTGGCACCAGTGCCAAGTCGAGCTGGTTTGATAGTACCAAGTGGCTCCTGCAATCTGCCATCAAAAATTTGGCAGGCGAGTTTTGTTTTCCAGGGAAAAGCGACGTTGTTTGTGTTTGGGGTCCTGTGGCTAAGACTGGCCGGCTGGATCCTTAGAATCCACGATAAGCAGGATGGTTCCCAGACAAGAGGTGGCACCAGTGACAAGTTGGGCTGGTTTGATACTACCAAGTGGTTCCTGCAATCTGCCATCCAGAATTGGGGCAGCTTACTTTTGTTTGCCAGGGAAACGGGCCGAGGTTTGTGTCTGGGGGCCTATGGCTGGGAGTGACCGGCTGGCTCCTGAAAAGCTACGATAGGCAGGATGGTGACCAGACCCATGGTGGCACCAGTGCCATGTTGGGCTGGTTTGATAGTACCAAGTGGCTCCTGCAATCTGCCATCCAGAAGAGGGGTAGCTTAATTTTGTTTTCCAGGGAAAAGCGCCGTTGTTTGTGTTTGGGGGCCTGTGGCTGGGAGTGCCCGGCTGGCTAATTAGAATCCACGATACGCAGGATGGTTCCCAGACCAGAGGTGGCACCAGTGCCAAGTCGGGCTAGTTTGATGGTGCAAAGTGGCTCCTGCAATCTGCCCTCCAGACGCGGGGCAGCAAATTTTTGTTTGCCAGGGAAACGGGCCGAGGTTTTTTTCTGGGGGCCTATGGCTGGGAGTGACCAGCTGGCTCCTGAAATCTACGATAGACAGGATGGTTACCAGACCCATGGAGGCACCAGTGCCATGTTGGGCTGATTTGATAGTACCAAGTGGCTCCTGCAATCTGCCATCAAAAAGTTGGCAGACGAGTTTTGTTTTCCAGGGAAAAGCGCCATTGTTTGTGTTTGGGGGCCTGTGGCTGGGAGTGGCCGCCTGGCGCCTTAGAATCTACCTAACGCAGCATGGTTCCTAGAGCCAAGGTGGCACCAGTGCCAACTAGGGCTGATTTGACAGTGTCAAGTGCCTCCTGCAATCTCCCATCGAGAAACGGGGCAGCTGAGTTTTTTTTGCCTGTGAAACGGGCCGTTGTTTTTGATTGGGGTCTGTGGCCGAGAGTGGTCGGCTGGCTCCTGACAATCCACAATACGCAGGATGGTTCCCAGACCCAAGGTGGCACCAGTGCCAAGTCGGGCTGGTTTGATAGTACCAAGTGACTTCTGTAATCTGCCATCCTGACGCGGGGCAGCGGATTTTTCTTTGGAAGGGAAAATGTCCGTGGTTTGTTTTTGGGGCATATGGCTGGGAGTGGCCGGCTGGCTCCTTAAGAAGCGGGATACGCACGATGGTGACCAGACCCAAGGTGGCACCAGTGCCAAGTCGGCCTGTTTTTGTAGTACCAAGTGCGTCCTACTATTTGCCATCCAGAAGAGGGGCAGTTGAGTTTTGTTTGCCAGAGTAAAGCGCCGTGGTTTGTGTTTGGGGGCATATGGCTGAGAGTGGCCGGCTGGCCCCTGAAAATCCACGATAGGCAGGATGGCTCCCAGAGCCAAGGTGGCACCAGGGCCAAGTCAGGCTGGTTTGATAGTATTAATAGCTCCTGCAATCATCCATCCAGAAGCAGGGATGCTTACTTTTGTTTTCCAGGGAAACGGGCAGAACTTTGTGTCTCGGGGCCTATGGCTGGGAGTGACCGGCTGGCTCCTGAAAAGCTACGATAGGCAGGATGGTGACCAGACCCATGGTGGCACCAGTGCCAAGTTGGGCTGGTTTGATAGTACCAAGTGGCTCCTGCAATCTGCCATCAAAAATTTGGCAGGCGAGTTTTGTTTTCCAGGGAAAAGCGCCAATGATTGTGTTTGGGGGCCTGTGGCTGGGAGTGGCCGGCTGTCTCCATAGAATCCACGATACGCAGGATGGTTCCCAGATCCAAGGTGGCACCATATCCAAGGTAGAATGGTTTGATAGTATCAAGCGGTTCCTGCAATCTGCCATCCAGAAGCGGGGCAGCTTACTTTTGTTTGCCAGGGAAATGGGCCGAGGTTTTTGTCTGGGGGCCTATGGCTGGGAGTGACCGGCTGGCTCCTGAAAAGCTACGATAGGCAGGATGGTGACCAGACCCATGGTGGCACCAGTGCCAAGTTGGGCTGGTTTGATAGCAACAAATGGCTCCTGCAATCTGCCATCAAAAAGTTGGCAGGCGAGATTTGTTTTCCAGGGAAAAGCGCCGTTGTTTGTGTTTGGGGGCCTGTGGCTGGGAGCGGCCGGCTGGCTCCTTAGAATCCACGATACGCAGGATGGTTCCCAGACCAGAGGTGGCACCAGTGCCAAGTCGGGCTGGTTTGATAGCACCAAGTGGCTCCTGCAATCTGCCATCCAGAAGCGGGGCAGCTTACTTTTGTTTGCCAGGGAAACGGTCCGAGGTTTGTGTCTGGGGGCCTATGGCTGGGAGTGACCGGCTGGCTCCTGAAAAGCTACGATAGGCAGGATGGTGACCAGACCCATGGTGGCACCAGTGCCAAGTTGGGCTGGTTTGATAGTACCAAGTGTCTCCTGCAATCTGCCATCAAAATGTGGGCAGGCAAGTTTTGTTCTCCAGGGAAAACCGCCGTTGTTTGTGTTTGGGGTCCTGTGGCTGGGAGTGGCCGGCTGGCTCCTTAGAATCCACGATAGGCAGGATGGTTCCCAGACCAGAGGTGTCACCAGTGCCAAGTCGGGCCAGTTTGATGGTGCAAAGTGGCTCCTGAAATCTGCCATCCAGAAGGGGGGTAGCTTACTTGTGTTTGCCAGGGAAACGGGCCGAGGTTTATGTCTGGGGGCCTATGGCTGGGAGTGAGGGGCTGGCTCCTGAAAAGCTACCATAGGCAGGATGGTGACCAGACCCATGGTGGCACCAGTGCCAAGTTGGGCTGATTTGATAGTACCAAGTGGCTCCTGCAATCTGCCATCAAAAAGTTGGCAGGCGAGTTTTGTTTTCCAGGGAAAATTGCCGTTGTTTGTGTTTGGGGGCCTGTGGCTGGGAGAGGCTGGCTGTCTCCTTAGAATCCACGATACGCAGGATGGTTCCCAGACCCAAGGTGGCACCATTGCCAAGTAGGCTGGTTTGATAGTATCAAGTGGTTCCTGCAATCTGCCATCCAGAAGCAGGGCAGCTTACTTTTGTTTGCCAGGGAAACGGGCCGAGGTTTGTGTCTGGGGGCCTATGGCTGGGAGTGGCCGGCTGGCTCCTGAAAAGCTACGTTAGGCAGGATGGTGACCAGACCCATGGTGGCACCAGTGCCAAGTTGGGCTGGTTTGATAGCACCAAGTGGCTCCTGCAATCTGCCATCAAATGTTGACAGGCGAGTTTTGTTTTCCAGGGTAAAGCGCCGTTGTTTGTGTTTGGGGGCCTGTGGCTGGGAGGGGCCAGCTGGTGCCCTATGATCCACGATACGCAGGATGTTTCCCAGACCAGAGTTGGCACCAGTGCCAAGTCGGTCCAGTTTGATGGTGCAATGTGGCTCCTGCAAACTGCCATCGAGAAGCGGGCAGCTTACTTTTGTTTGCCAGGGAAACGGGCCGAGGTTTTTGTCTGGGGGCCTATGGCTGGGAGTGACCGGCTGGCTCCTGAAAAGCTACGATAGGCAGGAGGGTGACCAGACCCATGGTAGCACCAGTGCCAAGTCGGGCTATTTTGATGGTGCAAAGTGGCTCCTGCAATCTGCCAACCAGAGGCGGGGCAGCTTACTTTTGTTTGCCAGGGAAACGGGACGAGGTTTGTGTTTGGGGGCCTATGGCTGGGAGTGAGCGGCTGGCTCCTTAGAATCCACGATACGCAGGATGGTTCCCAGACCCAAGGTGGCACCAGGGCCAAGTCGGGCTGTTTTGATAGCACCAAGTGGCTCCTACAATCTGCTATCCAGAAGCGGAACAGCTTACTTTTGTTTGCCAGGGAAACGGACCGAGGTTTGTGTCTGGGGGCCTATGGCTGGGAGTGACCGTCTGGCTCCTGAAAAGCTACGATAGGCAGGATGGTGACCAGACCCATGGTGGCACCAGTGCCAAGTTGGGCTGGTTTGATAGCACCAACTGGATCCAGCAATCTGCCATCAAAAAGTTGGCAGGCGAGTTTTGTTTTCCAGGGAAAAGCGCCATTGTTCGTGTTTGGGGGCTGTGGCTGGGAGAGGCCGGATGGCTAATTAGAATCCACGATACGCAGGATGGTTCCCAGACCAGAGGTGGCACCAGTGCCAAGTCAGGCTAGTTTGATGGTGCAAAGTTGCTCCTGCAATCTGCCATCCAGAAGCGGGGCAGCTTACTTTTGTTTGCCAGGGAAACGGGCCGAGGTTTTTGTCTGGGGCCCTATGGCTGGGAGGGACCGGCTGGCTCCTGAAAAGCTACGATAGGCAGGATGGTGACCAGACCCATGGTGGCACCAGTGCCAAGTTGGGCTGATTTGATAGTACCAAGTGGCTCCTGCAATCTGCCATCAAAAGTTGGCAGGCGAGTTTTGTTTTCCAGGGAAAAGCGCCGTTGTTTTTTGTTTGGGGGCCTGTGGCTAAGAGTGGCCGGCTGGATCCTTAGAATCCACAATACGCAGGATGGTTCCCAGACAAGAGGTGGCACTAGTGTCAAGTTGGGCTGGTTTGATACTACCAAGTGGTTCCTGCAATCTGCCATCCAGAAGCGGGGCAGCTTACTTTTGTTTGCCAGGGAAACGGGCCGTTGTTTGTGTTTGGGGGCCTGTGGCTGGGAGTGGCCGGCTGGCTCCTTAGGATCCACGATTCGCAGGATGGTTCCCAGACCAGAGGTGGCACCAGAGCCAAGTTGGGCTGGTTTGATACTATCAAGTGTTTCCTGCAATCTGCCATCCAGAAGCGGGGCAGCTTACTTTTGTTTGCCAGGGAAACGGGCCGAGGTTTGTGTCTGTGGGCTTATGGCTGGGAGTGACCGGCTGGCTCCTCAAAATCTACGATAGGCAGGATGGTGACCAGACCCATGGTGGCACCAGTGCCAAGTCGGGCTGGTTTGATAGTACCAAGTGGTTCCGGCAATCTGCCATCCAGAGGCGGGGCAGCTTAATTTTGTTTGCCAGGGAAAAGCGCCGTTGTTTGTGTTTGGGGGCCTGTGGCTGGGAGTGGCCGGCTGGCTAATTAGAATCCACGATACGCAGCATGGTTCCCAGACCAGAGGTGGCACCAGTGCCAAGTCGGGCTACTTCTATCGTGCAAAGTGGCTCCTGCAATCTGCCATCCAGAAGCGGGGTAGCTTACTTTTGTTTGCCAGGGAAACGGGCCAAGCTTTGTGTCTGGCGCCTAAGGCTGGGAGTGACCGGCTGGCTCCTGAAAAGATACGATAGGAAGGATGGTTCCCAGACCCATGGAGGCACCAGTGCCAAGTTGGGCTGGTTTGATGATACCAAGTCGCTCCTGCAATCTGCCATCCAAAAGCGGGGCAGCTGAGTTTTGTTTGCCAAAGAAAAGGACTGTGGTATGTGTTTGGGTCCTGTGGCTGGCAGTGGCCGGCTGGCTCCTTAAATTCCATGATACGCAGCGTTGTTCCCAGACCCAAGGTGGCACCAGTGCCAAGTTGGGCTGGTTTCACAGTGTCAAGCGCCTCCTGCAATCTCCCATCCACAAGTGGGGCAGCTGAGATTTTTTTTCCTGTGAATCGTGCCGTTGTTTTTGATTCGGGTCTGTGGCCGAGAGTGGTCGGCTGGCTCCTGACAATCCACAATACGCAGGATGGTTCCCAGACCCAAGGTGGCACCAGTGCCAAGTTGGGCTGGTTTGATTGTACCAAGTGCGTCCTGCAATCTGCCATCCAGAAGCGGGGCAGCTGAGTTTTGTTTGCCAGAGTAAAGGGCCGTGGTTTTTGTTTGGGGGCCTATTGCTCAGAGTGGCCGGCTGGCCCCTGAAAATCCACGATAGGCAGAATGGTTCCCAGACCCAAGGTGGCACCAGTGCCAAGTCGGGTTGGTTTGATGGTGCAAAGTGGCTCCTGTAATCTGCCATACAGACGCGGGGCGGTGGATTTTTCTTTGCTGGAGAAAAGTTCCGTGGTTTCTTTTTGGCGGTATATGGCTGGGCGTGGCCGGCTGGCTCCTTAGAATCCACGATACGCAGGATGGTTCCCAGAGCCAAGGTGGCACCAGTGCCAAGTCGGGCTGGTTTGATGGTGCAAAGTGGCTCCTGCAATCTGCCATCCAGACGCGGGGCAGCGGATTTTTGTTTGCTGGAGAAAATTTCCGTGGTTTGTTTTTGGCGGTATATGGATGGGCGTGGCCGGTTGGCTCCTTAAAAAGCTCGATACGCAGGATGGTTCCCTGACCCAAGGTGGCATCAGTGCCAAGTCGGGCTGTTTTCGTAGTACCAAGTGCGTCCTGCAATTTGCCATCCAGAAGAGGGGCAGTTGAGTTTTGTTTGCCAGAGAAAAGGGCGGTGGTTTGTGTTTGGGGGCATATGACTGAGAGTGGCCGGCTGGCCACTGAAAATCCACAATAGGCAGGATGGTTCCCAGAGCCAAGGTGGCACCAGTGCCAAGTCGGGCTGGTTTGATAGTAATAAATAGCTCCTGCAATCTGCCATCCAGAAGTGGGGCAGCTTACTTTTGTTTGCCAGGGAAACGGGCCGAGGTTTGTGTCTGGGGGCCTATGGCTGGGAGTGACCGGCTGGCTCCTGAAAAGATACGATAGGCAGGATGGTGACCAGACCCATGGTGGCACCAGTGCCAAGTTGGGCTGGTTTGATAGTACCAAGTGGCTCCTGCAATCTGCCATCAAAAAGTTGGCAGGCGAGTTTTTTTTTCCAGGGAAAACTGCCGTTGTTTGTGTTTGGGGGCCTGTGGCTGGGAGTGGCCCGCTGTCTCCTTAGAATCCACGATAAGCAGGATGGTTCCCAGACCAGAGGTGGCACCAGTGCCAAGTCGGGCTGGTTTGATGATGCAAAGTGGCTCCTGCAATCTGCCATCCGGAAGCGGGGTAGCTTACTTTTGTTTGCCAGGGAAACGGGCCGAGGTTTCTGTCTGGGGGCCTATGGCTGGGAGTGACCGGCTGGCTCCTGAAAATCTACGATAGGCACGATGGTGACCAGACCCATGGTGGCACCAGTGCCAAGTTGGGCTGGTTTGATAGTACCAAGTGGCTCCTGCAATCTGCCATCAAAAAGTTGGCAGGCGAGTTTTGTTTTCCAGGGAAAAGCGCCGTTGTTTTTCTTTGGGGGCCTGTGGCTGGGAGTGGCCGCCTGGCGCATTAGAATCTACGTTACGCAGCATGGTTCCCAGACCCAAGGCGGCAGCAGTGCCAAGTCGGGCTGGTTTGATAGTACCAAGTGGCTCCTGCAATCTGCCATCAAAATTTTGGCAGGCGAGTTTTGTTTTCCAGGGAAAAGCGCCGTTGTTTGTGTTTGGGGGCCTGCGGCTGGGAGTGGCCGGCTGGCTCCTTAGAATCCACGATACGCAGGATGGTTACCAGAGCCAAGGTGGCACCAGTGCCAAGTCGAGCTGGTTTGATAGTACGAAGTGGCTCCTGCAATGTGCCATCCAGACGCTGGGCAGCTGAGTTTTGTTTCCCAGAGAAAAGGGCCGTGGGTTGTGTTTGGTGTCATATGGCTGGGAGTGGCCAACTGGCTCCTTAAAATGCACGATACGCAGGATGGTGACCAGACCCAAGGTGGCACCAGTGCCAAGTCGGGCTGGTTTTTTAGTACCAAGTGCGTCCTGCAATTTGCCATCCCGAAGAGGGGCAGTTGAGTTTTGTTTACCAGAGTAAAGTGCTGTGGTTTGTGTTTGGGGGCCTATGGCTGAGAGTGGCCGGCTGGCTCCTGAAAATCCACGATAGGCAGAATGGTTCCCAGATCCAAGGAGGCACCAGTGCCAAGTCGGGCAGGTTTGATGGTGCAAAGTGGCTCCTGCAATCTGCCATCCCGACGCGGGGCAGCTCATTTTTGTTTCCAGAGAACAAGTCCGTGGTTCGTTTTTGGCTGTGTATGGCTGGGCGTGGCCGGCTGGCTCCTTAAAAAGATCGATACGCAGGATGGTTCCCTGACCCAAGGTGGCATCAGTGCCAAGTCGGGCTGTTTTCGTAGTACCAAGTACGTCCTGCAATTTGCCATCCAGAAGAGGGGCAGTTGAGTTTTGTTTGCCAGAGAAAAGGGCCGTGGTTTGTGTTTGGGGGCATATGGCTGAGAGTGGCCGGCTGGCCCCTGAAAATCCACGATAGGCAGGATGGTTCCCAGACCAGAGGTGGCACCAGTGCCAAGTCGGGCTGGTTTGATAGTAATAAAAAGCTCCTGCAATCTGCCATCCAGAAGCGGGGCAGCTTACTTTTGTTTGCCAGGGAAACGGGCCGAGCTTTGTGTCTGCGGGCCTATGGCTGGGAGTGACCGGCTGGCTCCTGAAAAGCTACGATAGGCAGGATGGTTACCAGACCCATGGAGGCACCAGTGCCAAGTTGGGCTGGTTTGATAGTACCAAGTGGCTCCTGCAATCTGCCATCCAAAAGCAGGGCAACTGAGTTTTGTTTGCCAGAGAAAAGCGCCGTTGTTTGTGTTTGGGGTCCTGTGGCTGGGAGTGGCCGGCTGGCTCCTTAGAATCCACGATACGCAGGATGGTTCCCAGACCCATGGTGGCACCAGTGCCAAGTCGGGCTGGTTTGATATTACCAAGTGGTTCCTGAAATCTGCCATCCAGAAGCGGGGCAGCTTACTTTTGTTTGCCATGGAAATTGGCGGAGATTTGTGTCTGGGCGCCTATGGCTGGGAGTGACCGGCTAGCTCCTGAAAAGATACGATAGGCAGGATTTGACCAGACCCATGGTGGCAGCAGTGCCAAGTTGGCTGGTTTGATAGCACCAAGTGGCTCCTGCAATCTGCCATCAAAAAGTTGGCAGGCGAGTTTTGTTTTCCGGGGAAAAGCGCCGTTGTTTGTATTTGGGGGCCTGTGGCTGGGAGTGGCCGGCTGGCTCTTTAGAATCCACGATACGCAGCATGGTTCCCAGACCAGAGGAGGCACCAGTGCCAAGTCGGGCTGATTTGATAGTACCAAGTGGCTCCTGCAATCTGCCATCCAGAAGCGGGGCAGCTTACTTTTGTTTGCCAGGGAAAAGGGCCGAGGTTTGTGTTTGGGGGCATATGGCTGAGAGTGGCCGCCTGGCCCCTGAAAATCCCCGATAGGCAGGATGGTTCCCAGAGCCAAGGTGGCACCAGTGCCAAGTCGGGCTGGTTTGATAGTATTAATAGCTCCAGCAATCTGCCATCCAGAAGCGGGGCAGCTTACTTTTGTTTGCCAGGGAAACGGGCCGAGCTTTGTGTCTCGGGGCCTATGGCTTGGAGAGACCGGCTAGCTCCTTAAAAGCTACGATAGGCAGGATGGTTCCCAGACCAGAGGTGGCACCAGTGCGAAGTTGGGCTGGTTTGATAGTACCAAGTGGCTCCTGCAATCTGCCATCAAATATTTGGCAGACGAGTTTTGTTTTCCTGGGAAAAGCGCCTTTGTTTTGTTTTGAAGCCTGTGGCTGGGAGTAGCCGGCTGGCTCCTTTGAACCCAGGATACGCTGGATGGTTCCCAGACCAGAGGTGGCACCAGTGCCAAGTTGGGCTGGTTTGATAGTACCAAGTGGTTCCTGCAATCTGCCATCCAGAATTGGGGCAGCTTACTTCTGTTTGCCAGGGAAACGGGCCGAGGTTTGTGTCTGGGGGCCTATGGCTGGGAGTGACCGGCTAGGTCCAGAAAAGCTACGATAGGCAGGATGGTGACCAGACCCATGGTGGCACCAGTGCCAAGTTGGGCTGGTTTGATAGTACCAAGTGGCTCCTGCAATCTGCCATCAAAAAGTTGGCAGGCGAGTTTTGTTTTCCAGGGAAAAGCGCCGTTGTTTGTGTTTGGGGGCCTGTGGCTGGGAGTGGCCGGCTGCCTCCTTAGAATCCACGATACGCAGGATGGTTCCCAGACCCAAGGTGGCACCAGTGCCAAGTCGGGCTGGTTTGATAGTACCAAGTGGTTCTGGAAATCTGCCATCCAGAAGCGGGGCAGCTTACTTTTGTTTGCTAGGGAAATGGCCGAGCTTTGTGTCTGGGGGCCTATGGCTGGGAGTGACCGGCTGGCTCCTGAAAAGCTACGATAGGCAGGATGGTGACCAGACCCATGGTGGCACCAGTGCCAATTTGGGCTGGTTTGATAGTACCAAGTGGCTCCTGTAATCTGCCATCAAAAAGTTGGCAGGCGAGTTTTGTTTTCCAGGGAAAAGCACCGTTGTTTTTGTTTGGTGGCCTGTGGCTGGGAGTGGCCGGCTGGCTCCTTAGAATCCACGATACGCAGGATGGTTCCCAGACCTGAGGTGGCACCAGTGACAAGTCGGGCTAGTTTGATGGTGCAAAGTGGCTCCTGCAATCTGCCATCCAGAAGCGGGGCAGCTTACTTTTGTTTGCCAGGGAAACGTGCCGAGGTTTTTCTCTTGGGGCCTGAGGCTGGGAATGACCGGCTGGCTCCTGAAAAGCTACGATAGGCAGGATGGTGACCAGACCCATGGTGGCACCAGTGCCAAGTTGGGCTGATTTGATAGTACCAAGTGGCTCCTGCAATCTGCCATCAAAAAGTTGGCAGGCGAGTTTTGTTTTCCAGGGAAAAGCGCCGTTGTTTGTGTTTAGGGGCCTGTGGCTGGGAGTGACCGGCTGGCTAATTAGAATCCACGATACGCAGGATAGTTCCCAGACCCAAGGTGGCACAAGTACCAAGTTGGGCTGGTTTGATAGTGCAAAGTGGCTCCTGCAATCTGCCATCCAGAAGCGGGGTAGCTTACATTTGTTTGCCAGGGAAACGGGCCAAAATTTTTTCTGGGCGCCCATGGCTGTGAGTGACCGGCTGGCTCCTGAAAAGCTATGATAGGCAGGATGGTGACCAGACCCATGGTGGCACCAGTGCCAAGTCGGGCTGGTTTGATAGTACCAAGTGGTTCCGGCAATCTGCCATCCAGAGGCGGGGTAGCCTAATTTTGTTTTCCAGGGAAAAGCGCCGTTGTTTGTGTTTGGGGGCCTGTTAGCTGGGAGCGGCCGGCTGGCTAATTAGAATCCACGATACGCAGGATGGTTCCCAGACCAGAGGTGGCACCAGTGCCAAGTCGGGCTACTTCTATCGTGCAAAGTGGCTCCTGCAATCTGCCATCCAGAAGCGGGGTAGCTTACTTTTGTTTGCCAGGGAAACGGGCCAAGCTTTGTGTCTGGCGCCTAAGGCTGGGAGTGACCGGCTGGCTCCTGAAAAGCTACGATAGGAAGGATGGTTCCCAGACCCATGGAGGCACCAGTGCCAAGTTGGGCTGGTTTGATGATACCAAGTCGCTCCTGCAATCTGCCATCCAAAAGCGGGGCAGCTGAGTTTTGTTTGCCAAAGAAAAGGACTGTGGTATGTGTTTGGGTCCTGTGGCTGGCAGTGGCCGGCTGGCCCCTTAAATTCCATGATACGCAGCGTTGTTCCCAGACCCATAGTGGCACCAGTGCCAAGTTGGGCTGGTTTCACAGTGTCAAGCGCCTCCTGCAATCTCCCATCCACAAGTGGGGCAGCTGAGATTTTTTTTCCTGTGAATCGTGCCGTTGTTTTTGATTCGGGTCTGTGGCCGAGAGTGGTCGGCTGGCTCCTGACAATCCACAATACGCAGGATGGTTCCCAGACCCAAGGTGGCACCAGTGCCAAGTTGGGCTGGTTTGATTGTACCAAGTGCGTCCTGCAATCTGCCATCCAGAAGCGGGGCAGCTGAGTTTTGTTTGCCAGAGTAAAGGGCCGTGGTTTTTGTTTGGGGGCCTATGGCTCAGAGTGGCCGGCTGGCCCCTGAAAATCCACGATAGGCAGAATGGTTCCCAGACCCAAGGTGGCACCAGTGCCAAGTCGGGTTGGTTTGATGGTGCAAAGTGGCTCCTGCAATCTGCCATACAGACGCGGGGCGGTGGATTTTTCTTTGCTGGAGAAAAGTTCCGTGGTTTCTTTTTGGCGGTATATGGCTGGGCGTGGCCGGCTGGCTCCTTAGAATCCACGATACGCAGGATGGTTCCCAGAGCCAAGGTGGCACCAGTGCCAAGTCGGGCTGGTTTGATGGTGCAAAGTGGCTCCTGCAATCTGCCATCCAGACGCGGGGCAGCGGATTTTTGTTTGCTGGAGAAAATTTCCGTGGCTTGTTTTTGGCGGTATATGGATGGGCGTGGCCGGTTGGCTCCTTAAAAAGCTCGATACGCAGGATGGTTCCCTGACCCAAGGTGGCATCAGTGCCAAGTCGGGCTGTTTTCGTAGTACCAAGTGCGTCCTGCAATTTGCCATCCAGAAGAGGGGCAGTTGAGTTTTGTTTGCCAGAGAAAAGGGCGGTGGTTTGTGTTTGGGGGCATATGACTGAGAGTGGCCGGCTGGCCCCTGAAAATCCACAATAGGCAGGATGGTTCCCAGAGCCAAGGTGGCACCAGTGCCAAGTCGGGCTGGTTTGATAGTAATAAATAGCTCCTGCAATCTGCCATCCAGAAGTGGGGCAGCTTACTTTTGTTTGCCAGGGAAACGGGCCGAGGTTTGTGTCTGGGGGCCTATGGCTAGGAGTGACCGGCTGGCTCCTGAAAAGATACGATAGGCAGGATGGTGACCAGACCCATGGTGGCACCAGTGCCAATTTGGGCTGGTTTGATAGTACCAAGTGGCTCCTGCAATCTGCCATCCAGAAGCGGGGCAGCTTACTTTTGTTTGCCAGGGAAACGGGCGGAGGTTTGTGTCTGGGGGCCTATGGCAGGGAGTGACCGGCTGGCTCCTGAAAAGCTACGATAGGCAGGATGGTGACCAGACCCATGGTGGCACCAGTGCCAAGTTGGGCTGGTTTGATAGTACCAAGTGGCTCCTGCAATCTGCCATCAAAAAGTTGGCAGGCCAGTTTTGTTTTCCAGGGAAAAGCGCCATTGTTTTTGTTTGGGGGCCTGTGGCTGGGAGTGGCCGGCTGGCTCCTTAGAATCCACGATACGCAGGATGGTTCCCAGACCAGAGGTGGCACCAGTGCCAAGTCGGGCTGGTTTGATGGTTCAAAGTGGCTCCTCCAATCTGCCATCCAGAAGCGGGGCAGCTTACTTTTGTTTGCCAGGGAAACGGGCAGAGGTTTGTGTCTGGGGGCCTATGGCTGGGACTGACCGGCTAGGTCCAGAAAAGCTACGATAGGCAGGATGGTGACCAGACCCAAGGTGGCACCAGTGCCAAGTCGGGCTGGTTTGATGGTTCAAAGTGGCTCCTGCAATCTGCCATCCAGAAGCGGGGCAGCTTACTTTTATTTGCCAGGGAAACGGGCCGAGGTTTGTGTGTGGGGGTCTATGGCTGGGAATGACCGGCTGGCTCCTGAAAAGCTACGATAGGCAGGATGGTGACCAGACCCATGGTGGCACCAGTGCCAAGTTGGGCTGGTTTGATAGTACCAAGTGGCTCCTGCAATCTGCCATCAAAAAGTTGGCAGGCGAGTTTTGTTTTCCAGGGAAAAGCGCCGTTGTTTGTGTTTGGGGGCCTGTGGCTGGGAGTGGCCGGTGGGCTGCATAGAATCCACGATACGCAGGATGGTTCCCAGACCAGAGGTGGCACCAGTGCCAAGTCGGGCTGGTTTGATGGTGCAATGTGGCTCCTGCAATCTGCCATCCAGAAGCGGGGTAGCTTACTTTTGTTTGCCAGGGAAACGGGCCGAGGTTTGTGTCTCGGGTCCTATGGCTGTGAGTGACCGGCTGGCTCCTGAAAAGCTACGATAGGCAGGATGGTGACCAGACCCATGGTGGCACCAGTGCCAAGTTGGGCTGGTTTGATAGTACCAAGTGGGTCCTGCAATCTGCCATCATAAAGCTGGCAGGCGAGTTTGGTGTTCCAGGGAAAAGCGCTGTTGTTTGTGTTTGGGGCATGTGGCTGGGAGTGGCCGGCTGGCTCCTGAAAATCCACGATAGGCAGGATGGTGACCAGATCCAACGTGGCAGCAGTGCCAAGTCGGGCTGGTTTGATAGTACCAAGTGGCTCCTGCAATCTGCCATCAAAAAGTTGGCAGGCGAGTTTTGTTTTCCAGGGAAAAGCGCCGTTGTTTGTGTTTGGGGGCCTGTGGCTGGGAGTGACCGGCTGGCTAATTAGAATCCACGATACGCAGGATGGTTCCCAGACCCAAGGTGGCACCAGTGCCAAGTTGGGCTGGTTTGATAGTACCAAGTGCGTCCTGCAATCTGCCATCCAGAAGCGGGGTAGCTTACTTTTGTTTGCCAGGGAAATGGGCCGAGGTTTTTGTCTGGGGGGCTATGGCTGGAAGTGACCGGCTGGCTCCTGAAAATCCACGATAGGCAGGATGGTTCCCAGATCCAACGTGGCAGCAGTGCCAAGTCGGGCTGGTTTTATGTTGCAAAGTGTCTCCTGCAATCTGCCATCAAATGTTGGCAGGTCAGTTTTATTTTCCAGGGAAAAGCGCCGTTGTTTGTGTTTGTGGGCCTGTGGCTGGGAATGACCGGCTGGCTCCTGAAAAGCTACGATAGGCAGGATGGTGCCCAGACCAGATGTGGCACAAGTGCCAAGTTGGGCTGGTTTGATAGTACCATGTGGCTCCTGCAATTTGCCATCCAGAAGCGGGGTATTTTAATTTTGTTTGCCAGGGAAACGGGCCGAGGTTTGTGTCTGGGGGCCTATGGCTGGAAGTGACCGGCTGGCTCCTGAAAAGCTACGATAGGCAGTATGGTGACCAGACCCAAGGTGGCACCAGTGCCAAGTCGGGCTGGTTTTGTAGTACCAAGTGCGTCCTTCAATTTGCCATCCAGAAGAGGGGCAGTGGAGTTTTGTTTACCAGAGTAAAGGGCCGTGGTTTGTGTTTGGTGGCCTATGGCTGAGAGTGGACGGCTGGCCCCTGAAAATCCACGATAGGCAGAATGGTTCCCAGATCCAAGGTGGCACCAGTGCCAAGTTGGGCTGGGTTGATGGTGCAATGTGGCTCCTGCAATCTGCCATCCAGACGCGGGGCAGCAGATTTTTGTTTGCTGGAGAAAAGTTCCGTGGTTTGTTTTTGGGGGTATATGGCTGGGCGTGGCCGGCTGGCTCCTTAAAAAGCACGATACGCAGGATGGTTCCCTGACCCAAGGTGGCATCAGTGCCAAGTCGGGCGGTTTTCGTAGTACTAAGTGCGTCCTGCAATTTGCCATCCAGAAGAGGGGCAGTGGAGTTTAGTTTGCCAGAGAAAAGGGCCGTGGTTTGTGTTTGGGGGCATATGGCTGAGAGTGGCCGGCTGGCCCCTGAAAATCCACAATAGGCAGGATGGTTCCCAGAGCCAAGGTGGCACCAGTGCCAAGTCGGGCTGGTTTGATAGTACCAAGTGGCTCCTGCAATCATCCATCCAGAAGCGGGGCAGCTTACTTTTGTTTGCCAGGGAAACGGGCCGAGGTTTGTGTCTGGGTGCCTATGGCTGAGAGTGACCGGCTGGCTCCTGAAAAGCTACAATAGGCAGGATGGTGACCAGACCCATGGTGGCACCAGTGCCAAGTTGGGCTGGTTTGATAGTACCAAGTGGCTCCTGCAATCTGCCATCAAAAAGTTGGCAGGCGAGTTTTGTTTTCCAGGGAAAAGCGCCGTTGTTTGTGTTTGGGGGCATGTGGCTGGGAGTGGGCGGCTGGCGCCTTAGAATCTACGTTACGCAGCATGGTTCCCAGACCCAAGGTGGCACCAGTGCCAAGTCGGGCTGGTTTGATAGTACCAAGTGGCTCCTGCAATCTGCCATCCAGAAGCGGGGCAGCTTACTTTTGTTTGCCAGGGAAACGGGCCGAGGTTTGTGTCTGGCGGCCTATGGCTGGGAGTGACCAGCTGGCTCCTGAAAAGCTACGATAGGCAGGATGGTGACCAGACCCATGGTGGCAACAGTGCCAAGTTGGGCTGGTTTGATAGTACCAAGTGGCTCCTGCAATCTGCCATCAAAAAGTTGGCAGGCCAGTTTTGTTTTCCAGGGAAAAGGACCGTTGTTTGTGTTTGGGGGCCTGTGGCTGGGAGTGGCCGGCTGGCTCCTTAGAATCCACGATACGCAGGATGGTTCCCAGACCAGAGGTGGAACCAGTGCCAAGTCGGGCTGGTTTGATGGTGCAAAGTGGCTCCTGCAATCTGCCATCCAGAAGCGGGGTAGCTTACTTTTGTTTGCCAGGGAAACGGGCCGAGGTTTGTGTCTCGGGGCCTATGGCTGGGAGTGACCGGCTGGCTCCTGAAAAGCTACGATAGGCAGGATGGTGACCAGACCCATGGTGGCAGCAGTGCCAAGTTGGGCTGGTTTGATAGTACCAAGTGGCTCCTGCAATCTGCCATCAAAAAGTTGGCAGGCGAGTTTTGTTTTCCAGGGAAAAGCGCCTTTGTTTGTGTTTGGAAGCCTGTGGCAGGGAGTGGCCGGCCGGATCATTAGAACACACGATACGCAGGATGGTTCCCAGACCAGAGGTGGCACCAGTGCCAAGTTGGGCTGGTTTGATAGTACCAAGTGGTTCCTGCAATCTGCCATCCAGAAGCGGGGCAGCTTACTTTTGTTTGCCAGGGAAACGGGCAGAGCTTTGTGTCTGGCGGCCTATGGCTGGGAGTTACCGGCTGGCTCCTGAAAAGCTACGATAGGCAGGATGGTGACCAGACCCATGGTGGCACCAGTGCCAAGTTGGGCTGGTTTGATAGTACCAAGTGGTTTCTGCAATCTGCCATCAAAAAGTTGGCAGGCGAGTTTTGTTTTCCAGGGAAAAGCGCCGTTGTTTGTGTTTGGGGGCCTGTGGCTGGGAGTGGCCAGCTGGCTCCTTAGAATCCACGATACGCAGGATGGTTCCCAGACCAGAGGTGGCACCAGTGCCATGTCGGGCTGGTTTGATGGTGCAAAGTGGCTCCTGCAATCTGCCATCCAGAAGCGGGGTAGCTTACTTTTGTTTGCCAGGGAAACGGGCCGAGGTTTGTGTCTCGGGGCCTATGGCTGGGAGTGACCGGCTGGCTCCTGAAAAGCTACGATAGGCAGGATGGTGACCAGACCCATGGTGGCAGCAGTGCCAGGTTGGGCTGGTTTGATAGTACCAAGTGGCTCCTGCAATCTGCCATCAAAAATTTGGCAGGCGAGTTTTGTTTTCCAGGGAAAAGCGCCGTTGTTTGTGTTTGGGGGTCTGTGGCTGGGAGTGACCGGCTGGCTAATTAGAATCCACGATACGCAGGATGGTTCCCAGAGCCAAGGTGGCACCAGTGCCAAGTTGGGCTGGTTTGATAGTACCAAGTGCGTCCTGCAATCTGCCATCCAGAAGCGGGGTAGCTTACTTTTGTTTGCCAGGGAAACGGGCCGAGGTTTTTGTCTGGGGGGCTAAGGCTGGGAGTGACCGACTGGATCCTGAAAAGCTACAATAGGCAGGATGGTGACCAGACCCATGGTGGCAGCAGTGCCAAGTTGGGCTGGTTTGATAGTACCAAGTGGCTCCTGCAATCTGCCATCAAAAAGTTGGCAGGCGAGTTTTGTTTTCCAGGGAAAAGCGCCATTGTTTTTGTTTGGGGGCCTGTGGCTGGGAGTGGCCGGCTGGCTCCTTAGAATCCACGATACGCAGCATGGTTCCCAGACCCAAGGTGGCACCAGTGCCAAGTCGGGCTGGTTTGATGTTTCAAAGTGGCTCCTCCAATCTGCCATCCAGAAGCGGGGCAGCTTACTTTTATTTGCCAGGGAAACGGGCCGAGGTTTGTGTCTCGGGGTCTATGGCTGGGAATGACCGGCTGGCTCCTGAAAAGCTACGATAGGCAGGATGGTGACCAGACCCAAGGTGGCACCAGTGCCAAGTTGGGCTGGTTTGATGGTTCAAAGTGGCTCCTGCAATCTGCTATCCAGAAGCGGGGTAGCTTACTTTTATTTGCCAGGGAAACGGGCCGAGGTTTGTGTGTGGGGGTCTATGGCTGGGAATGACCGGCTGGCTCCTGAAAAGCTACGATAGGCAGGATGGTGACTAGACCCATGGTGGCACCAGTGCCAAGTTGGGCTGGTTTGATAGTACCAAGTGGCTCCTGCAATCTGCCATCAAAAAGTTGGCAGGCGAGTTTTGTTTTCCAGGGAAAAGCGCCGTTGTTTTTCTTTGGGGGCCTGTGGCTGGGAGTGGCCGGTGGGCTGCATAGAATCCACGATACGCAGGATGGTTCCCAGGCCAGAGGTGGCACCAGTGCCAAGTTGGGTTAGTTTGATGGTGCAAAGTGGCTCCTGCAATCTGCCATCATAAAGCTGGCAGGCGAGTTTGGTTTTCCAGGGAAAAGCGCTGTTGTTTGTGTTTGGGGCAAGTGGCTGGGAGTGGCCGGCTGGCTCCTGAAAATCCACGATAGGCAGGATGGTTCCCAGATCCAACGTGGCAGCAGTGCCAAGTCGGGCTGGTTTTATGTTGCAAAGTGTCTCCTGCAATCTACCATAAAATGTTGGCAGGCCAGTTTTGTTTTCCAGGGAAAAGCGCCTTTGTTTGTGTTTGGGGGCCTGTGGCTGGGAATGGCCGGCCGGATCATTAAAACACACGATACGCAGGATGGTTCCCAGACCAGAGGTGGCACAAGTGCCAAGTTGGGCTGGTTTGATAGTACCATGTGGCTCCTGCAATCTGCCATCCAGAAGCGGGGTATCTTCATTTTGTTTGCCAAGGAAACGGGCCGAGGTTTGTGTCTGGGGGCCTATGGCTGGGAGTGACCGGCTGGCTCCTGAAAAGCTACGATAGGCAGTATGGTGACCAGACCCAAGGTGGCACCAGTGCCAAGTCGGGCTGGTTTTGTAGTACCAAGTGCGTCCTGCAATTTGCCATCCAGAAGCGGGGTAGCTTACTTTTGTTTGCCAGGGAAACGGGCCAAAATTTTTTCTGGGCGCCCATGGCTGGGAGTGACCGGCTGGCTCCAGAAAAGCTATGATAGGCGGGATGGTGACCAGACCCATGGAGGCACCAGTGCCAATTTGGGCTGGTTTGATAGTACCAAGTGGCTCCTGCAATCTGCCATCAAAAAGTTGGCAGGCCAGTTTTGTTTTCCAGGGAAAATCGCCATTGATTTTGTTTGGAGGCCTGTGGCTGGGAGTGGCCGCCTGTCGTCTCAGAATCTACCTTACGCAGCATGGTTCCCAGAGCCAAGGTGGCACCAGTGCCAAGTCTGGCTGGTTTGATAGCACCAAGTGGCTCCTGCAATCTGCCATCCAGAAGCGGGGCAGCTTACTTTTGTTTGCCAGGGAAACGGGCCGAGGTTTGTGTGTGGGGGTCTATGGTTGGGAATGACCGGCTGGCTCCTGAAAAGCTCCGATAGGCAGGATGGTGACCAGACCCATGGTGGCACCAGTGCCAAGTTGGGCTGGTTTGATAGTACCAAGTGGCTCCTGCAATCTGCCATCAAAAAGTTGGCAGGCGAGTTTTGTTTTCCAGGGAAAAGCGCCGTTGTTTGTGTTTGTGGGCCTGTGGCTGGGAGTGGCCGGTGGGCTGCATAGAATCCACGATACGCAGGATGGTTCCCAGGCCAGAGGTGGCACCAGTGCCAAGTTGGGTTAGTTTGATGGTGCAAAGTGGCTCCTGCAATCTGCCATCATAAAGCTGGCAGGCGAGTTTGGTTTTCCAGGGAAAAGCGCTGTTGTTTTTGTTTGGGGCATGTGGCTGGGAGTGACCGGCTGGCTCCTGAAAATCCACGATAGGCAGGATGGTTCCCAGATCCAACGTGGCAGCAGTGCCAAGTCGGGCTGGTTTTATGTTGCAAAGTGTCTCCTGCAATCTGCCATCCAGAAGCGGTGTAGCCGATTTTTGTTTGCTGGAGAAAAGGCTTTGGATTTTTTTGGGCGCCTGTGGCTGGGAGTGGCCGGCTGGCTCATTAGAATCCACGATACGCAGCATGGTTCCCAGAGCCAAGGTGGCACCAGTGCCAAGTTGGGTTGGTTTTGTAGTAGCAAGTGGCTCCTGCAATTTGCCATCCAGAAGAGGGGCAGTTGAGTTTTGTTTGCCAGAGGAAAGGGCCGTGGTTTTTATTTGGGGGTACATGGCTGAGAGTGGCCGGCTGGCCCCTGAAATTCCACGATAGGCAGGATGGTTCGGAGATCCAAGGTGGAACCAGTGCCGAGTCGGGCTGGTTTTATGTTGCAAAGTGTCTCCTGCAATCTGCCATCAAAATGTTGGCAGGCGAGTTTTGTTTTCCAGGGAAAAGCGCCGTTGTTTGTGTTTGGGGGCCTGTGGCTGGGAGTGGCCAGCTGGCTCCTTAGAATCCACGATACGCAGGATGGTTCCCAGACCAGAGGTGGCACCAGTGCCAAGTCGGGCCAGTTTGATGGTGCAAAGTGGCTCCTGCAATTTGCCATCCAGAAGCGGGGCAGCTTACTTTTGTTTGCCAGGGAAACGGGCCGAGATTTTTGTCTGGGGTCCTATGGCTGGGAGTGACCGGCTGGCTCCTCAAAAGTTACGATAGGCAGGATGGTTACCAGACCCATGGTGGCACCAGTGCCAAGTTGGGCTGTTTTTGTAGTACCAAGTGCGTCCTGCAATTTGCCCTCCAGAAGAGGGGCAGTTGAGTTTTGTTTGCCAGAGAAAAGGGCCGTGGTTTGTGCTTGAGGGCATATGTCTGAGAGTGGCCGGCTGGCTCCTAAAAATCCACATTACGCAGCATGGTTCCCAGACCCAAGGTGGCACCAGTGCCAAGTCGGGCTGGTTTGATGGTGCAAAGTATCTCCTGCAATCTGCCATCCAGAAGCGGGGTAGCCGATTTTTGTTTGCAAGAGAAAAGGTCTTTGGTTTTTATTGGGCGCCTGTGACTGGGAGTGGCCGGCTGGCTCATTAGAATCCACGATACGCAGCATGGTTCCCAGAGCCAAGGTGGCACCAGTGCCAAGTTGGGCTGGTTTTGTAGTAGCACGTGGCTCCTGCAATTTGCCATCCAGAAGAGGGGCAGTTGAGTTTTGTTGGCCAGAGGAAAGGGCCGTGGTTTTTGTTTGGGGGTACATGGCTGAGAGTGGCCGGCTGGCCCCTGAAAATCCACGATAGGCAGGATGGTTCCGAGATCCAAGGTGGGACCAGTGCCAAGTCGGGCTGGCTGGATGGTGCAAAGTGGCTCCTCTAATCTGCCATCCAGAAGCGGGGTAGCTTACTTATGTTTGCCAGGGAAACGGGCAGAGCTTTGTGTCTGGGGGCCTATGGCTTGGAGTGGCCAACTGGCTCCTTAAAATGCACGACACGCAGGATGGTTCCCAGACCAGAGGTGGCACCAGTGCCAAGTTGGGTTGTTTTTGTAGTATCAAGTGCGTCCTGCAATTTGCCTTCCAGAAGAGGGGCAGTTGAGTTTTGTTTGCCAGAGAAAAGGGCCGTGGTTTGTGTTTGAGGGCATATGGCTGAGAGTGGCCGGCTGACACCACAAAATCCACAATAGGCAGGATGGTTCCCAGAGCCAAGGTGGCACCAGTGCCAAGTCGGGCTGGTTTGATAGTACTAAATAGCTCCTGCAATCTGCCATCCAGAAGCGGGGTAGCTTAATTTTGTTTGTCAGGGAAACGGGCAGAGCTTTGTGTCTGGGGTCCTGTGGCTGGGAGTGGCCGGCTGGCTCCTTAGAATCCACGATACACAGGATGGTTCCCAGACCAGTGGTGGCACCAGTGCCAAGTTGGGCTGGTTTGATAGTACCAAGTGGCTCCTGCAATCTGCCATCAAAAAGTTGGCAGGCGAGTTTTGTTTACCAGAGTAAAGTGCCATGGTTTGTTTTTGGGGGCCTATGGCTGAGAGTGGCCGACTGGCCCCTGAAAATCCACAATAGGCAGGATGGTTCCCAGATCCAAGGTGGCACCAGTGCCAAGTCGGGCTGGTTTGATGGTGCAAAGTGGCTCCTGCAATCTGCCATCCAGACGCGGGGCAGCGGATTTTTGTTTGCTGGAGAAAAGTTCCGTGGTTTGTTTTTGGCGGTATATGGATGGGAGTGGCCGGCTGTCTCCTTAAAAAGATCGATACGCAGGATGGTTCCCTGACCCAAGGTGGCATCAGTGCCAAGTCGGGCTGTTTTCGTAGTACCAAGTGCGTCCTGCAATTTGCCGTCCAGAAGAGGGGCAGTTGAGTTTTGTTTGCCAGAGAAAAGGACCGTGATTTGTGTTTGGGGGCATATGGCAGAGAGTGGCCGGCTGGCCCCTGAAAATCCACGATAGGCAGGATGGTTCCCAGACCAGAGGTGGCACCAGTACCAAGTCGGGCTGATTTGATAGTAACAAGTGGTTCCTGCAATCTGCCATCCAGAAGCGGGGCAGCTTACTTTTGTTTGCCAGGGATACGGGCAGAGGTTTTTTTCTGGGGGCCTATGGCTGGGAGTGACCGGCTGGCTCCTGAAAAGCTACAGTAGGCAGAATGATTACCAGACCCATGGTAGCAGCAGTGCCAAGTTGGGCTGATTTGATAGTACCAAGTGGCTCCTGCAATCTGCCATCAAAAAGTTGGCAGGCGAGTTTTGTTTTCCAGGGAAAAGCGCCGTTGTTTGTGTTTGGGGCCCTGTGGCTGGGAGTGGCCGCCTCTCGTCTTAGAATCCACGTTACGCAGCATGGTTCCCAGATCCAAGGTGGCACCAGTGCCAAGTCGGGCTGGTTTGATAGTACCAAGTGGCTCCTGCAATCTGCCATCCAGAAGCGGGGCAGCTTACTTTTGTTTGCCAGGGAAACGGGCCGAGGTATTTGTCTGGGGCCCTATGGCAGGGAGTGACTGGCTGGCTCCTGAAAAGCTACGATAGGCAGGAGGTTTACCAGACCCATGGTGGCACCAGTGCCAAGTTGGGCTAATTTGATAGTACCAAGTGGCTCCTGCAATCTGCCATCCAGAAGCGGGGCAGCTTACTTTTGTTTTCCATGGAAACGGGCCGAGGTTTCTGTCTGGGGGCCTATGGCTGGGAGTGACCGGCTGGCTCCTGAAAAGCTACGATAGGCAGGATGGTGACCAGACCCATGGTGGCACCAGTGCCAAGTTGTGCTGGTTTGATAGTACCAAGTGGCTCCTGCAATCTGCCATCAAAAAGTTGGCAGGCGAGTTTTGTTTTCCAGGGAAAAGCGCCTTTGTTTGTGTTTGGGGGCCTGTGGCTGGGAGTGGCCGGCCGGATCATTAAAACACACGATACGCAGGATGGTTCCCAGACCAGAGGTGGCACCAGTGCCAAGTTGGGGTGGTTTGATAGTACCAAGTGGTTCCTGCAATCTGCCATCCAGAAGCGGGGCAGCTTACTTTTGTTTGCCAGGGAAACGGACCGAGGTTTGTGTCTGGGGGCCTATGGCTGAGAGTGGCCGGCTGGCCCCTGAAAATCCACGATAGGCAGAATGGTTCCCAGATCCAAGGTGGCACCAGTGCCAAGTTGGGCTGGGTTGATGGTGAAAAGTGGCTCCTGCAATCTGCCATCCAGACGCGGGGCAGCAGATTTTTGTTTGCTGGAGAAAAGTTCCGTGGTTGTTTTTGGGTGTATATGGCTGGGCGTGGCCGGCTGGCTCCTTAAAAAGCCCGATACGCAGGATGGTTCCCTGACCCAAGGTGGCATCAGTGCCAAGTCGGGCGGTTTTCGTAGTACTAAGTGCGTCCTGCAATTTGCGATCCAGAAGAGGGGCAGTTGAGTTTTGTTTGCCAGAGAAAAGCGCCGTGGTTTGTGTTTGGGGGCATATGGCTGAGAGTGGCCGGCTGGCCCCTGAAAATCCACGATAGGCAGGATGGTTCCCAGAGCCAAGGTGGCACCAGTGCCAAGTCGGGCTGGTTTGATAGTACCAAGTGGCTCCTGCAATCTGCCATCCAGAAGCGGGGCAGCTTACTTTTGTTTGCCAGGGAAACGGGCCGAGGTTTGTGTCTGGGGGCCTATGGCTGGGAGTGACCGGCTGGCTCCTGAAAAGCTACGTTAGGCAGGATGGTGACCAGACCCATGGTGGCACCACTGCCAAGTAGGGCTGGTTTGATAGTACCAAGTGGCTCCTGCAATCTGCCATCAAAAAGTTGGCAGGCGAGTTTTGTTTTCCAGGGAAAAGCGCCATTGATTTTGTTTGGGGGCCTGTGGCTGGGAGTGGCCGGCTGGCTCCTTAGAATCCACGATAGGCAGGATGGTTCCCAGACCAGAGGTGGCACCAGTGCCAAGTCGGGCTGGTTTGATGGTTCAAAGTGGCTCCTCCAATCTGCCATCCAGAAGCGGGGCAGCGTACTTTTATTTGCCAGGGAAACGGGCCGAGGTTTGTGTGTGGGGGTCTATGGCTGGGAATGACCGGCTGGCTCCTGAAAAGCTACGATAGGCAGGATGGTGACCAGACCCATGGTGGCACCAGTGCCAAGTCGGGCTGGTTTGATGGTTCAAAGTGGCTCCTGCAATCTGCCATCCAGAAGCGGGGCAGCTTACTTTTATTTGCCAGGGAAACGGGACGAGGTTTGTGTGTGGGGGTCTATGGCTGGGAATGACCGGCTGGCTCCTGAAAAGCTACGATAGGCAGGATGGTGACCAGACCCATGGTGGCACCAGTGCCAAGTTGGGCTGGTTTGATAGTACCAAGTGGCTCCTGCAATCTGCCATCAAAAAGTTGACAGGCGAGTTTTGTTTTCCAGGGAAAAGCGCCGTTGTTTTTCTTTGTGGGCCTGTGGCTGGGAGTGGCCGGTGGGCTGCATAGAATCCACGATACGCAGGATGGTTCCCAGACCAGAGGTGGCACCAGTGCCAAGTCGGGCTGGTTTGATGGTGCAATGTGGCTCCTGCAATCTGCCATCCAGAAGCGGGGTAGCTTACTTTTGTTTGCCAGGGAAACGGGCCGAGGTTTGTGTCTCGGGTCCTATGGCTGTGAGTGACCGGCTGGCTCCTGAAATGCTACGATAGGCAGGATGGTGACCAGACCCATAGTGGCACCAGTGCCAAGTTGGGCTGGTTTGATTGTACCAAGTGGCTCCTGCACTCTGCCATCAAAAAGCTAGCAGGCGAGTTTTGTTTTCCAGGGAAAAGCGCCGTTGTTTGTGATTGGGGGCCTGTGGCTGGGAGTGGCTGGCTAGCTCCTTAGAATCCACGATACGCAGGATGGTTCCCAGACCAGAGGTGGCACAAGTGCCAAGTCGGGCTGGTTTGATGATGCCAAGTTGCTCCTGCAATCTGCCATCCAGAAGCGGGGTACCTTACTTTTGTGTGCCAGGGAAACGGGCCGAGGTTTGTGGCTGGGGGCCCATGGCTGGGAGTGACCGGCTGGCTCCTGAAAAGCTACGATAGGCAGGATGGTGACCAGACCCATGGTTGCACCAGTGCCAAGTTGGGCTGGTTTGATAGTACCAAGTGGCTCCTGCAATCTGCCATCAAAAAGTTGGCAGGCCAGTTTTGTTTTCCAGGGAAAAGCACCGTTGTTTGTGTTTGGGGACCTGTGGCTGGGAGTGGCCAGCTGGCTACTTAGAATCCACGATACGCTGGATGGTTCCCAGACCCAAGTTGGCACCAGTGCCAAGTCGGGCTGGTTTGATACTACCAAGTGGCTCCTGCAATCTGCCATCCAGAAGCGGGGCAGCTGAATTTTGTTTGCCAGAGAAAAAGGCTGTTGTTTGCGTTTGGGGGTCTGTAGCTTGCAGTGGCGGGCTGACTCCTGAAAATCCATGATACGCAGCATGCTTCCCAGACCCAAGGTGGCACCAGTGCCAAGTAGGGCTGGTTTGATAGTACCAAGTGGCTCCTGCAATCTGCCATCCAGAAGAGGGGCAGTTGAGTTTTGTTTGCCAGAGAAAAGGGCCGTGGTTTGTGTTTGGGGGCATATGGCTGAGAGAGGCCGGCTGGCTCCTTAAAATCCACGATAGGCAGGATGGTTCCCAGACCCGAGGTGGCACCAGTGCCACGTCTGGCTGGTTTGATAGTACTAAATAACTCCTGCAATCTGCCATCCAGAAGCGGGGCAGCTTACTTTTGTTTGCCAGGGAAACGGGCCGAGGTTTTTGTCTGGGGGCCTATGGCTGGGAGTGACCGGCTGGCTCCTGAAAAGCTACGATAGGCAGGATGGTGACCAGACCGATGGTGGCACCAGAGCCAAGTTGGGCTGGTTTGATAGTACCAAGTGGCTCCTGCAATCTGCCATCAAAAACTTGGCATGCGAGTTTTGTTTTCCAGGGAAAAGCGCCGTTGTTTGTGTTTGGGGGCCTGTGGCTGGGAGTGGCCGCCTGGCGCCTTAGAATCTACGTTACGCAGCATGGTTCCCAGAGCCAAGGTGGCACCAGTGCCAAGTCGGGCTGGTTTGATAGTACCAAGTGGCTCCTGCAATCTGCCATCTAAAAGTTGGCAGGCCAGTTTTGTTTTCCAGGGAAAAACGCCGTTGTTTGTGTTTGGGGGCCTGTGGCTGGGAGTGGCCAGCTGGCTCCTAAGAATCCACGATACGCAGGATGGTTTCCAGACCAGAGGTGGCACCAGTGCCAAGTCGGGCTGGATTGATAGTGCAAAGTGTCTCCTGCAATCTGCCATCCAGAAGCGGGTTAACTTACTTTTGTTTGCCAGGGAAACGGGCAGAGCTTTGTGTCTGGGGCCTATGGCTGGGACTGACCGGCTGGCTCCTGAAAAGCTACGATACGCAGGATGGTGACCAGACCCATGGAGGCACCAGTGCCAAGTTGGGCTGGTTTGATAGTACCAAGTGGCTCCTGCAATCTGCCATCCAAAAGCAGGGCAGCTGAGTTTTGTTTGCCAAAGAAAAGGGCTGTGGTATGTGTTTGGGTCCTGTGGCTGGGAGTGGCCGGCTGGCTCCTTAAATTCCATGATACGCAGCATCGTTCCCAGACCCAAGGCGGCACCAGTGCCAAGTTGGGCTGGTTTGACAGTGTCAAGCGCCTCCTGCAATCTCCCATCCACAAGTGGGGCAGCTGAGATTTTTTTGCCTGTGAATCGGGCCGTTGTTTTTGATTGGGGTCAGTGGCCGAGAGTGGTCGGCTGGCTCCTGACAATCCACAATACGCAGGATGGTTCCCAGAGCCAAGGTGGCACCAGTGCCAAGTCGGGCTGGTTTGATAGTACTAAATAGCTCCTGCAATCTGCCATCCAGAAGCGGGGTAGCTTAATTTTGTTTGTCAGGGAAACGGGCAGAGCTTTGTGTCTGGGGTCCTGTGGCTGGGAGTGGCCGGCTGGCTCCTTAGAATCCACGATACGCAGGATGGTTCCCAGACCAGAGGTGGCACCAGTACCAAGTCGGGCTGGTTTGATAGTACCAAGTGGCTCCTGCAATCTGCCATCCAGGAGCGGGGCAGCTTACTTTTGTTTGCCAGGGAAACGGGCCGAGGTATTTGTCTGGGGCCCTATGGCAGGGAGTGACTGGCTGGCTCCTGAAAAGCTACGATAGGCAGGATGTTTACCAGACCCATGGTGGCACCAGTGCCAAGTTGGGCTAATTTGATAGTACCAAGTGGCTCCTGCAATCTGCCATCCAGAAGCGGGGCAGCCTACTTTTGTTTTCCATGGAAACGGGCCGAGGTTTCTGTCTGGGGGTCTATGGCTGGGAGTGACCTCCTGGCTCCTGAAAAGCTATGCTAGGCAGGATGGTGACCAGACCCATGGTGGCACCAGTGCCAAGTTGGGCTGGTTTGATAGTACCAAGTGGCTCCTGCAATCTGCCATCAAAATGTTGGCAGGCGAGTTTTGTTTTCCGGGGAAAAGCGCCGTTGTTTGTGTTTGGGGTCCTGTGGCTCGGAGTGGCCGGGAGGCTGCTTAGAATCCACAATACGCAGGATGGTTCCCAGATCAGTGGTGGCACCAGTGCCAAGTTGTGCTGGTTTGATAGTACCAAGTGGCTCCTGCAATCTGCCATCCAGAAGCGGGGTAGCTTACTTTTGTTTGCCAGGGAAATGGGCCGAAATTCTTGTCTGGGGGCCAGTGCCTGGGGCTGGCTGGCTGGCCCCTGAAAAGCTACGATAGGCAGGATGGTTTCCAGACCCATGGTGGCACCAGTGCCAAGTTGGGCTGGTTTGATAGTACCAAGTGGCTCCTGCAATCTGCCATCCAGAAGCGGGGCAGCTTCATTTTGTTTGCCAGGGAAACGGGCCGAGGTTTGTGTCTGGAGGCCTACGGCTGGGAATGACCGGCTGGCTCCTGAAATGCTACGATAGGCAGGATGGTGACCAGACCCATAGTGGCACCAGTGCCAAGTTGGGCTGGTTTGATTGTACCAAGTGGCTCCTGCCCTCTGCCATCAAAAAGCTAGCAGGCGAGTTTTGTTTTCCAGGGAAAAGCGCCGTTGTTTGTGATTGGGGGCCTGTGGCTGGGAGTGGCTGGCTGGCTCCTTAGAATCCACGATACGCAGGATGGTTCCCAGACCAGAGGTGGCACCAGTGCCAAGTCGGGCTGGTTTGATGATGCCAAGTTGCTCCTGCAATCTGCCATCCAGAAGCGGGGTAGCTTACTTTTGTGTGCCAGGGAAACGGGCCGAGGTTTGTGGCTGGGGGCCCATGGCTGGGAGTGACCGGCTGGCTCCTGAAAAGCTACGATAGGCAGGATGGTGACCAGACTCATGGTGGCACCAGTGCCAAGTTGGGCTGGTTTGATAGTACCAAGTGGCTCCTGCAATCTGCCATCAAAAAGTTGGCAGGCCAGTTTTGTTTTCCAGGGAAAAGCACCGTTGTTTGTGTTTGGGGGCCTGTGGCTGGGAGTGGCCAGCTGGCTACTTAGAATCCACGATACGCAGGATGGTTCCCAGACCCAAGTTGGCACCAGTGCCAAGTCGGGCTGGTTTGATACTACCAAGTGGCTCCTGCAATCTGCCATCCAGAAGCGGGGCAGCTGAATTTTGTTTGCCAGAGAAAAAGGCTGTTGTTTGCGTTTGGGGGCCTGTAGCTTGCAGTGGCGGGCTGACTCCTGAAAATCCATGATACGCAGCATGCTTCCCAGACCCAAGGTGGCACCAGTGCCAAGTTGGGCTGGTTTGATAGTACCAAGTGGCTCCTGCAATCTGCCATCCAGAAGAGGGGCAGTTGAGTTTTGTTTGCCAGAGAAAAGGGCCGTGGTTTGTGTTTGGGGGCATATGGCTGAGAGAGGCCGGCTGGCTCCTTAAAATCCACGATAGGCAGGATGGTTCCCAGACCAGAGGTGGCACCAGTGCCACGTCTGGCTGGTTTGATAGTACTAAATAACTCCTGCAATCTGCCATCCAGAAGCGGGGCAGCTTACTTTTGTTTGCCAGGGAAACGGGCCGAGGTTTTTGTCTGGGGGCCTATGGCTGGGAGTGACCGGCTGGCTCCTGAAAAGCTACGATAGGCAGGATGGTGACCAGACCGATGGTGGCACCAGAGCCAAGTTGGGCTGGTTTGATAGTACCAAGTGGCTCCTGCAATCTGCCATCCAAAAGTTGGCAGGCGAGTTTTGTTTTCCAGGGAAAAGCGCCGTTGTTTGTGTTTGGGGGCCTGTGGCTGGGAGTGGCCGCCTGGCGCCTTAGAATCTACGTTACGCAGCATGGTTCCCAGAGCCAAGGTGGCACCAGTGCCAAGTCGGGCTGGTTTGATAGTACCAAGTGGCTCCTGCAATCTGCCATCAAAAAGTTGGCAGGCCAGTTTTGTTTTCCAGGGAAAAGTGCCGTTGTTTGTGTTTGGGGGCCTGTGGCTGGGAGTGGCCAGCTGGCTCCTAAGAATCCACGATACGCAGGATGGTTTCCAGACCAGAGGTGGCACCAGTGCCAAGTCGGGCTGGATTGATGTTGCAAAGTGTCTCCTGCAATCTGCCATCCAGAAGCGGGTTAACTTACTTTTGTTTGCCAGGGAAACGGGCAGAGCTTTGTGTCTGGGCCTATGGCTGGGACTGACCGGCTGGCTCCTGAAAAGCTACGATACGCAGGATGGTGACCAGACCCATGGAGGCACCAGTGCCAAGTTGGGCTGGTTTGATAGTACCAAGTGGCTCCTGCACTCTGCCATCCAAAAGCAGGGCAGCTGAGTTTTGTTTGCCAAAGAAAAGGGCTGTGGTATGTGTTTGGGTCCTGTGGCTGGGAGTGGCCGGCTGGCTCCTTAAATTCCATGATACGCAGCATCGTTCCCAGACCCAAGGTGGCACCAGTGCCAAGTTGGGCTGGTTTGACAGTGTCAAGCGCTTCCTGCAATCTCCCATCCACAAGTGGGGCAGCTGAGATTTTTTTGCCTGTGAATCGGGCCGTTGTTTTTGTTTGGGGGCCTATGGCTCAGAGTGGCCGGCTGGCCCCTGAAAATCCACGATACGCAGGATGGTTCCCAGACCCAAGGTGGCACCAGAGCCAAGTCGGGCTGGTTTGATGGTGCAAAGTGGCTCCTGCAATCTGCCATCCCGACACGGGGCAGCTGATTTTTGTTTGCCAGAGAACAAGTCCGTGGTTCATTTTTGGGGGCATATGGCTGGGAGTGGCCGACTGGCTCCTTAAAAAGCTCGATACGCATGATGGTTCCCAGGCCAGAGGTGGCACCAGTGCCAATTTGGGCTGTTTTAGTAGTACCAAGTGCGTCCTGCAATTTGCCTTCCAGAAGAGGGGCAGTTGAGTTTTGTTTGCCAGAGAAAAGGGCCGTGGTTTGTGTTTGAGGGCATATGGCTGAGAGTGGCCGGCTGACACCTGAAAATCCACAATAGGCAGGATGGTTCCCAGAGCCAAGGTGGCACCAGTGCCAAGTCGGGCTGGTTTGATAGTACTAAATAGCTCCTGCAATCTGCCATCAAAATTTTGGCAGGCGAGTTTTCTTTTCCAGGGAAAAGCGCCGTTGATTTTGTTTGGGGGCCTGTGGCTGGGAGTGGCCGGCTGGCTCCTTAGAATCCACGATACGCAGGATGGTTCCCAGACCCAAGGTGGCACCAGTGCCAAGTCGGGCTGGTTTGATGGTGCAAAGTGGCTCCTGCAATCTGCCATCCAGAAGCGGGGTAGATTACTTTTGTTTGCCAGGGAAACGGGCAGAGCTTTGTGTCTGGGGGCCTATGGCTGGGAGTGGCCAGCTGGCCCCTTAAAATGCACCATACGCACGATGGTAACCAGACCCAAGGTGGCACCAGTGCCAAGTCGGGCTGCTTTTGATAGTACCAATTGCGTCCTGCAATTTGCCATCCAGAAGAGGGGAAGTTGAGTTTTGTTTACCAGAGTAAAGTGCCGTGGTTTGTTTTTGGGGGCCTATGGCTGAGAGTGGCCGGCTGGCCCCTGAAAATCCACGATAGGCAGGATGGTTCCCAGATCCAAGGTGGCACCAGTGCCAAGTCGGGCTGGTTTGATGGTGCAAAGTGGCTCCTGCAATCTGCCATCCAGACGCGGGGCAGCGGATTTTTGTTTGCTGGAAAAAAGTTCCGTGGTTTGTTTTTGGCGATATATGGCTGGGCGTGGCCGGCTGGCTCCTTAAAAAGCTCGATACGCAGGATGGTTCCCTGACCCAAGGTGGCATCAGTGACAAGTCGGGCTGTTTTCGTAGTACCAACTGCGTCCTGCAATTTGCCATCCAGAAGAGGGGCATTTGAGTTTTGTTTGCCAGAGAAAAGGGCAGTGGTTTGTGTTTGGGGGCATATGGCTGAGGGTGGCCGGCTGGCTCCTGAAAATCCACGATACGCAAGATGGTTCCCAGACTAGAGGTGGCACCAGTGCCAAGTCAGGCTGGTTTGATAGTAATAAATAGCTCCTGCAATCTGCCATCCAGAAGCGGGGCAGCTTACTTTTGTATGCCAGGGAAACGGGCCGAGCTTTGTGTCTGGGGGCCTATGGCTGGGAGTGACCGGCTGGCTCCTGAAAAGCTACGATAGGCAGGATGGTTACCAGACCCATGGAGGCACCAGTGCCAAGTTGGGCTGGTTTGATAGTACCAAGTCGCTCCTGCAATCTGCCATCCAAAAGCAGGGCAACTGAGTTTTGTTTGCCAGAGAAAAGCGCTGTTGTTTGTGTTTGGGGTCCTGTGGCTGGGAGTGGCCGGCTGGCTCCTTAGAATCCACGATACGCAGGATGGTTCCCAGACCCAAGGTGGCACCAGTGCCAAGTCGGGCTGGTTTGATAGTACCAAGTGGTTCCTGCAATCTGCCATCCAGAAGCGGGGCAGCTTACTTTTGTTTACCATGGAAATGGGCCGAGCTTTGTGTCTGGGCGCACATGGCTGGGAGTGACCGGCTGGCTCCTGAAATGCTACGATAGGCAGGATAGTGACCAGACCCATGGTGGCACCAGTGCCAAGTTGGGCTGGTTTGATAGCACCAAGTGGCTCCTGCAATCTGCCATCAAAAAGTTGGCAGGCAAGTTTTGTTTTCCAGGGAAAAGCGCCGTTGTTTGTGTTTGGGTCCCTGTGGCTGGGAGTGGCCGCCTGTCGTCTTAGAATCCACGTTACGCAGCATGGTTCCCAAATCCAAGGTGGCACCAGTGCCAAGTCGGGCTGGTTTGATAGTACCAAGTGGCTCCTGCAATCTGCCATCCAGAAGCGGGGCAGCTTACTTTTGTTTGCCAGGGAAACGGGCCGAGGTATTTGTCTGGGGCCCTATGGCAGGGAGTGACTGGCTGGCTCCTGAAAAGCTACGATAGGCAGGATGTTTACCAGACCCATGGTGGCACCAGTGCCAAGTTGGGCTAATTTGATAGTACCAAGTGGCTCCTGCAATCTGCCATCCAGAAGCGGGGCAGCTTACTTTTGTTTTCCATGGAAACGGGCCGAGGTTTCTGTCTGGGGGTCTATGGCTGGGAGTGACCTCCTGGCTCCTGAAAAGCTATGCTAGGCAGGATGGTGACCAGACCCATGGTGGCACCAGTGCCAAGTTGGGCTGGTTTGATAGTACCAAGTGGCTCCTGCAATCTGCCATCAAAATGTTGGCAGGCGAGTTTTGTTTTCCAGGGAAAAGCGCCGTTGTTTGTGTTTGGGGGCCTGTGGCTCGGAGTGGCCGGGTGGCTGCTTAGAATCCACGATACGCAGGATGGCTCCCAGGCCAGAGGTGGCACCAGTGCCAAGTTGGGCTGGTTTGATAGTACCAAGTGGCTCCTGCAATCTGCCATCCAGAAGCGGGGCAGCTTAATTTTGTTTGCCAGGGAAACGGGCCGAGGTTTGTGTCTGGGGGCCTATGGCTGGGAGTGACCGACTGGCTCCTGAAATGCTACGATAGGCAGGATGGTGACCAGACCCATAGTGGCACCAGGGCCAAGTTGGGCTGGTTTGATTGTACCAAGAGGCTCCCGCAATCTGCCATCAAAAAGCAAGCAGGCGAGTTTTGTTTTCCAGGGAAAAGCGCCGTTGTTTGTGATTGGGGGCCTGTGGCTGGGAGTGGCCGGCTGGCTCCTTAGAACCCACGATGCGCAGAATGGTTCCCAGACCAGAGGTGGCACCAGTGCCAAGTCGGGCTGGTTTGATGATGCCAAGTTGCTCCTGCAATCTGCCATCCAGAAGCGGGGTAGCTTACTTTTGTATGCCAGGGAAACGGGCCGAGGTTTGTGGCTGGGGGCCCATGGCTGGGAGTGACCGGCTGGCTCCTGAAAAGCTACGATAGGCAGGATGGTGACCAGACCCATGGTGGCACCAGTGCCAAGTTGGGCTGGTTTGATAGTACCAAGTGGCTCCTGCAATCTGCCATCAAAAAGTTGGCAGGCCAGTTTTGTTTTCCAGGGAAAAGCACCGTTGCTTGTGTTTGGGGGCCTGTGGCTGGGAGTGGCCAGCTGGCTACTTAGAATCCACGATACGCAGGATGGTTCCCAGACCCAAGGTGGCACCAGTGCCAAGTCGGGCTGGTTTGATACTACCAAGTGGCTCCTGCAATCTGCCATCCATAAGCGGGGCAGCTGAATTTTGTTTGCCAGAGAAAAAGGCTGTTGTTTGTGTTTGGGGGCCTGTAGCTTGCAGTGGCGGGCTGGCTCCTGAAAATCCATGATACGCAGCATGCTTCCCAGACCCAAGGTGGCACCAGTGCCAAGTAGGGCTGGTTTGATAATACCAAGTGGCTCCTGCAATCTGCCATCCAGAAGAGGGGCAGTTGAGTTTTGTTTGCCAGAGAAAAGGGCCGTGGTTTGTGTTTGGGGGCATATGGCTGAGAGAGGCCGGCTGGCTCCTTAAAATCAACGATAGGCAAGATGGTTCCCAGATCCAAGGTGGCACCAGTGCCACGTCTGGCTGGTTTGATAGTACTAAATAACTCCTGCAATCTGCCATCCAGAAGCGGGGCAGCTTACTTTTGTTTGCCAGGGAAACGGGCCGAGGTTTTTGTCTGGGGGCCTATGGCTGGGAGTGACCGGCAGGCTCCTGAAAAGCTACGATAGGCAGGATGGTGACCAGACCGATGGTGGCACCAGAGCCAAGTTGGGCTGGTTTGATAGTACCAAGTGGCTCCTGCAATCTGCCATCAAAAAGTTGGCAGGCGAGTTTTGTTTTCCAGGGAAAAGCGCCGTTGTTTGTGTTTGGGGGCCTGTGGCTGGGAGTGGCCGCCTGGCGCCTTAGAATTTACGTTACGCAGCATGGTTCCCAGAGCCAAGGTGGCACCAGTGCCAAGTCGGGCTGGTTTGATAGTACCAAGTGGCTCCTGCAATCTGCCATCAAAACGTTGGCAGGCCAGTTTTGTTTTCCAGGGAAAAGCGCCGTTGTTTGTGTTTGGGGGCCTGTGGCTGGGAGTGGCCAGCTGGCTCCTAAGAATCCACGATACGCAGGATGGTTTCCAGACCAGAGGTGGCACCAGTGCCAAGTCGGGCTGGTTTGATGGTGCAAAGTGTTTCCTGCAATCTGCCATCCAGAAGCGGGGTAGCTTACTTTTGTTTGCCAGGGAAACGGGCAGAGCTTTGTGTCTGGGGCCTATGGCTGGGACTGCCTGGCTGGCTCCTGAAAAGCTACGATACGCAGGATGGTGACCAGACCCATGGAGGCACCAGTGCCAAGTTGGGCTGGTTTGATAGTACCAAGTGGCTCCTGCAATCTGCCATCCAAAAGCAGGGCAGCTGAGTTTTGTTTGCCAAAGAAAAGGGCTGTGGTATGTGTTTGGGTCCTGTGGCTGGGAGTGGCCGGCTGGCTCCTTAAATTCCATGATACGCAGCATCGTTCCCAGGCCCAAGGTGGCACCAGTGCCAAGTTGGGCTGGTTTGACAGTGTCAAGCGCCTCCTGCAATCTCCCATCCACAAGTGGGGCAGCTGAGATTTTTTTGCCTGTGAATCGGGCCATTGTTTTTGATTGGAGTCTGTGGCCGAGAGTGGTCGGCTGGCTCCTGACAATCCACAATACGCAGGATGGTTCCCAGACCCAAGGTGGCACCAGTGCCAAGTTGGGCTGGTTTGATTTTACCAAGTGCGTCCTGCAATCTGCCATTCAGAAGCGGGGCAGCTGAGTTTTGTTTGCCAGAGTAAAGGGCCGTGGTTTTTGTTTGGGGGCCTATGGCTCAGAGTGGCCGGCTGGCCCCTGAAAATCCACGATAGGCAGGATGGTTCCCAGACCCAAGGTGGCACCAGAGCCAAGTCGGGCTGGTTTGATGGTGCAAAGTGGCTCCTGCAATCTGCCATCCCGACGCGGGGCAGCTGATTTTTGTTTGCCAGAGAAAAAGTCCGTGGTTCATTTTTGGGGGCATATGGCTGGGAGTGGCCGGCTGGCTCCTTAAAAAGCTCGATACGCAGCATGGTTCCCAGGCCAGAGGTGGCACCAGTGCCAAGTCGGGCTGGTTTGATAGTACTAAATAGCTCCTGCAATCTGCCATCAAAAAGTTGGCAGGCGAGTTTTGTTTTCCAGGGAAAAGCGCCGTTGTTTTTGTTTGGGGCCCTGTGCCTGGGAGTGGCTGGCTGGCTCCTTAGAATCCACGATACGCAGGATGGTTCCCAGACCACAAGTGGCACCAGTGCCAAGTTGGGCTGGTTTGATGGTGCAAAGTGGCTCCTGCACTCTGCCATCCAGAAGCGGGGTAGCTTACTTTTGTTTGCCAGGGAAACGGGCAGAATTTTGTGTCTGGGGGCCAATGGCTGGGAGTGGCCAGCTGGCTCCTTAAAATGCACGATACGCAGGATGGTGACCAGACCCAAGGTGGTACCAGTGCCAAGTCGGGCTGCTTTTGTAGTACCAAGTGCGTCCTGCAATTTGCCATCCAGAAGAGGGGCAGTTGAGTTTTGTTTACCAGAGTAAAGTGCCGTGGTTTGTTTTTGGGGGCCTATGGCTGAGAGTGGCCGGCTGGCCCCTGAAAATCCACGATAGGCAGGATGGTTCCCAGATCCAAGGTGGCACCAGTGCCAAGTCGGGCTGGTTTGATGGTGCAAAGTGGCTCCTGCAATCTGCCATCCAGACGCGGGGCAGCGGATTTTTGTTTGCTGGAGAAAAGTTCCGTGGTTTGTTTTTGGCGGTATATGGCTGGGCGTGGCCGGCTGGCTCCTTAAAAAGCTCGATACGCAGGATGGTTCCCTGACCCAAGGTGGCATCAGTGCCAAGTCGGGCTGTTTTCGTAGTACCAAGTTCGTCCTGCAATTTGCCATCCAGAAGAGGGGCAGTTGAGTTTTGTTTGCCAGAGAAAAGGGCCGTGGTTTGTGTTTGGGGGCATATGGCTGAGAGTGGCCGGCTGGCCCCTGAAAATCCACAATAGGCAGGATGGTTCCCACAGCCAAGGTGGCATCACTGCCAAGTCGGGCTGGTTTGATAGTACCAAGTGGCTCCTGCAATCTGCCATCTAGAAGCGGGGCAGCTTACTTTTGTTTGCCAGGGAAACGGGCCGAGGTTTGTGTCTGGCGGCCTATGGCTGAGAGTGACCGGCTAGGTCCTGAAAAGCTACAATAGGCAGGATGGTTACCAGACCCATGGTGGCAGCAGTGCCAAGTTGGGCTGGTTTGATAGTACCAAGTGGCTCCTGCAATCTGCCATCAAAAAGTTTGCAGGCCAGTTTTGTTTTCCAGGGAAAAGCGCTGTTGTTTTTGTTTGGGGGCCTGTGGCTGGGAGTGGCCAGCTGGCTCCTTAGAATCCACGATACGCAGGATGGTTCCCAGACCAGAGGTGGCACCAGTGCCAAGTCGGGCTGGTTTGATGGTGCAAAGTGTCTCCTGCAATCTGCCATCCAGAAGCGTGATAGCTTACTTTTGTTTGCCAGGGAAACGGGCCGAGCTTTGTGCCTGGCGCCCATGGCTGGGATTGACCGGCTGGCTCCTGAAAAGCTACGATAGGCAGGATGGTTACCAGACCCACGGAGGCACCAGTGCCAAGTTGGGCTGGTTTGATAGTACCAAGTGGCTCCTGCAATCTGCCATCCAGAAGAGGGGCAGTTGAGTTTTGTTTGCCAGAGAAAAGGGCCGTGGTTTTTGTTTGGGGGCCTATGGCTCAGAGTGGCCGGCTGGCCCCTAAAAATCCACGATAGGCAGAATGGTTCCCAGACCCAAGGTGGCACCAGTGCCAAGTCGGGCTGGTTTGATGGTGCAAAATGGCTCCTGCAATCTGCCATCCCAACGCGGGGCAGCTGATTTTTGTTTGCCAGAGAACAAGTCCGTGGTTCGTTTTTGGGGGCATATGGCTGGGAGGGGCCGGCTGGCTCCTTAAAATGCTCGATAGGCAGGATGGTTCCCAGACCCAAGGTGGCACCAGTGCCAAGTTGGGCTGTTTTTGTAGTACCAAGTGCGTCCTGCAATTTGCCATCCAGAAGCGGGGCAGCTTACTTTTGTTTGCCAGGGAAACGGGCCGAGGTATTTGTCTGGGGGCCTATGGCTGGGAGTGACCGGCTGGCTCCTGAAAAGCTACGATAGGCAAGATGGTTACCAGACCCATGGTGGCACCAGTGCCAAGTTGGGCTGTTTTTGTAGTACCAAGTGCGTCCTGCAATTTGCCTTCCAGAAGAGGGGCAGTTGAGTTTTGTTTGCCAGAGAAAAGGGCCGTGGTTTGTGTTTGAGGGCATATGGCTGAGAGTGGCCGGCTGGCTCCTAAAAATCCACATTACGCAGCATGGTTCCCAGACCCAAGGTGGCACCAGTGCCAAGTCGGGCTGGTTTGATGGTGCAAAGTGTCTCCTGCAATCTGCCATCCAGAAGCGGGGTAGCCGATTTTTGTTTGCAAGAGAAAAGGTCTTTGGTTTTTATTGGGCGCCTGTGACTGGGAGTGGCCGGCTGGCTCATTAGAATCCACGATACGCAGCATGGTTCCCAGAGCCAAGGTGGCACCAGTGCCAAGTTGGGCTGGTTTTGTAGTAGCACGTGGCTCCTGCAATTTGCCATCCAGAAGAGGGGCAGTTGAGTTTTGTTTGCCAGAGAAAAGGGCCGTGGTTTGTGTTTGGGGGCATATGGCTGAGAGTGGCCGGCTGGCCCCTGAAAATCCACGATAGGCAGGATGGTTCCGAGATCCAAGGTGGGACCAGTGCCAAGTCGGGCTGGTTTTATATTACAAAGTGGCTCCTGCAATCTGCCATCAAAATTTGGCAGGCGAGTTTTGTTTTCCAGGGAAAAGCGCCGTTGTTTGTGTTTGGGGACCTGTGGCTGGGAGTGGCCGGCTGGCTCCTTAGAATCCACGATACGCAGGATGGTTCCCAGACCCAAGGTGGCAGCAGTGCCAAGTTGGGCTGGTTTGATGGTGCAAAGTGGCTCCTCTAATCTGCCATCCAGAAGCGGGGTAGCTTACTTTTGTTTGCCAGGGAAACGGGCAGAGCTTTGTGTCTGGGGGCCTATGGCTTGGAGTGGCCAACTGGCTCCTTAAAATGCACGACACGCAGGATGGTTCCCAGACCAGAGGTGGCACCAGTGCCAAGTTGGGCTGTTTTTGTAGTACCAAGTGCGTCCTGCAATTTGCCTTCCAGAAGAGGGGCAGTTGAGTTTTGTTTGCCAGAGAAAAGGGCCGTGGTTTGTGTTTGAGGGCATATGGCTGAGAGTGGCCGGCTGACACCACAAAATCCACAATAGGCAGGATGGTTCCCAGACCAGAGGTGGCACCAGTGCCGAGTCGGGCTGGTTTGATAGTACTAAATAGCTCCTGCAATCTGCCATCCAGAAGCGGGGTAGCTTAATTTTGTTTGTCAGGGAAACGGGCAGAGCTTTGTGTCTGGGGTCCTGTGGCTGGGAGTGGCCGGCTGGCTCCTTAGAATCCACGATACACAGGAAGGTTCCCAGACCAGTGGTGGCACAAGTGCCAAGTTGGGCTGGTTTGATAGTACCAAGTGGCTCCTGCAATCTGCCATCAAAAAGTTGGCAGGCGAGTTTTGTTTACCAGAGTAAAGTGCCGTGGTTTTTTTTTGGGGGCCTATGGGTGAGAGTGGCCGACTGGCCCCTGAAATTCCACAATAGGCAGGATGGTTCCCAGATCCAAGGTGGCACCAGTGCCAAGTCGGGCTGGTTTGATGGTGCAAAGTGGCTCCTGCAATCTGCCATCCAGACGCGGGGCAGCGGATTTTTGTTTGCTGGAGAAAAGTTCCGTGGTTTGTTTTTGGAGGTATATGGATGGGAGTGGCCGGCTGTCTCCTTAAAAAGCTCGATAAGCAGGATGGTTCCCTGACCCAATGTGGCATCAGTGCCAAGTCGGCCTGTTTTCGTAGTACCAAGTGCGTCCTGCAATTTGCCGTCCAGAAGAGGGGCAGTTGAGTTTTGTTTGCCAGAGAAAAGGGCCGTGATTTGTGTTTGGGGGCATATGGCAGAGAGTGGCCGGCTGGCCCCTGAAAATCCACGATAGGCAGGATGGTTCCCAGAGCCAAGGTGGCACCAGTGCCAAGTCGGGCTGGTTTGATAGTAATAAATAGCTCCTGCAATCTGCCATCCAGAAGCGGGGCAGCTTACTTTTGTTTGCCAGGGAAACGGGCCGAGGTTTGTGTCTGGGGGCCTATGGCTGGGAGTGACCGGCTGGCTCCCGAACAGCTACGATAGGCAGGATGGTGACCAGACCCATGGTGGCACCAGTGCCAAGTTGGGCTGGTTTGATAGTACCAAGTGGCTCCTGCAATCTGCCATCAAAAAGTTGGCAGGCGAGTTTTGTTTTCCAGGGAAAAGCGCCGTTGTTTGTGTTTGGGGGCCTGCGGCTGGGAGTGGCTGGCTGGCGCCTTAGAATCTACGTTACGCAGCATGGTTCCCAGACCCAAGGTGGCACCAGTGCAAAGTCTGGCTGGTTTGATAGCACCAAGTGGCTCCTGCAATCTGCCATCCAGAAGCGGGGCAGCTTACTTTTGTTTGCCAGGGAAACGGGCCGAGGTTTTCGTCTGGGGGCCTATGGCTGGGAGTGAGCGGCTGGCTCCTGAAAAGCTACCATAGGCAGGATGGTGACCAGACCCATGGTGGCAGCAGTGCCAAGTTGGGCTGGTTTGATAGTACCAAGTGGCTCCTGCAATCTACCATCAAAATGTGGGCAGGCGAATTTTGTTTTCCAGGGAAAAGCGCCGTTGTTTGTGTTTGGCGGCCTGTGGCTGGGAGAGGCCGCCTGGCGCCTTAGAATCTACGTTACGCAGCATGGTTCCCAGACCCAAGGTGGCACCAGTGCCAAGTCGGGCTGGTTTGATAGTACCAAGTGGCTCCTGCAATCTGCCATCCAGAAGCGGGGTAGCTTACTTTTGTTTGCCAGGGAAACTGGCCGAGGTTTGTGACTGGGGGCCTATGGCTGGGAGTGACCAGCTGGCTCCTGAAAAGCTACGATAGGCAGGATGGTGACCAGACCCATGGTGGCACCAGTGCCAAGTTGGGCTGGTTTGATAGTACTAAGCGGCTCCTGCAATCTGCCATCAAAAAGTTGGCAGGCGAGTTTTGTTTGCCAGGGAAAAGCGCCGTTGTTTGTGTTTGTGGGCCTGTGACCGGGAGTGGCCAGCTGGCTCCTAAGAATCCACGATACGCAGGATGGTTCCCAGACCAGAGGTGGCACCAGTGCCAAGTCGGGCTGGTTTGATGGTTCAAAGTGGCTCCTGCAATCTGCCATCCAGAAGCGGGGTAGCTTACTTTTGTTTGCCATGGAATCGGGCAGAGCGTTGTGTCTGGGGCCTATGGCTGGGAGTAACCGGCTGGCTCCTGAAAAGCTACGATAGGCAGGATGGTTACCAGACCCATGGAGGCACCAGTGCCAAGTTGGGCTGGTTTGATAGTACCAAGTGGTTCCTGAAATCTGCCATGCAGAAGCAGGACAGCTTACTTTTATTTACCATGGAAATGGGCCGAGCTTTGTGTCTGGGCGCCTGTGGCTGGGAGTGACCGGCTGGCTCCTCAAAAGCTACGATAGGCAGGATTGTGACAAGACCCATGGTGGCACCAGTGCCAAGTTGCGCTGGTTTGATAGCACGAAGTGGCTCCTGCAATCTGCCATCAAAAAGTTGGTAGGCGAGTTTTGTTTTCCAGGAAAAAGAGCCGTTGTTTGTGTTTGGGGGCCTGTGGCTGGGAGTGGCCGGCTGGCTCCTTAGAATCCACGATACGCAGGATGGTTCCCAGACCAGAGGTGGCACCAGTGCCAAGTTGGGCTGTTTTTGTAGTACCAAGTGCGTCCTGCAATTTGCCTTCCAGAAGAGGGGCAGTTGAGTTTTGTTTGCCAGAGAAAAGGGCCGTGGTTTGTGTTTGAGGGCATATGGCTGAGAGTGGCCGGGTGACACCACAAAATCCACAATAGGCAGGATGGTTCCCAGACCCAAGGTGGCACCAGTGCCGAGTCGGGCTGGTTTGATAGTACCAAGTGGCTCCTGCAATCTGCCATCCAGAAGCGGGGTAGCTTAATTTTGTTTGTCAGGGAAACGGGCAGAGCTTTGTGTCTGGGGTCCTGTGGCTGGGAGTGGCCGGCTGGCTCCTTAGAATCCACGATACACAGGATGGTTCCCAGACCAGTGGTGGCACCAGTGCCAAGTTGGGCTGGTTTGATAGTATCAAGTGGCTCCTGCAATCTGCTATCAAAAAGTTGGCAGGCGAGTTTTGTTTTCCAGGGAAAAGCGCCGTTGTTTGTGTTTGAGGGCATATGGCTGAGAGTGGCCGGCTGACACCACAAAATCCACCATACGCAGGATGGTACCCAGACCCGAGGTGGCACCAGTGCCAAGTCGGGATAGTTTGATGGTGCAAAGTGGCTCCTGCAATCTGCCATCCAGAAGCGGGTTAGCTTACTTTTGTTTGCCAGGGAAACGGGCCGAGGTTTTTTTCTGGGGGCCTATGGTTGGGAGTGACCGGCTGGCTCCTGAAAAGCTACAGTAGGCAGGATGATTACCAGACCCATGGTGGCACCAGTGCCAAGTTGGGCTGATTTGATAGTACCAAGTGGCTCCTGCAATCTGCCATCAAAATTTGGCAGGCGAGTTTTGTTTTCGAGGGAAAAGCGCCGTTGTTTGTGTTTGAGGCTCTGTGGCTGGGAGTGGCCGGCTGGCTCCTTAGAATCCACGATACGCAGGATGGTTCCCAGACCTGAGGTGGCACCAGTGCCAAGTCGGGCTGGTTTGGTGGTGCAAAGTGGCTCCTGCAATCTGCCATCCAGAAGCGGGGCAGCTGAGTTTTGTTTGCCAGAGAAAAGGGCCGTGGGTTGTGTTTGGGGGCATATGACTGGGAGTGGCCACCTGGCTCCTTAAAATGCACGATATGCCGCATGGTAACCAGACGCAAGGTGGCATCAGTGCCAAGTCTGGCTGTTTTTGTAGTACCAAGTAGCTCCTGCAATTTGCCATCCAGAAGCGGGGCAGCTAAATTTTGTTTGCTAGAGAAAAGGGCTGTGGTTTGTGTTTGGGGGCCTATGGCTGAGAGTGGCCGGCTGGCCCCTGAAAATCAACGATAGGCAGGATGGTTCCCAGATACCAAGGTGGCACCAGTGCCAAGTAAGGCTGGTTGTATGATTCAAAGTGACTCCTGCAATCTACCATCCAGAAGCGGGGCAGCTGAGTTTTTTTTGCCAGAGAAAAGGTCCGTGGTTTGTTTTTGGGGCATACGGCTGGGAATTGCCGGCTGGCTCCTTAAAATGCTCGATACGCAGGATGGTTCCCAGACCCAAGGTGGCACCAGTGCCAAGTGGGACTCTTTTTGTAGTACCAAGTGTGTCCTGCAATTTGCCCTCCAGAAGAGGGGCAGTTGAGTTTTGTTTGCCAGAGAAAAGGGCCGAGGTTTGTGTTTGGGGGCCTATGGCTGGGAGTGACCGGCTGGCCCCTGAAAATCCACGATACGCAGGATGGTTCCCAGAGCCAAGGTGGTACCAATACCAAGTCGGGCTGGTTTGATAGCATCAAGTGGCTCCTGCAAACGGCCATCCAGAAGCGGGGCAGCTGAGTTTTGTTTGCCAGGGAAATGGGCCGTTGTTTGTGTTTGGGGGCCTGTGGCTGGGAGTGTTCGGCTGGTTCCTGAATATGTACGATACGCAGGATGGTTCCCAGATCCAAGGTGGCAGCAGTGCCATGTTGTGCTGGTGTGATAGTCCCAAGTGGCTCCTGCAATCTGCCATCCACAAGTGGGGCAGCTGATTTTTGTTTGCCAGAGAAAAGGTCCGTGGTTTGGTTTTGGGGGCATATGGCTCAGAGTGGCCGGCTGGCCCCTGAAAATCCACGATACACAGGATGGTTCCCAGATCCAAGGTGGCACCTGTGCCAAGTCGGGCTGATTTGATAGTACTAAGTAGCTCCTGCAATCTGCCATCCAGAAGCGGGGCAGCTTACTTTTGTTTGCCAGGGAAACGGGCCGTGGTTTGTGTTTGGGGGCCTATGGCTGAGAGTGACCGGCTGGCTCCTGAAAAGCTACAATAGGCAGGATGGTTACCAGACCCATGGTGGCACCAGTGCCAAGTTGGGCTGGTTTGATAGTACCAAGTGGCTCCTGCAATCTGCCATCCAGAAGCAGGGCAGCTGAGTTTTGTTTGCCAGAGAAAAGGGCCTTGGTTTCTGTTTGGGGGCATATGGCTGGGTGTGGCCAGCTGGCTCCTTAAAATGCACGTTATGCAAGATGGCTCCCAGACCCAAGGTGGCACCAGTGCCAAGTTGGGCTGGTTTGATAGCACCAAGTGGCTCCTGCAATCTTCCATGATCACGTGGAGAAATACTTTTTGGTTTCAGCCATATGCTCTTTCTTCTCTTCATCAACTTCTCTATCACCTCTCATCTGGTTCACATGCGCTGTCTTCAAGGTCCACAGGCTACTTTTCACAGAATCTTCTGGCCTGATGAAGTAAGAATGATGAATAGAACAGAGCTGGGATCTATTTTCCAGTTTGGATAAAATGCATTCTGCACACAAATCCAAGGAGAACGTGCTGCCCCGATGCCCAGAAAATCTTTCACTCCTGCTAGTGTTCTACGTCAACCGCAACTTAGTCTGAAAGAAAAGCTTTTTCTCTGAGAGCATCTGAGAGGTTTGCATGAAGCACTGATATCTGACATATGCAATTTTGAATAGGAGAGGAAAAAGAAAATGGCAAGGAGTTTTTAATTTTAGTGGTTTCAATTTTAATTTCCGTGCACTTTTTCAAAACTTGTCAGCTCAAATGCCCATCAACATCTTTTAGTCATCTGTAAGTCAGTATTCATATAAAATGTGCTTCAAATCCAAAGAATTTCAAATTTGCACTCCAAGCTTCTATGCCTAGATTTATGATTTCCTACACATATTAGATGAAAGGAAGGCCTTTTTTACTGTGGGAGTGCTGGAACACTGGAACAGGTTGCCCAGAGAAGTTGTGGGTGTCCCATCCCTGAAAGTATTCAAGGTCACCTTGGACGGGGCTTGGAGCAGCAACAAAGGAGAAGCTTGATGGTAGAGAAACAAAGTTGGACTATAGAAGAAACTCGGATTGAAGTATAGGATCAAGTTTTCTCTCAGCTCTTGGGGTAAATTCAAAGTTGTACAAAATGACATTTATCTGTGCTATTCACTACTGTAACAGAAAGTTTCATGAAAACTGTACAGAAGATAGTAAATTTTAAAAGAGATAAGAATTACAGCATAAAATCCATGGGATAGGTTACAACATGAGACACTCTCTAAGAGAAAATCTCTGTGTTTCAGCACTTCATCGGGGTAAGATTTCATGAAGTGCCAAAGAAGGCGGCAAAATATCATTCGGGACATTATTTACTGGAATTCAGCCTGGCCATTAGTAGGAACTGCCTTTGAACATATCATGTAGATATACCACACACACTTTCCCTTCACTGAAAAATTACTGTTTACAACAAATAAGCAATTGACGATCAAAATTGATTGAAAGCATCTTAAACATGTCAAGTATTTCATTGTAGATGATCTGTGATCCAAATGCTTCTTCCACCTTCGAGAGGGACAGAAGAATTCTTCCATATCATGATGGTTTAAAATTGTATCAACCAATGTTTTCTGCTGAAAAGATATCATCTATTTTTTTCTATTTTTGGAAGAAAATATTCCTAGACATACAACAGGTGAGAACTAAGTAATTTTAAAGAAACAAATGAAATGAAAATATTCTGTAAATAGAATGAAATGAAAAGCTGTGTTTTAAATAGGAGCTAAATATTAAACAGAATTTTTGTACCAGGCATTTGAATTACTGCACCAGCTCTTTTGCCCATCAAGAGAGGCATTTAGCATTTCAGTCTTTTCCAAGGAGTTCATGATCTGCTATGCTGATCTCTGTGTGTGCCTAGGTGTGTGTGGAGGGGGGGGCATATGAAGGGGAGTGTGTATGTTTGCTTTACAATTGTTGTGGCAGATTCATGCCTCAGCTCCACATTTTGTTTTAAAAAGGTCACACCGAGTGGATATGAAGTTTACTATCAACAAGAGATCGATTCCCAAATCATCCATTTGACTCTCCCTTATAAATCATGTGCTTTGTTGCATATTTTATCAAATATACTTTCAAGCCAGATGGAGGAAGGAGGATGTGGGAATCCCTCCACCATCTTGCAACTTTTATGTAAGTAGGTTTTCAAGAAAATCATCATTTCTCTTTTAAATATGTCTGGAACAGGCATGATGGTAGTGTCAACCTGTTGGAGTTTTTGTTGCTGGAAGAAGTTGTACAAAAGGATTGGTTTTTACATTGACCAGTTACTGAATCAAGCGCAGGAATACATTGGAAATTTAGCTGGGGGTTCCTTTTCCCAGCAGACTACTTCTAGAACGAGCTTGTACACTGAAGCTGACTCTTTTGCTCTCTTTTTGTTTCTTTCCTATTTTCTTGGCTTCTTTGCCACTATCTAGACAATTTTGGAACTTTGTTCCCAACTAAAATGGTTTCAATAGTCTGATTGTGATCATACATTTTTACAAGGAATTTTTAAAATCTTTCCTCGAGTCCAGAAAGTCAAGGACTTAGATCTTTTTCTTCCCTTATCAATATTGCCATGAAATTGATAAATAAAGACCAACTCTTTATTTTTGTTTTTAACCCACGTAGATAATTCCCATCCATTAATCCATTTTGTGGACCAATAGTTGCCATTCTGATGGAAGCTGTCACTTCTTAACAATAGGCATTCTGTGACTATGTTGACAGCACTTTGGGTGAAGATCCTAACTGGTCTTAGATATACATAGGGAGAAATTTGCTCAGCCAGTGTCAGTCTTAAGCATGCGTATCAGAAGATCTTTCTAGAGCTGGGAATTTTCCCATGAAAGGGATTCAGTTAGGGAAGAGACACTTGTGCCAGAGTTTTACATTCTTCTTGAACACTGCTTAAGGAACTTAGATGCCATGTCCATTTGGATCTCTGTCTGCACAGAACTTTGTCATGCCAGTGCTTGAAATGCATCTTGAAGAGAATTCACTAGCACAGAATGAAAGAGAGTGGAAGGGGTTGGTGGGGCTAACCAGGCCCAACCCCCCTGCCTAAACCAGGATACCTAGAGCCTCTTGCCCAGGATTCTATCTGGGTGTACTTTTAATGTCTTCAAAGATCCAGGCTCCACAATCTTTCTGGGCAGTCTGTGCCGTGGTTCAGTCACCCTGACAGTAAAGAAACATTTACTGATGTTCAAAGGCAATCTCCTGTATTTCAGTGCGTGCCCACTGCCTCTTGTCTTTTCCCTCAGCATCACTGAAAAGACACTGATTCCCTCCCCTTTGCACTATTGCTTCCATATGTATGTGTGATGCCATGTAGAGGTATGTCAAAAACCTCCCTGAAGCCCAGGCAGATAATATTCCCTTCATCTACCAGTCAAGTTGATTCATCAGAGGAGTTTAAAGTGATGTTCAGCATGAAATTCCCCTGAAAAATCATGCTAACTACATTATTTGGTCATCTTTCATGTGCCTGGCAAGGATTTCCAGGAAAAGCTGCTCCATCAACTTCCTGGGGATAAAAAAGAGGATGGCTGGTTTGTACTATCGCGAGTCCTCTTAATTGCCTTTTTTGAAGATGGGAGTCATTTGCTAACATCCACTCTTTAGCCTCTCTTGTCGTCTACATCTTAGCAAAACGCTTTCCCACTATGTCTGGCTAGGAAAAACTGTGCCAGCACAGAAAACATCTCCCATCGTGTTCTAGAAGTTGCACGGATGTCTGCCAAGTGTTTGGCAGGAAGAAAAGAAAAGTTGTCCAAAACAGCTTCCAATCGAATGTTCATGTGATTGGAAAAGTCAGGAGAGTGCAAAGGTACTGTTTTCTATCAGTTGGCAAGGTGCGCACACAATCCCAGTGCTGTACAGCTTGCTTCTTCACCTTCCCGAAGCTGCCGCTCTCGCCGGCTGCCGGAGCCCAAGAAGCGGCTTCTTCGCGCAAAGACGATTGTGCCGCTCACAGTGCTCTCCTTAGCGCGGCTTCTGCCGAAAGACGCCCGGCAGCGGCTCTTACCTCCGGAGAGCATCCTACCTTCGTCTTTCGCGTCTTTTGTAGTCTACATCTTAGCAAAACGCTTTCCCACTATGTCTGGCTAGGAAAAACTGTGCCAGCACAGAAAACATCTCCCATCGTGTTCTAGAAGTTGCACGGATGTCTGCCAAGTGTTTGGCAGGAAGAAAAGAAAAGTTGTCCAAAACAGCTTCCAATCGAATGTTCATGTGATTGGAAAAGTCAGGAGAGTGCAAAGGTACTGTTTTCTATCAGTTGGCAAGGTGCGCACACAATCCCAGTGTTGTACAGCTTGCTTCTTCACCTTCCCGAAGCTGCCGCTCTCGCCGGCTGCCGGAGCCCAAGAAGCGGCTTCTTCGCGCAAAGACGATTGTGCCGCTCACAGTGCTCTCCTTAGCGCGGCTTCTGCCGAAAGACGCCCGGCAGCGGCTCTTACCTCCGGAGAGCAGCCTACCTTCGTCTTTAGCTCCTCTTCTCATCTACCTCTCGGCAAAACGCTTTCCCACTATGTCTGGCTAGGAAAAACTGTGCCAGCACAGAAAACATCTCCCATCGTGTTCTAGACGTTGCACGGATGTCTGCCAAGTGTTTGGCAGGAAGAAAAGAAAAGTTGTCCAAAACAGCTTCCAATCGAATGTTCATGTGATTGGAAAAGTCAGGAGAGTGCAAAGGTACTGTTTTCTATCAGTTGGCAAGGTGCGCACACAATCCCAGTGCTGTACAGCTTGCTTCTTCACCTTCCCGAAGCTGCCGCTCTCGCCGGCTGCCGGAGCCCAAGAAGCGGCTTCTTCGCGCAAAGACGATTGTGCCGCTCACAGTGCTCTCCTTAGCGCGGCTTCTGCCGAAAGACGCCCGGCAGCGGCTCTTACCTCCGGAGAGCATCCTACCTTCGTCTTTCGCGTCCTTTGTAGTCTACATCTTAGCAAAACGCTTTCCCACTATGTCTGGCTAGGAAAAACTGTGCCAGCACAGAAAACATCTCCCATCGTGTTCTAGAAGTTGCACGGATGTCTGCCAAGTGTTTGGCAGGAAGAAAAGAAAAGTTGTCCAAAACAGCTTCCAATCGAATGTTCATGTGATTGGAAAAGTCAGGAGAGTGCAAAGGTACTGTTTTCTATCAGTTGGCAAGGTGCGCACACAATCCCAGTGTTGTACAGCTTGCTTCTTCACCTTCCCGAAGCTGCCGCTCTCGCCGGCTGCCGGAGCCCAAGAAGCGGCTTCTTCGCGCAAAGACGATTGTGCCGCTCACAGTGCTCTCCTTAGCGCGGCTTCTGCCGAAAGACGCCCGGCAGCGGCTCTTACCTCCGGAGAGCATCCTACCTTCGTCTTTAGCTCCTCTTCTCATCTACCTCTCGGCAAAACGCTTTCCCACTATGTCTGGCTAGGAAAAACTGTGCCAGCACAGAAAACATCTCCCATCGTGTACTAGAAGTTGCACGGATGTCTGCCAAGTGTTTGGCAGGAAGAAAAGAAAAGTTGTCCAAAACAGCTTCCAATCGAATGTTCATGTGATTGGAAAAGTCAGGAGAGTGCAAAGGTACTGTTTTCTATCAGTTGGCAAGGTGCGCACACAATCCCAGTGTTGTACAGCTTGCTTCTTCACCTTCCCGAAGCTGCCGCTCTCGCCGGCTGCCGGAGCCCAAGAAGCGGCTTCTTCGCGCAAAGACGATTGTGCCGCTCACAGTGCTCTCCTTAGCGCGGCTTCTGCCGAAAGACGCCCGGCAGCGGCTCTTACCTCCGGAGAGCATCCTACCTTCGTCTTTAGCTCCTCTTCTCATCTACCTCTCGGCAAAACGCTTTCCCACTATGTCTGGCTAGGAAAAACTGTGCCAGCACAGAAAACATCTCCCATCGTGTACTAGAAGTTGCACGGATGTCTGCCAAGTGTTTGGCAGGAAGAAAAGAAAAGTTGTCCAAAACAGCTTCCAATCGAATGTTCATGTGATTGGAAAAGTCAGGAGAGTGCAAAGGTACTGTTTTCTATCAGTTGGCAAGGTGCGCACACAATCCCAGTGTTGTACAGCTTGCTTCTTCACCTTCCCGAAGCTGCCGCTCTCGCCGGCTGTCGGAGCCCAAGAAGCGGCTTCTTCGCGCAAAGACGATTGTGCTGCTCACAGTGCTCTCCTTAGCGCGGCTTCTGCCGAAAGACGCCCGGCAGCGGCTCTTACCTCCGGAGAGCATCCTACCTTCGTCTTTCGCGTCTTTTGTAGTCTACATCTTAGCAAAACGCTTTCCCACTATGTCTGGCTAGGAAAAACTGTGCCAGCACAGAAAACATCTCCCATCGTGTTCTAGAAGTTGCACGGATGTCTGCCAAGTGTTTGGCAGGAAGAAAAGAAAAGTTGTCCAAAACAGCTTCCAATCGAATGTTCATGTGATTGGAAAAGTCAGGAGAGTGCAAAGGTACTGTTTTCTATCAGTTGGCAAGGTGCGCACACAATCCCAGTGTTGTACAGCTTGCTTCTTCACCTTCCCGAAGCTGCCGCTCTCGCCGGCTGCCGGAGCCCAAGAAGCGACTTCTTCGCGCAAAGACGATTGTGCCGCTCACAGTGCTCTCCTTAGCGCGGCTTCTGCCGAAAGACGCCCGGCAGCGGCTCTTACCTCCGGAGAGCAGCCTACCTTCGTCTTTAGCTCCTCTTCTCATCTACCTCTCGGCAAAACGCTTTCCCACTATGTCTGGCTAGGAAAAACTGTGCCAGCACAGAAAACATCTCCCATCGTGTTCTAGAAGTTGCACGGATGTCTGCCAAGTGTTTGGCAGGAAGAAAAGAAAAGTTGTCCAAAACAGCTTCCAATCGAATGTTCATGTGATTGGAAAAGTCAGGAGAGTGCAAAGGTACTGTTTTCTATCAGTTGGCAAGGTGCGCACACAATCCCAGTGTTGTACAGCTTGCTTCTTCACCTTCCCGAAGCTGCCGCTCTCGCCGGCTGCCGGAGCCCAAGAAGCGGCTTCTTCGCGCAAAGACGATTGTGCCGCTCACAGTGCTCTCCTTAGCGCGGCTTCTGCCGAAAGACGCCCGGCAGCGGCTCTTACCTCCGGAGAGCATCCTACCTTCGTCTTTCGCGTCTTTTGTAGTCTACATCTTAGCAAAACGCTTTCCCACTATGTCTGGCTAGGAAAAACTGTGCCAGCACAGAAAACATCTCCCATCGTGTTCTAGAAGTTGCACGGATGTCTGCCAAGTGTTTGGCAGGAAGAAAAGAAAAGTTGTCCAAAACAGCTTCCAATCGAATGTTCATGTGATTGGAAAAGTCAGGAGAGTGCAAAGGTACTGTTTTCTATCAGTTGGCAAGGTGCGCACACAATCCCAGTGTTGTACAGCTTGCTTCTTCACCTTCCCGAAGCTGCCGCTCTCGCCGGCTGCCGGAGCCCAAGAAGCGGCTTCTTCGCGCAAAGACGATTGTGCCGCTCACAGTGCTCTCCTTAGCGCGGCTTCTGCCGAAAGACGCCCGGCAGCGGCTCTTACCTCCGGAGAGCATCCTACCTTCGTCTTTCGCGTCTTTTGTAGTCTACATCTTAGCAAAACGCTTTCCCACTATGTCTGGCTAGGAAAAACTGTGCCAGCACAGAAAACATCTCCCATCGTGTTCTAGAAGTTGCACGGATGTCTGCCAAGTGTTTGGCAGGAAGAAAAGAAAAGTTGTCCAAAACAGCTTCCAATCGAATGTTCATGTGATTGGAAAAGTCAGGAGAGTGCAAAGGTACTGTTTTCTATCAGTTGGCAAGGTGCGCACACAATCCCAGTGTTGTACAGCTTGCTTCTTCACCTTCCCGAAGCTGCCGCTCTCGCCGGCTGCCGGAGCCCAAGAAGCGGCTTCTTCGCGCAAAGACGATTGTGCCGCTCACAGTGCTCTCCTTAGCACGGCTTCTGCCGAAAGACGCCCGGCAGCGGCTCTTACCTCCGGAGAGCATCCTACCTTCGTCTTTCGCGTCTTTTGTAGTCTACATCTTAGCAAAACGCTTTCCCACTATGTCTGGCTAGGAAAAACTGTGCCAGCACAGAAAACATCTCCCATCGTGTTCTAGAAGTTGCACGGATGTCTGCCAAGTGTTTGGCAGGAAGAAAAGAAAAGTTGTCCAAAACAGCTTCCAATCGAATGTTCATGTGATTGGAAAAGTCAGGAGAGTGCAAAGGTACTGTTTTCTATCAGTTGGCAAGGTGCGCACACAATCCCAGTGTTGTACAGCTTGCTTCTTCACCTTCCCGAAGCTGCCGCTCTCGCCGGCTGCCGGAGCCCAAGAAGCGGCTTCTTCGCGCAAAGACGATTGTGCCGCTCACAGTGCTCTCCTTAGCGCGGCTTCTGCCGAAAGACGCCCGGCAGCGGCTCTTACCTCCGGAGAGCATCCTACCTTCGTCTTTAGCTCCTCTTCTCATCTACCTCTCGGCAAAACGCTTTCCCACTATGTCTGGCTAGGAAAAACTGTGCCAGCACAGAAAACATCTCCCATCGTGTTCTAGAAGTTGCACGGATGTCTGCCAAGTGTTTGGCAGGAAGAAAAGAAAAGTTGTCCAAAACAGCTTCCAATCGAATGTTCATGTGATTGGAAAAGTCAGGAGAGTGCAAAGGTACTGTTTTCTATCAGTTGGCAAGGTGCGCACACAATCCCAGTGTTGTACAGCTTGCTTCTTCACCTTCCCGAAGCTGCCGCTCTCGCCGGCTGCCGGAGCCCAAGAAGCGGCTTCTTCGCGCAAAGACGATTGTGCCGCTCACAGTGCTCTCCTTAGCGCGGCTTCTGCCGAAAGACGCCCGGCAGCGGCTCTTACCTCCGGAGAGCATCCTACCTTCGTCTTTAGCTCCTCTTCTCATCTACCTCTCGGCAAAACGCTTTTCCACTATGTCTGGCTAGGGAAAACTGTGCCAGCACAGAAAACATCTCCCATCGTGTTCTAGAAGTTGCAGAGATGTCTGCCAAGTGTTTGGCAGGAAGAAAAGGAAAGTTGTCCAAAACAGCTTCCAATCGAATGTTCATGTGATTGGAAAAGTCAGGAGAGTGCAAAGGTACTGTTTTCTATCAGTTGGCAAGGTGCGCACACAATCCCAGTGTTGTACAGCTTGCTTCTTCACCTTCCCGAAGCTGCCGCTCTCGCCGGCTGCCGGAGCCCAAGAAGCGGCTTCTTCGCGCAAAGACGATTGTGCCGCTCACAGTGCTCTCCTTAGCGCGGCTTCTGCCGAAAGACGCCCGGCAGCGGCTCTTACCTCCGGAGAGCATCCTACCTTCGTCTTTCGCGTCTTTTGTAGTCTACATCTTAGCAAAACGCTTTCCCACTATGTCTGGCTAGGAAAAACTGTGCCAGCACAGAAAACATCTCCCATCGTGTTCTAGAAGTTGCAGAGATGTCTGCCAAGTGTTTGGCAGGAAGAAAAGGAAAGTTGTCCAAAACAGCTTCCAATCGAATGTTCATGTGATTGGAAAAGTCAGGAGAGTGCAAAGGTACTGTTTTCTATCAGTTGGCAAGGTGCGCACACAATCCCAGTGTTGTACAGCTTGCTTCTTCACCTTCCCGAAGCTGCCGCTCTCGCCGGCTGCCGGAGCCCAAGAAGCGGCTTCTTCGCGCAAAGACGATTGTGCCGCTCACAGTGCTCTCCTTAGCGCGGCTTCTGCCGAAAGACGCCCGGCAGCGGCTCTTACCTCCGGAGAGCATCCTACCTTCGTCTTTCGCGTCTTTTGTAGTCTACATCTTAGCAAAACGCTTTCCCACTATGTCTGGCTAGGAAAAACTGTGCCAGCACAGAAAACATCTCCCATCGTGTTCTAGAAGTTGCACGGATGTCTGCCAAGTGTTTGGCAGGAAGAAAAGAAAAGTTGTCCAAAACAGCTTCCAATCGAATGTTCATGTGATTGGAAAAGTCAGGAGAGTGCAAAGGTACTGTTTTCTATCAGTTGGCAAGGTGCGCACACAATCCCAGTGTTGTACAGCTTGCTTCTTCACCTTCCCGAAGCTGCCGCTCTCGCCGGCTGCCGGAGCCCAAGAAGCGGCTTCTTCGCGCAAAGACGATTGTGCCGCTCACAGTGCTCTCCTTAGCGCGGCTACTGCCGAAAGACGCCCGGCAGCGGCTCTTACCTCCGGAGAGCAGCCTACCTTCGTCTTTAGCTCCTCTTCTCATCTACCTCTCGGCAAAACGCTTTTCCACTATGTCTGGCTAGGGAAAACTGTGCCAGCACAGAAAACATCTCCCATCGTGTTCTAGACGTTGCACGGATGTCTGCCAAGTGTTTGGCAGGAAGAAAAGAAAAGTTGTCCAAAACAGCTTCCAATCGAATGTTCATGTGATTGGAAAAGTCAGGAGAGTGCAAAGGTACTGTTTTCTATCAGTTGGCAAGGTGCGCACACAATCCCAGTGTTGTACAGCTTGCTTCTTCACCTTCCCGAAGCTGCCGCTCTCGCCGGCTGCCGGAGCCCAAGAAGCGGCTTCTTCGCGCAAAGACGATTGTGCCGCTCACAGTGCTCTCCTTAGCGCGGCTTCTGCCGAAAGACGCCTGGCAGCGGCTCTTACCTCCGGAGAGCATCCTACCTTCGTCTTTCGCGTCCTTTGTAGTCTACATCTTAGCAAAACGCTTTCCCACTATGTCTGGCTAGGAAAAACTGTGCCAGCACAGAAAACATCTCCCATCGTGTTCTAGAAGTTGCACGGATGTCTGCCAAGTGTTTGGCAGGAAGAAAAGAAAAGTTGTCCAAAACAGCTTCCAATCGAATGTTCATGTGATTGGAAAAGTCAGGAGAGTGCAAAGGTACTGTTTTCTATCAGTTGGCAAGGTGCGCACACAATCCCAGTGTTGTACAGCTTGCTTCTTCACCTTCCCGAAGCTGCCGCTCTCGCCGGCTGCCGGAGCCCAAGAAGCGGCTTCTTCGCGCAAAGACGATTGTGCCGCTCACAGTGCTCTCCTTAGCGCGGCTTCTGCCGAAAGACGCCCGGCAGCGGCTCTTACCTCCGGAGAGCATCCTACCTTCGTCTTTAGCTCCTCTTCTCATCTACCTCTCGGCAAAACGCTTTCCCACTATGTCTGGCTAGGAAAAACTGTGCCAGCACAGAAAACATCTCCCATCGTGTACTAGAAGTTGCACGGATGTCTGCCAAGTGTTTGGCAGGAAGAAAAGAAAAGTTGTCCAAAACAGCTTCCAATCGAATGTTCATGTGATTGGAAAAGTCAGGAGAGTGCAAAGGTACTGTTTTCTATCAGTTGGCAAGGTGCGCACACAATCCCAGTGTTGTACAGCTTGCTTCTTCACCTTCCCGAAGCTGCCGCTCTCGCCGGCTGCCGGAGCCCAAGAAGCGGCTTCTTCGCGCAAAGACGATTGTGCCGCTCACAGTGCTCTCCTTAGCGCGGCTTCTGCCGAAAGACGCCCGGCAGCGGCTCTTACCTCCGGAGAGCATCCTACCTTCGTCTTTAGCTCCTCTTCTCATCTACCTCTCGGCAAAACGCTTTCCCACTATGTCTGGCTAGGAAAAACTGTGCCAGCACAGAAAACATCTCCCATCGTGTACTAGAAGTTGCACGGATGTCTGCCAAGTGTTTGGCAGGAAGAAAAGAAAAGTTGTCCAAAACAGCTTCCAATCGAATGTTCATGTGATTGGAAAAGTCAGGAGAGTGCAAAGGTACTGTTTTCTATCAGTTGGCAAGGTGCGCACACAATCCCAGTGTTGTACAGCTTGCTTCTTCACCTTCCCGAAGCTGCCGCTCTCGCCGGCTGTCGGAGCCCAAGAAGCGGCTTCTTCGCGCAAAGACGATTGTGCTGCTCACAGTGCTCTCCTTAGCGCGGCTTCTGCCGAAAGACGCCCGGCAGCGGCTCTTACCTCCGGAGAGCATCCTACCTTCGTCTTTCGCGTCTTTTGTAGTCTACATCTTAGCAAAACGCTTTCCCACTATGTCTGGCTAGGAAAAACTGTGCCAGCACAGAAAACATCTCCCATCGTGTTCTAGAAGTTGCACGGATGTCTGCCAAGTGTTTGGCAGGAAGAAAAGAAAAGTTGTCCAAAACAGCTTCCAATCGAATGTTCATGTGATTGGAAAAGTCAGGAGAGTGCAAAGGTACTGTTTTCTATCAGTTGGCAAGGTGCGCACACAATCCCAGTGTTGTACAGCTTGCTTCTTCACCTTCCCGAAGCTGCCGCTCTCGCCGGCTGCCGGAGCCCAAGAAGCGACTTCTTCGCGCAAAGACGATTGTGCCGCTCACAGTGCTCTCCTTAGCGCGGCTTCTGCCGAAAGACGCCCGGCAGCGGCTCTTACCTCCGGAGAGCAGCCTACCTTCGTCTTTAGCTCCTCTTCTCATCTACCTCTCGGCAAAACGCTTTCCCACTATGTCTGGCTAGGAAAAACTGTGCCAGCACAGAAAACATCTCCCATCGTGTTCTAGAAGTTGCACGGATGTCTGCCAAGTGTTTGGCAGGAAGAAAAGAAAAGTTGTCCAAAACAGCTTCCAATCGAATGTTCATGTGATTGGAAAAGTCAGGAGAGTGCAAAGGTACTGTTTTCTATCAGTTGGCAAGGTGCGCACACAATCCCAGTGTTGTACAGCTTGCTTCTTCACCTTCCCGAAGCTGCCGCTCTCGCCGGCTGCCGGAGCCCAAGAAGCGGCTTCTTCGCGCAAAGACGATTGTGCCGCTCACAGTGCTCTCCTTAGCGCGGCTTCTGCCGAAAGACGCCCGGCAGCGGCTCTTACCTCCGGAGAGCAGCCTACCTTCGTCTTTAGCTCCTCTTCTCATCTACCTCTCGGCAAAACGCTTTCCCACTATGTCTGGCTAGGAAAAACTGTGCCAGCACAGAAAACATCTCCCATCGTGTTCTAGAAGTTGCACGGATGTCTGCCAAGTGTTTGGCAGGAAGAAAAGAAAAGTTGTCCAAAACAGCTTCCAATCGAATGTTCATGTGATTGGAAAAGTCAGGAGAGTGCAAAGGTACTGTTTTCTATCAGTTGGCAAGGTGCGCACACAATCCCAGTGTTGTACAGCTTGCTTCTTCACCTTCCCGAAGCTGCCGCTCTCGCCGGCTGCCGGAGCCCAAGAAGCGGCTTCTTCGCGCAAAGACGATTGTGCCGCTCACAGTGCTCTCCTTAGCGCGGCTTCTGCCGAAAGACGCCCGGCAGCGGCTCTTACCTCCGGAGAGCATCCTACCTTCGTCTTTAGCTCCTCTTCTCATCTACCTCTCGGCAAAACGCTTTTCCACTATGTCTGGCTAGGGAAAACTGTGCCAGCACAGAAAACATCTCCCATCGTGTTCTAGAAGTTGCAGAGATGTCTGCCAAGTGTTTGGCAGGAAGAAAAGGAAAGTTGTCCAAAACAGCTTCCAATCGAATGTTCATGTGATTGGAAAAGTCAGGAGAGTGCAAAGGTACTGTTTTCTATCAGTTGGCAAGGTGCGCACACAATCCCAGTGTTGTACAGCTTGCTTCTTCACCTTCCCGAAGCTGCCGCTCTCGCCGGCTGCCGGAGCCCAAGAAGCGGCTTCTTCGCGCAAAGACGATTGTGCCGCTCACAGTGCTCTCCTTAGCGCGGCTTCTGCCGAAAGACGCCCGGCAGCGGCTCTTACCTCCGGAGAGCATCCTACCTTCGTCTTTCGCGTCTTTTGTAGTCTACATCTTAGCAAAACGCTTTCCCACTATGTCTGGCTAGGAAAAACTGTGCCAGCACAGAAAACATCTCCCATCGTGTTCTAGAAGTTGCAGAGATGTCTGCCAAGTGTTTGGCAGGAAGAAAAGGAAAGTTGTCCAAAACAGCTTCCAATCGAATGTTCATGTGATTGGAAAAGTCAGGAGAGTGCAAAGGTACTGTTTTCTATCAGTTGGCAAGGTGCGCACACAATCCCAGTGTTGTACAGCTTGCTTCTTCACCTTCCCGAAGCTGCCGCTCTCGCCGGCTGCCGGAGCCCAAGAAGCGGCTTCTTCGCGCAAAGACGATTGTGCCGCTCACAGTGCTCTCCTTAGCGCGGCTTCTGCCGAAAGACGCCCGGCAGCGGCTCTTACCTCCGGAGAGCATCCTACCTTCGTCTTTCGCGTCTTTTGTAGTCTACATCTTAGCAAAACGCTTTCCCACTATGTCTGGCTAGGAAAAACTGTGCCAGCACAGAAAACATCTCCCATCGTGTTCTAGAAGTTGCACGGATGTCTGCCAAGTGTTTGGCAGGAAGAAAAGAAAAGTTGTCCAAAACAGCTTCCAATCGAATGTTCATGTGATTGGAAAAGTCAGGAGAGTGCAAAGGTACTGTTTTCTATCAGTTGGCAAGGTGCGCACACAATCCCAGTGTTGTACAGCTTGCTTCTTCACCTTCCCGAAGCTGCCGCTCTCGCCGGCTGCCGGAGCCCAAGAAGCGGCTTCTTCGCGCAAAGACGATTGTGCCGCTCACAGTGCTCTCCTTAGCGCGGCTACTGCCGAAAGACGCCCGGCAGCGGCTCTTACCTCCGGAGAGCAGCCTACCTTCGTCTTTAGCTCCTCTTCTCATCTACCTCTCGGCAAAACGCTTTTCCACTATGTCTGGCTAGGGAAAACTGTGCCAGCACAGAAAACATCTCCCATCGTGTTCTAGACGTTGCACGGATGTCTGCCAAGTGTTTGGCAGGAAGAAAAGAAAAGTTGTCCAAAACAGCTTCCAATCGAATGTTCATGTGATTGGAAAAGTCAGGAGAGTGCAAAGGTACTGTTTTCTATCAGTTGGCAAGGTGCGCACACAATCCCAGTGTTGTACAGCTTGCTTCTTCACCTTCCCGAAGCTGCCGCTCTCGCCGGCTGCCGGAGCCCAAGAAGCGGCTTCTTCGCGCAAAGACGATTGTGCCGCTCACAGTGCTCTCCTTAGCGCGGCTTCTGCCGAAAGACGCCCGGCAGCGCTCTTAACTCCGGAGAGCATCCTACCTTCGTCTTTCGCGTCTTCTGTAGTCTACATCTTAGCAAAACGCTTTTCCACTATGTCTGGCTAGGAAAAACTGTGCCAGCACAGAAAACATCTCCCATCGTGTTCTAGAAGTTGCACGGATGTCTGCCAAGTGTTTGGCGGCAAGAAAAGAAAAGTTGTCCAAAACAGCTTCCAATCGAATGTTCATGTGATTGGAAAAGTCAGGAGAGTGCAAAGGTACTGTTTTCTATCAGTTGGCAAGGTGCGCACACAATCCCAGTGTTGTACAGCTTGCTTCTTCACCTTCCCGAAGCTGCCGCTCTCGCCGGCTGCCGGAGCCCAAGAAGCGGCTTCTTCGCGCAAAGACGATTGTGCCGCTCACAGTGCTCTCCTTAGCGCGGCTTCTGCCGAAAGACGCCCGGCAGCGGCTCTTACCTCCGGAGAGCATCCTACCTTCGTCTTTCGCGTCTTTTGTAGTCTACATCTTAGCAAAACGCTTTCCCACTATGTCTGGCTAGGAAAAACTGTGCCAGCACAGAAAACATCTCCCATCGTGTTCTAGAAGTTGCACGGATGTCTGCCAAGTGTTTGGCAGGAAGAAAAGAAAAGTTGTCCAAAACAGCTTCCAATCGAATGTTCATGTGATTGGAAAAGTCAGGAGAGTGCAAAGGTACTGTTTTCTATCAGTTGGCAAGGTGCGCACACAATCCCAGTGTTGTACAGCTTGCTTCTTCACCTTCCCGAAGCTGCCGCTCTCGCCGGCTGCCGGAGCCCAAGAAGCGGCTTCTTCGCGCAAAGACGATTGTGCCGCTCACAGTGCTCTCCTTAGCGCGGCTACTGCCGAAAGACGCCCGGCAGCGGCTCTTACCTCCGGAGAGCAGCCTACCTTCGTCTTTAGCTCCTCTTCTCATCTACCTCTCGGCAAAACGCTTTTCCACTATGTCTGGCTAGGGAAAACTGTGCCAGCACAGAAAACATCTCCCATCGTGTTCTAGACGTTGCACGGATGTCTGCCAAGTGTTTGGCAGGAAGAAAAGAAAAGTTGTCCAAAACAGCTTCCAATCGAATGTTCATGTGATTGGAAAAGTCAGGAGAGTGCAAAGGTACTGTTTTCTATCAGTTGGCAAGGTGCGCACACAATCCCAGTGTTGTACAGCTTGCTTCTTCACCTTCCCGAAGCTGCCGCTCTCGCCGGCTGCCGGAGCCCAAGAAGCGGCTTCTTCGCGCAAAGACGATTGTGCCGCTCACAGTGCTCTCCTTAGCGCGGCTTCTGCCGAAAGACGCCCGGCAGCGCTCTTACCTCCGGAGAGCATCCTACCTTCGTCTTTCGCGTCTTCTGTAGTCTACATCTTAGCAAAACGCTTTTCCACTATGTCTGGCTAGGAAAAACTGTGCCAGCACAGAAAACATCTCCCATCGTGTTCTAGAAGTTGCACGGATGTCTGCCAAGTGTTTGGCGGCAAGAAAAGAAAAGTTGTCCAAAACAGCTTCCAATCGAATGTTCATGTGATTGGAAAAGTCAGGAGAGTGCAAAGGTACTGTTTTCTATCAGTTGGCAAGGTGCGCACACAATCCCAGTGTTGTACAGCTTGCTTCTTCACCTTCCGGAAGCTGCCGCTCTCGCCGGCTGCCGGAGCCCAAGAAGCGGCTTCTTCGCGCAAAGACGATTGTGCCGCTCACAGTGCTCTCCTTAGCGCGGCTTCTGCCGAAAGACGCCCGGCAGCGGCTCTTACCTCCGGAGAGCATCCTACCTTCGTCTTTCGCGTCTTTTGTAGTCTACATCTTAGCAAAACGCTTTCCCACTATGTCTGGCTAGGAAAAACTGTGCCAGCACAGAAAACATCTCCCATCGTGTTCTAGAAGTTGCACGGATGTCTGCCAAGTGTTTGGCAGGAAGAAAAGAAAAGTTGTCCAAAACAGCTTCCAATCGAATGTTCATGTGATTGGAAAAGTCAGGAGAGTGCAAAGGTACTGTTTTCTATCAGTTGGCAAGGTGCGCACACAATCCCAGTGTTGTACAGCTTGCTTCTTCACCTTCCCGAAGCTGCCGCTCTCGCCGGCTGCCGGAGCCCAAGAAGCGGCTTCTTCGCGCAAAGACGATTGTGCCGCTCACAGTGCTCTCCTTAGCGCGGCTTCTGCCGAAAGACGCCCGGCAGCGGCTCTTACCTCCGGAGAGCAGCCTACCTTCGTCTTTAGCTCCTCTTCTCATCTACCTCTCGGCAAAACGCTTTTCCACTATGTCTGGCTAGGGAAAACTGTGCCAGCACAGAAAACATCTCCCATCGTGTTCTAGAAGTTGCACGGATGTCTGCCAAGTGTTTGGCAGGAAGAAAAGAAAAGTTGTCCAAAACAGCTTCCAATCGAATGTTCATGTGATTGGAAAAGTCAGGAGAGTGCAAAGGTACTGTTTTCTATCAGTTGGCAAGGTGCGCACACAATCCCAGTGTTGTACAGCTTGCTTCTTCACCTTCCCGAAGCTGCCGCTCTCGCCGGCTGCCGGAGCCCAAGAAGCGGCTTCTTCGCGCAAAGACGATTGTGCCGCTCACAGTGCTCTCCTTAGCGCGGCTTCTGCCGAAAGACGCCCGGCAGCGGCTCTTACCTCCGGAGAGCATCCTACCTTCGTCTTTCGCGTCTTCTGTAGTCTACATCTTAGCAAAACGCTTTTCCACTATGTCTGGCTAGGAAAAACTGTGCCAGCACAGAAAACATCTCCCATCGTGTTCTAGAAGTTGCACGGATGTCTGCCAAGTGTTTGGCGGCAAGAAAAGAAAAGTTGTCCAAAACAGCTTCCAATCGAATGTTCATGTGATTGGAAAAGTCAGGAGAGTGCAAAGGTACTGTTTTCTATCAGTTGGCAAGGTGCGCACACAATCCCAGTGTTGTACAGCTTGCTTCTTCACCTTCCCGAAGCTGCCGCTCTCGCCGGCTGCCGGAGCCCAAGAAGCGGCTTCTTCGCGCAAAGACGATTGTGCCGCTCACAGTGCTCTCCTTAGCGCGGCTTCTGCCGAAAGACGCCCGGCAGCGGCTCTTACCTCCGGAGAGCATCCTACCTTCGTCTTTCGCGTCTTTTGTAGTCTACATCTTAGCAAAACGCTTTCCCACTATGTCTGGCTAGGAAAAACTGTGCCAGCACAGAAAACATCTCCCATCGTGTTCTAGAAGTTGCAGAGATGTCTGCCAAGTGTTTGGCAGGAAGAAAAGGAAAGTTGTCCAAAACAGCTTCCAATCGAATGTTCATGTGATTGGAAAAGTCAGGAGAGTGCAAAGGTACTGTTTTCTATCAGTTGGCAAGGTGCGCACACAATCCCAGTGTTGTACAGCTTGCTTCTTCACCTTCCCGAAGCTGCCGCTCTCGCCGGCTGCCGGAGCCCAAGAAGCGGCTTCTTCGCGCAAAGACGATTGTGCCGCTCACAGTGCTCTCCTTAGCGCGGCTTCTGCCGAAAGACGCCCGGCAGCGGCTCTTACCTCCGGAGAGCATCCTACCTTCGTCTTTCGCGTCTTTTGTAGTCTACATCTTAGCAAAACGCTTTCCCACTATGTCTGGCTAGGAAAAACTGTGCCAGCACAGAAAACATCTCCCATCGTGTTCTAGAAGTTGCACGGATGTCTGCCAAGTGTTTGGCAGGAAGAAAAGAAAAGTTGTCCAAAACAGCTTCCAATCGAATGTTCATGTGATTGGAAAAGTCAGGAGAGTGCAAAGGTACTGTTTTCTATCAGTTGGCAAGGTGCGCACACAATCCCAGTGTTGTACAGCTTGCTTCTTCACCTTCCCGAAGCTGCCGCTCTCGCCGGCTGCCGGAGCCCAAGAAGCGGCTTCTTCGCGCAAAGACGATTGTGCCGCTCACAGTGCTCTCCTTAGCGCGGCTTCTGCCGAAAGACGCCCGGCAGCGGCTCTTACCTCCGGAGAGCAGCCTACCTTCGTCTTTAGCTCCCCTTCTCATCTACCTCTCGGCAAAACGCTTTCCCACTATGTCTGGCTAGGAAAAACTGTGCCAGCACAGAAAACATCTCCCATCGTGTTCTAGACGTTGCACGGATGTCTGCCAAGTGTTTGGCAGGAAGAAAAGAAAAGTTGTCCAAAACAGCTTCCAATCGAATGTTCATGTGATTGGAAAAGTCAGGAGAGTGCAAAGGTACTGTTTTCTATCAGTTGGCAAGGTGCGCACACAATCCCAGTGCTGTACAGCTTGCTTCTTCACCTTCCCGAAGCTGCCGCTCTCGCCGGCTGCCGGAGCCCAAGAAGCGGCTTCTTCGCGCAAAGACGATTGTGCCGCTCACAGTGCTCTCCTTAGCGCGGCTTCTGCCGAAAGACGCCCGGCAGCGGCTCTTACCTCCGGAGAGCATCCTACCTTCGTCTTTCGCGTCTTTTGTAGTCTACATCTTAGCAAAACGCTTTCCCACTATGTCTGGCTAGGAAAAACTGTGCCAGCACAGAAAACATCTCCCATCGTGTACTAGAAGTTGCAGAGATGTCTGCCAAGTGTTTGGCAGGAAGAAAAGGAAAGTTGTCCAAAACAGCTTCCAATCGAATGTTCATGTGATTGGAAAAGTCAGGAGAGTGCAAAGGTACTGTTTTCTATCAGTTGGCAAGGTGCGCACACAATCCCAGTGTTGTACAGCTTGCTTCTTCACCTTCCCGAAGCTGCCGCTCTCGCCGGCTGCCGGAGCCCAAGAAGCGGCTTCTTCGCGCAAAGACGATTGTGCCGCTCACAGTGCTCTCCTTAGCGCGGCTTCTGCCGAAAGACGCCCGGCAGCGGCTCTTACCTCCGGAGAGCATCCTACCTTCGTCTTTCGCGTCTTTTGTAGTCTACATCTTAGCAAAACGCTTTCCCACTATGTCTGGCTAGGAAAAACTGTGCCAGCACAGAAAACATCTCCCATCGTGTTCTAGAAGTTGCACGGATGTCTGCCAAGTGTTTGGCAGGAAGAAAAGAAAAGTTGTCCAAAACAGCTTCCAATCGAATGTTCATGTGATTGGAAAAGTCAGGAGAGTGCAAAGGTACTGTTTTCTATCAGTTGGCAAGGTGCGCACACAATCCCAGTGTTGTACAGCTTGCTTCTTCACCTTCCCGAAGCTGCCGCTCTCGCCGGCTGCCGGAGCCCAAGAAGCGGCTTCTTCGCGCAAAGACGATTGTGCCGCTCACAGTGCTCTCCTTAGCGCGGCTTCTGCCGAAAGACGCCCGGCAGCGGCTCTTACCTCCGGAGAGCAGCCTACCTTCGTCTTTAGCTCCCCTTCTCATCTACCTCTCGGCAAAACGCTTTCCCACTATGTCTGGCTAGGAAAAACTGTGCCAGCACAGAAAACATCTCCCATCGTGTTCTAGACGTTGCACGGATGTCTGCCAAGTGTTTGGCAGGAAGAAAAGAAAAGTTGTCCAAAACAGCTTCCAATCGAATGTTCATGTGATTGGAAAAGTCAGGAGAGTGCAAAGGTACTGTTTTCTATCAGTTGGCAAGGTGCGCACACAATCCCAGTGCTGTACAGCTTGCTTCTTCACCTTCCCGAAGCTGCCGCTCTCGCCGGCTGCCGGAGCCCAAGAAGCGGCTTCTTCGCGCAAAGACGATTGTGCCGCTCACAGTGCTCTCCTTAGCGCGGCTTCTGCCGAAAGACGCCTGGCAGCGGCTCTTACCTCCGGAGAGCATCCTACCTTCGTCTTTCGCGTCCTTTGTAGTCTACATCTTAGCAAAACGCTTTCCCACTATGTCTGGCTAGGAAAAACTGTGCCAGCACAGAAAACATCTCCCATCGTGTTCTAGAAGTTGCACGGATGTCTGCCAAGTGTTTGGCAGGAAGAAAAGAAAAGTTGTCCAAAACAGCTTCCAATCGAATGTTCATGTGATTGGAAAAGTCAGGAGAGTGCAAAGGTACTGTTTTCTATCAGTTGGCAAGGTGCGCACACAATCCCAGTGTTGTACAGCTTGCTTCTTCACCTTCCCGAAGCTGCCGCTCTCGCCGGCTGCCGGAGCCCAAGAAGCGGCTTCTTCGCGCAAAGACGATTGTGCCGCTCACAGTGCTCTCCTTAGCGCGGCTTCTGCCGAAAGACGCCCGGCAGCGGCTCTTACCTCCGGAGAGCATCCTACCTTCGTCTTTAGCTCCTCTTCTCATCTACCTCTCGGCAAAACGCTTTCCCACTATGTCTGGCTAGGAAAAACTGTGCCAGCACAGAAAACATCTCCCATCGTGTACTAGAAGTTGCACGGATGTCTGCCAAGTGTTTGGCAGGAAGAAAAGAAAAGTTGTCCAAAACAGCTTCCAATCGAATGTTCATGTGATTGGAAAAGTCAGGAGAGTGCAAAGGTACTGTTTTCTATCAGTTGGCAAGGTGCGCACACAATCCCAGTGTTGTACAGCTTGCTTCTTCACCTTCCCGAAGCTGCCGCTCTCGCCGGCTGCCGGAGCCCAAGAAGCGGCTTCTTCGCGCAAAGACGATTGTGCCGCTCACAGTGCTCTCCTTAGCGCGGCTTCTGCCGAAAGACGCCCGGCAGCGGCTCTTACCTCCGGAGAGCAGCCTACCTTCGTCTTTAGCTCCCCTTCTCATCTACCTCTCGGCAAAACGCTTTCCCACTATGTCTGGCTAGGAAAAACTGTGCCAGCACAGAAAACATCTCCCATCGTGTTCTAGACGTTGCACGGATGTCTGCCAAGTGTTTGGCAGGAAGAAAAGAAAAGTTGTCCAAAACAGCTTCCAATCGAATGTTCATGTGATTGGAAAAGTCAGGAGAGTGCAAAGGTACTGTTTTCTATCAGTTGGCAAGGTGCGCACACAATCCCAGTGCTGTACAGCTTGCTTCTTCACCTTCCCGAAGCTGCCGCTCTCGCCGGCTGCCGGAGCCCAAGAAGCGGCTTCTTCGCGCAAAGACGATTGTGCCGCTCACAGTGCTCTCCTTAGCGCGGCTTCTGCCGAAAGACGCCTGGCAGCGGCTCTTACCTCCGGAGAGCATCCTACCTTCGTCTTTCGCGTCCTTTGTAGTCTACATCTTAGCAAAACGCTTTCCCACTATGTCTGGCTAGGAAAAACTGTGCCAGCACAGAAAACATCTCCCATCGTGTTCTAGAAGTTGCACGGATGTCTGCCAAGTGTTTGGCAGGAAGAAAAGAAAAGTTGTCCAAAACAGCTTCCAATCGAATGTTCATGTGATTGGAAAAGTCAGGAGAGTGCAAAGGTACTGTTTTCTATCAGTTGGCAAGGTGCGCACACAATCCCAGTGTTGTACAGCTTGCTTCTTCACCTTCCGGAAGCTGCCGCTCTCGCCGGCTGCCGGAGCCCAAGAAGCGGCTTCTTCGCGCAAAGACGATTGTGCCGCTCACAGTGCTCTCCTTAGCGCGGCTTCTGCCGAAAGACGCCCGGCAGCGGCTCTTACCTCCGGAGAGCATCCTACCTTCGTCTTTAGCTCCTCTTCTCATCTACCTCTCGGCAAAACGCTTTCCCACTATGTCTGGCTAGGAAAAACTGTGCCAGCACAGAAAACATCTCCCATCGTGTACTAGAAGTTGCACGGATGTCTGCCAAGTGTTTGGCAGGAAGAAAAGAAAAGTTGTCCAAAACAGCTTCCAATCGAATGTTCATGTGATTGGAAAAGTCAGGAGAGTGCAAAGGTACTGTTTTCTATCAGTTGGCAAGGTGCGCACACAATCCCAGTGTTGTACAGCTTGCTTCTTCACCTTCCCGAAGCTGCCGCTCTCGCCGGCTGCCGGAGCCCAAGAAGCGGCTTCTTCGCGCAAAGACGATTGTGCCGCTCACAGTGCTCTCCTTAGCGCGGCTTCTGCCGAAAGACGCCCGGCAGCGGCTCTTACCTCCGGAGAGCAGCCTACCTTCGTCTTTAGCTCCTCTTCTCATCTACCTCTCGGCAAAACGCTTTTCCACTATGTCTGGCTAGGGAAAACTGTGCCAGCACAGAAAACATCTCCCATCGTGTTCTAGAAGTTGCAGAGATGTCTGCCAAGTGTTTGGCAGGAAGAAAAGGAAAGTTGTCCAAAACAGCTTCCAATCGAATGTTCATGTGATTGGAAAAGTCAGGAGAGTGCAAAGGTACTGTTTTCTATCAGTTGGCAAGGTGCGCACACAATCCCAGTGTTGTACAGCTTGCTTCTTCACCTTCCCGAAGCTGCCGCTCTCGCCGGCTGCCGGAGCCCAAGAAGCGGCTTCTTCGCGCAAAGACGATTGTGCCGCTCACAGTGCTCTCCTTAGCGCGGCTTCTGCCGAAAGACGCCCGGCAGCGGCTCTTACCTCCGGAGAGCATCCTACCTTCGTCTTTCGCGTCTTCTGTAGTCTACATCTTAGCAAAACGCTTTCCCACTATGTCTGGCTAGGAAAAACTGTGCCAGCACAGAAAACATCTCCCATCGTGTTCTAGAAGTTGCAGAGATGTCTGCCAAGTGTTTGGCAGGAAGAAAAGAAAAGTTGTCCAAAACAGCTTCCAATCGAATGTTCATGTGATTGGAAAAGTCAGGAGAGTGCAAAGGTACTGTTTTCTATCAGTTGGCAAGGTGCGCACACAATCCCAGTGTTGTACAGCTTGCTTCTTCACCTTCCCGAAGCTGCCGCTCTCGCCGGCTGCCGGAGCCCAAGAAGCGGCTTCTTCGCGCAAAGACGATTGTGCCGCTCACAGTGCTCTCCTTAGCGCGGCTTCTGCCGAAAGACGCCCGGCAGCGGCTCTTACCTCCGGAGAGCATCCTACCTTCGTCTTTAGCTCCTCTTCTCATCTACCTCTCGGCAAAACGCTTTCCCACTATGTCTGGCTAGGAAAAACTGTGCCAGCACAGAAAACATCTCCCATCGTGTTCTAGAAGTTGCAGAGATGTCTGCCAAGTGTTTGGCAGGAAGAAAAGAAAAGTTGTCCAAAACAGCTTCCAATCGAATGTTCATGTGATTGGAAAAGTCAGGAGAGTGCAAAGGTACTGTTTTCTATCAGTTGGCAAGGTGCGCACACAATCCCAGTGTTGTACAGCTTGCTTCTTCACCTTCCCGAAGCTGCCGCTCTCGCCGGCTGCCGGAGCCCAAGAAGCGGCTTCTTCGCGCAAAGACGATTGTGCCGCTCACAGTGCTCTCCTTAGCGCGGCTTCTGCCGAAAGACGCCCGGCAGCGGCTCTTACCTCCGGAGAGCATCCTACCTTCGTCTTTCGCGTCTTTTGTAGTCTACATCTTAGCGAAACGCTTTCCCACTATGTCTGGCTAGGAAAAACTGTGCCAGCACAGAAAACATCTCCCATCGTGTTCTAGAAGTTGCACGGATGTCTGCCAAGTGTTTGGCAGGAAGAAAAGAAAAGTTGTCCAAAACAGCTTCCAATCGAATGTTCATGTGATTGGAAAAGTCAGGAGAGTGCAAAGGTACTGTTTTCTATCAGTTGGCAAGGTGCGCACACAATCCCAGTGTTGTACAGCTTGCTTCTTCACCTTCCCGAAGCTGCCGCTCTCGCCGGCTGCCGGAGCCCAAGAAGCGGCTTCTTCGCGCAAAGACGATTGTGCCGCTCACAGTGCTCTCCTTAGCGCGGCTTCTGCCGAAAGACGCCCGGCAGCGGCTCTTACCTCCGGAGAGCAGCCTACCTTCGTCTTTAGCTCCTCTTCTCATCTACCTCTCGGCAAAACGCTTTCCCACTATGTCTGGCTAGGAAAAACTGTGCCAGTACAGAAAACATCTCCGATCGTGTTCTAGAAGTTGCACGGATGTCTGCCAAGTGTTTGGCAGGAAGAAAAGAAAAGTTGTCCAAAACAGCTTCCAATCGAATGTTCATGTGATTGGAAAAGTCAGGAGAGTGCAAAGGTACTGTTTTCTATCAGTTGGCAAGGTGCGCACACAATCCCAGTGTTGTACAGCTTGCTTCTTCACCTTCCCGAAGCTGCCGCTCTCGCCGGCTGCCGGAGCCCAAGAAGCGGCTTCTTCGCGCAAAGACGATTGTGCCGCTCACAGTGCTCTCCTTAGCACGGCTTCTGCCGAAAGACGCCCGGCAGCGGCTCTTACCTCCGGAGAGCATCCTACCTTCGTCTTTCGCGTCTTTTGTAGTCTACATCTTAGCAAAACGCTTTCCCACTATGTCTGGCTAGGGAAAACTGTGCCAGCACAGAAAACATCTCCCATCGTGTTCTAGAAGTTGCACGGATGTCTGCCAAGTGTTTGGCAGGAAGAAAAGAAAAGTTGTCCAAAACAGCTTCCAATCGAATGTTCATGTGATTGGAAAAGTCAGGAGAGTGCAAAGGTACTGTTTTCTATCAGTTGGCAAGGTGCGCACACAATCCCAGTGTTGTACAGCTTGCTTCTTCACCTTCCCGAAGCTGCCGCTCTCGCCGGCTGCCGGAGCCCAAGAAGCGGCTTCTTCGCGCAAAGACGATTGTGCCGCTCACAGTGCTCTCCTTAGCGCGGCTTCTGCCGAAAGACGCCCGGCAGCGGCTCTTACCTCCGGAGAGCATCCTACCTTCGTCTTTCGCGTCTTTTGTAGTCTACATCTTAGCAAAACGCTTTCCCACTATGTCTGGCTAGGGAAAACTGTGCCAGCACAGAAAACATCTCCCATCGTGTTCTAGAAGTTGCACGGATGTCTGCCAAGTGTTTGGCAGGAAGAAAAGAAAAGTTGTCCAAAACAGCTTCCAATCGAATGTTCATGTGATTGGAAAAGTCAGGAGAGTGCAAAGGTACTGTTTTCTATCAGTTGGCAAGGTGCGCACACAATCCCAGTGTTGTACAGCTTGCTTCTTCACCTTCCCGAAGCTGCCGCTCTCGCCGGCTGCCGGAGCCCAAGAAGCGGCTTCTTCGCGCAAAGACGATTGTGCCGCTCACAGTGCTCTCCTTAGCGCGGCTTCTGCCGAAAGACGCCCGGCAGCGGCTCTTACCTCCGGAGAGCATCCTACCTTCGTCTTTCGCGTCTTTTGTAGTCTACATCTTAGCAAAACGCTTTCCCACTATGTCTGGCTAGGAAAAACTGTGCCAGCACAGAAAACATCTCCCATCGTGTTCTAGAAGTTGCACGGATGTCTGCCAAGTGTTTGGCAGGAAGAAAAGAAAAGTTGTCCAAAACAGCTTCCAATCGAATGTTCATGTGATTGGAAAAGTCAGGAGAGTGCAAAGGTACTGTTTTCTATCAGTTGGCAAGGTGCGCACACAATCCCAGTGTTGTACAGCTTGCTTCTTCACCTTCCCGAAGCTGCCGCTCTCGCCGGCTGCCGGAGCCCAAGAAGCGGCTTCTTCGCGCAAAGACGATTGTGCCGCTCACAGTGCTCTCCTTAGCGCGGCTTCTGCCGAAAGACGCCCGGCAGCGGCTCTTACCTCCGGAGAGCAGCCTACCTTCGTCTTTAGCTCCTCTTCTCATCTACCTCTCGGCAAAACGCTTTTCCACTATGTCTGGCTAGGGAAAACTGTGCCAGCACAGAAAACATCTCCCATCGTGTTCTAGAAGTTGCAGAGATGTCTGCCAAGTGTTTGGCAGGAAGAAAAGGAAAGTTGTCCAAAACAGCTTCCAATCGAATGTTCATGTGATTGGAAAAGTCAGGAGAGTGCAAAGGTACTGTTTTCTATCAGTTGGCAAGGTGCGCACACAATCCCAGTGTTGTACAGCTTGCTTCTTCACCTTCCCGAAGCTGCCGCTCTCGCCGGCTGCCGGAGCCCAAGAAGCGGCTTCTTCGCGCAAAGACGATTGTGCCGCTCACAGTGCTCTCCTTAGCGCGGCTTCTGCCGAAAGACGCCCGGCAGCGGCTCTTACCTCCGGAGAGCATCCTACCTTCGTCTTTAGCTCCTCTTCTCATCTACCTCTCGGCAAAACGCTTTCCCAATATGTCTGGCTAGGAAAAACTGTGCCAGTACAGAAAACATCTCCCATCGTGTTCTAGAAGTTGCACGGATGTCTGCCAAGTGTTTGGCAGGAAGAAAAGGAAAGTTGTCCAAAACAGCTTCCAATCGAATGTTCATGTGATTGGAAAAGTCAGGAGAGTGCAAAGGTACTGTTTTCTCTCAGTTGGCAAGGTGCGCACACAATCCCAGTGTTGTACAGCTTGCTTCTTCACCTTCCCGAAGCTGCCGCTCTCGCCGGCTGTCGGAGCCCAAGAAGCGGCTTCTTCGCGCAAAGACGATTGTGCCGCTCACAGTGCTCTCCTTAGCGCGGCTTCTGCCGAAAGACGCCCGGCAGCGGCTCTTACCTCCGGAGAGCATCCTACCTTCGTCTTTCGCGTCTTTTGTAGTCTACATCTTAGCAAAACGCTTTCCCACTATGTCTGGCTAGGGAAAACTGTGCCAGCACAGAAAACATCTCCCATCGTGTTCTAGAAGTTGCACGGATGTCTGCCAAGTGTTTGGCAGGAAGAAAAGAAAAGTTGTCCAAAACAGCTTCCAATCGAATGTTCATGTGATTGGAAAAGTCAGGAGAGTGCAAAGGTACTGTTTTCTATCAGTTGGCAAGGTGCGCACACAATCCCAGTGTTGTACAGCTTGTTTCTTCACCTTCCCGAAGCTGCCGCTCTCGCCGGCTGCCGGAGCCCAAGAAGCGGCTTCTTCGCGCAAAGACGATTGTGCCGCTCACAGTGCTCTCCTTAGCGCGGCTTCTGCCGAAAGACGCCCGGCAGCGGCTCTTACCTCCGGAGAGCATCCTACCTTCGTCTTTCGCGTCTTTTGTAGTCTACATCTTAGCAAAACGCTTTCCCACTATGTCTGGCTAGGAAAAACTGTGCCAGCACAGAAAACATCTCCCATCGTGTTCTAGAAGTTGCACGGATGTCTGCCAAGTGTTTGGCAGGAAGAAAAGAAAAGTTGTCCAAAACAGCTTCCAATCGAATGTTCATGTGATTGGAAAAGTCAGGAGAGTGCAAAGGTACTGTTTTCTATCAGTTGGCAAGGTGCGCACACAATCCCAGTGTTGTACAGCTTGCTTCTTCACCTTCCCGAAGCTGCCGCTCTCGCCGGCTGCCGGAGCCCAAGAAGCGGCTTCTTCGCGCAAAGACGATTGTGCCGCTCACAGTGCTCTCCTTAGCGCGGCTTCTGCCGAAAGACGCCCGGCAGCGGCTCTTACCTCCGGAGAGCATCCTACCTTCGTCTTTAGCTCCTCTTCTCATCTACCTCTCGGCAAAACGCTTTCCCACTATGTCTGGCTAGGTAAAACTGTGCCAGCACAGAAAACATCTCCCATCGTGTTCTAGAAGTTGCAGAGATGTCTGCCAAGTGTTTGGCAGGAAGAAAAGAAAAGTTGTCCAAAACAGCTTCCAATCGAATGTTCATGTGATTGGAAAAGTCAGGAGAGTGCAAAGGTACTGTTTTCTATCAGTTGGCAAGGTGCGCACACAATCCCAGTGTTGTACAGCTTGCTTCTTCACCTTCCCGAAGCTGCCGCTCTCGCCGGCTGCCGGAGCCCAAGAAGCGGCTTCTTCGCGCAAAGACGATTGTGCCGCTCACAGTGCTCTCCTTAGCGCGGCTTCTGCCGAAAGACGCCCGGCAGCGGCTCTTACCTCCGGAGAGCATCCTACCTTCGTCTTTAGCTCCTCTTCTCATCTACCTCTCGGCAAAACGCTTTCCCACTATGTCTGGCTAGGAAAAACTGTGCCAGTACAGAAAACATCTCCCATCGTGTTCTAGAAGTTGCACGGATGTCTGCCAAGTGTTTGGCAGGAAGAAAAGGAAAGTTGTCCAAAACAGCTTCCAATCGAATGTTCATGTGATTGGAAAAGTCAGGAGAGTGCAAAGGTACTGTTTTCTATCAGTTGGCAAGGTGCGCACACAATCCCAGTGTTGTACAGCTTGCTTCTTCACCTTCCCGAAGCTGCCGCTCTCGCCGGCTGTCGGAGCCCAAGAAGCGGCTTCTTCGCGCAAAGACGATTGTGCCGCTCACAGTGCTCTCCTTAGCGCGGCTTCTGCCGAAAGACGCCCGGCAGCGGCTCTTACCTCCGGAGAGCATCCTACCTTCGTCTTTAGCTCCTCTTCTCATCTACCTCTCGGCAAAACGCTTTCCCACTATGTCTGGCTAGGAAAAACTGTGCCAGCACAGAAAACATCTCCCATCGTGTACTAGAAGTTGCACGGATGTCTGCCAAGTGTTTGGCAGGAAGAAAAGAAAAGTTGTCCAAAACAGCTTCCAATCGAATGTTCATGTGATTGGAAAAGTCAGGAGAGTGCAAAGGTACTGTTTTCTATCAGTTGGCAAGGTGCGCACACAATCCCAGTGTTGTACAGCTTGCTTCTTCACCTTCCCGAAGCTGCCGCTCTCGCCGGCTGCCGGAGCCCAAGAAGCGGCTTCTTCGCGCAAAGACGATTGTGCCGCTCACAGTGCTCTCCTTAGCGCGGCTTCTGCCGAAAGACGCCCGGCAGCGGCTCTTACCTCCGGAGAGCATCCTACCTTCGTCTTTCGCGTCTTTTGTAGTCTACATCTTAGCAAAACGCTTTCCCACTATGTCTGGCTAGGAAAAACTGTGCCAGCACAGAAAACATCTCCCATCGTGTTCTAGAAGTTGCAGAGATGTCTGCCAAGTGTTTGGCAGGAAGAAAAGGAAAGTTGTCCAAAACAGCTTCCAATCGAATGTTCATGTGATTGGAAAAGTCAGGAGAGTGCAAAGGTACTGTTTTCTATCAGTTGGCAAGGTGCGCACACAATCCCAGTGTTGTACAGCTTGCTTCTTCACCTTCCCGAAGCTGCCGCTCTCGCCGGCTGTCGGAGCCCAAGAAGCGGCTTCTTCGCGCAAAGACGATTGTGCCGCTCACAGTGCTCTCCTTAGCGCGGCTTCTGCCGAAAGACGCCCGGCAGCGGCTCTTACCTCCGGAGAGCATCCTACCTTCGTCTTTCGCGTCTTTTGTAGTCTACATCTTAGCAAAACGCTTTCCCACTATGTCTGGCTAGGAAAAACTGTGCCAGCACAGAAAACATCTCCCATCGTGTTCTAGAAGTTGCACGGATGTCTGCCAAGTGTTTGGCAGGAAGAAAAGAAAAGTTGTCCAAAACAGCTTCCAATCGAATGTTCATGTGATTGGAAAAGTCAGGAGAGTGCAAAGGTACTGTTTTCTATCAGTTGGCAAGGTGCGCACACAATCCCAGTGTTGTACAGCTTGCTTCTTCACCTTCCCGAAGCTGCCGCTCTCGCCGGCTGTCGGAGCCCAAGAAGCGGCTTCTTCGCGCAAAGACGATTGTGCCGCTCACAGTGCTCTCCTTAGCGCGGCTTCTGCCGAAAGACGCCCGGCAGCGGCTCTTACCTCCGGAGAGCATCCTACCTTCGTCTTTAGCTCCTCTTCTCATCTACCTCTCGGCAAAACGCTTTCCCACTATGTCTGGCTAGGAAAAACTGTGCCAGTACAGAAAACATCTCCCATCGTGTTCTAGAAGTTGCACGGATGTCTGCCAAGTGTTTGGCAGGAAGAAAAGGAAAGTTGTCCAAAACAGCTTCCAATCGAATGTTCATGTGATTGGAAAAGTCAGGAGAGTGCAAAGGTACTGTTTTCTATCAGTTGGCAAGGTGCGCACACAATCCCAGTGTTGTACAGCTTGCTTCTTCACCTTCCCGAAGCTGCCGCTCTCGCCGGCTGTCGGAGCCCAAGAAGCGGCTTCTTCGCGCAAAGACGATTGTGCCGCTCACAGTGCTCTCCTTAGCGCGGCTTCTGCCGAAAGACGCCCGGCAGCGGCTCTTACCTCCGGAGAGCATCCTACCTTCGTCTTTAGCTCCTCTTCTCATCTACCTCTCGGCAAAACGCTTTCCCACTATGTCTGGCTAGGAAAAACTGTGCCAGCACAGAAAACATCTCCCATCGTGTACTAGAAGTTGCACGGATGTCTGCCAAGTGTTTGGCAGGAAGAAAAGAAAAGTTGTCCAAAACAGCTTCCAATCGAATGTTCATGTGATTGGAAAAGTCAGGAGAGTGCAAAGGTACTGTTTTCTATCAGTTGGCAAGGTGCGCACACAATCCCAGTGTTGTACAGCTTGCTTCTTCAACTTCCCGAAGCTGCCGCTCTCGCCGGCTGCCGGAGCCCAAGAAGCGGCTTCTTCGCGCAAAGACGATTGTGCCGCTCACAGTGCTCTCCTTAGCGCGGCTTCTGCCGAAAGACGCCCGGCAGCGGCTCTTACCTCCGGAGAGCATCCTACCTTCGTCTTTAGCTCCTCTTCTCATCTACCTCTCGGCAAAACGCTTTTCCACTATGTCTGGCTAGGGAAAACTGTGCCAGCACAGAAAACATCTCCCATCGTGTTCTAGAAGTTGCAGAGATGTCTGCCAAGTGTTTGGCAGGAAGAAATGAAAAGTTGTCCAAAACAGCTTCCAATCGAATGTTCATGTGATTGGAAAAGTCAGGAGAGTGCAAAGGTACTGTTTTCTATCAGTTGGCAAGGTGCGCACACAATCCCAGTGTTGTACAGCTTGCTTCTTCACCTTCCCGAAGCTGCCGCTCTCGCCGGCTGCCGGAGCCCAAGAAGCGGCTTCTTCGCGCAAAGACGATTGTGCCGCTCACAGTGCTCTCCTTAGCGCGGCTTCTGCCGAAAGACGCCCGGCAGCGGCTCTTACCTCCGGAGAGCATCCTACCTTCGTCTTTCGCGTCTTTTGTAGTCTACATCTTAGCAAAACGCTTTCCCACTATGTCTGGCTAGGAAAAACTGTGCCAGCACAGAAAACATCTCCCATCGTGTTCTAGAAGTTGCACGGATGTCTGCCAAGTGTTTGGCAGGAAGAAAAGAAAAGTTGTCCAAAACAGCTTCCAATCGAATGTTCATGTGATTGGAAAAGTCAGGAGAGTGCAAAGGTACTGTTTTCTATCAGTTGGCAAGGTGCGCACACAATCCCAGTGTTGTACAGCTTGCTTCTTCACCTTCCCGAAGCTGCCGCTCTCGCCGGCTGCCGGAGCCCAAGAAGCGGCTTCTTCGCGCAAAGACGATTGTGCCGCTCACAGTGCTCTCCTTAGCGCGGCTTCTGCCGAAAGACGCCCGGCAGCGGCTCTTACCTCCGGAGAGCATCCTACCTTCGTCTTTCGCGTCTTCTGTAGTCTACATCTTAGCAAAACGCTTTTCCACTATGTCTGGCTAGGAAAAACTGTGCCAGCACAGAAAACATCTCCCATCGTGTTCTAGAAGTTGCACGGATGTCTGCCAAGTGTTTGGCGGCAAGAAAAGAAAAGTTGTCCAAAACAGCTTCCAATCGAATGTTCATGTGATTGGAAAAGTCAGGAGAGTGCAAAGGTACTGTTTTCTATCAGTTGGCAAGGTGCGCACACAATCCCAGTGTTGTACAGCTTGCTTCTTCACCTTCCCGAAGCTGCCGCTCTCGCCGGCTGCCGGAGCCCAAGAAGCGGCTTCTTCGCGCAAAGACGATTGTGCCGCTCACAGTGCTCTCCTTAGCGCGGCTTCTGCCGAAAGACGCCCGGCAGCGGCTCTTACCTCCGGAGAGCATCCTACCTTCGTCTTTCGCGTCTTTTGTAGTCTACATCTTAGCAAAACGCTTTCCCACTATGTCTGGCTAGGAAAAACTGTGCCAGCACAGAAAACATCTCCCATCGTGTTCTAGAAGTTGCAGAGATGTCTGCCAAGTGTTTGGCAGGAAGAAAAGGAAAGTTGTCCAAAACAGCTTCCAATCGAATGTTCATGTGATTGGAAAAGTCAGGAGAGTGCAAAGGTACTGTTTTCTATCAGTTGGCAAGGTGCGCACACAATCCCAGTGTTGTACAGCTTGCTTCTTCACCTTCCCGAAGCTGCCGCTCTCGCCGGCTGCCGGAGCCCAAGAAGCGGCTTCTTCGCGCAAAGACGATTGTGCCGCTCACAGTGCTCTCCTTAGCGCGGCTTCTGCCGAAAGACGCCCGGCAGCGGCTCTTACCTCCGGAGAGCATCCTACCTTCGTCTTTCGCGTCTTTTGTAGTCTACATCTTAGCAAAACGCTTTCCCACTATGTCTGGCTAGGAAAAACTGTGCCAGCACAGAAAACATCTCCCATCGTGTTCTAGAAGTTGCACGGATGTCTGCCAAGTGTTTGGCAGGAAGAAAAGAAAAGTTGTCCAAAACAGCTTCCAATCGAATGTTCATGTGATTGGAAAAGTCAGGAGAGTGCAAAGGTACTGTTTTCTATCAGTTGGCAAGGTGCGCACACAATCCCAGTGCTGTACAGCTTGCTTCTTCACCTTCCCGAAGCTGCCGCTCTCGCCGGCTGCCGGAGCCCAAGAAGCGGCTTCTTCGCGCAAAGACGATTGTGCCGCTCACAGTGCTCTCCTTAGCGCGGCTTCTGCCGAAAGACGCCTGGCAGCGGCTCTTACCTCCGGAGAGCATCCTACCTTCGTCTTTCGCGTCCTTTGTAGTCTACATCTTAGCAAAACGCTTTCCCACTATGTCTGGCTAGGAAAAACTGTGCCAGCACAGAAAACATCTCCCATCGTGTTCTAGAAGTTGCACGGATGTCTGCCAAGTGTTTGGCAGGAAGAAAAGAAAAGTTGTCCAAAACAGCTTCCAATCGAATGTTCATGTGATTGGAAAAGTCAGGAGAGTGCAAAGGTACTGTTTTCTATCAGTTGGCAAGGTGCGCACACAATCCCAGTGTTGTACAGCTTGCTTCTTCACCTTCCGGAAGCTGCCGCTCTCGCCGGCTGCCGGAGCCCAAGAAGCGGCTTCTTCGCGCAAAGACGATTGTGCCGCTCACAGTGCTCTCCTTAGCGCGGCTTCTGCCGAAAGACGCCCGGCAGCGGCTCTTACCTCCGGAGAGCATCCTACCTTCGTCTTTAGCTCCTCTTCTCATCTACCTCTCGGCAAAACGCTTTCCCACTATGTCTGGCTAGGAAAAACTGTGCCAGCACAGAAAACATCTCCCATCGTGTACTAGAAGTTGCACGGATGTCTGCCAAGTGTTTGGCAGGAAGAAAAGAAAAGTTGTCCAAAACAGCTTCCAATCGAATGTTCATGTGATTGGAAAAGTCAGGAGAGTGCAAAGGTACTGTTTTCTATCAGTTGGCAAGGTGCGCACACAATCCCAGTGTTGTACAGCTTGCTTCTTCACCTTCCCGAAGCTGCCGCTCTCGCCGGCTGCCGGAGCCCAAGAAGCGGCTTCTTCGCGCAAAGACGATTGTGCCGCTCACAGTGCTCTCCTTAGCGCGGCTTCTGCCGAAAGACGCCCGGCAGCGGCTCTTACCTCCGGAGAGCAGCCTACCTTCGTCTTTAGCTCCTCTTCTCATCTACCTCTCGGCAAAACGCTTTTCCACTATGTCTGGCTAGGGAAAACTGTGCCAGCACAGAAAACATCTCCCATCGTGTTCTAGAAGTTGCAGAGATGTCTGCCAAGTGTTTGGCAGGAAGAAAAGGAAAGTTGTCCAAAACAGCTTCCAATCGAATGTTCATGTGATTGGAAAAGTCAGGAGAGTGCAAAGGTACTGTTTTCTATCAGTTGGCAAGGTGCGCACACAATCCCAGTGTTGTACAGCTTGCTTCTTCACCTTCCCGAAGCTGCCGCTCTCGCCGGCTGCCGGAGCCCAAGAAGCGGCTTCTTCGCGCAAAGACGATTGTGCCGCTCACAGTGCTCTCCTTAGCGCGGCTTCTGCCGAAAGACGCCCGGCAGCGGCTCTTACCTCCGGAGAGCATCCTACCTTCGTCTTTCGCGTCTTCTGTAGTCTACATCTTAGCAAAACGCTTTCCCACTATGTCTGGCTAGGAAAAACTGTGCCAGCACAGAAAACATCTCCCATCATGTTCTAGAAGTTGCACGGATGTCTGCCAAGTGTTTGGCAGGAAGAAAAGAAAAGTTGTCCAAAACAGCTTCCAATCGAATGTTCATGTGATTGGAAAAGTCAGGAGAGTGCAAAGGTACTGTTTTCTATCAGTTGGCAAGGTGCGCACACAATCCCAGTGTTGTACAGCTTGCTTCTTCACCTTCCCGAAGCTGCCGCTCTCGCCGGCTGCCGGAGCCCAAGAAGCGGCTTCTTCGCGCAAAGACGATTGTGCCGCTCACAGTGCTCTCCTTAGCGCGGCTTCTGCCGAAAGACGCCCGGCAGCGGCTCTTACCTCCGGAGAGCATCCTACCTTCGTCTTTAGCTCCTCTTCTCATCTACCTCTCGGCAAAACGCTTTCCCACTATGTCTGGCTAGGAAAAACTGTGCCAGCACAGAAAACATCTCCCATCGTGTTCTAGAAGTTGCAGAGATGTCTGCCAAGTGTTTGGCAGGAAGAAAAGAAAAGTTGTCCAAAACAGCTTCCAATCGAATGTTCATGTGATTGGAAAAGTCAGGAGAGTGCAAAGGTACTGTTTTCTATCAGTTGGCAAGGTGCGCACACAATCCCAGTGTTGTACAGCTTGCTTCTTCACCTTCCCGAAGCTGCCGCTCTCGCCGGCTGCCGGAGCCCAAGAAGCGGCTTCTTCGCGCAAAGACGATTGTGCCGCTCACAGTGCTCTCCTTAGCGCGGCTTCTGCCGAAAGACGCCCGGCAGCGGCTCTTACCTCCGGAGAGCATCCTACCTTCGTCTTTCGCGTCTTTTGTAGTCTACATCTTAGCGAAACGCTTTCCCACTATGTCTGGCTAGGAAAAACTGTGCCAGCACAGAAAACATCTCCCATCGTGTTCTAGAAGTTGCACGGATGTCTGCCAAGTGTTTGGCAGGAAGAAAAGAAAAGTTGTCCAAAACAGCTTCCAATCGAATGTTCATGTGATTGGAAAAGTCAGGAGAGTGCAAAGGTACTGTTTTCTATCAGTTGGCAAGGTGCGCACACAATCCCAGTGTTGTACAGCTTGCTTCTTCACCTTCCCGAAGCTGCCGCTCTCGCCGGCTGCCGGAGCCCAAGAAGCGGCTTCTTCGCGCAAAGACGATTGTGCCGCTCACAGTGCTCTCCTTAGCGCGGCTTCTGCCGAAAGACGCCCGGCAGCGGCTCTTACCTCCGGAGAGCAGCCTACCTTCGTCTTTAGCTCCTCTTCTCATCTACCTCTCGGCAAAACGCTTTCCCACTATGTCTGGCTAGGAAAAACTGTGCCAGTACAGAAAACATCTCCGATCGTGTTCTAGAAGTTGCACGGATGTCTGCCAAGTGTTTGGCAGGAAGAAAAGAAAAGTTGTCCAAAACAGCTTCCAATCGAATGTTCATGTGATTGGAAAAGTCAGGAGAGTGCAAAGGTACTGTTTTCTATCAGTTGGCAAGGTGCGCACACAATCCCAGTGTTGTACAGCTTGCTTCTTCACCTTCCCGAAGCTGCCGCTCTCGCCGGCTGTCGGAGCCCAAGAAGCGGCTTCTTCGCGCAAAGACGATTGTGCCGCTCACAGTGCTCTCCTTAGCGCGGCTTCTGCCGAAAGACGCCCGGCAGCGGCTCTTACCTCCGGAGAGCATCCTACCTTCGTCTTTCGCGTCTTTTGTAGTCTACATCTTAGCAAAACGCTTTCCCACTATGTCTGGCTAGGGAAAACTGTGCCAGCACAGAAAACATCTCCCATCGTGTTCTAGAAGTTGCACGGATGTCTGCCAAGTGTTTGGCAGGAAGAAAAGAAAAGTTGTCCAAAACAGCTTCCAATCGAATGTTCATGTGATTGGAAAAGTCAGGAGAGTGCAAAGGTACTGTTTTCTATCAGTTGGCAAGGTGCGCACACAATCCCAGTGTTGTACAGCTTGCTTCTTCACCTTCCCGAAGCTGCCGCTCTCGCCGGCTGCCGGAGCCCAAGAAGCGGCTTCTTCGCGCAAAGACGATTGTGCCGCTCACAGTGCTCTCCTTAGCGCGGCTTCTGCCGAAAGACGCCCGGCAGCGGCTCTTACCTCCGGAGAGCATCCTACCTTCGTCTTTCGCGTCTTTTGTAGTCTACATCTTAGCAAAACGCTTTCCCACTATGTCTGGCTAGGAAAAACTGTGCCAGCACAGAAAACATCTCCCATCGTGTTCTAGAAGTTGCACGGATGTCTGCCAAGTGTTTGGCAGGAAGAAAAGAAAAGTTGTCCAAAACAGCTTCCAATCGAATGTTCATGTGATTGGAAAAGTCAGGAGAGTGCAAAGGTACTGTTTTCTATCAGTTGGCAAGGTGCGCACACAATCCCAGTGTTGTACAGCTTGCTTCTTCACCTTCCCGAAGCTGCCGCTCTCGCCGGCTGCCGGAGCCCAAGAAGCGGCTTCTTCGCGCAAAGACGATTGTGCCGCTCACAGTGCTCTCCTTAGCGCGGCTTCTGCCGAAAGACGCCCGGCAGCGGCTCTTACCTCCGGAGAGCATCCTACCTTCGTCTTTAGCTCCTCTTCTCATCTACCTCTCGGCAAAACGCTTTCCCACTATGTCTGGCTAGGAAAAACTGTGCCAGCACAGAAAACATCTCCCATCGTGTTCTAGAAGTTGCAGAGATGTCTGCCAAGTGTTTGGCAGGAAGAAAAGAAAAGTTGTCCAAAACAGCTTCCAATCGAATGTTCATGTGATTGGAAAAGTCAGGAGAGTGCAAAGGTACTGTTTTCTCTCAGTTGGCAAGGTGCGCACACAATCCCAGTGTTGTACAGCTTGCTTCTTCACCTTCCCGAAGCTGCCGCTCTCGCCGGCTGTCGGAGCCCAAGAAGCGGCTTCTTCGCGCAAAGACGATTGTGCCGCTCACAGTGCTCTCCTTAGCGCGGCTTCTGCCGAAAGACGCCCGGCAGCGGCTCTTACCTCCGGAGAGCATCCTACCTTCGTCTTTCGCGTCTTTTGTAGTCTACATCTTAGCAAAACGCTTTCCCACTATGTCTGGCTAGGGAAAACTGTGCCAGCACAGAAAACATCTCCCATCGTGTTCTAGAAGTTGCACGGATGTCTGCCAAGTGTTTGGCAGGAAGAAAAGAAAAGTTGTCCAAAACAGCTTCCAATCGAATGTTCATGTGATTGGAAAAGTCAGGAGAGTGCAAAGGTACTGTTTTCTATCAGTTGGCAAGGTGCGCACACAATCCCAGTGTTGTACAGCTTGCTTCTTCACCTTCCCGAAGCTGCCGCTCTCGCCGGCTGCCGGAGCCCAAGAAGCGGCTTCTTCGCGCAAAGACGATTGTGCCGCTCACAGTGCTCTCCTTAGCGCGGCTTCTGCCGAAAGACGCCCGGCAGCGGCTCTTACCTCCGGAGAGCATCCTACCTTCGTCTTTCGCGTCTTTTGTAGTCTACATCTTAGCAAAACGCTTTCCCACTATGTCTGGCTAGGAAAAACTGTGCCAGCACAGAAAACATCTCCCATCGTGTTCTAGAAGTTGCACGGATGTCTGCCAAGTGTTTGGCAGGAAGAAAAGAAAAGTTGTCCAAAACAGCTTCCAATCGAATGTTCATGTGATTGGAAAAGTCAGGAGAGTGCAAAGGTACTGTTTTCTATCAGTTGGCAAGGTGCGCACACAATCCCAGTGTTGTACAGCTTGCTTCTTCACCTTCCCGAAGCTGCCGCTCTCGCCGGCTGCCGGAGCCCAAGAAGCGGCTTCTTCGCGCAAAGACGATTGTGCCGCTCACAGTGCTCTCCTTAGCGCGGCTTCTGCCGAAAGACGCCCGGCAGCGGCTCTTACCTCCGGAGAGCATCCTACCTTCGTCTTTAGCTCCTCTTCTCATCTACCTCTCGGCAAAACGCTTTCCCACTATGTCTGGCTAGGTAAAACTGTGCCAGCACAGAAAACATCTCCCATCGTGTTCTAGAAGTTGCAGAGATGTCTGCCAAGTGTTTGGCAGGAAGAAAAGAAAAGTTGTCCAAAACAGCTTCCAATCGAATGTTCATGTGATTGGAAAAGTCAGGAGAGTGCAAAGGTACTGTTTTCTATCAGTTGGCAAGGTGCGCACACAATCCCAGTGTTGTACAGCTTGCTTCTTCACCTTCCCGAAGCTGCCGCTCTCGCCGGCTGCCGGAGCCCAAGAAGCGGCTTCTTCGCGCAAAGACGATTGTGCCGCTCACAGTGCTCTCCTTAGCGCGGCTTCTGCCGAAAGACGCCCGGCAGCGGCTCTTACCTCCGGAGAGCATCCTACCTTCGTCTTTAGCTCCTCTTCTCATCTACCTCTCGGCAAAACGCTTTCCCACTATGTCTGGCTAGGAAAAACTGTGCCAGTACAGAAAACATCTCCCATCGTGTTCTAGAAGTTGCACGGATGTCTGCCAAGTGTTTGGCAGGAAGAAAAGGAAAGTTGTCCAAAACAGCTTCCAATCGAATGTTCATGTGATTGGAAAAGTCAGGAGAGTGCAAAGGTACTGTTTTCTATCAGTTGGCAAGGTGCGCACACAATCCCAGTGTTGTACAGCTTGCTTCTTCACCTTCCCGAAGCTGCCGCTCTCGCCGGCTGTCGGAGCCCAAGAAGCGGCTTCTTCGCGCAAAGACGATTGTGCCGCTCACAGTGCTCTCCTTAGCGCGGCTTCTGCCGAAAGACGCCCGGCAGCGGCTCTTACCTCCGGAGAGCATCCTACCTTCGTCTTTAGCTCCTCTTCTCATCTACCTCTCGGCAAAACGCTTTCCCACTATGTCTGGCTAGGAAAAACTGTGCCAGCACAGAAAACATCTCCCATCGTGTACTAGAAGTTGCACGGATGTCTGCCAAGTGTTTGGCAGGAAGAAAAGAAAAGTTGTCCAAAACAGCTTCCAATCGAATGTTCATGTGATTGGAAAAGTCAGGAGAGTGCAAAGGTACTGTTTTCTATCAGTTGGCAAGGTGCGCACACAATCCCAGTGTTGTACAGCTTGCTTCTTCACCTTCCCGAAGCTGCCGCTCTCGCCGGCTGCCGGAGCCCAAGAAGCGGCTTCTTCGCGCAAAGACGATTGTGCCGCTCACAGTGCTCTCCTTAGCGCGGCTTCTGCCGAAAGACGCCCGGCAGCGGCTCTTACCTCCGGAGAGCATCCTACCTTCGTCTTTCGCGTCTTTTGTAGTCTACATCTTAGCAAAACGCTTTCCCACTATGTCTGGCTAGGGAAAACTGTGCCAGCACAGAAAACATCTCCCATCGTGTTCTAGAAGTTGCAGAGATGTCTGCCAAGTGTTTGGCAGGAAGAAAAGGAAAGTTGTCCAAAACAGCTTCCAATCGAATGTTCATGTGATTGGAAAAGTCAGGAGAGTGCAAAGGTACTGTTTTCTATCAGTTGGCAAGGTGCGCACACAATCCCAGTGTTGTACAGCTTGCTTCTTCACCTTCCCGAAGCTGCCGCTCTCGCCGGCTGTCGGAGCCCAAGAAGCGGCTTCTTCGCGCAAAGACGATTGTGCCGCTCACAGTGCTCTCCTTAGCGCGGCTTCTGCCGAAAGACGCCCGGCAGCGGCTCTTACCTCCGGAGAGCATCCTACCTTCGTCTTTCGCGTCTTTTGTAGTCTACATCTTAGCAAAACGCTTTCCCACTATGTCTGGCTAGGAAAAACTGTGCCAGCACAGAAAACATCTCCCATCGTGTTCTAGAAGTTGCAGAGATGTCTGCCAAGTGTTTGGCAGGAAGAAAAGGAAAGTTGTCCAAAACAGCTTCCAATCGAATGTTCATGTGATTGGAAAAGTCAGGAGAGTGCAAAGGTACTGTTTTCTATCAGTTGGCAAGGTGCGCACACAATCCCAGTGTTGTACAGCTTGCTTCTTCACCTTCCCGAAGCTGCCGCTCTCGCCGGCTGTCGGAGCCCAAGAAGCGGCTTCTTCGCGCAAAGACGATTGTGCCGCTCACAGTGCTCTCCTTAGCGCGGCTTCTGCCGAAAGACGCCCGGCAGCGGCTCTTACCTCCGGAGAGCATCCTACCTTCGTCTTTAGCTCCTCTTCTCATCTACCTCTCGGCAAAACGCTTTCCCACTATGTCTGGCTAGGAAAAACTGTGCCAGTACAGAAAACATCTCCCATCGTGTTCTAGAAGTTGCACGGATGTCTGCCAAGTGTTTGGCAGGAAGAAAAGGAAAGTTGTCCAAAACAGCTTCCAATCGAATGTTCATATGATTGGAAAAGTCAGGAGAGTGCAAAGGTACTGTTTTCTATCAGTTGGCAAGGTGCGCACACAATCCCAGTGTTGTACAGCTTGCTTCTTCACCTTCCCGAAGCTGCCGCTCTCGCCGGCTGTCGGAGCCCAAGAAGCGGCTTCTTCGCGCAAAGACGATTGTGCCGCTCACAGTGCTCTCCTTAGCGCGGCTTCTGCCGAAAGACGCCCGGCAGCGGCTCTTACCTCCGGAGAGCATCCTACCTTCGTCTTTAGCTCCTCTTCTCATCTACCTCTCGGCAAAACGCTTTCCCACTATGTCTGGCTAGGAAAAACTGTGCCAGCACAGAAAACATCTCCCATCGTGTTCTAGAAGTTGCAGAGATGTCTGCCAAGTGTTTGGCAGGAAGAAAAGGAAAGTTGTCCAAAACAGCTTCCAATCGAATGTTCATGTGATTGGAAAAGTCAGGAGAGTGCAAAGGTACTGTTTTCTATCAGTTGGCAAGGTGCGCACACAATCCCAGTGTTGTACAGCTTGCTTCTTCACCTTCCCGAAGCTGCCGCTCTCGCCGGCTGTCGGAGCCCAAGAAGCGGCTTCTTCGCGCAAAGACGATTGTGCCGCTCACAGTGCTCTCCTTAGCGCGGCTTCTGCCGAAAGACGCCCGGCAGCGGCTCTTACCTCCGGAGAGCATCCTACCTTCGTCTTTAGCTCCTCTTCTCATCTACCTCTCGGCAAAACGCTTTCCCAATATGTCTGGCTAGGAAAAACTGTGCCAGTACAGAAAACATCTCCCATCGTGTTCTAGAAGTTGCACGGATGTCTGCCAAGTGTTTGGCAGGAAGAAAAGGAAAGTTGTCCAAAACAGCTTCCAATCGAATGTTCATATGATTGGAAAAGTCAGGAGAGTGCAAAGGTACTGTTTTCTATCAGTTGGCAAGGTGCGCACACAATCCCAGTGTTGTACAGCTTGCTTCTTCACCTTCCCGAAGCTGCCGCTCTCGCCGGCTGTCGGAGCCCAAGAAGCGGCTTCTTCGCGCAAAGACGATTGTGCCGCTCACAGTGCTCTCCTTAGCGCGGCTTCTGCCGAAAGACGCCCGGCAGCGGCTCTTACCTCCGGAGAGCATCCTACCTTCGTCTTTAGCTCCTCTTCTCATCTACCTCTCGGCAAAACGCTTTCCCACTATGTCTGGCTAGGAAAAACTGTGCCAGCACAGAAAACATCTCCCATCGTGTACTAGAAGTTGCACGGATGTCTGCCAAGTGTTTGGCAGGAAGAAAAGAAAAGTTGTCCAAAACAGCTTCCAATCGAATGTTCATGTGATTGGAAAAGTCAGGAGAGTGCAAAGGTACTGTTTTCTATCAGTTGGCAAGGTGCGCACACAATCCCAGTGTTGTACAGCTTGCTTCTTAAACTTCCCGAAGCTGCCGCTCTCGCCGGCTGCCGGAGCCCAAGAAGCGGCTTCTTCGCGCAAAGACGATTGTGCCGCTCACAGTGCTCTCCTTAGCGCGGCTTCTGCCGAAAGACGCCCGGCAGCGGCTCTTACCTCCGGAGAGCATCCTACCTTCGTCTTTAGCTCCTCTTCTCATCTACCTCTCGGCAAAACGCTTTTCCACTATGTCTGGCTAGGGAAAACTGTGCCAGCACAGAAAACATCTCCCATCGTGTTCTAGAAGTTGCAGAGATGTCTGCCAAGTGTTTGGCAGGAAGAAATGAAAAGTTGTCCAAAACAGCTTCCAATCGAATGTTCATGTGATTGGAAAAGTCAGGAGAGTGCAAAGGTACTGTTTTCTATCAGTTGGCAAGGTGCGCACACAATCCCAGTGTTGTACAGCTTGCTTCTTCACCTTCCCGAAGCTGCCGCTCTCGCCGGCTGCCGGAGCCCAAGAAGCGGCTTCTTCGCGCAAAGACGATTGTGCCGCTCACAGTGCTCTCCTTAGCGCGGCTTCTGCCGAAAGACGCCCGGCAGCGGCTCTTACCTCCGGAGAGCATCCTACCTTCGTCTTTCGCGTCTTTTGTAGTCTACATCTTAGCAAAACGCTTTCCCACTATGTCTGGCTAGGAAAAACTGTGCCAGCACAGAAAACATCTCCCATCGTGTTCTAGAAGTTGCAGAGATGTCTGCCAAGTGTTTGGCAGGAAGAAAAGGAAAGTTGTCCAAAACAGCTTCCAATCGAATGTTCATGTGATTGGAAAAGTCAGGAGAGTGCAAAGGTACTGTTTTCTATCAGTTGGCAAGGTGCGCACACAATCCCAGTGTTGTACAGCTTGCTTCTTCACCTTCCCGAAGCTGCCGCTCTCGCCGGCTGCCGGAGCCCAAGAAGCGGCTTCTTCGCGCAAAGACGATTGTGCCGCTCACAGTGCTCTCCTTAGCGCGGCTTCTGCCGAAAGACGCCCGGCAGCGGCTCTTACCTCCGGAGAGCATCCTACCTTCGTCTTTAGCTCCTCTTCTCATCTACCTCTCGGCAAAACGCTTTCCCACTATGTCTGGCTAGGAAAAACTGTGCCAGCACAGAAAACATCTCCCATCGTGTACTAGAAGTTGCACGGATGTCTGCCAAGTGTTTGGCAGGAAGAAAAGAAAAGTTGTCCAAAACAGCTTCCAATCGAATGTTCATGTGATTGGAAAAGTCAGGAGAGTGCAAAGGTAGTGTTTTCTATCAGTTGGCAAGGTGCGCACACAATCCCAGTGTTGTACAGCTTGCTTCTTCACCTTCCCGAAGCTGCCGCTCTCGCCGGCTGCCGGAGCCCAAGAAGCGGCTTCTTCGCGCAAAGACGATTGTGCCGCTCACAGTGCTCTCCTTAGCGCGGCTTCTGCCGAAAGACGCCCGGCAGCGGCTCTTACCTCCGGAGAGCAGCCTACCTTCGTCTTTAGCTCCTCTTCTCATCTACCTCTCGGCAAAACGCTTTTCCACTATGTCTGGCTAGGGAAAACTGTGCCAGCACAGAAAACATCTCCCATCGTGTTCTAGAAGTTGCAGAGATGTCTGCCAAGTGTTTGGCAGGAAGAAAAGGAAAGTTGTCCAAAACAGCTTCCAATCGAATGTTCATGTGATTGGAAAAGTCAGGAGAGTGCAAAGGTACTGTTTTCTATCAGTTGGCAAGGTGCGCACACAATCCCAGTGTTGTACAGCTTGCTTCTTCACCTTCCCGAAGCTGCCGCTCTCGCCGGCTGCCGGAGCCCAAGAAGCGGCTTCTTCGCGCAAAGACGATTGTGCCGCTCACAGTGCTCTCCTTAGCGCGGCTTCTGCCGAAAGACGCCCGGCAGCGGCTCTTACCTCCGGAGAGCATCCTACCTTCGTCTTTCGCGTCTTCTGTAGTCTACATCTTAGCAAAACGCTTTCCCACTATGTCTGGCTAGGAAAAACTGTGCCAGCACAGAAAACATCTCCCATCGTGTTCTAGAAGTTGCACGGATGTCTGCCAAGTGTTTGGCAGGAAGAAAAGAAAAGTTGTCCAAAACAGCTTCCAATCGAATGTTCATGTGATTGGAAAAGTCAGGAGAGTGCAAAGGTACTGTTTTCTATCAGTTGGCAAGGTGCGCACACAATCCCAGTGTTGTACAGCTTGCTTCTTCACCTTCCCGAAGCTGCCGCTCTCGCCGGCTGCCGGAGCCCAAGAAGCGGCTTCTTCGCGCAAAGACGATTGTGCCGCTCACAGTGCTCTCCTTAGCGCGGCTTCTGCCGAAAGACGCCCGGCAGCGGCTCTTACCTCCGGAGAGCATCCTACCTTCGTCTTTAGCTCCTCTTCTCATCTACCTCTCGGCAAAACGCTTTTCCACTATGTCTGGCTAGGGAAAACTGTGCCAGCACAGAAAACATCTCCCATCGTGTTCTAGAAGTTGCAGAGATGTCTGCCAAGTGTTTGGCAGGAAGAAAAGAAAAGTTGTCCAAAACAGCTTCCAATCGAATGTTCATGTGATTGGAAAAGTCAGGAGAGTGCAAAGGTACTGTTTTCTATCAGTTGGCAAGGTGCGCACACAATCCCAGTGTTGTACAGCTTGCTTCTTCACCTTCCGGAAGCTGCCGCTCTCGCCGGCTGCCGGAGCCCAAGAAGCGGCTTCTTCGCGCAAAGACGATTGTGCCGCTCACAGTGCTCTCCTTAGCGCGGCTTCTGCCGAAAGACGCCCGGCAGCGGCTCTTACCTCCGGAGAGCATCCTACCTTCGTCTTTCGCGTCTTTTGTAGTCTACATCTTAGCGAAACTCTTTCCCACTATGTCTGGCTAGGAAAAACTGTGCCAGCACAGAAAACATCTCCGATCGTGTTCTAGAAGTTGCACGGATGTCTGCCAAGTGTTTGGCAGGAAGAAAAGAAAAGTTGTCCAAAACAGCTTCCAATCGAATGTTCATGTGATTGGAAAAGTCAGGAGAGTGCAAAGGTACTGTTTTCTATCAGTTGGCAAGGTGCGCACACAATCCCAGTGTTGTACAGCTTGCTTCTTCACCTTCCCGAAGCTGCCGCTCTCGCCGGCTGTCGGAGCCCAAGAAGCGGCTTCTTCGCGCAAAGACGATTGTGCCGCTCACAGTGCTCTCCTTAGCGCGGCTTCTGCCGAAAGACGCCCGGCAGCGGCTCTTACCTCCGGAGAGCATCCTACCTTCGTCTTTCGCGTCTTTTGTAGTCTACATCTTAGCAAAACGCTTTCCCACTATGTCTGGCTAGGAAAAACTGTGCCAGCACAGAAAACATCTCCCATCGTGTTCTAGAAGTTGCACGGATGTCTGCCAAGTGTTTGGCAGGAAGAAAAGAAAAGTTGTCCAAAACAGCTTCCAATCGAATGTTCATGTGATTGGAAAAGTCAGGAGAGTGCAAAGGTACTGTTTTCTATCAGTTGGCAAGGTGCGCACACAATCCCAGTGTTGTACAGCTTGCTTCTTCACCTTCCCGAAGCTGCCGCTCTCGCCGGCTGCCGGAGCCCAAGAAGCGGCTTCTTCGCGCAAAGACGATTGTGCCGCTCACAGTGCTCTCCTTAGCGCGGCTTCTGCCGAAAGACGCCCGGCAGCGGCTCTTACCTCCGGAGAGCATCCTACCTTCGTCTTTAGCTCCTCTTCTCATCTACCTCTCGGCAAAACGCTTTCCCACTATGTCTGGCTAGGAAAAACTGTGCCAGCACAGAAAACATCTCCCATCGTGTACTAGAAGTTGCACGGATGTCTGCCAAGTGTTTGGCAGGAAGAAAAGAAAAGTTGTCCAAAACAGCTTCCAATCGAATGTTCATGTGATTGGAAAAGTCAGGAGAGTGCAAAGGTACTGTTTTCTATCAGTTGGCAAGGTGCGCACACAATCCCAGTGTTGTACAGCTTGCTTCTTCACCTTCCCGAAGCTGCCGCTCTCGCCGGCTGCCGGAGCCCAAGAAGCGGCTTCTTCGCGCAAAGACGATTGTGCCGCTCACAGTGCTCTCCTTAGCGCGGCTTCTGCCGAAAGACGCCCGGCAGCGGCTCTTACCTCCGGAGAGCAGCCTACCTTCGTCTTTAGCTCCTCTTCTCATCTACCTCTCGGCAAAACGCTTTCCCACTATGTCTGGCTAGGAAAAACTGTGCCAGCACAGAAAACATCTCCCATCGTGTTCTAGACGTTGCACGGATGTCTGCCAAGTGTTTGGCAGGAAGAAAAGAAAAGTTGTCCAAAACAGCTTCCAATCGAATGTTCATGTGATTGGAAAAGTCAGGAGAGTGCAAAGGTACTGTTTTCTATCAGTTGGCAAGGTGCGCACACAATCCCAGTGCTGTACAGCTTGCTTCTTCACCTTCCCGAAGCTGCCGCTCTCGCCGGCTGCCGGAGCCCAAGAAGCGGCTTCTTCGCGCAAAGATGATTGTGCCGCTCACAGTGCTCTCCTTAGCGCGGCTTCTGCCGAAAGACGCCTGGCAGCGGCTCTTACCTCCGGAGAGCATCCTACCTTCGTCTTTCGCGTCCTTTGTAGTCTACATCTTAGCAAAACGCTTTCCCACTATGTCTGGCTAGGAAAAACTGTGCCAGCACAGAAAACATCTCCCATCGTGTTCTAGAAGTTGCACGGATGTCTGCCAAGTGTTTGGCAGGAAGAAAAGAAAAGTTGTCCAAAACAGCTTCCAATCGAATGTTCATGTGATTGGAAAAGTCAGGAGAGTGCAAAGGTACTGTTTTCTATCAGTTGGCAAGGTGCGCACACAATCCCAGTGTTGTACAGCTTGCTTCTTCACCTTCCGGAAGCTGCCGCTCTCGCCGGCTGCCGGAGCCCAAGAAGCGGCTTCTTCGCGCAAAGACGATTGTGCCGCTCACAGTGCTCTCCTTAGCGCGGCTTCTGCCGAAAGACGCCCGGCAGCGGCTCTTACCTCCGGAGAGCATCCTACCTTCGTCTTTAGCTCCTCTTCTCATCTACCTCTCGGCAAAACGCTTTCCCACTATGTCTGGCTAGGAAAAACTGTGCCAGCACAGAAAACATCTCCCATCGTGTACTAGAAGTTGCACGGATGTCTGCCAAGTGTTTGGCAGGAAGAAAAGAAAAGTTGTCCAAAACAGCTTCCAATCGAATGTTCATGTGATTGGAAAAGTCAGGAGAGTGCAAAGGTAGTGTTTTCTATCAGTTGGCAAGGTGCGCACACAATCCCAGTGTTGTACAGCTTGCTTCTTCACCTTCCCGAAGCTGCCGCTCTCGCCGGCTGCCGGAGCCCAAGAAGCGGCTTCTTCGCGCAAAGACGATTGTGCCGCTCACAGTGCTCTCCTTAGCGCGGCTTCTGCCGAAAGACGCCCGGCAGCGGCTCTTACCTCCGGAGAGCAGCCTACCTTCGTCTTTAGCTCCTCTTCTCATCTACCTCTCGGCAAAACGCTTTTCCACTATGTCTGGCTAGGGAAAACTGTGCCAGCACAGAAAACATCTCCCATCGTGTTCTAGAAGTTGCAGAGATGTCTGCCAAGTGTTTGGCAGGAAGAAAAGGAAAGTTGTCCAAAACAGCTTCCAATCGAATGTTCATGTGATTGGAAAAGTCAGGAGAGTGCAAAGGTACTGTTTTCTATCAGTTGGCAAGGTGCGCACACAATCCCAGTGTTGTACAGCTTGCTTCTTCACCTTCCCGAAGCTGCCGCTCTCGCCGGCTGCCGGAGCCCAAGAAGCGGCTTCTTCGCGCAAAGACGATTGTGCCGCTCACAGTGCTCTCCTTAGCGCGGCTTCTGCCGAAAGACGCCCGGCAGCGGCTCTTACCTCCGGAGAGCATCCTACCTTCGTCTTTCGCGTCTTCTGTAGTCTACATCTTAGCAAAACGCTTTCCCACTATGTCTGGCTAGGAAAAACTGTGCCAGCACAGAAAACATCTCCCATCGTGTTCTAGAAGTTGCACGGATGTCTGCCAAGTGTTTGGCAGGAAGAAAAGAAAAGTTGTCCAAAACAGCTTCCAATCGAATGTTCATGTGATTGGAAAAGTCAGGAGAGTGCAAAGGTACTGTTTTCTATCAGTTGGCAAGGTGCGCACACAATCCCAGTGTTGTACAGCTTGCTTCTTCACCTTCCCGAAGCTGCCGCTCTCGCCGGCTGCCGGAGCCCAAGAAGCGGCTTCTTCGCGCAAAGACGATTGTGCCGCTCACAGTGCTCTCCTTAGCGCGGCTTCTGCCGAAAGACGCCCGGCAGCGGCTCTTACCTCCGGAGAGCATCCTACCTTCGTCTTTAGCTCCTCTTCTCATCTACCTCTCGGCAAAACGCTTTTCCACTATGTCTGGCTAGGGAAAACTGTGCCAGCACAGAAAACATCTCCCATCGTGTTCTAGAAGTTGCAGAGATGTCTGCCAAGTGTTTGGCAGGAAGAAAAGAAAAGTTGTCCAAAACAGCTTCCAATCGAATGTTCATGTGATTGGAAAAGTCAGGAGAGTGCAAAGGTACTGTTTTCTATCAGTTGGCAAGGTGCGCACACAATCCCAGTGTTGTACAGCTTGCTTCTTCACCTTCCCGAAGCTGCCGCTCTCGCCGGCTGCCGGAGCCCAAGAAGCGGCTTCTTCGCGCAAAGACGATTGTGCCGCTCACAGTGCTCTCCTTAGCGCGGCTTCTGCCGAAAGACGCCCGGCAGCGGCTCTTACCTCCGGAGAGCATCCTACCTTCGTCTTTCGCGTCTTTTGTAGTCTACATCTTAGCGAAACTCTTTCCCACTATGTCTGGCTAGGAAAAACTGTGCCAGCACAGAAAACATCTCCCATCGTGTTCTAGAAGTTGCACGGATGTCTGCCAAGTGTTTGGCAGGAAGAAAAGAAAAGTTGTCCAAAACAGCTTCCAATCGAATGTTCATGTGATTGGAAAAGTCAGGAGAGTGCAAAGGTACTGTTTTCTATCAGTTGGCAAGGTGCGCACACAATCCCAGTGTTGTACAGCTTGCTTCTTCACCTTCCCGAAGCTGCCGCTCTCGCCGGCTGCCGGAGCCCAAGAAGCGGCTTCTTCGCGCAAAGACGATTGTGCCGCTCACAGTGCTCTCCTTAGCGCGGCTTCTGCCGAAAGACGCCCGGCAGCGGCTCTTACCTCCGGAGAGCAGCCTACCTTCGTCTTTAGCTCCTCTTCTCATCTACCTCTCGGCAAAACGCTTTCCCACTATGTCTGGCTAGGAAAAACTGTGCCAGTACAGAAAACATCTCCGATCGTGTTCTAGAAGTTGCACGGATGTCTGCCAAGTGTTTGGCAGGAAGAAAAGAAAAGTTGTCCAAAACAGCTTCCAATCGAATGTTCATGTGATTGGAAAAGTCAGGAGAGTGCAAAGGTACTGTTTTCTATCAGTTGGCAAGGTGCGCACACAATCCCAGTGTTGTACAGCTTGCTTCTTCACCTTCCCGAAGCTGCCGCTCTCGCCGGCTGCCGGAGCCCAAGAAGCGGCTTCTTCGCGCAAAGACGATTGTGCCGCTCACAGTGCTCTCCTTAGCGCGGCTTCTGCCGAAAGACGCCCGGCAGCGGCTCTTACCTCCGGAGAGCATCCTACCTTCGTCTTTCGCGTCTTTTGTAGTCTACATCTTAGCAAAACGCTTTCCCACTATGTCTGGCTAGGGAAAACTGTGCCAGCACAGAAAACATCTCCCATCGTGTTCTAGAAGTTGCACGGATGTCTGCCAAGTGTTTGGCAGGAAGAAAAGAAAAGTTGTCCAAAACAGCTTCCAATCGAATGTTCATGTGATTGGAAAAGTCAGGAGAGTGCAAAGGTACTGTTTTCTATCAGTTGGCAAGGTGCGCACACAATCCCAGTGTTGTACAGCTTGCTTCTTCACCTTCCCGAAGCTGCCGCTCTCGCCGGCTGCCGGAGCCCAAGAAGCGGCTTCTTCGCGCAAAGACGATTGTGCCGCTCACAGTGCTCTCCTTAGCGCGGCTTCTGCCGAAAGACGCCCGGCAGCGGCTCTTACCTCCGGAGAGCATCCTACCTTCGTCTTTAGCTCCTCTTCTCATCTACCTCTCGGCAAAACGCTTTCCCACTATGTCTGGCTAGGAAAAACTGTGCCAGCACAGAAAACATCTCCCATCGTGTACTAGAAGTTGCACGGATGTCTGCCAAGTGTTTGGCAGGAAGAAAAGAAAAGTTGTCCAAAACAGCTTCCAATCGAATGTTCATGTGATTGGAAAAGTCAGGAGAGTGCAAAGGTACTGTTTTCTATCAGTTGGCAAGGTGCGCACACAATCCCAGTGTTGTACAGCTTGCTTCTTCACCTTCCCGAAGCTGCCGCTCTCGCCGGCTGCCGGAGCCCAAGAAGCGGCTTCTTCGCGCAAAGACGATTGTGCCGCTCACAGTGCTCTCCTTAGCGCGGCTTCTGCCGAAAGACGCCCGGCAGCGGCTCTTACCTCCGGAGAGCAGCCTACCTTCGTCTTTAGCTCCTCTTCTCATCTACCTCTCGGCAAAACGCTTTCCCACTATGTCTGGCTAGGAAAAACTGTGCCAGCACAGAAAACATCTCCCATCGTGTTCTAGACGTTGCACGGATGTCTGCCAAGTGTTTGGCAGGAAGAAAAGAAAAGTTGTCCAAAACAGCTTCCAATCGAATGTTCATGTGATTGGAAAAGTCAGGAGAGTGCAAAGGTACTGTTTTCTATCAGTTGGCAAGGTGCGCACACAATCCCAGTGCTGTACAGCTTGCTTCTTCACCTTCCCGAAGCTGCCGCTCTCGCCGGCTGCCGGAGCCCAAGAAGCGGCTTCTTCGCGCAAAGATGATTGTGCCGCTCACAGTGCTCTCCTTAGCGCGGCTTCTGCCGAAAGACGCCTGGCAGCGGCTCTTACCTCCGGAGAGCATCCTACCTTCGTCTTTCGCGTCCTTTGTAGTCTACATCTTAGCAAAACGCTTTCCCACTATGTCTGGCTAGGAAAAACTGTGCCAGCACAGAAAACATCTCCCATCGTGTTCTAGAAGTTGCACGGATGTCTGCCAAGTGTTTGGCAGGAAGAAAAGGAAAGTTGTCCAAAACAGCTTCCAATCGAATGTTCATGTGATTGGAAAAGTCAGGAGAGTGCAAAGGTACTGTTTTCTATCAGTTGGCAAGGTGCGCACACAATCCCAGTGTTGTACAGCTTGCTTCTTCACCTTCCGGAAGCTGCCGCTCTCGCCGGCTGCCGGAGCCCAAGAAGCGGCTTCTTCGCGCAAAGACGATTGTGCCGCTCACAGTGCTCTCCTTAGCGCGGCTTCTGCCGAAAGACGCCCGGCAGCGGCTCTTACCTCCGGAGAGCATCCTACCTTCGTCTTTAGCTCCTCTTCTCATCTACCTCTCGGCAAAACGCTTTCCCACTATGTCTGGCTAGGAAAAACTGTGCCAGCACAGAAAACATCTCCCATCGTGTACTAGAAGTTGCACGGATGTCTGCCAAGTGTTTGGCAGGAAGAAAAGAAAAGTTGTCCAAAACAGCTTCCAATCGAATGTTCATGTGATTGGAAAAGTCAGGAGAGTGCAAAGGTACTGTTTTCTATCAGTTGGCAAGGTGCGCACACAATCCCAGTGTTGTACAGCTTGCTTCTTCACCTTCCCGAAGCTGCCGCTCTCGCCGGCTGCCGGAGCCCAAGAAGCGGCTTCTTCGCGCAAAGACGATTGTGCCGCTCACAGTGCTCTCCTTAGCGCGGCTTCTGCCGAAAGACGCCCGGCAGCGGCTCTTACCTCCGGAGAGCAGCCTACCTTCGTCTTTAGCTCCTCTTCTCATCTACCTCTCGGCAAAACGCTTTTCCACTATGTCTGGCTAGGGAAAACTGTGCCAGCACAGAAAACATCTCCCATCGTGTTCTAGAAGTTGCAGAGATGTCTGCCAAGTGTTTGGCAGGAAGAAAAGGAAAGTTGTCCAAAACAGCTTCCAATCGAATGTTCATGTGATTGGAAAAGTCAGGAGAGTGCAAAGGTACTGTTTTCTATCAGTTGGCAAGGTGCGCACACAATCCCAGTGTTGTACAGCTTGCTTCTTCACCTTCCCGAAGCTGCCGCTCTCGCCCGCTGCCGGAGCCCAAGAAGCGGCTTCTTCGCGCAAAGACGATTGTGCCGCTCACAGTGCTCTCCTTAGCGCGGCTTCTGCCGAAAGACGCCCGGCAGCGGCTCTTACCTCCGGAGAGCATCCTACCTTCGTCTTTCGCGTCTTCTGTAGTCTACATCTTAGCAAAACGCTTTCCCACTATGTCTGGCTAGGAAAAACTGTGCCAGCACAGAAAACATCTCCCATCGTGTTCTAGAAGTTGCACGGATGTCTGCCAAGTGTTTGGCAGGAAGAAAAGAAAAGTTGTCCAAAACAGCTTCCAATCGAATGTTCATGTGATTGGAAAAGTCAGGAGAGTGCAAAGGTACTGTTTTCTATCAGTTGGCAAGGTGCGCACACAATCCCAGTGTTGTACAGCTTGCTTCTTCACCTTCCCGAAGCTGCCGCTCTCGCCGGCTGCCGGAGCCCAAGAAGCGGCTTCTTCGCGCAAAGACGATTGTGCCGCTCACAGTGCTCTCCTTAGCGCGGCTTCTGCCGAAAGACGCCCGGCAGCGGCTCTTACCTCCGGAGAGCATCCTACCTTCGTCTTTAGCTCCTCTTCTCATCTACCTCTCGGCAAAACGCTTTTCCACTATGTCTGGCTAGGGAAAACTGTGCCAGCACAGAAAACATCTCCCATCGTGTTCTAGAAGTTGCAGAGATGTCTGCCAAGTGTTTGGCAGGAAGAAAAGAAAAGTTGTCCAAAACAGCTTCCAATCGAATGTTCATGTGATTGGAAAAGTCAGGAGAGTGCAAAGGTACTGTTTTCTATCAGTTGGCAAGGTGCGCACACAATCCCAGTGTTGTACAGCTTGCTTCTTCACCTTCCCGAAGCTGCCGCTCTCGCCGGCTGCCGGAGCCCAAGAAGCGGCTTCTTCGCGCAAAGACGATTGTGCCGCTCACAGTGCTCTCCTTAGCGCGGCTTCTGCCGAAAGACGCCCGGCAGCGGCTCTTACCTCCGGAGAGCATCCTACCTTCGTCTTTCGCGTCTTTTGTAGTCTACATCTTAGCGAAACTCTTTCCCACTATGTCTGGCTAGGAAAAACTGTGCCAGCACAGAAATCATCTCCCATCGTGTTCTAGAAGTTGCACGGATGTCTGCCAAGTGTTTGGCAGGAAGAAAAGAAAAGTTGTCCAAAACAGCTTCCAATCGAATGTTCATGTGATTGGAAAAGTCAGGAGAGTGCAAAGGTACTGTTTTCTATCAGTTGGCAAGGTGCGCACACAATCCCAGTGTTGTACAGCTTGCTTCTTCACCTTCCCGAAGCTGCCGCTCTCGCCGGCTGCCGGAGCCCAAGAAGCGGCTTCTTCGCGCAAAGACGATTGTGCCGCTCACAGTGCTCTCCTTAGCGCGGCTTCTGCCGAAAGACGCCCGGCAGCGGCTCTTACCTCCGGAGAGCAGCCTACCTTCGTCTTTAGCTCCTCTTCTCATCTACCTCTCGGCAAAACGCTTTCCCACTATGTCTGGCTAGGAAAAACTGTGCCAGTACAGAAAACATCTCCGATCGTGTTCTAGAAGTTGCACGGATGTCTGCCAAGTGTTTGGCAGGAAGAAAAGAAAAGTTGTCCAAAACAGCTTCCAATCGAATGTTCATGTGATTGGAAAAGTCAGGAGAGTGCAAAGGTACTGTTTTCTATCAGTTGGCAAGGTGCGCACACAATCCCAGTGTTGTACAGCTTGCTTCTTCACCTTCCCGAAGCTGCCGCTCTCGCCGGCTGTCGGAGCCCAAGAAGCGGCTTCTTCGCGCAAAGACGATTGTGCCGCTCACAGTGCTCTCCTTAGCGCGGCTTCTGCCGAAAGACGCCCGGCAGCGGCTCTTACCTCCGGAGAGCATCCTACCTTCGTCTTTCGCGTCTTTTGTAGTCTACATCTTAGCAAAACGCTTTCCCACTATGTCTGGCTAGGGAAAACTGTGCCAGCACAGAAAACATCTCCCATCGTGTTCTAGAAGTTGCACGGATGTCTGCCAAGTGTTTGGCAGGAAGAAAAGAAAAGTTGTCCAAAACAGCTTCCAATCGAATGTTCATGTGATTGGAAAAGTCAGGAGAGTGCAAAGGTACTGTTTTCTATCAGTTGGCAAGGTGCGCACACAATCCCAGTGTTGTACAGCTTGCTTCTTCACCTTCCCGAAGCTGCCGCTCTCGCCGGCTGCCGGAGCCCAAGAAGCGGCTTCTTCGCGCAAAGACGATTGTGCCGCTCACAGTGCTCTCCTTAGCGCGGCTTCTGCCGAAAGACGCCCGGCAGCGGCTCTTACCTCCGGAGAGCATCCTACCTTCGTCTTTCGCGTCTTTTGTAGTCTACATCTTAGCAAAACGCTTTCCCACTATGTCTGGCTAGGAAAAACTGTGCCAGCACAGAAAACATCTCCCATCGTGTTCTAGAAGTTGCACGGATGTCTGCCAAGTGTTTGGCAGGAAGAAAAGAAAAGTTGTCCAAAACAGCTTCCAATCGAATGTTCATGTGATTGGAAAAGTCAGGAGAGTGCAAAGGTACTGTTTTCTATCAGTTGGCAAGGTGCGCACACAATCCCAGTGTTGTACAGCTTGCTTCTTCACCTTCCCGAAGCTGCCGCTCTCGCCGGCTGCCGGAGCCCAAGAAGCGGCTTCTTCGCGCAAAGACGATTGTGCCGCTCACAGTGCTCTCCTTAGCGCGGCTTCTGCCGAAAGACGCCCGGCAGCGGCTCTTACCTCCGGAGAGCATCCTACCTTCGTCTTTAGCTCCTCTTCTCATCTACCTCTCGGCAAAACGCTTTCCCACTATGTCTGGCTAGGTAAAACTGTGCCAGCACAGAAAACATCTCCCATCGTGTTCTAGAAGTTGCAGAGATGTCTGCCAAGTGTTTGGCAGGAAGAAAAGAAAAGTTGTCCAAAACAGCTTCCAATCGAATGTTCATGTGATTGGAAAAGTCAGGAGAGTGCAAAGGTACTGTTTTCTATCAGTTGGCAAGGTGCGCACACAATCCCAGTGTTGTACAGCTTGCTTCTTCACCTTCCCGAAGCTGCCGCTCTCGCCGGCTGCCGGAGCCCAAGAAGCGGCTTCTTCGCGCAAAGACGATTGTGCCGCTCACAGTGCTCTCCTTAGCGCGGCTTCTGCCGAAAGACGCCCGGCAGCGGCTCTTACCTCCGGAGAGCATCCTACCTTCGTCTTTAGCTCCTCTTCTCATCTACCTCTCGGCAAAACGCTTTCCCACTATGTCTGGCTAGGAAAAACTGTGCCAGTACAGAAAACATCTCCCATCGTGTTCTAGAAGTTGCACGGATGTCTGCCAAGTGTTTGGCAGGAAGAAAAGGAAAGTTGTCCAAAACAGCTTCCAATCGAATGTTCATGTGATTGGAAAAGTCAGGAGAGTGCAAAGGTACTGTTTTCTATCAGTTGGCAAGGTGCGCACACAATCCCAGTGTTGTACAGCTTGCTTCTTCACCTTCCCGAAGCTGCCGCTCTCGCCGGCTGTCGGAGCTCAAGAAGCGGCTTCTTCGCGCAAAGACGATTGTGCCGCTCACAGTGCTCTCCTTAGCGCGGCTTCTGCCGAAAGACGCCCGGCAGCGGCTCTTACCTCCGGAGAGCATCCTACCTTCGTCTTTAGCTCCTCTTCTCATCTACCTCTCGGCAAAACGCTTTCCCACTATGTCTGGCTAGGAAAAACTGTGCCAGCACAGAAAACATCTCCCATCGTGTACTAGAAGTTGCACGGATGTCTGCCAAGTGTTTGGCAGGAAGAAAAGAAAAGTTGTCCAAAACAGCTTCCAATCGAATGTTCATGTGATTGGAAAAGTCAGGAGAGTGCAAAGGTACTGTTTTCTATCAGTTGGCAAGGTGCGCACACAATCCCAGTGTTGTACAGCTTGCTTCTTCACCTTCCCGAAGCTGCCGCTCTCGCCGGCTGCCGGAGCCCAAGAAGCGGCTTCTTCGCGCAAAGACGATTGTGCCGCTCACAGTGCTCTCCTTAGCGCGGCTTCTGCCGAAAGACGCCCGGCAGCGGCTCTTACCTCCGGAGAGCATCCTACCTTCGTCTTTCGCGTCTTTTGTAGTCTACATCTTAGCAAAACGCTTTCCCACTATGTCTGGCTAGGAAAAACTGTGCCAGCACAGAAAACATCTCCCATCATGTTCTAGAAGTTGCAGAGATGTCTGCCAAGTGTTTGGCAGGAAGAAAAGGAAAGTTGTCCAAAACAGCTTCCAATCGAATGTTCATGTGATTGGAAAAGTCAGGAGAGTGCAAAGGTACTGTTTTCTATCAGTTGGCAAGGTGCGCACACAATCCCAGTGTTGTACAGCTTGCTTCTTCACCTTCCCGAAGCTGCCGCTCTCGCCGGCTGTCGGAGCCCAAGAAGCGGCTTCTTCGCGCAAAGACGATTGTGCCGCTCACAGTGCTCTCCTTAGCGCGGCTTCTGCCGAAAGACGCCCGGCAGCGGCTCTTACCTCCGGAGAGCAGCCTACCTTCGTCTTTCGCGTCTTTTGTAGTCTACTTCTTAGCAAAACGCTTTCCCACTATGTCTGGCTAGGAAAAACTGTGCCAGCACAGAAAACATCTCCCATCGTGTTCTAGAAGTTGCACGGATGTCTGCCAAGTGTTTGGCAGGAAGAAAAGAAAAGTTGTCCAAAACAGCTTCCAATCGAATGTTCATGTGATTGGAAAAGTCAGGAGAGTGCAAAGGTACTGTTTTCTATCAGTTGGCAAGGTGCGCACACAATCCCAGTGTTGTACAGCTTGCTTCCTCACCTTCCCGAAGCTGCCGCTCTCGCCGGCTGTCGGAGCCCAAGAAGCGGCTTCTTCGCGCAAAGACGATTGTGCCGCTCACAGTGCTCTCCTTAGCGCGGCTTCTGCCGAAAGACGCCCGGCAGCGGCTCTTACCTCCGGAGAGCATCCTACCTTCGTCTTTAGCTCCTCTTCTCATCTACCTCTCGGCAAAACGCTTTCCCACTATGTCTGGCTAGGAAAAACTGTGCCAGTACAGAAAACATCTCCCATCGTGTTGTAGAAGTTGCACGGATGTCTGCCAAGTGTTTGGCAGGAAGAAAAGGAAAGTTGTCCAAAACAGCTTCCAATCGAATGTTCATGTGATTGGAAAAGTCAGGAGAGTGCAAAGGTACTGTTTTCTATCAGTTGGCAAGGTGCGCACACAATCCCAGTGTTGTACAGCTTGCTTCTTCACCTTCCCGAAGCTGCCGCTCTCGCCGGCTGTCGGAGCCCAAGAAGCGGCTTCTTCGCGCAAAGACGATTGTGCCGCTCACAGTGCTCTCCTTAGCGCGGCTTCTGCCGAAAGACGCCCGGCAGCGGCTCTTACCTCCGGAGAGCATCCTACCTTCGTCTTTAGCTCCTCTTCTCATCTACCTCTCGGCAAAACGCTTTCCCACTATGTCTGGCTAGGAAAAACTGTGCCAGCACAGAAAACATCTCCCATCGTGTACTAGAAGTTGCACGGATGTCTGCCAAGTGTTTGGCAGGAAGAAAAGTTGTCCAAAACAGCTTCCAATCGAATGTTCATGTGATTGGAAAAGTCAGGAGAGTGCAAAGGTACTGTTTTCTATCAGTTGGCAAGGTGCGCACACAATCCCAGTGTTGTACAGCTTGCTTCTTCACCTTCCCGAAGCTGCCGCTCTCGCCGGCTGCCGGAGCCCAAGAAGCGGCTTCTTCGCGCAAAGACGATTGTGCCGCTCACAGTGCTCTCCTTAGCGCGGCTTCTGCCGAAAGACGCCCGGCAGCGGCTCTTACCTCCGGAGAGCATCCTACCTTCGTCTTTAGCTCCTCTTCTCATCTACCTCTCGGCAAAACGCTTTTCCACTATGTCTGGCTAGGGAAAACTGTGCCAGCACAGAAAACATCTCCCATCGTGTTCTAGAAGTTGCAGAGATGTCTGCCAAGTGTTTGGCAGGAAGAAATGAAAAGTTGTCCAAAACAGCTTCCAATCGAATGTTCATGTGATTGGAAAAGTCAGGAGAGTGCAAAGGTACTGTTTTCTATCAGTTGGCAAGGTGCGCACACAATCCCAGTGTTGTACAGCTTGCTTCTTCACCTTCCCGAAGCTGCCGCTCTCGCCGGCTGCCGGAGCCCAAGAAGCGGCTTCTTCGCGCAAAGACGATTGTGCCGCTCACAGTGCTCTCCTTAGCGCGGCTTCTGCCGAAAGACGCCCGGCAGCGGCTCTTACCTCCGGAGAGCATCCTACCTTCGTCTTTCGCGTCTTTTGTAGTCTACATCTTAGCAAAACGCTTTCCCACTATGTCTGGCTAGGAAAAACTGTGCCAGCACAGAAAACATCTCCCATCGTGTTCTAGAAGTTGCAGAGATGTCTGCCAAGTGTTTGGCAGGAAGAAAAGGAAAGTTGTCCAAAACAGCTTCCAATCGAATGTTCATGTGATTGGAAAAGTCAGGAGAGTGCAAAGGTACTGTTTTCTATCAGTTGGCAAGGTGCGCACACAATCCCAGTGTTGTACAGCTTGCTTCTTCACCTTCCCGAAGCTGCCGCTCTCGCCGGCTGTCGGAGCCCAAGAAGCGGCTTCTTCGCGCAAAGACGATTGTGCCGCTCACAGTGCTCTCCTTAGCGCGGCTTCTGCCGAAAGACGCCCGGCAGCGGCTCTTACCTCCGGAGAGCATCCTACCTTCGTCTTTCGCGTCTTTTGTAGTCTACATCTTAGCAAAACGCTTTCCCACTATGTCTGGCTAGGAAAAACTGTGCCAGCACAGAAAACATCTCCCATCGTGTTCTAGAAGTTGCACGGATGTCTGCCAAGTGTTTGGCAGGAAGAAAAGAAAAGTTGTCCAAAACAGCTTCCAATCGAATGTTCATGTGATTGGAAAAGTCAGGAGAGTGCAAAGGTACTGTTTTCTATCAGTTGGCAAGGTGCGCACACAATCCCAGTGTTGTACAGCTTGCTTCTTCACCTTCCCGAAGCTGCCGCTCTCGCCGGCTGCCGGAGCCCAAGAAGCGACTTCTTCGCGCAAAGACGATTGTGCCGCTCACAGTGCTCTCCTTAGCGGGGCTTCTGCCGAAAGACGCCCGGCAGCGGCTCTTACCTCCGGAGAGCAGCCTACCTTCGTCTTTAGCTCCTCTTCTCATCTACCTCTCGGCAAAACGCTTTTCCACTATGTCTGGCTAGGGAAAACTGTGCCAGCACAGAAAACATCTCCCATCGTGTTCTAGAAGTTGCAGAGATGTCTGCCAAGTGTTTGGCAGGAAGAAAAGAAAAGTTGTCCAAAACAGCTTCCAATCGAATGTTCATGTGATTGGAAAAGTCAGGAGAGTGCAAAGGTACTGTTTTCTATCAGTTGGCAAGGTGCGCACACAATCCCAGTGTTGTACAGCTTGCTTCTTCACCTTCCCGAAGCTGCCGCTCTCGCCGGCTGCCGGAGCCCAAGAAGCGGCTTCTTCGCGCAAAGACGATTGTGCCGCTCACAGTGCTCTCCTTAGCGCGGCTTCTGCCGAAAGACGCCCGGCAGCGGCTCTTACCTCCGGAGAGCATCCTACCTTCGTCTTTCGCGTCTTTTGTAGTCTACATCTTAGCAAAACGCTTTCCCACTATGTCTGGCTAGGAAAAACTGTGCCAGCACAGAAAACATCTCCCATCGTGTTCTAGAAGTTGCACGGATGTCTGCCAAGTGTTTGGCAGGAAGAAAAGAAAAGTTGTCCAAAACAGCTTCCAATCGAATGTTCATGTGATTGGAAAAGTCAGGAGAGTGCAAAGGTACTGTTTTCTATCAGTTGGCAAGGTGCGCACACAATCCCAGTGTTGTACAGCTTGCTTCTTCACCTTCCCGAAGCTGCCGCTCTCGCCGGCTGCCGGAGCCCAAGAAGCGGCTTCTTCGCGCAAAGACGATTGTGCCGCTCACAGTGCTCTCCTTAGCGCGGCTTCTGCCGAAAGACGCCCGGCAGCGGCTCTTACCTCCGGAGAGCATCCTACCTTCGTCTTTAGCTCCTCTTCTCATCTACCTCTCGGCAAAACGCTTTCCCACTATGTCTGGCTAGGAAAAACTGTGCCAGCACAGAAAACATCTCCCATCGTGTTCTAGAAGTTGCACGGATGTCTGCCAAGTGTTTGGCAGGAAGAAAAGAAAAGTTGTCCAAAACAGCTTCCAATCGAATGTTCATGTGATTGGAAAAGTCAGGAGAGTGCAAAGGTACTGTTTTCTATCAGTTGGCAAGGTGCGCACACAATCCCAGTGTTGTACAGCTTGCTTCTTCACCTTCCCGAAGCTGCCGCTCTCGCCGGCTGCCGGAGCCCAAGAAGCGGCTTCTTCGCGCAAAGACGATTGTGCCGCTCACAGTGCTCTCCTTAGCGCGGCTTCTGCCGAAAGACGCCCGGCAGCGGCTCTTACCTCCGGAGAGCATCCTACCTTCGTCTTTAGCTCCTCTTCTCATCTACCTCTCGGCAAAACGCTTTTCCACTATGTCTGGCTAGGAAAAACTGTGCCAGCACAGAAAACATCTCCCATCGTGTTCTAGAAGTTGCAGAGATGTCTGCCAAGTGTTTGGCAGGAAGAAAAGGAAAGTTGTCCAAAACAGCTTCCAATCGAATGTTCATGTGATTGGAAAAGTCAGGAGAGTGCAAAGGTACTGTTTTCTATCAGTTGGCAAGGTGCGCACACAATCCCAGTGTTGTACAGCTTGCTTCTTCACCTTCCCGAAGCTGCCGCTCTCGCCGGCTGCCGGAGCCCAAGAAGCGGCTTCTTCGCGCAAAGACGATTGTGCCGCTCACAGTGCTCTCCTTAGCGCGGCTTCTGCCGAAAGACGCCCGGCAGCGGCTCTTACCTCCGGAGAGCATCCTACCTTCGTCTTTCGCGTCTTTTGTAGTCTACATCTTAGCAAAACGCTTTCCCACTATGTCTGGCTAGGAAAAACTGTGCCAGCACAGAAAACATCTCCCATCGTGTTCTAGAAGTTGCAGAGATGTCTGCCAAGTGTTTGGCAGGAAGAAAAGGAAAGTTGTCCAAAACAGCTTCCAATCGAATGTTCATGTGATTGGAAAAGTCAGGAGAGTGCAAAGGTACTGTTTTCTATCAGTTGGCAAGGTGCGCACACAATCCCAGTGTTGTACAGCTTGCTTCTTCACCTTCCCGAAGCTGCCGCTCTCGCCGGCTGCCGGAGCCCAAGAAGCGGCTTCTTCGCGCAAAGACGATTGTGCCGCTCACAGTGCTCTCCTTAGCGCGGCTTCTGCCGAAAGACGCCCGGCAGCGGCTCTTACCTCCGGAGAGCATCCTACCTTCGTCTTTCGCGTCTTTTGTAGTCTACATCTTAGCAAAACGCTTTCCCACTATGTCTGGCTAGGAAAAACTGTGCCAGCACAGAAAACATCTCCCATCGTGTTCTAGAAGTTGCAGAGATGTCTGCCAAGTGTTTGGCAGGAAGAAAAGAAAAGTTGTCCAAAACAGCTTCCAATCGAATGTTCATGTGATTGGAAAAGTCAGGAGAGTGCAAAGGTACTGTTTTCTATCAGTTGGCAAGGTGCGCACACAATCCCAGTGTTGTACAGCTTGCTTCTTCACCTTCCCGAAGCTGCCGCTCTCGCCGGCTGCCGGAGCCCAAGAAGCGGCTTCTTCGCGCAAAGACGATTGTGCCGCTCACAGTGCTCTCCTTAGCGCGGCTACTGCCGAAAGACGCCCGGCAGCGGCTCTTACCTCCGGAGAGCAGCCTACCTTCGTCTTTAGCTCCTCTTCTCATCTACCTCTCGGCAAAACGCTTTCCCACTATGTCTGGCTAGGAAAAACTGTGCCAGCACAGAAAACATCTCCCATCGTGTTCTAGAAGTTGCACGGATGTCTGCCAAGTGTTTGGCAGGAAGAAAAGAAAAGTTGTCCAAAACAGCTTCCAATCGAATGTTCATGTGATTGGAAAAGTCAGGAGAGTGCAAAGGTACTGTTTTCTATCAGTTGGCAAGGTGCGCACACAATCCCAGTGTTGTACAGCTTGCTTCTTCACCTTCCCGAAGCTGCCGCTCTCGCCGGCTGCCGGAGCCCAAGAAGCGGCTTCTTCGCGCAAAGACGATTGTGCCGCTCACAGTGCTCTCCTTAGCGCGGCTTCTGCCGAAAGACGCCCGGCAGCGGCTCTTACCTCCGGAGAGCATCCTACCTTCGTCTTTCGCGTCTTCTGTAGTCTACATCTTAGCAAAACGCTTTTCCACTATGTCTGGCTAGGAAAAACTGTGCCAGCACAGAAAACATCTCCCATCGTGTTCTAGAAGTTGCACGGATGTCTGCCAAGTGTTTGGCAGGAAGAAAAGGAAAGTTGTCCAAAACAGCTTCCAATCGAATGTTCATGTGATTGGAAAAGTCAGGAGAGTGCAAAGGTACTGTTTTCTATCAGTTGGCAAGGTGCGCACACAATCCCAGTGTTGTACAGCTTGCTTCTTCACCTTCCCGAAGCTGCCGCTCTCGCCGGCTGCCGGAGCCCAAGAAGCGGCTTCTTCGCGCAAAGACGATTGTGCCGCTCACAGTGCTCTCCTTAGCGCGGCTTCTGCCGAAAGACGCCCGGCAGCGGCTCTTACCTCCGGAGAGCATCCTACCTTCGTCTTTAGCTCCTCTTCTCATCTACCTCTCGGCAAAACGCTTTCCCACTATGTCTGGCTAGGAAAAACTGTGCCAGCACAGAAAACATCTCCCATCGTGTACTAGAAGTTGCACGGATGTCTGCCAAGTGTTTGGCAGGAAGAAAAGTTGTCCAAAACAGCTTCCAATCGAATGTTCATGTGATTGGAAAAGTCAGGAGAGTGCAAAGGTACTGTTTTCTATCAGTTGGCAAGGTGCGCACACAATCCCAGTGTTGTACAGCTTGCTTCTTCACCTTCCCGAAGCTGCCGCTCTCGCCGGCTGCCGGAGCCCAAGAAGCGGCTTCTTCGCGCAAAGACGATTGTGCCGCTCACAGTGCTCTCCTTAGCGCGGCTTCTGCCGAAAGACGCCCGGCAGCGGCTCTTACCTCCGGAGAGCATCCTACCTTCGTCTTTAGCTCCTCTTCTCATCTACCTCTCGGCAAAACGCTTTTCCACTATGTCTGGCTAGGGAAAACTGTGCCAGCACAGAAAACATCTCCCATCGTGTTCTAGAAGTTGCAGAGATGTCTGCCAAGTGTTTGGCAGGAAGAAATGAAAAGTTGTCCAAAACAGCTTCCAATCGAATGTTCATGTGATTGGAAAAGTCAGGAGAGTGCAAAGGTACTGTTTTCTATCAGTTGGCAAGGTGCGCACACAATCCCAGTGTTGTACAGCTTGCTTCTTCACCTTCCCGAAGCTGCCGCTCTCGCCGGCTGCCGGAGCCCAAGAAGCGGCTTCTTCGCGCAAAGACGATTGTGCCGCTCACAGTGCTCTCCTTAGCGCGGCTTCTGCCGAAAGACGCCCGGCAGCGGCTCTTACCTCCGGAGAGCATCCTACCTTCGTCTTTCGCGTCTTTTGTAGTCTACATCTTAGCAAAACGCTTTCCCACTATGTCTGGCTAGGAAAAACTGTGCCAGCACAGAAAACATCTCCCATCGTGTTCTAGAAGTTGCAGAGATGTCTGCCAAGTGTTTGGCAGGAAGAAAAGGAAAGTTGTCCAAAACAGCTTCCAATCGAATGTTCATGTGATTGGAAAAGTCAGGAGAGTGCAAAGGTACTGTTTTCTATCAGTTGGCAAGGTGCGCACACAATCCCAGTGTTGTACAGCTTGCTTCTTCACCTTCCCGAAGCTGCCGCTCTCGCCGGCTGTCGGAGCCCAAGAAGCGGCTTCTTCGCGCAAAGACGATTGTGCCGCTCACAGTGCTCTCCTTAGCGCGGCTTCTGCCGAAAGACGCCCGGCAGCGGCTCTTACCTCCGGAGAGCATCCTACCTTCGTCTTTCGCGTCTTTTGTAGTCTACATCTTAGCAAAACGCTTTCCCACTATGTCTGGCTAGGAAAAACTGTGCCAGCACAGAAAACATCTCCCATCGTGTTCTAGAAGTTGCACGGATGTCTGCCAAGTGTTTGGCAGGAAGAAAAGAAAAGTTGTCCAAAACAGCTTCCAATCGAATGTTCATGTGATTGGAAAAGTCAGGAGAGTGCAAAGGTACTGTTTTCTATCAGTTGGCAAGGTGCGCACACAATCCCAGTGTTGTACAGCTTGCTTCTTCACCTTCCCGAAGCTGCCGCTCTCGCCGGCTGCCGGAGCCCAAGAAGCGACTTCTTCGCGCAAAGACGATTGTGCCGCTCACAGTGCTCTCCTTAGCGGGGCTTCTGCCGAAAGACGCCCGGCAGCGGCTCTTACCTCCGGAGAGCAGCCTACCTTCGTCTTTAGCTCCTCTTCTCATCTACCTCTCGGCAAAACGCTTTTCCACTATGTCTGGCTAGGGAAAACTGTGCCAGCACAGAAAACATCTCCCATCGTGTTCTAGAAGTTGCAGAGATGTCTGCCAAGTGTTTGGCAGGAAGAAAAGAAAAGTTGTCCAAAACAGCTTCCAATCGAATGTTCATGTGATTGGAAAAGTCAGGAGAGTGCAAAGGTACTGTTTTCTATCAGTTGGCAAGGTGCGCACACAATCCCAGTGTTGTACAGCTTGCTTCTTCACCTTCCCGAAGCTGCCGCTCTCGCCGGCTGCCGGAGCCCAAGAAGCGGCTTCTTCGCGCAAAGACGATTGTGCCGCTCACAGTGCTCTCCTTAGCGCGGCTTCTGCCGAAAGACGCCCGGCAGCGGCTCTTACCTCCGGAGAGCATCCTACCTTCGTCTTTCGCGTCTTTTGTAGTCTACATCTTAGCAAAACGCTTTCCCACTATGTCTGGCTAGGAAAAACTGTGCCAGCACAGAAAACATCTCCCATCGTGTTCTAGAAGTTGCACGGATGTCTGCCAAGTGTTTGGCAGGAAGAAAAGAAAAGTTGTCCAAAACAGCTTCCAATCGAATGTTCATGTGATTGGAAAAGTCAGGAGAGTGCAAAGGTACTGTTTTCTATCAGTTGGCAAGGTGCGCACACAATCCCAGTGTTGTACAGCTTGCTTCTTCACCTTCCCGAAGCTGCCGCTCTCGCCGGCTGCCGGAGCCCAAGAAGCGGCTTCTTCGCGCAAAGACGATTGTGCCGCTCACAGTGCTCTCCTTAGCGCGGCTTCTGCCGAAAGACGCCCGGCAGCGGCTCTTACCTCCGGAGAGCATCCTACCTTCGTCTTTAGCTCCTCTTCTCATCTACCTCTCGGCAAAACGCTTTCCCACTATGTCTGGCTAGGAAAAACTGTGCCAGCACAGAAAACATCTCCCATCGTGTTCTAGAAGTTGCACGGATGTCTGCCAAGTGTTTGGCAGGAAGAAAAGAAAAGTTGTCCAAAACAGCTTCCAATCGAATGTTCATGTGATTGGAAAAGTCAGGAGAGTGCAAAGGTACTGTTTTCTATCAGTTGGCAAGGTGCGCACACAATCCCAGTGTTGTACAGCTTGCTTCTTCACCTTCCCGAAGCTGCCGCTCTCGCCGGCTGCCGGAGCCCAAGAAGCGGCTTCTTCGCGCAAAGACGATTGTGCCGCTCACAGTGCTCTCCTTAGCGCGGCTTCTGCCGAAAGACGCCCGGCAGCGGCTCTTACCTCCGGAGAGCATCCTACCTTCGTCTTTAGCTCCTCTTCTCATCTACCTCTCGGCAAAACGCTTTTCCACTATGTCTGGCTAGGAAAAACTGTGCCAGCACAGAAAACATCTCCCATCGTGTTCTAGAAGTTGCAGAGATGTCTGCCAAGTGTTTGGCAGGAAGAAAAGGAAAGTTGTCCAAAACAGCTTCCAATCGAATGTTCATGTGATTGGAAAAGTCAGGAGAGTGCAAAGGTACTGTTTTCTATCAGTTGGCAAGGTGCGCACACAATCCCAGTGTTGTACAGCTTGCTTCTTCACCTTCCCGAAGCTGCCGCTCTCGCCGGCTGCCGGAGCCCAAGAAGCGGCTTCTTCGCGCAAAGACGATTGTGCCGCTCACAGTGCTCTCCTTAGCGCGGCTTCTGCCGAAAGACGCCCGGCAGCGGCTCTTACCTCCGGAGAGCATCCTACCTTCGTCTTTCGCGTCTTTTGTAGTCTACATCTTAGCAAAACGCTTTCCCACTATGTCTGGCTAGGAAAAACTGTGCCAGCACAGAAAACATCTCCCATCGTGTTCTAGAAGTTGCAGAGATGTCTGCCAAGTGTTTGGCAGGAAGAAAAGGAAAGTTGTCCAAAACAGCTTCCAATCGAATGTTCATGTGATTGGAAAAGTCAGGAGAGTGCAAAGGTACTGTTTTCTATCAGTTGGCAAGGTGCGCACACAATCCCAGTGTTGTACAGCTTGCTTCTTCACCTTCCCGAAGCTGCCGCTCTCGCCGGCTGCCGGAGCCCAAGAAGCGGCTTCTTCGCGCAAAGACGATTGTGCCGCTCACAGTGCTCTCCTTAGCGCGGCTTCTGCCGAAAGACGCCCGGCAGCGGCTCTTACCTCCGGAGAGCATCCTACCTTCGTCTTTCGCGTCTTTTGTAGTCTACATCTTAGCAAAACGCTTTCCCACTATGTCTGGCTAGGAAAAACTGTGCCAGCACAGAAAACATCTCCCATCGTGTTCTAGAAGTTGCAGAGATGTCTGCCAAGTGTTTGGCAGGAAGAAAAGAAAAGTTGTCCAAAACAGCTTCCAATCGAATGTTCATGTGATTGGAAAAGTCAGGAGAGTGCAAAGGTACTGTTTTCTATCAGTTGGCAAGGTGCGCACACAATCCCAGTGTTGTACAGCTTGCTTCTTCACCTTCCCGAAGCTGCCGCTCTCGCCGGCTGCCGGAGCCCAAGAAGCGGCTTCTTCGCGCAAAGACGATTGTGCCGCTCACAGTGCTCTCCTTAGCGCGGCTACTGCCGAAAGACGCCCGGCAGCGGCTCTTACCTCCGGAGAGCAGCCTACCTTCGTCTTTAGCTCCTCTTCTCATCTACCTCTCGGCAAAACGCTTTCCCACTATGTCTGGCTAGGAAAAACTGTGCCAGCACAGAAAACATCTCCCATCGTGTTCTAGAAGTTGCACGGATGTCTGCCAAGTGTTTGGCAGGAAGAAAAGAAAAGTTGTCCAAAACAGCTTCCAATCGAATGTTCATGTGATTGGAAAAGTCAGGAGAGTGCAAAGGTACTGTTTTCTATCAGTTGGCAAGGTGCGCACACAATCCCAGTGTTGTACAGCTTGCTTCTTCACCTTCCCGAAGCTGCCGCTCTCGCCGGCTGCCGGAGCCCAAGAAGCGGCTTCTTCGCGCAAAGACGATTGTGCCGCTCACAGTGCTCTCCTTAGCGCGGCTTCTGCCGAAAGACGCCCGGCAGCGGCTCTTACCTCCGGAGAGCATCCTACCTTCGTCTTTCGCGTCTTCTGTAGTCTACATCTTAGCAAAACGCTTTTCCACTATGTCTGGCTAGGAAAAACTGTGCCAGCACAGAAAACATCTCCCATCGTGTTCTAGAAGTTGCACGGATGTCTGCCAAGTGTTTGGCAGGAAGAAAAGGAAAGTTGTCCAAAACAGCTTCCAATCGAATGTTCATGTGATTGGAAAAGTCAGGAGAGTGCAAAGGTACTGTTTTCTATCAGTTGGCAAGGTGCGCACACAATCCCAGTGTTGTACAGCTTGCTTCTTCACCTTCCCGAAGCTGCCGCTCTCGCCGGCTGCCGGAGCCCAAGAAGCGGCTTCTTCGCGCAAAGACGATTGTGCCGCTCACAGTGCTCTCCTTAGCGCGGCTTCTGCCGAAAGACGCCCGGCAGCGGCTCTTACCTCCGGAGAGCATCCTACCTTCGTCTTTCGCGTCTTTTGTAGTCTACATCTTAGCAAAACGCTTTCCCACTATGTCTGGCTAGGAAAAACTGTGCCAGCACAGAAAACATCTCCCATCGTGTTCTAGAAGTTGCAGAGATGTCTGCCAAGTGTTTGGCAGGAAGAAAAGGAAAGTTGTCCAAAACAGCTTCCAATCGAATGTTCATGTGATTGGAAAAGTCAGGAGAGTGCAAAGGTACTGTTTTCTATCAGTTGGCAAGGTGCGCACACAATCCCAGTGTTGTACAGCTTGCTTCTTCACCTTCCCGAAGCTGCCGCTCTCGCCGGCTGCCGGAGCCCAAGAAGCGGCTTCTTCGCGCAAAGACGATTGTGCCGCTCACAGTGCTCTCCTTAGCGCGGCTTCTGCCGAAAGACGCCCGGCAGCGGCTCTTACCTCCGGAGAGCATCCTACCTTCGTCTTTCGCGTCTTTTGTAGTCTACATCTTAGCAAAACGCTTTCCCACTATGTCTGGCTAGGAAAAACTGTGCCAGCACAGAAAACATCTCCCATCGTGTTCTAGAAGTTGCACGGATGTCTGCCAAGTGTTTGGCAGGAAGAAAAGAAAAGTTGTCCAAAACAGCTTCCAATCGAATGTTCATGTGATTGGAAAAGTCAGGAGAGTGCAAAGGTACTGTTTTCTATCAGTTGGCAAGGTGCGCACACAATCCCAGTGTTGTACAGCTTGCTTCTTCACCTTCCCGAAGCTGCCGCTCTCGCCGGCTGCCGGAGCCCAAGAAGCGGCTTCTTCGCGCAAAGACGATTGTGCCGCTCACAGTGCTCTCCTTAGCGCGGCTACTGCCGAAAGACGCCCGGCAGCGGCTCTTACCTCCGGAGAGCAGCCTACCTTCGTCTTTAGCTCCTCTTCTCATCTACCTCTCGGCAAAACGCTTTCCCACTATGTCTGGCTAGGGAAAACTGTGCCAGCACAGAAAACATCTCCCATCGTGTTCTAGAAGTTGCACGGATGTCTGCCAAGTGTTTGGCAGGAAGAAAAGAAAAGTTGTCCAAAACAGCTTCCAATCGAATGTTCATGTGATTGGAAAAGTCAGGAGAGTGCAAAGGTACTGTTTTCTATCAGTTGGCAAGGTGCGCACACAATCCCAGTGTTGTACAGCTTGCTTCTTCACCTTCCCGAAGCTGCCGCTCTCGCCGGCTGCCGGAGCCCAAGAAGCGGCTTCTTCGCGCAAAGACGATTGTGCCGCTCACAGTGCTCTCCTTAGCGCGGCTACTGCCGAAAGACGCCCGGCAGCGGCTCTTACCTCCGGAGAGCAGCCTACCTTCGTCTTTAGCTCCTCTTCTCATCTACCTCTCGGCAAAACGCTTTTCCACTATGTCTGGCTAGGGAAAACTGTGCCAGCACAGAAAACATCTCCCATCGTGTTCTAGAAGTTGCACGGATGTCTGCCAAGTGTTTGGCAGGAAGAAAAAAAAGTTGTCCAAAACAGCTTCCAATCGAATGTTCATGTGATTGGAAAAGTCAGGAGAGTGCAAAGGTACTGTTTTCTATCAGTTGGCAAGGTGCGCACACAATCCCAGTGTTGTACAGCTTGCTTCTTCACCTTCCCGAAGCTGCCGCTCTCGCCGGCTGCCGGAGCCCAAGAAGCGGCTTCTTCGCGCAAAGACGATTGTGCCGCTCACAGTGCTCTCCTTAGCGCGGCTTCTGCCGAAAGACGCCCGGCAGCGGCTCTTACCTCCGGAGAGCATCCTACCTTCGTCTTTAGCTCCTCTTCTCATCTACCTCTCGGCAAAACGCTTTCCCACTATGTCTGGCTAGGAAAAACTGTGCCAGCACAGAAAACATCTCCCATCGTGTTCTAGAAGTTGCACGGATGTCTGCCAAGTGTTTGGCAGGAAGAAAAGAAAAGTTGTCCAAAACAGCTTCCAATCGAATGTTCATGTGATTGGAAAAGTCAGGAGAGTGCAAAGGTACTGTTTTCTATCAGTTGGCAAGGTGCGCACACAATCCCAGTGTTGTACAGCTTGCTTCTTCACCTTCCCGAAGCTGCCGCTCTCGCCGGCTGCCGGAGCCCAAGAAGCGGCTTCTTCGCGCAAAGACGATTGTGCCGCTCACAGTGCTCTCCTTAGCGCGGCTTCTGCCGAAAGACGCCCGGCAGCGGCTCTTACCTCCGGAGAGCATCCTACCTTCGTCTTTAGCTCCTCTTCTCATCTACCTCTCGGCAAAACGCTTTTCCACTATGTCTGGCTAGGGAAAACTGTGCCAGCACAGAAAACATCTCCCATCGTGTTCTAGAAGTTGCAGAGATGTCTGCCAAGTGTTTGGCAGGAAGAAAAGGAAAGTTGTCCAAAACAGCTTCCAATCGAATGTTCATGTGATTGGAAAAGTCAGGAGAGTGCAAAGGTACTGTTTTCTATCAGTTGGCAAGGTGCGCACACAATCCCAGTGTTGTACAGCTTGCTTCTTCACCTTCCCGAAGCTGCCGCTCTCGCCGGCTGCCGGAGCCCAAGAAGCGGCTTCTTCGCGCAAAGACGATTGTGCCGCTCACAGTGCTCTCCTTAGCGCGGCTTCTGCCGAAAGACGCCCGGCAGCGGCTCTTACCTCCGGAGAGCATCCTACCTTCGTCTTTCGCGTCTTTTGTAGTCTACATCTTAGCAAAACGCTTTCCCACTATGTCTGGCTAGGAAAAACTGTGCCAGCACAGAAAACATCTCCCATCGTGTTCTAGAAGTTGCACGGATGTCTGCCAAGTGTTTGGCAGGAAGAAAAGAAAAGTTGTCCAAAACAGCTTCCAATCGAATGTTCATGTGATTGGAAAAGTCAGGAGAGTGCAAAGGTACTGTTTTCTATCAGTTGGCAAGGTGCGCACACAATCCCAGTGTTGTACAGCTTGCTTCTTCACCTTCCCGAAGCTGCCGCTCTCGCCGGCTGCCGGAGCCCAAGAAGCGGCTTCTTCGCGCAAAGACGATTGTGCCGCTCACAGTGCTCTCCTTAGCGCGGCTTCTGCCGAAAGACGCCCGGCAGCGGCTCTTACCTCCGGAGAGCATCCTACCTTCGTCTTTAGCTCCTCTTCTCATCTACCTCTCGGCAAAACGCTTTTCCACTATGTCTGGCTAGGGAAAACTGTGCCAGCACAGAAAACATCTCCCATCGTGTTCTAGAAGTTGCAGAGATGTCTGCCAAGTGTTTGGCAGGAAGAAAAGGAAAGTTGTCCAAAACAGCTTCCAATCGAATGTTCATGTGATTGGAAAAGTCAGGAGAGTGCAAAGGTACTGTTTTCTATCAGTTGGCAAGGTGCGCACACAATCCCAGTGTTGTACAGCTTGCTTCTTCACCTTCCCGAAGCTGCCGCTCTCGCCGGCTGCCGGAGCCCAAGAAGCGGCTTCTTCGCGCAAAGACGATTGTGCCGCTCACAGTGCTCTCCTTAGCGCGGCTTCTGCCGAAAGACGCCCGGCAGCGGCTCTTACCTCCGGAGAGCATCCTACCTTCGTCTTTCGCGTCTTTTGTAGTCTACATCTTAGCAAAACGCTTTCCCACTATGTCTGGCTAGGAAAAACTGTGCCAGCACAGAAAACATCTCCCATCGTGTTCTAGAAGTTGCAGAGATGTCTGCCAAGTGTTTGGCAGGAAGAAAAGGAAAGTTGTCCAAAACAGCTTCCAATCGAATGTTCATGTGATTGGAAAAGTCAGGAGAGTGCAAAGGTACTGTTTTCTATCAGTTGGCAAGGTGCGCACACAATCCCAGTGTTGTACAGCTTGCTTCTTCACCTTCCCGAAGCTGCCGCTCTCGCCGGCTGCCGGAGCCCAAGAAGCGGCTTCTTCGCGCAAAGACGATTGTGCCGCTCACAGTGCTCTCCTTAGCGCGGCTTCTGCCGAAAGACGCCCGGCAGCGGCTCTTACCTCCGGAGAGCATCCTACCTTCGTCTTTCGCGTCTTTTGTAGTCTACATCTTAGCAAAACGCTTTCCCACTATGTCTGGCTAGGAAAAACTGTGCCAGCACAGAAAACATCTCCCATCGTGTTCTAGAAGTTGCACGGATGTCTGCCAAGTGTTTGGCAGGAAGAAAAGAAAAGTTGTCCAAAACAGCTTCCAATCGAATGTTCATGTGATTGGAAAAGTCAGGAGAGTGCAAAGGTACTGTTTTCTATCAGTTGGCAAGGTGCGCACACAATCCCAGTGTTGTACAGCTTGCTTCTTCACCTTCCCGAAGCTGCCGCTCTCGCCGGCTGCCGGAGCCCAAGAAGCGGCTTCTTCGCGCAAAGACGATTGTGCCGCTCACAGTGCTCTCCTTAGCGCGGCTACTGCCGAAAGACGCCCGGCAGCGGCTCTTACCTCCGGAGAGCAGCCTACCTTCGTCTTTAGCTCCTCTTCTCATCTACCTCTCGGCAAAACGCTTTTCCACTATGTCTGGCTAGGGAAAACTGTGCCAGCACAGAAAACATCTCCCATCGTGTTCTAGAAGTTGCACGGATGTCTGCCAAGTGTTTGGCAGGAAGAAAAGAAAAGTTGTCCAAAACAGCTTCCAATCGAATGTTCATGTGATTGGAAAAGTCAGGAGAGTGCAAAGGTACTGTTTTCTATCAGTTGGCAAGGTGCGCACACAATCCCAGTGTTGTACAGCTTGCTTCTTCACCTTCCCGAAGCTGCCGCTCTCGCCGGCTGTCGGAGCCCAAGAAGCGGCTTCTTCGCGCAAAGACGATTGTGCCGCTCACAGTGCTCTCCTTAGCGCGGCTTCTGCCGAAAGACGCCCGGCAGCGGCTCTTACCTCCGGAGAGCATCCTACCTTCGTCTTTCGCGTCTTCTGTAGTCTACATCTTAGCAAAACGCTTTTCCACTATGTCTGGCTAGGAAAAACTGTGCCAGCACAGAAAACATCTCCCATCGTGTTCTAGAAGTTGCACGGATGTCTGCCAAGTGTTTGGCAGGAAGAAAAGGAAAGTTGTCCAAAACAGCTTCCAATCGAATGTTCATGTGATTGGAAAAGTCAGGAGAGTGCAAAGGTACTGTTTTCTATCAGTTGGCAAGGTGCGCACACAATCCCAGTGTTGTACAGCTTGCTTCTTCACCTTCCCGAAGCTGCCGCTCTCGCCGGCTGCCGGAGCCCAAGAAGCGGCTTCTTCGCGCAAAGACGATTGTGCCGCTCACAGTGCTCTCCTTAGCGCGGCTTCTGCCGAAAGACGCCCGGCAGCGGCTCTTACCTCCGGAGAGCATCCTACCTTCGTCTTTCGCGTCTTTTGTAGTCTACATCTTAGCAAAACGCTTTCCCACTATGTCTGGCTAGGAAAAACTGTGCCAGCACAGAAAACATCTCCCATCGTGTTCTAGAAGTTGCACGGATGTCTGCCAAGTGTTTGGCAGGAAGAAAAGAAAAGTTGTCCAAAACAGCTTCCAATCGAATGTTCATGTGATTGGAAAAGTCAGGAGAGTGCAAAGGTACTGTTTTCTATCAGTTGGCAAGGTGCGCACACAATCCCAGTGCTGTACAGCTTGCTTCTTCACCTTCCCGAAGCTGCCGCTCTCCGGAGGTAAGAGCCGCTGCCGGGCGTCTTTCGGCAGTAGCCGCGCTAAGGAGAGCACTGTGAGCGGCACAATCGTCTTTGCGCGAAGAAGCCGCTTCTTGGGCTCCGACAGCCGGCGAGAGCGGCAGCTTCGGGAAGGTGAAGAAGCAAGCTGTACAACACTGGGATTGTGTGCGCACCTTGCCAACTGATAGAAAACAGTACCTTTGCACTCTCCTGACTTTTCCAATCACATGAACATTCGATTGGAAGCTGTTTTGGACAACTTTTCTTTTCTTCCTGCCAAACACTTGGCAGACATCCGTGCAACTTCTAGAACACGATGGGAGATGTTTTCTGTACTGGCACAGTTTTTCCTAGCCAGACATAGTGGAAAAGCGTTTTGCCGAGAGGTAGATGAGAAGAGGAGCTAAAGACGAAGGTAGGATGCTCTCCGGAGGTAAGAGCCGCTGCCGGGCGTCTTTCGGCAGAAGCCGCGCTAAGGAGAGCACTGTGAGCGGCACAATCGTCTTTGCGCGAAGAAGCCGCTTCTTGGGCTCCGGCAGCCGGCGAGAGCGGCAGCTTCGGGAAGGTGAAGAAGCAAGCTGTACAACACTGGGATTGTGTGCGCACCTTGCCAACTGATAGAAAACAGTACCTTTGCACTCTCCTGACTTTTCCAATCACATGAACATTCGATTGGAAGCTGTTTTGGACAACTTTTCTTTTCTTCCTGCCAAACACTTGGCAGACATCCGTGCAACGTCTAGAACACGATGGGAGATGTTTTCTGTGCTGGCACAGTTTTTCCTAGCCAGACATAGTGGGAAAGCGTTTTGCTAAGATGTAGACGACAAGAGAGGCTAAAGAGTGGATGTTAGCAAATGACACCCATCTTCAAAAAAGGCAATTAAGAGGACTCGCGATAGTACAAACCAGCCATCCTCTTTTTTATCCCCAGGAAGTTGATGGAGCAGCTTTTCCTGGAAATCCTTGCCAGGCACATGAAAGATGACCAAATAATGTAGTTAGCATGATTTTTCAGGGAAATTTCATGCTGAACATCACTTTAAACTCCTCTGATGAATCAACTTGACTGGTAGATGAAGGGAATATTATCTGCCTGGGCTTCAGGGAGGTTTTTGACATACCTCTACATGGCATCACACATACATATGGAAGCAATAGTGCAAAGGGGAGGGAATCAGTGTCTTTTCAGTGATGCTGAGGGAAAAGACAAGAGGCAGTGGGCACGCACTGAAATACAGGAGATTGCCTTTGAACATCAGTAAATGTTTCTTTACTGTCAGGGTGACTGAACCACGGCACAGACTGCCCAGAAAGATTGTGGAGCCTGGATCTTTGAAGACATTAAAAGTACACCCAGATAGAATCCTGGGCAAGAGGCTCTAGGTATCCTGGTTTAGGCAGGGGGGTTGGGCCTGGTTAGCCCCACCAACCCCTTCCACTCTCTTTCATTCTGTGCTAGTGAATTCTCTTCAAGATGCATTTCAAGCACTGGCATGACAAAGTTCTGTGCAGACAGAGATCCAAATGGACATGGCATCTAAGTTCCTTAAGCAGTGTTCAAGAAGAATGTAAAACTCTGGCACAAGTGTCTCTTCCCTAACTGAATCCCTTTCATGGGAAAATTCCCAGCTCTAGAAAGATCTTCTGATACGCATGCTTAAGACTGACACTGGCTGAGCAAATTTCTCCCTATGTATATCTAAGACCAGTTAGGATCTTCACCCAAAGTGCTGTCAACATAGTCACAGAATGCCTATTGTTAAGAAGTGACAGCTTCCATCAGAATGGCAACTATTGGTCCACAAAATGGATTAATGGATGGGAATTATCTACGTGGGTTAAAAACAAAAATAAAGAGTTGGTCTTTATTTATCAATTTCATGGCAATATTGATAAGGGAAGAAAAAGATCTAAGTCCTTGACTTTCTGGACTCGAGGAAAGATTTTAAAAATTCCTTGTAAAAATGTATGATCACAATCAGACTATTGAAACCATTTTAGTTGGGAACAAAGTTCCAAAATTGTCTAGATAGTGGCAAAGAAGCCAAGAAAATAGGAAAGAAACAAAAAGAGAGCAAAAGAGTCAGCTTCAGTGTACAAGCTCGTTCTAGAAGTAGTCTGCTGGGAAAAGGAACCCCCAGCTAAATTTCCAATGTATTCCTGCGCTTGATTCAGTAACTGGTCAATGTAAAAACCAATCCTTTTGTACAACTTCTTCCAGCAACAAAAACTCCAACAGGTTGACACTACCATCATGCCTGTTCCAGACATATTTAAAAGAGAAATGATGATTTTCTTGAAAACCTACTTACATAAAAGTTGCAAGATGGTGGAGGGATTCCCACATCCTCCTTCCTCCATCTGGCTTGAAAGTATATTTGATAAAATATGCAACAAAGCACATGATTTATAAGGGAGAGTCAAATGGATGATTTGGGAATCGATCTCTTGTTGATAGTAAACTTCATATCCACTCGGTGTGACCTTTTTAAAACAAAATGTGGAGCTGAGGCATGAATCTGCCACAACAATTGTAAAGCAAACATACACACTCCCCTTCATATGCCCCCCCCTCCACACACACCTAGGCACACACAGAGATCAGCATAGCAGATCATGAACTCCTTGGAAAAGACTGAAATGCTAAATGCCTCTCTTGATGGGCAAAAGAGCTGGTGCAGTAATTCAAATGCCTGGTACAAAAATTCTGTTTAATATTTAGCTCCTATTTAAAACACAGCTTTTCATTTCATTCTATTTACAGAATATTTTCATTTCATTTGTTTCTTTAAAATTACTTAGTTCTCACCTGTTGTATGTCTAGGAATATTTTCTTCCAAAAATAGAAAAAAATAGATGATATCTTTTCAGCAGAAAACATTGGTTGATACAATTTTAAACCATCATGATATGGAAGAATTCTTCTGTCCCTCTCGAAGGTGGAAGAAGCATTTGGATCACAGATCATCTACAATGAAATACTTGACATGTTTAAGATGCTTTCAATCAATTTTGATCGTCAATTGCTTATTTGTTGTAAACAGTAATTTTTCAGTGAAGGGAAAGTGTGTGTGGTATATCTACATGATATGTTCAAAGGCAGTTCCTACTAATGGCCAGGCTGAATTCCAGTAAATAATGTCCCGAATGATATTTTGCCGCCTTCTTTGGCACTTCATGAAATCTTACCCCGATGAAGTGCTGAAACACAGAGATTTTCTCTTAGAGAGTGTCTCATGTTGTAACCTATCCCATGGATTTTATGCTGTAATTCTTATCTCTTTTAAAATTTACTATCTTCTGTACAGTTTTCATGAAACTTTCTGTTACAGTAGTGAATAGCACAGATAAATGTCATTTTGTACAACTTTGAATTTACCCCAAGAGCTGAGAGAAAACTTGATCCTATACTTCAATCCGAGTTTCTTCTATAGTCCAACTTTGTTTCTCTACCATCAAGCTTCTCCTTTGTTGCTGCTCCAAGCCCCGTCCAAGGTGACCTTGAATACTTTCAGGGATGGGACACCCACAACTTCTCTGGGCAACCTGTTCCAGTGTTCCAGCACTCCCACAGTAAAAAAGGCCTTCCTTTCATCTAATATGTGTAGGAAATCATAAATCTAGGCATAGAAGCTTGGAGTGCAAATTTGAAATTCTTTGGATTTGAAGCACATTTTATATGAATACTGACTTACAGATGACTAAAAGATGTTGATGGGCATTTGAGCTGACAAGTTTTGAAAAAGTGCACGGAAATTAAAATTGAAACCACTAAAATTAAAAACTCCTTGCCATTTTCTTTTTCCTCTCCTATTCAAAATTGCATATGTCAGATATCAGTGCTTCATGCAAACCTCTCAGATGCTCTCAGAGAAAAAGCTTTTCTTTCAGACTAAGTTGCGGTTGACGTAGAACACTAGCAGGAGTGAAAGATTTTCTGGGCATCGGGGCAGCACGTTCTCCTTGGATTTGTGTGCAGAATGCATTTTATCCAAACTGGAAAATAGATCCCAGCTCTGTTCTATTCATCATTCTTACTTCATCAGGCCAGAAGATTCTGTGAAAAGTAGCCTGTGGACCTTGAAGACAGCGCATGTGAACCAGATGAGAGGTGATAGAGAAGTTGATGAAGAGAAGAAAGAGCATATGGCTGAAACCAAAAAGTATTTCTCCACGTGATCATGGAAGATTGCAGGAGCCACTTGGTGCTATCAAACCAGCCCAACTTGGCACTGGTGCCACCTTGGGTCTGGGAGCCATCTTGCATAACGTGCATTTTAAGGAGCCAGCTGGCCACACCCAGCCATATGCCCCCAAACAGAAACCAAGGCCCTTTTCTCTGGCAAACAAAACACAGCTGCCCTGCTTCTGGATGGCAGATTGCAGGAGCCACTTGGTACTATCAAACCAGCCCAACTTGGCACTGGTGCCACCATGGGTCTGGTAACCATCCTGCCTATTGTAGCTTTTCAGGAGCCAGCCGGTCACTCTCAGCCATAGGCCCCCAAACACAAACCACGGCCCGTTTCCCTGGCAAACAAAAGTAAGCTGCCCCGCTTCTGGATGGCAGATTGCAGGAGCTACTTAGTACTATCAAATCAGCCCGACTTGGCACAGGTGCCACCTTGGATCTGGGAACCATCCTGTGTATCGTGGATTTTCAGGGGCCAGCCGGCCACTCTGAGCCATATGCGCCCAAAACCAAACCACGGACCTTTTCTCTGGCAAACAAAAATCAGCTGCCCCACTTGTGGATGGCAGATTGCAGGAGCCACTTGGGACTATCACACCAGCACAACATGGCACTGCTGCCACCTTGGATCTGGGAACCATCCTGCGTATCGTACATATTCAGGAACCAGCCGAACACTCCCAGCCACAGGCCCCCAAACACAAACAACGGCCCATTTCCCTGGCAAACAAAACTCAGCTGCCCCGCTTCTGGATGGCCGTTTGCAGGAGCCACTTGATGCTATCAAACCAGCCCGACTTGGTATTGGTACCACCTTGGCTCTGGGAACCATCCTGCGTATCGTGGATTTTCAGGGGCCAGCCGGTCACTCCCAGCCATAGGCCCCCAAACACAAACCTCGGCCCTTTTCTCTGGCAAACAAAACTCAACTGCCCCTCTTCTGGAGGGCAAATTGCAGGACACACTTGGTACTACAAAAAGAGTCCCACTTGGCACTGGTGCCACCTTGGGTCTGGGAACCATCCTGCGTATCGAGCATTTTAAGGAGCCAGCCGGCAATTCCCAGCCGTATGCCCCAAAAACAAACCACGGACCTTTTCTCTGGCAAAAAAAACTCAGCTTCCCCGCTTCTGGATGGTAGATTGCAGGAGTCACTTTGAATCATACAACCAGCCTTACTTGGCACTGGTGCCACCTTGGTATCTGGGAACCATCCTGCCTATCGTTGATTTTCAGGGGCCAGCCGGCCACTCTCAGCCATAGGCCCCCAAACACAAACCACAGCCCTTTTCTCTGGCAAACAAAACTCAGCTGCCCCGCTTCTGGATGGCAGATTGCAGGAGCCACTTGGTACTATCAAACCAGCCCGGCTTGGCACTGGTGCCACCTTGGCTCTGGGAACCATCCTGCCTATTGTGGATTTTAAGGAGCCAGCCGGCTACTCCCAGCCAGAAGCCCCCAAACAAAAACCACGGCCCTTTTTTCTGGCAAACAAAACTTAGCTGCCTCACTTCTGGATGGCAGATTGCAGGAGCCACTTGGTGTTATAAAACCAGCCCGTCTTGGCTCTGGTGCCACCTTGGGTCTGGGAACCATGCTGCGTATCGTGGATACTAAGGAGCCAGCCGGCCACTCCCAGCCACAGGCCCCCAAACAAAATCAACGGCGCTGTTCCCTGGAAAACAAAACACGCCTGCCAACATTTTGATGGAGTTTGCAGGAGCCACTTGGTACTATCAAACCAGCCCGACTTGGCACTGGTGCCACCTTGGGTGTGGGAAATATCCTGCGTATCGTGGATTCTTAGGAGCCAGCCGGCCACTCCTAGCCACAGGCCCCCAAACAAAAACCTAGGCCCATTTCTCTGGCAAACAAAAGTAAGCTGCCCCGCTTCTGGATGGCAGATTGCAGGAGACACTTGGGACTATCAAACCAGCCCGACTTGGCACTGGTTCCACCTCTGATCTGGGAACCATCCTGCCTATCGTGGATTTTCAGGGGCCAGCCGGCCACTCTCAGCCATATGCCCCCAAACAGAAACCTCGGCCCGTTTCTCTGGCAAACAAAACTCAACTGCCCCTCTTCTGGAGGGCAAATTGCAGGATGAACTTGATACTAAAACCGCAGGCCGACTTGGCACTGGTGCCAGCTTGGGTCTGGGAACCATCCTGCGTATCTTGGGTTCAAAGGAGCCAGCCGGCCACTCCCAGCCACAGGCCCCCAAACACAAACAACGGCACTTTTCCCTGGACAACAAAACTCGCCTGCCAACTTTTTGATGGCAGATTGCAGGAGCCACTTGGTACTATCAAACCAGCCCTACTTGGCACTGCTGCTACCATGGGTCTGGTAACCATCCTGCCTATTGTAGCTTTCCAGGTGCCAGCCGGTCACTCCCAGCCATAGGTCCCCAGTCACAAACCTCGGCCCGTTTCCCTGGCAAACAAAAGTAAGCTGCCCCGCTTCAGGATGGCAGATTGCAGGAGCCACTTGGTACTATCAAACCAGCCCGACTTGGCACTGGTGCCACCTTGGGTCTGGGAACCATGCTGCGTAACGTAGATTCTAAGGCTCCAGCCGGCCACACCCAGCCACAGGCCCCCAAACACAAACAACGGTGCTTTTCCCTGGCAAACAAAACTCAACTGCCCCTCTTCTGGATGGCAAATTGCAGAACGCACTTGGTACTATAAAAACAGCCCGACTTGGCACTGGTGCCACCTTGGGTCTGGGAACCATCCTGCGTATCGATCTTTTTATTGAGACAGACGGCCACTCCCAGCCATAGGCCCCCAAACACAACCCACGGTCCTTTCCTCTGGCAAACAAAACTCAGCTGCACCGCTTCTGGATGGCAGATTGCAGGAGCCACTTGGTACTATCAAACCAGCCCTACTTGGCACTGGTGCCACCTTGGGTCTGGTCACCATCCTGCCTAGCATAGCTTTTCAGGAGCCAGGAGGTCACTCCCAGCCATAGACCCCCAGACAGAAACCTCGGCCCGTTTCCATGGAAAACAAAAGTAAGCTGCCCCGCTTCTGGATGGAAGATTGCAGGAGCCACTTGGTCCTATCAAATTAGCCCAACTTGGCACTGGTGCCACCATGGGTCTGGTAAACATCCTGCCTATCGTAGCTTTTCAGGAGCCAGCCAGTCACTGCCTGCCATAGGGCCCCAGACAAATACCTCGGCCCGTTTCCCTGGCAAACAAAAGTAAGCTGCCCCGCTTCTGGATGGCAGATTGCAGGAGCCACTTGGTACTATCAAACCAGCCCGACTTGGCACTGGTGCCACCTTGGATCTGGGAACCATGCTGCGTAACGTGGATTCTAAGACGACAGGCGGCCACTCCCAGCCACAGGGCCCCAAACACAAACAACGGCGCTTTTCCCTGGAAAACAAAACTCGCCTGCCAAATTTTGATGGCAGATTGCAGGAGCCACTTGGTACTATCAAACCAGCCCAACTTGGCACTGGTGCCACCATGGGTCTGGTAATCATCCTGCCTACTGTAGCTTTTCAGGAGCCAGCCGGTCACTCCCAACCATAGGCCCCCAGAAAGAAACCTCGGCCCGTTTCCCTGGCAAACAAAAGTAAGCTAACCCGCTTCTGGATGGCAGATTGCAGGAGCCACTTTGCACCATCAAACTATCCCGACTTGGCACTGGTGCCACCTCGGGTCTGGGAACCATCCTGCGTATCGTGGATTCTAATTAGCCAGCCGGCCACTCCCAGCCACAGGCCCCCAAACAAAAACAACGGCGCTTTTCCCTGGAAAACAAAACTGGCCTGCCAACTTTTTCATGGCAGATTGCAGGAGCCACTTGGTACTATCAAACCAGCCCAACTTGGCACTGGTGCCACCACTGGTCTGGGAACCATCCTGTGTATCGTGGATTCTAAGGAGCCAGCCGGCCACTCCCAGCCACAGGACCCCAGACACAAAGCTCTGCCCGTTTCCCTGACAAACAAAATTAAGCTACCCCGCTTCTGGATGGCAGATTGCAGGAGCTGTTTAGTACTATCAAACCAGCCCGACTTGGCACTGGTGCCACCTCTGGTCTGGGAACCATCCTGCCTATTGTGGATTTTGTGGTGTCAGCCGGCCACTCTCAGCCATATGCCCTCAAACACAAACCACGGCCCTTTTCTCTGGCAAACAAAACTCAACTGCCCCTCTTCTGGAAGGCAAATTGCAGGACGCACTTGGTACTACAAAAACAGCCCAACTTGGCACTGGTGCCACCTCTGGTCTGGGAACCATCCTGCGTATCGTGGATTCTAAGGAGCCAGCCGGCCACTCCCAGCCACAGGCCCCCAAACACAAACAACGGCTCTTTTCCCTGGAAAACAAAACTCGCCTACCAACTTTTTGATGGCAGATTGCAGGAGCCACTTCGTGCTATCAAACCAGCGCAACTTGGCACTGGTGCCACCATGGGTCTTGTCACAATCCTGCCTATCATAGCTTTTCAGGAGCCAGCCGGTCACTCCCAGCCACAGGCGCCCAGACACAAAGCTCGGCCCATTTCCATGGTAAATAAAAGTAAGCTGTCCCGCTTCTGCATGGCAGATTTCAGGAACCACTTGGTACTATCAAACCAGCCCAACTTGGCACTGGTGCCTCCATGGGTCTGGTAACCATCCTGCCTATCGTAGCTTTTCAGGAGCCAGCCGGTCAGTCCCAGCCATAGGCCCCAGACACAAAGCTCTGCCCGATTCCCTGGCAAACAAAAGTAAGCTACCCCGCTTCTGGATGGCAGATTGAAGGAGCCACTTTGAACCATCAAACCAGCCCGACTTGGCACTGGTGCCACCACTGGTCTGGAAAACATCCTGCGTATCGTGGATTCTAATTAGCCAGCGGGCCACTCCCAGCCACAGCACCCCAGACACAAAACTCTGCCCGTTTCCCTGGCAAGCAAAAGTAAGCTGCCCCGCTTCTGGATGGCAGATTGCAGGAGCTATTTAGTACTATCAAACCAGCCCGACTTGGCACTTGTGCCACCTTGCTCTGGGAACCCTCCTGCCTATTGTGGATTTTCAGGGGTCAGCCGGCCAATCTCCGCCATATGCCCTCAAACACAAACCACGGCCCTTTTCTCTGGCAAACAAAACTCAGCTGCCCTGCTTCTGGATGGCAGATTGCAGGAGCCACTTGGTACTATCAAATCAGCCCAACTTGGCACTGGTGCCACCATGGGTCTGGTAACCATCCTGCCTATCGTAGCTTTTTAAGGAGCCAGCCGGTCACTCCCAGCCATAGGCCGCCAGACACAAAGCTCGGCCCGTTTCCCTGGCAAACAAAAGTAAGCTACCGCGCTTCTGGATGGCAGATTGCAGGAGCCACTTTGCACCATCAAACTAGCCCGACTTGGCACTGGTGCCACCTCTGGTCTGGGAACCATCCTGCGTATCGTGGATTCTAATTAGCCAGCCGGCCACTCCCAGCCACAGGACCCCAAACACAAACAACGGCGCTTTTCCCTGGAAAACTAAACTCGCCTGCCAACTATTTGTGAGCAGATTGCAGGAGCCACTTGGTACTATCAAATCAGCCCAACATGGCACTGGTGCCACCATGGGTCTGGTCACCATCCTGCCTATCGTAGCTTTTCAGGAGACAGCCGGTCAGTCCCAGCCATAGGCCTCGAGATACAAACATCGGCACGTTTCCTTGGCAAACACAAGTAAGCTACCCCGCTTCTGGATGGCAGATTGCAGGAACTACTTTGCACCATCAAACCAGCCCGACTTGGCACTGGTGCCACCTTGGCTCTGGGAACGATGCTGCGTCTCGTGGATTCTAAGGAGCCAGCTGGCCACTCCCAGCCACATGCCGCCAAACACAAACAACGGCGCTTTTCCCTGGAAAACAAAACTGGCCTGCCAACTTTTTGATGGCAGATTGCAGGAGCCACTTGGTACTATCAAACCAGCCCAACTTGGCACTGGTGCCACCATGGGTCTGGTAACCATCCTGCCTATCGTAGCTTTTCAGGAGCCAGGCGGTCACTCCCAGCCTTAGGCCCACAGACACAAACCTCGGCCCGTTTCCCTTGCAAACAAAAGTAAGCTACCCCGCTTCTGGATGGCAGATTGCAGGAGCCACTTTGCACCATCAAACTAGACCGAATTGGCACTGGTGCCTGCTTGGGTCTGGGAACCATCCTGCGTATCGTGGATTCTAATTAGCCAGCCGGCCACTCCCAGCCACAGGCCCCCAAACACAAACAACGGCGCTTTTCCCTGGAAAACAAAACTGGCCTGCCAACATTTGATGGCAGATTGCAGGAGCCACTTGGTACAATCAAATCAGCCCAACTTGGCACTGGTGCCACCATGGGTCTGGTCACCATCCTGCCTAGCATAGCTTTTCAGGAGCCAGCCGGTCACTCCCAGCCATAGGCATCGACACGCAAACCTCGGCCCGTTTCCTTGGCAAACACAAGTAAGCTACCCCGCTTCTGGATGGCAGATTGCAGGAACTACTTTGCACCATCAAACCAGCCCGACTTGGCACTGGTGCCACCTCTGGTCTGGGAAGTGTCCTGCGTATCGTGGATTCTGAGGAGCCAGCCGGCCACTCCCAGCCACAGGCCCCCAAACACAAACAACGGCGCTTTTCCCTGGAAAACAAAACTCGCCTGCCAAATTTTGATGGCAGATTGCAGGAGCCACTTGGTACTATCAAACCAGCCCAACTTGGCACTGGTGCCACCATGGGTCTGGTCACCATCCTGCCTATCGTAGCTTTTCAGGAGCCAGCCGGTCACTCCCAGCCATAGGCCCCCAGACTCAAAGCTCTGCCCGTTTCCCTGGCAAACAAAAGTAAGCTGCCCCGCTTCTGGATGGCAGATTGCAGGAGCCACTTGGTAGTATTAAACCAGGCCAACTTGGCACTGGTGCCACCTTGGGTCTGGGAACATTGCTGCGTATCGTGGGTTCTAAGGAGCCCGCCGGCCACACCCAGCCACAGGCCCCCAAATATAAACAACGGCGCTTTTCCCTGGAAAACAGAACTCGCCTGCCAACTTTTTGATGGCAGATTGCATGAGCCACTTGGTACTATCAAACCAGCCCGTCTTGGCACTGGTGCCACCATGGGTCTGGTCACCATCCTGCCTATCGTAGCTTTTCAGGAGCCAGCCGGTCTCTCCCAGCCATAGGCCCCAAGACACAAACCTCGGCCCGTTTCCCTGGCAAACAAAAGTAAGCTGCCCCGCTTCTGGATGGCAGATTGCAGGAAACACTTGGTAGTATCAAACCAGCCCAACTTGGCACTGGTGCCACCTTGGGTCTGGGAACCATGCTGCGTATCGTGGATTCTAAGGAGCCAGCCGGCCACTCCCAGCCATAGGCCGCCAGACACAAAGCTCGGCCCGTTTCCCTGGCAAACAAAAGTAAGCTACTGCGCTTCTGGATGGCAGATTGCAGGAGCTACTTCGCACCGTCAAACTAGCCCGACTTGGCACTGGTGCCACCTCTGGTCTGGGAACCATGCTGCGTATCGTGGATTCTAATTATCCAGCCGGCCACTCCGAGCCACCCGACCCCAAACACAAACAACGGCGCTTTTCCCTGGAAAGCAAAACTCGCCTGCCAACTTTTTGATGGCAGATTGCAGGAGCCACTTGGTACTATCAAATCAGCCCAACTTGGCACTGGTGCCACCATGGGTCTGGTCACCATCCTGCCTATCGTAGCTTTTCAGGAGACAGCCGGTCAGTCCCAGCCATAGGCCTCAAGATACAAACCTCGGCCCGTTTCCTTGGCAAACACAAGTAAGCTACCCCGCTTCTGGATGGCAGATTGCAGGAACTACTTTGCACCATCAAACCAGTAGACTTGGCACTGGTGCCACCTTGGCTCTGGGAACCATGCTGCGTATCGTGGATTCTAAGGAGCCAGCTGGCCACTCCCAGCCACATGCCGCCAAACACAAACAACGGCGCTTTTCCCTGGAAAACAAATCTCGCCTGCCAAATTTTGATGGCAGATTACAGGAGCCAGTTGGTACTATCAAACCAGCCCAACTTGGCACTGCTGCCACCATGGGTCTTGTCACCATCCTGCCTATCGTAGCTTTTCAGGAGCCAGCCAGTCACTCCCAGCCATAGACCCCCAGACAAAAACCTCGGCTCGTTACCCTGGCAAACAAAAGTAAGCTGCCCCGCTTCTGGATGGCAGATTGCAGGAGCCACTTGGTACTATCAAACCAGCCCGACTTGGCACTGGTGCCACCTTGGGTCTGGGAAGCATCCTGCGTAACGATGATTCTAAGACGCAATGGGGCCACTCCCAGCCACAGGTCCCCAAACACAAACAACGGCGCTTTTCCCCGGAAAACAAAACTCGCCAGCCAAATTTTTGATGGCAGATTGCAGTAGCCACTTGGTACTATCAAATTAGCCCAACTTGGCACTGGTGCCACCATGGGTCTGGTCACCATCCTGCCTATCGTAGCTTTTCACGACCTAGACGGTCACTCCCAGCCATAGGCCCCCAGACACAAACCTCGGCCCGTTTCCCTGGCAAACAAAATTAAGCTGCCCCGCTTCTGGATGGCAGATTGCAGGAACCACTTGGTACTATCAAACCAGACCGACTTGGCACTGGTGCCACCTTGGGTCTGGGAACCATGCTGTGTTTCGTGGATTCTAATTAGCCAGCCGGTCACTCCCAGCCACAGGCCACCAAACACAAACAACGGCGCTTTTCCCTGGAAAACAAAACTGGCCTGCCAACTTTTTGATGGCAGATTGCAGGAGCAACTTGCTACTATCAAATCAGCCCAACTTGGCACTGGTGCCACCATGGGTCTGGTCACCATCCTGCCCATCGTAGCTTTTCAGGAGCCAGCGGGTCACTCCCAGACATAGGCCCCAAGACCAAAACCTCGGCTTGTTTCCCTGGCAGACAAAAGTAAGCTGCCCCGCTTCTGGATGGCAGATTGCAGGAACCCCTTGGTAGTATCAAACCAGCCCGACTTGGCACTGGTGCCACCTTGGCTGTGGGAACCATGCTGCGTATCGTGGATTCTAAGGAGCCAGCCGGCAACTCCCAGCCACAGGCCACCAAACAAAAACAACGGCGCTTTTCCCTGGAAAACAAAACTGGCCTGCCAACTTTTTGATGGCAGATTGCAGGAGCCACTTGGTACTATCAAACCAGCCCAACTTGGCACTGGTGCCACCATGGGTCTGGTCACCATCCTGCCTATCGTAGCTTTTCAGGAGCAAGCCGGTCACTCCCAGCCATATTCCCCGAGACACAAACCTCGGCCCGTTTCCCTGGCACACAAAAGTAAGCTGCCCCGATTCTGGATGGCAGATTGCAGGAGCCACTTTGCACCATCAAACTAACCTGACTTGACACTGGTGCCACCCTGGGTCTGGCAACCATCCTGCGTATCGTGGATTCTAATTAGCCAGCCGGCCACTCCCAGCCAGAGGACCCCAAACACAAACAACGGCGCTTTTCCCTGGAAAACAAAACTCGCCTGCCAAATTTTTGATGGCAGATTGCAGGAGCCACTTGGTACTATCAAAGCAGCCCAACTTGGCACTGGTGCCACCATGGGTCTGGTCACCATCCTGCCTATCGTAGCTTTTCAGGAGCCAGCCAGGCAGTCCCAGCCATAGGCCCCCAGACACAAAGCTCGGCCCGTTTCCCTGGCAAACAAATGTAAGCTGCCCCGATTCTGGATGGCAGATTGCAGGAGCCACTTTGCACCATCAAACCAGTCCGACTTGGCACTGGTTCCCCCTTGGGTCTGGGAAACATCCTGCGTATCGTGGATTCTAAGGAGCCAGCTGGCCCCTCCAAGCCTTATACCGCCAAACACAAACAATGGCGCATTTCCCTGGAAAACAAAACTCGCCTGCCAACTTTTTGATGACAGATTGCAGGAGCCACTTGGTACTATCAAACCAGCCCGTCTTGGCACTGGTGCCACCTTGGATCTGGGAACCATGCTGCGTAACGTAGATTCTAAGACGCCAGGGGGCCACTCCCAGCCACAGGCCCCCAAACACAAACAACGGCGCTTTTCCCTGGAAAACTAAACTCGCCTGCCAACATTTGGATGGGAGATTGCAGGAGCCACTTGGTACTATCAAAACAGACCGTCTTGGCACTGGTGCCACCATGGGTCTGGTCACCATCCTGCTTATCGTAGCTTTTCAGGAGCCAGCCGGTCACTCCCAGCCATAGGCCCCAAGACACAAACCTCGGCCCGTTTCCCTGGCAAACAAAAGTAAGCTGACCCGCTTCTGGATGGCAGATTGCAGGAACCACTTGATACTATCAAACCAGCCCAACTTGGCACTGGTGCCACCTTGGGTCTGGGAACCATGCTGCGTATCGTGGATTCTAAGGAGCCAGCCGGCCACTCCCAGCCACAGGCCCCCGAACACAAACAACGGCGCTTTTCCCTGGAAAACAAAACTCGCCTGCCAACTTTTTGATGGCAGATTGCAGGAGCCACTTGGTACTATCCAATCAGCCCATCTTGGCACTGGTGCCACCATGGGTCTGGTAACCATCCTGCCTATCGTAGCTTTTCAGGAGCCAGCCGGTCACTCCCAGCCATAGGCCCCCAGACACAAAGCTCGGCCCGTTTCCCTGGCAAACAAAAGTAAGCTACCCCGCTTCTGGATGGCAGATTGCAGGAGCCACTTTGCACCATCAAACTAGACTTACTTGGCACTGGTGCCACCTCAGGTCTGGGAACCATCCTGCGTATCGTGGATTCTAATTATCCAGCCGGCCACTCCCAGCCACAGGCCCCCAAACAAAAACAACGGCGCTTTTCCCTGGAAAACAAAACTCGCCTTCCAACTTTTTGATGGCAGATTACAGGAGCCACTTGGTACTATCAAACCAGCCCAACTTGGCACTGGTGCCACCATGGGTCTGGTCGTCATCCTGCCTATCGTAGCTTTTCAGGAGACAGCCGGTCACTCCCAGCCATTGGCCTCGAGATACAAACCTCGGCCCATTTCCTTGGCAAACACAAGTAAGCTACCCCGCTTCTGGATGGCAGATTGCAGGAACTACTTTGCACCATCAAACCAGCCCGACTTGGCACTGGTGCCACCTTGGCTCTGGGAACCATGCTGCGTATCGTGGATTCTAAGGAGCCAGCTGGCCACTCCCTGCCCCATGTCGCCAAACACAAACAACGGCGCTTTTCCCTGGAAAACAAAACTGGCCTGCCAACGTTTTGATGGTAGATTGCAGGAGCCACTTGGTACTATCAAACCAGCCCAACTTGGCACTGCTGCCACAATGGGTCTGGTAACCATCCTGCCTATCGTAGCTTTTCAGGAGTCAGCCAGTCACTCCCAGCCATAGACCCCCAGACACAATCCTCGGCTCGTTACCCTGGCAAACAAAAGTAAGCTGCCCCGCTTCTGGATGGCAGATTGCAGGAGCCACTTGGTACTATCAAACCAGCCCGACTTGGCACTGGTGCCACCTTGGGTCTGGGAACCATCCTGCTTAACGATGATTCTAAGACGCAATGGGGCCACTCCCAGCCACAGGCCCCCAAACACAAACAACGGTGCTTTTCCCTGGAAAACAAAACTCGCCTGCCAAATTTTTGATGGCAGATTGCAGTAGCCACTTGGTACTATCAAGTCAGCCCAACTTGGCACTGGTGCCACCATGGGTCTGGTCACTATCCTGCCTATCGTAGCTTTTCAGGAGCCAGCCGGTCACTCCCAGCCATAGGCCCCCAGACACAAAGCTCTGCCCGTTTCACTGGCAAACAAAAGTAAGCTGCCCCGCTTCTGGATGGCAGATTGCAGGAACCACTTGGTAGTATTAAACCAGGCCAACTTGGCACTGGTGCCACCTTGGGTCTGGGAACAATGCTGCGTATCGTGGGTTCTAAGGAGCCAGCCGGCCACACCCAGCCACAGGCCCCCAAACACAAACAACGGCGCTTTTCCCTGGAAAACAAAACTGGCCTGCCAACATTTTGATGGCAGATTGCAGGAGCCACTTGGTACTATCAAATCAGCCCAACTTGGCACTGGTGCCACCATGGGTCTGGTCACCATCCTGCCTATCGTAGCTTTTCAGGAGCCAGCCGGTCACTCCCAGCCATAGGCCCCCAGACACAAAGCTCTGCCCGTTTCCCTGGCGAACAAAAGTAAGCTGCCCCGCTTCTGGATGGCAGATTGCAGGAACCACTTGGTAGTATCAAACCAGCTTGACTTGGCAGTGGTGCCACCTTGGGTCTGGGAACCATGCTGTGTATCGTGGATTCTAAGGAGCCAGCCGGCCACTCCCAGCCACAGGCCACCAAACACAAACAATGGTGCTTTTCCCTGGAAAACAAAACTCGCCTGCCAACATTTTGATGGCAGATTGCAGGAGCCACTTGGTACTATCAAACCAGCCCAACTTGGCACTGGTGCCACCATGGGTCTGGTCACCATCCTGGCTATCGTAGCTTCTCAGGAGACAGCCGGTCACTCCCAGCCATATGCCCCGAGACACAAACCTCGGCCCGTTTCCCTAGCAAACAAAAGGAAGCTACCCCGCTTCTGGATGGCAGATTGCAGGAGCCACTTTGCACCATCAAACCAGCCCGACTTGGCACTGGTGCCACCTTGGCTCTGGGAACCATGCTGCGTATCATGGATTCTAAGGAGCCAGCTGGCCACTCCCAGCCACATGCCGCCAAACACAAACAACGGCGCTTTTCCCTGGAAAACAAAACTCGCCTGCCAACTTTTTGATGGCAGATTGCAGGAGCCACTTGGTACTATCAAACCAGCCCGTCTTGGCACTGGTGCCACCTTGGCTCTGGGAACCATGGTGCGTAAGGTAGATTCTAAGATGCCAGGGGGCCACTCCCAGCCACAGGCCCCCAAACACAAACAACAGCGCTTTTCCCTGGAAAACAAAACTGGCCTGCCAAATCTTTGATGGCAGATTGCAGGAGCCACTTGGTACTATCAAACCAGCCCGTCTTGGCACTGGTGCCACCATGGGTCTGGTCACCATCCTGCCTATCGTAGCTTTTCAGGAGCCAGCCGGTCACTCCCTGCCATAGGCCCCCAGACACAAACCTCGGCTTGTTTCCCTGGCAAACAAAAGTAAGCTACCCCGCTTCTGGATGGCAGATTGCAGGAATCATTTTGCACCATCAAACTAGCCCGACTTATGACTGGTGCCACCTTGGATCTGGGAACCATGCTGCGTATCGTGGATTCTAATTAGCCAGGCGGCCACTCCCAGCCACAGGCCCCCAAACACAAATAACGGCGTTTTTAATCCTGGAAAACAAAACTCGCCTGCCAACATTTTGATGGCAGATTGCAGGATCCACTTGGTACTATCAAACCAGCCCAAGTTGGCACTGGTTCCACCATGGGTCTGGTCACCATCCTGCCTATCGTAGCTTTTCAGGAGCCAGCCGGTCAGTCCCAGCCATAGACCCCCACACACAAACCTCGGCCCGTTTCCCTGGGAAACAAAAGTAAGCTGCCCCGCTTCTGGATGGCAGATTGCAGGAGCCACTTGGTGCTATCAAACCAGCCCGACTTGGCACTGGTGCCACTTTGGCTCTGGGAACCATCCTGCGTAACGTAGATTGTGAGACGACCGGCGGCCACTCCCAGCCACAGGGCTCCAAACAAAATCAATGGCGATTTTCCCGGGAAAATAAAACTCGCCTGCCAAATATTTGATGGCAGATTGCAGGAGCCACTTGGTACTATCAAACCAGCCCAACTTGGCACTGGTGCCACCATGGGTCTGGTCACAATCCTGCCTATCGGAGCTTTTCAGGAGCCAGCCGGTCACTCCCAGCCATAGACCCCCAGACACAAACCTCGGCCCTTTTCCCTGGCAAACAAAAGTAAGCTGCCCCGCTTCTGGATGGCAGATTGCAGGAACCACTTGGTACTATCAAACCAGCCCGACATGGCACTGGTGCCACCTTGGGTCTGGGAACCATCCTGCGTATCGTGGATTCTAAGCAGCCACCCGGCCACTGCCGCCACATGCCGTCAAACACAAACAACGGCGCTTTTCCCTAGAAAACAAAACTCGCCTGCCAACATTTTGATGGCAGATTGCAGGAGCCACTTGGTACTATCAAACCAGCCCTTCTTTGCACTGGTGCCACCTTGGAACTGGGAACCATGCTGCGTAACGTAGATTCTAATACGCCAGGGGGCCACTCGCAGCCACAGGCCCCCAAACACAATCAACGGCGCTTTTCCCTGGAAAACAAAACTCGCCTGCCAAATTTTTTATGGCAAATTGCAGGAGCCACTTGGTACTATCAAATCAGCCCAACTTGGCACTGGTGCCACCATTGGTCTGGTCACCATCCTGCCTATCGTAGCTTTTCAGGAGCCAGCCGGTCACTCCCAGCCATAGGCCCCCAGACACAAACCTCGGCCCGTTTCCCTGGCAAACAAAAGTCAGCTGCCCCGCTTCTGGATGGCAGATTGCAGGAGCCACTTTGCACCATCAAACCAGCCCGTCTTGGCACTGGTGCCACCTCAGGTCTAGGAACCATGCTGCGTATCGTGGATTCTAATTAGCCAGCCGGCCACTCCCAGCCCCAGGCCCCTAAACAGAAACAACGGCGCTTTTCCCTGGAAAACAAAACTGGCCTGCCAAATTTTTGATCGAAGATTGCAGGAGCCACTTGGTACTATCAAACCAGCCCGTCTTGGCACTGGTGCCACCATGGGTCTGGTCACCATCCTGCCTATCGTAGCTTTTCAGGAGCCAGCCAGTCACTCCCAGCCATAGGCTCCCAGACAAAAATTTCGGCCCATTTCCCTGGCAAACAAAAGTAAGCTGCCCCGCTTCTGGATGGCAGATTGCAGGAGCCACTTTGCACCATCAAACCAGCCCGACTTGGCACTGGTGCCACCTTGGCTCTGGGAACCATCCTGCGTATCGTGGATTCTAAGGAGCCAGCTGGCCACTCCCAGCCACAGGCCCCCAAACACAAACAACGGCGCTTTTCCCTGGAAAACAAAACTCGCCTGCTAACTTTTTGATGGCAGATTGCAGGAGCCACTTTGCAACATAAAACCAGCCCGACTTGGCACTGGTTCCACCTTGGATCTGGGAACCATCCTGCCTATCGTGGATTTTCAGGGGCCAGCCGGCCACTCTCAGCCATGTACCCCCAAACAAAAACCACGGTCCTTTCCTCTGGCAAACAAAACTCAACTGCCCTTCTACTGGATGGCAAATTGCAGGAGCCACTTGCTACTACAAAACCAGCCCGACTCGGCACTGGTGCCACCTTGGCTCTGGGAACCATGCTGCGTATCGTGGATTCTAAGGAGCCAGCCGGCCACTCCCAGCCACAGGCCCCCAAAATATACCAAAGACCTTTTCTCTTGCAAACAAAAATCGGCTGCCCCGCTTCTGGATGGCAGATTGCAGGAGCCACTTTGCACCATCAAACCAGCCCGACTTGGCACTGGTGCCACCTTGGGTCTGGGAACCATCCTGCGTTTTGTGGATTCTAAGGAGCCAGCCGGCCACTCCCAGCCACAGGCCCCCAAACACAAACAACGGCGCTTTTCCCTGGAAAACAAAATTCGCCTGCCAACTTTTTGATGGCAGATTGCAGGAGCCACTTGGTACTATTAAACCAGCCCAACTTGGCACTGGTGCCACCATGGGTCTGGTCACCATCCTGCCTATCGTAGCTTTTCAGGAGCCAGCCGGTCACTCCCAGCCATAGCCCCCAGACACAAACCTCGGCCCGTTTCCCTGGCAAACAAAAGTAAGCTACCGCGCTTCTGGATGGCAGATTGCAGGACGCACTTGGTACTATCAAACCAGCCCAACTTGGCACTGGTGCCACCTTGGGTCTGGGAACCATGCTGCGTATCGTGGATTCAATGGAGCCAGCCGGCCACTCCCAGCCACTGGCCCCCAAACAAAATCAATGGCGCTTTTCCCTGGAAAACAAAACTCGCCTGCCAAATTTTTGACGGCAGATTGCAGGAGCCACTTGGTACTATCAAACCAGCCCAACTTGGCACTGCTGCCACCATGGGTCTGGTCATCATCCTGCCTATCGTAGCTTTTCAGGAGCCAGCCGGTCACTCCCAGCCATATGCCCCCAGCCACAAACCTCGGCCCGTTTCCCTGGCAAACAAAAGTAAGGTACCCCGCTTCTGGATGGCAGATTGCAGGAGCCACTTTGCACCATCAAACTAGCCCGACATGGCACTGGTGCCACCTCTGGTCTGGGAACCATCCTGCGTATCGTGGATTCTAATTAGCCAGCCGGCTACTCCCAGCCTCAGGCCCCCAAACACAAACAAAGGCGCTTTTCCCTGGAAAAAAAATTAAGATACCCCTCTTCAGGATGGCAGATTGCAGGAGCCACTTGGTACTATCAAACCAGCCCAACTTCGCACTGCTGCCACCATGGGTCTGGTCACCATCCTGCCTATCGTAGCTTTTCAGGAGCCAGCCGGTCACTCCCAGCCATAGGCCCCCAGACACAAACCTCGGCCCGTTTCCCTGGCAAACAAAAGTAAGCTGACCCAATTCTGGATGGCAGATTGCAGGAAACACTTGGAAGTATCAAACCAGCCCAACTTGTCACTGGTGCCACCTCTTGTATGGGAACCATCCTGCGTATCGTGGATTCTAAGGATCCAGCCGGCCACTCTTAGCCACAGGCCCCCAAACACAAACAACGTCGCTTTTCCCTGGAAAACAAAACTCGCCTGCCAACTTTTTGATGGCAGATTGCAGGAGCCACTTGGTACTATCAAACCAGCCCGACTTGGCACTGGTGCCACCACTGGTCTGGAAAACATCCTGCGTATCGTGGATTCTAATTAGCCAGCGGGCCACTCCCAGCCACAGGACCCCAGACACAAAACTCTGCCCGTTTCCCTGGCAAGCAAAAGTAAGCTGCCCCGCTTCTGGATGGCAGATTGCAGGAGCTATTTAGTACTATCAAACCAGCCCGACTTGGCACTTGTGCCACCTTGCTCTGGGAACCCTCCTGCCTATTGTGGATTTTCAGGGGTCAGCCGGCCAATCTCCGCCATATGCCCTCAAACACAAACCACGGCCCTTTTCTCTGGCAAACAAAACTCAGCTGCCCTGCTTCTGGATGGCAGATTGCAGGAGCCACTTGGTACTATCAAATCAGCCCAACTTGGCACTGGTGCCACCATGGGTCTGGTAACCATCCTGCCTATCGTAGCTTTTCAGGAGCCAGCCGGTCACTCCCAGCCATAGGCCGCCAGACACAAAGCTCGGCCCGTTTCCCTGGCAAACAAAAGTAAGCTACCGCGCTTCTGGATGGCAGATTGCAGGAGCCACTTTGCACCATCAAACTAGCCCGACTTGGCACTGGTGCCACCTCTGGTCTGGGAACCATCCTGCGTATCGTGGATTCTAATTAGCCAGCCGGCCACTCCCAGCCACAGGACCCCAAACACAAACAACGGCGCTTTTCCCTGGAAAACTAAACTCGCCTGCCAACTTTTTGTGAGCAGATTGCAGGAGCCACTTGGTACTATCAAATCAGCCCAACTTGGCACTGGTGCCACCATGGGTCTGGTCACCATCCTGCCTATCGTAGCTTTTCAGGAGCCAGCCGGTCAGTCCCAGCCATAGGCCTCGAGATACAAACATCGGCACGTTTCCTTGGCAAACACAAGTAAGCTACCCCGCTTCTGGATGGCAGATTGCAGGAACTACTTTGCACCATCAAACCAGCCCGACTTGGCACTGGTGCCACCTTGGCTCTGGGAACGATGCTGCGTATCGTGGATTCTAAGGAGCCAGCCGGCCACTCCCAGCCACATGCCGCCAAACACAAACAACGGCGCTTTTCCCTGGAAAACAAAACTCGTCTGCCAAGTTTTTGATGGCAGATTGCAGGAGCCACTTGGTACTATCAAACCAGCCCAACTTGGCACTGGTGCCACCATGGGTCTGGTAACCATCCTGCCTATCGTAGCTTTTCAGGAGCCAGGCGGTCACTCCCAGCCTTAGGCCCACAGACACAAACCTCGGCCCGTTTCCCTTGCAAACAAAAGTAAGCTACTTCGCTTCTGGATGGCAGATTGCAGGAGCCACTTTGCACCATCAAACTAGACCGAATTGGCACTGGTGCCTCCTTGGGTCTGGGAACCATCCTGCGTATCGTGGATTCTAATTAGCCAGCCGGCCACTCCCAGCCACAGGCCCCCAAACACAAACAACGGCGCTTTTCCCTGGAAAACAAAACTCGCCTGCCAACATTTGATGGCAGATTGCAGGAGCCACTTGGTACAATCAAATCAGCCCAACTTGGCACTGGTGCCACCATGGGTCTGGTCACCATCCTGCCTAGCATAGCTTTTCAGGAGCCAGCCGGTCACTCCCAGCCATAGGCATCGACACACAAACCTCGGCCCGTTTCCTTGGCAAACACAAGTAAGCTACCCCGCTTCTGGATGGCAGATTGCAGGAACTACTTTGCACCATCAAACCAGCCCGACTTGGCACTGGTGCCACCTTGGCTCTGGGAACCATGCTGCGTATCGTGGATTCTAAGGAGCCAGCTGGCCACTCCCTGCCCCATGTCGCCAAACACAAACAACGGCGCTTTTCCCTGGAAAACAAAACTGGCCTGCCAACGTTTTGATGGTAGATTGCAGGAGCCACTTGGTACTATCAAACCAGCCCAACTTGGCACTGGTGCCACAATGGGTCTGGTAACCATCCTGCCTATCGTAGCTTTTCAGGAGCCAGCCAGTCACTCCCAGCCATAGACCCCCAGACACAATCCTCGGCTCGTTACCCTGGCAAACAAAAGTAAGCTGCCCCGCTTCTGGATGGCAGATTGCAGGAGCCACTTGGTACTATCAAACCAGCCCGACTTGGCACTGGTGCCACCTTGGGTCTGGGAACCATCCTGCTTAACGATGATTCTAAGACGCAATGGGGCCACTCCCAGCCACAGGCCCCCAAACACAAACAACGGTGCTTTTCCCTGGAAAACAAAACTCGCCTGCCAAATTTTTGATGGCAGATTGCAGTAGCCACTTGGTACTATCAAGTCAGCCCAACTTGGCACTGGTGCCACCATGGGTCTGGTCACTATCCTGCCTATCGTAGCTTTTCAGGAGCCAGCCGGTCACTCCCAGCCATAGGCCCCCAGACACAAAGCTCTGCCCGTTTCACTGGCAAACAAAAGTAAGCTGCCCCGCTTCTGGATGGCAGATTGCAGGAACCACTTGGTAGTATTAAACCAGGCCAACTTGGCACTGGTGCCACCTTGGGTCTGGGAACAATGCTGCGTATCGTGGGTTCTAAGGAGCCAGCCGGCCACACCCAGCCACAGGCCCCCAAACACAAACAACGGCGCTTTTCCCTGGAAAACAAAACTGGCCTGCCAACATTTTGATGGCAGATTGCAGGAGCCACTTGGTACTATCAAATCAGCCCAACTTGGCACTGGTGCCACCATGGGTCTGGTCACCATCCTGCCTATCGTAGCTTTTCAGGAGCCAGCCGGTCACTCCCAGCCATAGGCCCCCAGACACAAAGCTCTGCCCGTTTCCCTGGCAAAAAAAAGTAAGCTGCCCCGCTTCTGGATGGCAGATTGCAGGAACCACTTGGTAGTATCAAACCAGCTTGACTTGGCAGTGGTGCCACCTTGGGTCTGGGAACCATGCTGTGTATCGTGGATTCTAAGGAGCCAGCCGGCCACTCCCAGCCACAGGCCACCAAACACAAACAACGGCGCTTTTCCCTGGAAAACAAAACTCGCCTGCCAACATTTTGATGGCAGATTGCAGGAGCCACTTGGTACTATCAAACCAGCCCGACTTGGCTCTGGTGCCACCATGGGTCTGGTCACCATCCTGGCTATCGTAGCTTTTCAGGAGCCAGCCGGTCACTCCCAGCCATATGCCCCGAGACACAAACCTTGGCCCGTTTCCCTAGCAAACAAAAGGAAGCTACCCCGCTTCTGGATGGCAGATTGCAGGAGCCACTTTGCACCATCAAACCAGCCCGACTTGGCACTGGTGCCACCTTGGCTCTGGGAACCATGCTGCGTATCATGGATTCTAAGGAGCCAGCTGGCCACTCCCAGCCACATGCCGCCAAACACAAACAACGGCGCTTTTCCCTGGAAAACAAAACTCGCCTGCCAACTTTTTGATGGCAGATTGCAGGAGCCACTTGGTACTATCAAACCAGCCCGTCTTGGCACTGGTGCCACCTTGGCTCTGGGAACCATGGTGCGTAAGGTAGATTCTAAGATGCCAGGGGGCCACTCCCAGCCACAGGCCCCCAAACACAAACAACAGCGCTTTTCCCTGGAAAACAAAACTGGCCTGCCAAATTTTTGATGGCAGATTGCAGGAGCCACTTGGTACTATCAAACCAGCCCGTCTTGGCACTGGTGCCACCATGGGTCTGGTCACCATCCTGCCTATCGTAGCTTTTCAGGAGCCAGCCGGTCACTCCCTGCCATAGGCCCCCAGACACAAAGCTCTGCTTGTTTCCCTGGCGAACAAAAGTAAGCTGCCCCGCTTCTGGATGGCAGATTGCAGGAACCACTTGGTAGTATCAAACCAGCTTGACTTGGCAGTGGTGCCACCTTGGGTCTGGGAACCATGCTGTGTATCGTGGATTCTAAGGAGCCAGCCGGCCACTCCCAGCCACAGGCCACCAAACACAAACAACGGTGCTTTTCCCTGGAAAACAAAACTCGCCTGCCAACATTTTGATGGCAGATTGCAGGAGCCACTTGGTACTATCAAACCAGCCCAACTTGGCACTGGTGCCACCATGGGTCTGGTCACCATCCTGCCTATCGTAGCTTCTCAGGAGACAGCCGGTCACTCCCAGCCATATGCCCCGAGACACAAACCTCGGCCCGTTTCCCTAGCAAACAAAAGGAAGCTACCCCGCTTCTGGATGGCAGATTGCAGGAGCCACTTTGCACCATCAAACCAGCCCGACTTGGCACTGGTGCCACCTTGGCTCTGGGAACCATGCTGCGTATCATGGATTCTAAGGAGCCAGCTGGCCACTCCCAGCCACATGCCGCCAAACACAAACAACGGCGCTTTTCCCTGGAAAACAAAACTCGCCTGCCAACTTTTTGATGGCAGATTGCAGGAGCCACTTGGTACTATCAAACCAGCCCGTCTTGGCACTGGTGCCACCTTGGCTCTGGGAACCATGGTGCGTAAGGTAGATTCTAAGATGCCAGGGGGCCACTCCCAGCCACAGGCCCCCAAACACAAACAACAGCGCTTTTCCCTGGAAAACAAAACTGGCCTGCCAAATTTTTGATGGCAGATTGCAGGAGCCACTTGGTACTATCAAACCAGCCCGTCTTGGCACTGGTGCCACCATGGGTCTGGTCACCATCCTGCCTATCGTAGCTTTTCAGGAGCCAGCCGGTCACTCCCAGCCATAGGCCCCCAGACACAAACCTCGGCTTGTTTCCCTGGCAAACAAAAGTAAGCTACCCCGCTTCTGGATGGCAGATTGCAGGAATCATTTTGCACCATCAAACTAGCCCGACTTATGACTGGTGCCACCTTGGATCTGGGAACCATGCTGCGTATCGTGGATTCTAATTAGCCAGGCGGCCACTCCCAGCCACAGGCCCCCAAACACAAATAACGGCGTTTTTAATCCTGGAAAACAAAACTCGCCTGCCAACATTTTGATGGCAGATTGCAGGATCCACTTGGTACTATCAAACCAGCCCAAGTTGGCACTGGTTCCACCATGGGTCTGGTCACCATCCTGCCTATCGTAGCTTTTCAGGAGCCAGCCTGTCATTCCCAGCCATAGACCCCCACACACAAACCTCGGCCCGTTTCCCTGGGAAACAAAAGTAAGCTGCCCCGCTTCTGGATGGCAGATTGCAGGAGCCACTTGGTGCTATCAAACCAGCCCGACTTGGCACTGGTGCCACTTTGGCTCTGGGAACCATCCTGCGTAACGTAGATTGTGAGACGACCGGCGGCCACTCCCAGCCACAGGCCTCCAAACAAAATCAATGGCGATTTTCCCGGGAAAATAAAACTCGCCTGCCAAATATTTGATGGCAGATTGCAGGAGCCACTTGGTACTATCAAACCAGCCCAACTTGGCACTGGTGCCACCATGGGTCTGGTCACCATCCTGCCTATCGTAGCTTTTCAGGAGCCAGCCGGTCACTCCCAGCCATAGACCCCCAGACACAAACCTCGGCCCTTTTCCCTGGCAAACAAAAGTAAGCTGCCCCGCTTCTGGATGGCAGATTGCAGGAACCACTTGGTACTATCAAACCAGCCCGACATGGCACTGGTGCCACCTTGGGTCTGGGAACCATCCTGCGTATCGTGGATTCTAAGGAGCCAGCCTGCCACTGCAGCCACATGCCGTCAAACACAAACAATGGCGCTTTTCCCTGGAAAACAAAACTCGCCTGCCAACTTTTTGATGGCAGATTGCAGGAGCCACTTGGTACTATCAAACCAGCCCGTCTTTGCACTGGTGCCACCTTGGAACTGGGAACCATGCTGCGTAACGTAGATTCTAAGACGCCAGGGGGCCACTCGCAGCCACAGGCCCCCAAACACAAACAACGGCGCTTTTCCCTGGAAAACAAAACTCGCCTGCCAACTTTTTTATGGCAGATTGCAGGAGCCACTTGGTACTATCAAATCAGCCCAACTTGGCACTGGTGCCACCATTGGTCTGGTCACCATCCTGCCTATCGTAGCTTTTCAGGAGCCAGCCGGTCACTCCCAGCCATAGGCCCCCAGACACAAACCTCGGCCCGTTTCCCTGGCAAACAAAAGTCAGCTGCCCCGCTTCTGGATGGCAGATTGCAGGAGCCACTTTGCACCATCAAACCAGCCCGACTTGGCACTGGTGCCACCTCAGGTCTAGGAACCATGCTGCGTATCGTGGATTCTAATTAGCCAGCCGGCCACTCCCAGCCCCAGGCCCCTAAACAGAAACAACGGCGCTTTTCCCTGGAAAACAAAACTGGCCTGCCAAATTTTTGATCGAAGATTGCAGGAGCCACTTGGTACTATCAAACCAGCCCGTCTTGGCACTGGTGCCACCATGGGTCTGGTCACCATCCTGCCTATCGTAGCTTTTCAGGAGCCAGCCGGTCACTCCCAGCCATAGGCTCCCAGACAAAAATCTCGGACCGTTTCACTGGCAAACAAAAGTAAGCTGCCCCGCTTCTGGATGGCAGATTGCAGGAGCCACTTGGTACTATCAAACCAGCCCGACTTGGCACTGGTGCCACCTTGGGTCTGGGAACCATCCTGCTTAACGATGATTCTAAGACGCAATGGGGCCACTCCCAGCCACAGGCCCCCAAACACAAACAACGGTGCTTTTCCCTGGAAAACAAAACTCGCCTGCCAAATTTTTGATGGCAGATTGCAGTAGCCACTTGGTACTATCAAGTCAGCCCAACTTGGCACTGGTGCCACCATGGGTCTGGTCACTATCCTGCCTATCGTAGCTTTTCAGGAGCCAGCCGGTCACTCCCAGCCATAGGCCCCCAGACACAAAGCTCTGCCCGTTTCACTGGCAAACAAAAGTAAGCTGCCCCGCTTCTGGATGGCAGATTGCAGGAACCACTTGGTAGTATTAAACCAGGCCAACTTGGCACTGGTGCCACCTTGGGTCTGGGAACAATGCTGCGTATCGTGGGTTCTAAGGAGCCAGCCGGCCACACCCAGCCACAGGCCCCCAAACACAAACAACGGCGCTTTTCCCTGGAAAACAAAACTGGCCTGCCAACATTTTGATGGCAGATTGCAGGAGCCACTTGGTACTATCAAATCAGCCCAACTTGGCACTGGTGCCACCATGGGTCTGGTCACCATCCTGCCTATCGTAGCTTTTCAGGAGCCAGCCGGTCACTCCCAGCCATAGGCCCCCAGACACAAAGCTCTGCCCGTTTCCCTGGCGAACAAAAGTAAGCTGCCCCGCTTCTGGATGGCAGATTGCAGGAACCACTTGGTAGTATCAAACCAGCTTGACTTGGCAGTGGTGCCACCTTGGGTCTGGGAACCATGCTGTGTATCGTGGATTCTAAGGAGCCAGCCGGCCACTCCCAGCCACAGGCCACCAAACACAAACAATGGTGCTTTTCCCTGGAAAACAAAACTCGCCTGCCAACATTTTGATGGCAGATTGCAGGAGCCACTTGGTACTATCAAACCAGCCCAACTTGGCACTGGTGCCACCATGGGTCTGGTCACCATCCTGGCTATCGTAGCTTCTCAGGAGACAGCCGGTCACTCCCAGCCATATGCCCCGAGACACAAACCTCAGCCCGTTTCCCTAGCAAACAAAAGGAAGCTACCCCGCTTCTGGATGGCAGATTGCAGGAGCCACTTTGCACCATCAAACCAGCCCGACTTGGCACTGGTGCCACCTTGGCTCTGGGAACCATGCTGCGTATCATGGATTCTAAGGAGCCAGCTGGCCACTCCCAGCCACATGCCGCCAAACACAAACAACGGCGCTTTTCCCTGGAAAACAAAACTCGCCTGCCAGCTTTTTGATGGCAGATTGCAGGAGCCACTTGGTACTATCAAACCAGCCCGTCTTGGCACTGGTGCCACCTTGGCTCTGGGAACCATGGTGCGTAAGGTAGATTCTAAGATGCCAGGGGGCCACTCCCAGCCACAGGCCCCCAAACACAAACAACAGCGCTTTTCCCTGGAAAACAAAACTGGCCTGCCAAATCTTTGATGGCAGATTGCAGGAGCCGCTTGGTACTATCAAACCAGCCCGTCTTGGCACTGGTGCCACCATGGGTCTGGTCACCATCCTGCCTATCGTAGCTTTTCAGGAGCCAGCCGGTCACTCCCTGCCATAGGCCCCCAGACACAAACCTCGGCTTGTTTCCCTGGCAAACAAAAGTAAGCTACCCCGCTTCTGGATGGCAGATTGCAGGAATCATTTTGCACCATCAAACTAGCCCGACTTATGACTGGTGCCACCTTGGATCTGGGAACCATGCTGCGTATCGTGGATTCTAATTAGCCAGGCGGCCACTCCCAGCCACAGGCCCCAAAACACAAATAACGGCGTTTTTAATCCTGGAAAACAAAACTCGCCTGCCAACATTTTGATGGCAGATTGCAGGATCCACTTGGTACTATCAAACCAGCCCAAGTTGGCACTGGTTCCACCATGGGTCTGGTCACCATCCTGCCTATCGTAGCTTTTCAGGAGCCAGCCGGTCAGTCCCAGCCATAGACCCCCACACACAAACCTCGGCCCGTTTCCCTGGGAAACAAAAGTAAGCTGCCCCGCTTCTGGATGGCAGATTGCAGGAGCCACTTGGTGCTATCAAACCAGCCCGACTTGGCACTGGTGCCACTTTGGCTCTGGGAACCATCCTGCGTAACGTAGACTGTGAGACGACCGGCGGCCACTCTCAGCCACAGGCCTCCAAACAAAATCAATGGCGATTTTCCCGGGAAAATAAAACTCGCCTGCCAAATATTTGATGGCAGATTGCAGGAGCCACTTGGTACTATCAAACCAGCCCAACTTGGCACTGGTGCCACCATGGGTCTGGTCACAATCCTGCCTATCGGAGCTTTTCAGGAGCCAGCCGGTCACTCCCAGCCATAGACCCCCAGACACAAACCTCGGCCCTTTTCCCTGGCAAACAAAAGTAAGCTGCCCCGCTTCTGGATGGCAGATTGCAGGAACCACTTGGTACTATCAAACCAGCCCGACATGGCACTGGTGCCACCTTGGGTCTGGGAACCATCCTGCGTATCGTGGATTCTAAGCAGCCACCCGGCCACTGCAGCCACATGCCGTCAAACACAAACAACGGCGCTTTTCCCTAGAAAACAAAACTCGCCTGCCAACATTTTGATGGCAGATTGCAGGAGCCACTTGGTACTATCAAACCAGCCCTTCTTTGCACTGGTGCCACCTTGGAACTGGGAACCATGCTGCGTAACGTAGATTCTAATACGCCAGGGGGCCACTCGCAGCCACAGGCCCCCAAACACAATCAACGGCGCTTTTCCCTGGAAAACAAAACTCGCCTGCCAACTTTTTTATGGCAAATTGCAGGAGCCACTTGGTACTATCAAATCAGCCCAACTTGGCACTGGTGCCACCATTGGTCTGGTCACCATCCTGCCTATCGTAGCTTTTCAGGAGCCAGCCGGTCACTCCCAGCCATAGGCCCCCAGACACAAACCTCGGCCCGTTTCCCTGGCAAAAAAAAGTCAGCTGCCCCGCTTCTGGATGGCAGATTGCAGGAGCCACTTTGCACCATCAAACCAGCCCGTCTTGGCACTGGTGCCACCTCAGGTCTAGGAACCATGCTGCGTATCGTGGATTCTAATTAGCCAGCCGGCCACTCCCAGCCCCAGGCCCCTAAACAGAAACAACGGCGCTTTTCCCTGGAAAACAAAACTGGCCTGCCAAATTTTTGATCGAAGATTGCAGGAGCCACTTGGTACTATCAAACCAGCCCGTCTTGGCACTGGTGCCACCATGGGTCTGGTCACCATCCTGCCTATCGTAGCTTTTCAGGAGCCAGCCAGTCACTCCCAGCCATAGGCTCCCAGACAAAAATCTCGGACCGTTTCCCTGGCAAACAAAAGTAAGCTGCCCCGCTTCTGGATGGCAGATTGCAGGAGCCACTTTGCACCATCAAACCAGCCCGACTTGGCACTGGTGCCACCTTGGCTCTAGGAACCATCCTGCGTATCGTGGATTCTAAGGAGCCAGCTGGCCACTCCCAGCCACAGGCCCCCAAACACAAACAACGGCGCTTTTCCCTGGAAAACAAAACTCGCCTGCTAACTTTTTGATGGCAGATTGCAGGAGCCACTTTGCAACATAAAACCAGCCCGACTTGGCACTGGTTCCACCTTGGATCTGGGAACCATCCTGCCTATCGTGGATTTTCAGGGGCCAGCCGGCCACTCTCAGCCATGTACCCCCAAACAAAAACCACGGTCCTTTCCTCTGGCAAACAAAACTCAACTGCCCTTCTACTGGATGGCAAATTGCAGGAGCCACTTGCTACTACAAAACCAGCCCGACTCGGCACTGGTGCCACCTTGGCTCTGGGAACCATGCTGCGTATCGTGGATTCTAAGGAGCCAGCCGGCCACTCCCAGCCACAGGCCCCCAAAATATACCAAAGACCTTTTCTCTTGCAAACAAAAATCGGCTGCCCCGCTTCTGGATGGCAGATTGCAGGAGCCACTTTGCACCATCAAACCAGCCCGACTTGGCACTGGTGCCACCTTGGGTCTGGGAACCATCCTGCGTTTTGTGGATTCTAAGGAGCCAGCCGGCCACTCCCAGCCACAGGCCCCCAAACACAAACAACGGCGCTTTTCCCTGGAAAACAAAATTCGCCTGCCAACTTTTTGATGGCAGATTGCAGGAGCCACTTGGTACTATTAAACCAGCCCAACTTGGCACTGGTGCCACCATGGGTCTGGTCACCATCCTGCCTATCGTAGCTTTTCAGGAGCCAGCCGGTCACTCCCAGCCATAGCCCCCAGACACAAACCTCGGCCCGTTTCCCTGGCAAACAAAAGTAAGCTACCGCGCTTCTGGATGGCAGATTGCAGGACGCACTTGGTACTATCAAACCAGCCCAACTTGGCACTGGTGCCACCTTGGGTCTGGGAACCATGCTGCGTATCGTGGATTCAATGGAGCCAGCCGGCCACTCCCAGCCACTGGCCCCGAAACAAAATCAATGGCGCTTTTCCCTGGAAAACAAAACTCGCCTGCCAAATTTTTGACGGCAGATTGCAGGAGCCACTTGGTACTATCAAACCAGCCCAACTTGGCACTGCTGCCACCATGGGTCTGGTCATCATCCTGCCTATCGTAGATTTTCAGGAGCCAGCCGGTCACTCCCAGCCATATGCCCCCAGCCACAAACCTCGGCCCGTTTCCCTGGCAAACAAAAGTAAGCTACCCCGCTTCTGGATGGCAGATTGCAGGAGCCACTTTGCACCATCAAACTAGCCCGACATGGCACTGGTGCCACCTCTGGTCTGGGAACCATCCTGCGTATCGTGGATTCTAATTAGCCAGCCGGCTACTCCCAGCCTCAGGCCCCCAAACACAAACAAAGGCGCTTTTCCCTGGAAAAAAAATTAAGATACCCCTCTTCAGGATGGCAGATTGCAGGAGCCACTTGCTACTATCAAACCAGCCCAACTTCGCACTGCTGCCACCATGGGTCTGGTCACCATCCTGCCTATCGTAGCTTTTCAGGAGCCAGCCGGTCACTCCCAGCCATAGGCCCCCAGACACAAACCTCGGCCCGTTTCCCTGGCAAACAAAAGTAAGCTGACCCAATTCTGGATGGCAGATTGCAGGAAACACTTGGTAGTATCAAACCAGCCCAACTTGTCACTGGTGCCACCTCTTGTCTGGGAACCATCCTGCGTATCGTGGATTCTAAGGATCCAGCCGGCCACTCTTAGCCACAGGCCCCCAAACACAAACAACGTCGCTTTTCCCTGGAAAACAAAACTCGCCTGCCAACTTTTTGATGGCAGATTGCAGGAGCCACTTGGTACTATCAAACCAGCCCGACTTGGCACTGGTGCCACCACTGGTCTGGAAAACATCCTGCGTATCGTGGATTCTAATTAGCCAGCGGGCCACTCCCAGCCACAGGACCCCAGACACAAAACTCTGCCCGTTTCCCTGGCAAGCAAAAGTAAGCTGCCCCGCTTCTGGATGGCAGATTGCAGGAGCTATTTAGTACTATCAAACCAGCCCGACTTGGCACTTGTGCCACCTTGCTCTGGGAACCCTCCTGCCTATTGTGGATTTTCAGGGGTCAGCCGGCCAATCTCCGCCATATGCCCTCAAACACAAACCACGGCCCTTTTCTCTGGCAAACAAAACTCAGCTGCCCTGCTTCTGGATGGCAGATTGCAGGAGCCACTTGGTACTATCAAATCAGCCCAACTTGGCACTGGTGCCACCATGGGTCTGGTAATCATCCTGCCTACTGTAGATTTTCAGGAGCCAGCCGGTCACTCCCAGCCATAGGCCGCCAGACACAAAGCTCGGCCCGTTTCCCTGGCAAACAAAAGTAAGCTACCGCGCTTCTGGATGGCAGATTGCAGGAGCCACTTTGCACCATCAAACTAGCCCGACTTGGCACTGGTGCCACCTCTGGTCTGGGAACCATCCTGCGTATCGTGGATTCTAATTAGCCAGCCGGCCACTCCCAGCCACAGGACCCCAAACACAAACAACGGCGCTTTTCCCTGGAAAACTAAACTCGCCTGCCAACTTTTTGTGAGCAGATTGCAGGAGCCACTTGGTACTATCAAATCAGCCCAACTTGGCACTGGTGCCACCATGGGTCTGGTCACCATCCTGCCTAGCATAGCTTTTCAGGAGCCAGCCGGTCAGTCCCAGCCATAGGCCTCGAGATACAAACATCGGCACGTTTCCTTGGCAAACACAAGTAAGCTACCCCGCTTCTGGATGGCAGATTGCAGGAACTACTTTGCACCATCAAACCAGCCCGACTTGGCACTGGTGCCACCTTGGCTCTGGGAACGATGCTGCGTATCGTGGATTCTAAGGAGCCAGCCGGCCACTCCCAGCCACATGCCGCCAAACACAAACAACGGCGCTTTTCCCTGGAAAACAAAACTCGTCTGCCAAGTTTTTGATGGCAGATTGCAGGAGCCACTTGGTACTATCAAACCAGCCCAACTTGGCACTGGTGCCACCATGGGTCTGGTAACCATCCTGCCTATCGTAGCTTTTCAGGAGCCAGGCGGTCACTCCCAGCCTTAGGCCCACAGACACAAACCTCGGCCCGTTTCCCTTGCAAACAAAAGTAAGCTACTTCGCTTCCGGATGGCAGATTGCAGGAGCCACTTTGCACCATCAAACTAGACCGAATTGGCACTGGTGCCTCCTTGGGTCTGGGAACCATCCTGCGTATCGTGGATTCTAATTAGCCAGCCGGCCACTCCCAGCCACAGGCCCCCAAACACAAACAACGGCGCTTTTCCCTGGAAAATAAAACTCGCCTGCCAACATTTGATGGCAGATTGCAGGAGCCACTTGGTACAATCAAATCAGCCCAACTTGGCACTGGTGCCACCATGGGTCTGGTCACCATCCTGCCTAGCATAGCTTTTCAGGAGCCAGCCGGTCACTCCCAGCCATAGGCATCGACACACAAACCTCGGCCCGTTTCCTTGGCAAACACAAGTAAGCTACCCCGCTTCTGGATGGCAGATTGCAGGAACTACTTTGCACCATCAAACCAGCCCGACTTGGCACTGGTGCCACCTTGGCTCTGGGAACCATGCTGCGTATCGTGGATTCTAAGGAGCCAGCTGGCCACTCCCTGCCCCATGTCGCCAAACACAAACAACGGCGCTTTTCCCTGGAAAACAAAACTGGCCTGCCAACGTTTTGATGGTAGATTGCAGGAGCCACTTGGTACTATCAAACCAGCCCAACTTGGCACTGGTGCCACAATGGGTCTGGTAACCATCCTGCCTATCGTAGCTTTTCAGGAGCCAGCCAGTCACTCCCAGCCATAGACCCCCAGACACAATCCTCGGCTCGTTACCCTGGCAAACAAAAGTAAGCTGCCCCGCTTCTGGATGGCAGATTGCAGGAGCCACTTGGTACTATCAAACCAGCCCGACTTGGCACTGGTGCCACCTTGGGTCTGGGAACCATCCTGCTTAACGATGATTCTAAGACGCAATGGGGCCACTCCCAGCCACAGGCCCCCAAACACAAACAACGGTGCTTTTCCCTGGAAAACAAAACTCGCCTGCCAAATTTTTGATGGCAGATTGCAGTAGCCACTTGGTACTATCAAGTCAGCCCAACTTGGCACTGGTGCCACCATGGGTCTGGTCACTATCCTGCCTATCGTAGCTTTTCAGGAGCCAGCCGGTCACTCCCAGCCATAGGCCCCCAGACACAAAGCTCTGCCCGTTTCACTGGCAAACAAAAGTAAGCTGCCCCGCTTCTGGATGGCAGATTGCAGGAACCACTTGGTAGTATTAAACCAGGCCAACTTGGCACTGGTGCCACCTTGGGTCTGGGAACAATGCTGCGTATCGTGGGTTCTAAGGAGCCAGCCGGCCACACCCAGCCACAGGCCCCCAAACACAAACAACGGCGCTTTTCCCTGGAAAACAAAACTGGCCTGCCAACATTTTGATGGCAGATTGCAGGAGCCACTTGGTACTATCAAATCAGCCCAACTTGGCACTGGTGCCACCATGGGTCTGGTCACCATCCTGCCTATCGTAGCTTTTCAGGAGCCAGCCGGTCACTCCCAGCCATAGGCCCCCAGACACAAAGCTCTGCCCGTTTCCCTGGCAAACAAAAGTAAGCTGCCCCGCTTCTGGATGGCAGATTGCAGGAACCACTTGGTAGTATCAAACCAGCTTGACTTGGCAGTGGTGCCACCTTGGGTCTGGGAACCATGCTGTGTATCGTGGATTCTAAGGAGCCAGCCGGCCACTCCCAGCCACAGGCCACCAAACACAAACAACGGCGCTTTTCCCTGGAAAACAAAACTCGCCTGCCAACATTTTGATGGCAGATTGCAGGAGCCACTTGGTACTATCAAACCAGCCCGACTTGGCTCTGGTGCCACCATGGGTCTGGTCACCATCCTGGCTATCGTAGCTTTTCAGGAGCCAGCCGGTCACTCCCAGCCATATGCCCCGAGACACAAACCTTGGCCCGTTTCCCTAGCAAACAAAAGGAAGCTACCCCGCTTCTGGATGGCAGATTGCAGGAGCCACTTTGCACCATCAAACCAGCCCGACTTGGCACTGGTGCCACCTTGGCTCTGGGAACCATGGTGCGTAAGGTAGATTCTAAGATGCCAGGGGGCCACTCCCAGCCACAGGCCCCCAAACACAAACAACAGCGCTTTTCCCTGGAAAACAAAACTGGCCTGCCAAATTTTTGATGGCAGATTGCAGGAGCCACTTGGTACTATCAAACCAGCCCGTCTTGGCACTGGTGCCACCATGGGTCTGGTCACCATCCTGCCTATCGTAGCTTTTCAGGAGCCAGCCGGTCACTCCCTGCCATAGGCCCCCAGACACAAAGCTCTGCCCGTTTCCCTGGCGAACAAAAGTAAGCTGCCCCGCTTCTGGATGGCAGATTGCAGGAACCACTTGGTAGTATCAAACCAGCTTGACTTGGCAGTGGTGCCACCTTGGGTCTGGGAACCATGCTGTGTATCGTGGATTCTAAGGAGCCAGCCGGCCACTCCCAGCCACAGGCCACCAAACACAAACAACGGTGCTTTTCCCTGGAAAACAAAACTCGCCTGCCAACATTTTGATGGCAGATTGCAGGAGCCACTTGGTACTATCAAACCAGCCCAACTTGGCACTGGTGCCACCATGGGTCTGGTCACCATCCTGGCTATCGTAGCTTCTCAGGAGACAGCCGGTCACTCCCAGCCATATGCCCCGAGACACAAACCTCGGCCCGTTTCCCTAGCAAACAAAAGGAAGCTACCCCGCTTCTGGATGGCAGATTGCAGGAGCCACTTTGCACCATCAAACCAGCCCGACTTGGCACTGGTGCCACCTTGGCTCTGGGAACCATGCTGCGTATCATGGATTCTAAGGAGCCAGCTGGCCACTCCCAGCCACATGCCGCCAAACACAAACAACGGCGCTTTTCCCTGGAAAACAAAACTCGCCTGCCAACTTTTTGATGGCAGATTGCAGGAGCCACTTGGTACTATCAAACCAGCCCGTCTTGGCACTGGTGCCACCTTGGCTCTGGGAACCATGGTGCGTAAGGTAGATTCTAAGATGCCAGGGGGCCACTCCCAGCCACAGGCCCCCAAACACAAACAACAGCGCTTTTCCCTGGAAAACAAAACTGGCCTGCCAAATTTTTGATGGCAGATTGCAGGAGCCACTTGGTACTATCAAACCAGCCCGTCTTGGCACTGGTGCCACCATGGGTCTGGTCACCATCCTGCCTATCGTAGCTTTTCAGGAGCCAGCCGGTCACTCCCAGCCATAGGCCCCCAGACACAAACCTCGGCTTGTTTCCCTGGCAAACACAAGTAAGCTACCCCGCTTCTGGATGGCAGATTGCAGGAATCATTTTGCACCATCAAACTAGCCCGACTTATGACTGGTGCCACCTTGGATCTGGGAACCATGCTGCGTATCGTGGATTCTAATTAGCCAGGCGGCCACTCCCAGCCACAGGCCCCCAAACACAAATAACGGCGTTTTTAATCCTGGAAAACAAAACTCGCCTGCCAACATTTTGATGGCAGATTGCAGGATCCACTTGGTACTATCAAACCAGCCCAAGTTGGCACTGGTTCCACCATGGGTCTGGTCACCATCCTGCCTATCGTAGCTTTTCAGGAGCCAGCCGGTCAGTCCCAGCCATAGACCCCCACACACAAACCTCGGCCCGTTTCCCTGGGAAACAAAAGTAAGCTGCCCCGCTTCTGGATGGCAGATTGCAGGAGCCACTTGGTGCTATCAAACCAGCCCGACTTGGCACTGGTGCCACTTTGGCTCTGGGAACCATCCTGCGTAACGTAGATTGTGAGACGACCGGCGGCCACTCCCAGCCACAGGCCTCCAAACAAAATCAATGGCGATTTTCCCGGGAAAATAAAACTCGCCTGCCAAATATTTGATGGCAGATTGCAGGAGCCACTTGGTACTATCAAACCAGCCCAACTTGGCACTGGTGCCACCATGGGTCTGGTCACAATCCTGCCTATCGGAGCTTTTCAGGAGCCAGCCGGTCACTCCCAGCCATAGACCCCCAGACACAAACCTCGGCCCTTTTCCCTGGCAAACAAAAGTAAGCTGCCCCGCTTCTGGATGGCAGATTGCAGGAACCACTTGGTACTATCAAACCAGCCCGACATGGCACTGGTGCCACCTTGGGTCTGGGAACCATCCTGCGTATCGTGGATTCTAAGCAGCCACCCGGCCACTGCAGCCACATGCCGTCAAACACAAACAACGGCGCTTTTCCCTAGAAAACAAAACTCGCCTGACAACATTTTGATGGCAGATTGCAGGAGCCACTTGGTACTATCAAACCAGCCCTTCTTTGCACTGGTGCCACCTTGGAACTGGGAACCATGCTGCGTAACGTAGATTCTAATACGCCAGGGGGCCACTCGCAGCCACAGGCCCCCAAACACAATCAACGGCGCTTTTCCCTGGAAAACAAAACTCGCCTGCCAACTTTTTTATGGCAAATTGCAGGAGCCACTTGGTACTATCAAATCAGCCCAACTTGGCACTGGTGCCACCATTGGTCTGGTCACCATCCTGCCTATCGTAGCTTTTCAGGAGCCAGCCGGTCACTCCCAGCCATAGGCCCCCAGACACAAACCTCGGCCCGTTTCCCTGGCAAAAAAAAGTCAGCTGCCCCGCTTCTGGATGGCAGATTGCAGGAGCCACTTTGCACCATCAAACCAGCCCGTCTTGGCACTGGTGCCACCTCAGGTCTAGGAACCATGCTGCGTATCGTGGATTCTAATTAGCCAGCCGGCCACTCCCAGCCCCAGGCCCCTAAACAGAAACAACGGCGCTTTTCCCTGGAAAACAAAACTGGCCTGCCAAATTTTTGATCGAAGATTGCAGGAGCCACTTGGTACTATCAAACCAGCCCGTCTTGGCACTGGTGCCACCATGGGTCTGGTCACCATCCTGCCTATCGTAGCTTTTCAGGAGCCAGCCAGTCACTCCCAGCCATAGGCTCCCAGACAAAAATCTCGGACCGTTTCCCTGGCAAACAAAAGTAAGCTGCCCCGCTTCTGGATGGCAGATTGCAGGAGCCACTTTGCACCATCAAACCAGCCCGACTTGGCACTGGTGCCACCTTGGCTCTGGGAACCATCCTGCGTATCGTGGATTCTAAGGAGCCAGCTGGCCACTCCCAGCCACAGGCCCCCAAACACAAACAACGGCGCTTTTCCCTGGAAAACAAAACTCGCCTGCTAACTTTTTGATGGCAGATTGCAGGAGCCACTTTGCAACATAAAACCAGCCCGACTTGGCACTGGTTCCACCTTGGATCTGGGAACCATCCTGCCTATCGTGGATTTTCAGGGGCCAGCCGGCCACTCTCAGCCATGTACCCCCAAACAAAAACCACGGTCCTTTCCTCTGGCAAACAAAACTCAACTGCCCTTCTACTGGATGGCAAATTGCAGGAGCCACTTGCTACTACAAAACCAGCCCGACTCGGCACTGGTGCCACCTTGGCTCTGGGAACCATGCTGCGTATCGTGGATTCTAAGGAGCCAGCCGGCCACTCCCAGCCACAGGCCCCCAAAATATACCAAAGACCTTTTCTCTTGCAAACAAAAATCGGCTGCCCCGCTTCTGGATGGCAGATTGCAGGAGCCACTTTGCACCATCAAACCAGCCCGACTTGGCACTGGTGCCACCTTGGGTCTGGGAACCATCCTGCGTTTTGTGGATTCTAAGGAGCCAGCCGGCCACTCCCAGCCACAGGCCCCCAAACACAAACAACGGCGCTTTTCCCTGGAAAACAAAATTCGCCTGCCAACTTTTTGATGGCAGATTGCAGGAGCCACTTGGTACTATTAAACCAGCCCAACTTGGCACTGGTGCCACCATGGGTCTGGTCACCATCCTGCCTATCGTAGCTTTTCAGGAGCCAGCCGGTCACTCCCAGCCATAGCCCCCAGACACAAACCTCGGCCCGTTTCCCTGGCAAACAAAAGTAAGCTACCGCGCTTCTGGATGGCAGATTGCAGGACGCACTTGGTACTATCAAACCAGCCCAACTTGGCACTGGTGCCACCTTGGGTCTGGGAACCATGCTGCGTATCGTGGATTCAATGGAGCCAGCCGGCCACTCCCAGCCACTGGCCCCCAAACAAAATCAATGGCGCTTTTCCCTGGAAAACAAAACTCGCCTGCCAAATTTTTGACGGCAGATTGCAGGAGCCACTTGGTACTATCAAACCAGCCCAACTTGGCACTGCTGCCACCATGGGTCTGGTCATCATCCTGCCTATCGTAGCTTTTCAGGAGCCAGCCGGTCACTCCCAGCCATATGCCCCCAGCCACAAACCTCGGCCCGTTTCCCTGGCAAACAAAAGTAAGCTACCCCGCTTCTGGATGGCAGATTGCAGGAGCCACTTTGCACCATCAAACTAGCCCGACATGGCACTGGTGCCACCTCTGGTCTGGGAACCATCCTGCGTATCGTGGATTCTAATTAGCCAGCCGGCTACTCCCAGCCTCAGGCCCCCAAACACAAACAAAGGCGCTTTTCCCTGGAAAAAAAATTAAGATACCCCTCTTCAGGATGGCAGATTGCAGGAGCCACTTGCTACTATCAAACCAGCCCAACTTCGCACTGCTGCCACCATGGGTCTGGTCACCATCCTGCCTATCGTAGCTTTTCAGGAGCCAGCCGGTCACTCCCAGCCATAGGCCCCCAGACACAAACCTCGGCCCGTTTCCCTGGCAAACAAAAGTAAGCTGACCCAATTCTGGATGGCAGATTGCAGGAAACACTTGGTAGTATCAAACCAGCCCAACTTGTCACTGGTGCCACCTCTTGTCTGGGAACCATCCTGCGTATCGTGGATTCTAAGGATCCAGCCGGCCACTCTTAGCCACAGGCCCCCAAACACAAACAACGTCGCTTTTCCCTGGAAAACAAAACTCGCCTGCCAACTTTTTGATGGCAGATTGCAGGAGCCACTTGGTACTATCAAACCAGCCCGACTTGGCACTGGTGCCACCACTGGTCTGGAAAACATCCTGCGTATCGTGGATTCTAATTAGCCAGCGGGCCACTCCCAGCCACAGGACCCCAGACACAAAACTCTGCCCGTTTCCCTGGCAAGCAAAAGTAAGCTGCCCCGCTTCTGGATGGCAGATTGCAGGAGCTATTTAGTACTATCAAACCAGCCCGACTTGGCACTTGTGCCACCTTGCTCTGGGAACCCTCCTGCCTATTGTGGATTTTCAGGGGTCAGCCGGCCAATCTCCGCCATATGCCCTCAAACACAAACCACGGCCCTTTTCTCTGGCAAACAAAACTCAGCTGCCCTGCTTCTGGATGGCAGATTGCAGGAGCCACTTGGTACTATCAAATCAGCCCAACTTGGCACTGGTGCCACCATGGGTCTGGTAACCATCCTGCCTATCGTAGCTTTTCAGGAGCCAGCCGGTCACTCCCAGCCATAGGCCGCCAGACACAAAGCTCGGCCCGTTTCCCTGGCAAACAAAAGTAAGCTACCGCGCTTCTGGATGGCAGATTGCAGGAGCCACTTTGCACCATCAAACTAGCCCGACTTGGCACTGGTGCCACCTCTGGTCTGGGAACCATCCTGCGTATCGTGGATTCTAATTAGCCAGCCGGCCACTCCCAGCCACAGGACCCCAAACACAAACAACGGCGCTTTTCCCTGGAAAACTAAACTCGCCTGCCAACTTTTTGTGAGCAGATTGCAGGAGCCACTTGGTACTATCAAATCAGCCCAACTTGGCACTGGTGCCACCATGGGTCTGGTCACCATCCTGCCTATCGTAGCTTTTCAGGAGCCAGCCGGTCAGTCCCAGCCATAGGCCTCGAGATACAAACATCGGCACGTTTCCTTGGCAAACACAAGTAAGCTACCCCGCTTCTGGATGGCAGATTGCAGGAACTACTTTGCACCATCAAACCAGCCCGACTTGGCACTGGTGCCACCTTGGCTCTGGGAACGATGCTGCGTATCGTGGATTCTAAGGAGCCAGCCGGCCACTCCCAGCCACATGCCGCCAAACACAAACAACGGCGCTTTTCCCTGGAAAACAAAACTCGTCTGCCAAGTTTTTGATGGCAGATTGCAGGAGCCACTTGGTACTATCAAACCAGCCCAACTTGGCACTGGTGCCACCATGGGTCTGGTAACCATCCTGCCTATCGTAGCTTTTCAGGAGCCAGGCGGTCACTCCCAGCCTTAGGCCCACAGACACAAACCTCGGCCCGTTTCCCTTGCAAACAAAAGTAAGCTACTTCGCTTCTGGATGGCAGATTGCAGGAGCCACTTTGCACCATCAAACTAGACCGAATTGGCACTGGTGCCTCCTTGGGTCTGGGAACCATCCTGCGTATCGTGGATTCTAATTAGCCAGCCGGCCACTCCCAGCCACAGGCCCCCAAACACAAACAACGGCGCTTTTCCCTGGAAAATAAAACTCGCCTGCCAACATTTGATGGCAGATTGCAGGAGCCACTTGGTACAATCAAATCAGCCCAACTTGGCACTGGTGCCACCATGGGTCTGGTCACCATCCTGCCTAGCATAGCTTTTCAGGAGCCAGCCGGTCACTCCCAGCCATAGGCATCGACACACAAACCTCGGCCCGTTTCCTTGGCAAACACAAGTAAGCTACCCCGCTTCTGGATGGCAGATTGCAGGAACTACTTTGCACCATCAAACCAGCCCGACTTGGCACTGGTGCCACCTTGGCTCTGGGAACCATGCTGCGTATCGTGGATTCTAAGGAGCCAGCTGGCCACTCCCTGCCCCATGTCGCCAAACACAAACAACGGCGCTTTTCCCTGGAAAACAAAACTGGCCTGCCAACGTTTTGATGGTAGATTGCAGGAGCCACTTGGTACTATCAAACCAGCCCAACTTGGCACTGGTGCCACAATGGGTCTGGTAACCATCCTGCCTATCGTAGCTTTTCAGGAGCCAGCCAGTCACTCCCAGCCATAGACCCCCAGACACAATCCTCGGCTCGTTACCCTGGCAAACAAAAGTAAGCTGCCCCGCTTCTGGATGGCAGATTGCAGGAGCCACTTGGTACTATCAAACCAGCCCGACTTGGCACTGGTGCCACCTTGGGTCTGGGAACCATCCTGCTTAACGATGATTCTAAGACACAATGGGGCCACTCCCAGCCACAGGCCCCCAAACACAAACAACGGTGCTTTTCCCTGGAAAACAAAACTCGCCTGCCAAATTTTTGATGGCAGATTGCAGTAGCCACTTGGTACTATCAAGTCAGCCCAACTTGGCACTGGTGCCACCATGGGTCTGGTCACTATCCTGCCTATCGTAGCTTTTCAGGAGCCAGCCGGTCACTCCCAGCCATAGGCCCCCAGACACAAAGCTCTGCCCGTTTCACTGGCAAACAAAAGTAAGCTGCCCCGCTTCTGGATGGCAGATTGCAGGAACCACTTGGTAGTATTAAACCAGGCCAACTTGGCACTGGTGCCACCTTGGGTCTGGGAACAATGCTGCGTATCGTGGGTTCTGAGGAGCCAGCCGGCCACACCCAGCCACAGGCCCCCAAACACAAACAACGGCGCTTTTCCCTGGAAAACAAAACTGGCCTGCCAACATTTTGATGGCAGATTGCAGGAGCCACTTGGTACTATCGAATCAGCCCAACTTGGCACTGGTGCCACCATGGGTCTGGTCACCATCCTGCCTATCGTAGCTTTTCAGGAGCCAGCCGGTCACTCCCAGCCATAGGCCCCCAGACACAAAGCTCTGCCCGTTTCCCTGGCAAACAAAAGTAAGCTGCCCCGCTTCTGGATGGCAGATTGCAGGAACCACTTGGTAGTATCAAACCAGCTTGACTTGGCAGTGGTGCCACCTTGGGTCTGGGAACCATGCTGTGTATCGTGGATTCTAAGGAGCCAGCCGGCCACTCCCAGCCACAGGCCACCAAACACAAACAACGGCGCTTTTCCCTGGAAAACAAAACTCGCCTGCCAACATTTTGATGGCAGATTGCAGGAGCCACTTGGTACTATCAAACCAGCCCGACTTGGCTCTGGTGCCACCATGGGTCTGGTCACCATCCTGGCTATCGTAGCTTTTCAGGAGCCAGCCGGTCACTCCCAGCCATATGCCCCGAGACACAAACCTTGGCCCGTTTCCCTAGCAAACAAAAGGAAGCTACCCCGCTTCTGGATGGCAGATTGCAGGAGCCACTTTGCACCATCAAACCAGCCCGACTTGGCACTGGTGCCACCTTGGCTCTGGGAACCATGCTGCGTATCATGGATTCTAAGGAGCCAGCTGGCCACTCCCAGCCACATGCCGCCAAACACAAACAACGGCGCTTTTCCCTGGAAAACAAAACTCGCCTGCCAACTTTTTGATGGCAGATTGCAGGAGCCACTTGGTACTATCAAACCAGCCCGTCTTGGCACTGGTGCCACCTTGGCTCTGGGAACCATGGTGCGTAAGGTAGATTCTAAGATGCCAGGGGGCCACTCCCAGCCACAGGCCCCCAAACACAAACAACAGCGCTTTTCCCTGGAAAACAAAACTGGCCTGCCAAATTTTTGATGGCAGATTGCAGGAGCCACTTGGTACTATCAAACCAGCCCGTCTTGGCACTGGTGCCACCATGGGTCTGGTCACCATCCTGCCTATCGTAGCTTTTCAGGAGCCAGCCGGTCACTCCCTGCCATAGGCCCCCAGACACAAAGCTCTGCCCGTTTCCCTGGCGAACAAAAGTAAGCTGCCCCGCTTCTGGATGGCAGATTGCAGGAACCACTTGGTAGTATCAAACCAGCTTGACTTGGCAGTGGTGCCACCTTGGGTCTGGGAACCATGCTGTGTATCGTGGATTCTAAGGAGCCAGCCGGCCACTCCCAGCCACAGGCCACCAAACACAAACAACGGTGCTTTTCCCTGGAAAACAAAACTCGCCTGCCAACATTTTGATGGCAGATTGCAGGAGCCACTTGGTACTATCAAACCAGCCCAACTTGGCACTGGTGCCACCATGGGTCTGGTCACCATCCTGCCTATCGTAGCTTCTCAGGAGACAGCCGGTCACTCCCAGCCATATGCCCCGAGACACAAACCTCGGCCCGTTTCCCTAGCAAACAAAAGGAAGCTACCCCGCTTCTGGATGGCAGATTGCAGGAGCCACTTTGCACCATCAAACCAGCCCGACTTGGCACTGGTGCCACCTTGGCTCTGGGAACCATGCTGCGTATCATGGATTCTAAGGAGCCAGCTGGCCACTCCCAGCCACATGCCGCCAAACACAAACAACGGCGCTTTTCCCTGGAAAACAAAACTCGCCTGCCAACTTTTTGATGGCAGATTGCAGGAGCCACTTGGTACTATCAAACCAGCCCGTCTTGGCACTGGTGCCACCTTGGCTCTGGGAACCATGGTGCGTAAGGTAGATTCTAAGATGCCAGGGGGCCACTCCCAGCCACAGGCCCCCAAACACAAACAACAGCGCTTTTCCCTGGAAAACAAAACTGGCCTGCCAAATTTTTGATGGCAGATTGCAGGAGCCACTTGGTACTATCAAACCAGCCCGTCTTGGCACTGGTGCCACCATGGGTCTGGTCACCATCCTGCCTATCGTAGCTTTTCAGGAGCCAGCCGGTCACTCCCAGCCATATGCCCCGAGACACAAACCTTGGCCCGTTTCCCTAGCAAACAAAAGGAAGCTACCCCGCTTCTGGATGGCAGATTGCAGGAGCCACTTTGCACCATCAAACCAGCCCGACTTGGCACTGGTGCCACCTTGGCTCTGGGAACCATGCTGCGTATCGTGGATTCTAATTAGCCAGGCGGCCACTCCCAGCCACAGGCCCCCAAACACAAATAACGGCGTTTTTAATCCTGGAAAACAAAACTCGCCTGCCAACATTTTGATGGCAGATTGCAGGATCCACTTGGTACTATCAAACCAGCCCAAGTTGGCACTGGTTCCACCATGGGTCTGGTCACCATCCTGCCTATCGTAGCTTTTCAGGAGCCAGCCTGTCATTCCCAGCCATAGACCCCCACACACAAACCTCGGCCCGTTTCCCTGGGAAACAAAAGTAAGCTGCCCCGCTTCTGGATGGCAGATTGCAGGAGCCACTTGGTGCTATCAAACCAGCCCGACTTGGCACTGGTGCCACTTTGGCTCTGGGAACCATCCTGCGTAACGTAGATTGTGAGACGACCGGCGGCCACTCCCAGCCACAGGCCTCCAAACAAAATCAATGGCGATTTTCCCGGGAAAATAAAACTCGCCTGCCAAATATTTGATGGCAGATTGCAGGAGCCACTTGGTACTATCAAACCAGCCCAACTTGGCACTGGTGCCACCATGGGTCTGGTCACCATCCTGCCTATCGTAGCTTTTCAGGAGCCAGCCGGTCACTCCCAGCCATAGACCCCCAGACACAAACCTCGGCCCTTTTCCCTGGCAAACAAAAGTAAGCTGCCCCGCTTCTGGATGGCAGATTGCAGGAACCACTTGGTACTATCAAACCAGCCCGACATGGCACTGGTGCCACCTTGGGTCTGGGAACCATCCTGCGTATCGTGGATTCTAAGGAGCCAGCCTGCCACTGCAGCCACATGCCGTCAAACACAAACAACGGCGCTTTTCCCTGGAAAACAAAACTCGCCTGCCAACTTTTTGATGGCAGATTGCAGGAGCCACTTGGTACTATCAAACCAGCCCGTCTTTGCACTGGTGCCACCTTGGAACTGGGAACCATGCTGCGTAACGTAGATTCTAAGACGCCAGGGGGCCACTCGCAGCCACAGGCCCCCAAACACAAACAACGGCGCTATTCCCTGGAAAACAAAACTCGCCTGCCAACTTTTTTATGGCAGATTGCAGGAGCCACTTGGTACTATCAAATCAGCCCAACTTGGCACTGGTGCCACCATTGGTCTGGTCACCATCCTGCCTATCGTAGCTTTTCAGGAGCCAGCCGGTCACTCCCAGCCATAGGCCCCCAGACACAAACCTCGGCCCGTTTCCCTGGCAAACAAAAGTCAGCTGCCCCGCTTCTGGATGGCAGATTGCAGGAGCCACTTTGCACCATCAAACTAGCCCGACTTGGCACTGGTGCCACCTCAGGTCTAGGAACCATGCTGCGTATCGTGGATTCTAATTAGCCAGCCGGCCACTCCCAGCCCCAGGCCCCTAAACAGAAACAACGGCGCTTTTCCCTGGAAAACAAAACTGGCCTGCCAAATTTTTGATCGAAGATTGCAGGAGCCACTTGGTACTATCAAACCAGCCCGTCTTGGCACTGGTGCCACCATGGGTCTGGTCACCATCCTGCCTATCGTAGCTTTTCAGGAGCCAGCCGGTCACTCCCAGCCATAGGCTCCCAGACAAAAATCTCGGACCGTTTCCCTGGCAAACAAAAGTAAGCTGCCCCGCTTCTGGATGGCAGATTGCAGGAGCCACTTTGCACCATCAAACCAGCCCGAGTTGGCACTGGTGCCACCTTGGTCTGGGAACCATCCTGCGTATCGTGGATTCTAAGGAGCCAGCTGGCCACTCCCAGCCACAGACCCCCAAACACAAACAACGGCGCTTTTCCCTGGAAAACAAAACTCGCCTGCCAACATTTTGATGGCAGATTGCAGGAGCCACTTTGCAACATAAAACCAGCCCGACTTGGCACTGGTTCCACCTTGGATCTGGGAACCATCCTGCCTATCGTGGATTTTCAGGGGCCAGCCGGCCACTCTCAGCCATGTACCCCCAAACAAAAACCACGGCCCTTTCCTCTGGCAAACAAAACTCAACTGCCCCTCTACTGGATGGCAAATTGCAGGAGCCACTTGCTACTACAAAACCAGCCCGACTTGGCACTGGTGCCACCTTGGCTCTGGGAACCATGCTGCGTATCGTGGATTCTAAGGAGCCAGCCGGCCACTCCCAGCCACAGGCCCCCAAAAAATACCAAAGACCTGTTCTCTTGCAAACAAAAATCGGCTGCCCCGCTTCTGGATGGCAGATTGCAGGAGCCACTTTGCACCATCAAACCAGCCCGACTTGGCACTGGTGCCACCTTGGGTCTGGGAACCATCCTGCGTTTTGTGGATTCTAAGGAGCCAGCCGGCCACTCCCAGCCACAGGCCCCCAAACACAAACAACGGCGCTTTTCCCTGGAAAACAAAATTCGCCTGCCAACTTTTTGATGGCAGATTGCAGGAGCCACTTGGTACTATCAAACCAGCCCAACTTGGCACTGGTGCCACCATGGGTCTGGTCACCATCCTGCCTATCGGAGCTTTTCAGGAGCCAGCCGGTCACTCCCAGCCATAGCCCCCAGACACAAACCTCGGCCCGTTTCCCTGGCAAACAAAAGTAAGCTGCCCCGCTTCTGGATGGCAGATTGCAGGAACCACTTGGTACTATCAAACCAGCCCAACTTGGCACTGGTGCCACCTTGGGTCTGGGAACCATGCTGCGTATCGTGGATTCTATGGAGCCAGCCGGCCACTCCCAGCCACTGGCCCCCAAACAAAATCAATGGCGCTTTTCCCTGGAAAAAAAAACTCGCCTGCCAAATTTTTGACGGCAGATTGCAGGAGCCACTTGGTACTATCAAACCAGCCTAACTTGGCACTGATGCCACCATGGGTCTGGTAAACCTCCTGCCTATCGTAGCTTTTCAGGAGCCAGCCGGTCACTCCCAGCCATATGCCCCCAGCCACAAACCTCGGCCCGTTTCCCTGGCAAACAAAAGTAAGCTACCCCGCTTCTGGATGGCAGATTGCAGGAGCCACTTTGCACCATCAAACTAGCCCGACATGGCACTGGTGCCACCTCTGGTCTGGGAACCATCCTGCGTATCGTGGATTCTAATTAGCCAGCCGGCTACTCCCAGCCTCAGGCCCCCAAACACAAACAACGGCGCTTTTCCCTGGAAAAAAAATTAAGATACCCCTCTTCAGGATGGCAGATTGCAGGAGCCACTTGCTACTATCAAACCAGCCCAACTTCGCACTGCTGCCACCATGGGTCTGGTCCCCATCCTGCCTATCGTAGCTTTTCAGGAGCCAGCCGGTCACTCCCAGCCATAGGCCCCCAGACACAAACCTCGGCTCGTTTCCCTGGCAAACAAAAGTAAGCTGACCCAATTCTGGATGGCAGATTGCAGGAACCACTTGGTAGTATCAAACCAGTACGACTTGGCACTGGTGCCACCTCTGCTCTGGGAACCATCCTGCGTATCGTGCATTCTAAGGAGCCAGCCGGCCACTCCCAGCCACAGGCACCCAAACACAAACAACGGCCCGTTTCCCTGGTAAACAAAAGTAAGCTGCCCCGCTTCTGGATGGCAGATTGCAGGAACCACTTGGTAGTATCAAACCAGCCCGACTTGGCACTGGTGCCACCACTGGTCTGGAAAACATCCTGCGTATCGAGGATTCTAATTAGCCAGCGGGCCACTGCCAGCCACAGGACCCCAGACACAAAACTCTGCCCGTTTCCCTGGGAAGCAAAAGTAAGCTGCCCCGCTTCTGGATGGCAGATTGCAGGAGCTATTTAGTACTATCAAACCAGCCCGACTTGGCACTTGTGCCACCTTGCTCTGGGAACCCTCCTGCCTATTGTGGATTTTCAGGGGTCAGCCGGCCAATCTCCGCCATATGCCCTCAAACACAAACCACGGCCCTTTTCTCTGGCAAACAAAACTCAGCTGCCCTGCTTCTGGATGGCAGATTGCAGCAGCCACTTGGTACTATCAAATCAGCCCAACTTGGCACTGGTGCCACCATGGGTCTGGTAACCATCCTGCCTATCGTAGCTTTTCAGGAGCCAGCCGGTCACTCCCAGCCATAGGCCGCCAGACACAAAGCTCGGCCCGTTTCCCTGGCAAACAAAAGTAAGCTACCGCGCTTCTGGATGGCAGATTGCAGGAGCCACTTTGCACCATCAAACTAGCCCGACTTGGCACTGGTGCCACCTCTGGTCTGGGAACCATCCTGCGTATTGTGGATTCTAATTAGCCAGCCGGCCACTCCCAGCCACAGGACCCCAAACACAAACAACGGCGCTTTTCCCTGGAAAACTAAACTCGCCTGCCAACTTTTTGTGAGCAGATTGCAGGAGCCACTTGGTACTATCAAATCAGCCCAACTTGGCACTGGTGCCACCATGGGTCTGGTCACCATCCTGCCTATCGTAGCTTTTCAGGAGACAGCCGGTCAGTCCCAGCCATAGGCCTCGAGATACAAACATCGGCACGTTTCCTTGGCAAACACAAGTAAGCTACCCCGCTTCTGGATGGCAGATTGCAGGAACTACTTTGCACCATCAAACCAGCCCGACTTGGCACTGGTGCCACCTTGGCTCTGGGAACGATGCTGCGTATCGTGGATTCTAAGGAGCCAGCTGGCCACTCCCAGCCACATGCAGCCAAACACAAACAACGGCGCTTTTCCCTGGAAAACAAAACTCGCCTGCCAACTTTTTGATGGCAGATTGCAGGAGCCACTTGGTACTATCAAACCAGCCCAACTTGGCACTGGTGCCACCATGGGTCTGGTAACCATCCTGCCTATCGTAGCTTTTCAGGAGCCAGGCGGTCACTCCCAGCCTTAGGCCCACAGACACAAACCTCGGCCCGTTTCCCTTGCAAACAAAAGTAAGCTACCCCGCTTCTGGATGGCAGATTGCAGGAGCCACTTTGCACCATCAAACTAGACCGAATTGGCACTGGTGCCTCCTTGGGTCTGGGAACCATCCTGCGTATCGTGGATTCTAATTAGCCAGCCGGCCACTCCCAGCCACAGGCCCCCAAACACAAACAACGGCGCTTTTCCCTGGAAAACTAAACTCGCCTGCCAACATTTGATGGCAGATTGCAGGAGCCACTTGGTACAATCAAATCAGCCCAACTTGGCACTGGTGCCACCATGGGTCTGGTCACCATCCTGCCTAGCATAGCTTTTCAGGAGCCAGCCGGTCACTCCCAGCCATAGGCATCGACACACAAACCTCGGCCCGTTTCCTTGGCAAACACAAGTAAGCTACCCCGCTTCTGGATGGCAGATTGCAGGAACTACTTTGCACCATCAAACCAGCCCGACTTGGCACTGGTGCCACCTTGGCTCTGGGAACCATGCTGCGTATCGTGGATTCTAAGGAGCCAGCTGGCCACTCCCTGCCCCATGTCGCCAAACACAAACAACGGCGCTTTTCCCTGGAAAACAAAACTGGCCTGCCAACGTTTTGATGGTAGATTGCAGGAGCCACTTGGTACTATCAAACCAGCCCAACTTGTAACTGGTGCCACAATGGGTCTGGTAACCATCCTGCCTATCGTAGCTTTTCAGGAGCCAGCCAGTCACTCCCAGCCATAGACCCCCAGACACAATCCTCGGCTCGTTACCCTGGCAAACAAAAGTAAGCTGCCCCGCTTCTGGATGGCAGATTGCAGGAGCCACTTGGTACTATCAAACCAGCCCGACTTGGCACTGGTGCCACCTTGGGTCTGGGAACCATCCTGCTTAACGATGATTCTAAGACGCAATGGGGCCACTCCCAGCCACAGGCCCCCAAACACAAACAACGGTGCTTTTCCCTGGAAAACAAAACTCGCCTGCCAAATTTTTGATGGCAGATTGCAGTAGCCACTTGGTACTATCAAGTCAGCCCAACTTGGCACTGGTGCCACCATGGGTCTGGTCACTATCCTGCCTATCGTAGCTTTTCAGGAGCCAGCCGGTCACTCCCAGCCATAGGCCCCCAGACACAAAGCTCTGCCCGTTTCACTGGCAAACAAAAGTAAGCTGCCCCGCTTCTGGATGGCAGATTGCAGGAACCACTTGGTAGTATTAAACCAGGCCAGCTTGGCACTGGTGCCACCTTGGGTCTGGGAACAATGCTGCGTATCGTGGGTTCTAAGGAGCCAACCGGCCACACCCAGCCACAGGCCCCCAAACACAAACAACGGCGCTTTTCCCTGGAAAACAAAACTCGCCTGCCAACATTTTGATGGCAGATTGCAGGAGCCACTTGGTACTATCAAACCAGCCCAACTTGGCACTGGTGCCACCATGGGTCTGGTCACCATCCTGCCTATCGTAGCTTTTCAGGAGCCAGCCGGTCACTCCCAGCCATATGCCCCCAGACACAAAGCTCTGCCCGTTTCCCTGGCAAACAAAAGTAAGGTGCCCCGCTTCTGGATGGCAGATTGCAGGAACCACTTGGTAGTATCAAACCAGCTTGACTTGGCAGTGGTGCCACCTTGGGTCTGGGAACCATGCTGTGTATCGTGGATTCTAAGGAGCCAGCCGGCCACTCCCAGCCACAGGCCACCAAACACAAACAACGGCGCTTTTCCCTGGAAAACAAAACTCGCCTGCCAATATTTTGATGGCAGATTGCAGGAGCCACTTGGTACTATCAAACCAGCCCAACTTGGCACTGGTGCCACCATGGGTCTGGTCACCATCCTGCCTATCGTAGCTTTTCAGGAGCCAGCCGGTCACTCCCAGCCATATGCCCCGAGACACAAACCTTGGCCCGTTTCCCTAGCAAACAAAAGGAAGCTACCCCGCTTCTGGATGGCAGATTGCAGGAGCCACTTTGCACCATCAAACCAGCCCGACTTGGCACTGGTGCCACCTTGGCTCTGGGAACCATGCTGCGTATCATGGATTCTAAGGAGCCAGCTGGCCACTCCCAGCCACATGCCGCCAAACACAAACAACGGCGCTTTTCCCTGGAAAACAAAACTCGCCTGCCAACTTTTTGATGGCAGATTGCAGGAGCCACTTGGTACTATCAAACCAGCCCGTCTTGGCACTGGTGCCACCTTGGCTCTGGGAACCATGGTGCGTAAGGTAGATTCTAAGATGCCAGGGGGCCACTCCCAGCCACAGGCCCCCAAACACAAACAACAGCCCTTTTCCCTGGAAAACAAAACTGGCCTGCCAAATTTTTGATGGCAGATTGCAGGAGCCACTTGGTACTATCAAACCAGCCCGTCTTGGCACTGGTGCCACCATGGGTCTGGTCACCATCCTGCCTATCGTAGCTTTTCAGGAGCCAGCCGGTCACTCCCAGCCATAGGCCCCCAGACACAAACCTCGGCTTGTTTCCCTGGCAAACAAAAGTAAGCTACCCCGCTTCTGGATGGCAGATTGCAGGAATCATTTTGCACCATCAAACTAGCCCGACTTATGACTGGTGCCACCTTGGATCTGGGAACCATGCTGCGTATCGTGGATTCTAATTAGCCAGGCGGCCACTCCCAGCCACAGGCCCCCAAACACAAATAACGGCGTTTTTAATCCTGGAAAACAAAACTCGCCTGCCAACATTTTGATGGCAGATTGCAGGATCCACTTGGTACTATCAAACCAGCCCAAGTTGGCACTGGTTCCACCATGGGTCTGGTCACCATCCTGCCTATCGTAGCTTTTCAGGAGCCAGCCTGTCATTCCCAGCCATAGACCCCCACACACAAACCTCGGCCCGTTTCCCTGGGAAACAAAAGTAAGCTGCCCCGCTTCTGGATGGCAGATTGCAGGAGCCACTTGGTGCTATCAAACCAGCCCGACTTGGCACTGGTGCCACTTTGGCTCTGGGAACCATCCTGCGTAACGTAGATTGGGAGACGACCGGCGGCCACTCCCAGCCACAGGCCTCCAAACAAAATCAATGGCGATTTTCCCGGGAAAATAAAACTCGCCTGCCAAATATTTGATGGCAGATTGCAGGAGCCACTTGGTACTATCAAACCAGCCCAACTTGGCACTGGTGCCACCATGGGTCTGGTCACCATCCTGCCTATCGTAGCTTTTCAGGAGCCAGCCGGTCACTCCCAGCCATAGACCCCCAGACACAAACCTCGGCCCTTTTCCCTGGCAAACAAAAGTAAGCTGCCCCGCTTCTGGATGGCAGATTGCAGGAACCACTTGGTACTATCAAACCAGCCCGACATGGCACTGGTGCCACCTTGGGTCTGGGAACCATCCTGCGTATCGTGGATTCTAAGGAGCCAGCCGGCCACTGCAGCCACATGCCGTCAAACACAAACAACGGCGCTTTTCCCTGGAAAACAAAACTCGCCTGCCAACTTTTTGATGGCAGATTGCAGGAGCCACTTTGCAACATAAAACCAGCCCGACTTGGCACTGGTTCCACCTTGGATCTGGGAACCATCCTGCCTATCGTGGATTTTCAGGGGCCAGCCGGCCACTCTCAGCCATGTACCCCCAAACAAAAACCACGGCCCTTTCCTCTGGCAAACAAAACTCAACTGCCCCTCTACTGGATGGCAAATTGCAGGAGCCACTTGCTACTACAAAACCAGCCCGACTTGGCACTGGTGCCACCTTGGCTCTGGGAACCATGCTGCGTATCGTGGATTCTAAGGAGCCAGCCGGCCACTCCCAGCCACAGGCCCCCAAAAAATACCAAAGACCTGTTCTCTTGCAAACAAAAATCGGCTACCCCGCTTCTGGATGGCAGATTGCAGGAGCCACTTTGCACTATCAAACCAGCCCGACTTGGCACTGGTGCCACCTTGGGTCTGGGAACCATCCTGCGTTTTGTGGATTCTAAGGAGCCAGCCGGCCACTCCCAGCCACAGGCCCCAAACACAAACAACGGCGCTTTTCCCTGGAAAACAAAATTCGCCTGCCAACTTTTTGATGGTAGATTGCAGGAGCCACTTGGTACAATCAAACCAGCCCAACTTGGCACTGGTGCCACCATGGGTCTGGTCACCATCCTGCCTATCGGAGCTTTTCAGGAGCCAGCCGGTCACTCCCAGCCATAGCCCCCAGACACAAACCTCGGCCCGTTTCCCTGGCAAACAAAAGTAAGCTGCCCCGCTTCTGGATGGCAGATTGCAGGAACCACTTGGTACTATCAAACCAGCCCAACTTGGCACTGGTGCCACCTTGGGTCTGGGAACCATGCTGCGTATCGTGGATTCTATGGAGCCAGCCGCCCACTCCCAGCCACTGGCCCCCAAACAAAATCAATGGCGCTTTTCCCTGGAAAAAAAAACTCGCCTGCCAAATTTTTGACGGCAGATTGCAGGAGCCACTTGGTACTATCAAACCAGCCTAACTTGGCACTGATGCCACCATGGGTCTGGTAAACCTCCTGCCTATCGTAGCTTTTCAGGAGCCAGCCGGTCACTCCCAGCCATATGCCCCCAGCCACAAACCTCGGCCCGTTTCCCTGGCAAACAAAAGTAAGCTACCCCGCTTCTGGATGGCAGATTGCAGGAGCCACTTTGCACCATCAAACTAGCCCGACATGGCACTGGTGCCACCTCTGGTCTGGGAACCATCCTGCGTATCGTGGATTCTAATTAGCCAGCCGGCTACTCCCAGCCTCAGGCCCCCAAACACAAACAACGGCGCTTTTCCCTGGAAAAAAAATTAAGATACCCCTCTTCAGGATGGCAGATTGCAGGAGCCACTTGCTACTATCAAACCAGCCCAACTTCGCACTGCTGCCACCATGGGTCTGGTCCCCATCCTGCCTATCGTAGCTTTTCAGGAGCCAGCCGGTCACTCCCAGCCATAGGCCCCCAGACACAAACCTCGGCTCGTTTCCCTGGCAAACAAAAGTAAGCTGACCCAATTCTGGATGGCAGATTGCAGGAACCACTTGGTAGTATCAAACCAGTACGACTTGGCACTGGTGCCACCTCTGGTCTGGGAACCATCCTGCGTATCGTGCATTCTAAGGAGCCAGCCGGCCACTCCCAGCCACAGGCACCCAAACACAAACAACGGCCCGTTTCCCTGGTAAACAAAAGTAAGCTGCCCCGCTTCTGGATGGCAGATTGCAGGAACCACTTGGTAGTATCAAACCAGCCCGACTTGGCACTGGTGCCACCACTGGTCTGGAAAACATCCTGCGTATCGAGGATTCTAATTAGCCAGCGGGCCACTGCCAGCCACAGGACCCCAGACACAAAACTCTGCCCGTTTCCCTGGGAAGCAAAAGTAAGCTGCCCCGCTTCTGGATGGCAGATTGCAGGAGCTATTTAGTACTATCAAACCAGCCCGACTTGGCACTTGTGCCACCTTGCTCTGGGAACCCTCCTGCCTATTGTGGATTTTCAGGGGTCAGCCGGCCAATCTCCGCCATATGCCCTCAAACACAAACCACGGCCCTTTTCTCTGGCAAACAAAACTCAGCTGCCCTGCTTCTGGATGGCAGATTGCAGCAGCCACTTGGTACTATCAAATCAGCCCAACTTGGCACTGGTGCCACCATGGGTCTGGTAACCATCCTGCCTATCGTAGCTTTTCAGGAGCCAGCCGGTCACTCCCAGCCATAGGCCGCCAGACACAAAGCTCGGCCCGTTTCCCTGGCAAACAAAAGTAAGCTACCGCGCTTCTGGATGGCAGATTGCAGGAGCCACTTTGCACCATCAAACTAGCCCGACTTGGCACTGGTGCCACCTCTGGTCTGGGAACCATCCTGCGTATTGTGGATTCTAATTAGCCAGCCGGCCACTCCCAGCCACAGGACCCCAAACACAAACAACGGCGCTTTTCCCTGGAAAACTAAACTCGCCTGCCAACTTTTTGTGAGCAGATTGCAGGAGCCACTTGGTACTATCAAATCAGCCCAACTTGGCACTGGTGCCACCATGGGTCTGGTCACCATCCTGCCTATCGTAGCTTTTCAGGAGACAGCCGGTCAGTCCCAGCCATAGGCCTCGAGATACAAACATCGGCACGTTTCCTTGGCAAACACAAGTAAGCTACCCCGCTTCTGGATGGCAGATTGCAGGAACTACTTTGCACCATCAAACCAGCCCGACTTGGCACTGGTGCCACCTTGGCTCTGGGAACGATGCTGCGTATCGTGGATTCTAAGGAGCCAGCTGGCCACTCCCAGCCACATGCAGCCAAACACAAACAACGGCGCTTTTCCCTGGAAAACAAAACTCGCCTGCCAACTTTTTGATGGCAGATTGCAGGAGCCACTTGGTACTATCAAACCAGCCCAACTTGGCACTGGTGCCACCATGGGTCTGGTAACCATCCTGCCTATCGTAGCTTTTCAGGAGCCAGGCGGTCACTCCCAGCCTTAGGCCCACAGACACAAACCTCGGCCCGTTTCCCTTGCAAACAAAAGTAAGCTACCCCGCTTCTGGATGGCAGATTGCAGGAGCCACTTTGCACCATCAAACTAGACCGAATTGGCACTGGTGCCTCCTTGGGTCTGGGAACCATCCTGCGTATCGTGGATTCTAATTAGCCAGCCGGCCACTCCCAGCCACAGGCCCCCAAACACAAACAACGGCGCTTTTCCCTGGAAAACTAAACTCGCCTGCCAACATTTGATGGCAGATTGCAGGAGCCACTTGGTACAATCAAATCAGCCCAACTTGGCACTGGTGCCACCATGGGTCTGGTCACCATCCTGCCTAGCATAGCTTTTCAGGAGCCAGCCGGTCACTCCCAGCCATAGGCATCGACACACAAACCTCGGCCCGTTTCCTTGGCAAACACAAGTAAGCTACCCCGCTTCTGGATGGCAGATTGCAGGAACTACTTTGCACCATCAAACCAGCCCGACTTGGCACTGGTGCCACCTTGGCTCTGGGAACCATGCTGTGTATCGTGGATTCTAAGGAGCCAGCTGGCCACTCCCTGCCCCATGTCGCCAAACACAAACAACGGCGCTTTTCCCTGGAAAACAAAACTGGCCTGCCAACGTTTTGATGGTAGATTGCAGGAGCCACTTGGTACTATCAAACCAGCCCAACTTGGCACTGGTGCCACAATGGGTCTGGTAACCATCCTGCCTATCGTAGCTTTTCAGGAGCCAGCCAGTCACTCCCAGCCATAGACCCCCAGACACAATCCTCGGCTCGTTACCCTGGCAAACAAAAGTAAGCTGCCCCGCTTCTGGATGGCAGATTGCAGGAGCCACTTGGTACTATCAAACCAGCCCGATTTGGCACTGGTGCCACCTTGGGTCTGGGAACCATCCTGCTTAACGATGATTCTAAGACGCAATGGGGCCACTCCCAGCCACAGGCCCCCAAACACAAACAACGGTGCTTTTCCCTGGAAAACAAAACTCGCCTGCCAAATTTTTGATGGCAGATTGCAGTAGCCACTTGGTACTATCAAGTCAGCCCAACTTGGCACTGGTGCCACCATGGGTCTGGTCACTATCCTGCCTATCGTAGCTTTTCAGGAGCCAGCCGGTCACTCCCAGCCATAGGCCCCCAGACACAAAGCTCTGCCCGTTTCACTGGCAAACAAAAGTAAGCTGCCCCGCTTCTGGATGGCAGATTGCAGGAACCACTTGGTAGTATTAAACCAGGCCAGCTTGGCACTGGTGCCACCTTGGGTCTGGGAACAATGCTGCGTATCGTGGGTTCTAAGGAGCCAACCGGCCACACCCAGCCACAGGCCCCCAAACACAAACAACGGCGCTTTTCCCTGGAAAACAAAACTCGCCTGCCAACATTTTGATGGCAGATTGCAGGAGCCACTTGGTACTATCAAACCAGCCCAACTTGGCACTGGTGCCACCATGGGTCTGGTCACCATCCTGCCTATCGTAGCTTTTCAGGAGCCAGCCGGTCACTCCCAGCCATATGCCCCCAGACACAAAGCTCTGCCCGTTTCCCTGGCAAACAAAAGTAAGGTGCCCCGCTTCTGGATGGCAGATTGCAGGAACCACTTGGTAGTATCAAACCAGCTTGACTTGGCAGTGGTGCCACCTTGGGTCTGGGAACCATGCTGTGTATCGTGGATTCTAAGGAGCCAGCCGGCCACTCCCAGCCACAGGCCACCAAACACAAACAACGGCGCTTTTCCCTGGAAAACAAAACTCGCCTGCCAATATTTTGATGGCAGATTGCAGGAGCCACTTGGTACTATCAAACCAGCCCAACTTGGCACTGGTGCCACCATGGGTCTGGTCACCATCCTGCCTATCGTAGCTTTTCAGGAGCCAGCCGGTCACTCCCAGCCATATGCCCCGAGACACAAACCTTGGCCCGTTTCCCTAGCAAACAAAAGGAAGCTACCCCGCTTCTGGATGGCAGATTGCAGGAGCCACTTTGCACCATCAAACCAGCCCGACTTGGCACTGGTGCCACCTTGGCTCTGGGAACCATGCTGCGTATCATGGATTCTAAGGAGCCAGCTGGCCACTCCCAGCCACATGCCGCCAAACACAAACAACGGCGCTTTTCCCTGGAAAACAAAACTCGCCTGCCAACTTTTTGATGGCAGATTGCAGGAGCCACTTGGTACTATCAAACCAGCCCGTCTTGGCACTGGTGCCACCTTGGCTCTGGGAACCATGGTGCGTAAGGTAGATTCTAAGATGCCAGGGGGCCACTCCCAGCCACAGGCCCCCAAACACAAACAACAGCCCTTTTCCCTGGAAAACAAAACTGGCCTGCCAAATTTTTGATGGCAGATTGCAGGAGCCACTTGGTACTATCAAACCAGCCCGTCTTGGCACTGGTGCCACCATGGGTCTGGTCACCATCCTGCCTATCGTAGCTTTTCAGGAGCCAGCCGGTCACTCCCAGCCATAGGCCCCCAGACACAAACCTCGGCTTGTTTCCCTGGCAAACAAAATAAGCTACCCCGCTTCTGGATGGCAGATTGCAGGAATCATTTTGCACCATCAAACTAGCCCGACTTATGACTGGTGCCACCTTGGATCTGGGAACCATGCTGCGTATCGTGGATTCTAATTAGCCAGGCGGCCACTCCCAGCCACAGGCCCCCAAACACAAATAACGGCGTTTTTAATCCTGGAAAACAAAACTCGCCTGCCAACATTTTGATGGCAGATTGCAGGATCCACTTGGTACTATCAAACCAGCCCAAGTTGGCACTGGTTCCACCATGGGTCTGGTCACCATCCTGCCTATCGTAGCTTTTCAGGAGCCAGCCTGTCATTCCCAGCCATAGACCCCCACACACAAACCTCGGCCCGTTTCCCTGGGAAACAAAAGTAAGCTGCCCCGCTTCTGGATGGCAGATTGCAGGAGCCACTTGGTGCTATCAAACCAGCCCGACTTGGCACTGGTGCCACTTTGGCTCTGGGAACCATCCTGCGTAACGTAGATTGTGAGACGACCGGCGGCCACTCCCAGCCACAGGCCTCCAAACAAAATCAATGGCGATTTTCCCGGGAAAATAAAACTCGCCTGCCAAATATTTGATGGCAGATTGCAGGAGCCACTTGGTACTATCAAACCAGCCCAACTTGGCACTGGTGCCACCTTGGGTCTGGTCACCATCCTGCCTATCGTAGCTTTTCAGGAGCCAGCCGGTCACTCCCAGCCATAGACCCCCAGACACAAACCTCGGCCCTTTTCCCTGGCAAACAAAAGTAAGCTGCCCCGCTTCTGGATGGCAGATTGCAGGAACCACTTGGTACTATCAAACCAGCCCGACATGGCACTGGTGCCACCTTGGGTCTGGGAACCATCCTGCGTATCGTGGATTCTAAGGAGCCAGCCGGCCACTGCAGCCACATGCCGTCAAACACAAACAACGGCGCTTTTCCCTGGAAAACAAAACTCGCCTGCCAACTTTTTGATGGCAGATTGCAGGAGCCACTTGGTACTATCAAACCAGCCCGTCTTTGCACTGGTGCCACCTTGGAACTGGGAACCATGCTGCGTATTGTGGATTCTAAGACGCCAGGGGGCCACTCGCAGCCACAGGCCCCCAAACACAAACAACGGCGCTTTTCCCTGGAAAACAAAACTCGCCTGCCAACTTTTTGATGGCAGATTGCAGGAGCCACTTGGTACTATCAAATCAGCCCAACTTGGCACTGGTGCCACCATTGGTCTGGTCACCATCCTGCCTATCGTAGCTTTTCAGGAGCCAGCCGGTCACTCCCAGCCATAGGCCCCCAGACACAAACCTCGGCTTGTTTCCCTGGCAAACAAAAGTAAGCTGCCCCGCTTCTGGATGGCAGATTGCAGGAATCATTTTGCACCATCAAACTAGCCCGACTTATGACTGGTGCCACCTTGGATCTGGGAACCATGCTGCGTATCGTGGATTCTAATTAGCCAGGCGGCCACTCCCAGCCACAGGCCCCCAAACACAAATAACGGCGTTTTTAATCCTGGAAAACAAAACTCGCCTGCCAACATTTTGATGGCAGATTGCAGGATCCACTTGGTACTATCAAACCAGCCCAAGTTGGCACTGGTTCCACCATGGGTCTGGTCACCATCCTGCCTATCGTAGCTTTTCAGGAGCCAGCCTGTCATTCCCAGCCATAGACCCCCACACACAAACCTCGGCCCGTTTCCCTGGGAAACAAAAGTAAGCTGCCCCGCTTCTGGATGGCAGATTGCAGGAGCCACTTGGTGCTATCAAACCAGCCCGACTTGGCACTGGTGCCACTTTGGCTCTGGGAACCATCCTGCGTAACGTAGATTGTGAGACGACCGGCGGCCACTCCCAGCCACAGGCCTCCAAACAAATCAATGGCGATTTTCCCTGGAAAATAAAACTCGCCTGCCAAATATTTGATGGCAGATTGCAGGAGCCACTTGGTACTATCAAACCAGCCCAACTTGGCACTGGTGCCACCATGGGTCTGGTCACCATCCTGCCTATCGTAGCTTTTCAGGAGCCAGCCGGTCACTCCCAGCCATAGACCCCCAGACACAAACCTCGGCCCTTTTCCCTGGCAAACAAAAGTAAGCTGCCCCGCTTCTGGATGGCAGATTGCAGGAACCACTTGGTACTATCAAACCAGCCCGACATGGCACTGGTGCCACCTTGGGTCTGGGAACCATCCTGCGTATCGTGGATTCTAAGGAGCCAGCCGGCCACTGCAGCCACATGCCGTCAAACACAAACAACGGCGCTTTTCCCTGGAAAACAAAACTCGCCTGCCAACTTTTTGATGGCAGATTGCAGGAGCCACTTGGTACTATCAAACCAGCCCGTCTTTGCACTGGTGCCACCTTGGAACTGGGAACCATGCTGCGTATTGTGGATTCTAAGACGCCAGGGGGCCACTCGCAGCCACAGGCCCCCAAACACAAACAACGGCGCTTTTCCCTGGAAAACAAAACTCGCCTGCCAACTTTTTGATGGCAGATTGCAGGAGCCACTTGGTACTATCAAATCAGCCCAACTTGGCACTGGTGCCACCATTGGTCTGGTCACCATCCTGCCTATCGTAGCTTTTCAGGAGCCAGCCAGTCACTCCCAGCCATAGGCCCCCAGACACAAACCTCGGCCCGTTTCCCTGGCAAACAAAAGTCAGCTGCCCCGCTTCTGGATGGCAGATTGCAGGAGCCACTTTGCACCATCAAACTAGCCCGACTTGGCACTGGTGCCACCTCAGGTCTAGGAACCATGCTGCGTATCGTGGATTCTAATTAGCCAGCCGGCCACTCCCAGCCCCAGGCCCCTAAACAGAAACAACGGCGCTTTTCCCTGGAAAACAAAACTGGCCTGCCAAATTTTTGATGGCAGATTGCAGGAGCCACTTGGTACTATCAAACCAGCCCGTCTTGGCACTGGTGCCACCATGGGTCTGGTCACCATCCTGCCTATCGTAGCTTTTCAGGAGCCAGCCTGTCACTCCCAGCCATAGGCTCCCAGACAAAAATCTCGGCCCGTTTCCCTGGCAAACAAAAGTAAGCTGCCCCGCTTCTGGATGGCAGATTGCAGGAGCCACTTTGCACCATCAAACCAGCCCGAGTTGGCACTGGTGCCACCTTGGTCTGGGAACCATCCTGCGTATCGTGGATTCTAAGGAGCCAGCTGGCCACTCCCAGCCACAGGCCCCCAAACACAAACAACGGCGCTTTTCCCTGGAAAACAAAACTCGCCTGCCAACTTTTTGATGGCAGATTGCAGGAGCCACTTTGCAACATAAAACCAGCCCGACTTGGCACTGGTTCCACCTTGGATCTGGGAACCATCCTGCCTATCGTGGATTTTCAGGGGCCAGCCGGCCACTCTCAGCCATGTACCCCCAAACAAAAACCACGGTCCTTTCCTCTGGCAAACAAAACTCAACTGCCCCTCTACTGGATGGCAAATTGCAGGAGCCACTTGCTACTACAAAACCAGCCCGACTTGGCACTGGTGCCACCTTGGCTCTGGGAACCATGCTGCGTATCGTGGATTCTAAGGAGCCAGCCGGCCACTCCCAGCCACAGGCCCCCAAAAAATACCAAAGACCTTTTCTCTTGCAAACAAAAATCGGCTGCCCCGCTTCTGGATGGCAGATTGCAGGAGCCACTTTGCACCATCAAACCAGCCCGACTTGGCACTGGTGCCACCTTGGGTCTGGGAACTATCCTGCGTTTTGTGGATTCTAAGGAGCCAGCCGGCCACTCCCAGCCACAGGCCCCCAAACACAAACAACGGCGCTTTTCCCTGGAAAACAAAATTCGCCTGCCAACATTTTGATGGCAGATTGCAGGAGCCACTTGGTACTATTAAACCAACCCAACTTGGCACTGGTGCCACCATGGGTCTGGTCACCATCCTGCCTATCGTAGCTTTTCTGTAGCCAGCCGGTCACTCCCAGCCATAGCCCCCAGCCACAAACCTCGGCCCGTTTCCCTGGCAAACAAAAGTAAGCTGCCCCGCTTCTGGATGGCAGATTGCAGGACGCACTTGGTACTATCAAACCAGCCCAACTTGGCACTGGTGCCACCTTGGGTCTGGGAACCATGCTGCGTATCGTGGATTCTATGGAGCCAGCCGGCCACTCCCAGCCACTGGTCCCCAAACAAAATCAATGGCGCTTTTCCCTGCAAAACAAAACTCGCCTGCCAAATTTTTGACGGCAGATTGCAGGAGCCACTTGGTACTATCAAACCAGCCCAACTTGGCACTGATGCCACCATGGGTCTGGTAAACATCCTGCCTATCATAGCTTTTCAGGAGCCAGCCGGTCACTCCCAGCCATATGCCCCCAGCCACAAACCTCGGCCCGTTTCCCTGGCAAACACAAGTAAGCTACCCCGCTTCTGGATGGCAGATTGCAGGAGCCACTTTGCACCATCAAACTAGCCCGACATGGCACTGGTGCCACCTCTGGTCTGGGAACCATCCTGCGTATCGTGGATTCTAATTAGCCAGCCGGCTACTCCCAGCCTCAGGCCCCCAAACAAAAACAACGGCGCTTTTCCCTGGAAAAAAAATTAAGCTACCCCTCTTCAGGATGGCAGATTGCAGGAGCCACTTGCTACTATCAAACCAGCCCAACTTGGCACTGGTGCCAGAATGGGTCTGGTCACCATCCTGCCTATCGTAGCTTTTCAGGAGCCAGCCGGTCACTCCCAGCCATAGGCCCCCAGACACAAACCTCGGCCCGTTTCCCTGGCAAACAAAAGTAAGCTGACCCAATTCTGGATGGCAGATTGCAGGAACCTCTTGGTAGTATCAAACCAGCACGACTTGGCACTGGTGCCACCTCTGGTCTGGCAACCATGCTGCGTATCGTGCATTCTAAGGAGCCAGCCGGCCACTCCCAGCCACAGGCTCCCAAAGACAAACAACGGCCCGTTTCCCTGGTAAACAAAAGTAAGCTGCCACGCTTCTGGATGGCAGATTGCAGGAACCACTTGCTAGTATCAAACCAGCCCAACTTGTCACTGGTGCCACCTCTTGTCTGGGAACCATCCTGCGTATCGTGGATTCTAAGGATCCAGCCGGCCACTCTTAGCCACAGGCCCCCAAACAAAAACAACGTCGCTTTTCCCTGGAAAACAAAACTCGCCTGCCAACTTTTTGATGGCAGATTGCAGGAGCCACTTGGTACTATCAAACCAGCCCGACTTGGCACTGGTGCCACCACTGGTCTGGAAAACATACTGCGTATCGTGGATTCTAATTAGCCAGCGGGCCACTCCCAGCCACAGGACCCCAGACACAAAACTCTGCCCGTTTCCCTGGCAAGCCAAAGTAAGCTGCCCCGCTTCTGGATGGCAGATTGCAGGAGCTATTTAGTACTATCAAACCAGCCCGACTTGGCACTTGTGCCACCTTGCTCTGGGAACCCTCCTGCCTATTGTGGATTTTCAGGGGTCAGCCGGCCAATCTCCGCCATATGCCCTCAAACACAAACCACGGCCCTTTTCTCTGGCAAACAAAACTCAGCTGCCCTGCTTCTGGATGGCAGATTGCAGGAGCCACTTGGTACTATCAAATCAGCCCAACTTGGCACTGGTGCCACCATGGGTCTGGTCACCATCCTGCCTATCGTAGCTTTTCAGGAGCCAGCCGGTCACTCCCAGCCATAGGCCGCCAGACACAAAGCTCGGCCCGTTTCCCTGGCAAACAAAAGTAATCTACCCCGCTTCTGGATGGCAGATTGCAGGAGGCACTTTGCACCATCAAACTAGCCCGACTTGGCACTGGTGCCACCTCTGGTCTGGGAACCATCCTGCGTATCGTGGATTCTAATTAGCCAGCCGGCCACTCCCAGCCACAGGACCCCAAACACAAACAACGGCGCTTTTCCCTGGAAAACTAAACTCGCCTGCCAACTTTTTGTGAGCAGATTGCAGGAGCCACTTGGTACTATCAAATCAGCTAAACTTGGCACTGGTGCCACCATGGGTCTGGTCACCATCCTGCCTATCGTAGCTTTTCAGGAGACAGCCGGTCAGTCCCAGCCATAGGCCTCGAGATACAAACATCGGCACGTTTCCTTGGCAAACACAAGTAAGCTACCCCGCTTCTTGATGGCAGATTGCAGGAACTACTTTGCATCATCAAACCAGCCCGACTTGGCACTGGTGCCAACTTGGCTCTGGGAACCATGCTGCGTATCGTGGATTCTAAGGAGCCAGCTGGCCACTCCCAGCCACATGCCGCCAAACACAAACAACGGCGCTTTTCCCTGGAAAACAAAACTCGCCTGCCAACTTTTTGATGGCAGATTGCAGGAGCCACTTGGTACTATCAAACCAGCCCAACTTGGCACTGGTGCCACCATGGGTCTGGTAACCATCCTGCCTATCGTAGCTTTTCAGGAGCCAGGCGGTCACTCCCAGCCTTAGGCCCACAGACACAAACCTCGGCCCGTTTCCCTTGCAAACAAAAGTAAGCTACCCCGCTTCTGGATGGCAGATTGCAGGAGCCACTTTGCACCATCAAACTAGACCGAATTGGCACTGGTGCCTCCTTGGGTCTGGGAACCATCCTGCGTATCGTGGATTCTAATTAGCCAGCCGGCCACTCCCAGCCACAGGCCCCCAAACACAAACAACGGCGCTTTTCCCTGGAAAACAAAACTCGCCTGCCAACATTTGATGGCAGATTGCAGGAGCCACTTGGTACAATCAAATCAGCCCAACTTGGCACTGGTGCCACCATGGGTCTGGTCACCATCCTGCCTAGCATAGCTTTTCAGGAGCCAGCCGGTCACTCCCAGCCATAGGCCCCGAGACACAAACCTCGGCCCGTTTCCTTGGCAAACACAAGTAAGCTACCCCGCTTCTGGATGGCAGATTGCAGGAGCCACTTTGCACCATCAAACCAGCCCGACTTGGCACTGGTGCCACCTTGGCTCTGGGAACCATGCTGCGTATCGTGGATTCTAAGGAGCCGGCTGGCCACTCCCAGCCACATGCCGCCAAACACATACAACGGCGATTTTCCCTGGAAAACAAAACTCGCCTGCCAACTATTTGATGGCAGATTGCAGGAGCCACTTGGTACTATCAAAGCAGCCCAACTTGGCACTGGTGCAACAATAGGTCTGGTAACCATCCTGCCTATCGTAGCTTTTGAGGAGCCAGCCAGTCACTCCCAGCCATAGAACCCCAGACAAAACCTCGGCCCTTTTCCCTGGCAAACAAAAGTAAGCTGCCCAGCTTCTGGATGGCAGATTGCAGGAGCCACTTGGTACTATCAAACCAGTCCGACTTGGCACTGGTGCCACCTTGGGTCTGGGAACCATCCTGCGTATCGATGATTCCAAGACGCAAGGGGGCCACTCCCAGCCACAGGTCCGCAAACCAAAACAACGGTGCTTTTCCCCGGAAAACAAAACTCGCCTGCCAAATTTTTGATGGCAGATTGCAGGAGCCACTTGGTTCTATCAAATCAGCCCAACTTGGCATTGGTGCCACCATGGGTCTGGTCACCATCCTGCCTATCGTAGCTTTTCAGGACCTAGCCGGTCACTCCCAGCCATAGGAACCCAGACACAAATCTCGGCCCGTTTCCCTGGCAAACAAAAGTAAGCTGCCCCGCTTCTGGATGGCAGATTGCAGGAGGCACTTTGCACCATCAAACCAGCCCGACTTGGCAGTGGTGCCACCTTGGGTCTGGGAACCATGCTGCATACCGTGGATTCTAAGGAGCCAGCCGGCCACTCCCAGCCACAGGCCCCCAAACACAAACAACGGCGCTTTAACCCTGGAAAACAAAACTCGCCTGCCAACTTTTTGATGGCAGATTGCAGGAGCCACTTGGTACTATCAAATCAGCCCGACTTGGCACTGGTGCCACCATGGGTCTGGTCACCATCCTGCCTATCGTAGCTTTTCACGACCTAGACGGTCACTCCCAGCCATAGGCCGCCAGACCCAAAGCTCGGCCCGTTTCCCTGGCAAACAAAAGTAAGCTGCCCCGCTTCTGGATGGCAGATTGCAGGACGCACTTGGTACTATCAAACCAGCCCAACTTGGCACTGGTGCCACCATGGGTCTGGTCACCATCCTGCCTATCGTAGCTTTTCAGGCTCCTGCAATTTGCCATCAAAAAGTTGGCAGGCGAGTTTTGTTTTCCAGGGAAAAGCGCCTTTGTTTGTGTTTGGGGGCCTGTGGCTGGGAGTGGCCGGCTGGCTCTCTAGAATCCACAAAACGCAGGATGGTTCCCAGACCAGAGGTGGCACCAGTGCCAAGTCGGGCCAGTTTGATGTTGCAAAGTGGCTCCTGCAATTTGCCATCCAGAAGCGGGGTAGCTTACTTTTGTTTGCCAGGGAAACGGGCCGAGGTTTTTGTCTGGGGGCCTATGGCTGGGAGTGACCGGCTGGCTCCTGAAAACTACGATAGGCAGGATGGTTACCAGACCCATGGTGGCACCAGTGCCAAGTTGGGCTGTTTTTCTAGTACCAATTGCGTCCTGCAATTTGCCCTCCAGAAGAGGGGCAGTTGAGTTTTGTTTGCCAGAGAAAAGGGCCGTGGTTTGTGCTTCAGGGCCTATGGCTGAGAGTAGCCGGCTGGCTCCTGAAAATCCACGCTAGGCAGCATGGTTCCCAGACCCAAGGTGGCACCAGTGCCAAGTCGGGCTGGTTTGATGGTGCAAAGTGGCTCCTGCAATCTGCCATCCAGAAGCGGTGTAGCCGATTTTTGTTTGCAAGAGAAAAGGACCGTGGTTTTTTTTGGGCGCCTGTGGCTGGCAGTGGCCGGCTGGCTCATTAGAATCCACGATACGCAGCATGGTTCCCAGAGCCAAGGTGGCACCAGTGCCAAGTTGGGCTGGTTTGATGGTGCAAAGTGGCTCCTCTAATCTGCCATCCAGAAGCGGGGTAGCTTACTTTTGTTTGCCAGGGAAACGGGCACAGCTTTGTGTCTGGGGGCCTATGGCTTGGAGTGGCCAACTGGCTCCTTAAAATGCACGATACGCAGGATGGTGACCAGACCCAAGGTGGCACCAGTGCCAAGTCGGGCTTGTTTTGTAGTACCAAGTGCGTCCTGCAATTTGCCATCCAGAAGAGGGGCAGTTGAGTTTTGTTTACCAGAGTAAAGTGCCGTGGTTTGTGTTTGGGGGCCTATGGCTGAGAGTGGCCGGCTGGCCCCTGAAAATCCACGATAGGCAGGATGGTTCCCAGATCCAAGGTGGCACCAGTGCCAAGTCGGGCTGGTTTGATGGTGCAAAGTGGCTCCTGCAATCTGCCATCCAGACGCGGGGCAGCGGATTTTTGTTTGCTGGAGAAATGTTCCGTGGTTTGTTTTTGGCGGTATATGGATGGGAGTGGACGGCTGTCTCCTTAAAAAGCTCGATACGCAGGATGGTTCCCTGACCCAATGTGGCATCAGCGCCAAGTCGGGCTGTTTTCGTAGTACCAAGTGCGTCCTGCAATTTGCCGTCCAGAAGAGGGGCAGTTGAGTTTTGTTTGCCAGAGAAAAGGGCCGTGGTTTGTGTTTGGGGGAATATGGCTGAGAGTGGCCGGCTGGCTCCTGAAAATCCACGATAAGCAGGATGGTTCCCAGAGCCAAGGTGGCACCAGTGCCAAGTCGGGCTGGTTTGATAGTAATAAATAGCTCCTGCAATCTGCCATCCAGAAGCGGGGCAGCTTACTTTTGTTTGCCAGGGAAACGGGCCGAGGTTTGTGTCTGGGGGCCTATGGCTGGGAGTGACCGGCTGGCTCCTGAAAAGCTACGATAGGCAGGATGGTGACCAGACCCATGGTGGCACCAGTGCCAAGTTGGGCTGGTTTGATAGTACCAAGTGGCTCCTGCAATCTGCCATCAAAAAGTTGGCAGGCCAGTTTTGTTTTCCAGGGAAAAGTGCCGTTGTTTGCTTTTGGGGGCCTGTGGCTGGGAGTGGCCGGCTGTCTCCTTAGAATCCACGATAAGCAGAATGGTTCCCAGACCAGAACTGGCACCAGTGCCAAGTCAGGCTGGTTTGATGGTGCAAAGTGGCTCCTGCAATCTGCCATCCAGAAGCGGGGTAGCTTACTTTTGTTTGCCAGGGAAACGGGCCGAGGTTTGTGTCTGGGGGCCTATGGCTGGGAGTGACCGGCTGGCTCCTGAAAAGCTACGATAGGCAGGATGGTGACCAGACCCATGGTGGCAGCAGTGCCAAGTTGGGCTGGTTTGATAGTACCAAGTGGCTCCTGCAATCTGCCATCAAAAAGTTGTCAGGCTAATTTTGTTTTCCGGGGAAAAGCGCCGTTGTTTGTGTTTGGGGGCCTGTGGCTGGGAGTGGCCGCCTTCGCCTAAGAATCTACGTTACGCAGCATGGTTCCCAGACCCAAGGTGGCACCAGTGCCAAGTCGGGCTGGTTTGATAGTACCAAGTGGCTCCTGCAATCTGCCATCCAGAAGCGGGGCAGCTTACTTTTGTTTGCCAGGGAAACGGGCCAAGGTTTGTGACTGGGGGCCTATGGCTGGGAGTGACCGGCTGGCTCCTGAAAAGCTCCGATAGGCAGGATGGTGACCAGACCCTTGGTGGCACCAGTGCCACGTCTGGCTGGTTTGATAGTACTAAGCGGCTCCTGCAATCTGCCATCAAAAAGTTGGCAGGCGAGTTTCTTTTTCCAGGGACAAGCGCCGTTGTTTGTGTTTGGGGGCCTGTGGCTGGCTGTGGCCGGCTGGCTCCTTAGAATCCACGATACGCAGGATGGTTCCCAGACCCGAGGTGGCACCAGTGCCAAGTCGGGCTGGTTTGATGGTTCACAGTGGCTCCTGCAATCTGCCATCCAGAAGCGGGGTAGGTTACTTTTGTTTGCCAGGGAAACGGGCCGAGGTTTGTGTCTGGGGGCCTATGGCTGGGAGTGACCGGCTGGCTCCTGAAAGGCTACGATAGGCAGGATGGTGACCAGGCCCATGGTGACACCAGTGCCAAGTTGGGCTGGTTTGATAGTACCAAGTGGCTCCTGCAATCTGCCATGCAGAAGTGGGGCAGCTGAGTTTTGTTTTCCAGGGAAAAGTGCCGTGGTTTTTGTTTGGGGGCTATGGCTCAGAGTGGCCGGCTGGCCCCTGAAAATCCACGATAGGCAGAATGGTTCCCAGACCCAAGGTGGCACCAGTGCCAAGTTGGGCTGTTTTTGTAGTACCAAGTGCGTCCTGCAATTTGCCTTCCAGAAGAGGGGCAGTTGAGTTTTGTTTGCCAGAGAAAAGGGTCGTGGTTTCTGTTTGAGGGCATATGGCTGAGAGTGGCCGGCTGACCCCACAAAATCCACAATTGGCAGGATGGTTCCCAGAGCCAAGGTGGCACCAGTGCCAAGTCGGGCTGGTTTGATAGTACAAAATAGCTCCTGCAATCTGCCATCCAGAAGCGGGGTAGCTTAATTTTGTTTGTCAGGGAAACGGGCAGAGCTTTGTGTCTGGGGTCCTGTGGCTGGGAGTGGCCGGCTGGCTCCTTAGAATCCACGATACGCAGGATGTTTTCCAGACCAGTGGTGGCACCAGTGCCAAGTCGGGCTGATTTGATAGTACCAAGTGGCTCCTGCAATCTGCCATCCAGAAGCGGGGCAGCTTACTTTTGTTTGCCAGGGAAACGGGCTGAGGTTTGTTTCTGGAGGCCTATGTCTGGGAGTGACCGGCTGGCTCCTGAAAAGCTACGATAGGCAGGATGGTGACCAGGCCCATGGTGACACCAGTGCCAAGTTGGGCTGGTTTGATAGTACCAAGTGGCTCCTGCAATCTGCCATGCAGAAGTGGGGCAGCTGAGTTTTGTTTTCCAGGGAAAAGCGCCGTTGTTTTTGTTTGGGGGCTATGGCTCAGAGTGACCGGCTGGCCCCTGAAAATCCACGATAGGCAGGATGGTTCCCAGACCCAAGGTGGCACCAGTGCCAAGTTGGGCTGTTTTTGTAGTACCAAGTGCGTCCTGCAATTTGCCTTCCAGAAGAGGGGCAGTTGAGTTTTGTTTGCCAGAGAAAATGGCCGTGGTTTGTGTTTGAGGGCATATGGCTGAGAGTGGCCAGCTGACCCCACAAAATCCACAATAGGCAGGATGGTTCCCAGAGCCAAGGTGGCACCAGTGCCAACTTGGGCTGGTTTGATAGTACTAAATAGCTCCTGCAATCTGCCATCCAGAAGCGGGGTAGCTTAATTTTGTTTGTCAGGGAAACGGGCAGAGCTTTGTGTCTGGGGTCCTGTGGCTGGGAGTGGCCGGCTGGCTCCTTAGAATCCACGATACGCAGGATGGTTCCCAGACCAGTGGTGGCACCAGTGCCAAGTCGGGCTGATTTGATAGTACCAAGTGGCTCCTGCAATCTGCCATCCAGAAGCGGGGCAGCTTACTTTTGTTTTCCATGGAAACGGGCCGAGGTTTATGTCTTGGGGTCTATGGCTGGGAGTGACCTCCTGGCTCCTGAAAAGCTATGCTAGGCAGGATGGTGACCAGACCCGTGGTGGCACCAGTGCCAAGTTGGGCTGGTTTGAGAGTACCAAGTGGCTCCGGCAATCTGCCATCAAAATGTTGGCAGGCGAGTTTTGTTTTCCGGGGAACAGCGCCGTTGTTTCTGTTTGGGGGCCTGTGGCTGGGAGTGGCCGGCTGGCTCCTTAGAATCTACGTTACGCAGCATTGTTCCCAGACCAGAGGTGGCACCAGTGCCAAGTCGGGCTGATTTGATAGTACCAAGTGGCTCCCGCAATCTGCCATCCAGAAGCGGGGCAGCTTACTTTTGTTTGCCAGGGAAACGGGCCGAGGTTTTTGTCTGGGGGCCTATGGCTGGGAGTGACCGGCTGGCTCCTGAAAAGCTCCGATAGGCAGGATTGTGACCAGACCCATGGTGGCACCAGTGCCAAGTTGGGCTGGTTTGATAGTACCAAGGGGCTCCTGCAATCTGCCATCAAAAATTTGGCAGGCCAGTTTTGTTTTCCAGGGAAAAGCGCCGTTGTTTGTGTTTGTGGGCCTGTGGCTGGGAGTGGCCAGCAGGCTCCTTAGAATCCACGATACGCAGGATGGTTCCCAGACCCAAGGTGGCACCAGTGTCAAGTTGGGCTGGTTTGATGGTTCAACGTGTCTCCTGCAATCTGCCATCCAGAAGCGGGGTAGCTTACTTTTGTTTGCCAGGGAAACGGGCAGAGCTTTGTGTCTGGGGGCCTATGGCTGGGAGTGACCGGCTGGCTCCTGAAAAGCTACGATAGGCAGGATGGTTACCAGACCCATGGAAGCACCAGTGCCAATTTGGGCTGGTCTGATAGTACCAAGTCGCTCCTGCAATCTGCCATCCAAAAGCAGGGCAACTGAGTTTTGTTTGCCAGAGAAAAGCGCTGTTGTTTGTGTTTGGGGTCCTGTGGCTGGGAGTGGCCGGCTGGCTCCTTAGAATCCACGATACGCAGGATGGTTCCCAGACCAGTGGTGGCACCAGTGCCAAGTTGGGCTGGTTTGATAGTACCAAGTGGCTCCTGCAATCTGCCATCAAAAAGTTGGCAGGCCAGTTTTGTTTTCCAGGGAAAAGCGCCGTTGTTTGTGTTTGGGGGCCTGTGGCTGGGAGTGGCCGGCTGGCTAATTAGAATCCACGATACGCAGGATGGTTCCCAGACCCGAGGTGGCACCAGTGCCAAGTCGGGCTAGTTTGATGGTGCAAAGTGGCTCCTGCAATCTGCCATCCAGAAGCGGGGTAGCTTACTTTTGTTTGCCAGGGAAACGCGCCGAGGTTTTTTTCTGGCGGCCTATGGCTGGGAGTGACCGGCTGGCTCCTGAAAAGCTACAATAGGCAGGATGATTACCAGACCCATGGTAGCAGCAGTGCCAAGTTGGGCTGATTTGATAGTACCAAGTGGCTCCTGCAATCTGCCATCAAAATGTTGGCAGGCGAGTTTTGTTTTCCAGGGAAAAGCGCCGTTGTTTGTGTTTGGGGCCCTGTGGCTGGGAGTGGCCGCCTGTCGTCTTAGAATCCACGTTACGCAGCATGGTTCCCAGATCCAAGGTGGCACCAGTGCCAAGTCGGGCTGGTTTGATAGTACCAAGTGGCTCCTGCAATCTGCCATCCAGAATCGGGGCAGCTTACTTTTGTTTTCCTTGGAAACGGGCCGAGGTTTCTGTCTGGGGGTCTATGGCTGGGAGTGACCTCCTGGCTCCTGAAAAGCTATGCTAGGCAGGATGGTGACCAGACCCATGGTGGCACCAGTGCCAAGTTGGGCTGGTTTGATAGTACCAAGTGGCTCCTGCAATCTGCCATCAAAATGTTGGCAGGCGAGTTTTGTTTTCCGGGGAAAAGCGCCGTTGTTTGTGTTTGGGGGCCTGTGGCTCGGAGTGGCCGGGTGGCTGCTTAGAATCCACGATACGCAGGATGGTTCCCAGGCCAGAGGTGGCACCAGTGTCAAGTTGGGCTGGTTTGATGGTGCAAAGTGGCTCCTGCAATCTGCCATCCAGAAGCGGGGTAGCTTACTTTTGTTTGCCAGGGAAATGGGCCGAAATTCTTGTCTGGGGGCCAGTGCCTGGGGCTGGCTGGCTGGCCCCTGAAAAGCAACGATAGGCAGGATGGTGACCAGACCCATGGTGGCACCAGTGCCAAGTTGGGCTGGTTTGATAGTACCAAGTGGCTCCTGCAATCTGCCATCCAGAAGCGGGGCAGCTTAATTTTGTGTGCCAGGGAAACGGGCCGAGGTTTGTGGCTTGGGGCCCATGGCTGGGAGTGACCGGCTGGCTCCTGAAAAGCTACGATAGGCAGGATGGTGACCAGACCCATGGTGGCACCAGTGCCAAGTTGGGCTGGTTTGATAGTACCAAGTGGCTCCTGCAATCTGCAATCAAAAAGTTGGCAGGCCAGTTTTGTTTTCCAGGGAAAAGCACCGTTGTTTGTGTCTGGGGGCCTGTGGCTGGGAGTGACCAGCTGGCTACTTAGAATCCACGATACGCAGGATGGTTCCCAGACCCAAGTTGGCACCAGTGCCAAGTTGGGCTGGTTTGATACTACCAAGTGGCTCCTGCAATCTGCCATCCAGAAGCAGGGCAGCTGAATTTTGTTTGCCAGAGAAAAAGGCTGTTGTTTGTGTTTGGGGGCCTGTAGCTTGCAGTGGCGGGCAGGCTCCTGAAAATCCATGATACGCAGCATGCTTCCCAGACCCAAGGTGGCACCAGTGCCAAGTCGGGCTGGTTTGATAGTACCAAGTGGCTCCTGCAATCTGCCATCCAGAAGAGGGGCAGTTGAGTTTTGTTTGCCAGAGAAAAGGGCCGTGGTTTGTGTTTGGGGGCATGTGGCTGAGAGAGGCCGGCTGGCTCCTTAAAATCCACGATAGGCAAGATGGTTCCCAGATCCAAGGTGGCACCAGTGCCACGTCTGGCTGGTTTGATAGTACTAAATAACTCCTGCAATCTGCCATCCAGAAGCGGGGCAGCTTACTTTTGTTGGCCAGGGAAACGGGCCGAGGTTTTTGTCTGGGGGCCTATGGCTGGGAGTGACCGGCTGGCTCCTGAAAAGCTACGATAGGCAGGATGGTGACCAGACCCATGGTGGCACCAGTGCCAAGTTGGGCTGGTTTGATAGTACCAAGTGGCTCCTGCAATCTGCCATCAAAAAGTTGGCAGGCGAGTTTTGTTTTCCAGGGAAAAGCGCCGTTGTTTGTGTTTGGGGGCCTGTGGCTGGGAGTGGCCGCCTGGCGCCTTAGAATCTACGTTACGCAGCATGGTTCCCACACCCAAGGTGGCACCAGTGCCAAGTTGGGCTGGTTTGATAGTACCAAGTGGCTCCTGCAATCTGCCATCAAATGTTGGCAGGCCAGTTTTGTTTTCCAGGGAAAAGCGCCGTTGTTTTTGTTTGGGGGCCTGTGGCTGGGAGTGGCCAACTGGCTCCTAAGAATCCACGATACGCAGGATGGTTTCCAGACCAGAGGTGGCACCAGTGCCAAGTCGGGCTGGTTTGATGGTGCAAAGTGTCCCCTGCAATCTGCCATCCAGAAGCGGGGTAGCTTACTTTTGTTTGCCAGGGAAACGGGCAGAGCTTTGTGTCTGACGCCTATGGCTGGGAGTGACCGGCTGGCTCCTTAAAAGCTACGATAGGCAGGATGGTTACCAGACCCATGGAGGCACCAGTGCCAAGTTGGGCTGGTTTGATAGTACCAAGTGGCTCCTGCAATCTGCCATCCAAAAGCAGGGCAGCTGAGTTTTGTTTGCCAAAGAAAAGGGCTGTGGTATGTGTTTGGGTCCTGTGGCTGGGAGTGGCCGACTGGCTCCTTAAATTCCATGATACGCAGGATGGTTCCCAGATCCAAGGTGGCACCAGTGCCAAGTTGGGCTGGTTTGACAGTGTCAAGCGCCTCCTGCAATCTCCCATCCACAAGTGGGGCAGCTGAGATTTTTTTGCCTGTGAATCGGGCCGTTGTTTTTGATTGGGGTCTGTGGCCGAGAGTGGTCGGCTGGCTCCTGACAATCCACAATACGCAGGATGGTTCCCAGACCCAAGGTGGCACCAGTGCCAAGTTGGGCTGGTTTGATTGTACCAAGTGCGTCCTGCAATCTGCCATCCAGAAGCGGGGCAGCTGAGTTTTGTTTGCCAGAGAAAAGGGCCGTGGTTTATGTTTGGGGGCCTATGGCTCAGAGTGGCCGGCTGGCCCCTGAAAATCCACGATGTGCAGAATGGTTCCCAGACCAGAGGTGGCACCAGAGCCAAGTCGGGCTGGTTTGATGGTGCAAAGTGGCTCCTGCAATCTGCCATCCCGACGCGGGGCAGCTGATTTTTGTTTGCGAGAGAACAAGTCCGTGGTTCATTTTTGGGGGCATATGGCTGGGAGTGGCCGGCTGGCTCCTTAAAAAGCTCGATACGCAGGATGGTTCCCAGACCAGAGGTGGCACCAGTGCCAAGTCGGGCTGCTTTTGTAGTACCAAGTGCGTCCTGCAATTTGCCTTCCAGAAGAGGGGCAATTGAGTTTTGTTTGCCAGAGAAAAGGGCCGTGGTTTGTGTTTGAGGGCATATGGCTGAGAGTGGCCGGCTGACACCTGAAAATCCACAATAGGCAGGATGGTTCCCAGAGCCAAGGTGGCACCAGTGCCAAGGGCTGGTTTGATAGTACTAAATAGCTCCTGCAATCTGCCATCAAATAGTTGGCAGGCGAGTTTTGTTTTCCAGGGAAAAGCGCCGTTGTTTTTGTTTCGGGGCCTGTGCCAGGGAGTGGCCGGCTGGCTCCTTAGAATCCACGATACGCAGGATGGTTCCCAGACCCAAGGTGGCACCAGTGCCAAGTTGGGCTGGTTTGATGGTGCAAAGTGGCTCCTGCAATCTGCCATCCAGAAGCGGGGTAGCTTACCTTTGTTTGACAGGGAAACGGGCAGAGCTTTGTGTCTGGGGGCCTATGGCTTGGAGTGGCCAGCTGGCTCCTTAAAATGCACGATACGCAGGATGGTGACCAGACCCAAGGTGGCACCAGTGCCAAGTCCGGCTGCTTTTGTAGTACCAAGTGCGTCCTGCCATTTGCCATCCAGAAGAGGGGCAGTTGAGTTTTGTTTACCAGAGTAAAGTGCCGTGGTTTGTTTTTGGGGGCCTATGGCTGAGAGTGGCCGGCTGGCCCCTGAAAATCCACCATAGGCAGGATGGTTCCCACATCCAAGGTGGCACCAGTGCCAAGTCGGGCTGGTTTGATGGTGCAAAGTGGCTCCTGCAATCTGCCATCCAGACGCGGGGCAGCGGATTTTTGTTTGCTGGAGAAAAGTTCCGTGGTTTGTTTTTGGCGGTATATGGCTGGGCGTGGCCGGGTGGCTCCTTAAAAAGCTCGATACGCAGGATGGTTCCCTGACCCAAGGTGGCATCAGTGCCAAGTCGGGCTGTTTTCGTAGTACCAAGTGACTCCTGCAATTTGCCATCCAGAAGAGGGGCAGTTGAGTTTTGTTTGCCAGAGAAAAGGGCCGTGGTTTGTGTTTGTGGCATATGGCTGAGAGTGGCCGGCTGGCCCCTGAAAATCCACGATAGGCAGGATGGTTCCCAGAGCCAAGGTGGCACCAGTGCCAAGTCGGGCTGGTTTGATAGCAATAAATAGCTCCTGCAATCTGCCATCCAGAAGTGGGGCAGCTTACTTTTGTTTGCCAGGGAAACGGGCCGAGGTTTGTGTCTGGGGGCCTATGGCTGGGAGTGACCGGCTGGCTCCTGAAAAGCTACGATAGGCAGGATGGTGACCAGACCCATGGTGGCACCAGTGCCAAGTTGGGCTGATTTGATAGTACCAAGTGGCTCCTGCAATCTGCCATCAAAAAGTTGGCAGGCCAGTTTTGTTTTCCAGGGAAAAGTGCCGTTGTTTGCTTTTGGGGGCCTGTGGCTGGGAGTGGCCAGCTGTCTCCTTAGAATCCACGATAAGCAGAATGGTTCCCAGACCAGAACTGGCACCAGTGCCAAGTCAGGCTGGTTTGATGGTGCAAAGTGGCTCCTGCAATCTGCCATCCAGAAGCGGGGTAGCTTACTTTTGTTTGCCAGGGAAACGGGCCGAGGTTTGTGTCTGGGGGCCTATGGCTGGGAGTGACCGGCTGGCTCCTGAAAAGCTACGATAGGCAGGATGCTGACCAGACCCATGGTGGCAGCAGTGCCAAGTTGGGCTGGTTTGATAGTACCAAGTGGCTCCTGCAATCTGCCATCAAAAAGTTGGCAGGCGAGTTTTGTTTTCCAGGGAAAAGCGCCGTTGATTGTGTTTGGGGGCCTGCGGCTGGGAATGGCCGGCTGGCTCCTTAGAATCCACGATACGCAGGATGGTTCCCAGAGCCAAGGTGGCACCAGTGCCAAGTCGGGCTGGTTTGATAGTACCAAGTGGCTCCTGCAATGTGCCATCCACACGCTGGGCAGCTGAGTTTTGTTTCCCAGAGAAAAGGGCCGTGGGTTGTGTTTGGTGTCATATGGCTGGGAGTGGCCAGCTGGCTCCTTAAAATGCACGATACGCAGGATGGTGACCAGACCCATGGTGGCACCAGTGCCAAGTCGGGCTGGTTTGATAGTACCAAGTGGCTCCTGCAATCTGCCATCAAAATTTTGGCAGGCGAGTTTTGTTTTCCAGGGAAAAGCGCCGTTGATTGTGTTTGGGGGCCTGCGGCTGGGAATGGCCGGCTGGCTCCTTAGAATCCACGATACGCAGGATGGTTCCCAGAGCCAAGGTGGCACCAGTGCCAAGTCGGGCTGGTTTGATAGTACGAAGTGGCTCCTGCAATGTGCCATCCACACGCTGGGCAGCTGAGTTTTGTTTCCCAGAGAAAAGGGCCGTGGGTTGTGTTTGGTGTCATATGGCTGGGAGTGGCCAGCTGGCTCCTTAAAATGCACGATACGCAGGATGGTGACCAGACCCAAGGTGGCACCAGTGCCAAGTCGGGCTGGTTTTATAGTACCAAGTGCGTCCTGCAATTTGCCATCCCGAAGAGGGGCAGTTGAGTTTTGTTTACCAGAGTAAAGTGCCGTGGTTTGTGTTTGGGGGCCTATGGCTGAGAGGGGCCGGCTGGCCCCTGAAAATCCACGATAGGCAGAATGGTTCCCACATCCAAGGTGGCACCAGTGCCAAGTCGGGCTGGTTTGATGGTGCAAAGTGGCTCCTGCAATCTGCCATCCAGACGCGGGGCAGCGGATTTTTGTTTGCTGGAGAAAAGTTCCGTGGTTTGTTTTTGGCGGTATATGGCTGGGCGTGGCCGGCTGGCTCCTTAAAAAGCTCGATACGCAGGATGGTTCCCTGACCCAAGGTGGCATCAGTGCCAAGTCGGGCTGTTTTCGTAGTACCAAGTGCGTCCTGCAATTTGCCATCCAGAAGAGGGGCAGTTGAGTTTTGTTTGCCAGAGTAAAGGGCCGTGGTTTGTGTTTGGGGGCATATGGCTGAGAGTGGCCGGCTGGCCCCTGAAAATCCACGATAGGCAGGATGGTTCCCAGACCAGAGGTGGCACCAGTGCCAAGTCGGGCTGGTTTGATAGTAATAAATAGCTCCTGCAATCTGCCATCCAGAAGCGGGGCAGCTTACTTTTGTTTGCCAGGGAAACGGGCCGAGGTTTGTGTCTGGGGGCCTATGGCTGAGAGTGACCGGCTGGCTCCTGAAAAGCTACGATAGGCAGGATGGTGACCAGACCCATGGTGGCACCAGTGCCAAGTTGGGCTGGTTTGATAGTACCAAGTGGCTCCTGCAATCTGCCATCAAAAAGTTGGCAGGCCAGTTTTGTTTTCCAGGTAAAAGCGCCGTTGTTTGTGTTTGTGGGCCTGTGGCTGGGAGTGGCCAGCTGGCTCCTTAGAATCCACGATACGCAGGATGGTTCCCAGACCAGAGGTGGCACCAGTGCCCAGTCGGGCTGGTTTGATGGTTCAAAGTGACTCCTGCAATCTGCCATCCAGAAGCGGGGTAGCTTACTTTTGTTTGCCAGGGAAACGGGCAGAGCTTTGTGTCTGGGGCCTATGGCTGGGAGTGACCGGCTGGCTCCTGAAAAGCTACGATAGGCAGGATTGTTACCGGACCCATGGAGGCACCAGTGCCAAGATGGGCTGGTTTGATAGTACCAAGTCGCTCCTGCAATCTGCCATCCAAAAGCAGGGCAACTGAATTTTGTTTTCCAGAGAAAAGCGCTGTTGTTTGTGTTTGGGGTCCTGTGGCTGGGAGTGGCCGGCTGGCTCCTGAAAAGCTACCATAGGCAGGATTGTGACCAGACCCATGGTGGCACCAGTGCCAAGTTGGCTGGTTTGATAGCACCAAGTGGCTCATGCAATCTGCCATCAAAAAGTTGGCAGGCCAGTTTTGTTTTCCACGGAAAAGCGCCGTTGTTTGTGTTTGGGGGCCTGTGGCTGGGAGTGGCCGGCTGGCTCCTTAGAATCCACGATACGCAGGATGGTTCCCAGACCAGAGGTGGCACCAGTGCCAAGTCGGGCTGATTTGATAGTACCAAGTGGCTCCTGCAATCTGCCATCCAGAAGCGGGGCAGCTTACTTTTGTTTGCCAGGGAAACGGGCCGAGGTTTGTGTCTGGGGGCCTATGGCTGGGAGTGACCGGCTGGCTCCTGAAAGGCTACGATAGGCAGGATGGTGACCAGGCCCATGGTGACACCAGTGCCAAGTTGGGCTGGTTTGATAGTACCAAGTGGCTCCTGCAATCTGCCATGCAGAAGTGGGGCAGCTGAGTTTTGTTTTCCAGGGAAAAGGGCCGTGGTTTTTGTTTGGGGGCTATGGCTCAGAGTGGCCGGCTGGCCCCTGAAAATCCACGATAGGCAGAATGGTTCCCAGACCCAAGGTGGCACCAGTGCCAAGTTGGGCTGTTTTTGTAGTACCAAGTGCGTCCTGCAATTTGCCTTCCAGAAGAGGGGCAGTTGAGTTTTGTTTGCCAGAGAAAAGGGTCGTGGTTTCTGTTTGAGGGCATATGGCTGAGAGTGGCCGGCTGACCCCACAAAATCCACAATAGGCAGGATGGTTCCCAGAGCCAAGGTGGCACCAGTGCCAAGTCGGGCTGGTTTGATAGTACTAAATAGCTCCTGCAATCTGCCATCCAGAAGCGGGGTAGCTTAATTTTGTTTGTCAGGGAAACGGGCAGAGCTTTGTGTCTGGGGTCCTGTGGCTGGGAGTGGCCGGCTGGCTCCTTAGAATCCACGATACGCAGGATGGTTCCCAGACCAGAGGTGGCAACAGTGCCAAGTCGGGCTGATTTGATAGTACCAAGTGGCTCCTGCAATCTGCCATCCAGAAGCAGGGCAGCTTACTTTTGTTTGCCAGGGAAACGGGCCGAGGTTTGTGTCTGGGGGCCTATGGCTGGGAGTGACCGGCTGGCTCCTGAAAAGCTACGATAGGCAGGATGGTGACCAGACCCATGGTGGCACCAGTGCCAAGTTGGGCTGGTTTGATAGTACCAAGTGGCTCCTGCAATCTGCCATCAAAATTTTGGCAGGCGAGTTTTGTTTTCCAGGGAAAAGCGCCGTTGATTGTGTTTGGGGGCCTGCGGCTGGGAATGGCCGGCTGGCTCCTTAGAATCCACGATACGCAGGATGGTTCCCAGAGCCAAGGTGGCACCAGTGCCAAGTCGGGCTGGTTTGATAGTACCAAGTGGCTCCTGCAATGTGCCATCCACACGCTGGGCAGCTGAGTTTTGTTTCCCAGAGAAAAGGGCCGTGGGTTGTGTTTGGTGTCATATGGCTGGGAGTGGCCAGCTGGCTCCTTAAAATGCACGATACGCAGGATGGTGACCAGACCCAAGGTGGCACCAGTGCCAAGTCGGGCTGGTTTTGTAGTACCAAGTGCGTCCTGCAATTTGCCATCCCGAAGAGGGGCAGTTGAGTTTTGTTTACCAGAGTAAAGTGCCGTGGTTTGTGTTTGGGGGCCTATGGCTGAGAGTGGCCGGCTGGCCCCTGAAAATCCACGATAGGCAGAATGGTTCCCACATCCAAGGTGGCACCAGTGCCAAGTCGGGCTGGTTTGATGGTGCAAAGTGGCTCCTGCAATCTGCCATCCAGACGTGGGGCAGCGGATTTTTGTTTGCTGGAGAAAAGTTCCGTGGTTTGTTTTTGGCGGTATATGGCTGGGCGTGGCTGGCTGGCTCCTTAAAAAGCTCGATACGCAGGATGGTTCCCTGACCCAAGGTGGCATCAGTGCCAAGTCGGGCTGTTTTCGTAGTACCAAGTGCGTCCTGCAATTTGCCATCCAGAAGAGGGGCAGTTGAGTTTTGTTTGCCAGAGAAAAGGGCCGTGGTTTGTGTTTGGGGGCATATGGCTGAGAGTGGCCGGCTGGCCCCTGAAAATCCACGATAGGCAGGATGGTTCCCAGACCAGAGGTGGCACCACTGCCAAGTCGGGCTGGTTTGATAGTAATAAATAGCTCCTGCAATCTGCCATCCAGAAGCGGGGCAGCTTACTTTTGTTTGCCAGGGAAACGGGCCGAGGTTTGTGTCTGGGGGCCTATGGCTGGGAGTGACCGGCTGGCTCCTGAAAAGCTACGATAGGCAGGATGGTGACCAGACCCATGGTGGCACCAGTGCCAAGTTGGGCTGGTTTGATAGTACCAAGTGGCTCCTGCAATCTGCCATCAAAAATTTGGCAGGCCAGTTTTGTTTTCCAGGTAAAAGCGCCGTTGTTTGTGTTTGTGGGCCTGTGGCAGGGAGTGGCCAGATGGCTCCTTAGAATCCACGATACGCAGGATGGTTCCCAGACCAGAGGTGGCACCAGTGCCCAGTCGGGCTGGTTTGATGGTTCAAAGTGACTCCTGAAATCTGCCATCCAGAAGCGGGGTAGCTTACTTTTGTTTGCCAGGGAAACGGGCAGAGCTTTGTGTCTGGGGCCTATGGCTGGGAGTGACCGGCTGGCTCCTGAAAAGCTACGATAGGCAGGATTGTTACCGGACCCATGGAGGCACCAGTGCCAAGATGGGCTGGTTTGATAGTACCAAGTCGCTCCTGCAATCTGCCATCCAAAAGCAGGGCAACTGAATTTTGTTTTCCAGAGAAAAGCGCTGTTGTTTGTGTTTGGGGTCCTGTGGCTGGGAGTGGCCGGCTGGCTCCTTAGAATCCACGATACGCAGGATGGTTCCCAGACCCAAGGTGGCACCAGTGCCAAGTCGGGCTGGTTTGATAGTACCAAGTGGTTCCTGCAATCTGCCATCCAGAAGCGGGGCAGCTTACTTTTGTTTACCATGAAAATGGGCCGAGCTTTGTGTCTGGGCGCCTATGGCTGGGAGTGACCGGCTGGCTCCTGAAAAGCTACCATAGGCAGGATTGTGACCAGACTCATGGTCGCACCAGTGCCAAGTTGGCTGGTTTGATAGCACCAAGTGGCTCATGCAATCTGCCATCAAAAAGTTGGCAGGCCAGTTTTGTTTTCCAGGGAAAAGCGCCGTTGTTTGTGTTTGGGGGCCTGTGGCTGGGAGTGGCCGGCTGGCTCCTTAGAATCCACGACACGCAGGATGGTTCCCAGACCAGAGGTGGCACCAGTGCCAAGTCGGGCTGATTTGATAGTACCAAGTGGCTCCTGCAATCTGCCATCCAGAAGCGGGGCAGCTTACTTTTGTTTGCCAGGGAAACGGGCCGAGGTTTGTGTCTGGGGGCCTATGGCAGGGAGTGACCGGCTGGCTCCTGAAAAGCTACGATAGGCAGGATGGTGACCAGGCCCATGGTGACACCAGTGCCAAGTTGGGCTGGTTTGATAGTACCAAGTGGCTCCTGCAATCTGCCATGCAGAAGTGGGGCAGCTGAGTTTTGTTTTCCGGGGAAAAGCGCCGTTGTTTTTGTTTGGGGGCTATGGCTCAGAGTGGCCGGCTGGCCCCTGAAAATCCACGATAGGCAGGATGGTTCCCAGACCCAAGGTGGCACCAGTGCCAAGTTGGGCTGTTTTTGTAGTACCAAGTGCGTCCTGCAATTTGCCTTCCAGAAGAGGGGCAGTTGAGTTTTCTTTGCCAAAGAAAATGGCCGTGGTTTGTGTTTGAGGGCATATGGCTGAGAGTGGCCAGCTGACCCCACAAAATCCACAATAGGCAGGATGGTTCCCAGAGCCAAGGTGGCACCAGTGCCAACTCGGGCTGGTTTGATAGTACTAAATAGCTCCTGCAATCTGCCATCCAGAAGCGGGGTAGCTTAATTTTGTTTGTCAGGAAAACGGGCAGAGCTTTGTGTCTGGGGTCCTGTGGCTGGGAGTGGCCGGCTGGCTCCTTAGAATCCACGATACGCAGGATGGTTCCCAGACCAGTGGTGGCACCAGTGCCAAGTTGGGCTGGTTTGATAGTACCAAGTGGCTCCTGCAATCTGCCATCAAAAAGTTGGCAGGCGAGTTTTGTTTTCCAGGGAAAAGCGCCGTTGTTTTTGTTTGGGGGCCTGTGGCTGGGAGTGGCCGGCTGGCTAATTAGAATCCACGATACGCAGGATGGTTCCCAGACCCGAGGTGGCACCAGTGCCAAGTCGGGATAGTTTGATGGTGCAAAGTGGCTCCTGCAATCTGCCATCCAGAAGCGGGTTAGCTTACTTTTGTTTGCCAGGGAAACGCGCCGAGGTTTTTTTCTGGGGGCCTATGGCTGGGAGTGACCGGCTGGCTCCTGAAAAGCTACAGTAGGCAGGATGATTACCAGACCCATGGTAGCAGCAGTGCCAAGTTGGGCTGATTTGATAGTACCAAGTGGCTCCTGCAATCTGCCATCAAAAAGTTGGCAGGCGAGTTTTGTTTTCCAGGGAAAAGCGCCGTTGTTGGTGTTTGGGGCCCTGTGGCTGGGAGTGGCCGCCTGGCTCCTTAGAATCCACGTTACGCAGGATGGTTCCCAGATCCAAGGTGGCACCAGTGCCAAGTCGGGCTGGTTTGATAGTACCAAGTGGCTCCTGCAATCTGCCATCCAGAAGCGGGGCAGCTTACTTTTGTTTGCCATGGAAACGGGCCGAGGTATTTGTCTGGGGCCCTAAGGCAGGGAGTGACTGGCTGGCTCCTGAAAAGCTACGATAGGCAGGATGTTTACCAGACCCATGGTGGCACCAGTGCCAAGTTGGGCTAATTTGATAGTACCAAGTGGCTCCTGCAATCTGCCATCCAGAAGCGGGGCAGCTTACTTTTGTTTTCCATGGAAACGGGCCGAGGTTTCTGTCTTGGGGTCTATGGCTGGGAGTGACCTCCTGGCTCCTGAAAAGCTATGCTAGGCAGGATGGTGACCAGACCCGTGGTGGCACCAGTGCCAAGTTGGGCTGGTTTGAGAGTACCAAGTGGCTCCGGCAATCTGCCATCAAAATGTTGGCAGGCGAGTTTTGTTTTCCGGGGAAAAGCGCCGTTGTTTGTGTTTGGGGGCCTGTGGCTCGGAGTGGCCGGGTGGCTGCTTAGAATCCACAATACGCAGGATGGTTCCCAGGCCAGAGGTGGCACCAGTGTCAGGTTGGGCGGGTTTGATGGTGCAAAGTGGCTCCTGCAATCTGCCATCCAGAAGCGGGGTAGCTTACTTTTGTTTGCCAGGGAAACGGGCCGAGGTTCTTGTCTTGGGGCCAGTGCCTGGGGCTGGCTGGCTGGCCCCTGAAAAGCTACGATAGCCAGGATGGTGACCAGACCCATGGTGGCACCAGTGCCAAGTTGGGCTGGTTTGATAGCACCAAGGGGCTCCTGCAATCTGCCATCAAAAATTTGGCAGGCCAGTTTTGTTTTCCAGGGAAAAGCGCCGTTGTTTGTGTTTGTGGTCCTGTGGCTGGGAGTGGCCGGCTGGCGCCTTAGAATCTACGTTACGCAGCATGGTTCCCAGACCAGAGGTGGCACCAGTGCCAAGTCGGGCTGGTTTGATAGTACCAAGTGGCTCCCGCAATCTGCCATCCAGAAGCGGGGCAGCTTACTTTTGTTTGCCAGGGAAACGGGCCGAGGTTTTTGTCTGGGGGCCTATGGCTGGGAGTGACCGGCTGGCTCCTGAAAAGCTCCGATAGGCAGGATTGTGACCAGACCCATGGTGGCACCAGTGCCAAGTTGGGCTGGTTTGATAGTACCAAGTGGCTCCTGCAATCTGCCATCAAAAATTTGGCAGGCCAGTTTTGTTTTCCAGGGAAAAGCGCCGTTGTTTGTGTTTGTGGGCCTGTGGCTGGGAGTGGCCAGCTGGCTCCTTAGAATCCACGATACGCAGGATGGTTCCCAGACCAGAGGTGGCACCAGTGTCAAGTCAGGCTGGTTTGATGGTTCAAAGTGGCTCCTGCAATCTGCCATCCAGAAGCGGGGTAGCTTACTTTTGTTTGCCAGGGAAACGGGCAGAGCTTTGTGTCTGGGGCCTATGGCTGGGAGTGACCGGCTGGCTCCTGAAAAGCTACGATAGGCAGGATGGTTACCAGACCCATGGAAGCACCAGTGCCAAGTTGGGCTGGTCTGATAGTACCAAGTCGCCCCTGCAATCTGCCATCCAAAAGCAGGGCAACTGAGTTTTGTTTGCCAGAGAAAAGCGCTGTTGTTTGTATTTGGGGTCCTGTGGCTGGGAGTGGCCGGCTGGCTCCTTAGAATCCACGATACGCAGGATGGTTCCCAGACCCAAGGTGGCACCAGTGCCAAGTCGGGCTGGTTTGATAGTACCAAGTGGTTCCTGCAATCTGCCATCCAGAAGCGGGGCAGCTTACTTTTGTTTACCATGGAAATGGGCCGAGCTTTGTGTCTGGGGTCCTGTGGCTGGGAGTGGCCGGCTGGCTCTTTAGAATCCACGATAGGCAGGATGGTTCCCAGACCAGTGGTGGCACCAGTGCCAGGTTGGGCTGCTTTGATAGTACCAAGTGGCTCCTGCAATCTGCCATCAAAAAGTTGGCAGGCGAGTTTTGTTTTCCAGGGAAAAGCGCCGTTGTTTGTGTTTGGGGGCCTGTGGCTGGGAGTGGCCGGCTGGCTAATTAGAATCCACGATACGCAGGATGGTTCCCAGACCCGAGGTGGCACCAGTGCCAAGTCGGGCTGGTTTGATGGTGCAAAGTGCCTCCTGCAATCTGCCATCCAGAAGCGGGGTAGCTTACTTTTGTTTGCCAGGGAAACGGGCCGAGGTTTTTTTCTGGGGGCCTATGGCTGGGAGTGACCGGCTGGCTCCTGAAAAGCTACAGTAGGCAGGATGATTACCAGACCCATGGTAGCAGCAGTGCCAAGTTGGGCTGATTTGATAGTACCAAGTGGCTCCTGCAATCTGCCATCAAAATGTTGGCAGGCGAGTTTTGTTTTCCAGGGAAAAGCGCCGTTGTTGATGTTTGGGGCCCTGTGGCTGGGAGTGGCCGCCTGTCGTCTTAGAATCCACGTTACGCAGCATGGTTCCCAGATCCAAGGTGGCACCAGTGCCAAGTCGGGCTGGTTTGATAGTACCAAGTGGCTCCTGCAATCTGCCATCCTGAAGCGGGGCAGCTTACTTTTGTTTTCCTTGGAAACGGGCCGAGGTTTCTGTCTGGGGGTCTATGGCTGGGAGGGACCTCCTGGCTCCTGAAAAGCTATGCTAGGCAGGATGTTGACCAGACCCATGGTGGCACCAGTGCCAAGTTGGGCTGGTTTGATAGTACCAAGTGGCTCCTGCAATCTGCCAGCAAAATGTTGGCAGGCGAGTTTTGTTTTCCGGGGAAAAGCGCCGTTGTTTGTGTTTGGGGGCCTGTGGCTCGGAGTGGCCGGGTGGCTTCTTAGAATCCACAATACGCAGGATGGTTCCCAGGCCAGAGGTGGCACCAGTGTCAAGTTGGGCTGGTTTGATGGTGCAAAGTGGCTCCTGCAATCTGCCATCCAGAAGCGGGGTAGCTTACTTTTGTTTGCCAGGGAAATGGGCCGAAATTCTTGTCTGGGGGCCAGTGCCTGGGGCTGGCTGACTGGCCCCTGAAAAGCTACGATAGGCAGGATGGTGACCAGACCCATGGTGGCACCAGTGCCAAGTTGGGCTGGTTTGATAGTACCAAGTGGCTCCTGCAATCTGCCATCCAGAAGCGGGGCAGCTTAATTTTGTTTGCCAGGGAAACGGGCCGAAGTTTGTGTCTGGAGGCCTACGGCTGGGAGTGACCGGCTGGCTCCTGAAATGCTACGTTAGGCAGGATGGTGACCAGACCCATAGTGGCACCAGTGCCAAGTTGGGCTGGTTTGATTGTACCAAGTGGCTCCTGCACTCTGCCATCAAAAAGCTAGAAGGCGAGTTTTGTTTTCCAGGGAAAAGCGCCGTTGTTTGTGATTGGGGGCCTGTGGCTGGGAGTGGCCGGCTGGCTCCTTAGAACCCACGATACGCAGGATGGTTCCCAGACCAGAGGTGGCACCAGTGCCAAGTCGGGCTGGTTTGATGATGCCAAGTTGCTCCTGCAATCTGCCATCCAGAAGCGGGGTAGCTTACTTTTGTGTGCCAGGGAAACGGGCCGAGGTTTGTGGCTTGGGGCCCATGGCTGGGAGTGACCGGCTGGCTCCTGAAAAGCTACGATAGGCAGGATGGTGACCAGACCCATGGTGGCACCAGTGCCAAGTTGGGCTGGTTTGATAGTACCAAGTGGCTCCTGCAATCTGCAATCAAAAAGTAGGCAGACCAGTTTTGTTTTCCAGGGAAAAGCACCGTTGTTTGTGTCTGGGGGCCTGTGGCTGGGAGTGACCAGCTGGCTAATTAGAATCCACGATACGCAGGATGGTTCCCAGACCCAAGTTGGCACCAGTGCCAAGTTGGGCTGGTTTGATACTACCAAGTGGCTCCTGCAATCTGCCATCCAGAAGCGGGGCAGCTTACTTTTGTTTGCCAGAGAAAAAGGCTGTTGTTTGTGTTTGGGGGCCTGTAGCTTGCAGTGGCCGGCTGGCTCCTGAAAATCCATGATACGCAGCATGCTTCCCAGACCCAAGGTGGCACCAGTGCCAAGTAGGGCTGGTTTGATAGTACCAAGTGGCTCCTGCAATCTGCCATCCAGAAGAGGGGCAGTTGAGTTTTGTTTGCCAGAGAAAAGGGCCGTGGTTTGTGTTTGGGGGCATGTGGCTGAGAGAGGCTGGCTGGCTCCTTAAAATCCACGATAGGCAAGATGGTTCCCAGATCCAAGGTGGCACCAGTGCCACGTCTGGCTGGGTTGATAGTACTAAATAACTCCTGCAATCTGCCATCCAGAAGCGGGGCAGCTTACTTTTGTTGGCCAGGGAAACGGGCCGAGGTTTTTGTCTGGGGGCCTATAGCTGGGAGTGACCGGCTGGCTCCTGAAAAGCTACGATAGGCAGGATGGTGACCAGACCCATGGTGGCACCAGTGCCAAGTTGGGCTGGTTTGATAGTACCAAGTGGCTCCTGCAATCTGCCATCAAAAAGTTGGCAGGCGAGTTTTGTTTTCCAGGGAAAAGCGCCGTTGTTTGTGTTTGGGGGCCTGTGGCTGGGAGGGGCCGCCTGGCGCCTTAGAATCAACTTTACGCAGCATGGTTCCCAGAGCCAAGGTGGCACCAGTGCCAAGTTGGGCTGGTTTGATAGTACCAAGTGGCTCCTGCAATCTGCCATCAAAAAGTTGGCAGGCCAGTTTTGTTTTCCAGGGAAAAGCGCCGTTGTTTTTGTTTGGGGGCCTGTGGCTGGGTGTGGCCAACTGGCTCCTAAGAATCCACGATACGCAGGATGGTTTCCAGACCAGAGGTGGCACCAGTGCCAAGTTGGGCTGGTTTGATGGTGCAAAGTGGCTCCTGCAATCTGCCATCCAGAAGCGGGGTAGCTTACTTTTGTTTGCCAGGGAAACGGGCAGAGCTTTGTGTCTGGGGCCTATGGCTGGGAGTGACCGGCTGGCTCCTTAAAAGCTACGATAGGCAGGATGGTTACCAGACCCATGGAGGCACCAGTGCCAAGTTGGGCTGGTTTGATAGTACCAAGTGGCTCCTGCAATCTGCCATCCAAAAGCAGGGCAGCTGAGTTTTGTTTGCCAAAGAAAAGGGCTGTTGTTTGTGTTTGGGTCCTGTGGCTGGGAGTGGCCGACTGGCTCCTTAAATTCCATGATACGCAGGATGGTTCCCAGACCCAAGGTGGCACCAGTGCCAAGTCGGGCTGGTTTGATGGTGCAAAGTGGCTCCTGCAATCTGCCATCCAGACGCGGGGCAGCGGATTTTTGTTTGCTGGAGAAAAGTTCCGTGGTTTGATTTTGGCGGTATATGGCTGGGCGTGGCCGGCTGGCTCATTAAAAAGCTCGATACGCAGGATGGTTCCCTGACCCAAGGTGGCATCAGTGCCAAGTCGGGCTGTTTTCGTAGTACCAAGTGGCTCCTGCAATTTGCCATCCAGAAGAGGGGCAGTTGAGTTTTGTTTGCCAGAGAAAAGGGCCGTGGTTTGTGTTTGTGGCATATGGCTGAGAGTGGCCGGCTGGCCCCTGAAAATCCACGATAGGCAGCATGGTTCCCAGAGCCAAGGTGGCACCAGTGCCAAGTCGGGCTGGTTTGATAGTAATAAATAGCTCCTGCAATCTGCCATCCAGAAGTGGGGCAGCTTACTTTTGTTTGCCAGGGAAACGGGCCGAGGTTTGTGTCTGGGGGCCTATGGCTGGGAGTGACCGGCTGGCTCCTGAAAAGCTACGATAGGCAGGATGGTGACCAGACCCATGGTGGCACCAGTGCCAAGTTGGGCTGGTTTGATAGTACCAAGTGGCTCCTGCAATCTGCCATCAAAAAGTTGGCAGGCCAGTTTTGTTTTCCAGGGAAAAGTGCCGTTGTTTGCTTTTGGGGGCCTGTGGCTGGGAGTGGCCAGCTGTCTCCTTAGAATCCACGATAAGCAGAATGGTTCCCAGACCAGAACTGGCACCAGTGCCAAGTCAGGCTGGTTTGATGGTGCAAAGTGGCTCCTGCAATCTGCCATCCAGAAGCGGGGTAGCTTACTTTTGTTTGCCAGGGAAACGGGCCGAGGTTTGTGTCTGGGGGCCTATGGCTGGGAGTGACCGGCTGGCTCCTGAAAAGCTACGATAGGCAGGATGCTGACCAGACCCATGGTGGCACCAGTGCCAAGTTGGGCTGATTTGATAGTACCAAGTGGCTCCTGCAATCTGCCATCAAAAAGGTGGCAGGCGAGTTTTGTTTTCCAGGGAAAAGCGCCGTTGTTTGTGTTTGGGGACCTGTGGCTGGGAGTGGCCGCCTGGCGCATTAGAATCTACGTTACGCAGCATGGTTCCCAGACCCAAGGCGGCAGCAGTGCCAAGTCGGGCTGGTTTGATAGTACCAAGTGGCTCCTGCAATCTGCCATCAAAATTTTGGCAGGCGAGTTTTGTTTTCCAGGGAAAAGCGCCGTTGATTGTGTTTGGGGGCCTGCGGCTGGGAATGGCCGGCTGGCTCCTTAGAATCCACGATACGCAGGATGGTTCCCAGAGCCAAGGTGGCACCAGTGCCAAGTCGGGCTGGTTTGATAGTACGAAGTGGCTCCTGCAATGTGCCATCCAGACGCTGGGCTGCTGAGTTTTGTTTCCCAGAGAAAAGAGCCGTGGGTTGTGTTTGGTGTCATATGGCTGGGAGTGGCCAGCTGGCTCCTTAAAATGCACGATACGCAGGATGGTGACCAGACCCAAGGTGGCACCAGTGCCAAGTCGGGCTGGTTTTGTAGTACCAAGTGCGTCCTGCAATTTGCCATCCCGAAGAGGGGCAGTTGAGTTTTGTTTACCAGAGTAAAGTGCCGTGGTTTGTGTTTGGGGGCCTATGGCTGAGAGTGGCCGGCTGGCCCCTGAAAATCCACGATAGGCAGAATGGTTCCCACATCCAAGGTGGCACCAGTGCCAAGTTGGGCTGGTTTGATGGTGCAAAGTGGCTCCTGCAATCTGCCATCCAGACGCGGGGCAGCGGAATTTTGTTTGCTGGAGAAAAGTTCCGTGGTTTGTTTTTGGCGGTATATGGCTGGGCGTGGCTGGCTGGCTCCTTAAAAAGCTCGATACGCAGGATGGTTCCCTGACCCAAGGTGGCATCAGTGCCAAGTCGGGCTGTTTTCGTAGTACCAAGTGCGTCCTGCAATTTGCCATCCAGAAGAGGGGCAGTTGAGTTTTGTTTGCCAGAGAAAAGGGCCGTGGTTTGTGTTTGGGGGCATATGGCTGAGAGTGGCCGGCTGGCCCCTGAAAATCCACGATAGGCAGGATGGTTCCCAGACCAGAGGTGGCACCAGTGCCAAGTCGGGCTGGTTTGATAGTAATAAATAGCTCCTGCAATCTGCCATCCAGAAGCGGGGCAGCTTACTTTTGTTTGCCAGGGAAACGGGCCGAGATTTGTGTCTGGGGGCCTATGGCTGGGAGTGACCGGCTGGCTCCTGAAAAGCTACGATAGGCAGAATGGTGACCAGACCCATGGTGGCACCAGTGCCAAGTTGGGCTGGTTTGATAGTACCAAGTGGCTCCTGCAATCTGCCATCAAAAATTTGGCAGGCCAGATTTGTTTTCCAGGGAAAAGCGCCGTTGTTTGTGTTTGGGGGCCTGTGGCTGGGAGTGGCCAGCTGGCTCCTTAGAATCCACAAAACGCAGGATGGTTCCCAGACCAGAGGTGGCACCAGTGCCAAGTCGGGCTGGTTTGATGGTTCAAAGTGGCTCCTGCAATCTGCCATCCAGAAGCGGGGTAGCTTACCTTTGTTTGCCAGGGAAACGGGCAGAGCTTTGTGTCTGGGGCCTATGGCTGGGAGTGACCGGCTGGCTCCTGAAAAGCTATGATAGGCAGGATGGTTCCCAGACCAGAGGTGGCACCAGTGCCAAGTCGGCTGGTTTGATAGTACCAAGTGTCTCCTGCAATCTGCCATCAAAAAGTTGGCAGGTGAGTTTTGCTTTCCAGGGAATAGCGCCGTTGTTTGTGTTTGGGGGCCTGTGGCTGGGAGTGGCCGGCTGGCTCCTTAGAATCCACGATACGCAGGATGGTTCCCAGACCAGAGGAGGCACCAGTGCCAAGTCGGGCTGATTTGATACTACCAAGTGGCTCCTGCAATCTGCCATCCAGAAGCGGGGCAGCTTACTTTTGTTTGCCAGGGAAACGGGCCGAGGTTTGTGTCTGGGGCCTATGGCTGGGAGTGACCGGCTGGCTCCTGAAAAGCTACGATAGGCAGGATGGTGACCAGGCCCATGGTGACACCAGTGCCAAGTTGGGCTGGTTTGATAGTACCAAGTGGCTCCTGCAATCTGCCATCCAGAAGTGGGGCAGCTGAGTTTTGTTTGCCAGAGAAAAGGGCCGTGGTTTTTGTTTGGCGGCCTATGGCTCAGAGTGGCCGGCTGGCCCCTGAAAATCCACGATAGGCAGAATGGTTCCCAGACCCAAGGTGGAACCAGTGCCAAGTTGGGCTGTTTTTGTAGTACCAAGTGCGTCCTGCAATTTGCCTTCCAGAAGAGGGGCAGTTGAGTTTTGTTTGCCAGAGAAAAGGGCCGTGGTTTGTGTTTGAGGGCATATGGCTGAGAGTGGCCGGCTGACCCCACAAAATCCACAATAGGCAGGATGGTTCCCAGAGCCAAGGTGGCACCAGTGCCAAGTCGGGCTGGTTTGATAGTACTAAATAGCTCCTGCAATCTGCCATCCAGAAGCGGGGTAGCTTAATTTTGTTTGTCAGGGAAACGGGCAGAGCTTTGTGTCTGGGGTCCTGTGGCTGGGAGTGGCCGGCTGGCTCCTTAGAATCCACGATACGCAGGATGGTTCCCAGACCAGTGGTGGCACCAGTGCCAGTTTGGGCTGGTTTGATAGTACCAAGTGGCTCCTGCAATCTGCCATCCAGAAGCGGGGCAGCTTACTTTTGTTTACCATGGAAATGGGCCGAGCTTTGTGTCTGGGCGCCTATGGCTGGGAGTGGCCAGCTGGCTCCTGAAAAGCTACGATAGGCAGGATTTTGACCAGACCCATGGTGGCACCAGTGCCAAGTTGGCTGGTTTGATAGCACCAAGTGGCTCCTGCAATCTGCCATCAAAATGTTGGCAGGCGAGTTTTGTTTTCCAGGGAAAAGCGCCGTTGTTTGTGTTTGGGGGCCTGTGGCTGGGAGTGGCCGGCTGCCTCCTTAGAATCCACGATACGCAGGATGGTTTCCAGTCCCAAGGTGGCACCAGTTCCAAGTCTGGCTGGTTTGATAGTACCAAGAGGTTCCTGCAATCTGCCATCCAGAAGCGGGGCAGCTTACTTTTGTTTGCCAGGGAAACGGGCCGAGGTTTTTTTCTGGGGGCCTATGGCTGGGAGTGACCGTCTGGCTCCTGAAAAGCTACAGTAGGCAGGATGATTACCAGACCCATGGTAGCAGCAGTGCCAAGTTGGGCTGATTTGATAGTACCAAGTGGCTCCTGCAATCTGCCATCAAAATGTTGGCAGGCGAGTTTTGTTTTCCAGGGAAAAGCGCCGTTGTTTTTGTTTGGGGCCCTGTGGCTGGGAGTGGCCGCCTGTCGTCTTAGAATCCACGTTACGCAGGATGGTTCCCAGACCAGAGGTGGCACCATTGCCAAGTCGGGCTGGTTTGATAGTACCAAGTGGCTCCTGCAATCTGCCATCCAGAAGCGGGGCAGCTTACTTTGGTTTGCCAGGGAAACGGGCCGAGGTTTTTGTCTGGGGCCCTATGGCAGGGAGTGACTGGCTGGCTCCTGAAAAGCTACGATAGGCAGGATGTTTACCAGACCCATGGTGGCACCAGTGCCAAGTTGGGCTAATTTGATAGTACCAAGTGGCTCCTGCAATCTGCCATCCAGAAGCGGGGCAGCTTACATTTGTTTTCCATGGAAACGGGCCGAGGTTTCTGTCTGGGGGTCTATGGCTGGGAGTGACCTCCTGGCTCCTGAAAAGCTATGCTAGGCAGGATGGTGACCAGACCCATGGTGGCACCAGTGCCAAGTTGGGCTGGTTTGATAGTACCAAGTGGCTCCTGCAATCTGCCATCAAAATGTTGGCAGGCGAGTTTTGTTTTCCGGGGAAAAGCGCCGTTGTTTGTGTTTGTGGTCCTGTGGCTCGGAGTGGCCGGGTGGCTGCTTAGAATCCACGATACGCAGGATGGTTCCCAGACCAGTGGTGTCACCAGTGCCAAGTTGGGCTGGTTTGATATTACCAAGTGGCTCCTGCAATATGCCATCCAGAAGCGGGGTAGCTTACTTTTGTTTGCCAGGGAAATGGGCCGAAATTCTAGTCTGGGGGCCAGTGCCTGGGGCTGGCTGGCTGGCCCCTGAAAAGCTACGATAGGCAGGATGGTGACCAGACCCATGGTGGCACCAGTGCCAAGTTGGGCTGGTTTGATAGTACCAAGTGGCTCCTGCAATCTGCCATCCAGAAGCGGGGCAGCTTAATTTTGTTTGCCAGGGAAACGGGCCGAGGTTTGTGTCTGGAGGCCTACGGCTGGGAGTGACCGGCTGGCTCCTGAAATGCTACGATAGGCAGGATGGTGACCAGACCCATAGTGGCACCAGTGCCAAGTTTGGCTGGTTTGATTGTACCAAGTGGCTCCTGCACCCTGCCATCAAAAAGTTGGCAGGCCAGTTTTGTTTTCCAGGGAAAAGCACCGTTGTTTGTGTTTGGGGGCCTGTGGCTGGGAGTGGCCAGCTGGCTAATTAGAATCCACGATACGCAGGATGGTTCCCAGACCCAAGTTGGCACCAGTGCCAAGTCGGGCTGGTTTGATACTACCAAGTGGCTCCTGCAATCTGCCATCCAGAAGCGGGGCAGCTGAATTTTGTTTGCCAGAGAAAAAGGCTGTTGTTTGTGTTTGGGGGCCTGTAGCTTGCAGTGGCGGGCTGGCTCCTGAAAATCCATGATACGCAGCATGCTTCCCAGACCCACGGTGGCACCAGTGCCAAGTAGGGCTGGTGTGATAGTACCAAGTGGCTCCTGCAATCTGCCATCCAGAAGAGGGGCAGTTGAGTTTTGTTTGCCAGAGAAAAGGGCCGTGGTTTGTGTTTGGGGGCATATGGCTGAGAGAGGCCGGCTGGCTCCTTAAAATCCACGATAGGCAAGATGGTTCCCAGATCCAAGGTGGCACCAGTGCCACATCTGGCTGGTATGATAGTACTAAATAACTCCTGAAATCTGGCATCCAGAAGCGGGGCAGCTTACTTTTGTTTGCCAGGGAAAAGGGCCGAGGTTTGTGTCTGGGGGCCTATGGCTGGGAGTGACCGGCTGGCTACTGAAAAGCTACGATAGGCAGGATGGTGACCAGACCCATGGTGGCACCAGAGCCAAGTTGGGCTGGTTTGATAGTACCAAGTGGCTCCTGCAATCTGCCATCAAAAAGTTGGCAGGCGAGTTTTGTTTTCCAGGGAAAAGCACCGTTGTTTGTGTTTGGGGGCCTGTGGCTGGGAGTGGCCGCCTCGCGCCTTAGAATCTACGTTACGCAGCATGGTTCCCAGAGCCAAGGTGGCACCAGTGCCAAGTCGGGCTGGTTTGATAGTACCAAGTGGCTCCTGCAATCTGCCATCAAAAAGTTGGCAGGCCAGTTTTGTTTTCCAGGAAAAAGCACCGTTGTTTGTGTTTGTGGTCCTGTGGCTGGGAGAGGCCAGCTGGCTCCTAAGAATCCACGATACGCAGGATGGTTTCCAGACCAGAGGTGGCACCAGTGCCAAGTCGGGCTGGTTTGATAGTAATAAATAGCTCCTGCAATCTGCCATCCAGAAGCGGGGCAGCTTACTTTTGTTTGCCAGGGAAACGGGCCGAGCTTTGTGTCTGGGGGCCTATGGCTGGGAGTGACCGGCTGGCTCCTGAAAAGCTACGATAGGCAGGATGATGACCAGACCCATGGTGGCAGCAGTGCCAAGTTGGGCTGGTTTGATAGTACCAAGTGGCTCCTGCAATCTGCCATCAAAAAGTTGGCAGGCCAGTTTTGTTTTCCAGGGAAAAGCGCCGTTGTTTGTGTTTGGGGGCCTGTGGCTGGGAGTGGCCGGCTGGCGCCTTAGAATCTACGTTACGCAGGATGGTTCCCAGAGCCAAGGTGGCACCAGTGCCAAGTTGGGCTGGTTTGATAGTACCAAGTCGCTCCTGCAATCTGCCATCAAAAAGTTGGCAGGCCAGTTTTGTTTTCCAGGGAAAAGCGCCGTTGTTTGTGTTTGGGGGCCTGTGGCTGGGAGTGGCCAGCTGGCTCCTAAGAATCCACGATACGCAGGATGGTTTCCAGACCAGAGGTGGCACCAGTGCCAAGTCGGGCTGGTTTGATGGTGCAAAGTGTCTCCTGCAATCTGCCATCCAGAAGCGGGGTAGCTTACTTTTGTTTGCCAGGGAAACGGGCAGAGCTTTGTGTCTGGGGCCTATGGCTGGGAGTGACCGGCTGGCTCCTGAAAAGCTACGATACGCAGGATGTTTACCAGACCCATGGTGGCTCCAGTGCCAAGTTGGGCTGGTTTGATAGTACCAAGTGACTCCTGCAATCTGCCATCCAAAAGCAGGGCAGCTGAGTTTTGTTTGCCAAAGAAAAGGGCTGTGGTATGTGTTTGGGTCCTGTGGCTGGGAGTGGCCGACTGGCTCCTTAAATTCCATGATACGCAGCTTGGTTCCCAGAGCCAAGGTGGCACCAGTGCCAAGTTGGGCTGGTTTGACAGTGTCAAGCGCCTCCTGCAATCTCCCATCCACAAGTGGGACAGCTGAGATTTTTTTGCCTGTGAATCGGGCCGTTGTTTTTGATTGGGGTCTGTGGCCGAGAGTGGTCGGCTGGCTCCTGACAATCCACAATACGCAGGATGGTTCCCAGACCAAAGGTGGCACCAGTGCCAAGTTGGGCTGGTTTGATTGTACCAAGTGCGTCCTGCAATCTGCCATCCAGAAGCGGGGCAGCTGAGTTTTGTTTGCCAGAGAAAAGGGCCGTGGTTTTTGTTTGGGGGCCTATGGCTCAGAGTGGCCGGCTGGCCCCTGAAAATCCACGATAGGCAGAATGGTTCCCAGACCCAAGGTGGCACCAGAGCCAAGTCGGGCTGGTTTGATGGTGCAAAGTGCCTCCTGCAATCTGCCATCCCGACGCGGGGCAGCTGATTTTTGTTTGCCAGACAACAAGTCCGTGGTTCATTTTTGGGGGCATATGGCTGGGAGTGGCCGGCTGGCTCCTTAAAAAGCTCGATACGCAGCATGGTTCCCAGGCCAGAGGTGGCACCAGTGCCAAGTTGGGATGTTTTTATAGTACCAAGTGCGTCCTGCAATTTGCCTTCCAGAAGAGGGGCAGTTGAGTTTTGTTTGCCAGAGAAAAGGGCCGTGGTTTGTGTTTGGGGGCCTATGGCTGAGAGTGGCCGGCTGGCCCCTGAAAATCCACGATAGGCAGGATGGTTCCCAGAACCAAGGTGGAACCAGTGCCAAGTCGGGCTGGTTTTATGTTGCAAAGTGGCTCCTGCAATCTGCCATCAAAAAGTTGGCAGGCGAGTTTTGTTTTCCAGGGAAAAGCGCCGTTGTTTGTGTTTGGGGGCCCGTGGCTGGGACTGGCCAGCTGGCTCCTTAGAATCCACGATACGCAGGATGGTTCCCAGACCCAAGGTGGCACCAGTGCCAAGTCGGGCTGGTTTTTTAGTACCAAGTGCGTCCTGCAATTTGCCATCCCGAAGAGGGGCAGTTGAGTTTTGTTTACCAGAGTAAAGTGCCGTGGTTTGTGTTTGGGGGCCTATGGCTGAGAGTGGCCGGCTGGCCCCTGAAAATCCACGATAGGCAGAATGGTTCCCAGATCCAAGGTGGCACCAGTGCCAAGTCGGGCTGGTTTGATGGTGCAAAGTGGCTCCTGCAATCTTCCATCCAGACGCGGGGCAGCGGATTTTTGTTTGCTGGAGAAAAGTTCCGTGGTTTGTTTTTGGCGGTATATGGCTGGGCGTGGCCGGCTGGCTCCTTAAAAAGCTCGATACGCAGGATGGTTCCCTGACCCAAGGTGGCATCAGTGCCAAGTCGGGCTGTTTTCGTAGTACCAAGTGGCTCCTGCAATTTGCCATCCAGAAGAGGGGCAGTTGAGTTTTGTTTGCCAGAGAAAAGGGCCGTGGTTTGTGTTTGGGGGCATATGGCTGAGAGTGGCCGGCTGGCCCCTGAAAATCCACGATAGGCAGGATGGTTCCCAGACCAGAGGTGGCACCAGTGCCAAGTCGGGCTGGTTTGATAGTAATAAATAGCTCCTGCAATCTGCCATCCAGAAGCGGGGCAGCTTACTTTTTTTTGCCAGGGAAACGGGCCGAGATTTGTGTCTGGGGGCCTATGGCTGGGAGTGACCGGCTGGCTCCTGAAAAGCTACGATAGGCAGGATGGTGACCAGACCCATGGTGGCACCAGTGCCAAGTTGGGCTGGTTTGATAGTACCAAGTGGCTCCTGCAATCTGCCATCAAAAATTTGGCAGGCCAGTTTTGTTTTCCAGGGAAAAGCACCGTTCTTTTTGTTTGTGGGCCTGAGGCTGGGAGTGGCCAGCTGGCTCCTTAGAATCCACAAAACGCAGGATGGTTCCCAGACCAGAGGTGGCACCAGTGCCAAGTCGGGCTGGTTTGATGGTTCAAAGTGGCTCCTGCAATCTGCCATCCAGAAGCGGGGTAGCTTACTTTTGTTTGCCAGGGAAACGGGCAGAGCTTTGTGTCTGGGGCCTATGGCTGGGAGTGACCGGCTGGCTCCTTAAAAGCTACGATAGGCAGGATGGTTACCAGACCCATGGAGGCACCAGTGCCAAGTTGGGCTGGTTTGATAGTACCAAGTCGCTCCTGCAATCTGCCATCCAAAAGCAGGGCAACTGAGTTTTGTTTGCCAGAGAAAAGCGCTGTTGTTTGTGTTTGGGGTCCTGTGGCTGGGAGTGGCCGGCTGGCTCCTTAGAATCCACGATACGCAGGATGGTTCCCAGACCAGAGGTGGCACCAGTGCCAAGTCGGGCTGGTTTGATAGTACCAAGTGGTTCCTGCAATCTGCCATCCAGAAGCGGGGCAGCTTACTTTTGTTTACCATGGAAATGGGCCGAGCTTTGTGTCTGGGCGCCTATGGCTGGGAGTGACCGGCTGGCTCCTGAAAAGCTACGATAGGCAGGATTGTGACCAGACCCATGGTGGCACCAGTGCCAAGTTGGCTGGTTTGATAGCACCAAGTGGCTCCTGCAATCTGCCATCAAAATGTTGGCAGGCGAGTTTTGTTTTCCAGGGAAAAGCGCCGTTGTTTGTGTTTGGAGGCCTGTGGCTGGGAGTGGCCGGCTGGCTCCTTAGAATCCACGATACGCAGGATGGTTCCCAGACCAGAGGAGGCACCAGTGCCAAGTCGGGCTGATTTGATAGTACCAAGTGTCTCCTGCAATCTGCCATCCAGAAGCGGGGCAGCTTACTTTTGTTTGCCAGGGAAACGGGCCGAGGTTTGTGTCTGGGGCCTATGGCTGGGAGTGACCGCCTGCCTCCTGAAAAGCTACGATAGGCAGGATGGTGACCAGGCCCATGGTGACACCAGTGCCAAGTTGGGCTGGTTTGATAGTACCAAGTGGCTCCTGCAATCTGCCATCCAGAAGTGGGGCAGCTGAGTTTTGTTTGCCTGAGAAAAGGGCCGTGGTTTCTGTTTGGGGGCCTATGGCTCAGAGTGGCCGGCTGGCCCCTGAAAATCCACGATAGACAGAATGGTTCCCAGACCCAAGGTGGCACCAGTGCCAAGTTGGGCTGTTTTTGTAGTACCAAGTGCGTCCTGCAATTTGCCTTCCAGAAGAGGGGCAGTTGAGTTTTGTTTGCCAGAGAAAAGGGCCGTGGTTTGTGTTTGAGGGCATATGGCTGAGAGTGGCCGACTGACCCCACAAAATCCACAATAGGAAGGATGGTTCCCAGAGCCAAGGTGGCACCAGTGCCAAGTCGGGCTGGTTTAAAAGTACTAAATAGCTCCTGCAATCTGCCATCCAGAAGCGGGGTAGCTTAATTTTGTTTGTCAGGGAAACGGGCAGAGCTTTGTGTCTGGGGTCCTGTGGCTGGGAGTGGCCGGCTGGCTCCTTAGAATCCACGATACGCAGGATGTTTCCCAGACCAGTGGTGGCACCAGTGCCAGGTTGGGCTGGTTTGATAGTACCAAGTGGCTCCTGCAATCTGCCATCCAGAAGCGGGGCAGCTTACTTTTGTTTACCATGGAAATGGTCCGAGGTTTTTGTCTGGGCGCCTATGGCTCGGAGTGGCCAGCTGGCTCCTGAAAAGCTATGATAGGCAGGATTTTGACCAGACCCATGGTGGCACCAGTGCCAAGTTGGCTGGTTTGATAGCACCAAGTGGCTCCTGCAATCTGCCATCAAAATGTTGGCAGGCGAGTTTTGTTTTCCAGGGAAAAGCGCCGTTGTTTGTGTTTGGGGGCCTGTGGCTGGGAGTGGCCGGCTGCCTCCTTAGAATCCACAATATGCAGGATGCTTCCCAGACCCAAGGTGGCACCAGTTCCAAGTTTGGCTGGTTTGATAGTACCAAGAGATTCCTGCAATCTGCCATCCAGAAGCGGGGCAGCTTACTTTTGTTTGCCAGGGAAACGGGCCGAGGTTTTTTTCTGGGGGCCTATGGCTGGGAGTGACCAGCTGGCTCCTGAAAAGCTACAGTAGGCAGGATGATTACCAGACCCATGGTAGCAGCAGTGCCAAGTTGGGCTGATTTGATAGTACCAAGTGGCTCCTGCAATCTGCCATCAAAATGTTGGCAGGCGAGTTTTGTTTTCCAGGGAAAAGCGCCGTTGTTTGTGTTTGGGGCCCTGTGGCTGGGAGTGGCCGCCTGTCGTCTTAGAATCCACGTTACGCAGGATGGTTCCCAGACCAGAGGTGGCACCATTGCCAAGTCGGGCTGGTTTGATAGTACCAAGTGGCTCCTGCAATCTGCCATCCAGAAGCGGGGCAGCTTACTTTGGTTTGCCAGGGAAACGGGCCGAGGTATTTGTCTGGGGCCCTATGGCAGGGAGTGACTGGCTGGCTCCTGAAAAGCTACGATAGGCAGGATGTTTACCAGACCCATGGTGGCACCAGTGCCAAGTTGGGCTAATTTGATAGTACCAAGTGGCTCCTGCAATGTGCCATCCAGAAGCGGGGCAGCTTACATTTGTTTTCCATGGAAACGGGCCGAGGTTTCTGTCTGCGGGTCTATGGCTGGGAGTGACCTCCTGGCTCCTGAAAAGCTATGCTAGGCAGGATGGTGACCAGACCCATGGTGGCACCAGTGCCAAGTTGGGCTGGTTTGATAGTACCAAGTGGCTCCTGCAATCTGCCATCAAAATGTTGGCAGGCGAGTTTTGTTTTCCGGGGAAAAGCGCCGTTGTTTGTGTTTGTGGTCCTGTGGCTCGGAGTGGCCGGGTGGCTGCTTAGAATCCACGATACGCAGGATGGTTCCCAGACCAGTGGGGGCACCAGTGCCAAGTTGGGCTGGTTTGATATTACCAAGTGGCTCCTGCAATCTGCCATCCAGAAGCGGGGTAGCTTACTTTTGTTTGCCAGGGAAATGGGCTGAAATTCTTGTCTGGGGGCCAGTGCCTGGGGCTGGCTGGCTGGCCCCTGAAAAGCTACGATAGGCAGGATGGTGACCAGACCCATGGTGGCACCAGTGCCAAGTCGGGCTGGTTTGATGATGCCAAGTTGCTCCTGCAATCTGCCATCCAGAAGCGGGGTAGCTTACTTTTGTGTGCCAGGGAAACGGGCCGAGGTTTGTGGCTGGGGGCCCATGGCTGGGAGTGACTGGCTGGCTCCTGAAAAGCTACGATAGGCAGGATGGTGACCAGACCCATGGTGGCACCAGTGCCAAGTTGGGCTGGTTTGATAGTACCAAGTGGCTCCTGCAATCTGCCATCAAAAAGTTGGCAGGCCAGTTTTGTTTTCCAGGGAAAAGCACCGTTGTTTGTGTTTGGGGGCCTGTGGCTGGGAGTGGCCAGCTGGCTAATTAGAATCCACGATACGCAGGATGGTTCCCAGACCCAAGTTGGCACCAGTGCCACGTCGGGCTGGTTTGATACTACCAAGTGGCTCCTGCAATCTGCCATCCAGAAGCGGGGCAGCTGAGTTTTGTTTGCCAGAGAAAAGGGCCGTGGTTTTTGTTTGGCGGCCTATGGCTCAGAGTGGCCGGCTGGCCCCTGAAAATCCACGATAGGCAGAATGGTTCCCAGACCCAAGGTGGCACCAGTGCCAAGTTGGGCTGTTTTTGTAGTACCAAGTGCGTCCTGCAATTTGCCTTCCAGAAGAGGGGCAGTTGAGTTTTGTTTGCCAGAGAAAAGGGCCGTGGTTTGTGTTTGAGGGCATATGGCTGAGAGTGGCCGGCTGACCCAACAAAATCCACAATAGGCAGGATGGTTCCCAGAGCCAAGGTGGCACCAGTGCCAAGTCGGGCTGGTTTGATAGTACTAAATAGCTCCTGCAATCTGCCATCCAGAAGCGGGGTAGCTTAATTTTGTTTGTCAGGGAAACGGGCAGAGCTTTGTGTCTGGGGTCCTGTGGCTGGGAGTGGCCGGCTGGCTCCTTAGAATCCACGATACGCAGGATGGTTCCCAGACCAGTGGTGGCACCAGTGCCAGGTTGGGCTGGTTTGATAGTACCAAGAGGTTCCTGCAATCTGCCATCCAGAAGCGGGGCAGCTTACTTTTGTTTGCCAGGGAAACGGGCCGAGGTTATTTTCTGGGGGCCTATGGCTGGGAGTGACCGGCTGGCTCCTGAAAAGCTACAGTAGGCAGGATGATTACCAGACCCATGGTAGCAGCAGTGCCAAGTTGGGCTGATTTGATAGTACCAAGTGGCTCCTGCAATCTGCCATCAAAATGTTGGCAGGCGAGTTTTGTTTTCCAGGGAAAAGCACCGTTGTTTGTGTTTGGGGCCCTGTGGCTGGGAGTGGCCGCCTGTCGTCTTAGAATCCACGTTACGCAGGATGGTTCCCAGACCAGAGGTGGCACCATTGCCAAGTCGGGCTGGTTTGATAGTACCAAGTGGCTCCTGCAATCTGCCATCCAGAAGCGGGGCAGCTTACTTTGGTTTGCCAGGGAAACGGGCCGAGGTATTTGTCTGGGGCCCTATGGCAGGGAGTGACTGGCTGGCTCCTGAAAAGCTACGATAGGCAGGATGTTTACCAGACCCATGGTGGCACCAGTGCCAAGTTGGGCTAATTTGATAGTACCAAGTGGCTCCTGCAATGTGCCATCCAGAAGCGGGGCAGCTTAATTTTGTTTTCCATGGAAACGGGCCGAGGTTTCTGTCTGGGGGTCTATGGCTGGGAGTGACCTCCTGGCTCCTGAAAAGCTATGCTAGGCAGGATGGTGACCAGACCCATGGTGGCACCAGTGCCAAGTTGGGCTGGTTTGATAGTACCAAGTGGCTCCTGCAATCTGCCATCAAAATGTTGGCAGGCGAGTTTTGTTTTCCGGGGAAAAGCGCCGTTGTTTGTGTTTGGGGGCCTGTGGCTCGGAGTGGCCGGGTGGCTGCTTAGAATCCACGATACGCAGGATGGTTCCCAGACCAGTGGTGTCACCAGTGCCAAGTTGGGCTGGTTTGATATTACCAAGTGGCTCCTGCAATATGCCATCCAGAAGCGGGGTAGCTTACTTTTGTTTGCCAGGGAAATGGGCCGAAATTCTTGTCTGGGGGCCAGTGCCTGGGGCTGGCTGGCTGGCCCCTGAAAAGCTACGATAGGCAGGATGGTGACCAGACCCATGGTGGCACCAGTGCCAAGTTGGGCTGGTTTGATAGTACCAAGTGGCTCCTGCAATCTGCCATCCAGAAGCGGGGCAGCTTAATTTTGTTTGCCAGGGAAACGGGCCGAGGTTTGTGTCTGGAGGCCTACGGCTGGGAGTGACCGGCTGGCTCCTGAAATGCTACGATAGGCAGGATGGTGACCAGACCCATAGTGGCACCAGTGCCAAGTTGGGCTGGTTTGATTGTACCAAGTGGCTCCTGCACTCTGCCATCAAAAACCTAGCAGGCGAGTTTTGTTTTCCAGGGAAAAGCGCCGTTGTTTGTGATTGGGAGCCTGTGGCTGGGAGTGGCCGGCTGGCTCCTTAGAACCCACGATACGCAGGATGGTTCCCAGACCAGAGGTGGCACCAGTGCCAAGTCGGGCTGGTTTGATGATGCCAAGTTGCTCCTGCAATCTGCCATCCAGAAGCGGGGTAGCTTACTTTTGTGTGCCAGGGAAACGGGCCGAGGTTTGTGGCTGGGGGCCCATGGCTGGGAGTGACTGGCTGGCTCCTGAAAAGCTACGATAGGCAGGATGGTGACCAGACCCATGGTGGCACCAGTGCCAAGTTGGGCTGGTTTGATAGTACCAAGTGGCTCCTGCAATCTGCCATCAAAAAGTTGGCAGGCCAGTTTTGTTTTCCAGGGAAAAGCACCGTTGTTTGTGTTTGGGGGCCTGTGGCTGGGAGTGGCCAGCTGGCTAATTAGAATCCACGATACGCAGGATGGTTCCCAGACCCAAGTTGGCACCAGTGCCAAGTCGGGCTGGTTTGATACTACCAAGTGGCTCCTGCAATCTGCCATCCAGAAGCGGGGCAGCTGAATTTTGTTTGCCAGAGAAAAAGGCTGTTGTTTGTGTTTGGGGGCCTGTAGCTTGCAGTGGCGGGCTGGCTCCTGAAAATCCATGATACGCAGCATGCTTCCCAGACCCACGGTGGCACCAGTGCCAAGTAGGGCTGGTTTGATAGTACCAAGTGGCTCCTGCAATCTGCCATCCAGAAGAGGGGCAGTTGAGTTTTGTTTGCCAGAGAAAAGGGCCGTGGTTTGTATTTGGGGGCATATGGCTGAGAGAGGCCGGCTGGCTCCTTAAAATCCACGATAGGCAAGATGGTTCCCAGATCCAAGGTGGCACCAGTGCCACGTCTGGCTGGTTTGATAGTACTAAATAACTCCTGCAATCTGCCATCCAGAAGCGGGGCAGCTCACTTTTGTTTGCCAGGGAAAAGGGCCGAGGTTTTTGTCTGGGGGCCTATGGCTGGGAGTGACCGGCTGGCTCCTGAAAAGCTACGATAGGCAGGATGGTGACCAGACCCATGGTGGCACCAGAGCCAAGTTGGGCTGGTTTGATAGTACCAAGTGCGTCCTGCAATTTGCCATCCTGAAGAGGGGCAGTTGAGTTTTGTTTACCAGAGTAAAGGTCCGTGGTTTGTGTTTGGGGGCCTATGGCTGAGAGTGGCCGGCTGGCCCCTGAAAATCCACGATAGGCAGAATGGTTCCCAGATCCAAGGTGGCACCAGTGCCAAGTCGGGCTGGTTTGATGGTGCAAAGTGGCTCCTGCAATCTGCCATCCAGACGCGGGGCAGTGGATTTTTGTTTGCTGGAGAAAAGTTCCGTGGTTTGTTTTTGGCGGTATATGGCTGGGCGTGGCCGGCTGGCTCCTTAAAAAGCTCGATACGCAGTATGGTTCCCAGACCAGAGGTGGCACCAGTGCCAAGTCGGGCTGGTTTGATAGTAATAAATAGCTCCTGCAATCTGCCATCCAGAAGCGGGGCAGCTTACTTTTGTTTGCCAGGGAAACGGGCCGAGATTTGTGTCTGGGGGCCTATGGCTGGGAGTGACCGGCTGGCTCCTGAAAAGCTACGATAGGCAGGATGGTGACCAGACCCATGGTGGCACCAGTGCCAAGTTGGGCTGGTTTGATAGTACCAAGTGGCTCCTGCAATCTGCCATCAAAAATTTGGCAGGCCAGATTTGTTTTCCAGGGAAAAGCGCCGTTGTTTGTGTTTGGGGGCCTGTGGCTGGGAGTGGCCAGCTGGCTCCTTAGAATCCACAAAACGCAGGATGGTTCCCAGACCAGAGGTGGCACCAGTGCCAAGTCGGGCTGGTTTGATGGTTCAAAGTGGCTCCTGCAATCTGCCATCCAGAAGCGGGGTAGCTTACTTTTGTTTGCCAGGGAAACGGGCAGAGCTTTGTTTCTGGGGCCTATGGCTGGGAGTGACCGGCTGGCTCCTGAAAAGCTATGATAGGCAGGATGGTTCCCAGACCCATGGTGGCACCAGTGCCAAGTCGGCTGGTTTGATAGTACCAAGTGTCTCCTGCAATCTGCCATCAAAAAGTTGGCAGGCGAGTTTTGTTTTCCAGGGAATAGCGCCGTTGTTTGTGTTTGGGGGCCTGTGGTTGGGAGTGGCCGGCTGGCTCCTTAGAATCCACGATACGCAGGATGGTTCCCAGACCAGAGGAGGCACCAGTGCCAAGTCGGGCTGATTTGATAGTACCAAGTGTCTCCTGCAATCTGCCATCCAGGATCGGGGCAGCTTACTTTTGTTTGCCAGGGAAACGGGCCGAGGTTTGTGTCTGGGGCCTATGGCTGGGAGTGACCGGCTGGCTCCTGAAAAGCTACGATAGGCAGGATTGTGACCAGGCCCATGGTGACACCAGTGCCAAGTTGGGCTGGTTTGATAGTACCAAGTGGCTCCTGCAATCTGCCATCCAGAAGTGGGGCAGCTGAGTTTTGTTTGCCAGAGAAAAGGGCCGTGGTTTTTGTTTGGCAGCCTATGGCTCAGAGTGGCCGGCTGGCCCCTGAAAATCCACGATAGGCAGAATGGTTCCCAGACCCAAGGTGGCACCAGTGCCAAGTTGGGCTGTTTTTGTAGTACCAAGTGCGTCCTGCAATTTGCCTTCCAGAAGAGGGGCAGTTGAGTTTTGTTTGCCAGAGAAAAGGGCCGTGGTTTGTGTTTGAGGGCATATGGCTGAGAGTGGCCGGCTGACCCCACAAAATCCACAATAGGCAGGATGGTTCCCAGAGCCAAGGTGGCACCAGTGCCAAGTCGGGCTGGTTTGATAGTACTAAATAGCTCCTGCAATCTGCCATCCAGAAGCGGGGTAGCTTAATTTTGTTTGTCAGGGAAACGGGCAGAGCTTTGTGTCTGGGGTCCTGTGGCTGGGAGTGGCCGGCTGGCTCCTTAGAATCCACGATAGGCAGGATGGTTCCCAGACCAGTGGTGGCACCAGTGCCAGGTTGGGCTGGTTTGATAGTACCAAGAGGTTCCTGCAATCTGCCATCCAGAAGCGGGGCAGCTTACTTTTGTTTGCCAGGGAAACGGGCCGAGGTTTTTTTCTGGGGGCCTATGGCTGGGAGTGACCGGCTGGCTCCTGAAAAGCTACAGTAGGCAGGATGATTACCAGACCCATGGTAGCAGCAGTGCCAAGTTGGGCTGATTTGATAGTACCAAGTGGCTCCTGCAATCTGCCATCAAAATGTTGGCAGGCGAGTTTTGTTTTCCAGGGAAAAGCGCCTTTGTTTGTGTTTGGGGCCCTGTGGCTGGGAGTGGCCGCCTGTCGTCTTAGAATCCACGTTACGCAGGATGGTTCCCAGACCAGAGGTGGCACCATTGCCAAGTCGGGCTGGTTTGATAGTACCAAGTGGCTCCTGCAATCTGCCATCCAGAAGCGGGGCAGCTTACTTTGGTTTGCCAGGGAAACGGGCCGAGGTATTTGTCTGGGGCCCTATGGCAGGGAGTGACTGGCTGGCTCCTGAAAAGCTACGATAGGCAGGATGTTTACCAGACCCATGGTGGCACCAGTGCCAAGTTGGGCTAATTTGATAGTACCAAGTGGCTCCTGCAATGTGCCATCCAGAAGCGGGGCAGCTTACATTTGTTTTCCATGGAAACGGGCCGAGGTTTCTGTCTGGGGGTCTATGGCTGGGAGTGACCTCCTGGCTCCTGAAAAGCTATGCTAGGCAGGATGGTGACCAGACCCATAGTGCACCAGTGCCAAGTTGGGCTGGTTTGATAGTACCAAGTGGCTCCTGCAATCTGCCATCAAAATGTTGGCAGGCGAGTTTTGTTTTCCGGGGAAAAGCGCCGTTGTTTGTGTTTGGGGGCCTGTGGCTCGGAGTGGCCGGGTGGCTGCTTAGAATCCACGATACGCAGGATGGTTCCCAGACCAGTGGTGTCACCAGTGCCAAGTTGGGCTGGTTTGATATTACCAAGTGGCTCCTGCAATATGCCATCCAGAAGCGGGGTAGCTTACTTTTGTTTGCCAGGGAAATGGGCCGAAATTCTTGTCTGGGGGCCAGTGCCTGGGGCTGGCTGGCTGGCCCCTGAAAAGCTACGATAGGCAGGATGGTGACCAGACCCATGGTGGCACCAGTGCCAAGTTGGGCTGGTTTGATAGTACCAAGTGGCTCCTGCAATCTGCCATCCAGAAGCGGGGCAGCTTAATTTTGTTTGCCAGGGAAACGGGCCGAGGTTTGTGTCTGGAGGCCTACGGCTGGGAGTGACCGGCTGGCTCCTGAAATGCTACGATAGGCAGGATGGTGACCAGACCCATAGTGGCACCAGTGCCAAGTTGGGCTGGTTTGATTGTACCAAGTGGCTCCTGCACTCTGCCATCAAAAAGCTAGCAGGCGAGTTTTGTTTTCCAGGGAAAAGCGCCGTTGTTTGTGATTGGGGGCCTGTGGCTGGGAGTGGCCGGCTGGCTCCTTAGAACCCACGATACGCAGGATGGTTCCCAGACCAGAGGTGGCACCAGTGCCAAGTCGGGCTGGTTTGATGATGCCAAGTTGCTCCTGCAATCTGCCATCCAGAAGAGGGGCAGTTGAGTTTTGTTTGCCAGAGAAAAGGGCCGTGGTTTGTGTTTGGGGGCATATGGCTGAGAGAGGCCGGCTGGCTCCTTAAAATCCACGATAGGCAAGATGGTTCCCAGATCCAAGGTGGCACCAGTGCCACGTCTGGCTGGTTTGATAGTACTAAATAACTCCTGCAATCTGCCATCCAGAAGCGGGGCAGCTTACTTTTTTTTGCCAGGGAAAAGGGCCGAGGTTTTTTTCTGGGGGCCTATGGCTGGGAGTGACCGGCTGGCTCCTGAAAAGCTACGATAGGCAGGATGGTGACCAGACCCATGGTGGCACCAGAGCCAAGTTGGGCTGGTTTGATAGTACCAAGTGGCTCCTGCAATCTGCCATCAAAAAGTTGGCAGGCGAGTTTTGTTTTCCAGGGAAAAGCACCGTTGTTTGTGTTTGGGGGCCTGTGGCTGGGAGTGGCCGCCTCGGGCCTTAGAATCTACGTTATGCAGCATGGTTCCCAGAGCCAAGGTGGCACCAGTGCCAAGTCGGGCTGGTTTGATAGTACCAAGTGGCTCCTGCAATCTGCCATCAAAAAGTTGGCAGGCCAGTTTTATTTTCCAGGGAAAAGCGCCGTTGTTTGTGTTTGGGGGCCTGTGGCTGGGAGTGGCCAGCTGGCTCCTAAGAATCCACGATACGCAGGATGGTTTCCAGACCAGAGGTGGCACCAGTGCCAAGTCGGGCTGGTTTGATAGTAATAAATAGCACCTGCAATCTGCCATCCAGAAGCGGGGCAGCTTACTTTTGTTTTCCAGTGAAACGGGCCGAGCTTTGTGTCTGGGGGCCTATGGCTGGGAGTGACCGGCTGGCTCCTGAAAAGCTACGATAGGCAGGATGGTGACCAGACCCATGGTGGCACCAGTACCAAGTTGGGCTGGTTTGATTGTACCAAGTGGCTCCTGCACTCTGCCATCAAAAAGCTAGCAGGCGAGTTTTGTTTTCCAGGGAAAAGCGCCGTTGTTTGTGATTGGGGGCCTGTGGCTGGGAGTGGCCGGCTGGCTCCTTAGAACCCACGATACGCAGGATGGTTCCCAGACCAGAGGTGGCACCAGTGCCAAGTCGGGCTGGTTTGATGATGCCAAGTTGCTCCTGCAATCTGCCATCCAGAAGAGGGGCAGTTGAGTTTTGTTTGCCAGAGAAAAGGGCCGTGGTTTGTGTTTGGGGGCATATGGCTGAGAGAGGCCGGCTGGCTCCTTAAAATCCACGATAGGCAAGATGGTTCCCAGATCCAAGGTGGCACCAGTGCCACGTCTGGCTGGTTTGATAGTACTAAATAACTCCTGCAATCTGCCATCCAGAAGCGGGGCAGCTTACTTTTGTTTGCCAGGGAAAAGGGCCGAGGTTTTTTTCTGGGGGCCTATGGCTGGGAGTGACCGGCTGGCTCCTGAAAAGCTACGATAGGCAGGATGGTGACCAGACCCATGGTGGCACCAGAGCCAAGTTGGGCTGGTTTGATAGTACCAAGTGGCTCCTGCAATCTGCCATCAAAAAGTTGGCAGGCGAGTTTTGTTTTCCAGGGAAAAGCACCGTTGTTTGTGTTTGGGGGCCTGTGGCTGGGAGTGGCCGCCTCGGGCCTTAGAATCTACGTTATGCAGCATGGTTCCCAGAGCCAAGGTGGCACCAGTGCCAAGTCGGGCTGGTTTGATAGTACCAAGTGGCTCCTGCAATCTGCCATCAAAAAGTTGGCAGGCCAGTTTTATTTTCCAGGGAAAAGCGCCGTTGTTTGTGTTTGGGGGCCTGTGGCTGGGAGTGGCCAGCTGGCTCCTAAGAATCCACGATACGCAGGATGGTTTCCAGACCAGAGGTGGCACCAGTGCCAAGTCGGGCTGGTTTGATAGTAATAAATAGCACCTGCAATCTGCCATCCAGAAGCGGGGCAGCTTACTTTTGTTTTCCAGTGAAACGGGCCGAGCTTTGTGTCTGGGGGCCTATGGCTGGGAGTGACCGGCTGGCTCCTGAAAAGCTACGATAGGCAGGATGGTGACCAGACCCATGGTGGCACCAGTACCAAGTTGGGCTGGTTTGATAGTACCAAGTGGCTCCTGCAATCTGCCATCAAAAAGTTGGCAGGCCAGTTTTGTTTTCCAGGGAAAAGCGCCGTTGTTTGTGTTTGGGGGCCTGTGGCTGGGAGTGGCCAGCTGGCTCCTTAGAATCCACGATACGCAGGATGGTTCCCAGACCAGAGGTGGCACCAGTGCCAAGTCGGGCTGGTTTGATGGTTCAAAGTGGCTCCTGCAATCTGCCATCCAGAAGCGGGGTAGCGTACTTTTGTTTGCCAGGGAAACGGGCCGAGCTTTGTGTCTGGGGGCCTATGGCTGGGAGTGACCGGCTGGCTCCTGAAAAGATACGATAGGCAGGATGGTTCCCAGACCCATGGTGGCACCAGTGCCAAGTCGGCTGGTTTGATAGTACCAAGTGGCTCCTGAAATCTGCCATCCAGAAGAGGGGTAGCTTAATTTTGTTTTCCAGGGAAAAGCGCCGTTGTTTTTGATTCGGGTCCTGTGGCTGGGAGTGGCCGGCTGGCTCCTTAGAACTCACGATACGCAGGATGGTTCCCAGACCAGAGGTGGCACCAGTGCCAAGTCGGGCTGGTTTGATGATGCCAAGTTGCTCCTGCAATCTGCCATCCAGAAGCGGGGTAGCTTACTTTTGTGTGCCAGGGAAACGGGCCGAGGTTTGTGGCTGGGGGCCCATGGCTGGGAGTGACCGGCTGGCTCCTGAAAAGCTACGATAGGCAGGATGGTGACCAGACCCATGGTGGCACCAGTGCCAGTTTGGGCTGGTTTGATAGTACCAAGTGGCTCCTGCAATCTGCCATCAAAAAGTTGGCAGGCCAGTTTTGTTTTCCAGGGAAAAGCACCGTTGTTTGTGTTTGGGGGCCTGTGGCTGGGAGTGGCCAGCTGGCTAATTAGAATCCACGATACGCAGGATGGTTCCCAGACCCAAGTTGGCACCAGTGCCAAGTCGGGCTGGTTTGATACTACCAAGTGGCTCCTGCAATCTGCCATCCAGAAGCGGGGCAGCTGAATTTTGTTTGCCAGAGAAAAAGGCTGTTGTTTGTGTTTGGGGGCCTGTAGCTTGCAGTGGCGGGCTGGCTCCTGAAAATCCATGATACGCAGCATGGTTCCCAGACCAGAGGTGGCACCAGTGCCAAGTCGGGCTGGTTTGATACTACCAAGTGGCTCCTGCAATCTGCCATCCAGAAGCGGGGCAGCTGAATTTTGTTTGCCAGAGAAAAAGGCTGTTTTTTTTGGGGGCCTGTGCCTGGGAGTGGCCGGCTGGCTCCTTAGAATCCACGATACGCAGGATGGTTCCCAGACCCAAGGTGGCACCAGTGCCAAGTTGGGCTGGTTTGATGGTGCAAAGTGGCTCCTGCAATGTGCCATCCAGAAGCGGGGTAGATTACTTTTGTTTGCCAGGGAAACAGGCAGAATTTTGTGTCTGGGGGCCTATGGCTGGGAGTGGCCAGCTGGCTCCTTAAAATGCACCATACGCCGGATGGTGACCAGACCCAAGGTGGCACCAGTGCCAAGTCCGGCTGCTTTTGTAGTACCAAGTGCGTCCTGGAATTTGCCATCCAGAAGAGGGGCAGTTGAGTTTTGTTTACCAGAGTAAAGTGCCGTGGTTTGTTTTTGGGGGCCTATGGCTGAGAGTGGCCGGCTGGCCCCTGAAAATCCACGATAGGCAGAATGGTTCCCAGATCCAAGGTGGCACCAGTGCCAAGTCGGGCTGGTTTGATGGTGCAAAGTGGCTCCTGCAATCTGCCATCCAGACGCGGGGCAGCGGATTTTTGTTTGCTGGAGAAAAGTTCCGTGGTTTGTTTTTGGCGGTATATGGCTGGGCGTGGCCGGCTGGCTCCTTAAAAAGCTCGATACGCAGGATGGTTCCCTGACCCAAGGTGGCATCAGTGCCAAGTCGGGCTGTTTTCGTAGTACCAAGTGCGTCCTGCAATTTGCCATCCAGAAGAGGGGCAGTTGAGTTTTGTTTGCCAGAGAAAAGGGCCGTGGTTTGTGTTTGGGGGCGTATGGCTGAGAGTGGCCGGCTGGCCCCTGAAAATCCACGATAGGCAGGATGGTTCCCAGACCAGAGGTGGCACCAGTGCCAAGTCGGGCTGGTTTGATAGTAATAAATAGCTCCTGCAATCTGCCATCCAGAAGCGGGGCAGCTTACTTTTGTTTGCCAGGGAAACGGGCCGAGGTTTGTGTCTGGGTGCCTATGGCTGGGAGTGACCGGCTGGCTCCTGAAAAGCTACGATAGGCAGGATGGTGACCAGACCCATGGTGGCACCAGTGCCAGGTTGGGCTGGTTTGATAGTACCAAGTGGCTCCTGCAATCTGCCATCAAAAATTTGGCAGGCCAGTTTTGTTTTCCAGGGAAAAGTGCGGTTGTTTTTGTTTGTGGGCCTGTAGCTGGGAGTGGCCAGCTGGCTCCTTAGAATCCACGATACGCAGGATGGTTCCCAGAGCCAAGGTGGCACCAGTGCCAAGTCGGGCTGGTTTGATGTTTCAAAGTGGCTCCTGCAATCTGCCATCCAGAAGCGGGGTAGCTTACTTTTGTTTGCCAGGGAAACGGGCAGAGCTTTGTGTCTGGCGGCCTATGGCTGGGAGTGACCGGCTGGCTCCTGAAAAGCTACGATAGGCAGGATGGTTACCAGACCCATGGAGGCACCAGTGCCAAGTTGGGCTGGTTTGATAGTACCAAGTCGCTCCTGCAATCTGCCATCAAAAAGCAGGGCACCTGAGTTTTGTTTTCCAGAGAAAAGCGCTGTTGTTTGTGTTTGGGGTCATGTGGCTGGGAGTGGCCGGCTGGCTCCTTAGAATCCACGATACGCAGGATGGTTCCCAGACCCAAGGTGGCACCAGTGCCAAGTCGGGCTGGTTTGATAGTACCAAGTGGCTCCTGCAATCTGCCATCCAGAAGCGGGGCAGCTTACTTTTGTTTGCCAGGGAAACGGGCCGAGGTATTTGTCTGGGGCCCTATGGCAGGGAGTGACTGGCTGGCTCCTGAAAAGCTACGATAGGCAGGATGTTTACCAGACCCATGGAGGCACCAGTGCCAAGTTGGGCTGGTTTGATTGTACCAAGTGGCTCCTGCACTGAGCCATCAAAATCTAGCAGGCGAGTTTTGTTTTCCAGGGAAAAGCGCCGTTGTTTGTGATTGGGGGCCTGTGGCTGGGAGTGGCCGGCTGACTCCTTAGAACCCACGATACGCAGGATCGTTCCCAGACCAGAGGCGGCACCAGTGCCAAGTCGGGCTGGTTTGATGATGCCAATTTGCTCCTGCAATCTGCCATCCAGAAGCGGGGTAGCTTACTTTTGTGTGCCAGGGAAACGGGCCGAGGTTTGTGGCTGGGGGCCTATGGCTGGGAGTGACCGGCTGGCTCCTGAAAAGCTACGATAGGCAGGATGGTGACCAGACCCATGGTGGCACCAGTGCCAAGTTGGGCTGGTTTGATAGTACCAAGTGGCTCCTGCAATCTGCCATCAAAAAGTTGGCAGGCCAGTTTTGTTTTCCAGGGAAAAGCACCGTTGTTTGTGTTTGTGGGCCTGTGGCTGGGAGTGGCCAGCTGGCTAATTAGAATCCACGATACGCAGGATGGTTCCCAGACCCAAGTTGGCACCAGTGCCAAGTCGGGCTGGTTTGATACTACCAAGTGGCTCCTGCAATCTGCCATCCAGAAGCGGGGCAGCTGAATTTTGTTTGCCAGAGAAAAAGGCTGTTGTTTGTGTTTGGGGGCCTGTAGCTTGCAGTGGCGGGCTGGCTCCTGAAAATCCATGATACGCAGCATGCTTCCCAGACCCAAGGTGGCACCAGTGCCAAGTAGGGCTGGTTTGATAGTACCAGGTGGCTCCTGCAATCTGCCATCCAGAAGAGGGGCAGTTGAGTTTTGTTTGCCAGAGAAAAGGGCCGTGGTTTGTGTTTGGGGGCATATGGCTGAGAGAGGCCCGCTGGCTCCTTTACATCAACGATAGGCCAGATGGTTCCCAGATCCAAGGCGGCACCAGTGCCACGTCTGGCTGGTTTGATAGTACTAAATAACTCCTGCAATCTGCCATCCAGAAGCGGGGCAGCTTACTTTTGTTTGCCAGGGAAACGGGCAGAGCTTTGTGTCTGGGGCCTATGGCTGGGACTGACCGGCTGGCTCCTGAAAAGCTGCGATACGCAGGATGGTGACCAGACCCATGGAGGCACCAGTGCCAAGTTGGGCTGGTTTGATAGTACCAAGTGGCTCCTGCAATCTGCCATCCAAAAGCAGGGCAGCTGAGTTTTGTTTTCCAACGAAAAGGGCTGTGGTATGTGTTTGGGTCCTGTGGCTGGGAGTGGCCGACTGGCTCCTTAAATTCCATGATACGCAGCATGGTTCCCAGAGCCAAGGTGGCACCAGTGCCAAGTTGGGCTGGTTTGACAGTGTCAAGCGCCTCCTGCAATCTCCCATCCGCAAGTGGGGCAGCTGAGATTTTTTTGCCTGTGAATCGGGCCGTTGTTTTTGATTGGGGTCTGTGGCCGAGAGTGGTCGGCTGGCTCCTGACAATCCACAATACGCAGGATGGTTCCCAGACCCAAGGTGGCACCAGTGCCAAGTTGGGCTGGTTTGATTGTACCAAGTGCGTCCTGCAATCTGCCATCCAGAAGCGGGGCAGCTGAGTTTTGTTTGCCAGAGAAAAGGGCCGTGGTTTTTGTTTGGGGGCCTATGGCTCAGAGTGGCCGGCTGGCCCCTGAAAATCCACGATAGGCAGAATGGTTCCCAGACCCAAGGTGGCACCAGAGCCAAGTCGGGCTGGTTTGATGGTGCAAAGTGGCTCCTGCAATCTGCCATCCCGACGCGGGGCAGCTGATTTTTGTTTGCCAGAGAACAAGTCCGTGGTTCATTTTTGGGGGCATATGGCTGGGAGTGGCCGGCTGGCTCCTTAAAAGCTCGATACGCAGGATGGTTCCCAGGCCAGAGGTGGCACCAGTGCCAAGTTGGGCTGTTTTTGTAGTACCAAGTGCGTCCTGAAATTTGCCTTCTAGAAGAGGGGCAGTTGAGTTTTGTTTGCCAGAGAAAGGGGCCGTGGTTTGTGTTTGAGGGCATATGGCTGAGAGTGGCCGGCTGACACCTGAAAATCCACAATAGGCAGGATGGTTCCCAGATCCAAGGTGGCACCAGTGCCAAGTCGGGCTGGTTTGATGGTGCAAAGTGGCTCCTGCAATCTGCCATCCAGACGCGGGGCAGCGGATTTTTGTTTGCTGGAGAAAAGTTCCGTGGTTTGTTTTTGGCGGTATATGGCTGGGCGTGGCCGGCTGGCTCCTTAAAAAGCTTGATACGCAGGATGGTTCCCAGAGCCAAGGTGGCATCAGTGCCAAGTCGGGCTGTTTTCGTAGTACCAAGTGCGTCCTGCAATTTGCCATCCAGAAGAGGGGCAGTTGTGTTTTGTTTGCCAGAGAAAAGGGCCGTGGTTTGTGTTTGGGGGCATATGGCTGAGAGTGACCGGCTGGCCCCTGAAAATCCACGATAGGCAGGATGGTTCCCAGACCAGAGGTGGCACCAGTGCCAAGTCGGGCTAGTTTGATGGTGCAAAGTGGCTCCTGCAATCTGCCATCAAAAATTTGGCAGGCCAGTTTTGTTTTCCAGGGAAAAGTGCCGTTGTTTGTGTTTGGGGGCCTGTGGCTGGGAGTGGCCAGCTGTCTCCTTAGAATCCACGATAAGCAGGATGGTTCCCAGACCAGAACTGGAACCAGTGCCAAGTCGGGCTGGTTTGATGGTGCAAAGTGGCTCCTGCAATCTGCCATCCAGAAGCGCGGTAGCTTACTTTTGTTTGCCAGGGAAACGGGCCGAGGTTTGTGTCTGGGGGCCTATGGCTGGGAGTGACCGTCTGGCTCCTGAAAAGCTACGATAGGCAGGATGTTTACCAGACCCATGGTGGCACCAGTGCCAAGTTGGGCTGGTTTGATAGTACCAAGTGGCTCCTGCAATCTGCCATCAAAAAGTTGGCAGGCGAGTTTTGTTTTCCAGGGAAAAGCGCCGTTGTTTTTCTTTGGGGGCCTGTGGCTGGGAGTGGCCGCCTCGCGCCTTAGAATCTACGTTACGCAGCATGGTTCCCAGACCCAAGGCGGCAGCAGTGCCAAGTCGGGCTGGTTTGATAGTACCAAGTGGCTCCTGCAATCTGCCATCAAAATTTTGGCAGTCGAGTTTTGTTTTCCAGGGAAAAGCGCCGTTGTTTGTGTTTGGGGGCCTGCGGCTGGGAGTGGCCGGCTGGCTTCTTAGAATCCACGATACGCAGGATGGTTCCCAGAGCAAGGTGGCACCAGTGCCAAGTCGGGCTGGTTTGATAGTACGAAGTGGCTCCTGCAATGTGCCATCCAGACGCTGGGCTGCTGAGTTTTGTTTCCCAGAGGAAAGGGCCGTGGTTTGTGTTTGGTGTCATATGGCTGGGAGTGGCCAGCTGGCTCCTTAAAATGCACGATACGCAGGATGGTGACCAGACCCAAGGTGGCACCAGTGCCAAGTCGGGCTGGTTTTTTAGTACCAAGTGCGTCCTGCAATTTGCCATCCCGAAGAGGGGCAGTTGAGTTTTGTTTACCAGACTAAAGGTCCGTGGTTTGTGTTTGGGGGCCTATGGCTGAGAGTGGCCGGCTGGCCCCTGAAAATCCACGATAGGCAGAATGGTTCCCACATCCAAGGTGGCACCAGTGCCAAGTCGGGCTGGTTTGATGGTACCAAGTGGTTCCTGCAATCTGCCATCCAGACGCAAGGCAGCGGATTTTTGTTTGCTGGAGAAAAGTTCCGTGGTTTGTTTTTGGCGGTATATGGCTGGGCGTGGCCGGCTGGCTCCTTAAAAAGCTCGATACGCAGGATGGTTCCCTGACCCAAGGTGGCACCAGTGCCAAGTCGGGCTGGTTTGATAGTAATAAATAGCGCCTGCAATCTGCCATCCAGAAGCGGGGCAGCTTACTTTTGTTTGCCAGGGAAACGGGCCGAGATTTGTGTCTGGGGGCCTATGGCTGGGAGTGACCGGCTGGCTCCTGAAAAGCTACGATAGGCAGGATGGTGACCAGACCCATGGTGGCACCAGTGCCAAGTTGGGCTGGTTTGATAGTACCAAGTGGCTCCTGCAATCTGCCATCAAAAATTTGGCAGGCCAGTTTTGTTTTCCAGGGAAAAGCGCCGTTGTTTTTGTTTGTGGGCCTGTGGCTGGGAGTGGCCAGCTGGCTCCTTAGAATCCACAAAACGCAGCATGTTTCCCAGACCCAAGGTGGCACCAGTGCCAAGTCGGGCTGGTTTGATGGTTCAAAGTGGCTCCTGCAATCTGCCATCCAGAAGCGGGGTAGCTTACTTTTGTTTGCCAGGGAAACGGGCAGAGCTTTGTGTCTGGGGGCCTATGGCTGGGAGTGACCGGCTGGCTCCTGAAAAGCTACGATAGGCAGGATGGTTACCAGACCCATGGAGGCACCAGTGCCAAGTTGGGCTGGTTTGATAGTAGCAAGTCGCTCCTGCAATCTGCCATCCAAAAGCAGGGCAACTGAGTTTTGTTTGCCAGAGAATAGCGCTGTTGTTTGTGTTTGGGGTCCTGTGGCTGGGAGTGGCCGGCTGGCTCCTTAGAATCCACGATACGCAGGATGGTTCCCAGACCCGAGGTGGCACCAGTGCCAAGTCGGGCTGGTTTGATAGTACCAAGTGGTTCCTGCAATCTGCCATCCAGAAGCGGGGCAGCTTACTTTGGTTTACCATGGAAATGGGCCGAGCTTTGTGTCTGGGCGCCTATGGCTGGGAGTGACTGGCTGGCTCCTGAAAAGCTACGATAGGCAGGATTGTGACCAGACCCATGGTGGCACCAGTGCCAAGTTGGCTGGTTTGATAGCACCAAGTGGCTCCTGCCATCTGCCATCAAAATGTTGGCAGGCGAGTTTTGTTTTCCAGGGAATAGCACGGTTTTTTGTGTTTGGGGGCCTCTGTCTGGGAGTGGCCGGCTGGCTCCTTAGAATCCACGATACGCAGGATGGTTCCCAGACCAGAGGAGGCACCAGTGCCAAGTCGGGCTGATTTGATAGTACCAAGTGGCTCCTGCAATCTGCCATCCAGAAGCGGGGCAGCTTACTTTTGTTTGCCAGGGAAACGGGCCGAGGTTTGTGTCTGGGGCCTATGGCTGGGAGTGACCGGCTGGCTCCTGAAAAGCTACCATAGGCAGGATGGTGACCAGGCCCATGGTGACACCAGTGCCAAGTTGGGCTGGTTTGATAGTACCAAGTGGCTCCTGCAATCTGTCATCCAGAAGTGGGGCAGCTGAATTTTGTTTGCCAGAGAAAAGGGCCGTGGTTTTTGTTGGGGGGCCAATGGCTCAGAGTGGCCGGCTGGCCCCTGAAAATCCACGATAGGCAGAATGGTTCCCAGACCCAAGGTGGCACCAGTGCCAAGTTGGGCTGTTTTTGTAGTACCAAGTGCGTCCTGCAATTTGCCTTCCAGAAGAGGGGCAGTTGAGTTTTGTTTGCCAGAGAAAAGGGCCGTGGTTTGTTTTTGAGGGCATATGGCTGAGAGTGGCCGGCTGATCCCACAAAATCCACAATAGGCAGGATGGTTCCCAGAGCCAAGGTGGCACCAGTGCCAAGTCGGGCTGGTTTGATAGTACTAAATAGCTCCTGCAATCTGCCATCCAGAAGCGGGGTAGCTTAATTTTGTTTGTCAGGGAAACGGGCAGAGCTTTGTGTCTGGGGTCCTGTGGCTGGGAGTGGCCGGCTGGCTCCTTAGAATCCACGATACGCAGGATGGTTCCCAGACCAGTGGTGGCACCAGTGCCAGGTTGGGCTGGTTTGATAGTACCAAGTGGCTCCTGCAATCTGCCATCCAGAAGCGGGGCAGCTTTCTTTTGTTTACCATGGAAATGGGCCGAGATTTGTGTCTGGGCGCCTATGGCTGGGAGTGGCCAGCTGGCTCCTGAAAAGCTACGATAGGCAGGATTTTGACCAGACCCATGGTGGCACCAGTGCCAAGTTGGCTGGTTTGATAGCACCAAGTGGCTCCTGCAATCTGCCATCAAAAAGTTGGCAGGCGAGTTTTGTTTTCCAGGGAAAAGCGCCGTTGTTTTTCTTTGGGGGCCTGTGGCTGGGAGTGGCCGCCTCGCGCCTTAGAATCTACGTTACGCAGCATGGTTCCCAGACCCAAGGCGGCAGCAGTGCCAAGTCGGGCTGGTTTGATAGTACCAAGTGGCTCCTGCAATCTGCCATCAAAATTTTGGCAGTCGAGTTTTGTTTTCCAGGGAAAAGCGCCGTTGTTTGTGTTTGGGGGCCTTCGGCTGGGAGTGGCCGGCTGGCTCCTTAGAATCCACGATACGCAGGATGGTTCCCAGAGCAAGGTGGCACCAGTGCCAAGTCGGGCTGGTTTGATAGTACGAAGTGGCTCCTGCAATGTGCCATCCAGACGCTGGGCTGCTGAGTTTTGTTTCCCAGAGGAAAGGGCCGTGGTTTGTGTTTGGTGTCATATGGCTGGGAGTGGCCAGCTGGCTCCTTAAAATGCACGATACGCAGGATGGTGACCAGACCCAAGGTGGCACCAGTGCCAAGTCGGGCTGGTTTTTTAGTACCAAGTGCGTCCTGCAATTTGCCATCCCGAAGAGGGGCAGTTGAGTTTTGTTTACCAGACTAAAGGTCCGTGGTTTGTGTTTGGGGGCCTATGGCTGAGAGTGGCCGGCTGGCCCCTGAAAATCCACGATAGGCAGAATGGTTCCCACATCCAAGGTGGCACCAGTGCCAAGTCGGGCTGGTTTGATGGTACCAAGTGGCTCCTGCAATCTGCCATCCAGACGCGGGGCAGCGGATTTTTGTTTGCTGGAGAAAAGTTCCGTGGTTTGTTTTTGGCGGTATATGGCTGGGCGTGGCCGGATGGCTCCTTAAAAAGCTCGATACGCAGGATGGTTCCCAGACCCAAGGTGGCACCAGTGCCAAGTCGGGCTGGTTTGATAGTAATAAATAGCGCCTGCAATCTGCCATCCAGAAGCGGGGCAGCTTACTTTTGTTTGCCAGGGAAACGGGCCGAGATTTGTGTCTGGGGGCCTATGGCTGGGAGTGACCGGCTGGCTCCTGAAAAGCTACGATAGGCAGGATGGTGACCAGACCCATGGTGGCACCAGTGCCAAGTTGGGCTGATTTGATAGTACCAAGTGGCTCCTGCAATCTGCCATCAAAAATTTGGCAGGCCAGTTTTGTTTTCCAGGGAAAAGCGCCGTTGTTTTTGTTTGAGGGCCTGTGGCTGGGAGTGGCCAGCTGGCTCCTTAGAATCCACAAAACGCAGGATGGTTCCCAGACCCAAGGTGGCACCAGTGCCAAGTCGGGCTGGTTTGATGGTTCAAAGTGGCTCCTGCAATCTGCCATCCAGAAGCGGGGTAGCTTACTTTTGTTTGCCAGGGAAACGGGCAGAGCTTTGTGTCTGGCGGCCTATGGCTGGGAGTGACCGGCTGGCTCCTGAAAAGCTACGATAGGCAGGATGGTTACAAGACCCATGGAGGCACCAGTGCCAAGTTGGGCTGGTTTGATAGTAGCAAGTCGCTCCTGCAATCTGCCATCCAAAAGCAGGGCAACTGAGTTTTGTTTGCCAGAGAATAGCGCTGTTGTTTGTGTTTGGGGGCCTGTGGCTGGGAGTGGCCGGCTGGCTCCTTAGAATCCACGATACGCAGGATGGTTCCCAGACCCGAGGTGGCACCAGTGCCAAGTCGGGCTGGTTTGATAGTACCAAGTGGCTCCTGCAATCTGCCATCCAGAAGCGGGGCAGCTTACTTTTGTTTACCATGGAAATGGGCCGAGCTTTGTGTCTGGGCGCCTATGGCTGGGAGTGACTGGCTGGCTCCTGAAAAGCTACGATAGGCAGGATTGTGACCAGACCCATGGTGGCACCAGTGCCAAGTTGGCTGGTTTGATAGCACCAAGTGGCTCCTGCAATCTGCCATCAAAAAGTTGGCAGGCGAGTTTTGTTTTCCAGGGAATAGCGCGGTTGTTTGTGTTTGGGGGCCTGTGGCTGGGAGTGGCCGGCTGGCTCCTTAGAATCCACGATACGCAGGATGGTTCCCAGACCAGAGGAGGCACCAGTGCCAAGTCGGGCTGATTTGATAGTACCAAGTGGCTCCTGCAATCTGCCATCCAGAAGCGGGGCAGCTTACTTTTGTTTGCCAGGGAAATGGGCCGAGGTTTGTGTCTGGGGCCTATGGCTGGGAGTGACCGGCTGGCTCCTGAAAAGCTACGATAGGCAGGATGGTGACCAGGCCCATGGTGACACCAGTGCCAAGTTGGGCTGGTTTGATAGTACCAAGTGGCTCCTGCAATCTGTCATCCAGAAGTGGGGCAGCTGAATTTTGTTTGCCAGAGAAAAGGGCCGTGGTTTTTGTTGGGGGGCCAATAGCTCAGAGTGGCCGGCTGGCCCCTGAAAATCCACGATAGGCAGAATGGTTCCCAGACCCAAGGTGGCACCAGTGCCAAGTTGGGCTGTTTTTGTAGTACCAAGTGCGTCCTGCAATTTGCCTTCCAGAAGAGGGGCAGTTGAGTTTTGTTTGCCAGAGAAAAGGGCCGTGGTTTGTTTTTGAGGGCATATGGCTGAGAGTGGCCGGCTGACCCCACAAAATCCACAATAGGCAGGATGGTTCCCAGAGCCAAGGTGGCACCAGTGCCAAGTCGGGCTGGTTTGATAGTACTAAATAGCTCCTGCAATCTGCCATCCAGAAGCGGGGTAGCTTAATTTTGTTTGTCAGGGAAACGGGCAGAGCTTTGTGTCTGGGGTCCTGTGGCTGGGAGTGGCCGGCTGGCTCCTTAGAATCCACGATACGCAGGATGGTTCCCAGACCAGTGGTGGCACCAGTGCCAGTTTGGGCTGGTTTGATAGTACCAAGTGGCTCCTGCAATCTGCCATCCAGAAGCGGGGCAGCTTACTTTTGTTTACCATGGAAATGGGCCGAGCTTTGTGTCTGGGCGCCTATGGCTGGGAGTGGCCAGCTGGCTCCTGAAAAGCTACGATAGGCAGGATTTTGACCAGACCCATGGTGGCACCAGTGCCAAGTTGGCTGGTTTGATAGCACCAAGTGGCTCCTGCAATCTGCCATCAAAATGTTGGCAGGCGAGTTTTGTTTTCCAGGGAAAAGCGCCGTTGTTTGTGTTTGGGGGCCTGTGGCTGGGAGTGGCCGGCTGCCTCCTTAGAATCCACGATACGCAGGATGGTTTCCAGTCCCAAGGAGGCACCAGTTCCAAGTATGGCTGGTTTGATAGTACCAAGAGGTTCCTGCAATCTGCCATCCAGAAGCGGGGCAGCTTACTTTTGTTTCCCAGGGAAACGGGCCGAGGTTTTTTTCTGGGGGCCTATGGCTGGGAGTGACCGGCTGGCTCCTGAAAAGCTACAGTAGGCAGGATGATTACCAGACCCATGGTAGCAGCAGTGCCAAGTTGGGCTGATTTGATAGTACCAAGTGGCTCCTGCAATCTGCCATCAAAATGTTGGCAGGCGAGTTTTGTTTTCCAGGGAAAAGCGTCGTTGTTTGTGTTTGGGGCCCTGTGGCTGGGAGTGGCCGCCTGTCGTCTTAGAATCCACGTTACGCAGGATGGTTCCCAGACCAGAGGTGGCACCATTGCCAAGTCGGGCTGGTTTGATAGTACCAAGTGGCTCCTGCAATCTGCCATCCAGAAGCGGGGCAGCTTACTTTTGTTTGCCAGGGAAACGGGCCGAGGTATTTGTCTGGGGCCCTATGGCAGGGAGTGACTGGCTGGCTCCTGAAAAGCTACGATAGGCAGGATGTTTACCAGACCCATGGTGGCACCAGTGCCAAGTTGGGCTAATTTGATAGTACCAAGTGGCTCCTGCAATCTGCCATCCAGAAGCGGGGCAGCTTACATTTGTTTTCCATGGAAACGGGCCGAGGTTTCTGTCTGGGGGTCTATGGCTGGGAGTGACCTCCTGGCTCCTGAAAAGCTATGCTAGGCAGGATGGTGACCAGACCCATGGTGGCACCAGTGCCAAGTTGGGCTGATTTGATAGTACCAAGTGGCTCCTGCAATCTGCCATCAAAATGTTGGCAGGCGAGTTTTGTTTTCCGGGGAAAAGCGCCGTTGTTTGTGTTTGTGGTCCTGTGGCTCGGAGTGGCCGGGTGGCTGCTTAGAATCCACGATACGCAGGATGGTTCCCAGACCAGTGGTGGCACCAGTGCCAAGTTGGGCTGGTTTGATAGTACCAAGTGGCTCCTGCAATCTGCCATCCAGAAGCGAGGTAGCTTACTTTTGTTTGCCAGGGAAATGGGCCGAAATTCTTGTCTGGGGGCCAGTGCCTGGGGCTGGCTGGCTGGCCCCTGAAAAGCTACGATAGGCAGGATGGTGACCAGACCCATGGTGGCACCAGTGCCAAGTTGGGCTGGTTTGATAGTACCAAGTGGCTCCTGCAATCTGCCATCCAGAAGCGGGGCAGCTTAATTTTGTTTGCCAGGGAAACGGGCCGAGGTTTGTGTCTGGAGGCCTACAGCTGGGAGTGACCGGCTGGCTCCTGAAATGCTACGATAGGCAGGATGGTGACCAGACCCATAGTGGCACCAGTGCCAAGTTGGGCTGGTTTGATTGTACCAAGTGGCTCCTGCACTCTGCCATCAAAAAGCTAGCAGGCGAGTTTTGTTTACCAGGGAAAAGCGCCGTTGTTTGTGATTGGGGGCCTGTGGCTGGGAGTGGCCGGCTGGCTCCTTAGAACCCACGATACGCAGGATGGTTCCCAGACCAGAGGTGGCACCAGTGCCAAGTCGGGCTGGTTTGATGATGCCAAGTTGCTCCTGCAATCTGCCATCCAGAAGCGGGGTAGCTTACTTTTGTGTGCCAGGGAAACGGGCCGAGGTTTGTGGCTAGGGGCCCATGGCTGGGAGTGACTGGCTGGCTCCTGAAAAGCTACGATAGGCAGGATGGTGACCAGACCCATGGTGGCACCAGTGCCAAGTTGGGCTGGTTTGATAGTACCAAGTGGCTCCTGCAATCTGCCATCAAAAAGTTGGCAGGCGAGTTTTGTTTTCCAGGGAAAAGCACCGTTGTTTGTGATTGGGGGCCTGTGGCTGGGAGTGGCCAGCTGGCTAATTAGAATCCACGATACGCAGGATGGTTCCCAGACCCAAGTTGGCACCAGTGCCAAGTCGGGCTGGTTTGATACTACCAAGTGGCTCCTGCAATCTGCCATCCAGAAGCGGGGCAGCTGAATTTTGTTTGCCAGAGAAAAAGGCTGTTGTTTGTGTTTGGGGGCCTGTAGCTTGCAGTGGCGGGCTGGCTCCTGAAAATCCATGATACGCAGCATGCTTCCCAGACCCACGGTGGCACCAGTGCCAAGTAGGGCTGGTTTGATAGTACCAAGTCGCTCCTGCAATCTGCCATCCAGAAGAGGGGCAGTTGAGTTTTGTTTGCCAGAGAAAAGGGCCATGGTTTGTGTTTGGGGGCATATGGCTGAGAGAGGCCGGCTGGCTCCTTAAAATCCACGATAGGCAAGATGGTTCCCAGATCCAAGGTGGCACCAGTGCCACATCTGGCTGGTTTGATAGTACTAAATAACTCCTGCAATCTGCCATCCAGAAGCGGGGCAGCTTACTTTTGTTTGCCAGGGAAAAGGGCCGAGCATTGTGTCTGGGGGCCTATGGCTGGGAGTGACCGGCTGGCTCCTGAAAAGCTACGATAGGCAGGATGGTGACCAGACCCATGGTGGCACCAGAGCCAAGTTGGGCTGGTTTGATAGTACCAAGTGGCTCCTGCAATCTGCCATCAAAAAGTTGGGAGGCGAGTTTTGTTTTCCAGGGAAAAGCGCCGTTGTTTGTGTTTGGGGGCCTGTGGCTGGGAGTGGCCGCCTCGCGCCTTAGAATCTACGTTACGCAGCATGGTTCCCAGAGCCAAGGTGGCACCAGTGCCAAGTCGGGCTGGTTTGATAGTACCAAGTGGCTCCTGCAATCTGCCATCAAAAAGTTGGCAGGCCAGTTTTGTTTTCCAGGGAAAAGCACCGTTGTTTTTGTTTGGGGGCCTGTGGCTGGGAGTGGCCAGCTGGCTCCTAAGAATCCACGATACGCAGGATGGTTTCCAGACCAGAGGTGGCACCAGTGCCAAGTCGGGCTGATTTGATAGTACCAAGTGGCTCCCGCAATCTGCCATCCAGAAGCGGGGTAGCTTACTTTTGTTTGCCAGGGAAACGGGCAGAGCTTTGTGTCTGGGGCCTATGGCTGAGAGTGACCGGCTGGCTCCTGAAAAGCTACGATAGGCAGGATGGTGACCAGACCCATGGAGTCACCAGTGCCAAGTTGGGCTGGTTTGATAGTACCAAGTGGCTCCTGCAATCTGCCATCCAAAAGCAGGGCAGCTGAGTTTTGTTTTCCAAAGAAAAGGGCTGTGGTATGTGTTTGGGTCCTGTGGCTGGGAGTGGCCGACTGGCTCCTTAAATTCCATGATACGCAGCATCATTCCCAGGCCCAAGGTGGCACCAGTGCCAAGTTGGGCTGGTTTGGCAGTGTCAAGCGCCTCCTGCAATCTCCCATCCACAAGTGGGGCAGCTGAGATTTTTTTGCCTGTGAATCGGGCCGTTGTTTTTGATTGGGGTCTGTGGCCGAGAGTGGTCGGCTGGCTCCTGACAATCCACAATACGCAGGATGGTTCCCAGACCCAAGGTGGCACCAGTGCCAAGTTGGGCTGGTTTGATTGTACCAAGTGGCTCCTGCAATCTGCCATCCAGAAGCGGGGCAGCTGAGTTTTGTTTGCCAGAGAAAAGGGCCGTGGTTTTTGTTTGGGGGCCTATGGCTCACAGTGGCCGGCTGGCCCCTGAAAATCCACGATAGGCAGAATGGTTCCCAGACCCAAGGTGGCACCAGAGCCAAGTCGGGCTGGTTTGATGGTGCAAAGTGGCTCCTGCAATCTGCCATCCCGACGCGGGGCAACTGATTTTTGTTTGCCAGACAACAAGTCCGTGGTTCATTTTTGGGGGCATATGGCTGGGAGTGGCCGGCTGGCTCCTTAAAAAGCTCGATACGCAGGATGGTTCCCAGGCCAGAGGTGGCACCAGTGCCAAGTTGGGCTGTTTTTGTAGTACCAAGTGCGTCCTGCAATTTGCCTTCCAGAAGAGGGGCAGTTGAGTTTTGTTTGCCAGAGAAAAGGGCCGTGGTTTGTGTTTGAGGGAATGTGGCTGAGAGGGGCCGGCTGACACCTGAAAATCCACAATAGGCAGGATGGTTCCCAGATCCAAGGTGGCACCAGTGCCAAGTCGGGCTGGTTTGATTGTACTAAATAGCTCCTGCAATCTGCCATCAAAAAGTTGGCAGGCGAATTTTGTTTTCCAGGGAAAAGCGCCGTTGTTTTTGTTTGGGGGCCTGTGCCTGGGAGTGGCCGGCTGGCTCCTTAGAATCCACGATACGCAGGATGTTTCCCAGACCCAAGGTGGCACCAGTGCCAAGTTGGGCTGGTTTGATGGTGCAAAGTGGCTCCTGCAATCTGCCATCGAGAAGCAGGGTAGATTACTTTTGTTTGCCAGGGAAACGGGCAGAATTTTGTGTCTGGGGGCCTATGGCTGGGAGTGGCCAGCTGGCTCCTTAAAATGCACCATACGCAGGATGGTGACCAGACCCAAGGTGGCACCAGTGCCAAGTCGGGCTGCTTTTGTAGTACCAAGTGCGTCCTGCAATTTGCCATCCAGAAGAGGGGCAGTTGAGTTTTGTTTACCCGAGTAAAGTGCCGTGGTTTGTGTTTGGGGGCCTATGGCTGAGAGTGGCCGGCTGGCCCCTGAAAATCCACGATAGGCAGAATGGTTCCCAGATCCAAGGTGGCACCAGTGCCAAGTCGGGCTGGTTTGATGGTGCAAAGTGGCTCCTGCAATCTGCCATCCAGACGCGGGGCAGCGGATTTTTGTTTGCTGGAGAAAAGTTCCGTGGTTTGTTTTTGGCGGTATATGGCTGGGCGTGGCCGGCTGGCTCCTTAAAAAGCTCGATACGCAGGATGGTTCCCTGACCCAAGGTGGCATCAGTGCCAAGTCGGGCTGTTTTCGTAGTACCAAGTGCGTCCTGCAATTTGCCATCCAGAAGAGGGGCAGTTGAGTTTTGTTTGCCAGAGAAAAGGGCCGTGGTTTGTGTTTGGGGGCATATGGCTGAGAGTGGCCGGCTGGCCCCTGAAAATCCACGATAGGCAGGATGGTTCCCAGACCAGAGGTGGCACCAGTGCCAAGTCGGGCTGGTTTGATAGTAATAAATAGCTCCTGCAATCTGCCATCCAGAAGCGGGGCAGCTTACTTTTGTTTGCCATGGAAACGGGCCGAGCTTTGTGTCTGGGGGCCTATGGCTGGGAGTGACCGGCTGGCTCCTGAAAAGCTACGATAGGCAGGATGGTTCCCAGACCCATGGTGGCACCAGTGCCAAGTTGGGCTGGTTTGATTGTACCAAGTGGCTCCTGCAATCTGCCATCAAAAATTTGGCAGGCCAGTTTTGTTTTCCAGGGAAAAGCGCCGTTGTTTGTGTTTGTGGGCCTGTGGCTGGGAGTGGCCAGGTGGCTCCTTAGAATCCACAAAACGCAGGATGGTTCCCAGACCAGAGGTGGCACCAGTGCCAAGTCGGGCTAATTTGATGGTGCAAAGTGGCTCCTGCAATCTGCCATCCAGAAGCGGGGTAGCTTACTTTTGTTTGCCAGGGAAACGGGCAGAGCTTTGTGTCTGGGGCCTATGGCTGAGAGTGACCGGCTGGCTCCTGAAAAGCTACGATAGGCAGGATGGTTACCAGACCCATGGAGGCACCAGTGCCAAGTTGGGCTGGTTTGATAGTACCAAGTCGCTCCTGCAATCAGCCATCCAAAAGCAGGGCAACTGAGTTTTGTTTCCCAGAGAAAAGCGCCTTTGTTTGTGTTTGGGGGCCTGTGGCTTGGAGTGGCAGCCTCGCGCCTTAGAATCTACGTTACGCAGCATGGTTCCCAGAGCCAAGGTGGCACCAGTGCCAAGTCGGGCTGGTTTGATAGTACCAAGTGGCTCCTGCAATCTACCATCCAGAAGCGGGGCAGCTTACTTTTGTTTGCCAGGGAAACGGGCCGAGGTTTGTGTCTGGGGGCCTATGGCTGGGAGTGACCAGCTGGCTCCTGAAAAGCTACGATAGGCAGGATGGTTACCAGACCCGAGGTGGCACCAGTGCCAGGTTGGGCTGGTTTGATAGTACCAAGTGGCTCCTGTAATCTGCCATCCAGAAGCGGGGCAGCTTACTTTTGTTTACCATGGAAATGGGCCGAGCTTTGTGTCTGGGCGCCTATGGCTGGGAATGGCCAGCTGGCTCCTGAAAAGCTACGATAGGCAGGATTTTGACCAGACCCATGGTGGCACCAGTGCCAAGTTGGCTGGTTTGATAGCACCAAGTGGCTCCTGCAATCTGCCATCAAAATGTTGGCAGGCGAGTTTTGTTTTCCAGGGAAAAGCGCCGTTGTTTGTGTTTGGGGGCCTGTGGCTGGGAGTGGCCGGCTGCCTCCTTAGAATCCACGATACGCAGGATGGTTTCCACTCCCAAGGTGGCACCAGTTCCAAGTCTGGCTGGTTTGATAGTACCAAGAGGTTCCTGCAATCTGCCATCCAGAAGCGGGGCAGCTTACTTTTGTTTGCCAGGGAAACGGGCCGAGGTTTTTTTCTGGGGGCCTATGGCTGGGAGTGACCCGCTGGCACCTGAAAAGCTACAGTAGGCAGGATGATTACCAGACCCATGGTAGCAGCAGTCCCAAGTTGGGCTGATTTGATAGTACCAAGTGGCTCCTGCAATCTGCCATCAAAATGTTGGCAGGCGAGTTTTGTTTTCCAGGGAAAAGCGCCGTTGTTTGTGTTTGGGGCCCTGTGGCCGGGAGTGGCCGCCTGTCGTCTTGGAATCCACGTTACGCAGGATGGTTCCCAGACCAGAGGTGGCACCATTGCCAAGTCGGGCTGGTTTGATAGTACCAAGTTGCTCCTGCAATCTGCCATCCAGAAGCGGGGCAGCTTACTTTTGTTTGCCAGGGAAACGGGCCCAGGTATTTGTCTGGGGCCCTATGGCAGGGAGTGACTGGCTGGCTCCTGAAAAGCTACGATAGGCAGGATGTTTACCAGACCCATGGTGGCACCAGTGCCAAGTTGGGCTGGTTTGATAGTACCAAGTGGCTCCTGCAATCTGCCATCAAAAAGTTGGCAGGCGAGTTTTGTTTTCCAGGGAAAAGCACCGTTGTTTGTGATTGGGGGCCTGTGGCTGGGAGTGGCCAGCTGGCTAATTAGAATCCACGATACGCAGGATGGTTCCCAGACCCAAGTTGGCACCAGTGCCAAGTCGGGCTGGTTTGATACTACCAAGTGGCTCCTGCAATCTGCCATCCAGAAGCGGGGCAGCTGAATTTTGTTTGCCAGAGATAAAGGCTGTTGTTTGTGTACGGGGGCCTGTAGCATGCAGCGGCGGGCTGGCTCCTGAAAATCCATGATACGCAGCATGCTTCCCAGACCCAAGGTGGCACCAGTGCCAAGTAGGGCTGGTTTGATAGTACCAAGTGGCTCCTGCAATCTGCCATCCAGAAGAGGGGCAGTTGAGTTTTGTTTGCCAGAGAAAAGGGCCGTGGTTTGTGTTTGGGGGCATATGGCTGAGAGTGGCCGGCTGGCCCCTGAAAATCCACGATAGGCAGGATGGTTCGCAGACCAGAGGTGGCACCAGTGCCAAGTCGGGCTGGTTTGATAGTATAAATAGCTCCTGCAATCTGCCATCCAGAAGTGGGGCAGCTTACTTTTGTTTGCCAGGGAAACGGGCCGAGGTTTGTGTCTGGGGGCCTATGGCTGGGAGTGACCGGCTGGCTCCTGAAAAGCTACGATAGGCAGGATGGTGACCAGACCCATGGTGGCACCAGTGCCAAGTTGGGCTGGTTTGATAGTACCAAGTGGCTCCTGCAATCTGCCATCAAAAATTTGGCAGGCCAGTTTTGTTTTCCAGGGAAAAGTGCCGTTGTTTGTGTTTGGGGGCCTGTGGCTGGGAGTGGCCCGCTGTCTCCTTAGAATCCACGATAAGCAGGATGGTTCCCAGACCAGAACTGGAACCAGTGCCAAGTCGGGCTGGTTTGATGGTGCAAAGTGGCTCCTGCAATCTGCCATCCAGAAGCGCGGTAGCTTACATTTGTTTGCCAGGGAAACGGGCCGAGGTTTGTGTCTGGGGGCCTATGGCTGGGAGTGACCGGCTGGCTCCTGAAAAGCTACGATAGGCAGGATGGTGACCAGACCCATGGTGGCACCAGTGCCAAGTTGGGCTGGTTTGATAGTACCAAGTGGCTCCTGCAATCTGCCATCAAAAAGTTGGCAGGCGAGTTTTGTTTTCCAGGGAAAAGCGCCGTTGTTTTTCTTTGTGGGCCTGTGGCTGGGAGTGGCCGCCTGGCGCATTAGAATCTACGTTACGCAGCATGGTTCCCAGACCCAAGGCGGCAGCAGTGCCAAGTCGGGCTGGTTTGATAGTACCAAGTGGCTCCTGCAATCTGCCATCAAAATTTTGGCAGGCGAGTTTTGTTTTCCAGGGAAAAGCGCCGTTGTTTCTGTTTGGGGGCCTGCAGCTGGGAGTGGCCGGCTGGCTCCTTAGAATCCACGATACGCAGGATGGTTCCAGGAGCCAAGGTGGCAGCAGTGCCAAGTCGGGCGGGTTTGATAGTACGAAGTGGCTCCTGCAATGTGCCATCCAGACGCTGGGCAGCTGAGTTTTGTTTCCCAGAGGAAAGGGCCGTGGGTTGTGTTTGGTGTCATATGGCTGGGAGTGGCCAGCTGGCTCCTTAAAATGCACGATACGCAGGATGGTGACCAGACCCAATGTGGCACCAGTGCCAAGTCGGGCTGGTTTTTTAGTACCAAGTGCGTCCTGCAATTTGCCATCCCGAAGAGGGGCAGTTGAGTTTTGTTTGCCAGAGAAAAGGGCCGTGGTTTGTGTTTGGGGGCCTATGGCTGAGAGTGGCCGGCTGGCCCCTGAAAATCCACGATACGCAGGATGGTTCCCAGACCCAAGTTGGCACCAGTGCCAAGTCGGGCTGGTTTGATGGTGCAAAGTGGCTCCTGCAATCTGCCATCCAGACGCGGGGCAGCGGATTTTTGTTTGCTGGAGAAAAGTTCCGTGGTTTGTTTTTGGCGGTATATGGCTGGGCGTGGCCGGCTGGCTCCTTAAAAAGCTCGATACGCAGGATGGTTCCCTGACCCAAGGTGGCATCAGTGCCAAGTCGGGCTGTTTTCGTAGTACCAAGTGCGTCCTGCAATTTGCCATCCAGAAGAGGGGCAGTTGAGTTTTGTTTGCCAGAGAAAAGGGCCGTGGTTTGTGTTTGGGGGCATATGGCTGAGAGTGGCCGGCTGGCCCCTGAAAATCCACGATAGGCAGGATGGTTCCCAGACCAGAGGTGGCACCAGTGCCAAGTCGGGCTGGTTTGATAGTACTAAATAGCTCCTGCAATCTGCCATCCAGAAGCGGGGCAGCTTACTTTTGTTTGCCAGGGAAACGGGCCGAGGTTTGTGGCTGGGGGCCCATGGCTGGGAGTGACTGGCTGGCTCCTGAAAAGCTACGATAGGCAGGATGGTGACCAGACCCATGGTGGCACCAGTGCCAAGTTGGGCTGGTTTGATAGTACCAAGTGGCTCCTGCAATCTGCCATCAAAAAGTTGGCAGGCGAGTTTTGTTTTCCAGGGAAAAGCACCGTTGTTTGTGTTTGTGGGCCTGTGGCTGGGAGTGGCCAGCTGGCTAATTAGAATCCACGATACGCAGGATGGTTCCCAGACCCAAGTTGGCACCAGTGCCAAGTCGGGCTGGTTTGATACTACCAAGTGGCTCCTGCAATCTGCCATCCAGAAGCGGGGCAGCTGAATTTTGTTTGCCAGAGAAAAAGGCTGTTGTTTGTGTTTGGGGGCCTGTAGCTTGCAGTGGCGGGCTGGCTCCTGAAAATCCATGATACGCAGCATGCTTCCCAGACCCAAGGTGACACCAGTGCCAAGTCGGGCTGGTTTGATAGTACCAAGTGGCTCCTGCAATCTGCCATCCAGAAGAGGGGCAGTTGAGTTTTGTTTGCCAGAGAAAAGGGCCGTGGTTTGTGTTTGGGGGCATATGGCTGAGAGTGGCCGGCTGGCCCCTGAAAATCCACGATAGGCAGGATGGTTCCCAGACCAGAGGTGGCACCAGTGCCAAGTCGGGCTGGTTTGATAGTAATAAATAGCTCCTGCAATCTGCCATCCAGAAGTGGGGCAGCTTACTTTTGTTTGCCAGGGAAACGGGCCGAGGTTTGTGTCTGGGGGCCTATGGCTGGGAGTGACAGGCTGGCTCCTGAAAAGCTACGATAGGCAGGATGGTGACCAGACCCATGGTGGCACCAGTGCCAAGTTGGGCTGGTTTGATAGTACCAAGTGGCTCCTGCAATCTGCCATCAAAAATTTGGCAGGCCAGTTTTGTTTTCCAGGGAAAAGTGCCGTTGTTTGTGTTTGGGGGCCTGTGGCTGGGAGTGGCCCGCTGTCTCCTTAGAATCCACGATAAGCAGGATGGTTCCCAGACCAGAACTGGAACCAGTGCCAAGTCGGGCTGGTTTGATGGTGCAAAGTGGCTCCTGCAATCTGCCATCCAGAAGCGCGGTAGCTTACATTTGTTTGCCAGGGAAACGGGCCGAGGTTTGTGTCTGGGGGCCTATGGCTGGGAGTGACCGGCTGGCTCCTGAAAAGCTACGATAGGCAGGATGGTTACCAGACCCATGGTGGCACCAGTGCCAAGTTGGGCTGATTTGATAGTACCAAGTGGCTCCTGCAATCTGCCATCAAAAAGTTGGCAGGCGAGTTTTGTTTTCCAGGGAAAAGCGCCGTTGTTTTTCTTTGTGGGCCTGTGGCTGGGAGTGGCCGCCTGGCGCATTAGAATCTACGTTACGCAGCATGGTTCCCAGACCCAAGGCGGCAGCAGTGCCAAGTCGGGCTGGTTTGATAGTACCAAGTGGCTCCTGCAATCTGCCATCAAAATTTTGGCAGGCGAGTTTTGTTTTCCAGGGAAAAGCGCCGTTGTTTCTGTTTGGGGGCCTGCGGCTGGGAGTGGCCGGCTGGCTCCTTAGAATCCACGATACGCAGGATGGTTCCAGGAGCCAAGGTGGCAGCAGTGCCAAGTCGGGCGGGTTTGATAGTACGAAGTGGCTCCTGCAATGTGCCATCCAGACGCTGGGCAGCTGAGTTTTGTTTCCCAGAGGAAAGGGCCGTGGGTTGTGTTTGGTGTCATATGGCTGGGAGTGGCCAGCTGGCTCCTTAAAATGCACGATACGCAGGATGGTGACCAGACCCAATGTGGCACCAGTGCCAAGTCGGGCTGGTTTTTTAGTACCAAGTGTGTCCTGCAATTTGCCATCCCGAAGAGGGGCAGTTGAGTTTTGTTTACCAGAGTAAAGGTCCGTGGTTTGTGTTTGGGGGCTATGGCTGAGAGTGGCCGGCTGGCCCCTGAAAATCCACGATAGGCAGAATGGTTCCCAGATCCAAGGTGGCACCAGTGCCAAGTCGGGCTGGTTTGATGGTGCAAAGTGGCTCCTGCAATCTGCCATCCAGACGCGGGGCAGCGGATTTTTGTTTGCTGGAGAAAAGTTCCGTGGTTTGTTTTTGGCGGTATATGGCTGGGCGTGGCCGGCTGGCTCCTTAAAAAGCTCGATACGCAGGATGGTTCCCAGAGCCAAGGTGGCATCAGTGCCAAGTCGGGCTGTTTTCGTAGTACCAAGTGCGTCCTGCAATTTGCCATCCAGAAGAGGGGCAGTTGAGTTTTGTTTGCCAGAGAAAAGGGCCGTGGTTTGTGTTTGGGGGCATATGGCTGAGAGTGGCCGGCTGGCCCCTGAAAATCCACGATAGGCAGGATGGTTCCCAGACCAGAGGTGGCACCAGTGCCAAGTCGGGCTGGTTTGATAGTAATAAATAGCTCCTGCAATCTGCCATCCAGAAGCGGGGCAGCTTACTTTTGTTTGCCATGGAAACGGGCCGAGATTTGTGTCTGGGGGCCTATGGCTGGGAGTGACCGGCTGGCTCCTGAAAAGCTACGATAGGCAGGATGGTGACCAGACCCATGGTGGCACCAGTGCCAAGTTGGGCTGGTTTGATAGTACCAAGTGGCTCCTGCAATCTGCCATCAAAAATTTGGCAGGCCAGGTTTGTTTTCCAGGGAAAAGCGCCGTTGTTTGTGTTTGTGGGCCTGTGGCTGGGAGTGGCCAGGTGGCTCCTTAGAATCCACAAAACGCAGGATGGTGCCCAGACCCGAGGTGGCACCAGTGCCAAGTTGGGCTGGTTTGATGGTTCAAAGTGGCTCCTGCAATCTGCCATCCAGAAGCGGGGTAGCTTACTTTTGTTTGCCAGGGAAACGGGCAGAGCTTTGTGTCTGGGGCCTATGGCTGAGAGTGACCGGCTGGCTCCTGAAAAGCTACGATAGGCAGGATGGTTACCAGACCCATGGAGGCACCAGTGCCAAGTTGGGCTGGTTTGATAGTACCAAGTGGCTCCTGCAATCAGCCATCCAAAATCAGGGCAACTGAGTTTTGTTTCCCAGAGAAAAGCGCCTTTGTTTGTGTTTGGGGGCCTGTGGCTTGGAGTGGCCGCCTCACGCCTTAGAATCTACGTTACGCAGCATGGTTCCCAGAGCCAAGGTGGCACCAGTGCCAAGTCGGGCTGGTTTGATAGTACCAAGTGGCTCCTGCAATCTACCATCCAGAAGCGGGGCAGCTTACTTTTGTTTGCAAGGGAAACGGGGCGAGGTTTGTGTCTGGGGGCCTATGGCTGGGAGTGACCGGCTGGCTCCTGAAAAGCTACGATAGGCAGGATGGTTACCAGACCCGAGGTGGCACCAGTGCCAGGTTGGGCTGGTTTGATAGTACCAAGTGGCTCCTGCAATCTGCCATCCAGAAGCGGGGCAGCTTACTTTTGTTTACCATGGAAATTGGCCGAGATTTGTGTCTGGGCGCCTATGGCTGGGAGTGGCCAGCTGGCTCCTGAAAAGCTACGATAGGCAGGATTTTGACCAGACCCATGGTGGCACCAGTGCCAAGTTGGCTGGTTTGATAGCACCAAGTGGCTCCTGCAATCTGCCATCAAAATGTTGGCAGGCGAGTTTTGTTTTCCAGGGAAAAGCGCCGTTGTTTGTGTTTGGGGGCCTGTGGCTGGGAGTGGCCGGCTGTCTCCTTAGAATCCACGATACGCAGGATGTTTTCCAGTCCCAAGGTGGCACCAGTTCCAAGTCTGGCTGGTTTGATAGTACCAAGAGGTTCCTGCAATCTGCCATCCAGAAGCGGGGCAGCTTACTTTTGTTTGCCAGAGAAAAAGGCTGTTGTTTGTGTTTGGGGGCCTGTAGCTTGCAGTGGCGGGCTGGCTCCTGAAAATCCATGATACGCAGCATGCTTCCCAGACCCAAGGTGGCACCAGTGCCAAGTCGGGCTGGTTTGATAGTACCAAGTGGCTCCTGCAATCTGCCATCCAGAAGCGGGGCAGCTTACTTTTGTTTGCCAGGGAAACGGGCCGAGGTATTTGTCTGGGGCCCTATGGCAGGGAGTGACTGGCTGGCTCCTGAAAAGCTACGATAGGCAGGATGTTTACCAGACCCATGGTGGCACCAGTGCCAAGTTGGGCTAATTTGATAGTACCAAGTGGCTCCTGCAATCTGCCATCCAGAAGCGGGGCAGCTTACTTTTTTTTTCTATGGAAACGGGCCGAGGCTTCTGTCTGGGGGTCTATGGCTGGGAGTGACCTCCTGGCTCCTGAAAAGCTATGCTAGGCAGGATGGTGACCAGACCCATGGTGGCACCAGTGCCAAGTTGGGCTGGTTTGATAGTACCAAGTGGCTCCTGCAATCTGCCATCAAAAAGTTGGCAGGCGAGTTTTGTTTTCTGGGGAAAAGCGCCGTTGTTTGTGTTTGGGGGCATGTGGCTCGGAGTGGCCGGGTGGCTGCTTAGAATCCACAATACGCAGGATGGTTCCCAGACCAGTGGTGGCACCAGTGCCAAGTTGGGCTGGTTTGATATTACCAAGTGGCTCCTGCAATCTGCCATCCAGAAGCGGGGTAGCTTACTTTTGTTTGCCAGGGAAATGGGCCGAAATTCTTGTCTGGGGGCCAGTGCCTGGGGCTGGCTGGCTGGCCCCTGAAAAGCTACGATAGGCAGGATGGTGACCTGACCCAAGGTGGCACCAGTGCCAAGTTGGGCTGGTTTGATAGTACCAAGTGGCTCCTGCAATCTGCCATCCAGAAGCGGGGCAGCTTAATTTTGTTTGCCAGGGAAACGGGCCGAGGTTTGTGTCTGGAGGCCTACGGCTGGGAGTGACCGGCTGGCTCCTGAAAAGCTACGATAGGCAGGATGGTGACCAGACCCATAGTGGCACCAGTGCCAAGTTGGGCTGGTTTGATTGTACCAAGTGGCTCCTGCACTCTGCCATCAAAAAGCTAGCAGGCGAGTTTTGTTTTCCAGGGAAAAGCGCCGTTGTTTGTGATTGGGGGCCTGTGGCTGGGAGTGGCCGGCTGGCTCCTTAGAACCCACGATACGCAGCATGGTTCCCAGACCAGAGGTGGCACCAGTGCCAAGTCGGGCTGGTTTGATGATGCCAAGTTGCTCCTGCAATCTGCCATCCAGAAGCGGGGTAGCTTACTTTTGTGTGCCAGGGAAACGGGCCGAGGTTTGTGGCTGGGGGCCCATGGCTGGGAGTGACCGGCTGGCTCCTGAAAAGCTACGATAGGCAGGATGGTGACCAGACCCATGGTGGCACCAGTGCCAAGTTGGGCTGGTTTGATAGTACCAAGTGGCTCCTGCAATCTGCCATCAAAAAGTTGGCAGGCCAGTTTTGTTTTCCAGGGAAAAGCACCGTTGTTTGTGTTTGGGGGCCTGTGGCTGGGAGTGGCCAGCTGGCTAATTAGAATCCACGATACGCAGGATGGTTCCCAGACCCAAGTTGGCACCAGTGCCAAGTCGGGCTGGTTTGATACTACCAAGTGGCTCCTGCAATCTGCCATCCAGAAGCGGGGCAGCTGAATTTTGTTTGCCAGAGAAAAAGGCTGTTGTTTGTGTTTGGGGGCCTGTAGCTTGCAGTGGCGGGCTGGCTCCTGAAAATACATGATACGCAGCATGCTTCCCAGACCCAAGGTGGCACCAGTGCCAAGTAGGGCTGGTTTGATAGTACCAAGTGGCTCCTGCAATCTGCCATCCAGAAGAGGGGCAGTTGAGTTTTGTTTGCCAGAGAAAAGGGCCGTGGTTTGTGTTTGGGGGCATATGGCTGAGAGAGGCCGGCTGGCTCCTTAAAAACCACAATAGGCAAGATGGTTCCCAGATCCAAGGTGGCACCAGTGCCACGTCTGGCTGGTTTGATAGTACTAAATAACTCCTGCAATCTGCCATCCAGAAGCGGGGCAGCTTACTTTTGTTTGCCAGGGAAACGGGCCGAGGTTTTTGTCTGGGGGCCTATGGCTGGGAGTGACCGGCTGGCTCTGAAAAGCTACGATAGGCAGGATGGTGACCAGACCCATGGTGGCACCAGAGCCAAGTTGGGCTGGTTTGATAGTACCAAGTGGCTCCTGCAATCTGCCATCAAAAAGTTGGCAGGCCAGTTTTGTTTTCCAGGGAAAAGCACCGTTGTTTGTGTTTGGGGGCCTGTGCCTGGGAGTGGCCAGCTGGCTCCTAAGAATCCACGATACGCAGGATGGTTCCCAGAGCCAAGGTGGCACCAGTGCCAAGTCGGGCTGGTTTGATAGTACCAAGTGGCTCCCGCAATCTGCCATCCAGAAGCGGGGTAGCTTACTTTTGTTTGCCAGGGAAACGGGCAGAGCTTTGTGTCTGGGGCCTATGGCTGGGACTGACCGGCTGGCTCCTGAAAAGCTACGATACGCAGGATGGTGACCAGACCCATGGAGGCACCAGTGCCAAGTTGGGCTGGTTTGATAGTACCAAGTGGCTCCTGCAATCTGCCATCCAAAAGCAGGGCAGCTGAGTTTTGTTTGCCAGGGAAAAGGGCTGTGGTATGTGTTTGGGTCCTGTGGCTGGGAGTGGCCGACTGGCTCCTTAAATTCCATGATACGCAGCATGGTTCCCAGAGCCAAGGTGGCACCAGTGCCAAGTTGGGCTGGTTTGACAGTGTCAAGCGCCTCCTGCAATCTCCCATCCACAAGTGGGGCAGCTGAGATTTTTTTGCCTGTGAATCGGGCCGTTGTTTTTGATTGGGGTCTGTGGCCGAGAGTGGTCGGCTGGCTCCTGACAATCCACAATACGCAGGATGGTTCCCAGACCCAAGGTGGCACCAGTGCCAAGTTGGGCTGGTTTGATTGTACCAAGTGCGTCCTGCAATCTGCCATCCAGAAGAGGGGCAGCTGAGTTTTGTTTGCCAGAGAAAAGGGCCGTGGTTTTTGTTTGGGGGCCTATGGCTGAGAGTGGCCGGCTGGCCCCTGAAAATCCACGATAGGCAGAATGGTTCCCAGACCCAAGGTGGCACCAGAGCCAAGTCGGGCTGGTTTGATGGTGCAAAGTGGCTCCTGCAATCTGCCATCCCGACGCGGGGCAGCTGATTTTTGTTTGCCAGACAACAAGTCCGTGGTTCATTTTTGGGGCATATGGCTGGGAGTGGCCGGCTGGCTCCTTAAAAAGCTCGATACGCAGGATGGTTCCCAGACCAGAGGTGGCACCAGTGCCAAGTTGGGCTGTTTTTGTAGTACCAAGTGCGTCCTGCAATTTGCCTTCCAGAAGAGGGGCAGTTGAGTTTTGTTTGCCAGAGAAAAGGGCTGTGGTTTGTGTTTGAGGGAATATGGCTGAGAGGGGCCGGCTGACACCTGAAAATCCACAATAGTCAGGATGGTTCCCAGATCCAAGGTGGCACCAGTGCCAAGTCGGGCTGGTTTGATAGTACTAAATAGCTCCTGCAATCTGCCATCAAAAAGTTGGCAGGCGAGTTTTGTTTTCCAGGGAAAAGCGCCGTTGTTTTTGTTTGGGGGCCTGTGGCTGGGAGTGGCCGGCTGGCTCCTTAGAATCCACGATGCGCAGGATGGTTCCCAGACCCAAGGTGGCACCAGTGCCAAGTTGGGCTGGTTTGATGGTGCAAAGTGGCTCCTGCAATCTGCCATCCAGAAGCGGGGTAGATTACTTTTGTTTGCCAGGGAAACGGGCAGAATTTTGTGTCTGGGGGCCTATGGCTGGGAGTGGCCAGCTGGCTCCTTAAAATGCACCCTACGCAGGATGGTGACCAGACCCAAGGTGGCACCAGTGCCAAGTTGGGCTGGTTTGATGGTGCAAAGTGGCTCCTGCAATCTGCCATCCAGACGCGGGGCAGCGGATTTTTGTTTGCTGGAGGAAAGTTCCGTGGTTTGTTTTTGGCGATATATGGCTGGGCGTGGACGGCTGGCTCCTTAAAAAGCTCGATACGCAGGATGGTTCCCAGACCCAAGGTGGCATCAGTGCCAAGTCGGGCTGTTTTCGTAGTACCAAGTGCGTCCTGCAATTTGCCATCCAGAAGAGGGGCAGTTGAGTTTTGTTTGCCAGAGAAAAGGGCCGTGTTTTGTGTTTGGGGGCGTATGGCTGAGAGTGGCCGGCTGGCCCCTGAAAATCCACGATAGGCAGGATGGTTCCCAGACCAGAGGTGGCACCAGTGCCAAGTCGGGCTGGTTTGATAGTACTAAATAGCTCCTGCAATCTGCCATCCAGAAGCGGGGCAGCTTACTTTTGTTTGCCAGGGAAACGGGCCGAGCTTTGTGCCTGGGGGCCTATGGCTGGGAGTGACCGGCTGGCTCCTGAAAAGCTACGATAGGCAGGATGGTGACCAGACCCATGGTGGCACCAGTGCCAAGTTGGGCTGGTTTGATAGTACCAAGTGGCTCCTGCAATCTGCCATCAAATATTTGGCAGGCCAGTTTTGTTTTCCAGGGAAAAGCGCCGTTGTTCGTGTTTGTGGGCCTATAGCTGGGAGTGGCCAGATGGCTCCTTAGAATCCACGATACGCAGGATGGTTCCCAGACCCGAGGTGGCACCAGTGCCAAGTCGGGCTGGTTTGATGTTTCAAAGTGGTTCCTGCAATCTGCCATCCAGAAGCGGGGTAGCTTACTTTTGTTTGCCAGGGAATCGGGCAGAGCTTTGTGTCTGGGGCCTATGGCTGGGAGTGACCGGCTGGCTCCTGAAAAGCTACAGTAGGCAGGATGGTTACCAGACCCATGGAGGCACCAGTGCCAAGTTGGGCTGGTTTGATAGTACCAAGTGGCTCCTGCAATCTGCCATCAAAAATTTGGCAGGCGAGTTTTGTTTTTCAGGGAAAAGCACCGTTGTTTGTGTTTGGGGCCCTGTGGCTGGGAGTGGCCGCCTGTCGTCTTAGAATCCACGTTACGCAGCATGGTTCCCAGATCCAAGGTGGCACCAGTGCCAAGTCGGGCTGGTTTCATAGTACCAAGTGTCTCCTGCAATCTGCCATCCAGAAGCGGGGCAGCTTACTTTTGATTGCCAGGGAAACGGGCCGAGGTATTTGTCTGGGGCCCTATGGCAGGGAGTGACTGGCTGGCTCCTGAAAAGCTACGATAGGCAGGATGTTTACCAGACCCATGGTGGCACCAGTGCCAAGTTGGGCTAATTTGATAGTACCAAGTGGCTCCTGCAATCTTCCATCCAGAAGCGGGGCAGCTTACTTTTGTTTTCCATGGAAACGGGCCGAGGTTTCTGTCTGGGGGTCTATGGCTGGGAGTGGCCTCCTGGCTCCTGAAAAGCTATGCTAGGCAGGATGGTGACCAGACCCATGGTGGCACCAGTGCCAAGTTGGGCTGGTTTGATAGTACCAAGTGGCTCCTGCAATCTGTCATCCAAATGTTGGCAGGCGAGTTTTGTTTTCCGGGGAAAAGCGCCGTTGTTTGTGTTTGGGGGCCTGTGGCTCGGAGTGGCCGGGTGGCTGCTTAGAATCCACAATACGCAGGATGGTTCCCAGGCCAGAGGTGGCACCAGTGTCAAGTTGGGCTGGTTTGATGGTGCAAAGTGGCTCCTGCAATCTGCCATCCAGAAGCGGGGTAGCTTACTTTGGTTTGCCTGGGAAACGGGCCGAAATTCTTGTCTGGGGGCCAGTGCCTAGGGCTGGCTGGCTGGCCCCTGAAAAGCTACGATAGGCAGGATGTTTACCAGACCCATGGTGGCACCAGTGCCAAGTTGGGCTGGTTTGATAGTACCAAGTGGCTCCTGCAATCTGCCATCCAGAAGCGGGGCAGCTTAATTTTGTTTGCCAGGGAAACGGGCCGTTGTTTGTGTCTGGGGGCCTACGGCTGGGAGTGACCGACTGGCTCCTGAAATGCTACGATAGGCAGGATGGTGACCAGACCCATAGTGGCACCAGTGCCAAGTTGGGCTGGTTTGATAGTACCAAGTGCGTCCTGCAATCTGCCATCCAGAAGCGGGGCAGCTGAGTTTTGTTTGCCAGAGAAAAGGGCCGTGGTTTTTGTTTGGGGGCCTATGGCTCAGAGTGGCCGGCTGGCCCCTGAAATTCCACGATAGGCAGAATGGTTCCCAGACCCAAGGTGGCACCAGAGCCAAGTCGGGCTGGTTTGATGGTGCAAAGTGCCTCCTGCAATCTGCCATCCCGACGCGGGGCAGCTGATTTTTGTTTGCCAGACAACAAGTCCGTGGTTCATTTTTGGGGCATATGGCTGGGAGTGGCCGGCTGGCTCCTTAAAAAGCTCGATACGCAGGATGGTTCCCAGGCCAGAGGTGGCACCAGTGCCAAGTTGGGCTGTTTTTGTAGTACCAAGTGCGTCCTGCAATTTGCCTTCCAGAAGAGGGGCAGTTGAGTTTTGTTTGCCAGAGAAAAGGGCTGTGGTTTGTGTTTGAGGGAATATGGCTGAGAAGGGCCGGCTGACACCTGAAAATCCACAATAGTCAGGATGGTTCCCAGATCCAAGGTGGCACCAGTGCCAAGTCGGGCTGGTTTGATAGTACTAAATAGCTCCTGCAATCTGCCATCAAAAAGTTGGCAGGCGAGTTTTGTTTTCCAGGGAAAAGCGCCGTTGTTTTTGTTTGGGGGCCTGTGGCTGGGAGTGGCCGGCTGGCTCCTTAGAATCCACGATACGCAGGATGGTTCCCAGACCCAAGGTGGCACCAGTGCCAAGTTGGGCTGGTTTGATGGTGCAAAGTGGCTCCTGCAATCTGCCATCCAGAAGCGGGGTAGATTACTTTTGTTTGCCAGGGAAACGGGCAGAATTTTGTGTCTGGGGGCCTATGGCTGGGAGTGGCCAGCTGGCTCCTTAAAATGCACCCTACGCAGGATGGTGACCAGACCCAAGGTGGCACCAGTGCCAAGTCGGGCTGCTTTTGTAGTACCAAGTGCGTCCTGCAATTTGCCATCCAGAAGAGGAGCAGTTGAGTTTTGTTTACCAGAGTAAAGTGCCGTGGTTTGTTTTTGGGGGCCTATGGCTGAGAGTGGCCGGCTGGCCCCTGAAAATCCACGATAGGCAGAATGGTTCCCAGATCCAAGGTGGCACCAGTGCCAAGTCGGGCTGGTTTGATGGTGCAAAGTGGCTCCTGCAATCTGCCATCCAGACGCGGGGCAGCGGATTTTTGTTTGCTGGAGGAAAGTTCCGTGGTTTGTTTTTGGCGATATATGGCTGGGCGTGGCCGGCTGGCTCCTTAAAAAGCTCGATACGCAGGATGGTTCCCTGACCCAAGGTGGCATCAGTGCCAAGTCGGGCTGTTTTCGTAGTACCAAGTGCGTCCTGCAATTTGCCATCCAGAAGAGGGGCAGTTGAGTTTTGTTTGCCAGAGAAAAGGGCCGTGGTTTGTGTTTGGGGGCGTATGGCTGAGAGTGGTCGGCTGGCCCCTGAAAATCCACGATAGGCAGGATGGTTCCCAGACGAGAGGTGGCACCAGTGCCAAGTCGGGCTGATTTGATAGTACTAAATAGCTCCTGCAATCTGCCATCCAGAAGCGGGGCAGCTTACTTTTGTTTGCCAGGGAAACGGGCCGAGCTTTGTGTCTGGGGGCCTATGGCTGGGAGTGACCGGCTGGCTCCTGAAAAGCTACGATAGGCAGGATGGTGACCAGACCCATGGTGGCACCAGTGCCAAGTTGGGCTGGTTTGATAGTACCAAGTGGCTCCTGCAATCTGCCATCAAAAATTTGGCAGGCCAGTTTTGTTTTCCAGGGAAAAGCGCCGTTGTTTGTGTTTGTGGGCCTGTGGCTGGGAGTGGCCAGATGACTCCTTGGAATCCACGATACGCAGGATGGTTCCCAGACCAGAGGTGGCACCAGTGCCAAGTCGGGCTGGTTTGATGTTTCAAAGTGGTTCCTGCAATCTGCCATCCAGAAGCGGGGTAGCTTACTTTTGTTTGCCAGGGAATCGGGCAGAGCTTTGTGTCTGGGGCCTATGGCTGGGAGTGACCGGCTGGCTCCTGAAAAGCTACGATAGGCAGGATGGTTACCAGACCCATGGAGGCACCAGTGCCAAGTTGGGCTGGTTTGATAGTACCAAGTGGCTCCTGCAATCTGCCATCCAAAAGCAGGGCAACTGAGTTTTGTTTGCCAGAGAAAAGCGCTGTTGTTTGTGTTTGGGGTCCTGTGGCTGGGAGTGGCCGGCTGGCTCCTTAGAATCCACGATACGCAGGATGGTTCCCAGACCCAAGGTGGCACCAGTGCCAAGTCAGGCTGGTTTGATAGTACCAAGTGGTTCCTGCAATCTGCCATCCAGAAGCGGGGCAGCTTACTTTTGTTTGCCAGGGAAACGCGCCGAGGTTTTTTTCTGGGGGCCTATGGCTGGGAGTGACCGGCTGGCTCCTGAAAAGCTACAGTAGGCAGGATGATTACCAGACCCATGGTAGCAGCAGTGCCAAGTTGGGCTGATTTGATAGTACCAAGTGGCTCCTGCAATCTGCCATCAAAAAGTTGGGAGGCGAGTTTTGTTCTCCAGGGAAAAGCACCGTTGTTTGTGTTTGGGGCCCTGTGGCTGGGAGTGGCCGCCTGTGGTCTTAGAATCCACGTTACGCAGCATGGTTCCCAGATCCAAGGTGGCACCAGTGCCAAGTAGGGCTGGTTTCATAGTACCAAGTGGCTCCTGCAATCTGCCATCCAGAAGCGGGGCAGCTTACTTTTGTTTGCCAGGGAAACGGGCCGAGGTATTTGTCTGGGGCCCTATGGCAGGGAGTGACTGGCTGGCTCCTGAAAAGCTACGATAGGCAGGATGTTTACCAGACCCATGGTGGCACCAGTGCCAAGTTGGGCTAATTTGATAGTACCAAGTGGTTCCTGCAATCTGCCATCCAGAAGCGGGGCAGCTTACTTTTGTTTGCCAGGGAAACGGGCCGAGGTATTTGTCTGGGGCCCTATGGCAGGGAGTGACTGGCTGGCTCCTGAAAAGCTACGATAGGCAGGATGTTTACCAGACCCATGGTGGCACCAGTGCCAAGTTGGGCTAATTTGATAGTACCAAGTGGCTCCTGCAATCTTCCATCCAGAAGCGGGGCAGCTTACTTTTGTTTTCCATGGAAACGGGCCGAGGTTTCTGTCTGGGGGTCTATGGCTGGGAGTGGCCTCCTGGCTCCTGAAAAGCTATGCTAGGCAGGATGGTGACCAGACCCATGGTGGCACCAGTGCCAAGTTGGGCTGGTTTGATAGTACCAAGTGGCTCCTGCAATCTGTCATCCAAATGTTGGCAGGCGAGTTTTGTTTTCCGGGGAAAAGCGCCGTTGTTTGTGTTTGGGGGCCTGTGGCTCGGACTGGCCGGGTGGCTGCTTAGAATCCACAATACACAGGATGGTTCCCAGGCCAGAGGTGGCACCAGTGTCAAGTTGGGCTGGTTTGATGGTGCAAAGTGGCTCCTGCAATCTGCCATCCAGAAGCGGGGTAGCTTACTTTGGTTTGCCTGGGAAACGGGCCGAAATTCTTGTCTGGGGGCCAGTGCCTGGGGCTGGCTGGCTGGCCCCTGAAAAGCTACGATAGGCAGGATGGTGACCAGACCCATGGTGGCACCAGTGCCAAGTTGGGCTGGTTTGATAGTACCAAGTGGCTCCTGCAATCTGCCATCCAGAAGCGGGGCAGCTTACTTTTGTTTGCCAGGGAAACGGGCCGTTGTTTGTGTCTGGGGGCCTACGGCTGGGAGTGACCGACTGGCTCCTGAAATGCTACGATAGGCAGGATGGTGACCAGACCCATAGTGGCACCAGTGCCAAGTTGGGCTGGTTTGATTGTACCAAGTGGCTCCTGCACTCTGCCATCAAAAAGCTAGCAGGCGAGTTTTGTTTTCCAGGGAAAAGCACCGTTGTTTGTGTTTGGGGGCCTGTGGCTGGGAGTGGCCAGCTGGCTGCTTAGAATCCACGATAGGCAGGATGGTTCCCAGACCCAAGTTGGCACCAGTGCCAAGTCGGGCTGGTTTGATAGTACCAAGTGGCTCCTGCAATCTGCCATCCAGAAGCGGGGCAGCTGAATTTTGTTTGCCAGAGAAAAAGGCTGTTGTTTGTGTTTGGGTGCCTGTAGCTTGCAGTTGCGGGCTGGCTCCTGAAAATCCATGATACGCAGCATGCTTCCCAGACCCAAGGTGGCACCAGTGCCAAGTCGGGCTGGTTTGATAGTACCAAGTGGCTCCTGCAATCTGCCATCCAGAAGAGGGGCAGTTGAGTTTTGTTTGCCAGAGAAAAGGGCCGTGGTTTGTGTTTGGGGGCATATGGCTGAGAGAGGCCGGCTGGCTCTTAAAATCCACGATAGGCAAGATGGTTCCCAGATACAAGGTGTCATCAGTGCCACGTCTGGCTGGTTTGATAGTACTAAATAACTCCTGCAATCTGCCATCCAGAAGCAGGGCAGCTTACTTTTGTTTGCCAGGGAAACGGGCCGAGGTTTTTGTCTGGGGGCCTATGGCTGGGAGTGACCGGCTGGCTCCTGAAAAGCTACAATAGGCAGGATGGTGACCAGACCCATGGTGGCACCAGAGCCAAGTTGGGCTGGTTTGATAGTACCAAGTGGCTCCTGCAATCTGCCATCAAAAAGTTGGCAGGCGAGTTTTGTTTTCCAGGGAAAAGCGCCGTTGTTTGTGTTTGGGGGCCTGTGGCTGGGAGTGGCCGCCTGGCGCCTCAGAATCTACGTTACGCAGCATGGTTCCCAGAGCCAAGGTGGCACCAGTGCCAAGTCAGGCTGGTTTGATAGTACCAAGTGGCTCCTGCAATCTGCCATCAAAAAGTTGACAGGCGAGTTTTGTTTTCCAGGGAAAAGCGCCGTTGTTTTTGTTTGGGGGCCTGTGCCTGGGAGTGGCCGGCTGGCTCCTTAGAATCCACGATACGCAGGATGGTTCCCAGACCCAAGGTGGCACCAGTGCCAAGTTGGGCTGGTTTGATGGTGCAAAGTGGCTCCTGCAATCTGCCATACAGAAGCGGGGTAGCTTACTTTTGTTTGCCAGGGAAACGGGCAGAGCTTTGTGTCTGGGGGCCTACGGCTAGGAGTGACCGACTGGCTCATGAAATGCTACGATAGGCAGGATGGTGACCAGACCCATAGTGGCACCAGTGCCAAGTTGGGCTGGTTTGATTGTACCAAGTGGCTCCTGCACTCTGCCATTAAAAAGCTAGCAGGCGAGTTTTGTTTTCCAGGGAAAAGCGCCGTTGTTTGTGATTGGGGGCCTGTGGCTGGGAGTCGCCGGCTGGCTCCTTAGAACCCACGATACGCAGGATGGTTCCCAGACCAGAGGTGGCACCAGTGCCAAGTCGGGCTGGTTTGATGATGCCAATTTGCTCCTGCAATCTGCCATCCAGAAGCGGGGTAGCTTACTTTTGTGTGCCAGGGAAACGGGCCGAGGTTTGTGGCTGGGGGCCTATGGCTGGGAGTGACCGGCTGGCTCCTGAAAAGCTACGATAGGCAGGATGGTGACCAGACCCATGGTGGCACCAGTGCCAAGTTGGGCTGGTTTGATAGTACCAAGTGGCTCCTGCAATCTGCCATCAAAAAGTTGGCAGGCCAGTTTTGTTTTCCAGGGAAAAGCACCGTTGTTTGTGTTTGGGGACCTGTGGCTGGGAGTGGCCAGCTGGCTACTTAGAATCCACGATACGCAGGATGGTTCCCAGACCCAAGTTGGCACCAGTGCCAAGTCGGGCTGGTTTGATACTACCAAGTGGCTCCGGCAATCTGCCATCCAGAAGCGGGGCAGCTGAATTTTGTTTGCCAGAGAAAAAGGCTGTTGTTTGTGTTTGGGGGCCTGTAGCTTGCAGTGGCGGGCTGGCTCCTGAAAATCCATGATACGCAGCATGCTTCCAAGACCCAAGGTGGCACCAGTGCCAAGTCGGGCTGGTTTGATAGTACCAAGTGGCTCCTGCAATCTGCCATCCAGAAGAGGGGCAGTTGAGTTTTGTTTGCCAGAGAAAAGGGCCGTGGTTTGTGTTTGGGGGCATATGGCTGAGAGAGGCCGGCTGGCTCCTTAAAATCCACGATAGGCAAGATGGTTCCCAGATCCAAGGTGGCACCAGTGCCACGTCTGGCTGGTTTGATAGTACTAAATAACTCCTGCAATCTGCCATCCAGAAGCGGGGCAGCTTATATTTGTTTGCCAGGGAAACGGGCCGAGGTTTTTGTCTGGGGGCCTATGGCTGGGAGTGACCGGCTGGCTCCTGAAAAGCTACGATAGGCAGGATGGTGACCAGACCCATGGTGGCACCAGAGCCAAGTTGGGCTGGTTTGATAGTACCAAGTGGCTCCTGCAATCTGCCATCAAAAAGTTGGCAGGCGAGTTTTGTTTTCCAGGGAAAAGCGCCGTTGTTTGTGTTTGGGGGCCTGTGGCTGGGAGTGGCCGCCTGGCGCCTTAGAATCTACGTTACACAGCATGGTTCCCAGAGCCAAGGTGGCACCAGTGCCAAGTTGGGCTGGTTTGATAGTACCAAGTGGCTCCTGCAATCTGCCATCAAAATGTTTGCAGGCCAGATTTGTTTTCCAGGGAAAAGCGCCGTTGTTTTTGTTTGGGGGCCTGTGGCTGGGAGTGGCCGGCTGGCTAATTAGAATCCACGATACGCAGGATGGTTCCCAGACCCAAGGTGGCACCAGCGCCAAGTTGGGCTGGTTTCATGGTGCAAAGTGGCTCCTGCAATCTGCCATCCAGACGCGGGGCAGCGGATTTTTGTTTGCTGGAGAAAAGTTCCGTGGTTTGTTTTTGGCGGTATATGGCTGGGCGTCGCCGGCTGGCTCCTTAAAAAGCTCGATACGCAGGATGGTTCCCTGACCCAAGGTGGCATCAGCGCCAAGTCGGGCTGTTTTCGTAGTACCAAGTGCGTCCTGCAATTTGCCATCCAGAAGAGGGGCAGTTGAGTTTTGTTTGCCAGAGAAAAAGGCTGTTGTTTGTGTTTGGGGGCCTGTAGCTTGCAGTGGCGGGCTGGCTCCTGAAAATCCATGATACGCAGCATGCTTCCCAGACCCAAGGTGGCACCAGTGCCAAGTAGGGCTGGTTTGATAGTACCAAGTGGCTCCTGCAATCTGCCATCCAGAAGAGGGGCAGTTGAGTTTTGTTTGCCAGAGAAAAGGGCCGTGGTTTGTGTTTGGGGGCATATGGCTGAGAGAGGCCGGCTGGCTTCTTAAAATCCACGATAGGCAAGATGGTTCCCAGATCCAAGGTGGCACCAGTGCCACGTCTGGCTGGTTTGATAGTAATAAATAACTCCTGCAATCTGCCATCCAGAAGCGGGGCAGCTTACTTTTGTTTGCCAGGGAAACGGGCAGAGCTTTGTGTCTGGGGCCTATGGCTGGGACTGACCAGCTGGCTCCTGAAAAGCTACGATACGCAGGATGGTGACCAGACCCATGGAGGCACCAGTGCCAAGTTGGGCTGGTTTGATAGTACCAAGTGGCTCCTGCAATCTGCCATCCAAAAGCAGGGCAGCTGAGTTTTGTTTGCCAAAGAAAAGGGCTGTGGTATGTGTTTGGGTCCTGTGGCTGGGAGTGGCCGACTGGCTCCTTAAATTCCATGATACGCAGCATCGTTCCCAGACCCAAGGTGGCACCAGTGCCAAGTTGGGCTGGTTTGACAGTGTCAAGAGCTTCCTGCAATCCCCCATCCACAAGTGGGGCAGCTGAGATTTTTTTGCCTGTGAATCGGGCCGTTGTTTTTGATTGGGGTCTGTGGCCGAGAGTGGTCGGCTGGCTCCTGACAATCCACAATACGCAGGATGGTTCCCAGACCCAAGGTGGCACCAGTGCCAAGTCGGGCTGGTTTGATAGTACCAAGTGCGTCCTGCAATCTGCCATCCAGAAGCGGGGCAGCTGAGTTTTGTTTGCCAGAGAAAAGGGCCGTGGTTTTTGTTTGGGGGCCTATGGCTCAGAGTGGCTGGCTGGCCCCTGAAAATCCACGATAGGCAGAATGGTTCCCAGACCCAAGGTGGCACCAGAGCCAAGTCGGGCTGGTTTGATGGTGCAAAGTGGCTCCTGCAATCTGCCATCCAGACGCGGGGCAGCGGATTTTTGTTTGCTGGAGAAAAGTTCCGTGGTTTGTTTTTGGCGGTATATGGCTGGGCGTCGCCGGCTGGCTCCTTAAAAAGCTCGATACGCAGGATGGTTCCCAGAGCCAAGGTGGCATCAGTGCCAAGTCGGGCTGTTTTCGTAGTACCAAGTGCGTCCTGCAATTTGCCATCCAGAAGAGGGGCAGTTGAGTTTTGTTTGCCAGAGAAAAGGGCCGTGGTTTGTGTTTGGGGGCATATGGCTGAGAGTGGCCGGCTGGCCCCTGAAAATCCACGATAGGCAGGATGGTTCCCAGAGCCAAGGTGGCATCACTGCCAAGTCGGGCTGGTTTGATAGTACCAAGTGGCTCCTGCAATCTGCCATCCAGAAGCGGGGCAGCTTACTTTTGTTTGCCAGGGAAACGGGCCGAGGTTTGTGTCTGGCGGCCTATGGCTGAGAGTGACCGGCTAGGTCCTGAAAAGCTACGATAGGCAGGATCGTGACCAGACCCATGGTGGCACCAGAGCCAAGTTGGGCTGGTTTGATAGTACCAAGTGGCTCCTGCAATCTGCCATCATAAAGTTGGCAGGCGAGTTTTGTTTTCCAGGGAAAAGCGCTGTTGTTTGTGATTGGGGGCCTGTGGCTGGGAGTGGCCAGCTGGCTCCTTAGAATCCACGATACGCAGGATGGTTCCCAGACCAGAGGTGGCAGCAGTGCCCAGTTGGGCTGGTTTGATGGTGCAAAGTGGCTCCTCTAATCGGCCATCCCAACGCGGGGCAGCTGATTTTTTTTTGCCAGAGAACAAGTCCGTGGTTCGTTTTTGGGGGCATATGGCTGGGAGGGGCCAGCTGGCTCCTTAAAATGCTCGATACGCAGGATGGTTCCCAGACCCAAGGTGGCACCAGTGCCAAGTTGGGATGTTTTGTTGTACCAAGTGCGTCCTGCAATTTGCCCTCCAGAAGAGGGGCAGTTGAGTTTTGTTTGCCAGAGAAAAGGGCCGTGGTTTGTGTTTAAAGGCATATGGCTGAGAGTGGCCGGCTGGCTCCTGAAAATCCACGCTAGGCAGCATGGTTCCCAGACCCAAGGTGGCACCAGTGCCAAGTCGGGCTGGTTTGATGGTGCAAAGTGTCTCCTGCAATCTGCCCTCCAGAAGCGGGGTAGCCGATTTTTGTTTGCAAGAGAAAAGTCTTTGGTTTTTTTTGGGCGCCTGTGGCTTGCAGTGGCCGGCTGGCTCATTAGAATCCACGATACGCAGCATGGTTCCCAGAGCCAAGGTGGCACCAGTGCCAAGTTGGGCTGGTTTTGTAGTAGCAAGTGGCTCCTGCAATTTGCCATCCAGAAGAGGGGCAGTTGAGTTTTGTTTGCCAGAGGAATGGGCCGTGGTTTTTGATTGGGGGTACATGGCTGAGAGTGGCCGGCTGGCCCCTGAAAATCCACGATCGGCAGGATGGTTCGGAGATCCAAGGTGGAACCTGTGCCGAGTCGGGCTGGTTTTATGTTGCAAAGTGGCTCCTGCAATCTGCCATCAAAAAGTTGGCAGGCCAGTTTTGTTTTCCAGGGAAAAGCGCCGTTGTTTGTGTTTGGGGGCCTGCGGCTGGGAGTGGCCAGCTGGCTCCTTTGAATCCACGATACGCAGGATGGTTCCCAGACCAGAGGTGGCACCAGTGCCAAGTCGGGCCAGTTTGATTGTGCAAAGTGGCTCCTGCAATTTGCCATCCAGAAGCGGGGTAGCTTACTTTTGTTTGCCAGGGAAACGGGCCGAGGTTTTTGTCTGGGGCCCTATGGCTGGGAGTGACCGGCTGGCTCCTGAAAAGCTACGATAGGCAGGATTGTTACCAGACCCATGGTGGCACCAGTGCCCAGTTGGGCTGTTTTTGTAGTACCAATTGCGTCCTGCAATTTGCCTTCCAGAAGAGGGGCAGTTGAGTTTTGTTTGCCAGAGAAAAGGGCCGTGGTTTGTGCTTGAGGGCCTATGGCTGAGAGTGGCCGGCTGGCTCCTGAAAATCCACGCCAGGCAGCATGGTTCCCAGACCCAAGGTGGCACCAGTGCCAAGTCGGGCTGGTTTGATGATGCAAAGTGTCTCCTGCAATCTGCCATCCAGAAGCGGGGTAGCCGATTTTTGTTTGCAAGAGAAAAGGTCTTTGGTTTTTTTTGGGCGCCTGTGCCTGGGAGTGGCCGGCTGGCTCATTAGAATCCACGATACGCAGCATGGTTCCCTGAGCCAAGGTGGCACCAGTGCCAAGTTGGGCTGGTTTTGTAGTAGCAAGTGGCTCCTGCAATTTGCCATCCAGAAGAGGGGCAGTTGAGTTTTGTTGGCCAGAGGAAAGGGCCGTGGTTTTTGTTTGGGGGTACATGGCTGAGAGTGGCCGGCTGGCCCCTGAAAATCCACGATAGGCAGGATGGTTACGAGATCCAAGGTGGGACCAGTGCCAAGTCGGGCTGGTTTTATGTTGCAAAGTGGCTCCTGCAATCTGCCATCAAAAAGTTGGCAGGCGAGTTTTTTTTTCCAGGGAAAAGCGCTGTTGTTTGTGTTTGGGGACCTGTGGCTGGGAGTGGCCGGCTGGCTCCTTAGAATCCACGATACGCAGGATGGTTCCCAGACCCAAGGTGGCAGCAGTGCCCAGTTGGGCTGGTTTGATGGTGCAAAGTGGCTCCTCTAATCTGCCATCCAGAAGCGGGGTAGCTTACTTTTGTTTGCCAGGGAAACGGGCAGAGCTTTGTGTCTGGGGGCCTATGGCTTGGAGTGGCCAACTGGCTCCTTAAAATGCACGATACGCAGGATGGTGACTAGACCCAAAGTGGCACCAGTGCCAAGTCGGGCTGGTTTTGTAGTACCAAGTGCGTCCTGCAATTTGCCATCCAGAAGAGGGGCAGTTGAGTTTTGTTTACCAGAGTAAAGTGCCGTGGTTTTTGTTTGGGGGCCTATGGCTGAGAGTGGCCGGCTGGCCCCTGAAAATCCACGATAGGCAGGATGGTTCCCAGATCCAAGGTGGCACCAGTGCCAAGTCGGGCTGGTTTGATGGTGCACAGTGGCTCCTGCAATCTGCCATCCAGACGCGGGGCAGCGGATTTTTGTTTGCTGGAGAAAAGTTCCGTGGTTTGTTTTTGGCGGTATATGGATGGGAGTGGCCGGCTGTCTCCTTAAAAAGCTCGATACGCAGGATGGTTCCCTGACCCAAGGTGGCATCACCGCCAAGTCGGGCTGTTTTCGTAGTACCAAGTGCGTCCTGCAATTTGCCGTCCAGAAGAGGGGCAGTTGAGTTTTGTTTGCCAGAGAAAAGGGCCGTGGTTTGTGTTTGGGGGCCTATGGCTGAGAGTGGCCGGCTGGCCCCTGAAAATCCACGATAGGCAGGATGGTTCCCAGACCCAAGGTGGCACCAGTGCCAAGTCGGGCTGGTTTGATAGTAATAAATAGCTCCTGCAATCTGCCATCCAGAAGCGGGGCAGCTTACTTTTGTTTGCCAGGGAAACGGGCCGAGCTTTGTGTCTGGGGGCCTATGGCTGGGAGTGACCGGCTGGCTCCTGAAAAGCTACGATAGGCAGGATGGTGACCAGACCCATGGTGGCACCAGTGCCAAGTTGGGCTGGTTTGATAGTACCAAGTGTCTCCTGCAATCTGCCATCAAAAAGTTGGCAGGCGAGTTTTGCTTTCCAGGGAAAAGCGCCGTTGTTTGTGTTTGGGGGCCTGCGGCTGGGAGTGGCCGGCTGGGTCCTTAGAATCCACGATACGCAGGATGGTTCCCAGACCCGAGGTGGCACCAGTGCCAAGTCGGGCTGGTTTGATAGTACGAAGTGGCTCCTGCAATCTGCCATCCAGAAGCGGGGCAGCTTACTTTTGTTTGCCAGGGAAACGGGCCGAGGTTTGTGACTGGGGGCCTATGGCTGGGAGTGACCGGCTGGCTCCTGAAAAGCTCCGATAGGCAGGATGGTGACCAGACCCATGGTGGCACCAGAGCCAAGTTGGGCTGGTTTGATAGTACTAAGCGGCTCCTGCAATCTGCCATCAAAAAGTTGGCAGGCGAGTTTTGTTTTCCAGGGACAAGCGCCGTTGTTTGTGTTTGGGGGCCTGTGGCTGGGAGTGGCCGGCTGGGTCCTTAGAATCCACGATACGCAGGATGGTTCCCAGACCCGAGGTGGCACCAGCGCCAAGTCGGGCTGGTTTGATGGTTAAAGTGGCTCCTGCAATCTGCCATCCAGAAGCGGGGTAGCTTACTTTTGTTTGCCGGGGAAACGGGCAGAGATTTGTGTTTGGGGCCTATGGCTGGGACTGATCGGCTGGCTCCTGAAAAGCTACGATAGGCAGGATGGTGACCAGACCCATGGTGGCACCAGTGCCAAGTTGGGCTGGTTTGATACTACCAAGTGGCTCGTGCAATCTGCCATCAAAATGTTGGCAGGCGAGTTTTGTTTTCCAGGGAAAAGCGCCGTTGTTTTTGTTTGGGGGCCTTTGGCTGGGAGTGGACAGCTGGCTCCTTAGAATCCACGTTACGAGGGATGGTTCCCAGACCAGAGGTTGCACCAGTGCCAAGTTAGGCTGATTTGATAGTACCAAGGGCGTCCTGCAATCTGCCATCCAGAAGCGGGGCAGCTGAGTTTTTTTTGCCTGTGAAACGGGCCGTTGTTTTTGATTGGTGTCTGTGGCCGAGAGTGGTCGGCTGGCTCCTGACAATCCACGATAGGCAGAATGGTTCCCAGACCCAAGGTGGCACCAGTGCCAAGGCGGGCCAGTTTGATGGTGCAAAGTGGCTCCTGCAATCTGCCATCCAGAAGCGCGGTAGCTTACTTTTGTTTGCCAGGGAAACGGGTCGAGGTTTGTGTCTGGGGGCTATGGCTCGGAGTGACCGGCTGGCTCCTGAAATCTACGATAGGCAGGATGGTGACCAGACCCATGGAGGCACCAGTGCCAAGTTGGGCTGGTTTGATAGTACCAAGTGGCTCCTGCAATCTGCCATCAAAATTTGGCAGGCGAGTTTTGTTTTCCAGGGAAAAGCGCCGTTGTTTGCGTTTGGGGGCCTGTGGCTGGGAGTGGACGGCTGGCTCCTTAGAATCCACGATACGCAGGACAGTTCCCAGACCAGAGGTGGCACCAGTGCCAAGTCGGGCTGGTTTGATAGTACCAAGTGGCTCCTGCAATCTGCCGTCAAAAAGTTGGCAGGCGCATTTTGTTTTCCAGGGAATAGCGCCGTGGTTTGTGTTTGCGGCCCTGTGGCTGGGAGTGGCCGGCTGACTCCTTAGAATCCACGATACGCAGGATGGTTCCCAGACCCAAGGAGGCACCAGTGCCAAGTCGGGCTGGTTTGATAGTACCAAGTGGTTCCTGCAATCTGCCATCCAGAAGCAGGGCAGCTTACTTTTGTTTACCATGGAAACGGGCCGACATTTGTGTCTGGGCGCCTATGTTTGGGAGTGACCGGCTGGCTCCTGAAAAGCTACGATAGGCAGGATGGTGACCAGACCCATGGTGGCACCAGTGCCAAGTTGGGCTGGTTTGATAGTACCAAGTGGCTCCTGCAATCTGCCATCAAAAATTTGGCAGTCGAGTTTTGTTTTCCAGGGAAAAGCGCCATTGTTTGTGTTTGGGGGCCTGTGGCTGGGAGTGGCCAACCGGCTCCTTAGAACCCACGATAAGCAGGATGGTCCCCAGACCAGAGGTGGCACCAGTGCCAAGTCGGGCTAGTTTGATGGTGCAAAGTGGCTCCTGCAATCTGCCATCCGGAAGCAGGTTAACGTACTTTTGTTTGCCAGGGAAACGGGCCGAGGATTTTGTCTGGGGGCCTATGGCTGGGAGTGACCGGCTGGCTCCAGAAAAGCTACAATAGGCAGTATGGTGACCAGACCCAAGGTGGCACCAGTGCCAAGTTGGGCTGGTTTGATAGTACCAAGTGGCTCCTGCAATCTGCCATCAAAAATTTGGCAGGCGAGTTTTGTTTTCCAGGGAAAAGCGCCGTTGTTTGTATTTGGTGGCCTACGGCTGGGAGTGACCCGCTGGCTCCGGAAAAGCTACGATAGGCAGTATGGTGACCAGACCCATGGTGGCACCAGTGCCAAGTTGGGCTGGTTTGATACTACCAAGTGGCTCCTGCAATCTGCCATCAAAAATTGGCAGGCGAGTTTTGTTTTCCAGGGAAAAGCACCGTTGTTTGTGTTTGGGGGCCTGTGGCTGAGAGTGGCCAGCTGGCTCCTTAGAATCCACGATACGCAGGATGGTTCCCAGATCCAAGGTGGCACCAGTGCCAAGTCGGGCTGGTTTGATGGTGCAAAGTGGCTCCTGCAATCTGCCATCCAGAAGCGGGGTAGCTTACATTTGTTTGCCAGGGAAACGGGCAGAGCTTTGTGTCTGGGGGCCTATGGCTGGGAGTGGCCAGCTGGCTCCTTAAAATGCACGATATGCAGAATGGTGACCAGACCCAAGGTGGCACCAGTGCCAAGTCGGGCTGGTTTTGTAGTACCAAGTGTGTCCTGCAATTTGCCATCCAGAAGAGGGGCAGTTGAGTTTTGTTTACCAGAGTAAAGTGCCGTGGTTTGTGTTTGGGGGCCTATGGCTGAGATTTGCCGGCTGGCCCCTGAAAATCCACGATAGGGAGGATGGTTCCCAGACCAGAGGTGGCACCAGTGCCAAGTCGGGCTGGTTTGATGGTGCAAAGTGGCTCCTGCAATCTGCCATCCAGAAGCGGGGTAGCTTACTTTTGTTTGCCAGGGAAACGGGCAGAGCTTTGTGTCTGGGGGCCTATGGCTGGGAGTGACCGGCTGGCTCCTGAAAAGCTACGATAGGCAGGATGGTTACCAGACCCATGGTGGCACCAGTGCCAAATTGGGCTGATTTGATAGTACCAAGTGGCTCCTGCAATCTGCCATCAAAAAGTTGGCAGGCGAGTTTTGTTATCCAGGGAAAAGTGCCGTTGTTTTTGTTCGGGGGCCTGTGGCTGGGAGTGGCCGGCTGGCTCCTTAGAATCCACGATACGCAGCATGGTTCCCAGACCCAAGGTGGCACCAGTGCCAAGTTGGGCTGGTTTGATAGTATCAAGTGGTTCCTGCAATCTGCCATCCAGAGGCGGGGCAGCTTACTTTTGTTTGCCAGGGAAACGGGCCGAGGTTTGTATCTTGGGGCCTATGGCTGGGAGTGACCGGCTGGCTCCTGAAAAGCTACGATAGGCAGGATGGTGACCAGACCCATGGTGGCACCAGTGCCAAGTTGGGCTGGTTTGATAGTACCAAGTGGCTCCTGCAATCTCCCATCCAAAATTTGGCAGGCGAGTTCTGTTTTCCAGGGAAAAGCGCCGTTGTTTGTGTTTGGGGGCCTGTGGCTGGGAGTGGCCCCCTGGCGTCTTAGAATCTACATTACGCAGCATGGTTCCCAGATCCAAGGTGGCACCAGTGCCAAGACGGGCTGGTTTGATAGTACCAAGTGGCTCCTGCAATCTGCCATCAAAAAGTTGGCAGGCGAGTTTTGTTTTCCAGGGAAATGCGCCATTGTTTGTGTTTGGCGGTATGTGGCTGGGAGAGGCCAGCTGGCTCCTTAGAATCCACGATACGCAGGATGTTTCCCAGACCCAAGGGGGAACCAGTGCCAAGTCGGACTGGTTTGATGGTGCAAAGTGGCTCCTGCAATCTGCCATCCAGGATCGGGGCAGCTTACTTTTGTTTGCCAGGAAAACGGGCCGAGGTTTGTGTCTCGGGGCCTATGGCTGGGAGTGACCGGCTGGCTCCTGAAAAGCTACGATAGGCAGGATGGTGACCAGACCCATGGTGGCACCAGTGCCAAGTTGAGCTGATTTGATAGTACCAAGTGCGTGCTGTAATCTGCCATCAAAAAGTTGGCAGGCGAGTTTTGTTTTCCAGGGAAAAGCGCCGTTGTTTGTGTTTGGGGGCCTGTGGCTGGGAGTGGCCGGCTGGCTCCTTAGAATCCACGATACGCAGGAGGGTTCCCAGACCAGAGGTGGCACCAGTGCCAAGTCGGGCTGGTTTGATACTACCAAGTGGTTCCTGCAATCTGCCATCCAGAAGCGGGGAAGCTTACTTTTGTTTGCCAGGGAAACGGGCCGAGGTTTGTGTCTGGGGGCCTATGGCTGGGAGTGACCGGCTGGCTCCTGAAAAGCTACGATAGGCAGGATGGTGACCAGACCCATGGTGGCACCAGTGCCAAGTTGGGCTGGTTTGATAGTACCAAGTGGCTCCTGCAATCTGCCATCAAAAATTTGGCAGGCGAGTTTTGTTTTCCAGGGAAAAGCGCCGTTTTTTGTGTTTGGGGTCCTCTGGCTGGGAGTGGCCGGCTGGCTAATTAGAATCCACGATACGCAGGATGGTTGCCAGACCCAGGGTGGCACCAGTGTCAAGTCAGGTTAGTTTGATGGTGCAAAGTGGCTCCTGCAATCTGCCATCCAGAATCGGGGCAGCTTACTTTTGTGTGCCAGGGAAACGGGCCGAGGTTTGTGTCTCGGGGAATATGGCCGGGAGTGACCGGCTGGCTCCTGAAAAGCTACGATAGGCAGGATGGTGACCAGACCCATGGTGGCACCAGTGCCAAGTTGGGCTGGTTTGATAGTACCAAGTGGCTCCTGCAATCTGCCATCAAATTGTTGGCAGGCGAGTTTTGTTTTCCAGGGAAAAGCGCCGTTGTTTTTGTTTGGGGGCCTGTGGCTGGGAGTGGCCGGCTGGCTCCTTAGAATCCACGATACGCAGCATGGTTCCCACAGCCAAGATGGCACCAGTGCCAAGTCGTGCTGGTTTGATACTACCAAGGGGTTCCTGCAATCTGCCACCCAGAAGCGGGGCAGCTTACTTTTGTCTGCCAGGGAAGAGGGCCGAGGTTTTGGTCTGGGGGCCTATGTCTGGGAGTGAGCCGCTGGCTCCTGAAAAGCTACGATAGGCAGGATGGTGACCAGACCCATGGTGGCACCAGTGCCAAGTTGGGCTGTTTTGATAGTAGCAAGTGGCTCCTGCAATCTGCCATCAAAAATTTGGCAGGCGAGTTTTGTTTTCCAGGGAAAAGCGCCGTTGTTTGTGATTGGTGGCCTGTGGCTGGGAGTGACCGGCTGGCTAATTAGAATCCACGATACACAGCATGGTTCCCAGACCCAAGGTGGCACCAGTGCCAAGTCAATCTGCTTTGATAATACCAAGTGGTTCCTGCAATCTGCCATCCAGAGGCGGGGCAGCTTACTTTTGTTTGCCAGGGAAACGGGCCGAGGTTTGTGTCTGGGGGCCTATGGCTGGGAGTGACCGTCTAGGTCTTGAAAAGCTACGATAGGCAGGATGGTGACCAGACCCATGGTGGCACCAGTGCCAAGTTGGGCTGGTTTGATAGTACCAACTGGCTCCTGTAATCTGCCATCAAAAAGTTGGCAGGCGAGATTTGTTTTCCAGGGAAAAGCGCCGTTCTTTTTGTTTGGCGGCATGTGGCTGGGAGTGGCCAGCTGGCTCCTTAGAATCCACGATACGCAGCATGGTTCCCAGAGCCAAGGTGGCACCAGTGCCAAGTCGGGCTGGTTTGATGGTGCAAAGTAGTTCCTGCAATCGGCCATCCAGAAGCGGGGTAGCTTGCTTGTGTTTGCCAAGGAAACGGGCCGAGGTTTGTATCTTGATGCCTATGGCTGGGAGTGACCGGCTGTCTCCTGAGAAGCTACGATAGGCAGGATGGTGACCAGACCCATGGTGGCACCAGTGCCAAGTTGGGCTGATTTGATAGTACCAAGTGGCTCCTGCAATCTGCTCACAAAAAGTTTGCAGGCGAGTTTTGTTTTCCAGGGAAAAGCGCCGTTGTTTGTGTTTGGGGTCGGGTGGCTCGGATTGGCCGGCTGGATAATTAGAATCCACGATACGCAGCATGGTTCCAAGACCAGAGGTGGCACCAGTGCCAAGTCGGGCTAGTTTGATGGTGCGAAGTAGCTCCTGCAATCTGCCATCCAGAAGCGCAGTAGCTTACTTTTGTTTGCCAGGGAAACGGGCCGAGCTTTGTGTCTGGCGGCCTATGGCTGGGAGTGGCCGCCTGGCTCCTTAGAATCCACGATACGCAGCATGGTTCCCAGACCCAAGCTGGCAACAGTGCCAAGTTGGGCTGGTTTGATACTACCAAGTGTTTCCTGCAATCTGCCATCCAGAAGCGGGGCAGCTTACTTTTGTTTGCCAGGGAAACGGGCCGAGGTTTGTGTCTTGGGGCCTATGGCTGGGAGTGACCGGCTGGCTCCTGAAAAGCTACGATAGGCAGGATGGTGACCAGACCCATGGTGGCACCAGTGCCAAGACGGGCTGGTTTGATAGTACCAAGTGGCTCATGCAATCTGCCATCCAAAAGTTGGCAGGCGAGTTCTGTCTTCCAGGGAAAAGCGCCGTTGTTTCTGTTTGGGGGCCTGTGCCTGGGTGTGGCCGGCGGGCTCCTTAGAACCCACGATACGCAGCATTGTTCCCAGACCCAAGGTGGCACCAGTGCCAAGTTGGCCTGGTTTAATACTACCAAGTGGCTCCTGCAATCTGCCATCCAGAAGCGGGGCAGCTTACTTTTGTATGCCAGGGAAACGGGCAGAGCTTTGTGTCTGGGGGCCTATGGCTGGGAGTGACCGGCTGACTCCTGAAAAGCTACGATAGGCAGGATGGTGACCAGACCCATGGTGGCAGCAGTGCCAAGTTGGGCTGGTTTGATAGTACCAAGTGGCTCCTGTAATCTGCCATCAAAATGTTGGAAGGCGAGATTTGTTTTTCAGGGAAAAGCGCCGTTGTTTCTATTTGGGGGCGTGTGGCTGGGAGTGGCCGGCCGGCTAATTAGAATACGCGATACGCAGGATGGTTCCCAGACCAGAGGTGGCACCAGTGCCAAGTCGGGCTGGTTTGATACTACCAAGTGGTTCCTGCAATCTGCCATCCAGAAGCGGGGAAGCTTACTTTTGTTTGCCAGGGAAACGGGCTGAGGTTTGTGGCTGGGGGCCTATGGCTGGGAGTGACCGGCTGGCTCCTGAAAAGCTACGATAGGCAGGATGGTGACCAGACCCATGGTGGCACCAGTGCCAAGTTGAGCTGATTTGATAGTACCAAGTGCGTGCTGTAATCTGCCATCAAAAAGTTGGCAGGCGAGTTTTGTTTTCCAGGGAAAAGCGCCGTTGTTTGTGTTTGGGGGCCTGTGGCTGGGAGTGGCCGGCTGCCTCCTTAGAATCCACGATACGCAGGAGGGTTCCCAGACCAGAGGTGGCACCAGTGCCAAGTCGGGCTGGTTTGATACTACCAAGTGGTTCCTGCAATCTGCCATCCAGAAGCGGGGAAGCTTACTTTTGTTTGCCAGGGAAACGGGCCGAGGTTTGTGTCTGGGGGCCTATGGCTGGGAGTGACCGGCTGGCTCCTGAAAAGCTACGATAGGCAGGATGGTGACCAGACCCATGGTGGCACCAGTGCCAAGTTGGGCTGGTTTGATAGTACCAAGTGGCTCCTGCAATCTGCCATCAAAAATTTGGCAGGCGAGTTTTGTTTTCCAGGGAAAAGCGCCGTTGTTTGTGTTTGGGGTCCTCTGGCTGGGAGTGGCCGGCTGGCTAATTAGAATCCACGATACGCAGGATGGTTGCCAGACCCAGGGTGGCACCAGTGTCAAGTCAGGTTAGTTTGATGGTGCAAAGTGGCTCCTGCAATCTGCCATCCAGAATCGGGGCAGCTTACTTTTGTGTGCCAGGGAAACGGGCCGAGGTTTGTGTCTCGGGGAATATGGCCGGGAGTGACCGGCTGGCTCCTGAAAAGCTACGATAGGCAGGATGGTGACCAGACCCATGGTGGCACCAGTGCCAAGTTGGGCTGGTTTGATAGTACCAAGTGGCTCCTGCAATCTGCCATCAAATTGTTGGCAGGCGAGTTTTGTTTTCCAGGGAAAAGCGCCGTTGTTTTTGTTTGGGGGCCTGTGGCTGGGAGTGGCCTGCTGGCTCCTTAGAATCCACGATACGCAGCATGGTTCCCACAGCCAAGGTGGCACCAGTGCCAAGTCGTGCTGGTTTGATACTACCAAGGGGTTCCTGCAATCTGCCACCCAGAAGCGGGGCAGCTTACTTTTGTCTGCCAGGGAAGAGGGCCGAGGTTTTGGTCTGGGGGCCTATGTCTGGGAGTGAGCCGCTGGCTCCTGAAAAGCTACGATAGGCAGGATGGTGACCAGACCCATGGTGGCACCAGTGCCAAGTTGGGCTGTTTTGATAGTAGCAAGTGGCTCCTGCAATCTGCCATCAAAAATTTGGCAGGCGAGTTTTGTTTTCCAGGGAAAAGCGCCGTTGTTTGTGATTGGTGGCCTGTGGCTGGGAGTGACCGGCTGGCTAATTAGAATCCACGATACACAGCATGGTTCCCAGACCCAAGGTGGCACCAGTGCCAAGTCAATCTGCTTTGATAATACCAAGTGGTTCCTGCAATCTGCCATCCAGAGGCGGGGCAGCTTACTTTTGTTTGCCAGGGAAACGGGCCGAGGTTTGTGTCTGGGGGCCTATGGCTGGGAGTGACCGTCTAGGTCTTGAAAAGCTACGATAGGCAGGATGGTGACCAGACCCATGGTGGCACCAGTGCCAAGTTGGGCTGGTTTGATAGTACCAACTGGCTCCTGTAATCTGCCATCAAAAAGTTGGCAGGCGAGATTTGTTTTCCAGGGAAAAGCGCCGTTCTTTTTGTTTGGCGGCATGTGGCTGGGAGTGGCCAGCTGGCTCCTTAGAATCCACGATACGCAGCATGGTTCCCAGAGCCAAGGTGGCACCAGTGCCAAGTCGGGCTGGTTTGATGGTGCAAAGTAGTTCCTGCAATCTGCCATCCAGAAGCGGGGTAGCTTGCTTGTGTTTGCCAAGGAAACGGGCCGAGGTTTGTATCTTGATGCCTATGGCTGGGAGTGACCGGCTGTCTCCTGAGAAGCTACGATAGGCAGGATGGTGACCAGACCCATGGTGGCACCAGTGCCAAGTTGGGCTGATTTGATAGTACCAAGTGGCTCCTGCAATCTGCTCACAAAAAGTTTGCAGGCGAGTTTTGTTTTCCAGGGAAAAGCGCCGTTGTTTGTGTTTGGGGTCGGGTGGCTCGGATTGGCCGGCTGGATAATTAGAATCCACGATACGCAGCATGGTTCCAAGACCAGAGGTGGCACCAGTGCCAAGTCGGGCTAGTTTGATGGTGCGAAGTAGCTCCTGCAATCTGCCATCCAGAAGCGCAGTAGCTTACTTTTGTTTGCCAGGGAAACGGGCCGAGCTTTGTGTCTGGCGGCCTATGGCTGGGAGTGGCCGCCTGGCTCCTTAGAATCCACGATACGCAGCATGGTTCCCAGACCCAAGCTGGCAACAGTGCCAAGTTGGGCTGGTTTGATACTACCAAGTGTTTCCTGCAATCTGCCATCCAGAAGCGGGGCAGCTTACTTTTGTTTTCCAGGGAAACGGGCCGAGGTTTGTGTCTTGGGGCCTATGGCTGGGAGTGACCGGCTGGCTCCTGAAAAGCTACGATAGGCAGGATGGTGACCAGACCCATGGTGGCACCAGTGCCAAGACGGGCTGGTTTCATAGTACCAAGTGGCTCATGCAATCTGCCATCCAAAAGTTGGCAGGCGAGTTCTGTCTTCCAGGGAAAAGCGCCGTTGTTTCTGTTTGGGGGCCTGTGCCTGGGTGTGGCCGGCGGGCTCCTTAGAACCCACGATACGCAGCATTGTTCCCAGACCCAAGGTGGCACCAGTGCCAAGTTGGCCTGGTTTAATACTACCAAGTGGCTCCTGCAATCTGCCATCCAGAAGCGGGGCAGCTTACTTTTGTATGCCAGGGAAACGGGCAGAGCTTTGTGTCTGGGGGCCTATGGCTGGGAGTGACCGGCTGACTCCTGAAAAGCTACGATAGGCAGGATGGTGACCAGACCCATGGTGGCAGCAGTGCCAAGTTGGGCTGGTTTGATAGTACCAAGTGGCTCCTGTAATCTGCCATCAAAATGTTGGAAGGCGAGATTTGTTTTTCAGGGAAAAGCGCCGTTGTTTCTATTTGGGGGCGTGTGGCTGGGAGTGGCCGGCCGGCTAATTAGAATACGCGATACGCAGGATGGTTCCCAGACCAGAGGTGGCACCAGTGCCAAGTCGGGCTGGTTTGATACTACCAAGTGGTTCCTGCAATCTGCCATCCAGAAGCGGGGAAGCTTACTTTTGTTTGCCAGGGAAACGGGCCGAGGTTTGTGGCTGGGGGCCTATGGCTGGGAGTGACCGGCTGGCTCCTGAAAAGCTACGATAGGCAGGATGGTGACCAGACCCATGGTGGCACCAGTGCCAAGTTGGGCTGGTTTGATAGTACCAAGTGGCTCCTGCAATCTGCCATCAAACAGTTGGCAGGCGAGTTTTGTTTTCCAGGGAAAAGCGCCATTGTTTGTGTTTGGGGGCCTGTGGCTGGGAGTGGCCGGCTGGCTCCTTAGAATCCACGATACGCAGGACAGTTCCCAGACCAGAGGTGGCACCAGTGCCAAGTCGGGCTGGTTTGATAGTACCAAGTGGCTCCTGCAATCTGCCGTCAAAAAGTTGGCAGGCGAGTTTTGTTTTCCAGGGAAATGCGCCATTGTTTGTGTTTGGTTGTATGTGGCTGGGAGAGGCCAGCTGGCTCCTTAGAATCCACGATACGCAGGATGTTTCCCAGACCCAAGGGGGAACCAGTGCCAAGTCGGACTGGTTTGATGGTGCAAAGTGGCTCCTGCAATCTGCCATCCAGGATCGGGGCAGCTTACTTTTGTTTGCCAGGAAAACGGGCCGAGGTTTGTGTCTCGGGGCCTATGGCTGGGAGTGACCGGCTGGCTCCTGAAAAGCTACGATAGGCAGGTTGGTGACCAGACCCATGGTGGCTCCAGTGCCAAGTTGAGCTGATTTGATAGTACCAAGTGCGTGCTGTAATCTGCCATCAAAAAGTTGGCAGGCGAGTTTTGTTTTCCAGGGAAAAGCGCCGTTGTTTGTGTTTGGGGACCTGTGGCTGGGAGTGGCCGGCTGGCTCCTTAGAATCCACGATACGCAGGAGGGTTCCCAGACCAGAGGTGGCACCAGTGCCAAGTCGGGCTGGTTTGATACTACCAAGTGGTTCCTGCAATCTGCCATCCAGAAGCGGGGAAGCTTACTTTTGTTTGCCAGGGAAACGGGCCGAGGTTTGTGTCTGGGGGCCTATGGCTGGGAGTGACCGGCTGGCTCCTGAAAAGCTACGATAGGCAGGATGGTGACCAGACCCATGGTGGCACCAGTGCCAAGTTGGGCTGGTTTGATAGCACGAAGTGGCTCCTGCAATCTGCCATCAAAAATTTGGCAGGCGAGTTTTGTTTTCCAGGGAAAAGCGCCGTTGTTTGTGTTTGGGGTCCTCTGGCTGGGAGTGGCCGGCTGGCTAATTAGAATCCACGATACGCAGGATGGTTGCCAGACCCAGGGTGGCACCAGTGTCAAGTCAGGTTAGTTTGATGGTGCAAAGTGGCTCCTGCAATCTGCCATCCAGAATCGGGGCAGCTTACTTTTGTGTGCCAGGGAAACGGGCCGAGGTTTGTGTCTCGGGGAATATGGCCGGGAGTGACCGGCTGGCTCCTGAAAAGCTACGATAGGCAGGATGGTGACCAGACCCATGGTGGCACCAGTGCCAAGTTGGGCTGGTTTGATAGTACCAAGTGGCTCCTGCAATCTGCCATCAAATTGTTGGCAGGCGCATTTTGTTTTCCAGGGAAAAGCGCCGTTTTTTGTGTTTGGGGCCCTGTGGCTGGGAGTGGCCGGCTGCCTCCTTAGAATCCACGATACGCAGGATGGTTTCCAGGCCCATGGTGGAACCAGTTCCAAGTCTGGCTGGTTTGATAGTACCAAGTGGTTCCTGCAATCTGCCATCCAGAAGCGGGGCAGCTTACTTTTGTTTGCCAGGGAAACGGGTCGAGGTTTTGTGTCTGGGGGCCAATGGCTGGGAGTGACCGGCTGGCTCCTGAAAAGCTACGATAGGCAGGATGGTGACCAGACCCATGGTGGCAGCAGTGCCAAGTTGGGCTGGTTTGATAGTACCAAGTGGCTCCTGCAATCTGCCATCAAAAAGTTGGCAGTCGAGTTTTGTTTTCCAGGGAAAAGCGCCGTTGTTTGTGTTTGGGGGCCTGTGGCTGGGAGGGGCCAGCTGGTGCCTTAGAATCCACGATACGCAGGATGGTTCCCAGACCAGAGGTGGCACCACTGCCAAGTCGGGCTAGTTTGATGGTGCAAAGTGGCTCCTGCAATCTGCCATCCAGAAGCGGGGTAGCTTACTTTTGTATGCCAGGGAAACGGGCCGAGGTTTTTGTCTGGGGGACTATGGCTGGGAGTGAGTGGCTGGCTCCTTAGAATCCACGATACGCAGGAGGGTTCCCAGAGCCAAGGTGGCATCAGTGCCAAGTCGGGCTGTTTTGAGAGCAACAAGTGGCTCCTGCAATCTGCCATCAAAAATTTGGCAGGCGAGTTTTGTTTTCCAGGGAAAAGCGCCAGTGTTCGTGTTTAGGGGCTGTGGTTGGGAAAGGCCGGATGGCTAATTAGAATCCACGATACGCAGGATGGTTCCCAGACCCAAGGAGGCACCAGTGCCAAGTCAGGCTGGTTTGATAGTACTAAGTGCGTCCTGCAATCTGCCATCCAGAAGCGGGGCAGCTTACTTTTGTTTACCATGGAAACGGGCCGACATTTGTGTCTGGGCGCCGATGGCTGGGAGTGACCGGCTGGCTCCTGAAAAGCTACGATAGGCAGGATGGTGACCAGACCCATGGTGGCACCAGTGCAAAGTTGGGCTGGTTTGATAGCACCAAGTGGCTCCTGCAATCAGCCATCAAAAAGTTGGCAGTCGAGTTTTGTTTTCCACGGAAAAGCACCATTGATTGTGTTTGGGGGCCTGTGGCTGGGAGTGGCAAACCGGCTCCTTAGAACCCACAATAAGCAGGATGGTCCCCAGACCAGAGGTGGCACTAGTGCCAAGTCGGGCTAGTTTGATGGTGCAAAGTGGCTCCTGCAATCTGCCATCCGGAAGCCGGTTAACTTACTTTTGTTTGCCAGGGAAACGGGCCGAGGATTTTGTCTGGGGGCCTATGGCTGGGAGTGACCGGCTGGCTCCGGAAAAGCTACGATAGGCAGTATGGTGACCAGACCCATGGTGGCACCAGTGCCAAGTTGGGCTGGTTTGATAGTACCAAGTGGCTCCTGCAATCTGCCATCAAAAAGTTGGCAGGCCAGTTTTGTTTTCCAGGGAAAAGCGCCATTGATTTTGTTTGGGGGCCTGTGGCTGGGAGTGGCCGGCTGGCTCCTTAGAATCCACGATACGCAGCATGGTTCCCAGACCCAAGGTGGCACCAGTGCCAAGTTGGGCTGGTTTGATAGTACGAAGTGGCTCCTGCAATCTGCCATCCAGAAGCGGGGCAGCTTACTTTTGTTTGCCAGGGAAACGGGCCGAGGTTTTTGTCTGGGGGCTATGGTTCGGAGCGACCAGCTGGCCCCTGAAAAGCTACGATAGGCAGGATGGTTACCAGACCCATGGTGGCACCAGTGCCAAGTTGGGCTGGTTTGATAGTACCAAGTGGCTCCTGCAATCTGCCATCAAAATTTGGCAGGCGAGTTTTGTTTTCCAGGGAAAAGCGCCGTTGTTTGTGTTTGGGGACCTGTGGCTGGGAGTGGACGGCTGGCTCCTTAGAATCCACGATACGCAGGACAGTTCCCAGACCAGAGGTGGCACCAGTGCCAAGTCGGGCTGGTTTGATAGTACCAAGTGGCTCCTGCAATCTGCCGTCAAAAAGTTGGCAGGCGCATTTTGTTTTCCAGGGAAAAGCGCCGTTTTTTTTGTTTGGGGCCCTGTGGCTGGGAGTGGCCGGCTGCCTCCTTAGAATCCACGATACGCAGGATGGTTTCCAGGCCCATGGTGGAACCAGTTCCAAGTCTGGCTGGTTTGATAGTACCAAGTGGCTCCTGCAATCTGCCATCAAGAAGCGGGGCAGCTTACTTTTGTTTGCCAGGGAAACGGGTCGAGGTTTTGTGTCTGGGGGCCTATGGCTGGGAGTGACCGGCTGGCTCCTGAAAAGCTACGATAGGCAGGATGGTGACCAGACCCATGGTGGCACCAGTGCCAAGTTGGGCTGGTTTGATAGTACCAAGTGGCTCCTGCAATCTGCCATCAAAAAGTTGGCAGTCGAGTTTTGTTTTCCAGGGAAAAGCGCCGTTGTTTGTGTTTGGGGGCCTGTGGCTGGGAGGGGCCAGCTGGTGCCTTAGAATCCACGATACGCAGGATGGTTCCCAGACCAGAGGTGGCACCACTGCCAAGTCGGGCTAGTTTGATGGTGCAAAGTGGCTCCTGCAATCTGCCATCCAGAAGCGGGGTAGCTTACTTTTGTATGCCAGGGAAACGGGCCGAGGTTTGTGGCTGGGGGCCTATGGCTGGGAGTGACCGGCTGGCTCCTGAAAAGCTACGATAGGCAGGATGGTGACCAGACCCATGGTGGCAGCAGTGCCAAGTTGGGCTGGTTTGATAGTACCAAGTGGCTCCTGCAATCTGCCATCAAAAAGTTGGCAGTCGAGTTTTGTTTTCCAGGGAAAAGCGCCGTTGTTTGTGTTTGGGGGCCTGTGGCTGGGAGGGGCCAGCTGGTGCCTTAGAATCCACGATACGCAGGATGGTTCCCAGACCAGAGGTGGCACCACTGCCAAGTCGGGCTAGTTTGATGGTGCAAAGTGGCTCCTGCAATCTGCCATCCAGAAGCGGGGTAGCTTACTTTTGTATGCCAGGGAAACGGGCCGAGGTTTTTGTCTGGGGGACTATGGCTGGGAGTGAGTGGCTGGCTCCTTAGAATCCACGATACGCAGGATGGTTCCCAGAGCCAAGGTGGCACCAGTGCCAAGTAGGGCTGTTTTGAGAGCAACAAGTGGCTCCTGCAATCTGCCATCAAAAATTTGGCAGGCGAGTTTTGTTTTCCAGGGAAAAGCGCCAGTGTTCGTGTTTAGGGGCTGTGGTTGGGAAAGGCCGGATGGCTAATTAGAATCCACGATACGCAGGATGGTTCCCAGACCCAAGGAGGCACCAGTGCCAAGTCGGGCTGGTTTGATAGTACCAAGTGCGTCCTGCAATCTGCCATCCAGAAGCGGGTTAGCTTACTTTTGTTTACCATGGAAACGGGCCGACATTTGTGTCTGGGCGCCGATGGCTGGGAGTGACCGGCTCGCTCCTGAAAAGCTACGATAGGCAGGATGGTGACCAGACCCATGGTGGCACCAGTGCAAAGTTGGGCTGGTTTGATAGTACCAAGTGGCTCCTGCAACCTGTCATCAAAAATTTGGCAGGCGAGTTTTGTTTTCCAGGGAAAAGCGCCGTTATTTGTATTTGGGTGCCTATGGCTGGGAGTGACCGGCTGGCTCCTGAAAAGCTACGATAGGCAGTATGGTGACAAGACCCATGGTGGCACCAGTGCCAAGTTGGGCTGGTTTGATAGTACCAAGTGGCTCCTGCAATCTGCCATCCAGAAGCGGGGCAGCTTACTTTTGCTTGCCAGGGAAACGGGCCGAGGTTTTTGTCTGGGGGCTATGGCTCGGAGCGACCAGCTGGCCCCTGAAAAGCTACGATAGGCAGGATGGTTACCAGACCCATGGTGGCACCAGTGCCAAGTTGGGCTGGTTTGATAATACCAAGTGGCTCCTGCAATCTGCCATCAAAATGTTGGCAGGCGAGATTTGTTTTTCAGGGAAAAGCGCCGTTGTTTGTGTTTGGGGACCTGTGGCTGGGAGTGGACGGCTGGCTCCTTAGAATCCACGATACGCAGGACAGTTCCCAGACCAGAGGTGGCACCAGTGCCAAGTCGGGCTGGTTTGATAGTACCAAGTGGCTCCTGCAATCTGCCGTCAAAAAGTTGGCAGGCGCATTTTGTTTTCCAGGGAAAAGCGCCGTTTTTTGTGTTTGGGGCCCTGTGGCTGGGAGTGGCCGGCTGCCTCCTTAGAATCCACGATACGCAGGATGGTTTCCAGGCCCATGGTGGAACCAGTTCCAAGTCTGGCTAGTTTGATAGTACCAAGTGGTTCCTGCAATCTGCCATCCAGAAGCGGGGCAGCTTACTTTTGTTTGCCAGGGAAACGGGTCGAGGTTTTGTGTCTGGGGGCCTATGGCTGGGAGTGACCGGCTGGCTCCTGAAAAGCTACGATAGGCAGGATGGTGACCAGACCCATGGTGGCACCAGTGCCAAGTTGGGCTGGTTTGATAGTACCAAGTGGCTCCTGCAATCTGCCATCAAAAAGTTGGCAGTCGAGTTTTGTTTTCCAGGGAAAAGCGCCGTTGTTTGTGTTTGGGGGCCTGTGGCTGGGAGGGGCCAGCTGGTGCCTTAGAATCCACGATACGCAGGATGGTTCCCAGACCAGAGGTGGCACCACTGCCAAGTCGGGCTAGTTTGATGGTGCAAAGTGGCTCCTGCAATCTGCCATCCAGAAGCGGGGTAGCTTACTTTTGTATGCCAGGGAAACGGGCCGAGGTTTTTGTCTGGGGGACTATGGCTGGGAGTGAGTGGCTGGCTCCTTAGAATCCACGATACGCAGGAGGGTTCCCAGAGCCAAGGTGGCATCAGTGCCAAGTCGGGCTGTTTTGAGAGTAACAAGTGGCTCCTGCAATCTGCCATCAAAAATTTGGCAGGCGAGTTTTGTTTTCCAGGGAAAAGCGCCAGTGTTCGTGTTTAGGGGCTGTGGTTGGGAAAGGCCGGATAGCTAATTAGAATCCACGATACGCAGGATGGTTCCCAGACCCAAGGAGGCACCAGTGCCAAGTCAGGCTGGTTTGATAGTACTAAGTGCGTCCTGCAATCTGCCATCCAGAAGCGGGGCAGCTTACTTTTGTTTACCATGGAAACGGGCCGACATTTGTGTCTGGGCGCCGATGGCTGGGAGTGACCGGCTGGCTCCTGAAAAGCTACGATAGGCAGGATGGTGACCAGACCCATGGTGGCACCAGTGCAAAGTTGGGCTGGTTTGATAGCACCAAGTGGCTCCTCCAATCAGCCATCAAAAAGTTGGCAGTCGAGTTTTGTTTTCCACGGAAAAGCGCCATTGATTGTGTTTGGGGGCCTCTGGCTGGGAGTGGCAAACCGGCTCCTTAGAACCCACAATAAGCAGGATGGTCTCCAGACCAGAGGTGGCACTAGTGCCAAGTCGGGCTAGTTTGATGGTGCAAAGTGGCTCCTGCAATCTGCCATCCGGAAGCGGGTTAACTTACTTTTGTTTGCCAGGGAAACGGGCCGAGGATTTTGTCTGGGGGCCTATGGCTAGGAGTGACCGGCTGGCTCCGGAAAAGCTACGATAGGCAGTATGGTGACCAGACCCATGGTGGCACCAGTGCCAAGTTGGGCTGGTTTGATAGCACCAAGTGGCTCCTGCAATCTGCCATCAAAAAGTTGGCAGGCCAGTTTTGTTTTCCAGGGAAAAGCGCCATTGATTGTGTTTGGGGGCCTGTGGCTGGGAGTGGCCGGCTGGCTCCTTAGAATCCACGATACGCAGCATGGTTCCCAGACCCAAGGTGGCACCAGTGCCAAGTTGGGCTGGTTTGATAGTACCAAGTGGCTCCTGCAATCTGCCATCCAGAAGCGGGGCAGCTTACTTTTGTTTGCCAGGGAAACGGGCCGAGGTTTTTGTCTGGGGGCTATGGCTCGGAGCGACCAGCTGGCCCCTGAAAAGCTACGATAGGCAGGATGGTTACCAGACCCATGGTGGCACCAGTGCCAAGTTGGGCTGGTTTGATAGTACCAAGTGGCTCCTGCAATCTGCCATCAAAATTTGGCAGGCGAGTTTTGTTTTCCAGGGAAAAGCGCCGTTGTTTGTGTTTGGGGACCTGTGGCTGGGAGTGGACGGCTGGCTCCTTAGAATCCACGATACGCAGGACAGTTCCCAGACCAGAGGTGGCACCAGTGCCAAGTCGGGCTGGTTTGATAGTACCAAGTGGCTCCTGCAATCTGCCGTCAAAAAGTTGTCAGGCGCATTTTGTTTTCCAGGGAAAAGCGCCGTTTTTTTTGTTTGGGGCCCTGTGGCTGGGAGTGGCCGGCTGCCTCCTTAGAATCCACGATACGCAGGATGGTTTCCAGGCCCATGGTGGAACCAGTTCCAAGTCTGGCTGGTTTGATAGTACCAAGTGGCTCCTGCAATCTGCCATCAAGAAGCGGGGCAGCTTACTTTTGTTTGCCAGGGAAACGGGTCGAGGTTTTGTGTCTGGGGGCCTATGGCTGGGAGTGACCGGCTGGCTCCTGAAAAGCTACGATAGGCAGGATGGTGACCAGACCCATGGTGGCAGCAGTGCCAAGTTGGGCTGGTTTGATAGTACCAAGTGGCTCCTGCAATCTGCCATCAAAAAGTTGGCAGTCGAGTTTTGTTTTCCAGGGAAAAGCGCCGTTGTTTTTGTTTGGGGGCCTGTGGCTGGGAGGGGCCAGCTGGTGCCTTAGAATCCACGATACGCAGGATGGTTCCCAGACCAGAGGTGGCACCACTGCCAAGTCGGGCTAGTTTGATGGTGCAAAGTGGCTCCTGCAATCTGCCATCCAGAAGCGGGGTAGCTTACTTTTGTATGCCAGGGAAACGGGCCGAGGTTTTTGTCTGGGGGACTATGGCTGGGAGTGAGTGGCTGGCTCCTTAGAATCCACGATACGCAGGATGGTTCCCAGAGCCAAGGTGGCACCAGTGCCAAGTAGGGCTGTTTTGAGAGCAACAAGTGGCTCCTGCAATCTGCCATCAAAAATTTGGCAGGCGAGTTTTGTTTTCCAGGGAAAAGCGCCAGTGTTCGTGTTTAGGGGCTGTGGTTGGGAAAGGCCGGATGGCTAATTAGAATCCACGATACGCAGGATGGTTCCCAGACCCAAGGAGGCACCAGTGCCAAGTCGGGCTGGTTTGATAGTACCAAGTGCGTCCTGCAATCTGCCATCCAGAAGCGGGGCAGCTTACTTTTGTTTACCATGGAAACGGGCCGACATTTGTGTCTGGGCGCCGATGGCTGGGAGTGACCGGCTCGCTCCTGAAAAGCTACGATAGGCAGGATGGTGACCAGACCCATGGTGGCACCAGTGCAAAGTTGGGCTGGTTTGATAGCACCAAGTGGCTCCTGCAATCAGCCATCAAAAAGTTGGCAGTCGAGTTTTGTTTTCCACGGAAAAGCGCCATTGATTGTGTTTGGGGGCCTGTGGCTGGGAGTGGCAAACCGGCTCCTTAGAACCCACAATAAGCAGGATGGTCCCCAGACCAGAGGTGGCACTAGTGCCAAGTCGGGCTAGTTTGATGGTGCAAAGTGGCTCCTGCAATCTGCCATCCGGAATCGGGTTAACTTACTTTTGTTTGCCAGGGAAACGGGCCGAGGATTTTGTCTGGGGGCCTATGGCTGGGAGTGACCGGCTGGCTCCGGAAAAGCTACGATAGGCAGTATGGTGACCAGACCCATGGTGGCAGCAGTGACAAGTTGGGCTGGTTTGATAGTACCAAGTGGCTCCTGCAACCTGTCATCAAAAATTTGGCAGGCGAGTTTTGTTTTCCAGGGAAAAGCGCCGTTATTTGTATTTGGGTGCCTATGGCTGGGAGTGACCGGCTGGCTCCTGAAAAGCTACGATAGGCAGGATGGTGACAAGACCCATGGTGGCACCAGTGCCAAGTTGGGCTGGTTTGATAGTACCAAGTGGCTCCTGCAATCTGCCATCAAAATGTGGGCAGGCGAGTTTTGTTTTCCAGGGAAAAGCGCCGTTGTTTGTGTTTGGGGGCCTGTGGCTGATAGTGGCCAGCTGGCTCCTTGGAATCCACGATACGCAGGATGGTTCCCAGACCCAAGGTGCCACCAGTGCCAAGTCGGGCTGGTTTGATGGTTCAAAGTGGCTCCTGCAATCTGCCATCCAGAAGCGGGATGGCTTACCTTTGTTTGCCAGGGAAACGGGCAGAGCTTTGTGTCTGGGGGCCTATGGCTGGGAGTGGCCAGCTGGCTCCTTAAAATGCACGATATGCAGAATGGTGACCAGACCCAAGGTGGCACCAGTGCCAAGTCGGGCTGGTTTTGTAGTACCAAGTGCGTCCTGCAATTTGCCATCCAGAAGAGGGGCAGTTGAGTTTTGTTTACCAGAGTAAAGTGCCGTGGTTTTTGTTTGGGGGCCTATGGGTGAGAGTTGCCGGCTGGCCCCTGAAAATCCACGATAGGCAGGATGGTTCCCAGATCCAAGGTGGCACCAGTGCCAAGTCGGGCTGGTTTGATGGTGCAAAGTGGCTCCTGCAATCTGCCATCCAGACGCGGGGCAGCGGATTTTTGTTTGCTGGAGAAAAGTTCCGTGGTTTGTTTTTGGGGGTATATTGCTGGGCGTGACCGGCTGGCTCCTTAAAAAGCTCGATACGCAGCATGGTTCCCTGACCCAAGGTGGCATTCGTGCCAAGTCGGGCTGTTTTCGTAGTACCAAGCGCGTCCTGCAATCTGCCATCCAGAAGCGGGGCAGCTTACTTTTGTTTGCCAGGGAAACGGGCCGAAATTTTTGTCTGGGGGTCTACGGCTGGGGTAGACTGACTGGCTCCTGAAAAGCTACGATAGGCAGGATGGTAACCAGCCCCATGGTGGCACCAGTGCCAAGTTGGGCTGGTTTGATAGTACCAAGTGGCTCCTGCAATCTGCCATCAAAAAGTTGGCAGGCGAGTTTTGTTTTCCAGGGAAAAGCGCCGTTGTTTGTGTTTGGGGGCATGTGGCTGGGAGTGGCCGGCTGGCTCCTGAAAATCCACGATAGGCAGGGTGGTTCCCAGACCAGAGGTGGCACCAGTGCCATGTCGGGCTGGTTTTATGATGCAAAGTGGCTGCTGCAATCTGCCATCAAAAAGTTGGCAGGCGAGTTTTGTTTTCCAGGGAAAAGCGCCGTTGTTTGTGTTTGGGGGCCTGTGGTTGGGAGTGGCCGTCTGACTAATTCGAATCCACGATACGCAGGATGGTTCCCAGACCAGAGGTGGAACCAGTGACAAGTCGGGCTGCTTTGATGGTGCAAAGTGGTTCCTGCAATCTGCCATCCAGAAGCGCGGTAGCTTACTTTTGTTTGCCAGGGAAACGGGCCGAGGTTTGTGGCTGGGGGCCTATGGCTGGGAGCGACCGGCTGGCTCCTGAAAAGCTACGATAGGCAGGATGGTGGCCAGACGCATGGTGGCACCAGTGCCAAGTTGGGCTGGTTTGATAGTACCAAGTGGCTCCTGCAATCTGCCATCAAAAAGTTGGCAGGCCAGTTTTGTTTTCCAGGGAAAAGCGCCATTGATTGTGTTTGGGGGCTGTGGCTGGGAGTGGCCAGCTGGCTCCTTAGAATCCACGATACGCAGCATGGTTCCCAGACCCAAGGTGGCACCAGTGCCAAGTTGGGCTGGTTTGATAGTACCAAGTGCGTCCTACAATCTGCCATCCAGAAGCGGGGCAGCTTACTTTTGTTTGCCAGGGAAACGGGCCGAGGTTTGTGTCTGGGGGCTATGGCTCGGAGTGACCGGCTGGCTCCTGAAAAGCTCCGATAGGCAGGATGGCGACCAGACCCATGGTGGCACCAGTGCCAAGTTGGGCTGGTTTGATAGCACCAAGTGGCTCCTGCAATCTGCCATCAAAAAGTTGGCAGGCCAGTTTTGTTTTCCAGGGAAAAGCGCCGTTGTTTGTGTTTGGGGGCCTGTGGCTGGGAGTGGCCGGCTGGCTCCTTAGAACCCACGATACGCAGCATGGTTCCCAGAGCCAAGGTGGCACCAGTGCCAAGTTGGGCTGGTTTGATACTACCAAGTGGCTCCTGCAATCTGCCATCCAGAAGCGGGGCAGCTTACTTTTGTTTGTCAGGGAAACGGGCCGAGGTTTGTGTCTGGGGGCCCATGGCTGGGCGTGACCGGCTGGCTCCTTAAAAAGCTCGATACGCAGCATGGTTCCCTGACCCAAGGTGGCATCAGTGCCAAGTCGGGCTGTTTTCGTAGTACCAAGCGCGTCCTGCAATCTGCCATCCAGAAGCGGGGCAGCTTACTTTTGTTTGCCAGGGAAACGGGCCGAAATTTTTGTCTGGGGGTCTACGGCTGGGGTAGACTGGCTGGCTCCTGAAAAGCTACGATAGGCAGGATGGTAACCAGCCCCATGGTGGCACCAGTGCCAAGTTGGGCTGGTTTGATAGTACCAAGTGGCTCCTGCAATCTGCCATCAAAAAGTTGGCAGGCGAGTTTTGTTTTCCAGGGAAAAGCGCCGTTGTTTGTGTTTGGGGGCATGTGGCTGGGAGTGGCCGGCTGGCTCCTGAAAATCCACGATAGGCAGGGTGGTTCCCAGACCAGAGGTGGCACCAGTGCCAAGTCGGGCTGGTTTTATGATGCAAAGTGGCTGCTGCAATCTGCCATCAAAAAGTTGGCAGGCGAGTTTTGTTTTCCAGGGAAAAGCGCCGTTGTTTGTGTTTGGGGGCCTGTGGTTGGGAGTGGCCGTCTGACTAATTCGAATCCACGATACGCAGGATGGTTCCCTGACCAGAGGTGGAACCAGTGCCAAGTCGGGCTGCTTTGATGGTGCAAAGTGGTTCCTGCAATCTGCCATCCCGACGCGGGGCAGCGGATTTTTGTTTGCCAGACAACAAGTCCGTGGTTCATTTTTGGGGGCATATGGCTGGGAGTGGCCGGCTGGCTCCTTAAAAAGCTCGATACGCATGATGGTTCCCAGGCCAGAGGTGGCACCAGTGCCAAGTTGGGCTGTTTTTGTAGTACCAAGTGCGTCCTGCAATTTGCCTTCCAGAAGAGGGGCAGTTGAGTTTTGTTTGCCAGAGAAAAGGGCCGTGGTTTGTGTTTGAGGGCATATGGCTGAGAGTGTCCGGCTGACCCCACAAAATCCACAATAGCCAGGATGGTTCCCAGAGCCAAGGTGGCACCAGTGCCAAGTCGGGCTGGTTTGATAGTACTAAAGAGCTCCTGCAATCTGCCACCCAGAAGCGGGGTAGCTTACTTTTGTTTGTCAGGGAAACGGGCAGAATTTTGTGTCTGGGGGCCTATGGCTGGGAGTGGCCAGCTGGCTCCTTAAAATGCACGATACGCCGGATGGTGACCAGACCCAAGGTGGCACCATTGCCAAGTCGGGCTGCTTTTGTAGTACCAAGTGCGTCCTGCAATTTCCCATCCAGAAGAGGGGCAGTTGAGTTTTGTTTACCAGAGTAAAGTGCCGTGGTTTGTTTTTGGGGGCCTATGGCTGAGAGTGGCCGGCTGGCCCCTGAAAATCCACGATAGGCAGGATGGTTCCCAGATCCAAGGTGGCACCAGTGCCAAGTCGGGCTGGTTTGATGGTGCAAAGTGGCTCCTGCAATCTGCCATCCAGACGCGGGGCAGCGGATTTTTGTTTGCTGGAGAAAAGTTCCGTGGTTTGTTTTTGGCGGTATACGGCTGGGCGTGGCCGGCTGGCTCCTTAAAAGCTCGATACGCAGGATGGTTCCCTGACCGAAGGTGGCATCAGTGCCAAGTCGGGCTGTTTTCGTAGTACCAAGTGCGTCCTGCAATTTGCCATCCAGAAGAGGGGCAGTTGAGTTTTCTTTGCCAGAGAAAAGGGCCGTGGTTTGTGTTTGGGGGCATATGGCTGAGAGTGGCCGGCTGACCCCACAAAATCCACAATAGGCAGGATGGTTCCCAGACCAGAGGTGGCACCAGTGCCAAGTCGGGCTGGTTTGATAGTACTAAATAGCTCCTGCAATCTGCCACCCAGAAGCGGGGTAGCTTACTTATGTTTGTCAGGGAAATGGGCAGAATTTTGTGTCTGGGGGCCAATGGCTGGGAGTGGCCAGCTGGCTCCTTAAAATGCACGATACGCCGGATGGTGACCAGACCCAAGGTGGCACCATTGCCAAGTCGGGCTGCTTTTGTAGTACCAAGTGCGTCCTGCAATTTGCCATCCAGAAGAGGGGCAGTTGAGTTTTGTTTACCAGAGTAAAGTGCCGTGGTTTGTTTTTGGGGGCCTATGGCTGAGAGTGGCCGGCTGGCCCCTGAAAATCCACGATAGGCAGGATGGTTCCCAGATCCAAGGTGGCACCAGTGCCAAGTCGGGCTGGTTTGATGGTGCAAAGTGGCTCCTGCAATCTGCCATCCAGACGCGGGGCAGCGGATTTTTGTTTGCTGGAGAAAAGTTCCGTGGTTTGTTTTTGGCGGTATACGGCTCGGCGTGGCCAGCTGGCTCCTTAAAAAGCTCGATACGCAGGATGGTTCCCTGACCGAAGGTGGCATCAGTGCCAAGTCGGGCTGTTTTCGTAGTACCAAGTTCGTCCTGCAATTTGCCATCCAGAAGAGGGGCAGTTGAGTTTTGTTTACCAGAGTAAAGTGCCGTGGTTTGTTTTTGGGGGCATATGGCTGAGAGTGGCCGGCTGGCCCCTGAAAATCCACGATAGGCAGGATGGTTCCCAGACCAGAGGTGGCACCAGTGCCAAGTCGGGCTGGTTTGATAGTAATAAATAGCTCCTGCAATCTGCCATCCAGAAGCGGGGCAGCTTACTTTTGTTTACCAGGGAAACGGGCCGAGCTTTGTGTCTGTGGGCCTATGGCTGGGAGTGACCGGCTGGCTCCTGAAAAGCTACGATAGGCAGGATGGTGACCAGACCCATGGTGGCACCAGTGCCAAGTTGGGCTGGTTTGATAGTACCAAGTGGCTCCTGCAATCTGCCATCAAAAAGTTGGCAGGCGAGTTTTGTTTTCCAGGGAAAAGCGCCGTTGTTTGTGTTTGGGGGCCTGTGGCTGGGAGTGGCCAGCTGGCTCCTTAGAATCCACGATACGCAGGATGGTTCCCAGACCAGAGGTGGCACCAGTGCCCAGTCGGGCTGGTTTGATGGTTCAAAGTGGCTCCTGCAATCTGCCATCCAGAAGCGGGGTAGCTTACTTTTGTTTGCCAGGGAAACGGGCAGAGCTTTGTGTCTGGGGCCTATGGCTAGGAGTGACCGGCTGGCTCCTGAAAAGCTACGATAGGCAGGATGGTTACCAGACCCATGGAGGCACCAGTGCCAAGATGGGCTGGTTTGATAGTACCAAGTCGCTCCTGCAATCTGCCATTCAAAAGCAGGGCAGCTGAGTTTTGTTTGCCAGAGAAAAGCGCTGTTGTTTGTGTTTGGGTTCCTGTAGCTGGGAGTGGCCGGCTGGCTCCTTAGAATCCACGATACGCAGGATGGTTCACAGACCAGAGGTGGCACCAGTACCAAGTCGGGATGATTTGATAGTACCAAGTGGTTCCTGCAATCTGCCATCCAGAAGCGGGGCAGCTTACTTTTGTTTGCCAGGGATACGGGCCGAGATTTTTTTCTGGGGGCCTATGGCTGGGAGTGACCGGCTGGCTCCTGAAAAGCTACAGTAAGCAGAATGATTACCATACCCATGGTAGCAGCAGTGCCAAGTTGGGCTGATTTGATAGTACCAAGTGGCTCCTGCAATCTGCCATCAAAAAGTTGGCAGGCCAGTTTTGTTTTCCAGGGAAAAGCGCCGTTGTTTGTGTTTGGGGCCCTGTGGCTGGGAGTGGCCGCCTGTCGTCTTAGAATCCACGTTACGCAGCATGGTTCCCAGATCCAAGGTGGCACCAGTGCCAAGTCGGGCTGGTTTGATAGTACCAAGTGGCTCCTGCAATCTGCCATCCAGAAGCGGGGCAGCTTACTTTTGTTTGCCAGGGAAACGGGCCGAGGTATTTGTCTGGGGCCCTATGGCAGGGAGTGACTGGCTGGCTCCTGAAAAGCTACGATAGGCAGGATGTTTACCAGACCCATGGTGGCACCAGTGCCAAGTTGGGCTAATTTGATAGTACCAAGTGGCTCCTGCAATCTGCCATCCAGAAGCGGGGCAGCTTACTTTTGTTTTCCATGGAAACGGGCCGAGGTTTCTGTCTGGGGGTCTATGGCTGGGAGTGACCTCCTGGCTCCTGAAAAGCTATGCTAGGCAGGATGGTGACCAGACCCATGGTGGCACCAGTGCCAAGTTGGGCTGGTTTGATAGTACCAAGTGGCTCCTGCAATCTGCCATCAAAATGTTGGCAGGCGAGTTTTGTTTTCCGGGGAAAAGCGCCGTTGTTTGTGTTTGGGGTGCTGTGGCTCGGAGTGGCCGGGAGGCTGCTTAGAATCCACGATACGCAGGATGGTTCCCAGACCAGTGGTGGCACCAGTGCCAAGTTGGGCTGGTTTGATATTACCAAGTGGCTCCTGCAATCTGCCATCCAGAAGCGGGGTAGCTTACTTTTGTTTGCCAGGGAAATGGGCCGAAATTCTTGTCTGGGGGCCAGAGCCTGGGGCTGGCTGGCTGGCCCCTGAAAAGCTACGATAGGCAGGATGGTTTCCAGACCCATGGTGGCACCAGTGCCAAGTTGGGCTGGTTTGATAGTACCAAGTGGCTCCTGCAATCTGCCATCCAGAAGCGGGGCAGCTTAATTTTGTTTGCCAGGGAAACGGGCCGAGCTTTGTGTCTGGAGGCCTACGGCTGGGAATGACTGGCTGGCTCCTGAAATGCTACGATAGGCAGGATGGTGACCAGACCCATAGTGGCACCAGTGCCAAGTTGGGCTGGTTTGATTGTACCAAGTGGCTCCTGCACTCTGCCATCAAAAAGCTAGCAGGCGAGTTTTGTTTTCCAGGGAAAAGCGCCGTTGTTTGTGATTGGGGGCCTGTGGCTGGGAGTGGCTGGCTGGCTCCTTAGAATCCACGATACGCAGGATGGTTCCCAGACCAGAGGTGGCACCAGTGCCAAGTCGGACTGGTTTGATGATGCCAAGTTGCTCCTGCAATCTGCCATCCAGAAGCGGGGTAGCTTACTTTTGTGTGCCAGGGAAACGGGCCGAGGTTTGTGGCTGGGGGCCCATGGCTGGGAGTGACCGGCTGGCTCCTGAAAAGCTACGATAGGCAGGATGGTTTCCAGAACCATGGTGGCACCAGTGCCAAGTTGGGCTGGTTTGATAGTACCAAGTGGCTCCTGCAATCTGCCATCAAAAAGTTGGCAGGCCAGTTTTGTTTTCCAGGGAAAAGCACCGTTGTTTGTGTTTGGGGGCCTGTGGCTGGGAGTGGCCAGCTGGCTACTTAGAATCCACGATACGCAGGATGGTTCCCAGACCCAAGTTGGCACCAGTGCCACGTCTGGCTGGTTTGATAGTACTAAATAACTCCTGCAATCTGCCATCCAGAAGCGGGGCAGCTGAATTTTGTTTGCCAGAGAAAAAGGCTGTTGTTTGCGTTTGAGGGCCTGTAGCTTGCAGTGGCGGGCTGACTCCTGAAAATCCATGATACGCAGCATGCTTCCCAGACCCAAGGTGGCACCAGTGACAAGTAGGGCTGGTTTGATAGTACCAAGTGGCTCCTGCAATCTGCCATCCAGAAGAGGGGCAGTTGAGTTTTGTTTGCCAGAGAAAAGGGCCGTGGTTTGTGTTTGGGGGCATATGGCTGAGAGAGGCCGGCTGGCTCCTTAAAATCCACGATAGGCAAGATGGTTCCCAGATACAAGGTGGCACCAGTGCCACGTCTGGCTGGTTTGATAGTACTAAATAACTTCTGCAATCTGCCATCCAGAAGCGGGGCAGCTTACTTTTGTTTGCCAGGGAAACGGGCCGAGGTTTTTGTCTGGGGGCCTATGGCTGGGAGTGATTGGCTGGCTCCTGAAAAGCTACAATAGGCAGGATGGTGACCAGACCCATGGTGGCACCAGTGCCAAGTTGGGCTGGTTTGATAGTACCAAGTGGCTCCTGCAATCTGCCATCAAAAAGTTGGCAGGCGAGTTTTGTTTTCCAGGGAAAAGCTCCGTTGTTTGTGTTTGGGGGCCTGTGGCTGGGAGTGGCCGCCTGGCGCCTTAGAATCTACGTTACGCAGCATGGTTCCCAGAGCCAAGGTGGCACCAGTGCCAAGTCGGGCTGGTTTGATAGTACCAAGTGGCTCCTGCAATCTGCCATCAAAAAGTTGGCAGTCGAGTTTTGTTTTCCAGGGAAAAGCGCCGTTGTTTGTGTTTGGGGTGCTGTGGCTCGGAGTGGCCGGGAGGCTGCTTAGAATCCACGATACGCAGGATGGTTCCCAGACCAGTGGTGGCACCAGTGCCAAGTTGGGCTGGTTTGATATTACCAAGTGGCTCCTGCAATCTGCCATCCAGAAGCGGGGTAGCTTACTTTTGTTTGCCAGGGAAATGGGCCGAAATTCTTGTCTGGGAGCCAGTGCCTGGGGCTGGCTGGCTGGCCCCTGAAAAGCTACGATAGGCAGGATGGTTTCCAGACCCATGGTGGCACCAGTGCCAAGTTGGGCTGGTTTGATAGTACCAAGTGGCTCCTGCAATCTGCCATCCAGAAGCGGGGCAGCTTAATTTTGTTTGCCAGGGAAACGGGCCGAGGTTTGTGTCTGGAGGCCTACGGCTGGGAATGACCGGCTGGCTCCTGAAATGCTACGATAGGCAGGATGGTGACCAGACCCAAGTTGGCACCAGTGCCAAGTTGGGCTGGTTTGATTGTACCAAGTGGCTCCTGCACTCTGCCATCAAAAAGCTAGCAGGCGAGTTTTGTTTTCCAGGGAAAAGCGCCGTTGTTTGTGATTGGGGGCCTGTGGCTGGGAGTTGCTGGCTGGCTCCTTAGAATCCACGATACGCAGGATGGTTCCCAGACCAGAGGTGGCACCAGTGCCAAGTCGGACTGGTTTGATGATGCCAAGTTGCTCCTGCAATCTGCCATCCAGAAGCGGGGTAGCTTACTTTTGTGTGCCAGGGAAACGGGCCGAGGTTTGTGGCTGGGGGCCCATGGCTGGGAGTGACCGGCTGGCTCCTGAAAAGTTACGATAGGCAGGATGGTTTCCAGACCCATGGTGGCACCAGTGCCAAGTTGGGCTGGTTTGATAGTACCAAGTGGCTCCTGCAATCTGCCATCAAAAAGTTGGCAGGCCAGTTTTGTTTTCCAGGGAAAAGCACCGTTGTTTGTGTTTGGGGGCCTGTGGCTGGGAGTGGCCAGCTGGCTACTTAGAATCCACGATACGCAGGATGGTTCCCAGACCCAAGTTGGCACCAGTGCCAAGTCGGGCTGGTTTGATACTACCAAGTGGCTCGTGCAATCTGCCATCCAGAAGCGGGGCAGCTGAATTTTGTTTGCCAGAGAAAAAGGCTGTTGTTTGCGTTTGGGGGCCTGTAGCTTGCAGTGGCGGGCTGACTCCTGAAAATCCATGATACGCAGCATGCTTCCCAGACCCAAGGTGGCACCAGTGACAAGTAGGGCTGGTTTGATAGTACCAAGTGGCTCCTGCAATCTGCCATCCAGAAGAGGGGCAGTTGAGTTTTGTTTGCCAGAGAAAAGGGCCGTGGTTTGTGTTTGGGGGCATATGGCTGAGAGAGGCCGGCTGGCTCCTTAAAATCCACGATAGGCAAGATGGTTCCCAGATACAAGGTGGCACCAGTGCCACGTCTGGCTGGTTTGATAGTACTAAATAACTCCTGCAATCTGCCATCCAGAAGCGGGGCAGCTTACTTTTGTTTGCCAGGGAAACGGGCCGAGGTTTTTGTCTGGGGGCCTATGGCTGGGAGTGATTGGCTAGCTCCTGAAAAGCTACAATAGGCAGGATGGTGACCAGACCCATGGTGGCACCAGTGCCAAGTTGGGCTGGTTTGATAGTACCAAGTGGCTCCTGCAATCTGCCATCAAAAAGTTGGCAGGCGAGTTTTGTTTTCCAGGGAAAAGCTCCGTTGTTTGTGTTTGGGGGCCTGTGGCTGGGAGTGGCCGCCTGGCGCCTTAGAATCTACGTTACGCAGCATGGTTCCCAGAGCCAAGGTGGCACCAGTGCCAAGTCGGGCTGGTTTGATAGTACCAAGTGGCTCCTGCAATCTGCCATCAAAAAGTTGGCAGTCGAGTTTTGTTTTCCAGGGAAAAGCGCCGTTGTTTGTGTTTGGGGGCATATGGCTGGGAGTGGCCAGCTGGCTCCTAAGAATCCACGATACGCAGGATGGTTTCCAGACCAGAGGTGGCACCAGTGCCAAGTCGGGCTGGTTTGATGGTGCAAAGTGTCTCCTGCAATCTGCCATCCAGAAGCTGGGTAGCTTACTTTTGTTTGCCAGGGAAACGGGCAGAGCTTTGTGTCTGGGGCCTATGGCTGGGACTGACCGGCTGGCTCCTGAAAAGCTACGATAGGCAGGATGGTGACCAGACCCATGGAGGCACCAGTGCCAAGTTGGGCTGGTTTGATAGTACCAAGTGGCTCCTGCAATCTGCCATCCAAAAGCAGGGCAGCTGAGTTTTGTTTGCCAAAGAAAAGGGCTGTGGTATGTGTTTGGGTCCTGTGGCTGGGAGTGGCCGGCTGGCTCCTTAAATTCCATGATACGCAGCATCGTTCCCAGACCCAAGGTGGCACCAGTGCCAAGTTGGGCTGGTTTGACAGTGTCAAGCGCCTCCTGCAATCTCCCATCCACAAGTGGGGCAGCTGAGATTTTTTTGCCTGTGAATCGGGCCATTGTTTTTGATTGGGTCTGTGGCCGAGAGTGGTCGGCTGGTCCTGACAATCCACAATACGCAGGATGGTTCCCAGACCCAAGGTGGCACCAGTGCCAAGTTGGGCTGGTTTGATTGTACCAAGTGGCTCCTGCAATCTGCCATCCAGAAGCGGAGCAGCTGAGTTTTGTTTGCCAGACAAAAGGGCCGTGGTTTTTGTCTGGGGGCCTATGGCTCAGAGTGGCCGGCTGGCCCCTGAAAATCCACGATAGGCAGAATGGTTCCCAGACCCAAGGTGGCACCAGAGCCAAGTCGGGCTGGTTTGATGGTGCAAAGTGGCTCCTGCAATCTGCCATCCCGACGCGGGGCAGCGGATTTTTGTTTGCCAGACAACAAGTCCGTGGTTCATTTTTGGGGGCATATGGCTGGGAGTGGCCGGCTGGCTCCTTAAAAAGCTCGATACGCATGATGGTTCCCAGGCCAGAGGTGGCACCAGTGCCAAGTTGGGCTGTTTTTGTAGTACCAAGTGCGTCCTGCAATTTGCCTTCCAGAAGAGGGGCAGTTGAGTTTTGTTTGCCAGAGAAAAGGGCCGTGGTTTGTATTTGAGGGCATATGGCTGAGAGTGGCCGGCTGACCCCACAAAATCCACAATAGCCAGGATGGTTCCCAGAGCCAAGGTGGCACCAGTGCCAAGTCGGGCTGGTTTGATAGTAATAAATAGCTCCTGCAATCTGCCACCCAGAAGCGGGGTAGCTTACTTTTGTTTGTCAGGGAAACGGGCAGAATTTTGTGTCTGGGGGCCTATGGCTGGGAGTGGCCAGCTGGCTCCTTAAAATGCACGATACGCCGGATGGTGACCAGACCCAAGGTGGCACCATTGCCAAGTCGGGCTGCTTTTGTAGTACCAAGTGCGTCCTGCAATTTCCCATCCAGAAGAGGGGCTGTTGAGTTTTGTTTACCAGAGTAAAGTGCCGTGGTTTGTTTTTGGGGGCCTATGGCTGAGAGTGGCCGGCTGACACCTGAAAATCCACGATAGGCAGGATGGTTCCCAGATCCAAGGTGGCACCAGTGCCAAGTCGGGCTGGTTTGATGGTGCAAAGTGGCTCCTGCAATCTGCCATCCAGACGCGGGGCAGCGGATTTTTGTTTGCTGGAGAAAAGTTCCGTGGTTTGTTTTTGGCGGTATACGGCTGGGCGTGGCCGGCTGGCTCCTTAAAAGCTCGATACGCAGGATGGTTCCCTGACCGAAGGTGGCATCAGTGCCAAGTCGGGCTGTTTTCGTAGTACCAAGTGCGTCCTGCAATTTGCCATCCAGAAGAGGGGCAGTTGAGTTTTCTTTGCCAGAGAAAAGGGCCGTGGTTTGTGTTTGGGGGCATATGGCTGAGAGTGGCCGGCTGACACCACAAAATCCACAATAGGCAGGATGGTTCCCAGAGCCAAGGTGGCACCAGTGCCAAGTCGGGCTGGTTTGATAGTACTAAATAGCTCCTGCAATCTGCCACCCAGAAGCGGGGTAGCTTACTTATGTTTGTCAGGGAAACGGGCAGAATTTTGTGTCTGGGGGCCAATGGCTGGGAGTGGCCAGCTGGCTCCTTAAAATGCACGATACGCCGGATGGTGACCAGACCCAAGGTGGCACCATTGCCAAGTCGGGCTGCTTTTGTAGTACCAAGTGCGTCCTGCAATTTGCCATCCAGAAGAGGGGCAGTTGAGTTTTGTTTACCAGAGTAAAGTGCCGTGGTTTGTTTTTGGGGGCCTATGGCTGAGAGTGGCCGGCTGGCCCCTGAAAATCCACGATAGGCAGGATGGTTCCCAGATCCAAGGTGGCACCAGTGCCAAGTCGGGCTGGTTTGATGGTGCAAAGTGGCTCCTGCAATCTGCCATCCAGACGCGGGGCAGCGGATTTTTGTTTGCTGGAGAAAAGTTCCGTGGTTTGTTTTTGGCGGTATACGGCTGGGCGTGGCCAGCTGGCTCCTTAAAAAGCTCGATACGCAGGATGGTTCCCTGACCGAAGGTGGCATCAGTGCCAAGTCGGGCTGTTTTCGTAGTACCAAGTTCGTCCTGCAATTTGCCATCCAGAAGAGGGGCAGTTGAGTTTTGTTTACCAGAGTAAAGTGCCGTGGTTTGTTTTTGGGGGCATATGGCTGAGAGTGGCCGGCTGGCCCCTGAAAATCCACGATAGGCAGGATGGTTCCCAGACCAGAGGTGGCACCAGTGCCAAGTCGGGCTGGTTTGATAGTAATAAATAGCTCCTGCAATCTGCCATCCAGAAGCGGGGCAGCTTACTTTTGTTTACCAGGGAAACGGGCCGAGCTTTGTGTCTGTGGGCCTATGGCTGGGAGTGACCGGCTGGCTCCTGAAAAGCTACGATAGGCAGGATGGTGACCAGACCCATGGTGGCACCAGTGCCAAGTTGGGCTGGTTTGATAGTACCAAGTGGCTCCTGCAATCTGCCATCAAAAAGTTGGCAGGCCAGTTTTGTTTTCCAGGGAAAAGCGCCGTAGTTTGTGTTTGGGGGCCTGTGGCTGGGAGTGGCCAGCTGGCTCCTTAGAATCCACGATACGCAGCATGGTTCCCAGACCAGAGGTGGCACCAGTGCCCAGTCGGGCTGGTTTGATGGTTCAAAGTGGCTCCTGCAATCTGCCATCCAGAAGCGGGGTAGCTTACTTTTGTTTGCCAGGGAAACGGGCAGAGCTTTGTGTCTGGGGCCTATGGCTAGGAGTGACCGGCTGGCTCCTGAAAAGCTACGATAGGCAGGATGGTTACCAGACCCATGGAGGCACCAGTGCCAAGATGGGCTGGTTTGATAGTACCAAGTCGCTCCTGCAATCTCCCATTCAAAAGCAGGGCAGCTGAGTTTTGTTTGCCAGAGAAAAGCGCTGTTGTTTGTGTTTGGGTTCCTGTAGCTGGGAGTGGCCGGCTGGCTCCTTAGAATCCACGATACGCAGGATGGTTCACAGACCAGAGGTGGCACCAGTACCAAGTCGGGCTGATTTGATAGTACCAAGTGGTTCCTGCAATCTGCCATCCAGAAGCGGGGCAGCTTACTTTTGTTTGCCAGGGATACGGGCCGAGGTTTTTTTCTGGGGGCCTATGGCTGGGAGTGACCGGCTGGCTCCTGAAAATCTACAGTAGGCAGAATGATTACCAGACCCATGGTAGCAGCAGTGCCAAGTTGGGCTGATTTGATAGTACCAAGTGGCTCCTGCAATCTGCCATCAAAAAGTTGGCAGGCGAGTTTTGTTTTCCAGGGAAAAGCGCCGTTGTTTGTGTTTGGGGCCCTGTGGCTGGGAGTGGCCGCCTGTCGTCTTAGAATCCACGTTACGCAGCATGGTTCCCAGATCCAAGGTGGCACCAGTGCCAAGTCGGGCTGGTTTGATAGTACCAAGTGGCTCCTGCAATCTGCCATCCAGAAGCGGGGCAGCTTACTTTTGTTTGCCAGGGAAACGGGCCGAGGTATTTGTCTGGGGCCCTATGGCAGGGAGTGACTGGCTGGCTCCTGAAAAGCTACGATAGGCAGGATGTTTACCAGACCCATGGTGGCACCAGTGCCAAGTTGGGCTAATTTGATAGTACCAAGTGGCTCCTGCAATCTGCCATCCAGAAGCGGGGCAGCTTACTTTTGTTTGCCTGGGAAATGGGCCGAAATTCTTGTCTGGGGGCCAGTGCCTGGGGCTGGCTGGCTGGCCCCTGAAAAGCTATGATAAGCAGGATGGTTTCCAGACCCATGGTGGCACCAGTGCCAAGTTGGGCTGGTTTGATAGTACCAAGTGGCTCCTGCAATCTGCCATCCAGAAGCGGGGCAGCTTAATTTTGTTTGCCAGGGAAACGGGCCGAGGTTTGTGTCTGGAGGCCTACGGGTGGGAATGACCGGCTGGCTCCTGAAATGCTACGATAGGCAGGATGGTGACCAGACCCATAGTGGCACCAGTGCCAAGTTGGGCTGGTTTGATTGTACCAAGTGGCTCCTGCACTCTGCCATCAAAAAGCTAGCAGGCGAGTTTTGCTTTCCAGGGAAAAGCGCCGTTGTTTGTGATTGGGGGCCTGTGGCTGGGAGTGGCTGGCTGGCTCCTTAGAATCCACGATACGCAGGATGGTTCCCAGACCAGAGGTGGCACCAGTGCCAAGTCGGGCTGGTTTGATGATGCCAAGTTGCTCCTGCAATCTGCCATCCAGAAGCGGGGTAGCTTACTTTTGTGTGCCAGGGAAACGGGCCGAGGTTTGTGGCTGGGGGCCCATGGCTGGGAGTGACCGGCTGGCTCCTGAAAAGCTACGATAGGCAGGATGGTGACCAGACCCATGGTGGCAGCAGTGCCAAGTTGGGCTGGTTTGATAGTACCAAGTGGCTCCTGCAATCTGCCATCAAAAAGTTGGCAGGCCAGTTTTGTTTTCCAGGGAAAAGCACCGTTGTTTGTGTTTGGGGGCCTGTGGCTGGGAGTGGCCAGCTGGCTACTTAGAATCCACGATACGCTGGATGGTTCCCAGACCCAAGTTGGCACCAGTGCCAAGTCGGGCTGGTTTGATACTACCAAGTGGCTCGTGCAATCTGCCATCCAGAAGCGGGGCAGCTGAATTTTGTTTGCCAGAGAAAAAGGCTGTTGTTTGCGTTTGGGGGCCTGTAGCTTGCAGTGGCGGGCTGACTCCTGAAAATCCATGATACGCAGCATGCTTCCCAGACCCAAGGTGGCACCAGTGACAAGTAGGGCTGGTTTGATAGTACCAAGTGGCTCCTGCAATCTGCCATCCAGAAGAGGGGCAGTTGAGTTTTGTTTGCCAGAGAAAAGGGCCGTGGTTTGTGTTTGGGGGCATATGGCTGAGAGAGGCCGGCTGGCTCCTTAAAATCCACGATAGGCAAGATGGTTCCCAGATCCAAGGTGGCACCAGTTCCACGTCTGGCTGGTTTGATAGTACTAAATAACTCCTGCAATCTGCCATCCAGAAGCGGGGCAGCTTACTTTTGTTTGCCAGGGAAACGGGCCGAGGTTTTTGTCTGGGGGCCTATGGCTGGGAGTGACCGGCTGGCTCCTGAAAAGCTACGATAGGCAGGATGGTGACCAGACCGATGGTGGCACCAGAGCCAAGTTGGGCTGGTTTGATAGTACCAAGTGGCTCCTGCAATCTGCCATCAAAAAGTTGGCAGGCCAGTTTTGTTTTCCAGGGAAAAGCGCCGTTGTTTGTGTTTGGGGGCCTGTGGCTGGGAGTGGCCAGCTGGCTCCTAAGAATCCACGATACGCAGGATGGTTTCCAGACCAGAGGTGGCACCAGTGCCAAGTCGGGCTGGTTTGATGGTGCAAAGTGTCTCCTGCAATCTGCCATCCAGAAGCGGGTTAACTTACTTTTGTTTGCCAGGGAAACGGGCAGAGCTTTGTGTCTGGGGCCTATGGCTGGGACTGACCGGCTGGCTCCTGAAAAGCTACGATACGCAGGATGGTGACCAGACCCATGGAGGCACCAGTGCCAAGTTGGGCTGGTTTGATAGTACCAAGTGGCTCCTGCAATCTGCCATCCAAAAGCAGGGCAGCTGAGTTTTGTTTGCCAAAGAAAAGGGCTGTGGTATGTGTTTGGGTCCTGTGGCTGGGAGTGGCCGGCTGGCTCCTTAAATTCCATGATACGCAGCATCGTTCCCAGACCCAAGGTGGCACCAATGCCAAGTTGGGCTGGTTTGACAGTGTCAAGCGCCTCCTGCAATCTCCCATCCACAAGTGGGGCAGCTGAGATTTTTTTGCCTGGGAATCGGGCCGTTGTTTTTGATTGGGGTCTGTGGCCGAGAGTGGTCGGCTGGCTCCTGACAATCCACAATACGCAGGATGGTTCCCAGAGCCAAGGTGACACCAGTGCCAAGTCGGGCTGATTTGATTGTACCAAGTGCGTCCTGCAATCTGCCATCCAGAAGCGGGGCAGCTGAGTTTTGTTTGCCAGAGAAAAGGGCCGTGGTTTTTGTTTGGGGGCCTATGGCTCAGAGTGGCCGGCTGGCCCCTGAAAATCCACGATAGGCAGGATGGTTCCCAGACCCAAGGTGGCACCAGAGCCAAGTCAGGCTGGTTTGATGGTGCAAAGTGGCTCCTGCAATCTGCCATCCCGACGCGGGGCAGCTGATTTTTGTTTGCCAGAGAACAAGTCCGTGGTTAATTTTTGGGGGCATATGGCTGGGAGTGGCCGGCTGGCTCCTTAAAAAGCTTGATACGCAGCATGGTTCCCAGGCCAGAGGTGGCACCAGTGCCAAGTTCGGCTGTTTTTGTAGTACCAAGTGCGTCCTGCAATTTGCCTTCCAGAAGAGGGGCAGTTGAGTTTTGTTTACCAGAGTAAAGTGCCGTGGTTTGTGTTTGGGGGCCTATGGCTGAGAGGGGCCGGCTGACACCTGAAAATCCACAATAGGCAGGATGGTTCCCAGATCCAAGGTGGCACCAGTGCCAAGTCGGGCTGGTTTGATGGTGCAAAGTGGCTCCTGCAATCTGCCATCCAGACGCGGGGCAGCGCATTTTTGTTTGCTGGAGAAAAGTTCCGTGGTTTGTTTTTGGCGGTATATGGCTGGGCGTGGCCGGCTGGCTCCTTAAAAAGCTCGATACGCAGGATGATTCCCTGACCCAAGGTGGCATCAGTGCCAAGTCAGGCTGTTTTCGTAGTACCAAGTGCGTCCTGCAATTTGCCATCCAGAAGAGGGGCAGTTGAGTTTTGTTTGCCAGAGAAAAGGACCGTGGTTTGTGTTTGGGGGCATATGGCTGAGAGTGGCCGGCTGGCCCCTGAAAATCCACGATAGGCAGGATGGTTCCCAGACCAGAGGTGGCACCAGTACCAAGTCGGGCTGGTTTGATAGTAATAAATAGCTCCTGCAATCTGCCATCCAGAAGCGGGGCAGCTTACTTTTGTTTGCCAGGGAAACGGGCCGAGCTTTGTGTCTGGGGCCTATGGCTGGGACTGACCGGCTGGCTCCTGAAAAGCTACGATAGGCAGGATGGTGACCAGACCCATGGTGGCACCAGTGCCAAGTTGGGCTGGTTTGATAGTACCAAGTGGCTCCTGCACTCTGCCATCCAAAAGCAGGGCAGCTGAGTTTTGTTTGCCAAAGAAAAGGGCTGTGGTATGTGTTTGGGTCCTGTGGCTAGGAGTGGCCGGCTGGCTCCTTAAATTCCATGATACGCAGCATCGTTCCCAGACCCAAGGTGGCACCAGTGCCAAGTTGGGCTGGTTTGACAGTGGCAAGCGCCTCCTGCAATCTCCCATCCAAAAGTGGGGCAGCTGAGATTTTTTTGCCTGTGAATCGGGCCGTTGTTTTTGATTGGGGTCTGTGGCCGAGAGTGGTCGGCTGGCTCCTGACAATCCACAATACGCAGGATGGTTCCCAGAGCCAAGGTGACACCAGTGCCAAGTCGGGCTGATTTGATTGTACCAAGTGCGTCCTGCAATCTGCCATCCAGAAGCGGGGCAGCTGAGTTTTGTTTGCCAGAGAAAAGGGCCGTGGTTTTTGTTTGGGGGCCTATGGCTCAGAGTGGCCGGCTGGCCCCTGAAAATCCACGATAGGCAGAATGGTTCCCAGACCCAAGGTGGCACCAGAGCCAAGTCGGGCTGGTTTGATGGTGCAAAGTGGCTCCTGCAATCTGCCATCCCGATGCGGGGCAGCTGATTTTTGTTTGCCAGAGAACAAGTCCGTGGTTCATTTTTGGGGGCATATGGCTGGGAGTGGCCGGCTGGCTCCTTAAAAAGCTCGATACGCATGATGGTTCCCAGGCCAGAGGTGGCACCAGTGCCAAGTTGGGCTGTTTTTGTAGTACCAAGTGCGTCCTGCAATTTGCCATCCAGAAGAGGGGCAGTTGAGTTTTGTTTGCCAGAGAAAAGGGCCGTGGTTTGTGTTTGAGGGCATATGGCTGAGAGTGGCCGGCTGACACCTGAAAATCCACAATAGGCAGGATGGTTCCCAGAGCCAAGGTGGCACCAGTGCCAAGTCGGGCTGGTTTGATAGTAATAAATAGCTCCTGCAATCTGCCATCAAAAAGTTGGCAGGCGAGTTTTGTTTTCCAGGGAAAAGCGCCGTTGTTTTTGTTTGGGGGCCTGTGCCTGGGAGTGGCCGGCTGGCTCCTTAGAATCCACGATACGCAGGATGGTTCCCAGACCCAAGGCGGCACCAGTGCCAAGTCGGGCTGGTTTGATGGTGCAAAGTGTCTCCTGCAATCTGCCATCCAGAAGCGGGGTAGATTACTTTTGTTTGCCAGGGAAACGGGCAGAGCTTTGTGTCTGGGGGCCTATGGCTGGGAGTGGCCAGCTGGCTCCTTAAAATGCACCATACGCAGGATGGTGACCAGACCCAAGGTGGCACCAGTGCCAAGTCGGGCTGATTTTGTAGTACCAATTGCGTCCTGCAATTTGCCATCCAGAAGAGGGGCAGTTGAGTTTTGTTTACCAGAGTAAAGTGCCGTGGTTTGTTTTTGGGGGCCTATGGCTGAGAGTGGCCGGCTGGCCCCTGAAAATCCACGATAGGCAGGATGGTTCCCAGATCCAAGGTGGCACCAGTGCCAAGTCGGGCTGGTTTGATGGTGCAAAGTTGCTCCTGCAATCTGCCATCCAGACGCGGGGCAGCGGATTTTTGTTTGCTGGAGAAAATTTCCGTGGTTTGTTTTTGGCGGTATATGGCTGGGCGTGGCCGGCTGGCTCCTTAAAAAGCCCGATACACAGGATGGTTCCCTGACCCAAGGTGGCATCAGTGCCAAGTCGGGCTGTTTTCGTAGTACCAAGTTCGTCCTGCAATTTGCCATCCAGAAGAGGGGCAGTTGAGTTTTGTTTGCCAGAGAAAAGGGCAGTGGTTTGTGTTTGGGGGCATATGGCTGAGAGTGGCCGGCTGACTCCTGAAAATCCACGATAGGCAGGATGGTTCCCAGACCAGAGGTGGCACCAGTGCCAAGTCGGGCTGGTTTGATAGTAATAAATAGCTCCTGCAATCTGCCATCCAGAAGCGGGGCAGCTTACTTTTGTTTGCCAGGGAAACGGGCCGAGCTTTGTGTCTGGGGGCCTATGGCTGGGAGTGACCGGCTGGCTCCTGAGAAGCTACGATAGGCAGGATGGTTACCAGACCCATGGAGGCACCAGTGCCAAGTTGGGCTGGTTTGATAGTACCAAGTCGCTCCTGCAATCTGCCATCCAAAAGCAGGGCAACTGAGTTTTGTTTGCCAGAGAAAAGCGCTGTTGTTTGTGTTTGGGTCCTGTGGCTGGGAGTGGCCGGCTGGCTCCTTAGAATCCACGATACGCAGGATGGTTCCCAGACCCAAGGTGGCACCAGTGCCAAGTCGGGCTGGTTTGATAGTACCAAGTGGTTCCTGCAATCTGCCATCCAGAAGCGGGGCAGCTTACTTTTGTTTACCATGGAAATGGGCCGAGATTTGTGTCTGGGCGCCCATGGCTGGGAGAGACCGGCTGGCTCCTGAAATGCTACGATAGGCAGGATAGTGACCAGACCCATGGTGGCACCAGTGCCAAGTTGGGCTGGTTTGATAGCACCAAGTGGCTCCTGCAATCTGCCATCAAAAAGTTGGCAGGCGAGTTTTGTTTTCCAGGGAAACGCGCCGTTGTTTGTGTTTGGGGGCCTGTGGCTGGGAGTGACCGGCTGGCTCCTTAGAATCCACGATACGCAGGATGGTTCCCAGACCTGAGGTGGCACCAGTGCCACGTCGGGATAGTTTGATGGTGCAAAGTGCCTCCTGCAATCTGCCATCCAGAAGCGGGGTAGATTACTTTTGTTTGCCAGGGAAACGGGCCGAGGTTTGTGGCTGGGGGCCTATGGCTGGGAGTGACCAGCTGGCTCCTGAAAAGCTACGATAGGCAGGATGATTACCAGACCCATGGTAGCAGCAGTGCCAAGTTGGGCTGATTTGGTAGTACCAAGTGGCTCCTGCAATCTGCCATCAAAAAGTTGGCAGGCGAGTTTTGTTTTCCAGGGAAAAGCGCCGTTGTTTGTGTTTGGGTCCCTGTGGCTGGGAGTGGCCGCCTGTCGTCTTAGAATCCACGTTACGCAGCATGGTTCCCAAATCCAAGGTGGCACCAGTGCCAAGTCGGGCTGGTTTGATAGTACCAAGTGGCTCCTGCAATCTGCCATCCAGAAGCGGGGCAGCTTACTTTTGTTTGCCAGGGAAACGGGCCGAGGTATTTGTCTGGGGCCCTATGGCAGGGAGTGACTGGCTGGCTCCTGAAAAGCTACGATAGGCAGGATGTTTACCAGACCCATGGTGGCACCAGTGCCAAGTTGGGCTAATTTGATAGTACCAAGTGGCTCCTGCAATCTGCCATCCAGAAGCGGGGCAGCTTACTTTTGTTTTCCATGGAAACGGGCCGAGGTTTCTGTCTGGGGGTCTATGGCTGGGAGTGACCTCCTGGCTCCTTAGAACCCACGATACGCAGGATGGTTCCCAGACCAGAGGTGGCACCAGTGCCAAGTCGGGCTGGTTTGATGATGCCAATTTGCTCCTGCAATCTGCCATCCAGAAGCGGGGTATCTTACTTTTGTTTGCCAGGGAAACGGGCCGAGGTTTGTGGCTGGGGGCCCATGGCTGGGAGTGACCGGCTGGCTCCTGAAAAGCTACGATAGGCAGGATGGTGACCAGACCCATGGTGGCACCAGTGCCAAGTTGGGCTGGTTTGATAGTACCAAGTGGCTCCTGCAATCTGCCATCAAAAAGTTGGCAGGCCAGTTTTGTTTTCCAGGGAAAAGCACCGTTGTTTGTGTTTGGGGGCCTGTGGCTGGGAGTGGCCAGCTGGCTACTTAGAATCCACGATACGCAGGATGGTTCCCAGACCCAAGGTGGCACCAGTGCCAAGTCAGGCTGGTTTGATACTACATAGTGGCTCCTGCAATCTGCCATCCAGAAGCGGGGCAGCTGAATTTTGTTTGCCAGAGAAAAAGGCTGTTGTTTGTGTTTGGGGGCCTGTAGCTTGCAGTGGCGGGCTGGCTCCTGAAAATCCATGATACGCAGCATGCTTCCCAGACCCAAGGTGGCACCAGTGCCAAGTAGGGCTGGTTTGATAGTACCAAGTGGCTCCTGCAATCTGCCATCCAGAAGAGGGGCAGTTGAGTTTTGTTTGCCAGAGAAAAGGGCCATGGTTTGTGTTTGGGGGCATATGGCTGAGAGAGGCCGGCTGGCTCCTTAAATCCACGATAGGCAAGATGGTTCCCAGATCCAAGGTGGCACCAGTGCCACGTCTGGCTGGTTTGATAGTACTAAATAACTCCTGCAATCTGCCATCCAGAAGCGGGGCAGCTTACTTTTGTTTGCCAGGGAAACGGGCCGAGGTTTTTGTCTGGGGGCCTATGGCTGGGAGTGACCGGCTGGCTCCTGAAAAGCTACAATAGGCAGGATGGTGACCAGACCCATGGTGGCACCAGTGCCAAGTTGGGCTGGTTTGATAGTACCAAGTGGCTCCTGCAATCTGCCATCAAAAAGTTGGCAGGCGAGTTTTGTTTTCCAGGGAAAAGCGCCGTTGTTTGTGTTTGGGGGCCTGTGGCTGGGAGTGGTCGCCTGGCGCCTTAGAATTTACGTTACGCAGCATGGTTCCCAGAGCCAAGGTGGCACCAGTGCCAAGTCGGGCTGGTTTGATAGTACCAAGTGGCTCCTGCAATCTGCCATCAAAAAGTTGGCAGGCCAGTTTTGTTTTCCAGGGAAAAGCGCCGTTGTTTGTGTTTGGGGGCCTGTGGCTGGGAGTGGCCAGCTGGCTCCTAAGAATCCACGATACGCAGGATGGTTTCCAGACCAGAGGTGGCACCAGTGCCAAGTCGGGCTGGTTTGATGGTGCAAAGTGTCTCCTGCAATCTGCCATCCAGAAGCGGGGCAGCTTACTTTTGTTTGCCAGGGAAAAGGGCAGAGCTTTGTGTCTGGGGCCTATGGCTGGGACTGACCGGCTGGCTCCTGAAAAGCTACGATAGGCAGGATGGTGACCAGACCCATGGAGGCACCAGTGCCAAGTTGGGCTGGTTTGATAGTACCAAGTGGCTCCTGCAATCTGCCATCCAAAAGCAGGGCAGCTGAGTTTTGTTTGCCAAAGAAAAGGGCTGTGGTATGTGTTTGGGTCCTGTGGCTGGGAGTGGCCGGCTGGCTCCTTAAATTCCATGATACGCAGCATCGTTCCCAGGCCCAAGGTGGCACCAGTGCCAAGTTGGGCTGGTTTGACAGTGTCAAGCGCCTCCTGCAATCTCCCATCCACAAGTGGGGCAGCTGAGATTTTTTTGCCTGGGAATCGGGCCATTGTTTTTGATTGGGGTCTGTGGCCGAGAGTGGTCGGCTGGCCCCTGAAAATCCACGATAGGCAGGATGGTTCCCAGATCCAAGGTGGCACCAGAGCCAAGTCGGGCTGGTTTGATGGTGCAAAGTGGCTCCTGCAATCTGCCATCCCGACGCGGGGCAGCTGATTTTTGTTTGCCAGAGAACAAGTCCGTGGTTCATTTTTGGGGGCATATGGCTGGGAGTGGCCGGCTGGCTCCTTAAAAACCTCGATACGCATGATGGTTCCCAGGCCAGAGGTGGCACCAGTGCCAAGTTGGGCTGTTCTTGTAGTACCAAGTGCGTCCTGCAATTTGCCATCCAGAAGAGGGGCAGTTGAGTTTTGTTTGCCAGAGAAAAGGGCCGTGGTTTGTGTTTGAGGGCATATGGCTGAGAGTGGCCGGCTGACACCTGAAAATCCACAATAGGCAGGATGGTTCCCAGAGCCAAGGTGGCACCAGTGCCAAGTCGGGCTGGTTTGATAGTAATAAATAGCTCCTGCAATCTGCCATCCAGAAGCGGGGCAGCTTACTTTTGTTTGCCAGGGAAACGGGCCGAGCTTTGTGTCTGGGGGCCTATGGCTGGGAGTGACCGGCTGGCTCCTGAGAAGCTACGATAGGCAGGATGGTTACCAGACCCATGGAGGCACCAGTGCCAAGTTGGGCTGGTTTGATAGTACCTAGTCGCTCCTGCAATCTGCCATCCAAAAGCAGGGCAACTGAGTTTTGTTTGCCAGAGAAAAGCGCTGTTTGTGTTTGGAGTCCTGTGGCTGGGAGAGCCGGCTGGCTCCTTAGAATCCACGATACGCAGGATGGTTCCCAGACCCAAGGTGGCACCAGCGCCAAGTCGGGCTGGTTTGATAGTACCAAGTGGTTCCTGCAATCTGCCATCCAGAAGCGGGGCAGCTTACTTTTGTTTACCATGGAAATGGGCCGAGATTTGTGTCTGGGCGCCCATGGCTGGGAGAGACCGGCTGGCTCCTGAAATGCTACGATAGGCAGGATAGTGACCAGACCCATGGTGGCACCAGTGCCAAGTTGGGCTGGTTTGATAGCACCAAGTGGCTCCTGCAATCTGCCATCAAAAAGTTGGCAGGCGAGTTTTGTTTTCCAGGGAAAAGCGCCGTTGTTTGTGTTTGGGGGCCTGTGGCTGGGAGTGACCGGCTGGCTCCTTAGAATCCACGATACGCAGGATGGTTCCCAGACCTGAGGTGGCACCAGTGCCACGTCGGGATAGTTTGATGGTGCAAAGTGCCTCCTGCAATCTGCCATCCAGAAGCGGGGTAGATTACTTTTGTTTGCCAGGGAAACGGGCCGAGGTTTGTGGCTGGGGGCCTATGGCTGGGAGTGACCAGCTGGCTCCTGAAAAGCTACGATAGGCAGGATGATTACCAGACCCATGGTAGCAGCAGTGCCAAGTTGGGCTGATTTGATAGTACCAAGTGGCTCCTGCAATCTGCCATCAAAAAGTTGGCAGGCGAGTTTTGTTTTCCAGGGAAAAGCGCCGTTGTTTGTGTTTGGGTCCCTGTGGCTGGGAGTGGCCGCCTGTCGTCTTAGAATCCACGTTACGCAGCATGGTTCCCAAATCCAAGGTGGCACCAGTGCCAAGTCGGGCTGGTTTGATAGTACCAAGTGGCTCCTGCAATCTGCCATCCAGAAGCGGGGCAGCTTACTTTTGTTTGCCAGGGAAACGGGCCGAGGTATTTCTCTGGGGCCCTATGGCAGGGAGTGACTGGCTGGCTCCTGAAAAGCTACGATAGGCAGGATGTTTACCAGACCCATGGTGGCACCAGTGCCAAGTTGGGCTAATTTGATAGTACCAAGTGGCTCCTGCAATCTGCCATCCAGAAGCGGGGCAGCTTACTTTTGTTTTCCATGGAAACGGGCCGAGGTTTCTGTCTGGGGGTCTATGGCTGGGAGTGGCCGGCTGGCTCCTTAGAACCCACGATACGCAGGATGGTTCCCAGACCAGAGGTGGCACCAGTGCCAAGTCGGGCTGGTTTGATGATGCCAATTTGCTCCTGCAATCTGCCATCCAGAAGCGGGGTAGCTTACTTTTGTGTGCCAGGGAAACGGGCCGAGGTTTTTGGCTGGGGGCCCATGGCTGGGAGTGACCGGCTGGCTCCTGAAAAGCTACGATAGGCAGGATGGTGACCAGACCCATGGTGGCACCAGTGCCAAGTTGGGCTGGTTTGATAGTACCAAGTGGCTCCTGCAATCTGCCATCAAAAAGTTGGCAGGCCAGTTTTGTTTTCCAGGGAAAAGCACCGTTGTTTGTGTTTGGGGGCCTGTGGCTGGGAGTGGCCAGCTGGCTACTTAGAATCCACGATACGCAGGATGGTTCCCAGAGCCAAGGTGGCACCAGTGCCAAGTCAGGCTGGTTTGATACTACCTAGTGGCTCCTGCAATCTGCCATCCAGAAGCGGGGCAGCTGAATTTTGTTTGCCAGAGAAAAAGGCTGTTGTTTGTGTTTGGGGGCCTGTAGCTTGCAGTGGCGGGCTGGCTCCTGAAAATCCATGATACGCACCATGCTTCCCAGACCCAAGGTGGCACCAGTGCCAAGTAGGGCTGGTTTGATAATACCAAGTGGCTCCTGCAATCTGCCATCCAGAAGAGGGGCAGTTGAGTTTTGTTTGCCAGAGAAAAGGGCCGTGGTTTGTGTTTGGGGGCATATGGCTGAGAGAGGCCGGCTGGCTCCTTAAATCCACGATAGGCAAGATGGTTCCCAGATCCAAGGTGGCACCAGTGCCACGTCTGGCTGGTTTGATAGTACTAAATAACTCCTGCAATCTGCCATCCAGAAGCGGGGCAGCTTACTTTTGTTTGCCAGGGAAACGGGCCGAGGTTTTTGTCTGTGGGCCTATGGCTGGGAGTGACCGGCTGGCTCCTGAAAAGCTACAATAGGCAGGATGGTGACCAGACCCATGGTGGCACCAGTGCCAATTTGGGCTGGTTTGATAGTACCAAGTGGCTCCTGCAATCTGCCATCAAAAAGTTGGCAGGCCAGTTTTGTTTTCCAGGGAAAAGCGCCGTTGTTTGTGTTTGGGGGCCTGTGGCTGGGAGTGGCCAGCTGGCTCCTAAGAATCCACGATACGCAGGATGGTTTCCAGACCAGAGGTGGCACCAGTGCCAAGTCGGGCTGGTTTGATGGTGCAAAGTGTCTCCTGCAATCTGCCATCCAGAAGCGGGGCAGCTTACTTTTGTTTGCCAGGGAAAAGGGCAGAGCTTTGTGTCTGGGGCCTATGGCTGGGACTGACCGGCTGGCTCCTGAAAAGCTACGATAGGCAGGATGGTGACCAGACCCATGGAGGCACCAGTGCCAAGTTGGGCTGGTTTGATAGTACCAAGTGGCTCCTGCAATCTGCCATCCAAAAGCAGGGCAGCTGAGTTTTGTTTGCCAAAGAAAAGGGCTGTGGTATGTGTTTGGGTCCTGTGGCTGGGAGTGGCCGGCTGGCTCCTTAAATTCCATGATACGCAGCATCGTTCCCAGGCCCAAGGTGGCACCAGTGCCAAGTTGGGCTGGTTTGACAGTGGCAAGCGCCTCCTGCAATCTCCCATCCACAAGTGGGGCAGCTGAGATTTTTTTGCCTGGGAATCTGGCCATTGTTTTTGATTGGGGTCTGTGGCCGAGAGTGGTCGGCTGGCCCCTGAAAATCCACGATAGGCAGGATGGTTCCCAGATCCAAGGTGGCACCAGAGCCAAGTCGGGCTGGTTTGATGGTGCAAAGTGGCTCCTGCAATCTGCCATCCCGACGCGGGGCAGCTGATTTTTGTTTGCCAGAGAACAAGTCCGTGGTTCATTTTTGGGGGCATATGGCTGGGAGTGGCCGGCTGGCTCCTTAAAAACCTCGATACGCATGATGGTTCCCAGGCCAGAGGTGGCACCAGTGCCAAGTTGGGCTGTTTTTGTAGTACCAAGTGCGTCCTGCAATTTGCCATCCAGAAGAGGGGCAGTTGAGTTTTGTTTGCCAGAGAAAAGGGCCGTGGTTTGTGTTTGAGGGCATATGGCTGAGAGTGGCCGGCTGACACCTGAAAATCCACAATAGGCAGGATGGTTCCCAGAGCCAAGGTGGCACCAGTGCCAAGTCGGGCTGGTTTGATAGTAATAAATAGCTCCTGCAATCTGCCATCCAGAAGCGGGGCAGCTTACTTTTGTTTGCCAGGGAAACGGGCCGAGCTTTGTGTCTGGGGGCCTATGGCTGGGAGTGACCGGCTGGCTCCTGAGAAGCTACGATAGGCAGGATGGTTACCAGACCCATGGAGGCACCAGTGCCAAGTTGGGCTGGTTTGATAGTACCAAGTCGCTCCTGCAATCTGCCATCCAAAAGCAGGGCAACTGAGTTTTGTTTGCCAGAGAAAAGCGCTGTTTGTGTTTGGGGTCCTGTGGCTGGGAGAGCCGGCTGGCTCCTTAGAATCCACGATACGCAGGATGGTTCCCAGACCCAAGGTGGCACCAGCGCCAAGTCGGGCTGGTTTGATAGTACCAAGTGGTTCCTGCAATCTGCCATCCAGAAGCGGGGCAGCTTACTTTTGTTTACCATGGAAATGGGCCGAGATTTGTGTCTGGGCGCCCATGGCTGGGAGAGACCGGCTGGCTCCTGAAATGCTACGATAGGCAGGATAGTGACCAGACCCATGGTGGCACCAGTGCCAAGTTGGGCTGGTTTGATAGCACCAAGTGGCTCCTGCAATCTGCCATCAAAAAGTTGGCAGGCGAGTTTTGTTTTCCAGGGAAAAGCGCCGTTGTTTGTGTTTGGGGGCCTGTGGCTGGGAGTGACCGGCTGGCTCCTTAGAATCCACGATACGCAGGATGGTTCCCAGACCTGAGGTGGCACCAGTGCCACGTCGGGATAGTTTGATGGTGCAAAGTGCCTCCTGCAATCTGCCATCCAGAAGCGGGGTAGATTACTTTTGTTTGCCAGGGAAACGGGCCGAGGTTTGTGGCTGGGGGCCTATGGCTGGGAGTGACCAGCTGGCTCCTGAAAAGCTACGATAGGCAGGATGATTACCAGACCCATGGTAGCAGCAGTGCCAAGTTGGGCTGATTTGATAGTACCAAGTGGCTCCTGCAATCTGCCATCAAAAAGTTGGCAGGCGAGTTTTGTTTTCCAGGGAAAAGCGCCGTTGTTTGTGTTTGGGTCCCTGTGGCTGGGAGTGGCCGCCTGTCGTCTTAGAATCCACGTTACGCAGCATGGTTCCCAAATCCAAGGTGGCACCAGTGCCAAGTCGGGCTGGTTTGATAGTACCAAGTGGCTCCTGCAATCTGCCATCCAGAAGCGGGGCAGCTTACTTTTGTTTGCCAGGGAAACGGGCCGAGGTATTTCTCTGGGGCCCTATGGCAGGGAGTGACTGGCTGGCTCCTGAAAAGCTACGATAGGCAGGATGTTTACCAGACCCATGGTGGCACCAGTGCCAAGTTGGGCTAATTTGATAGTACCAAGTGGCTCCTGCAATCTGCCATCCAGAAGCGGGGCAGCTTACTTTTGTTTTCCATGGAAACGGGCCGAGGTTTCTGTCTGGGGGTCTATGGCTGGGAGTGGCCGGCTGGCTCCTTAGAACCCACGATACGCAGGATGGTTCCCAGACCAGAGGTGGCACCAGTGCCAAGTCGGGCTGGTTTGATGATGCCAATTTGCTCCTGCAATCTGCCATCCAGAAGCGGGGTATCTTACTTTTGTGTGCCAGGGAAACGGGCCGAGGTTTTTGGCTGGGGGCCCATGGCTGGGAGTGACCGGCTGGCTCCTGAAAAGCTACGATAGGCAGGATGGTGACCAGACCCATGGTGGCACCAGTGCCAAGTTGGGCTGGTTTGATAGTACCAAGTGGCTCCTGCAATCTGCCATCAAAAAGTTGGCAGGCCAGTTTTGTTTTCCAGGGAAAAGCACCGTTGTTTGTGTTTGGGGGCCTGTGGCTGGGAGTGGCCAGCTGGCTACTTAGAATCCACGATACGCAGGATGGTTCCCAGAGCCAAGGTGGCACCAGTGCCAAGTCAGGCTGGTTTGATACTACCTAGTGGCTCCTGCAATCTGCCATCCAGAAGCGGGGCAGCTGAATTTTGTTTGCCAGAGAAAAAGGCTGTTGTTTGTGTTTGGGGGCCTGTAGCTTGCAGTGGCGGGCTGGCTCCTGAAAATCCATGATACGCACCATGCTTCCCAGACCCAAGGTGGCACCAGTGCCAAGTAGGGCTGGTTTGATAATACCAAGTGGCTCCTGCAATCTGCCATCCAGAAGAGGGGCAGTTGAGTTTTGTTTGCCAGAGAAAAGGGCCGTGGTTTGTGTTTGGGGGCATATGGCTGAGAGAGGCCGGCTGGCTCCTTAAATCCACGATAGGCAAGATGGTTCCCAGATACAAGGTGGCACCAGTGCCACGTCTGGCTGGTTTGATAGTACTAAATAACTCCTGCAATCTGCCATCCAGAAGCGGGGCAGCTTACTTTTGTTTGCCAGGGAAACGGGCCGAGGTTTTTGTCTGTGGGCCTATGGCTGGGAGTGACCGGCTGGCTCCTGAAAAGCTACAATAGGCAGGATGGTGACCAGACCCATGGTGGCACCAGTGCCAATTTGGGCTGGTTTGATAGTACCAAGTGGCTCCTGCAATCTGCCATCAAAAAGTTGGCAGGCCAGTTTTGTTTTCCAGGGAAAAGCGCCGTTGTTTGTGTTTGGGGGCCTGTGGCTGGGGGTGCTCGCCTGGCGCCTTAGAATTTACGTTACGCAGCATGGTTCCCAGAGCCAAGGTGGCACCAGTGCCAAGTCGGGCTGGTTTGATAGTACCAAGTGGCTCCTGCAATCTGCCATCAAAAAGTTGGCAGGCCAGTTTTGTTTTCCAGGGAAAAGCGCCGTTGTTTGTGTTTGGGGGCCTGTGGCTGGGAGTGGCCAGCTGGCTCCTAAGAATCCACGATACGCAGGATGGTTTCCAGACCAGAGGTGGCACCAGTGCCAAGTCGGGCTGGTTTGATGGTGCAAAGTGTCTCCTGCAATCTGCCATCCAGAAGCTGGGCAGCTTACTTTTGTTTGCCAGGGAAAAGGGCAGAGCTTTGTGTCTGGGGCCTATGGCTGAGAGTGGCCGGCTGGCCCCAGAAAATCCACGATAGGCAGGATGGTTCCCAGAGCGAAGGTGGCATCACTGCCAAGTCGGGCTGGTTTGATAGTACCAAGTGGCTCCTGCAATCTGCCATCCAAAAGCAGGGCAGCTGAGTTTTGTTTGCCAAAGAAAAGGGCTGTGGTATGTGTTTGGGTCCTGTGGCTGGGAGTGGCCGGCTGGCTCCTTAAATTCCATGATACGCAGCATCGTTCCCAGGCCCAAGGTGGCACCAGTGCCAAGTTGGGCTGGTTTGACAGTGGCAAGCGCCTCCTGCAATCTCCCATCCACAAGTGGGGCGGCTGAGATTTTTTTGCCTGTGAATCGGGCCATTGTTTTTGATTGGGGTCTGTGGCCGAGAGTGGTCGGCTGGCTCCTGACAATCCACAATACGCAGGATGGTTCCCAGACCCAAGGTGGCACCAGTGCCAAGTTGGGCTGGTTTGATTTTACCAAGTGCGTCCTGCAATCTGCCATTCAGAAGCGGGGCAGCTGAGTTTTGTTTGCCAGAGTAAAGGGCCGTGGTTTTTGTTTGGGGGCCTATGGCTCAGAGTGGCCGGCTGGCCCCTGAAAATCCACGATAGGCAGGATGGTTCCCAGACCCAAGGTGGCACCAGAGCCAAGTCGGGCTGGTTTGATGGTGCAAAGTGGCTCCTGCAATCTGCCATCCCGACGCGGGGCAGCTGATTTTTGTTTGCCAGAGAACAAGTCCGTGGTTCATTTTTGGGGGCATATGGCTGGGAGTGGCCGGCTGGCTCCTTAAAAACCTCGATATGCATGATGGTTCCCAGGCCAGAGGTGGCACCAGTGCCAAGTTGGGCTGTTTTTGTAGTACCAAGTGCGTCCTGCAATTTGCCATCCAGAAGAGGGGCAGTTGAGTTTTGTTTGCCAGAGAAAAGGGCCGTGGTTTGTGTTTGAGGGCATATGGCTGAGAGTGGCCGGCTGACACCTGAAAATCCACAATAGGCAGGATGGTTCCCAGAGCCAAGGTGGCACCAGTGCCAAGTCGGGCTGGTTTGATAGTAATAAATAGCTCCTGCAATCTGCCATCAAAAAGTTGGCAGGCGAGTTTTGTTTTCCAGGGAAAAGCGCCGTTGTTTTTGTTTGGGGGCCTGTGCCTGGGAGTGGCCGGCTGGCTCCTTAGAATCCACGATACGCAGGATGGTTCCCAGACCAGAAGTGGCACCAGTGCCAAGTTGGGCTGGTTTGATGGTGCAAAGTGGCTCCTGCAATCTGCCATCCAGAAGCGGGGTAACTTACTTTTGTTTGCCAGGGAAACGGGCAGAATTTTTTGTCTGGGGGCCAATGGCTGGGAGTGGCCAGCTGGCTCCTTAAAATGCACGATACACAGGATGGTGACCAGACCCAAGGTGGTACCAGTGCCAAGTCGGGCTGCTTTTGTAGTACCAAGTGCGTCCTGCAATTTGCCATCCAGAAGAGGGGCAGTTGAGTTTTGTTTACCAGAGTAAAGTGCCGTGGTTTGTTTTTGGGGGCCTATGGCTGAGAGTGGCCGGCTGGCCCCTGAAAATCCACGATAGGCAGGATGGTTCCCAGATCCAAGGTGGCACCAGTGCCAAGTCGGGCTGGTTTGATGGTGCAAAGTGGCTCCTGCAATCTGCCATCCAGACGCGGGGCAGCGGATTTTTGTTTGCTGGAGAAAATTTCCGTGGTTTGTTTTTGGCGGTATATGGCTGGGCGTGGCCGGCTGGCTCCTTAAAAAGCTCGATACGCAGGATGGTTCCCAGAGCCAAGGTGGCATCAGTGCCAAGTCGGGCTGTTTTCGTAGTACCAAGTGCGTCCTGCAATTTGCCATCCAGAAGAGGGGCAGTTGAGTTTTGTTTGCCAGAGAAAAGGGCCGTGGTTTGTGTTTGGGGGCATATGGCTGAGAGTGGCCGGCTGGCCCCTGAAAATCCACGATAGGCAGGATGGTTCCCAGAGCCAAGGTGGCATCACAGCCAAGTCGGGCTGGTTTGATAGTACCAAGTGGCTCCTGCAATCTGCCATCCAGAAGCGGGGCAGCTTACTTTTGTTTGCCAGGGAAACGGGCCGAGGTTTGTGTCTGGCGGCCTATGGCTGAGAGTGACCGGCTAGGTCCTGAAAAGCTACAATAGGCAGGATGGTTACCAGACCCATGGTGGCAGCAGTGCCAAGTTGGGCTGGTTTGATAGTACCAAGTGGCTCCTGCAATCTGCCATCAAAAAGTTGGCAGGTCAGTTTTGTTTTCCAGGGAAAAGCGCTGTTGATTTTGTTTGGGGGCCTGTGGCTGGGAGTGGCCAGCTGGCTCCTTAGAATCCACGATACGCAGGATGGTTCCCAGACCAGAGGTGGCACCAGTGCCAAGTCGGGCTGGTTTGATGGTGCAAAGTGTCTCCTGCAATCTGCCATCCAGAAGCGTGATAGCTTACTTTTGTTTGCCAGGGAAACGGGCCGAGCTTTGTGTCTGGCGCCCATGGCTGGGAGTGACCGGCTGGCTCCTGAAAAGCTACGATAGGCAGGATGGTTACCAGACCCACGGAGGCACCAGTGCCAAGTTGGGCTGGTTTGATAGTACCAAGTGGCTCCTGCAATCTGCCATCCAGAAGAGGGGCAGTTGAGTTTTGTTTGCCAGAGAAAAGGGCCGTGGTTTGTGCTTGAGGGCATATGGCTGAGAGTGGCCGGCTGGCTCCTAAAAATCCACATTACGCAGCATGGTTCCCAGACCCAAGGTGGCACCAGTGCCACGTCGGGCTGGTTTGATGGTGCAAAGTGGCTCCTGCAATCTGCCATCCAGAAGCGGGGTAGCCGATTTTTGTTTGCAAGAGAAAAGGTCTTTGGTTTTTATTGGGCGCCTGTGACTGGGAGTGGCCGGCTGGCTCATTAGAATCCACGATACGCAGCATGGTTCCCAGAGCCAAGGTGGCACCAGTGCCAAGTTGGGCTGGTTTTGTAGTAGCAAGTGGCTCCTGCAATTTGCCATCCAGAAGAGGGGCAGTTGAGTTTTGTTGGCCAGAGGAAAGGGCCGTGGTTTTTGTTTGGGGGTACATGGCTGAGAGTGGCCGGCTGGCCCCTGAAAATCCACGATAGGCAGGATGGTTCCGAGATCCAAGGTGGGACCAGTGCCAAGTCAGGCTGGTTTTATGTTACAAAGTGGCTCCTGCAATCTGCCATCAAAAAGTTGGCAGGCGAGTTTTGTTTTCCAGGGAAAAGCGCCGTTGTTTGTGTTTGGGGACCTGTGGCTGGGAGTGGCCGGCTGGCTCCTTAGAATCCACGCCACGCAGGATGGTTCCCAGACCCAAGGTGGCAGCAGTGCCAAGTTGGGCTGGTTTGATGGTGCAAAGTGGCTCCTCTAATCTGCCATCCAGAAGCGGGGTAGCTTACTTTTGTTTGCCAGGGAAACGGGCAGAGCTTTGTGTCTGGGGGCCTATGGCTTGGAGTGGCCAACTGGCTCCTTAAAATTCACGACACGCAGGATGGTTCCCAGACCCAAGGTGGCACCAGTGCCAAGTTGGGCTGTTTTTGAAGTACCAAGTGCGTCCTGCAATTTGCCTTCCAGAAGAGGGGCAGTTGAGTTTTGTTTGCCAGAGAAAAGGGCCGTGGTTTGTGTTTGAGGGCATATGGCTGAGAGTGGCCGGCTGACACCACAAAATCCACAATAGGCAGGATGGTTCCCAGAGCCAAGGTGGCACAAGTGCCAAGTCGGGCTGGTTTGATAGTACTAAATAGCTCCTGCAATCTGCCATCCAGAAGCGGGGTAGCTTTATTTTGTTTGTCAGGGAAACGGGCAGAGCTTTGTGTCTGGGGTCCTGTGGCTGGGAGTGGCCGGCTGGCTCCTTAGAATCCACGATACACAGGATGGTTCCCAGACCAGTGGTGGCACCAGTGCCAAGTTGGGCTGGTTTGATAGTACCAAGTGGCTCCTGCAATCTGCCATCAAAAAGTTGGCAGGCGAGTTTTGTTTACCAGAGTAAAGTGCCGTGGTTTGTTTTTGGGGGCCTATGGCTGAGAGTGGCCGACTGGCCCCTGAAAATCCACAATAGGCAGGATGGTTCCCAGATCCAAGGTGGCACCAGTGCCAAGTCGGGCTGGTTTGATGGTGCAAAGTGGCTCCTGCAATCTGCCATCCAGACGCGGGGCAGCGGATTTTTGTTTGCTGGAGAAAAGTTCCGTGGTTTGTTTTTGGCGGTATACGGCTGGGCGTGGCCGACTGGCTCCTTAAAAAGCTCGATACGCAGGATGGTTCCCTGACCCAATGTGGCATCAGTGCCAAGTCGGGCTGTTTTCGTAGTACCAAGTGCGTCCTGCAATTTGCCGTCCAGAAGAGGGGCAGTTGAGTTTTGTTTGCCCGAGAAAAGGACCGTGGTTTGTGTTTGGGGGCCTATGGCTGAGAGTGGCCGGCTGGCCCCTGAAAATCCACGATAGGCAGGATGGTTCCCAGAGCCAAGGTGGCACCAGTGCCAAGTCGGGCTGGTTTGATAGTAATAAATAGCTCCTGCAATCTTCCATCCAGAAGCGGGGCAGCTTACTTTTGTTTGCCAGGGAAACGGGCCGAGGTTTGTGTCTGTGGGCCTATGGCTGGGAGTGACCGGCTGGCTCCTGAAAAGCTACGATAGGCAGGATGGTGACCAGACCCATGGTGGCAGCAGTGCCAAGTTGGGCTGGTTTGATAGTACCAAGTGGCTCCTGCAATCTACCATCAAAAAGTTGGCAGGCGAATTTTGTTTGCCAGGCAAAAGCGCCGTTGTTTGTGTTTGGCGGCCTGTGGCTGGGAGTGGCCGCCTGGCGCCTTAGAATCTACGTTACGCAGCATGGTTCCCAGAGCCAAGGTGGCACCAGTGCCAAGTCGGGCTGGTTTGATAGTACCAAGTGTCTCCTGCAATCTGCCATCCAGAAGCGGGGTAGCTTACTTTTGTTTGCCAGGGAAACGGGCCGAGGTTTTTGGCTGGGGGCCTATGGCTGGGAGTGACCGGCTGGCTCCTGAAAAGCTACGATAGGCAGGATGGTGACCAGACCCATGGTGGCACCAGTGCCAAGTTGGGCTGGTTTGATAGTACTAAGCGGCTCCTGCAATCTGCCATCAAAAAGTTGGCAGGCGAGTTTTGTTTGCCAGGGAAAAGCGCCGTTGTTTGTGTTTGTTGGCCTGTGACCGGGAGTGGCCAGCTGGCTCCTTAGAATCCACGATACGCAGGATGGTTCCCAGACCAGAGGTGGCACCAGTGCCAAGTCGGGCTGGTTTGATGGTTCAAAGTGGCTCCTTCAATCTGCCATCCAGAAGCGGGGTACCTTACTTTTGTTTGCCAGGGAATCGGGCAGAGCTTTGTGTCTGGGGCCTATGGCTGGGACTGACCGGCTGGCTCCTGAAAAGCTACGATAGGCAGGATGGTTACCAGACCCATGGAGGCACCAGTGCCAAGTTGGGCTGGTTTGGTAGTACCAAGTGGTTCCTGAAATCTGCCATGCAGAAGCGGGACAGCTTACTTTTATTTACCATGGAAATGGGCCGAGCTTTGTGTCTGGGCGCCTGTGGCTGGGAGTGACCGGCTGGCTCCTGAAAAGCTACGATAGGCAGGATTGTGACAAGACCCATGGTGGCACCAGTGCCAAGTTGCGCTGGTTTGATAGCACGAAGTGGCTCCTGCAATCTGCCATCAAAAAGTTGGTAGGCGAGTTTTGTTTTCCAGGGAAAAGAGCCGTTGTTTCTGTTTGGGGGCCTGTGGCTGGGAGTGGCCGGCTGGCTCCTTAGAATCCACGATACGCAGGATGGTTCCCAGACCAGAGGTGGCACCAGTGCCAAGTTGGGCTGTTTTTGTAGTACCAAGTGCGTCCTGCAATTTGCCTTCCAGAAGAGGGGCAGTTGAGTTTTGTTTGCCAGAGAAAAGGGCCGTGGTTTGTGTTTGAGGGCATATGGCTGAGAGTGGCCGGCTGACACCACAAAATCCACAATAGGCAGGATGGTTCCCAGAGCCAAGGTGGCACCAGTGCCAAGTCGGGCTGGTTTGATAGTACTAAATAGCTCCTGCAATCTGCCATCCAGAAGCGGGGTAGCTTAATTTTGTTTGTCAGGGAAACGGGCAGAGCTTTGTGTCTGGGGTCCTGTGGCTGGGAGTGGCCGGCTGGCTCCTTAGAATCCACGATACACAGGATGGTTCCCAGACCAGTGGTGGCACCAGTGCCAAGTTGGGCTGGTTTGATAGTACTAAATAGCTCCTGCAATCTGCCATGAAAAAGTTGGCTGGCCAGTTTTGTTTTCCAGGGAAAAGCGCCGTTGTTTGTGTTTGGGGGCCTGTGGCTGGGAGTGGCCGGCTGGCTAATTAGAATCCACGATACGCAGGATGGTTCCCAGACCCGAGGTGGCACCAGTGCCAAGTCGAGATAGTTTGATGGTGCAAAGTGGCTCCTGCAATCTGCCATCCAGAAGCGGGTTAGCTTACTTTTGTTTGCCAGGGAAACGGGCCGAGGTTTCTTTCTGGGGGCCTATGGTTGGGAGTGACCGGCTGGCTCCTGAAAAGCTACAGTAGGCAGGATGATTACCAGACCCATGGTGGCACCAGTGCCAAGTTGGGCTGATTTGATAGTACCAAGTGGCTCCTGCAATCTGCCATCAAAATTTGGCAGGCGAGTTTTGTTTTCCAGGGAAAAGCGCCGTTGTTTGTGTTTGGGGCCCTGTGGCTGGGAGTGGCCGCCTGTCGTCTTAGAATCCACGTTACGCAGCATGGTTCCCAGATCCAAGGTGGCACCAGTGCCAAGTCGGGCTGGTTTGATAGTACCAAGTGGCTCCTGCAATCTGCCATCCAGAAGCGGGGCAGCTTACTTTTGTTTGCCAGGGAAACGGGCCGAGGTATTTGTCTGGGGCCCTATGGCAGGCAGTGACTGGCTGGCTCCTGAAAAGCTACGATAGGCAGGATGTTTACCAGACCCATGGTGGCACCAGTGCCAAGTTGGGCTAATTTGATAGTACCAAGTGGCTCCTGCAATCTTCCATCCAGAAGCGGGGCAGCTTACTTTTGTTTTCCATGGAAATGGGCCGAGGTTTCTGTCTGGGGGTCTATGGCTGGGAGTGACCTCCTGGCTCCTGAAAAGCTACGCTAGGCAGGATGGTGACCAGACCCATGGTGGCACCAGTGCCAAGTAGGGCTGGTTTGATAGTACCAAGTGGCTCCTGCAATCTGCCATCCAGAAGCGGTGCAGCTGAGTTTTGTTTGCCAGAGGAAAGGACCGTGGGTTGTGTTTTGGGGCCTATGGCTGGGAGTGGCCGTCTGTCTCAATAAAAAGATCGATACGCAGGATGGTTCCCAGACCCAAGGTGGCACCAGTGCCAAGTCGGGCTGTTTTTATAGTACCAAGTGCGTCCTGCAATTTGCCATCCAGAAGAGGGGCAGTTGAGTTTTGTTTGCCAGGGAAAAGCACCGTTGTTTGTGTTTGTGGGCCTGTGGCTTGGTGTGGCCGGCTGGCGCCTTAGAATCTACGTTACGCAGCATGGTTCCCAGACCCAAGGTGGCACCAGTGCCAAGTCGGGCTGGTTTGATAGTGCCAAGTGGCTCCTGCAATCTGCCATCCTGAAGCGGGGCAGCTTACTTTTGTTTGCCAGGGAAACGGGCCGAGGTTTGTGACTGGGGACCTATGGCTGGGAGTGACCGGCTGGCACCTGGAAAGCTACAATAGGCAGGATGGTTACCAGACCCATGGTAGCAGCAGTGCCAAGTTGGGCTGGTTTGATAGTACCAAGTGGCTCCTGCAATCTGCCATCAAAAAGTTGGCAGGCGAGTTTTGTTTTCCAGGGAAAAGTGCCGTTGTTTGTGCTTGGGGGCCTGTGGCTGGGAGTGGCCGGCTGGCTCCTTTGAACCCAAGATACGCAGGATGGTTCCCAGACCCAAGCTGGCACCAGTGCCAAGTCGGCCTGCGGTTTTAGTATCAAGTTCATCCTGCAATTTGCCCTCCAGAAGAGGGGCAGTTGAGTTTTGTTTGCCAGAGGAACGGGCCGAGGTTTCTGTTTGGGGGCATATGGCTGAGAGTGGCCGGCTGGCCCCTGAAAATCCACGATAGGCAGGATGGTTCCCAGATCAGAGGTGGAACCAGTGCCAAGTCGGGCTGGTTTGATAGTCCCAAGTGTCTCCTGCAATCTGCCATCCAGAAGCGGGGCAGCTTACTTTTGTTTGCCAGAGAAATGGGCCTAGGTTTTTGTTTGGGGGCCTGTGGCTAGGAGTGGCCGGCTGGCTCCTAAGAATCCACGATACGCAGGATATTTCCCACACCCAAGGTGGCACCAGTGCCAAGTCGGGCTGGTTTGATAGTACCAAGTGGCTCCTGCAAACTCCATCAAAATGTTGGCAGGCGTGTTTTGTTTTCCAGGGAACAGCGCCGTTGATTTTGTTTGGGGGCCTGTGGCTGGGAGTGGCCGGCTGGCTCCTTAGAATCCACGATACGCAGCATGGTTCCCAGACCCAAGGTGGCACCAGAGCCAAGACGGGCTGGTTTTATAACACCAAGTGGCTCCTGCAATCTGCCATCCAGAAGTGAGGCAGCTAAGTTTTGTTTGCCAGAAAAAAGGGCCGTGGTTTTTGTTTGGGGGCCTCTGGCTGGGAGTAGCCGGCTGGCTCCTTAAAATCCACAATAGGCAGGATGGTTCCCAGAGCCAAGGTGGCACCAGTGCCAAGCCGGGCTGGTTTGATAGTACCAAGTGGCTCCTGCAATCTGCCATCCAGAAGCGGGGCAGCTGAGTTTTGTTTGCCAGAGAAAAGGGCCGTGGGTTGTGTTTGGGGGCATATGGCTGGGAGTGGCCACCTGGCTCCTTAAAATGCACGATATGCCGCATGGTAACCAGACGCAAGGTGGCACCAGTGCCAAGTCTGGCTGTTTTTGTAGTACCAAGTAGCTCCTGCAATTTGCCATCCAGAAGCGGGGCAGCTAAATTTTGTTTGCTAGAGAAAAGGGCTGTGGTTTGTGTTTGGGGGCCTATGGCTGAGAGTGGCCGGCTGGCCCCTGAAAATCAACGATAGGCAGGATGGTTCCCAGATACCAAGGTGGCACCAGTGCCAAGTAAGGCTGGTTGTATGATTCAAAGTGACTCCTGCAATCTACCATCCAGAAGCGGGGCAGCTGAGTTTTTTTTGCCAGAGAAAAGGTCCGTGGTTTGTTTTTGGGGCATACGGCTGGGAATTGCCGGCTGGCTCCTTAAAATGCTCGATACGCAGGATGGTTCCCAGACCCAAGGTGGCACCAGTGCCAAGTGGGACTCTTTTTGTAGTACCAAGTGCGTCCTGCAATTTGCCCTCCAGAAGAGGGGCAGTTGAGTTTTGTTTGCCAGAGAAAAGGGCCGAGGTTTGTGTTTGGGGGCCTATGGCTGGGAGTGACCGGCTGGCCCCTGAAAATCCACGATACGCAGGATGGTTCCCAGAGCCAAGGTGGTACCAATACCAAGTCGGGCTGGTTTGATAGCATCAAGTGGCTCCTGCAAACGGCCATCCAGAAGCGGGGCAGCTGAGTTTTGTTTGCCAGGGAAATGGGCCGTTGTTTGTGTTTGGGGGCCTGTGGCTGGGAGTGTTCGGCTGGTTCCTGAATATGTACGATACGCAGGATGGTTCCCAGATCCAAGGTGGCAGCAGTGCCATGTTGTGCTGGTGTGATAGTCCCAAGTGGCTCCTGCAATCTGCCATCCACAAGTGGGGCAGCTGATTTTTGTTTGCCAGAGAAAAGGTCCGTGGTTTGGTTTTGGGCGCATATGGCTCAGAGTGGCCGGCTGGCCCCTGAAAATCCACGATACACAGGATGGTTCCCAGATCCAAGGTGGCACCTGTGCCAAGTCGGGCTGATTTGATAGTACTAAGTAGCTCCTGCAATCTGCCATCCAGAAGCGGGGCAGCTTACTTTTGTTTGCCAGGGAAACGGGCCGTGGTTTGTGTTTGGGGGCCTATGGCTGAGAGTGACCGGCTGGCTCCTGAAAAGCTACAATAGGCAGGATGGTTACCAGACCCATGGTGGCACCAGTGCCAAGTTGGGCTGGTTTGATAGTACCAAGTGGCTCCTGCAATCTGCCATCCAGAAGCAGGGCAGCTGAGTTTTGTTTGCCAGAGAAAAGGGCCTTGGTTTCTGTTTGGGGGCATATGGCTGGGTGTGGCCAGCTGGCTCCTTAAAATGCACGTTATGCAAGATGGCTCCCAGACCCAAGGTGGCACCAGTGCCAAGTTGGGCTGGTTTGATAGCACCAAGTGGCTCCTGCAATCTTCCATGATCACGTGGAGAAATACTTTTTGGTTTCAGCCATATGCTCTTTCTTCTCTTCATCAACTTCTCTATCACCTCTCATCTGGTTCACATGCGCTGTCTTCAAGGTCCACAGGCTACTTTTCACAGAATCTTCTGGCCTGATGAAGTAAGAATGATGAATAGAACAGAGCTGGGATCTATTTTCCAGTTTGGATAAAATGCATTCTGCACACAAATCCAAGGAGAACGTGCTGCCCCGATGCCCAGAAAATCTTTCACTCCTGCTAGTGTTCTACGTCAACCGCAACTTAGTCTGAAAGAAAAGCTTTTTCTCTGAGAGCATCTGAGAGGTTTGCATGAAGCACTGATATCTGACATATGCAATTTTGAATAGGAGAGGAAAAAGAAAATGGCAAGGAGTTTTTAATTTTAGTGGTTTCAATTTTAATTTCCGTGCACTTTTTCAAAACTTGTCAGCTCAAATGCCCATCAACATCTTTTAGTCATCTGTAAGTCAGTATTCATATAAAATGTGCTTCAAATCCAAAGAATTTCAAATTTGCACTCCAAGCTTCTATGCCTAGATTTATGATTTCCTACACATATTAGATGAAAGGAAGGCCTTTTTTACTGTGGGAGTGCTGGAACACTGGAACAGGTTGCCCAGAGAAGTTGTGGGTGTCCCATCCCTGAAAGTATTCAAGGTCACCTTGGACGGGGCTTGGAGCAGCAACAAAGGAGAAGCTTGATGGTAGAGAAACAAAGTTGGACTATAGAAGAAACTCGGATTGAAGTATAGGATCAAGTTTTCTCTCAGCTCTTGGGGTAAATTCAAAGTTGTACAAAATGACATTTATCTGTGCTATTCACTACTGTAACAGAAAGTTTCATGAAAACTGTACAGAAGATAGTAAATTTTAAAAGAGATAAGAATTACAGCATAAAATCCATGGGATAGGTTACAACATGAGACACTCTCTAAGAGAAAATCTCTGTGTTTCAGCACTTCATCGGGGTAAGATTTCATGAAGTGCCAAAGAAGGCGGCAAAATATCATTCGGGACATTATTTACTGGAATTCAGCCTGGCCATTAGTAGGAACTGCCTTTGAACATATCATGTAGATATACCACACACACTTTCCCTTCACTGAAAAATTACTGTTTACAACAAATAAGCAATTGACGATCAAAATTGATTGAAAGCATCTTAAACATGTCAAGTATTTCATTGTAGATGATCTGTGATCCAAATGCTTCTTCCACCTTCGAGAGGGACAGAAGAATTCTTCCATATCATGATGGTTTAAAATTGTATCAACCAATGTTTTCTGCTGAAAAGATATCATCTATTTTTTTCTATTTTTGGAAGAAAATATTCCTAGACATACAACAGGTGAGAACTAAGTAATTTTAAAGAAACAAATGAAATGAAAATATTCTGTAAATAGAATGAAATGAAAAGCTGTGTTTTAAATAGGAGCTAAATATTAAACAGAATTTTTGTACCAGGCATTTGAATTACTGCACCAGCTCTTTTGCCCATCAAGAGAGGCATTTAGCATTTCAGTCTTTTCCAAGGAGTTCATGATCTGCTATGCTGATCTCTGTGTGTGCCTAGGTGTGTGTGGAGGGGGGGGCATATGAAGGGGAGTGTGTATGTTTGCTTTACAATTGTTGTGGCAGATTCATGCCTCAGCTCCACATTTTGTTTTAAAAAGGTCACACCGAGTGGATATGAAGTTTACTATCAACAAGAGATCGATTCCCAAATCATCCATTTGACTCTCCCTTATAAATCATGTGCTTTGTTGCATATTTTATCAAATATACTTTCAAGCCAGATGGAGGAAGGAGGATGTGGGAATCCCTCCACCATCTTGCAACTTTTATGTAAGTAGGTTTTCAAGAAAATCATCATTTCTCTTTTAAATATGTCTGGAACAGGCATGATGGTAGTGTCAACCTGTTGGAGTTTTTGTTGCTGGAAGAAGTTGTACAAAAGGATTGGTTTTTACATTGACCAGTTACTGAATCAAGCGCAGGAATACATTGGAAATTTAGCTGGGGGTTCCTTTTTCCAGCAGACTACTTCTAGAACGAGCTTGTACACTGAAGCTGACTCTTTTGCTCTCTTTTTGTTTCTTTCCTATTTTCTTGGCTTCTTTGCCACTATCTAGACAATTTTGGAACTTTGTTCCCAACTAAAATGGTTTCAATAGTCTGATTGTGATCATACATTTTTACAAGGAATTTTTAAAATCTTTCCTCGAGTCCAGAAAGTCAAGGACTTAGATCTTTTTCTTCCCTTATCAATATTGCCATGAAATTGATAAATAAAGACCAACTCTTTATTTTTGTTTTTAACCCACGTAGATAATTCCCATCCATTAATCCATTTTGTGGACCAATAGTTGCCATTCTGATGGAAGCTGTCACTTCTTAACAATAGGCATTCTGTGACTATGTTGACAGCACTTTGGGTGAAGATCCTAACTGGTCTTAGATATACATAGGGAGAAATTTGCTCAGCCAGTGTCAGTCTTAAGCATGCGTATCAGAAGATCTTTCTAGAGCTGGGAATTTTCCCATGAAAGGGATTCAGTTAGGGAAGAGACACTTGTGCCAGAGTTTTACATTCTTCTTGAACACTGCTTAAGGAACTTAGATGCCATGTCCATTTGGATCTCTGTCTGCACAGAACTTTGTCATGCCAGTGCTTGAAATGCATCTTGAAGAGAATTCACTAGCACAGAATGAAAGAGAGTGGAAGGGGTTGGTGGGGCTAACCAGGCCCAACCCCCCTGCCTAAACCAGGATACCTAGAGCCTCTTGCCCAGGATTCTATCTGGGTGTACTTTTAATGTCTTCAAAGATCCAGGCTCCACAATCTTTCTGGGCAGTCTGTGCCGTGGTTCAGTCACCCTGACAGTAAAGAAACATTTACTGATGTTCAAAGGCAATCTCCTGTATTTCAGTGCGTGCCCACTGCCTCTTGTCTTTTCCCTCAGCATCACTGAAAAGACACTGATTCCCTCCCCTTTGCACTATTGCTTCCATATGTATGTGTGATGCCATGTAGAGGTATGTCAAAAACCTCCCTGAAGCCCAGGCAGATAATATTCCCTTCATCTACCAGTCAAGTTGATTCATCAGAGGAGTTTAAAGTGATGTTCAGCATGAAATTCCCCTGAAAAATCATGCTAACTACATTATTTGGTCATCTTTCATGTGCCTGGCAAGGATTTCCAGGAAGAGCTGCTCCATCAACTTCCTGGGGATAAAAAAGAGGATGGCTGGTTTGTACTATCGCGAGTCCTCTTAATTGCCTTTTTTGAAGATGGGTGTCATTTGCTAACATCCACTCTTTAGCCTCTCTTGTCGTCTACATCTTAGCAAAACGCTTTCCCACTATGTCTGGCTAGGAAAAACTGTGCCAGCACAGAAAACATCTCCCATCGTGTTCTAGACGTTGCACGGATGTCTGCCAAGTGTTTGGCAGGAAGAAAAGAAAAGTTGTCCAAAACAGCTTCCAGTCGAATGTTCATGTGATTGGAAAAGTCAGGAGAGTGCAAAGGTACTGTTTTCTATCAGTTGGCAAGGTGCGCACACAATCCCAGTGTTGTACAGCTTGCTTCTTCACCTTCCCGAAGCTGCCGCTCTCGCCGGCTGTCGGAGCCCAAGAAGCGGCTTCTTCGCGCAAAGACGATTGTGCCGCTCACAGTGCTCTCCTTAGCGCGGCTACTGCCGAAAGACGCCCGGCAGCGGCTCTTACCTCCGGAGAGCGGCAGCTTCGGGAAGGTGAAGAAGCAAGCTGTACAGCACTGGGATTGTGTGCGCACCTTGCCAACTGATAGAAAACACTACCTTTGCACTCTCCTGACTTTTCCAATCACATGAACATTCGATTGGAAGCTGTTTTGGACAACTTTTCTTTTCTTCCTGCCAAACACTTGGCAGACATCCGTGCAACTTCTAGAACACGATGGGAGATGTTTTCTGTGCTGGCACAGTTTTTCCTAGCCAGACATAGTGGGAAAGCGTTTTGCTAAGATGTAGACTACAAAAGACGCGAAAGACGAAGGTAGGATGCTCTCCGGAGGTAAGAGCCGCTGCCGGGCGTCTTTCGGCAGAAGCCGCGCTAAGGAGAGCACTGTGAGCGGCACAATCGTCTTTGCGCGAAGAAGCCGCTTCTTGGGCTCCGGCAGCCGGCGAGAGCGGCAGCTTCGGGAAGGTGAAGAAGCAAGCTGTACAACACTGGGATTGTGTGCGCACCTTGCCAACTGATAGAAAACAGTACCTTTGCACTCTCCTGACTTTTCCAATCACATGAACATTCGATTGGAAGCTGTTTTGGACAACTTTTCTTTTCTTCCTGCCAAACACTTGGCAGACATCCGTGCAACTTCTAGAACACGATGGGAGATGTTTTCTGTGCTGGCACAGTTTTTCCTAGCCAGACATAGTGGGAAAGCGTTTTGCTAAGATGTAGACTACAAAAGACGCGAAAGACGAAGGTAGGATGCTCTCCGGAGGTAAGAGCCGCTGCCGGGCGTCTTTCGGCAGAAGCCGCGCTAAGGAGAGCACTGTGAGCGGCACAATCGTCTTTGCGCGAAGAAGCCGCTTCTTGGGCTCCGGCAGCCGGCGAGAGCGGCAGCTTCGGGAAGGTGAAGAAGCAAGCTGTACAACACTGGGATTGTGTGCGCACCTTGCCAACTGATAGAAAACAGTACCTTTGCACTCTCCTGACTTTTCCAATCACATGAACATTCGATTGGAAGCTGTTTTGGACAACTTTTCTTTTCTTCCTGCCAAACACTTGGCAGACATCCGTGCAACTTCTAGAACACGATGGGAGATGTTTTCTGTACTGGCACAGTTTTTCCTAGCCAGACATAGTGGGAAAGCGTTTTGCCGAGAGGTAGATGAGAAGAGGAGCTAAAGACGAAGGTAGGATGCTCTCCGGAGGTAAGAGCCGCTGCCGGGCGTCTTTCGGCAGAAGCCGCGCTAAGGAGAGCACTGTGAGCGGCACAATCGTCTTTGCGCGAAGAAGCCGCTTCTTGGGCTCCGGCAGCCGGCGAGAGCGGCAGCTTCGGGAAGGTGAAGAAGCAAGCTGTACAACACTGGGATTGTGTGCGCACCTTGCCAACTGATAGAAAACAGTACCTTTGCACTCTCCTGACTTTTCCAATCACATGAACATTCGATTGGAAGCTGTTTTGGACAACTTTTCTTTTCTTCCTGCCAAACACTTGGCAGACATCCGTGCAACTTCTAGAACACGATGGGAGATGTTTTCTGTGCTGGCACAGTTTTTCCTAGCCAGACATAGTGGGAAAGCGTTTTGCCGAGAGGTAGATGAGAAGAGGAGCTAAAGACGAAGGTAGGATGCTCTCCGGAGGTAAGAGCCGCTGCCGGGCGTCTTTCGGCAGAAGCCGCGCTAAGGAGAGCACTGTGAGCGGCACAATCGTCTTTGCGCGAAGAAGCCGCTTCTTGGGCTCCGGCAGCCGGCGAGAGCGGCAGCTTCGGGAAGGTGAAGAAGCAAGCTGTACAACACTGGGATTGTGTGCGCACCTTGCCAACTGATAGAAAACAGTACCTTTGCACTCTCCTGACTTTTCCAATCACATGAACATTCGATTGGAAGCTGTTTTGGACAACTTTTCTTTTCTTCCTGCCAAACACTTGGCAGACATCCGTGCAACTTCTAGAACACGATGGGAGATGTTTTCTGTGCTGGCACAGTTTTTCCTAGCCAGACATAGTGGGAAAGCGTTTTGCCGAGAGGTAGATGAGAAGAGGAGCTAAAGACGAAGGTAGGATGCTCTCCGGAGGTAAGAGCCGCTGCCGGGCGTCTTTCGGCAGAAGCCGCGCTAAGGAGAGCACTGTGAGCGGCACAATCGTCTTTGCGCGAAGAAGCCGCTTCTTGGGCTCCGGCAGCCGGCGAGAGCGGCAGCTTCGGGAAGGTGAAGAAGCAAGCTGTACAACACTGGGATTGTGTGCGCACCTTGCCAACTGATAGAAAACACTACCTTTGCACTCTCCTGACTTTTCCAATCACATGAACATTCGATTGGAAGCTGTTTTGGACAACTTTCCTTTTCTTCCTGCCAAACACTTGGCAGACATCTCTGCAACTTCTAGAACACGATGGGAGATGTTTTCTGTGCTGGCACAGTTTTTCCTAGCCAGACATAGTGGAAAAGCGTTTTGCTAAGATGTAGACTACAGAAGACGCGAAAGACGAAGGTAGGATGCTCTCCGGAGGTAAGAGCCGCTGCCGGGCGTCTTTCGGCAGAAGCCGCGCTAAGGAGAGCACTGTGAGCGGCACAATCGTCTTTGCGCGAAGAAGCCGCTTCTTGGGCTCCGGCAGCCGGCGAGAGCGGCAGCTTCGGGAAGGTGAAGAAGCAAGCTGTACAGCACTGGGATTGTGTGCGCACCTTGCCAACTGATAGAAAACACTACCTTTGCACTCTCCTGACTTTTCCAATCACATGAACATTCGATTGGAAGCTGTTTTGGACAACTTTTCTTTTCTTCCTGCCAAACACTTGGCAGACATCCGTGCAACTTCTAGAACACGATGGGAGATGTTTTCTGTGCTGGCACAGTTTTTCCTAGCCAGACATAGTGGGAAAGCGTTTTGCTAAGATGTAGACTACAAAAGACGCGAAAGACGAAGGTAGGATGCTCTCCGGAGGTAAGAGCCGCTGCCGGGCGTCTTTCGGCAGAAGCCGCGCTAAGGAGAGCACTGTGAGCGGCACAATCGTCTTTGCGCGAAGAAGCCGCTTCTTGGGCTCCGGCAGCCGGCGAGAGCGGCAGCTTCGGGAAGGTGAAGAAGCAAGCTGTACAACACTGGGATTGTGTGCGCACCTTGCCAACTGATAGAAAACAGTACCTTTGCACTCTCCTGACTTTTCCAATCACATGAACATTCGATTGGAAGCTGTTTTGGACAACTTTTCTTTTCTTCCTGCCAAACACTTGGCAGACATCCGTGCAACTTCTAGAACACGATGGGAGATGTTTTCTGTGCTGGCACAGTTTTTCCTAGCCAGACATAGTGGGAAAGCGTTTTGCTAAGATGTAGACTACAAAAGACGCGAAAGACGAAGGTAGGATGCTCTCCGGAGGTAAGAGCCGCTGCCGGGCGTCTTTCGGCAGAAGCCGCGCTAAGGAGAGCACTGTGAGCGGCACAATCGTCTTTGCGCGAAGAAGCCGCTTCTTGGGCTCCGGCAGCCGGCGAGAGCGGCAGCTTCGGGAAGGTGAAGAAGCAAGCTGTACAACACTGGGATTGTGTGCGCACCTTGCCAACTGATAGAAAACAGTACCTTTGCACTCTCCTGACTTTTCCAATCACATGAACATTCGATTGGAAGCTGTTTTGGACAACTTTTCTTTTCTTCCTGCCAAACACTTGGCAGACATCCGTGCAACTTCTAGAACACGATGGGAGATGTTTTCTGTACTGGCACAGTTTTTCCTAGCCAGACATAGTGGGAAAGCGTTTTGCCGAGAGGTAGATGAGAAGAGGAGCTAAAGACGAAGGTAGGATGCTCTCCGGAGGTAAGAGCCGCTGCCGGGCGTCTTTCGGCAGAAGCCGCGCTAAGGAGAGCACTGTGAGCGGCACAATCGTCTTTGCGCGAAGAAGCCGCTTCTTGGGCTCCGGCAGCCGGCGAGAGCGGCAGCTTCGGGAAGGTGAAGAAGCAAGCTGTACAACACTGGGATTGTGTGCGCACCTTGCCAACTGATAGAAAACAGTACCTTTGCACTCTCCTGACTTTTCCAATCACATGAACATTCGATTGGAAGCTGTTTTGGACAACTTTTCTTTTCTTCCTGCCAAACACTTGGCAGACATCCGTGCAACTTCTAGAACACGATGGGAGATGTTTTCTGTGCTGGCACAGTTTTTCCTAGCCAGACATAGTGGGAAAGCGTTTTGCCGAGAGGTAGATGAGAAGAGGAGCTAAAGACGAAGGTAGGATGCTCTCCGGAGGTAAGAGCCGCTGCCGGGCGTCTTTCGGCAGAAGCCGCGCTAAGGAGAGCACTGTGAGCGGCACAATCGTCTTTGCGCGAAGAAGCCGCTTCTTGGGCTCCGGCAGCCGGCGAGAGCGGCAGCTTCGGGAAGGTGAAGAAGCAAGCTGTACAACACTGGGATTGTGTGCGCACCTTGCCAACTGATAGAAAACAGTACCTTTGCACTCTCCTGACTTTTCCAATCACATGAACATTCGATTGGAAGCTGTTTTGGACAACTTTTCTTTTCTTCCTGCCAAACACTTGGCAGACATCCGTGCAACTTCTAGAACACGATGGGAGATGTTTTCTGTGCTGGCACAGTTTTTCCTAGCCAGACATAGTGGGAAAGCGTTTTGCCGAGAGGTAGATGAGAAGAGGAGCTAAAGACGAAGGTAGGATGCTCTCCGGAGGTAAGAGCCGCTGCCGGGCGTCTTTCGGCAGAAGCCGCGCTAAGGAGAGCACTGTGAGCGGCACAATCGTCTTTGCGCGAAGAAGCCGCTTCTTGGGCTCCGGCAGCCGGCGAGAGCGGCAGCTTCGGGAAGGTGAAGAAGCAAGCTGTACAACACTGGGATTGTGTGCGCACCTTGCCAACTGATAGAAAACACTACCTTTGCACTCTCCTGACTTTTCCAATCACATGAACATTCGATTGGAAGCTGTTTTGGACAACTTTCCTTTTCTTCCTGCCAAACACTTGGCAGACATCTCTGCAACTTCTAGAACACGATGGGAGATGTTTTCTGTGCTGGCACAGTTTTTCCTAGCCAGACATAGTGGAAAAGCGTTTTGCTAAGATGTAGACTACAGAAGACGCGAAAGACGAAGGTAGGATGCTCTCCGGAGGTAAGAGCCGCTGCCGGGCGTCTTTCGGCAGAAGCCGCGCTAAGGAGAGCACTGTGAGCGGCACAATCGTCTTTGCGCGAAGAAGCCGCTTCTTGGGCTCCGGCAGCCGGCGAGAGCGGCAGCTTCGGGAAGGTGAAGAAGCAAGCTGTACAACACTGGGATTGTGTGCGCACCTTGCCAACTGATAGAAAACAGTACCTTTGCACTCTCCTGACTTTTCCAATCACATGAACATTCGATTGGAAGCTGTTTTGGACAACTTTTCTTTTCTTCCTGCCAAACACTTGGCAGACATCCGTGCAACTTCTAGAACACGATGGGAGATGTTTTCTGTGCTGGCACAGTTTTTCCTAGCCAGACATAGTGGGAAAGCGTTTTGCTAAGATGTAGACTACAAAAGACGCGAAAGACGAAGGTAGGATGCTCTCCGGAGGTAAGAGCCGCTGCCGGGCGTCTTTCGGCAGAAGCCGCGCTAAGGAGAGCACTGTGAGCGGCACAATCGTCTTTGCGCGAAGAAGCCGCTTCTTGGGCTCCGGCAGCCGGCGAGAGCGGCAGCTTCGGGAAGGTGAAGAAGCAAGCTGTACAACACTGGGATTGTGTGCGCACCTTGCCAACTGATAGAAAACAGTACCTTTGCACTCTCCTGACTTTTCCAATCACATGAACATTCGATTGGAAGCTGTTTTGGACAACTTTTCTTTTCTTCCTGCCAAACACTTGGCAGACATCTCTGCAACTTCTAGAACACGATGGGAGATGTTTTCTGTGCTGGCACAGTTTTTCCTAGCCAGACATAGTGGGAAAGCGTTTTGCCGAGAGGTAGATGAGAAGAGGAGCTAAAGACGAAGGTAGGATGCTCTCCGGAGGTAAGAGCCGCTGCCGGGCGTCTTTCGGCAGAAGCCGCGCTAAGGAGAGCACTGTGAGCGGCACAATCGTCTTTGCGCGAAGAAGCCGCTTCTTGGGCTCCGGCAGCCGGCGAGAGCGGCAGCTTCGGGAAGGTGAAGAAGCAAGCTGTACAACACTGGGATTGTGTGCGCACCTTGCCAACTGATAGAAAACACTACCTTTGCACTCTCCTGACTTTTCCAATCACATGAACATTCGATTGGAAGCTGTTTTGGACAACTTTTCTTTTCTTCCTGCCAAACACTTGGCAGACATCCGTGCAACTTCTAGAACACGATGGGAGATGTTTTCTGTGCTGGCACAGTTTTTCCTAGCCAGACATAGTGGGAAAGCGTTTTGCTAAGATGTAGACTACAAAAGACGCGAAAGACGAAGGTAGGATGCTCTCCGGAGGTAAGAGCCGCTGCCGGGCGTCTTTCGGCAGAAGCCGCGCTAAGGAGAGCACTGTGAGCGGCACAATCGTCTTTGCGCGAAGAAGCCGCTTCTTGGGCTCCGACAGCCGGCGAGAGCGGCAGCTTCGGGAAGGTGAAGAAGCAAGCTGTACAACACTGGGATTGTGTGCGCACCTTGCCAACTGATAGAAAACACTACCTTTGCACTCTCCTGACTTTTCCAATCACATGAACATTCGATTGGAAGCTGTTTTGGACAACTTTTCTTTTCTTGCCGCCAAACACTTGGCAGACATCCGTGCAACTTCTAGAACACGATGGGAGATGTTTTCTGTGCTGGCACAGTTTTTCCTAGCCAGACATAGTGGGAAAGCGTTTTGCTAAGATGTAGACTACAAAAGACGCGAAAGACGAAGGTAGGATGCTCTCCGGAGGTAAGAGCCGCTGCCGGGCGTCTTTCGGCAGAAGCCGCGCTAAGGAGAGCACTGTGAGCGGCACAATCGTCTTTGCGCGAAGAAGCCGCTTCTTGGGCTCCGGCAGCCGGCGAGAGCGGCAGCTTCGGGAAGGTGAAGAAGCAAGCTGTACAACACTGGGATTGTGTGCGCACCTTGCCAACTGATAGAAAACAGTACCTTTGCACTCTCCTGACTTTTCCAATCACATGAACATTCGATTGGAAGCTGTTTTGGACAACTTTCCTTTTCTTCCTGCCAAACACTTGGCAGACATCCGTGCAACTTCTAGAACACGATGGGAGATGTTTTCTGTGCTGGCACAGTTTTCCCTAGCCAGACATAGTGGGAAAGCGTTTTGCCGAGAGGTAGATGAGAAGAGGAGCTAAAGACGAAGGTAGGATGCTCTCCGGAGGTAAGAGCCGCTGCCGGGCGTCTTTCGGCAGAAGCCGCGCTAAGGAGAGCACTGTGAGCGGCACAATCGTCTTTGCGCGAAGAAGCCGCTTCTTGGGCTCCGGCAGCCGGCGAGAGCGGCAGCTTCGGGAAGGTGAAGAAGCAAGCTGTACAACACTGGGATTGTGTGCGCACCTTGCCAACTGATAGAAAACACTACCTTTGCACTCTCCTGACTTTTCCAATCACATGAACATTCGATTGGAAGCTGTTTTGGACAACTTTTCTTTTCTTCCTGCCAAACACTTGGCAGACATCCGTGCAACTTCTAGAACACGATGGGAGATGTTTTCTGTGCTGGCACAGTTTTTCCTAGCCAGACATAGTGGGAAAGCGTTTTGCTAAGATGTAGACTACAGAAGACGCGAAAGACGAAGGTAGGATGCTCTCCGGAGGTAAGAGCCGCTGCCGGGCGTCTTTCGGCAGAAGCCGCGCTAAGGAGAGCACTGTGAGCGGCACAATCGTCTTTGCGCGAAGAAGCCGCTTCTTGGGCTCCGGCAGCCGGCGAGAGCGGCAGCTTCGGGAAGGTGAAGAAGCAAGCTGTACAACACTGGGATTGTGTGCGCACCTTGCCAACTGATAGAAAACAGTACCTTTGCACTCTCCTGACTTTTCCAATCACATGAACATTCGATTGGAAGCTGTTTTGGACAACTTTTCTTTTCTTCCTGCCAAACACTTGGCAGACATCCGTGCAACTTCTAGAACACGATGGGAGATGTTTTCTGTGCTGGCACAGTTTTCCCTAGCCAGACATAGTGGGAAAGCGTTTTGCCGAGAGGTAGATGAGAAGAGGAGCTAAAGACGAAGGTAGGATGCTCTCCGGAGGTAAGAGCCGCTGCCGGGCGTCTTTCGGCAGAAGCCGCGCTAAGGAGAGCACTGTGAGCGGCACAATCGTCTTTGCGCGAAGAAGCCGCTTCTTGGGCTCCGGCAGCCGGCGAGAGCGGCAGCTTCGGGAAGGTGAAGAAGCAAGCTGTACAACACTGGGATTGTGTGCGCACCTTGCCAACTGATAGAAAACAGTACCTTTGCACTCTCCTGACTTTTCCAATCACATGAACATTCGATTGGAAGCTGTTTTGGACAACTTTTCTTTTCTTCCTGCCAAACACTTGGCAGACATCCGTGCAACTTCTAGAACACGATGGGAGATGTTTTCTGTGCTGGCACAGTTTTTCCTAGCCAGACATAGTGGGAAAGCGTTTTGCTAAGATGTAGACTACAAAAGACGCGAAAGACGAAGGTAGGATGCTCTCCGGAGGTAAGAGCCGCTGCCGGGCGTCTTTCGGCAGAAGCCGCGCTAAGGAGAGCACTGTGAGCGGCACAATCGTCTTTGCGCGAAGAAGCCGCTTCTTGGGCTCCTGCAGCCGGCGAGAGCGGCAGCTTCGGGAAGGTGAAGAAGCAAGCTGTACAACACTGGGATTGTGTGCGCACCTTGCCAACTGATAGAAAACAGTACCTTTGCACTCTCCTGACTTTTCCAATCACATGAACATTCGATTGGAAGCTGTTTTGGACAACTTTTCTTTTCTTCCTGCCAAACACTTGGCAGACATCTCTGCAACTTCTAGAACACGATGGGAGATGTTTTCTGTGCTGGCACAGTTTTCCCTAGCCAGACATAGTGGGAAAGCGTTTTGCCGAGAGGTAGATGAGAAGAGGAGCTAAAGACGAAGGTAGGATGCTCTCCGGAGGTAAGAGCCGCTGCCGGGCGTCTTTCGGCAGAAGCCGCGCTAAGGAGAGCACTGTGAGCGGCACAATCGTCTTTGCGCGAAGAAGCCGCTTCTTGGGCTCCGGCAGCCGGCGAGAGCGGCAGCTTCAGGAAGGTGAAGAAGCAAGCTGTACAACACTGGGATTGTGTGCGCACCTTGCCAACTGATAGAAAACAGTACCTTTGCACTCTCCTGACTTTTCCAATCACATGAACATTCGATTGGAAGCTGTTTTGGACAACTTTTCTTTTCTTCCTGCCAAACACTTGGCAGACATCTCTGCAACTTCTAGAACACGATGGGAGATGTTTTCTGTGCTGGCACAGTTTTCCCTAGCCAGACATAGTGGGAAAGCGTTTTGCCGAGAGGTAGATGAGAAGAGGAGCTAAAGACGAAGGTAGGATGCTCTCCGGAGGTAAGAGCCGCTGCCGGGCGTCTTTCGGCAGAAGCCGCGCTAAGGAGAGCACTGTGAGCGGCACAATCGTCTTTGCGCGAAGAAGCCGCTTCTTGGGCTCCGGCAGCCGGCGAGAGCGGCAGCTTCGGGAAGGTGAAGAAGCAAGCTGTACAACACTGGGATTGTGTGCGCACCTTGCCAACTGATAGAAAACAGTACCTTTGCACTCTCCTGACTTTTCCAATCACATGAACATTCGATTGGAAGCTGTTTTGGACAACTTTCCTTTTCTTCCTGCCAAACACTTGGCAGACATCCGTGCAACTTCTAGAACACGATGGGAGATGTTTTCTGTGCTGGCACAGTTTTTCCTAGCCAGACATAGTGGAAAAGCGTTTTGCTAAGATGTAGAATACAGAAGACGCGAAAGACGAAGGTAGGATGCTCTCCGGAGGTAAGAGCCGCTGCCGGGCGTCTTTCGGCAGAAGCCGCGCTAAGGAGAGCACTGTGAGCGGCACAATCGTCTTTGCGCGAAGAAGCCGCTTCTTGGGCTCCGGCAGCCGGCGAGAGCGGCAGCTTCGGGAAGGTGAAGAAGCAAGCTGTACAACACTGGGATTGTGTGCGCACCTTGCCAACTGATAGAAAACACTACCTTTGCACTCTCCTGACTTTTCCAATCACATGAACATTCGATTGGAAGCTGTTTTGGACAACTTTTCTTTTCTTCCTGCCAAACACTTGGCAGACATCCGTGCAACTTCTAGAACACGATGGGAGATGTTTTCTGTGCTGGCACAGTTTTTCCTAGCCAGACATAGTGGAAAAGCGTTTTGCTAAGATGTAGACTACAGAAGACGCGAAAGACGAAGGTAGGATGCTCTCCGGAGGTAAGAGCCGCTGCCGGGCGTCTTTCGGCAGAAGCCGCGCTAAGGAGAGCACTGTGAGCGGCACAATCGTCTTTGCGCGAAGAAGCCGCTTCTTGGGCTCCGGCAGCCGGCGAGAGCGGCAGCTTCGGGAAGGTGAAGAAGCAAGCTGTACAACACTGGGATTGTGTGCGCACCTTGCCAACTGATAGAAAACAGTACCTTTGCACTCTCCTGACTTTTCCAATCACATGAACATTCGATTGGAAGCTGTTTTGGACAACTTTTCTTTTCTTCCTGCCAAACACTTGGCAGACATCCGTGCAACTTCTAGAACACGATGGGAGATGTTTTCTGTGCTGGCACAGTTTTTCCTAGCCAGACATAGTGGGAAAGCGTTTTGCTAAGATGTAGACTACAAAGGACGCGAAAGACGAAGGTAGGATGCTCTCCGGAGGTAAGAGCCGCTGCCGGGCGTCTTTCGGCAGAAGCCGCGCTAAGGAGAGCACTGTGAGCGGCACAATCGTCTTTGCGCGAAGAAGCCGCTTCTTGGGCTCCGGCAGCCGGCGAGAGCGGCAGCTTCGGGAAGGTGAAGAAGCAAGCTGTACAGCACTGGGATTGTGTGCGCACCTTGCCAACTGATAGAAAACAGTACCTTTGCACTCTCCTGAGTTTTCCAATCACATGAACATTCGATTGGAAGCTGTTTTGGACAACTTTTCTTTTCTTCCTGCCAAACACTTGGCAGACATCTCTGCAACTTCTAGAACACGATGGGAGATGTTTTCTGTGCTGGCACAGTTTTTCCTAGCCAGACATAGTGGGAAAGCGTTTTGCCGAGAGGTAGATGAGAAGAGGAGCTAAAGACGAAGGTAGGATGCTCTCCGGAGGTAAGAGCCGCTGCCGGGCGTCTTTCGGCAGAAGCCGCGCTAAGGAGAGCACTGTGAGCGGCACAATCGTCTTTGCGCGAAGAAGCCGCTTCTTGGGCTCCGGCAGCCGGCGAGAGCGGCAGCTTCGGGAAGGTGAAGAAGCAAGCTGTACAACACTGGGATTGTGTGCGCACCTTGCCAACTGATAGAAAACAGTACCTTTGCACTCTCCTGACTTTTCCAATCACATGAACATTCGATTGGAAGCTGTTTTGGACAACTTTTCTTTTCTTCCTGCCAAACACTTGGCAGACATCCGTGCAACTTCTAGAACACGATGGGAGATGTTTTCTGTGCTGGCACAGTTTTTCCTAGCCAGACATAGTGGGAAAGCGTTTTGCTAAGATGTAGACTACAAAAGACGCGAAAGACGAAGGTAGGATGCTCTCCGGAGGTAAGAGCCGCTGCCGGGCGTCTTTCGGCAGAAGCCGCGCTAAGGAGAGCACTGTGAGCGGCACAATCGTCTTTGCGCGAAGAAGCCGCTTCTTGGGCTCCGGCAGCCGGCGAGAGCGGCAGCTTCGGGAAGGTGAAGAAGCAAGCTGTACAACACTGGGATTGTGTGCGCACCTTGCCAACTGATAGAAAACAGTACCTTTGCACTCTCCTGACTTTTCCAATCACATGAACATTCGATTGGAAGCTGTTTTGGACAACTTTTCTTTTCTTGCCGCCAAACACTTGGCAGACATCCGTGCAACTTCTAGAACACGATGGGAGATGTTTTCTGTGCTGGCACAGTTTTTCCTAGCCAGACATAGTGGGAAAGCGTTTTGCTAAGATGTAGACTACAAAAGACGCGAAAGACGAAGGTAGGATGCTCTCCGGAGGTAAGAGCCGCTGCCGGGCGTCTTTCGGCAGAAGCCGCGCTAAGGAGAGCACTGTGAGCGGCACAATCGTCTTTGCGCGAAGAAGCCACTTCTTGGGCTCCGGCAGCCGGCGAGAGCGGCAGCTTCGGGAAGGTGAAGAAGCAAGCTGTACAACACTGGGATTGTGTGCGCACCTTGCCAACTGATAGAAAACAGTACCTTTGCACTCTCCTGACTTTTCCAATCACATGAACATTCGATTGGAAGCTGTTTTGGACAACTTTTCTTTTCTTCCTGCCAAACACTTGGCAGACATCCGTGCAACTTCTAGAACACGATGGGAGATGTTTTCTGTGCTGGCACAGTTTTTCCTAGCCAGACATAGTGGGAAAGCGTTTTGCTAAGATGTAGACTACAGAAGACGCGAAAGACGAAGGTAGGATGCTCTCCGGAGGTAAGAGCCGCTGCCGGGCGTCTTTCGGCAGAAGCCGCGCTAAGGAGAGCACTGTGAGCGGCACAATCGTCTTTGCGCGAAGAAGCCGCTTCTTGGGCTCCGGCAGCCGGCGAGAGCGGCAGCTTCGGGAAGGTGAAGAAGCAAGCTGTACAACACTGGGATTGTGTGCGCACCTTGCCAACTGATAGAAAACAGTACCTTTGCACTCTCCTGACTTTTCCAATCACATGAACATTCGATTGGAAGCTGTTTTGGACAACTTTTCTTTTCTTCCTGCCAAACACTTGGCAGACATCCGTGCAACTTCTAGAACACGATGGGAGATGTTTTCTGTGCTGGCACAGTTTTCCCTAGCCAGACATAGTGGGAAAGCGTTTTGCCGAGAGGTAGATGAGAAGAGGAGCTAAAGACGAAGGTAGGATGCTCTCCGGAGGTAAGAGCCGCTGCCGGGCGTCTTTCGGCAGAAGCCGCGCTAAGGAGAGCACTGTGAGCGGCACAATCGTCTTTGCGCGAAGAAGCCGCTTCTTGGGCTCCGGCAGCCGGCGAGAGCGGCAGCTTCGGGAAGGTGAAGAAGCAAGCTGTACAACACTGGGATTGTGTGCGCACCTTGCCAACTGATAGAAAACACTACCTTTGCACTCTCCTGACTTTTCCAATCACATGAACATTCGATTGGAAGCTGTTTTGGACAACTTTTCTTTTCTTCCTGCCAAACACTTGGCAGACATCCGTGCAACTTCTAGAACACGATGGGAGATGTTTTCTGTGCTGGCACAGTTTTCCCTAGCCAGACATAGTGGGAAAGCGTTTTGCCGAGAGGTAGATGAGAAGAGGAGCTAAAGACGAAGGTAGGATGCTCTCCGGAGGTAAGAGCCGCTGCCGGGCGTCTTTCGGCAGAAGCCGCGCTAAGGAGAGCACTGTGAGCGGCACAATCGTCTTTGCGCGAAGAAGCCGCTTCTTGGGCTCCGGCAGCCGGCGAGAGCGGCAGCTTCGGGAAGGTGAAGAAGCAAGCTGTACAACACTGGGATTGTGTGCGCACCTTGCCAACTGATAGAAAACACTACCTTTGCACTCTCCTGACTTTTCCAATCACATGAACATTCGATTGGAAGCTGTTTTGGACAACTTTTCTTTTCTTCCTGCCAAACACTTGGCAGACATCCGTGCAACTTCTAGAACACGATGGGAGATGTTTTCTGTGCTGGCACAGTTTTTCCTAGCCAGACATAGTGGGAAAGCGTTTTGCTAAGATGTAGACTACAGAAGACGCGAAAGACGAAGGTAGGATGCTCTCCGGAGGTAAGAGCCGCTGCCGGGCGTCTTTCGGCAGAAGCCGCGCTAAGGAGAGCACTGTGAGCGGCACAATCGTCTTTGCGCGAAGAAGCCGCTTCTTGGGCTCCGGCAGCCGGCGAGAGCGGCAGCTTCGGGAAGGTGAAGAAGCAAGCTGTACAACACTGGGATTGTGTGCGCACCTTGCCAACTGATAGAAAACAGTACCTTTGCACTCTCCTGACTTTTCCAATCACATGAACATTCGATTGGAAGCTGTTTTGGACAACTTTTCTTTTCTTCCTGCCAAACACTTGGCAGACATCCGTGCAACTTCTAGAACACGATGGGAGATGTTTTCTGTGCTGGCACAGTTTTCCCTAGCCAGACATAGTGGGAAAGCGTTTTGCCGAGAGGTAGATGAGAAGAGGAGCTAAAGACGAAGGTAGGATGCTCTCCGGAGGTAAGAGCCGCTGCCGGGCGTCTTTCGGCAGAAGCCGCGCTAAGGAGAGCACTGTGAGCGGCACAATCGTCTTTGCGCGAAGAAGCCGCTTCTTGGGCTCCGGCAGCCGGCGAGAGCGGCAGCTTCGGGAAGGTGAAGAAGCAAGCTGTACAACACTGGGATTGTGTGCGCACCTTGCCAACTGATAGAAAACACTACCTTTGCACTCTCCTGACTTTTCCAATCACATGAACATTCGATTGGAAGCTGTTTTGGACAACTTTTCTTTTCTTCCTGCCAAACACTTGGCAGACATCCGTGCAACTTCTAGAACACGATGGGAGATGTTTTCTGTGCTGGCACAGTTTTTCCTAGCCAGACATAGTGGGAAAGCGTTTTGCTAAGATGTAGACTACAGAAGACGCGAAAGACGAAGGTAGGATGCTCTCCGGAGGTAAGAGCCGCTGCCGGGCGTCTTTCGGCAGAAGCCGCGCTAAGGAGAGCACTGTGAGCGGCACAATCGTCTTTGCGCGAAGAAGCCGCTTCTTGGGCTCCGGCAGCCGGCGAGAGCGGCAGCTTCGGGAAGGTGAAGAAGCAAGCTGTACAACACTGGGATTGTGTGCGCACCTTGCCAACTGATAGAAAACAGTACCTTTGCACTCTCCTGACTTTTCCAATCACATGAACATTCGATTGGAAGCTGTTTTGGACAACTTTTCTTTTCTTCCTGCCAAACACTTGGCAGACATCTCTGCAACTTCTAGAACACGATGGGAGATGTTTTCTGTGCTGGCACAGTTTTCCCTAGCCAGACATAGTGGGAAAGCGTTTTGCCGAGAGGTAGATGAGAAGAGGAGCTAAAGACGAAGGTAGGATGCTCTCCGGAGGTAAGAGCCGCTGCCGGGCGTCTTTCGGCAGAAGCCGCGCTAAGGAGAGCACTGTGAGCGGCACAATCGTCTTTGCGCGAAGAAGCCGCTTCTTGGGCTCCGGCAGCCGGCGAGAGCGGCAGCTTCGGGAAGGTGAAGAAGCAAGCTGTACAACACTGGGATTGTGTGCGCACCTTGCCAACTGATAGAAAACAGTACCTTTGCACTCTCCTGACTTTTCCAATCACATGAACATTCGATTGGAAGCTGTTTTGGACAACTTTTCTTTTCTTCCTGCCAAACACTTGGCAGACATCCGTGCAACTTCTAGAACACGATGGGAGATGTTTTCTGTGCTGGCACAGTTTTTCCTCGCCAGACATAGTGGAGAAGCGTTTTGCTAAGATGTAGACTACAGAAGACGCGAAAGACGAAGGTAGGATGCTCTCCGGAGGTAAGAGCCGCTGCCGGGCGTCTTTCGGCAGAAGCCGCGCTAAGGAGAGCACTGTGAGCGGCACAATCGTCTTTGCGCGAAGAAGCCGCTTCTTGGGCTCCGGCAGCCGGCGAGAGCGGCAGCTTCGGGAAGGTGAAGAAGCAAGCTGTACAACACTGGGATTGTGTGCGCACCTTGCCAACTGATAGAAAACACTACCTTTGCACTCTCCTGACTTTTCCAATCACATGAACATTCGATTGGAAGCTGTTTTGGACAACTTTTCTTTTCTTCCTGCCAAACACTTGGCAGACATCTCTGCAACTTCTAGAACACGATGGGAGATGTTTTCTGTGCTGGCACAGTTTTCCCTAGCCAGACATAGTGGGAAAGCGTTTTGCCGAGAGGTAGATGAGAAGAGGAGCTAAAGACGAAGGTAGGATGCTCTCCGGAGGTAAGAGCCGCTGCCGGGCGTCTTTCGGCAGAAGCCGCGCTAAGGAGAGCACTGTGAGCGGCACAATCGTCTTTGCGCGAAGAAGCCGCTTCTTGGGCTCCGGCAGCCGGCGAGAGCGGCAGCTTCGGGAAGGTGAAGAAGCAAGCTGTACAACACTGGGATTGTGTGCGCACCTTGCCAACTGATAGAAAACAGTACCTTTGCACTCTCCTGACTTTTCCAATCACATGAACATTCGATTGGAAGCTGTTTTGGACAACTTTTCTTTTCTTCCTGCCAAACACTTGGCAGACATCCGTGCAACTTCTAGAACACGATGGGAGATGTTTTCTGTGCTGGCACAGTTTTTCCTAGCCAGACATAGTGGGAAAGCGTTTTGCTAAGATGTAGACTACAAAAGACGCGAAAGACGAAGGTAGGATGCTCTCCGGAGGTAAGAGCCGCTGCCGGGCGTCTTTCGGCAGAAGCCGCGCTAAGGAGAGCACTGTGAGCGGCACAATCGTCTTTGCGCGAAGAAGCCGCTTCTTGGGCTCCTGCAGCCGGCGAGAGCGGCAGCTTCGGGAAGGTGAAGAAGCAAGCTGTACAACACTGGGATTGTGTGCGCACCTTGCCAACTGATAGAAAACAGTACCTTTGCACTCTCCTGACTTTTCCAATCACATGAACATTCGATTGGAAGCTGTTTTGGACAACTTTTCTTTTCTTCCTGCCAAACACTTGGCAGACATCTCTGCAACTTCTAGAACACGATGGGAGATGTTTTCTGTGCTGGCACAGTTTTCCCTAGCCAGACATAGTGGGAAAGCGTTTTGCCGAGAGGTAGATGAGAAGAGGAGCTAAAGACGAAGGTAGGATGCTCTCCGGAGGTAAGAGCCGCTGCCGGGCGTCTTTCGGCAGAAGCCGCGCTAAGGAGAGCACTGTGAGCGGCACAATCGTCTTTGCGCGAAGAAGCCGCTTCTTGGGCTCCGGCAGCCGGCGAGAGCGGCAGCTTCGGGAAGGTGAAGAAGCAAGCTGTACAACACTGGGATTGTGTGCGCACCTTGCCAACTGATAGAAAACAGTACCTTTGCACTCTCCTGACTTTTCCAATCACATGAACATTCGATTGGAAGCTGTTTTGGACAACTTTTCTTTTCTTCCTGCCAAACACTTGGCAGACATCCGTGCAACTTCTAGAACACGATGGGAGATGTTTTCTGTGCTGGCACAGTTTTCCCTAGCCAGACATAGTGGGAAAGCGTTTTGCCGAGAGGTAGATGAGAAGAGGAGCTAAAGACGAAGGTAGGATGCTCTCCGGAGGTAAGAGCCGCTGCCGGGCGTCTTTCGGCAGAAGCCGCGCTAAGGAGAGCACTGTGAGCGGCACAATCGTCTTTGCGCGAAGAAGCCGCTTCTTGGGCTCCGGCAGCCGGCGAGAGCGGCAGCTTCGGGAAGGTGAAGAAGCAAGCTGTACAACACTGGGATTGTGTGCGCACCTTGCCAACTGATAGAAAACACTACCTTTGCACTCTCCTGACTTTTCCAATCACATGAACATTCGATTGGAAGCTGTTTTGGACAACTTTCCTTTTCTTCCTGCCAAACACTTGGCAGACATCCGTGCAACTTCTAGAACACGATGGGAGATGTTTTCTGTGCTGGCACAGTTTTTCCTCGCCAGACATAGTGGAGAAGCGTTTTGCTAAGATGTAGAATACAGAAGACGCGAAAGACGAAGGTAGGATGCTCTCCGGAGGTAAGAGCCGCTGCCGGGCGTCTTTCGGCAGAAGCCGCGCTAAGGAGAGCACTGTGAGCGGCACAATCGTCTTTGCGCGAAGAAGCCGCTTCTTGGGCTCCGGCAGCCGGCGAGAGCGGCAGCTTCGGGAAGGTGAAGAAGCAAGCTGTACAACACTGGGATTGTGTGCGCACCTTGCCAACTGATAGAAAACAGTACCTTTGCACTCTCCTGACTTTTCCAATCACATGAACATTCGATTGGAAGCTGTTTTGGACAACTTTTCTTTTCTTCCTGCCAAACACTTGGCAGACATCCGTGCAACTTCTAGAACACGATGGGAGATGTTTTCTGTGCTGGCACAGTTTTTCCTAGCCAGACATAGTGGGAAAGCGTTTTGCTAAGATGTAGACTACAGAAGACGCGAAAGACGAAGGTAGGATGCTCTCCGGAGGTAAGAGCCGCTGCCGGGCGTCTTTCGGCAGAAGCCGCGCTAAGGAGAGCACTGTGAGCGGCACAATCGTCTTTGCGCGAAGAAGCCGCTTCTTGGGCTCCGGCAGCCGGCGAGAGCGGCAGCTTCGGGAAGGTGAAGAAGCAAGCTGTACAACACTGGGATTGTGTGCGCACCTTGCCAACTGATAGAAAACACTACCTTTGCACTCTCCTGACTTTTCCAATCACATGAACATTCGATTGGAAGCTGTTTTGGACAACTTTTCTTTTCTTCCTGCCAAACACTTGGCAGACATCCGTGCAACTTCTAGAACACGATGGGAGATGTTTTCTGTGCTGGCACAGTTTTTCCTAGCCAGACATAGTGGGAAAGCGTTTTGCTAAGATGTAGACTACAAAGGACGCGAAAGACGAAGGTAGGATGCTCTCCGGAGGTAAGAGCCGCTGCCAGGCGTCTTTCGGCAGAAGCCGCGCTAAGGAGAGCACTGTGAGCGGCACAATCGTCTTTGCGCGAAGAAGCCGCTTCTTGGGCTCCGGCAGCCGGCGAGAGCGGCAGCTTCGGGAAGGTGAAGAAGCAAGCTGTACAACACTGGGATTGTGTGCGCACCTTGCCAACTGATAGAAAACAGTACCTTTGCACTCTCCTGACTTTTCCAATCACATGAACATTCGATTGGAAGCTGTTTTGGACAACTTTTCTTTTCTTCCTGCCAAACACTTGGCAGACATCCGTGCAACTTCTAGAACACGATGGGAGATGTTTTCTGTGCTGGCACAGTTTTTCCTAGCCAGACATAGTGGGAAAGCGTTTTGCTAAGATGTAGACTACAAAAGACGCGAAAGACGAAGGTAGGATGCTCTCCGGAGGTAAGAGCCGCTGCCGGGCGTCTTTCGGCAGAAGCCGCGCTAAGGAGAGCACTGTGAGCGGCACAATCGTCTTTGCGCGAAGAAGCCGCTTCTTGGGCTCCTGCAGCCGGCGAGAGCGGCAGCTTCGGGAAGGTGAAGAAGCAAGCTGTACAACACTGGGATTGTGTGCGCACCTTGCCAACTGATAGAAAACAGTACCTTTGCACTCTCCTGACTTTTCCAATCACATGAACATTCGATTGGAAGCTGTTTTGGACAACTTTTCTTTTCTTCCTGCCAAACACTTGGCAGACATCTCTGCAACTTCTAGAACACGATGGGAGATGTTTTCTGTGCTGGCACAGTTTTCCCTAGCCAGACATAGTGGGAAAGCGTTTTGCCGAGAGGTAGATGAGAAGAGGAGCTAAAGACGAAGGTAGGATGCTCTCCGGAGGTAAGAGCCGCTGCCGGGCGTCTTTCGGCAGAAGCCGCGCTAAGGAGAGCACTGTGAGCGGCACAATCGTCTTTGCGCGAAGAAGCCGCTTCTTGGGCTCCGGCAGCCGGCGAGAGCGGCAGCTTCGGGAAGGTGAAGAAGCAAGCTGTACAACACTGGGATTGTGTGCGCACCTTGCCAACTGATAGAAAACACTACCTTTGCACTCTCCTGACTTTTCCAATCACATGAACATTCGATTGGAAGCTGTTTTGGACAACTTTTCTTTTCTTCCTGCCAAACACTTGGCAGACATCCGTGCAACTTCTAGAACACGATGGGAGATGTTTTCTGTGCTGGCACAGTTTTTCCTAGCCAGACATAGTGGGAAAGCGTTTTGCCGAGAGGTAGATGAGAAGAGGAGCTAAAGACGAAGGTAGGATGCTCTCCGGAGGTAAGAGCCGCTGCCGGGCGTCTTTCGGCAGAAGCCGCGCTAAGGAGAGCACTGTGAGCGGCACAATCGTCTTTGCGCGAAGAAGCCGCTTCTTGGGCTCCGGCAGCCGGCGAGAGCGGCAGCTTCGGGAAGGTGAAGAAGCAAGCTGTACAACACTGGGATTGTGTGCGCACCTTGCCAACTGATAGAAAACACTACCTTTGCACTCTCCTGACTTTTCCAATCACATGAACATTCGATTGGAAGCTGTTTTGGACAACTTTTCTTTTCTTCCTGCCAAACACTTGGCAGACATCCGTGCAACTTCTAGAACACGATGGGAGATGTTTTCTGTGCTGGCACAGTTTTTCCTAGCCAGACATAGTGGGAAAGCGTTTTGCTAAGATGTAGACTACAGAAGACGCGAAAGACGAAGGTAGGATGCTCTCCGGAGGTAAGAGCCGCTGCCGGGCGTCTTTCGGCAGAAGCCGCGCTAAGGAGAGCACTGTGAGCGGCACAATCGTCTTTGCGCGAAGAAGCCGCTTCTTGGGCTCCGACAGCCGGCGAGAGCGGCAGCTTCGGGAAGGTGAAGAAGCAAGCTGTACAACACTGGGATTGTGTGCGCACCTTGCCAACTGATAGAAAACACTACCTTTGCACTCTCCTGACTTTTCCAATCACATGAACATTCGATTGGAAGCTGTTTTGGACAACTTTTCTTTTCTTGCCGCCAAACACTTGGCAGACATCCGTGCAACTTCTAGAACACGATGGGAGATGTTTTCTGTGCTGGCACAGTTTTTCCTAGCCAGACATAGTGGGAAAGCGTTTTGCTAAGATGTAGACTACAAAAGACGCGAAAGACGAAGGTAGGATGCTCTCCGGAGGTAAGAGCCGCTGCCGGGCGTCTTTCGGCAGAAGCCGCGCTAAGGAGAGCACTGTGAGCGGCACAATCGTCTTTGCGCGAAGAAGCCGCTTCTTGGGCTCCGGCAGCCGGCGAGAGCGGCAGCTTCGGGAAGGTGAAGAAGCAAGCTGTACAACACTGGGATTGTGTGCGCACCTTGCCAACTGATAGAAAACAGTACCTTTGCACTCTCCTGACTTTTCCAATCACATGAACATTCGATTGGAAGCTGTTTTGGACAACTTTTCTTTTCTTCCTGCCAAACACTTGGCAGACATCCGTGCAACTTCTAGAACACGATGGGAGATGTTTTCTGTGCTGGCACAGTTTTTCCTAGCCAGACATAGTGGGAAAGCGTTTTGCTAAGATGTAGACTACAGAAGACGCGAAAGACGAAGGTAGGATGCTCTCCGGAGGTAAGAGCCGCTGCCGGGCGTCTTTCGGCAGAAGCCGCGCTAAGGAGAGCACTGTGAGCGGCACAATCGTCTTTGCGCGAAGAAGCCGCTTCTTGGGCTCCGGCAGCCGGCGAGAGCGGCAGCTTCGGGAAGGTGAAGAAGCAAGCTGTACAACACTGGGATTGTGTGCGCACCTTGCCAACTGATAGAAAACAGTACCTTTGCACTCTCCTGACTTTTCCAATCACATGAACATTCGATTGGAAGCTGTTTTGGACAACTTTTCTTTTCTTCCTGCCAAACACTTGGCAGACATCTCTGCAACTTCTAGAACACGATGGGAGATGTTTTCTGTGCTGGCACAGTTTTTCCTAGCCAGACATAGTGGGAAAGCGTTTTGCCGAGAGGTAGATGAGAAGAGGAGCTAAAGACGAAGGTAGGATGCTCTCCGGAGGTAAGAGCCGCTGCCGGGCGTCTTTCGGCAGAAGCCGCGCTAAGGAGAGCACTGTGAGCGGCACAATCGTCTTTGCGCGAAGAAGCCGCTTCTTGGGCTCCGGCAGCCGGCGAGAGCGGCAGCTTCGGGAAGGTGAAGAAGCAAGCTGTACAACACTGGGATTGTGTGCGCACCTTGCCAACTGATAGAAAACACTACCTTTGCACTCTCCTGACTTTTCCAATCACATGAACATTCGATTGGAAGCTGTTTTGGACAACTTTTCTTTTCTTCCTGCCAAACACTTGGCAGACATCCGTGCAACTTCTAGAACACGATGGGAGATGTTTTCTGTGCTGGCACAGTTTTTCCTAGCCAGACATAGTGGGAAAGCGTTTTGCTAAGATGTAGACTACAAAAGACGCGAAAGACGAAGGTAGGATGCTCTCCGGAGGTAAGAGCCGCTGCCGGGCGTCTTTCGGCAGAAGCCGCGCTAAGGAGAGCACTGTGAGCGGCACAATCGTCTTTGCGCGAAGAAGCCGCTTCTTGGGCTCCGACAGCCGGCGAGAGCGGCAGCTTCGGGAAGGTGAAGAAGCAAGCTGTACAACACTGGGATTGTGTGCGCACCTTGCCAACTGATAGAAAACACTACCTTTGCACTCTCCTGACTTTTCCAATCACATGAACATTCGATTGGAAGCTGTTTTGGACAACTTTTCTTTTCTTGCCGCCAAACACTTGGCAGACATCCGTGCAACTTCTAGAACACGATGGGAGATGTTTTCTGTGCTGGCACAGTTTTTCCTAGCCAGACATAGTGGGAAAGCGTTTTGCTAAGATGTAGACTACAAAAGACGCGAAAGACGAAGGTAGGATGCTCTCCGGAGGTAAGAGCCGCTGCCGGGCGTCTTTCGGCAGAAGCCGCGCTAAGGAGAGCACTGTGAGCGGCACAATCGTCTTTGCGCGAAGAAGCCGCTTCTTGGGCTCCGGCAGCCGGCGAGAGCGGCAGCTTCGGGAAGGTGAAGAAGCAAGCTGTACAACACTGGGATTGTGTGCGCACCTTGCCAACTGATAGAAAACACTACCTTTGCACTCTCCTGACTTTTCCAATCACATGAACATTCGATTGGAAGCTGTTTTGGACAACTTTTCTTTTCTTCCTGCCAAACACTTGGCAGACATCCGTGCAACTTCTAGAACACGATGGGAGATGTTTTCTGTGCTGGCACAGTTTTCCCTAGCCAGACATAGTGGGAAAGCGTTTTGCCGAGAGGTAGATGAGAAGAGGAGCTAAAGACGAAGGTAGGATGCTCTCCGGAGGTAAGAGCCGCTGCCGGGCGTCTTTCGGCAGAAGCCGCGCTAAGGAGAGCACTGTGAGCGGCACAATCGTCTTTGCGCGAAGAAGCCGCTTCTTGGGCTCCGGCAGCCGGCGAGAGCGGCAGCTTCGGGAAGGTGAAGAAGCAAGCTGTACAACACTGGGATTGTGTGCGCACCTTGCCAACTGATAGAAAACACTACCTTTGCACTCTCCTGACTTTTCCAATCACATGAACATTCGATTGGAAGCTGTTTTGGACAACTTTTCTTTTCTTCCTGCCAAACACTTGGCAGACATCCGTGCAACTTCTAGAACACGATGGGAGATGTTTTCTGTGCTGGCACAGTTTTTCCTAGCCAGACATAGTGGGAAAGCGTTTTGCTAAGATGTAGACTACAGAAGACGCGAAAGACGAAGGTAGGATGCTCTCCGGAGGTAAGAGCCGCTGCCGGGCGTCTTTCGGCAGAAGCCGCGCTAAGGAGAGCACTGTGAGCGGCACAATCGTCTTTGCGCGAAGAAGCCGCTTCTTGGGCTCCGGCAGCCGGCGAGAGCGGCAGCTTCGGGAAGGTGAAGAAGCAAGCTGTACAACACTGGGATTGTGTGCGCACCTTGCCAACTGATAGAAAACAGTACCTTTGCACTCTCCTGACTTTTCCAATCACATGAACATTCGATTGGAAGCTGTTTTGGACAACTTTTCTTTTCTTCCTGCCAAACACTTGGCAGACATCCGTGCAACTTCTAGAACACGATGGGAGATGTTTTCTGTGCTGGCACAGTTTTCCCTAGCCAGACATAGTGGGAAAGCGTTTTGCCGAGAGGTAGATGAGAAGAGGAGCTAAAGACGAAGGTAGGATGCTCTCCGGAGGTAAGAGCCGCTGCCGGGCGTCTTTCGGCAGAAGCCGCGCTAAGGAGAGCACTGTGAGCGGCACAATCGTCTTTGCGCGAAGAAGCCGCTTCTTGGGCTCCGGCAGCCGGCGAGAGCGGCAGCTTCGGGAAGGTGAAGAAGCAAGCTGTACAACACTGGGATTGTGTGCGCACCTTGCCAACTGATAGAAAACACTACCTTTGCACTCTCCTGACTTTTCCAATCACATGAACATTCGATTGGAAGCTGTTTTGGACAACTTTTCTTTTCTTCCTGCCAAACACTTGGCAGACATCCGTGCAACTTCTAGAACACGATGGGAGATGTTTTCTGTGCTGGCACAGTTTTTCCTAGCCAGACATAGTGGGAAAGCGTTTTGCTAAGATGTAGACTACAAAAGACGCGAAAGACGAAGGTAGGATGCTCTCCGGAGGTAAGAGCCGCTGCCGGGCGTCTTTCGGCAGAAGCCGCGCTAAGGAGAGCACTGTGAGCGGCACAATCGTCTTTGCGCGAAGAAGCCGCTTCTTGGGCTCCTGCAGCCGGCGAGAGCGGCAGCTTCGGGAAGGTGAAGAAGCAAGCTGTACAACACTGGGATTGTGTGCGCACCTTGCCAACTGATAGAAAACAGTACCTTTGCACTCTCCTGACTTTTCCAATCACATGAACATTCGATTGGAAGCTGTTTTGGACAACTTTCCTTTTCTTCCTGCCAAACACTTGGCAGACATCCGTGCAACTTCTAGTACACGATGGGAGATGTTTTCTGTGCTGGCACAGTTTTCCCTAGCCAGACATAGTGGGAAAGCGTTTTGCCGAGAGGTAGATGAGAAGAGGAGCTAAAGACGAAGGTAGGATGCTCTCCGGAGGTAAGAGCCGCTGCCGGGCGTCTTTCGGCAGAAGCCGCGCTAAGGAGAGCACTGTGAGCGGCACAATCGTCTTTGCGCGAAGAAGCCGCTTCTTGGGCTCCGGCAGCCGGCGAGAGCGGCAGCTTCGGGAAGGTGAAGAAGCAAGCTGTACAACACTGGGATTGTGTGCGCACCTTGCCAACTGATAGAAAACACTACCTTTGCACTCTCCTGACTTTTCCAATCACATGAACATTCGATTGGAAGCTGATTTGGACAACTTTTCTTTTCTTCCTGCCAAACACTTGGCAGACATCCGTGCAACTTCTAGAACACGATGGGAGATGTTTTCTGTGCTGGCACAGTTTTTCCTAGCCAGACATAGTGGGAAAGCGTTTTGCTAAGATGTAGACTACAAAAGACGCGAAAGACGAAGGTAGGATGCTCTCCGGAGGTAAGAGCCGCTGCCGGGCGTCTTTCGGCAGAAGCCGCGCTAAGGAGAGCACTGTGAGCGGCACAATCGTCTTTGCGCGAAGAAGCCGCTTCTTGGGCTCCTGCAGCCGGCGAGAGCGGCAGCTTCGGGAAGGTGAAGAAGCAAGCTGTACAACACTGGGATTGTGTGCGCACCTTGCCAACTGATAGAAAACAGTACCTTTGCACTCTCCTGACTTTTCCAATCACATGAACATTCGATTGGAAGCTGTTTTGGACAACTTTTCTTTTCTTCCTGCCAAACACTTGGCAGACATCTCTGCAACTTCTAGAACACGATGGGAGATGTTTTCTGTGCTGGCACAGTTTTCCCTAGCCAGACATAGTGGGAAAGCGTTTTGCCGAGAGGTAGATGAGAAGAGGAGCTAAAGACGAAGGTAGGATGCTCTCCGGAGGTAAGAGCCGCTGCCGGGCGTCTTTCGGCAGAAGCCGCGCTAAGGAGAGCACTGTGAGCGGCACAATCGTCTTTGCGCGAAGAAGCCGCTTCTTGGGCTCCGGCAGCCGGCGAGAGCGGCAGCTTCGGGAAGGTGAAGAAGCAAGCTGTACAACACTGGGATTGTGTGCGCACCTTGCCAACTGATAGAAAACACTACCTTTGCACTCTCCTGACTTTTCCAATCACATGAACATTCGATTGGAAGCTGTTTTGGACAACTTTTCTTTTCTTCCTGCCAAACACTTGGCAGACATCCGTGCAACTTCTAGAACACGATGGGAGATGTTTTCTGTGCTGGCACAGTTTTTCCTAGCCAGACATAGTGGGAAAGCGTTTTGCCGAGAGGTAGATGAGAAGAGGAGCTAAAGACGAAGGTAGGATGCTCTCCGGAGGTAAGAGCCGCTGCCGGGCGTCTTTCGGCAGAAGCCGCGCTAAGGAGAGCACTGTGAGCGGCACAATCGTCTTTGCGCGAAGAAGCCGCTTCTTGGGCTCCGGCAGCCGGCGAGAGCGGCAGCTTCGGGAAGGTGAAGAAGCAAGCTGTACAACACTGGGATTGTGTGCGCACCTTGCCAACTGATAGAAAACAGTACCTTTGCACTCTCCTGACTTTTCCAATCACATGAACATTCGATTGGAAGCTGTTTTGGACAACTTTTCTTTTCTTCCTGCCAAACACTTGGCAGACATCCGTGCAACTTCTAGAACACGATGGGAGATGTTTTCTGTGCTGGCACAGTTTTTCCTAGCCAGACATAGTGGGAAAGCGTTTTGCTAAGATGTAGACTACAGAAGACGCGAAAGACGAAGGTAGGATGCTCTCCGGAGGTAAGAGCCGCTGCCGGGCGTCTTTCGGCAGAAGCCGCGCTAAGGAGAGCACTGTGAGCGGCACAATCGTCTTTGCGCGAAGAAGCCGCTTCTTGGGCTCCGGCAGCCGGCGAGAGCGGCAGCTTCGGGAAGGTGAAGAAGCAAGCTGTACAACACTGGGATTGTGTGCGCACCTTGCCAACTGATAGAAAACAGTACCTTTGCACTCTCCTGACTTTTCCAATCACATGAACATTCGATTGGAAGCTGTTTTGGACAACTTTTCTTTTCTTCCTGCCAAACACTTGGCAGACATCTCTGCAACTTCTAGAACACGATGGGAGATGTTTTCTGTGCTGGCACAGTTTTTCCTAGCCAGACATAGTGGGAAAGCGTTTTGCCGAGAGGTAGATGAGAAGAGGAGCTAAAGACGAAGGTAGGATGCTCTCCGGAGGTAAGAGCCGCTGCCGGGCGTCTTTCGGCAGAAGCCGCGCTAAGGAGAGCACTGTGAGCGGCACAATCGTCTTTGCGCGAAGAAGCCGCTTCTTGGGCTCCGGCAGCCGGCGAGAGCGGCAGCTTCGGGAAGGTGAAGAAGCAAGCTGTACAACACTGGGATTGTGTGCGCACCTTGCCAACTGATAGAAAACACTACCTTTGCACTCTCCTGACTTTTCCAATCACATGAACATTCGATTGGAAGCTGTTTTGGACAACTTTTCTTTTCTTCCTGCCAAACACTTGGCAGACATCCGTGCAACTTCTAGAACACGATGGGAGATGTTTTCTGTGCTGGCACAGTTTTTCCTAGCCAGACATAGTAGGAAAGCGTTTTGCTAAGATGTAGACTACAAAAGACGCGAAAGACGAAGGTAGGATGCTCTCCGGAGGTAAGAGCCGCTGCCGGGCGTCTTTCGGCAGAAGCCGCGCTAAGGAGAGCACTGTGAGCGGCACAATCGTCTTTGCGCGAAGAAGCCGCTTCTTGGGCTCCGGCAGCCGGCGAGAGCGGCAGCTTCGGGAAGGTGAAGAAGCAAGCTGTACAACACTGGGATTGTGTGCGCACCTTGCCAACTGATAGAAAACAGTACCTTTGCACTCTCCTGACTTTTCCAATCACATGAACATTCGATTGGAAGCTGTTTTGGACAACTTTTCTTTTCTTGCCGCCAAACACTTGGCAGACATCCGTGCAACTTCTAGAACACGATGGGAGATGTTTTCTGTGCTGGCACAGTTTTTCCTAGCCAGACATAGTGGGAAAGCGTTTTGCTAAGATGTAGACTACAAAAGACGCGAAAGACGAAGGTAGGATGCTCTCCGGAGGTAAGAGCCGCTGCCGGGCGTCTTTCGGCAGAAGCCGCGCTAAGGAGAGCACTGTGAGCGGCACAATCGTCTTTGCGCGAAGAAGCCGCTTCTTGGGCTCCGGCAGCCGGCGAGAGCGGCAGCTTCGGGAAGGTGAAGAAGCAAGCTGTACAACACTGGGATTGTGTGCGCACCTTGCCAACTGATAGAAAACACTACCTTTGCACTCTCCTGACTTTTCCAATCACATGAACATTCGATTGGAAGCTGTTTTGGACAACTTTTCTTTTCTTCCTGCCAAACACTTGGCAGACATCCGTGCAACTTCTAGAACACGATGGGAGATGTTTTCTGTGCTGGCACAGTTTTCCCTAGCCAGACATAGTGGGAAAGCGTTTTGCCGAGAGGTAGATGAGAAGAGGAGCTAAAGACGAAGGTAGGATGCTCTCCGGAGGTAAGAGCCGCTGCCGGGCGTCTTTCGGCAGAAGCCGCGCTAAGGAGAGCACTGTGAGCGGCACAATCGTCTTTGCGCGAAGAAGCCGCTTCTTGGGCTCCGGCAGCCGGCGAGAGCGGCAGCTTCGGGAAGGTGAAGAAGCAAGCTGTACAACACTGGGATTGTGTGCGCACCTTGCCAACTGATAGAAAACACTACCTTTGCACTCTCCTGACTTTTCCAATCACATGAACATTCGATTGGAAGCTGTTTTGGACAACTTTTCTTTTCTTCCTGCCAAACACTTGGCAGACATCCGTGCAACTTCTAGAACACGATGGGAGATGTTTTCTGTGCTGGCACAGTTTTTCCTAGCCAGACATAGTGGGAAAGCGTTTTGCTAAGATGTAGACTACAGAAGACGCGAAAGACGAAGGTAGGATGCTCTCCGGAGGTAAGAGCCGCTGCCGGGCGTCTTTCGGCAGAAGCCGCGCTAAGGAGAGCACTGTGAGCGGCACAATCGTCTTTGCGCGAAGAAGCCGCTTCTTGGGCTCCGGCAGCCGGCGAGAGCGGCAGCTTCGGGAAGGTGAAGAAGCAAGCTGTACAACACTGGGATTGTGTGCGCACCTTGCCAACTGATAGAAAACACTACCTTTGCACTCTCCTGACTTTTCCAATCACATGAACATTCGATTGGAAGCTGTTTTGGACAACTTTTCTTTTCTTCCTGCCAAACACTTGGCAGACATCCGTGCAACTTCTAGAACACGATGGGAGATGTTTTCTGTGCTGGCACAGTTTTCCCTAGCCAGACATAGTGGGAAAGCGTTTTGCCGAGAGGTAGATGAGAAGAGGAGCTAAAGACGAAGGTAGGATGCTCTCCGGAGGTAAGAGCCGCTGCCGGGCGTCTTTCGGCAGAAGCCGCGCTAAGGAGAGCACTGTGAGCGGCACAATCGTCTTTGCGCGAAGAAGCCGCTTCTTGGGCTCCGGCAGCCGGCGAGAGCGGCAGCTTCGGGAAGGTGAAGAAGCAAGCTGTACAACACTGGGATTGTGTGCGCACCTTGCCAACTGATAGAAAACACTACCTTTGCACTCTCCTGACTTTTCCAATCACATGAACATTCGATTGGAAGCTGTTTTGGACAACTTTTCTTTTCTTCCTGCCAAACACTTGGCAGACATCCGTGCAACTTCTAGAACACGATGGGAGATGTTTTCTGTGCTGGCACAGTTTTTCCTAGCCAGACATAGTGGGAAAGCGTTTTGCTAAGATGTAGACTACAAAAGACGCGAAAGACGAAGGTAGGATGCTCTCCGGAGGTAAGAGCCGCTGCCGGGCGTCTTTCGGCAGAAGCCGCGCTAAGGAGAGCACTGTGAGCGGCACAATCGTCTTTGCGCGAAGAAGCCGCTTCTTGGGCTCCTGCAGCCGGCGAGAGCGGCAGCTTCGGGAAGGTGAAGAAGCAAGCTGTACAACACTGGGATTGTGTGCGCACCTTGCCAACTGATAGAAAACAGTACCTTTGCACTCTCCTGACTTTTCCAATCACATGAACATTCGATTGGAAGCTGTTTTGGACAACTTTCCTTTTCTTCCTGCCAAACACTTGGCAGACATCCGTGCAACTTCTAGTACACGATGGGAGATGTTTTCTGTGCTGGCACAGTTTTTCCTAGCCAGACATAGTGGGAAAGCGTTTTGCCGAGAGGTAGATGAGAAGAGGAGCTAAAGACGAAGGTAGGATGCTCTCCGGAGGTAAGAGCCGCTGCCGGGCGTCTTTCGGCAGAAGCCGCGCTAAGGAGAGCACTGTGAGCGGCACAATCGTCTTTGCGCGAAGAAGCCGCTTCTTGGGCTCCGGCAGCCGGCGAGAGCGGCAGCTTCGGGAAGGTGAAGAAGCAAGCTGTACAACACTGGGATTGTGTGCGCACCTTGCCAACTGATAGAAAACAGTACCTTTGCACTCTCCTGACTTTTCCAATCACATGAACATTCGATTGGAAGCTGTTTTGGACAACTTTTCTTTTCTTCCTGCCAAACACTTGGCAGACATCCGTGCAACTTCTAGAACACGATGGGAGATGTTTTCTGTGCTGGCACAGTTTTCCCTAGCCAGACATAGTGGGAAAGCGTTTTGCTAAGATGTAGACTACAAAAGACGCGAAAGACGAAGGTAGGATGCTCTCCGGAGGTAAGAGCCGCTGCCGGGCGTCTTTCGGCAGAAGCCGCGCTAAGGAGAGCACTGTGAGCGGCACAATCGTCTTTGCGCGAAGAAGCCGCTTCTTGGGCTCCTGCAGCCGGCGAGAGCGGCAGCTTCGGGAAGGTGAAGAAGCAAGCTGTACAACACTGGGATTGTGTGCGCACCTTGCCAACTGATAGAAAACAGTACCTTTGCACTCTCCTGACTTTTCCAATCACATGAACATTCGATTGGAAGCTGTTTTGGACAACTTTTCTTTTCTTCCTGCCAAACACTTGGCAGACATCTCTGCAACTTCTAGAACACGATGGGAGATGTTTTCTGTGCTGGCACAGTTTTCCCTAGCCAGACATAGTGGGAAAGCGTTTTGCCGAGAGGTAGATGAGAAGAGGAGCTAAAGACGAAGGTAGGATGCTCTCCGGAGGTAAGAGCCGCTGCCGGGCGTCTTTCGGCAGAAGCCGCGCTAAGGAGAGCACTGTGAGCGGCACAATCGTCTTTGCGCGAAGAAGCCGCTTCTTGGGCTCCGGCAGCCGGCGAGAGCGGCAGCTTCGGGAAGGTGAAGAAGCAAGCTGTACAACACTGGGATTGTGTGCGCACCTTGCCAACTGATAGAAAACAGTACCTTTGCACTCTCCTGACTTTTCCAATCACATGAACATTCGATTGGAAGCTGTTTTGGACAACTTTTCTTTTCTTCCTGCCAAACACTTGGCAGACATCCGTGCAACTTCTAGAACACGATGGGAGATGTTTTCTGTGCTGGCACAGTTTTTCCTAGCCAGACATAGTGGGAAAGCGTTTTGCCGAGAGGTAGATGAGAAGAGGAGCTAAAGACGAAGGTAGGATGCTCTCCGGAGGTAAGAGCCGCTGCCGGGCGTCTTTCGGCAGAAGCCGCGCTAAGGAGAGCACTGTGAGCGGCACAATCGTCTTTGCGCGAAGAAGCCGCTTCTTGGGCTCCGGCAGCCGGCGAGAGCGGCAGCTTCGGGAAGGTGAAGAAGCAAGCTGTACAACACTGGGATTGTGTGCGCACCTTGCCAACTGATAGAAAACACTACCTTTGCACTCTCCTGACTTTTCCAATCACATGAACATTCGATTGGAAGCTGTTTTGGACAACTTTCCTTTTCTTCCTGCCAAACACTTGGCAGACATCCGTGCAACTTCTAGAACACGATGGGAGATGTTTTCTGTGCTGGCACAGTTTTTCCTAGCCAGACATAGTGGGAAAGCGTTTTGCTAAGATGTAGACTACAGAAGACGCGAAAGACGAAGGTAGGATGCTCTCCGGAGGTAAGAGCCGCTGCCGGGCGTCTTTCGGCAGAAGCCGCGCTAAGGAGAGCACTGTGAGCGGCACAATCGTCTTTGCGCGAAGAAGCCGCTTCTTGGGCTCCGACAGCCGGCGAGAGCGGCAGCTTCGGGAAGGTGAAGAAGCAAGCTGTACAACACTGGGATTGTGTGCGCACCTTGCCAACTGATAGAAAACACTACCTTTGCACTCTCCTGACTTTTCCAATCACATGAACATTCGATTGGAAGCTGTTTTGGACAACTTTTCTTTTCTTGCCGCCAAACACTTGGCAGACATCCGTGCAACTTCTAGAACACGATGGGAGATGTTTTCTGTGCTGGCACAGTTTTTCCTAGCCAGACATAGTGGGAAAGCGTTTTGCTAAGATGTAGACTACAGAAGACGCGAAAGACGAAGGTAGGATGCTCTCCGGAGGTAAGAGCCGCTGCCGGGCGTCTTTCGGCAGAAGCCGCGCTAAGGAGAGCACTGTGAGCGGCACAATCGTCTTTGCGCGAAGAAGCCGCTTCTTGGGCTCCGGCAGCCGGCGAGAGCGGCAGCTTCGGGAAGGTGAAGAAGCAAGCTGTACAACACTGGGATTGTGTGCGCACCTTGCCAACTGATAGAAAACAGTACCTTTGCACTCTCCTGACTTTTCCAATCACATGAACATTCGATTGGAAGCTGTTTTGGACAACTTTTCTTTTCTTCCTGCCAAACACTTGGCAGACATCCGTGCAACTTCTAGAACACGATGGGAGATGTTTTCTGTGCTGGCACAGTTTTTCCTAGCCAGACATAGTGGGAAAGCGTTTTGCTAAGATGTAGACTACAGAAGACGCGAAAGACGAAGGTAGGATGCTCTCCGGAGGTAAGAGCCGCTGCCGGGCGTCTTTCGGCAGAAGCCGCGCTAAGGAGAGCACTGTGAGCGGCACAATCGTCTTTGCGCGAAGAAGCCGCTTCTTGGGCTCCGGCAGCCGGCGAGAGCGGCAGCTTCGGGAAGGTGAAGAAGCAAGCTGTACAACACTGGGATTGTGTGCGCACCTTGCCAACTGATAGAAAACAGTACCTTTGCACTCTCCTGACTTTTCCAATCACATGAACATTCGATTGGAAGCTGTTTTGGACAACTTTTCTTTTCTTCCTGCCAAACACTTGGCAGACATCCGTGCAACTTCTAGAACACGATGGGAGATGTTTTCTGTGCTGGCACAGTTTTCCCTAGCCAGACATAGTGGGAAAGCGTTTTGCCGAGAGGTAGATGAGAAGAGGAGCTAAAGACGAAGGTAGGATGCTCTCCGGAGGTAAGAGCCGCTGCCGGGCGTCTTTCGGCAGAAGCCGCGCTAAGGAGAGCACTGTGAGCGGCACAATCGTCTTTGCGCGAAGAAGCCGCTTCTTGGGCTCCGGCAGCCGGCGAGAGCGGCAGCTTCGGGAAGGTGAAGAAGCAAGCTGTACAACACTGGGATTGTGTGCGCACCTTGCCAACTGATAGAAAACACTACCTTTGCACTCTCCTGACTTTTCCAATCACATGAACATTCGATTGGAAGCTGTTTTGGACAACTTTTCTTTTCTTCCTGCCAAACACTTGGCAGACATCCGTGCAACTTCTAGAACACGATGGGAGATGTTTTCTGTGCTGGCACAGTTTTTCCTAGCCAGACATAGTGGGAAAGCGTTTTGCTAAGATGTAGACTACAGAAGACGCGAAAGACGAAGGTAGGATGCTCTCCGGAGGTAAGAGCCGCTGCCGGGCGTCTTTCGGCAGAAGCCGCGCTAAGGAGAGCACTGTGAGCGGCACAATCGTCTTTGCGCGAAGAAGCCGCTTCTTGGGCTCCGGCAGCCGGCGAGAGCGGCAGCTTCGGGAAGGTGAAGAAGCAAGCTGTACAACACTGGGATTGTGTGCGCACCTTGCCAACTGATAGAAAACAGTACCTTTGCACTCTCCTGACTTTTCCAATCACATGAACATTCGATTGGAAGCTGTTTTGGACAACTTTTCTTTTCTTCCTGCCAAACACTTGGCAGACATCTCTGCAACTTCTAGAACACGATGGGAGATGTTTTCTGTGCTGGCACAGTTTTCCCTAGCCAGACATAGTGGGAAAGCGTTTTGCCGAGAGGTAGATGAGAAGAGGAGCTAAAGACGAAGGTAGGATGCTCTCCGGAGGTAAGAGCCGCTGCCGGGCGTCTTTCGGCAGAAGCCGCGCTAAGGAGAGCACTGTGAGCGGCACAATCGTCTTTGCGCGAAGAAGCCGCTTCTTGGGCTCCGGCAGCCGGCGAGAGCGGCAGCTTCGGGAAGGTGAAGAAGCAAGCTGTACAACACTGGGATTGTGTGCGCACCTTGCCAACTGATAGAAAACAGTACCTTTGCACTCTCCTGACTTTTCCAATCACATGAACATTCGATTGGAAGCTGTTTTGGACAACTTTTCTTTTCTTCCTGCCAAACACTTGGCAGACATCCGTGCAACTTCTAGAACACGATGGGAGATGTTTTCTGTGCTGGCACAGTTTTTCCTCGCCAGACATAGTGGAGAAGCGTTTTGCTAAGATGTAGACTACAGAAGACGCGAAAGACGAAGGTAGGATGCTCTCCGGAGGTAAGAGCCGCTGCCGGGCGTCTTTCGGCAGAAGCCGCGCTAAGGAGAGCACTGTGAGCGGCACAATCGTCTTTGCGCGAAGAAGCCGCTTCTTGGGCTCCGGCAGCCGGCGAGAGCGGCAGCTTCGGGAAGGTGAAGAAGCAAGCTGTACAACACTGGGATTGTGTGCGCACCTTGCCAACTGATAGAAAACAGTACCTTTGCACTCTCCTGACTTTTCCAATCACATGAACATTCGATTGGAAGCTGTTTTGGACAACTTTTCTTTTCTTCCTGCCAAACACTTGGCAGACATCTCTGCAACTTCTAGAACACGATGGGAGATGTTTTCTGTGCTGGCACAGTTTTCCCTAGCCAGACATAGTGGGAAAGCGTTTTGCCGAGAGGTAGATGAGAAGAGGAGCTAAAGACGAAGGTAGGATGCTCTCCGGAGGTAAGAGCCGCTGCCGGGCGTCTTTCGGCAGAAGCCGCGCTAAGGAGAGCACTGTGAGCGGCACAATCGTCTTTGCGCGAAGAAGCCGCTTCTTGGGCTCCGGCAGCCGGCGAGAGCGGCAGCTTCGGGAAGGTGAAGAAGCAAGCTGTACAACACTGGGATTGTGTGCGCACCTTGCCAACTGATAGAAAACAGTACCTTTGCACTCTCCTGACTTTTCCAATCACATGAACATTCGATTGGAAGCTGTTTTGGACAACTTTTCTTTTCTTCCTGCCAAACACTTGGCAGACATCTCTGCAACTTCTAGAACACGATGGGAGATGTTTTCTGTGCTGGCACAGTTTTCCCTAGCCAGACATAGTGGGAAAGCGTTTTGCCGAGAGGTAGATGAGAAGAGGAGCTAAAGACGAAGGTAGGATGCTCTCCGGAGGTAAGAGCCGCTGCCGGGCGTCTTTCGGCAGAAGCCGCGCTAAGGAGAGCACTGTGAGCGGCACAATCGTCTTTGCGCGAAGAAGCCGCTTCTTGGGCTCCGGCAGCCGGCGAGAGCGGCAGCTTCGGGAAGGTGAAGAAGCAAGCTGTACAACACTGGGATTGTGTGCGCACCTTGCCAACTGATAGAAAACAGTACCTTTGCACTCTCCTGACTTTTCCAATCACATGAACATTCGATTGGAAGCTGTTTTGGACAACTTTTCTTTTCTTCCTGCCAAACACTTGGCAGACATCCGTGCAACTTCTAGAACACGATGGGAGATGTTTTCTGTGCTGGCACAGTTTTTCCTAGCCAGACATAGTGGGAAAGCGTTTTGCTAAGATGTAGACTACAAAAGACGCGAAAGACGAAGGTAGGATGCTCTCCGGAGGTAAGAGCCGCTGCCGGGCGTCTTTCGGCAGAAGCCGCGCTAAGGAGAGCACTGTGAGCGGCACAATCGTCTTTGCGCGAAGAAGCCGCTTCTTGGGCTCCTGCAGCCGGCGAGAGCGGCAGCTTCGGGAAGGTGAAGAAGCAAGCTGTACAACACTGGGATTGTGTGCGCACCTTGCCAACTGATAGAAAACAGTACCTTTGCACTCTCCTGACTTTTCCAATCACATGAACATTCGATTGGAAGCTGTTTTGGACAACTTTTCTTTTCTTCCTGCCAAACACTTGGCAGACATCTCTGCAACTTCTAGAACACGATGGGAGATGTTTTCTGTGCTGGCACAGTTTTCCCTAGCCAGACATAGTGGGAAAGCGTTTTGCCGAGAGGTAGATGAGAAGAGGAGCTAAAGACGAAGGTAGGATGCTCTCCGGAGGTAAGAGCCGCTGCCGGGCGTCTTTCGGCAGAAGCCGCGCTAAGGAGAGCACTGTGAGCGGCACAATCGTCTTTGCGCGAAGAAGCCGCTTCTTGGGCTCCGGCAGCCGGCGAGAGCGGCAGCTTCGGGAAGGTGAAGAAGCAAGCTGTACAACACTGGGATTGTGTGCGCACCTTGCCAACTGATAGAAAACAGTACCTTTGCACTCTCCTGACTTTTCCAATCACATGAACATTCGATTGGAAGCTGTTTTGGACAACTTTTCTTTTCTTCCTGCCAAACACTTGGCAGACATCCGTGCAACTTCTAGAACACGATGGGAGATGTTTTCTGTGCTGGCACAGTTTTCCCTAGCCAGACATAGTGGGAAAGCGTTTTGCCGAGAGGTAGATGAGAAGAGGAGCTAAAGACGAAGGTAGGATGCTCTCCGGAGGTAAGAGCCGCTGCCGGGCGTCTTTCGGCAGAAGCCGCGCTAAGGAGAGCACTGTGAGCGGCACAATCGTCTTTGCGCGAAGAAGCCGCTTCTTGGGCTCCGGCAGCCGGCGAGAGCGGCAGCTTCGGGAAGGTGAAGAAGCAAGCTGTACAACACTGGGATTGTGTGCGCACCTTGCCAACTGATAGAAAACACTACCTTTGCACTCTCCTGACTTTTCCAATCACATGAACATTCGATTGGAAGCTGTTTTGGACAACTTTCCTTTTCTTCCTGCCAAACACTTGGCAGACATCCGTGCAACTTCTAGAACACGATGGGAGATGTTTTCTGTGCTGGCACAGTTTTTCCTCGCCAGACATAGTGGAGAAGCGTTTTGCTAAGATGTAGAATACAGAAGACGCGAAAGACGAAGGTAGGATGCTCTCCGGAGGTAAGAGCCGCTGCCGGGCGTCTTTCGGCAGAAGCCGCGCTAAGGAGAGCACTGTGAGCGGCACAATCGTCTTTGCGCGAAGAAGCCGCTTCTTGGGCTCCGGCAGCCGGCGAGAGCGGCAGCTTCGGGAAGGTGAAGAAGCAAGCTGTACAACACTGGGATTGTGTGCGCACCTTGCCAACTGATAGAAAACAGTACCTTTGCACTCTCCTGACTTTTCCAATCACATGAACATTCGATTGGAAGCTGTTTTGGACAACTTTTCTTTTCTTCCTGCCAAACACTTGGCAGACATCCGTGCAACTTCTAGAACACGATGGGAGATGTTTTCTGTGCTGGCACAGTTTTTCCTAGCCAGACATAGTGGGAAAGCGTTTTGCTAAGATGTAGACTACAGAAGACGCGAAAGACGAAGGTAGGATGCTCTCCGGAGGTAAGAGCCGCTGCCGGGCGTCTTTCGGCAGAAGCCGCGCTAAGGAGAGCACTGTGAGCGGCACAATCGTCTTTGCGCGAAGAAGCCGCTTCTTGGGCTCCGGCAGCCGGCGAGAGCGGCAGCTTCGGGAAGGTGAAGAAGCAAGCTGTACAACACTGGGATTGTGTGCGCACCTTGCCAACTGATAGAAAACAGTACCTTTGCACTCTCCTGACTTTTCCAATCACATGAACATTCGATTGGAAGCTGTTTTGGACAACTTTTCTTTTCTTCCTGCCAAACACTTGGCAGACATCCGTGCAACTTCTAGAACACGATGGGAGATGTTTTCTGTGCTGGCACAGTTTTTCCTAGCCAGACATAGTGGGAAAGCGTTTTGCTAAGATGTAGACTACAAAGGACGCGAAAGACGAAGGTAGGATGCTCTCCGGAGGTAAGAGCCGCTGCCAGGCGTCTTTCGGCAGAAGCCGCGCTAAGGAGAGCACTGTGAGCGGCACAATCGTCTTTGCGCGAAGAAGCCGCTTCTTGGGCTCCGGCAGCCGGCGAGAGCGGCAGCTTCGGGAAGGTGAAGAAGCAAGCTGTACAGCACTGGGATTGTGTGCGCACCTTGCCAACTGATAGAAAACAGTACCTTTGCACTCTCCTGACTTTTCCAATCACATGAACATTCGATTGGAAGCTGTTTTGGACAACTTTTCTTTTCTTCCTGCCAAACACTTGGCAGACATCCGTGCAACGTCTAGAACACGATGGGAGATGTTTTCTGTGCTGGCACAGTTTTTCCTAGCCAGACATAGTGGGAAAGCGTTTTGCCGAGAGGTAGATGAGAAGAGGAGCTAAAGACGAAGGTAGGATGCTCTCCGGAGGTAAGAGCCGCTGCCGGGCGTCTTTCGGCAGAAGCCGCGCTAAGGAGAGCACTGTGAGCGGCACAATCGTCTTTGCGCGAAGAAGCCGCTTCTTGGGCTCCGGCAGCCGGCGAGAGCGGCAGCTTCGGGAAGGTGAAGAAGCAAGCTGTACAACACTGGGATTGTGTGCGCACCTTGCCAACTGATAGAAAACAGTACCTTTGCACTCTCCTGACTTTTCCAATCACATGAACATTCGATTGGAAGCTGTTTTGGACAACTTTCCTTTTCTTCCTGCCAAACACTTGGCAGACATCCGTGCAACTTCTAGTACACGATGGGAGATGTTTTCTGTGCTGGCACAGTTTTCCCTAGCCAGACATAGTGGGAAAGCGTTTTGCCGAGAGGTAGATGAGAAGAGGAGCTAAAGACGAAGGTAGGATGCTCTCCGGAGGTAAGAGCCGCTGCCGGGCGTCTTTCGGCAGAAGCCGCGCTAAGGAGAGCACTGTGAGCGGCACAATCGTCTTTGCGCGAAGAAGCCGCTTCTTGGGCTCCGGCAGCCGGCGAGAGCGGCAGCTTCGGGAAGGTGAAGAAGCAAGCTGTACAACACTGGGATTGTGTGCGCACCTTGCCAACTGATAGAAAACAGTACCTTTGCACTCTCCTGACTTTTCCAATCACATGAACATTCGATTGGAAGCTGTTTTGGACAACTTTTCTTTTCTTCCTGCCAAACACTTGGCAGACATCCGTGCAACTTCTAGAACACGATGGGAGATGTTTTCTGTGCTGGCACAGTTTTTCCTAGCCAGACATAGTGGGAAAGCGTTTTGCTAAGATGTAGACTACAGAAGACGCGAAAGACGAAGGTAGGATGCTCTCCGGAGGTAAGAGCCGCTGCCGGGCGTCTTTCGGCAGAAGCCGCGCTAAGGAGAGCACTGTGAGCGGCACAATCGTCTTTGCGCGAAGAAGCCGCTTCTTGGGCTCCGGCAGCCGGCGAGAGCGGCAGCTTCGGGAAGGTGAAGAAGCAAGCTGTACAACACTGGGATTGTGTGCGCACCTTGCCAACTGATAGAAAACAGTACCTTTGCACTCTCCTGACTTTTCCAATCACATGAACATTCGATTGGAAGCTGTTTTGGACAACTTTTCTTTTCTTCCTGCCAAACACTTGGCAGACATCCGTGCAACTTCTAGAACACGATGGGAGATGTTTTCTGTGCTGGCACAGTTTTTCCTAGCCAGACATAGTGGGAAAGCGTTTTGCTAAGATGTAGACTACAGAAGACGCGAAAGACGAAGGTAGGATGCTCTCCGGAGGTAAGAGCCGCTGCCGGGCGTCTTTCGGCAGAAGCCGCGCTAAGGAGAGCACTGTGAGCGGCACAATCGTCTTTGCGCGAAGAAGCCGCTTCTTGGGCTCCGGCAGCCGGCGAGAGCGGCAGCTTCGGGAAGGTGAAGAAGCAAGCTGTACAACACTGGGATTGTGTGCGCACCTTGCCAACTGATAGAAAACAGTACCTTTGCACTCTCCTGACTTTTCCAATCACATGAACATTCGATTGGAAGCTGTTTTGGACAACTTTTCTTTTCTTCCTGCCAAACACTTGGCAGACATCCGTGCAACTTCTAGAACACGATGGGAGATGTTTTCTGTGCTGGCACAGTTTTTCCTAGCCAGACATAGTGGGAAAGCGTTTTGCTAAGATGTAGACTACAAAGGACGCGAAAGACGAAGGTAGGATGCTCTCCGGAGGTAAGAGCCGCTGCCAGGCGTCTTTCGGCAGAAGCCGCGCTAAGGAGAGCACTGTGAGCGGCACAATCGTCTTTGCGCGAAGAAGCCGCTTCTTGGGCTCCGGCAGCCGGCGAGAGCGGCAGCTTCGGGAAGGTGAAGAAGCAAGCTGTACAGCACTGGGATTGTGTGCGCACCTTGCCAACTGATAGAAAACAGTACCTTTGCACTCTCCTGACTTTTCCAATCACATGAACATTCGATTGGAAGCTGTTTTGGACAACTTTTCTTTTCTTCCTGCCAAACACTTGGCAGACATCCGTGCAACGTCTAGAACACGATGGGAGATGTTTTCTGTGCTGGCACAGTTTTTCCTAGCCAGACATAGTGGGAAAGCGTTTTGCCGAGAGGTAGATGAGAAGAGGAGCTAAAGACGAAGGTAGGATGCTCTCCGGAGGTAAGAGCCGCTGCCGGGCGTCTTTCGGCAGAAGCCGCGCTAAGGAGAGCACTGTGAGCGGCACAATCGTCTTTGCGCGAAGAAGCCGCTTCTTGGGCTCCGGCAGCCGGCGAGAGCGGCAGCTTCGGGAAGGTGAAGAAGCAAGCTGTACAACACTGGGATTGTGTGCGCACCTTGCCAACTGATAGAAAACAGTACCTTTGCACTCTCCTGACTTTTCCAATCACATGAACATTCGATTGGAAGCTGTTTTGGACAACTTTCCTTTTCTTCCTGCCAAACACTTGGCAGACATCCGTGCAACTTCTAGTACACGATGGGAGATGTTTTCTGTGCTGGCACAGTTTTCCCTAGCCAGACATAGTGGGAAAGCGTTTTGCCGAGAGGTAGATGAGAAGAGGAGCTAAAGACGAAGGTAGGATGCTCTCCGGAGGTAAGAGCCGCTGCCGGGCGTCTTTCGGCAGAAGCCGCGCTAAGGAGAGCACTGTGAGCGGCACAATCGTCTTTGCGCGAAGAAGCCGCTTCTTGGGCTCCGGCAGCCGGCGAGAGCGGCAGCTTCGGGAAGGTGAAGAAGCAAGCTGTACAACACTGGGATTGTGTGCGCACCTTGCCAACTGATAGAAAACAGTACCTTTGCACTCTCCTGACTTTTCCAATCACATGAACATTCGATTGGAAGCTGTTTTGGACAACTTTTCTTTTCTTCCTGCCAAACACTTGGCAGACATCCGTGCAACTTCTAGAACACGATGGGAGATGTTTTCTGTGCTGGCACAGTTTTTCCTAGCCAGACATAGTGGGAAAGCGTTTTGCTAAGATGTAGACTACAAAAGACGCGAAAGACGAAGGTAGGATGCTCTCCGGAGGTAAGAGCCGCTGCCGGGCGTCTTTCGGCAGAAGCCGCGCTAAGGAGAGCACTGTGAGCGGCACAATCGTCTTTGCGCGAAGAAGCCGCTTCTTGGGCTCCTGCAGCCGGCGAGAGCGGCAGCTTCGGGAAGGTGAAGAAGCAAGCTGTACAACACTGGGATTGTGTGCGCACCTTGCCAACTGATAGAAAACAGTACCTTTGCACTCTCCTGACTTTTCCAATCACATGAACATTCGATTGGAAGCTGTTTTGGACAACTTTTCTTTTCTTCCTGCCAAACACTTGGCAGACATCTCTGCAACTTCTAGAACACGATGGGAGATGTTTTCTGTGCTGGCACAGTTTTCCCTAGCCAGACATAGTGGGAAAGCGTTTTGCCGAGAGGTAGATGAGAAGAGGAGCTAAAGACGAAGGTAGGATGCTCTCCGGAGGTAAGAGCCGCTGCCGGGCGTCTTTCGGCAGAAGCCGCGCTAAGGAGAGCACTGTGAGCGGCACAATCGTCTTTGCGCGAAGAAGCCGCTTCTTGGGCTCCGGCAGCCGGCGAGAGCGGCAGCTTCGGGAAGGTGAAGAAGCAAGCTGTACAACACTGGGATTGTGTGCGCACCTTGCCAACTGATAGAAAACACTACCTTTGCACTCTCCTGACTTTTCCAATCACATGAACATTCGATTGGAAGCTGTTTTGGACAACTTTTCTTTTCTTCCTGCCAAACACTTGGCAGACATCCGTGCAACTTCTAGAACACGATGGGAGATGTTTTCTGTGCTGGCACAGTTTTTCCTAGCCAGACATAGTGGGAAAGCGTTTTGCCGAGAGGTAGATGAGAAGAGGAGCTAAAGACGAAGGTAGGATGCTCTCCGGAGGTAAGAGCCGCTGCCGGGCGTCTTTCGGCAGAAGCCGCGCTAAGGAGAGCACTGTGAGCGGCACAATCGTCTTTGCGCGAAGAAGCCGCTTCTTGGGCTCCGGCAGCCGGCGAGAGCGGCAGCTTCGGGAAGGTGAAGAAGCAAGCTGTACAACACTGGGATTGTGTGCGCACCTTGCCAACTGATAGAAAACACTACCTTTGCACTCTCCTGACTTTTCCAATCACATGAACATTCGATTGGAAGCTGTTTTGGACAACTTTTCTTTTCTTCCTGCCAAACACTTGGCAGACATCCGTGCAACTTCTAGAACACGATGGGAGATGTTTTCTGTGCTGGCACAGTTTTTCCTAGCCAGACATAGTGGGAAAGCGTTTTGCTAAGATGTAGACTACAGAAGACGCGAAAGACGAAGGTAGGATGCTCTCCGGAGGTAAGAGCCGCTGCCGGGCGTCTTTCGGCAGAAGCCGCGCTAAGGAGAGCACTGTGAGCGGCACAATCGTCTTTGCGCGAAGAAGCCGCTTCTTGGGCTCCGACAGCCGGCGAGAGCGGCAGCTTCGGGAAGGTGAAGAAGCAAGCTGTACAACACTGGGATTGTGTGCGCACCTTGCCAACTGATAGAAAACACTACCTTTGCACTCTCCTGACTTTTCCAATCACATGAACATTCGATTGGAAGCTGTTTTGGACAACTTTTCTTTTCTTGCCGCCAAACACTTGGCAGACATCCGTGCAACTTCTAGAACACGATGGGAGATGTTTTCTGTGCTGGCACAGTTTTTCCTAGCCAGACATAGTGGGAAAGCGTTTTGCTAAGATGTAGACTACAAAAGACGCGAAAGACGAAGGTAGGATGCTCTCCGGAGGTAAGAGCCGCTGCCGGGCGTCTTTCGGCAGAAGCCGCGCTAAGGAGAGCACTGTGAGCGGCACAATCGTCTTTGCGCGAAGAAGCCGCTTCTTGGGCTCCGGCAGCCGGCGAGAGCGGCAGCTTCGGGAAGGTGAAGAAGCAAGCTGTACAACACTGGGATTGTGTGCGCACCTTGCCAACTGATAGAAAACAGTACCTTTGCACTCTCCTGACTTTTCCAATCACATGAACATTCGATTGGAAGCTGTTTTGGACAACTTTTCTTTTCTTCCTGCCAAACACTTGGCAGACATCCGTGCAACTTCTAGAACACGATGGGAGATGTTTTCTGTGCTGGCACAGTTTTTCCTAGCCAGACATAGTGGGAAAGCGTTTTGCTAAGATGTAGACTACAGAAGACGCGAAAGACGAAGGTAGGATGCTCTCCGGAGGTAAGAGCCGCTGCCGGGCGTCTTTCGGCAGAAGCCGCGCTAAGGAGAGCACTGTGAGCGGCACAATCGTCTTTGCGCGAAGAAGCCGCTTCTTGGGCTCCGGCAGCCGGCGAGAGCGGCAGCTTCGGGAAGGTGAAGAAGCAAGCTGTACAACACTGGGATTGTGTGCGCACCTTGCCAACTGATAGAAAACAGTACCTTTGCACTCTCCTGACTTTTCCAATCACATGAACATTCGATTGGAAGCTGTTTTGGACAACTTTTCTTTTCTTCCTGCCAAACACTTGGCAGACATCTCTGCAACTTCTAGAACACGATGGGAGATGTTTTCTGTGCTGGCACAGTTTTTCCTAGCCAGACATAGTGGGAAAGCGTTTTGCCGAGAGGTAGATGAGAAGAGGAGCTAAAGACGAAGGTAGGATGCTCTCCGGAGGTAAGAGCCGCTGCCGGGCGTCTTTCGGCAGAAGCCGCGCTAAGGAGAGCACTGTGAGCGGCACAATCGTCTTTGCGCGAAGAAGCCGCTTCTTGGGCTCCGGCAGCCGGCGAGAGCGGCAGCTTCGGGAAGGTGAAGAAGCAAGCTGTACAACACTGGGATTGTGTGCGCACCTTGCCAACTGATAGAAAACACTACCTTTGCACTCTCCTGACTTTTCCAATCACATGAACATTCGATTGGAAGCTGTTTTGGACAACTTTTCTTTTCTTCCTGCCAAACACTTGGCAGACATCCGTGCAACTTCTAGAACACGATGGGAGATGTTTTCTGTGCTGGCACAGTTTTTCCTAGCCAGACATAGTGGGAAAGCGTTTTGCTAAGATGTAGACTACAAAAGACGCGAAAGACGAAGGTAGGATGCTCTCCGGAGGTAAGAGCCGCTGCCGGGCGTCTTTCGGCAGAAGCCGCGCTAAGGAGAGCACTGTGAGCGGCACAATCGTCTTTGCGCGAAGAAGCCGCTTCTTGGGCTCCGACAGCCGGCGAGAGCGGCAGCTTCGGGAAGGTGAAGAAGCAAGCTGTACAACACTGGGATTGTGTGCGCACCTTGCCAACTGATAGAAAACACTACCTTTGCACTCTCCTGACTTTTCCAATCACATGAACATTCGATTGGAAGCTGTTTTGGACAACTTTTCTTTTCTTGCCGCCAAACACTTGGCAGACATCCGTGCAACTTCTAGAACACGATGGGAGATGTTTTCTGTGCTGGCACAGTTTTTCCTAGCCAGACATAGTGGGAAAGCGTTTTGCTAAGATGTAGACTACAAAAGACGCGAAAGACGAAGGTAGGATGCTCTCCGGAGGTAAGAGCCGCTGCCGGGCGTCTTTCGGCAGAAGCCGCGCTAAGGAGAGCACTGTGAGCGGCACAATCGTCTTTGCGCGAAGAAGCCGCTTCTTGGGCTCCGGCAGCCGGCGAGAGCGGCAGCTTCGGGAAGGTGAAGAAGCAAGCTGTACAACACTGGGATTGTGTGCGCACCTTGCCAACTGATAGAAAACACTACCTTTGCACTCTCCTGACTTTTCCAATCACATGAACATTCGATTGGAAGCTGTTTTGGACAACTTTTCTTTTCTTCCTGCCAAACACTTGGCAGACATCCGTGCAACTTCTAGAACACGATGGGAGATGTTTTCTGTGCTGGCACAGTTTTCCCTAGCCAGACATAGTGGGAAAGCGTTTTGCCGAGAGGTAGATGAGAAGAGGAGCTAAAGACGAAGGTAGGATGCTCTCCGGAGGTAAGAGCCGCTGCCGGGCGTCTTTCGGCAGAAGCCGCGCTAAGGAGAGCACTGTGAGCGGCACAATCGTCTTTGCGCGAAGAAGCCGCTTCTTGGGCTCCGGCAGCCGGCGAGAGCGGCAGCTTCGGGAAGGTGAAGAAGCAAGCTGTACAACACTGGGATTGTGTGCGCACCTTGCCAACTGATAGAAAACACTACCTTTGCACTCTCCTGACTTTTCCAATCACATGAACATTCGATTGGAAGCTGTTTTGGACAACTTTTCTTTTCTTCCTGCCAAACACTTGGCAGACATCCGTGCAACTTCTAGAACACGATGGGAGATGTTTTCTGTGCTGGCACAGTTTTTCCTAGCCAGACATAGTGGGAAAGCGTTTTGCTAAGATGTAGACTACAGAAGACGCGAAAGACGAAGGTAGGATGCTCTCCGGAGGTAAGAGCCGCTGCCGGGCGTCTTTCGGCAGAAGCCGCGCTAAGGAGAGCACTGTGAGCGGCACAATCGTCTTTGCGCGAAGAAGCCGCTTCTTGGGCTCCGGCAGCCGGCGAGAGCGGCAGCTTCGGGAAGGTGAAGAAGCAAGCTGTACAACACTGGGATTGTGTGCGCACCTTGCCAACTGATAGAAAACAGTACCTTTGCACTCTCCTGACTTTTCCAATCACATGAACATTCGATTGGAAGCTGTTTTGGACAACTTTTCTTTTCTTCCTGCCAAACACTTGGCAGACATCCGTGCAACTTCTAGAACACGATGGGAGATGTTTTCTGTGCTGGCACAGTTTTCCCTAGCCAGACATAGTGGGAAAGCGTTTTGCCGAGAGGTAGATGAGAAGAGGAGCTAAAGACGAAGGTAGGATGCTCTCCGGAGGTAAGAGCCGCTGCCGGGCGTCTTTCGGCAGAAGCCGCGCTAAGGAGAGCACTGTGAGCGGCACAATCGTCTTTGCGCGAAGAAGCCGCTTCTTGGGCTCCGGCAGCCGGCGAGAGCGGCAGCTTCGGGAAGGTGAAGAAGCAAGCTGTACAACACTGGGATTGTGTGCGCACCTTGCCAACTGATAGAAAACACTACCTTTGCACTCTCCTGACTTTTCCAATCACATGAACATTCGATTGGAAGCTGTTTTGGACAACTTTTCTTTTCTTCCTGCCAAACACTTGGCAGACATCCGTGCAACTTCTAGAACACGATGGGAGATGTTTTCTGTGCTGGCACAGTTTTTCCTAGCCAGACATAGTGGGAAAGCGTTTTGCTAAGATGTAGACTACAAAAGACGCGAAAGACGAAGGTAGGATGCTCTCCGGAGGTAAGAGCCGCTGCCGGGCGTCTTTCGGCAGAAGCCGCGCTAAGGAGAGCACTGTGAGCGGCACAATCGTCTTTGCGCGAAGAAGCCGCTTCTTGGGCTCCTGCAGCCGGCGAGAGCGGCAGCTTCGGGAAGGTGAAGAAGCAAGCTGTACAACACTGGGATTGTGTGCGCACCTTGCCAACTGATAGAAAACAGTACCTTTGCACTCTCCTGACTTTTCCAATCACATGAACATTCGATTGGAAGCTGTTTTGGACAACTTTCCTTTTCTTCCTGCCAAACACTTGGCAGACATCCGTGCAACTTCTAGTACACGATGGGAGATGTTTTCTGTGCTGGCACAGTTTTCCCTAGCCAGACATAGTGGGAAAGCGTTTTGCCGAGAGGTAGATGAGAAGAGGAGCTAAAGACGAAGGTAGGATGCTCTCCGGAGGTAAGAGCCGCTGCCGGGCGTCTTTCGGCAGAAGCCGCGCTAAGGAGAGCACTGTGAGCGGCACAATCGTCTTTGCGCGAAGAAGCCGCTTCTTGGGCTCCGGCAGCCGGCGAGAGCGGCAGCTTCGGGAAGGTGAAGAAGCAAGCTGTACAACACTGGGATTGTGTGCGCACCTTGCCAACTGATAGAAAACAGTACCTTTGCACTCTCCTGACTTTTCCAATCACATGAACATTCGATTGGAAGCTGTTTTGGACAACTTTTCTTTTCTTCCTGCCAAACACTTGGCAGACATCCGTGCAACTTCTAGAACACGATGGGAGATGTTTTCTGTGCTGGCACAGTTTTTCCTAGCCAGACATAGTGGGAAAGCGTTTTGCTAAGATGTAGACTACAAAAGACGCGAAAGACGAAGGTAGGATGCTCTCCGGAGGTAAGAGCCGCTGCCGGGCGTCTTTCGGCAGAAGCCGCGCTAAGGAGAGCACTGTGAGCGGCACAATCGTCTTTGCGCGAAGAAGCCGCTTCTTGGGCTCCTGCAGCCGGCGAGAGCGGCAGCTTCGGGAAGGTGAAGAAGCAAGCTGTACAACACTGGGATTGTGTGCGCACCTTGCCAACTGATAGAAAACAGTACCTTTGCACTCTCCTGACTTTTCCAATCACATGAACATTCGATTGGAAGCTGTTTTGGACAACTTTTCTTTTCTTCCTGCCAAACACTTGGCAGACATCTCTGCAACTTCTAGAACACGATGGGAGATGTTTTCTGTGCTGGCACAGTTTTCCCTAGCCAGACATAGTGGGAAAGCGTTTTGCCGAGAGGTAGATGAGAAGAGGAGCTAAAGACGAAGGTAGGATGCTCTCCGGAGGTAAGAGCCGCTGCCGGGCGTCTTTCGGCAGAAGCCGCGCTAAGGAGAGCACTGTGAGCGGCACAATCGTCTTTGCGCGAAGAAGCCGCTTCTTGGGCTCCGGCAGCCGGCGAGAGCGGCAGCTTCGGGAAGGTGAAGAAGCAAGCTGTACAACACTGGGATTGTGTGCGCACCTTGCCAACTGATAGAAAACACTACCTTTGCACTCTCCTGACTTTTCCAATCACATGAACATTCGATTGGAAGCTGTTTTGGACAACTTTTCTTTTCTTCCTGCCAAACACTTGGCAGACATCCGTGCAACTTCTAGAACACGATGGGAGATGTTTTCTGTGCTGGCACAGTTTTTCCTAGCCAGACATAGTGGGAAAGCGTTTTGCCGAGAGGTAGATGAGAAGAGGAGCTAAAGACGAAGGTAGGATGCTCTCCGGAGGTAAGAGCCGCTGCCGGGCGTCTTTCGGCAGAAGCCGCGCTAAGGAGAGCACTGTGAGCGGCACAATCGTCTTTGCGCGAAGAAGCCGCTTCTTGGGCTCCGGCAGCCGGCGAGAGCGGCAGCTTCGGGAAGGTGAAGAAGCAAGCTGTACAACACTGGGATTGTGTGCGCACCTTGCCAACTGATAGAAAACAGTACCTTTGCACTCTCCTGACTTTTCCAATCACATGAACATTCGATTGGAAGCTGTTTTGGACAACTTTTCTTTTCTTCCTGCCAAACACTTGGCAGACATCCGTGCAACTTCTAGAACACGATGGGAGATGTTTTCTGTGCTGGCACAGTTTTTCCTAGCCAGACATAGTGGGAAAGCGTTTTGCTAAGATGTAGACTACAGAAGACGCGAAAGACGAAGGTAGGATGCTCTCCGGAGGTAAGAGCCGCTGCCGGGCGTCTTTCGGCAGAAGCCGCGCTAAGGAGAGCACTGTGAGCGGCACAATCGTCTTTGCGCGAAGAAGCCGCTTCTTGGGCTCCGGCAGCCGGCGAGAGCGGCAGCTTCGGGAAGGTGAAGAAGCAAGCTGTACAACACTGGGATTGTGTGCGCACCTTGCCAACTGATAGAAAACAGTACCTTTGCACTCTCCTGACTTTTCCAATCACATGAACATTCGATTGGAAGCTGTTTTGGACAACTTTTCTTTTCTTCCTGCCAAACACTTGGCAGACATCTCTGCAACTTCTAGAACACGATGGGAGATGTTTTCTGTGCTGGCACAGTTTTTCCTAGCCAGACATAGTGGGAAAGCGTTTTGCCGAGAGGTAGATGAGAAGAGGAGCTAAAGACGAAGGTAGGATGCTCTCCGGAGGTAAGAGCCGCTGCCGGGCGTCTTTCGGCAGAAGCCGCGCTAAGGAGAGCACTGTGAGCGGCACAATCGTCTTTGCGCGAAGAAGCCGCTTCTTGGGCTCCGGCAGCCGGCGAGAGCGGCAGCTTCGGGAAGGTGAAGAAGCAAGCTGTACAACACTGGGATTGTGTGCGCACCTTGCCAACTGATAGAAAACACTACCTTTGCACTCTCCTGACTTTTCCAATCACATGAACATTCGATTGGAAGCTGTTTTGGACAACTTTTCTTTTCTTCCTGCCAAACACTTGGCAGACATCCGTGCAACTTCTAGAACACGATGGGAGATGTTTTCTGTGCTGGCACAGTTTTTCCTAGCCAGACATAGTAGGAAAGCGTTTTGCTAAGATGTAGACTACAAAAGACGCGAAAGACGAAGGTAGGATGCTCTCCGGAGGTAAGAGCCGCTGCCGGGCGTCTTTCGGCAGAAGCCGCGCTAAGGAGAGCACTGTGAGCGGCACAATCGTCTTTGCGCGAAGAAGCCGCTTCTTGGGCTCCGGCAGCCGGCGAGAGCGGCAGCTTCGGGAAGGTGAAGAAGCAAGCTGTACAACACTGGGATTGTGTGCGCACCTTGCCAACTGATAGAAAACAGTACCTTTGCACTCTCCTGACTTTTCCAATCACATGAACATTCGATTGGAAGCTGTTTTGGACAACTTTTCTTTTCTTGCCGCCAAACACTTGGCAGACATCCGTGCAACTTCTAGAACACGATGGGAGATGTTTTCTGTGCTGGCACAGTTTTTCCTAGCCAGACATAGTGGGAAAGCGTTTTGCTAAGATGTAGACTACAGAAGACGCGAAAGACGAAGGTAGGATGCTCTCCGGAGGTAAGAGCCGCTGCCGGGCGTCTTTCGGCAGAAGCCGCGCTAAGGAGAGCACTGTGAGCGGCACAATCGTCTTTGCGCGAAGAAGCCGCTTCTTGGGCTCCGGCAGCCGGCGAGAGCGGCAGCTTCGGGAAGGTGAAGAAGCAAGCTGTACAACACTGGGATTGTGTGCGCACCTTGCCAACTGATAGAAAACACTACCTTTGCACTCTCCTGACTTTTCCAATCACATGAACATTCGATTGGAAGCTGTTTTGGACAACTTTTCTTTTCTTCCTGCCAAACACTTGGCAGACATCCGTGCAACTTCTAGAACACGATGGGAGATGTTTTCTGTGCTGGCACAGTTTTCCCTAGCCAGACATAGTGGGAAAGCGTTTTGCCGAGAGGTAGATGAGAAGAGGAGCTAAAGACGAAGGTAGGATGCTCTCCGGAGGTAAGAGCCGCTGCCGGGCGTCTTTCGGCAGAAGCCGCGCTAAGGAGAGCACTGTGAGCGGCACAATCGTCTTTGCGCGAAGAAGCCGCTTCTTGGGCTCCGGCAGCCGGCGAGAGCGGCAGCTTCGGGAAGGTGAAGAAGCAAGCTGTACAACACTGGGATTGTGTGCGCACCTTGCCAACTGATAGAAAACACTACCTTTGCACTCTCCTGACTTTTCCAATCACATGAACATTCGATTGGAAGCTGTTTTGGACAACTTTTCTTTTCTTCCTGCCAAACACTTGGCAGACATCCGTGCAACTTCTAGAACACGATGGGAGATGTTTTCTGTGCTGGCACAGTTTTTCCTAGCCAGACATAGTGGGAAAGCGTTTTGCTAAGATGTAGACTACAGAAGACGCGAAAGACGAAGGTAGGATGCTCTCCGGAGGTAAGAGCCGCTGCCGGGCGTCTTTCGGCAGAAGCCGCGCTAAGGAGAGCACTGTGAGCGGCACAATCGTCTTTGCGCGAAGAAGCCGCTTCTTGGGCTCCGGCAGCCGGCGAGAGCGGCAGCTTCGGGAAGGTGAAGAAGCAAGCTGTACAACACTGGGATTGTGTGCGCACCTTGCCAACTGATAGAAAACACTACCTTTGCACTCTCCTGACTTTTCCAATCACATGAACATTCGATTGGAAGCTGTTTTGGACAACTTTTCTTTTCTTCCTGCCAAACACTTGGCAGACATCCGTGCAACTTCTAGAACACGATGGGAGATGTTTTCTGTGCTGGCACAGTTTTCCCTAGCCAGACATAGTGGGAAAGCGTTTTGCCGAGAGGTAGATGAGAAGAGGAGCTAAAGACGAAGGTAGGATGCTCTCCGGAGGTAAGAGCCGCTGCCGGGCGTCTTTCGGCAGAAGCCGCGCTAAGGAGAGCACTGTGAGCGGCACAATCGTCTTTGCGCGAAGAAGCCGCTTCTTGGGCTCCGGCAGCCGGCGAGAGCGGCAGCTTCGGGAAGGTGAAGAAGCAAGCTGTACAACACTGGGATTGTGTGCGCACCTTGCCAACTGATAGAAAACACTACCTTTGCACTCTCCTGACTTTTCCAATCACATGAACATTCGATTGGAAGCTGTTTTGGACAACTTTTCTTTTCTTCCTGCCAAACACTTGGCAGACATCCGTGCAACTTCTAGAACACGATGGGAGATGTTTTCTGTGCTGGCACAGTTTTTCCTAGCCAGACATAGTGGGAAAGCGTTTTGCTAAGATGTAGACTACAAAAGACGCGAAAGACGAAGGTAGGATGCTCTCCGGAGGTAAGAGCCGCTGCCGGGCGTCTTTCGGCAGAAGCCGCGCTAAGGAGAGCACTGTGAGCGGCACAATCGTCTTTGCGCGAAGAAGCCGCTTCTTGGGCTCCTGCAGCCGGCGAGAGCGGCAGCTTCGGGAAGGTGAAGAAGCAAGCTGTACAACACTGGGATTGTGTGCGCACCTTGCCAACTGATAGAAAACAGTACCTTTGCACTCTCCTGACTTTTCCAATCACATGAACATTCGATTGGAAGCTGTTTTGGACAACTTTCCTTTTCTTCCTGCCAAACACTTGGCAGACATCCGTGCAACTTCTAGTACACGATGGGAGATGTTTTCTGTGCTGGCACAGTTTTTCCTAGCCAGACATAGTGGGAAAGCGTTTTGCCGAGAGGTAGATGAGAAGAGGAGCTAAAGACGAAGGTAGGATGCTCTCCGGAGGTAAGAGCCGCTGCCGGGCGTCTTTCGGCAGAAGCCGCGCTAAGGAGAGCACTGTGAGCGGCACAATCGTCTTTGCGCGAAGAAGCCGCTTCTTGGGCTCCGGCAGCCGGCGAGAGCGGCAGCTTCGGGAAGGTGAAGAAGCAAGCTGTACAACACTGGGATTGTGTGCGCACCTTGCCAACTGATAGAAAACAGTACCTTTGCACTCTCCTGACTTTTCCAATCACATGAACATTCGATTGGAAGCTGTTTTGGACAACTTTTCTTTTCTTCCTGCCAAACACTTGGCAGACATCCGTGCAACTTCTAGAACACGATGGGAGATGTTTTCTGTGCTGGCACAGTTTTCCCTAGCCAGACATAGTGGGAAAGCGTTTTGCTAAGATGTAGACTACAAAAGACGCGAAAGACGAAGGTAGGATGCTCTCCGGAGGTAAGAGCCGCTGCCGGGCGTCTTTCGGCAGAAGCCGCGCTAAGGAGAGCACTGTGAGCGGCACAATCGTCTTTGCGCGAAGAAGCCGCTTCTTGGGCTCCTGCAGCCGGCGAGAGCGGCAGCTTCGGGAAGGTGAAGAAGCAAGCTGTACAACACTGGGATTGTGTGCGCACCTTGCCAACTGATAGAAAACAGTACCTTTGCACTCTCCTGACTTTTCCAATCACATGAACATTCGATTGGAAGCTGTTTTGGACAACTTTTCTTTTCTTCCTGCCAAACACTTGGCAGACATCTCTGCAACTTCTAGAACACGATGGGAGATGTTTTCTGTGCTGGCACAGTTTTCCCTAGCCAGACATAGTGGGAAAGCGTTTTGCCGAGAGGTAGATGAGAAGAGGAGCTAAAGACGAAGGTAGGATGCTCTCCGGAGGTAAGAGCCGCTGCCGGGCGTCTTTCGGCAGAAGCCGCGCTAAGGAGAGCACTGTGAGCGGCACAATCGTCTTTGCGCGAAGAAGCCGCTTCTTGGGCTCCGGCAGCCGGCGAGAGCGGCAGCTTCGGGAAGGTGAAGAAGCAAGCTGTACAACACTGGGATTGTGTGCGCACCTTGCCAACTGATAGAAAACAGTACCTTTGCACTCTCCTGACTTTTCCAATCACATGAACATTCGATTGGAAGCTGTTTTGGACAACTTTTCTTTTCTTCCTGCCAAACACTTGGCAGACATCCGTGCAACTTCTAGAACACGATGGGAGATGTTTTCTGTGCTGGCACAGTTTTTCCTAGCCAGACATAGTGGGAAAGCGTTTTGCCGAGAGGTAGATGAGAAGAGGAGCTAAAGACGAAGGTAGGATGCTCTCCGGAGGTAAGAGCCGCTGCCGGGCGTCTTTCGGCAGAAGCCGCGCTAAGGAGAGCACTGTGAGCGGCACAATCGTCTTTGCGCGAAGAAGCCGCTTCTTGGGCTCCGGCAGCCGGCGAGAGCGGCAGCTTCGGGAAGGTGAAGAAGCAAGCTGTACAACACTGGGATTGTGTGCGCACCTTGCCAACTGATAGAAAACAGTACCTTTGCACTCTCCTGACTTTTCCAATCACATGAACATTCGATTGGAAGCTGTTTTGGACAACTTTTCTTTTCTTCCTGCCAAACACTTGGCAGACATCCGTGCAACTTCTAGAACACGATGGGAGATGTTTTCTGTGCTGGCACAGTTTTTCCTAGCCAGACATAGTGGGAAAGCGTTTTGCTAAGATGTAGACTACAGAAGACGCGAAAGACGAAGGTAGGATGCTCTCCGGAGGTAAGAGCCGCTGCCGGGCGTCTTTCGGCAGAAGCCGCGCTAAGGAGAGCACTGTGAGCGGCACAATCGTCTTTGCGCGAAGAAGCCGCTTCTTGGGCTCCGACAGCCGGCGAGAGCGGCAGCTTCGGGAAGGTGAAGAAGCAAGCTGTACAACACTGGGATTGTGTGCGCACCTTGCCAACTGATAGAAAACACTACCTTTGCACTCTCCTGACTTTTCCAATCACATGAACATTCGATTGGAAGCTGTTTTGGACAACTTTTCTTTTCTTGCCGCCAAACACTTGGCAGACATCCGTGCAACTTCTAGAACACGATGGGAGATGTTTTCTGTGCTGGCACAGTTTTTCCTAGCCAGACATAGTGGGAAAGCGTTTTGCTAAGATGTAGACTACAAAAGACGCGAAAGACGAAGGTAGGATGCTCTCCGGAGGTAAGAGCCGCTGCCGGGCGTCTTTCGGCAGAAGCCGCGCTAAGGAGAGCACTGTGAGCGGCACAATCGTCTTTGCGCGAAGAAGCCGCTTCTTGGGCTCCGGCAGCCGGCGAGAGCGGCAGCTTCGGGAAGGTGAAGAAGCAAGCTGTACAACACTGGGATTGTGTGCGCACCTTGCCAACTGATAGAAAACAGTACCTTTGCACTCTCCTGACTTTTCCAATCACATGAACATTCGATTGGAAGCTGTTTTGGACAACTTTTCTTTTCTTCCTGCCAAACACTTGGCAGACATCCGTGCAACTTCTAGAACACGATGGGAGATGTTTTCTGTGCTGGCACAGTTTTTCCTAGCCAGACATAGTGGGAAAGCGTTTTGCTAAGATGTAGACTACAGAAGACGCGAAAGACGAAGGTAGGATGCTCTCCGGAGGTAAGAGCCGCTGCCGGGCGTCTTTCGGCAGAAGCCGCGCTAAGGAGAGCACTGTGAGCGGCACAATCGTCTTTGCGCGAAGAAGCCGCTTCTTGGGCTCCGGCAGCCGGCGAGAGCGGCAGCTTCGGGAAGGTGAAGAAGCAAGCTGTACAACACTGGGATTGTGTGCGCACCTTGCCAACTGATAGAAAACAGTACCTTTGCACTCTCCTGACTTTTCCAATCACATGAACATTCGATTGGAAGCTGTTTTGGACAACTTTTCTTTTCTTCCTGCCAAACACTTGGCAGACATCTCTGCAACTTCTAGAACACGATGGGAGATGTTTTCTGTGCTGGCACAGTTTTTCCTAGCCAGACATAGTGGGAAAGCGTTTTGCCGAGAGGTAGATGAGAAGAGGAGCTAAAGACGAAGGTAGGATGCTCTCCGGAGGTAAGAGCCGCTGCCGGGCGTCTTTCGGCAGAAGCCGCGCTAAGGAGAGCACTGTGAGCGGCACAATCGTCTTTGCGCGAAGAAGCCGCTTCTTGGGCTCCGGCAGCCGGCGAGAGCGGCAGCTTCGGGAAGGTGAAGAAGCAAGCTGTACAACACTGGGATTGTGTGCGCACCTTGCCAACTGATAGAAAACACTACCTTTGCACTCTCCTGACTTTTCCAATCACATGAACATTCGATTGGAAGCTGTTTTGGACAACTTTTCTTTTCTTCCTGCCAAACACTTGGCAGACATCCGTGCAACTTCTAGAACACGATGGGAGATGTTTTCTGTGCTGGCACAGTTTTCCCTAGCCAGACATAGTGGGAAAGCGTTTTGCCGAGAGGTAGATGAGAAGAGGAGCTAAAGACGAAGGTAGGATGCTCTCCGGAGGTAAGAGCCGCTGCCGGGCGTCTTTCGGCAGAAGCCGCGCTAAGGAGAGCACTGTGAGCGGCACAATCGTCTTTGCGCGAAGAAGCCGCTTCTTGGGCTCCGGCAGCCGGCGAGAGCGGCAGCTTCGGGAAGGTGAAGAAGCAAGCTGTACAACACTGGGATTGTGTGCGCACCTTGCCAACTGATAGAAAACACTACCTTTGCACTCTCCTGACTTTTCCAATCACATGAACATTCGATTGGAAGCTGTTTTGGACAACTTTTCTTTTCTTGCCGCCAAACACTTGGCAGACATCCGTGCAACTTCTAGAACACGATGGGAGATGTTTTCTGTGCTGGCACAGTTTTTCCTAGCCAGACATAGTGGGAAAGCGTTTTGCTAAGATGTAGACTACAGAAGACGCGAAAGACGAAGGTAGGATGCTCTCCGGAGGTAAGAGCCGCTGCCGGGCGTCTTTCGGCAGAAGCCGCGCTAAGGAGAGCACTGTGAGCGGCACAATCGTCTTTGCGCGAAGAAGCCGCTTCTTGGGCTCCGGCAGCCGGCGAGAGCGGCAGCTTCGGGAAGGTGAAGAAGCAAGCTGTACAACACTGGGATTGTGTGCGCACCTTGCCAACTGATAGAAAACACTACCTTTGCACTCTCCTGACTTTTCCAATCACATGAACATTCGATTGGAAGCTGTTTTGGACAACTTTTCTTTTCTTCCTGCCAAACACTTGGCAGACATCCGTGCAACTTCTAGAACACGATGGGAGATGTTTTCTGTGCTGGCACAGTTTTCCCTAGCCAGACATAGTGGGAAAGCGTTTTGCCGAGAGGTAGATGAGAAGAGGAGCTAAAGACGAAGGTAGGATGCTCTCCGGAGGTAAGAGCCGCTGCCGGGCGTCTTTCGGCAGAAGCCGCGCTAAGGAGAGCACTGTGAGCGGCACAATCGTCTTTGCGCGAAGAAGCCGCTTCTTGGGCTCCGGCAGCCGGCGAGAGCGGCAGCTTCGGGAAGGTGAAGAAGCAAGCTGTACAACACTGGGATTGTGTGCGCACCTTGCCAACTGATAGAAAACAGTACCTTTGCACTCTCCTGACTTTTCCAATCACATGAACATTCGATTGGAAGCTGTTTTGGACAACTTTTCTTTTCTTCCTGCCAAACACTTGGCAGACATCCGTGCAACTTCTAGAACACGATGGGAGATGTTTTCTGTGCTGGCACAGTTTTTCCTAGCCAGACATAGTGGGAAAGCGTTTTGCTAAGATGTAGACTACAGAAGACGCGAAAGACGAAGGTAGGATGCTCTCCGGAGGTAAGAGCCGCTGCCGGGCGTCTTTCGGCAGAAGCCGCGCTAAGGAGAGCACTGTGAGCGGCACAATCGTCTTTGCGCGAAGAAGCCGCTTCTTGGGCTCCGGCAGCCGGCGAGAGCGGCAGCTTCGGGAAGGTGAAGAAGCAAGCTGTACAACACTGGGATTGTGTGCGCACCTTGCCAACTGATAGAAAACAGTACCTTTGCACTCTCCTGACTTTTCCAATCACATGAACATTCGATTGGAAGCTGTTTTGGACAACTTTTCTTTTCTTCCTGCCAAACACTTGGCAGACATCCGTGCAACTTCTAGAACACGATGGGAGATGTTTTCTGTGCTGGCACAGTTTTCCCTAGCCAGACATAGTGGGAAAGCGTTTTGCCGAGAGGTAGATGAGAAGAGGAGCTAAAGACGAAGGTAGGATGCTCTCCGGAGGTAAGAGCCGCTGCCGGGCGTCTTTCGGCAGAAGCCGCGCTAAGGAGAGCACTGTGAGCGGCACAATCGTCTTTGCGCGAAGAAGCCGCTTCTTGGGCTCCGGCAGCCGGCGAGAGCGGCAGCTTCGGGAAGGTGAAGAAGCAAGCTGTACAACACTGGGATTGTGTGCGCACCTTGCCAACTGATAGAAAACAGTACCTTTGCACTCTCCTGACTTTTCCAATCACATGAACATTCGATTGGAAGCTGTTTTGGACAACTTTTCTTTTCTTCCTGCCAAACACTTGGCAGACATCCGTGCAACTTCTAGAACACGATGGGAGATGTTTTCTGTGCTGGCACAGTTTTTCCTAGCCAGACATAGTGGGAAAGCGTTTTGCTAAGATGTAGACTACAAAAGACGCGAAAGACGAAGGTAGGATGCTCTCCGGAGGTAAGAGCCGCTGCCGGGCGTCTTTCGGCAGAAGCCGCGCTAAGGAGAGCACTGTGAGCGGCACAATCGTCTTTGCGCGAAGAAGCCGCTTCTTGGGCTCCTGCAGCCGGCGAGAGCGGCAGCTTCGGGAAGGTGAAGAAGCAAGCTGTACAACACTGGGATTGTGTGCGCACCTTGCCAACTGATAGAAAACAGTACCTTTGCACTCTCCTGACTTTTCCAATCACAGGAACATTCGATTGGAAGCTGTTTTGGACAACTTTTCTTTTCTTCCTGCCAAACACTTGGCAGACATCTCTGCAACTTCTAGAACACGATGGGAGATGTTTTCTGTGCTGGCACAGTTTTCCCTAGCCAGACATAGTGGGAAAGCGTTTTGCCGAGAGGTAGATGAGAAGAGGAGCTAAAGACGAAGGTAGGATGCTCTCCGGAGGTAAGAGCCGCTGCCGGGCGTCTTTCGGCAGAAGCCGCGCTAAGGAGAGCACTGTGAGCGGCACAATCGTCTTTGCGCGAAGAAGCCGCTTCTTGGGCTCCGGCAGCCGGCGAGAGCGGCAGCTTCAGGAAGGTGAAGAAGCAAGCTGTACAACACTGGGATTGTGTGCGCACCTTGCCAACTGATAGAAAACACTACCTTTGCACTCTCCTGACTTTTCCAATCACATGAACATTCGATTGGAAGCTGTTTTGGACAACTTTTCTTTTCTTCCTGCCAAACACTTGGCAGACATCCGTGCAACTTCTAGAACACGATGGGAGATGTTTTCTGTGCTGGCACAGTTTTCCCTAGCCAGACATAGTGGGAAAGCGTTTTGCCGAGAGGTAGATGAGAAGAGGAGCTAAAGACGAAGGTAGGATGCTCTCCGGAGGTAAGAGCCGCTGCCGGGCGTCTTTCGGCAGAAGCCGCGCTAAGGAGAGCACTGTGAGCGGCACAATCGTCTTTGCGCGAAGAAGCCGCTTCTTGGGCTCCGGCAGCCGGCGAGAGCGGCAGCTTCGGGAAGGTGAAGAAGCAAGCTGTACAACACTGGGATTGTGTGCGCACCTTGCCAACTGATAGAAAACAGTACCTTTGCACTCTCCTGACTTTTCCAATCACATGAACATTCGATTGGAAGCTGTTTTGGACAACTTTCCTTTTCTTCCTGCCAAACACTTGGCAGACATCCGTGCAACTTCTAGAACACGATGGGAGATGTTTTCTGTGCTGGCACAGTTTTTCCTAGCCAGACATAGTGGAAAAGCGTTTTGCTAAGATGTAGAATACAGAAGACGCGAAAGACGAAGGTAGGATGCTCTCCGGAGGTAAGAGCCGCTGCCGGGCGTCTTTCGGCAGAAGCCGCGCTAAGGAGAGCACTGTGAGCGGCACAATCGTCTTTGCGCGAAGAAGCCGCTTCTTGGGCTCCGGCAGCCGGCGAGAGCGGCAGCTTCGGGAAGGTGAAGAAGCAAGCTGTACAACACTGGGATTGTGTGCGCACCTTGCCAACTGATAGAAAACACTACCTTTGCACTCTCCTGACTTTTCCAATCACATGAACATTCGATTGGAAGCTGTTTTGGACAACTTTTCTTTTCTTCCTGCCAAACACTTGGCAGACATCCGTGCAACTTCTAGAACACGATGGGAGATGTTTTCTGTGCTGGCACAGTTTTTCCTAGCCAGACATAGTGGAAAAGCGTTTTGCTAAGATGTAGACTACAGAAGACGCGAAAGACGAAGGTAGGATGCTCTCCGGAGGTAAGAGCCGCTGCCGGGCGTCTTTCGGCAGAAGCCGCGCTAAGGAGAGCACTGTGAGCGGCACAATCGTCTTTGCGCGAAGAAGCCGCTTCTTGGGCTCCGGCAGCCGGCGAGAGCGGCAGCTTCGGGAAGGTGAAGAAGCAAGCTGTACAACACTGGGATTGTGTGCGCACCTTGCCAACTGATAGAAAACAGTACCTTTGCACTCTCCTGACTTTTCCAATCACATGAACATTCGATTGGAAGCTGTTTTGGACAACTTTTCTTTTCTTCCTGCCAAACACTTGGCAGACATCCGTGCAACTTCTAGAACACGATGGGAGATGTTTTCTGTGCTGGCACAGTTTTTCCTAGCCAGACATAGTGGGAAAGCGTTTTGCTAAGATGTAGACTACAAAGGACGCGAAAGACGAAGGTAGGATGCTCTCCGGAGGTAAGAGCCGCTGCCGGGCGTCTTTCGGCAGAAGCCGCGCTAAGGAGAGCACTGTGAGCGGCACAATCGTCTTTGCGCGAAGAAGCCGCTTCTTGGGCTCCGGCAGCCGGCGAGAGCGGCAGCTTCGGGAAGGTGAAGAAGCAAGCTGTACAGCACTGGGATTGTGTGCGCACCTTGCCAACTGATAGAAAACAGTACCTTTGCACTCTCCTGAGTTTTCCAATCACATGAACATTCGATTGGAAGCTGTTTTGGACAACTTTTCTTTTCTTCCTGCCAAACACTTGGCAGACATCTCTGCAACTTCTAGAACACGATGGGAGATGTTTTCTGTGCTGGCACAGTTTTTCCTAGCCAGACATAGTGGGAAAGCGTTTTGCCGAGAGGTAGATGAGAAGAGGAGCTAAAGACGAAGGTAGGATGCTCTCCGGAGGTAAGAGCCGCTGCCGGGCGTCTTTCGGCAGAAGCCGCGCTAAGGAGAGCACTGTGAGCGGCACAATCGTCTTTGCGCGAAGAAGCCGCTTCTTGGGCTCCGGCAGCCGGCGAGAGCGGCAGCTTCGGGAAGGTGAAGAAGCAAGCTGTACAACACTGGGATTGTGTGCGCACCTTGCCAACTGATAGAAAACAGTACCTTTGCACTCTCCTGACTTTTCCAATCACATGAACATTCGATTGGAAGCTGTTTTGGACAACTTTTCTTTTCTTGCCGCCAAACACTTGGCAGACATCCGTGCAACTTCTAGAACACGATGGGAGATGTTTTCTGTGCTGGCACAGTTTTTCCTAGCCAGACATAGTGGGAAAGCGTTTTGCTAAGATGTAGACTACAAAAGACGCGAAAGACGAAGGTAGGATGCTCTCCGGAGGTAAGAGCCGCTGCCGGGCGTCTTTCGGCAGAAGCCGCGCTAAGGAGAGCACTGTGAGCGGCACAATCGTCTTTGCGCGAAGAAGCCGCTTCTTGGGCTCCGGCAGCCGGCGAGAGCGGCAGCTTCGGGAAGGTGAAGAAGCAAGCTGTACAACACTGGGATTGTGTGCGCACCTTGCCAACTGATAGAAAACAGTACCTTTGCACTCTCCTGACTTTTCCAATCACATGAACATTCGATTGGAAGCTGTTTTGGACAACTTTTCTTTTCTTGCCGCCAAACACTTGGCAGACATCCGTGCAACTTCTAGAACACGATGGGAGATGTTTTCTGTGCTGGCACAGTTTTTCCTAGCCAGACATAGTGGAAAAGCGTTTTGCTAAGATGTAGACTACAAAAGACGCGAAAGACGAAGGTAGGATGCTCTCCGGAGGTAAGAGCCGCTGCCGGGCGTCTTTCGGCAGAAGCCGCGCTAAGGAGAGCACTGTGAGCGGCACAATCGTCTTTGCGCGAAGAAGCCGCTTCTTGGGCTCCGGCAGCCGGCGAGAGCGGCAGCTTCGGGAAGGTGAAGAAGCAAGCTGTACAACACTGGGATTGTGTGCGCACCTTGCCAACTGATAGAAAACAGTACCTTTGCACTCTCCTGACTTTTCCAATCACATGAACATTCGATTGGAAGCTGTTTTGGACAACTTTTCTTTTCTTCCTGCCAAACACTTGGCAGACATCCGTGCAACTTCTAGAACACGATGGGAGATGTTTTCTGTGCTGGCACAGTTTTCCCTAGCCAGACATAGTGGGAAAGCGTTTTGCCGAGAGGTAGATGAGAAGAGGAGCTAAAGACGAAGGTAGGATGCTCTCCGGAGGTAAGAGCCGCTGCCGGGCGTCTTTCGGCAGAAGCCGCGCTAAGGAGAGCACTGTGAGCGGCACAATCGTCTTTGCGCGAAGAAGCCGCTTCTTGGGCTCCGGCAGCCGGCGAGAGCGGCAGCTTCGGGAAGGTGAAGAAGCAAGCTGTACAACACTGGGATTGTGTGCGCACCTTGCCAACTGATAGAAAACAGTACCTTTGCACTCTCCTGACTTTTCCAATCACATGAACATTCGATTGGAAGCTGTTTTGGACAACTTTTCTTTTCTTCCTGCCAAACACTTGGCAGACATCCGTGCAACTTCTAGAACACGATGGGAGATGTTTTCTGTGCTGGCACAGTTTTTCCTAGCCAGACATAGTGGGAAAGCGTTTTGCTAAGATGTAGACTACAGAAGACGCGAAAGACGAAGGTAGGATGCTCTCCGGAGGTAAGAGCCGCTGCCAGGCGTCTTTCGGCAGAAGCCGCGCTAAGGAGAGCACTGTGAGCGGCACAATCGTCTTTGCGCGAAGAAGCCGCTTCTTGGGCTCCGGCAGCCGGCGAGAGCGGCAGCTTCGGGAAGGTGAAGAAGCAAGCTGTACAACACTGGGATTGTGTGCGCACCTTGCCAACTGATAGAAAACAGTACCTTTGCACTCTCCTGACTTTTCCAATCACATGAACATTCGATTGGAAGCTGTTTTGGACAACTTTTCTTTTCTTCCTGCCAAACACTTGGCAGACATCTCTGCAACTTCTAGAACACGATGGGAGATGTTTTCTGTGCTGGCACAGTTTTTCCTAGCCAGACATAGTGGGAAAGCGTTTTGCCGAGAGGTAGATGAGAAGAGGAGCTAAAGACGAAGGTAGGATGCTCTCCGGAGGTAAGAGCCGCTGCCGGGCGTCTTTCGGCAGAAGCCGCGCTAAGGAGAGCACTGTGAGCGGCACAATCGTCTTTGCGCGAAGAAGCCGCTTCTTGGGCTCCGGCAGCCGGCGAGAGCGGCAGCTTCGGGAAGGTGAAGAAGCAAGCTGTACAACACTGGGATTGTGTGCGCACCTTGCCAACTGATAGAAAACAGTACCTTTGCACTCTCCTGACTTTTCCAATCACATGAACATTCGATTGGAAGCTGTTTTGGACAACTTTTCTTTTCTTGCCGCCAAACACTTGGCAGACATCCGTGCAACTTCTAGAACACGATGGGAGATGTTTTCTGTGCTGGCACAGTTTTTCCTAGCCAGACATAGTGGGAAAGCGTTTTGCTAAGATGTAGACTACAAAAGACGCGAAAGACGAAGGTAGGATGCTCTCCGGAGGTAAGAGCCGCTGCCGGGCGTCTTTCGGCAGAAGCCGCGCTAAGGAGAGCACTGTGAGCGGCACAATCGTCTTTGCGCGAAGAAGCCGCTTCTTGGGCTCCGGCAGCCGGCGAGAGCGGCAGCTTCGGGAAGGTGAAGAAGCAAGCTGTACAACACTGGGATTGTGTGCGCACCTTGCCAACTGATAGAAAACAGTACCTTTGCACTCTCCTGACTTTTCCAATCACATGAACATTCGATTGGAAGCTGTTTTGGACAACTTTTCTTTTCTTGCCGCCAAACACTTGGCAGACATCCGTGCAACTTCTAGAACACGATGGGAGATGTTTTCTGTGCTGGCACAGTTTTTCCTAGCCAGACATAGTGGGAAAGCGTTTTGCTAAGATGTAGACTACAAAAGACGCGAAAGACGAAGGTAGGATGCTCTCCGGAGGTAAGAGCCGCTGCCGGGCGTCTTTCGGCAGAAGCCGCGCTAAGGAGAGCACTGTGAGCGGCACAATCGTCTTTGCGCGAAGAAGCCGCTTCTTGGGCTCCGGCAGCCGGCGAGAGCGGCAGCTTCGGGAAGGTGAAGAAGCAAGCTGTACAACACTGGGATTGTGTGCGCACCTTGCCAACTGATAGAAAACAGTACCTTTGCACTCTCCTGACTTTTCCAATCACATGAACATTCGATTGGAAGCTGTTTTGGACAACTTTTCTTTTCTTCCTGCCAAACACTTGGCAGACATCCGTGCAACTTCTAGAACACGATGGGAGATGTTTTCTGTGCTGGCACAGTTTTTCCTAGCCAGACATAGTGGGAAAGCGTTTTGCTAAGATGTAGACTACAGAAGACGCGAAAGACGAAGGTAGGATGCTCTCCGGAGGTAAGAGCCGCTGCCGGGCGTCTTTCGGCAGAAGCCGCGCTAAGGAGAGCACTGTGAGCGGCACAATCGTCTTTGCGCGAAGAAGCCGCTTCTTGGGCTCCGGCAGCCGGCGAGAGCGGCAGCTTCGGGAAGGTGAAGAAGCAAGCTGTACAACACTGGGATTGTGTGCGCACCTTGCCAACTGATAGAAAACAGTACCTTTGCACTCTCCTGACTTTTCCAATCACATGAACATTCGATTGGAAGCTGTTTTGGACAACTTTTCTTTTCTTCCTGCCAAACACTTGGCAGACATCCGTGCAACTTCTAGAACACGATGGGAGATGTTTTCTGTGCTGGCACAGTTTTCCCTAGCCAGACATAGTGGGAAAGCGTTTTGCCGAGAGGTAGATGAGAAGAGGAGCTAAAGACGAAGGTAGGATGCTCTCCGGAGGTAAGAGCCGCTGCCGGGCGTCTTTCGGCAGAAGCCGCGCTAAGGAGAGCACTGTGAGCGGCACAATCGTCTTTGCGCGAAGAAGCCGCTTCTTGGGCTCCGGCAGCCGGCGAGAGCGGCAGCTTCGGGAAGGTGAAGAAGCAAGCTGTACAACACTGGGATTGTGTGCGCACCTTGCCAACTGATAGAAAACAGTACCTTTGCACTCTCCTGACTTTTCCAATCACATGAACATTCGATTGGAAGCTGTTTTGGACAACTTTTCTTTTCTTCCTGCCAAACACTTGGCAGACATCTCTGCAACTTCTAGAACACGATGGGAGATGTTTTCTGTGCTGGCACAGTTTTTCCTAGCCAGACATAGTGGGAAAGCGTTTTGCTAAGATGTAGACTACAAAAGACGCGAAAGACGAAGGTAGGATGCTCTCCGGAGGTAAGAGCCGCTGCCGGGCGTCTTTCGGCAGAAGCCGCGCTAAGGAGAGCACTGTGAGCGGCACAATCGTCTTTGCGCGAAGAAGCCGCTTCTTGGGCTCCTGCAGCCGGCGAGAGCGGCAGCTTCGGGAAGGTGAAGAAGCAAGCTGTACAACACTGGGATTGTGTGCGCACCTTGCCAACTGATAGAAAACACTACCTTTGCACTCTCCTGACTTTTCCAATCACATGAACATTCGATTGGAAGCTGTTTTGGACAACTTTTCTTTTCTTCCTGCCAAACACTTGGCAGACATCTCTGCAACTTCTAGAACACGATGGGAGATGTTTTCTGTGCTGGCACAGTTTTCCCTAGCCAGACATAGTGGGAAAGCGTTTTGCCGAGAGGTAGATGAGAAGAGGAGCTAAAGACGAAGGTAGGATGCTCTCCGGAGGTAAGAGCCGCTGCCGGGCGTCTTTCGGCAGAAGCCGCGCTAAGGAGAGCACTGTGAGCGGCACAATCGTCTTTGCGCGAAGAAGCCGCTTCTTGGGCTCCGGCAGCCGGCGAGAGCGGCAGCTTCGGGAAGGTGAAGAAGCAAGCTGTACAACACTGGGATTGTGTGCGCACCTTGCCAACTGATAGAAAACAGTACCTTTGCACTCTCCTGACTTTTCCAATCACATGAACATTCGATTGGAAGCTGTTTTGGACAACTTTTCTTTTCTTCCTGCCAAACACTTGGCAGACATCCGTGCAACTTCTAGAACACGATGGGAGATGTTTTCTGTGCTGGCACAGTTTTCCCTAGCCAGACATAGTGGGAAAGCGTTTTGCCGAGAGGTAGATGAGAAGAGGAGCTAAAGACGAAGGTAGGATGCTCTCCGGAGGTAAGAGCCGCTGCCGGGCGTCTTTCGGCAGAAGCCGCGCTAAGGAGAGCACTGTGAGCGGCACAATCGTCTTTGCGCGAAGAAGCCGCTTCTTGGGCTCCGGCAGCCGGCGAGAGCGGCAGCTTCGGGAAGGTGAAGAAGCAAGCTGTACAACACTGGGATTGTGTGCGCACCTTGCCAACTGATAGAAAACAGTACCTTTGCACTCTCCTGACTTTTCCAATCACATGAACATTCGATTGGAAGCTGTTTTGGACAACTTTCCTTTTCTTCCTGCCAAACACTTGGCAGACATCCGTGCAACTTCTAGAACACGATGGGAGATGTTTTCTGTGCTGGCACAGTTTTTCCTCGCCAGACATAGTGGAGAAGCGTTTTGCTAAGATGTAGAATACAGAAGACGCGAAAGACGAAGGTAGGATGCTCTCCGGAGGTAAGAGCCGCTGCCGGGCGTCTTTCGGCAGAAGCCGCGCTAAGGAGAGCACTGTGAGCGGCACAATCGTCTTTGCGCGAAGAAGCCGCTTCTTGGGCTCCGGCAGCCGGCGAGAGCGGCAGCTTCGGGAAGGTGAAGAAGCAAGCTGTACAACACTGGGATTGTGTGCGCACCTTGCCAACTGATAGAAAACAGTACCTTTGCACTCTCCTGACTTTTCCAATCACATGAACATTCGATTGGAAGCTGTTTTGGACAACTTTTCTTTTCTTGCCGCCAAACACTTGGCAGACATCCGTGCAACTTCTAGAACACGATGGGAGATGTTTTCTGTGCTGGCACAGTTTTTCCTAGCCAGACATAGTGGGAAAGCGTTTTGCTAAGATGTAGACTACAGAAGACGCGAAAGACGAAGGTAGGATGCTCTCCGGAGGTAAGAGCCGCTGCCGGGCGTCTTTCGGCAGAAGCCGCGCTAAGGAGAGCACTGTGAGCGGCACAATCGTCTTTGCGCGAAGAAGCCGCTTCTTGGGCTCCGGCAGCCGGCGAGAGCGGCAGCTTCGGGAAGGTGAAGAAGCAAGCTGTACAACACTGGGATTGTGTGCGCACCTTGCCAACTGATAGAAAACAGTACCTTTGCACTCTCCTGACTTTTCCAATCACATGAACATTCGATTGGAAGCTGTTTTGGACAACTTTTCTTTTCTTCCTGCCAAACACTTGGCAGACATCCGTGCAACTTCTAGAACACGATGGGAGATGTTTTCTGTGCTGGCACAGTTTTTCCTAGCCAGACATAGTGGGAAAGCGTTTTGCTAAGATGTAGACTACAAAGGACGCGAAAGACGAAGGTAGGATGCTCTCCCGAGGTAAGAGCCGCTGCCAGGCGTCTTTCGGCAGAAGCCGCGCTAAGGAGAGCACTGTGAGCGGCACAATCGTCTTTGCGCGAAGAAGCCGCTTCTTGGGCTCCGGCAGCCGGCGAGAGCGGCAGCTTCGGGAAGGTGAAGAAGCAAGCTGTACAGCACTGGGATTGTGTGCGCACCTTGCCAACTGATAGAAAACAGTACCTTTGCACTCTCCTGACTTTTCCAATCACATGAACATTCGATTGGAAGCTGTTTTGGACAACTTTTCTTTTCTTCCTGCCAAACACTTGGCAGACATCCGTGCAACGTCTAGAACACGATGGGAGATGTTTTCTGTGCTGGCACAGTTTTTCCTAGCCAGACATAGTGGGAAAGCGTTTTGCCGAGAGGTAGATGAGAAGAGGAGCTAAAGACGAAGGTAGGATGCTCTCCGGAGGTAAGAGCCGCTGCCGGGCGTCTTTCGGCAGAAGCCGCGCTAAGGAGAGCACTGTGAGCGGCACAATCGTCTTTGCGCGAAGAAGCCGCTTCTTGGGCTCCGGCAGCCGGCGAGAGCGGCAGCTTCGGGAAGGTGAAGAAGCAAGCTGTACAACACTGGGATTGTGTGCGCACCTTGCCAACTGATAGAAAACAGTACCTTTGCACTCTCCTGACTTTTCCAATCACATGAACATTCGATTGGAAGCTGTTTTGGACAACTTTTCTTTTCTTCCTGCCAAACACTTGGCAGACATCCGTGCAACTTCTAGAACACGATGGGAGATGTTTTCTGTGCTGGCACAGTTTTTCCTAGCCAGACATAGTGGGAAAGCGTTTTGCTAAGATGTAGACTACAGAAGACGCGAAAGACGAAGGTAGGATGCTCTCCGGAGGTAAGAGCCGCTGCCGGGCGTCTTTCGGCAGAAGCCGCGCTAAGGAGAGCACTGTGAGCGGCACAATCGTCTTTGCGCGAAGAAGCCGCTTCTTGGGCTCCTGCAGCCGGCGAGAGCGGCAGCTTCGGGAAGGTGAAGAAGCAAGCTGTACAACACTGGGATTGTGTGCGCACCTTGCCAACTGATAGAAAACAGTACCTTTGCACTCTCCTGACTTTTCCAATCACATGAACATTCGATTGGAAGCTGTTTTGGACAACTTTTCTTTTCTTCCTGCCAAACACTTGGCAGACATCTCTGCAACTTCTAGAACACGATGGGAGATGTTTTCTGTGCTGGCACAGTTTTCCCTAGCCAGACATAGTGGGAAAGCGTTTTGCCGAGAGGTAGATGAGAAGAGGAGCTAAAGACGAAGGTAGGATGCTCTCCGGAGGTAAGAGCCGCTGCCGGGCGTCTTTCGGCAGAAGCCGCGCTAAGGAGAGCACTGTGAGCGGCACAATCGTCTTTGCGCGAAGAAGCCGCTTCTTGGGCTCCGGCAGCCGGCGAGAGCGGCAGCTTCGGGAAGGTGAAGAAGCAAGCTGTACAGCACTGGGATTGTGTGCGCACCTTGCCAACTGATAGAAAACAGTACCTTTGCACTCTCCTGACTTTTCCAATCACATGAACATTCGATTGGAAGCTGTTTTGGACAACTTTTCTTTTCTTCCTGCCAAACACTTGGCAGACATCCGTGCAACGTCTAGAACACGATGGGAGATGTTTTCTGTGCTGGCACAGTTTTTCCTAGCCAGACATAGTGGGAAAGCGTTTTGCCGAGAGGTAGATGAGAAGAGGAGCTAAAGACGAAGGTAGGATGCTCTCCGGAGGTAAGAGCCGCTGCCGGGCGTCTTTCGGCAGAAGCCGCGCTAAGGAGAGCACTGTGAGCGGCACAATCGTCTTTGCGCGAAGAAGCCGCTTCTTGGGCTCCGGCAGCCGGCGAGAGCGGCAGCTTCGGGAAGGTGAAGAAGCAAGCTGTACAACACTGGGATTGTGTGCGCACCTTGCCAACTGATAGAAAACAGTACCTTTGCACTCTCCTGACTTTTCCAATCACATGAACATTCGATTGGAAGCTGTTTTGGACAACTTTTCTTTTCTTCCTGCCAAACACTTGGCAGACATCCGTGCAACTTCTAGAACACGATGGGAGATGTTTTCTGTGCTGGCACAGTTTTTCCTAGCCAGACATAGTGGGAAAGCGTTTTGCTAAGATGTAGACTACAGAAGACGCGAAAGACGAAGGTAGGATGCTCTCCGGAGGTAAGAGCCGCTGCCGGGCGTCTTTCGGCAGAAGCCGCGCTAAGGAGAGCACTGTGAGCGGCACAATCGTCTTTGCGCGAAGAAGCCGCTTCTTGGGCTCCGACAGCCGGCGAGAGCGGCAGCTTCGGGAAGGTGAAGAAGCAAGCTGTACAACACTGGGATTGTGTGCGCACCTTGCCAACTGATAGAAAACAGTACCTTTGCACTCTCCTGACTTTTCCAATCACATGAACATTCGATTGGAAGCTGTTTTGGACAACTTTTCTTTTCTTGCCGCCAAACACTTGGCAGACATCCGTGCAACTTCTAGAACACGATGGGAGATGTTTTCTGTGCTGGCACAGTTTTTCCTAGCCAGACATAGTGGGAAAGCGTTTTGCTAAGATGTAGACTACAAAAGACGCGAAAGACGAAGGTAGGATGCTCTCCGGAGGTAAGAGCCGCTGCCGGGCGTCTTTCGGCAGAAGCCGCGCTAAGGAGAGCACTGTGAGCGGCACAATCGTCTTTGCGCGAAGAAGCCGCTTCTTGGGCTCCGGCAGCCGGCGAGAGCGGCAGCTTCGGGAAGGTGAAGAAGCAAGCTGTACAACACTGGGATTGTGTGCGCACCTTGCCAACTGATAGAAAACAGTACCTTTGCACTCTCCTGACTTTTCCAATCACATGAACATTCGATTGGAAGCTGTTTTGGACAACTTTTCTTTTCTTCCTGCCAAACACTTGGCAGACATCCGTGCAACTTCTAGAACACGATGGGAGATGTTTTCTGTGCTGGCACAGTTTTTCCTAGCCAGACATAGTGGGAAAGCGTTTTGCTAAGATGTAGACTACAGAAGACGCGAAAGACGAAGGTAGGATGCTCTCCGGAGGTAAGAGCCGCTGCCGGGCGTCTTTCGGCAGAAGCCGCGCTAAGGAGAGCACTGTGAGCGGCACAATCGTCTTTGCGCGAAGAAGCCGCTTCTTGGGCTCCGGCAGCCGGCGAGAGCGGCAGCTTCGGGAAGGTGAAGAAGCAAGCTGTACAACACTGGGATTGTGTGCGCACCTTGCCAACTGATAGAAAACAGTACCTTTGCACTCTCCTGACTTTTCCAATCACATGAACATTCGATTGGAAGCTGTTTTGGACAACTTTTCTTTTCTTCCTGCCAAACACTTGGCAGACATCCGTGCAACTTCTAGAACACGATGGGAGATGTTTTCTGTGCTGGCACAGTTTTCCCTAGCCAGACATAGTGGGAAAGCGTTTTGCCGAGAGGTAGATGAGAAGAGGAGCTAAAGACGAAGGTAGGATGCTCTCCGGAGGTAAGAGCCGCTGCCGGGCGTCTTTCGGCAGAAGCCGCGCTAAGGAGAGCACTGTGAGCGGCACAATCGTCTTTGCGCGAAGAAGCCGCTTCTTGGGCTCCGGCAGCCGGCGAGAGCGGCAGCTTCGGGAAGGTGAAGAAGCAAGCTGTACAACACTGGGATTGTGTGCGCACCTTGCCAACTGATAGAAAACAGTACCTTTGCACTCTCCTGACTTTTCCAATCACATGAACATTCGATTGGAAGCTGTTTTGGACAACTTTTCTTTTCTTCCTGCCAAACACTTGGCAGACATCCGTGCAACTTCTAGAACACGATGGGAGATGTTTTCTGTGCTGGCACAGTTTTTCCTAGCCAGACATAGTGGGAAAGCGTTTTGCTAAGATGTAGACTACAGAAGACGCGAAAGACGAAGGTAGGATGCTCTCCGGAGGTAAGAGCCGCTGCCGGGCGTCTTTCGGCAGAAGCCGCGCTAAGGAGAGCACTGTGAGCGGCACAATCGTCTTTGCGCGAAGAAGCCGCTTCTTGGGCTCCGGCAGCCGGCGAGAGCGGCAGCTTCGGGAAGGTGAAGAAGCAAGCTGTACAACACTGGGATTGTGTGCGCACCTTGCCAACTGATAGAAAACAGTACCTTTGCACTCTCCTGACTTTTCCAATCACATGAACATTCGATTGGAAGCTGTTTTGGACAACTTTCCTTTTCTTCCTGCCAAACACTTGGCAGACATCCGTGCAACTTCTAGAACACGATGGGAGATGTTTTCTGTGCTGGCACAGTTTTCCCTAGCCAGACATAGTGAGAAAGCGTTTTGCCGAGAGGTAGATGAGAAGAGGAGCTAAAGACGAAGGTAGGATGCTCTCCGGAGGTAAGAGCCGCTGCCGGGCGTCTTTCGGCAGAAGCCGCGCTAAGGAGAGCACTGTGAGCGGCACAATCGTCTTTGCGCGAAGAAGCCGCTTCTTGGGCTCCGGCAGCCGGCGAGAGCGGCAGCTTCGGGAAGGTGAAGAAGCAAGCTGTACAACACTGGGATTGTGTGCGCACCTTGCCAACTGATAGAAAACAGTACCTTTGCACTCTCCTGACTTTTCCAATCACATGAACATTCGATTGGAAGCTGTTTTGGACAACTTTTCTTTTCTTCCTGCCAAACACTTGGCAGACATCCGTGCAACTTCTAGAACACGATGGGAGATGTTTTCTGTGCTGGCACAGTTTTTCCTAGCCAGACATAGTGGGAAAGCGTTTTGCTAAGATGTAGACTACAAAGGACGCGAAAGACGAAGGTAGGATGCTCTCCGGAGGTAAGAGCCGCTGCCAGGCGTCTTTCGGCAGAAGCCGCGCTAAGGAGAGCACTGTGAGCGGCACAATCGTCTTTGCGCGAAGAAGCCGCTTCTTGGGCTCCGGCAGCCGGCGAGAGCGGCAGCTTCGGGAAGGTGAAGAAGCAAGCTGTACAGCACTGGGATTGTGTGCGCACCTTGCCAACTGATAGAAAACAGTACCTTTGCACTCTCCTGAGTTTTCCAATCACATGAACATTCGATTGGAAGCTGTTTTGGACAACTTTTCTTTTCTTCCTGCCAAACACTTGGCAGACATCTCTGCAACTTCTAGAACACGATGGGAGATGATTTCTGTGCTGGCACAGTTTTTCCTAGCCAGACATAGTGGGAAAGCGTTTTGCCGAGAGGTAGATGAGAAGAGGAGCTAAAGACGAAGGTAGGATGCTCTCCGGAGGTAAGAGCCGCTGCCGGGCGTCTTTCGGCAGAAGCCGCGCTAAGGAGAGCACTGTGAGCGGCACAATCGTCTTTGCGCGAAGAAGCCGCTTCTTGGGCTCCGGCAGCCGGCGAGAGCGGCAGCTTCGGGAAGGTGAAGAAGCAAGCTGTACAACACTGGGATTGTGTGCGCACCTTGCCAACTGATAGAAAACAGTACCTTTGCACTCTCCTGACTTTTCCAATCACATGAACATTCGATTGGAAGCTGTTTTGGACAACTTTTCTTTTCTTGCCGCCAAACACTTGGCAGACATCCGTGCAACTTCTAGAACACGATGGGAGATGTTTTCTGTGCTGGCACAGTTTTTCCTAGCCAGACATAGTGGGAAAGCGTTTTGCTAAGATGTAGACTACAAAAGACGCGAAAGACGAAGGTAGGATGCTCTCCGGAGGTAAGAGCCGCTGCCGGGCGTCTTTCGGCAGAAGCCGCGCTAAGGAGAGCACTGTGAGCGGCACAATCGTCTTTGCGCGAAGAAGCCGCTTCTTGGGCTCCGGCAGCCGGCGAGAGCGGCAGCTTCGGGAAGGTGAAGAAGCAAGCTGTACAACACTGGGATTGTGTGCGCACCTTGCCAACTGATAGAAAACAGTACCTTTGCACTCTCCTGACTTTTCCAATCACATGAACATTCGATTGGAAGCTGTTTTGGACAACTTTTCTTTTCTTGCCGCCAAACACTTGGCAGACATCCGTGCAACTTCTAGAACACGATGGGAGATGTTTTCTGTGCTGGCACAGTTTTTCCTAGCCAGACATAGTGGGAAAGCGTTTTGCTAAGATGTAGACTACAAAAGACGCGAAAGACGAAGGTAGGATGCTCTCCGGAGGTAAGAGCCGCTGCCGGGCGTCTTTCGGCAGAAGCCGCGCTAAGGAGAGCACTGTGAGCGGCACAATCGTCTTTGCGCGAAGAAGCCGCTTCTTGGGCTCCGGCAGCCGGCGAGAGCGGCAGCTTCGGGAAGGTGAAGAAGCAAGCTGTACAACACTGGGATTGTGTGCGCACCTTGCCAACTGATAGAAAACAGTACCTTTGCACTCTCCTGACTTTTCCAATCACATGAACATTCGATTGGAAGCTGTTTTGGACAACTTTTCTTTTCTTCCTGCCAAACACTTGGCAGACATCCGTGCAACTTCTAGAACACGATGGGAGATGTTTTCTGTGCTGGCACAGTTTTTCCTAGCCAGACATAGTGGGAAAGCGTTTTGCTAAGATGTAGACTACAGAAGACGCGAAAGACGAAGGTAGGATGCTCTCCGGAGGTAAGAGCCGCTGCCGGGCGTCTTTCGGCAGAAGCCGCGCTAAGGAGAGCACTGTGAGCGGCACAATCGTCTTTGCGCGAAGAAGCCGCTTCTTGGGCTCCGGCAGCCGGCGAGAGCGGCAGCTTCGGGAAGGTGAAGAAGCAAGCTGTACAACACTGGGATTGTGTGCGCACCTTGCCAACTGATAGAAAACAGTACCTTTGCACTCTCCTGACTTTTCCAATCACATGAACATTCGATTGGAAGCTGTTTTGGACAACTTTTCTTTTCTTCCTGCCAAACACTTGGCAGACATCCGTGCAACTTCTAGAACACGATGGGAGATGTTTTCTGTGCTGGCACAGTTTTCCCTAGCCAGACATAGTGGGAAAGCGTTTTGCCGAGAGGTAGATGAGAAGAGGAGCTAAAGACGAAGGTAGGATGCTCTCCGGAGGTAAGAGCCGCTGCCGGGCGTCTTTCGGCAGAAGCCGCGCTAAGGAGAGCACTGTGAGCGGCACAATCGTCTTTGCGCGAAGAAGCCGCTTCTTGGGCTCCGGCAGCCGGCGAGAGCGGCAGCTTCGGGAAGGTGAAGAAGCAAGCTGTACAACACTGGGATTGTGTGCGCACCTTGCCAACTGATAGAAAACAGTACCTTTGCACTCTCCTGACTTTTCCAATCACATGAACATTCGATTGGAAGCTGTTTTGGACAACTTTTCTTTTCTTCCTGCCAAACACTTGGCAGACATCCGTGCAACTTCTAGAACACGATGGGAGATGTTTTCTGTGCTGGCACAGTTTTTCCTAGCCAGACATAGTGGGAAAGCGTTTTGCTAAGATGTAGACTACAGAAGACGCGAAAGACGAAGGTAGGATGCTCTCCGGAGGTAAGAGCCGCTGCCAGGCGTCTTTCGGCAGAAGCCGCGCTAAGGAGAGCACTGTGAGCGGCACAATCGTCTTTGCGCGAAGAAGCCGCTTCTTGGGCTCCGGCAGCCGGCGAGAGCGGCAGCTTCGGGAAGGTGAAGAAGCAAGCTGTACAACACTGGGATTGTGTGCGCACCTTGCCAACTGATAGAAAACAGTACCTTTGCACTCTCCTGACTTTTCCAATCACATGAACATTCGATTGGAAGCTGTTTTGGACAACTTTTCTTTTCTTCCTGCCAAACACTTGGCAGACATCCGTGCAACTTCTAGAACACGATGGGAGATGTTTTCTGTGCTGGCACAGTTTTCCCTAGCCAGACATAGTGGGAAAGCGTTTTGCCGAGAGGTAGATGAGAAGAGGAGCTAAAGACGAAGGTAGGATGCTCTCCGGAGGTAAGAGCCGCTGCCGGGCGTCTTTCGGCAGAAGCCGCGCTAAGGAGAGCACTGTGAGCGGCACAATCGTCTTTGCGCGAAGAAGCCGCTTCTTGGGCTCCGGCAGCCGGCGAGAGCGGCAGCTTCGGGAAGGTGAAGAAGCAAGCTGTACAACACTGGGATTGTGTGCGCACCTTGCCAACTGATAGAAAACACTACCTTTGCACTCTCCTGACTTTTCCAATCACATGAACATTCGATTGGAAGCTGTTTTGGACAACTTTCCTTTTCTTCCTGCCAAACACTTGGCAGACATCTCTGCAACTTCTAGAACACGATGGGAGATGTTTTCTGTGCTGGCACAGTTTTTCCTAGCCAGACATAGTGGGAAAGCGTTTTGCTAAGATGTAGACTACAAAAGACGCGAAAGACGAAGGTAGGATGCTCTCCGGAGGTAAGAGCCGCTGCCGGGCGTCTTTCGGCAGAAGCCGCGCTAAGGAGAGCACTGTGAGCGGCACAATCGTCTTTGCGCGAAGAAGCCGCTTCTTGGGCTCCGGCAGCCGGCGAGAGCGGCAGCTTCAGGAAGGTGAAGAAGCAAGCTGTACAACACTGGGATTGTGTGCGCACCTTGCCAACTGATAGAAAACAGTACCTTTGCACTCTCCTGACTTTTCCAATCACATGAACATTCGATTGGAAGCTGTTTTGGACAACTTTTCTTTTCTTCCTGCCAAACACTTGGCAGACATCTCTGCAACTTCTAGAACACGATGGGAGATGTTTTCTGTGCTGGCACAGTTTTTCCTAGCCAGACATAGTGGGAAAGCGTTTTGCCGAGAGGTAGATGAGAAGAGGAGCTAAAGACGAAGGTAGGATGCTCTCCGGAGGTAAGAGCCGCTGCCGGGCGTCTTTCGGCAGAAGCCGCGCTAAGGAGAGCACTGTGAGCGGCACAATCGTCTTTGCGCGAAGAAGCCGCTTCTTGGGCTCCGGCAGCCGGCGAGAGCGGCAGCTTCGGGAAGGTGAAGAAGCAAGCTGTACAACACTGGGATTGTGTGCGCACCTTGCCAACTGATAGAAAACAGTACCTTTGCACTCTCCTGACTTTTCCAATCACATGAACATTCGATTGGAAGCTGTTTTGGACAACTTTTCTTTTCTTGCCGCCAAACACTTGGCAGACATCCGTGCAACTTCTAGAACACGATGGGAGATGTTTTCTGTGCTGGCACAGTTTTTCCTAGCCAGACATAGTGGGAAAGCGTTTTGCTAAGATGTAGACTACAAAAGACGCGAAAGACGAAGGTAGGATGCTCTCCGGAGGTAAGAGCCGCTGCCGGGCGTCTTTCGGCAGAAGCCGCGCTAAGGAGAGCACTGTGAGCGGCACAATCGTCTTTGCGCGAAGAAGCCGCTTCTTGGGCTCCGGCAGCCGGCGAGAGCGGCAGCTTCGGGAAGGTGAAGAAGCAAGCTGTACAACACTGGGATTGTGTGCGCACCTTGCCAACTGATAGAAAACAGTACCTTTGCACTCTCCTGACTTTTCCAATCACATGAACATTCGATTGGAAGCTGTTTTGGACAACTTTTCTTTTCTTCCTGCCAAACACTTGGCAGACATCCGTGCAACTTCTAGAACACGATGGGAGATGTTTTCTGTGCTGGCACAGTTTTTCCTAGCCAGACATAGTGGGAAAGCGTTTTGCTAAGATGTAGACTACAGAAGACGCGAAAGACGAAGGTAGGATGCTCTCCGGAGGTAAGAGCCGCTGCCGGGCGTCTTTCGGCAGAAGCCGCGCTAAGGAGAGCACTGTGAGCGGCACAATCGTCTTTGCGCGAAGAAGCCGCTTCTTGGGCTCCTGCAGCCGGCGAGAGCGGCAGCTTCGGGAAGGTGAAGAAGCAAGCTGTACAACACTGGGATTGTGTGCGCACCTTGCCAACTGATAGAAAACAGTACCTTTGCACTCTCCTGACTTTTCCAATCACATGAACATTCGATTGGAAGCTGTTTTGGACAACTTTTCTTTTCTTCCTGCCAAACACTTGGCAGACATCTCTGCAACTTCTAGAACACGATGGGAGATGTTTTCTGTGCTGGCACAGTTTTCCCTAGCCAGACATAGTGGGAAAGCGTTTTGCCGAGAGGTAGATGAGAAGAGGAGCTAAAGACGAAGGTAGGATGCTCTCCGGAGGTAAGAGCCGCTGCCGGGCGTCTTTCGGCAGAAGCCGCGCTAAGGAGAGCACTGTGAGCGGCACAATCGTCTTTGCGCGAAGAAGCCGCTTCTTGGGCTCCGGCAGCCGGCGAGAGCGGCAGCTTCGGGAAGGTGAAGAAGCAAGCTGTACAGCACTGGGATTGTGTGCGCACCTTGCCAACTGATAGAAAACAGTACCTTTGCACTCTCCTGACTTTTCCAATCACATGAACATTCGATTGGAAGCTGTTTTGGACAACTTTTCTTTTCTTCCTGCCAAACACTTGGCAGACATCCGTGCAACGTCTAGAACACGATGGGAGATGTTTTCTGTGCTGGCACAGTTTTTCCTAGCCAGACATAGTGGGAAAGCGTTTTGCCGAGAGGTAGATGAGAAGAGGAGCTAAAGACGAAGGTAGGATGCTCTCCGGAGGTAAGAGCCGCTGCCGGGCGTCTTTCGGCAGAAGCCGCGCTAAGGAGAGCACTGTGAGCGGCACAATCGTCTTTGCGCGAAGAAGCCGCTTCTTGGGCTCCGGCAGCCGGCGAGAGCGGCAGCTTCGGGAAGGTGAAGAAGCAAGCTGTACAACACTGGGATTGTGTGCGCACCTTGCCAACTGATAGAAAACAGTACCTTTGCACTCTCCTGACTTTTCCAATCACATGAACATTCGATTGGAAGCTGTTTTGGACAACTTTTCTTTTCTTCCTGCCAAACACTTGGCAGACATCCGTGCAACTTCTAGAACACGATGGGAGATGTTTTCTGTGCTGGCACAGTTTTTCCTAGCCAGACATAGTGGGAAAGCGTTTTGCTAAGATGTAGACTACAGAAGACGCGAAAGACGAAGGTAGGATGCTCTCCGGAGGTAAGAGCCGCTGCCGGGCGTCTTTCGGCAGAAGCCGCGCTAAGGAGAGCACTGTGAGCGGCACAATCGTCTTTGCGCGAAGAAGCCGCTTCTTGGGCTCCGACAGCCGGCGAGAGCGGCAGCTTCGGGAAGGTGAAGAAGCAAGCTGTACAACACTGGGATTGTGTGCGCACCTTGCCAACTGATAGAAAACAGTACCTTTGCACTCTCCTGACTTTTCCAATCACATGAACATTCGATTGGAAGCTGTTTTGGACAACTTTTCTTTTCTTGCCGCCAAACACTTGGCAGACATCCGTGCAACTTCTAGAACACGATGGGAGATGTTTTCTGTGCTGGCACAGTTTTTCCTAGCCAGACATAGTGGGAAAGCGTTTTGCTAAGATGTAGACTACAAAAGACGCGAAAGACGAAGGTAGGATGCTCTCCGGAGGTAAGAGCCGCTGCCGGGCGTCTTTCGGCAGAAGCCGCGCTAAGGAGAGCACTGTGAGCGGCACAATCGTCTTTGCGCGAAGAAGCCGCTTCTTGGGCTCCGGCAGCCGGCGAGAGCGGCAGCTTCGGGAAGGTGAAGAAGCAAGCTGTACAACACTGGGATTGTGTGCGCACCTTGCCAACTGATAGAAAACAGTACCTTTGCACTCTCCTGACTTTTCCAATCACATGAACATTCGATTGGAAGCTGTTTTGGACAACTTTTCTTTTCTTCCTGCCAAACACTTGGCAGACATCCGTGCAACTTCTAGAACACGATGGGAGATGTTTTCTGTGCTGGCACAGTTTTTCCTAGCCAGACATAGTGGGAAAGCGTTTTGCTAAGATGTAGACTACAGAAGACGCGAAAGACGAAGGTAGGATGCTCTCCGGAGGTAAGAGCCGCTGCCGGGCGTCTTTCGGCAGAAGCCGCGCTAAGGAGAGCACTGTGAGCGGCACAATCGTCTTTGCGCGAAGAAGCCGCTTCTTGGGCTCCGGCAGCCGGCGAGAGCGGCAGCTTCGGGAAGGTGAAGAAGCAAGCTGTACAACACTGGGATTGTGTGCGCACCTTGCCAACTGATAGAAAACAGTACCTTTGCACTCTCCTGACTTTTCCAATCACATGAACATTCGATTGGAAGCTGTTTTGGACAACTTTTCTTTTCTTCCTGCCAAACACTTGGCAGACATCCGTGCAACTTCTAGAACACGATGGGAGATGTTTTCTGTGCTGGCACAGTTTTCCCTAGCCAGACATAGTGGGAAAGCGTTTTGCCGAGAGGTAGATGAGAAGAGGAGCTAAAGACGAAGGTAGGATGCTCTCCGGAGGTAAGAGCCGCTGCCGGGCGTCTTTCGGCAGAAGCCGCGCTAAGGAGAGCACTGTGAGCGGCACAATCGTCTTTGCGCGAAGAAGCCGCTTCTTGGGCTCCGGCAGCCGGCGAGAGCGGCAGCTTCGGGAAGGTGAAGAAGCAAGCTGTACAACACTGGGATTGTGTGCGCACCTTGCCAACTGATAGAAAACAGTACCTTTGCACTCTCCTGACTTTTCCAATCACATGAACATTCGATTGGAAGCTGTTTTGGACAACTTTTCTTTTCTTCCTGCCAAACACTTGGCAGACATCCGTGCAACTTCTAGAACACGATGGGAGATGTTTTCTGTGCTGGCACAGTTTTTCCTAGCCAGACATAGTGGGAAAGCGTTTTGCTAAGATGTAGACTACAGAAGACGCGAAAGACGAAGGTAGGATGCTCTCCGGAGGTAAGAGCCGCTGCCGGGCGTCTTTCGGCAGAAGCCGCGCTAAGGAGAGCACTGTGAGCGGCACAATCGTCTTTGCGCGAAGAAGCCGCTTCTTGGGCTCCGGCAGCCGGCGAGAGCGGCAGCTTCGGGAAGGTGAAGAAGCAAGCTGTACAACACTGGGATTGTGTGCGCACCTTGCCAACTGATAGAAAACAGTACCTTTGCACTCTCCTGACTTTTCCAATCACATGAACATTCGATTGGAAGCTGTTTTGGACAACTTTCCTTTTCTTCCTGCCAAACACTTGGCAGACATCCGTGCAACTTCTAGAACACGATGGGAGATGTTTTCTGTGCTGGCACAGTTTTCCCTAGCCAGACATAGTGAGAAAGCGTTTTGCCGAGAGGTAGATGAGAAGAGGAGCTAAAGACGAAGGTAGGATGCTCTCCGGAGGTAAGAGCCGCTGCCGGGCGTCTTTCGGCAGAAGCCGCGCTAAGGAGAGCACTGTGAGCGGCACAATCGTCTTTGCGCGAAGAAGCCGCTTCTTGGGCTCCGGCAGCCGGCGAGAGCGGCAGCTTCGGGAAGGTGAAGAAGCAAGCTGTACAACACTGGGATTGTGTGCGCACCTTGCCAACTGATAGAAAACAGTACCTTTGCACTCTCCTGACTTTTCCAATCACATGAACATTCGATTGGAAGCTGTTTTGGACAACTTTTCTTTTCTTCCTGCCAAACACTTGGCAGACATCCGTGCAACTTCTAGAACACGATGGGAGATGTTTTCTGTGCTGGCACAGTTTTTCCTAGCCAGACATAGTGGGAAAGCGTTTTGCTAAGATGTAGACTACAAAGGACGCGAAAGACGAAGGTAGGATGCTCTCCGGAGGTAAGAGCCGCTGCCAGGCGTCTTTCGGCAGAAGCCGCGCTAAGGAGAGCACTGTGAGCGGCACAATCGTCTTTGCGCGAAGAAGCCGCTTCTTGGGCTCCGGCAGCCGGCGAGAGCGGCAGCTTCGGGAAGGTGAAGAAGCAAGCTGTACAGCACTGGGATTGTGTGCGCACCTTGCCAACTGATAGAAAACACTACCTTTGCACTCTCCTGAGTTTTCCAATCACATGAACATTCGATTGGAAGCTGTTTTGGACAACTTTTCTTTTCTTCCTGCCAAACACTTGGCAGACATCTCTGCAACTTCTAGAACACGATGGGAGATGTTTTCTGTGCTGGCACAGTTTTTCCTAGCCAGACATAGTGGGAAAGCGTTTTGCCGAGAGGTAGATGAGAAGAGGAGCTAAAGACGAAGGTAGGATGCTCTCCGGAGGTAAGAGCCGCTGCCGGGCGTCTTTCGGCAGAAGCCGCGCTAAGGAGAGCACTGTGAGCGGCACAATCGTCTTTGCGCGAAGAAGCCGCTTCTTGGGCTCCGGCAGCCGGCGAGAGCGGCAGCTTCGGGAAGGTGAAGAAGCAAGCTGTACAACACTGGGATTGTGTGCGCACCTTGCCAACTGATAGAAAACAGTACCTTTGCACTCTCCTGACTTTTCCAATCACATGAACATTCGATTGGAAGCTGTTTTGGACAACTTTTCTTTTCTTGCCGCCAAACACTTGGCAGACATCCGTGCAACTTCTAGAACACGATGGGAGATGTTTTCTGTGCTGGCACAGTTTTTCCTAGCCAGACATAGTGGGAAAGCGTTTTGCTAAGATGTAGACTACAAAAGACGCGAAAGACGAAGGTAGGATGCTCTCCGGAGGTAAGAGCCGCTGCCGGGCGTCTTTCGGCAGAAGCCGCGCTAAGGAGAGCACTGTGAGCGGCACAATCGTCTTTGCGCGAAGAAGCCGCTTCTTGGGCTCCGGCAGCCGGCGAGAGCGGCAGCTTCGGGAAGGTGAAGAAGCAAGCTGTACAACACTGGGATTGTGTGCGCACCTTGCCAACTGATAGAAAACAGTACCTTTGCACTCTCCTGACTTTTCCAATCACATGAACATTCGATTGGAAGCTGTTTTGGACAACTTTTCTTTTCTTGCCGCCAAACACTTGGCAGACATCCGTGCAACTTCTAGAACACGATGGGAGATGTTTTCTGTGCTGGCACAGTTTTTCCTAGCCAGACATAGTGGGAAAGCGTTTTGCTAAGATGTAGACTACAAAAGACGCGAAAGACGAAGGTAGGATGCTCTCCGGAGGTAAGAGCCGCTGCCGGGCGTCTTTCGGCAGAAGCCGCGCTAAGGAGAGCACTGTGAGCGGCACAATCGTCTTTGCGCGAAGAAGCCGCTTCTTGGGCTCCGGCAGCCGGCGAGAGCGGCAGCTTCGGGAAGGTGAAGAAGCAAGCTGTACAACACTGGGATTGTGTGCGCACCTTGCCAACTGATAGAAAACAGTACCTTTGCACTCTCCTGACTTTTCCAATCACATGAACATTCGATTGGAAGCTGTTTTGGACAACTTTTCTTTTCTTCCTGCCAAACACTTGGCAGACATCCGTGCAACTTCTAGAACACGATGGGAGATGTTTTCTGTGCTGGCACAGTTTTTCCTAGCCAGACATAGTGGGAAAGCGTTTTGCTAAGATGTAGACTACAGAAGACGCGAAAGACGAAGGTAGGATTCTCTCCGGAGGTAAGAGCCGCTGCCGGGCGTCTTTCGGCAGAAGCCGCGCTAAGGAGAGCACTGTGAGCGGCACAATCGTCTTTGCGCGAAGAAGCCGCTTCTTGGGCTCCGGCAGCCGGCGAGAGCGGCAGCTTCGGGAAGGTGAAGAAGCAAGCTGTACAACACTGGGATTGTGTGCGCACCTTGCCAACTGATAGAAAACACTACCTTTGCACTCTCCTGACTTTTCCAATCACATGAACATTCGATTGGAAGCTGTTTTGGACAACTTTTCTTTTCTTCCTGCCAAACACTTGGCAGACATCCGTGCAACTTCTAGAACACGATGGGAGATGTTTTCTGTGCTGGCACAGTTTTCCCTAGCCAGACATAGTGGGAAAGCGTTTTGCCGAGAGGTAGATGAGAAGAGGAGCTAAAGACGAAGGTAGGATGCTCTCCGGAGGTAAGAGCCGCTGCCGGGCGTCTTTCGGCAGAAGCCGCGCTAAGGAGAGCACTGTGAGCGGCACAATCGTCTTTGCGCGAAGAAGCCGCTTCTTGGGCTCCGGCAGCCGGCGAGAGCGGCAGCTTCGGGAAGGTGAAGAAGCAAGCTGTACAACACTGGGATTGTGTGCGCACCTTGCCAACTGATAGAAAACAGTACCTTTGCACTCTCCTGACTTTTCCAATCACATGAACATTCGATTGGAAGCTGTTTTGGACAACTTTTCTTTTCTTCCTGCCAAACACTTGGCAGACATCCGTGCAACTTCTAGAACACGATGGGAGATGTTTTCTGTGCTGGCACAGTTTTTCCTAGCCAGACATAGTGGGAAAGCGTTTTGCTAAGATGTAGACTACAGAAGACGCGAAAGACGAAGGTAGGATGCTCTCCGGAGGTAAGAGCCGCTGCCAGGCGTCTTTCGGCAGAAGCCGCGCTAAGGAGAGCACTGTGAGCGGCACAATCGTCTTTGCGCGAAGAAGCCGCTTCTTGGGCTCCGGCAGCCGGCGAGAGCGGCAGCTTCGGGAAGGTGAAGAAGCAAGCTGTACAACACTGGGATTGTGTGCGCACCTTGCCAACTGATAGAAAACAGTACCTTTGCACTCTCCTGACTTTTCCAATCACATGAACATTCGATTGGAAGCTGTTTTGGACAACTTTTCTTTTCTTCCTGCCAAACACTTGGCAGACATCCGTGCAACTTCTAGAACACGATGGGAGATGTTTTCTGTGCTGGCACAGTTTTCCCTAGCCAGACATAGTGGGAAAGCGTTTTGCCGAGAGGTAGATGAGAAGAGGAGCTAAAGACGAAGGTAGGATGCTCTCCGGAGGTAAGAGCCGCTGCCGGGCGTCTTTCGGCAGAAGCCGCGCTAAGGAGAGCACTGTGAGCGGCACAATCGTCTTTGCGCGAAGAAGCCGCTTCTTGGGCTCCGGCAGCCGGCGAGAGCGGCAGCTTCGGGAAGGTGAAGAAGCAAGCTGTACAACACTGGGATTGTGTGCGCACCTTGCCAACTGATAGAAAACACTACCTTTGCACTCTCCTGACTTTTCCAATCACATGAACATTCGATTGGAAGCTGTTTTGGACAACTTTCCTTTTCTTCCTGCCAAACACTTGGCAGACATCTCTGCAACTTCTAGAACACGATGGGAGATGTTTTCTGTGCTGGCACAGTTTTTCCTAGCCAGACATAGTGGGAAAGCGTTTTGCTAAGATGTAGACTACAAAAGACGCGAAAGACGAAGGTAGGATGCTCTCCGGAGGTAAGAGCCGCTGCCGGGCGTCTTTCGGCAGAAGCCGCGCTAAGGAGAGCACTGTGAGCGGCACAATCGTCTTTGCGCGAAGAAGCCGCTTCTTGGGCTCCGGCAGCCGGCGAGAGCGGCAGCTTCGGGAAGGTGAAGAAGCAAGCTGTACAACACTGGGATTGTGTGCGCACCTTGCCAACTGATAGAAAACAGTACCTTTGCACTCTCCTGACTTTTCCAATCACATGAACATTCGATTGGAAGCTGTTTTGGACAACTTTTCTTTTCTTCCTGCCAAACACTTGGCAGACATCCGTGCAACTTCTAGAACACGATGGGAGATGTTTTCTGTGCTGGCACAGTTTTTCCTAGCCAGACATAGTGGGAAAGCGTTTTGCTAAGATGTAGACTACAAAGGACGCGAAAGACGAAGGTAGGATGCTCTCCGGAGGTAAGAGCCGCTGCCAGGCGTCTTTCGGCAGAAGCCGCGCTAAGGAGAGCACTGTGAGCGGCACAATCGTCTTTGCGCGAAGAAGCCGCTTCTTGGGCTCCGGCAGCCGGCGAGAGCGGCAGCTTCGGGAAGGTGAAGAAGCAAGCTGTACAGCACTGGGATTGTGTGCGCACCTTGCCAACTGATAGAAAACAGTACCTTTGCACTCTCCTGAGTTTTCCAATCACATGAACATTCGATTGGAAGCTGTTTTGGACAACTTTTCTTTTCTTCCTGCCAAACACTTGGCAGACATCCGTGCAACTTCTAGAACACGATGGGAGATGTTTTCTGTGCTGGCACAGTTTTTCCTAGCCAGACATAGTGGGAAAGCGTTTTGCCGAGAGGTAGATGAGAAGAGGAGCTAAAGACGAAGGTAGGATGCTCTCCGGAGGTAAGAGCCGCTGCCGGGCGTCTTTCGGCAGAAGCCGCGCTAAGGAGAGCACTGTGAGCGGCACAATCGTCTTTGCGCGAAGAAGCCGCTTCTTGGGCTCCGGCAGCCGGCGAGAGCGGCAGCTTCGGGAAGGTGAAGAAGCAAGCTGTACAACACTGGGATTGTGTGCGCACCTTGCCAACTGATAGAAAACAGTACCTTTGCACTCTCCTGACTTTTCCAATCACATGAACATTCGATTGGAAGCTGTTTTGGACAACTTTTCTTTTCTTGCCGCCAAACACTTGGCAGACATCCGTGCAACTTCTAGAACACGATGGGAGATGTTTTCTGTGCTGGCACAGTTTTTCCTAGCCAGACATAGTGGGAAAGCGTTTTGCTAAGATGTAGACTACAAAAGACGCGAAAGACGAAGGTAGGATGCTCTCCGGAGGTAAGAGCCGCTGCCGGGCGTCTTTCGGCAGAAGCCGCGCTAAGGAGAGCACTGTGAGCGGCACAATCGTCTTTGCGCGAAGAAGCCGCTTCTTGGGCTCCGGCAGCCGGCGAGAGCGGCAGCTTCGGGAAGGTGAAGAAGCAAGCTGTACAACACTGGGATTGTGTGCGCACCTTGCCAACTGATAGAAAACAGTACCTTTGCACTCTCCTGACTTTTCCAATCACATGAACATTCGATTGGAAGCTGTTTTGGACAACTTTTCTTTTCTTGCCGCCAAACACTTGGCAGACATCCGTGCAACTTCTAGAACACGATGGGAGATGTTTTCTGTGCTGGCACAGTTTTTCCTAGCCAGACATAGTGGGAAAGCGTTTTGCTAAGATGTAGACTACAAAAGACGCGAAAGACGAAGGTAGGATGCTCTCCGGAGGTAAGAGCCGCTGCCGGGCGTCTTTCGGCAGAAGCCGCGCTAAGGAGAGCACTGTGAGCGGCACAATCGTCTTTGCGCGAAGAAGCCGCTTCTTGGGCTCCGGCAGCCGGCGAGAGCGGCAGCTTCGGGAAGGTGAAGAAGCAAGCTGTACAACACTGGGATTGTGTGCGCACCTTGCCAACTGATAGAAAACAGTACCTTTGCACTCTCCTGACTTTTCCAATCACATGAACATTCGATTGGAAGCTGTTTTGGACAACTTTTCTTTTCTTCCTGCCAAACACTTGGCAGACATCCGTGCAACTTCTAGAACACGATGGGAGATGTTTTCTGTGCTGGCACAGTTTTTCCTAGCCAGACATAGTGGGAAAGCGTTTTGCTAAGATGTAGACTACAGAAGACGCGAAAGACGAAGGTAGGATTCTCTCCGGAGGTAAGAGCCGCTGCCGGGCGTCTTTCGGCAGAAGCCGCGCTAAGGAGAGCACTGTGAGCGGCACAATCGTCTTTGCGCGAAGAAGCCGCTTCTTGGGCTCCGGCAGCCGGCGAGAGCGGCAGCTTCGGGAAGGTGAAGAAGCAAGCTGTACAACACTGGGATTGTGTGCGCACCTTGCCAACTGATAGAAAACACTACCTTTGCACTCTCCTGACTTTTCCAATCACATGAACATTCGATTGGAAGCTGTTTTGGACAACTTTTCTTTTCTTCCTGCCAAACACTTGGCAGACATCCGTGCAACTTCTAGAACACGATGGGAGATGTTTTCTGTGCTGGCACAGTTTTCCCTAGCCAGACATAGTGGGAAAGCGTTTTGCCGAGAGGTAGATGAGAAGAGGAGCTAAAGACGAAGGTAGGATGCTCTCCGGAGGTAAGAGCCGCTGCCGGGCGTCTTTCGGCAGAAGCCGCGCTAAGGAGAGCACTGTGAGCGGCACAATCGTCTTTGCGCGAAGAAGCCGCTTCTTGGGCTCCGGCAGCCGGCGAGAGCGGCAGCTTCGGGAAGGTGAAGAAGCAAGCTGTACAACACTGGGATTGTGTGCGCACCTTGCCAACTGATAGAAAACAGTACCTTTGCACTCTCCTGACTTTTCCAATCACATGAACATTCGATTGGAAGCTGTTTTGGACAACTTTTCTTTTCTTCCTGCCAAACACTTGGCAGACATCCGTGCAACTTCTAGAACACGATGGGAGATGTTTTCTGTGCTGGCACAGTTTTTCCTAGCCAGACATAGTGGGAAAGCGTTTTGCTAAGATGTAGACTACAGAAGACGCGAAAGACGAAGGTAGGATGCTCTCCGGAGGTAAGAGCCGCTGCCAGGCGTCTTTCGGCAGAAGCCGCGCTAAGGAGAGCACTGTGAGCGGCACAATCGTCTTTGCGCGAAGAAGCCGCTTCTTGGGCTCCGGCAGCCGGCGAGAGCGGCAGCTTCGGGAAGGTGAAGAAGCAAGCTGTACAACACTGGGATTGTGTGCGCACCTTGCCAACTGATAGAAAACAGTACCTTTGCACTCTCCTGACTTTTCCAATCACATGAACATTCGATTGGAAGCTGTTTTGGACAACTTTTCTTTTCTTCCTGCCAAACACTTGGCAGACATCCGTGCAACTTCTAGAACACGATGGGAGATGTTTTCTGTGCTGGCACAGTTTTCCCTAGCCAGACATAGTGGGAAAGCGTTTTGCCGAGAGGTAGATGAGAAGAGGAGCTAAAGACGAAGGTAGGATGCTCTCCGGAGGTAAGAGCCGCTGCCGGGCGTCTTTCGGCAGAAGCCGCGCTAAGGAGAGCACTGTGAGCGGCACAATCGTCTTTGCGCGAAGAAGCCGCTTCTTGGGCTCCGGCAGCCGGCGAGAGCGGCAGCTTCGGGAAGGTGAAGAAGCAAGCTGTACAACACTGGGATTGTGTGCGCACCTTGCCAACTGATAGAAAACACTACCTTTGCACTCTCCTGACTTTTCCAATCACATGAACATTCGATTGGAAGCTGTTTTGGACAACTTTTCTTTTCTTCCTGCCAAACACTTGGCAGACATCTCTGCAACTTCTAGAACACGATGGGAGATGTTTTCTGTGCTGGCACAGTTTTTCCTAGCCAGACATAGTGGGAAAGCGTTTTGCTAAGATGTAGACTACAAAAGACGCGAAAGACGAAGGTAGGATGCTCTCCGGAGGTAAGAGCCGCTGCCGGGCGTCTTTCGGCAGAAGCCGCGCTAAGGAGAGCACTGTGAGCGGCACAATCGTCTTTGCGCGAAGAAGCCGCTTCTTGGGCTCCGGCAGCCGGCGAGAGCGGCAGCTTCAGGAAGGTGAAGAAGCAAGCTGTACAACACTGGGATTGTGTGCGCACCTTGCCAACTGATAGAAAACACTACCTTTGCACTCTCCTGACTTTTCCAATCACATGAACATTCGATTGGAAGCTGTTTTGGACAACTTTTCTTTTCTTCCTGCCAAACACTTGGCAGACATCTCTGCAACTTCTAGAACACGATGGGAGATGTTTTCTGTGCTGGCACAGTTTTTCCTAGCCAGACATAGTGGGAAAGCGTTTTGCCGAGAGGTAGATGAGAAGAGGAGCTAAAGACGAAGGTAGGATGCTCTCCGGAGGTAAGAGCCGCTGCCGGGCGTCTTTCGGCAGAAGCCGCGCTAAGGAGAGCACTGTGAGCGGCACAATCGTCTTTGCGCGAAGAAGCCGCTTCTTGGGCTCCGGCAGCCGGCGAGAGCGGCAGCTTCGGGAAGGTGAAGAAGCAAGCTGTACAACACTGGGATTGTGTGCGCACCTTGCCAACTGATAGAAAACAGTACCTTTGCACTCTCCTGACTTTTCCAATCACATGAACATTCGATTGGAAGCTGTTTTGGACAACTTTTCTTTTCTTGCCGCCAAACACTTGGCAGACATCCGTGCAACTTCTAGAACACGATGGGAGATGTTTTCTGTGCTGGCACAGTTTTTCCTAGCCAGACATAGTGGGAAAGCGTTTTGCTAAGATGTAGACTACAAAAGACGCGAAAGACGAAGGTAGGATGCTCTCCGGAGGTAAGAGCCGCTGCCGGGCGTCTTTCGGCAGAAGCCGCGCTAAGGAGAGCACTGTGAGCGGCACAATCGTCTTTGCGCGAAGAAGCCGCTTCTTGGGCTCCGGCAGCCGGCGAGAGCGGCAGCTTCGGGAAGGTGAAGAAGCAAGCTGTACAACACTGGGATTGTGTGCGCACCTTGCCAACTGATAGAAAACAGTACCTTTGCACTCTCCTGACTTTTCCAATCACATGAACATTCGATTGGAAGCTGTTTTGGACAACTTTTCTTTTCTTGCCGCCAAACACTTGGCAGACATCCGTGCAACTTCTAGAACACGATGGGAGATGTTTTCTGTGCTGGCACAGTTTTTCCTAGCCAGACATAGTGGGAAAGCGTTTTGCTAAGATGTAGACTACAGAAGACGCGAAAGACGAAGGTAGGATGCTCTCCGGAGGTAAGAGCCGCTGCCGGGCGTCTTTCGGCAGAAGCCGCGCTAAGGAGAGCACTGTGAGCGGCACAATCGTCTTTGCGCGAAGAAGCCACTTCTTGGGCTCCGGCAGCCGGCGAGAGCGGCAGCTTCGGGAAGGTGAAGAAGCAAGCTGTACAACACTGGGATTGTGTGCGCACCTTGCCAACTGATAGAAAACAGTACCTTTGCACTCTCCTGACTTTTCCAATCACATGAACATTCGATTGGAAGCTGTTTTGGACAACTTTTCTTTTCTTCCTGCCAAACACTTGGCAGACATCCGTGCAACTTCTAGAACACGATGGGAGATGTTTTCTGTGCTGGCACAGTTTTTCCTAGCCAGACATAGTGGGAAAGCGTTTTGCTAAGATGTAGACTACAGAAGACGCGAAAGACGAAGGTAGGATGCTCTCCGGAGGTAAGAGCCGCTGCCGGGCGTCTTTCGGCAGAAGCCGCGCTAAGGAGAGCACTGTGAGCGGCACAATCGTCTTTGCGCGAAGAAGCCGCTTCTTGGGCTCCTGCAGCCGGCGAGAGCGGCAGCTTCGGGAAGGTGAAGAAGCAAGCTGTACAACACTGGGATTGTGTGCGCACCTTGCCAACTGATAGAAAACAGTACCTTTGCACTCTCCTGACTTTTCCAATCACATGAACATTCGATTGGAAGCTGTTTTGGACAACTTTTCTTTTCTTCCTGCCAAACACTTGGCAGACATCCGTGCAACTTCTAGAACACGATGGGAGATGTTTTCTGTGCTGGCACAGTTTTCCCTAGCCAGACATAGTGGGAAAGCGTTTTGCCGAGAGGTAGATGAGAAGAGGAGCTAAAGACGAAGGTAGGATGCTCTCCGGAGGTAAGAGCCGCTGCCGGGCGTCTTTCGGCAGAAGCCGCGCTAAGGAGAGCACTGTGAGCGGCACAATCGTCTTTGCGCGAAGAAGCCGCTTCTTGGGCTCCGGCAGCCGGCGAGAGCGGCAGCTTCGGGAAGGTGAAGAAGCAAGCTGTACAACACTGGGATTGTGTGCGCACCTTGCCAACTGATAGAAAACAGTACCTTTGCACTCTCCTGACTTTTCCAATCACATGAACATTCGATTGGAAGCTGTTTTGGACAACTTTTCTTTTCTTCCTGCCAAACACTTGGCAGACATCCGTGCAACTTCTAGAACACGATGGGAGATGTTTTCTGTGCTGGCACAGTTTTCCCTAGCCAGACATAGTGGGAAAGCGTTTTGCCGAGAGGTAGATGAGAAGAGGAGCTAAAGACGAAGGTAGGATGCTCTCCGGAGGTAAGAGCCGCTGCCGGGCGTCTTTCGGCAGAAGCCGCGCTAAGGAGAGCACTGTGAGCGGCACAATCGTCTTTGCGCGAAGAAGCCGCTTCTTGGGCTCCGGCAGCCGGCGAGAGCGGCAGCTTCGGGAAGGTGAAGAAGCAAGCTGTACAACACTGGGATTGTGTGCGCACCTTGCCAACTGATAGAAAACAGTACCTTTGCACTCTCCTGACTTTTCCAATCACATGAACATTCGATTGGAAGCTGTTTTGGACAACTTTTCTTTTCTTGCCGCCAAACACTTGGCAGACATCCGTGCAACTTCTAGAACACGATGGGAGATGTTTTCTGTGCTGGCACAGTTTTTCCTAGCCAGACATAGTGGGAAAGCGTTTTGCTAAGATGTAGACTACAAAAGACGCGAAAGACGAAGGTAGGATGCTCTCCGGAGGTAAGAGCCGCTGCCGGGCGTCTTTCGGCAGAAGCCGCGCTAAGGAGAGCACTGTGAGCGGCACAATCGTCTTTGCGCGAAGAAGCCGCTTCTTGGGCTCCGGCAGCCGGCGAGAGCGGCAGCTTCGGGAAGGTGAAGAAGCAAGCTGTACAACACTGGGATTGTGTGCGCACCTTGCCAACTGATAGAAAACAGTACCTTTGCACTCTCCTGACTTTTCCAATCACATGAACATTCGATTGGAAGCTGTTTTGGACAACTTTTCTTTTCTTCCTGCCAAACACTTGGCAGACATCCGTGCAACTTCTAGAACACGATGGGAGATGTTTTCTGTGCTGGCACAGTTTTCCCTAGCCAGACATAGTGGAGAAGCGTTTTGCTAAGATGTAGACTACAGAAGACGCGAAAGACGAAGGTAGGATGCTCTCCGGAGGTAAGAGCCGCTGCCGGGCGTCTTTCGGCAGAAGCCGCGCTAAGGAGAGCACTGTGAGCGGCACAATCGTCTTTGCGCGAAGAAGCCGCTTCTTGGGCTCCGGCAGCCGGCGAGAGCGGCAGCTTCGGGAAGGTGAAGAAGCAAGCTGTACAACACTGGGATTGTGTGCGCACCTTGCCAACTGATAGAAAACAGTACCTTTGCACTCTCCTGACTTTTCCAATCACATGAACATTCGATTGGAAGCTGTTTTGGACAACTTTTCTTTTCTTCCTGCCAAACACTTGGCAGACATCCGTGCAACTTCTAGAACACGATGGGAGATGTTTTCTGTGCTGGCACAGTTTTCCCTAGCCAGACATAGTGGGAAAGCGTTTTGCCGAGAGGTAGATGAGAAGAGGAGCTAAAGACGAAGGTAGGATGCTCTCCGGAGGTAAGAGCCGCTGCCGGGCGTCTTTCGGCAGAAGCCGCGCTAAGGAGAGCACTGTGAGCGGCACAATCGTCTTTGCGCGAAGAAGCCGCTTCTTGGGCTCCGGCAGCCGGCGAGAGCGGCAGCTTCGGGAAGGTGAAGAAGCAAGCTGTACAACACTGGGATTGTGTGCGCACCTTGCCAACTGATAGAAAACAGTACCTTTGCACTCTCCTGACTTTTCCAATCACATGAACATTCGATTGGAAGCTGTTTTGGACAACTTTTCTTTTCTTCCTGCCAAACACTTGGCAGACATCCGTGCAACTTCTAGAACACGATGGGAGATGTTTTCTGTGCTGGCACAGTTTTTCCTAGCCAGACATAGTGGGAAAGCGTTTTGCTAAGATGTAGACTACAAAAGACGCGAAAGACGAAGGTAGGATGCTCTCCGGAGGTAAGAGCCGCTGCCGGGCGTCTTTCGGCAGAAGCCGCGCTAAGGAGAGCACTGTGAGCGGCACAATCGTCTTTGCGCGAAGAAGCCGCTTCTTGGGCTCCGGCAGCCGGCGAGAGCGGCAGCTTCGGGAAGGTGAAGAAGCAAGCTGTACAACACTGGGATTGTGTGCGCACCTTGCCAACTGATAGAAAACAGTACCTTTGCACTCTCCTGACTTTTCCAATCACATGAACATTCGATTGGAAGCTGTTTTGGACAACTTTTCTTTTCTTCCTGCCAAACACTTGGCAGACATCTCTGCAACTTCTAGAACACGATGGGAGATGTTTTCTGTGCTGGCACAGTTTTCCCTAGCCAGACATAGTGGGAAAGCGTTTTGCCGAGAGGTAGATGAGAAGAGGAGCTAAAGACGAAGGTAGGATGCTCTCCGGAGGTAAGAGCCGCTGCCGGGCGTCTTTCGGCAGAAGCCGCGCTAAGGAGAGCACTGTGAGCGGCACAATCGTCTTTGCGCGAAGAAGCCGCTTCTTGGGCTCCGGCAGCCGGCGAGAGCGGCAGCTTCGGGAAGGTGAAGAAGCAAGCTGTACAACACTGGGATTGTGTGCGCACCTTGCCAACTGATAGAAAACAGTACCTTTGCACTCTCCTGACTTTTCCAATCACATGAACATTCGATTGGAAGCTGTTTTGGACAACTTTTCTTTTCTTCCTGCCAAACACTTGGCAGACATCCGTGCAACTTCTAGAACACGATGGGAGATGTTTTCTGTGCTGGCACAGTTTTCCCTAGCCAGACATAGTGGGAAAGCGTTTTGCCGAGAGGTAGATGAGAAGAGGAGCTAAAGACGAAGGTAGGATGCTCTCCGGAGGTAAGAGCCGCTGCCGGGCGTCTTTCGGCAGAAGCCGCGCTAAGGAGAGCACTGTGAGCGGCACAATCGTCTTTGCGCGAAGAAGCCGCTTCTTGGGCTCCGGCAGCCGGCGAGAGCGGCAGCTTCGGGAAGGTGAAGAAGCAAGCTGTACAACACTGGGATTGTGTGCGCACCTTGCCAACTGATAGAAAACAGTACCTTTGCACTCTCCTGACTTTTCCAATCACATGAACATTCGATTGGAAGCTGTTTTGGACAACTTTCCTTTTCTTCCTGCCAAACACTTGGCAGACATCCGTGCAACTTCTAGAACACGATGGGAGATGTTTTCTGTGCTGGCACAGTTTTTCCTCGCCAGACATAGTGGAGAAGCGTTTTGCTAAGATGTAGAATACAGAAGACGCGAAAGACGAAGGTAGGATGCTCTCCGGAGGTAAGAGCCGCTGCCGGGCGTCTTTCGGCAGAAGCCGCGCTAAGGAGAGCACTGTGAGCGGCACAATCGTCTTTGCGCGAAGAAGCCGCTTCTTGGGCTCCGGCAGCCGGCGAGAGCGGCAGCTTCGGGAAGGTGAAGAAGCAAGCTGTACAACACTGGGATTGTGTGCGCACCTTGCCAACTGATAGAAAACAGTACCTTTGCACTCTCCTGACTTTTCCAATCACATGAACATTCGATTGGAAGCTGTTTTGGACAACTTTTCTTTTCTTCCTGCCAAACACTTGGCAGACATCCGTGCAACTTCTAGAACACGATGGGAGATGTTTTCTGTGCTGGCACAGTTTTTCCTAGCCAGACATAGTGGGAAAGCGTTTTGCTAAGATGTAGACTACAGAAGACGCGAAAGACGAAGGTAGGATGCTCTCCGGAGGTAAGAGCCGCTGCCGGGCGTCTTTCGGCAGAAGCCGCGCTAAGGAGAGCACTGTGAGCGGCACAATCGTCTTTGCGCGAAGAAGCCGCTTCTTGGGCTCCGGCAGCCGGCGAGAGCGGCAGCTTCGGGAAGGTGAAGAAGCAAGCTGTACAACACTGGGATTGTGTGCGCACCTTGCCAACTGATAGAAAACAGTACCTTTGCACTCTCCTGACTTTTCCAATCACATGAACATTCGATTGGAAGCTGTTTTGGACAACTTTTCTTTTCTTCCTGCCAAACACTTGGCAGACATCCGTGCAACTTCTAGAACACGATGGGAGATGTTTTCTGTGCTGGCACAGTTTTTCCTAGCCAGACATAGTGGGAAAGCGTTTTGCTAAGATGTAGACTACAAAGGACGCGAAAGACGAAGGTAGGATGCTCTCCGGAGGTAAGAGCCGCTGCCAGGCGTCTTTCGGCAGAAGCCGCGCTAAGGAGAGCACTGTGAGCGGCACAATCGTCTTTGCGCGAAGAAGCCGCTTCTTGGGCTCCGGCAGCCGGCGAGAGCGGCAGCTTCGGGAAGGTGAAGAAGCAAGCTGTACAGCACTGGGATTGTGTGCGCACCTTGCCAACTGATAGAAAACAGTACCTTTGCACTCTCCTGACTTTTCCAATCACATGAACATTCGATTGGAAGCTGTTTTGGACAACTTTTCTTTTCTTCCTGCCAAACACTTGGCAGACATCCGTGCAACGTCTAGAACACGATGGGAGATGTTTTCTGTGCTGGCACAGTTTTTCCTAGCCAGACATAGTGGGAAAGCGTTTTGCCGAGAGGTAGATGAGAAGAGGAGCTAAAGACGAAGGTAGGATGCTCTCCGGAGGTAAGAGCCGCTGCCGGGCGTCTTTCGGCAGAAGCCGCGCTAAGGAGAGCACTGTGAGCGGCACAATCGTCTTTGCGCGAAGAAGCCGCTTCTTGGGCTCCGGCAGCCGGCGAGAGCGGCAGCTTCGGGAAGGTGAAGAAGCAAGCTGTACAACACTGGGATTGTGTGCGCACCTTGCCAACTGATAGAAAACACTACCTTTGCACTCTCCTGACTTTTCCAATCACATGAACATTCGATTGGAAGCTGTTTTGGACAACTTTCCTTTTCTTCCTGCCAAACACTTGGCAGACATCCGTGCAACTTCTAGTACACGATGGGAGATGTTTTCTGTGCTGGCACAGTTTTCCCTAGCCAGACATAGTGGGAAAGCGTTTTGCCGAGAGGTAGATGAGAAGAGGAGCTAAAGACGAAGGTAGGATGCTCTCCGGAGGTAAGAGCCGCTGCCGGGCGTCTTTCGGCAGAAGCCGCGCTAAGGAGAGCACTGTGAGCGGCACAATCGTCTTTGCGCGAAGAAGCCGCTTCTTGGGCTCCGGCAGCCGGCGAGAGCGGCAGCTTCGGGAAGGTGAAGAAGCAAGCTGTACAACACTGGGATTGTGTGCGCACCTTGCCAACTGATAGAAAACAGTACCTTTGCACTCTCCTGACTTTTCCAATCACATGAACATTCGATTGGAAGCTGTTTTGGACAACTTTTCTTTTCTTCCTGCCAAACACTTGGCAGACATCCGTGCAACTTCTAGAACACGATGGGAGATGTTTTCTGTGCTGGCACAGTTTTTCCTAGCCAGACATAGTGGGAAAGCGTTTTGCTAAGATGTAGACTACAGAAGACGCGAAAGACGAAGGTAGGATGCTCTCCGGAGGTAAGAGCCGCTGCCGGGCGTCTTTCGGCAGAAGCCGCGCTAAGGAGAGCACTGTGAGCGGCACAATCGTCTTTGCGCGAAGAAGCCGCTTCTTGGGCTCCTGCAGCCGGCGAGAGCGGCAGCTTCGGGAAGGTGAAGAAGCAAGCTGTACAACACTGGGATTGTGTGCGCACCTTGCCAACTGATAGAAAACAGTACCTTTGCACTCTCCTGACTTTTCCAATCACATGAACATTCGATTGGAAGCTGTTTTGGACAACTTTTCTTTTCTTCCTGCCAAACACTTGGCAGACATCTCTGCAACTTCTAGAACACGATGGGAGATGTTTTCTGTGCTGGCACAGTTTTCCCTAGCCAGACATAGTGGGAAAGCGTTTTGCCGAGAGGTAGATGAGAAGAGGAGCTAAAGACGAAGGTAGGATGCTCTCCGGAGGTAAGAGCCGCTGCCGGGCGTCTTTCGGCAGAAGCCGCGCTAAGGAGAGCACTGTGAGCGGCACAATCGTCTTTGCGCGAAGAAGCCGCTTCTTGGGCTCCGGCAGCCGGCGAGAGCGGCAGCTTCGGGAAGGTGAAGAAGCAAGCTGTACAACACTGGGATTGTGTGCGCACCTTGCCAACTGATAGAAAACAGTACCTTTGCACTCTCCTGACTTTTCCAATCACATGAACATTCGATTGGAAGCTGTTTTGGACAACTTTTCTTTTCTTCCTGCCAAACACTTGGCAGACATCCGTGCAACTTCTAGAACACGATGGGAGATGTTTTCTGTGCTGGCACAGTTTTTCCTAGCCAGACATAGTGGGAAAGCGTTTTGCTAAGATGTAGACTACAAAAGACGCGAAAGACGAAGGTAGGATGCTCTCCGGAGGTAAGAGCCGCTGCCGGGCGTCTTTCGGCAGAAGCCGCGCTAAGGAGAGCACTGTGAGCGGCACAATCGTCTTTGCGCGAAGAAGCCGCTTCTTGGGCTCCTGCAGCCGGCGAGAGCGGCAGCTTCGGGAAGGTGAAGAAGCAAGCTGTACAACACTGGGATTGTGTGCGCACCTTGCCAACTGATAGAAAACAGTACCTTTGCACTCTCCTGACTTTTCCAATCACATGAACATTCGATTGGAAGCTGTTTTGGACAACTTTTCTTTTCTTCCTGCCAAACACTTGGCAGACATCTCTGCAACTTCTAGAACACGATGGGAGATGTTTTCTGTGCTGGCACAGTTTTCCCTAGCCAGACATAGTGGGAAAGCGTTTTGCCGAGAGGTAGATGAGAAGAGGAGCTAAAGACGAAGGTAGGATGCTCTCCGGAGGTAAGAGCCGCTGCCGGGCGTCTTTCGGCAGAAGCCGCGCTAAGGAGAGCACTGTGAGCGGCACAATCGTCTTTGCGCGAAGAAGCCGCTTCTTGGGCTCCGGCAGCCGGCGAGAGCGGCAGCTTCGGGAAGGTGAAGAAGCAAGCTGTACAACACTGGGATTGTGTGCGCACCTTGCCAACTGATAGAAAACACTACCTTTGCACTCTCCTGACTTTTCCAATCACATGAACATTCGATTGGAAGCTGTTTTGGACAACTTTTCTTTTCTTCCTGCCAAACACTTGGCAGACATCCGTGCAACTTCTAGAACACGATGGGAGATGTTTTCTGTGCTGGCACAGTTTTTCCTAGCCAGACATAGTGGAAAAGCGTTTTGCTAAGATGTAGACTACAGAAGACGCGAAAGACGAAGGTAGGATGCTCTCCGGAGGTAAGAGCCGCTGCCGGGCGTCTTTCGGCAGAAGCCGCGCTAAGGAGAGCACTGTGAGCGGCACAATCGTCTTTGCGCGAAGAAGCCGCTTCTTGGGCTCCGGCAGCCGGCGAGAGCGGCAGCTTCGGGAAGGTGAAGAAGCAAGCTGTACAACACTGGGATTGTGTGCGCACCTTGCCAACTGATAGAAAACACTACCTTTGCACTCTCCTGACTTTTCCAATCACATGAACATTCGATTGGAAGCTGTTTTGGACAACTTTTCTTTTCTTCCTGCCAAACACTTGGCAGACATCCGTGCAACTTCTAGAACACGATGGGAGATGTTTTCTGTGCTGGCACAGTTTTTCCTAGCCAGACATAGTGGGAAAGCGTTTTGCTAAGATGTAGACTACAGAAGACGCGAAAGACGAAGGTAGGATGCTCTCCGGAGGTAAGAGCCGCTGCCGGGCGTCTTTCGGCAGAAGCCGCGCTAAGGAGAGCACTGTGAGCGGCACAATCGTCTTTGCGCGAAGAAGCCGCTTCTTGGGCTCCGGCAGCCGGCGAGAGCGGCAGCTTCAGGAAGGTGAAGAAGCAAGCTGTACAACACTGGGATTGTGTGCGCACCTTGCCAACTGATAGAAAACACTACCTTTGCACTCTCCTGACTTTTCCAATCACATGAACATTCGATTGGAAGCTGTTTTGGACAACTTTTCTTTTCTTCCTGCCAAACACTTGGCAGACATCCGTGCAACTTCTAGAACACGATGGGAGATGTTTTCTGTGCTGGTACAGTTTTTCCTAGCCAGACATAGTGGGAAAGCGTTTTGCTAAGATGTAGACTACAAAGGACGCGAAAGACGAAGGTAGGATGCTCTCCGGAGGTAAGAGCCGCTGCCAGGCGTCTTTCGGCAGAAGCCGCGCTAAGGAGAGCACTGTGAGCGGCACAATCGTCTTTGCGCGAAGAAGCCGCTTCTTGGGCTCCGGCAGCCGGCGAGAGCGGCAGCTTCGGGAAGGTGAAGAAGCAAGCTGTACAGCACTGGGATTGTGTGCGCACCTTGCCAACTGATAGAAAACAGTACCTTTGCACTCTCCTGACTTTTCCAATCACATGAACATTCGATTGGAAGCTGTTTTGGACAACTTTTCTTTTCTTCCTGCCAAACACTTGGCAGACATCCGTGCAACGTCTAGAACACGATGGGAGATGTTTTCTGTGCTGGCACAGTTTTTCCTAGCCAGACATAGTGGGAAAGCGTTTTGCCGAGAGGTAGATGAGAAGAGGAGCTAAAGACGAAGGTAGGATGCTCTCCGGAGGTAAGAGCCGCTGCCGGGCGTCTTTCGGCAGAAGCCGCGCTAAGGAGAGCACTGTGAGCGGCACAATCGTCTTTGCGCGAAGAAGCCGCTTCTTGGGCTCCGGCAGCCGGCGAGAGCGGCAGCTTCGGGAAGGTGAAGAAGCAAGCTGTACAACACTGGGATTGTGTGCGCACCTTGCCAACTGATAGAAAACAGTACCTTTGCACTCTCCTGACTTTTCCAATCACATGAACATTCGATTGGAAGCTGTTTTGGACAACTTTTCTTTTCTTCCTGCCAAACACTTGGCAGACATCCGTGCAACTTCTAGAACACGATGGGAGATGTTTTCTGTACTGGCACAGTTTTTCCTAGCCAGACATAGTGGGAAAGCGTTTTGCTAAGATGTAGACTACAAAAGACGCGAAAGACGAAGGTAGGATGCTCTCCGGAGGTAAGAGCCGCTGCCGGGCGTCTTTCGGCAGAAGCCGCGCTAAGGAGAGCACTGTGAGCGGCACAATCGTCTTTGCGCGAAGAAGCCGCTTCTTGGGCTCCGGCAGCCGGCGAGAGCGGCAGCTTCGGGAAGGTGAAGAAGCAAGCTGTACAACACTGGGATTGTGTGCGCACCTTGCCAACTGATAGAAAACACTACCTTTGCACTCTCCTGACTTTTCCAATCACATGAACATTCGATTGGAAGCTGTTTTGGACAACTTTTCTTTTCTTCCTGCCAAACACTTGGCAGACATCCGTGCAACTTCTAGAACACGATGGGAGATGTTTTCTGTGCTGGCACAGTTTTCCCTAGCCAGACATAGTGGGAAAGCGTTTTGCCGAGAGGTAGATGAGAAGAGGAGCTAAAGACGAAGGTAGGATGCTCTCCGGAGGTAAGAGCCGCTGCCGGGCGTCTTTCGGCAGAAGCCGCGCTAAGGAGAGCACTGTGAGCGGCACAATCGTCTTTGCGCGAAGAAGCCGCTTCTTGGGCTCCGGCAGCCGGCGAGAGCGGCAGCTTCGGGAAGGTGAAGAAGCAAGCTGTACAACACTGGGATTGTGTGCGCACCTTGCCAACTGATAGAAAACAGTACCTTTGCACTCTCCTGACTTTTCCAATCACATGAACATTCGATTGGAAGCTGTTTTGGACAACTTTTCTTTTCTTCCTGCCAAACACTTGGCAGACATCCGTGCAACTTCTAGAACACGATGGGAGATGTTTTCTGTGCTGGCACAGTTTTTCCTAGCCAGACATAGTGGGAAAGCGTTTTGCTAAGATGTAGACTACAGAAGACGCGAAAGACGAAGGTAGGATGCTCTCCGGAGGTAAGAGCCGCTGCCGGGCGTCTTTCGGCAGAAGCCGCGCTAAGGAGAGCACTGTGAGCGGCACAATCGTCTTTGCGCGAAGAAGCCGCTTCTTGGGCTCCGGCAGCCGGCGAGAGCGGCAGCTTCGGGAAGGTGAAGAAGCAAGCTGTACAACACTGGGATTGTGTGCGCACCTTGCCAACTGATAGAAAACAGTACCTTTGCACTCTCCTGACTTTTCCAATCACATGAACATTCGATTGGAAGCTGTTTTGGACAACTTTTCTTTTCTTCCTGCCAAACACTTGGCAGACATCCGTGCAACTTCTAGAACACGATGGGAGATGTTTTCTGTGCTGGCACAGTTTTCCCTAGCCAGACATAGTGGGAAAGCGTTTTGCCGAGAGGTAGATGAGAAGAGGAGCTAAAGACGAAGGTAGGATGCTCTCCGGAGGTAAGAGCCGCTGCCGGGCGTCTTTCGGCAGAAGCCGCGCTAAGGAGAGCACTGTGAGCGGCACAATCGTCTTTGCGCGAAGAAGCCGCTTCTTGGGCTCCGGCAGCCGGCGAGAGCGGCAGCTTCGGGAAGGTGAAGAAGCAAGCTGTACAACACTGGGATTGTGTGCGCACCTTGCCAACTGATAGAAAACAGTACCTTTGCACTCTCCTGACTTTTCCAATCACATGAACATTCGATTGGAAGCTGTTTTGGACAACTTTTCTTTTCTTCCTGCCAAACACTTGGCAGACATCCGTGCAACTTCTAGAACACGATGGGAGATGTTTTCTGTGCTGGCACAGTTTTTCCTAGCCAGACATAGTGGGAAAGCGTTTTGCTAAGATGTAGACTACAAAAGACGCGAAAGACGAAGGTAGGATGCTCTCCGGAGGTAAGAGCCGCTGCCGGGCGTCTTTCGGCAGAAGCCGCGCTAAGGAGAGCACTGTGAGCGGCACAATCGTCTTTGCGCGAAGAAGCCGCTTCTTGGGCTCCTGCAGCCGGCGAGAGCGGCAGCTTCGGGAAGGTGAAGAAGCAAGCTGTACAACACTGGGATTGTGTGCGCACCTTGCCAACTGATAGAAAACAGTACCTTTGCACTCTCCTGACTTTTCCAATCACATGAACATTCGATTGGAAGCTGTTTTGGACAACTTTTCTTTTCTTCCTGCCAAACACTTGGCAGACATCTCTGCAACTTCTAGAACACGATGGGAGATGTTTTCTGTGCTGGCACAGTTTTCCCTAGCCAGACATAGTGGGAAAGCGTTTTGCCGAGAGGTAGATGAGAAGAGGAGCTAAAGACGAAGGTAGGATGCTCTCCGGAGGTAAGAGCCGCTGCCGGGCGTCTTTCGGCAGAAGCCGCGCTAAGGAGAGCACTGTGAGCGGCACAATCGTCTTTGCGCGAAGAAGCCGCTTCTTGGGCTCCGGCAGCCGGCGAGAGCGGCAGCTTCGGGAAGGTGAAGAAGCAAGCTGTACAACACTGGGATTGTGTGCGCACCTTGCCAACTGATAGAAAACAGTACCTTTGCACTCTCCTGACTTTTCCAATCACATGAACATTCGATTGGAAGCTGTTTTGGACAACTTTTCTTTTCTTCCTGCCAAACACTTGGCAGACATCCGTGCAACTTCTAGAACACGATGGGAGATGTTTTCTGTGCTGGCACAGTTTTTCCTAGCCAGACATAGTGGGAAAGCGTTTTGCTAAGATGTAGACTACAAAAGACGCGAAAGACGAAGGTAGGATGCTCTCCGGAGGTAAGAGCCGCTGCCGGGCGTCTTTCGGCAGAAGCCGCGCTAAGGAGAGCACTGTGAGCGGCACAATCGTCTTTGCGCGAAGAAGCCGCTTCTTGGGCTCCGGCAGCCGGCGAGAGCGGCAGCTTCGGGAAGGTGAAGAAGCAAGCTGTACAACACTGGGATTGTGTGCGCACCTTGCCAACTGATAGAAAACAGTACCTTTGCACTCTCCTGACTTTTCCAATCACATGAACATTCGATTGGAAGCTGTTTTGGACAACTTTTCTTTTCTTCCTGCCAAACACTTGGCAGACATCCGTGCAACTTCTAGAACACGATGGGAGATGTTTTCTGTGCTGGCACAGTTTTTCCTAGCCAGACATAGTGGAAAAGCGTTTTGCTAAGATGTAGACTACAGAAGACGCGAAAGACGAAGGTAGGATGCTCTCCGGAGGTAAGAGCCGCTGCCGGGCGTCTTTCGGCAGAAGCCGCGCTAAGGAGAGCACTGTGAGCGGCACAATCGTCTTTGCGCGAAGAAGCCGCTTCTTGGGCTCCGGCAGCCGGCGAGAGCGGCAGCTTCGGGAAGGTGAAGAAGCAAGCTGTACAACACTGGGATTGTGTGCGCACCTTGCCAACTGATAGAAAACAGTACCTTTGCACTCTCCTGACTTTTCCAATCACATGAACATTCGATTGGAAGCTGTTTTGGACAACTTTTCTTTTCTTCCTGCCAAACACTTGGCAGACATCCGTGCAACTTCTAGAACACGATGGGAGATGTTTTCTGTGCTGGCACAGTTTTTCCTAGCCAGACATAGTGGGAAAGCGTTTTGCTAAGATGTAGACTACAGAAGACGCGAAAGACGAAGGTAGGATGCTCTCCGGAGGTAAGAGCCGCTGCCGGGCGTCTTTCGGCAGAAGCCGCGCTAAGGAGAGCACTGTGAGCGGCACAATCGTCTTTGCGCGAAGAAGCCGCTTCTTGGGCTCCGGCAGCCGGCGAGAGCGGCAGCTTCAGGAAGGTGAAGAAGCAAGCTGTACAACACTGGGATTGTGTGCGCACCTTGCCAACTGATAGAAAACACTACCTTTGCACTCTCCTGACTTTTCCAATCACATGAACATTCGATTGGAAGCTGTTTTGGACAACTTTTCTTTTCTTCCTGCCAAACACTTGGCAGACATCCGTGCAACTTCTAGAACACGATGGGAGATGTTTTCTGTGCTGGCACAGTTTTTCCTAGCCAGACATAGTGGGAAAGCGTTTTGCCGAGAGGTAGATGAGAAGAGGAGCTAAAGACGAAGGTAGGATGCTCTCCGGAGGTAAGAGCCGCTGCCGGGCGTCTTTCGGCAGAAGCCGCGCTAAGGAGAGCACTGTGAGCGGCACAATCGTCTTTGCGCGAAGAAGCCGCTTCTTGGGCTCCGGCAGCCGGCGAGAGCGGCAGCTTCGGGAAGGTGAAGAAGCAAGCTGTACAACACTGGGATTGTGTGCGCACCTTGCCAACTGATAGAAAACAGTACCTTTGCACTCTCCTGACTTTTCCAATCACATGAACATTCGATTGGAAGCTGTTTTGGACAACTTTTCTTTTCTTCCTGCCAAACACTTGGCAGACATCCGTGCAACTTCTAGAACACGATGGGAGATGTTTTCTGTGCTGGCACAGTTTTTCCTAGCCAGACATAGTGGGAAAGCGTTTTGCTAAGATGTAGACTACAAAAGACGCGAAAGACGAAGGTAGGATGCTCTCCGGAGGTAAGAGCCGCTGCCGGGCGTCTTTCGGCAGAAGCCGCGCTAAGGAGAGCACTGTGAGCGGCACAATCGTCTTTGCGCGAAGAAGCCGCTTCTTGGGCTCCGGCAGCCGGCGAGAGCGGCAGCTTCGGGAAGGTGAAGAAGCAAGCTGTACAACACTGGGATTGTGTGCGCACCTTGCCAACTGATAGAAAACAGTACCTTTGCACTCTCCTGACTTTTCCAATCACATGAACATTCGATTGGAAGCTGTTTTGGACAACTTTTCTTTTCTTCCTGCCAAACACTTGGCAGACATCCGTGCAACTTCTAGAACACGATGGGAGATGTTTTCTGTGCTGGCACAGTTTTTCCTAGCCAGACATAGTGGGAAAGCGTTTTGCTAAGATGTAGACTACAGAAGACGCGAAAGACGAAGGTAGGATGCTCTCCGGAGGTAAGAGCCGCTGCCGGGCGTCTTTCGGCAGAAGCCGCGCTAAGGAGAGCACTGTGAGCGGCACAATCGTCTTTGCGCGAAGAAGCCGCTTCTTGGGCTCCGGCAGCCGGCGAGAGCGGCAGCTTCGGGAAGGTGAAGAAGCAAGCTGTACAACACTGGGATTGTGTGCGCACCTTGCCAACTGATAGAAAACACTACCTTTGCACTCTCCTGACTTTTCCAATCACATGAACATTCGATTGGAAGCTGTTTTGGACAACTTTTCTTTTCTTCCTGCCAAACACTTGGCAGACATCCGTGCAACTTCTAGAACACGATGGGAGATGTTTTCTGTGCTGGCACAGTTTTCCCTAGCCAGACATAGTGGGAAAGCGTTTTGCCGAGAGGTAGATGAGAAGAGGAGCTAAAGACGAAGGTAGGATGCTCTCCGGAGGTAAGAGCCGCTGCCGGGCGTCTTTCGGCAGAAGCCGCGCTAAGGAGAGCACTGTGAGCGGCACAATCGTCTTTGCGCGAAGAAGCCGCTTCTTGGGCTCCGGCAGCCGGCGAGAGCGGCAGCTTCGGGAAGGTGAAGAAGCAAGCTGTACAACACTGGGATTGTGTGCGCACCTTGCCAACTGATAGAAAACAGTACCTTTGCACTCTCCTGACTTTTCCAATCACATGAACATTCGATTGGAAGCTGTTTTGGACAACTTTTCTTTTCTTCCTGCCAAACACTTGGCAGACATCCGTGCAACTTCTAGAACACGATGGGAGATGTTTTCTGTGCTGGCACAGTTTTTCCTAGCCAGACATAGTGGGAAAGCGTTTTGCTAAGATGTAGACTACAAAAGACGCGAAAGACGAAGGTAGGATGCTCTCCGGAGGTAAGAGCCGCTGCCGGGCGTCTTTCGGCAGAAGCCGCGCTAAGGAGAGCACTGTGAGCGGCACAATCGTCTTTGCGCGAAGAAGCCGCTTCTTGGGCTCCTGCAGCCGGCGAGAGCGGCAGCTTCGGGAAGGTGAAGAAGCAAGCTGTACAACACTGGGATTGTGTGCGCACCTTGCCAACTGATAGAAAACAGTACCTTTGCACTCTCCTGACTTTTCCAATCACATGAACATTCGATTGGAAGCTGTTTTGGACAACTTTTCTTTTCTTCCTGCCAAACACTTGGCAGACATCTCTGCAACTTCTAGAACACGATGGGAGATGTTTTCTGTGCTGGCACAGTTTTTCCTAGCCAGACATAGTGGGAAAGCGTTTTGCCGAGAGGTAGATGAGAAGAGGAGCTAAAGACGAAGGTAGGATGCTCTCCGGAGGTAAGAGCCGCTGCCGGGCGTCTTTCGGCAGAAGCCGCGCTAAGGAGAGCACTGTGAGCGGCACAATCGTCTTTGCGCGAAGAAGCCGCTTCTTGGGCTCCTGCAGCCGGCGAGAGCGGCAGCTTCGGGAAGGTGAAGAAGCAAGCTGTACAACACTGGGATTGTGTGCGCACCTTGCCAACTGATAGAAAACAGTACCTTTGCACTCTCCTGACTTTTCCAATCACATGAACATTCGATTGGAAGCTGTTTTGGACAACTTTTCTTTTCTTCCTGCCAAACACTTGGCAGACATCCGTGCAACTTCTAGAACACGATGGGAGATGTTTTCTGTGCTGGCACAGTTTTTCCTAGCCAGACATAGTGGAAAAGCGTTTTGCTAAGATGTAGACTACAGAAGACGCGAAAGACGAAGGTAGGATGCTCTCCGGAGGTAAGAGCCGCTGCCGGGCGTCTTTCGGCAGAAGCCGCGCTAAGGAGAGCACTGTGAGCGGCACAATCGTCTTTGCGCGAAGAAGCCGCTTCTTGGGCTCCGGCAGCCGGCGAGAGCGGCAGCTTCGGGAAGGTGAAGAAGCAAGCTGTACAACACTGGGATTGTGTGCGCACCTTGCCAACTGATAGAAAACAGTACCTTTGCACTCTCCTGACTTTTCCAATCACATGAACATTCGATTGGAAGCTGTTTTGGACAACTTTTCTTTTCTTCCTGCCAAACACTTGGCAGACATCCGTGCAACTTCTAGAACACGATGGGAGATGTTTTCTGTGCTGGCACAGTTTTTCCTAGCCAGACATAGTGGGAAAGCGTTTTGCTAAGATGTAGACTACAGAAGACGCGAAAGACGAAGGTAGGATGCTCTCCGGAGGTAAGAGCCGCTGCCGGGCGTCTTTCGGCAGAAGCCGCGCTAAGGAGAGCACTGTGAGCGGCACAATCGTCTTTGCGCGAAGAAGCCGCTTCTTGGGCTCCGGCAGCCGGCGAGAGCGGCAGCTTCGGGAAGGTGAAGAAGCAAGCTGTACAACACTGGGATTGTGTGCGCACCTTGCCAACTGATAGAAAACACTACCTTTGCACTCTCCTGACTTTTCCAATCACATGAACATTCGATTGGAAGCTGTTTTGGACAACTTTTCTTTTCTTCCTGCCAAACACTTGGCAGACATCCGTGCAACTTCTAGAACACGATGGGAGATGTTTTCTGTGCTGGCACAGTTTTCCCTAGCCAGACATAGTGGGAAAGCGTTTTGCCGAGAGGTAGATGAGAAGAGGAGCTAAAGACGAAGGTAGGATGCTCTCCGGAGGTAAGAGCCGCTGCCGGGCGTCTTTCGGCAGAAGCCGCGCTAAGGAGAGCACTGTGAGCGGCACAATCGTCTTTGCGCGAAGAAGCCGCTTCTTGGGCTCCGGCAGCCGGCGAGAGCGGCAGCTTCGGGAAGGTGAAGAAGCAAGCTGTACAACACTGGGATTGTGTGCGCACCTTGCCAACTGATAGAAAACAGTACCTTTGCACTCTCCTGACTTTTCCAATCACATGAACATTCGATTGGAAGCTGTTTTGGACAACTTTTCTTTTCTTCCTGCCAAACACTTGGCAGACATCCGTGCAACTTCTAGAACACGATGGGAGATGTTTTCTGTGCTGGCACAGTTTTTCCTAGCCAGACATAGTGGGAAAGCGTTTTGCTAAGATGTAGACTACAAAAGACGCGAAAGACGAAGGTAGGATGCTCTCCGGAGGTAAGAGCCGCTGCCGGGCGTCTTTCGGCAGAAGCCGCGCTAAGGAGAGCACTGTGAGCGGCACAATCGTCTTTGCGCGAAGAAGCCGCTTCTTGGGCTCCTGCAGCCGGCGAGAGCGGCAGCTTCGGGAAGGTGAAGAAGCAAGCTGTACAACACTGGGATTGTGTGCGCACCTTGCCAACTGATAGAAAACAGTACCTTTGCACTCTCCTGACTTTTCCAATCACATGAACATTCGATTGGAAGCTGTTTTGGACAACTTTTCTTTTCTTCCTGCCAAACACTTGGCAGACATCTCTGCAACTTCTAGAACACGATGGGAGATGTTTTCTGTGCTGGCACAGTTTTTCCTAGCCAGACATAGTGGGAAAGCGTTTTGCCGAGAGGTAGATGAGAAGAGGAGCTAAAGACGAAGGTAGGATGCTCTCCGGAGGTAAGAGCCGCTGCCGGGCGTCTTTCGGCAGAAGCCGCGCTAAGGAGAGCACTGTGAGCGGCACAATCGTCTTTGCGCGAAGAAGCCGCTTCTTGGGCTCCTGCAGCCGGCGAGAGCGGCAGCTTCGGGAAGGTGAAGAAGCAAGCTGTACAACACTGGGATTGTGTGCGCACCTTGCCAACTGATAGAAAACAGTACCTTTGCACTCTCCTGACTTTTCCAATCACATGAACATTCGATTGGAAGCTGTTTTGGACAACTTTTCTTTTCTTCCTGCCAAACACTTGGCAGACATCCGTGCAACTTCTAGAACACGATGGGAGATGTTTTCTGTGCTGGCACAGTTTTTCCTAGCCAGACATAGTGGGAAAGCGTTTTGCTAAGATGTAGACTACAGAAGACGCGAAAGACGAAGGTAGGATGCTCTCCGGAGGTAAGAGCCGCTGCCGGGCGTCTTTCGGCAGAAGCCGCGCTAAGGAGAGCACTGTGAGCGGCACAATCGTCTTTGCGCGAAGAAGCCGCTTCTTGGGCTCCTGCAGCCGGCGAGAGCGGCAGCTTCGGGAAGGTGAAGAAGCAAGCTGTACAACACTGGGATTGTGTGCGCACCTTGCCAACTGATAGAAAACAGTACCTTTGCACTCTCCTGACTTTTCCAATCACATGAACATTCGATTGGAAGCTGTTTTGGACAACTTTTCTTTTCTTCCTGCCAAACACTTGGCAGACATCCGTGCAACTTCTAGAACACGATGGGAGATGTTTTCTGTGCTGGCACAGTTTTTCCTAGCCAGACATAGTGGGAAAGCGTTTTGCTAAGATGTAGACTACAGAAGACGCGAAAGACGAAGGTAGGATGCTCTCCGGAGGTAAGAGCCGCTGCCGGGCGTCTTTCGGCAGAAGCCGCGCTAAGGAGAGCACTGTGAGCGGCACAATCGTCTTTGCGCGAAGAAGCCGCTTCTTGGGCTCCGGCAGCCGGCGAGAGCGGCAGCTTCAGGAAGGTGAAGAAGCAAGCTGTACAACACTGGGATTGTGTGCGCACCTTGCCAACTGATAGAAAACACTACCTTTGCACTCTCCTGACTTTTCCAATCACATGAACATTCGATTGGAAGCTGTTTTGGACAACTTTTCTTTTCTTCCTGCCAAACACTTGGCAGACATCCGTGCAACTTCTAGAACACGATGGGAGATGTTTTCTGTGCTGGCACAGTTTTTCCTAGCCAGACATAGTGGGAAAGCGTTTTGCCGAGAGGTAGATGAGAAGAGGAGCTAAAGACGAAGGTAGGATGCTCTCCGGAGGTAAGAGCCGCTGCCGGGCGTCTTTCGGCAGAAGCCGCGCTAAGGAGAGCACTGTGAGCGGCACAATCGTCTTTGCGCGAAGAAGCCGCTTCTTGGGCTCCGGCAGCCGGCGAGAGCGGCAGCTTCGGGAAGGTGAAGAAGCAAGCTGTACAACACTGGGATTGTGTGCGCACCTTGCCAACTGATAGAAAACAGTACCTTTGCACTCTCCTGACTTTTCCAATCACATGAACATTCGATTGGAAGCTGTTTTGGACAACTTTTCTTTTCTTCCTGCCAAACACTTGGCAGACATCCGTGCAACTTCTAGAACACGATGGGAGATGTTTTCTGTGCTGGCACAGTTTTTCCTAGCCAGACATAGTGGGAAAGCGTTTTGCTAAGATGTAGACTACAAAAGACGCGAAAGACGAAGGTAGGATGCTCTCCGGAGGTAAGAGCCGCTGCCGGGCGTCTTTCGGCAGAAGCCGCGCTAAGGAGAGCACTGTGAGCGGCACAATCGTCTTTGCGCGAAGAAGCCGCTTCTTGGGCTCCGGCAGCCGGCGAGAGCGGCAGCTTCGGGAAGGTGAAGAAGCAAGCTGTACAACACTGGGATTGTGTGCGCACCTTGCCAACTGATAGAAAACAGTACCTTTGCACTCTCCTGACTTTTCCAATCACATGAACATTCGATTGGAAGCTGTTTTGGACAACTTTTCTTTTCTTCCTGCCAAACACTTGGCAGACATCCGTGCAACTTCTAGAACACGATGGGAGATGTTTTCTGTGCTGGCACAGTTTTCCCTAGCCAGACATAGTGGGAAAGCGTTTTGCCGAGAGGTAGATGAGAAGAGGAGCTAAAGACGAAGGTAGGATGCTCTCCGGAGGTAAGAGCCGCTGCCGGGCGTCTTTCGGCAGAAGCCGCGCTAAGGAGAGCACTGTGAGCGGCACAATCGTCTTTGCGCGAAGAAGCCGCTTCTTGGGCTCCGGCAGCCGGCGAGAGCGGCAGCTTCGGGAAGGTGAAGAAGCAAGCTGTACAACACTGGGATTGTGTGCGCACCTTGCCAACTGATAGAAAACAGTACCTTTGCACTCTCCTGACTTTTCCAATCACATGAACATTCGATTGGAAGCTGTTTTGGACAACTTTTCTTTTCTTCCTGCCAAACACTTGGCAGACATCCGTGCAACTTCTAGAACACGATGGGAGATGTTTTCTGTGCTGGCACAGTTTTTCCTAGCCAGACATAGTGGGAAAGCGTTTTGCTAAGATGTAGACTACAGAAGACGCGAAAGACGAAGGTAGGATGCTCTCCGGAGGTAAGAGCCGCTGCCGGGCGTCTTTCGGCAGAAGCCGCGCTAAGGAGAGCACTGTGAGCGGCACAATCGTCTTTGCGCGAAGAAGCCGCTTCTTGGGCTCCGGCAGCCGGCGAGAGCGGCAGCTTCGGGAAGGTGAAGAAGCAAGCTGTACAACACTGGGATTGTGTGCGCACCTTGCCAACTGATAGAAAACAGTACCTTTGCACTCTCCTGACTTTTCCAATCACATGAACATTCGATTGGAAGCTGTTTTGGACAACTTTTCTTTTCTTCCTGCCAAACACTTGGCAGACATCCGTGCAACTTCTAGAACACGATGGGAGATGTTTTCTGTGCTGGCACAGTTTTTCCTAGCCAGACATAGTGGGAAAGCGTTTTGCTAAGATGTAGACTACAAAAGACGCGAAAGACGAAGGTAGGATGCTCTCCGGAGGTAAGAGCCGCTGCCGGGCGTCTTTCGGCAGAAGCCGCGCTAAGGAGAGCACTGTGAGCGGCACAATCGTCTTTGCGCGAAGAAGCCGCTTCTTGGGCTCCTGCAGCCGGCGAGAGCGGCAGCTTCGGGAAGGTGAAGAAGCAAGCTGTACAACACTGGGATTGTGTGCGCACCTTGCCAACTGATAGAAAACAGTACCTTTGCACTCTCCTGACTTTTCCAATCACATGAACATTCGATTGGAAGCTGTTTTGGACAACTTTTCTTTTCTTCCTGCCAAACACTTGGCAGACATCTCTGCAACTTCTAGAACACGATGGGAGATGTTTTCTGTGCTGGCACAGTTTTCCCTAGCCAGACATAGTGGGAAAGCGTTTTGCCGAGAGGTAGATGAGAAGAGGAGCTAAAGACGAAGGTAGGATGCTCTCCGGAGGTAAGAGCCGCTGCCGGGCGTCTTTCGGCAGAAGCCGCGCTAAGGAGAGCACTGTGAGCGGCACAATCGTCTTTGCGCGAAGAAGCCGCTTCTTGGGCTCCGGCAGCCGGCGAGAGCGGCAGCTTCGGGAAGGTGAAGAAGCAAGCTGTACAACACTGGGATTGTGTGCGCACCTTGCCAACTGATAGAAAACAGTACCTTTGCACTCTCCTGACTTTTCCAATCACATGAACATTCGATTGGAAGCTGTTTTGGACAACTTTTCTTTTCTTCCTGCCAAACACTTGGCAGACATCCGTGCAACTTCTAGAACACGATGGGAGATGTTTTCTGTGCTGGCACAGTTTTTCCTAGCCAGAGATAGTGGGAAAGCGTTTTGCCGAGAGGTAGATGAGAAGAGGAGCTAAAGACGAAGGTAGGATGCTCTCCGGAGGTAAGAGCCGCTGCCGGGCGTCTTTCGGCAGAAGCCGCGCTAAGGAGAGCACTGTGAGCGGCACAATCGTCTTTGCGCGAAGAAGCCGCTTCTTGGGCTCCGGCAGCCGGCGAGAGCGGCAGCTTCGGGAAGGTGAAGAAGCAAGCTGTACAACACTGGGATTGTGTGCGCACCTTGCCAACTGATAGAAAACAGTACCTTTGCACTCTCCTGACTTTTCCAATCACATGAACATTCGATTGGAAGCTGTTTTGGACAACTTTTCTTTTCTTCCTGCCAAACACTTGGCAGACATCCGTGCAACTTCTAGAACACGATGGGAGATGTTTTCTGTGCTGGCACAGTTTTTCCTAGCCAGACATAGTGGAAAAGCGTTTTGCTAAGATGTAGACTACAGAAGACGCGAAAGACGAAGGTAGGATGCTCTCCGGAGGTAAGAGCCGCTGCCGGGCGTCTTTCGGCAGAAGCCGCGCTAAGGAGAGCACTGTGAGCGGCACAATCGTCTTTGCGCGAAGAAGCCGCTTCTTGGGCTCCGGCAGCCGGCGAGAGCGGCAGCTTCGGGAAGGTGAAGAAGCAAGCTGTACAACACTGGGATTGTGTGCGCACCTTGCCAACTGATAGAAAACAGTACCTTTGCACTCTCCTGACTTTTCCAATCACATGAACATTCGATTGGAAGCTGTTTTGGACAACTTTTCTTTTCTTCCTGCCAAACACTTGGCAGACATCCGTGCAACTTCTAGAACACGATGGGAGATGTTTTCTGTGCTGGCACAGTTTTTCCTAGCCAGACATAGTGGGAAAGCGTTTTGCTAAGATGTAGACTACAGAAGACGCGAAAGACGAAGGTAGGATGCTCTCCGGAGGTAAGAGCCGCTGCCGGGCGTCTTTCGGCAGAAGCCGCGCTAAGGAGAGCACTGTGAGCGGCACAATCGTCTTTGCGCGAAGAAGCCGCTTCTTGGGCTCCGGCAGCCGGCGAGAGCGGCAGCTTCAGGAAGGTGAAGAAGCAAGCTGTACAACACTGGGATTGTGTGCGCACCTTGCCAACTGATAGAAAACACTACCTTTGCACTCTCCTGACTTTTCCAATCACATGAACATTCGATTGGAAGCTGTTTTGGACAACTTTTCTTTTCTTCCTGCCAAACACTTGGCAGACATCCGTGCAACTTCTAGAACACGATGGGAGATGTTTTCTGTGCTGGCACAGTTTTTCCTAGCCAGACATAGTGGGAAAGCGTTTTGCCGAGAGGTAGATGAGAAGAGGAGCTAAAGACGAAGGTAGGATGCTCTCCGGAGGTAAGAGCCGCTGCCGGGCGTCTTTCGGCAGAAGCCGCGCTAAGGAGAGCACTGTGAGCGGCACAATCGTCTTTGCGCGAAGAAGCCGCTTCTTGGGCTCCGGCAGCCGGCGAGAGCGGCAGCTTCGGGAAGGTGAAGAAGCAAGCTGTACAACACTGGGATTGTGTGCGCACCTTGCCAACTGATAGAAAACAGTACCTTTGCACTCTCCTGACTTTTCCAATCACATGAACATTCGATTGGAAGCTGTTTTGGACAACTTTTCTTTTCTTCCTGCCAAACACTTGGCAGACATCCGTGCAACTTCTAGAACACGATGGGAGATGTTTTCTGTGCTGGCACAGTTTTCCCTAGCCAGACATAGTGGGAAAGCGTTTTGCCGAGAGGTAGATGAGAAGAGGAGCTAAAGACGAAGGTAGGATGCTCTCCGGAGGTAAGAGCCGCTGCCGGGCGTCTTTCGGCAGAAGCCGCGCTAAGGAGAGCACTGTGAGCGGCACAATCGTCTTTGCGCGAAGAAGCCGCTTCTTGGGCTCCGGCAGCCGGCGAGAGCGGCAGCTTCGGGAAGGTGAAGAAGCAAGCTGTACAACACTGGGATTGTGTGCGCACCTTGCCAACTGATAGAAAACAGTACCTTTGCACTCTCCTGACTTTTCCAATCACATGAACATTCGATTGGAAGCTGTTTTGGACAACTTTTCTTTTCTTCCTGCCAAACACTTGGCAGACATCCGTGCAACTTCTAGAACACGATGGGAGATGTTTTCTGTGCTGGCACAGTTTTTCCTAGCCAGACATAGTGGGAAAGCGTTTTGCTAAGATGTAGACTACAGAAGACGCGAAAGACGAAGGTAGGATGCTCTCCGGAGGTAAGAGCCGCTGCCGGGCGTCTTTCGGCAGAAGCCGCGCTAAGGAGAGCACTGTGAGCGGCACAATCGTCTTTGCGCGAAGAAGCCGCTTCTTGGGCTCCGGCAGCCGGCGAGAGCGGCAGCTTCGGGAAGGTGAAGAAGCAAGCTGTACAACACTGGGATTGTGTGCGCACCTTGCCAACTGATAGAAAACAGTACCTTTGCACTCTCCTGACTTTTCCAATCACATGAACATTCGATTGGAAGCTGTTTTGGACAACTTTTCTTTTCTTCCTGCCAAACACTTGGCAGACATCCGTGCAACTTCTAGAACACGATGGGAGATGTTTTCTGTGCTGGCACAGTTTTTCCTAGCCAGACATAGTGGGAAAGCGTTTTGCTAAGATGTAGACTACAAAAGACGCGAAAGACGAAGGTAGGATGCTCTCCGGAGGTAAGAGCCGCTGCCGGGCGTCTTTCGGCAGAAGCCGCGCTAAGGAGAGCACTGTGAGCGGCACAATCGTCTTTGCGCGAAGAAGCCGCTTCTTGGGCTCCTGCAGCCGGCGAGAGCGGCAGCTTCGGGAAGGTGAAGAAGCAAGCTGTACAACACTGGGATTGTGTGCGCACCTTGCCAACTGATAGAAAACAGTACCTTTGCACTCTCCTGACTTTTCCAATCACATGAACATTCGATTGGAAGCTGTTTTGGACAACTTTTCTTTTCTTCCTGCCAAACACTTGGCAGACATCTCTGCAACTTCTAGAACACGATGGGAGATGTTTTCTGTGCTGGCACAGTTTTTCCTAGCCAGACATAGTGGGAAAGCGTTTTGCCGAGAGGTAGATGAGAAGAGGAGCTAAAGACGAAGGTAGGATGCTCTCCGGAGGTAAGAGCCGCTGCCGGGCGTCTTTCGGCAGAAGCCGCGCTAAGGAGAGCACTGTGAGCGGCACAATCGTCTTTGCGCGAAGAAGCCGCTTCTTGGGCTCCTGCAGCCGGCGAGAGCGGCAGCTTCGGGAAGGTGAAGAAGCAAGCTGTACAACACTGGGATTGTGTGCGCACCTTGCCAACTGATAGAAAACAGTACCTTTGCACTCTCCTGACTTTTCCAATCACATGAACATTCGATTGGAAGCTGTTTTGGACAACTTTTCTTTTCTTCCTGCCAAACACTTGGCAGACATCCGTGCAACTTCTAGAACACGATGGGAGATGTTTTCTGTGCTGGCACAGTTTTTCCTAGCCAGACATAGTGGAAAAGCGTTTTGCTAAGATGTAGACTACAGAAGACGCGAAAGACGAAGGTAGGATGCTCTCCGGAGGTAAGAGCCGCTGCCGGGCGTCTTTCGGCAGAAGCCGCGCTAAGGAGAGCACTGTGAGCGGCACAATCGTCTTTGCGCGAAGAAGCCGCTTCTTGGGCTCCGGCAGCCGGCGAGAGCGGCAGCTTCGGGAAGGTGAAGAAGCAAGCTGTACAACACTGGGATTGTGTGCGCACCTTGCCAACTGATAGAAAACAGTACCTTTGCACTCTCCTGACTTTTCCAATCACATGAACATTCGATTGGAAGCTGTTTTGGACAACTTTTCTTTTCTTCCTGCCAAACACTTGGCAGACATCCGTGCAACTTCTAGAACACGATGGGAGATGTTTTCTGTGCTGGCACAGTTTTTCCTAGCCAGACATAGTGGGAAAGCGTTTTGCTAAGATGTAGACTACAGAAGACGCGAAAGACGAAGGTAGGATGCTCTCCGGAGGTAAGAGCCGCTGCCGGGCGTCTTTCGGCAGAAGCCGCGCTAAGGAGAGCACTGTGAGCGGCACAATCGTCTTTGCGCGAAGAAGCCGCTTCTTGGGCTCCGGCAGCCGGCGAGAGCGGCAGCTTCGGGAAGGTGAAGAAGCAAGCTGTACAACACTGGGATTGTGTGCGCACCTTGCCAACTGATAGAAAACACTACCTTTGCACTCTCCTGACTTTTCCAATCACATGAACATTCGATTGGAAGCTGTTTTGGACAACTTTTCTTTTCTTCCTGCCAAACACTTGGCAGACATCCGTGCAACTTCTAGAACACGATGGGAGATGTTTTCTGTGCTGGCACAGTTTTCCCTAGCCAGACATAGTGGGAAAGCGTTTTGCCGAGAGGTAGATGAGAAGAGGAGCTAAAGACGAAGGTAGGATGCTCTCCGGAGGTAAGAGCCGCTGCCGGGCGTCTTTCGGCAGAAGCCGCGCTAAGGAGAGCACTGTGAGCGGCACAATCGTCTTTGCGCGAAGAAGCCGCTTCTTGGGCTCCGGCAGCCGGCGAGAGCGGCAGCTTCGGGAAGGTGAAGAAGCAAGCTGTACAACACTGGGATTGTGTGCGCACCTTGCCAACTGATAGAAAACAGTACCTTTGCACTCTCCTGACTTTTCCAATCACATGAACATTCGATTGGAAGCTGTTTTGGACAACTTTTCTTTTCTTCCTGCCAAACACTTGGCAGACATCCGTGCAACTTCTAGAACACGATGGGAGATGTTTTCTGTGCTGGCACAGTTTTTCCTAGCCAGACATAGTGGGAAAGCGTTTTGCTAAGATGTAGACTACAAAAGACGCGAAAGACGAAGGTAGGATGCTCTCCGGAGGTAAGAGCCGCTGCCGGGCGTCTTTCGGCAGAAGCCGCGCTAAGGAGAGCACTGTGAGCGGCACAATCGTCTTTGCGCGAAGAAGCCGCTTCTTGGGCTCCTGCAGCCGGCGAGAGCGGCAGCTTCGGGAAGGTGAAGAAGCAAGCTGTACAACACTGGGATTGTGTGCGCACCTTGCCAACTGATAGAAAACAGTACCTTTGCACTCTCCTGACTTTTCCAATCACATGAACATTCGATTGGAAGCTGTTTTGGACAACTTTTCTTTTCTTCCTGCCAAACACTTGGCAGACATCTCTGCAACTTCTAGAACACGATGGGAGATGTTTTCTGTGCTGGCACAGTTTTTCCTAGCCAGACATAGTGGGAAAGCGTTTTGCCGAGAGGTAGATGAGAAGAGGAGCTAAAGACGAAGGTAGGATGCTCTCCGGAGGTAAGAGCCGCTGCCGGGCGTCTTTCGGCAGAAGCCGCGCTAAGGAGAGCACTGTGAGCGGCACAATCGTCTTTGCGCGAAGAAGCCGCTTCTTGGGCTCCTGCAGCCGGCGAGAGCGGCAGCTTCGGGAAGGTGAAGAAGCAAGCTGTACAACACTGGGATTGTGTGCGCACCTTGCCAACTGATAGAAAACAGTACCTTTGCACTCTCCTGACTTTTCCAATCACATGAACATTCGATTGGAAGCTGTTTTGGACAACTTTTCTTTTCTTCCTGCCAAACACTTGGCAGACATCCGTGCAACTTCTAGAACACGATGGGAGATGTTTTCTGTGCTGGCACAGTTTTTCCTAGCCAGACATAGTGGAAAAGCGTTTTGCTAAGATGTAGACTACAGAAGACGCGAAAGACGAAGGTAGGATGCTCTCCGGAGGTAAGAGCCGCTGCCGGGCGTCTTTCGGCAGAAGCCGCGCTAAGGAGAGCACTGTGAGCGGCACAATCGTCTTTGCGCGAAGAAGCCGCTTCTTGGGCTCCGGCAGCCGGCGAGAGCGGCAGCTTCGGGAAGGTGAAGAAGCAAGCTGTACAACACTGGGATTGTGTGCGCACCTTGCCAACTGATAGAAAACAGTACCTTTGCACTCTCCTGACTTTTCCAATCACATGAACATTCGATTGGAAGCTGTTTTGGACAACTTTTCTTTTCTTCCTGCCAAACACTTGGCAGACATCCGTGCAACTTCTAGAACACGATGGGAGATGTTTTCTGTGCTGGCACAGTTTTTCCTAGCCAGACATAGTGGGAAAGCGTTTTGCTAAGATGTAGACTACAGAAGACGCGAAAGACGAAGGTAGGATGCTCTCCGGAGGTAAGAGCCGCTGCCGGGCGTCTTTCGGCAGAAGCCGCGCTAAGGAGAGCACTGTGAGCGGCACAATCGTCTTTGCGCGAAGAAGCCGCTTCTTGGGCTCCGGCAGCCGGCGAGAGCGGCAGCTTCAGGAAGGTGAAGAAGCAAGCTGTACAACACTGGGATTGTGTGCGCACCTTGCCAACTGATAGAAAACACTACCTTTGCACTCTCCTGACTTTTCCAATCACATGAACATTCGATTGGAAGCTGTTTTGGACAACTTTTCTTTTCTTCCTGCCAAACACTTGGCAGACATCCGTGCAACTTCTAGAACACGATGGGAGATGTTTTCTGTGCTGGCACAGTTTTTCCTAGCCAGACATAGTGGGAAAGCGTTTTGCCGAGAGGTAGATGAGAAGAGGAGCTAAAGACGAAGGTAGGATGCTCTCCGGAGGTAAGAGCCGCTGCCGGGCGTCTTTCGGCAGAAGCCGCGCTAAGGAGAGCACTGTGAGCGGCACAATCGTCTTTGCGCGAAGAAGCCGCTTCTTGGGCTCCGGCAGCCGGCGAGAGCGGCAGCTTCGGGAAGGTGAAGAAGCAAGCTGTACAACACTGGGATTGTGTGCGCACCTTGCCAACTGATAGAAAACAGTACCTTTGCACTCTCCTGACTTTTCCAATCACATGAACATTCGATTGGAAGCTGTTTTGGACAACTTTTCTTTTCTTCCTGCCAAACACTTGGCAGACATCCGTGCAACTTCTAGAACACGATGGGAGATGTTTTCTGTGCTGGCACAGTTTTTCCTAGCCAGACATAGTGGGAAAGCGTTTTGCTAAGATGTAGACTACAAAAGACGCGAAAGACGAAGGTAGGATGCTCTCCGGAGGTAAGAGCCGCTGCCGGGCGTCTTTCGGCAGAAGCCGCGCTAAGGAGAGCACTGTGAGCGGCACAATCGTCTTTGCGCGAAGAAGCCGCTTCTTGGGCTCCGGCAGCCGGCGAGAGCGGCAGCTTCGGGAAGGTGAAGAAGCAAGCTGTACAACACTGGGATTGTGTGCGCACCTTGCCAACTGATAGAAAACAGTACCTTTGCACTCTCCTGACTTTTCCAATCACATGAACATTCGATTGGAAGCTGTTTTGGACAACTTTTCTTTTCTTCCTGCCAAACACTTGGCAGACATCCGTGCAACTTCTAGAACACGATGGGAGATGTTTTCTGTGCTGGCACAGTTTTCCCTAGCCAGACATAGTGGGAAAGCGTTTTGCCGAGAGGTAGATGAGAAGAGGAGCTAAAGACGAAGGTAGGATGCTCTCCGGAGGTAAGAGCCGCTGCCGGGCGTCTTTCGGCAGAAGCCGCGCTAAGGAGAGCACTGTGAGCGGCACAATCGTCTTTGCGCGAAGAAGCCGCTTCTTGGGCTCCGGCAGCCGGCGAGAGCGGCAGCTTCGGGAAGGTGAAGAAGCAAGCTGTACAACACTGGGATTGTGTGCGCACCTTGCCAACTGATAGAAAACAGTACCTTTGCACTCTCCTGACTTTTCCAATCACATGAACATTCGATTGGAAGCTGTTTTGGACAACTTTTCTTTTCTTCCTGCCAAACACTTGGCAGACATCCGTGCAACTTCTAGAACACGATGGGAGATGTTTTCTGTGCTGGCACAGTTTTTCCTAGCCAGACATAGTGGGAAAGCGTTTTGCTAAGATGTAGACTACAGAAGACGCGAAAGACGAAGGTAGGATGCTCTCCGGAGGTAAGAGCCGCTGCCGGGCGTCTTTCGGCAGAAGCCGCGCTAAGGAGAGCACTGTGAGCGGCACAATCGTCTTTGCGCGAAGAAGCCGCTTCTTGGGCTCCGGCAGCCGGCGAGAGCGGCAGCTTCGGGAAGGTGAAGAAGCAAGCTGTACAACACTGGGATTGTGTGCGCACCTTGCCAACTGATAGAAAACAGTACCTTTGCACTCTCCTGACTTTTCCAATCACATGAACATTCGATTGGAAGCTGTTTTGGACAACTTTTCTTTTCTTCCTGCCAAACACTTGGCAGACATCCGTGCAACTTCTAGAACACGATGGGAGATGTTTTCTGTGCTGGCACAGTTTTTCCTAGCCAGACATAGTGGGAAAGCGTTTTGCTAAGATGTAGACTACAAAAGACGCGAAAGACGAAGGTAGGATGCTCTCCGGAGGTAAGAGCCGCTGCCGGGCGTCTTTCGGCAGAAGCCGCGCTAAGGAGAGCACTGTGAGCGGCACAATCGTCTTTGCGCGAAGAAGCCGCTTCTTGGGCTCCTGCAGCCGGCGAGAGCGGCAGCTTCGGGAAGGTGAAGAAGCAAGCTGTACAACACTGGGATTGTGTGCGCACCTTGCCAACTGATAGAAAACAGTACCTTTGCACTCTCCTGACTTTTCCAATCACATGAACATTCGATTGGAAGCTGTTTTGGACAACTTTTCTTTTCTTCCTGCCAAACACTTGGCAGACATCTCTGCAACTTCTAGAACACGATGGGAGATGTTTTCTGTGCTGGCACAGTTTTCCCTAGCCAGACATAGTGGGAAAGCGTTTTGCCGAGAGGTAGATGAGAAGAGGAGCTAAAGACGAAGGTAGGATGCTCTCCGGAGGTAAGAGCCGCTGCCGGGCGTCTTTCGGCAGAAGCCGCGCTAAGGAGAGCACTGTGAGCGGCACAATCGTCTTTGCGCGAAGAAGCCGCTTCTTGGGCTCCGGCAGCCGGCGAGAGCGGCAGCTTCGGGAAGGTGAAGAAGCAAGCTGTACAACACTGGGATTGTGTGCGCACCTTGCCAACTGATAGAAAACAGTACCTTTGCACTCTCCTGACTTTTCCAATCACATGAACATTCGATTGGAAGCTGTTTTGGACAACTTTTCTTTTCTTCCTGCCAAACACTTGGCAGACATCCGTGCAACTTCTAGAACACGATGGGAGATGTTTTCTGTGCTGGCACAGTTTTTCCTAGCCAGACATAGTGGGAAAGCGTTTTGCCGAGAGGTAGATGAGAAGAGGAGCTAAAGACGAAGGTAGGATGCTCTCCGGAGGTAAGAGCCGCTGCCGGGCGTCTTTCGGCAGAAGCCGCGCTAAGGAGAGCACTGTGAGCGGCACAATCGTCTTTGCGCGAAGAAGCCGCTTCTTGGGCTCCGGCAGCCGGCGAGAGCGGCAGCTTCGGGAAGGTGAAGAAGCAAGCTGTACAACACTGGGATTGTGTGCGCACCTTGCCAACTGATAGAAAACAGTACCTTTGCACTCTCCTGACTTTTCCAATCACATGAACATTCGATTGGAAGCTGTTTTGGACAACTTTTCTTTTCTTCCTGCCAAACACTTGGCAGACATCCGTGCAACTTCTAGAACACGATGGGAGATGTTTTCTGTGCTGGCACAGTTTTTCCTAGCCAGACATAGTGGAAAAGCGTTTTGCTAAGATGTAGACTACAGAAGACGCGAAAGACGAAGGTAGGATGCTCTCCGGAGGTAAGAGCCGCTGCCGGGCGTCTTTCGGCAGAAGCCGCGCTAAGGAGAGCACTGTGAGCGGCACAATCGTCTTTGCGCGAAGAAGCCGCTTCTTGGGCTCCGGCAGCCGGCGAGAGCGGCAGCTTCGGGAAGGTGAAGAAGCAAGCTGTACAACACTGGGATTGTGTGCGCACCTTGCCAACTGATAGAAAACAGTACCTTTGCACTCTCCTGACTTTTCCAATCACATGAACATTCGATTGGAAGCTGTTTTGGACAACTTTTCTTTTCTTCCTGCCAAACACTTGGCAGACATCCGTGCAACTTCTAGAACACGATGGGAGATGTTTTCTGTGCTGGCACAGTTTTTCCTAGCCAGACATAGTGGGAAAGCGTTTTGCTAAGATGTAGACTACAGAAGACGCGAAAGACGAAGGTAGGATGCTCTCCGGAGGTAAGAGCCGCTGCCGGGCGTCTTTCGGCAGAAGCCGCGCTAAGGAGAGCACTGTGAGCGGCACAATCGTCTTTGCGCGAAGAAGCCGCTTCTTGGGCTCCGGCAGCCGGCGAGAGCGGCAGCTTCAGGAAGGTGAAGAAGCAAGCTGTACAACACTGGGATTGTGTGCGCACCTTGCCAACTGATAGAAAACACTACCTTTGCACTCTCCTGACTTTTCCAATCACATGAACATTCGATTGGAAGCTGTTTTGGACAACTTTTCTTTTCTTCCTGCCAAACACTTGGCAGACATCCGTGCAACTTCTAGAACACGATGGGAGATGTTTTCTGTGCTGGCACAGTTTTTCCTAGCCAGACATAGTGGGAAAGCGTTTTGCCGAGAGGTAGATGAGAAGAGGAGCTAAAGACGAAGGTAGGATGCTCTCCGGAGGTAAGAGCCGCTGCCGGGCGTCTTTCGGCAGAAGCCGCGCTAAGGAGAGCACTGTGAGCGGCACAATCGTCTTTGCGCGAAGAAGCCGCTTCTTGGGCTCCGGCAGCCGGCGAGAGCGGCAGCTTCGGGAAGGTGAAGAAGCAAGCTGTACAACACTGGGATTGTGTGCGCACCTTGCCAACTGATAGAAAACAGTACCTTTGCACTCTCCTGACTTTTCCAATCACATGAACATTCGATTGGAAGCTGTTTTGGACAACTTTTCTTTTCTTCCTGCCAAACACTTGGCAGACATCCGTGCAACTTCTAGAACACGATGGGAGATGTTTTCTGTGCTGGCACAGTTTTCCCTAGCCAGACATAGTGGGAAAGCGTTTTGCCGAGAGGTAGATGAGAAGAGGAGCTAAAGACGAAGGTAGGATGCTCTCCGGAGGTAAGAGCCGCTGCCGGGCGTCTTTCGGCAGAAGCCGCGCTAAGGAGAGCACTGTGAGCGGCACAATCGTCTTTGCGCGAAGAAGCCGCTTCTTGGGCTCCGGCAGCCGGCGAGAGCGGCAGCTTCGGGAAGGTGAAGAAGCAAGCTGTACAACACTGGGATTGTGTGCGCACCTTGCCAACTGATAGAAAACAGTACCTTTGCACTCTCCTGACTTTTCCAATCACATGAACATTCGATTGGAAGCTGTTTTGGACAACTTTTCTTTTCTTCCTGCCAAACACTTGGCAGACATCCGTGCAACTTCTAGAACACGATGGGAGATGTTTTCTGTGCTGGCACAGTTTTTCCTAGCCAGACATAGTGGGAAAGCGTTTTGCTAAGATGTAGACTACAGAAGACGCGAAAGACGAAGGTAGGATGCTCTCCGGAGGTAAGAGCCGCTGCCGGGCGTCTTTCGGCAGAAGCCGCGCTAAGGAGAGCACTGTGAGCGGCACAATCGTCTTTGCGCGAAGAAGCCGCTTCTTGGGCTCCGGCAGCCGGCGAGAGCGGCAGCTTCGGGAAGGTGAAGAAGCAAGCTGTACAACACTGGGATTGTGTGCGCACCTTGCCAACTGATAGAAAACAGTACCTTTGCACTCTCCTGACTTTTCCAATCACATGAACATTCGATTGGAAGCTGTTTTGGACAACTTTTCTTTTCTTCCTGCCAAACACTTGGCAGACATCCGTGCAACTTCTAGAACACGATGGGAGATGTTTTCTGTGCTGGCACAGTTTTCCCTAGCCAGACATAGTGGGAAAGCGTTTTGCCGAGAGGTAGATGAGAAGAGGAGCTAAAGACGAAGGTAGGATGCTCTCCGGAGGTAAGAGCCGCTGCCGGGCGTCTTTCGGCAGAAGCCGCGCTAAGGAGAGCACTGTGAGCGGCACAATCGTCTTTGCGCGAAGAAGCCGCTTCTTGGGCTCCGGCAGCCGGCGAGAGCGGCAGCTTCGGGAAGGTGAAGAAGCAAGCTGTACAACACTGGGATTGTGTGCGCACCTTGCCAACTGATAGAAAACAGTACCTTTGCACTCTCCTGACTTTTCCAATCACATGAACATTCGATTGGAAGCTGTTTTGGACAACTTTTCTTTTCTTCCTGCCAAACACTTGGCAGACATCCGTGCAACTTCTAGAACACGATGGGAGATGTTTTCTGTGCTGGCACAGTTTTTCCTAGCCAGACATAGTGGGAAAGCGTTTTGCTAAGATGTAGACTACAAAAGACGCGAAAGACGAAGGTAGGATGCTCTCCGGAGGTAAGAGCCGCTGCCGGGCGTCTTTCGGCAGAAGCCGCGCTAAGGAGAGCACTGTGAGCGGCACAATCGTCTTTGCGCGAAGAAGCCGCTTCTTGGGCTCCTGCAGCCGGCGAGAGCGGCAGCTTCGGGAAGGTGAAGAAGCAAGCTGTACAACACTGGGATTGTGTGCGCACCTTGCCAACTGATAGAAAACAGTACCTTTGCACTCTCCTGACTTTTCCAATCACATGAACATTCGATTGGAAGCTGTTTTGGACAACTTTTCTTTTCTTCCTGCCAAACACTTGGCAGACATCTCTGCAACTTCTAGAACACGATGGGAGATGTTTTCTGTGCTGGCACAGTTTTCCCTAGCCAGACATAGTGGGAAAGCGTTTTGCCGAGAGGTAGATGAGAAGAGGAGCTAAAGACGAAGGTAGGATGCTCTCCGGAGGTAAGAGCCGCTGCCGGGCGTCTTTCGGCAGAAGCCGCGCTAAGGAGAGCACTGTGAGCGGCACAATCGTCTTTGCGCGAAGAAGCCGCTTCTTGGGCTCCGGCAGCCGGCGAGAGCGGCAGCTTCGGGAAGGTGAAGAAGCAAGCTGTACAACACTGGGATTGTGTGCGCACCTTGCCAACTGATAGAAAACAGTACCTTTGCACTCTCCTGACTTTTCCAATCACATGAACATTCGATTGGAAGCTGTTTTGGACAACTTTTCTTTTCTTCCTGCCAAACACTTGGCAGACATCCGTGCAACTTCTAGAACACGATGGGAGATGTTTTCTGTGCTGGCACAGTTTTTCCTAGCCAGACATAGTGGGAAAGCGTTTTGCTAAGATGTAGACTACAAAAGACGCGAAAGACGAAGGTAGGATGCTCTCCGGAGGTAAGAGCCGCTGCCGGGCGTCTTTCGGCAGAAGCCGCGCTAAGGAGAGCACTGTGAGCGGCACAATCGTCTTTGCGCGAAGAAGCCGCTTCTTGGGCTCCGGCAGCCGGCGAGAGCGGCAGCTTCGGGAAGGTGAAGAAGCAAGCTGTACAACACTGGGATTGTGTGCGCACCTTGCCAACTGATAGAAAACAGTACCTTTGCACTCTCCTGACTTTTCCAATCACATGAACATTCGATTGGAAGCTGTTTTGGACAACTTTTCTTTTCTTCCTGCCAAACACTTGGCAGACATCCGTGCAACTTCTAGAACACGATGGGAGATGTTTTCTGTGCTGGCACAGTTTTTCCTAGCCAGACATAGTGGGAAAGCGTTTTGCTAAGATGTAGACTACAGAAGACGCGAAAGACGAAGGTAGGATGCTCTCCGGAGGTAAGAGCCGCTGCCGGGCGTCTTTCGGCAGAAGCCGCGCTAAGGAGAGCACTGTGAGCGGCACAATCGTCTTTGCGCGAAGAAGCCGCTTCTTGGGCTCCGGCAGCCGGCGAGAGCGGCAGCTTCGGGAAGGTGAAGAAGCAAGCTGTACAACACTGGGATTGTGTGCGCACCTTGCCAACTGATAGAAAACAGTACCTTTGCACTCTCCTGACTTTTCCAATCACATGAACATTCGATTGGAAGCTGTTTTGGACAACTTTTCTTTTCTTCCTGCCAAACACTTGGCAGACATCCGTGCAACTTCTAGAACACGATGGGAGATGTTTTCTGTGCTGGCACAGTTTTTCCTAGCCAGACATAGTGGGAAAGCGTTTTGCCGAGAGGTAGATGAGAAGAGGAGCTAAAGACGAAGGTAGGATGCTCTCCGGAGGTAAGAGCCGCTGCCGGGCGTCTTTCGGCAGAAGCCGCGCTAAGGAGAGCACTGTGAGCGGCACAATCGTCTTTGCGCGAAGAAGCCGCTTCTTGGGCTCCGGCAGCCGGCGAGAGCGGCAGCTTCGGGAAGGTGAAGAAGCAAGCTGTACAACACTGGGATTGTGTGCGCACCTTGCCAACTGATAGAAAACAGTACCTTTGCACTCTCCTGACTTTTCCAATCACATGAACATTCGATTGGAAGCTGTTTTGGACAACTTTTCTTTTCTTCCTGCCAAACACTTGGCAGACATCCGTGCAACTTCTAGAACACGATGGGAGATGTTTTCTGTGCTGGCACAGTTTTTCCTAGCCAGACATAGTGGGAAAGCGTTTTGCTAAGATGTAGACTACAAAAGACGCGAAAGACGAAGGTAGGATGCTCTCCGGAGGTAAGAGCCGCTGCCGGGCGTCTTTCGGCAGAAGCCGCGCTAAGGAGAGCACTGTGAGCGGCACAATCGTCTTTGCGCGAAGAAGCCGCTTCTTGGGCTCCGGCAGCCGGCGAGAGCGGCAGCTTCGGGAAGGTGAAGAAGCAAGCTGTACAACACTGGGATTGTGTGCGCACCTTGCCAACTGATAGAAAACAGTACCTTTGCACTCTCCTGACTTTTCCAATCACATGAACATTCGATTGGAAGCTGTTTTGGACAACTTTTCTTTTCTTCCTGCCAAACACTTGGCAGACATCTCTGCAACTTCTAGAACACGATGGGAGATGTTTTCTGTGCTGGCACAGTTTTTCCTAGCCAGACATAGTGGGAAAGCGTTTTGCCGAGAGGTAGATGAGAAGAGGAGCTAAAGACGAAGGTAGGATGCTCTCCGGAGGTAAGAGCCGCTGCCGGGCGTCTTTCGGCAGAAGCCGCGCTAAGGAGAGCACTGTGAGCGGCACAATCGTCTTTGCGCGAAGAAGCCGCTTCTTGGGCTCCGGCAGCCGGCGAGAGCGGCAGCTTCGGGAAGGTGAAGAAGCAAGCTGTACAACACTGGGATTGTGTGCGCACCTTGCCAACTGATAGAAAACACTACCTTTGCACTCTCCTGACTTTTCCAATCACATGAACATTCGATTGGAAGCTGTTTTGGACAACTTTTCTTTTCTTCCTGCCAAACACTTGGCAGACATCCGTGCAACTTCTAGAACACGATGGGAGATGTTTTCTGTGCTGGCACAGTTTTTCCTAGCCAGACATAGTGGGAAAGCGTTTTGCTAAGATGTAGACTACAAAAGACGCGAAAGACGAAGGTAGGATGCTCTCCGGAGGTAAGAGCCGCTGCCGGGCGTCTTTCGGCAGAAGCCGCGCTAAGGAGAGCACTGTGAGCGGCACAATCGTCTTTGCGCGAAGAAGCCGCTTCTTGGGCTCCGGCAGCCGGCGAGAGCGGCAGCTTCGGGAAGGTGAAGAAGCAAGCTGTACAGCACTGGGATTGTGTGCGCACCTTGCCAACTGATAGAAAACAGTACCTTTGCACTCTCCTGACTTTTCCAATCACATGAACATTCGATTGGAAGCTGTTTTGGACAACTTTTCTTTTCTTCCTGCCAAACACTTGGCAGACATCCGTGCAACGTCTAGAACACGATGGGAGATGTTTTCTGTGCTGGCACAGTTTTTCCTAGCCAGACATAGTGGGAAAGCGTTTTGCTAAGATGTAGACGACAAGAGAGGCTAAAGAGTGGATGTTAGCAAATGACACCCATCTTCAAAAAAGGCAATTAAGAGGACTCGCGATAGTACAAACCAGCCATCCTCTTTTTTATCCCCAGGAAGTTGATGGAGCAGCTCTTCCTGGAAATCCTTGCCAGGCACATGAAAGATGACCAAATAATGTAGTTAGCATGATTTTTCAGGGGAATTTCATGCTGAACATCACTTTAAACTCCTCTGATGAATCAACTTGACTGGTAGATGAAGGGAATATTATCTGCCTGGGCTTCAGGGAGGTTTTTGACATACCTCTACATGGCATCACACATACATATGGAAGCAATAGTGCAAAGGGGAGGGAATCAGTGTCTTTTCAGTGATGCTGAGGGAAAAGACAAGAGGCAGTGGGCACGCACTGAAATACAGGAGATTGCCTTTGAACATCAGTAAATGTTTCTTTACTGTCAGGGTGACTGAACCACGGCACAGACTGCCCAGAAAGATTGTGGAGCCTGGATCTTTGAAGACATTAAAAGTACACCCAGATAGAATCCTGGGCAAGAGGCTCTAGGTATCCTGGTTTAGGCAGGGGGGTTGGGCCTGGTTAGCCCCACCAACCCCTTCCACTCTCTTTCATTCTGTGCTAGTGAATTCTCTTCAAGATGCATTTCAAGCACTGGCATGACAAAGTTCTGTGCAGACAGAGATCCAAATGGACATGGCATCTAAGTTCCTTAAGCAGTGTTCAAGAAGAATGTAAAACTCTGGCACAAGTGTCTCTTCCCTAACTGAATCCCTTTCATGGGAAAATTCCCAGCTCTAGAAAGATCTTCTGATACGCATGCTTAAGACTGACACTGGCTGAGCAAATTTCTCCCTATGTATATCTAAGACCAGTTAGGATCTTCACCCAAAGTGCTGTCAACATAGTCACAGAATGCCTATTGTTAAGAAGTGACAGCTTCCATCAGAATGGCAACTATTGGTCCACAAAATGGATGAATGGATGGGAATTATCTACGTGGGTTAAAAACAAAAATAAAGAGTTGGTCTTTATTTATCAATTTCATGGCAATATTGATAAGGGAAGAAAAAGATCTAAGTCCTTGACTTTCTGGACTCGAGGAAAGATTTTAAAAATTCCTTGTAAAAATGTATGATCACAATCAGACTATTGAAACCATTTTAGTTGGGAACAAAGTTCCAAAATTGTCTAGATAGTGGCAAAGAAGCCAAGAAAATAGGAAAGAAACAAAAAGAGAGCAAAAGAGTCAGCTTCAGTGTACAAGCTCGTTCTAGAAGTAGTCTGCTGGGAAAAGGAACCCCCAGCTAAATTTCCAATGTATTCCTGCGCTTGATTCAGTAACTGGTCAATGTAAAAACCAATCCTTTTGTACAACTTCTTCCAGCAACAAAAACTCCAACAGGTTGACACTACCATCATGCCTGTTCCAGACATATTTAAAAGAGAAATGATGATTTTCTTGAAAACCTACTTACATAAAAGTTGCAAGATGGTGGAGGGATTCCCACATCCTCCTTCCTCCATCTGGCTTGAAAGTATATTTGATAAAATATGCAACAAAGCACATGATTTATAAGGGAGAGTCAAATGGATGATTTGGGAATCGATCTCTTGTTGATAGTAAACTTCATATCCACTCGGTGTGACCTTTTTAAAACAAAATGTGGAGCTGAGGCATGAATCTGCCACAACAATTGTAAAGCAAACATACACACTCCCCTTCATATGCCCCCCCCTCCACACACACCTAGGCACACACAGAGATCAGCATAGCAGATCATGAACTCCTTGGAAAAGACTGAAATGCTAAATGCCTCTCTTGATGGGCAAAAGAGCTGGTGCAGTAATTCAAATGCCTGGTACAAAAATTCTGTTTAATATTTAGCTCCTATTTAAAACACAGCTTTTCATTTCATTCTATTTACAGAATATTTTCATTTCATTTGTTTCTTTAAAATTACTTAGTTCTCACCTGTTGTATGTCTAGGAATATTTTCTTCCAAAAATAGAAAAAAATAGATGATATCTTTTCAGCAGAAAACATTGGTTGATACAATTTTAAACCATCATGATATGGAAGAATTCTTCTGTCCCTCTCGAAGGTGGAAGAAGCATTTGGATCACAGATCATCTACAATGAAATACTTGACATGTTTAAGATGCTTTCAATCAATTTTGATCGTCAATTGCTTATTTGTTGTAAACAGTAATTTTTCAGTGAAGGGAAAGTGTGTGTGGTATATCTACATGATATGTTCAAAGGCAGTTCCTACTAATGGCCAGGCTGAATTCCAGTAAATAATGTCCCGAATGATATTTTGCCGCCTTCTTTGGCACTTCATGAAATCTTACCCCGATGAAGTGCTGAAACACAGAGATTTTCTCTTAGAGAGTGTCTCATGTTGTAACCTATCCCATGGATTTTATGCTGTAATTCTTATCTCTTTTAAAATTTACTATCTTCTGTACAGTTTTCATGAAACTTTCTGTTACAGTAGTGAATAGCACAGATAAATGTCATTTTGTACAACTTTGAATTTACCCCAAGAGCTGAGAGAAAACTTGATCCTATACTTCAATCCGAGTTTCTTCTATAGTCCAACTTTGTTTCTCTACCATCAAGCTTCTCCTTTGTTGCTGCTCCAAGCCCCGTCCAAGGTGACCTTGAATACTTTCAGGGATGGGACACCCACAACTTCTCTGGGCAACCTGTTCCAGTGTTCCAGCACTCCCACAGTAAAAAAGGCCTTCCTTTCATCTAATATGTGTAGGAAATCATAAATCTAGGCATAGAAGCTTGGAGTGCAAATTTGAAATTCTTTGGATTTGAAGCACATTTTATATGAATACTGACTTACAGATGACTAAAAGATGTTGATGGGCATTTGAGCTGACAAGTTTTGAAAAAGTGCACGGAAATTAAAATTGAAACCACTAAAATTAAAAACTCCTTGCCATTTTCTTTTTCCTCTCCTATTCAAAATTGCATATGTCAGATATCAGTGCTTCATGCAAACCTCTCAGATGCTCTCAGAGAAAAAGCTTTTCTTTCAGACTAAGTTGCGGTTGACGTAGAACACTAGCAGGAGTGAAAGATTTTCTGGGCATCGGGGCAGCACGTTCTCCTTGGATTTGTGTGCAGAATGCATTTTATCCAAACTGGAAAATAGATCCCAGCTCTGTTCTATTCATCATTCTTACTTCATCAGGCCAGAAGATTCTGTGAAAAGTAGCCTGTGGACCTTGAAGACAGCGCATGTGAACCAGATGAGAGGTGATAGAGAAGTTGATGAAGAGAAGAAAGAGCATATGGCTGAAACCAAAAAGTATTTCTCCACGTGATCATGGAAGATTGCAGGAGCCACTTGGTGCTATCAAACCAGCCCAACTTGGCACTGGTGCCACCTTGGGTCTGGGAGCCATCTTGCATAACGTGCATTTTAAGGAGCCAGCTGGCCACACCCAGCCATATGCCCCCAAACAGAAACCAAGGCCCTTTTCTCTGGCAAACAAAACTCAGCTGCCCTGCTTCTGGATGGCAGATTGCAGGAGCCACTTGGTACTATCAAACCAGCCCAACTTGGCACTGGTGCCACCATGGGTCTGGTAACCATCCTGCCTATTGTAGCTTTTCAGGAGCCAGTCGGTCACTCTCAGCCATAGGCCCCCAAACACAAACCACGGCCCGTTTCCCTGGCAAACAAAAGTAAGCTGCCCCGCTTCTGGATGGCAGATTGCAGGAGCTACTTAGTACTATCAAATCAGCCCGACTTGGCACAGGTGCCACCTTGGATCTGGGAACCATCCTGTGTATCGTGGATTTTCAGGGGCCAGCCGGCCACTCTGAGCCATATGCCCCCAAAACCAAACCACGGACCTTTTCTCTGGCAAACAAAAATCAGCTGCCCCACTTGTGGATGGCAGATTGCAGGAGCCACTTGGGACTATCACACCAGCACAACATGGCACTGCTGCCACCTTGGATCTGGGAACCATCCTGCGTATCGTACATATTCAGGAACCAGCCGAACACTCCCAGCCACAGGCCCCCAAACACAAACAACGGCCCATTTCCCTGGCAAACAAAACTCAGCTGCCCCGCTTCTGGACGGCCGTTTGCAGGAGCCACTTGATGCTATCAAACCAGCCCGACTTGGTATTGGTACCACCTTGGATCTGGGAACCATCCTGCGTATCGTGGATTTTCAGGGGCCAGCCGGTCACTCCCAGCCATAGGCCCCCAAACACAAACCTCGGCCCTTTTCTCTGGCAAACAAAACTCAACTGCCCCGCTTCTGGAGGGCAAATTGCAGGACGCACTTGGTACTACAAAAAGAGTCCCACTTGGCACTGGTGCCACCTTGGGTCTGGGAACCATCCTGCGTATCGAGCATTTTAAGGAGCCAGCCGGCAATTCCCAGCCGTATGCCCCAAAAACAAACCACGGACCTTTTCTCTGGCTAAAAAAACTCAGCTGCCCTGCTTCTGGATGGTAGATTGCAGGAGTCACTTTGAATCATACAACCAGCCTTACTTGGCACTGGTGCCACCTTGGTATCTGGGAACCATCCTGCCTATCGTTGATTTTCAGGGGCCAGCCGGCCACTCTCAGCCATAGGCCCCCAAACACAAACCACAGCCCTTTTCTCTAGCAAACAAAATTTAGCTGCCCCGCTTCTGGATGGCAAATTGCAGGAGCTACTTGGTACTACAAAAACAGCCCGACTTGGCACTGGTGCCACCTTGCGTCTGGTTACCATGCGGCATATCGTGCATTTTAAGGAGCCAGGTGGCCACTCCCAGCCATATGCCCCCAAACACAACCCACGGCCCTTTTCTCTGGCAAACAAAACTCAGCTGCCCCGCTTATGGATGGCAGATTGCAGGAGCCACTTGGTACTATCAAACCAGCCCGGCTTGGCACTGGTGCCACCTTGGGTCTGGGAACCATCCTGCGTATCGTGGATTCTAAGGAGCCAGCCGGCCACTCCCAGCCACAGGCCCCCAAACAAAATCAACGGCGCTGTTCCCTGGAAAACAAAACACGCCTGCCAACATTTTGATGGAGTTTGCAGGAACCACTTGGTACTATCAAACCAGCCCGACTTGGCACTGGTACCACCTTGGGTGTGGGAAACATCCTGCGTATCGTGGATTCTTGGGAGCCAGCCGGCCACTCCTAGCCACAGGCCCCCAAACAAAAACCTAGGCCCATTTCTCTGGCAAACAAAAGTAAGCTGCCCCGCTTCTGGATGGCAGATTGCAGGAGACACTTGGGACTATCAAACCAGCCCGACTTGGCACTGGTTCCACCTCTGATCTGGGAACCATCCTGCCTATCGTGGATTTTCAGGGGCCAGCCGGCCACTCTCAGCCATATGAACCAAACAGAAACCTCGGCCCGTTTCTCTGGCAAACAAAACTCAGCTGCCCCTCTTCTGGAGGGCAAATTGCAGGATGAACTTGATACTAAAACCGCAGGCCGACTTGGCACTGGTGCCACCTTGGGTCTGGGAACCATCCTGCGTATCTTGGGTTCAAAGGAGCCAGCCGGCCACTCCCAGCCACAGGCCCCCAAACACAAACAACGGCACTTTTCCCTGGAAAACAAAACTCAACTGCCCCTCTTCTGGATGGCAAATTGTAGGACGCACTTGGTACTATAAAAACAGCCCGACTTGGCACTGGTGCTACCATGGGTCTGGTAACCATCCTGCCTATTGTAGCTTTCCAGGTGCCAGCCGGTCACTCCCAGCCATAGGTCCCCAGTCACAAACCTCGGCCCGTTTCCCTGGCAAACAAAAGTAAGCTGCCCCGCTTCAGGATGGCAGATTGCAGGAGCCACTTGGTACTATCAAACCAGCCCGACTTGGCACTGGTGCCACCTTGGGTCTGGGAACCATGCTGCGTAACGTAGATTCTAAGGCGCCAGCCGGCCACACCCAGCCACAGGCCCCCAAACACAAACAACGGCGCTTTTCCCTGGCAAACAAAACTCAACTGCCCCTCTTCTGGATGGCAAATTGCAGGACGCACTTGGTACTATAAAAACAGCCCGACTTGGCACTGGTGCCACCTTGGGTCTGGGAACCATCCTGCGTATCGATCTTTTTATTGAGACAGCCGGCCACTCCCAGCCATAGGCCCCCAAACACAACCCACGGTCCTTTCCTCTGGCAAACAAAACTCAGCTGCACCGCTTCTGGATGGCAGATTGCAGGAGCCACTTGGTACTATCAAACCAGCCCGACTTGGCACTGGTGCCACCTTGGGTCTGGGAACCATCCTGCGTATTGTGGATTTCCAGGAGCCAGCCGACCACTCTCGGCCACAGACCCCAATCAAAAACAACGGCCCGGTTCACAGGCAAACAAAACTCAGCTGCCCCGCTTCTGGATGGGAGATTGCAGGAGGCACTTGACACTGTCAAACCAGCCCCACTTGGCACTGGTGCCACCTTGGGTCTGGGAACCATGCTGCGTATCATGGATTTTCAGGAGCCAGCCGGCCACTGCAAGCCACAGGCCCCCAAACAAAAACCACAGCCTTTTTCTCTGGCAAACAAAATTCAGCTGCCCCACTTCTGGATGGCAGATTGCAGGAGCCATTTGGGACTATCACACCAGCACAACATGGCACTGCTGCCACCTTGGATCTGGGAAACATCCTACCTATCGTGGATTTTCAGGGGCCAGCCGGCCACTCTCAGCCATAGGCCCCAAACACAAACCACGGCCCGTTTCTCTGGCAAACAAAACTCAACTGCCCCTCTTCTGGATGGTAGATTGCAGGAGCCACTTGGTACTATCAAACCAGCCCTACTTGGCACTGGTGCCACCTTGGGTCTGGGAAGCATGCTGCGTATCATGGATTTTCAGGAGCCAGCCCGCCACTGCAAGCTACAGGCCCCCAAACACAAACAACAGCCTTTTTCTCTGGCAAACAAAATTCAGCTGCCCTGCTTCTGGATGGCAGATTGCAGGAGCCACTTGGTAGTATCAAACCAGTCCGACTTGGCACTGGTGCCAACTTGGGTCTGGGAACCATCCTGCGTATCGTGGATTCTAAGTAGCCAGCTGGCCACACCCAGCCACAGGCCCCCAAACACAAACAACGGTGCTTTTCCCTGGAAAACAAAACTCGCCTGCTAGATTTTTGATGGCAGAGTGCAGGAGCCACTTGGTACTATCAAACCAGCCCAACTTGGCACTGGTGCCACTATGGGTCTGGTCACCATCCTGCTTATCGTAGCATTTCAGGAGCCAGTCGGTCACTCCCAGCCGTAGGACCCCAGACAAATACCTCGGCCCGTTTCCCTGGCAAACAAAATTAAGCTGCCCCGCTTCTGGATGGCAGATTGCAGGAGCCACTTGGTACTATCAAACCAGCCCAACTTGGCACTGGTGCCACCATGGGTCTGGTCACCATCCTGCCTATCGTAGCTTTTCAGGGGCCAGCCAGCCAGCCCCAGGCACTGGCCCCCAGACAAGAATTTCGGCCCGTTTCCATGGCAAACAAAAGTAAGCTACCCCGCTTCTGGATGGCAGATTGCAGGAGCCACTTTGCACCATCAAACCAGCCCAACTTGGCACTGGTGCCACCTCTAGTCTGGGAACCATCCTGCGTATTGTGGATTCTAAGCAGCCACCCGGCCACTCCGAGCCACAGGCCCCAAAACACAAACCACGGCGCTTTTCCCCGGAAAACAAAACTCGCCTGCCAACATTTTGATGGCAGATTGCAGGAGCCACTTGGTACTATCAAACCAGCCCAACTTGGCACTGGTGCCACCATGGGTCTGGTCACCATCCTGCCTAGCATAGCTTTTCAGGAGCCAGGAGGTCACTCCCAGCCATAGACCCCCAGACAGAAACCTCGGCCCGTTTCCATGGAAAACAAAAGTAAGCTGCCCCTCTTCTGGATGGCAGATTGCAGGAGCCACTTGGTACTATCAAATTAGCCCAACTTGGCACTGGTGCCACCATGGGTGTGGTAAACATCCTGCCTATCGTAGCTTTTCAGGAGCCAGCCAGTCACTCCCTGCCATAGGGCCCCTGACAAATACCTCGGCCCGTTTCCCTGGCAAACAAATATAAGCTGCCCCGCTTCTGGATGGCAGATTGCAGGAGCCACTTGGTACTATGAAACCAGCCCGACTTGGCACTGGTGCCACCTTGGATCTGGGAACCATGCTGCGTAACGTGGATTCTAAGACGACAGGCGGCCACTCCCAGCCACAGGGCCCCAAACACAAACAACGGCGCTTTTCCCTGGAAAACAAAACTCGCCTGCCAAATTTTTGATGGCAGATTGCAGGAGCCACTTGGTACTATCAAACCAGCCCAACTTGGCACTGGTGCCACCACTGGTCTGGGAACCATCCTGTGTATCGTGGATTCTAAGGAGCCAGCCGGCCACTCCCAGCCACAGGACCCCAGACAAAAAGCTCTGCCCGCTTCCCTGACAAACAAAATTAAGCTACCCCGCTTCTGGATGGCAGATTGCAGGAGCTATTTAGTACTATCAAACCAGCCCGACTTGGCACTGGTGCCACCTTGGCTCTGGGAACCATCCTGCCTATTGTGGATTTTGTGGTGTCAGCCGGCCACTCTCAGCCATATGCCCTCAAACACAAACCACGGCCCTTTTCTCTGGCAAACAAAACTCAACTGCCCCTCTTCTGGAAGGCAAATTGCAGGACGCACTTGGTACTACAAAAACAGCCCAACTTGGCACTGGTGCCACCTCTGGTCTGGGAACCATCCTGCGTATTGTGGATTCTAAGGAGCCAGCCGGCCACTCCCAGCCACAGGCCCCCAAACACAAACAACGGCTCTTTTCCCTGGAAAACAAAACTCGCCCACCAACTTTTTGATGGCAGATTGCAGGAGCCACTTCGTGCTATCAAACCAGCGCAACTTGGCACTGGTCCCACCATGGGTCTTGTCACAATCCTGCCTATCGTAGCTTTTCAGGAGCCAGCCGGTCACTCCCAGCCACAGGCGCCCAGACACAAAGCTCGGCCCATTTCCATGGTAAATAAAAGTAAGATGTCCCGCTTCTGCATGGCAGATTTCAGGAACCACTTGGTACTATCAAACCAGCCCAACTTGGCACTGGTGCCACCATGGGTCTGGTAACCATCCTGCCTATCGTAGCTTTTCAGGAGCCAGCCGGTCACTCCCAGCCATAGGCCCCCAGACACAAACCTCGGCCCGTTTCCCTGGCAAACAAAAGTAAGCTGCCCCGCTTCTGGATGGCAGATTGCAGGAGCCACTTGGTACTATCAAACCAGCCCGACTTGGCAATGGTGCCTCCATGGGTCTGGTAACCATGCTGCGTAACGTAGATTCTAAGGCGCCAGGCGGCCACTCCCAGCCACAGGCCGCCAAACACAAACAACGGCGCTTTTCCCTGGAAAACAAAACTCGCCTACCAACTTTTTGATGGCAGATTGCAGGAGCCACTTGGTACTATCAAACCAGCCCAACTTGGCACTGCTGCCACTATGGGTCTGGTCACCATCCTGCCTATCGTAGCTTTTTAGGAGCCTGCCAGTCACTCTCAGCCATAGGAACCAAACAGAAACCTCGGCCCGTTTCCCTGGCAAACAAAAGTAAGCTGCCCCGCTTCTGGATGGCAGATTGCAGGAGCCACTTGGTACTATCAAACCAGCCCGACTTGGCACTGGTGCCACCTTGGCTCTGGGAACCATGCTGCGTAACGTAGATTCTAAGGCGCCAGGCGGCCACTCCCAACCACAGGCCCCCAAACAAAAACAACGGTGCTTTTCCCTGGAAAACAAAACTGGCCTGCCAACTTTTTGATGGCAGATTGCAGGAGCCACTTGGTACTATCAAACCAGCCCAAATTGGCACTGGTGCCACCATGGGTCTGGTCACCATCCTGCTTATCGTAGCTTTTCAGGAGCCAGCCGGTCACTCCCAGCCATAGGCCCCCAGACAAATACCTCGGCCCGTTTCCCTGGCAAACAAAAGTAAGCTGCCCCGCTTCTGGATGGCAGATTGCGGGAGCCACTTGGTACTATCAAACCAGCCCAACTTGGCACTGGTGCCACCATGGGTCTGGGAACCATGCTGCGTAACGTAGATTCTAAGGCGCCAGCTGGCCACTCCCATCCACAGGCCCCCAAACACAAACAACGGCGCTTTTCCCTGGAAAACAAAACTGGCCTGCCAACTTTTTGATGGCAGATTGCAGGAGCCACTTGGTACTATGAAACCAGCCCAACTTGGCACTGCTGCCACCATGGGTCTGGTCAGCATCCTGCCTATCGGAGCTTTTCAGGAGCCAGCCGGTCACTCCCAGCCATAGGCCGCCAGACACAAACCTCGGCCCGTTTCCCTGGCAAACAAAAGTAAGCTGCCCCGCTTCTGGATGGCAGATTGCAGGAGCCACTTGGTACTATCAAACCAGCCCAACTTGGCACTGGTGCCTCCATGGGTCTGGTCACCATCCTGCCTATCGTAGCTTTTCAGGAGCCAGCCGGTCAGTCCAAGCCATAGGCCCCAAACACAAATCTCTGCCCGTTTCCTCGGCAAACAAAAGTAAGCTACCCCGCTTCAGGATGGCAGATTGCAGGAGCCACTTTGAACCATCAAACCAGCCCGACTTGGCACTGGTGCCACCTCGGGTCTGGGAACCATCCTGCGTATCGTGGATTCTAAGGAGCCAGCCGACCACACCCAGCCACAGGGCCCCAAACACAAACAACGGCGCTTTTCCCTGGAAAACAAAACTCGCCTGCCAAATTTTGATGGCAGATTGCAGGAGCCACTTGGTACTATCAAATCAGCCCAACTTGGCACTGGTGCCACCATGGGTCTGGTAATCATCCTGCCTACGGTAGCTTTCCAGGAGCCAGCCGGTCACTCCCAACCATAGGCCCCCGGAAAAAAACCTCGGCCCGTTTCCCTGTCAAACAAAGGTAAGCTACCCCGCTTCTGGATGGCAGATTGCAGGAGCCACTTTGCACCATCAAACTATCCCGACTTGGCACTGGTGCCACCTCGGGTCTGGGAACCATCCTGCGTATTGTGGATTTTGTGGTGTCAGCCGGCCACTCTCAGCCATATGCCCTCAAACAAAAACAACGGCGCTTTTCCCTGGAAAACAAAACTCGCCTGCCAACTTTTTGATGGCAGATTGCAGGAGCCACTTGATACTATCAAACCAGCCCAACTTGGCACTGGTGCCACCACTGGTCTGGTAACCATGCTGCGTAACGTAGATTCTAAGGCGCCAGGCGGCCACTCCCAGCCACAGGCCGCCAAACACAAACAACGGCGCTTTTCCCTGGAAAACAAAACTCGCCTACCAACTTTTTGATGGCAGATTGCAGGAGCCACTTGGTACTATCAAACCAGCCCAACTTGGCACTGCTGCCACTATGGGTCTGGTCACCATCCTGCCTATCGTAGCTTTTTAGGAGCCTGCCAGTCACTCTCAGCCATAGGCCGCCAGACACAAACCTCGGCCCGTTTCCCTGGCAAACAAAAGTAAGCTGCCCCGCTTCTGGATGGCAGATTGCAGGAGCCACTTGGTACTATCAAACCAGCCCGACTTGGCACTGGTGCCACCTTGGCTCTGGGAACCATGCTGCGTAACGTAGATTCTAAGGCGCCAGGCGGCCACTCCCAACCACAGGCCCCCAAACAAAAACAACGGCGCTTTTCCCTGGAAAACAAAACTCGCCTGCCAAATTTTTGATGGCAGATTGCAGGAGCCACTTGGTACTATCAAACCAGCCCAAATTGGCACTGGTGCCACCATGGGTCTGGTCACCATCCTGCCTATCGTAGCTTTTCAGGAGCCAGCCGGTCACTCCCAGCCATAGGCCCCCAGACAAAAACCTCGGCCCGTTTCCCTGGCAAACAAAAGTAAGCTGCCCCGCTTCTGGATGGCAGATTGCGGGAGCCACTTGGTACTATCAAACCAGCCCAACTTGGCACTGGTGCCACCATGGGTCTGGGAACCATGCTGCGTAACGTAGATTCTAAGGCGCCAGCCGGCCACTCCCATCCACAGGCCCCCAAACACAAACAACGGCGCTTTTCCCTGGAAAACAAAACTCGCCTGCCAACTTTTTGATGGCAGATTGCAGGAGCCACTTGGTACTATGAAACCAGCCCAACTTGGCACTGCTGCCACCATGGGTCTGGTCACCATCCTGCCTATTGGAGCTTTTCAGGAGCCAGCCGGTCACTCCCAGCCATAGGCCGCCAGACACAAACCTCGGCCCGTTTCCCTGGCAAACAAAAGTAAGCTGCCCCGCTTCTGGATGGCAGATTGCAGGAGCCACTTGGTACTATCAAACCAGCCCAACTTGGCACTGGTGCCTCCATGGGTCTGGTCACCATCCTGCCTATCGTAGCTTTTCAGGAGCCAGCCGGTCAGTCCCAGCCATAGGCCCCAAACACAAATCTCTGCCCGTTTCCTCGGCAAACAAAAGTAAGCTACCCCGCTTCAGGATGGCAGATTGCAGGAGCCACTTTGAACCATCAAACCAGCCCGACTTGGCACTGGTGCCACCTCGGGTCTGGGAACCATCCTGCGTATCGTGGATTCTAAGGAGCCAGCCGACCACACCCAGCCACAGGGCCCCAAACACAAACAACGGCGCTTTTCCCTGGAAAACAAAACTCGCCTGCCAAATTTTGATGGCAGATTGCAGGAGCCACTTGGTACTATCAAATCAGCCCAACTTGGCACTGGTGCCACCATGGGTCTGGTAATCATCCTGCCTACGGTAGCTTTTCAGGAGCCAGCCGGTCACTCCCAACCATAGGCCCCCAGAAAAAAACCTCGGCCCGTTTCCCTGTCAAACAAAGGTAAGCTACCCCGCTTCTGGATGGCAGATTGCAGGAGCCACTTAGCACCATCAAACTATCCCGACTTGGCACTGGTGCCACCTCGGGTCTGGGAACCATCCTGCGTATTGTGGATTTTGTGGTGTCAGCCGGCCACTCTCAGCCATATGCCCTCAAACACAAACAACGGCGCTTTTCCCTGGAAAACAAAACTCGCCTGCCAACTTTTTGATGGCAGATTGCAGGAGCCACTTGATACTATCAAACCAGCCCAACTTGGCACTGGTGCCACCACTGGTCTGGGAACCATCCAGTGTATCGTTGATTCTAAGGAGCCAGCCGGCCACTCTCAGCCACAGGACCCCAGACACAAAGCTCTGCCCGTTTCCCTGACAAACAAAATTAAGCTACCCCGCTTCTGGATGGCAGATTGCAGGAGCCACTTGGTACTATCAAACCAGCCCGACTTGGCACTGGTGCCACCTTGGGTCTGGGAACCATCCTGCCTATTGTGGATTTTGTGGTGTCACCCGGCCACTCTCAGCCATATGCCCTCAAACACAAACCACGGCCCTTTTCTCTGGCAAACAAAACTCAACTGCCCCTCTTCTGGAAGGCAAATTGCAGGACGCACTTGGTACTAGATAAACAGCCCAACTTGGCACTGGTGCCACCTCTGGTCTGGGAACCATCCTGCGTATCGTGGATTCTAAGGAGCCAGCCGGCCACTCCCAGGCACAGGCCCCCAAACACAAACAACGGCTCTTTTTCCTGGAAAACAAAACTCGCCTACCAACTTTTTGATGGCAGATTGCAGGAGCCACTTCGTGCTATCAAACCAGCGCAACTTGGCACTGGTGCCACCATGGGTCTTGCCACAATCCTGCCTAACGTAGCTTTTCAGGAGCCAGCCGGTTACTCCCAGCCATAGGCCCCAGACACAACGCTCTGCCCGATTCCTTGGCAAACAAAAGTAAGCTACCCCGCTTCTGGATGGCAGATTGCAGGAGCCACTTTGAACCATCAAACCAGCCCGACTTGGCACTGGTGCCACCTCTGGTCTGGGAACCATCCTGCGTATCGTGGATTCTTAGGAGCCAGCTGGCCACTCCCGGTCACAGGCCCACAAACACAAACAACGGCGCTTTTCCCTGGCAAACAAAACTCGCCTGCCAACTTTTTGATGGCAGATTGCAGGAGCCGCTTAGTACTATCAAACCAGCCCAACTTGGCACTGGTGCCACCATGGGTCTGGTCACCATCCTGCCTATCGTAGCTTTTCAGGAGCCAGCCGGTCACTCCCAGCCATAGGCCCCCAGTCACAAACCTCGGCCAGTTTCCCTGGCAAACAAAAGTAAGCTACCCCGCTTCTGGATGGCAGATTGCAGGAGCCACTTGGTACTATCAAACCAGCCCGACTTGGCACTGGTGCCACCTTGGCTCTGGGAACCATGCTGCGTAACGTAGATTCTAAGGCGCCAGGCGGCCTCTCCCAGCCACAGGCCGCCAAACACAAACAACGGCGCTTTTCCCTGGAAAACAAAATTCGCCTGCCCACTTTTTGATGGTAGATTGCAGGAGCCACTTGGTACTATCAAACCAGCCCAACTTGGCACTGCTGCCACCATGGGTCTGGTCACCATCCTGCCTATGGTAGCTTTTCAGGAGCCAGCCGCTCACTCCCAGCCATAGGCCCCCAGACACAATCCTCGGCCCGTTTCCCTGGCAAACAAAAGTAAGCTGCCCCGCTTCTGGATGGCAGATTGCAGGAGCCACTTGGTACTATCAATCCAGCCCGACTTGGCACTGGTGCCACCTTGGCTCTGGGAACCATGCTGCGTAACGTAGATTCTAAGGCGCCAGCTGGCCACTCTCAGCCGCAGGCCCCCAAACACAAACAACGGCGCTTTTCCCTGGAAAACAAAACTCGCCTGCCAACTTTTTGATGGCAGATTGCAGGAGCCACTTGGTACTATCAAACCAGCCCAACTTGGCACTGGTGCCACCATGGGTCTGGTCACCATCCTGCCTATCGTAGCTTTTCGGGAGCCAGCCGGTCACTCCCAGCCATAGGCCCCCAGACACAAAGCTCGGCCCGTTTCCCTGGCAAACAAAAGTAAGCTGCCCCGCTTCTGGATGGCAGATTGCAGGAGCTATTTATTACTATCAAACCAGCCCGACTTGGCACTGGTGCCACCTTGGCTCTGGGAACCATCCTGCCTATCGTGGATTTTCAGGGGCCAGCCGGCCACTCTCTGCCATATGCCCCCAAACACAAATCACGGCCCTTTTCTCTGGCAAACAAAACTCAACTGCCCTTCTTCTGGACGGCAAATTGCAGGACGCACTTGGTACTACGAAAACAGCCTGACTTGGCACTGATGCCACCTTGGGTCAGGGAACCATCCTGCGTATCGAGCTTTTTAAGGAGACAGCCGGCCACTCCCATCCATATACCGCCAAAAACAAACCACGGAACTTTTCTCCAGCAAACAAAAATCCGCTGCCCCGCGTCTGGATGGCAGATTGCAGGAGCCACTTTGCACCATCAAACCAGCCCGACTTGGCACTGGTGCCACCTTGGATCTGGGAACCATCCTGCCTATTGTGGATTTTCAGGGGCCAGTCGGCCACTCTCAGCCATAGGCCCCCAAAAACAAACCACGGCACTTTACTCTGGTAAACAAAACTCGCCTGCCAACTTTTTGATGGCAGATTGCAGGAGCCACTTGGTACTATCAAACCAGCCCAACTTGGCACTTGTGCCACCACTGGTCTGGGAACCTTCCTGTGTATCGTGGATTCTAAGGAGCCAGCCGGCCACTCCCAGCCACAGGACCCCAGACACAAAGCTCTGCCCGCTTCCCTGACAAACAAAATTAAGCTACCCCGCTTCTGGATGGCAGATTGCAGGAGCTATTTAGTACTATCAAACCAGCCCGACTCGGCACTGGTGCCACCTTGGCTCTGGGAACCATCCTGCCTATTGTGGATTTTCAGGTGTCAGCCGGCCACTCTCAGCCATATGCCCTCAAACACAAACCACGGCCCTTTTCTCTGGCAAACAAAACTCAACTGCCCCTCTTCTGGAAGGCAAATTGCAGGACGCACTTGGTACTACAAAAACAGCCCAACTTGGCACTGGTGTCACCTCTGGTCTGGGAACCATCCTGCGTGTCGTGCATTTTAAGGAGCCAGTTGGCCACTTCAAGCCATAGGCCCCCAGACACAAAGCTCTGCCCGTTTCCCTGGCAAACAAAAGTAAGCTACCCCGCTTCTGGATGGCAGATTAGAGGAGCCACTTTGCACCATCAAACCAGCCCAACTTGGCACTGCTGCCACCTTGGGTCTGGGAACCATCCTGCGTATCGTGGATTCTAAGGAGCCAGCCGGCCACTCCCAGCCACAGGTCCCCAAACACAAACAACGGCGCTTTTCCCTGGAAAACAAAACTCGCCTGCCAAATTTTGATGGCAGATTGCAGGAGCCACTTTGCACCATCAAACCAGCCCGACTTGGCACTGGTGCCACCTTGGATCTGGGAACCATCCTGCCTATTGTGGATTTTCAGGGGCCAGTCGGCCACTCTCAGCCATAGGCCCCCAAAAACAAACCACGGCACTTTACTCTGGTAAACAAAACTCGCCTGCCAACTTTTTGATGGCAGATTGCAGGAGCCACTTGGTACTATCAAACCAGCCCAACTTGGCACTTGTGCCACCACTGGTCTGGGAACCTTCCTGTGTATCGTGGATTCTAAGGAGCCAGCCGGCCACTCCCAGCCACAGGACCCCAGACACAAAGCTCTGCCCGCTTCCCTGACAAACAAAATTAAGCTACCCCGCTTCTGGATGGCAGATTGCAGGAGCTATTTAGTACTATCAAACCAGCCCGACTCGGCACTGGTGCCACCTTGGCTCTGGGAACCATCCTGCCTATTGTGGATTTTCAGGTGTCAGCCGGCCACTCTCAGCCATATGCCCTCAAACACAAACCACGGCCCTTTTCTCTGGCAAACAAAACTCAACTGCCCCTCTTCTGGAAGGCAAATTGCAGGACGCACTTGGTACTACAAAAACAGCCCAACTTGGCACTGGTGTCACCTCTGGTCTGGGAACCATCCTGCGTGTCGTGCATTTTAAGGAGCCAGTTGGCCACTTCAAGCCATAGGCCCCCAGACACAAAGCTCTGCCCGTTTCCCTGGCAAACAAAAGTAAGCTACCCCGCTTCTGGATGGCAGATTAGAGGAGCCACTTTGCACCATCAAACCAGCCCAACTTGGCACTGCTGCCACCTTGGGTCTGGGAACCATCCTGCGTATCGTGGATTCTAAGGAGCCAGCCGGCCACTCCCAGCCACAGGTCCCCAAACACAAACAACGGCGCTTTTCCCTGGAAAACAAAACTCGCCTGCCAAATTTTGATGGCAGATTGCAGGAGCCACTTTGTAACATAAAACCAGCCCAACTTGGCACTGGTCCCACCTTGGATCTCGGAACCATCCTGCCTATCGTGGGTTTTCAGGGGCCAGCCGGCCACTCTCAGCCATGTACCCCCAAACAAAAACCACGGCCCTTTCCTCTGGCCAACAAAACTCAACTGCCCCTCTTCTGGATGGCAAATTGCAGGAGCCACGTGCTACTACAAAACCAGCCCAACTTGGCACTGGTGCCACCTTGGCTCTGGGAACCATGCTGCGTATCGTGGATTCTAATGAGCCAGCCGGCCACTCCCAGTCACAGGCGCCCAATAAAAACCAAAGACCTTTTCTCTTGCAAACAAAAATCGGCTACCCCGCTTCTGGATGGCAGATTGCAGGAGACACTTTGCACCATCAAACCAGCCCGACTTGGCACTGGTGCCACCTTGGGTCTGGGAACCATGCTGCGTAATGTGGATTTTTAGGAGCCAGCCGGCCACTCTCAGCCATATGCCCTCAAGCACAAACCACGGCCCTTTTCTCTGGCAAACAAAACTCAACTGCCCCTCTTCTGGACGGCAAATTGCAGGACGCACTTGGTACTACAAAAACAGCCCAACTTGGCACTGGTGCCACCATGGGTCTGGTAACCATCTTGCCTATCGTAGCTTTTCAGGAGCCAGCCGGTCACTCCCAGCCATAGGCCCCCAGACAAAAACCTCGGACCGTTTCCCTGGCAAACAAAAGTAAGCTGCCCCGCTTCTGGATGGCAAATTGCAGGACGCACTTGGTACTACAAAAACAGCCCAACTTGGCACTGGTGCCACCTTGGGTCTGGGAACCATCCTGCCTATCGAGCATTTTAAGGAGCCAGCCGGCCCCTCCCAGCCATATGCCCCCAAAAACGAACCACGGACTTGTTCTCTGGCAAACAAAAATCAGCTGCCCCGCGTTGGGATGGCAGATTGCAGGAGCCATTTTGCACCATCAAACCAGCCCGACTTGGCACTGGTGCCACCTTGGGTCTGGGAACCATTCTGCCTATCGTGGATTTTTAGGGGCCAGCCGGCCACTCTGAGCCATAGGCCCCCAAACAAAAACCACGGCCCTTTTCTCTGGCAAACAAAACTCAACTGCCCCTCTTCTGGATGGCAGATTGCAGGAGCCACTTGGTACTATCAAACCAGCCCAACTTGGCACTGGTGCCTCCGTGGGTCTGGTAACCATCCTGCCTATCGTAGCTTTTCAGGAGCCAGCCGGTCAATCCCAGCCATGGGCGCCAGACACAAAGCTCGGCCCGTTTCCCTGGCAAACAAAAGTAAACTATCACGCTTCTGGATGGCAGATTGCAGGAGACACTTTGCACCATCAAACCAGCCCGACTTGGCACTGGTACCACCTCTGGTCTGGGAACCATCCTGCGTATCGTGGATTCTAAGGAGCCAGCTGGCCACTCCCAGCCACAGGCCCCCAAACAAAAACAACAGCGCTTTTCCCTGGAAAACAAAACTGGCCTGCAAACTTTTTGATGGCAGATTGCAGGAGCCACTTGGTACTATCAAACCAGCCCAACTTGGCACTGCTGCCACCATGGGTCTGGTAACCATCCTGCCTATTGGAGCTTTTCAGGACCTAGCCGGTCACTCTCAGCCATAGGCCGCCAGACACAAACCTCGGCCCGTTTCCCTGGCAAACAAAAGTAAGCTGCCCCGCTTCTAGATGGCAGATTGCAGGAGCCACTTGGTACTATCAAACCAGCCCGACTTGGCAGTGATGCCACCTTGGCTCTGGGAACCATCCTGCCTATTGTGGATTTTCAGGGCCCAGCCGGCCACTCTCAGCCATATACCCCCAAACACAAACCACGGCCCTTTTCTCTGGCAAACAAAACTCAACTGCCCCTCTTCTGGATGGCAAATTGCAGGACGCACTTGGTACTACGAAAACAGCCCGACTTGGCACTGATGCCACCTTGGCTCTGGGAACCATCCTGCGTATCAAGCTTTTTAAGGAGCCAGCCGGCCACGCCCAGCCATATACCGCCAAAAACAAACCACGGAACTTTTCTCCAGCAAACAAAAATCCGCTGCCCCGCGTCTGGATGGCAGATTGCAGGAGCCACTTTGCACCATCAAACCAGCCCGACTTGGCACTGGTGCCACCTTGGATCTGGGAACCATCCTGCCTATCGTGGAGTTTCAGGGGCCAGCCGGCCACTCTCAGCCATAGGCCCCCAAAAACAAACCACGGCACTTTACTCTGGTAAACAAAACTCAACTGCCCCTCTTCTGGATGGCAAATTGCAGGACGCACTTGGTACTACAAAAGCAGCCCGACTTGGCACTGGTACCACCTTGGGTCTGGTCACCATCCTGCGTATCGTGCATTTTAAGGAGCCAGCTGGCCACTCCCAGCCATTGGCCCCCAGACACAAAATTCTGCCCGTTTCCCTGGCAAACAAAAGTAAGCTACCCCGCTTCTGGATGGCAGATTGCAGGAGCCACTTTGCACCATCAAACCAGCCCAACTTGGCACTGCTGCCACTTCTGGTCTGGGAACCATCCTGCGTATCGTGGATTCTAAGGAGCCAGCCGGCCACTCCCAGGCACAGGCCCCCAAACAAAAACAACGGCGCTTTTCCCTGGAAAACAAAACTCGCCTGCCAACTTTTTGATGGCAGATTGCAGGAGCTATTTAGTACTATCAAACCAGCCCGACTTGGCACTGGTGCCACCTCTGGCCTGGGAACCATGCTGCGTATCGAGCTTTTTAAGGAGCCAGCCGGCCACTCCCAGCCATATGCCCCCAAAAATGAACCACGGACTTTTTCTCTGGCAAACAAAAATCAGCTGCCCCGCGTCGGGATGGCAGATTGCAGGAGCCACTTTGCACCATCAAACCAGCCCAACTTGGCTCTGGTGCCACCTTGGGTCTGGGAACCATCCTGCCTATCGTGGATTTTCAGGGGCCAGCCGGCCACTCTGAGCCATAGGCCCCCAAACAAAAACCACGGCCCTTTACTCTGGCAAACAAAACTCAGCTGCCCCGCTTCTGAATGGCAGATTGCAGGACGCACTTGGTAAAATCAAACCAGCCCAACTTGGCACTGGTGCCACCTTGGGTCTGGGAACCATCCTGCGTATTGTGGATTGTCAGGAGCCAGCCGACCACTCTCGGCCACAGACCCCAATCAAAAACAATGGCCCGATTCACAGGCAAAAAAATCTCAGCTGCCCCACTTGTGGATGGGAGATTGCAGGAGGCGCTTGACACTGTCAAACCAGCCCAACTTGGCACTGGTGCCACCTTGGGCCTGGGAACGATGCTGCGTATCATGGAATTTAAGGAGCCAGCCGGCCACTCCCAGCCACAGGACCCAAACACATACCACAGCCCTTTACTTTGGCAAACAAAACTCAGCTGCCCTGCTTTTGGATGGCAGATTGCAGGAGCCACTTGGTACTATCAAACCAGCCCAACTTGGCACTGGTGCCTCCATGGGTCTGGTCACCATCCTGCGTATCGTAGCTTTTCAGGAGCCAGCCAGGCAGTCCCAGCCATAGGCCCCAGACACAAAGCTCTGCCCGTTTCCCTGGCAAACAAAAGTAAGCTACCCCGCTTCTGGATGGCAGATTGCAGGAGACACTTTGCACCATCAAACCAGCCCGACTTGGCACTGGTGCCACCTCTGGTCTGGAAACCATCCTGCGTATCGTGGATTCTTAGGAGCCAGCTGGCCACTCCCAGCCACAGGCCCCCAAACACAAACAACGGCGCTTTTCCCTGGAAAACAAAACTGGCCTGCCAACTTTTTGATGGCAGATTGCAGGAGCCACTTGGTACTATCAAACCAGCCCGACTTGGCACTGGTGCCACCTTGGCTCTGGGAACCATGCTGCGTAACGTAAATTCTAAGGCGCCAGGCGGCCACTCCCAGCCACAGGCCCCCAAACACAAACAACGGCGCTTTTCCCTGGAAAACAAAACTCGCCTGCCAACTTTTTGATGGCAGATTGCAGGAGCCACTTGGTACTATCAAACCAGCCCAACTTGGCTCTGGTGCCACCATCGGTCTGGTCACCATCCTGCCTATCGTAGCTTTTCAGGAGCCAGCCGGTCACTCCCAGCCATAGGCCGCCAGACACAAACCTTGGCCCGTTTCCCTGGCAAACAAAAGTAAGCTGCCCCGATTCTGGATGGCAGATTGCAGGAGTTATTTAGTACTATCAAACCAGCCAGACGTGGCACTGGTGCCACCTTGGATCTGGGAACCATCTTGCCTATCGTTGATTTTAAGGAGCCAGCCGGCCTCTCTCAGCCATATGCCCCCAAACACAAACCACTGCCCTTTTCTCTGGCAAACAAAACTCAACTGCCCCTCTTCTGGATGGCAGATTGCAGGAGCCACTTGGTATTATCAAACCAGCCCTACTTGGCACTGGTGCCACCTTGGGTCTGGGAAGCATGCTGCGTATCATGGATTTTCAGGAGCCAGCCCGCCACTGCAAGCTACAGGCCCCCAAACACAAACAACAGCCTTTTTCTCTGGCAAACAAAATTCAGCTGCCCAGCTTCTGGATGGCAGATTGCAGGAGCCACTTGGTAGTATCAAACCAGCCCGACTTGGCACTGGTGCCACCTTGGGTCTGGGAACCATCCTGCGTATCGTGGATTCTAAGTAGCCAGCTGGCCACTCCCAGCCACAGGCCCCCAAACACAAACAACGGTGCTTTTCCCTGGAAAACAAAACTGGCCTGCCAACTTTTTGATGGCAGATTGCAGGAGCCACTTGGTACTATCAAACCAGCCCAACTTGGCACTGGTGCCACCATGGGTCTGGTCACCATCCTGCCTATCGTAGCTTTTCAGGAGCCAGCCGGTCACTCCCAGCCATGGGCCCCCAGCCACAAACCTCGGCCCGTTTCCCTGGCACACAAAAGTAAGCTACCCCGCTTCTGGATGGCAGATTGCAGGAGCAACTTGGCATCATCAAACCAGCCCGACTTGGCACTGGTGCCACCTCTGGTCTGGGAACCATCCTGCGTATCGTGGGTTCTAAGGAGCCAGCCGGCCACTCCCAGCCACAGGCCCCCAAACACAAACAACGGCGCTTTTCCCTGGAAAACAAAACTCGCCTGCTAGCTTTTTGATGGCAGATTGCAGGAGCCACTTGGTACAATCAAACCAGCCCAACTTGGCACTGGTGCCACTATGGGTCTGGTCACCATCCTGCCTATCGTAGCATTTCAGGAGCCAGTCGGTCACTCCCAGCCGTAGGCCCCCAGACACAAACAACGGCCCGTTTCCCTGGCAAACAAAATTAAGCTGCCCCGCTTCTGGATGGCAGATTGCAGGAGCCACTTGGTACTATCAAACCAGCCCAACTTGACACTGGTGCCACCTCTGGCCTGGGAGCCATCCTGCGTATCGTGGATTCTAAGCAGCCACCCGGCCACTCCCAGCCACAGGCCCCCAAACACAAACAACGGCGCTTTTCCCCGGAAAACAAAACTCGCCTGCCAACATTTTGATGGCAGATTGCAGGAGCCACTTGGTACTATCAAACCAGCCCAACTTGGCACTGGTGCCACCATGGGTCTGGTCACCATCCTGCCTAGCATAGCTTTTCAGGAGCCAGGAGGTCACTCCCAGCCATAGACCCCCAGACAGAAACCTCGGCCCGTTTCCATGGAAAACAAAAGTAAGCTGCCCCGCTTCTGGATGGAAGATTGCAGGAGCCACTTGGTACTATCAAATTAGCCCAACTTGGTACTGGTGCCACCATGGGTCTGGTAAACATCCTGCCTATCGTAGCTTTTTAGGAGCCAGCCAGTCACTCCCTGCCATAGGGCCCCAGACAAATACCTCGGCCCGTTTCCCTGGCAAACAAAAGTAAGCTGCCCCGCTTCTGGATGGCAGATTGCAGGAGCCACTTGGTACTATCAAACCAGCCCGACTTGGCACTGGTGCCACCTTGGATTTGGGAACCATGCTGCGTAACGTGGATTCTAAGACGACAGGCGGCCACTCCCAGCCACAGGGCCCCAAACACAAACAACGGCGCTTTTCCCTGGAAAACAAAACTCGCCTGCCAACTTTTTGATGGCAGATTGCAGGAGCCACTTGGTACTATCAAATCAGCCCAACTTGGCACTGCTGCTACCATGGGTCTGGTAATCATCCTGCCTACTGTAGATTTTCAGGAGCCAGCCGGTCACTCCCAGCCATAGGCCCCCAGAAAAAAACCTCGGGCCGTTTCCCTGGCAAACAAAAGTAATCTACCCCGCTTCTGGATGGCAGATTGCAGGAGACACTTTGCACCATCAAACTATCCCGACTTGGCACTGGTGCCACCTCGGGTCTGGGAACCATCCTGCGTATCGTGGATTCTAAGGAGCCAGCCGGTCACTCCCAGCCACAGGCCCCCAAACACAAACAACGGCGCTTTTCCCTGGAAAACAAAACTCGCCTGCCAACTTTTTGATGGCAGATTGCAGGTGCCACTTGGTGCTATCAAACCAGCCCAACTTGGCACTGGTGCCACCATGGCTCTGGTCACTATCCTGCCTATCGTAGCATTTCAGGAGCCAGCCGGTCACTCCCAGCCATGGGCGCCCAGACACAAAGCTCGGCCCATTTCCATGGTAAACAAAAGTAAGCTGCCCCGCTTCTGGATGGCAGATTGCAGGAACCACTTGGTACTATCAAACCAGCCCAACTTGGCACTGCTGCCACTATGGGTCTGGTCACCATCCTGCCTATCGTAGCTTTTTAGGAGCCTGCCAGTCACTCTCAGCCATAGGCCGCCAGACACAAACCTCGGCCCGTTTCCCTGGCAAACAAAAGTAAGCTGCCCCGCTTCTGGATGGCAGATTGCAGGAGCCAGTTGGTACTATCAAACCAGCCCGACTTGGCACTGGTGCCACCTTGGCTCTGGGAACCATGCTGCGTAACGTAGATTCTAAGGCGCCAGGCGGCCACTCCCAACCACAGGCCCCCAAACAAAAACAACGGCGCTTTTCCCTGGAAAACAAAACTCGCCTGCCAAATTTTTGATGGCAGATTGCAGGAGCCACTTGGTACTATCAAACCAGCCCAAATTGGCACTGGTGCCACCATGGGTCTGGTCACCATCCTGCCTATCGTAGCTTTTCAGGAGCCAGCCGGTCACTCCCAGCCATAGGCCCCCAGACAAAAACCTCGGCCCGTTTCCCTGGCAAACAAAAGTAAGCTGCCCCGCTTCTGGATGGCAGATTGCGGGAGCCACTTGGTACTATCAAACCAGCCCAACTTGGCACTGGTGCCACCATGGGTGTGGGAACCATGCTGCGTAACGTAGATTCTAAGGCGCCAGCCGGCCACTCCCATCCACAGGCCCCCAAACACAAACAACGGCGCTTTTCCCTGGAAAACAAAACTCGCCTGCCAACTTTTTGATGGCAGATTGCAGGAGCCACTTGGTACTATGAAACCAGCCCAACTTGGCACTGCTGCCACCATGGGTCTGGTCAGCATCCTGCCTATTGGAGCTTTTCAGGAGCCAGCCGGTCACTCCCAGCCATAGGCCGCCAGACAGAAACCTCGGCCCGTTTCCCTGGCAAACAAAAGTAAGCTGCCCCGCTTCTGGATGGCAGATTGCAGGAGCCACTTGGTACTATCAAACCAGCCCAACTTGGCACTGGTGCCTCCATGGGTCTGGTCACCATCCTGCCTATCGTAGCTTTTCAGGAGCCAGCCGGTCAGTCCCAGCCATAGGCCCCAAACACAAATCTCTGCCCGTTTCCTCGGCAAACAAAAGTAAGCTACCCCGCTTCAGGATGGCAGATTGCAGGAGCCACTTTGAACCATCAAACCAGCCCGACTTGGCACTGGTGCCACCTCGGGTCTGGGAACCATCCTGCGTATCGTGGATTCTAAGGAGCCAGCCGACCACACCCAGCCACAGGGCCCCAAACACAAACAACGGCGCTTTTCCCTGGAAAACAAAACTCGCCTGCCAAATTTTGATGGCAGATTGCAGGAGCCACTTGGTACTATCAAATCAGCCCAACTTGGCACTGGTGCCACCATGGGTCTGGTAATCATCCTGCCTACGGTAGCTTTTCAGGAGCCAGCCGGTCACTCCAAACCATAGGCCCCCAGAAAAAAACCTCGGCCCGTTTCCCTGTCAAACAAAGGTAAGCTACCCCGCTTCTGGATGGCAGATTGCAGGAGCCACTTAGCACCATCAAACTATCCCGACTTGGCACTGGTGCCACCTCGGGTGTGGGAACCATCCTGCGTATTGTGGATTTTGTGGTGTCAGCCGGCCACTCTCAGCCATATGCCCTCAAACACAAACAACGGCGCTTTTCCCTGGAAAACAAAACTCGCCTGCCAACTTTTTGATGGCAGATTGCAGGAGCCACTTGATACTATCAAACCAGCCCAACTTGGCACTGGTGCCACCACTGGTCTGGGAACCATCCAGTGTATCGTTGATTCTAAGGAGCCAGCCGGCCACTCTCAGCCACAGGACCCCAGACACAAAGCTCTGCCCGTTTCCCTGACAAACAAAATTAAGCTACCCCGCTTCTGGATGGCAGATTGCAGGAGCCACTTGGTACTATCAAACCAGCCCGACTTGGCACTGGTGCCACCTTGGGTCTGGGAACCATCCTGCCTATTGTGGATTTTGTGGTGTCACCCGGCCACTCTCAGCCATATGCCCTCAAACACAAACCACGGCCCTTTTCTCTGGCAAACAAAACTCAACTGCCCCTCTTCTGGAAGGCAAATTGCAGGACGCACTTGGTACTAGATAAACAGCCCAACTTGGCACTGGTGCCACCTCTGGTCTGGGAACCATCCTGCGTATCGTGGATTCTAAGGAGCCAGCCGGCCACTCCCAGGCACAGGCCCCCAAACACAAACAACGGCTCTTTTTCCTGGAAAACAAAACTCGCCTACCAACTTTTTGATGGCAGATTGCAGGAGCCACTTCGTGCTATCAAACCAGCGCAACTTGGCACTCGTGCCACCATGGGTCTTGCCACAATCCTGCCTACCGTAGCTTTTCAGGAGCCAGCCGGTTACTCCCAGCCATAGGCCCCAGACACAACGCTCTGCCCGATTCCTTGGCAAACAAAAGTAAGCTACCCCGCTTCTGGATGGCAGATTGCAGGAGCCACTTGGTACTATCAAACCAGCCCGACTTGGCACTGGTGCCACCTTGGCTCTGGGAACCATGCTGCGTAACGTAGATTCTAAGGCGCCAGGCGGCCTCTCCCAGCCACAGGCCGCCAAACACAAACAACGGCGCTTTTCCCTGGAAAACAAAATTCGCCTGCCCACTTTTTGATGGTAGATTGCAGGAGCCACTTGGTACTATCAAACCAGCCCAACTTGGCACTGCTGCCACCATGGGTCTGGTCACCATCCTGCCTATCGTAGCTTTTCAGGAGCCAGCCGCTCACTCCCAGCCATAGGCCCCCAGACACAATCCTCGGCCCGTTTCCCTGGCAAACAAAAGTAAGCTGCCCCGCTTCTGGATGGCAGATTGCAGGAGCCACTTGGTACTATCAATCCAGCCCGACTTGGCACTGGTGCCACCTTGGCTCTGGGAACCATGCTGCGTAACGTAGATTCTAAGGCGCCAGCTGGCCACTCTCAGCCGCAGGCCCCCAAACACAAACAACGGCGCTTTTCCCTGGAAAACAAAACTCGCCTGCCAACTTTTTGATGGCAGATTGCAGGAGCCACTTGGTACTATCAAACCAGCCCAACTTGGCACTGGTGCCACCATGGGTCTGGTCACCATCCTGCCTATCGTAGCTTTTCGGGAGCCAGCCGGTCACTCCCAGCCATAGGCCCCCAGCCACAAACCTCGGCCCGTTTCCCTGGCAAACAAAAGTAAGCTGCCCCGCTTCTGGATGGCAGATTGCAGGAGCTATTTATTACTATCAAACCAGCCCGACTTGGCACTGGTGCCACCTTGGCTCTGGGAACCATCCTGCCTATCGTGGATTTTCAGGGGCCAGCCGGCCACTCTCTGCCATATGCCCCCAAACACAAATCACGGCCCTTTTCTCTGGCAAACAAAACTCAACTGCCCTTCTTCTGGACGGCAAATTGCAGGACGCACTTGGTACTACGAAAACAGCCTGACTTGGCACTGATGCCACATTGGGTCAGGGAACCATCCTGCGTATCGAGCTTTTTAAGGAGACAGCCGGCCACTCCCATCCATATACCGCCAAAAACAAACCACGGAACTTTTCTCCAGCAAACAAAAATCCGCTGCCCCGCGTCTGGATGGCAGATTGCAGGAGCCACTTTGCACCATCAAACCAGCCCGACTTGGCACTGGTGCCACCTTGGATCTGGGAACCATCCTGCCTATTGTGGATTTTCAGGGGCCAGTCGGCCACTCTCAGCCATAGGCCCCCAAAAACAAACCACGGCACTTTACTCTGGTAAACGAAACTCGCCTGCCAACTTTTTGATGGCAGATTGCAGGAGCCACTTGGTACTATCAAACCAGCCCAACTTGGCACTTGTGCCACCACTGGTCTGGGAACCTTCCTGTGTATCGTGGATTCTAAGGAGCCAGCCGGCCACTCCCAGCCACAGGACCCCAGACACAAAGCTCTGCCCGCTTCCCTGACAAACAAAATTAAGCTACCCCGCTTCTGGATGGCAGATTGCAGGAGCTATTTAGTACTATCAAACCAGCCCGACTCGGCACTGGTGCCACCTTGGCTCTGGGAACCATCCTGCCTATTGTGGATTTTGTGGTGTCAGCCGGCCACTCTCAGCCATATGCCCTCAAACACAAACCACGGCCCTTTTCTCTCGCAAACAAAACTCAACTGCCCCTCTTCTGGAAGGCAAATTGCAGGACGCACTTGGTACTACAAAAACAGCCCAACTTGGCACTGGTGCCACCTCTGGTCTGGGAACCATCCTGCGTGTCGTGCATTTTAAGGAGCCAGTTGGCCACTTCAAGCCATAGGCCCCCAGACACAAAGCTCTGCCCGTTTCCCTGGCAAACAAAAGTAAGCTACCCCGCTTCTGGATGGCAGATTAGAGGAGCCACTTTGCACCATCAAACCAGCCCAACTTGGCACTGCTGCCACCTTGGGTCTGGGAACCATCCTGCGTATCGTGGATTCTAAGGAGCCAGCCGGCCACTCCCAGCCACAGGTCCCCAAACACAAACAACGGCGCTTTTCCCTGGAAAACAAAACTCGCCTGCCAAATTTTGATGGCAGATTGCAGGAGCCACTTTGTAACATAAAACCAGCCCGACTTGGCACTGGTCCCACCTTGGATCTCGGAACCATCCTGCCTATCGTGGATTTTCAGGGGCCAGCCGGCCACTCTCAGCCATAGGCCCCCAAAAACAAACCACGGCACTTTACTCTGGTAAACAAAACTCGCCTGCCAACTTTTTGATGGCAGATTGCAGGAGCCACTTGGTACTATCAAACCAGCCCAACTTGGCACTTGTGCCACCACTGGTCTGGGAACCTTCCTGTGTATCGTGGATTCTAAGGAGCCAGCCGGCCACTCCCAGCCACAGGACCCCAGACACAAAGCTCTGCCCGCTTCCCTGACAAACAAAATTAAGCTACCCCGCTTCTGGATGGCAGATTGCAGGAGCTATTTAGTACTATCAAACCAGCCCGACTCGGCACTGGTGCCACCTTGGCTCTGGGAACCATCCTGCCTATTGTGGATTTTGTGGTGTCAGCCGGCCACTCTCAGCCATATGCCCTCAAACACAAACCACGGCCCTTTTCTCTCGCAAACAAAACTCAACTGCCCCTCTTCTGGAAGGCAAATTGCAGGACGCACTTGGTACTACAAAAACAGCCCAACTTGGCACTGGTGCCACCTCTGGTCTGGGAACCATCCTGCGTGTCGTGCATTTTAAGGAGCCAGTTGGCCACTTCAAGCCATAGGCCCCCAGACACAAAGCTCTGCCCGTTTCCCTGGCAAACAAAAGTAAGCTACCCCGCTTCTGGATGGCAGATTAGAGGAGCCACTTTGCACCATCAAACCAGCCCAACTTGGCACTGCTGCCACCTTGGGTCTGGGAACCATCCTGCGTATCGTGGATTCTAAGGAGCCAGCCGGCCACTCCCAGCCACAGGTCCCCAAACACAAACAACGGCGCTTTTCCCTGGAAAACAAAACTCGCCTGCCAAATTTTGATGGCAGATTGCAGGAGCCACTTTGTAACATAAAACCAGCCCGACTTGGCACTGGTCCCACCTTGGATCTCGGAACCATCCTGCCTATCGTGGATTTTCAGGGGCCAGCCGGCCACTCTCAGCCATGTACCCCCAAACAAAAACCACGGCCCTTTCCTCTGGCCAACAAAACTCAACTGCCCCTCTTCTGGATGGCAAATTGCAGGAGCCACGTGCTACTACAAAACCAGCCCAACTTGGCACTGGTGCCACCTTGGCTCTGGGAACCATGCTGCGTATCGTGGATTCTAATGAGCCAGCCGGCCACTCCCAGTCACAGGCGCCCAATAAAAACCAAAGACCTTTTCTCTTGCAAACAAAAATCGGCTACCCCGCTTCTGGATGGCAGATTGCAGGAGACACTTTGCACCATCAAACCAGCCCGACTTGGCACTGGTGCCACCTTGGGTCTGGGAACCATGCTGCGTAATGTGGATTTTTAGGAGCCAGCCGGCCACTCTCAGCCATATGCCCTCAAGCACAAACCACGGCCCTTTTCTCTGGCAAACAAAACTCAACTGCCCCTCTTCTGGACGGCAAATTGCAGGACGCACTTGGTACTACAAAAACAGCCCAACTTGGCACTGGTGCCACCATGGGTCTGGTAACCATCTTGCCTATCGTAGCTTTTCAGGAGCCAGCCGGTCACTCCCAGCCATAGGCCCCCAGACAAAAACCTCGGACCGTTTCCCTGGCAAACAAAAGTAAGCTGCCCCGCTTCTGGATGGCAAATTGCAGGACGCACTTGGTACTACAAAAACAGCCCAACTTGGCACTGGTGCCACCTTGGGTCTGGGAACCATCCTGCCTATCGAGCATTTTAAGGAGCCAGCCGGCCCCTCCCAGCCATATGCCCCCAAAAACGAACCACGGACTTGTTCTCTGGCAAACAAAAATCAGCTGCCCCGCGTTGGGATGGCAGATTGCAGGAGCCATTTTGCACCATCAAACCAGCCCGACTTGGCACTGGTGCCACCTTGGGTCTGGGAACCATTCTGCCTATCGTGGATTTTTAGGGGCCAGCCGGCCACTCTGAGCCATAGGCCCCCAAACAAAACCACGGCCCTTTTCTCTGGCAAACAAAACTCAACTGCCCCTCTTCTGGATGGCAGATTGCAGGAGCCACTTGGTACTATCAAACCAGCCCAACTTGGCACTGGTGCCTCCGTGGGTCTGGTAACCATCCTGCCTATCGTAGCTTTTCAGGAGCCAGCCGGTCAATCCCAGCCATGGGCGCCAGACACAAAGCTCGGCCCGTTTCCCTGGCAAACAAAAGTAAACTATCACGCTTCTGGATGGCAGATTGCAGGAGACACTTTGCACCATCAAACCAGCCCGACTTGGCACTGGTACCACCTCTGGTCTGGGAACCATCCTGCGTATCGTGGATTCTAAGGAGCCAGCTGGCCACTCCCAGCCACAGGCCCCCAAACAAAAACAACAGCGCTTTTCCCTGGAAAACAAAACTGGCCTGCAAACTTTTTGATGGCAGATTGCAGGAGCCACTTGGTACTATCAAACCAGCCCAACTTGGCACTGCTGCCACCATGGGTCTGGTAACCATCCTGCCTATTGGAGCTTTTCAGGACCTAGCCGGTCACTCTCAGCCATAGGCCGCCAGACACAAACCTCGGCCCGTTTCCCTGGCAAACAAAAGTAAGCTGCCCCGCTTCTAGATGGCAGATTGCAGGAGCCACTTGGTACTATCAAACCAGCCCGACTTGGCAGTGATGCCACCTTGGCTCTGGGAACCATCCTGCCTATTGTGGATTTTCAGGGCCCAGCCGGCCACTCTCAGCCATATGCCCCCAAACAGAATCCACGGCCCTTTTCTCTGGCAAACAAAACTCAACTGCCCCTCTTCTGGATGGCAAATTGCAGGACGCACTTGGTACTACGAAAACAGCCCGACTTGGCACTGATGCCACCTTGGCTCTGGGAACCATCCTGCGTATCAAGCTTTTTAAGGAGCCAGCCGGCCACGCCCAGCCATATACCGCCAAAAACAAACCACGGAACTTTTCTCCAGCAAACAAAAATCCGCTGCCCCGCGTCTGGATGGCAGATTGCAGGAGCCACTTTGCACCATCAAACCAGCCCGACTTGGCACTGGTGTCACCTTGGATCTGGGAACCATCCTGCCTATCGTGGATTTTCAGGGGCCAGCCGGCCACTCTCAGCCATAGGCCCCCAAAAACAAACCACGGCACTTTACTCTGGTAAACAAAACTCAACTGCCCCTCTTCTGGATGGCAAATTGCAGGACGCACTTGGTACTACAAAAGCAGCCCGACTTGGCACTGGTACCACCTTGGGTCTGGTCACCATCCTGCGTATCGTGCATTTTAAGGAGCCAGCTGGCCACTCCCAGCCATTGGCCCCCAGACACAAAATTCTGCCCGTTTCCCTGGCAAACAAAAGTAAGCTACCCCGCTTCTGGATGGCAGATTGCAGGAGCCACTTTGCACCATCAAACCAGCCCAACTTGGCACTGCTGCCACTTCTGGTCTGGGAACCATCCTGCGTATCGTGGATTCTAAGGAGCCAGCCGGCCACTCCCAGGCACAGGCCCCCAAACAAAAACAACGGCGCTTTTCCCTGGAAAACAAAACTCGCCTGCCAACTTTTTGATGGCAGATTGCAGAAGCTATTTAGTACTATCAAACCAGCCCGACTTGGCACTGGTGCCACCTCTGGCCTGGGAACCATGCTGCGTATCGAGCTTTTTAAGGAGCCAGCCGGCCACTCCCAGCCATATGCCCCCAAAAATGAACCACGGACTTTTTCTCTGGCAAACAAAAATCAGCTGCCCCGCGTCGGGATGGCAGATTGCAGGAGCCACTTTGCACCATCAAACCAGCCCAACTTGGCTCTGGTGCCACCTTGGGTCTGGGAACCATCCTGCCTATCGTGGATTTTCAGGGGCCAGCCGGCCACTCTGAGCCATAGGCCCCCAAACAAAAACCACGGCCCTTTACTCTGGCAAACAAAACTCAGCTGCCCCGCTTCTGAATGGCAGATTGCAGGACGCACTTGGTAAAATCAAACCAGCCCAACTTGGCACTGGTGCCACCTTGGGTCTGGGAACCATCCTGCGTATTGTGGATTGTCAGGAGCCAGCCGACCACTCTCGGCCACAGACCCCAATCAAAAACAATGGCCCGATTCACAGGCAAAAAAATCTCAGCTGCCCCACTTGTGGATGGGAGATTGCAGGAGGCGCTTGACACTGTCAAACCAGCCCAACTTGGCACTGGTGCCACCTTGGGCCTGGGAACGATGCTGCGTATCATGGAATTTAAGGAGCCAGCCGGCCACTCCCAGCCACAGGACCCAAACACATACCACAGCCCTTTTCTTTGGCAAACAAAACTCAGCTGCCCTGCTTTTGGATGGCAGATTGCAGGAGCCACTTGGTACTATCAAACCAGCCCAACTTGGCACTGGTGCCTCCATGGGTCTGGTCACCATCCTGCGTATCGTAGCTTTTCAGGAGCCAGCCAGGCAGTCCCAGCCATAGGCCCCAGACACAAAGCTCTGCCCGTTTCCCTGGCAAACAAAAGTAAGCTACCCCGCTTCTGGATGGCAGATTGCAGGAGCCACTTTGCACCATCAAACCAGCCCGACTTGGCACTGGTGCCACCTCTGGTCTGGAAACCATCCTGCGTATCGTGGATTCTTAGGAGCCAGCTGGCCACTCCCAGCCACAGGCCCCCAAACACAAACAACGGCGCTTTTCCCTGGAAAACAAAACTGGCCTGCCAACTTTTTGATGGCAGATTGCAGGAGCCACTTGGTACTATCAAACCAGCCCGACTTGGCACTGGTGCCACCTTGGCTCTGGGAACCATGCTGCGTAACGTAAATTCTAAGGCGCCAGGCGGCCACTCCCAGCCACAGGCCCCCAAACACAAACAACGGCGCTTTTCCCTGGAAAACAAAACTCGCCTGCCAACTTTTTGATGGCAGATTGCAGGAGCCACTTGGTACTATCAAACCAGCCCAACTTGGCTCTGGTGCCACCATCGGTCTGGTCACCATCCTGCCTATCGTAGCTTTTCAGGAGCCAGCCGGTCACTCCCAGCCATAGGCCGCCAGACACAAACCTCGGCCCGTTTCCCTGGCAAACAAAAGTAAGCTGCCCCGATTCTGGATGGCAGATTGCAGGAGTTATTTAGTACTATCAAACCAGCCAGACGTGGCACTGGTGCCACCTTGGATCTGGGAACCATCTTGCCTATCGTTGATTTTAAGGAGCCAGCCGGCCTCTCTCAGCCATATGCCCCCAAACACAAACCACGGCCCTTTTCTCTGGCAAACAAAACTCAACTGCCCCTCTTCTGGATGGCAGATTGCAGGAGCCACTTGGTATTATCAAACCAGCCCTACTTGGCACTGGTGCCACCTTGGGTCTGGGAAGCATGCTGCGTATCATGGATTTTCAGGAGCCAGCCCGCCACTGCAAGCTACAGGCCCCCAAACACAAACAACAGCCTTTTTCTCTGGCAAACAAAATTCAGCTGCCCAGCTTCTGGATGGCAGATTGCAGGAGCCACTTGGTAGTATCAAACCAGCCCGACTTGGCACTGGTGCCACCTTGGGTCTGGGAACCATCCTGCGTATCGTGGATTCTAAGTAGCCAGCTGGCCACTCCCAGCCACAGGCCCCCAAACACAAACAACGGTGCTTTTCCCTGGAAAACAAAACTGGCCTGCCAACTTTTTGATGGCAGATTGCAGGAGCCACTTGGTACTATCAAACCAGCCCAACTTGGCACTGGTGCCACCATGGGTCTGGTCACCATCCTGCCTATCGTAGCTTTTCAGGAGCCAGCCGGTCACTCCCAGCCATGGGCCCCCAGCCACAAACCTCGGCCCGTTTCCCTGGCACACAAAAGTAAGCTACCCCGCTTCTGGATGGCAGATTGCAGGAGCAACTTGGCATCATCAAACCAGCCCGACTTGGCACTGGTGCCACCTCTGGTCTGGGAACCATCCTGCGTATCGTGGGTTCTAAGGAGCCAGCCGGCCACTCCCAGCCACAGGCCCCCAAACACAAACAACGGCGCTTTTCCCTGGAAAACAAAACTCGCCTGCTAGCTTTTTGATGGCAGATTGCAGGAGCCACTTGGTACAATCAAACCAGCCCAACTTGGCCCTGGTGCCACTATGGGTCTGGTCACCATCCTGCCTATCGTAGCATTTCAGGAGCCAGGCGGTCACTCCCAGCCGTAGGCCCCCAGACACAAACAACGGCCCGTTTCCCTGGCAAACAAAATTAAGCTGCCCCGCTTCTGGATGGCAGATTGCAGGAGCCACTTGGTACTATCAAACCAGCCCAACTTGACACTGGTGCCACCTCTGGCCTGGGAGCCATCCTGCGTATCGTGGATTCTAAGCAGCCACCCGGCCACTCCGAGCCACAGGCCCCCAAACACAAACAACGGCGCTTTTCCCCGGAAAACAAAACTCGCCTGCCAACATTTTGATGGCAGATTGCAGGAGCCACTTGGTACTATCAAACCAGCCCAACTTGGCACTGGTGCCACCATGGGTCTGGTCACCATCCTGCCTAGCATAGCTTTTCAGGAGCCAGGAGGTCACTCCCAGCCATAGACCCCCAGACAGAAACCTCGGCCCGTTTCCATGGAAAACAAAAGTAAGCTGCCCCGCTTCTGGATGGAAGATTGCAGGAGCCACTTGGTACTATCAAATTAGCCCAACTTGGTACTGGTGCCACCATGGGTCTGGTAAACATCCTGCCTATCGTAGCTTTTCAGGAGCCAGCCAGTCACTCCCTGCCATAGGGCCCCAGACAAATACCTCGGCCCGTTTCCCTGGCAAACAAAAGTAAGCTGCCCCGCTTCTGGATGGCAGATTGCAGGAGCCACTTGGTACTATCAAACCAGCCCGACTTGGCACTGGTGCCACCTTGGATTTGGGAACCATGCTGCATAACGTGGATTCTAAGACGACAGGCGGCCACTCCCAGCCACAGGGCCCCAAACACAAACAACGGCGCTTTTCCCTGGAAAACAAAACTCGCCTGCCAACTTTTTGATGGCAGATTGCAGGAGCCACTTGGTACTATCAAATCAGCCCAACTTGGCACTGCTGCTACCATGGGTCTGGTAATCATCCTGCCTACTGTAGATTTTCAGGAGCCAGCCGGTCACTCCCAGCCATAGGCCCCCAGAAAAAAACCTCGGGCCGTTTCCCTGGCAAACAAAAGTAATCTACCCCGCTTCTGGATGTCAGATTGCAGGAGCCACTTTGCACCATCAAACTATCCCGACTTGGCACTGGTGCCACCTCGGGTCTGGGAACCATCCTGCGTATCGTGGATTCTAAGGAGCCAGCCGGTCACTCCCAGCCACAGGCCCCCAAACACAAACAACGGCGCTTTTCCCTGGAAAACAAAACTCGCCTGCCAACTTTTTGATGGCAGATTGCAGGTGCCACTTGGTGCTATCAAACCAGCCCAACTTGGCACTGGTGCCACCATGGGTCTGGTCACTATCCTGCCTATCGTAGCATTTCAGGAGCCAGCCGGTCACTCCCAGCCATGGGCGCCCAGACACAAAGCTCGGCCCATTTCCATGGTAAACAAAAGTAAGCTGCCCCGCTTCTGGATGGCAGATTGCAGGAACCACTTGGTACTATCAAACCAGCCCGACTTGGCACTGGTGCCACCTTGGCTCTGGGAACCATCCTGCGTATCGTGGATTCTAAGGAGCCAGCCGGCCACTCCCAGCCACAGGACCCCAAACACAAACAACAGCGCTTTTCTCTGGCAAACAAAACTCAGTTGCCCTGCTTTTGGATGGCAGATTGCAGGAGCGACTTGGTACTATCAAACCAGCCCAACTTGGCACTGGTGCCTCCATGGGTCTGGTAACCATCCTGCCTATCGTAGCTTTTCAGGAGCCAGCCGGTCACTCCCAGCCATAGGCCCCCAGACACAAAGCTCGGCCCGTTTCCCTGGCAAACAAAAGTAAGCTGCCCCGCTTCTGGATGGCAGATTGCAGGAGCTATTTATTACTATCAAACCAGCCTGACTTGGCACTGGTGCCACCTCTGGTCTGGGAACCATCCTGCGTATCGTGGATTTTCAAGAGCCAGCCGGCCACTCTCAGCCATATGCCCCCAAACACAAACCACTGCCCTTTTCTCTGGCAAACAAAACTCAAATGCCCCTCTTCTGGATGGCAAATTGCAGGACGCACTTGGTACTACGAAAACAGCCCGACTTGGCGCTGATGCCACCTTGGCTCTGGGAACCATCCTGCGTATCGAGCTTTTTAAGGAGCCAGCCGGCCACGCCCAGCCATATACCGCCAAAAACAAACCACGGAACTTTTCTCCAGCAAACAAAAATCCGCTGCCCCGCGTCTGGATGGCAGATTGCAGGAGCCACTTTGCACCATCAAACCAGCCCGACTTGGCACTGGTGCCACCTCTGGTCTGGGAACCATCCTGCCTATCGTGGATTTTCAGGGGCCAGCCGGCCACTCTCAGCCATAGGCCCCCAAAAACAAACCACGGCACTTTACTCTGGTAAACAAAACTCAACTGCCCCTCTTCTGGATGGCAAATTGCAGGACGCAATTGGTACTACAAAAGCAGCCCGACTTGGCACTGGTGCCACCTTGGGTCTGGTCACCATCCTGCGTATGGTGCATTTTAAGGAGCCAGCTGGCCACTCCCAGCCATAGGCCCCCAGACACAAAGCTCTGCCCGTTTCCCTGGCAAACAAAAGTAATCTACCCCGCTTCTGGATGGCAGATTGCAGGAGCCACTTTGCACCATCAAACCAGCCCGACTTGGCACTGGTGCCACCTTGGGTCTGGGAACCATCCTGCGTATCGTGGATTCTAAGGAGCCAGCCGGCCACTCCCAGCCACAGGCCCGCAAACAAAAACAACGGCGCTTTTCCCTGGAAAAGAAAACTCGCCTGCCAAAACTTTGATGGCAGATTGCAGGAGATATTTAGTACTATCAAACCAGCCCGACTTGGCACTGGTGCCACCTTGGCTCTGGGAACCATCCTGCCTATTGTGGATTTTCAGGTGTCAGCCGGCCACTCTCAGCCATATGCCCTCAAACACAAACCACGGCCCTTTTCTCTGGCAAACGAAACTCAACTGCCCCTCTTCTGGAAGGCAAATTGCAGGACGTACTTGGTACTACAAAAACAGCCCAAATTGGCACTGGTGCCACCTCTGGCCTGGGAACCATCATGCGTATCGAGCTTTTTAAGGAGCCAGCCGGCCACTCCCAGCCATATGCCCCCAAAAATGAACCACGGACTTGTTCTCTGGCAAACAAAAATCAGCTGCCCCGCGTCGGGATGGCAGATTGCAGGAGCCACTTTGCACCATCAAACCAGCCCGACTTGGCACTGGTGCCACCTTGGGTCTGGGAACCATCCTGCGTATCGTGGATTCTAAGGAGCCAGCCGGCCACTCCCAGCCACAGGCCCCCAAACAAAAACAACGGCGCTTTTCCCTGGAAAAGAAAACTCGCCTGCCAAAATTTTGATGGCAGATTGCAGGAGCTATTTAGTACTATCAAACCAGCCCGACTTGGCACTGGTGCCACCTTGGCTCTGGGAACCATCCTGCCTATTGTGGATTTTCAGGTGTCAGCCGGCCACTCTCAGCCATATGCCCTCAAACACAAACCACGGCCCTTTTCTCTGGCAAACAAAACTCAACTGCCCCTCTTCTGGAAGGCAAATTGCAGGACGCACTTGGTACTACAAAAACAGCCCAAATTGGCACTGGTGCCACCTCTGGCCTGGGAACCATCATGCGTATCGAGCTTTTTAAGGAGCCAGCCGGCCACTCCCAGCCATATGCCCCCAAAAATGAACCACGGACTTGTTCTCTGGCAAACAAAAATCAGCTGCCCCGCGTCGGGATGGCAGATTGCAGGAGCCACTTTGCACCATCAAACCAGCCCGACTTGGCTCTGGTGCCACCTTGGGTCTGGGAACCATTCTGCCTATCGTGGATTTTCAGGGGCCAGCCGGCCACTCTGAGCCATAGGCCCCCAAACAAAAACAACGGCCCGATTGAAAGGCAAAAAAATCTCAGCTGCCCCACTTGTGGATGGGAGATTGCAGGAAGCGCTTGACACTGTCAAACCAGCCCAACTTGGCACTGGTGCCACCTTGGGTCTGGGAACGATGCTGCGTATCATGGAATTTAAGGAGCCAGCCGGCCACTCCCAGCCACAGGACCCAAACACATACCACAGCCCTTTTCTTTGGCAAACAAAACTCAGCTGCCCTGCTTTTGGATGGCAGAGTGCAGGAGCCACTTGGTACTATCAAACCAGCCCAACTTGGCACTGGTGCCTCCATGGGTCTGGTCACCATCCTGCGTATCGTAGCTTTTCAGGAGCCAGCCGGTCAGTCCCAGCCATAGGCCCCAGACACAAAGCTCTGCCCGTTTACCTGGCAAACAAAAGTAAGTTAACCCGCTTCTGGATGGCAGATTGCAGGAGACACTTTGCACCATCAATCCAGCCCGACTTGGCACTGGTGCCACCTCTGGTCTGGAAACCATCCTGCGTATCGTGGATTCTTAGGAGCCAGCTGGCCACTCCCAGCCATAGGCCCCCAAACACAAACAACGGCCCGTTTCCCTGGCAAACAAAAGTAAGCTGCCCCGCTTCTGGATGGCAGATTGCAGGAGCCACTTGGTACTATCAAACCAGCCCAACTTGGCACTGGTGCCACCATGGGGCTGGTAACATTCCTGCCTATCGTAGCTTTTCAGGAGCCAGCCAGTCACCCCCAGCCGTAGGCCCTCAGACAAAAATTTCGGCCCGTTTCCCTGGCAAACATAAGGAAGCTGCCCCGCTTCTGGATGGCAGATTGCAGGACGCAATTGGTACTACGAAAACAGCCCGACTTGGCACTGATGCCACCTTGGGTCAGGGAACCTTGCTGCGTATCGAGCTATTTAAGGAGCCAGCCGGTCACGCCCAGCCATATACCCCCAAAAACAAACCACGGAACTTTTCTCCAGCAAACAAAAATCCGCTGCCCCGCGTCTGGATGGCAGATTGAAGGAGCCACTTGGTACTATCAAACCAGCCCGACTTGGCACTGGTGCCACCTCTGGTCTGGGAACTATCCTGCCTATCGTGGATTCTAAGGAGCCAGCCGGCCACTCCCAGCCACAGGCCCCCAAACAAAAACAACGGCGCTTTTCCCTGGAAAACAAAACTCGCCTGCCAACTTTTTGATGGCAGATTGCAGGAGCCACTTGGTGCTATCAAACCAGCCCAACTTGGCACTGGTGCCACCATGGGTCTGGTAACCATACTGCCTATCGTAGCTTTTCCGCAGCCAGACGGTCACTCCCAGCCATAGGCCCCCAGAAAAAACCCTCGGCCCGTTTCCCTGGAAAACAAAAGTAAGCTGCCCCGCTTCCGGATGGCAGATTGTAGGAGCCGCTTTGTACTATCAAACCAGCCCAACTTGGCACTGGTGCCACCATGGGTCTGGTCACCATCCTGCCTATCGTAGCTTTTCAGGAGCCAGCTGGCCACTCCCAGCAATAGGCCCCCAGCCACAAAGCTCTGCCCGTTTCCCTGGCAAACAAATGTAAGCTGCCCCGCTTCTGGATGGCAGATTGCAGGAGCCACTTTGCACCATCAAACCAGCCCGACTTGGCACTGGTGCCATCTTGGGTCTGGGAACCATCCAGCGTATCGTGGATTCTAAGGAGCCAGCTGGCCACTCTCAGCCACAGGCCCCCAAACACAAACAACGGCGCTTTTCCCTGGAAAACAAAACTCGCCTGCCAACTTTTTGATGGCAGATTGCAGGAGCCACTTGGTACTATCAAACCAGCCCAACTTGGCACTGGTGCCACCATGGGTCTTGTCACCATACTGCCTATCGTAGCTTTTCAGGAGCCAGCCGGTCACTCCCAGACATAGGCCCCCAAATACAAACAACGGCGCTTTTTCCTGGAAAACAAAACTCGCCTGCCAACGTTTAGATGGCAGATTGCAGGAGCCACTTGGTACTATCAAACCAGCCCAACTTGGCACTGGTGCCACCATGGGTCTGGTCACCATACTGCCTATCGTAGCTTTTCCGGAGCCAGCCGGTCACTCCCAGCCATAGGCCCCCAGACAAAATCCTCGGCCCGTTTCCCTGGCAAACAAAAGTAAGTTAACCCGCTTCTGGATGGCAGATTGCAGGAGCCACTTTGCACCATCAAACTAGCCCGACTTGGCACTGGTGCCACCTCTCGTCTGGGGACCATCCTGCTTATCGTGGGTTCTAAGGAGCCGGTTTGCCACTCCCAGCCACAGGCCCCCAAACACAAACAACGGCGCTTTTCCCTGGAAAACAAAACTCGCCTGCCAACTTTTTGATGGCAGATTGCAGGAGCCACTTGGTACTATCAAACCAGCCCAACTTGGCACTGGTGCCACCATGGGTCTGGTCACCATCCTGCCTATCGTAGCTTTTCAGGAGCCAGCCGGTCACTCCCAGCCATAGGCGCCCAGACACAAAGCTCGGCCCGTTTCCATGGTAAACAAAAGTAAGCTGCCCTGCTTCTGGATGGCAGATTGCAGGAGCCACTTGGTACTATCAAATCAGCCAGACTCGGAATTGGTGCCACCTTGGGCCTGGAAACCATCCTGCGTATCGTGGATTCTAAGGAGGCAGCCGGCCACTCCAAGCCACAGGGCCCCAAACAAAAACAACGGCGCTTTTCCCCGGAAAACAAAATGCGCCTGCCAACTTTTTGACGGCAGATTGCAGGAGCCACTTGGTACTATCAAACCAGCCCGACTTGGCACTGGTGCCACCTCTGGTCTGGGAACTATCCTGCGTATCGTGGATTCTAAGGAGCCAGCCGGCCACTCCCAGCCACAGGGCCCCAAACAAAAACAACGGCGCTTTTCCCGGGAAAACAAAACTCGCCTGCCAACTTTTTGATGGCAGATTGCAGGAGCCACTTGGTACTATCAAACCAGCCCAACTTGGCACTGGTGCCACCATGGGTCTGGTAACCATCCTGCCTATCGTAGCTTTTCAGCAGCCAGCCGGTCACTCCCAGCCATAGGCCCCCAGAAAAAATCCTCGGCCCGTTTCCCTGGCAAACAAAAGTAAGCTGCCCCGCTTCTGGATGGCAGATTGCAGGAACCACTTGGTACTATCAAACCAGCCCGACTTGGCACTGGTGCCACCTTGGGTCTGGGAACCATCCTGCGTATCGTGGATTCTAAGGAGGCAGCCAGCCACTCCCAGCCACAGGACCCCAAACACAAACCACGGCGCTTTTCCCTGGAAAACAAAACTCGCCTGCCAACTTTTTGATGTCAGATTGCAGGAGCCACTTGGTACAATCAAACCAGCCCAACTTGGCACTGGTGCCACCATGGGTCTGGTAACCATCCTGTCTATTGTAGATTTCAGGAGCCAGCCGGTCACTCCCAGCCATAGGCCCCCAGAAAATAACCTCGGCCCGTTTCCCTGGCAAACAAAAGTACGCTACCCCGCTTCTGGATGGCAGATTGCAGGAGCCACTTTGCACCATCAAACTAGCCCGACTTGGCACTGGTGCCACCTCTGGTCTGGGAACCATCCTGCGTATCGTGGATTCTAATTAGCCAGCCGGCTACTCCCAGCCTCAGGCCCCCAAACACAAACAACGGCGCTTTTCCCTGGAAAAAAAATTAAGCTACCCCTCTTCTGGATGGCAGATTGCAGGAGCCACTTGCTACTATCAAACCAGCCCAACTTCGCACTGCAGCCACCATGGGTCTGGTCACCATCCTGCCTATCGTAGCTTTTCAGGAGCCAGCCGGTCACTCCCAGCCATAGGCCCACAGAAAAAAACCTCGGCCCGTTTCCCTGGCAAACAAAAGTAAGCTGCCCCAATTCTGGATGGCAGATTGCAGGAACCACTTGGTAGTATCAAACCAGCACGACTTGGCGCTGGTGCCACCTCTGGTCTGGGAACCATCCTGCGTATCGTGGATTCTAAGGAGCCAGCCGGCCAATCCCAGCCACAGGCCCCCGGACACAAACAACGGCCCGTTTCCCTGGCAAACAAAAGTAAGCTGCCCCGCTTCTGGATGGCAGATTGCAGGAACCACTTGGTACTATCAAACCAGCCCAACTTGTCACTGGTGCCACCTCTTGTCTGGGAACCATCCTGCGTATCGTGGATTCTAAGGAGCCAGCCGGCCACTCTTAGCCACAGGCCCCCAAACACAAACAACGTCGCTTTTCCCTGGAAAACAAAACTCGCCTGCCAACTTTTTGATGGCAGATTGCAGGAGCCACTTGGTACTATCAAACCAGCCCAACTTGGCACTGGTGCCACCATGGGTCTGGTCACCATCCTGCCTATCGTAGCTTTTCAGGAGCCAGCCGGTCACTCCCAGCCATAGGCGCCCAGACACAAATGTCAGCCCGTTTCCATGGTAAACAAAAGTAAGCTGCCCCGCTTCTGGATGGCAGATTGCAGGAGCCACTTGGTACTATCAAACCAGCCAGACTTGGAACTGGTGCCACCTTGGGCCTGGAAACCATCCTGCGTATCGTGGAATCTAAGGAGGCAGCCGGCCACTCCCAGCCACAGGGCCCCAAACACAAACAACGGCGCTTTTCCCTGGAAAACAAAATGCGCCTGCCAACTTTTTGACGGCAGATTGCAGGAGCCACTTGGTACTATCAAACCAGCCCAACTTCACACTGCTGCCACCATGGGTCTGGTCACCATACTGCCTATCGTAGCTTTTCAGGAGCCAGCCGGTCACTCCCAGCCATAGGCCCCCAGACAAAAACCTCGGCCAGTTTCCCTGGCAAACAAAAGTAAGCTGCCCCAATTCTGGATGGCAGATTGCAGGAACCACTTGGTAGTATCAAACCAGCCCGACTTGGCACTGGTGCCACCTCTGGTCTGGGAACCATCCTGCGTATCGTGGATTCTAAGGAGCCAGCCGGCCACTCCCAGCCACAGGCCCCCAAACACAAACAACGGCCCGTTTCCCTGGCAAACAAAAGTAAGCTGCCCCGCTTCTGGATGGCAGATTGCCGGAGCTATTTAGTACTATCAAACCAGCCCGACTTGGCACTGGCATCACCTCTGGTCTGGGAACCATCCTGCCTATCGTTGATTTTCAGGGGCTAGGCGGCCACTCTCAGCCATATTCCCCCAAACACAAACCACGGCCCTTTTCTCTGGCAAAGAAAACTCAACTGCCCCTCTTCTGGATGGCAAATTGCAGGACGCACTTGGTACTACAAAACCAGCCCGACTTGGCACTGGTGCCACCTTGGGTCTGGTCACCATCCTGCGTATCGTGCATTTTAAGGAGCCAGCTGGCCACTCCCAGCCATATGCCCCCAAACACAACCCACGGCCCTTTTCTCTGGCAAACAAAACTCAGCTGCCCAGCTTCTGGATGGCAGATTGCAGGAGCCACTTCGTACTATCTAATCAGCCCGACTTGGCTCTGGTGCCACCTTGGCTCTGGGAACCATCCTGCGTAATGTGGATTGTCAGGAGCCAGCCGACCACTCTCGGCCACAGACACCAATCAAAAACAACGGCCCGTTTCACAGGCAAAAAAAACTCAGCTGCCCCGCTTCTGGATGGCAGATTGCAGGACGCCCTTGGTACTATCAAATCAGCCTAACTTGGCACTGGTGCAACTTCTGGTCTGGGAACCATCCCTCGTAACGTGGATTCTAAGGAGCCAGCTGTCCACTCCCAGCCACAGGCCCACAAACACAAACAACGGCGCTTTTCCCTGGAAAACAAAACTCGCCTGCCAACATTTTGATGGCAGATTGCACGAGCCACTTGGTACTATCAAACCAGCCCAACTTGGCACTGGTGCCACCATGGGTCTGGTCACCATCCTGCCTATCGTAGCTTTTCAGGAGCCAGCCGGTCACTCCCAGCCATAGGCCCCCAAACACAAACCTCGGCCCGTTTCCCTGGCAAACAAAAGTAAGCTGCCCCGCTTCTGGATGGCAGACTGCAGGAGCTATTTAGTACTATCAAACCAGCCCGACTTGGCACTTGTGCCACCATGGGTCTGGTCACCATCCTGCCTATCGTAGCTTTTCAGGAGCCAGCCGGTCACTCCCATCCATAGGCCCCCAGACAAAATCCTCGGCCCGTTTCCCTGGCAAACAAAAGTAAGCTGCCCCGCTTCTGGATGGCAGATTGCAGGAGCCACTTTGTACTAACAAACCACCCCGACTTGTCACTGGTGCCACCTCTTGTCTGGGAACCATCCTGCCTATCGTGGATTCTAAGGAGGCAGCCAGCCACTCCCAGCCACAGGCCACCAAAGACAAACAACGGCGCTATTCCATGGAAAACAAAACTCGCCTGCCAACTTTTTCATGGCAGATTGCAGGAGCCACTTGGTACTATCAAATCAGCCCAACTTGGCACTGGTGCCACCATGGGTCTGGTAACCATCATGCCTATCGTAGCTTTTCAGGAGCCAGCCGGTCACTCCCAGCCATATTCCCCCAAACACAAACCACGGCCCTTTTCTCTGGCAAAGAAAACTCAACTGCCCCTCTTCTGGATGGCAAATTGCAGGACGCACTTGGTACTACAAAACCAGCCTGACTTGGCACTGGTGCCACCTTGGGTCTGGTCACCATCCTGCGTATCGTGCATTTTAAGGAGCCAGCTGGCCACTCCCAGCCATATGCCCCCAAACACAACCCACGGCCCTTTTCTCTGGCAAACAAAACTCAGCTGCCCAGCTTCTGGATGGCAGATTGCAGGAGACACTTTGTACTATCTAATCAGCCCGACTTGGCACTGGTGCCACCTTGGCTCTGGGAACCATCCTGCGTAATGTGGATTGTCAGGAGCCAGCCGACCACTCTCGGCCACAGACACCAATCAAAAACAACGGCCCGTTTCACAGGCAAAAAAAACTCAGCTGCCCCGCTTCTGGATGGCAGATTGCAGGACGCCCTTGGTACTATCAAATCAGCCTAACTTGGCACTGGTGCAACCTCTGGTCTGGGAACCATCCCTCGTAACGTGGATTCTAAGGAGCCAGCTGTCCACTCCCAGCCAAAGGCCCCCAAACAAAAACAACGGCGCTTTTCCCTGGAAAACAAAACTCGCCTGCCAACATTTTGATGGCAGATTGCACGAGCCACTTGGTACTATCAAACCAGCCCAACTTGGCACTGGTGCCACCATGGGTCTGGTCACCATCCTGCCTATCGGAGCTTTTCAGGAGCCAGCCGGTCACTCCCAGCCATAGGCCGCCAGACACAAACCTCGGCCCGTTTCCCTGGCAAACAAAAGTAAGCTGCCCCGCTTCTGGATGGCAGATTGCAGGAGCCACTTGGTACTATCAAATCAGCACGACTTGGCAATGGTGCCTCCATGGGTCTGGTAACCATCCTGCCTATCGTAGCTTTTCAGGAGCCAGCCGATCAGTCCCAGCCATAGGCCCCAAACACAAATCTCTGCCCGTTTCCCGGCAAACAAAAGTAAGCTACCCCGCTTCTGGATGGCAGATTGCAGGAGCCACTTTGCACCATCAAACCAGCCCGACTTGGCGCTGGTGCCACCTCTGGTCTGGGAACCATCCTGCGTATCGTGGATTCTAAGGACCCAGCCGGCCACTCCCAGCCACAGGCCCCCAAACACAAACAACGGCGCTTGTCCCTGGAAAACAAAACTCGCCTGCCAAATTTTGATGGCAGATTGCAGGAGCCGCTTAGTACTATCAAACCAGCCTAACTTGGCACTGGAGCCACCATGGGTCTGGTCACCATCCTGCCTATCGGAGCTTTTCAGGAGCCAGCCGGTCACTCCCAGCCATAGGCCCCCAGTCACAAACCTCGGCCCGTTTCCCTGGCAAACAAAAGTAAGCTGCCCCGCTTCTGGATGGCAGATTGCAGGAGCCACTTGGTACTATCAAACCAGCCCGACTTGGCACTGGTGCCACCTCGGGTCTGGGAACCATCCTGCGTATCATGGATTCTAAGGCGCCAGGCGGCCACTCCCAGCCGCAGGCCCCCAAACACAAACAACGGCGCTTTTCCCTGGAAAACAAAACTTGCCTGCCAACTTTTTGATGGCAGATTGCAGGAGACACTTGGTACTATCAAACCAGCCCAACTTGGCACTGGTGCCACCATGGGTCTGGTCACCATCCTGCCTATCGTAGCTTTTCAGGAGCCAGCCGGTCACTCCCAGCCATAGGCCCCCAGACACAAAGCTCGGCCCGTTTCCCTGGCAAACAAAAGTAAGCTGCCCCGCTTCTGGATGGCAGATTGCAGGAGCTATTTATTACTATCAAACCAGCCCGACTTGGCACTGGTGCCACCTCTGGTCTGGGAACCATCCTGCCTATCGTGGATTTTCAGGGGCCAGCCGGCCACTCTCAGCCATAGGCCCCCAAACACAAACCACGGCCCTTTTCTCTGGCAAACAAAACTCAACTGCCCCTCTTCTGGACGGCAAATTACAGGACGTACTTGGTACTACGAAAACAGCCCGACTTGGCGCTGATGCCACCTTGGGTCAGGGAACCATCCTGCGTATCGAGCTTTTTAAGGAGACAGCCGGCCACTCCCATCCATATACCGCCAAAAACAAACCACGGAACTTTTCTCCAGCAAACAAAAATCCGCTGCCCCGCGTCTCGATGGCAGATTGCAGGAGCCACTTTGCACCATCAAACCAGCCCGACTTGGCACTGGTGCCACCTTGGATCTGGGAACCATCCTGCCTATCGTGGATTTTCAGGGGCCAGCCGGCCACTCTCAGCCATAGGCCCCCAAACAAAAACCACGGCACTTTACTCTGGTAAACAAAACTCAACTGCCCCTCTTCTGGATGGCAAATTGCAGGACGCACTTGGTACTACAAAACCAGCCCGACTTGGCACTGGTGCCACTTTGGGTCTAGTCACCATCCTGCGTATCGTGCATTTTAAGGAGCCAGTTGGCCACTCCAAGCCATAGGCCCCCAGACACAAAGCTCTGCCCGTTTCCCTGGCAAACAAAAGTAAGCTACCCCGCTTCTGGATGGCAGATTAGAGGAGCCACTTTGCACCATCAAACCAGCCCAACTGGGCACTGCTGCCACCTTGGGTCTGGGAACCATCCTGCGTATCGTGGATTCTAAGGAGCCAGCCGGCCACTCCCAGCCACAGGTCCCCAAACACAAACTACAGCGCTTTTCCCTGGAAAAAAAATCTCGCCTGCCAACTTTTTGATGGCAGATTGCAGGAGCCACTTTGCAACATAAAACCAGCCCGACTTGGCACTGGTCCCACCTTGGATCTCGGAACCATCCTGCCCATCGTGGATTTTCAGGGGCCAGCCGGCCACTCTCAGCCATGTACCCCCAAAGAAAAACCACGGCCCTTTCCTCTGGCCAACAAAACTCAACTGCCCCTCTTCTGGATGGCAAATTGCAGGAGCCACTTGCTACTACAAAACCAGCCCAACTTGGCACTGGTGCCACCTTGGCTCAGGGAACCATGCTGCGTATCGTGGATTCTAATGAGCCAGCCGGCCACTCCCAGCCACAGGCGCCCAAAAAAAACCAAAGACCTTTTCTCTTGCAAACAAAAATCGGCTACCCCGCTTCTGGATGGCAGATTGCAGGAGACACTTTGCATCATCAAACCAGCCCGACTTGGCACTGGTGCCACCTTGGGTCTGGGAACCATGCTGCCTGGCGTGGATTTTCAGGAGCCAGCCGGCCACTCTCAGCCATAGGCCCTCAAGCACAAACCACGGCCCTTTTCTCTGGCAAACAAAACTCAACTACCCCTCTTCTGGAAGGCAAATTGCAGGACGCAATTGGTACTACAAAAACAGCCCAACTGGGCACTGGTGCCACCATGGGTCTGGTAACAATCCTGCCTATCGTAGCTTTTCAGGAGCCAGCCGGTCACTCCCAGCCATAGGGCCCCAGACAAAAACCTCGGCCAGTTTCCCTGGCAAACAAAAGTAAGCTACCCCGCTTCTGGATGGCAAATTGCAGGAGCCACTTTGCACAATCAAACTTGCCCGACTTGGCACTGGTGCCACCTCTGGTCTGGGAACCATCCTGCGTATCGTGGATTCAAAGGAGCCAGCTGGCCACTCCCAGCCACAGGCACCCAAACACAAACAACGGCGCTTTTCCCCGGAAAACAAAACTGGCCTGCCAACTTTTTGATGGCAGATTGCAGGAGCCACTTTGCAACATAAAACCAGCCCGACTCGGCACAGGTTCCACCTTGGATCTCCGAACCATCCTGCCGATCGTGGATTTTCAGGGGCCAGCCGGCCACTCTCAGCCATGTACCCCCAAACAAAAACCACGGCCCTTTCCTCTGGCAAACAAAACTCAACTGCCCCTCTTCTGGATGGCAAATTGCAGGAGCCACTTGCTACTACAAAACCAGCCCAACTTGGCACTGGTGCCACCTTGGCTCTGGGAACCATGCTGCGTATCGTGGATTCTAATGAGCCAGCCGGCCACTCCCAGCCACAGGCGCCCAAAAAAAACCAAAGACTTTTCTCTTGCAAACAAAAATCGGCTACCCCGCTTCTGGAGGGCAGATTGCAGGAGACACTTTGCACCATCAAACCAGCCCGACTTGGCACTGGTGCCACCTTGGGTCTGGGAACCATGCTGCCTAGCGTGGATTTTCAGGAGCCAGCCGGCCACTCTCAGCCATATGCCTTTAAACACAAACCACGGCCCTTTTCTCTGGCAAACAAAACTCAACTGCCCCTCTTCTGGACGGCAAATTGCAGGACGCACTTGGTACAACAAAAACATCCCAACTTGGCACTGGTGCCACCTTGGGTCTGGGAACCATCCTGCGTATCGAGGATTTTAAGGAGCCAGCCGGCCCCTCCCAGCCATATGCTCCCAAAAACGAACCACGGACTTGTTCTCTGGCAAAAAAAAATCAGCTGCCCCGCGTTGGGATGGCAGATTAGAGGAGCCACTTTGCACCATCAAACCAGCCCAACTGGGCACTGCTGCCACCTCTGGTCTGGGAACCATCCTGCGTATCGTGGATTCTAAGGAGCCAGCTGGCCACTCCCAGCCACAGGCCCCCAAACAAAAACAACAGCGCTTTTCCCTGGAAAACAAAACTGGCCTGCCAACCTTATGATGGCAGATTGCAGGAGCCACTTGGTACTATCAAACCAGCCCAACTTGGCACTGCTGCCACCATGGGTCTGGTCACCATCCTGCCTATCGTAGCTTTTCAGGACCTAGCCGGTCACTCTCAGCCATAGGCCGCCAGACACAAACCTCGGCCCGTTTCCCTGGCAAACAAAAGTAAGCTGCCCCGCTTCTAGATGGCAGATTGCAGGAGCCACTTGGTACTATCAAACCAGCCCGACTTGGCAGTGATGCCACCTTGGCTCTGGGAACCATCCTGCCTATCGTGGATTTTCAGGGGCCAGCCGGCCACTCTCAGCCATATGCCCCCAAACACAAACCACGGCCCTTTTCTCTGGCAAACAAAACTCAACTGCCCCTCTTCTGGATGGCAAATTGCAGGACGCACTTGGTACTACGAAAACAGCCCGACTTGGCACTGATGCCACCTTGGCTCTGGGAACCATCCTGCGTATCGAGCTTTTTAAGGAGCCAGCCGGCCACGCCCAGCCATATACCGCCAAAAACAAACCACGGAACTTTTCTCCAGCAAACAAAAATCCGCTGCCCCGCGTCTGGATGGCAGATTGCAGGAGCCACTTTGCACCATCAAACCAGCCCGACTTGGCTCTGGTGCCACCTTGGGTCTGGGAACCATTCTGCCTATCGTGGATTTTCAGGGGCCAGCCGGCCACTCTGAGCCATAGGCCCCCAAACAAAAACCACGGCCCTTTTCTCTGGCAAACAAAACTCAGCTGCCCCGCTTCTGGATGGCAGATTGCAGGACGCACTTGGTACTATCAAACCAGCCCGACTTGGCACTGGTGCCACCTTGGGTCTGGGAACCATCCTGCGTATTGTGGATTGTCAGGAGCCAGCCGACCACTCTCGGCCACAGACCCCAATCAAAAACAACGGCCCGATTCACAGGCAAAAAAATCTCAGCTGCCCCACTTGTGGATGGGAGATTGCAGGAGGCGCTTGACACTGTCAAACCAGCCCAACTTGGCACTGGTGCCACCTTGGCTCTGGGAACCATCCTGCGTATCATGGAATTTAAGGAGCCAGTCGGCCACTCCCAGCCACAGGACCCAAACACATACCACAGCCCTTTTCCCTGGCAAACAAAACTCAGCTGCCCTGCTTTTGGATGGCAGATTGCAGGAGCCACTTGGTACTATCAAACCAGCCCAACTTGGCACTGGTGCCTCCATGGGTCTGGTCACCATCCTGCGTATCGTAGCTTTTCAGGAGCCAGCCGGTCAGTCCCAGCCATAGGCCCCAGACACAAAGCTCTGCCCGTTTCCCTGGCAAACAAAAGTAAGCTACCCCGCTTCTGGATGGCAGATTGCGGGAGCCACTTGGTACTATCAAACCAGCCCGACTTGGCACTGGTGCCACCTTGGCTCTGGGAACCATCCTGCGTATCGTGGATTCTTAGGAGCCAGCTGGCCACTCCCAGCCACAGGCCCCCAAACACAAACAACGGTGCTTTTCCCTGGAAAACAAAACTGGCCTGCCAACTTTTTGATGGCAGATTGCAGGAGACACTTGGTACTATCAAACCAGCCCGACTTGGCTCTGGTGCCACCATGGGTCTGGTCACCATCCTGCCTATCGTAGCTTTTCAGAGCCAGCCGGTCACTCCCAGCCATAGGCCCCCAGACAAAAACCTCGGCCCGTTTCCCTGGCAAACAAAAGTAAGCTGCCCCGCTTCTGGATGGCAGATTGCAGGAGTTATTTAGTACTATCAAACCAGCCCGACTTGGCACTGGTGCCACCTTGGATCTGGGAACCATCTTGCCTATCGTGGATTTTAAGGAGCCAGCCGGCCTCTCTCAGCCATATGCCCCCAAACACAAACCACGGCCCTTTTCTCTGGCAAACAAAACTCAACTGCCCCTCTTCTGGATGGCAGATTGCAGGAGCCACTTGGTACTATCAAACCAGCCCTACTTGGCACTGGTGCCACCTTGGGTCTGGGAAGCATGCTGCGTATCATGGATTTTCAGGAGCCAGCCGGCCACTGCAAGCTACAGGCCCCCAAACACAAACAACAGCCTTTATCTCTGGCAAACAAAATTCAGCTGCCCCGCTTCTGGATGGCAGATTGCAGGAGCCACTTGGTAGTATCAAACCAGCCCGACTTGGCACTGGTGTCAACTTGGGTCTGGGAACCATCCTGCGTATCGTGGATTCTAATTAGCCAGCTGGCCACTCCCAGCCACAGGCCCCCAAACACAAACAACGGTGCTTTTCCCTGGAAAACAAAACTCGCCTGCCAACTTTTTGATGGCAGATTGCAGGAGCCACTTGGTACTATCAAACCAGCCCAACTTGGCACTGGTGCCACCATGGGTCTGGTCACCATCCTGCCTATCGTAGCTTTTCAGGAGCCAGCCGGTCACTCCCAGCCATGGGCCCCCAGCCACAAACCTCGGCCCGTTTCCCTGGCACACAAAAGTAAGCTACCCCGCTTCTGGATGGCAGATTGCAGGACCAACTTGGCATCATCAAACCAGCCCGACTTGGCACTGGTGCCACCTCTGGTCTGGGAACCATCCTGCGTATCGTGGATTCTAAGTAGCCAGCTGGCCACTCCCAGCCACAGGTCCCCAAACACAAACAACGGTGCTTTTCCCTGGAAAACAAAACTGGCCTGCCAACTTTTTGATGGCAGATTGCAGGAGCCACTTGGTACTATCAAACCAGCCCAACTTGGCACTGGTGCCACCATGGGTCTGGTCACCATCCTGCCTATCGTAGCTTTTCAGGAGCCAGCCGGTCACTCCCAGCCAGAGGCCCCCAGCCACAAACCTCGGCCCGTTTCCCTGGCAAACAAAAGTAAGCTGCCCCGCTTCTGGATGGCAGATTGCAGGAACCACTTGGTACTATCAAACCAGCCTGACTTGGCACTGGTGCCACCTTGGGTCTGGGAACCATCCTGCGTATCGTGGGTTCTAAGGAGCCAGCCGGCTACTCCCAGCCACAGGCCCCCAATCACAAACAACGGCGCTTTTCCCTGGAAAACAAAACTCGCCTGCTAGCTTTTTTATGGCAGAGTGCAGGAGCCACTTGGTACAATCAAACCAGCCCAACTTGGCACTGGTGCCACTATGGGTCTGGTCACCATCCTGCCTATCGTAGCATTTCAGGAGCCAGTCGGTCACTCCCAGCCGTAGGCCCCCAGACACAAAATTCTGCCCGTTTCCCTGGCAAACAAAAGTAAGCTACCCCGCTTCTGGATGGCAGATTGCAGGAGCCACTTTGCACCATCAAACCAGCCCAACTTGGCACTGGTGCCACCTCTGGTCTGGGAACCATCCTGCGTATCGTGGATTCTAAGGCGCCAGGCGGGCACTCCCAGCCACAGGCCCCCAAACACAAACAACGGCGCTTTTCCCTGGAAAACAAAACTCGCCTGCCAACTTTTTGATGGCAGATTGCAGGAGCCACTTGGTACTATCAAACCAGCCCAACTCCGCTCTGGTGCCACCATGGGTCTGGTCACCATCCTGCCTATCGTAGCTTTTCAGGAGCCAGCCGGTCACTCCCAGCCATAGGCCCCCAGACAAAAACCTCGGCCCGTTTCCCTGGCAAACAAAAGTAAGCTGCCCTGCTTCTGGATGGCAGATTGCAGGACTTATTTAGTACTATCAAACCAGCCAGACGTGGCACTGGTGCCACCTTGGATCTGGGAACCATCTTGCCTATCGTGGATTTTAAGGAGCCAGCCGGCCTCTCTCAGCCATATGCCCCCAAACACAAACCACGGCCCTTTTCTCTGGCAAACAAAACTCAACTGCCCCTCTTCTGGATGGCAGATTGCAGGAGCCACTTGGTACTATCAAACCAGCCCGACTTGGCACTGGTGCCACCTTGGGTCTGGGAAGCATGCTGCGTATCATGGATTTTCAGGAGCCAGCCCGCCACTGCAAGCTACAGGCACCCAAACACAAACAACAGCCTTTTTCTCTGGCAAACAAAATTCAGCTGCCCCGCTTCTGGATGGCAGATTGCAGGAGCCACTTGGTACTATCAAACCAGCCCGACTTGGCACTGGTGCCAACTTGGGTCTGGGAACCATCCTGCCTATCGTGGATTCTAATTAGCCAGCTGGCCACTCCCAGCCACAGGCCCCCAAACACAAACAACGGTGCTTTTCCCTGGAAAACAAAACTCGCCTGCTAGCTTTTTGATGGCAGAGTGCAGGAGCCACTTGGTACAATCAAACCAGCCCAACTTGGCACTGGTGCCACTATGGGTCTGGTCACCATCCTGCCTATCGTAGCATTTCAGGAGCCAGTCGGTCACTCCCAGCCGTAGGCCCCCAGACACAAACAACGGCCCGTTTCCCTGGCAAACAAAATTAAGCTGCCCCGCTTCTGGATGGCAGATTGCAGGAGCCACTTGGTACTATCAAACCAGCCCAACTTGGCACTGGTGCCACCATGGGTCTGGTCACCATCCTGCCTATCGTAGCTTTTCAGGGGCCAGCCAGCCAGCCCCAGGCACTGGCCCCCAGACAAGAATTTCGGCCCGTTTCCCAGGCAAACCAAAGTAAGCTACCCCGCTTCTGGATGGCAGATTGCAGGAGCCACTTGGTACTATCAAACCAGCCCAACTTGGCACTGGTGCCACCATGGGTCTGGTCACCATCCTGCCTAGCATAGCTTTTCAGGAGCCAGGAGGCCACTCCCAGCCATAGACCCCCAGACAGAAACCTCGGCCCGTTTCCATGGAAAACAAAAGTAAGCTGCCCCGCTTCTGGATGGAAGATTGCAGGAGCCACTTGGTACTATCAAATTAGCCCAACTTGGCACTGGTGCCACCATGGGTCTGGTAAACATCCTGCCTATCGTAGCTTTTCAGGAGCCAGCCAGTCACTCCCTGCCATAGGGCCCCAGACAAATACCTCGGCCCGTTTCCCTGGCAAACAAAAGTAAGCTGCCCCGCTTCTGGATGGCAGATTGCAGGAGCCACTTGGTACTATGAAACCAGCCCGACTTGGCACTGGTGCCACCTTGGATCTGGGAACCATGCTGCGTAACGTGGATTCTAAGACGACAGGCGGCCACTCCCAGCCACAGGGCCCCAAACACAAACAACGGTGCTTTTCCCTGGAAAACAAAACTCGCCTCCCAACTTTTTGATGGCAGATTGCAGGAGCCACTTGGTACTATCAAATCAGCCCAACTTGGCACTGCTGCTACCATGGGTCTGGTAATCATCCTGCCTACTGTAGCTTTTCAGGAGCCAGCCGGTCACTCCCAGCCATAGGCCCCCAGAAAAAAACCTCGGCCCGTTTCCCTGGCAAACAAAAGTAAGCTGCCCCGCTTCTGGATGGCAGATTGCAGGAACCACTTGGTACTATCAAACCAGCCTGACTTGGCACTGGTGCCACCTTGGGTCTGGGAACCATCCTGCGTATCGTGGATTCTAAGGAGCCAGCCGGCCACTCCCAGCCACAGGACCCCAAACACAAACAACAGTGCTTTTCTCTGGCAAACAAAACTCAGTTGCCCTGCTTTTGGATGGCAGATTGCAGGAGCGACTTGGTACTATCAAACCAGCCCAACTTGGCACTGGTGCCTCCATGGGTCTGGTCACCATCCTGCCTATCGTAGCTTTTCAGGAGCCAGCCGGTCACTCCCAGCCATAGGCCCCAGACACAAAGCTCTGCCCGATTCCCTGGCAAACAAAAGTAAGCTACCCCGCTTCTGGATGGCAGATTGCAGGAACCACTTTGAAACATCAAACCAGCCCGACTTGGCACTGGTGCCACCTCTGGTCTGGGAACCATCCTGCGTATCGTGGATTCTAAGGAGCCATCTGGCCACTCCCAGCTACAGGCCCACAAACACAAACCACGGCGCTTTTCCCTGGAAAACAAAACTGGCCTGCCAAATATTTGATGGCAGATTGCAGGAGCCACTTGGTACTATCAAACCAGCCCGACTTGGCACTGGTGCCACCTCTGGTCTGGGAACCATCCTGCCTATCGTGGATTTTCAGGGGCCAGCCGGCCACTCTCAGCCATACGCCCCCAAACACAAACCACGGCCCTTTTCTCTGGCAAACAAAACTCAACTGCCCCTCTTCTGGATGGCAAATTGCAGGACGCACTTGGTACTACGAAAACAGCCCGACTTGGCACTGATGCCACCTTGGGTCAGGGAACCATCCTGCGTATCGAGCATTTAAGGAGCCAGCCGTCCACGCCCAGCCATATATCGCCAAAAACAAACCACGGAACTTTCCTCCAGCAAACAAAAATCCGCTGCCCCGCGTCTGGATGGCAGATTGCAGGAGCCACTTTGCACCATCAAACCAGCCCGACTTGGCACTGGTGCCACCTTGGATCTGGGAACCATCCTGCCTATCGTGGATTTTCAGGGGCCAGCCGGCCACTCTCAGCCATAGGCCCCCAAAAACAAACCACGGCACTTTACTCTGGTAAACAAAACTCAACTGCCCCTCTTCTGGATGGCAAATTGCAGGACGCACTTGGTACTACAAAAGCAGCCCGACTTGGCACTGGTGCCACCTTGGGTCTGGTCACCATCCTGCGTAGGGTGCATTTTAAGGAGCCAGCTGGCCACTCCCAGCCATAGGCCCCCAGACACAAAATTCTGCCCGTTTCCCTGGCAAACAAAAGTAATCTACCCCGCTTCTGGATGGCAGATTGCAGGAGCCACTTTGCACCATCAAACCAGCCAAACTTGGCACTGGTGCCACCTTGGGTCTGGGTACCATCCTGCGTATCGTGGATTCTAAGGAGCCAGCCGGCCACTCCCAGCCACAGGCCCCCAAACACAAACAACGGCGCTTTTCCCTGGAAAACAAAACTCGCCTGCCATCTTTTTGATGGCAGATTGCAGGAGCTATTTAGTACTATCAAACCAGCCCGACTTGGCACTGGTGCCACCTTGGATCTGGGAACCATCCTGACTATTGTGGATTTTCAGGTGTCAGCCGGCCCCTCTCAGCCATATTCCCTCAAACACAAACCACAGCCCTTTTCTCTGGCAAACAAAACTCAACTGCCCCTCTTCTGGAAGGCAAATTGCAGGACGCACTTGGTACTACAAAAACAGCCCAACTTGGCACTGGTGCCACCTCTGGCCTGGGAACCATCCTGCGTATCGAGCTTTTTAAGGAGCCAGCCGGCCACTCCCAGCCATATGCCCCAAAAATGAACCACGGACTTGTTGTCTGGCAAACAAAAATCAGCTGCCCCGCGTCGGGATGGCAGATTGCAGGAGCCACTTTGCACCATCAAACCAGCCCGACTTGGCTCTGGTGCCACCTTGGGTCTGGGAACCATTCTGCCTATCGTGGATTTTCAGGGGCCAGCCGGCCACTCTGAGCCATAGGCCCCCAAACAAAAACCACGGCCCTTTTCTCTGGCAAACAAAACTCAGCTGCCCCGCTTCTGGATGGCAGATTGCAGGACGCACTTGGTACAATCAAACCAGCCCAACTTGGCACTGGTGCCACCTTGGGTCTGGGAACCATCCTGCGTATTGTGGATTGTCAGGAGCCAGCCGACCACTCTCGGCCACAGACCCCAATCAAAAACAACGGCCCGATTCACAGGCAAAAAATCTCAGCTGCCCCACTTGTGGATGGGAGATTGCAGGAGGCGCTTGACACTGTCAAACCAGCCCAACTTGGCACTGGTGCCACCTTGGCTCTGGGAACCATGCTGCGTATCATGGAATTTAAGGAGCCAGTCGGCCACTCCCAGCCACAGGACGCAAACACATACCACAGCCCTTTTCCCTGGCAAACAAAACTCAGCTGCCCTGCTTTTGGATGGCAGATTGCAGGAGCCACTTGGTACTATCAAACCAGCCCAACTTGGCACTGGTGCCTCCATGGGTCTGGTCACCATCCTGCGTATCGTAGCTTTTCAGGAGCCAGCCGGTCAGTCCCAGCCATAGGCCCCAGACACAAAGCTCTGCCCGTTTCCCTGGCAAACAAAAGTAAGCTACCCCGCTTCTGGATGGCAGATTGCGGGAGCCACTTGGTACTATCAAACCAGCCCGACTTGGCACTGGTGCCACCTTGGCTCTGGGAACCATCCTGCGTATCGTGGATTCTTAGGAGCCAGCTGGCCACTCCCAGCCACAGGCCCCCAAACACAAACAACGGTGCTTTTCCCTGGAAAACAAAACTGGCCTGCCAACTTTTTGATGGCAGATTGCAGGAGCCACTTGGTACTATCAAACCAGCCCAACTTGGCTCTGGTGCCACCATGGGTCTGGTCACCATCCTGCCTATCGTAGCTTTTCAGAGCCAGCCGGTCACTCCCAGCCATAGGCCCCCAGACAAAAACCTCGGCCCGTTTCCCTGGCAAACAAAAGTAAGCTGCCCCGCTTCTGGATGGCAGATTGCAGGAGTTATTTAGTACTATCAAACCAGCCAGACGTGGCACTGGTGCCACCTTGGATCTGGGAACCATCTTGCCTATCGTGGATTTTAAGGAGCCAGCCGGCCTCTCTCAGCCATATGCCCCCAAACACAAACCACGGCCCTTTTCTCTGGCAAACAAAACTCAACTGCCCCTCTTCTGGATGGCAGATTGCAGGAGCCACTTGGTACTATCAAACCAGCCCTACTTGGCACTGGTGCCACCTTGGGTCTGGGAAGCATGCTGCGTATCATGGATTTTCAGGAGCCAGCCCGCCACTGCAAGCTACAGGCCCCCAAACACAAACAACAGCCTTTATCTCTGGCAAACAAAATTCAGCTGCCCCGCATCTGGATGGCAGATTGCAGGAGCCACTTGGTAGTATCAAACCAGCCCGACTTGGCACTGGTGCCAACTTGGGTCTGGGAACCATCCTGCGTATCGTGGATTCTAATTAGCCAGCTGGCCACTCCCAGCCACAGGCCCCCAAACACAAACAACGGTGCTTTTCCCTGGAAAACAAAACTCGCCTGCCAACTTTTTGATGGCAGATTGCAGGAGCCACTTGGTACTATCAAACCAGCCCAACTTGGCACTGGTGCCACCATGGGTCTGGTCACCATCCTGCCTATCGTAGCTTTTCAGGAGCCAGCCGGTCACTCCCAGCCATGGGCCCCCAGCCACAAACCTCGGCCCGTTTCCCTGGCACACAAAAGTAAGCTACCCCGCTTCTGGATGGCAGATTGCAGGAGCAACTTGGCATCATCAAACCAGCCCGACTTGGCACTGGTGCCACCTCTGGTCTGGGAACCATCCTGCGTATCGTGGGTTCTAAGGAGCCAGCCGGCCACTCCCAGCCACAGGCCCCCAATCACAAACAACGGCGCTTTTCCCTGGAAAACAAAACTCGCCTGCTAGCTTTTTGATGGCAGAGTGCAGGAGCCACTTGGTACAATCAAACCAGCCCAACTTGGCACTGGTCCCACTATGGGTCTGGTCACCATCCTGCCTATCGTAGCTTTTCAGGAGCCAGCCGGTCACTCCCAGCCGTAGGCCTCCAGACACAAACCTCGGCCCGTTTCCCTGGCAAACAAAATTAAGCTGCCCCGCTTCTGGATGGCAGATTGCAGGAGCCACTTGGTACTATCAAACCAGCCCAACTTAGCACTGGTGCCACCTTGGGTCAGGTCACCATCCTGCCTATCGTAGCTTTTCAGGGGCCAGCCAGCCAGCCCCAGGCACTGGCCCCCAGACAAGAATTTCGGCCCATTTCCCTGGCAAACAAAAGTAAGCTACCCCGCTTCTGGATGGCAGATTGCAGGAGCCACTTGGTAATATCAAACCAGCCCAACTTGGCACTGGTGCCACCACTGGTCTGGGAACCATCCTGCGTATCGTGGATTCTAAGCAGCCACCCGGCCACTCCGAGCCACATGCCCCCAAACACAAACAACGGCGCTTTTCCCCGGAAAACAAAACTCGCCTGCCAACAATTTGATGGCAGATTGCAGGAGCCACTTGGTACTATCAAACCAGCCCAACTTGGCACTGGTGCCACCATGGGTCTGGTCACCATCCTGCCTAGCATAGCTTTTCAGGAGCCAGGAGGTCACTCCCAGCCATAGACCCCCAGACAGAAACCTCGGCCCGTTTCCATAGAAAAAAAAAGTAAGCTGCCCCGCTTCTGGATGGCAGATTGCAGGAGCCACTTGGTACTATCAAATTCGCCCAACTTGGCACTGGTGCCACCATGGGTCTGGTAAACATCCTGCCTATCGTAGCTTTTCAGGAGCCAGCCAGTCACTCCCTGCCATAGGGCCCCAGACAAATACCTCGGCCCGTTTCCCTGGCAAACAAAAGTAAGCTGCCCCGCTTCTGGATGGCAGATTGCAGGAGCCACTTGGTACTATCAAACCAGCCCGACTTGGCAATGGTGCCACCTCTGGTCTGGGAACCATGCTGCGTAACGTGGATTCTAAGACGACAGGCGGCCACTCCCAGCCACAGGGCCCCAAACACAAACAACGGCGCTTTTCCCTGGAAAAGAAAGCTCACCTGCCAACATTTTGATGGCAGATTGCAGGAGCCACTTGGTACTATCAAATCAGCCCAACTTGGCACTGCTGCTACCATGGGTCTGGTAATCATCCTGCCTACTGTAGATTTTCAGGTGCCAGCGGGTCACTCCCAGCCATAGGCCCCCAGAAAAAACCTCGGCCCGTTTCCCTGGCAAACAAAAGTAAGCTGCCCCGCTTCCGGATGGCAGATTGCAGGAACCTCTTGGTACTATCAAACCAGCCAGACTTGGAACTGGTGCCACCTTGGGACTGGAAACCATCCTGCGTATCGTGGATTCTAAGGAGGCAGCCGGCCACTCCCAGCCACAGGCCCCCAAACACAAACAACGGCGCTTTTCCCTGGAAAACAAAACTGGCCTGCCAACATTTTGATGGCAGATTGCAGGAGCCACTTGGTGCTATCAAACCAGCCAACTTGGCACTGGTGCCACCATGGGTCTGGTCAAAATCCTGCCTATCGTAGCTTTTCAGGAGCCAGCTGGCCACTCCCAGCCATAGGCGCCCAGACACAAATCTCGGCCCATTGCCATGGTAAACAAAAGTAAGCTGCCCCGCTTCTGGATGGCAGATTGCAGGAGCCACTTGGTACTATCAAACCAGCCCAACCTGGCACTGGTGCCACCTCGGGTCTGGTAACCATCCTGCCTATCGTAGCTTTTCAGGAGCCAGCCAGTCACTCCCAGCCATAGGCCCCCAGACACAAACCTCGCCCCGTTTCCCTTGCAAACAAAAGTAAGCTGCCCCGCTTCTGGATGGTAGATTGCAGGAGCCACTTGGTACTATCAAACCAGCCCGACTTGGCACTGGTGCCACCTTGGCTCTGGGAACCATGCTGCGTAACGTAGATTCTAAGGCGCGAGGCGGCCACTCCAAGCCACAGGCCCCCAAACACAAACAAAGGCGCTTTTCTCTGGGAAACAAAACTCAGTTGCCCTGATTTTGGATGGCTGATTGCAGGAGCCACTTGGTACTATCAAACCAGCCCAACTTGGCACTGGTGCCACCATGGGTCTGGTAACCATCCTGCCTATCGTAGCTTTTCAGGAGCCAGCCGGTCACTCTCAGCCATAGGCCCCAGACACAAAGCTCTGCCCGTTTCCCTGGCAAACAAAAGTAAGCTACCCCGCTTCTGGATGGCAGATTGCAGGAGCCACTTTGAACCATCAAACCAGCCCGACTTGGCACTGGTGCCACCTCTGGTCTGGGCACCATCCTGCGTTTTGTGGATTCTAAGGAGCCACCTGGACACTCCCAGCCACAGGCCCACAAACACAAACAACGGCGCTTTTCCCTGGAAAACAAAACTGGCCTGCCAAATTATTGATGGCAGATTGCAGGAGCCACTTGGTACTATCAAACCAGCCCAACTTGGCACTGGTGCCACCATGGGTCTGGTCACCATCCTGCCTATCGTAGCTTTTCAGGAGCCAGCCGGTCACTCCCAGCCATAGGCCCCCAGACACAAATCTCGGCCCGTTTCCATGGCAAACAAAAGTAAGCTGCCCCGCTTCTGGATGGCAGATTGCAGGAGCTATTTATTACTATCAAACCAGCCCGACTTGGCACTGGTGCCACCTCTGGTCTGGGAACCATCCTGCCTATCGTGGATTTTCAGGGGCCAGCCGGCCACTCTCAGCCATATGCCCCCAAACACAAACCACGGCCCTTTTCTCTGGCAAACAAAACTCAACTGCCCCTCTTCTGGATGGCAAATTGCAGGACGCACTTGGTACTACGAAAACAGCCCGACTTGGCACTGATGCCACCTTGGGTCAGGGAACCATCCTGCGTATCGAGCTTTTTAAGGAGCCAGCCGGCCACGCCCAGCCATATACCGCCAAAAACAAACCACGGAACTTTTCTCCAGCAAACAAAAATCCGCTGCCCCGCGTCTGGATGGCAGATTGCAGGAGCCACTTTGCACCATCAAACCAGCCCGACTTGGCACTGGTGCCACCTTGGATCTGGGAACCATTCTGCCTATCGTGGATTTTCAGGGGCCAGCCGGCCACTCTCAGCCATAGCCCCCAAACACAAACCACGGACCTTTACTCTGGTAAACAAAACTCAACTGCCCCTCTTCGGGATGGCAAATTGCAGGACGCACTTGGTACTAAAAAACCAGCCCGACTTGGCACTGGTGCCACATTGGGTCTGGTCACCATCCTGCGTATCGTGCATTTTAAGGAGCCAGCTGGTCACTCCCAGCCATATGATACCAAACACAACCCACGGCCCTTTCCTCTGGGAAACAAAACTCAGCTGCCCAGCGTCTGGATGGCACATTGCAGGAGCCACTTTGTACTATCAAACCCGCCCGACTTGGCACTGCTGCCACCTTGGCTCCTGGAACCATCCTGCGTATCGTGGATTCTAAGGAGCCAGCCGGCCACTCCCAGCCGCAGGCCCCCAAACAGAAACAACGGCGCTTTTCCCTGGAAAACAAAATTCGCCTGCCAAAATTTTGATGGCAGATTGCAGGAGCCACTTGGTACTATCAAACCAGCCCGACTTGGCACTGCTGCCGCCTTGGGTCTGGGAACCATGCTGCGTAACGTAGATTCTAATGCGCCAGGCGGCCACTCCCAGCCACAGGCCCACAAAGAAAAACAACGGCGCTTTTCCCTGGAAAACAAAACTCAACTGCCAACTTTTTGATGGCAGATTGCAGGAGCCACTTGGTACAATCAAACCAGCCCAACCTGGCACTGGTGCCACCTCGGGTCTGGTAACCATCCTGCCTATCGTAGCTTTTCAGGAGCCAGCCGGTCACTCCCAGCCATAGGCCCCCAGACACAAACCTCGCCCCGTTTCCCTTGCAAACAAAAGTAAGCTGCCCCGCTTCTGGATGGCAGATTGCAGGAGCCACTTGGTACTAAAAAACCAGCCCGACTTGGCACTGGTGCCACATTGGGTCTGGTCACCATCCTGCGTATCGTGCATTTTAAGGAGCCAGCTGGTCACTCCCAGCCATAGGCCCCCAGACACAAAATTCTGCCCCTTTCCCTGGGAAACAAAAGTAATCTACCCTGCTTCTGGATGGCAGATTGCAGGAGCCACTTTGCACCATCAAACCAGCCCAACTTGGCACTGGTGCCACCTTGGGTCTGGGAACCATCCTGCGTATCGTGGATTCTAAGGAGCCAGCCGGCCACTCCCAGCCACAGGCCCCCAAACAAAAACAACGGCGCTTTTCCCTGGAAAACAAAATTCGCCTGCCAACTTTTTGATGGCAGATTGCAGGAGCTATTTAGTACAATCAAACCAGCCCGACTTGGCACTGGTGCCACCTTGGATCTGGGAACCATCCTGCCTATTTTGATTTTTCAGGTGTCAGCCGGCCCCTCTCAGCCATATTCCCTCAAACACAAACCACGGCCCTTTTCTCTGGCAAACAAAACTCAACTGCCCCTCTTCTGGAATGCAAATTGCAGGACGCACTTGGTACTACAAAAACAGCCCAACTTGGCACTGGTGCCACCTCTGGCCTGGGAACCATCCTGCGTATCGAGCTTTTTAAGGAGCCAGCCGGCCACTCCCAGCCATATGCCCCCAAAAATGAACCACGGACTTGTTGTCTGGCAAACAAAAATCAGCTGCCCCGCGTCGGGATGGCAGATTGCAGGAGCCACTTTGCACCATCAAACCAGCCCGACTTGGCTCTGGTGCCACCTTGGGTCTGGGAACCATTCTGCCTATCGTGGATTTTCAGGGGCCAGCCGGCCACTCTGAGCCATAGGCCCCCAAACAAAAACCACGGCCCTTTTCTCTGGCAAACAAAACTCAGCTGCCCCGCTTCTGGATGGCAGATTGCAGGACGCACTTGGTACAATCAAACCAGCCCAACTTGGCACTGGTGCCACCTTGGGTCTGGGAACCATCCTGCGTATTGTGGATTGTCAGGAGCCAGCCGACCACTCTCGGCCACAGACCCCAATCAAAAACAACGGCCCGATTCACAGGCAAAAAAATCTCAGCTGCCCCACTTGTGGATGGGAGATTGCAGGAGGCGCTTGACACTGTCAAACCAGCCCAACTTGGCACTGGTGCCACCTTGGGCCTGGGAACGATGCTGCGTATCATGGAATTTAAGGAGCCAGTCGGCCACTCCCAGCCACAGGACCCAAACACATACCACAGCCCTTTTCTGTGGAAAACAAAACTCAGCTGCCCTGCTTTTGGATGGCAGATTGCAGGAGCCACTTGGTACTATCAAACCAGCCCAACTTGGCACTGGTGCCACCATGGGTCTGGTCACCATCCTGCCTATCGTAGCTTTTCAGGAGCCAGCCGGTCACTCTCAGCCATAGGCCCCAGACACAAAGCTCTGCCCGTTTCCCTGGCAAACAAAAGTAAGCTACCCCGCTTCTGGATGGCAGATTGCGGGAGCCACTTGGTACTATCAAACCAGCCCGACTTGGCACTGGTGCCACCTCTGGTCTGGAAACCATCCTGCGTATCGTGGATTCTTAGGAGCCAGCTGGTCACTCCCAGCCACAGGCCCCCAAACAAAAACAACGGTGCTTTTCCCGGGAAAACAAAACTGGCCTGCCAACTTTTTGATGGCAGATTGCAGGAGCCACTTGGTACTATCAAACCAGCCCGACTTGGCACTGGTGCCACCTTGGCTCTGGGAACCATGCTGCGTAACGTAGATTCTAAGGCGCGAGGCGGCCACTCCCAGCCACAGGCCCCCAAACACAAACAACGGCGCTTTTCCCTGGAAAACAAAACTGGCCTGCCAACTTTTTGATGGCAGATTGCAGGAGCCACTTGGTACTATCAAACCAGCCCAACTTGGCACTGGTGCCACCATGGGTCTGGTCACCATCCTGCCTATCGTAGCTTTTCAGGAGCCAGCCGGTCACTCCCAGCCATAGGCCCCCAGACACAAAGCTCGGCCCTTTTCCCTGGCAAACAAAAGTAAGCTGCCCCGCTTCTGGATGGCAGATTGCAGGAGTTATTTAGTACTATCAAACCAGCCAGACGTGGCACTGGTGCCACCTTGGATCTGGGAACCATCTTGCCTATCGTGGATTTTAAGGAGCCAGCCGGCCTCTCTCCGCCATATGCCCCCAAACACAAACCATGGCCCTTTTCTCTGGCAAACAAAACTCAACTGCCCCTCTTCTGGATGGCAGATTGCAGGAGCGACTTGGTACTATCAAACCAGCCCTACTTGGCACTGGTGCCACCGTGGGTCTGGGAAGCATGCTGCGTATCATGGATTTTCAGGAGCCAGCCCGCCACTGCAAGCTACAGGCCCCCAAACACAAACAACAGCCTTTTTCTCTGGCAAACAAAATTCAGCTGCCCCGCTTCTGGATGGCAGATTGCAGGAGCCACTTGGTAGTATCAAACCAGCCCGACTTGGCACTGGTGCCAACTTGGGTCTGGGAACCATCCTGCGTATCGTGGATTCTAATTAGCCAGCTGGCCACTCCCAGCCACAGGCCCCCAAACACAAACAACGGTGCTTTTCCCTGGAAAACAAAACTGGCCTGCCAACTTTTTGATGGCAGATTGCAGGAGCCACTTGGTACTATCAAACCAGCCCAACTTGGCACTGGTGCCACCATGGGTCTGGTCACCATCCTGCCTATCGTAGCTTTTCAGGAGCCAGCCGGTCACTCCCAGCCATGGGCCCCCAGCCACAAACCTCGGCCCGTTTCCCTGGCACACAAAAGTAAGCTACCCCGCTTCTGGATGGCAGATTGCAGGAGCAACTTGGCATCATCAAACCAGCCCGACTTGGCACTGGTGCCACCTCTGGTCTGGGAACCATCCTGCGTATCGTTGGTTCTAAGGAGCCAGCCGGCCACTCCCAGCCACAGGCCCCCAATCACAAACAACGGCGCTTTTCCCTGGAAAACAAAACTCGCCTGCTAGCTTTTTGATGGCAGAGTGCAGGAGCCACTTGGTACAATCAAACCAGCCCAACTTGGCACTGGTGGCACTATGGGTCTGGTCACCATCCTGCCTATCGTAGCATTTCAGGAGCCAGCCGGTCACTCCCAGCCGTAGGCCTCCAGACACAAACCTCGGCCCGTTTCCCTGGCAAACAAAATTAAGCTGCCCCGCTTCTGGATGGCAGATTGCAGGAGCCACTTGGTACTATCAAACCAGCCCAACTTGGCACTGGTGCCACCATGGGTCTGGTCACCATCCTGCCTATCGTAGCTTTTCAGGGGCCAGCCAGCCAGCCCCAAGCACTGGCCCCCAGACAAGAATTTCGGCCCATTTCCCTGGCAAACAAAAGTAAGCTACCCCGCTTCTGGATGGCAGATTGCAGGAGCCACTTGGTAATATCAAACCAGCCCAACTTGGCACTGGTGCCACCTCTGGTCTGGGAACCATCCTGCGTATCGTGGATTCTAAGCAGCCACCCGGCCACTCCGAGCCACAGGACCACAAACACAAACAACGGCGCTTTTCCCCGGAAAACAAAACTCGCCTGCCAACATTTTGATGGCAGATTGCAGGAGCCACTTGGTACTATCAAATCAGCCCAACTTGGCACTGGTGCCACCATGGGTCTGGTCACCATCCTGCCTAGCATAGCTTTTCAGGAGCCAGGAGGTCACTCCCAGCCATAGACCCCCAGACAGAAACCTCGGCCCGTTTCCATGGAAAACAAAAGTAAGCTGCCCCGCTTCTGGATGGCAGATTGCAGGAGCCACTTGGTACTATCAAATTAGCCCAACTTGGCACTGGTGCCACCATGGGTCTGGTAAACATCCTGCCTATCGTAGCTTTTCAGGAGCCAGCCAGTCACTCCCTGCCATAGGGCCCCAGACAAATACCTCGGCCCGTTTCCCTGGCAAACCAAAGTAAGCTGCCCCGCTTCTGGATGGCAGATTGCAGGAGCCACTTGGTACTATCAAACCAGCCCGACTTGGCAATGGTGCCACCTCTGGTCTGGGAACCATCCTGCGTAACGTGGATTCTAAGACGACAGGCGGCCACTCCCAGCCACAGGGCCCCAAACACAAACAACGGCGCTTTTCCCTGGAAAACAAAACTCGCCTGCCAACATTTTGATGGCAGATTGCAGGAGCCACTTGGTACTATCAAATCAGCCCAACTTGGCACTGCTGCTACCATGGGTCTGGTAATCATCCTGCCTACTGTAGCTTTTCAGGAGCCAGCCGGTCACTCCCAGCCATAGGCCCCCAGAAAAAAACCTCGGCCCGTTTCCCTGGCAAACAAAAGTAAGCTGCCCCGCTTCTGGATGGCAGATTGCAGGAACCTCTTGGTGCTATCAAACCAGCCATACTTGGAACTGGTGCCTCCTTGGGACTGGAAACCATCCTGCGTATCGTGGATTCTAAGGAGGCAGCCGGCCACTCCCAGCCACAGGCCCCCAAACACAAACAACGGCGCTTTTCCCTGGAAAACAAAACTCGCCTGCCAACATTTTGATGGCAGATTGCAGGAGCCACTTGGTGCTATCAAACCAGCCAACTTGGCACTGGTGCCACCATGGGTCTGGTCAAAATCCTGCCTATCGTAGCTTTTCAGGAGCCAGCTGGCCACTCCCAGCCATAGGCGCCCAGACACAAAGCTCGGCCCATTTCCATGGTAAACAAAAGTAAGCTGCCCCGCTTCTGGATGGCAGATTGCAGGAGCCACTTGGTACTATCAAACCAGCCCAACCTGGCACTAGTGCCACCACTGGTCTGGGAACTATCCTGCGTATCGTGGATTCTAAGGAGCCAGCCGGCCACTCCCAGCCACAGGACCCCAGACACAAAGCTCTGCCCGTTTCCCTGACAAACAAAATTAAGCTACCCCGCTTCTGGATGGCAGATTGCAGGAGCTATTTAGTACTATCAAACCAGCCCGACTTGGCACTGGTGCCACCTTGGCTCTGGGAACCATCCTGCCTATCGTGGATTTTGTGGTGTCAGCCGGCCACTCTCAGCCATATGCCCTCAAAAACAAACCACGGCCCTTTTCTCTGGCAAACAAAACTCAACTGCCCCTCTTCTGGAAGGCAAATTGCAGGACGCACTTGGTACTACAAAAACAGCCCAACTTGGCACTGGTGCCACCTTGGGTCTGGGAACCATTCTGCCTATCGTGGATTTTCAGGGGCCAGCCGGCCACTCTGAGCCATTGGCCCCCCAACAAAAACCACGGCCCTTTTCTCTGGCAAACAAAATTCAGCTGCCCCACTTCTGGATGGCAGATTGCAGGAGCCACTTGGTACTATCAAACCAGCCCAACTTGGCACTGGTGTCACCATGGGTCTGGTCACCATCCTGCCTATCGTAGCTTTTCAGGAGCCAGCCGGTCACTCCCAGCCATAGGCCCCAGACACAAACCTCGGCCCGTTTCCCTGGCAAACAAAAGTAAGCTGCCCCGCTTCTGGATGGCAGATTGCAGGAGACACTTGGTACTATCAAATCAGCCCGACTTGGAACTGGTGCCTCCTCTGGTCTGGGAACCATCCTGCGTATCGTGGATTCTAAGGAGCCAGCCGGCCACTCCCAGCCACAGGCCCCCAAACACAAACAACCGCGCTATTCCCTGGAAAACAAAACTCGCCTGCCAACTTTTTGATGGCAGATTGCAGGAGCCACTTGGTGCTATCAAACCAGCCAACTTGGCACTGGTGCCACCATGGGTCTGGTCACCATCCTGCCTATCGTAGCTTTTCAGGAGCCAGCCGGTCACTCCCAGCCATAGGCGCCCAGACACAAAGCTCGGCCCATTTCCATGGTAAACAAAAGTAAGCTGCCCCGCTTCTGGATGGCAGATTGCAGGAACCACTTGGTACTATCAAACCAGCCCGACTTGGCACTGGTGCCACCTCGGGTCTGGGAACCATCCTGCGTATCGTGGATTCTAAGGAGCCAGCCGGCCACTCCCAGCCACAGGCCCCCAAACACAAACAACAGCGCTATTCTCTGGCAAACAAAACTCAGTTGCCCTGCTTTTGGATGGCAGATTGCAGGAGCGACTTGCTACTATCAAACCAGCCCAACTTGGCACTGGTGCCTCCATGGGTCTGGTAAACATCCTGCCTATCGTAGCTTTTCAGGAGCCAGCCGGTCACTCCCAGCCATAGGCCGCCAGACACAAAGCTCTGCCCGTTTCCCTGGCAAACAAAAGTAGGCTACCCCGCTTCTGGATGGCAGATTGCAGGAGCCACTTTGAACCATCAAACCAGCCCGACTTGGCACTGGTGCCACCTCTGGTCTGGGAACCATCCTGCGTATCGTGGATTCTAAGGAGCCAGCTGGCCACTCCCAGCCACAGGCCCACAAACAAAAACAACGGCGCTTTTCCCTGGAAAACAAAACTGGCCTGCCAAATTTTTGATGTCAGATTGCAGGAGCCACTTGGTACTATCAAACCAGCCCAACTTGGCACTGGTGCCACCATGGGTCTGGTCACCATCCTGCCTATCGTTGCTTTTCAGGAGCCAGCCGGTCACTCCCAGCCATAGGCCCCCAGACACAAATCTCGGCCCGTTTCCCTGGCAAACAAAAGTAAGCTGCCCCGCTTCTGGATGGCAGATTGCAGGCGCTATTTATTACTATCAAACCAGCCCGACTTGGCACTGGTGCCACCTTGGGTCAGGGAACCATCCTGCGTATCGAGCTTTTTAAGGAGCCAGCCGGCCACGCCCAGCCATATACCGCCAAAAACAAACCACGGAACCTTTCTCCAGCAAACAAAAATCCGCTGCCCCGCGTCTGGATGGCAGATTGCAGGAGCCACTTTGCACCATCAAACCAGCCCGACTTGGCGCTGGTGCCACCTTGGATGTGGGAACCATTCTGCCTATCGTGGATTTTCAGGGGCCAGCCGGCCACTCTCAGACATAGGCCCCCAAACACAAACCACGGACCTTTACTCTGGTAAACAAAACTCAACTGCCCCTCTTCGGGATGGCAAATTGCAGGACGCACTTGGTACTAAAAAACCAGCCCGACTTGGCACTGGTGCCACCTTGGGTCTGGTCACCATCCTGCGTATCGTGCATTTTAAGGAGCCAGCTGGCCACTCCCAGCCATATGACACCAAACACAAACCACGGCCCTTTCCTCTGGGAAACAAAACTCAGCAGCCCAGCGTCTGGATGGCACATTGCAGGAGCCACTTCGTACTATCAAACCAGCCCGACTTGGCACTGGTGCCACCTTGCTCTGGGAACCATCCTGCGTATCGTGGATTCTAAGGAGCCAGCCGGCCACTCCCAGCCGCAGGCGCCCAAACAAAAACAACGGCGCTTTTCCCTGGAAAACAAAACTCGACTGCCAAAATTTTGATGGCAGATTGCAGGAGCCACTTGGTACTATCAAACCAGCCCGACTTGGCACTGCTGCCGCCTTGGGTCTGGGAACCATGCTGCGTAACGTAGATTCTAAGGCGCGAGGCGGCCACTCCCAGCCACAGGCCCCCAAAGAAAAACAACGGCGCTTTTCCCTGGGAAACAAAACTCGCCTGCCAACTTTTTGATGGCAGATTGCAGGAGCCACTTGGTACTATCAAACCAGCCCAACTTGGCACTGGTGCCACCATGGGTCTGGTAAACATCCTGCCTATCGTAGCTTTTCAGGAGCCAGCTGGCCACTCCCAGCCACAGGCCCCCAAAGAAAAACAACGGTGCTTTTCCCTGGAAAACAAAACTGGCCTGCCAACTTTTTGATGGCAGATTGCAGGAGCCACTTTGCACCATCAAACTAGCCCGACTTGGCACTGGTGCCACCTCTGGTCTGGGAACCATCCTGCCTATCGTGGATTTTCAGGGGCCAGCCGGCCACTCTCAGCCATATGCCCCCAAACACAAACCACGGCCCTTTTCTCTGGCAAACAAAACACAACTGCCCCTCTTCTGGATGGCAAATTGCAGGACGCACTTGGTACTACGAAAACAGCCCGACTTGGCACTGATGCCACCTTGGGTCAGGGAACCATCCTGCGTATCGAGCTTTTTAAGGAGCCAGCCGGCCACGCCCAGCCATATACCGCCAAAAACAAACCACGGAACTTTTCTCCAGCAAACAAAAATCCGCTGCCCCGCGTCGGGATGGCAGATTGCAGGAGCCACTTTGCACCATCAAACCAGCCCGACTTGGCTCTGGTGCCACCTTGGGTCTGGGAACCATTCTGCCTATCGTGGATTTTCAGGGGCCAGCCGGCCACTCTGAGCCATAGGCCCCCAAACAAAAACCACGGCCCTTTTCTCTGGCAAACAAAACTCAGCTGCCCCGCTTCTGGATGGCAGATTGCAGGACACACTTGGTACAATCAAACCAGTCCAACTTGGCACTGGTGCCACCTTGGGTCTGGGAACCATCCTGCGTATTGTGGATTGTCAGGAGCCAGCCGACCACTCTCGGCCACAGACCCCAATCAAAAACAACGGCCCGATTCACAGGCAAAAAAATCTCAGCTGTCCCACTTGTGGATGGGAGATTGCAGGAGACGCTTGACACTGTCAAACCAGCCCAACTTGGCACTGGTGCCACCTTGGGCCTGGGAACGATGCTGCGTATCATGGAATTTAAGGAGCCAGTCGGCCACTCCCAGCCACAGGACCCAAACACATACCACAGCCCTTTTCTTTGGAAAACAAAACTCAGCTGCCCTGCTTTTGGATGGCAGATTGCAGGAGCCACTTGGTACTATCAAACCAGCCCGACTTGGCACTGGTGCCACCTCTGGTCTGGAAACCATCCTGCGTATCGTGGATTCTTAGGAGCCAGCTGGCCACTCCCAGCCACAGGCCCCCAAACAAAAACAACGGTGCTTTTCCCTGGAAAACAAAACTGGCCTGCCAACTTTTTGATGGCAGATTGCAGGAGCCACTTGGTACTATCAAACCAGCCCGACTTGGCACTGGTGCCACCTTTGCTCTGGGAACCATGCTGCGTAACGTAGATTCTAAGGCCCGAGGCGGCCACTCCCAGCCACAGGCCCCCAAACACAAACAACGGCGCTTTCCCCTGGAAAGCAAAACTCGCCTGCCAACTTTTTGATGGCAGATTGCAGGAGCCACTTGGTACTATCAAACCAGCCCAACTTGGCTCTGGTGCCACCATGGGTCTGGTCACCATCCTGCCTATCGTAGCTTTTCAGGAGCCAGCCGGTCACTCCCAGCCATAGGCCCCCAGACAAAAACCTCGGCCCTTTTCCCTGGCAAACAAAAGTAAGCTGCCCCGCTTCTGGATGGCAGATTGCAGGAGTTATTTAGTACTATCAAACCAGCCCGACTTGGCACTGGTGCCACCTTGGATCTGGGAACCATCTTGCCTATCGTGGATTTTAAGGAGCCAGGAGGTCACTCCCAGCCATAGACCCCAAGACAGAACCCTCGGCCCTTTTCTCTGGCAAACAAAACTCAACTGCCCCTCTTCTGGATGGCAGATTGCAGGAGCCACTTGGTACTATCAAACCAGCCCTACTTGGCACTGGTGCCACCGTGGGTCTGGGAAGCATGCTGCGTATCATGGATTTTCAGGAGCCAGCCCGCCACTGCAAGCTACAGGCCCCCAAACACAAACAACAGCCTTTTTCTCTGGCAAACAAAATTCAGCTGCCCCGCTTCTGGATGGCAGATTGCAGGAGCCACTTGGTAGTATCAAACCAGCCCGACTTGGCACTGGTGCCAACTTGGGTCTGGGAACCATCCTGCGTATCGTGGATTCTAATTAGCCAGCTGGCCACTCCCAGCCACAGGCCCCCAAACACAAACAACGGTGCTTTTCCCTGGAAAACAAAACTGGCCTGCCAACTTTTTGATGGCAGATTGCAGGAGCCACTTGGTACTATCAAACCAGCCCAACCTGGCACTGGTGCCACCATGGGTCTGGTCACCATCCGGCCTATCATAGCTTTTCAGGAGCCAGCCGGTCACTCCCAGCCATGGGCCCCCAGCCACAAACCACGGCCCGTTTCCCTGGCACACAAAAGTAAGCTACCCCGCTTCTGGATGGCAGATTGCAGGAGCAACTTGGCATCATCAAACCAGCCCGACTTGGCACTGGTGCCACCTCTGGTCTGGGAACCATCCTGCGTATCGTGGGTTCTAAGGAGCCAGCCGGCCACTCCCAGCCACAGGACCCCAATCACAAACAACGGCGCTTTTCCCTGGCAAACAAAATTAAGCTACCCCTCTTCTGGATGGCAGATTGCAGGAGCCACTTGGTACTATCAAACCAGCCGACTTGGCACTGGTGCCACCATGGGTCTGGGAACCATCCTGCCTATCGTAGCTTTTCAGGAGCCAGCCGGTCACTCCCAGCCATAGGCCCCAGACACAAAGCTCTGCCCGTTTCCCTGGCAAACAAAATTAAGCTACCCCGCTTCTGGATGGCAGATTGCAGGAGCCACTTTGAACCATCAAACCAGCCCGACTTGGCACTGGTGCCACCTCTGGTCTGGGAACCATCCTGCGTATCGTGGATTCTAAGGAGCCAGCTGGCCACTCCCAGCCACAGGCCCCCAAACACAAACAACGGCGCTTTTCCCTGGAAAACAAAACTGGCCTGCCAACTTTTTGATGGCAGATTGCAGGAGCCACTTGGTACTATCAAACCAGCCCAACTTGGCACTGGTGCCACCATGGGTCTGGTCACCATCCTGCCTATCGTAGCTTTTCAGGAGCCAGCCGGTCACTCCCATCCATAGGCCCCCAGACACAAAGCTCGGCCCGTTTCCCTGGCAAACAAAAGTAAGCTGCCCCGCTTCTGGATGGCAGATTGCAGGAGCTATTTATTACTATCAAACCAGCCCGACTTGGCACTGGTGCCACCTCTGGTCTGGAAACCATCCTGCGTATCGTGGATTCTTAGGAGCCAGCTGGCCACTCCCAGCCACAGGCCCCCAAACACAAACAACGGTGCTTTTCCCTGGAAAACAAAACTGGCCTGCCAACTTTTTGATGGCAGATTGCAGGAGCCACTTGGTACTATCAAACCAGCCCGACTTGGCACTGGTGCCACCTTGGCTCTGGGAACCATGCTGCGTAACGTAGATTCTAAGGCGCGAGGCGGCCACTCCCAGCCACAGGCCCCCAAACACAAACAACGGTGCTTTTCCCTGGAAAACAAAACTCGCCTGCCAACTTTTTGATGGCAGATTGCAGGAGCCACTTGGTACTATCAAACCAGCCCAACTTGGCTCTGGTGCCACCATGGGTCTGGTCACCATCCTGCCTATCGTAGCTTTTCAGGAGCCAGCCGGTCACTCCCAGCCATAGGCCCCCAGACAAAAACCTCGGCCCTTTTCCCTGGCAAACAAAAGTAAGCTGCCCCGCTTCTGGATGGCAGATTGCAGGAGTTATTTAGTACTATCAAACCAGCCAGACGTGGCACTGGTGCCACCTTGGATCTGGGAACCATCTTGCCTATCGTGGATTTTAAGGAGCCAGCCGGCCTCTCTCAGCCATATGCCCCCAAACACAAACCACGGCCCTTTTCTCTGGCAAACAAAACTCAACTGCCCCTCTTCTGGATGGCAGATTGCAGGAGCCACTTGGTACTATCAAACCAGCCCTACTTGGCACTGGTGCCACCGTGGGTCTGGGAAGCATGCTGCGTATCATGGATTTTCAGGAGCCAGCCCGCCACTGCAAGCTACAGGCCCCCAAACACAAACAACAGCCTTTTTCTCTGGCAAACAAAATTCAGCTGCCCCGCTTCTGGATGGCAGATTGCAGGAGCCACTTGGTAGTATCAAACCAGCCCGACTTGGCACTGGTGCCAACTTGGGTCTGGGAACCATCCTGCGTATCGTGGATTCTAATTAGCCAGCTGGCCACTCCCAGCCACAGGCCCCCAAACACAAACAACGGTGCTTTTCCCTGGAAAACAAAACTGGCCTGCCAACTTTTTGATGGCAGATTGCAGGAGCCACTTGGTACTATCAAACCAGCCCAACTTGGCACTGGTGCCACCATGGGTCTGGTCACCATCCTGCCTATCGTAGCTTTTCAGGAGCCAGCCAGTCACTCCCAGCCATGGGCCCCCAGCCACAAACCTCGGCCCGTTTCCCTGGCACACAAAAGTAAGCTACCCCGCTTCTGGATGGCAGATTGCAGGAGCAACTTGGCATCATCAAACCAGCCCGACTTGGCACTGGTGCCACCTCTGGTCTGGGAACCATCCTGCGTATCGTGGGTTCTAAGGAGCCAGCCGGCCACTCCCAGCCACAGGCCCCCAATCACAAACAACGGCGCTTTTCCCTGGAAAACAAAACTCGCCTGCTAGCTTTTTGATGGCTCAGTGCAGGAGCCACTTGGTACAATCAAACCAGCCCAACTTGGCACTGGTGCCACTATGGGTTTGGTCAGCATCCTGCCTATCGTAGCATTTCAGGAGCCAGCCGGTCACTCCCAGCCGTAGGCCTCCAGACACAAACTTCGGCCCGTTTCCCTGGCAAACAAAATTAAGCTGCCCCGCTTCTGGATGGCAGATTGCAGGAGCCACTTGGTACTATCAAACCAGCCCGACTTGGCAATGGTGCCACCTCTGGTCTGGGAACCATCCTGCGCAACGTGGATTCTAAGACGACAGGCGGCCACTCCCAGCCACAGGGCCCCAAACACAAACAACGGCGCTTTTCCCTGGAAAACAAAACTCGCCTGCCAACATTTTGATGGCAGATTGCAGGAGCCACTTGGTACTATCAAATCAGCCCAACTTGGCACTGCTGCTACCATGGGTCTGGTAATCATCCTGCCTACTGTAGCTTTTCAGGAGCCAGCCGGTCACTCCCAGCCATAGGCCCCCAGAAAAAACCTCGGCCCGTTTCCCTGGCAAACAAAAGTAAGCTGCCCCGCTTCTGGATGGCAGATTGCAGGAACCTCTTGGTACTATCAAACCAGCCAGACTTGGAACTGGTGCCACCTTGGGACTGGAAACCATCCTGCGTATCGTGGATTCTAAGGAGGCAGCCGGCCACTCCCAGCCACAGGCCCCCAAACACAAACAACGGCGCTTTTCCCTGGAAAACAAAACTCGCCTGCCAACATTTTGATGGCAGATTGCAGGAGCCACTTGGTGCTATCAAACCAGCCAACTTGGCACTGGTGCCACCATGGGTCTGGTCACCATCCTGCCTATCGTAGCTTTTCAGGAGCCAGCCGGTCACTCCCAGCCATAGGCCCCAGACACAAAGCTCTGCCCGTTTCCCTGGCAAACAAAAGTAAGCTACCCCGCTTCTGGATGGCAGATTGCAGGAGCCGCTTTGAACCATCAAACCAGCCCGACTTGGCACTGGTGCCACCTCTGGTCTGGGAACCATCCTGCGTATCGTGGATTCTAAGGAGCCAGCTGGCCACTCCCAGCCACAGGCCCACAAACACAAACAACGGCGCTTTTCCCTGGAAAACAAAACTGGCCTGCCAACTTTTTGATGGCAGATTGCAGGAGCCACTTGGTACTATCAAACCAGCCCTACTTGGCACTGGTGCCACCATGGGTCTGGTCACCATCCTGCCTATCGTAGCTTTTCAGGAGCCAGCCGGTCACTCCCATCCATAGGCCCCCAGACACAAAGCTCGGCCCGTTTCCCTGGCAAACAAAAGTAAGCTGCCCCGCTTCTGGATGGCAGATTGCAGGAGCTATTTATTACTATCAAACCAGCCCGACTTGGCACTGGTGCCACCTCTGGTCTGGAAACCATCCTGCGTATCGTGGATTCTTAGGAGCCAGCTGGCCACTCCCAGCCACAGGCCCCCAAACACAAACAACGGTGCTTTTCCCTGGAAAACAAAACTGGCCTGCCAACTTTTTGATGGCAGATTGCAGGAGCCACTTGGTACTATCAAACCAGCCCGACTTGGCACTGGTGCCACCTTGGCTCTGGGAACCATGCTGCGTAACGTAGATTCTAAGGCGCGAGGCGGCCACTCCCAGCCACAGGCCCCCAAACACAAACAACGGTGCTTTTCCCTGGAAAACAAAACTCGCCTGCCAACTTTTTGATGGCAGATTGCAGGAGCCACTTGGTACTATCAAACCAGCCCAACTTGGCTCTGGTGCCACCATGGGTCTGGTCACCATCCTGCCTATCGTAGCTTTTCAGGAGCCAGCCGGTCACTCCCAGCCATAGGCCCCCAGACAAAAACCTCGGCCCTTTTCCCTGGCAAACAAAAGTAAGCTGCCCCGCTTCTGGATGGCAGATTGCAGGAGTTATTTAGTACTATCAAACCAGCCAGACGTGGCACTGGTGCCACCTTGGATCTGGGAACCATCTTGCCTATCGTGGATTTTAAGGAGCCAGCCGGCCTCTCTCAGCCATATGCCCCCAAACACAAACCACGGCCCTTTTCTCTGGCAAACAAAACTCAACTGCCCCTCTTCTGGATGGCAGATTGCAGGAGCCACTTGGTACTATCAAACCAGCCCTACTTGGCACTGGTGCCACCTTGGCTCTGGGAAGCATGCTGCGTATCATGGATTTTCAGGAGCCAGCCCGCCACTGCAAGCTACAGGCCCCCAAACACAAACAACAGCCTTTTTCTCTGGCAAACAAAATTCAGCTGCCCCGCTTCTGGATGGCAGATTGCAGGAGCCACTTGGTAGTATCAAACCAGCCCGACTTGGCACTGGTGCCAACTTGGGTCTGGGAACCATCCTGCGTATCGTGGATTCTAATTAGCCAGCTGGCCACTCCCAGCCACAGGCCCCCAAACACAAACAACGGTGCTTTTCCCTGGAAAACAAAACTGGCCTGCCAACTTTTTGATGGCAGATTGCAGGAGCCACTTGGTACTATCAAACCAGCCCAACTTGGCACTGGTGCCACCATGGGTCTGGTCACCATCCTGCCTATCGTAGCTTTTCAGGAGCCAGCCAGTCACTCCCAGCCATGGGCCCCCAGCCACAAACCTCGGCCCGTTTCCCTGGCACACAAAAGTAAGCTACCCCGCTTCTGGATGGCAGATTGCAGGAGCAACTTGGCATCATCAAACCAGCCCGACTTGGCACTGGTGCCACCTCTGGTCTGGGAACCATCCTGCGTATCGTGGGTTCTAAGGAGCCAGCCGGCCACTCCCAGCCACAGGCCCCCAATCACAAACAACAGCGCTTTTCCCTGGAAAACAAAACTCGCCTGCTAGCTTTTTGATGGCTCAGTGCAGGAGCCACTTGGTACAATCAAACCAGCCCAACTTGGCACTGGTGCCACTATGGGTTTGGTCAGCATCCTGCCTATCGTAGCATTTCAGGAGCCAGCCGGTCACTCCCAGCCGTAGGCCTCCAGACACAAACTTCGGCCCGTTTCCCTGGCAAACAAAATTAAGCTGCCCCGCTTCTGGATGGCAGATTGCAGGAGCCACTTGGTACTATCAAACCAGCCCGACTTGGCAATGGTGCCACCTCTGGTCTGGGAACCATCCTGCGCAACGTGGATTCTAAGACGACAGGCGGCCACTCCCAGCCACAGGGCCCCAAACACAAACAACGGCGCTTTTCCCTGGAAAACAAAACTCGCCTGCCAACATTTTGATGGCAGATTGCAGGAGCCACTTGGTACTATCAAATCAGCCCAACTTGGCACTGCTGCTACCATGGGTCTGGTAATCATCCTGCCTACTGTAGCTTTTCAGGAGCCAGCCGGTCACTCCCAGCCATAGGCCCCCAGAAAAAACCTCGGCCCGTTTCCCTGGCAAACAAAAGTAAGCTGCCCCGCTTCTGGATGGCAGATTGCAGGAACCTCTTGGTACTATCAAACCAGCCAGACTTGGAACTGGTGCCACCTTGGGACTGGAAACCATCCTGCGTATCGTGGATTCTAAGGAGGCAGCCGGCCACTCCCAGCCACAGGCCCCCAAACACAAACAACGGCGCTTTTCCCTGGAAAACAAAACTCGCCTGCCAACATTTTGATGGCAGATTGCAGGAGCCACTTGGTGCTATCAAACCAGCCAACTTGGCACTGGTGCCACCATGGGTCTGGTCAAAATCCTGCCTATCGTAGCTTTTCAGGAGCCAGCTGGCCACTCCCAGCCATAGGCGCCCAGACACAAAGCTCGGCCCATTTCCATGGTAAACAAATGTAAGCTGCCCCGCTTCTGGATGGCAGATTGCAGGAGCCACTTGGTACTATCAAACCAGCCCAACCTGGCACTGGTGCCACCACTGGTCTGGGAACCATCCTGCGTATCGTGGATTCTAAGGAGCCAGCCGGCCACTCCCAGCCACAGGACCCCAGACACAAAGCTCTGCCCGTTTCCCTGACAAACAAAATTAAGCTACCCCGCTTCTGGATGGCAGATTGCAGGAGCTATTTAGTACTATCAAACCAGCCCGACTTGGCACTGGTGCCACCTTGGCTCTGGGAACCATCCTGCCTATTGTGGATTTTGTGGGGTCAGCCGGCCACTCTCAGCCATATGCCCTCAAACACAAACCACGGCCCTTTTCTCTGGCAAACAAAACTCAACTGCCCCTCTTCTGGAAGGCAAATTGCAGGACGCACTTGGTACTACAAAAACAGCCCAACTTGGCACTGGTGCCACCTTGGGTCTGGGAACCATTCTGCCTATCGTGGATTTTCAGGGGCCAGCCGGCCACTCTGAGCCATAGGCCGCCAAACAAAAACCACGGCCCTTTTCTCTGGCAAACAAAACTCAGCTGCCCCACTTCTGGATGGCAGATTGCAGGAGCCACTTGGTACAATCAAACCAGCCCAACTTGGCACTGGTGCCACTATGGGTTTGGTCAGCATCCTGCCTATCGTAGCATTTCAGGAGCCAGCCGGTCACTCCCAGCCGTAGGCCTCCAGACACAAACTTCGGCCCGTTTCCCTGGCAAACAAAATTAAGCTGCCCCGCTTCTGGATGGCAGATTGCAGGAGCCACTTGGTACTATCAAACCAGCCCGACTTGGCAATGGTGCCACCTCTGGTCTGGGAACCATCCTGCGCAACGTGGATTCTAAGACGACAGGCGGCCACTCCCAGCCACAGGGCCCCAAACACAAACAACGGCGCTTTTCCCTGGAAAACAAAACTCGCCTGCCAACATTTTGATGGCAGATTGCAGGAGCCACTTGGTACTATCAAATCAGCCCAACTTGGCACTGCTGCTACCATGGGTCTGGTAATCATCCTGCCTACTGTAGCTTTTCAGGAGCCAGCCGGTCACTCCCAGCCATAGGCCCCCAGAAAAAACCTCGGCCCGTTTCCCTGGCAAACAAAAGTAAGCTGCCCCGCTTCTGGATGGCAGATTGCAGGAACCTCTTGGTACTATCAAACCAGCCAGACTTGGAACTGGTGCCACCTTGGGACTGGAAACCATCCTGCGTATCGTGGATTCTAAGGAGGCAGCCGGCCACTCCCAGCCACAGGCCCCCAAACACAAACAACGGCGCTTTTCCCTGGAAAACAAAACTCGCCTGCCAACATTTTGATGGCAGATTGCAGGAGCCACTTGGTGCTATCAAACCAGCCAACTTGGCACTGGTGCCACCATGGGTCTGGTCACCATCCTGCCTATCGTAGCTTTTCAGGAGCCAGCCGGTCACTCCCAGCCATAGGCCCCAGACACAAAGCTCTGCCCGTTTCCCTGGCAAACAAAAGTAAGCTACCCCGCTTCTGGATGGCAGATTGCAGGAGCCGCTTTGAACCATCAAACCAGCCCGACTTGGCACTGGTGCCACCTCTGGTCTGGGAACCATCCTGCGTATCGTGGATTCTAAGGAGCCAGCTGGCCACTCCCAGCCACAGGCCCCCAAACACAAACAACGGCGCTTTTCCCTGGAAAACAAAACTGGCCTGCCAACTTTTTGATGGCAGATTGCAGGAGCCACTTGGTACTATCAAACCAGCCCAACTTGGCACTGGTGCCACCATGGGTCTGGTCACCATCCTGCCTATCGTAGCTTTTCAGGAGCCAGCCGGTCACTCCCATCCATAGGCCCCCAGACACAAAGCTCGGCCCGTTTCCCTGGCAAACAAAAGTAAGCTGCCCCGCTTCTGGATGGCAGATTGCAGGAGCTATTTATTACTATCAAACCAGCCCGACTTGGCACTGGTGCCACCTCTGGTCTGGAAACCATCCTGCGTATCGTGGATTCTTAGGAGCCAGCTGGCCACTCCCAGCCACAGGCCCCCAAACACAAACAACGGTGCTTTTCCCTGGAAAACAAAACTGGCCTGCCAACTTTTTGATGGCAGATTGCAGGAGCCACTTGGTACTATCAAACCAGCCCGACTTGGCACTGGTGCCACCTTGGCTCTGGGAACCATGCTGCGTAACGTAGATTCTAAGGCGCGAGGCGGCCACTCCCAGCCACAGGCCCCCAAACACAAACAACGGTGCTTTTCCCTGGAAAACAAAACTCGCCTGCCAACTTTTTGATGGCAGATTGCAGGAGCCACTTGGTACTATCAAACCAGCCCAACTTGGCTCTGGTGCCACCATGGGTCTGGTCACCATCCTGCCTATCGTAGCTTTTCAGGAGCCAGCCGGTCACTCCCAGCCATAGGCCCCCAGACAAAAACCTCGGCCCTTTTCCCTGGCAAACAAAAGTAAGCTGCCCCGCTTCTGGATGGCAGATTGCAGGAGTTATTTAGTACTATCAAACCAGCCAGACGTGGCACTGGTGCCACCTTGGATCTGGGAACCATCTTGCCTATCGTGGATTTTAAGGAGCCAGCCGGCCTCTCTCAGCCATATGCCCCCAAACACAAACCACGGCCCTTTTCTCTGGCAAACAAAACTCAACTGCCCCTCTTCTGGATGGCAGATTGCAGGAGCCACTTGGTACTATCAAACCAGCCCTACTTGGCACTGGTGCCACCTTGGCTCTGGGAAGCATGCTGCGTATCATGGATTTTCAGGAGCCAGCCCGCCACTGCAAGCTACAGGCCCCCAAACACAAACAACAGCCTTTTTCTCTGGCAAACAAAATTCAGCTGCCCCGCTTCTGGATGGCAGATTGCAGGAGCCACTTGGTAGTATCAAACCAGCCCGACTTGGCACTGGTGCCAACTTGGGTCTGGGAACCATCCTGCGTATCGTGGATTCTAATTAGCCAGCTGGCCACTCCCAGCCACAGGCCCCCAAACACAAACAACGGTGCTTTTCCCTGGAAAACAAAACTGGCCTGCCAACTTTTTGATGGCAGATTGCAGGAGCCACTTGGTACTATCAAACCAGCCCAACTTGGCACTGGTGCCACCATGGGTCTGGTCACCATCCTGCCTATCGTAGCTTTTCAGGAGCCAGCCAGTCACTCCCAGCCATGGGCCCCCAGCCACAAACCTCGGCCCGTTTCCCTGGCACACAAAAGTAAGCTACCCCGCTTCTGGATGGCAGATTGCAGGAGCAACTTGGCATCATCAAACCAGCCCGACTTGGCACTGGTGCCACCTCTGGTCTGGGAACCATCCTGCGTATCGTGGGTTCTAAGGAGCCAGCCGGCCACTCCCAGCCACAGGCCCCCAATCACAAACAACGGCGCTTTTCCCTGGAAAACAAAACTCGCCTGCTAGCTTTTTGATGGCTCAGTGCAGGAGCCACTTGGTACAATCAAACCAGCCCAACTTGGCACTGGTGCCACTATGGGTTTGGTCAGCATCCTGCCTATCGTAGCATTTCAGGAGCCAGCCGGTCACTCCCAGCCGTAGGCCTCCAGACACAAACTTCGGCCCGTTTCCCTGGCAAACAAAATTAAGCTGCCCCGCTTCTGGATGGCAGATTGCAGGAGCCACTTGGTACTATCAAACCAGCCCGACTTGGCAATGGTGCCACCTCTGGTCTGGGAACCATCCTGCGCAACGTGGATTCTAAGACGACAGGCGGCCACTCCCAGCCACAGGGCCCCAAACACAAACAACGGCGCTTTTCCCTGGAAAACAAAACTCGCCTGCCAACATTTTGATGGCAGATTGCAGGAGCCACTTGGTACTATCAAATCAGCCCAACTTGGCACTGCTGCTACCATGGGTCTGGTAATCATCCTGCCTAATGTAGCTTTTCAGGAGCCAGCCGGTCACTCCCAGCCATAGGCCCCCAGAAAAAACCTCGGCCCGTTTCCCTGGCAAACAAAAGTAAGCTGCCCCGCTTCTGGATGGCAGATTGCAGGAACCTCTTGGTACTATCAAACCAGCCAGACTTGGAACTGGTGCCACCTTGGGACTGGAAACCATCCTGCGTATCGTGGATTCTAAGGAGGCAGCCGGCCACTCCCAGCCACAGGCCCCCAAACACAAACAACGGCGCTTTTCCCTGGAAAACAAAACTCGCCTGCCAACATTTTGATGGCAGATTGCAGGAGCCACTTGGTGCTATCAAACCAGCCAACTTGGCACTGGTGCCACCATGGGTCTGGTCAAAATCCTGCCTATCGTAGCTTTTCAGGAGCCAGCTGGCCACTCCCAGCCATAGGCGCCCAGACACAAAGCTCGGCCCATTTCCATGGTAAACAAATGTAAGCTGCCCCGCTTCTGGATGGCAGATTGCAGGAGCCACTTGGTACTATCAAACCAGCCCAACCTGGCACTGGTGCCACCACTGGTCTGGGAACCATCCTGCGTATCGTGGATTCTAAGGAGCCAGCCGGCCACTCCCAGCCACAGGACCCCAGACACAAAGCTCTGCCCGTTTCCCTGACAAACAAAATTAAGCTACCCCGCTTCTGGATGGCAGATTGCAGGAGCTATTTAGTACTATCAAACCAGCCCGACTTGGCACTGGTGCCACCTTGGCTCTGGGAACCATCCTGCCTATTGTGGATTTTGTGGGGTCAGCCGGCCACTCTCAGCCATATGCCCTCAAACACAAACCACGGCCCTTTTCTCTGGCAAACAAAACTCAACTGCCCCTCTTCTGGAAGGCAAATTGCAGGACGCACTTGGTACTACAAAAACAGCCCAACTTGGCACTGGTGCCACCTTGGGTCTGGGAACCATTCTGCCTATCGTGGATTTTCAGGGGCCAGCCGGCCACTCTGAGCCATAGGCCGCCAAACAAAAACCACGGCCCTTTTCCCTGGAAAACAAAACTCAGCTGCCCCACTTCTGGATGGCAGATTGCAGGAGCCACTTGGTACTATCAAACCAGCCCAACTTGGCACTGGTGTCACCATGGGCCTGGTCACCATCCTGCCTATCGTAGCTTTTCAGGAGCCAGCCGGTCACTCCCAGCCATAGGCCCCAGACACAAACCTCGGCCTGTTTCCCTGGCAAACAAAAGTAAGCTGCCCCGCTTCTGGATGGCAGATTGCAGGAGCCACTTGTTACTATCAAATCAGCCCGACTTGGCACTGGTGCCTCCTCTGGTCTGGGAACCATCCTGCGTATCGTGGATTCTAAGGAGCCAGCCGGCCACTCCCAGCCACAGGCCCCCAAACACAAACAACGGTGCTATTCCCTGGAAAACAAAACTCGCCTGCCAACTTTTTGATGGCAGATTGCAGGAGACACTTGGTACTATCAAACCAGCCCAACTTGGCACTGGTGCCACCATGGGTCTGGTCACCATCCTGCCTATCATAGCTTTTCAGGAGCCAGCCGGTCACTCCCAGCCATAGGCCCCAGACACAAAGCTCTGCCCGTTTCCCTGGCAAACAAAAGTAAGCTACCCCGCTTCTGGATGGCAGATTGCAGGAGCCACTTTGAACCATCAAACCAGCCCGACTTGGCACTGGTGCCACCTCTGGTCTGGGAACCATCCTGCGTTTTGTGGATTCTAAGGAGCCAGCTGGCCACTCCCAGCCACAGGCCCCCAAACACAAACAACGGCGCTTTTCCCTGGAAAACAAATCTGGCCTGCCAACATTTTGATGGCAGATTGCAGGAGCCACTTGGTACTATCAAACCAGCCCAACTTGGCACTGGTGCCACCATGGGTCTGGTCACCATCCTGCCTATCGTAGCTTTTCAGGAGCCAGCCGGTCACTCCCAGCCATAGGCCCCCAGACACAAATCTCGGCCCGTTTCCCTGGCAAACAAAAGTAAGCTGCCCCGCTTCTGGATGGCAGATTGCAGGAGCTATTTATTACTATCAAACCAGCCCGACTTGGCACTGGTGCCACCTCTGGTCTGGGAACCATACTGCGTATCAAGCTTTTTAAGGAGCCAGCCGGCCACGCCCAGCCATATACCGCCAAAAACAAACCACGGAACTTTTGTCCAGCAAACAAAAATCCGCTGCCCCGCGTCTGGATGGCAGATTGCAGGAGCCACTTTGCACCATCAAACCAGCCCGACTTGGCACTGGTTCCAGTTCTGGTCTGGGAACCATCCTGCTTATCGTGGATTCTAAGGAGACAGCTGGCCACTCCCAGCCACAGGCCCCCAAACACAAACAACGGCACTTTTCCCTGGAAAACAAAACTGGCCTGCCAAATTTTTGATGGCAGATTGCAGGAGCCACTTGGTACTATCAAACCAGCCCGACTTGGCACTGGTGCCACCTCTGGTCTGGGAACCATCCTGCCTATCGTGGATTTTCAGGGGCCAGCCGGCCACTCTCAGCCATATGCCCCCAAACACAAACCACGGCCCTTTTCTCTGGCAAACAAAACTCAACTGCCCCTCTTCTGGATGGCAAATTGCAGGAGCCACTTGGTACTACGAAAACAGCCCGACTTGGCACTGATGCCACCTTGGGTCAGGGAACCATCCTGCGTATCGAGCTTTTTAAGGAGCCAGCCGGCCACGCCCAGCCATATACCGCCAAAAACAAACCACGGAACTTTTCTCCAGCAAACAAAAATCCGCTGCCCCGCGTCTGGATGGCAGACTGCAGGAGCCACTTTGCACCATCAAACCAGCCCGACTTGGCACTGGTGCCACCTTGGATCTGGGAACCATCTTGCCTATTGTGGATTTTCAGGTGTCAGCCGGCCCCTCTCAGCCATATGCCCTCAAACACAAACCACGGCCCTTTTCTCTGGCAAACCAAACTCAGCTGCCCCTCTTCTGGAAGGCAAATTGCAGGACGCACTTGGTACTACAAAAACAGCCCAACTTGGCACTGGTGCCACCTCTGGCCTGGGAACCATGCTGCGTATCGAGCTTTTCAAGGAGCCAGCCGGCCACTCCCAGCCATATGCCCCCAAAAATGAACCACGGACTTGTTTTCTGGCAAACAAAACTCAACTGCCCCTCTTCTGGATGGCAAATTGCAGGAGCCACTTGGTACTACGAAAACAACCCGACTTGGCACTGATGCCACCTTGGGTCTGGGAACCATTCTGCCTATCGTGGATTTTCAGGGGCCAGCCGGCCACTCTGAGCCATAGGCCCCCAAACAAAAACCACGGCCCTTTTCTCTGGCAAACAAAACTCAGCTGCCCCGCTTCTGGATGGCAGATTGCAGGACGCACTTGGTACAATCAAACCAGCCCAACTTGGCACTGGTGCCACCTTGGGTCTGGGAACCATCCTGCGTATTGTGGATTGTCAGGAGCCAGCCGACCACTCTCGGCCACAGACCCCAATCAAAAACAACGGCCCGATTCACAGGCAAAAAAATCTCAGCTGCCCCACTTGTGGATGGGAGATTGCAGGAGGCGCTTGACACTGTCAAACCAGCCCAACTTGGCACTGGTGCCACCTTGGGTCTGGGAACCATCCTGCGTATCATGGAATTTAAGGAGCCAGTCGGCCACTCCCAGCCACAGGACCCAAACACATACCACACCCCTTTTCTTTGGCAAACAAAACTCAGCTGCCCTGCTTTTGGATGGCAGATTGCAGGAGCCACTTGGTACTATCAAACCAGCCCAACTTGGCACTGGTGCCTCCATGTGTCTGGTCACTATCCTGCGTATCGTAGCTTTTCAGGAGCCAGCCGGTCAGTCCCAGCCATAGGCCCCAGACACAAAGCTCTGCCCGTTTCCCTGGCAAACAAAAGTAAGCTACCCCGCTTCTGGATGGCAGATTGCAGGAGCCACTTGGTACTATCAAACCAGCCCGACTTGGCACTGGGGCCACCTCTGGTCTGGAAACCATCCTGCGTATCGTGGATTCTTAGGAGCCAGCTGGCCACTCCCAGCCACAGGCCCCCAAACAAAAACAACGGTGCTTTTCCCTGGAAAACAAAACTGGCCTGCCAACTTTTTGATGGCAGATTGCAGGAGCCACTTGGTACTATCAAACCAGCCCAACTTGGCACTGGTGCCACCTTGGCTCTGGGAACCATGCTGCGTAACGTAGATTTTAAGGCACGAGGCGGCCACTCCCAGCCACAGGCCCCCAAACACAAATAACGGCGCTTTTTCTCTGGCAAACAAAATTCACCTGCCCCGCTTCTGGATGGCAGATTGCAGGAGCCACTTGGTAGTATCAAACCAGCCCGACTTGGCACTGGTGCCAACTTGGGTCTGGGAACCATCCTGCCTATCGTGGATTCTAAGTAGCCAGCTGGCCACTCCCAGCCACAGGCCCCCAAACACAAACAACGGTGCTTTTCCCTGGAAAACAAAACTGGCCTGCCAACTTTTTGATGGCAGATTGCAGGAGCCACTTGGTACTATCAAACCAGCCCAACTTGGCACTGGTGCCACCATGGGTCTGGTCACCATCCTGCCTATCGTAGCTTTTCAGGAGCCAGCCGGTCACTCCCAGCCATAGGCCCCCAGCCACAAACCTCGGCCCGTTTCCCTGGCACACAAAAGTAAGCTACCCCGCTTCTGGATGGCAGATTGCAGGAGCAACTTGGCATCATCAAACCAGCCCGACTTGGCACTGGTGCCACCTCTGGTCTGGGAACCATCCTGCGTATCGTGGGTTCTAAGGAGCCAGCCGGCCACTCCCAGCCACAGGCCCCCAATCACAAACAACGGCGCTTTTCCCTGGAAAACAAAACTCGCCTGCTAGCTTTTTGATGGCAGTGTGCAGGAGCTGCTTGGTACAATCAAACCAGCCCAACTTGGCACTGGTGCCACTATGGGTCTGGTCACCATCCTGCCTATCGTAGCATTTCAGGAGCCAGCCGGTCACTCCCAGCCGTAGGCCTCCAGACACAAACCTCGGCCCGTTTCCCTGGCAAACAAAATTAAGCTGCCCCGCTTCTGGATGGCAGATTGCAGGAGCCACTTGGTACTATCAAACCAGCCCAACTTGGCACTGGTGCCACCATGGGTCTGGTCACCATCCTGCCTATCGTAGCTTTTCAGGGGCCAGCCAGCCAGCCCCAGGCACTGGCCCCCAGACAAGAATTTCGGCCCATTTCCCTGGCAAACAAAAGTAAGCTACCCCGCTTCTGGATGGCAGATTGCAGGAGCCACTTGGTAATATCAAACCAGCCCAACTTGGCACTGGTGCCACCACTGGTCTGGGAACCATCCTGCGTATCATGGAATTTAAGGAGCCAGTCGGCCACTCCCAGCCACAGGACCCAAACACATACCACACCCCTTTTCTTTGGCAAACAAAACTCAGCTGCCCTGCTTTTGGATGGCAGATTGCAGGAGCCACTTGGTACTATCAAACCAGCCCAACTTGGCACTGGTGCCTCCATGTGTCTGGTCACCATCCTGCGTATCGTAGCTTTTCAGGAGCCAGCCGGTCAGTCCCAGCCATAGGCCCCAGACACAAAGCTCTGCCCGTTTCCCTGGCAAACAAAAGTAAGCTACCCCGCTTCTGGATGGCAGATTGCAGGAGCCACTTGGTACTATCAAACCAGCCCGACTTGGCACTGGGGCCACCTCTGGTCTGGAAACCATCCTGCGTATCGTGGATTCTTAGGAGCCAGCTGGCCACTCCCAGCCACAGGCCCCCAAACAAAAACAACGGTGCTTTTCCCTGGAAAACAAAACTGGCCTGCCAACTTTTTGATGGCAGATTGCAGGAGCCACTTGGTACTATCAAACCAGCCCAACTTGGCACTGGTGCCACCTTGGCTCTGGGAACCATGCTGCGTAACGCAGATTTTAAGGCACGAGGCGGCCACTCCCAGCCACAGGCCCCCAAACACAAATAACGGCGCTTTTTCTCTGGCAAACAAAATTCACCTGCCCCGCTTCTGGATGGCAGATTGCAGGAGCCACTTGGTAGTATCAAACCAGCCCGACTTGGCACTGGTGCCAACTTGGGTCTGGGAACCATCCTGCCTATCGTGGATTCTAAGTAGCCAGCTGGCCACTCCCAGCCACAGGCCCCCAAACACAAACAACGGTGCTTTTCCCTGGAAAACAAAACTGGCCTGCCAACTTTTTGATGGCAGATTGCAGGAGCCACTTGGTACTATCAAACCAGCCCAACTTGGCACTGGTGCCACCATGGGTCTGGTCACCATCCTGCCTATCGTAGCTTTTCAGGAGCCAGCCGGTCACTCCCAGCCATAGGCCCCCAGCCACAAACCTCGGCCCGTTTCCCTGGCACACAAAAGTAAGCTACCCCGCTTCTGGATGGCAGATTGCAGGAGCAACTTGGCATCATCAAACCAGCCCGACTTGGCACTGGTGCCACCTCTGGTCTGGGAACCATCCTGCGTATCGTGGGTTCTAAGGAGCCAGCCGGCCACTCCCAGCCACAGGCCCCCAATCACAAACAACGGCGCTTTTCCCTGGAAAACAAAACTCGCCTGCTAGCTTTTTGATGGCAGTGTGCAGGAGCTGCTTGGTACAATCAAACCAGCCCAACTTGGCACTGGTGCCACTATGGGTCTGGTCACCATCCTGCCTATCGTAGCATTTCAGGAGCCAGCCGGTCACTCCCAGCCGTAGGCCTCCAGACACAAACCTCGGCCCGTTTCCCTGGCAAACAAAATTAAGCTGCCCCGCTTCTGGATGGCAGATTGCAGGAGCCACTTGGTACTATCAAACCAGCCCAACTTGGCACTGGTGCCACCATGGGTCTGGTCACCATCCTGCCTATCGTAGCTTTTCAGGGGCCAGCCAGCCAGCCCCAGGCACTGGCCCCCAGACAAGAATTTCGGCCCATTTCCCTGGCAAACAAAAGTAAGCTACCCCGCTTCTGGATGGCAGATTGCAGGAGCCACTTGGTAATATCAAACCAGCCCAACTTGGCACTGGTGCCACCACTGGTCTGGGAACCATCCTGCGTATCGTGGATTCTAAGCAGCCACCCGGCCACTCCGAGCCACAGGACCACAAACACAAACAACGGCGCTTTTCCCCGGAAAACAAAACTCGCCTGCCAACATTTTGATGGCAGATTGCAGGAGCCACTTGGTACTATCAAACCAGCCCAACTTGGCACTGGTGCCACCATGGGTCTGGTCACCATCCTGCCTAGCATAGCTTTTCAGGAGCCAGGAGGTCACTCCCAGCCATAGACCCCCAGACAGAAACCTCGGCCCGTTTCCATGGAAAACAAATGTAAGCTGCCCCGCTTCTGGATGGCACATTGCAGGAGCCACTTGGTACTATCAAATTAGCCCAACTTGGCACTGGTGCCACCATGGGTCTGGTAAACATCCTGCCTATCGTAGCTTTTCAGGAGCCAGCCAGTCACTCCCTGCCATAGGGCCCCAGACAAATACCTCGGCCCGTTTCCCTGGCAAACAAAAGTAAGCTGCCCCGCTTCTGGATGGCAGATTGCAGGAGCCACTTGGTACTATCAAACCAGCCCGACTTGGCACTGGTGCCACCTCTGGTCTGGGAACCATCCTGCGTAACGTGGATTCTAAGACGACAGGCGGCCACTCCCAGCCACAGGGCCCCAAACACAAACAACGGCGCTTTTCCCTGGAAAACAAAACTCGCCTGCCAACATTTTGATGGCAGATTGCAGGAGCCACTTGGTACTATCAAATCAGCCCAACTTGGCACTGCTGCTACCATGGGTCTGGTAATCATCCTGCCTACTGTAGCTTTTCAGGAGCCAGCCGGTCACTCCCAGCCATAGGCCCCCAGAAAAAAACCTCGGCCCGTTTCCCTGGCAAACAAAAGTAAGCTGCCCCGCTTCTGGATGGCAGATTGCAGGAATCTCTTGGTACTATCAAACCAGCCCAACTTGGAACTGGTGCCACCTTGGGTCTGGGAAGCATCCTGCATATTGTGGATTCTAAGGAGGCAGCCGGCCACTCCCAGCCACAGGCCCCCAAACACAAACAACGGCGCTTTTCCCTGGAAAACAAAACTCGCCTGCCAACATTTTGATGGCACATTGCAGGAGCCACTTGGTGCTATCAAACCAGCCAACTTGGCACTGGTGCCACCATGGGTCTGGTCAAAATCCTGCCTATCGTAGCTTTTCAGGAGCCAGCTGGCCACTCCCAGCCATAGGCGCCCAGACACAAAGCTCGGCCCATTTCCATGGTAAACAAAAGTAAGCTGCCCCGCTTCTGGATGGCAGATTGCAGGAGCCACTTGGTACTATCAAACCAGCCCAACCTGGCACTGGTGCCACCACTGGTCTGGGAAACATCCTGCGTATCGTGGATTCTAAGGAGCCAGCCGGCCACTCCCAGCCACAGGACCCCAGACACAAAGCTCTGCCCGTTTCCCTGACAAACAAAATTAAGCTACCCCGCTTCTGGATGGCAGATTGCAGGAGCTATTTAGTACTTTTAAACCAGCCCGACTTGGCACTGGTGCCACCTTGGCTCTGGGAACCATCCTGCCTATTGTGGATTTTGTGGGGTCAGCCGGCCACTCTCAGCCATATGCCCTCAAACAGAAACCACGGCCCTTTTCTCTGGCAAACAAAACTCAACTGCCCCTCTTCTGGAAGGCAAATTGCAGGACGCACTTGGTACTACAAAAACAGCCCAACTTGGCACTGGTGCCACCTTGGGTCTGGGAACCATTCTGTCTATCGTGGATTTTCAGGGGCCAGCCGGCCACTCTGAGCCATAGGCCCCCAAACAGAAACCACGGCCCTTTTCTCAGGCAAACAAAACTCAGCTGCCCCACTTCTGGATGGCAGATTGCAGGAGCCACTTGGTACTATCAAACCAGCCCAACTTGGCACTGGTGTCACCATGGGCCTGGTCACCATCCTGCCTATCGTAGCTTTTCAGGAGCCAGCCGGTCACTCCCAGCCATAGGCCCCAGACACAAACATCGGCCCGTTTCCCTGGCAAACAAAAGTAAGCTGCCCCGCTTCTGGATGGCAGATTGCAGGAGACACTTGGTACTATCAAATCAGCCCGACTTGGCACTGGTGCCTCCTCTGGTCTGGGAACCATCCTGCGTATCGTGGATTCTAAGGAGCCAGCCGGCCACTCCCAGCCACAGGCCCCCAAACACAAACAACGGCGCTTTTCCCTGGAAAACAAAACTCGCCTGCCAACTTTTTGATGGCAGATTGCAGGAGCCACTTGGTACTATCAAACCAGCCCAACTTGGCACTGGTGCCACTATGGGTCTGGTCACCATCCTGCCTAGCATAGCTTTTCAGGAGCCAGGAGGTCACTCCCAGCCATAGACCCCCAGACAGAAACCTCGGCCCGTTTCCATGGAAAACAAAAGTAAGCTGCCCCGCTTCTGGATGGCAGATTGCAGGAGCCACTTGGTACTATCAAATTAGCCCAACTTGGCACTGGTGCCACCATGGGTCTGGTCACCATCCTGCCTATCGTAGCTTTTCAGGAGCCAGCCGGTCACTCCCAGCCATAGACCCCCAGACAGAAACCTCGGCCCGTTTCCATGGAAAACAAATGTAAGCTGCCCAGCTTGTGGATGGCACATTGCAGGAGCCACTTGGTACTATCAAATTAGCCCAACTTGGCACTGGTGCCACCATGGGTCTGGTAAACATCCTGCCTATCGTAGCTTTTCAGGAGCCAGCCAGTCACTCCCTGCCATAGGGCCCCAGACAAATACCTCGGCCCGTTTCCCTGGCAAACAAAAGTAAGCTGCCCCGCTTCTGGATGGCAGATTGCAGGAGCCACTTGGTACTATCAAACCAGCCCGACTTGGCAATGGTGCCACCTCTGGTCTGGGAACCATCCTGCGTAACGTGGATTCTAAGACGACAGGCGGCCACTCCCAGCCACAGGGCCCCAAACACAAACAACGGCGCTTTTCCCTGGAAAACAAAACTCGCCTGCCAACATTTTGATGGCAGATTGCAGGAGCCACTTGGTACTATCAAATCAGCCCAACTTGGCACTGCTGCTACCATGGGTCTGGTAATCATCCTGCCTACTGTAGCTTTTCAGGAGCCAGCCGGTCACTCCCAGCCATAGGCCCCCAGAAAAAAACCTCGGCCCGTTTCCCTGGCAAACAAAAGTAAGCTGCCCCGCTTCTGGATGGCAGATTGCAGGAATCTCTTGGTACTATCAAACCAGCCCAACTTGGAACTGGTGCCACCTTGGGTCTGGGAAGCATCCTGCATATTGTGGATTCTAAGGAGGCAGCCGGCCACTCCCAGCCACAGGCCCCCAAACACAAACAACGGCGCTTTTCCCTGGAAAACAAAACTCGCCTGCCAACATTTTGATGGCAGATTGCAGGAGCCACTTGGTGCTATCAAACCAGCCAACTTGGCACTGGTGCCACCATGGGTCTGGTCAAAATCCTGCCTATCGTAGCTTTTCAGGAGCCAGCTGGCCACTCCCAGCCATAGGCGCCCAGACACAAAGCTCGGCCCATTTCCATGGTAAACAAAAGTAAGCTGCCCCGCTTCTGGATGGCAGATTGCAGGAGCCACTTGGTACTATCAAACCAGCCCAACCTGGCACTGGTGCCACCACTGGTCTGGGAAACATCCTGCGTATCGTGGATTCTAAGGAGCCAGCCGGCCACTCCCAGCCACAGGACCCCAGACACAAAGCTCTGCCCGTTTCCCTGACAAACAAAATTAAGCTACCCCGCTTCTGGATGGCAGATTGCAGGAGCTATTTAGTACTTTTAAACCAGCCCGACTTGGCACTGGTGCCACCTTGGCTCTGGGAACCATCCTGCCTATTGTGGATTTTGTGGGGTCAGCCGGCCACTCTCAGCCATATGCCCTCAAACAGAAACCACGGCCCTTTTCTCTGGCAAACAAAACTCAACTGCCCCTCTTCTGGAAGGCAAATTGCAGGACGCACTTGGTACTACAAAAACAGCCCAACTTGGCACTGGTGCCACCTTGGGTCTGGGAACCATTCTGTCTATCGTGGATTTTCAGGGGCCAGCCGGCCACTCTGAGCCATAGGCCCTCAAACAGAAACCACGGCCCTTTTCTCAGGCAAACAAAACTCAGCTGCCCCACTTCTGGATGGCAGATTGCAGGAGCCACTTGGTACTATCAAACCAGCCCAACTTGGCACTGGTGTCACCATGGGCCTGGTCACCATCCTGCCTATCGTAGCTTTTCAGGAGCCAGCCGGTCACTCCCAGCCATAGGCCCCAGACACAAACATCGGCCCGTTTCCCTGGCAAACAAAAGTAAGCTACCCCGCTTCTGGATGGCAGATTGCAGGAGACACTTGGTACTATCAAATCAGCCCGACTTGGCACTGGTGCCTCCTCTGGTCTGGGAACCATCCTGCGTATCGTGGATTCTAAGGAGCCAGCCGGCCACTCCCAGCCACAGGCCCCCAAACACAAACAACGGCGCTTTTCCCTGGAAAACAAAACTCGCCTGCCAACTTTTTGATGGCAGATTGCAGGAGCCACTTGGTACTATCAAACCAGCCCAACTTGGCACTGGTGCCACCATGGGTCTGGTCACCATCCTGCCTAGCATAGCTTTTCAGGAGCCAGGAGGTCACTCCCAGCCATAGACCCCCAGACAGAAACCTCGGCCCGTTTCCATGGAAAACAAAAGTAAGCTGCCCCGCTTCTGGATGGCAGATTGCAGGAGCCACTTGGTACTATCAAATTAGCCCAACTTGGCACTGGTGCCACCATGGGTCTGGTAAACATCCTGCCTATCGTAGCTTTTCAGGAGCCAGCCAGTCACTCCCTGCCATAGGGCCCCAGACAAATACCTCGGTCCGTTTCCCTGGCAAACAAAAGTAAGCTGCCCCGCTTCTGGATGGCAGATTGCAGGAGCCACTTGGTACTATCAAACCAGCCCGACTTGGCACTGGTGCCACCTCGGGTCTGGGAACCATCCTGCGTATCGTGGATTCTAAGGAGGCAGCCGGCCACTCCCAGCCACAGGCCCCCAAACACAAACAACGGCGCTTTTCCCTGGAAAACAAAACTCGCCTGCCAACATTTTGATGGCAGATTGCAGGAGCCACTTGGTGCTATCAAACCAGCCAACTTGGCACTGGTGCCACCATGGGTCTGGTCAAAATCCTGCCTATCGTAGCTTTTCAGGAGCCAGCTGGCCACTCCCAGCCATAGGCGCCCAGACACAAAGCTCGGCCCATTTCCATGGTAAACAAAAGTAAGCTGCCCCGCTTCTGGATGGCAGATTGCAGGAGCCACTTGGTACTATCAAACCAGCCCAACCTGGCACTGGTGCCACCACTGGTCTGGGAAACATCCTGCGTATCGTGGATTCTAAGGAGCCAGCCGGCCACTCCCAGCCACAGGACCCCAGACACAAAGCTCTGCCCGTTTCCCTGACAAACAAAATTAAGCTACCCCGCTTCTGGATGGCAGATTGCAGGAGCTATTTAGTACTTTTAAACCAGCCCGACTTGGCACTGGTGCCACCTTGGCTCTGGGAACCATCCTGCCTATTGTGGATTTTGTGGGGTCAGCCGGCCACTCTCAGCCATATGCCCTCAAACAGAAACCACGGCCCTTTTCTCTGGCAAACAAAACTCAACTGCCCCTCTTCTGGATGGCAAATTGCAGGACGCACTTGGTACTACAAAAACAGCCCAACTTGGCACTGGTGCCACCTTGGGTCTGGGAACCATTCTGTCTATCGTGGATTTTCAGGGGCCAGCCGGCCACTCTGAGCCATAGGCCCCCAAACAGAAACCACGGCCCTTTTCTCAGGCAAACAAAACTCAGCTGCCCTGCTTCTGGATGGCAGATTGCAGGAGCCACTTGGTACTATCAAACCAGCCCAACTTGGCACTGGTGTCACCATGGGTCTGGTCACCATCCTGCCTATCGTAGCTTTTCAGGAGCCAGCCGGTCACTCCCAGCCATAGGCCCCAGACACAAACCTCGGCCCGTTTCCCTGGCAAACAAAAGTAAGCTGCCCCGCTTCTGGATGGCAGATTGCAGGAGACACTTGGTACTATCAAATCAGCCCGACTTGGCACTGGTGCCTCCTCTGGTCTGGGAACCATCCTGCGTATCGTGGATTCTAAGGAGCCAGCCGGCCACTCCCAGCCACAGGCCCCCAAACACAAACAACGGCGCTTTTCCCTGGAAAACAAAACTCGCCTGCCAACATTTTGATGGCAGATTGCAGGAGCCACTTGGTGCTATCAAACCAGCCAACTTGGCACTGGTGCCACCATGGGTCTGGTCACAATCCTGCCTATCGTAGCTTTTCAGGAGCCAGCCGGTCACTCCCAGCCATAGGGCCCCAGACAAATACCTCGGCCCATTTCCATGGTAAACAAAAGTAAGCTGCCCCGCTTCTGGATGGCAGATTGCAGGAACCACTTGGTACTATCAAACCAGCCCGACTTGGCACTGGTGCCACCTCGGGTCTGGGAACCATCCTGCGTATCGTGGATTCTAAGGAGCCAGCCGGCCACTCCCAGGCACAGGACCCCAAACACAAACAACAGCGCTTTTCTCTGGCAAACAAAACTCAGTTGCCCTGCTTTTGGATGGCAGATTGCAGGAGCGACTTGGTACTATCAAACCAGCCCAACTTGGCACTGGTGCCTCCATGGGTCTGGTAACCATCCTGCCTATCGTAGCTTTTAAGGAGCCAGCCGGTCACTCCCAGCCATAGGCCCCAGACACAAAGCTCTGCCCGTTTCCCTGGCAAACAAAAGTAAGCTAGCCCGCTTCTGGATGGCAGATTGCAGGAGCCACTTTGAACCATCAAACCAACCCGACTTGGCACTGGTGCCACCTCTGGTCTGGGAACCATCCTGCGTTTTGTGGATTCTAAGGAGCCAGCTGGCCACTCCCAGCCACAGGCCCACAAACAAAAACAACGGCGCTTTTCCCTGGAAAACAAAACTCGCCTGCCAAATTTTTGATGGCAGATTGCAGGAGCCACTTGGTACTATCAAACCAGCCCAACTTGGCACTGGTGCCACCATGGGTCTGGTCACCATCCTGCCTATCGTAGCTTTTCAGGAGCCAGCCGGTCACTCCCAGCCATAGGCCCCCAGACACAAATCTCGGCCCGTTTCCCTGGCAAAAAAAAGTAAGCTGCCCCGCTTCTGGATGGCAGATTGCAGGAGCTATTTATTACTATCAAACCAGCCCGACTTGGCACTGGTGCCACCTCTGGTCTGGGAACCATCCTGCGTTTTGTGGATTCTAAGGAGCCAGCTGGCCACTCCCAGCCACAGGCCCACAAACAAAATCAACGGCGCTTTTCCCTGGAAAACAAAACTGGCCTGCAAAATATTTGATGGCAGATTGCAGGAGCCACTTGGTACTATCAAACCAGCCCAACTTGGCACTGGTGCCACCATGGGTCTGGTCACCATCCTGCCTATCGTAGCTTTTCAGGAGCCAGCCGGTCACTCCCAGCCATAGGCCCCCAGACACAAATCTCGGCCCGTTTCCCTGGCAAAAAAAAGTAAGCTGCCCCGCTTCTGGATGGCAGATTGCAGGAGCTATTTATTACTATCAAACCAGCCCGACTTGGCACTGGTGCCACCTCTGGTCTGGGAACCATCCTGCCTATCGTGGATTTTCAGGGGCCAGCCGGCCACTCTCAGCCATATGCCCCCAAACACAAACCACGGCCCTTTTCTCTGGCAAACAAAACTCAACTGCCCCTCTTCTGGAAGGCAAATTGCAGGACGCACTTGGTACTACGAAAACAGCCCGACTTGGCACTGATGCCACCTTGGGTCAGGGAACCATCCTGCGTATCGAGCTTTTTAAGGAGCCAGCCGGCCATGCCCAGCCATATACCGCCAAAAACAAACCACGGAACTTTTCTCCAGCAAACAAAATCCGCTGCCCCGCGTCTGGATGGCAGATTGCAGGAGCCACTTTGCACCATCAAACCAGCCCGACTTGGCACTGGTGCCACCTTGGATGTGGGAACCATTCTGCCTATCGTGGATTTTCAGGGGCCAGCCGGCCACTCTCAGCCATAGGCCCCCAAACACAAACCACGGCACTTTACTCTGGTAAACAAAACTCAACTGCCCCTCTTCGGGATGGCAAATTGCAGGACGCACTTGGTACTAAAAAACCAGCCCCACTTGGCACTGGTGCCACCTTGGGTCTGGGAACCATCCTGCGTATCGTGGATTCTAAGGAGCCAGCTGGCCACTCCCAGCCACGGGCCCCCAAACACAAACAACGGCGCTTTTCCCTGGAAAACAAAACTCGCCTGCCAACTTTTTGATGGCAGATTGCAGGAGCCACTTTGCAACATAAAACCAGCCCGACTTGGCACTGGTTCCACCTTGGATCTGGGAACCATCCTGCCTATCGTGGATTTTCAGGGGCCAGCCGGCCACTCTCAGCCATAGGCCCCCAAACACAAACCACGGCCCTTTTCTCTGGCAAACAAAACTCAACTGCCCCTCTTCTGGAAGGCAAATTGCAGGACGCACTTGGTACTACAAAAACATCCCAACTTGGCACTGGTGCCACCTCTGGCCTGGGAACCATGCTGCGTATCGAGCTTTTTAAGGAGCCAGCGGGCCACTCCCAGCCATATGCCCCCAAAAATGAACCACGGACTTGTTGTCTGGCAAACAAAAATCAGCTGCCCCGCGTCGGGATGGCAGATTGCAGGAGGCACTTTGCACCATCAAACCAGCCCGACTTGGCTCTGGTGCCACCTTGGGTCTGGGAACCATTCTGCCTATCGTGGATTTTCAGGGGCCAGCCGGCCACTCTGAGCCATAGGCCCCCAAACAAAAACCACGGCCCTTTTCTCTGGCAAACAAAACTCAGCTGCCCCGCTTCTGGATGGCAGATTGCAGGACGCACTTGGTACAATCAAACCAGCCCAACTTGGCACTGGTGCCACCTTGGGTCTGGGAACCATCCTGCGTATTGTGGATTGTCAGGAGCCAGCCGACCACTCTCGGCCACAGACCCCAATCAAAAACAACGGCCCGATTCACAGGCAAAAAAATCTCAGCTGTCCCACTTGTGGATGGGAGATTGCAGGAGGCGCTTGACACTGTCAAACCAGCCCAACTTGGCACTGGTGCCACCATGGGTCTGGTAAACATCCTGCCTATCGTAGCTTTTCAGGAGCCAGTCGGTCACTCCCAGCCATAGGCCCCAGACACAAAGCTCTGCCCGTTTCCCTGGCAAACAAAAGTAAGCTACCCCGCTTCTGGATGGCAGATTGCAGGAGACACTTTGCACCATCAAACCAGCCCGACTTGGCACTGGTGCCACCTCTGGTCTGGAAACCATCCTGCGTATCGTGGATTCTTAGGAGCCAGCTGGCCACTCCCAGCCACAGGCCCCCAAACACAAACAACGGCGCTTTTCCCTGGAAAACAAAACTCGCCTGCCAACTTTTTGATGGCAGATTGCAGGAGCCACTTGGTACTATCAAACCAGCCGGACTTGGCAATGGTGCCACCTTGGCTCTGGGAACCATGCTGCGTAACGTAGATTCTAAGGCGCCAGCCGGCCACTCCCAGCCACAGGCCCCCAAACACAAACAACGGTGCTTTTCCCTGGAAAACAAAACTCGCCTGCCAACTTTTTGATGGCAGATTGCAGGAGCCACTTGGTACTATCAAACCAGCCCAACTTGGCACTGGTGCCACCATGGGTCTGGTCACCATCCTGCCTATCGTAGCTTTTCAGGAGCCAGCCGGTCACTCCCAGCCATAGGCCCCCAGACACAAAGCTCGGCCCGTTTCCCTGGCAAACAAAAGTAAGCTGCCCCGCTTCTGGATGGCAGATTGCAGGAGCTATTTATTACTATCAAACCAGCCCGACTTGGCACTGGTGCCACCTCTGGTCTGGAAACCATCCTGCGTATCGTGGATTCTTAGGAGCCAGCTGGCCACTCCCAGCCACAGGCCCCCAAACACAAACAACGGTGCTTTTCCCTGGAAAACAAAACTGGCCTGCCAACTTTTTGATGGCAGATTGCAGGAGCCACTTGGTACTATCAAACCAGCCCGACTTGGCACTGGTGCCACCTTGGCTCTGGGAACCATGCTGCGTAACGTAGATTCTAAGGCGCGAGGCGGCCACTCCCAGCCACAGGCCCCCAAACACAAACAACGGTGCTTTTCCCTGGAAAACAAAACTCGCCTGCCAACTTTTTGATGGCAGATTGCAGGAGCCACTTGGTACTATCAAACCAGCCCAACTTGGCTCTGGTGCCACCATGGGTCTGGTCACCATCCTGCCTATCGTAGCTTTTCAGGAGCCAGCCGGTCACTCCCAGCCATAGGCCCCCAGACAAAAACCTCGGCCCTTTTCCCTGGCAAACAAAAGTAAGCTGCCCCGCTTCTGGATGGCAGATTGCAGGAGTTATTTAGTACTATCAAACCAGCCAGACGTGGCACTGGTGCCACCTTGGATCTGGGAACCATCTTGCCTATCGTGGATTTTAAGGAGGCAGCCGGCCTCTCTCAGCCATATGCCCCCAAACACAAACCACGGCCCTTTTCTCTGGCAAACAAAACTCAACTGCCCCTCTTCTGGATGGCAGATTGCAGGAGCCACTTGGTACTATCAAACCAGCCCTACTTGGCACTGGTGCCACCTTGGGTCTGGGAAGCATGCTGCGTATCATGGATTTTCAGGAGCCAGCCCGCCACTGCAAGCTACAGGCCCCCAAACACAAACAACAGCCTTTTTCTCTGGCAAACAAAATTCAGCTGCCCCGCTTCTGGATGGCAGATTGCAGGAGCCACTTGGTAGTATCAAACCAGCCCGACTTGGCACTGGTGCCAACTTGGGTCTGGGAACCATCCTGCGTATCGTGGATTCTAATTAGCCAGCTGGCCACTCCCAGCCACAGGCCCCCAAACACAAACAACGGTGCTTTTCCCTGGAAAACAAAACTGGCCTGCCAACATTTTGATGGCAGATTGCAGGAGCCACTTGGTACTATCAAACCAGCCCAACTTGGCACTGGTGCCACCATGGGTCTGGTCACCATCCTGCCTATCGTAGCTTTTCAGGAGCCAGCCAGTCACTCCCAGCCATGGGCCCCCAGCCACAAACCTCGGCCCGTTTCCCTGGCACACAAAAGTAAGCTACCCCGCTTCTGGATGGCAGATTGCAGGAGCAACTTGGCATCATCAAACCAGCCCGACTTGGCACTGGTGCCACCTCTGGTCTGGGAACCATCCTGCGTATCGTGGGTTCTAAGGAGCCAGACGGCCACTCCCAGCCACAGGCCCCCAATCACAAACAACGGCGCTTTTCCCTGGAAAACAAAACTCGCCTGCCAACTTTTTGATGGCAGAGTGCAGGAGCCACTTGGTACAATCAAACCAGCCCAACTTGGCACTGGTGCCACCATGGGTCTGGTCACCATCCTGCCTATCGTAGCTTTTCAGGAGCCAGCCGGTCACTCCCAGCCATAGGCCCCCAGACACAAATCTCGGCCCGTTTCCCTGGCAAAAAAAAGTAAGCTGCCCCGCTTCTGGATGGCAGATTGCAGGAGCTATTTATTACTATCAAACCAGCCCGACTTGGCACTGGTGCCACCTCTGGTCTGGGAACCATCCTGCGTTTTGTGGATTCTAAGGAGCCAGCTGGCCACTCCCAGCCACAGGCCCACAAACAAAATCAACGGCGCTTTTCCCTGGAAAACAAAACTGGCCTGCAAAATATTTGATGGCAGATTGCAGGAGCCACTTGGTACTATCAAACCAGCCCAACTTGGCACTGGTGCCACCATGGGTCTGGTCACCATCCTGCCTATCGTAGCTTTTCAGGAGCCAGCCGGTCACTCCCAGCCATAGGCCCCCAGACACAAATCTCGGCCCGTTTCCCTGGCAAAAAAAAGTAAGCTGCCCCGCTTCTGGATGGCAGATTGCAGGAGCTATTTATTACTATCAAACCAGCCCGACTTGGCACTGGTGCCACCTCTGGTCTGGGAACCATCCTGCCTATCGTGGATTTTCAGGGGCCAGCCGGCCACTCTCAGCCATATGCCCCCAAACACAAACCACGGCCCTTTTCTCTGGCAAACAAAACTCAACTGCCCCTCTTCTGGATGGCAAATTGCAGGACGCACTTGGTACTACGAAAACAGCCTGACTTGGCACTGATGCCACCTTGGGTCAGGGAACCATCCTGCGTATCGAGCTTTTTAAGGAGCCAGCCGGCCACGCCCAGCCATATACCGCCAAAAACAAACCACGGAACTTTTCTCCAGCAAACAAAATCCGCTGCCCCGCGTCTGGATGGCAGATTGCAGGAGCCACTTTGCACCATCAAACCAGCCCGACTTGGCACTGGTGCCACCTTGGATGTGGGAACCATTCTGCCTATCGTGGATTTTCAGGGGCCAGCCGGCCACTCTCAGCCATAGGCCCCCAAACACAAACCACGGCACTTTACTCTGGTAAACAAAACTCAACTGCCCCTCTTCGGGATGGCAAATTGCAGGACGCACTTGGTACTAAAAAACCAGCCCCACTTGGCACTGGTGCCACCTTGGGTCTGGGAACCATCCTGCGTATCGTGGATTCTAAGGAGCCAGCTGGCCACTCCCAGCCACGGGCCCCCAAACACAAACAACGGCGCTTTTCCCTGGAAAACAAAACTCGCCTGCCAACTTTTTGATGGCAGATTGCAGGAGCCACTTTGCAACATAAAACCAGCCCGACTTGGCACTGGTTCCACCTTGGATCTGGGAACCATCCTGCCTATCGTGGATTTTCAGGGGCCAGCCGGCCACTCTCAGCCATAGGCCCCCAAACACAAACCACGGCCCTTTTCTCTGGCAAACAAAACTCAACTGCCCCTCTTCTGGAAGGCAAATTGCAGGACGCACTTGGTACTACAAAAACATCCCAACTTGGCACTGGTGCCACCTCTGGCCTGGGAACCATGCTGCGTATCGAGCTTTTTAAGGAGCCAGCGGGCCACTCCCAGCCATATGCCCCCAAAAATGAACCACGGACTTGTTGTCTGGCAAACAAAAATCAGCTGCCCCGCGTCGGGATGGCAGATTGCAGGAGGCACTTTGCACCATCAAACCAGCCCGACTTGGCTCTGGTGCCACCTTGGGTCTGGGAACCATTCTGCCTATCGTGGATTTTCAGGGGCCAGCCGGCCACTCTGAGCCATAGGCCCCCAAACAAAAACCACGGCCCTTTTCTCTGGCAAACAAAACTCAGCTGCCCCGCTTCTGGATGGCAGATTGCAGGACGCACTTGGTACAATCAAACCAGCCCAACTTGGCACTGGTGCCACCTTGGGTCTGGGAACCATCCTGCGTATTGTGGATTGTCAGGAGCCAGCCGACCACTCTCGGCCACAGACCCCAATCAAAAACAACGGCCCGATTCACAGGCAAAAAAATCTCAGCTGTCCCACTTGTGGATGGGAGATTGCAGGAGGCGCTTGACACTGTCAAACCAGCCCAACTTGGCACTGGTGCCACCATGGGTCTGGTAAACATCCTGCCTATCGTAGCTTTTCAGGAGCCAGTCGGTCACTCCCAGCCATAGGCCCCAGACACAAAGCTCTGCCCGTTTCCCTGGCAAACAAAAGTAAGCTACCCCGCTTCTGGATGGCAGATTGCAGGAGACACTTTGCACCATCAAACCAGCCCGACTTGGCACTGGTGCCACCTCTGGTCTGGAAACCATCCTGCGTATCGTGGATTCTTAGGAGCCAGCTGGCCACTCCCAGCCACAGGCCCCCAAACACAAACAACGGCGCTTTTCCCTGGAAAACAAAACTGGCCTGCCAACTTTTTGATGGCAGATTGCAGGAGCGACTTGGTACTATCAAACCAGCCGGACTTGGCAATGGTGCCACCTTGGCTCTGGGAACCATGCTGCGTAACGTAGATTCTAAGGCGCCAGGCGGCCACTCCCAGCCACAGGCCCCCAAACACAAACAACGGCGCTTTTCCCTGGAAAACAAAACTGGCCTGCCAACTTTTTGATGGCAGATTGCAGGAGCCACTTGGTACTATCAAACCAGCCCAACTTGGCACTGGTGCCACCATGGGTCTGGTCACCATCCTGCCTATCGTAGCTTTTCAGGAGCCAGCCGGTCACTCCCAGCCATAGACCCCCAGACACAAAGCTCGGCCCGTTTCCCTGGCAAACAAAAGTAAGCTGCCCCGCTTCTGGATGGCAGATTGCAGGAGCTATTTATTACTATCAAACCAGCCCGACTTGGCACTGGTGCCACCTCTGGTCTGGAAACCATCCTGCGTATCGTGGATTCTTAGGAGCCAGCTGGCCACTCCCAGCCACAGGCCCCCAAACACAAACAACGGCACTTTTCCCTGGAAAACAAAACTGGCCTGCCAACTTTTTGATGGCAGATTGCAGGAGCCACTTGGTACTATCAAACCAGCCCGACTTGGCACTGGTGCCACCTTGGCTCTGGGAACCATGCTGCATAACGTAGATTCTAAGGCGCAAGGCGGCCACTCCCAGCCACAGGCCCCCAAACACAAACAACGGTGCTTTTCCCTGGAAAACAAAACTCGCCTGCCAACTTTTTGATGGCAGATTGCAGGAGCCACTTGGTACTATCAAACCAGCCCAACTTGGCTCTGGTGCCACCATGGGTCTGGTCACCATCCTGCCTATCGTAGCTTTTCAGGAGCCAGCCGGTCACTCCCAGCCATAGGCCCCCAGACAAAAACCTCGGCCCGTTTCCCTGGCAAACAAAAGTAAGCTGCCCCGCTTCTGGATGGCAGATTGCAGGAGTTATTTAGTACTATCAAACCAGCCAGACGTGGCACTGGTGCCACCTTGGATCTGGGAACCATCTTGCCTATCGTGGATTTTAAGGAGCCAGCCGGCCTCTCTCAGCCATATGCCCCCAAACACAAACCACGGCCCTTTTCTCTGGCAAACAAAACTCAACTGCCCCTCTTCTGGATGGCAGATTGCAGGAGCCACTTGGTACTATCAAACCAGCCCTACTTGGCACTGGTGCCACCTTGGGTCTGGGAAGCATGCTGCGTATCATGGATTTTCAGGAGCCAGCCCGCCACTGCAAGCTACAGGCCCCCAAACACAAACAACAGCCTTTTTCTCTGGCAAACAAAATTCAGCTGCCCCGCTTCTGGATGGCAGATTGCAGGAGCCACTTGGTAGTATCAAACCAGCCCGACTTGGCACTGGTGCCAACTTGGGTCTGGGAACCATCCTGCGTATCGTGGATTCTAATTAGCCAGCTGGCCACTCCCAGCCACAGGCCCCCAAACACAAACAACGGTGCTTTTCCCTGGAAAACAAAACTGGCCTGCCAACATTTTGATGGCAGATTGCAGGAGCCACTTGGTACTATCAAACCAGCCCAACTTGGCACTGGTGCCACCATGGGTCTGGTCACCATCCTGCCTATCGTAGCTTTTCAGGAGCCAGCCAGTCACTCCCAGCCATGGGCCCCCAGCCACAAACCTCGGCCCGTTTCCCTGGCACACAAAAGTAAGCTACCCCGCTTCTGGATGGCAGATTGCAGGAGCAACTTGGCATCATCAAACCAGCCCGACTTGGCACTGGTGCCACCTCTGGTCTGGGAACCATCCTGCGTATCGTGGGTTCTAAGGAGCCAGACGGCCACTCCCAGCCACAGGCCCCCAATCACAAACAACGGCGCTTTTCCCTGGAAAACAAAACTCGCCTGCCAACTTTTTGATGGCAGAGTGCAGGAGCCACTTGGTACAATCAAACCAGCCCAACTTGGCACTGGTGCCACCATGGGTCTGGTCACCATCCTGCCTATCGTAGCTTTTCAGGAGCCAGCCGGTCACTCCCAGCCATAGGCCCCCAGACACAAATCTCGGCCCGTTTCCCTGGCAAAAAAAAGTAAGCTGCCCCGCTTCTGGATGGCAGATTGCAGGAGCTATTTATTACTATCAAACCAGCCCGACTTGGCACTGGTGCCACCTCTGGTCTGGGAACCATCCTGCGTTTTGTGGATTCTAAGGAGCCAGCTGGCCACTCCCAGCCACAGGCCCACAAACAAAATCAACGGCGCTTTTCCCTGGAAAACAAAACTGGCCTGCAAAATATTTGATGGCAGATTGCAGGAGCCACTTGGTACTATCAAACCAGCCCAACTTGGCACTGGTGCCACCATGGGTCTGGTCACCATCCTGCCTATCGTAGCTTTTCAGGAGCCAGCCGGTCACTCCCAGCCATAGGCCCCCAGACACAAATCTCGGCCCGTTTCCCTGGCAAAAAAAAGTAAGCTGCCCCGCTTCTGGATGGCAGATTGCAGGAGCTATTTATTACTATCAAACCAGCCCGACTTGGCACTGGTGCCACCTCTGGTCTGGGAACCATCCTGCCTATCGTGGATTTTCAGGGGCCAGCCGGCCACTCTCAGCCATATGCCCCCAAACACAAACCACGGCCCTTTTCTCTGGCAAACAAAACTCAACTGCCCCTCTTCTGGATGGCAAATTGCAGGACGCACTTGGTACTACGAAAACAGCCTGACTTGGCACTGATGCCACCTTGGGTCAGGGAACCATCCTGCGTATCGAGCTTTTTAAGGAGCCAGCCGGCCACGCCCAGCCATATACCGCCAAAAACAAACCACGGAACTTTTCTCCAGCAAACAAAATCCGCTGCCCCGCGTCTGGATGGCAGATTGCAGGAGCCACTTTGCACCATCAAACCAGCCCGACTTGGCACTGGTGCCACCTTGGATGTGGGAACCATTCTGCCTATCGTGGATTTTCAGGGGCCAGCCGGCCACTCTCAGCCATAGGCCCCCAAACACAAACCACGGCACTTTACTCTGGTAAACAAAACTCAACTGCCCCTCTTCGGGATGGCAAATTGCAGGACGCACTTGGTACTAAAAAACCAGCCCCACTTGGCACTGGTGCCACCTTGGGTCTGGGAACCATCCTGCGTATCGTGGATTCTAAGGAGCCAGCTGGCCACTCCCAGCCACGGGCCCCCAAACACAAACAACGGCGCTTTTCCCTGGAAAACAAAACTCGCCTGCCAACTTTTTGATGGCAGATTGCAGGAGCCACTTTGCAACATAAAACCAGCCCGACTTGGCACTGGTTCCACCTTGGATCTGGGAACCATCCTGCCTATCGTGGATTTTCAGGGGCCAGCCGGCCACTCTCAGCCATAGGCCCCCAAACACAAACCACGGCCCTTTTCTCTGGCAAACAAAACTCAACTGCCCCTCTTCTGGAAGGCAAATTGCAGGACGCACTTGGTACTACAAAAACATCCCAACTTGGCACTGGTGCCACCTCTGGCCTGGGAACCATGCTGCGTATCGAGCTTTTTAAGGAGCCAGCGGGCCACTCCCAGCCATATGCCCCCAAAAATGAACCACGGACTTGTTGTCTGGCAAACAAAAATCAGCTGCCCCGCGTCGGGATGGCAGATTGCAGGAGGCACTTTGCACCATCAAACCAGCCCGACTTGGCTCTGGTGCCACCTTGGGTCTGGGAACCATTCTGCCTATCGTGGATTTTCAGGGGCCAGCCGGCCACTCTGAGCCATAGGCCCCCAAACAAAAACCACGGCCCTTTTCTCTGGCAAACAAAACTCAGCTGCCCCGCTTCTGGATGGCAGATTGCAGGACGCACTTGGTACAATCAAACCAGCCCAACTTGGCACTGGTGCCACCTTGGGTCTGGGAACCATCCTGCGTATTGTGGATTGTCAGGAGCCAGCCGACCACTCTCGGCCACAGACCCCAATCAAAAACAACGGCCCGATTCACAGGCAAAAAAATCTCAGCTGTCCCACTTGTGGATGGGAGATTGCAGGAGGCGCTTGACACTGTCAAACCAGCCCAACTTGGCACTGGTGCCACCATGGGTCTGGTAAACATCCTGCCTATCGTAGCTTTTCAGGAGCCAGTCGGTCACTCCCAGCCATAGGCCCCAGACACAAAGCTCTGCCCGTTTCCCTGGCAAACAAAAGTAAGCTACCCCGCTTCTGGATGGCAGATTGCAGGAGACACTTTGCACCATCAAACCAGCCCGACTTGGCACTGGTGCCACCTCTGGTCTGGAAACCATCCTGCGTATCGTGGATTCTTAGGAGCCAGCTGGCCACTCCCAGCCACAGGCCCCCAAACACAAACAACGGCGCTTTTCCCTGGAAAACAAAACTGGCCTGCCAACTTTTTGATGGCAGATTGCAGGAGCGACTTGGTACTATCAAACCAGCCGGACTTGGCAATGGTGCCACCTTGGCTCTGGGAACCATGCTGCGTAACGTAGATTCTAAGGCGCCAGCCGGCCACTCCCAGCCACAGGCCCCCAAACACAAACAACGGTGCTTTTCCCTGGAAAACAAAACTCGCCTGCCAACTTTTTGATGGCAGATTGCAGGAGCCACTTGGTACTATCAAACCAGCCCAACTTGGCACTGGTGCCACCATGGGTCTGGTCACCATCCTGCCTATCGTAGCTTTTCAGGAGCCAGCCGGTCACTCCCAGCCATAGGCCCCCAGACACAAAGCTCGGCCCGTTTCCCTGGCAAACAAAAGTAAGCTGCCCCGCTTCTGGATGGCAGATTGCAGGAGCTATTTATTACTATCAAACCAGCCCGACTTGGCACTGGTGCCACCTCTGGTCTGGAAACCATCCTGCGTATCGTGGATTCTTAGGAGCCAGCTGGCCACTCCCAGCCACAGGCCCCCAAACACAAACAACGGTGCTTTTCCCTGGAAAACAAAACTGGCCTGCCAACTTTTTGATGGCAGATTGCAGGAGCCACTTGGTACTATCAAACCAGCCCGACTTGGCACTGGTGCCACCTTGGCTCTGGGAACCATGCTGCGTAACGTAGATTCTAAGGCGCGAGGCGGCCACTCCCAGCCACAGGCCCCCAAACACAAACAACGGTGCTTTTCCCTGGAAAACAAAACTCGCCTGCCAACTTTTTGATGGCAGATTGCAGGAGCCACTTGGTACTATCAAACCAGCCCAACTTGGCTCTGGTGCCACCATGGGTCTGGTCACCATCCTGCCTATCGTAGCTTTTCAGGAGCCAGCCGGTCACTCCCAGCCATAGGCCCCCAGACAAAAACCTCGGCCCTTTTCCCTGGCAAACAAAAGTAAGCTGCCCCGCTTCTGGATGGCAGATTGCAGGAGTTATTTAGTACTATCAAACCAGCCAGACGTGGCACTGGTGCCACCTTGGATCTGGGAACCATCTTGCCTATCGTGGATTTTAAGGAGCCAGCCGGCCTCTCTCAGCCATATGCCCCCAAACACAAACCACGGCCCTTTTCTCTGGCAAACAAAACTCAACTGCCCCTCTTCTGGATGGCAGATTGCAGGAGCCACTTGGTACTATCAAACCAGCCCTACTTGGCACTGGTGCCACCTTGGGTCTGGGAAGCATGCTGCGTATCATGGATTTTCAGGAGCCAGCCCGCCACTGCAAGCTACAGGCCCCCAAACACAAACAACAGCCTTTTTCTCTGGCAAACAAAATTCAGCTGCCCCGCTTCTGGATGGCAGATTGCAGGAGCCACTTGGTAGTATCAAACCAGCCCGACTTGGCACTGGTGCCAACTTGGGTCTGGGAACCATCCTGCGTATCGTGGATTCTAATTAGCCAGCTGGCCACTCCCAGCCACAGGCCCCCAAACACAAACAACGGTGCTTTTCCCTGGAAAACAAAACTGGCCTGCCAACATTTTGATGGCAGATTGCAGGAGCCACTTGGTACTATCAAACCAGCCCAACTTGGCACTGGTGCCACCATGGGTCTGGTCACCATCCTGCCTATCGTAGCTTTTCAGGAGCCAGCCAGTCACTCCCAGCCATGGGCCCCCAGCCACAAACCTCGGCCCGTTTCCCTGGCACACAAAAGTAAGCTACCCCGCTTCTGGATGGCAGATTGCAGGAGCAACTTGGCATCATCAAACCAGCCCGACATGGCACTGGTGCCACCTCTGGTCTGGGAACCATCCTGCGTATCGTGGGTTCTAAGGAGCCAGACGGCCACTCCCAGCCACAGGCCCCCAATCACAAACAACGGCGCTTTTCCCTGGAAAACAAAACTCGCCTGCCAACTTTTTGATGGCAGAGTGCAGGAGCCACTTGGTACAATCAAACCAGCCCAACTTGGCACTGGTGCCACCATGGGTCTGGTCACCATCCTGCCTATCGTAGCTTTTCAGGAGCCAGCCGGTCACTCCCAGCCATAGGCCCCCAGACACAAATCTCGGCCCGTTTCCCTGGCAAAAAAAAGTAAGCTGCCCCGCTTCTGGATGGCAGATTGCAGGAGCTATTTATTACTATCAAACCAGCCCGACTTGGCACTGGTGCCACCTCTGGTCTGGGAACCATCCTGCGTTTTGTGGATTCTAAGGAGCCAGCTGGCCACTCCCAGCCACAGGCCCACAAACAAAATCAACGGCGCTTTTCCCTGGAAAACAAAACTGGCCTGCAAAATATTTGATGGCAGATTGCAGGAGCCACTTGGTACTATCAAACCAGCCCAACTTGGCACTGGTGCCACCATGGGTCTGGTCACCATCCTGCCTATCGTAGCTTTTCAGGAGCCAGCCGGTCACTCCCAGCCATAGGCCCCCAGACACAAATCTCGGCCCGTTTCCCTGGCAAAAAAAAGTAAGCTGCCCCGCTTCTGGATGGCAGATTGCAGGAGCTATTTATTACTATCAAACCAGCCCGACTTGGCACTGGTGCCACCTCTGGTCTGGGAACCATCCTGCCTATCGTGGATTTTCAGGGGCCAGCCGGCCACTCTCAGCCATATGCCCCCAAACACAAACCACGGCCCTTTTCTCTGGCAAACAAAACTCAACTGCCCCTCTTCTGGATGGCAAATTGCAGGACGCACTTGGTACTACGAAAACAGCCCGACTTGGCACTGATGCCACCTTGGGTCAGGGAACCATCCTGCGTATCGAGCTTTTTAAGGAGCCAGCCGGCCACGCCCAGCCATATACCGCCAAAAACAAACCACGGAACTTTTCTCCAGCAAACAAAATCCGCTGCCCCGCGTCTGGATGGCAGATTGCAGGAGCCACTTTGCACCATCAAACCAGCCCGACTTGGCACTGGTGCCACCTTGGATGTGGGAACCATTCTGCCTATCGTGGATTTTCAGGGGCCAGCCGGCCACTCTCAGCCATAGGCCCCCAAACACAAACCACGGCACTTTACTCTGGTAAACAAAACTCAACTGCCCCTCTTCGGGATGGCAAATTGCAGGACGCACTTGGTACTAAAAAACCAGCCCCACTTGGCACTGGTGCCACCTTGGGTCTGGGAACCATCCTGCGTATCGTGGATTCTAAGGAGCCAGCTGGCCACTCCCAGCCACGGGCCCCCAAACACAAACAACGGCGCTTTTCCCTGGAAAACAAAACTCGCCTGCCAACTTTTTGATGGCAGATTGCAGGAGCCACTTTGCAACATAAAACCAGCCCGACTTGGCACTGGTTCCACCTTGGATCTGGGAACCATCCTGCCTATCGTGGATTTTCAGGGGCCAGCCGGCCACTCTCAGCCATAGGCCCCCAAACACAAACCACGGCCCTTTTCTCTGGCAAACAAAACTCAACTGCCCCTCTTCTGGAAGGCAAATTGCAGGACGCACTTGGTACTACAAAAACATCCCAACTTGGCACTGGTGCCACCTCTGGCCTGGGAACCATGCTGCGTATCGAGCTTTTTAAGGAGCCAGCGGGCCACTCCCAGCCATATGCCCCCAAAAATGAACCACGGACTTGTTGTCTGGCAAACAAAAATCAGCTGCCCCGCGTCGGGATGGCAGATTGCAGGAGGCACTTTGCACCATCAAACCAGCCCGACTTGGCTCTGGTGCCACCTTGGGTCTGGGAACCATTCTGCCTATCGTGGATTTTCAGGGGCCAGCCGGCCACTCTGAGCCATAGGCCCCCAAACAAAAACCACGGCCCTTTTCTCTGGCAAACAAAACTCAGCTGCCCCGCTTCTGGATGGCAGATTGCAGGACGCACTTGGTACAATCAAACCAGCCCAACTTGGCACTGGTGCCACCTTGGGTCTGGGAACCATCCTGCGTATTGTGGATTGTCAGGAGCCAGCCGACCACTCTCGGCCACAGACCCCAATAAAAAACAACGGCCCGATTCACAGGCAAAAAAATCTCAGCTGTCCCACTTGTGGATGGGAGATTGCAGGAGGCGCTTGACACTGTCAAACCAGCCCAACTTGGCACTGGTGCCACCATGGGTCTGGTAAACATCCTGCCTATCGTAGCTTTTCAGGAGCCAGTCGGTCACTCCCAGCCATAGGCCCCAGACACAAAGCTCTGCCCGTTTCCCTGGCAAACAAAAGTAAGCTACCCCGCTTCTGGATGGCAGATTGCAGGAGACACTTTGCACCATCAAACCAGCCCGACTTGGCACTGGTGCCACCTCTGGTCTGGAAACCATCCTGCGTATCGTGGATTCTTAGGAGCCAGCTGGCCACTCCCAGCCACAGGCCCCCAAACACAAACAACGGCGCTTTTCCCTGGAAAACAAAACTGGCCTGCCAACTTTTTGATGGCAGATTGCAGGAGCGACTTGGTACTATCAAACCAGCCGGACTTGGCAATGGTGCCACCTTGGCTCTGGGAACCATGCTGCGTAACGTAGATTCTAAGGCGCCAGGCGGCCACTCCCAGCCACAGGCCCCCAAACACAAACAACGGCGCTTTTCCCTGGAAAACAAAACTGGCCTGCCAACTTTTTGATGGCAGATTGCAGGAGCCACTTGGTACTATCAAACCAGCCCAACTTGGCACTGGTGCCACCATGGGTCTGGTCACCATCCTGCCTATCGTAGCTTTTCAGGAGCCAGCCGGTCACTCCCAGCCATAGACCCCCAGACACAAAGCTCGGCCCGTTTCCCTGGCAAACAAAAGTAAGCTGCCCCGCTTCTGGATGGCAGATTGCAGGAGCTATTTATTACTATCAAACCAGCCCGACTTGGCACTGGTGCCACCTCTGGTCTGGAAACCATCCTGCGTATCGTGGATTCTTAGGAGCCAGCTGGCCACTCCCAGCCACAGGCCCCCAAACACAAACAACGGCACTTTTCCCTGGAAAACAAAACTGGCCTGCCAACTTTTTGATGGCAGATTGCAGGAGCCACTTGGTACTATCAAACCAGCCCGACTTGGCACTGGTGCCACCTTGGCTCTGGGAACCATGCTGCATAACGTAGATTCTAAGGCGCAAGGCGGCCACTCCCAGCCACAGGCCCCCAAACACAAACAACGGTGCTTTTCCCTGGAAAACAAAACTCGCCTGCCAACTTTTTGATGGCAGATTGCAGGAGCCACTTGGTACTATCAAACCAGCCCAACTTGGCTCTGGTGCCACCATGGGTCTGGTCACCATCCTGCCTATCGTAGCTTTTCAGGAGCCAGCCGGTCACTCCCAGCCATAGGCCCCCAGACAAAAACCTCGGCCCGTTTCCCTGGCAAACAAAAGTAAGCTGCCCCGCTTCTGGATGGCAGATTGCAGGAGTTATTTAGTACTATCAAACCAGCCAGACGTGGCACTGGTGCCACCTTGGATCTGGGAACCATCTTGCCTATCGTGGATTTTAAGGAGCCAGCCGGCCTCTCTCAGCCATATGCCCCCAAACACAAACCACGGCCCTTTTCTCTGGCAAACAAAACTCAACTGCCCCTCTTCTGGATGGCAGATTGCAGGAGCCACTTGGTACTATCAAACCAGCCCTACTTGGCACTGGTGCCACCTTGGGTCTGGGAAGCATGCTGCGTATCATGGATTTTCAGGAGCCAGCCCGCCACTGCAAGCTACAGGCCCCCAAACACAAACAACAGCCTTTTTCTCTGGCAAACAAAATTCAGCTGCCCCGCTTCTGGATGGCAGATTGCAGGAGCCACTTGGTAGTATCAAACCAGCCCGACTTGGCACTGGTGCCAACTTGGGTCTGGGAACCATCCTGCGTATCGTGGATTCTAATTAGCCAGCTGGCCACTCCCAGCCACAGGCCCCCAAACACAAACAACGGTGCTTTTCCCTGGAAAACAAAACTGGCCTGCCAACATTTTGATGGCAGATTGCAGGAGCCACTTGGTACTATCAAACCAGCCCAACTTGGCACTGGTGCCACCATGGGTCTGGTCACCATCCTGCCTATCGTAGCTTTTCAGGAGCCAGCCAGTCACTCCCAGCCATGGGCCCCCAGCCACAAACCTCGGCCCGTTTCCCTGGCACACAAAAGTAAGCTACCCCGCTTCTGGATGGCAGATTGCAGGAGCAACTTGGCATCATCAAACCAGCCCGACTTGGCACTGGTGCCACCTCTGGTCTGGGAACCATCCTGCGTATCGTGGGTTCTAAGGAGCCAGACGGCCACTCCCAGCCACAGGCCCCCAATCACAAACAACGGCGCTATTCCCTGGAAAACAAAACTCGCCTGCCAACTTTTTGATGGCAGAGTGCAGGAGCCACTTGGTACAATCAAACCAGCCCAACTTGGCACTGGTGCCACCATGGGTCTGGTCACCATCCTGCCTATCGTAGCATTTCAGGAGCCAGCCGGTCACTCCCAGCCGTAGGCCTCCAGACACAAACCTCGGCCCGTTTCCCTGGCAAACAAAATTAAGCTGCCCCGCTTCTGGATGGCAGATTGCAGGAGCCACTTGGTACTATCAAACCAGCCCAACTTGGCACTGGTGCCACCATGGGTCTGGTCACCATCCTGCCTATCGTAGCTTTTCAGGGGCCAGCCAGCCAGCCCCAGGCACTGGCCCCCAGACAAGAATTTCGGCCCATTTCCCTGGCAAACAAAAGTAAGCTACCCCGCTTCTGGATAGCAGATTGCAGGAGCCACTTGGTAATATCAAACCAGCCCAACTTGGCACTGGTGACACCACTGGTCTGGGAACCATCCTGCCTATCGTGGATTTTCAGGGGCCAGCCGGCCACTCTCAGCCATATGCCCCCAAACACAAACCACGGCCCTTTTCTCTGGCAAACAAAACTCAACTGCCCCTCTTCTGGATGGCAAATTGCAGGACGCACTTGGTACTACGAAAACAGCCCGACTTGGCACTGATGCCACCTTGGGTCAGGGAACCATCCTGCGTATCGAGCTTTTTAAGGAGCCAGCCGGCCACGCCCAGCCATATACCGCCAAAAACAAACCACGGAACTTTTCTCCAGCAAACAAAATCCGCTGCCCCGCGTCTGGATGGCAGATTGCAGGAGCCACTTTGCACCATCAAACCAGCCCGACTTGGCACTTGTGCCACCTTGGATGTGGGAACCATTCTGCCTATCGTGGATTTTCAGGGGCCAGCCGGCCACTCTCAGCCATAGGCCCCCAAACACAAACCACGGCCCTTTTCTCTGGCAAACAAAACTCAACTGCCCCTCTTCTGGAAGGCAAATTGCAGGACGCACTTGGTACTACAAAAACATCCCAACTTGGCACTGGTGCCACCTCTGGCCTGGGAACCATGCTGCGTATCGAGCTTTTTAAGGAGCCAGCGGGCCACTCCCAGCCATATGCCCCCAAAAATGAACCACGGACTTTTTCTCTGGCAAACAAAAATCAGCTGCCCCGCGTCGGGATGGCAGATTGCAGGAGGCACTTTGCACCATCAAACCAGCCCGACTTGGCTCTGGTGCCACCTTGGGTCTGGGAACCATTCTGCCTATCGTGGATTTTCAGGGGCCAGCCGGCCACTCTGAGCCATAGGCCCCCAAACAAAAACCACGGCCCTTTTCTCTGGCAAACAAAACTCAGCTGCCCCGCTTCTGGATGGCAGATTGCAGGACGCACTTGGTACTATCAAACCAGCCCAACTTGGCACTGGTGCCACCTTGGGTCTGGGAACCATCCTGCGTATTGTGGATTGTCAGGAGCCAGCCGACCACTCTCGGCCACAGACCCCAATCAAAAACAACGGCCCGATTCACAGGCAAAAAAATCTCAGCTGTCCCACTTGTGGATGGGAGATTGCAGGAGCCACTTGGTACTATCAAATTAGCCCAACTTGGCACTGGTGCCACCATGGGTCTGGTAAACATCCTGCCTATCGTAGCTTTTCAGGAGCCAGCCAGTCACTCCCTGCCATAGGGCCCCAGACAAATACCTCGGCCCGTTTCCCTGGCAAACCAAAGTAAGCTGCCCCGCTTCTGGATGGCAGATTGCAGGAGCCACTTGGTACTATCAAACCAGCCCGACTTGGCAATGGTGCCACCTCTGGTCTGGGAACCATCCTGCGTAACGTGGATTCTAAGACGACAGGCGGCCACTCCCAGCCACAGGGCCCCAAACACAAACAACGGCGCTTTTCCCTGGAAAACAAAACTCGCCTGCCAACATTTTGATGGCAGATTGCAGGAGCCACTTGGTACTATCAAATCAGCCCAACTTGGCACTGTTGCTACCATGGGTCTGGTAATCATCCTGCCTACTGTAGCTTTTCAGGAGCCAGCCGGTCACTCCCAGCCATAGGCCCCCAGAAAAAAACCTCGGCCCGTTTCCCTGGCAAACAAAAGTAAGCTGCCCCGCTTCTGGATGGCAGATTGCAGGAACCTCTTGGTACTATCAAACCAGCCAGACTTGGAACTGGTGCCACCTTGGGACTGGAAACCATGCTGCGTAACGTAGATTCTAAGGCGCGAGGCGGCCACTCCCAGCCACAGGCCCCCAAACACAAACAACGGCGCTTTTCCCTGGAAAACAAAACTCGCCTGCACACATTTTGATGGCAGATTGCAGGAGCCACTTGGTGCTATCAAACCAGCCAACTTGGCACTGGTGCCACCATGGGTCTGGTCAAAATCCTGCCTATCGTAGCTTTTCAGGAGCCAGCTGGCCACTCCCAGCCATAGGCGCCCAGACACAAAGCTCGGCCCATTTCCATGGTAAACAAAAGTAAGCTGCCCCGCTTCTGGATGGCAGATTGCAGGAGCCACTTGGTACTATCAAACCAGCCAAACCTGGCACTGGCGCCACCACTGGTCTGGGAACCATCCTGCGTATCGTGGATTCTAAGGAGCCAGCCGGCCACTCCCAGCCACAGGACCCCAGACACAAAGCTCTGCCCGTTTCCCTGACAAACAAAATTAAGCTACCCCGCTTCTGGATGGCAGATTGCAGGAGCTATTTAGTACTATCAAACCAGCCCGACTTGGCACTGGTGCCACCTTGGCTCTGGGAACCATCCTGCCTATTGTGGATTTTGTGGTGTCAGCCGGCCACTCTCAGCCATATGCCCTCAAACACAAACCACGGCCCTTTTCTCTGGCAAACAAAACTCAACTGCCCCTCTTCTGGAAGGCAAATTGCAGGACGCACTTGGTACTACAAAAACAGCCCAACTTGGCACTGGTGCCACCTTGGGTCTGGGAACCATTCTGCCTATCGTGGATTTTCAGGGGCCAGCCGGCCACTCTGAGCCATAGGCCGCCAAACAAAAACCACGGCCCTTTTCTCTGGCAAACAAAACTCAGCTGCCCCACTTCTGGATGGCAGATTGCAGGAGCCACTTGGTACTATCAAACCAGCCCAACTTGGCACTGGTGTCACCATGGGCCTGGTCACCATCCTGCCTATCGTAGCTTTTCAGGAGCCAGCCGGTCACTCCCAGCCATAGGCCCCAGACACAAACCTCGGCCCGTTTCCCTGGCAAACAAAAGTAAGCTGCCCCGCTTCTGGATGGCAGATTGCAGGAGCCACTTGTTACTATCAAATCAGCCCGACTTGGCACTGGTGCCTCCTCTGGTCTGGGAACCATCCTGCGTATCGTGGATTCTAAGGAGCCAGCCGGCCACTCCCAGCCACAGGCCCCCAAACACAAACAACGGCGCTATTCCCTGGAAAACAAAACTCGCCTGCCAACTTTTTGATGGCAGATTGCAGGAGACACTTGGTACTATCAAACCAGCCGACTTGGCACTGGTGCCACCATGGGTCTGGGAACCATCCTGCCTATCATAGCTTTTCAGGAGCCAGCCGGTCACTCCCAGCCATAGGCCCCAGACACAAAGCTCTGCCCGTTTCCCTGGCAAACAAAAGTAAGCTAACCCGCTTCTGGATGGCAGATTGCAGGAGCCACTTTGAACCATCAAACCAGCCCGACTTGGCACTGGTGCCACCTCTGGTCTGGGAACCATCCTGCGTTTTGTGGATTCTAAGCAGCCAGCTGGCCACTCCCAGCCACAGGCCCCCAAACACAAACAACGGCGCTTTTCCCTGGAAAACAAATCTGGCCTGCCAAATTTTTGATGGCAGATTGCAGGAGCCACTTGGTACTATCAAACCAGCCCAACTTGGCACTGGTGCCACCATGGGTCTGGTCACCATCCTGCCTATCGTAGCTTTTCAGGAGCCAGCCGGTCACTCCCAGCCATAGGCCCCCAGACACAAATCTCGGCCCGTTTCCCTGGCAAACAAAAGTAAGCTGCCCCGCTTCTGGATGGCAGATTGCAGGAGCTATTTATTACTATCAAACCAGCCCGACTTGGCACTGGTGCCACCTCTGGTCTGGGAACCATCCTGCGTATCGAGCTTTTTAAGGAGCCAGCCGGCCACGCCCAGCCATATACCGCCAAAAACAAACCACGGAACTTTTCTCCAGCAAACAAAAATCCGCTGCCCCGCGTCTGGATGGCAGATTGCAGGAGCCACTTTGCACCATCAAACCAGCCCGACTTGGCACTGGTGCCACCTTGGATGTGGGAACCATTCTGCCTATCGTGGATTTTCAGGGGCCAGCCGGCCACTCTCAGCCATAGGTCCCCAAACACAAACCACGGACCTTTACTCTGGTAAACAAAACTCAACTGCCCCTCTTCGGGATGGCAAATTGCAGGACGCACTTGGTACTAAAAAACCAGCCCGACTTGGCACTGGTGCCACCTTGGGTCTGGTCACCATCCTGCGTATCGTGCATTTTAAGGAGCCAGCGGGCCACTCCCAGCCATATGACACCAAACACAACCCACGGCCCTTTCCTCTGGGAAACAAAACTCAGCAGCCCAGCGTCTGGATGGCACATTGCAGGAGCCACTTCGTACTATCAAACCAGCCCGACTTGGCACTGGTGCCACCTTGGCTCTGGGAACCATCCTGCGTATCGTGGATTCTAAGGAGCCAGCCGGCCACTCCCAGCCGCAGGCCCCCAAACAAAAACAACGGCGCTTTTCCCTGGAAAACAAAACTCGACTGCCAAAATTTTGATGGCAGATTGCAGGAGCCACTTGGTACTATCAAACCAGCCCGACTTGGCACTGCTGCCGCCTTGGGTCTGGGAACCATGCTGCGTAACGTAGATTCTAATGCGCCAGGCGGCCACTCCCAGCCACAGGCCCCCAAAGAAAAACAACGGCGCTTTTCCCTGGAAAACAAAACTCGCCTGCCAACTTTTTGATGGCAGATTGCAGGAGCCACTTGGTACTATCAAACCAGCCCAACTTGGCACTGGTGCCACCATGGGTCTGGTAAACATCCTGCCTATCGTAGCTTTTCAGGAGCCAGACGGTCACTCCCAGCCTTAGGCCCCCAGACACAAACCTCGGCCCGTTTCCCTGGCAAACAAAAGTAAGCTACCGCGCTTCTGGATGGCAGATTGCAGGAGCCACTTTGCACCATCAAACCAGCTCGACTTGGCACTGGTTCCACTTCTGGTCTGGGAACCATCCTGCTTATCGTGGATTCTAAGGAGACAGCCGGCCACTCCCAGCCACAGGCCCCCAAACACAACAACGGCACTTTTCCCTGGAAAACAAAACTGGCCTGCCAAATTTTTGATGGCAGATTGCAGGAGCCACTTGGTACTATCAAACCAGCCCGACTTGGCACTGGTGCCACCTCTGGTCTGGGAACCATCCTGCCTATCGTGGATTTTCAGGGGCCAGCCGGCCACTCTCAGCCATATGCCCCCAAACACAAACCACGTCCCTTTTCTCTGGCAAACAAAACTCAACTGCCCCTCTTCTGGATGGCAAATTGCAGGACGCACTTGGTACTACGAAAACAGCCCGACTTGGCACTGATGCCACCTTGGGTCAGGGAACCATCCTGCGTATCGAGCTTTTTAAGGAGCCAGCCGGCCACGCCCAGCCATATACCGCCAAAAACAAACCACGGAAATTTTCTCCAGCAAACAAAAATCCGCTGCCCCGCGTCTGGATGCCAGACTGCAGGAGCCACTTTGCACCATCAAACCAGCCCGACTTGGCACTGGTGCCACCTTGGATCTGGGAACCATCTTGCCTATTGTGGATTTTCAGGTGTCAGCCGGCCCCTCTCAGCCATATGCCCTCAAACACAAACCACGGCCCTTTTCTCTGGCAAACAAAACTCAGCTGCCCTTCTTCTGGACGGCAAATTGCAGGACGCACTTGGTACTACAAAAACAGCCCAACTTGGCACTGGTGCCACCTCTGGCCTGGGAACCGTGCTGCGTATCGAGCTTTTCAAGGAGCCAGCCGGCCACTCCCAGCCATATGCCCCCAAAAATGAACCACGGACTTGTTGTCTGGCAAACAAAACTCAACTGCCCCTCTTCTGGATGGCAAATTGCAGGAGCCACTTGGTACTACGAAAACAGCCCGACTTGGCACTGATGCCACCTTGGGTCTGGGAACCATTCTGCCTATCGTGGATTTTCAGGGGCCAGCCGGCCACTGTGAGCCATAGGCCCCCAAACAAAAACCACGGCCCTTTTCTCTGGCAAACAAAACTCAGCTGCCCCGCTTCTGGATGGCAGATTGCAGGACGCACTTGGTACAATCAAACCAGCCCAACTTGGCACTGGTGCCACCTTGGGTCTGGGAACCATCCTGCGTATTGTGGATTGTCAGGAGCCAGCCGACCACTCTCAGCCACAGACCCCAATCAAAAACAACGGCCCGATTCACAGGCAAAAAAATCTCAGCTGCCCCACTTGTGGATGGGAGATTGCAGGAGGCGCTTGACGCTGTCAAACCAGCCCAACTTGGCACTGGTGCCACCTTGGCTCTGGGAACCATGCTGCGTATCATGGAATTTAAGGAGCCAGTCGGCCACTCCCAGCCACAGGACCCAAACACATACCACAGCCCTTTTCTTTGGCAAACAAAACTCAGCTGCCCTGCTTTTGGATGGCAGATTGCAGGAGCGACTTGGTACTATCAAACCAGCCCAACTTGGCACTGGTGCCTCCATGTGTCTGGTCACCATCCTGCGTATAGTAGCTTTTCAGGAGCCAGCCGGTCAGTCCCAGCCATAGGCCCCAGACACAAAGCTCTGCCCGTTTCCCTGGCAAACAAAAGTAAGCTACCCCGCTTCTGGATGGCAGATTGCAGGAGCCACTTGGTACTATCAAACCAGCCCGACTTGGCACTGGTGCCACCTCTGGTCTGGAAACCATCCTGCGTATCGTGGATTCTTAGGAGCCAGCTGGCCACTCCCAGCCACAGGCCCCCAAACAAAAACAACGGTGCTTTTCCCTGGAAAACAAAACTGGCCTGCCAACTTTTTGATGGCAGATTGCAGGAGCCACTTGGTACTATCAAACCAGCCCAACTTGGCACTGGTGCCACCTTGGCTCTGGGAACCATGCTGCGTAAGGTAGATTCTAAGGCGCGAGGCGGCCACTCCCAGCCACAGGCCCCCAAACACAAACAACGGCGCTTTTTCTCTGGCAAACAAAATTCACCTGCCCCGCTTCTGGATGGCAGATTGCAGGAGCCACTTGGTAGTATCAAACCAGCCCGACTTGGCACTGGTGCCAACTTGGGTCTGGGAACCATCCTGCCTATCGTGGATTCTAAGTAGCCAGCTGGCCACTCCCAGCCACAGGCCCCCAAACACAAACAACGGTGCTTTTCCCTGGAAAACAAAACTGGCCTGCCAACATTTTGATGGCAGATTGCAGGAGCCACTTGGTAATATCAAACCAGCCCAACTTGGCACTGGTGCCACCATGGGTCTGGTCACCATCCTGCCTATCGTAGCTTTTCAGGAGCCAGCCGGTCACTCCCAGCCATAGGCCCCCAGCCACAAACCTCGGCCCGTTTCCCTGGCACACCAAAGTAAGCTACCCCGCTTCTGGATGGCAGATTGAAGGAGCAACTTGGCATCATCAAACCAGCCCGACTTGGCACTGGTGCCACCTCTGGTCTGGGAACCATCCTGCGTATCGTGAGTTCTAAGGAGCCAGCCGGCCACTCCCAGCCACAGGCCCCCAATCACAAACAACGGCGCTTTTCCCTGGAAAACAAAACTCGCCTGCTAGCTTTTTGATGGCAGAGTGCAGGAGCTGCTTGGTACAATCAAACCAGCCCAACTTGGCACTGGTGCCACTATGGGTCTGGTCACCATCCTGCTTATCGTAGCATTTCAGGAGCCAGCCGGTCACTCCCAGCCGTAGGCCTCCAGACACAAACCTCGGCCCTTTTCCCTGGCAAACAAAATTAAGCTGCCCCGCTTCTGGATGGCAGATTGCAGGAGCCACTTGGTACTATCAAACCAGCCCAACTTGGCACTGGTGCCACCATGGGCCTGGTCACCATCCTGCCTATCGTAGCTTGTCAGGGGCCAGCCAGCCAGCCCCAGGCACTGACCCCCAGATAAGAATTTCGGCCCATTTCCCTGGCAAACAAAAGTTAGCTACCCCGCTTCTGGATGGCAGATTGCAGGAGCCACTTGGTAATATCAAACCAGCCCAACTTGGCACTGGTGCCACCACTGGTCTGGGAACCATCCTGCGTATCGTGGATTCTAAGCAGCCACCCGGCCACTCCGAGCCACAGGACCACAAACACAAACAACGGCGCTTTTCCCCGGAAAACAAAACTCGCCTGCCAACATTTTGATGGCATATTGCAGGAGCCACTTGGTACTATCAAACCAGCCCAACTTGGCACTGGTGCCACCATGGGTCTGGTCACCATCCTGCCTAGCATAGCTTTTCAGGAGCCAGGAGGTCACTCCCAGCCATAGACCCCCAGACAGAAAACTCGGCCCGTTTCCATGGAAAACAAATGTAAGCTGCCCCGCTTCTGGATGGCAGATTGCAGGAGCCACTTGGTACTATCAAATTAGCCCAACTTGGCACTGGTGCCACCATGGGTCTGGTAAACATCCTGCCTATCGTAGCTTTTCAGGAGCCAGCCAGTCACTCCCTGCCATAGGGCCCCAGACAAATACCTCGGCCCGTTTCCCTGGCAAACCAAAGTAAGCTGCCCCGCTTCTGGATGGCAGATTGCAGGAGCCACTTGGTACTATCAAACCAGCCCGACTTGGCACTGGTGCCACCTCTGGTCTGGGAACCATCCTGCGTAACGTGGATTCTAAGACGACAGGCGGCCACTCCCAGCCACAGGGCCCCAAACACAAACAACGGCGCTTTTCCCTGGAAAACAAAACTCGCCTGCCAACATTTTGATGGCAGATTGCAGGAGCCACTTGGTACTATCAAATCAGCCCAACTTGGCACTGCTGCTACCATGGGTCTGGTAATCATCCTGCCTACTGTAGATTTTCAGGAGCCAGCCGGTCACTCCCAGCCATAGGCCCCCAGAAAAAAACCTCGGCCCGTTTCCCTGGCAAACAAAAGTAAGCTGCCCCGCTTCTGGATGGCAGATTGCAGGAATCTCTTGGTACTATCAAACCAGCCCAACTTGGAACTGGTGCCACCTTGGGTCTGGGAAGCATCCTGCATATTGTGGATTCTAAGGAGGCAGCCGGCCACTCCCAGCCACAGGCCCCCAAACACAAACAACGGCGCTTTTCCCTGGAAAACAAAACTGGCCTGCCAACATTTTGATGGCAGATTGCAGGAGCCACTTGGTGCTATCAAACCAGCCAACTTGGCACTGGTGCCACCATGGGTCTGGTCAAAATCCTGCCTATCGTAGCTTTTCAGGAGCCAGCTGGCCACTCCCAGCCATAGGCGCCCAGACACAAAGCTCGGCCCATTTCCATGGTAAACAAAAGTAAGCTGCCCCGCTTCTGGATGGCAGATTGCAGGAGCCACTTGGTACTATCAAACCAGCCCAACCTGGCACTGGTGCCACCACTGGTCTGGGAAACATCCTGCGTATCGTGGATTCTAAGGAGCCAGCCGGCCACTCCCAGCCACAGGACCCCAGACACAAAGCTCTGCCCGTTTCCCTGAGAAACAAAATTAAGCTACCCCGCTTCTGGATGGCAGATTGCAGGAGCTATTTAGTACTTTTAAACCAGCCCGACTTGGCACTGGTGCCACCTTGGCTCTGGGAACCATCCTGCCTATTGTGGATTTTGTGGGGTCAGTCGGCCACTCTCAGCCATATGCCCTCAAACACAAACCACGGCCCTTTTCTCTGGCAAACAAAACTCAACTGCCCCTCTTCTGGAAGGCAAATTGCAGGACGCACTTGGTACTACAAAAACAGCCCAACTTGGCACTGGTGCCACCTTGGGTCTGGGAACCAGTCTGTCTATCGTGGATTTTCAGGGGCCAGCCGGCCACTCTGAGCCATAGGCCCCCAAACAGAAACCACGGCCCTTTTCTCTGGCAAACAAAACTCAGCTGCCCCACTTCTGGATGGCAGATTGCAGGAGCCACTTGGTACTATCAAACCAGCCCTACTTGGCACTGGTGCCACCATGGGCCTGGTCACCATCCTGCCTATCGTAGCTTTTCAGGAGCCAGCCGGTCACTCCCAGCCATAGGCCCCAGACACAAACCTCGGCCCGTTTCCCTGGCAAACAAAAGTAAGCTACCCCGCTTCTGGATGGCAGATTGCAGGAGCCACTTGGTACTATCAAATCAGCCCGACTTGGCACTGGTGCCTCCTCTGGTCTGGGAACCATCCTGCGTATCGTGGATTCTAAGGAGCCAGCCGGCCACTCCCAGCCACAGGCCCCCAAACACAAACAACGGCGCTTTTCCCTGGAAAACAAAACTCGCCTGCCAACTTTTTGATGGCAGATTGCAGGAGCCACTTGGTGCTATCAAACCAGCCAACTTGGCACTGGTGCCACCTTGGGTCTGGTCACAATCCTGCCTATCGTAGCTTTTCAGGAGCCAGCCGGTCACTCCCTGCCATAGGCGCCCAGACACAAAGCTCGGCCCATTTCCATGGTAAACAAAAGTAAGCTGCCCCGCTTCTGGATGGCAGATTGCAGGAACCACTTGGTACTATCAAACCAGCCCGACTTGGCACTGGTGCCACCTCGGGTCTGGGAACCATCCTGCGTATCGTGGATTCTAAGGAGCCAGCCGGCCACTCCCAGCCACAGGACCCCAAACACAAACAACAGCGCTTTTCTCTGGCAAACAAAACTCAGTTGCCCTGCTTTTGGATGGCAGATTGCAGGAGCGGCTTGGTACTATCAAACCAGCCCAACTTGGCACTGGTGCCTCCATGGGTCTGGTAACCATCCTGCCTATCGTAGCTTTTCAGGAGCCAGCCGGTCACTCCCAGCCATAGGCCCCAGACACAAAGCTCTGCCCGTTTCCCTGGCAAACAAAAGTAAGCTAGCCCGCTTCTGGATGGCAGATTGCAGGAGCCACTTTGAACCATCAAACCAGCCCGACTTGGCACTGGTGCCACCTCTGGTCTGGGAACCATCCTCCGTTTTGTGGATTCTAAGGAGCCAGCTGGCCACTCCCAGCCACAGGCCCACAAACAAAAACAACGGCGCTTTTCCCTGGAAAACAAAACTGGCCTGCCAACTTTTTGATGGCAGATTGCAGGAGCCACTTGGTACTATCAAACCAGCCCAACTTGGCACTGGTGCCACCATGGGTCTGGTCACCATCCTGCCTATCGTAGCTTTTCAGGAGCCAGCCGGTCACTCCCAGCCATAGGCCCCCAGACACAAAGCTCGGCCCGTTTCCCTGGCAAACAAAAGTAAGCTGCCCCGCTTCTGGATGGCAGATTGCAGGAGCTATTTATTACTATCAAACCAGCCCGACTTGGCACTGGTGCCACCTCTGGTCTGGGAACCATCCTGCCTATCGTGGATTTTCAGGGGCCAGCCGGCCACTCTCTGCCATATGCCCCCAAACACAAACCACGGCCCTTTTCTCTGGCAAACAAAACTCAACTGCCCCTCTTCTGGATGGCAAATTGCAGGACGCACTTGGTACTACGAAAACAGCCCGACTTGGCACTGATGCCACCTTGGGTCAGGGAACCATCCTGCGTATCGAGCTTTTTAAGGAGCCAGCCGGCCACGCCCAGCCATATACCGCCAAAAACAAACCACGGAACTTTTCTCCAGCAAACAAAAATCCGCTGCCCCGCGTCTGGATGGCAGATTGCAGGAGCCACTTTGCACCATCAAACCAGCCCGACTTGGCACTGGTGCCACCTTGGATGTGGGAACCATTCTGCCTATCGTGGATTTTCAGGGGCCAGCCGGCCACTCTCAGCCATAGGCCCCCAAACACAAACCACGGCACTTTACTCTGGTAAACAAAACTCAACTGCCCCTCTTCGGGATGGCAAATTGCAGGACGCACTTGGTACTAAAAAACCAGCCCGACTTGGCACTGGTGCCACCTTGGGTCTGGGAACCATCCTGCGTATCGTGGATTCTAAGTAGCCAGCTGGCCACTCCCAGCCACGGGCCCCCAAACACAAACAACGGCGCTTTTCCCTGGAAAACAAAACTCGCCTGCCAACTTTTTGATGGCAGATTGCAGGAGCCACTTTGCAACATAAAACCAGCCCGACTTGGCACTGGTGCCACCTTGGATCTGGGAACCATCCTGCCTATCGTGGATTTTCAGGGGCCAGCCGGCCACTCTCAGCCATAGGCCCCCAAACACAAACCACGGCCCTTTTCTCTGGCAAACAAAACTCAACTGCCCCTCTTCTGGAAGGCAAATTGCAGGACGCACTTGGTACTACAAAAACAGCCCAACTTGGCACTGGTGCCACCTCTGGCCTGGGAACCATCATGCGTATCGAGCTTTTTAAGGAGCCAGCTGGCCACTCCCAGCCATATGCCCCCAAAAATGAACCACGGACTTGTTGTCTGGCAAACAAAAATCAGCTGCCCCGCGTCGGGATGGCAGATTGCAGGAGGCACTTTGCACCATCAAACCAGCCCGACTTGGCTCTGGTGCCACCTTGGGTCTGGGAACCATTCTGCCTATCGTGGATTTTCAGGGGCCAGCCGGCCACTCTGAGCCATAGGCCCCCAAACAAAAACCACGGCCCTTTTCTCTGGCAAACAAAACTCAGCTGCCCCGCTTCTGGATGGCAGATTGCAGGACGCACTTGGTACAATCAAACCAGCCCAACGTGGCACTGGTGCCACCTTGGGTCTGGGAACCATCCTGCGTATTGTGGATTGTCAGGAGCCAGCCGACCACTCTCGGCCACAGACCCCAATCAAAAACAACGGCCCGATTCACAGGCAAAAATATCTCAGCTGTCCCACTTGTGGATGGGAGATTGCAGGAGGCGCTTGACACTGTCAAACCAGCCCAACTTGGCACTGGTGCCACCTTGGCTCTGGGAACCATGCTGCGTATCATGGAATTTAAGGAGCCAGTCGGCCACTCCCAGCCACAGGACCCAAACACATACCACAGCCCTTTTCCCAGGCAAACAAAACTCAGCTGCCCTGCTTTTGGATGGCAGATTGCAGGAGCCACTTGGTACTATCAAACCAGCCCAACTTGGCACTGGTGCCTCCATGTGTCTGGTCACCATCCTGCCTATCGTAGCTTTTCAGGAGCCAGCCGGTCAGTCCCAGCCATAGGACCCAGACACAAAGCTCTGCCCGTTTCCCTGGCAAACAAAAGTAAGCTACCCCGCTTCTGGATGGCAGATTGCAGGAGACACTTTGCACCATCAAACCAGCCCGACTTGGCACTGGTGCCACCTCTGGTCTGGAAACCATCCTGCCTATCGTGGATTCTTAGGAGCCAGCTGGCCACTCCCAGCCACAGGCCCCCAAACACAAACAACGGCGCTTTTCCCTGGAAAACAAAACTCGCCTGCCAACTTTTTGATGGCAGATTGCAGGAGCCACTTGGTACTATCAAACCAGCCCAACTTGGCACTGGTGCCACCATGGGTCTGGTCACCATCCTGCCTATCGTAGCTTTTCAGGAGCCAGCCGGTCACTCCCAGCCATAGGCCCCCAGACAAAAACCTCGGCCCTTTTCCCTGGCAAACAAAAGTAAGCTGCCCCGATTCTGGATGGCAGATTGCAGGAGTTATTTAGTACTATCAAACCAGCCAGACGTGGCACTGGTGCCACCTTGGATCTGGGAACCATCTTGCCTATCGTGGATTTTAAGGAGGCAGCCGGCCTCTCTCAGCCATATGCCCCCAAACACAAACCACGGCCCTTTTCTCTGGCAAACAAAACTCAACTGCCCCTCTTCTGGATGGCAGATTGCAGGAGCCACTTGGTACTATCAAACCAGCCCTACTTGGCACTGGTGCCACCTTGGGTCCGGGAAGCATGCTGCGTATCATGGATTTTCAGGAGCCAGCCCGCCACTGCAAGCTACAGGCCCCCAAACACAAACAACAGCCTTTTTCTCTGGCAAACAAAATTCAGCTGCCCCGCTTCTGGATGGCAGATTGCAGGAGCCACTTGGTAGTATCAAACCAGCCCGACTTGGCACTGGTGCCAACTTGGGTCTGGGAACCATCCTGCGTATCGTGGATTCTAAGGAGCCAGCTGGCCACTCCCAGCCACAGGTCCCCAAACACAAACAACGGTGCTTTTCCCTGGAAAACAAAACTCGCCTGCCAACTTTTTGATGGCAAATTGCAGGAGCCACTTGGTACTATCAAACCAGCCCAACTTGGCACTGGTGCCACCATGGGTCTGGTCACCATCCTGCCTATCGTAGCTTTTCAGGAGCCAGCCGGTCACTCCCAGCCATGGGCCCCCAGCCACAAACCTCGGCCCGTTTCCCTGGCACACCAAAGTAAGCTACCCCGCTTCTGGATGGCAGATTGCAGGAGCAACTTGGCATCATCAAACCAGTCCGACTTGGCACTGGTGCCACCTCGGGTCTGGGAACCATCCTGCGTATCGTGGGTTCTAAGGAGCCAGCTGGCCACTCCCAGCCACAGGACCCAATCACAAACAACGGTGCTTTTCCCTGGAAAACAAAAGTCGCCTGCTATCTTTTTGATGGCAGAGTGCAGGAGCCACTTGGTACAATCAAACCAGCCCAACTTGGCACTGGTGCCACTATGGGTCTGGTCACCATCCTGCCTATCGTAGCATTTCAGGAGCCAGCCGGTCACTCCCAGCCATAGGCCTCCAGACACAAACCTCGGCCCGTTTCCCTGGCAAACAAAATTAAGCTGCCCCGCTTCTGGATGGCAGATTGCAGGAGCCACTTGGTACTATCAAACCAGCCCAACTTGGCACTGGTGCCACCATGGGTCTGGTCACCATCCTGCCTATCGTAGCTTGTCAGGGGCCAGCCAGCCAGCCCCAGGCACTGGCACCCAGACAAGAATTTCGGCCCATTTCCCTGGCAAACAAAATAAGCTACCCCGCTTCTGGATGTCAGATTGCAGGAGCCACTTGGTACTATCAAACCAGCCCAACTTGGCACTGGTGCCACCACTGGTCTGGGAACCATCCTGCGTATCGTGGATTCTAAGCAGCCACCCGGCCACTCCGAGCCACAGGACCCCAAACACAAACAACGGCGCTTTTCCCCGGAAAACAAAACTCGCCTGCCAACATTTTGATGGCAGATTGCAGGAGCCACTTGGTACTATCAAACCAGCCCAACTTGGCACTGGTGCCACCATGGGTCTGGTCACCATCCTGCCTAGCATAGCTTTTCAGGAGCCAGGAGGTCACTCCCAGCCATAGACCCCCAGACAGAAACCTCGGCCCGTTTCCATGGAAAACAAAAGTAAGCTGCCCCGCTTCTGGATGGCAGATTGCAGGAGCCACTTGGTACTATCAAATTAGCCCAACTTGGCACTGGTGCCACCATGGGTCTGGTAAACATCCTGCCTATCGTAGCTTTTCTGGAGCCAGCCAGTCACTCTCTGCCATAGGGCCCCAGACAAATACCTCGGCCCGTTTCCCTGGCAAACAAAAGTAATCTGCCCCGCTTCTGGATGGCAGATTGCAGGAGCCACTTGGTACTATCAAACCAGCCCGACTTGGCACTGGTGCCACCTTGGATCTGGGAACCATCCTGCGTAACGTGGATTCTAAGACGACAGGCGGCCACTCCCAGCCCCAGGGCCCCAAACACAAACAACGGCGCTTTTCCCTGGAAAACAAAACTCGCCTGCCAACTTTTTGATGGCAGATTGCAGGAGCCACTTGGTACTATCAAATCAGCCGAACTTGGCACTTCTGCTACCATGGGTCTGGTAATCATCCTGCCTACTGTAGCTTTTCAGGAGCCAGCCGGTCACTCCCAGCCATAGGCCCCCAGAAAGAAACCTCGGCCCGTTTCCCTGGCAAACAAAAGTAAGCTACCCCGCTTCTGGATGGCAGATTGCAGGAGCCACTTTGCACCATCAAACTATCCCGACTTGGCACTGGTGCCACCTCGGGTCTGGGAACCATCCTGCGTATCGTGGATTCTAAGGAGCCAGCCGGTCACTCCCAGCCACAGGCCACAAACACAAACAACGGCGCTTTTCCCTGGAAAACAAAACTCGCCTGCCAACTTTTTGATGGCAGATTGCAGGAGCCACTTGGTGCTATCAAACCAGCCAACTTGGCACTGGTGCCACCATGGGTCTGGTCAGCATCCTGCCTATCGTAGCTTTTCAGGAGTCAGCCGGTCACTCCCAGCCACAGGCGCCCAGACACAAAGCTCGGCCCATTTCCATGGTAAACAAAAGTAAGCTGCCCCACTTCTGGATGGCAGATTGCAGGAGCCACTTGGTACTATCAAACCAGCCCGACTTGGCACTGGTGCCACCTCTGGTCTGGGAACCATCCTGCGTATCGTGGATTCTAAGGAGCCAGCCGGCCACTCCCAGCCACAGGACCCCAAACACCAACAACGGCGCTTTTCTCTGGCAAACAAAACACAGTTGCCCTGCTTTTGAATTGCAGATTGCAGGAGCGACTTGGTACTATCAAACCAGCCCATCTTGGCACTGGTGCCTCCATGGGTCCGGTAACAATCCTGCCTATCGTAGCTTTTCAGGAGCCAGCCGGTCACTCCCAGCCATAGGCCCCAGACACAAAGCTCTGCCTGTTTCCCTGGCAAACAAAAGTAAGCTACCCCGCTTCTGGATGGCAGATTGCAGGAGCCACTTTGAACCATCAAACCAGCCCGACTGGGCACTGGTGCCACCTCTGGTCTGGGAACCATCCTGCGTATCGTGGATTCTAAGGAGCCAGCTGGCCACTCCCAGCCACAGGCCCACAAACACAAACAACGGCGCTTTTCCCTGGAAAACAAAACTCGCCTGCCAACTTTTTGATGGCAGATTGCAGGAGCCACTTGGTACTATCAAACCAGCCCAACTTGGCACTGGTGCCACCATGGGTCTGGTCACCATCCTGCCTATCGTAGCTTTTCAGGAGCCAGCCGGTCACTCCCAGCCATAGGCCCCCAGACACAAAGCTCGGCCCGTTTCCCTGGCAAACAAAAGTAAGCTGCCCCGCTTCTGGATGGCAGATTGCAGGAGCTATTTATTACTATCAAACCAGCCCGACTTGGCACTGGTGCCACCTCTGGTCTGGGAACCATCCTGCCTATCGTGGATTTTCAGGGGCCAGCCGGCCACTCTCAGCCATATGCCCCCAAACACAAACCACGGCCCTTTTCTCTGGCAAACAAAACTCAACTGCCCCTCTTCTGGATGGCAAATTGCAGGACGCACTTGGTACTACGAAAACAGCCCGACTTGGCACTGATGCCACCTTGGGTCAGGGAACCATCCTGCGTATCGAGCTTTTTAAGGAGCCAGCCGGCCACGCCCAGCCATATACCGCCAAAAACAAACCACGGAACTTTTCTCCAGCAAACAAAAATCCGCTGCCCCGCGTCTGGATGGCAGATTGCAGGAGCCACTTTGCACCATCAAACCAGCCCAACTTGGCACTGGTGCCACCTTGGATGTGGGAACCATTCTGCCTATCGTGGATTTTCAGGGGCCAGCCGGCCACTCTCAGCCATAGGCCCCCAAACACAAACCACGGCACTTTACTCTGGTAAACAAAACTCAACTGCCCCTCTTCGGGATGGCAAATTGCAGGACGCACTTGGTACTAAAAAACCAGCCCGACTTGGCACTGGTGCCACCTTGGGTCTGGTCACCATCCTGCGTATCGTGCATTTTAAGGAGCCAGCTGGCCACTCCCAGCCATATGACACCAAACACAACCCACGGCCCTTTTCTCTGGGAAACAAAACTCAGCAGCCCAGCGTCTGGATGGCACATTGCAGGAGCCACTTCGTACTATCAAACCAGCCCGACTTGGCACTGGTGCCACCTTGGCTCTGGGAACCATCCTGCGTATCGTGGATTCTAAGGAGCCAGCCGGCCATTCCCAGCCGCAGGCCCCCAAACACAATCAACGGCGCTTTTCCCTGGAAAACAAAACTCGCCTGCCAAAATTTTGATGGCAGATTGCAGGAGCCACTTGGTACTATCAAACCAGCCCGACTTGGCTCTGCTGCCGCCTTGGGTCTGGGAACCATGCTGCGTAACGTAGATTATAATGCGCCAGGCGGCCACTCCCAGCCACAGGCCCCCAAACACAAACAACGGCGCTTTTCCCTGGAAAACAAAACTCGCCTGCCAACTTTTTGATGGCAGATTGCAGGAGCCACTTGGTACTATCAAACCAGCCCAACTTGGCACTGCTGCCACCATGGGTCTGGTCAGCATCCTGCCTATCGTAGCTTTTCAGGAGCCAGCCGGTCACTCCCAGCCATAGGCCCCCAGACACAAACCTCGGCCCGTTTCCCTGGCAAACAAAAGTAAGCTACCCCGCTTCTGGATGGCAGATTGCAGGACGCACTTTGCACCATCAAACCAGCCCGACTTGGCACTGGTGCCAGTTCTGGTCTGGGAACCATTCTGCTTATCGTGGATTCTAAGGAGACAGCTGGCCACTCCCAGCCACAGGCCCCCAAAAGCAAACAACGGCACTTTTCCCTGGAAAACAAAACTGGCCTGCCAACTTTTTGATGGCAGATTGCAGGAGCCACTTGGTACTATCAAACCAGCCCAACTTGGCACTGGTGCCACCATGGGTCTGGTCACCATCCTGCCTATCGTAGCTTTTCAGTAGCCAGCCGGTCACTCCCAGCCATAGGCCCCCAGACACAAAGCTCTGCCCGTTTCCCTGGCAAACAAAAGTAAGCTGCCCCACTTCTGGATGGCAGATTGCAGGAGCTATTTATTACTATCAAACCAGCCCGACTTGGCACTGGTGCCACCTTGGCTCTGGGAACCATCCTGCCTATCGTGGATTTTCAGGGGCCAGCCGGCCACTCTCAGCCATATGCCACAAACACAAACCACGGCCCTTTTCTCTGGCAAACAAAAGTCAACTGCCCCTCTTCTGGATGGCAAATTGCAGGACGCACTTGGTACTACGAAAACAGCCCGACTTGGCACTGATGCCACCTTGGGTCAGGGAACCATCCTGCGTATCGAGCTTTTTAAGGAGCCAGCCGGCCACGCCCAGCCATATACCGCCAAAAACAAACCACGGAACTTTTCTCCAGCAAACAAAAATCCGCTGCCCCGCGTCTGGATGGCAGATTGCAGGAGCCACTTTGCACCATCAAACCAGCCCGACTTGGCACTGGTGCCACCTTGGATCTGGGAACCATCCTGCCTATCGTGGATTTTCAGGGGCCAGCCGGCCACTCTCAGCCATAGGCCCCCAAAAACAAACCACGGCACTTTACTCTGGTAAACAAAACTCAACTGCCCCTCTTCTGGATGGCAAATGGCAGGACGCACTTGGTACTACAAAAGCAGCCCGACTTGGCACTGGTGCCACCTTGGGTCCGGTCACCATCCTGCGTATCGTGCATTTTAAGGAGCCAGCTGGCCACTCCCAGCCATAGGCCCCCAGACACAAAGCTCTGCCCGTTTCCCTGTCAAACAAAGGTAAGCTACCCCGCTTCTGGATGGCAGATTACAGGAGCCACTTTGCACCATCAAACCAGCCCAACTTGGCACTGGTGCCACCTTGGGTCTGGGAACCATCCTGCGTATCGTGGATTCTAAGGAGCCAGCCGGCCACTCCCAGGCACAGGCCCCCAAACAAAAACAACGGCGCTTTTCCCTGGAAAACAAAACTCGCCTGCCAACTTTTTGATGGCAGATTGCAGGAGCTATTTAGTGCTATCAAACCAGCCCTTGGCACTGGTGCCACCTTGGCTCTGGGAACCATCCTGCCTATTGTGGATTTTCAGGTGTCAGCCGGCCACTCTCAGCCATATGCCCTCAAACACAAACCACGGCCCTTTTCTCTGGCAAACAAAACTCAACTGCCCCTCTTCTGGAAGGCAAATTGCAGGACGCACTTGGTACTACAAAAGCAGCCCGACTTGGCACTGGTGCCACCTCTGGTCTGGGAACCATCCTGCGTATCGAGCTTTTTAAGGAGCCAGCCGGCCACTCCCAGCCATATGCCCCCAAAAATGAACCACGGACTTGTTCTCTGGCAAACAAAAATCAGCTGCCCCGCGTCGGGATGGCAGATTGCAGGAGGCACTTTGCACCATCAAACCAGCCCGACTTGGCTCTGGTGCCACCTTGGGTCTGGGAACCATTCTGCATATCGTGGATTTTCAGGGGCCAGCCGGCCACTCTGAGCCATAGGCCCCCAAACATAAACCACGGCCCTTTTCTCTGGCAAACAAAACTCAGCTGCCCCGCTTCTGGATGGCAGATTGCAGGACGCACTTGGTACAATCAAACCAGCCCAACTTGGCACTGGTGCCACCTTGGGTCTGGGAACCATCCTGCGTATTGTGGATTGTCAGGAGCCAGCCGACCACTCTCGGCCACAGACCCCAATCAAAAACAACGGCCCGATTCACAGGCAAAAAAATCTCAGCTGCCCCACTTGTGGATGGGAGATTGCAGGAGGCGCTTGACACTGTCAAACCAGCCCAACTTGGCACTGGTGCCACCTTGGGTCTGGGAACCATCCTGCGTATCATGGAATTTAAGGAGCCAGTCGGCCACTCCCAGCCACAGGACCCAAACACAAACAACAGCCCTTTTCTTTGGCAAACAAAACTCAGCTGCCCTGCTTTTGGATGGCAGATTGCAGGAGCCACTTGGTACTATCAAACCAGCCCAACTTGGCACTGGTGCCTCCATGGGTCTGGTAACCATCCTGCCTATCGTAGCTTTTCAGGAGCCAGCCGGTCAGTCCCAGCCATAGGCCCCAGACACAAAGCTCTGCCCGTTTCCCTGGCAAACAAAAGTAAGCTACCCCGCTTCTGGATGGCAGATTGCAGGAGCCACTTTGCACCATCAAACCAGCCCGACTTGGCACTGGTGCCACCTCTGGTCTGGAAACCATCCTGCGTATCGTGGATTCTTAGGAGCCAGTTGGCCACTCCCAGCCACAGGCCCCCAATCACAAACAACGGCGCTTTTCCCTGGAAAACAAAACTGGCCTGCCAACTTTTTGATGGCAGATTGCAGGAGCCACTTGGTACTATCAAACCAGCCCAACTTGGCACTGGTGCCACCTTGGCTCTGGGAACCATGCTGCGTAAAGTAGATTCTAAGGCGCCAGGCGGCCACCCCCAGCCACAGGCCCCCAAACACAAACAACGGCGCTTTTCCCTGGAAAACAAAACTCGCCTGCCAACTTTTTGATGGCAGATTGCAGGAGCCACTTGGTACTATCAAACCAGCCCAACTTGGCACTGGTGCCACCATGGGTCTGGTCACCATCCTGCCTATCGTAGCTTTTCAGGAGCCAGCCGGTCACTCCCAGCCATAGGCCCCCAGACAAAAACCTCGGCCCGTTTCCCTGGCAAACAAAAGTAAGCTGCCCCGCTTCTGGATGGCAGATTGCAGGAGTTATTTAGTACTATCAACCCAGCCAGACGTGGCACTGGTGCCACCTTGGATCTGGGAACCATCTTGCCTATCGTGGATTTTAAGGAGCCAGCCGGCCTCTCTCAGCCACATGCCCCCAAACACAAACCACGGCCCTTTTCTCTGGCAAACAAAACTCAACTGCCCCTCTTCTGGATGGCAGATTGCAGGAGCCACTTGGTACTATCAAACCAGCCCTACTTGGCACTGGTGCCACCTTGGGTCTGGGAAGCATGCTGCGTATCATGGATTTTCAGGAGCCAGCCCGCCACTGCAAGCTACAGGCCCCCAAACACAAACAACAGCCTTTTTCTCTGGCAAACAAAAGTAAGCTGCCCCGCTTCTGGATGGCAGATTGCAGGAGCCACTTGGTAGTATCAAACCAGCCCAACTTGGCACTGGTGCCAACTTGGGTCTGGGAACCATCCTGCGTATCGTGGATTCTAAGTAGCCAGCTGGTCACTCCCAGCCACAGGCCCCCAGACACAAACAACGGTGCTTTTCCCTGGAAAACAAAACTGGCCTGCCAACTTTTTGATTGCAGATTGCAGGAGCCACTTGGTATTATCAAACCAGCCCAACTTGGCACTGGTGCCACCATGGGTCTGGTCACCATCCTGCCTATCGTAGCTTTTCAGGAGCCAGCCGGTCACTCCCAGCCATGGGCCCCAAGCCACAAACCTCGGCCCGTTTCCCTGGCACACAAAAGTAAGCTACCCCGCTTCTGGATGGCAGATTGCAGGAGCAACTTGGCATCATCAAACCAGCCCGACTTGGCACTGGTGCCACCTCTGGTCTGGGAACCATCCTGCGTATCGTGGGTTCTAAGGAGCCAGCTGGCCACTCCCAGCCACAGGCCCCCAATCACAAACAACGGCGCTTTTCCCTGGAAAACAAAACTCGCCTGCTAGCTTTTTGATGGCAGAGTGCAGGAGCCACTTGGTACAATCAAACCAGCCCAACTTGGCACTGGTGCCACTATGGGTCTGGTCACCATCCTGCCTAACGTAGCATTTCAGGAGCCAGCCGGTCACTCCCAGCCGTAGGCCTCCAGACACAAACTTCGGCCCGTTTCCCTGGCAAACAAAATTAAGCTGCCCCGCTTCTGGATGGCAGATTGCAGGAGCCACTTGGTACTATCAAACCAGCCCAACTTGGCACTGGTGCCACCATGGGTCTGGTCACCATCCTGCCTATCGTAGCTTTTCAGGGGCCAGCCAGCCAGCCCCAGGCACTGGCCCCCAGACAAGAATTTCGGCCCATTTCCCTGGCAAACAAAAGTAAGCTACCCCGCTTCTGGATGGCAGATTGCAGGAGCCACTTTGCACCATCAAACCAGCCCAACTTGACACTGGTGCCACCTCTGGCCTGGGAACCATCCTGCGTATTGTGGATTCTAAGCAGCCACCCGGCCACTCCGAGCCACAGGCCCCCAAACACAAACAACGGCGCTTTTCCCCGGAAAACAAAACTCGCCTGCCAACATTTTGATGGAAGATTGCCGGAGCCACTTGGTACTCTCAAACCAGCCCAACTTGGCACTGGTGCCACCACGGGTCTGGTCACCATCCTGCCTATCGTAGCTTTTCAGGAGCCAGCCAGTCACTCCCTGCCTTAGGGCCCCTGACAAATACCTCGGCCCGTTTCCATGGCAAACAAAAGTAAGCTGCCCCGCTTCTGGATGGCAGATTGCAGGAGCCACTTGGTACTATCAAACCAGCCCGACTTGGCACTGGTGCCACCTTGGATCTGGGAACCATCCTGCGTAACGTGGATTCTAAGGAGCCAGGCGGCCACTCCCAGCCACAGGGCCCCAAACACCAACAACGGCGCTTTTCCCTTGAAAACAAAACTCGCCTGCCAACTTTTTGATGGCAGATTGCAGGAGCCACTTGGTACTATCAAATCAGCCCAACTTGGCACTGCTGCTACCATGGGTCTGGTAATCATCCTGCCTACTGTAGCTTTTCAGGAGCCAGCCGGTCACTCCCAGCCATAGGCCCCCAGAAAAAAACCTCGGCGCGTTTCCCTGGCAAACAAAAGTTAGCTAACCCGCTTCTGGATGGCAGATTGCAGGAGCCACTTTGCACCATCAAACTATCCCGACTTGGCACTGGTGCCACCTTGGGTCTGGGAACCATCCTGCGTATCGTGGATTCTAATTAGCCAGCCGGCCACTCCCAGCCACAGGCCCCCAAACACAAACAACGGCGCTTTTCCCTGGAAAACAAAACTCGCCTGCCAACTTTTTGATGGCAGATTGCAGGAGCCACTTGGTACTATCAAACCAGCCCAACTTGGCACTGGTGCCACCACTGGTCTGGGAACCATCCTGCGTATCGTGGATTCTAAGGAGCCAGCCGGCCACTCCCAGCCACAGGACCCCAGACACAAAGCTCTGCCCGTTTCCCTGACAAACAAAATTAAGCTACCCCGCTTCTGGATGGCAGATTGCAGGAGCTATTTAGTACTATCAAACCAGCCCGAGTTGGCACTGGTGCCACCTTGGCTCTGGGAACCATCCTGCCTATTGTGGATTTTGTGGGGTCAGCTGGCCACTCTCAGCCATATGCCCTCAAACACAAACCACGGCCATTTTCTCTGGCAAACAAAACTCAACTGCCCCGCTTCTGGAAGGCAAATTGCAGGACGCACTTGGTACTACAAAAACAGCCCAACTTGGCACTGGTGCCACCTTGGGTCTGGGAACCATCCTGCCTATCGTGGATTTTCAGGGGCAAGCCGGCCACTCTGAGCCATAGCCCCCAAAAGAAAACAACGGCGCTTTTCCCCGGAAAACAAAACTCAGCTGCCCCACTTCTGCATGGCAGATTGCAGGAGCCACGTGGTACTATCAAACCAGCCCAACTTGGCACTGGTGTCACCATGGGCCTGGTCACCATCCTGCCTATCGTAGCTTTTCAGGAGCCAGCCGGTCACTCCCAGCCATAGGCCCCCAGACACAAACCTCGGCCCGTTTCCCTGGCAAATGAAATTCAGCTGCCCCGCTTCTGGATGGCAGATTGCAGGAGCCACTTGGTACTATCAAATCAGCCCGACTTGGCACTGGTGCCACCTCTGGTCTGGGAACCATCCTGCGTATCGTGGATTCTAAGGAGCCAGCCGGCCACTCCCAGCCACAGGACCCCAGACACAAAGCTCTGCCCGTTTCCCTGACAAACAAAATTAAGCTACCCCGCTTCTGGATGGCAGATTGCAGGAGCTATTTAGTACTATCAAACCAGCCCGACTTGGCACTGGTGCCACATTGGCTCTGGGAACCATCCTGCCTACTGTGGATTTTGTGGGGTCAGCTGGCCACTCTCAGCCATATGCCCTCAAACACAAACCACGACCCTTTTCTCTGGCAAACAAAACTCAACTGCCCCTCTTCTGGAAGGCAAATTGCAGGACGCACTTGGTACTACAAAAACAGCCCAACTTGGCACTGGTGCCACCTTGGGTCTGGGAACCATTCTGCCTATCGTGGATTTTCAGGGGCCAGCCGGCCACTCTGAGCCATAGCCCCCAAACAAAAACCACGGCCCTTTTCCCTGGCAAACAAAACTCAGCTGCCCCACTTCTGCATGGCAGATTGCAGGAGCCACTTGGTACTATCAAACCAGCCCAACTTGGCACTGGTGTCACCATGGGCCTGGTCACCATCCTGCCTATCGTAGCCTTTCAGGAGCCAGCCGGTCACTCCCAGCCATAGGCCCCCAGACACAAACCTCGGCCCATTTCCCTGGCAAACAAAAGTAAGCTGCCCCGCTTCTGGATGGCAGATTGCAGGAGCCACTTGGTACTATCAAATCAGCCCGACTTGGCACTGGTGCCACCTCTGGTCTGGGAACCATCCTGCGTGTCGTGGATTCTAAGGAGCCAGCCGGCCACTCCCAGCCACAGGCCCCCAAACACAAACAACGGCGCTTCTCCCTGGAAAACAAAACTGGCCTGCCAACTTTTTGATGGCAGATTGCATGAGCCACTTGGTGCTATCAAACCAGCCAACTTGGCACTGGTGCCACCATGAGTCTGGTCACAATCCTGTCTATGGTAGCTTTTTAGGAGCTAGCCGGTCACTCCCAGCCATAGGCGCCCAGACACAAAGCTCGGCCCATTTCCATGGTAAACAAAAGTAAGCTGCCCCGCTTCTGGATGGCAGATTGCAGGAACCACTTGGTACTATCAAACCAGCCCGACTTGGCACTGGTGCCACCTTGGGTCTGGGAACCATCCTGCGTATCGTGGATTCTAAGGAGCCAGCCGGCCACTCCCAGTCACAGGACCCTAAACACAAACAACAGCGCTTTTCTCTGGAAAACAAAATTCAGTTGCCCTGCTTTTGGATGGCAGATTGCAGGAGCGACTTGGTACTATCAAACCAGCCCATCTTGGCACTGGTGCCTCCATGGGTCCGGTAAGAATCCTGCCTATCGTAGCTTTTCAGGAGCCAGCCGGTCACTCCCAGCCATAGGCCCCAGACACAAAGCTCTGCCCGTTTCCCTGGCAAACAAAAGTAAGCTACCCCGCTTCTGGATGGCAGATTTCAGGAGTCACTTTGAACCATCAAACCAGCCCGACTGGGCACTGGTGCCACCTCTGGTCTGGGAACCATCCTGCGTATCGTGGATTCTAAGGAGCCAGCTGGCCACTCCCAGCCACAGGCCCACAAACACAAACAACGGCGCTTTTCCCTGGAAAACAAAACTGGCCTGCCAACTTTTTGATGGCAGATTGCAGGAGCCACTTGGTACTATCAAACCAGCCCAACTTGGCACTGGTGCCACCATGGGTCTGGTCACCATCCTGCCTATCGTAGCTTTTCAGGAGCCAGCCGGTCACTCCCAGCCATAGGCCCCCAGACACAAACCTCGGCCCGTTTCCCTGGCAAACAAAAGTAAGCTGCCCCGCTTCTGGATGGCAGATTGCAGGAGCTATTTATTACTATCAAACCAGCCCGACTTGGCACTGGTGCCACCTCTGGTCTGGGAACCATCCTGCCTATCGTGGATTTTCAGGGGCCAGCCGGCCACTCTCAGCCATATGCCCCCAAACACAAACCACGGCCCTTTTCTCTGGCAAACAAAACTCAACTGCCCCTCTTCTGGATGGCAAATTGCAGGACGCACTTGGTACTACTAAAACAGCCCGACTTGGCACTGATGCCACCTTGGGTCAGGGAACCATCCTGCGTATCGAGCTTTTTAAGGAGCCAGCCGGCCACGCCCAGCCATATACCGCCAAAAACAAACCACGGAACTTTTCTCCAGCAAACAAAAATCCGCTGCCCCGCGTCTGGATGGCAGATTGCAGGAGCCACTTTGCACCATCAAACCAGCCCGACTTGGCACTGGTGCCACCTTGGATGTGGGAACCATTCTGCCTATCGTGGATTTTCAGGGGCCAGCCGGCCACTCTCAGCCATAGGCCCCCAAACACAAACCACGGCACTTTACTCTGGTAAACAAAACTCAGCTGCCCCTCTTCGGGTTGGAAATTGCAGGACGCACTTGGTACTACAAAACCAGCCCGACTTGGCACTGGTGCCACCTTGGGTCTGGTCACCATCCTGCGTATCGTGCATTTTAAGGAGCCAGCTGGCCACTCCCAGCCATATGACACCAAACACAACCCACGGCCCTTTTCTCTGGGAAACAAAACTCAGCTGCCCAGCGTGTGGATGGCACATTGCAGGAGCCACTTCGTACTATCAAACCAGCCCGACTTGGCACTGGTGCCACCTTGGCTCTGGGAACCATCCTGCGTATCGTGGATTCTAAGGAGCCAGCCGGCCATTCCCAGCCGCAGGCCCCCAAACACAATCAACGGCGCTTTTCCCTGGAAAACAAAACTCGCCTGCCAAAATTTTGATGGCAGATTGCAGGAGCCACTTGGTACTATCAAACCAGCCCAACTTGGCACTGGTGCCACCATGGGTCTGGTCACCATCCTGCCTATCGTAGCTTTTCAGGAGCCAGCCGGTCACTCCCAGCCATAGGCCCCCAGACACAAACCTCGGCCCGTTTCCCTGGCAAACAAAAGTAAGCTGCCCCGCTTCTGGATGGCAGATTGCAGGAGCCACTTGGTACTATCAAATCAGCCCGACTTGGCACTGGTGCCACCTCTGGTCTGGGAACCATCCTGCGTATCGTGGATTCTAAGGAGCCAGCCGGCCACTCCCAGCCACAGGACCCCAGACACAAAGCTCTGCCCGTTTCCCTGACAAACAAAATTAAGCTACCCCGCTTCTGGATGGCAGATTGCAGGAGCTATTTAGTACTATCAAACCAGCCCGACTTGGCACTGGTGCCACCTTGGCTCTGGGAACCATCCTGCCTATTGTGGATTTTGTGGGGTCAGCCGGCCACTCTCAGCCATATGCCCTCAAACAGAAACCACGACCCTTTTCTCTGGCAAACAAAACTCAACTGCCCCTCTTCTGGAAGGCAAATTGCAGGACGCACTTGGTACTACAAAAACAGCCCAACTTGGCACTGGTGCCACCTTGGGTCTGGGAACCATTCTGCCTATCGTGGATTTTCAGGGGCCAGCCGGCCACTCTGAGCCATAGCCCCCAAACAAAAACCACGGCCCTTTTCCCTGGAAAACAAAACTCAGCTGCCCCACTTCTGCATGGCAGATTGCAGGAGCCACTTGGTACTATCAAACCAGCCCAACTTGGCACTGGTGTCACCATGGGCCTGGTCACCATCCTGCCTATCGTAGCCTTTCAGGAGCCAGCCGGTCACTCCCAGCCATAGGCCCCCAGACACAAACCTCGGCCCGTTTCCCTGGCAAACAAAAGTAAGCTGCCCCGCTTCTGGATGGCAGATTGCAGGAGCCACTTGGTACTATCAAATCAGCCCGACTTGGCACTGGTGCCACCTCTGGTCTGGGAACCATCCTGCGTGTCGTGGATTCTAAGGAGCCAGCCGGCCACTCCCAGCCACAGGCCCCCAAACAAAAACAACGGCGCTTTTCCCTGGAAAACAAAACTGGCCTGCCAACATTTTGATGGCAGATTGCAGGAGCCACTTGGTGCTATCAAACCAGCCAACTTGGCACTGGTGCCACCATGGGTCTGGTCACAATCCTGCCTATGGTAGCTTTTCAGGAGCCAGCCGGCCACTTTCAGCCACAGGACCCCAAACACAAACAACAGCGCTTTTCTCTGGAAAACAAAATTCAGTTGCCCTGCTTTTGGATGGCAAATTGCAGGAGCTATTTATTACTATCAAACCAGCCCGACTTGGCACTGGTGCCACCTCTGGTCTGGGAACCATCCTGCCTATCGTGGATTTTCAGGGGCCAGCCGGCCACTCTCAGCCATATGCCCCCAAACACAAACCACGGCCCTTTTCTCTGGCAAACAAAACTCAACTGCCCCTCTTCTGGATGGCAAATTGCAGGACGCACTTGGTACTACGAAAACAGCCCGACTTGGCACTGATGCCACCTTGGCTCTGGGAACCATCCTGCGTATCGAGCTTTTTAAGGAGCCAGCCGGCCACGCCCAGCCATATACCGCCAAAAACAAACCACGGAACTTTTCTCCAGCAAACAAAAATCCGCTGCCCCGCGTCTGGATGGCAGATTGCAGGAGCCACTTTGCACCATCAAACCAGCCCAACTTGGCACTGGTGCCACCTTGGATGTGGGAACCATTCTGCCTATCGTGGATTTTCAGGGGCCAGCCAGCCACTCTCAGCCATAGGCCCCCAAACACAAACCACGGCACTTTACTCTGGTAAACAAAACTCAACTGCCCCTCTTCGGGATGGCAAATGGCAGGACGCACTTGTACTACAAAACCAGCCCGACTTGGCACTGGTGCCACCTTGGGTCTGGTCACCATCCTGCGTATCGTGCATTTTAAGGAGCCAGCTGGCCACTCCCAGCCATATGACACCAAACACAACCCACGGCCCTTTTCTCTGGGAAACAAAACTCAGCTGCCCAGCGTGTGGATGGCACATTGCAGGAGCCACTTCGTACTATCAAACCAGCCCGACTTGGCACTGGTGCCACCTTGGCTCTGGGAACCATCCTGCGTATCGTGGATTCTAAGGAGCCAGCCGGCCATTCCCAGCCGCAGGCCCCCAAACACAATCAACGGCGCTTTTCCCTGGAAAACAAAACTCGCCTGCCAAAATTTTGATGGCAGATTGCAGGAGCCACTTGGTACTATCAAACCAGCCCGACTTGGCACTGCTGCCACCATGGGTCTGGGAACCCTCCTGCGTATCGTGGATTCTAAGGAGCCAGCCGGCCACTCCCAGCCACAGGGCCCCAAACACAAACAACGGCGCTTTTCCCTGGAAAACAAAACTCGCCTGCCAACTTTTTGATGGCAGATTGCAGGAGCCACTTGGTACTATCAAATCAGCCCAACTTGGCACTGCTGCTACCATGGGTCTGGTAATCATCCTGCCTACTGTAGCTTTTCAGGAGCCAGCCGGTCACTCCCAGCCATAGGCCCCCAGAAAAAAACCTCGGCCCTTTTCCCTGGCAAACAAAAGTAAGCTACCCCGCTTCTGGATGGCAGATTGCAGGAGCCACTTTGCACCATCAAACTAGCCCGACTTGGCACTGGTGCCACCTCGGGTCTGGGAACCATCCTGCGTATCGTGGATTCTAATTAGCCAGCCGGCCACTCCCAGCCACAGGCCCCCAAACACAAACAACGGCGCTTTTCCCTGGAAAACAAAACTCGCCTGCCAACTTTTTGATGGCAGATTGCAGGAGCCACTTGGTACTATCAAACTAGCCCAACCTGGCACTCGTGCCACCACTGGTTTGGGAACCATCCTGCCGATCGTGGATTATAAAGAGCCAGCCGGCCACTCCCAGCCACAGGACCCCAGACACAAATCTCTGCCCATTTCCATGGTAAAGAAAAGTAAGCTGCCCCGCTTCTGGATGGCAGATTGCAGGAACCACTTGGTACTATCAAACCAGCCCGACTTGGCACTGGTGCCACCTTGGGTCTGGGAACCATCCTGCGTATCGTGGATTCTAAGGAGCCAGCCGGCCACTCCCAGCCACAGGACCCCAAACACAAACAACAGCGCTTTTCTCTGGCAAACAAAACTCAGTTGCCCTTCTTTAGGATGGCAGATTGCAGGAGCGACTTGGTACTATCAGACCAGCCCAACTTGGCACTGGTGCTTCCATGGGTCTGGTAACCATCCTGCCTATCGTAGCTTTTCAGGAGCCAGCCGGTCACTCCCAGCCATAGGCCCCAGACACAAAGCTCTGCCCGTTTCCCTGGCAAACAAAAGTAAGCTACCCCGCTTCTGGATGGCAGATTGCAGGAGCCACTTTGAACCATCAAACCAGCCCGACTTGACACTGGTGCCACCTCTGGTCTGGGAACCATCCTGCGTATCGTGGATTCTAAGGAGCCAGCTGGCCACTCCCAGCCACAGGCCCACAAACACAAACCGCGGCGCTTTTCCCTGGAAAACAAAACTGGCCTGCCAAATTTTTGATGGCAGATTGCAGGAGCCCCTTGGTACTATCAAACCAGCCCAACTTGGCACTGGTGCCAACATGGGTCTGGTCACCATCCTGGCTATCGTAGCTTTTCAGGGGCCAGCCAGCCAGCCCCAGGCACTGGCCCCCAGACAAGAACCTCGGCCCGTTTCCCTGGCAAACAAAAGTAAGCTACCCCGCTTCTGGATGGCAGATTGCAGGAGACACTTTGCACCATCAAACCAGCCCAACTTGACACTGGTGCCACCTCTGGCCTGGGAACCATCCTGCGTATTGTGGATTCTAAGCAGCCACCCGGCCACTCCGAGCCACAGGCCCCCAAACACAAACAACGGCGCTTTTCCCCGGAAAACAAAACTCGCCTGCCAACATTTTGATGGAAGATTGCCGGAGCCACTTGGTACTCTCAAACCAGCCCAACTTGGCACTGGTGCCACCACGGGTCTGGTCACCATCCTGCCTAGCATAGCTTTTCAGGAGCCAGGAGGTCACTCCCAGCCATAGACCCCAAGACAGAAACCTCGGCCCGTTTCCATGGAAAACAAAAGTAAGCTGCCCCGCTTCTGGATGGCAGATTGCAGGAGCCACTTGGTACTATCAAATTAGCCCAACTTGGCACTGGTGCCACCATGGGTCTGGTAAACATCCTGCCTATCGTAGCTTTTCAGGAGCCAGCCAGTCACTCCCTGCCTTAGGGCCCCAGACAAATACCTCGGACCGTTTCCATGGCAAACAAAAGTAAGCTGCCCCGCTTCTGGATGGCAGATTGCAGGAGCCACTTGGTACTATCAAACCAGCCCGACTTGGCACTGGTGCCACCTTGGATCTGGGAACCATCCTGCGTAACGTGGATTCTAAGGAGCCAGGCGGCCACTCCCAGCCACAGGGCCCCAAACACAAACAAAGGCGCTTTTCCCTTGAAAACAAAACTCGCCTGCCAACTTTTTGATGGCAGATTGCAGGAGCCACTTGGTACTATCAAATCAGCCCAACTTGGCACTGCTGCTACCATGGGTCTGGTAATCATCCTGCCTACTGTAGCTTTTCAGGAGCCAGCCGGTCACTCCCAGCCATAGGCCCCCAGAAAAAAACCTCGGCGCGTTTCCCTGGCAAACAAAAGTAAGCTAACCCGCTCCTGGATGGCAGATTGCAGGAGCCACTTTGCACCATCAAACTATCCCGACTTGGCACTGGTGCCACCTTGGGTCTGGGAACCATCCTGCGTATCGTGGATTCTAAGGAGCCAGCCGGCCACTCCCAGCCACAGGCCCCCAAACACAAACAACGGCGCTTTTCCCTGGAAAACAAAACTCGCCTGCCAACTTTTTGATGGCAGATTGCAGGAGCCACTTGGTACTATCAAACCAGCCCAACTTGGCACTGGTGCCACCACTGGTCTGGGAACCATCCTGCGTATCGTGGATTCTAAGGAGCCAGCCGGCCACTCCCAGCCACAGGACCCCAGACACAAAGCTCTGCCCGTTTCCCTGACAAACAAAATTAAGCTACCCCGCTTCTGGATGGCAGATTGCAGGAGCTATTTAGTACTATCAAACCAGCCCGACTTGGCACTGGTGCCACCTTGGCTCTGGGAACCATCCTGCCTATTGTGGATTTTGTGGGGTCAGCTGGCCACTCTCAGCCATATGCCCTCAAACACAAACCACGGCCATTTTCTCTGGCAAACAAAACTCAACTGCCCCTCTTCTGGAAGGCAAATTGCAGGACGCACTTGGTACTACAAAAACAGCCCAACTTGGCACTGGTGCCACCTTGGGTCTGGGAACCATCCTGCCTATCGTGGATTTTCAGGGGCCAGCCGGCCACTCTGAGCCATAGCCCCCAAACAAAAACAACGGCGCTTTTCCCTGGAAAACAAAACTCAGCTGCCACACTTCTGCATGGCAGATTGCAGGAGCCACTTGGTACTATCAAACCAGCCCAACTTGGCACTGGTGTCACCATGGGCCTGGTCACCATCCTGCCTATCGTAGCTTTTCAGGAGCCAGCCGGTCACTCCCAGCCATAGGCCCCCAGACACAAACCTCGGCCCGTTTCCCTGGCAAACAAAAGTAAGCTGCCCCGCTTCTGGATGGCAGATTGCAGGAGCCACTTGGTACTATCAAATCAGCCCGACTTGGCACTGGTGCCACCTCTGGTCTGGGAACCATCCTGCGTATCGTGGATTCTAAGGAGCCAGCCGGCCACTCCCAGCCACAGGCCCCCAAACACAAACAACGGCGCTTTTCCCTGGCAAACAAAACTGGCCTGCCAACTTTTTGATGGCAGATTGCATGAGCCACTTGGTGCTATCAAACCAGCCAACTTGGCACTGGTGCCACCATGAGTCTGGTCACAATCCTGCCTATGGTAGCTTTTCAGGAGCCAGCCGGTCACTCCCAGCCATAGGCGCCCAGACAAAAAGCTCGGCCCATTTCCATGGTAAACAAAAGTAAGCTGCCCCGCTTCTGGATGGCAGATTGCAGGAACCACTTGGTACTATCAAACCAGCCCGACTTGGCACTGGTGCCACCTTGGGTCTGGGAACCATCCTGCGTATCGTGGATTCTAAGGAGCCAGCCGGCCACTCCCAGCCACAGGACCCCAAACACAAACAACAGTGCTTTTCTCTGGAAAACAAAATTCAGTTGCCCTGCTTTTGGATGGCAGATTGCAGGAGCGACTTGGTACTATCAAACCAGCCCATCTTGGCACTGGTGCCTCCATGGGTCCGGTAAGAATCCTGCCTATCGTAGCTTTTCAGGAGCCAGCCGGTCACTCCCAGCCATAGGCCCCAGACACAAAGCTCTGCCCGTTTCCCTGGCAAACAAAAGTAAGCTACCCCGCTTCTGGATGGCAGATTTCAGGAGTCACTTTGAACCATCAAACCAGCCCGACTGGGCACTGGTGCCACCTCTGGTCTGGGAACCATCCTGCGTATCGTGGATTCTAAGGAGCCAGCTGGCCACTCCCAGCCACAGGCCCACAAACACAAACAACGGCGCTTTTACCTGGAAAACAAAACTGGCCTGCCAACTTTTTGATGGCAGATTGCAGGAGCCACTTGGTAGTATCAAACCAGCCCAACTTGGCACTGGTGCCACCATGGGTCTGGTCACCATCCTGCCTATCGTAGCTTTTCAGGAGCCAGCCGGTCACTCCCAGCCATAGGCCCCCAGACACAAACCTCGGCCCGTTTCCCTGGCAAACAAAAGTAAGCTGCCCCGCTTCTGGATGGCAGATTGCAGGAGCTATTTATTACTATCAAACCAGCCCGACTTGGCACTGGTGCCACCTCTGGTCTGGGAACCATCCTGCCTATCGTGGATTTTCAGGGGCCAGCCGGCCACTCTCAGCCATATGCCCCCAAACACAAACCACGGCCCTTTTCTCTGGCAAACAAAACTCAACTGCCCCTCTTCTGGATGGCAAATTGCAGGACGCACTTGGTACTACGAAAACAGCCCGACTTGGCACTGATGCCACCTTGGCTCTGGGAACCATCCTGCGTATCGAGCTTTTTAAGGAGCCAGCCGGCCACGCCCAGCCATATACCGCCAAAAACAAACCACGGAACTTTTCTCCAGCAAACAAAAATCCGCTGCCCCGCGTCTGGATGGCAGATTGCAGGAGCCACTTTGCACCATCAAACCAGCCCGACTTGGCACTGGTGCCACCTTGGATGTGGGAACCATTCTGCCTATCGTGGATTTTCAGGGGCCAGCCGGCCACTCTCAGCCATAGGCCCCCAAACACAAACCACGGCACTTTACTCTGGTAAACAAAACTCAGCTGCCCCTCTTCGGGATGGCAAATTGCAGGACGCACTTGGTACTACAAAACCAGCCCGACTTGGCACTGGTGCCACCTTGGGTCTGGTCACCATCCTGCGTATCGTGCATTTTAAGGAGCCAGCTGGCCACTCCCAGCCATATGACACCAAACACAACCCACGGCCCTTTTCTCTGGGAAACAAAACTCAGCTGCCCAGCGTGTGGATGGCACATTGCAGGAGCCACTTCGTACTATCAAACCAGCCCGACTTGGCACTGGTGCCACCTTGGCTCTGGGAACCATCCTGCGTATCGTGGATTCTAAGGAGCCAGCCGGCCATTCCCAGCCGCAGGCCCCCAAACACAATCAACGGCGCTTTTCCCTGGAAAACAAAACTCGCCTGCCAAAATTTTGATGGCAGATTGCAGGAGCCACTTGGTACTATCAAACCAGCCCAACTTGGCACTGGTGCCACCATGGGTCTGGTCACCATCCTGCCTATCGTAGCTTTTCAGGAGCCAGCCGGTCACTCCCAGCCATAGGCCCCCAGACACAAACCTCGGCCCGTTTCCCTGGCAAACAAAAGTAAGCTGCCCCGCTTCTGGATGGCAGATTGCAGGAGCCACTTGGTACTATCAAATCAGCCCGACTTGGCACTGGTGCCACCTCTGGTCTGGGAACCATCCTGCGTATCGTGGATTCTAAGGAGCCAGCCGGCCACTCCCAGCCACAGGACCCCAGACACAAAGCTCTGCCCGTTTCCCTGACAAACAAAATTAAGCTACCCCGCTTCTGGATGGCAGATTGCAGGAGCTATTTAGTACTATCAAACCAGCCCGACTTGGCACTGGTGCCACCTTGGCTCTGGGAACCATCCTGCCTATTGTGGATTTTGTGGGGTCAGCCGGCCACTCTCAGCCATATGCCCTCAAACACAAACCACGACCCTTTTCTCTGGCAAACAAAACTCAACTGCCCCTCTTCTGGAAGGCAAATTGCAGGACGCACTTGGTACTACAAAAACAGCCCAACTTGGCACTGGTGCCACCTTGGGTCTGGGAACCATTCTGCCTATCGTGGATTTTCAGGGGCCAGCCGGCCACTCTGAGCCATAGGCCCCAAACAAAAACCACGGCCCTTTTCCCTGGAAAACAAAACTCAGCTGCCCCACTTCTGCATGGCAGATTGCAGGAGCTACTTGGTACTATCAAACCAGCCCAACTTGGCACTGGTGTCACCATGGGCCTGGTCACCATCCTGCCTATCGTAGCCTTTCAGGAGCCAGCCGGTCACTCCCAGCCATAGGCCCCCAGACACAAACCTCGGCCCGTTTCCCTGGCAAACAAAAGTAAGCTGCCCCGCTTCTGGATGGCAGATTGCAGGAGCCACTTGGTACTATCAAATCAGCCCGACTTGGCACTGGTGCCACCTCTGGTCTGGGAACCATCCTGCGTGTCGTGGATTCTAAGGAGCCAGCCGGCCACTCCCAGCCACAGGCCCCCAAACAAAAACAACGGCGCTTTTCCCTGGAAAACAAAACTGGCCTGCCAAATTTTTGATGGCAGATTGCATGAGCCACTTGGTGCTATCAAACCAGCCAACTTGGCACTGGTGCCACCATGGGTCTGGTCACAATCCTGCCTATGGTAGCTTTTCAGGAGCCAGCCGGCCACTTTCAGCCACAGGACCCCAAACACAAACAACAGCGCTTTTCTCTGGAAAACAAAATTCAGTTGCCCTGCTTTTGGATGGCAAATTGCAGGAGCTATTTATTACTATCAAACCAGCCCGACTTGGCACTGGTGCCACCTCTGGTCTGGGAACCATCCTGCCTATCGTGGATTTTCAGGGGCCAGCCGGCCACTCTCAGCCATATGCCCCCAAACACAAACCACGGCCCTTTTCTCTGGCAAACAAAACTCAACTGCCCCTCTTCTGGATGGCAAATTGCAGGACGCACTTGGTACTACGAAAACAGCCCGACTTGGCACTGATGCCACCTTGGCTCTGGGAACCATCCTGCGTATCGAGCTTTTTAAGGAGCCAGCCGGCCACGCCCAGCCATATACCGCCAAAAACAAACCACGGAACTTTTCTCCAGCAAACAAAAATCCGCTGCCCCGCGTCTGGATGGCAGATTGCAGGAGCCACTTTGCACCATCAAACCAGCCCGACTTGGCACTGGTGCCACCTTGGATCTGGGAACCATTCTGCCTATCGTGGATTTTCAGGGGCCAGCCGGCCACTCTCAGCCATAGGCCCCCAAACACAAACCACGGCACTTTACTCTGGTAAACAAAACTCAGCTGCCCCTCTTCGGGATGGCAAATTGCAGGACGCACTTGGTACTACAAAACCAGCCCGACTTGGCACTGGTGCCACCTTGGGTCTGGTCACCATCCTGCGTATCGTGCATTTTAAGGAGCCAGCTGGCCACTCCCAGCCATATGACACCAAACACAACCCACGGCCCTTTTCTCTGGGAAACAAAACTCAGCTGCCCAGCGTGTGGATGGCACATTGCAGGAGCCACTTCGTACTATCAAACCAGCCCGACTTGGCACTGGTGCCACCTTGGCTCTGGGAACCATCCTGCGTATCGTGGATTCTAAGGAGCCAGCCGGCCATTCCCAGCCGCAGGCCCCCAAACACAATCAACGGCGCTTTTCCCTGGAAAACAAAACTCGCCTGCCAAAATTTTGATGGCAGATTGCAGGAGCCACTTGGTACTATCAAACCAGCCCAACTTGGCACTGGTGCCACCATGGGTCTGGTCACCATCCTGCCTATCGTAGCTTTTCAGGAGCCAGCCGGTCACTCCCAGCCATAGGCCCCCAGACACAAACCTCGGCCCGTTTCCCTGGCAAACAAAAGTAAGCTGCCCCGCTTCTGGATGGCAGATTGCAGGAGCCACTTGGTACTATCAAATCAGCCCGACTTGGCACTGGTGCCACCTCTGGTCTGGGAACCATCCTGCGTATCGTGGATTCTAAGGAGCCAGCCGGCCACTCCCAGCCACAGGACCCCAGACACAAAGCTCTGCCCGTTTCCCTGACAAACAAAATTAAGCTACCCCGCTTCTGGATGGCAGATTGCAGGAGCTATTTAGTACTATCAAACCAGCCCGACTTGGCACTGGTGCCACCTTGGCTCTGGGAACCATCCTGCCTATTGTGGATTTTGTGGGGTCAGCCGGCCACTCTCAGCCATATGCCCTCAAACAGAAACCACGACCCTTTTCTCTGGCAAACAAAACTCAACTGCCCCTCTTCTGGAAGGCAAATTGCAGGACGCACTTGGTACTACAAAAACAGCCCAACTTGGCACTGGTGCCACCTTGGGTCTGGGAACCATTCTGCCTATCGTGGATTTTCAGGGGCCAGCCGGCCACTCTGAGCCATAGGCCCCAAACAAAAACCACGGCCCTTTTCCCTGGAAAACAAAACTCAGCTGCCCCACTTCTGCATGGCAGATTGCAGGAGCTACTTGGTACTATCAAACCAGCCCAACTTGGCACTGGTGTCACCATGGGCCTGGTCACCATCCTGCCTATCGTAGCCTTTCAGGAGCCAGCCGGTCACTCCCAGCCATAGGCCCCCAGACACAAACCTCGGCCCGTTTCCCTGGCAAACAAAAGTAAGCTGCCCCGCTTCTGGATGGCAGATTGCAGGAGCCACTTGGTACTATCAAATCAGCCCGACTTGGCACTGGTGCCACCTCTGGTCTGGGAACCATCCTGCGTATCGTGGATTCTAAGGAGCCAGCCGGCCACTCCCAGCCACAGGCCCCCAAACAAAAACAACGGCGCTTTTCCCTGGAAAACAAAACTGGCCTGCCAACTTTTTGATGGCAGATTGCATGAGCCACTTGGTGCTATCAAACCAGCCAACTTGGCACTGGTGCCACCATGGGTCTGGTCACAATCCTGCCTATGGTAGCTTTTCAGGAGCCAGCCGGCCACTTTCAGCCACAGGACCCCAAACACAAACAACAGCGCTTTTCTCTGGAAAACAAAATTCAGTTGCCCTGCTTTTGGATGGCAAATTGCAGGAGCTATTTATTACTATCAAACCAGCCCGACTTGGCACTGGTGCCACCTCTGGTCTGGGAACCATCCTGCCTATCGTGGATTTTCAGGGGCCAGCCGGCCACTCTCAGCCATATGCCCCCAAACACAAACCACGGCCCTTTTCTCTGGCAAACAAAACTCAACTGCCCCTCTTCTGGATGGCAAATTGCAGGACGCACTTGGTACTACGAAAACAGCCCGACTTGGCACTGATGCCACCTTGGCTCTGGGAACCATCCTGCGTATCGAGCTTTTTAAGGAGCCAGCCGGCCACGCCCAGCCATATACCGCCAAAAACAAACCACGGAACTTTTCTCCAGCAAACAAAAATCCGCTGCCCCGCGTCTGGATGGCAGATTGCAGGAGCCACTTTGCACCATCAAACCAGCCCGACTTGGCACTGGTGCCACCTTGGATGTGGGAACCATTCTGCCTATCGTGGATTTTCAGGGGCCAGCCGGCCACTCTCAGCCATAGGCGCCCAAACACAAACCACGGCACTTTACTCTGGTAAACAAAACTCAGCTGCCCCTCTTCGGGATGGCAAATTGCAGGACGCACTTGGTACTACAAAACCAGCCCGACTTGGCACTGGTGCCACCTTGGGTCTGGTCACCATCCTGCGTATCGTGCATTTTAAGGAGCCAGCTGGCCACTCCCAGCCATATGACACCAAACACAACCCACGGCCCTTTTCTCTGGGAAACAAAACTCAGCTGCCCAGCGTGTGGATGGCACATTGCAGGAGCCACTTCGTACTATCAAACCAGCCCGACTTGGCACTGGTGCCACCTTGGCTCTGGGAACCATCCTGCGTATCGTGGATTCTAAGGAGCCAGCCGGCCATTCCCAGCCGCAGGCCCCCAAACACAATCAACGGCGCTTTTCCCTGGAAAACAAAACTCGCCTGCCAAAATTTTGATGGCAGATTGCAGGAGCCACTTGGTACTATCAAACCAGCCCAACTTGGCACTGGTGCCACCATGGGTCTGGTCACCATCCTGCCTATCGTAGCTTTTCAGGAGCCAGCCGGTCACTCCCAGCCATAGGCCCCCAGACACAAACCTCGGCCCGTTTCCCTGGCAAACAAAAGTAAGCTGCCCCGCTTCTGGATGGCAGATTGCAGGAGCCACTTGGTACTATCAAATCAGCCCGACTTGGCACTGGTGCCACCTCTGGTCTGGGAACCATCCTGCGTATCGTGGATTCTAAGGAGCCAGCCGGCCACTCCCAGCCACAGGACCCCAGACACAAAGCTCTGCCCGTTTCCCTGACAAACAAAATTAAGCTACCCCGCTTCTGGATGGCAGATTGCAGGAGCTATTTAGTACTATCAAACCAGCCCGACTTGGCACTGGTGCCACCTTGGCTCTGGGAACCATCCTGCCTATTGTGGATTTTGTGGGGTCAGCCGGCCACTCTCAGCCATATGCCCTCAAACAGAAACCACGACCCTTTTCTCTGGCAAACAAAACTCAACTGCCCCTCTTCTGGAAGGCAAATTGCAGGACGCACTTGGTACTACAAAAACAGCCCAACTTGGCACTGGTGCCACCTTGGGTCTGGGAACCATTCTGCCTATCGTGGATTTTCAGGGGCCAGCCGGCCACTCTGAGCCATAGGCCCCAAACAAAAACCACGGCCCTTTTCCCTGGAAAACAAAACTCAGCTGCCCCACTTCTGCATGGCAGATTGCAGGAGCTACTTGGTACTATCAAACCAGCCCAACTTGGCACTGGTGTCACCATGGGCCTGGTCACCATCCTGCCTATCGTAGCCTTTCAGGAGCCAGCCGGTCACTCCCAGCCATAGGCCCCCAGACACAAACCTCGGCCCGTTTCCCTGGCAAACAAAAGTAAGCTGCCCCGCTTCTGGATGGCAGATTGCAGGAGCCACTTGGTACTATCAAATCAGCCCGACTTGGCACTGGTGCCACCTCTGGTCTGGGAACCATCCTGCGTGTCGTGGATTCTAAGGAGCCAGCCGGCCACTCCCAGCCACAGGCCCCCAAACAAAAACAACGGCGCTTTTCCCTGGAAAACAAAACTGGCCTGCCAACTTTTTGATGGCAGATTGCATGAGCCACTTGGTGCTATCAAACCAGCCAACTTGGCACTGGTGCCACCATGGGTCTGGTCACAATCCTGCCTATGGTAGCTTTTCAGGAGCCAGCCGGCCACTTTCAGCCACAGGACCCCAAACACAAACAACAGCGCTTTTCTCTGGAAAACAAAATTCAGTTGCCCTGCTTTTGGATGGCAAATTGCAGGAGCTATTTATTACTATCAAACCAGCCCGACTTGGCACTGGTGCCACCTCTGGTCTGGGAACCATCCTGCCTATCGTGGATTTTCAGGGGCCAGCCGGCCACTCTCAGCCATATGCCCCCAAACACAAACCACGGCCCTTTTCTCTGGCAAACAAAACTCAACTGCCCCTCTTCTGGATGGCAAATTGCAGGACGCACTTGGTACTACGAAAACAGCCCGACTTGGCACTGATGCCACCTTGGCTCTGGGAACCATCCTGCGTATCGAGCTTTTTAAGGAGCCAGCCGGCCACGCCCAGCCATATACCGCCAAAAACAAACCACGGAACTTTTCTCCAGCAAACAAAAATCCGCTGCCCCGCGTCTGGATGGCAGATTGCAGGAGCCACTTTGCACCATCAAACCAGCCCAACTTGGCACTGGTGCCACCTTGGATGTGGGAACCATTCTGCCTATCGTGGATTTTCAGGGGCCAGCCAGCCACTCTCAGCCATAGGCCCCCAAACACAAACCACGGCACTTTACTCTGGTAAACAAAACTCAACTGCCCCTCTTCGGGATGGCAAATGGCAGGACGCACTTGGTACTACAAAACCAGCCCGACTTGGCACTGGTGCCACCTTGGGTCTGGTCACCATCCTGCGTATCGTGCATTTTAAGGAGCCAGCTGGCCACTCCCAGCCATATGACACCAAACACAACCCACGGCCCTTTTCTCTGGGAAACAAAACTCAGCTGCCCAGCGTGTGGATGGCACATTGCAGGAGCCACTTCGTACTATCAAACCAGCCCGACTTGGCACTGGTGCCACCTTGGCTCTGGGAACCATCCTGCGTATCGTGGATTCTAAGGAGCCAGCCGGCCATTCCCAGCCGCAGGCCCCCAAACACAATCAACGGCGCTTTTCCCTGGAAAACAAAACTCGCCTGCCAAAATTTTGATGGCAGATTGCAGGAGCCACTTGGTACTATCAAACCAGCCCGACTTGGCACTGCTGCCACCATGGGTCTGGGAACCCTCCTGCGTATCGTGGATTCTAAGGAGCCAGCGGGCCACTCCCAGCCACAGGCCCCCAAACACAAACAACGGCGCTTTTCCCTGGAAAACAAAACTCGCCTGCCAACTTTTTGATGGCAGATTGCAGGAGCCACTTGGTACTATCAAATCAGCCCAACTTGGCACTGCTGCTACCATGGGTCTGGTAATCATCCTGCCTACTGTAGCTTTTCAGGAGCCAGCCGGTCACTCCCAGCCATAGGCCCCCAGAAAAAAACCTCGGCCCGTTTCCCTGGCAAACAAAAGTAAGCTACCCCGCTTCTGGATGGCAGATTGCAGGAGCCACTTTGCACCATCAAACTAGCCCGACTTGGCACTGGTGCCACCTCGGGTCTGGGAACCATCCTGCGTATCGTGGATTCTAATTAGCCAGCCGGCCACTCCCAGCCACAGGCCCCCAAACACAAACCACGGCGCTTTTCCCTGGAAAACAAAACTCGCCTGCCAACTTTTTGATGGCAGATTGCAGGAGCCACTTGGTACTATCAAACCAGCCCAACCTGGCACTCGTGCCACCACTGGTTTGGGAACCATCCTGCCGATCGTGGATTATAAAGAGCCAGCCGGCCACTCCCAGCCACAGGACCCCAGACACAAAGCACTGCCCATTTCCATGGTAAAGAAAAGTAAGCTGCCCCGCTTCTGGATGGCAGATTGCAGGAACCACTTGGTACTATCAAACCAGCCCGACTTGGCACTGGTGCCACCTTGGGTCTGGGAACCATCCTGCGTATCGTGGATTCTAAGGAGCCAGCCGGCCACTCCCAGCCACAGGACCCCAAACACAAACAACAGCGCTTTTCTCTGGCAAACAAAACTCAGTTGCCCTTCTTTAGGATGGCAGATTGCAGGAGCGACTTGGTACTATCAGACCAGCCCAACTTGGCACTGGTGCTTCCATGGGTCTGGTAACCATCCTGCCTATCGTAGCTTTTCAGGAGCCAGCCGGTCACTCCCAGCCATAGGCCCCAGACACAAAGCTCTGCCCGTTTCCCTGGCAAACAAAAGTAAGCTACCCCGCTTCTGGATGGCAGATTGCAGGAGCCACTTTGAACCATCAAACCAGCCCGACTTGACACTGGTGCCACCTCTGGTCTGGGAACCATCCTGCGTATCGTGGATTCTAAGGAGCCAGCTGGCCACTCCCAGCCACAGGCCCACAAACACAAACAACGGCGCTTTTCCCTGGAAAACAAAACTGGCCTGCCAAATTTTTGATGGCAGATTGCAGGAGCCCCTTGGTACTATCAAACCAGCCCAACTTGGCACTGGTGCCAACATGGGTCTGGTCACCATCCTGGCTATCGTAGCTTTTCAGGGGCCAGCCAGCCAGCCCCAGGCACTGGCCCCCAGACAAGAACCTCGGCCCGTTTCCCTGGCAAACAAAAGTAAGCTACCCCGCTTCTGGATGGCAGATTGCAGGAGCCACTTTGCACCATCAAACCAGCCCAACTTGACACTGGTGCCACCTCTGGCCTGGGAACCATCCTGCGTATTGTGGATTCTAAGCAGCCACCCGGCCACTCCGAGCCACAGGCCCCCAAACACAAACAACGGCGCTTTTCCCCGGAAAACAAAACTCGCCTGCCAACATTTTGATGGAAGATTGCCGGAGCCACTTGGTACTCTCAAACCAGCCCAACTTGGCACTGGTGCCACCACGGGTCTGGTCACCATCCTGCCTAGCATAGCTTTTCAGGAGCCAGGAGGTCACTCCCAGCCATAGACCCCAAGACAGAAACCTCGGCCCGTTTCCATGGAAAACAAAAGTAAGCTGCCCCGCTTCTGGATGGAAGATTGCAGGAGCCACTTGGTACTATCAAATTAGCCCAACTTGGCACTGGTGCCACCATGGGTCTGGTAAACATCCTGCCTATCGTAGCTTTTCAGGAGCCAGCCAGTCACTCCCTGCCTTAGGGCCCCAGACAAATACCTCGGACCGTTTCCATGGCAAACAAAAGTAAGCTGCCCCGCTTCTGGATGGCAGATTGCAGGAGCCACTTGGTACTATCAAACCAGCCCGACTTGGCACTGGTGCCACCTTGGATCTGGGAACCATGCTGCGTAACGTGGATTCTAAGGAGCCAGGCGGCCACTCCCAGCCACAGGGCCCCAAACACAAACAAAGGCGCTTTTCCCTTGAAAACAAAACTCGCCTGCCAACTTTTTGATGGCAGATTGCAGGAGCCACTTGGTACTATCAAATCAGCCCAACTTGGCACTGCTGCTACCATGGGTCTGGTAATCATCCTGCCTACTGTAGCTTTTCAGGAGCCAGCCGGTCACTCCCAGCCATAGGCCCCCAGAAAAAAACCTCGGCGCGTTTCCCTGGCAAACAAAAGTAAGCTACCCCGCTTCTGGATGGCAGATTGCAGGAGCCACTTTGCACCATCAAACTATCCCGACTTGGCACTGGTGCCACCTTGGGTCTGGGAACCATCCTGCGTATCGTGGATTCTAATTAGCCAGCCGGCCACTCCCAGCCACAGGCCCCCAAACAAAAACAACGGCGCTTTTCCCTGGAAAACAAAACTCGCCTGCCAACTTTTTGATGGCAGATTGCAGGAGCCACTTGGTACTATCAAACCAGCCCAACTTGGCACTGGTGCCACCACTGGTCTGGGAACCATCCTGCGTATCGTTGATTCTAAGGAGCCAGCCGGCCACTCCCAGCCACAGGACCCCAGACACAAAGCTCTGCCCGTTTCCCTGGCAAACAAAATTAAGCTACCCCGCTTCTGGATGGCAGATTGCAGGAGCTATTTATTACTATCAAACCAGCCCGAGTTGGCACTGGTGCCACCTTGGCTCTGGGAACCATCCTGCCTATTGTGGATTTTGTGGGGTCAGCTGGCCACTCTCAGCCATATGCCCTCAAACACAAACCACGGCCATTTTCTCTGGCAAACAAAACTCAACTGCCCCTCTTCTGGAAGGCAAATTGCAGGACGCACTTGGTACTACAAAAACAGCCCAACTTGGCACTGGTGCCACCTTGGGTCTGGGAACCATCCTGCCTATCGTGGATTTTCAGGGGCCAGCCGGCCACTCTGAGCCATAGCCCCCAAACAAAAACAACGGCGCTTTTCCCTGGAAAACAAAACTCAGCTGCCACACTTCTGCATGGCAGATTGCAGGAGCCACTTGGTACTATCAAACCAGCCCAACTTGGCACTGGTGTCACCATGGGCCTGGTCACCATCCTGCCTATCGCAGCTTTTCAGGAGCCAGCCGGTCACTCCCAGCCATAGGCCCCCAGACACAAACCTCGGCCCGTTTCCCTGGCAAACAAAAGTAAGCTGCCCCGCTTCTGGATGGCAGATTGCAGGAGCCACTTGGTACTATCAAATCAGCCCGACTTGGCACTGGTGCCACCTCTGGTCTGGGAACCATCCTGCGTATCGTGGATTCTAAGGAGCCAGCCGGCCACTCCCAGCCACAGGCCCCCAAACACAAACAACGGCGCTTTTCCCTGGAAAACAAAACTGGCCTGCCAACTTTTTGATGGCAGATTGCATGAGCCACTTGGTGCTATCAAACCAGCCAACTTGGCACTGGTGCCACCATGAGTCTGGTCACAATCCTGCCTATGGTAGCTTTTCAGGAGCCAGCCGGTCACTCCCAGCCATAGGCGCCCAGACAAAAAGCTCGGCCCATTTCCATGGTAAACAAAAGTAAGCTGCGCCGCTTCTGGATGGCAGATTGCAGGAACCACTTGGTACTATCAAACCAGCCCGACTTGGCACTGGTGCCACCTTGGGTCTGGGAACCATCCTGCGTATCGTGGATTCTAAGGAGCCAGCCGGCCACTCCCAGCCACAGGACCCCAAACACAAACAACAGCGCTTTTCTCTGGAAAACAAAATTCAGTTGCCCTGCTTTTGGATGGCAGATTGCAGGAGCGACTTGGTACTATCAAACCAGCCCATCTTGGCACTGGTGCCTCCATGGGTCCGGTAAGAATCCTGCCTATCGTAGCTTTTCAGGAGCCAGCCGGTCACTCCCAGCCATAGGCCCCAGACACAAAGCTCTGCCCGTTTCCCTGGCAAACAAAAGTAAGCTACCCCGCTTCTGGATGGCAGATTTCAGGAGTCACTTTGAACCATCAAACCAGCCCGACTGGGCACTGGTGCCACCTCTGGTCTGGGAACCATCCTGCGTATCGTGGATTCTAAGGAGCCAGCTGGCCACTCCCAGCCACAGGCCCACAAACACAAACAACGGCGCTTTTACCTGGAAAACAAAACTGGCCTGCCAACTTTTTGATGGCAGATTGCAGGAGCCACTTGGTACTATCAAACCAGCCCAACTTGGCACTGGTGCCACCATGGGTCTGGTCACCATCCTGCCTATCGTAGCTTTTCAGGAGCCAGCCGTTCACTCCCAGCCATAGGCCCCCAGACACAAACCTCGGCCCGTTTCCCTGGCAAACAAAAGTAAGCTGCCCCGCTTCTGGATGGCAGATTTCAGGAGCTATTTATTACTATCAAACCAGCCCGACTTGGCACTGGTGCCACCTCTGGTCTGGGAACCATCCTGCCTATCGTGGATTTTCAGGGGCCAGCCGGCCACTCTCAGCCATATGCCCCCAAACACAAACCACGGCACTTTACTCTGGTAAACAAAACTCAGCTGCCCCTCTTCGGGATGGCAAATTGCAGGACGCACTTGGTACTACAAAACCAGCCCGACTTGGCACTGGTGCCACCTTGGGTCTGGTCACCATCCTGCGTATCGTGCATTTTAAGGAGCCACCTGGCCACTCCCAGCCATATGACACCAAACACAACCCACGGCCCTTTTCTCTGGGAAACAAAACTCAGCTGCCCAGCGTGTGGATGGCACATTGCAGGAGCCACTTCGTACTATCAAACCAGCCCGACTTGGCACTGGTGCCACCTTGGCTCTGGGAACCATCCTGCGTATCGTGGATTCTAAGGAGCCAGCCGGCCATTCCCAGCCGCAGGCCACCAAACACAATCAACGGCGCTTTTCCCTGGAAAACAAAACTCGCCTGCCAAAATTTTGATGGCAGATTGCAGGAGCCACTTGGTACTATCAAACCAGCCCGACTTGGCACTGCTGCCACCATGGGTCTGGGAACCCTCCTGCGTATCGTGGATTCTAAGGAGCCAGCCGGCCACTCCCAGCCACAGGCCCCCAAACACAAACAACGGCGCTTTTCCCTGGAAAACAAAACTCGCCTGCCAACTTTTTGATGGCAGATTGCAGGAGCCACTTGGTACTATCAAACCAGCCCAACTTGGCACTGGTGCCACCTTGGGTCTGGTCAGCATCCTGCCTATCGTAGCTTTTCAGGAGCCAGCCGGTCACTCCCAGCCATAGGCCCCCAGACACAAACCTCGGCCCGTTTCCCTGGCAAACAAAAGTAAGCTACCCCGCTTCTGGATGGCAGATTGCAGGAGCCACTTTGCACCATCAAACCAGCCTGACTTGGCACTGGTGCCAGTTCTGGTCTGGGAACCATTCTGCTTATCGTGGATTCTAAGGAGACAGCTGGCCACTCCCAGCCACAGGCCCCCAAAAGCAAACAACGGCACTTTTCCCTGGAAAACAAAACTGGCCTGCCAACTTTTTGATGGCAGATTGCAGGAGCCACTTGGTACTATCAAACCAGCCCAACTTGGCACTGGTGCCAACATGGGTCTGGTCACCATCCTGCCTATCGTAGCTTTTCAGGAGCCAGCCGGTCACTCCCAGCCATAGGCCCCCAGACACAAACCTCGGCCCGTTTCCCTGGCAAACAAAAGTAAGCTGCCCCACTTCTGGATGGCAGATTGCAGGAGCTATTTAGTACTATCAAACCAGCCCGACTTGGCACTGGTGCCACCTCTGGTCTGGGAACCATCCTGCCTATCGTGGATTTTCAGGAGCCAGCCGGCCACTCTCAGCCATATGCCACAAACACAAACCACGGCCCTTTTCTCTGGCAAACAAAACTCAACTGCCCCTCTTCTGGATGGCAAATTGCAGGAGCCACTTGGTACTACGAAAACAGCCCGACTTGGCACTGATGCCACCTTGGGTCAGGGAACCATCCTGCGTATCGAGCTTTTTAAGGAGCCAGCCGGCCACGCCCAGCCATATACCGCCAAAAACAAACCACGGAACATTTCTCCAGCAAACAAAAATCCGCTGCCCCGCGTCTGGATGGCAGATTGCAGGAGCCACTTTGCACCATCAAACCAGCCCGACTTGGCACTGGTGCCACCTTGGATGTGGGAACCATCCTGCCTATGGTGGATTTTCAGGGGCCAGCCGGCCACTCTCAGCCATAGGCCCCCAAAAACAAACCACGGCACTTTACTCTGGTAAACAAAACTCAACTGCCCCTCTTCTGGATGGCAAATGGCAGGACGCACTTGGTACTACAAAAGCAGCCCGACTTGGCACTGGTGCCACCTTGGGTCTGGTCACCATCCTGCGTATCGTGCATTTTAAGGAGCCAGCTGGCCACTCCAAGCCATAGGCCCCCAGACACAAAGCTCTGCCCGTTTCCCTGTCAAACAAAGGTAAGCTACCCCGCTTCTGGATGGCAGATTGCAGGAGCCACTTTGCACCATCAAACCAGCCCAACTTGGCACTGGTGCCACCTTGGGTCTGGGAACCATCCTGCGTATCGTGGATTCTAAGGAGCCAGCCGGCCACTCCCAGGCACAGGCCCCCAAACAAAAACAACGGCGCTTTTCCCTGGAAAACAAAACTCGCCTGCCAACTTTTTGATGGCAGATTGCAGGAGCTATTTAGTACTATCAAACCAGCCCTTGGCACTGGTGCCACCTTGGCTCTGGGAACCATCCTGCCTATTGTGGATTTTCAGGTGTCAGCCGGCCACTCTCAGCCATATGCCCTCAAACACAAACCACGGCCCTTTTCTCTGGCAAACAAAACTCAACTGCCCCTCTTCTGGAAGGCAAATTGCAGGACGCACTTGGTACTACAAAAGCAGCCCGACTTGGCACTGGTGCCACCTCTGGTCTGGGAACCATCCTGCGTATCGAGCTTTTTAAGGAGCCAGCCGGCCACTCCCAGCCATATGCCCCCAAAAATGAACCACGGACTTGTTCTCTCGCAAACAAAAATCAGCTGCCCCGCGTCGGGATGGCAGATTGCAGGAGCCACTTTGCACCATCAAACCAGCCCGACTTGGCTCTGGTGCCACCTTGGGTCTGGGAATCATTCTGCATATCGTGGATTTTCAGGGGCCAGCCGGCCACTCTCAGCCATAGGCCCCCAAACATAAACCACGGCCCTTTTCTCTGGCAAACAAAACTCAGCTGCCCCACTTCTGGATGGCAGATTGCAGGACGCACTTGGTACAATCAAACCAGCCCAACTTGGCACTGGTGCCACCTTGGGTCTGGGAACCATCCTGCGTATTGTGGATTGTCAGGAGCCAGCCGACCACTCTCGGCCACAGACCCCAATCAAAAACAACGGCCCGATTCACAGGCAAAAAAATCTCAGCTGCCCTACTTGTGGATGGGAGATTGCAGGAGGCGCTTGACACTGTCAAACCAGCCCAACTTGGCACTGGTGCCACCTTGGGTCTGGGAACCATCCTGCGTATCATGGAATTTAAGGAGCCAGTCGGCCACTCCCAGCCACAGGACCCAAACACATACCACAGCCCTTTTCTTTGGCAAACAAAACTCAGCTGCCCTGCTTTTGGATGGCAGATTGCAGGAGCCACTTGGTACTATCAAACCAGCCCAACTTGGCACTGGTGCCTCCATGGGTCTGGTAACCATCCTGCCTATCGTAGCTTTTAAGGAGCCAGCTGGTCACTCCCAGCCATAGGCCTCAGACACAAATCTCTGCCCGTTTCCCTGGCAAACAAAAGTAAGCTACCCCGCTTCTGGATGGCAGATTGCAGGAGACACTTTGCACCATCAAACCAGCCCGACTTGGCACTGGTGCCACCTCTGGTCTGGAAACCATCCTGTGTATCGTGGATTCTTAGGAGCCAGTTGGCCACTCCCAGCCACAGGCCCCCAAACAAAAACAACGGCGCTTTTCCCTGGAAAACAAAACTGGCCTGCCAACTTTTTGATGGCAGATTGCAGGAGCCACTTTGAACCATCAAACCAGCCCAACTTGGCACTGGTGCCACCTTGGCTCTGGGAACCATGCTGCGTAACGTAGATTCTAAGGCGCCAGGCGGCCACTCCCAGCCACAGGCCCCCAAACACAAACAACGGCGCTTTTCCCTGGAAAACAAAACTCGCCTGCCAACTTTTTGATGGCAGATTGCAGGAGCCACTTGGTACTATCAAACCAGCCCAACTTGGCACTGGTGCCACCATGGGTCTGGTCACCATCCTGCCTATCGTAGCTTTTCAGGAGCCAGCCGGTCACTCCCAGCCATAGGCCCCCAGACAAAAACCTTGGCCCGTTTCCCTGGCAAACAAAAGTAAGCTGCCCCGCTTCTGGATGGCAGATTGCAGGAGTTATTTAGTACTATCAACCCAGCCAGACGTGGCACTGGTGCCACCTTGGATCTGGGAACCATCTTGCCTATCGTGGATTTTAAGGAGCCAGCCGGCCTCTCTCAGCCACATGCCCCCAAACACAAACCACGGCCCTTTTCTCTGGCAAACAAAACTCAACTGCCCCTCTTCTGGATGGCAGATTGCAGGAGCCACTTGGTACTATCAAACCAGCCCGACTTGGCACTGGTGCCACCTTGGGTCTGGGAAGCATGCTGCGTATCATGGATTTTCAGGAGCCTGCCCGCCACTGCAAGCTACAGGCCCCCAAACACAAACAACAGCCTTTTTCTCTGGCAAACAAAATTCAGCTGCCCCGCTTCTGGATGGCAGATTGCAGGAGCCACTTGGTAGTATCAAACCAGCCCAACTTGGCACTGGTGCCAACTTGGGTCTGGGAACCATCCTGCGTATCGTGGATTCTAAGTAGCCAGCTGGTCACTCCCAGCCACAGGCCCCCAGACACAAACAACGGTGCTTTTCCCTGGAAAACAAAACTGGCCTGCCAACTTTTTGATTGCAGATTGCAGGAGCCACTTGATACTATCAAACCAGCCCAACTTGGCACTGGTGCCACCATGGGTCTGGTCAACATCCTGCCTATCGTAGCTTTTCAGGGGCCAGCCAGCCAGCCCCAGGCACTGGCCCCCAGACAAGAATTTCGGCCCATTTCCCTGGCAAACAAAAGTAAGCTACCCCGCTTCTGGATGGCAGATTGCAGGAGCCACTTTGCACCATCAAACCAGCCCAACTTGACACTGGTGCCACCTCTGGCCTGGGAACCATCCTGCGTATTGTGGATTCTAAGCAACCACCCGGCCACTCCGAGCCACAGGCCCCCAAACACAAACAACGGCGCTTTTCCCCGGAAAACAAAACTCGCCTGCCAACATTTTGATGGCAGATTGCAGGAGCCACTTGGTACTATCAAACCAGCCCAACTTGGCACTGGTGCCACCATGGGTCTGGTCACCATCCTGCCTAGCATAGCTTTTCAGGAGCCAGGAGGTCACTCCCAGGTATAGACCCCCAGACAGAAACCTCGGCCCGTTTCCAAGGAAAACAAAAGTAAGCTGCCCCGCTTCTGGATGGCAGATTGCAGGAGCCACTTGGTACTATCAAACCAGCCCGACTTGGCACTGGTGCCACCTTGGATCTGGGAACCATGCTGCGTAACGTGGATTCTAAGACGACAGGCGGCCACTCCCAGCCACAGGGCCCCAAACACAAACAACGGCGCTTTTCCCTGGAAAACAAAACTCGCCTGCCAACATTTTGATGGCAGATTGCAGGAGCCACTTGGTACTATCAAATCAGCCCAACTTGGCACTGCTGCTACCATGGGTCTGGTAATCATCCTGCCTACTGTAGCTTTTCAGGAGCCAGCCGGTCACTCCCAGCCATAGGCCGCCAGAAAAAAACCTCGGCCCGTTTCCCTGGCAAACAAAAGTAAGCTACCCCGCTTCTGGATGGCAGATTGCAGGAGCCACTTTGCACCATCAAACTAGCCCGACTTGGCACTGGTGCCACCTCGGGTCTGGGAACCATCCTGCGTATCGTGGATTCTAATTAGCCAGCCGGCCACTCCCAGCCACAGGCCCCCAAACACAAACAACGGCGCTTTTCCCTGGAAAACAAAACTCGCCTGCCAACTTTTTGATGGCAGATTGCAGGAGCCACTTGGTACTATCAAACCAGCCCAACCTGGCACTGGTGCCACCACTGGTCTGGGAACCATCCTGCGTATCGTGGATTCTAAGGAGCCAGCCGGCCACTCCCAGCCACAGGACCCCAGACACAAAGCTCTGCCCATTTCCATGGTAAAGAAAAGTAAGCTGCCCCGCTTCTGGATGGCAGATTGCAGGAACCACTTGGTACTATCAAACCAGCCCGACTTGGCACTGGTGCCACCTTGGGTCTGGGAACCATCCTGCGTATCGTGGATTCTAAGGAGCCAGCCGGCCACTCCCAGCCACAGGACCCCAAACACAAACAACAGCGCTTTTCTCTGGCAAACAAAACTCAGCTGCCCTGCTTTTGGATGGCAGATTGCAGGAGCCACTTGGTACTATCAAACCAGCCCAACTTGGCACTGGTGCCTCCATGGGTCTGGTAACCATCCTGCCTATCGTAGCTTTTAAGGAGCCAGCTGGTCACTCCCAGCCATAGGCCTCAGACACAAAGCTCTGCCCGTTTCCCTGGCAAACAAAAGTAAGCTACCCCGCTTCTGGATGGCAGATTGCAGGAGACACTTTGCACCATCAAACCAGCCCGACTTGGCACTGGTGCCACCTCTGGTCTGGAAACCATCCTGTGTATCGTGGATTCTTAGGAGCCAGTTGGCCACTCCCAGCCACAGGCCCCCAAACAAAAACAACGGCGCTTTTCCCTGGAAAACAAAACTGGCCTGCCAACTTTTTGATGGCAGATTGCAGGAGCCACTTTGAACCATCAAACCAGCCCAACTTGGCACTGGTGCCACCTTGGCTCTGGGAACCATGCTGCGTAACGTAGATTCTAAGGCGCCAGGCGGCCACTCCCAGCCACAGGCCCCCAAACACAAACAACGGCGCTTTTCCCTGGAAAACAAAACTCGCCTGCCAACTTTTTGATGGCAGATTGCAGGAGCCACTTGGTACTATCAAACCAGCCCAACTTGGCACTGGTGCCACCATGGGTCTGGTCACCATCCTGCCTATCGTAGCTTTTCAGGAGCCAGCCGGTCACTCCCAGCCATAGGCCCCCAGACAAAAACCTTGGCCCGTTTCCCTGGCAAACAAAAGTAAGCTGCCCCGCTTCTGGATGGCAGATTGCAGGAGTTATTTAGTACTATCAACCCAGCCAGACGTGGCACTGGTGCCACCTTGGATCTGGGAACCATCTTGCCTATCGTGGATTTTAAGGAGCCAGCCGGCCTCTCTCAGCCACATGCCCCCAAACACAAACCACGGCCCTTTTCTCTGGCAAACAAAACTCAACTGCCCCTCTTCTGGATGGCAGATTGCAGGAGCCACTTGGTACTATCAAACCAGCCCGACTTGGCACTGGTGCCACCTTGGGTCTGGGAAGCATGCTGCGTATCATGGATTTTCAGGAGCCTGCCCGCCACTGCAAGCTACAGGCCCCCAAACACAAACAACAGCCTTTTTCTCTGGCAAACAAAATTCAGCTGCCCCGCTTCTGGATGGCAGATTGCAGGAGCCACTTGGTAGTATCAAACCAGCCCAACTTGGCACTGGTGCCAACTTGGGTCTGGGAACCATCCTGCGTATCGTGGATTCTAAGTAGCCAGCTGGTCACTCCCAGCCACAGGCCCCCAGACACAAACAACGGTGCTTTTCCCTGGAAAACAAAACTGGCCTGCCAACTTTTTGATTGCAGATTGCAGGAGCCACTTGGTACTATCAAACCAGCCCAACTTGGCACTGGTGCCACCATGGGTCTGGTCAACATCCTGCCTATCGTAGCTTTTCAGGGGCCAGCCAGCCAGCCCCAGGCACTGGCCCCCAGACAAGAATTTCGGCCCATTTCCCTGGCAAACAAAAGTAAGCTACCCCGCTTCTGGATGGCAGATTGCAGGAGCCACTTTGCACCATCAAACCAGCCCAACTTGACACTGGTGCCACCTCTGGCCTGGGAACCATCCTGCGTATTGTGGATTCTAAGCAACCACCCGGCCACTCCGAGCCACAGGCCCCCAAACACAAACAACGGCGCTTTTCCCCGGAAAACAAAACTCGCCTGCCAACATTTTGATGGCAGATTGCAGGAGCCACTTGGTACTATCAAACCAGCCCAACTTGGCACTGGTGCCACCATGGGTCTGGTCACCATCCTGCCTAGCATAGCTTTTCAGGAGCCAGGAGGTCACTCCCAGGTATAGACCCCCAGACAGAAACCTCGGCCCGTTTCCAAGGAAAACAAAAGTAAGCTGCCCCGCTTCTGGATGGCAGATTGCAGGAGCCACTTGGTACTATCAAACCAGCCCGACTTGGCACTGGTGCCACCTTGGATCTGGGAACCATGCTGCGTAACGTGGATTCTAAGACGACAGGCGGCCACTCCCAGCCACAGGGCCCCAAACACAAACAACGGCGCTTTTCCCTGGAAAACAAAACTCGCCTGCCAACATTTTGATGGCAGATTGCAGGAGCCACTTGGTACTATCAAATCAGCCCAACTTGGCACTGCTGCTACCATGGGTCTGGTAATCATCCTGCCTACTGTAGCTTTTCAGGAGCCAGCCGGTCACTCCCAGCCATAGGCCGCCAGAAAAAAACCTCGGCCCGTTTCCCTGGCAAACAAAAGTAAGCTACCCCGCTTCTGGATGGCAGATTGCAGGAGCCACTTTGCACCATCAAACTAGCCCGACTTGGCACTGGTGCCACCTCGGGTCTGGGAACCATCCTGCGTATCGTGGATTCTAATTAGCCAGCCGGCCACTCCCAGCCACAGGCCCCCAAACACAAACAACGGCGCTTTTCCCTGGAAAACAAAACTCGCCTGCCAACTTTTTGATGGCAGATTGCAGGAGCCACTTGGTACTATCAAACCAGCCCAACCTGGCACTGGTGCCACCACTGGTCTGGGAACCATCCTGCCTATCGTGGATTCTAAGGAGCCAGCCGGCCACTCCCAGCCACAGGACCCCAGACACAAAGCTCTGCCCATTTCCATGGTAAAGAAAAGTAAGCTGCCCCGCTTCTGGATGGCAGATTGCAGGAACCACTTGGTACTATCAAACCAGCCCGACTTGGCACTGGTGCCACCTTGGGTCTGGGAACCATCCTGCGTATCGTGGATTCTAAGGAGCCAGCCGGCCACTCCCAGCCACAGGACCCCAAACACAAACAACAGCGCTTTTCTCTGGCAAACAAAACTCAGTTGCCCTGCTTTTGGATGGCAGATTGCAGGAGCGACTTGGTACTATCACACCAGCCCAAATTGGCACTGGTGCTTCCATGGGTCTGGTAACCATCCTGCCTATCGTAGCTTTTCAGGAGCCAGCCGGTCACTCCCAGCCATAGGCCCCAGACACAAAGCTCTGCCCGTTTCCCTGGCAAACAAAAGTAAGCTACCCCGCTTCTGGATGGCAGATTGCAGGAGACACTTTGAACCATCAAACCAGCCCGACTTGACACTGGTGCCACCTCTGGTCTGGGAACCATCCTGCGAATCGTGGATTTTAAGGAGCCAGCTGGCCACTCCCAGCCACAGGCCCACAAACACAAACAACGGCGCTTTTCCCTGGAAAACAAAACTGGCCTGCCAAATTTTTGATGGCAGATTGCAGGAGCCACTTGGTACTATCAAACCAGCCCAACTTGGCACTGGTGCCACCATGGGTCTGGTCACAATCCTGCCTATCGGAGCTTTTCAGGAGCCAGCCGGTCACTCCCAGCCATAGGCCCCCAGACAAAAACCTCGGCCCGTTTCCCTGGCAAACAAAAGTAAGCTGCCCCGCTTCGGGATGGCAGATTGCGGGAGCCACTTGGTACTATCAAACCAGCCCGACTTGGCACTGGTGCCACCTCTGGTCTGGGAACCATGCTGCGTAACGTAGATTCTAAGGCGCCAGCCGGCCACTCCCATCCACAGGCCCCCAAACACAAACAACGGCGCTGTTCCCCGGAAAACAAAACTCGCCTGCCAACATTTTGATGGCAGATTGCCGGAGCCACTTGGTACTCTCAAACCAGCCCAACTTGGCACTGGTGCCACCACGGGTCTGGTCACCATCCTGCCTAGCATAGCTTTTCAGGAGCCAGGAGGTCACTCCCAGCCATAGACCCCAAGACAGAAACCTCGGCCCGTTTCCATGGAAAACAAAAGTAAGCTGCCCCGCTTCTGGATGGCAGATTGCAGGAGCCACTTGGTACTATCAAATTAGCCCAACTTGGCACTGGTGCCACCATGGGTCTGGTAAACATCCTGCCTATCGTAGCTTTTCAGGAGCCAGCCAGTCACTCCCTGCCATAGGGCCCCAGACAAATACCTCGGCCCGTTTCCATGGCAAACAAAAGTAAGCTGCCCCGCTTCTGGATGGCAGATTGCAGGAGCCACTTGGTACTATCAAACCAGCCCGACTTGGCACTGGTGCCACCTTGGATCTGGGAACCATGCTGCGTAACGTGGATTCTAAGGAGCCAGGCGGCCACTCCCAGCCACAGGGCCCCAAACACCAACAACGGCGCTTTTCCCTTGAAAACAAAACTCGCCTGCCAACTTTTTGATGGCAGATTGCAGGAGCCACTTGGTACTATCAAATCAGCCCAACTTGGCACTGCTGCTACCATGGGTCTGGTAATCATCCTGCCTACTGTAGCTTTTCAGGAGCCAGGAGGTCACTCCCAGCCATAGGCCCCCAGAAAAAAACCTCGGCGCGTTTCCCTGGCAAACAAAAGTAAGCTAACCCGCTTCTGGATGGCAGATTGCAGGAGCCACTTTGCACCATCAAACTATCCCGACTTGGCACTGGTGCCACCTCGGGTCTGGGAACCATCCTGCGTATCTTGGATTCTAATTAGCCAGCCGGCCACTCCCAGCCACAGGCCCCCAAACACAAACAACGGCGCTTTTCCCTGGAAAACAAAACTCGCCTGCCAACTTTTTGATGGCAGATTGCAGGAGCCACTTGGTACTATCAAACCAGCCCAACTTGGCACTGGTGCCACCACTGGTCTGCGAACCATCCTGCGTATCGTGGATTCTAAGGAGCCAGCCGGCCACTCCCAGCCACAGGACCCCAGACACAAAGCTCTGCCCGTTTCCCTGACAAACAAAATTAAGCTACCCCGCTTCTGGATGGCAGATTGCAGGAGCTATTTAGTACTATCAAACCAGCCCGACTTGGCACTGGTGCCACCTTGGCTCTGGGAACCATCCTGCCTATTGTGGATTTTGTGGGGTCAGCTGGCCACTCTCAGCCATATGCCCTCAAACACAAACCACGGCCATTTTCTCTGGCAAACAAAACTCAACTGCCCCTCTTCTGGAAGGCAAATTGCAGGACGCACTTGGTACTACAAAAACAGCCCAACGTGGCACTGGTGCCACCTTGGGTCTGGGAACCATCCTGCCTATCGTGGATTTTCAGGGGCCAGCCGGTCACTCTGAGCCACAGCCCCCAAACAAAAACAACGGCGCTTTTCCCCGGAAAACAAAACTCAGCTGCCCCACTTCTGCATGGCAGATTGCAGGAGCCACTTGGTACTATCAAACCAGCCCAACTTGGCACTGGTGTCACCATGGGCCTGGTCACCATCCTGCCTATCGTAGCTTTTCAGGAGCCAGCCGGTCACTCCCAGCCATAGGCCCCCAGACACAAACCTCGGCCCGTTTCCCTGGCAAACAAAAGTAAGCTGCCCCGCTTCTGGATGGCAGATTGCAGGAGCCACTTGGTACTATCAAACCAGCCCGACTTGGCACTGGTGCCACCTTGGATCTGGGAACCATGCTGCGTAACGTGGATTCTAAGGAGCCAGGCGGCCACTCCCAGCCACAGGGCCCCAAACACCAACAACGGCGCTTTTCCCTTGAAAACAAAACTCGCCTGCCAACTTTTTGATGGCAGATTGCAGGAGCCACTTGGTACTATCAAATCAGCCCAACTTGGCACTGCTGCTACCATGGGTCTGGTAATCATCCTGCCTACTGTAGCTTTTCAGGAGCCAGCCGGTCACTCCCAGCCATAGGCCCCCAGAAAAAACCTCGGCGCGTTTCCCTGGCAAACAAAAGTAAGCTACCCCGCTTCTGGATGGCAGATTGCAGGAGCCACTTTGCACCATCAAACTATCCCGACTTGGCACTGGTGCCACCTCGGGTCTGGGAACCATCCTGCGTATCTTGGATTCTAATTAGCCAGCCGGCCACTCCCAGCCACAGGCCCCCAAACACAAACAACGGCGCTTTTCCCTGGAAAACAAAACTCGCCTGCCAACTTTTTGATGGCAGATTGCAGGAGCCACTTGGTACTATCAAACCAGCCCAACTTGGCACTGGTGCCACCACTGGTCTGCGAACCATCCTGCGTATCGTGGATTCTAAGGAGCCAGCCGGCCACTCCCAGCCACAGGACCCCAGACACAAAGCTCTGCCCGTTTCCCTGACAAACAAAATTAAGCTACCCCGCTTCTGGATGGCAGATTGCAGGAGCTATTTAGTACTATCAAACCAGCCCGACTTGGCACTGGTGCCACCTTGGCTCTGGGAACCATCCTGCCTATTGTGGATTTTGTGGGGTCAGCTGGCCACTCTCAGCCATATGCCCTCAAACACAAACCACGGCCATTTTCTCTGGCAAACAAAACTCAACTGCCCCTCTTCTGGAAGGCAAATTGCAGGACGCACTTGGTACTACAAAAACAGCCCAACTTGGCACTGGTGCCACCTTGGGTCTGGGAACCATCCTGCCTATCGTGGATTTTCAGGGGCCAGCCGGTCACTTTGAGCCATAGCCCCCAAACAAAAACAACGGCGCTTTTCCCCGGAAAACAAAACTCAGCTGCCCCACTTCTGCATGGCAGATTGCAGGAGCCACTTGGTACTATCAAACCAGCCCAACTTGGCACTGGTGTCACCATGGGCCTGGTCACCATCCAGCCTATCGTAGCTTTTCAGGAGCCAGCCGGTCACTCCCAGCCATAGGCCCCCAGACACAACCCTCGGCCCTTTTCCCTGGCAAACAAAAGTAAGCTGCCCCGCTTCTGGATGGCAGATTGCAGGAGCCACTTGGTACTATCAAATCAGCCCGACTTGGCACTGGTGCCACCTCTGGTCTGGGAACCATCCTGCGTATCGTGGATTCTAAGGAGCCAGCCGGCCACTCCCAGCCACAGGACCCCAGACACAAAGCTCTGCCCGTTTCCCTGACAAACAAAATTAAGCTACCCCGCTTCTGGATGGCAGATTGCAGGAGCTACTTAGTACTATCAAACCAGCCCGACTTGGCACTGGTGCCACCTTGGCTCTGGGAACCATCCTGCCAATTGGGGATTTTGTGGGGTCAGCCGGCCACTCTCAGCCATATGCCCTCAAACAGAAACCACGACCCGTTTTCTCTGGCAAACAAAACTCAACTGCCCCTCTTCTGGAAGGCAAATTGCAGGACGCACTTGGTACTACAAAAACAGCCCAACTTGGCACTGGTGCCACCTTGGGTCTGGGAACCATTCTGCCTATCGTGGATTTTCAGGGGCCAGCCGGCCACTCTGAGCCATAGCCCCCAAACAAAAACCACGGCCCTTTTCCCTGGAAAACAAAACTCAGCTGCCCCACTTCTGCATGGCAGATTGCAGGAGCCACTTGGTACTATCAAACCAGCCCAACTTGGCACTGGTGCCACCATGGGTCTGGTAACCATCCTGCCTATCGTAGCTTTTCAGGAGCCAGCCGGTCACTCCCAGCCATAGGCCCCCAGACACAAACCTCGGCCAGTTTCCCTGGCAAACAAAAGTAAGCTGCCCCGCTTCTGGATGGCAGATTGCAGGAGCCACTTTGACCCATCAAACCAGCCCGACTTGGCACTGGTGCCACCTCGGGTCTGGGAACCATCCTGCGTATCGTGGATTCTAAGGAGCCAGCCGGCCACTCCCAGCCACAGGCCCCCAAACACAAACAACGGCGCTTGTCCCTGGCAAACAAAACTCGCCTGCCAACATTTTGATGGCAGATTGCAGGAGCCGCTTAGTACTATCACACCAGCCCAACTTGGCACTGGTGCCACCATGGGTCTGGTCACCATCCTGCCTATCGGAGCTTTTCAGGAGCCAGCCGGTCACTCCCAGCCATAGGCCCCCAGTCACAAACCTCGGCCCGTTTCCCTGGCAAACAAAAGTAAGCTGCCCCGCTTCTGGATGGCAGATTGCAGGAGCCACTTGGTACTATCAAACCAGCCCGACTTGGCACTGGTGCCACCTTGGGTCTGGGAACCATGCTGTGTAACGTAGATTCTTAGGCGAAGGCGGCCACTCCCAGCCACAGGCCCCCAAACACAAACAACGGCGCTTTTCCCCGGAAAACAAAATTCGCCTGCCAACTTTTTGATGGCAGATTGCAGGAGACACTTGGTACTATCAAACCAGCCCAACTTGGCTCTGGTGCCACCATGGGTCTGGTCACCATCCTGCCTATCGTAGCTTTTCAGGAGCCAGCCGGTCACTCCCAGCCATAGGCCCCCAGACACAAATCTGGGCCCGTTTCCCTGGCAAACAAAAGTAAGCTGCCCCGCTTCTAGATGGCAGATTGCAGGAGCCACTTGGTACTATCAAACCAGCCCGACTTGGCACTGGTGCCACCTTGGGTCTGGGAACCATGCTGCGTAACGTAGATTCTAAGGCGCCAGCCGGCCACTCCCAGCCGCAGGCCCCCAAACACAAACAACGGCGCTTTTCCCTGGAAAACAAAACTCACCTGCCAACTTTTTGATGGCAGATTGCAGGAGCCACTTGGTACTATCAAACCAGCCCAACTTGGCACTGGTGCCACCATGGGTCTGGTCACCATCCTGCCTATCGTAGCTTTTCAGGAGCCAGCCGGTCACTCCCAGCCATAGGCCCCCAGACACAAACCTCGGCCCGTTTCCCTGGCAAACAAAAGTAAGCTGCCCCGCTTCTGGATGGCAGATTGCAGGAGCTATTTATTACTATCAAACCAGCCCGACTTGGCACTGGTGCCACCTTGGCTCTGGGAACCATCCTGCTTATCGTGGATTTTCAGGAGCCAGCCGGCCACTCTCAGCCATATGCCCCCAAACACAAACCACGGCCCTTTTCTCTGGCAAACAAAACTCAACTGCCCCTCTTCTGGACGGCAAATTGCAGGACGCTCTTGGTACTACGAAAACAGCCCGACTTGGCGCTGATGCCACATTGGGTCAGGGAACCATCCTGCGTATCGAGCTTTTTAAGGAGACAGCCGGCCACTCCCATCCATATACCGCCAAAAACGAACCACGGAACATTTCTTTGGCAAACAAAAATCCGCTGCCCCGCGTCTGGATGGCAGATTGCAGGAGCCACTTTGCACCATCAAACCAGCCCAACTTGGCACTGGTGCCACCATGGGTCTGGTCACCATCCTGCCTATCGGAGCTTTTCAGGAGCCAGCCGGTCACTCCCAGCCATAGGTCCCCAGTCACAAACCTCGGCCCGTTTCCCTGGCAAACAAAAGTAAGCTGCCCCGCTTCTGGATGGCAGATTGCAGGAGCCACTTGGTACTATCAAACCAGCCCGACTTGGCACTGGTGCCACCTTGGGTCTGGGAACCATGCTGTGTAACGTAGATTCTTAGGCGAAGGCGGCCACTCCCAGCCACAGGCCCCCAAACACAAACAACGGCGCTTTTCCCCGGAAAACAAAATTAGCCTGACAACTTTTTGATGGCAGATTGCAGGAGCCACTTGGTACTATCAAACCAGCCCAACTTGGCACTGCTGCCACCATGGGTCTGGTCACCATCCTGCCTATCGTAGCTTTTCAGGAGCCAGCCGGTCACTCCCAGCCATAGGCCCCCAGACACAAATCTGGGCCCGTTTCCCTGGCAAACAAAAGTAAGCTGCCCCGCTTCTAGATGGCAGATTGCAGGAGCCACTTGGTACTATCAAACCAGCCCGACTTGGCACTGGTGCCACCTTGGGTCTGGGAACCATGCTGCGTAACGTAGATTCTAAGGCGCCAGCCGGCCACTCCCAGCCGCAGGCCCCCAAACACAAACAACGGCGCTTTTCCCTGGAAAACAAAACTGGCCTGCCAACTTTTTGATGGCAGATTGCAGGAGCCACTTGGTACTATCAAACCAGCCCAACTTGGCACTGGTGCCACCATGGGTCTGGTCACCATCCTGCCTATCGTAGCTTTTCAGGAGCCAGCCGGTCACTCCCAGCCATAGGCCCCCAGACACAAAGCTCGGCCCGTTTCCCTGGCAAACAAAAGTAAGCTGCCCCGCTTCTGGATGGCAGATTGCAGGAGCTATTTATTACTATCAAACCAGCCCGACTTGGCACTGGTGCCACCTTGGCTCTGGGAACCATCCTGCTTATCGTGGATTTTCAGGAGCCAGCCGGCCACTCTCAGCCATATGCCCCCAAACACAAACCACGGCCCTTTTCTCTGGCAAACAAAACTCAACTGCCCCTCTTCTGGACGGCAAATTGAAGGACGCTCTTGGTACTACGAAAACAGCCCGACTTGGCGCTGATGCCACATTGGGTCAGGGAACCATCCTGCGTATCGAGCTTTTTAAGGAGACAGCCGGCCACTCCCATCCATATACCGCCAAAAACAAACCACGGAACATTTCTCCAGCAAACAAAAATCCGCTGCCCCGCGTCTGGATGGCAGATTGCAGGAGCCACTTTGCACCATCAAACCAGCCCGACTTGGCACTGGTGCCACCTTGGATCTGGGAACCATCCTGCCTATCGTGGATTTTCAGGGGCCAGCCGGCCACTCTCAGCCATAGGCCCCCAAACACAAACCACGGCACTTTACTCTGGTAAACAAAACTCAACTGCCCCTCTTCTGGATGGCAAATTGCAGGACGCACTTGGTACTACAAAACAAGCCCGACTTGGCACTGGTGCCACCTTGGGTCTGGTCACCATCCTGCGTATCGTGCATTTTAAGGAGCCAGTTGGCCACTCCAAGCCATAGGCCCCCAGACACAAAGCTCTGCCCGTTTCCCTGGCAAACAAAAGTAAACTACCCCGCTTCTGGATGGTAGATTAGAGGAGCCACTTTGCACCATCAAACCAGCCCAACTTGGCACTGGTGCCACCTTGGCTCTGGGAACCATGCTGCGTATCGTGGATTCTAATGAGCCAGCCGGCCACTGCCAGCCACAGGCGACCAAAAAAAACCACGGACCTTTTCTCTTGCAAACAAAAATCGGCTGCCCCGCTTCTGGATGGCAGATTGCAGGAGACACTTTGCACCATCAAACAAGCCCGACTTGGCACTGGTGCCACCTTGGGTCTGGGAACCATGCTGCCTAGCGTGGATTTTCAGGAGCCAGCCGGCCACTCTCAGCCATAGGCCCTCAAGCACAAACCACGGCGCTTTTCTCTGGCAAACAAAACTCAACTGCCCCTCTTCTGGAGGGCAAATTGCAGGACGCAATTGGTACTAGAAAAACAGCCCAACTTGGCACTGGTGCCACCATGGGTCTGGTAACCATCCTGCCTATCGTAGTTTTCAGGAGCCAGCCGGTCACTCCCAGCCATAGGTCCCCAGACAAAAACCTCGGCCCGTTTCCCTGGCAAACAAAAGTAAGCTGCCCCGCTTCTGGATGGCAAATTGCAGGAGCCACTTTGCACCATCAAACTGGCCCGACTTGGCACTGGTGCCACCTCTGGTCTGGGAACCATGCTGCGTATCGTGGATTCTAAGGAGCCAGTCGGCCACTCCCAGCCACAGGCCCCCAAACACAAACAAAGGCGCTTTTCCCTGGAAAACAAAACTCGCCTGCCAACTTTTTGATGGCAAATTGCAGGAGCCTGAAAAGCTACGATAGGCAGGATGGTGACCAGACCCATGGTGGCACCAGTGCCAAGTTGGGCTGGTTTGATAATACCAAGTGCGTCCTGCAATCTGCCATCCAGAAGCGGGACAGCTGACTTTTGTTTGCCAGGGAAACGGGCCGAGCTTTGTGTCTGGCGGCCTATGGCTGGGAGTGACCGTCTAGGTCGTGAAAAGCTACGATAGGCAGGATGGTGACCAGACCCTAGGTGGCACCAGTGCCAAGTCGGGCTGATTTGATAGTACCAAGTGGCTCCTGCAATCTGCCATCAAAAAGTTGGCAGGCGAGTTTTGTTTTCCAGGGTTAAAGCGCCGTTGTTTGTGTTTGAGGGCCTGTGGCTGGGAGTGGCCGGCTGGCTCCTTAGAATCCACGGTATGCAGCATGGTTCCCAGACCCAAGGTGGCACCACTGCCAAGTCGGGCTGGTTTGATACTACCAAGTGGTTCCTGCAATCTGCCATCCAGAAGCGGGGCAGCTTACTTTTGTTTGCCAGGGAAACGGGCCGAGATTTGTGTCTGGGTTCCTATGGCTGGGAGTGACCGGCTAGGTCCTGAAAAGCTACGATAGGCAGGATGGTGACCAGACCCATGGTGGCACCAATGCCAAGTTTGGCTGATTTGATAGAACCAAGTGGCTCCTGCAATCTGCCATCAAAAATTTGGCAGGCGAGTTTTGTTTTCCGGGGAAAAGCGCCGTTGTTTTTGTTTGCGGACCTGTGGCTGGGAGTGGCCCCCTTGCGTCTTGGAATCATCTATACGCAGGATGGTTCCCAGATCCAAGGTGGCACCAGTGCCAAGTCGGACTGGTTTGATAGTACCAAGTGGCTCCTGCAATCTGCCATCCAGAAGCGGGGCAGCTTACTTTTGTTTGCCAGGGAAAAGGGCCGAGGTTTTGTCTGGGGTTCTATGGCTGGGAGTGACTGGCTGGCTCCTCAAAAGCTACGATAGGCAGGATGGTTACCAGACCTATTGTGGCACCAGTGCCAAGTTGGGCTGCTTTGATAGTACCAAGTGACTCCTGCAATCTGCCATCAAAAAGTTGGCAGGCGAGTTTTGTTTTCCAGGGAAAATCGCCGTTGTATATGTTTGGCGGCATGTGGCTGGGAGTGGCCAGCTGGCTCCTTAGAATCCACGATACGCAGCATGGTTCCCAGAGCCAAGGTGGCACCAGTGCCAAGTCGGGCTGGTTTAATGGTGCAAAGTGGCTCCTGCAATCTGCCATCCAGAAGCGGGGTAGCTTACTTGTGTTTGCCAAGGAAACGGGCCGAGGTTTGTGTGTCGATGCCTATGGCTGGGAGTGACCGGCTGGCTCCTGAAAAGCTATGCTAGGCAGGATGGTGACCAGACCCATGGTGGCACCAGTGCCAAGTTGGGCTGGTTTGATAATACCAAGTGCGTCCTGCAATCTGCCATCCAGAAGCGGGACAGCTGACTTTTGTTTGCCAGGGAAACGGGCCGAGCTTTGTGTCTGGCGGCCTATGGCTGGGAGTGACCGTCTAGGTCGTGAAAAGCTACGATAGGCAGGATGGTGACCAGACCCAAGGTGGCACCAGTGCCAAGTCGGGCTGATTTGATAGCACCAAGTGGCTCCTGCAATCTGCCATCAAAAAGTTGGCAGGCGAGTTTTGTTTTCCAGGGTTAAAGCGCCGTTGTTTGTGTTTGAGGGCCTGTGGCTGGGAGTGGCCGGCTGGCTCCTTAGAATCCACGGTATGCAGCATGGTTCCCAGACCCAAGGTGGCACCACTGCCAAGTCGGGCTGGTTTGATACTACCAAGTGGTTCCTGCAATCTGCCATCCAGAAGCGGGGCAGCTTACTTTTGTTTGCCAGGGAAACGGGCCGAGATTTGTGTCTGGGTTCCTATGGCTGGGAGTGACCGGCTAGGTCCTGAAAAGCTACGATAGGCAGGATGGTGACCAGACCCATGGTGGCACCAATGCCAAGTTTGGCTGATTTGATAGAACCAAGTGGCTCCTGCAATCTGCCATCAAAAATTTGGCAGGCGAGTTTTGTTTTCCGGGGAAAAGCGCCGTTGTTTTTGTTTGCGGACCTGTGGCTGGGAGTGGCCCCCTTGCGTCTTGGAATCATCTATACGCAGGATGGTTCCCAGATCCAAGGTGGCACCAGTGCCAAGTCGGACTGGTTTGATAGTACCAAGTGGCTCCTGCAATCTGCCATCTAGAAGCGGGGCAGCTTACTTTTGTTTGCCAGGGAAAAGGGCCGAGGTTTTGTCTGGGGTTCTATGGCTGGGAGTGACCGGCTGGCTCCTCAAAAGCTACGATAGGCAGGATGGTTACCAGACCTATTGTGGCACCAGTGCCAAGTTGGGCTGGTTTGATAGTACCAAGTGGCTCCTGCAATCTGCCATCAAAATGTTGGCAGGCGAGTTTTGTTTTCCAGGGAAAATCGCCGTTGTATATGTTTGGCGGCATGTGGCTGGGAGTGGCCAGCTGGCTCCTTAGAATCCACGATACGCAGCATGGTTCCCAGAGCCAAGGTGGCACCAGTGCCAAGTCGGGCTGGATTAATGGTGCAAAGTGGCTCCTGCAATCTGCCATCCAGAAGCGGGGTAGCTTACTTGTGTTTGCCAAGGAAACGGGCCGAGGTTTGTGTGTCGATGCCTATGGCTGGGAGTGACCGGCTGGCTCCTGAAAAGCTATGCTAGGCAGGATGGTGACCAGACCCATGGTGGCACCAGTGCCAAGTTGGGCTGATTTGATTGTACCAAGTGGCTCCTGCAATCTGCCATCAAATGTTGGCAGGCGAGTTTTGTTTTCCAGGGAAAAGCGCCGTTGTTTGTGTTTGGGGGCCTGTGGCTGGGAGTGGCCGGCTGGCTCCTTAGAATCCACAAAACGCAGGATGGTTCCCAGACCCAAGGTGGCACCAGTGCCAAGTCGGGCTGGTTTGATGGTGCAAAGTGGCTCCTGCAATCTGCCATCCAGAAGCGGGGCAGCCGATTTTTGTTTGCAAGAGAAAAGGTCTTTGGTATTTTTTGGGGGCCTGTGGCTGCGAGTGGCCGGCTGGCTCCTTAGAATCCACGATACGCAGCATGGTTCCCAGAGCCAAGGTGGCACCAGTGCCAAGTCGGGCTGGTTTTGTAGTAGCAAGTGGCTCCTGCAATTTGCCATCCAGTAGAGGGGCAGTTGAGTTTTGTTTGCCAGAGGAAAGGGCCGTGGTTTTTGTTTGGGGGTACATGGCTGAGAGTGGCCGGCTGGCCCCTGAAAATCCACGATAGGCAGGATGGTTCCCAGATCCAAGGTGGAACCAGTGCCAAGTCGGGCTGGTTTTATGTTGCAAAGTGGCTCCTGCAATCTGCCATCAAAAAGTTGGCAGGCGAGTTTTGTTTTCCAGGGAAAAGCGCCGTTGTTTGTGTTTGGGGGCCTGTGGCTGGGAGTGGCCAGCTGGCTCCCTAGAATCCACGATACGCAGGATGGTTCCCAGACCAAGGTGGCACCAGTGCCAACTCGGGCTGGTTTGATGGTGCAAAGTGGCTCCTGCAATCTGCCATCCAGAAGCGGGGCAGCTTACTTTAGTTTGCCAGGGAAACGGTCCGAGATTTTTGTCTGGGAGCCTATGGCTGGGAGTGACCGACTGGCTCCTGAAAAGCTACGATAGGCAGGATGGTGACCAGACCCATGGTGGCACCAGTGCCAAGACGGGCTGGTTTGATAGTACCAAGTGGCTCCTGCAATCTTCGATCAAAAATTTGGCAGGCCAGTTTTGTTTTCCAGGGAAAAGCGCCGTTGTTTCTGTTTAGGGGCCAGGGGCTGGGAGTGGCCGGCTGGCTAATTAGAATCCACGATACGCAGCATGGTTCCTGGACCTGAGGTGGCACCAGTGCCAAGTCGGGCTAGTTTGATGGTGCAAAGTGGCTCCTGCAATCTGCCATCCAGAAGCGGGGCAGCTGACTTTTGTTTGCCAGGGAAACGGGCCGAGGTTTGTGTCTGGGGGCCTATGGCTGGGAGTGACCGGCTGGCTCCTGAAAAGCTACGATAGGCAGGATGGTGACCAGACCAATTGTGACACCAGTGCCAAGTTGGGCTGATTTGATAGTACCAAGTGGCTCCTGCAATCTGCCATAAAAAAGTTGGCAGGCGAGTTTTGTTTTCCAGGGAAAAGCGCCGTTGTTTGTGTTTGGGGGCCTGTGGCTGCGAGTGGCCCCCTGGCGTCTTAGAATCTACGTTACGCAGGATGGTTCCCAGAGCCAAAGTGGCACCAGTGCCAAGTCGGGCTGGTTTGATAGCACCAAGTGGCTCCTGCAATCTGCCATCCAGAAGCGGGGCAGCTTACTTTTGTTTCCCAGGGAAACGGGCCGAGGTTTGTGTGTGGGGGTCTATGGCTGGGAATGACAGGCTGGCTCCTGAAAAGCTACGATAGGCAGGATGGTGACCAGACCCATGGTGGAACCAGTGCCAACTTGGGCTGGTTTGATAGTACCAAGTGGATCCTGCAATCTGCCATCAAAATGTTGGCAGGCGAGTTTTGTTTTCCAGGAAAACGCGCCGTTGTTTGTGTTTGGGGGCCTGTGGCTGGGAGTGGCCGGCTGGCTCCTTAGAATCCACAAAACGCAGGATGGTTCCCAGACCCAAGGTGGCACCAGTGCCAAGTCGGGCTGGTTTGATGGTGCAAAGTGGCTCCTGCAATCTGCCATCCAGAAGCGGGGCAGCCGATTTTTTTTTGCAAGAGAAAAGGTCTTTGGTATTTTTTGGGGGCCTGTGGCTGCGAGTGGCCGGCTGGCTCCTTAGAATCCACGATACGCAGCATGGTTCCCAGAGCCAAGGTGGCACCAGTCGGGCTGGTTTTGTAGTAGCAAGTGGCTCCTGCAATTTGCCATCCAGTAGAGGGGCAGTTGAGTTTTGTTTGCCAGAGGAAAGGGCCGTGGTTTTTGTTTGGGGGTACATGGCTGAGAGTGGCCGGCTGGCCCCTGAAAATCCACGATAGGCAGGATGGTTCCCAGATCCAAGGTGGAACCAGTGCCAAGTCGGGCTGGTTTTATGTTGCAAAGTGGCTCCTGCAATCTGCCATCAAAAAGTTGGCAGGCGAGTTTTGTTTTCCAGGGAAAAGCGCCGTTGTTTGTGTTTGGGGGCCTGTGGCTGGGAGTGGCCAGCTGGCTCCTTAGAATCCACGATACGCAGGATGGTTCCCAGACCAAGGTGGCACCAGTGCCAACTCGGGCTGGTTTGATGGTGCAAAGTGGCTCCTGCAATCTGCCATCCAGAAGCGGGGCAGCGGACTTTTGTTTGCCAGGGAAACGGGCCGAGGTTTGTGTCTGGGGGCCTATGGCTGGTAGTGACTGGCTGGCTCCTGAAAAGCTACGATAGGCAGGATGGTGACCAGACCAATGGTGGCACCAGTGCCAAGTTGGGCTGATTTGATAGTACCAAGTGGCTCCTGCAATCTGCCATCAAAAATTTGGCAGGCGAGTTTTGTTTTCCAGGGAAAAGCGCCGTTGTATATGTTTGGCGGCATGTGGCTGGGAGTGGCCAGCCGGCTCCTTAGAATCCACGATACGCAGCATGGTTCCCAGAGCCAAGGTGGCACCAGTGCCAAGTCGGGCTGGTTTAATGGTGCAAAGTGGCTCCTGCAATCTGCCATCCAGAAGCGGGGTAGCTTACTTGTGTTTGCCAAGGAAACGGGCCGAGGTTTGTGTGTCGATGCCTATGGCTGGGAGTGACCGGCTGGCTCCTGAAAAGCTATGCTAGGCAGGATGGTGACCAGACCCATGGTGGCACCAGTGCCAAGTTGGGCTGATTTGATTGTACCAAGTGGCTCCTGCAATCTGCCATCAAATGTTGGCAGGCGAGTTTTGTTTTCCAGGGAAAAGCGCCGTTGTTTGTGTTTGGGGGCCTGTGGCTGGGAGTGGCCGGCTGGCTAATTAGAATCCACGATACGCAGGATGGTTCCCAGACCCAAGGAGGCACCAGTGCCAATTCGGTCTAGTTTGATGGTGCAAAGTGGCTCCTGCAATCTGCCATCCAGAAGCGGGGTAGCTTACTTTTGTTTGCAAGGGAAACGGGCCGAGGTTTGTGTCTGTGGGCCTAAGGCTGGGAGTGACCGCCTGGCTCCTGAAAAGCTACGATAGGCAGGATGGTGACCAGACCCATGGTGGCACCAGTGCCAAGTTGGGCTGGTTTGATAGTACCAAGTGGCTCCTGCAATCTGCCATCAAAAAGTTGGCAGGCCAGTTTTGTTTTCCAGGGAAAAGCGCCGTTGTTTGTGTTTGGCGGCATGTGGCTGGGAGTGGCCAGCTGGCTCCTTATAATCCACGATACGCAGCATGGTTCCCAGAGCCAAGGTGGCACCAGTGCCAAGTCGGGCTGGTTTGATGGTGCAAAGTAGTTCCTGCAATCTGCCATCCAGAAGCGGGGTAGCTTACTTGTGTTTGCCAAGGAAACGTGCCGATGTTTGTATCTCGAGGCCTATGGCTGGGACTGACCGGCTGTCTCCTGAAAAGCTACGATAGGCAGGATGGTGACCAGACCCATGGTGGCACCAGTGCCAAGTGTAGCTGATTTGATAGTACCAAGTGGCTCCTGCAATCTGCTCACAAAAAGTTGGCAGGCGAGTTTAGTTTTCCAGGGAAAAGCGCCGTTGTTTGTGTTTGGGGTCCTGTGGCTGGGAGTGGCCGGCTGGCTAATTAGAATCCACGATACGCAGGATGGTTCCCAGACCAGAGGTGGCACCAGTGCCAAGTCGGGCTAGTTTGATGGTGCAAAGTGGCTCCTGCAATCTGCCATCCAGAAGCGCGGTAGCTTACTTTTGTTTGCCAGGGAAACGGGCCGAGCTTTGTGTCTGGCGGCCTATGGCTGGGAGTGACCGGCTGGCTCCTGAAAAGCTACGATAGGCAGGATGGTGACCAGACCCATGGTGGCACCAGTGCCAAGTTGGGCTGATTTGATAGTACCAAGTGGCTCCTGCAATCTGCCATCCAGAAGCAGGGCAGCTGAGTTTTGTTTGCCAGAGAAAAGGGCCGTGGTTTGTGTTTGAGGGCATATGGCGGAGATTGGCCGGCTGACCCCTGAAAATCCACAATAGGCAGGAGGGTTCCCAGAGCAAGGTGGCACAAGTGCCAAGTCGGGCTGGTTTGATAGTACTAAATAGCTCCTGCAATCTGCCATCCAGAAGCGGGGCAGCTTACTTTTGCTTGCCAGGGAAACGGGCAGAGTTTTGTGTCTGGGGTCCTGTGGCTGGGAGTGGCCCGCTGGCTAATTAGAATCCACGATACGCAGGATGTTTTCCAGATCAGTGGTGGCACCAGTGCCAAGTCGGGCTGGTTTGATAGTACCAAGTGGCTCCTGCAATCTGCCATCAAAAAGTTGGCAGGCGAGTTTTGTTTTCCAGGGAAAAGCGCCGTTGTTTGTGTTTGGGGGCCTGTGGCTAAGAGTGGCCGGCTGGATCCTTAGAATCCACGATACGCAGGATGGTTCCCAGACAAGAGGTGGCACCAGTGACAAGTTGGGCTGGTTTGATACTACCAAGTGGTTCCTGCAATCTGCCATCCAGAAGCGGGGCAGCTTACTTTTGTTTACCAGGGAAACGGGCCCTTGTTTGTGTTTGGGTGCCTGTGGCTGGGAGTGGCCGGCTGGCTCCTTAGAATGCACGATACGCAGCATGGTTCCCAGACCAGAGGTGGCACCAGTGCCAAGTCGTGCTGGTTTGATACTACCAAGTGGTTCCTGCAATCTGCCATCCAGAATTGGGTCAGCTTACTTTTGTTTGCCAGGGAAACGGGCCGAGGTTTGTGTCTGGGGGCCTATGGCTGGGAGTGACCGGCTGGCTCCTGAAAAGCTACGATAGGCAGGATGGTGACCAGACCCATTGTGGCACCAGTGCCAAGTTGGGCTGGTTTGATAGTACCAAGTGGCTCCTGCAATCTGCCATCCTGAAGAGGGGTAGCTTAATTTTTTTTCCAGGGAAAAGCGCCGTTGTTTGTGTTTGGGGGCCTGAGGCTGGGAGTAGCCGGCTGGCTAATTAGAATCCACGATACGCAGGATGGTTCCCAGACCAGAGGTGGCACCAGTGCCATGTCGGGCTAGTTTGATGGTGCAAAGTGGCTCCTGCAATCTGCCATCCAGAAGCGGGGTAGCTTACTTTTGTTTGCCAGGGAAACGGGCCGAGGTTTGTTGCTGGGGGCCTATGGCTGGGAGTGACCGGCTGGCTCCTGAAAAGCTACGATAGCCAGGATGGTGACCAGACCCATGGTGGCATCAGTGCCAAGTTGGGCTGGTTTGATAGTACCAAGTGGATCCTGCAATCTGCCGTCAAAAATTTGGCAGGCGAGTTTTGTTTTCCAGGGAAAAGCGCCATTGATTTTGTTTGGGGGCCAGTGGCTGGGAGTGGCCGGCTGGCTCCATAGAATCCACGATACGCAGCATGGTTCCCAGACCCAAGGTGGCACCAGTGCCAAGTTGGGCTGGTTTGATAGTACCAAGTGCGTCCTGCAATCTGCCATCCAGAAGCGGGGCAGCTTACTTTTGTTTGCCAGGGAAACGGGCCGAGGTTTGTGTCTGGGGGCTATGGCTGGGAGTGACCGGCTGGCTCCTGAAAAGCTACGATAGGCAGGATGGTGACCAGACCCATGGTGGCACCAGTGCCAAGTTGGGCTGGTTTAATAGTACCAAGTGGCTCCTGCAATCTGCCATCAAAAAGTTGGCAGGCGAATTTTGTTTTCCAGGGAAAAGCGCCGTTGTTTGTGTTTGGGGGCCTGTGGCTGGGAGTGGCCGGCTGGCTCCTTAGAATCCACAAAACGCAGGATGGTTCCCAGACCCAAGGTGGCACCAGTGCCAAGTCGGGCTGGTTTGATGGTGCAAAGTGGCTCCTGCAATTTGCCATCCAGAAGCGGGGCAGCCGATTTTTGTTTGCAAGAGAAAAGGTCTTTGGTATTTTTTGGGGGCCTGTGGCTGGGAGTGGCCGGCTGGCTCCTTAGAATCCACGATACGCAGCATGGTTCCCAGAGCCAAGGTGGCACCAGTGCCAAGTCGGGCTGGTTTTGTAGTAGCAAGTGGCTCCTGCAATTTGCCATCCAGTAGAGGGGCAGTTGAGTTTTGTTTGCCAGAGGAAAGGGCCGTGGTTTTTGTTTGGGGGTACATGGCTGAGAGTGGCCGGCTGGCCCCTGAAAATCCACGATAGGCAGGATGGTTCCCAGATCCAAGGTGGAACCAGTGCCAAGTCGGGCTGGTTTTATGTTGCAAAGTGGCTCCTGCAATCTGCCATCAAAAAGTTGGCAGGCGAGTTTTGTTTTCCAGGGAAAAGCGCCGTTGTTTGTGTTTGGGGGCCTGTGGCTGGGAGTGGCCGGCTGGCTCCTTAGAATCCACGATACGCAGGATGGTTCCCAGACCAAGGTGGCACCAGTGCCAACTCGGGCTGGTTTGATGGTGCAAAGTGGCTCCTGCAATCTGCCATCCAGAAGCGGGGCAGCTTACTTTTGTTTGCCAGGGAAACGGTCCGAGATTTTTGTCTGGGAGCCTATGGCTGGGAGTGACCGGCTGGCTCCTGATAAGCTACGATAGGCAGGATGGTGACCAGACCCATGGTGGCACCAGTGCCAAGACGGGCTGGTTTGATAGTACCAAGTGGCTCCTGCAATCTTCGATCAAAAATTTGGCAGGCCAGTTTTGTTTTCCAGGGAAAAGCGCCGTTGTTCTGTTTAGGGGCCTGGGGCTGGGAGTGGCCGGCTGGCTAATTAGAATCCACGATACGCAGCATGGTTCCTAGACCTGAGGTGGCACCAGTGCCAAGTCGGGCTAGTTTGATGGTGCAAAGTGGCTCCTGCAATCTGCCATCCAGAAGCGGGGCAGCTGACTTTTGTTTGCCAGGGAAACGGGCCGAGGTTTTTGTCTGGGGGCCTATGGCTGGGAGTGACTGGCTGGCTCCTGAAAAGCTACGATAGGCAGGATGGTGACCAGACCAATGGTGGCACCAGTGCCAAGTTGGGCTGGTTTGATAGTACCAAGTGGCTCCTGCAATCTGCCATAAAAAAGTTGGCAGGCGAGTTTTGTTTTCCAGGGAAAAGCGCCGTTGTTTGTGTTTGGGGGCCTGTGGCTGCGAGTGGCCCCCTGGCGTCTTAGAATCTACGTTACGCAGCATGGTTCCCAGTTCCAAGGTGGCACCAGTGCAAAGACGGGCTGGTTTGATAGTACCAAGTGGCTCCTGCAATCTGCCATCAAAAAGTTGGCAGGCCAGTTTTGTTTTCCAGGGAAAAGCGCCGTTGTTTGTGTTTGACGGCATGTGGCTGCAGTGGCCGGCTGGCTCCTTTGAATCCACGGTACGCAGGATGGTTCCCAGACCCAAGGTGGCACCAGTGCCATGTCGGGCTGGTTTGATAGTACCAAGTGGTTCCTGCAATCTGCCATCCAGAAGCGGGGCAGCTTACTTTTGTTTGCCAGGAAAAAGGGCCGAGGTTTGTGTCTGGGGGTCTATGGCTGGGAGTGACCGGCTGGCTCCTGAAAAGCTACGATAGGCAGGATGGTAACCAGACCCATGGTGGCACCAGTGCCAAGTTGGGCTGGTTTGATAGTACCAAGTGGCTCCTGCAATCTGCCATCAAATATTTGGCAGGCGAGTTTTATTTTCCCGGGAAAATCGCCATTGATTTTGTTTGGAGGCCTGTGGCTGGGAGTGGCCGCCGGTCGTCTCACAATCTACGTTACGCAGGATGGTTCCCAGAGCCAAAGTGGCACCAGTGCCAAGTCGGGCTGGTTTGATAGCACCAAGTGGCTCCTGCAATCTGCCATCCAGAAGCGGGGCAGCTTACTTTTGTTTGCCAGGGAAACGGGCCGAGGTTTGTGTGTGGGGGTCTATGGCTGGGAATGACAGGCTGGCTCCTGAAAAGCTACGATAGGCAGGATGGTGACCAGACCCATGGTGGAACCAGTGCCAACTTGGGCTGGTTTGATAGTACCAAGTGGATCCTGCAATCTGCCATCAAAAAGTTGGCAGGCCAGTTTTGTTTTCCAGGATTAAAAACGCCGTTATTTGTGTTTGGGGGCCTGTGGCTGGGAGTGGCCGGCTGGCTCCTTAGAACCCACGATACGCAGCATTGTTCCCAGACCCAAGGTGGCACCAGTGCCAAGTTGGCCTGGTTTAATACTACCAAGTGGTTCCTGCAATCTGCCATCCAGAAGCGGGGCAGCTTACTTTTGTTTGCCAGTGAAACGGGCAGAGCTTTGTGTCTGAGGGCCTATGGCTGGGAGTGACCGGCTGGCTCCTGAAAAGCTACGATAGGCAGGATAGTGACCAGACCCATGGTGGCACCAGTGCCAAGTTGGGCTGACTTGATAGTACCAAGTGGCTACTGCAATCTGCCATCAAAACGTTGGCAGGCGAGTTTTGTTTTCCAGGGAAAAGCACCGTTGTTTGTGTTTGGGGGCCTGTGGCTGGGAGTGGCCCCATTGCGTCTTAGAATCATCGTTAAGCAGGATGGTTCCCAGACCCAAGGTGGCACCAGTGCCAAGTCGGGCTGGTTTGATGGTGCAAAGTGGCTCCTGCAATCTGCCATCCAGAAGCGGGGCAGCTTACTTTTGTTTGCCAGGGTAAGGAGCCGAGAATTGTGTCTGGGGGTCTATGGCTGGGAGTGACCGGCTGGCTCCTGAAAAGCTACGATAGGCAGGAGGTTTACCAGACCCATGGTGTCATCAGTGCCAAGTTGGGCTGGTTTGATAGTACCAAGTGGCTCCTGCAATCTGCCGTCAAAAATTTGGCAGGCGAGTTTTGTTTTCCAGGGAAAAGCGCCATTGATTTTGTTTGGGGGCCAGTGGCTGGGAGTGGCCGGCTGGCTCCATAGAATCCACGATACGCAGCATGGTTCCCAGACCCAAGGTGGCACCAGTGCCAAGTTGGGCTGGTTTGATAGTACCAAGTGCGTCCTGCAATCTGCCATCCAGAAGCGGGGCAGCTTACTTTTGTTTGCCAGGGAAACGGGCCGAGGTTTGTGTCTGGGGGCTATGGCTGGGAGTGACCGGCTGGCTCCTGAAAAGCTACGATAGGCAGGATGGTGACCAGACCCATGGTGGCACCAGTGCCAAGTTGGGCTGGTTTAATAGTACCAAGTGGCTCCTGCAATCTGCCATCAAAAAGTTGGCAGGCGAATTTTGTTTTCCAGGGAAAAGCGCCGTTGTTTGTGTTTGGGGGCCTGTGGCTGGGAGTGGCCGGCTGGCTCCTTAGAATCCACAAAACGCAGGATGGTTCCCAGACCCGAGGTGGCACCAGTGCCAACTCGGGCTGGTTTGATGGTGCAAAGTGGCTCCTGCAATCTGCCATCCAGAAGCGGGGCAGCTTACTTTTGTTTGCCAGGGAAACGGTCCGAGATTTTTGTCTGGGAGCCTATGGCTGGGAGTGACCGGCTGGCTCCTGAAAAGCTACGATAGGCAGGATGGTGACCAGACCCATGGTGGCACCAGTGCCAAGTTGGCTGGTTTGATAGTACCAAGTGGCTCCTGCAATCTTCGATCAAAAATTTGGCAGGCCAGTTTTGTTTTCCAGGGAAAAGCGCCGTTGTTTCTGTTTAGGGGCCTGGGGCTGGGAGTGGCCGGCTGGCTAATTAGAATCCACGATACGCAGCATGGTTCCTAGACCTGAGGTGGCACCAGTGCCAAGTCGGGCTAGTTTGATGGTGCAAAGTGGCTCCTGCAATCTGCCATCCAGAAGCGGGGCAGCTTACTTTTGTTTGCCAGGGAAACGGGCCGAGGTTTGTGTCTGGGGGCCTATGGCTGGGAGTGACCGGCTGGCTCCTGAAAAGCTACGATAGGCAGGATGGTGACCAGACCAATGGTGGCACCAGTGCCAAGTTGCGCTGATTTGATAGTACCAAGTGGCTCCTGCAATCTGCCATCAAAAAGTTGGCAGGCGAGTTTTGTTTTCCAGGGAAAAGCGCCGTTGTTTGTGTTTGGGGGCCTGTGGCTGCGAGTGGCCCCCTGGCGTATTAGAATCTACGTTACGCAGCATGGTTCCCAGTTCCAAGGTGGCACCAGTGCAAAGACGGGCTGGTTTGATAGTACCAAGTGGCTCCTGCAATCTGCCATCAAAAAGTTGGCAGGCGAGTTTTGTTTTCCAGGGAAAAGCGCCGTTGTTTGTGTTTGACGGCATGTGGCTGCAGTGGCCGGCTGGCTCCTTAGAATCCACGATACGCAGGATGGTTCCCAGACCCAAGGTGGCACCAGTGCCATGTCGGGCTGGTTTGATAGTACCAAGTGGTTCCTGCAATCTGCCATCCAGAAGCGGGGCAGCTTACTTTTGTTTGCCAGGAAAAAGGGCCGAGGTTTGTGTCTGGGGGTCTATGGCTGGGAGTGACCGGCTGGCTCCTGAAAAGCTACGATAGGCAGGATGGTGACCAGACCCATGGTGGCACCAGTGCCAAGTTGGGCTGGTTTGATAGTACCAAGTGGCTCCTGCAATCTGCCATCAAATATTTGGCAGGCGAGTTTTATTTTCCCGGGAAAATCGCCATTGATTTTGTTTGGAGGCCTGTGGCTGGGAGTGGCCTCCGGTCGTCTCACAATCTACGTTACGCAGGATGGTTCCCAGAGCCAAAGTGGCACCAGTGCCAAGTCGGGCTGGTTTGATAGCACCAAGTGGCTCCTGCAATCTGCCATCCAGAAGCGGGGCAACTTACTTTTGTTTCCCAGGGAAACGGGCCGAGGTTTGTGTGTGGGGGCCTATGGCTGCGAATGACAGGCTGGCTCCTGAAAAGCTACGATAGGCAGGATGGTGACCAGACCCATGGTGGAACCAGTGCCAACTTGGGCTGGTTTGATAGTACCAAGTGGATCCTGCAATCTGCCATCAAAATGTTGGCAGGCGAGTTTTGTTTTCCAGGATTAAAAACGCCGTTATTTGTGTTTGGGGGCCTGTGGCTGGGAATGGCCGCCTGGCTAATTAGAATCCACGATGCGCAGCATGGTTCCCAGATCCAAGGTGGCACCAGTCATAAGTCGGGCTAGTTTGATGGTGCAAAATGATTCCTGCAATCTGCCATCCAGAAGCGGGGTAGCTTACTTTTGTTTGCCAGGGAAACAAGCCGAGGTTTGTGTCTGGGGGCCTATGGCAGGGAGTGACCGGCTGGCTCCTGAAAAGCTACGATAGGCAGGATGGTGACCAGACCCATGGTGGCACCAGTGCCAAGACGGGCTGGTTTGATAGTACCAAGTGGCTCCTGCAATCTGCCATCAAAGATTTGGCAGGCCAGTTTTGTTTTCCAGGGAAAAGCGCTGTTGTTTGTGTTTGGGGGCCTGTGTCTGGGAGTGGCCCCCTGGCATCTTAGAATCTACCTTACGCACCATGGTTCCCAGAGCCAAGGTGGCACCAGTGCCAAGACGGGCTGGTTTGATAGTACCAAGTGGCTCCTGCAATCTGCCATCAAAAAGTTGGCAGGCGAGTTTTGTTTTCCAGGGAAAAGCGCCGTTGTTTGTGTTTGGCGGCATGTGGCTGGGACTGGCCAGCTGGCTCCTTAGAATCCATGATACGCAGCATGGTTCCCAGAGCCAAGGTGGCACCAGTGCCAAGTCGGGCTGGTTTGATGGTGCAAAGTGGCTCCTGCAATCTGCCATCCAGAAGCGGGGTAGCTTCCTTTTGTTTGCTAGGGAAACGGGCCAAGGTTTGTGTCTCGGGGCATATGGCTGGGAGTGACCGGCTGTCTCCTGAGAAGCTACGATAGCCAGGATGGTGACCAGACCCATGGTGGCACCAGTGCCAAGTTGGGCTGGTTTGATAGTACCAAGTGGCTCCTGCAATCTGCCATCAAAATGTTGGCAGGCGAGTTTTGTTTTCCAGGGAAAAGCACCGTTGTTTGTGTTTGGTGGCCTGTGGCTGGGAGTGGCCGGCTGGCTCCTTAGAATCCACGATACGCAGCATGGTTCCCAGACCCAAGGTGGCACCACTGCCAAGTCAAGCTGGTTTGATACTACCAAGTGGTTCCTGCAATCTGCCATCCAGAAGCGGGGCAGCTTACTTTTGTTTGCCAGGGAAACGGGCAGAGCTTTGTGTCTGGGGGCCTATGGCTGGGAGTGACCGGCTGGCTCCTGAAAAGCTACGATAGGCAGGATGGTGACCAGACCCATGGTGGCACCAGTGCCAAGTTGGGCTGATTTGATAGTACCAAGTGGCTCCTGCAATCTGCCATCAAAATGTTGGCAGGCCAGTTTTGTTTTCCAGGGAAAAGCGCCGTTGTTTGTGTTTGGGGGCCTGTGGCTGGGTGTGGCCGGCTGGCTCCTTAGAACCCACGATACGCAGCATTGTTCCCAGACCCAAGGTGGCACCAGTGCCAAGTTGGCCTGGTTTAATACTACCAAGTGGTTCCTGCAATCTGCCATCCAGAAGCGGGGCAGCTTACTTTTGTTTGCCAGTGAAACGGGCAGAGCTTTGTGTCTGGGGGCCTATGGCTGGGAGTGACCGGCTGGCTCCTGAAAAGCTACGATAGGCAGGATAGTGACCAGACCCATGGTGGCACCAGTGCCAAGTTGGGCTGACTTGATAGTACCAAGTGGCTACTGCAATCTGCCATCAAAAATTTGGCAGGCGAGTTTTGTTTTCCAGGGAAAAGCACCGTTGTTTGTGTTTGGGGGCCTGTGGCTGGGAGTGGCCCCATTGCGTCTTAGAATCATCGTTAAGCAGGATGGTTCCCAGATCCAAGGTGGCACCAGTGCCAAGTCGGGCTGGTTTGATAGTACCAAGTGGCTCCTGCAATCTGCCATCCAGAAGCGGGGCAGCTTACTTTTGTTTGCCAGGGTAACGAGCCGAGGATTGTGTCTGGGGGTCTATGGCTGGGAGTGACTGGCTGGCTCCTGAAAAGCTACGATAGGCAGGATGGTTACCAGACCCATTGTGGCACCAGTGCCAAGTTGGGCTGGTTTGATAGTACCAAGTGGCTCCTGCAATCTACCATCAAAACGTTGGCAGGCCAGTTTTGTTTTCCAGGGAAAAGCGTTGTTGTTTTTGTTTGGCGACATGGGGCAGGGAGTGGCCAGCTGGCTCCTTAGAATCCACGATACGCAGCATGGTTCCCAGAGCCAAGGTGGCACCAGTGCCAAGTTGGGCTGGTTTGATGGTGCAAAGTTGTGCCTGCAATCTGCCATCCAGAAGCGGGGTAGCTTACTTGTGTTTGCCAAGGAAACGGGCCGAGGTTTGTATCTCGAGGCCAAAGGCTGGGAGTGACCGGCTGTCTCCTGAAAAGCTACGATAGGCAGGATGATGACCAGACCCATGGTGGCACCAGTGCCAAGTTGGGCTGATTTGATAGTACCAAGTGGCTCCTGTAATCTGCAATCAAAAAGTTGTCAGGCGAGTTTTGTTTTCCAGGGAAAAGCGCCGTTGTTTGTGTTTGGGGGCCTGTGGTTGGGAGTGGCCGGCTGGATAATTAGAATCCACGATACGCAGGATGGTTCCCAGACCTGAGGTGGCACCAGTGCCAAGTAAGTCTAGTTTGATGGTGCAAAGTGGCTCCTGCAATCTGCCATCCAGAAGCGGGGTAGCTTACTTTTGTTTGCCAGGGAAACGGGCCGAGCTTTGTGTCTGTGGGCCTATGGCTGGGAGTGACCGGCTGGCTCCTGAAAAGCTACGATAGGCAGGATGGTTACCAGACCCATGGTGGCACCAGTGCCAAGTTGGGCTGATTTGATAGTACCAAGTGGCTCCTGCAATCTGCCATCAAAATGATGGCAGGCGAGTTTTGTTTTCCAGGGAAAAGCGCCGTTGTTTGTGTTCGGGGGCCTGTGGCTGGGAGTGGCCGGCTGGCTCCTTAGAATCCACGATACGCAGCATGGTTCCCAGACCCAAGTTGGCACCAGTGCCAAGTTGGGCTGGTTTGATAGTATCAAGTGGTTCCTGCAATCTGCCATCCAGAAGCGGGGCAACTTACTTTTGTTTGCCAGGGAAACGGGCCGAGGTTTGTGTCTTGGGGCCTATGGCTGGGAGTGACCGGCTGGCTCCTGAAAAGCTACGATAGGCAGGATGGTGACCAGACCCATGGTGGCACCAGTGCCAAGACGGTCTGTTTTGATAGTACCAAGTGGCTCCTGCAATCTCCCATACAAAAGTTGGCAGGCGAGTTCTGTTTTCCAGGGAAAAGCACCGTTGTTTGTGTTTGGGGGCCTGTGGCTCGGAGTGGTCCCATTGCGTCTTAGAATCATCGTCATGCAGGATGGTTCCCAGACCCAAGGTGGCACCAGTGCCAAGTCGGGCTGGTTTGATAGTACCAAGTGGCTCCTGCAATCTGCCATCCAGAAGCGGGGCAGCTTACTTTTGTTTGCCAGGGTAACGAGCCGAGGATTGTGTCTGGGGGTCTATGGCTGGGAGTGACCGCCTGGCTCCTGAAAATCCACGATAGGCAGGATGGTTCCCAGATCCAAGGTGGCACCACTGCCAACTCGGGCTGGTTTGATGGTGCAAAGTGGCTCCTGCAATCTGCCATCCAGACGCGGGGCAGCGCATTTTAGTTTGCTGGAGAAAAGTTCCGTGGTTTGTTTTTGGGGGTATATGTCTGGGCGTGACCGGCTGTCTCCTTAAAATCTCGATACGCAGCATGGTTCCCTGACCCAAGGTGGCATCAGTGCCAAGTCAATCTGTTTTCGTAGTACCAAGTGCGTCCTGCAATCTGCCATGCAGAAGCGGGGCAGCTTACTTTTGTTTGCCAGGGAAACGGGCCGAAATATTTGTCTGGGGGCCTACGGCTGGGGGTGACTGGCTGGCTCCTGAAAAGCTACGATAGGCAGGATGGTTACCAGCCCCATGGTGGCACCAGTTCCAGGTTGGGCTGGTTTGATAGTACCAAGTGGCTCCTGCAATCTGCCATCAAAAAGTTGGCAGGCGAGTTTTGTTTTCCAGGGAAAAGCGCCGTTGTTTGTGTTTGGGGGCATGTGGCTGGGAGTGGCCGGCTGGCTCCTGAAAATCCACGATAGGCAGGATGGTTCCCAGATCCAAGGTGGCACCAGTGCCAAGTCGGGCTGGTTTTATGTTGCAAAGTGGCTCCTGCAATCTGCCATCAAAAAGTTGGCAGGCGAGTTTTGTTTTCCAGGGAAAAGCACCGTTGTTTGTGTTTGGGGGCCTGTGGCTGGGAGGGGCCAGCTGGTGCCTTAGAATCCACGATACGCAGGATGGTTCCCAGACCAGAGGTGGCACCACTGCCAAGTCGGGCTAGTTTGATGGTGCAAAGTGGCTCCTGCAATCTGCCATCCAGAAGCGGGGTAGCTTACTTTTGTTTGCCAGGGAAACGGGCCGAGGTTTTTGTCTGGGGGACTATGGCTGGGAGTGAGCAGCTGGCTCCTTAGAATCCACGATACGCAGGATGGTTCCCAGAGCCAAGGTGGCACCAGTGCCAAGTCGGGCTGTTTTGAGAGCACCAAGTGGCTCCTGCAATCTGCCATCAAAAAGTTGGCAGGCGAGTTTTGTTTTCCAGGGAAAAGCGCCGTTGTTTGTGTTTCGGGGCCTGTGGTTGGGAGTCCCCGGCTGGCTAATTAGAATCTACGATACGCAGCATGGTGACTAGACCCAAGGTGGCACCATTTCCAAGGTAGGCTGGTTTGATAGTATCAAGTGGTTCCTGCAATCTGCCATCCAGAAGCGGGGCAGCTTACTTTTGTTTGCCAGGGAAACGGGCCGAGGTTTGTGTCTGGGGGCCTATGGCTGGGAGTGACCGGCTGGCTCCTGAAAAGCTACGATAGGCAGGATGGTGACCAGACCCATGGTGGCACCAGTGCCAAGTTGGGCTGGTTTGATAGTACCAAGTGGCTCCTGCAATCTGCCATCAAAAAGTTGGCAGGCGAGTTTTGTTTTCCAGGGAAAAGCGCCGTTGTTTGTGTTTGGGGGCATGTGGCTGGGAGTGGCCGGCTGGCTCCTGAAAATCCACGATAGGCAGGATGGTTCCCAGATCCAAGGTGGCACCAGTGCCAAGTCGGGCTGGTTTTATGTTGCAAAGTGGCTGCTGCAATCTGCCATCAAAAAGTTGGCAGGCGAGTTTTGTTTTCCAGGGAAAAGCGCCGTTGTTTGTGTTTGGGGGCCTGTGGTTGGGAGTGGCCGTCTGGCTAATTCGAATCCACAATACGCAGGATGGTTCCCAGACCAGAGGTGGCACCAGTGCCAAGTCGGGCTGCTTTGATGGTGCAAAGTGGTTCCTGCAATCTGCCATCCAGAAGCGCGGTAGCTTACTTTTGTTTGCCAGGGAAACGGGCCGAGGTTTGTGGCTGGGGGCCTATGGCTGGGATTGACCGGCTGGCTCCTGAAAAGCTACGATAGGCAGGATGGTTACCAGACCCATGGTGGCACCAGTGCCAAGTTGGGCTGGTTTGATAGTACCAAGTGGCTCCTGCAATCTGCCATCAAAAAGTTGGCAGGCGAGTTTTGTTTTCCAGGGAAAAGCGCCATTGATTGTGTTTGGGGCCTGTGGCTGGGAGTGGCCAGCTGGCTCCTTAGAATCCACGATACGCAGCATGGTTCCCAGACCCAAGGTGGCACCAGTGCCAAGTTGGGCTGGTTTGATAGTACCAAGTGCGTCCTACAATCTGCCATCCAGAAGCGGGGCAGCTTACTTTTGTTTGCCAGGGAAACGGGCCGAGGTTTGTGTCTGGGGGCTATGGCTGGGAGTGACCGGCTGGCTCCTGAAAAGCTACGATAGGCAGGATGGTGACCAGACCCATGGTGGCACCAGTGCCAAGTTGGGCTGGTTTGATAGTACCAAGTGGCTCCTGCAATCTGCCATCAAAAAGTTGGCAGGCGAATTTTGTTTTCCAGGGAAAAGCGCCGTTGTTTGTGTTTGGGGGCGTGTGGCAGGGAGTGGCCGGCTGGCTCCTTAGAATCCACGATACGCAGGATGGTTCCCAGACCAGAGGTGGCACCAGTGCCAAGTCGGGCTAGTTTGATGGTGCAAAGTGGCTCCTGCAATCTGCCATCCAGAAGCGGGGTAGCTTACTTTTGTATACCAGGGAAACGGGCCGAGGTGTTTGTCTGTGGGCCTATGGCTGGGAGTGACCGGCTGGCTCCTGAAAAGCTAGCATAGGCAGGATGTTTACCAGACCCATGGTGGCACCAGTGCCAAGTTGGGCTGGTTTGATAGTACCAAGTGGCTCCTGCAATCTGCCATCAAAAAGTTGGCAGGCGAGTTTTGTTTTCCAGGGAAAAGCGCCGTTGTTTGTGTTTGGGGGCCTGTGGCTGGGAGTGGCCGGCTGGCTCCTTAGAACCCACGATACGCAGGATGGTTCCCAGACCAGAGGTGGCACCAGTGCCAAGTCGGGCTGGTTTGATGATGCCAAGTTGCTCCTGCAATCTGCCATGCAGAAGCGGGGTAGCTTACTTTTGTCTGCCAGGGAAACGGGCCGAGGTTTGTGGCTGGGGGCCTACGGCTGGGAGTGACCGACTGGCTCCTGAAATGCTACGATAGGAGGGATGGTTCCCAGACCAGTGGTGGCACCAGTGCCAAGTCGGGCTGGTTTGATAGTACCAAGTGGCTCCTGCAATCTGCCATCCAGACGCGGGGCAGCGCATTTTAGTTTGCTGGAGAAAAGTTCCGTGGTTTGTTTTTGGGGGTATATGTCTGGGCGTGACCGGCTGTCTCCTTAAAATCTCGATACGCAGCATGGTTCCCTGACCCAAGGTGGCATCAGTGCCAAGTCAATCTGTTTTCGTAGTACCAAGTGCGTCCTGCAATCTGCCATGCAGAAGCGGGGCAGCTTACTTTTGTTTGCCAGGGAAACGGGCCGAAATATTTGTCTGGGGGCCTACGGCTGGGGGTGACTGGCTGGCTCCTGAAAAGCTACGATAGGCAGGATGGTTACCAGCCCCATGGTGGCACCAGTTCCAGGTTGGGCTGGTTTGATAGTACCAAGTGGCTCCTGCAATCTGCCATCAAAAAGTTGGCAGGCGAGTTTTGTTTTCCAGGGAAAAGCGCCGTTGTTTGTGTTTGGGGGCATGTGGCTGGGAGTGGCCGGCTGGCTCCTGAAAATCCACGATAGGCAGGATGGTTCCCAGATCCAAGGTGGCACCAGTGCCAAGTCGGGCTGGTTTTATGTTGCAAAGTGGCTCCTGCAATCTGCCATCAAAAAGTTGGCAGGCGAGTTTTGTTTTCCAGGGAAAAGCACCGTTGTTTGTGTTTGGGGGCCTGTGGCTGGGAGGGGCCAGCTGGTGCCTTAGAATCCACGATACGCAGGATGGTTCCCAGACCAGAGGTGGCACCACTGCCAAGTCGGGCTAGTTTGATGGTGCAAAGTGGCTCCTGCAATCTGCCATCCAGAAGCGGGGTAGCTTACTTTTGTTTGCCAGGGAAACGGGCCGAGGTTTTTGTCTGGGGGACTATGGCTGGGAGTGAGCAGCTGGCTCCTTAGAATCCACGATACGCAGGATGGTTCCCAGAGCCAAGGTGGCACCAGTGCCAAGTCGGGCTGTTTTGAGAGCACCAAGTGGCTCCTGCAATCTGCCATCAAAAAGTTGGCAGGCGAGTTTTGTTTTCCAGGGAAAAGCGCCGTTGTTTGTGTTTCGGGGCCTGTGGTTGGGAGTCCCCGGCTGGCTAATTAGAATCTACGATACGCAGCATGGTGACTAGACCCAAGGTGGCACCATTTCCAAGGTAGGCTGGTTTGATAGTATCAAGTGGTTCCTGCAATCTGCCATCCAGAAGCGGGGCAGCTTACTTTTGTTTGCCAGGGAAACGGGCCGAGGTTTGTGTCTGGGGGCCTATGGCTGGGAGTGACCGGCTGGCTCCTGAAAAGCTACGATAGGCAGGATGGTGACCAGACCCATGGTGGCACCAGTGCCAAGTTGGGCTGGTTTGATAGTACCAAGTGGCTCCTGCAATCTGCCATCAAAAAGTTGGCAGGCGAGTTTTGTTTTCCAGGGAAAAGCGCCGTTGTTTGTGTTTGGGGGCATGTGGCTGGGAGTGGCCGGCTGGCTCCTGAAAATCCACGATAGGCAGGATGGTTCCCAGATCCAAGGTGGCACCAGTGCCAAGTCGGGCTGGTTTTATGTTGCAAAGTGGCTGCTGCAATCTGCCATCAAAAAGTTGGCAGGCGAGTTTTGTTTTCCAGGGAAAAGCGCCGTTGTTTGTGTTTGGGGGCCTGTGGTTGGGAGTGGCCGTCTGGCTAATTCGAATCCACAATACGCAGGATGGTTCCCAGACCAGAGGTGGCACCAGTGCCAAGTCGGGCTGCTTTGATGGTGCAAAGTGGTTCCTGCAATCTGCCATCCAGAAGCGCGGTAGCTTACTTTTGTTTGCCAGGGAAACGGGCCGAGGTTTGTGGCTGGGGGCCTATGGCTGGGATTGACCGGCTGGCTCCTGAAAAGCTACGATAGGCAGGATGGTTACCAGACCCATGGTGGCACCAGTGCCAAGTTGGGCTGGTTTGATAGTACCAAGTGGCTCCTGCAATCTGCCATCAAAAAGTTGGCAGGCGAGTTTTGTTTTCCAGGGAAAAGCGCCATTGATTGTGTTTGGGGCCTGTGGCTGGGAGTGGCCAGCTGGCTCCTTAGAATCCACGATACGCAGCATGGTTCCCAGACCCAAGGTGGCACCAGTGCCAAGTTGGGCTGGTTTGATAGTACCAAGTGCGTCCTACAATCTGCCATCCAGAAGCGGGGCAGCTTACTTTTGTTTGCCAGGGAAACGGGCCGAGGTTTGTGTCTGGGGGCTATGGCTGGGAGTGACCGGCTGGCTCCTGAAAAGCTACGATAGGCAGGATGGTGACCAGACCCATGGTGGCACCAGTGCCAAGTTGGGCTGGTTTGATAGTACCAAGTGGCTCCTGCAATCTGCCATCAAAAAGTTGGCAGGCGAATTTTGTTTTCCAGGGAAAAGCGCCGTTGTTTGTGTTTGGGGGCGTGTGGCAGGGAGTGGCCGGCTGGCTCCTTAGAATCCACGATACGCAGGATGGTTCCCAGACCAGAGGTGGCACCAGTGCCAAGTCGGGCTAGTTTGATGGTGCAAAGTGGCTCCTGCAATCTGCCATCCAGAAGCGGGGTAGCTTACTTTTGTATACCAGGGAAACGGGCCGAGGTGTTTGTCTGTGGGCCTATGGCTGGGAGTGACCGGCTGGCTCCTGAAAAGCTAGCATAGGCAGGATGTTTACCAGACCCATGGTGGCACCAGTGCCAAGTTGGGCTGGTTTGATAGTACCAAGTGGCTCCTGCAATCTGCCATCAAAAAGTTGGCAGGCGAGTTTTGTTTTCCAGGGAAAAGCGCCGTTGTTTGTGTTTGGGGGCCTGTGGCTGGGAGTGGCCGGCTGGCTCCTTAGAACCCACGATACGCAGGATGGTTCCCAGACCAGAGGTGGCACCAGTGCCAAGTCGGGCTGGTTTGATGATGCCAAGTTGCTCCTGCAATCTGCCATGCAGAAGCGGGGTAGCTTACTTTTGTCTGCCAGGGAAACGGGCCGAGGTTTGTGGCTGGGGGCCTACGGCTGGGAGTGACCGACTGGCTCCTGAAATGCTACGATAGGAGGGATGGTTCCCAGACCAGTGGTGGCACCAGTGCCAAGTCGGGCTGGTTTGATAGTACCAAGTGGCTCCTGCAATCTGCCATCCAGACGCGGGGCAGTGCATTTTTGTTTGCTGGAGAAAAGTTCCGTGGTTTGTTTTTGGCGGTATATGGCTGGGCGTGGCCGGCTGGCACCTTAAAAAGCTCGATACGCAGGATGGTTCCCTGACCCAAGGTGGCATCAGTGCCAAGTCGGGCTGTTTTCGTAGTACCAAGTGCGTCCTGCAATTTGCCATCCAGAAGAGGGGCAGTTGAGTTTTGTTTGCCAGAGAAAAGGGCCGTGGTTTGTGTTTGGGGGCATATGGCTGAGAGTGGCCGGCTGGCCCCTGAAAATCCACGATACACAGGATGGTTCCCAGACCAGAGGTGGCACCACTGCCAAGTCGGGCTTGTTTGATAGTAATAAATAGCTCCTGCAATCTGCCATCCAGAAGCGGGGCAGCTTAATTTTGTTTGCCAGGGAAACGGGCCGAGCTTTGTGTCTGGGGGCCTATGGCTGGGAGTGACCGGCTGGCTCCTGAAAAGCTACGATAGGCAGGACGGTGACCAGACCCATGGTGGCACCAGTGCCAAGTTGGGCTGGTTTGATAGTACCAAGTGGCTCCTGCACTCTGCCATCCAAAAGCAGGGCAGCTGAGTTTTGTTTGCCAAAGAAAACGGCTGTGGTATGTGTTTGGGTCCTGTGGCTGGGAGTGGCCGGCTGGCTCCTTAAATTCCATGATACGCAGGATGGTTCCCAGACCCAAGGTGGCACCAGTGCCAAGTTGGGCTGGTTTGACAGTGTCAAGCGCCTCCTGCAATCTCCCATCCACAAGTGGGGCAGCTGAGATTTTTTTGCCTGTGAATCGGGCCGTTGTTTTTGATTCGGGTCTGTGGCCGAGAGTGGTCGGCTGGCTCCTGACAATCCACAATACGCAGGATGGTTCCCAGAGCCAAGGTGGCACCAGTGCCAAGTTGGGCTGGTTTGATTGTACCAAGTGCGTCCTGCAATCTGCCATCCAGAAGCGGGGCAGCTGAGTTTTGTTTGCCAGAGTAAAGGGCCGTGGTTTTTGTTTGGGGGCCTATGGCTCAGAGTGGCCGGCTGGCCCCTGAAAATCCACGATAGGCAGAATGGTTCCCAGACCCAAGGTGGCACCAGAGCCAAGTCGGGCTTGTTTGATGGTGCAAAGTGGCTCCTGCAATCTGCCATCCCGACGCGGGGCAGCTGATTTTTGTTTGCCAGAGAACAAGTCCGTGGTTCATTTTTGGGGGCATATGGCTGGGAGTGGCCGGCTGGCTCCTTAAAAAGCTCGATACGCATGATGGTTCCCAGGCCAGAGGTGGCACCAGTGCCAAGTTGGGCTGCTTTTGTAGTACCAAGTGCGTCCTGCAATTTGCCTTCCAGAAGAGGGGCAGTTGAGTTTTGTTTGCCAGAGAAAAGGGCCGTGGTTTGTGTTTGAGGGCATACGGCTGAGAGGGGCCGGCTGACACCTGAAAATCCACAATAGGCAGGATGGTTCCCAGAGCCAAGGTGGCACCAGTGCCAAGTCGGGCTGGTTTGATAGTACTAAATAGCTCCTGCAATCTGCCATCAAAAAGTTGGCAGGCGAGTTTTCTTTTCCAGGGAAAAGCGCCGTTGTTTTTGTTTGGGGGCCTGTGCCTGGGAGTGTCCGGCTGGCTTCTTAGAATCCACGATACGCAGGATGGTTCCCAGACCCAAGGTGGCACCAGTGCCAAGTCGGGCTGGTTTGATGGTGCAAAGTGGCTCCTGCAATCTGCCATCCAGAAGCGGGGTAGATTACTTTTGTTTGCCAGTGAAACGGGCAGAGCTTTGTGTCTGGGGGCCTATGGCTGGGAGTGGCCAGCTGGCTCCTTAAAATGCACCATACGCAGGATGGTGACCAGACACAAGGTGGCACCAGTGCCAAGTCGGGCTGCTTTTGTAGCACCAATTGCGTCCTGCAATTTGCCATCCAGAAGAGGGGCAGTTGAGTTTTGTTTACCAGAGTAAAGTGCCGTGGTTTGTTTTTGGGGGCCTATGGCTGAGAGTGGCCGGCTGGCCCCTGAAAATCCACGATAGGCAGGATGGTTCCCAGATCCAAGGTGGCACCAGTGCCAAGTCGGGCTGGTTTGATGGTGCAAAGTGGCTCCTGCAATCTGCCATCCAGACGCGGGGCAGCGGATTTTTGTTTGCTGGAGAAAAGTTCCGTGGTTTGTTTTTGGCGGTATATGGCTGGGCGTGGCCGGCTGGCTCCTTAAAAAGCTCGATACGCAGGATGGTTCCCTGACCCAAGGTGGCATCAGTGCCAAGTCGGGCTGTTTTCGTAGTACCAACTGCGTCCTGCAATTTGCCATCCAGAAGAGGGGCAGTTGAGTTTTGTTTGCCAGAGAAAAGGGCAGTGGTTTGTGTTTGGGGGCATATGGCTGAGAGTGGCCGGCTGGCTCCTGAAAATCCACGATAGGCAGGATGGTTCCCAGACCAGAGGTGGCACCAGTGCCAAGTCGGGCTGGTTTGATAGTAATAAATAGCTCCTGCAATCTGCCATCCAGAAGCGGGGTAGATTACTTTTGTTTGCCAGGGAAACGGGCCGAGGTTTTTTTCTGGGGGCCTTTGGCTAGGAGTGACCGGCTAGGTCCTGAAAAGCTACAGTAGGCAGGATGATTACCAGACCCATGGTAGCAGCAGTGCCAAGTTGGGCTGATTTGATAGTACCAAGTGGCTCCTGCAATCTGCCATCAAAAAGTTGGCAGGCCAGTTTTGTTTTCCAGGGAAAAGCGCCGTTGTTTGTGTTTGGGGCCCTGTGGCTGGGAGTGGCTGCCTGTCGTCTTAGAATCCACGTTACGCAGGATGGTTCCCAAATCCAAGGTGGCACCAGTGCCAAGTCGGGCTGGTTTGATAGTACCAAGTGGCTCCTGCAATCTGCCATCAAAATGTTGGCAGGCGAGTTTTGTTTTCCGGGGAAAAGCGCCGTTGTTTGTGTTTGGGGGCCTGTGGCTGGGAGTGGCCGGGTGGCTGCTTAGAATCCACGATACGCAGGATGGCTCCCAGGCCAGAGGAGGCACCAGTGTCAAGTTGGGCTGGTTTGATAGTACCAAGTGTCTCCTGCAATCAGCCATCCAGAAGCGGGGCAGCTTAATTTTGTTTGCCAGGGAAACGGGCCGTTGTTTGTGTCTGGGGGCCTACGGCTGGGAGTGACCGACTGGCTCCTGAAATGCTACGATAGGAGGGATGGTTCCCAGACCAGAGGTGGCACCAGTGCCAAGTTGGGCTGGTTTGATAGTACCAAGTGGCTCCTGCAATCTGCCATCAAAAAGTTGGCAGGCGAGTTTTGTTTTCCAGGGAAAAGCGCCGTTGTTTGTGATTGGGGGCCTGTGGCTTGGAGTGGCCGACTGGCTCCTTAGAATCCACGATACGCAGGATGGTTCCCAGACCAGAGGTGGCACCAGTGCCAAGTCGGGCTGGTTTCATGATGCCAATTTGCTCCTGCAACCTGCCATCCAGAAGCGGGGTAGCTTACTTTTGTGTGCCAGGGAAACGGGCCGAGGATTTTGGCTGGGGACCCATGGCTGGGAGTGACCGGCTGGCTCCTGAAAAGCTACGATAGGCAGGATGGTGACCAGACCCATGGTGGCACCAGTGCCAAGTTGGGCTGGTTTGATAGTACCAAGTGGCTCCTGCAATCTGCCATCAAAAAGTTGGCAGGCCAGTTTTGTTTTCCAGGGAAAAGCACCATTGTTTGTGTTTGGGGGCCTGTGGCTGGGAGTGGCCAGCTGGCTACTTAGAATCCACGATACGCAGGATGGTTCCCAGACCCAAGGTGGCACCAGTGCCAAGTCGGGCTGGTTTGATACTACCAAGTGGCTCCTGCAATCTGCCATCCAGAAGCGGGGCAGCTGAATTTTGTTTGCCAGAGAAAAAGGCTGTTGTTTGTGTTTGGGGGCCTGTAGCTTGCAGTGGCGGGCTGGCTCTAGAAAATCCATGATACGCAGCATGCTTCCCAGACCCAAGGTGGCACCAGTGCCAAGTAGGGCTGGTTTGATAATACCAAGTGGCTCCTGCAATCTGCCATCCAGAAGAGTGGCAGTTGAGTTTTGTTTGCCAGAGAAAAGGGCCGTGGTTTGTGTTTGGGGGCATATGGCTGAGAGAGGCCGGCTGGCTCCTTAAAATCCACGATAGGCAAGATGGTTCCCAGATCCAAGGTGGCACCAGTGCCACGTCTGGCTGGGTTGATAGTACTAAATAACTCCTGCAATCTGCCATCCAGAAGCGGGGCAGCTTACTTTTGTTTGCAAGGGAAACGGGCCGAGGTTTTTGTCTGGGGGCCTATGGCTGGGAGTGACCGGCTGGCTCCTGAAAAGCTACGATAGGCAGGATGGTGACCAGACTCATGGTGGCACCAGTGCCAAGTTGGGCTGGTTTGATAGTACCAAGTGGCTCCTGCAATCTGCCATCCAGAAGCGGGGTAGCTTACTTTTGTTTGCCAGGGAAACGGGCAGAATTTTGTGTCTGGGGGCCAATGGCTGGGAGTGGCCGGCTGGCTCCTTAAAATGCACGATACGCAGGATGGTGACCAGACCCAAGGTGGTACCAGTGCCAAGTCGTGCTGCTTTTGTAGTACCAAGTGCGTCCTGCAATTTGCCATCCAGAAGAGGGGCAGTTGAGTTTTGTTTACCAGAGTAAAGTGCCGTGGTTTGTTTTTGGGGGCCTATGGCTGAGAGTGGCCGGCTGACCCCTGAAAATCCACGATAGGCAGGATGGTTCCCAGATCCAAGGTGGCACCAGTGCCAAGTCGGGCTGGTTTGATGGTGCAAAGTGGCTCCTGCAATCTGCCATCCAGACGCGGGGCAGCGGATTTTTGTTTGCTGGAGAAAAGTTCCGTGGTTTGTTTTTGGCGGTATATGGCTGGGCGTGGCCGGCTGGCACCTTAAAAAGCTCGATACGCAGGATGGTTCCCTGACCCAAGGTGGCATCAGTGCCAAGTCGGGCTGTTTTCGTAGTACCAAGTGCGTCCTGCAATTTGCCATCCAGAAGAGGGGCAGTTGAGTTTTGTTTGCCAGAGAAAAGGGCCGTGGTTTGTGTTTGGGGGCATATGGCTGAGAGTGGCCGGCTGGCCCCTGAAAATCCACGATAGGCAGGATGGTTCCCAGAGCCAAGGTGGCATCACTGCCAAGTCGGGCTGGTTTGATAGTACCAAGTGGCTCCTGAAATCTGCCATCTAGAAGCGGGGCAGCTTACTTTTGTTTGGCAGGGAAACCGGCCGAGGTTTGTGTCTGGGGGCCTATGGCTGAGAGTGACCGGCTAGGTCCTGAAAAGCTACGATAGGCAGGATGGTGACCAGACCCATGGTGGCACCAGTGCCAAGTTGGGCTGGTTTGATAGTACCAAGTGGCTCCTGCAATCTGCCATCAAAAAGTTTGCAGGCCAGTTTTGTTTTCCAGGGAAAAGCGCCGTTGTTTTTGTTTGGGGGCCTGTTGCTGGGAGTGGCCGGCTGGCTCCTTAGAATCCACGATACGCAGGATGGTTCCCACACCAGAGGTGGCACCAGTGCCAAGTCGGGCTGGTTTGATGGTGCAAAGTGTCTCCTGCAATCTGCCATCCAGAAGCGTGATAGCTTACTTTTGTTTGCCAGGGAAACGGGCCGAGCTTTGTGTCTGGCGCCCATGGCTGGGAGTGACCGGCTGGCTCCTGAAAAGCTACGATAGGCAGGATGGTTACCAGACCCACGGAGGCACCAGTGCCAAGTTGGGCTGGTTTGATGGTGCAAAATGGCTCCTACAATCCGCCATCCCAACGCGGGGCAGCTGATTTTTGTTTGCCAGAGAACAAGTCCGTGGTTCGTTTTTGGGGGCATATGGCTGGGAGGGGCCGGCTGGCTCCTTAAAATGCTCGATAGGCAGGATGGTTCCCAGACCCAAGGTGGCATCAGTGCCAAGTCGGGCTGTTTTCGTAGTACCAAGTGCGTCCTGCAATTTGCCATCCAGAAGAGGGGCAGTTGAGTTTTGTTTGCCAGAGAAAAGGGCCGTGGTTTGTGTTTGGGGGCATATGGCTGAGAGTGGCCGGCTGACCCCAAAAAATCCACAATAGGCAGGATGGTTCCCAGACCCAAGGTGGCACCAGTGCCAAGTCGGGCTGGTTTGATAGTACTAAATAGCTCCTGCAATCTGCCATCCAGAAGCGGGGTAGCTTACTTTTGTTTTCTAGGGAAACGGGCAGAATTTTGTGTCTGGGGGCCTATGGCTGGGAGTGGCCAGCTGGCTCCTTAAAATGTACGATACGCCGGATGGTGACCAGACCCAAGGTGGCACCATTGCCAAGTCGGGCTGCTTTTGTAGTACCAAGTGCGTCCTGCACTTTGCCATCCAGAAGAGGGGCAGTTGAGTTTTGTTTACCAGAGTAAAGTGCCGTGGTTTGTTTTTGGGGGCCTATGGCTGAGAGGGGCCAGCTGGCCCCTGAAAATCCACGATAGGCAGGATGGTTCCCAGATCCAAGGTGGCACCAGTGCCAAGTCGGGCTGGTTTGATGGTGCAAAGTGGCTCCTGCAATCTGCCATCCAGACGCGGGGCAGCGCATTTTTGTTTGCTGGAGAAAAGTTCCGTGGTTTGTTTTTGGCGGTATACGGCTGGGCGTGGCCGGCTGGCTCCTTAAAAAGCTCGATACGCATGATGGTTCCCTGACCCAAGGTGGCATCAGTGCCAAGTCGGGCTGTTTTCGTAGTACCAAGTGCGTCCTGCAATTTGCCATCCAGAAGAGGGGCAGTTGAGTTTTGTTTGCCAGAGAAAAGGGCCGTGGTTTGTGTTTGGGGGCATATGGCTGAGAGTGGCCGGCTGGCCCCTGAAAATCCACGATAGGCAGGATGGTTCCCAGACCAGAGGTGGCACCAGTGCCAAGTCGGGCTGGTTTGATAGTAATAAATAGCTCCTGCAATCTGCCATCCAGAAGCGGGGCAGCTTACTTTTGTTTGCCAGGGAAACGGGCCGAGCTTTGTGTCTGGGGGCCTATGGCTGGGAGTGACCGGCTGGCTCCTGAAAAGCTACGATAGGCAGGATGGTGACCAGACCCATGGTGGCACCAGTGCCAAGTTGGGCTGGTTTGATAGTACCAAGTGGCTCCTGCAATCTGCCATCAAAAATATGGCAGGCCAGTTTTGTTTTCCAGGGAAAAGCGCCGTTGTTTTTGTTTGTGGGCCTGTGGCTGGGAGTGGCCAGCTGGCTCCTTAGAATCCACAAAACGCAGGATGGTTCCCAGACCAGAGGTGGCACCAGTGCCAAGTCGGGCTGGTTTGATGGTTCAAAGTGGCTCCTGCAATCTGCCATCCAGAAGCGGGCTAGCTTACTTTTGTTTCCCAGGGAAACGGGCAGAGCTTTGTGTCTGGGGCCTATGGCTGGGGGTGACCGGCTGGCTCCTGGAAAGCTACAGTAGGCAGAATGATTACCAGACCCATGGTAGCAGCAGTGCCAAGTTGGGCTGATTTGATAGTACCAAGTGGCTCCTGCAATCTGCCATCAAAACGTTGGCAGGCGAGTTTTGTTTTCCAGGGAAAAGCGCCGTTGTTTGTGTTTGGAGCCCTGTGGCTGGGAGTGGCCGCCTGTCGTCTTAGAATCCACGTTACGCAGCATGGTTCCCAGATCCAAGGTGGCACCAGTGCCAAGTTGGGCTGGTTTGATAGTACCAAGTGGCTCCTGCAATCTGCCATCCAGAAGCGGGGCAGCTTACTTTTGTTTGCCAGGGAAACGGGCCGAGGTATTTGTCTGGGGCCCTATGGCAGGGAGTGACTGGCTGGCTCCTGAAAAGCTACGATAGGCAGGATGTTTACCACACCCATGGTGGCACCAGTGCCAAGTTGGGCTAATTTGATAGTACCAAGTGGCTCCTGCAATCTGCCATCCAGAAGCGGGGCAGCTTACTTTTGTTTTCCATGGAAACGGGCCGAGGTTTCTGTCTGGGGGTCTATGGCTGGGAGTGACCTCCTGGCTCCTGAAAAGCTATGCTAGGCAGGATGGTGACCAGACCCATGGTGGCACCAGTGCCAAGTTGGGCTGGTTTGATAGTACCAAGTGGCTCCTGCAATCTGCCATCAAAATGTTGGCAGGCGAGTTTTGTTTTCCGGGGAAAAGCGCCGTTGTTTGTGTTTGGGGTCCTGTGGCTCGGAGTGGCCGGGAGGCTGCTTAGAATCCACGATACGCAGGTTGGTTCCCAGACCAGTGGTGGCACCAGTGCCAAGTTGGGCTGGTTTGATAGTACCAAGTGGCTCCTGCAATCTGCCATCCAGAAGCGGGCTAGCTTACATTTATTTGCCAGGGAAATGGGCCGAAATTCTTGTCTGGGGGCCAGTGCCTGGGGCTGGCTGGCTGGCCCCTGAAAAGCTACGATAGGCAGGATGGTTTCCAGACCCATGGTGGCACCAGTGCCAAGTGTGGCTGGTTTGATAGTACCAAGTGGCTCCTGCAATCTGCCATCCAGAAGCGGGGCAGCTTAATTTTGTTTGCCAGGGAAACAGGCCGAGGTTTGTGTCTGGAGGCCTACGGCTGGGAATGACCGGCTGGCTCCTGAAATGCTACGATAGGCAGGATGGTGACCAGACCCATAGTGGCACCAGTGCCAAGTTGGGCTGGTTTGATAGTACCAAGTGGCTCCTGCAATCTGCCATCAAAATGTTGGCAGGCGAGTTTTGTTTTCCAGGGAAAAGCGCCGTTGTTTGTGATTGGGGGCCTGTGGCTGGGAGTGGCTGGCTGGCTCCTTAGAATCCACGATACGCAGGATGGTTCCCAGACCAGAGGTGGCACCAGTGCCAAGTCAGGCTGGTTTGATGATGCCAAGTTACTCCTGCAATCTGCCATCCAGAAGCGGGGTAGCTTACTTTTGTGTGCCAGGGAAACGGGCCGAGGTTTGTGGCTGGGGGCCCATGGCTGGGAGTGACCGGCTGGCTCCTGAAAAGCTACGATAGGCAGGATGGTGACCAGACCCATGGTGGCACCAGTGCCAAGTTGGGCTGGTTTGATAGTACCAAGTGGCTCCTGCAATCTGCCATCAAAAAGTTGGCAGGCCAGTTTTGTTTTCCAGGGAAAAGCACCGTTGTTTGTGTTTGGGGGCCTGTGGCTGGGAGTGGCCAGCTGGCTACTTAGAATCCACGATACGCAGGATGGTTCCCAGACCCAAGTTGGCACCAGTGCCAAGTCGGGCTGGTTTGATACTACCAAGTGGCTCCTGCAATCTGCCATCCAGAAGCGGGGCAGCTGAATTTTGTTTGCCAGAGAAAAAGGCTGTTGTTTGCGTTTGGGGGCCTGTAGCTTGCAGTGGCGGGCTGACTCCTGAAAATCCATGATACGCAGCATGCTTCCCAGACCCAAGGTGGCACCAGTGCCAAGTAGGGCTGGTTTGATAGTACCAAGTGGCTCCTGCAATCTGCCATCCAGAAGAGGGGCAGTTGAGTTTTGTTTGCCAGAGAAAAGGGCCGTGGTTTGTGTTTGGGGGCATATGGCTGAGAGAGGCCGGCTGGCTCCTTAAAATCCACGATAGGCAAGATGGTTCCCAGATCCAAGGTGGCACCAGTGCCACGTCTGGCTGGTTTGATAGTACTAAATAACTCCTGCAATCTGCCATCCAGAAGTGGGGCAGCTTACTTTTGTTTGCCAGGGAAACGGGCCGAGGTTTTTGTCTGGGGGCCTATGGCTGGGAGTGCCCGGCTGGCTCCTGAAAAGCCTGAAAAGATAGGCAGGATGGTGACCAGACCGATGGTGGCACCAGAGCCAAGTTGGGCTGATTTGATAGTACCAAGTGGCTCCTGCAATCTGCCATCAAAAAGTTGGCAGGCGAGTTTTGTTTTCCAGGGAAAAGCGCCGTTGTTTGTGTTTGGGGGCCTGTGGCTGGGAGTGGCCGCCTGGCGCCTTAGAATCTACGTTACGCAGCATGGTTCCCAGAGCCAAGGTGGCACCAGTGCCAAGTCGGGCTGGTTTGATAGTACCAAGTGGCTCCTGCAATCTGCCATCAAAAAGTTGGCAGGCCAGTTTTGTTTTCCAGGGAAAAGCGCCGTTGTTTGTGTTTGGGGGCCTGTGGCTGGGAGTGGCCAGCTGGCTCCTAAGAATCCACGATACGCAGAATGGTTTCCAGACCAGAGGTGGCACCAGTGCCAAGTCGGGCTGGTTTGATGGTGCAAAGTGTCTCCTGCAATCTGCCATCCAGAAGCGGGTTAACTTACTTTTGTTTGCCAGGGAAACGGGCAGAGCTTTGTGTCTGGGGCCTATGGCTGGGACTGACCGGCTGGCTCCTGAAAAGCTACGATACGCAGGATGGTGACCAGACCCATGGAGGCACCAGTGCCAAGTTGGGCTGGTTTGATAGTACCAAGTGGCTCCTGCAATCTGCCATCCAAAAGCAGGGCAGCTGAGTTTTGTTTGCCAAAGAAAAGGGCTGTGGTATGTGTTTGGGTCCTGTGGCTGGGAGTGGCCGGCTGGCTCCTTAAATTCCATGATACGCAGCATCGTTCCCAGACCCAAGGTGGCACCAGTGCCAAGTTGGGCTGGTTTGACAGTGTCAAGCGCCTCCTGCAATCTCCCATCCACAAGTGGGGCAGCTGAGATTTTTTTGCCTGTGAATCGGGCCGTTGTTTTTGATTGGGGTCTGTGGCCGAGAGTGGTCGGCTGGCTCCTGACAATCCACAATACGCAGGATGGTTCCCAGAGCCAAGGTGGCACCAGTGCCAAGTTGGGCTGGTTTGATTGTACCAAGTGCGTCCTGCAATCTGCCATTCAGAAGCGGGGCAGCTGAGTTTTGTTTGCCAGAGTAAAGGGCCGTGGTTTTTGTTTGGGGGCCTATGGCTCAGAGTGGCCAGCTGGCCCCTGAAAATCCACGATAGGCAGAATGGTTCCCAGACCCAAGGTGGCACCAGAGCCAAGTCAGGCTGGTTTGATGGTGCAAAGTGGCTCCTGCAATCTGCCATCCCGACGTGGGGCAGCTGATTTTTGTTTGCCAGAGAACAAGTCCGTGGTTCATTTTTGGGGGCATATGGCTGGGAGTGGCCGGCTGGCTCCTTAAAAAGCTCGATACGCAGGATGGTTCCCAGGCCAGAGGTGGCACCAGTGCCAAGTTCGGCTGTTTTTGTAGTACCAAGTGCGTCCTGCCATTTGCCTTCCAGAAGAGGGGCAGTTGAGTTTTGTTTACCAATGTAAAGTGCCGTGGTTTCTGTTTGGGGGCCTATGGCTGAGAGGGGCCGGCTGACACCTGAAAATCCACAATAGGCAGGATGGTTCCCAGATCCAAGGTGGCACCAGTGCCAAGTCGGGCTGGTTTGATGGTGCAAAGTGGCTCCTGCAATCTGCCATCCAGACGCGGGGCAGCGCATTTTTGTTTGCTGGAGAAAAGTTCCGTGGTTTGTTTTTGGCGGTATATGGCTGGGCGTGGCCGGCTGGCACCTTAAAAAGCTCGATACGCAGGATGGTTCCCTGACCCAAGGTGGCATCAGTGCCAAGTCGGGCTGTTTTCGTAGTACCAAGTGCGTCCTGCAATTTGCCATCCAGAAGAGGGGCAGTTGAGTTTTGTTTGCCAGAGAAAAGGGCCGTGGTTTGTGTTTGGGGGCATATGGCTGAGAGTGGCCGGCTGGCCCCTGAAAATCCACGATAGGCAGGATGGTTCCCAGACCAGAGGTGGCACCACTGCCAAGTCGGGCTGGTTTGATAGTAATAAATAGCTCCTGCAATCTGCCATCCAGAAGCGGGGCAGCTTAATTTTGTTTGCCAGGGAAACGGGCCGAGCTTTGTGTCTGGGGGCCTATGGCTGGGAGTGACCGGCTGGCTCCTGAAAAGCTACGATAGGCAGGACGGTGACCAGACCCATGGTGGCACCAGTGCCAAGTTGGGCTGGTTTGATAGTACCAAGTGGCTCCTGCACTCTGCCATCCAAAAGCAGGGCAGCTGAGTTTTGTTTGCCAAAGAAAAGGGCTGTGGTATGTGTTTGGGTCCTGTGGCTGGGAGTGGCCGGCTGGCTCCTTAAATTCCATGATACGCAGCATCGTTCCCAGACCCAAGGTGGCACCAGTGCCAAGTTGGGCTGGTTTGACAGTGTCAAGCGCCTCCTGCAATCTCCCATCCACAAGTGGGGCAGCTGAGATTTTTTTGCCTGTGAATCGGGCCGTTGTTTTTGATTGGGGTCTGTGGCCGAGAGTGGTCGGCTGGCTCCTGACAATCCACAATACGCAGGATGGTTCCCAGAGCCAAGGTGGCACCAGTGCCAAGTTGGGCTGGTTTGATTGTACCAAGTGCGTCCTGCAATCTGCCATTCAAAAGCGGGGCAGCTGAGTTTTGTTTGCCAGAGTAAAGGGCCGTGGTTTTTGTTTGGGGGCCTATGGCTCAGAGTGGCCGGCTGGCCCCTGAAAATCCACGATAGGCAGAATGGTTCCCAGACCCAAGGTGGCACCAGAGCCAAGTCGGGCTGGTTTGATGGTGCAAAGTGGCTCCTGCAATCTGCCATCCCGACGTGGGGCAGCTGATTTTTGTTTGCCAGAGAACAAGTCCGTGGTTCATTTTTGGGGGCATATGGCTGGGAGTGGCCGGCTGGCTCCTTAAAAAGGTCGATACGCATGATGGTTCCCAGGCCAGAGGTGGCACCAGTGCCAAGTTGGGCTGTTTTTGTAGTACCAAGTGCGTCCTGCAATTTGCCTTCCAGAAGAGGGGCAGTTGAGTTTTGTTTGCCAGAGAAAAGGGCCGTGGTTTGTGTTTGAGGGCATATGGCTGAGAGGGGCCGGCTGACACCTGAAAATCCACAATAGGCAGGATGGTTCCCAGAGCCAAGGTGGCACCAGTGCCAAGTCGGGCTGGTTTGATAGTACTAAATAGCTCCTGCAATCTGCCATCAAAAAGTTGGCAGGCGAGTTTTCTTTTCCAGGGAAAAGCGCCGTTGTTTTTGTTTGGGGGCCTGTGCCTGGGAGTGTCCGGCTGGCTCCTTAGAATCCACGATACGCAGGATGGTTCCCAGACCCAAGGTGGCACCAGTGCCAAGTTGGGCTGGTTTGATGGTGCAAAGTGGCTCCTGCAATCTGCCATCCAGAAGCGGGGTAGATTACTTTTGTTTGCCAGGGAAACGGCAGAGCTTTTTTGTCTGGGGGCCTATGGCTGGGAGTGGCCAGCTGGCTCCTTAAAATGCACCATACGCAGGATGGTGACCAGACACAAGGTGGCACCAGTGCCAAGTCGGGCTGCTTTTGTAGTACCAATTGCGTCCTGCAATTTACCATCCAGAAGAGGGGCAGTTGAGTTTTGTTTACCAGAGTAAAGTGCCGTGGTTTGTTTTTGGGGGCCTATGGCTGAGAGTGGCCGGCTGGCCCCTGAAAATCCACGATAGGCAGGATGGTTCCCAGATCCAAGGTGGCACCAGTGCCAAGTCGGGCTGGTTTGATGGTGCAAAGTGGCTCCTGCAATCTGCCATCCAGACGCGGGGCAGCGCATTTTGTTTGCTGGAGAAAAGTTCCGTGGTTTGTTTTTGGCGGTATATGGCTGGGCGTGGCCGGCTGGCTCCTTAAAAAGCTCGATACGCAGGATGGTTCCCTGACCCAAGGTGGCATCAGTGCCAAGTCGGGCTGTTTTCGTAGTACCAACTGCGTCCTGCAATTTGCCATCCAGAAGAGGGGCAGTTGAGTTTTGTTTGCCAGAGAAAAGGGCAGTGGTTTCTGTTTGGGGGCATATGGCTGAGAGTGGACGGCTGGCTCCTGAAAATCCACGATAGGCAGGATGGTTCCCAGACCAGAGGTGGCACCAGTGCCAAGTCGGGCTGGTTTGATAGTAATAAATAGCTCCTGCAATCTGCCATCCAGAAGCGGGGTAGATTACTTTTGTTTGCCAGGGAAACGGGCCGAGGTTTTTTTCTGGGGGCCTATGGCTGGGAGTGACCGGCTGGCTCCTGAAAAGCTACAGTAGGCAGGATGATTGCCAGACCCATGGTAGCAGCAGTGCCAAGTTGGGCTGATTTGATAGTACCAAGTGGCTCCTGCAATCTGCCATCAAAAAGTTGGCAGGCGAGTTTTGTTTTCCAGGGAAAAGCGCCGTTGTTTGTGTTTGGGGCCCTGTGGCTGGGAGTGGCCGCCTGTCGTCTTAGAATCCACGTTACGCAGCATGGTTCCCAAATCCAAGGTGGCACCAGTGCCAAGTCGGGCTGGTTTGATAGTACCAAGTGGCTCCTGCAATCTGCCATCCAGAAGCGGGGCAGCTTACTTTTGTTTGCCAGGGAAACGGGCCGAGGTATTTGTCTGGGGCCCTATGGCAGGGAGTGACTGGCTGGCTCCTGAAAAGCTACGATAGGCAGGATGTTTACCAGACCCATGGTGGCACCAGTGCCAAGTTGGGCTAATTTGATAGTACCAAGTGGCTCCTGCAATCTGCCATCCAGAAGCGGGGCAGCTTACTTTTGTTTTCCATGGAAACGGGCCGAGGTTTCTGTCTGGGGGTCTATGGCTGGGAGTGACCTCCTGGCTCCTGGAAAGCTATGCTAGGCAGGATGGTGACCAGACCCATGGTGGCACCAGTGCCAAGTTGGGCTGGTTTGATAGTACCAAGTGGCTCCTGCAATCTGCCATCAAAATGTTGGCAGGCGAGTTTTGTTTTCCGGGGAAAAGCGCCGTTGTTTGTGTTTGGGGGCCTGTGGCTCGGAGTGGCCGGGTGGCTCCTTAGAATCCACGATACGCAGGATGGCTCCCAGGCCAGAGGTGGCACCAGTGTCAAGTTGGGCTGGTTTGATAGTACCAAGTGTCTCCTGCAATCAGCCATCCAGAAGCGGGGCAGCTTAATTTTGTTTGCCAGGGAAACGGGCCGTTGTTTGTGTCTGGGGGCCCACGGCTGGGAGTGACCGACTGGCTCCTGAAATGCTACGATAGGAGGGATGGTTCCCAGACCAGTGGTGGCACCAGTGCCAAGTTGGGCTGGTTTGATAGTACCAAGTGGCTCCTGCAATCTGCCATCAAAAAGTTGGCAGGCGAGTTTTGTTTTCCAGGGAAAAGCGCCGTTGTTTGTGTTTGGGGGCCTATGGCTGAGAGGGGCCGGCTGACACCTGAAAATCCACAATAGGCAGGATGGTTCCCAGATCCAAGGTGGCACCAGTGCCAAGTCGGGCTGGTTTGATGGTGCAAAGTGGCTCCTGCAATCTGCCATCCAGACGCGGCGCAGTGCATTTTTGTTTGCTGGAGAAAAGTTCCGTGGTTTGTTTTTGGCGGTATATGGCTGGGCGTGGCCGGCTGGCACCTTAAAAAGCTCGATACGCAGGATGGTTCCCTGACCCAAGGTGGCATCAGTGCCAAGTCGGGCTGTTTTCGTAGTACCAACTGCGTCCTGCAATTTGCCATCCAGAAGAGGGGCAGTTGAGTTTTGTTTGCCAGAGAAAAGGGCCGTGGTTTGTGTTTGGGGGCATATGGCTGAGAGTGGCCGGCTGGCCCCTGAAAATCCACGATAGGCAGGATGGTTCCCAGACCAGAGGTGGCACCACTGCCAAGTCGGGCTGGTTTGATAGTAATAAATAGCTCCTGCAATCTGCCATCCAGAAGCAGGGCAGCTTAATTTTGTTTGCCAGGGAAACGGGCCGAGCTTTGTGTCTGGGGGCCTATGGCTGGGAGTGACCGGCTGGCTCCTGAAAAGCTACGATAGGCAGGACGGTGACCAGACCCATGGTGGCACCAGTGCCAAGTTGGGCTGGTTTGATAGTACCAAGTGGCTCCTGCACTCTGCCATCCAAAAGCAGGGCAGCTGAGTTTTGTTTGCCAAAGAAAAGGGCTGTGGTATGTGTTTGGGTCCTGTGGCTGGGAGTGGCCGGCTGGCTCCTTAAATTCCATGATACGCAGCATCGTTCCCAGACCCAAGGTGGCACCAGTGCCAAGTTGGGCTGGTTTGACAGTGTCAAGCGCCTCCTGCAATCTCCCATCCACAAGTGGGGCAGCTGAGATTTTTTGCCTGTGAATCGGGCCGTTGTTTTTGATTGGGGTCTGTGGCCGAGAGTGGTCGGCTGGCTCCTGACAATCCACAATACGCAGGATGGTTCCCAGACCCAAGGTGGCACCAGTGCCAAGTTGGGCTGGTTTGATTGTACCAAGTGCGTCCTGCAATCTGCCATCCAGAAGCGGGGCAGCTGAGTTTTGTTTGCCAGAGTAAAGGGCCGTGGTTTTTGTTTGGGGGCCTATGGCTCAGAGTGGCCGGCTGGCCCCTGAAAATCCACGATAGGCAGAATGGTTCCCAGACCCAAGGTGGCACCAGAGCCAAGTCGGGCTGGTTTGATGGTGCAAAGTGGCTCCTGCAATCTGCCATCCCGACGCGGGGCAGCTGATTTTTGTTTGCCAGAGAACAAGTCCGTGGTTCATTTTTGGGGGCATATGGCTGGGAGTGGCCGGCTGGCTCCTTAAAAAGCTCGATACGCATGATGGTTCCCAGGCCAGAGGTGGCACCAGTGCCAAGTTGGGCTGTTTTTGTAGTACCAAGTGCGTCCTGCAATTTGCCTTCCAGAAGAGGGGCAGTTGAGTTTTGTTTGCCAGAGAAAAGGGCCGTGGTTTGTGTTTGAGGGCATATGGCTGAGAGGGGCCGGCTGACACCTGAAAATCCACAATAGGCAGGATGGTTCCCAGAGCCAAGGTGGCACCAGTGCCAAGTCGGGCTGGTTTGATAGTACTAAATAGCTCCTGCAATCTGCCATCAAAAAGTTGGCAGGCGAGTTTTCTTTTCCAGGGAAAAGCGCCGTTGTTTTTGTTTGGGGGCCTGTGCCTGGGAGTGTCCGGCTGGATCCTTAGAATCCACGATACGCAGGATGGTTCCCAGACCCAAGGTGGCACCAGTGCCAAGTCGGGCTGGTTTGATGGTGCAAAGTGGCTCCTGCAATCTGCCATCCAGAAGCGGGGTAGATTACTTTTGTTTGCCAGGGAAACGGGCAGAGCTTTGTGTCTGGGGGCCTATGGCTGGGAGTGGCCAGCTGGCTCCTTAAAATGCACCATACGCAGGATGGTGACCAGACACAAGGTGGCACCAGTGCCAAGTCGGGCTGCTTTTGTAGTACCAATTGCGTCCTGCAATTTGCCATCCAGAAGAGGGGCAGTTGAGTTTTGTTTACCAGAGTAAAGTGCCGTGGTTTGTTTTTGGGGGCCTATGGCTGAGAGTGGCCGGCTGGCCCCTGAAAATCCACGATAGGCAGGATGGTTCCCAGATCCAAGGTGGCACCAGTGCCAACTCGGGCTGGTTTGATGGTGCAAAGTGGCTCCTGCAATCTGCCATCCAGACGCGGGGCAGCGGATTTTTGTTTGCTGGAGAAAAGTTCCGTGGTTTGTTTTTGGCGGTATATGGCTGGGCGTGGCCGGCTGGCTCCTTAAAAAGCTCGATACGCAGGATGGTTCCCTGACCCAAGGTGGCATCAGTGCCAAGTCGGGCTGTTTTCGTAGTACCAACTGCGTCCTGCAATTTGCCATCCAGAAGAGGGGCAGTTGAGTTTTGTTTGCCAGAGAAAAGGGCAGTGGTTTCTGTTTGGGGGCATATGGCTGAGAGTGGACGGCTGGCTCCTGAAAATCCACGATAGGCAGGATGGTTCCCAGACCAGAGGTGGCACCAGTGCCAAGTCGGGCTGGTTTGATAGTACTAAATAGCTCCTGCAATCTGCCATCCAGAAGCGGGGTAGATTACTTTTGTTTGCCAGGGAAACGGGCCGAGGTTTCTTTCTGGGGGCCTATGGCTGGGAGTGACCGGCTAGGTCCTGAAAAGCTACAGTAGGCAGGATGATTACCAGACCCATGGTAGCAGCAGTGCCAAGTTGGGCTGATTTGATAGTACCAAGTGGCTCCTGCAATCTGCCATCAAAAAGTTGGCAGGCGAGTTTTGTTTTCCAGGGAAAAGCGCCGTTGTTTGTGTTTGGGGCCCTGTGGCTGGGAGTGGCCGCCTGTCGTCTTAGAATCCACGTTACGCAGCATGGTTCCCAAATCCAAGGTGGCACCAGTGCCAAGTCGGGCTGGTTTGATAGTACCAAGTGGCTCCTGCAATCTGCCATCCAGAAGCGGGGCAGCTTACTTTTGTTTGCCAGGGAAACGGGCCGAGGTATTTGTCTGGGGCCCTATGGCAGGGAGTGACTGGCTGGCTCCTGAAAAGCTACGATAGGCAGGATGTTTACCAGACCCATGGTGGCACCAGTGCCAAGTTGGGCTAATTTGATAGTACCAAGTGGCTCCTGCAATCTGCCATCCAGAAGCGGGGCAGCTTACTTTTGTTTTCCATGGAAACGGGCCGAGGTTTCTGTCTGGGGGTCTATGGCTGGGAGTGACCTCCTGGCTCCTGAAAAGCTATGCTAGGCAGGATGGTGACCAGACCCATGGTGGCACCAGTGCCAAGTTGGGCTGGTTTGATAGTACCAAGTGGCTCCTGCAATCTGCCATCAAAATGTTGGCAGGCGAGTTTTGTTTTCCGGGGAAAAGCGCCGTTGTTTGTGTTTGGGGGCCTGTGGCTCGGAGTGGCCGGGTGGCTGCTTAGAATCCACGATACGCAGGATGGCTCCCAGGCCAGAGGAGGCACCAGTGTCAAGTTGGGCTGGTTTGATAGTACCAAGTGTCTCCTGCAATCAGCCATCCAGAAGCGGGGCAGCTTAATTTTGTTTGCCAGGGAAACGGGCCGTTGTTTGTGTCTGGGGGCCTACGGCTGGGAGTGACCGACTGGCTCCTGAAATGCTACGATAGGAGGGATGGTTCCCAGACCAGTGGTGGCACCAGTGCCAAGTTGGGCTGGTTTGATAGTACCAAGTGGCTCCTGCAATCTGCCATCAAAAAGTTGGCAGGCGAGTTTTGTTTTCCAGGGAAAAGCGCCGTTGTTTGTGATTGGGGGCCTGTGGCTTGGAGTGGCCGGCTGGCTCCTTAGAATCCACGATACGCAGGATGGTTCCCAGACCAGAGGTGGCACCAGTGCCAAGTCGGGCTGGTTTGATGATGCCAATTTGCTCCTGCAATCTGCCATCCAGAAGCGGGGTAGCTTACTTTTGTGTGCCAGGGAAACGGGCCGAGGATTTTGGCTGGGGGCCCATGGCTGGGAGTGACCGGCTGGCTCCTGAAAAGCTACGATAGGCAGGATGGTGACCAGACCCATGGTGGCACCAGTGCCAAGTTGGGCTGGTTTGATAGTACCAAGTGGCTCCTGCAATCTGCCATCAAAAAGCTAGCAGGCGAGTTTTGTTTTCCAGGGAAAAGCGCCGTTGTTTGTGATTGGGGGCCTGTGGCTGGGAGTGGCTGGCTGGCTCCTTAGAATCCACGATACGCAGGATGGTTCCCAGACCAGAGGTGGCACCAGTGCCAAGTCAGGCTGGTTTGATGATGCCAAGTTACTCCTGCAATCTGCCATCCAGAAGCGGGGTAGCTTACTTTTGTGTGCCAGGGAAACGGGCCGAGGTTTGTGGCTGGGGGCCCATGGCTGGGAGTGACCGGCTGGCTCCTGAAAAGCTACGATAGGCAGGATGGTGACCAGACCCATGGTGGCACCAGTGCCAAGTTGGGCTGGTTTGATAGTACCAAGTGGCTCCTGCAATCTGCCATCAAAAAGTTGGCAGGCCAGTTTTGTTTTCCAGGGAAAAGCACCGTTGTTTGTGTTTGGGGGCCTGTGGCTGGGAGTGGCCAGCTGGCTACTTAGAATCCACGATACGCAGGATGGTTCCCAGACCCAAGTTGGCACCAGTGCCAAGTCGGGCTGGTTTGATACTACCAAGTGGCTCCTGCAATCTCCCATCCAGAAGCGGGGCAGCTGAATTTTGTTTGCCAGAGAAAAAGGCTGTTGTTTGCGTTTGGGGGCCTGTAGCTTGCAGTGGCGGGCTGACTCCTGAAAATCCATGATATGCAGCATGCTTCCCAGACCCAAGGTGGCACCAGTGCCAAGTAGGGCTGGTTTGATAGTACCAAGTGGCTCCTGCAATCTGCCATCCAGAAGAGGGGCAGTTGAGTTTTGTTTGCCAGAGAAAAGGGCCGTGGTTTGTGTTTGGGGGCATATGGCTGAGAGAGGCCGGCTGGCTCCTTAAAATCCACGATAGGCAAGATGGTTCCCAGATCCAAGGTGGCACCAGTGCCACGTCTGGCTGGTTTGATAGTACTAAATAACTCCTGCAATCTGCCATCCAGAAGTGGGGCAGCTTACTTTTGTTTGCCAGGGAAACGGGCCGAGGTTTTTGTCTGGGGGCCTATGGCTGGGAGTGCCCGGCTGGCTCCTGAAAAGCCTGAAAAGATAGGCAGGATGGTGACCAGACCGATGGTGGCACCAGAGCCAAGTTGGGCTGGTTTGATAGTACCAAGTGGCTCCTGCAATCTGCCATCAAAAAGTTGGCAGGCGAGTTTTGTTTTCCAGGGAAAAGCGCCGTTGTTTGTGTTTGGGGGCCTGTGGCTGGGAGTGGCCGCCTGGCGCCTTAGAATCTACGTTACGCAGCATGGTTCCCAGAGCCAAGGTGGCACCAGTGCCAAGTCGGGCTGGTTTGATAGTACCAAGTGGCTCCTGCAATCTGCCATCAAAAAGTTGGCAGGCCAGTTTTGTTTTCCAGGGAAAAGCGCCGTTGTTTGTGTTTGGGGGCCTGTGGCTGGGAGTGGCCAGCTGGCTCCTAAGAATCCACGATACGCAGAATGGTTTCCAGACCAGAGGTGGCACCAGTGCCAAGTCGGGCTGGTTTGATGGTGCAAAGTGTCTCCTGCAATCTGCCATCCAGAAGCGGGTTAACTTACTTTTGTTTGCCAGGGAAACGGGCAGAGCTTTGTGTCTGGGGCCTATGGCTGGGACTGACCGGCTGGCTCCTGAAAAGCTACGATACGCAGGATGGTGACCAGACCCATGGAGGCACCAGTGCCAAGTTGGGCTGGTTTGATAGTACCAAGTGGCTCCTGCAATCTGCCATCCAAAAGCAGGGCAGCTGAGTTTTGTTTGCCAAAGAAAAGGGCTGTGGTATGTGTTTGGGTCCTGTGGCTGGGAGTGGCCGGCTGGCTCCTTAAATTCCATGATACGCAGCATCGTTCCCAGACCCAAGGTGGCACCAGTGCCAAGTTGGGCTGGTTTGACAGTGTCAAGCGCCTCCTGCAATCTCCCATCCACAAGTGGGGCAGCTGAGATTTTTTTGCCTGTGAATCGGGCCGTTGTTTTTGATTGGGGTCTGTGGCCGAGAGTGGTCGGCTGGCTCCTGACAATCCACAATACGCAGGATGGTTCCCAGAGCCAAGGTGGCACCAGTGCCAAGTTGGGCTGGTTTGATTGTACCAAGTGCGTCCTGCAATCTGCCATTCAGAAGCGGGGCAGCTGAGTTTTGTTTACCAGAGTAAAGGGCCGTGGTTTTTGTTTGGGGGCCTATGGCTCAGAGTGGCCAGCTGGCCCCTGAAAATCCACGATAGGCAGAATGGTTCCCAGACCCAAGGTGGCACCAGAGCCAAGTCAGGCTGGTTTGATGGTGCAAAGTGGCTCCTGCAATCTGCCATCCCGACGTGGGGCAGCTGATTTTTGTTTGCCAGAGAACAAGTCCGTGGTTCATTTTTGGGGGCATATGGCTGGGAGTGGCCGGCTGGCTCCTTAAAAAGCTCGATACGCAGGATGGTTCCCAGGCCAGAGGTGGCACCAGTGCCAAGTTCAGCTGTTTTTGTAGTACCAAGTGCGTCCTGCCATTTGCCTTCCAGAAGAGGGGCAGTTGAGTTTTGTTTACCAGTGTAAAGTGCCGTGGTTTCTGTTTGGGGGCCTATGGCTGAGAGGGGCCGGCTGACACCTGAAAATCCACAATAGGCAGGATGGTTCCCAGATCCAAGGTGGCACCAGTGCCAAGTCGGGCTGGTTTGATGGTGCAAAGTGGCTCCTGCAATCTGCCATCCAGACGCGGGGCAGCGCATTTTTGTTTGCTGGAGAAAAGTTCCGTGGTTTGTTTTTGGCGGTATATGGCTGGGCGTGGCCGGCTGGCACCTTAAAAAGCTCGATACGCAGGATGGTTCCCTGACCCAAGGTGGCATCAGTGCCAAGTCGGGCTGTTTTCGTAGTACCAAGTGTGTCCTGCAATTTGCCATCCAGAAGAGGGGCAGTTGAGTTTTGTTTGCCAGAGAAAAGGGCCGTGGTTTGTGTTTGGGGGCATATGGCTGAGAGTGGCCGGCTGGCCCCTGAAAATCCACGATAGGCAGGATGGTTCCCAGACCAGAGGTGGCACCACTGCCAAGTCGGGCTGGTTTGATAGTAATAAATAGCTCCTGCAATCTGCCATCCAGAAGCGGGGCAGCTTAATTTTGTTTGCCAGGGAAACGGGCCGAGCTTTGTGTCTGGGGGCCTATGGCTGGGAGTGACCGGCTGGCTCCTGAAAAGCTACGATAGGCAGGACGGTGACCAGACCCATGGTGGCACCAGTGCCAAGTTGGGCTGGTTTGATAGTACCAAGTGGCTCCTGCACTCTGCCATCCAAAAGCAGGGCAGCTGAGTTTTGTTTGCCAAAGAAAAGGGCTGTGGTATGTGTTTGGGTCCTGTGGCTGGGAGTGGCCGGCTGGCTCCTTAAATTCCATGATACGCAGCATCGTTCCCAGACCCAAGGTGGCACCAGTGCCAAGTTGGGCTGGTTTGACAGTGTCAAGCGCCTCCTGCAATCTCCCATCCACAAGTGGGGCAGCTGAGATTTTTTTGCCTGTGAATCGGGCCGTTGTTTTTGATTGGGGTCTGTGGCCGAGAGTGGTCGGCTGGCTCCTGACAATCCACAATACGCAGGATGGTTCCCAGAGCCAAGGTGGCACCAGTGCCAAGTTGGGCTGGTTTGATTGTACCAAGTGCGTCCTGCAATCTGCCATCCAGAAGCGGGGCAGCTGAGTTTTGTTTGCCAGAGTAAAGGGCCGTGGTTTTTGTTTGGGGGCCTATGGCTCAGAGTGGCCGGCTGGCCCCTGAAAATCCACGATAGGCAGAATGGTTCCCAGACCCAAGGTGGCAGCAGAGCCAAGTCGGGCTGGTTTGATGGTGCAAAGTGGCTCCTGCAATCTGCCATCCCGACGTGGGGCAGCTGATTTTTGTTTGCCAGAGAACAAGTCCGTGGTTCATTTTTGGGGGCATATGGCTGGGAGTGGCCGGCTGGCTCCTTAAAAAGCTCGATACGCATGATGGTTCCCAGGCCAGAGGTGGCACCAGTGCCAAGTTGGGCTGTTTTTGTAGTACCAAGTGCGTCCTGCAATTTGCCTTCCAGAAGAGGGGCAGTTGAGTTTTGTTTGCCAGAGAAAAGGGCCGTGGTTTGTGTTTGAGGGCATATGGCTGAGAGGGGCCGGCTGACACCTGAAAATCCACAATAGGCAGGATGGTTCCCAGAGCCAAGGTGGCACCAGTGCCAAGTCGGGCTGGTTTGATAGTACTAAATAGCTCCTGCAATCTGCCATCAAAAAGTTGGCAGGCGAGTTTTCTTTTCCAGGGAAAAGCGCCGTTGTTTTTGTTTGGGGGCCTGTGCCTGGGAGTGTCCGGCTGGCTCCTTAGAATCCACGATACGCAGGATGGTTCCCAGACCCAAGGTGGCACCAGTGCCAAGTCGGGCTGGTTTGATGGTGCAAAGTGGCTCCTGCAATCTGCCATCCAGAAGCGGGGTAGATTACTTTTGTTTGCCAGGGAAACGGCAGAGCTTTTTTGTCTGGGGGCCTATGGCTGGGAGTGGCCAGCTGGCTCCTTAAAATGCACCATACGCAGGATGGTGACCAGACACAAGGTGGCACCAGTGCCAAGTCGGGCTGCTTTTGTAGTACCAATTGCGTCCTGCAATTTGCCATCCAGAAGAGGGGCAGTTGAGTTTTGTTTACCAGAGTAAAGTGCCGTGGTTTGTTTTTGGGGGCCTATGGCTGAGAGTGGCCGGCTGGCCCCTGAAAATCCACGATAGGCAGGATGGTTCCCAGATCCAAGGTGGCACCAGTGCCAAGTCGGGCTGGTTTGATGGTGCAAAGTGGCTCCTGCAATCTGCCATCCAGACGCGGGGCAGCGCATTTTTGTTTGCTGGAGAAAAGTTCCGTGGTTTGTTTTTGGCGGTATATGGCTGGGCGTGGCCGGCTGGCTCCTTAAAAAGCTCGATACGCAGGATGGTTCCCTGACCCAAGGTGGCATCAGTGCCAAGTCGGGCTGTTTTCGTAGTACCAACTGCGTCCTGCAATTTGCCATCCAGAAGAGGGGCAGTTGAGTTTTGTTTGCCAGAGAAAAGGGCAGTGGTTTCTGTTTGGGGGCATATGGCTGAGAGTGGACGGCTGGCTCCTGAAAATCTACGATAGGCAGGATGGTTCCCAGACCAGAGGTGGCACCAGTGCCAAGTCGGGCTGGTTTGATAGTAATAAATAGCTCCTGCAATCTGCCATCCAGAAGCGGGGTAGATTACTTTTGTTTCCCAGGGAAACGGGCCGAGGTTTTTTTCTGGGGGCCTATGGCTGGGAGTGACCGGCTGGCTCCTGAAAAGCTACAGTAGGCAGGATGATTGCCAGACCCATGGTAGCAGCAGTGCCAAGTTGGGCTGATTTGATAGTACCAAGTGGCTCCTGCAATCTGCCATCAAAAAGTTGGCAGGCGAGTTTTGTTTTCCAGGGAAAAGCGCCGTTGTTTGTGTTTGGGGCCCTGTGGCTGGGAGTGGCCGCCTGTCGTCTTAGAATCCACGTTACGCAGCATGGTTCCCAAATCCAAGGTGGCACCAGTGCCAAGTCGGGCTGGTTTGATAGTACCAAGTGGCTCCTGCAATCTGCCATCCAGAAGCGGGACAGCTTACTTTTGTTTGCCAGGGAAACGGGCCGAGGTATTTGTCTGGGGCCCTATGGCAGGGAGTGACTGGCTGGCTCCTGAAAAGCTACGATAGGCAGGATGTTTACCAGACCCATGGTGGCACCAGTGCCAAGTTGGGCTAATTTGATAGTACCAAGTGGCTCCTGCAATCTGCCATCCAGAAGCGGGGCAGCTTACTTTTGTTTTCCATGGAAACGGGCCGAGGTTTCTGTCTGGGGGTCTATGGCTGGGAGTGACCTCCTGGCTCCTGAAAAGCTATGCTAGGCAGGATGGTGACCAGACCCATGGTGGCACCAGTGCCAAGTTGGGCTGGTTTGATAGTACCAAGTGGCTCCTGCAATCTGCCATCAAAATGTTGGCAGGCGAGTTTTGTTTTCCGGGGAAAAGCGCCGTTGTTTGTGTTTGGGGGCCTGTGGCTCGGAGTGGCCGGGTGGCTGCTTAGAATCCACGATACGCAGGATGGCTCCCAGGCCAGAGGTGGCACCAGTGTCAAGTTGGGCTGGTTTGATAGTACCAAGTGTCTCCTGCAATCAGCCATCCAGAAGCGGGGCAGCTTAATTTTGTTTGCCAGGGAAACGGGCCGTTGTTTGTGTCTGGGGGCCTACGGCTGGGAGTGACCGACTGGCTCCTGAAATGCTACGATAGGAGGGATGGTTCCCAGACCAGTGGTGGCACCAGTGCCAAGTTGGGCTGGTTTGATAGTACCAAGTGGCTCCTGCAATCTGCCATCAAAAAGTTGGCAGGCGAGTTTTGTTTTCCAGGGAAAAGCGCCGTTGTTTGTGTTTGGGGGCCTATGGCTGAGAGGGGCCGGCTGACACCTGAAAATCCACAATAGGCAGGATGGTTCCCAGATCGAAGGTGGCACCAGTGCCAAGTCGGGCTGGTTTGATGGTGCAAAGTGGCTCCTGCAATCTGCCATCCAGACGCGGCGCAGTGCATTTTTGTTTGCTGGAGAAAAGTTCCGTGGTTTGTTTTTGGCGGTATATGGCTGGGCGTGGCCGGCTGGCACCTTAAAAAGCTCGATACGCAGGATGGTTCCCTGACCCAAGGTGGCATCAGTGCCAAGTCGGGCTGTTTGCGTAGTACCAAGTGCGTCCTGCAATTTGCCATCCAGAAGAGGGGCAGTTGAGTTTTGTTTGCCAGAGAAAAGGGCCGTGGTTTGTGTTTGGGGGCATATGGCTGAGAGTGGCCGGCTGGCCCCTGAAAATCCACGATAGGCAGGATGGTTCCCAGACCAGAGGTGGCACCACTGCCAAGTCGGGCTGGTTTGATAGTAATAAATAGCTCCTGCAATCTGCCATCCAGAAGCAGGGCAGCTTAATTTTGTTTGCCAGGGAAACGGGCCGAGCTTTGTGTCTGGGGGCCTATGGCTGGGAGTGACCGGCTGGCTCCTGAAAAGCTACGATAGGCAGGACGGTGACCAGACCCATGGTGGCACCAGTGCCAAGTTGGGCTGGTTTGATAGTACCAAGTGGCTCCTGCACTCTGCCATCCAAAAGCAGGGCAGCTGAGTTTTGTTTGCCAAAGAAAAGGGCTGTGGTATGTGTTTGGGTCCTGTGGCTGGGAGTGGCCGGCTGGCTCCTTAAATTCCATGATACGCAGCATCGTTCCCAGACCCAAGGTGGCACCAGTGCCAAGTTGGGCTGGTTTGACAGTGTCAAGCGCCTCCTGCAATCTCCCATCCACAAGTGGGGCAGCTGAGATTTTTTTGCCTGTGAATCGGGCCGTTGTTTTTGATTGGGGTCTGTGGCCGAGAGTGGTCGGCTGGCTCCTGACAATCCACAATACGCAGGATGGTTCCCAGAGCCAAGGTGGCACCAGTGCCAAGTTGGGCTGGTTTGATTGTACCAAGTGCGTCCTGCAATCTGCCATCCAGAAGCGGGGCAGCTGAGTTTTGTTTGCCAGAGTAAAGGGCCGTGGTTTTTGTTTGGGGGCCTATGGCTCAGAGTGGCCGGCTGGCCCCTGAAAATCCACGATAGGCAGAATGGTTCCCAGACCCAAGGTGGCACCAGAGCCAAGTCGGGCTGGTTTGATGGTGCAAAGTGGCTCCTGCAATCTGCCATCCCGACGCGGGGCAGCTGATTTTTGTTTGCCAGAGAACAAGTCCGTGGTTCATTTTTGGGGGCATATGGCTGGGAGTGGCCGGCTGGCTCCTTAAAAAGCTCGATACGCATGATGGTTCCCAGGCCAGAGGTGGCACCAGTGCCAAGTTGGGCTGTTTTTGTAGTACCAAGTGCGTCCTGCAATTTGCCTTCCAGAAGAGGGGCAGTTGAGTTTTGTTTGCCAGAGAAAAGGGCCGTGGTTTGTGTTTGAGGGCATATGGCTGAGAGGGGCCGGCTGACACCTGAAAATCCACAATAGGCAGGATGGTTCCCAGAGCCAAGGTGGCACCAGTGCCAAGTCGGGCTGGTTTGATAGTACTAAATAGCTCCTGCAATCTGCCATCAAAAAGTTGGCAGGCGAGTTTTCTTTTCCAGGGAAAAGCGCCGTTGTTTTTGTTTGGGGGCCTGTGCCTGGGAGTGTCCGGCTGGCTCCTTAGAATCCACGATACGCAGGATGGTTCCCAGACCCAAGGTGGCACCAGTGCCAAGTCGGGCTGGTTTGATGGTGCAAAGTGGCTCCTGCAATCTGCCATCCAGAAGCGGGGTAGATTACTTTTGTTTGCCAGGGAAACGGGCAGAGCTTTGTGTCTGGGGGCCTATGGCTGGGAGTGGCCAGCTGGCTCCTTAAAATGCACCATACGCAGGATGGTGACCAGACACAAGGTGGCACCAGTGCCAAGTCGGGCTGCTTTTGTAGTACCAATTGCGTCCTGCAATTTGCCATCCAGAAGAGGGGCAGTTGAGTTTTGTTTACCAGAGTAAAGTGCCGTGGTTTGTTTTTGGGGGCCTATGGCTGAGAGTGGCCGGCTGGCCCCTGAAAATCCACGATAGGCAGAATGGTTCCCAGACCCAAGGTGGCACCAGTGCCAAGTCGGGCTGGTTTGATGGTGCAAAGTGGCTCCTGCAATCTGCCATCCAGACGCGGGGCAGCGCATTTTTGTTTGCTGGAGAAAAGTTCCGTGGTTTGTTTTTGGCGGTATATGGCTGGGCGTGGCCGGCTGGCTCCTTAAAAAGCTCGATACGCAGGATGGTTCCCTGACCCAAGGTGGCATCAGTGCCAAGTCGGGCTGTTTTCGTAGTACCAACTGCGTCCTGCAATTTGCCATCCAGAAGAGGGGCAGTTGAGTTTTGTTTGCCAGAGAAAAGGGCAGTGGTTTCTGTTTGGGGGCATATGGCTGAGAGTGGACGGCTGGCTCCTGAAAATCCACGATAGGCAGGATGGTTCCCAGACCAGAGGTGGCACCAGTGCCAAGTCGGGCTGGTTTGATAGTAATAAATAGCTCCTGCAATCTGCCATCCAGAAGCGGGGCAGCTTACTTTTGTTTGCCAGGGAAACGGGCCGAGGTTTTTTTCTGGGGGCCTATGGCTGGGAGTGACCGGCTAGGTCCTGAAAAGCTACGATAGGCAGGATGATTACCAGACCCATGGTAGCAGCAGTGCCAAGTTGGGCTGATTTGATAGTACCAAGTGGCTCCTGCAATCTGCCATCACAAAGTTGGCAGGCGAGTTTTGTTTTCCAGGGAAAAGCGCCGTTGTTTGTGTTTGGGGCCCTGTGGCTGGGAGTGGCCGCCTGTCGTCTTAGAATCCACGTTACGCAGCATGGTTCCCAAATCCAAGGTGGCACCAGTGCCAAGTCGGGCTGGTTTGATAGTACCAAGTGGCTCCTGCAATCTGCCATCCAGAAGCGGGGCAGCTTACTTTTGTTTGCCAGGGAAACGGGCCGAGGTATTTGTCTGGGGCCCTATGGCAGGGAGTGACTGGCTGGCTCCTGAAAAGCTACGATAGGCAGGATGTTTACCAGACCCATGGTGGCACCAGTGCCAAGTTGGGCTAATTTGATAGTACCAAGTGGCTCCTGCAATCTGCCATCCAGAAGCGGGGCAGCTTACTTTTGTTTTCCATGGAAACGGGCCGAGGTTTCTGTCTGGGGGTCTATGGCTGGGAGTGACCTCCTGGCTCCTGAAAAGCTATGCTAGGCAGGATGGTGACCAGACCCATGGTGGCACCAGTGCCAAGTTGGGCTGGTTTGATAGTACCAAGTGGCTCCTGCAATCTGCCATCAAAATGTTGGCAGGCGAGTTTTGTTTTCCGGGGAAAAGCGCCGTTGTTTGTGTTTGGGGGCCTGTGGCTCGGAGTGGCCGGGTGGCTGCTTAGAATCCACGATACGCAGGATGGCTCCCAGGCCAGAGGAGGCACCAGTGTCAAGTTGGGCTGGTTTGATAGTACCAAGTGTCTCCTGCAATCAGCCATCCAGAAGCGGGGCAGCTTAATTTTGTTTGCCAGGGAAACGGGCCGTTGTTTGTGTCTGGGGGCCTACGGCTGGGAGTGACCGACTGGCTCCTGAAATGCTACGATAGGAGGGATGGTTCCCAGACCAGTGGTGGCACCAGTGCCAAGTTGGGCTGGTTTGATAGTACCAAGTGGCTCCTGCAATCTGCCATCAAAAAGTTGGCAGGCGAGTTTTGTTTTCCAGGGAAAAGCGCCGTTGTTTGTGATTGGGGGCCTGTGGCTTGGAGTGGCCGGCTGGCTCCTTAGAATCCACGATACGCAGGATGGTTCCCAGACCAGAGGTGGCACCAGTGCCAAGTCGGGCTGGTTTGATGATGCCAATTTGCTCCTGCAATCTGCCATCCAGAAGCGGGGTAGCTTACTTTTGTGTGCCAGGGAAACGGGCCGAGGATTTTGGCTGGGGGCCCATGGCTGGGAGTGACCGGCTGGCTCCTGAAAAGCTACGATAGGCAGGATGGTGACCAGACCCATGGTGGCACCAGTGCCAAGTTGGGCTGGTTTGATAGTACCAAGTGGCTCCTGCAATCTGCCATCAAAAAGTTGGCAGGCGAGTTTTGTTTTCCAGGGAAAAGCGCCGTTGTTTGTGTTTGGGGGCCTGTGGCTGGGAGTGGCCGCCTGGCGCCTTAGAATCTACGTTACGCAGCATGGTTCCCAGAGCCAAGGTGGAACCAGTGCCAAGTCGGGCTGGTTTGATAGTACCAAGTGGCTCCTGCAATCTGCCATCAAAAAGTTGGCAGGCCAGTTTTGTTTTCCAGGGAAAAGCGCCGTTGTTTGTGTTTGGGGGCCTGTGGCTGGGAGTGGCCAGCTGGCTCCTAAGAATCCACGATACGCAGAATGGTTTCCAGACCAGAGGTGGCACCAGTGCCAAGTCGGGCTGGTTTGATGGTGCAAAGTGTCTCCTGCAATCTGCCATCCAGAAGCGGGTTAACTTACTTTTGTTTGCCAGGGAAACGGGCAGAGCTTTGTGTCTGGGGCCTATGGCTGGGAGTGACCGGCTGGCTCCTGAAAAGCTACGATAGGCAGGATGGTGACCAGACCCATGGAGGCACCAGTGCCAAGTTGGGCTGGTTTGATAGTACCAAGTGGCTCCTGCAATCTGCCATCCAAAAGCAGGGCAGCTGAGTTTTGTTTGCCAAAGAAAAGGGCTGTGGTATGTGTTTGGGTCCTGTGGCTGGGAGTGGCCGGCTGGCTCCTTAAATTCCATGATACGCAGCATCGTTCCCAGACCCAAGGTGGCACCAGTGCCAAGTTGGGCTGGTTTGACAGTGTCAAGCGCCTCCTGCAATCTCCCATCCACAAGTGGGGCAGCTGAGATTTTTTTGCCTGTGAATCGGGCCGTTGTTTTTGATTGGGGTCTGTGGCCGAGAGTGGTCGGCTGGCTCCTGACAATCCACAATACGCAGGATGGTTCCCAGAGCCAAGGTGGCACCAGTGCCAAGTTGGGCTGGTTTGATTGTACCAAGTGCGTCCTGCAATCTGCCATTCAGAAGCGGGGCAGCTGAGTTTTGTTTGCCAGAGTAAAGGGCCGTGGTTTTTGTTTGGGGGCCTATGGCTCAGAGTGGCCAGCTGGCCCCTGAAAATCCACGATAGGCAGAATGGTTCCCAGACCCAAGGTGGCAGCAGAGCCAAGTCAGGCTGGTTTGATGGTGCAAAGTGGCTCCTGCAATCTGCCATCCCGACGTGGGGCAGCTGATTTTTGTTTGCCAGAGAACAAGTCCGTGGTTCATTTTTGGGGGCATATGGCTGGGAGTGGCCGGCTGGCTCCTTAAAAAGCTCGATACGCAGGATGGTTCCCAGGCCAGAGGTGGCACCAGTGCCAAGTTCGGCTGTTTTTGTAGTACCAAGTGCGTCCTGCCATTTGCCTTCCAGAAGAGGGGCAGTTGAGTTTTGTTTACCAGTGTAAAGTGCCGTGGTTTCTGTTTGGGGGCCTATGGCTGAGAGGGGCCGGCTGACACCTGAAAATCCACAATAGGCAGGATGGTTCCCAGATCCAAGGTGGCACCAGTGCCAAGTCGGGCTGGTTTGATGGTGCAAAGTGGCTCCTGCAATCTGCCATCCAGACGCGGGGCAGCGCATTTTTGTTTGCTGGAGAAAAGTTCCGTGGTTTGTTTTTGGCGGTATATGGCTGGGCGTGGCCGGCTGGCACCTTAAAAAGCTCGATACGCAGGATGGTTCCCTGACCCAAGGTGGCATCAGTGCCAAGTTGGGCTGTTTTCGTAGTACCAAGTGCGTCCTGCAATTTGCCATCCAGAAGAGGGGCAGTTGAGTTTTGTTTGCCAGAGAAAAGGGCCGTGGTTTGTGTTTGGGGGCATATGGCTGAGAGTGGCCGGCTGGCCCCTGAAAATCCACGATAGGCAGGATGGTTCCCAGACCAGAGGTGGCACCACTGCCAAGTCGGGCTGGTTTGATAGTAATAAATAGCTCCTGCAATCTGCCATCCAGAAGCGGGGCAGCTTAATTTTGTTTGCCAGGGAAACGGGCCGAGCTTTGTGTCTGGGGGCCTATGGCTGGGAGTGACCGGCTGGCTCCTGAAAAGCTACGATAGGCAGGACGGTGACCAGACCCATGGTGGCACCAGTGCCAAGTTGGGCTGGTTTGATAGTACCAAGTGGCTCCTGCACTCTGCCATCCAAAAGCAGGGCAGCTGAGTTTTGTTTGCCAATGAAAAGGGCTGTGGTATGTGTTTGGGTCCTGTGGCTGGGAGTGGCCGGCTGGCTCCTTAAATTCCATGATACGCAGCATCGTTCCCAGACCCAAGGTGGCACCAGTGCCAAGTTGGGCTGGTTTGACAGTGTCAAGCGCCTCCTGCAATCTCCCATCCACAAGTGGGGCAGCTGAGATTTTTTTGCCTGTGAATCGGGCCGTTGTTTTTGATTGGGGTCTGTGGCCGAGAGTGGTCGGCTGGCTCCTGACAATCCACAATACGCAGGATGGTTCCCAGAGCCAAGGTGACACCAGTGCCAAGTTGGGCTGGTTTGATTGTACCAAGTGCGTCCTGCAATCTGCCATCCAGAAGCGGGGCAGCTGAGTTTTGTTTGCCAGAGTAAAGGGCCGTGGTTTTTGTTTGGGGGCCTATGGCTCAGAGTGGCCGGCTGGCCCCTGAAAATCCACGATAGGCAGAATGGTTCCCAGACCCAAGGTGGCACCAGAGCCAAGTCGGGCTGGTTTGATGGTGCAAAGTGGCTCCTGCAATCTGCCATCCCGACGCGGGGCAGCTGATTTTTGTTTGCCAGAGAACAAGTCCGTGGTTCATTTTTGGGGGCATATGGCTGGGAGTGGCCGGCTGGCTCCTTAAAAAGCTCGATACGCATGATGGTTCCCAGGCCAGAGGTGGCACCAGTGCCAAGTTGGGCTGTTTTTGTAGTACCAAGTGCGTCCTGCAATTTGCCTTCCAGAAGAGGGGCAGTTGAGTTTTGTTTGCCAGAGAAAAGGGCCGTGGTTTGTGTTTGAGGGCATATGGCTGAGAGGGGCCGGCTGACACCTGAAAATCCACAATAGGCAGGATGGTTCCCAGAGCCAAGGTGGCACCAGTGCCAAGTCGGGCTGGTTTGATAGTACTAAATAGCTCCTGCAATCTGCCATCAAAAAGTTGGCAGGCGAGTTTTCTTTTCCAGGGAAAAGCGCCGTTGTTTTTGTTTGGGGGCCTGTGCCTGGGAGTGTCCGGCTGGCTCCTTAGAATCCACGATACGCAGGATGGTTCCCAGACCCAAGGTGGCACCAGTGCCAAGTCGGGCTGGTTTGATGGTGCAAAGTGGCTCCTGCAATCTGCCATCCAGAAGCGGGGTAGATTACTTTTGTTTGCCAGGGAAACGGCAGAGCTTTTTTGTCTGGGGGCCTATGGCTGGGAGTGGCCAGCTGGCTCCTTAAAATGCACCATACGCAGGATGGTGACCAGAGCCAAGGTGGCACCAGTGCCAAGTCGGGCTGCTTTTGTAGTACCAATTGCGTCCTGCAATTTGCCATCCAGAAGAGGGGCAGTTGAGTTTTGTTTACCAGAGTAAAGTGCCGTGGTTTGTTTTTGGGGGCCTATGGCTGAGAGTGGCCGGCTGACACCTGAAAATCCACAATAGGCAGGATGGTTCCCAGATCCAAGGTGGCACCAGTGCCAAGTCGGGCTGGTTTGATGGTGCAAAGTGGCTCCTGCAATCTGCCATCCAGACGCGGGGCAGCGCATTTTTGTTTGCTGGAGAAAAGTTCCGTGGTTTGTTTTTGGCGGTATATGGCTGGGCGTGGCCGGCTGGCTCCTTAAAAAGCTCGATACGCAGGATGGTTCCCTGACCCAAGGTGGCATCAGTGCCAAGTCGGGCTGTTTTCGTAGTACCAAGTGGCTCCTGCAATTTGCCATCCAGAAGAGGGGCAGTTGAGTTTTGTTTGCCAGAGAAAAGGGCAGTGGTTTCTGTTTGGGGGCATATGGCTGAGAGTGGACGGCTGGCTCCTGAAAATCCACGATAGGCAGGATGGTTCCCAGACCAGAGGTGGCACCAGTGCCAAGTCGGGCTGGTTTGATAGTAATAAATAGCTCCTGCAATCTGCCATCCAGAAGCGGGGTAGATTACTTTTGTTTGCCAGGGAAACGGGCCGAGGTTTTTTTCTGGGGGCCTATGGCTGGGAGTGACCGGCTGGCTCCTGAAAAGCTACAGTAGGCAGGATGATTGCCAGACCCATGGTAGCAGCAGTGCCAAGTTGGGCTGATTTGATAGTACCAAGTGGCTCCTGCAATCTGCCATCAAAAAGTTGGCAGGCGAGTTTTGTTTTCCAGGGAAAAGCGCCGTTGTTTGTGTTTGGGGCCCTGTGGCTGGGAGTGGCCGCCTGTCGTCTTAGAATCCACGTTACGCAGGATGGTTCCCAAATCCAAGGTGGCACCAGTGCCAAGTCGGGCTGGTTTGATAGTACCAAGTGGCTCCTGCAATCTGCCATCCAGAAGCGGGGCAGCTTACTTTTGTTTGCCAGGGAAACGGGCCGAGGTATTTGTCTGGGGCCCTATGGCAGGGAGTGACTGGCTGGCTCCTGAAAAGCTACGATAGGCAGGATGTTTACCAGACCCATGGTGGCACCAGTGCCAAGTTGGGCTAATTTGATAGTACCAAGTGGCTCCTGCAATCTGCCATCCAGAAGCGGGGCAGCTTACTTTTGTTTTCCATGGAAACGGGCCGAGGTTTCTGTCTGGGGGTCTATGGCTGGGAGTGACCTCCTGGCTCCTGAAAAGCTATGCTAGGCAGGATGGTGACCAGACCCATGGTGGCACCAGTGCCAAGTTGGGCTGGTTTGATAGTACCAAGTGGCTCCTGCAATCTGCCATCAAAATGTTGGCAGGCGAGTTTTGTTTTCCGGGGAAAAGCGCCGTTGTTTGTGTTTGGGGGCCTGTGGCTCGGAGTGGCCGGGTGGCTGCTTAGAATCCACGATACGCAGGATGGCTCCCAGGCCAGAGGTGGCACCAGTGTCAAGTTGGGCTGGTTTGATAGTACCAAGTGTCTCCTGCAATCAGCCATCCAGAAGCGGGGCAGCTTAATTTTGTTTGCCAGGGAAACGGGCCGTTGTTTGTGTCTGGGGGCCTACGGCTGGGAGTGACCGACTGGCTCCTGAAATGCTACGATAGGAGGGATGGTTCCCAGACCAGTGGTGGCACCAGTGCCAAGTTGGGCTGGTTTGATAGTACCAAGTGGCTCCTGCAATCTGCCATCGAAAAGTTGGCAGGCGAGTTTTGTTTTCCAGGGAAAAGCGCCGTTGTTTGTGTTTGGGGGCATATGGCTGAGAGTGGCCGGCTGGCCCCTGAAAATCCACGATAGGCAGGATGGTTCCCAGACCAGAGGTGGCACCACTGCCAAGTCGGGCTGGTTTGATAGTAATAAATAGCTCCTGCAATCTGCCATCCAGAAGCAGGGCAGCTTAATTTTGTTTGCCAGGGAAACGGGCCGAGCTTTGTGTCTGGGGGCCTATGGCTGGGAGTGACCGGCTGGCTCCTGAAAAGCTACGATAGGCAGGACGGTGACCAGACCCATGGTGGCACCAGTGCCAAGTTGGGCTGGTTTGATAGTACCAAGTGGCTCCTGCACTCTGCCATCCAAAAGCAGGGCAGCTGAGTTTTGTTTGCCAAAGAAAAGGGCTGTGGTATGTGTTTGGGTCCTGTGGCTGGGAGTGGCCGGCTGGCTCCTTAAATTCCATGATACGCAGCATCGTTCCCAGACCCAAGGTGGCACCAGTGCCAAGTTGGGCTGGTTTGACAGTGTCAAGCGCCTCCTGCAATCTCCCATCCACAAGTGGGGCAGCTGAGATTTTTTTGCCTGTGAATCGGGCCGTTGTTTTTGATTGGGGTCTGTGGCCGAGAGTGGTCGGCTGGCTCCTGACAATCCACAATACGCAGGATGGTTCCCAGAGCCAAGGTGGCACCAGTGCCAAGTTGGGCTGGTTTGATTGTACCAAGTGCGTCCTGCAATCTGCCATCCAGAAGCGGGGCAGCTGAGTTTTGTTTGCCAGAGTAAAGGGCCGTGGTTTTTGTTTGGGGGCCTATGGCTCAGAGTGGCCGGCTGGCCCCTGAAAATCCACGATAGGCAGAATGGTTCCCAGACCCAAGGTGGCACCAGAGCCAAGTCGGGCTGGTTTGATGGTGCAAAGTGGCTCCTGCAATCTGCCATCCCGACGCGGGGCAGCTGATTTTTGTTTGCCAGAGAACAAGTCCGTGGTTCATTTTTGGGGGCATATGGCTGGGAGTGGCCGGCTGGCTCCTTAAAAAGCTCGATACGCATGATGGTTCCCAGGCCAGAGGTGGCACCAGTGCCAAGTTGGGCTGTTTTTGTAGTACCAAGTGCGTCCTGCAATTTGCCTTCCAGAAGAGGGGCAGTTGAGTTTTGTTTGCCAGAGAAAAGGGCCGTGGTTTGTGTTTGAGGGCATATGGCTGAGAGGGGCCGGCTGACACCTGAAAATCCACAATAGGCAGGATGGTTCCCAGAGCCAAGGTGGCACCAGTGCCAAGTCGGGCTGGTTTGATAGTACTAAATAGCTCCTGCAATCTGCCATCAAAAAGTTGGCAGGCGAGTTTTCTTTTCCAGGGAAAAGCGCCGTTGTTTTTGTTTGGGGGCCTGTGCCTGGGAGTGTCCGGCTGGCTCCTTAGAATCCACGATACGCAGGATGGTTCCCAGACCCAAGGTGGCACCAGTGCCAAGTCGGGCTGGTTTGATGGTGCAAAGTGGCTCCTGCAATCTGCCATCCAGAAGCGGGGTAGATTACTTTTGTTTGCCAGGGAAACGGGCAGAGCTTTGTGTCTGGGGGCCTATGGCTGGGAGTGGCCAGCTGGCTCCTTAAAATGCACCATACGCAGGATGGTGACCAGACCCATGGTGGCACCAGTGCCAAGTCGGGCTGCTTTTGTAGTACCAATTGCGTCCTGCAATTTGCCATCCAGAAGAGGGGCAGTTGAGTTTTGTTTACCAGAGTAAAGTGCCGTGGTTTGTTTTTGGGGGCCTATGGCTGAGAGTGGACGGCTGGCTCCTGAAAATCCACGATAGGCAGGATGGTTCCCAGACCAGAGGTGGCACCAGTGCCAAGTCGGGCTGGTTTGATAGTAATAAATAGCTCCTGCAATCTGCCATCCAGAAGCGGGGTAGATTACTTTTGTTTGCCAGGGAAACGGGCCGAGGTTTTTTTCTGGGGGCCTATGGCTGGGAGTGACCGGCTAGGTCCTGAAAAGCTACAGTAGGCAGGATGATTACCAGACCCATGGTAGCAGCAGTGCCAAGTTGGGCTGATTTGATAGTACCAAGTGGCTCCTGCAATCTGCCATCAAAAAGTTGGCAGGCGAGTTTTGTTTTCCAGGGAAAAGCGCCGTTGTTTGTGTTTGGGGCCCTGTGGCTGGGAGTGGCCGCCTGTCGTCTTAGAATCCACGTTACGCAGGATGGTTCCCAAATCCAAGGTGGCACCAGTGCCAAGTCGGGCTGGTTTGATAGTACCAAGTGGCTCCTGCAATCTGCCATCCAGAAGCGGGGCAGCTTACTTTTGTTTGCCAGGGAAACGGGCCGAGGTATTTGTCTGGGGCCCTATGGCAGGGAGTGACTGGCTGGCTCCTGAAAAGCTACGATAGGCAGGATGTTTACCAGACCCATGGTGGCACCAGTGCCAAGTTGGGCTAATTTGATAGTACCAAGTGGCTCCTGCAATCTGCCATCCAGAAGCGGGGCAGCTTACTTTTGTTTTCCATGGAAACGGGCCGAGGTTTCTGTCTGGGGGTCTATGGCTGGGAGTGACCTCCTGGCTCCTGAAAAGCTATGCTAGGCAGGATGGTGACCAGACCCATGGTGGCACCAGTGCCAAGTTGGGCTGGTTTGATAGTACCAAGTGGCTCCTGCAATCTGCCATCAAAATGTTGGCAGGCGAGTTTTGTTTTCCGGGGAAAAGCGCCGTTGTTTGTGTTTGGGGGCCTGTGGCTCGGAGTGGCCGGGTGGCTGCTTAGAATCCACGATACGCAGGATGGCTCCCAGGCCAGAGGAGGCACCAGTGTCAAGTTGGGCTGGTTTGATAGTACCAAGTGTCTCCTGCAATCTGCCATCCAGAAGCGGGGCAGCTTAATTTTGTTTGCCAGGGAAACGGGCCGTTGTTTGTGTCTGGGGGCCTACGGCTGGGAGTGACCGACTGGCTCCTGAAATGCTACGATAGGAGGGATGGTTCCCAGACCAGTGGTGGCACCAGTGCCAAGTTGGGCTGGTTTGATAGTACCAAGTGGCTCCTGCAATCTGCCATCAAAAAGTTGGCAGGCGAGTTTTGTTTTCCAGGGAAAAGCGCCGTTGTTTGTGATTGGGGGCCTGTGGCTTGGAGTGGCCGGCTGGCTCCATAGAATCCACGATACGCAGGATGGTTCCCAGACCAGAGGTGGCACCAGTGCCAAGTCGGGCTGGTTTGATGATGCCAATTTGCTCCTGCAATCTGCCATCCAGAAGCGGGGTAGCTTACTTTTGTGTGCCAGGGAAACGGGCCGAGGATTTTGGCTGGGGGCCCATGGCTGGGAGTGAGCGGCTGGCTCCTGAAAAGCTACCATAGGCAGGATGGTGACCAGACCCATGGTGGCACCAGTGCCAAGTTGGGCTGGTTTGATAGTACCAAGTGGCTCCTGCAATCTGCCATCAAAAAGTTGGCAGGCCAGTTTTGTTTTCCAGGGAAAAGCACCATTGATTTTGTTTGGGGGCCTGTGGCTGGGAGTGGCCAGCTGGCTACTTAGAGTCCACGATACGCAGGATGGTTCCCAGACCCAAGGTGGCACCAGTGCCAAGTCGGGCTGGTTTGATAGTACCAAGTGGCTCCTGCAATCTGCCATCCAGAAGCGGGGCAGCTGAATTTTGTTTGCCAGAGAAAAAGGCTGTTTTTTGTGTTTGGGGGCCTGTAGCTTGCAGTGGCGGGCTGGCTCCTGAAAATCCATGATACGCAGCATGCTTCCCAGACCCAAGGTGGCACCAGTGCCAAGTAGGGCTGGTTTGATAATACGAAGTGGCTCCTGCAATCTGCCATCCAGAAGAGGGGCAGTTGAGTTTTGTTTGCCAGAGAAAAGGGCCATGGTTTGTGTTTGGGGGCATATTGCTGAGAGAGGCCGGCTGGCTCCTTAAAATCCACGATAGGCAAGATGGTTCCCAGATCCAAGGTGGCACCAGTGCCACGTCTGGCTGGTTTGATAGTACTAAATAACTCCTGCAATCTGCCATCCAGAAGCGGGGCAGCTTACTTTTGTTTGCCAGGGAAACGAGCCGAGGTTTTTGTCTGGGGGCCTATGGCTGGGAGTGACCGGCTGGCTCCTGAAAAGCTACGATAGGCAGGATGGTGACCAGACCCATGGTGGCACCAGAGCCAAGTTGGGCTGGTTTGATAGTACCAAGTGGCTCCTGCAATCTGCCATCAAAAAGTTGGCAGGCGAGTTTTGTTTTCCAGGGAAAAGCGCCGTTGTTTGTGTTTGGGGGCCTGTGGCTGGGAGTGGCCGCCTGGCGCCTTAGAATTTACGTTACGCAGCATGGTTCCCAGAGCCAAGGTGGCACCAGTGCCAAGTCGGGCTGGTTTGATAGTACCAAGTGGCTCCTGCAATTTGCCATCAAAAAGTTGGCAGGCCAGTTTTGTTTTCCAGGGAAAAGCGCCGTTGTTTGTGTTTGGGGGCCTGTGGCTGGGAGTGGCCAGCTGGCTCCTAAGAATCCACGATACGCAGGATGGTTTCCAGACCAGAGGTGGCACCAGTGCCAAGTCGGGCTGGTTTGATGGTGCAAAGTGTCTCCTGCAATCTGCCATCCAGAAGCGGGGTAGCTTACTTTTGTTTGCCAGGGAAACGGGCAGAGCTTTGTGTCTGGGGCCTATGGCTGGGACTGACCGGCTGGCTCCTGAAAAGCTACGATACGCAGGATGGTGACCAGACCCATGGAGGCACCAGTGCCAAGTTGGGCTGGTTTGATAGTACCAAGTGGCTCCTGCAATCTGCCATCCAAAAGCAGGGCAGCTGAGTTTTGTTTGCCAAAGAAAAGGGCTGTGGTATGTGTTTGGGTCCTGTGGCTGGGAGTGGCCGGCTGGCTCCTTAAATTCCATGATACGCAGCATCGTTCCCAGGCCCAAGGTGGCACCAGTGCCAAGTTGGGCTGGTTTGACAGTGTCAAGCGCCTCCTGCAATCTCCCATCCACAAGTGGGGCAGCTGAGATTTTTTTTGCCTGTGAATCGGGCCATTGTTTTTGATTGGGGTCTGTGGCCGAGAGTGGTCGGCTGGCTCCTGACAATCCACAATACGCAGGATGGTTCCCAGAGCCAAGGTGGCACCAGTGCCAAGTTGGACTGGTTTGATTTTACCAAGTGCGTCCTGCAATCTGCCATTCAGAAGCGGGGCAGCTGAGTTTTGTTTGCCAGAGTAAAGGGCCGTGGTTTTTGTTTGGGGGCCTATGGCTCAGAGTGGCCGGCTGGCCCCTGAAAATCCACGATAGGCAGGATGGCTCCCAGACCCAAGGTGGCACCAGAGCCAAGTCGGGCTGGTTTGATGGTGCAAAGTGGCTCCTGCAATCTGCCATCACGACGCGGGGCAGCTGATTTTTGTTTGCCAGAGAACAAGTCCGTGGTTCATTTTTGGGGGCATATGGCTGGGAGTGGCCGGCTGGCTCCTTAAAAAGCTCGATACGCATGATGGTTCCCAGGCCAGATGTGGCACCAGTGCCAAGTTGGGCTGTTTTTGTAGTACCAAGTGCGTCCTGCAATTTGCCTTCCAGAAGAGGGGCAGTTGAGTTTTGTTTGCCAGAGAAAAGGGCCGTGGTTTGTGTTTGTGGGCATATGGCTGAGAGTGGCCGGCTGACACCTGAAAATCCACAATAGGCAGGATGGTTCCCAGAGCCAAGGTGGCACCAGTGCCAAGTCGGGCTGGTTTGATAGTACTAAATAACTCCTGCAATCTGCCATCAAAAAGTTGGCAGGCGAGTTTTGTTTTCCAGGGAAAAGCGCCGTTGTTTTTGTTTGGGGGCCTGTGCCTGGGAGTGGCCGGCTGGCTCCTTAGAATCCACGATACGCAGGATGGTTCCCAGACCAGAAGTGGCACCAGTGCCAAGTTGGGCTGGTTTGATGGTGCAAAGTGGCTCCTGCAATCTGCCATCCAGAAGCGGGGTAGCTTACTTTTGTTTGCCAGGGAAACGGGCAGAATTTTGTGTCTGGGGGCCAATGGCTGGGAGTGGCCGGCTGGCTCCTTAAAATGCACGATACGCAGGATGGTGACCAGACCCAAGGTGGTACCAGTGCCAAGTCGTGCTGCTTTTGTAGTACCAAGTGCGTCCTGCAATTTGCCATCCAGAAGAGGGGCAGTTGAGTTTTGTTTACCAGAGTAAAGTGCCGTGGTTTGTTTTGGGGGCCTATGGCTGAGAGTGGCCGGCTGGCCCCTGAAAATCCACGATAGGCAGGATGGTTCCCAGATCCAAGGTGGCACCAGTGCCAAGTCGGGCTGGTTTGATGGTGCAAAGTGGCTCCTGCAATCTGCCATCCAGACGCGGGGCAGCGGATTTTTGTTTGCTGGAGAAAAGTTCCGTGGTTTGTTTTTGGCGGTATATGGCTGGGCGTGGCCGGCTGGCTCCTTAAAAAGCTCGATACGCAGGATGGTTCCCTGACCCAAGGTGGCATCAGTGCCAAGTCGGGCTGTTTTCGTAGTACCAAGTGCGTCCTGCAATTTGCCATCCAGAAGAGGGGCAGTTGAGTTTTGTTTGCCAGAGAAAAGGGCCGTGGTTTGTGTTTGGGGGCATATGGCTGAGAGTGGCCGGCTGGCCCCTGAAAATCCACGATAGGCAGGATGGTTCCCAGAGCCAAGGTGGCATCACTGCCAAGTCGGGCTGGTTTGATAGTACCAAGTGGCTCCTGCAATCTGCCATCTAGAAGCGGGGCAGCTTACTTTTGTTTGCCAGGGAAACGGGCCGAGGTTTGTGTCTGGCGGTCTATGGCTGAGAGTGACCGGCTAGGTCCTGAAAAGCTACAAAAGGCAGGATGGTTACCAGACCCATGGTGACAGCAGTGCCAAGTTGGGCTGGTTTGATAGTACCAAGTGGCTCCTGCAATCTGCCATCAAAAAGTTTGCAGGCCAGTTTTGTTTTCCAGGGAAAAGCGCCGTTGTTTTTGTTTGGGGGCCTGTTGCTGGGAGTGGCCGGCTGGCTCCTTAGAATCCACGATACGCAGGATGGTTCCCAGACCAGAGGTGGCACCAGTGCCAAGTCGGGCTGGTTTGATGGTGCAAAGTGTCTCCTGCAATCTGCCATCCAGAAGCGTGATAGCTTACTTTTGTTTGCCAGGGAAACGGGCCGAGCTTTGTGTCTGGCGCCCATGGCTGGGAGTGACCGGCTGGCTCCTGAAAAGCTACGATAGGCAGGATGGTTATCAGACCCACGGAGGCACCAGTGCCAAGTTGGGCTGGTTTGATAGTACCAAGTGGCTCCTGCAATCTGCCATCCAGAAGAGGGGCAGTTGAGTTTTGTTTGCCAGAGAAAAGGGCCGTGGTTTTTGTTTGGGGGCCTATGGCTCAGAGTGGCCGGCTGGCCCCTGAAAATCCACGATAGGCAGAATGGTTCCCAGACCCAAGGTGGCACCAGTGCCAAGTCGGGCTGGTTTGATGGTGCAAAATGGCTCCTGCAATCTGCCATCCCAACGCGGGGCAGCTGATTTTTGTTTGCCAGAGAACAAGTCCGTGGTTCGTTTTTGGGGGCATATGGCTGGGAGGGGCCGGCTGGCTCCTTAAAATGCTCGATAGGCAGGATGGTTCCCAGACCCAAGGTGGCACCAGTGCCAAGTTGGGCTGTTTTTGTAGTACCAAGTGCGTCCTGCAATTTGCCCTCCAGAAGAGGGGCAGTTTAGTTTTGTTTGCCAGAGAAAAGGGCCGTGGTTTGTGCTTGAGGGCACATGGCTGAGAGTGTCCGGCTGGCTCCTGAAAATCCACGCTAGGCAGCATGGTTCCCAGACCCAAGGTGGCACCAGTGCCAAGTCGGGCTGGTTTGATGGTGCAAAGTGTCTCCTGCAATCTGCCATCCAGAAGCGGGGCAGCTGATTTTTGTTTGCTGGAGAAAAGGCTTTGGATTTTTTTGGGCGCCTGTGGCTGGGAGTGGCCAGCTGGCTCATTAGAATCCACGATACGCAGCATGGTTCCCAGAGCCAAGGTGGCACCAGTGCCAAGTTGGGCTGGTTTTGTAGTAGCAAGTGGCTCCTGCAATTTGCCATCCAGAAGAGGGGCAGTTGAGTTTTGTTTGCCAGAGGAAAGGGCCGTGGTTTTTGTTTGGGGGTACATGGCTGAGAGTGGCCGGCTGGCCCCTGAAATTCCACGATAGGCAGGATGGTTCGGAGATCCAAGGTGGAACCAGTGCCGAGTTGGGCTGGTTTTATGTTGCAAAGTGTCTCCTTCAATCTGCCATCAAAATGTTGGCAGGCGAGTTTTGTTTTCCAGGGAAAAGCGCCGTTGTTTGTGTTTGGGGGCCTGTGGCTGGGAGTGGCCAGCTGGCTCCTTAGAATCCACGATACGCAGGATGGTTCCCAGACCAGAGGTGGCACCAGTGCCAAGTCGGGCCAGTTTGATGGTGCAAAGTGGCTCCGGCAATTTGCCATCCAGAAGCGGGGCAGCTTACTTTTGTTTGCCAGGGAAACGGTCCGAGGTTTTTGTCTGGGGGCCTATGGCTGGGAGTGACCGGCTGGCTCCTGAAAAGTTACGATAGGCAGGATGGTTACCAGACCCATGGTGGCACCAGTGCCAAGTTGGGTTGTTTTTGTAGTACCAAGTGGCTCCTGCAATTTGCCCTCCAGAAGAGGGGCAGTTGAGTTTTGTTTGCCAGAGAAAAGGGCCGTGGTTTGTGCTTGAGGGCTTATGGCTGAGAGTGGCCGGCTGGCTCCTAAAAATCCACATTACGCCGCATGGTTCCCAGACCCAAGGTGGCACCAGTGCCAAGTCGGGCTGGTTTGATGGTGCAAAGTGTCTCCTGCAATCTGCCATCCAGAAGCGGGGTAGCCGATTTTTGTTTGCAAGAGAAAAGGTCTTTGGTTTTTATTGGGCGCCTGTGACTGGGAGTGGCCGGCTGGCTCATTAGAATCCACGATACGCAGCATGGTTCCCAGAGCCAAGGTGGCACCAGTGCCAAGTTGGGCTGGTTTTGTAGTAGCACGTGGCTCCTGCAATTTGCCATCCAGAAGAGGGGCAGTTGAGTTTTGTTGGCCAGAGGAAAGGGCCGTGGTTTTTGTTTGGGGGTACATGGCTGAGAGTGGCCGGCTGGCCCCTGAAAATCCACGATAGGCAGGATGGTTCCGAGATCCAAGGTGGGACCAGTGCCAAGTCGGGCTGGTTTTATGTTACAAAGTGGCTCCTGCAATCTGCCATCAAAATTTGGCAGGCGAGTTTTGTTTTCCAGGGAAAAGCGCCGTTGTTTGTGTTTGGGGACCTGTGGCTGGGAGTGGCCGGCTGGCTCCTTAGAATCCACGATACGCAGGATGGTTCCCAGACCCAAGGTGGCAGCAGTGCCAAGTTGGGCTGGTTTGATGGTGCAAAGTGGCTCCTCTAATCTGCCATCCAGAAGCGGGGTAGCTTACTTTTGTTTGCCATGGAAACGGGCAGAGCTTTGTGTCTGGGGGCCTATGGCTTGGAGTCGCCAACTGGCTCCTTAAAATGCACGACACGCAGGATGGTTCCCAGACCAGAGGTGGCACCAGTGCCAAGTTGGGTTGTTTTTGTAGTATCAAGTGCGTCCTGCAATTTGCCTTCCAGAAGAGGGGCAGTTGAGTTTTGTTTGCCAGAGAAAAGGGCCGTGGTTTGTGTTTGAGGGCATATGGCTGAGAGTGGCCGGCTGACACCACAAAATCCACAATAGGCAGGATGGTTCCCAGAGCCAAGGTGGCACCAGTGCCAAGTCGGGCTGGTTTGATAGTACTAAATAGCTCCTGCAATCTGCCATCCAGAAGCGGGGTAGCTTAATTTTGTTTGTCAGGGAAGCGGGCAGAGCTTTGTGTCTGGGGTCCTGTGGCTGGGAGTGGCCGGCTGGCTCCTTAGAATCCACGATACACAGGATGGTTCCCAGACCAGTGGTGGCACCAGTGCCAAGTTGGGCTGGTTTGATAGTACCAAGTGGCTCCTGCAATCTGCCATCAAAAAGTTGGCAGGCGAGTTTTGTTTACCAGAGTAAAGTGCCGTGGTTTGTTTTTGGGGGCCTATGGCTGAGAGTGGCCGACTGGCCCCTGAAAATCCACAATGGGCAGGATGGTTCCCAGATCCAAGGTGGCACCAGTGCCAAGTCGGGCTGGTTTGATGGTGCAAAGTGGCTCCTGCAATCTGCCATCCAGACGCGGGGCAGCGGATTTTTGTTTGCTGGAGAAAAGTTCCGTGGTTTGTTTTTGGCGGTATATGGATGGGAGTGGCCGGCTGTCTCCTTAAAAAGCTCGATACGCAGGATGGTTCCCTGACCCAAGGTGGCATCAGTGCCAAGTCGGGCTGTTTTCGTAGTACCAAGTGCGTCCTGCAATTTGCCGTCCAGAAGAGGGGCAGTTGAGTTTTGTTTGCCAGAGAAAAGGGCCGCGATTTGTGTTTGGGGGCATATGGCAGAGAGTGGCCGGCTGGCCCCTGAAAATCCACGATAGGCAGGATGGTTCCCAGACCAGAGGTGGCACCAGTACCAAGTCGGGCTGATTTGATAGTACCAAGTGGTTCCTGCAATCTGCCATCCAGAAGCGGGGCAGCTTACTTTTGTTTGCCAGGGATACGGGCCGAGGTTTTTTTCTGGGGGCCTATGGCTGGGAGTGACCGGCTGGCTCCTGAAAAGCTACAGTAGGCAGAATGATTACCAGACCCATGGTAGCAGCAGTGCCAAGTTGGGCTGATTTGATAGTACCAAGTGGCTCCTGCAATCTGCCATCAAAAAGTTGGCAGGCGAGTTTTGTTTTCCGGGAAAAAGCGCCGTTGTTTGTGTTTGGGGTCCTGTGGCTCGGAGTGGCCGGGAGGCTGCTTAGAATCCACGATACGCAGGATGGTTCCCAGACCAGTGGTGGCACCAGTGCCAAGTTGGGCTGGTTTGATAGTACCAAGTGGCTCCTGCAATCTGCCATCCAGAAGCGGGGTAGCTTACTTTTGTTTGCCAGGGAAATGGGCCGAAATTCTTGTCTGGGGGCCAGTGCCTGGGGCTGGCTGGCTGGCCCCTGAAAAGCTACGATAGGCAGGATGGTTTCCAGACCCATGGTGGCACCAGTGCCAAGTTGGGCTGGTTTGATAGTACCAAGTGGCTCCTGCAATCTGCCATCCAGAAGCGGGGTAGCTTACTTTTGTTTGCCAGGGAAATGGGCCGAGGTTTGTGTCTGGAGGCCTACGGCTGGGAATGACCGGCTGGCTCCTGAAATGCTACGATAGGCAGGATGGTGACCAGACCCATAGTGGCACCAGTGCCAAGTTGGGCTGGTTTGATTGTACCAAGTGGCTCCTGCAATCTGCCATCAAAAAGCTAGCAGGTGAGTTTTGTTTTCCAGGGAAAAGCGCCGTTGTTTGTGATTGGGGGCCTGTGGCTGGGAGTGGCTGGCTGGCTCCTTAGAATCCACGATACGCAGGATGGTTCCCAGACCAGAGGTGGCACAAGTGCCAAGTCGGGCTGGTTTGATGATGACAAGTTGCTCCTGCAATCTGCCATCCAGAAGCGGGGTACCTTACTTTTGTGTGCCAGGGAAACGGGCCGAGGTTTGTGGCTGGGGGCCCATGGCTGGGAGTGACCGGCTGGCTCCTGAAAAGCTACGATAGGCAGGATGGTGACCAGACCCATGGTTGCACCAGTGCCAAGTTGGGCTGGTTTGATAGTACCAAGTGGCTCCTGCAATCTGCCATCTAAAAGTTGGCAGGCCAGTTTTGTTTTCCAGGGAAAAGCACCGTTGTTTGTGTTTGGGGACCTGTGGCTGGGAGTGGCCAGCTGGCTACTTAGAATCCACGATACGCTGGATGGTTCCCAGACCCAAGTTGGCACCAGTGCCAAGTCGGGCTGGTTTGATAGTACCAAGTGGCTCCTGCAATCTGCCATCCAGAAGCGGGGCAGCTGAATTTTGTTTGCCAGAGAAAAAGGCTATTGTTTGCGTTTGGGGGCCTGTAGCTTGCAGTGGCGGGCTGACTCCTGAAAATCCATGATACGCAGCATGCTTCCCAGACCCAAGGTGGCACCAGTGCCAAGTAGGGCTGGTTTGATAGTACCAAGTGGCTCCTGCAATCTGCCATCCAGAAGAGGGGCAGTTGAGTTTTGTTTGCCAGAGAAAAGGGCCGTGGTTTGTGTTTGGGGGCATATGGCTGAGAGAGGCCGGCTGGCTCCTTAAAATCCACGATAGGCAGGATGGTTCCCAGACCAGAGGTGGCACCAGTGCCACGTCTGGCTGGTTTGATAGTACTAAATAACTCCTGCAATCTGCCATCCAGAAGCGGGGCAGCTTACTTTTGTTTGCCAGGGAAACGGGCCGAGGTTTTTGTCTGGGGGCCTATGGCTGGGAGTGACCGGCTGGCTCCTGAAAAGCTACGATAGGCAGGATGGTGACCAGACCGATGGTGGCACCAGAGCCAAGTTGGGCTGGTTTGATAGTACCAAGTGGCTCCTGCAATCTGCCATCAAAAACTTGGCAGGCGAGTTTTGTTTTCCAGGGAAAAGCGCCGTTGTTTGTGTTTGGGGGCCTGTGGCTGGGAGTGGCCGCCTGGCGCCTTAGAATCTACGTTACGCAGCATGGTTCCCAGAGCCAAGGTGGCACCAGTGCCAAGTCGGGCTGGTTTGATAGTACCAAGTGGCTCCTGCAATCTGCCATCAAAAAGTTGGCAGGCCAGTTTTGTTTTCCAGGGAAAAGCGCCGTTGTTTGTGTTTGGGGGCCTGTGGCTGGGAGTGGCCAGCTGGCTCCTAAGAATCCACGATACGCAGGATGGTTTCCAGACCAGAGGTGGCACCAGTGCCAAGTCGGGCTGGATTGATAGTGCAAAGTGTCTCCTGCAATCTACCATCCAGAAGCGGGTTAACTTACTTTTGTTTGCCAGGGAAACGGGCAGAGCTTTGTGTCTGGGGCCTATGGCTGGGACTGACCGGCTGGCTCCTGAAAAGCTACGATACGCAGGATGGTGACCAGACCCATGGAGGCACCAGTGCCAAGTTGGGCTGGTTTGATAGTACCAAGTGGCTCCTGCAATCTGCCATCCAAAAGCAGGGCAGCTGAGTTTTGTTTGCCAAAGAAAAGGGCTGTGGTATGTGTTTGGGTCCTGTGGCTGGGAGTGGCCGGCTGGCTCCTTAAATTCCATGATACGCAGCATCGTTCCCAGACCCAAGGCGGCACCAGTGCCAAGTTGGGCTGGTTTGACAGTGTCAAGCGCCTCCTGCAATCTCCCATCCACAAGTGGGGCAGCTGAGATTTTTTTGCCTGTGAATCGGGCCGTTGTTTTTGATTGGGGTCAGTGGCCGAGAGTGGTCGGCTGGCTCCTGACAATCCACAATACGCAGGATGGTTCCCAGAGCCAAGGTGGCACCAGTGCCAAGTCAGGCTGGTTTGATAGTACTAAATAGCTCCTGCAATCTGCCATCCAGAAGCGGGGTAGCTTAATTTTGTTTGTCAGGGAAACGGGCAGAGCTTTGTGTCTGGGGTCCTGTGGCTGGGAGTGGCCGGCTGGCTCCTTAGAATCCACGATACGCAGGATGGTTCCCAGACCAGAGGTGGCACCAGTACCAAGTCGGGCTGGTTTGATAGTACCAAGTGGCTCCTGCAATCTGCCATCCAGAAGCGGGGCAGCTTACTTTTGTTTGCCAGGGAAACGGGCCGAGGTATTTGTCTGGGGCCCTATGGCAGGGAGTGACTGGCTGGCTCCTGAAAAGCTACGATAGGCAGGATGTTTACCAGACCCATGGTGGCACCAGTGCCAAGTTGGGCTAATTTGATAGTACCAAGTGGCTCCTGCAATCTGCCATCCAGAAGCGGGGCAGCCTACTTTTGTTTTCCATGGAAACGGGCCGAGGTTTCTGTCTGGGGGTCTATGGCTGGGAGTGACCTCCTGGCTCCTGAAAAGCTATGCTAGGCAGGATGGTGACCAGACCCATGGTGGCACCAGTGCCAAGTTGGGCTGGTTTGATAGTACCAAGTGGCTCCTGCAATCTGCCATCAAAATGTTGGCAGGCGAGTTTTGTTTTCCGGGGAAAAGCGCCGTTGTTTGTGTTTGGGGTCCTGTGGCTCGGAGTGGCCGGGAGGCTGCTTAGAATCCACGATACGCAGGATGGTTCCCAGATCAGTGGTGGCACCAGTGCCAAGTTGGGCTGGTTTGATAGTACCAAGTGGCTCCTGCAATCTGCCATCCAGAAGCGGGGTAGCTTACTTTTGTTTGCCAGGGAAATGGGCCGAAATTCTTGTCTGGGGGCCAGTGCCTGGGGCTGGCTGGCTGGCCCCTGAAAAGCTACGATAGGCAGGATGGTTTCCAGACCCATGGTGGCACCAGTGCCAAGTTGGGCTGGTTTGATAGTACCAAGTGGCTCCTGCAATCTGCCATCCAGAAGCGGGGCAGCTTCATTTTGTTTGCCAGGGAAACAGGCCGAGGTTTGTGTCTGGAGGCCTACGGCTGGGAATGACCGGCTGGCTCCTGAAATGCTACGATAGGCAGGATGGTGACCAGACCCATAGTGGCACCAGTGCCAAGTTGGGCTGGTTTGATTGTACCAAGTGGCTCCTGCCCTCTGCCATCAAAAAGCTAGCAGGCGAGTTTTGTTTTCCAGGGAAAAGCGCCGTTGTTTGTGATTGGGGGCCTGTGGCTGGGAGTGGCTGGCTGGCTCCTTAGAATCCACGATACGCAGGATGGTTCCCAGACCAGAGGTGGCACCAGTGCCAAGTCGGGCTGGTTTGATGATGCCAAGTTGCTCCTGCAATCTGCCATCCAGAAGCGGGGTAGCTTACTTTTGTGTGCCAGGGAAACGGGCCGAGGTTTGTGGCTTGGGGCCCATGGCTGGGAGTGAGCGGCTGGCTCCTGAAAAGCTACGATAGGCAGGATGGTGACCAGACCCATGGTGGCACCAGTGCCAAGTTGGGCTGGTTTGATAGTACCAAGTGGCTCCTGCAATCTGCCATCAAAAAGTTGGCAGGCCAGTTTTGTTTTCCAGGGAAAAGCACCGTTGTTTGTGTTTGGGGGCCTGTGGCTGGGAGTGGCCAGCTGGCTACTTAGAATCCACGATACGCTGGATGGTTCCCAGACCCAAGTTGGCACCAGTGCCAAGTCGGGCTGGTTTGATACTACCAAGTGGCTCCTGCAATCTGCCATCCAGAAGCGGGGCAGCTGAATTTTGTTTGCCAGAGAAAAAGGCTGTTGTTTGCGTTTGGGGGCCTGTAGCTTGCAGTGGCGGGCTGACTCCTGAAAATCCATGATACGCAGCATGCTTCCCAGACGCAAGGTGGCACCAGTGCCAAGTAGGGCTGGTTTGATAGTACCAAGTGGCTCCTGCAATCTGCCATCCAGAAGAGGGGCAGTTGAGTCTTGTTTGCCAGAGAAAAGGGCCGTGGTTTGTGTTTGGGGGCATATGGCTGAGAGAGGCCGGCTGGCTCCTTAAAATCCACGATAGGCAGGATGGTTCCCAGACCAGAGGTGGCACCAGTTCCACGTCTGGCTGGTTTGATAGTACTAAATAACTCCTGCAATCTGCCATCCAGAAGCGGGGCAGCTTACTTTTGTTTGCCAGGGAAACGGGCCGAGGTTTTTGTCTGGGGGCCTATGGCTGGGAGTGACCGGCTGGCTCCTGAAAAGCTACGATAGGCAGGATGGTGACCAGACCGATGGTGGCACCAGAGCCAAGTTGGGCTGGTTTGATAGTACCAAGTGGCTCCTGCAATCTGCCATCCAAAAGTTGGCAGGCGAGTTTTGTTTTCCAGGGAAAAGCGCCGTTGTTTGTGTTTGGGGGCCTGTGGCTGGGAGTGGCCGCCTGGCGCCTTAGAATCTACGTTACGCAGCATGGTTCCCAGAGCCAAGGTGGCACCAGTGCCAAGTCGGGCTGGTTTGATAGTACCAAGTGGCTCCTGCAATCTGCCATCAAAAAGTTGGCAGGCCAGTTTTGTTTTCCAGGGAAAAGCGCCGTTGTTTGTGTTTGGGGGCCTGTGGCTGGGAGTGGCCAGCTGGCTCCTAAGAATCCACGATACGCAGGATGGTTTCCAGACCAGAGGTGGCACCAGTGCCAAGTCGGGCTGGATTGATGGTGCAAAGTGTCTCCTGCAATCTGCCATCCAGAAGCGGGTTAACTTACTTTTGTTTGCCAGGGAAACGGGCAGAGCTTTGTGTCTGGGGCCTATGGCTGGGACTGACCGGCTGGCTCCTTAAAAGCTACGATACGCAGGATGGTGACCAGACCCATGGAGGCACCAGTGCCAAGTTGGGCTGGTTTGATAGTACCAAGTGGCTCCTGCAATCTGCCATCCAAAAGCAGGGCAGCTGAGTTTTGTTTGCCAAAGAAAAGGGCTGTGGTATGTGTTTGGGTCCTGTGGCTGGGAGTGGCCGGCTGGCTCCTTAAATTCCATGATACGCAGCATCGTTCCCAGACCCAAGGTGGCACCAGTGCCAAGTTGGGCTGGTTTGACAGTGTCAAGCGCTTCCTGCAATCTCCCATCCACAAGTGGGGCAGCTGAGATTTTTTTGCCTGTGAATCGGGCCGTTGTTTTTGTTTGGGGGCCTATGGCTCAGAGTGGCCGGCTGGCCCCTGAAAATCCACGATACGCAGGATGGTTCCCAGACCCAAGGTGGCACCAGAGCCAAGTCGGGCTGGTTTGATGGTGCAAAGTGGCTCCTGCAATCTGCCATCCCGACGCGGGGCAGCTGATTTTTGTTTGCCAGAGAACAAGTCCGTGGTTCATTTTTGGGGGCATATGGCTGGGAGTGGCCGACTGGCTCCTTAAAAAGCTCGATACGCATGATGGTTCCCAGGCCAGAGGTGGCACCAGTGCCAATTTGGGCTGTTTTTGTAGTACCAAGTGCGTCCTGCAATTTGCCTTCCAGAAGAGGGGCAGTAGAGTTTTGTTTGCCAGAGAAAAGGGCCGTGGTTTGTGTTTGAGGGCATATGGCTGAGAGTGGCCGGCTGACACCTGAAAATCCACAATAGGCAGGATGGTTCCCAGACCCAAGGTGGCACCAGTGCCAAGTCGGGCTGGTTTGATAGTACTAAATAGCTCCTGCAATCTGCCATCAAAATTTTGGCAGGCGAGTTTTCTTTTCCAGGGAAAAGCGCCGTTGTTTTTGTTTGGGGGCCTGTGGCTGGGAGTGGCCGGCTGGCTCCTTAGAATCCACGATACGCAGGATGGTTCCCAGACCCAAGGTGGCACCAGTGCCAAGTCGGGCTGGTTTGATGGTGCAAAGTGGCTCCTGCAATCTGCCATCCAGAAGCGGGGTAGATTACTTTTGTTTGCCAGGGAAACGGGCAGAGCTTTGTGTCTGGGGGGCTATGGCTGGGAGTGGCCAGCTGGCTCCTTAAAATGCACCATACGCAGGATGGTGACCAGACCCAAGGTGGCACCAGTGCCAAGTCGGGCTGCTTTTGATAGTACCAATTGCATCCTGCAATTTCCCATCCAGAAGAGGGGCAGTTGAGTTTTGTTTACCAGAGTAAAGTGCCGTGGTTTGTTTTTGGGGGCCTATGGCTGAGAGTGGCCGGCTGGCCCCTGAAAATCCACGATAGGCAGGATGGTTCCCAGATCCAAGGTGGCACCAGTGCCAAGTCGGGCTGGTTTGATGGTGCAAAGTGGCTCCTGCAATCTGCCATCCAGACGTGGGGCAGCGGATTTTTGTTTGCTGGAGAAAAGTTCCGTGGTTTGTTTTTGGCGATATATGGCTGGGCGTGGCCGGCTGGCTCCTTAAAAAGCTCGATACGCAGGATGGTTCCCTGACCCAAGGTGGCATCAGTGACAAGTCGGGCTGTTTTCGTAGTACCAACTGCGTCCTGCAATTTGCCATCCAGAAGAGGGGCATTTGAGTTTTGTTTGCCAGAGAAAAGGCAGTGGTTTGTGTTTGAGGGCATATGGCTGAGAGTGGCCGGCTGGCTCCTGAAAATCCACGATACGCAGGATGGTTCCCAGACTAGAGGTGGCACCAGTGCCAAGTCAGGCTGGTTTGATAGTAATAAATAGCTCCTGCAATCTGCCATCCAGAAGCGGGGCAGCTTACTTTTGTATGCCAGGGAAACGGGCCGAGGTTTGTGTCTGGGGGCCTATGGCTGGGAGTGACCGGCTGGCTCCTGAAAAGCTACGATAGGCAGGATGGTTACCAGACCCATGGAGGCACCAGTGCCAAGTTGGGCTGGTTTGATAGTACCAAGTCGCTCCTGCAATCTGCCATCCAAAAGCAGGGCAACTGAGTTTTGTTTGCCAGAGAAAAGCGCTGTTGTTTGTGTTTGGGGTCCTGTGGCTGGGAGTGGCCGGCTGGCTCCTTAGAATCCACGATACGCAGGATGGTTCCCAGACCCAAGGTGGCACCAGTGCCAAGTCGGGCTGGTTTGATAGTACCAAGTGGTTCCTGCAATCTGCCATCCAGAAGCGGGGCAGCTTACTTTTGTTTACCATGGAAATGGGCCGAGCTTTGTGTCTGGGCGCCCATGGCTGGGAGTGACCGGCTGGCTCCTGAAATGCTACGATAGGCAGGATAGTGACCAGACCCATGGTGGCACCAGTGCCAAGTTGGGCTGGTTTGATAGCACCAAGTGGCACCTGCAATCTGCCATCATAAAGTTGGCAGGCGAGTTTTGTTTTCCAGGGAAAAGCGCCGTTGTTTGTGTTTGGGGGCCTGTGGCTGGGAGTGACCGGCTGCCTCCTTAGAATCCACGATACGCAGGATGGTTCCCAGACCCGAGGTGGCACCAGTGCCAAGTCGGGATAGTTTGATGGTGCAAAGTGGCTCCTGCAATCTGAAATCCAGAAGCGGGGTAGATTACTTTTGTTTGCCAGGGAAACGGCCCGAGGTTTTTTTCTGGGGGCCTATGGCTGGGAGTGACCGGCTGGCTCCTGAAAATCTACAGTAGGCAGGAGGATTACCAGACCCATGGTAGCAGCAGTGCCAAGTTGGGCTGATTTGATAGTACCAAGTGGCTCCTGCAATCTGCCATCAAAAAGTTGGCAGGCGAGTTTTGTTTTCCAGGGAAAAGCGCCGTTGTTTGTGTTTGGGGCCCTGTGGCTGGGAGTGGCCGCCTGTCGTCTTAGAATCCACGTTACGCAGCATGGTTCCCAAATCCAAGGTGGCACCAGTGCCAAGTCGGGCTGGTTTGATAGTACCAAGTGGCTCCTGCAATCTGCCATCCAGAAGCGGGGCAGCTTACTTTTGTTTGCCAGGGAAACGGGCCGAGGTATTTGTCTGGGGCCCTATGGCAGGGAGTGACTGGCTGGCTCCTGAAAAGCTACGATAGGCAGGATGTTTACCAGACCCATGGTGGCACCAGTGCCAAGTTGGGCTAATTTGATAGTACCAAGTGGCTCCTGCAATCTGCCATCCAGAAGCGGGGCAGCCTACTTTTGTTTTCCATGGAAACGGGCCGAGGTTTCTGTCTGGGGGTCTATGGCTGGGAGTGACCTCCTGGCTCCTGAAAAGCTATGCTAGGCAGGATGGTGACCAGACCCATGGTGGCACCAGTGCCAAGTTGGGCTGGTTTGATAGTACCAAGTGGCTCCTGCAATCTGCCATCAAAATGTTGGCAGGCGAGTTTTGTTTTCCAGGGAAAAGCGCCGTTGTTTGTGTTTGGGGGCCTGTGGCTCGGAGTGGCCGGGTGGCTGCTAGGAATCCACGATACGCAGGATGGCTCCCAGGCCAGAGGTGGCACCAGTGTCAAGTTGGGCTGGTTTGATAGTACCAAGTGGCTCCTGCAATCTGCCATCCAGAAGCGGGGTAGCTTACTTTTGTATGCCAGGGAAACGGGCCGAGGTTTGTGGCTGGGGGCCCATGGCTGGGAGTGACCGGCTGGCTCCTGAAATGCTACGATAGGCAGGATGGTGACCAGACCCATGGTGGCACCAGTGCCAAGTTGGGCTGGTTTGATAGTACCAAGTCGCTCCTGCAATCTGCCATCAAAAAGTTGGCAGGCCAGTTTTGTTTTCCAGGGAAAAGCACCGTTGTTTGTGTTTGGGGGCCTGTGGCTGGGAGTGGCCAGCTGGCTACTTAGAATCCACGATACGCAGGATGGTTCCCAGACCCAAGGTGGCACCAGTGCCAAGTCGGGCTGGTTTGATACTACCAAGTGGCTCCTGCAATCTGCCATCCATAAGCGGGGCAGCTGAATTTTGTTTGCCAGAGAAAAAGGCTGTTGTTTGTGTTTGGGGGCCTGTAGCTTGCAGTGGCGGGCTGGCTCCTGAAAATCCATGATACGCAGCATGCTTCCCAGACCCAAGGTGGCACCAGTGCCAAGTAGGGCTGGTTTGATAATACCAAGTGGCTCCTGCAATCTGCCATCCAGAAGAGGGGCAGTTGAGTTTTGTTTGCCAGAGAAAAGGGCCGTGGTTTGTGTTTGGGGGCATATGGCTGAGAGAGGCCGGCTGGCTCCTTAAAATCAACGATAGGCAAGATGGTTCCCAGATCCAAGGTGGCACCAGTGCCACGTCTGGCTGGTTTGATAGTACTAAATAACTCCTGCAATCTGCCATCCAGAAGCGGGGCAGCTTACTTTTGTTTGCCAGGGAAACGGGCCGAGGTTTTTGTCTGGGGGCCTATGGCTGGGAGTGACCGGCTGGCTCCTGAAAAGCTACGATAGGCAGGATGGTGACCAGACCGATGGTGGCACCAGAGCCAAGTTGGGCTGGTTTGATAGTACCAAGTGGCTCCTGCAATCTGCCATCAAAAAGTTGGCAGGCGAGTTTTGTTTTCCAGGGAAAAGCGCCGTTGTTTGTGTTTGGGGCCCTGTGCCTGGGAGTGGCTGGCTGGCTCCTTAGAATCCACGATACGCAGGATGGTTCCCAGACCACAAGTGGCACCAGTGCCAAGTTGGGCTGGTTTGATTGTGCAAAGTGGCTCCTGCACTCTGCCATCCAGAAGCGGGGTAGCTTACTTTTGTTTGCCAGGGAAACGGGCAGAATTTTGTGTCTGGGGGCCAATGGCTGGGAGTGGCCAGCTGGCTCCTTAAAATGCACGATACGCAGGATGGTGACCAGACCCAAGGTGGTACCAGTGCCAAGTTGGGCTGGTTTGATAGTACCAAGTGGCTCCTGCAATCTGCCATCCAGAAGAGGGGCAGTTGAGTTTTGTTTACCAGAGTAAAGTGCCGTGGTTTGTTTTTGGGGGCCTATGGCTGAGAGTGGCCGGCTGGCCCCTGAAAATCCACGATAGGCAGGATGGTTCCCAGATCCAAGGTGGCACCAGTGCCAAGTCGGGCTGGTTTGATGGTGCAAAGTGGCTCCTGCAATCTGCCATCCAGACGCGGGGCAGCGGATTTTTGTTTGCTGGAGAAAAGTTCCGTGGTTTGTTTTTGGCGGTATATGGCTGGGCGTGGCCGGCTGGCTCCTTAAAAAGCTCGATACGCAGGATGGTTCCCTGACCCAAGGTGGCATCAGTGCCAAGTCGGGCTGTTTTCGTAGTACCAAGTGGCTCCTGCAATTTGCCATCCAGAAGAGGGGCAGTTGAGTTTTGTTTGCCAGAGAAAAGGGCCGTGGTTTGTGTTTGGGGGCATATGGCTGAGAGTGGCCGGCTGGCCCCTGAAAATCCACAATAGGCAGGATGGTTCCCAGAGCCAAGGTGGCATCACTGCCAAGTCGGGCTGGTTTGATAGTACCAAGTGGCTCCTGCAATCTGCCATCTAGAAGCGGGGCAGCTTACTTTTGTTTGCCAGGGAAACGGGCCGAGGTTTGTGTCTGGCGGCCTATGGCTGAGAGTGACCGGCTAGGTCCTGAAAAGCTACAATAGGCAGGATGGTTACCAGACCCATGGTGGCAGCAGTGCCAAGTTGGGCTGGTTTGATAGTACCAAGTGGCTCCTGCAATCTGCCATCAAAAAGTTTGCAGGCCAGTTTTGTTTTCCAGGGAAAAGCGCTGTTGTTTTTGTTTGGGGGCCTGTGGCTGGGAGTGGCCAGCTGGCTCCTTAGAATCCACGATACGCAGGATGGTTCCCAGACCAGAGGTGGCACCAGTGCCAAGTCGGGCTGGTTTGATGGTGCAAAGTGTCTCCTGCAATCTGCCATCCAGAAGCGTGATAGCTTACTTTTGTTTGCCAGGGAAACGGGCCGAGCTTTGTGTCTGGCGCCCATGGCTGGGATTGACCGGCTGGCTCCTGAAAAGCTACGATAGGCAGGATGGTTACCAGACCCACGGAGGCACCAGTGCCAAGTTGGGCTGGTTTGATAGTACCAAGTGGCTCCTGCAATCTGCCATCCAGAAGAGGGGCAGTTGAGTTTTGTTTGCCAGAGAAAAGGGCCGTGGTTTTTGTTTGGGGGCCTATGGCTCAGAGTGGCCGGCTGGCCCCTAAAAATCCACGATAGGCAGAATGGTTCCCAGACCCAAGGTGGCACCAGTGCCAAGTCGGGCTGGTTTGATGGTGCAAAATGGCTCCTGCAATCTGCCATCCCAACGCGGGGCAGCTGATTTTTGTTTGCCAGAGAACAAGTCCGTGGTTCGTTTTTGGGGGCATATGGCTGGGAGGGGCCGGCTGGCTCCTTAAAATGCTCGATAGGCAGGATGGTTCCCAGACCCAAGGTGGCACCAGTGCCAAGTTGGGCTGTTTTTGTAGTACCAAGTGCGTCCTGCAATTTGCCATCCAGAAGCGGGGCAGCTTACTTCTGTTTGCCAGGGAAACGGGCCGAGGTTTTTGTCTGGGGGCCTATGGCTGGGAGTGACCGGCTGGCTCCTGAAAAGCTACGATAGGCAAGATGGTTACCAGACCCATGGTGGCACCAGTGCCAAGTTGGGCTGTTTTTGTAGTACCAAGTGCGTCCTGCAATTTGCCGTCCAGAAGAGGGGCAGTTGAGTTTTGTTTGCCAGAGAAAAGGGCCGTGGTTTGTGTTTGAGGGCATATGGCTGAGAGTGGCCGGCTGGCTCCTAAAAATCCACATTATGCAGCATGGTTCCCAGACCCAAGGTGGCACCAGTGCCAAGTCGGGCTGGTTTGATGGTGCAAAGTGTCTCCTGCAATCTGCCATCCTGAAGCGGGGTAGCCGATTTTTGTTTGCAAGAGAAAAGGTCTTTGGTTTTTATTGGGCGCCTGTGACTGGGAGTGGCCGGCTGGCTCATTAGAATCCACGATACGCAGCATGGTTCCCAGAGCCAAGGTGGCATCAGTGCCAAGTTGGGCTGGTTTTGTAGTAGCACGTGGCTCCTGCAATTTGCCATCCAGAAGAGGGGCAGTTGAGTTTTGTTTGCCAGAGAAAAGGGCCGTGGTTTGTGTTTGGGGGCATATGGCTGAGAGTGGCCGGCTGGCCCCTGAAAATCCACGATAGGCAGGATGGTTCCGAGATCCAAGGTGGGACCAGTGCCAAGTCGGGCTGGTTTTATGTTACAAAGTGGCTCCTGCAATCTGCCATCAAAATTTGGCAGGCGAGTTTTGTTTTCCAGGGAAAAGCGCCGTTGTTTGTGTTTGGGGACCTGTGGCTGGGAGTGGCCGGCTGGCTCCTTAGAATCCACGATACGCAGGATGGTTCCCAGACCCAAGGTGGCAGCAGTGCCAAGTTGGGCTGGTTTGATGGTGCAAAGTGGCTCCTCTAATCTGCCATCCAGAAGCGGGGTAGCTTACTTTTGTTTGCCAGGGAAACGGGCAGAGCTTTGTGTCTGGGGGCCTATGGCTTGGAGTGGCCAACTGGCTCCTTAAAATGCACGACACGCAGGATGGTTCCCAGACCAGAGGTGGCACCAGTGCCAAGTTGGGCTGTTTTTGTAGTACCAAGTGCGTCCTGCAATTTGCCTTCCAGAAGAGGGGCAGTTGAGTTTTGTTTGCCAGAGAAAAGGGCCGTGGTTTGTGTTTGAGGGCATATGGCTGAGAGTGGCCGGCTGACACCACAAAATCCACAATAGGCAGGATGGTTCCCAGAGCCAAGGTGGCACCAGTGCCGAGTCGGGCTGGTTTGATAGTACTAAATAGCTCCTGCAATCTGCCATCCAGAAGCGGGGTAGCTTAATTTTGTTTGTCAGGGAAACGGGCAGAGCTTTGTGTCTGGGGTCCTGTGGCTGGGAGTGGCCGGCTGGCTCCTTAGAATCCACGATACACAGGAAGGTTCCCAGACCAGTGGTGGCACAAGTGCCAAGTTGGGCTGGTTTGATAGTACCAAGTGGCTCCTGCAATCTGCCATCAAAAAGTTGGCAGGCGAGTTTTGTTTACCAGAGTAAAGTGCCGTGGTTTGTTTTTGGGGGCCTATGGGTGAGAGTGGCCGACTGGCCCCTGAAATTCCACAATAGGCAGGATGGTTCCCAGATCCAAGGTGGCACCAGTGCCAAGTCGGGCTGGTTTGATGGTGCAAAGTGGCTCCTGCAATCTGCCATCCAGACGCGGGGCAGCGGATTTTTGTTTGCTGGAGAAAAGTTCCGTGGTTTGTTTTTGGAGGTATATGGATGGGAGTGGCCGGCTGTCTCCTTAAAAAGCTCGATAAGCAGGATGGTTCCCTGACCCAATGTGGCATCAGTGCCAAGTCGGCCTGTTTTCGTAGTACCAAGTGCGTCCTGCAATTTGCCGTCCAGAAGAGGGGCAGTTGAGTTTTGTTTGCCAGAGAAAAGGGCCGTGATTTGTGTTTGGGGGCATATGGCAGAGAGTGGCCGGCTGGCCCCTGAAAATCCACGATAGGCAGGATGGTTCCCAGAGCCAAGGTGGCACCAGTGCCAAGTCGGGCTGGTTTGATAGTAATAAATAGCTCCTGCAATCTGCCATCCAGAAGCGGGGCAGCTTACTTTTGTTTGCCAGGGAAACGGGCCGAGGTTTGTGTCTGGGGGCCTATGGCTGGGAGTGACCGGCTGGCTCCCGAAAAGCTACGATAGGCAGGATGGTGACCAGACCCATGGTGGCACCAGTGCCAAGTTGGGCTGGTTTGATAGTACCAAGTGGCTCCTGCAATCTGCCATCAAAAAGTTGGCAGGCGAGTTTTGTTTTCCAGGGAAAAGCGCCGTTGTTTGTGTTTGGGGGCCTGCGGCTGGGAGTGGCTGGCTGGCGCCTTAGAATCTAGGTTACGCAGCATGGTTCCCAGACCCAAGGTGGCACCAGTGCAAAGTCGGGCTGGTTTGATAGTACCAAGTGGCTCCTGCAATCTGCCATCCAGAAGCGGGGCAGCTTACTTTTGTTTGCCAGGGAAACGGGCCGAGGTTTTTGTCTGGGGGCCTATGGCTGGGAGTGAGCGGCTGGCTCCTGAAAAGCTACCATAGGCAGGATGGTGACCAGACCCATGGTGGCAGCAGTGCCAAGTTGGGCTGGTTTGATAGTACCAAGTGGCTCCTGCAATCTACCATCAAAAAGTGGGCAGGCGAATTTTGTTTTCCAGGGAAAAGCGCCGTTGTTAGTGTTTGGCGGCCTGTGGCTGGGAGAGGCCGCCTGGCGCCTTAGAATCTACGTTACGCAGCATGGTTCCCAGACCCAAGGTGGCACCAGTGCCAAGTCGGGCTGGTTTGATAGTACCAAGTGGCTCCTGCAATCTGCCATCCAGAAGCGGGGTAGCTTACTTTTGTTTGCCAGGGAAACTGGCCGAGGTTTGTGACTGGGGGCCTATGGCTGGGAGTGACCGGCTGGCTCCTGAAAAGCTACGATAGGCAGGATGGTGACCAGACCCATGGTGGCACCAGTGCCAAGTTGGGCTGGTTTGATAGTACTAAGCGGCTCCTGCAATCTGCCATCAAAATGTTGGCAGGCGAGTTTTGTTTGCCAGGGAAAAGCGCCGTTGTTTGTGTTTGTGGGCCTGTGACCGGGAGTGGCCAGCTGGCTCCTAAGAATCCACGATACGCAGGATGGTTCCCAGACCAGAGGTGGCACCAGTGCCAAGTCGGGCTGGTTTGATGGTGCAAAGTGGCTCCTGCAATCTGCCATCCAGAAGCGGGGTAGCTTACTTTTGTTTGCCATGGAATCGGGCAGAGCGTTGTGTCTGGGGCCTATGGCTGGGAGTAACCGGCTGGCTCCTGAAAAGCTACGATAGGCAGGATGGTTACCAGACCCATGGAGGCACCAGTGCCAAGTTGGGCTGGTTTGATAGTACCAAGTGGTTCCTGAAATCTGCCATGCAGAAGCAGGACAGCTTACTTTTATTTACCATGGAAATGGGCCGAGCTTTGTGTCTGGGCGCCTGTGGCTGGGAGTGACCGGCTGGCTCCTCAAAAGCTACGATAGGCAGGATTGTGACAAGACCCAAGGTGGCACCAGTGCCAAGTTGCGCTGGTTTGATAGCACGAAGTGGCTCCTGCAATCTGCCATCAAAAAGTTGGTAGGCGAGTTTTGTTTTCCAGGAAAAAGAGCCGTTGTTTGTGTTTGGGGGCCTGTGCCTGGGAGTGGCCGGCTGGGTCCTTAGAATCCACGATACGCAGGATGGTTCCCAGACCAGAGGTGGCACCAGTGCCAAGTTGGGCTGTTTTTGTAGTACCAAGTGCGTCCTGCAATTTGCCTTCCAGAAGAGGGGCAGTTGAGTTTTGTTTGCCAGAGAAAAGGGCCGTGGTTTGTGTTTGAGGGCATATGGCTGAGAGTGGCCGGGTGACACCACAAAATCCACAATAGGCAGGATGGTTCCCAGACCCAAGGTGGCACCAGTGCCGAGTCGGGCTGGTTTGATAGTACCAAGTGGCCCCTGCAATCTGCCATCCAGAAGCGGGGCAGCTTAATTTTGTTTGTCAGGGAAACGGGCAGAGCTTTGTGTCTGGGGTCCTGTGGCTGGGAGTGGCCGGCTGGCTCCTTAGAATCCACGATACACAGGATGGTTCCCAGACCAGTGGTGGCACCAGTGCCAAGTTGGGCTGGTTTGATAGTATCAAGTGGCTCCTGCAATCTGCCATCAAAAAGTTGGCAGGCGAGTTTTGTTTTCCAGGGAAAAGCGCCGTTGTTTGTGTTTGAGGGCATATGGCTGAGAGTGGCCGGCTGACACCACAAAATCCACCATACGCAGGATGGTACCCAGACCCGAGGTGGCACCAGTGCCAAGTCGGGATAGTTTGATGGTGCAAAGTGGCTCCTGCAATCTGCCATCCAGAAGCGGGGCAGCTTACTTTTGTTTGCCAGGGAAACGGGCCGAGGTTTTTTTCTGGGGGCCTATGGTTGGGAGTGACCGGCTGGCTCCTGAAAAGCTACAGTAGGCAGGATGATTACCAGACCCATGGTGGCACCAGTGCCAAGTTGGGCTGATTTGATAGTACCAAGTGGCTCCTGCAATCTGCCATCAAAATTTGGCAGGCGAGTTTTGTTTTCGAGGGAAAAGCGCCGTTGTTTGTGTTTGGGGCCCTGTGGCTGGGTGTGGTCGGCTGGCTCCTTAGAATCCACGATACGCAGGATGGTTCCCAGACCCGAGGTGGCACCAGTGCCAAGTCGGGCTGGTTTGATGGTTCAAAGTGGCTCCTGCAATCTGCCATCCTGAAGCGGGGTAGCTTACTTTTGTTTGCCGAGGAAACGGGCAGAGATTTGTGTTTGGGGCCTATGGCTGGGACTGACCGGCTGGCTCCTGAAAAGCTACGATAGGCAGGATGGTGACCAGACCCATGGAGGCACCAGTGCCAAGTAGGGCTGGTTTGATAGTACCAAGTGGCTCCTGCAATCTGCCATCCAGAAGCGGGGCAGCTTACTTTTGTTTGCCAGGGAAACGGGCCGAGGTTTGTGTCTGGGGGCCTATGGCTGGGAGTGACCGGCTGGCTCCTGAAAAGCTCCGATAGGCAGGATGCTGACCAGACCCATGGTGGCAGCAGTGCCAAGTTGGGCTGGTTTCATAGTACCAAGTGGCTCCTGCAATCTGCCATCAAAAAGTTGGCAGGCCAGTTTTGTTTTCCAGGGAAAAGCGCCGTTGTTTGTGTTTGGGGGCCTGTGGATGGGAGTGGCCGACTGGCGCCTTAGAATCTACGTTACGCAGCATGGTTCCCAGACCCATGGTGGCACCAGTGCCAAGTTGGGCTGGTTTGATAGTACCAAGTGGCTCCCGCAATCTGCCATCCAGAAGCGGGGCAGCTTACTTTTGTTTGCCAGGGAAACGGGCCGAGGTTTTTGTCTGGGGACCTATGGCTGGGAGTTACCGGCTGGCTCCTGAAAAGCTACGATAGGCAGGATGGTGACCAGACCCATGGTGGCACCAGTGCCAATTTGGGCTGGTTTGATAGTACCAAGTGGCTCCTGCAATCTGCCATCAAAAATTTGGCAGGCGAGTTTTGTTTTCCAGGGAAAAGCGCCGTTGTTTTCGTTTGGGGGCCTGTGGTTGGGAGTGGCCGCCTGGCGCCTTAGAATCTACGTTACGCAGCATGGTTCCCAGAGCCAAGGTGGCACCAGTGCCAAGTCGGGCTGGTTTGATAAGACCAAGTGGCTCCTCTAATCTGCCATCCAGAAGCGGGGCAGCTTACTTTTGTTTGCAGGGAAACGGGCCGAGGTTTGTGTCTGGCGGCCTATGGCTGAGAGTGATTGGCTGGCTCCTAAAAAGCTACGATAGGCAGGATGGTGACCAGACCCATAGTGGCAGCACTGCCAAGTTGGGCTGGTTTGATAGTACCAAGTGGCTCCTGCAATCTGCCATCAAAATTTGGTAGGCGAGTTTTGTTTTCCAGGGAAAAGCGCCGTTGTTTGTGTTTGGCGGCCTGTGGCTGGGAGTGGCCGCCTGGCGCCTTAGAATCTACGTTACGCAGCATGGTTACCAGACCCATGGAGGCACCATTGCCAAGTCGGGCTGGTTTGATAGTACCAAGTGGCTCCTGCAATCTGCCATCCAGAAGCGGGGCAGCTTACTTTTGTTTGCCAGGGAAACGGGCCGAGGTTTGTGTCTGGGGGCCTATGGCTGGGAGTGACCGGCTGGCTCCTGAAAAGCTACGATAGGCAGGATGGTTACCAGACCCATGGTGGCACCAGTGCCAAGTTGGGCTGGTTTGATAGTACCAAGTGGTTCCTGAAATCTGCCATGCAGAAGCGGGACAGCTTACTTTTATTTACCATGGAAATGGGCCGAGCTTTGTGTCTGGGCGCCTGTGGCTGGGAGTGACCGGCTGGCTCCTGAAAAGCTACGATAGGCAGGATTGTGAAAAGACCCATGGTGGCACCAGTGCCAAGTTGCGCTGGTTTGATAGCACGAAGTGGCTCCTGCAATCTGCCATCAAAAAGTTGGTAGGCGAGTTTTGTTTTCCAGGGAAAAGAGCCGTTGTTTGTGTTTGGGGGCCTGTGGCTGGGAGTGGCCGGCTGGCTCCTTAGAATCCACGATACGCAGGATGGTTCCCAGACCAGAGGTGGCACCAGTGCCAAGTTGGGCTGTTTTTGTAGTACCAAGTGCGTCCTGCAATTTGCCTTCCAGAAGAGGGGCAGTTGAGTTTTGTTTGCCAGAGAAAAGGGCCGTGGTTTGTGTTTGAGGGCATATGGCTGAGAGTGGCCGGCTGACACCACAAAATCCACAATAGGCAGGATGGTTCCCAGAGCCAAGGTGGCACCAGTGCCAAGTCGGGCTGGTTTGATAGTACTAAATAACTCCTGCAATCTGCCATCCAGAAGCGGGGCAGCTTAATTTTGTTTGTCAGGGAAGCGGGCAGAGCTTTTTGTCTGGGGTCCTGTGGCTGGGAGTGGCCGGCTGGCTCCTTAGAATCCACGATACACAGGATGGTTCCCAGACCAGTGGTGGCACCAGTGCCAAGTTGGGCTGGTTTGATAGTACCAAGTGGCTCCTGCAATCTGCCATCAAAAATTTGGCAGGCGAGTTTTGTTTTCCAGGGAAAAGCGCCGTTGTTTGTGTTTGGGGCCCTGTGGCTGGGAGTGGCCGCCTGTCGTCTTAGAATCCACGTTACGCAGCATGGTTCCCAGACCCAAGGTGGCACCAGTGCCAAGTCGGGCTGGTTTCATAGTACCAAGTGGCTCCTGCAATCTGCCATCCAGAAGCGGGGCAGCTTACTTTTGTTTGCCAGGGAAACGGGCCGAGGTATTTGTCTGGGGCCCTATGGCAGGCAGTGACTGGCTGGCTCCTGAAAAGCTACGATAGGCAGGATGTTTACCAGACCCATGGTGGCACCAGTGCCAAGTTGGGCTAATTTGATAGTACCAAGTGGCTCCTGCAATCTGCCATCCATAAGAGGGGCAGCTTACTTTTGTTTTCCATGGAAACGGGCCGAGGTTTCTGTCTGGGGGTCTATGGCTGGGAGTGACCTCCTGGCTCCTGAAAAGCTATGCTAGGCAGGATGGTGACCAGACCCATGGTGGCACCAGTGCCAAGTCGGGCTGGTTTGATAGTACCAAGTGGCTCCTGCAATCTGCCATCAAAATGTTGGCAGGCGAGTTTTGTTTTCCGGGGAAAAGCGCCGTTGTTTGTGTTTTGGGGCCTGTGGCTGGGAGTGGCCGGGTGGCTGCTTAGAATCCACAATACGCAGGATGGTTCCCAGACCAGAGGTGGCACCAGTGCCAAGTTGGGCTGGTTTGATGGTGCAAAGTGGCTCCTACAATCTGCCATCCAGAAGCGGGGTAGCTTACTTTTGTTTGCCATGGAAACGGGCCGAAATTCTTGTCTGGGGGCCAGTGCCTGGGGCTGGCTGACTGGCCCCTGAAAAGCTACGATAGGCAGGATGGTGACCAGACCCATGGTGGCACCAGTGCCAAGTTTGGCTGGTTTGATAGTACCAAGTGGCTCCTGCAATCTGCCATCCAGAAGCGGGGCAGCTTAATTTTGTTTGCCAGGGAAACGGGCCGAGGTATTTGTCTGGGGTCCTACGGCTGGGAGTGACCAGCTGGCTCCTGAAATGCTACGATAAGCAGGATGGTGACCAGACCCATAGTGGCACCAGTGCCAAGTTGGGCTGGTTTGATAGTACCAAGTGGCTCCTGCACTCTGCCATCAAAAATCTAGCAGGCGAGTTTTGTTTTCCAGGGAAAAGCACCGTTGTTTGTGTTTGGGGGCCTGTGGCTGGGTGTGGCCAGCTGGCTACTTAGAATCCACGATACGCAGGATGGTTCCCAGACCCAAGTTGGCACCAGTGCCAAGTCGGACTGGTTTGATACTACCAAGTGGCTCCTGCAATCTGCCATCCAGAAGCAGGGCAGCTGAATTTTGTTTGCCAGAGAAAAAGGCTGTTGTTTGTGTTTGGGGGCCTGTAGCTTGCAGTGGCGGGCTGGCTCCTGAAAATCCATGATACGCAGCATGCTTCCCAGACCCAAGGTGGCACCAGTGCCAAGTAGGGCTGGTTTGATAGTACCAAGTGGCTCCTGCAATCTACCATCCAGAAGAGGGGCAGTTGAGTTTTGTTTGCCAGAGAAACGGGCCGTGGTTTGTGTTTGGGGCCTATGGCTGAGAGTGGCCGGCTGGCTCCTGAAAATCCATGATACGCAGCATGGTTCCCAGACCCAAGGTGGCACCAGTGCCAAGTGGGGCTGGTTTGACAGTGTCAAGTGCCTCCTGCAATCTCCCATCCAGAAGCGGGGCAGCTGAGTTTTGTTTGCCTGTGAACCGGGCCGTTGTTTTTGATTGGGGTCTGTGGCCGAGAGTGGTCGGCTGGCTCCTGAAAATCCACAATACGCAGGATGGTTCCCAGACCCAAGGTGGCACCAGTGCCAAGTCGGGCTGGTTTGATAGTACCAAGTGGCTCCTGCAATCTGCCATCCAGAAGCGGTGCAGCTGAGTTTTGTTTGCCAGAGGAAAGGACCGTGGGTTGTGTTTGGGGGCCTATGGCTGGGAGTGGCCGGCTGTCTCAATAAAAAGATCGATACGCAGGATGGTTCCCAGACCCAAGGTGGCACCAGTGCCAAGTCGGGCTGTTTTTATAGTACCAAGTGCGTCCTGCAATTTGCCATCCAGAAGAGGGGCAGTTGAGTTTTGTTTGCCAGGGAAAAGCGCCGTTGTTTGTGTTTGGGGGCCTGTGGCTGGGTGTGGCCGGCTGGCGCCTTAGAATCTACGTTACGCAGCATGGTTCCCAGACCCAAGGTGGCACCAGTGCCAAGTCGGGCTGGTTTGATAGTACCAAGTGGCTCCTGCAATCTGCCATCCTGAAGCGGGGCAGCTTACTTTTGTTTGCCAGGGAAACGGGCCGAGGTTTGTGACTGGGGACCTATGGCTGGGAGTGACCGGCTGGCACCTGGAAAGCTACAATAGGCAGGATGGTTACCAGACCCATGGTAGCACCAGTGCCAAGTCGGGCTGTTTTTATAGTACCAAGTGCGTCCTACAATTTGCCATCCAGAAGAGGGGCAGTTGAGTTTTGTTTTCCAGGGAAAAGTGCCGTTGTTTGTGTTTGGGGGCCTGTGGCTGGGAGTGGCCGGCTGGCTCCTTTGAACCCAAGATACGCAGGATGGTTCCCAGACCCAAGGTGGCACCAGTGCCAAGTCGGCCTGCGGTTTTAGTATCAAGTTCATCCTGCAATTTGCCCTCCAGAAGAGGGGCAGCTGAGTTTTGTTTGCCAGAGAAACGGGCCGAGGTTTCTGTTTGGTTCATATGGCTGAGAGTGGCCGGCTGGCCCCTGAAAATCCACGATAGGCAGGATGGTTCCCAGATCAGAGGTGGAACCAGTGCCAAGTCGGGCTGGTTTGATAGTCCCAAGTGTCTCCTGCAATCTGCCATCCAGAAGCGGGGCAGCTTACTTTTGTTTGCGAGAAATGGGCCTAGGTTTTTGTTTGGGGGCCTGTGGCTAGGAGTGGCCGGCTGGCTCCCAAGAATCCACGATACGCAGGATGTTTCCCACACCCAAGGTGGTACCAGTGCCAAGTCGGGCTGGTTTGATAGTACCAAGTGGTTCCTGCAAACTCCATCAAAATGTTGGCAGGCGTGTTTTGTTTTCCAGGGAACAGCGCCGTTGATTTTGTTTGGGGGCCTGTGGCTGGGAGTGGCCGGCTGGCTCCTTAGAATCCACGATACGCAGGATGGTTCCCAGACCCAAGGTGGCACCAGTGCCAAGCCGGGCTGGTTTGATAGTACCAAGTGGCTCCTGCAATCTGCCATCCATAAGCGGGGCAGCTGAGTTTTGTTTGCCAGAGAAAAGGGCCGTGGGTTGTGTTTGGGGGCATATGGCTGGGAGTGGCCACCTGGCTCCTTAAAATGCACGATATGCCGCATGGTAACCAGACGCAAGGTGGCACCAGTGCCAAGTCGGGCTGTTTTTGTAGTACCAAGTAGCTCCTGCAATTTGCCATCCAGAAGCGGGGCAGCTAAATTTTGTTTGCTAGAGAAAAGGGCTGTGGTTTGTGTTTGGGGGCCTATGGCTGAGAGTGGCCGGCTGGCCCCTGAAAATCAACGATAGGCAGGATGGTTCCCAGATACCAAGGTGGCACCAGTGCCAAGTAAGGCTGGTTGTATGATTCAAAGTGACTCCTGCAATCTACCATCCAGAAGCAGGGCAGCTGAGTTTTTTTAGCCAGAGAAAAGGTCCGTGGTTTGTTTTTGGGGCATACGGCTGGGAATTGCCGGCTGGCTCCTTAAAATGCTCGATACGCAGGATGGTTCCCAGACCCAAGGTGGCACCAGTGCCAAGTGGGACTCTTTTTGTAGTACCAAGTGCGTCCTGCAATTTGCCCTCCAGAAGCGGGGCAGTTGAGTTTTGTTTGCCAGAGAAAAGGGCCGAGGTTTGTGTTTGGGGGCCTATGGCTGGGAGTGACCGGCTGGCCCCTGAAAATCCACGATACGCAGGATGGTTCCCAGATCCAAGGTGGTACCAATACCAAGTCGGGCTGGTTTGATAGCATCAAGTGGCTCCTGCAAACGGCCGTCCAGAAGCGGGGCAGCTGAGTTTTGTTTGCCAGGGAAATGGGCCGTTGTTTGTGTTTGGGGGCCTGTGGCTGGGAGTGTTCGGCTGGTTCCTGAATATGTACGATACGCAGGATGGTTCCCAGATCCAAGGTGGCAGCAGTGCCATGTTGTGCTGGTGTGATAGTCCCAAGTGGCTCCTGCAATCTGCCATCCACAAGTGGGGCAGCTGATTTTTGTTTGCCAGAGAAAAGGTCCGTGGTTTGGTTTTGGGGGCATATGGCTCAGAGTGGCCGGCTGGCCCCTGAAAATCCACGATACACAGGATGGTTCCCAGATCCAAGGTGGCACCTGTGCCAAGTCGGGCTGATTTGATAGTACTAAGTAGCTCCTGCAATCTGCCATCCAGAAGCGGGGCAGCTTACTTTTGTTTGCCAGGGAAACGGGCCGTGGTTTGTGTTTGGGGGCCTATGGCTGAGAGTGACCGGCTGGCTCCTGAAAAGCTACAATAGGCAGGATGGTTACCAGACCCATGGTGGCACCAGTGCCAAGTTGGGCTGGTTTGATAGTACCAAGTGGCTCCTGCAATCTGCCATCCAGAAGCAGGGCAGCTGAGTTTTGTTTGCCAGAGAAAAGGGCCTTGGTTTCTGTTTGGGGGCATATGGCTGGGTGTGGCCAGCTGGCTCCTTAAAATGCACGTTATGCAAGATGGCTCCCAGACCCAAGGTGGCACCAGTGCCAAGTTGGGCTGGTTTGATAGCACCAAGTGGCTCCTGCAATCTTCCATGATCACGTGGAGAAATACTTTTTGGTTTCAGCCATATGCTCTTTCTTCTCTTCATCAACTTCTCTATCACCTCTCATCTGGTTCACATGCGCTGTCTTCAAGGTCCACAGGCTACTTTTCACAGAATCTTCTGGCCTGATGAAGTAAGAATGATGAATAGAACAGAGCTGGGATCTATTTTCCAGTTTGGATAAAATGCATTCTGCACACAAATCCAAGGAGAACGTGCTGCCCCGATGCCCAGAAAATCTTTCACTCCTGCTAGTGTTCTACGTCAACCGCAACTTAGTCTGAAAGAAAAGCTTTTTCTCTGAGAGCATCTGAGAGGTTTGCATGAAGCACTGATATCTGACATATGCAATTTTGAATAGGAGAGGAAAAAGAAAATGGCAAGGAGTTTTTAATTTTAGTGGTTTCAATTTTAATTTCCGTGCACTTTTTCAAAACTTGTCAGCTCAAATGCCCATCAACATCTTTTAGTCATCTGTAAGTCAGTATTCATATAAAATGTGCTTCAAATCCAAAGAATTTCAAATTTGCACTCCAAGCTTCTATGCCTAGATTTATGATTTCCTACACATATTAGATGAAAGGAAGGCCTTTTTTACTGTGGGAGTGCTGGAACACTGGAACAGGTTGCCCAGAGAAGTTGTGGGTGTCCCATCCCTGAAAGTATTCAAGGTCACCTTGGACGGGGCTTGGAGCAGCAACAAAGGAGAAGCTTGATGGTAGAGAAACAAAGTTGGACTATAGAAGAAACTCGGATTGAAGTATAGGATCAAGTTTTCTCTCAGCTCTTGGGGTAAATTCAAAGTTGTACAAAATGACATTTATCTGTGCTATTCACTACTGTAACAGAAAGTTTCATGAAAACTGTACAGAAGATAGTAAATTTTAAAAGAGATAAGAATTACAGCATAAAATCCATGGGATAGGTTACAACATGAGACACTCTCTAAGAGAAAATCTCTGTGTTTCAGCACTTCATCGGGGTAAGATTTCATGAAGTGCCAAAGAAGGCGGCAAAATATCATTCGGGACATTATTTACTGGAATTCAGCCTGGCCATTAGTAGGAACTGCCTTTGAACATATCATGTAGATATACCACACACACTTTCCCTTCACTGAAAAATTACTGTTTACAACAAATAAGCAATTGACGATCAAAATTGATTGAAAGCATCTTAAACATGTCAAGTATTTCATTGTAGATGATCTGTGATCCAAATGCTTCTTCCACCTTCGAGAGGGACAGAAGAATTCTTCCATATCATGATGGTTTAAAATTGTATCAACCAATGTTTTCTGCTGAAAAGATATCATCTATTTTTTTCTATTTTTGGAAGAAAATATTCCTAGACATACAACAGGTGAGAACTAAGTAATTTTAAAGAAACAAATGAAATGAAAATATTCTGTAAATAGAATGAAATGAAAAGCTGTGTTTTAAATAGGAGCTAAATATTAAACAGAATTTTTGTACCAGGCATTTGAATTACTGCACCAGCTCTTTTGCCCATCAAGAGAGGCATTTAGCATTTCAGTCTTTTCCAAGGAGTTCATGATCTGCTATGCTGATCTCTGTGTGTGCCTAGGTGTGTGTGGAGGGGGGGGCATATGAAGGGGAGTGTGTATGTTTGCTTTACAATTGTTGTGGCAGATTCATGCCTCAGCTCCACATTTTGTTTTAAAAAGGTCACACCGAGTGGATATGAAGTTTACTATCAACAAGAGATCGATTCCCAAATCATCCATTTGACTCTCCCTTATAAATCATGTGCTTTGTTGCATATTTTATCAAATATACTTTCAAGCCAGATGGAGGAAGGAGGATGTGGGAATCCCTCCACCATCTTGCAACTTTTATGTAAGTAGGTTTTCAAGAAAATCATCATTTCTCTTTTAAATATGTCTGGAACAGGCATGATGGTAGTGTCAACCTGTTGGAGTTTTTGTTGCTGGAAGAAGTTGTACAAAAGGATTGGTTTTTACATTGACCAATTACTGAATCAAGCGCAGGAATACATTGGAAATTTAGCTGGGGGTTCCTTTTCCCAGCAGACTACTTCTAGAACGAGCTTGTACACTGAAGCTGACTCTTTTGCTCTCTTTTTGTTTCTTTCCTATTTTCTTGGCTTCTTTGCCACTATCTAGACAATTTTGGAACTTTGTTCCCAACTAAAATGGTTTCAATAGTCTGATTGTGATCATACATTTTTACAAGGAATTTTTAAAATCTTTCCTCGAGTCCAGAAAGTCAAGGACTTAGATCTTTTTCTTCCCTTATCAATATTGCCATGAAATTGATAAATAAAGACCAACTCTTTATTTTTGTTTTTAACCCACGTAGATAATTCCCATCCATTCATCCATTTTGTGGACCAATAGTTGCCATTCTGATGGAAGCTGTCACTTCTTAACAATAGGCATTCTGTGACTATGTTGACAGCACTTTGGGTGAAGATCCTAACTGGTCTTAGATATACATAGGGAGAAATTTGCTCAGCCAGTGTCAGTCTTAAGCATGCGTATCAGAAGATCTTTCTAGAGCTGGGAATTTTCCCATGAAAGGGATTCAGTTAGGGAAGAGACACTTGTGCCAGAGTTTTACATTCTTCTTGAACACTGCTTAAGGAACTTAGATGCCATGTCCATTTGGATCTCTGTCTGCACAGAACTTTGTCATGCCAGTGCTTGAAATGCATCTTGAAGAGAATTCACTAGCACAGAATGAAAGAGAGTGGAAGGGGTTGGTGGGGCTAACCAGGCCCAACCCCCCTGCCTAAACCAGGATACCTAGAGCCTCTTGCCCAGGATTCTATCTGGGTGTACTTTTAATGTCTTCAAAGATCCAGGCTCCACAATCTTTCTGGGCAGTCTGTGCCGTGGTTCAGTCACCCTGACAGTAAAGAAACATTTACTGATGTTCAAAGGCAATCTCCTGTATTTCAGTGCGTGCCCACTGCCTCTTGTCTTTTCCCTCAGCATCACTGAAAAGACACTGATTCCCTCCCCTTTGCACTATTGCTTCCATATGTATGTGTGATGCCATGTAGAGGTATGTCAAAAACCTCCCTGAAGCCCAGGCAGATAATATTCCCTTCATCTACCAGTCAAGTTGATTCATCAGAGGAGTTTAAAGTGATGTTCAGCATGAAATTCCCCTGAAAAATCATGCTAACTACATTATTTGGTCATCTTTCATGTGCCTGGCAAGGATTTCCAGGAAGAGCTGCTCCATCAACTTCCTGGGGATAAAAAAGAGGATGGCTGGTTTGTACTATCGCGAGTCCTCTTAATTGCCTTTTTTGAAGATGGGTGTCATTTGCTAACATCCACTCTTTAGCCTCTCTTGTCGTCTACATCTTAGCAAAACGCTTTCCCACTATGTCTGGCTAGGAAAAACTGTGCCAGCACAGAAAACATCTCCCATCGTGTTCTAGACGTTGCACGGATGTCTGCCAAGTGTTTGGCAGGAAGAAAAGAAAAGTTGTCCAAAACAGCTTCCAATCGAATGTTCATGTGATTGGAAAAGTCAGGAGAGTGCAAAGGTACTGTTTTCTATCAGTTGGCAAGGTGCGCACACAATCCCAGTGCTGTACAGCTTGCTTCTTCACCTTCCCGAAGCTGCCGCTCTCGCCGGCTGCCGGAGCCCAAGAAGCGGCTTCTTCGCGCAAAGACGATTGTGCCGCTCACAGTGCTCTCCTTAGCGCGGCTTCTGCCGAAAGACGCCCGGCAGCGGCTCTTACCTCCGGAGAGCATCCTACCTTCGTCTTTCGCGTCTTTTGTAGTCTACATCTTAGCAAAACGCTTTCCCACTATGTCTGGCTAGGAAAAACTGTGCCAGCACAGAAAACATCTCCCATCGTGTTCTAGAAGTTGCACGGATGTCTGCCAAGTGTTTGGCAGGAAGAAAAGAAAAGTTGTCCAAAACAGCTTCCAATCGAATGTTCATGTGATTGGAAAAGTCAGGAGAGTGCAAAGGTACTGTTTTCTATCAGTTGGCAAGGTGCGCACACAATCCCAGTGTTGTACAGCTTGCTTCTTCACCTTCCCGAAGCTGCCGCTCTCGCCGGCTGCCGGAGCCCAAGAAGCGGCTTCTTCGCGCAAAGACGATTGTGCCGCTCACAGTGCTCTCCTTAGCGCGGCTTCTGCCGAAAGACGCCCGGCAGCGGCTCTTACCTCCGGAGAGCATCCTACCTTCGTCTTTAGTTCCTCTTCTCATCTACCTCTCGGCAAAACGCTTTCCCACTATGTCTGGCTAGGAAAAACTGTGCCAGCACAGAAAACATCTCCCATCGTGTTCTAGAAGTTGCAGAGATGTCTGCCAAGTGTTTGGCAGGAAGAAAAGAAAAGTTGTCCAAAACAGCTTCCAATCGAATGTTCATGTGATTGGAAAAGTCAGGAGAGTGCAAAGGTACTGTTTTCTATCAGTTGGCAAGGTGCGCACACAATCCCAGTGTTGTACAGCTTGCTTCTTCACCTTCCCGAAGCTGCCGCTCTCGCCGGCTGCCGGAGCCCAAGAAGCGGCTTCTTCGCGCAAAGACGATTGTGCCGCTCACAGTGCTCTCCTTAGCGCGGCTTCTGCCGAAAGACGCCCGGCAGCGGCTCTTACCTCCGGAGAGCATCCTACCTTCGTCTTTCGCGTCTTTTGTAGTCTACATCTTAGCAAAACGCTTTCCCACTATGTCTGGCTAGGAAAAACTGTGCCAGCACAGAAAACATCTCCCATCGTGTTCTAGAAGTTGCACGGATGTCTGCCAAGTGTTTGGCAGGAAGAAAAGAAAAGTTGTCCAAAACAGCTTCCAATCGAATGTTCATGTGATTGGAAAAGTCAGGAGAGTGCAAAGGTACTGTTTTCTATCAGTTGGCAAGGTGCGCACACAATCCCAGTGTTGTACAGCTTGCTTCTTCACCTTCCCGAAGCTGCCGCTCTCGCCGGCTGCCGGAGCCCAAGAAGCGGCTTCTTCGCGCAAAGACGATTGTGCCGCTCACAGTGCTCTCCTTAGCGCGGCTTCTGCCGAAAGACGCCCGGCAGCGGCTCTTACCTCCGGAGAGCATCCTACCTTCGTCTTTCGCGTCTTCTGTAGTCTACATCTTAGCAAAACGCTTTTCCACTATGTCTGGCTAGGAAAAACTGTGCCAGCACAGAAAACATCTCCCATCGTGTTCTAGAAGTTGCAGAGATGTCTGCCAAGTGTTTGGCAGGAAGAAAAGGAAAGTTGTCCAAAACAGCTTCCAATCGAATGTTCATGTGATTGGAAAAGTCAGGAGAGTGCAAAGGTAGTGTTTCATATCAGTTGGCAAGGTGCGCACACAATCCCAGTGTTGTACAGCTTGCTTCTTCACCTTCCCGAAGCTGCCGCTCTCGCCGGCTGCCGGAGCCCAAGAAGCGGCTTCTTCGCGCAAAGACGATTGTGCCGCTCACAGTGCTCTCCTTAGCGCGGCTTCTGCCGAAAGACGCCCGGCAGCGGCTCTTACCTCCGGAGAGCATCCTACCTTCGTCTTTAGCTCCTCTTCTCATCTACCTCTCGGCAAAACGCTTTCCCACTATGTCTGGCTAGGGAAAACTGTGCCAGCACAGAAAACATCTCCCATCGTGTTCTAGAAGTTGCACGGATGTCTGCCAAGTGTTTGGCAGGAAGAAAAGAAAAGTTGTCCAAAACAGCTTCCAATCGAATGTTCATGTGATTGGAAAAGTCAGGAGAGTGCAAAGGTACTGTTTTCTATCAGTTGGCAAGGTGCGCACACAATCCCAGTGTTGTACAGCTTGCTTCTTCACCTTCCCGAAGCTGCCGCTCTCGCCGGCTGCCGGAGCCCAAGAAGCGGCTTCTTCGCGCAAAGACGATTGTGCCGCTCACAGTGCTCTCCTTAGCGCGGCTTCTGCCGAAAGACGCCCGGCAGCGGCTCTTACCTCCGGAGAGCATCCTACCTTCGTCTTTAGCTCCTCTTCTCATCTACCTCTCGGCAAAACGCTTTCCCACTATGTCTGGCTAGGAAAAACTGTGCCAGCACAGAAAACATCTCCCATCGTGTTCTAGAAGTTGCAGAGATGTCTGCCAAGTGTTTGGCAGGAAGAAAAGAAAAGTTGTCCAAAACAGCTTCCAATCGAATGTTCATGTGATTGGAAAAGTCAGGAGAGTGCAAAGGTAGTGTTTTCTATCAGTTGGCAAGGTGCGCACACAATCCCAGTGTTGTACAGCTTGCTTCTTCACCTTCCCGAGGCTGCCGCTCTCGCCGGCTGCCGGAGCCCAAGAAGCGGCTTCTTCGCGCAAAGACGATTGTGCCGCTCACAGTGCTCTCCTTAGCGCGGCTTCTGCCGAAAGACGCCCGGCAGCGGCTCTTACCTCCGGAGAGCATCCTACCTTCGTCTTTAGCTCCTCTTCTCATCTACCTCTCGGCAAAACGCTTTCCTTCTATGTCTGGCTAGGGAAAACTGTGCCAGCACAGAAAACATCTCCCATCGTGTTCTAGAAGTTGCAGAGATGTCTGCCAAGTGTTTGGCAGGAAGAAAAGAAAAGTTGTCCAAAACAGCTTCCAATCGAATGTTCATGTGATTGGAAAAGTCAGGAGAGTGCAAAGGTACTGTTTTCTATCAGTTGGCAAGGTGCGCACACAATCCCAGTGTTGTACAGCTTGCTTCTTCACCTTCCCGAAGCTGCCGCTCTCGCCGGCTGCCGGAGCCCAAGAAGCGGCTTCTTCGCGCAAAGACGATTGTGCCGCTCACAGTGCTCTCCTTAGCGCGGCTTCTGCCGAAAGACGCCCGGCAGCGGCTCTTACCTCCGGAGAGCATCCTACCTTCGTCTTTCGCGTCTTTTGTAGTCTACATCTTAGCAAAACGCTTTCCCACTATGTCTGGCTAGGAAAAACTGTGCCAGCACAGAAAACATCTCCCATCGTGTTCTAGAAGTTGCACGGATGTCTGCCAAGTGTTTGGCAGGAAGAAAAGAAAAGTTGTCCAAAACAGCTTCCAATCGAATGTTCATGTGATTGGAAAAGTCAGGAGAGTGCAAAGGTACTGTTTTCTATCAGTTGGCAAGGTGCGCACACAATCCCAGTGTTGTACAGCTTGCTTCTTCACCTTCCCGAAGCTGCCGCTCTCGCCGGCTGCCGGAGCCCAAGAAGCGGCTTCTTCGCGCAAAGACGATTGTGCCGCTCACAGTGCTCTCCTTAGCGCGGCTTCTGCCGAAAGACGCCCGGCAGCGGCTCTTACCTCCGGAGAGCATCCTACCTTCGTCTTTCGCGTCTTTTGTAGTCTACATCTTAGCAAAACGCTTTCCCACTATGTCTGGCTAGGGAAAACTGTGCCAGCACAGAAAACATCTCCCATCGTGTTCTAGAAGTTGCACGGATGTCTGCCAAGTGTTTGGCAGGAAGAAAAGAAAAGTTGTCCAAAACAGCTTCCAATCGAATGTTCATGTGATTGGAAAAGTCAGGAGAGTGCAAAGGTACTGTTTTCTATCAGTTGGCAAGGTGCGCACACAATCCCAGTGTTGTACAGCTTGCTTCTTCACCTTCCCGAAGCTGCCGCTCTCGCCGGCTGCCGGAGCCCAAGAAGCGGCTTCTTCGCGCAAAGACGATTGTGCCGCTCACAGTGCTCTCCTTAGCGCGGCTTCTGCCGAAAGACGCCCGGCAGCGGCTCTTACCTCCGGAGAGCATCCTACCTTCGTCTTTAGCTCCTCTTCTCATCTACCTCTCGGCAAAACGCTTTCCCACTATGTCTGGCTAGGAAAAACTGTGCCAGCACAGAAAACATCTCCCATCGTGTTCTAGAAGTTGCAGAGATGTCTGCCAAGTGTTTGGCAGGAAGAAAAGAAAAGTTGTCCAAAACAGCTTCCAATCGAATGTTCATGTGATTGGAAAAGTCAGGAGAGTGCAAAGGTACTGTTTTCTATCAGTTGGCAAGGTGCGCACACAATCCCAGTGTTGTAGAGCTTGCTTCTTCACCTTCCCGAAGCTGCCGCTCTCGCCGGCTGCCGGAGCCCAAGAAGCGGCTTCTTCGCGCAAAGACGATTGTGCCGCTCACAGTGCTCTCCTTAGCGCGGCTTCTGCCGAAAGACGCCCGGCAGCGGCTCTTACCTCCGGAGAGCATCCTACCTTCGTCTTTCGCGTCTTTTGTAGTCTACATCTTAGCAAAACGCTTTCCCACTATGTCTGGCTAGGGAAAACTGTGCCAGCACAGAAAACATCTCCCATCGTGTTCTAGAAGTTGCACGGATGTCTGCCAAGTGTTTGGCAGGAAGAAAAGAAAAGTTGTCCAAAACAGCTTCCAATCGAATGTTCATGTGATTGGAAAAGTCAGGAGAGTGCAAAGGTACTGTTTTCTATCAGTTGGCAAGGTGCGCACACAATCCCAGTGTTGTACAGCTTGCTTCTTCACCTTCCCGAAGCTGCCGCTCTCGCCGGCTGCCGGAGCCCAAGAAGCGGCTTCTTCGCGCAAAGACGATTGTGCCGCTCACAGTGCTCTCCTTAGCGCGGCTTCTGCCGAAAGACGCCCGGCAGCGGCTCTTACCTCCGGAGAGCATCCTACCTTCGTCTTTAGCTCCTCTTCTCATCTACCTCTCGGCAAAACGCTTTCCCACTATGTCTGGCTAGGAAAAACTGTGCCAGCACAGAAAACATCTCCCATCGTGTTCTAGAAGTTGCAGAGATGTCTGCCAAGTGTTTGGCAGGAAGAAAAGAAAAGTTGTCCAAAACAGCTTCCAATCGAATGTTCATGTGATTGGAAAAGTCAGGAGAGTGCAAAGGTACTGTTTTCTATCAGTTGGCAAGGTGCGCACACAATCCCAGTGTTGTACAGCTTGCTTCTTCACCTTCCCGAAGCTGCCGCTCTCGCCGGCTGCCGGAGCCCAAGAAGCGGCTTCTTCGCGCAAAGACGATTGTGCCGCTCACAGTGCTCTCCTTAGCGCGGCTTCTGCCGAAAGACGCCCGGCAGCGGCTCTTACCTCCGGAGAGCATCCTACCTTCGTCTTTCGCGTCTTTTGTAGTCTACATCTTAGCAAAACGCTTTCCCACTATGTCTGGCTAGGAAAAACTGTGCCAGCACAGAAAACATCTCCCATCGTGTTCTAGAAGTTGCACGGATGTCTGCCAAGTGTTTGGCAGGAAGAAAAGAAAAGTTGTCCAAAACAGCTTCCAATCGAATGTTCATGTGATTGGAAAAGTCAGGAGAGTGCAAAGGTACTGTTTTCTATCAGTTGGCAAGGTGCGCACACAATCCCAGTGTTGTAGAGCTTGCTTCTTCACCTTCCCGAAGCTGCCGCTCTCGCCGGCTGCCGGAGCCCAAGAAGCGGCTTCTTCGCGCAAAGACGATTGTGCCGCTCACAGTGCTCTCCTTAGCGCGGCTTCTGCCGAAAGACGCCCGGCAGCGGCTCTTACCTCCGGAGAGCATCCTACCTTCGTCTTTAGCTCCTCTTCTCATCTACCTCTCGGCAAAACGCTTTCCCACTATGTCTGGCTAGGGAAAACTGTGCCAGCACAGAAAACATCTCCCATCGTGTTCTAGAAGTTGCACGGATGTCTGCCAAGTGTTTGGCAGGAAGAAAAGAAAAGTTGTCCAAAACAGCTTCCAATCGAATGTTCATGTGATTGGAAAAGTCAGGAGAGTGCAAAGGTACTGTTTTCTATCAGTTGGCAAGGTGCGCACACAATCCCAGTGTTGTAGAGCTTGCTTCTTCACCTTCCCGAAGCTGCCGCTCTCGCCGGCTGCCGGAGCCCAAGAAGCGGCTTCTTCGCGCAAAGACGATTGTGCCGCTCACAGTGCTCTCCTTAGCGCGGCTTCTGCCGAAAGACGCCCGGCAGCGGCTCTTACCTCCGGAGAGCATCCTACCTTCGTCTTTAGCTCCTCTTCTCATCTACCTCTCGGCAAAACGCTTTCCCACTATGTCTGGCTAGGGAAAACTGTGCCAGCACAGAAAACATCTCCCATCGTGTTCTAGAAGTTGCACGGATGTCTGCCAAGTGTTTGGCAGGAAGAAAAGAAAAGTTGTCCAAAACAGCTTCCAATCGAATGTTCATGTGATTGGAAAAGTCAGGAGAGTGCAAAGGTACTGTTTTCTATCAGTTGGCAAGGTGCGCACACAATCCCAGTGTTGTACAGCTTGCTTCTTCACCTTCCCGAAGCTGCCGCTCTCGCCGGCTGCCGGAGCCCAAGAAGCGGCTTCTTCGCGCAAAGACGATTGTGCCGCTCACAGTGCTCTCCTTAGCGCGGCTTCTGCCGAAAGACGCCCGGCAGCGGCTCTTACCTCCGGAGAGCATCCTACCTTCGTCTTTAGTTCCTCTTCTCATCTACCTCTCGGCAAAACGCTTTCCCACTATGTCTGGCTAGGAAAAACTGTGCCAGCACAGAAAACATCTCCCATCGTGTTCTAGAAGTTGCAGAGATGTCTGCCAAGTGTTTGGCAGGAAGAAAAGAAAAGTTGTCCAAAACAGCTTCCAATCGAATGTTCATGTGATTGGAAAAGTCAGGAGAGTGCAAAGGTACTGTTTTCTATCAGTTGGCAAGGTGCGCACACAATCCCAGTGTTGTACAGCTTGCTTCTTCACCTTCCCGAAGCTGCCGCTCTCGCCGGCTGCCGGAGCCCAAGAAGCGGCTTCTTCGCGCAAAGACGATTGTGCCGCTCACAGTGCTCTCCTTAGCGCGGCTTCTGCCGAAAGACGCCCGGCAGCGGCTCTTACCTCCGGAGAGCATCCTACCTTCGTCTTTAGCTCCTCTTCTCATCTACCTCTCGGCAAAACGCTTTCCCACTATGTCTGGCTAGGAAAAACTGTGCCAGCACAGAAAACATCTCCCATCGTGTTCTAGAAGTTGCAGAGATGTCTGCCAAGTGTTTGGCAGGAAGAAAAGAAAAGTTGTCCAAAACAGCTTCCAATCGAATGTTCATGTGATTGGAAAAGTCAGGAGAGTGCAAAGGTACTGTTTTCTATCAGTTGGCAAGGTGCGCACACAATCCCAGTGTTGTACAGCTTGCTTCTTCACCTTCCCGAAGCTGCCGCTCTCGCCGGCTGCCGGAGCCCAAGAAGCGGCTTCTTCGCGCAAAGACGATTGTGCCGCTCACAGTGCTCTCCTTAGCGCGGCTTCTGCCGAAAGACGCCCGGCAGCGGCTCTTACCTCCGGAGAGCATCCTACCTTCGTCTTTAGTTCCTCTTCTCATCTACCTCTCGGCAAAACGCTTTCCCACTATGTCTGGCTAGGAAAAACTGTGCCAGCACAGAAAACATCTCCCATCGTGTTCTAGAAGTTGCAGAGATGTCTGCCAAGTGTTTGGCAGGAAGAAAAGAAAAGTTGTCCAAAACAGCTTCCAATCGAATGTTCATGTGATTGGAAAAGTCAGGAGAGTGCAAAGGTACTGTTTTCTATCAGTTGGCAAGGTGCGCACACAATCCCAGTGTTGTACAGCTTGCTTCTTCACCTTCCCGAAGCTGCCGCTCTCGCCGGCTGCCGGAGCCCAAGAAGCGGCTTCTTCGCGCAAAGACGATTGTGCCGCTCACAGTGCTCTCCTTAGCGCGGCTTCTGCCGAAAGACGCCCGGCAGCGGCTCTTACCTCCGGAGAGCATCCTACCTTCGTCTTTCGCGTCTTTTGTAGTCTACATCTTAGCAAAACGCTTTCCCACTATGTCTGGCTAGGAAAAACTGTGCCAGCACAGAAAACATCTCCCATCGTGTTCTAGAAGTTGCACGGATGTCTGCCAAGTGTTTGGCAGGAAGAAAAGAAAAGTTGTCCAAAACAGCTTCCAATCGAATGTTCATGTGATTGGAAAAGTCAGGAGAGTGCAAAGGTACTGTTTTCTATCAGTTGGCAAGGTGCGCACACAATCCCAGTGTTGTACAGCTTGCTTCTTCACCTTCCCGAAGCTGCCGCTCTCGCCGGCTGCCGGAGCCCAAGAAGCGGCTTCTTCGCGCAAAGACGATTGTGCCGCTCACAGTGCTCTCCTTAGCGCGGCTTCTGCCGAAAGACGCCCGGCAGCGGCTCTTACCTCCGGAGAGCATCCTACCTTCGTCTTTAGCTCCTCTTCTCATCTACCTCTCGGCAAAACGCTTTCCCACTATGTCTGGCTAGGAAAAACTGTGCCAGCACAGAAAACATCTCCCATCGTGTTCTAGAAGTTGCAGAGATGTCTGCCAAGTGTTTGGCAGGAAGAAAAGAAAAGTTGTCCAAAACAGCTTCCAATCGAATGTTCATGTGATTGGAAAAGTCAGGAGAGTGCAAAGGTACTGTTTTCTATCAGTTGGCAAGGTGCGCACACAATCCCAGTGTTGTACAGCTTGCTTCTTCACCTTCCCGAAGCTGCCGCTCTCGCCGGCTGCCGGAGCCCAAGAAGCGGCTTCTTCGCGCAAAGACGATTGTGCCGCTCACAGTGCTCTCCTTAGCGCGGCTTCTGCCGAAAGACGCCCGGCAGCGGCTCTTACCTCCGGAGAGCATCCTACCTTCGTCTTTAGTTCCTCTTCTCATCTACCTCTCGGCAAAACGCTTTCCCACTATGTCTGGCTAGGAAAAACTGTGCCAGCACAGAAAACATCTCCCATCGTGTTCTAGAAGTTGCAGAGATGTCTGCCAAGTGTTTGGCAGGAAGAAAAGAAAAGTTGTCCAAAACAGCTTCCAATCGAATGTTCATGTGATTGGAAAAGTCAGGAGAGTGCAAAGGTACTGTTTTCTATCAGTTGGCAAGGTGCGCACACAATCCCAGTGTTGTACAGCTTGCTTCTTCACCTTCCCGAAGCTGCCGCTCTCGCCGGCTGCCGGAGCCCAAGAAGCGGCTTCTTCGCGCAAAGACGATTGTGCCGCTCACAGTGCTCTCCTTAGCGCGGCTTCTGCCGAAAGACGCCCGGCAGCGGCTCTTACCTCCGGAGAGCATCCTACCTTCGTCTTTCGCGTCTTTTGTAGTCTACATCTTAGCAAAACGCTTTCCCACTATGTCTGGCTAGGAAAAACTGTGCCAGCACAGAAAACATCTCCCATCGTGTTCTAGAAGTTGCACGGATGTCTGCCAAGTGTTTGGCAGGAAGAAAAGAAAAGTTGTCCAAAACAGCTTCCAATCGAATGTTCATGTGATTGGAAAAGTCAGGAGAGTGCAAAGGTACTGTTTTCTATCAGTTGGCAAGGTGCGCACACAATCCCAGTGTTGTACAGCTTGCTTCTTCACCTTCCCGAAGCTGCCGCTCTCGCCGGCTGCCGGAGCCCAAGAAGCGGCTTCTTCGCGCAAAGACGATTGTGCCGCTCACAGTGCTCTCCTTAGCGCGGCTTCTGCCGAAAGACGCCCGGCAGCGGCTCTTACCTCCGGAGAGCATCCTACCTTCGTCTTTAGCTCCTCTTCTCATCTACCTCTCGGCAAAACGCTTTCCCACTATGTCTGGCTAGGGAAAACTGTGCCAGCACAGAAAACATCTCCCATCGTGTTCTAGAAGTTGCACGGATGTCTGCCAAGTGTTTGGCAGGAAGAAAAGAAAAGTTGTCCAAAACAGCTTCCAATCGAATGTTCATGTGATTGGAAAAGTCAGGAGAGTGCAAAGGTACTGTTTTCTATCAGTTGGCAAGGTGCGCACACAATCCCAGTGTTGTACAGCTTGCTTCTTCACCTTCCCGAAGCTGCCGCTCTCGCCGGCTGCCGGAGCCCAAGAAGCGGCTTCTTCGCGCAAAGACGATTGTGCCGCTCACAGTGCTCTCCTTAGCGCGGCTTCTGCCGAAAGACGCCCGGCAGCGGCTCTTACCTCCGGAGAGCATCCTACCTTCGTCTTTAGCTCCTCTTCTCATCTACCTCTCGGCAAAACGCTTTCCCACTATGTCTGGCTAGGAAAAACTGTGCCAGCACAGAAAACATCTCCCATCGTGTTCTAGAAGTTGCAGAGATGTCTGCCAAGTGTTTGGCAGGAAGAAAAGAAAAGTTGTCCAAAACAGCTTCCAATCGAATGTTCATGTGATTGGAAAAGTCAGGAGAGTGCAAAGGTAGTGTTTTCTATCAGTTGGCAAGGTGCGCACACAATCCCAGTGTTGTACAGCTTGCTTCTTCACCTTCCCGAGGCTGCCGCTCTCGCCGGCTGCCGGAGCCCAAGAAGCGGCTTCTTCGCGCAAAGACGATTGTGCCGCTCACAGTGCTCTCCTTAGCGCGGCTTCTGCCGAAAGACGCCCGGCAGCGGCTCTTACCTCCGGAGAGCATCCTACCTTCGTCTTTAGCTCCTCTTCTCATCTACCTCTCGGCAAAACGCTTTCCTTCTATGTCTGGCTAGGGAAAACTGTGCCAGCACAGAAAACATCTCCCATCGTGTTCTAGAAGTTGCAGAGATGTCTGCCAAGTGTTTGGCAGGAAGAAAAGAAAAGTTGTCCAAAACAGCTTCCAATCGAATGTTCATGTGATTGGAAAAGTCAGGAGAGTGCAAAGGTACTGTTTTCTATCAGTTGGCAAGGTGCGCACACAATCCCAGTGTTGTACAGCTTGCTTCTTCACCTTCCCGAAGCTGCCGCTCTCGCCGGCTGCCGGAGCCCAAGAAGCGGCTTCTTCGCGCAAAGACGATTGTGCCGCTCACAGTGCTCTCCTTAGCGCGGCTTCTGCCGAAAGACGCCCGGCAGCGGCTCTTACCTCCGGAGAGCATCCTACCTTCGTCTTTCGCGTCTTTTGTAGTCTACATCTTAGCAAAACGCTTTCCCACTATGTCTGGCTAGGAAAAACTGTGCCAGCACAGAAAACATCTCCCATCGTGTTCTAGAAGTTGCACGGATGTCTGCCAAGTGTTTGGCAGGAAGAAAAGAAAAGTTGTCCAAAACAGCTTCCAATCGAATGTTCATGTGATTGGAAAAGTCAGGAGAGTGCAAAGGTACTGTTTTCTATCAGTTGGCAAGGTGCGCACACAATCCCAGTGTTGTACAGCTTGCTTCTTCACCTTCCCGAAGCTGCCGCTCTCGCCGGCTGCCGGAGCCCAAGAAGCGGCTTCTTCGCGCAAAGACGATTGTGCCGCTCACAGTGCTCTCCTTAGCGCGGCTTCTGCCGAAAGACGCCCGGCAGCGGCTCTTACCTCCGGAGAGCATCCTACCTTCGTCTTTCGCGTCTTTTGTAGTCTACATCTTAGCAAAACGCTTTCCCACTATGTCTGGCTAGGGAAAACTGTGCCAGCACAGAAAACATCTCCCATCGTGTTCTAGAAGTTGCACGGATGTCTGCCAAGTGTTTGGCAGGAAGAAAAGAAAAGTTGTCCAAAACAGCTTCCAATCGAATGTTCATGTGATTGGAAAAGTCAGGAGAGTGCAAAGGTACTGTTTTCTATCAGTTGGCAAGGTGCGCACACAATCCCAGTGTTGTACAGCTTGCTTCTTCACCTTCCCGAAGCTGCCGCTCTCGCCGGCTGCCGGAGCCCAAGAAGCGGCTTCTTCGCGCAAAGACGATTGTGCCGCTCACAGTGCTCTCCTTAGCGCGGCTTCTGCCGAAAGACGCCCGGCAGCGGCTCTTACCTCCGGAGAGCATCCTACCTTCGTCTTTAGCTCCTCTTCTCATCTACCTCTCGGCAAAACGCTTTCCCACTATGTCTGGCTAGGAAAAACTGTGCCAGCACAGAAAACATCTCCCATCGTGTTCTAGAAGTTGCAGAGATGTCTGCCAAGTGTTTGGCAGGAAGAAAAGAAAAGTTGTCCAAAACAGCTTCCAATCGAATGTTCATGTGATTGGAAAAGTCAGGAGAGTGCAAAGGTACTGTTTTCTATCAGTTGGCAAGGTGCGCACACAATCCCAGTGTTGTAGAGCTTGCTTCTTCACCTTCCCGAAGCTGCCGCTCTCGCCGGCTGCCGGAGCCCAAGAAGCGGCTTCTTCGCGCAAAGACGATTGTGCCGCTCACAGTGCTCTCCTTAGCGCGGCTTCTGCCGAAAGACGCCCGGCAGCGGCTCTTACCTCCGGAGAGCATCCTACCTTCGTCTTTCGCGTCTTTTGTAGTCTACATCTTAGCAAAACGCTTTCCCACTATGTCTGGCTAGGGAAAACTGTGCCAGCACAGAAAACATCTCCCATCGTGTTCTAGAAGTTGCACGGATGTCTGCCAAGTGTTTGGCAGGAAGAAAAGAAAAGTTGTCCAAAACAGCTTCCAATCGAATGTTCATGTGATTGGAAAAGTCAGGAGAGTGCAAAGGTACTGTTTTCTATCAGTTGGCAAGGTGCGCACACAATCCCAGTGTTGTACAGCTTGCTTCTTCACCTTCCCGAAGCTGCCGCTCTCGCCGGCTGCCGGAGCCCAAGAAGCGGCTTCTTCGCGCAAAGACGATTGTGCCGCTCACAGTGCTCTCCTTAGCGCGGCTTCTGCCGAAAGACGCCCGGCAGCGGCTCTTACCTCCGGAGAGCATCCTACCTTCGTCTTTAGCTCCTCTTCTCATCTACCTCTCGGCAAAACGCTTTCCCACTATGTCTGGCTAGGAAAAACTGTGCCAGCACAGAAAACATCTCCCATCGTGTTCTAGAAGTTGCAGAGATGTCTGCCAAGTGTTTGGCAGGAAGAAAAGAAAAGTTGTCCAAAACAGCTTCCAATCGAATGTTCATGTGATTGGAAAAGTCAGGAGAGTGCAAAGGTACTGTTTTCTATCAGTTGGCAAGGTGCGCACACAATCCCAGTGTTGTACAGCTTGCTTCTTCACCTTCCCGAAGCTGCCGCTCTCGCCGGCTGCCGGAGCCCAAGAAGCGGCTTCTTCGCGCAAAGACGATTGTGCCGCTCACAGTGCTCTCCTTAGCGCGGCTTCTGCCGAAAGACGCCCGGCAGCGGCTCTTACCTCCGGAGAGCATCCTACCTTCGTCTTTCGCGTCTTTTGTAGTCTACATCTTAGCAAAACGCTTTCCCACTATGTCTGGCTAGGAAAAACTGTGCCAGCACAGAAAACATCTCCCATCGTGTTCTAGAAGTTGCACGGATGTCTGCCAAGTGTTTGGCAGGAAGAAAAGAAAAGTTGTCCAAAACAGCTTCCAATCGAATGTTCATGTGATTGGAAAAGTCAGGAGAGTGCAAAGGTACTGTTTTCTATCAGTTGGCAAGGTGCGCACACAATCCCAGTGTTGTAGAGCTTGCTTCTTCACCTTCCCGAAGCTGCCGCTCTCGCCGGCTGCCGGAGCCCAAGAAGCGGCTTCTTCGCGCAAAGACGATTGTGCCGCTCACAGTGCTCTCCTTAGCGCGGCTTCTGCCGAAAGACGCCCGGCAGCGGCTCTTACCTCCGGAGAGCATCCTACCTTCGTCTTTAGCTCCTCTTCTCATCTACCTCTCGGCAAAACGCTTTCCCACTATGTCTGGCTAGGGAAAACTGTGCCAGCACAGAAAACATCTCCCATCGTGTTCTAGAAGTTGCACGGATGTCTGCCAAGTGTTTGGCAGGAAGAAAAGAAAAGTTGTCCAAAACAGCTTCCAATCGAATGTTCATGTGATTGGAAAAGTCAGGAGAGTGCAAAGGTACTGTTTTCTATCAGTTGGCAAGGTGCGCACACAATCCCAGTGTTGTACAGCTTGCTTCTTCACCTTCCCGAAGCTGCCGCTCTCGCCGGCTGCCGGAGCCCAAGAAGCGGCTTCTTCGCGCAAAGACGATTGTGCCGCTCACAGTGCTCTCCTTAGCGCGGCTTCTGCCGAAAGACGCCCGGCAGCGGCTCTTACCTCCGGAGAGCATCCTACCTTCGTCTTTAGCTCCTCTTCTCATCTACCTCTCGGCAAAACGCTTTCCCACTATGTCTGGCTAGGAAAAACTGTGCCAGCACAGAAAACATCTCCCATCGTGTTCTAGAAGTTGCAGAGATGTCTGCCAAGTGTTTGGCAGGAAGAAAAGAAAAGTTGTCCAAAACAGCTTCCAATCGAATGTTCATGTGATTGGAAAAGTCAGGAGAGTGCAAAGGTACTGTTTTCTATCAGTTGGCAAGGTGCGCACACAATCCCAGTGTTGTACAGCTTGCTTCTTCACCTTCCCGAAGCTGCCGCTCTCGCCGGCTGCCGGAGCCCAAGAAGCGGCTTCTTCGCGCAAAGACGATTGTGCCGCTCACAGTGCTCTCCTTAGCGCGGCTTCTGCCGAAAGACGCCCGGCAGCGGCTCTTACCTCCGGAGAGCATCCTACCTTCGTCTTTCGCGTCTTCTGTAGTCTACATCTTAGCAAAACGCTTTCCCACTATGTCTGGCTAGGAAAAACTGTGCCAGCACAGAAAACATCTCCCATCGTGTTCTAGAAGTTGCACGGATGTCTGCCAAGTGTTTGGCAGGAAGAAAAGAAAAGTTGTCCAAAACAGCTTCCAATCGAATGTTCATGTGATTGGAAAAGTCAGGAGAGTGCAAAGGTACTGTTTTCTATCAGTTGGCAAGGTGCGCACACAATCCCAGTGTTGTACAGCTTGCTTCTTCACCTTCCCGAAGCTGCCGCTCTCGCCGGCTGCCGGAGCCCAAGAAGCGGCTTCTTCGCGCAAAGACGATTGTGCCGCTCACAGTGCTCTCCTTAGCGCGGCTTCTGCCGAAAGACGCCCGGCAGCGGCTCTTACCTCCGGAGAGCATCCTACCTTCGTCTTTAGCTCCTCTTCTCATCTACCTCTCGGCAAAACGCTTTCCCACTATGTCTGGCTAGGAAAAACTGTGCCAGTACAGAAAACATCTCCCATCGTGTTCTAGAAGTTGCACGGATGTCTGCCAAGTGTTTGGCAGGAAGAAAAGAAAAGTTGTCCAAAACAGCTTCCAATCGAATGTTCATGTGATTGGAAAAGTCAGGAGAGTGCAAAGGTAGTGTTTTCTATCAGTTGGCAAGGTGCGCACACAATCCCAGTGTTGTACAGCTTGCTTCTTCACCTTCCCGAAGCTGCCGCTCTCGCCGGCTGCCGGAGCCCAAGAAGCGGCTTCTTCGCGCAAAGACGATTGTGCCGCTCACAGTGCTCTCCTTAGCGCGGCTTCTGCCGAAAGACGCCCGGCAGCGGCTCTTACCTCCGGAGAGCATCCTACCTTCGTCTTTCGCGTCTTCTGTAGTCTACATCTTAGCAAAACGCTTTCCCACTATGTCTGGCTAGGAAAAACTGTGCCAGCACAGAAAACATCTCCCATCGTGTTCTAGAAGTTGCACGGATGTCTGCCAAGTGTTTGGCGGCAAGAAAAGAAAAGTTGTCCAAAACAGCTTCCAATCGAATGTTCATGTGATTGGAAAAGTCAGGAGAGTGCAAAGGTACTGTTTTCTATCAGTTGGCAAGGTGCGCACACAATCCCAGTGTTGTACAGCTTGCTTCTTCACCTTCCCGAAGCTGCCGCTCTCGCCGGCTGCCGGAGCCCAAGAAGCGGCTTCTTCGCGCAAAGACGATTGTGCCGCTCACAGTGCTCTCCTTAGCGCGGCTTCTGCCGAAAGACGCCCGGCAGCGGCTCTTACCTCCGGAGAGCATCCTACCTTCGTCTTTCGCGTCTTTTGTAGTCTACATCTTAGCAAAACGCTTTCCCACTATGTCTGGCTAGGAAAAACTGTGCCAGCACAGAAAACATCTCCCATCGTGTTCTAGAAGTTGCACGGATGTCTGCCAAGTGTTTGGCAGGAAGAAAAGAAAAGTTGTCCAAAACAGCTTCCAATCGAATGTTCATGTGATTGGAAAAGTCAGGAGAGTGCAAAGGTACTGTTTTCTATCAGTTGGCAAGGTGCGCACACAATCCCAGTGTTGTACAGCTTGCTTCTTCACCTTCCCGAAGCTGCCGCTCTCGCCGGCTGCCGGAGCCCAAGAAGCGGCTTCTTCGCGCAAAGACGATTGTGCCGCTCACAGTGCTCTCCTTAGCGCGGCTTCTGCCGAAAGACGCCCGGCAGCGGCTCTTACCTCCGGAGAGCATCCTACCTTCGTCTTTAGCTCCTCTTCTCATCTACCTCTCGGCAAAACGCTTTCCCACTATGTCTGGCTAGGAAAAACTGTGCCAGCACAGAAAACATCTCCCATCGTGTTCTAGAAGTTGCAGAGATGTCTGTCAAGTGTTTGGCAGGAAGAAAAGAAAAGTTGTCCAAAACAGCTTCCAATCGAATGTTCATGTGATTGGAAAAGTCAGGAGAGTGCAAAGGTACTGTTTTCTATCAGTTGGCAAGGTGCGCACACAATCCCAGTGTTGTACAGCTTGCTTCTTCACCTTCCCGAAGCTGCCGCTCTCGCCGGCTGCCGGAGCCCAAGAAGCGGCTTCTTCGCGCAAAGACGATTGTGCCGCTCACAGTGCTCTCCTTAGCGCGGCTTCTGCCGAAAGACGCCCGGCAGCGGCTCTTACCTCCGGAGAGCATCCTACCTTCGTCTTTCGCGTCTTTTGTAGTCTACATCTTAGCAAAACGCTTTCCCACTATGTCTGGCTAGGAAAAACTGTGCCAGCACAGAAAACATCTCCCATCGTGTTCTAGAAGTTGCACGGATGTCTGCCAAGTGTTTGGCAGGAAGAAAAGAAAAGTTGTCCAAAACAGCTTCCAATCGAATGTTCATGTGATTGGAAAAGTCAGGAGAGTGCAAAGGTACTGTTTTCTATCAGTTGGCAAGGTGCGCACACAATCCCAGTGTTGTACAGCTTGCTTCTTCACCTTCCCGAAGCTGCCGCTCTCGCCGGCTGCCGGAGCCCAAGAAGCGGCTTCTTCGCGCAAAGACGATTGTGCCGCTCACAGTGCTCTCCTTAGCGCGGCTTCTGCCGAAAGACGCCCGGCAGCGGCTCTTACCTCCGGAGAGCATCCTACCTTCGTCTTTAGCTCCTCTTCTCATCTACCTCTCGGCAAAACGCTTTCCCACTATGTCTGGCTAGGGAAAACTGTGCCAGCACAGAAAACATCTCCCATCGTGTTCTAGAAGTTGCACGGATGTCTGCCAAGTGTTTGGCAGGAAGAAAAGAAAAGTTGTCCAAAACAGCTTCCAATCGAATGTTCATGTGATTGGAAAAGTCAGGAGAGTGCAAAGGTACTGTTTTCTATCAGTTGGCAAGGTGCGCACACAATCCCAGTGTTGTACAGCTTGCTTCTTCACCTTCCCGAAGCTGCCGCTCTCGCCGGCTGCCGGAGCCCAAGAAGCGGCTTCTTCGCGCAAAGACGATTGTGCCGCTCACAGTGCTCTCCTTAGCGCGGCTTCTGCCGAAAGACGCCCGGCAGCGGCTCTTACCTCCGGAGAGCATCCTACCTTCGTCTTTAGCTCCTCTTCTCATCTACCTCTCGGCAAAACGCTTTCCCACTATGTCTGGCTAGGAAAAACTGTGCCAGTACAGAAAACATCTCCCATCGTGTTCTAGAAGTTGCACGGATGTCTGCCAAGTGTTTGGCAGGAAGAAAAGAAAAGTTGTCCAAAACAGCTTCCAATCGAATGTTCATGTGATTGGAAAAGTCAGGAGAGTGCAAAGGTAGTGTTTTCTATCAGTTGGCAAGGTGCGCACACAATCCCAGTGTTGTACAGCTTGCTTCTTCACCTTCCCGAAGCTGCCGCTCTCGCCGGCTGCCGGAGCCCAAGAAGCGGCTTCTTCGCGCAAAGACGATTGTGCCGCTCACAGTGCTCTCCTTAGCGCGGCTTCTGCCGAAAGACGCCCGGCAGCGGCTCTTACCTCCGGAGAGCATCCTACCTTCGTCTTTCGCGTCTTCTGTAGTCTACATCTTAGCAAAACGCTTTCCCACTATGTCTGGCTAGGAAAAACTGTGCCAGCACAGAAAACATCTCCCATCGTGTTCTAGAAGTTGCACGGATGTCTGCCAAGTGTTTGGCGGCAAGAAAAGAAAAGTTGTCCAAAACAGCTTCCAATCGAATGTTCATGTGATTGGAAAAGTCAGGAGAGTGCAAAGGTACTGTTTTCTATCAGTTGGCAAGGTGCGCACACAATCCCAGTGTTGTACAGCTTGCTTCTTCACCTTCCCGAAGCTGCCGCTCTCGCCGGCTGCCGGAGCCCAAGAAGCGGCTTCTTCGCGCAAAGACGATTGTGCCGCTCACAGTGCTCTCCTTAGCGCGGCTTCTGCCGAAAGACGCCCGGCAGCGGCTCTTACCTCCGGAGAGCATCCTACCTTCGTCTTTCGCGTCTTTTGTAGTCTACATCTTAGCAAAACGCTTTCCCACTATGTCTGGCTAGGGAAAACTGTGCCAGCACAGAAAACATCTCCCATCGTGTTCTAGAAGTTGCACGGATGTCTGCCAAGTGTTTGGCAGGAAGAAAAGAAAAGTTGTCCAAAACAGCTTCCAATCGAATGTTCATGTGATTGGAAAAGTCAGGAGAGTGCAAAGGTACTGTTTTCTATCAGTTGGCAAGGTGCGCACACAATCCCAGTGTTGTACAGCTTGCTTCTTCACCTTCCCGAAGCTGCCGCTCTCGCCGGCTGCCGGAGCCCAAGAAGCGGCTTCTTCGCGCAAAGACGATTGTGCCGCTCACAGTGCTCTCCTTAGCGCGGCTTCTGCCGAAAGACGCCCGGCAGCGGCTCTTACCTCCGGAGAGCATCCTACCTTCGTCTTTAGCTCCTCTTCTCATCTACCTCTCGGCAAAACGCTTTCCCACTATGTCTGGCTAGGAAAAACTGTGCCAGCACAGAAAACATCTCCCATCGTGTTCTAGAAGTTGCAGAGATGTCTGCCAAGTGTTTGGCAGGAAGAAAAGAAAAGTTGTCCAAAACAGCTTCCAATCGAATGTTCATGTGATTGGAAAAGTCAGGAGAGTGCAAAGGTACTGTTTTCTATCAGTTGGCAAGGTGCGCACACAATCCCAGTGCTGTACAGCTTGCTTCTTCACCTTCCCGAAGCTGCCGCTCTCGCCGGCTGCCGGAGCCCAAGAAGCGGCTTCTTCGCGCAAAGACGATTGTGCCGCTCACAGTGCTCTCCTTAGCGCGGCTTCTGCCGAAAGACGCCCGGCAGCGGCTCTTACCTCCGGAGAGCATCCTACCTTCGTCTTTCGCGTCTTTTGTAGTCTACATCTTAGCAAAACGCTTTCCCACTATGTCTGGCTAGGGAAAACTGTGCCAGCACAGAAAACATCTCCCATCGTGTTCTAGAAGTTGCACGGATGTCTGCCAAGTGTTTGGCAGGAAGAAAAGAAAAGTTGTCCAAAACAGCTTCCAATCGAATGTTCATGTGATTGGAAAAGTCAGGAGAGTGCAAAGGTACTGTTTTCTATCAGTTGGCAAGGTGCGCACACAATCCCAGTGTTGTACAGCTTGCTTCTTCACCTTCCCGAAGCTGCCGCTCTCGCCGGCTGCCGGAGCCCAAGAAGCGGCTTCTTCGCGCAAAGACGATTGTGCCGCTCACAGTGCTCTCCTTAGCGCGGCTTCTGCCGAAAGACGCCCGGCAGCGGCTCTTACCTCCGGAGAGCATCCTACCTTCGTCTTTCGCGTCTTCTGTAGTCTACATCTTAGCAAAACGCTTTCCCACTATGTCTGGCTAGGAAAAACTGTGCCAGCACAGAAAACATCTCCCATCGTGTTCTAGAAGTTGCACGGATGTCTGCCAAGTGTTTGGCGGCAAGAAAAGAAAAGTTGTCCAAAACAGCTTCCAATCGAATGTTCATGTGATTGGAAAAGTCAGGAGAGTGCAAAGGTACTGTTTTCTATCAGTTGGCAAGGTGCGCACACAATCCCAGTGTTGTACAGCTTGCTTCTTCACCTTCCCGAAGCTGCCGCTCTCGCCGGCTGCCGGAGCCCAAGAAGCGGCTTCTTCGCGCAAAGACGATTGTGCCGCTCACAGTGCTCTCCTTAGCGCGGCTTCTGCCGAAAGACGCCCGGCAGCGGCTCTTACCTCCGGAGAGCATCCTACCTTCGTCTTTCGCGTCTTTTGTAGTCTACATCTTAGCAAAACGCTTTCCCACTATGTCTGGCTAGGAAAAACTGTGCCAGCACAGAAAACATCTCCCATCGTGTTCTAGAAGTTGCACGGATGTCTGCCAAGTGTTTGGCAGGAAGAAAAGAAAAGTTGTCCAAAACAGCTTCCAATCGAATGTTCATGTGATTGGAAAAGTCAGGAGAGTGCAAAGGTACTGTTTTCTATCAGTTGACAAGGTGCGCACACAATCCCAGTGTTGTACAGCTTGCTTCTTCACCTTCCCGAAGCTGCCGCTCTCGCCGGCTGCCGGAGCCCAAGAAGCGGCTTCTTCGCGCAAAGACGATTGTGCCGCTCACAGTGCTCTCCTTAGCGCGGCTTCTGCCGAAAGACGCCCGGCAGCGGCTCTTACCTCCGGAGAGCATCCTACCTTCGTCTTTAGCTCCTCTTCTCATCTACCTCTCGGCAAAACGCTTTCCCACTATGTCTGGCTAGGAAAAACTGTGCCAGCACAGAAAACATCTCCCATCGTGTTCTAGAAGTTGCAGAGATGTCTGCCAAGTGTTTGGCAGGAAGAAAAGAAAAGTTGTCCAAAACAGCTTCCAATCGAATGTTCATGTGATTGGAAAAGTCAGGAGAGTGCAAAGGTACTGTTTTCTATCAGTTGGCAAGGTGCGCACACAATCCCAGTGCTGTACAGCTTGCTTCTTCACCTTCCCGAAGCTGCCGCTCTCGCCGGCTGCCGGAGCCCAAGAAGCGGCTTCTTCGCGCAAAGACGATTGTGCCGCTCACAGTGCTCTCCTTAGCGCGGCTTCTGCCGAAAGACGCCCGGCAGCGGCTCTTACCTCCGGAGAGCATCCTACCTTCGTCTTTCGCGTCTTTTGTAGTCTACATCTTAGCAAAACGCTTTCCCACTATGTCTGGCTAGGAAAAACTGTGCCAGCACAGAAAACATCTCCCATCGTGTTCTAGAAGTTGCACGGATGTCTGCCAAGTGTTTGGCAGGAAGAAAAGAAAAGTTGTCCAAAACAGCTTCCAATCGAATGTTCATGTGATTGGAAAAGTCAGGAGAGTGCAAAGGTACTGTTTTCTATCAGTTGGCAAGGTGCGCACACAATCCCAGTGTTGTACAGCTTGCTTCTTCACCTTCCCGAAGCTGCCGCTCTCGCCGGCTGCCGGAGCCCAAGAAGCGGCTTCTTCGCGCAAAGACGATTGTGCCGCTCACAGTGCTCTCCTTAGCGCGGCTTCTGCCGAAAGACGCCCGGCAGCGGCTCTTACCTCCGGAGAGCATCCTACCTTCGTCTTTAGCTCCTCTTCTCATCTACCTCTCGGCAAAACGCTTTCCCACTATGTCTGGCTAGGGAAAACTGTGCCAGCACAGAAAACATCTCCCATCGTGTTCTAGAAGTTGCACGGATGTCTGCCAAGTGTTTGGCAGGAAGAAAAGAAAAGTTGTCCAAAACAGCTTCCAATCGAATGTTCATGTGATTGGAAAAGTCAGGAGAGTGCAAAGGTACTGTTTTCTATCAGTTGGCAAGGTGCGCACACAATCCCAGTGTTGTACAGCTTGCTTCTTCACCTTCCCGAAGCTGCCGCTCTCGCCGGCTGCCGGAGCCCAAGAAGCGGCTTCTTCGCGCAAAGACGATTGTGCCGCTCACAGTGCTCTCCTTAGCGCGGCTTCTGCCGAAAGACGCCCGGCAGCGGCTCTTACCTCCGGAGAGCATCCTACCTTCGTCTTTAGCTCCTCTTCTCATCTACCTCTCGGCAAAACGCTTTCCCACTATGTCTGGCTAGGAAAAACTGTGCCAGCACAGAAAACATCTCCCATCGTGTTCTAGAAGTTGCAGAGATGTCTGCCAAGTGTTTGGCAGGAAGAAAAGAAAAGTTGTCCAAAACAGCTTCCAATCGAATGTTCATGTGATTGGAAAAGTCAGGAGAGTGCAAAGGTAGTGTTTTCTATCAGTTGGCAAGGTGCGCACACAATCCCAGTGTTGTACAGCTTGCTTCTTCACCTTCCCGAAGCTGCCGCTCTCGCCGGCTGCCGGAGCCCAAGAAGCGGCTTCTTCGCGCAAAGACGATTGTGCCGCTCACAGTGCTCTCCTTAGCGCGGCTTCTGCCGAAAGACGCCCGGCAGCGGCTCTTACCTCCGGAGAGCATCCTACCTTCGTCTTTCGCGTCTTTTGTAGTCTACATCTTAGCAAAACGCTTTCCCACTATGTCTGGCTAGGAAAAACTGTGCCAGCACAGAAAACATCTCCCATCGTGTTCTAGAAGTTGCACGGATGTCTGCCAAGTGTTTGGCAGGAAGAAAAGAAAAGTTGTCCAAAACAGCTTCCAATCGAATGTTCATGTGATTGGAAAAGTCAGGAGAGTGCAAAGGTACTGTTTTCTATCAGTTGGCAAGGTGCGCACACAATCCCAGTGTTGTACAGCTTGCTTCTTCACCTTCCCGAAGCTGCCGCTCTCGCCGGCTGCCGGAGCCCAAGAAGCGGCTTCTTCGCGCAAAGACGATTGTGCCGCTCACAGTGCTCTCCTTAGCGCGGCTTCTGCCGAAAGACGCCCGGCAGCGGCTCTTACCTCCGGAGAGCATCCTACCTTCGTCTTTAGCTCCTCTTCTCATCTACCTCTCGGCAAAACGCTTTCCCACTATGTCTGGCTAGGGAAAACTGTGCCAGCACAGAAAACATCTCCCATCGTGTTCTAGAAGTTGCACGGATGTCTGCCAAGTGTTTGGCAGGAAGAAAAGAAAAGTTGTCCAAAACAGCTTCCAATCGAATGTTCATGTGATTGGAAAAGTCAGGAGAGTGCAAAGGTACTGTTTTCTATCAGTTGGCAAGGTGCGCACACAATCCCAGTGTTGTACAGCTTGCTTCTTCACCTTCCCGAAGCTGCCGCTCTCGCCGGCTGCCGGAGCCCAAGAAGCGGCTTCTTCGCGCAAAGACGATTGTGCCGCTCACAGTGCTCTCCTTAGCGCGGCTTCTGCCGAAAGACGCCCGGCAGCGGCCCTTACCTCCGGAGAGCATCCTACCTTCGTCTTTAGCTCCTCTTCTCATCTACCTCTCGGCAAAACGCTTTCCCACTATGTCTGGCTAGGAAAAACTGTGCCAGTACAGAAAACATCTCCCATCGTGTTCTAGAAGTTGCACGGATGTCTGCCAAGTGTTTGGCAGGAAGAAAAGAAAAGTTGTCCAAAACAGTTTCCAATCGAATGTTCATGTGATTGGAAAAGTCAGGAGAGTGCAAAGGTACTGTTTTCTATCAGTTGGCAAGGTGCGCACACAATCCCAGTGTTGTACAGCTTGCTTCTTCACCTTCCCGAAGCTGCCGCTCTCGCCGGCTGCCGGAGCCCAAGAAGCGGCTTCTTCGCGCAAAGACGATTGTGCCGCTCACAGTGCTCTCCTTAGCGCGGCTTCTGCCGAAAGACGCCCGGCAGCGGCTCTTACCTCCGGAGAGCATCCTACCTTCGTCTTTCGCGTCTTTTGTAGTCTACATCTTAGCAAAACGCTTTTCCACTATGTCTGGCTAGGAAAAACTGTGCCAGCACAGAAAACATCTCCCATCGTGTTCTAGAAGTTGCACGGATGTCTGCCAAGTGTTTGGCAGGAAGAAAAGAAAAGTTGTCCAAAACAGCTTCCAATCGAATGTTCATGTGATTGGAAAAGTCAGGAGAGTGCAAAGGTACTGTTTTCTATCAGTTGGCAAGGTGCGCACACAATCCCAGTGTTGTACAGCTTGCTTCTTCACCTTCCCGAAGCTGCCGCTCTCGCCGGCTGCCGGAGCCCAAGAAGCGGCTTCTTCGCGCAAAGACGATTGTGCCGCTCACAGTGCTCTCCTTAGCGCGGCTTCTGCCGAAAGACGCCCGGCAGCGGCTCTTACCTCCGGAGAGCATCCTACCTTCGTCTTTAGCTCCTCTTCTCATCTACCTCTCGGCAAAACGCTTTCCCACTATGTCTGGCTAGGGAAAACTGTGCCAGCACAGAAAACATCTCCCATCGTGTTCTAGAAGTTGCACGGATGTCTGCCAAGTGTTTGGCAGGAAGAAAAGAAAAGTTGTCCAAAACAGCTTCCAATCGAATGTTCATGTGATTGGAAAAGTCAGGAGAGTGCAAAGGTACTGTTTTCTATCAGTTGGCAAGGTGCGCACACAATCCCAGTGTTGTACAGCTTGCTTCTTCACCTTCCCGAAGCTGCCGCTCTCGCCGGCTGCCGGAGCCCAAGAAGCGGCTTCTTCGCGCAAAGACGATTGTGCCGCTCACAGTGCTCTCCTTAGCGCGGCTTCTGCCGAAAGACGCCCGGCAGCGGCTCTTACCTCCGGAGAGCATCCTACCTTCGTCTTTCGCGTCTTCTGTAGTCTACATCTTAGCAAAACGCTTTCCCACTATGTCTGGCTAGGAAAAACTGTGCCAGCACAGAAAACATCTCCCATCGTGTTCTAGAAGTTGCACGGATGTCTGCCAAGTGTTTGGCAGGAAGAAAAGGAAAGTTGTCCAAAACAGCTTCCAATCGAATGTTCATGTGATTGGAAAAGTCAGGAGAGTGCAAAGGTAGTGTTTTCTATCAGTTGGCAAGGTGCGCACACAATCCCAGTGTTGTACAGCTTGCTTCTTCACCTTCCCGAAGCTGCCGCTCTCGCCGGCTGCCGGAGCCCAAGAAGCGGCTTCTTCGCGCAAAGACGATTGTGCCGCTCACAGTGCTCTCCTTAGCGCGGCTTCTGCCGAAAGACGCCCGGCAGCGGCTCTTACCTCCGGAGAGCATCCTACCTTCGTCTTTAGCTCCTCTTCTCATCTACCTCTCGGCAAAACGCTTTCCCACTATGTCTGGCTAGGGAAAACTGTGCCAGCACAGAAAACATCTCCCATCGTGTTCTAGAAGTTGCACGGATGTCTGCCAAGTGTTTGGCAGGAAGAAAAGAAAAGTTGTCCAAAACAGCTTCCAATCGAATGTTCATGTGATTGGAAAAGTCAGGAGAGTGCAAAGGTACTGTTTTCTATCAGTTGGCAAGGTGCGCACACAATCCCAGTGTTGTACAGCTTGCTTCTTCACCTTCCCGAAGCTGCCGCTCTCGCCGGCTGCCGGAGCCCAAGAAGCGGCTTCTTCGCGCAAAGACGATTGTGCCGCTCACAGTGCTCTCCTTAGCGCGGCTTCTGCCGAAAGACGCCCGGCAGCGGCTCTTACCTCCGGAGAGCATCCTACCTTCGTCTTTAGCTCCTCTTCTCATCTACCTCTCGGCAAAACGCTTTCCCACTATGTCTGGCTAGGGAAAACTGTGCCAGCACAGAAAACATCTCCCATCGTGTTCTAGAAGTTGCACGGATGTCTGCCAAGTGTTTGGCAGGAAGAAAAGAAAAGTTGTCCAAAACAGCTTCCAATCGAATGTTCATGTGATTGGAAAAGTCAGGAGAGTGCAAAGGTACTGTTTTCTATCAGTTGGCAAGGTGCGCACACAATCCCAGTGCTGTACAGCTTGCTTCTTCACCTTCCCGAAGCTGCCGCTCTCGCCGGCTGCCGGAGCCCAAGAAGCGGCTTCTTCGCGCAAAGACGATTGTGCCGCTCACAGTGCTCTCCTTAGCGCGGCTTCTGCCGAAAGACGCCCGGCAGCGGCTCTTACCTCCGGAGAGCATCCTACCTTCGTCTTTAGCTCCTCTTCTCATCTACCTCTCGGCAAAACGCTTTCCCACTATGTCTGGCTAGGAAAAACTGTGCCAGTACAGAAAACATCTCCCATCGTGTTCTAGAAGTTGCACGGATGTCTGCCAAGTGTTTGGCAGGAAGAAAAGAAAAGTTGTCCAAAACAGCTTCCAATCGAATGTTCATGTGATTGGAAAAGTCAGGAGAGTGCAAAGGTAGTGTTTTCTATCAGTTGGCAAGGTGCGCACACAATCCCAGTGTTGTACAGCTTGCTTCTTCACCTTCCCGAAGCTGCCGCTCTCGCCGGCTGCCGGAGCCCAAGAAGCGGCTTCTTCGCGCAAAGACGATTGTGCCGCTCACAGTGCTCTCCTTAGCGCGGCTTCTGCCGAAAGACGCCCGGCAGCGGCTCTTACCTCCGGAGAGCATCCTACCTTCGTCTTTCGCGTCTTCTGTAGTCTACATCTTAGCAAAACGCTTTCCCACTATGTCTGGCTAGGAAAAACTGTGCCAGCACAGAAAACATCTCCCATCGTGTTCTAGAAGTTGCACGGATGTCTGCCAAGTGTTTGGCGGCAAGAAAAGAAAAGTTGTCCAAAACAGCTTCCAATCGAATGTTCATGTGATTGGAAAAGTCAGGAGAGTGCAAAGGTACTGTTTTCTATCAGTTGGCAAGGTGCGCACACAATCCCAGTGTTGTACAGCTTGCTTCTTCACCTTCCCGAAGCTGCCGCTCTCGCCGGCTGCCGGAGCCCAAGAAGCGGCTTCTTCGCGCAAAGACGATTGTGCCGCTCACAGTGCTCTCCTTAGCGCGGCTTCTGCCGAAAGACGCCCGGCAGCGGCTCTTACCTCCGGAGAGCATCCTACCTTCGTCTTTCGCGTCTTTTGTAGTCTACATCTTAGCAAAACGCTTTCCCACTATGTCTGGCTAGGGAAAACTGTGCCAGCACAGAAAACATCTCCCATCGTGTTCTAGAAGTTGCACGGATGTCTGCCAAGTGTTTGGCAGGAAGAAAAGAAAAGTTGTCCAAAACAGCTTCCAATCGAATGTTCATGTGATTGGAAAAGTCAGGAGAGTGCAAAGGTACTGTTTTCTATCAGTTGGCAAGGTGCGCACACAATCCCAGTGTTGTACAGCTTGCTTCTTCACCTTCCCGAAGCTGCCGCTCTCGCCGGCTGCCGGAGCCCAAGAAGCGGCTTCTTCGCGCAAAGACGATTGTGCCGCTCACAGTGCTCTCCTTAGCGCGGCTTCTGCCGAAAGACGCCCGGCAGCGGCTCTTACCTCCGGAGAGCATCCTACCTTCGTCTTTAGCTCCTCTTCTCATCTACCTCTCGGCAAAACGCTTTCCCACTATGTCTGGCTAGGAAAAACTGTGCCAGCACAGAAAACATCTCCCATCGTGTTCTAGAAGTTGCAGAGATGTCTGCCAAGTGTTTGGCAGGAAGAAAAGAAAAGTTGTCCAAAACAGCTTCCAATCGAATGTTCATGTGATTGGAAAAGTCAGGAGAGTGCAAAGGTACTGTTTTCTATCAGTTGGCAAGGTGCGCACACAATCCCAGTGCTGTACAGCTTGCTTCTTCACCTTCCCGAAGCTGCCGCTCTCGCCGGCTGCCGGAGCCCAAGAAGCGGCTTCTTCGCGCAAAGACGATTGTGCCGCTCACAGTGCTCTCCTTAGCGCGGCTTCTGCCGAAAGACGCCCGGCAGCGGCTCTTACCTCCGGAGAGCATCCTACCTTCGTCTTTCGCGTCTTTTGTAGTCTACATCTTAGCAAAACGCTTTCCCACTATGTCTGGCTAGGAAAAACTGTGCCAGCACAGAAAACATCTCCCATCGTGTTCTAGAAGTTGCACGGATGTCTGCCAAGTGTTTGGCAGGAAGAAAAGAAAAGTTGTCCAAAACAGCTTCCAATCGAATGTTCATGTGATTGGAAAAGTCAGGAGAGTGCAAAGGTACTGTTTTCTATCAGTTGGCAAGGTGCGCACACAATCCCAGTGTTGTACAGCTTGCTTCTTCACCTTCCCGAAGCTGCCGCTCTCGCCGGCTGCCGGAGCCCAAGAAGCGGCTTCTTCGCGCAAAGACGATTGTGCCGCTCACAGTGCTCTCCTTAGCGCGGCTTCTGCCGAAAGACGCCCGGCAGCGGCTCTTACCTCCGGAGAGCATCCTACCTTCGTCTTTCGCGTCTTCTGTAGTCTACATCTTAGCAAAACGCTTTCCCACTATGTCTGGCTAGGAAAAACTGTGCCAGCACAGAAAACATCTCCCATCGTGTTCTAGAAGTTGCACGGATGTCTGCCAAGTGTTTGGCGGCAAGAAAAGAAAAGTTGTCCAAAACAGCTTCCAATCGAATGTTCATGTGATTGGAAAAGTCAGGAGAGTGCAAAGGTACTGTTTTCTATCAGTTGGCAAGGTGCGCACACAATCCCAGTGTTGTACAGCTTGCTTCTTCACCTTCCCGAAGCTGCCGCTCTCGCCGGCTGCCGGAGCCCAAGAAGCGGCTTCTTCGCGCAAAGACGATTGTGCCGCTCACAGTGCTCTCCTTAGCGCGGCTTCTGCCGAAAGACGCCCGGCAGCGGCTCTTACCTCCGGAGAGCATCCTACCTTCGTCTTTCGCGTCTTTTGTAGTCTACATCTTAGCAAAACGCTTTCCCACTATGTCTGGCTAGGGAAAACTGTGCCAGCACAGAAAACATCTCCCATCGTGTTCTAGAAGTTGCACGGATGTCTGCCAAGTGTTTGGCAGGAAGAAAAGAAAAGTTGTCCAAAACAGCTTCCAATCGAATGTTCATGTGATTGGAAAAGTCAGGAGAGTGCAAAGGTACTGTTTTCTATCAGTTGACAAGGTGCGCACACAATCCCAGTGTTGTACAGCTTGCTTCTTCACCTTCCCGAAGCTGCCGCTCTCGCCGGCTGCCGGAGCCCAAGAAGCGGCTTCTTCGCGCAAAGACGATTGTGCCGCTCACAGTGCTCTCCTTAGCGCGGCTTCTGCCGAAAGACGCCCGGCAGCGGCTCTTACCTCCGGAGAGCATCCTACCTTCGTCTTTAGCTCCTCTTCTCATCTACCTCTCGGCAAAACGCTTTCCCACTATGTCTGGCTAGGAAAAACTGTGCCAGCACAGAAAACATCTCCCATCGTGTTCTAGAAGTTGCAGAGATGTCTGCCAAGTGTTTGGCAGGAAGAAAAGAAAAGTTGTCCAAAACAGCTTCCAATCGAATGTTCATGTGATTGGAAAAGTCAGGAGAGTGCAAAGGTACTGTTTTCTATCAGTTGGCAAGGTGCGCACACAATCCCAGTGCTGTACAGCTTGCTTCTTCACCTTCCCGAAGCTGCCGCTCTCGCCGGCTGCCGGAGCCCAAGAAGCGGCTTCTTCGCGCAAAGACGATTGTGCCGCTCACAGTGCTCTCCTTAGCGCGGCTTCTGCCGAAAGACGCCCGGCAGCGGCTCTTACCTCCGGAGAGCATCCTACCTTCGTCTTTCGCGTCTTTTGTAGTCTACATCTTAGCAAAACGCTTTCCCACTATGTCTGGCTAGGAAAAACTGTGCCAGCACAGAAAACATCTCCCATCGTGTTCTAGAAGTTGCACGGATGTCTGCCAAGTGTTTGGCAGGAAGAAAAGAAAAGTTGTCCAAAACAGCTTCCAATCGAATGTTCATGTGATTGGAAAAGTCAGGAGAGTGCAAAGGTACTGTTTTCTATCAGTTGGCAAGGTGCGCACACAATCCCAGTGTTGTACAGCTTGCTTCTTCACCTTCCCGAAGCTGCCGCTCTCGCCGGCTGCCGGAGCCCAAGAAGCGGCTTCTTCGCGCAAAGACGATTGTGCCGCTCACAGTGCTCTCCTTAGCGCGGCTTCTGCCGAAAGACGCCCGGCAGCGGCTCTTACCTCCGGAGAGCATCCTACCTTCGTCTTTAGCTCCTCTTCTCATCTACCTCTCGGCAAAACGCTTTCCCACTATGTCTGGCTAGGGAAAACTGTGCCAGCACAGAAAACATCTCCCATCGTGTTCTAGAAGTTGCACGGATGTCTGCCAAGTGTTTGGCAGGAAGAAAAGAAAAGTTGTCCAAAACAGCTTCCAATCGAATGTTCATGTGATTGGAAAAGTCAGGAGAGTGCAAAGGTACTGTTTTCTATCAGTTGGCAAGGTGCGCACACAATCCCAGTGTTGTACAGCTTGCTTCTTCACCTTCCCGAAGCTGCCGCTCTCGCCGGCTGCCGGAGCCCAAGAAGCGGCTTCTTCGCGCAAAGACGATTGTGCCGCTCACAGTGCTCTCCTTAGCGCGGCTTCTGCCGAAAGACGCCCGGCAGCGGCTCTTACCTCCGGAGAGCATCCTACCTTCGTCTTTAGCTCCTCTTCTCATCTACCTCTCGGCAAAACGCTTTCCCACTATGTCTGGCTAGGAAAAACTGTGCCAGCACAGAAAACATCTCCCATCGTGTTCTAGAAGTTGCAGAGATGTCTGCCAAGTGTTTGGCAGGAAGAAAAGAAAAGTTGTCCAAAACAGCTTCCAATCGAATGTTCATGTGATTGGAAAAGTCAGGAGAGTGCAAAGGTACTGTTTTCTATCAGTTGGCAAGGTGCGCACACAATCCCAGTGTTGTACAGCTTGCTTCTTCACCTTCCCGAAGCTGCCGCTCTCGCCGGCTGCCGGAGCCCAAGAAGCGGCTTCTTCGCGCAAAGACGATTGTGCCGCTCACAGTGCTCTCCTTAGCGCGGCTTCTGCCGAAAGACGCCCGGCAGCGGCTCTTACCTCCGGAGAGCATCCTACCTTCGTCTTTCGCGTCTTTTGTAGTCTACATCTTAGCAAAACGCTTTCCCACTATGTCTGGCTAGGAAAAACTGTGCCAGCACAGAAAACATCTCCCATCGTGTTCTAGAAGTTGCACGGATGTCTGCCAAGTGTTTGGCAGGAAGAAAAGAAAAGTTGTCCAAAACAGCTTCCAATCGAATGTTCATGTGATTGGAAAAGTCAGGAGAGTGCAAAGGTACTGTTTTCTATCAGTTGGCAAGGTGCGCACACAATCCCAGTGTTGTACAGCTTGCTTCTTCACCTTCCCGAAGCTGCCGCTCTCGCCGGCTGCCGGAGCCCAAGAAGCGGCTTCTTCGCGCAAAGACGATTGTGCCGCTCACAGTGCTCTCCTTAGCGCGGCTTCTGCCGAAAGACGCCCGGCAGCGGCTCTTACCTCCGGAGAGCATCCTACCTTCGTCTTTAGCTCCTCTTCTCATCTACCTCTCGGCAAAACGCTTTCCCACTATGTCTGGCTAGGGAAAACTGTGCCAGCACAGAAAACATCTCCCATCGTGTTCTAGAAGTTGCACGGATGTCTGCCAAGTGTTTGGCAGGAAGAAAAGAAAAGTTGTCCAAAACAGCTTCCAATCGAATGTTCATGTGATTGGAAAAGTCAGGAGAGTGCAAAGGTACTGTTTTCTATCAGTTGGCAAGGTGCGCACACAATCCCAGTGTTGTACAGCTTGCTTCTTCACCTTCCCGAAGCTGCCGCTCTCGCCGGCTGCCGGAGCCCAAGAAGCGGCTTCTTCGCGCAAAGACGATTGTGCCGCTCACAGTGCTCTCCTTAGCGCGGCTTCTGCCGAAAGACGCCCGGCAGCGGCCCTTACCTCCGGAGAGCATCCTACCTTCGTCTTTAGCTCCTCTTCTCATCTACCTCTCGGCAAAACGCTTTCCCACTATGTCTGGCTAGGAAAAACTGTGCCAGTACAGAAAACATCTCCCATCGTGTTCTAGAAGTTGCACGGATGTCTGCCAAGTGTTTGGCAGGAAGAAAAGAAAAGTTGTCCAAAACAGTTTCCAATCGAATGTTCATGTGATTGGAAAAGTCAGGAGAGTGCAAAGGTACTGTTTTCTATCAGTTGGCAAGGTGCGCACACAATCCCAGTGTTGTACAGCTTGCTTCTTCACCTTCCCGAAGCTGCCGCTCTCGCCGGCTGCCGGAGCCCAAGAAGCGGCTTCTTCGCGCAAAGACGATTGTGCCGCTCACAGTGCTCTCCTTAGCGCGGCTTCTGCCGAAAGACGCCCGGCAGCGGCTCTTACCTCCGGAGAGCATCCTACCTTCGTCTTTCGCGTCTTTTGTAGTCTACATCTTAGCAAAACGCTTTTCCACTATGTCTGGCTAGGAAAAACTGTGCCAGCACAGAAAACATCTCCCATCGTGTTCTAGAAGTTGCACGGATGTCTGCCAAGTGTTTGGCAGGAAGAAAAGAAAAGTTGTCCAAAACAGCTTCCAATCGAATGTTCATGTGATTGGAAAAGTCAGGAGAGTGCAAAGGTACTGTTTTCTATCAGTTGGCAAGGTGCGCACACAATCCCAGTGTTGTACAGCTTGCTTCTTCACCTTCCCGAAGCTGCCGCTCTCGCCGGCTGCCGGAGCCCAAGAAGCGGCTTCTTCGCGCAAAGACGATTGTGCCGCTCACAGTGCTCTCCTTAGCGCGGCTTCTGCCGAAAGACGCCCGGCAGCGGCTCTTACCTCCGGAGAGCATCCTACCTTCGTCTTTAGCTCCTCTTCTCATCTACCTCTCGGCAAAACGCTTTCCCACTATGTCTGGCTAGGGAAAACTGTGCCAGCACAGAAAACATCTCCCATCGTGTTCTAGAAGTTGCACGGATGTCTGCCAAGTGTTTGGCAGGAAGAAAAGAAAAGTTGTCCAAAACAGCTTCCAATCGAATGTTCATGTGATTGGAAAAGTCAGGAGAGTGCAAAGGTACTGTTTTCTATCAGTTGGCAAGGTGCGCACACAATCCCAGTGTTGTACAGCTTGCTTCTTCACCTTCCCGAAGCTGCCGCTCTCGCCGGCTGCCGGAGCCCAAGAAGCGGCTTCTTCGCGCAAAGACGATTGTGCCGCTCACAGTGCTCTCCTTAGCGCGGCTTCTGCCGAAAGACGCCCGGCAGCGGCTCTTACCTCCGGAGAGCATCCTACCTTCGTCTTTAGCTCCTCTTCTCATCTACCTCTCGGCAAAACGCTTTCCCACTATGTCTGGCTAGGAAAAACTGTGCCAGTACAGAAAACATCTCCCATCGTGTTCTAGAAGTTGCACGGATGTCTGCCAAGTGTTTGGCAGGAAGAAAAGAAAAGTTGTCCAAAACAGCTTCCAATCGAATGTTCATGTGATTGGAAAAGTCAGGAGAGTGCAAAGGTACTGTTTTCTATCAGTTGGCAAGGTGCGCACACAATCCCAGTGTTGTACAGCTTGCTTCTTCACCTTCCCGAAGCTGCCGCTCTCGCCGGCTGCCGGAGCCCAAGAAGCGGCTTCTTCGCGCAAAGACGATTGTGCCGCTCACAGTGCTCTCCTTAGCGCGGCTTCTGCCGAAAGACGCCCGGCAGCGGCTCTTACCTCCGGAGAGCATCCTACCTTCGTCTTTCGCGTCTTCTGTAGTCTACATCTTAGCAAAACGCTTTCCCACTATGTCTGGCTAGGAAAAACTGTGCCAGCACAGAAAACATCTCCCATCGTGTTCTAGAAGTTGCAGAGATGTCTGCCAAGTGTTTGGCAGGAAGAAAAGGAAAGTTGTCCAAAACAGCTTCCAATCGAATGTTCATGTGATTGGAAAAGTCAGGAGAGTGCAAAGGTAGTGTTTTCTATCAGTTGGCAAGGTGCGCACACAATCCCAGTGTTGTACAGCTTGCTTCTTCACCTTCCCGAAGCTGCCGCTCTCGCCGGCTGCCGGAGCCCAAGAAGCGGCTTCTTCGCGCAAAGACGATTGTGCCGCTCACAGTGCTCTCCTTAGCGCGGCTTCTGCCGAAAGACGCCCGGCAGCGGCTCTTACCTCCGGAGAGCATCCTACCTTCGTCTTTAGCTCCTCTTCTCATCTACCTCTCGGCAAAACGCTTTCCCACTATGTCTGGCTAGGGAAAACTGTGCCAGCACAGAAAACATCTCCCATCGTGTTCTAGAAGTTGCACGGATGTCTGCCAAGTGTTTGGCAGGAAGAAAAGAAAAGTTGTCCAAAACAGCTTCCAATCGAATGTTCATGTGATTGGAAAAGTCAGGAGAGTGCAAAGGTACTGTTTTCTATCAGTTGGCAAGGTGCGCACACAATCCCAGTGTTGTACAGCTTGCTTCTTCACCTTCCCGAAGCTGCCGCTCTCGCCGGCTGCCGGAGCCCAAGAAGCGGCTTCTTCGCGCAAAGACGATTGTGCCGCTCACAGTGCTCTCCTTAGCGCGGCTTCTGCCGAAAGACGCCCGGCAGCGGCTCTTACCTCCGGAGAGCATCCTACCTTCGTCTTTAGCTCCTCTTCTCATCTACCTCTCGGCAAAACGCTTTCCCACTATGTCTGGCTAGGAAAAACTGTGCCAGCACAGAAAACATCTCCCATCGTGTTCTAGAAGTTGCAGAGATGTCTGCCAAGTGTTTGGCAGGAAGAAAAGAAAAGTTGTCCAAAACAGCTTCCAATCGAATGTTCATGTGATTGGAAAAGTCAGGAGAGTGCAAAGGTACTGTTTTCTATCAGTTGGCAAGGTGCGCACACAATCCCAGTGTTGTACAGCTTGCTTCTTCACCTTCCCGAAGCTGCCGCTCTCGCCGGCTGCCGGAGCCCAAGAAGCGGCTTCTTCGCGCAAAGACGATTGTGCCGCTCACAGTGCTCTCCTTAGCGCGGCTTCTGCCGAAAGACGCCCGGCAGCGGCTCTTACCTCCGGAGAGCATCCTACCTTCGTCTTTCGCGTCTTTTGTAGTCTACATCTTAGCAAAACGCTTTCCCACTATGTCTGGCTAGGAAAAACTGTGCCAGCACAGAAAACATCTCCCATCGTGTTCTAGAAGTTGCACGGATGTCTGCCAAGTGTTTGGCAGGAAGAAAAGAAAAGTTGTCCAAAACAGCTTCCAATCGAATGTTCATGTGATTGGAAAAGTCAGGAGAGTGCAAAGGTACTGTTTTCTATCAGTTGGCAAGGTGCGCACACAATCCCAGTGTTGTACAGCTTGCTTCTTCACCTTCCCGAAGCTGCCGCTCTCGCCGGCTGCCGGAGCCCAAGAAGCGGCTTCTTCGCGCAAAGACGATTGTGCCGCTCACAGTGCTCTCCTTAGCGCGGCTTCTGCCGAAAGACGCCCGGCAGCGGCTCTTACCTCCGGAGAGCATCCTACCTTCGTCTTTCGCGTCTTTTGTAGTCTACATCTTAGCAAAACGCTTTCCCACTATGTCTGGCTAGGAAAAACTGTGCCAGCACAGAAAACATCTCCCATCGTGTTCTAGAAGTTGCACGGATGTCTGCCAAGTGTTTGGCAGGAAGAAAAGAAAAGTTGTCCAAAACAGCTTCCAATCGAATGTTCATGTGATTGGAAAAGTCAGGAGAGTGCAAAGGTACTGTTTTCTATCAGTTGGCAAGGTGCGCACACAATCCCAGTGTTGTACAGCTTGCTTCTTCACCTTCCCGAAGCTGCCGCTCTCGCCGGCTGCCGGAGCCCAAGAAGCGGCTTCTTCGCGCAAAGACGATTGTGCCGCTCACAGTGCTCTCCTTAGCGCGGCTTCTGCCGAAAGACGCCCGGCAGCGGCTCTTACCTCCGGAGAGCATCCTACCTTCGTCTTTAGCTCCTCTTCTCATCTACCTCTCGGCAAAACGCTTTCCCACTATGTCTGGCTAGGAAAAACTGTGCCAGCACAGAAAACATCTCCCATCGTGTTCTAGAAGTTGCAGAGATGTCTGCCAAGTGTTTGGCAGGAAGAAAAGAAAAGTTGTCCAAAACAGCTTCCAATCGAATGTTCATGTGATTGGAAAAGTCAGGAGAGTGCAAAGGTAGTGTTTTCTATCAGTTGGCAAGGTGCGCACACAATCCCAGTGTTGTACAGCTTGCTTCTTCACCTTCCCGAAGCTGCCGCTCTCGCCGGCTGCCGGAGCCCAAGAAGCGGCTTCTTCGCGCAAAGACGATTGTGCCGCTCACAGTGCTCTCCTTAGCGCGGCTTCTGCCGAAAGACGCCCGGCAGCGGCTCTTACCTCCGGAGAGCATCCTACCTTCGTCTTTAGCTCCTCTTCTCATCTACCTCTCGGCAAAACGCTTTCCCACTATGTCTGGCTAGGAAAAACTGTGCCAGTACAGAAAACATCTCCCATCGTGTTCTAGAAGTTGCACGGATGTCTGCCAAGTGTTTGGCAGGAAGAAAAGAAAAGTTGTCCAAAACAGCTTCCAATCGAATGTTCATGTGATTGGAAAAGTCAGGAGAGTGCAAAGGTACTGTTTTCTATCAGTTGGCAAGGTGCGCACACAATCCCAGTGTTGTACAGCTTGCTTCTTCACCTTCCCGAAGCTGCCGCTCTCGCCGGCTGCCGGAGCCCAAGAAGCGGCTTCTTCGCGCAAAGACGATTGTGCCGCTCACAGTGCTCTCCTTAGCGCGGCTTCTGCCGAAAGACGCCCGGCAGCGGCTCTTACCTCCGGAGAGCATCTTACCTTCGTCTTTCGCGTCTTCTGTAGTCTACATCTTAGCAAAACGCTTTCCCACTATGTCTGGCTAGGAAAAACTGTGCCAGCACAGAAAACATCTCCCATCGTGTTCTAGAAGTTGCACGGATGTCTGCCAAGTGTTTGGCGGCAAGAAAAGAAAAGTTGTCCAAAACAGCTTCCAATCGAATGTTCATGTGATTGGAAAAGTCAGGAGAGTGCAAAGGTACTGTTTTCTATCAGTTGGCAAGGTGCGCACACAATCCCAGTGTTGTACAGCTTGCTTCTTCACCTTCCCGAAGCTGCCGCTCTCGCCGGCTGCCGGAGCCCAAGAAGCGGCTTCTTCGCGCAAAGACGATTGTGCCGCTCACAGTGCTCTCCTTAGCGCGGCTTCTGCCGAAAGACGCCCGGCAGCGGCTCTTACCTCCGGAGAGCATCTTACCTTCGTCTTTCGCGTCTTCTGTAGTCTACATCTTAGCAAAACGCTTTCCCACTATGTCTGGCTAGGAAAAACTGTGCCAGCACAGAAAACATCTCCCATCGTGTTCTAGAAGTTGCACGGATGTCTGCCAAGTGTTTGGCGGCAAGAAAAGAAAAGTTGTCCAAAACAGCTTCCAATCGAATGTTCATGTGATTGGAAAAGTCAGGAGAGTGCAAAGGTACTGTTTTCTATCAGTTGGCAAGGTGCGCACACAATCCCAGTGTTGTACAGCTTGCTTCTTCACCTTCCCGAAGCTGCCGCTCTCGCCGGCTGCCGGAGCCCAAGAAGCGGCTTCTTCGCGCAAAGACGATTGTGCCGCTCACAGTGCTCTCCTTAGCGCGGCTTCTGCCGAAAGACGCCCGGCAGCGGCTCTTACCTCCGGAGAGCATCCTACCTTCGTCTTTAGCTCCTCTTCTCATCTACCTCTCGGCAAAACGCTTTCCCACTATGTCTGGCTAGGAAAAACTGTGCCAGCACAGAAAACATCTCCCATCGTGTTCTAGAAGTTGCAGAGATGTCTGCCAAGTGTTTGGCAGGAAGAAAAGAAAAGTTGTCCAAAACAGCTTCCAATCGAATGTTCATGTGATTGGAAAAGTCAGGAGAGTGCAAAGGTAGTGTTTTCTATCAGTTGGCAAGGTGCGCACACAATCCCAGTGTTGTACAGCTTGCTTCTTCACCTTCCCGAAGCTGCCGCTCTCGCCGGCTGCCGGAGCCCAAGAAGCGGCTTCTTCGCGCAAAGACGATTGTGCCGCTCACAGTGCTCTCCTTAGCGCGGCTTCTGCCGAAAGACGCCCGGCAGCGGCTCTTACCTCCGGAGAGCATCCTACCTTCGTCTTTAGCTCCTCTTCTCATCTACCTCTCGGCAAAACGCTTTCCCACTATGTCTGGCTAGGAAAAACTGTGCCAGCACAGAAAACATCTCCCATCGTGTTCTAGAAGTTGCAGAGATGTCTGCCAAGTGTTTGGCAGGAAGAAAAGAAAAGTTGTCCAAAACAGCTTCCAATCGAATGTTCATGTGATTGGAAAAGTCAGGAGAGTGCAAAGGTACTGTTTTCTATCAGTTGGCAAGGTGCGCACACAATCCCAGTGTTGTACAGCTTGCTTCTTCACCTTCCCGAAGCTGCCGCTCTCGCCGGCTGCCGGAGCCCAAGAAGCGGCTTCTTCGCGCAAAGACGATTGTGCCGCTCACAGTGCTCTCCTTAGCGCGGCTTCTGCCGAAAGACGCCCGGCAGCGGCTCTTACCTCCGGAGAGCATCCTACCTTCGTCTTTCGCGTCTTTTGTAGTCTACATCTTAGCAAAACGCTTTCCCACTATGTCTGGCTAGGAAAAACTGTGCCAGCACAGAAAACATCTCCCATCGTGTTCTAGAAGTTGCAGAGATGTCTGCCAAGTGTTTGGCAGGAAGAAAAGAAAAGTTGTCCAAAACAGCTTCCAATCGAATGTTCATGTGATTGGAAAAGTCAGGAGAGTGCAAAGGTACTGTTTTCTATCAGTTGGCAAGGTGCGCACACAATCCCAGTGTTGTACAGCTTGCTTCTTCACCTTCCCGAAGCTGCCGCTCTCGCCGGCTGCCGGAGCCCAAGAAGCGGCTTCTTCGCGCAAAGACGATTGTGCCGCTCACAGTGCTCTCCTTAGCGCGGCTTCTGCCGAAAGACGCCCGGCAGCGGCTCTTACCTCCGGAGAGCATCCTACCTTCGTCTTTCGCGTCTTCTGTAGTCTACATCTTAGCAAAACGCTTTTCCACTATGTCTGGCTAGGAAAAACTGTGCCAGTACAGAAAACATCTCCCATCGTGTTCTAGAAGTTGCAGAGATGTCTGCCAAGTGTTTGGCAGGAAGAAAAGGAAAGTTGTCCAAAACAGCTTCCAATCGAATGTTCATGTGATTGGAAAAGTCAGGAGAGTGCAAAGGTAGTGTTTCATATCAGTTGGCAAGGTGCGCACACAATCCCAGTGTTGTACAGCTTGCTTCTTCACCTTCCCGAAGCTGCCGCTCTCGCCGGCTGCCGGAGCCCAAGAAGCGGCTTCTTCGCGCAAAGACGATTGTGCCGCTCACAGTGCTCTCCTTAGCGCGGCTTCTGCCGAAAGACGCCCGGCAGCGGCTCTTACCTCCGGAGAGCATCCTACCTTCGTCTTTAGCTCCTCTTCTCATCTACCTCTCGGCAAAACGCTTTCCCACTATGTCTGGCTAGGGAAAACTGTGCCAGCACAGAAAACATCTCCCATCGTGTTCTAGAAGTTGCACGGATGTCTGCCAAGTGTTTGGCAGGAAGAAAAGAAAAGTTGTCCAAAACAGCTTCCAATCGAATGTTCATGTGATTGGAAAAGTCAGGAGAGTGCAAAGGTACTGTTTTCTATCAGTTGGCAAGGTGCGCACACAATCCCAGTGTTGTACAGCTTGCTTCTTCACCTTCCCGAAGCTGCCGCTCTCGCCGGCTGCCGGAGCCCAAGAAGCGGCTTCTTCGCGCAAAGACGATTGTGCCGCTCACAGTGCTCTCCTTAGCGCGGCTTCTGCCGAAAGACGCCCGGCAGCGGCTCTTACCTCCGGAGAGCATCCTACCTTCGTCTTTAGCTCCTCTTCTCATCTACCTCTCGGCAAAACGCTTTCCCACTATGTCTGGCTAGGAAAAACTGTGCCAGCACAGAAAACATCTCCCATCGTGTTCTAGAAGTTGCAGAGATGTCTGCCAAGTGTTTGGCAGGAAGAAAAGAAAAGTTGTCCAAAACAGCTTCCAATCGAATGTTCATGTGATTGGAAAAGTCAGGAGAGTGCAAAGGTACTGTTTTCTATCAGTTGGCAAGGTGCGCACACAATCCCAGTGTTGTACAGCTTGCTTCTTCACCTTCCCGAAGCTGCCGCTCTCGCCGGCTGCCGGAGCCCAAGAAGCGGCTTCTTCGCGCAAAGACGATTGTGCCGCTCACAGTGCTCTCCTTAGCGCGGCTTCTGCCGAAAGACGCCCGGCAGCGGCTCTTACCTCCGGAGAGCATCCTACCTTCGTCTTTCGCGTCTTTTGTAGTCTACATCTTAGCAAAACGCTTTCCCACTATGTCTGGCTAGGAAAAACTGTGCCAGCACAGAAAACATCTCCCATCGTGTTCTAGAAGTTGCAGAGATGTCTGCCAAGTGTTTGGCAGGAAGAAAAGGAAAGTTGTCCAAAACAGCTTCCAATCGAATGTTCATGTGATTGGAAAAGTCAGGAGAGTGCAAAGGTAGTGTTTTCTATCAGTTGGCAAGGTGCGCACACAATCCCAGTGTTGTACAGCTTGCTTCTTCACCTTCCCGAAGCTGCCGCTCTCGCCGGCTGCCGGAGCCCAAGAAGCGGCTTCTTCGCGCAAAGACGATTGTGCCGCTCACAGTGCTCTCCTTAGCGCGGCTTCTGCCGAAAGACGCCCGGCAGCGGCTCTTACCTCCGGAGAGCATCCTACCTTCGTCTTTAGCTCCTCTTCTCATCTACCTCTCGGCAAAACGCTTTCCCACTATGTCTGGCTAGGAAAAACTGTGCCAGCACAGAAAACATCTCCCATCGTGTTCTAGAAGTTGCAGAGATGTCTGCCAAGTGTTTGGCAGGAAGAAAAGAAAAGTTGTCCAAAACAGCTTCCAATCGAATGTTCATGTGATTGGAAAAGTCAGGAGAGTGCAAAGGTAGTGTTTTCTATCAGTTGGCAAGGTGCGCACACAATCCCAGTGTTGTACAGCTTGCTTCTTCACCTTCCCGAAGCTGCCGCTCTCGCCGGCTGCCGGAGCCCAAGAAGCGGCTTCTTCGCGCAAAGACGATTGTGCCGCTCACAGTGCTCTCCTTAGCGCGGCTTCTGCCGAAAGACGCCCGGCAGCGGCTCTTACCTCCGGAGAGCATCCTACCTTCGTCTTTAGCTCCTCTTCTCATCTACCTCTCGGCAAAACGCTTTCCCACTATGTCTGGCTAGGAAAAACTGTGCCAGTACAGAAAACATCTCCCATCGTGTTCTAGAAGTTGCACGGATGTCTGCCAAGTGTTTGGCAGGAAGAAAAGAAAAGTTGTCCAAAACAGCTTCCAATCGAATGTTCATGTGATTGGAAAAGTCAGGAGAGTGCAAAGGTACTGTTTTCTATCAGTTGGCAAGGTGCGCACACAATCCCAGTGTTGTACAGCTTGCTTCTTCACCTTCCCGAAGCTGCCGCTCTCGCCGGCTGCCGGAGCCCAAGAAGCGGCTTCTTCGCGCAAAGACGATTGTGCCGCTCACAGTGCTCTCCTTAGCGCGGCTTCTGCCGAAAGACGCCCGGCAGCGGCTCTTACCTCCGGAGAGCATCCTACCTTCGTCTTTCGCGTCTTCTGTAGTCTACATCTTAGCAAAACGCTTTCCCACTATGTCTGGCTAGGAAAAACTGTGCCAGCACAGAAAACATCTCCCATCGTGTTCTAGAAGTTGCACGGATGTCTGCCAAGTGTTTGGCGGCAAGAAAAGAAAAGTTGTCCAAAACAGCTTCCAATCGAATGTTCATGTGATTGGAAAAGTCAGGAGAGTGCAAAGGTACTGTTTTCTATCAGTTGGCAAGGTGCGCACACAATCCCAGTGTTGTACAGCTTGCTTCTTCACCTTCCCGAAGCTGCCGCTCTCGCCGGCTGCCGGAGCCCAAGAAGCGGCTTCTTCGCGCAAAGACGATTGTGCCGCTCACAGTGCTCTCCTTAGCGCGGCTTCTGCCGAAAGACGCCCGGCAGCGGCTCTTACCTCCGGAGAGCATCCTACCTTCGTCTTTAGCTCCTCTTCTCATCTACCTCTCGGCAAAACGCTTTCCCACTATGTCTGGCTAGGAAAAACTGTGCCAGCACAGAAAACATCTCCCATCGTGTTCTAGAAGTTGCAGAGATGTCTGCCAAGTGTTTGGCAGGAAGAAAAGAAAAGTTGTCCAAAACAGCTTCCAATCGAATGTTCATGTGATTGGAAAAGTCAGGAGAGTGCAAAGGTACTGTTTTCTATCAGTTGGCAAGGTGCGCACACAATCCCAGTGTTGTACAGCTTGCTTCTTCACCTTCCCGAAGCTGCCGCTCTCGCCGGCTGCCGGAGCCCAAGAAGCGGCTTCTTCGCGCAAAGACGATTGTGCCGCTCACAGTGCTCTCCTTAGCGCGGCTTCTGCCGAAAGACGCCCGGCAGCGGCTCTTACCTCCGGAGAGCATCCTACCTTCGTCTTTCGCGTCTTTTGTAGTCTACATCTTAGCAAAACGCTTTCCCACTATGTCTGGCTAGGAAAAACTGTGCCAGCACAGAAAACATCTCCCATCGTGTTCTAGAAGTTGCACGGATGTCTGCCAAGTGTTTGGCAGGAAGAAAAGAAAAGTTGTCCAAAACAGCTTCCAATCGAATGTTCATGTGATTGGAAAAGTCAGGAGAGTGCAAAGGTACTGTTTTCTATCAGTTGGCAAGGTGCGCACACAATCCCAGTGTTGTACAGCTTGCTTCTTCACCTTCCCGAAGCTGCCGCTCTCGCCGGCTGCCGGAGCCCAAGAAGCGGCTTCTTCGCGCAAAGACGATTGTGCCGCTCACAGTGCTCTCCTTAGCGCGGCTTCTGCCGAAAGACGCCCGGCAGCGGCTCTTACCTCCGGAGAGCATCCTACCTTCGTCTTTCGCGTCTTCTGTAGTCTACATCTTAGCAAAACGCTTTCCCACTATGTCTGGCTAGGAAAAACTGTGCCAGCACAGAAAACATCTCCCATCGTGTTCTAGAAGTTGCACGGATGTCTGCCAAGTGTTTGGCAGGAAGAAAAGAAAAGTTGTCCAAAACAGCTTCCAATCGAATGTTCATGTGATTGGAAAAGTCAGGAGAGTGCAAAGGTACTGTTTTCTATCAGTTGGCAAGGTGCGCACACAATCCCAGTGTTGTACAGCTTGCTTCTTCACCTTCCCGAAGCTGCCGCTCTCGCCGGCTGCCGGAGCCCAAGAAGCGGCTTCTTCGCGCAAAGACGATTGTGCCGCTCACAGTGCTCTCCTTAGCGCGGCTTCTGCCGAAAGACGCCCGGCAGCGGCTCTTACCTCCGGAGAGCATCCTACCTTCGTCTTTAGCTCCTCTTCTCATCTACCTCTCGGCAAAACGCTTTCCCACTATGTCTGGCTAGGAAAAACTGTGCCAGCACAGAAAACATCTCCCATCGTGTTCTAGAAGTTGCAGAGATGTCTGCCAAGTGTTTGGCAGGAAGAAAAGAAAAGTTGTCCAAAACAGCTTCCAATCGAATGTTCATGTGATTGGAAAAGTCAGGAGAGTGCAAAGGTACTGTTTTCTATCAGTTGGCAAGGTGCGCACACAATCCCAGTGTTGTACAGCTTGCTTCTTCACCTTCCCGAAGCTGCCGCTCTCGCCGGCTGCCGGAGCCCAAGAAGCGGCTTCTTCGCGCAAAGACGATTGTGCCGCTCACAGTGCTCTCCTTAGCGCGGCTTCTGCCGAAAGACGCCCGGCAGCGGCTCTTACCTCCGGAGAGCATCCTACCTTCGTCTTTCGCGTCTTTTGTAGTCTACATCTTAGCAAAACGCTTTCCCACTATGTCTGGCTAGGAAAAACTGTGCCAGCACAGAAAACATCTCCCATCGTGTTCTAGAAGTTGCACGGATGTCTGCCAAGTGTTTGGCAGGAAGAAAAGAAAAGTTGTCCAAAACAGCTTCCAATCGAATGTTCATGTGATTGGAAAAGTCAGGAGAGTGCAAAGGTACTGTTTTCTATCAGTTGGCAAGGTGCGCACACAATCCCAGTGTTGTACAGCTTGCTTCTTCACCTTCCCGAAGCTGCCGCTCTCGCCGGCTGCCGGAGCCCAAGAAGCGGCTTCTTCGCGCAAAGACGATTGTGCCGCTCACAGTGCTCTCCTTAGCGCGGCTTCTGCCGAAAGACGCCCGGCAGCGGCTCTTACCTCCGGAGAGCATCCTACCTTCGTCTTTCGCGTCTTCTGTAGTCTACATCTTAGCAAAACGCTTTTCCACTATGTCTGGCTAGGAAAAACTGTGCCAGCACAGAAAACATCTCCCATCGTGTTCTAGAAGTTGCACGGATGTCTGCCAAGTGTTTGGCAGGAAGAAAAGGAAAGTTGTCCAAAACAGCTTCCAATCGAATGTTCATGTGATTGGAAAAGTCAGGAGAGTGCAAAGGTAGTGTTTTCTATCAGTTGGCAAGGTGCGCACACAATCCCAGTGTTGTACAGCTTGCTTCTTCACCTTCCCGAAGCTGCCGCTCTCGCCGGCTGCCGGAGCCCAAGAAGCGGCTTCTTCGCGCAAAGACGATTGTGCCGCTCACAGTGCTCTCCTTAGCGCGGCTTCTGCCGAAAGACGCCCGGCAGCGGCTCTTACCTCCGGAGAGCATCCTACCTTCGTCTTTAGCTCCTCTTCTCATCTACCTCTCGGCAAAACGCTTTCCCACTATGTCTGGCTAGGGAAAACTGTGCCAGCACAGAAAACATCTCCCATCGTGTTCTAGAAGTTGCACGGATGTCTGCCAAGTGTTTGGCAGGAAGAAAAGAAAAGTTGTCCAAAACAGCTTCCAATCGAATGTTCATGTGATTGGAAAAGTCAGGAGAGTGCAAAGGTACTGTTTTCTATCAGTTGGCAAGGTGCGCACACAATCCCAGTGTTGTACAGCTTGCTTCTTCACCTTCCCGAAGCTGCCGCTCTCGCCGGCTGCCGGAGCCCAAGAAGCGGCTTCTTCGCGCAAAGACGATTGTGCCGCTCACAGTGCTCTCCTTAGCGCGGCTTCTGCCGAAAGACGCCCGGCAGCGGCTCTTACCTCCGGAGAGCATCCTACCTTCGTCTTTAGCTCCTCTTCTCATCTACCTCTCGGCAAAACGCTTTCCCACTATGTCTGGCTAGGAAAAACTGTGCCAGCACAGAAAACATCTCCCATCGTGTTCTAGAAGTTGCAGAGATGTCTGCCAAGTGTTTGGCAGGAAGAAAAGAAAAGTTGTCCAAAACAGCTTCCAATCGAATGTTCATGTGATTGGAAAAGTCAGGAGAGTGCAAAGGTACTGTTTTCTATCAGTTGGCAAGGTGCGCACACAATCCCAGTGTTGTACAGCTTGCTTCTTCACCTTCCCGAAGCTGCCGCTCTCGCCGGCTGCCGGAGCCCAAGAAGCGGCTTCTTCGCGCAAAGACGATTGTGCCGCTCACAGTGCTCTCCTTAGCGCGGCTTCTGCCGAAAGACGCCCGGCAGCGGCTCTTACCTCCGGAGAGCATCCTACCTTCGTCTTTAGCTCCTCTTCTCATCTACCTCTCGGCAAAACGCTTTCCCACTATGTCTGGCTAGGAAAAACTGTGCCAGTACAGAAAACATCTCCCATCGTGTTCTAGAAGTTGCACGGATGTCTGCCAAGTGTTTGGCAGGAAGAAAAGAAAAGTTGTCCAAAACAGCTTCCAATCGAATGTTCATGTGATTGGAAAAGTCAGGAGAGTGCAAAGGTACTGTTTTCTATCAGTTGGCAAGGTGCGCACACAATCCCAGTGTTGTACAGCTTGCTTCTTCACCTTCCCGAAGCTGCCGCTCTCGCCGGCTGCCGGAGCCCAAGAAGCGGCTTCTTCGCGCAAAGACGATTGTGCCGCTCACAGTGCTCTCCTTAGCGCGGCTTCTGCCGAAAGACGCCCGGCAGCGGCTCTTACCTCCGGAGAGCATCCTACCTTCGTCTTTCGCGTCTTTTGTAGTCTACATCTTAGCAAAACGCTTTCCCACTATGTCTGGCTAGGAAAAACTGTGCCAGCACAGAAAACATCTCCCATCGTGTTCTAGAAGTTGCACGGATGTCTGCCAAGTGTTTGGCAGGAAGAAAAGAAAAGTTGTCCAAAACAGCTTCCAATCGAATGTTCATGTGATTGGAAAAGTCAGGAGAGTGCAAAGGTACTGTTTTCTATCAGTTGGCAAGGTGCGCACACAATCCCAGTGTTGTACAGCTTGCTTCTTCACCTTCCCGAAGCTGCCGCTCTCGCCGGCTGCCGGAGCCCAAGAAGCGGCTTCTTCGCGCAAAGACGATTGTGCCGCTCACAGTGCTCTCCTTAGCGCGGCTTCTGCCGAAAGACGCCCGGCAGCGGCTCTTACCTCCGGAGAGCATCCTACCTTCGTCTTTCGCGTCTTTTGTAGTCTACATCTTAGCAAAACGCTTTCCCACTATGTCTGGCTAGGAAAAACTGTGCCAGCACAGAAAACATCTCCCATCGTGTTCTAGAAGTTGCACGGATGTCTGCCAAGTGTTTGGCAGGAAGAAAAGAAAAGTTGTCCAAAACAGCTTCCAATCGAATGTTCATGTGATTGGAAAAGTCAGGAGAGTGCAAAGGTACTGTTTTCTATCAGTTGGCAAGGTGCGCACACAATCCCAGTGCTGTACAGCTTGCTTCTTCACCTTCCCGAAGCTGCCGCTCTCCGGAGGTAAGAGCCGCTGCCGGGCGTCTTTCGGCAGTAGCCGCGCTAAGGAGAGCACTGTGAGCGGCACAATCGTCTTTGCGCGAAGAAGCCGCTTCTTGGGCTCCGACAGCCGGCGAGAGCGGCAGCTTCGGGAAGGTGAAGAAGCAAGCTGTACAACACTGGGATTGTGTGCGCACCTTGCCAACTGATAGAAAACAGTACCTTTGCACTCTCCTGACTTTTCCAATCACATGAACATTCGATTGGAAGCTGTTTTGGACAACTTTTCTTTTCTTCCTGCCAAACACTTGGCAGACATCCGTGCAACGTCTAGAACACGATGGGAGATGTTTTCTGTGCTGGCACAGTTTTTCCTAGCCAGACATAGTGGGAAAGCGTTTTGCTAAGATGTAGACGACAAGAGAGGCTAAAGAGTGGATGTTAGCAAATGACACCCATCTTCAAAAAAGGCAATTAAGAGGACTCGCGATAGTACAAACCAGCCATCCTCTTTTTTATCCCCAGGAAGTTGATGGAGCAGCTCTTCCTGGAAATCCTTGCCAGGCACATGAAAGATGACCAAATAATGTAGTTAGCATGATTTTTCAGGGGAATTTCATGCTGAACATCACTTTAAACTCCTCTGATGAATCAACTTGACTGGTAGATGAAGGGAATATTATCTGCCTGGGCTTCAGGGAGGTTTTTGACATACCTCTACATGGCATCACACATACATATGGAAGCAATAGTGCAAAGGGGAGGGAATCAGTGTCTTTTCAGTGATGCTGAGGGAAAAGACAAGAGGCAGTGGGCACACACTGAAATACAGGAGATTGCCTTTGAACATCAGTAAATGTTTCTTTACTGTCAGGGTGACTGAACCACGGCACAGACTGCCCAGAAAGATTGTGGAGCCTGGATCTTTGAAGACATTAAAAGTACACCCAGATAGAATCCTGGGCAAGAGGCTCTAGGTATCCTGGTTTAGGCAGGGGGGTTGGGCCTGGTTAGCCCCACCAACCCCTTCCACTCTCTTTCATTCTGTGCTAGTGAATTCTCTTCAAGATGCATTTCAAGCACTGGCATGACAAAGTTCTGTGCAGACAGAGATCCAAATGGACATGGCATCTAAGTTCCTTAAGCAGTGTTCAAGAAGAATGTAAAACTCTGGCACAAGTGTCTCTTCCCTAACTGAATCCCTTTCATGGGAAAATTCCCAGCTCTAGAAAGATCTTCTGATACGCATGCTTAAGACTGACACTGGCTGAGCAAATTTCTCCCTATGTATATCTAAGACCAGTTAGGATCTTCACCCAAAGTGCTGTCAACATAGTCACAGAATGCCTATTGTTAAGAAGTGACAGCTTCCATCAGAATGGCAACTATTGGTCCACAAAATGGATGAATGGATGGGAATTATCTACGTGGGTTAAAAACAAAAATAAAGAGTTGGTCTTTATTTATCAATTTCATGGCAATATTGATAAGGGAAGAAAAAGATCTAAGTCCTTGACTTTCTGGACTCGAGGAAAGATTTTAAAAATTCCTTGTAAAAATGTATGATCACAATCAGACTATTGAAACCATTTTAGTTGGGAACAAAGTTCCAAAATTGTCTAGATAGTGGCAAAGAAGCCAAGAAAATAGGAAAGAAACAAAAAGAGAGCAAAAGAGTCAGCTTCAGTGTACAAGCTCGTTCTAGAAGTAGTCTGCTGGGAAAAGGAACCCCCAGCTAAATTTCCAATGTATTCCTGCGCTTGATTCAGTAACTGGTCAATGTAAAAACCAATCCTTTTGTACAACTTCTTCCAGCAACAAAAACTCCAACAGGTTGACACTACCATCATGCCTGTTCCAGACATATTTAAAAGAGAAATGATGATTTTCTTGAAAACCTACTTACATAAAAGTTGCAAGATGGTGGAGGGATTCCCACATCCTCCTTCCTCCATCTGGCTTGAAAGTATATTTGATAAAATATGCAACAAAGCACATGATTTATAAGGGAGAGTCAAATGGATGATTTGGGAATCGATCTCTTGTTGATAGTAAACTTCATATCCACTCGGTGTGACCTTTTTAAAACAAAATGTGGAGCTGAGGCATGAATCTGCCACAACAATTGTAAAGCAAACATACACACTCCCCTTCATATGCCCCCCCCTCCACACACACCTAGGCACACACAGAGATCAGCATAGCAGATCATGAACTCCTTGGAAAAGACTGAAATGCTAAATGCCTCTCTTGATGGGCAAAAGAGCTGGTGCAGTAATTCAAATGCCTGGTACAAAAATTCTGTTTAATATTTAGCTCCTATTTAAAACACAGCTTTTCATTTCATTCTATTTACAGAATATTTTCATTTCATTTGTTTCTTTAAAATTACTTAGTTCTCACCTGTTGTATGTCTAGGAATATTTTCTTCCAAAAATAGAAAAAAATAGATGATATCTTTTCAGCAGAAAACATTGGTTGATACAATTTTAAACCATCATGATATGGAAGAATTCTTCTGTCCCTCTCGAAGGTGGAAGAAGCATTTGGATCACAGATCATCTACAATGAAATACTTGACATGTTTAAGATGCTTTCAATCAATTTTGATCGTCAATTGCTTATTTGTTGTAAACAGTAATTTTTCAGTGAAGGGAAAGTGTGTGTGGTATATCTACATGATATGTTCAAAGGCAGTTCCTACTAATGGCCAGGCTGAATTCCAGTAAATAATGTCCCGAATGATATTTTGCCGCCTTCTTTGGCACTTCATGAAATCTTACCCCGATGAAGTGCTGAAACACAGAGATTTTCTCTTAGAGAGTGTCTCATGTTGTAACCTATCCCATGGATTTTATGCTGTAATTCTTATCTCTTTTAAAATTTACTATCTTCTGTACAGTTTTCATGAAACTTTCTGTTACAGTAGTGAATAGCACAGATAAATGTCATTTTGTACAACTTTGAATTTACCCCAAGAGCTGAGAGAAAACTTGATCCTATACTTCAATCCGAGTTTCTTCTATAGTCCAACTTTGTTTCTCTACCATCAAGCTTCTCCTTTGTTGCTGCTCCAAGCCCCGTCCAAGGTGACCTTGAATACTTTCAGGGATGGGACACCCACAACTTCTCTGGGCAACCTGTTCCAGTGTTCCAGCACTCCCACAGTAAAAAAGGCCTTCCTTTCATCTAATATGTGTAGGAAATCATAAATCTAGGCATAGAAGCTTGGAGTGCAAATTTGAAATTCTTTGGATTTGAAGCACATTTTATATGAATACTGACTTACAGATGACTAAAAGATGTTGATGGGCATTTGAGCTGACAAGTTTTGAAAAAGTGCACGGAAATTAAAATTGAAACCACTAAAATTAAAAACTCCTTGCCATTTTCTTTTTCCTCTCCTATTCAAAATTGCATATGTCAGATATCAGTGCTTCATGCAAACCTCTCAGATGCTCTCAGAGAAAAAGCTTTTCTTTCAGACTAAGTTGCGGTTGACGTAGAACACTAGCAGGAGTGAAAGATTTTCTGGGCATCGGGGCAGCACGTTCTCCTTGGATTTGTGTGCAGAATGCATTTTATCCAAACTGGAAAATAGATCCCAGCTCTGTTCTATTCATCATTCTTACTTCATCAGGCCAGAAGATTCTGTGAAAAGTAGCCTGTGGACCTTGAAGACAGCGCATGTGAACCAGATGAGAGGTGATAGAGAAGTTGATGAAGAGAAGAAAGAGCATATGGCTGAAACCAAAAAGTATTTCTCCACGTGATCATGGAAGATTGCAGGAGCCACTTGGTGCTATCAAACCAGCCCAACTTGGCACTGGTGCCACCTTGGGTCTGGGAGCCATCTTGCATAACGTGCATTTTAAGGAGCCAGCTGGCCACACCCAGCCATATGCCCCCAAACAGAAACCAAGGCCCTTTTCTCTGGCAAACAAAACTCAGCTGCCCTGCTTCTGGATGGCAGATTGCAGGAGCCACTTGGTACTATCAAACCAGCCCAACTTGGCACTGGTGCCACCATGGGTCTGGTAACCATCCTGCCTATTGTAGCTTTTCAGGAGCCAGCCGGTCACTCTCAGCCATAGGCCCCCAAACACAAACCACGGCCCGTTTCCCTGGCAAACAAAAGTAAGCTGCCCCGCTTCTGGATGGCAGATTGCAGGAGCTACTTAGTACTATCAAATCAGCCCGACTTGGCACAGGTGCCACCTTGGATCTGGGAACCATCCTGTGTATCGTGGATTTTCAGGGGCCAGCCGGCCACTCTGAGCCATATGCGCCCAAAACCAAACCACGGACCTTTTCTCTGGCAAACAAAAATCAGCTGCCCCACTTGTGGATGGCAGATTGCAGGAGCCACTTGGGACTATCACACCAGCACAACATGGCACTGCTGCCACCTTGGATCTGGGAACCATCCTGCGTATCGTACATATTCAGGAACCAGCCGAACACTCCCAGCCACAGGCCCCCAAACACAAACAACGGCCCATTTCCCTGGCAAACAAAACTCAGCTGCCCCGCTTCTGGATGGCCGTTTGCAGGAGCCACTTGATGCTATCAAACCAGCCCGACTTGGTATTGGTACCACCTTGGCTCTGGGAACCATCCTGCGTATCGTGGATTTTCAGGGGCCAGCCGGTCACTCCCAGCCATAGGCCCCCAAACACAAACCTCGGCCCTATTCTCTGGCAAACAAAACTCAACTGCCCCTCTTCTGGAGGGCAAATTGCAGGACACACTTGGTACTACAAAAAGAGTCCCACTTGGCACTGGTGCCACCTTGGGTCTGGGAACCATCCTGCGTATCGAGCATTTTAAGGAGCCAGCCGGCAATTCCCAGCCGTATGCCCCAAAAACAAACCACGGACCTTTTCTCTGGCAAAAAAAACTCAGCTGCCCCGCTTCTGGATGGTAGATTGCAGGAGTCACTTTGAATCATACAACCAGCCTTACTTGGCACTGGTGCCACCTTGGTATCTGGGAACCATCCTGCCTATCGTTCATTTTCAGGGGCCAGCCGGCCACTCTCAGCCATAGGCCCCCAAACACAAACCACAGCCCTTTTCTCTAGCAAACAAAATTTAGCTGCCCCGCTTCTGGATGGCAAATTGCAGGAGCTACTTGGTACTACAAAAACAGCCAGACTTGGCACTGGTGCCACCTTGCGTCTGGTTACCATGCGGCATATCGTGCATTTTAAGGAGCCAGGTGGCCACTCCCAGCCATATGCCCCCAAACACAACCCACGGCCCTTTTCTCTGGCAAACAAAACTCAGCTGCCCCGCTTCTGGATGGCAGATTGCAGGAGCCACTTGGTACTATCAAACCAGCCCGGCTTGGCACTGGTGCCACCTTGGCTCTGGGAACCATCCTGCCTATTGTGGATTTTAAGGAGCCAGCCGGCTACTCCCAGCCAGAGGCCCCCAAACAAAAACCACGGCCCTTTTTTCTGGCAAACAAAACTTAGCTGCCTCACTTCTGGATGGCAGATTGCAGGAGCCACTTGGTGTTATAAAACGAGCCCGTCTTGGCACTGGTGCCACCTTGGGTCTGGGAACCATGCTGCGTATCGTGGATTCTAAGGAGCCAGCCGGCCACTCCCAGCCACAGGCCCCCAAACAAAATCAACGGCGCTGTTCCCTGGAAAACAAAACACGCCTGCCAACATTTTGATGGAGTTTGCAGGAGCCACTTGGTACTATCAAACCAGCCCGACTTGGCACTGGTGCCACCTTGGGTGTGGGAAATATCCTGCGTATCGTGGATTCTTAGGAGCCAGCCGGCCACTCCTAGCCACAGGCCCCCAAACAAAAACCTAGGCCCATTTCTCTGGCAAACAAAAGTAAGCTGCCCCGCTTCTGGATGGCAGATTGCAGGAGACACTTGGGACTATCAAACCAGCCCGACTTGGCACTGGTTCCACCTCTGATCTGGGAACCATCCTGCCTATCGTGGATTTTCAGGGGCCAGCCGGCCACTCTCAGCCATATGCCCCCAAACAGAAACCTCGGCCCGTTTCTCTGGCAAACAAAACTCAACTGCCCCTCTTCTGGAGGGCAAATTGCAGGATGAACTTGATACTAAAACCGCAGGCCGACTTGGCACTGGTGCCAGCTTGGGTCTGGGAACCATCCTGCGTATCTTGGGTTCAAAGGAGCCAGCCGGCCACTCCCAGCCACAGGCCCCCAAACACAAACAACGGCACTTTTCCCTGGAAAACAAAACTCGCCTGCCAACTTTTTGATGGCAGATTGCAGGAGCCACTTGGTACTATCAAACCAGCCCAACTTGGCACTGCTGCTACCATGGGTCTGGTAACCATCCTGCCTATTGTAGCTTTCCAGGTGCCAGCCGGTCACTCCCAGCCATAGGTCCCCAGTCACAAACCTCGGCCCGTTTCCCTGGCAAACAAAAGTAAGCTGCCCCGCTTCAGGATGGCAGATTGCAGGAGCCACTTGGTACTATCAAACCAGCCCGACTTGGCACTGGTGCCACCTTGGGTCTGGGAACCATGCTGCGTAACGTAGATTCTAAGGCGCCAGCCGGCCACACCCAGCCACAGGCCCCCAAACACAAACAACGGTGCTTTTCCCTGGCAAACAAAACTCAACTGCCCCTCTTCTGGATGGCAAATTGCAGGACGCACTTGGTACTATAAAAACAGCCCGACTTGGCACTGGTGCCACCTTGGGTCTGGGAACCATCCTGCGTATCGATCTTTTTATTGAGACAGACGGCCACTCCCAGCCATAGGCCCCAAAACACAACCCACGGTCCTTTCCTCTGGCAAACAAAACTCAGCTGCACCGCTTCTGGATGGCAGATTGCAGGAGCCACTTGGTACTATCAAACCAGCCCTACTTGGCACTGGTGCCACCATGGGTCTGGTCACCATCCTGCCTAGCGTAGCTTTTCAGGAGCCAGGAGGTCACTCCCAGCCATAGACCCCCAGACAGAAACCTCGGCCCGTTTCCATGGAAAACAAAAGTAAGCTGCCCCGCTTCTGGATGGAAGATTGCAGGAGTCACTTGGTACTATCAAATTAGCCCAACTTGGCACTGGTGCCACCATGGGTCTGGTAAACATCCTGCCTATCGTAGCTTTTCAGGAGCCAGCCAGTCACTGCCTGCCATAGGGCCCCAGACAAATACCTCGGCCCGTTTCCCTGGCAAACAAAAGTAAGCTGCCCCGCTTCTGGATGGCAGATTGCAGGAGCCACTTGGTACTATCAAACCAGCCCGACTTGGCACTGGTGCCACCTTGGATCTGGGAACCATGCTGCGTAACGTGGATTCTAAGACGACAGGCGGCCACTCCCAGCCACAGGGCCCCAAACACAAACAACGGCGCTTTTCCCTGGAAAACAAAACTCGCCTGCCAAATTTTGATGGCAGATTGCAGGAGCCACTTGGTACTATCAAATCAGCCCAACTTGGCACTGGTGCCACCATGGGTCTGGTAATCATCCTGCCTACTGTAGCTTTTCAGGAGCCAGCCGGTCACTCCCAACCATAGGCCCCCAGAAAGAAACCTCGGCCCGTTTCCCTGGCAAACAAAAGTAAGCTAACCCGCTTCTGGATGGCAGATTGCAGGAGCCACTTTGCACCATCAAACTATCTCGACTTGGCACTGGTGCCACCTCGGGTCTGGGAACCATCCTGCGTATCGTGGATTCTAATTAGCCAGCCGGCCACTCCCAGCCACAGGCCCCCAAACACAAACAACGGCGCTTTTCCCTGGAAAACAAAACTGGCCTGCCAACTTTTTCATGGCAGATTGCAGGAGCTATTTAGTACTATCAAACCAGCCCAACTTGGCACTGGTGCCACCACTGGTCTGGGAACCATCCTGTGTATCGTGGATTCTAAGGAGCCAGCCGGCCACTCCCAGCCACAGGACCCCAGACACAAAGCTCTGCCCGTTTCCCTGACAAACAAAATTAAGCTACCCCGCTTCTGGATGGCAGATTGCAGGAGCTATTTAGTACTATCAAACCAGCCCGACTTGGCACTGGTGCCACCTTGGCTCTGGGAACCATCCTGCCTATTGTGGATTTTGTGGTGTCAGCCGGCCACTCTCAGCCATATGCCCTCAAACACAAACCACGGCCCTTTTCTCTGGCAAACAAAACTCAACTGCCCCTCTTCTGGAAGGCAAATTGCAGGACGCACTTGGTACTACAAAAACAGCCCAACTTGGCACTGGTGCCACCTCTGGTCTGGGAACCATCCTGCGTATCGTGGATTCTAAGGAGCCAGCCGGCCACTCCCAGCCACAGGCCCCCAAACAAAAACAACGGCTCTTTTCCCTGGAAAACAAAACTCGCCTACCAACTTTTTGATGGCAGATTGCAGGAGCCACTTCGTGCTATCAAACCAGCGCAACTTGGCACTGGTGCCACCATGGGTCTTGTCACAATCCTGCCTATCGTAGCTTTTCAGGAGCCAGCCGGTCACTCCCAGCCACAGGCGCCCAGACACAAAGCTCGGCCCATTTCCATGGTAAATAAAAGTAAGCTGTCCCGCTTCTGCATGGCAGATTTCAGGAACCACTTGGTACTATCAAACCAGCCCAACTTGGCACTGGTGCCTCCATGGGTCTGGTAACCATCCTGCCTATCGTAGCTTTTCAGGAGCCAGCCGGTCAGTCCCAGCCATAGGCCCCAGACACAAAGCTCTGCCCGATTCCCTGGCAAACAAAAGTAAGCTACCCTGCTTCTGGATGGCAGATTGAAGGAGCCACTTTGAACCATCAAACCAGCCCGACTTGGCACTGGTGCCACCTCTGGTCTGGGAACCATGCTGCGTATCGTGGATTCTAAGGAGCCAGCTGGCCACTCCCGGTCACAGGCCAACAAACACAAACAACGGCGCTTTTCCCTGGCAAACAAAACTCGCCTGCCAACTTTTTGATGGCAGATTGCAGGAGCCGCTTAGTACTATCAAACCAGCCCAACTTGGCACTGGTGCCACCATGGGTCTGGTCACCATCCTGCCTATCGTAGCTTTTCAGGAGCCAGCCGGTCACTCCCAGCCATAGGCCCCCAGCCAAAAACCTCGGCCCGTTTCCCTGGCAAACAAAAGTAAGCTACCCCGCTTCTGGATGGCAGATTGCAGGAGACACTTGGTACTATCAAACCAGCCCGACTTGGCACTGGTGCCACCTTGGCTCTGGGAACCATGCTGCGTAACGTAGATTCTAAGGCGCCAGGCGGCCACTCCCAGCCACAGGCCGCCAAACACAAACAACGGCGCTTTTGCCTGGAAAACAAAATTAGCCTGCCAACTTTTTGATGGTAGATTGCAGGAGCCACTTGGTACTATCAAACCAGCCCAACTTGGCACTGCTGCCACCATGGGTCTGGTCACCATCCTGCCTATCGTAGCTTTTCAGGATCCAGCCGGTCACTCCCAGCCATAGGCCCACAGACACAAACCTCGGCCCGTTTCCCTGGCAAACAAAAGTAAGCTGCCCCGCTTCTGGATGGCAGATTGCAGGAGCTATTTATTACTATCAAACCAGCCCGACTTGGCACTGGTGCCACCTTGGCTCTGGGAACCATCCTGCCTATCGTGGATTTTCAGGGGCCAGCCGGCCTCTCTCAGCCATTTGCCCCCAAACACAAACCACGGTCCTTTTCTCGGGCAAACAAAACTCAACTGCCCCTCTTCTGGACGGCAAATTGCAGGACGCACTTGGTACTACGAAAACAGCCCGACTTGGCACTGATGCCACATTGGGTCAGGGAACCATCCTGCGTATCGAGCTTTTTAAGGAGCCAGCCGGCCACGCCCAGCCGTATACCGCCAAAAACAAACCACGGAACTTTTCTCCAGCAAACAAAAATCCGCTGCCCCGCGTCTGGATGGCAGATTGCAGGAGCCACTTTGCACCATCAAACCAGCCTGACTTGGCACTGGTGCCACCTTGGATCTGGGAACCATCCTGCCTATTGTGGATTTTCAGGGGCCAGTCGGCCACTCTCAGCCATAGGCCCCCAAAAACAAACCACGGCACTTTACTCTGGTAAACAAAACTCGCCTGCCAACCTTTTGATGGCAGATTGCAGGAGCCACTTGGTACTATCAAACCAGCCCAACTTGGCACTGGTGCCACCACTGGTCTGGGAACCATCCTGTGTATCGTGGATTCTAAGGAGCCAGCCGGCCACTCCCAGCCACAGGACCCCACACACAAAGCTCTGCCCGTTTCCCTGACAAACAAAATTAAGCTACCCCGCTTCTGGATGGCAGATTGCAGGAGCCACTTGGTACTATCAAACCAGCCCGGCTTGGCACTGGTGCCACCTTGGCTCTGGGAACCATCCTGCCTATTGTGGATTTTAAGGAGCCAGCCGGCTACTCCCAGCCAGAGGCCCCCAAACAAAAACCACGGCCCTTTTTTCTGGCAAACAAAACTTAGCTGCCTCACTTCTGGATGGCAGATTGCAGGAGCCACTTGGTGTTATAAAACCAGCCCGTCTTGGCTCTGGTGCCACCTTGGGCCTGGGAACCATGCTGCGTATCGTGGATTCTAAGGAGCCAGCCGGCCACTCCCAGCCACAGGCCCCCAAACAAAATCAACGGCGCTGTTCCCTGGAAAACAAAACACGCCTGCCAACATTTTGATGGAGTTTGCAGGAGCCACTTGGTACTATCAAACCAGCCCGACTTGGCACTGGTGCCACCTTGGGTGTGGGAAATATCCTGCGTATCGTGGATTCTTAGGAGCCAGCCGGCCACTCCTAGCCACAGGCCCCCAAACAAAAACCTAGGCCCATTTCTCCAGCAAACAAAAGTAAGCTGCCCCGCTTCTGGATGGCAGATTGCAGGAGCCACTTCGTACTATCAAACCAGCCCGACTTGGCACTGGTTCCACCTCTGATCTGGGAACCATCCTGCCTATCGTGGATTTTCAGGGGCCAGCCGGCCACTCTCAGCCATATGCCCCCAAACAGAAACCTCGGCCCGTTTCTCTGGCAAACAAAACTCAACTGCCCCTCTTCTGGAGGGCAAATTGCAGGATGAACTTGATACTAAAACCGCAGGCCGACTTGGCACTGGTGCCAGCTTGGGTCTGGGAACCATCCTGCGTATCTTGGGTTCAAAGGAGCCAGCCGGCCACTCCCAGCCACAGGCCCCCAAACACAAACAACGGCACTTTTCCCTGGAAAACAAAACTCGCCTGCCAACTTTTTGATGGCAGATTGCAGGAGCCACTTGGTACTATCAAACCAGCCCAACTTGGCACTGCTGCTACCATGGGTCTGGTAACCATCCTGCCTATTGTAGCTTTCCAGGTGCCAGCCGGTCACTCCCAGCCATAGGTCCCCAGTCACAAACCTCGGCCCGTTTCCCTGGCAAACAAAAGTAAGCTGCCCCGCTTCAGGATGGCAGATTGCAGGAGCCACTTGGTACTATCAAACCAGCCCGACTTGGCACTGGTGCCACCTTGGGTCTGGGAACCATGCTGCGTAACGTAGATTCTAAGGCGCCAGCCGGCCACACCCAGCCACAGGCCCCCAAACACAAACAACGGTGCTTTTCCCTGGCAAACAAAACTCAACTGCCCCTCTTCTGGATGGCAAATTGCAGGACGCACTTGGTACTATAAAAACAGCCCGACTTGGCACTGGTGCCACCTTGGGTCTGGGAACCATCCTGCGTATCGATCTTTTTATTGAGACAGACGGCCACTCCCAGCCATAGGCCCCCAAACACAACCCACGGTCCTTTCCTCTGGCAAACAAAACTCAGCTGCACCGCTTCTGGATGGCAGATTGCAGGAGCCACTTGGTACTATCAAACCAGCCCTACTTGGCACTGGTGCCACCATGGGTCTGGTCAACATCCTGCCTAGCATAGCTTTTCAGGAGCCAGGAGGTCACTCCCAGCCATAGACCCCCAGACAGAAACCTCGGCCCGTTTCCATGGAAAACAAAAGTAAGCTGCCCCGCTTCTGGATGGAAGATTGCAGGAGTCACTTGGTACTATCAAATTAGCCCAACTTGGCACTAGTGCCACCATGGGTCTGGTAAACATCCTGCCTATCGTAGCTTTTCAGGAGCCAGCCAGTCACTGCCTGCCATAGGGCCCCAGACAAATACCTCGGCCCGTTTCCCTGGCAAACAAAAGTAAGCTGCCCCGCTTCTGGATGGCAGATTGCAGGAGCCACTTGGTACTATCAAACCAGCCCGACTTGGCACTGGTGCCACCTTGGATCTGGGAACCATGCTGCGTAACGTGGATTCTAAGACGACAGGCGGCCACTCCCAGCCACAGGGCCCCAAACACAAACAACGGCGCTTTTCCCTGGAAAACAAAACTCGCCTGCCAAATTTTGATGGCAGATTGCAGGAGCCACTTGGTACTATCAAATCAGCCCAACTTGGCACTGGTGCCACCATGGGTCTGGTAATCATCCTGCCTACTGTAGCTTTTCAGGAGCCAGCCGGTCACTCCCAACCATAGGCCCCCAGAAAGAAACCTCGGCCCGTTTCCCTGGCAAACAAAAGTAAGCTAACCCGCTTCTGGATGGCAGATTGCAGGAGCCACTTTGCACCATCAAACTATCCCGACTTGACACTGGTGCCACCTCGGGTCTGGGAACCATCCTGCGTATCGTGGATTCTAATTAGCCAGCCGGCCACTCCCAGCCACAGGCCCCCAAACACAAACAACGGCGCTTTTCCCTGGAAAACAAAACTCGCCTGCCAACTTTTTGATGGCAGATTGCAGGAGCCACTTGGTACTATCAAACCAGCCCAACTTGGCACTGCTGCCACCACTGGTCTGGGAACCATCCTGTGTATCGTGGATTCTAAGGAGCCAGCCGGCCACTCCCAGCCACAGGACCCCAGACACAAAGCTCTGCCCGTTTCCCTGACAAACAAAATTAAGCTACCCCGCTTCTGGATGGCAGATTGCAGGAGCCATTTTGCACCATCAAACCAGCCCGACTTGGCACTGGTGCCACCTTGGCTCTGGGAACCATCCTGCCTATTGTGGATTTTGTGGTGTCAGCCGGCCACTCTCAGCCATATGCCCTCAAACACAAACCACGGCCCTTTTCTCTGGCAAACAAAACTCAACTGCCCCTCTTCTGGAAGGCAAATTGCAGGACGCACTTGGTACTACAAAAACAGCCCAACTTGGCACTGGTGCCACCTCTGGTCTGGGAACCATCCTGCGTATCGTGGATTCTAAGGAGCCAGCCGGCCACTCCCAGCCACAGGCCCCCAAACACAAACAACGGCTCTTTTCCCTGGAAAACAAAACTCGCCTACCAACTTTTTGATGGCAGATTGCAGGAGCCACTTCGTGCTATCAAACCAGCGCAACTTGGCACTGGTGCCACCATGGGTCTTGTCACAATCCTGCCTATCGTAGCTTTTCAGGAGCCAGCCGGTCACTCCCAGCCACAGGCGCCCAGACACAAAGCTCGGCCCATTTCCATGGTAAATAAAAGTAAGCTGTCCCGCTTCTGCATGGCAGATTTCAGGAACCACTTGGTACTATCAAACCAGCCCAACTTGGCACTGGTGCCTCCATGGGTCTGGTAACCATCCTGCCTATCGTAGCTTTTCAGGAGCCAGCCGGTCAGTCCCAGCCATAGGCCCCAGACACAAAGCTCTGCCCGATTCCCTGGCAAACAAAAGTAAGCTACCCCGCTTCTGGATGGCAGATTGAAGGAGCCACTTTGAACCATCAAACCAGCCCGACTTGGCACTGGTGCCACCTCTGGTCTGGGAACCATCCTGCGTATCGTGGATTCTAAGGAGCCAGCTGGCCACTCCCGGTCACAGGCCAACAAACACAAACAACGGCGCTTTTCCCTGGCAAACAAAACTCGCCTGCCAACTTTTTGATGGCAGATTGCAGGAGCCGCTTAGTACTATCAAACCAGCCCAACTTGGCACTGGTGCCACCATGGGTCTGGTCACCATCCTGCCTATCGTAGCTTTTCAGGAGCCAGCCGGTCACTCCCAGCCATAGGCCCCCAGCCAAAAACCTCGGCCCGTTTCCCTGGCAAACAAAAGTAAGCTACCCCGCTTCTGGATGGCAGATTGCAGGAGACACTTGGTACTATCAAACCAGCCCGACTTGGCACTGGTGCCACCTTGGCTCTGGGAACCATGCTGCGTAACGTAGATTCTAAGGCGCCAGGCGGCCACTCCCAGCCACAGGCCGCCAAACACAAACAACGGCGCTTTTGCCTGGCAAACAAAATTCGCCTGCCAACTTTTTGATGGTAGATTGCAGGAGCCACTTGGTACTATCAAACCAGCCCAACTTGGCACTGCTGCCACCATGGGTCTGGTCACCATCCTGCCTATCGTAGCTTTTCAGGAGCCAGCCGGTCACTCCCAGCCATAGGCCCACAGACACAAACCTCGGCCCGTTTCCCTGGCAAACAAAAGTAAGCTGCCCCGCTATTGGATGGAAGATTGCAGGAGCTATTTATTACTATCAAACCAGCCCGACTTGGCACTGGTGCCACCTTGGCTCTGGGAACCATCCTGCTTATCGTGGATTTTCAGGGGCCAGCCGGCCACTCTCAGCCATAGGCCCCCAAACACAAACCACGGTCCTTTTCTCGGGCAAACAAAACTCAACTGCCCCTCTTCTGGACGGCAAATTGCAGGACGCACTTGGTACTACGAAAACAGCCCGACTTGGCACTGATGCCACATTGGGTCAGGGAACCATCCTGCGTATCGAGCTTTTTAAGGAGCCAGCCGGCCACGCCCAGCCGTATACCGCCAAAAACAAACCACGGAACTTTTCTCCAGCAAACAAAAATCCGCTGCCCCGCGTCTGGATGGCAGATTGCAGGAGCCACTTTGCACCATCAAACCAGCCCGACTTGGCACTGGTGCCACCTTGGATCTGGGAACCATCCTGCCTATTGTGGATTTTCAGGGGCCAGTCGGCCACTCTCAGCCATAGGCCCCCAAAAACAAACCACGGCCCTTTCCTCTGGCCAACAAAACTCAACTGCCCCTCTTCTGGATGGCAAATTGCAGGAGCCACTTGCTACTACAAAACCAGCCCAACTTGGCACTGGTGCCACCTTGGCTCTGGGAACCATGCTGCGTATCGTGGATTCTAATGAGCCAGCCGGCCACTCCCAGTCACAGGCTCCCAATAAAAACCAAAGACCTTTTCTCTTGCAAACAAAAATCGGCTACCCCGCTTCTGGATGGCAGATTGCAGGAGCCACTTTGCACCATCAAACCAGCCCGACGTGGCACTGGTGCCACCTTGGGTCTGGGAACCATGCTGCGTAATGTGGATTTTTAGGAGCCAGCCGGCCACTCTCAGCCATATGCCCTCAAACACAAACCACGGCCCTTTTCTCTGGCAAACAAAACTCAACTGCCCCTCTTCTGGAGGGCAAATTGCAGGACGCACTTGGTACTACAAAAACAGCCCAACTTGGCACTGGTGCCACCATGGGTCTGGTAACCATCCTGCCTATCGTAGCTTTTCAGGAGCCAGCCGGTCACTCCCAGCCATAGGCCCCCAGACAAAAACCTCGGCCCGTTTCCCTGGCAAACAATAGTAAGCTGCCCCGCTTCTGGATGGCAAATTGCAGGAGCCACTTTGCACCATCAAACTGGCCCGACTTGGCACTGGTGCCACCTCTGGTCTGGGAACCATCCTGCGTATCGTGGATTCAAAGGAGCCAGCTGGCCACTCCCAGCCACAGGCCCCCAAACACAAACAACGGCGCTTTTCCCTGGAAAACAAAACTCGCCTGCCAACATTTTGATGGCAGATTGCAGGAGCCACTTTGCAACATAAAACCAGCCCGACTCGGCACTGGTTCCACCTTGGATCTCCGAACCATCCTGCCTATCGTGGAATTTCAGGGGCCAGCCGGCCACTCTCAGCCATGTACCCCCAAACAAAAACCACGGCCCTTTCCTCTGGCAAACAAAACTCAACTGCCCCTCTTCTGGATGGCAAATTGCAGGAGCCACTTGCTACTACAAAACCAGCCCAACTTGGCACTGGTGCCACCTTGGCTCTGGGAACCATGCTGCGTATCGTGGATTCTAATGAGCCAGCCGGCCACTCCCAGCCACAGGCGCCCAAAAAAATCCAAAGACTTTTCTCCAGCAAACAAAAATCGGCTACCCCGCTTCTGGATGGCAGATTGCAGGAGACATTTTTCACCATCAAACCAGCCCGACTTGGCACTGGTGCCACCTTGGGTCTGGGAACCATGCTGCCTAGCGTGGATTTTCAGGAGCCAGCCGGACACTCTCAGCCATATGCCCTCAAGCACAAACCACGGCCCTTTTCTCTGGCAAACAAAACTAAACTGCCCCTCTTCTGGAGGGCAAATTGCAGGACGCACTTGGTACTACAAAAACAGCCCAACTTGGCACTGGTGCCACCTTGGGTCTGGGAACCATCCTGCCTATCGAGCATTTTAAGGAGCCAGCCGGCCCCTCCCAGCCATATGCCCCCAAAAACGAACCACGGAACTTGTTCTCTGGCAAACAAAAATCAGCTGCCCCGCGTTGGGATGGCAGATTGCAGGAGCCATTTTGCACCATCAAACCAGCCCGACTTGGCACTGGTGCCACCTTGGCTCTGGGAAACATTCTGCCTATCGTGGATTTTCAGGGGCCAGCCGGCCACTCTGAGCCATAGGCCCCCAAACAAAAACCACGGCCCTTTTCTCTGGCAAACAAAACTCAACTGCCCCTCTTCTGGATGGCAGATTGCAGGAGCCACTTGGTACTATCAAACCAGCCCGACTTGGCACTGGTGCCTCCGTGGGTCTGGTAAACATCCTGACTATCGTAGCTTTTCAGGAGCCACCCGGTCACTCCCAGCCATGGGCGCCAGACACAAAGCTCGGCCCGTTTCCCTGGCAAACAAAAGTAAGCTATCACGCTTCTGGATGGCAGATTGCAGGAGACACTTTGCACCATCAAACCAGCCCGACTTGGCACTGGTGCCACCTCTGGTCTGGGAACCATCCTGCGTATCGTGGATTCTAAGGAGCCAGCTGGCCACTCCCAGCCACAGGCCCCCAAACAAAAACAACAGCGCTTTTCCCTGGAAAACAAAACTGGCCTGCAAACTTTTTGATGGCAGATTGCAGGAGCCACTTGGTACTATCAAACCAGCCCAACTTGGCACTGCTGCCACCATGGGTCTGGTAACCATCCTGCCTATTTTAGCTTTTCAGGACCTAGCCGGTCACTCTCAGCCATAGGCCGCCAGACACAAACCTCGGCCCGTTTCCCTGGCAAACAAAAGTAAGCTGCCCCGCTTCTAGATGGCAGATTGCAGGAGCCACTTGGTACTATCAAACCAGCCCGACTTGGCAGTGATGCCACCTTGGCTCTGGGAACCATCCTGCCTATCGTGGATTTTCAGGGGCCAGCCGGCCTCTCTCAGCCATATGCCCCCAAACACAAACCACGGCCCTTTTCTCTGGCAAACAAAACTCAACTGCCCCTCTTCTGGATGGCAAATTGCAGGAGCCACTTGGTACTACGAAAACAGCCCGACTTGGCACTGATGCCACCTTGGCTCTGGGAACCATCCTGCGTATCGAGCTTTTTAAGGAGCCAGCCGGCCACGCCCAGCCATATACCGCCAAAAACAAACCACGGAACTTTTCTCCAGCAAACAAAAATCCGCTGCCCCGCGTCTGGATGGCAGATTGCAGGACCCACTTTGCACCATCAAACCAGCCCGACTTGGCACTGGTGCCACCTTGGATCTGGGAACCATCCTGCCTATCGTGGATTTTCAGGGGCCAGTCGGCCACTCTCAGCCATAGGCCCCCAAAAACAAACCACGGCACTTTACTCTGGTAAACAAAACTCAACTGCCCCTCTTCTGGATGGCAAATTGCAGGACGCACTTGGTACTACAAAAGCAGCCCGACTTGGCACTGGTACCACCTTGGGTCTGGTCACCATCCTGTGTATCGTGCATTTTAAGGAGCCAGCTGGCCACTCCCAGCCATTGGCCCCCAGACAAAAAATTCTGCCCGTTTCCCTGGCAAACAAAAGTAAGTTACCCCGCTTCTGGATGGCAGATTGCAGGAGCCACTTTGCACCATCAAACCAGCCCAACTTGGCACTGGTGCCACTTCTGGTCTGGGAACCATCCTGCGTATCGTGGATTCTAAGGAGCCAGAAGGCCACTCCCAGGCACAGGCCCCCAAACAAAAACAACGGCGCTTTTCCCTGGAAAACAAAACTCGCCTGCCAACTTTTTGATGGCAGATTGCAGGAGCTATTTAGTACTATCAAACCAGCCCGACTTGGCACTGGTGCCACCTTGGCTCTGGGAACCATCCTGCCTATTGTGGATTTTCAGGTGTCAGCGGCCACTCTCAGCCATATGCCCCCAAACACAAACCACGGCCCTTTTCTCTGGCAAACAAAACTCAACTGCCCCTCTTCTGGATGGCAAATTGCAGGACGCACTTGGTACTACAAAAACAGCCCAACTTGGCACTGGTGCCACCTCTGGCCTGGGAACCATCATGCGTATCGAGGTTTTTAAGGAGCCAGCCGGCCACTCCCAGCCATATGCCCCCAAAAATGAACCACGGACTTGTTCTCTGGCAAACAAAAATCAGCTGCCCCGCGTCGGGATGGCAGATTGCAGGAGCCACTTTGCACCATCAAACCAGCCCGACTTGGCTCTGGTGCCACCTTGGGTCTGGGAACCATCCTGCCTATCGTGGATTTTCAGGGGCCAGCCGGCCACTCTGAGCCATAGGCCCCCAAACAAAAACCACGGCCCTTTACTCTGGCAAACAAAACTCAGCTGCCCCGCTTCTGAATGGCAGATTGCAGGACGCACTTGGTAAAATCAAACCAGCCCAACTTGGCACTGGTGCCACCTTGGGTCTGGGAACCATCCTGCGTATTGTGGATTGTCAGGAGCCAGCCGACCACTCTTGGCCACAGACCCCAATCAAAAACAATGGCCCGATTCCCAGGCAAAAAAATCTCAGCTGCCCCACTTGTGGATGGGAGATTGCAGGAGGCGCTTGACACTGTCAAACCAGCCCAACTTGGCACTGGTGCCACCTTGGGCCTGGGAACGATGCTGCGTATCATGGAATTTAAGGAGCCAGCCGGCCACTCCCAGCCACAGGACCCAAACACATACCACAGCCCTTTTCTTTGGCAAACAAAACTCAGCTGCCCTGCTTTTGGATGGCAGATTGCAGGAGCCACTTGGTACTATCAAACCAGCCCAACTTGGCACTGGTGCCTCCATGGGTCTGGTCACCATCCTGCCTATCGTAGTTTTTAAGGAGCCAGCCGGTCAGTCCCAGCCATAGGCCCCAGACACAAAGCTCTGCCCGTTTCCCTGGCAAACAAAAGTAAGCTGCCCCGCTTCTGGATGGCAGATTGCAGGAGACACTTTGCACCATCAAACCAGCCCGACTTGGCACTGGTGCCACCTCTGGTCTGGAAACCATCCTGCGTATCGTGGATTCTTAGGAGCCAGCTGGCCACTCCCAGCCACAGGCCCCCAAACAAAAACAACGGCGCTTTTCCCTGGAAAACAAAACTGGCCTGCCAACTTTTTGATGGCAGATTGCAGGAGCCACTTGGTACTATCAAACCAGCCCGACTTGGCACTGGTGCCACCTTGGCTCTGGGAACCATGCTGCGTAACGTAAATTCTAAGGCGCCAGGCGGCCACTCCCAGCCACAGGCCCCCAAACACAAACAACGGCGCTTTTCCCTGGAAAACAAAACTCGCCTGCTAGCTTTTTGATGGCAGAGTGCAGGAGCCACTTGGTACAATCAAACCAGCCCAACTTGGCACTGGTGCCACTATGGGTCTGGTCACCATCCTGCCTATCGTAGCATTTCAGGAGCCAGTCGGTCACTCCCAGCCGTAGGCCCCCAGACACAAACAACGGCCCGTTTCCCTGGCAAACAAAATTAAGCTGCCCCGCTTCTGGATGGCCAATTGCAGGAGCCACTTGGTACTATCAAACCAGCCCAACTTGACACTGGTGCCACCTCTGGCCTGGGAGCCATCCTGCGTATCGTGGATTCTAAGCAGCCACCCGGCCACTCCGAGCCACAGGCCCCCAAACACAAACAACGACGCTTTTCCCCGGAAAAGAAAACTCGCCTGCCAACATTTTGATGGCAGATTGCAGGAGCCACTTGGTACTATCAAACCAGCCCTATTTGGCACTGGTGCCACCATGGGTCTGGTCACCATCCTGCCTAGCATAGCTTTTCAGGAGCCAGGAGGTCACTCCCAGCCATAGACCCCCAGACAGAAACCTCGGCCCGTTTCCATGGAAAACAAAAGTAAGCTGCCCCGCTTCTGGATGGCAGATTGCAGGAGCCACTTGGTACTATCAAATTAGCCAAACTTGGCACTGGTGCCACCATGGGTCTGGTAAACATCCTGCCTATCGTAGCTTTTCAGGAGCCAGCCAGTCACTCCCTGCCATAGGGCCCCAGACAAATACCTCGGCCCGTTTCCCTGGCAAACAAAAGTAAGCTGCCCCGCTTCTGGATGGCAGATTGCAGGAGCCACTTGGTACTATCAAACCAGCCCGACTTGGCACTGGTGCCACCTTGGATTTGGGAACCATGCTGCGTAACGTGGATTCTAAGACGACAGGCGGCCACTCCCAGCCACAGGGACCCAAACACAAACAACGGCGCTTTTCCCTGGAAAACAAAACTCGCCTGCCAACTTTTTGATGGCAGATTGCAGGAGCCACTTGGTACTATCAAATCAGCCCAACTTGGCACTGCTGCTACCATGGGTCTGGTAATCATCCTGCCTATCGTAGCTTTTCAGGAGCCAGCTGGTCACTCCCAGCCATAGGCCCCCAGCCACACACCTCGGCCCGTTTCCCTGGCAAACAAAAGTAATCTACCCCGCTTCTGGATGGCAGATTGCAGGAGGCACTTTGCACCATCAAACTATCCCGACGTGGCACTGGTGCCACCTCGGGTCTGGGAACCATCCTGCGTATCGTGGATTCTAAGGAGCCAGCCGGTCACTCCCAGCCACAGGCCCCCAAACACAAACAACGGCGCTTTTCCCTGGAAAACAAAACTGGCCTGCCAACTTTTTGATGGCAGATTGCAGGAGCCACTTGGTACTATCAAACCAGCCCAACTTGGCACTGGTGCCACCACTGGTCTGGGAACCATCCTGTGTATCGTGGATTCTAAGGAGCCAGCCGGCCACTCCCAGCCACAGGACCCCAGACACAAAGCTCTGCCCGTTTCCCTGACAAACAAAATTAAGCTACCCCGCTTCTGGATGGCAGATTGCAGGAGCTATTTAGTACTATCAAACCAGCCCGACTTGGCACTGGTGCCACCTTGGCTCTGGGAACCATCCTGCCTATTGTGGATTTTGTGGTGTCAGCCGGCCACTCTCAGCCATATGCCCTCAAACACAAACCACGGCCCTTTTCTCTGGCAAACAAAACTCAACTGCCCCTCTTCTGGATGGCAAATTGCAGGACGCACTTGGTACTACAAAAACAGCCCAACTTGGCACTGGTGCCACCTCTGGTCTGGGAACCATCCTGCGTATCGTGGATTCTAAGGAGCCAGCCGGCCACTCCCAGCCACAGGCCCCCAAACAAAAACAACGGCTCTTTTCCCTGGAAAACAAAACTCGCCTACCAACTTTTTGATGGCAGATTGCAGGAGCCACTTCGTGCTATCAAACCAGCGCAACTTGGCACTGGTGCCACCATGGGTCTTGTCACAATCCTGCCTATCGTAGCTTTTCAGGAGCCAGCCGGTCACTCCCAACCACAGGCGCCCAGACACAAAGCTCGGCCCATTTCCATGGTAAATAAAAGTAAGCTGTCCCGCTTCTGCATGGCAGATTTCAGGAACCACTTGGTACTATCAAACCAGCCCAACTTGGCACTGGTGCCTCCATGGGTCTGGTAACCATCCTGCCTATCGTAGCTTTTCAGGAGCCAGCCGGTCAGTCCCAGCCATAGGCCCCAGACACAAAGCTCTGCCCGATTCCCTGGCAAACAAAAGTAAGCTACCCCGCTTCTGGATGGCAGATTGAAGGAGCCACTTTGAACCATCAAACCAGCCCGACTTGGCACTGGTGCCACCTCTGGTCTGGGAACCATCCTGCGTATCGTGGATTCTAAGGAGCCAGCTGGCCACTCCCGGTCACAGGCCAACAAACACAAACAACGGCGCTTTTCCCTGGCAAACAAAACTCGCCTGCCAACTTTTTGATGGCAGATTGCAGGAGCCGCTTAGTACTATCAAACCAGCCCAACTTGGCACTGGTGCCACCATGGGTCTGGTCACCATCCTGCCTATCGTAGCTTTTCAGGAGCCAGCCGGTCACTCCCAGCCATAGGCCCCCAGACAAAAACCTCGGCCCGTTTCCCTGGCAAACAAAAGTAAGCTACCCCGCTTCTGGATGGCAGATTGCAGGAGACACTTGGTACTATCAAACCAGCCCGACTTGGCACTGGTGCCACCTTGGCTCTGGGAACCATGCTGCGTAACGTAGATTCTAAGGCGCCATGCGGCCACTCCCAGCCACAGGCCGCCAAACACAAACAACGGCGCTTTTGCCTGGAAAACAAAATTCGCCTGCCAACTTTTTGATGGCAGATTGCAGGAGCCACTTGGTACTATCAAACCAGCCCAACTTGGCACTGCTGCCACCATGGGTCTGGTCACCATCCTGCCTATCGTAGCTTTTCAGGAGCCAGCCGGTCACTCCCAGCCATAGGCCCACAGACACAAACCTCGGCCCGTTTCCCTGGCAAACAAAAGTAAGCTGCCCCGCTTCTGGATGGCACATTGCAGGAGCTATTTATTACTATCAAACCAGCCCAACTTGGCACTGGTGCCACCTTGGCTCTGGGAACCATCCTGCCTATCGTGGATTTTCTGGGGCCAGCCGGCCACTCTCAGCCATATGCCCCCAAACACAAACCACGGTCCTTTTCTCGGGCAAACAAAACTCAACTGCCCCTCTTCTGGATGGCAAATTGCAGGACGCACTTGGTACTACGAAAACAGCCCGACTTGGCACTGATGCCACATTGGGTCAGGGAACCATCCTGCGTATCGAGCTTTTTAAGGAGCCAGCCGGCCACGCCCAGCCGTATACCGCCAAAAACAAACCACGGAACTTTTCTCCAGCAAACAAAAATCCGCTGCCCCGCGTCTGGGTGGCAGATTGCAGGAGCCACTTTGCACCATCAAACCAGCCCGACTTGGCACTGGTGCCACCTTGGATCTGGGAACCATCCTGCCTATTGTGGATTTTCAGGGGCCAGTCGGCCACTCTCAGCCATAGGCCCCCAAAAACAAACCACGGCACTTTACTCTGGTAAACAAAACTCGCCTGCCAAATTTTTGATGGCAGATTGCAGGAGCCACTTGGTACTATCAAACCAGCCCAACTTGGCACTGGTGCCACCACTGGTCTGGGAACCATCCTGTGTATCGTGGATTCTAAGGAGCCAGCCGGCCACTCCCAGCCACAGGACCCCACACACAAAGCTCTGCCCGTTTCCCTGACAAACAAAATTAAGCTACCCCGCTTCTGGATGGCAGATTGCAGGAGCTATTTAGTACTATCAAACCAGCCCGACTTGGCACTTGTGCCACCTTGGCTCTGGGAACCATCCTGCCTATTGTGGATTTTGTGGTGTCAGCCGGCCACTCTCAGCCATATGCCCTCAAACACAAACCACGGCCCTTTTCTCTGGCAAACAAAACTCAACTGCCCCTCTTCTGGAAGGCAAATTGCAGGACGCACTTGGTACTTCAAAAACAGCCCAACTTGGCACTGGTGCCACCTCTGGTCTGGGAACCATCCTGCGTGTCGTGAATTTTAAGGAGCCAGTTGGCCACTCCAAGCCATAGGCCCCCAGACACAAAGCTCTGCCCGTTTCCCTGGCAAACAAAAGTAAGCTACCCCGCTTCTGGATGGCAGATTAGAGGAGCCACTTTGCACCATCAAACCAGCCCAACTTGGCACTGCTGCCACCTTGGGTCTGGGAACCATCCTGCGTATCGTGGATTCTAAGGAGCCAGCCGGCCACTCCCAGCCACAGGTCCCCAAACACAAACAACGGCGCTTTTCCCTGGAAAACAAAACTCGCCTGCCAACTTTTTGATGGCAGATTGCAGGAGCCACTTGGTACTATCAAACCAGCCCGACTCTGCACTGGTCCCACCTTGGATCTCGGAACCATCCTGCCTATCGTGGATTTTCAGGGGCCAGCCGGCCACTCTCAGCCATGTACCCCCAAACAAAAACCACGGCCCTTTCCTCTGGCCAACAAAACTCAACTGCCCCTCTTCTGGATGGCAAATTGCAGGAGCCACTTGCTACTACAAAACCAGCCCAACTTGGCACTGGTGCCACCTTGGCTCTGGGAACCATGCTGCGTATCGTGGATTCTAATGAGCCAGCCGGCCACTCCCAGTCACAGGCGCCCAATAAAAACCAAAGACCTTTTCTCTTGCAAACAAAAATCGGCTACCCCGCTTCTGGATGGCAGATTGCAGGAGCCACTTTGCACCATCAAACCAGCCCGACTTGGCACTGGTGCCACCTTGGGTCTGGGAACCATGCTGCGTAATGTGGATTTTTAGGAGCCAGCCGGCCACTCTCAGCCATATGCCCTCAAGCACAAACCACGGCCCTTTTCTCTGGCAAACAAAACTCAACTGCCCCTCTTCTGGAGGGCAAATTGCAGGACGCACTTGGTACTACAAAAACAGCCCAACTTGGCACTGGTGCCACCATGGGTCTGGTAACCATCCTGCCTATCGTAGCTTTTCAGGAGCCAGCCGGCCCCTCCCAGCCATATGCCCCCAAAAACGAACCACGGACTTGTTCTCTGGCAAACAAAAATCAGCTGCCCCGCGTTGGGATGGCAGATTGCAGGAGCCATTTTGCACCATCAAACCAGCCCGACTTGGCACTGGTGCCACCTTGGCTCTGGGAAACATTCTGCCTATCGTGGATTTTCAGGGGCCAGCCGGCCACTCTGAGCCATAGGCCCCCAAACAAAAACCACGGCCCTTTTCTCTGGCAAACAAAACTCAACTGCCCCTCTTCTGGATGGCAGATTGCAGGAGCCTCTTGGTACTATCAAACCAGCCCAACTTGGCACTGGTGCCTCCGTGGGTCTGGTAACCATCCTGCCTATCGTAGCTTTTCAGGAGCCACCCGGTCACTCCCAGCCATGGGCGCCAGACACAAAGCTCGGCCCGTTTCCCTGGCAAACAAAAGTAAGCTATCACGCTTCTGGATGGCAGATTGCAGGAGACACTTTGCACCATCAAACCAGCCCGACTTGGCACTGGTGCCACCTCTGGTCTGGGAACCATCCTGCGTATCGTGGATTCTAAGGAGCCAGCTGGCCACTCCCAGCCACAGGCCCGCAAACAAAAACAACAGCGCTTTTCCCTGGAAAACAAAACTGACCTGCCAACTTTTTGATGGCAGATTGCAGGAGCTATTTAGTACTATCAAACCAGCCCAACTTGGCACTGCTGCCACTATGGGTCTGGTAACCATCCTGCCTATTGTAGCTTTTCAGGACCTAGCCGGTCACTCTCAGCCATAGGCCGCCAGACACAAACCTCGGCCCGTTTCCCTGGCAAACAAAAGTAAGCTGCCCCGCTTCTAGATGGCAGATTGCAGGAGCCACTTGGTACTATCAAACCAGCCCGACTTGGCAGTGATGCCACCTTGGCTCTGGGAACCATCCTGCCTATCGTGGATTTTCAGGGGCCAGCCGGCCACTCTCAGCCATATGCCCCCAAACACAAACCACGGCCCTTTTCTCTGGCAAACAAAACTCAACTGCCCCTCTTCTGGATGGCAAATTGCAGGACGCACTTGGTACTACGAAAACAGCCCGACTTGGCACTGATGCCACCTTGGCTCTGGGAACCATCCTGCGTATCGAGCTTTTTAAGGAGCCAGCCGGCCACGCCCAGCCATATACCGCCAAAAACAAACCACGGAAATTTTCTCCAGCAAACAAAAATCCGCTGCCCCGCGTCTGGATGGCAGATTGCAGGAGCCACTTTGCACCATCAAACCAGCCCGACTTGGCACTGGTGCCACCTTGGATCTGGGAACCATCCTGCCTATCGTGGATTTTCAGGGGCCAGCCGGCCACTCTCAGCCATAGGCCCCCAAAAACAAACCACGGCACTTTACTCTGGTAAACAAAACTCAACTGCCCCTCTTCTGGATGGCAAATTGCAGGACGCACTTGGTACTACAAAAGCAGCCCGACTTGGCACTGGTACCACCTTGGGTCTGGTCACCATCCTGTGTATCGTGCATTTTAAGGAGCCAGCTGGCCACTCCCAGCCATTGGCCCCCAGACAAAAAATTCTGCCCGTTTCCCTGGCAAACAAAAGTAAGTTACCCCGCTTCTGGATGGCAGATTGCAGGAGCCACTTTGCACCATCAAACCAGCCCAACTTGGCACTGGTGCCACTTCTGGTCTGGGAACCATCCTGCGTATCGTGGATTCTAAGGAGCCAGCAGGCCACTCCCAGGCACAGGCCCCCAAACAAAAACAACGGCGCTTTTCCCTGGAAAACAAAACTCGCCTGCCAACTTTTTGATGGCAGATTGCAGGAGCTATTTATTACTATCAAACCAGCCCGACTTGGCACTGGTGCCACCTTGGCTCTGGGAACCATCCTGCCTATTGTGGATTTTCAGGTGTCAGCCGGCCACTCTCAGCCATATGCCCTCAAACACAAACCACGGCCCTTTTCTCTGGCAAACAAAACTCAACTGCCCCTCTTCTGGATGGCAAATTGCAGGACGCACTTGGTACTACGAAAACAGCCCAACTTGGCACTGGTGCCACCTCTGGCCTGGGAACCATCATGCGTATCGAGGTTTTTAAGGAGCCAGCCGGCCACTCCCAGCCATATGCCCCCAAAAATGAACCACGGACTTGTTCTCTGGCAAACAAAAATCAGCTGCCCCGCGTCGGGATGGCAGATTGCAGGAGCCACTTTGCACCATCAAACCAGCCCGACTTGGCTCTGGTGCCACCTTGGGTCTGGGAACCATCCTGCCTATCGTGGATTTTCAGGGGCCAGCCGGCCACTCTGAGCCATAGGCCCCCAAACAAAAACCACGGCCCTTTACTCTGGCAAACAAAACTCAGCTGCCCCGCTTCTGAATGGCAGATTGCAGGACGCACTTGGTAAAATCAAACCAGCCCAACTTGGCACTGGTGCCACCTTGGGTCTGGGAACCATCCTGCGTATTGTGGATTGTCAGGAGCCAGCCGACCACTCTCGGCCACAGACCCCAATCAAAAACAATGGCCCGATTCCCAGGCAAAAAAATCTCAGCTGCCCCACTTGTGGATGGGAGATTGCAGGAGGCGCTTGACACTGTCAAACCAGCCCAACTTGGCACTGGTGCCACCTTGGGCCTGGGAACGATGCTGCGTATCATGGAATTTAAGGAGCCAGCCGGCCACTCCCAGCCACAGGAACCAAACACATACCACAGCCCTTTTCTTTGGCAAACAAAACTCAGCTGCCCTGCTTTTGGATGGCAGATTGCAGGAGCCACTTGGTACTATCAAACCAGCCCAACTTGGCACTGGTGCCACCATGGGTCTGGTCACCATCCTGCGTATCGTAGTTTTTCAGGAGCCAGCCGGTCAGTCCCAGCCATAGGCCCCAGACACAAAGCTCTGCCCTTTTCCCTGGCAAACAAAAGTAAGCTGCCCCGCTTCTGGATGGCAGATTGCAGGAGACACTTTGCACCATCAAACCAGCCCGACTTGGCACTGGTGCCACCTCTGGTCTGGAAACCATCCTGCGTATCGTGGATTCTTAGGAGCCAGCTGGCCACTCCCAGCCACAGGCCCCCAAACACAAACAACGGCGCTTTTCCCTGGAAAACAAAACTGGCCTGCCAACTTTTTGATGGCAGATTGCAGGAGCCACTTGGTACTATCAAACCAGCCCGACTTGGCACTGGTGCCACCTTGGCTCTGGGAACCATGCTGCGTAACGTAAATTCTAAGGCGCCAGGCGACCACCCCCAGCCACAGGCCCCCAAACACAAACAACGGCGCTTTTCCCTGGAAAACAAAACTCGCCTGCCAACTTTTTGATGGCAGATTGCAGGAGCCACTTGGTACTATCAAACCAGCCCAAATTGGCACTGGTGCCACCATGGGTCTGGTCACCATCCTGCCTATTGTAGCTTTTCAGGAGCCAGCCGGTCACTCCCAGCCATAGGCCCCGAGACAAAAACCTCGGCCCGTTTCCCTGGCAAACAAAAGTAAGCTGCCCCGCTTCTGGATGGCAGATTGCAGGAGTTATTTAGTACTATCAAACCAGCCAGACGTGGCACTGGTGCCACCTTGGATCTGGGAACCATCTTGCCTATCGTGGATTTAAGGAGCCAGCCGGCCTCTCTCAGCCATATGCCCCCAAACACAAACCACGGCCCTTTTCTCTGGCAAACAAAACTCAACTGCCCCTCTTCTGGATGGCAGATTGCAGGAGCCACTTGGTATTATCAAACCAGCCCTACTTGGCACTGGTGCCACCTTGGGTCTGGGAAGCATGGTGCGTATCATGGATTTTCAGGAGCCAGCCCGCCACTGCAAGCTACAGGCCCCCAAACACAAACAACAGCCTTTTTCTCTGGCAAACAAAATTCAGCTGCCCCGCTTCTGGATGGCAGATTGCAGGAGCCACTAGGTAGTATCAAACCAGCCTGACTTGGCACTGGTGCCACCTTGGGTCTGGGAACCATCCTGCGTATCGTGGATTCTAAGTAGCCAGCTGGCCACTCCCAGCCACAGGCCCCCAAACACAAACAACGGTGCTTTTCCCTGGAAAACAAAACTGGCCTGCCAACTTTTTGATGGCAGATTGCAGGAGCCACTTGGTACTATCAAACCAGCCCAACTTGGCACTGGTGCCACCATGGGTCTGGTCACCATCCTGCCTATCGTAGCTTTTCAGGAGCCAGCCGGTCACTCCCAGCCATGGGCCCCCAGCCAAAAACCTCGGCCCGTTTCCCTGGCACACAAAAGTAAGATACCCCGCTTCTGGATGGCAGATTGCAGGAGCAAATTGGCATCATCAAACCAGCCCGACTTGGCACTGGTGCCACCTCTGGTCTGGGAACCATCCTGCGTATCGTGGGTTCTAAGGAGCCAGCCGGCCACTCCCAGCCATAGACCCCCAGACAGAAACCTCGGCCCGTTTCCATGGAAAACAAAAGTAAGCTGCCCCGCTTCTGGATGGCAGATTGCAGGAGCCACTTGGTACTATCAAATTAGCCCAACTTGGCACTGGTGCCACCATGGGTCTGGTAAACATCCTGCCTATCGTAGCTTTTCAGGAGCCAGCCAGTCACTGCCTGCCATAGGGCCTCAGACAAATACCTCGGCCCGTTTCCCTGGCAAACAAAAGTAAGCTGCCCCGCTTCTGGATGGCAGATTGCAGGAGCCACTTGGTACTATCAAACCAGCCCGACTTGGCACTGGTGCCACCTTGGATTTGGGAACCATGCTGCGTAACGTGGATTCTAAGACGACAGGCGGCCACTCCCAGCCACAGGGACCCAAACACAAACAACGGCGCTTTTCCCTGGAAAACAAAACTCGCCTGCCAACTTTTTGATGGCAGATTGCAGGAGACACTTGGTACTATCAAATCAGCCCAACTTGGCACTGCTGCTACCATGGGTCTGGTAATCATCCTGCCTATCGTAGCTTTTCAGGAGCCAGCTGGTCACTCCCAGCCATAGGCCCCCAGCCACAAACCTCGGCCCGTTTCCCTGGCAAACAAAAGTAATCTACCCCGCTTCTGGATGGCAGATTGCAGGAGGCACTTTGCACCATCAAACTATCCCGACGTGGCACTGGTGCCACCTCTGGTCTGGGAACCATCCTGCGTATCGTGGATTCTAAGGAGCCAGCCGGTCACTCCCAGCCACAGGCCCCCAAACACAAACAACGGCGCTTTTCCCTGGAAAACAAAACTCGCCTGCCAACTTTTTGATGGCAGATTGCAGGAGCCACTTGGTGCTATCAAACCAGCCCAACTTGGCACTGGTGCCACCATGGGTCTGGTCACTATCCTGCCTATCGTAGCATTTCAGGAGCCAGCCGGTCTCTCCCAGCCATGGGCGCCCAGACACAAATCTCGGCCCATTTCCTTGGTAAACAAAAGTAAGCTGCCCCGCTTCTGGATGGCAGATTGCAGGAACCACTTGGTACTATCAAACCAGCCCGACTTGGCACTGGTGCCACCTTGGCTCTGGGAACCATCCTGCGTATCGTGGATTCTAAGGAGCCAGCCGGCCACTCCCAGCCACAGGACCCCAAACACAAACAACAGCGCTTTTCTCTGGCAAACAAAACTCAGTTGCCCTGCTTTTGGATGGCAGATTGCAGGAGCGACTTGGTACTATCAAACCAGCCCAACTTGGCACTGGTGCCTCCATGGGTCTGGTAACCATCCTGCCTATCGTAGCTTCTCAGGAGCCAGCCGGTCACTCCCAGCCATAGGCCCCCAGACACAAAGCTCGGCCCGTTTCCCTGGCAAACAAAAGTAAGCTGCCCCGCTTCTGGATGGCAGATTGCAGGAGCTATTTATTACTATCAAACCAGCCCGACTTGGCACTGGTGCCACCTTGGCTCTGGGAACCATCCTGCCTATTGTGGATTTTCAGGTGTCAGCCGGCCACTCTCAGCCATATGCCCTCAAACACAAACCACGGCCCTTTTCTCTTGCAAACAAAACTCAACTGCCCCTCTTCTGGATGGCAAATTGCAGGACGCACTTGGTACTACAAAAACAGCCCAACTTGGCACTGGTGCCACCTCTGGCCTGGGAACCATCATGCGTATCGAGGTTTTTAAGGAGCCAGCCGGCCACTCCCAGCCATATGCCCCCAAAAATGAACCACGGACTTGTTCTCTGGCAAACAAAAATCAGCTGCCCCGCGTCGGGATGGCAGATTGCAGGAGCCACTTTGCACCATCAAACCAGCCCGACTTGGCTCTGGTGCCACCTTGGGTCTGGGAACCATCCTGCCTATCGTGGATTTTCAGGGGCCAGCCGGCCACTCTGAGCCATAGGCCCCCAAACAAAAACCACGGCCCTTTACTCTGGCAAACAAAACTCAGCTGCCCCGCTTCTGAATGGCAGATTGCAGGACGCACTTGGTAAAATCAAACCAGCCCAACTTGGCACTGGTGCCACCTTGGGTCTGGGAACCATCCTGCGTATTGTGGATTGTCAGGAGCCAGCCGACCACTCTCGGCCACAGACCCCAATCAAAAACAATGGCCCGATTCCCAGGCAAAAAAATCTCAGCTGCCCCACTTGTGGATGGGAGATTGCAGGAGGCGCTTGACACTGTCAAACCAGCCCAACTTGGCACTGGTGCCACCTTGGGCCTGGGAACGATGCTGCGTATCATGGAATTTAAGGAGCCAGCCGGCCACTCCCAGTCACAGGACCCAAACACATACCACAGCCCTTTTCTTTGGCAAACAAAACTCAGCTGCCCTGCTTTTGGATGGCAGATTGCAGGAGCCACTTGGTACTATCAAACCAGCCCAACTTGGCACTGGTGCCTCCATGGGTCTGGTCACCATCCTGCGTATCGTAGTTTTTCAGGAGCCAGCCGGTCAGTCCCAGCCATAGGCCCCAGACACAAAGCTCTGCCCTTTTCCCTGGCAAACAAAAGTAAGCTGCCCCGCTTCTGGATGGCAGATTGCAGGAGACACTTTGCACCATCAAACCAGCCCGACTTGGCACTGGTGCCACCTCTGGTCTGGAAACCATCCTGCGTATCGTGGATTCTTAGGAGCCAGCTGGCCACTCCCAGCCACAGGCCCCCAAACACAAACAACGGCGCTTTTCCCTGGAAAACAAAACTGGCCTGCCAACTTTTTGATGGCAGATTGCAGGAGCCACTTGGTACTATCAAACCAGCCCGACTTGGCACTGGTGCCACCTTGGCTCTGGGAACCATGCTGCGTAACGTAAATTCTAAGGCGCCAGGCGACCACCCCCAGCCACAGGCCCCCAAACACAAACAACGGCGCTTTTCCCTGGAAAACAAAACTCGCCTGCCAACTTTTTGATGGCAGATTGCAGGAGCCACTTGGTACTATCAAACCAGCCCAAATTGGCACTGGTGCCACCATGGGTCTGGTCACCATCCTGCCTATTGTAGCTTTTCAGGAGCCAGCCGGTCACTCCCAGCCATAGGCCCCGAGACAAAAACCTCGGCCCGTTTCCCTGGCAAACAAAAGTAAGCTGCCCCGCTTCTGGATGGCAGATTGCAGGAGTTATTTAGTACTATCAAACCAGCCAGACGTGGCACTGGTGCCACCTTGTATCTGGGAACCATCTTGCCTATCGTGGATTTAAGGAGCCAGCCCGCCTCTCTCAGCCATATGCCCCCAAACACAAACCACGGCCCTTTTCTCTGGCAAACAAAACTCAACTGCCCCTCTTCTGGATGGCAGATTGCAGGAGCCACTTGGTATTATCAAACCAGCCCTACTTGGCACTGGTGCCACCTTGGGTCTGGGAAGCATGGTGCGTATCATGGATTTTCAGGAGCCAGCCCGCCACTGCAAGCTACAGGCCCCCAAACACAAACAACAGCCTTTTTCTCTGGCAAACAAAATTCAGCTGCCCCGCTTCTGGATGGCAGATTGCAGGAGCCACTAGGTAGTATCAAACCAGCCTGACTTGGCACTGGTGCCACCTTGGGTCTGGGAACCATCCTGCGTATCGTGGATTCTAAGTAGCCAGCTGGCCACTCCCAGCCACAGGCCCCCAAACACAAACAACGGTGCTTTTCCCTGGAAAACAAAACTCGCCTGCTAGATTTTTGATGGCAGAGTGCAGGAGCCACTTGGTACTATCAAACCAGCCCAACTTGGCACTGGTGCCACCATGGGTCTGGTCACCATCCTGCCTATCGTAGCTTTTCAGGAGCCAGCCGGTCACTCCCAGCCATGGGCCCCCAGCCAAAAACCTCGGCCCGTTTCCCTGGCACACAAAAGTATGATACCCCGCTTCTGGATGGCAGATTGCAGGAGCAAATTGGCATCATCAAACCAGCCCGACTTGGCACTGGTGCCACCTCTGGTCTGGGAACCATCCTGCGTATCGTGGGTTCTAAGGAGCCAGCCGGCCACTCCCAGCCATAGACCCCCAGACAGAAACCTCGGCCCGTTTCCATGGAAAACAAAAGTAAGCTGCCCCGCTTCTGGATGGCAGATTGCAGGAGCCACTTGGTACTATCAAATTAGCCCAACTTGGCACTGGTGCCACCATGGGTCTGGTAAACATCCTGCCTATCGTAGCTTTTCAGGAGCCAGCCAGTCACTCCCTGCCATAGGGCCCCAGAGAAATACCTCGGCCCGTTTCCCAGGCAAACAAAAGTAAGCTGCCCCGCTTCTGGATGGCAGATTGCAGGAGCCACTTGGTACTATCAAACCAGCCCGACTTGGCACTGGTGCCACCTTGGATTTGGGAACCATGCTGCGTAACGTGGATTCTAAGACGACAGGCGGCCACTCCCAGCCACAGGGACCCAAACACAAACAACGGCGCTTTTCCCTGGAAAACAAAACTCGCCTGCCAACTTTTTGATGGCAGATTGCAGGAGACACTTGGTACTATCAAATCAGCCCAACTTGGCACTGCTGCTACCATGGGTCTGGTAATCATCCTGCCTATCGTAGCTTTTCAGGAGCCAGCTGGTCACTCCCAGCCATAGGCCCCCAGCCACAAACCTCGGCCCGTTTCCCTGGCAAACAAAAGTAATCTACCCCGCTTCTGGATGGCAGATTGCAGGAGGCACTTTGCACCATCAAACTATCCCGACGTGGCACTGGTGCCACCTCAGGTCTGGGAACCATCCTGCGTATCGTGGATTCTAAGGAGCCAGCCGGTCACTCCCAGCCACAGGCCCCCAAACACAAACAACGGCGCTTTTCCCTGGAAAACAAAACTCGCCTGCCAACTTTTTGATGGCAGATTGCAGGAGCCACTTGGTGCTATCAAACCAGCCCAACTTGGCACTGGTGCCACCATGGGTCTGGTCACTATCCTGCCTATCGTAGCATTTCAGGAGCCAGCCGGTCTCTCCCAGCCATGGGCGCCCAGACACAAATCTCGGCCCATTTCCATGGTAAACAAAAGTAAGCTGCCCCGCTTCTGGATGGCAGATTGCAGGAACCACTTGGTACTATCAAACCAGCCCGACTTGGCGCTGGTGCCACCTTGGGTCTGGGAACCATCCTGCGTATCGTGGATTCTAAGGAGCCAGCCGGCCACTCCCAGCCACAGGACCCCAAACACAAACAACAGCGCTTTCCTCTGGCAAACAAAACTCAGTTGCCCTGCTTTTGGATGGCAGATTGCAGGAGCGACGTGGTACTATCAAACCAGCCCAACTTGGCACTGGTGCCTCCATGGGTCTGGTAACCATCCTGCCTATCGTAGCTTCTCAGGAGCCAGCCGGTCACTCCCAGCCATAGGCCCCCAGACACAAAGCTCGGCCCGTTTCCCTGGCAAACAAAAGTAAGCTGCCCCGCTTCTGGATGGCAGATTGCAGGAGCTATTTATTACTATCAAACCAGCCCGACTTGGCACTGGTGCCACCTCTGGTCTGGGAACCATCCTGCCTATCGTGGATTTTCAGGAGTCAGCCGGCCACTCTCAGCCATATGCCCCCAAACACAAACCACGGCCCTTTTCTCTGGCAAACAAAACTCAACTGCCCCTCTTCTGGATGGCAAATTGCAGGACGCACTTGGTACTACGAAAACAGCCCGACTTGGCACTGATGCCACCTTGGGTCAGGGAACCATCCTGTGTATCGGGCTTTTTAAGGAGCCAGCCGGCCACGCCCAGCCATATACAGCCAAAAACAAACCACGGAAATTTTCTCCAGCAAACAAAAATCCGCTGCCCCGCTTCTGGGTGGCAGATTGCAGGAGCTATTTAGTACTATCAAACCAGCCCGACTTGGCACTGGTGCCACCTTGGGTCTGGTCACCATCCTGCGTATGGTGCATTTTAAGGAGCCAGCTGGCCACTCCCAGCCATAGGCCCCCAGACACAAAGCTCTGCCCGTTTCCCTGGCAAACAAAAGTAATCTACCCCGCTTCTGGATGGCAGATTGCAGGAGCCACTTTGCACCATCAAACCAGCCCGACTTGGCACTGGTGCCGCCTTGGGTCTGGGAACCATCCTGCGTATCGTGGATTCTAAGGAGCCAGCCGGACACTCCCAGGCACAGGCCCCCAAACAAAAACAACGGCGCTTTTCCCTGGAAAAGAAAACTCGCCTGCCAACTTTTTGATGGCAGATTGCAGGAGCTATTTAGTACTATCAAACCAGCCCGACTTGGCACTGGTGCCACCTTGGCTCTGGGAACCATCCTGCCTATTGTGGATTTTCAGGTGTCAGCCGGCCACTCTCAGCCATATGCCCTCAAACACAAACCACGGCCCTTTTCTCTGGCAAACAAAACTCAACTGCCCCTCTTCTGGAAGGCAAATTGCAGGACGCACTTGGTACTACAAAAACAGCCCAACTTGGCACTGGTGCCACCTCTGGCCTGGGAACCATCATGCGTATCGAGCTTTTTAAGGAGCCAGCCGGCCACTCCCAGCCATATGCCCCCAAAAATGAACCACGGACTTGTTCTCTGGCAAACAAAAATCAGCTGCCCCGCGTCGGGATGGCAGATTGCAGGAGCCACTTTGCACCATCAAACCAGCCCGACTTGGCTCTGGTGCCACCTTGGGTCTGGGAACCATTCTGCCTATCGTGGATTTTCAGGGGCCAGCCGGCCACTCTGAGCCATAGGCCCCCAAACAAAAACTACGGCCCTTTACTCTGGCAAACAAAACTCAGCTGCCCCGCTTCTGGATGGCAGATTGCAGGACGCACTTGGTACAATCAAACCAGCCCAACTTGGCACTGGTGCCACCTTGGCTCTGGGAACCATCCTGCGTATTGTGGATTGTCAGGAGCCAGCCGACCACTCTCGGCCACAGACCCCAATCAAAAACAACGGCCCGATTCACAGGCAAAAAAATCTCAGCTGCCCCACTTGTGGATGGGAGATTGCAGGAGGCGCTTGCCACTGTCAAACCAGCCCAACTTGGCACTGGTGCCACCTTGGGTCTGGGAACGATGCTGCGTATCATGGAATTTAAGGAGCCAGCCGGCCACTCCTAGCCACAGGACCCAAACACATACCACAGCCCTTTTCTTTGGCAAACAAAACTCAGCTGCCCTGCTTTTGGATGGCAGAGTGCAGGAGCCACTTGGTACTATCAAACCAGCCCAACTTGGCACTGGTGCCACCATGGGTCTGGTCACCATCCTGCCTATCGTAGCTTTTCAGGAGCCAGCCGGTCAGTCCCAGCCATAGGCCCCAGACACAAACCTCGGCCCGTTTCCCTGGCAAACAAAAGTAAGCTGCCCCGCTTCTGGATGGCAGATTGCAGGAGCTATTTATTACTATCAAACCAGCCCGACTTGGTACTGGTGCCACCTCTGGTCTGGGAACCATCCTGCCTATCGTGGATTTTCAGGGGCCAGCCGGCCACTCTCAGCCATATGCCCCCAAACACAAACCACGGCCCTTTTCTCTGGCAAACAAAACTCAACTGCCCCTCTTCTGGATGGCAAATTGCAGGACGCACTTGGTACTACGAAAACAGCCCGACTTGGCACTGATGCCACCTTGGGTCAGGGAATCATCCTGCGTATCGAGCTTTTTAAGGAGCCAGCCGGCCACACCCAGCCATATACCGCCAAAAACAAACCACGGAACTTTTCTCCAGCAAACAAAAATGCGCTGCCCCGCGTCTGGATGGCAGATTGCAGGAGCCACTTTGCACCATCAAACCAGCCCGACTTGGCACTGGTGCCACCTTGGATCTGGGAACCATCCTGCCTATTGTGGATTTTCAGGTGTCAGCCGGCCCCTCTCAGCCATAGGCCCCCAAACACAAACCACGGCACTTTACTCTGGTAAACAAAACTCAACTGCCCCTCTTCTGGAAGGCAAATTGCAGGACGCACTTGGTACTACAAAAACAGCCGAACTTGGCACTGGTGCCACCTCTGGCCTAGGAACCATGCTGCGTATCGAGCTTTTTAAGGAGCCAGCCGGCCACTCCCAGCCATATGCCCCCAAAAATGAACCACGGACTTGTTCTCTGGCAAACAAAAATCAGCTGCCCCGCGTCGGGATGGCAGATTGCAGGAGCCACTTTGCACCATCAAACCAGCCTGACTTGGCTCTGGTGCCACCTTGGGTCTGGGAACCATTCTGCCTATCGTGGATTTTCAGGGGCCAGCCGGCCACTCTGAGCCATAGGCCCCCAAACAAAAACCACGGCCCTTTTCTCTGGCAAACAAAACTCAGCTGCCCCGCTTCTGGATGGCAGATTGCAGGACGCACTTGGTACAATCAAATCAGCCCGACTTGGCACTGGTGTCACCTTGGCTCTGGGAACCATCCTGCGTATTGTGGATTGTCAGGAGCCAGCCGACCACTCTCGGCCACAGACCCCAATCAAAAACAACGGCCCGATTCCCAGGCAAAAAAATCTCAGCTGCCCCACTTGTGGATGGGAGATTGCAGGAGGCGCTTGACACTGTCAAACCAGCCCAACTTGGCATTGGTGCCACCTTGGGTCTGGGAACGATGCTGCGTATCATGGAATTTAAGGAGCCAGCCGGCCACTCCCAGCCACAGGACCCAAACACATACCACAGCCCTTTTCTTTGGCAAACAAAACTCAGCTGCCCTGCTTTTGGATGGCAGATTGCAGGAGCCACTTGGTACTATCAAACCAGCCCAACTTGGCACTGGTGCCTCCATGGGTCTGGTCACCATCCTGCGTATCGTAGCTTTTCAGGAGCCAGCCGGTCAGTCCCAGCCATAGGCCCCAGACACAAAGCTCTGCCCGTTTCCCTGGCAAACAAAAGTAAGTTAACCCGCTTCTGGATGGCAGACTGCAGGAGACACTTTGCACCATCAAACCAGCCCGACTTGGCACTGGTGCCACCTCTGGTCTGGAAACCATCCTGCGTATCGTGGATTCTTAGGAGCCAGCTGGCCACTCCCAGCCACAGGCCCCCAAACACAAACAACGGCGCTTTTCCCTGGAAAACAAAACTGGCCTGCCAACTTTTTGATGGCAGATTGCAGGAGCCACTTGGTACTATCAAACCAGCCCAACTTGGCTCTGGTGCCACCATCGGTCTGGTCACCATCCTGCCTATCGTAGCTTTTCAGGAGCCAGCCGGTCACTCCCAGCCATAGGCCCCCAGACAAAAACCTCGGCCCGTTTCCCTGGCAAACAAAAGTAAGCTGCCCCGCTTCTGGATGGCAGATTGCAGGAGTTATTTAGTACTATCAAACCAGCCAGACGTGGAACTGGTGCCACCTTGGATCTGGGAACCATCTTGCCTATCGTGGATTTTAAGGAGCCAGCCGGCCTCTCTCAGCCATATGCCCCCAAACACAAACCACGGCCCTTTTCTCTGGCAAACAAAACTCAACTGCCCCTCTTCTGGATGGCAGATTGCAGGAGCCACTTGGTACTATCAAACCAGCCCTACTTGGCACTGGTGCCACCTTGGGTCTGGGAAGCATGCTGCGTATCATGGATTTTCAGGAGTCAGCCCGCCACTGCAAGCTACAGGCCCCCAAACGCAAACAACAGCCTTTTTCTCTGGCAAACAAAATTCAGCTGCCCCGCTTCTGGATGGCAGATTGCACGAGCCACTTGGTAGTATCAAACCAGCCCGACTTGGCACTGGTGCCAACTTGGGTCTGGGAACCATCCAGCGTATCGTGGATTCTAAGTAGCCAGCTGGCCACTCCCAGCCACAGGCCCCCAAACACAAACAACGGTGCTTTTCCCTGGAAAACAAAACTGGCCTGCCAACTTTTTGATGGCAGATTGCAGGAGCCACTTGGTACTATCAAACCAGCCCAACTTGGCACTGGTGCCACCATGGGTCTGGTCACCATCCTGCCTATCGTAGCTTTTCAGGAGCCAGCCGGTCACTCCCAGCCATGGGCCCCCAGCCACAAACCTCGGCCCGTTTCCCTGGCACACAAAAGTAAGCTACCCCGCTTCTGGATGGCAGATTGCAGGAGCAACTTGGCATCATCAAACCAGCCCGACTTGGCACTGGTGCCACCTCTGGTCTGGGAACCATCCTGCGTATCGTGGATTCTAAGGAGCCAGCCAGCCACTCCCAGCCACAGGCCCCCAATCACAAACAACGGCGCTTTTCCCTGGAAAACAAAACTCGCCTGCTAGCTTTTTGATGGCAGAGTGCAGGAGCCACTTGGTACAATCAAACCAGCCCAACTTGGCACTGGTGCCACTATGGGTCTGGTCACCATCCTGACTAACGTAGCATTTCAGGAGCCAGCCGGTCACTCCCAGCCACAGGACCCCAGACACAAAGCTCTGCCCGTTTCCCTGACAAACAAAATTAAGCTACCCCGCTTCTGGATGGCAGATTGCAGGAGCTATTTATTACTATCAAACCAGCCCGACTTGGCACTGGTGCCACCTTGGCTCTGGGAGCCATCCTGCCTATTGTGGATTTTGTGGTGTCAGCCGGCCACTCTCAGCCATATGCCCTCAAACACAAACCACGGCCCTTTTCTCTGGCAAACAAAACTCAACTGCCCCTCTTCTGGAAGGCAAATTGCAGGACGCACTTGGTACTACAAAAACAGCCTAACTTGGCACTGGTGCCACCTCTGGTCTGGGAACCATCCTGCGTATCGTGGATTCTAAGGAGCCAGCCGGCCACTCCCAGCCACAGGCCCCCAAACAAAAACAACGGCTCTTTTCCCTGGAAAACAAAACTCGCCTACCAACTTTTTGATGGCAGATTGCAGGAGCCACTTCGTGCTATCAAACCAGCGCAACTTGGCACTGGTGCCACCATGGGTCTTGTCACAATCCTGCCTATCGTAGCTTTTCAGGAGCCAGCCGGTCACTCCCAGCCACAGGCGCCCAGACACAAAGCTCGGCCCATTTCCATGGTAAATAAAAGTAAGCTGTCCCGCTTCTGCATGGCAGATTTCAGGAACCACTTGGTACTATCAAACCAGCCCAACTTGGCACTGGTGCCTCCATGGGTCTGGTAACCATCCTGCCTATCGTAGCTTTTCAGGAGCCAGCCGGTCAGTCCCAGCCATAGGCCCCAGACACAAAGCTCTGCCCGATTCCCTGGCAAACAAAAGTAAGCTACCCCGCTTCTGGATGGCAGATTGAAGGAGCCACTTTGAACCATCAAACCAGCCCGACTTGGCACTGGTGCCACCTCTGGTCTGGGAACCATCCTGCGTATCGTGGATTCTAAGGAGCCAGCTGGCCACTCCCGGTCACAGGCCAACAAACACAAACAACGGCGCTTTTCCCTGGCAAACAAAACTCGCCTGCCAACTTTTTGATGGCAGATTGCAGGAGCCGCTTAGTACTATCAAACCAGCCCAACTTGGCACTGGTGCCACCATGGGTCTGGTCACCATCCTGCCTATCGTAGCTTTTCAGGAGCCAGCCGGTCACTCCCAGCCATAGGCCCCCAGCCAAAAACCTCGGCCCGTTTCCCTGGCAAACAAAAGTAAGCTACCCCGCTTCTGGATGGCAGATTGCAGGAGACACTTGGTACTATCAAACCAGCCCGACTTGGCACTGGTGCGACTTTGGCTCTGGGAACCATGCTGCGTAACGTAGATTCTAAGGCGCCATGCGGCCACTCCCAGCCACAGGCCGCCAAACACAAACAACGGCGCTTTTGCCTGGAAAACAAAATTCGCCTGCCAACTTTTTGATGGTAGATTGCAGGAGCCACTTGGTACTATCAAACCAGCCCAACTTGGCACTGCTGCCACCATGGGTCTGGTCACCATCCTGCCTATCGTAGCTTTTCAGGAGCCAGCCGGTCACTCCCAGCCATAGGCCCACAGACACAAACCTCGGCCCGTTTCCCTGGCAAACAAAAGTAAGCTGCCCCGCTTCTGGATGGCAGATTGCAGGAGCTATTTATTACTATCAAACCAGCCCAACTTGGCAGTGATGCCACCTTGGCTCTGGGAACCATCCTGCCTATCGTGGATTTTCAGGGGCCAGCCGGCCACTCTCAGCCATATGCCCCCAAACACAAACCACGGTCCTTTTCTCGGGCAAACAAAACTCAACTGCCCCTCTTCTGGACGGCAAATTGCAGGACGCACTTGGTACTACGAAAACAGCCCGACTTGGCACTGATGCCACATTGGGTCAGGGAACCATCCTGCGTATCGGGCTTTTTAAGGAGCCAGCCGGCCACGCCCAGCCGTATACCGCCAAAAACAAACCACGGAACTTTTCTCCAGCAAACAAAAATGCGCTGCCCCGCGTCTGGATGGCAGATTGCAGGAGCCACTTTGCACCATCAAACCAGCCCGACTTGGCACTGGTGCCACCTTGGGTCTGGGAACCATTCTGCCTATCGTGGATTTTCAGGGGCCAGCCGGCCACTCTGAGCCATAGGCCCCCAGACACAAAGCTCTGCCCGTTTCCCTGGCAAACAAAAGTAAGCTACCCCGCTTCTGGATGGCAGATTAGAGGAGCCACTTTGCACCATCAAACCAGCCCAACTTGGCACTGCTGCCACCTTGGGTCTGGGAACCATCCTGCGTATCGTGGATTCTAAGGAGCCAGCCGGCCACTCCCAGCCACACGTCCCCAAACACAAACAACGGCGCTTTTCCCTGGAAAACAAAACTCGCCTGCCAACTTTTTGATGGCAGATTGCAGGAGCCACTTTGTAACATAAAACCAGCCCGACTTGGCACTGGTCCCACCTTGGATCTCGGAACCATCCTGCCTATCGTGGATTTTCAGGGGCCAGCCGGCCACTCTCAGCCATATGCCCTCAAACACAAACCACGGCCCTTTTCTCTGGCAAACAAAACTCAACTGCCCCTCTTCTGGATGGCAAATTGCAGGAGCCACTTGCTACTACAAAACCAGCCCAACTTGGCACTGGTGCCACCTTGGCTCTGGGAACCATGCTGCGTATCGTGGATTCTAATGAGCCAGCTGGCCACTCCCAGTCACAGGCGCCCAATAAAAACCAAAGACCTTTTCTCTTGCAAACAAAAATCGGCTACCCCGCTTCTGGATGGCAGATTGCAGGAGCCACTTTGCACCATCAAACCAGCCCGACTTGGCACTGGTGCCACCTTGGGTCTGGGAACCATGCTGCGTAATGTGGATTTTTAGGAGCCAGCCGGCCACTCTCAGCCATATGCCCTCAAGCACAAACCACGGCCCTTTTCTCTGGCAAACAAAACTCAACTGCCCCTCTTCTGGAGGGCAAATTGCAGGACGCACTTGGTACTACAAAAACAGCCCAACTTGGCACTGGTGCCACCATGGGTCTGGTAACCATCCTGCCTATCGTAGCTTTTCAGGAGCCAGCCGGCCCCTCCCAGCCATATGCCCCCAAAAACGAACCACGGACTTGTTCTCTGGCAAACAAAAATCAGCTGCCCCGCGTTGGGATGGCAGATTGCAGGAGCCATTTTGCACCATCAAACCAGCCCGACTTGGCACTGGTGCCACCTTGGCTCTGGGAAACATTCTGCCTATCGTGGATTTTCAGGGGCCAGCCGGCCACTCTGAGCCATAGGCCCCCAAACAAAAACCACGGCCCTTTTCTCTGGCAAACAAAACTCAACTGCCCCTCTTCTGGATGGCAGATTGCAGGAGCCACTTGGTACTATCAAACCAGCCCAACTTGGCACTGGTGCCTCCGTGGGTCTGGTAACCATCCTGCCTATCGTAGCTTTTCAGGAGCCACCCGGTCACTCCCAGCCATGGGCGCCAGACACAAAGCTCGGCCCGTTTCCCTGGCAAACAAAAGTAAGCTATCACGCTTCTGGATGGCAGATTGCAGGAGACACTTTGCACCATCAAACCAGCCCGACTTGGCACTGGTGCCACCTCTGGTCTGGGAACCATCCTGCGTATCGTGGATTCTAAGGAGCCAGCTGGCCACTCCCAGCCACAGGCCCCCAAACAAAAACAACAGCGCTTTTCCCTGGAAAACAAAACTGACCTGCCAACTTTTTGATGGCAGATTGCAGGAGCCACTTGGTACTATCAAACCAGCCCAACTTGGCACTGCTGCCACCATGGGTCTGGTAACCATCCTGCCTATTGTAGCTTTTCAGGACCTAGCCGGTCACTCTCAGCCGTAGGCCGCCAGACACAAACCTCGGCCCGTTTCCCTGGCAAACAAAAGTAAGCTGCCCCGCTTCTAGATGGCAGATTGCAGGAGCCACTTGGTACTATCAAACCAGCCCGACTTGGCAGTGATGCCACCTTGGCTCTGGGAACCATCCTGCCTATCGTGGATTTTCAGGGGCCAGCCGGCCACTCTCAGCCATATGCCCCCAAACACAAACCACGGCCCTTTTCTCTGGCAAACAAAACTCAACTGCCCCTCTTCTGGAAGGCAAATTGCAGGACGCACTTGGTACTTCAAAAACAGCCCAACTTGGCACTGGTGCCACCTTGGGTCTGGGAACCATTCTGCCTATCGTGGATTTTCAGGGGCCAGCCGGCCACTCTGAGCCATAGGCCCCCAGACACAAAGCTCTGCCCGTTTCCCTGGCAAACAAAAGTAAGCTACCCCGCTTCTGGATGGCAGATTAGAGGAGCCACTTTGCACCATCAAACCAGCCCAACTTGGCACTGCTGCCACCTTGGGTCTGGGAACCATCCTGCGTATCGTGGATTCTAAGGAGCCAGCCGGCCACTCCCAGCCACAGGTCCCCAAACACAAACAACGGCGCTTTTCCCTGGAAAACAAAACTCGCCTGCCAACTTTTTGATGGCAGATTGCAGGAGCCACTTTGTAACATAAAACCAGCCCGACTTGGCACTGGTCCCACCTTGGATCTCGGAACCATCCTGCCTATCGTGGATTTTCAGGGGCCAGCCGGCCACTCTCAGCCATATGCCCTCAAACACAAACCACGGCCCTTTTCTCTGGCAAACAAAACTCAACTGCCCCTCTTCTGGATGGCAAATTGCAGGAGCCACTTGCTACTACAAAACCAGCCCAACTTGGCACTGGTGCCACCTTGGCTCTGGGAACCATGCTGCGTATCGTGGATTCTAATGAGCCAGCTGGCCACTCCCAGTCACAGGCGCCCAATAAAAACCAAAGACCTTTTCTCTTGCAAACAAAAATCGGCTACCCCGCTTCTGGATGGCAGATTGCAGGAGCCACTTTGCACCATCAAACCAGCCCGACTTGGCACTGGTGCCACCTTGGGTCTGGGAACCATGCTGCGTAATGTGGATTTTTAGGAGCCAGCCGGCCACTCTCAGCCATATGCCCTCAAGCACAAACCACGGCCCTTTTCTCTGGCAAACAAAACTCAACTGCCCCTCTTCTGGAGGGCAAATTGCAGGACGCACTTGGTACTACAAAAACAGCCCAACTTGGCACTGGTGCCACCATGGGTCTGGTAACCATCCTGCCTATCGTAGCTTTTCAGGAGCCAGCCGGCCCCTCCCAGCCATATGCCCCCAAAAACGAACCACGGACTTGTTCTCTGGCAAACAAAAATCAGCTGCCCCGCGTTGGGATGGCAGATTGCAGGAGCCATTTTGCACCATCAAACCAGCCCGACTTGGCACTGGTGCCACCTTGGCTCTGGGAAACATTCTGCCTATCGTGGATTTTCAGGGGCCAGCCGGCCACTCTGAGCCATAGGCCCCCAAACAAAAACCACGGCCCTTTTCTCTGGCAAACAAAACTCAACTGCCCCTCTTCTGGATGGCAGATTGCAGGAGCCACTTGGTACTATCAAACCAGCCCAACTTGGCACTGGTGCCTCCGTGGGTCTGGTAACCATCCTGCCTATCGTAGCTTTTCAGGAGCCACCCGGTCACTCCCAGCCATGGGCGCCAGACACAAAGCTCGGCCCGTTTCCCTGGCAAACAAAAGTAAGCTATCACGCTTCTGGATGGCAGATTGCAGGAGACACTTTGCACCATCAAACCAGCCCGACTTGGCACTGGTGCCACCTCTGGTCTGGGAACCATCCTGCGTATCGTGGATTCTAAGGAGCCAGCTGGCCACTCCCAGCCACAGGCCCCCAAACAAAAACAACAGCGCTTTTCCCTGGAAAACAAAACTGACCTGCCAACTTTTTGATGGCAGATTGCAGGAGCCACTTGGTACTATCAAACCAGCCCAACTTGGCACTGCTGCCACCATGGGTCTGGTAACCATCCTGCCTATTGTAGCTTTTCAGGACCTAGCCGGTCACTCTCAGCCGTAGGCCGCCAGACACAAACCTCGGCCCGTTTCCCTGGCAAACAAAAGTAAGCTGCCCCGCTTCTAGATGGCAGATTGCAGGAGCCACTTGGTACTATCAAACCAGCCCGACTTGGCAGTGATGCCACCTTGGCTCTGGGAACCATCCTGCCTATCGTGGATTTTCAGGGGCCAGCCGGCCACTCTCAGCCATATGCCCCCAAACACAAACCACGGCCCTTTTCTCTGGCAAACAAAACTCAACTGCCCCTCTTCTGGAAGGCAAATTGCAGGACGCACTTGGTACTTCAAAAACAGCCCAACTTGGCACTGGTGCCACCTTGGGTCTGGGAACCATTCTGCCTATCGTGGATTTTCAGGGGCCAGCCGGCCACTCTGAGCCATAGGCCCCCAGACACAAAGCTCTGCCCGTTTCCCTGGCAAACAAAAGTAAGCTACCCCGCTTCTGGATGGCAGATTAGAGGAGCCACTTTGCACCATCAAACCAGCCCAACTTGGCACTGCTGCCACCTTGGGTCTGGGAACCATCCTGCGTATCGTGGATTCTAAGGAGCCAGCCGGCCACTCCCAGCCACAGGTCCCCAAACACAAACAACGGCGCTTTTCCCTGGAAAACAAAACTCGCCTGCCAACTTTTTGATGGCAGATTGCAGGAGCCACTTTGTAACATAAAACCAGCCCGACTTGGCACTGGTCCCACCTTGGATCTCGGAACCATCCTGCCTATCGTGGATTTTCAGGGGCCAGCCGTCCACTCTCAGCCATATGCCCTCAAACACAAACCACGGCCCTTTTCTCTGGCAAACAAAACTCAACTGCCCCTCTTCTGGATGGCAAATTGCAGGAGCCACTTGCTACTACAAAACCAGCCCAACTTGGCACTGGTGCCACCTTGGCTCTGGGAACCATGCTGCGTATCGTGGATTCTAATGAGCCAGCTGGCCACTCCCAGTCACAGGCGCCCAATAAAAACCAAAGACCTTTTCTCTTGCAAACAAAAATCGGCTACCCCGCTTCTGGATGGCAGATTGCAGGAGCCACTTTGCACCATCAAACCAGCCCGACTTGGCACTGGTGCCACCTTGGGTCTGGGAACCATGCTGCGTAATGTGGATTTTTAGGAGCCAGCCGGCCACTCTCAGCCATATGCCCTCAAGCACAAACCACGGCCCTTTTCTCTGGCAAACAAAACTCAACTGCCCCTCTTCTGGAGGGCAAATTGCAGGACGCACTTGGTACTACAAAAACAGCCCAACTTGGCACTGGTGCCACCATGGGTCTGGTAACCATCCTGCCTATCGTAGCTTTTCAGGAGCCAGCCGGCCCCTCCCAGCCATATGCCCCCAAAAACGAACCACGGACTTGTTCTCTGGCAAACAAAAATCAGCTGCCCCGCGTTGGGATGGCAGATTGCAGGAGCCATTTTGCACCATCAAACCAGCCCGACTTGGCACTGGTGCCACCTTGGCTCTGGGAAACATTCTGCCTATCGTGGATTTTCAGGGGCCAGCCGGCCACTCTGAGCCATAGGCCCCCAAACAAAAACCACGGCCCTTTTCTCTGGCAAACAAAACTCAACTGCCCCTCTTCTGGATGGCAGATTGCAGGAGCCACTTGGTACTATCAAACCAGCCCAACTTGGCACTGGTGCCTCCGTGGGTCTGGTAACCATCCTGCCTATCGTAGCTTTTCAGGAGCCACCCGGTCACTCCCAGCCATGGGCGCCAGACACAAAGCTCGGCCCGTTTCCCTGGCAAACAAAAGTAAGCTATCACGCTTCTGGATGGCAGATTGCAGGAGACACTTTGCACCATCAAACCAGCCCGACTTGGCACTGGTGCCACCTCTGGTCTGGGAACCATCCTGCGTATCGTGGATTCTAAGGAGCCAGCTGGCCACTCCCAGCCACAGGCCCCCAAACAAAAACAACAGCGCTTTTCCCTGGAAAACAAAACTGACCTGCCAACTTTTTGATGGCAGATTGCAGGAGCCACTTGGTACTATCAAACCAGCCCAACTTGGCACTGCTGCCACCATGGGTCTGGTAACCATCCTGCCTATTGTAGCTTTTCAGGACCTAGCCGGTCACTCTCAGCCGTAGGCCGCCAGACACAAACCTCGGCCCGTTTCCCTGGCAAACAAAAGTAAGCTGCCCCGCTTCTAGATGGCAGATTGCAGGAGCCACTTGGTACTATCAAACCAGCCCGACTTGGCAGTGATGCCACCTTGGCTCTGGGAACCATCCTGCCTATCGTGGATTTTCAGGGGCCAGCCGGCCACTCTCAGCCATATGCCCCCAAACACAAACCACGGCCCTTTTCTCTGGCAAACAAAACTCAACTGCCCCTCTTCTGGAAGGCAAATTGCAGGACGCACTTGGTACTTCAAAAACAGCCCAACTTGGCACTGGTGCCACCTTGGGTCTGGGAACCATTCTGCCTATCGTGGATTTTCAGGGGCCAGCCGGCCACTCTGAGCCATAGGCCCCCAGACACAAAGCTCTGCCCGTTTCCCTGGCAAACAAAAGTAAGCTACCCCGCTTCTGGATGGCAGATTAGAGGAGCCACTTTGCACCATCAAACCAGCCCAACTTGGCACTGCTGCCACCTTGGGTCTGGGAACCATCCTGCGTATCGTGGATTCTAAGGAGCCAGCCGGCCACTCCCAGCCACAGGTCCCCAAACACAAACAACGGCGCTTTTCCCTGGAAAACAAAACTCGCCTGCCAACTTTTTGATGGCAGATTGCAGGAGCCACTTTGTAACATAAAACCAGCCCGACTTGGCACTGGTCCCACCTTGGATCTCGGAACCATCCTGCCTATCGTGGATTTTCAGGGGCCAGCCGGCCACTCTCAGCCATATGCCCTCAAACACAAACCACGGCCCTTTTCTCTGGCAAACAAAACTCAACTGCCCCTCTTCTGGATGGCAAATTGCAGGAGCCACTTGCTACTACAAAACCAGCCCAACTTGGCACTGGTGCCACCTTGGCTCTGGGAACCATGCTGCGTATCGTGGATTCTAATGAGCCAGCCGGCCACTCCCAGTCACAGGCGCCCAATAAAAACCAAAGACCTTTTCTCTTGCAAACAAAAATCGGCTACCCCGCTTCTGGATGGCAGATTGCAGGAGCCACTTTGCACCATCAAACCAGCCCGACTTGGCACTGGTGCCACCTTGGGTCTGGGAACCATGCTGCGTAATGTGGATTTTTAGGAGCCAGCCGGCCACTCTCAGCCATATGCCCTCAAGCACAAACCACGGCCCTTTTCTCTGGCAAACAAAACTCAACTGCCCCTCTTCTGGAGGGCAAATTGCAGGACGCACTTGGTACTACAAAAACAGCCCAACTTGGCACTGGTGCCACCATGGGTCTGGTAACCATCCTGCCTATCGTAGCTTTTCAGGAGCCAGCCGGCCCCTCCCAGCCATATGCCCCCAAAAACGAACCACGGACTTGTTCTCTGGCAAACAAAAATCAGCTGCCCCGCGTTGGGATGGCAGATTGCAGGAGCCATTTTGCACCATCAAACCAGCCCGACTTGGCACTGGTGCCACCTTGGCTCTGGGAAACATTCTGCCTATCGTGGATTTTCAGGGGCCAGCCGGCCACTCTGAGCCATAGGCCCCCAAACAAAAACCACGGCCCTTTTCTCTGGCAAACAAAACTCAACTGCCCCTCTTCTGGATGGCAGATTGCAGGAGCCACTTGGTACTATCAAACCAGCCCAACTTGGCACTGGTGCCTCCGTGGGTCTGGTAACCATCCTGCCTATCGTAGCTTTTCAGGAGCCACCCGGTCACTCCCAGCCATGGGCGCCAGACACAAAGCTCGGCCCGTTTCCCTGGCAAACAAAAGTAAGCTATCACGCTTCTGGATGGCAGATTGCAGGAGACACTTTGCACCATCAAACCAGCCCGACTTGGCACTGGTGCCACCTCTGGTCTGGGAACCATCCTGCGTATCGTGGATTCTAAGGAGCCAGCTGGCCACTCCCAGCCACAGGCCCCCAAACAAAAACAACAGCGCTTTTCCCTGGAAAACAAAACTGACCTGCCAACTTTTTGATGGCAGATTGCAGGAGCCACTTGGTACTATCAAACCAGCCCAACTTGGCACTGCTGCCACCATGGGTCTGGTAACCATCCTGCCTATTGTAGCTTTTCAGGACCTAGCCGGTCACTCTCAGCCGTAGGCCGCCAGACACAAACCTCGGCCCGTTTCCCTGGCAAACAAAAGTAAGCTGCCCCGCTTCTAGATGGCAGATTGCAGGAGCCACTTGGTACTATCAAACCAGCCCGACTTGGCAGTGATGCCACCTTGGCTCTGGGAACCATCCTGCCTATCGTGGATTTTCAGGGGCCAGCCGGCCACTCTCAGCCATATGCCCCCAAACACAAACCACGGCCCTTTTCTCTGGCAAACAAAACTCAACTGCCCCTCTTCTGGAAGGCAAATTGCAGGACGCACTTGGTACTTCAAAAACAGCCCAACTTGGCACTGGTGCCACCTTGGGTCTGGGAACCATTCTGCCTATCGTGGATTTTCAGGGGCCAGCCGGCCACTCTGAGCCATAGGCCCCCAGACACAAAGCTCTGCCCGTTTCCCTGGCAAACAAAAGTAAGCTACCCCGCTTCTGGATGGCAGATTAGAGGAGCCACTTTGCACCATCAAACCAGCCCAACTTGGCACTGCTGCCACCTTGGGTCTGGGAACCATCCTGCGTATCGTGGATTCTAAGGAGCCAGCCGGCCACTCCCAGCCACAGGTCCCCAAACACAAACAACGGCGCTTTTCCCTGGAAAACAAAACTCGCCTGCCAACTTTTTGATGGCAGATTGCAGGAGCCACTTTGTAACATAAAACCAGCCCGACTTGGCACTGGTCCCACCTTGGATCTCGGAACCATCCTGCCTATCGTGGATTTTCAGGGGCCAGCCGGCCACTCTCAGCCATATGCCCTCAAACACAAACCACGGCCCTTTTCTCTGGCAAACAAAACTCAACTGCCCCTCTTCTGGATGGCAAATTGCAGGAGCCACTTGCTACTACAAAACCAGCCCAACTTGGCACTGGTGCCACCTTGGCTCTGGGAACCATGCTGCGTATCGTGGATTCTAATGAGCCAGCCGGCCACTCCCAGTCACAGGCGCCCAATAAAAACCAAAGACCTTTTCTCTTGCAAACAAAAATCGGCTACCCCGCTTCTGGATGGCAGATTGCAGGAGCCACTTTGCACCATCAAACCAGCCCGACTTGGCACTGGTGCCACCTTGGGTCTGGGAACCATGCTGCGTAATGTGGATTTTTAGGAGCCAGCCGGCCACTCTCAGCCATATGCCCTCAAGCACAAACCACGGCCCTTTTCTCTGGCAAACAAAACTCAACTGCCCCTCTTCTGGAGGGCAAATTGCAGGACGCACTTGGTACTACAAAAACAGCCCAACTTGGCACTGGTGCCACCATGGGTCTGGTAACCATCCTGCCTATCGTAGCTTTTCAGGAGCCAGCCGGCCCCTCCCAGCCATATGCCCCCAAAAACGAACCACGGACTTGTTCTCTGGCAAACAAAAATCAGCTGCCCCGCGTTGGGATGGCAGATTGCAGGAGCCATTTTGCACCATCAAACCAGCCCGACTTGGCACTGGTGCCACCTTGGCTCTGGGAAACATTCTGCCTATCGTGGATTTTCAGGGGCCAGCCGGCCACTCTGAGCCATAGGCCCCCAAACAAAAACCACGGCCCTTTTCTCTGGCAAACAAAACTCAACTGCCCCTCTTCTGGATGGCAGATTGCAGGAGCCACTTGGTACTATCAAACCAGCCCAACTTGGCACTGGTGCCTCCGTGGGTCTGGTAACCATCCTGCCTATCGTAGCTTTTCAGGAGCCACCCGGTCACTCCCAGCCATGGGCGCCAGACACAAAGCTCGGCCCGTTTCCCTGGCAAACAAAAGTAAGCTATCACGCTTCTGGATGGCAGATTGCAGGAGACACTTTGCACCATCAAACCAGCCCGACTTGGCACTGGTGCCACCTCTGGTCTGGGAACCATCCTGCGTATCGTGGATTCTAAGGAGCCAGCTGGCCACTCCCAGCCACAGGCCCCCAAACAAAAACAACAGCGCTTTTCCCTGGAAAACAAAACTGACCTGCCAACTTTTTGATGGCAGATTGCAGGAGCCACTTGGTACTATCAAACCAGCCCAACTTGGCACTGCTGCCACCATGGGTCTGGTAACCATCCTGCCTATTGTAGCTTTTCAGGACCTAGCCGGTCACTCTCAGCCGTAGGCCGCCAGACACAAACCTCGGCCCGTTTCCCTGGCAAACAAAAGTAAGCTGCCCCGCTTCTAGATGGCAGATTGCAGGAGCCACTTGGTACTATCAAACCAGCCCGACTTGGCAGTGATGCCACCTTGGCTCTGGGAACCATCCTGCCTATCGTGGATTTTCAGGGGCCAGCCGGCCACTCTCAGCCATATGCCCCCAAACACAAACCACGGCCCTTTTCTCTGGCAAACAAAACTCAACTGCCCCTCTTCTGGAAGGCAAATTGCAGGACGCACTTGGTACTTCAAAAACAGCCCAACTTGGCACTGGTGCCACCTTGGGTCTGGGAACCATTCTGCCTATCGTGGATTTTCAGGGGCCAGCCGGCCACTCTGAGCCATAGGCCCCCAGACACAAAGCTCTGCCCGTTTCCCTGGCAAACAAAAGTAAGCTACCCCGCTTCTGGATGGCAGATTAGAGGAGCCACTTTGCACCATCAAACCAGCCCAACTTGGCACTGCTGCCACCTTGGGTCTGGGAACCATCCTGCGTATCGTGGATTCTAAGGAGCCAGCCGGCCACTCCCAGCCACAGGTCCCCAAACACAAACAACGGCGCTTTTCCCTGGAAAACAAAACTCGCCTGCCAACTTTTTGATGGCAGATTGCAGGAGCCACTTTGTAACATAAAACCAGCCCGACTTGGCACTGGTCCCACCTTGGATCTCGGAACCATCCTGCCTATCGTGGATTTTCAGGGGCCAGCCGGCCACTCTCAGCCATATGCCCTCAAACACAAACCACGGCCCTTTTCTCTGGCAAACAAAACTCAACTGCCCCTCTTCTGGATGGCAAATTGCAGGAGCCACTTGCTACTACAAAACCAGCCCAACTTGGCACTGGTGCCACCTTGGCTCTGGGAACCATGCTGCGTATCGTGGATTCTAATGAGCCAGCCGGCCACTCCCAGTCACAGGCGCCCAATAAAAACCAAAGACCTTTTCTCTTGCAAACAAAAATCGGCTACCCCGCTTCTGGATGGCAGATTGCAGGAGCCACTTTGCACCATCAAACCAGCCCGACTTGGCACTGGTGCCACCTTGGGTCTGGGAACCATGCTGCGTAATGTGGATTTTTAGGAGCCAGCCGGCCACTCTCAGCCATATGCCCTCAAGCACAAACCACGGCCCTTTTCTCTGGCAAACAAAACTCAACTGCCCCTCTTCTGGAGGGCAAATTGCAGGACGCACTTGGTACTACAAAAACAGCCCAACTTGGCACTGGTGCCACCATGGGTCTGGTAACCATCCTGCCTATCGTAGCTTTTCAGGAGCCAGCCGGCCCCTCCCAGCCATATGCCCCCAAAAACGAACCACGGACTTGTTCTCTGGCAAACAAAAATCAGCTGCCCCGCGTTGGGATGGCAGATTGCAGGAGCCATTTTGCACCATCAAACCAGCCCGACTTGGCACTGGTGCCACCTTGGCTCTGGGAAACATTCTGCCTATCGTGGATTTTCAGGGGCCAGCCGGCCACTCTGAGCCATAGGCCCCCAAACAAAAACCACGGCCCTTTTCTCTGGCAAACAAAACTCAACTGCCCCTCTTCTGGATGGCAGATTGCAGGAGCCACTTGGTACTATCAAACCAGCCCAACTTGGCACTGGTGCCTCCGTGGGTCTGGTAACCATCCTGCCTATCGTAGCTTTTCAGGAGCCACCCGGTCACTCCCAGCCATGGGCGCCAGACACAAAGCTCGGCCCGTTTCCCTGGCAAACAAAAGTAAGCTATCACGCTTCTGGATGGCAGATTGCAGGAGACACTTTGCACCATCAAACCAGCCCGACTTGGCACTGGTGCCACCTCTGGTCTGGGAACCATCCTGCGTATCGTGGATTCTAAGGAGCCAGCTGGCCACTCCCAGCCACAGGCCCTCAAACAAAAACAACAGCGCTTTTCCCTGGAAAACAAAACTGGCCTGCAAACTTTTGGATGGCAGATTGCAGGAGCCACTTGGTACTATCAAACCAGCCCAACTTGGCACTGCTGCCACCATGGGTCTGGTAACCATCCTGCCTAGCGTAGCTTTTCAGGACCTAGCCGGTCACTCTCAGCCATAGGCCGCCAGACACAAACCTCGGCCCGTTTCCCTGGCAAACAAAAGTAAGCTGCCCCGCTTCTAGATGGCAGATTGCAGGAGCCACTTGGTACTATCAAACCAGCCCGACTTGGCAGTGATGCCACCTTGGCTCTGGGAACCATCCTGCCTATCGTGGATTTTCAGGGGCCAGCCGGCCACTCTCAGCCATATGCCCCCAAACACAAACCACGGCCCTTTTCTCTGGAAAACAAAACTCAACTGCCCCTCTTCTGGATGGCAAATTGCAGGACGCACTTGGTACTACGAAAACAGCCCGACTTGGCACTGATGCCACCTTGGCTCTGGGAACCATCCTGCGTATCGAGCTTTTTAAGGAGCCAGCCGGCCACGCCCAGCCATATACCGCCAAAAACAAACCACGGAAATTTTCTCCAGCAAACAAAAATCCGCTGCCCCGCGTCTAGATGGCAGATTGCAGGAGCCACTTTGCACCATCAAACCAGCCCGACTTGGCACTGGTGCCACCTTGGATCTGGGAACCATCCTGCCTATCGTGGATTTTCAGGGGCCAGCCGGCCACTCTCAGCCATAGGCCCCCAAAAACAAACCACGGCACTTTACTCTGGTAAACAAAACTCAACTGCCCCTCTTCTGGATGGCAAATTGCAGGACGCACTTGGTACTACAAAAGCAGCCCGACTTGGCACTGGTACCACCTTGGGTCTGGTCACCATCCTGTGTATCGTGCATTTTAAGGAGCCAGCTGGCCACTCCCAGCCATTGGCCCCCAGACAAAAAATTCTGCCCGTTTCCCTGGCAAACAAAAGTAAGTTACCTCGCTTCTGGATGGCAGATTGCAGGAGCCACTTTGCACCATCAAACCAGCCCAACTTGGCACTGGTGCCACTTCTGGTCTGGGAACCATCCTGCGTATCGTGGATTCTAAGGAGCCAGCCGGACACTCCCAGCCACAGGCCCCCAAACAAAAACAACGGCGCTTTTCCCTGGAAAACAAAACTCGCCTGCCAACTTTTTGATGGCAGATTGCAGGAGCTATTTATTACTATCAAACCAGCCCGACTTGGCACTGGTGCCACCTTGGCTCTGGGAACCATCCTGCCTATTGTGGATTTTCAGGTGTCAGCCGGCCACTCTCAGCCATATGCCCTCAAACACAAACCACGGCCCTTTTCTCTGGCAAACAAAACTCAACTGCCCCTCTTCTGGATGGCAAATTGCAGGACGCACTTGGTACTACAAAAACAGCCCAACTTGGCACTGGTGCCACCTCTGGCCTGGGAACCATCATGCGTATCGAGGTTTTTAAGGAGCCAGCCGGCCACTCCCAGCCATATGCCCCCAAAAATGAACCACGGACTTGTTCTCTGGCAAACAAAAATCAGCTGCCCCGCGTCGGGATGGCAGATTGCAGGAGCCACTTTGCACCATCAAACCAGCCCGACTTGGCTCTGGTGCCACCTTGGGTCTGGGAACCATCCTGCCTATCGTGGATTTTCAGGGGCCAGCCGGCCACTCTGAGCCATAGGCCCCCAAACAAAAACCACGGCCCTTTACTCTGGCAAACAAAACTCAGCTGCCCCGCTTCTGAATGGCAGATTGCAGGACGCACTTGGTAAAATCAAACCAGCCCAACTTGGCACTGGTGCCACCTTGGGTCTGGGAACCATCCTGCGTATTGTGGATTGTCAGGAGCCAGCCGACCACTCTCGGCCACAGACCCCAATCAAAAACAATGGCCCGATTCCCAGGCAAAAAAATCTCAGCTGCCCCACTTGTGGATGGGAGATTGCAGGAGGCGCTTGCCACTGTCAAACCAGCCCAACTTGGCACTGGTGCCACCTTGGGCCTGGGAACGATGCTGCGTATCATGGAATTTAAGGAGCCAGCCGGCCACTCCCAGCCACAGGACCCAAACACATACCACAGCCCTTTTCTTTGGCAAACAAAACTCAGCTGCCCTGCTTTTGGATGGCAGATTGCAGGAGCCACTTGGTACTATCAAACCAGCCCAACTTGGCACTGGTGCCTCCATGGGTCTGGTCACCATCCTGCGTATCGTAGTTTTTCAGGAGCCAGCCGGTCAGTCCCAGCCATAGGCCCCAGACACAAAGCTCTGCCCTTTTCCCTGGCAAACAAAAGTAAGCTGCCCCGCTTCTGGATGGCAGATTGCAGGAGACACTTTGCACCATCAAACCAGCCCGACTTGGCACTGGTGCCACCTCTGGTCTGGAAACCATCCTGCGTATCGTGGATTCTTAGGAGCCAGCTGGCCACTCCCAGCCACAGGCCCCCAAACACAAACAACGGCGCTTTTCCCTGGAAAACAAAACTGGCCTGCCAACTTTTTGATGGCAGATTGCAGGAGCCACTTGGTACTATCAAACCAGCCCGACTTGGCACTGGTGCCACCTTGGCTCTGGGAACCATGCTGCGTAACGTAAATTCTAAGGCGCCAGGCGACCACTCCCAGCCACAGGCCCCCAAACACAAACAACGGCGCTTTTCCCTGGAAAACAAAACTCGCCTGCCAACTTTTTGATGGCAGATTGCAGGAGCCACTTGGTACTATCAAACCAGCCCAACTTGGCACTGGTGCCACCATGGGTCTGGTCACCATCCTGCCTATTGTAGCTTTTCAGGAGCCAGCCGGTCACTCCCAGCCATAGGCCCCCAGACAAAAACCTCGGCCCGTTTCCCTGGCAAACAAAAGTAAGCTGCCCCGCTTCTGGATGGCAGATTGCAGGAGTTATTTAGTACTATCAAACCAGCCAGACGTGGCACTGGTGCCACCTTGGATCTGGGAACCATCTTGCCTATCGTGGATTTAAGGAGCCAGCCGGCCTCTCTCAGCCATATGCCCCCAAACACAAACCACGGCCCTTTTCTCTGGCAAACAAAACTCAACTGCCCCTCTTCTGGATGGCAGATTGCAGGAGCCACTTGGTATTATCAAACCAGCCCTACTTGGCACTGGTGCCACCTTGGGTCTGGGAAGCATGGTGCGTATCATGGATTTTCAGGAGCCAGCCCGCCACTGCAAGCTACAGGCCCCCAAACACAAACAACAGCCTTTTTCTCTGGCAAACAAAATTCAGCTGCCCCGCTTCTGGATGGCAGATTGCAGGAGCCACTAGGTAGTATCAAACCAGCCTGACTTGGCACTGGTGCCACCTCTGGTCTGGGAACCATCCTGCGTATCGTGGATTCTAAGTAGCCAGCTGGCCACTCCCAGCCACAGGCCCCCAAACACAAACAACGGTGCTTTTCCCTGGAAAACAAAACTGGCCTGCCAACTTTTTGATGGCAGATTGCAGGAGCCACTTGGTACTATCAAACCAGCCCAACTTGGCACTGGTGCCACCATGGGTCTGGTCACCATCCTGCCTATCGTAGCTTTTCAGGAGCCAGCCGGTCACTCCCAGCCATGGGCCCCCAGCCAAAAACCTCGGCCCGTTTCCCTGGCACACAAAAGTATGATACCCCGCTTCTGGATGGCAGATTGCAGGAGCAAATTGGCATCATCAAACCAGCCCGACTTGGCACTGGTGCCACCTCTGGTCTGGGAACCATCCTGCGTATCGTGGGTTCTAAGGAGCCAGGAGGTCACTCCCAGCCATAGACCCCCAGACAGAAACCTCGGCCCGTTTCCATGGAAAACAAAAGTAAGCTGCCCCGCTTCTGGATGGCAGATTGCAGGAGCCACTTGGTACTATCAAATTAGCCCAACTTGGCACTGGTGCCACCATGGGTCTGGTAAACATCCTGCCTATCGTAGCTTTTCAGGAGCCAGCCAGTCACTCCCTGCCATAGGGCCCCAGACAAATACCTCGGCCCGTTTCCCTGGCAAACAAAAGTAAGCTGCCCCGCTTCTGGATGGCAGATTGCAGGAGCCACTTGGTACTATCAAACCAGCCCGACTTGGCACTGGTGCCACCTTGGATTTGGGAACCATGCTGCGTAACGTGGATTCTAAGACGACAGGCGGCCACTCCCAGCCACAGGGACCCAAACACAAACAACGGCGCTTTTCCCTGGAAAACAAAACTCGCCTGCCAACTTTTTGATGGCAGATTGCAGGAGACACTTGGTACTATCAAATCAGCCCAACTTGGCACTGCTGCTACCATGGGTCTGGTAATCATCCTGCCTATCGTAGCTTTTCAGGAGCCAGCTGGTCACTCCCAGCCATAGGCCCCCAGCCACAAACCTCGGCCCGTTTCCCTGGCAAACAAAAGTAATCTACCCCGCTTCTGGATGGCAGATTGCAGGAGGCACTTTGCACCATCAAACTATCCCGACGTGGCACTGGTGCCACCTCAGGTCTGGGAACCATCCTGCGTATCGTGGATTCTAAGGAGCCAGCCGGTCACTCCCAGCCACAGGCCCCCAAACACAAACAACGGCGCTTTTCCCTGGAAAACAAAACTCGCCTGCCAACTTTTTGATGGCAGATTGCAGGAGCCACTTGGTGCTATCAAACCAGCCCAACTTGGCACTGGTGCCACCATTGGTCTGGTCACTATCCTGCCTATCGTAGCATTTCAGGAGCCAGCCGGTCTCTCCCAGCCATGGGCGCCCAGACACAAATCTCGGCCCATTTCCATGGTAAACAAAAGTAAGCTGCCCCGCTTCTGGATGGCAGATTGCAGGAACCACTTGGTACTATCAAACCAGCCCGACTTGGCACTGGTGCCACCATGGGTCTGGGAACCATCCTGCGTATCGTGGATTCTAAGGAGCCAGCCGGCCACTCCCAGCCACAGGACCCCAAACACAAACAACAGCGCTTTTCTCTGGCAAACAAAACTCAGTTGCCCTGCTTTTGGATGGCAGATTGCAGGAGCGACTTGGTACTATCAAACCAGCCCAACTTGGCACTGGTGCCTCCATGGGTCTGGTAACCATCCTGCCTATCGTAGCTTCTCAGGAGCCAGCCGGTCACTCCCAGCCATAGGCCCCCAGACACAAAGCTCGGCCCGTTTCCCTGGCAAACAAAAGTAAGCTGCCCCGCTTCTGGATGGCAGATTGCAGGAGCTATTTATTACTATCAAACCAGCCCGACTTGGCACTGGTGCCACCTCTGGTCTGGGAACCATCCTGCCTATCGTGGATTTTCAGGAGTCAGCCGGCCACTCTCAGCCATATGCCCCCAAACACAAACCACTGCCCTTTTCTCTGGCAAACAAAACTCAACTGCCCCTCTTCTGGATGGCAAATTGCAGGACGCACTTGGTACTACGAAAACAGCCCGACTTGGCACTGATGCCACCTTGGGTCAGGGAACCATCCTGTGTATCGGGCTTTTTAAGGAGCCAGCCGGCCACGCCCAGCCATATACCGCCAAAAACAAACCACGGAAATTTTCTCCAGCAAACAAAAATCCGCTGCCCCGCGTCTGCATGGCAGATTGCAGGAGCAACTTTGCACCATCAAACCAGCCCGACTTGGCACTGGTGCCACCTTGGATCTGGGAACCATCCTGCCTATCGTGGATTTTCAGGGGCCAGCCGGCCACTCTCAGCCATAGGCCCCCAAAAGCAAACCACGGCACTTTACTCTGGTAAACAAAACTCAACTGCCCCTCTTCTGGATGGCAAATTGCAGGACGCAATTGGTACTACAAAATCAGCCCGACTTGGCACTGGTGCCACCTTGGGTCTGGTCACCATCCTGCGTATGGTGCTTTTTAAGGAGCCAGCTGGCCACTCCCAGCCATAGGCCCCCAGACACAAAGCTCTGCCCGTTTCCCTGGCAAACAAAAGTAATCTACCCCGCTTCTGGATGGCAGATTGCAGGAGCCACTTTGCACCATCAAACCAGCCCAACTTGGCACTGGTGCCGCCTTGGGTCTGGGAACCATCCTGCGTATCGTGGATTCTAAGGAGCCAGCCGGACACTCCCAGGCACAGGCCCCCAAACAAAAACAACGGCGCTTTTCCCTGGAAAAGAAAACTCGCCTGCCAACTTTTTGATGGCAGATTGCAGGAGCTATTTAGTACTATCAAACCAGCCCGACTTGGCACTGGTGCCACCTTGGCTCTGGGAACCATCCTGCCTATTGTGGATTTTCAGGTGTCAGCCGGCCCCTCTCAGCCATATGCCCTCAAACACAAACCACGGCCCTTTTCTCTGGCAAACAAAACTCAACTGCCCCTCTTCTGGAAGGCAAATTGCAGGACGCACTTGGTACTACAAAAACAGCCCAACTTGGCACTGGTGCCACCTCTGGCCTGGGAACCATCATGCGTATCGAGCTTTTTAAGGAGCCAGCCGGCCACTCCCAGCCATATGCCCCCAAAAATGAACCACGGACTTGTTGTCTGGCAAACAAAAATCAGCTGCCCCGCGTCGGGATGGCAGATTGCAGGAGCCACTTTGCACCATCAAACCAGCCCGACTTGGCTCTGGTGCCACCTTGGGTCTGGGAACCATTCTGCCTATCGTGGATTTTCAGGGGCCAGCCGGCCACTCTGAGCCATAGGCCCCCAAACAAAAACTACGGCCCTTTACTCTGGCAAACAAAACTCAGCTGCCCCGCTTCTGGATGGCAGATTGCAGGACGCACTTGGTACAATCAAACCAGCCCAACTTGGCACTGGTGCCACCTTGGCTCTGGGAACCATCCTGCGTATTGTGGATTGTCAGGAGCCAGCCGACCACTCTCGGCCACAGACCCCAATCAAAAACAACGGCCCGATTCCCAGGCAAAAAAATCTCAGCTGCCCCACTTTTGGATGGGAGATTGCAGGAGGCGCTTGCCACTGTCAAACCAGCCCAACTTGGCACTGGTGCCACCTTGGGTCTGGGAACGATGCTGCGTATCATGGAATTTAAGGAGCCAGCCGGCCACTCCTAGCCACAGGACCCAAACACATACCACAGCCCTTTTCTTTGGCAAACAAAACTCAGCTGCCCTGCTTTTGGATGGCAGAGTGCAGGAGCCACTTGGTACTATCAAACCAGCCCAACTTGGCACTGGTGCCACCATGGGTCTGGTCACCATCCTGCCTATCGTAGCTTTTCAGGAGCCAGCCGGTCACTCCCAGCCATAGGCCCCAGACACAAAGCTCGGCCCGTTTCCCTGGCAAACAAAAGTAAGCTGCCCCGCTTCTGGATGGCAGATTGCAGGAGCTATTTATTACTATCAAACCAGCCCGACTTGGTACTGGTGCCACCTCTGGTCTGGGAACCATCCTGCCTATCGTGGATTCTTAGGAGCCAGCTGGCCACTCCCAGCCATATGCCCCCAAACACAAACCACGGTCCTTTTCTCTGGCAAACAAAACTCAACTGCCCCTCTTCTGGATGGCAAATTGCAGGACGCACTTGGTACTACGAAAACAGCCCGACTTGGCACTGATGCCACCTTGGGTCAGGGAATCATCCTGCGTATCGAGCTTTTTAAGGAGCCAGCCGGCCACGCCCAGCCATATACCGCCAAAAACAAACCACGGAACTTTTCTCCAGCAAACAAAAATGCGCTGCCCCGCGTCTGGATGGCAGATTGCAGGAGCCACTTTGCACCATCAAACCAGCCCGACTTGGCACTGGTGCCACCTTGGATCTGGGAACCATCCTGCCTATTGTGGATTTTCAGGTGTCAGCCGGCCCCTCTCAGCCATAGGCCCCCAAACACAAACCACGGCACTTTACTCTGGTAAACAAAACTCAACTGCCCCTCTTCTGGATGGCAAATTGCAGGACGCACTTGGTACTACAAAAACAGCCGAACTTGGCACTGGTGCCACCTCTGGCCTGGGAACCATGCTGCGTATCGAGCTTTTTAAGGAGCCAGCCGGCCACTCCCAGCCATATGCCCCCAAAAATGAACCACGGACTTCTTCTCTGGCAAACAAAAATCAGCTGCCCCGCGTCGGGATGGCAGATTGCAGGAGCCACTTTGCACCATCAAACCAGCCCGACTTGGCTCTGGTGCCACCTTGGGTCTGGGAACCATTCTGCCTATCGTGGATTTTCAGGGGCCAGCCGGCCACTCTGAGCCATAGGCCCCCAAACAAAAACCACGGCCCTTTTCTCTGGCAAACAAAACTCAGCTGCCCCGCTTCTGGATGGCAGATTGCAGGACGCACTTGGTACAATCAAATCAGCCCGACTTGGCACTGGTGTCACCTTGGCTCTGGGAACCATCCTGCGTATTGTGGATTGTCAGGAGCCAGCCGACCACTCTCGGCCACAGACCCCAATCAAAAACAACGGCCCGATTCCCAGGCAAAAAAATCTCAGCTGCCCCACTTGTGGATGGGAGATTGCAGGAGGCGCTTGACACTGTCAAACCAGCCCAACTTGGCATTGGTGCCACCTTGGGTCTGGGAACGATGCTGCGTATCATGGAATTTAAGGAGCCAGCCGGCCACTCCCAGCCACAGGACCCAAACACATACCACAGCCCTTTTCTTTGGCAAACAAAACTCAGCTGCCCTGCTTTTGGATGGCAGATTGCAGGAGCCACTTGGTACTATCAAACCAGCCACACTTGGCACTGGTGCCTCCATGGGTCTGGTCACCATCCTGCGTATCGTAGCTTTTCAGGAGCCAGCCGGTCAGTCCCAGCCATAGGCCCCAGACACAAAGCTCTGCCCGTTTCCCTGGCAAACAAAAGTAAGTTAACCCGCTTCTGGATGGCAGATTGCAGGAGCCACTTGGTACTATCAAACCAGCCCGACTTGGCAGTGATGCCACCTTGGCTCTGGGAACCATCCTGCCTATCGTGGATTTTCAGGGGCCAGCCGGCCACTCTCAGCCATATGCCCCCAAACACAAACCACGGCCCTTTTCTCTGGCAAACAAAACTCAACTGCCCCTCTTCTGGATGGCAAATTGCAGGACGCACTTGGTACTACGAAAACAGCCCGACTTGGCACTGATGCCACCTTGGCTCTGGGAACCATCCTGCGTATCGAGCTTTTTAAGGAGCCAGCCGGCCACGCCCAGCCATATACCGCCAAAAACAAACCACGGAAATTTTCTCCAGCAAACAAAAATCCGCTGCCCCGCGTCTAGATGGCAGATTGCAGGAGCCACTTTGCACCATCAAACCAGCCCGACTTGGCACTGGTGCCACCTTGGATCTGGGAACCATCCTGCCTATCGTGGATTTTCAGGGGCCAGCCGGCCACTCTCAGCCATAGGCCCCCAAAAACAAACCACGGCACTTTACTCTGGTAAACAAAACTCAACTGCCCCTCTTCTGGATGGCAAATTGCAGGACGCACTTGGTACTACAAAAGCAGCCCGACTTGGCACTGGTACCACCTTGGGTCTGGTCACCATCCTGTGTATCGTGCATTTTAAGGAGCCAGCTGGCCACTCCCAGCCATTGGCCCCCAGACAAAAAATTCTGCCCGTTTCCCTGGCAAACAAAAGTAAGTTACCCCGCTTCTGGATGGCAGATTGCAGGAGCCACTTTGCACCATCAAACCAGCCCAACTTGGCACTGGTGCCACTTCTGGTCTGGGAACCATCCTGCGTATCGTGGATTCTAAGGAGCCAGCCGGACACTCCCAGCCACAGGCCCCCAAACAAAAACAACGGCGCTTTTCCCTGGAAAACAAAACTCGCCTGCCAACTTTTTGATGGCAGATTGCAGGAGCTATTTATTACTATCAAACCAGCCCGACTTGGCACTGGTGCCACCTTGGCTCTGGGAACCATCCTGCCTATTGTGGATTTTCAGGTGTCAGCCGGCCACTCTCAGCCATATGCCCTCAAACACAAACCACGGCCCTTTTCTCTGGCAAACAAAACTCAACTGCCCCTCTTCTGGATGGCAAATTGCAGGACGCACTTGGTACTACAAAAACAGCCCAACTTGGCACTGGTGCCACCTCTGGCCTGGGAACCATCATGCGTATCGAGGTTTTTAAGGAGCCAGCCGGCCACTCCCAGCCATATGCCCCCAAAAATGAACCACGGACTTGTTCTCTGGCAAACAAAAATCAGCTGCCCCGCGTCGGGATGGCAGATTGCAGGAGCCACTTTGCACCATCAAACCAGCCCGACTTGGCTCTGGTGCCACCTTGGGTCTGGGAACCATCCTGCCTATCGTGGATTTTCAGGGGCCAGCCGGCCACTCTGAGCCATAGGCCCCCAAACAAAAACCACGGCCCTTTACTCTGGCAAACAAAACTCAGCTGCCCCGCTTCTGAATGGCAGATTGCAGGACGCACTTGGTAAAATCAAACCAGCCCAACTTGGCACTGGTGCCACCTTGGGTCTGGGAACCATCCTGCGTATTGTGGATTGTCAGGAGCCAGCCGACCACTCTCGGCCACAGACCCCAATCAAAAACAATGGCCCGATTCCCAGGCAAAAAAATCTCAGCTGCCCCACTTGTGGATGGGAGATTGCAGGAGGCGCTTGCCACTGTCAAACCAGCCCAACTTGGCACTGGTGCCACCTTGGGCCTGGGAACGATGCTGCGTATCATGGAATTTAAGGAGCCAGCCGGCCACTCCCAGCCACAGGACCCAAACACATACCACAGCCCTTTTCTTTGGCAAACAAAACTCAGCTGCCCTGCTTTTGGATGGCAGATTGCAGGAGCCACTTGGTACTATCAAACCAGCCCAACTTGGCACTGGTGCCTCCATGGGTCTGGTCACCATCCTGCGTATCGTAGTTTTTCAGGAGCCAGCCGGTCAGTCCCAGCCATAGGCCCCAGACACAAAGCTCTGCCCTTTTCCCTGGCAAACAAAAGTAAGCTGCCCCGCTTCTGGATGGCAGATTGCAGGAGACACTTTGCACCATCAAACCAGCCCGACTTGGCACTGGTGCCACCTCTGGTCTGGAAACCATCCTGCGTATCGTGGATTCTTAGGAGCCAGCTGGCCACTCCCAGCCACAGGCCCCCAAACACAAACAACGGCGCTTTTCCCTGGAAAACAAAACTGGCCTGCCAACTTTTTGATGGCAGATTGCAGGAGCCACTTGGTACTATCAAACCAGCCCGACTTGGCACTGGTGCCACCTTGGCTCTGGGAACCATGCTGCGTAACGTAAATTCTAAGGCGCCAGGCGACCACTCCCAGCCACAGGCCCCCAAACACAAACAACGGCGCTTTTCCCTGGAAAACAAAACTCGCCTGCCAACTTTTTGATGGCAGATTGCAGGAGCCACTTGGTACTATCAAACCAGCCCAACTTGGCACTGGTGCCACCATGGGTCTGGTCACCATCCTGCCTATTGTAGCTTTTCAGGAGCCAGCCGGTCACTCCCAGCCATAGGCCCCCAGACAAAAACCTCGGCCCGTTTCCCTGGCAAACAAAAGTAAGCTGCCCCGCTTCTGGATGGCAGATTGCAGGAGTTATTTAGTACTATCAAACCAGCCAGACGTGGCACTGGTGCCACCTTGGATCTGGGAACCATCTTGCCTATCGTGGATTTAAGGAGCCAGCCGGCCTCTCTCAGCCATATGCCCCCAAACACAAACCACGGCCCTTTTCTCTGGCAAACAAAACTCAACTGCCCCTCTTCTGGATGGCAGATTGCAGGAGCCACTTGGTATTATCAAACCAGCCCTACTTGGCACTGGTGCCACCTTGGGTCTGGGAAGCATGGTGCGTATCATGGATTTTCAGGAGCCAGCCCGCCACTGCAAGCTACAGGCCCCCAAACACAAACAACAGCCTTTTTCTCTGGCAAACAAAATTCAGCTGCCCCGCTTCTGGATGGCAGATTGCAGGAGCCACTAGGTAGTATCAAACCAGCCTGACTTGGCACTGGTGCCACCTCTGGTCTGGGAACCATCCTGCGTATCGTGGATTCTAAGTAGCCAGCTGGCCACTCCCAGCCACAGGCCCCCAAACACAAACAACGGTGCTTTTCCCTGGAAAACAAAACTGGCCTGCCAACTTTTTGATGGCAGATTGCAGGAGCCACTTGGTACTATCAAACCAGCCCAACTTGGCACTGGTGCCACCATGGGTCTGGTCACCATCCTGCCTATCGTAGCTTTTCAGGAGCCAGCCGGTCACTCCCAGCCATGGGCCCCCAGCCAAAAACCTCGGCCCGTTTCCCTGGCACACAAAAGTATGATACCCCGCTTCTGGATGGCAGATTGCAGGAGCAAATTGGCATCATCAAACCAGCCCGACTTGGCACTGGTGCCACCTCTGGTCTGGGAACCATCCTGCGTATCGTGGGTTCTAAGGAGCCAGGAGGTCACTCCCAGCCATAGACCCCCAGACAGAAACCTCGGCCCGTTTCCATGGAAAACAAAAGTAAGCTGCCCCGCTTCTGGATGGCAGATTGCAGGAGCCACTTGGTACTATCAAATTAGCCCAACTTGGCACTGGTGCCACCATGGGTCTGGTAAACATCCTGCCTATCGTAGCTTTTCAGGAGCCAGCCAGTCACTCCCTGCCATAGGGCCCCAGACAAATACCTCGGCCCGTTTCCCTGGCAAACAAAAGTAAGCTGCCCCGCTTCTGGATGGCAGATTGCAGGAGCCACTTGGTACTATCAAACCAGCCCGACTTGGCACTGGTGCCACCTTGGATTTGGGAACCATGCTGCGTAACGTGGATTCTAAGACGACAGGCGGCCACTCCCAGCCACAGGGACCCAAACACAAACAACGGCGCTTTTCCCTGGAAAACAAAACTCGCCTGCCAACTTTTTGATGGCAGATTGCAGGAGACACTTGGTACTATCAAATCAGCCCAACTTGGCACTGCTGCTACCATGGGTCTGGTAATCATCCTGCCTATCGTAGCTTTTCAGGAGCCAGCTGGTCACTCCCAGCCATAGGCCCCCAGCCACAAACCTCGGCCCGTTTCCCTGGCAAACAAAAGTAATCTACCCCGCTTCTGGATGGCAGATTGCAGGAGGCACTTTGCACCATCAAACTATCCCGACGTGGCACTGGTGCCACCTCAGGTCTGGGAACCATCCTGCGTATCGTGGATTCTAAGGAGCCAGCCGGTCACTCCCAGCCACAGGCCCCCAAACACAAACAACGGCGCTTTTCCCTGGAAAACAAAACTCGCCTGCCAACTTTTTGATGGCAGATTGCAGGAGCCACTTGGTGCTATCAAACCAGCCCAACTTGGCACTGGTGCCACCATGGGTCTGGTCACTATCCTGCCTATCGTAGCATTTCAGGAGCCAGCCGGTCTCTCCCAGCCATGGGCGCCCAGACACAAATCTCGGCCCATTTCCATGGTAAACAAAAGTAAGCTGCCCCGCTTCTGGATGGCAGATTGCAGGAACCACTTGGTACTATCAAACCAGCCCGACTTGGCACTGGTGCCACCATGGGTCTGGGAACCATCCTGCGTATCGTGGATTCTAAGGAGCCAGCCGGCCACTCCCAGCCACAGGACCCCAAACACAAACAACAGCGCTTTTCTCTGGCAAACAAAACTCAGTTGCCCTGCTTTTGGATGGCAGATTGCAGGAGCGACTTGGTACTATCAAACCAGCCCAACTTGGCACTGGTGCCTCCATGGGTCTGGTAACCATCCTGCCTATCGTAGCTTCTCAGGAGCCAGCCGGTCACTCCCAGCCATAGGCCCCCAGACACAAAGCTCGGCCCGTTTCCCTGGCAAACAAAAGTAAGCTGCCCCGCTTCTGGATGGCAGATTGCAGGAGCTATTTATTACTATCAAACCAGCCCGACTTGGCACTGGTGCCACCTCTGGTCTGGGAACCATCCTGCCTATCGTGGATTTTCAGGAGTCAGCCGGCCACTCTCAGCCATATGCCCCCAAACACAAACCACTGCCCTTTTCTCTGGCAAACAAAACTCAACTGCCCCTCTTCTGGATGGCAAATTGCAGGACGCACTTGGTACTACGAAAACAGCCCGACTTGGCACTGATGCCACCTTGGGTCAGGGAACCATCCTGTGTATCGGGCTTTTTAAGGAGCCAGCCGACCACGCCCAGCCATATACCGCCAAAAACAAACCACGGAAATTTTCTCCAGCAAACAAAAATCCGCTGCCCCGCGTCTGGATGGCAGATTGCAGGAGCAACTTTGCACCATCAAACCAGCCCGACTTGGCACTGGTGCCACCTTGGATCTGGGAACCATCCTGCCTATCGTGGATTTTCAGGGGCCAGCCGGCCACTCTCAGCCATAGGCCCCCAAAAGCAAACCACGGCACTTTACTCTGGTAAACAAAACTCAACTGCCCCTCTTCTGGATGGCAAATTGCAGGACGCAATTGGTACTACAAAATCAGCCCGACTTGGCACTGGTGCCACCTTGGGTCTGGTCACCATCCTGCGTATGGTGCTTTTTAAGGAGCCAGCTGGCCACTCCCAGCCATAGGCCCCCAGACACAAAGCTCTGCCCGTTTCCCTGGCAAACAAAAGTAATCTACCCCGCTTCTGGATGGCAGATTGCAGGAGCCACTTTGCACCATCAAACCAGCCCAACTTGGCACTGGTGCCGCCTTGGGTCTGGGAACCATCCTGCGTATCGTGGATTCTAAGGAGCCAGCCGGACACTCCCAGGCACAGGCCCCCAAACAAAAACAACGGCGCTTTTCCCTGGAAAAGAAAACTCGCCTGCCAACTTTTTGATGGCAGATTGCAGGAGCTATTTAGTACTATCAAACCAGCCCGACTTGGCACTGGTGCCACCTTGGCTCTGGGAACCATCCTGCCTATTGTGGATTTTCAGGTGTCAGCCGGCCCCTCTCAGCCATATGCCCTCAAACACAAACCACGGCCCTTTTCTCTGGCAAACAAAACTCAACTGCCCCTCTTCTGGAAGGCAAATTGCAGGACGCACTTGGTACTACAAAAACAGCCCAACTTGGCACTGGTGCCACCTCTGGCCTGGGAACCATCATGCGTATCGAGCTTTTTAAGGAGCCAGCCGGCCACTCCCAGCCATATGCCCCCAAAAATGAACCACGGACTTGTTGTCTGGCAAACAAAAATCAGCTGCCCCGCGTCGGGATGGCAGATTGCAGGAGCCACTTTGCACCATCAAACCAGCCCGACTTGGCTCTGGTGCCACCTTGGGTCTGGGAACCATTCTGCCTATCGTGGATTTTCAGGGGCCAGCCGGCCACTCTGAGCCATAGGCCCCCAAACAAAAACTACGGCCCTTTACTCTGGCAAACAAAACTCAGCTGCCCCGCTTCTGGATGGCAGATTGCAGGACGCACTTGGTACAATCAAACCAGCCCAACTTGGCACTGGTGCCACCTTGGCTCTGGGAACCATCCTGCGTATTGTGGATTGTCAGGAGCCAGCCGACCACTCTCGGCCACAGACCCCAATCAAAAACAACGGCCCGATTCCCAGGCAAAAAAATCTCAGCTGCCCCACTTTTGGATGGGAGATTGCAGGAGGCGCTTGCCACTGTCAAACCAGCCCAACTTGGCACTGGTGCCACCTTGGGTCTGGGAACGATGCTGCGTATCATGGAATTTAAGGAGCCAGCCGGCCACTCCTAGCCACAGGACCCAAACACATACCACAGCCCTTTTCTTTGGCAAACAAAACTCAGCTGCCCTGCTTTTGGATGGCAGAGTGCAGGAGCCACTTGGTACTATCAAACCAGCCCAACTTGGCACTGGTGCCACCATGGGTCTGGTCACCATCCTGCCTATCGTAGCTTTTCAGGAGCCAGCCGGTCACTCCCAGCCATAGGCCCCAGACACAAAGCTCGGCCCGTTTCCCTGGCAAACAAAAGTAAGCTGCCCCGCTTCTGGATGGCAGATTGCAGGAGCTATTTATTACTATCAAACCAGCCCGACTTGGTACTGGTGCCACCTCTGGTCTGGGAACCATCCTGCCTATCGTGGATTCTTAGGAGCCAGCTGGCCACTCCCAGCCATATGCCCCCAAACACAAACCACGGTCCTTTTCTCTGGCAAACAAAACTCAACTGCCCCTCTTCTGGATGGCAAATTGCAGGACGCACTTGGTACTACGAAAACAGCCCGACTTGGCACTGATGCCACCTTGGGTCAGGGAATCATCCTGCGTATCGAGCTTTTTAAGGAGCCAGCCGGCCACGCCCAGCCATATACCGCCAAAAACAAACCACGGAACTTTTCTCCAGCAAACAAAAATGCGCTGCCCCGCGTCTGGATGGCAGATTGCAGGAGCCACTTTGCACCATCAAACCAGCCCGACTTGGCACTGGTGCCACCTTGGATCTGGGAACCATCCTGCCTATTGTGGATTTTCAGGTGTCAGCCGGCCCCTCTCAGCCATAGGCCCCCAAACACAAACCACGGCACTTTACTCTGGTAAACAAAACTCAACTGCCCCTCTTCTGGATGGCAAATTGCAGGACGCACTTGGTACTACAAAAACAGCCGAACTTGGCACTGGTGCCACCTCTGGCCTGGGAACCATGCTGCGTATCGAGCTTTTTAAGGAGCCAGCCGGCCACTCCCAGCCATATGCCCCCAAAAATGAACCACGGACTTCTTCTCTGGCAAACAAAAATCAGCTGCCCCGCGTCGGGATGGCAGATTGCAGGAGCCACTTTGCACCATCAAACCAGCCCGACTTGGCTCTGGTGCCACCTTGGGTCTGGGAACCATTCTGCCTATCGTGGATTTTCAGGGGCCAGCCGGCCACTCTGAGCCATAGGCCCCCAAACAAAAACCACGGCCCTTTTCTCTGGCAAACAAAACTCAGCTGCCCCGCTTCTGGATGGCAGATTGCAGGACGCACTTGGTACAATCAAATCAGCCCGACTTGGCACTGGTGTCACCTTGGCTCTGGGAACCATCCTGCGTATTGTGGATTGTCAGGAGCCAGCCGACCACTCTCGGCCACAGACCCCAATCAAAAACAACGGCCCGATTCCCAGGCAAAAAAATCTCAGCTGCCCCACTTGTGGATGGGAGATTGCAGGAGGCGCTTGACACTGTCAAACCAGCCCAACTTGGCATTGGTGCCACCTTGGGTCTGGGAACGATGCTGCGTATCATGGAATTTAAGGAGCCAGCCGGCCACTCCCAGCCACAGGACCCAAACACATACCACAGCCCTTTTCTTTGGCAAACAAAACTCAGCTGCCCTGCTTTTGGATGGCAGATTGCAGGAGCCACTTGGTACTATCAAACCAGCCACACTTGGCACTGGTGCCTCCATGGGTCTGGTCACCATCCTGCGTATCGTAGCTTTTCAGGAGCCAGCCGGTCAGTCCCAGCCATAGGCCCCAGACACAAAGCTCTGCCCGTTTCCCTGGCAAACAAAAGTAAGTTAACCCGCTTCTGGATGGCAGATTGCAGGAGACACTTTGCACCATCAAACCAGCCCGACTTGGCACTGGTGCCACCTCTGGTCTGGAAACCATCCTGCGTATCGTGGATTCTTAGGAGCCAGCTGGCCACTCCCAGCCACAGGCCCCCAAACACAAACAACGGCGCTTTTCCCTGGAAAACAAAACTGGCCTGCCAACTTTTTGATGGCAGATTGCAGGAGCCACTTGGTACTATCAAACCAGCCCAACTTGGCTCTGGTGCCACCATCGGTCTGGTCACCATCCTGCCTATCGTAGCTTTTCAGGAGCCAGCCGGTCACTCCCAGCCATAGGCCCCCAGACAAAAACCTCGGCCCGTTTCCCTGGCAAACAAAAGTAAGCTGCCCCGCTTCTGGATGGCAGATTGCAGGAGTTATTTAGTACTATCAAACCAGCCAGACGTGGAACTGGTGCCACCTTGGATCTGGGAACCATCTTGCCTATCGTGGATTTTAAGGAGCCAGCCGGCCTCTCTCAGCCATATGCCCCCAAACACAAACCACGGCCCTTTTCTCTGGCAAACAAAACTCAACTGCCCCTCTTCTGGATGGCAGATTGCAGGAGCCACTTGGTACTATCAAACCAGCCCTACTTGTCACTGGTGCCACCTTGGGTCTGGGAAGCATGCTGCGTATCATGGATTTTCAGGAGTCAGCCCGCCACTGCAAGCTACAGGCCCCCAAACGCAAACAACAGCCTTTTTCTCTGGCAAACAAAATTCAGCTGCCCCGCTTCTGGATGGCAGATTGCACGAGCCACTTGGTAGTATCAAACCAGCCCGACTTGGCACTGGTGCCAACTTGGGTCTGGGAACCATCCAGCGTATCGTGGATTCTAAGTAGCCAGCTGGCCACTCCCAGCCACAGGCCCCCAAACACAAACAACGGTGCTTTTCCCTGGAAAACAAAACTGGCCTGCCAACTTTTTGATGGCAGATTGCAGGAGCCACTTGGTACTATCAAACCAGCCCAACTTGGCACTGGTGCCACCATGGGTCTGGTCACCATCCTGCCTATCGTAGCTTTTCAGGAGCCAGCCGGTCACTCCCAGCCATGGGCCCCCAGCCACAAACCTCGGCCCGTTTCCCTGGCACACAAAAGTAAGCTACCCCGCTTCTGGATGGCAGATTGCAGGAGCAACTTGGCATCATCAAACCAGCCCGACTTGGCACTGGTGCCACCTCTGGTCTGGGAACCATCCTGCGTATCGTGGATTCTAAGGAGCCAGCCAGCCACTCCCAGCCACAGGCCCCCAATCACAAACAACGGCGCTTTTCCCTGGAAAACAAAACTCGCCTGCTAGCTTTTTGATGGCAGAGTGCAGGAGCCACTTGGTACAATCAAACCAGCCCAACTTGGCACTGGTGCCACTATGGGTCTGGTCACCATCCTGCCTATCGTAGCATTTCAGGAGCCAGCCGGTCATTCCCAGCCGTAGGCCTCCAGACACAAACCTCGGCCCGTTTCCCTGGCAAACAAAATTAAGCTGCCCCGCTTCTGGATGGCAGATTGCAGGAGCCACTTGGTACTATCAAACCAGCCCAACTTGGCACTGGTGCCACCATGGGTCTGGAAACCATCCTGCCTATCGTAGCTTTTCAGGGGCCAGCCAGCCAGCCCCAGGCACTGGCCCCCAGACAAGAATTTCGGCCCATTTCCCTGGCAAACAAAAGTAAGCTACCCCGCTTCTGGATGGCAGATTGCAGGAGCCACTTGGTAATATCAAACCAGCCCAACTTGGCACTGGTGCCACCACTGGTCTGGGAACCATCCTGCGTATCGTGGATTCTAAGCAGCCTCCCGGCCACTCCGAGCCACAGCACCCCAAACACAAACAACGGCGCTTTTCCCCGGAAAACAAAACTCGCCTGCCAACATTTTGATGGCAGATTGCAGGAGCCACTTGGTACTATCAAACCAGCCCAACTTGGCACTGGTGCCACCATGGGTCTGGTCACCATCCTGCCTAGCATAGCTTTTCAGGAGCCAGGAGGTCACTCCCAGCCATAGACCCCCAGACAGAAACCTCGGCCCGTTTCCATGGAAAACAAAAGTAAGCTGCCCCGCTTCTGGATGGCAGATTGCAGGAGCCACTTGGTACTATCAAATTAGCCCAACTTGGCACTGGTGCCACCATGGGTCTGGTAAACATCCTGCCTATCGTAGCTTTTCAGGAGCCAGCCAGTCACTCCCTGCCATAGGGCCCCAGACAAATACCTCGGCCCGTTTCCCTGGCAAACAAAAGTAAGCTGCCCCGCTTCTGGATGGCAGATTGCAGGAGCCACTTGGTACTATCAAACCAGCCCGACTTGGCACTGGTGCCACCTTGGATCTGGGAACCATGCTGCGTAACGTGGATTCTAAGACGACAGGCGGCCACTCCCAGCCACAGGGCCCCAAACACAAACAACGGCGCTTTTCCCTGGAAAACAAAACTCGCCTGCCAACTTTTTGATGGCAGATTGCAGGAGCCACTTGGTACTATCAAATCAGCCACACTTGGCACTGCTGCTACCATGGGTCTGGTAATCATTCTGCCTACTGTAGCTTTTCAGGAGCCAGCCGGTCACTCCCAGCCATAGGCCCCCAGAAAAAAACCTCGGCCCGTATCCCTGGCAAACAAAAGTAAGCTGCCCCGCTTCTGGATGGCAGATTGCAGGAACCACTTGGTACTTTCAAAAACAGCCCGACTTGGTACTGGTGCCACCTCTGGTCTGTGAACCATCCTGCGTATCGTGGATTCTAAGGAGCCAGCCGGCCACTCCCAGCTACAGGAACCCAAACACAAACAACAGCGCTTTTCTCTGGCAAACAAAACTCAGCTGCCCTGCTTTTGAATGGCAGATTGCAGGAGCGAGTTGGTACTATCAAACCAGCCCATCTTGGCACTGGTGCCTCCATGGGTCTGGTAACCATCCTGCCTATAGTAGCTTTTCAGGAGCCAGCCGGTCACTCCTAGCCATAGGCCCCAGACACAAAGCTCTGCCCGTTTCCCTGGCAAACAAAAGTAAGCTACCCCGCTTCTGGATGGCAGATTGCAGGAGCCACTTTGAACCATCAAACCAGCCCGACTGGGCACTGGTGCCACCTCTGGTCTGGGAACCATCCTGCGTATCGTGGATTCTTAGGAGCCAGCTGGCCACTCCCAGCCACAGGCCCCCAAACACAAACAACGGCGCTTTTCCCTGGAAAACAAAACTGGCCTGCCAACTTTTTGATGGCAGATTGCAGGAGCCACTTGGTACTATCAAACCAGCCCAACTTGGCACTGGTGCCACCATGGGTCTGGTCACCATCCTGCCTATCGTAGCTTTTCAGGAGCCAGCCGGTCACTCCCAGCCATAGGCCCCCAGACACAAAGCTCGGCCCGTTTCCCTGGCAAACAAAAGTAAGCTGCCCCGCTTCTGGATGGCAGATTGCAGGAGCTATTTATTACTATCAAACCAGCCCGACTTGGCACTGGTGCCACCTCTGGTCTGGGAACCATCCTGCCTATCGTGGATTTTCAGGGGCCAGCCGGCCACTCTCAGCCATATGCCCCCAAAAACAAACCACGGCACTTTACTCTGGTAAACAAAACTCAACTGCCCCTCTTCTGGATGGCAAATTGCAGGACGAACTTGGTACTACGAAAACAGCCCGACTTGGCACTGATGCCACCTTCGGTCAGGGAACCATCCTGCGTATCGAGCTTTTTAAGGAGCCAGCTGGCCACGCCCAGCCGTATACCGCCAAAAACAAACCACGGAACTTTTCTCCAGCAAACAAAAATCCGCTGCCCCGCGTCTGGATGGCAGATTGCAGGAGCCACTTTGCACCATCAAACCAGCCCGACTTGGCACTGGTGCCACCTTGGATCTGGGAACCATCCTGCCTATCGTGGATTTTCAGGGGCCAGCCGGCCACTCTCAGCCATAGGCCCCCAAAAACAAACCACGGCACTTTACTCTGGTAAACAAAACTCAACTGCCCCTCTTCTGGATGGCAAATTGCAGGACGCACTTGGTACTACAAAAGCAGCCCGACTTGGCAATGGTGCCACCTTGGGTCTGGTCACCATCCGGCGTATCGTGCATTTTAAGGAGCCAGCTGGCCACTCCCAGCCATTGGCCCCCAGACACAAAATTCTGCCCGTTTCCCTGACAAACATAAGTAAGCTACCCCGCTTCTGGGTGGCAGATTGCAGGAGCTATTTAGTACTATCAAACCAGCCCGACTTGGCACTGGTGCCACCTTGGCTCTGGGAACCATCCTGCCTATTGTGGATTTTGTGGGGTCAGCCGGCCACTCTCAGCCATATGCCCCCAAACACAAACCACGGCCCTTTTCTCTGGCAAAGAAAACTCAACTGCCCCTCTTCTGGATGGCAAATTGCAGGACGCACTTGGTACTACGAAAACAGCCCGACTTGGCACTGATGCCACCTTCGGTCAGGGAACCATCCTGCGTATCGAGCTTTTAAGGAGCCAGCCGGCCACGCCCAGCCGTATACCGCCAAAAACAAACCACGGAACTTTTCTCCAGCAAACAAAAATCCGCTGCCCCGCGTCTGGATGGCAGATTGCAGGAGCCACTTTGCACCATCAAACCAGCCCGACTTGGCACTGGTGCCACCTTGGATCTGGGAACCATCCTGCCTATCGTGGATTTTCAGGGGCCAGCCGGCAACTCTCACCCATAGGCCCCCAAACAAAAACCACGGCACTTTACTCTGGTAAACAAAACTCAACTGCCCCTCTTCTGGATGGCAAATTGCAGGACGCACTTGGTACTACAAAAGCAGCCCGACTTGGCAATGGTGCCACCTTGGGTCTGGTCACCATCCGGCGTATCGTGCATTTTAAGGAGACAGCTGGCCACTCCCAGCCATAGGCCCCCAGACACAAAATTCTGCCCGTTTCCCTGACAAACAAAAGTAAGCTACCCCGCTTCTGGGTGGCAGATTGCAGGAGCTATTTAGTACTATCAAACCAGCCCGACTTGGCACTGGTGCCACCTTGGCTCTGGGAACCATCCTGGCTATTGTGGATTTTGTGGGGTCAGCCGGCCACTCTCAGCCATATGCCCTCAAATACTAACCACGGCCCTTTTCTCTGGCAAACAAAACTCAACTGCCCCTCTTCTGGAAGGCAAATTGCAGGACGCACTTGGTACTACAAAAACAGCCCAACTTGGCACTGGTGCCACCTCTGGCCTGGGAACCATCATGCGTATCGAGCTTTTTAAGGAGCCAGCCGGCCACTCCCAGCCATATGCCCCCAAAAATGAACCACGGACTTGTTGTCTGGCAAACAAAAATCCGCTGCCCCGCGTCGGGATGGCAGATTGCAGGAGCCACTTTGCACCATCAAACCAGCCCGACTTGGCTCTGGTGCCACCTTGGGTCTGGGAACCATTCTGCCTATCGTGGATTTTCAGGGGCCAGCCGGCCACTCTGAGCCATAGGCCCCCAGACAAAAACCACGGCCCTTTTGTCTGGCAAACAAAACTCAGCTGCCCCGCTTCTGGATGGCAGATTGCAGGAGCCACTTGGTACAATCAAACCAGCCCAACTTGGCACTGGTGCCACCTTGGGTCTGGGAACCATCCTGCGTATTGTGGATTGTCAGGAGCCAGCCGACCACTCTCGGCCACAGACCCAATCAAAAACAATGGCCCGATTCACAGGCAAAAAAATCTCAGCTGCCCCACTTGTGGATGGGAGATTGCAGGAGGCGCTTGACACTGTCAAACCAGCCCAACTTGGCACTGGTGCCACCTTGGGCCTGGGAACGATGCTGCGTATCATGGAATTTAAGGAGCCAGCCGGCCACTCCCAGCCACAGGACCCAAACACATACCACAGCCCTTTTCTTTGGCAAACAAAACTCAGCTGCCCTGCTTTTGGATGGCAGATTGCAGGAGCCACTTGGTACTATCAAACCAGCCCAACTTGGCACTGGTGCCTCCATGGGTCTGGTCACCATCCTGCCTATCGTAGCTTTTCAGGAGCCAGCCGGTCAGTCCCAGCCATAGGCCCCAGACACAAAGCTCTGCCCGTTTCCCTGGCAAACAAAAGTAAGCTACCCCGCTTCTGGATGGCAGATTGCAGGAGACACTTTGCACCATCAAACCAGCCCGACTTGGCACTGGTGCCACCTCTGGTCTGGAAACCATCCTGCGTATCGTGGATTCTTAGGAGCCAGCTGGCCACTCCCAGCCATATGCCCCCAAACACAAACAACGGCGCTTTTCCCTGGAAAACAAAACTGGCCTGCCAACTTTTTGATGGCAGATTGCAGGAGCCACTTGGTACTATCAAACCAGCCCGACTTGGCACTGGTGCCACCTTGGCTCTGGGAACCATGCTGCGTAACGTAGATTCTAAGGCGCCAGGCGGCCACTCCCAGCCACAGGCCCCCAAACACAAACAACGGCGCTTTTGCCTGGAAAACAAAACTCGCCTGCCAACTTTTTGATGGCAGATTGCAGGAGCCACTTGGTACTATCAAACCAGCCCAACTTGGCACTGGTGCCACCATCGGTCTGGTCACCATCCTGCCTATCGTAGCTTTTCAGGAGCCAGCCGGTCACTCCCAGCCATAGGCCCCCAGACAAAAACCTCGGCCCGTTTCCCTGGCAAACAAAAGTAAGCTGCCCCGCTTCTGGATGGCAGATTGCAGGAGTTATTTAGTACTATCAAACCAGCCAGACGTGGCACTGGTGCCACCTTGTATCTGGGAACCATCTTGCCTATCGTGGATTTTAAGGAGCCAGCCGGCCTCTCTCAGCCATATGCCCCCAAACACAAACCACGGCCCTTTTCTCTGGCAAACAAAACTCAACTGCCCCTCTTCTGGATGGCAGATCGCAGGAGCCACTTGGTACTATCAAACCAGCCCTACTTGGCACTGGTGCCACCTTGGGTCTGGGAAGCATGCTGCGTATCATGGATTTTCAGGAGTCAGCCCGCCACTGCAAGCTACAGGCGCCCAAACGCAAACAACAGCCTTTTTCTCTGGCAAACAAAATTCAGCTGCCCCGCTTCTGGATGGCAGATTGCAGGAGTTATTTAGTACTATCAAACCAGCCAGACGTGGCAGTGGTGCCAACTTGGGTCTGGGAACCATCCAGCGTATCGTGGATTCTAAGTAGCCAGCTGGCCACTCCCAGCCACAGGCCCCCAAACACAAACAACGGTGCTTTTCCCTGGAAAACAAAACTGGCCTGCCAACTTTTTGATGGCAGATTGCAGGAGCCACTTGGTACTATCAAACCAGCCCAACTTGGCACTGGTGCCACCATGGGTCTGGAAACCATCCTGCCTATCGTAGCTTTTCAGGAGCCAGCCGGTCACTCCCAGCCATGGGCCCCCAGCCACAAACCTCGGCCCGTTTCCCTGGCACACAAAAGTAAGCTACCCCGCTTCTGGATGGCAGATTGCAGGAGCAACTTGGCATCATCAAACCAGTCCGACTTGGCACTGGTGCCACCTCTGGTCTGGGAACCATCCTGCGTATCGTGGATTCTAAGGAGCCAGCCAGCCACTCCCAGCCACAGGCCCCCAATCACAAACAACGGCGCTTTTCCCTGGAAAACAAAACTCGCCTGCTAGCTTTTTGATGGCAGAGTGCAGGAGCCACTTGGTACAATCAAACCAGCCCAACTTGGCACTGGTGCCACTATGGGTCTGGTCACCATCCTGCCTATCGTAGCATTTCAGGAGCCAGCCGGTCATTCCCAGCCGTAGGCCTCCAGACACAAACCTCGGCCCGTTTCCCTGGCAAACAAAATTAAGCTGCCCCGCTTCAGGATGGCAGATTGCAGGAGCCACTTGGTACTATCAAACCAGCCCAACTTGGCACTGGTGCCACCATGGGTCTGGAAACCATCCTGCCTATCGTAGCTTTTCAGGGGCCAGCCAGCCAGCCCCAGGCACTGGCCCCCAGACAAGAATTTCGGCCCATTTCCCTGGCAAACAAAAGTAAGCTACCCCGCTTCTGGATGGCAGATTGCAGGAGCCACTTGGTAATATCAAACCAGCCCAACTTGGCACTGGTGCCACCACTGATCTGGGAACCATCCTGCGTATCGTGGATTTTAAGCAGCCTCCCGGCCACTCCGAGCCACAGCACCCCAAACACAAACAACGGCGCTTTTCCCCGGAAAACAAAACTCGCCTGCCAACATTTTGATGGCAGATTGCAGGAGCCACTTGGTACTATCAAACCAGCCCAACTTGGCACTGGTGCCACCATGGGTCTGGTCACCATCCTGCCTAGCATAGCTTTTCAGGAGCCAGGAGGTCACTCCCAGCCATAGACCCCCAGACAGAAACCTCGGCCCGTTTCCATGGAAAACAAAAGTAAGCTGCCCCGCTTCTGGATGGCAGATTGCAGGAGCCACTTGGTACTATCAAATTAGCCCAACTTGGCACTGGTGCCACCATGGGTCTGGTAAACATCCTGCCTATCGTAGCTTTTCAGGAGCCAGCCAGTCACTCCCTGCCATAGGGCCCCAGACAAATACCTCGGCCCGTTTCCCTGGCAAACAAAAGTAAGCTGCCCCGCTTCTGGATGGCAGATTGCAGGAGCCACTTGGTACTATCAAACCAGCCCGACTTGGCACTGGTGCCACCTTGGATCTGGGAACCATGCTGCGTAACGTGGATTCTAAGACGACAGGCGGCCACTCCCAGCCACAGGGCCCCAAACACAAACAACGGCGCTTTTCCCTGGAAAACAAAACTCGCCTGCCAACTTTTTGATGGCAGATTGCAGGAGCCACTTGGTACTATCAAATCATCCCGACTTGGTACTGGTGCCACCTCTGGTCTGTGAACCATCCTGCGTATCGTGGATTCTAAGGAGCCAGCCGGCCACTCCCAGCTACAGGAACCCAAACACAAACAACAGCGCTTTTCTCTGGCAAACAAAACTCAGCTGCCCTGCTTTTGAATGGCAGATTGCAGGAGCGACTTGGTACTATCAAACCAGCCCATCTTGGCACTGGTGCCTCCATGGGTCTGGTAACCATCCTGCCTATCGTAGCTTTTCAGGAGCCAGCCGGTCACTCCTAGCCATAGGCCCCAGACACAAAGCTCTGCCCGTTTCCCTGGCAAACAAAAGTAAGCTACCCCGCTTCTGGATGGCAGATTGCAGGAGCCAATTTGAACCATCAAACCAGCCCGACTGGGCACTGGTGCCACCTCTGGTCTGGGAACCATCCTGCGTATCGTGGATTCTAAGGAGCCAGCTGGCCACTCCCAGCCACAGGCCCCCAAACACAAACAACGGCGCTTTTCCCTGGAAAACAAAACTCGCCTGCCAACTTTTTGATGGCAGATTGCAGGAGCCACTTGGTACTATCAAACCAGCCCAACTTGGCACTGGTGCCACCATGGGTCTGGTCACCATCCTGCCTATCGTAGCTTTTCAGGAGCCAGCCGGTCACTCCCAGCCATAGGCCCCCAGACACAAAGCTCGGCCCGTTTCCCTGGTAAACAAAAGTAAGCTGCCCCGCTTCTGGATGGCAGATTGCAGGAGCTATTTATTACTATCAAACCAGCCCGACTTGGCACTGGTGCCACCTCTGGTCTGGGAACCATCCTGCCTATCGTGGATTTTCAGGGGCCAGCCGGCCACTCTCAGCCATATGCCCCCAAACACAAACCACGGCCCTTTTCTCTGGCAAACAAAACTCAACTGCCCCTCTTCTGGATGGCAAATTGCAGGACGACCTTGGTACTACGAAAACAGCCCGACTTGGCACTGATGCCACCTTCGGTCAGGGAACCATCCTGCGTATCGAGCTTTTTAAGGAGCCAGCTGGCCACGCCCAGCCGTATACCGCCAAAAACAAACCACGGAACTTTTCTCCAGCAAACAAAAATCCGCTGCCCCGCGTCTGGATGGCAGATTGCAGGAGCCACTTTGCACCATCAAACCAGCCCGACTTGGCACTGGTGCCACCTTGGATCTGGGAACCATCCTGCCTATCGTGGATTTTCAGGGGCCAGCCGGCCACTCTCAGCCATAGGCCCCCAAAAACAAACCACGGCACTTTACTCTGGTAAACAAAACTCAACTGCCCCTCTTCTGGATGGCAAATTGCAGGACGCACTTGGTACTACAAAAGCAGCCCGACTTGGCAATGGTGCCACCTTGGGTCTGGTCACCATCCGGCGTATCGTGCATTTTAAGGAGCCAGCTGGCCACTCCCAGCCATTGGCCCCCAGACACAAAATTCTGCCCGTTTCCCTGACAAACATAAGTAAGCTACCCCGCTTCTGGGTGGCAGATTGCAGGAGCTATTTAGTACTATCAAACCAGCCCGACTTGGCACTGGTGCCACCTTGGCTCTGGGAACCATCCTGCCTATTGTGGATTTTGTGGGGTCAGCCGGCCACTCTCAGCCATATGCCCCCAAACACAAACCACGGCCCTTTTCTCTGGCAAAGAAAACTCAACTGCCCCTCTTCTGGATGGCAAATTGCAGGACGCACTTGGTACTACGAAAACAGCCCGACTTGGCACTGATGCCACCTTCGGTCAGGGAACCATCCTGCGTATCGAGCTTTTAAGGAGCCAGCCGGCCACGCCCAGCCGTATACCGCCAAAAACAAACCACGGAACTTTTCTCCAGCAAACAAAAATCCGCTGCCCCGCGTCTGGATGGCAGATTGCAGGAGCCACTTTGCACCATCAAACCAGCCCGACTTGGCACTGGTGCCACCTTGGATCTGGGAACCATCCTGCCTATCGTGGATTTTCAGGGGCCAGCCGGCCACTCTCAGCCATAGGCCCCCAAAAACAAACCACGGCACTTTACTCTGGTAAACAAAACTCAACTGCCCCTCTTCTGGATGGGAAATTGCAGGACGCACTTGGTACTACAAAAGCAGCCCGACTTGGCAATGGTGCCACCTTGGGTCTGGTCACCATCCGGCGTATCGTGCATTTTAAGGAGCCAGCTGGCCACTCCCAGCCATAGGCCCCCAGACACAAAATTCTGCCCGTTTCCCTGACAAACAAAAGTAAGCTACCCCGCTTCTGGGTGGCAGATTGCAGGAGCTATTTAGTACTATCAAACCAGCCCGACTTGGCACTGGTGCCACCTTGGCTCTGGGAACCATCCTGGCTATTGTGGATTTTGTGGGGTCAGCCGGACACTCTCAGCCATATGCCCTCAAACACAAACCACGGCCCTTTTCTCTGGCAAACAAAACTCAACTGCCCCTCTTCTGGAAGGCAAATTGCAGGACGCACTTGGTACTACAAAAACAGCCCAACTTGGCACTGGTGCCACCTCTGGCCTGGGAACCATCATGCGTATCGAGCTTTTTAAGGAGCCAGCCGGCCACTCCCAGCCATATGCCCCCAAAAATGAACCACGGACTTGTTGTCTGGCAAACAAAAATCCGCTGCCCCGCGTCGGGATGGCAGATTGCAGGAACCACTTTGCACCATCAAAGCAGCCCGACTTGGCACTGGTTCCACCTCTGGTCAGGGAACCATCCTGCGTATCGTGGATTCTAATTAGCCAGCCGGCCACTCCCAGCCACACGACCCAAATACAAACAACGGCGCTTTTCCCTGGAAAACAAATCTCGCCTGCCAATTTTTTGATGGCAGATTACAGGAGCCACTTGGTACTATCAAACCAGCCCAACTTGGCACTGGTGCCACCATGGGTCTGGTCACCATCCTGCCTATTGTAGCTTTTCAGGAGCCAGCCGGTCACTCCCAGCCATGGGCCCCCAGACACAATCCTCGGCCCGTTTCCGTGACAAACAAAAGTAAGCTGCCCCGCTTCTGGATGGCAGATTGCAGGAGCCACTTGGTAGTATCAAACCAGCCCGACTTGGCACTGGTGCCACCTTGGCTCTGGGAACCATGCTGCGTATCGTGGGTTCTAAGGAGCCAGCCGGCCACTCCCAGCCACAGGCCCCCAAACACAAACAACGGCGCTTTTCCCTGGAAAACAAAACTGGCCTGCCAACTTTTTGATGGCAGATTGCAGGAGCCACTTGGTGCTATCAAACCAGCCCAACTTGGCACTGGTGCCACCATGGGTCTGGTCGCCATCCTGCCTATCGGAGCTTTTCAGGAGCCAGCCGGTCACTCCGAGCCATAGCCCCCAGACACAAACCTCGGCCCGTTTCCCTGGCAAACAAAAGTAAGCTGCCCCGCTTCTGGATGGCAGATTGTAGGACGCACTTGGTACTATCAAACCAGCCCAACTTGGCACTGGTGCCACCTTGGGTCTGGGAACCATGCTGCGTATCGTGGATTCTAAGGAGCCAGCTGGCCACTCCCAGCCACAGCCCCCAAACACAATCAATGGCGCTTTTCCCTGGAAAACAAAACTGGCCTGCCAACTTTTTGATGGCAGATTGCAGGAGCCACTTGGTACTATCAAACCAGCCCAACTTGGCACTGGTGCCACCATGGGTCTGGCCACCATCCTGCCTATCGTAGCTTTTCAGGAGCCAGCCGGTCGCTCCCAGCCATAGGCCCCCAGCCACAAACCTCGGCCCGTTTCCCTGGCAAACAAAAGTAAGCTACCGCGCTTCTGGATGGCAGATTGCAGGAACCACTTTGCACCATCAAAGCAGCCCGACTTGTCACTGGTTCCACCTCTGGTCTGGGAACCATCCTGCGTATCGTGGATTCGAATTAGTCAGACGGCCACTCCCAACCACAGGCCCCCAAACACAAACAACGGCGCTTTTCCCTGGAAAACAAAACTCGCCTGCCAACTTTTTGATGGGAGATTGCAGCAGCCACTTTGCATCATAAAACCAGCCCGACTTGGCACTGGTGCCACCTCTGGTCTGGGAACCACCCTGCCTATCGTGGATTTTCAGGAGCCAGCCGGCCACTCCCAGCCACATGCCCCCAAACACAAACAACGGCGCTTTTCCCTGGAAAACAAAACTCGCCTGCCAACTTTTTGATGGCAGATTGCAGGAGCCACTTGGTACTATCAAACCAGCCCAACTTGGCACTGGTGCCACCATGGGGCTGGTTACCATCCTGCCTATCGTAGCTTTTCAGGAGCCAGCCAGTCACCCCCAGCCGTAGACCCCCAGACAAAAATTTCGGCCCGTTTCCCTGGCAAACAAAAGTAAGCTGCCCCGCTTCTGGATGGCAGATTGCAGGACGCGCTTGGTACTACGAAAACAGCCCGACTTGGCACTGATGCCACCTTGGGTCAGGGAACCATGCTGCGTATCGAGCTTTTTAAGGAGCCAGCCGGTCACGCCCAGCAATATACCCCCAAAAACAAACCACGGAACTTTTCTCCAGCAAACAAAAATCCGCTGCCCTGCGTCTGAATGGCAGATTGCAGGAGCCACTTTGCACCATCAAACCAGCCCGACTTGGCACTGGTGCCACCTTGGATCTGGGAACCATCCTGCCTATCGTGGATTTTCAGGGGCCAGCCGGCAACTCTCACCCATAGGCCCCCAAACAAAAACCACGGCACTTTACTCTGGTAAACAAAACTCAACTGCCCCTCTTCTGGATGGCAAATTGCAGGACGCACTTGGTACTACAAAACCAGCCCGACTTGGCACTGGTGCCACCTTGGGTCTGGTCACCATTCTGCATATCGTGCATTTTAAGGAGCCAGCTGGCCACTCCCAGCCATAGGCCCCCAGACACAAAGCTCTGCCCGTTTCCCTGGCAAACAAAGGTAAGCCATCCCGCTTCTGGATGGCAGATTGCAGGAGCCACTTTGAACCATCAAACCAGCCCGACTTGGCACTGGTGGCACCTTGGGTCTGGGAACCATCCTGCGTATCGTGGATTCCAAGGAGCCAGCTGGCCACTATCAGCCACAGGCCCCCAAACACAAACAACGGCGCTTTTCCCTGGAAAACAAAACTCGCCTGCCCACATTTTGATGGCAGATTGCAGGAGCCACTTGGTACTATCAAACCAGCCCAACTTGGCACTGGTGCCACCTTGGCTCTGGGAACCATGCTGCGTAACGTAGATTCTAAGGCGCCAGGCGGCCACTCCCAGCCACAGGCCCCCAAACACAAACAACGGCGCTTTTGCCTGGAAAACAAAACTCGCCTGCCAACTTTTTGATGGCAGATTGCAGGAGCCACTTGGTACTATCAAACCAGCCCAACTTGGCACTGGTGCCACCATCGGTCTGGTCACCATCCTGCCTATCGTAGCTTTTCAGGAGCCAGCCGGTCACTCCCAGCCATAGGCCCCCAGACAAAAACCTCGGCCCGTTTCCCTGGCAAACAAAAGTAAGCTGCCCCGCTTCTGGATGGCAGATTGCAGGAGTTATTTAGTACTATCAAACCAGCCAGACGTGGCACTGGTGCCACCTTGTATCTGGGAACCATCTTGCCTATCGTGGATTTTAAGGAGCCAGCCGGCCTCTCTCAGCCATATGCCCCCAAACACAAACCACGGCCCTTTTCTCTGGCAAACAAAACTCAACTGCCCCTCTTCTGGATGGCAGATTGCAGGAGCCACTTGGTACTATCAAACCAGCCCTACTTGGCACTGGTGCCACCTTGGGTCTGGGAAGCATGCTGCGTATCATGGATTTTCAGGAGTCAGCCCGCCACTGCAAGCTACAGGCCCCCAAACGCAAACAACAGCCTTTTTCTCTGGCAAACAAAATTCAGCTGCCCCGCTTCTGGATGGCAGATTGCAGGAGTTATTTAGTACTATCAAACCAGCCAGACGTGGCAGTGGTGCCAACTTGGGTCTGGGAACCATCCAGCGTATCGTGGATTCTAAGTAGCCAGCTGGCCACTCCCAGCCACAGGCCCCCAAACACAAACAACGGTGCTTTTCCCTGGAAAACAAAACTGGCCTGCCAACTTTTTGATGGCAGATTGCAGGAGCCACTTGGTACTATCAAACCAGCCCAACTTGGCACTGGTGCCACCATGGGTCTGGAAACCATCCTGCCTATCGTAGCTTTTCAGGAGCCAGCCGGTCACTCCCAGCCATGGGCCCCCAGCCACAAACCTCGGCCCGTTTCCCTGGCACACAAAAGTAAGCTACCCCGCTTCTGGATGGCAGATTGCAGGAGCAACTTGGCATCATCAAACCAGTCCGACTTGGCACTGGTGCCACCTCTGGTCTGGGAACCATCCTGCGTATCGTGGATTCTAAGGAGCCAGCCAGCCACTCCCAGCCACAGGCCCCCAATCACAAACAACGGCGCTTTTCCCTGGAAAACAAAACTCGCCTGCTAGCTTTTTGATGGCAGAGTGCAGGAGCCACTTGGTACAATCAAACCAGCCCAACTTGGCACTGGTGCCACTATGGGTCTGGTCACCATCCTGCCTATCGTAGCATTTCAGGAGCCAGCCGGTCATTCCCAGCCGTAGGCCTCCAGACACAAACCTCGGCCCGTTTCCCTGGCAAACAAAATTAAGCTGCCCCGCTTCTGGATGGCAGATTGCAGGAGCCACTTGGTACTATCAAACCAGCCCAACTTGGCACTGGTGCCACCATGGGTCTGGAAACCATCCTGCCTATCGTAGCTTTTCAGGGGCCAGCCAGCCAGCCCCAGGCACTGGCCCCCAGACAAGAATTTCGGCCCATTTCCCTGGCAAACAAAAGTAAGCTACCCCGCTTCTGGATGGCAGATTGCAGGAGCCACTTGGTAATATCAAACCAGCCCAACTTGGCACTGGTGCCACCACTGGTCTGGGAACCATCCTGCGTATCGTGGATTTTAAGCAGCCTCCCGGCCACTCCGAGCCACAGCACCCCAAACACAAACAACGGCGCTTTTCCCCGGAAAACAAAACTCGCCTGCCAACATTTTGATGGCAGATTGCAGGAGCCACTTGGTACTATCAAACCAGCCCAACTTGGCACTGGTGCCACCATGGGTCTGGTCACCATCCTGCCTAGCATAGCTTTTCAGGAGCCAGGAGGTCACTCCCAGCCATAGACCCCCAGACAGAAACCTCGGCCCGTTTCCATGGAAAACAAAAGTAAGCTGCCCCGCTTCTGGATGGCAGATTGCAGGAGCCACTTGGTACTATCAAATTAGCCCAACTTGGCACTGGTGCCACCATGGGTCTGGTAAACATCCTGCCTATCGTAGCTTTTCAGGAGCCAGCCAGTCACTCCCTGCCATAGGGCCCCAGACAAATACCTCGGCCCGTTTCCCTGGCAAACAAAAGTAAGCTGCCCCGCTTCTGGATGGCAGATTGCAGGAGCCACTTGGTACTATCAAACCAGCCCGACTTGGCACTGGTGCCACCTTGGATCTGGGAACCATGCTGCGTAACGTGGATTCTAAGACGACAGGCGGCCACTCCCAGCCACAGGGCCCCAAACACAAACAACGGCGCTTTTCCCTGGAAAACAAAACTCGCCTGCCAACTTTTTGATGGCAGATTGCAGGAGCCACTTGGTACTATCAAATCATCCCGACTTGGTACTGGTGCCACCTCTGGTCTGTGAACCATCCTGCGTATCGTGGATTCTAAGGAGCCAGCCGGCCACTCCCAGCTACAGGAACCCAAACACAAACAACAGCGCTTTTCTCTGGCAAACAAAACTCAGCTGCCCTGCTTTTGAATGGCAGATTGCAGGAGCGACTTGGTACTATCAAACCAGCCCATCTTGGCACTGGTGCCTCCATGGGTCTGGTAACCATCCTGCCTATCGTAGCTTTTCAGGAGCCAGCCGGTCACTCCTAGCCATAGGCCCCAGACACAAAGCTCTGCCCGTTTCCCTGGCAAACAAAAGTAAGCTACCCCGCTTCTGGATGGCAGATTGCAGGAGCCAATTTGAACCATCAAACCAGCCCGACTGGGCACTGGTGCCACCTCTGGTCTGGGAACCATCCTGCGTATCGTGGATTCTAAGGAGCCAGCTGGCCACTCCCAGCCACAGGCCCCCAAACACAAACAACGGCGCTTTTCCCTGGAAAACAAAACTCGCCTGCCAACTTTTTGATGGCAGATTGCAGGAGCCACTTGGTACTATCAAACCAGCCCAACTTGGCACTGGTGCCACCATGGGTCTGGTCACCATCCTGCCTATCGTAGCTTTTCAGGAGCCAGCCGGTCACTCCCAGCCATAGGCCCCCAGACACAAAGCTCGGCCCGTTTCCCTGGTAAACAAAAGTAAGCTGCCCCGCTTCTGGATGGCAGATTGCAGGAGCTATTTATTACTATCAAACCAGCCCGACTTGGCACTGGTGCCACCTCTGGTCTGGGAACCATCCTGCCTATCGTGGATTTTCAGGGGCCAGCCGGCCACTCTCAGCCATATGCCCCCAAACACAAACCACGGCCCTTTTCTCTGGCAAACAAAACTCAACTGCCCCTCTTCTGGATGGCAAATTGCAGGACGACCTTGGTACTACGAAAACAGCCCGACTTGGCACTGATGCCACCTTCGGTCAGGGAACCATCCTGCGTATCGAGCTTTTTAAGGAGCCAGCTGGCCACGCCCAGCCGTATACCGCCAAAAACAAACCACGGAACTTTTCTCCAGCAAACAAAAATCCGCTGCCCCGCGTCTGGATGGCAGATTGCAGGAGCCACTTTGCACCATCAAACCAGCCCGACTTGGCACTGGTGCCACCTTGGATCTGGGAACCATCCTGCCTATCGTGGATTTTCAGGGGCCAGCCGGCCACTCTCAGCCATAGGCCCCCAAAAACAAACCACGGCACTTTACTCTGGTAAACAAAACTCAACTGCCCCTCTTCTGGATGGCAAATTGCAGGACGCACTTGGTACTACAAAAGCAGCCCGACTTGGCAATGGTGCCACCTTGGGTCTGGTCACCATCCGGCGTATCGTGCATTTTAAGGAGCCAGCTGGCCACTCCCAGCCATTGGCCCCCAGACACAAAATTCTGCCCGTTTCCCTGACAAACATAAGTAAGCTACCCCGCTTCTGGGTGGCAGATTGCAGGAGCTATTTAGTACTATCAAACCAGCCCGACTTGGCACTGGTGCCACCTTGGCTCTGGGAACCATCCTGCCTATTGTGGATTTTGTGGGGTCAGCCGGCCACTCTCAGCCATATGCCCCCAAACACAAACCACGGCCCTTTTCTCTGGCAAAGAAAACTCAACTGCCCCTCTTCTGGATGGCAAATTGCAGGACGCACTTGGTACTACGAAAACAGCCCGACTTGGCACTGATGCCACCTTCGGTCAGGGAACCATCCTGCGTATCGAGCTTTTAAGGAGCCAGCCGGCCACGCCCAGCCGTATACCGCCAAAAACAAACCACGGAACTTTTCTCCAGCAAACAAAAATCCGCTGCCCCGCGTCTGGATGGCAGATTGCAGGAGCCACTTTGCACCATCAAACCAGCCCGACTTGGCACTGGTGCCACCTTGGATCTGGGAACCATCCTGCCTATCGTGGATTTTCAGGGGCCAGCCGGCCACTCTCAGCCATAGGCCCCCAAAAACAAACCACGGCACTTTACTCTGGTAAACAAAACTCAACTGCCCCTCTTCTGGATGGGAAATTGCAGGACGCACTTGGTACTACAAAAGCAGCCCGACTTGGCAATGGTGCCACCTTGGGTCTGGTCACCATCCGGCGTATCGTGCATTTTAAGGAGCCAGCTGGCCACTCCCAGCCATAGGCCCCCAGACACAAAATTCTGCCCGTTTCCCTGACAAACAAAAGTAAGCTACCCCGCTTCTGGGTGGCAGATTGCAGGAGCTATTTAGTACTATCAAACCAGCCCGACTTGGCACTGGTGCCACCTTGGCTCTGGGAACCATCCTGGCTATTGTGGATTTTGTGGGGTCAGCCGGACACTCTCAGCCATATGCCCTCAAACACAAACCACGGCCCTTTTCTCTGGCAAACAAAACTCAACTGCCCCTCTTCTGGAAGGCAAATTGCAGGACGCACTTGGTACTACAAAAACAGCCCAACTTGGCACTGGTGCCACCTCTGGCCTGGGAACCATCATGCGTATCGAGCTTTTTAAGGAGCCAGCCGGCCACTCCCAGCCATATGCCCCCAAAAATGAACCACGGACTTGTTGTCTGGCAAACAAAAATCCGCTGCCCCGCGTCGGGATGGCAGATTGCAGGAACCACTTTGCACCATCAAAGCAGCCCGACTTGGCACTGGTTCCACCTCTGGTCAGGGAACCATCCTGCGTATCGTGGATTCTAATTAGCCAGCCGGCCACTCCCAGCCACACGACCCAAATACAAACAACGGCGCTTTTCCCTGGAAAACAAATCTCGCCTGCCAATTTTTTGATGGCAGATTACAGGAGCCACTTGGTACTATCAAACCAGCCCAACTTGGCACTGGTGCCACCATGGGTCTGGTCACCATCCTGCCTATTGTAGCTTTTCAGGAGCCAGCCGGTCACTCCCAGCCATGGGCCCCCAGACACAATCCTCGGCCCGTTTCCGTGACAAACAAAAGTAAGCTGCCCCGCTTCTGGATGGCAGATTGCAGGAGCCACTTGGTAGTATCAAACCAGCCCGACTTGGCACTGGTGCCACCTTGGCTCTGGGAACCATGCTGCGTATCGTGGGTTCTAAGGAGCCAGCCGGCCACTCCCAGCCACAGGCCCCCAAACACAAACAACGGCGCTTTTCCCTGGAAAACAAAACTGGCCTGCCAACTTTTTGATGGCAGATTGCAGGAGCCACTTGGTGCTATCAAACCAGCCCAACTTGGCACTGGTGCCACCATGGGTCTGGTCGCCATCCTGCCTATCGGAGCTTTTCAGGAGCCAGCCGGTCACTCCGAGCCATAGCCCCCAGACACAAACCTCGGCCCGTTTCCCTGGCAAACAAAAGTAAGCTGCCCCGCTTCTGGATGGCAGATTGTAGGACGCACTTGGTACTATCAAACCAGCCCAACTTGGCACTGGTGCCACCTTGGGTCTGGGAACCATGCTGCGTATCGTGGATTCTAAGGAGCCAGCTGGCCACTCCCAGCCACAGGCCCCAAACACAATCAATGGCGCTTTTCCCTGGAAAACAAAACTGGCCTGCCAACTTTTTGATGGCAGATTGCAGGAGCCACTTGGTACTATCAAACCAGCCCAACTTGGCACTGGTGCCACCATGGGTCTGGCCACCATCCTGCCTATCGTAGCTTTTCAGGAGCCAGCCGGTCGCTCCCAGCCATAGGCCCCCAGCCACAAACCTCGGCCCGTTTCCCTGGCAAACAAAAGTAAGCTACCGCGCTTCTGGATGGCAGATTGCAGGAACCACTTTGCACCATCAAAGCAGCCCGACTTGTCACTGGTTCCACCTCTGGTCTGGGAACCATCCTGCGTATCGTGGATTCGAATTAGTCAGACGGCCACTCCCAACCACAGGCCCCCAAACACAAACAACGGCGCTTTTCCCTGGAAAACAAAACTCGCCTGCCAACTTTTTGATGGGAGATTGCAGCAGCCACTTTGCATCATAAAACCAGCCCGACTTGGCACTGGTGCCACCTCTGGTCTGGGAACCACCCTGCCTATCGTGGATTTTCAGGAGCCAGCCGGCCACTCCCAGCCACATGCCCCCAAACACAAACAACGGCGCTTTTCCCTGGAAAACAAAACTCGCCTGCCAACTTTTTGATGGCAGATTGCAGGAGCCACTTGGTACTATCAAACCAGCCCAACTTGGCACTGGTGCCACCATGGGGCTGGTTACCATCCTGCCTATCGTAGCTTTTCAGGAGCCAGCCAGTCACCCCCAGCCGTAGACCCCCAGACAAAAATTTCGGCCCGTTTCCCTGGCAAACAAAAGTAAGCTGCCCCGCTTCTGGATGGCAGATTGCAGGACGCGCTTGGTACTACGAAAACAGCCCGACTTGGCACTGATGCCACCTTGGGTCAGGGAACCATGCTGCGTATCGAGCTTTTTAAGGAGCCAGCCGGTCACGCCCAGCAATATACCCCCAAAAACAAACCACGGAACTTTTCTCCAGCAAACAAAAATCCGCTGCCCTGCGTCTGAATGGCAGATTGCAGGAGCCACTTTGCACCATCAAACCAGCCCGACTTGGCACTGGTGCCACCTTGGATCTGGGAACCATCCTGCCTATCGTGGATTTTCAGGGGCCAGCCGGCAACTCTCACCCATAGGCCCCCAAACAAAAACCACGGCACTTTACTCTGGTAAACAAAACTCAACTGCCCCTCTTCTGGATGGCAAATTGCAGGACGCACTTGGTACTACAAAACCAGCCCGACTTGGCACTGGTGCCACCTTGGGTCTGGTCACCATTCTGCATATCGTGCATTTTAAGGAGCCAGCTGGCCACTCCCAGCCATAGGCCCCCAGACACAAAGCTCTGCCCGTTTCCCTGGCAAACAAAGGTAAGCCATCCCGCTTCTGGATGGCAGATTGCAGGAGCCACTTTGAACCATCAAACCAGCCCGACTTGGCACTGGTGGCACCTTGGGTCTGGGAACCATCCTGCGTATCGTGGATTCCAAGGAGCCAGCTGGCCACTATCAGCCACAGGCCCCCAAACACAAACAACGGCGCTTTTCCCTGGAAAACAAAACTCGCCTGCCCACATTTTGATGGCAGATTGCAGGAGCCACTTGGTACTATCAAACCAGCCCAACTTGGCACTGGTGCCACCATGGGTCTGGTCACCATACTGCCTATCGTAGCTTTTCAGGAGCCAGCCGGTCACTCCCAGCCATAGGCCCCCAGACAAAATCCTCGGCCCGTTTCCCTGGCAAACAAAAGTAAGTTAACCCGATTCCGGATGGCAGATTGCAGGAGCCACTTTGCACCATCAAACTAGCCCGACTTGGCACTAGTGCCACCTCTGGTGTGGGGACCATCCTGCTTATTGTGGGTTCTAAGGAGCCGGTTTGCCACTCCCAGCCACAGGCCCCCAAACACAATCAATGGCGCTTTTCCGTGGAAAACAAAACTCGACTGCCAACTTTTTGATGGCTGATTGCAGGAGCCACTTGGTGCTATCAAACCAGCCCAACTTTGCACTGGTGCCACCATGGGTCTGGTCACCATCCTGCCTATCGTAGCTTTTCAGGAGCGAGCCGGTCACTCCCAGCCATCGGCGCCCAGACACAAATGTCGGCCCGTTTCCATGGTAAACAAAAGTAAGCTGCCCCGCTTCTGGATGGCAGATTGCAGGACGCACTTGGTACTATCAAACCAGCCCGACTTGGCACTGGTGCCTCCTTGGGTCTGGGAACCATCCTGCGTATCGTGGATTCTAATTAGCCATCCGGCCTTTCCCAACCACAGCCCCTAAACACGAACACTGGCGCTTTTCCCTGGAAAACAAAACTCGCCTGCCAAATTTTTGATGGCAGATTGCAGGAGCCACTTGTTGCTCTCAAAACAGCCCTACTTGGCACTGGTGCCACCTTGGCTCTGGGAACCATCCTGCGTATCGTGGATTCTAAGGAGCCAGCCACTCACTCCCAGCCATAGTCCCCCAGACAAAAACCTCGGCCCGTTTCCCTGGCATACAAAAGTAAGCTACCCCGCTTCTGGATGGCAGATTGCAGGAGCCACTTTGCACCATCAAACTAGCCCGACTTGGCAGTGGTGCCACCTCTGGTCTGGGAACCATCCTGCGTATCGTGGATTCTAAGGCACCAGCTGGCCCCTCCCAGCCACAGGCCCCCAAACACAAACAACGGCGCTTTTCCCTGGAAAACAAAACTCGACTGCCAACTTTTTGATGGCAGATTGCAGGAGCCACTTGGTACTATCAAACCAGCCCAACTTGGCACTGCTGCCACCATGGGTCTGGTCACCATCCTGCCTATCGTAGCTTTTCAGGAGCCAGCCGGTCACTCCCAGCCATAGGCCCCCAGACACAAAACCTCGACCCGTTTCCCTGGCAAACAAAAGTAAGCTGCCCCGCTTCTTGATGGCAGATTGCAGGAGCCACTTGGTACTATCAAACCAGCCAGACTTGGAACTGGTTCCACCATGGGCCTGGAAACCATCCTGCGTATCGTGGATTCTAAGGAGGCAGCCGGCCACTCCCAGCCACAGGGCCCCAAACAAAAAAAACGGCGCTTTTCCCTGGAAAACAAAATGCACCTGCCAACTTTTTGACGGCAGATTGCAGGAGCCACTTGGTACTATCAAACCAGCCCGACTTGGCACTGGTGCCACCTCTGGTCTGGGAACTGTCCTGCGTATCGTGGATTCTAAGGAGCCAGCCGTCCACTCCCAGCCACAGGTCCCCAAACACAAACAACGGCGCTTTTCCCTGGAAAACAAAACTCGCCTGCCAAATTTTGATGGCAGATTGCAGGAGCCACTTGGTACTATCAAACCAGCCCAACTTGGCACTGGTGCCACCATGGGTCTGGTAACCATCCTGCCTATCGTAGCTTTTCAGGGGCCAGCTGGTCGCTCCGAGCCATAGCCCCCAGACAAAAACCTCGGCCCGTTTCCCTGGCAAACAAAAGTAAGCTGCCCCGCTTCTGGATGGCAGATTGCAGGAGCCACTTCGTACTATCAAACCAGCCCAACTTGGCACTGGTGCCACCTTGGGTCTGGGAACCATGCTGCGTATCGTGGATTCTAAGGAGCCAGCCGGCCACTCCCAGCCACAGGCCCCCAAACACAATCAATGGCGCTTTTCCCTGGAAAACAAAACTGGCCTGCCAACTTTTTGATGGCAGATTGCAGGAGCCACTTGGTGCTATCAAACCAGCCCAACTTGGCACTGGTGCCACCATGGGTCTGGTCACCATACTGCCTATCGTAGATTTTCCGGAGCCAGCCGGTCACTCCCAGCCATAGGCCCCCAGACAAAATCCTCGGCCCGTTTCCCTGGCAAACAAAAGTAAGTTAACCCTCTTCTGGATGGCAGATTGCAGGAGCCACTTTGCACCATCAAACTAGCCCGACTTGGCACTAGTGCCACCTCTGGTCTGGGGACCAACCTGCTTATTGTGGGTTCTAAGGAGCCGGTTTGCCACTCCCAGCCACAGGCCCCCAAACACAATCAATGGCGCTTTTCCGTGGAAAACAAAACTCGACTGCCAACTTTTTGATGGCTGATTGCAGGAGCCACTTGGTGCTATCAAACCAGCCCAACTTTGCACTGGTGCCACCATGGGTCTGGTCACCATCCTGCCTATCGTAGCTTTTCAGGAGCCAGCCGGTCACTCCCAGCCATCGGCGCCCAGACACAAATGTCGGCCCGTTTCCATGGTAAACAAAAGTAAGCTGCCCCGCTTCTGGATGGCAGATTGCAGGACGCACTTAGTACTATCAAACCAGCCTGACTTGGCACTGGTGCCTCCTTGGGTCTGGGAACCATCCTGCGTATCGTGGATTCTAATTAGCCATCCGGCCTTTCCCAACCACAGCCCCTAAACACGAACACTGGCGCTTTTCCCTGGAAAACAAAACTCGCCTGCCAAATTTTTGATGGCAGATTGCAGGAGCCACTTGTTGCTCTCAAAACAGCCCGACTTGGCACTGGTGCCACCTTGGCTCTGGGAACCATCCTGCGTATCGTGGATTCTAAGGAGCCAGCCACTCACTCCCAGCCATAGTCCCCCAGACAAAAACCTCGGCCCGTTTCCCTGGCATACAAAAGTAAGCTACCCCGCTTCTGGATGGCAGATTGCAGGAGCCACTTTGCACCATCAAACTAGCCCGACTTGGCAGTGGTGCCACCTCTGGTCTGGGAACCATCCTGCGTATCGTGGATTCTAAGGCACCAGCTGGCCCCTCCCAGCCACAGGCCCCCAAACACAAACAACGGCGCTTTTCCCTGGAAAACAAAACTCGACTGCCAACTTTTTGATGGCAGATTGCAGGAGCCACTTGGTACTATCAAACCAGCCCAACTTGGCACTGGTGCCACCATGGGTCTGGTCACCATCCTGCCTATCGTAGCTTTTCAGGAGCCAGCCGGTCACTCCCAGCCATAGGCCCCCAGACACAAAACCTCGACCCGTTTCCCTGGCAAACAAAAGTAAGCTGCCCCGCTTCTGGATGGCAGATTGCAGGAACCACTTGGTACTATCAAACTAGCCAGACTTGGAACTGGTTCCACCATGGGCCTGGAAACCATCCTGCGTATCGTGGATTCTAAGGAGGCAGCCGGCCACTCCCAGCCACTGGGCCCCAAACACAAAAAACGGCGCTTTTCCCTGGAAAACAAAATGCGCCTGCCAACTTTTTGACGGCAGATTGCAGGAGCCACTTGGTACTATCAAACCAGCCCGACTTGGCACTGGTGCCACCTCTGGTCTGGGAACTGTCCTGCGTATCGTGGATTCTAAGGAGCCAGCCGTCCACTCCCAGCCACAGGTCCCCAAACACAAACAACGGCGCTTTTCCCTGGAAAACAAAACTCGCCTGCCAAATTTTGATGGCAGATTGCAGGAGCCACTTGGTATTATCAAACCAGCCCAACTTGGCACTGGTGCCACCATGGGTCTGGTAACCATCCTGCCTATCGTAGCTTTTCAGGGGCCAGCTGGTCGCTCCGAGCCATAGCCCCCAGACAAAAACCTCGGCCCGTTTCCCTGGCAAACAAAAGTAAGCTGCCCCGCTTCTGGATGGCAGATTGCAGGAGCCACTTGGTACTATCAAACCAGCCCAACTTGGCACTGGTGCCACCATGGGTCTTGTCACCATACTGCCTATCGTAGCTTTTCAGGAGCCAGCCGGTCACTCCCAGCCATAGGCACCCAAATACAAATAACGGCGCTTTTCCCTGGAAAACAAAACTCGCCTGCCAAATTTTTGATGACAGGTTGCAGGAGCCACTTGGTACTATCAAACCAGCCCAACTTTGCACTGGTGCCACCATGGGTCTGGTCACCATCCTGCCTATCGTAGCTTTTCAGGAGCGAGCCGGTCACTCCCAGCCATCGGCGCCCAGACACAAATGTCGGCCCGTTTCCATGGTAAACAAAAGTAAGCTGCCCCGCTTCTGGATGGCAGATTGCAGGACGCACTTGGTACTATCAAACCAGCCCGACTTGGCACTGGTGCCTCCTTGGGTCTGGGAACCATCCTGCGTATCGTGGATTCTAATTAGCCATCCGGCCTTTCCCAACCACAGCCCCTAAACACGAACACTGGCGCTTTTCCCTGGAAAACAAAACTCGCCTGCCAAATTTTTGATGGCAGATTGCAGGAGCCACTTGTTGCTCTCAAAACAGCCCTACTTGGCACTGGTGCCACCTTGGCTCTGGGAACCATCCTGCGTATCGTGGATTCTAAGGAGCCAGCCACTCACTCCCAGCCATAGTCCCCCAGACAAAAACCTCGGCCCGTTTCCCTGGCATACAAAAGTAAGCTACCCCGCTTCTGGATGGCAGATTGCAGGAGCCACTTTGCACCATCAAACTAGCCCGACTTGGCAGTGGTGCCACCTCTGGTCTGGGAACCATCCTGCGTATCGTGGATTCTAAGGCACCAGCTGGCCCCTCCCAGCCACAGGCCCCCAAACACAAACAACGGCGCTTTTCCCTGGAAAACAAAACTCGACTGCCAACTTTTTGATGGCAGATTGCAGGAGCCCCTTGGTACTATCAAACCAGCCCAACTTGGCACTGCTGCCACCATGGGTCTGGTCACCATCCTGCCTATCGTAGCTTTTCAGGAGCCAGCCGGTCACTCCCAGCCATAGGCCCCCAGACACAAAACCTCGACCCGTTTCCCTGGCAAACAAAAGTAAGCTGCCCCGCTTCTGGATGGCAGATTGCAGGAACCACTTGGTACTATCAAACTAGCCAGACTTGGAACTGGTTCCACCATGGGCCTGGAAACCATCCTGCGTATCGTGGATTCTAAGGAGGCAGCCGGCCACTCCCAGCCACTGGGCCCCAAACACAAAAAACGGCGCTTTTCCCTGGAAAACAAAATGCGCCTGCCAACTTTTTGACGGCAGATTGCAGGAGCCACTTGGTACTATCAAACCAGCCCGACTTGGCACTGGTGCCACCTCTGGTCTGGGAACTGTCCTGCGTATCGTGGATTCTAAGGAGCCAGCCGTCCACTCCCAGCCACAGGTCCCCAAACACAAACAACGGCGCTTTTCCCTGGAAAACAAAACTCGCCTGCCAAATTTTGATGGCAGATTGCAGGAGCCACTTGGTATTATCAAACCAGCCCAACTTGGCACTGGTGCCACCATGGGTCTGGTAACCATCCTGCCTATCGTAGCTTTTCAGGGGCCAGCTGGTCGCTCCGAGCCATAGCCCCCAGACAAAAACCTCGGCCCGTTTCCCTGGCAAACAAAAGTAAGCTGCCCCGCTTCTGGATGGCAGATTGCAGGAGCCACTTGGTACTATCAAACCAGCCCAACTTGGCACTGGTGCCACCATGGGTCTTGTCACCATACTGCCTATCGTAGCTTTTCAGGAGCCAGCCGGTCACTCCCAGCCATAGGCACCCAAATACAAATAACGGCGCTTTTCCCTGGAAAACAAAACTCGCCTGCCAAATTTTTGATGACAGGTTGCAGGAGCCACTTGGTACTATCAAACCAGCCCAACTTTGCACTGGTGCCACCATGGGTCTGGTCACCATCCTGCCTATCGTAGCTTTTCAGGAGCGAGCCGGTCACTCCCAGCCATCGGCGCCCAGACACAAATGTCGGCCCGTTTCCATGGTAAACAAAAGTAAGCTGCCCCGCTTCTGGATGGCAGATTGCAGGACGCACTTGGTACTATCAAACCAGCCCGACTTGGCACTGGTGCCTCCTTGGGTCTGGGAACCATCCTGCGTATCGTGGATTCTAATTAGCCATCCGGCCTTTCCCAACCACAGCCCCTAAACACGAACACTGGCGCTTTTCCCTGGAAAACAAAACTCGCCTGCCAAATTTTTGATGGCAGATTGCAGGAGCCACTTGTTGCTCTCAAAACAGCCCTACTTGGCACTGGTGCCACCTTGGCTCTGGGAACCATCCTGCGTATCGTGGATTCTAAGGAGCCAGCCACTCACTCCCAGCCATAGTCCCCCAGACAAAAACCTCGGCCCGTTTCCCTGGCATACAAAAGTAAGCTACCCCGCTTCTGGATGGCAGATTGCAGGAGCCACTTTGCACCATCAAACTAGCCCGACTTGGCAGTGGTGCCACCTCTGGTCTGGGAACCATCCTGCGTATCGTGGATTCTAAGGCACCAGCTGGCCCCTCCCAGCCACAGGCCCCCAAACACAAACAACGGCGCTTTTCCCTGGAAAACAAAACTCGACTGCCAACTTTTTGATGGCAGATTGCAGGAGCCACTTGGTACTATCAAACCAGCCCAACTTGGCACTGCTGCCACCATGGGTCTGGTCACCATCCTGCCTATCGTAGCTTTTCAGGAGCCAGCCGGTCACTCCCAGCCATAGGCCCCCAGACACAAAACCTCGACCCGTTTCCCTGGCAAACAAAAGTAAGCTGCCCCGCTTCTTGATGGCAGATTGCAGGAGCCACTTGGTACTATCAAACCAGCCAGACTTGGAACTGGTTCCACCATGGGCCTGGAAACCATCCTGCGTATCGTGGATTCTAAGGAGGCAGCCGGCCACTCCCAGCCACAGGGCCCCAAACAAAAAAAACGGCGCTTTTCCCTGGAAAACAAAATGCGCCTGCCAACTTTTTGACGGCAGATTGCAGGAGCCACTTGGTACTATCAAACCAGCCAGACTTGGCACTGGTGCCACCTCTGGTCTGGGAACTGTCCTGCGTATCGTGGATTCTAAGGAGCCAGCCGTCCACTCCCAGCCACAGGTCCCCAAACACATACAACGGCGCTTTTCCCTGGAAAACAAAACTCGCCTGCCAAATTTTGATGGCAGATTGCAGGAGCCACTTGGTACTATCAAACCAGCCCAACTTGGCACTGGTGCCACCATGGGTCTGGTAACCATCCTGCCTATCGTAGATTTTCAGGGGCCAGCTGGTCGCTCCGAGCCATAGCCCCCAGACAAAAACCTCGGCCCGTTTCCCTGGCAAACAAAAGTAAGCTGCCCCGCTTCTGGATGGCAGATTGCAGGAGCCACTTCGTACTATCAAACCAGCCCAACTTGGCACTGGTGCCACCTTGGGTCTGGGAACCATGCTGCGTATCGTGGATTCTAAGGAGCCAGCCGGCCACTCCCAGCCACAGGCCCCCAAACACAATCAATGGCGCTTTTCCCTGGAAAACAAAACTGGCCTGCCAACTTTTTGATGGCAGATTGCAGGAGCCACTTGGTGCTATCAAACCAGCCCAACTTGGCACTGGTGCCACCATGGGTCTGGTCACCATACTGCCTATCGTAGCTTTTCCGGAGCCAGCCGGTCACTCCCAGCCATAGGCCCCCAGACAAAATCCTCGGCCCGTTTCCCTGGCAAACAAAAGTAAGTTAACCCGCTTCCGGATGGCAGATTGCAGGAGCCACTTTGCACCATCAAACTAGCCCGACTTGGCACTAGTGCCACCTCTGGTCTGGGGACCAACCTGCTTATTGTGGGTTCTAAGGAGCCGGTTTGCCACTCCCAGCCACAGGCCCCCAAACACAATCAATGGCGCTTTTCCGTGGAAAACAAAACTCGACTGCCAACTTTTTGATGGCTGATTGCAGGAGCCACTTGGTGCTATCAAACCAGCCCAACTTTGCACTGGTGCCACCATGGGTCTGGTCACCATCCTGCCTATCGTAGCTTTTCAGGAGCCAGCCGGTCACTCCCAGCCATCGGCGCCCAGACACAAATGTCGGCCCGTTTCCATGGTAAACAAAAGTAAGCTGCCCCGCTTCTGGATGGCAGATTGCAGGACGCACTTAGTACTATCAAACCAGCCTGACTTGGCACTGGTGCCTCCTTGGGTCTGGGAACCATCCTGCGTATCGTGGATTCTAATTAGCCATCCGGCCTTTCCCAACCACAGCCCCTAAACACGAACACTGGCGCTTTTCCCTGGAAAACAAAACTCGCCTGCCAAATTTTTGATGGCAGATTGCAGGAGCCACTTGTTGCTCTCAAAACAGCCCGACTTGGCACTGGTGCCACCTTGGCTCTGGGAACCATCCTGCGTATCGTGGATTCTAAGGAGCCAGCCACTCACTCCCAGCCATAGTCCCCCAGACAAAAACCTCGGCCCGTTTCCCTGGCATACAAAAGTAAGCTACCCCGCTTCTGGATGGCAGATTGCAGGAGCCACTTTGCACCATCAAACTAGCCCGACTTGGCAGTGGTGCCACCTCTGGTCTGGGAACCATCCTGCGTATCGTGGATTCTAAGGCACCAGCTGGCCCCTCCCAGCCACAGGCCCCCAAACACAAACAACGGCGCTTTTCCCTGGAAAACAAAACTCGCCTGCCAACTTTTTGATGGCAGATTGCAGGAGCCACTTGGTACTATCAAACCAGCCCAACTTGGCACTGCTGCCACCATGGGTCTGGTCACCATCCTGCCTATCGTAGCTTTTCAGGAGCCAGCCGGTCACTCCCAGCCATAGGCCCCCAGACACAAAACCTCGACCCGTTTCCCTGGCAAACAAAAGTAAGCTGCCCCGCTTCTGGATGGCAGATTGCAGGAACCACTTGGTACTATCAAACTAGCCAGACTTGGAACTGGTTCCACCATGGGCCTGGAAACCATCCTGCGTATCGTGGATTCTAAGGAGGCAGCCGGCCACTCCCAGCCACTGGGCCCCAAACACAAAAAACGGCGCTTTTCCCTGGAAAACAAAATGCGCCTGCCAACTTTTTGACGGCAGATTGCAGGAGCCACTTGGTACTATCAAACCAGCCCGACTTGGCACTGGTGCCACCTCTGGTCTGGGAACTGTCCTGCGTATCGTGGATTCTAAGGAGCCAGCCGTCCACTCCCAGCCACAGGTCCCCAAACACAAACAACGGCGCTTTTCCCTGGAAAACAAAACTCGCCTGCCAAATTTTGATGGCAGATTGCAGGAGCCACTTGGTATTATCAAACCAGCCCAACTTGGCACTGGTGCCACCATGGGTCTGGTAACCATCCTGCCTATCGTAGCTTTTCAGGGGCCAGCTGGTCGCTCCGAGCCATAGCCCCCAGACAAAAACCTCGGCCCGTTTCCCTGGCAAACAAAAGTAAGCTGCCCCGCTTCTGGATGGCAGATTGCAGGAGCCACTTGGTACTATCAAACCAGCCCAACTTGGCACTGGTGCCACCATGGGTCTTGTCACCATACTGCCTATCGTAGCTTTTCAGGAGCCAGCCGGTCACTCCCAGCCATAGGCACCCAAATACAAATAACGGCGCTTTTCCCTGGAAAACAAAACTCGCCTGCCAAATTTTTGATGACAGGTTGCAGGAGCCACTTGGTACTATCAAACCAGCCCAACTTTGCACTGGTGCCACCATGGGTCTGGTCACCATCCTGCCTATCGTAGCTTTTCAGGAGCGAGCCGGTCACTCCCAGCCATCGGCGCCCAGACACAAATGTCGGCCCGTTTCCATGGTAAACAAAAGTAAGCTGCCCCGCTTCTGGATGGCAGATTGCAGGACGCACTTGGTACTATCAAACCAGCCCGACTTGGCACTGGTGCCTCCTTGGGTCTGGGAACCATCCTGCGTATCGTGGATTCTAATTAGCCATCCGGCCTTTCCCAACCACAGCCCCTAAACACGAACACTGGCGCTTTTCCCTGGAAAACAAAACTCGCCTGCCAAATTTTTGATGGCAGATTGCAGGAGCCACTTGTTGCTCTCAAAACAGCCCTACTTGGCACTGGTGCCACCTTGGCTCTGGGAACCATCCTGCGTATCGTGGATTCTAAGGAGCCAGCCACTCACTCCCAGCCATAGTCCCCCAGACAAAAACCTCGGCCCGTTTCCCTGGCATACAAAAGTAAGCTACCCCGCTTCTGGATGGCAGATTGCAGGAGCCACTTTGCACCATCAAACTAGCCCGACTTGGCAGTGGTGCCACCTCTGGTCTGGGAACCATCCTGCGTATCGTGGATTCTAAGGCACCAGCTGGCCCCTCCCAGCCACAGGCCCCCAAACACAAACAACGGCGCTTTTCCCTGGAAAACAAAACTCGACTGCCAACTTTTTGATGGCAGATTGCAGGAGCCACTTGGTACTATCAAACCAGCCCAACTTGGCACTGGTGCCACCATGGGTCTGGTCACCATCCTGCCTATCGTAGCTTTTCAGGAGCCAGCCGGTCACTCCCAGCCATAGGCCCCCAGACACAAAACCTCGACCCGTTTCCCTGGCAAACAAAAGTAAGCTGCCCCGCTTCTTGATGGCAGATTGCAGGAGCCACTTGGTACTATCAAACCAGCCAGACTTGGAACTGGTTCCACCATGGGCCTGGAAACCATCCTGCGTATCGTGGATTCTAAGGAGGCAGCCGGCCACTCCCAGCCACAGGGCCCCAAACAAAAAAAACGGCGCTTTTCCCTGGAAAACAAAATGCGCCTGCCAACTTTTTGACGGCAGATTGCAGGAGCCACTTGGTACTATCAAACCAGCCAGACTTGGCACTGGTGCCACCTCTGGTCTGGGAACTGTCCTGCGTATCGTGGATTCTAAGGAGCCAGCCGTCCACTCCCAGCCACAGGTCCCCAAACACATACAACGGCGCTTTTCCCTGGAAAACAAAACTCGCCTGCCAAATTTTGATGGCAGATTGCAGGAGCCACTTGGTACTATCAAACCAGCCCAACTTGGCACTGGTGCCACCATGGGTCTGGTAACCATCCTGCCTATCGTAGCTTTTCAGGGGCCAGCTGGTCGCTCCGAGCCATAGCCCCCAGACAAAAACCTCGGCCCGTTTCCCTGGCAAACAAAAGTAAGCTGCCCCGCTTCTGGATGGCAGATTGCAGGAGCCACTTCGTACTATCAAACCAGCCCAACTTGGCACTGGTGCCACCTTGGGTCTGGGAACCATGCTGCGTATCGTGGATTCTAAGGAGCCAGCCGGCCACTCCCAGCCACAGGCCCCCAAACACAATCAATGGCGCTTTTCCCTGGAAAACAAAACTGGCCTGCCAACTTTTTGATGGCAGATTGCAGGAGCCACTTGGTGCTATCAAACCAGCCCAACTTGGCACTGGTGCCACCATGGGTCTGGTCACCATACTGCCTATCGTAGCTTTTCCGGAGCCAGCCGGTCACTCCCAGCCATAGGCCCCCAGACAAAATCCTCGGCCCGTTTCCCTGGCAAACAAAAGTAAGTTAACCCGCTTCCGGATGGCAGATTGCAGGAGCCACTTTGCACCATCAAACTAGCCCGACTTGGCACTAGTGCCACCTCTGGTCTGGGGACCAACCTGCTTATTGTGGGTTCTAAGGAGCCGGTTTGCCACTCCCAGCCACAGGCCCCCAAACACAATCAATGGCGCTTTTCCGTGGAAAACATAACTCGACTGCCAACTTTTTGATGGCTGATTGCAGGAGCCACTTGGTGCTATCAAACCAGCCCAACTTTGCACTGGTGCCACCATGGGTCTGGTCACCATCCTGCCTATCGTAGCTTTTCAGGAGCCAGCCGGTCACTCCCAGCCATCGGCGCCCAGACACAAATGTCGGCCCGTTTCCATGGTAAACAAAAGTAAGCTGCCCCGCTTCTGGATGGCAGATTGCAGGACGCACTTAGTACTATCAAACCAGCCTGACTTGGCACTGGTGCCTCCTTGGGTCTGGGAACCATCCTGCGTATCGTGGATTCTAATTAGCCATCCGGCCTTTCCCAACCACAGCCCCTAAACACGAACACTGGCGCTTTTCCCTGGAAAACAAAACTCGCCTGCCAAATTTTTGATGGCAGATTGCAGGAGCCACTTGTTGCTCTCAAAACAGCCCGACTTGGCACTGGTGCCACCTTGGCTCTGGGAACCATCCTGCGTATCGTGGATTCTAAGGAGCCAGCCACTCACTCCCAGCCATAGTCCCCCAGACAAAAACCTCGGCCCGTTTCCCTGGCATACAAAAGTAAGCTACCCCGCTTCTGGATGGCAGATTGCAGGAGCCACTTTGCACCATCAAACTAGCCCGACTTGGCAGTGGTGCCACCTCTGGTCTGGGAACCATCCTGCGTATCGTGGATTCTAAGGCACCAGCTGGCCCCTCCCAGCCACAGGCCCCCAAACACAAACAACGGCGCTTTTCCCTGGAAAACAAAACTCGACTGCCAACTTTTTGATGGCAGATTGCAGGAGCCACTTGGTACTATCAAACCAGCCCAACTTGGCACTGGTGCCACCATGGGTCTGGTCACCATCCTGCCTATCGTAGCTTTTCAGGAGCCAGCCGGTCACTCCCAGCCATAGGCCCCCAGACACAAAACCTCGACCCGTTTCCCTGGCAAACAAAAGTAAGCTGCCCCGCTTCTGGATGGCAGATTGCAGGAACCACTTGGTACTATCAAACTAGCCAGACTTGGAACTGGTTCCACCATGGGCCTGGAAACCATCCTGCGTATCGTGGATTCTAAGGAGGCAGCCGGCCACTCCCAGCCACTGGGCCCCAAACACAAAAAACGGCGCTTTTCCCTGGAAAACAAAATGCGCCTGCCAACTTTTTGACGGCAGATTGCAGGAGCCACTTGGTACTATCAAACCAGCCCGACTTGGCACTGGTGCCACCTCTGGTCTGGGAACTGTCCTGCGTATCGTGGATTCTAAGGAGCCAGCCGTCCACTCCCAGCCACAGGTCCCCAAACACAAACAACGGCGCTTTTCCCTGGAAAACAAAACTCGCCTGCCAAATTTTGATGGCAGATTGCAGGAGCCACTTGGTATTATCAAACCAGCCCAACTTGGCACTGGTGCCACCATGGGTCTGGTAACCATCCTGCCTATCGTAGCTTTTCAGGGGCCAGCTGGTCGCTCCGAGCCATAGCCCCCAGACAAAAACCTCGGCCCGTTTCCCTGGCAAACAAAAGTAAGCTGCCCCGCTTCTGGATGGCAGATTGCAGGAGCCACTTGGTACAATCAAACCAGCCCAACTTGGCACTGGTGCCACCATGGGTCTTGTCACCATACTGCCTATCGTAGCTTTTCAGGAGCCAGCCGGTCACTCCCAGCCATAGGCACCCAAATACAAATAACGGCGCTTTTCCCTGGAAAACAAAACTCGCCTGCCAAATTTTTGATGACAGGTTGCAGGAGCCACTTGGTACTATCAAACCAGCCCAACTTTGCACTGGTGCCACCATGGGTCTGGTCACCATCCTGCCTATCGTAGCTTTTCAGGAGCGAGCCGGTCACTCCCAGCCATCGGCGCCCAGACACAAATGTCGGCCCGTTTCCATGGTAAACAAAAGTAAGCTGCCCCGCTTCTGGATGGCAGATTGCAGGACGCACTTGGTACTATCAAACCAGCCCGACTTGGCACTGGTGCCTCCTTGGGTCTGGGAACCATCCTGCGTATCGTGGATTCTAATTAGCCATCCGGCCTTTCCCAACCACAGCCCCTAAACACGAACACTGGCGCTTTTCCCTGGAAAACAAAACTCGCCTGCCAAATTTTTGATGGCAGATTGCAGGAGCCACTTGTTGCTCTCAAAACAGCCCTACTTGGCACTGGTGCCACCTTGGCTCTGGGAACCATCCTGCGTATCGTGGATTCTAAGGAGCCAGCCACTCACTCCCAGCCATAGTCCCCCAGACAAAAACCTCGGCCCGTTTCCCTGGCATACAAAAGTAAGCTACCCCGCTTCTGGATGGCAGATTGCAGGAGCCACTTTGCACCATCAAACTAGCCCGACTTGGCAGTGGTGCCACCTCTGGTCTGGGAACCATCCTGCGTATCGTGGATTCTAAGGCACCAGCTGGCCCCTCCCAGCCACAGGCCCCCAAACACAAACAACGGCGCTTTTCCCTGGAAAACAAAACTCGACTGCCAACTTTTTGATGGCAGATTGCAGGAGCCACTTGGTACTATCAAACCAGCCCAACTTGGCACTGCTGCCACCATGGGTCTGGTCACCATCCTGCCTATCGTAGCTTTTCAGGAGCCAGCCGGTCACTCCCAGCCATAGGCCCCCAGACACAAAACCTCGACCCGTTTCCCTGGCAAACAAAAGTAAGCTGCCCCGCTTCTTGATGGCAGATTGCAGGAGCCACTTGGTACTATCAAACCAGCCAGACTTGGAACTGGTTCCACCATGGGCCTGGAAACCATCCTGCGTATCGTGGATTCTAAGGAGGCAGCCGGCCACTCCCAGCCACAGGGCCCCAAACAAAAAAAACGGCGCTTTTCCCTGGAAAACAAAATGCGCCTGCCAACTTTTTGACGGCAGATTGCAGGAGCCACTTGGTACTATCAAACCAGCCCGACTTGGCACTGGTGCCACCTCTGGTCTGGGAACTGTCCTGCGTATCGTGGATTCTAAGGAGCCAGCCGTCCACTCCCAGCCACAGGTCCCCAAACACAAACAACGGCGCTTTTCCCTGGAAAACAAAACTCGCCTGCCAAATTTTGATGGCAGATTGCAGGAGCCACTTGGTACTATCAAACCAGCCCAACTTGGCACTGGTGCCACCATGGGTCTGGTAACCATCCTGCCTATCGTAGCTTTTCAGGGGCCAGCTGGTCGCTCCGAGCCATAGCCCCCAGACAAAAACCTCGGCCCGTTTCCCTGGCAAACAAAAGTAAGCTGCCCCGCTTCTGGATGGCAGATTGCAGGAGCCACTTCGTACTATCAAACCAGCCCAACTTGGCACTGGTGCCACCTTGGGTCTGGGAACCATGCTGCGTATCGTGGATTCTAAGGAGCCAGCCGGCCACTCCCAGCCACAGGCCCCCAAACACAATCAATGGCGCTTTTCCCTGGAAAACAAAACTGGCCTGCCAACTTTTTGATGGCAGATTGCAGGAGCCACTTGGTGCTATCAAACCAGCCCAACTTGGCACTGGTGCCACCATGGGTCTGGTCACCATACTGCCTATCGTAGCTTTTCCGGAGCCAGCCGGTCACTCCCAGCCATAGGCCCCCAGACAAAATCCTCGGCCCGTTTCCCTGGCAAACAAAAGTAAGTTAACCCGCTTCCGGATGGCAGATTGCAGGAGCCAGTTTGCACCATCAAACTAGCCCGACTTGGCACTAGTGCCACCTCTGGTCTGGGGACCATCCTGCTTATTGTGGGTTCTAAGGAGCCGGTTTGCCACTCCCAGCCACAGGCCCCCAAACACAATCAATGGCGCTTTTCCGTGGAAAACATAACTCGACTGCCAACTTTTTGATGGCTGATTGCAGGAGCCACTTGGTGCTATCAAACCAGCCCAACTTTGCACTGGTGCCACCATGGGTCTGGTCACCATCCTGCCTATCGTAGCTTTTCAGGAGCCAGCCGGTCACTCCCAGCCATCGGCGCCCAGACACAAATGTCGGCCCGTTTCCATGGTAAACAAAAGTAAGCTGCCCCGCTTCTGGATGGCAGATTGCAGGACGCACTTAGTACTATCAAACCAGCCTGACTTGGCACTGGTGCCTCCTTGGGTCTGGGAACCATCCTGCGTATCGTGGATTCTAATTAGCCATCCGGCCTTTCCCAACCACAGCCCCTAAACACGAACACTGGCGCTTTTCCCTGGAAAACAAAACTCGCCTGCCAAATTTTTGATGGCAGATTGCAGGAGCCACTTGTTGCTCTCAAAACAGCCCGACTTGGCACTGATGCCACCTTGGCTCTGGGAACCATCCTGCGTATCGTGGATTCTAAGGAGCCAGCCACTCACTCCCAGCCATAGTCCCCCAGACAAAAACCTCGGCCCGTTTCCCTGGCATACAAAAGTAAGCTACCCCGCTTCTGGATGGCAGATTGCAGGAGCCACTTTGCACCATCAAACTAGCCCGACTTGGCAGTGGTGCCACCTCTGGTCTGGGAACCATCCTGCGTATCGTGGATTCTAAGGCACCAGCTGGCCCCTCCCAGCCACAGGCCCCCAAACACAAACAACGGCGCTTTTCCCTGGAAAACAAAACTCGACTGCCAACTTTTTGATGGCAGATTGCAGGAGCCACTTGGTACTATCAAACCAGCCCAACTTGGCACTGGTGCCACCATGGGTCTGGTCACCATCCTGCCTATCGTAGCTTTTCAGGAGCCAGCCGGTCACTCCCAGCCATAGGCCCCCAGACACAAAACCTCGACCCGTTTCCCTGGCAAACAAAAGTAAGCTGCCCCGCTTCTGGATGGCAGATTGCAGGAACCACATGGTACTATCAAACTAGCCAGACTTGGAACTGGTTCCACCATGGGCCTGGAAACCATCCTGCGTATCGTGGATTCTAAGGAGGCAGCCGGCCACTCCCAGCCACAGGGCCCCAAACACAAAAAACGGCGCTTTTCCCTGGAAAACAAAATGCGCCTGCCAACTTTTTGACGGCAGATTGCAGGAGCCACTTGGTACTATCAAACCAGCCCGACTTGGCACTGGTGCCACCTCTGGTCTGGGAACTGTCCTGCGTATCGTGGATTCTAAGGAGCCAGCCGTCCACTCCCAGCCACAGGTCCCCAAACACAAACAACGGCGCTTTTCCCTGGAAAACAAAACTCGCCTGCCAAATTTTGATGGCAGATTGCAGGAGCCACTTGGTATTATCAAACCAGCCCAACTTGGCACTGGTGCCACCTCGGGTCTGGTAACCATCCTGCCTATCGTAGCTTTTCAGGGGCCAGCTGGTCGCTCCGAGCCATAGCCCCCAGACAAAAACCTCGGCCCGTTTCCCTGGCAAACAAAAGTAAGCTGCCCCGCTTCTGGATGGCAGATTGCAGGAGCCACTTGGTACTATCAAACCAGCCCAACTTGGCACTGGTGCCACCTTGGGTCTGGGAACCATGCTGCGTATCGTGGATTCTAAGGAGCCAGCCGGCCACTCCCAGCCACAGGCCCCCAAACACAATCAATGGCGCTTTTCCCTGGAAAACAAAACTGGCCTGCCAACTTTTTGATGGCAGATTGCAGGAGCCACTTGGTGCTATCAAACCAGCCCAACTTGGCACTGGTGCCACCATGGGTCTGGTCACCATCCTGCCTATCGTAGCTTTTCAGGAGCCAGCCGGTCACTCCCAGCCATAGGCCCCCAGACACAAACCTCTGCCCGTTTCCTTGGCAAACAAATGTAAGCTACCCCGCTTCTGGATGGCAGATTGCAGGAGCCACTTTGCACCATCAAACCAGCCCGACTTGGCACTGGTGCCACCTTAGGTCTGGGAACCATCCTGCGTATCGTGGATTCTAAGGAGCCAGCTGGCCACTCTCAGCCACAGGCCCCCAAACACAAACAACGGCGCTTTTCCCTGGAAAACAAAACTGGCCTGCCAACATTTGATGGCAGATTGCAGGAGCCACTTGGTACTATCAAACCAGCCCAACTTGGCACTGGTGCCACCATGGGTCTTGTCACCATACTGCCTATCGTAGCTTTTCCGGAGCCAGCCGGTCACCCCCAGCCATAGGCCCCCAAATACAAACAACGGCGCTTTTCCCTGGAAAACAAAACTCGCCTGCCAAATTTTTGATGGCAGATTGCAGGAGCCACTTGGTACTATCAAACCAGCCCAACTTGGCACTGATGCCACCATGGGTCTGGGAACCATCCTGCGTATCGTGGATTCTAATTAGCCATCCGGCCTTTCCCAACCACAGCCCCCAAACACGAACACTGGCGCTTTTCCCTGGAAAACAAAACTCGCCTGCCAACTTTTTGATGGCAGATTGCAGGAGCCACTTTGTGCTATCAAACCAGCCCAACTTGGCACGGGTGTCACCATGGGTCTGGTCACCATCCTGCCTATCGTAGCTTTTCAGGAGCCTGCCGGTCACTCCCAGCCATAGGCCCCGAGACACAAAACCTCGGCCCGTTTCCCTGGCAAACAAAAGTATGCTGCCCCGCTTCTGGATGGCAGATTGCAGGAACCACTTGGTACTATCAAACCAGCCAGACTTGGAACTGGTGCCACCTTGGGCCTGGAAACCATCCTGCGTATCGTGGATTCTAAGGAGCCAGCCGGCCACTCCCAGCCACAGGGCCCCAAACACAAACAACGGCGCTTTTCCCTGGAAAACACAATGCGCCTGCCAACTTTTTGACGGCAGATTGCAGGAGCCACTTGGCACTATCAAACCAGCCCGACTTGGCACTGGTGCCACCTCTGGTCTGGGAACTGTCCTGCGTATCGTGGATTCTAAGGAGCCAGCCGGCCACTCCCAGCCACAGGCCCCCAAACACAAACAATGGCGCTTTTCCCTGGAAAACAAAACTCGCCTGCCAACTGTTTGATGGCAGATTGCAGGAGCCACTTGTTACTATCAAACCAGCCCAACTTGGCACTGGTGCCACCATGGGTCTGGTCACCATCCTGCCTATCGTAGCTTTTCAGGAGCCAGCCGGTCACTCCCAGCCATAGGCCCCCAGCCACAAACCTCGGCCCGTTTCCCTGGCAAACAAAAGTAAGCTACCGCGCTTCTGGATGGCAGATTGCAGTAACCACTTTGCACCATCAAAGCAGCCCGACTTGTCACTGGTTCCACCTCTGGTCTGGGAACCATCCTGCGTATCGCGTATTCTAATTAGCCGGCCGGCCACTCCCAGCCACACGCCCCCAAATACAAACAACGGCGCTTTTCCCTGAAAAACAAATCTCGCCTGCCAACATTTTGATGGCAGATTACAGGAGCCACTTGGTACTATCAAACCAGCCCAACTTGGCACTGGTGCCACCATGGGTCTGGTCACCATCCTGCCTATCGTAGCTTTTCAGGAGCCAGCCGGTCACTCCCAGCCATAGGCCCCCAGACACAAAGCTCTGCCCGTTTCCCTGGCATACAAAAGTAAGCTGCCCCGCTTCTGGATGGCAGATTGCAGGAGCCACTTGGTAGTATTAAACCAGGCCAACTTGGCACTGGTGCCACCTTGGGTCTGGGAACAATGCTGCGTATCGTGGGTTCTAAGGAGCCCGCCGGCCACACCCAGGCACAGGCCCCCAAACACAAACAACGGCGCTTTTCCCTGGAAAACAGAACTCGCCTGCCAACTTTTGGATGGCAGATTGCATGAGCCACTTGGTACTATCAAACCAGCCCAACTTGGCACTGCTGCCACCATGGGTCTGGTCACCATCCTGCCTATCGTAGCTTTTCAGGAGCCAGCCGGTCACTCCCAGCCATAGGCCCCCAGACACAAAACCTCGACCCGTTTCCCTGGCAAACAAAAGTAAGCTGCCCCGCTTCTGGATGGCAGATTGCAGGAACCACTTGGTACTATCAAACCAGCCAGACTTGGAACTGGTTCCACCATGGGCCTGGAAACCATCCTGCGTATCGTGGATTCTAAGGAGGCAGCCGGCCACTCCCAGCCACAAGGCCCCAAACACAAAAAACGGCGCTTTTCCCTGGAAAACAAAATGCGCCTGCCAACTTTTTGACGGCAGATTGCAGGAGCCACTTGGTACTATCAAACCAGCCCAACTTGGCACTGGTGCCACCATGGGTCTGGTCACCATCCTGCCTATCGTAGCTTTTCAGGGGCCAGCTGGTCGCTCCGAGCCATAGCCCCCAGACACAAACCTCGGCCCGTTTCCCTGGCAAACAAAAGTAAGCTGCCCCGCTTCTGGATGGCAGATTGCAGGAGCCACTTGGTACTATCAAACCAGCCAAACTTGGCACTGGTGCCACCTTGGGTCTGGGAACCATGCTGCGTATCGTGGATTCTAAGGAGCCAGGCGGCCACTCCCAGCCACAGGCCCCCAAACACAAACAATGGCGCTTTTCCCTGGAAAACAAAACTCGACTGCCAACTTTTTGATGGCAGATTGCAGGAGCCACTTGTTGCTCTCAAAACAGCCCGACTTGTCACTGGTTCCACCTCTGGTCTGGGAACCATCCTGCGTATCGTGGATTCTAAGGAGCCAGCCACTCACTCCCAGCCATAGTCCCCCAGACAAAAACCTCGGCCCGTTTCCCTGGCATACAAAAGTAAGCTACCCCGCTTCTGGATGGCAGATTGCAGGAGCCACTTTGCACCATCAAACTAGCCCGACTTGGCAGTGGTGCCACCTCTGGTCTGGGAACCATCCTGCGTATCGTGGATTCTAAGGCACCAGCTGGCCCCTCCCAGCCACAGGCCCCCAAACACAAACAACGGCGCTTTTCCCTGGAAAACAAAACTCGACTGCCAACTTTTTGATGGCAGATTGCAGGAGCCACTTGGTACTATCAAACCAGCCCAACTTGGCACTGGTGCCACCATGGGTCTGGTCACCATCCTGCCTATCGTAGCTTTTAAGGAGCCAGCCGGTCACTCCCAGCCATAGGCCCCCAGACACAAAACCTCGACCCGTTTCCCTGGCAAACAAAAGTAAGCTGCCCCGCTTCTGGATGGCAGATTGCAGGAACCACTTGGTACTATCAAACCAGCCAGACTTGGAACTGGTTCCACCATGGGCCTGGAAACCATCCTGCGTATCGTGGATTCTAAGGAGGCAGCCGGCCACTCCCAGCCACAGGCCCCCAAACACAAACAACGGCGCTTTTCCCTGGAAAACAAAATGCGCCTGCCAAATTTTGATGGCAGATTGCAGGAGCCACTTGGTACTATCAAACCAGCCCAACTTGGCACTGGTGCCACCATGGGTCTGGTCACCATCCTGCCTATCGTAGCTTTTCAGGGGCCAGCTGGTCGCTCCGAGCCATAGCCCCCAGACAAAAACCTCGGCCCGTTTCCCTGGCAAACAAAAGTAAGCTGCCCCGCTTCTGGATGGCAGATTGCAGGAGCCACTTGGTACTATCAAACCAGCCCAACTTGGCACTGGTGCCACCTTGGCTCTGGGAACCATGCTGCGTATCGTGGATTCTAAGGAGCCAGCCGGCCACTCCCAGCCACAGGCCCCCAAACACAATCAATGGCGCTTTTCCCTGGAAAACAAAACTGGCCTGCCAACTTTTTGATGGCAGATTGCAGGAGCCACTTGGTGCTATCAAACCAGCCCAACTTGGCACTGGTGCCACCATGGGTCTGGTCACCATCCCGCCTATCGTAGCTTTTCAGGAGCCAGCCGGTCACTCCCAGCCATAGTCCCCCAGACACAAACCTCTGCCCGTTTCCTTGGCAAACAAATGTAAGCTACCCCGCTTCTGGATGGCAGATTGCAGGAGCCACTTTGCACCATCAAACCAGCCCGACTTGGCACTGGTGCCACCTCTGGTCTGGGAATCATCCTGCGTATCGTGGATTCTAAGGAGCCAGCTGGCCACTCTCAGCCACAGGCCCCCAAACACAAACAACGGCGCTTTTCCCTGGAAAACAAAACTGGCCTGCCAACATTTGATGGCAGATTGCAGGAGCCACTTGGTACTATCAAACCAGCCCAACTTGGCACTGGTGCCACCATGGGTCTTGTCACCATACTGCCTATCGTAGCTTTTCCGGAGCCAGCCGGTCACCCCCAGCCATAGGCCCCCAAATACAAACAACGGCGCTTTTCCCTGGAAAACAAAACTCGCCTGCCAAATTTTTGATGGCAGATTGCAGGAGCCACTTGGTACTATCAAACCAGCCCAACTTTGCACTGATGCCACCATGGGTCTGGGAACCATCCTGCGTATCGTGGATTCTAATTAGCCATCCGGCCTTTCCCAACCACAGCCCCCAAACACGAACACTGGCGCTTTTCCCTGGAAAACAAAACTCGCCTGCCAACTTTTTGATGGCAGATTGCAGGAGCCACTTGGTGCTATCAAACCAGCCCAACTTGGCACTGGTGCCACCATGGGTCTGGTCACCATCCTGCCTATCGTAGCTTTTCAGTAGCCAGCCGGTCACTCCCAGCCATAGGCCCCGAGACACAAAACCTCGGCCCGTTTCCCTGGCAAACAAAAGTAAGCTGCCCCGCTTCTGGATGGCAGATTGCAGGAACCACTTGGTACTATCAAACCAGCCAGACTTGGAACTGGTGCCACCTTGGGCCTGGAAACCATCCTGCGTATCGTGGATTCTAAGGAGCCAGCCGGCCACTCCCAGCCACAGGGCCCCAAACACAAACAACGGCGCTTTTCCCTGGAAAACAAAATGCGCCTGCCAACTTTTTGACGGCAGATTGCAGGAGCCACTTGGCACTATCAAACCAGCCCGACTTGGCACTGGTGCCACCTCTGGTCTGGGAACTGTCCTGCGTATCGTGGATTCTAAGGAGCCAGCCGGCCACTCCCAGCCACAGGCCCCCAAACACAAACAATGGCGCTTTTCCCTGGAAAACAAAACTCGCCTGCCAACTGTTTGATGGCAGATTGCAGGAGCCACTTGTTACTATCAAACCAGCCCAACTTGGCACTGGTGCCACCATGGGTCTGGTCACCATCCTGCCTATCGTAGCTTTTCAGGAGCCAGCCGCTCACTCCCAGCCATAGGCCCCCAGCCACAAACCTCGGCCCGTTTCCCTGGCAAACAAAAGTAAGCTACCGCGCTTCTGGATGGCAGATTGCAGTAACCACTTTGCACCATCAAAGCAGCCCGACTTGTCACTGGTTCCACCTCTGGTCTGGGAACCATCCTGCGTATCGCGTATTCTAATTAGCCGGCCGGCCACTCCCAGCCACACGCCCCCAAATACAAACAACGGCGCTTTTCCCTGAAAAACAAATCTCGCCTGCCAACATTTTGATGGCAGATTACAGGAGCCACTTGGTACTATCAAACCAGCCCAACTTGGCACTGGTGCCACCATGGGTCTGGTCACCATCCTGCCTATCGTAGCTTTTCAGGAGCCAGCCGGTCACTCCCAGCCATAGGCCCCCAGACACAAAGCTCTGCCCGTTTCCCTGGCATACAAAAGTAAGCTGCCCCGCTTCTGGATGGCAGATTGCAGGAGCCACTTGGTAGTATTAAACCAGGCCAACTTGGCACTGGTGCCACCTTGGGTCTGGGAACAATGCTGCGTATCGTGGGTTCTAAGGAGCCCGCCGGCCACACCCAGGCACAGGCCCCCAAACACAAACAACGGCGCTTTTCCCTGGAAAACAGAACTCGCCTGCCAACTTTTTGATGGCAGATTGCAGGAGCCACTTGGTACTATCAAACCAGCCCAACTTGGCACTGGTGCCACCATGGGTCTGGTAAACATCCTGCCTATCGTAGCTTTTCAGGAGCCAGCCGGTCACTCCCAGCCATAGGCCCCAAGACACAAACCTCGGCCCATTTCCCTGGCAAACAAAAGTAAGCTGCCCCGGTTCTGGATGGCAGATTGCAGGAAACACTTGGTAGTATCAAACCAGCCCAACTTGGCACTGTTGCCACCTTGGGTCTGGGAACCATGCTGCGTATCGTGGATTCTAAGGAGCCAGCCGGCCACTCCCAACCATAGGCCGCCAGACACAAAGCTCGGCCCGTTTCCCTGGCAAACAAAAGTAAGTTAACCCGCTTCCGGATGGCAGATTGCAGGAGCCACTTTGCACCATCAAACTAGCCCGACTTGGCACTAGTGCCACCTCTGGTCTGGGGACCATCCTGCTTATTGTGGGTTCTAAGGATCCGGTTTGCCACTCCCAGCCACAGGCCCCCAAACACAATCAATGGCGCTTTTCCGTGGAAAACAAAACTCGACTGCCAACTTTTTGATGGCTGATTGCAGGAGCCACTTGGTGCTATCAAACCAGCCCAACTTTGCACTGGTGCCACCATGGGTCTGGTCACCATCCTGCCTATCGTAGCTTTTCAGGAGCCAGCCGGTCACTCCCAGCCATCGGCGCCCAGACACAAATGTCGGCCCGTTTCCATGGTAAACAAAAGTAAGCTGCCCCGCTTCTGGATGGCAGATTGCAGGACGCACTTAGTACTATCAAACCAGCCTGACTTGGCACTGGTGCCTCCTTGGGTCTGGGAACCATCCTGCGTATCGTGGATTCTAATTAGCCATCCGGCCTTTCCCAACCACAGCCCCTAAACACGAACACTGGCGCTTTTCCCTGGAAAACAAAACTCGCCTGCCAAATTTTTGATGGCAGATTGCAGGAGCCACTTGTTGCTCTCAAAACAGCCCGACTTGGCACTGATGCCACCTTGGCTCTGGGAACCATCCTGCGTATCGTGGATTCTAAGGAGCCAGCCACTCACTCCCAGCCATAGTCCCCCAGACAAAAACCTCGGCCCGTTTCCCTGGCATACAAAAGTAAGCTACCCCGCTTCTGGATGGCAGATTGCAGGAGCCACTTTGCACCATCAAACTAGCCCGACTTGGCAGTGGTGCCACCTCTGGTCTGGGAACCATCCTGCGTATCGTGGATTCTAAGGCACCAGCTGGCCCCTCCCAGCCACAGGCCCCCAAACACAAACAACGGCGCTTTTCCCTGGAAAACAAAACTCGACTGCCAACTTTTTGATGGCAGATTGCAGGAGCCACTTGGTACTATCAAACCAGCCCAACTTGGCACTGGTGCCACCATGGGTCTGGTCACCATCCTGCCTATCGTAGCTTTTCAGGAGCCAGCCGGTCACTCCCAGCCATAGGCCCCCAGACACAAAACCTCGACCCGTTTCCCTGGCAAACAAAAGTAAGCTGCCCCGCTTCTGGATGGCAGATTGCAGGAACCACATGGTACTATCAAACTAGCCAGACTTGGAACTGGTTCCACCATGGGCCTGGAAACCATCCTGCGTATCGTGGATTCTAAGGAGGCAGCCGGCCACTCCCAGCCACAGGGCCCCAAACACAAAAAACGGCGCTTTTCCCTGGAAAACAAAATGCGCCTGCCAACTTTTTGACGGCAGATTGCAGGAGCCACTTGGTACTATCAAACCAGCCCGACTTGGCACTGGTGCCACCTCTGGTCTGGGAACTGTCCTGCGTATCGTGGATTCTAAGGAGCCAGCCGTCCACTCCCAGCCACAGGTCCCCAAACACAAACAACGGCGCTTTTCCCTGGAAAACAAAACTGACCTGCCAAATTTTGATGGCAGATTGCAGGAGCCACTTGGTATTATCAAACCAGCCCAACTTGGCACTGGTGCCACCATGGGTCTGGTAACCATCCTGCCTATCGTAGCTTTTCAGGGGCCAGCTGGTCGCTCCGAGCCATAGCCCCCAGACAAAAACCTCGGCCCGTTTCCCTGGCAAACAAAAGTAAGCTGCCCCGCTTCTGGATGGCAGATTGCAGGAGCCACTTGGTACTATCAAACCAGCCCAACTTGGCACTGGTGCCACCTTGGGTCTGGGAACCATGCTGCGTATCGTGGATTCTAAGGAGCCAGCCGGCCACTCCCAGCCACAGGCCCCCAAACACAATCAATGGCGCTTTTCCCTGGAAAACAAAACTGGCCTGCCAACTTTTTGATGGCAGATTGCAGGAGCCACTTGGTGCTATCAAACCAGCCCAACTTGGCACTGGTGCCACCATGGGTCTGGTCACCATCCTGCCTATCGTAGCTTTTCAGGAGCCAGCCGGTCACTCCCAGCCATAGGCCCCCAGACACAAACCTCTGCCCGTTTCCTTGGCAAACAAATGTAAGCTACCCCGCTTCTGGATGGCAGATTGCAGGAGCCACTTTGCACCATCAAACCAGCCCGACTTGGCACTGGTGCCACCTTAGGTCTGGGAACCATCCTGCGTATCGTGGATTCTAAGGAGCCAGCTGGCCACTCTCAGCCACAGGCCCCCAAACACAAACAACGGCGCTTTTCCCTGGAAAACAAAACTGGCCTGCCAACATTTGATGGCAGATTGCAGGAGCCACTTGGTACTATCAAACCAGCCCAACTTGGCACTGGTGCCACCATGGGTCTTGTCACCATACTGCCTATCGTAGCTTTTCCGGAGCCAGCCGGTCACCCCCAGCCATAGGCCCCCAAATACAAACAACGGCGCTTTTCCCTGGAAAACAAAACTCGCCTGCCAAATTTTTGATGGCAGATTGCAGGAGCCACTTGGTACTATCAAACCAGCCCAACTTGGCACTGATGCCACCATGGGTCTGGGAACCATCCTGCGTATCGTGGATTCTAATTAGCCATCCGGCCTTTCCCAACCACAGCCCCCAAACACGAACACTGGCGCTTTTCCCTGGAAAACAAAACTCGCCTGCCAACTTTTTGATGGCAGATTGCAGGAGCCACTTGGTGCTATCAAACCAGCCCAACTTGGCACTGGTGTCACCATGGGTCTGGTCACCATCCTGCCTATCGTAGCTTTTCAGTAGCCTGCCGGTCACTCCCAGCCATAGGCCCCGAGACACAAAACCTCGGCCCGTTTCCCTGGCAAACAAAAGTATGCTGCCCCGCTTCTGGATGGCAGATTGCAGGAACCACTTGGTACTATCAAACCAGCCAGACTTGGAACTGGTGCCACCTTGGGCCTGGAAACCATCCTGCGTATCGTGGATTCTAAGGAGCCAGCCGGCCACTCCCAGCCACAGGGCCCCAAACACAAACAACGGCGCTTTTCCCTGGAAAACACAATGCGCCTGCCAACTTTTTGACGGCAGATTGCAGGAGCCACTTGGCACTATCAAACCAGCCCGACTTGGCACTGGTGCCACCTCTGGTCTGGGAACTGTCCTGCGTATCGTGGATTCTAAGGAGCCAGCCGGCCACTCCCAGCCACAGGCCCCCAAACACAAACAATGGCGCTTTTCCCTGGAAAACAAAACTCGCCTGCCAACTTTTTGATGGCAGATTGCAGGAGCCACTTGTTACTATCAAACCAGCCCAACTTGGCACTGGTGCCACCATGGGTCTGGTCACCATCCTGCCTATCGTAGCTTTTCAGGAGCCAGCCGGTCACTCCCAGCCATAGGCCCCCAGCCACAAACCTCGGCCCGTTTCCCTGGCAAACAAAAGTAAGCTACCGCGCTTCTGGATGGCAGATTGCAGTAACCACTTTGCACCATCAAAGCAGCCCGACTTGTCACTGGTTCCACCTCTGGTCTGGGAACCATCCTGCGTATCGCGTATTCTAATTAGCCGGCCGGCCACTCCCAGCCACACGCCCCCAAATACAAACAACGGCGCTTTTCCCTGAAAAACAAATCTCGCCTGCCAACATTTTGATGGCAGATTACAGGAGCCACTTGGTACTATCAAACCAGCCCAACTTGGCACTGGTGCCACCATGGGTCTGGTCACCATCCTGCCTATCGTAGCTTTTCAGGAGCCAGCCGGTCACTCCCAGCCATAGGCCCCCAGACACAAAGCTCTGCCCGTTTCCCTGGCATACAAAAGTAAGCTGCCCCGCTTCTGGATGGCAGATTGCAGGAGCCACTTGGTAGTATTAAACCAGGCCAACTTGGCACTGGTGCCACCTTGGGTCTGGGAACAATGCTGCGTATCGTGGGTTCTAAGGAGCCCGCCGGCCACACCCAGGCACAGGCCCCCAAACACAAACAACGGCGCTTTTCCCTGGAAAACAGAACTCGCCTGCCAACTTTTGGATGGCAGATTGCATGAGCCACTTGGTACTATCAAACCAGCCCAACTTGGCACTGGTGCCACCATGGGTCTGGTCACCATCCTGCCTATCGTAGCTTTTCAGGAGCCAGCCGGTCACTCCCAGCCATAGGCCCCCAGACACAAAACCTCGACCCGTTTCCCTGGCAAACAAAAGTAAGCTGCCCCGCTTCTGGATGGCAGATTGCAGGAACCACTTGTTACTATCAAACCAGCCAGACTTGGAACTGGTTCCACCATGGGCCTGGAAACCATCCTGCGTATCGTGGATTCTAAGGAGGCAGCCGGCCACTCCCAGCCACAAGGCCCCAAACACAAAAAACGGCGCTTTTCCCTGGAAAACAAAATGCGCCTGCCAACTTTTTGACGGCAGATTGCAGGAGCCACTTGGTACTATCAAACCAGCCCAACTTGGCACTGGTGCCACCATGGGTCTGGTCACCATCCTGCCTATCGTAGCTTTTCAGGGGCCAGCTGGTCGCTCCGAGCCATAGCCCCCAGACACAAACCTCGGCCCGTTTCCCTGGCAAACAAAAGTAAGCTGCCCCGGTTCTGGATGGCAGATTGCAGGAGCCACTTGGTACTATCAAACCAGCCAAACTTGGCACTGGTGCCACCTTGGGTCTGGGAACCATGCTGCGTATCGTGGATTCTAAGGAGCCAGGCGGCCACTCCCAGCCACAGGCCCCCAAACACAAACAATGGCGCTTTTCCCTGGAAAACAAAACTCGACTGCCAACTTTTTGATGGCAGATTGCAGGAGCCACTTGTTGCTCTCAAAACAGCCCGACTTGTCACTGGTTCCACCTCTGGTCTGGGAACCATCCTGCGTATCGTGGATTCTAAGGAGCCAGCCACTCACTCCCAGCCATAGTCCCCCAGACAAAAACCTCGGCCCGTTTCCCTGGCATACAAAAGTAAGCTACCCCGCTTCTGGATGGCAGATTGCAGGAGCCACTTTGCACCATCAAACTAGCCCGACTTGGCAGTGGTGCCACCTCTGGTCTGGGAACCATCCTGCGTATCGTGGATTCTAAGGCACCAGCTGGCCCCTCCCAGCCACAGGCCCCCAAACACAAACAACGGCGCTTTTCCCTGGAAAACAAAACTCGCCTGCCAACTTTTTGATGGCAGATTGCAGGAGCCACTTGGTACTATCAAACCAGCCCAACTTGGCACTGGTGCCACCATGGGTCTGGTCACCATCCTGCCTATCGTAGCTTTTAAGGAGCCAGCCTGTCACTCCCAGCCATAGGCCCCCAGACACAAAACCTCGACCCGTTTCCCTGGCAAACAAAAGTAAGCTGCCCCGCTTCTGGATGGCAGATTGCAGGAACCACTTGGTACTATCAAACCAGCCAGACTTGGAACTGGTTCCACCATGGGCCTGGAAACCATCCTGCGTATCGTGGATTCTAAGGAGGCAGCCGGCCACTCCCAGCCACAGGCCCCCAAACACAAACAACGGCGCTTTTCCCTGGAAAACAAAATGCGCCTGCCAACTTTTTGACGGCAGATTGCAGGAGCCACTTGGTACTATCAAACCAGCCCGACTTGGCACTGGTGCCACCTCTGGTCTGGGAACTGTCCTGCGTATCGTGGATTCTAAGGAGCCAGCCGTCCACTCCCAGCCACAGGTCCCCAAACACAAACAACGGCGCTTTTCCCTGGAAAACAAAACTCGCCTGCCAAATTTTGATGGCAGATTGCAGGAGCCACTTGGTGCTATCAAACCAGCCCAACTTGGCACTGGTGCCACCATGGGTCTGGTCACCATCCTGCCTATCGTAGCTTTTCAGTAGCCAGCCGGTCACTCCCAGCCATAGGCCCCGAGACACAAAACCTCGGCCCGTTTCCCTGGCAAACAAAAGTAAGCTGCCCCGCTTCTGGATGGCAGATTGCAGGAACCACTTGGTACTATCAAACCAGCCAGACTTGGAACTGGTGCCACCTTGGGTCTGGGAACCATACTGCGTATCGTGGATTCTAAGGAGCCAGCCGGCCACTCCCAGCCATAGGCCGCCAGACACAAAGCTCGGCCCGTTTCCCTGGCAAACAAAAGTAAGCTACTGCGCTTCTGGATGGCAGATTGCAGGAGCTACTTCGCACCATCAAACTAGCCCGACTTGGCACTGGTGCCACCTCTGGTCTGGGAACCATGCTGCGTATCGTGGATTCTAATTATCCAGCCGGCCACTCCGAGCCACCCGACCCCAAACACAAACAACGGCGCTTTTCCCTGGAAAACAAAACTCGCCTGCAAACTTTTTGTGAGCAGATTGCAGGAGCCACTTGGTACTATCAAATCAGCCCAACTTGGCACTGGTGCCACCATGGGTCTGGTCACCCTCCTGCCTATCGTAGCTTTTCAGGAGACAGCCGGTTAGTCCCAGCCATAGGCATCAAGATACAAATGTCGGCCCGTTTCCTTGGCAAACACAAGTAAGCTACCTCGCTTCTGGATGGCAGATTGCAGGAACTACTTTGCACCATCAAACCAGCCCGACTTGGCACTGGTGCCACCTTGGCTCTGGGAACCATGCTGCGTATCGTGGATTCTAAGGAGCCAGCTGGCCACTTCCAGCCACATGCCGCCAAACAAAAAGAACGGCGCTTTTCCCTGGAAAACAAATCTCGCCTGCCAACATTTTGATGGCAGATTACAGGAGCCAGTTGGTACTATCAAACCAGCCCAACTTGGCACTGGTGCCACCATGGGTCTGGTCACCATCCTGCCTATCGTAGCTTTTCACGACCTAGACGGTCACTCCCAGCCATAGGCCCACAGACACAAACCTCGGCCCGTTTCCCTGGCAAACAAAAGTAAGCTGCCCCGCCTCTGGATGGCAGATTGCAGGAACCACTTGGTACTATCAAAGCAGATTGACTTGGCACTGGTGCCACCTTGGGTCTGGGAACCATGCTGTGTATCGTGGATTCTAATTAGCCAGCCGGTCACTCCCAGCCACAGGCCACCAAACACAAACAACGGCGCTTTTCCCTGGAAAACAAAACTCGCCTGCCAACTTTTTGATGGCAGATTGCAGGAGCCACTTGGTACTATCAAACCAGCCCAACTTGGCACTGGTGCCACCATGGGTCTGGTCACCATCCTGCCTATCGTAGCTTTTCAGGAGCCAGCCGGTCACTCCCAGCCATAGGCCCCCAGACACAAAACCTCGACCCGTTTCCCTGGCAAACAAAAGTAAGCTGCCCCGCTTCTGGATGGCAGATTGCAGGAACCACTTGGTACTATCAAACCAGCCAGACTTGGAACTGGTTCCACCATGGGCCTGGAAACCATCCTGCGTATCGTGGATTCTAAGGAGGCAGCCGGCCACTCCCAGGCACAGGGCCCCAAACACAAACAACGGCGCTTTTCCCTGGAAAACAAAATGCGCCTGCCAACTTTTTGACGGCAGATTGCAGGAGCCACTTGGTACTATCAAACCAGCCCGACTTGGCACTGGTGCCACCTCTGGTCTGGGAACTGTCCTGCGTATCGTGGATTCTAAGGAGCCAGCCGTCCACTCCCAGCCACAGGTCCCCAAACACAAACAACGGCGCTTTTCCCTGGAAAATAAAACTCGCCTGCTAAATTTTGATGGCAGATTGCAGGAGCCACTTGGTACTATCAAACCAGCCCAACTTGGCACTGGTGCCACCATGGGTCTGGTAACCATCCTGCCTATCGTAGCTTTTCAGGGGCCAGCTGGTCGCTCCGAGCCATAGCCCCCAGACAAAAACCTCGGCCCGTTTCCCTGGCAAACAAAAGTAAGCTGCCCCGCTTCTGGATGGCAGATTGCAGGAGCCACTTGGTACTATCAAACCAGCCCAACTTGGCACTGGTGCAACCTTGGCTCTGGGAACCATGCTGCGTATCGTGGATTCTAAGGAGGCAGCCGGCCACTCCCAGCCACAAGCCCCCAAACACAAACAACGGCGCTTTTCCCCGGAAAACAAAACTCGCCTGCCAACTTTTTGATGGCAGATTGCAGGAGCCACTTGGTGCTATCAAACCAGCCCAACTTGGCACTGGTGCCACCATGGGTCTGGTCACCATCCTGCCTATCGTAGCTTTTCAGGAGCCAGCCGGTCACTCACAGCCATAGGCCCCCAGACACAAACCTCTGCCCGTTTCCTTGGCAAACAAATGTAAGCTACCCCGCTTCTGGATGGCAGATTGCAGGAGCCACTTTGCACCATCAAACCAGCCCGACTTGGCACTGGTGCCACCTTAGGTCTGGGAACCATCCTGCGTATCGTGGATTCTAAGGAGCCAGCTGGCCACTCTCAGCCACAGGCCCCCAAACACAAACAACGGCGCTTTTCCCTGGAAAACAAAACTGGCCTGCCAACATTAGATGGCAGATTGCAGGAGCCACTTGGTACTATCAAACCAGCCCAACTTGGCACTGGTGCCACCATGGGTCTGGTCACCATCCTGCCTATCGTAGCTTTTCAGGAGCCAGCCGGTCACTCCCAGCCATAGGCACCGAAATACAAATAACGGCGCTTTTCCCTGGAAAACAAAACTCGCCTGCCAACTTTTTGATGGCAGATTGCAGGAGCCACTTGGTACTATCTAATCAGCCCAACTTGTCACTGCTGCCACCATGGGTCTGGTCACCATACTGCCTATCGTAGCTTTTCCGGAGCCAGCCGGTCACTCCCAGCCATAGGCCCCCAGACAAAATCCTCGGCCCGTTTCCCTGGCAAACAAAAGTAAGTTAACCCGCTTCCGGATGGCAGATTGCAGGAGCCACTTTGCACCATCAAACTAGCCCGAGTTGGCACTGGTGCCACCTCTGGTCTGGGGACCATCCTGCTTATTGTGGGTTCTAAGGAGCCGGTTTGCCACTCCCAGCCACAGGCCCCCAAACACAATCAATGGCGCTTTTCCGTGGAAAACAAAACTCGACTGCCAACTTTTTGATGGCAGATTGCAGGAGCCACTTGGTGCTATCAAACCAGCCCAACTTGGCACTGGTGCCACCATGGGTCTGGTCACCATCCTGCCTATCGTAGCTTTTCAGGAGCCAGCCGGTCACTCCCAGCCATCGGCGCCCAGACACAAATGTCGGCCCGTTTCCATGGTAAACAAAAGTAAGCTGCCCCGCTTCTGGATGGCAGATTGCAGGACGCACTTGGTACTATCAAACCAGCCCGACTTGGCACTGGTGCCTCCTTGGGTCTGGGAACCATCCTGCGTATCGTGGATTCTAATTAGCCATCCGGCCTTTCCCAACCACAGCCCCTAAACACGAACACTGGCGCTTTTCCCTGGAAAACAAAACTGGCCTGCCAACTTTTTGATGGCAGATTGCAGGAGCCACTTGTTGCTCTCAAAACAGCCCGACTTGGCACTGGTGCCACCTTGGCTCTGGGAACCATCCTGCGTATCGTGGATTCTAAGGAGCCAGCCACTCACTCCCAGCCATAGTCCCCCAGACAAAAACCTCGGCCCGTTTCCCTGGCATACAAAAGTAAGCTACCCCGCTTCTGGATGGCAGATTGCAGGAGCCACTTTGCACCATCAAACTAGCCCGACTTGGCAGTGGTGCCACCTCTGGTCTGGGAACCATCCTGCGTATCGTGGATTCTAAGGCACCAGCTGGCCCCTCCCAGCCACAGGCCCCCAAACACAAACAACGGCGCTTTTCCCTGGAAAACAAAACTCGACTGCCAACTTTTTGATGGCAGATTGCAGGAGCCACTTGGTACTATCAAACCAGCCCAACTTGGCACTGGTGCCACCATGGGTCTGGTCACCATCCTGCCTATCGTAGCTTTTCAGGAGCCAGCCGGTCACTCCCAGCCATTGGCCCCCAGACACAAAACCTCGACCCGTTTCCCTGGCAAACAAACGTAAGCTGCCCCGCTTCTGGATGGCAGATTGCAGGAACCACTTGGTACTATCAAACCAGCCAGACTTGGAACTGGTTCCACCATGGGCCTGGAAACCATCCTGCGTATCGTGGATTCTAAGGAGGCAGCCGGCCACTCCCAGCCACAGGGCCCCAAACACAAAAAACGGCGCTTTTCCCTGGAAAACAAAATGCGCCTGCCAACAATTTGATGGCAGATTGCAGGAGCCACTTGGTACTATCAAACCAGCCCAACTTGGCACTGGTGCCACCATGGGTCTGGTCACCATCCTGCCTATCGTAGCTTTTCAGGAGCCAGCCGGTCACTCCTGGCCATATTCCCCGAGACACAAACCTCGGCCCGTTTCCCTGGCACACAAAAGTAAGCTGCCCCGATTCTGGATGGCAGATTGCAGGAGCCACTTTGCACCATCAAACTAACCTGACTTGACACTGGTGCCACCCTGGGTCTGGCAACCATCCTGCGTATCGTGGATTCTAATTAGCCAGCCGGCCACTCCCAGCCAGAGGACCCCAAACACAAACAACGGCGCTTTTCCCTGGAAAACAAAACTCGCCTGCCAAATTTTTGATGGCAGATTGCAGGAGCCACTTGGTACTATCAAACCAGCCCAACTTGGCACTGGTGCCACCATGGGTCTGGTCACCATCCTGCCTATCGTAGCTTTTCAGGACCCAGCCGGTCACTCCCAGCCATAGGCCCCCAGACACAAACCTCGGCCCGTTTCCCTGGCAAACAAAAGTAAGCTTCCCCGCTTCTGGATGGCAGATTGCAGGAACCACTTGGTAGTATCAAACCAGCCCGACTTGGCACTGGTGCCACCTCTGGTCTGGGAACCATGCTGCGTAACGTGGATTCTAAGGAGCCAGCCGGCCACTCCCAGCCACAGGCCGCCAAACACAAACAACGGCGCTTTTCCCTGGAAAACAAAACTCGCCTGCCAACAATTTGATGGCAGATTGCAGGAGCCACTTGGTACTATCAAACCAGCCCAACTTGGCACTGGTGCCACCATGGGTCTGGTCACCATCCTGCCTATCGTAGCTTTTCAGGAGCCAGCCGGTCACTCCCGGCCATATTCCCCGAGACACAAACCTCGGCCCGTTTCCCTGGCACACAAAAGTAAGCTGCCCCGATTCTGGATGGCAGATTGCAGGAACCACTTGGTATTATCAAAGCAGATTGACTTGGCACTGGTGCCACCTTGGGTCTGGGAACCATGCTGTGTATCATGGATTCTAATTAGCCAGCCGGTCACTCCCAGCCACAGGCCACCAAACACAAACAACGGCGCTTTTCCCTGGAAAACAAAACTCGCCTGCCAAATTTTTGATGGCAGATTGCAGGAGCCACTTGCTACTATCAAAACAGCCCAACTTGGCACTGGTGCCACCATGGGTCTGGTCACCATCCTGCCTATCGTAGCTTTTCAGGAGCCAGCGGCTCACTCCCAGACATAGGCCCCCAGACCAAAACCTCGGCCCTCTTCCCTGGCAGACAAAAGTAAGCTGCCCCGCTTCTGGGTGGCAGATTGCAGGAACCCCTTGGTAGTATCAAACCAGCACGACTTGGCACTGGTGCCACCTTGGCTGTGGGAACCATGCTGCGTATCGTGGATTCTAAGGAGCCAGCCGGCCACTCCCAGCCACAGGCCCCCAAACAAAAACAACGGCGCTTTTCCCTGGAAAACAAAACTCGCCTGCCAACAATTTGATGGCAGATTGCAGGAGCCACTTGGTACTATCAAACCAGCCCAACTTGGCACTGGTGCCACCATGGGTCTGGTCACCATCCTGCCTATCGTAGCTTTTCAGGAGCCAGCCGGTCACTCCCGGCCATATTCCCCGAGGCACAAACCTCGGCCCGTTTCCCTGGCACACAAAAGTAAGCTGCCCCGATTCTGGATGGCAGATTGCAGGAGCCACTTTGCACCATCAAACTAACCTGACTTGACACTGGTGCCACCATGGGTCTGGCAACCATCCTGCGTATCGTGGATTCTAATTAGCCAGCCGGCCACTCCCAGCCAGAGGACCCCAAACACAAACAACGGCGCTTTTCCCTGGAAAACAAAACTCGCCTGCCAAATTTTTGATGGCAGATTGCAGGAGCCACTTGGTACTATCAAACCAGCCCAACTTGACACTGGTGCCACCATGGGTCTGGTCACCATCCTGCCTATCGTAGCTTTTCAGGAGCCAGCCGGTCACTCCCAGCCATAGGCCCCCAGACACAAACCTCGGCCCGTTTCCCTGGCAAACAAAAGTAAGCTACCCCGCTTCTGGATGGCAGATTGCAGGAACCACTTGGTAGTATCAAACCAGCCCGACTTGGCACTGGTGCCACCTCTGGTCTGGGAACCCTCCTGCGTATCGTGGATTCTAAGGAGGCAGCCGGCCACTCCCAGCCACAGGCCCCCAAACACAAACAACGGCGCTTTTCCCTGGAAAACAAAACTCGCCTGCCAACTTTTTGATGGCAGATTACAGCACGCACTTGGTACTATCAAATCAGCTCAACTTGGCACTGGTGCCACTATGGGTCTGGTCACCATCCTGCCTATCGTAGCTTTTCAGGAGCCAGCCGGTCACTCCCAGCCATAGGCCCCGAGACACAAACCTCGGCCCGTTTTCCTGGCAAACAAAAGTAAGCTGCCCCGATCCTGGATGGCAGATTGCAGGAGCCACTTTGCACTATCAAACCAGTCCGACTTGGCACTGGTTCCCCCTTGGGTCTGGGAAACATCCTGCGTATCGTGGATTCTAAGGAGCCAGCTGGCCTCTCCCAGCCACATACCGCCAAACACAAACAATGGCGCATTTCCCTGGAAAACAAAACTCGCCTGCCAACTTTTTGATGGCAGATTGCAGGAGCCACTTGGTACTATCCAACCAGCCCGTCTTGGCACTGGTGCCACCTTGGATCTGGGAACCATGCTGCGTAATGTAGATTCTAAGACGCCAGGGGGCCACTCCCAGCCACAGGCCCCTAAACACAAACAACGGCGCTTTTCCCTGGAAAACAGAACTCGCCTGCCAAATTTTGGATGGGAGATTGCAGGAGCCACTTGGTACTATCAAACCAGCCCAACTTGGCACTGGTGCCACCATGGGTCTGGTCACCATCCTGCCTATCGTAGCTTTTCAGGAGCCAGCCGGTCACTCCCAGCCATAGGCCCCAAGATACAAACCTCGGCCCTTTTCCCTGGCAAACAAAAGTAAGCTGCCCCGCCTCTGGATGGCAGATTGCAGGAACCACTTGATACTATCAAACCAGCCCAACTTGGCACTGGTGCCACCTTGGGTCTGGGAACCATGCTGCGTATCGTGGATTCTAAGGAGCCAGCCGGCCACTCCCAGCCACAGGCCCCCGAACAAAAACAACGGCGCTTTTCCCTGGATAACAAAACTCGCCTGCCAACTTTTTGATGGCAGATTGCAGGAGCCACTTGGTACTATCAAATCAGCCCAACTTGGCACTGGTGCCACCATGGGTCTGGTAACCATCCTGCCTATCGTAGCTTTTCAGGAGCCAGCCGGTCACTCCCAGCCATAGGCCCCCAGACACAAAGCTCTGCCCGTTTCCCTGGCAAACAAAAGTAAGCTACCCCGCTTCTGGATGGCAGATTGCAGGAGCCACTTTGCACCATCAAACCAGCCCGACTTGGCACTGGTGCCACCTTGGATCTGGGAACCATCCTCCCTATCGTGGATTTTCAGGGGCCAGCCGGCAAATCTCAGCCATAGGCCCCCAAACACAAACCACGGCACTTTACTCTGGTAAACAAAACTCAACTGCCCCTCTTCTGGATGGCAAATTGCAGGACACACTTGGTACTACAAAACCAGCCCGACTTGGCACTGGTGCCACCTTGGGTCTGGTCACCATTCTGCATATCGTGCATTTTAAGGAGCCAGCTGGCCACTCCCAGCCATAGGCCCCCAGACACAAAGCTCTGCCCGTTTCCCTGGCAAACAAATGTAAGCTACCCCGCTTCTGGATGGCAGATTGCAGGAGCCACTTTGCACCATCAAACCAGCCCGACTTGGCACTGGTGCCACCTTGGATCTGGGAACCATCCTGCGTATCGTGGATTCTAAGGAGCCAGCTGGCCACTCTCAGCCACAGGCCCCCAAACACAAACAACGGTGCTTTTCCCTGGAAAACAAAACTCGCCTGCCAATTTTTGATGGCAGATTGCAGGAGCCACTTGGTACTATCAAACCAGCCCGACTTGGCACTGGTGCCACCATGGGTCTTGTCACCATACTGCCTATCGTAGCTTTTCCGGAGCCAGCGGGTCACTCCCAGCCGTAGGCCACCAAATACAAACAACGGCGCTTTTCCCTGGAAAACAAAAGTCGCCTGCCAAATTTTTGATGGCAGATTGCAGGAGCCACTTGGTACTATCAAACCAGCCCAACTTGGCACTGGTGCCACCTTGGGTCTGGTCACCATACTGCCTATTGTAGCTTTTCTGGAGCCAGCCGGTCACTCCCAGCCATAGGCCCCCAGACAAAATCCTCGGCCCGTTTCCCTGGCAAACAAAAGTACGTTAACCTGCTTCCGGATGGCAGATTGCAGGAGCCACTTTGCACCATCAAACTAGCCCGACTTGGCACTGGTGCCACCTCTGGTCTGGGGACCATCCTGCTTATCGTGGGTTCTAAGGAGCCGGTTGGCCACTCCCAGCCACAGGCCCCCAAACACAAACAATGGCGCTTTTCCCTGGAAAACAAAACTCGACTGCCAAATTTTTGATGGCAGATTGCAGGAGCCACTTGGTACTATCAAACCAGCCCAACTTGGCACTGGTGCCACCATGGGTCTGGTCACCATCCTGCCTATCGTAGCTTTTCAGTAGCCTGCCGGTCACTCCCAAACATAGGCGCCCAGACACAAATGTCGGCCCGTTTCCATGGTAAACAAAAGTAAGCTGCCCTGCTTCTGGATGGCAGATTGCAGGAACCACTTGTTACTATCAAACCAGCCCGACTTGGCACTGGTGCCTCCTTGGGTCTGGGAACCATCCTGCGTATCGTGGATTCTAAGGAGTCAGCCGGCCACTCCCAGCCACAGGGCCGCAAACACAAACCACGGCGCTATTCCCTGGAAAACAAAATGCGCATGCCAACTTTTTGACGGCAGATTGCAGGAGCCACTTGGTACTATCAAACCAGCCCGACTTGGCACTGGTGCCACCTCTGGTCTGGGAACTGTCCTGCGTATCGTGGATTCTAAGGAGCCAGCCGGCCACTCCGAGCCACAGGCCCCCAAACGCAAACAACGGCGCTTTTCCCTGGAAAACAAAACTCGCCTGCCAAATTTTGATGGCAGATTGCAGGAGACACTTGGTACTATCAAACCAGCCCAACTTGGCACTGGTGCCACCATGGGTCTGGTCACCATCCTGCCTATCGTAGCTTTTCAGGAGCCAGCCGGTCACTCCGAGCCATAGCCCCCAGACACAAACCTCGGCCCGTTTCCCTGGCAAACAAAAGTAAGCTACCGCGCTTCTGGATGGCAGATTGCAGGAGCCACTTTGCACCATCAAACTGGCCCGCCTTGGCACTGGTGCCACCTTGGGTCTGGGAACCATTCTGCCTATCGTGGATTGTCAGGAGCCAGCCGACCACTCTCGGCCACAGACACCAATCAAAAACAACGGCCCGTTTCACAGGCAAAAAAAACTCAGCTGCCCCGCTTCTGGATGGCAGATTGCAGGACGCCCTTGGTACTATCAAATCAGCCTAACTTGGCACTGGTGCAACCTCTGGTCTGGGAACCATCCCTCGTAACGTGGATTCTAAGGAGCCAGCTGTCCACTCCCAGCCAAAGGCCCCCAAACAAAAACAACGGCGCTTTTCCCTGGAAAACAAAACTCGCCTGCCAACATTTTGATGGCAGATTGCACGAGCCACTTGGTAGTATCAAACCAGCCCAACTTGGCACTGGTGCCACCATGGGTCTGGTCACCATCCTGCCTATCGTAGCTTTTCAGGAGCCAGCCGATCAGTCCCAGCCATAGGCCCCAAACACAAATCTCTGCCCGTTTCCCCGGCAAACAAAAGTAAGCTACCCCGCTTCTGGATGGCAGATTGCAGGAGCCACTTTAACCATCAAACCAGCCCGACTTGGCGCTGGTGCCACCTCGGGTCTGGGAACCATGCTGCGTATCGTGGATTCTAAGGACCCAGCCGGCCACTCCCAGCCACAGGCCCCCAAACACAAACAACGGCGCTTGTCCCTGGAAAACAAAACTGGCCTGCCAACTTTTTGATGGCAGATTGCAGGAGCCGCTTAGTACTATCAAACCAGCCTAACTTGGCACTGGAGCCACCATGGGTCTGGTCACCATTCTGCCTATCGGAGCTTTTCAGGAGCCAGCCGGTCACTCCCAGCCATAGGCCCCCAGTCACAAACCTCGGCCCGTTTCCCTGGCAAACAAAAGTAAGCTGCCCCGCTTCTGGATGGCAGATTGCAGGAGCCACTTCGTACTATCAAACCAGCCCGACTTGGCACTGGTGCCACCTCGGGTCTGGGAACCATCCTGCGTATTGTGGATTCTAAGGCGCCAGGCGGCCACTCCCAGCCGCAGGCCCCCAAACACAAACAACGGCGCTTTTCCCTGGAAAACAAAACTCGCCTGCCAACTTTTTGATGGCAGATTGCAGGAGACACTTGGTACTATCAAACCAGCCCAACTTGGCACTGGTGCCACCATGGGTCTGGTCACCATCCTGCCTATCGTAGCTTTTCAGGAGCCAGCCGGTCACTCCCAGCCATAGGCCCCCAGACACAAAGCTCGGCCCGTTTCCCTGGCAAACAAAAGTAAGCTGCCCCGCTTCTGGATGGCAGATTGCAGGAGCTATTTATTACTATCAAACCAGCCCGACTTGGCACTGGTGCCACCTTGGGTCTGGGAACCATCCTGCCTATCGTGGATTTTCAGGGGCCAGCCGGCCACTCTCAGCCATAGGCCCCCAAACACAAACCACGGCCCTTTTCTCTGGCAAACAAAACTCAACTGCCCCTCTTCTGGACGGCAAATTGCAGGACGCAGTTGGTACTACGAAAACAGCCCGACTTGGCGCTGATGCCACCTTGGGTCAGGGAACCATCCTGCGTATCGAGCTTTTTAAGGAGACAGCCGGCCACTCCCATCCATATACCGCCAAAAACAAACCACGGAACTTTTCTCCAGCAAACAAAAATCCGCTGCCCCGCGTCTGGATGGCAGATTGCAGGAGCCACTGTGCACCATCAAACCAGCCCGACTTGGCACTGGTGCCACCTTGGATCTGGGAACCATCCTGCCTATCGTGGATTTTCAGGGGCCAGCCGGCCACTCTCAGCCATAGGCCCCCAAACAAAAACCACGGCACTTTACTCTGGTAAACAAAACTCAACTGCCCCTCTTCTGGATGGCAAATTGCAGGACGCACTTGGTACTACAAAACCAGCCCGACTTGGCACTGGTGCCACTTTGGGTCTAGTCACCATCCTGCGTATCGTGCATTTTAAGGAGCCAGTTGGCCACTCCAAGCCATAGGCCCCCAGACACAAAGCTCTGCCCGTTTCCCTGGCAAACAAAAGTAAGCTACCCCGCTTCTGGATGGCAGATTAGAGGAGCCACTTTGCACCATCAAACCAGCCCAACTGGGCACTGCTGCCACCTTGGGTCTGGGAACCATCCTGCGTATCGTGGATTCTAAGGAGCCAGCCGGCCACTCCCATCCACAGGTCCCCAAACACAAACAACAGCGCTTTTCCCTGGAAAAAAAAACTCGCCTGCCAACTTTTTGATGGCAGATTGCAGGAGCCACTTTGCAACATAAAACCAGCCCGACTTGGCACTGGTCCCACCTTGGATCTCGGAACCATCCTGCCTATCGTGGATTTTCAGGGGCCAGCCGGCCACTCTCAGCCATGTACCCCCAAACAAAAACCACGGCCCTTTCCTCTGGCCAACAAAACTCAACTGCCCCTCTTCTGGATGGCAAATTGCAGGAGCCACTTGCTACTACAAAACCAGCCCAACTTGGCACTGGTGCCACCTTGGCTCAGGGAACCATGCTGCGTATCGTGGATTCTAATGAGCCAGCCGGCCACTCCCAGCCACAGGCGCCCAAAAAAAACCAAAGACCTTTTCTCTTGCAAACAAAAATCGGCTACCCCGCTTCTGGATGGCGGATTGCAGGAGACACTTTGCATCATCAAACCAGCCCGACTTGGCACTGGTGCCACCTTGGGTCTGGGAACCATGCTGCCTGGCGTGGATTTTCAGGAGCCAGCCGGCCACTCTCAGCCATAGGCCCTCAAGCACAAACCACGGCCCTTTTCTCTGGCAAACAAAACTCAACTGCCCCTCTTCTGGAAGGCAAATTGCAGGACGCAATTGGTACTACAAAAACAGCCCAACTGGGCACTGGTGCCACCATGGGTCTGGTAACAATCCTGCCTATCGTAGCTTTTCAGGAGCCAGCCGGTCACTCCCAGCCATAGGGCCCCAGACAAAAACCTCGGCCAGTTTCCCTGGCAAACAAAAGTAAGCTACCCCGCTTCTGGATGGCAAATTGCAGGAGCCACTTTGCACAATCAAACTGGCCCGACTTGGCACTGGTGCCACCTCTGGTCTGGGAACCATCCTGCGTATCGTGGATTCAAAGGAGCCAGCTGGCCACTCCCAGCCACAGGCACCCAAACACAAACAACGGCGCTTTTCCCCGGAAAACAAAACTGGCCTGCCAACTTTTTGATGGCAGATTGCAGGAGCCACTTTGCAACATAAAACCAGCCCGACTCGGCACAGGTTCCACCTTGGATCTCCGAACCATCCTGCCGATCGTGGATTTTCAGGGGCCAGCCGGCCACTCTCAGCCATGTACCCCCAAACAAAAACCACGGCCCTTTCCTCTGGCAAACAAAACTCAACTGCCCCTCTTCTGGATGGCAAATTGCAGGAGCCACTTGCTACTACAAAACCAGCCCAACTTGGCACTGGTGCCACCTTGGCTCTGGGAACCATGCTGCGTATCGTGGATTCTAATGAGCCAGCCGGCCACTGCAAGCCACAGGCGCCCAAAAAAAACCAAAGACTTTTCTCTTGCAAACAAAAATCGGCTACCCCGCTTCTGGAGGGCAGATTGCAGGAGACACTTTGCACCATCAAACCAGCCCGACTTGGCACTGGTGCCACCTTGGGTCTGGGAACCATGCTGCCTAGCGTGGATTTTCAGGAGCCAGCCGGCCACTCTCAGCCATATGCCTTTAAACACAAACCACGGCCCTTTTCTCTGGCAAACAAAACTCAACTGCCCCTCTTCTGGAGGGCAAATTGCAGGACGCACTTGGTACAACAAAAACATCCCAACTTGGCACTGGTGCCACCTTGGGTCTGGGAACCATCCTGCGTATCGAGCATTTTAAGGAGCCAGCTGGCCCCTCCCAGCCATATGCCCCCAAAAACGAACCACGGACTTGTTCTCTGGCAAAAAAAAATCAGCTGCCCCGCGTTGGGATGGCCGATTAGAGGAGCCACTTTGCACCATCAAACCAGCCCAACTGGGCACTGCTGCCACCTCTGGTCTGGGAACCATCCTGCGTATCGTGGATTCTAAGGAGCCAGCTGGCCACTCCCAGCCACAGGCCCCCAATCACAAACAACAGCGCTTTTCCCTGGAAAACAAAACTCGCCTGCCAACTTTATGATGGCAGATTGCAGGAGCCACTTGGTACTATCAAACCAGCCCAACTTGGCACTGCTGCCACCATGGGTCTGGTCACCATCCTGCCTATCGTAGCTTTTCAGGACCTAGCCGGTCACTCTCAGCCATAGGCCGCCAGACACAAAGCTCGGCCCGTTTCCCTGGCAAACAAAAGTAAGCTGCCCCGCTTCTAGATGGCAGATTGCAGGAGCCACTTGGTACTATCAAACCAGCCCGACTTGGCAGTGATGCCACCTTGGCTCTGGGAACCATCCTGCCTATCGTGGATTTTCAGGGGCCAGCCGGCCACTCTCAGCCATATGCCCCCAAACACAAACCACGGCCCTTTTCTCTGGCAAACAAAACTCAACTGCCCCTCTTCTGGATGGCAAATTGCAGGACGCACTTGGTACTACAAAAACAGCCCGACTTGGCACTGATGCCACCTTGGCTCTGGGAACCATCCTGCGTATCGAGCTTTTAAGGAGCCAGCCGGCGACGCCCAGCCATATACGGCCAAAAACAAACCACGGAACTTTTCTCCAGCAAACAAAAATCCGCTGCCCCGCGTCTGGATGGCAGATTGCAGGAGCCACTTTGCACCATCAAACCAGCCCGACTTGGCTCTGGTGCCACCTTGGGTCTGGGAACCATTCTGCCTATCGTGGATTTTCAGGGGCCAGCCAGCCACTCTGAGCCATAGGCCCCCAAACAAAAACCACGGCCCTTTTCTCTGGCAAACAAAACTCAGCTGCCCCGCTTCTGGATGGCAGATTGCAGGACGCACTTGGTACTATCAAACCAGCCCGACTTGGCACTGGTGCCACCTTGGGTCTGGGAACCATCCTGCGTATTGTGGATTGTCAGGAGCCAGCCGACCACTCTCGGCCACAGACCCCAATCAAAAACAACGGCCCGATTCACAGGCAAAAAAATCTCAGCTGCCCCACTTGTGGATGGGGGATTGCAGGAAGCGCTTGACACTGTCAAACCAGCCCAACTTGGCACTGGTGCCACCTTGGGTCTGGGAACGATGCTGCGTATCATGGAATTTAAGGAGCCAGTCGGCCACTCCCAGCCACAGGACCCAAACACATACCACAGCCCTTTTCTTTGGCAAACAAAACTCAGCTGCCTGCTTTTGGATGGCAGATTGCAGGAGCCACTTGGTACTATCAAACCAGCCCAACTTGGCACTGGTTCCCCCTTGGGTCTGGGAAACATCCTGCGTATCGTGGATTCTAAGGAGCCAGCTGGCCTCTCCCAGCCACATACCGCCAAACACAAACAATGGCGCATTTCCCTGGAAAACAAAACTCGCCTGCCAACTTTTTGATGGCAGATTGCAGGAGCCACTTGGTACTATCCAACCAGCCCGTCTTGGCACTGGTGCCACCTTGGATCTGGGAACCATGCTGCGTAATGTAGATTCTAAGACGCCAGGGGGCCACTCCCAGCCACAGGCCCCTAAACACAAACAACGGCGCTTTTCCCTGGAAAACAGAACTCGCCTGCCAAATTTTGGCTGGGAGATTGCAGGAGCCACTTGGTACTATCAAACCAGCCCAACTTGGCACTGGTGCCACCATGGGTCTGGTCACCATCCTGCCTATCGTAGCTTTTCAGGAGCCAGCCGGTCACTCCCAGCCATAGGCCCCAAGATACAAACCTCGGCCCTTTTCCCTGGCAAACAAAAGTAAGCTGCCCCGCCTCTGGATGGCAGATTGCAGGAACCACTTGATACTATCAAACCAGCCCAACTTGGCACTGGTGCCACCTTGGGTCTGGGAACCATGCTGCGTATCGTGGATTCTAAGGAGCCAGCCGGCCACTCCCAGCCACAGGCCCCCGAACAAAAACAACGGCGCTTTTCCCTGGATAACAAAACTCGCCTGCCAACTTTTTGATGGCAGATTGCAGGAGCCACTTGGTACTATCAAATCAGCCCAACTTGGCACTGGTGCCACCATGGGTCTGGTAACCATCCTGCCTATCGTAGCTTTTCAGGAGCCAGCCGGTCACTCCCAGCCATAGGCCCCCAGACACAAAGCTCTGCCCGTTTCCCTGGCAAACAAAAGTAAGCTACCCCGCTTCTGGATGGCAGATTGCAGGAGCCACTTTGCACCATCAAACCAGCCCGACTTGGCACTGGTGCCACCTTGGATCTGGGAACCATCCTCCCTATCGTGGATTTTCAGGGGCCAGCCGGCAAATCTCAGCCATAGGCCCCCAAACACAAACCACGGCACTTTACTCTGGTAAACAAAACTCAACTGCCCCTCTTCTGGATGGCAATTTGCAGGACACACTTGGTACTACAAAACCAGCCCGACTTGGCACTGGTGCCACCTTGGGTCTGGTCACCATTCTGCATATCGTGCATTTTAAGGAGCCAGCTGGCCACTCCCAGCCATAGGCCCCCAGACACAAAGCTCTGCCCGTTTCCCTGGCAAACAAATGTAAGCTACCCCGCTTCTGGATGGCAGATTGCAGGAGCCACTTTGCACCATCAAACCAGCCCGACTTGGCACTGGTGCCACCTTGGATCTGGGAACCATCCTGCGTATCGTGGATTCTAAGGAGCCAGCTGGCCACTCTCAGCCACAGGCCCCCAAACACAAACAACGGTGCTTTTCCCTGGAAAACAAAACTCGCCTGCCAATTTTTGATGGCAGATTGCAGGAGCCACTTGGTACTATCAAACCAGCCCGACTTGGCACTGGTGCCACCATGGGTCTGGTCACCATACTGCCTATCGTAGCTTTTCCGGAGCCAGCGGGTCACTCCCAGCCGTAGGCCACCAAATACAAACAACGGCGCTTTTCCCTGGAAAACAAAAGTCGCCTGCCAAATTTTTGATGGCAGATTGCAGGAGCCACTTGGTACTATCAAACCAGCCCAACTTGGCACTGGTGCCACCATGGGTCTGGTCACCATACTGCCTATTGTAGCTTTTCTGGAGCCAGCCGGTCACTCCCAGCCATAGGCCCCCAGACAAAATCCTCGGCCCGTTTCCCTGGCAAACAAAAGTACGTTAACCTGCTTCCGGATGGCAGATTGCAGGAGCCACTTTGCACCATCAAACTAGCCCGACTTGGCACTGGTGCCACCTCTGGTCTGGGGACCATCCTGCTTATCGTGGGTTCTAAGGAGCCGGTTGGCCACTCCCAGCCACAGGCCCCCAAACACAAACAATGGCGCTTTTCCCTGGAAAACAAAACTCGACTGCCAAATTTTTGATGGCAGATTGCAGGAGCCACTTGGTACTATCAAACCAGCCCAACTTGGCACTGGTGCCACCATGGGTCTGGTCACCATCCTGCCTATCGTAGCTTTTCAGTAGCCTGCCGGTCACTCCCAAACATAGGCGCCCAGACACAAATGTCGGCCCGTTTCCATGGTAAACAAAAGTAAGCTGCCCTGCTTCTGGATGGCAGATTGCAGGAACCACTTGTTACTATCAAACCAGCCCGACTTGGCACTGGTGCCTCCTTGGGTCTGGGAACCATCCTGCGTATCGTGGATTCTAAGGAGTCAGCCGGCCACTCCCAGCCACAGGGCCGCAAACACAAACCACGGCGCTATTCCCTGGAAAACAAAATGCGCATGCCAACTTTTTGACGGCAGATTGCAGGAGCCACTTGGTACTATCAAACCAGCCCGACTTGGCACTGGTGCCACCTCTGGTCTGGGAACTGTCCTGCGTATCGTGGATTCTAAGGAGCCAGCCGGCCACTCCGAGCCACAGGCCCCCAAACGCAAACAACGGCGCTTTTCCCTGGAAAACAAAACTCGCCTGCCAAATTTTGATGGCAGATTGCAGGAGACACTTGGTACTATCAAACCAGCCCAACTTGGCACTGGTGCCACCATGGGTCTGGTCACCATCCTGCCTATCGTAGCTTTTCAGGAGCCAGCCGGTCACTCCGAGCCATAGCCCCCAGACACAAACCTCGGCCCGTTTCCCTGGCAAACAAAAGTAAGCTACCGCGCTTCTGGATGGCAGATTGCAGGAGCCACTTTGCACCATCAAACTGGCCCGCCTTGGCACTGGTGCCACCTTGGGTCTGGGAACCATTCTGCCTATCGTGGATTGTCAGGAGCCAGCCGACCACTCTCGGCCACAGACACCAATCAAAAACAACGGCCCGTTTCACAGGCAAAAAAAACTCAGCTGCCCCGCTTCTGGATGGCAGATTGCAGGACGCCCTTGGTACTATCAAATCAGCCTAACTTGGCACTGGTGCAACCTCTGGTCTGGGAACCATCCCTCGTAACGTGGATTCTAAGGAGCCAGCTGTCCACTCCCAGCCAAAGGCCCCCAAACAAAAACAACGGCGCTTTTCCCTGGAAAACAAAACTCGCCTGCCAACATTTTGATGGCAGATTGCACGAGCCACTTGGTAGTATCAAACCAGCCCAACTTGGCACTGGTGCCACCATGGGTCTGGTCACCATCCTGCCTATCGTAGCTTTTCAGGAGCCAGCCGATCAGTCCCAGCCATAGGCCCCAAACACAAATCTCTGCCCGTTTCCCCGGCAAACAAAAGTAAGCTACCCCGCTTCTGGATGGCAGATTGCAGGAGCCACTTTAACCATCAAACCAGCCCGACTTGGCGCTGGTGCCACCTCGGGTCTGGGAACCATGCTGCGTATCGTGGATTCTAAGGACCCAGCCGGCCACTCCCAGCCACAGGCCCCCAAACACAAACAACGGCGCTTGTCCCTGGAAAACAAAACTGGCCTGCCAACTTTTTGATGGCAGATTGCAGGAGCCGCTTAGTACTATCAAACCAGCCTAACTTGGCACTGGAGCCACCATGGGTCTGGTCACCATTCTGCCTATCGGAGCTTTTCAGGAGCCAGCCGGTCACTCCCAGCCATAGGCCCCCAGTCACAAACCTCGGCCCGTTTCCCTGGCAAACAAAAGTAAGCTGCCCCGCTTCTGGATGGCAGATTGCAGGAGCCACTTCGTACTATCAAACCAGCCCGACTTGGCACTGGTGCCACCTCGGGTCTGGGAACCATCCTGCGTATTGTGGATTCTAAGGCGCCAGGCGGCCACTCCCAGCCGCAGGCCCCCAAACACAAACAACGGCGCTTTTCCCTGGAAAACAAAACTCGCCTGCCAACTTTTTGATGGCAGATTGCAGGAGACACTTGGTACTATCAAACCAGCCCAACTTGGCACTGGTGCCACCATGGGTCTGGTCACCATCCTGCCTATCGTAGCTTTTCAGGAGCCAGCCGGTCACTCCCAGCCATAGGCCCCCAGACACAAAGCTCGGCCCGTTTCCCTGGCAAACAAAAGTAAGCTGCCCCGCTTCTGGATGGCAGATTGCAGGAGCTATTTATTACTATCAAACCAGCCCGACTTGGCACTGGTGCCACCTTGGGTCTGGGAACCATCCTGCCTATCGTGGATTTTCAGGGGCCAGCCGGCCACTCTCAGCCATAGGCCCCCAAACACAAACCACGGCCCTTTTCTCTGGCAAACAAAACTCAACTGCCCCTCTTCTGGACGGCAAATTGCAGGACGCAGTTGGTACTACGAAAACAGCCCGACTTGGCGCTGATGCCACCTTGGGTCAGGGAACCATCCTGCGTATCGAGCTTTTTAAGGAGACAGCCGGCCACTCCCATCCATATACCGCCAAAAACAAACCACGGAACTTTTCTCCAGCAAACAAAAATCCGCTGCCCCGCGTCTGGATGGCAGATTGCAGGAGCCACTGTGCACCATCAAACCAGCCCGACTTGGCACTGGTGCCACCTTGGATCTGGGAACCATCCTGCCTATCGTGGATTTTCAGGGGCCAGCCGGCCACTCTCAGCCATAGGCCCCCAAACAAAAACCACGGCACTTTACTCTGGTAAACAAAACTCAACTGCCCCTCTTCTGGATGGCAAATTGCAGGACGCACTTGGTACTACAAAACCAGCCCGACTTGGCACTGGTGCCACTTTGGGTCTAGTCACCATCCTGCGTATCGTGCATTTTAAGGAGCCAGTTGGCCACTCCAAGCCATAGGCCCCCAGACACAAAGCTCTGCCCGTTTCCCTGGCAAACAAAAGTAAGCTACCCCGCTTCTGGATGGCAGATTAGAGGAGCCACTTTGCACCATCAAACCAGCCCAACTGGGCACTGCTGCCACCTTGGGTCTGGGAACCATCCTGCGTATCGTGGATTCTAAGGAGCCAGCCGGCCACTCCCATCCACAGGTCCCCAAACACAAACAACAGCGCTTTTCCCTGGAAAAAAAAACTCGCCTGCCAACTTTTTGATGGCAGATTGCAGGAGCCACTTTGCAACATAAAACCAGCCCGACTTGGCACTGGTCCCACCTTGGATCTCGGAACCATCCTGCCTATCGTGGATTTTCAGGGGCCAGCCGGCCACTCTCAGCCATGTACCCCCAAACAAAAACCACGGCCCTTTCCTCTGGCCAACAAAACTCAACTGCCCCTCTTCTGGATGGCAAATTGCAGGAGCCACTTGCTACTACAAAACCAGCCCAACTTGGCACTGGTGCCACCTTGGCTCAGGGAACCATGCTGCGTATCGTGGATTCTAATGAGCCAGCCGGCCACTCCCAGCCACAGGCGCCCAAAAAAAACCAAAGACCTTTTCTCTTGCAAACAAAAATCGGCTACCCCGCTTCTGGATGGCGGATTGCAGGAGACACTTTGCATCATCAAACCAGCCCGACTTGGCACTGGTGCCACCTTGGGTCTGGGAACCATGCTGCCTGGCGTGGATTTTCAGGAGCCAGCCGGCCACTCTCAGCCATAGGCCCTCAAGCACAAACCACGGCCCTTTTCTCTGGCAAACAAAACTCAACTGCCCCTCTTCTGGAAGGCAAATTGCAGGACGCAATTGGTACTACAAAAACAGCCCAACTGGGCACTGGTGCCACCATGGGTCTGGTAACAATCCTGCCTATCGTAGCTTTTCAGGAGCCAGCCGGTCACTCCCAGCCATAGGGCCCCAGACAAAAACCTCGGCCAGTTTCCCTGGCAAACAAAAGTAAGCTACCCCGCTTCTGGATGGCAAATTGCAGGAGCCACTTTGCACAATCAAACTGGCCCGACTTGGCACTGGTGCCACCTCTGGTCTGGGAACCATCCTGCGTATCGTGGATTCAAAGGAGCCAGCTGGCCACTCCCAGCCACAGGCACCCAAACACAAACAACGGCGCTTTTCCCCGGAAAACAAAACTGGCCTGCCAACTTTTTGATGGCAGATTGCAGGAGCCACTTTGCAACATAAAACCAGCCCGACTCGGCACAGGTTCCACCTTGGATCTCCGAACCATCCTGCCGATCGTGGATTTTCAGGGGCCAGCCGGCCACTCTCAGCCATGTACCCCCAAACAAAAACCACGGCCCTTTCCTCTGGCAAACAAAACTCAACTGCCCCTCTTCTGGATGGCAAATTGCAGGAGCCACTTGCTACTACAAAACCAGCCCAACTTGGCACTGGTGCCACCTTGGCTCTGGGAACCATGCTGCGTATCGTGGATTCTAATGAGCCAGCCGGCCACTGCAAGCCACAGGCGCCCAAAAAAAACCAAAGACTTTTCTCTTGCAAACAAAAATCGGCTACCCCGCTTCTGGAGGGCAGATTGCAGGAGACACTTTGCACCATCAAACCAGCCCGACTTGGCACTGGTGCCACCTTGGGTCTGGGAACCATGCTGCCTAGCGTGGATTTTCAGGAGCCAGCCGGCCACTCTCAGCCATATGCCTTTAAACACAAACCACGGCCCTTTTCTCTGGCAAACAAAACTCAACTGCCCCTCTTCTGGAGGGCAAATTGCAGGACGCACTTGGTACAACAAAAACATCCCAACTTGGCACTGGTGCCACCTTGGGTCTGGGAACCATCCTGCGTATCGAGCATTTTAAGGAGCCAGCTGGCCCCTCCCAGCCATATGCCCCCAAAAACGAACCACGGACTTGTTCTCTGGCAAAAAAAAATCAGCTGCCCCGCGTTGGGATGGCCGATTAGAGGAGCCACTTTGCACCATCAAACCAGCCCAACTGGGCACTGCTGCCACCTCTGGTCTGGGAACCATCCTGCGTATCGTGGATTCTAAGGAGCCAGCTGGCCACTCCCAGCCACAGGCCCCCAATCACAAACAACAGCGCTTTTCCCTGGAAAACAAAACTCGCCTGCCAACTTTATGATGGCAGATTGCAGGAGCCACTTGGTACTATCAAACCAGCCCAACTTGGCACTGCTGCCACCATGGGTCTGGTCACCATCCTGCCTATCGTAGCTTTTCAGGACCTAGCCGGTCACTCTCAGCCATAGGCCGCCAGACACAAAGCTCGGCCCGTTTCCCTGGCAAACAAAAGTAAGCTGCCCCGCTTCTAGATGGCAGATTGCAGGAGCCACTTGGTACTATCAAACCAGCCCGACTTGGCAGTGATGCCACCTTGGCTCTGGGAACCATCCTGCCTATCGTGGATTTTCAGGGGCCAGCCGGCCACTCTCAGCCATATGCCCCCAAACACAAACCACGGCCCTTTTCTCTGGCAAACAAAACTCAACTGCCCCTCTTCTGGATGGCAAATTGCAGGACGCACTTGGTACTACAAAAACAGCCCGACTTGGCACTGATGCCACCTTGGCTCTGGGAACCATCCTGCGTATCGAGCTTTTTTAAGGAGCCAGCCGGCGACGCCCAGCCATATACCGCCAAAAACAAACCACGGAACTTTTCTCCAGCAAACAAAAATCCGCTGCCCCGCGTCTGGATGGCAGATTGCAGGAGCCACTTTGCACCATCAAACCAGCCCGACTTGGCTCTGGTGCCACCTTGGGTCTGGGAACCATTCTGCCTATCGTGGATTTTCAGGGGCCAGCCAGCCACTCTGAGCCATAGGCCCCCAAACAAAAACCACGGCCCTTTTCTCTGGCAAACAAAACTCAGCTGCCCCGCTTCTGGATGGCAGATTGCAGGACGCACTTGGTACTATCAAACCAGCCCGACTTGGCACTGGTGCCACCTTGGGTCTGGGAACCATCCTGCGTATTGTGGATTGTCAGGAGCCAGCCGACCACTCTCGGCCACAGACCCCAATCAAAAACAACGGCCCGATTCACAGGCAAAAAAATCTCAGCTGCCCCACTTGTGGATGGGGGATTGCAGGAAGCGCTTGACACTGTCAAACCAGCCCAACTTGGCACTGGTGCCACCTTGGGTCTGGGAACGATGCTGCGTATCATGGAATTTAAGGAGCCAGTCGGCCACTCCCAGCCACAGGACCCAAACACATACCACAGCCCTTTTCTTTGGCAAACAAAACTCAGCTGCCTGCTTTTGGATGGCAGATTGCAGGAGCCACTTGGTACTATCAAACCAGCCCAACTTGGCACTGGTGCCTCCATGGGTCTGGTCACCATCCTGCGTATCGTAGCTTTTCAGGAGCCAGCTGGTCAGTCCCAGCCATAGGCCCCAGACACAAAGCTCTGCCCGTTTCCCTGGCAAACAAAAGTAAGCTACCCCGCTTCTGGATGGCACATTGCAGGAGACACTTTGCACCATCAAACCAGCCCGACTTGGCACTGGTGCCACCTCTGGTCTGGAAACCATCCTGCGTATCGTGGATTCTTAGGAGCTAGCTGGCCACTCCCAGCCACAGGCCCCCAAACAAAAACAACGGCGCTTTTCCCTGGAAAACAAAACTCGCCTGCCAACTTTTTGATGGCAGATTGCAGGAGCCACTTGGTACTATCAAACCAGCCCAACTTGGCACTGGTGCCACCATGGGTCTGGTCACCATCCTGCCTACTGTAGCTTTTCAGGAGCCAGCCGGTCACTCCCAGCCATAGGCCCCCAGACACAAACCTCGGCCCGTTTCCCTGGCAAACAAAAGTAAGCTGCCCCGCTTCTGGATGGCAGATTGCAGGAGTTATTTATTACTATCAAACCAGCCAGACGTGGCACTGGTGCCACCTTGGATCTGGGAACCATCTTGCCTATCGTGGATTTTAAGGAGCCAGCCGGCCTCTCTCAGCCATATGCCCCCAAACACAAACCACGGCCCTTTTCTCTGGCAAACAAAACTCAACTGCCCCTCTTCTGGATGGCAGATTGCAGGAGCCACTTGGTACTATCAAACCAGCCCTACTTGGCACTGGTGCCACCTTGGCTCTGGGAAGCATGCTGCGTATCATGGATTTTCAGGAGCCAGCCCGCCACTGCAAGCTACAGGCCCCCAAACACAAACAACAGCCTTTTTCTCTGGCAAACAAAACTCAACTGCCCCTCTTCTGGATGGCAAATTGCAGGACGCACTTGGTACTACGAAAACAGCCCGACTTGGCGCTGATGCCACCTTGGGTCAGGGAACCATCCTGCGTATCGAGCTTTTTAAGGAGCCAGCCGGCGACGCCCAGCCATATACCGCCAAAAATAAAACCACGGAACTTTTCTCCAGCAAACAAAAATCCGCTGCCCCGCGTCTGGATGGCAGATTGCAGGAGCCACTTTGCACCATGAAACCAGCCCAACTTGGCGCTGGTGCCACCTTGGGTCTGGGAACCATCCTGCGTATCGTGGATTCTAATTAGCCAGCCGGCCACTCCCAGCCACAGGCCCCCAAACAAAAACAACGGCGCTTTTCCCTGGAAAACAAATCTGGCCTGCAAACATTTTGATGGCAGATTGCAGGAGCCACTTGGTACTATCAAACCAGCCCAACTTGGCACTGGTGCCACCTTGGCTCTGGGAACCATGCTGTGTAACGTAGATTCTAAGGCGCCAGGCGGCCACTCCCAGCCACAGGCCCCCAAACACAAACAACGGCGCTTTTCCCTGGAAAACAAAACTCGCCTGCCAACTTTTTGATGGCAGATTGCAGGAGCCACTTGGTACTATCAAACCAGCCCAACTTGGCTCTGGTGCCACCATGGGTCTGGTCACCATCCTGCCTATCGTAGCTTTTCAGGAGCCAGCCGGTCACTCCCAGCCATAGGCCCCCAGACAAAAACCTCGGCCCGTTTCCCTGGCAAACAAATATAAGCTGCCCCGCTTCTGGATGGCAGATTGCAGGAGTTATTTAGTACTATCAAACCAGCCAGACGTGGCACTGGTGCCACCTTGGATCTGGGAACCATCTTGCCTATCGTGGATTTTAAGGAGCCAGCCGGCCTCTCTCAGCCATATGCCCCCAAACACAAACCACGGCCCTTTTCTCTGGCAAACAAAACTCAACTGCCCCTCTTCTGGATGGCAGATTGCAGGAGCCACTTGGTACTATCAAACCAGCCCGACTTGGCACTGGTGCCACCTTGGGTCTTGGAAGCATGCTGCGTATCATGGATTTTCAGGAGCCAGCCCGCCACTGCAAGCTACAGGCCCCCAAACACAAACAACAGCCTTTTTCTCTGGCAAACAAAATTCAGCTGCCCCGCTTCTGGATGGCAGATTGCAGGAGCCACTTGGTAGTATCAAACCAGCCCGACTTGGCACTGGTGCCAACTTGGGTCTGGGAACCATCCTGCGTATCGTGGATTCTAAGTAGCCAGCTGGCCACTCCCAGCCACAGGTCCCCAAACACAAACAACGGTGCTTTTCCCTGGAAAACAAAACTGGCCTGCCAACTTTTTGATGGCAGATTGCAGGAGCCACTTGGTACTATCAAACCAGCCCAACTTGGCACTGGTGCCACCATGGGTCTGGTCACCATCCTGCCTATCGTAGCTTTTCAGGAGCCAGCCGGTCACTCCCAGCCATAGGCCCCCAGCCACAAACCTCGGCCCGTTTCCCTGGCACACAAAAGTAAGCTACCCCGCTTCTGGATGGCAGATTGCAGGAGCAACTTGGCATCATCAAACCAGCCCGACTTGGCACTGGTGCCACCTCTGGTCTGGGAACCATCCTGCGTATCGTGGGTTCTAAGGAGCCAGCCGGCCACTCCCAGCCACAGGCGCCCAATCACAAACAACGGCGCTTTTCCCTGGAAAACAAAACTCGCCTGCTAGCTTTTTAATGGCAGAGTGCAGGAGCCACTTGGTACTATCAAACCAGCCCAACTTGGCACTGGTGCCACTATGGGTCTGGTCACCATCCTGCCTATCGTAGCATTTCAGGAGCCAGTCGGTCACTCCCAGCCGTAGGCCCCCAGACACAAAGCTCTGCCCGTTTCCCTGGCAAACAAAAGTAAGCTACCCCGCTTCTGTATGGCAGATTGCAGGAGCCACTTTGCACCATCAAACCAGCCCAACTTGGCACTGGTGCCACCATGGGTCTGGGAACCATCCTGCGTATCGTGGATTCTAAGGAGCCAGCCGGCCACTCCCAGGCACAGGCCCCCAAACAAAAACAACGGCGCTTTTCCCTGGAAAACAAAACTCGCCTGTCAACTTTTTGATGGCAGATTGCAGGAGCCACTTGGTACTATCAAACCAGCCTGACTTGGCACTGGTGCCACCTTGGCTCTGGGAACCATGCTGCGTAACGTAGATTCTGAGGCGCCAGGCGGCCACTCCCAGCCACAGGCCCCCAAACACAAACAACGGCGCTTTTCCCTGGAAAACAAAACTCGCCTGCCAACTTTTTGATGGCAGATTGCAGGAGCCACTTGGTACTATCAAACCAGCCCAACTTGGCTCTGGTGCCACCATGGGTCTGGTCACCATCCTGCCTATTGTAGCTTTTCAGGAGCCAGCCGGTCACTCCCAGCCATAGGCCCCCAGACAAAAACCTCGGCCCGTTTCCCTGGCAAACAAAAGTAAGCTGCCCTGCTTCTGGATGGCAGATTGCAGGAGTTATTTAGTACTATCAAACCAGCCAGACGTGGCACTGGTGACACCTTGTATCTGGGAACCATCTTGCCTATCGTGGATTTTAAGAGCCAGCCGGCCTCTCTCAGCCATATGCCCCCAAACACAAACCACGGCCCTTTTCTCTGGCAAACAAAACTCAACTGCCCCTCTTCTGGATGGCAGATTGCAGGAGCCACTTGGTACTATCAAACCAGCCCGACTTGGCACTGGTGCCACCTTGGGTCTGGGAAGCATGCTGCGTATCATGGATTTTCAGGAGCCAGCCCGCAACTGCAAGCTACAGGCACCCAAACACAAACAACAGCCTTTTTCTCTGGCAAACAAAATTCAGCTGCCCCGCTTCTGGATGGCAGATTGCAGGAGCCACTTGGTACTATCAAACCAGCCTGACTTGGCACTGGTGCCAACTTGGGTCTGGGAACCATCCTGCCTATCGTGGATTCTAAGCAGCCAGCTGGCCACTCCCAGCCACAGGCCCCCAAACACAAACAACGGTGCTTTTCCCTGGAAATCAAAACTCGCCTGCTAGCTTTTTGATGGCAGAGTGCAGGAGCCACTTGGTACAATCAAACCAGCCCAACTTGGCACTGGTGCCACTATGGGTCTGGTCACCATCCTGCCTATCGTAGCATTTCAGGAGCCAGTCGGTCACTCCCAGCCGTAGGCCCCCAGACACAAACAACGGCCCGTTTCCCTGGCAAACAAAAGTAAGCTGCCCCGCTTCTGGATGGCAGATTGCAGGAGCCACTTGGTACTATCAAACCAGCCCAACTTGGCACTGGTGCCACCATGGGTCTGGTCACCATCCTGCCTATCGTAGGTTTTCAGGGGCCAGCCAGCCAGCCCCAGGCACTGGCCCCCAGACAGGAATTTCGGCCCGTTTCCCAGGCAAACCAAAGTAAGCTACCCCGCTTCTGGATGGCAGATTGCAGGAGCCACTTTGCACCATCAAACCAGCCCAACTTGACACTGGTGCCACCTCTGGCCTGGGAACCATCCTGCGTATCGTGGATTCTAAGCAGCCACCCGGCCACTCCGAGCCACAGGCCCCCAAACACAAACAACGGCGCTTTTCCCCGGAAAACAAAACTCGCCTGCCAACATTTGGATGACAGATTGCAGGACCCACTTGGTACTATCAAACCAGCCCAACTTGGCACTGGTGCCACCATGGGTCTGGTCACCATCCTGCCTAGCATAGCTTTTCAGGAGCCAGGAGGCCACTCCCAGCCATAGACCCCCAGACAGAAACCTCGGCCCGTTTCCATGGAAAACAAAAGTAAGCTGCCCCGCTTCTGGATGGTAGATTGCAGGAGCCACTTGGTACTATCAAATTAGCCCAACTTGGCACTGGTGCCACCATGGGTCTGGTAAACATCCTGCCTATCGTAGCTTTTCAGGAGCCAGCCAGTCACTCCCTGCCATAGGGCCCCAGACAAATACCTCGGCCCGTTTCCCTGGCAAACAAAAGTAAGCTGCCCCGCTTCTGGATGGCAGATTGCAGGAGCCACTTGGTACTATGAAACCAGCCCGACTTGGCACTGGTGCCACCTTGGATCTGGGAACCATGCTGCGTAACGTGGATTCTAAGACGACAGGCGGCCACTCCCAGCCACAGGGCCCCAAACACAAACAACGGTGCTTTTCCCTGGAGAACAAAACTCGCCTCCCAACTTTTTGATGGCAGATTGCAGGAGCCACTTGGTACTATCAAATCAGCCCAACTTGGCACTGCTGCTACCATGGGTCTGGTAATCATCCTGCCTACTGTAGCTTTTCAGGAGCCAGCCGGTCACTCCCAGCCATAGGCCCCCAGAAAAAAACCTCGGCCCGTTTCCCTGGCAAACAAAAGTAAGCTGCCCCGCTTCTGGATGGCAGATTGCAGGAACCACTTGGTACTATCAAACCAGCCTGACTTGGAACTGGTGCCACCTTGGGTCTGGGAACCATCCTGCGTATCGTGGATTCTAAGGAGCCAGCCGGCCACTCCCAGCCACAGGACCCCAAACACAAACAACAGCGCTTTTCTCTGGCAAACAAAACTCAGTTGCCCTGCTTTTGGATGGCAGATTGCAGGAGCGACTTGGTACTATCAAACCAGCCCAACTTGGCACTGGTGCCTCCATGGGTCTGGTAACCATCCTGCCTATCGTAGCTTTTCAGGAGCCAGCCGGTCACTCCCAGCCATAGGCCCCAGACACAAAGCTCTGCCCGATTCCCTGGCAAACAAAAGTAAGCTACCCCGCTTCTGGATGGCAGATTGCAGGAACCACTTTGAAACCTCAAACCAGCCCGACTTGGCACTGGTGCCACCTCTGGTCTGGGAACCATCCTGCGTATCGTGGATTCCAAGGAGTCATCTGGCCACTCCCAGCTACAGGCCCACAAGCACAAACAACGGCGCTTTTCCCTGGAAAACAAAAGTGGCCTGCCAAATATTTGATGGCAGATTGCAGGAGCCACTTGGTACTATCAAACCAGCCCAACTTGGCACTGGTGCCACCATGGGTCTGGTCACCATCCTGCCTATCGTAGCTTTTCAGGAGCCAGCCGGTCACTCCCAGCCATAGGCCCCCAGACACAAAGCTCGGCCCGTTTCCCTGGCAAACAAAAGTAAGCTGCCCCGCTTCTGGATGGCAGATTGCAGGAGCTATTTAGTACTATCAAATCAGCCCGACTTGGCACTGGTGCCACCTCTGGTCTGGGAACCATCCTGCCTATCGTGGATTTTCAGGGGCCAGCCGGCCACTCTCAGCCATACGCCCCCAAACACAAACCACGGCCCTTTTCTCTGGCAAACAAAACTCAACTGCCCCTCTTCTGGATGGCAAATTGCAGGACGCACTTGGTACTACGAAAACAGCCCGACTTGGCACTGATGCCACCTTGGCTCTGGGAACCATCCTGCGTATCGAGCTTTTTAAGGAGCCAGCCGTCCACGCCCAGCCATATATCGCCAAAAACAAACCACGGAACTTTCCTCCAGCAAACAAAAATCCGCTGCCCCGCGTCTGGATGGCAGATTGCAGGAGCCACTTTGCACCATCAAACCAGCCCGACTTGGCACTGGTGCCACCTTGGATCTGGGAACCATTCTGCCTATCGTGGATTTTCAGGGGCCAGCCGGCCACTCTCAGCCATAGGCCCCCAAAAACAAACCACGGCACTTTACTCTGGTAAACAAAACTCAACTGCCCCTCTTCTGGATGGCAAATTGCAGGACGCACTTGGTACTACAAAAGCAGCCCGACTTCGCACTGGTGCCACCTTGGGTCTGGTCACCATCCTGCGTAGGGTGCATTTTAAGGAGCCAGCTGGCCACTCCCAGCCATAGGCCCCCAGACACAAAATTCTGCCCGTTTCCCTGGCAAACAAAAGTAATCTACCCCGCTTCTGTATGGCAGATTGCAGGAGCCACTTTGCACCATCAAACCAGCCCAACTTGGCACTGGTGCCACCTTGGGTCTGGGAACCATCCTGCATATCGTGGATTCTAAGGAGCCAGCCGGCCACTCCCAGCCACAGGCCCCCAAACAAAAACAACGGCGCTTTTCCCTGGAAAACAAAACTCGCCTGCCAACTTTTTGATGGCAGATTGCAGGAGCTATTTAGTACTATCAAACCAGCCCGACTTGGCACTGGTGCCACCTTGGATCTGGGAACCATCCTGACTATTGTGGATTTTCAGGTGTCAGCCGGCCCTTCTCAGCCATATTCCCTCAAACACAAACCACAGCCCTTTTCTCTGGCAAACAAAACTCAACTGCCCCTCTTCTGGAAGGCAAATTGCAGGACGCACTTGGTACTACAAAAACAGCCCAACTTGGCACTGGTGCCACCTCTGGCCTGGGAACCATCCTGCGTATCGAGCTTTTTAAGGAGCCAGCCGGCCACTCCCAGCCATATGCCCCAAAAATGAACCACGGACTTGTTGTCTGGCAAACAAAAATCAGCTGCCCCGCGTCGGGATGGCAGATTGCAGGAGGCACTTTGCACCATCAAACCAGCCCGACTTGGCTCTGGTGCCACCTTGGGTCTGGGAACCATTCTGCCTATCGTGGATTTTCAGGGGCCAGCCGGCCACTCTGAGCCATAGGCCCCCAAACAAAAACCACGGCCCTTTTCTCTGGCAAACAAAACTCAGCTGCCCCGCTTCTGGATGGCAGATTGCAGGACGCACTTGGTACAATCAAACCAGCCCAACTTGGCACTGGTGCCACCTTGGGTCTGGGAACCATCCTGCGTATTGTGGATTGTCAGGAGCCAGCCGACCACTCTCGGCCACAGACCCCAATCAAAAACAACGGCCCGATTCACAGGCAAAAAAATCTCAGCTGCTCCACTTGTGGATGGGAGATTGCAGGAGGCGCTTGACACTGTCAAACCAGCCCAACTTGGCACTGGTGCCACCTTGGCTCTGGGAACCATGCTGCGTATCATGGAATTTAAGGAGCCAGTCGGCCACTCCCAGCCACAGGACCCAAACACAAACCACGGCCCTTTTCCCTGGCAAACAAAACTCAGCTGCCCTGCTTTTGGATGGCAGATTGCAGGAGCCACTTGGTACTATCAAACCAGTCCAACTTGGCACTGGTGCCTCCATGGGTCTGGTCACCATCCTGCGTATCGTAGCTTTTCAGGAGCCAGCCGGTCAGTCCCAGCCATAGGCCCCAGACACAAAGCTCTGCCCGTTTCCCTGGCAAACAAAAGTAAGCTACCCCGCTTCTGGATGGCAGATTGCGGGAGCCACTTGGTACTATCAAACCAGCCCGACTTGGCACTGGTGCCACCTTGGCTCTGGGAACCATCCTGCGTATCGTTGATTCTTAGGAGCCAGCTGGCCACTCCCAGCCACAGGCCCCCAAACACAAACAACGGTGCTTTTCCCTGGAAAACAAAACTGGCCTGCCAACTTTTTGATGGCAGATTGCAGGAGCCACTTGGTACTATCAAACCAGCCCAACTTGGCTCTGGTGCCACCATGGGTCTGGTCACCATCCTGCCTATCGTAGCTTTTCAGAGCCAGCCGGTCACTCCCAGCCATAGGCCCCCAGACAAAAACCTCGGCCCGTTTCCCTGGCAAACAAAAGTAAGCTGCCCCGCTTCTGGATGGCAGATTGCAGGAGTTATTTAGTACTATCAAACCAGCCAGACGTGGCACTGGTGCCACCTTGGATCTGGGAACCATCTTGCCTATCGTGGATTTTAAGGAGCCAGCCGGCCTCTCTCAGCCATATGCCCCCAAACACAAACCACGGCCCTTTTCTCTGGCAAACAAAACTCAACTGCCCCTCTTCTGGATGGCAGATTGCAGGAGCCACTTGGTACTATCAAACCAGCCCTACTTGGCACTGGTGCCACCTTGGGTCTGGGAAGCATGCTGCGTATCATGGATTTTCAGGAGCCAGCCCGCCACTGCAAGCTACAGGCCCCCAAACACAAACAACAGCCTTTTTCTCTGGCAAACAAAATTCAGCTGCCCCGCTTCTGGATGGCAGATTGCAGGAGCCACTTGGTAGTATCAAACCAGCCCGACTTGGCACTGGTGCCAACTTGGGTCTGGGAACCATCCTGCGTATCGTGGATTCTAATTAGCCAGCTGGCCACTCCCAGCCACAGGCCCCCAAACACAAACAACGGTGCTTTTCCCTGGAAAACAAAACTGGCCTGCCAACTTTTTGATGGCAGATTGCAGGAGCCACTTGGTACTATCAAACCAGCCCAACTTGGCACTGGTGCCACCATGGGTCTGGTCACCATCCTGCCTATCGTAGCTTTTCAGGAGCCAGCCGGTCACTCCCAGCCATGGGCCCCCAGCCACAAACCTCGGCCCGTTTCCCTGGCACACAAAAGTAAGCTACCCCGCTTCTGGATGGCAGATTGCAGGAGCAACTTGGCATCATCAAACCAGCCCGACTTGGCACTGGTGCCACCTCTGGTCTGGGAACCATCCTGCGTATCGTGGGTTCTAAGGAGCCAGCCGGCCACTCCCAGCCACAGGCCCCCAATCACAAACAACGGCGCTTTTCCCTGGAAAACAAAACTCGCCTGCTAGCTTTTTGATGGCAGAGTGCAGGAGCCACTTGGTACAATCAAACCAGCCCAACTTGGCACTGGTGCCACTATGGGTCTGGTCACCATCCTGCCTATCGTAGCATTTCAGGAGCCAGCCGGTCACTCCCAACCGTAGGCCTCCAGACACAAACCTCGGCCCGTTTCCCTGGCAAACAAAAGTAAGCTGCCCCGCTTCTGGATGGCAGATTGCAGGAGCTATTTATTACTATCAAACCAGCCCAACTTAGCACTGGTGCCACCTTGGGTCAGGTCACCATCCTGCCTATCGTAGCTTTTCAGGGGCCAGCCAGCCAGCCCCAGGCACTGGCCCCCAGACAAGAATTTCGGCCCATTTCCCTGGCAAACAAAAGTAAGCTACCCCGCTTCTGGATGGCAGATTGCAGGAGCCACTTGGTAATATCAAACCAGCCCAACTTGGCACTGGTGCCACCACTGGTCTGGGAACCATCCTGCGTATCGTGGATTCTAAGCAGCCACCCGGCCACTCCGAGCCACATGCCCCCAAACACAAACAACGGCGCTTTTCCCCGGAAAACAAAACTCGCCTGCCAACAATTTGATGGCAGATTGCAGGAGCCACTTGGTACTATCAAACCAGCCCAACTTGGCACTGGTGCCACCATGGGTCTGGTCACCATCCTGCCTAGCATAGCTTTTCAGGAGCCAGGAGGTCACTCCCAGCCATAGACCACCAGACAGAAACCTCGGCCCGTTTCCATAGAAAAAAAAAGTAAGCTGCCCCGCTTCTGGATGGCAGATTGCAGGAGCCACTTGGTACTATCAAATTAGCCCAACTTGGCACTGGTGCCACCATGGGTCTGGTAAACATCCTGCCTATCGTAGCTTTTCAGGAGCCAGCCAGTCACTCCCTGCCATAGGGCCCCAGACAAATACATCGGCCCGTTTCCCTGGCAAACAAAAGTAAGCTGCCCCGCTTCTGGATGGCAGATTGCAGGAGCCACTTGGTACTATCAAACCAGCCCGACTTGGCAATGGTGCCACCTCTGGTCTGGGAACCATCCTGCGTAACGTGGATTCTAAGACGACAGGCGGCCACTCCCAGCCACAGGCCCCCAAACACAAACAACGGCGCTTTTCCCTGGAAAACAAAACTGGCCTGCCAACATTTTGATGGCAGATTGCAGGAGCCACTTGGTGCTATCAAATCAGCCCAACTTGGCACTGCTGCTACCATGGGTCTGGTAATCATCCTGCCTAATGTAGCTTTTCAGTTGCCAGCGGGTCACTCCCAGCCATAGGCCCCCAGAAAAAATCCTCGGCCCGTTTCCCTGGCAAACAAAAGTAAGCTGCCCCGCTTCTGGATGGCAGATTGCAGGAACCTCTTGGTACTATCAAACCAGCCAGACTTGGAACTGGTGCCACCTTGGGACTGGAAAACATCCTGCGTATCGTGGATTCTAAGGAGCCAGCCGGCCACTCCCAGCCACAGGCCCCCAAACACAAACAACGGCGCTTTTCCCTGGAAAACAAAACTGGCCTGCCAACATTTTGATGGCAGATTGCAGGAGCCACTTGGTGCTATCAAACCAGCCAACTTGGCACTGGTGCCACCATGGGTCTGGTCAAAATCCTGCCTATCGTAGCTTTTCAGGAGCCAGCTGGCCACTCCCAGCCATAGGCGCCCAGACACAAATCTCGGCCCATTTCCATGGTAAACAAAAGTAAGCTGCCCCGCTTCTGGATGGCAGATTGCAGGAGCCACTTGGTACTATCAAACCAGCCCAACCTGGCACTGGTACCACCTCGGGTCTGGTAACCATCCTGCCTATCGTAGCTTTTCAGGAGCCAGCCGGTCACTCCCAGCCATAGGCCCCCAGACACAAACCTCGCCCCGTTTCCCTTGCAAACAAAAGTAAGCTGCCCCGCTTCTGGATGGTAGATTGCAGGAGCCACTTGGTACTATCAAACCAGCCCGACTTGGCACTGGTGCCACCTCTGGTCTGGGAACCATGCTGCGTAACGTAGATTCTAAGGCGTGAGGTGGCCACTCCAAGCCACAGGCCCCCAAACAGAAACAAAGGCGCTTTTCTCTGGGAAACAAAACTCAGTTGCCCTGATTTTGGATGGCTGATTGCAGGAGCGACTTGGTACTATCAAACCAGCCCAACTTGGCACTGGTGCCTCCATGGGTCTGGTAACCATCCTGCCTATCGTAGCTTTTCAGGAGCCAGCCGGTCACTCTCAGCCATAGGCCCCAGACACAAAGCTCTGCCCGTTTCCCTGGCAAACAAAAGTAAGCTACCCCGCTTCTGGATGGCAGATTGCAGGAGCCACTTTGAACCATCAAACCAGCCCAACTTGGCACTGGTGCCACCTCGGGTCTGGGCACCATCCTGCGTTTTGTGGATTCTAAGGAGCCACCTGGCCACTCCCAGCCACAGGCCCACAAACACAAACAACGGCGCTTTTCCCTGGAAAACAAAACTGGCCTGCCAAATTTTTGATGGCAGATTGCAGGAGCCACTTGGTACTATCAAACCAGCCCAACTTGGCACTGGTGCCACCATGGGTCTGGTCACCATCCTGCCTATCGTAGCTTTTCAGGAGCCAGCCGGTCACTCCCAGCCATAGGCCCCCAGACACAAATCTCGGCCCGTTTCCATGGCAAACAAAAGTAAGCTGCCCCGCTTCTGGATGGCAGATTGCAGGAGCTATTTATTACTATCAAACCAGCCCGACTTGGCACTGGTGCCACCTCTGGTCTGGGAACCATCCTGCCTATCGTGGATTTTCAGGGGCCAGCCGGCCACTCTCAGCCATATGCCCCCAAACACAAACCACGGCCCTTTTCTCTGGCAAACAAAACTCAACTGCCCCTCTTCTGGATGGCAAATTGCAGGACGCACTTGGTACTACGAAAACAGCCCGACTTGGCACTGATGCCACCTTGGGTCAGGGAACCATCCTGCGTATCGAGCTTTTTAAGGAGCCAGCCGGCCACGCCCAGCCATATACCGCTAAAAACAAACCACGGAACTTTTCTCCAGCAAACAAAAATCCGCTGCCCCGCGTCTGGATGGCAGATTGCAGGAGCCACTTTGCACCATCAAACCAGCCCGACTTGGCACTGGTGCCACCTTGGATCTGGGAACCATTCTGCCTATCGTGGATTTTCAGGGGCCAGCCGGCCACTCTCAGCCATAGGCCCCCAAACACAAACCACGGACCTTTACTCTGGTAAACAAAACTCAATTGCCCCTCTTCGGGATGGCAAATTGCAGGACACACTTGGTACTAAAAAACCAGCCCGACTTGGCACTGGTGCCACATTGGGTCTGGTCACCATCCTGCGTATCGTGCATTTTAAGGAGCCAGCTGGCCACTCCCAGCCATATGACACCAAACACAACCCACGGCCCTTTCCTCTGGGAAACAAAACTCAGCTGCCCAGCGTCTGGATGGCACATTGCAGGAGCCACTTCGTACTATCAAACCCGCCCGACTTGGCACTGCTGCCACCTTGGCTCCTGGAACCATCCTGCGTATCGTGGATTCTAAGGAGCCAGCCGGCCACTCCCAGCCGCAGGCCCCCAAACAGAAACAACGGCGCTTTTCCCTGGAAAACAAAACTCGCCTGCCAAAATTTTGATGGCAGATTGCAGGAGCCACTTGGTACTATCAAACCAGCCCGACTTGGCACTGCTGCCGCCTTGGGTCTGGGAACCATGCTGCGTAACGTAGATTCTAATGCGCCAGGCGGCCACTCCCAGCCACAGGCCCACAAAGAAAAACAACGGCGCTTTTCCCTGGAAAACAAAACTCGCCTGCCAACTTTTTGATGGCAGATTGCAGGAGCCACTTGGTACTATCAAATCAGCCCAACTTGGCACTGGTGCCACCATGGGTCTGGTAACCATCCTGCCTATCGTAGCTTTTCAGGAGCCAGCCGGTCACTCCCAGCCATAGGCCCCCAGACACAAACCTCGGCCCGTTTCCCTGGCAAACAAATGTAAGCTACCGCGCTTCTGGATGGCAGATTGCAGGAGCCACTTTGCACCATCAAACCAGCCCGACTTGGCACTGGTTCCAGTTCTGGTCTGGGAACCATCCTGCTTATCGTGGATTCTAAGGAGACAGCGGGCCACTCCCAGCCACAGGCCCCCAAACACAAACAACGGCACTTTTCCCTGGAAAACAAAACTGGCCTGCCAAATTTTTGATGGCAGATTGCAGGAGCCACTTGGTACTATCAAACCAGCCCAACTTGGCACTGGTGCCACCATGGGTCTGGTCACCATCCTGCCTATCGTAGCTTTTCAGGAGCCAGCCGGTCACTCCCAGCCATAGGCCCCCAGACACAAACCTCGGCCCGTTTCCCTGGCAAACAAAAGTAAGCTGCCCCACTTCTGGATGGCAGATTGCAGGAGCTATTTATTACTATCAAACCAGCCTGACTTGGCACTGGTGCCACCTCTGGTCTGGGAACCATCCTGCCTATCGTGGATTTTCAGGGGCCAGCCGGCCACTCTCAGCCATATGCCCCCAAACACAAACCACGGCCCTTTTCTCTGGCAAACAAAACTCAACTGCCCCTCTTCTGGATGGCAGATTGCAGGAGCCACTTGGTACTATCAAACCAGCCCGACTTGGCACTGGTGCCACCTTGGGTCTGGGAAGCATGCTGCGTATCATGGATTTTCAGGAGCCAGCCCGCCACTGCAAGCTACAGGCCCCCAAACACAAACAACAGCCTTTTTCTCTGGCAAACAAAATTCAGCTGCCCCGCTTCTGGATGGCAGATTGCAGGAGCCACTTGGTAGTATCAAACCAGCCCGACTTGGCACTGGTGCCAACTTGGGTCTGGGAACCATCCTGCGTATCGTGGATTCTAATTAGCCAGCTGGCCACTCCCAGCCACAGGCCCCCAAACACAAACAACGGTGCTTTTCCCTGGACAACAAAACTCGCCTGCCAACTTTTTGATGGCAGATTGCAGGAGCCACTTGGTACTATCAAACCAGCCCAACTTGGCACTGGTGCCACCATGGGTCTGGTCACCATCCTGCCTATCGTAGCTTTTCAGGAGCCAGCCAGTCACTCCCAGCCATGGGCCCCCAGCCACAAACCTCGGCCCGTTTCCCTGGCAAACAAAAGTAAGCTGCCCCGCTTCTGGATGGCAGATTGCAGGAGCCACTTTGCACCATCAAACCAGCCCGACTTGGCACTGGTTCCAGTTCTGGTTTGGGAACCATCCTGCTTATCGTGGATTCTAAGGAGACAGCTGGCCACTCCCAGCCACAGGCCCCCAAACACAAACAACGGCACTTTTCCCTGGAAAACAAAACTGGCCTGCCAAATTTTTGATGGCAGATTGCAGGAGCCACTTGGTACTATCAAACCAGCCCGACTTGGCACTGGTGCCACCTCTGGTCTGGGAACCATCCTGCCTATCGTGGATTTTCAGGGGCCAGCCGGCCACTCTCAGCCATATGCCCCCAAACACAAACCACGGCCCTTTTCTCTGGCAAACAAAACTCAACTGCCCCTCTTCTGGATGGCAAATTGCAGGACGCACTTGGTACTACGAAAACAGCCCGACTTGGCACTGATGCCACCTTGGGTCAGGGAACCATCCTGCGTATCGAGCTTTTTAAGGAGCCAGCCGGCCACGCCCAGCCATATACCGCCAAAAACAAACCACGGAACTTTTCTCCAGCAAACAAAAATCCGCTGCCCCGCGTCTGGATGGCAGATTGCAGGAGCCACTTTGCACCATCAAACCAGCCCGACTTGGCACTGGTGCCACCTTGGATCTGGGAACCATTCTGCCTATCGTGGATTTTCAGGGGCCAGCCGGCCACTCTCAGCCATAGGCCCCCAAACACAAACCACGGACCTTTACTCTGGTAAACAAAACTCAACTGCCCCTCTTCGGGATGGCAAATTCCAGGACGCACTTGGTACTAAAAAACCAGCCCGACTTGGCACTGGTGCCACATTGGGTCTGGTCACCATCCTGCGTATCGTGCATTTTAAGGAGCCAGCTGGCCACTCCCAGCCATATGACACCAAACACAACCCACGGCCCTTTCCTCTGGGAAACAAAACTCAGCTGCCCAGCGTCTGGATGGCACATTGCAGGAGCCACTTCGTACTATCAAACCCGCCCGACTTGGCACTGCTGCCACCTTGGCTCCTGGAACCATCCTGCGTATCGTGGATTCTAAGGAGCCAGCCGGCCACTCCCAGCCGCAGGCCCCCAAACAGAAACAACGGCACTTTTCCCTGGAAAACAAAACTCGCCTGCCAAAATTTTGATGGCAGATTGCAGGAGCCACTTGGTACTATCAAACCAGCCCGACTTGGCACTGCTGCCGCCTTGGGTCTGGGAACCATGCTGCGTAACGTAGATTCTAATGCGCCAGGCGGCCACTCCCAGCCACAGGCCCACAAAGAAAAACAACGGCGCTTTTCCCTGGAAAACAAAACTCGCCTGCCAACTTTTTGATGGCAGATTGCAGGAGCCACTTGGTACTATCAAACCAGCCCAACTTGGCACTGGTGCCACCATGGGTCTGGTCACCATCCTGCCTATCGTAGCTTTTCAGGAGCCAGCCGGTCACTCCCAGCCATAGGCCCCCAGACACAAACCTCGGCCCGTTTCCCTGGCAAACAAATGTAAGCTACCGCGCTTCTGGATGGCAGATTGCAGGAGCCACTTTGCACCATCAAACCAGCCCGACTTGGCACTGGTTCCAGTTCTGGTCTGGGAACCATCCTGCTTATCGTGGATTCTAAGGAGACAGCGGGCCACTCCCAGCCACAGGCCCCCAAACACAAACAACGGCACTTTTCCCTGGAAAACAAAACTGGCCTGCCAAATTTTTGATGGCAGATTGCAGGAGCCACTTGGTACTATCAAACCAGCCCAACTTGGCACTGGTGCCACCATGGGTCTGGTCACCATCCTGCCTATCGTAGCTTTTCAGGAGCCAGCCGGTCACTCCCAGCCATAGGCCCCCAGACACAAACCTCGGCCCGTTTCCCTGGCAAACAAAAGTAAGCTGCCCCACTTCTGGATGGCAGATTGCAGGAGCTATTTATACTATCAAACCAGCCCGACTTGGCACTGGTGCCACCTCTGGTCTGGGAACCATCCTGCCTATCGTGGATTTTCAGGGGCCAGCCGGCCTCTCTCAGCCATATACCCCCAAACACAAACCACGGCCCTTTTCTCTGGCAAACAAAACTCAACTGCCCCTCTTCTGGATGGCAGATTGCAGGAGCCACTTGGTACTATCAAACCAGCCCTACTTGGCACTGGTGCCACCTTGGGTCTGGGAAGCATGCTGCGTATCATGGATTTTCAGGAGCCAGCCCGCCACTGCAAGCTACAGGCCCCCATACACAAACAACAGCCTTTATCTCTGGCAAACAAAATTCAGCTGCCCCGCTTCTGGATGGCAGATTGCAGGAGCCACTTGGTAGTATCAAACCAGCCCGACTTGGCAGTGGTGCCACCTCTGGTCTGGGAACCATCCTGCGTATCGTGGATTCTAATTAGCCAGCTGGCCACTCCCAGCCACAGGCCCCCAAACACAAACAACGGTGCTTTTCCCTGGAAAACAAAACTCGCCTGCCAACTTTTTGATGGCAGATTGCAGGAGCCACTTGGTACTATCAAACCAGCCCAACTTGGCACTGGTGCCACCATGGGTCTGGTCACCATCCTGCCTATCGTAGCTTTTCAGGAGCCAGCCAGTCACTCCCAGCCATGGGCCCCCAGCCACAAACCTCGGCCCGTTTCCCTGGCAAACAAAAGTAAGCTGCCCCGCTTCTGGATGGCAGATTGCAGGAGCTATTTATTACTATCAAACCAGCCCGACTTGGCACTGGTGCCACCTCTGGTCTGGGAACCATCCTGCCTATCGTGGATTTTCAGGGGCCAGCCGGCCACTCTCAGCCATATGCCCCCAAACACAAACCACGGCCCTTTTCTCTGGCAAACAAAACTCAACTGCCCCTCTTCTGGATGGCAAATTGCAGGACGCACTTGGTACTACGAAAACAGCCCGACTTGGCACTGATGCCACCTTGGGTCAGGGAACCATCCTGCGTATCGAGCTTTTTAAGGAGCCAGCCGGCCACGCCCAGCCATATACCGCCAAAAACAAACCACGGAACTTTTCTCCAGCAAACAAAAATCCGCTGCCCCGCGTCGGGATGGCAGATTGCAGGAGCCACTTTGCACCATCAAACCAGCCCGACTTGGCACTGGTGCCAACTTGGGTCTGGGAACCATCCTGCGTATCGTGGATTTTCAGGGGCCAGCCGGCCACTCTCAGCCATAGGCCCCCAAACACAAACCACGGCCCTTTTCTCTGGCAAACAAAACTCAACTGCCCCTCTTCGGGATGGCAAATTGCAGGACGCACTTGGTACTAAAAAACCAGCCCGACTTGGCACTGGTGCCACATTGGGTCTGGTCACCATCCTGCGTATCGTGCATTTTAAGGAGCCAGCTGGCCACTCCCAGCCATATGACACCAAACACAACCCACGGCCCTTTCCTCTGGGAAACAAAACTCAGCTGCCCAGCGTCTGGATGGCACATTGCAGGAGCCACTTCGTACTATCAAACCCGCCCGACTTGGCACTGCTGCCACCTTGGCTCCTGGAACCATCCTGCGTATCGTGGATTCTAAGGAGCCAGCCGGCCACTCCCAGCCGCAGGCCCCCAAACAGAAACAACGGCGCTTTTCCCTGGAAAACAAAACTCGCCTGCCAAAATTTTGATGGCAGATTGCAGGAGCCACTTGGTACTATCAAACCAGCCCGACTTGGCACTGCTGCCGCCTTGGGTCTGGGAACCATGCTGCGTAACGTAGATTCTAATGCGCCAGGCGGCCACTCCCAGCCACAGGCCCACAAAGAAAAACAACGGCGCTTTTCCCTGGAAAACAAAACTCGCCTGCCAACTTTTTGATGGCAGATTGCAGGAGCCACTTGGTACTATCAAACCAGCCCAACTTGGCACTGGTGCCACCATGGGTCTGGTCACCATCCTGCCTATCGTAGCTTTTCAGGAGCCAGCCGGTCACTCCCAGCCATAGGCCCCCAGACACAAACCTCGGCCCGTTTCCCTGGCAAACAAATGTAAGCTACCGCTCTTCTGGATGGCAGATTGCAGGAGCCACTTTGCACCATCAAACCAGCCCGACTTGGCACTGGTTCCAGTTCTGGTCTGGGAACCATCCTGCTTATCGTGGATTCTAAGGAGACAGCGGGCCTCTCCCAGCCACAGGCCCCCAAACACAAACAACGGCATTTTTCCCTGGAAAACAAAACTGGCCTGCCAAATTTTTGATGGCAGATTGCAGGAGCCACTTGGTACTATCAAACCAGCCCAACTTGGCACTGGTGCCACCATGGGTCTGGTCACCATCCTGCCTATCGTAGCTTTTCAGGAGCCAGCCGGTCACTCCCAGCCATAGGCCCCCAGACACAAACCTCGGCCCGTTTCCCTGGCAAACAAAAGTAAGCTGCCCCACTTCTGGATGGCAGATTGCAGGAGCTATTTATACTATCAAACCAGCCCGACTTGGCACTGGTGCCACCTCTGGTCTGCGAACCATCCTGCCTATCGTGGATTTTCAGGGGCCAGCCGGCCACTCTCAGCCATATGCCCCCAAACACAAACCACGGCCCTTTTCTCTGGCAAACAAAACTCAACTGCCCCTCTTCTGGATGGCAGATTGCAGGAGCCACTTGGTACTATCAAACCAGCCCTACTTGGCACTGGTGCCACCTTGGGTCTGGGAAGCATGCTGCGTATAATGGATTTTCAGGAGCCAGCCCGCCGCTGCATGCTACAGGCCCCCATACACAAACAACAGCCTTTATCTCTGGCAAACAAAATTCAGCTGCCCCGCTTCTGGATGGCAGATTGCAGGAGCCACTTGGTAGTATCAAACCAGCCCGACTTGGCACTGGTGCCAACTTGGGTCTGGGAACCATCCTGCGTATCGTGGATTCTAATTAGCCAGCTGGCCACTCCCAGCCACAGGCCCCCAAACACAAACAACGGTGCTTTTCCCTGGAAAACAAAACTGGCCTGCCAACTTTTTGATGGCAGATTGCAGGAGCCACTTGGTACTATCAAACCAGCCCAACTTGGCACTGGTGCCACCATGGGTCTGGTCACCATCCTGCCTATCGTAGCTTTTCAGGAGCCAGCCGGTCACTCCCAGCCATGGGCCCCCAGCCACAAACCTCGGCCCGTTTCCCTGGCACACAAAAGTAAGCTACCCCGCTTCTGGATGGCAGATTGCAGGAGCAACTTGGCATCATCAAACCAGCCCGACTTGGCACTGGTGCCACCTCTGGTCTGGGAACCATCCTGCGTATCGTGGGTTCTAAGGAGCCAGCCGGCCACTCCCAGACACAGGCCCCCAATCACAAACAACGGCGCTTTTCCCTGGAAAACAAAACTGGCCTGCCAACTTTTTGATGGCAGAGTGCAGGAGCCACTTGGTACAATCAAACCAGCCCAACTTGGCACTGGTGCCAATATGGGTCTGGTCACCATCCTGCCTAGCATAGCTTTTCAGGAGCCAGGAGGTCACTCCCAGCCATAGACCCCCAGACAGAAACCTCGGCCCGTTTCCATAGAAAACAAAAGTAAGCTGCCCCGCTTCTGGATGGCAGATTGCAGGAGCCACTTGGTACTATCAAATTCGCTAAACTTGGCACTGGTGCCACCATGGGTCTGGTAAACATCCTGCCTATCGTAGCTTTTCAGGAGCCAGCCAGTCACTCCCTGCCATAGGGCCCCAGACAAATACCTGGGCCCGTTTCCCTGGCAAACAAAAGTAAGCTGCCCCGCTTCTGGATGGCAGATTGCAGGAGCCACTTGGTACTATCAAACCAGCCCGACTTGGCAATGGTGCCACCTCTGGTCTGGGAACCATCCTGCGTAACGTGGATTCCAAGACGACAGGCGGCCACTCCCAGCCACAGGGCCCCAAACACAAACAACGGCGCTTTTCCCTGGAAAACAAAACTCGCCTGCCAACATTTTGATGGCAGATTGCAGGAGCCACTTGGTACTATCAAATCAGCCCAACTTGGCACTGCTGCTACCATGGGTCTGGTAATCATCCTGCCTACTGTAGCTTTTCAGGTGCCAGCGGTTCACTCCCAGCCATAGGCCCCCAGAAAAAAACCTCGGCCCGTTTCCCTGGCAAACAAAAGTAAGCTGCCCCGCTTCTGGATGGCAGATTGCAGGAACCTCTTGGTACTATCAAACCAGCCAGACTTGGAACTGGTGCCACCTTGGGACTGGAAACCATCCTGCGTATCGTGGATTCTAAGGAGGCAGCCGGCCACTCCCAGCCACAGGCCCCCAAACACAAACAACGGCGCTTTTCCCTGGAAAACAAAACTCGCCTGCCAACATTTTGATGGCAGATTGCAGGAGCCACTTGGTGCTATCAAACCAGCCAACTTGGCACTGGTGCCACCATGGGTCTGGTCAAAATCCTGCCTATCGTAGCTTTTCAGGAGCCAGCTGGCCATTCCTAGCCATAGGCGCCCAGACACAAAGCTCGGCCCATTTCCATGGTAAACAAAAGTAAGCTGCCCCGCTTCTGGATGGCAGATTACAGGAGCCACTTGGTACTATCAAACCAGCCCAACCTGGCACTGGTGCCACCTCGGGTCTGGTAACCATCCTGCCTATCGTAGCTTTTCAGGAGCCAGCCGGTCACTCCCAGCCATAGGCCCCCAGACACAAACCTCGGCCCGTTTCCCTGGCAAACAAAAGTAAGCTGCCCCGCTTCTGGATGGTAGATTGCAGGAGCCACTTGGTACTATCAAACCAGCCCGACTTGGCACTGGTGCCACCTTGGCTCTGGGAACCATGCTGCGTAACGTAGATTCTAAGGCGCGAGGCTGCCACTCCAAGCCACAGGCCCCCAAACACAAACAAAGGCGCTTTTCTCTGGGAAACAAAACTCAGTTGCCCTGCTTTTGGATGGCTGATTGCAGGAGCCACTTGGTACTATCAAACCAGCCCAACTTGGCACTGGTGCCTCCATGGGTCTGGTAACCATCCTGCCTATCGTAGCTTTTCAGGAGCCAGCCGGTCACTCCCAGCCATAGGCCCCAGACACAAAGCTCTGCCCGTTTCCCTGGCAAACAAAAGTAAGCTACCCCGCTTCTGGATGGCAGATTGCAGGAGCCACTTTGCACCATCAAACTAGCCCGACTTGGCACTGGTGCCACCTCTGGTCTGGGAACCATCCTGCGTTTTGTGGATTCTAAGGAGCCACCTGGCCACTCCCAGCCACAGGCCCACAAACACAAACAACGGCGCTTTTCCCTGGAAAACAAAACTCGCCTGCCAAATTTTTGATGGCAGATTGCAGGAGCCACTTGGTACTATCAAACCAGCCCAACTTGGCACTGGTGCCACCATGGGTCTGGGAACCATCCTGCCTATCGTAGCTTTTCAGGAGCCAGCCGGTCACTCCCAGCCATAGGCCCCCAGACACAAAGCACGGCCCGTTTCCATGGCAAACAAAAGTAAGCTGCCCCGCTTCTGGATGGCAGATTGCAGGAGCTATTTATTACTATCAAACCAGCCCGACTTGGCACTGGTGCCACCTCTGGTCTGGGAACCATCCTGCCTATCGTGGATTTTCAGGGGCCAGCCGGCCACTCTCAGCCATATGCCCCCAAACACAAACCACGGCCCTTTTCTCTGGCAAACAAAACTCAACTGCCCCTCTTCTGGATGGCAAATTGCAGGACGCACTTGGTACTACGAAAACAGCCCGACTTGGCACTGATGCCACCTTGGGTCAGGGAACCATCCTGCGTATCGAGCTTTTTAAGGAGCCAGCCGGCCACGCCCAGCCATATACCGCCAAAAACAAACCACGGAACTTTTCTCCAGCAAACAAAAATCCGCTGCCCCGCTTCTGGATGGCAGATTGCAGGAGCAACTTTGCACCATCAAACCAGCCCGACTTGGCACTGGTGCCACCTTGGATCTGGGAACCATTCTGCCTATCGTGGATTTTCAGGGGCCAGCCGGCCACTCTCAGCCATAGGCCCCCAAACACAAACCACGGCACTTTACTCGGGTAAACAAAACTCAACTGCCCCTCTTCTGGATGGCAAATTGCAGGACGCACTTGGTACTACAAAAGCAGCCCGACTTGGCACTGGTGCCACCTTGGATCTGGGAACCATCCTGCCTATTGTGGATTTTCAGGTGTCAGCCGGCCCCTCTCAGCCATATTCCCTCAAACACAAACCACAGCCCTTTTCTCTGGCAAACAAAACTCAACTGCCCCTCTTCTGGAATGCAAATTGCAGGACGCACTTGGTAATACAAAAACAGCCCAACTTGGCACTGGTGCCACCTCTGGCCTGGGAACCATCCTGCGTATCGAGCTTTTTAAGGAGCCAGCCGGCCACTCCCAGCCATATGCCCCCAAAAATGAACCACGGACTTGTTGTCTGGCAAACAAAAGTCAGTTGCCCCGCGTCGGGATGGCAGATTGCAGGAGCCACTTTGCACCATCAAACCAGCCCGACTTGGCTCTGGTGCCACCTTGGGTCTGGGAACCATTCTGCCTATCGTGGATTTTCAGGGGCCAGCCGGCCACTCTCAGCCATAGGCCCCCAAACAAAAACCACGGCCCTTTTCTCTGGCAAACAAAACTCAGCTGCCCCGCTTCTGGATGGCAGATTGCAGGACGCACTTGGTACAATCAAACCAGCCCAACTTGGCACTGGTGCCACCTTGGGTCTGGGAACCATCCTGCGTATTGTGGATTGTCAGGAGCCAGCCGACCACTCTCGGCCACAGACCCCAATCAAAAACAACGGCCCGATTCACAGGCAAAAAAATCTCAGCTGCCCCACTTGTGGATGGGAGATTGCAGGAGGCGCTTGACACTGTCAAACCAGCCCAACTTGGCACTGGTGCCACCTTGGGCCTGGGAATGATGCTGCGTATCATGGAATTTATGGAGCCAGTCGGCCACTCCCAGCCACAGGACCCAAACACATACCACAGCCCTTTTCCTAGGAAAACAAAACTCAGCTGCCCTGCTTTTGGATGGCAGATTGCAGGAGCCACTTGGTACTATCAAACCAGCCCAACTTGGCACTGGTGACTCCATGGGTCTGGTCACCATCCTGCCTATCGTAGCTTTTCAGGAGCCAGCCGGTCACTCTCAGCCATAGGCCCCAGACACAAAGCTCTGCCCGTTTCCCTGGCAAACAAAAGTAAGCTACCCTGCTTCTGGATGGCAGATTGCGGGAGCCACTTGGTACTATCAAATCAGCCCGACTTGGCACTGGTGCCACCTCTGGTCTGGAAACCATCCTGCGTATCGTGGATTCTTAGGAGCCAGCTGGCCACTCCCAGCCACAGGCCCCCAAACAAAAACAACGGTGCTTTTCCCTGGAAAACAAAACTGGCCTGCCAACTTTTTGATGGCAGATTGCAGGAGCCACTTGGTACTATCAAACCAGCCCGACTTGGCACTGGTGCCACCTTGGCTCTGGGAACCATGCTGCGTAACGTAGATTCTAAGGCGCGAGTCGGCCACTCCCAGCCACAGGCCCCCAAACACAAACAACGGCGCTTTTCCCTGGAAAACAAAACTCGCCTCCCAACTTTTTGATGGCAGATTGCAGGAGCCACTTGGTACTATCAAACCAGCCCAACTTGGCTCTGGTGCCACCATGGGTCTGGTCACCATCCTGCCTATCGTAGCTTTTCAGGAGCCAGCCGGTCACTCCCAGCCATAGGCCCCCAGACACAAAGCTCGGCCCTTTTCCCTGGCAAACAAAAGTAAGCTGCCCCGCTTCTGGATGGCAGATTGCAGGAGTTATTTAGTACTATCAAACCAGCCAGACGTGGCACTGGTGCCACCTTGGATCTGGGAACCATCTTGCCTATCGTGGATTTTAAGGAGCCAGCCGGCCTCTCTCAGCCATATGCCCCCAAACACAAACCATGGCCCTTTTCTCTGGCAAACAAAACTCAACTGCCCCTCTTCTGGATGGCAGATTGCAGGAGCGACTTGGTACTATCAAACCAGCCCTACTTGGCACTGGTGCCACCGTGGGTCTGGGAAGCATGCTGCGTATCATGGATTTTCAGGAGCCAGCCCGCCACTGCAAGCTACAGGCCCCCAAACACAAACAACAGCCTTTTTCTCTGGCAAACAAAATTCAGCTGCCCCGCTTCTGGATGGCAGATTGCAGGAGCCACTTGGTAGTATCAAACCAGCCCGACTTGGCACTGGTGCCAACTTGGGTCTGGGAACCATTCTGCCTATCGTGGATTCTAATTAGCCAGCTGGCCACTCCCAGCCACAGGCCCCCAAACACAAACAACGGTGCTTTTCCCTGGAAAACAAAACTGGCCTGCCAACTTTTTGATGGCAGATTGCAGGAGCCACTTGGTACTATCAAACCAGCCCAACTTGGCACTGGTGCCACCATGGGTCTGGTCACCATCCTGCCTATCGTAGCTTTTCAGGAGCCAGCCGGTCACTCCCAGCCATGGGCCCCTAGCCACAAACCTCGGCCCGTTTCCCTGGCACACAAAAGTAAGCTACCCCGCTTCTGGATGGCAGATTGCAGGAGCAACTTGGCATCATCAAACCAGCCCGACTTGGCACTGGTGCCACCTCTGGTCTGGGAACCATCCTGCGTATCGTGGGTTCTAAGGAGCCAGCCGGCCACTCCCAGCCACAGGCCCCCAATCACAAACAACGGCGCTTTTCCCTGGAAAACAAAACTCGCCTGCTAGCTTTTTGATGGCAGAGTGCAGGAGCCACTTGGTACAATCAAACCAGCCCAACTTGGCACTGGTGCCACTATGGGTCTGGTCACCATCCTGCCTATCGTAGCATTTCAGGAGCCATCCGGTCACTCCCAGCTGTAGGCCTCCAGACACAAACCTCGGCCCGTTTCCCTGGCAAACAAAATTAAGCTGCCCCGCTTCTGGATGGCAGATTGCAGGAGCCACTTGGTACTATCAAACCAGCCCAACTTGGCACTGGTGCCACCATGGGTCTGATCACCATCCTGCCTATCGTAGCTTTTCAGGGGCCAGCCAGCCAGCCCCAGGCACTGGCCCCCAGACAAGAATTTCGGCCCATTTCCCTGGCAAACAAAAGTAAGCTACCCCGCTTCTGGATGGCAGATTGCAGGAGCCACTTGGTAATATCAAACCAGCCCAACTTGGCACTGGTGCCACCACTGGTCTGGGAACCATCCTGCGTATCGTGGATTCTAAGCAGCCACCCGGCCACTCCGAGCCACAGGACCACAAACACAAACAACGGCGCTTTTCCCCGGAAAACAAAACTCGCCTGCCAACATTTTGATGGCAGATTGCAGGAGCCACTTGGTACTATCAAATCAGCCCAACTTGGCACTGGTGCCACCATGGGTCTGGTCACCATCCTGCCTAGCATAGCTTTTCAGGAGCCAGGAGGTCACTCCCAGCCATAGACCCCCAGACAGAAACCTCGGCCCGTTTCCATGGAAAACAAATGTAAGCTGCCCCGCTTCTGGATGGCAGATTGCAGGAGCCACTTGGTACTATCAAATTAGCCCAACTTGGCACTGGTGCCACCATGGGTCTGGTAAACATCCTGCCTATCGTAGCTTTTCAGGAGCCAGCCAGTCACTCCCTGCCATAGGGCCCCAGACAAATACCTCGGCCCGTTTCCCTGGCAAACAAAAGTAAGCTGCCCCGCTTCTGGATGGCAGATTGCAGGAGCCACTTGGTACTATCAAACCAGCCCGACTTGGCAATGGTGCCACCTCTGGTCTGGGAACCATCCTGCGTAACGTGGATTCTAAGACGACAGGCGGCCACTCCCAGCCACAGGGCCCCAAACACAAACAACGACGCTTTTCCCTGGAAAACAAAACTCGCCTGCCAACATTTTGATGGCAGATTGCAGGAGCCACTTGGTACTATCAAATCAGCCCAACTTGGCACTGCTGCTACCATGGGTCTGGTAATCATCCTGCCTACTGTAGCTTTTCAGGAGCCAGCCGGTCACTCCCAGCCATAGGCCCCCAGAAAAAAACCTCGGCCCGTTTCCCTGGCAAACAAAAGTAAGCTGCCCCGCTTCTGGATGGCAGATTGCAGGAACCTCTTGGTACTATCAAACCAGCCATACTTGGAACTGGTGCCTCCTTGGGACTGGAAACCATCCTGCGTATCGTGGATTCTAAGGAGGCAGCCGGCCACTCCCAGCCACAGGCCCCCAAACACAAACAACGGCGCTTTTCCCTGGAAAACAAAACTCGCCTGCCAACATTTTGATGGCAGATTGCAGGAGCCACTTGGTGCTATCAAACCAGCCAACTTGGCACTGGTGCCACCATGGGTCTGGTCAAAATCCTGCCTATCGTAGCTTTTCAGGAGCCAGCTGGCCACTCCCAGCCATAGGCGCCCAGACACAAAGCTCGGCCCATTTCCATGGTAAACAAAAGTAAGCTGCCCCGCTTCTGGATGGCAGATTGCAGGAGCCACTTGGTACTATCAAACCAGCCCAACCTGGCACTGGTGCCACCACTGGTCTGGGAACCATCCTGCGTATCGTGGATTCTAAGGAGCCAGCCGGCCACTCCCAGCCACAGGACCCCAGACACAAAGCTCTGCCCGTTTCCCTGACAAACAAAATTAAGCTACCCCGCTTCTGGATGGCAGATTGCAGGAGCTATTTAGTACTATCAAACCAGCCCGACTTGGCACTGGTGCCACCTTGGCTCTGGGAACCATCCTGCCTATTGTGGATTTTGTGGGGTCAGCCGGCCACTCTCAGCCATATGCCCTCAAACACAAACCACGGCCCTTTTCTCTGGCAAACAAAACTCAACTGCCCCTCTTCTGGAAGGCAAATTTCAGGATGCACTTGGTACTACAAAAACAGCCCAACTTGGCACTGGTGCCACCTTGGGTCTGGGAACCATTCTGCCTATCGTGGATTTTCAGGGGCCAGCCGGCCACTCTGAGCCATTGGCCCCCCAACAAAAACCACGGCCCTTTTCTCTGGCAAACAAAATTCAGCTGCCCCACTTCTGGATGACAGATTGCAGGAGCCACTTGGTACTATCAAACCAGCCCAACTTGGCACTGGTGCCACCATGGGTCTGGTCACAATCCTGCCTATCGTAGCTTTTCAGGAGCCAGCCAGTCACTCCCAGCCATAGGCGCCCAGACACAAAGCTCGGCCCATTTCCATGGTAAACAAAAGTAAGCTGCCCCGCTTCTGGATGGCAGATTGCAGGAACCACTTGGTACTATCAAACCAGCCCGACTTGGCACTGGTGCCACCTCGGGTCTGGGAACCATCCTGCGTATCGTGGATTCTAAGGAGCCAGCCGGCCACTCCCAGCCACAGGCCCCCAAACACAAACAACAGCGCTATTCTCTGGCAAACAAAACTCAGTTGCCCTGCTTTTGGATGGCAGATTGCAGGAGCGACTTGCTACTATCAAACCAGCCCAACTTGGCACTGGTGCCTCCATGGGTCTGGTAACCATCCTGCCTATCGTAGCTTTTCAGGAGCCAGCCGGTCACTCCCAGCCATAGGCCGCCAGACACAAAGCTCTGCCCGTTTCCCTGGCAAACAAAAGTAAGCTACCCCGCTTCTGGATGGCAGATTGCAGGAGCCACTTTGAACCATCAAACCAGCCCGACTTGGCACTGGTGCCACCTTGGGTCTGGGAACCATCCTGCGTTTCGTGGATTCTAAGGAGCCAGCTGGCCACTCCCAGCCACAGGCCCACAAACAAAAACAACGGCGCTTTTCCCTGGAAAACAAAACTGGCCTGCCAAATTTTTGATGGCAGATTGCAGGAGCCACTTGGTACTATCAAACCAGCCCAACTTGGCACTGGTGCCACCATGGGTCTGGTCACCATCCTGCCTATCGTAGCTTTTCAGGAGCCAGCCGGTCACTCCCAGCCATAGGCCCCCAGACACAAATCTCGGCCCGTTTCCCAGGCAAACAAAAGTAAGCTGCCCCGCTTCTGGATGGCAGATTGCAGGCGCTTTTTATTACTATCAAACCAGCCCAACTTGGCACTCGTGCCACCTTGGGTCAGGGAACCATCCTGCGTATCGAGCTTTTTAAGGAGCCAGCCGGCCACGCCCAGCCATATACCGCCAAAAACAAACCACGGAACTTTTCTCCAGCAAACAAAAATCCGCTGCCCCGCGTCTGGATGGCAGATTGCAGGAGCCACTTGGTACCATCAAACCAGCCCGACTTGGCACTGGTGCCACCTTGGATGTGGGAACCATTCTGCCTATCGTGGATTTTCAGGGGCCAGCCGGCCACTCTCAGCCATAGGCCCCCAAACACAAACCACGGACCTTTAGTCTGGTAAACAAAACTCAACTGCCCCTCTTCGGGATGGCAAATTGCAGGACGCACTTGGTACTAAAAAACCAGCCCGACTTGGCCCTGGTGCCACCTTGGGTCTGGTCACCATCCTGCGTATCGTGCATTTTAAGGAGCCAGCTGGCCACTCCCAGCCATATGACACCAAACACAAACCACGGCCCTTTCCTCTGGGAAACAAAACTCAGCAGCCCAGCGTCTGGATGGCACATTGCAGGAGCCACTTCGTACTATCAAACCAGCCCGACTTGGCACTGGTGCCACCTTGCTCTGGGAACCATCCTGCGTATCGTGGATTCTAAGGAGCCAGCCGGCCACTCCCAGCCGCAGGCCCCCAAACACAAACAACGGCGCTTTTCCCTGGAAAACAAAACTCGCCTGCTAGCTTTTTGATGGCAGATTGCAGGAGCCACTTGGTACTATCAAACCAGCCCGACTTGGCACTGCTGCCGCCTTGGGTCTGGGAACCATGCTGCGTAACGTAGATTCTAAGGCGCGAGGCGGCCACTCCCAGCCACAGGCCCCCAAAGAAAAACAACGGCGCTTTTCCCTGGAAAACAAAACTCGCCTGCCAACTTTTTGATGGCAGATTGCAGGAGCCACTTGGTACTATCAAACCAGCCCAACTTGGCACTGGTGCCACCATGGGTCTGGTAAACATCCTGCCTATCGTAGCTTTTCAGGAGCCAGACGGTCACTCCCAGCCATAGGCCCCCAGACACAAACCTCGGCCCGTTTCCCTGGCAAACAAAAGTAAGCTACCGCGCTTCTGGATGGCAGATTGCAGGAGCCACTTTGCACCATCAAACCAGCCTGACTTGGCACTGGTTCCAGTTCTGGTCTGGGAACCATCCTGCTTATCGTGGATTCTAAGGAGACAGCTGGCCACTCCCAGCCACAGGCCCCCAAACACAAACAACGGCACTTTTCCCTGGAAAACAAAACTGGCCTGCCAAATTTTTGATGGCAGATTGCAGGAGCCACTTTGCACCATCAAACTAGCCCGACTTGGCACTGGTGCCACCTCTGGTCTGGGAACCATCCTGCCTATCGTGGATTTTCAGGGGCCAGCCGGTCACTCTCAGCCATATGCCCCCAAACACAAACCACGGCCCTTTTCTCTGGCAAACAAAACACAACTGCCCCTCTTCTGGATGGCAAATTGCAGGACGCACTTGGTACTACGAAAACAGCCCGACTTGGCACTGATGCCACCTTGGGTCAGGGAACCATCCTGCGTATCGAGCTTTTTAAGGAGCCAGCCGGCCACGCCCAGCCATATACCGCCAAAAACAAACCACGGAACTTTTCTCCAGCAAACAAAAATCCGCTGCCCCGCGTCGGGATGGCAGATTGCAGGAGCCACTTTGCACCATCAAACCAGCCCGACTTGGCACTGGTGCCACCTTGGATCTGGGAACCATCCTGCCTAATGTGGATTTTCAGGTGTCAGCCGGCCACTCTCAGCCATATGCCCTCAAACACAAACCACAGCCCCTTTCTCTGGCAAACAAAACTCAACTGCCCCTCTTCTAGAAGGCAAATTTCAGGACGCACTTGGTACTACAAAAACAGCCCAACTTGGCACTGGTGCCACCTCTGGCCTGGGAACCATCCTGCGTATCGAGCTTTTAAGGAGCCAGCCGGCCACTCCCAGCCATATGCCCCCAAAAATGAACCACGGACTTGTTCTCTGGCAAACAAAAATCAGCTGCCCCGCGTCGGGATGGCAGATTGCAGGAGCCACTTTGCACCATCAAACCAGCCCGACTTGGCTCTGGTGCCACCTTGGGTCTGGGAACCATTCTGCCTATCGTGGATTTTCAGGGGCCAGCCGGCCACTCTCAGCCATAGGCCCCCAAACAAAAACCACGGCCCTTTTCTCTGGCAAACAAAACTCAGCTGCCCCGCTTCTGGATGGCAGATTGCAGGACGCACTTGGTACAATCAAACCAGCCCAACTTGGCACTGGTGCCACCTTGGGTCTGGGAACCATCCTGCGTATTGTGGATTGTCAGGAGCCAGCCGACCACTCTCGGCCACAGACCCCAATCAAAAACAACGGCCCGATTCACAGGCAAAAATCTCAGCTGCCCCACTTGTGGATGGCAGATTGCAGGAGGCGCTTGACACTGTCAAACCAGCCCAACTTGGCACTGGTGCCACCTTGGCTCTGGGAACCATGCTGCGTATCATGGAATTTAAGGAGCCAGTCGGCCACTCCCAGCCACAGGACCCAAACACATACCACAGCCCTTTTCGTTGGAAAACAAAACTCAGCTGCCCTGCTTTTGGATGGCAGATTGCAGGAGCCACTTGGTACTATCAAACCAGCCCAACTTGGCACTGGTGCCTCCATGGGTCTGGTCACCATCCTGCGTATCGTAGCTTTTCAGGAGCCAGCCGGTCAGTCCCAGCCATAGGCCCCAGACACAAAGCTCTGCCCGTTTCCCTGGCAAACAAAAGTAAGCTGCCCCGCTTCTGGATGGCAGATTGCAGGAGTTATTTAGTACTATCAAACCAGCCAGACGTGGCACTGGTGCCGCCTTGGATCTGGGAACCATCTGGCCTATCGTTGATTTAAAGGAGCCAGCCGGCCTCTCTCAGCCATATGCCCCCAAACACAAACCACGGCCCTTTTCTCTGGCAAACAAAACTCAACTGCCCCTCTTCTGGATGGCAGATTGCAGGAGCCACCTGGTACTATCAAACCAGCCCTACTTGGCACTGGTGCCACCTTGGGTCTGGGAAGCATGCTGCGTATCATGGATTTTCAGGAGCCAGCCCGCCACTGCAAGCTACAGGCCCCCAAACACAAACAACAGCCTTTTTCTCTGGCAAACAAAATTCAGCTGCCCCGCTTCTGGATGGCAGATTGCAGGAGCCACTTGGTAGTATCAAACCAGCCCGATTTGGCACTGGTGCCAACTTGGGTCTGGGAACCATCCTGCGTATCGTGGATTCTAATTAGCCAGCTGGCCACTCCCAGCCACAGGCCCACAAACACAAACAACGGTGCTTTTCCCTGGAAAACAAAACTGGCCTGCCAACTTTTTGATGGCAGATTGCAGGAGCCACTTGGTACTATCAAACCAGCCCAACTTGGCACTGGTGCCACCATGGGTCTGGTCACCGTCCTGCCTATCGTAGCTTTTCAGGAGCCAGCCGGTCACTCCCAGCCATAGGCCCCCAGCCACAAACCTCGGCCCGTTTCCCTGGCACACAAAAGTAAGCTACCCCGCTTCTGGATGGCAGATTGCAGGAGCAAATTGGCATCATCAAACCAGCCCGACTTGGCACTGGTGCCGCCTCTGGTCTGGGAACCATCCTGCGTATCGTGGGTTCTAAGGAGCCAGCCGGCCACTCCCAGCCACAGGCCCCCAATCACAAACAACGGCGCTTTTCCCTGGAAAACAAAACTCGCCTGCTAGCTTTTTGATGGCAGAGTGCAGGAGCCACTTGGTACAATCAAACCAGCCCAACTTGGCACTGGTGCCACTATGGGTCTGGTCACCATCCTGCCTATCGTAGCATTTCAGGAGCCAGTCGGTCACTGCCAGCCGTAGGCCCCCAGACACAAACAACGGCCCGTTTCCCTGGCAAACAAAATTAAGCTGCCCCGCTTCTGGATGGCAGATTGCAGGAGCCACTTGGTACTATCAAACCAGCCCAACTTGGCACTGGTGCCACCATGGGTCTGGTCACCATCCTGCCTATCGTAGCTTTTCCGGGGCCAGCCAGCCAGCCCCAGGCACTGGCCCCCAGACAAGAATTTCGGCCCGTTTCCCAGGCAAACAAAAGTAAGCTGCCCCGCTTCTGGATGGCAGATTGCAGGAGCCACTTTGCACCATCAAACCAGCCCAACTTGACACTGGTGCCACCTCTGGCCTGGGAACCATCCTGCGTATTGTGGATTCTCAGCAGCCACCCGGCCACTCCGAGCCACAGGCCCCCAAACACAAACAACGGCGCTTTTCGCCGGAAAACAAAACTCGCCTGCCAACTTTTTGTGAGCAGATTGCAGGAGCCACTTGGTACTATCAAACCAGCCCAACTTGGCACTGGTGCCACCATGGGTCTGGTCACCATCCTGCCTATCGTAGCTTTTCAGGAGCCAGCCGGTCACTGCCAGCCATAGGCCCCCCGACAAAGACCTCGGCCCGTTTCCCTGGCAAACAAAAGTAAGCTGCCCCGCTTCTGGATGGCAGATTGCAGGAGCCACTTGGTACTATCAAATTAGCCCAACTTGGCACTGGTGCCTCCATGGGTCTGGTAAACATCCTGCCTATCGTAGCTTTTCAGGAGCCAGCCAGTCACTCCCTGCCATAGGGCCCCAGACAAATACCTCGGCCCATTTCCCTGGCAAACAAAAGTAAGCTGCCCCGCTTCTGGATGGCAGATTGCAGGAGCCACTTGGTACTATCAAACCAGCCCGACTTGGCACTGGTGCCACCTTGGGTCTGGGAACCATCCTGCGTATCGTGGATTCTAAGGAGCCAGCCGGCCACTCCCAGCCACAGGACCCCAAACACAAACAACAGCGCTTTTCTCTGGCAAACAAAACTCAGTTGCCCTGCTTTTTGATGGCAGATTGCAGGAGCGACTTGGTACTATCAAACCAGCCCAACTTGGCACTGGTGCCTCCATGGGTCTGGTAACCATCCTGCCTATCGTAGCTTTTCAGGAGCCAGCCGGTCACTCCCAGCCATAGGCCGCCAGACACAAAGCTCTGCCCGTTTCCCTGGCAAACAAAAGTAAGCTACCCCGCTTCTGGATGGCAGATTGCAGGAGCCACTTTGAAACATCAAACCAGCCCGACTTGGCACTGGTGCCACCTCTGGTCTGGGAACCATCCTGCGTATCGTGGATTCTAAGGAGCCAGCTGGCCACTCCCAGCTACAGGCCCACAAACAAAAACAACGGCATTTTTCCCTGGAAAACAAAACTGGCCTGCCAAATTTTTGATGGCAGATTGCAGGAGCCACTTGGTACTATCAAACCAGCCCAACCTGGCACTGGTGCCACCATGGGTCTGGTCACCATCCTGCCTATCGTAGCTTTTCAGGAGCCAGCCGGTCACTCCCAGCCATAGGCCCCCAGACACAAACCTCGGCCCGTTTCCCTGGCAAACAAAAGTAAGCTGCCCCACTTCTGGATGGCAGATTGCAGGAGCTATTTATTACTATCAAACCAGCCCGACTTGGCACTGGTGCCACCTCTGGTCTGGGAACCATCCTGCCTATCGTGGATTTTCAGGGGCCAGCCGGCCACTCTCAGCCATACGCCCCCAAACACAAACCACGGCCCTTTTCTCTGGCAAACAAAACTCAACTGCCCCTCTTCTGGATGGCAAATTGCAGGACGCACTTGGTACTACGAAAACAGCCCGACTTGGCACTGATGCCACCTTGGGTCAGGGAACCATCCTGCGTATCGAGCTTTTTAAGGAGCCAGCCGGCCACGCCCAGCCATATACCGCCAAAAACAAACCACGGAACTTTTCTCCAGCAAACAAAAATCCGCTGCCCCGCGTCTGGATGGCAGATTGCAGGAGCCACTTTGCACCATCAAACCAGCCCGACTTGGCACTGGTGCCACCTTGGATCTGGGAACCATTCTGCCTATCGTGGATTTTCAGGGGCCAGCCGGCCACTCTCAGCCATAGGCCCCCAAAAACAAACCACGGCACTTTACTCTGGTAAACAAAACTCAACTGCCCCTCTTCTGGATGGCAAATTCCAGGACGCACTTGGTACTACAAAAGCAGCCGGACTTGGCACTGGTGCCACCTTGGGTCTGGTCACCATCCGGTGTATGGTGCATTTTAAGGAGCCAGCTGGCCACTCCCAGCCATAGGCCCCCAGACACAAAATTCTGCCTGTTTCCCTGGCAAACAAAAGTAATATACCCCGCTTCTGGATGGCAGATTGCAGGAGCCACTTTGCACCATCAAACCAGCCCAACTTGGCACTGGTGCCACCTTGGGTCTGGGAACCATCCTGCGTATCGTGGATTCTAAGGAGCCAGCCGGCCACTCCCAGGCACAGGCCCCCAAACAAAAACAACAGCCTTTTTCTCTGGCAAACAAAATTCAGCTGCCCCGCTTCTGGATGGCAGATTGCAGGAGCCACTTGGTAGTATCAAACCAGCCCGACTTGGCACTGGTGCCACCTCTGGTCTGGGAACCATGCTGCGTATCATGGATTTTCAGGAGCCAGCCCGCCACTGCAAGCTACAGGCCCCCAAACACAAACAACAGCCTTTTTCTCTGGCAAACAAAATTCAGCTGCCCCGCTTCTGGATGGCAGATTGCAGGAGCCACTTGGTAGTATCAAACCAGCCCGACTTGGCACTGGTGCCAACTTGGGTCTGGGAACCATCCTGCGTATCGTGGATTCTAATTAGCCAGCTGGCCACTCCCAGCCACAGGCCCCCAAACACAAACAACGGTGCTTTTCCCTGGAAAACAAAACTGGCCTGCCAACTTTTTGATGGCAGATTGCAGGAGCCACTTGGTACTATCAAACCAGCCCAACCTGGCACTGGTGCCACCATGGGTCTGGTCACCATCCTGCCTATCGTAGCTTTTCAGGAGCCAGCCGGTCACTCCCAGCCATGGGCCCCCAGCCACAAACCTCGGCCCGTTTCCCTGGCACATAAAGTAAGCTACCCCGCTTCTGGATGGCAGATTGCAGGAGCAACTTGGCATCATCAAACCAGCCCGACTTGGCACTGGTGCCACCTCTGGTCTGGGAACCATCCTGCGTATCGTGGGTTCTAAGGAGCCAGCCGGCCACTCCCAGCCACAGGACCCGAATCACAAACAACGGCGCTTTTCCCTGGAAAACAAAATTAAGCTACCCCTCTTCTGGATGGCAGATTGCAGGAGCCACTTGGTACTATCAAACCAGCCGACTTGGCACTGGTGCCACCATGGGTCTGGGAACCATCCTGCCTATCGTATCTTTTCAGGAGCCAGCCGGTCACTCCCAGCCATAGGCCCCCAGACACAAAGCTCGGCCCGTTTCCCTGGCACACAAAAGTAAGCTACCCCGCTTCTGGATGGCAGATTGCAGGAGCCACTTTGAACCATCAAACCAGCCCGACTTGGCACTGGTGCCACCTCTGGTCTGGGAACCATCCTGCGTATCGTGGATTCTAAGGAGCCAGCTGGCCACTCCCAGCCACAGGCCCCCAAACACAAACAACGGCGCTTTTCCCTGGAAAACAAAACTGGCCTGCCAACTTTTTGATGGCAGATTGCAGGAGCCACTTGGTACTATCAAACCAGCCCAACTTGGTACTGGTGCCACCATGGGTCTGGTCACCATCCTGCCTATCGTAGCTTTTCAGGAGCCAGCCGGTCACTCCCAGCCATAGGCCCCCAGACACAAAGCTCGGCCCGTTTCACTGGCAAACAAAAGTAAGCTGCCCCGCTTCTGGATGGCAGATTGCAGGTGCTATTTATTACTATCAAACCAGCCCAACTTGGCACTGGTGCCACCTCTGGTCTGGAAACCATCCTGCGTATCGTGGATTCTTAGGAGCCAGCTGGCCACTCCCAGCCACAGGCCCCCAAACACAAACAACGGCGCTTTTCCCTGGAAAACAAAACTGGCCTGCCAACTTTTTGATGGCAGATTGCAGGAGCCACTTGGTACTATCAAACCAGCCCGACTTGGCACTGGTGCCACCTTGGCTCTGGGAACCATGCTGCATAACGTAGATTCTAAGGCGCGAGGCGGCCACTCCCAGCCACAGGCCCCCAAACACAAACAACGGTGCTTTTCCCTGGAAAACAAAACTCGCCTGCCAACTTTTTGATGGCAGATTGCAGGAGCCACTTGGTACTATCAAACCAGCCCAACTTGGCTCTGGTGCCACCATGGGTCTGGTCACCATCCTGCCTATCGTAGCTTTTCAGGAGCCAGCCGGTCACTGCCAGCCATAGGTCCCCAGACAAAAACCTCGGCCCTTTTCCCTGGCAAACAAAAGTAAGCTGCCCCGCTTCTGGATGGCAGATTGCAGGAGTTATTTAGTACTATCAAACCAGCCAGACGTGGCACTGGTGCCACCTTGGATCTGGGAACCATCTTGCCTATCGTGGATTTTAAGGAGCCAGCCGGCCTCTCTCAGCCATATGCCCCCAAACACAAACCACGGCCCTTTTCTCTGGCAAACAAAACTCAACTGCCCCTCTTCTGGATGGCAGATTGCAGGAGCCACTTGGTACTATCAAACCAGCCCTACTTGGCACTGGTGCCACCGTGGGTCTGGGAAGCATGCTGCGTATCATGGATTTTCAGGAGCCAGCCCGCCACTGCAAGCTACAGGCCCCCAAACACAAACAACGGCGCTTTTTCTCTGGCAAACAAAATTCAGCTGCCCCGCTTCTGGATGGCAGATTGCAGGAGCCACTTGGTAGTATCAAACCAGCCCGACTTGGCACTGGTGCCAACTTGGGTCTGGGAACCATCCTGCGTATCGTGGATTCTAATTAGCCAGCTGGCCACTCCCAGCCACAGGCCCCCAAACACAAACAACGGTGCTTTTCCCTGGAAAAAAAAAACTGACCTGCCAACTTTTTGATGGCAGATTGCAGGAGCCACTTGGTACTATCAAACCAGCCCAACTTGGCACTGGTGCCACCATGGGTCTGGTCACCATCCTGCCTATCGTAGCTTTTCAGGAGCCAGCCAGTCACTCCCAGCCATGGGCCCCCAGCCACAAACCTCGGCCCGTTTCCCTGGCACACAAAAGTAAGCTACCCCGCTTCTGGATGGCAGATTGCAGGAGCAACTTGGCATCATCAAACCAGCCCGACTTGGCACTGGTGCCACCTCTGGTCTGGGAACCATCCTGCGTATCGTGGGTTCTAAGGAGCCAGCCGGCCACTCCCAGCCACAGGCCCCCAATCACAAACAACGGCGCTTTTCCCTGGAAAACAAAACTCGCCTGCTAGGTTTTTGATGGCAGAGTGCAGGAGCCACTTGGTACAATCAAACCAGCCCAACTTGGCACTGGTGCCACTATGGGTCTGGTCACCATCCTGCCTATCGTAGCATTTCAGGAGCCAGCCGGTCACTCCCAGCCGTAGGCCTCCAGACACAAACCTCGGCCCGTTTCCCTGGCAAACAAAATTAAGCTGCCCCGCTTCTGGATGGCAGATTGCAGGAGCCACTTGGTACTATCAAACCAGCCCGACTTGGCACTGGTGCCTCCATGGGTCTGGTCACCATCCTGCCTAGCATAGCTTTTCAGGAGCCAGGAGGTCACTCCCAGCCATAGACCCCCAGACAGAAACCTCGGCCCGTTTCCATGGAAAACAAATGTAAGCTGCCCCGCTTCTGGATGGCACATTGCAGGAGCCACTTGGTACTATCAAATTAGCCCAACTTGGCACTGGTGCCACCATGGGTCTGGTAAACATCCTGCCTATCGTAGCTTTTCAGGAGCCAGCCAGTCACTCCCTGCCATAGGGCCCCAGACAAATACCTCGGCCCGTTTCCCTGGCAAACCAAAGTAAGCTGCCCCGCTTCTGGATGGCAGATTGCAGGAGCCACTTGGTACTATCAAACCAGCCCGACTTGGCAATGGTGCCACCTCTGGTCTGGGAACCATCCTGCGTAACGTGGATTCTAAGACGACAGGCGGCCCCTCCCAGCCACAGGGCCCCAAACACAAACAAAGGCGCTTTTCCCTGGAAAACAAAACTCGCCTGCCAACATTTTGATGGCAGATTGCAGGAGCCACTTGGTACTATCAAATCAGCCCAACTTGGCACTGCTGATACCATGGGTCTGGTAATCATCCTGCCTACTGTAGCTTTTCAGGAGCCAGCCGGTCACTCCCAGCCATAGGCCCCCAGAAAAAAACCTCGGCCCGTTTCCCTGGCAAACAAAAGTAAGCTGCCCCGCTTCTGGATGGCAGATTGCAGGAACCTCTTGGTACTATCAACCCAGCCCAACCTGGCACTGGTGCCACCACTGGTCTGGGAACCATCCTGCGTATCGTGGATTCTAAGGAGCCAGCCGGCCACTCCCAGCCACAGGACCCCAGACACAAAGCTCTGCCCGTTTCCCTGACAAACAAAATTAAGCTACCCCGCTTCTGGATGGCAGATTGCAGGAGCTATTTAGTACTATCAAACCAGCCCGACTTGGCACTGGTGCCACCTTGGCTCTGGGAACCATCCTGCCTATTGTGGATTTTGTGGTGTCAGCCGGCCACTCTCAGCCATATGCCCTCAAACACAAACCACGGCCCTTTTCTCTGGCAAACAAAACTCAACTGCCCCTCTTCTGGAAGGCAAATTTCAGGACGCACTTGGTACTACAAAAACAGCCCAACTTGGCACTGGTGCCACCTTGGGTCTGGGAACCATTCTGCCTATCGTGGATTCTAAGGAGGCAGCCGGCCACTCTGAGCCATAGGCCGCCAAACAAAAACCACGGCCCTTTTCTCTGGCAAACAAAACTCAGCTGCCCCACTTCTGGATGGCAGATTGCAGGAGCCACTTGGTACTATCAAACCAGCCCAACTTGGCACTGGTGTCACCATGGGCCTGGTCACCATCCTGCCTATCGTAGCTTTTCAGGAGCCAGCCGGTCACTCCCAGCCATAGGCCCCAGACACAAACCTCGGCCCGTTTCCCTGGCACACAAAAGTAAGCTGCCCCGCTTCTGGATGGCAGATTGCAGGAGCCACTTGGTAGTATCAAATCAGCCCGACTTGGCACTGGTGCCTCCTCTGGTCTGGGAACCATCCTGCGTATCGTGGATTCTAAGGAGCCAGCCGGCCACTCCCAACCACAGGCCCCCAAACACAAACAACGGCGCTATTCCCTGGAAAACAAAACTCGCCTGCCAACTTTTTGATGGCAGATTACAGGAGACACTTGGTACTATCAAACCAGCCGACTTGGCACTGGTGCCACCATGGGTCTGGGAACCATCCTGCCTATCATAGCTTTTCAGGAGCCAGCCGGTCACTCCCAGCCATAGGCCCCAGACACAAAGCTCTGCCCGTTTCCCTGGCAAACAAAAGTAAGCTACCCCGCTTCTGGATGGCAGATTGCAGGAGCCACTTTGAACCATCAAACCAGCCCGACTTGGCACTGGTGCCACCTCTGGTCTGGGAACCATCCTGCGTTTTGTGGATTCTAAGGAGCCAGCTGGCCACTCCCAGCCACAGGCCCCCAAACACAAACAACGGCGCTTTTCCCTGGAAAACAAAACTGGCCTGCCAAATTTTTGATGGCAGATTGCAGGAGCCACTTGGTACTATCAAACCAGCCCAACTTGGCACTGGTGCCACCATGGGTCTGGTCACCATCCTGCCTATCGTAGCTTTTCAGGAGCCAGCCGGTCACTCCCAGCCATAGGCCCCCAGACACAAATCTCGGCCCGTTTCCCTGGCAAACAAAAGTAAGCTGCCCCGCTTCTGGATGGCAGATTGCAGGAGCTATTTATTACTATCAAACCAGCCCGACTTGGCACTGGTGCCACCTCTGGTCTGGGAACCATACTGCGTATCGAGCTTTTTAAGGAGCCAGCCGGCCACGCCCAGCCATATACCGCCAAAAACAAACCACGGAACTTTTCTCCAGCAAACAAAAATCCGCTGCCCCGCGTCTGGATGGCAGATTGCAGGAGCCACTTTGCACCATCAAACCAGCCCGACTTGGCACTGGTGCCACCTTGGATCTGGGAACCATTCTGCCTATCGTGGATTTTCAGGGGCCAGCCGGCCACTCTCAGCCATAGGCCCCCAAACACAAACCACGGACCTTTACTCTGGTAAACAAAACTCAACTGCCCCTCTTCAGGATGGCAAATTGCAGGACGCACTTGGTACTATCAAACCAGCCCAACTTGGCTCTGGTGCCACCATGGGTCTGGTCACCATCCTGCCTATCGTAGCTTTTCAGGAGCCAGCCGGTCACTCCCAGCCATAGGCCCCCAGACAAAAACCTCGGCCCTTTTCCCTGGCAAACAAAAGTAAGCTGCCCCGCTTCTGGATGGCAGATTGCAGGAGTTATTTAGTACTATCAAACCAGCCAGACGTGGCTCTGGTGCCACCTTGGATCTGGGAACCATCTTGCCTATCGTGGATTTTAAGGAGCCAGCCGGCCTCTCTCAGCCATATGCCCCCAAACACAAACCACGGCCCTTTTCTCTGGCAAACAAAACTCAACTGCCCCTCTTCTGGATGGCAGATTGCAGGAGCCACTTGGTACTATCAAACCAGCCCTACTTGGCACTGGTGCCACCGTGGGTCTGGGAAGCATGCTGCGTATCATGGATTTTCAGGAGCCAGCCCGCCACTGCAAGCTACAGGCCCCCAAACACAAACAACAGCCTTTTTCTCTGGCAAACAAAATTCAGCTGCCCCGCTTCTGGATGGCAGATTGCAGGAGCCACTTGGTAGTATCAAACCAGCCCGACTTGGCACTGGTGCCACTATGGGTCTGGGAACCATCCTGCGTATCGTGGATTCTAATTAGCCAGCTGGCCACTCCCAGCCACAGGCCCCCAAACACAAACAACGGTGCTTTTCCCTGGAAAACAAAACTGGCCTGCCAACTTTTTGATGGCAGATTGCAGGAGCCACTTGGTACTATCAAACCAGCCCAACTTGGCACTGGTGCCACCATGGGTCTGGTCACCATCCTGCCTATCGTAGCTTTTCAGGAGCCAGCCAGTCACTCCCAGCCATGGGCCCCCAGCCACAAACCTCGGCCCGTTTCCCTGGCACACAAAAGTAAGCTACCCCGCTTCTGGATGGCAGATTGCAGGAGCAACTTGGCATCATCAAACCAGCCCGACATGGCACTGGTGCCACCTCTGGTCTGGGAACCATCCTGCGTATCGTGGGTTCTAAGGAGCCAGCCGGCCACTCCCAGCCACAGGCCCCCAATCACAAACAACGGCGCTTTTCCCTGGAAAACAAAACTCGCCTGCTAGGTTTTTGATGGCAGAGTGCAGGAGCCACTTGGTACAATCAAACCAGCCCAACTTGGCACTGGTGCCACTATGGGTCTGGTCACCATCCTGCCTATCGTAGCATTTCAGGAGCCAGCCGGTCACTCCCAGCCGTAGGCCTCCAGACACAAACCTCGGCCCGTTTCCCTGGCAAACAAAATTAAGCTGCCCCGCTTCTGGATGGCAGATTGCAGGAGCCACTTGGTACTATCAAACCAGCCCAACTTGGCACTGGTGCCACCATGGGTCTGGTCACCATCCTGCCTATCGTAGCTTTTCAGGGGCCAGCCAGCCAGCCCCAGGCACTGGCCCCCAGACAAGAATTTCGGCCCATTTCCCTGGCAAACAAAAGTAAGCTACCCCGCTTCTGGATGGCATATTGCAGGAGCCACTTGGTAATATCAAACCAGCCCAACTTGGCACTGGTGACACCACTGGTCTGGGAACCATCCTGCGTATCGTGGATTCTAAGCAGCCACCCGGCCACTCCGAGCCACAGGCCCCCAAACACAAACAACGGCGCTTTTCCCCGGAAAACAAAACTCGCCTGCCAACATTTTGATGGCAGATTGCAGGAGCCACTTGGTACTATCAAACCAGCCCAACTTGGCACTGGTGCCACCATGGGTCTGGTCACCATCCTGCCTAGCATAGCTTTTCAGGAGCCAGGAGGTCACTCCCAGCCATAGACCCCCAGACAGAAACCTCGGCCCGTTTCCATGGAAAACAAATGTAAGCTGCCCCGCTTCTGGATGGCACATTGCAGGAGCCACTTGGTACTATCAAATTAGCCCAACTTGGCACTGGTGCCACCATGGGTCTGGTAAACATCCTGCCTATCGTAGCTTTTCAGGAGCCAGCCAGTCACTCCCTGCCATAGGGCCCCAGACAAATACCTCGGCCCGTTTCCCTGGCAAACCAAAGTAAGCTACCCCGCTTCTGGATGGCAGATTGCAGGAGCCACTTGGTACTATCAAACCAGCCCGACTTGGCAATGGTGCCACCTCTGGTCTGGGAACCATCCTGCGTAACGTGGATTCTAAGACGACAGGCGGCCACTCCCAGCCACAGGGCCCCAAACACAAACAACGGTGCTTTTCCCTGGAAAACAAAACTCGCCTGCCAACATTTTGATGGCAGATTGCAGGAGCCACTTGGTACTATCAAATCAGCCCAACTTGGCACTGCTGCTACCATGGGTCTGGTAATCATCCTGCCTACTGTAGCTTTTCAGGAGCCAGCCGGTCACTCCCAGCCATAGGCCCCCAGAAAAAAACCTCGGCCCGTTTCCCTGGCAAACAAAAGTAAGCTGCCCCGCTTCTGGATGGCAGATTGCAGGAACCTCTTGGTACTATCAAACCAGCCCAACCTGGCACTGGTGCCACCACTGGTCTGGGAACCATCCTGCGTATCGTGGATTCTAAGGAGCCAGCCGGCCACTCCCAGCCACAGGACCCCAGACACAAAGCTCTGCCCGTTTCCCTGACAAACAAAATTAAGCTACCCCGCTTCTGGATGGCAGATTGCAGGAGCTATTTAGTACTATCAAACCAGCCCGACTTGGCACTGGTGCCACCTTGGCTCTGGGAACCATCCTGCCTATTGTGGATTTTGTGGGGTCAGCCGGCCACTCTCAGCCATATGCCCTCAAACACAAACCACGGCCCTTTTCTCTGGCAAACAAAACTCAACTGCCCCTCTTCTGGAAGGCAAATTGCAGGACGCACTTGGTACTACAAAAACAGCCCAACTTGGCACTGGTGCCACCTTGGGTCTGGGAACCATTCTGCCTATCGTGGATTTTCAGGGGCCAGCCGGCCACTCTGAGCCATAGGCCGCCAAACAAAAACCACGGCCCTTTTCTCTGGCAAACAAAACTCAGCTGCCCCGCTTCTGGATGGCAGATTGCAGGAGCCACTTGGTAGTATCAAACCAGCCCGACGTGGCACTGGTGCCAACTTGGGTCTGGGAACCATCCTGCGTATCGTGGATTCTAATTAGCCAGCTGGCCACTCCCAGCCACAGGCCCCCAAACACAAACAACGGTGCTTTTCCCTGGAAAACAAAACTGGCCTGCCAACTTTTTGATGGCAGATTGCAGGAGCCACTTGGTACTATCAAACCAGCCCAACTTGGCACTGGTGCCACCATGGGTCTGGTCACCATCCTGCCTATCGTAGCTTTTCAGGAGCCAGCCAGTCACTGCCTGCCATGGGCCCCCAGCCACAAACCTCGGCCCGTTTCCCTGGCACACAAAAGTAAGCTACCCCGCTTCTGGATGGCAGATTGCAGGAGCAACTTGGCATCATCAAACCAGCCCGACTTGGCACTGGTGCCACCTCTGGTCTGGGAACCATCCTGCGTATCGTGGGTTCTAAGGAGCCAGCCGGCCACTCCCAGCCACAGGCCCCCAATCACAAACAACGGCGCTTTTCCCTGGAAAACAAAACTCGCCTGCTAGGTTTTTGATGGCAGAGTGCAGGAGCCACTTGGTACAATCAAACCAGCCCAACTTGGCACTGGTGCCACTATGGGTCTGGTCACCATCCTGCCTATCGTAGCATTTCAGGAGCCAGCCGGTCACTCCCAGCCGTAGGCCTCCAGACACAAACCTCGGCCCGTTTCCCTGGCAAACAAAATTAAGCTGCCCCGCTTCTGGATGGCAGATTGCAGGAGCCACTTGGTACTATCAAACCAGCCCAACTTGGCACTGGTGCCACCATGGGTCTGGTCACCATCCTGCCTAGCATAGCTTTTCAGGAGCCAGGAGGTCACTCCCAGCCATAGACCCCCAGACAGAAACCTCGGCCCGTTTCCATGGAAAACAAATGTAAGCTGCCCCGCTTCTGGATGGCACATTGCAGGAGCCACTTGGTACTATCAAATTAGCCCAACTTGGCACTGGTGCCACCATGGGTCTGGTAAACATCCTGCCTATCGTAGCTTTTCAGGAGCCAGCCAGTCACTCCCTGCCATAGGGCCCCAGACAAATACCTCGGCCCGTTTCCCTGGCAAACCAAAGTAAGCTGCCCCGCTTCTGGATGGCAGATTGCAGGAGCCACTTGGTACTATCAAACCAGCCCGACTTGGCAATGGTGCCACCTCTGGTCTGGGAACCATCCTGCGTAACGTGGATTCTAAGACGACAGGCGGCCACTCCCAGCCACAGGGCCCCAAACACAAACAACGGCGCTTTTCCCTGGAAAACAAAACTCGCCTGCCAACATTTTGATGGCAGATTGCAGGAGCCACTTGGTACTATCAAATCAGCCCAACTTGGCACTGCTGCTACCATGGGTCTGGTAATCATCCTGCCTACTGTAGCTTTTCAGGAGCCAGCCGGTCACTCCCAGCCATAGGCCCCCAGAAAAAAACCTCGGCCCGTTTCCCTGGCAAACAAAAGTAAGCTGCCCCGCTTCTGGATGGCAGATTGCAGGAACCTCTTGGTACTATCAAACCAGCCCAACCTGGCACTGGTGCCACCACTGGTCTGGGAACCATCCTGCGTATCGTGGATTCTAAGGAGCCAGCCGGCCACTCCCAGCCACAGGACCCCAGACACAAAGCTCTGCCCGTTTCCCTGACAAACAAAATTAAGCTACCCCGCTTCTGGATGGCAGATTGCAGGAGCTATTTAGTACTATCAAACCAGCCCGACTTGGCACTGGTGCCACCTTGGCTCTGGGAACCATCCTGCCTATTGTGGATTTTGTGGTGTCAGCCGGCCACTCTCAGCCATATGCCCTCAAACACAAACCACGGCCCTTTTCTCTGGCAAACAAAACTCAACTGCCCCTCTTCTGGAAGGCAAATTGCAGGACGCACTTGGTACTACAAAAACAGCCCAACTTGGCACTGGTGCCACCTTGGGTCTGGGAACCATTCTGCCTATCGTGGATTTTCAGGGGCCAGCCGGCCACTCTGAGCCATAGGCCGCCAAACAAAAACCACGGCCCTTTTCTCTGGCAAACAAAACTCAGCTGCCCCACTTCTGGATGGCAGATTGCAGGAGCCACTTGGTACTATCAAACCAGCCCAACTTGGCACTGGTGTCACCATGGGCCTGGTCACCATCCTGCCTATCGTAGCTTTTCAGGAGCCAGCCGGTCACTCCCAGCCATAGGCCCCAGACACAAACCTCGGCCCGTTTCCCTGGCAAACAAAAGTAAGCTGCCCCGCTTCTGGATGGCAGATTGCAGGAGCCACTTGTTACTATCAAATCAGCCCGACTTGGCACTGGTGCCTCCTCTGGTCTGGGAACCATCCTGCGTATCGTGGATTCTAAGGAGCCAGCCGGCCACTCCCAGCCACAGGCCCCCAAACACAAACAACGGCGCTATTCCCTGGAAAACAAAACTCGCCTGCCAACTTTTTGATGGCAGATTGCAGGAGACACTTGGTACTATCAAACCAGCCGACTTGGCACTGGTGCCACCATGGGTCTGGGAACCATCCTGCCTATCATAGCTTTTCAGGAGCCAGCCGGTCACTCCCAGCCATAGGCCCCAGACACAAAGCTCTGCCCGTTTCCCTGGCAAACAAAAGTAAGCTACCCCGCTTCTGGATGGCAGATTGCAGGAGCCACTTTGAACCATCAAACCAGCCCGACTTGGCACTGGTGCCACCTCTGGTCTGGGAACCATCCTGCGTTTTGTGGATTCTAAGGAGCCAGCTGGCCACTCCCAGCCACAGGCCCCCAAACACAAACAACGGCGCTTTTCCCTGGAAAACAAATCTGGCCTGCCAAATTTTTGATGGCAGATTGCAGGAGCCACTTGGTACTATCAAACCAGCCCAACTTGGCACTGGTGCCACCATGGGTCTGGTCACCATCCTGCCTATCGTAGCTTTTCAGGAGCCAGCCGGTCACTTCCAGCCATAGGCCCCCAGACACAAATCTCGGCCCGTTTCCCTGGCAAACAAAAGTAAGCTGCCCCGCTTCTGGATGGCAGATTGCAGGAGCTATTTATTACTATCAAACCAGCCCGACTTGGCACTGGTGCCACCTCTGGTCTGGGAACCATACTGCGTATCGAGCTTTTTAAGGAGCCAGCCGGCCACGCCCAGCCATATACCGCCAAAAACAAACCACGGAACTTTTCTCCAGCAAACAAAAATCCGCTGCCCCGCGTCTGGATGGCAGATTGCAGGAGCCACTTTGCACCATCAAACCAGCCCGACTTGGCACTGGTGCCACCTTGGATCTGGGAACCATTCTGCCTATCGTGGATTTTCAGGGGCCAGCCGGCCACTCTCAGCCATAGGCCCCCAAACACAAACCACGGACCTTTACTCTGGTAAACAAAACTCAACTGCCCCTCTTCAGGATGGCAAATTGCAGGACGCACTTGGTACTATCAAACCAGCCCAACTTGGCTCTGGTGCCACCATGGGTCTGGTCACCATCCTGCCTATCGTAGCTTTTCAGGAGCCAGCCGGTCACTCCCAGCCATAGGCCCCCAGACAAAAACCTCGGCCCTTTTCCCTGGCAAACAAAAGTAAGCTGCCCCGCTTCTGGATGGCAGATTGCAGGAGTTATTTAGTACTATCAAACCAGCCAGACGTGGCTCTGGTGCCACCTTGGATCTGGGAACCATCTTGCCTATCGTGGATTTTAAGGAGCCAGCCGGCCTCTCTCAGCCATATGCCCCCAAACACAAACCACGGCCTTTTTCTCTGGCAAACAAAACTCAACTGCCCCTCTTCTGGATGGCAGATTGCAGGAGCCACTTGGTACTATCAAACCAGCCCTACTTGGCACTGGTGCCACCGTGGGTCTGGGAAGCATGCTGCGTATCATGGATTTTCAGGAGCCAGCCCGCCACTGCAAGCTACAGGCCCCCAAACACAAACAACAGCCTTTTTCTCTGGCAAACAAAATTCAGCTGCCCCGCTTCTGGATGGCAGATTGCAGGAGACACTTGGTAGTATCAAACCAGCCCGACTTGGCACTGGTGCCAACTTGGGTCTGGGAACCATCCTGCGTATCGTGGATTCTAATTAGCCAGCTGGCCACTCCCAGCCACAGGCCCCCAAACACAAACAACGGTGCTTTTCCCTGGAAAACAAAACTGGCCTGCCAACTTTTTGATGGCAGATTGCAGGAGCCACTTGGTACTATCAAACCAGCCCAACTTGGCACTGGTGCCACCATGGGTCTGGTCACCATCCTGCCTATCGTAGCTTTTCAGGAGCCAGCCAGTCACTCCCAGCCATGGGCCCCCAGCCACAAACCTCGGCCCGTTTCCCTGGCACACAAAAGTAAGCTACCCCGCTTCTGGATGGCAGATTGCAGGAGCAACTTGGCATCATCAAACCAGCCCGACATGGCACTGGTGCCACCTCTGGTCTGGGAACCATCCTGGGTATCGTGGGTTCTAAGGAGCCAGCCGGCCACTCCCAGCCACAGGCCCCCAATCACAAACAACGGCGCTTTTCCCTGGAAAACAAAACTCGCCTGCTAGCTTTTTGATGGCAGAGTGCAGGAGCCACTTGGTACAATCAAACCAGCCCAACTTGGCACTGGTGCCACTATGGGTCTGGTCACCATCCTGCCTATCGTAGCATTTCAGGAGCCAGCCGGTCACTCCCAGCCGTAGGCCTCCAGACACAAACCTCGGCCCGTTTCCCTGGCAAACAAAATTAAGCTGCCCCGCTTCTGGATGGCAGATTGCAGGAGCCACTTGGTACTATCAAACCAGCCCAACTTGGCACTGGTGCCACCATGGGTCTGGTCACCATCCTGCCTATCGTAGCTTTTCAGGGGCCAGCCAGCCAGCCCCAGGCACTGGCCCCCAGACAAGAATTTCGGCCCATTTCCCTGGCAAACAAAAGTAAGCTACCCCGCTTCTGGATGGCATATTGCAGGAGCCACTTGGTAATATCAAACCAGCCCAACTTGGCACTGGTGACACCACTGGTCTGGGAACCATCCTGCGTATCGTGGATTCTAAGCAGCCACCCGGCCACTCCGAGCCACAGGCCCCCAAACACAAACAACGGCGCTTTTCCCCGGAAAACAAAACTCGCCTGCCAACATTTTGATGGCAGATTGCAGGAGCCACTTGGTACTATCAAACCAGCCCAACTTGGCACTGGTGCCACCATGGGTCTGGTCACCATCCTGCCTAGCATAGCTTTTCAGGAGCCAGGAGGTCACTCCCAGCCATAGACCCCCAGACAGAAACCTCGGCCCGTTTCCCTGGCAAACAAAAGTAAGCTGCCCCGCTTCTGGATGGCACATTGCAGGAGCCACTTGGTACTATCAAATTAGCCCAACTTGGCACTGGTGCCACCATGGGTCTGGTAAACATCCTGCCTATCGTAGCTTTTCAGGAGCCAGCCAGTCACTCCCTGCCATAGGGCCCCAGACAAATACCTCGGCCCGTTTCCCTGGCAAACCAAAGTAAGCTGCCCCGCTTCTGGATGGCAGATTGCAGGAGCCACTTGGTACTATCAAACCAGCCCGACTTGGCAATGGTGCCACCTCTGGTCTGGGAACCATCCTGCGTAACGTGGATTCTAAGACGACAGGCGGCCACTCCCAGCCACAGGGCCCCAAACACAAACAACGGTGCTTTTCCCTGGAAAACAAAACTCGCCTGCCAACATTTTGATGGCAGATTGCAGGAGCCACTTGGTACTATCAAATCAGCCCAACTTGGCACTGCTGCTACCATGGGTCTGGTAATCATCCTGCCTACTGTAGCTTTTCAGGAGCCAGCCGGTCACTCCCAGCCATAGGCCCCCAGACAAAAACCTCGGCCCGTTTCCCTGGCAAACAAAAGTAAGCTGCCCCGCTTCTGGATGGCAGATTGCAGGAACCTCTTGGTACTATCAAACCAGCCCAACCTGGCACTGGTGCCACCACTGGTCTGGGAACCATCCTGCGTATCGTGGATTCTAAGGAGCCAGCCGGCCACTCCCAGCCACAGGACCCCAGACACAAAGCTCTGCCCGTTTCCCTGACAAACAAAATTAAGCTACCCCGCTTCTGGATGGCAGATTGCAGGAGCTATTTAGTACTATCAAACCAGCCCGACTTGGCACTGGTGCCACCTTGGCTCTGGGAACCATCCTGCCTATTGTGGATTTTGTGGTGTCAGCCGGCCACTCTCAGCCATATGCCCTCAAACACAAACCACGGCCCTTTTCTCTGGCAAACAAAACTCAACTGCCCCTCTTCTGGAAGGCAAATTGCAGGACGCACTTGGTACTACAAAAACAGCCCAACTTGGCACTGGTGCCACCTTGGGTCTGGGAACCATTCTGCCTATCGTGGATTTTCAGGGGCCAGCCGGCCACTCTGAGCCATAGGCCGCCAAACAAAAACCACGGCCCTTTTCTCTGGCAAACAAAACTCAGCTGCCCCGCTTCTGGATGGCAGATTGCAGGAGCCACTTGGTAGTATCAAACCAGCCCGACGTGGCACTGGTGCCAACTTGGGTCTGGGAACCATCCTGCGTATCGTGGATTCTAATTAGCCAGCTGGCCACTCCCAGCCACAGGCCCCCAAACACAAACAACGGTGCTTTTCCCTGGAAAACAAAACTGGCCTGCCAACTTTTTGATGGCAGATTGCAGGAGCCACTTGGTACTATCAAACCAGCCCAACTTGGCACTGGTGCCACCATGGGTCTGGTCACCATCCTGCCTATCGTAGCTTTTCAGGAGCCAGCCAGTCACTCCCAGCCATGGGCCCCCAGCCACAAACCTCGGCCCGTTTCCCTGGCACACAAAAGTAAGCTACCCCGCTTCTGGATGGCAGATTGCAGGAGCAACTTGGCATCATCAAACCAGCCCGACTTGGCACTGGTGCCACCTCTGGTCTGGGAACCATCCTGCGTATCGTGGGTTCTAAGGAGCCAGCCGGCCACTCCCAGCCACAGGCCCCCAATCACAAACAACGGCGCTTTTCCCTGGAAAACAAAACTCGCCTGCTAGGTTTTTGATGGCAGAGTGCAGGAGCCACTTGGTACAATCAAACCAGCCCAACTTGGCACTGGTGCCACTATGGGTCTTGTCACCATCCTGCCTATCGTAGCATTTCAGGAGCCAGCCGGTCACTCCCAGCCGTAGGCCTCCAGACACAAACCTCGGCCCGTTTCCCTGGCAAACAAAATTAAGCTGCCCCGCTTCTGGATGGCAGATTGCAGGAGCCACTTGGTACTATCAAACCAGCCCGACTTGGCACTGGTGCCACCATGGGTCTGGTCACCATCCTGCCTAGCATAGCTTTTCAGGAGCCAGGAGGTCACTCCCAGCCATAGACCCCCAGACAGAAACCTCGGCCCGTTTCCATGGAAAACAAATGTAAGCTGCCCCGCTTCTGGATGGCACATTGCAGGAGCCACTTGGTACTATCAAATTAGCCCAACTTGGCACTGGTGCCACCATGGGTCTGGTAAACATCCTGCCTATCGTAGCTTTTCAGGAGCCAGCCAGTCACTCCCTGCCATAGGGCCCCAGACAAATACCTCGGCCCGTTTCCCTGGCAAACCAAAGTAAGCTGCCCCGCTTCTGGATGGCAGATTGCAGGAGCCACTTGGTACTATCAAACCAGCCCGACTTGGCAATGGTGCCACCTCTGGTCTGGGAACCATCCTGCGTAACGTGGATTCTAAGACGACAGGCGGCCACTCCCAGCCACAGGGCCCCAAACACAAACAACGGCGCTTTTCCCTGGAAAACAAAACTCGCCTGCCAACATTTTGATGGCAGATTGCAGGAGCCACTTGGTACTATCAAATTAGCCCAACTTGGCACTGCTGCTACCATGGGTCTGGTAATCATCCTGCCTACTGTAGCTTTTCAGGAGCCAGCCGGTCACTCCCAGTAATAGGCCCCCAGAAAAAAACCTCGGCCCGTTTCCCTGGCAAACAAAAGTAAGCTGCCCCGCTTCTGGATGGCAGATTGCAGGAACCTCTTGGTACTATCAAACCAGCCCAACCTGGCACTGGTGCCACCACTGGTCTGGGAACCATCCTGCGTATCGTGGATTCTAAGGAGCCAGCCGGCCACTCCCAGCCACAGGACCCCAGACACAAAGCTCTGCCCGTTTCCCTGACAAACAAAATTAAGCTACCCCGCTTCTGGATGGCAGATTGCAGGAGCTATTTAGTACTATCAAACCAGCCCGACTTGGCACTGGTGCCACCTTGGCTCTGGGAACCATCCTGCCTATTGTGGATTTTGTGGGGTCAGCCGGCCACTCTCAGCCATATGCCCTCAAACAGAAACCACGGCCCTTTTCTCTGGCAAACAAAACTCAACTGCCCCTCTTCTGGAAGGCAAATTGCAGGACGCACTTGGTACTACAAAAACAGCCCAACTTGGCACTGGTGCCACCTTGGGTCTGGGAACCATTCTGCCTATCGTGGATTTTCAGGGGCCAGCCGGCCACTCTGAGCCATAGGCCGCCAAACAAAAACCACGGCCCTTTTCTCTGGCAAACAAAACTCAGCTGCCCCACTTCTGGATGGCAGATTGCAGGAGCCACTTGGTACTATCAAACCAGCCCAACTTGGCACTGGTGTCACCATGGGCCTGGTCACCATCCTGCCTATCGTAGCTTTTCAGGAGCCAGCCGGTCACTCCCAGCCATAGGCCCCAGACACAAACCTCGGCCCGTTTCCCTGGCAAACAAAAGTAAGCTGCCCCGCTTCTGGATGGCAGATTGCAGGAGCCACTTGTTACTATCAAATCAGCCCGACTTGGCACTGGTGCCTCCTCTGGTCTGGGAACCATCCTGCGTATCGTGGATTCTAAGGAGCCAGCCGGCCACTCCCAGCCACAGGCCCCCAAACACAAACAACGGCGCTATTCCCTGGAAAACAAAACTCGCCTGCCAACTTTTTGATGGCAGATTGCAGGAGACACTTGGTACTATCAAACCAGCCGACTTGGCACTGGTGCCACCATGGGTCTGGGAACCATCCTGCCTATCATAGCTTTTCAGGAGCCAGCCGGTCACTCCCAGCCATAGGCCCCAGACACAAAGCTCTGCCCGTTTCCCTGGCAAACAAAAGTAAGCTACCCCGCTTCTGGATGGCAGATTGCAGGAGCCACTTTGAACCATCAAACCAGCCCGACTTGGCACTGGTGCCACCTCTGGTCTGGGAACCATCCTGCGTTTTGTGGATTCTAAGGAGCCAGCTGGCCACTCCCAGCCACAGGCCCCCAAACACAAACAACGGCGCTTTTCCCTGGAAAACAAATCTGGCCTGCCAAATTTTTGATGGCAGATTGCAGGAGCCACTTGGTACTATCAAACCAGCCCAACTTGGCACTGGTGCCACCATGGGTCTGGTCACCATCCTGCCTATCGTAGCTTTTCAGGAGCCAGCCGGTCACTTCCAGCCATAGGCCCCCAGACACAAATCTCGGCCCGTTTCCCTGGCAAACAAAAGTAAGCTGCCCCGCTTCTGGATGGCAGATTGCAGGAGCTATTTATTACTATCAAACCAGCCCGACTTGGCACTGGTGCCACCTCTGGTCTGGGAACCATACTGCGTATCGAGCTTTTTAAGGAGCCAGCCGGCCACGCCCAGCCATATACCGCCAAAAACAAACCACGGAACTTTTCTCCAGCAAACAAAAATCCGCTGCCCCGCGTCTGGATGGCAGATTGCAGGAGCCACTTTGCACCATCAAACCAGCCCGACTTGGCACTGGTGCCACCTTGGATCTGGGAACCATTCTGCCTATCGTGGATTTTCAGGGGCCAGCCGGCCACTCTCAGCCATAGGCCCCCAAACACAAACCACGGACCTTTACTCTGGTAAACAAAACTCAACTGCCCCTCTTCGGGATGGCAAATTGCAGGACGCACTTGGTACTAAAAAACCAGCCCGACTTGGCACTGGTGCCACCTTGGGTCTGGTAACCATCCTGCGTATCGTGCCTTTTAACGAGCCAGCGGGCCACTCCCAGCCATATGACACCAAACACAACCCACGGCCCTTTCCTCTGGGAAACAAAACTCAGCAGCCCAGCGTCTGGATGGCACATTGCAGGAGCCACTTCGTACTATCAAACCAGCCCGACTTAGCACTGGTTCCACCTTGGCTCTGGGAACCATCCTGCGTATCGTGGATTCTAAGGAGCCAGCCGGCCACTCCCAGCCGCAGGCCCCCAAACAAAAACAACGGCGCTTTTCCCTGGAAAACAAAACTCGACTGCCAAAATTTTGATGGCAGATTGCAGGAGCCACTTGGTACTATCAAACCAGCCCGACTTGGCACTGCTGCCGCCTTGGGTCTGGGAACCATGCTGCGTAACGTAGATTCTAATGCGCCAGGTGGCCACTCCCAGCCGCAGGCCCCCAAAGAAAAACAACGGCGCTTTTCCCTGGAAAACAAAACTCGCCTGCCAACATTTTGATGGCAGATTGCAGGAGCCACTTGGTACTATCAAACCAGCCCAACTTGGCACTGGTGCCACCATGGGTCTGGTAAACATCCTGCCTATCGTAGCTTTTCAGGAGCCAGATGGTCACTCCCAGCCATAGGCCCCCAGACACAAACCTCGGCCCGTTTCCCTGGCAAACACAAGTAAGCTACCGCGCTTCTGGATGGCAGATTGCAGGAGCCACTTTGCACCATCAAACCAGCCCGACTTGGCACTGGTTCCAGTTCTGGTCTGGGAACCATCCTGCTTATCGTGGATTCTAAGGAGACAGCTGGCCACTCCCAGCCACAGGCCCCCAAACACAAACAACGGCACTTTTCCGTGGAAAACAAAACTGGCCTGCCAAATTTTTGATGGCAGATTGCAGGAGCCACTTGGTACTATCAAACCAGCCCGACTTGGCACTGGTGCCACCTCTGGTCTGGGAACCATCCTGCCTATCGTGGATTTTCAGGGGCCAGCCGGCCACTCTCAGCCATATGCCCCCAAACACAAACCACGGCCCTTTTCTCTGGCAAACAAAACTCAACTGCCCCTCTTCTGGATGGCAAATTGCAGGACGCACTTGGTACTACGAAAACAGCCCGACTTGGCACTGATGCCACCTTGGGTCAGGGAACCATCCTGCGTATCGAGCTTTTTAAGGAGCCAGCCGGCCACGCCCAGCCATATACCGCCAAAAACAAACCACGGAACTTTTCTCCAGCAAACAAAAATCCGCTGCCCCGCGTCTGGATGGCAGACTGCAGGAGCCACTTTGCACCATCAAACCAGCCCGACTTGGCACTGGTGCCACCTTGGATCTGGGAACCATCTTGCCTATTGTGGATTTTCAGGTGTCAGCCGGCCCCTCTCAGCCATATGCCCTCAAACACAAAGCTCTGCCCGTTTCCCTGGCAAACAAAAGTAAGCTACCCCTCTTCTGGAAGGCAAATTGCAGGACGCACTTGGTACTACAAAAACAGCCCAACTTGGCACTGGTGCCACCTCTGGCCTGGGAACCATGCTGCGTATCGAGCTTTTCAAGGAGCCAGCCGGCCACTCCCAGCCATATGCCCCCAAAAATGAACCACGGACTTGTTGTCTGGCAAACAAAACTCAACTGCCCCTCTTCTGGATGGCAAATTGCAGGAGCCACTTGGTACTACGAAAACAGCCCGACCTGGCACTGATGCCACCTTGGGTCTGGGAACCATTCTGCCTATCGTGGATTTTCAGGGGCCAGCCGGCCACTCTGAGCCATAGGCCCCCAAACAAAACCCACGGCCCTTTTCTCTGGCAAACAAAACTCAGCTGCCCCGCTTCTGGATGGCAGATTGCAGGACGCACTTGGTACAATCAAACCAGCCCAACTTGGCACTGGTGCCACCTTGGGTCTGGGAACCATCCTGCGTATTGTGGATTGTCAGGAGCCAGCCGACCACTCTCGGCCACAGACCCCAATCAAAAACAACGGCCCGATTCACAGGCAAAAAAATCTCAGCTGCCCCACTTGTGGATGGGAGATTGCAGGAGGCGCTTGACACTGTCAAACCAGCCCAACTTGGCACTGGTGCCACCTTGGGTCTGGGAACCATCCTGCGTATCATGGAATTTAAGGAGCCAGTCGGCCACTCCCAGCCACAGGACCCAAACACATACCACACCCCTTTTCTTTGGAAAACAAAACTCAGCTGCCCTGCTTTTGGATGGCAGATTGCAGGAGCCACTTGGTACTATCAAACCAGCCCAACTTGGCACTGGTGCCTCCATGTGTCTGGTAACCATCCTGCGTATCGTAGCTTTTCAGGAGCCAGCCGGTCAGTCCCAGCCATAGGCCCCAGACACAAAGCTCTGCCCGTTTCCCTGGCAAACAAAAGTAAGCTACCCCGCTTCTGGATGGCAGATTGCAGGAGCCACTTGGTACTATCAAACCAGCCCGACTTGGCACTGGTGCCACCTCTGGTCTGGAAACCATCCTGCGTATCGTGGATTCTTAGGAGCCAGCTGGCCACTCCCAGCCACAGGCCCCCAAACAAAAACAACGGTGCTTTTCCCTGGAAAACAAAACTGGCCTGCCAACTTTTTGATGGCAGATTGCAGGAGCCACTTGGTACTATCAAACCAGCCCGACTTGGCACTGGTGCCACCTTGGCTCTGGGAACCATGCTGCGTAACGTAGATTCTAAGGCGCGAGGCGGCCACTCCCAGCCACAGGCCCCCAAACACAAACAACGGCGCTTTTTCTCTGGCAAACAAAATTCACCTGCCCCGCTTCTGGATGGCAGATTGCAGGAGCCACTTGGTAGTATCAAACCAGCCCGACTTGGCACTGGTGCCAACTTGGGTCTGGGAACCATCCTGCCTATCGTGGATTCTAAGTAGCCAGCTGGCCACTCCCAGCCACAGGCCCCCAAACACAAACAACGGTGCTTTTCCCTGGAAAACAAAACTGGCCTGCCAACATTTTGATGGCAGATTGCAGGAGCCACTTGGTACTATCAAACCAGCCCAACTTGGCACTGGTGCCACCATGGGTCTGGTCACCATCCTGCCTATCGTAGCTTTTCAGGAGCCAGCCGGTCACTCCCAGCCATAGGCCCCCAGCCACAAACCTCGGCCCGTTTCCCTGGCACACAAAAGTAAGCTACCCCGCTTCTGGATGGCAGATTGCAGGAGCAACTTGGCATCATCAAACCAGCCCGACTTGGCACTGGTGCCACCTTGGCTCTGGGAACCATCCTGCCTATTGTGGATTTTGTGGGGTCAGTCGGCCACTCTCAGCCATATGCCCTCAAACACAAACCACGGCCCTTTTCTCTGGCAAACAAAACTCAACTGCCCCTCTTCTGGAAGGCAAATTGCAGGACGCACTTGGTACTACAAAAACAGCCCAACTTGGCACTGGTGCCACCTTGGGTCTGGGAACCATTCTGTCTATCGTGGATTTTCAGGGGCCAGCCGGCCACTCTGAGCCATAGGCCCCCAAACAGAAACCACGGCCCTTTTCTCAGGCAAACAAAACTCAGCTGCCCCACTTCTGGATGGCAGATTGCAGGAGCCACTTGGTACTATCAAACCAGCCCAACTTGGCACTGGTGTCACCATGGGCCTGGTCACCATCCTGCCTATCGTAGCTTTTCAGGAGCCAGCCGGTCACTCCCAGCCATAGGCCCCAGACACAAACCTCGGCCCGTTTCCCTGGCAAACAAAAGTAAGCTGCCCCGATCCTGGATGGCAGATTGCAGGAGACACTTGGTACTATCAAATCAGCCCGACTTGGCACTGGTGCCTCCTCTGGTCTGGGAACCATCCTGCGTATCGTGGATTCTAAGGAGCCAGCCGGCCACTCCCAGCCACAGGCCCCCAAACACAAACAACGGCGCTTTTCCCTGGAAAACAAAACTCGCCTGCCAACTTTTTGATGGCAGATTGCAGGAGCTGCTTGGTACAATCAAACCAGCCCAACTTGGCACTGGTGCCACTATGGGTCTGGTCACCATCCTGCCTATCGTAGCATTTCAGGAGCCAGCCGGTCACTCCCAGCCATAGGCCTCCAGACACAAACCTCGGCCCGTTACCCTGGCAAACAAAATTAAGCTGCCCCGCTTCTGGATGGCAGATTGCAGGAGCCACTTGGTACTATCAAACCAGCCCAACTTGGCACTGGTGCCACCATGGGTCTGGTCACCATCCTGCCTATCGTAGCTTTTCAGGGGCCAGCCAGCCAGCCCCAGGCACTGGCCCCCAGACAAGAATTTCAGCCCATTTCCCTGGCAAACAAAAGTAAGCTACCCCGCTTCTGGATGGCAGATTGCAGGAGCCACTTGGTAATATCAAACCAGCCCAACTTGGCACTGGTGCCACCACTGGTCTGGGAACCATCCTGCGTATCGTGGATTCTAAGCAGCCACCCGGCCACTCCGAGCCACAGGACCACAAACACAAACAACGGCGCTTTTCCCCGGAAAACAAAACTCACCTGCCAATATTTTGATGGCAGATTGCAGGAGCCACTTGGTACAATCAAACCAGCCCAACTTGGCACTGGTGCCACCATGGGTCTGGTCACCATCCTGCCTAGCATAGCTTTTCAGGAGCCAGGAGGTCACTCCCAGCCATAGACCCCCAGACAGAAACCTCGGCCCGTTTCCATGGAAAACAAATGTAAGCTGCCCCGCTTCTGGATGGCACATTGCAGGAGCCACTTGGTACTATCAAATTAGCCCAACTTGGCACTGGTGCCACCATGGGTCTGGTAAACATCCTGCCTATCGTAGCTTTTCAGGAGCCAGCCAGTCACACCCTGCCATAGGGCCCCAGACAAATACCTCGGCCCGTTTCCCTGGCAAACCAAAGTAAGCTGCCCCGCTTCTGGATGGCAGATTGCAGGAGCCACTTGGTACTATCAAACCAGCCCGACTTGGCAATGGTGCCACCTCTGGTCTGGGAACCATCCTGCGTAACGTGGATTCTAAGACGACAGGCGGCCACTCCCAGCCACAGGGCCCCAAACACAAACAACGGCGCTTTTCCCTGGAAAACAAAACTCGCCTGCCAACATTTTGATGGCAGATTGCAGGAGCCACTTGGTACTATCAAATCAGCCCAACTTGGCACTGGTGCCACCATGGGCCTGGTCACCATCCTGCCTATCGTAGCTTTTCAGGAGCCAGCCGGTCACTCCCAGCCATAGGCCCCAGACACAAACCTCGGCCCGTTTCCCTGGCAAACAAAAGTAAGCTGCCCCGCTTCTGGATGGCAGATTGCAGGAGACACTTGGTACTATCAAATCAGCCCGACTTGGCACTGGTGCCTCCTCTGGTCTGGGAACCATCCTGCGTATCGTGGATTCTAAGGAGCCAGCCGGCCACTCCCAGCCACAGGCCTCCAAACACAAACAACGGCGCTTTTCCCTGGAAAACAAAACTCGCCTGCCAACATTTTGATGGCAGATTGCAGGAGCCACTTGGTGCTATCAAACCAGCCAACTTGGCACTGGTGCCACCATGGGTCTGGTAACCATCCTGCCTATCGTAGCTTTTCAGGAGCCAGCCGGTCACTCCCAGCCATAGGCGCCCAGACACAAAGCTCGGCCCATTTCCATGGTAAACAAAAGTAAGCTGCCCCGCTTCTGGATGGCAGATTGCAGGAACCACTTGGTACTATCAAACCAGCCCGACTTGGCACTGGTGCCACCTCTGGTCTGGGAACCATCCTGCGTATCGTGGATTCTAAGGAGCCAGCCGGCCACTCCCAGCCACAGGACCCCAAACACAAACAACAGCGCTTTTCTCTGGCAAACAAAACTCAGTTGCCCTGCTTTTGGATGGCAGATTGCAGGAGCGACTTGGTACTATCAAACCAGCCCAACTTGGCACTGGTGCCTCCATGGGTCTGGTAACCATCCTGCCTATCGTAGCTTTTAAGGAGCCAGCCGGTCACTCCCAGCCATAGGCCCCAGACACAAAGCTCTGCCCGTTTCCCTGGCAAACAAAAGTAAGCTACCCCGCTTCTGGATGGCAGATTGCAGGAGCCACTTTGAACCATCAAACCAGCCCGACTTGGCACTGGTGCCAACTTGGGTCTGGGAACCATCCTGCGTTTTGTGGATTCTAAGGAGCCAGCTGGCCACTCCCAGCCTCAGGCCCACAAAAACAAACAACGGTGCTTTTCCCTGGAAAACAAAACTGGCCTGCCAAATTTTTGATGGCAGATTGCAGGAGCCACTTGGTACTATCAAACCAGCCCAACTTGGCACTGGTGCCACCATGGGTCTGGTCACCATCCTGCCTATCGTAGCTTTTCAGGAGCCAGCCGGTCACTCCCAGCCATAGGCCCCCAGACACAAATCTCGGCCCGTTTCCCTGGCAAAAAAAAGTAAGCTGCCCCGCTTCTGGATGGCAGATTGCAGGAGCTATTTAGTACTATCAAACCAGCCCGACTTGGCACTGGTGCCACCTCTGGTCTGGGAACCATCCTGCGTATCGTGGATTCTAAGGAGCCAGCCGGCCACTCTCAGCCATATGCCCCCAAACACAAACCACGGCCCTTTTCTCTGGCAAACAAAACTCAACTGCCCCTCTTCTGGATGGCAAATTGCAGGACGCACTTGGTACTACGAAAACAGCCCGACTTGGCACTGATGCCACCTTGGGTCAGGGAACCATCCTGCGTATCGAGCTTTTTAAGGAGCCAGCCGGCCACGCCCAGCCATATACCGCCAAAAACAAACCACGGAACTTTTCTCCAGCAAACAAAAATCCGCTGCCCCGCGTCTGGATGGCAGATTGCAGGAGCCACTTTGCACCATCAAACCAGCCCGACTTGGCACTGGTGCCACCTTGGATCTGGGTACCATTCTGCCTATCGTGGATTTTCAGGGGCCAGCCGGCCACTCTCAGCCATAGGCCCCCAAACACAAACCACGGCACTTTACTCTGGTAAACAAAACTCAACTGCCCCTCTTCGGGATGGCAAATTGCAGGACGCACTTGGTACTAAAAAACCAGCCCGACTTGGCACTGGTGCCTCCTTGGGTCTGGGAACCATCCTGCGTATCGTGGATTCTAAGGAGCCAGCTGGCCAGTCCCAGCCACGGGCCCCCAAACACAAACAACGGCGCTTTTCCCTGGAAAACAAAACTCGCCTGCCAACTTTTTGATGGCAGATTGCAGGAGCCACTTTGCAACATAAAACCAGCCCGACTTGGCACTGGTTCCACCTTGGATCTGGGAACCATCCTGCCTATCGTGGATTTTCAGGGGCCAGCCGGCCACTCTCAGCCATAGGCCCCCAAACACAAACCACGGCCCTTTACTCTGGCAAACAAAACTCAACTGCCCCTCTTCTGGAAGGCAAATTGCAGGACGCACTTGGTACTACAAAAACATCCCAACTTGGCACTGGTGCCACCTCTGGCCTGGGAACCATGCTGCGTATCGAGCTTTTTAAGGAGCCAGCCGGCCACTCCCAGCCATATGCCCCCAAAAATGAACCACGGACTTGTTGTCTGGCAAACAAAAATCAGCTGCCCCGCGTCGGGATGGCAGATTGCAGGAGGCACTTTGCACCATCAAACCAGCCCGACTTGGCTCTGGTGCCACCTTGGGTCTGGGAACCATTCTGTCTATCGTGGATTTTCAGGGGCCAGCCGGCCACTCTGAGCCATAGGCCCCCAAACAGAAACCACGGCCCTTTTCTCAGGCAAACAAAACTCAGCTGCCCCACTTCTGGATGGCAGATTGCAGGAGCCACTTGGTACTATCAAACCAGCCCAACTTGGCACTGGTGTCACCATGGGCCTGGTCACCATCCTGCCTATCGTAGCTTTTCAGGAGCCAGCCGGTCACTCCCAGCCATAGGCCCCAGACACAAACCTCGGCCCGTTTCCCTGGCAAACAAAAGTAAGCTGCCCCGATCCTGGATGGCAGATTGCAGGAGACACTTGGTACTATCAAATCAGCCCGACTTGGCACTGGTGCCTCCTCTGGTCTGGGAACCATCCTGCGTATCGTGGATTCTAAGGAGCCAGCCGGCCACTCCCAGCCACAGGCCCCCAAACACAAACAACGGCGCTTTTCCCTGGAAAACAAAACTCGCCTGCCAACTTTTTGATGGCAGATTGCAGGAGCTGCTTGGTACAATCAAACCAGCCCAACTTGGCACTGGTGCCACTATGGGTCTGGTCACCATCCTGCCTATCGTAGCATTTCAGGAGCCAGCCGGTCACTCCCAGCCATAGGCCTCCAGACACAAACCTCGGCCCGTTACCCTGGCAAACAAAATTAAGCTGCCCCGCTTCTGGATGGCAGATTGCAGGAGCCACTTGGTACTATCAAACCAGCCCAACTTGGCACTGGTGCCACCATGGGTCTGGTCACCATCCTGCCTATCGTAGCTTTTCAGGGGCCAGCCAGCCAGCCCCAGGCACTGGCCCCCAGACAAGAATTTCAGCCCATTTCCCTGGCAAACAAAAGTAAGCTACCCCGCTTCTGGATGGCAGATTGCAGGAGCCACTTGGTAATATCAAACCAGCCCAACTTGGCACTGGTGCCACCACTGGTCTGGGAACCATCCTGCGTATCGTGGATTCTAAGCAGCCACCCGGCCACTCCGAGCCACAGGACCACAAACACAAACAACGGCGCTTTTCCCCGGAAAACAAAACTCACCTGCCAATATTTTGATGGCAGATTGCAGGAGCCACTTGGTACAATCAAACCAGCCCAACTTGGCACTGGTGCCACCATGGGTCTGGTCACCATCCTGCCTAGCATAGCTTTTCAGGAGCCAGGAGGTCACTCCCAGCCATAGACCCCCAGACAGAAACCTCGGCCCGTTTCCATGGAAAACAAATGTAAGCTGCCCCGCTTCTGGATGGCACATTGCAGGAGCCACTTGGTACTATCAAATTAGCCCAACTTGGCACTGGTGCCACCATGGGTCTGGTAAACATCCTGCCTATCGTAGCTTTTCAGGAGCCAGCCAGTCACACCCTGCCATAGGGCCCCAGACAAATACCTCGGCCCGTTTCCCTGGCAAACCAAAGTAAGCTGCCCCGCTTCTGGATGGCAGATTGCAGGAGCCACTTGGTACTATCAAACCAGCCCGACTTGGCAATGGTGCCACCTCTGGTCTGGGAACCATCCTGCGTAACGTGGATTCTAAGACGACAGGCGGCCACTCCCAGCCACAGGGCCCCAAACACAAACAACGGCGCTTTTCCCTGGAAAACAAAACTCGCCTGCCAACATTTTGATGGCAGATTGCAGGAGCCACTTGGTACTATCAAATCAGCCCAACTTGGCACTGGTGCCACCATGGGCCTGGTCACCATCCTGCCTATCGTAGCTTTTCAGGAGCCAGCCGGTCACTCCCAGCCATAGGCCCCAGACACAAACCTCGGCCCGTTTCCCTGGCAAACAAAAGTAAGCTGCCCCGCTTCTGGATGGCAGATTGCAGGAGACACTTGGTACTATCAAATCAGCCCGACTTGGCACTGGTGCCTCCTCTGGTCTGGGAACCATCCTGCGTATCGTGGATTCTAAGGAGCCAGCCGGCCACTCCCAGCCACAGGCCTCCAAACACAAACAACGGCGCTTTTCCCTGGAAAACAAAACTCGCCTGCCAACATTTTGATGGCAGATTGCAGGAGCCACTTGGTGCTATCAAACCAGCCAACTTGGCACTGGTGCCACCATGGGTCTGGTCACAATCCTGCCTATCGTAGCTTTTCAGGAGCCAGCCGGTCACTCCCAGCCATAGGCGCCCAGACACAAAGCTCGGCCCATTTCCATGGTAAACAAAAGTAAGCTGCCCCGCTTCTGGATGGCAGATTGCAGGAACCACTTGGTACTATCAAACCAGCCCGACTTGGCACTGGTGCCACCTCTGGTCTGGGAACCATCCTGCGTATCGTGGATTCTAAGGAGCCAGCCGGCCACTCCCAGCCACAGGACCCCAAACACAAACAACAGCGCTTTTCTCTGGCAAACAAAACTCAGTTGCCCTGCTTTTGGATGGCAGATTGCAGGAGCGACTTGGTACTATCAAACCAGCCCAACTTGGCACTGGTGCCTCCATGGGTCTGGTAACCATCCTGCCTATCGTAGCTTTTAAGGAGCCAGCCGGTCACTCCCAGCCATAGGCCCCAGACACAAAGCTCTGCCCGTTTCCCTGGCAAACAAAAGTAAGCTACCCCGCTTCTGGATGGCAGATTGCAGGAGCCACTTTGAACCATCAAACCAGCCCGACTTGGCACTGGTGCCAACTTGGGTCTGGGAACCATCCTGCGTTTTGTGGATTCTAAGGAGCCAGCTGGCCACTCCCAGCCTCAGGCCCACAAAAACAAACAACGGTGCTTTTCCCTGGAAAACAAAACTGGCCTGCCAAATTTTTGATGGCAGATTGCAGGAGCCACTTGGTACTATCAAACCAGCCCAACTTGGCACTGGTGCCACCATGGGTCTGGTCACCATCCTGCCTATCGTAGCTTTTCAGGAGCCAGCCGGTCACTCCCAGCCATAGGCCCCCAGACACAAATCTCGGCCCGTTTCCCTGGCAAAAAAAAGTAAGCTGCCCCGCTTCTGGATGGCAGATTGCAGGAGCTATTTAGTACTATCAAACCAGCCCGACTTGGCACTGGTGCCACCTCTGGTCTGGGAACCATCCTGCGTATCGTGGATTCTAAGGAGCCAGCCGGCCACTCTCAGCCATATGCCCCCAAACACAAACCACGGCCCTTTTCTCTGGCAAACAAAACTCAACTGCCCCTCTTCTGGATGGCAAATTGCAGGACGCACTTGGTACTACGAAAACAGCCCGACTTGGCACTGATGCCACCTTGGGTCAGGGAACCATCCTGCGTATCGAGCTTTTTAAGGAGCCAGCCGGCCACGCCCAGCCATATACCGCCAAAAACAAACCACGGAACTTTTCTCCAGCAAACAAAAATCCGCTGCCCCGCGTCTGGATGGCAGATTGCAGGAGCCACTTTGCACCATCAAACCAGCCCGACTTGGCACTGGTGCCACCTTGGATCTGGGTACCATTCTGCCTATCGTGGATTTTCAGGGGCCAGCCGGCCACTCTCAGCCATAGGCCCCCAAACACAAACCACGGCACTTTACTCTGGTAAACAAAACTCAACTGCCCCTCTTCGGGATGGCAAATTGCAGGACGCACTTGGTACTAAAAAACCAGCCCGACTTGGCACTGGTGCCTCCTTGGGTCTGGGAACCATCCTGCGTATCGTGGATTCTAAGGAGCCAGCTGGCCAGTCCCAGCCACGGGCCCCCAAACACAAACAACGGCGCTTTTCCCTGGAAAACAAAACTCGCCTGCCAACTTTTTGATGGCAGATTGCAGGAGCCACTTTGCAACATAAAACCAGCCCGACTTGGCACTGGTTCCACCTTGGATCTGGGAACCATCCTGCCTATCGTGGATTTTCAGGGGCCAGCCGGCCACTCTCAGCCATAGGCCCCCAAACACAAACCACGGCCCTTTACTCTGGCAAACAAAACTCAACTGCCCCTCTTCTGGAAGGCAAATTGCAGGACGCACTTGGTACTACAAAAACATCCCAACTTGGCACTGGTGCCACCTCTGGCCTGGGAACCATGCTGCGTATCGAGCTTTTTAAGGAGCCAGCCGGCCACTCCCAGCCATATGCCCCCAAAAATGAACCACGGACTTGTTGTCTGGCAAACAAAAATCAGCTGCCCCGCGTCGGGATGGCAGATTGCAGGAGGCACTTTGCACCATCAAACCAGCCCGACTTGGCTCTGGTGCCACCTTGGGTCTGGGAACCATTCTGCCTATCGTGGATTTTCAGGGGCCAGCCGGCCACTCTGAGCCATAGGCCCCCAAACAAAAACCACGGCCCTTTTCTCTGGCAAACAAAACTCAGCTGCCCCGCTTCTGGATGGCAGATTGCAGGACGCACTTGGTACAATCAAACCAGCCCAACTTGGCACTGGTGCCACCTTGGGTCTGGGAACCATCCTGCGTATTGTGGATTGTCAGGAGCCAGCCGACCACTCTCGGCCACAGACCCCAATCAAAAACAACGGCCCGATTCACAGGCAAAAAAATCTCAGCTGTCCCACTTGTGGATGGGAGATTGCAGGAGGCGCTTGACACTGTCAAACCAGCCCAACTTGGCACTGGTGCCACCTTGGCTCTGGGAACCAAGCTGCGTATCATGGAATTTAAGGAGCCAGTCGGCCACTCCCAGCCACAGGACCCAAACACATACCACAGCCCTTTTCTTTGGCAAACAAAACTCAGCTGCCCTGCTTTTGGATGGCAGATTGCAGGAGTCACTTGGTACTATCAAACCAGCCCAACTTGGCACTGGTGCCACCATGGGTCTGGTAAACATCCTGCGTATCGTAGCTTTTCAGGAGCCAGCCGGTCACTCCCAGCCATAGGCCCCAGACACAAAGCTCGGCCCGTTTCCCTGGCAAACAAAAGTAAGCTACCCCGCTTCTGGATGGCAGATTGCAGGAGACACTTTGCACCATCAAACCAGCCCGACTTGGCACGGGTGCCACCTCTGGTCTGGAAACCATCCTGCGTATCGTGGATTCTTAGGAGCCAGCTGGCCACTCCCAGCCACAGGCCCCCAAACACAAACAACGGCGCTTTTCCCTGGAAAACAAAACTGGCCTGCCAACTTTTTGATGGCAGATTGCAGGAGCGACTTGGTACTATCAAACCAGCCCAACTTGGCACTGGTGCCACCTTGGCTCTGGGAACCATGCTGCGTAACGTAGATTCTAAGGCGCCAGCCGGCCACTCCCAGCCACAGGCCCCCAAACACAAACAACGGCGCTTTTCCCTGGAAAACAAAACTGGCCTGCCAACTTTTTGATGGCAGATTGCAGGAGCCACTTGGTACTATCAAACCAGCCCAACTTGGCACTGCTGCCACCATGGGTCTGGTAAACATCCTGCCTATCGTAGCTTTTCAGGAGCCAGCCGGTCACTCCCAGCCATAGGCCCCCAGACACAAACCTCGGCCCGTTTCCCTGGCAAACAAAAGTAAGCTGCCCCGCTTCTGGATGGCAGATTGCAGGAGCTATTTATTACTATCAAACCAGCCCGACTTGGCACTGGTGCCACCTCTGGTCTGGAAACCATCCTGCGTATCGTGGATTCTTAGGAGCCAGCTGGCCACTCCCAGCCACAGGCCCCCAAACACAAACAACGGTGCTTTTCCCTGGAAAACAAAACTGGCCTGCCAACTTTTTGATGGCAGATTGCAGGAGCCACTTGGTACTATCAAACCAGCCCGACTTGGCACTGGTGCCACCTTGGCTCTGGGAACCATGCTGCGTAACGTAGATTCTAAGGCGCGAGGCGGCCACTCCCAGCCACAGGCCCCCAAACACAAACAACGGTGCTTTTCCCTGGAAAACAAAACTCGCCTGCCAACTTTTTGATGGCAGATTGCAGGAGCCACTTGGTATTATCAAACCAGCCCAACTTGGCACTGGTGCCACCATGGGTCTGGTAAACATCCTGCCTATCGTAGCTTTTCAGGAGCCAGCCAGTCACTCCCTGCCATAGGGCCCCAGACAAATACCTCGGCCCGTTTCCCTGGCAAACCAAAGTAAGCTGCCCCGCTTCTGGATGGCAGATTGCAGGAGCCACTTGGTACTATCAAACCAGCCCGACTTGGCAATGGTGCCACCTCTGGTCTGGGAACCATCCTGCGTAACGTGGATTCTAAGACGACAGGCGGCCACTCCCAGCCACAGGGCCCCAAACACAAACAACGGCGCTTTTCCCTGGAAAACAAAACTCGCCTGCCAACATTTTGATGGCAGATTGCAGGAGCCACTTGGTACTATCAAATCAGCCCAACTTGGCACTGCTGCTACCATGGGTCTGGTAATCATCCTGCCTACTGTAGCTTTTCAGGAGCCAGCCGGTCACTCCCAGCCATAGGCCCCAGACACAAAGCTCTGCCCGTTTCCCTGGCAAACAAAAGCAAGCTACCCCGCTTCTGGATGGCAGATTGCAGGAGACACTTTGCACCATCAAACCAGCCCGACTTGGCACTGGTGCCACCTCTGGTCTGGAAACCATCCTGCGTATCGTGGATTCTTAGGAGCCAGCTGGCCACTCCCAGCCACAGGCCCCCAAACACAAACAACGGCGCTTTTCCCTGGAAAACAAAACTGGCCTGCCAACTTTTTGATGGCAGATTGCAGGAGCGACTTGGTACTATCAAACCAGCCCAACTTGGCACTGGTGCCACCTTGGCTCTGGGAACCATGCTGCGTAACGTAGATTCTAAGGCGCCAGCCGGCCACTCCCAGCCACAGGCCCCCAAACACAAACAACGGCGCTTTTCCCTGGAAAACAAAACTGGCCTGCCAACTTTTTGATGGCAGATTGCAGGAGCCACTTGGTACTATCAAACCAGCCCAACTTGGCACTGCTGCCACCATGGGTCTGGTAACCATCCTGCCTATCGTAGCTTTTCAGGAGCCAGCCGGTCACTCCCAGCCATAGGCCCCCAGACACAAAGCTCGGACCGTTTCCCTGGCAAACAAAAGTAAGCTGCCCCGCTTCTGGATGGCAGATTGCAGGAGCTATTTATTACTATCAAACCAGCCCGACTTGGCACTGGTGCCACCTCTGGTCTGGAAACCATCCTGCGTATCGTGGATTCTTAGGAGCCAGCTGGCCACTCCCAGCCACAGGCCCCCAAACACAAACAACGGTGCTTTTCCCTGGAAAACAAAACTGGCCTGCCAACTTTTTGATGGCAGATTGCAGGAGCCACTTGGTACTATCAAACCAGCCCGACTTGGCACTGGTGCCACCTTGGCTCTGGGAACCATGCTGCGTAACGTAGATTCTAAGGCGCGAGGCGGCCACTCCCAGCCACAGGCCCCCAAACACAAACAACGGTGCTTTTCCCTGGAAAACAAAACTCGCCTGCCAACTTTTTGATGGCAGATTGCAGGAGCCACTTGGTACTATCAAACCAGCCCAACTTGGCTCTGGTGCCACCATGGGTCTGGTCACCATCCTGCCTATCGTAGCTTTTCAGGAGCCAGCCGGTCACTCCCAGCCATAGGCCCCCAGACAAAAACCTCGGCCCTTTTCCCTGGCAAACAAAAGTAAGCTGCCCCGCTTCTGGATGGCAGATTGCAGGAGTTATTTAGTACTATCATACCAGCCAGACGTGGCACTGGTGCCACCTTGGATCTGGGAACCATCTTGCCTATCGTGGATTTTAAGGAGCCAGCCGGCCTCTCTCAGCCATATGCCCCCAAACACAAACCACGGCCCTTTTCTCTGGCAAACAAAACTCAACTGCCCCTCTTCTGGATGGCAGATTGCAGGAGCCACTTGGTACTATCAAACCAGCCCTACTTGGCACTGGTGCCACCGTGGGTCTGGGAAGCATGCTGCGTATCATGGATTTTCAGGAGCCAGCCCGCCACTGCAAGCTACAGGCCCCCAAACACAAACAACAGCCTTTATCTCTGGCAAACAAAATTCAGCTGCCCCGCTTCTGGATGGCAGATTTCAGGAGCCACTTGGTAGTATCAAACCAGCCCGACTTGGCACTGGTGCCAACTTGGGTCTGGGAACCATCCTGCGTATCGTGGATTCTAATTAGCCAGCTGGCCACTCCCAGCCACAGGCCCCCAAACACAAACAACGGTGCTTTTCCCTGGAAAACAAAACTGGCCTGCCAACTTTTTGATGGCAGATTGCAGGAGCCACTTGGTACTATCAAACCAGCCCAACTTGGCACTGGTGCCACCATGGGTCTGGTCACCATCCTGCCTATCGTAGCTTTTCAGGAGCCAGCCAGTCACTCCCAGCCATGGGCCCCCAGCCACAAACCTCGGCCCGTTTCCCTGGCACACAAAAGGAAGCTACCCCGCTTCTGGATGGCAGATTGCAGGAGCAACTTGGCATCATCAAACCAGCCCGACTTGGCACTGGTGCCACCTCTGGTCTGGGAACCATCCTGCGTATCGTGGGTTCTAAGGAGCCAGCCGGCCACTCCCAGCCACAGGCCCCCAATCACAAACAACGGCGCTTTTCCCTGGAAAACAAAACTCGCCTGCTAGATTTTTGATGGCAGAGTGCAGGAGCCACTTGGTACAATCAAACCAGCCCAACTTGGCACTGGTGCCACTATGGGTCTGGTCACCATCCTGCCTATCGTAGCATTTCAGGAGCCAGCCGGTCACTCCCAGCCTTAGGCCTCCAGACACAAACCTCGGCCCGTTTCCCTGGCAAACAAAATTAAGCTGCCCCGCTTCTGGATGGCAGATTGCAGGAGCCACTTGGTACTATCAAACCAGCCCAACTTGGCACTGGTGCCACCATGGGTCTGGTCACCATCCTGCCTATCGTAGCTTTTCAGGGGCCAGCCAGCCAGCCCCAGGCACTGGCCCCCAGACTAGAATTTCGGCCCATTTCCCTGGCAAACAAAAGTAAGCTACCCCGCTTCTGGATGGCATATTGCAGGAGCCACTTGGTAATATCAAACCAGCCCAACTTAGCACTGGTGACACCACTGGTCTGGGAACCATCCTGCGTATCGTGGATTCTAAGCAGCCACCCGACCACTCCGAGCCACAGGACCACAAACACAAACAACGGCGCTTTTCCCCGGAAAACAAAACTCGCCTGCCAACATTTTGATGGCAGATTGCAGGAGCCACTTGGTACTATCAAACCAGCCCAACTTGGCACTGGTGCCACCATGGGTCTGGTCACCATCCTGGCTAGCATAGCTTTTCAGGAGCCAGGAGGTCACTCCCAGCCATAGACCCCCAGACAGAAACCTCGGCCCGTTTCCATGGAAAACAAATGTAAGCTGCCCCGCTTCTGGATGGCAGATTGCAGGAGCCACTTGGTACTATCAAATTAGCCCAACTTGGCACTGGTGCCACCATGGGTCTGCTAAACATCCTGCCTATCGTAGCTTTTCAGGAGCCAGCCAGTCACTCCCTGCCATAGGGCCCCAGACAAATACCTCGGCCCGTTTCCCTGGCAAACCAAAGTAAGCTGCCCCGCTTCTGGATGGCAGATTGCAGGAGCCACTTGGTACTATCAAACCAGCCCGACTTGGCAATGGTGCCACCTCTGGTCTGGGAACCATCCTGCGTAACGTGGATTCTAAGACGACAGGCGGCCACTCCCAGCCACAGGGCCCCAAACACAAACAACGGCGCTTTTCCCTGGAAAACAAAACTCGCCTGCCAACATTTTGATGGCAGATTGCAGGAGCCACTTGGTACTATCAAATCAGCCCAACTTGGCACTGCTGCTACCATGGGTCTGGTAATCATCCTGCCTACTGTAGCTTTTCAGGAGCCAGACGGTCACTCCCAGCCATAGGCCCCCAGAAAAAAACCTCGGCCCGTTTCCCTGGCAAACAAAAGTAAGCTGCCCCGCTTCTGGATGGCAGATTGCAGGAACCTCTTGGTACTATCAAACCAGCCAGACTTGGAACTGGTGCCACCTTGGGACTGGAAACCATCCTGCGTATCGTGGATTCTAAGGAGGCAGCCGGCCACTCCCAGCCACAGGCCCCCAAACACAAACAACGGCGCTTTTCCCTGGAAAACAAAACTCGCCTGCCAACATTTTGATGGCAGATTGCAGGAGCCACTTGGTGCTATCAAACCAGCCAACTTGGCACTGGTGCCACCATGGGTCTGGTCAAAATCCTGCCTATCGTAGCTTTTCAGGAGCCAGCTGGCCACTCCCAGCCATAGGCGCCCAGACACAAAGCTCGGCCCATTTCCATGGTAAACAAAAGTAAGCTGCCCCGCTTCTGGATGGCAGATTGCAGGAGCCACTTGGTACTATCAAACCAGCCCAAACTGGCACTGGTGCCACCACTGGTCTGGGAACCATCCTGCGTATCGTGGATTCTAAGGAGCCAGCCGGCCACACCCAGCCACAGGACCCCAGACACAAAGCTCTTCCCGTTTCCCTGACAAACAAAATTAAGCTACCCCGCTTCTGGATGGCAGATTGCAGGAGCTATTTAGTACTATCAAACCAGCCCGACTTGGCACTGGTGCCACCTTGGCTCTGGGAACCATCCTGCCTATTGTGGATTTTGTGGGGTCAGCCGGCCACTCTCAGCCATATGCCCTCAAACAGAAACCACGGCCCTTTTCTCTGGCAAACAAAACTCAACTGCCCCTCTTCTGGAAGGCAAATTGCAGGACGCACTTGGTACTACAAAAACAGCCCAACTTGGCACTGGTGCCACCTTGGGTCTGGGAACCATTCTGCCTATCGTGGATTTTCAGGGGCCAGCCGGCCACTCTGAGCCATAGGCCGCCAAACAAAAACCACGGCCCTTTTCTCTAGCAAACAAAACTCAGCTGCCCCACTTCTGGATGGCAGATTGCAGGAGCCACTTGGTACTATCAAACCAGCCCAACTTGGCACTGGTGTCACCATGGGCCTGGTCACCATCCTGCCTATCGTAGCTTTTCAGGAGCCAGCCGGTCACTCCCAGCCATAGGCCCCAGACACAAACCTCGGCCCGTTTCCCTGGCAAACAAAAGTAAGCTGCCCCGCTTCTGGATGGCAGATTGCAGGAGCCACTTGTTACTATCAAATCAGTTCGACTTGGCACTGGTGCCTCCTCTGGTTTGGGAACCATCCTGCGTATCGTGGATTCTAAGGAGCCAGCCGGCCACTCCCAGCCACAGGCCCCCAAACACAAACAACGGCGCTATTCCCTGGAAAACAAAACTCGCCTGCCAACTTTTTGATGGCAGATTGCAGGAGCCACTTGGTACTATCAAACCAGCCGACTTGGCACTGGTGCCACCATGGGTCTGGGAACCATCCTGCCTATCATAGCTTTTCAGGAGCCAGCCGGTCACTCCCAGCCATAGGCCCCAGACACAAAGCTCTGCCCGTTTCCCTGGCAAACAAAAGTAAGCTACCCCGCTTCTGGATGGCAGATTGCAGGAGCCACTTTGAACCATCAAACCAGCCCGACTTGGCACTGGTGCCACCTTGGATGTGGGAACCATTCTGCCTATCGTGGATTTTCAGGGGCCAGCCGGCCACTCTCAGCCATAGGCCCCCAAACACAAACCACGGCACTTTACTCTGGTAAACAAAACTCAACTGCCCCTCTTCGGGATGGCAAATTGCAGGACGCACTTGGTACTACAAAACCAGCCCGACTTGGCACTGGTGCCACCTTGGGTCTGGTCACCATCCTGCGTATCGTGCATTTTAAGGAGCCAGCTGGCCACTCCCAGCCATATGACACCAAACACAACCCACGGCCCTTTCCTCTGGGAAACAAAACTCAGCAGCCCAGCGTCTGGATGGCACATTGCAGGAGCCACTTCGTACTATCAAACCAGGCCGACTTGGCACTGGTGCCACCTTGGCTCTGGGAACCATCCTGCGTATCGTGGATTCTAAGGAGCCAGCCGGCCATTCCCAGCCGCAGGCCCCCAAACACAATCAACGGCGCTTTTCCCTGGAAAACAAAACTCGCCTGCCAAAATTTTGATGGCAGATTGCAGGAGCCACTTGGTACTATCAAACCAGCCCGACTTGGCACTGCTGCCGCCTTGGGTCTGGGAACCATGCTGCGTAACGTAGATTCTAATGCGCCAGGCGGCCACTCCCAGCCATAGGCCCCCAAACACAAACAACGGCGCTTTTCCCTGGAAAACAAAACTCGCCTGCCACCTTTTTGATGGCAGATTGCAGGAGCCACTTGGTACTATCAAACCAGCCCAACTTGGCACTGGTGCCACCATGGGTCTGGTCAGCATCCTGCCTATCGTAGCTTTTCAGGAGCCAGCCGGTCACTCCCAGCCATAGGCCCCCAGACACAAACCTCGGCCCGTTTCCCTGGCAAACAAAAGTAAGCTACCCCGCTTCTGGATGGCAGATTGCAGGAGCCACTTTGCACCATCAAACCAGCCTGACTTGGCACTGGTGCCAGTTCTGGTCTGGGAACCATTCTGCTTATCGTGGATTCTAAGGAGACAGCTGGCCACTCCCAGCCACAGGCCCCCAAAAGCAAACAACGGCACTTTTCCCTGGAAAACAAAACTGGCCTGCCAACTTTTTGATGGCAGATTGCAGGAGCCACTTGGTACTATCAAACCAGCCCAACTTGGCACTGGTGCCACCATGGGTCTGGTCACCATCCTGCCTATCGTAGCTTTTCAGGAGCCAGCCGGTCACTCCCAGCCATAGGCCCCCAGACACAAACCTCGGCCCGTTTCCCTGGCAAACAAAAGTAAGCTGCCCCGCTTCTGGATGGCAGATTGCAGGAGCCACTTGGTACTATCAAATCAGCCCGACTTGGCACTGGTGCCACCTTGGCTCTGGGAACCATCCTGCCTATCGTGGATTTTCAGGGGCCAGCCGGCCACTCTCAGCCATATGCCACAAACACAAACCACGGCCCTTTTCTCTGGCAAACAAAACTCAACTGCCCCTCTTCTGGATGGCAAATTGCAGGAGCCACTTGGTACTACGAAAACAGCCTGACTTGGCACTGATGCCACCTTGGGTCAGGGAACCATCCTGCGTATCGAGCTTTTTAATGAGCCAGCCGGCCACGCCCAGCCATATACCGCCAAAATCAAACCACGGAACTTTTCTCCAGCAAACAAAAATCCGCTGCCCCGCGTCTGGATGGCAGATTGCAGGAGCCACTTTGCACCATCAAACCAGCCCGACTTGGCACTGGTGCCACCTTGGATCTGGGAACCATCCTGCCTATCGTGGATTTTCAGGGGCCAGCCGGCCACTCTCAGCCATAGGCCCCCAAAAACAAACCACGGCACTTTACTCTGGTAAACAAAACTCAACTGCCCCTCTTCTGGATGGCAAATGGCAGGACGCACTTGGTACTACAAAAGCAGCCCGACTTGGCACTGGTGCCACCTTGGGTCTGGTCACCATCCTGCGTATCGTGCATTTTAAGGAGCCAGCTGGCCACTCCCAGCCATAGGCCCCCAGACACAAAGCTCTGCCCGTTTCCCTGTCAAACAAAGGTAAGCTACCCCGCTTCTGGATGGCAGATTGCAGGAGCCACTTTGCACCATCAAACCAGCCCAACTTGGCACTGGTGCCACCTTGGGTCTGGGAACCATCCTGCGTATCGTGGATTCTAAGGAGCCAGCCGGCCACTCCCAGCCACAGGCCCCCAAACACAAACAACGGCGCTTTTCCCTGGAAAACAAAACTCGCCTGCCAACTTTTTGATGGCAGATTGCAGGAGCTATTTAGTACTATCAAACCAGCCCGACTTGGCACTGGTGCCACCTTGGCTCTGGGAACCATCCTGCCTATTGTGGATTTTCAGGTGTCAGCCGGCCACTCTCAGCCATATGCCCTCAAACACAAACCACGGCCCTTTTCTCTGGCAAACAAAACTCAACTGCCCCTCTTCTGGAAGGCAAATTGCAGGACGCACTTGGTACTACAAAAGCAGCCCGACTTGGCACAGGTGCCACGTCTGGTCTGGGAACCATCCTGCGTATCGAGCTTTTTAAGGAGCCTGCCGGCCACTCCCAGCCATATGCCCCCAAAAATGAACCACGGACTTGTTCTCTGGCAAACAAAAATCAGCTGCCCCGCGTCGGGATGGCAGATTGCAGGAGGCACTTTGCACCATCAAACCAGCCCGACTTGGCTCTGGTGCCACCTTGGGTCTGGGAACCATTCTGCCTATCGTGGATTTTCAGGGGCCAGCCGGCCACTCTGAGCCATAGGCCCCCAAACATAAACCACGGCCCTTTACTCTGGCAAACAAAACTCAGCTGCCCCGCTTCTGGATGGCAGATTGCAGGACGCACTTGGTACAATCAAACCAGCCCAACTTGGCACTGGTGCCACCTTGGGTCTGGGAACCATCCTGCGTATTGTGGATTGTCAGGAGCCAGCCGACCACTCTCGGCCACAGACCCCAATCAAAAACAACGGCCCGATTCACAGGCAAAAAAATCTCAGCTGCCCCACTTTTGGATGGGAGATTGCAGGAGGCGCTTGACACTGTCAAACCAGCCCAACTTGGCACTGGTGCCACCTTGGGTCTGGGAACCATCCTGCGTATCATGGAATTTAAGGAGCCAGTCGGCCACTCCCAGCCACAGGACCCAAACACAAACAACAGCCCTTTTCTTTGGCAAACAAAACTCAGCTGCCCTGCTTTTGGATGGCAGATTGCAGGAGCCACTTGGTACTATCAAACCAGCCCAACTTGGCACTGGTGCCTCCATGGGTCTGGTCACCATCCTGCCTATCGTAGCTTTTAAGGAGCCAGCCGGTCACTCCCAGCCATAGGCCCCAGACACAAAGCTCTGCCCGTTTCCCTGGCAAACAAAAGTAAGCTACCCCGCTTCTGGATGGCAGATTGCAGGAGCCACTTTGCACCATCAAACCAGCCCGACTTGGCACTGGTGCCACCTCTGGTCTGGAAACCATCCTGCGTATCGTGGATTCTTAGGAGCCAGTTGGCCACTCCCAGCCACAGGCCCCCAAACAAAAACAACGGCGCTTTTCCCTGGAAAACAAAACTGGCCTGCCAACTTTTTGATGGCAGATTGCAGGAGCCACTTGGTACTATCAAACCAGCCCAACTTGGCACTGGTGCCACCTTGGCTCTGGGAACCATGCTGCGTAAAGTTGATTCTAAGGCGCCAGGCCGCCCCTCCCAGCCACAGGCCCCCAAACACAAACAACGGCGCTTTTCCCTGGAAAACAAAACTCGCCTGCCAACTTTTTGATGGCAGATTGCAGGAGCCACTTGGTACTATCAAATCAGCCCAACTTGGCACTGGTGCCACCATGGGTCTGGTCACCATCCTGCCTATCGTAGCTTTTCAGGAGCCAGCCGGTCACTCCCAGCCATAGGCCCCCAGACAAAAACCTCGGCCCGTTTCCCTGGCCAACAAAAGTAAGCTGCCCCGCTTCTGGATGGCAGATTGCAGGAGTTATTTAGTACTATCAAACCAGCCAGACGTGGCACTGGTGCCACCTTGGATCTGGGAACCATCTTGCCTATCGTGGATTTTAAGGAGCCAGCCGGCCTCTCTCAGCCACATGCCCCCAAACACAAACCACGGCCCTTTTCTCTGGCAAACAAAACTCAACTGCCCCTCTTCTGGATGGCAGATTGCAGGAGCCACTTGGTACTATCAAACCAGCCCTACTTGGCACTGGTGCCACCTTGGGTCTGGGAAGCATGCTGCGTATCATGGATTTTCAGGAGCCAGCCCGCCACTGCAAGCTACAGGCCCCCAAACACAAACAACAGCCTTTTTCTCTGGCAAACAAAAGTAAGCTGCCCCGCTTCTGGATGGCAGATTGCAGGAGCCACTTGGTAGTATCAAACCAGCCCAACTTGGCACTGGTGCCAACTTGGGTCTGGGAACCATCCTGCGTATCGTGGATTCTAAGTAGCCAGCTGGTCACTCCCAGCCACAGGCCCCCAAACACAAACAACGGTGCTTTTCCCTGGAAAACAAAACTGGCCTGCCAACTTTTTGATTGCAGATTGCAGGAGCCACTTGGTACTATCAAACCAGCCCAACTTGGCACTGGTGCCACCATGGGTCTGGTCACCATCCTGCCTATCGTAGCTTTTCAGGAGCCAGCCGGTCACTCCCAGCCATGGGCCCCAAGCCACAAACCTCGGCCCGTTTCCCTGGCACACAAAAGGAAGCTACCCCGCTTCTGGATGGCAGATTGCAGGAGCAACTTGGCATCATCAAACCAGCCCGACTTGGCACTGGTGCCACCTCTGGTCTGGGAACCATCCTGCGTATCGTGGGTTCTAAGGAGCCAGCCGGCCACTCCCAGCCACAGGCCCCCAATCACAAACAACGGCGCTTTTCCCTGGAAAACAAAACTCGCCTTCTAGCTTTTTGATGGCAGAGTGCAGGAGCCACTTGGTACAATCAAACCAGCCCAACTTGGCACTGGTGCCACTATGGGTCTGGTCACCATCCTGCCTAACGTAGCATTTCAGGAGCCAGCCGGTCACTCCCAGCCGTAGGCCTCCAGACACAAACTTCGGCCCGTTTCCCTGGCAAACAAAATTAAGCTGCCCCGCTTCTGGATGGCAGATTGCAGGAGCCACTTGGTACTATCAAACCAGCCCAACTTGGCACTGGTGCCACCATGGGTCTGGTCACCATCCTGCCTATCGTAGCTTTTCAGGGGCCAGTCAGCCAGCCCCAGGCACTGGCCCCCAGACAAGAATTTCGGCCCATTTCCCTGGCAAACAAAAGTAAGCTACCCCGCTTCTGGATGGCAGATTGCAGGAGCCACTTTGCACCATCAAACCAGCCCAACTTGACACTGGTGCCACCTCTGGCCTGGGAACCATCCTGCGTATTGTGGATTCTAAGAAGCCACCCGGCCACTCCGAGCCACAGGCCCCCAAACACAAACAACGGCGCTTTTCCCCGGAAAACAAAACTCGCCTGCCAACATTTTGCTGGCAGATTGCAGGAGCCACTTGGTACTATCAAACCAGCCCAACTTGGCACTGGTGCCACCATGGGTCTGGTCAACATCCTGCCTAGCATAGCTTTTCAGGAGCCAGGAGGTCACTCCCAGCCATAGACCCCCAGACAGAAACCTCGGCCCGTTTCCAAGGAAAACAAAAGTAAGCTGCCCCACTTCAGGATGGCAGATTGCAGGAGCCACTTGGTACTATCAAACCAGCCCGACTTGGCACGGGTGCCACCTTGGATCTGGGAACCATGCTGCGTAACGTGGATTCTAAGACGACAGGCGGCCACTCCCAGCCACAGGGCCCCAAACACCAACAACGGCGCTATTCCCTGGAAAACAAAACTCGCCTGCCAACATTTTGATGGCAGATTGCAGGAGCCACTTGGTACTATCAAATCAGCCCAACTTGGCACTGCTGCTACCATGGGTCTGGTAATCATCCTGCCTACTGTAGCTTTTCAGGAGCCAGCCGGTCACTCCCAGCCATAGGCCCCCAGAAAAAAACCTCGGCCCGTTTCCCTGGCAAACAAAAGTAAGCTGCCCCGCTTCTGGATGGCAGATTGCAGGAGGCACTTTGCACCATCAAACCAGCCCGACTTGGCACTGGTGCCACCTCGGGTCTGGGAACCATCCTGCGTATCGTGGATTCTAATTAGCCAGCCGGCCACTCCCAGCCACAGGCCCCCAAACACAAACAACGGCGCTTTTCCCTGGAAAACAAAACTCGCCTGCCAACTTTTTGATGGCAGATTGCAGGAGCCACTTGGTACTATCAAACCAGCCCAACCTGGCACTTGTGCCACCACTGGTCTGGGAACCATCCTGCCTATCGTGGATTCTAAAGAGCCAGCCGGCCACTCCCAGCCACAGGACCCCAGACACAAAGCTCTGCCCATTTCCATGGTAAAGAAAAGTAAGCTGCCCCGCTTCTGGATGGCAGATTGCAGGAACCACTTGGTACTATCAAACCAGCCCGACTTGGCACTGGTGCCACCTTGGGTCTGGGAACCATCCTGCGTATCGTGGATTCTAAGGAGCCAGCCGGCCACTCCCAGCCACAGGACCCCAAACACAAACAACAGCGCCTTTCTCTGGCAAACAAAACTCAGTTGCCCTGCTTTTGGATGGCAGATTGCAGGGGCGACTTGGTACTATCAGACCAGCCCAACTTGGCACTGGTGCTTCCATGGGTCTGGTAACCATCCTGCCTATCGTAGCTTTTCAGGAGCCAGCCGGTCACTCCCAGCCATAGGCCCCAGACACAAAGCTCTGCCCGTTTCCCTGGCAAACAAAAGTAAGCTGCCCCGCTTCTGGATGGCAGATTGCGGGAGCCACTTGGTACTATCAAACCAGCCCGACTTGGCACTGGTGCCACCTCTGGTCTGGGAACCATGCTGCGTAACGTAGATTCTAAGGCGCCAGCCGGCCACTCCCAGCCACAGGACCACAAACACAAACAACGGCGCTTTTCCCTGGAAAACAAAACTGGCCTGCCAACTTTTTGATGGCAGATTGCAGGAGCCCCTTGGTGCTATCAAACCAGCCCAACTTGGCACTGGTGCCACCATGGGTCTGGTCACCATCCTGGCTATCGTAGCTTTTCAGGGGCCAGCCAGCCAGCCCCAGGCACTGGCCCCAAGACAAGAACCTCGGCCCGTTTCCCTGGCAAACAAAAGTAAGCTACCCCGCTTCTGGATGGCAGATTGCAGGAGCCACTTTGCACCATCAAACCAGCCCAACTTGACACTGGTGCCACCTCTGGCCTGGGAACCATCCTGCGTATTGTGGATTCTAAGCAGCCACCCGGCCACTCCGAGCCACAGGCCCCCAAACACAAACAACGGCGCTTTTCCCCGGAAAACAAAACTCGCCTGCCAACATTTTGATGGCAGATTGCCGGAGCCACTTGGTACTCTCAAACCAGCCCATCTTGGCACTGGTGCCACCACGGGTCTGGTCACCATCCTGCCTAGCATAGCTTTTCAGGAGCCAGGAGGTCACTCCCAGCCATAGACCCCAAGACAGAAACCTCGGCCCGTTTCCATGGAAAACAAAAGTAAGCTGCCCCGCTTCTGGATGGCAGATTGCAGGAGCCACTTGGTACTATCAAATTAGCCCAACTTGGCACTGGTGCCACCATGGGTCTGGTAAACATCCTGCCTATCGTAGCTTTTCAGGAGCCAGCCAGTCACTCCCTGCCTTAGGGCCCCAGACAAATACCTCGGCCCGTTTCCATGGCAAACAAAAGTAAGCTGCCCCGCTTCTGGATGGCAGATTGCAGGAGCCACTTGGTACTATCAAACCAGCCCGACTTGGCACTGGTGCCACCTTGGATCTGGGAACCATCCTGCGTAACGTGGATTCTAAGGAGCCAGCCGGCCACTCCCAGCCACAGGGCCCCAAACACCAACAACGGCGCTTTTCCCTTGAAAACAAAACTCGCCTGCCAACTTTTTGATGGCAGATTGCAGGAGCCACTTGGTACTATCAAATCAGCCCAACTTGGCACTGCTGCTACCATGGGTCTGGTAATCATCCTGCCTACTGTAGCTTTTCAGGAGCCAGCCGGTCACTCCCAGCCATAGGCCCCCAGAAAAAAACCTCGGCGCGTTTCCCTGGCAAACAAAAGTAAGCTAACCCGCTTCTGGATGGCAGATTGCAGGAGCCACTTTGCACCATCAAACTATCCCGACTTGGCACTGGTGCCACCTCGGGTCTGGGAACCATCCTGCGTATCGTGGATTCTAATTAGCCAGCCGGCCACTCCCAGCCACAGGCCCCCAAACACAAACAACGGCGCTTTTCCCTGGAAAACAAAACTCGCCTGCCAACTTTTTGATGGCAGATTGCAGGAGCCACTTGGTACTATCAAACCAGCCCAACTTGGCACTGGTGCCACCACTGGTCTGGGAACCATCCTGCGTATCGTGGATTCTAAGGAGCCAGCCGGCCACTCCCAGCCACAGGACCCCAGACACAAATCTCTGCCCGTTTTCCTGACAAACAAAATTAAGCTACCCCGCTTCTGGATGGCAGATTGCAGGAGCTATTTAGTACTATCAAACCAGCCCGAGTTGGCACTGGTGCCACCTTGGCTCTGGGAACCATCCTGCCTATTGTGGATTTTGTGGGGTCAGCTGGCCACTCTCAGCCATATGCCCTCAAACACAAACCACGGCCATTTTCTCTGGCAAAGAAAACTCAACTGCCCCTCTTCTGGAAGGCAAATTGCAGGACGCACTTGGTACTACAAAAACAGCCCAACTTGGCACTGGTGCCACCTTGGGTCTGGGAACCATCCTGCCTATCGTGGATTTTCAGGGGCCAGCCGGCCACTCAGAGCCATAGCCCCCAAACAAAAACAACGGCGCTTTTCCCCGGAAAACAAAACTCAGCTGCCCCACTTCTGCATGGCAGATTGCAGGAGCCACTTGGTACTATCAAAACAGCCCAACTTGGCACTGGTGCCACCATGGGTCTGGTCACCATCCTGCCTATCGTAGCTTTTCAGGAGCCAGCCGGTCACTCCCAGCCATAGGCCCCCAGACACAAACCTCGGCCCGTTTCCCTGGCAAACAAAAGTAAGCTGCCCCGCTTCTGGATGGCAGATTGCAGGAGCCACTTGGTACTATCAAATCAGCCCGACTTGGCACTGTTGCCACCTCTGGTCTGGGAACCATCCTGCGTATCGTGGATTCTAAGGAGCCAGCCGGCCACTCCCAGCCACAGGACCCCAGACAAAAAGCTCTGCCCGTTTCCCTGACAAACAAAATTAAGCTACCCCGCTTCTGGATGGCAGATTGCAGGAGCTATTTAGTACTATCAAACCAGCCCGACTTGGCACTGGTGCCACCTTGGCTCTGGTAACCATCCTGCCTATTGTGGATTTTGTGGGGTCAGCCGGCCACTCTCAGCCATATGCCCTCAAACAGAAACCACGACCCTTTTCTCTGGCAAACAAAACTCAACTGCCCCTCTTCTGGAAGGCAAATTGCAGGACGCACTTGGTACTACAAAAACAGCCCAACTTGGCACTGGTGCCACCTTGGGTCTGGGAACCATTCTGCCTATCGTGGATTTTCAGGAGCCAGCCGGCCACTCTGAGCCATAGCCCCCAAACAAAAACCACGGCCCTTTTCCCTGGAAAACAAAACTCAGCTGCCCCACTTCTGCATGGCAGATTGCAGGAGCCACTTGGTACTATCAAACCAGCCCAACTTGGCACTGGTGTCACCATGTGCCTGGTCACCATCCTGCCTATCGTAGCCTTTCAGGAGCCAGCCGGTCACTCCCAGCCATAGGCCCCCAGACACAAACCTCGGCCCGTTTCCCTGGCAAACAAAAGTAAGCTGCCCCGCTTCTGGATGGCAGATTGCAGGAGCCACTTGGTACTATCAAATCAGCCCGACTTGGCACTGGTGCCACCTCTGGTCTGGGAACCATCCTGCGTGTCGTGGATTCTAAGGAGCCAGCCGGCCACTCCCAGCCACAGGCCCCCAAACACAAACAACGGCGCTTTTCCCTGGAAAACAAAACTGGCCTGCCAACTTTTTGATGGCAGATTGCATGAGCCACGTGGTGCTATCAAACCAGCCAACTTGGCACTGGTGCGACCATGAGTCTGGTCACAATCCTGCCTATGGTAGCTTTTCAGGAGCCAGCCGGTCACTCCCAGCCATAGGCGCCCAGACACAAAGCTCGGCCCATTTCCATGGTAAACAAAAGTAAGCTGCCCCGCTTCTGGATGGCAGATTGCAGGAACCACTTGGTACTATCAAAGCAGCCCGACTTGGCACTGGTGCCACCTTGGGTCTGGGAACCATCCTGCGTATCGTGGATTCTAAGGTGCCAGCCGGCCACTCCCAGCCACAGGACCCCAAACACAAACAACAACGATTTTCTCTGGAAAACAAAATTCAGTTGCCCTGCTTTTGGATGGCAGATTGCAGGAGCGACTTGGTACTATCAAACCAGCCCATCTTGGCACTGGTGCCTCCATGGGTCCGGTAACAATCCTGCCTATCGTAGCTTTTCAGGAGCCAGCCGGTCACTCCCAGCCATAGGCCCCAGACACAAAGCTCTGCCCGTTTCCCTGGCAAACAAAAGTAAGCTACCCCGCTTCTGGATGGCAGATTTCAGGAGTCACTTTGAACCATCAAACCAGCCCGACTGGGCACTGGTGCCACCTCTGGTCTGGGAACCATCCTGCGTATCGTGGATTCTAAGGAGCCATCTGGCCACTCCCTGCCACAGGCCCACAAACACAAACAACAGCGCTTTTACCTGGAAAACAAAACTGGCCTGCCAACTTTTTGATGGCAGATTGCAGGAGCCACTTGGTACTATCAAACCAGCCCAACTTGGCACTGGTGCCACCATGGGTCTGGTCACCATCCTGCCTATCGTAGCTTTTCAGGAGCCAGCCGGTCACTCCCAGCCATAGGCCCCCAGACACAAACCTCGGCCCGTTTCCCTGGCAAACAAAAGTAAGCTGCCCCGCTTCTGGATGGCAGATTGCAGGAGCTATTTATTACTATCAAACCAGCCCTACTTGGTAGTGGTGCCACCTCTGGTCTGGGAACCATCCTGCCTATCGTGGATTTTCAGGGGCCAGCCGGCCACTCTCAGCCATATGCCCCCAAACACAAACCACGGCCCTTTTCTCTGGCAAACAAAACTCAACTGCCCCTCTTCTGGATGGCAAATTGCAGGACGCACTTGGTACTACGAAAACAGCCCAACTTGGCACTGATGCCACCTTGGGTCAGGGAACCATCCTGCGTATCGAGCTTTTTAAGGAGCCAGCCGGCCACGCCCAGCCATATACCGCCAAAAACAAACCACGGAACTTTTCTCCAGCAAACAAAAATCCGCTGCCCCGCGTCTGGATGGCAGATTGCAGGAGCCACTTTGCACCATCAAACCAGCCCGACTTGGCACTGGTGCCACCTTGGATGTGGGAACCATTCTGCCTATCGTGGATTTTCAGGGGCCAGCCGGCCACTCTCAGCCATAGGCCCCCAAACACAAACCACGGCACTTTACTCTGGTAAACAAAACTCAACTGCCCCTCTTCGGGATGGCAAATTGCAGGACGCACTTGGTACTACAAAACCAGCCCGACTTGGCACTGGTGCCACCTTGGGTCTGGTCACCATCCTGCGTATCGTGCATTTTAAGGAGCCAGCTGGCCACTCCCAGCCATATGACACCAAACACAACCCACGGCCCTTTTCTCTGGGAAACAAAACTCAGCTGCCCAGCGTGTGGATGGCACATTGCAGGAGCCACTTCGTACTATCAAACCAGCCCGACTTGGCACTGGTGCCACCTTGGCTCTGGGAACCATCCTGCGTATCGTGGATTCTAAGGAGCCAGCCGGCCATTCCCAGCCGCAGGCCCCCAAACACAATCAACGGCGCTTTTCCCTGGAAAACAAAACTCGCCTGCCAAAATTTTGATGGCAGATTGCAGGAGCCACTTGGTACTATCAAACCAGCCCAACTTGGCACTGGTGCCACCATGGGTCTGGTCACCATCCTGCCTATCGTAGCTTTTCAGGAGCCAGCCGGTCACTCCCAGCCATAGGCCCCCAGACACAAACCTCGGCCCGTTTCCCTGGCAAACAAAAGTAAGCTGCCCCGCTTCTGGATGGCAGATTGCAGGAGCCACTTGGTACTATCAAATCAGCCCGACTTGGCACTGTTGCCACCTCTGGTCTGGGAACCATCCTGCCTATCGTGGATTCTAAGGAGCCAGCCGGCCACTCCCAGCCACAGGACCCCAGACACAAAGCTCTGCCCGTTTCCCTGACAAACAAAATTAAGCTACCCCGCTTCTGGATGGCAGATTGCAGGAGCTATTTAGTACTATCAAACCAGCCCGACTTGGCACTGGTGCCACCTTGGCTCTGGGAACCATCCTGCCTATTGTGGATTTTGTGGGGTCAGCCGGCCACTCTCAGCCATATGCCCTCAAACAGAAACCACGACCCTTTTCTCTGGCAAAAAAAACTCAACTGCCCCTCTTCTGGAAGGCAAATTGCAGGACGCACTTGGTACTACAAAAACAGCCCAACTTGGCACTGGTGCCACCTTGGGTCTGGGAACCATTCTGCCTATCGTGGATTTTCAGGGGCCAGCCGGCCACTCTGAGCCATAGCCCCCAAAGAAAAACCACGGCCCTTTTCCCTGGAAAACAAAACTCAGCTGCCCCACTTCTGCATGGCAGATTGCAGGAGCCACTTGGTACTATCAAACCAGCCATACTTGGCACTGGTGTCACCATGGGCCTGGTCACCATCCTGCCTATCGTAGCCTTTCAGGAGCCAGCCGGTCACTCCCAGCCATAGGCCCCCAGACACAAACCTCGGCCCGTTTCCCTGGCAAACAAAAGTAAGCTGCCCCGCTTCTGGATGGCAGATTGCAGGAGCCACTTGGTACTATCAAATCAGCCCGACTTGGCACTGGTGCCACCTCTGGTCTGGGAACCATCCTGCGTATCGTGGATTCTAAGGAGCCAGCCGGCCACTCCCAGCCACAGGCCCCCAAACACAAACAACGGCGCTTATCCCTGGAAAACAAAACTGGCCTGCCAATTTTGATGGCAGATTGCATGAGCCACTTGGTGCTATCAAACCAGCCAACTTGGCACTGGTGCCACCATGGGTCTGGTCACAATCCTGCCTATGGTAGCTTTTCAGGAGCCAGCCGGCCACTCCCAGCCACAGGACCCCAAACACAAACAACAGCGCTTTTCTCTGGAAAACAAAATTCAGTTGCCCTGCTTTTGGATGGCAGATTGCAGGAGCGACTTGGTACTATCAAACCAGCCCATCTTGGCACTGGTTCCTCCATGGGTCCGGTAACAATCCTGCCTATCGTAGCTTTTCAGGAGCCAGCCGGTCACTCCCAGCCATAGGCCCCAGACACAAAGCTCTGCCCGTTTCCCTGGCAAACAAAAGTAAGCTACCCCGCTTCTGGATGGCAGATTGCAGCAGTCACTTTGAACCATCAAACCAGCCCGACTGGGCACTGGTGCCACCTCTGGTCTGGGAACCATCCTGCGTATCGTGGATTCTAAGGAGCCAGCTGGCCACTCCCAGCCACAGGCCCACAAACACAAACAACGGCGCTTTTACCTGGAAAACAAAACTGGCCTGCCAACTTTTTGATGGCAGATTGCAGGAGCCACTTGGTACTATCAAACCAGCCCAACTTGGCACTGGTGCCACCATCGGTCTGGTCACCATCCTGCCTATCGTAGCTTTTCAGGAGCCAGCCGGTCACTCTCAGCCATAGGCCCCCAGACACAAACCTCGGCCCGTTTCCCTGGCAAACAAAAGTAAGCTGCCCCGCTTCTGGATGGCAGATTGCAGGAGCTATTTATTACTATCAAACCAGCCCGACTTGGCACTGGTGCCACCTCTGGTCTGGGAACCAACCTGCCTATCGTGGATTTTCAGGGGCCAGCCGGCCACTCTCAGCCATATGCCCCCAAACACAAACCACGGCCCTTTACTCTGGCAAACAAAACTCAACTGCCCCTCTTCTGGATGGCAAATTGCAGGACGCACTTGGTACTACGAAAACAGCCCGACTTGGCACTGATGCCACCTTGGCTCTGGGAACCATCCTGCGTATCGAGCTTTTTAAGGAGCCAGCCGGCCACGCCCAGCCATATACCGCCAAAAACAAACCACGGAACTTTTCTCCAGCAAACAAAAATCCGCTGCCCCGCGTCTGGATGGCAGATTGCAGGAGCCACTTTGCACCATCAAACCAGCCCGACTTGGCACTGGTGCCACCTTGGATCTGGGAACCATTCTGCCTATCGTGGATTTTCAGGGGCCAGCCGGCCACTCTCAGCCATAGGCCCCCAAACACAAACCACGGCACTTTACTCTGGTAAACAAAACTCAACTGCCCCTCTTCGGGATGGCAAATTGCAGGACGCACTTGGTACTACAAAAGCAGCCCGACTTGGCACTGGTGCCACCTTGGGTCTGGTCACCATCCTGCGTATCGTGCATTTTAAGGAGCCAGCTGGCCACTCCCAGCCATATGACACCAAACACAACCCACGGCCCTTTTCTCTGGGAAACAAAACTCAGCGGCCCAGCGTGTGGATGGCACATTGCAGGAGCCACTTCGTACAATCAAACCAGCCCGACTTGGCACTGGTGCCACCTTGGCTCTGGGAACCATCCTGCCTATCGTGGATTTTCAGGGGCCAGCCGGCCATTCCCAGCCGCAGGCCCCCAAACAAAATCAACGGCGCTTTTCCCTGGAAAACAAAACTCGCCTGCCAAAATTTTGATGGCAGATTGCAGGAGCCACTTGGTACTATCAAACCAGCCCGACTTGGCACTGGTGCCACCATGGGTCTGGGAACCCTCCTGCGTATCGTGGATTCTAAGGAGCCAGCCGGCCACTCCCAGCCACAGGCCCCCAAACAAAAACAACGGCGCTTTTCCCTGGAAAACAAAACTCGCCTGCCAACTTTTTGATGGCAGATTGCAGGAGCCACTTGGTACTATCAAACCAGCCCAACTTGGCACTGCTGCCACCATGGGTCTGGTCAGCATCCTGCCTATCGTAGCTTTTCAGGAGCCAGCCGGTCACTCCCAGCCATAGGCCCCCAGACACAAACCTCGGCCCGTTTCCCTGGCAAACAAAAGTAAGCTACCCCGCTTCTGGATGGCAGATTGCAGGAGCCACTTTGCACCATCAAACCAGCCTGACTTGGCACTGGTGCCAGTTCTGGTCTGGGAACCATTCTGCTTATCGTGGATTCTAAGGAGACAGCTGGCCACTCCCAGCCACAGGCCCCCAAAAGCAAACAACGGCACTTTTCCCTGGAAAACAAAACTGACCTGCCAACTTTTTGATGGCAGATTGCAGGAGCCACTTGGTACTATCAAACCAGCCCAACTTGGCACTGGTGCCACCATGGGTCTGGTCACCATCCTGCCTATCGTAGCTTTTCAGGAGCCAGCCGGTCACTCCCAGCCATAGGCCCCCAGACACAAACCTCGGCCCGTTTCCCTGGCAAACAAAAGTAAGCTGCCCCACTTCTGGATGGCAGATTGCAGGAGCTATTTATTACTATCAAACCAGCCCGACTTGGCACTGGTGCCACCTTGGCTCTGGGAACCATCCTGCCTATCGTGGATTTTCAGGGGCCAGCCGGCCACTCTCAGCCATATGCCACAAACACAAACCACGGCCCTTTTCTCTGGCAAACAAAACTCAACTGCCCCTCTTCTGGATGGCAAATTGCAGGAGTCACTTGGTACTACGAAAACAGCCCGACTTGGCACTGATGCCACCTTGGGTCAGGGAACCATCCTGCGTATCGAGCTTTTTAAGGAGCCAGCCGGCCACGCCCAGCCATATACCGCCAAAAACAAACCACGGAACTTTTCTCCAGCAAACAAAAATCCGCTGCCCCGCGTCTGGATGGCAGATTGCAGGAGCCACTTTGCACCATCAAACCAGCCCGACTTGGCACTGGTGCCACCTTGGATCTGGGAACCATCCTGCCTATGGTGGATTTTCAGGGGCCAGCCGGCCACTCTCAGCCATAGGCCCCCAAAAACAAACCACGGCACTTTACTCTGGTAAACAAAACTCAACTTCCCCTCTTCTGGATGGCAAATGGCAGGACGCACTTGGTACTACAAAAGCAGCCGGACTTGGCACTGGTGCCACCTTGGGTCTGGTCACCATCCTGCGTATCGTGCATTTTAAGGAGCCAGCTGGCCACTCCAAGCCATAGGCCCCCAGACACAAAGCTCTGCCCGTTTCCCTGTCAAACAAAGGTAAGCTACCCCGCTTCTGGATGGCAGATTGCAGGAGCCACTTTGCACCATCAAACCAGCCCAACTTGGCACTGGTGCCACCTTGGGTCTGGGAACCATCCTGCGTATCGTGGATTCTAAGGAGCCAGCCGGCCACTCCCAGGCACAGGCCCCCAAACAAAAACAACGGCGCTTTTCCCTGGAAAACAAAACTCGCCTGCCAACTTTTTGATGGCAGATTGCAGGAGCTATTTAGTACTATCAAACCAGCCCTTGGCACTGGTGCCACCTTGGCTCTGGGAACCATCCTGCCTATTGTGGATTTTCAGGTGTCAGCCGGCCACTCTCAGCCATATGCCCTCAAACACAAACCACGGCCCTTTTCTCTGGCAAACCAAACTCAACTGCCCCTCTTCTGGATGGCAGATTGCAGGAGCCACTTGGTACTATCAAACCAGCCCGACTTGGCACTGGTGCCACCTTGGGTCTGGGAAGCATGCTGCGTATCATGGATTTTCAGGAGCCTGCCCGCCACTGCAAGCTACAGGCCCCCAAACACAAACAAGAGCCTTTTTCTCTGGCAAACAAAATTCAGCTGCCCTGCTTCTGGATGGCAGATTGCAGGAGCCACTTGGTAGTATCAAACCAGCCCAACTTGGCACTGGTGCCAACTTGGGTCTGGGAACCATCCTGCGTATCGTGGATTCTAAGTAGCCAGCTGGTCACTCCCAGCCACAGGCCCCCAGACACAAACAACGGTGCTTTTCCCTGGAAAACAAAACTGGCCTGCCAACTTTTTGATTGCAGATTGCAGGAGCCACTTGGTACTATCAAACCAGCCCAACTTGGCACTGGTGCCACCATGGGTCTGGTCACCATCCTGCCTATCGTAGCTTTTCAGGAGCCAGCCGGTCACTCCCAGCCATGGGCCCCAAGCCACAAACCTCGGCCCGTTTCCCTGGCACACAAAATTAAGCTGCCCCGCTTCTGGATGGCAGATTGCAGGAGCCACTTGGTACTATCAAACCAGCCCAACTTGGCACTGGTGCCACCATGGGTCTGGTCACCATCCTGCCTATCGTAGCTTTTCAGGGGCCAGCCAGCCAGCCCCAGGCACTGGCCCCCAGACAAGAATTTCGGCCCATTTCCCTGGCAAACAAAAGTAAGCTACCCCGCTTCTGGATGGCAGATTGCAGGAGCCACTTTGCACCATCAAACCAGCCCAACTTGACACTGGTGCCACCTCTGGCCTGGGAACCATCCTGCGTATTGTGGATTCTAAGCAGCCACCCGGCCACTCCGAGCCACAGGCCCCCAAACACAAACAACGGCGCTTTTCCCCGGAAAACAAAACTCGCCTGCCAACATTTTGATGGCAGATTGCAGGAGCCACTTGGTACTATCAAACCAGCCCAACTTGGCACTGGTGCCACCATGGGTCTGGTCACCATCCTGCCTAGCATAGCTTTTCAGGAGCCAGGAGGTCACTCCCAGCCATAGACCCCCAGACAGAAACCTCGGCCCGTTTCCAAGGAAAACAAAAGTAAGCTGCCCCGATTCTGGATGGCAGATTGCAGGAGCCACTTGGTACTATCAAACCAGCCCGACTTGGCACTGGTGCCACCTTGGATCTGGGAACCATGCTGCGTAACGTGGATTCTAAGACGACAGGCGGCCACTCCCAGCCACAGGGCCCCAAACACAAACAACGGCGCTTTTCCCTGGAAAACAAAACTCGCCTGCCAACATTTTGATGGCAGATTGCAGGAGCCACTTGGTACTATCAAATCAGCCCAACTTGGCACTGCTGCTACCATGGGTCTGGTAATCATCCTGCCTATTGTAGCTTTTCAGGAGCCAGCCGGTCACTCCCAGCCATAGGCCGCCAGAAAAAAACCTCGGCGCGTTTCCCTGGCAAACAAAAGTAAGCTACCCCGCTTCTGGATGGCAGATTGCAGGAGCCACTTTGCACCATCAAACTAGCCCGACTTGGCACTGGTGCCACCTCGGGTCTGGGAACCATCCTGCGTATCGTGGATTCTAATTAGCCAGCCGGCCACTCCCAGCCACAGGCCCCCAAACACAAACAACGGCGCTTTTCCCTGGAAAACAAAACTGGCCTGCCAACTTTTTGATGGCAGATTGCAGGAGCCACTTGGTACTATCAAACCAGCCCAACTTGGCACTGGTGCCACCACTGGTCTGGGAACCATCCTGCCTATCGTGGATTCTAAGGAGCCAGCCGGCCACTCCCAGCCACAGGACCCCAGACACAAAGCTCTGCCCATTTCCATGGTAAAGAAAAGTAAGCTGCCCCGCTTCTGGATGGCAGATTGCAGGAACCACTTGGTACTATCAAACCAGCCCGACTTGGCACTGGTGCCACCTTGGGTCTGGGAACCATCCTGCGTATCGTGGATTCTAAGGAGCCAGCCGGCCACTCCCAGCCACAGGACCCCAAACACAAACAACAGCGCTTTTCTCTGGCAAACAAAACTCAGTTGCCCTGCTTTTGGATGGCAGATTGCAGGAGCGACTTGGTACTATCAGACCAGCCCAAATTGGCACTGGTGCTTCCATGGGTCTGGTAACCATCCTGCCTATCGTAGCTTTTCAGGAGCCAGCCGGTCACTCCCAGCCATAGGCCCCCAGACACAAAGCTCTGCCCGTTTCCCTGGCAAACAAAAGTAAGCTACCCCGCTTCTGGATGGCAGATTGCAGGAGACACGTTGAACCATCAAACCAGCCCGACTTGACACTGGTGCCACCTCTGGTCTGGGAACCATCCTGCGTATCGTGGATTCTAAGGAGCCAGCTGGCCACTCCCAGCCACAGGCCCACAAACACAAACAACGGCGCTTTTCCCTGGAAAACAAAACTGGCCTGCCAAATTTTTGATGGCAGATTGCAGGAGCCCCTTGGTACTATCAAACCAGCCCAACTTGGCACTGGTGCCACCATGGGTCTGGTCACAATCCTGCCTATCGGAGCTTTTCAGGAGCCAGCCGGTCACTCCCAGCCATAGGCCCCCAGACAAAAACCTCGGCCCGGTTCCCTGGCAAACAAAAGTAAGCTGCCCCGCTTCTGGATGGCAGATTGCGGGAGCCACTTGGTACTATCAAATCAGCCCGACTTGGCACTGGTGCCACCTCTGGTCTGGGAACCATGCTGCGTAACGTAGATTCTAAGGAGCCAGCCGGCCACTCCCATCCACAGGCCCCCAAACAGAAACAACGGCGCTGTTCCCCGGAAAACAAAACTCGCCTGCCAACATTTTGATGGCAGATTGCCGGAGCCACTTGGTACTCTCAAACCAGCCCAACTTGGCACTGGTGCCACCACGGGTCTGGTCACCATCCTGCCTAGCATAGCTTTTCAGGAGCCAGGAGGTCACTCCCAGCCATAGACCCCAAGACATAAACCTCGGCCCGTTTCCATGGAAAACAAAAGTAAGCTGCCCCGCTTCTGGATGGCAGATTGCAGGAGCCACTTGGTACTATCAAATTAGCCCAACTTGGCACTGGTGCCACCATGGGTATGGTCACCATCCTGCCTAGCATAGCTTTTCAGGAGCCAGCCAGTCACTCCCTGCCATAGGGCCCCAGACAAATACCTCGGCCCGTTTCCATGGCAAACAAAAGTAAGCTGCCCCGCTTCTGGATGGCAGATTGCAGGAGCCACTTGGTACTATCAAACCAGCCCGACTTGGCACTGGTGCCACCTTGGATCTGGGAACCATGCTGCGTAACGTGGATTCTAAGGAGCCAGGCGGCCACTCCCAGCCACAGGGCCCCAAACAACAGCAACGGCGCTTTTCCCTTGAAAACAAAACTCGCCTGCCAACTTTTTGATGGCAGATTGCAGGAGCCACTTGGTACTATCAAATCAGCCCAACTTGGCACTGCTGCTACCATGGGTCTGGTAATCATCCTGCCTACTGTAGCTTATCAGGAGCCAGCCGGTCACTCCCAGCCATAGGCCCCCAGAAAAAAACCTCGGCCCGTTTCCCTGGCAAACAAAAGTAAGCTAACCCGCTTCTGGATGGCAGATTGCAGGAGCCACTTTGCACCATCAAACTATCCCGACTTGGCACTGGTGCCACCTCGGGTCTGGGAACCATCCTGCGTATCTTGGATTCTAATTAGCCAGCCGGCCACTCCCAGCCACAGGCCCCCAAACACAAACAACGGCGCTTTTCCCTGGAAAACAAAACTCGCCTGCCAACTTTTTGATGGCAGATTGCAGGAGCCACTTGGTACTATCAAACCAGCCCAACTTGGCACTGGTGCCACCACTGGTCTGGGAACCATCCTGCGTATCGTGGATTCTAAGGAGCCAGCCGGCCACTCCCAGCCACAGGACCCCAGACACAAAGCTCTGCCCGTTTCCCTGACAAACAAAATTAAGCTACCCCGCTTCTGGATGGCAGATTGCAGGAGCTATTTAGTACTATCAAACCAGCCCGAGTTGGCACTGGTGCCACCTTGGCTCTGGGAACCATCCTGCCAATTGTGGATTTTGTGGGGTCAGCTGGCCACTCTCAGCCATATGCCCTCAAACACAAACCACGGCCATTTTCTCTGGCAAACAAAACTCAACTGCCCCTCTTCTGGAAGGCAAATTGCAGGACGCACTTGGTACTACAAAAACAGCCCAACTTGGCACTGGTGCCACCTTGGGTCTGGGAACCATCCTGCCTATCGTGGATTTTCAGGGGCCAGCCGGTCACTCTGAGCCATAGCCCCCAAACAAAAACAACGGCGCTTTTCCCCGGAAAACAAAACTCATCTGCCCCACTTCTGCATGGCAGATTGCAGGAGCCACTTGGTACTATCAAACCAGCCCAACTTGGCACTGGTGTCACCATGGGCCTGGTCACCATCCTGCCTATCGTAGCTTTTCAGGAGCCAGCCGGTCACTCCCAGCCATAGGCCTCCAGACACAAACCTCGGCCCGTTTCCCTGGCAAACAAAAGTAAGCTGCCCCGCTTCTGGATGGCAGATTGCAGGAACCACTTGGTACTATCAAATCAGCCCAACTTGGCACTGGTGCCAACTTGGGTCTGGGAACCATCCTGCGTATCGTGGATTCTAAGTAGCCAGCTGGTCACTCCCAGCCACAGGCCCCCAGACACAAACAACGGTGCTTTTCCCTGGAAAACAAAACTGGCCTGCCAACTTTTTGATTGCAGATTGCAGGAGCCACTTGGTACTATCAAACCAGCCCAACTTGGCACTGGTGCCACCATGGGTCTGGTCACCATCCTGCCTATCGTAGCTTTTCAGGAGCCAGCCGGTCACTCCCAGCCATGGGCCCCAAGCCACAAACCTCGGCCCGTTTCCCTGGCACACAAAATTAAGCTGCCCCGCTTCTGGATGGCAGATTGCAGGAGCCACTTGGTACTATCAAACCAGCCCAACTTGGCACTGGTGCCACCATGGGTCTGGTCACCATCCTGCCTATCGTAGCTTTTCAGGGGCCAGCCAGCCAGCCCCAGGCACTGGCCCCCAGACAAGAATTTCGGCCCATTTCCCTGGCAAACAAAAGTAAGCTACCCCGCTTCTGGATGGCAGATTGCAGGAGCCACTTTGCACCATCAAACCAGCCCAACTTGACAGTGGTGCAACCTCTGGCCTGGGAACCATCCTGCGTATTGTGGATTCTAAGCAGCCACCCGGCCACTCCGAGCCACAGGCCCCCAAACACAAACAACGGCGCTTTTCCCCGGAAAACAAAACTCGCCTGCCAACATTTTGATGGCAGATTGCAGGAGCCACTTGGTACTATCAAACCAGCCCAACTTGGCACTGGTGCCACCATGGGTCTGGTCACCATCCTGCCTAGCATAGCTTTTCAGGAGCCAGGAGGTCACTCCCAGCCATAGACCCCCAGACAGAAACCTCGGCCCGTTTCCAAGGAAAACAAAAGTAAGCTGCCCCGATTCTGGATGGCAGATTGCAGGAGCCACTTGGTACTATCAAACCAGCCCGACTTGGCACTGGTGCCACCTTGGATCTGGGAACCATGCTGCGTAACGTGGATTCTAAGACGACAGGCGGCCACTCCCAGCCACAGGGCCCCAAACACAAACAACGGCGCTTTTCCCTGGAAAACAAAACTCGCCTGCCAACATTTTGATGGCAGATTGCAGGAGCCACTTGGTACTATCAAATCAGCCCAACTTGGCACTGCTGCTACCATGGGTCTGGTAATCATCCTGCCTATTGTAGCTTTTCAGGAGCCAGCCGGTCACTCCCAGCCATAGGCCGCCAGAAAAAAACCTCGGCGCGTTTCCCTGGCAAACAAAAGTAAGCTACCCCGCTTCTGGATGGCAGATTGCAGGAGCCACTTTGCACCATCAAACTAGCCCGACTTGGCACTGGTGCCACCTCGGGTCTGGGAACCATCCTGCGTATCGTGGATTCTAATTAGCCAGCCGGCCACTCCCAGCCACAGGCCCCCAAACACAAACAACGGCGCTTTTCCCTGGAAAACAAAACTGGCCTGCCAACTTTTTGATGGCAGATTGCAGGAGCCACTTGGTACTATCAAACCAGCCCAACTTGGCACTGGTGCCACCACTGGTCTGGGAACCATCCTGCCTATCGTGGATTCTAAGGAGCCAGCCGGCCACTCCCAGCCACAGGACCCCAGACACAAAGCTCTGCCCATTTCCATGGTAAAGAAAAGTAAGCTGCCCCGCTTCTGGATGGCAGATTGCAGGAACCACTTGGTACTATCAAACCAGCCCGACTTGGCACTGGTGCCACCTTGGGTCTGGGAACCATCCTGCGTATCGTGGATTCTAAGGAGCCAGCCGGCCACTCCCAGCCACAGGACCCCAAACACAAACAACAGCGCTTTTCTCTGGCAAACAAAACTCAGTTGCCCTGCTTTTGGATGGCAGATTGCAGGAGCGACTTGGTACTATCAGACCAGCCCAAATTGGCACTGGTGCTTCCATGGGTCTGGTAACCATCCTGCCTATCGTAGCTTTTCAGGAGCCAGCCGGTCACTCCCAGCCATAGGCCCCCAGACACAAAGCTCTGCCCGTTTCCCTGGCAAACAAAAGTAAGCTACCCCGCTTCTGGATGGCAGATTGCAGGAGACACGTTGAACCATCAAACCAGCCCGACTTGACACTGGTGCCACCTCTGGTCTGGGAACCATCCTGCGTATCGTGGATTCTAAGGAGCCAGCTGGCCACTCCCAGCCACAGGCCCACAAACACAAACAACGGCGCTTTTCCCTGGCAAACAAAACTGGCCTGCCAAATTTTTGATGGCAGATTGCAGGAGCCCCTTGGTACTATCAAACCAGCCCAACTTGGCACTGGTGCCACCATGGGTCTGGTCACAATCCTGCCTATCGGAGCTTTTCAGGAGCCAGCCGGTCACTCCCAGCCATAGGCCCCCAGACAAAAACCTCGGCCCGTTTCCCTGGCAAACAAAAGTAAGCTGCCCCGCTTCTGGATGGCAGATTGCGGGAGCCACTTGGTACTATCAAATCAGCCCGACTTGGCACTGGTGCCACCTCTGGTCTGGGAACCATGCTGCGTAACGTAGATTCTAAGGAGCCAGCCGGCCACTCCCATCCACAGGCCCCCAAACAGAAACAACGGCGCTGTTCCCCGGAAAACAAAACTCGCCTGCCAACATTTTGATGGCAGATTGCAGGAGCCACTTGGTACTCTCAAACCAGCCCAACTTGGCACTGGTGCCACCACGGGTCTGGTCACCATCCTGCCTAGCATAGCTTTTCAGGAGCCAGGAGGTCACTCCCAGCCATAGACCCCAAGACATAAACCTCGGCCCGTTTCCATGGAAAACAAAAGTAAGCTGCCCCGCTTCTGGATGGCAGATTGCAGGAGCCACTTGGTACTATCAAATTAGCCCAACTTGGCACTGGTGCCACCATGGGTATGGTCACCATCCTGCCTAGCATAGCTTTTCAGGAGCCAGCCAGTCACTCCCTGCCATAGGGCCCCAGACAAATACCTCGGCCCGTTTCCATGGCAAACAAAAGTAAGCTGCCCCGCTTCTGGATGGCAGATTGCAGGAGCCACTTGGTACTATCAAACCAGCCCGACTTGGCACTGGTGCCACCTTGGATCTGGGAACCATGCTGCGTAACGTGGATTCTAAGGAGCCAGGCGGCCACTCCCAGCCACAGGGCCCCAAACAACAGCAACGGCGCTTTTCCCTTGAAAACAAAACTCGCCTGCCAACTTTTTGATGGCAGATTGCAGGAGCCACTTGGTACTATCAAATCAGCCCAACTTGGCACTGCTGCTACCATGGGTCTGGTAATCATCCTGCCTACTGTAGCTTATCAAGAGCCAGCCGGTCACTCCCAGCCATAGGCCCCCAGAAAAAAACCTCGGCCCGTTTCCCTGGCAAACAAAAGTAAGCTAACCCGCTTCTGGATGGCAGATTGCAGGAGCCACTTTGCACCATCAAACTATCCCGACTTGGCACTGGTGCCACCTCGGGTCTGGGAACCATCCTGCGTATCTTGGATTCTAATTAGCCAGCTGGCCACTCCCAGCCACAGGCCCCCAAACACAAACAACGGCGCTTTTCCCTGGAAAACAAAACTCGCCTGCCAACTTTTTGATGGCAGATTGCAGGAGCCACTTGGTACTATCAAACCAGCCCAACTTGGCACTGGTGCCACCACTGGTCTGGGAACCATCCTGCGTATCGTGGATTCTAAGGAGCCAGCCGGCCACTCCCAGCCACAGGACCCCAGACACAAAGCTCTGCCCGTTTCCCTGACAAACAAAATTAAGCTACCCCGCTTCTGGATGGCAGATTGCAGGAGCTATTTAGTACTATCAAACCAGCCCGAGTTGGCACTGGTGCCACCTTGGCTCTGGGAACCATCCTGCCTATTGTGGATTTTGTGGGGTCAGCTGGCCACTCTCAGCCATATGCCCTCAAACACAAACCACGGCCATTTTCTCTGGCAAACAAAACTCAACTGCCCCTCTTCTGGAAGGCAAATTGCAGGACGCACTTGGTACTACAAAAACAGCCCAACTTGGCACTGGTGCCACCTTGGGTCTGGGAACCATCCTGCCTATCGTGGATTTTCAAGGGCCAGCCGGTCACTCTGAGCCATAGCCCCCAAACAAAAACAACGGCGCTTTTCCCCGGAAAACAAAACTCATCTGCCCCACTTCTGCATGGCAGATTGCAGGAGCCACTTGGTACTATCAAACCAGCCCAACTTGGCACTGGTGTCACCATGGGCCTGGTCACCATCCTGCCTATCGTAGCTTTTCAGGAGCCAGCCGGTCACTCCCAGCCATAGGCCTCCAGACACAAACCTCGGCCCGTTTCCCTGGCAAACAAAAGTAAGCTGCCCCGCTTCTGGATGGCAGATTGCAGGAGCCACTTGGTACTATCAAATCAGCCCAACTTGGCACTGGTGCCAACTTGGGTCTGGGAACCATCCTGCGTATCGTGGATTCTAAGTAGCCAGCTGGTCACTCCCAGCCACAGGCCCCCAGACACAAACAACGGTGCTTTTCCCTGGAAAACAAAACTGGCCTGCCAACTTTTTGATTGCAGATTGCAGGAGCCACTTGGTACTATCAAACCAGCCCAACTTGGCACTGGTGCCACCATGGGTCTGGTCACCATCCTGCCTATCGTAGATTTTCAGGAGCCAGCCGGTCACTCCCAGCCATGGGCCCCAAGCCACAAACCTCGGCCCGTTTCCCTGGCACACAAAATTAAGCTGCCCCGCTTCTGGATGGCAGATTGCAGGAGCCACTTGGTACTATCAAACCAGCCCAACTTGGCACTGGTGCCACCATGGGTCTGGTCACCATCCTGCCTATCGTAGCTTTTCAGGGGCCAGCCAGCCAGCCCCAGGCACTGGCCCCCAGACAAGAATTTCGGCCCATTTCCCTGGCAAACAAAAGTAAGCTACCCCGCTTCTGGATGGCAGATTGCAGGAGCCACTTTGCACCATCAAACCAGCCCAACTTGACACTGGTGCCACCTCTGGCCTGGGAACCATCCTGCGTATTGTGGATTCTAAGCAGCCACCCGGCCACTCCGAGCCACAGGCCCCCAAACACAAACAACGGCGCTTTTCCCCGGAAAACAAAACTCGCCTGCCAACATTTTGATGGCAGATTGCAGGAGCCACTTGGTACTATCAAACCAGCCCAACTTGGCACTGGTGCCACCATGGGTCTGGTCACCATCCTGCCTAGCATAGCTTTTCAGGAGCCAGGAGGTCACTCCCAGCCATAGACCCCCAGACAGAAACCTCGGCCCGTTTCCAAGGAAAACAAAAGTAAGCTGCCCCGATTCTGGATGGCAGATTGCAGGAGCCACTTGGTACTATCAAACCAGCCCGACTTGGCACTGGTGCCACCTTGGATCTGGGAACCATGCTGCGTAACGTGGATTCTAAGACGACAGGCGGCCACTCCCAGCCACAGGGCCCCAAACACAAACAACGGCGCTTTTCCCTGGAAAACAAAACTCGCCTGCCAACATTTTGATGGCAGATTGCAGGAGCCACTTGGTACTATCAAATCAGCCCAACTTGGCACTGCTGCTACCATGGGTCTGGTAATCATCCTGCCTATTGTAGCTTTTCAGGAGCCAGCCGGTCACTCCCAGCCATAGGCCGCCAGAAAAAAACCTCGGCGCGTTTCCCTGGCAAACAAAAGTAAGCTACCCCGCTTCTGGATGGCAGAATGCAGGAGCCACTTTGCACCATCAAACTAGCCCGACTTGGCACTGGTGCCACCTCGGGTCTGGGAACCATCCTGCGTATCGTGGATTCTAATTAGCCAGCCGGCCACTCCCAGCCACAGGCCCCCAAACACAAACAACGGCGCTTTTCCCTGGAAAACAAAACTGGCCTGCCAACTTTTTGATGGCAGATTGCAGGAGCCACTTGGTACTATCAAACCAGCCCAACTTGGCACTGGTGCCACCACTGGTCTGGGAACCATCCTGCCTATCGTGGATTCTAAGGAGCCAGCCGGCCACTCCCAGCCACAGGACCCCAGACACAAAGCTCTGCCCATTTCCATGGTAAAGAAAAGTAAGCTGCCCCGCTTCTGGATGGCAGATTGCAGGACGCACTTGGTACTATCAAACCAGCCCGACTTGGCACTGGTGCCACCTTGGGTCTGGGAACCATCCTGCGTATCGTGGATTCTAAGGAGCCAGCTGGCCACTCCCAGCCACAGGACCCCAAACACAAACAACAGCGCTTTTCTCTGGCAAACAAAACTCAGTTGCCCTGCTTTTGGATGGCAGATTGCAGGAGCGACTTGGTACTATCAGACCAGCCCAAATTGGCACTGGTGCTTCCATGGGTCTGGTAACCATCCTGCCTATCGTAGCTTTTCAGGAGCCAGCCGGTCACTCCCAGCCATAGGCCCCCAGACACAAAGCTCTGCCCGTTTCCCTGGCAAACAAAAGTAAGCTACCCCGCTTCTGGATGGCAGATTGCAGGAGACACGTTGAACCATCAAACCAGCCCGACTTGACACTGGTGCCACCTCTGGTCTGGGAACCATCCTGCGTATCGTGGATTCTAAGGAGCCAGCTGGCCACTCCCAGCCACAGGCCCCCAAACACAAACAACGGCGCTTTTCCCTGGAAAACAAAACTGGCCTGCCAACTTTTTGATGGCAGATTGCAGGAGCCCCTTGGTACTATCAAACCAGCCCAACTTGGCACTGGTGCCACCATGGGTCTGGTCACAATCCTGCCTATCGGAGCTTTTCAGGAGCCAGCCGGTCACTCCCAGCCATAGGCCCCCAGACAAAAACCTCGGCCCGTTTCCCTGGCAAACAAAAGTAAGCTGCCCCGCTTCTGGATGGCAGATTGCGGGAGCCACTTGGTACTATCAAATCAGCCCGACTTGGCACTGGTGCCACCTCTGGTCTGGGAACCATGCTGCGTAACGTAGATTCTAAGGAGCCAGCCGGCCACTCCCATCCACAGGCCCCCAAACAGAAACAACGGCGCTGTTCCCCGGAAAACAAAACTCGCCTGCCAACATTTTGATGGCAGATTGCCGGAGCCACTTGGTACTCTCAAACCAGCCCAACTTGGCACTGGTGCCACCACGGGTCTGGTCACCATCCTGCCTAGCATAGCTTTTCAGGAGCCAGGAGGTCACTCCCAGCCATAGACCCCAAGACATAAACCTCGGCCCGTTTCCATGGAAAACAAAAGTAAGCTGCCCCGCTTCTGGATGGCAGATTGCAGGAGCCACTTGGTACTATCAAATTAGCCCAACTTGGCACTGGTGCCACCATGGGTATGGTCACCATCCTGCCTAGCATAGCTTTTCAGGAGCCAGCCAGTCACTCCCTGCCATAGGGCCCCAGACAAATACCTCGGCCCGTTTCCATGGCAAACAAAAGTAAGCTGCCCCGCTTCTGGATGGCAGATTGCAGGAGCCACTTGGTACTATCAAACCAGCCCGACATGGCACTGGTGCCACCTTGGATCTGGGAACCATGCTGCGTAACGTGGATTCTAAGGAGCCAGGCGGCCACTCCCAGCCACAGGGCCCCAAACAACAGCAACGGCGCTTTTCCCTTGAAAACAAAACTCGCCTGCCAACTTTTTGATGGCAGATTGCAGGAGCCACTTGGTACTATCAAATCAGCCCAACTTGGCACTGCTGCTACCATGGGTCTGGTAATCATCCTGCCTACTGTAGCTTATCAGGAGCCAGCCGGTCACTCCCAGCCATAGGCCCCCAGAAAAAAACCTCGGCCCGTTTCCCTGGCAAACAAAAGTAAGCTAACCCGCTTCTGGATGGCAGATTGCAGGAGCCACTTTGCACCATCAAACTATCCCGACTTGGCACTGGTGCCACCTCGGGTCTGGGAACCATCCTGCGTATCTTGGATTCTAATTAGCCAGCCGGCCACTCCCAGCCACAGGCCCCCAAACACAAACAACGGCGCTTTTCCCTGGAAAACAAAACTCGCCTGCCAACTTTTTGATGGCAGATTGCAGGAGCCACTTGGTACTATCAAACCAGCAAAACTTGGCACTGGTGCCACCACTGGTCTGGGAACCATCCTGCGTATCGTGGATTCTAAGGAGCCAGCCGGCCACTCCCAGCCACAGGACCCCAGACACAAAGCTCTGCCCGTTTCCCTGACAAACAAAATTAAGCTACCCCGCTTCTGGATGGCAGATTGCAGGAGCTATTTAGTACTATCAAACCAGCCCGAGTTGGCACTGGTGCCACCTTGGCTCTGGGAACCATCCTGCCTATTGTGGATTTTGTGGGGTCAGCTGGCCACTCTCAGCCATATGCCCTCAAACACAAACCACGGCCATTTTCTCTGGCAAACAAAACTCAACTGCCCCTCTTCTGGAAGGCAAATTGCAGGACGCACTTGGTACTACAAAAACAGCCCAACTTGGCACTGGTGCCACCTTGGGTCTGGGAACCATCCTGCCTATCGTGGATTTTCAGGGGCCAGCCGGTCACTCTGAGCCATAGCCCCCAAACAAAAACAACGGCGCTTTTCCCCGGAAAACAAAACTCATCTGCCCCACTTCTGCATGGCAGATTGCAGGAGCCACTTGGTACTATCAAACCAGCCCAACTTGGCACTGGTGTCACCATGGGCCTGGTCACCATCCTGCCTATCGTAGCTTTTCAGGAGCCAGCCGGTCACTCCCAGCCATAGGCCCCCAGACACAAACCTCGGCCCGTTTCCCTGGCAAACAAAAGTAAGCTGCCCCGCTTCTGGATGGCAGATTGCAGGAGCCACTTGGTACTATCAAATCAGCCCGACTTGGCACTGGTGCCACCACTGGTCTGGGAACCATCCTGCGTATCGTGGATTCTAAGGAGCCAGCCGGCCACTCCCAGCCACTGGACCCCAGACACAAAGCTCTGCCCGTTTCCCTGACAAACAAAATTAAGCTACCCCGCTTCTGGATGGCAGATTGCAGGAGCTATTTAGTACTATCAAACCAGCCCGACTTGGCACTTGTGCCACCTTGGCTCTGGGAACCATCCTGCCAATTGTGGATTTTGAGGGGACAGCCGGCCACTCTCAGCCATATGCCCTCAAACAGAAACCACGACCCTTTTCTCTGGCAAACAAAACTCAACTGCCCCTCTTCTGGAAGGCAAATTGCAGGACGCACTTGGTACTACAAAAAACAGCCCAACTTGGCACTGGTGCCACCTTGGGTCTGGGAACCATTCTGCCTATCGTGGATTTTAAGGGGCCAGCCGGCCACTCTGAGCCATAGCCCCCAAACAAAAACCACGGCACTTTTCCCTGGAAAACAAAACTCAGCTGCCCCACTTCTGCATGGCAGATTGCAGGAGCCACTTGGTACTATCAAACCAGCCCAACTTGGCACTGGTGTCACCATGGGCCTGGTCACCATCCTGCCTATCGTAGCCTTTCAGGAGCCAGCCGGTCACTCCCAGCCATAGGCCCCCAGACACAAACCTCGGCCCGTTTCCCTGGCAAACAAAAGTAACCTACCCCGCTTCTGGATGGCAGAATGCAGGAGCCACTGTGAACCATCAAACCAGCCCGACTTGGCACTGGTGCCACCTCGGGTCTGGGAACCATCCTGCGTATCGTGGATTCTAAGGAGCCAGCCGGCCACTCCCAGCCACAGGCCCCCAAACACAAACAACGGCGCTTGTCCCTGGCAAACAAAACTCGCCTGCCAACTTTTTGATGGCAGATTGCAGGAGCCGCTTAGTACTATCAAACCAGCCCAACTTGGCACTGGTGCCACCATGGGTCTGGTCACCATCCTGCCTATCGGAGCTTTTCAGGAGCCAGCCGGTCACTCCCAGCCATAGGCCCCCAGTCACAAACCTTGGCCCGTTTCCCTGGCAAACAAAAGTAAGCTGCCCCGCTTCTGGATGGCAGATTGCAGGAGCCGCTTGGTACTATCAAACCAGCCCGACTTGGCACTGGTGCCACCTTGGGTCTGGGAACCATGCTGCGTAACGTAGATTCTTAGGCGTAGGCGGCCACTCCCAGCCGCAGGCCCCCAAACACAAACAACGGCGCTTTTCCCCGGAAAACAAAATTAGCCTGACAACTTTTTGATGGCAGATTGCAGGAGCCACTTGGTACTATCAAACCAGCCCAACTTGGCACTGCTGCCACCATGGGTCTGGTCACCATCCTGCCTATCGTAGCTTTTCAGGAGCCAGCCGGTCACTCCCAGCCATAGGCCCCCAGACACAAATCTGGGCCCGTTTCCCTGGCAAACAAAAGTAAGCTGCCCCGCTTCTAGATGGCAGATTGCAGGAGCCACTTGGTACTATCAAACCAGCTCGAATTGGCACTGGTGCCACCTTGGGTCTGGGAACCATGCTGCGTGTCGTAGATTCTAAGGCGCCAGCCGGCCACTCCCAGCCGCAGGCCCCCAAACACAAACAACGGCGCTTTTCTCTGGAAAACAAAACTCGCCTGCCAAATTTTTGATGGCAGATTGCAGGAGCCACTTGGTACTATCAAACCAGCCCAACTTGGCACTGGTGCCAGAATGGGTCTGGTCACCATCCTGCCTATCGTAGCTTTTCAGGAGCCAGCCGGTCACTCCCAGCCATAGGCCCCCAGACACAAACCTCGGCCCGTTTCCCTGGCAAACAAAAGTAAGCTGCCCCGCTTCTGGATGGCAGATTGCAGGAGCTATTTATTACTATCAAACCAGCCCGACTTGGCACTGGTGCCACCTTGGCTCTGGGAACCATCCTGCTTATCGTGGATTTTCAGGAGCCAGCCGGCCACTCTCAGCCATATTCCCCCAAACACAAACCACGGCCCTTTTCTCTGGCAAACAAAACTCAACTGCCCCTCTTCTGGACGGCAAATTGCAGGACGCACTTGGTACTACGAAAACAGCCCGACTTGGCGCTGATGCCACATTTGGTCAGGGAACCATCCTGCGTATCGAGCTTTTTAAGGAGACAGCCGTCCACTCCCATCCATATACCGCCAAAAACAAACCACGGAACATTTCTCCAGCAAACAAAAATCCGCTGCCCCGCGTCTGGATGGCAGATTGCAGGAGCCACTTTGCACCATCAAACCAGCCCGACTTGGCACTGGTGCCACCTTGGATCTGGGAACCATCCTGCCTATCGTGGATTTTCAGGGGCCAGCCGGCCACTCTCAGCCATAGGCCCCCAAACACAAACCACGGCACTTTACTCTGGTAAACAAAACTCAACTGCCCCTCTTCTGGATGGCAAATTGCAGGACGCACTTAGTACTACAAAACAAGCCCGACTTGGCACTGGTGCCACCTTGGGTCTGGTCACCATCCTGCGTATCGTGCATTTTAAGGAGCCAGTTGGCCACTCCAAGCCATAGGCCCCCAGACACAAAGCTCTGCCCGTTTCCCTGGCAAACAAAAGTAAGCTACCCCGCTTCTGGATGGCAGATTAGAGGAGCCACTTTGCACCATCAAACCAGCCCAACTTGGCACTGGTGCCACCTTGGCTCTGGGAACCATGCTGCGTATCGTGGATTCTAATGAGCCAGCCGGCCACTGCCAGCCACAGGCGCCCAAAAAAAACCACGGACCTTTTCTCTTGCAAACAAAAATCGGCTACACCGCTTCTGAATGGCAGATTGCAGGAGACACTTTGCACCATCAAACAAGCCCGACTTGGCACTGGTGCCACCTTGGGTCAGGGAACCATGCTGCCTAGCGTGGATTTTCAGGAGCCAGCCGGCTACTCTCAGCCATAGGCCCTCAAGCACAAACCACGGCCCTTTTCTCTGGCAAACAAAACTCAACTGCCCCTCTTCTGGAGGGCAAATTGCAGGACGCAATTGGTACTAGAAAAACAGCCCAACTTGGCACTGGTGCCACCATGGGTCTGGTAACCATCCTGCCTATCGTAGTTTTCAGGAGCCAGCCGGTCACTCCCAGCCATAGGCCCCCAGACAAAAACCTCGGCCCGTTTCCCTGGCAAACAAAAGTAAGCTACCCCGCTTCTGGATGGCAAATTGCAGGAGCCACTTTGCAACATCAAACTGGCCCGACTTGGCACTGGTGCCACCTCTGGTCTGGGAACCATCCTGCGTTTTGTGGATTCTAAGGAGCCAGCCGGCCACTCCCAGCCACAGGCCCCCAAACACAAACAACGGCGCTTTTCCCTGGAAAACAAAACTCGCCTGCCAACTTTTTGATGGCAAATTGCAGGAGCCTGAAAAGCTACGATAGGCAGGATGGTGACCAGACCCATGGTGGCACCAGTGCCAAGTTGGGCTGGTTTGATAGTACCAAGTGCGTCCTGCAATCTGCCATCCAGAAGCGGGGCAGCTTACTTTTGTTTGCCAGGGAAACGGGCCGAGCTTTGTGTCTGGCGGCCTATGGCTGGGAGTGACCGTCTAGGTCGTGAAAAGCTACGATAGGCAGGATGGTGACCAGACCCATGGTGGCACCAGTGCCAAGTCGGGCTGATTTGATAGTACCAAGTGGCTCCTGCAATCTGCCATCAAAAAGTTGGCAGGCGAGTTTTGTTTTCCATGGTTAAATCGCCGTTGTTTGTGTTTGGGGGCCTGTGGCTGGGAGTGGCCGGCTGGCTCCTTAGAATCCACGGTATGCAGCATGGTTCCCAGACCCAAGGTGGCACCACTGCCAAGTCGGGCTGGTTTGATGGTACCAAGTGGTTCCTGCAATCTGCCATCCAGAAGCGGGGCAGCTTACTTTTGTTTGCCAGGGAAACGGGCCCAGATTTGTGTCTGGGTTCCTATGGCTGGGAGTGACCGGCTAGGTCCTGAAAAGCTACGATAGGCAGGATGGTGACCAGACCCATGGTGGCACCAATGCCAAGTTGGGCTGATTTGATAGAACCAAGTGGCTCCTGCAATCTGCCATCAAAAATTTGGCAGGCGAGTTTTGTTTTCCGGGGAAAAGCGCCGTTGTTTTTGTTTGCGGACCTGTGGCTGGGAGTGGCCCCCTTGCGTCTTGGAATCATCGATACGCAGGATGGTTCCCACATCCAAGGTGGCACCAGTGCCAAGTCGGACTGGTTTGATAGTACCAAGTGGCTCCTGCAATCTGCCATCCAGAAGCTGGGCAGCTTACTTTTGTTTGCCAGGGAAAAGGGCCGAGGTTTTGTCTGGGGTTCTATGGCTGGGAGTGACTGGCTGGCTCCTCAAAAGCTACGATAGGCAGGATGGTTACCAGACCTATTGTTGCACCAGTGCCAAGATGGGCTGCTTTGATAGTACCAAGTGGCTCCTGCAATCTGCCATCAAATAGTTGGCAGGCGAGTTTTGTTTTCCAGGGAAAATCGCCGTTGTATGTGTTTGGCGGCATGTGGCTGGGAGTGGCCAGCCGGCTCCTTAGAATCCACGATACGCAGCATGGTTCCCAGAGCCAAGGTGGCACCAGTGCCAAGTCGGGCTGGTTTAATGGTGCAAAGTGGCTCCTGCAATCTGCCATCCAGAAGCGGGGTAGCTTACTTGTGTTTGCCAAGGAAACGGGCCGAGGTTTGTGTGTCGATGCCTATGGCTGGGAGTGACCGGCTGGCTCCTGAAAAGCTATGCTAGGCAGGATGGTGACCAGACCCATGGTGGCACCAGTGCCAAGTTGGGCTGATTTGATTGTACCAAGTGGCTCCTTCAATCTGCCATCAAATGTTGGCAGGCGAGTTTTGTTTTCCAGGGAAAAGCGCCGTTGTTTGTGTTTGGGGGCCTGTGGCTGGGAGTGGCCGGCTGGCTAATTAGAATCCACGATACGCAGGATGGTTCCCAGACCCAAGGAGGCACCACTGCCAATTCGGTCTAGTTTGATGGTGCAAAGTGGCTCCTGCAATCTGCCATCCAGAAGCGGGGTAGCTTACTTTTGTTTGCAAGGGAAACGGGCCGAGGTTTGTGTCTGTGGGCCTTAGGCTGGGAGTGACCGCCTGGCTCCTGAAAAGCTACGATAGGCAGGATGGTTACCAGACCCATGGTGGCACCAGTGCCAAGTTGGGCTGGTTTGATAGTACCAAGTGGCTCCTGCAATCTGCCATCAAAAAGTTGGCAGGCGAGTTTTGTTTTCCAGGGAAAAGCGCCGTTGTTTGTGTTTGGCGGCATGTGGCTGGGAGTGGCCAGCTGGCTCCTTAGAATCCACGATACGCAGCATGGTTCCCAGAGCCAAGGTGGCACCAGTGCCAAGTCGGGCTGGTTTGATGGTGCAAAGTAGTTCCTGCAATCTGCCATCAAGAAGCGGGGTAGCTTACTTGTGTTTGCCAAGGAAACGTGGGGATGTTTGTATCTCGAGGCCTATGGCTGGGACTGACCGGCTGTCTCCTGAAAAGCTACGATAGGCAGGATGGTGACCAGACCCATGGTGGCACCAGTGCCAAGTTGGGCTGATTTGATAGTACCAAGTGGCTCCTGCAATCTGCCATCCAGAAGCAGGGCAGCTGAGTTTTGTTTGCCAGAGAAAAGGGCCGTGGTTTGTGTTTGAGGGCATATGGCGGAGATTGGCCGGCTGACCCCTGAAAATCCACAATAGGCAGGAGGGTTCCCAGAGCAAGGTGGCACAAGTGCCAAGTCGGGCTGGTTTGATAGTACTAAATAGCTCCTGCAATCTGCCATCCAGAAGCGGGGCAGCTTACTTTGGCTTGCCAGGGAAACGGGCAGAGTTTTGTGTCTGGGGTCCTGTGGCTGGGAGTGGCCCGCTGGCTAATTAGAATCCACGATACGCAGGATGTTTTCCAGACCAGTGGTGGCACCAGTGCCAAGTCGGGCTGGTTTGATAGTACCAAGTGGCTCCTGCAATCTGCCATCAAAAAGTTGGCAGGCGAGTTTTGTTTTCCAGGGAAAAGCGACGTTGTTTGTGTTTGGGGGCCTGTGGCTAAGAGTGGCCGGCTGGATCCTTAGAATCCACGATACGCAGGATGGTTCCCAGACAAGAGGTGGCACCAGTGACAAGTTGGGCTGGTTTGATACTAGAAAGTGGTTCCTGCAATCTGCCATCCAGAAGCGTGGCAGCTTACTTTTGTTTACCAGGGAAACGGGCCGTTGTTTGTGTTTGGGTGCCTGTGGCTGGGAGTGGCCGGCTGGCTCCTTAGAATGCACGATACGCAGCATGGTTCCCAGACCAGAGGTGGCACCAGTGCCAAGTCGTGCTGGTTTGATACTACCAAGAGGTTCCTGCAATCTGCCATCCAGAATTGGGTCAGCTTACTTTTGTTTGCCAGGGAAACGGGCCGAGGTTTGTGTCTGGGGGCCTATGGCTGGGAGTGACCGGCTGGCTCCTGAAAAGCTACGATAGGCAGGATGGTGACCAGACCCATTCTGGCACCAGTGCCAAGTTGGGCTGGTTTGATAGTAGCAAGTGGCTCCTGCAATCTGCCATCCTGAAGAGGGGTAGCTTAATTTTTTTTCCAGGGAAAAGCGCCGTTGTTTGTGTTTGGGGGCCTGAGGCTGGGAGTAGCCGGCTGGCTAATTAGAATCCACGATACGCAGGATGGTTCCCAGACCAGAGGTGGCACCAGTGCCATGTCGGGCTAGTTTGATGGTGCAAAGTGGCTCCTGCAATCTGCCATCCAGAAGCGGGGTAGCTTACTTTTGTTTGCCAGGGAAACGGGCCGAGGTTTGTGGCTGGGGGCATATGGCTGGGAGTGACCGGCTGGCTCCTGAAAAGCTACGATAGGCAGGATGCTTACCAGACCCATGGTGGCATCAGTGCCAAGTTGGGCTGGTTTGATAGTACCAAGTGGCTCCTGCAATCTGCCGTCAAAAATTTGGCAGGCGAGTTTTGTTTTGCAGGGAAAAGCGCCATTGATTTTGTTTGGGGACCAGTGGCTGGGAGTGGCCGGCTGGCTCCATAGAATCCACGATACGCAGCATGGTTCCCAGACCCAAGGTGGCACCAGTGCCAAGTCGGGCTGGTTTGATAGTACCAAGTGCGTCCTGCAATCTGCCATCCAGAAGCGGGGCAGCTTACTTTTGTTTGCCAGGGAAACGGGCCGAGGTTTGTGGCTGGGGGCTATGGCTGGGAGTGACCGGCTGGCTCCTGAAAAGCTACGATAGGCAGGATGGTGACCAGACCCATGGTGGCACCAGTGCCAAGTTGGGCTGGTTTAATAGTACCAAGTGGCTCCTGCAATCTGCCATCAAAAAGTTGGCAGGCGAATTTTGTTTTCCAGGGAAAAGCGCCGTTGTTTGTGTTTGGGGGCCTGTGGCTGGGAGTGGCCGGCTGGCTCCTTAGAATCCACAAAACGCAGGATAGTTCCCAGACCCAAGGTGGCACCAGTGCCAAGTCGGGCTGGTTTGATGGTGCAAAGTGGCTCCTGCAATCTGCCATCCAGAAGCGGGGCAGCCGATTTTTGTTTGCAAGAGAAAAGGTCTTTGGTATTTTTTGGGGGCCTGTGGCTGGGAGTGGCCGGCTGGCTCCTTAGAATCCACGATACGCAGCATGGTTCCCAGAGCCAAGGTGGCACCAGTGCCAAGTCGGGCTGGTTTTGTAGTAGCAAGTGGCTCCTGCAATTTGCCATCCAGTAGAGGGGCAGTTGAGTTTTGTTTGCCAGAGGAAAGGGCCGTGGTTTTTGTTTGGGGGTACATGGCTGAGAGTGGCCGGCTGGCCCCTGAAAATCCACGATAGGCAGGATGGTTCCCAGATCCAAGGTGGAACCAGTGCCAAGTCGGGCTGGTTTTATGTTGCAAAGTGGCTCCTGCAATCTGCCATCAAAAAGTTGGCAGGCGAGTTTTGTTTTCCAGGGAAAAGCGCCGTTGTTTGTGTTTGGGGGCCTGTGGCTGGGAGTGGCCAGCTGGCTCCTTAGAATCCACGATACGCAGGATGGTTCCCAGACCAGAGGTGGCACCAGTGCCAACTCGGGCTGGTTTGATGGTGCAAAGTGGCTCCTGCAATCTGCCATCCAGAAGCGGGGCAGCTTACTTTTGTTTGCCAGGGAAACGGGCCGAGATTTTTGTCTGGGAGCCTATGGCTGGGAGTGACCGGCTGGCTCCTGAAAAGCTACGATAGGCAGGATGGTGACCAGACCCATGGTGGCACCAGTGCCAAGACGGGCTGGTTTGATAGTACCAAGTGGCTCCTGCAATTTGCCATCAAAAATTTGGCAGGCCAGTTTTGTTTTCCAGGGAAAAGCGCCGTTGTTTCTGTTTAGGGGCCTGGGGCTGGGAGTGGCCGGCTGGCTAATTAGAATCCACGATACGCAGCATGGTTCCTAGACCTGAGGTGGCACCAGTGCCAAGTCGGGCTAGTTTGATGGTGCAAAGTGGCTCCTGCAATCTGCCATCCAGAAGCGGGGCAGCTGACTTTTGTTTGCCAGGGAAACGGGCCGAGGTTTGTGTCTGGGGGCCTATGGCTGGGAGTGACTGGCTGGCTCCTGAAAAGCTACGATAGGCAGGATGGTGACCAGACCAATGGTGGCACCAGTGCCAAGTTGGGCTGATTTGATAGTACCAAGTGGCTCCTGCAATCTGCCATCAAAAAGTTGGCAGGCGAGTTTTGTTTTCCAGGGAAAAGCGCCGTTGTTTGTGTTTGACGGCATGTGGCTGCAGTGGCCGGCTGGCTCCTTAGAATCCACGATACGCAGGATGGTTCCCAGACCCAAGGTGGCACCAGTGCCATGTCGGGCTGGTTTGATAGTACCAAGTGGTTCCTGCAATCTGCCATCCAGAAGCGGGGCAGCTTACTTTTGTTTGCCAGGGAAAAGGGCCGAGGTTTGTGTCTGGGGGTCTATGGCTGGGAGTGACCGGCTGGCTCCTGAAAAGCTACGATAGGCAGGATGGTGACCAGACCCATGGTGGCACCAGTGCCAAGTTGGGCTGGTTTGATAGTACCAAGTGGCTCCTGCAATCTGCCATCAAATATTTGGCAGGCGAGTTTTATTTTCCCGGGAAAATCGCCATTGATTTTGTTTGGAGGCCTGTGGCTGGGAGTGGCCGCCGGTCGTCTCACAATCTACGTTACGGAGGATGGTTCCCAGAGCCAAAGTGGCACCAGTGCCAAGTCGGGCTGGTTTGATAGCACCAAGTGGCTCCTGCAATATGCCATCCAGAAGCGGGGCAGCTTACTTTTGTTTCCCAGGGAAACGGGCCGAGGTTTGTGTGTGGGGGTCTATGGCTGGGAATGACAGGCTGGCTCCTGAAAAGCTACGATAGGCAGGATGGTGACCAGACCCATGGTGGAACCAGTGCCAACTTGGGCTGGTTTAATAGTACCAAGTGGATCCTGCAATCTGCCATCAAAATGTTGGCAGGCGAGTTTTGTTTTCCAGGATTAAAAACGCCGTTATTTGTGTTTGGGGGCCTGTGGCTGGGAGTGGCCGCCTGGCTAATTAGAATCCACGATACGCAGCATGGTTCCCAGATCCAAGGTGGCACCAGTCATAAGTCGGGCTAGTTTGATGGTGCAAAATGATTCCTGCAATCTGCCATCCAGAAGCGGGGTAGCTTACTTTTGTTTGCCAGGGAAACAAGCCGAGGTTTGTGTCTGGGGGCCTATGGCTGGGAGTGACCGGCTGGCTCCTGAAAAGCTACGATAGGCAGGATGGTGACCAGACCCATGGTGGCACCAGTGCCAAGACGGGCTGGTTTGATAGTACCAAGTGGCTCCTGCAATCTGCCATCAAAAATTTGGCAGGCCAGTTTTGTTTTCCAGGGAAAAGCGCTGTTGTTTGTGTTTGGGGGCCTGTGGCTGGGAGTGGCCCCCTGGCATCTTAGAATCTACCTTACGCACCATGGTTCCCAGAGCCAAGGTGGCACCAGTGCCAAGACGGGCTGGTTTGATAGTACCAAGTGGCTCCTGCAATCTGCCATCAAAAAGTTGGCAGGCGAGTTTTGTTTTCCAGGGAAAAGCGCCGTTGTTTGTGTTTGGCGGCATGTGGCTGGGAGTGGCCAGCTGGCTCCTTAGAATCCATGATACGCAGCATGGTTCCCAGAGCCAAGGTGGCACCAGTGCCAAGTCGGGCTGGTTTGATGGTGCAAAGTGGCTCCTGCAATCTGCCATCCAGAAGCGGGGTAGCTTCCTTTTGTTTGCTAGGGAAACGGGCCAAGGTTTGTGTCTCGGGGCATATGGCTGGGAGTGACCGGCTGGCTCCTGAAAAGCTACGATAGGCAGGATGGTGACCAGACCCATGGTGGCACCAGTGCCAAGTTGGGCTGGTTTGATAGTACCAAGTGGCTCCTGCAATCTGCCATCAAAATGTTGGCAGGCGAGTTTTGTTTTCCAGGGAAAAGCGCCGTTGTTTGTGTTTGGTGGCCTGTGGCTGGGAGTGGCCGGCTGGCTCCTTAGAATCCACGATACACAGCATGGTTCCCAGACCCAAGGTGGCACCACTGCCAAGTCAAGCTGGTTTGATACTACCAAGTGGTTCCTGCAATCTGCCATCCAGAAGCGGGGCACCTTACTTTTGTTTGCCAGGGAAACGGGCAGAGCTTTGTGTCTGGGGGCCTATGGCTGGGAGTGACCGGCTGGCTCCTGAAAAGCTACCATAGGCAGGATGGTGACCAGACCCATGGTGGCACCAGTGCCAAGTTGGGATGGTTTGATAGTACCAAGTGGCTCCTGCAATCTGCCATCAAAATGTTGGCAGGCGAGTTTTGTTTTCCAGGGAAAAGCGCCGTTGTTTGTGTTTGGGGGCCTGTGGCTGGGTGTGGCCGGCTGGCTCCTTAGAACCCACGATACGCAGCATTGTTCCCAGACCCAAGGTGGCACCAGTGCCAAGCTGGCCTGGTTTAATACTACCAAGTGGTTCCTGCAATCTGCCATCCAGAAGCGGGGCAGCTTACTTTTGTTTGCCAGGGTAATGAGCCGAGGATTGTGTCTGGGGGTCTATGGCTGGGAGTGACTGGCTGGCTCCTGAAAAGCTACGATAGGCAGGATGGTTACCAGACCCATTGTGGCACCAGTTACAAGTTGGGCTGGTTTGATAGTACCAAGTGGCTCCTGCAATCTACCATCAAAACGTTGGCAGGCCAGTTTTGTTTTCCAGGGAAAAGCGCCGTTGTTTGTGTTTGGCGACATGGGGCAGGGAGTGGCCAGCTGGCTCCTTAGAATCCACGATACGCAGCATGGTTCCCAGAGCCAAGGTGGCACCAGTGTCAAGTCGGGCTGGTTTGATGGTGCAAAGTAGTTCCTGCAATCTGCCATCCAGAAGCGGGGTAGCTTACTTGTGTTTGCCAAGGAAACGGGCCGAGGTTTGTGTGTCGATGCCTATGGCTGGGAGTGACCGGCTGGCTCCTGAAAAGCTATGCTAGGCAGGATGGTGACCAGACCCATGGTGGCACCAGTGCCAAGTTGGGCTGATTTGATTGTACCAAGTGGCTCCTGCAATCTGCCATCAAATGTTGGCAGGCGAGTTTAGTTTTCCAGGGAAAAGCGCCGTTGTTTGTGTTTGGGGGCCTGTGGCTGGGAGTGGCCGGCTGGCTAATTAGAATCCACGATACGCAGGATGGTTCCCAGACCCAAGGAGGCACCAGTGCCAATTCGGTCTAGTTTGATGGTGCAAAGTGGCTCCTGCAATCTGCCATCCAGAAGCGGGGTAGCTTACTTTTGTTTGCAAGGGAAACGGGCCGAGGTTTGTGTCTGTGGGCCTAAGGCTGGGAGTGACCGCCTGGCTCCTGAAAAGCTACGATAGGCAGGATGGTTACCAGACCCATGGTGGCACCAGTGCCAAGTTGGGCTGGTTTGATAGTACCAAGTGGCTCCTGCAATCTGCCATCAAAAAGTTGGCAGGCGAGTTTTGTTTTCCAGGGAAAAGCGCCGTTGTTTGTGTTTGGCTGCATGTGGCTGGGAGTGGCCAGCTGGCTCCTTAGAATCCACGATACGCAGCACCGTTCCCAGAGCCAAGGTGGCACCAGTGCCAAGTCGGGCTGGTTTGATGGTGCAAAGTAGTTCCTGCAATCTGCCATCCAGAAGCGGGGTAGCTTACTTGTGTTTGCCAAGGAAACGTGCCGATGTTTGTATCTCGAGGCCTATGGCTGGGACTGACCGGCTGTCTCCTGAAAAGCTACGATAGGCAGGATGGTGACCAGACCCATGGTGGCACCAGTGCCAAGTTGGGCTGATTTGATAGTACCAAGTGGCTCCTGCAATCTGCTCACAAAAAGTTGGCAGGCGAGTTTAGTTTTCCAGGGAAAAGCGCCGTTGTTTGTGTTTGGGGTCCTGTGGCTGGGAGTGGCCGGCTGGCTAATTAGAATCCACAATACGCAGGATGGTTCCCAGACCAGAGGTGGCACCAGTGCCAAGTCGGGCTAGTTTGATGGTGCAAAGTGGCTCCTGCAATCTGCCATCCAGAAGCGCGGTAGCTTACTTTTGTTTGCCAGGTAAACGGGCCGAGCTTTGTGTCTGGCGGCCTATGGCTGGGAGTGACCGGCTGGCTCCTGAAAAGCTACGATAGGCAGGATGGTTACCAGACCCATGGTGGCACCAGTGCCAAGTTGGGCTGATTTGATAGTACCAAGTGGCTCCTGCAATCTGCCATCCAGAAGCAGGGCAGCTGAGTTTTGTTTGCCAGAGAAAAGGGCCGTGGTTTGTGTTTGAGGGCATATGGCGGAGATTGGCCGGCTGACCCCTGAAAATCCACAATAGGCAGGAGGGTTCCCAGAGCAAGGTGGCACAAGTGCCAAGTCGGGCTGGTTTGATAGTACTAAATAGCTCCTGCAATCTGCCATCCAGAAGCGGGGCAGCTTACTTTTGCTTCCCAGGGAAACGGGCAGAGATTTGTGTCTGGGGTCCTGTGGCTGGCAGTGGCCCGCTGGCTAATTAGAATCCTCGATACGCAGGATGTTTTCCAGACCAGTGGTGGCACCAGTGCCAAGTCGGGCTGGTTTGATACTACCAAGTGGTTCCTGCAATCTGCCATCCAGAAGCGGGGCAGCTTACTTTTGTTTACCAGGGAAACGGGCCGTTGTTTGTGTTTGGGTGCCTGTGACTGGGAGTGGCCGGCTGGCTCCTTAGAATGCACGATACGCAGGATGGTTCCCAGACCAGAGGTGGCACCAGTGCCAAGTCGTACTGGTTTGATACTACCAAGTGGTTCCTGCAATCTGCCATCCAGAATTGGGTCAGCTTACTTTTGTTTGCCAGGGAAACGAGCCGAGGTTTGTGTCTGGGGGCCTATGGCTGGGAGTGACCGGCTGGCTCCTGAAAAGCTACGATAGGCAGGATGGTGACCAGACCCATGGTGGCAGCAGTGCGAAGTTGGGCTGGTTTGATAGTAGCAAGTGGCTCCTGCAATCTGCCATCCTGAAGAGGGGTAGCTTAATTTTTTTTCCAGGGAAAAGCGCCGTTGTTTGTGTTTGGGGGCCTGAGGCTGGGAGTAGCCGGCTGGCTAATTAGAATCCACGATACGCAGGATGGTTCCCAGACCAGAGGTGGCACCAGTGCCATGTCGGGCTAGTTTGATGGTGCAAAGTGGCTCCTGCAATCTGCCATCCAGAAGCGGGGTAGCTTACTTTTGTTTGCCAGGGAAACGGGCCGAGGTTTGTGGCTGGGGGCATATGGCTGGGAGTGACCGGCTGGCTCCTGAAAAGCTACGATAGGCAGGAGGTTTACCAGACCCATGGTGGCATCAGTGCCAAGTTAGGCTGGTTTCATAGTACCAAGTGGCTCCTGCAATCTGCCGTCAAAAATTTGGCAGGCGAGCTTTTTTTTCCAGGGAAAAGAGCCATTGATTTTGTTTGGGGGCCAGTGGCCGGGAGCTGGCGGCTGGCTCCATACAATCCACGATACGCAGCATGGTTCCCAGACCAAGGTGGCACCAGTGCCAAGTTGGGCTGGTTTGATAGTACCAAGTGGTTCCTGCAATCTGCCATCCAGAAGCGGGGCAGCTTACTTTTGTTTGCCAGGGAAACGGGCCGAGGTTTGTGTTTGGGGGCTATGGCTGGGAGTGACCGGCTGGCTCCTGAAAAGCTACGATAGGCAGGATGGTGACCAGACCCATGGTGGCACCAGTGCCAAGTTGGGCTGGTTTAATAGTACCAAGTGGCTCCTGCAATCTGCCATCAAAAAGTTGGCAGGCGAATTTTGTTTTCCAGGGAAAAGCGCCGTTGTTTGTGTTTGGGGGCCTGTGGCTGGGAGTGGCCGGCTGGCTCCTTAGAATCCACAAAACGCAGGATGGTTCCCAGAGCCAAGGTGGCACCAGTGCCAAGTCGGGCTGGTTTTGTAGTAGCAAGTGGCTCCTGCAATTTGCCATCCAGTAGAGGGGCAGTTGAGTTTTGTTTGCCAGAGGAAAGGGCCGTGGTTTTTGTTTGGGGGTACATGGCTGACAGTGGCCGGCTGGCCCCTGAAAATCCACGATAGGCAGGATGGTTCCCAGATCCAAGGTGGAACCAGTGCCAAGTCGGGCTGGTTTTATGTTACAAAGTGGCTCCTGCAATCTGCCATCAAAAAGTTGGCAGGCGAGTTTTGTTTTCCAGGGAAAAGCGCCGTTGTTTGTGTTTGGGGGCCTGTGGCTGGGAGTGGCCAGCTGGCTCCTTAGAATCCACGATACGCAGGATGGTTCCCAGACCAAGGTGGCACCAGTGCCAACTCGGGCTGGTTTGATGGTGCAAAGTGGCTCCTGCAATCTGCCATCCAGAAGCGGGGCAGCTTACTTTTGTTTGCCAGGGAAACGGTCCGAGATTTTTGTCTGGGAGCCTATGGCTGGGAGTGACCGGCTGGCTCCTGAAAAGCTACGATAGGCAGGATGGTGACCAGACCCATGGTGGCACCAGTGCCAAGACGGGCTGGTTTGATAGTACCAAGTGGCTCCTGCAATCTTCGATCAAAAATTTGGCAGGCCAGTTTTGTTTTCCAGGGAAAAGCGCCGTTGTTTCTGTTTAGGGGCCTGGGGCTGGGAGTGGCCGGCTGGCTAATTAGAATCCACGATACGCAGCATGGTTCCTAGACCTGAGGTGGCACCAGTGCCAAGTCGGGCTAGTTTGATGGTGCAAAGTGGCTCCTGCAATCTGCCATCCAGAAGCGGGGCAGCTGACTTTTGTTTGCCAGGGAAACGGGCCGAGGTTTGTGTCTGGGGGCCTATGGCTGGGAGTGACCGGCTGGCTCCTGAAAAGCTACGATAGGCAGGATGGTGACCAGACCAATGGTGGCACCAGTGCCAAGTTGGGCTGATTTGATAGTACCAAGTGGCTCCTGCAATCTGCCATAAAAAAGTTGGCAGGCGAGTTTTGTTTTCCAGGGAAAAGCGCCGTTGTTTGTGTTTGGGGGCCTGTGGCTGCGAGTGGCCCCCTGGCGTCTTAGAATCTACGTTACGCAGCATGGTTCCCAGTTCCAAGGTGGCACCAGTGCAAAGACGGGCTGGTTTGATAGTACCAAGTGGCTCCTGCAATCTGCCATCAAAAAGTTGGCAGGCGAGTTTTGTTTTCCAGGGAAAAGCGCCGTTGTTTGTGTTTGACGGCATATGGCTGCAGTGGCAGGCTGGCTCCTTAGAATCCACGATACGCAGGATGGTTCCCAGACCCAAGGTGGCACCAGTGCCATGTCGGGCTGGTTTGATAGTACCAAGTGGTTCCTGCAATCTGCCATCCAGAAGCGGGGCAGCTTACTTTTGTTTGCCAGGGAAAAGGGCCGAGGTTTGTGTCTGGGGGTCTATGGCTGGGAGTGACCGGCTGGCTCCTGAAAAGCTACGATAGGCAGGATGGTGACCAGACCCATGGTGGCACCAGTGCCAAGTTGGGCTGGTTTGATAGTACCAAGTGGCTCCTGCAATCTGCCATCAAATATTTGGCAGGCGAGTTTTATTTTCCCGGGAAAATCGCCATTGATTTTGTTTGGAGGCCTGTGGCTGGGAGTGGCCGCCGGTCGTCTCACAATCTACGTTACGCAGGATGGTTCCCAGAGCCAAAGTGGCACCAGTGCCAAGTCGGGCTGGTTTGATAGCACCAAGTGGCTCCTGCAATCTGCCATCCAGAAGCGGGGCAGCTTACTTTTGTTTCCCAGGGAAACGGGCCGAGGTTTGTGTGTGGGGGTCTATGGCTGGGAATGACAGGCTGGCTCCTGAAAAGCTACGATAGGCAGGATGGTGACCAGACCCATGGTGGAACCAGTGCCAACTTGGGCTGGTTTGATAGTACCAAGTGGATCCTGCAATCTGCCATCAAAATGTTGGCAGGCGAGTTTTGTTTTCCAGGATTAAAAACGCCGTTATTTGTGTTTGGGGGCCTGTGGCTGGGAGTGGCCGCCTGGCTAATTAGAATCCACGATACGCAGCATGGTTCCCAGATCCAAGGTGGCACCAGTCATAAGTCGGGCTAGTTTGATGGTGCAAAATGATTCCTGCAATCTGCAATCCAGAAGAGGGGTAGCTTACTTTTGTTTGCCAGGGAAACAAGCCGAGGTTTGTGTCTGGGGGCCTATGGCTGGGAGTGACCGGCTGGCTCCTGAAAAGCTACGATAGGCAGGATGGTGACCAGACCCATGGTGGCACCAGTGCCAAGTTGGGCTGGTTTGATAGTACCAAGTGGCTCCTGCAATCTGCCATCAAAAATTTGGCAGGCCAGTTTTGTTTTCCAGGGAAAAGCGCTGTTGTTTGTGTTTGGGGGCCTGTGGCTGGGAGTGGCCCCCTGGCATCTTAGAATCTACCTTACGCACCATGGTTCCCAGAGCCAAGGTGGCACCAGTGCCAAGACGGGCTGGTTTGATAGTACCAAGTGGCTCCTGCAATCTGCCATCAAAAAGTTGGCAGGCGAGTTTTGTTTTCCAGGGAAAAGCGCCGTTGTTTGTGTTTGGCGGCATGTGGCTGGGAGTGGCCAGCTGGCTCCTTAGAATCCATGATACGCAGCATGGTTCCCAGAGCCAAGGTGGCACCAGTGCCAAGTCGGGCTGGTTTGATGGTGCAAAGTGGCTCCTGCAATCTGCCATCCAGAAGCGGGGTAGATTCCTTTTGTTTGCTAGGGAAACAGGCCAAGGTTTGTGTCTCGGGGCATATGGCTGGGAGTGACCGGCTGGCTCCTGAAAAGCTACGATAGCCAGGATGGTGACCAGACCCATGGTGGCACCAGAGCCAAGTCGGGCTGGTTTGATAGTACCAAGTGGCTCCTGCAATCTGCCATCAAAATGTTGGCAGGCGAGTTTTGTTTTCCAGGGAAAAGCGCCGTTGTTTGTGTTTGGTGGCCTGTGGCTGGGAGTGGCCGGCTGGCTCCTTAGAATCCACGATACACAGCATGGTTCCCAGACCCAAGGTGGCACCACTGCCAAGTCAAGCTGGTTTGATACTACCAAGTGGTTCCTGCAATCTGCCATCCAGAAGCGGGGCAGCTTACTTTTGTTTGCCAGGGAAACGGGCAGAGCTTTGTGTCTGGGGGCCTATGGCTGGGAGTGACCGGCTGGCTCCTGAAAAGCTACGATAGGCAGGATGGTGACCAGACCCATGGTGGCACCAGTGCCAAGTTGGGCTGATTTGATAGTACCAAGTGGCTCCTGCAATCTGCCATCAAAAAGTTGGCAGGCGAGTTTTGTTTTCCAGGGAAAAGCACCGTTGTTTGTGTTTGGGGGCCTGTGGCTGGGTGTGGCCGGCTGGCTCCTTAGAACCCACGATACGCAGCATTGTTCCCAGACCCAAGGTGGCACCAGTGCCAAGTTGGCCTGGTTTAATACTACCAAGTGGTTCCTGCAATCTGCCATCCAGAAGCGGGGCAGCTTACTTTTGTTTGCCAGTGAAACGGGCAGAGCTTTGTGTCTGGGGGCCTATGGCTGGGAGTGACCGGCTGGCTCCTGAAAAGCTACGATAGGCAGGATAGTGACCAGACCCATGGTGGCACCAGTGCCAAGTTGGGCTGACTTGATAGTACCAAGTGGCTCCTGCAATCTGCCATCAAAAATTTGGCAGGCGAGTTTTGTTTTCCAGGGAAAAGCACCGTTGTTTGTGTTTGGGGGCCTGTGGCTGGGAGTGGCCCCATTGCGTCTTAGAATCATCGTTAAGCAGGATGGTTCCCAGACCCAAGGTGGCACCAGTGCCAAGTCGGGCTGGTTTGATAGTACCAAGTGGCTCCTGCAATCTGCCATCCAGAAGCGGGGCAGCTTACTTTTGTTTGCCAGGGTAACGAGCCGAGGATTGTGTCTGGGGGTCTATGGCTGGGACTGACTGGCTGGCTCCTGAAAAGCTACGATAGGCAGGATGGTTACCAGACCCATTGTGGCACCAGTGCCAAGTTGGGCTGGTTTGATAGTACCAAGTGGCTCCTGCAATCTGCCATCAAAACGTTGGCAGGCCAGTTTTGTTTTCCAGGGAAAAGCGCCGTTGTTTGTGTTTGGCGACATGGGGCAGGGAGTGGCCAGCTGGCTCCTTAGAATCCACGATACGCAGCATGGTTCCCAGAGCCAAGGTGGCACCAGTGCCAAGTCGGGCTGGTTTGATGGTGCAAAGTAGTTCCTGCAATCTGCCATCCAGAAGCGGGGTAGCTTACTTGTGTTTGCCAAGGAAACGGGCCGAGGTTTGTGTGTCGATGCCTATGGTTGGGAGTGACCGGCTGGCTCCTGAAAAGCTATGCTAGGCAGGATGGTGACCAGACCCATGGTGGCACCAGTGCCAAGTTGGGCTGATTTGATTGTACCAAGTGGCTCCTGCAATCTGCCATCAAATGTTGGCAGGCCAGTTTTGTTTTCCAGGGAAAAGCGCCGTTGTTTGTGTTTGGGGGCCTGTGGCTGGGAGTGGCCGGCTGGCTAATTAGAATCCACGATACGCAGGATGGTTCCCAGACCCAAGGAGGCACCAGTGCCAATTCGGTCTAGTTTGATGGTGCAAAGTGGCTCCTGCAATCTGCCATCCAGAAGCGAAGTAGCTTACTTTTGTTTGCAAGGGAAACGGGCCGAGGTTTTTGTCTGTGGGCCTAAGGCTGGGAGTGACCGCCTGGCTCCTGAAAAGCTATGATAGGCAGGATGGTTACCAGACCCATGGTGGCACCAGTGCCAAGTTGGGCTGGTTTGATAGTACCAAGTGGCTCCTGCAATCTGCCATCAAAAACTTGGCAGACGAGTTTTGTTTTCCAGGGAATAGCGCCGTTGTTTGTGTTTGGCGGCATGTGGCTGGGAGTGGCCGGCTGGCTCCTTAGAATCCATGATACGCAGCATCGTTCCCAGAGCCAAGGTGGCACCAGTGCCAAGTCGGGCTGGTTTGATGGTGCAAAGTAGTTCCTGCAATCTGCCATCCAGAAGCGGGGTAGCTTACTTTTGTTTGCCAAGGAAACGTGCCGATGTTTGTATCTCGAGGCCTATGGCTGGGACTGACCGGCTGGCTCCTGAAAAGCTACGATAGGCAGGATGGTGACCAGACCCATGGTGGCACCAGTGCCAAGTTGGGCTGATTTGATTGTACCAAGTGGCTCCTGCAATCTGCTCACAAAAAGTTGGCAGGCGAGTTTAGTTTTCCAGGGAAAAGCGCCGTTGTTTGTGTTTGGGGTCCTGTGGCTGGGAGTGGCCGGCTGGCTAATTAGAATCCACGATACGCAGGATGGTTCCCAGACCAGAGGTGGCACCAGTGCCAAGTCGGGCTAGTTTGATGGTGCAAAGTGGCTCCTGCAATCTGCCATCCAGAAGCGCGGTAGCTTACTTTTGTTTGCCAGGGAAACGGGCCGAGCTTTGTGTCTGGCGGCCTATGGCTGGGAGTGACCGGCTGGCTCCTGAAAAGCTACCATAGGCAGGATGGTTACCAGACCCATGGTGGCACCAGTGCCAAGTCGGGCTGGTTTGATAGTACCAAGTGGCTCCTGCAATCTGCCATCAAAAAGTTGGCAGGCGAGTTTAGTTTTCCAGGGAAAAGCGACGTTGTTTGTGTTTGGGGGCCTGTGGCTAAGAGTGGCCGGCTGGATCCTTAGAATCCACGATACGCAGGATGGTTCCCAGACAAGAGGTGGCACCAGTGACAAGTTGGGCTGGTTTGATACTACCAAGTGTTTCCTGCAATCTGCCATCCAGAATTGGGTCAGCTTACTTTTGTTTGCCAGGGAAACGGGCCGAGGTTTGTGTCTGGGGGCCTATGGCTGGGAGTGACCGGCTGGCTCCTGAAAAGCTACGATAGGCAGGATGGTGACCAGACCCATGGTGGCAGCAGTGCGAAGTTGGGCTGGTTTGATAGTAGCAAGTGGCTCCTGCAATCTGCCATCCTGAAGAGGGGTATCTTAATTTTTTTTCCAGGGAAAAGCGCCTTTGTTTGTGTTTGGGGGCCTGAGGCTGGGAGTAGCCGGCTGGCTAATTAGAATCCACGATACGCAGGATGGTTCCCAGACCAGAGGTGGCACCAGTGCCATGTCGGGCTAGTTTGATGGTGCAAAGTGGCTCCTGCAATCTGCCATCCAGAAGCGGGGTAGCTTACTTTTGTTTGCCAGGGAAACGGGCCGAGGTTTGTGGCTGGGGGCATATGGCTGGGAGTGACCGGCTGGCTCCTGAAAAGCTACGATAGGCAGGATGATGACCAGACCCATGGTGGCATCAGTGCCAAGTTGGGCTGGTTTGATAGTACCAAGTGGCTCCTGCAATCTGCCGTCAAAAATTTGGCAGGCGAGTTTTGTTTTCCAGGGAAAAGCGCCATTGATTTTGTTTGGGGGCCAGTGGCTGGGAGTGGCCGGCTGGCTCCATTGAATCCACGATACGCAGCATGGTTCCCAGACCCAAGGTGGCACCAGTGCCAAGTTGGGCTGGTTTGATAGCACCAAGTGCGTCCTGCAATCTGCCATCCAGAAGCGGGGCAGCTTACTTTTGTTTGCCAGGGAAACGGGCCGAGGTTTGTGTCTGGGGGCTATGGCTGGGAGTGACCGGCTGGCTCCTGAAAAGCTACGATAGGCAGGATGGTGACCAGACCCATGGTGGCACCAGTGCCAAGTTGGGCTGGTTTAATAGTACCATGTGGCTCCTGCAATCTGCCATCAAAAAGTTGGCAGGCGAATTTTGTTTTCCAGGGAAAAGTGCCGTTGTTTGTGTTTGGGGGCCTGTGGCTGGGAGTGGCCGGCTGGCTCCTTAGAATCCACAAAACGCAGGATGGTTCCCAGACACAAGGTGGCACCAGTGCCAAGTCGGGCTGGTTTGATGGTGCAAAGTGGCTCCTGCAATCTGCCATCCAGAAGCGGGGCAGCCGATTTTTGTTTGCAAGAGAAAAGGTCTTTGGTATATTTTGGGGGCCTGTGGCGGGGAGTGGCCGGCTGGCTCCTTAGAATCCACAAAACGCAGGATGGTTCCCAGACCCAAGGTGGCACCAGTGCCAAGTCGGGCTGGTTTGATGGTGCAAAGTGGCTCCTGCAATCTGCCATCCAGAAGCGGGGCAGCTTACTTTTGTTTGCCAGGGAAACGGTCCGAGATTTTTGTCTGGGAGCCTATGGCTGGGAGTGACCGGCTGGCTCCTGAAAAGCTACGATAGGCAGGATGGTGACCAGACCCATGGTGGCACCAGTGCCAAGACGGGCTGGTTTGATAGTACCAAGTGGCTCCTGCAATCTTCGATCAAAAATTTGGCAGGCCAGTTTTGTTTTCCAGGGAAAAGCGCCGTTGTTTCTGTTTAGGGGCCTGGGGCTGGGAGTGGCCGGCTGGCTAATTAGAATCCACGATACGCAGCATTGTTCCTAGACCTGAGGTGGCACCAGTGCCAAGACGGGCTGGTTTGATGGTGCAAAGTGGCTCCTGCAATCTGCCATCCAGAAGCGGGGCAGCTGACTTTTGTTTGCCAGGGAAACGGGCCGAGGTTTGTGTCTGGGGGCCTATGGCTGGGAGTGACCGGCTGGCTCCTGAAAAGCTACGATAGGCAGGATGTTGACCAGACCCATGGTGGCACCAGTGCCAAGTTGGGCTGATTTGATAGTACCAAGTGGCTCCTGCAATCTGCCATAAAAAAGTTGGCAGGCGAGTTTTGTTTTCCAGGGAAAAGCGCCGTTGATTGTGTTTGGGGGCCTGTGGCTGCGAGTGGCCCCCTGGCGTATTAGAATCTACGTTACGCAGCATGGTTCCCAGTTCCAAGGTGGCACCAGTGCAAAGAAGGGCTGGTTTGATAGTACCAAGTGGCTCCTGCAATCTGCCATCAAAATGTTGGCAGGCGAGTTTTGTTTTCTAGGGAAAAGCGCCGTTGTTTGTGTTTGACGGCATGTGGCTGCAGTGGCCGGGTGGCTGCTTAGAATCCACGATACGCAGGATGGTTCCCAGACCCAAGGTGGCACCAGTGCCATGTCGGGCTGGTTTGATAGTACCAAGTGGTTCCTGCAATCTGCCATCCAGAAGCGGGGCAGCTTACTTTTGTTTGCCAGGGAAAAGGGCCGAGGTTTGTGTCTGGGGGTCTATGGCTGGGAGTGACCGGCTGGCTCCTGAAAAGCTACGATAGGCAGGATGGTGACCAGACCCATGGTGGCACCAGTGCCAAGTTGGGCTGGTTTGATAGTACCAAGTGGCTCCTGCAATCTGCCATCAAATATTTGGCAGGCGAGTTTTATTTTCCCGGGAAAATCGCCATTGATTTTGTTTGGAGGCCTGTGGCTGGGAGTGGCCGCCGGTCGTCTCACAATCTACGTTACGCAGGATGGTTCCCAGAGCCAAAGTGGCACCAGTGCCAAGTCGGGCTGGTTTGATAGCACCAAGTGGCTGCTGCAATCTGCCATCCAGAAGCGGGGCAGCTTACTTTTGTTTCCCAGGGAAACGGGCCGAGGTTTGTGTGTGGGGGTCTATGGCTGGGAATGACAGGCTGGCTCCTGAAAAGCTACGATAGGCAGGATGGTGACCAGACCCATGGTGGAACCAGTGCCAACTTGGGCTGGTTTGATAGTACCAAGTGGATCCTGCAATCTGCCATCAAAATGTTGGCAGGCGAGTTTTGTTTTCCAGGATTAAAAACGCCGTTATTTGTGTTTGGGGGCCTGTGGCTGGGAGTGGCCGCCTGGCTAATTAGAATCCACGATACGCAGCATGGTTCCCAGATCCAAGGTGGCACCAGTCATAAGTCGGGCTAGTTTGATGGTGCAAAATGATTCCTGCAATCTGCCATCCAGAAGCGGGGTAGCTTACTTTTGTTTGCCAGGGAAACAAGCCGAGGTTTGTGTCTGGGGGCCTATGGCAGGGAGTGACCGGCTGGCTCCTGAAAAGCTACGATAGGCAGGATGGTGACCAGACCCATTGTGGCACCAGTGCCAAGACGGGCTGGTTTGATAGTACCAAGTGGCTCCTGCAATCTGCCATCAAAAATTTGGCAGGCCAGTTTTGTTTTCCAGGGAAAAGCGCTGTTGTTTGTGTTTGGGGGCCTGTGGCTGGGAGTGGCCCCCTGGCATCTTAGAATCTACCTTACGCACCATGGTTCCCAGAGCCAAGGTGGCACCAGTGCCAAGACGGGCTGGTTTGATAGTACCAAGTGGCTCCTGCAATCTGCCATCAAAAAGTTGGCAGGCGAGTTTTGTTTTCCAGGGAAAAGCGCCGTTGTTTGTGTTTGGCGGCATGTGGCTGGGAGTGGCCAGCTGGCTCCTTAGAATCCATGATACGCAGCATGGTTCCCAGAGCCAAGGTGGCACCAGTGCCAAGTCGGGCTGGTTTGATGGTGCAAAGTGGCTCCTGCAATCTGCCATCCAGAAGCGGGGTAGCTTCCTTTTGTTTGCTAGGGAAACGGGCCAAGGTTTGTGTCTCGGGGCATATGGCTGGGAGTGACCGGCTGTCTCCTGAGAAGCTACGATAGCCAGGATGGTGACCAGACCCATGGTGGCACCAGTGCCAAGTTGGGCTGGTTTGATAGTACCAAGTGGCTCCTGCAATCTGCCATCAAAATGTTGGCAGGCGAGTTTTGTTTTCCAGGGAAAAGCGCCGTTGTTTGTGTTTGGTGGCCTGTGGCTGGGAGTGGCCGGCTGGCTCCTTAGAATCCACGATACACAGCATGGTTCCCAGACCCAAGGTGGCACCACTGCCAAGTCAAGCTGGTTTGATACTACCAAGTGGTTCCTGCAATCTGCCATCCAGAAGCGGGGCAGCTTACTTTTGTTCGCCAGGGAAACGGGCAGAGCTTTGTGTCTGGGGGCCTATGGCTGGGAGTGACCGGCTGGCTCCTGAAAAGCTATGCTAGGCAGGATGGTGACCAGACCCATGGTGGCACCAGTGCCAAGTTGGGCTGATTTGATAGTACCAAGTGGCTCCTGCAATCTGCCATCAAAATGTTGGCAGGCCAGTTTTGTTTTCCAGGGAAAAGCGCCGTTGTTTGTGTTTGGGGGCCTGTGGCTGGGTGTGGCCGGCTGGCTCCTTAGAACCCACGATACGCAGCATTGTTCCCAGACCCAAGGTGGCACCAGTGCCAAGTTGGCCTGGTTTAATACTACCAAGTGGTTCCTGCAATCTGCCATCCAGAAGCGGGGCAGCTTACTTTTGTTTGCCAGTGAAACGGGCAGAGCTTTGTGTCTCGGGGCCTATGGCTGGGAGTGACCGGCTGGCTCCTGAAAAGCTACGATAGGCAGGATAGTGACCAGACCCATGGTGGCACCAGTGCCAAGTTGGGCTGACTTGATAGTACCAAGTGGCTACTGCAATCTGCCATCAAAAATTTGGCAGGCGAGTTTTGTTTTCCAGGGAAAAGCACCGTTGTTTGTGTTTGGGGGCCTGTGGCTGGGAGTGGCCCCATTGCGTCTTAGAATCATCATTAAGCAGGATGGTTCCCAGACCCAAGGTGGCACCAGTGCCAAGTCGGGCTGGTTTGATAGTACCAAGTGGCTCCTGCAATCTGCCATCCAGAAGCGGGGCAACTTACTTTTGTTTGCCAGGGTAACGAGCCGAGGATTGTGTCTGGGGGTCTATGGCTGGGAGTGACTGGCTAGCTCCTGAAAAGCTACAATAGGCAGGATGGTTACCAGACCCAAGGTGGCACCAGTGCCAAGTTGGGCTGGTTTGATAGTACCAAGTGGCTCCTGCAATCTACCATCAAAACGTTGGCAGGCGAGTTTAGTTTTCCAGGGAAAAGCGCCGTTGTTTGTGTTTGGCGACATGGGGCAGGGAGTGGCCAGCTGGCTCCTTAGAATCCACGATACGCAGCATGGTTCCCAGAGCCAAGGTGGCACCAGTGCCAAGTCGGGCTGGTTTGATGGTGCAAAGTAGTTCCTGCAATCTGCCATCCAGAAGCGGGGTAGCTTACTTGTGTTTGCCAAGGAAACGGGCCGAAGTTTGTATCTCGAGGCCAATGGCTGGGAGTGACCGGCTGTCTCCTGAAAAGCTACGATAGGCAGGATGATGACCAGACCCATGGTGGCACCAGTGCCAAGTTGGGCTGGTTTGATAGTACCAAGTGGCTCCTGTAATCTGCCATCAAAAAGTTGGAAGGCGAGTTTTGTTTTCCAGGGAAAAGCGCCGTTGTTTTTGTTTGGGGGCCTGTGGCTGGGAGTGGCCGGCTGGATAATTAGAATCCACGATACGCAGGATGGTTCCCAGACCTGAGGTGGCACCAGTGCCAAGTAAGTCTAGTTTGATGGTGCAAAGTGGCTCCTGCAATCTGCCATCCAGAAGCGGGGTAGCTTACTTTTGTTTGCCAGGGAAACGGGCCGAGCTTTGTGTCTGGGGGCCTATGGCTGGGAGTGACCGGCTGGCTCCTGAAAAGCTACGATAGGCAGGATGGTTACCAGACCCATGGTGGCACCAGTGCCAAGTTGGGCTGATTGGATAGTACCAAGTGGCTCCTGCAATCTGCCATCAAAAAGTTGGCAGGCGAGTTTTGTTTTCCAGGGAAAAGCGCCGTTGTTTGTGTTCGGGGGCCTGTGGCTGGGAGTGGCCGGCTGGCTCCTTAGAATCCACGATACGCAGCATGGTTCCCAGACCCAAGGTGGCACCAGTGCCAAGTTGGGCTGGTTTGATAGTACCAAGTGGTTCCTGCAATCTGCCATCCAGAAGCGGGGCAGCATACTTTTGTTTGCCAGGGAAACGGGCCGAGGTTTGTGTCTGGGGGCTATGGCTGGGAGTGACCGGCTGGCTCCTGAAAAGCTACGATAGGCAGGATGGTGACCAGACCCATGGTGGCACCAGTGCCAAGTTGGGCTGGTTTGATAGTACCAAGTGGCTCCTGCAATCTGCCATCAAAAAGTTGGCAGGCGAATTTTGTTTTCCAGGGAAAAGCGCCGTTGTTTGTGTTTGGGGGCCTGTGGCTGGGAGTGGCCGGCTGACTCCTTAGAATCCACGATAGGCAGGATGGTTCCCAGACCAGAGGTGGCACCAGTGCCAAGTCGGGCTAGTTTGATGGTGCAAAGTGGCTCCTGCAATCTGCCATCCAGAAGCGCGGTAGCTTACTTTTGTATGCCAGGGAAACGGGCCGAGGTTTGTGTCTGGGGGCCTATGGCTGGGACTGCCTGGCTGGCTCCTGAAAAGCTACGATAGGCAGGATGGTGACCAGACCCATGGTGGCAGCAGTGCCAAGTTTGGCTGATTTGATAGTACCAAGTGGCTCCTGCAATCTGCCATCAAAAAGTTGGCCGGCCAGTTTTGTTTTCTAGGGAAAAGCGCCGTTGTTTGTGTTTGGGGGCCTGTGGCTGGGAGTGGCCGGCTGGCTCCTTAGAATCCACGATACGCAGCATGGTTCCCAGACCCAAGGTGGCACCAGTGCCAAGGCGGGCCAGTGTGATGGTGCAAAGTGGCTCCTGCAATCTGCCATCCAGAAGCGCGGTAGCATACATTTGTTTGCCAGGGAAACGGGCCGAGGTTTGTGTCTGGGGGCTATGGCTGGGAGTGACCGGCTGGCTCCTGAAAAGCTACGATAGGCAGGATGGTGACCAGACCCATGGTGGCACCAGTGCCAAGTTGGGCTGATTTGATAGTACCAAGTGGCTCCTGCAATCTCCATCAAAATTTGGGAGGCGAGTTTTGTTTTCCAGGGAAAAGCGCCGTTGTTAGCGTTTGGGGGCCTGTGGCTGGGAGTGACCCCCTGGCGCCTTAGAATCTACGTTACGCAGCATTGTTCCCAGATCCAAGGTGGCACCAGTGCCAAGACGGGCTGGTTTGATAGTACCAAGTGGCTCCTGCAATCTGTCATCAAAAAGTTGGCAGGCGAGTTTTGTTTTCCAGGGAAATGCGCCATTGTTTGTGTTTGGCGGTATGTGGCTTGGAGGGGCCAGCTGGCTCCTTAGAATCCACGATACGCAGGATGTTTCCCAGACCCAAGGGGGAACCAGTGCCAAGTCGGACTGGTTTGATGGTGCAAAGTGGCTCCTGCAATCTGCCATCCAGAATCGGGGCAGCTTACATTTGTTTGCCAGGGAAACGGGCCGAGGTTTGTGTCTCGGGGCCTATGGCTGGGAGTGACCGGCTGTCACCTGAAAAGCTACGATAGGCAGGATGGTGACCAGACCCATGGTGGCACCAGTGCCAAGTTGAGCTGATTTGATAGTACCAAGTGCGTCCTGTAATCTGCCATCAAAAAGTTGGCAGGCGAGTTTTGTTTTCCAGGGAAAAGCGCCGTTGTTTTTGTTTGGGGGCCTGTGGCTTGGAGTGGCCGGCTGGCTCCTTAGAATCCACGATACGCAGGAGGGTTCCCAGACCAGAGGTGGCACCAGTGCCAAGTCGGGCTGGTTTGATACTACCAAGTGGTTCCTGCAATCTGCCATCCAGAAGCGGGGTAGCTTACTTTTGTTTGCCAGGGAAACGGGCCGAGGTTTGTGTCTGGGGGCCTATGGCTGGGACTGACCGGCTGGCTCCTGAAAAGCTACGATAGGCAGGATGGTGACCAGACCCATGGTGGCACCAGTGCCAAGTTGGGCTGCTTTGATAGTACCAAGTGGCTCCTGCAATCTGCCATCAAAAATTTGGCAGGCGAGTTTTGTTTTCCAGGGAAAAGCGCCGTTGTTTTTGTTTGGGGTCCTCTGGCTGGGAGTGGCCGGCTGGCTAATTAGAATCCACGATACGCAGGATGGTTGCCAGACCCAGGGTGGCACCAGTGTCAAGTCAGGTTAGTTTGATGGTGCAAAGTGGCTCCTGCAATCTGCCATCCAGAATCGGGGCAGCTTACTTTTGTGTGCCAGGGAAACGGGCCGAGGTTTGTGTCTCGGAGAATATGGCTGGGAGTGACCGGCTGGCTCCTGAAAAGCTACGATAGGCAGGATGGTGACCAGACCCATGGTGGCACCAGTGCCAAGTTGGGCTGGTTTGATAGTACCAAGTGGCTCCTGCAATCTGCCATCAAAAAGTTGGCAGGCCAGTTTTGTTTTCCAGGGAAAAGCGCCGTTGTTTTTGTTTGGTGCCTGTGGCAGGGAGTGGCCGGCTGGCTCCTTAGAATCCACGATACGCAGCATGGTTCCCACAGCCAAGGTGGCACCAGTGCCACGTCGGGCTGGTTTGATATTACCAAGGGGTTCCTGCAATCTGCCATCCAGAAGCGGGGCAGCTTACTTTTGTCTGCCAGGGAAACAAGCCGAGGTTTTGGCCTGGGGGCCTATGTCTGGGAGTGACCCGCTGGCTCCTGAAAAGCTACGATAGGCAGGATGGTGACCAGACCCATGGTGGCACCAGTGCCAAATTGGGCTGATTGGATAGTACCAAGTGGCTCCTGCAATCTGCCATCAAAAAGTTGGCAGGCCAGTTTTGTTTTCCAGGTAAATGCGCCGTTGTTTGTGTTTGGTGGCCTGTGGCTGGGAGTGACCGGCTGGCTAATTAGAATCCACGAAACACAGCATGGTTCCCAGACCCAAGGTGGCACCAGTGCCAAGTCGGGCTGGTTTGATAGTACCAAGTGGTTCCTGCAATCTGCCATCCAGAAGCGGGGCAGCTTAATTTTGTTTGCCAGGGAAACGGGCCGAGGTTTGTGCCTGGGGGCCTATGGCTGGGAGTGACCGTCTAGGTCGTGAAAAGCTACGATAGGCAGGATGGTGACCAGACCCATGGTGGCACCAGTTCCAAGTTGGGCTGATTTGATAGTACCAAGTGGCTCCTGCAATCTGCCATCAAAAAGTTGGCAGGCGAGTTTTGCTTTCCAGGGAAAAGCGCCGTTGTTTGTGTTTGGGGTCGGGTGGCTCGGAGTGGCCGGCTGGATAATTAGAATCCACGATACGCAGCATGGTTCCCAGACCAGAGGTGGCACCAGTGCCAAGTCGGGCTAGTTTGACGGTGCGAAGTAGCTCCTGCAATCTGCCATCCAGAAGCGCAGTAGCTTACTTTTGTTTGCCAGGGAAACGGGCCGAGCTTTGTGTCTGGCGGCCTATGGCTGGGAGTGGCCGGCTGGCTCCTTAGAATCCACGATACGCAGCATGGTTCCCAGACCCAAGGTGGCACCAGTGCCAAGTTGGGCTGGTTTGATACTACCAAGTGTTTCCTGCAATCTGCCATCCAGAAGCGGGGCAGCTTACTTTTGTTTGCCAGGGAAACGGGCCGAGGTTTGTGTCTTGGGGCCTATGGCTGGGAGAGACCGGCTGCCTCCTGAAAAGCTACGATAGGCAGGATGGTGACCAGACCCATGGTGGCACCAGTGCCAAGACGGGCTGGTTTGATAGTACCAAGTGGCTCCTGCAATCTGCCATCAAAAAGTTGGCAGACGAGTTCTGTTTTCCAGGGAAAAGCGCCGTTGTTTATATTTGGGGGCCTGTGGCTGGGTGTGGCCGGCGGGCTCCTTAGAACCCACGATACGCAGCAATGTTCCCAGACCCAAGGTGGCACAAGTGCCAAGTTGGCCTGGTTTAATACTACCAAGTGGCTCCTGCAATCTGCCATCCAGAAGCGGGGCAGCTTACTTTTGTTTGCCAGGGAAACGGGCAGAGCTTTGAGTCTGGGGGCCTATGGCTGGGAGTGACCGGCTGGCTCCTGAAAAGCTACGATAGGCAGGATGGTGACCAGACCCATGGTGGCACCAGTGCCAAGTTGGGCTGGTTTGATAGTACCAAGTGGCTCCTGCAATCTGCCATCAAAATTTGGCAGGCGAGTTTTGTTTTCCAGGGAAAAGCGCCGTTGTTTGTGTTTGGGGGCCTGTGGCTGGGAGTGGCCGGCTGGCTCCTCAGAATCCACGATACGCAGGACACTTCCCAGACCAGAGGTGGCACCAGTGCCAAGTCGGGTTGGTTTCATAGTACCAAGTGGCTCCTGCAATCTGCCGTCAAAAAGTTGGCAGGCGCATTTTGTTTTCCAGGGCAAAGCGCCGTTGTTTGTGTTTGGTGGCCTGTGGCTGGGAGTGGCCGGCTGGCTCCTTAGAATCCACGATACACAGCATGGTTCCCAGACCCAAGGTGGCACCACTGCCAAGTCAAGCTGGTTTGATACTACCAAGTGGTTCCTGCAATCTGCCATCCAGAAGCGGGGCAGCTTACTTTTGTTTGCCAGGGAAACAGGCAGAGCTTTGTGTCTCGGGGCCTATGGCTGGGAGTGACCGGCTGGCTCCTGAAAAGCTACGATAGGCAGGATGGTGACCAGACCCATGGTGGCACCAGTGCCAAGTTGGGCTGATTTGATAGTACCAAGTGGCTCCTGCAATCTGCCATCAAAATGTTGGCAGGCGAGTTTTGTTTTCCAGGGAAAAGCGCCGTTGTTTGTGTTTGGGGGCCTGTGGCTGGGTGTGGCCGGCTGGCTCCTTAGAACCCACGATACGCAGCATTGTTCCCAGACCCAAGGTGGCACCAGTGCCAAGTTGGCCTGGTTTAATACTACCAAGTGGTTCCTGCAATCTGCCATCCAGAAGCGGGGCAGCTTACTTTTGTTTGCCAGTGAAACGGGCAGAGCTTTGTGTCTGGGGGCCTATGGCTGGGAGTGACCGGCTGGCTCCTGAAAAGCTACGATAGGCAGGATAGTGACCAGACCCATGGTGGCACCAGTGCCAAGTTGGGCTGACTTGATAGTACCAAGTGGCTACTGCAATCTGCCATCAAAAATTTGGCAGGCGAGTTTTGTTTTCCAGGGAAAAGCACCGTTGTTTGTGTTTGGGGGCCTGTGGCTGGGAGTGGCCCCATTGCGTCTTAGAATCATCGTTAAGCAGGATGGTTCCCAGACCCAAGGTGGCACCAGTGCCAAGTCGGGCTGGTTTGATAGTACCAAGTGGCTCCTGCAATCTGCCATCCAGAAGCGGGGCAGCTTACTTTTGTTTGCCAGGGTAACGAGCCGAGGATTGTGTCTGGGGGTCTATGGCTGGGAGTGACTGGCTGGCTCCTGAAAAGCTACGATAGGCAGGATGGTTACCAGACCCATTGTGGCACCAGTGCCAAGTTGGGCTGGTTTGATAGTACTAAGTGGCTCCTGAAATCTACCATCAAAACGTTGGCAGGCCAGTTTTGTTTTCCAGGGAAAAGCGCCGTTGTTTGTGTTTGGCGACATGGGGCAGGGAGTGGCCAGCTGGCTCCTTAGAATCCACGATACGCAGCATGGTTCCCAGAGCCAAGGTGGCACCAGTGCCAAGTCGGGCTGGTTTGATGGTGCAAAGTAGTTCCTGCAATCTGCCATCCAGAAGCGGGGTAGCTTACTTGTGTTTGCCAAGGAAACGGGCCGAGGTTTGCGTGTCGATGCCTATGGCTGGGAGTGACCGGCTGGCTCCTGAAAAGCTATGCTAGGCAGGATGGTGACCAGACCCATGGTGGCACCAGTGCCAAGTTGGGCTGATTTGATTGTACCAAGTGGCTCCTGCAATCTGCCATCAAATGTTGGCAGGCCAGTTTTGTTTTCCAGGGAAAAGCGCCGTTGTTTGTGTTTGGGGGCCTGTGGCTGGGAGTGGCCGGCTGGCTAATTAGAATCCACGATACGCAGGATGGTTCCCAGACCCAAGGAGGCACCAGTGCCAATTCGGTCTAGTTTGATGGTGCAAAGTGGCTCCTGCAATCTGCCATCCAGAAGCGGGGTAGCTTACTTTTGTTTGCAAGGGAAACGGGCCGAGGTTTGTGTCTGTGGGCCTAAGGCTGGGAGTGACCGCCTGGCTCCTGAAAAGCTACGATAGGCAGGATGGTTACCAGACCCATGGTGGCACCAGTGCCAAGTTGGGCTGGTTTGATAGTACCAAGTGGCTCCTGCAATCTGCCATCAAAAAGTTGGCAGGCCAGTTTTGTTTTCCAGGGAAAAGCGCCGTTTTTTGTGTTTGGCGGCATGTGGCTGGGAGTGGCCAGCTGGCTCCTTAGAATCCACGATACGCAGCATCGTTCCCAGAGCCAAGGTGGCACCAGTGCCAAGTCGGGCTGGTTTGATGGTGCAAAGTAGTTCCTGCAATCTGCCATCCAGAAGCGGGGTAGCTTACTTGTGTTTGCCAAGGAAACGTGCCGATGTTTGTATCTCGAGGCCTATGGCTGGGACTGACCGGCTGTCTCCTGAAAAGCTACGATAGGCAGGATGGTGACCAGACCCATGGTGGCACCAGTGCCATGTTGGGCTGATTTGATAGTACCAAGTGGCTCCTGCAATCTGCTCACAAAAAGTTGGCAGGCGAGTTTAGTTTTCCAGGGAAAAGCGCCGTTGTTTGTGTTTGGGGTCCTGTGGCTGGGAGTGGCCGGCTGGCTAATTAGAATCCACGATACGCAGGATGGTTCCCAGACCAGAGGTGGCACCAGTGCCAAGTCGGGCTAGTTTGATGGTGCAAAGTGGCTCCTGCAATCTGCCATCCAGAAGCGCGGTAGCTTACTTTTGTTTGCCAGGGAAACGGGCCGAGCTTTGTGTCTGGCGGCCTATGGCTGGGAGTGACCGGCTGGCTCCTGAAAAGCTACGATAGGCAGGATGGTTACCAGACCCATGGTGGCACCAGTGCCAAGTTGGGCTGATTTGATAGTACCAAGTGGCTCCTGCAATCTGCCATCCAGAAGCAGGGCAGCTGAGTTTTGTTTGCCAGAGAAAAGGGCCGTGGTTTGTGTTTGAGGGCATATGGCGGAGATTGGCCGGCTGACCCCTGAAAATCCACAATAGGCAGGAGGGTTCCCAGAGCAAGGTGGCACAAGTGCCAAGTCGGGCTGGTTTGATAGTACTAAATAGCTCCTGCAATCTGCCATCCAGAAGCGGGGCAGCTTACTTTTGCTTGCCAGGGAAACGGGCAGAGTTTTGTGTCTGGGGTCCTGTGGCTGGGAGTGGCCCGCTGGCTAATTAGAATCCACGATACGCAGGATGTTTTCCAGACCAGTGGTGGCACCAGTGCCAAGTCGGGCTGGTTTGATGGTTCAAAGTGGCTCCTTCAATCTGCCATCCAGAAGCGGGGTAGCTTACTTTTGTTTGCCAGGGAATCGGGCAGAGCTTTGTGTCTGGGGCCTATGGCTGGGACTGACCGGCTGGCTCCTGAAAAGCTACGATAGGCAGGATGGTTACCAGACCCATGGAGGCACCAGTGCCAAGTTGGGCTGGTTTGATAGTACCAAGTGGTTCCTGAAATCTGCCATGCAGAAGCGGGACAGCTTACTTTTATTTACCATGGAAATGGGCCGAGCTTTGTGTCTGGGCGCCTGTGGCTGGGAGTGACCGGCTGGCTCCTGAAAAGCTATGATAGGCAGGATTGTGACAAGACCCATGGTGGCACCAGTGCCAAGTTGCGCTGGTTTGATAGCACGAAGTGGCTCCTGCAATCTGCCATCAAAAAGTTGGTAGGCGAGTTTTGTTTTCCAGGGAAAAGAGCCGTTGTTTGTGTTTGGGGGCCTGTGGCTGGGAGTGGCCGGCTGGCTCCTTAGAATCCACGATACGCAGGATGGTTCCCAGACCAGAGGTGGCACCAGTGCCAAGTTGGGCTGTTTTTGTAGTACCAAGTGCGTCCTGCAATTTGCCTTCCAGAAGAGGGGCAGTTGAGTTTTGTTTGCCAGAGAAAAGGGCCGTGGTTTGTGTTTGAGGGCATATGGCTGAGAGTGGCCGGCTGACACCACAAAATCCACAATAGGCAGGATGGTTCCCAGAGCCAAGGTGGCACCAGTGCCAAGTCGGGCTGGTTTGATAGTACTAAACAGCTCCTGCAATCTGCCATCCAGAAGCGGGGTAGCTTAATTTTGTTTGTCAGGGAAACGGGCAGAGCTTTGTGTCTGGGGTCCTGTGGCTGGGAGTGGCCGGCTGGCTCCTTAGAATCCACGATACACAGGATGGTTCCCAGACCAGTGGTGGCACCAGTGCCAAGTTGGGCTGGTTTGATAGTACCAAGTGGCTCCTGCAATCTGCCATGAAAAAGTTGGCAGGCCAGTTTTGTTTTCCAGGGAAAAGCGCCGTTGTTTTTGTTTGGGGGCCTGTGGCTGGGAGTGGCCGGCTGGCTAATTAGAATCCACGATACGCAGGATGGTTCCCAGACCCGAGGTGGCACCAGTGCCAAGTCGGGATAGTTTGATGGTGCAAAGTGGCTCCTGCAATCTGCCATCCAGAAGCGGGTTAGCTTACTTTTGTTTGCCAGGGAAACGGGCCGAGGTTTCTTTCTGGGGGCCTATGGTTGGGAGTGACCGGCTGGCTCCTGAAAAGCTACAGTAGGCAGGATGATTACCAGACCCATGGTGGCACCAGTGCCAAGTTGGGCTGGTTTGATAGTACCAAGTGGCTCCTGCAATCTGCCATCAAAATTTGGCAGGCGAGTTTTGTTTTCCAGGGAAAAGCGCCGTTGTTTGTGTTTGGGGCCCTGTGGCTGGGAGTGGCCGCCTGTCGTCTTAGAATCCACGTTACGCAGCATGGTTCCCAGATCCAAGGTGGCACCAGTGCCAAGTCGGGCTGGTTTGATAGTACCAAGTGGCTCCTGCAATCTGCCATCCAGAAGCGGGGCAGCTTACTTTTGTTTGCCAGGGAAACGGGCCGAGGTATTTGTCTGGGGCCCTATGGCAGGCAGTGACTGGCTGGCTCCTGAAAAGCTACGATAGGCAGGATGTTTACCAGACCCATGGTGGCACCAGTGCCAAGTTGGGCTAATTTGATAGTACCAAGTGGCTCCTGCAATCTTCCATCCAGAAGCGGGGCAGCTTACTTTTGTTTTCCATGGAAACGGGCCGAGGTTTCTGTCTGGGGGTCTATGGCTGGGAGTGACCTCCTGGCTCCTGAAAAGCTATGCTAGGCAGGATGGTGACCAGACCCATGGTGGCACCAGTGCCAAGTAGGGCTGGTTTGATAGTACCAAGTGGCTCCTGCAATCTGCCATCCAGAAGCGGTGCAGCTGAGTTTTGTTTGCCAGAGGAAAGGACCGTGGGTTGTGTTTGGGGGCCTATGGCTGGGAGTGGCCGTCTGTCTCAATAAAAAGATCGATACGCAGGATGGTTCCCAGACCCAAGGTGGCACCAGTGCCAAGTCGGGCTGTTTTTATAGTACCAAGTGCGTTCTGCAATTTGCCATCCAGAAGAGGGGCAGTTGAGTTTTGTTTGCCAGGGAAAAGCACCGTTGTTTGTGTTTGGGGGCCTGTGGCTGGGTGTGGCCGGCTGGCGCCTTAGAATCTACGTTACGCAGCATGGTTCCCAGACCCAAGGTGGCACCAGTGCCAAGTCGGGCTGGTTTGATAGTACCAAGTGGCTCCTGCAATCTGCCATCCTGAAGCGGGGCAGCTTACTTTTGTTTGCCAGGGAAACGGGCCGAGGTTTGTGACTGGGGACCTATGGCTGGGAGTGACCGGCTGGCACCTGGAAAGCTACAATAGGCAGGATGGTTACCAGACCCATGGTAGCAGCAGTGCCAAGTAGGGCTGGTTTGATAGTACCAAGTGGCTCCTGCAATCTGCCATCAAAAAGTTGGCAGGCGAGTTTTGTTTTCCAGGGAAAAGTGCCGTTGTTTGTGTTTGGGGGCCTGTGGCTGGGAGTGGCCGGCTGGCTCCTTTGAACCCAAGATACGCAGGATGGTTCCCAGACCCAAGCTGGCACCAGTGCCAAGTCGGCCTGCGGTTTTAGTATCAAGTTCATCCTGCAATTTGCCCTCCAGAAGAGGGGCAGTTGAGTTTTGTTTGCCAGAGAAACGGGCCGAGGTTTCTGTTTGGGGGCATATGGCTGAGAGTGGCCGGCTGGCCCCTGAAAATCCACGATAGGCAGGATGGTTCCCAGATCAGAGGTGGAACCAGTGCCAAGTCGGGCTGGTTTGATAGTCCCAAGTGTCTCCTGCAATCTGCCATCCAGAAGCGGGGCAGCTTACTTTTGTTTGCCAGAGAAATGGGCCTAGGTTTTTGTTTGGGGGCCTGTGGCTAGGAGTGGCCGGCTGGCTCCTAAGAATCCACGATACGCAGGATATTTCCCACACCCAAGGTGGCACCAGTGCCAAGTCGGGCTGGTTTGATAGTACCAAGTGGCTCCTGCAAACTCCATCAAAATGTTGGCAGGCGTGTTTTGTTTTCCAGGGAACAGCGCCGTTGATTTTGTTTGGGGGCCTGTGGCTGGGAGTGGCCGGCTGGCTCCTTAGAATCCACGATACGCAGCATGGTTCCCAGACCCAAGGTGGCACCAGAGCCAAGACGGGCTGGTTTTATAACACCAAGTGGCTCCTGCAATCTGCCATCCAGAAGTGAGGCAGCTAAGTTTTGTTTGCCAGAAAAAAGGGCCGTGGTTTTTGTTTGGGGGCCTCTGGCTGGGAGTAGCCGGCTGGCTCCTTAAAATCCACAATAGGCAGGATGGTTCCCAGAGCCAAGGTGGCACCAGTGCCAAGCCGGGCTGGTTTGATAGTACCAAGTGGCTCCTGCAATCTGCCATCCAGAAGCGGGGCAGCTGAGTTTTGTTTGCCAGAGAAAAGGGCCGTGGGTTGTGTTTGGGGGCATATGGCTGGGAGTGGCCACCTGGCTCCTTAAAATGCACGATATGCCGCATGATAACCAGACGCAAGGTGGCACCAGTGCCAAGTCGGGCTGTTTTTGTAGTACCAAGTAGCTCCTGCAATTTGCCATCCAGAAGCGGGGCAGCTAAATTTTGTTTGCTAGAGAAAAGGGCTGTGGTTTGTGTTTGGGGGCCTATGGCTGAGAGTGGCCGGCTGGCCCCTGAAAATCAACGATAGGCAGGATGGTTCCCAGATACCAAGGTGGCACCAGTGCCAAGTAAGGCTGGTTGTATGATTCAAAGTGACTCCTGCAATCTACCATCCAGAAGCGGGGCAGCTGAGTTTTTTTTGCCAGAGAAAAGGTCCGTGGTTTGTTTTTGGGGCATACGGCTGGGAATTGCCGGCTGGCTCCTTAAAATGCTCGATACGCAGGATGGTTCCCAGACCCAAGGTGGCACCAGTGCCAAGTGGGACTCTTTTTGTAGTACCAAGTGTGTCCTGCAATTTGCCCTCCAGAAGAGGGGCAGTTGAGTTTTGTTTGCCAGAGAAAAGGGCCGAGGTTTGTGTTTGGGGGCCTATGGCTGGGAGTGACCGGCTGGCCCCTGAAAATCCACGATACGCAGGATGGTTCCCAGATCCAAGGTGGTACCAATACCAAGTCGGGCTGGTTTGATAGCATCAAGTGGCTCCTGCAATCTGCCATCCAGAAGCGGGGCAGCTGAGTTTTGTTTGCCAGGGAAATGGGCCGTTGTTTGTGTTTGGGGGCCTGTGGCTGGGAGTGTTCGGCTGGTTCCTGAATATGTACGATACGCAGGATGGTTCCCAGATCCAAGGTGGCAGCAGTGCCATGTTGTGCTGGTGTGATAGTCCCAAGTGGCTCCTGCAATCTGCCATCCACAAGTGGGGCAGCTGATTTTTGTTTGCCAGAGAAAAGGTCCGTGGTTTGGTTTTGGGCGCATATGGCTCAGAGTGGCCGGCTGGCCCCTGAAAATCCACGATACACAGGATGGTTCCCAGATCCAAGGTGGCACCTGTGCCAAGTCAAGCTGATTTGATAGTACTAAGTAGCTCCTGCAATCTGCCATCCAGAAGCGGGGCAGCTTACTTTTGCTTGCCAGGGAAACGGGCAGAGTTTTGTGTCTGGGGTCCTGTGGCTGGGAGTGGCCCGCTGGCTAATTAGAATCCACGATACGCAGGATGTTTTCCAGACCAGTGGTGGCACCAGTGCCAAGTCGGGCTGGTTTGATGGTTCAAAGTGGCTCCTTCAATCTGCCATCCAGAAGCGGGGTAGCTTACTTTTGTTTGCCAGGGAATCGGGCAGAGCTTTGTGTCTGGGGCCTATGGCTGGGACTGACCGGCTGGCTCCTGAAAAGCTACGATAGGCAGGATGGTTACCAGACCCATGGTGGCACCAGTGCCAAGTTGGGCTGGTTTGATAGTACCAAGTGGCTCCTGCAATCTGCCATCAAAAAGTTGGCAGGCCAGTTTTGTTTTCCAGGGAAAAGCGCCGTTTTTTGTGTTTGGCGGCATGTGGCTGGGAGTGGCCAGCTGGCTCCTTAGAATCCACGATACGCAGCATCGTTCCCAGAGCCAAGGTGGCACCAGTGCCAAGTCGGGCTGGTTTGATGGTGCAAAGTAGTTCCTGCAATCTGCCATCCAGAAGCGGGGTAGCTTACTTGTGTTTGCCAAGGAAACGTGCCGATGTTTGTATCTCGAGGCCTATGGCTGGGACTGACCGGCTGTCTCCTGAAAAGCTACGATAGGCAGGATGGTGACCAGACCCATGGTGGCACCAGTGCCATGTTGGGCTGATTTGATAGTACCAAGTGGCTCCTGCAATCTGCTCACAAAAAGTTGGACGGCGAGTTTAGTTTTCCAGGGAAAAGCGCCGTTGTTTGTGTTTGGGGTCCTGTGGCTGGGAGTGGCCGGCTGGCTAATTAGAATCCACGATACGCAGGATGGTTCCCAGACCAGAGGTGGCACCAGTGCCAAGTCGGGCTAGTTTGATGGTGCAAAGTGGCTCCTGCAATCTGCCATCCAGAAGCGGGTTAGCTTACTTTTGTTTGCCAGGGAAACGGGCCGAGCTTTGTGTCTGGCGGCCTATGGCTGGGAGTGACCGGCTGGCTCCTGAAAAGCTACGATAGGCAGGATGGTTACCAGACCCATGGTGGCACCAGTGCCAAGTTGGGCTGATTTGATAGTACCAAGTGGCTCCTGCAATCTGCCATCCAGAAGCAGGGCAGCTGAGTTTTGTTTGCCAGAGAAAAGGGCCGTGGTTTGTGTTTGAGGGCATATGGCGGAGATTGGCCGGCTGACCCCTGAAAATCCACAATAGGCAGGAGGGTTCCCAGAGCAAGGTGGCACAAGTGCCAAGTCGGGCTGGTTTGATAGTACTAAATAGCTCCTGCAATCTGCCATCCAGAAGCGGGGCAGCTTACTTTTGCTTGCCAGGGAAACGGGCAGAGTTTTGTGTCTGGGGTCCTGTGGCTGGGAGTGGCCCGCTGGCTAATTAGAATCCACGATACGCAGGATGTTTTCCAGACCAGTGGTGGCACCAGTGCCAAGTCGGGCTGGTTTGATGGTTCAAAGTGGCTCCTTCAATCTGCCATCCAGAAGCGGGGTAGCTTACTTTTGTTTGCCAGGGAATCGGGCAGAGCTTTGTGTCTGGGGCCTATGGCTGGGACTGACCGGCTGGCTCCTGAAAAGCTACGATAGGCAGGATGGTTACCAGACCCATGGAGGCACCAGTGCCAAGTTGGGCTGGTTTGATAGTACCAAGTGGTTCCTGAAATCTGCCATGCAGAAGCGGGACAGCTTACTTTTATTTACCATGGAAATGGGCCGAGCTTTGTGTCTGGGCGCCTGTGGCTGGGAGTGACCGGCTGGCTCCTGAAAAGCTATGATAGGCAGGATTGTGACAAGACCCATGGTGGCACCAGTGCCAAGTTGCGCTGGTTTGATAGCACGAAGTGGCTCCTGCAATCTGCCATCAAAAAGTTGGTAGGCCAGTTTTGTTTTCCAGGGAAAAGAGCCGTTGTTTGTGTTTGGGGGCCTGTGGCTGGGAGTGGCCGGCTGGCTCCTTAGAATCCACGATACGCAGGATGGTTCCCAGACCAGAGGTGGCACCAGTGCCAAGTTGGGCTGTTTTTGTAGTACCAAGTGCGTCCTGCAATTTGCCTTCCAGAAGAGGGGCAGTTGAGTTTTGTTTGCCAGAGAAAAGGGCCGTGGTTTGTGTTTGAGGGCATATGGCTGAGAGTGGCCGGCTGACACCACAAAATCCACAATAGGCAGGATGGTTCCCAGAGCCAAGGTGGCACCAGTGCCAAGTCGGGCTGGTTTGATAGTACTAAACAGCTCCTGCAATCTGCCATCCAGAAGCGGGGTAGCTTAATTTTGTTTGTCAGGGAAACGGGCAGAGCTTTGTGTCTGGGGTCCTGTGGCTGGGAGTGGCCGGCTGGCTCCTTAGAATCCACGATACACAGGATGGTTCCCAGACCAGTGGTGGCACCAGTGCCAAGTTGGGCTGGTTTGATAGTACCAAGTGGCTCCTGCAATCTGCCATGAAAAAGTTGGCAGGCCAGTTTTGTTTTCCAGGGAAAAGCGCCGTTGTTTTTGTTTGGGGGCCTGTGGCTGGGAGTGGCCGGCTGGCTAATTAGAATCCACGATACGCAGGATGGTTCCCAGACCCGAGGTGGCACCAGTGCCAAGTCGGGATAGTTTGATGGTGCAAAGTGGCTCCTGCAATCTGACATCCAGAAGCGGGGTAGATTACTTTTGTTTGCCAGGGAAACGGGCCGAGGTTTCTTTCTGGGGGCCTATGGTTGGGAGTGACCGGCTGGCTCCTGAAAAGCTACAGTAGGCAGGATGATTACCAGACCCATGGTGGCACCAGTGCCAAGTTGGGCTGGTTTGATAGTACCAAGTGGCTCCTGCAATCTGCCATCAAAATTTGGCAGGCGAGTTTTGTTTTCCAGGGAAAAGCGCCGTTGTTTGTGTTTGGGGCCCTGTGGCTGGGAGTGGCCGCCTGTCGTCTTAGAATCCACGTTACGCAGCATGGTTCCCAGATCCAAGGTGGCACCAGTGCCAAGTCGGGCTGGTTTGATAGTACCAAGTGGCTCCTGCAATCTGCCATCCAGAAGCGGGGCAGCTTACTTTTGTTTGCCAGGGAAACGGGCCGAGGTATTTGTCTGGGGCCCTATGGCAGGCAGTGACTGGCTGGCTCCTGAAAAGCTACGATAGGCAGGATGTTTACCAGACCCATGGTGGCACCAGTGCCAAGTTGGGCTAATTTGATAGTACCAAGTGGCTCCTGCAATCTTCCATCCAGAAGCGGGGCAGCTTACTTTTGTTTTCCATGGAAACGGGCCGAGGTTTCTGTCTGGGGGTCTATGGCTGGGAGTGACCTCCTGGCTCCTGAAAAGCTATGCTAGGCAGGATGGTGACCAGACCCATGGTGGCACCAGTGCCAAGTAGGGCTGGTTTGATAGTACCAAGTGGCTCCTGCAATCTGCCATCCAGAAGCGGTGCAGCTGAGTTTTGTTTGCCAGAGGAAAGGACCGTGGGTTGTGTTTGGGGGCCTATGGCTGGGAGTGGCCGTCTGTCTCAATAAAAAGATCGATACGCAGGATGGTTCCCAGACCCAAGGTGGCACCAGTGCCAAGTCGGGCTGTTTTTATAGTACCAAGTGCGTTCTGCAATTTGCCATCCAGAAGAGGGGCAGTTGAGTTTTGTTTGCCAGGGAAAAGCACCGTTGTTTGTGTTTGGGGGCCTGTGGCTGGGTGTGGCCGGCTGGCGCCTTAGAATCTACGTTACGCAGCATGGTTCCCAGACCCAAGGTGGCACCAGTGCCAAGTCGGGCTGGTTTGATAGTACCAAGTGGCTCCTGCAATCTGCCATCCTGAAGCGGGGCAGCTTACTTTTGTTTGCCAGGGAAACGGGCCGAGGTTTGTGACTGGGGACCTATGGCTGGGAGTGACCGGCTGGCACCTGGAAAGCTACAATAGGCAGGATGGTTACCAGACCCATGGTAGCAGCAGTGCCAAGTAGGGCTGGTTTGATAGTACCAAGTGGCTCCTGCAATCTGCCATCAAAAAGTTGGCAGGCGAGTTTTGTTTTCCAGGGAAAAGTGCCGTTGTTTGTGTTTGGGGGCCTGTGGCTGGGAGTGGCCGGCTGGCTCCTTTGAACCCAAGATACGCAGGATGGTTCCCAGACCCAAGCTGGCACCAGTGCCAAGTCGGCCTGCGGTTTTAGTATCAAGTTCATCCTGCAATTTGCCTTCCAGAAGAGGGGCAGTTGAGTTTTGTTTGCCAGAGAAACGGGCCGAGGTTTCTGTTTGGGGGCATATGGCTGAGAGTGGCCGGCTGGCCCCTGAAAATCCACGATAGGCAGGATGGTTCCCAGATCAGAGGTGGAACCAGTGCCAAGTCGGGCTGGTTTGATAGTCCCAAGTGTCTCCTGCAATCTGCCATCCAGAAGCGGGGCAGCTTACTTTTGTTTGCCAGAGAAATGGGCCTAGGTTTTTGTTTGGGGGCCTGTGGCTAGGAGTGGCCGGCTGGCTCCTAAGAATCCACGATACGCAGGATATTTCCCACACCCAAGGTGGCACCAGTGCCAAGTCGGGCTGGTTTGATAGTACCAAGTGGCTCCTGCAAACTCCATCAAAATGTTGGCAGGCGTGTTTTGTTTTCCAGGGAACAGCGCCGTTGATTTTGTTTGGGGGCCTGTGGCTGGGAGTGGCCGGCTGGCTCCTTAGAATCCACGATACGCAGCATGGTTCCCAGACCCAAGGTGGCACCAGAGCCAAGACGGGCTGGTTTTATAACACCAAGTGGCTCCTGCAATCTGCCATCCAGAAGTGAGGCAGCTAAGTTTTGTTTGCCAGAAAAAAGGGCCGTGGTTTTTGTTTGGGGGCCTCTGGCTGGGAGTAGCCGGCTGGCTCCTTAAAATCCACAATAGGCAGGATGGTTCCCAGAGCCAAGGTGGCACCAGTGCCAAGCCGGGCTGGTTTGATAGTACCAAGTGGCTCCTGCAATCTGCCATCCAGAAGCGGGGCAGCTGAGTTTTGTTTGCCAGAGAAAAGGGCCGTGGGTTGTGTTTGGGGGCATATGGCTGGGAGTGGCCACCTGGCTCCTTAAAATGCACGATATGCCGCATGATAACCAGACGCAAGGTGGCACCAGTGCCAAGTCGGGCTGTTTTTGTAGTACCAAGTAGCTCCTGCAATTTGCCATCCAGAAGCGGGGCAGCTAAATTTTGTTTGCTAGAGAAAAGGGCTGTGGTTTGTGTTTGGGGGCCTATGGCTGAGAGTGGCCGGCTGGCCCCTGAAAATCAACGATAGGCAGGATGGTTCCCAGATACCAAGGTGGCACCAGTGCCAAGTAAGGCTGGTTGTATGATTCAAAGTGACTCCTGCAATCTACCATCCAGAAGCGGGGCAGCTGAGTTTTTTTTGCCAGAGAAAAGGTCCGTGGTTTGTTTTTGGGGCATACGGCTGGGAATTGCCGGCTGGCTCCTTAAAATGCTCGATACGCAGGATGGTTCCCAGACCCAAGGTGGCACCAGTGCCAAGTGGGACTCTTTTTGTAGTACCAAGTGTGTCCTGCAATTTGCCCTCCAGAAGAGGGGCAGTTGAGTTTTGTTTGCCAGAGAAAAGGGCCGAGGTTTGTGTTTGGGGGCCTATGGCTGGGAGTGACCGGCTGGCCCCTGAAAATCCACGATACGCAGGATGGTTCCCAGATCCAAGGTGGTACCAATACCAAGTCGGGCTGGTTTGATAGCATCAAGTGGCTCCTGCAAACGGCCATCCAGAAGCGGGGCAGCTGAGTTTTGTTTGCCAGGGAAATGGGCCGTTGTTTGTGTTTGGGGGCCTGTGGCTGGGAGTGTTCGGCTGGTTCCTGAATATGTACGATACGCAGGATGGTTCCCAGATCCAAGGTGGCAGCAGTGCCATGTTGTGCTGGTGTGATAGTCCCAAGTGGCTCCTGCAATCTGCCATCCACAAGTGGGGCAGCTGATTTTTGTTTGCCAGAGAAAAGGTCCGTGGTTTGGTTTTGGGCGCATATGGCTCAGAGTGGCCGGCTGGCCCCTGAAAATCCACGATACACAGGATGGTTCCCAGATCCAAGGTGGCACCTGTGCCAAGTCGGGCTGATTTGATAGTACTAAGTAGCTCCTGCAATCTGCCATCCAGAAGCGGGGCAGCTTACTTTTGCTTGCCAGGGAAACGGGCAGAGTTTTGTGTCTGGGGTCCTGTGGCTGGGAGTGGCCCGCTGGCTAATTAGAATCCACGATACGCAGGATGTTTTCCAGACCAGTGGTGGCACCAGTGCCAAGTCGGGCTGGTTTGATGGTTCAAAGTGGCTCCTTCAATCTGCCATCCAGAAGCGGGGTAGCTTACTTTTGTTTGCCAGGGAATCGGGCAGAGCTTTGTGTCTGGGGCCTATGGCTGGGACTGACCGGCTGGCTCCTGAAAAGCTACGATAGGCAGGATGGTTACCAGACCCATGGAGGCACCAGTGCCAAGTTGGGCTGGTTTGATAGTACCAAGTGGTTCCTGAAATCTGCCATGCAGAAGCGGGACAGCTTACTTTTATTTACCATGGAAATGGGCCGAGCTTTGTGTCTGGGCGCCTGTGGCTGGGAGTGACCGGCTGGCTCCTGAAAAGCTATGATAGGCAGGATTGTGACAAGACCCATGGTGGCACCAGTGCCAAGTTGCGCTGGTTTGATAGCACGAAGTGGCTCCTGCAATCTGCCATCAAAAAGTTGGTAGGCGAGTTTTGTTTTCCAGGGAAAAGAGCCGTTGTTTGTGTTTGGGGGCCTGTGGCTGGGAGTGGCCGGCTGGCTCCTTAGAATCCACGATACGCAGGATGGTTCCCAGACCAGAGGTGGCACCAGTGCCAAGTTGGGCTGTTTTTGTAGTACCAAGTGCGTCCTGCAATTTGCCTTCCAGAAGAGGGGCAGTTGAGTTTTGTTTGCCAGAGAAAAGGGCCATGGTTTGTGTTTGAGGGCATATGGCTGAGAGTGGCCGGCTGACACCACAAAATCCACAATAGGCAGGATGGTTCCCAGAGCCAAGGTGGCACCAGTGCCAAGTCGGGCTGGTTTGATAGTACTAAACAGCTCCTGCAATCTGCCATCCAGAAGCGGGGTAGCTTAATTTTGTTTGTCAGGGAAACGGGCAGAGCTTTGTGTCTGGGGTCCTGTGGCTGGGAGTGGCCGGCTGGCTCCTTAGAATCCACGATACACAGGATGGTTCCCAGACCAGTGGTGGCACCAGTGCCAAGTTGGGCTGGTTTGATAGTACCAAGTGGCTCCTGCAATCTGCCATGAAAAAGTTGGCAGGCCAGTTTTGTTTTCCAGGGAAAAGCGCCGTTGTTTTTGTTTGGGGGCCTGTGGCTGGGAGTGGCCGGCTGGCTAATTAGAATCCACGATACGCAGGATGGTTCCCAGACCCGAGGTGGCACCAGTGCCAAGTCGGGATAGTTTGATGGTGCAAAGTGGCTCCTGCAATCTGACATCCAGAAGCGGGGTAGATTACTTTTGTTTGCCAGGGAAACGGGCCGAGGTTTCTTTCTGGGGGCCTATGGTTGGGAGTGACCGGCTGGCTCCTGAAAAGCTACAGTAGGCAGGATGATTACCAGACCCATGGTGGCACCAGTGCCAAGTTGGGCTGGTTTGATAGTACCAAGTGGCTCCTGCAATCTGCCATCAAAATTTGGCAGGCGAGTTTTGTTTTCCAGGGAAAAGCGCCGTTGTTTGTGTTTGGGGCCCTGTGGCTGGGAGTGGCCGCCTGTCGTCTTAGAATCCACGTTACGCAGCATGGTTCCCAGATCCAAGGTGGCACCAGTGCCAAGTCGGGCTGGTTTGATAGTACCAAGTGGCTCCTGCAATCTGCCATCCAGAAGCGGGGCAGCTTACTTTTGTTTGCCAGGGAAACGGGCCGAGGTATTTGTCTGGGGCCCTATGGCAGGCAGTGACTGGCTGGCTCCTGAAAAGCTACGATAGGCAGGATGTTTACCAGACCCATGGTGGCACCAGTGCCAAGTTGGGCTAATTTGATAGTACCAAGTGGCTCCTGCAATCTTCCATCCAGAAGCGGGGCAGCTTACTTTTGTTTTCCATGGAAACGGGCCGAGGTTTCTGTCTGGGGGTCTATGGCTGGGAGTGACCTCCTGGCTCCTGAAAAGCTATGCTAGGCAGGATGGTGACCAGACCCATGGTGGCACCAGTGCCAAGTAGGGCTGGTTTGATAGTACCAAGTGGCTCCTGCAATCTGCCATCCAGAAGCGGTGCAGCTGAGTTTTGTTTGCCAGAGGAAAGGACCGTGGGTTGTGTTTGGGGGCCTATGGCTGGGAGTGGCCGTCTGTCTCAATAAAAAGATCGATACGCAGGATGGTTCCCAGACCCAAGGTGGCACCAGTGCCAAGTCGGGCTGTTTTTATAGTACCAAGTGCGTTCTGCAATTTGCCATCCAGAAGAGGGGCAGTTGAGTTTTGTTTGCCAGGGAAAAGCACCGTTGTTTGTGTTTGGGGGCCTGTGGCTGGGTGTGGCCGGCTGGCGCCTTAGAATCTACGTTACGCAGCATGGTTCCCAGACCCAAGGTGGCACCAGTGCCAAGTCGGGCTGGTTTGATAGTACCAAGTGGCTCCTGCAATCTGCCATCCTGAAGCGGGGCAGCTTACTTTTGTTTGCCAGGGAAACGGGCCGAGGTTTGTGACTGGGGACCTATGGCTGGGAGTGACCGGCTGGCACCTGGAAAGCTACAATAGGCAGGATGGTTACCAGACCCATGGTAGCAGCAGTGCCAAGTAGGGCTGGTTTGATAGTACCAAGTGGCTCCTGCAATCTGCCATCAAAAAGTTGGCAGGCGAGTTTTGTTTTCCAGGGAAAAGTGCCGTTGTTTGTGTTTGGGGGCCTGTGGCTGGGAGTGGCCGGCTGGCTCCTTTGAACCCAAGATACGCAGGATGGTTCCCAGACCCAAGCTGGCACCAGTGCCAAGTCGGCCTGCGGTTTTAGTATCAAGTTCATCCTGCAATTTGCCTTCCAGAAGAGGGGCAGTTGAGTTTTGTTTGCCAGAGAAACGGGCCGAGGTTTCTGTTTGGGGGCATATGGCTGAGAGTGGCCGGCTGGCCCCTGAAAATCCACGATAGGCAGGATGGTTCCCAGATCAGAGGTGGAACCAGTGCCAAGTCGGGCTGGTTTGATAGTCCCAAGTGTCTCCTGCAATCTGCCATCCAGAAGCGGGGCAGCTTACTTTTGTTTGCCAGAGAAATGGGCCTAGGTTTTTGTTTGGGGGCCTGTGGCTAGGAGTGGCCGGCTGGCTCCTAAGAATCCACGATACGCAGGATATTTCCCACACCCAAGGTGGCACCAGTGCCAAGTCGGGCTGGTTTGATAGTACCAAGTGGCTCCTGCAAACTCCATCAAAATGTTGGCAGGCGTGTTTTGTTTTCCAGGGAACAGCGCCGTTGATTTTGTTTGGGGGCCTGTGGCTGGGAGTGGCCGGCTGGCTCCTTAGAATCCACGATACGCAGCATGGTTCCCAGACCCAAGGTGGCACCAGAGCCAAGACGGGCTGGTTTTATAACACCAAGTGGCTCCTGCAATCTGCCATCCAGAAGTGAGGCAGCTAAGTTTTGTTTGCCAGAAAAAAGGGCCGTGGTTTTTGTTTGGGGGCCTCTGGCTGGGAGTAGCCGGCTGGCTCCTTAAAATCCACAATAGGCAGGATGGTTCCCAGAGCCAAGGTGGCACCAGTGCCAAGCCGGGCTGGTTTGATAGTACCAAGTGGCTCCTGCAATCTGCCATCCAGAAGCGGGGCAGCTGAGTTTTGTTTGCCAGAGAAAAGGGCCGTGGGTTGTGTTTGGGGGCATATGGCTGGGAGTGGCCACCTGGCTCCTTAAAATGCACGATATGCCGCATGATAACCAGACGCAAGGTGGCACCAGTGCCAAGTCGGGCTGTTTTTGTAGTACCAAGTAGCTCCTGCAATTTGCCATCCAGAAGCGGGGCAGCTAAATTTTGTTTGCTAGAGAAAAGGGCTGTGGTTTGTGTTTGGGGGCCTATGGCTGAGAGTGGCCGGCTGGCCCCTGAAAATCAACGATAGGCAGGATGGTTCCCAGATACCAAGGTGGCACCAGTGCCAAGTAAGGCTGGTTGTATGATTCAAAGTGACTCCTGCAATCTACCATCCAGAAGCGGGGCAGCTGAGTTTTTTTTGCCAGAGAAAAGGTCCGTGGTTTGTTTTTGGGGCATACGGCTGGGAATTGCCGGCTGGCTCCTTAAAATGCTCGATACGCAGGATGGTTCCCAGACCCAAGGTGGCACCAGTGCCAAGTGGGACTCTTTTTGTAGTACCAAGTGTGTCCTGCAATTTGCCCTCCAGAAGAGGGGCAGTTGAGTTTTGTTTGCCAGAGAAAAGGGCCGAGGTTTGTGTTTGGGGGCCTATGGCTGGGAGTGACCGGCTGGCCCCTGAAAATCCACGATACGCAGGATGGTTCCCAGATCCAAGGTGGTACCAATACCAAGTCGGGCTGGTTTGATAGCATCAAGTGGCTCCTGCAAACGGCCATCCAGAAGCGGGGCAGCTGAGTTTTGTTTGCCAGGGAAATGGGCCGTTGTTTGTGTTTGGGGGCCTGTGGCTGGGAGTGTTCGGCTGGTTCCTGAATATGTACGATACGCAGGATGGTTCCCAGATCCAAGGTGGCAGCAGTGCCATGTTGTGCTGGTGTGATAGTCCCAAGTGGCTCCTGCAATCTGCCATCCACAAGTGGGGCAGCTGATTTTTGTTTGCCAGAGAAAAGGTCCGTGGTTTGGTTTTGGGCGCATATGGCTCAGAGTGGCCGGCTGGCCCCTGAAAATCCACGATACACAGGATGGTTCCCAGATCCAAGGTGGCACCTGTGCCAAGTCGGGCTGATTTGATAGTACTAAGTAGCTCCTGCAATCTGCCATCCAGAAGCGGGGCAGCTTACTTTTGCTTGCCAGGGAAACGGGCAGAGTTTTGTGTCTGGGGTCCTGTGGCTGGGAGTGGCCCGCTGGCTAATTAGAATCCACGATACGCAGGATGTTTTCCAGACCAGTGGTGGCACCAGTGCCAAGTCGGGCTGGTTTGATGGTTCAAAGTGGCTCCTTCAATCTGCCATCCAGAAGCGGGGTAGCTTACTTTTGTTTGCCAGGGAATCGGGCAGAGCTTTGTGTCTGGGGCCTATGGCTGGGACTGACCGGCTGGCTCCTGAAAAGCTACGATAGGCAGGATGGTTACCAGACCCATGGTGGCACCAGTGCCAAGTTGGGCTGGTTTGATAGTACCAAGTGGCTCCTGCAATCTGCCATCAAAAAGTTGGCAGGCCAGTTTTGTTTTCCAGGGAAAAGCGCCGTTTTTTGTGTTTGGCGGCATGTGGCTGGGAGTGGCCAGCTGGCTCCTTAGAATCCACGATACGCAGCATCGTTCCCAGAGCCAAGGTGGCACCAGTGCCAAGTCGGGCTGGTTTGATGGTGCAAAGTAGTTCCTGCAATCTGCCATCCAGAAGCGGGGTAGCTTACTTGTGTTTGCCAAGGAAACGTGCCGATGTTTGTATCTCGAGGCCTATGGCTGGGACTGACCGGCTGTCTCCTGAAAAGCTACGATAGGCAGGATGGTGACCAGACCCATGGTGGCACCAGTGCCATGTTGGGCTGATTTGATAGTACCAAGTGGCTCCTGCAATCTGCTCACAAAAAGTTGGCAGGCGAGTTTAGTTTTCCAGGGAAAAGCGCCGTTGTTTGTGTTTGGGGTCCTGTGGCTGGGAGTGGCCGGCTGGCTAATTAGAATCCACGATACGCAGGATGGTTCCCAGACCAGAGGTGGCACCCGTGCCAAGTCGGGCTAGTTTGATGGTGCAAAGTGGCTCCTGCAATCTGCCATCCAGAAGCGCGGTAGCTTACTTTTGTTTGCCAGGGAAACGGGCCGAGCTTTGTGTCTGGCGGCCTATGGCTGGGAGTGACCGGCTGGCTCCTGAAAAGCTACGATAGGCAGGATGGTTACCAGACCCATGGTGGCACCAGTGCCAAGTTGGGCTGATTTGATAGTACCAAGTGGCTCCTGCAATCTGCCATCCAGAAGCAGGGCAGCTGAGTTTTGTTTGCCAGAGAAAAGGGCCGTGGTTTGTGTTTGAGGGCATATGGCGGAGATTGGCCGGCTGACCCCTGAAAATCCACAATAGGCAGGAGGGTTCCCAGAGCAAGGTGGCACAAGTGCCAAGTCGGGCTGGTTTGATAGTACTAAATAGCTCCTGCAATCTGCCATCCAGAAGCGGGGCAGCTTACTTTTGCTTGCCAGGGAAACGGGCAGAGTTTTGTGTCTGGGGTCCTGTGGCTGGGAGTGGCCCGCTGGCTAATTAGAATCCACGATACGCAGGATGTTTTCCAGACCAGTGGTGGCACCAGTGCCAAGTCGGGCTGGTTTGATGGTTCAAAGTGGCTCCTTCAATCTGCCATCCAGAAGCGGGGTAGCTTACTTTTGTTTGCCAGGGAATCGGGCAGAGCTTTGTGTCTGGGGCCTATGGCTGGGACTGACCGGCTGGCTCCTGAAAAGCTACGATAGGCAGGATGGTTACCAGACCCATGGAGGCACCAGTGCCAAGTTGGGCTGGTTTGATAGTACCAAGTGGTTCCTGAAATCTGCCATGCAGAAGCGGGACAGCTTACTTTTATTTACCATGGAAATGGGCCGAGCTTTGTGTCTGGGCGCCTGTGGCTGGGAGTGACCGGCTGGCTCCTGAAAAGCTATGATAGGCAGGATTGTGACAAGACCCATGGTGGCACCAGTGCCAAGTTGCGCTGGTTTGATAGCACGAAGTGGCTCCTGCAATCTGCCATCAAAAAGTTGGTAGGCGAGTTTTGTTTTCCAGGGAAAAGAGCCGTTGTTTGTGTTTGGGGGCCTGTGGCTGGGAGTGGCCGGCTGGCTCCTTAGAATCCACGATACGCAGGATGGTTCCCAGACCAGAGGTGGCACCAGTGCCAAGTTGGGCTGTTTTTGTAGTACCAAGTGCGTCCTGCAATTTGCCTTCCAGAAGAGGGGCAGTTGAGTTTTGTTTGCCAGAGAAAAGGGCCGTGGTTTGTGTTTGAGGGCATATGGCTGAGAGTGGCCGGCTGACACCACAAAATCCACAATAGGCAGGATGGTTCCCAGAGCCAAGGTGGCACCAGTGCCAAGTCGGGCTGGTTTGATAGTACTAAACAGCTCCTGCAATCTGCCATCCAGAAGCGGGGTAGCTTAATTTTGTTTGTCAGGGAAACGGGCAGAGCTTTGTGTCTGGGGTCCTGTGGCTGGGAGTGGCCGGCTGGCTCCTTAGAATCCACGATACACAGGATGGTTCCCAGACCAGTGGTGGCACCAGTGCCAAGTTGGGCTGGTTTGATAGTACCAAGTGGCTCCTGCAATCTGCCATGAAAAAGTTGGCAGGCCAGTTTTGTTTTCCAGGGAAAAGCGCCGTTGTTTTTGTTTGGGGGCCTGTGGCTGGGAGTGGCCGGCTGGCTAATTAGAATCCACGATACGCAGGATGGTTCCCAGACCCGAGGTGGCACCAGTGCCAAGTCGGGATAGTTTGATGGTGCAAAGTGGCTCCTGCAATCTGCCATCCAGAAGCGGGTTAGCTTACTTTTGTTTGCCAGGGAAACGGGCCGAGGTTTCTTTCTGGGGGCCTATGGTTGGGAGTGACCGGCTGGCTCCTGAAAAGCTACAGTAGGCAGGATGATTACCAGACCCATGGTGGCACCAGTGCCAAGTTGGGCTGGTTTGATAGTACCAAGTGGCTCCTGCAATCTGCCATCAAAATTTGGCAGGCGAGTTTTGTTTTCCAGGGAAAAGCGCCGTTGTTTGTGTTTGGGGCCCTGTGGCTGGGAGTGGCCGCCTGTCGTCTTAGAATCCACGTTACGCAGCATGGTTCCCAGATCCAAGGTGGCACCAGTGCCAAGTCGGGCTGGTTTGATAGTACCAAGTGGCTCCTGCAATCTGCCATCCAGAAGCGGGGCAGCTTACTTTTGTTTGCCAGGGAAACGGGCCGAGGTATTTGTCTGGGGCCCTATGGCAGGCAGTGACTGGCTGGCTCCTGAAAAGCTACGATAGGCAGGATGTTTACCAGACCCATGGTGGCACCAGTGCCAAGTTGGGCTAATTTGATAGTACCAAGTGGCTCCTGCAATCTTCCATCCAGAAGCGGGGCAGCTTACTTTTGTTTTCCATGGAAACGGGCCGAGGTTTCTGTCTGGGGGTCTATGGCTGGGAGTGACCTCCTGGCTCCTGAAAAGCTATGCTAGGCAGGATGGTGACCAGACCCATGGTGGCACCAGTGCCAAGTAGGGCTGGTTTGATAGTACCAAGTGGCTCCTGCAATCTGCCATCCAGAAGCGGTGCAGCTGAGTTTTGTTTGCCAGAGGAAAGGACCGTGGGTTGTGTTTGGGGGCCTATGGCTGGGAGTGGCCGTCTGTCTCAATAAAAAGATCGATACGCAGGATGGTTCCCAGACCCAAGGTGGCACCAGTGCCAAGTCGGGCTGTTTTTATAGTACCAAGTGCGTTCTGCAATTTGCCATCCAGAAGAGGGGCAGTTGAGTTTTGTTTGCCAGGGAAAAGCACCGTTGTTTGTGTTTGGGGGCCTGTGGCTGGGTGTGGCCGGCTGGCGCCTTAGAATCTACGTTACGCAGCATGGTTCCCAGACCCAAGGTGGCACCAGTGCCAAGTCGGGCTGGTTTGATAGTACCAAGTGGCTCCTGCAATCTGCCATCCTGAAGCGGGGCAGCTTACTTTTGTTTGCCAGGGAAACGGGCCGAGGTTTGTGACTGGGGACCTATGGCTGGGAGTGACCGGCTGGCACCTGGAAAGCTACAATAGGCAGGATGGTTACCAGACCCATGGTAGCAGCAGTGCCAAGTAGGGCTGGTTTGATAGTACCAAGTGGCTCCTGCAATCTGCCATCAAAAAGTTGGCAGGCGAGTTTTGTTTTCCAGGGAAAAGTGCCGTTGTTTGTGTTTGGGGGCCTGTGGCTGGGAGTGGCCGGCTGGCTCCTTTGAACCCAAGATACGCAGGATGGTTCCCAGACCCAAGCTGGCACCAGTGCCAAGTCGGCCTGCGGTTTTAGTATCAAGTTCATCCTGCAATTTGCCTTCCAGAAGAGGGGCAGTTGAGTTTTGTTTGCCAGAGAAACGGGCCGAGGTTTCTGTTTGGGGGCATATGGCTGAGAGTGGCCGGCTGGCCCCTGAAAATCCACGATAGGCAGGATGGTTCCCAGATCAGAGGTGGAACCAGTGCCAAGTCGGGCTGGTTTGATAGTCCCAAGTGTCTCCTGCAATCTGCCATCCAGAAGCGGGGCAGCTTACTTTTGTTTGCCAGAGAAATGGGCCTAGGTTTTTGTTTGGGGGCCTGTGGCTAGGAGTGGCCGGCTGGCTCCTAAGAATCCACGATACGCAGGATATTTCCCACACCCAAGGTGGCACCAGTGCCAAGTCGGGCTGGTTTGATAGTACCAAGTGGCTCCTGCAAACTCCATCAAAATGTTGGCAGGCGTGTTTTGTTTTCCAGGGAACAGCGCCGTTGATTTTGTTTGGGGGCCTGTGGCTGGGAGTGGCCGGCTGGCTCCTTAGAATCCACGATACGCAGCATGGTTCCCAGACCCAAGGTGGCACCAGAGCCAAGACGGGCTGGTTTTATAACACCAAGTGGCTCCTGCAATCTGCCATCCAGAAGTGAGGCAGCTAAGTTTTGTTTGCCAGAAAAAAGGGCCGTGGTTTTTGTTTGGGGGCCTCTGGCTGGGAGTAGCCGGCTGGCTCCTTAAAATCCACAATAGGCAGGATGGTTCCCAGAGCCAAGGTGGCACCAGTGCCAAGCCGGGCTGGTTTGATAGTACCAAGTGGCTCCTGCAATCTGCCATCCAGAAGCGGGGCAGCTGAGTTTTGTTTGCCAGAGAAAAGGGCCGTGGGTTGTGTTTGGGGGCATATGGCTGGGAGTGGCCACCTGGCTCCTTAAAATGCACGATATGCCGCATGATAACCAGACGCAAGGTGGCACCAGTGCCAAGTCGGGCTGTTTTTGTAGTACCAAGTAGCTCCTGCAATTTGCCATCCAGAAGCGGGGCAGCTAAATTTTGTTTGCTAGAGAAAAGGGCTGTGGTTTGTGTTTGGGGGCCTATGGCTGAGAGTGGCCGGCTGGCCCCTGAAAATCAACGATAGGCAGGATGGTTCCCAGATACCAAGGTGGCACCAGTGCCAAGTAAGGCTGGTTGTATGATTCAAAGTGACTCCTGCAATCTACCATCCAGAAGCGGGGCAGCTGAGTTTTTTTTGCCAGAGAAAAGGTCCGTGGTTTGTTTTTGGGGCATACGGCTGGGAATTGCCGGCTGGCTCCTTAAAATGCTCGATACGCAGGATGGTTCCCAGACCCAAGGTGGCACCAGTGCCAAGTGGGACTCTTTTTGTAGTACCAAGTGTGTCCTGCAATTTGCCCTCCAGAAGAGGGGCAGTTGAGTTTTGTTTGCCAGAGAAAAGGGCCGAGGTTTGTGTTTGGGGGCCTATGGCTGGGAGTGACCGGCTGGCCCCTGAAAATCCACGATACGCAGGATGGTTCCCAGATCCAAGGTGGTACCAATACCAAGTCGGGCTGGTTTGATAGCATCAAGTGGCTCCTGCAAACGGCCATCCAGAAGCGGGGCAGCTGAGTTTTGTTTGCCAGGGAAATGGGCCGTTGTTTGTGTTTGGGGGCCTGTGGCTGGGAGTGTTCGGCTGGTTCCTGAATATGTACGATACGCAGGATGGTTCCCAGATCCAAGGTGGCAGCAGTGCCATGTTGTGCTGGTGTGATAGTCCCAAGTGGCTCCTGCAATCTGCCATCCACAAGTGGGGCAGCTGATTTTTGTTTGCCAGAGAAAAGGTCCGTGGTTTGGTTTTGGGCGCATATGGCTCAGAGTGGCCGGCTGGCCCCTGAAAATCCACGATACACAGGATGGTTCCCAGATCCAAGGTGGCACCTGTGCCAAGTCGGGCTGATTTGATAGTACTAAGTAGCTCCTGCAATCTGCCATCCAGAAGCGGGGCAGCTTACTTTTGCTTGCCAGGGAAACGGGCAGAGTTTTGTGTCTGGGGTCCTGTGGCTGGGAGTGGCCCGCTGGCTAATTAGAATCCACGATACGCAGGATGTTTTCCAGACCAGTGGTGGCACCAGTGCCAAGTCGGGCTGGTTTGATGGTTCAAAGTGGCTCCTTCAATCTGCCATCCAGAAGCGGGGTAGCTTACTTTTGTTTGCCAGGGAATCGGGCAGAGCTTTGTGTCTGGGGCCTATGGCTGGGACTGACCGGCTGGCTCCTGAAAAGCTACGATAGGCAGGATGGTTACCAGACCCATGGAGGCACCAGTGCCAAGTTGGGCTGGTTTGATAGTACCAAGTGGTTCCTGAAATCTGCCATGCAGAAGCGGGACAGCTTACTTTTATTTACCATGGAAATGGGCCGAGCTTTGTGTCTGGGCGCCTGTGGCTGGGAGTGACCGGCTGGCTCCTGAAAAGCTATGATAGGCAGGATTGTGACAAGACCCATGGTGGCACCAGTGCCAAGTTGCGCTGGTTTGATAGCACGAAGTGGCTCCTGCAATCTGCCATCAAAAAGTTGGTAGGCGAGTTTTGTTTTCCAGGGAAAAGAGCCGTTGTTTGTGTTTGGGGGCCTGTGGCTGGGAGTGGCCGGCTGGCTCCTTAGAATCCACGATACGCAGGATGGTTCCCAGACCAGAGGTGGCACCAGTGCCAAGTTGGGCTGTTTTTGTAGTACCAAGTGCGTCCTGCAATTTGCCTTCCAGAAGAGGGGCAGTTGAGTTTTGTTTGCCAGAGAAAAGGGCCATGGTTTGTGTTTGAGGGCATATGGCTGAGAGTGGCCGGCTGACACCACAAAATCCACAATAGGCAGGATGGTTCCCAGAGCCAAGGTGGCACCAGTGCCAAGTCGGGCTGGTTTGATAGTACTAAACAGCTCCTGCAATCTGCCATCCAGAAGCGGGGTAGCTTAATTTTGTTTGTCAGGGAAACGGGCAGAGCTTTGTGTCTGGGGTCCTGTGGCTGGGAGTGGCCGGCTGGCTCCTTAGAATCCACGATACACAGGATGGTTCCCAGACCAGTGGTGGCACCAGTGCCAAGTTGGGCTGGTTTGATAGTACCAAGTGGCTCCTGCAATCTGCCATGAAAAAGTTGGCAGGCCAGTTTTGTTTTCCAGGGAAAAGCGCCGTTGTTTTTGTTTGGGGGCCTGTGGCTGGGAGTGGCCGGCTGGCTAATTAGAATCCACGATACGCAGGATGGTTCCCAGACCCGAGGTGGCACCAGTGCCAAGTCGGGATAGTTTGATGGTGCAAAGTGGCTCCTGCAATCTGACATCCAGAAGCGGGGTAGATTACTTTTGTTTGCCAGGGAAACGGGCCGAGGTTTCTTTCTGGGGGCCTATGGTTGGGAGTGACCGGCTGGCTCCTGAAAAGCTACAGTAGGCAGGATGATTACCAGACCCATGGTGGCACCAGTGCCAAGTTGGGCTGGTTTGATAGTACCAAGTGGCTCCTGCAATCTGCCATCAAAATTTGGCAGGCGAGTTTTGTTTTCCAGGGAAAAGCGCCGTTGTTTGTGTTTGGGGCCCTGTGGCTGGGAGTGGCCGCCTGTCGTCTTAGAATCCACGTTACGCAGCATGGTTCCCAGATCCAAGGTGGCACCAGTGCCAAGTCGGGCTGGTTTGATAGTACCAAGTGGCTCCTGCAATCTGCCATCCAGAAGCGGGGCAGCTTACTTTTGTTTGCCAGGGAAACGGGCCGAGGTATTTGTCTGGGGCCCTATGGCAGGCAGTGACTGGCTGGCTCCTGAAAAGCTACGATAGGCAGGATGTTTACCAGACCCATGGTGGCACCAGTGCCAAGTTGGGCTAATTTGATAGTACCAAGTGGCTCCTGCAATCTTCCATCCAGAAGCGGGGCAGCTTACTTTTGTTTTCCATGGAAACGGGCCGAGGTTTCTGTCTGGGGGTCTATGGCTGGGAGTGACCTCCTGGCTCCTGAAAAGCTATGCTAGGCAGGATGGTGACCAGACCCATGGTGGCACCAGTGCCAAGTAGGGCTGGTTTGATAGTACCAAGTGGCTCCTGCAATCTGCCATCCAGAAGCGGTGCAGCTGAGTTTTGTTTGCCAGAGGAAAGGACCGTGGGTTGTGTTTGGGGGCCTATGGCTGGGAGTGGCCGTCTGTCTCAATAAAAAGATCGATACGCAGGATGGTTCCCAGACCCAAGGTGGCACCAGTGCCAAGTCGGGCTGTTTTTATAGTACCAAGTGCGTTCTGCAATTTGCCATCCAGAAGAGGGGCAGTTGAGTTTTGTTTGCCAGGGAAAAGCACCGTTGTTTGTGTTTGGGGGCCTGTGGCTGGGTGTGGCCGGCTGGCGCCTTAGAATCTACGTTACGCAGCATGGTTCCCAGACCCAAGGTGGCACCAGTGCCAAGTCGGGCTGGTTTGATAGTACCAAGTGGCTCCTGCAATCTGCCATCCTGAAGCGGGGCAGCTTACTTTTGTTTGCCAGGGAAACGGGCCGAGGTTTGTGACTGGGGACCTATGGCTGGGAGTGACCGGCTGGCACCTGGAAAGCTACAATAGGCAGGATGGTTACCAGACCCATGGTAGCAGCAGTGCCAAGTAGGGCTGGTTTGATAGTACCAAGTGGCTCCTGCAATCTGCCATCAAAAAGTTGGCAGGCGAGTTTTGTTTTCCAGGGAAAAGTGCCGTTGTTTGTGTTTGGGGGCCTGTGGCTGGGAGTGGCCGGCTGGCTCCTTTGAACCCAAGATACGCAGGATGGTTCCCAGACCCAAGCTGGCACCAGTGCCAAGTCGGCCTGCGGTTTTAGTATCAAGTTCATCCTGCAATTTGCCTTCCAGAAGAGGGGCAGTTGAGTTTTGTTTGCCAGAGAAACGGGCCGAGGTTTCTGTTTGGGGGCATATGGCTGAGAGTGGCCGGCTGGCCCCTGAAAATCCACGATAGGCAGGATGGTTCCCAGATCAGAGGTGGAACCAGTGCCAAGTCGGGCTGGTTTGATAGTCCCAAGTGTCTCCTGCAATCTGCCATCCAGAAGCGGGGCAGCTTACTTTTGTTTGCCAGAGAAATGGGCCTAGGTTTTTGTTTGGGGGCCTGTGGCTAGGAGTGGCCGGCTGGCTCCTAAGAATCCACGATACGCAGGATATTTCCCACACCCAAGGTGGCACCAGTGCCAAGTCGGGCTGGTTTGATAGTACCAAGTGGCTCCTGCAAACTCCATCAAAATGTTGGCAGGCGTGTTTTGTTTTCCAGGGAACAGCGCCGTTGATTTTGTTTGGGGGCCTGTGGCTGGGAGTGGCCGGCTGGCTCCTTAGAATCCACGATACGCAGCATGGTTCCCAGACCCAAGGTGGCACCAGAGCCAAGACGGGCTGGTTTTATAACACCAAGTGGCTCCTGCAATCTGCCATCCAGAAGTGAGGCAGCTAAGTTTTGTTTGCCAGAAAAAAGGGCCGTGGTTTTTGTTTGGGGGCCTCTGGCTGGGAGTAGCCGGCTGGCTCCTTAAAATCCACAATAGGCAGGATGGTTCCCAGAGCCAAGGTGGCACCAGTGCCAAGCCGGGCTGGTTTGATAGTACCAAGTGGCTCCTGCAATCTGCCATCCAGAAGCGGGGCAGCTGAGTTTTGTTTGCCAGAGAAAAGGGCCGTGGGTTGTGTTTGGGGGCATATGGCTGGGAGTGGCCACCTGGCTCCTTAAAATGCACGATATGCCGCATGATAACCAGACGCAAGGTGGCACCAGTGCCAAGTCGGGCTGTTTTTGTAGTACCAAGTAGCTCCTGCAATTTGCCATCCAGAAGCGGGGCAGCTAAATTTTGTTTGCTAGAGAAAAGGGCTGTGGTTTGTGTTTGGGGGCCTATGGCTGAGAGTGGCCGGCTGGCCCCTGAAAATCAACGATAGGCAGGATGGTTCCCAGATACCAAGGTGGCACCAGTGCCAAGTAAGGCTGGTTGTATGATTCAAAGTGACTCCTGCAATCTACCATCCAGAAGCGGGGCAGCTGAGTTTTTTTTGCCAGAGAAAAGGTCCGTGGTTTGTTTTTGGGGCATACGGCTGGGAATTGCCGGCTGGCTCCTTAAAATGCTCGATACGCAGGATGGTTCCCAGACCCAAGGTGGCACCAGTGCCAAGTGGGACTCTTTTTGTAGTACCAAGTGTGTCCTGCAATTTGCCCTCCAGAAGAGGGGCAGTTGAGTTTTGTTTGCCAGAGAAAAGGGCCGAGGTTTGTGTTTGGGGGCCTATGGCTGGGAGTGACCGGCTGGCCCCTGAAAATCCACGATACGCAGGATGGTTCCCAGATCCAAGGTGGTACCAATACCAAGTCGGGCTGGTTTGATAGCATCAAGTGGCTCCTGCAAACGGCCATCCAGAAGCGGGGCAGCTGAGTTTTGTTTGCCAGGGAAATGGGCCGTTGTTTGTGTTTGGGGGCCTGTGGCTGGGAGTGTTCGGCTGGTTCCTGAATATGTACGATACGCAGGATGGTTCCCAGATCCAAGGTGGCAGCAGTGCCATGTTGTGCTGGTGTGATAGTCCCAAGTGGCTCCTGCAATCTGCCATCCACAAGTGGGGCAGCTGATTTTTGTTTGCCAGAGAAAAGGTCCGTGGTTTGGTTTTGGGCGCATATGGCTCAGAGTGGCCGGCTGGCCCCTGAAAATCCACGATACACAGGATGGTTCCCAGATCCAAGGTGGCACCTGTGCCAAGTCGGGCTGATTTGATAGTACTAAGTAGCTCCTGCAATCTGCCATCCAGAAGCGGGGCAGCTTACTTTTGCTTGCCAGGGAAACGGGCAGAGTTTTGTGTCTGGGGTCCTGTGGCTGGGAGTGGCCCGCTGGCTAATTAGAATCCACGATACGCAGGATGTTTTCCAGACCAGTGGTGGCACCAGTGCCAAGTCGGGCTGGTTTGATGGTTCAAAGTGGCTCCTTCAATCTGCCATCCAGAAGCGGGGTAGCTTACTTTTGTTTGCCAGGGAATCGGGCAGAGCTTTGTGTCTGGGGCCTATGGCTGGGACTGACCGGCTGGCTCCTGAAAAGCTACGATAGGCAGGATGGTTACCAGACCCATGGTGGCACCAGTGCCAAGTTGGGCTGGTTTGATAGTACCAAGTGGCTCCTGCAATCTGCCATCAAAAAGTTGGCAGGCCAGTTTTGTTTTCCAGGGAAAAGCGCCGTTTTTTGTGTTTGGCGGCATGTGGCTGGGAGTGGCCAGCTGGCTCCTTAGAATCCACGATACGCAGCATCGTTCCCAGAGCCAAGGTGGCACCAGTGCCAAGTCGGGCTGGTTTGATGGTGCAAAGTAGTTCCTGCAATCTGCCATCCAGAAGCGGGGTAGCTTACTTGTGTTTGCCAAGGAAACGTGCCGATGTTTGTATCTCGAGGCCTATGGCTGGGACTGACCGGCTGTCTCCTGAAAAGCTACGATAGGCAGGATGGTGACCAGACCCATGGTGGCACCAGTGCCATGTTGGGCTGATTTGATAGTACCAAGTGGCTCCTGCAATCTGCTCACAAAAAGTTGGCAGGCGAGTTTAGTTTTCCAGGGAAAAGCGCCGTTGTTTGTGTTTGGGGTCCTGTGGCTGGGAGTGGCCGGCTGGCTAATTAGAATCCACGATACGCAGGATGGTTCCCAGACCAGAGGTGGCACCCGTGCCAAGTCGGGCTAGTTTGATGGTGCAAAGTGGCTCCTGCAATCTGCCATCCAGAAGCGCGGTAGCTTACTTTTGTTTGCCAGGGAAACGGGCCGAGCTTTGTGTCTGGCGGCCTATGGCTGGGAGTGACCGGCTGGCTCCTGAAAAGCTACGATAGGCAGGATGGTTACCAGACCCATGGTGGCACCAGTGCCAAGTTGGGCTGATTTGATAGTACCAAGTGGCTCCTGCAATCTGCCATCCAGAAGCAGGGCAGCTGAGTTTTGTTTGCCAGAGAAAAGGGCCGTGGTTTGTGTTTGAGGGCATATGGCGGAGATTGGCCGGCTGACCCCTGAAAATCCACAATAGGCAGGAGGGTTCCCAGAGCAAGGTGGCACAAGTGCCAAGTCGGGCTGGTTTGATAGTACTAAATAGCTCCTGCAATCTGCCATCCAGAAGCGGGGCAGCTTACTTTTGCTTGCCAGGGAAACGGGCAGAGTTTTGTGTCTGGGGTCCTGTGGCTGGGAGTGGCCCGCTGGCTAATTAGAATCCACGATACGCAGGATGTTTTCCAGACCAGTGGTGGCACCAGTGCCAAGTCGGGCTGGTTTGATGGTTCAAAGTGGCTCCTTCAATCTGCCATCCAGAAGCGGGGTAGCTTACTTTTGTTTGCCAGGGAATCGGGCAGAGCTTTGTGTCTGGGGCCTATGGCTGGGACTGACCGGCTGGCTCCTGAAAAGCTACGATAGGCAGGATGGTTACCAGACCCATGGAGGCACCAGTGCCAAGTTGGGCTGGTTTGATAGTACCAAGTGGTTCCTGAAATCTGCCATGCAGAAGCGGGACAGCTTACTTTTATTTACCATGGAAATGGGCCGAGCTTTGTGTCTGGGCGCCTGTGGCTGGGAGTGACCGGCTGGCTCCTGAAAAGCTATGATAGGCAGGATTGTGACAAGACCCATGGTGGCACCAGTGCCAAGTTGCGCTGGTTTGATAGCACGAAGTGGCTCCTGCAATCTGCCATCAAAAAGTTGGTAGGCGAGTTTTGTTTTCCAGGGAAAAGAGCCGTTGTTTGTGTTTGGGGGCCTGTGGCTGGGAGTGGCCGGCTGGCTCCTTAGAATCCACGATACGCAGGATGGTTCCCAGACCAGAGGTGGCACCAGTGCCAAGTTGGGCTGTTTTTGTAGTACCAAGTGCGTCCTGCAATTTGCCTTCCAGAAGAGGGGCAGTTGAGTTTTGTTTGCCAGAGAAAAGGGCCGTGGTTTGTGTTTGAGGGCATATGGCTGAGAGTGGCCGGCTGACACCACAAAATCCACAATAGGCAGGATGGTTCCCAGAGCCAAGGTGGCACCAGTGCCAAGTCGGGCTGGTTTGATAGTACTAAACAGCTCCTGCAATCTGCCATCCAGAAGCGGGGTAGCTTAATTTTGTTTGTCAGGGAAACGGGCAGAGCTTTGTGTCTGGGGTCCTGTGGCTGGGAGTGGCCGGCTGGCTCCTTAGAATCCACGATACACAGGATGGTTCCCAGACCAGTGGTGGCACCAGTGCCAAGTTGGGCTGGTTTGATAGTACCAAGTGGCTCCTGCAATCTGCCATGAAAAAGTTGGCAGGCCAGTTTTGTTTTCCAGGGAAAAGCGCCGTTGTTTTTGTTTGGGGGCCTGTGGCTGGGAGTGGCCGGCTGGCTAATTAGAATCCACGATACGCAGGATGGTTCCCAGACCCGAGGTGGCACCAGTGCCAAGTCGGGATAGTTTGATGGTGCAAAGTGGCTCCTGCAATCTGCCATCCAGAAGCGGGTTAGCTTACTTTTGTTTGCCAGGGAAACGGGCCGAGGTTTCTTTCTGGGGGCCTATGGTTGGGAGTGACCGGCTGGCTCCTGAAAAGCTACAGTAGGCAGGATGATTACCAGACCCATGGTGGCACCAGTGCCAAGTTGGGCTGGTTTGATAGTACCAAGTGGCTCCTGCAATCTGCCATCAAAATTTGGCAGGCGAGTTTTGTTTTCCAGGGAAAAGCGCCGTTGTTTGTGTTTGGGGCCCTGTGGCTGGGAGTGGCCGCCTGTCGTCTTAGAATCCACGTTACGCAGCATGGTTCCCAGATCCAAGGTGGCACCAGTGCCAAGTCGGGCTGGTTTGATAGTACCAAGTGGCTCCTGCAATCTGCCATCCAGAAGCGGGGCAGCTTACTTTTGTTTGCCAGGGAAACGGGCCGAGGTATTTGTCTGGGGCCCTATGGCAGGCAGTGACTGGCTGGCTCCTGAAAAGCTACGATAGGCAGGATGTTTACCAGACCCATGGTGGCACCAGTGCCAAGTTGGGCTAATTTGATAGTACCAAGTGGCTCCTGCAATCTTCCATCCAGAAGCGGGGCAGCTTACTTTTGTTTTCCATGGAAACGGGCCGAGGTTTCTGTCTGGGGGTCTATGGCTGGGAGTGACCTCCTGGCTCCTGAAAAGCTATGCTAGGCAGGATGGTGACCAGACCCATGGTGGCACCAGTGCCAAGTAGGGCTGGTTTGATAGTACCAAGTGGCTCCTGCAATCTGCCATCCAGAAGCGGTGCAGCTGAGTTTTGTTTGCCAGAGGAAAGGACCGTGGGTTGTGTTTGGGGGCCTATGGCTGGGAGTGGCCGTCTGTCTCAATAAAAAGATCGATACGCAGGATGGTTCCCAGACCCAAGGTGGCACCAGTGCCAAGTCGGGCTGTTTTTATAGTACCAAGTGCGTTCTGCAATTTGCCATCCAGAAGAGGGGCAGTTGAGTTTTGTTTGCCAGGGAAAAGCACCGTTGTTTGTGTTTGGGGGCCTGTGGCTGGGTGTGGCCGGCTGGCGCCTTAGAATCTACGTTACGCAGCATGGTTCCCAGACCCAAGGTGGCACCAGTGCCAAGTCGGGCTGGTTTGATAGTACCAAGTGGCTCCTGCAATCTGCCATCCTGAAGCGGGGCAGCTTACTTTTGTTTGCCAGGGAAACGGGCCGAGGTTTGTGACTGGGGACCTATGGCTGGGAGTGACCGGCTGGCACCTGGAAAGCTACAATAGGCAGGATGGTTACCAGACCCATGGTAGCAGCAGTGCCAAGTAGGGCTGGTTTGATAGTACCAAGTGGCTCCTGCAATCTGCCATCAAAAAGTTGGCAGGCGAGTTTTGTTTTCCAGGGAAAAGTGCCGTTGTTTGTGTTTGGGGGCCTGTGGCTGGGAGTGGCCGGCTGGCTCCTTTGAACCCAAGATACGCAGGATGGTTCCCAGACCCAAGCTGGCACCAGTGCCAAGTCGGCCTGCGGTTTTAGTATCAAGTTCATCCTGCAATTTGCCCTCCAGAAGAGGGGCAGTTGAGTTTTGTTTGCCAGAGAAACGGGCCGAGGTTTCTGTTTGGGGGCATATGGCTGAGAGTGGCCGGCTGGCCCCTGAAAATCCACGATAGGCAGGATGGTTCCCAGATCAGAGGTGGAACCAGTGCCAAGTCGGGCTGGTTTGATAGTCCCAAGTGTCTCCTGCAATCTGCCATCCAGAAGCGGGGCAGCTTACTTTTGTTTGCCAGAGAAATGGGCCTAGGTTTTTGTTTGGGGGCCTGTGGCTAGGAGTGGCCGGCTGGCTCCTAAGAATCCACGATACGCAGGATATTTCCCACACCCAAGGTGGCACCAGTGCCAAGTCGGGCTGGTTTGATAGTACCAAGTGGCTCCTGCAAACTCCATCAAAATGTTGGCAGGCGTGTTTTGTTTTCCAGGGAACAGCGCCGTTGATTTTGTTTGGGGGCCTGTGGCTGGGAGTGGCCGGCTGGCTCCTTAGAATCCACGATACGCAGCATGGTTCCCAGACCCAAGGTGGCACCAGAGCCAAGACGGGCTGGTTTTATAACACCAAGTGGCTCCTGCAATCTGCCATCCAGAAGTGAGGCAGCTAAGTTTTGTTTGCCAGAAAAAAGGGCCGTGGTTTTTGTTTGGGGGCCTCTGGCTGGGAGTAGCCGGCTGGCTCCTTAAAATCCACAATAGGCAGGATGGTTCCCAGAGCCAAGGTGGCACCAGTGCCAAGCCGGGCTGGTTTGATAGTACCAAGTGGCTCCTGCAATCTGCCATCCAGAAGCGGGGCAGCTGAGTTTTGTTTGCCAGAGAAAAGGGCCGTGGGTTGTGTTTGGGGGCATATGGCTGGGAGTGGCCACCTGGCTCCTTAAAATGCACGATATGCCGCATGATAACCAGACGCAAGGTGGCACCAGTGCCAAGTCGGGCTGTTTTTGTAGTACCAAGTAGCTCCTGCAATTTGCCATCCAGAAGCGGGGCAGCTAAATTTTGTTTGCTAGAGAAAAGGGCTGTGGTTTGTGTTTGGGGGCCTATGGCTGAGAGTGGCCGGCTGGCCCCTGAAAATCAACGATAGGCAGGATGGTTCCCAGATACCAAGGTGGCACCAGTGCCAAGTAAGGCTGGTTGTATGATTCAAAGTGACTCCTGCAATCTACCATCCAGAAGCGGGGCAGCTGAGTTTTTTTTGCCAGAGAAAAGGTCCGTGGTTTGTTTTTGGGGCATACGGCTGGGAATTGCCGGCTGGCTCCTTAAAATGCTCGATACGCAGGATGGTTCCCAGACCCAAGGTGGCACCAGTGCCAAGTGGGACTCTTTTTGTAGTACCAAGTGTGTCCTGCAATTTGCCCTCCAGAAGAGGGGCAGTTGAGTTTTGTTTGCCAGAGAAAAGGGCCGAGGTTTGTGTTTGGGGGCCTATGGCTGGGAGTGACCGGCTGGCCCCTGAAAATCCACGATACGCAGGATGGTTCCCAGATCCAAGGTGGTACCAATACCAAGTCGGGCTGGTTTGATAGCATCAAGTGGCTCCTGCAAACGGCCATCCAGAAGCGGGGCAGCTGAGTTTTGTTTGCCAGGGAAATGGGCCGTTGTTTGTGTTTGGGGGCCTGTGGCTGGGAGTGTTCGGCTGGTTCCTGAATATGTACGATACGCAGGATGGTTCCCAGATCCAAGGTGGCAGCAGTGCCATGTTGTGCTGGTGTGATAGTCCCAAGTGGCTCCTGCAATCTGCCATCCACAAGTGGGGCAGCTGATTTTTGTTTGCCAGAGAAAAGGTCTGTGGTTTGGTTTTGGGCGCATATGGCTCAGAGTGGCCGGCTGGCCCCTGAAAATCCACGATACACAGGATGGTTCCCAGATCCAAGGTGGCACCTGTGCCAAGTCGGGCTGATTTGATAGTACTAAGTAGCTCCTGCAATCTGCCATCCAGAAGCGGGGCAGCTTACTTTTGCTTGCCAGGGAAACGGGCAGAGTTTTGTGTCTGGGGTCCTGTGGCTGGGAGTGGCCCGCTGGCTAATTAGAATCCACGATACGCAGGATGTTTTCCAGACCAGTGGTGGCACCAGTGCCAAGTCGGGCTGGTTTGATGGTTCAAAGTGGCTCCTTCAATCTGCCATCCAGAAGCGGGGTAGCTTACTTTTGTTTGCCAGGGAATCGGGCAGAGCTTTGTGTCTGGGGCCTATGGCTGGGACTGACCGGCTGGCTCCTGAAAAGTTACGATAGGCAGGATGGTTACCAGACCCATGGTGGCACCAGTGCCAAGTTGGGCTGGTTTGATAGTACCAAGTGGCTCCTGCAATCTGCCATCAAAAAGTTGGCAGGCCAGTTTTGTTTTCCAGGGAAAAGCGCCGTTTTTTGTGTTTGGCGGCATGTGGCTGGGAGTGGCCAGCTGGCTCCTTAGAATCCACGATACGCAGCATCGTTCCCAGAGCCAAGGAGGCACCAGTGCCAAGTCGGGCTGGTTTGATGGTGCAAAGTAGTTCCTGCAATCTGCCATCCAGAAGCGGGGTAGCTTACTTGTGTTTGCCAAGGAAACGTGCCGATGTTTGTATCTCGAGGCCTATGGCTGGGACTGACCGGCTGTCTCCTGAAAAGCTACGATAGGCAGGATGGTGACCAGACCCATGGTGGCACCAGTGCCATGTTGGGCTGATTTGATAGTACCAAGTGGCTCCTGCAATCTGCCATCAAAAAGTTGGCAGGCGAGTTTAGTTTTCCAGGGAAAAGCGCCGTTGTTTGTGTTTGGGGTCCTGTGGCTGGGAGTGGCCGGCTGGCTAATTAGAATCCACGATACGCAGGATGGTTCCCAGACCAGAGGTGGCACCAGTGCCAAGTCGGGCTAGTTTGATGGTGCAAAGTGGCTCCTGCAATCTGCCATCCAGAAGCGCGGTAGCTTACTTTTGTTTGCCAGGGAAACGGGCCGAGCTTTGTGTCTGGCGGCCTATGGCTGGGAGTGACCGGCTGGCTCCTGAAAAGCTACGATAGGCAGGATGGTTACCAGACCCATGGTGGCACCAGTGCCAAGTTGGGCTGATTTGATAGTACCAAGTGGCTCCTGCAATCTGCCATCCAGAAGCAGGGCAGCTGAGTTTTGTTTGCCAGAAAAAAGGGCCGTGGTTTGTGTTTGAGGGCATATGGCGGAGATTGGCCGGCTGACCCCTGAAAATCCACAATAGGCAGGAGGGTTCCCAGAGCAAGGTGGCACAAGTGCCAAGTCGGGCTGGTTTGATAGTACTAAATAGCTCCTGCAATCTGCCATCCAGAAGCGGGGCAGCTTACTTTTGCTTGCCAGGGAAACGGGCAGAGTTTTGTGTCTGGGGTCCTGTGGCTGGGAGTGGCCCGCTGGCTAATTAGAATCCACGATACGCAGGATGTTTTCCAGACCAGTGGTGGCACCAGTGCCAAGTCGGGCTGGTTTGATGGTTCAAAGTGGCTCCTTCAATCTGCCATCCAGAAGCGGGGTAGCTTACTTTTGTTTGCCAGGGAATCGGGCAGAGCTTTGTGTCTGGGGCCTATGGCTGGGACTGACCGGCTGGCTCCTGAAAAGCTACGATAGGCAGGATGGTTACCAGACCCATGGAGGCACCAGTGCCAAGTTGGGCTGGTTTGATAGTACCAAGTGGTTCCTGAAATCTGCCATGCAGAAGCGGGACAGCTTACTTTTATTTACCATGGAAATGGGCCGAGCTTTGTGTCTGGGCGCCTGTGGCTGGGAGTGACCGGCTGGCTCCTGAAAAGCTATGATAGGCAGGATTGTGACAAGACCCATGGTGGCACCAGTGCCAAGTTGCGCTGGTTTGATAGCACGAAGTGGCTCCTGCAATCTGCCATCAAAAAGTTGGTAGGCGAGTTTTGTTTTCCAGGGAAAAGAGCCGTTGTTTGTGTTTGGGGGCCTGTGGCTGGGAGTGGCCGGCTGGCTCCTTAGAATCCACGATACGCAGGATGGTTCCCAGACCAGAGGTGGCACCAGTGCCAAGTTGGGCTGTTTTTGTAGTACCAAGTGCGTCCTGCAATTTGCCTTCCAGAAGAGGGGCAGTTGAGTTTTGTTTGCCAGAGAAAAGGGCCGTGGTTTGTGTTTGAGGGCATATGGCTGAGAGTGGCCGGCTGACACCACAAAATCCACAATAGGCAGGATGGTTCCCAGAGCCAAGGTGGCACCAGTGCCAAGTCGGGCTGGTTTGATAGTACTAAACAGCTCCTGCAATCTGCCATCCAGAAGCGGGGTAGCTTAATTTTGTTTGTCAGGGAAGCGGGCAGAGCTTTGTGTCTGGGGTCCTGTGGCTGGGAGTGGCCGGCTGGCTCCTTAGAATCCACGATACACAGGATGGTTCCCAGACCAGTGGTGGCACCAGTGCCAAGTTGGGCTGGTTTGATAGTACCAAGTGGCTCCTGCAATCTGCCATGAAAAAGTTGGCAGGCGAGTTTAGTTTTCCAGGGAAAAGCGCCGTTGTTTGTGTTTGGGGTCCTGTGGCTGGGAGTGGCCGGCTGGCTAATTAGAATCCACGATACGCAGGATGGTTCCCAGACCAGAGGTGGCACCAGTGCCAAGTCAGGCTAGTTTGATGGTGCAAAGTGGCTCCTGCAATCTGCCATCCAGAAGCGCGGTAGCTTACTTTTGTTTGCCAGGGAAACGGGCCGAGCTTTGTGTCTGGCGGCCTATGGCTGGGAGTGACCGGCTGGCTCCTGAAAAGCTACGATAGGCAGGATGGTTACCAGACCCATGGTGGCACCAGTGCCAAGTTGGGCTGATTTGATAGTACCAAGTGGCTCCTGCAATCTGCCATCCAGAAGCAGGGCAGCTGAGTTTTGTTTGCCAGAGAAAAGGGCCGTGGTTTGTGTTTGAGGGCATATGGCGGAGATTGGCCGGCTGACCCCTGAAAATCCACAATAGGCAGGAGGGTTCCCAGAGCAAGGTGGCACAAGTGCCAAGTCGGGCTGGTTTGATAGTACTAAATAGCTCCTGCAATCTGCCATCCAGAAGCGGGGCAGCTTACTTTTGCTTGCCAGGGAAACGGGCAGAGTTTTGTGTCTGGGGTCCTGTGGCTGGGAGTGGCCCGCTGGCTAATTAGAATCCACGATACGCAGGATGTTTTCCAGACCAGTGGTGGCACCAGTGCCAAGTCGGGCTGGTTTGATGGTTCAAAGTGGCTCCTTCAATCTGCCATCCAGAAGCGGGGTAGCTTACTTTTGTTTGCCAGGGAATCGGGCAGAGCTTTGTGTCTGGGGCCTATGGCTGGGACTGACCGGCTGGCTCCTGAAAAGCTACGATAGGCAGGATGGTTACCAGACCCATGGAGGCACCAGTGCCAAGTTGGGCTGGTTTGATAGTACCAAGTGGTTCCTGAAATCTGCCATGCAGAAGTGGGACAGCTTACTTTTATTTACCATGGAAATGGGCCGAGCTTTGTGTCTGGGCGCCTGTGGCTGGGAGTGACCGGCTGGCTCCTGAAAAGCTATGATAGGCAGGATTGTGACAAGACCCATGGTGGCACCAGTGCCAAGTTGCGCTGGTTTGATAGCACGAAGTGGCTCCTGCAATCTGCCATCAAAAAGTTGGTAGGCGAGTTTTGTTTTCCAGGGAAAAGAGCCGTTGTTTGTGTTTGGGGGCCTGTGGCTGGGAGTGGCCGGCTGGCTCCTTAGAATCCACGATACGCAGGATGGTTCCCAGACCAGAGGTGGCACCAGTGCCAAGTTGGGCTGTTTTTGTAGTACCAAGTGCGTCCTGCAATTTGCCTTCCAGAAGAGGGGCAGTTGAGTTTTGTTTGCCAGAGAAAAGGGCCGTGGTTTGTGTTTGAGGGCATATGGCTGAGAGTGGCCGGCTGACACCACAAAATCCACAATAGGCAGGATGGTTCCCAGAGCCAAGGTGGCACCACTGCCAAGTCGGGCTGGTTTGATAGTACTAAACAGCTCCTGCAATCTGCCATCCAGAAGCGGGGTAGCTTAATTTTGTTTGTCAGGGAAACGGGCAGAGCTTTGTGTCTGGGGTCCTGTGGCTGGGAGTGGCCGGCTGGCTCCTTAGAATCCACGATACACAGGATGGTTCCCAGACCAGTGGTGGCACCAGTGCCAAGTTGGGCTGGTTTGATAGTACCAAGTGGCTCCTGCAATCTGCCATGAAAAAGTTGGCAGGCCAGTTTTGTTTTCCAGGGAAAAGCGCCGTTGTTTTTGTTTGGGGGCCTGTGGCTGGGAGTGGCCGGCTGGCTAATTAGAATCCACGATACGCAGGATGGTTCCCAGACCTGAGGTGGCAGCAGTGCCAAGTCGGGATAGTTTGATGGTGCAAAGTGGCTCCTGCAATCTGCCATCCAGAAGCGGGTTAGCTTACTTTTGTTTGCCAGGGAAACGGGCCGAGGTTTCTTTCTGGGGGCCTATGGTTGGGAGTGACCGGCTGGCTCCTGAAAAGCTACAGTAGGCAGGATGATTACCAGACCCATGGTGGCACCAGTGCCAAGTTGGGCTGGTTTGATAGTACCAAGTGGCTCCTGCAATCTGCCATCAAAAAGTTGGCAGGCGAGTTTTGTTTTCCAGGGAAAAGCGCCGTTGTTTGTGTTTGGGGCCCTGTGGCTGGGAGTGGCCGCCTGTCGTCTTAGAATCCACGTTACGCAGCATGGTTCCCAGATCCAAGGTGGCACCAGTGCCAAGTCGGGCTGGTTTGATAGTACCAAGTGGCTCCTGCAATCTGCCATCCAGAAGCGGGGCAGCTTACTTTTGTTTGCCAGGGAAACGGGCCGAGGTATTTGTCTGGGGCCCTATGGCAGGCAGTGACTGGCTGGCTCCTGAAAAGCTACGATAGGCAGGATGTTTACCAGACCCATGGTGGCACCAGTGCCAAGTTGGGCTAATTTGATAGTACCAAGTGGCTCCTGCAATCTTCCATCCAGAAGCGGGGCAGCTTACTTTTGTTTTCCATGGAAACGGGCCGAGGTTTCTGTCTGGGGGTCTATGGCTGGGAGTGACCTCCTGGCTCCTGAAAAGCTATGCTAGGCAGGATGGTGACCAGACCCATGGTGGCACCAGTGCCAAGTAGGGCTGGTTTGATAGTACCAAGTGGCTCCTGCAATCTGCCATCCAGAAGCGGTGCAGCTGAGTTTTGTTTGCCAGAGGAAAGGACCGTGGGTTGTGTTTGGGGGCCTATGGCTGGGAGTGGCCGTCTGTCTCAATAAAAAGATCGATACGCAGGATGGTTCCCAGACCCAAGGTGGCACCAGTGCCAAGTCGGGCTGTTTTTATAGTACCAAGTGCGTTCTGCAATTTGCCATCCAGAAGAGGGGCAGTTGAGTTTTGTTTGCCAGGGAAAAGCACCGTTGTTTGTGTTTGGGGGCCTGTGGCTGGGTGTGGCCGGCTGGCGCCTTAGAATCTACGTTACGCAGCATGGTTCCCAGACCCAAGGTGGCACCAGTGCCAAGTCGGGCTGGTTTGATAGTACCAAGTGGCTCCTGCAATCTGCCATCCTGAAGCGGGGCAGCTTACTTTTGTTTGCCAGGGAAACGGGCCGAGGTTTGTGACTGGGGACCTATGGCTGGGAGTGACCGGCTGGCACCTGGAAAGCTACAATAGGCAGGATGGTTACCAGACCCATGGTAGCAGCAGTGCCAAGTAGGGCTGGTTTGATAGTACCAAGTGGCTCCTGCAATCTGCCATCAAAAAGTTGGCAGGCGAGTTTTGTTTTCCAGGGAAAAGTGCCGTTGTTTGTGTTTGGGGGCCTGTGGCTGGGAGTGGCCGGCTGGCTCCTTTGAACCCAAGATACGCAGGATGGTTCCCAGACCCAAGCTGGCACCAGTGCCAAGTCGGCCTGCGGTTTTAGTATCAAGTTCATCCTGCAATTTGCCCTCCAGAAGAGGGGCAGTTGAGTTTTGTTTGCCAGAGAAACGGGCCGAGGTTTCTGTTTGGGGGCATATGGCTGAGAGTGGCCGGCTGGCCCCTGAAAATCCACGATAGGCAGGATGGTTCCCAGATCAGAGGTGGAACCAGTGCCAAGTCGGGCTGGTTTGATAGTCCCAAGTGTCTCCTGCAATCTGCCATCCAGAAGCGGGGCAGCTTACTTTTGTTTGCCAGAGAAATGGGCCTAGGTTTTTGTTTGGGGGCCTGTGGCTAGGAGTGGCCGGCTGGCTCCTAAGAATCCACGATACGCAGGATATTTCCCACACCCAAGGTGGCACCAGTGCCAAGTCGGGCTGGTTTGATAGTACCAAGTGGCTCCTGCAAACTCCATCAAAATGTTGGCAGGCGTGTTTTGTTTTCCAGGGAACAGCGCCGTTGATTTTGTTTGGGGGCCTGTGGCTGGGAGTGGCCGGCTGGCTCCTTAGAATCCACGATACGCAGCATGGTTCCCAGACCCAAGGTGGCACCAGAGCCAAGACGGGCTGGTTTTATAACACCAAGTGGCTCCTGCAATCTGCCATCCAGAAGTGAGGCAGCTAAGTTTTGTTTGCCAGAAAAAAGGGCCGTGGTTTTTGTTTGGGGGCCTCTGGCTGGGAGTAGCCGGCTGGCTCCTTAAAATCCACAATAGGCAGGATGGTTCCCAGAGCCAAGGTGGCACCAGTGCCAAGCCGGGCTGGTTTGATAGTACCAAGTGGCTCCTGCAATCTGCCATCCAGAAGCGGGGCAGCTGAGTTTTGTTTGCCAGAGAAAAGGGCCGTGGGTTGTGTTTGGGGGCATATGGCTGGGAGTGGCCACCTGGCTCCTTAAAATGCACGATATGCCGCATGATAACCAGACGCAAGGTGGCACCAGTGCCAAGTCGGGCTGTTTTTGTAGTACCAAGTAGCTCCTGCAATTTGCCATCCAGAAGCGGGGCAGCTAAATTTTGTTTGCTAGAGAAAAGGGCTGTGGTTTGTGTTTGGGGGCCTATGGCTGAGAGTGGCCGGCTGGCCCCTGAAAATCAACGATAGGCAGGATGGTTCCCAGATACCAAGGTGGCACCAGTGCCAAGTAAGGCTGGTTGTATGATTCAAAGTGACTCCTGCAATCTACCATCCAGAAGCGGGGCAGCTGAGTTTTTTTTGCCAGAGAAAAGGTCCGTGGTTTGTTTTTGGGGCATACGGCTGGGAATTGCCGGCTGGCTCCTTAAAATGCTCGATACGCAGGATGGTTCCCAGACCCAAGGTGGCACCAGTGCCAAGTGGGACTCTTTTTGTAGTACCAAGTGTGTCCTGCAATTTGCCCTCCAGAAGAGGGGCAGTTGAGTTTTGTTTGCCAGAGAAAAGGGCCGAGGTTTGTGTTTGGGGGCCTATGGCTGGGAGTGACCGGCTGGCCCCTGAAAATCCACGATACGCAGGATGGTTCCCAGATCCAAGGTGGTACCAATACCAAGTCGGGCTGGTTTGATAGCATCAAGTGGCTCCTGCAAACGGCCATCCAGAAGCGGGGCAGCTGAGTTTTGTTTGCCAGGGAAATGGGCCGTTGTTTGTGTTTGGGGGCCTGTGGCTGGGAGTGTTCGGCTGGTTCCTGAATATGTACGATACGCAGGATGGTTCCCAGATCCAAGGTGGCAGCAGTGCCATGTTGTGCTGGTGTGATAGTCCCAAGTGGCTCCTGCAATCTGCCATCCACAAGTGGGGCAGCTGATTTTTGTTTGCCAGAGAAAAGGTCCGTGGTTTGGTTTTGGGCGCATATGGCTCAGAGTGGCCGGCTGGCCCCTGAAAATCCACGATACACAGGATGGTTCCCAGATCCAAGGTGGCACCTGTGCCAAGTCGGGCTGATTTGATAGTACTAAGTAGCTCCTGCAATCTGCCATCCAGAAGCGGGGCAGCTTACTTTTGCTTGCCAGGGAAACGGGCAGAGTTTTGTGTCTGGGGTCCTGTGGCTGGGAGTGGCCCGCTGGCTAATTAGAATCCACGATACGCAGGATGTTTTCCAGACCAGTGGTGGCACCAGTGCCAAGTCGGGCTGGTTTGATGGTTCAAAGTGGCTCCTTCAATCTGCCATCCAGAAGCGGGGTAGCTTACTTTTGTTTGCCAGGGAATCGGGCAGAGCTTTGTGTCTGGGGCCTATGGCTGGGACTGACCGGCTGGCTCCTGAAAAGCTACGATAGGCAGGATGGTTACCAGACCCATGGAGGCACCAGTGCCAAGTTGGGCTGGTTTGATAGTACCAAGTGGTTCCTGAAATCTGCCATGCAGAAGCGGGACAGCTTACTTTTATTTACCATGGAAATGGGCCGAGCTTTGTGTCTGGGCGCCTGTGGCTGGGAGTGACCGGCTGGCTCCTGAAAAGCTATGATAGGCAGGATTGTGACAAGACCCATGGTGGCACCAGTGCCAAGTTGCGCTGGTTTGATAGCACGAAGTGGCTCCTGCAATCTGCCATCAAAAAGTTGGTAGGCGAGTTTTGTTTTCCAGGGAAAAGAGCCGTTGTTTGTGTTTGGGGGCCTGTGGCTGGGAGTGGCCGGCTGGCTCCTTAGAATCCACGATACGCAGGATGGTTCCCAGACCAGAGGTGGCACCAGTGCCAAGTTGGGCTGTTTTTGTAGTACCAAGTGCGTCCTGCAATTTGCCTTCCAGAAGAGGGGCAGTTGAGTTTTGTTTGCCAGAGAAAAGGGCCGTGGTTTGTGTTTGAGGGCATATGGCTGAGAGTGGCCGGCTGACACCACAAAATCCACAATAGGCAGGATGGTTCCCAGAGCCAAGGTGGCACCAGTGCCAAGTCGGGCTGGTTTGATAGTACTAAACAGCTCCTGCAATCTGCCATCCAGAAGCGGGGTAGCTTAATTTTGTTTGTCAGGGAAACGGGCAGAGCTTTGTGTCTGGGGTCCTGTGGCTGGGAGTGGCCGGCTGGCTCCTTAGAATCCACGATACACAGGATGGTTCCCAGACCAGTGGTGGCACCAGTGCCAAGTTGGGCTGGTTTGATAGTACCAAGTGGCTCCTGCAATCTGCCATGAAAAAGTTGGCAGGCCAGTTTTGTTTTCCAGGGAAAAGCGCCGTTGTTTTTGTTTGGGGGCCTGTGGCTGGGAGTGGCCGGCTGGCTAATTAGAATCCACGATACGCAGGATGGTTCCCAGACCCGAGGTGGCACCAGTGCCAAGTCGGGATAGTTTGATGGTGCAAAGTGGCTCCTGCAATCTGCCATCCAGAAGCGGGTTAGCTTACTTTTGTTTGCCAGGGAAACGGGCCGAGGTTTCTTTCTGGGGGCCTATGGTTGGGAGTGACCGGCTGGCTCCTGAAAAGCTACAGTAGGCAGGATGATTACCAGACCCATGGTGGCACCAGTGCCAAGTTGGGCTGGTTTGATAGTACCAAGTGGCTCCTGCAATCTGCCATCAAAATTTGGCAGGCGAGTTTTGTTTTCCAGGGAAAAGCGCCGTTGTTTGTGTTTGGGGCCCTGTGGCTGGGAGTGGCCGCCTGTCGTCTTAGAATCCACGTTACGCAGCATGGTTCCCAGATCCAAGGTGGCACCAGTGCCAAGTCGGGCTGGTTTGATAGTACCAAGTGGCTCCTGCAATCTGCCATCCAGAAGCGGGGCAGCTTACTTTTGTTTGCCAGGGAAACGGGCCGAGGTATTTGTCTGGGGCCCTATGGCAGGCAGTGACTGGCTGGCTCCTGAAAAGCTACGATAGGCAGGATGTTTACCAGACCCATGGTGGCACCAGTGCCAAGTTGGGCTAATTTGATAGTACCAAGTGGCTCCTGCAATCTTCCATCCAGAAGCGGGGCAGCTTACTTTTGTTTTCCATGGAAACGGGCCGAGGTTTCTGTCTGGGGGTCTATGGCTGGGAGTGACCTCCTGGCTCCTGAAAAGCTATGCTAGGCAGGATGGTGACCAGACCCATGGTGGCACCAGTGCCAAGTAGGGCTGGTTTGATAGTACCAAGTGGCTCCTGCAATCTGCCATCCAGAAGCGGTGCAGCTGAGTTTTGTTTGCCAGAGGAAAGGACCGTGGGTTGTGTTTGGGGGCCTATGGCTGGGAGTGGCCGTCTGTCTCAATAAAAAGATCGATACGCAGGATGGTTCCCAGACCCAAGGTGGTACCAATACCAAGTCGGGCTGGTTTGATAGCATCAAGTGGCTCCTGCAAACGGCCATCCAGAAGCGGGGCAGCTGAGTTTTGTTTGCCAGGGAAATGGGCCGTTGTTTGTGTTTGGGGGCCTGTGGCTGGGAGTGTTCGGCTGGTTCCTGAATATGTACGATACGCAGGATGGTTCCCAGATCCAAGGTGGCAGCAGTGCCATGTTGTGCTGGTGTGATAGTCCCAAGTGGCTCCTGCAATCTGCCATCCACAAGTGGGGCAGCTGATTTTTGTTTGCCAGAGAAAAGGTCCGTGGTTTGGTTTTGGGCGCATATGGCTCAGAGTGGCCGGCTGGCCCCTGAAAATCCACGATACACAGGATGGTTCCCAGATCCAAGGTGGCACCTGTGCCAAGTCGGGCTGATTTGATAGTACTAAGTAGCTCCTGCAATCTGCCATCCAGAAGCGGGGCAGCTTACTTTTGTTTGCCAGGGAAACGGGCCGTGGTTTGTGTTTGGGGGCCTATGGCTGAGAGTGACCGGCTGGCTCCTGAAAAGCTACAATAGGCAGGATGGTTACCAGACCCATGGTGGCACCAGTGCCAAGTTGGGCTGGTTTGATAGTACCAAGTGGCTCCTGCAATCTGCCATCCAGAAGCAGGGCAGCTGAGTTTTGTTTGCCAGAGAAAAGGGCCTTGGTTTCTGTTTGGGGGCATATGGCTGGGTGTGGCCAGCTGGCTCCTTAAAATGCACGTTATGCAAGATGGCTCCCAGACCCAAGGTGGCACCAGTGCCAAGTTGGGCTGGTTTGATAGCACCAAGTGGCTCCTGCAATCTTCCATGATCACGTGGAGAAATACTTTTTGGTTTCAGCCATATGCTCTTTCTTCTCTTCATCAACTTCTCTATCACCTCTCATCTGGTTCACATGCGCTGTCTTCAAGGTCCACAGGCTACTTTTCACAGAATCTTCTGGCCTGATGAAGTAAGAATGATGAATAGAACAGAGCTGGGATCTATTTTCCAGTTTGGATAAAATGCATTCTGCACACAAATCCAAGGAGAACGTGCTGCCCCGATGCCCAGAAAATCTTTCACTCCTGCTAGTGTTCTACGTCAACCGCAACTTAGTCTGAAAGAAAAGCTTTTTCTCTGAGAGCATCTGAGAGGTTTGCATGAAGCACTGATATCTGACATATGCAATTTTGAATAGGAGAGGAAAAAGAAAATGGCAAGGAGTTTTTAATTTTAGTGGTTTCAATTTTAATTTCCGTGCACTTTTTCAAAACTTGTCAGCTCAAATGCCCATCAACATCTTTTAGTCATCTGTAAGTCAGTATTCATATAAAATGTGCTTCAAATCCAAAGAATTTCAAATTTGCACTCCAAGCTTCTATGCCTAGATTTATGATTTCCTACACATATTAGATGAAAGGAAGGCCTTTTTTACTGTGGGAGTGCTGGAACACTGGAACAGGTTGCCCAGAGAAGTTGTGGGTGTCCCATCCCTGAAAGTATTCAAGGTCACCTTGGACGGGGCTTGGAGCAGCAACAAAGGAGAAGCTTGATGGTAGAGAAACAAAGTTGGACTATAGAAGAAACTCGGATTGAAGTATAGGATCAAGTTTTCTCTCAGCTCTTGGGGTAAATTCAAAGTTGTACAAAATGACATTTATCTGTGCTATTCACTACTGTAACAGAAAGTTTCATGAAAACTGTACAGAAGATAGTAAATTTTAAAAGAGATAAGAATTACAGCATAAAATCCATGGGATAGGTTACAACATGAGACACTCTCTAAGAGAAAATCTCTGTGTTTCAGCACTTCATCGGGGTAAGATTTCATGAAGTGCCAAAGAAGGCGGCAAAATATCATTCGGGACATTATTTACTGGAATTCAGCCTGGCCATTAGTAGGAACTGCCTTTGAACATATCATGTAGATATACCACACACACTTTCCCTTCACTGAAAAATTACTGTTTACAACAAATAAGCAATTGACGATCAAAATTGATTGAAAGCATCTTAAACATGTCAAGTATTTCATTGTAGATGATCTGTGATCCAAATGCTTCTTCCACCTTCGAGAGGGACAGAAGAATTCTTCCATATCATGATGGTTTAAAATTGTATCAACCAATGTTTTCTGCTGAAAAGATATCATCTATTTTTTTCTATTTTTGGAAGAAAATATTCCTAGACATACAACAGGTGAGAACTAAGTAATTTTAAAGAAACAAATGAAATGAAAATATTCTGTAAATAGAATGAAATGAAAAGCTGTGTTTTAAATAGGAGCTAAATATTAAACAGAATTTTTGTACCAGGCATTTGAATTACTGCACCAGCTCTTTTGCCCATCAAGAGAGGCATTTAGCATTTCAGTCTTTTCCAAGGAGTTCATGATCTGCTATGCTGATCTCTGTGTGTGCCTAGGTGTGTGTGGAGGGGGGGGCATATGAAGGGGAGTGTGTATGTTTGCTTTACAATTGTTGTGGCAGATTCATGCCTCAGCTCCACATTTTGTTTTAAAAAGGTCACACCGAGTGGATATGAAGTTTACTATCAACAAGAGATCGATTCCCAAATCATCCATTTGACTCTCCCTTATAAATCATGTGCTTTGTTGCATATTTTATCAAATATACTTTCAAGCCAGATGGAGGAAGGAGGATGTGGGAATCCCTCCACCATCTTGCAACTTTTATGTAAGTAGGTTTTCAAGAAAATCATCATTTCTCTTTTAAATATGTCTGGAACAGGCATGATGGTAGTGTCAACCTGTTGGAGTTTTTGTTGCTGGAAGAAGTTGTACAAAAGGATTGGTTTTTACATTGACCAGTTACTGAATCAAGCGCAGGAATACATTGGAAATTTAGCTGGGGGTTCCTTTTCCCAGCAGACTACTTCTAGAACGAGCTTGTACACTGAAGCTGACTCTTTTGCTCTCTTTTTGTTTCTTTCCTATTTTCTTGGCTTCTTTGCCACTATCTAGACAATTTTGGAACTTTGTTCCCAACTAAAATGGTTTCAATAGTCTGATTGTGATCATACATTTTTACAAGGAATTTTTAAAATCTTTCCTCGAGTCCAGAAAGTCAAGGACTTAGATCTTTTTCTTCCCTTATCAATATTGCCATGAAATTGATAAATAAAGACCAACTCTTTATTTTTGTTTTTAACCCACGTAGATAATTCCCATCCATTAATCCATTTTGTGGACCAATAGTTGCCATTCTGATGGAAGCTGTCACTTCTTAACAATAGGCATTCTGTGACTATGTTGACAGCACTTTGGGTGAAGATCCTAACTGGTCTTAGATATACATAGGGAGAAATTTGCTCAGCCAGTGTCAGTCTTAAGCATGCGTATCAGAAGATCTTTCTAGAGCTGGGAATTTTCCCATGAAAGGGATTCAGTTAGGGAAGAGACACTTGTGCCAGAGTTTTACATTCTTCTTGAACACTGCTTAAGGAACTTAGATGCCATGTCCATTTGGATCTCTGTCTGCACAGAACTTTGTCATGCCAGTGCTTGAAATGCATCTTGAAGAGAATTCACTAGCACAGAATGAAAGAGAGTGGAAGGGGTTGGTGGGGCTAACCAGGCCCAACCCCCCTGCCTAAACCAGGATACCTAGAGCCTCTTGCCCAGGATTCTATCTGGGTGTACTTTTAATGTCTTCAAAGATCCAGGCTCCACAATCTTTCTGGGCAGTCTGTGCCGTGGTTCAGTCACCCTGACAGTAAAGAAACATTTACTGATGTTCAAAGGCAATCTCCTGTATTTCAGTGCGTGCCCACTGCCTCTTGTCTTTTCCCTCAGCATCACTGAAAAGACACTGATTCCCTCCCCTTTGCACTATTGCTTCCATATGTATGTGTGATGCCATGTAGAGGTATGTCAAAAACCTCCCTGAAGCCCAGGCAGATAATATTCCCTTCATCTACCAGTCAAGTTGATTCATCAGAGGAGTTTAAAGTGATGTTCAGCATGAAATTCCCCTGAAAAATCATGCTAACTACATTATTTGGTCATCTTTCATGTGCCTGGCAAGGATTTCCAGGAAGAGCTGCTCCATCAACTTCCTGGGGATAAAAAAGAGGATGGCTGGTTTGTACTATCGCGACTCATTTAATTGCCTTTTTTGAAGATGGGTGTCATTTGCTAACATCCACTCTTTAGCCTCTCTTGTCGTCTACATCTTAGCAAAACGCTTTCCCACTATGTCTGGCTAGGAAAAACTGTGCCAGCACAGAAAACATCTCCCATCGTGTTCTAGACGTTGCACGGATGTCTGCCAAGTGTTTGGCAGGAAGAAAAGAAAAGTTGTCCAAAACAGCTTCCAATCGAATGTTCATGTGATTGGAAAAGTCAGGAGAGTGCAAAGGTACTGTTTTCTATCAGTTGGCAAGGTGCGCACACAATCCCAGTGCTGTACAGCTTGCTTCTTCACCTTCCCGAAGCTGCCGCTCTCGCCGGCTGCCGGAGCCCAAGAAGCGGCTTCTTCGCGCAAAGACGATTGTGCCGCTCACAGTGCTCTCCTTAGCGCGGCTTCTGCCGAAAGACGCCCGGCAGCGGCTCTTACCTCCGGAGAGCATCCTACCTTCGTCTTTAGCTCCTCTTCTCATCTACCTCTCGGCAAAACGCTTTCCCACTATGTCTGGCTAGGAAAAACTGTGCCAGTACAGAAAACATCTCCCATCGTGTTCTAGAAGTTGCACGGATGTCTGCCAAGTGTTTGGCAGGAAGAAAAGAAAAGTTGTCCAAAACAGCTTCCAATCGAATGTTCATGTGATTGGAAAAGTCAGGAGAGTGCAAAGGTACTGTTTTCTATCAGTTGGCAAGGTGCGCACACAATCCCAGTGTTGTACAGCTTGCTTCTTCACCTTCCCGAAGCTGCCGCTCTCGCCGGCTGCCGGAGCCCAAGAAGCGGCTTCTTTGCGCAAAGACGATTGTGCCGCTCACAGTGCTCTCCTTAGCGCGGCTACAGCGGCTCTTACCTCCGGAGAGCGGCAGCTTCGGGAAGGTGAAGAAGCAAGCTGTACAGCACTGGGATTGTGTGCGCACCTTGCCAACTGATAGAAAACAGTACCTTTGCACTCTCCTGACTTTTCCAATCACATGAACATTCGATTGGAAGCTGTTTTGGACAACTTTTCTTTTCTTCTGCCAAACACTTGGCAGACATCCGTGCAACTTCTAGAACACGATGGGAGATGTTTTCTGTGCTGGCACAGTTTTTCCTAGCCAGACATAGTGGGAAAGCGTTTTGCTAAGATGTAGACTACAAAAGACGCGAAAGACGAAGGTAGGATGCTCTCCGGAGGTAAGAGCCGCTGCCGGGCGTCTTTCGGCAGAAGCCGCGCTAAGGAGAGCACTGTGAGCGGCACAATCGTCTTTGCGCGAAGAAGCCGCTTCTTGGGCTCCGGCAGCCGGCGAGAGCGGCAGCTTCGGGAAGGTGAAGAAGCAAGCTGTACAACACTGGGATTGTGGTGCGCACCTTGCCAACTGATAGAAAACAGTACCTTTGCACTCTCCTGACTTTTCCAATCACATGAACATTCGATTGGAAGCTGTTTTGGACAACTTTTCTTTTCTTCCTGCCAAACACTTGGCAGACATCCGTGCAACTTCTAGAACACGATGGGAGATGTTTTCTGTGCTGGCACAGTTTTTCCTAGCCAGACATAGTGGGGAAAGCGTTTTGCTAAGATGTAGACTACAAAAGACGCGAAAGACGAAGGTAGGATGCTCTCCGGAGGTAAGAGCCGCTGCCGGGCGTCTTTCGGCAGAAGCCGCGCTAAGGAGAGCACTGTGAGCGGCACAATCGTCTTTGCGCGAAGAAGCCGCTTCTTGGGCTCCGGCAGCCGGCGAGAGCGGCAGCTTCGGGAAGGTGAAGAAGCAAGCTGTACAACACTGGGATTGTGTGCGCACCTTGCCAACTGATAGAAAACAGTACCTTTGCACTCTCCTGACTTTTCCAATCACATGAACATTCGATTGGAAGCTGTTTTGGACAACTTTTCTTTTCTTCCTGCCAAACACTTGGCAGACATCCGTGCAACTTCTAGAACACGATGGGAGATGTTTTCTGTGCTGGCACAGTTTTTCCTAGCCAGACATAGTGGGAAAGCGTTTTGCTAAGATGTAGACTACAAAAGACGCGAAAGACGAAGGTAGGATGCTCTCCGGAGGTAAGAGCCGCTGCCGGGCGTCTTTCGGCAGAAGCCGCCGCTAAGGAGAGCACTGTGAGCGGCACAATCGTCTTTGCGCGAAGAAGCCGCTTCTTGGGCTCCGGCAGCCGGCGAGAGCGGCAGCTTCGGGAAGGTGAAGAAGCAAGCTGTACAACACTGGGATTGTGTGCGCACCTTGCCAACTGATAGAAAACAGTACCTTTGCACTCTCCTGACTTTTCCAATCACATGAACATTCGATTGGAAGCTGTTTTGGACAACTTTTCTTTTCTTCCTGCCAAACACTTGGCAGACATCCGTGCAACTTCTAGAACACGATGGGAGATGTTTTCTGTGCTGGCACAGTTTTTCCTAGCCAGACATAGTGGGAAAGCGTTTTGCTAAGATGTAGACTACAGAAGACGCGAAAGACGAAGGTAGGATGCTCTCCGGAGGTAAGAGCCGCTGCCGGGCGTCTTTCGGCAGAAGCCGCGCTAAGGAGAGCACCTGTGAGCGGCACAATCGTCTTTGCGCGAAGAAGCCGCTTCTTGGGCTCCGGCAGCCGGCGAGAGCGGCAGCTTCGGGAAGGTGAAGAAGCAAGCTGTACAACACTGGGATTGTGTGCGCACCTTGCCAACTGATAGAAAAAACAGTACCTTTGCACTCTCCTGACTTTTCCAATCACATGAACATTCGATTGGAAGCTGTTTTGGACAACTTTTCTTTTCTTCCTGCCAAACACTTGGCAGACATCCGTTGCAACGTCTAGAACACGAAGGGAGATGTTTTCTGTGCTGGCACAGTTTTCCCTAGCCAGACATAGTGGAAAAGCGTTTTGCCGAGAGGTAGATGAGAAGAGGAGCTAAAGACGAAGGTAGGCTGCTCTCCGGAGGTAAGAGCCGCTGCCGGGCGTCTTTCGGCAGTAGCCGCGCTAAGGAGAGCACTGTGAGCGGCACAATCGTCTTTGCGCGAAGAAGCCGCTTCTTGGGCTCCGGCAGCCGGCGAGAGCGGCAGCTTCGGGAAGGTGAAGAAGCAAGCTGTACAACACTGGGATTGTGTGCGCACCTTGCCAACTGATAGAAAACAGTACCCTTTGCACTCTCCTGACTTTTCCAATCACATGAACATTCGATTGGAAGCTGTTTTGGACAACTTTTCTTTTCTTCCTGCCAAACACTTGGCAGACATCCGTGCAACTTCTAGAACACGATGGGAGATGTTTTCTGTGCTGGCACAGTTTTTCCTAACCAGACATAGTGGGAAAGCGTTTTGCTAAGATGTAGACTACAAAAGACGCGAAAGACGAAGGTAGGATGCTCTCCGGAGGTAAGAGCCGCTGCCGGGCGTCTTTCGGCAGAAGCCGCGCTAAGGAGAGCACTGTGAGCGGCACAATCGTCTTTGCGCGAAGAAGCCGCTTCTTGGGCTCCGGCAGCCGGCGAGAGCGGCAGCTTCGGGAAGGTGAAGAAGCAAGCTGTACAACACTGGGATTGTGTGCGCACCTTGCCAACTGATAGAAAACAGTACCTTTGCACTCTCCTGACTTTTCCAATCACATGAACATTCGATTGGAAGCTGTTTTGGACAACTTTTCTTTTCTTCCTGCCAAACACTTGGCAGACATCCGTGCAACTTCTAGAACACGATGGGAGATGTTTTCTGTGCTGGCACAGTTTTTCCTAGCCAGACATAGTGGGAAAGCGTTTTGCTAAGATGTAGACTACAAAAGACGCGAAAGACGAAGGTAGGATGCTCTCCGGAGGTAAGAGCCGCTGCCGGGCGTCTTTCGGCAGAAGCCGCGCTAAGGAGAGCACTGTGAGCGGCACAATCGTCTTTGCGCGAAGAAGCCGCTTCTTGGGCTCCGGCAGCCGGCGAGAGCGGCAGCTTCGGGAAGGTGAAGAAGCAAGCTGTACAACACTGGGATTGTGTGCGCACCTTGCCAACTGATAGAAAACAGTACCTTTGCACTCTCCTGACTTTTCCAATCACATGAACATTCGATTGGAAGCTGTTTTGGACAACTTTTCTTTTCTTCCTGCCAAACACTTGGCAGACATCCGTGCAACTTCTAGAACACGATGGGAGATGTTTTCTGTGCTGGCACAGTTTTTCCTAGCCAGACATAGTGGGAAAGCGTTTTGCTAAGATGTAGACTACAAAAGACGCGAAAGACGAAGGTAGGATGCTCTCCGGAGGTAAGAGCCGCTGCCGGGCGTCTTTCGGCAGAAGCCGCGCTAAGGAGAGCACTGTGAGCGGCACAATCGTCTTTGCGCGAAGAAGCCGCTTCTTGGGCTCCGGCAGCCGGCGAGAGCGGCAGCTTCGGGAAGGTGAAGAAGCAAGCTGTACAACACTGGGATTGTGTGCGCACCTTGCCAACTGATAGAAAACAGTACCTTTGCACTCTCCTGACTTTTCCAATCACATGAACATTCGATTGGAAGCTGTTTTGGACAACTTTTCTTTTCTTCCTGCCAAACACTTGGCAGACATCCGTGCAACTTCTAGAACACGATGGGAGATGTTTTCTGTGCTGGCACAGTTTTCCCTAGCCAGACATAGTGGAAAAGCGTTTTGCCGAGAGGTAGATGAGAAGAGGAGCTAAAGACGAAGGTAGGCTGCTCTCCGGAGGTAAGAGCCGCTGCCGGGCGTCTTTCGGCAGAAGCCGCGCTAAGGAGAGCACTGTGAGCGGCACAATCGTCTTTGCGCGAAGAAGCCGCTTCTTGGGCTCCGGCAGCCGGCGAGAGCGGCAGCTTCGGGAAGGTGAAGAAGCAAGCTGTACAACACTGGGGATTGTGTGCGCACCTTGCCAACTGATAGAAAACAGTACCTTTTGCACTCTCCTGACTTTTCCAATCACATGAACATTCGATTGGAAGCTGTTTTGGACAACTTTTCTTTTCTTCCTGCCAAACACTTGGCAGACATCCGTGCAACTTCTAGAACACGATGGGAGATGTTTTCTGTGCTGGCACAGTTTTTCCTAGCCAGACATAGTGGGAAAGCGTTTTGCTAAGATGTAGACTACAAAAGACGCGAAAGACGAAGGTAGGGATGCTCTCCGGAGGTAAGAGCCGCTGCCGGGCGTCTTTCGGCAGAAGCCGCGCTAAGGAGAGCACTGTGAGCGGCTACAATCGTCTTTGCGCGAAGAAGCCGCTTCTTGGGCTCCGGCAGCCGGCGAGAGCGGCAGCTTCGGGAAGGTGAAGAAGCAAGCTGTACAACACTGGGATTGTGTGTGCGCACCTTGCCAACTGATAGAAAACAGTACCTTTGCACTCTCCTGACTTTTCCAATCACATGAACATTCGATTGGAAGCTGTTTTGGACAACTTTTCTTTTCTTCCTGCCAAACACTTGGCAGACATCCGTGCAACTTCTAGAACACGATGGGAGATGTTTTCTGTGCTGGCACAGTTTTTCCTAGCCAGACATAGTGGGAAAGCGTTTTTGCTAAGATGTAGACTACAAAAGACGCGAAAGACGAAGGTAGGATGCTCTCCGGAGGTAAGAGCCGCTGCCGGGCGTCTTTCGGCAGAAGCCGCGCTAAGGAGAGCACTGTGAGCGGCACAATCGTCTTTGCGCGAAGAAGCCGCTTCTTGGGCTCCGGCAGCCGGCGAGAGCGGCAGCTTCGGGAAGGTGAAGAAGCAAGCTGTACAACACTGGGATTGTGTGCGCACCTTGCCAACTGATAGAAAACAGTACCTTTGCACTCTCCTGACTTTTCCAATCACATGAACATTCGATTGGAAGCTGTTTTGGACAACTTTTCTTTTCTTCCTGCCAAACACTTGGCAGACATCCGTGCAACGTCTAGAACACGATGGGAGATGTTTTCTGTGCTGGCACAGTTTTCCCTAGCCAGACATAGTGGAAAAGCGTTTTGCCGAGAGGTAGATGAGAAGAGGAGCTAAAGACGAAGGTAGGCTGCTCTCCGGAGGTAAGAGCCGCTGCCGGGCGTCTTTCGGCAGTAGCCGCGCTAAGGAGAGCACTGTGAGCGGCACAATCGTCTTTGCGCGAAGAAGCCGCTTCTTGGGCTCCGGCAGCCGGCGAGAGCGGCAGCTTCGGGAAGGTGAAGAAGCAAGCTGTACAACACTGGGATTGTGTGCGCACCTTGCCAACTGATAGAAAACAGTACCTTTGCACTCTCCTGACTTTTCCAATCACATGAACATTCGATTGGAAGCTGTTTTGGACAACTTTTCTTTTCTTCCTGCCAAACACTTGGCAGACATCCGTGCAACTTCTAGAACACGATGGGAGATGTTTTCTGTGCTGGCACAGTTTTTCCTAACCAGACATAGTGGGAAAGCGTTTTGCTAAGATGTAGACTACAAAAGACGCGAAAGACGAAGGTAGGATGCTCTCCGGAGGTAAGAGCCGCTGCCGGGCGTCTTTCGGCAGAAGCCGCGCTAAGGAGAGCACTGTGAGCGGCACAATCGTCTTTGCGCGAAGAAGCCGCTTCTTGGGCTCCGGCAGCCGGCGAGAGCGGCAGCTTCGGGAAGGTGAAGAAGCAAGCTGTACAACACTGGGATTGTGTGCGCACCTTGCCAACTGATAGAAAACAGTACCTTTGCACTCTCCTGACTTTTCCAATCACATGAACATTCGATTGGAAGCTGTTTTGGACAACTTTTCTTTTCTTCCTGCCAAACACTTGGCAGACATCCGTGCAACTTCTAGAACACGATGGGAGATGTTTTCTGTGCTGGCACAGTTTTTCCTAGCCAGACATAGTGGGAAAGCGTTTTGCTAAGATGTAGACTACAAAAGACGCGAAAGACGAAGGTAGGATGCTCTCCGGAGGTAAGAGCCGCTGCCGGGCGTCTTTCGGCAGAAGCCGCGCTAAGGAGAGCACTGTGAGCGGCACAATCGTCTTTGCGCGAAGAAGCCGCTTCTTGGGCTCCGGCAGCCGGCGAGAGCGGCAGCTTCGGGAAGGTGAAGAAGCAAGCTGTACAACACTGGGATTGTGTGCGCACCTTGCCAACTGATAGAAAACAGTACCTTTGCACTCTCCTGACTTTTCCAATCACATGAACATTCGATTGGAAGCTGTTTTGGACAACTTTTCTTTTCTTCCTGCCAAACACTTGGCAGACATCCGTGCAACTTCTAGAACACGATGGGAGATGTTTTCTGTGCTGGCACAGTTTTTCCTAGCCAGACATAGTGGGAAAGCGTTTTGCTAAGATGTAGACTACAAAAGACGCGAAAGACGAAGGTAGGATGCTCTCCGGAGGTAAGAGCCGCTGCCGGGCGTCTTTCGGCAGAAGCCGCGCTAAGGAGAGCACTGTGAGCGGCACAATCGTCTTTGCGCGAAGAAGCCGCTTCTTGGGCTCCGGCAGCCGGCGAGAGCGGCAGCTTCGGGAAGGTGAAGAAGCAAGCTGTACAACACTGGGATTGTGTGCGCACCTTGCCAACTGATAGAAAACAGTACCTTTGCACTCTCCTGACTTTTCCAATCACATGAACATTCGATTGGAAGCTGTTTTGGACAACTTTTCTTTTCTTCCTGCCAAACACTTGGCAGACATCCGTGCAACTTCTAGAACACGATGGGAGATGTTTTCTGTGCTGGCACAGTTTTCCCTAGCCAGACATAGTGGAAAAGCGTTTTTGCCGAGAGGTAGATGAGAAGAGGAGCTAAAGACGAAGGTAGGCTGCTCTCCGGAGGTAAGAGCCGCTGCCGGGCGTCTTTCGGCAGAAGCCGCGCTAAGGAGAGCACTGTGAGCGGCACAATCGTCTCTTTGCGCGAAGAAGCCGCTTCTTGGGCTCCGGCAGCCGGCGAGAGCGGCAGCTTCGGGAAGGTGAAGAAGCAAGCTGTACAACACTGGGATTGTGTGCGCACCTTGCCAACTGATAGAAAACAGTACCTTTGCACTCTCCTGACTTTTCCAATCACATGAACATTCGATTGGAAGCTGTTTTGGACAACTTTTCTTTTCTTCCTGCCAAACACTTGGCAGACATCCGTGCAACTTCTAGAACACGATGGGAGATGTTTTCTGTGCTGGCACAGTTTTTCCTAGCCAGACATAGTGGGAAAGCGTTTTGCCGGGAGGTAGATGAGAAGAGGAGCTAAAGACGAAGGTAGGATGCTCTCCGGAGGTAAGAGCCGCTGCCGGGCGTCTTTCGGCAGAAGCCGCGCTAAGGAGAGCACTGTGAGCGGCACAATCGTCTTTGCGCGAAGAAGCCGCTTCTTGGGCTCCGGCAGCCGGCGAGAGCGGCAGCTTCGGGAAGGTGAAGAAGCAAGCTGTACAACACTGGGATTGTGTGCGCACCTTGCCAACTGATAGAAAACAGTACCTTTGCACTCTCCTGACTTTTCCAATCACATGAACATTCGATTGGAAGCTGTTTTGGACAACTTTTCTTTTCTTCCTGCCAAACACTTGGCAGGACATCTCTGCAACTTCTAGAACACGATGGGAGATGTTTTCTGTGCTGGCACAGTTTTTCCTAGCCAGACATAGTGGGAAAGCGTTTTGCCGGGAGGTAGATGAGAAGAGGAGCTAAAGACGAAGGTAGGCTGCTCTCCGGAGGTAAGAGCCGCTGCCGGGCGTCTTTCGGCAGAAGCCGCGCTAAGGAGAGCACTGTGAGCGGCACAATCGGTCTTTGCGCGAAGAAGCCGCTTCTTGGGCTCCGGCAGCCGGCGAGAGCGGCAGCTTCGGGAAGGTGAAGAAGCAAGCTGTACAACACTGGGATTGTGTGCGCACCTTGCCAACTGATAGAAAACACTACCTTTGCACTCTCCTGACTTTTCCAATCACATGAACATTCGATTGGAAGCTGTTTTGGACAACTTTTCTTTTCTTCCTGCCAAACACTTGGCAGACATCCGTGCAACTTCTAGTACACGATGGGAGATGTTTTCTGTGCTGGCACAGTTTTTCCTAGCCAGACATAGTGGGGAAAGCGTTTTGGCGAGAGGTAGATGAGAAGAGGAGCTAAAGACGAAGGTAGGATGCTCTCCGGAGGTAAGAGCCGCTGCCGGGCGTCTTTCGGCAGAAGCCGCGCTAAGGAGAGCACTGTGAGCGGCACAATCGTCTTTGCGCGAAGAAGCCGCTTCTTGGGCTCCGACAGCCGGCGAGAGCGGCAGCTTCGGGAAGGTGAAGAAGCAAGCTGTACAACACTGGGATTGTGTGCGCACCTTGCCAACTGATAGAAAACAGTACCTTTGCACTCTCCTGACTTTTCCAATCACATGAACATTCGATTGGAAGCTGTTTTGGACAACTTTCCTTTTCTTCCTGCCAAACACTTGGCAGACATCCGTGCAACTTCTAGAACACGATGGGAGATGTTTTCTGTACTGGCACAGTTTTTCCTAGCCAGACATAGTGGGAAAGCGTTTTGCCGAGAGGTAGATGAGAAGAGGAGCTAAAGACGAAGGTAGGATGCTCTCCGGAGGTAAGAGCCGCTGCCGGGCGTCTTTCGGCAGAAGCCGCGCTAAGGAGAGCACTGTGAGCGGCACAATCGTCTTTGCGCGAAGAAGCCGCTTCTTGGGCTCCGGCAGCCGGCGAGAGCGGCAGCTTCGGGAAGGTGAAGAAGCAAGCTGTACAACACTGGGATTGTGTGCGCACCTTGCCAACTGATAGAAAACAGTACCTTTGCACTCTCCTGACTTTTCCAATCACATGAACATTCGATTGGAAGCTGTTTTGGACAACTTTCCTTTTCTTGCCGCCAAACACTTGGCAGACATCCGTGCAACTTCTAGAACACGATGGGAGATGTTTTCTGTGCTGGCACAGTTTTCCCTAGCCAGACATAGTGGGAAAGCGTTTTGCTAAGATGTAGACTACAAAAGACGCGAAAGACGAAGGTAGGATGCTCTCCGGAGGTAAGAGCCGCTGCCGGGCGTCTTTCGGCAGAAGCCGCGCTAAGGAGAGCACTGTGAGCGGCACAATCGTCTTTGCGCGAAGAAGCCGCTTCTTGGGCTCCGGCAGCCGGCGAGAGCGGCAGCTTCGGGAAGGTGAAGAAGCAAGCTGTACAACACTGGGATTGTGTGCGCACCTTGCCAACTGATAGAAAACACTACCTTTGCACTCTCCTGACTTTTCCAATCACATGAACATTCGATTGGAAGCTGTTTTGGACAACTTTTCTTTTCTTCCTGCCAAACACTTGGCAGACATCCGTGCAACTTCTAGAACACGATGGGAGATGTTTTCTGTGCTGGCACAGTTTTTCCTAGCCAGACATAGTGGAAAAGCGTTTTGCCGAGAGGTAGATGAGAAGAGGAGCTAAAGACGAAGGTAGGCTGCTCTCCGGAGGTAAGAGCCGCTGCCGGGCGTCTTTCGGCAGTAGCCGCGCTAAGGAGAGCACCTGTGAGCGGCACAATCGTCTTTGCGCGAAGAAGCCGCTTCTTGGGCTCCGGCAGCCGGCGAGAGCGGCAGCTTCGGGAAGGTGAAGAAGCAAGCTGTACAACACTGGGATTGTGTGCGCACCTTGCCAACTGATAGAAAACAGTACCTTTGCACTCTCCTGACTTTTCCAATCACATGAACATTCGATTGGAAGCTGTTTTGGACAACTTTTCTTTTCTTCCTGCCAAACACTTGGCAGACATCCGTGCAACTTCTAGAACACGATGGGAGATGTTTTCTGTGCTGGCACAGTTTTCCTAGCCAGACATAGTGGGAAAGCGTTTTGCTAAGATGTAGACTACAAAAGACGCGAAAGACGAAGGTAGGATGCTCTCCGGAGGTAAGAGCCGCTGCCGGGCGTCTTTCGGCAGAAGCCGCGCTAAGGAGAGCACTGTGAGCGGCACAATCGTCTTTGCGCGCGAAGAAGCCGCTTCTTGGGCTCCGGCAGCCGGCGAGAGCGGCAGCTTCGGGAAGGTGAAGAAGCAAGCTGTACAACACTGGGATTGTGTGCGCACCTTGCCAACTGATAGAAAACAGTACCTTTGCACTCTCCTGACTTTTCCAATCACATGAACATTCGATTGGAAGCTGTTTTGGACAACTTTTCTTTTCTTCCTGCCAAACACTTGGCAGACATCCGTGCAACGTCTAGAACACGATGGGAGATGTTTTCTGTGCTGGCACAGTTTTTCCTAGCCAGACATAGTGGGAAAGCGTTTTGCTAAGATGTAGACTACAAAAGACGCGAAAGACGAAGGTAGGATGCTCTCCGGAGGTAAGAGCCGCTGCCGGGCGTCTTTCGGCAGAAGCCGCGCTAAGGAGAGCACTGTGAGCGGCACAATCGTCTTTGCGCGAAGAAGCCGCTTCTTGGGCTCCGGCAGCCGGCGAGAGCGGCAGCTTCGGGAAGGTGAAGAAGCAAGCTGTACAACACTGGGATTGTGTGCGCACCTTGCCAACTGATAGAAAACAGTACCTTTGCACTCTCCTGACTTTTCCAATCACATGAACATTCGATTGGAAGCTGTTTTGGACAACTTTTCTTTTCTTCCTGCCAAACACTTGGCAGACATCCGTGCAACTTCTAGAACACGATGGGAGATGTTTTCTGTGCTGGCACAGTTTTCCCTAGCCAGACATAGTGGAAAAGCGTTTTGCCGAGAGGTAGATGAGAAGAGGAGCTAAAGACGAAGGTAGGCTGCTCTCCGGAGGTAAGAGCCGCTGCCGGGCGTCTTTCGGCAGAAGCCGCGCTAAGGAGAGCACTGTGAGCGGCACAATCGTCTTTGCGCGAAGAAGCCGCTTCTTGGGCTCCGGCAGCCGGCGAGAGCGGCAGCTTCGGGAAGGTGAAGAAGCAAGCTGTACAACACTGGGATTGTGTGCGCACCTTGCCAACTGATAGAAAACAGTACCTTTGCACTCTCCTGACTTTTCCAATCACATGAACATTCGATTGGAAGCTGTTTTGGACAACTTTTCTTTTCTTCCTGCCAAACACTTGGCAGACATCCGTGCAACTTCTAGTACACGATGGGAGATGTTTTCTGTGCTGGCACAGTTTTTCCTAGCCAGACATAGTGGGAAAGCGTTTTGCTAAGATGTAGACTACAAAAGACGCGAAAGACGAAGGTAGGATGCTCTCCGGAGGTAAGAGCCGCTGCCGGGCGTCTTTCGGCAGAAGCCGCGCTAAGGAGAGCACTGTGAGCGGCACAATCGTCTTTGCGCGAAGAAGCCGCTTCTTGGGCTCCGACAGCCGGCGAGAGCGGCAGCTTCGGGAAGGTGAAGAAGCAAGCTGTACAACACTGGGATTGTGTGCGCACCTTGCCAACTGATAGAAAACAGTACCTTTGCACTCTCCTGACTTTTCCAATCACATGAACATTCGATTGGAAGCTGTTTTGGACAACTTTCCTTTTCTTCCTGCCAAACACTTGGCAGACATCTCTGCAACTTCTAGAACACGATGGGAGATGTTTTCTGTGCTGGCACAGTTTTTCCTAGCCAGACATAGTGGGAAAGCGTTTTGCTAAGATGTAGACTACAAAAGACGCGAAAGACGAAGGTAGGATGCTCTCCGGAGGTAAGAGCCGCTGCCGGGCGTCTTTCGGCAGAAGCCGCGCTAAGGAGAGCACTGTGAGCGGCACAATCGTCTTTGCGCGAAGAAGCCGCTTCTTGGGCTCCGGCAGCCGGCGAGAGCGGCAGCTTCGGGAAGGTGAAGAAGCAAGCTGTACAACACTGGGATTGTGTGCGCACCTTGCCAACTGATAGAAAACAGTACCTTTGCACTCTCCTGACTTTTCCAATCACAGGAACATTCGATTGGAAGCTGTTTTGGACAACTTTTCTTTTCTTCCTGCCAAACACTTGGCAGACATCCGTGCAACTTCTAGAACACGATGGGAGATGTTTTCTGTGCTGGCACAGTTTTTCCTAGCCAGACATAGTGGAAAAGCTTGTTGCCGAGGTGTAGATGAGAAGAGGAGCTAAAGAGCGAAGGTAGGCTGCTCTCCGGAGGTAAGAGCCGCTGCCGGGCGTCTTTCGGCAGAAGCCGCGCTAAGGAGAGCGACTGTGAGCGGCACAATCGTCTTTGCGCGAAGAAGCCGCTTCTTGGGCTCCGGCAGCCGGCGAGAGCGGCAGCTTCGGGAAGGTGAAGAAGCAAGCTGTACAACACTGGGGATTGTGTGCGCACCTTGCCAACTGATAGAAAACAGTGACCTTTGCACTCTCCTGACTTTTCCAATCACAGGAACATTCGATTGGAAGCTGTTTTGGACAACTTTTCTTTTCTTCCTGCCAAACACTTGGCAGACATCCGTGCAACTTCTAGAACACGATGGGAGATGTTTTCTGTGCTGGCACAGTTTTTTCCTAGCCAGACATAGTGGAAAGCTTGTTGCCGAGGTGTAGATGAGAAGAGGAGCTAAAGAGCGAAGGTAGGATGCTCTCCGGAGGTAAGAGCCGCTGCCGGGCGTCTTTCGGCAGAAGCCGCGCTAAGGAGAGCGCTGTGAGCGGCACAATCGTCTTTGCGCGAAGAAGCCGCTTCTTGGGCTCCGGCAGCCGGCGAGAGCGGCAGCTTCGGGAAGGTGA